>NC_141693.1:641758710-651758710 GCF_964263255.1 Lissotriton vulgaris
TTGGAATATGATACTCCTAGGGACCTGCTTTTGGCATTGAGCCATTTTGAACCTGTCTCTTTTATAGGCTTGTTTGACTGCCAGTTTACCTTTAGAACTGGGTTTTTGATATTGGTCATTGGACTCACAAGGGGCTTAGACAGTCTGTTTTTGGCCTGTGATTATCAATAAATGCCCTCCTTTGGATGCATAAAGAATATATCTAGATAAAAAAGCTCTGAGTTTCAATTCTATTTATTGTGTATAACATATTTTGCATTACTGTGTCTGAAGTTCAAACCCTCCATTACCCCCTTTATAAAACACTAAGTATTTGGTCTCATAAAACCCCGGACAGTCAACTGTATGAAGCAAGTAACTTGAACTTCAAGTTGGAGTGCGCCAGTACCTGAGTCCCATGAGCATCTTTTCAATAAGTCAGAAGACCCTTTATAGAAACAGACTAGTAACCACTGGTTGACCCAGAGAAAAGGCCTTAAATTCCAGGCCTAGTGTGTACAACTACCTCTGTTACTTGTAAGAAATGTAAACAAATACATAAGATCAGGCATCAATTACAAATATAGACGGTGCTTGAAATTCCATAATATTCTTGTATAAGCATTATCTGTTTATTAACACAGGATCTTTTTTGTGGGCAGTGGAAAGATAACCTTCAAGAAATGTCTTGGTTGACAACCGAGAAGGAAATCAATAAATATTTTTCAACAGTTTCTGAAGCAAGTGCTTCTTAGAGAGTTTATGTTCAATTATTGGAGTATGTGCCTTTCTATTTCACTGCAATACACCTAAAGACATTTAGCTCCATAATACAACACATATTCGCAATACTAGTAAATATGGCTTATAATGAAAGTGCATGTTCAGTCATTGATGGCTTAAGACATACAACAATTTGCCACAAATGCACTCTAGCACTCTGAAAGAGATTGAGTTGTTGGTTGACAGGGGTGTAAGCCCTGGTCAAGCAGAATCCACAATCCTTGTCAGGGTAAAGCACAAGCACACCCCACATTAACCTTTGCTCTACCCTTGGTAGCTGACGAAGAGTAGCCAGGCTTAACATAGAGGCAATTTGTAAAGTATTTCACAGTAAAACTGTGAAAACACAACAGAGGAAGCCCGCAAAAGATTTAGAAAAATAGAATTGTTTTAAATAAATTAAACAAGACCAAAAGGGCAAAAATCTCATTAGTAGAACTGGAGCCCTTGAATTGTACAGTTTTTAGTGAAAATAGTTCCGAAAACCCCCAAAGGTCCAAATGGGAATATCGGGTTACGCTGGGCCAGGAAAAGAAACAAGTTCAGGCTGACTGTGATGGAATCCCGCCTGGCTACAGGGACCAAGGGGCATATTACCAACGAGTAGCGATATTTATCGCTAACTAGGCTTTGCAACGATTTTTTTATCGCTAAGCATCGGCGGAAATTATCGCTGAGATAACTTGCTATTAGCAACGTTTATCTCAGAAGTGATAAAAATCCTCACGCTAACTGCCAAATGAGAGATTATCGCTGGAAAAGTAACAATAATCTCTCGAAGTTTGGCGTTAGCTTGATGATAGGGGCTCACAAACTTAGCCATGATATCCACCTTCCATAGGATATCATGGCTAAGTCAGGAAAATACCAGGTGTAAAAAAGCAGCGTTAACAGCGGTTAGCGCTGATTTTTTTATCACTAACAGGGTTTGCGATATCCTTGATAATAGGAGAAATGTCGCTTAACAACATTTCTCCTATTATTTTTCTCTGGAACACCCCCTTTGCATCTCATTAGAGATGCAAGGGGAAGCGTAGAGAAAAAGGGTGCTAACATGCGAATTTGCATGTTAGCACCCTGTTGCTGATAGGGAGATAATTTTATCTCCGCTTTCTTGATAATCCCTTGATAATATGCCCCCAATTTCGGCCTGCTGAACAGAGTTCCTTAAATCCTGGTTGCTGAGTATTGCATAGCTCTGTGTCGAAGATGCACCAGACAGCAAAAGTGATGTGTAAATTCTGAAATACAGCAAGGCTGCGGCGCAAGGCCCTCTTCCGTCATCATTGAGGATCCAGTCAATAGTGCTTAAAATGTGAATTCCAGCATCTGGGATGTGGTGCACAGCTGGAGATGTGTTGGTTTTGAGAAGCTGCGATACGGAGTCCAGCATTATCATCGAGGTTGCCGCCAATGAGAGATTAAAAAATCTGGCCTGTGGATGTGCCGCCCTTGCAGGGCAAATAATCAGTTTCAAGGACTAAGGGGTGATGCAGGTCTTTGAGACAGGTCCGGTCCATGCAGCAGTGGCGATACATCAGATCTGCTCGGTGATGTACCGCTGAGCTGAGGATATGTGTTGGTTTGGCTTGGGGATGCATTGCTCAGCAGAGAAGATGCAATGGTTCCACTGGCAAGCACCTTAGGCCCACTTCCAAGGGACGGGTGGCACCACTTGGCCTAGTAGACTCACTTGGCCTGCTAGACTCAGAGCTGGCAGAGTCCAGGTGCAGCTGCAAGGTTGCTGGAAGCCTATTATGTCCCTGAGGCTTAAGATCAGGAGGCCAGCCAACAGGTGCCCTTCCTTCCTGGCTCTCCCTCCAGACTAAGAACAAATGGTATGCAGCCCTTTGTGTGGAGGCAGGACATGGCCTAATCAAGTGCAATTGGGGTTGGGCCCAGCTCCTCTCTTCCATCCTGTCACTGATGGCCCATACAAACACACCTAAATGCCCCATTGTATGGGGCGATCTGGGAGGAATACCCAAAGCCCAACTGCCAACTACGCCAAATCATATGACCCAGAGAAAGCCTGCAGGCAACAAATGGCTAAGGCAGGAAAATGGTAACTTTCAAAAAGCAGCATTTTTAAAATTATAATTTAAAATCTGACCACCATCAGTTAGAATTTTAAGTTTTGATTCCAGAGACACCAAACATGAACCAAATACCTGCTCCCATTTGGAAATTGCACTTATAACATTTAAATAGAATCTTCAAAGTTATCCTATGGGAAAGATAGACCTTGGAGTAGTGAAAAACAAATTTAATAGTTTTTCCCTACCAGGACATATTAAACTAAAAAGTACATATCTTGTTTTTTTAATTCAAGAACCCTGCCCTTTGGGCTGTTCAGGGCCTACCCTAAGGGTGACTTATATGTCTCAAGAAGGAAGGTTTGGGCATTACAAAATGTTTCATTTGCCAGGTCGAAATGGCATTTAAAACCACAGCATTGGCTACAATGGCAGGCCTGAGGCATGTTTAAAGTGCTACTTAAATGGGTGGCACAGTTAGTGCTGCAGGCCCAATGGTAGCATTTAATTTACAGGCATTTGGCACAATTAGTGCCACGTTACTATGGATTTACAAGTTAATTAAATATGCCAATTGGGAATATGTCAATCTAATATGTTTTAAGGAGAAAGAGCAAGTACTTTGGCTCTGGTTAACAGTGGTAAAGTGCACAGATTCCTAAGGCCAACAAAAATGAACTCCACAAAAATATGAGGAGAGAAGACAAAAGGTTTGCAGATAACTCTGCATGTACAACAAATGTGCAAGATGAAGCTAGTATAATACCTGGTAGCCCAGTATTCTAACTAATAGATTCTGTGAGTTCTTTGGATTGTTAACATAGAATTGATTCTCTCTGAAGGGCTCAAGTTCTGATGTTTACAGATTCTCTCTGCAGACTCCACTGGGATAACTGATTTATTATGAAAATGTGATAAAAGATGTAAAAATAGCTATATCAGAGGTCAAGTGGGCCCCTCACATCCCTGGGTCCTGGTGTCATCGTACCTGCTACATCTTTAATAGTTGCGCCTCTGTATTTTGTATTAACCCTACTCCTTTCCATACCTTTGTCTTGCTTCATCTTCTTTTCCTGAAATAACTTCCATGACTTACTTTCTATTTCATTATCCTTCATTTCCGATTATTTTACATATGTCCTACCTTCAAACTATCATCTCTTTCTACACTGCTTTCTACCACGAAGAGTTCTCTGCTTGTAAATTTAGTAAGAGTTTCTCATTGTTTTTGTGCATTTATTTTAAGTTTTTGTGATTTCATAGAACCATATGCTGGCACAGGCTACTTCATCCTCTTCATCCTGGACATCATCATGTCATCATGCAGTATGGATGTAAAGCTATAAAGCTTGTTGATTTTTATACTTTACATATTTTATTTTTTGGTCACAGGTATTTTTATTGTATCTAGTTTATATGGAAATGTCTCTTTTTGCATTACCACTCCAATGTTTTTGGACTGAGGCTGCTTGTTTTTGGACTTTGGTGTTGCACTGAGGCCTGCTAAACAGACCCCTGTGCCATTGCTCTGACCCTTAAAAAGCATATATATGTCTTTTAAGCTCATCCACAATTGTATGTTAAATCACTTATAAATCCCTAGTATATGGTACCAGTGGTTCCACAAGCCTATAAATTATAGTGTCTCTCTTGGACTTCAGCAGTTATTGCACCACCATGAGCGTGACAAAGCAAAGTATGACTCCCTGCCCGTCAATGCTGGCTGACAGAGCAGCTTTAAACTGCTAACATGACTTTGCCAATTGAAGTCATGGCAAAGCCCAAACGTTTCTTTTTAATATATACAAGTCATCCTCAAGGTAGGCTTAATGACCCATAAGGCAGGGTGCTGTATATTAAAAAGTAGGACATATAACAAGCCACATTGGTGTTTTTTACTAGTAGCCCCATTTATGAGTTCATGGGTACACAATGGCAACTCAGCAATGCTAATGTTGGAATGGGGGGAATAGCCATCACAATGCGGATTTTACTCCGTGTACCATTACATCGCATGCGTTACAATGCATCCGATGTAACTAGGCATAGCCATTACTACGCGTACCATTACATCGCATGCACTTTTACAACGCATGCAATGTAATGGCTATCCACGTTGTTGTGAGGAAACTGAGTCTGTTTCCTCACAACGATGTGCACCGCCCCTCCAAGCAGGAACCGGGAGCAGAGACAGCGACGCTGGAACAACGAGGAAAGAGGTAAGGCTGATTGTGCTTGGGGGAGGGGTAGTGGTTTAGGGTTATAGGTAGTGTAGGGGTGGGAGTAGTGTGGGTAGTGTTGTAGTGTCTTAGGTTTTAGGGTAGTGCAGGGGTGGGGTAGTGTGGGTAGTAGTTTAGGGTAGGGTAGTGTCGTAGTGTTTTAGGGTTAGGGGTAGTGTAGGGGTGGGAGTAGTGTGGGTACTGTTGTAGTGTCTTAGGTTTTAGGATAGTGTAGGGGTGGGTGTAGTGTGAGTAGTGGTTTAGGGTTGTGTCATAGTGTTTTAGGGTTAGGGGTAGTGTAGGGGTGAGAGTAGTGTGGGTAGTGTGGGTAGTGTTGTAGTGTCTTAGGTTTCAAGTTAGTGTAGGGTGAGAGTAGTGTGTGTAGTGGTTTAGGGTAGGGTAGTGTCATAGTGTTTTAGGGGTAGTGTAGGGGTGGGAGTAGTGTGGGTAGTGGTTTAGGGTAGGGTAGTGTGTAGTGTTTTAGGGTTAGGGGTAGTGTAGGGGTGGGAGTAGTGTGGGTAGTGTTGTAGGTTTTAGGGTAGTGTGAGGGTGGGAGTAGTGTGGGTAGTGGTTTAGGGTACAGTAGTGTCATAGGGTTTCAGGGTTTAGGGTAGTGTAGTGGTGGGAGTAGTTTGGGTAATGTTGTAGTGTTTGTGTAGTGTAGCGTTTTAGGGTTTAGGGTACTGTTGTAGTGTTTGTGTAGTGTAGTATCTTAGGCTTTAGGGTAGTGTAGTAGTGTAGTGTTTTAGGGATAAGATAGTGTTGTAGGGTTTGTGTAGTGTTGCGTTTTAGGATTTAGGGTAGTGTTGTAGTGTTTAAGTAGTGTGGTGCATTAGGGTAGTGTTGTAGTCTCTGTGTAGTGTAGTGTTTTATGGTTTAGGGTAGTATTGTAGCGTTTGTGTAGTGTAGTGTTTTAGGGTTTAGGGTATGTTGTAGTTTATTGTTTTAGGGTAGTGTCTGGCCGGTCGTGCAGGGCAGTGTAGTGTTATTGTAAGGAGAAGACTGGGGGTGAGGGGAGGGTTGTGTAGATGTATGGTTGTCACTTACCTTGCAAAATGTAACCACAAATATAGCTTTACCAAGCATGTTTTTACGTTGTAATGGCATGCATGGTAAAGGCATACTCGTGGTAAAATTTTGCAATTTAATGGCATGTCGTTGTCATTGACATTGTGTAGTAATACCCACGTTGTAATGGTAAGCGTAGAATTAGTATGCTATGTAATGACATACAACCCTGAATGGGCTACTTATATGATACCTTAAGGTATCAAAAGCATCATTGCATTAAACCCGACTTGATACTCAAGTCCAATTTAATGTAACTTTTGCACAAGTGGCAACTTTAGTATAGTAAGTAGCACTATGGTGCCAAAAGTTTTCCAATGACCATGCACAGTTGCTGTCCACAAGACTTCCTTCTGCCCTCCTAGAGGGAGGTGTAAATGAGTTTCAGGAAGGGACACAAAGAGGCCTGCAGTTGGAAGGTGATGTGACCTCTCCCTGGCAGTAAGCCCAAACAGGGAATGAGGCAAAAAGGCGAGCTTCAAAGGGAGCTTTGGGAAGCTCAAAGCTTTAAATGACAAATGGTGGGCAGATACCAGAGTAGCTGCTCCTTTGTTCAAGCAGACAGGTTGACATTAAGGACAGCGAGACAGAAGTGTGTTGGAGTGTAGCCACCCCCCAGGTAGCCAAACCTGTGGAGTGGGTTGGGGAGTGCCACACATTGAGAGAAAGGTCCTGCGATGTTGACAGTGGGCAGAATGGTGCAATCTGGGCTAGCTAGATACCACACTTCACAGGAAGTCATCTCTAAGCAGGAGAGGACCTGTTAGCCCATTGCCTAGTAGTCACTGCATCCTCTGAGGGCCTAAATGTGGCACCAATGGTGCCATATCTATGGTCATGTCTATATTGAAGAGTGGGCCAACAAAGGAGATCCCTGATGTTGCCTGGATGCAGCTAAAAGAGGCTGCACCAAGGCTTTGCAGTACCTGCTGCCCCTTGGGCTAGTAAAGAGAGCACTGTGCCTGTGGGGCCCCCCTCAAGGAAAAGTCATCCAGATCCCTAGACAGAAGAAGTTACTCCAAGAATCAATTGGCTGACTTTCTTGTACAGCTACAAGGCCACAAAAGCTGAAGAAGCCTACCGTGGTGAGTTGGTAGCCTGACTGCTGTTGACCACCAATGTGCAGCCTGGGAGAATAAGTCTTGACCCTCTAAAGTTACTTCACGGTCTACTGGACCTGGGAGAGTTGTCAGAGTGCACTTTGGTCACCCAGCAAGAGAGTTATCGTCAGTTAAAGGGTACTGCTGGTTTAGCTGTAAATGGAGACAAGTAGCAACTGTTTTATGGCTGGACTTCAATGGGACTTCGAGGAACATCGACCCCTGTGGACAAAATTGCCTGAACACATTTGTAGACTGTAGACTGGGGAGTAGTTCCATTAATACCACTGCCACTCGATCAGCATCTTTAGCATCCTTCAGCATCCTGTAGCCCTCAAATCTGGACTACTCTATTGAATTCTAAAGCAGTTGGCTCATAGACTTTTAATAAATCAGATACTTGAAATAACAAACTATAGTAAACTCTGTCTTTTTACAGAAAGGTAGCTGTGGCATCAGGTAATAAAAATATATGTAAGAGGCTGTCTCACCCACAACGCATTGTGGCATGCTTCATCATCGGTGACCTCTCACACTGAGTTAGGGACAAGGCCACCCCGGCGGCCTCAACCCAAGTCTTCAGACTTGAGAGTTCTTATAAATCTTATTTCAGGACAACCAATGGTCGAGTTTATGTCATAAGAATTAAAAATACCTTGGGGTATTTGCAAGGAATTTCCTTTGTTAATGAGTATCCCTGGTATTGATTAAAACAAAAGGGAATGGTCAGTGGATGAATACAATGATTCATCTGACCATGCAGAATCCATCTACTATCAACCTGTTTCAGACTGTAAATATGCCAAGCCTCTTCGGGCCCTGAGAACACTCCCAGCCAGAGTTGGTCACCCAAAGCAGGCCAGAGCAGTAGTTGACAACTTTATAAAAGTTTTCCAAAGATTGCAAAGTAAACAGTGAGCATGGTCCATTGCAATAATTAATATCTCAGGAACACTTCATTAGAATTTTGTCGTTCATGTTTCTATTTGTTGATATAAATACACCTATTTTTATACATCGGTGTCAGATTTTTTTTACGTCTGTTTTCTTTTTGTTTAGCTGTTTTATTACATCATAATACTTTGCACTTGTTCGTTTGATAAAGCCATACTCCTCTGAGCCACAGGTACCCAGGGTGGGGATAAGGTTTTTCAAACTAATCTCACTATATATATAGTAGAGGTAGTGAGTTTATTACACTGAGAGCTCTAACAGCCACACCATATAATAAAAGACTTTCCTGACAAAGTTACATCCATTCTTTGTAATAAGCTCTTGAAGGTTTGGAGAAATTGTTACATGAACTATGAAGTCAGCTACAGAACGCATTCAAACTTGGGCCCACAACAGCGTACACTCGAATCTCTGGCTATGTATATTGCCTTTCAGCATTTATTTTTTCAACAAGAAATATGATGCAACAAGAGGATATCTGAATAGAATTCAAATTACAATGAAATCACAAATCTTGGACTGCATCCATGTAAATCTTAAATAGGATTATTTTTTTACTCCCACTAACAGTTGTTTAGAGATTATAAAGCCCTCCTGTGTTTCATTATTCTTTATTTCAACTCCTTGAGACTGGAACATACTAAGTATGCATGTATGTATGTATATATGTATGCATTTATTTATTTATTCCAACCTTTGAGAATCATGTTTATGGAACAAGATTGTGCATGCTCCCCCTGCTCTAATCACATCAATTCTATAGACTGTGGGCCTGCTTCCAAACCACTTTAAATTTCGAATTTGGATCTCCCTTAGGCATGTCATTTTTAATGCCTTGTGTCTGCTTTCCCTGTCTTCTAGTTAACTCATGTGTAACGGACATGCTGTCTGACTGGCAATTGCCCCATGCATTAAAATAACCCAGGATAATTGGACATGTGTGCAGTAAAAGCCAGATCATTTGTGATGATAGCTTTCTTTAATGACCTAAGTAGGGTTTTAAGCTTGGAGGGACTGTCCTTAATATTCAACATTTTCTAATAACACTGATAAATAAATAAAAACCTCCCCTTAAAAAACAAAGCATCCTACCGACACATAGGAATACATATATAGAGGAGTAAGCAGCAAATGCTGAACACTAACAGACTGTGCTGATTATGACAGGGATGTCATACTGAGTGGCATCCAAACACGTTTCCAGGAGACTCAATGAGAAGTGACAGCCTTTCGTACGCCTCCACAACACCTGAGGTCTTCAGAAATGATCGTCGCAGACCGTTATTGTCTTTTTGAGGACTTTCCAACCAGAAATGCTCCAAATTAGACCTGCGATTAATGTTGTCCTTCTCAATCTGAAACAAGAAAATCAGTTTGACGACAATAAAAAAACTTGGTAAAGAGTGCATTGCTGTGTTTTTTATTTTCTATTTTTTTGTAAAGCAGTCGTGGAATCTAGGAAAGTGATAACTTGCTTAATATACACAATAACGAATTGAACTTGGGCATTATACAGCAGGTTTGTTTTCATTCTTCAGAGACGCAAATATTACTCTTAGCGTTCCTTTGGTGCCATAGATTCTCCTTAACCTCTATTCTCACGGGCTGTTTTTGCTTCCCTTATGTAGGCTATATGAACGGAAGGCCAGCTGAACATTTTTTCCCCCCGCAGATTTATATAGAGCGAACGTGACCTGTAGGTTTCAGAGCGCTTTACATGAGCATCAGTGTCGTTACAGAAGGACACATTCATTTTTATTAGACACTGGGAGATTAAGGGCCAGCTATACCGGCATTGGAAATTGCGACTCACAAATTACAACAAATTGCGAGTCGCAATTTCCAATGTACAGCAGTGTCTGAGACACTGTTAGCGTTTCCCAATGGGGTCACAAATTGAATGCCTCATGAATATTAATGAGGCTGTCGCGAGTTTCGAGTCCATTGGGAATAGCGTGCACTCCCAGGGATGGGGTCCTGCATGGGGTCAGCAGATCTCCATGCCTGGGACGGCTTTTAAATAAAGCAGTTTTTCTTTTAAATGCAGCCTGTTTTCCTTAAAGGAAAACATGATGAATATAAAAAAAAATTACTTTTCATTTTCATATTTCCCAGGAACCACTGCCTGCCCTTAAAAAATGTTTGCGTATGCATGGTGGTAAACCGCGAGTGTTTTGCGACCCCTTCCTAATAGCGAGTTGCTAAACACAATTTTGCGAGTTGCAAATTATTTGCAACTCGCAAAAATAGGGTTAGTACATGGCCCTCCAAGATTTTTGCATGAGTAAACAGGTCTGAAATCCATTTGCGCATGCAAGAATCCGTCCTACATCTAGCCCTAAGTGATTTGCCCAGAATCACAGGATGTTGAGCGTCCCTGCCGATACTTGAACCCAGTTCACCAGTTATGAAGTTGACTGCTCTAGCCTTAAGGCACACGAGTGGACATCCAGGGCACTCTCAGAATGTCCATGGCCATGTATGTGGTATTCTCTGAGGCAGACTTGCCTATTACCCCTCAATCTGGTTGGGTGACTGTGTGAATCGTACTTATCGGGCACTCACCTGATCCCAAGCACAATCCAGTTCCTTGAGTACGGTGAATTATGTAGCTATATTTTAGCATGGAAGGTTCAATTCAGCTTCAAATATGAAAACTAAGGAAAATTGGCAGAAGGAAATTTCTATATTTATTTCCGGAAGACAGACAAAGATGAAGTATGCTAGGCCTGCGCATTCCGTGGATGGTCTTGACCTGTCCCAGTAGGCTTGTCATCAACAGGCTACTTTGCAGTTATGTGCCATGGAGGAGGAAGTGTAGTAAATGAACCCAAGAAGCCAAGTAGAAGTCTGTAGCTTTATTGGGACAGACAGCTTGAACAACCACCTTCAGCAGGAGCCCAGTAGAGAATGGCTCATCAGTGCATAGAATGTTACAGTGGAAATGTAAGATAACAATTCTAACAGAGAATGCAGAACATGAATTACATGGATTACTACACACCTTCCCCCTTTGAAAGAAAAAAAAAATGAGGACCAGAGGAAATGAAACAAGGAATGAGGGGAAAGATAAAATTCAACAACAATAATCAAGTAACTTTACAGGAATTTGTTTAACTCGAGAACTTTTCCTGGGACCAGGTTCAGGAAGGTTATTCCCATGAGTAGTAGGACCTGGAGGTACATGTACATTCGCTTGAACACAGGAATTGTCAACATTGCTTGCAATGGGAGAAGGAGGAACATAACTCTCATTGACAGGTGTAACAGGAACAGATGTGGAGGGAACACACTGAGAGGAAATATTGCCCACAGGAACAGACACACTTGTATTCTGACACTCCGGTATGAAAGTGTCAACCATGGGAGAATAAGGTGCAGGATCCTCCAAAATGGGATTAATGGGTGGAGGAGACGACAAGAGATTCGGGTTCCTACACAGAGAAATTCTCCTGAAATTCCACACTTTCCCCCCTTCAACGCGAACAGCTTTGGAGAAAATTTCAATAACTTTGCAAGGATCAGACCATTTGTTCCACCTGTTCCCAACAGATCTGCCAAACTTGACACAAACAAAATCACCCACACTGATTTTCTTACTGCAATTGCCAGAAGACAAGGCACAGCCTTTCATTTTCTCTTGGTATCTCAACACTCTATCCCTAACTTCATCACGGTCAAAGGAAGAACCAACAGGAAATTTAACTTTCATCCACCAGGGAAGAAGTTTCGAACCAGGTTTCCTACCTCTAAGCATCTCAAAAGGAGAAAGACCTGTAACAGAGTTAGGGGAGGTACGATAGGATAAAAGAGTAGCACATAAGGTTTTCTTCCAATCAAGGTTACTCTTAACTGCCAACTGGATAGACTCCTTGATAACCCTGTTAAAGCGTTCTGTCTGGCCATTGGCCTGGGGATTATAATTGGACACTCTTTTGTGGACTATGCCACATCTCTCAAGAAAAGACTCGAACTCCTTACTGACGAACTGCGGACCATTATCAGACACAATCTCGGCTGGAATACCTTCTCTACAAAAGACTTCGTCTAGAAATTGGACAACCTGTGTAGAGCCAATCTTGTCAACAATCTTGAGCTCAGGCCATTTGGAAAAGTAATCGATTAGAACCAAAGCAAAAACTTCTTTGTTCGGAGACAAAGAAAGGGGTCCAACAATATCGATACCTAGTTTCTTCCAGGGGCAGTCGACAAACTCGATGGGAGAAATATCTGTAGACAAAGGTTTTACAGTTTTGTCGCTATTGGCACACGGAGAGCAGGAACTTACCCACCTATCAACCATCCGGTCGATGCCAGGCCACCAGTAAAATTCACGGATACGTCTTTTGGTACTAGACATGCCCATATGACCCTCATGTGCCATTTAAACAATTTTTTCTCTTAGGGAGGAGGGAGGGACAATTTTGTCGCAGCGAGACACAAAACCCTGGTTAAATATAAGTTCATCCTTAACTTTAAAGAAAGATAGAATGTCACCAGATAAGTGCCTTTCTTGAGGCCAACCATACTGTAAATAATCTACAACACCGGACAAACAGGTGTCGTTACACATTGCTTCTCTCCAAGCAGCCTCAGAAATGCCAGTAGATAAACCTGTACTGTTGCATTCATTGACGTCATCAATGTTAAAAACCACATCAGAGTCAGAGTCAGAGTCAGAAAAATGAGGCCAAATAGAATTGACAAGGGGTAACCTGGACATGCAGTCGGCATGTACGTTTAAGCGACCAGGAATATATTCTACAATGCACTGGAACTCTTGAAGTTTGGCAGCCAAACGGGCCAAACGCGCGGTTAAAGTTCTTCCACCACCAGCTGCTAACATGTGTATCAAAGGCTTGTGGTCGGTTCTTAATCGAAAACTGGTACCCCAAATGAACTGCCTGAAATGCTCACAAGCCCAGGTACAAGCCAGGAGTTCCTTTTCTATGGTAGAATAATTATATTCAGCACCACGCAGTGTCCTGGAAGCGTAAGAAACTACATATTCTACACCTTCATTTTTCTGGATTAAAACAGCACCCAAACCAGTATTGCTTGCATCCACACATACTATGCATTCTTTACCCAGGTTAAAAGGTTTGAGGAACGGAGCATTAGCTACTTCTTGTTTCATAGTGTCAAAAGCAAATTGCTGGTCTTTGCACCAGCTGAATTTTACATCTTTCTTTAATAAAGACCTTAAGGAGTGTACTTTGGAGGCATAATTCTGAACAAACTTGCTATAGAATTCAGTTAAACCTAAGAAGGAGACTAATTGTTCCTTATTTGACGGTGCTGGAGCTTTTAAAATACTCTGTATATGGTTGAACTTAGGTTTAATGCCCTCTGAAGAAATCTCATGACCAAGATATTCTACTTTGCTCTGTCTGAACTTGCATTTAGATAATTTCAGCGTTAAACCTTTTTCTTGAACAGACTTGAGAACTTCTCTAGATTGGCATCGTGCTCCTCATAATTCTTACCATAAATGAGGATATCATCCTGAAATGCAATTGCACCCAAACAACCCTCTAGCACAGTTTTCATTAGCCTTTGGAACACAGAGGCTGCACTAGCTAAGCCGAAAGGCATGCGGCAATATTGAAACATGCCTTCCGGCGTGATGAAGGTTGTTAGGAATTTAGATTCTTCGTGTAACAATACCTGATGGTATGCACTAGTTAAATCCAGTGTGGAGAATACCGATGCTCCAGATAGAGTGGAGATAAGTTCATGGATGTGGGGTAGGGGATGTCTGTCAATCCAAATTTCCTTATTTAAACTCCGTAGGTCAACACATAGACGGAGTTCGCCATTGCTTTTGAGTGACAAAACCACTGGCGAAACCCATGGAGAGGACTCAACAGGCTCAATAATTTTCTTATCTACTAAGTCAGAAAGAATACCCTTCAACTTTTCACGATAAGCCAGGGGAACGTTCCTTACTCTATGGCGAACGGGTATGGCTGAGTCCTTAAGAATGATGCGGTGTTTAAAGTTCACAAAGGTCCCCAAATTATCTGAAAAGATGGATGAAAACTTGTTTTTTAATTGTGCAATGAAATCATTTTCAGGAGGAACTACGTATACCGGAGGGGAAGCATTGGGGTCAAGTTTTATACCTAAGTCGTACTGATGGGGCCAACATAAAATGGAAGTTCCTTTGGAAGATACATAAACCTTCCCTTTAATGGATCTGTCCTTGAATTTGATCTCAGCCCACATGTAACCCTCAATGTCAATTTTCTTACCCGTGTACCCACCAGGATTTATGTCTGGTGGTAACAACTTGGTTGAATGCCAATGTCGACTGAAGACATTTTTCCCAATGATGGTGTACCAGGCGCAGGAGTCAATCAACATTGAAATTTCCTTGCCATCAATGGTGATGATATCAGTGGGAAAACCTTTGCATTCAGAATCACCTACACATAACAGAGTGTTAATTTCAGAAGGTTGTTCAGTATCATCGAATTCTTCATAAGACAAAAAATTTACTTTTTGAGGAGACTTGCACATTTTGCTAAAGTGGCCAGACTTTTTGCACTTTATGCAAATCTTGTTCCAAGCTGGACAACCTCTGTAATTACCAACGTGATCATTGGCACCACACCTATAGCAAATAATCTGGGATTTTTTAACAGGGAACCTACTTTCTCTACCAGAGAAATCTTTTCTGGGAGGAAAAGAACTCTTCTTAAAATTATTAAAATTTTTGACTAAAGAAACTTCAGGGATGACAACTTTAGATTTGGTGTCCTGGCCTCTAATCTCGTTCACAAAAAGTTCGGACTGTTCAATGCCTTTGGCAATGTTCAGTACAGCACTAAGAGAGGAATCAGTACCCATCCAAAGGCGTTCTTGGATTTTTTTACTTTTAGTACGCATCATAATTTGGTCCCTCAAAACCTGTTCAAAATTAATGGTTTCAAAAGCACAAGACCCAGCCAGGGTGCGTAAAGCGGCTACATAATTTTCAATTGACTCATCTTCTTTTTGTATTCTTGAATTAAATTTAAATCTTTCCATTACAATGTTAATTTTTCTGCCAAACCTAGCGCTTAGTTGTTTAATAACAATATCAAAAACGTTTAAATCCCCAGCACCAGTACTATCTATGGGAGGTAAGCTTTGTAACTCTTTTAGACCAGCACCACCCAGACAGTTTTTTAACAGTGCTAGCTTCCTTTTAGGAGAACAACCATCCTCTTCAACAACGTCTACATAAGCCAAAAATGTAGGGAACCAAAGGTCCCATTCCACTTTAGGATCACCTGCTGTAGGTAAGAAATGTGCAGGGAAAGGAATGTTGTTAGACATTGTAAATAATTCCAAAACTAGTTTCACAAAAACGAGAAAAAGTCCAAAGAAGTAAAATGACTAATTATTGAAAATAATAAAAGTAGTCACCGTTGTCTGAGGATGTCAGTTCCAGTCGATTCTGAATTTTGTTGTTTTAAAAGTCTTTCTTCCAAATGTCTCTCTTTTTCTTGAAATAAAGAAAAATGAAAAGAAAACGCTGTGGAAAGTAGTCTGTTTTTATCTATAAACGTGGTTTAAAAACGCGTTATAACGGAGAAGTATTGAAGAAACGATCGTAATCATAGTTTGTAGACGATCGTGGTGGTTCCCATGGAAACGCGAAAACAAAATGGTTGCTGGAACGCATACGCGAAAGCGTGATGCGTGTGTGATGACGAGGCGGAGATGACGAAACAGGAACAGGAGCGCTGGAAGAGAAGAAGGAGGCTCGCGTAGATAGAAGCGCTCGTGTGGAGGCAGGCTCGCGTAAATGGAAGCGCTCGTGTGGAAGCGCTCGTGTGGACAGAAGCGCTCGTGTGGATAGAAGCGCTCGTTAAGTAAGTTTGAAAAATTACAAATGTGGCAACAATCAATAAAAGGGAAAAAACTCTAGAAAAGTGGCGCTTTGGGATACAAAAGTCGCGTTAAGTCGGCAATTAATCACTGGGCAGATTTTATACATGTTGATATCGCCGGTATGAGCGAGATGAAAGTAAGGGGAATAACACAAACTGCCGCTGGTGCAATCAAGGCACAGAAAGTTAACACAGCCGCTGGTGCAATCTTTACACATATAAACAAAAGCAATACCTTAATATCCTTGAAGCTGTGCAGGTGAACGCTGTCAATGTCCCTTAACTTCACTGGAAAGGTTCTTGAGAATTGGGTTCTTTTCTTGAAATAGAAAAAAAATGGATGACGATTTTTTTTGAAGAGTTTTGATGTTGGGTTGAAGATCCCATCCTCGTCGCCAAATTTATGTAGTAAATGAACCCAAGAAGCCAAGTAGAAGTCTGTAGCTTTATTGGGACAGACAGCTTGAACAACCACCTTCAGCAGGAGCCCAGTAGAGAATGGCTCATCAGTGCATAGAATGTTACAGTGGAAATGTAAGATAACAATTCTAACAGAGAATGCAGAACATGAATTACATGGATTACTACAGGAAGCCAGAGACAACATAATAAGAAAAACTGAAGTAAAATAGCTGGGCCTAAAACTCTCTACTAGTCCAGGTTATCCCAGTCCTGGAGAAAATGTTTACATTAACTCACTCACTCATTAACTCACTCACTCACTCACTCAATCACATTCGCTCACTCACTCTGATAAACTGCCTGATATATGGGAACAAAACAAGTGTAAATAAAAGCCTGAAGCCGCACAACGGAAAAATGAAGCATCACAGATGATCCATAAAAGTCCTCCAGTACTCCACCAGCATATGTAGACTGAGTTCAAGTTTTGCTGTTGTACTTGTACTAACGTAAATATAGTTCGCAGCCTGCAACTACTCTGTGACGAAGGGGAAAACTATTTTAGCTATTATCTGCATATTTGTTGCCTGCCTGTTTATTGCAATTTTAACCTAGAACATTTGCTTGATGCTTCATGTACCAAGGTGGTTTGTTCCACCCTTTTATGATTTTAAAGAAATCAAATAGAATTATTTGTACCTTGTTGCCTACCTAGTAAGTGCAAATAACTTTTCAGGTTTTTTTGGACGGGGATGATGGCATTTAAATTAAATAAAAAAAGAAATGCGTAAGATTTGAGTTTTGCAACACTTCTGTGAGCCAGGCAGTTAATTAGATTCGAAATTGTAACTATCCTGATCCATGCCACCATATGTGGTGTCTGTCTAAAGTGGCACTAAATGAAAATTATTTATGTGGATGAAAATAAGGCGCTGGAGTGTGGATCTAAGCAGTTGCCAGTTGCTGTGATTAATTCAAATATTTTTTAATAAGGATGTTCTTAATATGTGCTAATTTTACAATGTATTCATTTGTAGACTGCAACATATTTATGCTGATAGCAGTGCATCCTTCACCATTCCACTCAAACAGTGACTTCTTTATCAGCCACTTCCTCATTATGCCGCCATTTGCCAGTTTCCCAAAGGAGCAGAACTGCAGGTCAGAACAAGAGGGCCCTCTGCCATCAACATAAAGGGTGTAGACCTGTAGTACCTCCGATCATTGCTAGAGGTCTTCAGAAGTAAACTGAAAGGGTGCAGATTAGGAGAAATTAGTATTACCCTAGGTAATCCAAATATGTATTTATCATCTCTGTCCTCCTTGATGCTGGCAGCTGCAAAGACTGTAGTAACAATTCCAAACTAGAGGTGCCTCTCTAGACAGCTGACTGAATTCAATACCATAATTTTAGATTTGTCGTTCCCTCCTAGGATACCGGAAAGTGCAATACCTCAGGTCTTTACTACACGCTGTGCCTGATTGCTATGTAAATCGGAATCAGCCTCTCACCACAGGTCTTACATCGTTGATTTAAAATCCGACAATCTAACTATGAAGAAGGCTGTCAGATTTTAAACCAGCCCCTCGGACCGACTGGCTTCTGATGGGCTCAAGGAGCCCATCAGCCAGTCAGAGGCCATTCAGAATCCCCTATGTACGGCATGTATGCCTTACATAGGGGATTATGTTGTTGGTTTCTGATAGGCTTTTCATACCGGGCTTTCTGACATAAAAAGTCTGTCAGAATGCAACTTTGGGGGACCCTAGCAGGGCCCCCTGCCACAGCGGCCTCCGTTTTTTGAGGCCTGCCTGTTAATTCCTGCACTGTGCTGGCACTGCAGGGATTAACAAAAACAACCATTTCTCTAGGGGTATTTGTGCTATGGCCAGTTAACCGCTGCAGCACAAGCTCCCATAGAGAAAACGACGCTTGCAACCGCACCATATGCGGTCGCATGTGTGGAGAAGTGTGGCTCAATGGTTAGAGCGGCAGACCCTGATGCAGAGGTCTGGCCCGGGACCAGGGCTCAATTCCCTGCCTCGGCGGGTCTTGGGCTCAAAAATTCCACGGACCTCATAATTGGTGCCTATTCCAATCATGGAGTCCCACTCTGCAACTCTGGGCAATAGCTTGCTTAATCTCCACAACGGCCCCCACAACGCTAAAGGATGCCTGGCCTCCACCTTGGGGGTGCCCAGGAGTGGACGCCTCACAGGGAAAGCCAGGATGGGTTCCACAGCGGTATTTGTACAAGCACCTTGAGACCCTTGCGGGTGAGTAGTGTGCTATACAAGTATCAATTTACATTTTACATCCTGTAATACGGTCCACACCCGACATTGTAATGAGGGCCTTTGTGTTCATATCAACACAGGAAACAAATTAGCACAAATATATCTGTGTCCTCTGACTTTCAGTGAACCCATGTTCAAGATCAAGCAATTGCTTCATAGGCTATGTGCCAGAGTTCCATTTGTTAAAAAGTTTTAGAATCAATAGCAACCGACTCTTCATTTCATTTCTATGCTCTTTAATGCACACTGTCTGTTAATTGTTTACATAACCAAGAGACCCAGGGTCAAATAATATTTCCTTATTTTCTATTGTCATTTTCTCTAGCTAATAAAGCATTTCAAAGATGCAAGTGAACTAGCCAAAAGCCCTGGGCAGGGCAGCGCCTATTCTTAATGCCACACTTTGAAATATTTTTAGGATAGAGCTTTAAATATCACACTGTTCAATTGTTACCTAGTTTCACTTTGCATACGGTTTTGCTGTTTTCTCCTTTTCAAGTGTTGCATACAAATAGTTTATTTCAAAGATGGTAGTTGACAGTGTTAATGGAATGGGCGTTATGGCTTTATTCTCAGCATCACTATTTGTTTGAAATACTTTGAGGATTGATCTTTAGATACCACACTGTTCAATTGCTCTTTCACTATGCAACATTAATGCCATGCTGGCAAAGCACTTTTTTTCCATTGAACACTGCACACAACACCTGTGGTCTGATACAAAACGTTAAAGGTACTTAAAGCACACAATGACTGGAAGTGGTCGATCCAAAGTAAGAAAGCACTGTTGTAGGAAATGTAAAAAATAAACATGCATTGGAAAGTATAACCCACAAGAATATAACACAACAACAAGCGCACGCAGAAAATATACAGCTGTTCCAGGTTAAAAACTCATTTATGCCCAAATCTTGCAATGACACAAGTGAGGTGAAAAGTTCACTTGAGGACACAATGGAATAGGAAACTGGAAGGGGTTTCAGTTAAAGGCCATCTAGTGCTTAGTAAGCTCGAAAGCATCTATGATTTTGACACACTAGTCCACTGGACAGACGCACTTCATGCCTCCAAACAGATTGTGACCTGATCAGACAATGGGTGCAGGAAATCGAATTAGTCCAGAGAAGACGGATATCTAAGGTGCCTGATTAGACAATGGGTGCCAGGAAGTAAATTGCAATTTGAAAAAGACTGAAGTGCAGTCCGTATTGTGTTTTTTGAAGTTCTTTCTCCCTGTCGCAATAGTAAATAGCTTTCTTTGCATTGTCAAGAGGAATCTGTGTCTTCCTTTATTTATGAAGGTTCTTGTCACCCCGCAACCACTATCACAATTCTGTAGTAAATCTGGGCCTCCTTGTACATAGCGATTGTTACCTAGCACCTCATTTGCTTCATCAAAATAAGAAAAATGTAGCTCCAGTCATGGGAAAGGAAGTTCAAAACAACAAAGTTGCATACTTGATGGTTACTGTCTGAATACTATGGTATCCCATGTGAGAAATCGTTTCCAGGACGAAGCCTGAAAGATGATTGGACAAGAGGAGGTGAAGATGCAACATTAAGTGCAACATTGATTGTGACCTTTTATAATAGTACATGTTCCTAGAGTTCCTTCGCTCCTTTTTGCCTTTGCCCAGACTCCTTTGATTATTGTGGTTCCCCTGCCCTATTCCTTATTGATTGTAGATTCTACTGTGTTTTGGGAATCTCTCTTTAAGGGAAGTTCTGCTTTGATTGATTACTGACTTTATACTTGATTTTGCTCTCTTTCAAATTTGAACTCTTCATTAGTTCCTAATGCCACCTTGTCACCGCATTCTTAGACTAGGGATTTACTTCCTTTATGGAACACACTTACTGCATTATATTTTTATTGAACTAACAATTATTTCTTTCTCAAGATTGATTATTCGGAGACTAATTTGAATAAAGCGTATGACTTTAAATAAATATGATATACTAAACTTTGAAATAATTAAACTCTTGAAAAGTCTATTAACATGTTTCTTATTTACGGAACTTCTTCTACAGACTGTGAGGAATATTTATGTGATGATTTGCTCATTAATCATGATCTTCTCAAAATCGACGTCTTAAGTCCATTGGCCTATTGGATGAAGTACAGCGAGAAACAGCCATGTGTGTGATGGTAAACTGTGTTTTATTCAAACTGATTCCCACTACACTACTGAATTATTGCTCACCTAAGGAAAAACAAAATCTCCAGTCCCAAAGTTAAAAAGTATAGAATATTTTAAATAAAGGCATCCTTTCTGAGGAAGGTTTAAGAGGGGATGTTGTTTTTTCATTAAAGAAATGCCATGAAGCCACACAGTCCTGTGCTTGTGTGATACTGCATTGATTGTTCCCTTTGTTCATGAAAGAAAGCTAAATGAAATACACAGCTTCTTGAGTCAGTTACATGTAATTTTTTCTCAGCAAATGTCCAAAGCACTTAGAGCAAAGACGTGTATCTAACACCTACACTCATGATTGCTTTTCCATTTAGGACTTGGTACCTCAAATTCTGGACAGAAATCAATAATAACATAATTTAGAGTGTTCACACGCTCGAAAATATAACAATTATAATAAGCACTTACTGGCTTCCGTCTGCAAGTAATAAAAAATGAACGATCAAAACTCTAATGGAACCTGTTCTCGTTCTCCTTCCTGCATTGTACTTTGGGATGTCTAAATTATGGAGCATCAAAAATATCCAGGGCGAGGTATATTTATTTCTGCATATAACATGATGGAGCAAAACGTACTTTATTGTTGTAAGATATTGGGCTATTAGTTACCCAGAGCAACTCCTTACCATAAGTAATAGACACAATGCTTTTCAGTCTGAACCACTAAAGTCACAAAATTAACCTGACCTCAACAACCTGGTAGCTATGACACAGAGTATGTGGGTTTAACTTAGAGCAGCATTTACCAAACTGTGGATCCGGACACACTGGTGGGAAGCTAGCATTTTTAGTGGGCTGTGAAAGTCCCCCAAAAATATATGCTTTTTGATTTTGTCACATATCTTGTCACATTTGCAGATTGAAAGACAGAGGTCAAATGCCAGGCTATATCTTCTGAAAAATTGCTGGTTATTTTTTAATATGGAGATTGATGTTTACAATCTCCTCTCACTTTGCTGTCAAAGAAAGCAAAGTAAAGTGAATTATGTGACAATCTTGCTGGGGTACAAGAAGTGTGAAGAAATGCTCAAGGATGTCATTTTTTGTAACACAAAACAAAATATAAATATATCTGTTAATGAACTGTACACATTCAGCAGTTAGGAAATAAAAAAGGAAGTACATTGTTCGTAATTCTGAAGTATGATGAAAAGAAAGATTTTATTACAATCGAAACAAATCAAAACACTTTACTTGTGGAGGAACAAATGCTAAATATTCACTGGAACTCAATTTCTCCACATTATTGTTTATGTGCAATATAGTTTTTTTCAGTAAAATGAAATGGCTGTGCAACTGTAATGCCCATTTAAATGGAAAATGTGCTGTCTGTAAATGGCAGTGTGCTACGGCATAATGCGTTGGTTATATAAAAAGAAATCGCCCACCTCATGTCCATTATTGCTAGGTGGGTGGAGAAAGTTTGCCCTTCGAAAAATTGGGCAATGGTTTTAAAAAGTTTAGAAGCATTAATTCAAAGAAGGATTTCTCAGCTTCTGGCGCACTATTAACAGTCCTTCTCTAAGGGATGACAGAGGCCCAAGGATAGAGGTTACTATCACTGAAAGTGACCAGGTGACCCACTTCACTAAAGTATATTTCAAATGCTATTATGGCACAGGTAGGAATAGCATCCCCTGACTGAGCTCTTTACCTGTGAACCCACCTTATAGTCCTGTTGATCTTACGCGGAGTGGTGTGGCTCACTGGTTAGAGGCGGCAGACCCGGGAGCAGAAGTCAGCCGGGACCAGGGTTCAATTCCCGATGCGGCAGGGTCGTGGACTTTGGTCAGCGGACTTGATAATTCTTGCTTCGGTGCCTACTCTAATCAGGGGTCCCACTCGGCAACTCTGGGCATCAACTTGCCTAATCTCCACAACGGCCCCTCCAATGCCAGGGATGCTTGGCTCCACCTTGGGGACTCCCAGCAGGGACCATCCCAGAGGGAAAGCCAGGACGGGTTCCCCAGCATTACACAGTGCCAGGAAACCTCCGGGTAACAGTGCGCTTTACAAGCTCAAACATAATAATAATAATTTACCTTGGATGAGGTTAATAGAGCTCTTATGGCCAGCAAGAGTGAGAAAGCAACAGGCCTCAAAGGCATACCTGTCAACCTATTCAAGGGAAATATATCTCTCTGTGGCCTTATATTGACCATGGTTCTGAGGGCATGCTGCAGTTATGGTTTTGTGAATAACTAGTTGGAATCATTAATTTTGTCCTTTATAAGAAATGAGATGATTGTAACCCAGCCTGCTACAGTCCCTTCTCACTACTTTTTTCTTTGGTGAAAGTGACAGGTCGTATCATTCCGAATAGACTAGAATAATATGAGATTCTTTCCGACCTCCAATATGGCTTCTGGTGCAGTTTAAGGACAAGTGAACAGGGATTAAACCATAACCTTTTAGTAAGAAAGTACACTTTAATCAAAATGGGTCACATTTATTTAGCCTTTGTTGATCTATCAAATGCATTTGTGTGAATTCTTCATGACAAATTGTGATCTATTATGACAGAGCTTGGAGTGGACCCACCTATAATAGAGTTTCTGAAGGGAGTTGTACTAAGGATGTAGGGCCAGGGTACCCTATGGCCCTAAATTAGAATGCACCAGCTTTATTAATATAGAGAGGGGGTTAGACAGCGCTCTGTCTTCACTCCTTTTCTTTTTACTCTATATATTAACAGCTTGGGTTCCATCTTTGCGGAAAATTGCAGTGTTCTCCCACAAATCAGCCATTACACGATTCCGGCCATTCTTTCCATGGATGATGCCATACTCATTGCTCGGAATCTACAAGGTTTTCAATGGTTACTCACGAACTTTGACAACTCTGTGTAGGATCTAGGCCTACTAGTTAACTTAAGTAAAACTAACATAATGAAATGTGGAAAGAGAGCTGTGAAGTGTTGTGACCTCTCGATTGGTGGTACACAGAGTAGTCAGTCAGTCAAATTTCTTTCTTCGATTAATAAAGATAAAAAAAGTGAACACATAATACATTTCATCATTACACGCACAGTACATCATCTATTAGTTACAAATTTATAAAAAAGTTTCCACATAAAAAATTCATACAGTCACATTTCATGGAATTAATACATACAACAGGTATCTAAAAGTTATTAAAAGTTATTAAAACATCATATATGCTAAAAATGGTCAGATGTTAAATGGTGTAAACTATAAGTTTAGGCGATTCTTATTAATGCGAACTACTGCGACTAAAAAATTTGCTACGTGAAATGTTACTCTTGCACTAGGTAAAAGTTGCAAGAACATGAGTGCTGGCCTGACCTGTATAAAGCCTGCCTCACGCAAAATTGGTAGCAAATATTTTTTTCTGATCTTAGTGTAGTGATCGCAGAACATGATAAAATGTAACATGTCCTGGGTAGAAAAATGATCACAGTCACAGAGTTTTGCATTTTCGGGTATATCCCAATTAAGATAATGACCAAGCATTAGATGGATAAGATTAAAACGAAATCTGATTACATCTTTGTTTTCTTATTTGGGTATTATGTTTGAGAAGCATGGATCCTGGAAACAAGTAAATAACACTAGCAAGCTACCATCACCTCTGCCCCTCTATCACTGTACTTGCACATTATCCACATGACAGTGGAAGAGCCTCAGATTCTGTGCCAGGGTCCCAATGTGCTTGTGTGTCTGTCACTTAAGCAGTCAGTCTGCCATTGTGTTACATTAAAACTGTCCCTGTCTTCATGCCCCTAAGTTATCCCTGATGCCAAAAACATGGATTGATTTACCAACAATGGGCCTCATTTATGACGCCCTATCTGCACTATTGTAATGACGGAACGTCACTTTTTTGACACTGGCATATTTATAAGGCCACGTAAAGCCATGTTATGCGTCTTTTCGTGGCCTTATAAATATGTGCCCCTTTCACGCAGATAACTGTGTGAAAGGGGCGTTCCATGGGTGTTGCTGGTTGAGTTCCCAGCAACGTCCATGGCTTTTTAACAAAGCCCAGATTTACGAGAAATATTTAGTCTGAGGCAGTGCTAATAAATTATGCCTTGCCAGGGGAGGAGTAAGGGAGGCGCAACGAGGAGAAATATCTTTATTTCTCGTCGTTTTTCCTATGCAGCACTCATAGAAAGAGGAAAACGCTGCTTGAGATTATTTTTGTGCAGGAGAGGTTTCCCTTCCTGCACACAAATAATCATCCCCACTATGCAGGCAACCTTGCACCATGGTCCCACGACGGCTGTGTTGGCGCACTGCAGCCCATTGTGTGCTGGCACAGCGGAAAATGACAGGAATGCACTGTATCTAATAGACACAGTGCATTCCTGCGCTTTTCTTTTGCCATAGGGCAGCTCAGCAGCAAGGCCTGCTGCTCTGCCCTATGTCAAAAAATACATAAATGAGGCTCAATGCATGTTAAAGACATTAAGGCAGTGCATTCAGTGATTTAGCTTCTGTCTTATTTCAAATGCTTGACTTAATCTTGCATTCCCCAAGAGATAGCTATTTTATAATGTTATTGTTTATCTGTATTTTTTTGTGTGCATACTTTCAGCCATACCAGGTGTTTATGAGGGGCTTCATGGCAACACATGACCTTGGATTTGCAAATGTATTATGCGACCCACCTATTGATTTTAGTCCCACCTTCGTAGGTCATGGCCACAGCACTCTAATTGATTATATCATTTTTCCTAATCAATAGGCAAATTGGCTGGAGGAGTTCATTACCCAATCTATAGGGATTCGTGATCACTTGCCCCAAAGTGTTAATATTGTACCTCCTGATAAAGGCATTGGAACAGTTGCTCAGAGTTTAGTTTGGACCCAGGGCTGTGTGTTGGCCCGGCAGAATGGTTACTCAATATGTTGGGGCAAGAGCAACCCCGAGATCTTAAGCACCAGAATATTGAATCAAGCAAAAATCCCAATAACTAAGTATCTACAGGAGGATATTTTCTCCTGTGAGCTATTGAGTGCCTTTTTCCGAAATAACCAGGATAATTAAAAATACCCTAAAACGTCCATCGAGGAACCAAAAGCCTTTAAATAAAGGTGGTTTGATTCGCATTGCACTAAATCCTAGTCATTATTAAAAGCTGCCCTACAAAAGCCAGTAAAAGATTATGAAGAAATTAGGGGCTTAGGAAGGCCTGTAGCTCAGCAAGAAACAAGCGTAAGAAAGAGATTAAGTAACAGGCCTGGACAAATTTATATGAGGCTTCCCTACGGAAGGATTGTTCCTTGTTCTGGGAGGCAGTGAAGGCCCCTTTTTTCTCAAATGGTGGGGGAGCTAGGATTGAGGTGGCAATAAGTGAGGACACCTGGGTTAACTTTTTCTCCTCTGTATATGGTTGTGGGGGCGTGAGCAAACAGTTCAAAATGAGCTGGCTGACTTTGTGCCAATTGACATCCATTTTGCACATGAGAAAGTCCAAATGGCCATAGGAGAGAGTAAAGGAGGCAAGGCCCCAGTGCCAGACGGGACTCCGATTGACTTGTATAAGTATAAGAGTGAGCTATGGTCCCCATTATTGACTCGAGTTTTAAATGCTAGCTGCAAGAGGGGTTTTATTGAATCTTGGTCAGAGTCTATCATAATTCCAATTTTCTAAAAGGGTGATAGGGAAAACCCGGCATGCTACAGAACCATCTCCCTGCTTGACTCCCTTATGAAAGTAGCAGGTAGAGTCATAGGGAACGTGTTACAACTATGGGCAGAAGAACATAAGATCCTAAGCCCGGTTCAATATGGATTAAGGGAAGGGAGGGGCACTGTAGAACAGATTCTTAACTTTAACATGCTACATGGAAAATATACCCAGGCCAAGCAAGGGAATTTATTTGTGGTATTCGTTGACCTCACTGCGGCGTTTGATTGTGTGGATCACAACAGACTTTGGCAGACTGTAGTAGGATTAAATGTAGACTCATCACTCATGTCATTCTTGAGACAACTATATGCAGGGGCCTCTGCAAAGGTGAGGTTTGGACTAAAAGGAGAATGTACTACGCCATTCCATGTAAAAAAAGGCGATAGACAAGGCTGCCTACTTGCCCCGTTCCTCTTCAGTCGATACACTAATGCACTGGAGGAGTCACTGGTGGCTAGCATGAAAGACTCTCCGATAATTATTGTTTGTTTATTTGTTTGTTTGTGGGATTTATAAAGCGCGTGACCACCCTTAGGAATCTCAGTGCTACCAGATAAGGAGAAAGACAACCAGCACTTAGTCCAGCGGGAAAAGCCAGATCTTGAGCCTTTTTTTGAAAGAGAGTTCATTTTCAATGAGACAAATCTCTGGGTCTAAGCTATTCCCAAGCCTCGGAACCAGATGAGTGAATAATCTTCCACCCCATCTTGCCTTTTTAACTGGGACTACTTTCATCAGAAATTTTGAGCTAGATCTAAGGTGCCGATCCGGTAGGTAGTATGTGATTAATTTTTGGATAAGAACAGGGCCTCTCCCCTGCATGGCCCTATGGGTCAAACTTAGAGCCTTGAATTTAATTCTGGCCTGTATTGGAAGCCAGTGCAAATTCCAAAGTCCTACCCTTGGTTAATTGACGTCTGGGTATGCTCAGCAACATTCGAGCGGCGGCATTCTGAACCACATGTAGTCTTTTACCACATATTTGGGTGATCCCAGAAAGAGGGAGTTGCCATAGTCCAGTCGCGATGTAACTAATGCCTGAACTATGGTTCTTCTTGCATTCTCTGGGTGGAAAGACAAGATCTTCCTAATTATACGTATGATTCCAAAGCAAGTCCAGGCCAATTTATTGGCCTGGGTCTCCATTGTTTGGTTCTGGTCCAACCATATGCCTAGATCTTTAATGGCAGTTTTGGGGGAGGGCTGGGGTCCCCAGCTTGGTGGCCAGAAGATTTCCAATTTCGGATTAGCATTTTTGCCCAGCATCATTAGTTTTGTTTTATCTCCGTTTAACTTGAGGTTACAATTTGACATCCATGCTCCAATTTTTTCGAGGCAGGGGACAGGTTGACGGTGATCTGAGTTCAGGGAATTTGTGATTGAAAACACCAGTTGCGAGTCATCGGCATATGACACGATGGAGATGCCGAAATCCTGTACTAACTGAGCCAGAGGACTGAGATAGACGTTAAATAACGTCGGGCTCAGTGAGGAGCCCTGCGGTACTCCCCAGGGGGCTTCAAGGGAGTCTGACTGGAAGCCTGCCTCCGTACATTGGAAATGTCTTTCGCTCAAAAATGATGCTACCCATTTTGTTTGCCATTCCTACTATTCCTACGCTTTCCAGCCTCTGCATCAGCACTGTGTGGTCTACCGTATCGAAGGCGGCACTTAAATCCAGAAGTACCACAGATGCTGTTTTCCCTTGGTCCAATATAGACTTCAGTTTTTCGGTGACCACTAACAGAGCTGATTCAGTGCTGTGTCTAGGTCTAAACCCCATCTGGGACTGGTGGATGACACTGTTATTTTCAAGAAAGGATGAAATTGAAGTGTTAACTTGTTTTTCTGCGATTTTCCCACTATCGTCAGTAACGATATTGGACGATAGTTAGATAGATCCGCGGGGTCCAAATCTATTTTTTTCAACAGGGCTTCACAGATGTGTGTTTCCAGTCTCTTGGAACTACACCTTTTCAAGGGAGAGAATTATTACATTGCATGGTTGGATAAACATTGAGCTTCCTCCTTGTGCAAGAATATGCGGGGGCTGGATCCCTTGGTGAGCCTGATTTAATTTCTTGAAGTAAACCGGAGATGAGATCTATATTTACCGGTGGGAAAGAACTAAGAACAGGGCGGGTCAATAGTTCTGGTTCCCTTTGATCAATTGTAATTTTCTTTGTATTGTTGCTCCTGGTGTTATCATTGGGCTAGGGAGGAGGGAGTAATAGATAATTTCTACTTTATTTTTTAAAAAACCTGGCCAGTCCATTGCACCTTTATTCACAGCAAGATTGCCTCACTTTTATATGCAGACGACGTAGTCTTAATGGCTAGAACCCAGCTCGGCCTACAAAAGATCACTTAATTCTTATATTGATATTATGGAGGATGGAGGCCTGAGGCTCTATGTTCAAAAAGACATATGTCATGTCTTGTGGTAAAGGGAAAACTAGGGCGTGCCATCTAGTAGCTGGGAAAGATGAAGTTGAATCCTCAAAAACATTCTCCTATTTGGGGATGTTACTAGAGGAAACAGGATCTTGGGGACCCGCAATTAAGAACAGTGCGTTATTATTTAAGAAGTCGACGGCGGCATTGATGATGTTTGCTAATAAATTGGGAAAGAGGCCACTGGAAATTTTATTTAAAATGTATTATGCAAAATGCTTTAGTGTGTCCACATATGGAGCAAGGATATGGGGCCACAGTGACGTTATATCAATTCAATTAATTAGGAATGCTTTTTTAAGATTTATTTTAGCAGTTCCCCAAAGTGCATCTGTTTTTAATTGTCACAGCAAATTGGGGATTCGCTACATTACGGATGTCATAAAAACACAACCGATGCTATTATGGCATAAAGTCTGGATGTCACCTGATCTAGGTTTGAACCTGGACATAATTAAAGATTCGATGGGTTTGGACCAGGCGAGTAAAATCTTATGGCTAAAGTACATCAGTAATCTTTCCAATGATCTGGGTACACCAGATTTTTTTAGTAACCCCGATTCCTTAACTAACATCTCGAGAAAAGATCTCAAGGCATTGTGTTTGAATCATTTTGACCTATTACAATTCGAGCAAGAAACAAAGAAAAACTCAGTAACGAAGCACCAACTTATTTTGACCTCAGTCACTATTCAGCCCTATCTTGCTCTGTGTGTGAGGGGGTACGACAGGTATATTCTGACTAGGTTCAGATTTGATTCTTTTTTCCCCCTGGTTACATTCCCAAACACTAACGATTGATCTAGAATGCTCATTAAATGTCCTTGTGACAATTTATCTGATCAATCACTATTGCACGTGATCTTTTTTTGTAAATTTTATTCAACTGAACGGGCCAGATGGATTAAACCATTTCTGAGGCAGGGCTCATGGCGGCAATGCCGCCCGGCCCTTTTGTTTTTACAGTCACTGAAAGATGGGTATTGTGTTGGAATCATGTTGGGTTTTTTAAAAAGTATATTGAGGAAAAGAAAATGTATTAGCTGTTTTTAATCTGAACTTGTGTGTATATTTCTGAATGAATTGTTGCTTTTATGGTTTTATAATATTGAAATCGAATAAAGCATTTTCTATCTATCTATCAGTGACAGAGGAAGCACAGGACCTTCACTTCTGGTTAGCAGGAATAAAGTGCACTCACCAGCAAAAGCAGATAGGGCAAACATCTGAGAGTTGACAACAAAAGATGATAATTTCATACAATAGTTATTGAAATGTGGCCATGTGACAGCTGTTTCACATGGATTTTTCCACATATTGATGTGACATATGTGCAGAAAAAGTGGAACATACTGCATGGAGAAACCAATCCTTTTATACAAATAGCAGGATAATCATACTTTGTAAGTAGAGAGGTCATTGTGATTTGCACTTTGACTGAGTAATGGACCTTACACCACAATCATTTTCCACCTGCTAAAATCAGGTGGGAAATTTCCTAAGAAAATGCTTGTGAATCGGTCTGATCCTTCTGGTTTCACCATTAAATCGTAGTAGTAATTTTTTGACACCAAAATATAAAAACTCCAATTGAAAGAACTGGAAATATGCAATTCCAAATATTTAAGGTAAGTTTAGTGCCAAAAAGCACAGAGCACCACTCACGGTTATCTTCTCATGTGAAATCAGATGAAAGTCACAAAGTCACAACTTCAGGCCAACTGCGATGGAGCGTGGACCATATAGGGACCAGGTTCGTCCCACTGAAAAAGATACCTTCTAAACTCCAACGTGAAAATTTCCTTTCGCTGTGGAGGAGGCCACGAGAAGCAGGGAGTTTGTAATGGATGATTGTCGTCATATCTCGAAGAGCAGGCTTGGTGTTGCTAGAGCACGAAGATCCTATCGGGCATTGTGGAGGTCATTGCTGGAGATTAGCATTGCTTAACACTGTGCGATGTAGACGCCGTATAACAAATTGCATCACTCGTATTGCTGCTCGTCACTGGCGGACACTGTAGAGTGAAGAGTCAGACTCACTGCACATTTGCATTGACGGTCGTCGCAGGCGGCAAGATCTTGATGCAAACTGACCCACAAAGAGCCCCAAACTTTATGATTTCTCCTTTTTTTTGGAGGAACTCAACTGAAGCCACTCCAATGCTCCAGTATATGAGGACATATTTTGGGAATCAGGAACTCACTCTTTCAGAGCTCTGCAGGGGTCAGGCAGGTACAGTTGCAGATTCTGTCAGGTCCAGTTGCAGCAGGTCAACTGGCAAGTTGCAGGGAGACCTCTGGAGCTTGTTCTGTCTCTCTAGCTCAGAACAAAAGGTCAGTCAGCAACCATTGGAGACACTTCAGACCTGGATGAAGGGTGTAGGTTCAGTTTTCCTTCCCAGATATCAGGGGAGTCCTCAAGCATCAAGGCAGTCCACTGGTAGCAGGGCGGTCCTTTTTCTGCAGTATCCCCAGGGTACTGAAGAGTATGTCTAAGGTTCTGAATTGTATACATGTTGCTCACTGTGATGTGGTAGAACCTTTAGAAGTTTCCCCCACAGAAGTGTCTGGAAATTCCTGCCTCCCTGCCCTTGTCCAAGTCTGTCTGGGGTACAACAGGATTGGGTGAAGTCCTCTGTGTGTGTGCTATATCAGTGCCTTTGAAGTGCAAGTGTGGTAGGTGACATCTCCACACCCCTCCCATCAAGCCAGAATGGCCCATCCTGCCAGCACCCAGAACATCTATTGCTCTACTGTTTGGAGGAATACACAGGGGCCAACTCCTAACTCCACCTAGCATGTGACTAAGCCTGTGCATAAACTGCACTCCATTCATGGAGTTTGTGGAATTTGTGAAGAAGACAGAGAGAGACCTTCTGTGACTATCAAGGGAAATAAGGTACTTTTGACAAGTAAAGGAATGTAATCCCTAGACAGAGCAATATGTATAAAATGATCAATTGCTACCATGTACCTATTGCAAGTTTGAAGCACCACAACAATTCATTCTGATTGTAAACTTCCACATTGAATTCGTACTATCAAAAATATTTTATTAAAAATAAATTTCAGAGATTAAAAACATCAAATATCGCAAGTGTAATTTCAAGCAAATAATGTAAAAAATAGTTAATACAGTGCAAAAAATAATTGTTCAACCCAAGTTACAAATACCGTTATGAACCAGCATAACAGAGAAAACAACATATATAAGACAACAAACATTGTCATACACTATTGCACATCATATGGAACAATAACTTCAGAGCATAGCTTGGGATACATTCATCAATTCTGCATCTACAAGTCTATGTGGATCCTTAGATTGACCCTACAGATGCGTCTACACGCTTTGATGAAGTAGCTTATAGTTCCATCTTTATCAAGACAAATATTTAGGTTTTCTCAGATGGCATTTCTGGTTTCACTCTCCTCAGTCATGAATTGTATATAAGTGCTTTTAATCCACTTTGTATTCTTCTGTTTCTATATTTGTGGGCTCCTCCCTTATATGTTCTTCACATTTATGTAATTGTATTGGTCCTTAAGGCTTTCGTTATGTATCGTAGACCTTCTCACACGATCGGTATCTAAACCGCTATTGTAGTTCTGGTTTCAAGTCTGCATTCCCCTCGGGTCTTATTCCCCTTTCTCATTTGCCACTGTGTTTAATTGTCCCGTTTTCTTGCTACGGCGGGCAGTAGAGGTTCCCACAATCCTCTTGTTTCTTACACCTCCTTAATTACGTGGCGTTCTACCGTGGATTTGATTGGTCTTCTCTAGAGTATGTTAAGTTTGTGGAATTCATCAGCTCCGCATTCGGCGTAGAATGCGGAGTTACCAATAAACCCGTCACCCTGCAACGGAGCGGAGTATTTTTTTATTGGTGAACTTGTAACGTTGTTTCACATGCATGAGGTATGCAACAAGAGACTTGCCGGGTGCTTGCGAATACCCACAAGATTTTCTAGCAACCCATGAGCTCCTGCTAAATTTTGCAGCTGCTAGCGTGGCTTTAGGCTGCGCCAGTGATTTCCGGTGCTTCTTTTGTGTCGTGGGCGAGTGCAATCAACTGCTGCTGCAACCTGGAGAAGATTCTCTCCTCTAGAAGCAGCTAAAAGTCAAAAAGACAATGTGGGGTTAAAAAACTTCTCAAATAGGTCCCCTGGAATGACTCAAAAATGATGTACAGCATTGGCGTGCCCTTCCCCTCTCCGTCTTGGGTAGAGCGGCACTTTTAAAAAGATGATGGCACTACCGTAATTTCTATACACTCTGCAGAACATACCATTTCGGATTCCTGATTCCTACTTTAACTCAAAAGATAGTACTGTCCATTCCCTTTTATGGGATGGGGGCCCCCCACAGTTCACTCTCAGCAAACTGACCAGTAGCTGGTACGAGGGAGGAAGGGCATTGCTCCACATTCAGACTTTTTACAGGGCAGTTCAACTAGTAACTATAAATCAGTGGGTTCACCAACCACTATTGGAACCAGCTTATCAGCTGGATCAGCTGGTTCTCCAGCCGAGAGGATACCTCCAATCGCTCTATACCGAGCCATAGCGTCTATCGCTGGAAGGCCCCACAGCACTGACAGTTCGCTTATGGCATTCAACCCATTACAAACAAGGATGGAAAAACAAAATAAACAAAATTACCCAAATAGTGCCCTCATGGAAATCCCAACAACTGGGTGCAATGGGAACTAGAAAAGGCTTTGACAAATGGGTCTTGATTGGAATCTTGTGAGTGGGAGACATACATACCGGTGTAGATATTATATTAATCGAACAGTAACAAAGAACCTACGAACTGGACCAAACTGAGTATTTCTGTTATTTACAGATCTGACATGCCATACAAACAGTGGTGCCCTGAGGGACAGCTGTACCTGATAGTCACCATTGGAATTCAGGCTTCTTGAAGAACACTTAACACGAAGGGCGATTTCACTTGCATACCAAAAACTAATTAAAAACTAACCTAAAACTCTTATATCCCTGCGGGACCGTTGGTGAACTGACATCACAGACCCACAAGAGGAAGACTGGCTGCAAGCCCCGGCCTCCCCAAGAGAAGTAGCCATTAGGGCCCACTTCAGACTCGTCCCGCTCAAAATCCTTCACAGAGCCTACATTTCCTGTGTTACATTGGTTGAAATGGGCAGAGAGGCAGATACAATTTGTCACATAATCTGCAGTTAATAGGGTTTGTTCTAAGACATACTGTGGACATGTCCAAAAATCCATGATTACAGGGAGTCAGTAGTATTGTGTATGTTGAAGATAGTTGGAGAGTAGTTGTGAGAAGCTGGCCTGGTATATGATGTCCTCTAGAGTAAGTGGGCACCCTGCACCAGTCCAGACAACCCTTTCGGTGATTTGATTTAAGAGGACGTAGACAACCTTAGAAATCTCTGTAATTGGTAACTGTGGAGAGAAGCCTTCAGGTTAATCCAGTGGAGTGTAAAGCAACTTGTTTTCCCAGAATGCAATCTTATAGTATAGATTAAGTGAAAAAGAATCACGCAAGGTATTTATAAAAATATGTATTTATTATATTATACTCTCTATCATGTTTATATATCTCCTACATGGACATAAACACAACACACAATACTTTGCATAGAAATACAGTAAATAGCACAAAATACACAGTGGACCTCAGGGAGGGACCAAACCATATACACAGAAAGTGGTATAAGAACCACTGCTCGGGTCAAGACAATGTCGAGAGGACATAGAAGTGATGGTGACCCAAGGAACCACCTAAGGTGAGTGATTAGGAACCCCACGGAGAGCGTGTGCAGTGTGGGAAAATGATCAAGTGCTCCGTAAAAATCAACTTGTAAGTCACAATTGGAGATTTTGAGAAAAAGGACCATTCCCAGTAGACCATGAGGAAACGCCATGAAAGAGAGAAGGTTTGAGAGCCACCCCACCCAAGGATACCCTAGGACCCACGTTACCTACACCAGGGATGCCAGGTGCATAGGTGTGAAGTGGTGTCCGAAACCACCGCTGAGCCCAATAGAGGACGTCAGGAAAGTGCTGCTGCTGAAGAAGGAGAAAGTGAACTGTGGAATCCTGTTGGAAAACGAGGCAGCATCTGTGAGGCCTGCACAAATAACATGACACATTTGTCCTTCACTGGGAACCAAACACCCTAGGGCAACGACTGACTCTCAGAGGGTAGCATTGCAGAGCAGTCTGAGGCTTACTCAAGGAAGGTAGTGTGGGCTAATAATCGCCATGTGCTGGTGTGCAAAAATAACACTCAATAATTGATTGTCCAGTCTGTACTTTGCTTTATAAAAGTAAGAGTACATTTATTAAACACACACACCACTCAATACTATACACCAATTTACAAATATACATACGCTGATGGAATTACTTTGTGACATTGCATAATATCTCCACCCCTCCCACAGGGGGGGTGGGGTCTCGTACCACCACTCGCCATGTATGCACATCATCTTACCCCCAATGCAGTGAATTGGTCTTAACCTGGAGCGAGGGCCCTGCGCACTGGCACCATCCCAGTGGCGACCCTCCCCCCATTACCTCAACAAGCATTAAACGGGCTACACCGGCCTTGGTGACACAGGACCATGACTGAGCATCTTCTACTGACCATACAGTGTTCTCCTCTACATCTTAAGGACTAATAGTCTGGGGTCTTCACCTAAGCGCAGCAGCAAGAATACATGTTTACGCACACTTTAGAATGACAGTTCTCAGCACATTTGGATATAAATAAAAATGCATTGTAAATACAGCCCCTGAAGGCATCGCAGATGATCACAGATTAGGTTGCAAATACTGTCAGACACTCTAGCATGAGTGTATAGCCACTTAAATCTACTGTGCTTATGACATCACCTTACAAACTGTGAAATTCAGTCCCTCCAAAAGAAATAACCATTAGTAAATGCATTTTTATGTCATTACACCATTTCACCTCCAGGGGATGCCCTTCTCATGACATCTCCTACTCAGCCCTTTAATCTTTGATGCACTTCTCCATGAACCCCCAGCTGCAGAACAAAAGTTCCAGTCTAGGAGGTGATGCAACGTTCGCCGAGCGTTGAGGGGTTATTCTTTTTAAAGCCTCAAGAAACTTAGGGTGGGACTCAGCTTTGTGCTGGGGGCAAGACTGCACTTCTCCAGCAGCTCCCCCCCCAGCACCTATTCACACTCCAGGGTGACCCCTCTCCTCTAGGGCCACCAAAACGCCAAAAACGATCCATTCCCCATGCCTTGCAAGGCATTATGGGGCGCTTCAGCTCCTGCTGCTGCATAATCAATAAGCGGCTCTCCCGCTGTGCCGGGGAGAGCACTTTCAGGGCCTCAGTGGGGGGCCCGGTCCCATCCGGACCCCCAGGTGAGCACATACGGCTTGGGGAGCCCACCCCCGCCGCTCCTCCTCTTTTCTGGGGCCCGGTCAAACCCGGGCCCCTCGCAACACTGACGATCTTCCCTTGGGGTCCCGGTCCCTCCCGGGACCCCCGCTGTCCTCCTTTGTTGGAGGGCAGCCTGGGGAGCCCACCCCCAGCTGCCCCTGTCGGCTCCCCTCGCCGCCAGCACTCTTCCGTGCTGCCGCGGGACCCAGCCGATCCCTTCTGGTCTGCCCACTCCGGTGCGCAGACGCGAGGACTCCCGATGTTCCTCGCGGGACCTCGGGGGAGTGCGGCGGCACTCCCCCGGTCTCCTCTTCTTCGCTGGGGCCTGGTGATAGGGTCCCGGCCCCCTACTTGCTGTCTTCTTCGCGGGGGGGGCGACGGCGCCTCCCGCCCCAGCCTTCTCGTTGGGGCCCGGAGTTGGGGTCCGGGGCCCTGCCACCTCTTCGCCGGGGCCAGGGTGGGCTCCTGGCCCCGTACGGGTCAATCTTCACAGGGAGCGCGACGCGCTCCCTGGCATCGCTTCGGGCCCAGGGATTGGGTCCGGGGACCCTTGGACTCATTTTGGCAGGAGGGGTGCTACGACGCTCCCCCGCCTCCGCGTCCCTCAGCATCTCTTCACAGGGAGCGCGACGGCGCTCCCCAGCCTCCTCGTCCCTCAGCATCTCTTTACAGGGAGCACGACGGCGCTCCCCAGCCTCAGGTTCAGCCGGGGCAGGGTGGGCTCCTGGCACCCAGCCGGGGCATCTTCACGGGGTTCGCCTTTTTATTTCTTTGAATGGCAGCCCCCAGGATGGGACATCTTTGAGACCGGTTTCTCGCGGGACTTTGGGGGAGTGCGGCGGATTTCCCCCGGCCCCCTCTTCTTCACTGTGGCCCGGTGATGCGGTCCCAGGCCCCCACCTCCTGTCTTCTTCACGGGGGCGCGACAGCGCCTCCCGCCCCGCCTTCTTATTGGGGCCTGGAGTTGGGGTCCCGGCCCCGGCTCCTCTTCCCTGGGGGCCAGGGCAGGCTCCTGGCCCCCAAAGGGGTGAATCTTCACATGGAGCGTGACAACACTCCCTGGTTTGGCTTTGGGGCCTGCGGATGGGGTCCCGGGACGCTTGGGCCCATTTTGTCAGGTGGGGCATGACAACGCTCCCCCGCGTCCGCGTTCCTCAGCATCTCTTCATGGGTAGTGGGACGGGGCTCCCCAGCCTCCTCGTCCCTCAGCATCTCTTCACGAGGAGTGCGACAGCGCTCCTCAGCCTCAGGTTCAGCGGGGCCAGGGTGGGCTCCTGGCACCCCGTGGGGGCATCTTCACGGGGTGCGCAACTGCGCACCCCGGCTTTACTTCTTTGAGGGGCAGTGCCCTGCCAAGAGGGTGCATTATGCAGGGAGCGGTCTTCACTGGCTCCCTGCGCCTCTCTTCTCCCTGCGCAGAGGCCTCTTCTTCTGCGCCCCAGTCCTGGGCTCCTCTTCTGTCACTGTTATGGGCCCGGGGGGCAGTCAGGGGGTCTCTCCTTCCAACTGCCCATTGTACCAGGCTCCAGCACCTTTCACCTCAGCAGACCACATCCCAGAGAGATCTTCTCTTCCTGTGCAAGTACTTTTAAAAGTTAAATAGGGGGTTGGCAGGAAGTCTCTGTGTGTCCTATCAAACAGCGACACATCACTTCCATGCCCCTGCTCCCTACTTCTTGTCCAGCCTCTGTGTTTGTTTAAAATGGCGTTATCCAGTGTCTCTGGCCACATGGCGTCTGAAACCCAACTCCTTCCCCCTCACTGCCTTCCCTCCTTGGTGCAAACTGGTGCCTGGCACCCAGCGACAGCAGTTGATGGATTGGCTTTTAGCTCTACCTATCTTTTCTCCTTGGAGGGAAGATCTTCGCTCTGGGAAGAGAGGTCATTAATCTAACCTGCCATGGCCAGACCCCAGCCAGTAGTACAAATATGACTTTGGACTCTGCAGAATACTCATTTTCACATCTGCTACACTGGGCATTAGTGCGTGTCTGGAATCTGTAGGCTTTGTGGAAGTCATTTTAGCATGGGCCCCACATTCCCATAGGGAAATAATGAAGTAAAAACACAGTAAGACACACTGACTTTCCCTGGCATGTTCCTTTCCATGTCACCACCCAATTCTGCATAATTCCTGCCACACGATTCACTCTGTAGCTGCTCCTGGACTGTGCACGCTAGAAATCTCCCCTGCGCAGCCCCTACACGTGTGCACACGCATGTACACCCACGTCTGCATGTAACCAGCACAGTGTCCCATACTCCAGCTGCTGCGCAGTAGCCTAGTCAAGCCAGGGATACACCAGTAAAATCTCCATGCAGTCTCCTTCATTATGAATTCACTGTGGGTGAGTCCCAGATTATGAGGCTCCCCCACAGTAAAAGCTCAACAATTTGGTGCTCAAAAAGCGAAAAATCTGTGCTGCCCATAGCGTCAGAACCACCTTCTAACAAATCTGAATATGGATTCTAGTTGAGAGGTACATGCAAGCAGAGGGGACAGAGTCTATGTTACTCAGGAGTGACCAGGAGATCTGAAAGATGAATGCCCACCAATGTCGGTAGTTGCAGGAGAGTTGAAGAGGACCTTGACTCTGCAGCTGTAAGGAACTGACGACACTGAGGAAGACCAGGAGCCATGCATGAGCTATTCCACATCAGATGTTGAGTGCTTGGTGGCCGGTGTCCAGCGGGAGCACCAACAAACCTTGGCAAAGGCAACAAATGCAGAAGTCAAAGAATGTGCAAGGTCCAGGGAGCTTACCACAAGCAGGGGAGTCAAGGCAGACCTGAAACAACCCGGAAGAGCCCCAAAAAATAAATGTGACCCTCAAATGGACCCACAGGCCAGAGGCACTGGAGTTGCAGGAGGCCCTCAAGCACCTCACAAAAAGATGCAGGCCACGATGCGAAAAAATACTGTGTGGCCAAAGACTCTGGCCACTGGAGATGCTCGAGGTTGGGGCTACTTGGAGCCAGAAGATCTTTTCAGAAGGAAGCCAACAGGCCTTTTCAACTGAAAGTTGATTGCAGTGCATAGGGGTTTGGGCATTGCAGCCCCCACAAGGAATATTGGCCTCAAACTTGGTGAGAGTGCAGGGCAGGCCTCGAGAGCTATGAAGAACTACTACTTGTGCTGCAGAGCCGTATGGAGTGCGGAGGAGCTCAAGCTCAGCAGACCGGTCTTCAAGCTTTGGTCAAAGCGTACTCGCTGAGACGACGGAAGGATGCATGAGCAAACACTGGGAAGGTGGTAAAACTGATAACAACAAATATTAAGGTCTAATACTGACACAATTGGGAGAGAAGACCAGGAACTATTTGGAGAAACTGGGACGGAATTACAGCCAGTTAAAAGCCAGTTAAAAGATAACACTAGCCATACCAATGAAACAGCCCGGAGGAAGTCACGCCCACCGGTCCTGGGCTATGAAAAGCGTGTTGTCGAAAAAGAGGCTAAAAAAATAACTAAACAAGAACATATGAGAATAAACCTAACAAATACAAAGAATGACAAGAATTTTTGATGTCTGTTATTTATGTATTAGATGTTGATATTAGCATGTGCTGGGGAAACCAAGTTTTTGTAAAAGGTTTTATGATTCCAACATATTTGATACCAAACATAATACGATTCATTGCAAACAGTTTCGAGATGGTCATCGCGTAATTACACGGTGCCCCTCTATAAAGTATAAGGCTGCTTCACTTTCAACCCATGAAAACCGACCCTGTAGGCTGTAGGGATGTCCTTCTCATGCAGGGGCACCCTCACACTTATGTCCAAGCACCCTAACTTCAGGATTGATAAGACCTACTATAGTAGTGACTTAATGGGCCCGATTCAAAGAACTAACTTAAGACAAAATCCTAAACTTACTACTTTTGGTATTCACAGAAGTTAGGATTTTGTCTTAAGTTTGTCTTTAGACAGACTTAAGACAGACTTAAGACAAAATCCTAACTTAAGTCTGTCTTAAGTCTGTCTTAAGACAAACTTAAGACAAAATCCTAACTTCTGTGAATACCAAAAGTAGTAAGTTTAGGATTTTGTCTTAAGTTAGTTCTGTGAATCGGGCCCATAGGTTTTAAGTGCAGTGACCCTAGATATAGTAAACCTATATCTTTAGTAAGTGTTGTTAGCACCATCTTACATTGGCTGCAATGGCAGGCCTGTAGTTCCATTTTGAGTGGTCTCCCATGGGTGGCATAATGCATGCTTCAGCCCATGGGGGACCTCTGGGGTTCCTATGCCCTGGGTACCTTATTACCATATACTAGGGATTGATAATGTGCCAGATGTACCTAAGTACTGAACATAACAATTTAAGGGGGGAAGCAGATAGACTGGGGTCCTGATTATCATAATCCCAGTCAGACTAGTTAATAACAGCTTAGCGCCAGGCAAAAAGTGGGGGTACCCATAAAAGCAGATCCTACTTTCTTACACAACTCCCCCAAACGTATGGAGATGAGACTAACCTTGCCCAGTTTATTCTTCATTTTCTAAGTGGAAATATCTGGAGAGTCCATCTGCATTGGCATGGTTACTCCCTGGTCTATGTTCCACTGTATGGTCCATACCCTGTAGGGAAATGGACCACCTCCAAAGTTTCAGATTTTCACTCCGTCCATATCCTTCTTAAACCATAAGAGGGGCTTATGGTCTGTCTGAACAATGAAATAAATGCCAAACAAGTATTGCCTCAACTTCTTCAGGGCCCAGACTACAGTAAAGACCTCCCTCTCAATAGCTGGCCATCATTTCTCTCTCTGGGTCTACCTTCTTCTAAAAAAGCTACTGGTTGAACCTGGCCCTCTGCATTCAGTAGTAATAAAACACAGCTCCTACCCCTAACTCAGATGCATCTGTTTGCACAATGAAAGTTTTTGAGTAATCGAGCTCTGCATAATGGGAGCAGTGCACATGGCCTGCTTAAAGTAATCAAATGCCTTTTGACAGCTTACTGTCCACTGAACTTTCTTGGGCATTTTCTTTGATGTCAGATCATTAAGGGGAATCACTATGGACCCATATCCCCTCACACATCCTCTGTAATTTCCAGTCAGGCCAAAGAAAGCTGTGACCTGGGTCTGGGTAGTTGTAGCAACCCATTCCATAAAGGTCTGGATTTTGCTCTGTAGTGGTTGAACCTGGCCTCCACCGACCAGATGGCCCAGGTACACAACCTGGGGGCATACTATCAAGGGGGTTTATCTCCCCTTTTTTGGCTTTAAAAGCCAAGAAAGCGGAGATAAAATTATCTCCCTATTACCTAGCTGCCGCTAACACCAGTTAGCGACAGCTAATAGGAGATAACGACCATCTTGGGCCCCACTTTGCATGTCTGTGATATTTATCACTAATGAGATGCAAAGTGGGCGTGCCAAGATGTTAGAGACTGAAAACAGTCGCTAACATCGCTATCTCCTATTACCAACTTTTGGAGATATTCGCGCTAAGCGGGAATATCTCCAAAAGCTAACACCTGCCCTGAGCAGTTCTTAGCCATGTTATCCAATGGGAGGTGGATAACATGGCTAAGAGCATTAGCTCGCTAATGCATGAATATCACTGACTTTTCAGCGATATTCATGCTTTGCGGCGATTTTTACCGCATTTGCGTTAAACCTTGGTAATACCAAGGTTTATTTGCGGTAAAAATCGCCGCAGCGCTGCGGTAAATTTTTGTCTCTAACCAAGCAATAGCGATAATTATCGCTATTGTTTGGTAATATGCCCCCTAGTTCTGCCCTATCAGGCATTTAGTAGCCTTGATAGTGAGGCCTGCTTTTTGCCGAGCCTCCAAAACATTCTTGAGGTGGACCAGGTGATCCTCCAAGGTGGAGCTAAAGACAGCAATATCAACTAGGCATGCTGCGCTATAGGCTTCCAGACCTGTTAGAACATTATTCACCAACCTCTGGAATGTGGTAGCTGCATTCTTCAAACTAAAAGTCATCACAAGAAATTGATGATTTTTCCCAACTCCAGCATCTTTTGGACCCATATCCTGATTTTTTTTAAACAGACTTTATTTAGTTTTAAATAGACATTCAATAAGGCACATCCCTATTGTAAATTGTGTACATTCAAGTGTACTCTTCAATGAACTCCAGGTACATATCCAAGGTGGTCTGGAATGCTGTGTCTGTAAGCTAGGGCCCCTACCCCCGCTACCCACTTAATAAAAATTACAATTTACATCACAATCAGTCCTTCAGGGCCCGTGCAACTAGTCCGTAGAGTCACTGCACAACATTGTAAAGAGCCCCCAACTTTGCCCCCCTCCCTCCCCACCCTCCAGCCGTGCCACATGCAACCATTAACTTATCGATCTGATCTGGGGATGTCCTGCTCTTTGCTTTGCTGGTTGCCAATATGGGTCTATACTGATGGCCTAACGGTGGAGGAGTAACTACCACTGCATACCTGCTTTGGTGTTCGGCGTACAACAGGGTCTAAAGTGTGGAGTTCAACCATCGTCATCAGGGACCCCTCCTGCTGGGTCTTCTCCCCTCCCTTCCTTCGGGTTCCTTAGCGATTTCACTAACGCTGCCCGATGCCTAGCTGTCTCCAGTTTATTTTTGCTCCCTGTTTTATGGCTATTTTACAACCTGACTGCCCCTTCGCATTCTGCCCATTTTACAAATTCTTTATTTTCATCTGAGTATGTTAGGTCCACCCCTTGATTTCGAATGGCTGGTGATGTCTCTTTTAGCTAAGACCAGTCCCAGATCAAGGAATTTACTCGTCACGTTATCTTTTGCCATGTGGTGGAACCAGTGCAGCAGGCAATACCCAGGCGTTACTGTTATCTCCCTTTCAGTCACATCTGCCAATATTGTGGTTACCTCCTCCCAGAAATCACCAAGGTTAGGCCAGCTCCAGAACATGTTCCATAATTCTGCTACCTCCATGTTGCAGCATGGGCAAGCTGTTGTTTGCATATCAAAATATTTATTCATTTTGCTTGGAGTGAGGTCAGCTCTGTGGAATATATTGAAATGTACCAATTGGAACCTAGCATTTCTAGTGCTTTTCCATGCCCTTTCCACCATCTTCCCCCACACTTTCTCAGCTATAATTTCGCCTAAATCTGCTCCCCATTTTTGATGCAACTCACTCACAGGGGGGAGTATCTTGTGTGTAAGATGCCTGTAAAGGCATGTGACCACCTTAAAGGTTCAAGCCGCTGTTACCACTTATTGCACCATGCTGATGTCTGTTGTTCTGTGAGTCCCTCTCTCCAGTGTTTCAGTATAACTGCCGTGAGGGCCGTGTGCAACAAGAAATCAACCCCAGGTATTTCATATCTCTCTTGAAGGTTATTGAATGAGCTCAGGGTGCCCTCTTCCTGTAGGCCCCCCATTGCGGATATTCTCAGCTCTCCCCAGGTCTACAGTCTGCGCCAGTCACCCCCATCAGGCTGCGCCTCAAACATAACCAACGGGATCTCTGGGGCATACAGCGATTTAGCCTTATCTCATCGTAAGCTCCTATTCCATCATTTGAGTGTTGTTTTCAGATAAGTGGGGATACTACGTTCCTGAATAGGGAGTCTCAGTATTACTTTCAACAGCAGCCACAGGCCTGGGATTGCATCTCCCTGACCTTCTGCCCCTCTGAGTCTGCCTGCCACCCACTTTGTGAGCCACTGCAGCTGTGCCATGAGGTAATAGCACTCAAAGTCGAGCAAAGCCAAAGCTTCTCAGCTATTGGCCTCATAAGGGTGGTGAGTGCTACTCTCTGCCTGCTGGTTCCCCATGTGAACTCTCACATCATTGTTTAGCTAAACAGTTGTGCCGGGATCCACACTGGCAGTGTTCCGAAAAAATACAAAAAGCCTTTGTAATGTCACCATCTTCAAGAGGGCGACCCGCCCAGCCACCGACAGAGGGAAGGTACCCCAGAAGTCAAAACTATACTTGGTTCCCCTCAAGGCTCTCTTTACATTACCTACCAATAGGTCCCCATGAGAGTAGTATATCTGGGTACCCAGGTATGTCAAGCAACGGTCCTCCCACTGCACACCTTCTGTCTCTTGTGGGACCACCGTATCCACCCTGGTAGGGAACAGGCAGGACTTCGCCCAGTTAACTTTAAGGTCTGCCACCCACCCTAGTCTGTTTAGGAGCTCTTAGGCCCCCGAGCACTTCCCCCGTATCTGCCAGAAACAGCAGCAAGTCATCCGCATACAAATCAATGTGATGCATTTGCCCGGTCACCTCTAGGCCTTGGAAGTATTAGCCCGTTCTAGCCCGGGCCGCCAATGGCTCCATGTCCAGGGCAAATAGCAGGGGTGACAGCGGACACCTCTCTCGCGTTCGTCGTTCTATTCTGCAGGCTTCAGAGATCAGACAGCCCGTCTTAACCCTGGTGGTGGAATCTTTATAGAGGAGTGCTGTCCACTCAATGAACTCAGGCCCCAAACCTAATTTCCTCATCACTTGGAAAACGTAAGCCCATTCAAGGCTATCGAAGGCCTTTTCAATTTCTACGGCAAAGATGGTTGCCTCCTCTTTGCGGTAGCAGTCGGCCTCCAATACATGCTGTAGTCGTCTGATAGTCGTCTGATATTTAGTTCTATGTTTCTGATGGCAATAAAGCCCGCCTGTTCTTGTATCAATGTCGTCATATGGGGGAGGAGGCGAGTAGTCTGAATTCGGCCCAGAATCTTGTAATCGAAGTCAAGCATAGAGAGCGGTTGATATGCCGCTCTGTCCCATGCTGGCTTCCACGGCTTGAGCAGCGGGATGATGGCGCTTCTCTCTATGATCTAGCAGGTTTTCCACCTGTTTCACCCGGTTCTATAGTTCCACCAGTCTAGGAGATAGTATGTCAACATATGCTGAGTAGAACTCTACCGGCAGTCCATCCGTCCCTGGCGTCTTGTTCTTGGCCATTTTCTTGATAACCCCCCTCACCTCGCTTATCTCTATGTCTCTTCCCAGGGTCTTTGCTATTTCCTCTTACACCACCTGTAGCTCTATGCCGCTTATAAAGTCGTCAAGCTCCTCATTCATCAGGGCCATTCTGCTCTTATACAAGTCAGTGTAGTAATCCAGAAACAGGTCATTAATATCCTGTTGTCTGTAGCGAGTCTCTCCTCCCCATCCTTTCAGCTGTAGTATTACCAAGACTCTCCTGGCTGGGTTAGCCAACCAGGCCAGCAGGACCCCAGATGTGTCCCTTTCGGAGTGATCCCAGATCACATAACTTTTACAATCGAAGCAACAAGCCACTGTTCCTTGGTTGTCAGAAGCTGCTCCTGCGTGTCTCTCCTTTCAGGCCTTTCCTTCTCTAGGTCCCAGAGTTTCTGCTCAGACACCAATGTGTCCTGCAGAAGCACCTTCCATATTCTTACTATCTCCGAGATACAGTGCCCTCGAATAACGGATTAATGGTGTCCCACTCTATTAGTTGATTTGTCGCTTTGTTAGCGTTCTCTATGAAATATTGTCCAATAGCGGCACCCATTGTCGCGTGGAAGACCTGGTCCTCCAATGCTTCGGGTTTCAGGCACCAGGTCTGGATTTTAGGTCTCGCACAGGACCACAGCAGCCCCAATAATTCTGGGTTATGGTCCAAAATCGTTCTGGCCAGATATTCACTGGTTTGTACACATTTGTGCATGTCAGGGGAACACAGTATAGAATCTAGGCAGACATGGAGCTCATGTAGTGCCAAAAAAAAGAATAGTCCCTGTCCCCAGGGTGTTGTGCCCTCCAGTTGTCCACCGATCCCCACCGCTATTGCCATTGGCGTCGCGCCTCTGCTACCTTATTTATTGGAGTGTCAGGGAGTAGAGGGTGGGACTGGTCTAACCCTATGTTTGCGTTATAATTAGAGTCACCCCCTAGTATGATTGACCCCGTCAAAGTGGGGCCAGCGTTCTAGAGAGCTGAGTCAGGAACAAGGTTTGTTCTGTATTAGGGCCAAAAACGTTACCCAGGGTTACATCTCTTCCATACAAACGACCGGATAACACAACATACCTCCCCTCAGGGTCAATTATTTGTCCAGTGCACTGAAAGGGCACTCCCGCCCTTATTCAAATCAGGACTCCCCTGGCGAAGGCTAAATAGTTTGTATCGAACACTTGGCCCCTCCAATTACACTGGAGCGCAGATTCTTTTTTGCCATTATGTGTGTCTCCTGCAGCAGCATGATTTGCACTCCTCTCTGAACCAAGTACGCATGTATTCTATGACGCTGCAGCATAGTGTACATCCCCCGTACATTCCAATATATATATTTATGATCTATGGGGGGTACCATTGTGTTAGTTGCATCCCCTCCCCGGTAATTCTCTCAAGTGTGACACACCTGGCCCCAATAAACAACCCCTGAGATAAACAGGAACACCAACTCCCTCTCCCCCGAACAGGTACAAGCAAACTAGTTCCCACCCAAACACAAAATTAATAATGAAAAAGTCCTCTGGTAGATGTGGGGCTATGCAGCTTACCCTACAGGTCCCGGAGCACCACGAGGCCACATCCCTCAATTTCACGACTGGATCGTCAGCCCCGGCTCACATGATGAATTTCTTCTGCCTGATCAGTAGGAGTTATGACCCCCGCATTCACTTTCTCTGAGTTAGGCTCTTTTCTTCTGAGGGGAAAAGCTTCTGGATATCTAGTTGCATGGTTCACCACCACTAGAATATGGGTCACCACCACTAGAATATAACCGTGCCCAGATGCTTTTGGGGGGTTCATGGGAATAATATCAGTCCCAACCCTCTCAAAGGGATCTCAAACCACTAAAAATGGAATTTGGGGGCCTTTGTAATGCCACCTGATTTACCACTGGCTCGGCAAGTGACACAGGAGTGACAAAACTCCTTAGTGTCCTCAGACATATAGGGCCAATAAAAGTGAGGGACGAGCCTGTGCCAAGTCTTGCTTTGCCCTAAGTTACCAGCCAGAGGAATATCATGTGCAAGGGTGAGTAGGAACACTCTAAATGTCTGGGGTATAACCAACTTCCTGGTGGCACCAGGCTTGGGGTCTTTACCCTCTGAGTAAAGAAGTCCTTCTTCCCAGTAGATACTATGGGACTCACTGGGGGAACAGCGTTTACAACGCAACTTTTACAACGCAGTACCTTTATGACGCAACCATTACAATGCAAGTCATTACAACGACTTGCGCTGGGGGGCGCTCTAGGATAGGGAAAAGTTTTAATTTACTATCCAACACCTTCCCTACTATCCACGGGGACTGGAGTTGGAATAGTAAATTAAACTATTCACTATCCAGCGCCCCCAACGCAAGTCGTTGTAACGACTTGCATTGTAAAAGTTGCATCGTAAAAGCATGCGTTGTAACGACGTACATCCGACTCACTGATATTCCCTGTAGACTCAGCAACAGCGAGCTGTCTGAGGGGCAGGCCTGCTGCTCCAAACTCAAATCGGCTCTAGGGCACCCTTCCCCCTAGGAAATCATCCTGATCAGGCCCAAGTTCCTCTGAGGCAATCCTTTCACAGAGGCTAAGATCATCTCCCTCAAGAGACTGATCTTCACTCTGAGTCTGTGAGGAGGGCTATGTCTTACCCTTCCTGCTCTTTCTCTTGAAAGGCACCTGGACAATTGTTCCAGGATCCAGGGCCTCCTCAGTGGTTAGCTGGTTGGCCTGAGCCCTTGTCACAGCAAACACACTTGCAGGGATGCCCAACCTTTCTTCATGAGTCCTGCACTCTACTTCAGCCCAGGCTGAAGTTTCTAAATCATTGTCCAACAAACAATCTACAGGTAGGTATGAAGATACCACAATGTTCTTAGGTTCAGTTACCCCTCCCTAGCTGAAATTCACAACTGCCAAGGAGTGGTCAGTTCTGAGATTGCTAACATTGGTCACTGGTACCCTTGTCCAAGTATGATCTGGTCAGGAGACACAAGTTTCTCTGTCACCATTGTGACACTGACTCCTGTGTTTCTGAACGCCATGGACTCTTTTGTATTTATTAAAGGCTGTTACCTGTACATGCCCAAGTTAGTGGAACTTACCAGTAAGGCAAGATCTATGCCAACATCACAGACCAAAACAGCCTGAGCTGGAGTCCTGACTAAGTCAGAGCCCACCTCAGAACCCAAAGTTAACCCTACTAATCCCTTGGGGGCAGTACTATCACTTGCAATGGAGCTATGGGGTGTAGTTGCCTCAGGGGCGGTGGTAGTAAAAGTTTCCTTAGCTTTTAGAAAATCAGCATCCTTTGTCCAATGGGGCTTTACCTTACAGATAAGCACCAAGGTTTCTTCTTACCTTTCTTGGATGTTTGTGACTTCCCCCAGATTCAGGTTTCTGGGGCCCTTGGGAAGACTCTTCTTATCTTTGCCCTTGTCCTCACCCTTATCTTGAGTTTTAGAAGAATCTTACAGCCAGATTCATGAAGCTACCATTTTGCGATTAGCAAATAGCGAAAAATAGCGTATCGCTATTTGAGACTCGCAAAATGGCATTCATGATAAAAAGCGTGGAAACATTGCGATTCGCAATCGATCGCAATTGGCGCTTGTAATCTAGCCGCAATCGCTAAATAATCGCAATTTTGGCAATTTCCCATGCCGAAATTGCGATATCGCAAATAGCGATATCGCAATTAGCGATCTCGCTAACTGCGAGATCGCAAAAACGGGAAGTCGCATTTCGAGCCCACTGATGACATCACAACCAGGAAGTAGGCTCACCACACCCACAAACCGAACACAGAGCCAGGGAGTGGCAGCAGGAAAGTTTGGAGCTCCAAAAGCAAGACCCTGCAGCACCCCAGCCTGAAGGAAAGTTCAGAAAGATGTCCCAGGATGCAGCAGGGAGCAGTGGGCTTTTATGGCTACCACCTGCTTTGAGTTCTCCTTAATTTGCGCTGCGCAAACAGCGATTTTTGGGTTTTTCGCTATTAGCGATTTTTTATGAATGCCGATTGCGATTATTTAGCGAATTCGCACTTTATTTGGCAGAATCCGTGGTTTGTCGCTTTTTCCGATTCGCTAATGATCGGCTACCGTGATTCTGCGATTTTTATTGCGAATTCGCTATTATGTATTAGCGAATTCGCTATTTTGATGTTGAATGCCGATTACGTCAATTGCGCCCGCAATTGCATTTTCGCAGCGATTGCAGGCGCAATTTCACTTCATGAATATGGCAGTTAATTCTTTTGGTTTCCACCATTGCCCTGGTTTTTCTTCTTCACCATTTGCCTGCCTTCTTTCTCAATTTTTAGGGAGAGCTTAGATCAGAGTCCACCAGTTACTGGTGCAAAAGCTGATTCCGATAATTATTAAGGATCTGCTCCCTCATAATCCAATTATACAATCCTTGGCAGTCAGGCACTTTGCTTCCATGTAGCCAGCCTTCCAGAGCCTTGATAGCACTATCTTCAAAATCTACCCTGTCCTGGGTCTGTGCTTTCTGGGTGTCTCTAAACGTAATCCTGTATTGTTCAGTGGTTAAGCCAAAACCATCAAGGAGAGCACTCTTCAACACTGAGTAATTATTAGCATCTTCTTCTCTAACAGTGAAGAGCCTATCTCTTTCTTTGACATCAAACGAGAGCCACAAGCTAGCTGCCCACTGCTCTTGATGGACCCTCTGAACTTTACAGTCCCTTTCTAAAGCAGTTATCCATTTGTGGATATCATCACCAACATGGTAGCGAGGGACTAACTTGCTCAGGTTCCTATGGTCATGAGAAGTTTCTCTAACTCTAGGGACACATGCTGCCACCATAGGACTCTAGACCAATTTCTTCCTTGCTCTCTGGACTTCTAGGGACTCTTTGTCAAGGACCAGCTGCTCTTGTCTGAGCCTAAGCCTAGCCTTCTCAAGTTCAAGCATTTGGTTTTCGCTATCCATAGAAGTTTGCAAGCATTTGTGCTTACTACAGGTAATGTAGATTGGTGGAGCACAGTGCAGAGAGCAGATCGCAGATTTCACTGAGCGGCGCTGTGTTGTGCAGAGCGAGGTGCGGTGAGGAGCCGCAGTGCTGATTCCGCCATCCTGAGCTGAGCGGGAGACCACGTGTGACTGGCAACGGCGGGTAACCGCGAGTCAGTGAGCATCCGTCCTCCCGCCCCCTTCTCGCATTCGATCTGCAGTGGACTGGCGGTGGATTTTTGCCGGACTTTGACCTCTGTCCCTCACCCGGTGACCTGCTCGTCAACAGGTGAGGGAACCCGTTCCTCCCCGCGACTCCCCCGCCCCCTGCACTCATCCTACCGGGCTCACCATATCTGTAACCAGGGGAGCAGGGGTCAGAACTTGTACACTTTGCCCCCCAACCCTACTCGTCCACATACCTGGTGGCATTGCAAGCTGCAGTAAGTCGCGAGGCTGTGTTTGCCTCAGGAGAGGAGCCAGCAGAGGAGCAGCAGAGGGGCAGGAGCAGGAGACAAATGGCGACACACGGCGTCACAAGGGGGTTATTGGACACTGTGCATACACGAGTGCGGCTGCCGATAGAGGCGGCCGCTGAGTAAGAGCCTGGGGAGTGGCCAGAAGGCAGCTCGACTAGGTCGTGCTGACCCATGGCACTCTCCATGAGCACCGCTCGCAACCACAGCACCTTTCCCGCGTCCCTTCAGTGTGCCAGTATACCTCACATTGATCAGCCAGCCTGCATCTAGAAGATAGCTATCAGCCTTCCTGCAAGTCACTAGCTACTAGCTGCAACCAGTTACAACTAGCTACTAGCTACAACCAGTTACAACTGTGATCAATCCAGGGAACCATCTCTAACTGCATCATTGGATTTCAGAAGGAAAAAACCAAATCTCCTGTAACAGACCCCCTCAGGGTTCCAATAGAGGACGCAACTATACCACTGGCGCACAATCATAACTTTTGCTAGGGTTACAATCAAGAAAAACAGAGAGACGATAAACAGCAGAGCAATGAGATCAGGCAGAGTTAGGCAGCAACTAAAGCCTAAATCCAACGCCAAGCCTAAATCACGGAAAAGGAAACTGGGAAATTTAGAGCCGACATCTCCACCAAACCTAAACAACTCTCAGGACACCGGTCCATATGCAGGCAACAAAAATATCAAAGAGGACCCAACCTTGGAAGTTATGGAAACGCTGACTTCAAATCAAAATTCAATCCCAACAGATCCGACAAATAAAAACGATCAGGCAAACATCCCCCTCACACCGCTTTGTCCAACTATTGCCCCTCAGCATTCACAAAGGTCCGTACAAATCTTATCATCTCCAGCATCAAAGTCTCCACCAACAGCCTCGGACCATCTAGTAACCATCGATGGACTGCCAGCAAAGAAAAGGATATGCTCTTATCAACCTAAGATTTACACAAAGTTTTTCTTCCTTAAAGACCCAGGGACAGTTATTTACTCCAAGACAGGGAACATTAGAGGCCTTCAAACCCCGCTTCTACAAGGTGAACCCGACTGTAGCCATATGACTAAGAGCCAAGTAGGCTCACTCCAACCAGCCAATGTCTTCTTCCCATCCAGCAACGGGGCCGCCACTGCTATATCAACATCAACATCATCTGATCCAAGAAAAACAACAGCATACACCTTCCCAGCTGGCCACGATCCTACCAATCTCAATTCCTTGGAAATGGGGTCTGCTAGAAAAATTTCCACGAGAGATTAGAGCCTAACAAACAAATTCGAACTCCCCGAGCTAGTAACCGACCGACATTCAGTCAATCAGGGTGAGACCCAACCCAGAAAGCTCAGTCCACTACTCCTAGAAAGCCAAGAGGCGCCAATGGTAATTAAGGCCATGATTCATAGAGAGGAGGCAAGAGAAGATCTGCCCCACCTCCAACCAGTCAGCAGTTCCCCAATCTCAGTGAAGGAAATCCAAGACGTATGTACGGAACCTCAAACCGACCTTAAAGGGCAAGGAAGCGGGATTCCATCACCCCAACTACCAAGATCACCCCTGACTCCAACTAAAACACCTCAACCAAATCTGAGCAGTATTAGTGAACAAACAACTCCAAACAATAGGCCAGCAGTGCAAAAGGCATCTCAACACCGCGCTTTACTGCCGTTCAACGATTCCCAACCTATAAATAACTTTATAAATGACCACATGTCCTCCATAGCAGAACAGGAATGGGAGGAACTAGTTGCCACTTATAACTTTAAACCATCTGAAGGGAAGCCACCCATTGACGCCTCTCTGAGATTAGAGGGGAGCAGCAACTTAGGTAAATTAGCCCCCGAATTTCCATGGACAGCAATCTTAAATACCCTGCAATACTCGGCTACTGCCCTGGACTTCCAGTCACAAAAAATGGACTTACAGCTTACTGTTCTGCAGTCAATGGCCGATTCTATTTCAACGACTACCACTGTGATCACAGCTGAACCCTCTTCTCAATCCACTGCAAAGACCCATAGAAAGAACAAAAGGAAAGGAAGGAATCGGATGCTAATAGGCGCAAGACAAAATATAGAAAAACAACCGATCTACTTTCCTTCATTAGCTACTCATGTCCGGAGTTTGACAACCAATGACCAACTATCTCCCCTGCACAAGGCCCCAGTTAGAACTCCACTAGAGTCCCCATCACAGAGTGCAATACCGACGAACAACTCTACAAAGAAACTGACACCAAAAAAACCTAAACAGAAACTTTTACAATTGAAAACAATAAAGCTAGGCCAAAACTCTGCTAATATCAAAACCACACCACTTGAAGATGCCTTAACAACAGGAAGTGACGACACCCTCACGGTCATTGCCACAGAGTCATCTCAACAATCTAAATTGAAATTAAATAGCACATCCCTGAATACGAAGATAGACAATGACCAAAGTGGGCATCCACACGTCCCAGATACAACATCCCCAAGTCACTTGCCTGAACAATTCCAACAGGACAATAAGAGTCTACCAATTGACTCAACATGAATGCAGCATCTGAGTACTCCAACATCAATCTTCTTTATTCCTGAATATACATCCAGAGGCAGGGATGATATACTGAACAGGGGAAACATATTAAGATTCCTGCATTCATTAACAAATCTTGCAAACATCAGCTCTACTGACCTCTTGCAAGTAGGATTTCAGTCCAACACCGAGCTTCATCGCCCAGATATAACAAAAGCAACTTGGAACTCACTAGAGATAGCGCGTCAATGGCCAGATGTAGGTGGCCATTTACCGACCGGTAAAGGCCGATTTCGGCCGTTACCGACCGGTAAATGGTCATTCCTGATGTAGGTGCCCTATTTTACCGATTCGGTAAATTTACTGAATCGGTAAAATACCGAATTGGTATTTTTACCGATTCGGTAACTTCCATATGTAGGTGGGACTCTTCTGAGTCCCAAAGGCCAGTCAGATTCGGTATTTTACCACCCAATCCAATTGGGTGGTAAAATACAGAGTCCAGGTGTGCATGCACATGTGTGCGTGCACACCTATGCCATGTGACAGACAGACATGGCATTAGGGCATGTCTGTGTGCCACATGGCACACATGCCTGAATTCGGGGTGCTAGAGGGTGTCAGAGTGACACCCCCTCCACCCTTACAAAAATCGGTATTTACCGAATCGGTAAATACCGATTCGGTAATGACCATTGATTCCTATGGGCTTCGATGCCCATAGGAATCAATGGGCATTACCGATTCGGTATTTACAGAATCGGTAAATACAGAATCTTAACGATTCGGTATTTACCAATTCTGTATTACCTACATTTCCCCCCCTCTAATTTAACACTTCTTAAATACCGAATCGGTATGATTCAGTATTTTAGAAGTGGTAAATTAGAATTACCTACATCGGGCCTAAAATAATGAAAGAAGAAGCAATGTTCCAGCAATGGGGGATTGACTTGAAGCTCGAAAAGCAACCCTGCTCTCCAACTCCTCTTTTACCCTCTATCAGACTCCAGCCTCAAAAAAACTCCAACTCAATATTAAAGGGAGCCAGGAGTACCTCACCTGGGATGTACCCCCGAAACATAAAAAGTCCGCGACCTGGACAAAATCAAAACCGCAGTAGTCATCTCTCGTTAACAACCGACCATAATTGGAAGTCAATTCAGCATACAATCGTTACAACGACTGTTGACAACTGACAAAAAGGGCAAGTGCTCTCCAACCCCTCAGTGAGGCACAGGGATATAAGAATTTGTTCCTGGAACATCAATGGTCTAGCTAACAAAAGGAATGACCCTGAATTTTTACAATATCTAACCACATTTGACCTTCTGTTACTCCAAGAAACCTGGGAAGACAAAGTATTTGAACTCCAGGGGTTCACGTCTTGCTGCATTCCGGCAAACAAAAATTCAATCTTTGGATGTAGATCAGGAGGGTTGATGTTCCTCGCCTCTATATCGACAATAGGCGAAATCGAGGCAATGGATTTTCATATACTTCCTCCAAGTGTCATCCAGGTGGTAAAGTTCTCACTCCGGCTAAAAAAGCAGGTCCAGGAAGCAATTATAATTAATACATATATTCACCCTAAACGGAAACAAAAATCGGTGGAAGAGCTGGCAAATGTTCTTGAAAAAATAACTGAAGCTAGGGTGTCTGACTTACTCATCCTGGCTGGTGACTTTAATATGCACCTCATCAGTAAAGATCAAGACAGCGACCTCACTCAAGATCTGAATGCAGCATGGGGTGTGCCGCCACAAGGCCCAACAAAAAATAATAACTTAACGAAGCATTTGAAAAACTTACTACGTCATCTGGAACAACTTAATTTAAGGGCCCTAAATGGTCGCTACGCCGAAGATGACCCCCCAGCAGCCACCTTCCACTCCAACACACACTCTTCGCATCTTGATTACATGTTCAGGTCTCTAAATATGTTCTGCTGGGTAACATCATTCAAAATAGAGACAGCGACTTCAGTGATCATCTGCCTCTAGTGGCCGAAATAAGATCCAACTAGAAACTGGAACTTGAACCCCTCACAGGCCCAGACACAGAAGTCAGGTCAAATTTAAAGCGGTTACGGTGTAACCCTGACAACATTGACTATCAGCTCCACTGCGAAAATCCTTTTCTCCCAAGCCTCCGGCTCCTCAACTAAGCTGTCGGACGTCTGGCAAAATGTCATCAATACAAACATGTGGGGAGAGTATGGTTAACCCTCCACTCCCTAGCTGCACTGCGTGTTTTTGGATACTAATTCAAATCATTCATCTTTCATTAATCCGATTTTGAGCATTATTTCAATCTTGACGGTGTCGCTGATAATTATCGCTTCCTCTCCTTTGACTTGTCCACATTTCAACAATTTGTAGCAAATAAACTTCTTGCATAAGCGTGTGCCCATCCAGGCCTCCTTTTCGCAAATACGATCCCAGTACAACAGATGGTTGAGAGGAGCAGTTGTTTATTCGAAACCCAATGCATTTCGGGCATTCTATTGCCCTTTGTCAGGAGAAACTGAAAATCAATATTACAAAACAATACTTTAGATCTATTGTTTACATGCTAATGTTGCCTATTTACATTGTTGAAATGTGGACAAGTCAAAGGAGAGGAAGCAATAATCATTAGCAACACGGTCAAGATTGAAATAATGCTTAAAATTGAATTAATGAAAGATGAACGATTGGAATTAGTATGCACAAACACGCAGTGCAGCTAGGGAGTGGAGGGTTAACCATACTCTACCGACATGTTTGTACGTAAAGTCAGTGCATCCAGGGCATAGCACTACCCCGGCTGGCACACACATAGGACAACCGAGATTAAACTTTTACGAGTAAAGTATGATGTTAAAACTGTAGAAAAGGTGTGCACACCACCTCTTGTGAAAATTTCATCAATGCCATTAGGGATAAAATGAGAAGTACTGTGCCTAACAACTTTCACCAAGGGAAGGGGACCTCAATTTGGAAACATTCATGCCCGGACATGAAAACACAAAAACGATTAATAAATCAAACCCTGAGACGGATGCGAAAGGACCAGACAAATCATAGCCTACAAGCGGTTCTGCAGGAAGCGAAGAAGCAGCTCAAACGGATGAAATGGGAAAGCCAGAAGCAAAGAAACGAAGACCTTTGGGTAGAACTTCTCTACGAAGGGAAGCATAAAACAGCTCTAGGTTCTGGCAAATGGTAAAAAGAATACAGAACCCTGACCATTTAGGGCAAAACTCACATATATCGGAGGAAGTATGGACAAAATACCTATTGTTGCACTTCAATAATGATGACATCACAGGAGACACTGCAATAAAGAATTCTCGCATAAAAACCATAAGGCCTGAACATTGCCCCAGTAGACATCAGACAGCAAATAACAAAGGGGAGACCCAACGGAGCGCCAGGGCCGAATGGAATACCACCTATGCTGTATAAATCAGATGTAGACTTCCGGAGTGCATCTCTAGCACTAGTATTCAATGATACAAGACTCACCTTGTCTCTTCCTGTTTCCTGGCACGGGTCAGTCATCAGCCCGATCTACAAACATGGAAGCAAGAGTCATCCAAACAGTTATCGTCTTATTGCCTTGCTAGACGTAGAAGCAAAATACTTCGCAGGACTCATCCTGGAGGAATTATCGTCATGGGCCTCTGAAAACTCCATCATCCCACTCAACCAAGCAGGTTTCTGCAAAGGCCAAGGGACCACAACTAACATCACGGCACTGTCCCTCCTGATGGGTGCAGCAAAAGCAACTAAGTCATCTTTATTTCTCACTTTCATCGACTATACTGCTGCCTTCGACCATGTGGACCGCAACAAACTTTGGTAGAAACTATACAATTGGGGTATTCCGAAATGCCTCCTAGACGTCCTAATACTGCTTCTCTCCAACACCTGGATTAAAAATAAACTTGGGGCAGGTACACACCTTTCGAAGCCCATTAGGACGACAAAAGGATGCCTACTAGCGCCCATTTTATTCAACCTTTTTTTAGCGGATTTACCCGCAGAACTCGATAAATGCCGCAACCATGCACCCAAATTAGGGAAAATCACCCTTTCAAATCTGTTATACGCGGCAATCTGGTGCTGATAAGCCGCTCGCCAACAGGCCTTCAACACCTCTTGAACGCAGCCTATGCTTTTTCAGCAAAGAATGCCCTTCAAATTAATTTTAATAAGTCAAAGGTCATGACGGTGAATTATAGGAAAAAAGGAATCCTTGCTGGCACTTGAATGGCGAAAAGCTTGATCGGGTAACTACATACAAGTATCTGGGTGTTCTCCTGGACTCAAATAACACGTCTAGGGCACAACTTCCCTCCATCCGAGGGAAGGCCACAATGACTTATCTGGCATTAAAATCATTAAAGGCCAAACGCCCCGATCTCACACTCAAACCCTTCCTTGAAGTCCTGCTTGCGAAACTACAACCAACGTTAACATACTGGAGTGAATCTCTTCATGGGAAGGATGCCGCACTGCTGGACACAGTCATAGCCAACTCCTGTAGGGCTATTTTTAATCTTCCTAAATATGCCTCTCCTGCTCAGATTCCATTAGAATTCGGCATCCTCAAACAAACATTAGAAAGGCGGAGTGCGTATGTAGCCAGCTCGCGCAGGATTCGCAATGCAGAGGCCGACTCCCTAAATTCCAACGTATGGGAAGAATTACTCCGGCATTGTAATTCGTTGCCTAGAGACTACTTATTTGAATCAATTGAAGTTCTAGGTTTGACTGACATCTGGGAAACGTCTATAGATCTCCTGTCCTTAAAAAAATTTGCCAAAAAATCAGGGCGTATTATCTCAGCGATTGAAGACAAGAAGGACTTAGCAAAAAGAGCACATGGATGGACAACCCTGGGTGACAATGGTAAAATACAGCCACAAGCACCCCTCAATACTGGGATGAAAATAAAAGTCAAAGAAAAGTTTCCAAAATTACGCCTTGGTGTAATCCCGATACTGCCACACCTGCCCCCCTGGGAGAGAATACACTCTTCGCAACAGTATCGCCTGTGTAAGTCCGGTAAGGAGGACATTGTTCATGTGATTTGTATATGCCCTAGACTAGAGGATTTGAGGTATAACCTTTTGCTACCATCCTTTAAATCACATGCTGTTCGGACCTGCAGGCAGGCAGTCAAACTATGCTTTACCACCAGTAACATCAAACTGAATTGCCAGGTTGTGAAGTTATTTGACTTAATAAGAAAAAGACTTAATAGCGTTTGAAGAACTTTATTAGGCCCTGAGGATAACCTTGAACTGATCCCAGTAAATATCGTATCTTTTAAGTTTAATTATAAATTGTTTTTAATGTTCCTATTGGTGTTTTATATTTTTGTAAAGATTTTAATTAATCATGTACAAATAAACATTACTTACTTACTTACTAGAACTGGAGGTCCCTCATGACTGTCCTGAGGCATTGGATTCTGCAGAGGAGGATCTAGACCTTCTTGGTCTACTCTGCTCCTTCTCGGGAGGAACAAAGGGGGCATCCTCTTGGCCACCTGTAATTTCCTCTGGGAGATCTGAGTTGTCCAGGTGGGAGTCATCAGGCTTCACCTGGCCATGGTTAAATTCTAGGTCAAAGAAGGGTCCCCCTCCAGGCCTATCTTCAGTACCCTGCCCACCCACTCTTTCCTGTTCATCTGACCCACTGGCTTTCCTTAGGTAATCTAACAGTAGCACCTCTAGGAGGCGTTGAGTGTAGGCACTTTTCCCTGCCTTCAGCTTCCTAGAGGCACATAGTGTTTTCAGTTCTGGGAACGAAAGCTCACTGTATCCAGTAGGCAGAGAGCTACTGGCATCTCCTTTATAAGACATACTAAGTGAAGCGTTGTGTTGAACCTACCTAACCTCGTGGGAGCTAAACTCTCTGAGGTTGGAGAAAGGGTGTGCTAGACCCTTGACTTACAAAACCCTAAGTTCAGTTGAACTTTCTATTTTAAGCTTGTATTATATGTGTCCAGTATTAGTGATGTTTTTTCAATTAATCAATACAAATGTTTATCTGGTAAAACAATGCATGCTTTAATAACACCCTGTCACCAATGTGAGAAGCTGGCCTGGTATATGATGTCCACCAATGTGAGAGGGTACCCTGCACCAGTCTAGACCATCCTTATGGTGAATTAAGATGTCTTAGACAACCTTAGACAGCTCTCTAAGTGGTAGCTGTGGAGAGCATCCATCAGGCTTAGGCCAGAAGTAGTGTAAAGCAGCTTAATTTACCAGAATGCAATCTTATAGTATAGATTAAGTATAAAGTAACCACACCAGGTATTTATACAAATATTTATTCATCATATAATACTCTTTATGACGTTTAGATATCTCCTACACCGAGATAACACAATGAACACATAACTTTGCATAGAAATACAGTAAATAGCTCAAAATACATAGCGGACCCCAGGGGTGACCAAACCACATACTAAGAAAGTGGTATAAGAAACACTACTCGGGTCAAGACAATTTTGAGAGGATGTAGAAGTGCTGGGGACCCAAGTAGCCACCCAAGGTGAGTGACTAGGAACCCCACTGAGAACGTGTGCAGTGTGGGAACACGACCACGCGCTCCATACAAATCAACGTGTAAGTCACATTTGGAGTTTTAAAGAAAAATAACCCTCCCAATGGACCCTGAAGAAACCCTGTGGAAGGCAGAAGGTTGGAGAGCCACCCCACTCGTGGATACCCTAGTACCCACGTTACTAACACCAGGAAAGCTGGTTGCAAAGGTGTGAAGTGGTGTCAGAAACCGGTGTCAAACCCAATGGAAGACTCCAGGAAAATGCCAATATTGAAGAAGGAGAGAGTGTCCCATGGAATCCGAAGGTGGATTCCACTTGAGAGGTACCTGCAAGCAGAGGGTATAGAGCCTATGTACTCACGAGTGACCAGGAGATGTGGAAGACGAATGTCCACCAATTTTGGGAGTTGCAGGAGAGTTGACGAGGACCTTGACTCTGCAGCTGTGAGGACCAGGCAACGCTGAGGAAGACCAGGAGCCATGCAGGAGCAATCGACTCCGATGTTGAGTGTTGAGGGGTCAGTGTCCGGCAGAGGTACCAACAAGCCTTGGCGAAAGCAACCACTGCAGACGTTGAAGAAAGTGCAATGTCGGGACCAACAAGGTCCAGAGGACTCAACACAAGCAGGGGAGTCACTGCAGTAGCAATATTTATTTAATTCACTATGTTGTCTAGCCTGCCAAGGGGCCTTAGAGCCAGTAGGCCCAATAATGGTCATGGTTGCATGAAACAACTGTCTCTGTTAAAGTTAAATATCATTTAGGCCATGAATGGCATTGGATTAAATTACAAAACATATTTCCACAGTAAATAGGTTGGGTCATATATTTGATGCCTTTGAAAGATGCCTCTTAGGTCTGACCAATCTGTGAGTGTGTCTGACATATGCCACCATTTGTCTTTGTTCATTATTCAATGTGGCTAGGGGACATTTTTAGGTCTCGGCATTCGCAGCACTCATGCGCTGCTTAGGAAAAAGACCTTTAGCCATGGCTTCGGTTTTTGCCCTACAAATGTGCATGTGTTGCATTGCCTTCAATGGCAAGGCGTGCACGTTTGGCTATTCCCTTGCGGGAGCGAGCGCCACCATATGTTTGTAATTAACTTACAAACACATGATGCCCCTGGCTCGCTTCCGCATGGGAATCGCGACGGCTCCCTCCTCTCTCCCCTCCCCCTGCTGGCAGCGCGAGGCCCACGCCTGTTACAAGCTGCGCTGAGAAAACTTCTCGGTGCCGCATTCGTGAACTGCCGGTTTTGCTGATTCCTCCTCCATGTGCTACTTGCGTCCATGAAATCTAGTTCCTAAGACTCTCGCACCCTTAATTCGGAAAGTGATGTCAACCATTGCTGTGGTGCGGTACATTACACCTACATTTCTTCCCTCTGCGTCCTTCCAAGGAGGAGGGAGAGGCTCTTCCATTAGACCTTGGTTGTGTCCTGCATGTCTGTATTGACGGGACTAAGGGGAACTAGCTTGTTGATCACTTACTTATTCAGTTCACCTTGGCAAAAGATGACAGTCCAGACTAGGTGTTGCGTTGTCCTTGGTGTCAAACTCTGCTGTGCTGCAGTCACCGTATCCTCACGAGGGGCTCAAGCGGCAGAGCAAAGGCTGCGCTCGAGCTCTGCTGAGGTGATCCTCTTTTGAACATGTGTCGTGCCAGTACGTGGGCTTTTGTTAGTCCGTTTCGCTATACCCTACCCCCTTTATTCACATGTTTGCGGGTACTTCCTGGCCTGTTTCAGTACTGATACAATAGATGAGGAATCTGCCTATAGCTGGCAATAAAATGACTGTTTCTTACCTTTGGTATGCTCAGTTTTCTGGATAACCAACCCCCACTGCCCTCCCCACCCCCTTCTATGAAGTGCACTTTCATGCATCAATGTTATAGGTACTTAGTATCGCTCGTGACTCACTCCCGAAGGAGTTTCTGGGCGCTGCTCTGTACAGGCGTAGGAAGGACTGTCTCTACAACAGCCATGTTTTCCCAGTATCGATAATAACGTCCCAAGTTAGACTTAGCAAATATCCAGTTGTCACTTCAGTTAGGTCAGTTATGCTTCGGAGGTCATGGCAAGGTGTCGTTTTCTCAGTGGCGGCTGGTTACATTTGAAAGTGGGGGGGCGTATTTGAAATACCAGCCATCAAACTCCAGCCTGGACCCAGAATTAAAATGCCTAGAAACACTATGTTATAAAGTGGATTAAAAAATGGTTGCTAGTACAACTGAATTTAATTCTATTCACACACAACACCGCCTTTGCCCCTGTTCTTGGTCATATTCCTTTAATCCATTAGCTCTGGAGCTCATTTCCTAGAGTCACCAATCACCAGCCACACTCTGTCACCAAGAAGCACCCGCCATGTAGTATTTCCAAATTGTACACAAGCACTGATCTTTCTCCTCTGTCTAGATGCAAGGCACTCTTGCCTGAGTGGCATCACTCAGGTGATAGACTTGTTCTGCTCAAGGCTTGTTGCCCCGCTTCAAAGAAGAACATTCTTCAAATGTAAGGAAATTATCAGCAATTGCATGAGGCCTGCATGTTTTTCAAACCTACCAATAGGTCATCTATCTAATATATTTGAACAAACAAGCAACCATATCTTACATAAACCATCACGAAAGGCCTCCTGGGTCTCAGGCAAATCTGACTCAATGCCTTTGTGTACAGACAAGGGAGTGGATCTGGACATGCGTGTAGAGCAAGTGCAGTGAGTTGGCTCACTGCCTCAGCCGTGACATCTCCTTGTTTCTATATTTCTGCATTTCTAAACATCTGGAAAACCAGGTTTATTACAGCAAAAATAGCTATGACAGCAGTTATGACCGTGGAGATTACTATTGCACCGAAGGGAGCAGATATTAAGCAATTCTAATGCTGACAATGCCAAAAAACTAGGTAGTCACTGACCATCTAGAAGTTATAAAAGATTCAAAGAACAGGACCACATAAGGACTGCAGATGCACACTGCAGAGGTAATTAGTAACAGTAAAATCCTAACCTTTAAAACAAGAAACACGTTCTGCATTAGAATCGGTTAAAAGGGGAGGGTCTGAAGCAGCCAAGGCGATGGGCGATGCAGTAAAATAAAACTCCTTAATAATTAAGTACACTGTGAATAAAGTGTAATATGCCTTTCTCGAGTCAGAAAAAAAGATAATTATATACCTATTAGAGGAATGTACTTAAAACATGTTTAAGCATCTTTGAATGAACACACTTCTGCTGGCCACAACAGATTCCAAAAAGAAAGCATTTAAATGGCTTCATTGGACAGGCGAGACAAAGTGGCATCACTCAGGTGATAGACCCGGCAGATCTCCTTCAGTAAGAGTCCACACAGCATGCGATTTTACTCCCCTCTCCTAGTCAACTATCAGACTTAGAAATTACATCAGGAAATTAGAAACTTAAAATACTCGAACAAAATGGTGTTCTTCTGCAAATTGTATCCTAGTCCAGTTCCTGGAATGCCAGTGTGGACCTTTTAAATTTAGCAACATGCAGGAGTTATTTTTCCTGCAGTATGGGGCTGCAGCAAGTGGCATGACGCAGCCTCCATCTTGTCATCACCTTGAACAGGTAGTAAACTGTATAGGTTTTCTTGAACCTTTCAAAAATTCAGGGTAAGTGTCTTCACACTCTTAATTCACACCAGCAGTATCCCACCGAGGACAATGTCGGAATTGTATTGTTATCAGGAGCATGTCACAAACCATGCCAAATTAGCCTTGAACCTGCTCCAACAGTATAACATCCCAGGCCAGGGCACTGAACCGGAACCCGAGCAACTTTTTTTTAAAGTCTCCTATCGATTTCCGATTAACTAGAGGAATCGGCAATAGACAAATTGTCTATTAGAGAGGGTCGGTCTATGACACCACAGAGAAAAACAGCAGGCAGGGGCAGCATCTATCAATCAAGCACACCTGCGCGGGCCCTGGGTGCAAATTTCCCACCAATGGCGGCACCAGCTTTGGTTGCGACGACCTGAGGGGATGAGGGGGGAGGCGGGAGGGGTTTGGACTTTGGAAACACGTCATTAACACAATACACAAATAAATACACTAATACAAATATAAATAACAAGTGAAATAAACTTAACTTACCGTCCAGCAGACAGACTCCAGAGACTTCGTCCGTCCCGATTCCCGCCGTCCTCACTTTCAAGTCCTGCAGGCAGCACCAGCACGTCATCAGGAAGGCGGCGCAGCAGGCAGCCTCCCTCTCCACTGCCGCGTTTTTCATTGGTGCGGCCCGCTGCCCCAGGTACGTCATTTTCTCTTGTATGCTGCTGCTGCAGCATACAGAGAGAACAGGGAGAGTTACTCCAGGGCAGGGGGGAGTGGCTTGGGGGAGTGGCTTTCCCACTGTTGGTAATACTGTCTGTTTGGGCGGCCTCAGGTTGCCCATACAGTCAGTATTAACAACAATGGGCAAGCCACTCCCCCAAGCCACTCCCCCCTGCCCTCGAGTAACTCTGATCAGGAAGTTCTGTTTTCTCTCCATGCAAGAAGGCAGAAACAATGATAGTTATATAATATGATAACTACCATTGTTCTGCCTTCTCGCACGACAAGAAAGCAGGGGGGGCGGCGCCCAAACGCCCTCATGCAAAAACCGCCACTGCGTTTTCTGCCGCTCAAGTAGATTTCTACTCGTGCTGCAGATTTCTAAAAGCGGACTGGTAGTTTCTCATTGCGAGCGGTCGTGAGCACATGCGACCACTCGCAATGAGAAACTTTACCTCCCAGCATTGAGAATCTCGACGGGAGGTCTATTTTTCTCGCTCGCGATCGGCAACTTGATGTTGCTGATAGTGAATGAGGAAAAAGTCTAGCCGGGTTGTAATTGTGCTCGCTCGCGGTTGCCAACTTGACGTTGAGGACCGCGAGCAAGCAAAAAATTACCGCTACGCTACGTGTGTTTGCACTGTGCTACCCGCAGTTCGCGTAGTGAGAAGTAGTGCAAACTTCAAACTACACGAGGGTAGCATAGTACTTCGCCCGGAGTTATATAGGATAAGTGAATAAGAGCCACACAGTGTAGGTTTAAAAATATTTATTTATTATAAGCACTCATAAAGTCATTGCAATATCTTCTAACTGGCATATCTTCTAACTGGCATAGCCTATAGGTCTCGCCGTTGGGACCTTAAAAGTATTTAGCCATGCAACACTTGATGTTGTTGCACTAAGGATATTGTGCTGGATAATTAAACACTTCTAAGGTCCCAAAGGCGAGATCTATTGGCTTTTCCAATGCATGTTTGTATAGTCCGTGTCCATAGGCCTGTATGTGTTATTTTTTTCATGGCTCCTTCTTGCTGTTTGAGCATGTGACTAGCAGTAATTGTGTGTAGCCAGCCATTTTTCTTTTGCCATAGTCCTGCGTCCTAGTACATCAGCAATTATATTTTTAAAATTTTAATTTTTTGATAATATTTTACAATTTTGTTGTAAAACAATGTTCATTCTTTTTCATTTTTTGTCATTTTTCATTAATTTAAAAAATGCTTTTTGATTTTTTTGTAATTTTTCTTTAATTATTTATAAAATAAAATTGTACTTTTTAAGTTATATTTTTCCCATTTTCCTAACATGAATCAATCCCATGTCTGCAATAGGCACATTGCTGAATATTCCATTGTTACCGGCACATCTCAGCATGCCACATTCCACCTTGATGCACATGAAGCAAACAGTCATATCTGTGTATTGCAGATCTTTCTTATCCTTCCTGAGTGTACACGAAAGTTTATGTTGGTGTGGTTTTACCAATGGATACACAGTACTGCTTTTAATTATTTATAACTTAAGTAACCACACTAAATGATAATGTTTGTACTACTAATTTAAGTGTAATAATTCCAAGTTTCATTGATGTCCTTCTTGCTTGTTTTCTTTTAGGTGCACAAGAGCAGAGACATCACCCACAGTACTGTCAGACAGGAGTCCTGTGCACAATGTTACATGAGACCACACAACACGGACATCTCTTCATATTGTAAAGCTAAGTGGCACTGCCAACTGACAGCTTCAAGGTGGCCCCAAAAAGGTGCTACCAAGAAAGTGGTCATTGATGAGAAGGAGCTTACCACCACTTGTATGTCGCCCCAGACATTTTTCAAGCAAAAATGTGTAGCCCCCCCAATGGCCTCTAGGGAGCCAGCTGCGATAAGTACTTCCACATCAGGATCCCGACCCGAACCCAGGCCCAATCCCATGTCTGGCACAGAGACAGCCACTCTAATCACATCAACGCCGATAAGCAGCGACAATAAATTGTAGTTTCTTCTTTTGCAAAGTAGTATCCAACCAATAGCCGAAACACAGCTCCAGCCAGGAATAGGTTTTCCTTCAAAAGTAGGAGTAGTTCAAAGTGGAAGAAGCCTCTTTTACAGAAGATCCATTGCCTTCCAGATCTCCAGCAAGAAAAAGGAGGGGTATTCCACCATCTTCTTCACCAAGCCCCCGTCTGATGATCAAAACTTCACTTGGATGGTGCCTCAGTCTTAGACACGCCAGGAGAATCTACGGCAAAGAAAGGTTCCTAAAAGCCTCCGTGCTACAGATAAAGAAGAGCCAGTTATCATGTTTGTGAGCCCATCCCCAGTAGAGACTAACGTTACCAAATCTCAACCTGCTCTGAGGTATGTGGCACAGATTCCACCACCTGCAGCTACCATATTTGCAAGGTCACGGCTGTTACCTACATCCACAACACCCTCATTAAAAGTTGGCACTGCAGAGAGGCAAACGTCAAAACACCCACCTACTGTCATTTCTTCCAACATTGGTAGTGGAACCAGTGTCAGAAAGTTGACCTCCCTAGTTTGAGACTTCTTTACAGTTAGTGATAAGGAGCGGAATATTGACCTATGCTCCCTCTGCAAAGCAAGTGCTAGTCAGGGTAAGCTTGGTACAAACTATGGTACTGGAGGCCGAACAACCCATTTGAGAAAACACCACACAATTCATTGGGAGCTGCACTTTAGTGGCCACAAATCTGCAAGTGGTGTTGGTGAAGGTGGTGAGAGCAGGGGATCTGATCCGATCACAGTGGAATGCTAAGAAGTGAGTCCCATGCTCTCCACACCACTGGAGTCAAGCTTTCCTGGCTGAAGACAGCTGATAGCCAGAAACTGGTCCTAGGATGCTTGATTTCGGTCCAGGAAAGACATGGCTTGGCAGGTTGGCCTGGACTGTTCCCATGAGGCACAGGGTCAAGGCTGATTTGCATATGGCCATGTCTGAACTGGAGTGGTGTGGAGTGCAAAAAAACGATGGATGTAGGCCCAGATCTCTGTACTGGGGTGAATGTATGACATTGTTCTGCATTCTGTCCATCAACTGTTATTTTTGCATTCGTCACCCCGAGTGGGAAGGGTATGCTCAGACGTGAGTCCCATGCTCTGCACACCACTGGAGTCAAGCTTTCCTGGTTTTAGACGGCTGATAGCCAGAAACCGGTCCTAGGATGCTTGATTCCGGTCCAGGAAAGACATGGCTTGGCAGTTTGGGCTGGACTGTTCCCATGAGGCACAGGGTCAAGGCTGATTTGCATATGGCCATGTCTGAACTGGAGTGGTGTGGTGTGGAGTGCAAAAAAACAGTGGATTTAGGCCATTCTGTCCATCAACTGTTATTTTTGCATTTGTCACCCCGAGTAGGAAGGGTATGCTCAGATGTGAGTCCCAAGCTCCCCACACCACTGGAGTCAAGCTATCCTGGCTGAAGACGGCTGAAAGCCAGAAAATGGTCCTAGGATGCTTGATTCCGGTCCAGGAAAGACACGGCTTGGCAGTTTGGGCTGGACTGTTCCCATGAGGCACAGGGTCAATGCTGATTTGCATATGGCCATGTCTGAACTGGAGTGGTGTGGAGTGCAAAAAAAACGATGGGTTTAGGCCCACATCTCTGTACTGGGGTGAATGTATGACATTGTTCTGCATTCTGTCCATCAATTGTTATTTTAGCACCACCGTTTTAGATATATGTATGACCAGACTGGACTTAGACTAGTGTGCAGTAAAGAAACCTCCACCATTCCCTTCAAGGACATTGGCGAGACAATTCCTGCCTCCATCACAAACCCATCCTTTCTATAATCCCCTAACAGGACTGCCCAGAACATTTGATTTAGAAGACTGGCCAATAAATGTTTTGTGAATCAGAGGATCAGCAATGTACCACAGTGCTTGATTAAAACAAGCAGGTAATGTACCAATGAGTTATTTATTAGTGATTTGTGTTTGTTTGTGAGTGTTGATATGGTTCATTGTTGGCAGACAGTGAGAGTGAGTGTTTCACTATAATTCCTAAGCTTGTTTAATTTGTGAGGGTTTTCAATGTTGGTGGCCTAATGGGTGATCATTTTTTTTTCCTGAAAGTGATTTCCTTCCCCTTTGACACTTAGCGAAATTTATTTGCCTGGTCCACAGAGCTTTATTTTCTGATTCAAACTTCTGCAAGACCCAACCATTCTGTTTATCTAACAAACATAAATCTAGTCTATACAAAAAATTACTTAATGTTTCTCTAGCATATCTATCTCTATTAGCATCACTCTCATTAGAGTGGGAACTGGACTCCTGGGTGGCGAACTCCGCTCCGCTCGTGGGGTTTGCAGAGTTTTACGCTTTACGTGGAGCTTGCGAATTTCTCCAAAACTCCGCTTTGTGTTGCGGAGCAGATTTTTTTTCCTCGCTCGCATTCGTCAATGTCAAGTTGGCGAGCGCGAGTGAGGAAAATCCACCACTCGGCAAGATTTTTCCTCATTGGCAATCGTCAACATCAAGTTGGCGAGTGTGAGCATGGAAAATCAACCTCCCGGTGAGATTTCTCAACGCAGGCAGTCAGATTTCTCATTGCGAGTGGTCACGTATGCTCACAAAAACAAGCTTTCAGAAACCATTGATTCGCGTTGAGAAAGCTGCAGCTCGAGTAAAAATCTACTCAAGCGGGAGAAAGGAAGAAGCGCCCGCTTGTGCTTGCATGGTGCCATTTGTGATGATTGCACAGTGCGGACAAGCAAATGGCATTGAAAATCACCATGAACTGCATTTGTCTGATGCACTCTGCAGCTCGCGGAGCTCTGAGTAGCGCAGCAAAGTTATTTTTGCACTATGCAGAACTTCACGAACTATGCCTAGGATTAGACTGGAGTCAATACAGAGTTGGACATATTCGTTACTCGGAGTCAGGAGGATGGTGTAAGGACTCAGGGTCTGACTATTTCAACAACTGCCAGAAGAAGGAAGTCATCAACTTCACAGAAACCAACGTGGTGATGACTCTAAGAGGTCTACTCAACTCTATGGGTTAGTGAGAGGTGTGTTGTTTACTTAATTTGTGAAATACAATGCTCCTGAGTGTGTGTGCTGGATGGTTCAAATTTAAAACTATTTGGTTAGGTGGGTTGACTTTTGTAGTCAACTGGAGACAGGCATTTGAGGATCATCACATTATGTATGCGCTAGACTAAATGTTATGATGATGATGATCATGACAGTTTCAAGTTTGATCAGTCCAATACATGCAGCCACTTGTCTGTGACTGCTGGTTGTTGTAATTGCTCTAGGGAACCAGCCATCACAGCACGGCTGTTACCACGCATGTCTATCCCATGCATGCATTAATGCGTGATGCACTTCAAAATTGCGACTTTTCAATTTGGAATTGCAAACTACCATCAATTTCAAGTTGATGGTAATTTGCGAACATTTTGAAAAATACACAAAAGTGCATTTTTCAAAGTGCCATGTTGCGCACACGCATGCCCTTGGGGCATGTATGTGCGCAACATGTGATCACATGCCAATTTCGGGGGTACATCAGGGTGGCCATTTGGCCCACTTAAAATTTCATGCGCAATTTGCGAGTACCTATTTGGTACCCGCAAATTGCGCATGCAATTACCATTCATTCCTATGGGCCTAGAATGGGAAGCTATTCCTTAATTGTGAATCACAGTTTGCAATTCACAAGTAAGGAATATCCCATTCATTACTCTGGGCCTCTTGGCCCTTAGGAATGAATGGGAAGCTATTCCTTAATTTCAAATCGCAATTTGCAATTAAGTAATATGTAGGAATCGGTAATATTTAAGCGAAACCTACATGCATTGGCAATTGCGATTCCATAATTGCAATTCCTTAATAATCACAATTATGTAAACGCAATTGCCTACATTGATGCATGTGCCCCATAGCCTTTAACATTTTTTTTACAATGCATATGCCTTTACTATGCATGCCTTTGCAATGAATGAACATTGTGAAGGTATGCATGGTAAGGTCATATGCGTGGTATGGTAGCAAGGGCATATGTGTGGTAAAGATGCCAATGTGTGGTAAGGCCATATGTGTGGTAAAGCTGCAAGCGTGGTCAAGGCAAACTGAATCATTAGAGGAAATGGAGAGACCCTTCTGCTTCATCTTTATGACCTATGCCACACCCGTAGAGATGCCCCATCATAATTTTGAGTGTGGTAAGGGGGATTTGGCCTGGGGTGGGGGTACAGTTTTAGGGTTTTAGGATATTTTTCAAAAGGGTTGAGGGGGTAAAGCGGGGGTCCTGTTTTAGGGTTCAGTACAGGGGATGGGTATTTTTAAAAAGGGCTGGGGCCGGAGGGGTTGAATGCTGGTACTGTTTTAGGGCTTAGGGCTTAGGGCAGAGGCCGGATATTATTTTGAAGGTCTGGGGGTTGGTTGTGGGGTCGCGCTGGTGTCTGCTTTTAGGGCCCAGGGAAGGAGTCAGGTATTTGTAAAAAGGGCTGGGGACTAGTGGGGATTACAACGTGGACCGGTTTTAGGGCTCAAGGCAGGGTACAGGTAAAACCTTTACCAAGCCTAAGCTATTAACATTCATGGTTTTGCATTTAACAAAAAAAGGGACGGGGAATGGGGTCACAACCAATTGCACCTATACTTAGTACTGTTTAGTGGGAATTTTAGGTGTCACGGACTAGAGATTAACAAGCCCCTAAATCTCCTAAAACAAAAGTCTTTCTTACAATTTCATAGCATACAGTGGTCCAGCACACTAATTATACAGGTATATTCCAATATTTCAACAGTAGTAACAAATACAGAACACTCTTTGAGTTGATGAAGACAGCAATTCAGTGGAGTTATTTTCAGTTCATTCTTTATTCTTTTATTTTTCTTCAGATAAAATACTGTAGCCATAGCCAACGCGGTTCGTCCTTCACAGACTTATTCAGGGCTACAAATAACATATATACATATATAACAATTACTTAAACATTTATATTATATACAATTAAAAAGCATATTTACAAACAAGTTTTCCTAGTCATTAGAATCATTTTCATAATTCATATGTAATCTAATTTATAATTCATATATAATGTAATTTATACAATATCTACAATATTTTTTATAATGTACAAAATTTAAAAAAAGAAAAAAATCTTTATCCCTCCACATTTTGTGTCATGTTACACAGCATATTTAGTAGAGTTTCTACACCTTTCATAACCTATTTTGTGTATATGGTGGTCTGACATTTGCAAGACCATTATACCACAATCCTAGTTGGTACACATTTCATTCGGAAAGCTAGCATTTCCTATCAGAAAAATAACAATAACGTTGGGATATAGTCTTTAGCCAGTATTTTTAGACTCTCCCCAGTGGCATCCGACTTGAATTCAGGATGCCTAGTATGTAAAGATAGGGGTTTGATCAGTCAGTTTTCCATTGATTAATTTTATACAATAACCATCTATGTAAAACACAGTGCAGTGCAATGTATACCTTGCAAATTCTCTGTTTTTGCTTCTTCTCTATAATACATTTTCAATGAAGCATTTGAAGCGGTCTTCCCTTATCAAGGGTGCTCTTATGTCCAGTTTTCAATCATATTCTAGAATCCCTAAAGCTGTTTGTAAGGAAGGGGGGAGTGATAAAGCGTCGTTTAGTTATGTTTCAATGTGTACTAAAGAATACATATTGATGTTAGTATGCGTATATAGTTTCTATTTTTTACGCTGTATAATGCTTTACTAATACTGCCTACCCATTTAATCTTTTATAATGAGGGCCAGTATCTATAGATAACAGCCATTGATTTTCTACCCACATTATTCTAGCATTTTTAGGTTATGGCGTCTATTTCGACCCTGTTTAAATCTCCCTCTCCTTAGGCTGTAGTTGCTATCACCTCCAGCAGGCTATATCTGCATCTCATTACAGGCAGGTGGTGCCATAAAATGAGGGCCAGTATCTGTAGATAACAGCCATTGATTTTCTACCCACATTATTCTAGCATTTTTTGGTTGAGGCATCTATTTAGACCCTGTTTAATTCCGCCGCTCCTTAGGCTGTAGATACTATTCCCTGCAGCAGGGTATATCCGCATCTTATTACAGGCAGCTGGCGCCATATTGAACTACAACCAAACCCGTTTTGGCCAATGTGCTGCCTATCGTAGTGCACTATATCTGATAACTTTTATGTGCAAGTATAAATGAAAACATTTCATTATATATTAGGTTTACATAGTGCAACCGTTCTCGATAATAACTGTTTATAATAGCACGAGAAAAATGAGACCCGAACTAGAGGGAGTAAATACTTGAATCCCCTGTACAACTTCCACGCACTTCATAATGGATTAAGGGCCGGCTCGGTAGCATGGCGTCCTCAGTGATCGAGAGAAAGTAGTGCTAAAGGCCGCCGTATAAATAGTCCCTTAATTGTTTGGGAGCTTCCAGCACTCTGTTTTCTTGGTGAACTTGTTACGGGCCACGCCGAGGAGGATTCCACGCCCTCTTGTTTTTGTCCGGGGTTCCCTGCATCACCTCTCGCTGGAAACGCTCGCAGCTGGGGGCCAAACACACCGTCAGGAGAGGCGAACCACAACGCCCACAATCCATCTGGGCCAGTGAGGCACACCAACGCCTGGTCACGCCCCCCCACAGGTGTGCTCAAAACCGGACTCAGTCTCCGGCAACGCAGAATCTTCCAGGACTCTGTTTTCTTGGTGAACTTGTTACAGGCCAACTCCGAGGAGGATTCCACGCCCTCTTGTTTTTGTCCGGGGTTCCCTGCATCACCTCTTGCGTTTCTTCGCAGGAAACACTTGCAGCTGGGGGCCAAAGACACCGTGAAGAGAGGCGAACCAAAATGCCCACAATCCATCTGGGCCAGTGAGGCACACCAACGCCAGGTCATGCCCCCCACAGGTGTGCTCGAAATAGGACTCAGTCTCCGGCAATGCGGGAGCTCCCAGCACTCTGTTTTCTTGGTGAACTTGTTACGGGCCACGCCGAGGAGGATTCCACGCCCTCTTGTTTTTGTCCGGGGTTCCCCGCATCACCTCTCTCGTTTCTCGCTTCGCGGGAAACGCTCGCAGTTGGGGGCCATAGATACCGTGAGGAGAGAAGAACCACAATGCCCACAATCCATCTGGGCCAGTGAGGCACATCAACGCCAAGTCACGCCCCCCCCACCCCACAGGTGTGCTCAAAACCGGACTCAGTCGACCGCAATGCAGGACGCACGCGGGCAGCGCTGGGCTAAGCGCGGGACAAGGGCGGGACTGTCTTTGGCTGTCCGTGGCCGGTCGTGACTGGGCTGGGCCACCCCCCTAACGTTTGGACATCATCAGGCTTTTTCTTTTCCTGTTTTCTTAGCTGTTAGTTTAACCTGATTGTCGAGCTGTTGGATGAATTCATCAGCAAGTATTTTTTTCCTATGCCAATGACAACTCGTTCTGGGAAGTCCGGGAAGGGGGAGGGGTGATATGTAAGCGGCACTATGGACCAGTTTACTACTCGAGCCTTTTCACTAATCGAGAAAGAGATCGCCATTACTGCATGCCGCCTCTCTCTCGAGCCGCTTACCACAAACGCTCCTCCATTGGGCCCCTCGCTCTAGTAACCTCCCCGGTACATACAGTTGAGCTCTCTGATCCAGGTTCTCCCAGTGCTGACCAACTTAGATCTGGGGCCATAAGGGACAGCCTGGATAGACTTAATGCCCTTGAATTTTGTAGGCCCTCGCCACCGGGAGGACGGATTTAGAATTAATGTAAGTCAATAGGTGGACTCCTCTCCTGCAGAGATGAGACTACCTATTGCATCAGGGGTAACGCCTGGGGCAAATGTGAGTGTCGGGGTTAACATCAAGGGTGGCCTTACTTGTCCCATTGCCCCACCGAGCTCGAACCCCAGTCTGACCTTGAATAAAGGGACACATGGTCCCCCCCAAAGTCGTCCTGCCCAGAGCAATGGCACCACTAACAATGTGGGGGGTAGTGGGGGTCAGAATTGAAACATATCTGTTCCACCTAAAGTGACGGTTCCGGTGGAGAAGGGAGTTACTAACCCTCCTCAATTAACCCTTCCCCATGTCAAGCTACCTCCTGATTGTCAGCCATATGTAGCAGTGCTTACCGGGGTCCCACAACTGAATGGGGGTAAATAGTTCAAGTTCAAGTTCAAAAAGCTTTATTCGAAATGTTAAAACAATTCATAAAAGCATACAATACAATCACAAACAAAATAAAATTCATTCTAATTACATTATAAAAAGGGAGCCAATATTAAAATCCATATATACAATATTGTTAAAACAAGTGAGATTTAAGGGTTCAATAATAGATTAAGCCTAACAGGAGCAAACCATTAATTCATCGATAATATGTAACTTATTCTATGGTAATGGCCCGTCTTAATTTCATTATTGCTCTTAAATACATCATTACAGTATTAATCGTATAGTAATCTTCCAAGGATCGCAATTTATTATACGCTTCTGTCGATTTTCCTATGCCCCATTTTAACAAAAGGGGCCTTAATATTTGTCGCCTTGGATATGAATATAAAGTGCAATATAAGGTGCAGTGAATGTTGGATTGAAATGACAACTTGTCACAGGGGCAAATTAGTTTATCCTTGGACCAATCGTTACACCTTGGGAGAGTTATAAATCTGAAAAATATTTTGAGTCGAAAACATGTTAATATTCTACGATAAAAAAAGGGTTGATCAACAACAAGATACAGCTGGATGTTTCTATGCAGTGTCACTTCATAGTGATTTCTGACTGATATCTTGGCCCTTTGGCTCTTCCACCTAATCGATTCAAAATACTCAGTCAAAGTTCTTTTTAGACTGGATCTGGAGACAAAGTCCATAGTAGCTGGATTAGAGAAATATTCTGGGCAACCAATATCAGAGCAAAAGTTCTTAACGTAGGTGAGCCACGTGGTTTTTTGTCCCCCGCTACATTGCAAACAATCCTCTGCTATTGCTCTGTTCAAAATTGTGGCAGGATTAGTCCAGATGTTACACCACAGTAAAATTGGTGCCATCTTAATAATATCAGAGATATGTTGCATGGCAAGCTCTGCATGAAGTACGTATATTGATGTACTGGGGGGCATTGCCAGAACATACCTTAAGAATTTATTCTCTATTCGTTGAACAGTTTCCACAGACTGTGTCCCCCATATTCCTGCACCATAAGTGCCAATGGAGACACATTTAGATTTATACATTTGTAAAAGCTCCCTAGGTGGCCTTGATCCAATCTTCTTCGCAAAGTTTAATAGGGCTCATGTTGCTTTAGTAAATGCCAACGCTCTTGCTTTCACTGCAGGTTTCCAATTACCTTGTCTGTCCATATGTACCCCCAAATAACAAAAAATGTCTGCTAAGTCAACACATTTGTTGTCCAAAATTATATTACATGGTGCTCTGATTTTCCTTGGGCCACAGGACATAGTGAAGGTCTTAGAAACATTTATAGATAGTCCCCTATTGGTCATATATTCGGAGAATGTATTTACTGACTTTTGCTGGCCTCTCTTAGTCTGTGACAAAATAGTCGCATCGTCAGCGTAGAGGAGTATGGGTATGGGTTTTCCTTTGATCACTGGGTAGTGATTATAATTTTCTGTTAGCAAGGTTCCCACATCGTTTATATACAGGTTGAAAAGCAGGGGTGCAAGGATGCACCCCTGTCTTACCCCTCTGCGGATAGGGAAAAAATTAGAACATTCGCCTTTTTTGCCGAATCTCACACGCGCACCAGCCCCCGAATAAAGTTCTTTAATAAAAGTTCTAATCCTGATATCTAAACCAATATCTTCTAAAATTTGCCACAGGGTATCATGCCTCACGCAATCAAAAGCAGAACTAAGATCTACATATGTTACGTATAAATTGACCTTTTTGGCAGGAATATACTTTGACATAATGAGGGCAAGATTTAAACCTTGTTCAATTGTTCCCTTTCCTCTAGTAAAGCCATATTGCATTGTGGATAGAATATCTTTTTCCTCAAGCCATTCCTGCATCCTGGTGAGAATGATCCTGCCTGCTGTTTTCATGAGGCCATCTAAAAGCGAAATAGGCCTATAGCAGACAGGATCATTTCTATCCCCTTTTTTGTATATAGGGACCAGGATGGCCTCTTGCCAAGTCTTAATGAATCCAACTTTATTAGAGGAATTGAGGACATTTGTAAGGATTGGGGCCCAGAGGCAGGGAGGTTTTTAAAAACATCTATTGGGACCTTATCTGGTCCAGGAGCTTTTGCAGCTGAACTTTCTTTTAAAGCTTTTTGAACTTCTTCTAAAGTAAAAGAAATATCTATTGGGTAACTAGAACCCTCTTTTTTGTTTATAAATTTTGTAGGGATGTGATCGTCACATATAGGGACAGTACTACTATAAAGTCCCTGGAAATGTTGGACCCATTCCTGTGCAGAGATTGCATTGTCTATTATAGGGCCTAAACGCTCCTGGTAAAATGGTGCGTTCACGGCCTTCCAGAAGGCAACGTTATCCCTTTTTTTACATGCATCATGCAAATTCACCCAAGCTTTTAATTTCAATTCTTTTTTCCTAGAGATTAGTGCAAGGCGGTAATTCCGTCTAGCATTTCTAATCTCTAATCTCGTGGGTGAACTACTATGCAAGATATTTTTTAATGCAGTAAGGGCACTTCTACAATTTCTATCGAACCATCCGTGGGGGCCTTTTTTCATATTACGATGAGTTCTTAAGAGGAGGTCCTTAATTTTACCAGAGATATTACAAAAAGATCTAAGGACAGTTAATGGATCCTCATCTGGGGATAAGCAGATATTAAAATCATCCAAAGTAGAACTAATCAAGTTTTTGTTAAAATTTTCTGGGATTACCTTTTCCCATTTAATTGTGAAAAAATTTTTTGTCCAAGAATCGGAGTGACATCGTAGCATATACCAGGGGATTGAGGTTGGTTATTAAGGTTGAAATTATAGGTAGACAAGATGGGGAAATGGTCACTCATGGGTGAATCAAGAGTGCGCCAATCAATTACCTGGGCTGAATACCGTGTTGAGTATAGAGCAAAATCAATTATTGAATTTGCTCCTCTTCCATTAAAGGTAGGAGTAAACGCTTTAGATGGAATACAAAGCTCATTTGTAAAAGCCAGGGAATAGTGCCCCATAATTCTATTCATCAGGTCTCCTAATTTCGTGTGACAGAAGTGATGATACATCACCCCCTCTTCTTCTCCCTCCAAACCGCACACCCCCTTTGTACTCATAGGGCATAGGGAGCAATTAAAGTCGCCCACCCAAATAATTGTCATATCCTCTTTTGATAACTCTTCGATGAAATTAAGAGTGGCATCCAGGTTCTTAACCACGTTATCCACTTCTAATGGTGGAATATTATTGTAAAAATTTATAATTATTAAAGTTTTCTGAGAACCCCATATGGAGATAAGTATTTGAAAGTAATTATCATCCAAGATTTTTTTTAGAATGGTTGGACCCGAAGTTATTGAAGTATATATGGTTAGTCCTCCCTTTGGCCTACCTCTTCTACTAGATATAGCAGGGGTTAAAAAGGTTTTATATCCCAATATATGAGATGCCTCAGTTGGCCAAGTTTCCTGAATGGCAATTACAGAGTGGGCTGTTGTGATAGCCTGCCAATGTATATCATCTATCTTTCCTGCTAAGCCTGCCACGTTCCATGAAACTACAGACGACAGAGTTTCAGTACATATCAAAGGGGACAAGTTGTTTTGGGGGGTTTGAGGTTGTTCGATATAACTATCTTGAGAACATGGTTCAGGGATTGTATTTACCACGGGTAGCGATAATGGTTGATCTAATGTTTGAGAATCTACAGGATGTAATTGTAAATGGGGACTGGATTTAGAGGAGGGAGATCCCTGGATATGTCTAATGAGTCTAATCCCAACAGTGCATGATATCTATTTGATAGGGAAGGTGAATAGTAATAGTCCTCATATTGATGTCTCTGATGCCTCTGGTAGCTCTGGTGAGCAGATTCCTGATGAGGCCTTAGAGATACGAATGTCCTGGGGTAGAAGTATGTTAGTTGCTGAAGTTGGATACCCAGGTTATCTCTCTCCTGATACCACTCATTTAGATATTTCATTACTCTGTAGTTTCTAAAATTGATAATTATGACATCCCCACTGATGTCCTTTGGTCTAAGACCCAACCATTTTGCCCTTCTAACATGGAGAATATCCCCGTTTGTAGAACATCTGTTGGGTTTTTATTAGGATCTTTACATGCAGTGTCTGCACATCTGGTTTTTACCCCTGTATTAGTCGGACATTGTGGTAATTTAATTAACTTGCTGTTGCTAGTTTGGGGCTGACCTGTTTGCAGTTGGATCGGCCCAGTTTTTTCAGAAGTAGATTTTAAATTTTGTTGATCTATCCCTGTTTTAGATACAGGTCTAGTAGGTTTTTCCTTAGGGGCTGAGCTAATGATATATTTCCTACCTCCTATGGTCTTATCTGTCTGCTTCATAAGTTCTCTGGTCAAATCTACATTGGTTTGTGTAGTAGCTTCTAGTTCACTAAGTTTTTCCGAGATGATTTTTAATCGGTGAACTAGTGGTAATATTAAGGATGTGACTAAATGTTCAAATTTCTCTACCAACTCTTTAATTGGGGCAGACTGTATTGGTGGTTCATTAATGGTGTTTATTTTATTGGTGATAGAATTTTCTAAAGTATTCTTAGGGAGCCCACTTGTATGGTCCGTTCTCTTACTTACTTTAGCCCTTCTACCTTGGTGGATTTCTGCCTCCCTTTTTCCTCTTTCTGAGTTCAGGGCGATTCTTAGCGTTTACAACTGTAATAATGTTTTTTTTCGGTTTTTGCAGTGGTAACATTTGAAGCCCGGGCTCCTCAAAAGGGGCCTCATTACCCACTAGATCTATGATGGGGATAGGGGAGGTGGTCTGATCGCGTAACTGAAAAGGGATACTAATATCTCCCAAAATTGCCTTTAAAACTGAGGAATTTTGCGAGGAAGTGATTTTATTTGCAGTTTCTACAGAATCCATGATGTCATTAATCAGGGAAGAAGATAGGGCCGTAGAATGCAGAGAAGGAAGATCCATGGTACTAGTCTCCTTTTGTAAGGCTTGCGAGAGAGGTTCAGATGGGATAGGTGGAATACATGGGAGCGAAACAAAAGATGGCAGAAGGTAGGAATCCTGGGAAATGTTTGTGATATCAGGTAGATTGGTACTGGGAAAGGTGGGTAATGACCCAGCAGGTAGCGATAAACGTTTTTCCGTGTGTTTTATAGCAGTTGTCACAGCTCCTATAGTCCTCTGTAGCATGCGATCAATAGCAGTAAAGGATTGTACATTGTTTTTGGAAGGTTTAACTGATTTAACAGGGGGCATACAGATGAACTCTTACTTGCTCCGGGCGTATTGGCTAATTCCATTCGGTGGGTCCAGAAACCATCGGCAAAGGGGGGGCTGCCCAGCCCGGCCTCCTTCGGCCCCCGCACGGCCACAAAACGGCCTGCCCTTTGCCCGGGCTTCGCCCGCGCGCGTCCCGCGGTGCGCGGGTCCAGAGGCGATTTAATGCACCGGGAGCTCTGTGCTGGGCGTGGCGGGTGGGTGTCTCAGCGCCGTAGAGCCTTTTGGGACCAGTAGTCCTTTCACCGGATCTCCACTCCTACTGTTGGTCCCTGCGAGCGTTTCCCGCAAAGCGGGAAACGCGAGAAGTAGTGTAGGTGCCTGCCGATGCCTCCAAGGAGTTCTCAATTCAGCCCCAGTCCGTTGCACACAGTCGAGCAATTCCGTTTAGCACACAAGCTGCTCCACGATGATTTCCCGCGGTGCGCGGGTCCAGAGGCGATTTAATGCACCTGGAGCTCTGTGCTGGGCGTGGCGGGTGGGTGTCTCAGTGCCGCAGAGCCTTTTGGGACCAGTAGTCCTTTCACCGGATCTCCATTCCTACTGTTGGTCCCTGCGAGCGTTTCCCGCGAAGCGGGAAACGCGAGAAGTAGTGTAGGTACCTGCTGATGCCTCCAAGGGGTTCTCAATTCAGCCCCAGTCCGTTGCACACAGTCAAGCAATTCCGTTTAGCACACAAGCTGCTCCACGACGAATCGTATGATGAATTAAAAAATAAAACCATGTTCTGGCTAAGGGAAAACAGACTGCTGCCTAGTTCACTTGATGGGCGGGTTCTCCATGTGAGATGGGCTAGTTGGTTAGGAAGTAGGCCTAAGGACATGAGGGGTGATTGCATCTTGGTTAATTTCAGGGATGCTAGGGGAGCAAGGCACATCTGCAACCATCCCTCTAGCTAGGATAGTTTGCGAATTAGCACCCACGACCTCAGCTATTTTCACCCCTATTCAGTAAATCATTATCCTGCTAGCCCGCCAACCTGGGGGGAATGGGAGAGAGGGCATTACCATCATGATTCCCACCCCATAAGGCCGTTCCTGCCGAACTCAGGCGTAGGCTCCAACAGGCCAGGGTGGGGTTACTGTCTTGATGTCTGCCACCTTGCTGAGATATTACCTGTTGCAACTATAACATCCGGGAGTCGTAGGGTGACTGAGCAGGGTGTAATACATAACCTTCTATGTCCTCTTGAGTCCCCTCCCTCTCCTGCCCTTTGCCCTGTGAATAAGTCTGTACTTGTCTGTTCCCCACCTGGAAACTATTGCTCACTAGCTGAGACGGAGGGCACATCACTGGAGACTGGTTCTGGGACTAGCATGCTTAGAAAGCAGCCTCCAGTAGAGGAAGTCTTAGCACCCAGTAACGTGAAGATTATTAGCTGGAACATAGCGGGTATCTCCAGAAGCCTTGCTCTCCCAGACTGGAACATCTTTATTGAGTCCTTTGGGATATGTATTTTCCAAGAGACCTGGTGCCTGGAGCACTGCTATAAGGTTGGATATTCTACGTATTTTGTTCCTGCAATCTCCCTCCTGCAGGGAGTGGCCACCCCTCAGGAGGCCTTCTCATTTGGGTCAGTATTTCTCTGGGGTGTCAAATTAAGCATATAGAAACTAAGTCACCTGACCTAATGAGATTAATATTCTAATGGGCCAAAGAGAGGGCCTACCCTGGAGATATTTAACATCTATGCTAGACGCACCAAGGGGGGCCTTCCTTCACCAATTTTATCTGGGCTTGAAGACGAACTTAGTCAGTGTCCTCATGATGTGCATGGTATGGTCGCTGGGGAATTTAATTGCACCTTTGAGCCCCTTGCAACAGAAGACATTTTGGGTACCTCAGAGGAGGATGCCAAGAGGGGTATTCCTTCACTAACAATAGCGCCTATAAAGAGGTGGTCCCATCCGGTAATCCAGCTTAATGCTCTCACCATGCAATATGGGCTAAGGGCGGCGAATGGTAGATCAATTTCGGACCCTTGTGGAGCACACACGTTCAACAGGGTAGACCACTCGTCAATAATGGATTACATTCTCCTAGACTTTAAACTTTGGCCCCATATGCGGGATATGGAAGTGCTACCCACTATAGACAGTGACCATAACCCTCTCTCTCTGATCCTGACCCCTTTGTGGTCGGCATCAAAAGGCCTGCAGGAAGCATCCATGCAGCCCACAATTGGGGAAGTACATCCCTCAAATTGTGGGAGGCGCCTGAAATGGTGCAAGGTTGCCCTGGATGAGGGGAAGGTTCAGACTATAGGGGTGCTTTTGGCAAATGTTGTGACCAGGTTGGAGACCACTACCTTGCATCCTCGGAGGTATCCTTGCTTTTTCGCGATACCGTAAATGCCTTAGGAGAGAGGTCCCCCAGCGAGAGAGTGCCGGAGATACAAGGGCATTCCGGGCTGATACTCAACGAAATGTCGGCAGGCAAAAAGGGCATTGTTGGTAGCAGTAAAACTTAAGGAACCAGAGTTGATTCGGGTTGCAAGGAAGGAGTACAAGCAAACTGTCAGCGAAGCCAAGAATCAGTGGGAGGACGTGTTCTGGCGTAATCTCAAGGAGTCTAGTGCAGGGAGGGACTCCAAACATTTTTGGTATCTAGTAAGAGCTAGGAATAGACCACTCGATACCCTTATAACATGCAATATACCAGAAGAGGCATGGTTCAGACACTTCTCCCTTCTCTATTCTATCAACCTGGACCCGAGGGCGGGACAGACCAACTTTTCTCCTGTGGGCCCCTCTGGGTTGTCTGAGGATCTCACCTTTACTGGTAAGGAAGTGGAGAGTGTGATCAAAACCCTAATACCATATAAAGCAGCAGGCCCAGACGGGCTACTGGGGGATTTGCTTCGGCTCAACCTCGTAGAGTGGGGAGGCTTATTTCATCATTGCTAAATGCAACTTTCTTAGGTGCGGTTATCCCAGACTCTTGGATGGGAGCTGAGGTCGTTCCTGTCTTTAAAAAGGGGAGTCAGGCGACCCAGCAAACTACCGCCCGATAAGCCTAATCGACTCCACCCAGAAGGTTGTAGGAAAGGTGGTTCTGGGGAGAATACTCCAGTGGGTTGACAACAACAAAATCCTCTCTGACTACCAAGCAGGTTTTTGGACCAGTACGGGGACTATTGAGCAGTCTTTTAGATTGCTGCTCCTCTACTGGAAGGTAGTTGTACTTGGCAAAGGCAGTCTTTATCTCGCTTTTATCGACTTAAAGACTGCCTTTGACTTGAAGCCCCGGGATCACCTGTGGAAGGTTCTGTCCGACTTAGGGATGCCCGCTTATATAGTGTCCCTATTCGTGAAGCTCCATTCTGGAAACATTGCACAGGTGAGATGGGGTAGGCAGGGTCAAAAGACAGCCAGAGTACCAGTGAACAGGGGTGTCCGCCAGGGTTGTGTTCTTGCCCCCAATCTATTCACATTGTATGTGAACGGAGTGGTGGAGCATCTTCTGGAAATTCCATCTGACTCACCAACCCTGGCGGGCAAAAGAATACCATCTCTCCTGTTCGCTGATGACACTCTTTTAATCTCCAAATCCCCTGTGGGCCTACAGAGGCTTTTGGATAGTTTTCAATCTTACTGTGTAGGCAGGGGGCTATTGATTAACTCAGAAAAGACAAAGTACTTGATATTGAACCCCCCTAAATAGCTTGGTCGGGCACCTGTACTCAACCTGGTTCCCCTGGAAAGGGTAAAGGATTTTGATTATCTGGGCATACGTTTAACCAATACTATGCGGTGGAACTCCCACCTCCAGAAGATGCTACTAAGTCACAAAAGTGTGGTGGGGGCTCTTCTAAAAGAACAGCGGTCGTCCTCTTTGAAACCCATTGCCCCTGTGCTAGATATTTATAAGGCGAGAGGTGTCAGTGCAGCACTTTACGGGTCAGAACTCTGGGGAACCCATAATGTTGACCAGCTTTCTTTCTCAGAGAACACATTTCTGAGAGACTTAATGGCTCTCCCACAGAGTACCCCAACGCTCCCCCTGCTTTTAGACTTGGGATGCCGTTCTATTAAAGACCAGGCAATGCTGTGTCCCCTATTACTTTGGGCCCGCCTGTGGAGGGTGCCAGAACTCGCCAGTTATGCGGAAGGCCTGAAGGAGGTATTGTCGTTGTCTGGTTGATCTAAAATCTGGTGGCTTAGGGACATCAAATTCGTGCTTGGGGAGTTGGGGCTCAGGGAGGCCTGGTTAACTTGATCTGCCCCGCCAAAGTCTGTCCTCAAGAATATTTATTGGAATTGGGTACCTGTGAGGAGCAGCACTGACCCCAACCACTGCAGGGCAACCAGTGAGTTCCTCATGATTAAGGATGTGCCCCTCTGTGAACCCTACCTTGATTTAATCTCAAAATCCAAAGATAGGGCTTTGTATTTTAAGTTTAGAATAGGTATGTTGCCAGTGGGTGAATTGACTGCTCTCTGGAAAATCCCGGCCCAAACCACGCCTTTTTGCCCATTCTGTGTGCTTAGGGTTGAGTCTGTTGCCCACTTCCTATTTGAATGCCCCGCCTATAAACTCCCGCGATTGAGGTGGTTGAAACCATTGTGCAAGGAGCTGGGCACCAGACACCACATAGCCGCAATGCGTATTCTGAAGTCTGATACTCGGCCTTTGTTCGTGTGCGGCATGGCTAAGTTTCTAATTTGGGCATGGCTGATAGGATTCAAAAGGCTAAATGAAATTGTTTAATGATGGTCATTTTGTTAGACCTTTTTATCTAATTTATTGATGTTGTGTGCTTTTTTTTTTAATCCTGTGAAGGTTTTTATTGTGTTTTGTAATGCTTTTTAAGATATGTTTTTTATCAAATTAAAGCTTCTTAGACTTGAACTTGACTTAATTGTTTGCTGATGTATTTCACCAGGATGTTTTAGCCATAGATCCCATGTGCGCGATCGGTATCTGTCTCCGCCATTTTGAAACGTCTAAATTCTAAATACTTCCACTGCTATTTTATATGGTACATCGGAAGTATGACATATTATAGACTGAAACATATTTTTAACCCATAATATAGTTGCTTGAAATACTAATTGTGATTTTACATCTGAATAATTTCTTTATTATCAGTTTTCTATATTTTCGGACATCATTCTTTCTCTGCCCACTAATAATAATGGCCAGGCTTCCTGATTAAAACCATAACACCGCAGTTTACAGGGGAATCCAAAGCCAAATATTAGTTGTAACATCTGCGCGAACCATATTCATCAATCACTCACACGGTAGCGCCATTTTAAAATGGCAGAGGCTTGCAATATACTAGTATTTATATCCCTGAGCCATTCAGTCACAAACCAGTTCTTGGTATAAGAATAAGATTTTATTAAAAACCGTGGTCGTAATGTATGAAGGCCAAAGCAGGATTTCAGTATTATACTGTTTGGACATGACTCGCGCTATTTGTTTTAATTGAAAAGATGCTCATGTGGTCGCGCCATATTGGAACGGGAATAGTAAGCTCATTTAGCTAGTTATTGTACCTATTAAGGTAAACAAATAGTTACGTAAATAGTTGGAAAATAAAGCTAGTGATCATTTTTTAGAGCCTTGTGTTCGCTCCTCTCCTACATAATTTATCTTTACTATTTTTCAAACCTTGGTGACAGAACGTTTAAATATAAAATAATATAGTATCTTGGGTCTCTCTGTGACTGGTGGATTGTTTGTAATGTAATTACGTTAACTGTGTCATAGTTATTCCTTTGTTTCCTCCAACAACATATTGATGATGGTTGGCTGCTCATCACCTAGATGAACATTGTCTTTGTGCAGTGTTTGTCTTTGTCACATCTTTCCGCAAATCCCCTTTTCCATCCATTTATCACACCCCTTACCCTCTTCCCCCAGTCTGTGTGATATATTTAAGAGTGACTTATTAATTTACACCATTAATTGATCACGCACTGAGTGGAGTGCATGTGGGGAAAGCACATTCCTAAAAAGAATTTAAGATCAGCAGCAAGCTGTCTACTGTCTGTACCCCGTACAAGAACGGCTACATGGGGCGACAGACGATTTTTGGTAGCAACTCCCATATTGTGGAACTCACTCCCCTTAGACATTAAAACTGCGCCAACCCTCATTGGCTTCCACAAGGCTTTGAAGACCTGGCTCTTCAATCAATAAGATCGTGTCCTGACTATTGTATCTTAGAGTATCTCACTGCGCCTAGACACCTCAGGGTAGTAGCTGCGCATTAAAAATCCCATAAATAAATAAATAAACACCAACTCAGTGCACGATCCATTTCTTCAGTTCTATTTCCTAAACAATAGCCCACACTGGCCCTATTTACCTACCCTTGCATAAAAATTGACTGATATTTTAGAAGAACATAATTCTTCAGCATCATCATTCAGGCATTGTGTTGCGTAAACGATTAACCTTGTCCACTCCATATTTTTGAGTCCACTTCCCAGTTCAAGTATTTTGTAACTTTAGTTTTAATTAAAATACTAGCTCAACATTGCGCTGAATAATTTAGTATTACTTGCAATATTTTCACTATCAGGCATTCTTTGTTGTGTAGTCGTTTGGTCTTAATTGTTTGCAAAGCTATGATATATTAATGTCTAACCCTGTAAGTCGTTTTTTATTTCAATTTAGTTGGCTGCGATGAATAATCTTTCTGATGAATCCTACAGTCTAAGTTCACCTAGGTGGGAATGGGATCTTGCTTCTGAATCCTTCACTGTTAGTGTGCTAGCCTGCTACTACCACTACCACTACCACTATGGTGCCTTGGGATACCATGCAGCCCTCGCTTCATCTATTTGGGTAAGAGAACTATGGAGCATTGTTGTACTTGCAGGAAATGTAGGCAATGGCTACCTCCCCCATTGGTGGTCAGTATAGTTGCAGACTTCAGAGACTAGGAATGTAGTAAGACATAGGTACCACATAACTAATTGCTGTACACTACCAGCAGATTTAAAAAACAGGCTGCGATAAAAGGCAGCAGTAAAAGGTAAAACACTCCCAAAAAGATTTGAAGCAGAAATAACGTAAAATAAATATTTGATACCCTAACAATATATCAAAACCTGCAACTTCCACCCACAACTGGCCCACCCAACTTACCAAACAAATCTCCCTCTCTCCAACCAATGTCCAAAATGTCCATTGTAGAACAACTAAGTCAAAACTTTACTGGTCCCAACTCTCACATTCCCACCCTCTCCACCCACAACAAGTCTCAACCACTAAAAGGGGTAGAAGAGGGCACTTAATACTCAGGCCAGGAGCTTTCTGAGGTGCCCCTCTATTTGTGTCTGCATGCCAGCCTCAGCAGGACGTGGCGTTGGGAAGGTGCAATCTGAGGGGGGGCAATAGTGATGGAATGACAGCAGGATTCTGCCTGCTGACTGTGGCACTGGTGTTGCTGAGAGTCTGGAGGCACAAGTGGCTGGATGGGGCCCTGGGAAGCTGCCTCCTTCTCCTCCTGGGACACCAGCTGCTGGTACTCTGCACGTAAGGCCTCCAGCTTTTGCTGCCACAGCCAGGCTGCTATTTCCTGCTGACATGGACCAGCAGGAGTAGCTATATCAAGAAAGAAAAAAGACAAATTGTAAACAATGCTTTGTGCAAACACTTATGTAATGGCACAGTAGCAGTACATTGCTAGTCCCCTAGGGCCATTAAATGTTGATGTGATTAGAGTCACAGCCATTATCTACACATGCGTCACATGGCAAATGCACTAACCGTCTGAAAGGAATTAGGGCAGAACACAGCACACCCGTTTAAAAAAACTGTTGTTATTTTTTCTTTCGCAGGATTTCCTTGTAAAAACTAAACAGACACTTTGTGTGGAAAAATAAAAATAAATTGTCTCTCATTAAGAAGTAAGGAAATATGCCCTATGGAGCACAAGTATTCTCTTTCTTGTTGTGTTAAATTGTATAATTAATGGAAGCCTGCTAGCTCAGCTGGCACCCTAGTCATACTCATTAGTCATTCTTTGCTACTCTCTGCAGTATGCAGCTGTGATAGACAGTTACCTTATTTCAATGGCCCCACTATTCTACAAAATGCCTTTTAATTTTACCCTGACTACAAGGCAGATGAATAATATGAATGATACATGTCACATTTAAAATAATTAATGCAAACATCCTATCTGTAGTAAATAGATTGTGGGAATAGTGATGCACTGCAGTACAGGAAATGATTAAGAAATGGGATATAGATTGTATTTGACCTGTTCATCACAGACTATCCCATCTGCAAAAGTCAAGGGACTTACTTAGTCCCACTTTACTCCCTGGTATCACCCTCCAAAACACTTTTTTTTTATCCTCATTTCACCGTTGGCAAATGCAACTAAACACTAGCAGCCCTCAGTCTGACCTGAGCGCCCCGGGCTGAAGTTGTTGCTCATGCCTAGGGCCGGACCGGCCTGCCCCCTCGTTCAGTGCGTGGTGTAATCATAGGACCTTGAGACTTTAGACCAGCCTCATTTCTTTACCCCAATCTATCAGAGGTTCCCACACCATGCTATTTACATTATGTGCCATACCCAATTCCAACTGTGCAATTCTCAATGCGGCTCTGAGCCAATTCTCATATAAGGGGGGTTCGGGTCCTTCAATATCTTACAAATCTCTCTGCGAGCAATGAGAATAAGGTTAAAAAATAAAGCCACATGTGTCTCCCTAAACCCACCGATAAGTTTAGCGTCTAGCCCCAAAAAATTCTAACTGTGTTCAAACTAATTTTAACCTTATTGATGCCCTCCATAGCCCTCTCCACATTAGCCCTGAAAGGAGCTTGGCTGGAACATTCGTAAAATACATGAATATTGTCTGCCTCTAATATTCCACATCTGGGGCAACAAGGTGGCAATGTGGCAAACTTAGCTATTCCTTTTGGGGTGTAGTGCAACCTATTCAAAGCAAAAAAATGTTTTTTCTTAAGAGAAGCAAACTTAACATATCTGTATAGGTATTTGAGTGATGTTTCATATAATGCACCGGAAGCGGCCTCTAAGGCAGACAAATTCCAGACAAAATGCACCGAGGATGCCTGGACTTCCTCCACCGCAAGCATTCTTCCATACCATTAACTCACTTCCTTTTTCCTATACCCAGGTGTTTAGAGGGCTGATTCAATGTCCCAATTACCGCCAATGTTCACCTGCTCGGCGGAGAACCAAGACCAGAGTTGTATATATTTGAATCTGGAAAAGGAGTCCCCAATCCTCAACCCTAACACCTCCCAGGGAAGAACCCCTTCGGATGTTACCAGATCTGACCAGACTGTTATTCCTGCCCTCCTAATAGGAATAGACGAGCTGTCCTTGAGACATATTGGTATACCAGGGGAATCCCAGATTGGAGCAAGCTCAGAATAGTATTTTATGCCCCAAATTACCTTCACTCTACTCCAAACTAGGAGACCCTGTTTCAGGACCTTGAGACAAACCTTTTAATAGAACTTTGGGGCACCAAACTTATACAGAAAACCGGGCCCGCCCCTTTCCTAATGAGCCACAATCCCTAGAATCTTCCCCCAGTTATATTCATCTGGGTTTAAGAGAAGACTGCGGATGTTCTTTAACTGAAAAGCAAGGGCATACCAAAGGATATCTGGAAGGGCAAGACGCCCCTTCAACAATCTCCTCTTCAATTTTTTCCACGATAGTCTGGAATTTTTATTGGCCCAAACTTCCAATTTTCCCCTGAATTCTTCCCAGCATTTTATCAGAAAAAGACAGGGGTTTCATATTAAAAAGGTATGTTAATTTGGGTAAAATCACAATTTTTATTAGGTTAACTCGTCCATAAATAGTAAGATGGAGGTTCTGCCATCTCGAAAACAGCTGGTCGATATCCTTGGCTACCCTCTTGATATTAATCTGAGGTATATTGTCTAGATCTGGAGTTATTAATATACCCAGAGATCTAAACTGAATACTTTGTGCTCTTTCCCAGTTGTTAATCCCCCAACACATTGTTTCCATTTTTAAGGTGTTAATCTGGTACCCAGAGTACCTACCAAAGTCAAACATTATCTCCTCCACTCTGGGGACTACCTCGGCCGGGTTACTTGTATAAACCATCAGGTCGTCCGCGTATAACGCGAGCTTACAGCTATTGTCATCTACCTTAAACTGTGTTATCCCGTCATCTTGCCTCAACGCCTGTGCCAGGGGCTCAATATAAAGGTTGAACAGGAGGGGCGAAATCGGGCACCCCTGCCTACTGCCCCTCCTGATGTTAAAGCGAGATGTCAATAGACCATTCAACATGATGGCAGCTGAGGCACCCTCATAACAACTTCTCAGCACATGTTGAAAAATGGTTCCAAACCCCATAATGCTCAGAATATCCCATAAAAATCCCCAGTTTACACGGTCGAAGGCCTTCGCAGCATCGTATGCCAAGGGCTCCGAACTGTGAAGTCAGCTCATGGGTGTATCTGCCAGGCATAAAGCTTTTTGGTCGGAATTAATGAGTAGGGGAACCAGTTTAGCCAATCTCCCTGCCAAAATGCTGGTAAAGATTTTATAGTCCGAGTTTAGCAGGGAGATTGGCCTGAGGGAGTCTGCCTTAAGAGGGTCTTTCCCTGGTTTTAATATCAGGACAATCGTTGACTCCTTCCAAGATGACGGGACCTTACCCTCCAGACTATACACATAATTGAACAGTTCACATAATCTTGGTAACAAGACCTCCTGGAGTACTTTAAATACCTCGCCAGGAAGGGCATCAGGGCCGGCCGCTTTATTATTTTTGACCTTTTTTATGTGAAGTCCAACTTCATCAACCGTGAATGGCCCATTAAGAATCTCACGCCTTTCCTCAGTCAATCTTTGTAGGGCCTTACTCTCCAATCACCGAAGTGTGTTTGTGGAGCTTGGAGACTGCTCTTCATTATATAGTTCAGAAAACATAGTAAGAAGACATTTTTCCATATCCTCCTGTTTAGAATACACAGTACCCTGATTGTCAATCATTAATCTGTCGATATTGTTCTTCACCCGATCTGCTCTGATCTTCCTAGCCAGAATTGCCCCCACTCTCTCCCCGTACTCATAGTTCTCCATAGAGTATGTGGCCCACTGTGCTCTAACTTTCAGGTCAATTTTGGAGCCATTGGGCTCCTATGTGGATTTTTTCATCAAAGATTTTGTGCCTTCAACATGCTGTTATGTTCGTGACAGCATGGAAATGATAAATCTAGTCGAACATCACCCATATGACCCCGGCTCCCAAACACTGTGTACCTTGGATGTAGAGTCGCTCTACACCAACATACCACAGGGAGCGGCTCTACTGGTCATTCAAAAAATCTTAGACTCTAGACCCAGACCTCACAGAGTACCGACACTGTTCATATTACAACTACTAGAACTGTGTCTTACAAAAAAATGTTTTGTCTTCGATGGGGTATTCTACCAACAGATAAAGGGCACCTCGATGGGGGCTATTTTTGCCCCCCACCTAGCGATATTGTTTATGGATGCGCTCGAGACTGGCACTATCCTATCGGATGCAAATCCATTCCGATCTGGCATTGCTATCTGGCGACGCTACATAGATGATATTTTCTTGATTTGGAACTCTGATGAAAAAACTTTAGAATCCTTTTCGCACTGGCTTAACAATAACTGTGACGACCTGCAGTTCACTCTTTCCCATCATAAAACAGAGATAGCCTTTTTGGATTTAACAATCTATCATGTGGAAGGCACATTATTGACCCGGCTGTTCAGGAAACCCACCGAACACAACACTTTGCTCAGATACGACAGTAACCATCCCAGAGCTTTGAAAGATTCACTCCCGTATTCCCAATTCCTTCGCATCAGGTGAAACTGCTCATCAAAACCAGACTATTTCAGAGAAGCAAACATCTTGTTCACAAAACTCAAAGCCCGTGAATACCCAAACAGATTAGTCAAAAACGCCTCTAAAAGAGCATGGTATTGTCCCAGAGAGGTCCTTTTAGAACCAAAGACCAGAGAGAGAACAGAGAGAATTGCATGCGTCACCACTTTTTCTCCTATCTCGAACAAAATCCGCAAAACAATCCTGCAGCACTGGCCAACTCTAAATGCAGGCCAACTTAATCTTGACAAACCATTGTTTGCATTTAGAAAGAGCAAGAACATAAAAGACCACCTTGTCCGGGCTGCTCTACCCGCCCCACCTCCAAATAACACGATTGAATCCAATTGGGGCTTACCACCGGTAATTGGGCATGTTAAATGTGGACAATGCATTGTGTGTGATTTGACACTTGAGGGGCGCACTTTCAGTCACAATAATGTCACAATTGATATGAAAGAATTAACTAATTGCAACAGTTGTAATGTGATTTATGCGGTGTTATGCCCGTGCCCCAAAATGTATGTGGGGCAAACAACACAAAAAGTTAAGACACGCATAAACCAGCATCGGAGGTGTGGGACTCCCAATGCCCCATTTGGTGGATCATTTTGCTTCTATGAAACACACTGCAGATGACTTGAAATGGACAATCTTGAAATCCGTCAAACTTCCTCCGAGAGGCGGCAATCTACAGCAACTCTTGAACCGTGAAGAACTCAAGTCAATCATACAATTCAACACCATCCATACGGGATTGAACCGAAGTGAAGACTGGACCACACTTCTGTGAATGAACTATTGCATCATATACCAAGCAAAATGAGTCTCTGGAGTAACGATGTTTTTAACTTCCACTGAATTTTAATATTAGTCACAACTTGTTCATATAAGCATGTGCTCACCAACACCGACGGTATTGTCACCTTTGCACTCCCCTCCCCGATTCTATTCATAACGCCACTCCCTTATTGGAAAACCCGGGCACCCATCATAACACTCTAAGATGGCGCCCGTAATCCTAGTTAAACTCCAACTAGTATACTGCTTCAAGATGGCGCTCGGAGTCACCAGCACGTGACAGGAATGCCAGACGACAAATAGCAATCCCACACTCCCCACTAGGAACCGGCATCAAGACCGAGTATCCTGTGCACACGCAAGCTCCAATCCGACTTGGTAAGCAGCTCTGAACTGGACTCATGACAAAACCAACTACCACAATCCTTTTTAACTATGGATCGGATATAAGACCCTCATTGAAATATCATTTTATTTTCAGCGTCCCATTCTGACATCGATCGTGAAACGAGTGGAAGGCCATTGAGCCCTGCTCTAGCATTTTGATATATTTTTCTTTGAATCATTAAGGTAGGCTGAAAACACTCATGGAAAAAGGTTTATCTATCTGACCCACCCAATGGAGCCACTAATCCCTTAATTATTTATTTCTAGCCCGCCAGACCAGGCGTATCTGAAAGAAAGAAACAGGATACCTTTCCTCCATATCCCTAATGGATTCAGACAGGAATGCAAATCATAGCATTTAACGGGTATGCACCCCTGAAATCCTTTCCCACGTCCAACTCCCGTTGTTCAGTGGATTCACACTCACCAAATTCTCATTACCCCCGCAGCCCGACAAAACAGATGAGAATATCCCTAGCGCTATCGGTGCACATGCTGAAATACCCCGAGAACTTCCGAACCGGTTGTTCTCTTGTGAAAACTCCAAAACCTCTCAATCAGAGGTATGTCTAGTTTAACTTCCTACTTTAGACAATCCCCGGGATAAACTCATAGATAATTGCACAGTGCTCAGCTCAACCACCAATCCACTGAGCCTTGAGCAGCTCTTATTCATGCATTCTGCACGATCCAAGTCACTCACTCAATCTTGCACAATCCTTAGCGCCAATTGCACCAATGTCACTGCAATCGCACCAATGTCACTGCGATTCCGAGGTTTACTGTTTATATAAAAATTGATCTTAAAATGAGCACTCTCACTCCTCACAATGCACACACTGCGATTCCGGATTCTGTTACAAAGATGTGCGACATGTGATGACCGCCCTCCGACATTTTTTAATCCTCAAAAAGTCGTTTACTTTCTTTGTTTTTCCCAACAGGCTTTGTTACATTCAGGCAAATCTAACTTTAAGTCCTGATGATGATCCCAGTAATGTAATTGAGCAATAGGGATCGAAACGTTCGTCGACACCAATGAGTGGGCATACATACAGCAGATTGCAATTGTAATTGTGTATGTTCCATTCCAGGCGACACTGTTACTATTCTTTAATTTACTTACAGTGCCCTGTTTTGCTCCTTTTTCTTGCCTGAAAACACCCCTTTCACTCTGTTCTATTTTTTCCTTTTCCTTTAGTACAGCACAGGCTTGTGCCATTCTATGTGTGTAAAAGTATATTATAATCATATTTGACATTGTTTCAGAAATAAAATCCTTGTCCGGCTGGGCAAGGAGTTTTTCACGTATAGTAGCCTATTGTGTTCTATACTTCATTGTGATGATTCCAAATAAGCTAGGAACCTCTGTTTCCATAACCTAACTTTCAGGTCCAACATCCCCCGATATTCAGAATGGAGACGTTCCAGGTCTGCCAAGATTCGTGGTATATTATCTGCATGGGATTTTAACCTTAAGCTCTCTGGAGTTCTGGACTTTATTAAGGTCCAGAGATGTCAGGGACAACACCCGAAGACCCCTGAGTTCTACCTGTCTTGGTGCACAAATAAACAGAAACACGGGCTTCTCGATGGTGGCATCAAAGACCAAAGGTTTATTACTGCAGGGACACAGAAGTCATAGAAACTACACACAGGCAGATTCTAGGAGCCTGTTCGATTTGCACTAAGTTGGTTGCTCCTTAAATACAAGTTTTTTAGCTGTGGGCAACATTCTGCACATACTAGTACGTTTCTTAAACTTTGTATCCGAAACAATAAATATTTGGCGTCAAACAGGAATCGTCAACAAATCTCTGATGTCAAACATTACGAATGAGGGGTTCCCACTGTTCGATCATAATCCCATGTCATCTTCTCATTCAAGAGCCGGACCGCCTCATCGTAAATTTCGTTACCTCCCCCTAATAAAGGCCCAGAAGGAAAGGAGCAGAGCCAGGTGTAGAAGATAGAAAAACAGGATAAGAGATGTTTGTGGGTCGTAAATGGGCAAGGCTACCGACTTCGGCCACCTAATCATGATCAGGCCAACGAGCACGAGAACCAGTATAGCAGGACTGGCCTCAGGCAGAGGAGGCAGTTTCTGCCGAGTCATGCGGCCGCAGCGTTTCTGACTTTAGGTGTACGTGTCATTTAGCAAGGTGAATCGCCGGCTAAAGCCTACGTGTCCTTTAAGCGAAATGAATTGATCAGAGGTCACTGTTTGTTCATTGACTGTGTGAGGGCAAGAATACAAGATGGATGCCATAATCTAAAATGGATGCCATCGGTGTACCGGAAATGTGCTCATAACAAGAGTGCTCTTGCTCATAGCATAGCGAAAACACCAGGATATACTATATGGATCATTTACGGTTCACTGGTACCGAAATTATGGGTTTACGACGATGTTGAAAACACGGGTTCGAATCGTCACGGAACCTCAGACCCTCCTTTTGCCCTTACATAGGCAATTACTCACTCTATGTCAGAGTCTATCTCGATGTTCATTAGGTCGGTGATATGTTGCTGTAGCATTATTCTTTCTCGCACCTTGTCTCCCAACACAGGTGGTTTTCTTAAACAGGTTGCAGCACAGAGGCTACACAAGGCGGGACCACACTGGATAACAAGACAGCACGAGAATAGGAACACTAAGACAATACCAACGACCATCAGAACCTTCCATCCCCACGCTGATAATAGAGTCCCAAGCCATTCCATTAACGACCAATTTCCCTTGTCTACATGAATAGAGTCGGAAATCTTGTGTAGCTTAGAGATCGCTTCGTACACTGTCGGAGCATTATTGGGGATATAAACACAGCAGCTCGATTGGATCATTCTGCATACCCCACCTCGATCTGCAAGTATTACATCAAGAACCATACGGTTTTGTAATGTCATGAGACGATCCGCCTGGAGCTCAGCTGTTAAATTACTAAGGGCACCAGCAGTTTCTGTAATAGTAGACTCAACTACCCGTGTTAGCTGACGTAGATTTCTACTATTGGCCATAGGCCCCCAGAACTGAAGGAAATCTTTGAAGAAGTCTCCGGCTTCCTGACCAGCGGTGTCTTCCTTGCTAAAGACACCTCTTACTACTCTGGTTTTATGATAATTTGGGGCAGCTGTGTATGTCGGAGGCAACAGTCGAGCAATATAGCATGAACCTGAAAAGTCAGCAGGCAACCATGTATATGCCCTATCTCGACAGATAAAGTAGGTACCCTTAGCAGTTAAGAAGGCAGGGGAAGAGTTTGACGGATACACGTAAGTTTCAACACAGTCACTCTTCCCTAGCCGAGCTCTTGGATTTCTCCCATTACCCTGCAAGCAGAATTGACCTCGGTGAGGTACGACCCAAACTTGAGTGGAGCTCTTACGCTTGTTTTCACCCAAACTAATGCTATACTCCGTAGCATTCCAACTCAGATAAACTCGTAGCTCATCTCTAGAGATAAATGGGGAGTTATTGACGTCTTTAATCATGTCAGTTATTCCCTTTAGCAAGGCTTTATTAGCGGAGTTATACTTGGTGGAACGTGGAGGACGCGGGGGATAGGTCTCGAGGGCATAGACAAATACAGTCTGGAAGGCCCGACATGATCCATTATAGCTAAAAGGCAAGACCAGGTAGGGAATGCCTTTATCCATAGTGTGTGGTATCAAACCACATACCCAGCAGTCCGTTGTGTTAACTACCAGTTGGTGTTGGTGCAAGAGCTGTACAAAAGTGTTATTTATGAATTCTGAGCGTCGAGCTTGCTCATGTTCAGGGAACGGATGAAAGGAATGAAAAGAAGCAACAGTAGGAGAAACAAGATCAGGGGGAGGTACTGTCGTCGTGATCGGTGCAAAAATTAAATGTATACCAAAGGCAATTCTACCCACCAACGTTATTAAAATAATCAAAAACATAATTGCACATTGCATCAGAAAACTTTTGTTATGTAGAATTTTGTATAATCTATTTCTGCGAACATAAATTACATTCTCTCGGTGCAGCCCAGGAAGCTCCATCTTCTACAACCACTCGTGACCACTGATGATATGTACGTAGTTGAAAATGCTTCTATCAGCCCTGGGAGTTCCCAGAACTAACAGAAACACCGACCTTGTGTCTGGCCCCCACAGATTCAACTAGGCACAAAGCCACGACCCTACGGCGACCCAGAAGGCAAGGTAATAGAAACAACAGTAATACACAGGGAAATATAAAATATTCAGCAAACTTCCTGGCTGGAGGCAATGTAATAGATCAAATATGAAAAATAGGCAGTTTCCTGCTTTATTTGTCCTTAGAATGAGAACGAAGGTTGTATCTCAGTTTTCCTGGTGTTGTTTGATCCGGGAATAGTCGGTTTCCAGCAGTGGTAACAATGTTCGAATTCGCAGAGGACAAATGTTCGTTCGATGCAGTGTTCTGGTCAGTGATCAAAGAAGCAGCTTCAGGGGGGAAGTCAGGGTTCGGTGAATCAGTTGTCAGTTCTGCATCACTGAAAGGAACATATCTAGGAACAGGTTCTGTATCAGAGGCACCAATGCCTTGTCTAACCCAATTGTCAAAAGGGAGTGGAAGGGGTACACGCTTAGTGTGAGTAGCGTGAACCCAATTTTTCCGTCCAGCCACACGTACAGTAGTCCTTGTCGACAAGAGCACTTGAAAAGGGCCCACAAACTTCGGTTGGAGGTTCCTGGTTCGTCCGAAATTTCGGATGACGATGAAGTCACCGGGTTTCAGTTGGTGACCTGGACTTTCCGGAGGCTTTGGCAATGCATCGAAAACCTGTTGGTGAATGAGACTCAATTTAGCAGTCAAGTCAAAAAGGTAATCAATTAACATTGGATACTCTAGTTGCTTAAACTCCCGTGGTCTCGGTACTCCCCAGACATTGGCAGGGCGACTGAACACAATCTCATATGGGCTAAGCCCTACTCGAGAATGCACAGTCGCTCTAGTGGATAACAAGGCCAGCGGTAGTGCATCTGGCCAGGACAAACCCATGGAGGCTTGTATCTTAGCAAGTTTTAGTTTAAGAGTACCATTGTACCCTTCAACTAAACCTGCTGACTGGGGGTGGTTCGCACTGTGAAATTTTTGCTTGATCCCTAAGCCTGCACACACACTCTGCATAACTTTCCCTACGAATTCACTCCCATTGTCTGACCATACAATCCGTGGCATGCCATACCTGGGGAAGTATTCTTTGAGGAGGATTTTAGCAGTGGACAAGGCAGTGTTATCTTTCAGCGGGTATGCTTCAATCCACCTTGAAAAAGCACAGACTACCACTAGGACATATTTAAGGTTGTTACATCGATCCATGTGGATGAAATCCAACTGAATCACTTCAAAAGGGGCAAGAAGGAGGAGCGAAGTGTCCAGCGGGTGTGGGGGTTCCCTTGCCAGGATTATGCATCAGGCATATCATGCAGTTTCTAACCACTCTTTCTGCACATTTACTGATTCCATCATACTTCCAGACTGGGGCCAACATCTTACAAATCCCTTTAGAGCTGATGTGCGCTGCCCCGTGCGCCATCGTTACCACCGCAAGCACATACGCATCAGGCAACATCCAACTCTGATGCTCCGACAAATCAATCCAACATCCACTTGAGTCCAATTTACCCGTTTTCTCTTTCCATGCAATCTTTTCCTCTTCAGTCGCTTCTTCCTGAATTGCTTTCACACTTTCCACTGTGTCCTCACACATTCCCGATTCAGCAACCCATCTCGCAGACGTTACAACATACATCCCACTCATCGTATTCCTAGCTGTCTGTTTAGCTATCTCATCAGCAAAATCATTTCCACGACCGACATCATCCGTAACCGCTCGATGAGCACTGCACTTCACAATCGCAACTTCAGTCGGTAAGGTTAGAGATTCCAACAAGTCATTGACTAGCTGACCATGCTGGATTTTAGTCCCATGGGACGTAATAAAACCTCTTTCCTTCCATAGTCGACCAAAACTATGCGCTACGCCGAACGCATACTGACTATCTGTGAATACATTCACTCTTTTTCCCTTTGCTAAGACACACGCTCTAGTCAATGCAATTAATTCTGCAGCTTGGGCAGAATTCTGACTCACTCTTGCAGTCTCCACAATCGTACTCAAAGTCGTTACTGCGTAGGCAGCTGTTACATCACCATTTTCCAATTTAAAACAAGACCCATCAACATATAACGTGCCATCTGGGTCTGGTAACGGAGTGGCCTTAAGATCAATTCGTCCTTTTGTCTCTTCCTCGGTTCTAAAACAACAGTCATGGGGTTCAGAATCACTCGACTCCTGGCTAGTTGGCAACAGTGTTGCTGGATTCAGTACATTGCATCTTTTAATCTGAATATGACTTGCTAGCAGTGTCAGCTCATAGCCTGATAATCTAGCACTGTGGAGGTGCTGTGTCTTCGTTCGGTTCATGAGTTTATCCACAGCATGTGGAACCATGACCACCAACATACTGTTCATGACCAAACCAGCAGATTGTCGAATGGACACTGCAGCTGCTGCTGTAGCTCTCAAGCAACTTGGCAACGCTCTGGCTACCGGGTCTAATGTTGATGAAAAATACGCACAAGGACGTTGTTTATCACCAAATCGTTGAGTCAAAACACTCAATGCACAACCTTCTCTCTCGTGAACATAGAGTGTAAATGGCTTACTGTAGTCAGGTGTACCCAACACCGGAGCTGAACACAGTGCATTTCGTAACTCAGAAAAGCTCTGCTGACATTCGGCAGACCATGGCACCGGACTCGGAACACCTTTTCCAGTCAGAGCCACCAATGGTTTTGCCAAGAGAGAAAAATGTGGGATCCATTGCCTGCAGTATGAAGTAATACCTAAAAACGCACGCACTTCTCTCTGTGTGCTAGGAACATTCATCTGCGTAATTGCTTTTATTCTCTCTGGGGTCAACCTTCTTCCCTCCTTTGACAAGAGATGACCTAGGTAGGTCACTTCTTGACAACAATATTGCAGTTTGGAAGGTGACACCTTGTGATGTAAATCCGACAAATGATGCAGTAGGGAAATTGTAGCTGTTTTGCAAGTTTCCTTGTCATCAGCAGCCACTAGAAGGTCATCCACATATTGCACCAAAGCAGAAACAGTAGGAAGTACAAAAGAATCTAACTGACTTTTTAATGCCTAACTGTAAATGGATGGGCTTTCACAATAGCCTTGTGGAGCGCGTTTAAACCTGAAGCTTCGACCTCCTAGAGAGAAGCCGAAAATATCTCTGCTTTCCTCAGCTATCGGAATACTGAAAAAGGCATTTTTCAAGTCGATCACTGAAAACCATGTGGCTGTAGCAGGAATCAACGTTAACAATGCAGTAATGTCTGGAACCACAGGAAACTGCGGAATCACAATTTTGTTAACCTCTCTAAGGTCAATTACAAATCTGTATACTGGAGGTTTTGAAGGATCAGTGCGTTTTAAAATTGGCAGGACAGACTGTTACAGACATTCCCTCTAGTTTCTTCTATTATGTCTTTCTGGATCAAATCTTGCACTATCAATAGATGCGCGCGTTCACCTTCGCTCGAGATCTTATATTGAGGTATTCGTGGGAATTTAACATTTGCTTCCAAACTTACTACATAAGGAGGAATTTCCAAAAGGCCTACATCGTTAGGACCAGTCGCCCAAAGAGTATCAGGGAGAGAACGCAGCTCCAGTGGGAGCGCATCCATTGACAAGTACATCGGGGAGATGACTCTCTTACCCAACGTAAGCTGTACTCCTGACGGAGAACAGTACAGTGTCGCATACAGGCGTTTTAACAAGTCTAAACCAAGCAGATTTTCATTGCAACCGGTCGTCAAAATCAGGGGTGCTTTTAGTTGACGAGGCCCCACAGAAATAGACAAAGGACCAGAAACAGGGTTGTGAACAGGGGCGCCTGAAAAACCTACTGAAACATTTGTTAAGCCAGACAAAGGTGCGCCAGGGAGTTTTGCATGCATGATAGAACTTTTTGCTGCACCAGTATCCAATAGAAACGGTTCGACTACACCTGATGTAGCTACTGCGACATAAGGCCCACTCTGATCTACTGGAACTGATACTACTCCCTCTCTTTGTCCATGGCTGTCCTAGTACTCATTTTGTTGAAATTCCTCACTAACTTCACAGTAGTCTTCAACGTGATACTGTTGAGATCTACCTGGCTGTACAGATTGTCCGTTTCGCTGATCAAAATAATTAGAAGGACGATCACTAGTCTGCAGAGGCATAGCGCCTCGTCCTCGACCTCTAGGAGTTTGCGTAAAACCACCACGACCTCTCTGAGCTGGAGCACTATTATTTTGTGCTAGTACTGGACACTCATTCTTATAATGACCTTCCTTTTTGCAGTAAGCACACTGATTCCACTGGTACTGCGGTCTTTGGGAACTGTAATCGGTCCTCTGATATGGCCCTTGCTGTGAGTTTGGCTGATTCGTGCGAGGCGGATAGGCTTGCTGTAAAAGGACTTTAGTTTTTAAATCTTTTGGTTTCTTTTCTGACTTCTCTTTCTCTTCTTTATCCCTATTTTCATAGTACTGAGCAGTCGCAAGTATTTGCGCAGTCGTAGAGACAGCCCACGCACTTTCAGAACCTTTCAATTTATTACTAAGCTCTGGTAACAAATTGTGCACAAATTTATCAACAAATAATCTTTGGCCTCCCTCCGTGCTCATATCCTGACCACTGTGGTCTACAAAAGTTTCTTCAAATCTAGTGAAGAAGTCGGAGACGCTTTCGTCTTTCTTCTGTTTGCATGCGGACAATTTGTCCCAATTAACGCGCAATACTGGCATCAAAGTTTTCATTATATCAATTATCCTACCAGGCAAATTAGCAATTAGAGGTTCGGGCTTAGAACCACCAATTTGTTGACCATCTGCCGCTATTATAGCTGGCCAATCACCACCAAGGGCAACTGGATGATTTTCGTTACGAATTTTAGCCCAAATAGGTTGCGGCACTACATTGCCAAATAGCATGTCAATGTCTGCTAAATTCATTACGCAAGCTTGAACTGTCTGAGTCAGTTCTTTATAATATCCGGCGGGATTTTTACGCGGATCTGGCAAGGCCTGTTTTACTGCTAACACTTCAGCTCGTTTCCACGGAATGTGTATCCACACTCTCTGGAATTGGGCTGGAGTGGCCAAAATACCATTCACTGCATCAGCTTGAACGGCTTCGCGCCATATTGGCAGAACTTCTCTCATAGGATATTGACGACCTTGTTTTGTGCTACGTTTCTCTAAGTCCCTTGGTGAACGGAGGGAAGGATCAAACCTAAAGCCTAAAATCAGTTCCATTGCTTCTTTTACGTCCTGACCTACCATCATATCTGCTGCAAATTTTTGTTGAACATGAATTAATTCATCCGGAACTGATTCACAGTCGTCCTCCTCCCACTCCTCACGCAAAAAAAGGGAACACATTACATCGAACGCATAGCGCTGTGTCGGTTCATTCCATTGCATAAATGTATCTAATACATCTCGTACATCATACCTTCCAACTTTCGAAATCCACCAACGGGCTGTAGAATCTAATATTCCTCGTTCTTCAACACTAGGAAGCTGACTACGTCTCTGAACAGATTCAGAGGCAGGACTCCTAATTAGAGTTTTGTAAAAAGGAGATAGAATATTAGAGACAGATTCAGTGATTCTCCGACGAACAGAAAGCGGAGTCATATAGCTTGTAGAAGTTGTGAGTAAAGTAGTAGTTGGAATAGAAGAAACTGCAAGAGTAGGGGTAGCAGGCAAAGTAACTTGCGAAACAACAGGTATAAGCGGAGCAGGCATAGGCAGAGGAGCGGGCAACCCTGGAAGAGGGGGTGCCGGAGGAATATTGTTAACCACAGGGAGTGCAGGGGCTAGATTTAAGGGAGCAGGAGCAGGCATACCAGGCTGTCCAGCAGCCGGTAACAAAACATTTGGCAAAGGTGGAGCTGTAGCACCCTGTGCATACGGTGGAGGTGACCTCAACAAGTAAGACAACAGGGGATCCTTTTCAGGGTCCTCTACTGGTTTAGCAGCACTCGAGGGCAAGGCAGGGTAGCATTTGTCTATCGCTAAATTATGTTCTCTATCAGCTATCTCTATCGCTTTCTCAGTTTCATTGAGTTGCAGCTGCTTAGCAGACTGTAACAAGGTCAACTCTTGCTCTTTTTGCTCTTTCTTCAATTTTTCAGTCTCTCTTTGTTTGGATTCTTTTCGCCAACAACGGAAAGAATCAAACATTGCCAGCCGGGCTTTCTTCTTAACCAGTTTTATTTCCAAATTATCGAGAATTTCGGGTTCAAAACTACCATGTAGTGGCCAACTAAGGACACCATCTTTTTCCGTGTAACGGATCCACACCTCATTATAAGATATAGGACCCACACCAAGCTTGCAATAAAGTTCATAAAGAGGAGTTCCAATCGGAGGAACCGGACATGAGTCCTCCAACCGGGAATCCCTGTTGCAACCAAAACATGAAAACATACAGTTTTTCCGACTTACCATTTTACAAACCGGAACACAGAATAAACACAAACAAAGGTGCGCACTCGAACTTAGAACTTAGGCCTACCAAATGAACAAATGTATCGATACCCAAACCAAACTAAAGATTATCGCAACAAGAACAACCAATGATAATCTTACGAAACCAAGTCAAACCAAAGAACTAAAAAGGATTATCCAAACAGGAGCAACCAATTGATAAATCCTTACGAAGTAACCAAACAACTAGCAACCACCTAATACTTAACTGAGGCACTGAAGACGTCACCAAGGAGAAACCCGTCTACGTCTCGCCGTACTAAGGTCTGCACCTCGGGTCCAAGACAGGGCGACAGTCAAGGCAGCGGACCACTGCAGCCATCCGAACGGGAACCCTTGTGGAAGAGAACGTCGGGCCACTTTTGCGATATACCGGGATCAATGAAGTGGGGCGCCTCTCTCTGGAATCTTCACACGAAGCTTCTCGAACTCTTCAGGCTTTTGGACCGGTACCGAATGACGTCTCGCCCCACATTGGCCGCCAATTGGAGTTCTGGACTTTATTAAGGTCCAGAGGTGTCAGGGACAACACCCGAAGACCCCTGAGTTCTACCTGTCTTGGTGCACAAATAAACAGAAACACGGGCTTCTCGATGGTGGCGTCAAAGACCAAAGGTTTATTACTGCAGGGACACAGAAGTCACAGAAACTACACACGGGCAGATTCTAGGAGCCTGTTCGATTTGCACTAAGTTGGTTGCTCCTTAAATACAAGTTTTTTAGCTGTGGGCAACATTCTTCACATACTAGTACGTTTCTTAAACTTTGTATCGTAAACAATAAATATTTGGCGTCAAACAGGAATCGTCAACAAATTTCTGATGTCAAACATTACGACTGAGGGGTTCCCACTGTTCGATCATAATCCCATGTCATCTTCTCATTCAAGAGCCGGACCGCCTCATCGTAAATTTCGTTACCTCCCCCTAATAAAGGCCCAGAAGAAAGGAGCAGAGCCAGGTGTAGAAGATAGAAAAACAGGATAAGAGATGTTTGTGGGTCGTAAATGGGTAAGGCTACCGACTTCGGCCACCTAATCATGATCAGGCCAACGAGCACGAGAACCAGTATAGCCGGACTGGCCTCAGGCAGAGGAGGCAGCTTCTGCCGAGTCATGCGGCCACAGCGTTTCTGACTTTAGGTGTACGTGTCATTTAGCAAGGTGAATCGCCGGCTAAAGCCTACGTGTCCTTTAAGCGAAATGAATTGATCAGAGGTCACTGTTTGTTAATTGACTGTGTGAGGGCAAGAATACAAGATGGATGCCATAATCTAAAATGGATGCCATCGGTGTACCGGAAATGTGCTCATAACAAGAGTGCTCTTGCTCATAGCATAGCGAAAACACCAGGATATACTATATGGATCATTTACGGTTCACTGGTACCGAAATTATGGGTTTACGACGATGTTGAAAACACGGGTTCGAATCGTCACGGAACCTCATCTCCAGAGCTAAAATGTTATCCTCTAGGGTTTTAAATTTCAATTTCTCTTCCCTATTGTTGGAATAGATCAAACTATGAAACTGCCCTCTCATAAGGGCTTTATAGGCATCCCAAATTACTTCAATTGGCGCTGAGCCCATGGTATCAGAAAAATAATTAATAGTAGTGGTGGACACGGTAGTGACCATTTCCTGATCTTTTAGGACAGCCCAATATAAAGTCTACCTGGGAATTATTGTTCTCCTAGACCTCCCCTCCGAAAGTGTAATCAACACAGGGGCGTGGTCAGAAAGAATACTTGGCAGTATCTCTACCTCTCCTAAGATGTCTAAACATAATCTATCTACGAGGATATAATCCAGCCTAGAGGTATGGCCATGCTTTTTGCTGAAATATGTAAAGCCCGGATCATTCCCATTCTTGGCCCACCAAACATCGGTTAAGCCAAGCTCATGCATTAAGTTTACCATGGCACGACGCGATCTTGGGGCTATGTTATGGCGACTATAGTTGGAATGATCCTGTTGGGGGTCAAGAAGGACATTAAAGTCCCCTCCTACAACTATCGGGGTAGTAACCTCAACCAGATTGGACTGAACTTTTAATAAACAAGAAGGATCATCTATGTTTGGTCCATAATATGATACTATAGTTAATTCACTTCCACTAAGATCAACTGCTGCCAAGACCCATCTTCCCGACTGGTCCGTTAAAATAGGTTTTATAATTCCTCCACTACCAACTTTAATCAGAATGGCGACTCCTTTGTTTGTCATGGACTGCTCGGAACAGCAAAATGCGGCTACCCATCTAATCTTCCCAGATACTTCCTTAGCCTCAGTAACACTCAAGTGGGTCTCCTGGAGAAGAATTATTTTAGCCGGAGACTGCTCCAAGTATTTTGCATGGAATCTTATTATCTGCCATGTCTTATTCTCTCCACTTCCAAAACCTGGTGTACCCAACTATCAAACTGGAAGTTCCTATAGGCCAATGTGAATTGAGGACATTTTTTTCCTTTTTTCCACTCCCGCTCCGTCCCCACCCTCCTCCCCGACCCCTTCATCTCTCCATACCACCCCCCCTTCCTCCCTGGGGAACCCTCCCTATCTTCTTGAGCATTACGCTCTTAGACGGAACCTACTCCCCCCCTGATCTGTATGGACTAATATAGAAAGGTGCATACATAGTATAGTGAAAGAAAAAGGGAATCATGCCTGCTATGTCAGCTATACCAGCAGTAAGTGCAAGTAGCATGTGATGGTGGGAAGAAAAGAAAGAAAAAAAATATGTATATATGTCATACTGACTCAATGTTGTGATATCACTAATATGGCAGATTTCCTCATATTAATCTTACCCCTACCATCTAACTGCCACCTGCATTACTTCTCTGCTCCCCTCCTCACCACTTCCCCTGATCTTTTCAATCAGATTATCCGCTTCCTCAATGTGACGGATGTTGTGCATGTGGTTATTCCACATTACACGTAGTAAAGCGGGGAATCTGAGCTGGGTTCGGGCCACAGTGAATTCAAAATTGCCAATCTCTTGCCCATCTCCCATTGTTTTGTTGCAGTTATGTGGGAGACATCTGAATGTATTGTAAAGGTGGAATGACTAGAAAAGGAAATAGCTTTCATTGAGCCCGCTTTGAGGGCCAGAGACAGAATCCTCTCTTTAGTGGCATATGTCAAAAAATTAACTAGGATCTTCCTAGGACGCTCCTTCGATGGATTCCTTCTATACGGGTCACAATGGACTCTCTGAATATCTGTCAATGAATCTTGATCAGCGTCAACAGAGTCCTTTAGAATTGTTGTTTTCAGTACTGCAACAATAAATGCCTTAATGTCCTTCCCCTCAAGATCTTCCTGTACGTTCAGGAATTTTAAATTATTCTCCCTTGAATGGTTTTCAAGTCTTTCCAGATCATCTTTCATCTCGCGATTTTGCTGGACTAGCATTTGCATGGTATCTGTGGAGGCAGCAATCGTTTTTTTGATCTTAGGGATCTCCGCTTCCAATACATCTGTCCTTAGCGAAACCTCCTCCACCTTCCGAGCTAGAGCCTCACAGGAAGCCTGAATGGCCGTCTGATTTGCCTCTGATATAGTAAAGCGCTTCCCTATGTTTTTCCTTCAAACCCAGTAGAATGCCTGCCAAAGTCCCCGGGTTAAAAGCCGTCGGAAGGGTATCGCTTATAGACGTTCCATTACTGATTAGCCCTGGACTCTCTTGATTCCGATTATTTCCGACCTCCATTTGGTTAATTGAGTCCTTCTTAGGTTCTCCTGGATCTCCCCAAGCTGCGCCCTGCTCTTCTTGTGCGTCTTGAAATTCAAGGGTGGAGAAACTGTTTGAAAGTTCTACTGTGGGGTGCTCTATATCCAATACAGGAGATGAAGACATCTGCATCTTCGGACTAGCTTGAGAGGACCTTCCCTCAATGTTGGCTGCGGACTCTGTGTGTATCCTGCCTGAGGTAGCTTCTGCTGTTGTGCTGCCCATAGTATTAGATATAGCATTGTTTTCCGCCATCTTCTTTGACCTGTCAGACCCACTTGAGGAAAGAACCTTATAATAAGATTTCAGTAATGAAGTTACTCTTACTGAAACCAAGGTTCCACCTTTTGTTCTTTTCTTCCCCTTTCCCTTTCCTTTTCCTTTTCCTGGGGGGGTATCTGCACCACTGTCACCTTCCCAACCCGTCCCGCTCTGGGAAGTAGGCTTAACTTGAATTATAGGAGGAGAAATGGATGAATTTGAGGGGGCCAGCGGTATATTGGCGAACTTCTTAATGTATAGTGTGTTACTCTTGTTTGGAAATCGTGTGAGGTGTGTGAGGCGGTTGGTACCCAATCAAAGCCTGACTTTAGCAGAGGAGCATTAGGATCGCAAACCACTGTGCTATCACCGCCTTTCTCCATACAGGGTCTCCTTTCCTGACTGTTGGGCTGTAAGTCGCTATTGGGGTCTCTAATTAAATTAAGATTGGATTTGCCCCCAGAACCTATTATGCCAAAGGCACCAGATGTTATATTACAGGCTTTCCCCCTCCCAAAACCCTGAATTACCTCAACCCTTTTAAACCACGTGAGGGAATTTAACGTAGTGTCCTTGGGCCAAACACAACACACATGAGGGAAAGAACTGTGGTGATGTAGCCTTTACACTTTACCAGAGGCTGTATCCACTGCCCCTGCTATTGAGACAGATCCGATAAGTCTGCCGGTATTGTGCCACCATAGCCTTGCAGCACCGAGCTCCCGGAACAAGCAGGTTAAACTGGGGGGCCACCCTCTCCACTGTACACCATCCGAAGTTTCCCGGTGTAGGTATCTGCCGGCAATGGAAACGGGAGACAGGAAAAAAAAAAAAACGCCAAACGGCAACACCTCGATTTTCAAGCACAGCTCTGTATTTACATAGATACCGAACATCAAACTCGGCTTGGCTCCAGAGCCACCAAAATCGAAGGAGAGGGAAGTCCGTTCAGTAAAGGAGGTGCGGTGAGATAATGAGACGAGAAATACCTTCTTTTTTCCTCTCCGGTTCTCAAATCTCCAAAATCATACCCGTACACACCAAAACACGACAAGACCGACGAGATCGCCGGCGAGCCTTCGGCTTCAGAACGCCATACTCAGGGGGAGGAGCTCCGTCACGGCCGTTAGCTTCCAGCCGTCATGTTCCCCCCTCCGAAAGTGATGACATATTTCCCCCTCCAAAACACTTTGTAATTACTTTTTTTTATCAATTACATTTGCTTGGCAGTAAGGGAAAGGAACTTAAATTACTCTACTGCAGAGTATGTTAGAGGGATTAAGCCAGGTAAGTAGATGTTTTACTGTTCATCATCATGTGCCTAAGCAGGATAGTGAATTGCTGCGGTTGACAAATGTTGAAAGGCGTAAATCTGTTATGGAAGCCATTATGAAATATATCACTTGGCCAGAAAAATGTGGCACATGCAAAGAAGAATGGATTTTTCAAATTTTTGGGAAGGCTGGGACAGAACTTAGGAAAGAATTAAGGAGTGAAGTACTAGGAAATGACTGAGTGGGCACTGGGAGGCAAGGGAAAGACAGCTTGATTTGGCATTGGTATGCATTGATAAATGACACATTAACTCAAGCAGAGGCATATTGCACAGCCAACACTGCAGTGCTGCATTGAACCATGCAGCAGTTAGGTCATCATGGTTTCATGTGATCCATGGAGACGTTTTCGTCTTCTCTCAGTTAGCATGAGCACGCTGTAGCTTGCTTGCTGCTTTTCGCACTTCACTATAAGACTTTATTTTTCCAATAATCTCTATGGCTATTTTCACATGAGATCTCATCGCTTTGTTCATACTCTACAGGTTCCAGGGATTTTGTCTGAACATTGTGAGCAAGGTCGAACAATGATGCCCCTTGTTATTTTCTACTGGCCAAGCATTAGCACGTAGACAAAACATACCTATGCAGTTGTTGTTTAGGACAATGTACTTTGGTCTTATTGGAATACACATATAGGTAGCAGACACTTGGAGAGGGACCTTTCCAAGAAGAAGAGAGAGACAGCTCCTATGATGTAGATCTAAATTTTATAGGCTAAGATATGGGGTTTGCAGACAAAGGACAGATATTTTCTAATACATAATAATACTATTTCTGCACAAGGGAAGGAAAATTAGGCTATACTGTCTTTTCCCAACCACATCTCTGAAACTGTTGACCTCTGAGGCGGAAGCCGGAGGTGTTCACTTGCTCGTTTTTTAACAAATGTGTGATTTGTGTCTAATTGTATTTTAGACTCACTCTACACCTACCCAGAGCACTTTTCAGGAACTTTCGCCAAGCAGCCACCCTGCTTCACCCTACTACAGCGGATCTTAGTGCTGTGTTGGGAAATATTCCACCGCCGCCATCGCGGCTGGAACGCTGGGACACGCCCACTCGTGAGGCCACACCCACCTCAAAAACCTTGTTAAAGCGCTGACTGATAGCGCGCCAGATGGAAACTGTTGACCTCTGAGGCGGAAGCCGGAGGTGTTCACTTGCTCGTTTTTAACAAATGTGTGATTTGTGTCTAATTGTATTTAAACTCACTCTACACCTACCCAGAGCACTTTTCAGGAACTTTTGCCAAGCAGCCACCCTGCTTCACCCTACTACAGCGGATCTTAGCGCTGTGTTGGGAAATATTCCACCGCCGCCATCGCGGCTCGAACGCTGGGACACGCCCACTCGTGAGGCCACGGCCACCTCAAAAACCTTGTTCAAGCGCTGACTGATAGCGCGCCAGATGGAAACTGTTGACCTCTGAGGCGGAAGCCGGAGGTGTTCACTTGCTAGTTTTTTAACAAATGTGTGATTTGTGTCTAATTGTATTTTAAACTCACTCTACACCTACCCAGAGCACTTTTCAGGAACTTTCGCCAAGCAGCCACCCTGCTTCACCCTACTACAGCGGATCTTAGCGCTGTGTTGGGAAATATTCCACCGCTGCCATCGCGGCTCGAACGCTGGGACACGCCCACTCGTGAGGCCACGCCCACCTCTCTCTATAAAAGTTCCTTCCTCGCAAGCACAGCAGACGAGCCCAGTGGGAGCGCCGTCTGGGCCCGGACGGTCCCAGGCCCAGCCACTATGCCCATCTCTCCCAGGAAACACCCTGTCTATACTTGAGATACGCTTCTGGCCCTGAACACACAAAAAACCCCCACCTGCAATTACACCCATATGGGCGATAACCCATTCACCGGCTGCAGTCTCTGCAATCCGCCCTGCGCAGAAACTGAACGCGGTGGCCTACAATTAGGCCTACTCAACTGCAGGTCGCTTGTCAAACACGCCCACGAAGTAAACCTACTGATCTCTGACCTTGCCATGGACATTCTGTTTCTCACTGAAACATGGCTCACTCCCAACAACGGCCCTGATACTGTTAACGCACTCCCTCCGGGCTATCAAATCTGCTCACTAAATAGACCGTGTGGCAGAGGAGGTGGTCTAGCCATAATACTGAAAGATTCCCTCACCTGCAGAATCTTGGATGGCAACATCAAAGACTGCGAAAGCTGCCACTTCACCATTCAAATCTCACCAGAAACATCCTTGTCGGGGCTGATTGTATACCGCCCTCCCGGCCAACCAGCCGAGTTCCCCAGCAAGCTCATTGACCATGTCACTCTTGAGGCTACGACTTCCTCTAACTACCTCTTATTAGGTGATCTCAATCTTCACTTTCTGGATCCAGCCGACACTCCTGCATCCGAACTACTACTGGACATCTCCTCCATTGGTCTCTGCTTAAAGAACCCACAGGCCACCCACGTCAAAGGACAGTTACTTGATCCTATCTTTACAAACATTCAAGACCTAAATACCCGCGCGCACCTCCCTCTCCCCTGGACTGACCACTTCCTGATCCCCTTCGAATGGCACATAAATACTCCCCCACCCCAACCGCCCAAAATCAGAACCCTTACCAGGCGCTGGCACAAATTGGTCCCTGAAGAATGGGCAGCCAAACTTAGGGAAGGTATCCCCCCCCCACTCATAACCCCTTTACTGCCGACATTGAATTTAATACATGGCTCACCCAATCACTGGACTGCCTTCTACCGAGATCCAGCACCCTTAAAAGTACCAAGAGAGTTAACCCCTCCCCCTGGTACACCCCTGAATTAAATCTCTTACGGAAGGAATGCAAGAGAACTGAACGTGCATGGAGAAAAGACAAGACATCAGACAAGAAAGACATGTTTTGGGCTTCTATAAAAACTTACAAACTCGCGCTCCATAAAACCAAGAGCTCATTCTACGAAGATAGAATTAAAAACTCATCCTGCTCCGCTCAGGAAACCTTTTCCATTCTTAAAGAACTTCTTAATGCCCCTGATCCCCCTGCGAAACCCCTGGACCCCAAAGCCGCGGAAAGTAAATGCATTAAACTGGCTACCTTTTTCGACGAGAAAATTAAAAAAATTCTCGCATTTCTACCACCCTTTGATGCCGGTTGCACAGACGTGGACCCCCCCAACCCCCCCCTGGCGAAAATGCTCCCCCTGATGCCCCCACACTCCTTCTTGATACCCTCGGCCCAGTATCCACGGAAGAGGTAGCCGCGACGCTGGCCACAATCAAAAGTGGTTCCCCCAGTGACCCGGTTCCACTACGCTTCCTGAAAAAAGTGTCCGACACCATTATCCCTCCTCTCACGTCCCTCATCAATGCCTCCCTAACACAGGGAGTTGTCCCTCCCAGCTGGAAAACGGCGGTGGTCAAAGGTCTTTTGAAAAAACCTTCACTGGACCCTCAGGACCTAGCCAACTACAGGCCAATCTCCCTCCTCCCAGGAAACAGCAAAATCACGGAGAAGCTAGTGAATAAAAAACTATCACTATTCCTAGAAAGTAACAACCTACTTAAAAAATCCCAGACAGGCTTCCGCCCAGGCCAGGGCACTGACACCGCCCTCCTGGCGGCAGTGGAGAAGGCCAGAAGCATTCTGGACACAGGAGGATCAGTGGCAGTGATCCTCCTGGACCTCAGTGCTCACTGTCAATCACCAGGTTTTAATCCAGCGTCTGAGAGACATTGGAGTAAGGGGCACGGCCCTGAAGTGGCTCATGTCATTTCTCAATGGCCGCTCCTTCCAAGTCTGGGAGAATGACAGCCACTCCCCCGCGATCCCCCTCCGCTGTGGAGTACCGCAGGGCTCATCTCTTAGCCCGACGTTATTCAACGTTTACATGTCTCCATTGGAGGAATTGGTAACACCGTTCGGTGTGACAATCATCAATTACGCGGACGACACGCAGCTGGTGGTGACCCTTTCACACCCTCACCAAGATCCTTCCGATCTCCACAGCTGTCTCACGGAAATCTACAGCTGGATGAACACCTCAGCTCTGAAACTTAACGGGTCCAAGACCGAAATCCTGCTGCTTGGACACAAAGGGCCCTCTTTGCCGCCCAAAATCTGGCCTGACTGCATAGGTGTCCCCCCTGCCCCCAAGGTTAAGAGCCTGGGCGTATGGCTCGAAAAAGTTCTGAGCTTCAGAACTCAGGCCAAAAAGACGGCAGGAATATGCTTAGGACTTCTCTGGGCATGCAGGAAGGTCCCCCCCCCTGCTCCCCGCCACCTCCCGGAAACTACTGATCCAGGACCTCATCTTGGCGAGGCTAGATTACAGCAATGCAATCTACCTGGGTGCCCCGGAAGCCACATTCAACACCCCGTAAAGAATTCAAAACGCCGCGGCCCGTCTACTCACTCACACACCGGCCAGATCTTCGGCAAAGCCAGCATTGAAGCTTCTTCACTGGCTCCCAGTCAGAGAGAGGCTTGTCTTCAAGGCCCTCTGTCTGGCTCATAAACTTCTTCACAACAAAGGCCCACCCATTCTCAATAATTTCATCATTCCCTACAAAACTACTAGAGCACTTCGGTCAAATCACGAGAACCTCATTACTGTTCACAGAGTAAGAAAAGCACAGTCTGGAGGCCGCCGTTTCTCGGTACACACCGCTAAATGTTGGAATAGTCTCCCCCGGAGACTAAGGACTGAACCAAACCTCCTCCAGTTTAGGAAGGCACTGAAAACGTTTCTCTTCCCCTGATCTCTACGTCCCTTCCGTTGCTGTTCCCTCCTGTCTACAGGTTCCAGCGCTGGGATGCTCAAGGGTTACTACGCGCTCTACAAAAACCTTAAATAAATAAATAAATAAATAAATAAATAAATAAATAAATAAATAAATAATCTCATTCAATGAGTTATGGCCTAACTGCTATGCTGACAGTATTTGTATTATGCATTTTTCTGCTTGTGTCTCGTATACTGCTTCTTAGAGCATATTAGTTAAAATAAATATTTTAAACTAGTTCATGTTTCTGTAAGATCTTATTGTGTACAAGTACAATAGAGTGAGTGAAAGGGTGTGTCTGGCAACCATGATTCCTGAGAGATCTGGGAGTGTTGTGTTTTGGGATGTCTAATCACTTGTTTCTTTGTGAGTGAGTAGGAGAGCAAGTGATACACTATAGATAGTCAGTTCTGGGCTAGTGGGTACTGGGGTGGTAGTATGGTACACAGTCAAAATATCGAGTCCTAATTGTCGACCTACACAAATATCATGTTGCAAATATCGAAGGTACAGAATTTCGATGTCAAGAATATCGTTGTACAGAATATCGACCCTAAGGTAAGTAATATCGAATTTATTTATATCGATGTAAGTAATAACTAAGTTAGTAATATCGATAGCATATATATCGATGTAACTAATTTCGATGTTACTAATATCGATTTTTGTATTATTTTTATGTTTTTAATTATGTATTTGTAATATGGTTTTGTATTTAAATATTTTTAAATTATATGTTTATTATTTTTATATATTAATTATGTTATTTTTAAGTAAATTTAATGTTTTAGTACCGGAGCGGGTTGTGGGTTTGTAGGGGAATAGGGTGGGAAGATATTTAAATATACAAAATTAATTATTAATTTTTAGGAATTATAAATGAATTTTAATAATGTATGTTTTTATTTCTGTAGCGGGTTGTTGGTTTATAGGGGAATTGGGTGGGAAGTAATTTAATTGTAATTATTAATGATTTTTTTATTTTTATGGATACGTATTTTTTATTAATGATTAATTGGCAATTAATTATTTTAATTTATTAATTAAGTATTAATTGGCAATTAATTATATTATTGAATAATTAATTATTAATTGGCAATTCATTTTTTAATAGATAAATTAATTATTTATTTGGTATTTAATGTTATTTTTCAGTAAATTTTATGTTTTAGTACCGAGCGGGTTGTGTGTTTATAGGGGAATAGGGTGGGAAGTAATTTAAATATACTACATTAATTATTAATTTATAGGAATTATAAATTATTTATTATTAAGTTTGTTTCTATTTCTGTAGAAGGTTGTGGGTTTATAGGGGAATTGGGTGATAAGTAATTTAATTGTAATTCATTATTGATTTATAATTTTTTTGTAATGGATAAATAATTTATTTTAAATTAATTATTAATTGACAATTAATTATATTAATTGATAATTAATTTTTTTAATTGGTAATTAATGTTTTTAATTGCTAACGAATTTTTAAATTGGTAATGCATGTTTGTAATTGGGAAATCATTTTTTACATTGGTAATTCATTTTTTAATAGGTAATTAATTGTGTTATTTGGAATTGATATGTTTAATTGGTAGTTATTTCTTATTATTTGGAAAATATTTGTAATTAATTGGTAATCAATATTTTATAAAAAAATAATATTTTGTATTTTGTTTAATAATTTTTAATTGTGAATTACTTTTAAATCATATTTTATGTAATGAAATGTATTTAATTCTTTAATATTTATTATTTGATGAGTAATATTTAATATTTAATATTAATTGGCATTTGTTGATAATGTATTGTTAATTAATTATTAAAATGTAATTGCTTTCAATAATTATTAATTTTGAATGATGTAGATTTATTTAAAAATGTAATTATACATTATTTTAAATATAAAAATTATTTATAAGTATGTTAAATTTAAATTCTACGCTATCAAACGCTTTTCCTACTGTTGCACCCCTTGGAGTTGGAATAGTAAATTTTTCCCCCACGCTATTCAACACTTTCCGTACTGTTGCACCCTCTGGAGTTGGAATAGTAATTTTTACCCCTACGCTACCCAACGTTTTCTGTACTGTTACACCCTCTGGAGTTGGAATAGTAATTTGTATCCCTACGCTATCCAATGCTTTCCCTACTGTTGCACCCTTTGGAGTTGGAATAGTAATTTTTACCCTAACGCTATCAAACGCTTTCCCAACTGTTGCACCCTCTGGAGTTGGAATAGTAATTTTTACCCTTACGCTATCCAACGCTTTCTTACTCTTGCACCCTCTGGAGTTCGAATTGTAATTTTTACCCTTACGCTATCCAACGCTTTCCCTACTGTTGCACTTACTGGAGTGACAATAGTAATTTTTACCCACCCGCTATGCAATATTTTCCCTACTGTTGCACTCTTGGGAGTGGGAATAGTAATTTTTACCTCTGCCTTATCAATCAATCAATCAATCAATCAATCAATCAATCAATCAATCATTGCATTTATATAGCACACTACTTACCCAGAGGGTCTCAAGGCGCTGGGGGGGGGGGGGGGGGATCTGCTACTGCTCGAACAACCAGGTCTTGAGTTGCTTCCTGAAGGCGAGGTGGTCCTGGGCCAGGCGGAGGTGGGTGGGGAGGGAGTTCCATGTCTTGGCGGCGAGGTAGGAGAAGGACCGTCCCCCTGTGGTGGCTCTACGGATGCGGGGGACGGCGGCGAGGGCGTGGCTGGTCGATCGAAGCTGGCGTTTGGGAGCATAGAAGTTGAGGCGGCTGTTGAGGTATCCTGGGCCTTGGCTGTGTAGGGCTTTGTGTGCGTGGGTGAGGAGACGGAAGGTGATTCTCTTGTTGACCGGGAGCCAATGCAGATCCCTCAGTTGTCCGGAGATGTGGCTGCGACGGGGGATGTCCAGGATGAGTCGTGCTGAGGCGTTCTGGATCCGATGGAGTCTCTTCTGGAGTTTGGCGGTGGTTCCGGCGTAGAGGGTGTTGCCGTAGTCCAGACGGCTGGTGACGAGGGCCTGGGTGACCGTCTTCCTGGTCTCGGTGGGGATCCACCGGAAGATCTTACGTAGCATGCGCAGGATGTTGAAGCACGACGAGGAGACCGCGTTGACTTGTCTGGTCATGGAGAGGGAGGAGTCCAGGATGAAGCCCAGGTTGCGTGCGTGGTCTGTTGGTTTGGGTGCGCTGCCTAGGGCGGGGGGCACCAGGAGTCATCCAAAGCGGCGGGTGAGGATCCCAGGATGAGGACTTCCGTCTTATCTGAGTTCAGTTTCAGGTGGCTGTTCTTCATCCATTCGGCTACCTCTTTCATCCCTTCGTGAAGGTTGGCTCTGGCGGTGGCGGGGTCGTTGGTAAGGGAGATGATCAGCTGGGTGTCGTCGGCGTAGGAGATGATGTTGAGGTGGTGCTGGCGTGCGATGTCTGCGAGGGGGCTCATGTAGATGTTGAAGAGGGTTGGACTGAGCGAGGAGCCTTGAGGGACGCCGCAGATGACTTCGGTGGCTTCAGATCTGAACAGAGGGAGGCGGACCCTCTGTGTCCTTCCGGCGAGGAAGGAGATGATCCACTCCAGTGCTTTCTCCTGGACTCCGACCTTGCTGAGGCGTTGTACTAGGGTACGATGGCAGACAGTGTTGAAGGCTGCGGAGAGGTCGAGGAAGATGAGGGCCGATGTTTCTCCGATGTCGAGCAGCGCTCGGATGTCATGGGTGACTGCGATCAGGGCGGTCGCGGTGCCGTGGTGGGCCCGGAAGCCAGACTGCGAGGGGTCGAGGGATCCGTTAGTCTTGAGGAAGGCGGCCAGCTGCTTGTTGATGGTCTTCTCGATGACTTTAGCAGGAAACGGGAGCAGCGAGATGGGGCGGTAGTTCTTGAGGTCGGCGGGGTCGGCTGATGGCTTCTTTACTAGAGAGCGCTGAGTTCGGCGTGCTTCCAGCTCTCCGGGAAGGTAGCGGTGTCGAAGGAGGTGTTGATGATGTCCCGCAGGTGGGGTGCGATGACAGCATCGGCCTTGTTGAAGACGTGGTGAGGGCAGGGGTCGGTCGGAGATCCGGAGTGGATGGAGTTCATCGTGCGGACGGTGTCTTCGGTGCTGATCGGAGTCCAGGCGCGGAGGGTGGTGGTGGGGGGCGGTGGTTCGGTCGTGGTGTTTGTCGGTTGAGTGCTGAAGCTGTTGTGTATGTCCGCGATCTTGTTGTGGAAGTAGGAGGCGAGGGAGTTGCAGAGGTCTTGCGAAGGGGTGATGTCGTTGTTTCCGGCGTTAGGGTTGGAGAGCTCTTTGACGATGTTGAAGAGTTCTTTGCTGTTGTGTGCGTTGTTGTCCAGTCATTCCTTGAATGCAGTTTTCTTGGTGGCGCGGATGAGTTGGTGGTGTTTTCGGGTGGCGAGCTTGAGGGCAGTCATGTTGTCCGGTGTTGGGTCTCTGCGCCAGGTTCTCTCGAGAGCTCGGCAGTTCTTCTTGGAGCTCTTGAGTTCGTCGGTGAACCATGGGGCTTTCTTGCTGCCGGGTCTGCTGGGCGGGGTCCTCGGGGGGGGCGAGCTCGTCTGCGCAGTCGCTGATCCACTTTGTGAGGTTGGTGGCCGCCTGGCTAGGATTCGTTGTGCTGGTGGGAGGGTTCATGCCTTATCCAACGCTTTCCCTACTTTTGCACTCTCTGGAGTGGGAATAGTAATTTTTACCCCTATGCTATTTAATGCTTTTCCTACTGCTTAATTTTCTGGAGTGGGAACAGTAATTTTACATTCTACGCTATCCAATGTTTTCATTAAAGTAGTTTTTTGGGACTTTAAATAGTATTTTTATTTATTTATGTATTTAATATGTTTTGTATTATTTTAGATAATGTTGTATTTAATTAACTTTTAAAATATTGAAAGTATATTTCATTTTTTAAATTTATCAAATATAATAATTATTTTTATTTATGTTATTATTTTATGTGTGTAGATGTATTTGTAATTTATGGTATTTGTTATTAATTTATAATTAATTAAACAAATCAATAAATATTGTTATTAAGTAAATATATATTATATATTGTATGTTTATTTTTAATTAAAGTTTTAATATTAAATATATATTATTTAATAATGTTAAACATTATTAAATATGTTTAAATATGTTTAATTTATTTATAAGTATTATTTACTTAATTTAACTTTTTTTACAGAAAAAAACGATATTTTTAATTACAATATTTTTAACATCAATATTTTAGTTTCGATATTTTTCTACTTACCATGTTGTAGATAGGGTGTCGATATTCTCTCCATCGATATTCTGTCAGAGATTCGGTAGTATGACTCAGTCCCTATACACTGAGGTCCTATAATCCTATGCATGTTTTTGGGCAGAATCCCTGCAACAATGGGTGGCACTGGTGAAATACCATGAGCACGGACTAGTGAGGGAGGTGATGATTGATGGGTGAGATACATAATATCTGCCTCGCTTATAAAATACTGTGAGTCAAGGGAGCAGACTAAAATACCACCCCAACCGTTTGAATCAAAGCTTTGATAAAAACTCTTCGAACCAAGTGTAGTAGGTGAGCACATCCCTATCCCGAAGAGCTGCCTTGTTTCGTTATCCAAGCAATTATCCATTCATGCTTGAAATGTTCTTCTAGTATTCCTAATTGGCCCCCTTGGCTTTGATACACGCCAATTAGGCTTTACATTCTCTCATCCAGTCTTTCATCATTGAAAACCATCCATCCATCCACATAGATCTCATCCAGTCTTTCATCATTGAAAACCACCCATTCATCCATATAGATCCATACATCCAAACTTGGCTCTCAATGAACATTTCACCAACATTCATTTAGGTACCCACCCATCTTGTCACCCTTTCACCCACCATGCTTTAACCCACCAGAGCAATCCTTTCACCCACCCAGGAAGGCATCATTTCAGCAATATCCTTTCACCCACCAAGGCTGGCATCCTTTCACTTGTATACCCTTTCATCCATTCTTCATCAACCCATGCATCCTATCACCCACCTATAGGCATCCTTTCCCCCATGCATCCCTTCACTCATATTACATTTAACCCATCCTTTCTCCTTCCAACCTTTTTTCCCTTTTCCATCAATCCATCATTGTTAAAATGTTATTATGAACCTTTATCTGCTGAGTTGCAGATAGAAGAGGCCATTAATGACTCAACTCATGCTGTATCTGCTAAAGGGGGGGGGGGGGTGTTCCAGAGCCATCGCCCTTGCAGTGAGTATTTTACTAATTGCCAATAAGCAAGTAATGTGACTTACCCCTGCCTGTCCCTGCAACTGTTGGAACCCCATCTTTGACTGCTGTGGTCGTGTCTGCTCCGCTGGTGCTCTTCCTAACAGTCCCAGCGCTGGTGGTCGGTGTGGTTTGAAAAAACATTCCTCATTTTAAAGGCCAGATACGCCTCCCCTATTATTTATTTTTTAGCAAAATACAACCACAATACATCACTACAGTTCAGATCTTCTATCAAAATACTAAGCTGATCATTTTCGGTTGGCAATGTTTGAAAATCCAAGTAGTTAAGCAAACCAAAAACATTTTCTAATGGAGTGGCAGAGCTATGATGAATCTGAGTTATTGAAGCGCAAGGAGGGGGTGCAATATTTGGTCAATGAAGGACATATGGTCTTGGTTGGCAAATACAATAGGGAAGTCCTCCTTATACTTCCAGTCATGCTGCATGGTTATCACCTGCTGGTATACTATGATAATAATACATATACAATATTGGGGGTCCACCATGACCAAGGTCACTTTCTCAGTTTAACTGTTTGAGCATGAGCAACATAAAGAAAACCTTCTGAACTAACACAAACAGCTGCAGATTCTCTAACTAAGTGACAGGAGAAACACTGGTTTTTCCCTCATATTTGCAAGCTGAGACAGCTGCAGATCTTCTAACTAAGTGACAGGAGTAAGTACCACCCCAATATGTTCCTACATTGTTGAGGTATTCAGTGAATCAGTAGGAGTCTTTCCAGTTGACTCACCTACCACCATGTGATTGTTCACCCTTTTCCTCTCTTCCCAATCCAGGAGCTTTCACAAGCCCGCTATTCTTATTTCTATGGTGGAGATTTCCCGTCTTCCCAATCAAGTAGGTATTTTATCCGGACACACTAGTAGCACACACAACTACACTTGCTTGTCCCTATATACCCTTTCCAATCATCCCTAGGTGCTCTTCCCAGTCCTGATGAAGACCCCACTGCAAGGCTAATACTATGTCCTGCCCAGAGGGGTCTAAACGTCAACAACATTCAAACACAAACTTTTGCGACACTGCATATAAATAATTTCCGGTCCATCCAAGTTATGTGTACTGCTGGTAACATTTAACCAGCAACAGGCGGAAAAGTCTACACCAAGCTATGTTGATATATATATATATGTCACAAATACCTTTCCTTGTCCTCCACCCACACATGACCACTCAGTACCCATCCCTTTCCTTCCTTTGCTCCCACACCAAGAGCACTGTATGATATTGCACAATTGCCACAATGAGCAACGTCATTGCCTCTATCTGTTAAATGCTTTGAATATATTCGCATCAGATGCTCTACCCTGCTATAAATAATTGAAGTGGACATGTGCCACAATTAATTTGTTTTGTGTTTTGCTACTAATATTTATTTTTCACAAAAATAATGGCCTACTGCCATGACCACACTGTTTTATACTGTCAGATAATCAACTAGCACAGGAAACTCGTTTGCATCCAAAAATTGAAACTTAGCCACATCTAAGATAAGACGTACTTTTTGCAGTACCACCCAGTTTCCGGTGCTTAGGTCGTGACCCTGCTCCTTGTGTGGTGGGGCTGTAGCAGCTTCAATCTGATGGCATACAGAACACAAAACAAAAAGAGTCCTCAGTTCTAAAAGTGATAAAATAGCACCAAAAAAAGACTACAGTAGCGATATCTTGTTGCTAGTGGGAGAGTCCTTTAATTAGGATAAAATCCATCACCCACCACGATGGCAAGCTTCATCATCAGGGATTCCCCTCTTGCCGGACACTCCTAGCCCCGCCAAGGGCTGCAACCCCCTCACTGTGAGGGAGCACCTCAGGGATGGTTTAAGATTCCAACTTTACTAAGGATATACTAAAATCCTCAAGATGTGAAAAATTAAACTGGTTGAGTAACGGGCGCAGCGCAGAGAAAATAATCTGAAAGTGTGAGTTATGTGATGCTAAAACTAACTATTGAAAAACTTTATTGGCTCACTCCTAGTGTTAGGATTAAAAACAGTGCACCTACAATATGGAAATATAGTTCCTGCATGTGACAGATCAACCAGGTCCAATGTCAAATAAATTCCTAGTCAATGTAATGGCTGTGAAGCCGCTTGGAAGGAGAAAAGTGAACACCGTGGCTGCAGCTACAAGATGGCGGCGCCCTCAATATGAAGTCGGAACCATGAAATGCCCCCGCGGCGTATGAAGGTCGCCCCAGCGTAACCCCGGAGGACTCCCTGATACTTGACGGAGCTGCAGGAGATAGCGACTGTCACTTCAGTGACCAAAATGCAAAACGTGACTACTCGGGAGGAGGCGATGAGCGCGGTATTAGTAGGCGGCAAAATGGCAGCTACAGTGTAGTGCACGGAGGTGAAGTCCGAGATAAGGAGACAAGAGGAGCGGGCGATCCGTGTCAAAGACTGGGTCAGCTGTTCACTAACACCGCTCATTGTACAAACGCACCGCACCTACGTCCTGCTAATGTGCCCAACTGCTGAGGCTTATCGCAGCGCTGATGCCACAGCAGGCCCCGTGAGTTGCAACTCAGCATGGCGAACTGACGCTGATGTGAGGCCCTCAAAGTGAAGTTATATGCGGCGCATCACACATCTGCTAGCTAGGAGATCCTTCTGCAGCTGAAGCAACACGCTCGATCACAGCCTACAGAAAGCTAAGACATGGGCTGTATGTATTTGACACAAACGAGGACACATTGGCAAGTAGCAGAGGCACAAGACATCACGGATGCCGGATATAGTATCTGCCTGCATGATTGAATCTGATACCGAGCACAAAGACCCCCTCAAATAACAGCGGGCTCTAACTACGACCACCTTCTCAATAAATAGCGACATGACACCAGCACATAACACAAGCACCAGTCGCCTCTAGGGGGAAATTTGACGCAATTCAAAGCCAGGGTCGGCCAGTAGCGCGAATCCTAGAACGTGGTGGAGCACGAGATCAACAGCTGAAATGAAATTAGGACCTCATGCGAGTAAACACCTACCAGAAAGCCGCTAACAAAACTGTTGTCTTGTAAGTTACTCCCAAACTTTTATTTCATTGCAACCATATAAAAACTTCAAAGCACAGGCTTACTCCGTAAAAGCCGGAGACGGAGGTGCAGACTGCCAGTAGCGTTGTTCTGAATAGAAGCTGGGACATATTGCGCCACACAAACACGATGGTAAAACCGGAGAAACAACAATCGAAACTATAGTTCGAGGTGAAAAAACAAAACAAAGGAGCCACGGCACCATCAGAAATGGAAGGCGACAATGATGGAGACGAAGGCAATGGGATGGAGGAAGTGCTCCGTGCCATACAGCGCAGCCTACAGGAAAATATTGGGAAACTGGATAATCTGACGCAAAGGGTGGACAACATGGCCACCAAGATGGACAAAAATGGAGCGACACTAGTGGAGGTGGAAACAAGACTGTCAGCAGTAGAGGATGAATCCAGAAACACCACTAAGTCCTGTGCCAACATGGATAAAACAATGGAAGCGCTGCGTCACAAGACGGAAGACTTGGAAGCGCGGTCCCGCTGCAATAATGTACGTATAGCGGGCCTGCCGGAGTTGACAAACACTGGGAAAATTGAAACCTATATTGAAGATCTCATCAAAGACCTCTTCGGAGACGGGGAGTTGTCACTGGCATTCCTGGTGGAAGGTGCGCATCGATTTCTAGCACCTCGACCAAAACCGGGTGCCCCTCCACGCATCATCATTGCTCGCCTGTTGAATTACAGGGACAGAGATACAGTCCTCAGACTGGCACGAGAGAAAGGAGACATCACCCACCAGGGAAATAAATTGGAATTCTATCCGGACCACACCATGGCTGTCCAACTAGCCCGCAAAGAGTTCCACTCAGCTAAGAAAAAGCTGCGAGACATGGGAGTTGAATACTCTAGGCTCTACCCTGAAAAACTCAAAGTAACCCATGCTGGCCGCTCTACGATACTCCCTACACCACAAGCAGCCCATGAGTATATAAAGAAGCTAAGCAGGAGACGTAAGGCGACTGGACGAGATGAACAGCAGAGTGAGGAAGATTGAACTACTCAATTCAATTCAGGTACATATGGTTAATCACTGAATAAGTAAGATCGCAGACTCTGACACTATTATCCGTATAGTACCCTATTTCAGGGCATACCCATGTTGGTCATGAAATTTGACATTAATACACACATGACGCGGGATATCGCCTCGTTAAAAGATTATTCCAATGTTTCACAGTTGTTATGTACCCTGTAGATCTTTGAAGCTCGGATGCACGGTAGAAATGACACTGTTCGCAGTGGGGCTGCACTGGAATGGCGTGAACGGCTGTCTTTTTGTACCACCAGACACTAGGGTGCTTCCAAAACTGAGCAAACCATGGGGAGTAAACTCACAGACACCCAACTATGGATATGGTCACATAGAATGCCTTAATGTTATTTGAGTTAAATTTGATGGAATGGCGACTACCTGAGTCCGGACAATGGAACTACTGCACCATGTAGTGGGGGTAGGTGATCACACTCAGATTACAAGGCCAGATAAGGATTAATTTTGAAATGTTGAAGAATGCTGCACCTCATTGCAGAACTATTACAGTGCGGAATGTTCGAGAATACACAGCACTATGTACGTATTTGCTAAATTAATGACAGTACACCCGTCCACATCCACAATGTGGGTGGAGAGGTGCACACCCGGTGAACACCCCATGTGGGTGTTCCCCAACACAAGTTGTTTACACAGGTTAAATAATTCAGGGATATGGCTTTGGCAGGGTTGGGTTGCTGAAGTGGGAGGGGGAAGGGGGGGCATTTGAGAATGCTACTTACAGATCACTGAACCTGAGATGCATTGCAAACTCCAGATCACCCAGAATGTACGATGTTGTGGGCAACCTAATGATTGATGTTTTGCACAGTCATATGTTATTGCAGCAATGTGACACCATGTTAATGTGTTATAAATATAACTTTCGATAATGGAGTGAAATCGGCAGAATTAAAACTACTCACCTGGAATGTAAGGGGTTTCAATAACCCAAATATTTGCTTATTTTAACAAACTACAGGTGGATATTGCATTTCTTCAGGAAACGCACATTGCAGTAAATGCGTCACTAAAACTAGGTAGTAGATGGGCTGGGACAGTACACAGCTCGAATTATTCCTCCTATTCACGAGGTGTAAACATTCTTATACGAAAAGCGGTTAACTTCAGGGTCTCAAGTGTGCTTAAGGACACGGAAGGTAGATATGTCATAGAGATTGGCATTCTTCGTAATCATACTGTAGCGTTAATAAACACATATGGTCCAAACATAGATGACCCAGCGTACTACACTCACGTATGGCACAAGATCTCCGACTTACATGTAGCACACTTAATATGGGGCGGAGATTTCAATATTGCCCTGAAGGATGGACTAGACCGCTCAAAGAATACTACAGAGCCACATAAAAGGGTGTTGGAGACACTACAAGATGCTATGATAGATTTACAGCTAACTGACATTTGGAGGGCACGGCACCCAGATCCTTTAGAAGCCACACACATAACTGCAGCACTTAATAACTGGTTAAGAATTGACTACTGGCTGGGATCGAGAGAGGTATCTCTAGGGACGACCTCCATTCAGCACTTACCGCGTACAATATCGGACCACAGCCCGGTACTACTCTCCTTACAAATGCCATACTACACCTCCCCTCTGTTTGCCTGATGGTTTAATGCTGCGGCACTCCTGGACACGGTATACACAGAGACAGTACACAAAGCTATAGTGGAGTATTTTGATATAAATACTCCAACAACTGAGGATCTAGGGCTATTGTGGGAGGCATTCAAAGTGACAATAAGGGGAACATGTATCAGCACTACTGCGGGAATCCTTAAAGATATAAGAAGACAACTGCATGTTAGGGAATCCAAACTACGTGAGTTAGAAAGACGATATGAACACTCCAGAGACTCCTCCATACTGGGTGAAATAAAGGAAGTTCTGACTGAGCACCAGGAGTATGCCATGGACAAACTTAACTATGTCTCAAAACGCTGGAAGGCAAGGGCATACGGGAAAGGAAGCAGACCGGGGAGAGCCCTAGCACAAAAAATCTGCACTGGACATGCCCCACAATACATACACAAGGTGGAAGATCACACGGGAAACATCAAATATGACATGAAGGGCATACTAGATGAATTTCGAGCAAAATATGGTCAACTGTATGAGTCACGCCACACGGTGTCGAGGGCCGATTTACTGGAATATATGGCAGATGTAGAAATTGCGCGGCTATCAGATGCACATAGAGAATATTTATTCCGACCTGTAATGGTAGAGGAGATAACCGATATCATAAAAGCCCTCCCCAACGGCAAAGCACCAGGGCCGGATGGATTTACGGGATAATTTTATAAAGCATTTGCGGATTTACCAGCTCTGCATCTGGTAAGAATGTATGGAGATGCTCACGAAAAACGGAAACTCCCAGCATCCCTCCGTGAAGCAATGATAGTGGCGTTATTGAAGCCGGGTAAAGATCAAGAATATTGCGACTCATACAGGCCGTTATCACTCATAAACGTAGATACTAAGATCATTGCGAGTGTAATTGCTACAAGACTTAAGCCCCTGATGCCGTTGTTGGTTAGACCGGATCAGTCTGGTTTCATACCAGAAAGGTCAACGGCACATAACACGCGCACTTTATTTGCAGTATCTCATTATCTGACCCCAGAAACAAAAGCTGCGGCGGTCCTGTTAGATGCCGCCAAAGCGCTTGACACGATTGATTGGGAATATTTACATGCAGTCCTGCAGCGCATGAGCTTTCCAATAATGTTCACGCAATGTATATCAATGCTATACACAGACCTATCGGCCCACATAAAAGTGAATAGTTACATCTCGGACCCGATCATAATAGGCAGGGGAACAAGGCAGGGATGCCCATTGTCCCCAATGCTATTCGCGCTAGTACTGGAACCACTTGCATGCAAGATAAGACAACACCATCACTACTCGGCAATCCAATTCCCAACATGACCACTACATATATCCTTATATGCCGATATGTTACAGTATATTAAAGATCCGCCCCAAAACCTCAACCACTTACTACGTGAATATATAAAATTCGCCCAGCATTCAGGCTTGCAAATTAACTGGTCCAAATCCCAAATAATAGCGTTAACGGACAGCACTACCCCATTTACATTGGATTACCTGCTAGAATGGAGGGAAGAACTCACGAGGTATCTAGGGATTTGGTGCCATAGAGAACCTGAGCTAGTCATCCCAACGAATTATGGGAGGGTCATTTCCAAATTAGCGGACAAAATTGCTCGCTGGAACGAGTTGCCCCTTTCGCTGGCGGATAGGGCTGCCATAGTGAAGATGGTATTTCTTCCAAAATTCCTCTATTTGTTCAATAACATCCCCATTAAGCCACCAGCAGAAGTCTTTCGAAATGTTAACAAATTAGTCCTCAATCTCATTTGGGCAGGTAAACAAGCCAGACTCGAATTACATACGTTAACATTGCCCTATGCACGGGGTGGGTTTAAAATACCTGATTTCTTTTTGTACTACCTCTGTGCACAAGCGCAGTTCGCGCACTATTGGTACCATGAAATACCATATATGTTGCACATAGCGGTTGAAACAGGAGATGCATACCCTATCCCTTTATCTGCCATATTGCCACACAAACGACCACCATTGCACACTCGGGTTATCAACACTATCGACGCTACCAACGCAGCCTGGCACCTGATGGGCAAAAAGGCGGGTAATCTCCCACTGTATGCGCCAGCCTTACCGTTGGTGCATCACTCGGAGCTCACGGTCACTCAGGAAGCTATTGGCATGAAACTACTACAACAAGCAGGGATAGACAAAATGGACGATCTTTTTGAGCAGCATCAATTTAAACCATTGGAGAGTCTGAGCTATATCAGCAATCCATCATTGCTGTTTAATTTTACATATTACCGGCTACAAAGGGCAATGAAGGACCTCTATAAAACTTATCAGGAAGAACCCCAGCAAATGTCCTCACTGCAGTTTATATTAACGGCTCCTACTCCGGCTCACATAGTCTCTAGACTGTACACTAGACTACAAGAGGATATTGCAGATGATACCTAGAAAACAAGACAAAAGTGGTGTAATGTCATGACAGATCCAATATCTATTGAGGATTGGTCCGTAACATGCATGCTAACTAGCATGCTGACGCCAAATGGGAATTTAAGGATAATTCACTATAAATATATACACCAAATGCATTATACACCGCATAGACTTTACAAATATGGCTTGTGTGCAGATTCCAGATGTAAAAGATGTAAAATGGAGGATGTAGACTTCATACACCTGCCTTGGCAATGCCCGAAAATTGCGGACTATTGGGTTCAGGTGACGGGGGCTTTGAGTGATATGCTGGAGGTTCCAATTGAATGTTCGATACGAGTATGTTTGCTGGGCCATGTTCCCCAGATACAAGTTAAGACAGGAAAGTTTTGTGTTATAGCACTGTTAATGGCAAAACGTAGAGTCTCGCTACACTGGAATGGTTCTAGGTATCCATTATTGCGGCACTGGTTGGAAGACCACACTTACTGTAAAGACACACTAACGACTTATGAGGAGGAACTCCCAGCAAGATCTAGACCTAAAGATTATTGGTGTTTTTTAATTGATTATATGAAAACACGACCCCAGGAATTTCCAGAGTAAACTGGAAATGTCAGGTATGTCATAATGTTGTAGTCTAACATACAATTAGGTGATGTCGGGAGGGAGAATGCTGTGGTGAAGTGATCACTGTTTATTTCCTTGTTGGGATTGTAACTTGTTTAAACTAAAACTCAGTTCAAACAAAAAGATTTTTTCATTTTCGTTTCTTCGCTAGAGAATTACCTATTGCAATACATATCTCTGAATCGCCGCCGGACCTCCGGGTTGTTGGCCAAAGGGCTGTGTCATTCTATTATACACTCTTTTTGTTATATGCTGCCGGCACCAGGGTTGTAGGCGCACGGCTGTGTACCTTGTGTAAGACCAAATAAAGAATTTTACTCGCACAGAAGAAGCCATATGAGATATACCAAAGAGAGTTTAAATATAGCCAGCAAACTTGAAAAACGAGGTGACCAAATCTAACATTGATGACGTCACCGCGTAACGTGGGCCAAACACTCAATGAGAGAGGATAGGCATATCATGTGACCGGGCTGTCAACAAGAAAAGACTAGAATGCCTACAGATACCAAATAACGTGGATCAAAGTCTTGAAATACCTGAATTTGAGGAATTTATAAACAATGTCCTGATTGATTGTAAATACTGATTTTAAATATTAAGAATTACCTATTTTGAAAAAATTGAAATATGAAAATTAAAATGATAAACAAGGAAGACCTTGGTAATGGACAGTGATAGGAAAGTACATTTGAAAAATGTTGATGGGATTTCCATACCGAGACAGAGATAATGCAAAAGTAAATTAAAACAGGAACCATCAAATCAAATAATCGCATTTTCCCACGGCAATTCATTGTTCAGACCATTGTTAAATGTATGAAGAGAGAAAATCCAGAAAAATATGTGAAACATTAAACTGGTTGAGTAGAGGGAGCAGTGCAGAGAAAATAATCTCAAAATGTGAGTTATGTGATGCTAAAACTAACAAAGTAGTGTACTTCAAATGTCCTTATCACTGGCCTGCCATCAAAGTGCAACATTTTGAATTGAAGTTGTGTCTGACTGAATATTGTTATATTGGTCTGACCCTTGTTAACATCCTTCTATCAGAGCCATGCCTCTCCCCTGAGCTGTTGCCAGGCTGAGGTGAGGCCTCTTGTCAGTAATTATTGGGTAAGACAATTATTTTCTTTCACCTTTTTTCATTATGCAGACATGATAGGTGTGCGTTTGTAGCAAAGTGTGAGTTATGATATGCTAAAACTAACTACAAAGAGCAAAAAAACCTTAACTGCCTCACTCCTAGTGTTAGGATTAAAAACAGTGCACCTGCTGTATGGAAAGATAGTGACTGCATGTGACAGATAAACTAGGTCTACATGTTTCGGCCAAGTTGACCCAAAAAGGTGTCACAGCCTTCTTCAGGACCTATAGGCAGAGGGCTACTCCGTGGGCTGTGTGAAACTGTGAAAGGTAGTCAAAGTGAAAGGTATAAAAAATAGATACAAAACCAGTAATCCACTTTTGGTGAACACCATTTGCTGGATTTACCTGTAGGATACTGAAACAACAAGAAACATCAAATGCATGTGTCGCAAAACATAAAGTCAACAAAGAAGTGTAAGTCGAATGTCCTTATCACTGGCCTGCCATCAAAGTGCAAAATTTTGAATGGGAGGTTTGTCTGACTGAATATTGCTATATTGGTCTGACACTTGTTAACATCCTTCTTTCAGAGCAGTGCCTCACCCCTGAGCTGTTGCCAGGCTGAGGTGAGGCCTCTTATCCATAATTAATGGGTAAGACAATTATTTTCTTTCACATTTTTTCATTTTGCAGACATGATTGTTGTGCGTTTGTAGCATCTAGTTCATTTAGGCCATTATGGACGGAGTCCATCGTGTGCATCCATTTGCACTCCCGCACATTTAATACAGAATTCAAATCGCCACCCCTGATTCCTAGGGTAACCTTTTCTAATACCACCCACTTGATTGATTCAAGGTGATGTCCTAGTGCCTGAAAATGATCTACCAGATCGTACTACATAGTCTGAGGACCCAATCAATCTGCTCGTGGAGCGTGGTTATCCCAGGAGGATGGTTAAATGTGCTAGGAAAAGAGAACAGTTTACCCCAAGAGAATCTTTATTCTTATCAGTAATGAATATCCCACGATAATCCCTTGTCTGGACTATACGCTTTGTCGGTGTCACCAGGAACAGCAATAGATGTGCGGCCTTGCTGACATTGTTACAACATTATGCATAATCATACTGTTTTCACCCAACTTGATTTGGGCGTTTTCTTAGGTTATGGAAATTGGTTCTTCCCAATGCATGTTTCCACATAGACTGTTTGTAATCTCCAAATTGTCACCGTGAATGCACTGTCTGTAATACATTAGACATAAAGTGGGCCACCTTCTTATTGATTGTAACTTGATTTGGGCCTTTTCTTAGCTTACGGAAAATGCATTTTTTTTTTGTCAAACAGACTTATGGCAAACTGATCTGTTTCAAAGCAATTTTGCACACACTATGTCACTCTTTCCAAACTGCCATTGTTAAAGTTTTTTAATAAATCTGGATGTATGTATAGACTGCAATCTACAGGAACTACCCATTATATATTAGAAAGAAGGGTCTCGCCCCTGCTCTTAATCTTTCAGACACTATATGGGAAAAATTGTGTTTATTGGCATATGAGAAATGAAGTCAGACAGTCTCACGTTTTTCATCAGATTTATGTATGCACTGATATATTACATCCATGCATGTTTTCAACCTCTGTTTAATTGCCATGAGTGCCCCTGCATTAGGTGCGTAGTCTTTCTAGTTATCATTAAGGATTCACAACATCACCATGCACACCCGGTGGCCAAGATCATAATCCTTTGCTCCCTAAGATCTCTTGGATCCCAGCACCATTCATGCATTTTTCGGCTACCACGTCTTGCTTAGGCTGGAGTTTCTCCGTTATATAACGTATCAGTATCTAGAGACTGCTCACTGTGCGCATGTCGCATGCACATTACGGAGCACACCTTTAACTTACCTGGGCGCGACTGTCATTTCCCCGAGTCATAAGGCGGTGACTGGTATGTGTTACTTAAGATGCAACTAAAATCCACGCTTTAAGAACTGGATAATTGTACCTTTCCTTTGGATTTTTGTGACACGGTTAGAATCCTATCCTCCATACTTAGTGGCATAAGACAGTGAGGACTACAAGATGTAAGAGTCAAGTGTCATCCATATTGGTAAGTATTTTATATTAAGACTGCTGGATAAACAGCAAATCTAGAGTTGAAACATAGCACAGGAGTTGGCCTTGGCTTTGCTAATAATGTATTTCTTCTCAAATGAACCCTTTTAAGCAACATTAGGATAATAAAAAACTGGGGAATAAACATAACATTCTGATCCATACTTTGCAGTTTGCATGCAGCTGTTTGATTTCAGTTCATTGCTCACTGTGCTGTATTAGGATTGTAACTTATGAAAAGCAAGCAACAAAAGGATCTCCGGACAAAAGCAGTGACCCACCGACCTATTTACCTAAAATACACTAGATGATCCACATGGTATATGTGCTTTACATTAGGCATATTAAGCCTGGTGTAGGAAGGTGGATATCTGACTATGGTTACCCCCAAACTTTTTGCCTGGTGTTTAGCTGGTTTTTGACATAGTTGGCCTGGGATCCTGCTATTTAGGGCCCCAGCCTAATTGCTCCCTCGTTAAAATGGACTCCATGTACCTTAGGTGCATACCCAATTGGAACTGGTCCACCTTATAGGCCCCTGTAACAGTGTACCATAGGTACCCAGGGCATAGGTGTAGCCAAGGCCTACAAGGGCTGCATCATGTATTGTTCCACCCCTGGCCTGGCCTCCATATTTTGACACAACTGGCTGATCACTCAGCTGGGGTAAGTTGGTGTAATCACCTCTTACTTAGATATAGTATCCCTTTATCTAACCTTAACTGGACACATATTAACCTATAAGCCATTCCTATGGAAGGCCCATGCAATCCTGGGGGCAGAGTGCGTGGTTTCATGTGAGATGGTGCTCTAGCATGAGCTGAGCCTGTCTGCAGCTGTCGGGTACAACTCCCTTAGCTGTTCCGGGATATTGCTGTACCATATACCCTTAAGTGCATTATAATCCTCCCCGGCTAACTTTGGTTTGGCTTTATCAAAACATGTTGAGTAAGGTTTCATATGATTTGGAATACTATCTTCTCGACAGTTCTGTCGACGGGGATAGCATTCCACCCTTCTAGAGGGACACAACATGTACATAGCCTTAACCCCGGTTAAAGTTAACCAGAGCCTCAGCATCACAAAATGGATGCTGCCACCACAGACACAAATCTGACCTCCTGCTGCTGGGAGTCCTTCCAGCGAGGGAGGCTTGGACAAAGAGTTTCCTGCCTTGGGAGGTGCGAGCACCACCCCAGACAGGATTTTGTGTATTTGGTAGGCCAGGGCTGAATAGAATCAGGCACAAGGTGTCCCCGTGCATAAGCCAGTCCAAATCGGTCCTGGGACTTTCCAGATCCAGGCCTGATGAAGAGCTGGCCAAAGGAAAGGGGGTATAACTGCCCCCCTTCCCGGTCCCACCCAGAGGAGGGACCTAGCAGGTGATCCACCCCTCAGATTGGGAATAAGAGTGGGAGCAGTGCCATAGCACCTCAGATCATCCTGAATCAACTTGAAACTAAGAAGACGACTGGACTTCGACATTTTTCTGCACAGAAGACTGAAGAGCATCTCCCTTGTGGCCTAGGAGTGGCCACCCTGTGAACACAGGCACCAACCAGCAACTCGATGTCTGCTTTGCCGCCGCCTCCCGCCGGAGCCCGAGCCCAGAGCCTGACAAGACCCAGACTCTCAGACTTCTCACCACCCGATCCACAGTCCCTGCAAAGAAGGGACCCGTGGAGGTACCGAGAGATGTGGGACCGGACCTCTTGAAAGACCCCAGAGACGCTGACTGCGCAGCACGCGAGGCACCCTCGATGCTGTGCTTTGGGGATTAAGAAGCCCCACAACAGAGCAGCCCTTGCACCGAAGATCAGCCCCCCAGCATCTCCACGATTTGTGTGGGGCTCTTTTGCATTTTGCCACTCGACGCGCCATCCCGGCCACTTGCCACGTGGTCAGCGGCCATCTTGGCGACAAAACCTACAATCTACACTGCGGGTCTGTTGCTCTAGACTTGCCCTCGCTCCTGTAAAAGGGAGCACCCGCTCTGACCTTGCTGGTCTGAGTGATAAGCCTTTTTCAATTCCTGCGTGGCTTGCATTAGCCAAGGCCTGTTTGCTCCGATCAAAAACACTAACTTTGTAACTTTTACGCACCATAGACAATGCATTGGTGAACGCGTGCACTTTAAGCGATCAGCAAAACAGAAAGGTCCATAGATTCGCACCTGTGCACCCGCTTCCTGTGGGTGAGGTAACTCAACAACACCAGTGTTCCTACACTGGTACACACCTCTAGTGTCTGTGTCTAAAGTTTCACTCCTCTAGGTCACTCGGAAGGTTCCTAAAACACTAACTTTATAACTTTTACGCACCATAGACAATGCATTGGTGATCGCGTGCACTTTAAGCACTGCACCGAGTCCCGCGGGCCTTTCCCGACTTAGTCACTGCTAGTCCCGATCAGCTCCAGCGATTCCCAAGGCCCTAGTCCTATTTCCTTTTTGATTGGTATCTCTTATACCACTTTCTTAGTATATGGTTTAGGTGGCCCCTAGGGCTCATCCATATTGTGCAACTTTTGTGTATTTTAACTGTGTTTTGTTTTAACGCTTTTGCTTCTGTGCTCATAAAGAGTATAGGGGATATTTGTAGTTATTAAATATATATATATTTTCAATATATATCTGTGTGGTGTCCTTTCATTTGGTATTCAAGGGGGTTGTATATGGTAAAACAGCTTGCTTCACATGCCTTTCAGAGTTTAGCCTAAGAATGCTTTGTCCACGCTACCACTAGGATAGCTGGTCTATAAGGTTGGCATGGTACAAGGTGATCACTAGAACTAGTGAGAATCATATACCAGGCCAACTTCTCACATTGGTGAGCAGCGGATTGGGATTTGAGCTTGCTGTTGTTTTACCATTACAATCTTTGAGAGTATCATTTGAAAGATCATACAGGTACATATAAAACAAGACTAGTATACTTAAGTTCTACTGAACTTAGTTGTTATAGAGGATAGGGAGTAGCACACCCTGACTACAACTACTAGATAAGTTTAGTAGGTAATCACCAGTGTAGGTAGATTGCAACATATCCACCCACACTAGAGCAATGTCTGGAGCAGAGGGTTCCACTGGGAATGTCTCTGTTGAGAGTGACCCTCCGAGGGCACCATCCAAATTTGCTATATTCTCCTTTAAGGAACTAAGACAGCTTTGTTCCTTAAGAGGTCTTAGGACAGGGCCAACCCCTACCACAGACCACCTTAGAGAGCTCTTAGACCAGTCTGAGGCTCTAAAGACCTCCGAAAGCAGACCCCCAGGGAATGCTGAAGGAGGCTCTCCCATTGAAGATGACAATACTGATACCCCTGCCCCTGTAGTCCAGTTAGATGAGGGTGACCAAGTCACTGGAGGTACTCAGCCTGATGAGAAGGAGGAAGAAGAAGAGACAGAAGGGGGGAGCAGTGATTCTGACGATGGCAGAAATAGTCAGGTGCTAGTCAGCAGGCTTAACCAGGCTAACTTAAGTGTATTTGGGACTGAAGCAAGGATGACCTTGCCCAGACACCCAGGTGGACGTAACCAGGAGCATAGTAGGAGGAGGAATCACTCAGGTGAATCCAATACCTCCCAGGCTTCTAGAGGTTCTCATGGTCACTCCAGAAGGGGGTTGACTAGCCCTAAGAGAAGGGAACATGAGGCCAAAATGAGAGAGGCTGAGCTTAGGATCCAGAAGCAAGAACTAGAAGTTGCCCTGGCCCAAGAGAAACTTGCTAGAGCAAGACAGCCTAGAGAGAGTGGATTAGGATCCACTGGTGGCAGCACTATCCCTAAGGATAAAGACAGGTCTTTTGATAACAGAAACCTGAGTAAGATTGTGCCCCCCTACAAAGCTGGGGATGATATCCACAAATGGATGACTGCACTTGAGATAGCCTGTAAAGTACAGCAGATCCCTCAGGAGCAGTGGGCAGCAATCTCGTGGCTCTCCTTTGAAGGTAGAGGCCGAGACAGACTCCTCACAGTTAGTGATGGGGATTCTAGAAACTACCTGGTCCTGAAGAGTGCTCTGATTGATGAGTTAGGCTTAACCAGTGAACAGTACTGGTTAATGTTCAGAGATACCCAGAAGACACAGACTCAGGACTGGTCTGAATTGGTTGAATGTGCCACTAAGGCTCTGGAGGGCTGATTGCTGGGAAGTAAGGTTACTGACTATACAGAATTGTATAATTTAATTATGAGAGAGCAAATCTTAAGTAATTGTCAAAATCAGCTTCTACATCAGCACCTGGTTGACTCTGATCTGACCTCTCGACAAGAATTGGGTAAGAGGGTAGACAAAGGGGTCAGAATCAGGATCAGGCCTAAGAACCAGGGTGGTGACCAAAAGAAAGAGACTACCAAGCCTCAAGAGAAAGGTGGGGATAAATCCAAAGAGAAGACTTCCCCAGAGCCCCAAAACTCCAATGGAAAGGGTGGGCCCCCCAACACTTCCTCTACAGAGAAAAAGCCTTACTGCCATGCCTGTAAACAGGTTGGACATTGGAAATGAGACAGCTGTTGTCCAAAGAATGGTAATAAGGAAAATATACCTCCAGGTAAAGCTCCAACACCTCCTGTCACTGTTAGCAGTGGCCCCCCAGGTGGTGGGAGAACCCCCAATAATTTGGGTGGGTTTACTTTTGGGGGTCAGGTGGATTTTGGCCTATCCAGGTCCCCTAACTCAGATACTCTTGTCTATGAGACTGGCATGGGGTTTGCCAATTTCACTGCTTGCCTAAACACTTTGAGCAAGTATAGACAGGAGCCACTCATCAATGGATTGAAATTTGAGGCCTTCAGAGACACAGGGGCTAGCATCCCCATGGTGGCTGAATGTCTAGTCCCCTCAAGGCAACTTTTACCTGATGCCACATATCAGGTGACAAACATTGATGGAATAGAAACCAAACATCCCATGGCAGCAGTCAATCTTAGCTGGGGGGGTGTCACTGGCCCAAAGAGAGTGGCAGTGTCAGCAAACTTGCCTGTGGAATGCCTACTTGGTAATGATTTGAAAATCTCAGCCTGGGCTGAGGTTGAACAGCAAACCAACTCTAGAATGGTAAATCTCCATGGAAAGGTTAATGGGGCTGTAAAGGCTACAGCCCCAATCAAGATGTCCTTCCTGAAAAGGTTAGGAGGGCTGAGCAAACCTCAGCCCCATCTCTAGCTAACTTCCCTCCTGAAAAGATTAGCAGAGCTGTTATGATAACAGCTCATACCCAAACTGAGTCTCCTCCTGAAAAGGTTGGTGGGGCTGTGATGGCCACAGCCCAAACTCAAACTGATACCTGGGTAGTGAAGCCTGAAACGATGGATCACTCCACCCAAACTGAGAGCATGGAGGAGGAAGAGAAATCTCCCCCTCACCAGACATTAGGAAAGGATCAGCCTCCTCAGGGAACTGATCTTACCCCTGATGAAGGAACTGTCCCAGAGGTTGTTAGGCCTGGCCTGACAGAGCCTCTGATGGCAGTGGACCCTTCTCAGGTGGGACCCAGTCTGGAGCAGGTAACCTGCCCCTCTCTACCTTGCCTTACTCAGCCCAGGGCTGCAGAGGACAAGAAGGACAGTGAGCCCCAAAGGGCCCCCTCTCAAATAAAGCACCCCCATCAACAGATTAGGGGCACCAAAACTAGTAGCCCTAGTGAGTTGAAAACTTTAAAAACTCCTTAGGGAGCCCCCTTAAAAGTAGTTAGGGACCTCCCACAGATGGAGTCTGTTGGGCACAGCCAAACCTGGGACCCTAAGGCCCCAAACCTGACCTGTCCCTCCAGTAAGCCAAACAAAGGGACCCAGCCTCCAGCTTTAGGTAGCCAGAGGTTGACCCTGAGAGCACAGTGCAACTCAGTCAAAGAAAGAAAGGCACAGATGGTGGAGAGTGATTGGAGGAAGCTGGGTCCTACAGAGGAATCTCACTTCAGTACTCCCTCCCAACACCAGCCTTTAACTTTGCAAAGACACGCCACAGGTAGAGATTCCCTATGGTGGAGACCCTCAGATACCCTTAGGGTGAGGGATTGCTTAGTGGACCATGACACAGGGGGTAACCAAGCCAGAGCTGGTACTTCCTTATATGGCCACTTAGGCAATATAGGCTTACCTGGTCAAGGATAGCCTTATCTCCTTTCGTTTGGGGGGGGGGGTTGTGTAGGAAGGTGGATATCTGACTATGGTTACCCCCAAACTTTTTGCCTGGTGTTTAGCTGGTTTTTGACATAGTTGGACTGGGATCCTGCTATTCAGGGCCCCTGGCTAATTGCTCTCTCCTTAAAATGTACTCCATGTACCTTAGGTGCATACCCAATTGGAGCTGGTCCACCTTATAGGCCCCTGTAACAGTGTACCATAGGTACCCAGGGCATAGGTGTAGCCAAGGCCTACCAGGGGCTGCAGCATGTATTGTGCCACCCCTGGCCTGGCCTCCATATTTTGACACAACTGGCTGATCACTTAGCTGGGGTAAGTTGGTGTAATCACCTCTTACTTAGATACAGTATCCCTATATCTAACCTTAACTGGACACATGTTAACCTATAAGCCATTCCTATGGAAGGCCTCTGCAATCCTGGGGGCAGAGTGCGTGGTTTCATGTGAGATGGTGCTCTAGCATGAGCTGAGCCTGTCTGCAGCTGTCGGGAACAACTCCCTTAGCTGTTCCGGGATATTGCCATACCATATACTCTTAAGTGCATTATAATCCTCGCAGTTATTTGCTAACTTTGGTTTGGCTTTATCAAAACATGTCGAGTAAGGTGTCATATGATTTGTAATACTATCCCCTCGATAGTTCTGTCGACGGGGATAGCATTCCACCCTTCTAGAGGGACACGACCTGTACATAGCCTTAACCCCGGTTAAAATTAACCAGAGCCTCAGCATTACAAAATGGATGCTGCCACCACAGACACAAGTCTGACCTCCTGCTGCTGGGAGCCTTCCTGCGAGGGAGGCTTGGACAAAGGGTTTCCTGCCTTGGGAGGTGCGAGCACCACCCCAGTCAGGATTTTTGTGTATTGGGTAGGACAGGGCTGAATAGAATCAGACATGCCCGGGGCACACAAGGTGTCCCCGTGCATAAGCCAGTCCAAACCGGTCCTGGGACTTTCCAGACCCAGGCCTGATGAGGAGCTCGACAAAGGAAAGGGGGTGTAACCACCCCCCTTCCTGGTCCCACCCAGAGGAGGGACCTAGCAGGTGATCCACCCCTCAGATTGGGAATAAGAGTGGGAGCAGTGCCATAGCACCTCAGATCATCCTGAATCAACTTGAAACTAAGAAGACGACTGGACTTCGACATTCTGCTGCACAGCAGACTAAAGAGCATCCCCCTTGTGGCCTAGGAGTGGCCACCCTGTGAACACAGGCACCATCCAGCAACTCGATACCTGCTTTGCCGCCGCCTCCCGCCGGAGCCCAAGCCCAGATCCTGACAAGACCTAGACTCGCACACTTCTCACCGCCCGATCCACAGTCCCTGCAAAGAAGGGACCCGTGGAGGCACCGAGAGACGTGGAACCGGACCTCTTGAAAGACCCCAGAGACGCTGACTGCGCAGCACGCGAGGCACCCTCGATGCTGTGCTTTGGGGATTAGGAAGCCCCACAACAGAGCAGCCCTTGCACCGAAGATCAGCCCCCAGCATCTCCACGATCTGCGTGGGGCCCTTTTGCATCATGCCACTCGATGCGCCATCCCGGCCACTTGCCACGTGGTCAGTTACGCACCATAGACAATGCATTGGTGAACGCGTGCACTTTAAGCACTGCACCCGAGTCCCGCTGGCCTTTCCCGACTTAGTCACTGCTAGTCCCGATCAGCTCCAGCGAGTCCCAAGGCCCTAGGCCTATTTCCTTTTTGATTGGTATCTCTTATACCACTTTCTTAGTATATGGTTTCGGTGGCCCCTAGGGCTCATCCATATTGTGCAACTTTTGTGTATTTTAACTGTGTTTTGTTTTAACGCTTGTACTTCTGTGCTCATAAAGAGTATAGGGGATATTTGTAGTTAATAAATATATATATATTTTCAATATATATCTGTGTGGTGTCCTTTCATTTGGTATTCAAGGGGGTTGTATATGGTAAAACAGCTTGCTTCACATGCCTTTCAGAGTTTAGCCTAAGACTGCTTTGTCCATGCTACCACTAGGATAGCTGGCGATCAGCTCCAGCGATTGCCAAGGCTCTAGGCCTATTTCCTTTTTGATTGGTATCTCTTATACCACTTTCTTAGTATATGGTTTAGGTGCCCCCTAGGGCTCATCCATATTGTGCAACTTTTGTGTAATTTAACTGTGTTTTGTTTTAACGCTTGTGCTTCTGTGCTCATAAAGAGTATAGGGGATATTTGTAGTTAATAAATATATATATATATATTTTTAATACATATCTCTGTGGTGTCCTTTCATTTGATATTCAAGGGGGTTGTATATGGTAAAACAGCTTGCTTCACATGCCTTTCAGAGTTTAGCCTAAGACTGCTTTGTCCATGCTACCACTAGGATAGCTGGTCTATAATGTTGACTTACAAACAATCGTCATAAGGGTTGCTTGGCATGGTACAAGGTGATTACTAGAACTAGTGAGCATCATATACCAGGCCAACTTCTCACACCTGGGAGCTACTTTATGATGAGTTTTAACCTCCACTTTGACAAAATGTTTTCTCCCACAGATACACAAATTACCAGAGTTATTTTGACTTTTTTATTGTTGCTGGACATTTTCTGGACACACACGGAACTCTGCCGCAGGGGCTTTAAACCCTTAAAAACTGTGTCCACCGAGCTTAGCGCCCAGTGCTGTGGCACTGGTCGCACCACCCTAAAGAGTAGGGATATAAGCAGCACATTGAAGATTTATGATAGGACACGAGACACACAGACCAACTGTGAGTTCATCTTCCCTTTGTAGCAGGGACATCAACGACTCCAGGCAGTGATTATGGTGTTCTGCATCAACCTGATGCTGATATACAGAGGGAAATGTATTGGAATATGACTCTAGCCCATTTGAAGGTAACGCCTGTCACAGTCAATGGACTTAGCAGCTCTCACAAGAGCTGGAAGGTTTCGAAATGCCCCACAAATACTAACCATGAAATACTATTATTGCAGAGACTGCAGCTATTCAATTTGAAAGTTGATGCACATAGGCAAGAATATTTAAGGATGTTGTGGCACACTTTCAAAATAGAGGGGGAAAATCTGGGTTATGAATCCCACTAAGAAAATTACTATTGTACAGGTAGCTCAGATTTGAGCAGATGGTGGCAAGAGCCGGGTTATCATATGTATGCACTTTAAAGACAAATCACTGGTATTTGGAATCATGTATGATTTAATATTGATGAAATTACCTTTTCTCTGCGATTAATCCCTGTATTGGCAGATTCAATGCTTAACACCACATGGCAATTGGGGTTGAGCGGAATCTGGCACTAAATTCAGTTTTGGATTGGCCAGGCAGATCAGGTATGAGGGAAACCTGGGATTGAGACTTGCAAAAAGAGGTTCCTAGAAACCATGTGTGGATTAATGGAACACTTTATACAGAAAGCCTGAGAAATGAACAACCTTACCACAAACAAATATATTTCATGCATATTAGATAACAATTCTGTGACAGGAAATGTAATGGCTACACTTAGGAACGGTGATATTGTAGAAGGGTGGGATGTCTATTTTTTACAGAACATGAACATGGGAACACCCTGAGTCTAAGCAGTAGCAATACCAAAATCCACAAGAAGGATGATAGCATAATGTATAGAGATGGACTCACTGGATACCATGGTAGCAGGGAATTTGTTGCCGATAATAATCCCTGCCGCAATAGACAGGGTAAGACTCAAACATCTGAGCATCATATTGAATAATTGTGCACTTAGAATTTGAGGGAACATGTATTTAGAGTTTTGAGGTACTTGTCATATTAGCATAGGAATGATGTGGCTGAATGGCTTAAATGTAAGTCGGCTTTCCTCCCTTCTGCTTAATTCATTGACCCTTTGGAATAATCCTAGATACTTGTCGACTTGTGGCGTTCGGATCCCATGACTTTGAACCAGGGTGAATCCCTTTTAAGGGTGAGTGCATTTAACCAAAGTTCCTCGTGAGAGGATGAGTAAAAGGGATTTCAAGCTTGTTTATTGTTCTTAGATCGACAAGCCTAATTACTCCTGGGTATATATGATTTTATGTTAGATTATTGCTTTACTGCTTTCTGTTCTTATTTTCATTGGTGTGAATTTGTTGTATTTGATTAGAAATTCAATACAAAATGTGTTGTAAAAAACAAACAAAGAGCATTAATAGTTATGGGGTAGTGCCAGCAATTGTTGAGACTAAGACTTGATCTAGGGTTGGGTCCCAAAAGAAAATCATCTGACATCAGATAGGTGGTCCTGAGGGCCTGATAACAAACGGACCCTTAAATTGTGGTTCCTGTTAAACACCTGTTTTTGCATGGGTTGCAATTATAAATGGAGTGATGTTTATAACATTCTTACCTGGTAAAATGAAGTTCACACCTTTTTCATTAAATTTTAGCAGCTTAAGCCTGCCCGAATTTACCAGGGTAAAAAGGCAAGGTATTTAGTGCAACAAGTGGAATTTGGGTGGATGATCACCAAAATCCTAATTTGAATTCCCTCAAATTAAGAATAGGAGATAATTATGGTGCTCAATGAATTCAAAACACATCAGTGCCACATTTTTATGTGTACGATAATTATTGCATTACTCAAGGAACACTCATAATAAGGTAAATTTCACAAGAAGTACACAGTCCTTTTGGTAGACTTGATATTTTGACTATAGGACACATTTACCCAGATTCTGAGTTTTGACAGTCTGGAAGAGGCAAATGTACCGTTTTACAACGTGGTAAAGCGGAAACTAAATTGTATCCCTAACTTCGCCCAGCAAAACTTGGGATGCGGAGCCAAAAGTGCCCCAGGTATAAAAAGAAAAGGTGCTATAACATTTTTTCACTTGGGCAATTTTACTATCAGACGTCTAGCATGCCTATTTGTCCTTGGAATATCTCTTACTGCCATTTATTTCTTTGAATTTGATATAAGCCAGAAGGGAATCAAATCACACACCTAATATATGCTTTAACTTGCTCTTCTGAGTCAGATGTCTGAGCAGACTCATACATCCATTCCAGGGGTCTCTGTGTTTAACCTTAGTCACAGTTTCAACTTCTGTTGGGTCCACTCAACCATTCAGTTTTCTGAGGTCGAAAGAAGGAGTACCTTTGAGTAACAATAAACATGTATTATCTGTCAATAGCACCAGGAGATATCCGTTGGGTGAAACCTGTGCTCTCAATTATGTCTATTATGTTATGTTTCATAGTCTCACATTTTCCATGATGAACACTGTCTGCTACCACAGTCTGTTATCCTCAACTTATGATACTTTATAAGTACTTGTGTCAGATAACAGACTCAAGTAGCATTCTGAAGTGGGTACAAGAGACTTATTTGCTCTGTACAAAATGGGGGGGAAAAGAATCAGTATTCATTTCTGTTCCTCCTTTCTTTTCCATCTCCTTCTTTACCTCAATGTCTTCCCAGGGCCGGCTTTAGTGTTGGTGGCGCCCTGTGTAACAATCATTTTTGGCACCCCTACATCCCATGACCGCCTCTTCGGATTCTCTCGCTACACCGGGCCAAAGTGCCCGTCATCCCTCTAATCTTAAATTATCACTAAACACAGCACCTCCCCCTGAGGTGAGGACCCCCTCCACAGGTCAGCGTCCCCTCCACAGGTCAGCGCCCAGGGCGTCCGCACGGGTCGCACTGCCCTAAGGCCGAACGCTGTGTCTTCTTCTCCTACTCTCCCTCCCCCTCCATATTGATCTCCAACCCCCCTCTGCTCATCTTCCTCTCATTCACCCCAGGGCCTTAAAGTTCTCAGAAGTTGTCGAAAAGCATGTTCGAGTTATAAAAATACTGGAAACTACTAATGCAATTTTTATTGCACAAATATATCCGATATGCCTGACAAGCCAATCCTTCATGAGACTTAACATTATGTCAATCAGGTTTAATGTACTATTTAACTAATCCATCCTGATTCTTTCTCCAGTAACCGGATTGCTGTTCTTTTGCATATAAAATGCTGCAGCCACTTCAGTGTGTTCTTGTTCGAGCTTCCCACAGAAAGCTTTTTTTCTTTAAATCAATGCTGATAAATTACAGGTTCAAGAAGCAATTATCCACAATTAGCGCCTTAATGCAATTTCCTTTCTTGGAAAAACTGTTTGCATAATATCCATTTTACCAGGCGATCTTTTATTTTCATCAAATTTCTTCCAAACAATGAGCCATGCCAAGAATTTAGTGAGATGCTCCCATCATGTATACAACAGTGTCTGCTGCAAAATAATTTTGGATGATTTATGAAGCAAAGAGAACTGGTCCACTCCATTATCCACAGTATAGCAAAGCCTAGAGGACTATCCGATAATACTTTAAATATATTTCCTCAGCACGCCTCCGCCCGGCTATGAGAAGATAACCACTGGCTACTGTCTGGGGCAGCCCCGTCGGCTGCACACAACTCTATACATCAATCAAACAGAGGGCAATAATATTTTCATTTGTATCCCCATTCAATTCGACATCAGAGCCGTTGAATAGGGACGATAACATAGATTTCGCTTTTTCTTTGATGCTGTTTAAGAATACCTCCTTCCCCAGCGGAGAACTATAGTCCTGAACAATGTGCGAATTGCAAACAATTTAGTCAGGTAACTCATAAATTGAGGCTTAAGGTGTGGCAATAAAAAGGGGGTGGATTCACGAGGGGAGGAGTCATTAAAAGCAATCTGACAGTCAACTTGCACATTAATTTTTTTTTTCCACAAAGAAATTGGTGACAAGATAAATCTTAAAGTAAATCTGTTCTGGCATAATTGGTTGCAAAGGCTGCATTTTAAAATATCTTATGGGGTTGAGGCACCTGCTGCAGAGAGCTTTGTGTATCTAGCAAATCTAATGGAATATTAAAATGGTAAGGAAACTCTGGTGGTTGATGAACATGCTGGAGAGATATGTGTATTGTGTTGTCAGTTTTGACTCATAAAGTAATATAGAGCAATACTGTGTCTCCAGTAAAGCAATCATGTAACATGAAGATGCCATTTTTATCCCATACAGATAAATGAGATGCTGCTTTTAACACCGACATCCTTTTATTAGTTGCAGTTTACAAACAGTAATCCTTCTATTATAGCAAAGTTAGCTATGAACCGGCATCAAGGAGCTGCATGTAAACGGCAGCCTTTTTGTTTTTCTCAGTCTGTTGTAATTATAATGCTCAAAATGAGTGTGGCCAATGAGTCATTGGATACATCCCTGAGGCACTCGATATGATATTGTTCAAAAACAATTAAATGAGCAGGCTTAATTCCTTGTCTATGAGGTTCTTTTTATTTCTTTGTTATTCCATCATTGATATTATTCTCATATCCATATGACGTGTTATATCCAAATAAGTCTTTACTTTCACAAACGAAACATATTATAATCCGCTCCAATGCATTTCGGGCCACCGCCCTTCATCGGGGAGCATCTACAACAAAACAGTATATATAGGTGTAATCCTTATTCCAATGGGTAATTAAAAAAGCATTAAAAAGCATAACTATACATTCTAGAAAATCGGCAAAAATGAAACTAAAAGCCTAATATTTAACTTCCACCAACGTGTGCTTTTTGTGGTGAGTATGGCATAATGTCCTAATGGTGAAGAAAAAGTGCTCAGTTTAAATACCAACAACGTGAAAAACGTTAAGACGGAGGTAAAGGCATGCTGTTCATGCAGCTGTAACATCGTATAAACGCGGTATGTCTATCCGGAAAGGTATTTAAAAAGGTGCTTAAACGGTCCCAAGCGGGGCTTGTAAACGGAGGTTAACCCAAGTGACTGCGCGCATTATGTGCGTTTCATTTCGCTTCAGTCTACTTACATTCTGTGATGTTTCAAATCTTCCCGGGCGCCGGAGACGGCTGTTCGCGATGTGTGTGTAAACGCGCCAATGTTTTGTGAGGGTCATATGATCATTAGCCGTAAACACTGAAGAAGGACTGGTCGTCCCTCATAGAACTAGGTGACAGACTGCAATGTTTTGGTTGCATGCAATGCGATGGTGATTGAATAAAGCTCTAAATTGAAAAATAACATTAAAATAAAACATAGTGTGAAGTAAACCGGGTTAGTGATAAAAAGGAACAATAAAGAATTTGCATTTCAGAATAAGGTCAGCAGAACATACATCAGCTGGGTTCAGAGCAGAACAAAAGGCATAAAATTGCCTTGGTTATAGTTTATAGGTAACATGCAAATTCCACGCGTTCATTTAAGCCCGCTGGCTTGGTCGCATTCAGTTTATAAATCCAGTGGTTTTCTCGCTGTAGTAACATTTTATTATTGTCTCTGCCTTCTTTTTTCTGTATGATTTCCAATGCCATGAATCTCAGTTGAGAGATGTTGTGGTTCATCTCCAAGAAATGAGCTGCAACTGATGATTTGAGATTGTGAGTGCGGATGTTGGATTTATGTTCATTCATTTACCGAAATCACAGTTGATGAGAGTCAAACGCATAACATCAGATCCGGATCTATCAATAATCAGAATGGAAGAAATGAAAGACCGATTCAGAGACAGAAAATACCCGGAAGAACTTCTAACACAAGCTACTAAAGATGTGGAGAAATTAAACCGACATACTTTGTTACACTCCACGACAAGAAAACAAAAGAATGACCGGATGGTCATCGTGTCAAAATATTCTAATGCTACCTCTGAGTACAAAAAAACAATAATGAAACATTGGCCAATGCTAGTGTTAGAACCGGACTTTAAAGACATGTTTAAAGACAGACCAATATTTGCCCACACTAGGAGTAAAAATCTGGGTGAAATATTGAAACAACCTACAGAACCCAACAGTATCGCAAAAGGAACGAGACCATGCAATAATTGCAATAACTGCCACAGCATTATACCAGGCAACATCATAACCCATCCCATGAAAGGAAACAACATCAAATTACAAGTGACAGCAACATGTGACTCCAACAACCTGATATACCTTCTCAAATGCCCGTGCGGTAAAGTCTATGTTGGAAAGACAGAACGCAAACTAAAGACTAGGTTGAATGAACATAAATCCAACATCCGCACTCACAATCTCAAATCATCAGTTGCAGCTCATTTCTTGGAGATGAACCACAACATCTCTCAACTGAGATTCATGGCATTGGAAATCATACAGAAAAAAGAAGGCAGAGACAATAATAAAATGTTACTACAGCGAGAAAACCACTGGATTTATAAACTGAATGCGACCAAGCCAGCGGGCTTAAATGAACGCGTGGAATTTGCATGTTACCTATAAACTATAACCAAGGCAATTTTATGCCTTTTGTTCTGCTCTGAACCCAGCTGATGTATGTTCTGCTGACCTTATTCTGAAATGCAAATTCTTTATTGTTCCTTTTTATCACTAACCCGGTTTACTTCACACTATGTTTTATTTTAATGTTATTTTTCAATTTAGAGCTTTATTCAATCACCATCGCATTGCATGCAACCAAAACATTGCAGTCTGTCACCTAGTTCTATGAGGGACGACCAGTCCTTCTTCAGTGTTTACGGCTAATGATCATATGACCCTCACAAAACATTGGCGCGTTTACACACACATCGCGAACAGCCGTCTCCGGCGCCCGGGAAGATTTGAAACATCACAGAATGTAAGTAGACTGAAGCGAAATGAAACGCACATAATGCGCGCAGTCACTTGGGTTAACCTCCGTTTACAAGCCCCGCTTGGGACCGTTTAAGCACCTTTTTAAATACCTTTCCGGATAGACATACCGCGTTTATACGATGTTACAGCTGCATGAACAGCATGCCTTTACCTCCGTCTTAACGTTTTTCACGTTGTTGGTATTTAAACTGAGCACTTTTTCTTCACCATTAGGACATTATGCCATACTCACCACAAAAAGCACACGTTGGTGGAAGTTAAATATTAGGCTTTTAGTTTCATTTTTGCCGATTTTCTAGAATGTATAGTTATGCTTTTTAATGCTTTTTTAATTACCCATTGGAATAAGGATTACACCTATATATACTGTTTTGTTGTAGATGCTCCCCGATGAAGGGCGGTGGCCCGAAATGCATTGGAGCGGATTATAATATGTTTCGTTTGTGAAAGTAAAGACTTATTTGGATATAACACGTCATATGGATATGAGAATAATATCAATGATGGAATAACAAAGAAATAAAAAGAACCTCATAGACAAGGAATTAAGCCTGCTCATTTAATTGTTTTTGAACAATATCATATCGAGTGCCTCAGGGATGTATCCAATGACTCATTGGCCACACTCATTTTGATCTATTCACACTCGCCCAGAGTGATGGGCGACACCTGAGAGCACCTACAAACTTTCTACTTTTTCCACTGAAATTTACTAATCGCAGTGCCTGGCTCTCTCAACTTTCAGTTGTAATTATAATGCTGCTACAAAGGGCTTCTTTGGGTAGTAATAAAGTCTTATTAGTGCAAAGCAAACCAAAGTACTACATATGCTTTAAATTCTGACTTTTTTTTCTCCCAGTTGTGCACTCTTAGAGGCATATTTATCATGCAGTCGCGTCACCGTTACGCCATGCAATTGGGCGCACTACGATGCAACTACCAATTAAGATTTATCAAGCCACGCAAGGACACCTTGTGTGGCCCTTCGGGGCTAAATAAATCTAGATGAATGCAATGCAGCACAAATCACTGCACTTCGTTACTCAGCCTCAGGGAGGCGTTCCATGGATGGAGCGTGTCTGTTCCACACATCCATCCATGGAATTTGGGGCATTCTTAGATTTACCATTACTGGTAGACCAGGGAATGTGTCAAAATACTTTGCCTCCCCAGTCGAGACGTAACAAGGAGAAATATCTTTATTTCTCCTAGTTTATTCCTCTTTCTGTGTGCTGCATTTCACAGCTCACAAAGAAAGAGGAAAAAGCCTCACAGGATTGTTATTGTGCACAAGGGTAGCAATTCCTGCACAAAACCAACCCTGCTTACAATACAGGCAACCTTGCGCCATGGTGCGAGAGTGCCTGCACTGGTACTAGGCAGCACATTGTGGACCAATGCAAGGAAAAGACAGAAACATGCCATATAATGCTAGGTACCACAGATTCTTGCTCTTTCCTTATCACACAGTGCAGCGCAGCAAGGTGGCTAGCTGTGCCTCGCAAATTTATTTTTATAAAAAAGCCCCAGCATATAATCCCTACCAGTAAAGACATTATTTGACTCCTACTTTATATGTATAATGTGCAGGGGTTAAGGCTTCGGAGCCTTGGGTGATGGCCACTGTTCCTGGGAGCTCCGTCGGGACGTGAGGTTCCGAGACGGCTCCAGGCGCGCATTTAGTCTCCCGGACCTTGGAACGGCTTTAATTAGCAGGCCGAACCAACGCTGCTTCCCATGACAATGCTTGGTGAGCGCAGGGTGAGCCCAGGATCTTTATTTTGATCCTTTTTTATGCCGCGTTTTCATGCAGCGTCGCAGCCGCCATTTTGTTTTTGGGAGCGCTCGCGTTTCCCCGCTAAACTGATGTGAGAAGCTGTTTTCCTCACAGAAATTATTCTTTTCTTAAAATGGCACCAGTTTCTTGATGCATTTGATCTATCTTGCGGCATTTGGACAGTCAATTGGCTATTTCTATGTGTGGCTGCTTCCTGGCTTTATTTTCTTTCTCTTTGGCGATAGAGTTCGTTCTCAATACATTTCTACTTGCTGAAGGTGACTCTCTCCTCACTTTTCTTCATTGCGATGCCTCGCAACAACCGAAAGGGGTCACTTAATTCCAAGGAGGCGGGTTATGAAGATTTTAACCCATTTATTGTTTTGCCAGATCCTATTGATGATAATATGAGTGACTCTGTTGGAGCTAAAGGTTCTGTTTCCTCTAGCTCTCGTCCAGGGACGAAGCAAGGTTCAAAAATACCTTCTGCACGACGTCTACTTCTGGCAAACGCGTGAAAGTGAATCCTCCCTCTCCTACTGGTTTGTCATCCTCAATATCCATGGAACTTATTCTTGATGAAGTTCGCGCCCTTAAGCCCCATATGGAAGAAACAAATACTCGACTACAAAATCTAGAAGCCAATTGGTCACTCACGGAACAAAGAGTTGGAGAATTAGAGTCCTGTGTTGATCTTGTTCAAGGTCTTACGAATCAAGTACCTCAAATATCCAAAGAAATTGTACAGCTTAAACAACAAATTGAAAACTTGGAAAATCGTAATAGGCGTAATAATTTACGCATTTAGGGACTGGCAGAAGGCCTTGAGGGCCCTAATCCCATCTCCTTTTTTCAGTCTTTCCTGCCAACACTTTTGGGTCTCCGTGACAGTCCTACTTTGAATATTCAACTAGCACATCGGCTTGGTCAACTCTCTCGTCCTGCATCATCTTCTATGAAGCCCAGAGGTGTTATACTATATTTTTTAGAATATACTGAGTTGCTCAAAGTTCTACATGCTGCCAAACAACGTGGTAAAATCATTTGGAATTGCTCTTCTCTCTTTTTTGCCCAAGACTACGCCAAAGTAACTGCTGAACATCGGAAAAAATTCTTGGACATGAAACCTGCTCTGCGCAATTTAAATGCTAGATATGGGTTGTTTCAGCCATGTCTTTTCAAAGTAACTTATTACAACAAGACAACTACCTATGAAGATCCTGCACTACTACAACAGTTCCTGAATAGTTGCAGAATGGATTCTATGGACGTTTCTCGACCATGATGGACTCATCCTTTTTCTCTTTTGTGGTTTGTCTCGTTTCTTAGTTGTCCTCTCTTCCCTTTTGTATTTTGTATTCTGTATTAGGTTTTTATTTTGTATTTATGCATATTGATGTGTTTTTTGTGTATGTTTGATTGATCGTTTCCTTTATATTTTTCATTTATCAGGTTGCAGGTTCTGTGGTCACTCAGAGCTTTTTCTTCATTTTTCCTGGAAGTTGTCTCCCTCCTAGGTGTCCCGTTTTGGAGTCTTCCATTCAGCGTTCCACCTCCCACATGTGGCTTCACCATCCCCATTCGTATTGTTTCCCTGTGGTATGTCTTTGTTTACAGTATTTCTTCATTAATTGTTTCTTTGTTTTCCTCATTCCTTTTCTGTCCTTTCTCCCCTTTCTTTGTTTACATTATCTCACTTCCTTTTCTCAGTTCTCTTCTCCATTCTTATTTCCTACTTGCCTTTTCTTTCATTGCACTTACCTTTCTATTTTCAACATTTTCCTTTTCCTTACTTCCTTTTATTATTCTTCTCCTATTTTTCTATAGTTACTTGCAATGGTACGTTTACATTTTTATTGGATACTCTGTGTGTCTACATATATTTAGAATTTTAGATGTCAATTGACATAGCTTCCTGGAATGTTAAAGGTTTGGGTTCTTCCATTAAACGTTAATGTGTTCTGTCTCATCTTGCTCACTTAAAAGGAGATATAGTGTTATTACAGGAAATTCATATTAAGGATGTTGAAATTTCTAAACTGCGTCGTAATTGGGTAGGCCATGTTTTTGCATCTCGTGGCTCAGGGAAACGTAATGGTGTTGCAATTCTCTATCATAAACGACTAACTATCCAGCTTATAAAGTAAGATAATGACACTGATGGTAGGTGGGTTGCTGTATCTTTGTTGGTTAACAAATTCCTCTAACTATTTTTAATTTGTATGCTAACACCGTATACCACAAATTGTTTTGGCCTCAATTTCTCTCTTCTCTCATGCATTATACTGATGATTATTTTATTTTAGGTGGTGATTGTAACATGATTATGGACCCATTTTCTACACAGAAAATCCAACTCTCGTTTTTCTCCCTCCCACGTCCACATTCAGTTTACCTCCACTGTATCTCAGAGATCTCTTGTTGACTCTTGGAGGCTTTGCCATCCCACATTGCCGGAATATACATATTTTTCTCCTGTTCATATTTCCCAATCATGGATTGATTATCTTTTTATTTCCAAAACCCTAACCCAACACATTATTCAGTCTGACATAGGCTCCATTTTAATTTCTGATCATGCCCCTGTCTCCTTACTTCTAGATTTGCTCCCCCCCAATAAAGGTACTAAGAGATGGAGATTTAATAATTCTCTCCTTTTAGACACGTCATTCACGACAGCTTTCCTTGACTTGCATCCCTATTTTTTGCAGATAATGAATCTCCTCAGACTTCCCCTCAATTGCTATGGGACACTTTTAAAACTACCTCTAGAGACTTCATTATTTCTTTTGTAGCCAAAAAGAGATGCCTAGCTGCTCAATCTTTGGATAAATTGACTTCCCAAATTAAACAATTGGAATATGCGTATTATTCGACCAAGATTCATTCTGATTTGACTAACCTTATTAAAGCAAAACTTTCTTTCAATAAACTATCTACGGATTCTGCGAATTTATATCTTCTTAAAGCTCGCGCTAAATATTATTCCGCACAGAATAAAGCTGGTAATCTCCTTGCAAATTATCTCAAAGTTAAAAAGGAACGGATGAAAATAGATTCTATTATATCTTCCTCCTACACTATACTTCATAAGGATGAAGATATTTTACCTGAATTTACTGATTTTTATCAACAATTGTATACCCCGGAATCCTCGCCTTCATCAACTGATATTGATGACTATTTGTCTTCTATTCCCTCTCCTTCAATACCAGACATGGATTTATCCTCTTTAGATAATGATATTCTTCCTAAAGACATTTTGGAGGCCATTCACATGCTTAAAAAGGGTAAGACCCCTGGCCCAGATGGCTTTACCATAGAATTTTACTTATATTTCTCCAATTTACTAGTTCTCAAGCGACATCAATTATTTTCATTTTTGATAGCTTCCAAGAAATCCGAGGGATCAATCCAGGAAGTTTTGATTTACCTTCTTCCCAAGGAAAACAAAGAACATACTTTATGTAAAAATTATAGACCTATTTCCTTGATCAATCTTGATTACAAGATATTTGCGAAAATTCTTGCGCTTCGTCTAGATACATTTTTACCTCACCTAATTGGTAAGGAACAATGTGGTTTCATTAAAGGTCGTCATCTTTCTGATAATACTCGTCTTTTCTTTTATGTTCTTAGTTAGTCCCATTCTCATAATCATTCATTGACCGCTGTTACATTAGATGCTAAAAAAGCATTTGACAGGGTTATTTGGCAATTTATGTTCTCAACTTTCACTTGGTTTGGATTTGTCCCAAAATGTCTTTCTTATATATCGTTCTTATATTCTTTTCCTAGATCCTTTATCTTTGCCAATGGTCTTGTATCTTCTTCATTCCCTTAATTCCGAGGTGTCCGTCAAGGTTGCCCTCTTTCTCCCCTCCTCTTTATTCTAGCTTTGGAACTATTTCTAACAAAAATTCGAATGAATAAGGATATTACTGGTTTCCAATATGGCGATAAACATTTGAAGCTTTCTGCTTATGCAGATGATATTCTTTTATTTATTTCTAACCCTCAGACGTCTATTCCAATCTTCCTTTTAGAGGTTTTGTCCTTTGCAACGGTATCGGGTTATAAACTTAATGTTGATAAGGGTGAAATTCTTCCTCTTAATAAGTTCTGTTTTCATGCTGATTTTTTGGCCTCTTCCTTTCATTGGAGTCCTTCTCAAATCAAATATTTAGGTCTTTGGTTTACTCCCTCAATTAAAGACACGGTTGCACCAAATCTGAAAACTTTAAAAAACACTCTTATTGACTCTACCTCCAGATGGCATCCTTTATTTTTATCCTGGTGGGGTAGACTGAACTCTATTAAAATGATGTTAGTTCCAATAATCTTATTTTTTCTTTCTAATCTTCCGGTCAACATTCTGAAATGCTGTTATAAAAATATTTACTCTACTTTATCTCGCTTTGTATGGCAAAACAAGAAACCTTGGATGTCTTTTTCCAAACTTAAATGTCCTAAACCTCTGGGTGGAGTTAATTTTCCGGATTTTTCCTCTTATCACACTTCATTTTATCTTACGCATTCTGTCCCTTTATTATCTGATCAATTATCAGATACTATTTCTCACCCATTGTGGGTTGACATTGAATCCTCCTTTTTCCATCCTTTTACTTTTGAGGAATTTGTCTCTTTATCAACTATTCCACAAAAGATGTCTCTTCCTATCCTTAAAAATTCCAGAAAAATGTTTCTTCCCTTGTTCATAGATGATTTGGACGATCGTACACGATTTTTACAATCCCCTATGTGGTAGAATCCTCTTATCAAAATTCGCAATAGAACTCTTTTCTGGAAAAATTGGAGGGATCTTGGTCTCATGTGGACTCATCAGCTTTTTCAAGATGGGGTTTGTGTTCCCTTTCCTTCTCTTCAATCTCGCTTTTCCCTTCCTCTATCTTTCTATCCGAAATACATACTTTTTAGTGTAGCAGTTCAGTCGAGTTATAATTCCCTTACAATCTCTGTTTCACACAGTAAATCCTCTCCTCTTTCTATTCCTTTTTATTATCTTCTCCCTCTGCATCCCAAATTTACAAAAAGATAGGGGAAGTCTCTATCAGAAGGGACAAATCTAAAGTAGAACAAGATTGAGAAATAGATTTAGCAGAATCGTTCTCTATTCTAACTTGGCATAATATCTGGATCAAAGTAAGGAAGTCTTCTAGGGCAGCAAATACCACTCAAACTTTATTTTTTATTTACAAAAGACTTTTGATCACTCCCGCTAAACTGCATGCAATAGATTCTTCTATTCTCTCTACCTGTTGGTCCTGTTCAGCTGCAGTAACAGATCTTAAGCATATGCTTTTCACTTGTCTAATGATCCATACGTTTTGGTCCAAAGTATGGCAACAAATTAATACAATTTTCTCTACTCAGTTCTCCTTTTCTCTTGCTCACATTTTTCTAGGTAGTCTTTCAGAATTATGGTCATCTGTTAACACTAATACTTCCATTGTTGACCTACTTCTAGCAGTGGCATTTCAACAAATCACTAAATCTTGGAAGATCGCCTCAAATGTCTCCTTTCAAGCCTGGTGGTATGGTGTTTGCTATAACCATAGGCTAGATAGAGCTTATGTTTACCCTATGATACTTGCCATCAAACCTGATTTGTTATGGTTACCCATTACATATTTCTTGGATATATCGGCTCAAACTCTACCACTGCATACACCCTGTATTGAAGAAGTACCCAAACCTCCTTGATATGTTTATTCATAACTTATTTCTATATCATATTTCTTTTTTGAATATTATAAAAGGTTTTATTGGACGTTCTTCAAGTGTTTGCAGATAATATTTTAAAGGCAAAGATTGTATTCTGATACTTGACTCTCTCTCCCCCCCTAGCCCCCTTTTTCTGTTCCTCCCCTCATTTTTATTGTATCGTTTTCATCCTTTGCAATGTGATATATATTGATATTGTACCATATTGTTATTTATTGCACTTTTCTGTTTAATTAATTACTTTTAAAACTTAATTCATGTAAATACTAGTTCAGGCTGATACATATGACATACTTATGGTACATTTGTATCTCATATGCATGGCTACTAGTGATGCGGTACCAATCTGTGTCCTTTGTTTCCCCTTCATTGTATTGGTGCTGTTAGCCTTCAAATAGCTCCCAGCCAGAAGCACATTTGAACAAAAGAAGGACTGATTGTCCTTTTTTATTCAGCCTTTGTTTTAGGCCCTACTTGATCTGAAAATAGGAAAGCTTCTTTGCTGCCTGCATGTAGCTGCTCCAAAAAAAAGTAGACAGCATGTGGCGCTGCTGAATTGTGTACTGTGTTGACATATTACCAGAGGGAAAAATTCAGCATATTTCAGTACCGGCTGGTATCGGGGAAAAGTGGAGGTGTAGTGCGGGGGCTAGTAACAAAAGAAACAAAAAAAAGAACATGCCACTCACTGCTTTTCTGCTAGCTGCTCTTCTGCTCCTCTAGGCACATGCTGAAGTTCCCAGACTCCCCTACGGCCAATCAAGACGCTGCTCTCATGGTGGTAATACCCATGAGAGCAGCATCACGATTGGGTGGGGCAGGCTGGTTTTGATCAGGGTTTCAGAGCCTCTGCCTGCTGTTATTCTCCACCTTGTAATGCAGTGGGGTTGGAGAGATTTTAGTATGCATATCGGTTTGGCCATCCTACATGCACACTGACAACAGTGCCCACCACTCCTCCATGGTTCCTAGTAAGGCCCTGCCAACAATCTCAGTTACTGACGAAAAACAATATGATACTAAGTCTGTTTTATTATAATTTATTTTTCATTTTTCTCTGGGTGCATACTCATACCGGAGGAGCCACCACTGCCAGTGTCCACATGTACTGAAAGAGGTTGCTGAGCTTTTCCGTTACAGCTCTTATTGGGCGAGGAGTGTAAAACTTACTAATTTCTCTAAATGAGGTATTCGGAATTAGACAAAATGTACCATGTATATGTGTATATGTATATTTTGTATTTACATAGCGCCTTCTACCCAGAGGTCTCGTAGCGCTGTATTCATACCGCTGTGGAACCCTACCTGGCTTTCCTGTGAGGTGTACACTCCTGGGCACCCCCAAGGTAAAGCCAGGCATCCAAGCGCTGCTGGGGCCGTTGTGGAGATTAAGCAAGCTATTGCCCAGAGGCGCAGAGTGGGACCCATGATTAGACTGGGCACCGAGGCGAGAATGATCAGGTCCGGGGAGATTGAGTCCAAGAGCCACCAAGGTGGGAATTGAACCCTGGTCCTGGGCCAGACCTCTGCATCTGGATCTGCTGCACTAACCATTGAATTATATCAAAAAATTGCCTCATCACCTAAATTTATATCCACATTTGAGGAAAGATGAACACGCTAACTGTCGTATTCAACAAGGTATTTTTATTTTTACCAGAATTTCTTTTCAATTGATCAAAGTTTGTCAAAAAGAATGAATAAAAGACACACAAAAACACTTCTCTACATTACATATTTACACCATAAGTGTCATACTTTTTCTCTGTACAAATGTATTCCAAACTGAGCATGAAAACAGTCAAAAGCAAATAAGGTGACGAATCTGAAACAAACAGAACAATTTATACATGTGCAACATACAACAATACATTTTTAAACAACTGTGAAAAGTGAATAAAGCACGAAGAAATATTGAAAAAAAAGAAGGAAAAGATAGAAAAGGAAAAATTAATGTGTCTTTTTTGCCACCAGCAACTGCTGGTATAAAGAGGTGAATCACAATAAATCCTTTCTAACTGGCCGACGCGTTTCGATTCCAGAGAGTGATTTCCTGGAATCTCATCAGGGCGCAATAAATCTGTCTGTTGGGGAAAGGAAAGGGTAGTAAATTATAGTCTTGACAGCTATAGACTAAATTCCCTATAATGTGGCACTCAGGAAGTGGAATGAACCTACCAGTTTGAGGATGCAAATATGCACGCTGAATATATCTGTGCGAAGTCAAACTTCTGGAGGTGCAATCGGGGTATGGATGGGGGGCCACCTAAAGATGAATCAACCATTGTAAAACAAGCACCATTTGTCTAAACATGGTTCAATTTGGATGTAAAGTAAAGCGACATACCGTCAGCTGGTGTGTGAATGAGAGCTGACGGCTGCCGCTGAATTGGCGTTGTATTCTCAGGCGGGTTTCAGTTGGGGTAATGGGCGTTCATGCTAAGAAAACGAGGGGGACAAATCAGTATATTGGTCCTGAAAGTGACCAACCCGTTGTCGGCAGGTATAACATAGCAACATGCATTTACTTGGCAACGGCGATCCCTGAGGCTTCGTGTTATTCTATTTTGTCTATTCTCCTCGTACCTTTGGGGTTATAGAGGCATCCGCTGTGAAAATAGCGGTATGAGTTAGTTAAAGTATTCTAAAAAACGTTTTTTTTTAATTTAACAGAATGATGAAAACACGAGCGTTGCGTACCTGTGTCCTCTCTTGTCCTTATCTACGGCGTTCTGCACCAAATCCAAAATGGACGACAGGTGTGTTTACCTGGTTATAGCCCTCAGGTAAAGGGCTATGCATTGTGGTAAACGTAGTTCGGTGCCCAAATTATGAATTAGAAGCGAAATGCACAGCAAGAAATCTCTCTCGCTCTAACCATTGAGCCACGCTTCTCCACATGTGGCAGGACCAACATGTTTTAAAGAATGTAGTGCAAAATTCAAACCTATTTAGCGATGGTAGTTTTGATCAATGATGTAGGTCATAAAGGCATATACTTGATATGGATTAAGCGTGCCTAAATATGATGGGTTGATCTGTGGGTGAATTGGTGCCTTTGAGTGTGTTTTATGTGGCTGCATTTGAGCAACAATTGGTTCTGAGCTTCTTCTATTACTTGTATGACTGAGTGGATGCTATATACAAAAGTCAGGCCTTGTTGTTTTCCCAATGCTTATTTACAAGTCCTCTCACATTTGTTCAAAAGTTTAAAAGTTCACTTTCATAGGGGCATATGATCAAGCCCCTGAGATAAAATTATTGCCGCTTTAGCGTCCGTTTTCAGGACGGAAAGCAGCGATAATTTTATCGCCTAATCAGCAAGGTCAAGCTACCGCGTGAATCTTTGCATTATCGCCATTTCCCCCAACGCCCAGCTTTGCATCTCTAATGAGATGCAAAGTGGGCGTTCCTGCCCTGATATAACTGGAGAAATGTCGCTAAGTGACATTTCTCCAATTGTCAATGCAGAGCGACAAGCAAAGTAGCGATAACCTCTGTTATTGCAAATTTCCATATTCCTGCGTCAAAACTTACGTAGCCATGATATCCTTTGTAAGGTGGAAATCATGGCAAAGTTTACCTTGCCCTATCAGCAAGCTTTCGCCAAACCTTGTGCGATCATCACTGTATTTCCAGCGATAATCGCACAATTGGCAGTTTGCGCTTTGAATGTTATCGCTTTGGAGATAAGCGTTGCTGATAGCACCCTATCTCTAATTATCCTCGCGCTATGAGCGCTGAGCGATAATTATCGCATAGCCTTGATGATATGCCCCCTAGTTCTGCCACCACTGAGTCATCACCTTTCTGCTGTTTGCATTACTTCTGACAGATTGTCTTTGTACTGCACTGATGCTTTTCTTGCTACACTTGGCAGCTGCTGTAGCTGTCTTTTCCTTTTCCCATACAGTGAACGACACCCGTGGCAGCAAGCAGGGTTAAAGCTCTTTTTACACAGATTAATGCACCTTAAAATGCAGAGAAAGGAGATACCATTCATTAAAAAAAAGCACATGCCAATGTTATGCCAGTGTATGTTTTCTTCCAAATTCATTATTACAGTGTAATCTACTCGACATATAGCGAATCCAGACCTTCGCTTTAAATTTACTGGGTTGTGCCAATTTGACCACGTAACTAATGCCAGAAGAAAACTGTCTGTGCTGGCAGTCAACAAAACAGTGCTTTGTTTTATACACAGGATATAGTATGGTGTGAAAAAGGTTGTCTTAAAAAGATGAATAAGGTGAAGTTTATCGTATACTACACTAAAATCGGCAATTCTAATGTCAAGTATACAAAATGCAAATGCGGTGGCTATACCATAATTGCTGCACATATATAATTTTAAATAGTCCCGAATGCAGTTTTTATACACAATGTTATTCAATGAAAAAGAGGTGCTTTCATGGTACTACACACTCTGCCACCAGGAGTATCTAAGCTAGCCTAGGACCACATCCTTGGTGGAAAATAAACCAATGAAATGTACCGAAGCACACGCAGGCAGTCCATTAAATATAGTATGTCGATGGCTGAGTATATGTCATAGTCATCCTGTAGTTGTCAAGTGACTAAGGCTTATCAAGGCGGATATGTTTATCGGAGCTTCTGGATAAACACAATAGGCCCTTATTTGTTTTTGCCATACTTGATACTTTACTCACCACACGTGCAGATATATGCATGTAAAAATACTTTGGGGCTACCTTAGCCTTTGGAACTTGTTACTCTGTGGCTAGAAATCTTTTCCATTTTGGTTCTTTTATGCCTTTATCCTCAGATTATGAAGAGACCCTACATGAGACTGTATTTGGTTTTTCTTCCTACAACTCCAGGACGACCATTATATATACTCAGCCTTGAAAAAGTTCCTCAGACTAAACACGTGTCGGCTGCCTTCTGCTCCTTTGTCACACTTGACTGTGACAGAAATTGTGAGAACTAAAGAAAAGAATAAATAATGCTCAGCAAATAATTTTATGGACTTTGGAGTACTTTATGATCCATCAATATACTATATTTAATGGTCTGCCTGTGCATGCTTCGGTACCCATGCCAAGTACATAGATACCATTGGCCCATTTGCGATGCTGTTCACTGCACTGCAGCATTTTAAGCATAATAACTGTTAGAAATAGGGGTCTCTAGTTGGCAGGTTGTTTCTAGGCCTGGGCGAAGCACTACGCTACGCTCCCGGAGTTTGCAAAGTTTGCGCAACTTCGCACTACACGAGCTGCACGTAGCACAGTGCGAACACGCGTAGTGCAGCGCTCATTTTTTGCTTGTTCGCGGTCCTGAACGTCATGTTCGCGACCGCGAGCAAGCAAAATGACATCCCGGCGAGATTCTCAATGCGGGGAGGTAAGGTTTCTCATTGTGAGTGGTTGTGCATGCTCGCGACCGCTCTCAATGAGAAACTACCAGTTCGCGTTGAGAAAGCTGAAGCTCGAGTAATATTCTACTCGAGCAGCAGAAAACTACAGCTCGCACTGTGCAAGATGCTGTATTCAATGATTGCACAGTGCTGGATGCTTGTCCGCACTGTGCAATCATTGAAAACACATCTTGCACAGTGCGAACTTGCTACTACGCAGCTCACGTAGTGCTACGTGAAGTTCGCGTAGTGCGAAGTGCACTTCGCGTAGCTTCGCGTAGCGCTACTTCGCGAACTACGCCCACCATTAGTTGTTTCCCTGTCCAAGTGGGGACCCATCTTCCTAGTCAGGATAAGGGGGATACACTACTGTAATAACTTTTGCTCAACCCCTGGGTAGCTTGGCATGAGCCGTCAGGCTTATCTCAGAGGCAGTGGTTTAAGCATTTGCACATACCCAATAGTAATACATTGAAAGCACCACAAAAGGACAACAAGCCGGTTTTAGAAAAATAACCAATATTTATCTTTGTAAACCAATACCAAAACAATAAAAATCCAACAAACAATGCTCAAAATATTCACTTTCCAAGAATAACCATAAAAATGCAGTTTCTTGAAATCGGAAGCTCTGTCCAACAGTTTTGGTCAACCGTGTTCGTGTGAATCAGCGTCGGTGTCAGAAGACTTGTAAACAGTACCTTTTGTTCTGGCTGACCACAGCATTGGGGGCCAACAGCGGTGGTCATCAAGGCTGCGGTGTGAAGCTGAGCAGTGTGGCGTGCAGTTCCCTCAGGTCACTTTGCAGGCAGCAGCTTATTGGCAGTCATCCTGTGGCGCCGGTGAGACCAGGGCATAAGAGGGGCAGGGTGGTACTCATCACGGTATTGATGGTCACAGTGCAAGCTGCAGCGTCCGATGAAGATCAGAGGTTGATGGGGCTGGCGTCGGTGGGCGTCGCCTGTGGGGTAGAACAGGGCGGTGATCCGTTTAGCTTACGAGTGGTGTCCCAGTCCACCGTCTATACCACAGTGGCAATATCAGCTGTCAATTGAGTCATTAGTGAAACCATGACAGCTGAGTGAAGCAAGGCAGTGTGAAGTGCCCACAGTTCGCGGTGAAAGCAGCGCCTCAGTGGTGGGGGTAGTCGTCGGTGAGACCAGATTTGTGGTACAAATTGGGACAGTGCCCTCTGCCGTGCCTTCAGGTCAAAAAACTGCCAGCAGGCTTGGTGACAGCGTTGGATTGGTGTTCTTATCTGGGGCAACAGAGACACGTGGTCCCAGATGTGGTCCCCAGATGTGGTCCCCAGAGGAAGGTGAAGTCTTTGCTGTACCTGAGACTTCTCGAACAGGGGGCAAGCACAACCGCAAGCTCTTGGAGAAACTCAAACAAAGAAGGTGTAGAAAGGTCAGTCCAGTCCTTACTCTGCCCAAGACAGAAATATTCATTGCAAGTCAACACAGCAAAGCACACAGCAAAGTGGTAGTTCTCCAGCTCTTCTTCTTGGCAGGTTTCTGAGTCCAAATGAGTTCTAAAGATCTGAGGTCTGAGCCCCAATATGTATACCATATTTCCCTTTGTTCTCTTGTGACAGAGAGTGTCTGTGCTTAGTCCAAACCTCTTCTGTCTTCTCTGGTCCAGCTTCCAAACAGGAGGTGGAGACTGGAGATGGCTTTGTGTAAGGCAGACCAGGCCTATTAAGGTGCAAGGAAATCTTCTCTCACTACTCTAAGTGCAGTCCAGGTCTATTCAGCCCTGCCCTGACTTATCCAGGAAAAGCAGGACACACCTCGACCTCCCCCACTGGCTGTCTACAGTGAATGCACATCCCCAGCCCCTGTCACTCTAAAGACAGGCAGTCAATCCAAACCCCAGCAGAGGCAGACAGGATGGTTAAGCAAGAAATAGCCATTTTCTAAAAGTGAAATTTTCAAACATACAATTTAAAAACCATGTTTACTAAAAGATGTATGGTTAAATTCTGAGTCCAGGCTTACTAAATTAAATTCTCCAATCTTGTCCCAATGGAAAGTTATACTTGCAAAATATTGCAAAGTAGCTCCCATTCTATCTTATAGGACAGATAGCCTTTCAATGGTGAAAAATGAAATACACTGTATTTCTTTCTTTAATCTTTATTTCGGGTAAAAAGCCATAGGAGATATACATTATCAAATAACCCATCATAATAACAACTTTTCATATAACAACCTTTCCAAAACGTGCCGCTAGACCAATGCATATGTGTTGGAAATCATATTTCCAATACGAGACCTTTCTTGATTATTAAAAAATAAATAAAGTTAAAATTTGAAAATTAAAAGACATTAAGGAGTGACAGTAAATCTCATTATAGGTTACCAACGACTAGAAATTTCATATCTGGCATCCCTAAAATAGACTTCCCGGTTTAGGAGTCTAATTAAAAGTTTAAAATACTAATAGTACAAGATATATACCAGGTACATCATTCCTATTGTTTTTTTTTTGTACAATGCAAAACTAATATAATAATAATCATAATAGTATTCCACATGTACTAAATAAAGTGCAAATGCAAAAACCAATATAGTTCATGTATAATATACTAAAGTTTCAAAACTTCCTTTTTTCTTATTAAACTTACATCAAACAGGTACCTACTAACACTGAAAACCACAGTTTGAGATGTATCTGTTCTCAGTATTCTTTCAGCCTCATAGCAGGATCTTGTACCCAGTAGCCGACAAATGGGTTTGATCCATTTACACTGTATTTTACTATCAGGACATGTTACACACACCAGTACATTTCCTACCTTTCACCCACAGTGCACCCTGCCCATTAGGGTACCTTGGGCCTACCTGAGGGGTGCCTCACATGTAAGAAAAGGGAAGGTTTGGTGCCTGGCAAGTGGGTACACTTGCCAGTTCAACATGGCAGTCACAACTGCACATAGACAATTCAATGGCAGGTCTGAGAATGCTTTGAAGAACTGCTTGGGTGAGTGGCAGCACCAGTGCTGCAAGCCCACTAGCAGCATTTGATTTACAGGTCCTGGCACACACAGTGCACTTTACTAGGGACTTAGACGTAAATCAAATAAGCCAAACATGGAAACAACAATCCATAAACATAATTTACCTGGAGAACATGCACTTTAGAACTGAATAGCAGTGGGAAAGCGCCCTGAGTCCTAAAACCAGCAAGAACAGGTCAGAAACAGGAGGCTAAAAAGCAAATAAATCTGGGGATAAACCCACGGAGAAAGTCAGGTCTAACAATTTCGCACTTACCACATTTACCACATAATCCATCATCTGCTGCACAATCTGCGGATTTAAAAATAAAATAAAATTCTAGCTCAAACACACCAAAATTTACTTAGAACATGGCAACCCGAGTTGCTTAACAGTGGAAGGCTGTTCGCAAAGGTTGAATGGTCACCTTTCAGTCACATATTGCTGTATTTTGGATGTTAACTGATACTAATGAGGTGAAACATTTGCGCAACAATCTTAGAACAGGGAACATTTGCACAGTAATGAATACTATCGCAAAATTGTCTCACGTTCTGCTGCAGGATTTGCATTTTTTGGCTCATAATTTATTTAACCTTGCCACATAATTTTATCCTCCCCAGCCTTGTATTTCTAGTGCTTTTGACTTTAACAAACTGTAGTCTGGAAGAACATCTGGCTTTCAGAAAGTAGTATCTCTATGGCAGACATGCCTTCTAACCTGCATGCATTGACCCGCTGCTACAGTTGCCCGAGACTTACTTGCTCTGTGCAGCGCTCTGCAAGCAAAACACCTCAACACTCTAAAGCACCAGCTACGGTCTTTTCAAGACCAATTTCAACAGAGCGACTGCTCAGAGATTCCCCCCTCCTTCCAGCAGTGCCCTTTCAAGTGTACACACCAGCTGAGTACGTTAGTAGCTCAGCCACATGTCCCACAGCACACCAGTTCAAAAACCTATGCGATAGCCACCTGTAAGACTCACCCACTCCCGGCGGCAACTTCAGGAAATACTACTTAGCCATGAGCGTGGCAAGCTACAGACTGTAATTACTCACAAGCTCCCAGTTGTGCATGGCTTCAACATGCTCGACATGCACCTCAGTACGATAGCAAGCAACATGCACCTTAACAATGGCTAAGCAGTGTGGTCTCTTCCTCATGCCGGATCGCCATCAAGGACACCTATGCGAGATACCCTGGAAGCAATCTATAATGTGTTGCCTTAAATGTACCCTTGAAACCTTGCTGCACCTTCCGCAGACATCACAAAACGTCCCGCCGATGATAATTTATAAAAACAAAGAATATTTAAATACAAAAAGTGACATCAAAATACCTAAAATCAAATAGGGGGAAAGGGAGATGTGAATGTTCATAGTTTTACCTAAAAGTAGCGCCAAAAAACATTAAGTGCCCACACATTTATCTGCTTGTGCTTGACCATTACCTAGGTGTGAATTAGGCTAACAGCGATGGAACATGGGTCAGATACAGGGACCAGTTTTAACCTGACTGGAAATTTTACATTCTGACTTAGTCTATTAAATAAAAGTTAAAAATCCTCAGTGAGAAAAGGCAGCAGCAGAAGTCCTGGTAAAGCTGTAGGCTTTTGGCGAGAAAGCTCAGAGAGGAAGAAATACAAAATCTGTCCCTCGCCAGCCAGATCATTTTCAGGTGACTCTTCCTGGTGAAGATTCTTACCATCATAATTAGTCACTTTGTTAAACTCAGGTTTTCTCAGCAGGCCAAGGCTAAATCTTTATACAACACTAGGAGATGATGGACCGAGTGCTGAAACTTTTCAAACACTCACCTCCAGGCACAGATCTGGGTTGAATCCATCATCATTCTTTGGCTCACTTCACCACCCCAGTTCAGATACAGCTATATGCAAATCAGTCTCAGTTCCCATGAGCCTGTGCCTCATGGGAACAGTCCTACCTGAACTGTCAAACCGTGTCTTCCCTGGACCAGAAACAATCATCATAGGACTTTTTTCTGGGTAACACCCCTCATCAGCCAGGCTAGCTTGATTCCAGTGGCACAGGGTCGAGGCTGATTTGCATATAGCTAGGTCTGAACTGAGGAAGCAGAGTGAGCTAAACAACGATGATGGATTGTGTGACTGGGAGTGAGTGTCTGAAAAGTTTCAGCGCTCTGCCCATCTTCTCTATGTGTTTGAAATCAGTACCCACACAGGGCCCAGTGGGGTCAGATACCCCTGATGTGACATCCAGCTGCAATGTATTTGCTGCTCTGGAAAAGCTCCAAGTTAGAGCAACCTAAATCTTTGGCCCAGCAATAACACACAAGTTTTTGAGCGCCAAGTTTTGGGATCAGTCAGGAGATGTACACTCTGGCACCAGCCAAGAGTTTCAAGTTTTTAGGAATAGCCCTTGGGGGAGTCAGGACTCCAACAGAAGCCACCCGTAGGATCCAGGGCAGATCGAGTTGGAACTGGTACATGACTACAGCCCAAACCACAGAACAGAATTACAGCAAATGTGGCTGAAAGCTAGATCTTTGTCCAGAAAGCGAACTTTTTGTGATCTGGCGTAAATCCATTCAGTAGTTTCGGAGATATTAAAGAACATCCACATTTGTTTATCTAGAGTGGCAAATACATCACAAATATATATTTTTTGTTATTGAAATCCATATATTACATAAATTAGCATCTTAATATTTATACGTCAAAATTCAATAAATTCGGATTTGCAGGAATAAAAATTTAACATAAACGCTTAATCCAGAATTCAACTAGCTAACAAATCAGAAACAACATTTCAAGCCCAAGAGCTTAAAATGGCAATTGCCCTAAAATATCGTCCATTGCCCCATAATCTCATCAAGTTTCGACATGTTCTCAGATCTTTCATTCCTAAAATATGAACGTAATGTAAATATATATCAAAAGTATCATTTGAACCGAAATAGTTCACTTAGATTCCGAAAAAATCTTCTAAGCAAAATATAGTGCTACTACCTTTTTCGTAAAAATCCTAAAAGTCGGGATACCACTGATGACGGTATCCAATACCAATTCTGTCAGATTAAGCATCCCCATTGAAAAACTCTGCCCAGATCTTATCAAACTTTTCAGCCCAACCGTTCCTAAGGCATACGCTTGTTCACTTCTTTTAACCTGTGCCATCTTCCAGATCTATTCATGTTTTGATGGTATTAGATCTGATCGCCATCTTTGAAGAAGAAGTGATCTGGCAACTGCCACTCAAATATATAGGAGTTTAATCGTTTTGTCAGGCAGCCTGAGGTCTGGATGATAGCCAAGCATTATCAACAAGGCATTGGGTCCACTTATTAATACACATTCTGATGTTAAATAATCAAAAATGTTGATCCAAAATTTCTGGATCAGGAGGCACTGTGATATTATGTGCGTCCAATTGGCAGAGGGATGATTGTGGTACCCAAAACACTGCCCTGATTGATTTGGATACGGCTTAGCTATAAAGCTCAGAGTTCTATACAGTAGCCACTTACTAAAGAATAGCATTCTTTGCCAATTGGCCCCTCTGACCGTACTGAAATTTAATTTAATAATTGTAGACCAGACATTTGCAGTAATTTCCAGCTCCTCTTATTTTTCCCATTTAATTATAGCCTTAGATTCCAGATCCATCCCCTTGATTGAGGCTAAATGTTTTTTCCATTCCCCGAGTTTTTTAAAAACAGTATCTTCTAATAAATCATGAACTAGACGAATTTATGTTTTTATCATATATGATTTTTTAAGAAATAAACTTTTGTACAATCTACACAGAATACCTTTTGGGTGTTGTTTCAGAGTATGAATGATGAGTGTTTGGAATTAGTAATTGATTCATACTTTAGCCCAGAGGGTAAAATATTCTTACTATTCTTACTATTACTGTAACTGGTGCTCTGACCCTTCTTGGATTATATGAGCCCCTCTCCTTGGTTTTCAAGGCATATCTATCAATCAATCAATCATGGGCATTTGTATAGCGCGCTACTCACCCGGAAGGGTCTCAAGGCGCTGGGGTGGAGGGGTTCGCTACTGCTCAAAGAGCCAGGTCTTGAGGAGCTTCCTGAAGGAGAGATGATCCTGGGTCAGGTGGATGGGGAGGGAGTTCCATGTCTTGGCTGCCAAGTAGGAGAAGGATCTTCCCCCGGCGGTGGCTTTGCGGATGCATGGTACGGTGGCCAGGGTGAGGCTGGTCGATCGTAGCTGGCGGGTGGGTGCATATAAGGTCAGGCGATTGTTGAGGTACTTGGGGCCCAGGTTGTGGAGGGCCTTGTGTGCGTGGGTGAGGAGCCTGAATGTGATCCTCTTGCTGATGGGGAGCCAGTGCAGGTCTCTCAGATGGCCGGAGATGTGGCTGTGTCGGGGGATGTCCAGCACGAGTCGTGCGGAGGCGTTCTGGATGCGCTGGAGTCTTTTCTGAAGTTTGGCTGTGGTTCCGGCGTAGAGGGTGTTTCCGTAGTCTAGTTGGCTGGGTGACCGTCTTCCTGGTTTCGGTGGGGATCCTTCGGAAGATCCTATGGAGCATGCGCAGGGTGTTGAAGCATGATGACGAGACGGCGTTGACTTGTCTGGTCATCGATAGGGAGGAGTCCACGATGAAGCCCAGGTTGCGAGCATGGTCTGTTGGTTTGGGGGTGGCTCCCAGGGCAGGGGGCCACCAGGAGTCATCCCAGGCGGAGGGCGATGGTCCCAGGATGAGGACTTCCGTCTTGTCTGAGTTCAGTTTCAGGCGGCTGTTCTTCATCCATTCGGCGACGTCTTTCATCCCTTCGTGTAGGCTGGTTCTGGCGGTGGCGTGGTCTTTGGTGAGGGAGAGGATTAGCTGGGTGTCGTTGGCGTAGAAGATGATGTTGAGGTTGTGTTTGCGTGCGATGGCTGTGAGAGGGCTCATGTAGATGTTGAAGAGGGTTGGGCTAAGTGAAGATCCTTGTGGTACGCCGTAGATGATTTCAGTGGCTTTGGATCATAACGGGGGATGCAGACTCTCTGGGATCTTCCGGCGAGGAACGAGATGATCCACTCCAGTGCCTTCTCTCGGATTCCGATGTTGCTGAGGTGCTGTACTAGGGTGCGGTGGCAGACAGAGTCGAACGCTGCAGAGAGGTCCAAGAGGATGAGGACCGCTGTTTCCCCATTGTCAAGCAGGGATCTGATGCTGTCCGTGGCTGCGATGAGGGCGGTCTCTGTGCTGTGGTTGGCTCGGAAACCGGACTGCGAAGGGTCGAGGGATCCGTTTGTCTTGAGGAAGGCCACAAGCTGTTTGTTGACGGTCTTCTCAATGACTTTGGCAGCAAAAGGGAGGAGCAAAATGGGGCGGTAGTTCTTGAGGTCGGTGGGGTCCGCTGTTGGTTTCTTCAGGAGGGCGCTGAGCTCGGCGTACTTCCAGGTCTCCGGGAAGGTGGCAGTGTTGAAGGAGGTGTTGATGATGTCCCGGAGTTGGGGTGCGATGATGGAGTCGGCCTTGTTGAAGACGTGGTGGGGCAGAGGTTGGTTGGTGATCCGGAGTGGATGGTGTTCATTGCACCATCAACTGATCCACGCCACCAAGAAAACAGCATTCAAGGACCGGCTGGACAACAACGCACACAACTGCAAGGAACTCTTCAACATCGTGAAAGAGCTCTCCAACCCCAACGCCGGAAACAACGACATCACCCCGTCGCAAGACCTCTGCAACTCCCTCGCCTCCTACTTCCACAACAAGATCGCTGACATACACAACAGCTTCAGCCCACAAACAACGCTCCCCACGACCGCACCAACGCCCCCCACCACCACCCTCAGCGCCTGGCCCCAAATCAACACAGAAGACACCATCTGCACGATGAACTCTATCCACTCCGGATCTCCGACCGACCCCTGCCCCCACCACGTCTTCAACAACGCCCACGCTGTCATCGCACCCCACCTGCGGGACATCATCAACACCTCCTTCGACACCGCCACCTTCCCTGAGAGCTGGAAGCACGCCGAACTCAGAGCTCTACTAAAGAAACCAACAGCAGACCCCACCGAACTCAAGAATTACCGCCCCATCTCGCTCCTCCCGTTCCCAGCCAAAGTCATCGAGAAGACCGTCAACAAGCAGCTGGCTGCCTTCCTCGAGACGAATGGATCCCTCGACCCCTCACAGTCGGGCTTCTGAGCCAACCACAGCACCGAGACCGCCCTCATCGCTGCCACCGATGACATCCGAGCCCTGCTGGACAACGGTGAAACAGCGGCCCTCATCCTCCTAGACCTCTTCGCGGCGTTCGACACTGTTTGCCACCGCACCCTAGTGCAGCGCCTCAGCAACATCGGAATCCAGGAGAAGGCACTGGAGTGGATCATCTCCTTCCTCGCTGGAAGGACACAGAGAGTCCACCTACCACCGTTCAGATCTGCAGCCACGGAAGTCATCTGCGGCGTTCCTCAGGGCTCCTCGCTCAGCCCCACCCTCTTCAACGTCTACATGAGCCCCCTTGCGGCCATCGCACACCAGCACAACCTCAACATCATCTCCCAGGCCGACGACACCCAGCTGATCCTCTCCCTGACCAACGACCCCGACCCCGCCGCCGCCAGAACCAACCTCCACGAAGGGATGAAAGACGTAGCCGAGTGGATGACGACCAGCCGCCTGAAACTGAACTCAGACAAGACGGAAGTCCTCATCCTGGGCTCCTCGCCCTCCGCCTGGGACGACTTCTGGTGGCCCCCCGCCCTGGGCACCGCACCCAAACCGACAGACCACGCACGCAACCTGGGCTTCATCCTGGACTCCTCCCTCTCCATGACCAGACAAGTCAAAGCCATCTCCGCGTCCTGTTTCAACATCCTGCGCATGCTACGGAAGATCTTCCGGTGGATCCTGGCTCTCATCCTTCTTGACACAACGATCCTATCAGATCTGGGAGAAAGACGCCCGCTCCTCCGAAATGCCCCTCCAATGTGGTGTGCCTCAGGGCTCCTCCCTGAGCCCTACATTATTTAACATATATATGTCCACATTGGAGGAAGTCATTACCCCTTTCGGAGTGAGTGTCATCAACTACGCTGATGACACCCAATTAGTGGTGTCGTTGTCCCACCCTCAACAACAGAAAGCCGATCTCCTTAACTGCCTCACGCAGGTCCATCACTGGATGAATACATCAGCGCTAAAATTAAACGGGGCAAAAACCGAGGTCCTTGTACTCGGCCCAAAAGGAACCTCATTTCCGTTGGACATGTGGCCAACATGTCTAGGTCCCCCCCCAGACCCAAAGACAGAGGTAAAAAGCTTGGGTGTCTGGATCGACTCGGAGCTCTCCTTCGCCCCACAAGCAAAAAAGGTCGTAGGGACCTGTTTCGGTCTGCTTAAATCCTTGAGGAAAGTCCTGCCCCTTCTTCCTCCGAAATCGCAAAAACTTTTAGTCCAGGGTCTTATTATATCTAGACTGGACTATAGTAATGCGATCTATTTGGGTGCACCGGAAGCAACATTGACTAAATTGCAGAGGATCCAGAACACCGCTGCTCGGATCATTACCAACACCCCGGCCAGATCTTCGGCCAAGCCTGCCCTCAAACTCCTGCATTGGCTCCCCATAAGGGAGAGAATTAAATTTAAAGCCCTGTGTTTGGTGCACAAAACCCTGAATAACCAAGGCCCTCCAATTCTCCGAAACTTCATTACCCCTTACATAGCCACAAGAACCCTTCGCTCTAATGCAGAAAACCTTATCAATGCCCCAAGGTTTAGGAAAGCACGATCAGGAGGAAGACGGTTCGCGGTTCATGCGGCCCGTCTTTGGAACTCCCTCCCACGAGATCTTCGTCTGGAACCCCACTACCTCCGTTTCAGGAAACGATTAAAAACACATCTTTTCCCCTAGCCCTTATGCTCCTCCCGTTAACTCAGTCCTCAGTCATGTCTCTTAGGTTCCTCAGCGCTGGGATACTTCCGGGGGACTATGCGCTTTATAAAAATAAATAATAATAATAATAATAATAATAATAATAATAATCTCCACTGAGACCAGGAAGACGGTCACCCAGGCCCTCGTCACCAGCCGACTAGACTACGGCAACGCCCTCTACGCCGGAACCACCGCCAAGCTCCAGAAGAGACTCCAGCGGATCCAGAAAGCCTCAGCCAGACTCATCCTCGACATCCCCCGACGCAGCCACATCTCCGGACACCTGAGAGACCTGCACTGGCTCCCCGTCAACAAGAGAATCACCTTTCGTCTCCTCACCCACGCACACAAAGCCCTACACGACCAAGGCCCGAGCTACCTCACCAACCGCCTCAACTTCTACGCTCCCAAACGCCACCTCTGATCGACCAACCACGCCCTCGCCGCCGTCCCCCGCATCCGAAGAGCGACAACAGGAGGAAGGTCCTTCTCCTACCTGGCCGCCAAGACCTGGAACACCCTCTCTACCGACCTCCGCCTGACCCAAGACCACTTCTCCTTCAGGAAGAAGCTCAAGACCTGGCTGTTCGAGCAGTAGAGGCACACCACCCCCTCCCCCAAGCGCCTTGAGACCATCTGGGTGAGTAGCGCGCTCTATAAATGCCTTGATTGATTGATTGATTGATTGTGCGGGTGGTGTCTTCGGTGCTGATCGGGGTCCAGGCGCAGAGGGTGGTGGTGGGGGGCGTTGGTTAGGTGGTTGGGTGCGTGGTTGGTGCGCCGAAGCTGTTGTGCATATCGATGATCTTGCGGTGGAAGAACGAGGCGAGTGAGTCGCAGAGGTCTTGCGAGGGAGTGATGTCGTTGTTTCCGGCGCTGGGGATGGAGAACTCTTTGACGATGCTGAAGAGTTCCTTGCTGTTGTGGGCATTTTGTCCATTTGTTCTTTGAATGCTGTCTTCTTGGTGGTGTGGATCAGCTGGTGGTGTTCGCGGGTGGCGTGCTTAAGGGCCGTCATGTTGTCCGTGGTCTGGTCGAGGCACCAGGCTTTCTCGAGGGTGCGGCAGTTCTTCTTGGAGGTCTTGAGTTTGTCGGTGAACCAGGGGGCTTTCTTGCTGCCGGGTCTGCTGGGATGGTCCTTGAGTGGTGCAAGGTCATCTGCGCAGTTGGTGAGTCACTGTGTGAGGTTGCTGGCTGCTTCGTCGGGGTCCGTTGTGCTGGTGGGAGGGTTCTGGCGGAGGGAGGTGCTGAGCTGCTTGGCGGTGATCTTGTTCCAGTTCCTGGGAGGACCCTGTTTTGGGTGGTGGTGGGTCGTGGTTTTTCTGAAGCTGAAGTGGATGCAGCTGTGGTCGGTCCAATGGAGTCCGGTGGAGTGGCTGAAGGAGATGTGTTTGCTGAAGGAGAAGACGGGGTCAAGCGTGTGGCCGGCGTAGTAGGTGGGGGTGTTCACCAGTTGCTTGAGTCCGAGGTTAGCGAGGTTGTCCAGCAGGGTGGCGGTGTTGTGGTCCTTGTTGTTCTCCAGGTGGAAGTTGAGGTCCCCTAGGAGGATGTAGTCGGCGGAGGGGAGGGCGTGCGGGCTGATGAAGTCGACGATGTCTTTGCTGAATTGGGTGCGTGGTCCTGGGGGTCTGTAGATGAGGGTGCCTCTGAGGGTGGTCTTGGGGTCCGTGTGTATCTGGAAGTGGAGGTGTTCGGCTGCGGGGAAGGTGTCGTCGGGGTTGGTCGTGATGCGGATGGTGTTCTTGTGTACGATGGCGATACCTACTCCAGTCTGGTTGACGCGGTCCTTCCGGGTGATCTTGTGTCCGTCTGGGATGGCTATGGCGATGTCAGGCGCTGAGGAGGCGTTCATCCAGGTTTCTGTGAGGAAGGCGATGTCAGGGGATGTTGTGTCGAGCATGTTCCAAAGTTCGACGGCGTGCCTGTGGACGGAGCGGGTGTTGAGCAGGATGCACTTGAGGTGGTTGTTGTTAGTGCTCGGTTTGTCGGGTGCGGTGCAGGTCCGGAGGCAGGCTTGGCAGGTGAAGGGTCCATGGGTGCGTTTCGGGGTGGCTCGGTACCAGGCGGGGTTTCGGCCGGCGTTGAGTGCGTAGAGGGTGGCGGCTGCGTCGGTCTGACGTGCGGTCTGCATCGTCGGGGGCCAGGGGTCTTGGCGCTGGGCGCGGTCCAGGCGCAGACGGGCATAGAGGGGCTTGCCTTTGGCACGCCTTCGGCGCGCAATCAGCACGCCCGCTGTGCGTGAACGCTGCGCTTACGCGCGGACTCTGCCATAAATGGCAAAGTGGGAGGGAGGAACAGCTGGGAGGGGGGAGTGGGGCGGCTAATGGGAAGGGAGGGAAGGAAACAGAAAGAAAAAGGGGGCAGGGCCGCAGGGGAGCAGCGGCGGGGATCGGGGAGCAGGGGTGCGCTGGCGGGAAAAAACAGTCTTGAGAGGCGGCGAGGGAGAGGAAGGCACAATAAGGGAAACAGAGGCAATATGGCAGATACAATACAGGGCACAAAGTACAGTCACAAACTGGAAATACCAATACTAAGAGCAGGAGGCACAAATACAGGAAGCAGCTGACTCGGCAGTAGCGGCGAAGCCTGGGCGCACTCACGAGGAGCCATGCGGTTCAAGGAGCGACCGACCCTACGACAGGGTCAAAGGTCACAGCTCGCTACCGTGCGGACTCCGCACTAAATGGCCAAGTGGGAGGGAGGAGCAACTGGGAGGCGGGAGCGGGGCGGCGAATGGGAAGGGAGGGGAGGAAACAAAAAGAAAAATGGGGCGGGCCGCAGGAGAGCAGCGGCGGGGAGCGGGGAGCGGGGTTGCGCTGGCGGGAAAAAACGGTCTCGAGGGGCGGCGAGGGAGAGGAAGGCACAATCAGACAAACAGAGGCAATATGGCAGATACAATACAGGGCACAAAATACAGTCACAAACTGGAAATACCAATACTAAGAGCAGGAGGCACAAATACAGGAAGCAACTGACTCAGCAGTAGCGGCGAAGCCTGGGCGCACTCAAGAGGAGCCGTGCGGTGCGAGGAGCGACCGACCCTATGACAGGGTAAAGGTCACCCTATAGAACTATGGACACATGGGCCAGGTTGTAGTAGAACTGTGTTAGCTCCGCCTGCTGCAGAGGTCCATTGACACACAAATGGGACAACTTGTGAATCTCATGGGCCAGCTTGTGGGTGTTCTGAGGGACATACATGCTGCTCAAATGACGGCTGAACCCCTCTCCAGTGGCCAGCCTGCTGAATCACACACCATCTCAGCTTCGGCCACAGAGATGGGTGAGTTACAAGACAATGACTCCTCGGACACCTCCGAGCCTGCAACAAAGGTCCCCCTTCTAAGAGAGGCCATTCGAGGATCACCACAGGAGGATCACATGACAAGACACCAACCAAACCCAAGCCACTGAGCCAGCCATGATGGCACAATTGTTGCACTGAACATTGACTTTGTTAATTATCCAATCCCACATTGCCATGTTGATGGCAGGAGTTTTGGGGACTGTCTAATTTCATTAATGTGGGGACTACTCTATTTGTCTCCATTGCCATCACTGATAAATCCACTTTAATTTTAACACAATCTAATAGAAAATCAACACTATTTACACACCTTTACCTTTGTGTCAGTTCCATGTTTGTCACAGTAAGTACAATGTCAACTCTGATTCCAATGTACCACACGCTCTGATTGTGATGAGACATTGATGGGGTGAAGGAACCTAGAAAGACACAAGAGGATGACATTTAGTTGTCTGCTGATGCCATTACAGCAGCAACACACCAGTAGTAAACACTGTACAAGATTCATCACACATTACAATGACCAACACCATCACCATAGACATGAGGTAATTGGAAACCAAAACACTGTGCCTCACACATCAGCCATTAGCATTGAGCCAACAACACCTCATCTATGCTTCACCACTAACAGCAAAGTCAACAGACAATGTCATAGTTGTTCAAAGGTAACTTACACTCAAGGGAAGTAGTTGTAGATGAGCTGTTGATGCAAGTCAACACCTTCCTCTTCTCCACTATAATCGTCACTGGACATGTGTAGATTTGCAGCCAGGGGCATCTATTGCTCATCCTCATCCAGAATCAGGAGGATCCCTTTGTGTAAGGCCAGGTTGTGGAACATTAAGCATGCAACTATGATCTGACACACCTTTTGGGGAGAGTAGAGCACCACTGTTCTTGTCCAGACACCGAAATCTAGCCTTCAGAAGTCCAAAAGCATGCTTCACTACACGTGTCCTCCCATGTGCATTATTAAAGCGGACTTCCCTTGGGGTCCTTGGATTTCTCAGTGGGCTCAGCAACCAAGGCCGGTTGGGATACGCTGAGTTACCAGTTGTGAGAAACACAGACCAAGTTTGTAATACAAAGAGTTGAGGAGAACAGCATATCACACATATAGCACACTACTTGCTACACCTTACTCACCAACAAGTCACGCATGCTCCGAATGCAGATTTTTCATTAATTGTGGGATGATGCTGTTACGCAGTATGCAGGAGTCATGTGCAGAACTTAGATATTTGGCACATCCATTGGAGATGATTATATTCGCTTGGCATACCACTTGCACATTAATGGACTGGTAATGCTTCCTGATACTGTAGATGTGCTCACGTGCTTGTGGTGGAACTAGTCCGTGTGTGCAGTCAATGGCTTCAACAACATTAGGTATGTGGCCAAGGTCATAAACTTCCCCCTTCACATCTGCCAATTCATGTCTCCTAGGAAAGTTGATGTAGCGGTCCTTGTAGGTCAGCAATGCGGACAGGACATTACGCAGTACCATGCTGAACATAGTTTGAGACATCCCACCTGCGATGGCCACCATGTACTGAAACGAAGCAGTGGCAAAGAAATGTAGTATGGCCATCACCTTTACTGTTGCTGTCAAAGATGTTGGATATGTTCTGTGAGGCCAAATGGGTCTCGAACTGAGCACATAGCTCTTAAAAGGTAAGGGGATTCAGAAAGAATTTCCTTATGATGTCATCATCCTCCATGTTCCCCAGCACTGGGAATGGCTGATGCACAGTTGGTCGTCTCCTACGTATTCTGAAGGAGGACACATGCAAAGCTGACAAACATCTTACATAATGTCTAACACATCCCCAACATTCACAGGACCATGTAATCAGCCTAATACACAATTCATATACAGAGACACCTTGATCTCATGCAGTCATTCATGTGGGCTGGATGTACATACTAACTACTGTCAAATCAGACTATGTGAATGGTATATGGTACACTCTTACATCTTGTATAACCAGCCCTGGGTGTAGCTGACACAGCAAATGTGGCAAACAGCAACAATGCTGAATTGTACTTAGCTGCTGTCACTGCACAACCCACTTGCTTTAGTCTCACTAAGCACAACATCATTACAAAATGAGCAGAGTGAGTGTAAGCTGGATAACTATCAATATAAATACAGCACTGTATACAGTGATATAGGCACATTATGTGGTCAGTTCATCATGACTGTAGGATGAGTTGCCATTTCAAACATTGGCATTTCAACAAACAATGAGACTCAATTACATCACCAATTTTTTAAAAATGCCCACAAAGATCAAATTTGACATGTGAGTTAGTACATACCAATGCATTTAATCATGTGTACTGACATGACATGTGTGGGCATTATTGAGTTAAATATCACACTCTCATTTCACTTTTCAACCTGGGGCAAGAGTATAATGTAAATGTATAGTGATCAGTGATGCAATTTGCAAAGTGACAATGCTATAGCACAATGTGTTCATAGGTGCGGTAGGTGTGCACCGCGACTGTTGTCACAGGCATTGGACACAATTGAAAGATGCCGGATTGCGGTAGACACTACCTGGCCCCGTGGTGTGACACTGCCTATGCGAATGTCATTTCAGCCAATGGGAGGCGCCATTGTGGTAGTGCAATATATTTTTTAAACTCACAGTAGGCATGCACCGCCACTGCGGTCACAGGCATTGGGCACAATTGAAAGATGTCGGATTGTGGTAGACATCACCAGGCACCGCCGGTGTTACACCCCCTATGTGAATGTCTTTGCAGGCAATGGGAGCCGCCATCGCGGTAGTGCAATACATTTTTGAGACTCGCGGTAGGCCTGCACCGCCTCTGTGGTCACAGGCATTGGACACAATTGAAAGATGCAAACCAGGCAGACCAATTGCATCAGAAAAGTACCACTGGAACAACCCTAGGGGCCTATAAATGTCTGTGAGATAGCTGCACCTCTCCTGCTGTACCTCTACTCTGGACCCAATCATGGCTCATACAGAGAACATCGGGGGTCATTCCTTCACCATAGAGGAGCTGGAGGTCTTGGTGGATGGGGTCCTTTGCCAGTACGGATGGCTACATGGTGCTCTAGAGGTACTGGTAATTGTATGAGTATAATTTTGAGAGTGCTCAAAATACTCACATGATGTTACTGTACAGTAGTATGTGCCTCTGAGTGGAAGCCAATGTTCATGCATTAATATTTTTCCAACAGCATGGTCCATACTTGACCTAGAACCTATTGCGCTTGAGTATGTGGGGAGGATGGCAACATAGACACTGGTGCAGCTTACATGAAGCCAAAAATCACACATGTTGTTTGGAGACTAGGTAATGTAAATGTATGAGACACTGCCTAGCAGGATGACTTCACGTCATAGGGGGGCCTTATTTCCACAGAACCCTGACTGCATGCAATGATGTAAAAGACATACTGTGGTTTAGCAGTTATACAGTCACACTGCCGATTTGAGACACTCGACCTCTGAACAAACATTCCCTGTGCCATGTAATGTCATAGTTCATTAAGTGTTCATATGCTCATTTGTGATATGTCAAATGTAGATTGGCCAGAGGGTAGTGAATAATGTGTGTACTGCTTTCAAATTCACCCTATGGAGATGTGGAGCTCCTGCACAGGAGTACAAGGCACGGATCTATCACTAAATGTGCTAAATCACCTCTGACACATCTCCCAAATGTACGATGGGCATGTCATCCTTCTTTTGATTCCATAATGTGTAAAGTCTAGCATGTGTGTGCACTGTTCCACCATTATGATTGTACATGCATGTGAATTCTGTGAAGGCCCATGTTTTTCTGCAGTGATAAGCCCTCAGGCTTGCCCAGTAAATGTACAATGTTTCAAGACCCCATCACTAAAATGACTTTGATAAACATATGTGTTGTCCACCATTGTATTTTTGATTGAGATATCATAGGCCTGGGGAGTATCCAAGAAAGGACTACACATTGTGATAAGAGTGTGTGAATGTAAGATCAGTTACCTAATTGTGACCTCCATGACACATGTAAATATGCAAAGGTCAATGTCATTAAGGTGTGTGTAGTGTAAGACACAATGAGTCTGACCACTACCCATCATTTACAGTGTATCGTATGTCATGCTTACTCACATAGTGCATAGCAAATGAGGCACATTTTCATATTGGTTTCTGAGCTGGCACTCTGCATGTGTATGAGATGGGCATGTAGGGTGTCCATCATCATATATGTATACATTGCAATTATATGGCTTGCTCAAAGTGTACAATGTGACATGGTGTATGGGCTCTGCTGTCCATTGATGTATCAGTGTGTTATTTGTTTATATGCTCCTGTACTGTCACACAGTGGTACACAACAGAGTGTTACAAATATTCCTCTTCTTGTCTCCCATACGTACAGCTCAAGGTCCATCAGCGGGAGCCATATGGAGGGCCATTGCCCGCAAGGTGCTGTCCCTAGGGGTCTCAAACTGACGCCACACACACTGACACAAGAGGTGGGATGATATCTGCCGGCTCAGCAAAAACGTTGCAGAAATGACGCTGGGGCTGGTCTCCTGAAGTGGCAGGTTGGCGCGCAGGAGCATAACACCACTAATGGCCTGCACATTAGCAGTTGCTCAGCCAGAGCTAAATGGACGTTTAAGCGCCCAACAACAGCAAGTTGGGGGTGAGTATTGTGCTAAGTGTGACTTTACTCCTGAGTGACTGTCTGAATCTCAGCTCAGAGCAAGTGCAGACCTCTGTGATGTCCCTGGTTGTGCTTCAGCACCAAACATAGTGGATTTAAGGAGGTAATATCACTTGCAAATGGATATATATTCATTTGCATCTGTGGTGTTCAGTGAAATATACTTCAAATGTGACTGAGATAACATATTTGGATGTGTAGCTATCTTACCTAGAGGCACGTGGGTGTGCCTACCGACAATTGTTTGTGATGTTTAAATGTAGGTACATGCACAGCTATTTGGCTGTGTCAACCCACCATGGAGCATGACTATCAACTAAGCATGTTTCCATGCATCAGCTGATGATTGCACACATTTGGCATATGCTGAAAGTACATGGAGTGGTTAAATGTGGGAGTTTCAGTCAAAGTTTTTGTGTTTGTATGGAATATAATGTTTGTGAGTATGGTCCTATACTGAACCTATGTCTCTGTCTCTTGCAGCATCTACAGAGAGCAGGGAAGGACAGGGGCCTGACACCGTTGGGGAAGCTACTGGCAAAACTGGTACACAGGAGTTCAGTGACACTGAGGGGACCAAAGCCTTGGAGGGGACAGGAGTGCCATTGAGGATTCCCATTTGGAAACATCAACGTCCACATCTTCCCAGTCCAGTGGTGACTCCTCAGTGTTGGCGGGCACAGGAATTTCAAGATCTGCATCTTCTTCCGTCATAACTTGTCATTTATCCACCCTCCCAGATGCTCCCCAAAGTGTGCTCCATGCCCGCAGCCCTACGAAGGGTAGAGTCCCCTTAACCCAGGCACCACTCGCCTATGCCCTCAGTGTGGAGGCCATAGGCATTTTGGGGCAGCTGTGTGTGGGTCAGACTGTTGTCCTGAATGCCCTCCAGGATCATGGCAACAAGTTGTCACAGGTTGTTGCGTTCATGGAGGGCATTCATTCGGACGTGGGTGACCTGCACCAAACTGTCCAGTCCTTGTCCTCCACAGTGACTTCAGCCATTCAGCAGTCCCAAGATCCCAGTCCACCTCCTGTCCCTTCCGCAACCACACTCCCAGTGCCCCACCTGACCAGAGTACACCCACATCGGAGCACCCAGGCACCCAGTCATCCACACACAGCACACAACACCAGCACTCTAAGCGAACCAGACACCATACACCATCAACACAGCACACAAAGAGCACACATGACCACACCACAAAAAGCCCATCAAAGGACACTCAGGGACATAAGGCCAAAAAACATGCATCCACTTTGCATTCCTCAGATTCCTCACCATCTAAGGGTACTCCCATCCCCACACCTGATCCCAAAGACACACAGACACTTGCCCTGTCTGCAGTGAACCTGGTGCCTGCCACAACTAAGCCCAAACATATTCAGAAGGCAGTTTCTCCCAAAACCTAGACTCCCACTCACACCTCTGTGAAGCGTGGACAAGAGAGCAAAGTGGGGAGTGTACCTCCACAACAGAGGATGCAGGGGAAAAGGCAATCCCTCCCCCAGTGTCCAACCAGGTCCAGCAAATCACTACGGGAAGATACACCCCCACCTGCTACACTTTCGGGGAAGAGGGAGACTTCACCTCACTTGTGGCAAGACACTTGTGGGATATTGGATCCCAAAACAATTGAGACCCAGACCTACACATTCACCATCAGTCACTGAGCATCCACACAGCATGTCTCCACCTCCCGGTGCCATCACTACACTCGGTCCAACCAGCCCTCAGGCTCCCACATTAACGGACCCCTCTACTTCCGCCAGTTTTCTCCCTCCCAGGTCCAGTTCTCTGACAACCCAGACAATCAGCCCCCTCCCAGTTCAACTTCATCCCAATCTTGAAGCCAAGTCCCCCTCCCTACCCCATTCCTCCCTGAGCTTTGCCTGGACTGCCCATTCAAGCTCCCTATCGTGTATTCATTCCTATGGAAGTGGACTGTGTTACATGTTTGTTGTGCAATTTTTCATGCACACATGTGCGGACTCGAAATTTGGACTGGCCAATTGCCTTGATGTTTTGCACTTTTGATGCTAATACAGAATTTATGCAATAAAAACTATTATTTATATTCTGAGCTTTGTCGCTGCCTTTGCTAATGATGCAGCGCAATGTATGTTTATATGTTCATCTGTTACATGCTCTGTATGCTCCATTCACATTGGCATCAGCTTGATTTTCTTTTTTGCAGAGGTTGCCAGAGGTTCCAGCCACTTTTGTGCTTCTTAACTCAGAGGCTTGAGGGTGCAATGATGCTTGTGTGTGATGGTCTACTCTTGCCCTAATCATTCTATTGCCCGATCCCTAGTTTTGTACACATGTCATATTTGGATGCTGTATCACAACGGAGGAGAATTCTATTCACATGATAACTTGTGGGGTGGACAGTGTCCATCATATCTGTGAAATCTATCTTGATGTTTACACAGCAGTGTAGATGTGAAGTCATCTTGTGTAGGCCTGGCTTCATAGTCACATGGGTAATTTGGATTGTGTGCACTTGAGTAGTCATACAGTATTATTGTCCTGTCATTAGATGAAGTGTTGATGTGTATGTGCCCTTGAGCATGGCACTTACACACATGTATGATCCAGTTGATAAGTGCCTGTTTGTTTACATGATCAGACACCTGCTGTAGATTGTGGGAACATGCAAGAGTTGTTTGTTGAGCAATGTGCAGTGTGTCGGTATGACCTTGCAGTCCTGGGTTACACCTACTTGTTGTCAACGTCATTTGTGAGTATGCAGAGTTTGTCACTGCCCTGTCTGTGTTGTAGTTTTATGATCAGCCATGGCTCTTGCGTACATTTGTGCTCACTGTGCTGACTTGCTCAGGCATACAAAACTTAGAGGTGACTTTTCATATTCATTGATGTCATTTTACACTTTAATTTGACCACTATGTGGTATTCAGAGTCATACCAGCCCCAAGTGAGATTTTGATGCCTACAAATTGTGAGTTACTCCTTTATGTGTTTTTGCTCTGTACACTCCTCACCTGTCCAATGCTAATGTACACCCCACTTCAGTCTAATATCTTCCAACCCATGGCTTGCCAGTGTTTGACCCTCCCCACCACTTCATAGTGTGACACTATACTGTGGGAGGATGAACTGTGTCCAGAACCAATGTGCCCCTTAGGACTGTTTCACCATTTGTTATGTGCTATTTTCTTCTACTTGATTGCAGTCATGGTTGCTCATATACAGTGCAGATAATTTTCCAGCACAGTCCTCTAGTCGGGTTCCATGCATCTGTGTTTTCCTGAGTTGTGCAGCAGTAGGCACTAGCTAAAGTGTGTATTAGTTCGATGAGGTACTGCTACCCATCCTGAGTGTGATGTGATCTGTGTGCTGTGATGATTTGTGATGTTGAAGTTCATGGTGGAGCACTCAGATATGTGTGATACTGATTTTAGTAGTGTGCTCACACTGCTTACTGTGCATGTACTGTTGTCAGTGGATGTTGCATTGTCCTTGCCAGGTGCGAGTCCCCCTGATGTCCAGCTGAGTTTGTTACGTAATCTTTTCGTATTTGCATATGTTATGTATTTGTTGTTGAGGGATGCAGTCTTTATACTGTGTAATGTTTTTTTAGCATGACATTGTGTGTGAGGAGTTTGTGTATTTGAATGCATTCAGATGTGTTTTGAATTTGTACTGTGCATTTCTTTTGTGAATGTCACATGTGACAATGTGGAGTCTTGTTCATTAGCTTGTTTTGAGTGCACACTTGTGCTATGGCCTCCTATTTTTGAACAGTCACTTGTCAGGATTGTGCATGTGAATGCTGGTGCTACACATTGACACCATGCTCACTTTGTAACTGGTGGAGTGTCTATGGCTATGTTTGCAGATTTTTCCGGTTGCACATCGTTTGTATTTATGATTGACATTTGTTCATGTATGTTTTGATTAGTTTGGATGATGGTGTCTGTGCAGTTGGCCAGAGTAGAAATGTTATCTATTCCAGTGTTGTCTAGGATCACATTGCCTATCCACTCTTTGGCTGCACCACATGGCTAAGCTTTTTGGACTTCTTTTGATGTGGTTTGTGATACATGTGTTTGGCAATTGGTTTGGGATGAGCATTGGTTCAGATATCCCTGAGTGGGATTCACACATTTGTAGATGCACACCAGGGTGTGGCATTGGTTATCAGGGAACTCACATGACATTATTTTTACCTTTATCTGTGCTTCTCACAGGTGAATGAAGAGTAGTGAAGATGGGAGATGGGTAGATGAGGGGTATGTGTGAAGGTCACACTTGGGTTTGACAGTCAGGGACTATCACCGTGAGCCATGAGTATTGTGCTGGTGGCATTCACATGTCACAATAGTTGACACAGATGAGGGGCTGGTAACTGTATGGCTTATGACAGTTCTTATCATTCTGGGCCATTGCATTGCTTGCATTGCTGTATCACAGGGATATTGCATAGATGTTACTTTTGTTCAATTTTGATCTCTGTGCCACCCATGTATGATTTCATTGCCTGTGTAGTGTGATATGTGTTACCTCTTGTATGTCATGTACAAATGGTACCAGTCATTTCAACATGCTTTTCCTGAACTGTGCACTCCATTACTTATTGTGATACAGTGCTGCTGACTTATGGTATGTGTATGAGGCTGAGTTTAAGTGTGTGAAGGACGTAACATGCAGTGTGAACTTCCAAGGTTGTTAATCTGCACAGTTAATCTTCTTTTCTTCAAATACTCATTTTAATTCCGATGAGTGGAAGGCAAGTGCGAGGAAGAGGAAGGTTGTCATAAGTCTCGGGTCAGAGTTTTCTTCTGTCAAGATGGGCTCTTTCTGACACTTTGGCATTCACTCACTACTTTGTAGTTGGTGCTACCTTTGTTGAGGTAGAGTAATGGTGTGTAGGTGTTCTGTGAGTTGGCAGTGTAGTCAGTGTTGTTGATGTACTGGACGTACTCACATGGTGTTATTTATTGCAGCAATACACTTGTGAGTCAAATGCTCAGTGGTACTTACTTTGAGTTTGCTTTTTGAGTCAGGAATTTCTTACTGTGTTGCATGGTATGGGCTGTCATTGTGTGACATGGTCTGCCATTGTATGTGATGTGCCTATCAATGTCTGCTTGGGGCTGTGGTGATCTGTGATTATGTGGCAGTGGTGTGTAATTTGATGTGTCATCTACCTTGGCTCATTGACTCATTCCAGCACCTTGTTGGACTACAGTGAAATACACATACACACCCTGCTTGCTCTGCACTCCTCTGTTCCACATTGTATACAAACTGACCCTTATTTGGGTGCAATGCTGACTATTGTCATTTTGAAGGAACTCTTGTCTCAACCCACACTCATGCTAATATACAATTGCTGATGATCATAATGAGATGTCACTATGGACAGTGTCCCTGCATATGACTTCTTGCTGCAGATATGTTGTGAAGAGTGGTGCTTCTTTTATGGTACATGTGGTGTGGATGCTGTGATGTTGGTCTTGCTTTCCTGGGACAATGTCCTGGACTCCTACTACATTGTGGGAAGGTTTTACCACAGCTTCAGCGCTGCGGTGACATGACCGGCACGACTGGGCTTGTTGCAATAATTTCTATGGAGATGGGTGACCGGATGCAGAGGTGATAATTTGTTACGTGCAAGACATGTGTAATTGGACTATGGGATATATTCCTGTCTCCACTAGGGTGTTGGTTGTAGGCATGACACTTATTTCACCATAATAGTTGTGTGTTGTAGTTGTTATACAGGGGTTGTATGCAGGGATATGTTTTTGCATACCTGCGGTGTTGACTGCGACTGCATCTTATCTGCTGATAGTGGATCTGGTACAGCAGTGGAAGAGCTTGTAGAGCAGGATCCATGGTAGCCAAGAATGTGTGGAGGTGTCTCGGACTCGGGTTTCTATCTCCGTAGTTCACGCTTCCGCCCTCTCCGAATAGCTGGTTTCTAAACTGTGTTCTGATGGGCTGTTTTACGCATAGTGATCTGTCCATCGATTGGAACGTATTTCCAAACGGCGGTCTTTCCCTCTTGGCTCCGTCCGGCACCGTTGTGGAACGGAAAATTGGCAGATCAGGAAACTCTGCGACGGACAGAAAATGAGCTATCTTTGCCCATTGTAATATGGTGGTCGCGAGGACCGCCGCTGGAGTAAATAAATGGATGTTTTCAGCAACCACCAGCACCGCGAAGGTGCCTATGACTGCCATCGTAATCAGACCCTTAATTTTCTGTACTTCACTGTTTTGCTAATCTGCTTGGGAAATTCCATTGAGTACGTGCCTTTGTCGGTTCTGAAATGTACATAATGTATGCTTGCTGATGTTAGTCCCTCTGCAGCAGTCCTAAGCGACTTTTGCAGACTGGGCTCCACTCTGAGTGTACCTGAATAAACAGATATTGGTTTCTATTCTCTACTGTCTCACTGACTCTTCATTTAATACAGAAGGCTAAAAGGTAATCGTGAGTGATCCAAGTGACAATAATTGGGCCACTTCTCTCAATGTGCATAGTAGGGATGTGGCTACCTAATTGGGTTTGTGCTTTAAAAAAAAAAGTTCACAGGTTCTGCGTTACTCTTGCAGGACCACGGCCAGGCCCTGCCCCAATGCCCCGTGGGCTACCACCCCTCACAAGGTGAAAACGGGGACATGGACGCCACCCCACTCTTATCTTTTTTTGTTTCTATGGTTTTTTGTTGTTTCACTGGACTCCCTCAGGAGCATAGCTATTTCCCTTAGGAGTCTTGAGGGATGACACATGTGCTGTACTTGGACCTCTGAATCTCCTGTGGGAAGACTCAAAGGCTCCAGAAAGAATACAGCAGGACCGGCACAGAACTTTTTAAAATGTTGGGCCCAAGAGCGGGTCGGTTACTCTAGCCCACCCACAAAAAGACCAGGGGTTCAGGATAAGCCAATATCTTATTTTCATCTATCTATCTATCTATCTATCTATCTATCTATCTATCTATCTATCTATCTATCTATCTATCTATCTATCTATCTATCTATCTATCTATCTATCTATCTATCTATCATCTATCTATCTATCTATCTATCTATCTATCTATCTATCTATCTATCTATCTATCTATCTATCTATCTATCTGTCTGTCTATCTATCTATAAACCCCTCCAAATAGCTGGAAGGCTGCGGAGAGTAAACCAATTTATAAAAAAGAAACTAGGAACTTATCATTGAACTGCAGACCTATTAGTTTAATTGATGCCACATTAAAAGTGTTTTGCAGGCAGATTCTGACTAGACTAGCGATAAGGATGGAGTTACATAATTCCCTCTCGTTCCTGTAAGTTGGCTTTTGGAAACTAATCAGTACTGTTTACCAGGTGTTCAGATTCTAAGCGGTCTATTTTAGGACAATTGTCTTACAGAGGCTGCATCTGTATGTGGTCTTTGTGAACCTAGTCTCTCAATGTAAACTGTGGGAGGTACTGAAACAAAATGTAGTTCCCCTAGACCTGCTTGATGTTTTGATTCATCTACACCAGGACATGTATGCCCAAGTGTTTGGGGGGCCTCGGGGTGAATTAACAGATTGTATACAGACAATAGATGGGTACAACAGGGGTGTGCGGTTCCCCCCACCCTTTCTCTCTCTACCTACATGATGTGGCAGCCCAACTGAAGGATTGCAGTAGTGATGCACCTAGAATTGCTTGCCGGAAGATCCCTTTGCTTCTTTTTGCAAATGATACACTGTTGATGTTTAAAACCTGGCCTGTCTCCAAATAATTTGAGACCGCTTTGCAGACTTTTGTGGTGCCAGGGGACTGAAGATAAATCAAGCAAAAACTACATTTGTGCCCATAAACCCCCATAAGTAATTTAATGGTTTGATCAGGTTGGATAAATCTAATCTGAACAGGGTTTCTGATTTCCAGTACCTGGGAATGAGACAACAACAAATACGTCCCGGTCTACCCAAGTTAAGATAATCAGCTTGAAACTGTGCCAGCATTCATCAGGTATACTTTGGGCCTGAATTAGACCTTAGCAGTATGTCCCCCAGCCTGCCATGGTGGGTGCTCCAAATACTCTGTCGGATTGACAAAGTCCCGCCACCGAAATGATGTGTATACGTACGCGATACACAGAAGACCGTGGTGGTATTCAGTGATGGGACCCACCCTCCTTCGGCGTCCTGATGGCGGGGTCCCGCCAGGCCAATTTGGATGTTCCAGTTGGGGTGGCAGTGTTGTGTTGGTGGAGTAAAGATGGGAAGCAACCGTGGAGGTGGGGAGACAGGTAAGTGAAATTTATATTTTTTACATATATTTTGTGTTTTTGTCCATATGTGGATGTAGGGGTTTGAGTGACCCCCTGTTGTACATTCTGCACTAAACCCTGCCAACATACATACAAAAATGCACTGCGTACCCGAACACACAACTTAAAATGACCTTAGTTTACATCAAAATGGTGTGTTGAACCATCACGGTTAAATTGTGCCAGGACTAGGGGGGCCTGGATTGCGATGAAGAGGAGGAAACCGCAGCCAGTACCCCCAAAAAGGTGAGTTTTCATCCCTTTTTATCCCTTACCATGACTCGAAGTAGGAGGGATATGCATTCTCTTCAAAGCAAGCCAGAACAAAATATTGATGGCAGGAATGCTGGCTGGAGTCCCACTGCTGCATGCTGCAGCTCACCCACAGAATGGTCGAGGAGCGAAGTCCTGGTGAAGTCGATGGGACCGCAGCTGTCTTCTCACCCCCTCTTTACTCTAGCATCTAAATTGGGTGGGTGGACTGCCAGGTAGGCAGGCGGGAAGATCACCAAAAAAGCCCTCTCCATCACAGTCCCACCAAGATCTAAATCAGGCCCTTAGACTAAATACCTCAAAGTAAGGCAGGTTTCTCCAGCCATAAATGACTATAACTTGAAAACAGTAAGAAGTGCACTTTATGGGGCTGTGCTGTGGGGTCACTCAGGATGACTAATCAGGCATCTTTTGAAAATAACATTCTAAAATCTTTGCTGACTCTGCCCAAAAGTACCCCTCTCCTTCCTCTGTGCTGGGCATTAAACCTATCACACTTAAGGCCAAATTAAGACCTGTCTTATAGTGGTGGAGACTTAAGGGTTCTCCAAGGACTTGAAAACTACTGTAATGCTTTCACAGAAATGTAGCCCTTGACAAAAGTAAGAAAATAAAATGGATACATAACATCAAGGGCACCCTCTTACAACTAGGATTCGTCAACCTCGGGCACCAGACACCTGTTACTAGGGATCATGTCAGGGAAGCTTTTTTGGGGATTCAACTGGGGTTTAAAAGTATCTAATAAGAGGCAATGATCTCTCACCTTGATTTCCTAGATCTTAAAAACTATAGTATGCTCGAAGATTTCCTTGAATATGTTGCAATTCCAACTGCCAGGCTAATATTTTTAAAGTTCCGGTATGGAACTCTTCCAGTTAACTCTTTCTGGATAAAATGGGATGCCCCTGGAGTTAAGAGCAACCTATGTATTGTTTGTCTACAGGTAGAAGTAACTATATCACACTTTAAATTCTTCTCCCTAGGTTGTGAGCGCCTGAGGAAGCACTTGATCTATCCTATCTGTTGAAAGCTTAGGTGCAGACTATGTTTGTGGCAGTAAAGTAGCTGCAAGCTGAAAACAAAGAATCCATTGTCTGTGGAGTTTGATCATGAGAGTTAAGGTGATGGGGCAGTTTTAATGTTGTCAGTGTGCATTTGTACCTCTGTGGCAACTAGAAGAGATGTAAGTTCTAAGTTGTACTGTTTGTTACATCCATTCTTGCACTTTAATGATCTAGAACAGCCACTTTATGTGATTTTCGTCATGGTTTTTATCTCCCTCTTATGGGGCAAACACTCCCCGTATTCCACTCACTAACAATAATTTGCATTCCTTGCACTTACTACTTGTGTATACTGTGTTAATGCACTTGAGCACTTATTCTTATTTTATGATTGCTATGATCCCTTCAGAAAAATCTTGATATGGAATTCCTTGATATTAGATGTAGTTTTTTTACAGTTTTAACTTATTTTACCAAGCACAGTTTAGTTGTAGGTGTATTTGTTGTATACTTCTATGATTATTTTAAAGAATAAAGTATTTAAAATTAAATAAATACATTGAAAACCTATATATATATATATATATATATATATATATATATATATATATATATATATATATATAAATATAAATATATATATATATATATATATATATATATATATATATATATATATATATATATATATATATATATATATATATATATATATATATATATATATGTATATTCACGGAAAAAACCATAGGTTATAGACCATATATAGTTAGGAATTCGCATTTACAAAACCTTATTTTACTCACACAAACCATTGAAATTCCATATATAGTTAGTTGCACTAACTATATATCGCGCACCCGCAATCCACTGCTGATGATGTCACATATTACATCATTCATGACATGGTCAGTGACATCACTGATGACATCACTGATGACATCTCAAATGACATCACTGATGACATCTCAAATGACATCACTGATGACATCTCAAATGACATCACTGATGACATCACTGATGACATCTCATTTGACATTACTGATCACATCACTGATGATATCATTCATATGATAATACGATGAACCTCTTCAGACTCTAATATAACCTTAGATACAATCAGTGTAAACAGACACTCACAGACTGTCACTCATCCATGGAGTTACTCACACACCTAGTCAGTCATGCAAAGAATCAATCACACCTCCATTTCCTCAACTATACAGTTATACAAACTTTACTTATTCAAACATATACTAACACATATTTACTCTCTTATACAATCCCTGATACAAGTTCACAATGATCCATACAGCCACTCACACATTCACTGGCTCTTATGCACAGTTATTTATATATGTCAACTCTCACATGTACTGTGTTTTACATATGTACTCACTTTGACATGTAGCACTGAGATATCCATTCACTCACCAATACACTCATGCACACAGTCAACCGCCCATACAGCTGTTTCCATATGCACTTTTGAAACCATACATCTAGTGAATCAACTGCTCACACATCTATGCACAGAGTCATACACCTCCCAGCCACCCACACACACACTCAGTCTCCCATACAAATACTTGGGCAACCAATCAATAACCCATATAGTTACTCATATAGCTACTTATCAACACATGCAACAGTTTACAGAACAACAGACATAATGATGCACAAATTAAGACAGTTTAGTCACTAACCAATGCACTCAGTGAGACACATTTAATCACTCACTCATAGTCAGTCATGCACCTACTAAATCCTTCATCCAGACACTTATACATCCACTCATTCTTCAATATGTAAGACATATTTTAACTTTACAGAAACATACAGTCACTGGATGTTGTCATCAGTGATGTCATCAGTGATGTCATTTGAGATGTCATCAGTGATGTCATCAGTGATGTCACTGACCATGTCATGAATGATGTAATATGTGACATCATCAGCAGTGGATTGCGGGTGCGCGATATATAGTTAGTGCAACTAACTATATATGGAATTTCAATGGTTTTGTGTGAGTAAAATAAGGTTTTGTAAATGCGAATTCCTAACTATATATGGTCTATAACCTATGGTTTTTTCAGTGAATTTTCAAGGTTTTGTAAATGCTAATTCCTAACTATATATGGTCTATAACCTATGGTTTTTTCAGTGAATATATATATATATACATACATATATAAACATATATCATCTGTATATCTATATAAATACAAACATAAATGCATGCATACATATACTTATATGCATACAGATGCATGTTATTTACATGAAAGTTGAAAAAACACTAATAAAAGCAAAGCTAAAAAGCCACCTCATTACAAACAGAATGGCTTTAACTTAAACGAGGGCGAGATCTATTGCATTTTCAATGCTTGTTTACTTTGGTTCCATCAAGAAGGCATTCAGATGTGTCACACATTTGCCATAAATTCTGAATGTTAGCACTCTAGTTGCACATTAGACCACTGTAGTAAAGCTACTGCTCACCAGGGACGTCTGCTGCTGGTATTCAAAGTGCATGTTTCAGTCTGCATGTCAGAATTTTTTTAATGAAATAGAAGAGGATTTGAGAAGTCACTCAAAATGATCCCTAATTTTTCTTTCTGAAGCACTAATCATACTTTCTATGGCAAAATTAACCCCCTCATGTTGTTCCTTTTTAAATTGAGTTTTTTCAGACTTACCACTTCATTCCAATCAAGATGGCTTCTGGTGTGCCATACTTTTGTCATAAGTAAGACTGTTAGCGCTCTAGTTGTTCTTTAGAACACTCTGGGACATTCTGTCATTGGGCTATACTTGGGGTACATCTGGGTGATATTTGGGCTACATTTAGGCTCTTTTGTCTCTGGTGGCCATCTTGGGAGACTGTATGTCAGAATTTTTTAATGAAATTGAAGAGGGTTTGAGAAGTCACTCAAAATGTGCCCTAATTTTTCTTTCTGCAGCACTAATCATAATTCATATGGCAAAATATACCCCCTCATTTTGTTCCTTTTTAAATTAAATGTTTTAAGAGTTACCACTTTATTCCAATCAAGATGGCTTCAGGTGTGCCATACCTTTGTAATAAGTAGGACTGTTAGCGCTCTAGTTGTTCTTTAGAACACTCTGGGACATTCTGTCATTGGGCTATACTTGGGCTACATCTGGGTGATATTTGGGCTACATTTGGGCTCTTTTGTCTCTGGTGGCCATTTTGGGAGACTGCATGTCAGAATTTCTTAATGAAATAGAAGAGGATTTGAAAAGTCACTCAAAATGTGCCCTAATTTTTCTTTCTGCAGCACTAATAATACCTTCTATTGCATAATATACCCCCTCATTTTGTTCCTTTTTAAATTAAATGTTTTAAGAGTTACCACTTTATTCCCATCACGATGGCTCCAGGTGTGCTATACCTTTGTAATAAGTAGGACTGTTAGCGCTCTAGTTGTTCTTTAGAACACTCTGGGACATTCTGTCATTGGGCTATACTTGGGCTACATCTGGGTGATATTTGGGCTACATTTGGGCTCTTTTGTCACTGGTGGCCATTTTGGGAGACTGCATGTCAGAATGTTTTAATGAAATAGAAAAGGATTTGAGAAGTCACTCAAAATGTGCCCTAATTTTTCATTCTGCAGCACTAATCATACTTTCTATGACAAAATATACCCCCTCATTTTGTTCCTTTTCAAATTAAATGTTTTAAGAGTTACCACTTTATTCCAATCAAGATGGCTTCAGGTGTGCCATACCTTTGTAATAAGTAGGACTGTTAGCGCTCTAGTTGTTCTTTAGAACACTCTGGGACATTCTGTCATTGGGCTATACTTGGGCTACATCTGGGTGATATTTGGGCTACATTTGGGCTCTTTTGTCTCTGGTGGCCATTTTGGGAGACTGCATGTCAGAATGTTTTAATGAAATAGAAAAGGATTTAAGAAGTCACTCAAAATGTGCCCTAATTTTTCATTCTGCAGCACTAATCATACTTTCTATGGCAAAATATACCCCCTCATGTTGTTTCTTTTTAAATTAAATGTTTTAAGAGTTACCACTTTATTCCAATCAAGATGGCTTCAGGTGTGCCATACCTTTGTAATAAGTAGGACTGTTAGCGTTCTAGTTGTTCTTTAGAACACTCTGGGACATTCTGTCATTGGGCTATAGTTGGGCTACATCTGGCTGATATTTGGGCTACATTTGGGCTCTTTTGTCTCTGGTGGCCATCTTTGGGATATATGGTCTATAACCTATGGTTTTTTCAGTGAATTTTCAAGGTTTTGTAAATGCAAATTCCTAACTATATATGGTCTATAACCTATGGTTTTTTCTGTGAATTTCAATGTTTTTTTAAAAGCTAATATCTATAGCTGTAAAATATATTCTTTATTAACTGACGTATCACGTAGCCCGTGAGACGCCTCATGATGCATCCCATAACCGTGACGTATCGTCTCTGCAGCGCAAACCAAACCCAAAACGTAAGCGCGCCAGAACACGCTTAAAGATATATATATATTTTTTTAACCTTAATTAGACAAAATCCACACGTGCACATATCACAAACGTTCAAAAAACACAATATGTCGGACTCCCGTTACGCTGCCGGTTAGCTGCCCGGTTAACGTACCAGGAAGCACCTTTACCGCGAAAAATCGCAATTTTTTTTCTTTTGCCCCGCAGGGAACTTTAATAGCCCCCTCATCAATCCTAGGGGTTCAGGAGGGGTCTGCCTTACCCCTTTCATTCATTTACACCTTTTTTTTTTCCACCTCTTGTCTCTCGATCCTACCGAGAGACAAGAGGGCGGCCGCTCCGGACTGTTTACAATGCTGACAGCCAATCAGCTACTCCTCAGACTCCCGTTACACTGCCGGTTAGCTTCCCGGTTAGCTGCCCGGTTAGCTGCCCGGTTCGCTTACCAAGACGCGTCTCTACAGCGAAAAATCGGATTTTTTTTTTTTGGGGCCCCGCGTGGCTCTATAATATCCCCCTCATCAATCCTAGGGGGTCAGAAGGGGTCTACCTTGCCCCCTTTTCTTCATTTCCCCCTTTGTTTTGGCCTCCTCTTGTCTCTCGATCCTACCGAGAGACAAGATGGCGGCCGCTCCGGACTGTTTAGAATGTTGACAGACACCGGAGAACCAATCAGCTTCGCTTCGCAAAGTTCCGATACGCGAAAAGTTCGCTAACCGGATCGCTACAGATATATATCTTGTTTTAAACGTTAATTTCTCAAAATCCACTGAAGCACATATATTGAGACCTAGCAAAGGCACATCGGGCTAACAGTCCCTACAATTTTGCCAAGTTTTGTGGAAATCCATTCAGCCGTTCGGGCTAAAAGTGAGGCCAACCGCCCTATGGAAATTAACATGGGAAAAACGCGTTTTGGGACCCCCCTTTTTTCTCGGCCCCCCCTTGACGAACCCCCCCCCCAAATTTCCAGGAGCTGCTCAGAAACAGAATGTGCCATTGTCCTGAAAATTTCAGCCAATTCCGTCCACTAACGCCAAAGTTATTAGGCATAGAATTTTCAGAAATCCCATAGAGAAAAAATCCTAACTATATATACCTACTGGCTATCGCCAGTAGGTAATATATATATATATATATATATATATATATATATATATATATATATATAACAGTGGGGCCCATGACACTGCGAGTCACTCACATAATACTTACACCCTACTTCATGGATCGGTGAGGTTCAAAGGAGAGCTGCTGTATCATAGCGGGATGTCTAAACTATAACAAAATATTTATACTATTTACATCTGCAGTTTAAATGAGTTTACCATGGTTTTTCATTTAACAAAACATTTACACGCCACCACTGTGGACGACAGATCTGCTAGTAAAAAATTAGGCGTAGGAAAACTCAAGACCAGCTTAATTCTTCCTTTATCTCATTTTTATTAAAAGCACATTTTTCATGTCTAAAAGTTTATTCACTTTATTAACTTCTTTATTTCAAAAACAACATTTAAAGAATAAGAGTTTTATCTCAAACTGTTAATTTCATTTATTTCAGAAAATTCAGAAATAGACATTTATTTAGATTGCAGAAATGCAAGTATTTTAGCAAAAAGACAGTTCCCAAAATTCATTTTCTCCTATTTCCCTAACTTCCCTACTTAATAACCTCACCTAAAGTTCAGATCTCATTCAAAAGAAATACGAAAATTATTCAAAGTCTTACATCTCAGGATAAATCAGCAGTCCAACAGCATCTCTCAAAGAAAATCGAAAAGAAGTTTTTTCTTCATTAAAACCAGCCCTTTTTATACCTTTCTCATTAGTTCTATCTATCTGAAAAAAGTAACTTCTAGCATAATTTCGAGTTCTGATTGGACAATTCGAGGTGGATGAGCATCATCTCACCATTACAACATTTATTCCGCTTACGACAGCTAGATCTCAAATGGGTTATTGTTTTTGGGCCATGTCCGGCCTAGTCTTGTTCTCAGTTGGTAACTTTACCAACCTTTCTCACGTTCATAACCATTGTGCTCATTTCTTTTGGCAGCCATCTGGACTTCCAGGCCATTCTGTCCTTGAACCGCTTTCACTCCAGGCACAAGCAGCTCGCATTCGAACTCGGGCTTGGATTCGCACATGCTCAATTCATTTTCTATTCGCAGTTCTACAAGTCAGCCATCTTTTGCAAGGCCTCACAGGCCTTAATGGGAACTATCATAGAAACAAACACAAACGAACGTTAATAAAAGAATTTTAACCCTTCTTTTTACCTCCCCCTTACTAATGTTTTCCCTATTAGTAGGTACCTAGCAAATAAGCAACATTTAAGCGTAATATACTCACCTAATCCCACAATTTGCAAGTAAAGTACATAAACAAAAGCACATTTATGCAGCATTCTATTATTTCAAAGCTGCTTATTAGTTTAGGACACAACCAAATCACATAATTAGTTGATTATAATTACAACATGAGCTAAATTAATTCCCACGTGTACTTGTGTAGGTGCAATTTACTCTAGATTGATTAATTACATGATCATTCAGTTAGTTCATGTTATAGTTATAGAAGTGTGACTTTACAAGGGGTACACAAAATTTTGTTTCTCCACCTTGCTCCATCAACTCCGGAAAAATGTAGAGGCAGCACCAGGTGTAAAGTAAATCGCAGAGGCAAAAACATTCTTCTTTTTATTAATCTCTTTTTAGTGGTGCACAGCACAGCCAACGCGTTTCGCTCCCCACCTTGGGAGCTTCGTCAGGGCTGAAAGCAACGTGAAACATATATATACATTAATACAAAATACAAAAATATACAATAAACAACATGAACTGACAATAAATACATAATAAAACACACAACCCAGTTTTACTGGAAGATTACGTAGATGGAATTTGGGAAATATAAAAACAGGCACAATATCTATAAGAACTAGTCACAGACAAGGGAAAAGACTACAATTAAAAAGACAACAAATAAAATGACAGGTTTGACAAGTACCATTGGTATATTATAGTTCCAGATGTCATATAAATATGTCCACTTCAAGGAACCATTGTTGCCACGTCCTATACTGGGAACTTCCAAGAGGGCAAGGGCAAGGGAGAGAGATCTTAGGAAAAAATGAGAGCCATTCATAGTAGAAAACCAGTTTAGCTAGGCAGTGAGAAGTTTCAAAGAATTAAGAATACAGAAGCAGAGTCTCACCAAAGTCAACGAGTTATTGCACAAACAGAGGTGTACAAGTCCAGGCTGGGCAGGTCATATTAAGCTCAATCGAAATCCGCATGGACAGAAAATGAACTATCGATCTTGAGAGAAGAAAATTTGAACAAAATATAAATGTTTATCCAGGGAACATCGATCTTACAGCACAACACACAGAAGTGAGACAAAGTAAAATCTCACCAAAGTCAAGAGTGTGGCACGATAGTCTGGGCGCCGTGAGGACCAATTGACGTAGGGTATTAGTTCCAAGATAAAAAGAATCTGTAAAGATGAGGACAGAATCTAAGGCCCCCTCATACGTCATTCCTTATAAGCACAATTTTTACATCAACGGAGCATATGATATTATATGACACAGTTAATTTAACAGCTAATAATGAAGTAACCGAGATAGTAAGCACCAACCCACCTTTGATGACTCATTCTCAGCTAAATGTAAGAGCAACATTGACTATTCCAAGACAGTCAGTTAGAGTCAGATTCATCAAATGAGAGGATTGGCGGATAGTCCACCCAGAAAAGGAATATAATATATTTTTTTTTTATTTTTTTTTTTTTATTGAACTCAATCCAAACAGGTACATAACAAAATAATAATACAAAAGGATCACAGGAGAAACCGATATGTTAGATGGAATACAAGTTAAAATCATAAGGCATCACACTCATAAAAGTTTTTCATGTTCAAAAATTTCCATTCAATAAGAAAGAAGAAAAACAAAATAGAACAATATTTAATACATATTTTAGACTGTATACTATCTTCCATCCCATCAAAGAAAATCTAAATAGATGGGTTTAATCCTGATTTCCAACTCAAGACTGGAGACCAAATTGATTCGCCCAATTTTTTCCATTTAATTCCTCTTGTTGAGTATATGGCTCTTTCGAAGCTGAAAACAGCTAAAAAGCGAGCTAGCCACATCTGGAAGCTTGGTGGTTCAGCTTCTTTCCATCGGGCCGACAAAATAATTTTGAGTACCGCCGTGCCTATAAATAATAAATTTTGCTCGCTCTTTGATAGTGCGATTGAAGAATCATATCCTAAAATAAACAATGAATCTGTCTCTGGAAGTGTTGGAACCTAAATATGTCAGGTCACCTAGGGTAGCCTGGCCTAGGGTAAGTCACAATCACTGGAGGCACATGTGTAAAGGTTGCAAACCACCCAGCAGTAAATCAACGCAATAACACCCAAAAATGACACTACACCAATGTTCGAAAAATACGAGCTTGTTTATAAAAATAGTCTTTGCTCTTTTTGTCAATTATTTAGCTCTAGTAAATACAGTTCATTACATCACAGCATCTTTCACCTCTTCACTTTACCACATCTAGCAGGTTTACATCTACATACTTCAACAGCTCAGATGAGCAATTACTGTACTCTGATTAACCCCTTTCTGAATCTTCTTTTAGAATCAAGGTTTAAACAGATAATCACCACTTCCCACAATTGCTCTATGGCCAGGTACAAATTTGCATTCCCCAGCCCAGGTTATCAGTCTCCTCAGCAATCCCACCCTGTCTGAGGACAAGCTGTCTCAAGTTTTCAGGCACCAGAGGCTAGGAAGGAATGTTCCAAAAGACTGGTTAAGGCCTCAGTTACTTTTCACCCCTCGAGTGTACCATTGGATACTTTAAGCTGTAGGCTTGGCAATGTGCAGTTAAATAACAGCCCCTCTACCCCTTTCCATGCACAGGAATCAACCAGCACTGCACCACTTTATGTAGAAGGGGTCAGACGATCCGGAGCATAACCAGCTCTCCTGTGCCACCCCTTAGGTTTCCCCGCTTACTTGACAGCGTGTGCTGGGAGGCGTGTTCCTCGGTAACACCCCCTCGCTTTGGGGACACTTTCGTGCAGAAATCGGGCCTCCCCGCTCCCTCACGGAGGAGCGGAGGCCCTTTTGAGGGTAATTCGTGGCACTTCACAGGACGCCGGCCGCTTGACGGAGCTGCTCCCCTCCTTGGCGCTCCTCTTCAGTGGCTGCCGGCAGTTCCTTCACGAAGGCGCATTCGCGCATGCGCGGGGGATAAGCGACTCGGCCTCAGAGACTGCTCCGTCGTCCTATCACGGATTAGTGTCTTCGCAGCGGGCCTGCTCGATCCTAGGCCCCTCCTGTGGTAACAACCCGTCTCAGCTGGGATTATGCGCGGTAGCGCTGGGAATCAGTCAGCTTGCTCCCTTCTCTTTCTCCTTTAAAGGCGCTGACACGGAGCGCGATCGGTGCCCCAGGGGTCCCGCTTACAGTGGAAACTAAGGGAAATAGACCCTAATTCCTCACTCCTCTACCTCACAAGTCGGGAGGCTTGCCACACACTACAGGACCAGGCACTGGTAAGGAAGTCTCAGTGTCATTTAGGGAAGGAGCTTTCTTCTCACTCTAAAGAGGGGGGTAAAAGGGGGAATCCTTTGCGTTGGAACCCCAGATCTCCTAGTTCAGCAATAGTCCACAAACCCTCCTTACTGGACAGATATAGGGGCCCAGGCGATCTCCTAGTTCGGTTCCCAATGCAGGGACCTTCTCAGCTCCACAGACTACTGGGATTAACCCCTTCACCTAACTGTCCAGGGTCAGCAGGATAAACTAACTCGGCTAGGTCAACAGGAATGGGGGGGTGAAAAAACCTAGATAGAGGGCTACCCTTGTAGAGCAATCCACCCTTCAGGATCCTACCCCTACCAGACCTCAGCCTTCCCTCTAGCTGTTCCTCACTGGCAAGACAAAATGGCTGTCCAGCATTCCGCCTTTTATAGGCTGACCCTCAGAGGTCCAGAAGGGACCAGAAGGTTCTGGAATGCCCTATTCTACCCTATCGGACAGGTTCTAGGTTTGTCAGTTGTGACAGTTGGTAGCCACCATTTTGTGACTCCATAGAAATTCCTGTCAGGAAAGGCCTCTAGGCCTGAGGTGAAAAACTAAGAGGGTGAAAAAGCATCTATCCCCTACACCAACACCTTGAAAAAGCTAGTGGACACAAAAATAAATAAAGGCATGAGGGGCAAAAAGGGGACAAAATAAATAATAAATTGGAGGGACTACGCAAAAAGTCAGACAGGTCTAACAGGAAGATTATGACCAAACAGCACCTCCCAGTATTTAGCAATCATATGTTTAATGTGATTGAGCTTGGGGCAGCTGCTTAGCATATGTATTAAATTAGCTGGTCCTTGTGTACATCTTGGACAAAAATCATTCTCCCTTTTACCCCAGGAATATAGTTTAGCGGGTGTATAATAGAGGCCAAAAATAGTTTTATATGTTTGAGCTTTAAGGTTGCTGGCCCTGAACAGTCGTTGGCTCAGCTCAAGACTTTTATAGATGTCAACATTCGGATTACTAAGTTTAATTGCCCAGCTAGATTCAGTTTTTTCCAAATCATCTTGTAAGTTTACAAGAAGAAGATTATATATAACACCAATTCGTGTGTTAGACCTATTATTGGCCTCCAACAAATCTATTTTTTCTAGCCCAAGGATAGATCCTTTAGCCTTAAGGTTTGTATATAATTGAACATATTTAATGTAGTCCCCGTTGGAAAGATGATATCTATCTTTAACATCTAAGAAAGTAGTTTCTAAACCATGTACCAGAAAATTTTTAACACGCAGGATTCCAAGTCTCTGCCATTTTCTTGCTATAGTATCGTTCGAAAATGGTATGATCGCTTTCATATGCCATAAGGAAGTATACCTGTTCAAATTACTAATATGCAGATGTTTGGTAACTTTGCCCCAAACCTTTAATGCGCCGTTTATAATTTCGTATTTTCGATCATGGGATTAGTCTTGTGCCTCCTTCTGTTGTAAGAACAATCCATTGGCCCTGTCTCCTAATAGTAACTCATATATTGAAGGTGGAATGTTATTATTATCAAGGGGTGATGCTTGTAAATTATAGCTAATCAGTGGGGTCATTTGTTTAAGACGTGCAGCCCAGTGATACATGCTAATATTGGGTATTGCCATCCCACCTCTTTCACTAGGCAAAGACATTAATTTATGAGACCTTCGAATGTTACCATGTTGCCAGATAAACTTAATCATAAGGGATTCAAGAGTTTTTAGGATCTTAGGATCAATAGCCAATGGAATTGCTCTAAACAGGTAGAGGCATTTAGGAAGTATATTCATTTTAAGAAAATTAGCTCGTCCTATAATGGTCAGATGAAGTCCATTTACTCTATCCAAATCTTTTTTTATATTTTGAATTAATGGGTTATATTTATAATTAATTATGGATTTAATGGCGGGAGTAATAACAATTCCTAAGTATGTAGCACTTGCAGCTTTTCTTTGATCATTATAATCAATGTTGTCCGTACATAATACAATTGTCTTCGTTTTGTTCAGAGAATATCCAGAATAGGTGCCAAATTCTGTGGTTATGGCTTCAATTTCCCCCATAGCTTCAATCGGGTTTGATGTTACAACCGCGATATCATCAGCATATGCTAGTACTTTAGTAGAAAACGGGCCAAGAACAATTGGAGTGATAGTGGGGCTCTCAATAATTTTCAAAATCAGGGGATTAATATATACAGCAAATAATAAGGGGGAACAAGGACAACCTTGCCTCGTACCTCTAGTTATATTAATATCATCAGATTCAGAACCCATCAATTGTATTTTAGCTTTAGGAGATAGGTATATTGATCGTACCGCTTTGATAAATTTAGGGCCGAAATTGTTAAGCTTCATAATTGCCCACAGGAATTTCCACGAGACGCGATCAAACGCCTTTTCGGCATCTAATAGTATCATTGACATTCGACCCCCCGTGACAGTCATGGCATCAAACAAAGCTATTACCCTAGAAGTATGATCTGTTGTTCCTTTACCAGGTACAAAGCCATGCTGCCACGGGGAGACGATTCGCTCAATGACCCTGCTAAGTCTGGCTAACACCTTGGCATATAATTTGGAATCCGCATTGATTAATGATATGGGGCGGTATGACGTTAACTGTTCAGGTGATTTTCCTTTTTTTGGGAAGACAATTATATTAGTATAATTCCAGGAGTCCGGGGTTATCCCGTTCCATTGAATACCTAAAAAAAGATCATGAAGTATTGGACCCAATTAAGAGCTTAAAATTTTATATAGATCTATGGGTAATTTGTCAGGGCCTGCTGCTTTACCTGAAGCAAGTGCGGTTAGAGATAATAAAACTTCATCTAAAGTGATTTCACCTTCCAGATTCTGACGTGTAATATCATCTAATTTTTTTAGGCCTTCGGTATTATTTATAAAGTTGTTCAGAAACTCACATTCTATACTTGCTGGAGGGATAGAGTCCTCCGTATAGAGATCTTGATAATACTGCTGGAATAAGGCGATGATCTCGTCTGGTTGCGTATGCGACTTACCATTCTCAGTTATTGATTTTATCTGATTAGAAACATTCCTTTGTCGGGTGTATAGCGCCAACTGGCTCCCCACTTTTTCTCCATTCTCATAAATATCTCTCCTGTGAGCACTATAAGTTTGAGCTGCTTTTTGGCTAAGGTTGTTGTTTAGCTAATTTTTTAATAGAGTAACTAAATACATTAACTGGGTAGCATCTACCCCCTGAGAAATAGCTGTGGTATGTTCCTCCTCTGCCTTAGCCAAGGCTAATACTCTAGTATTAAAATCATTCTTATTTAACTCTCTTGCTCTAGCTTGATAACTAATAGTCTCACCCCTAAGAGCAGATTTATAAGAATCCCATATAGTGTTTCTGGAGGCACTGAAGCGGTTGATATCAAAAAATTCCTCCGTCCATTTTTTAATGTAACTAATGTATTCATTATCGACCAATAATTTTCGATCGAAGGACCATTGTCTATGTTGCTTTCGATCGCCAGCTATTACTGTAAGAACCAGGGGATTATGATCAGATATGATCTTAGGATATTTAGTTATTACTGCATTAGCCACTAAATCCCTGGTGGAAAAAAAGTAGTCTATCCGGACATGTTTTTTGTGTGGATGGGAGAAATATGTACATCCTGAATCTTGCTGATCTTTTTACACCCCATATATCTACTAATCCATGACTGTTTGTTAGTCTCTTGATAGCCTTATATACTTTAGGTTTGCGTCCTACATAATTCTGCAAATTATAATTATTTTGATCATTAAATAGATGTGTTTTTAAAGAGATATTAAAATCCCCACAAATTACTAGCGAACCTTGCCAGGTTGCAAACTCAGGTTCCAGTAGTGAGAATATGGTAGGATCATCCTGATTAGAACCATAAATTGTGGAGATAATCAAGCCATTTGCTAATTTCACTATTGCCCATCTGCCATGTGGATCCGAAGCAACACGTATAGGTTGACCAAGATAAGTTTTTGTGAGTATTGCCACCCCTTTTATATTTGATGTTTGGGTAGAGTTGTGACCTTTTTGTCCATGGTATGTGTGTCTCTTGTAGACATAAAATGTCTACTGGATTAAGTTTAATTAATTCACATAAGCGGCGTTGCTTTTCCCTGTTTAATAAACCCCCAATATTCCATGTTTGAATTTTCAGTCTAGCCATTAGCTAATGTATCAGCATAAATAAGAAACTCTCTAATTCTCTCGTTATGCTTGTCAGTGATCTTCAGCTTCTTCATCATACAGTTACTTCCTTTATTTATACAGTATTTAGACTTTACAAAAAAGATGCTACCTTTTGGATCAAGTTTTTTTCCTTTTTGTTTTTTCCCCCCAACCCCCCCCCAATCCCCACCCACCCCTACAGGCCGCTCCCCCTCTAGGGCCCCCCCCCCACCATTAGTGGGCAAACGGACTCTACCAGAGTCCTGATGATGCTAGCAGTGTAGCACCTGAGCTACCGTGTCCATTACATAATATATTATATGTTTAAATCTCACGAAACAGAGAGTTACACAATATATCCTAAAGAATATCTACTTGGAAAAGAGAAAGAAGAATAAAACAGAGAAAACATAAGTATCAAGCATTGTCAGGTACTAATAATCAATCAATGATATCTATTAAACAAGAAGCTCTGAGTTCCATATCACAGCACAGCAATATAGGCCCCTATTTGTTAATCTCCTCAAGGTAAGCCTTTGCTTTAATCTCAGAGGTGAAAAATTTTGCCTGCCCTGCCCATACGACCTTTAGTTTTGCAGGGTTATTTAAATAAGCCTGGGCCCCTTTCTCTTGAAAGGGTTTAATTAAGGACCTTAGCCGCCACCGCCTCTCTACTGTAGCATGGCAAAAATCAGGCCTAGTAAAAAAAGAAATCTCGTTGCATGTAACTTTATGATCAGGTCTAGCTTTCTCGGCCACTGACTGTCTCAATAAGAAGTTTCCAAAATAGACTAGGATGGCTCGAGGATAAGGGCCAGGTTTAGCAGGAGGATTGAATGGCATCCTGTGGGCTCGCTGAATCTCAAGTTCCCAGTTCCAATTTATTAAATCTGGCATAGATTCCTTGAACAGTTTGATCACGAATGCCCGTACATTCTCCCCCTCGATTTTTTCTGGTATTCCCAATAGGCGTAGGTTATTTCGGCGCTGTCTATTTTCAAAATCCTCCAACTTCCATTTCATATCCATTAATTCAGCTTCCTGGAGTTTGATCTTTTCTTCCTTTCAGCAATTGATTTACAGGTTTTAGTCAAATTTTTAACCACCCCTTGTATCTTGGATAGAGCCAGCCTTGATCGTTTGCTGTCCTCCTCTGTCTGTTCTCTATGGGCTGCGATGGCCTGTAGAATTGCTTCTACTGCAGTAGAGGGGATTGCATTTTGATTAGGTGGATCCATATTATAGGGGCCTCTTTATTTAGCCCTGGATATAGGTTTAGGTTTGGATTTGATTGTGTTTAATTGTCCTTCCTCCTCTATACTTTCTTCTGGTGAGGTTGTAAACAGAAGGGATTTGCCATCTTCATCATATTCCATATCATTCTCATCACACTCAATATTAGAGTTATCTTGGTCTGATTCACCTTCCTCGGTCTCTGCCTCTACTCCTGTTTCATCGGAAAAGGAGTAAAATACATTCCCTTCTTTTTCACCTTCGGGAAAGGAGGATCCCTGAGTTGTCAGTTCCCCTCTGTTCGGCATATTACTGTCAATCAATGGTTGAGGGTCAGCATTTACTTGGCCATGAGTTAGAATATGTTCTCCTAGAGGTATTTCTTCCAACGTGTTCATCGTATTCATTAAGGAGGAGCTCCCAGCTAGACCATTCTGAGATAGAGTATCTTCAACTACCCCCATTATATTTTCGCCAGACCCACAGAATGACATTGAAGATTTAGTGATTGTATCACTTTGTGTATTGGGAGAAATGGTAAGTGAGTTGGGAGAGGCAGTTAAGGTGGTACTAGGATCTATAAGGCTATTAATGCTAGTGCCAATACCACCGTTGGTGGCTCTTAGAGTACTCACAGTTACATTCTCTCCATGGCTCATCTCCAGGCTCCCCATCGGTGTATCCTGGGCAGAGGTAGGACCATTTTCCTCTGGTTGCTGCGGAGGCGGTAATACCTCAGGGGCTCCCCTTGTGTCGGGTGAACTTAGTCAGTGCACTTGGATATCCTCTGTGCTCCCCGGGTTCACTGAGACCACTTGTTTTCTCCTAAGCAAGTCCATTACTGTGTTACCAGGGCTCGCTATCTCATGAGTGCTGTTAATTCTCCGCTTAGTGGCTGAGACCTCCTGACGTGGCAAACATGTAGTTGGTGTCTTCTGAGTTTGTTTCCTTGTTCTGACACTGCTTTTAGGAGCCAAGGATATATCGCCGCTTTGATTACATTCGACAGACTGTTGCAGCTGCTGCTCCTCCAGCTCCGCCTCTCGAAGTGCCCTTGCTGCTTTCGCAAGTCTTGCTCTTGCTGCTGCTGATAAGGCTGACTTAGAAGGCATTTCTGCAGCCAATCTCAGTTGAAAACAGCAGTCAAGCGGTATCAGGGAAGTGAACTCCGCTAGCTTCAGTAGCTCTGCAACTGCCTCTCCCAGCTGTAAACAGAGACTGTCGATGTCAGATTCCTCGTTGTGGTAGCCAAAACTGTCATTATACAATTCAAAATGCTTGCTGCACGGTGCCGACACCTTCAATGCACTTTTCACGTTCCCGTTCTGCTCCGCTGTGAGCTCCGCCCTGTGCTCTGCGGAGTCAGCACGCCAATGCAGCCGCTCCCACAAGCGTAGCCGCAGCTGTCGGGAGATTGTCGGCGTTACCCTGGTAGCGGCCCAGCCCAGTAGGATCAACAGCTCTCTACGAGCCGCTAAGTCGGGTGCCGGTAATTCACTTACACACTCGTAGAGGGAAGAAGGTATGATGGTTGTGTGTGAGCTCATAGTGTGTTCTTTTTCCCTTTCTGTAGCCGGCACCGACCTGTCGCTTCTCTCGCTTCCCTCTTAGCTTGACTCCGCTTAATAATCTTTTTAGAGTGGACAAATCTGTGTTTAACAGTCTACAATTCGAATCCCGTCATTAGGCTCTTTTTTACTCCATCTTCTCCATTGCTAAATGCTCTCTGTTCAATGCATTTCACGGAGCTCAGGTAAACGCTGCTGTGCGATCTACGACCAGATCGCCATCTTGCCCCCCCCTGGAAAAGGAATATAATATCAGTGAGGTGTAAAAGTCACACAGGATGAAAGCTCGTATCTTGATCTAGGCTCAAACTTTGAAGCATATGAATCACGGGGGATTTTGGACAATATTATTGCAAGTTTTAATCCAATTAAAATCCACAACTTGATAATAAATCTGGAAGGTTCCATGTATATCATGAAATTACGAGAATGTGTATTTATCTAGTGCTGATTAAGCATACAGCATAGCTAACATAATATAGTATATATAGACATGACTTACATGAATATAATGTACTTGGGTAAATCGCAGAAATGCGGTCTTTCTTGAGGGCTTGGCAGACCTTGATAAGTTGCCAAACTGACTCGTTCTGAAATAAAAACAAACCAACAATAGAATCTAGCAAAGGGGAGCATTTGTAAGCCATACCCTAACGGACATCCTAAAGGTGCCTCAGTGAAGGTTATCAACACGGACGGTCAGAACATGTATGGTGGGACACCACGCATGCTATGTCACAGCCCCCCTTCCCTAAGGCCACCTTAGGTGAATCGAGTTGCATCTGAATCACCAGCCAATTAGAAATCATCACATAGATATTTCTATCAAGTTCACTGGCTTGAAGAAATATAAATAAAGCGGGAGCAGATCACCCCTAGGTTCTAGGTTCTAGGTACAGTGCCACCTATACATTAAATATATGCCCACCTTTAGGGAAACATATCAGGAGGGGGCAACATGACAAAATGGATTTAAAGAAAGTTACATATGCATAAATAACTAAATTAAACAAGGGTTAGATAACCCGGAGCGTCGTGCATTTATCACTATGACGGGAGAGACGCTGCCCTCATACACAAATAGAAATTAGTAGTTGTTTAAAGTCCAGTTCCCACCTGCCCAAAAAAAAAATCAAAAGTGCACCGAATAGCGTTACGGGAAAGAGTGGGTCTGTAAAGTTGCGCAAATAACTTACGTTTGCATGCAGAAATTGTAATTAGTGTGCCGAGCCACCCCCATAACGAAATATGTGGTACCCATCACGGAAGTGCCGAATCGTACTCGCCTCAGGAGTGGAACCTAGGGCAAACTAACAAAGCATCCCACTTACCTCTGAAGCGTGTATCCTCAACAGCAAAACCTCCGTGTAAGACGCCGGCACCATCTTGGTCCAAAGCAGTGTCTTTTGAACCAAACAACACGATCACGTGTATGAGTCACCTGACACCTGATCCCTGCCTTCTGGTTGCAGCGACGGTGTAAAGTCAATAACATAGGCGGACAACAGGCGCCATATTCAAATACCCGAAAAGACACGTCCCGACAAACAATAGCGGGAAGAGCAGGGTAATAGACCAGTATTCCTTAAAAGTAAGGGAGCTTAAATATTTTTGGAATTTCAATTGAGTCGCAAAATTGCATTGCCAATTATTACACCACCAGTCAAATGCGCTATGCAATCAGAACCGAATTAACTATAGGCAGTAAGCACGGGCGCCATCTTTGACGTTCTACAAACATTCGAATATGGTTTACCAAAATGTCAAGGCTTTAAAAAATTCCAAGACAAGCACCATAGTAGGGTTCAAGGAGTTCGTGATCACCCTGCTACTTTAACAAAGGAGGGTAAAGTGTTAAATATCCAAATAGTATGACCATGTCTTAAAATTCAAAATTGAGACACAATGTATCAAAGTGGCGGGTAGGACAGTTCAGCCTAATAGCTACTTTTAACCTCAGCCAAACACATAAAAGTCTCACAAATAAGTAAACAAGTTTGAACTACAGTATAAAACCAGATAATCAAACCTAAATTAGAGGAAGGATAGTAAGTGAAATAAAGAGAAGAGAGAACTCTAATCTGTAGAGCATTAAATCCATTAGGAAACATTGAATATAACTTATTGACATTTATTCAAGGCTCAGAAATCCCAATGGGTAATACGTTTGAATCAGAAGAACATCTTATTCAACGAGAGCAAGTCTAACCATGCGGTCATAATCCAGAAATCTTGACTAAACATCACAAGTCTACAGGGGCACCACAAATAGGGGGAGTGGAAGTTATTCACAGGAAATGGTGCATTTCATTGTCAGAGTTGTGTCCACACTCAATCGCCCGAAGACAACAAATCCACTTGGCTTCCTCCCTCCTTAAAGATAGCTCCCTATTGCCGCCTCTCTTATTGGCGGATATATGTTGGATCGCATGAAACCAGAAGGTATTATCATTCTGGTGTTCAGAGTTGTAGTGGTCAGTAAGTGGGTGTCTCACATCTCTATTTATGATTGCCCGGCGATGCTCTTGTATACGTAATTTTAATGGTCGTATACTGCTTCCAACATAGATACGTCACACGGGCAACCAAGAACATATACAGTAAATGGGGAATTGCGATTACAGAATTGGGTTATTCTGAATACCTGATCGCTATTATATGAGAAGGTGGTGATTTTGTTCCTACCCATGTCACAAATAATGCACATTCCACAGACAAAAAAGCCCACAGGTTTTGGGGCAGCCACGTATCTCTTTTTGGGGGCGTAGTAACATAGATGGGACACAGTTGGTTATGTAGAGAGACGCCCCTCCTATAGGTGACAGATGGTCTCTCACCCAAATAGTCTTTAATGCCCATAATTCCAGTCAACATATGCCAATTTCTGCGGAACACATTAAATATTTTATCACTCTGTGTAGTATATTGGGTGATAAATCTCAATTTATTAGGATTCTTGTTCTTTCCCTTGCTCCATCAACTCCCCGCTTTGGTGATTTATCACCAAATATCTCCCAAAATTTTGCAAAATTTGATCAGAACATGTTTCAAATTCTTCATATTAGTATATTTATACTTTAGTATCTTTTTCTCTGGTCTCTTTAAACATCTTTTCTCTGAACTCTTCCATTTCTATATCACCTTTTTCTCTTTCTCGTTTCTCTTGGATCATCTTCTTTAATGACTTTCTAACATTCCTTCATTTTCTGTATATGCAACATAACCTTATCATTCAAATAACTAATACTATTACAGTTAGTAGTGAAGTAGTGTGGCTCACTGGTTAGAGGCGGCAGACCCGAGAGCAGAGGACGGCCCGGGACCAGGGTTCGATTCCCGGCGCGGCAGGTTTCTGGACCAGGGTCAGCGGACTCGATAATTCTCTTGCCTCGGTGCCCACTCTGATCAGCGATCACACTCGGCAACTCTGGGCATTAGCTTGCCTCATCTTTACTAACGGCCCCACCAGACCGCCGGGGATGCCTGGTCTCACCCTGGAGATACCCACTAAGGGACCATCTCTCAGGGAAGCCAGGAAGGGTTTCGCAGCGGTCGAAGCGCCTTGGGACCCTCCGGGTAAGTAGTGCGCTATATAAATGCCTATACATACATACATACACACATACAGTTACTGGAATTAGTATTTTACATATTATTGAACTACCTATTTCTTGAAACCAATGTTTAACTGCTGTAAAACTTCTACCAAGTCGTTCAAGAATACCATCAACCTCCAGTGGTTCAATTTCTTTATGCATTTCTGTAATATTTGTAATGTAGTTTTCAATGTTTTGACTTTTATCTGGAATGTAAGCGCAGCAATGCTGTACCTTCAAAATTCCACAAACTCCTCCTTCTTTTGCTAATATTATGTCAAGAGCAAGACAATTTTGCATTACCATAGTTCTCATAGCAATGATTTCGGTGTTTACCATTAGGAATCCACCTGCTGTGTCTGTTGACAAACGATCTACTATCGTTGACAATCTTCGAATTCGATTTGCATTGAAAGATATTCCCACTGCTGGTATCAGTGCTCCAAAAACATCACCTATTATTTCTATGACACTCTCTCTTTCTACGACTTAAAGGTTTACCTATTTTGAATACCATTAGTACCCCTATCTACATGAAAGATTTTAGGAAAGACCAAACCCACATAACATGTCCCATACCAATGGTCAGGTGATGTATAATAAGCCTTGTTTCCACAAATAAAGTAAACACCGGGAAAAACTGGATCATTTCCCCCTTTAAATCCCCAACCCTCTTTGATTCGATAAGTATCTTTACATTGACTTGCTCCCACAAAATAACTGTCATACATAGTGTTGTCTCTCCTAATACAGAATTTTCCTAACAATGGAGTGTCTATATTTATCGCTACATTCACATTTCTTTCATCAATATTCTAATCATTAAATGTCCAACATTTTGATTTCTCATTCTCTACTTTTTCTTTACGTTTATAGGCAATTCGCCTTTCTTCAACCATATCTAAAAATGCTTTCTCTTCTACTCTCATTTTACATGTTAAATTATTTTTAAACGCATAGTCATGACTTAACTCATCTATTTCTAAAAACTATCCTCCCATAACTGTGGCAGGCTTTTTCTTATTCAGTGCCTTATCAATTTTTAGATTTGCAAAGACTTCATCCGAATTAGAATAATGATATTCCAGCTTACCTGTTTGATAAAACAGGCTTGCAATCACACTACACATGATTACATATGTAAGTGGAAGGTGATGATAGGTCACCCCCTCAGAAACAGATGCAGGTAACTTTACACACACATAAGTCACTAGCATCCATTCTTCTAACATACTCGGATAACAATCTTGAAAACGTGTTCTTGGTAAAATCACTTATAGAGCTAACTTGGTGTAATTCTGGCCTATATACATGCTGCTTGTTATGCTTTGATTCAACATTTTGTTCACTTGAACCTCACATTATGTTTCAACTTCACTAAGTTATCTCGAAAAGGAATTATAATAGCTAAAATTATCCATATCAATATCAATAATCCAGTACAAATTAAACACATCCTGCACCATTTTCTAAAAATAGAACATTTCATTTAATGATCATTAGTAGACATTTTTTTTTTTACACAAGTATTTTTGCTAACAGGTTTTCTTCGACCTTATGTCACCTATAGGCCTCTTCTCTTCTAACATGTTTTCTTAGACCTAATGTCACTTACAAGTTTTTACTTTTCTAACTGAATTTTTCTTCGACCTTGTGTCATTACAAATCTTTCTTTTCACTTACAGTGCCCCTTTCCTTTTTCTTCATCTGAATCTCAGGTTTTACCTTCCACCTTGTCCTTTTGATCAATTAACACTTTTCTTTGTGGCTCAGTTCTTTACTCACTCTTCCCATTTGTCTTTGGGCAATTCAAATTTTCTTGACTACTGTTTACCTCTTCAATTGGTGGTAGAACAATATATATCCACTCAGGTGATTTGTACTTCTGATTTGGTCTTCTCACTCTTTTTGGGCTTGGGACAACTTCTATTTTCTTTCCCAATGTCTCTCTTTGACTGGTTATTTCATTAACCTGCTCTTCTTGTTTTCTTTCATTGTTAACCAGTTTGAATCTCAGTCCATCATTTCCTCTAGGCCAATTGTCTCCTTTACAAACTCTTTTTGTCTTAGGCTTTGTGGTGTTATGTTCCACTCTCCAAGCCCTTTTTCTAGAACTTTTTCTCAATGTAGTTTCCTCTGCACTGTCGTCAGTCTCACTTTCAGTGTCCTCGACATGATGAACTTTACAACGTCTTTTTCTTATTCAGAGTTAATTTTCTCTTTTGACAGTTCATTCACTCTGTTAGGAACATCTCCATAGCTAGTACTTGGAATCTCATCCTTATCGTGAGATTTTCCTTCTTTTCCAGTTTCAGTATCTTCGTTACTGCTTCCAGAGCTTTCTGACTGTTCTTCAGAGTTTTCTTGCTCACCAGTTTTATCTTCACTCTGCTCATTGTCTTTACCAATTCTCGATCTTCAGATTGATCATCAGAATTCGGTACTTCAAGACTTTCTCCTTCTCCCTCAGACGCAGAGCTGGTTTCTGATACTTCCAGATATCGACATTCCTGTCGATCTTCAGTATCTGGACTTCTCTCTGGTTCACCTTCAGAGTCTGAATCAGTTATGCTTTCAACTTCGTCGTTTAGATTTTCAGGCTCAGGCACACGGATGGTGTGGCTTGCGTGTACCCATCTCTTTACTCCAGTACATTTAACTGCAGAGGTGCTAACCAAAACGACTTGTCTTGGTCTCTGCCAACGAGGCACCAAACAGTTTCTTCTGCGGTGTACTTTTATTTGTACCCAGTCTCCAGGAACCAGATCATGAGCTGGGATTTTCTCTTTGGTGTTTGAATCAGTTCCCACCTGATGGAACACAGAAGTCACCACGTCAGATAGGTTTTTGCAATAATCCAGTGTGATGTCATCATTTATTGTCAACAACTTATCAGCTTTTACAAATGCCTGTCTCATTACCCTGCCCATCAAGATTTCATGTGGACTCAATCCAGTTTTTCTGTCAGGTATGCTTCTTAAGGTCATCAAAACCAGTGGAAAGGCATCTGGCCATTTCAGTCCTGCTGCTAGGCACATTTTAGCAATCCTGTTTTTAATAGTTCCATTTACCTGTTCAACTACTCCTGATGCCTCAGGTCTGTAAGCACAATGCAGTTTTAGACGAATGTCCAGTGCTTCACATACCATTTGCATGAATTAATTTTGAAAATGTGGACCACTATCAGTCTCAATCGTCACTGGGAAACCGAACCTAGGGATGATTTCACGTAGAAGTATTTTTGCAACAGTTAACCCATCGTTCCTCCTTGTGGGGAAAGCCTTTACCCATCGGGAGAACAAACAAATGATCACCAAAACATATCTAAGTCTGTTACACGGCGGAAGATCAATGAAATCCAATTGCATTTGTGTAAATGGACCTCCCTCCCGTTCCATAGTTCCCAAACTTACAATACTTCTTCTGTTTTGATTAAACTGCTGGCAAACAAGGCACCTCTGGCACAAGCTCTCAGCAATCATCCTGAATTTGGGATTGTACCACGTCTGTCTAAATAGGCAAACCATGGCATCTCTCCCAATATGAGCTAGACCATGGTACATTCGGGCCATATTTGAGATCATGCTATCAGGCATTACTGGTCTATCATCTTTGTAAACCCAGATTTCATCTTCCTCCCTTTATCTGCATCCTGCCATTAACCAGAAATTTTTTCTCTTCCTCGTCAGCTTCTTCCTGCATTTGCTTCACTTCCTGCCAAGTTTCAACTACAGTTGTTAGCATTAAAGGACATGAAACATGCTCTTTCTCCCTGTCCCGATTAATAGATGCAAGATTTTTGGCACAGTATTTAGCAATTGAGTCTACATACCTGTTACCTCGGGTGATGTAGTCATCCCCCTTTTTGTGTGCTGCACACTTTACCACAACTATTTTGTCTGGCTGTTGAATTGCATCAAGCAACATTCTCACAAACTCTGCGTTACGTATGGGGGATCCTGCAGAAGTCAAATAACCTCTTTGGTACCACAGTTGTCCGTAGTTATGGACAACCCCAAACCATACTGACTGTCGGTCACTATGGTCACCTTGATTTCCTTTCCCAACTCACATGCTCGAATCAAGGCAATCAACTCTGCTATTTGAGCAGAACGAATTCCTTTCAAACAATAAGCTTCCAGTACATCTGCCACTGTACAGACGGCATATGCTGTGCACAAATCACCCTCATCTGTTCTCAGACATGAACCATCAACAAACATCACATAGTCGGATTCAGGCAATGGCTCATCTCTGATGTCTGCTCTTGGTTTGGTACAGTATTCAAGAACATCTAAACACTTGTGATCAACCTCATTTCTCACTTCTGTTTCCATAGTATCAGGCAATATTGAGGAAGGATTCACATTTACACATCTAGAAATTGTCAAATTTTCTGCTCCCAGAATTACCTTCTCGTACTTGGTCATCCTATTGTTGATCAAGTACTGTGTTTTTGTTCTAGTGAGGAGAATCTCCACAGAATGAGGTACATACACTCTTACAGGAAATCCCATCACTATACCTTCACTTTGTTCTAGACTGACGCTGGTGGCTGCTACTGCTTTCAGACAACCTGGCAATGCTTTTGCAACAGGGTTCAAAACAGCTGAGAAATATGCAATAGGCTTTCTCAGTTTTCCATGTCTCTGAAATAGTTCTGACAATGCACATCCTTCTTGTTCACTTCAGTACAACTCAAACTCTTTTTCATAATCAGGCATCCCTAAAGCTGGAGCTTCATATAAACTCGTTTTTAACTGTTCAAATGCTTCCATCTCAGTTTTGGTCAAAACTATAGGGTCTCTGATATCTGCTCTGGTTAATCTTTGCAATGGCTTTGCAATCGGTGAGAATACACTGATCCACTGTCTACAATAACCTACTATTTCCAGGAACATTCTCACTTGTCTTTTAGTTTTTGGCGGTTGCATTCCTTGTATCATTTTAATTCTTTCTGTAGTGACTTATCTGATTCCTTTGGCAATCTTATGGCCTAAATATTGCTCTTCCTTCTGACAAAATTGTAATTTTGATGGAGACACTTTATGTCCTTCTTCTGCCAAATGATTCAGTAATGCTACAGTATCTGTTACACATGCTTCTTTAGTTTTTGATGCCACTAGGAAATCATCGATATATTGAACCAATACAGACTCTCCTGGCATGCTCAAACTTTCTAATGACTTCTTTAGCAATTGATTAAAGATAGATGGACTTTCAGTATGCCCTTGAGGAATTAGGCACTATGCCAAGATACAATCTTCGAATCTGAATGCAAAAATTGGCAAGCTTTCTGGGTGCAATGGAACTGTAAAGAACGCATTACACAAATCGATCACAGTGTACCATTTTGCATCATGGGGAATTTGATATAAAATCACTGCTGTATTTAGTACAATTGGACAACATGGTACAACTATTTTATTAACCTTTCCCAAATCCTATACTATTCTAAAGGCTCCATTTGGCTTTTTCAGTCCCATTATCAGTGAATTACAAGGACTACTTTCTATCTCTCTCAGTATGCCTTGTTCAATCATTTTGTTTATCACTGGTGTTATTCCTTCAATTATTTCTGCTGTCATTTTATACTGGGGAATGTTCGGGTAATTTGCACATTCTTTTATAGAGACTTTTACAGGATCTACATCTTTCATCAACCCAATATCTTCTCCTGTGAAATCCCACACCTTTTCTGTCACTACCTTTTTAAATTCCTCCGGTATCTTTTCTCGATCAAACACGGGAAACAATTTATTTTGTTCTGCCTCAATCATAAGCATGGTCATTTTGTACAGACTGTCTTCATCTGGGGTTTGTAATTCTATTCCACCTGGTGAACAGTATATGGCACAGTTCATTTTGCACAGAATATCTCGTCTTAACAAATTTACGGGGCTACTATCACACACCACAAATCGATGCTTGTCTTTGAAATTTCCAATTTCTACTTCAACTGGTTGTGTCAAAGAAGTTCTAATCTGTCTATTGGCGACACCTACAACTTGGATACGGTCTCCCAAGAGAGGAAGATTTTGGACTTCCACTGATCTAACAGTAGAACGGGTAGCACCAGTGTCCACCAGGAAAGTTATTTCTACATCATTCACCTTTCCGCTTACAAATGGACAAGACTGATCTACCTCAAGAGTGGCTCCAAGTACAAACTCTTCTCCCTCTCTCAGGCACCGTCAGAAACTCTCATCCAACTCACTCCCACCTTCTTCTTGCAACTAATACTGGGGACTTTCATTCACTCTAGCTGATCTGTTGACCTGCTCGACTCCACACTGTATCGCTGCACTCTATCTCTGTTAATTTAAACTATGTGGAAGTGGCGGTTGTGGCACCTGACTTTGCTGATTAACTATTTGCTGCTGTTGTGGTTGCTGTTGAATTACCTCATGCTGCACCTGTGGATTCAATTATGTATTTTCTGGAAAAACTCTTTGTGGATACTTACACTCTTTTCTATAATGCCCTATTCTGCCGCAATTATGGCAAGGGAACTTTTTCTTGAGCTCTTCTATATTTCCTACTAATTTTGTTTTGGGGAAATTTCCTTTCGGTTTTCCTTGATTTGCATCTGCATTTTTGTTTTCTAATTGTGCTACTTGGTGTTCTGCTACCTTCACTTGTGCCCACATACCTTTTTCTTTCAGTTTCTTTTGTTTAGCGTCAATCTCTTCACTACAATATTTTGCTTTTCTTAAAACATCATCTACAGTACCTGACTGCCATCCTATCATACTATGCCTAATCATATCTCCAATATCTGGTCTTAATCTGTACACAAATCGGTAAATAATAAAATGACTCATGCCCTTTTCATTCCACTCTTCATATCCACTATATTGTTTAAATACTAACAACAATCTTTCATAAAATGAATGCACAGATTCCTTCGGTTCCTGTGTAGGTCTGTCTATTTTTACCCAATCTCTCTGTTTTGGTGGGATTTTATTCTTCAGGAATACAATCACTTGTTCATATTTTCTCATCACTTCAAGTGACGGAGCACCCGTTACTTTGTCTCGAGGATATTCCTCTTTCGGCCAATTCACAGTGATTTTACACTCAGTCCACAGATCTGCTGGCACAACTATGTCAAATAATTCATCCAGATCAACCCATAGCACTTTTTAAACTTTCACAAACCCATCTACCTGTCGATACCATTCTACTGGCTTTTCTCTCAATCTGGGGAAATCATTTGTAAATGATAATATATCCTATCTACTCCATGGAACATGTTCATATCCTCCTCCGGATTATTTCTCTCATGGAAAATTAATTTGCGATTGTCTCTTTTTCTCTGACTGGAACCGCTAATGTTGATTTATCACTAGTCTCCTCTTTCTTCTTTGCCCATTTTACTCTCCATTTGTTCACATCTCCCCATCTACGTAACAGCACAAATAATTCTTTTATTTGGGTCAACCTTCCGGCAGTATTCATGTTTTCAATGTCTTTTTCTGAAAAATCCACTTTAAAGGATTTCTGCAATGTTTTATTCTTTGTAAATTCTATTTCAAATTAATTTGCCAAACCTTCCAACGGATCATGTACTGGCTTCGCTTTCCATGTTATGCTTTTACACATGCACATAAGTTCATCATCTTGGTACGTTTTTAGTCTATCTGTTCCAATAATTAATTCTTCCATATCTACTTTTAATCTCGCTACATCCAGTACTTTAGGTTCATGCCCTTTTAATTTCTGAGTTTTAATCCAATAACTTAATTCCTGTTCTGATGGTCCTACAGGTGTCTGCGTTAAATCTATTTTCTCTATACTCTTTTCAGGTATAGTAGAATCAGACTCTGCTCCAGTCGCATATTTATAGGGTAAACTCTGATTGAAAGTCAATTCAGGCGGATTTACATTATTGGTATGTCTAATTTCTGACAAATCAGGATAAATGTTTCCTTTTAATTTCTGTAAACTCAGTTGTAAAGGGATTGTTAAACTTGGCTCTTTTATTCTTTGATTTTCAAACACTGGGATTACAGGGCCTATTGTTACTGGAACTGTTACTGCTTCCATATTTTTCGTAAATTCCTGTATCTGTTCTGTCAATGCATTTGTAGATCGTATATATTCAGCAGTACTGACTTGTTCTTCAACTCATTTTTCTACCCTATTTACACTTTCTGGTTCATTGATTTGCTTTGGAGTACCAGTAAGTCTTGGTTCTGTTATTGAAGTACTCGGATTACATCTTACTTCCATTCTTTCGGGTACATCTTTAAAACTAGAAAATTGTCTTGGGGTTTCATTAATCCTTTCATCTACGGGTGGAGCTTTAGGTGTTGTCCATAAAGAACCTGGTCGACCCTGTGGCGGTCTTCTATTTAATATTTCTTCTAGTACAGCATCCTCTGATTCACTTTCACCATAGCCTTGGTTCCCTGTTTCTACATTTTTCTTCTTTTCTGTACATTTCCGCCCTTCCTATTCTTCCACTAATTTGACTGGATACATGCCATCACACATTTCTCCATCTGCACGTTCTGCTCTCATGTGTCTCTCCCCATAGATTATGAAATCTACCTCTTGGTCTGGTATGTCCTTTCAATCTTTCGCTCTCTAATTCATGCATCTCATCTTCCCATTCAACTAAAGCCTCAAATTGAGTCGGTCTTGGTTTAGGGTCAAGATTCATCATCTTTTCTCTCAAATTTCTCAAAACTGCCACATCAAAAGATCCTCCTTCCGGTAAAGCTAACACACCATAATTTCTGGTATACCTTACCCAATTCTCTAGCCAAACACACATATGGTAACCGTATTTTGACAACATATAGGAAGCAGGCGTTTTCGGCAGAGGTAGTAATTTTCCCTCTCTTGTGACTATCGCCTTGTCCTTCACAAACACATTTTTCAATTTCTTAAACCATGAAGGTTTCTTCCTTTCTTCTTCGTAATAGTAATCAATTTTTCTGTAAATTCCCTGTCTTTCAAAAGATTGTGCACTTCCGTATTGCTGTTCCGTAACACCAACCTATCACATCGCGCTTCACACTAGTGTACCAATTAGAACAAGATACGTCTCTTTAGTGCTTAACCAATAGTTTTGTTGCTTTTCGTGATGCACCAATCAGCTCTTTGCTCTGTCTTGGTCACGAGGACCAATCCCAGCACGACACTTTTGATGCCACCAGCGCTCCGGCTTCTGCAGCGCCGACTGACCCCTCCTTTACAAGGTTTTTTTCAAGAAGCCTTATTTACAAGATATTTGACTTAATCGGTTAGTAACTTACACAAAACAACTCCATTCGTCTGTTTCGCTAAACAAAGTGACAGAATTTTCAGCCGTACAAGTATCCTGTATTTCTAGTAGACAGGGCTTACCTCTTCTCTACCACAGAATTTTTACACTTGTCGATAAAGTAGCACCACTTTCTTTACTTTACCCTTCTCACAAGCTCAGGTTAAGCTCTATTATTCTCCCAGCAGTAAGTTTTTAAATCAGGATACGCAATGACCCCTGTATATGAAAGCCAAGATTTTATAGACTGCCCTTGCAATACATTTTTCCTTTCATACGGAAAGTCCCTAAACCAGTGATGTAGGTCAACACCACTTGTGTTATACGATGATACCATCGCAGTATACAACAGTACTTCTTTTTGAAACAGACTATGCGATGTGCGACTTCATTTCCAACAGATGTTAGTCTAAATTCTGTACTTCAAAAACCCTTATATAACACTTTATACATAATCTTAGCTAATTCTATAGCAACCAATGCTCTGCTACCAAGCTAATAACTGATGCAGCGCTACTCCGGAAATAATTTCTAAAACCATAACACCTTTCCCTGAAGTACAAATTCATACATATACTCAACAGAGGGGCCCATGACACTGAGAGTCACTCACATAATACTTACACCCTACTTCATGGATCGGTGAGATTCAAAGGAGAGCTGCTGTATCATAGCGGGATGTCTAAACTATAACTAAATATTTATACTATTTACATCTGCAGTTTAAATGAGTTTACCATGGTTTTTCATTTAACAAAACATTTACTTAGACACGCCGCCACTGTGGTCCACAGATCTGCTAGTAAAAAATTAGGCGTAGGAAAACTCAAGTCCAGTTTAATTCTCCATTTATCAAATGTTTCATGTCCAAAAGTTTATTCACTTTATTTATTTAAAAAACAACATTTAAAGAATAAGAGTTTTATCTCAAACTGTTAATTTCATTTATTTCAGAAAATGCAGATATAGACATTTATTTAGATTGCAGAAATGCACGTATTTTAGCAAAAAGACAGATAGTTCCCAAAATTCATTTTCTCCTATTTCCCTAACTTCCCTACCTAATAACCTCAACTAAAGTTCAGATCTCATTCAAAAGAAATAGGAAAATTATTCAAAGTCTTACATCTCAGGATAAATCAGCAGTCCAACAGCATCTCTCAAAGAAAATCGAAAAGAAGTTTTTTCTTCACTAAAACCAGCCCTTTTTCTACCTTTTTCATTAGTTCTATCTGTCTAAAAAAAACTAACTTCTAGCATAATTTCGAGTTCTGATTGGACAATTCGAGGTGGATGAGCATCATCTCACCATTACAACATTTATTCCGTTTCCGTCAGCTAGATCTCAAATGGGTTATTGTTTTTGGGCCATGTCTAATCCTGTTCTCAGTATCTTTACCAAACTTCCTCACGTTCCTAACCATTGTGCTCATTTCTTTTGGCAGCCATCTGGACTTCAGGCCACTCTGTCCTTGAACCGCTTTCACCCCAGGCACAAGCAGCTCTCACTCGAACTCGGACTTGGATTCGCGCATGCTCCATTCATTTTCTATTCGCAGTTCTACAAGTCAACCATCTTTTGCAAGGCCTCACAGGCCTTAATGGCAACTATCATAGAAACAAACACAAACGAACGATAATAAAAGAATTTTAACTCTTCTGTTTACCTCCCCCCTTACTAAGGTTTTCCCTATTAGTAGTTACCTAGCAAATAAGCAACATTTAACCGTAATATACTCACCTAATCCCACGATTTGCCACTAAAGTACATAAACAAAAGCACATTTATGCTGCATTCCATTATTTCTATGCTGCTTATTAGTTTAGGACACAACCGAATCACATAATTAGTTGATTATAATTGCAACATAAGCACAATTAATTCCCATGTGTACTTGTGTAGGTGCAATTTACTCTAGATTGATTAATTACATGATCATTCAGTTAGTTCATGTTATAGTTATGGAAGTGTGACTTTACAAGGGGTACACAACATTTTGTTTCTCCACCTTGCCCCATCAAGGCCACCATGAGCTTTGTGGAGAAACCATGAATATGATCAGAACAGGGCCCTACCTAGCATTTCATAAGCCAGAGACATAGTACATTTTATTTAATGGCTTAAGGTAGCAGAGGATGGCAGTAATCACTGATAGATAAACAGGCCAGATAAACAGGCAATCACTAGGATAAGTTGAAACCATTTTATTTAGGTATAATGAGGCAGCCTCACCCACATCCAGACAATGAAATGCAGTCTCCTCAGAGGTGATATGATCATACTGAAAAGCAGGGAGCACCACATTAGACTCACTATGACATTTTGGAAGCAAAATTGGACCCAAATCCAAGCTCGAGAATGAGAACCCTACTGTCTGGGAAGAGAAAAGGATAGATTCTGGAATACCATGAAACACAACTCAAAAAGCCACCTAGCTGAGGAGATATTCAACAGTAAAAAAGGTTTTAAGTAACAGAATCTTTAAGGGTTTATATTGCAGAGGTTGGGAGAATGAAGAACACACAGAACCAGTGGCAACTCACAGAATGAATCCCTTTTTAACCAGAGGATGAACTGAGCGAAATCGCTTTAGAAGTCTAGCAGCAAGTCACTCAAGTGACTGCAGTTCCTGAAGGTTCCCTATAGGCTTGAAAACAGACCACTGAATCTTTAATGTGACAATAGAAAACTCAGTGTAAGTCTTCTTGAAAGAACCATAAAAGTAAGAATTGAATCCCATACCCATAGAATAATCTTTTTCTCAGTGCAAAACATTTGAAACAAAGCTTAATGATAATGATAGGCATTATGCATAGAAGGGCATGTGGAAGCCATAATGGCACAAGTGATCCCTTTAGGATGGCCTAGAAGTTCCCATTCTCTCAATGACCCCACTGAGATGAGTGTGCTCTCAAGAGATAGCACTAGGAGTGGTGGAGATAGAAGGCATAATGGGATCAGTGGTGTAACAATAGCCCTTGCAGTCCGCATGGTGCATGGGAACCCCGTGCCCAATGGGGCCTCCTCCAGCACTGTGCACTGGTGGTGGCTGCTGGACTGAGATCTCCTGACTGGGTCAGGATTGTCGGGGGTTGGGCCCTCCTTGTACTTTGCAGGGGGCCCCCTCAAGTTTTGTTACACCACTTGAATGGATGGGATTACAAGAAGAGACACTTTAGGTTGTAGGACATCTGGCAAAGCATAGCAAAACCTGGTTTTAAGGTCAGAATGAACCACCAAAACCATCCCTTGCTTCACCTTCAGGAGATGGCGAATGTCTGGAAATGGATGAAAGGCAAAACGAGGTCCCTCCTGCAAATGCAATTCAGGACATTCAGTCTCTAAGCTCTCTCTGATGGGAACCGAGAGAAGAACACTGGGAGAATTTGTAGTCTAGAGACACAAACAAATCCACCTCTGGCATGCCAAACCTGCTGCAACTTTTTAAAAATCCAGCCTGAAAGAGGCCCTGAACAATTATGGAGCCCCAAATTTTGGGCCAGTTGAAACCTGAGGCATCTGTCATCATGATCGCCAGACCCAGGGAAAGGAGATTCTCTTTCCCCAGATATCTTGATATAAACCACCCACGTCATTCCTGAACCCTACCCATCAGAATCTTGTGATCGTACTGATGAGAAGTGGGTACTCACAAATGAAGATGTGTCTTGACATTGAGCAAAGCAAAACATTGGTAATACAGACATTCTTGATGCAGGCAAAGGAGAATGCGAACATATATACAGAAGTAATACATCATCCTTACCAAGAACATAGCCGGTTACCTTTAAAAGGAGACCACATCTCACAAGATGAACCTGCACTTGGATATATATCGGATCAGAAGCTGCAGTAAGAGCCAAGAGTGACATCAGATGAGAACGGATACACTCTCCTTGGATCAAAGCCAATGACACACTCCCCATGTCTTTCGGGGACCTTGTTGCATTCACCTGTAGATTCTGTTCTGGCTCCAGTACTGATTTAGCAAAAGTGGAATCCCAGAGATTCTAGCACTTGATACATCAACTCCACAGTCCTCACCTTGGTAGGTGAGTGAATCAGCCAGCCAGTTGAATGCAGTACATTATTGTGCAGCACAGCCACCACTGGCATTAAGACTGTACAAAACACCTGTGGGCAAATTTGAGGCTGAACAAAAGAACATTAACTGAAGGTGAGAGGATGGTTCATAAACTTTAAGAAACCTTTATGAGGAGACCAGAAATAACTATGTAGATAGGCGAACTCTAAGGCTAGGACTGCCATAAAATCTCCCTTCATGAGAATTAGGGGACTTATTTACCAACAAGTGATTTTGAAGTGAACAAATTGAACAAATAGATTCAGCCTTATAAAGTTGATAATAAGCCTGAACCCCCATCTTAAGGACTAGCAGTACTTGAGAGCAAACTCCTCAACTCTCTTCCTTTAGTGGAACATGGTAGATGGCATTCTTCTCCAACAGTCTAGAAATCTATTTCACAGAGCTTCCTGTGTGACCGCTGATTTTGGCCAACTAGTCACATGGAACCAGGAATCTGGTGGAAGCAAAGTAAATTCGATCTTGTACCCCTCTAGTACAATCCCCACGACTCAGGCATCTGCAATAAATGTTTCTAAATGCCTAAATTCCTTCTGAATTCTGCTTCTCACAGGGCCAGCAGAAAGAATGGAGCAGTCATCAAGGAAGAAAAGGCTTTGATAGAGATTCAGAAGTAGACTTTATAAGTTTGACATAGGTTATTGCCTTTAAATCAGCTTGCACATAACCTTGAAAGAGATGAAGGACAATAAAGCCATCTATTGAGAGACCTCTTGGAGAATTTTAAAGCCTCTCCTCCTAGATTTTGCAAATTCTAAATCATACTTCCAGTTGTTGCATGATTTATGGGGGAGATCATCTCACTGGCACCCAGAATTGGAACACAAAGTACTGCAGATTTCTGAAGACCCTTAACCTTCCAGACCTATGTCCAAGCATGATCCTGAAATTCCACCACAGCATCAGACAATAGAGCAGTTGTATGAAGGGTATCAAGTAAAATGTTTGCCAAGCACTAAGATTGTAGTTCCATCCTGGGGGAAGCTCCAAACAATCTTCCGATGCCAGCATAGCTGGGATTAGTAACTGAAAGCCTCAAATCACAATCTGAGAGCAATAAGAAGAGTATGTAGAGGCTCTCCTAGCTAGTTTGAGGCCAGATGGGCTCCATCCACCTGTTGTTATGACTGGATCCCTAAAAGTATCTTGTGAAGCCACTGTGTCGCGTCTTGTCACGTTAGAAAGCACTGGATACACCACTACAGCCTCCAAGAAATCTGGATCACCCACAGGATACACTAGGCCCTCCTAAATCTTCTGCAAGCAGATGAAAGCCCGTCTTTTCAGAAAACTCCTGCTCTAAAGCCCACATTGACTCTCCAGATTCATATACTCTCCAGATTCATATTGTAATCATGAACTCTCACTAAGCTATGTTTTTCAAAGTTTGTTTTCCGTCTCCTCATCTTAATGTAATCTTAAGTTGTTTTAGCATATGTTGTAATGTAAAGCACCCTCATACTAACTGGTCTAGGTGTGCAGCATGTATGGTCAGGTAATAATAATACTTACGTTTTGCTTAGCAAGTATTTACTTACAGTTATGTCCATATCCTTACATGCTTTAAACAATGCTTCTCTTCACTTTACGAATGACAGGATCTAACATGGGATCAGAATGGTGAAATTGAGTAAATAAAAGTAACAAAAAGAGCTCCTTAAACCGGCTTTGCAAGCAGTCTAAATTGTTTTTCAAGTCTCCTAAAACAAGGGGTAAGTCTTTTTAGCTACCAGCCTGCCCTATTGATGAGCCTCAGAAGAAACATCAAAGTTGTTATCTTACTCTGGGGACTCCCAAGAGACAGAGGATTTCAACACAGGGCACACTGTACACTGGATTCAAAGGTATTTCGCACTCCATTATGTTCTGTGGGCTCTAGGTCCATGACATCTAAATGAAGCCCCCTGCCTAAGCAACTCACTTGAAAGATAACTGGATCGTGCCCTCCAAAGTCACAGTCTATTAAATGAGAATAATTTGAGAAATAGGAATATATTTCTCTGCAGCAGTTTATATTATGTTCTTAGTGCTGTGCAGTCATTCTTAACATTTAGCCCAACTTAAAAATAATCTGAACAACATTAATATTGCACTCTGGGGGTAAAAACAGAATACTGTGTCAGTCCATCTATCTAATGTACAACTGTGAAGATATGGAAATCGGTACTATTAATGCACACTATCCAAAGATATGTGTGTAACTTGCGGGCATTTGAATCTTCGCAGGGGGTATCGACTTTTCATCCTTCTGATTTCGATAACACTGATATATACTACAGAACCTTTGTCGTTTATAAACCTGCACAATTACAAAATCTGCTGTTAAATGAAGCACGTATATTTCCATTAAAGTTAAACTAGAATGGATACAGGCTACTACATTTTAAAGATGAATTGGCAAAGCCAACAGGTCATGCTTCAACACGTTAGTCCATGTAAACGTAGGCATTCACAATGGATGTGTTGAATGCACAAACGCTGCTTAGCAGATTGCACCTAGTTTTGTTGGCTCTGCAGCAGCTGTGAAAAAGTACTAAAAAGTGTTGCCTTCTGTACAGAATGAATATATGAGATAAAGAACTGAATGTGACAGCGTTATGATTGAGTGTACTTCTCAAATGTAAAACAGTTCCAGAGCATTCCAATAAAAGCACTTCCTGGTAAGCAGAATGAAAAAGCAAGCAACCAGTAGCTTGGTGAGAGAACTGTACTCCTCTGGGTGAAGCCAAAGCCCACTCTATGTATATTTTAAAGAATTAGTAATGATGAGTCAAGCCAGGCAGCTGCACTATCACAGTAGACCTAAACATTCTCAAAAGTAATGCAATGCATCTGTTAAGGCGTGCTTAAAGGAAATAAATAGCACTCTACAAGAATCTTTACTTTTTCTGAACAATGCCTGAGTTTGTCATGCATTAATATTAGTAATAGTGATCACTCGGAATTAGTTAAGGTTTTTGTGTAGCAATGTTGTGTTTTATTAAAAAACAACATATCTGATAGATTTTACTAATTCCTTCCCTGACCAATGTTAAACACAATATATTGTGTTTACGTGTAAAGGTAATATTCTGTTCTTTTCTCATTGAATAGGGCGTTTTTATGGTCTTTTTACTTTATTCATGTTTACCAGGGTCCTGTAAATGTGACATTGTTCAGGGTCGAGTGCAATTAAGCATCATAATCCACTGCTGAGAGTTATAACTGATAAAATCCTAACCCATGAGCCTTGAACAAGGGTGGGGCTTTTACCAAAATCTATCACCTGATGCAAACGGGTACTGATGTTATTAGAACACTCTCTTCATTGAGGGTAGAATGTATTACATTAAAAAGAAGGAAACATAAAGACAGTAATTGGAATGTTGGAAATGAAGATCTATACCAGCTGTTCTTGTCTGCAATAAAGCCCTCAACTTTGAAATAATTGTGTTTCTTTCTGTAAATGTGCACTTATTTGTCTATATGTACACTTAGACACAAATGTACATTGATCGATTCATACATGATGTATTGGTTCAATGTATGGCATTTTTTAAGAGTGTTCAATAGGCAAGGATGTATTTAGTGCCTAAACGAACAAACCACATTTTTTCAATTTTAGTTTTATTCCACTGTTTGCTACTAAGTCAGAAATCATACAGATACTTGATGTGATGCTAATAAATTCAACCTGTGGCCATTAACTTGAAAATACATGTATAGGCCATCAACAAAATAAATGAAAGTAAATCATGACACGTTGGGGCTGATGGGCGAGAGGAGTGGGGGGGACTTGTATTGGTGATGTGTTGTTTTGAATTTTTGATACCCGATCCTGGTTGGGAAACTGTTGTTACACCTTCAACTCAATTTAGAGCTTTCCCATTAGGACTTTTCTCTAAGCCTATTTATTACACTAAAAATCCTATGCAATTAACTCTTAAAGTTCCCTATAGTCTATTCCAGAAGGCAAACAGTTTTTACTATACAGTAATTACCACACAGCTTTTTCCACACATGCATATTTTCTTATTTTTAGGATTTAGTGATTGATAGAAGCTTTGGGATGTAAAAGAGTTTTTAGGATTCAGGGGTAGGTAGGTGTTTAGAGTGAATTTTAATTTGAGTGGTAAGGGTATTTTTAGGGTTTAGTAGTAGTAGGGGTATAGGGTGGTGAGGGTATTTAAAAACGGAGGCATTTTCTCCGAAAATAAAAAATGCATTCATTGAAAAAATGGGGGTGGAGGAGTCAACCCCAAAATAAGATATTTTAATTATATACATATATATATGTCATCAGTGATGTCATTTGAGATGTCATCAGTTATGTCATCAGTGATGTCACTGACCATGTCATGAATTATGTAATATGTGACATCATCACCAGTGGATTGCAGGCACGAGAGTTACAGTTAGTACAACTATAACTAAGAAATGTCAATGGTTTTGTATGAGTAAAATGTCCAGCTAACTATGACACAACAGAAACCTATGGTTTTTCAGTGAATTTCTATGGTTTTTTAAATGATAATCCCTAACTATAACAAGCCTCAAACCTATGTTTTTTTCGGTGAATTTCAAAGGTTTTTTTAAATGCTAATTCCTAACCTTAACACCCCCAAAACCTATGGTTTTTTCAGTGCATTTCTAAGGTTTTTTTAAATGCTAATTCCTAACTATGAGGCCTATTAGGATGGCGGACTGACGCCACCCCCGAGGTGGAGGGACCATCTGCAGGGGCAGCGGCGGTCCCTCCATACCAATTAGGATGTAACCGCCACCCTGACGGTCACATCCCATATCTTTAACCTTGCGGTGGGTGCTGCTTGAAGCAGCACCGGCTGCAAGGTTAAAAATGCATGCTTTGCATTTACATACACAAAGCGGCAGGCACCGTGCTGTGCCTGCCGCTTTGTGCAGGTAAACGCAGGGGAGTACAATAGGTACCCCCATGTGCACCCCCACCCCCGACACCCTGGGGCCCCGCAACAGGCCCCCAAACACAAAAGACCACATGCTTTTCCACGGCGGTAAAGCAGCCATGGAATAACATGTTTCCGCCTGTAACCTAATATAGCTGCTGGTGTATTGCAGACACCGCCACCATATTTGTGTGCATTACCGGCGGATCAGCGGCGGACAGACTTGCCGTCCGCCGCTGATCCCACCGGCATCCTGATGTCGGGGTGGGTGTTTGCGATGTCCGCGGCGGTAAATCCGCATCCTCTGGGCCGGCGGTGGTTTCCACCGGCCCGGAGGATGCAGATTCACGGCCAACATTTTCGACCCCTTAGGCTTGAAACCAATGGTTTTTTCAGTGAAGGTTTTGTAAATGACAATTTTTAAATGTATTACTTATTATATATTTTTTTTGATACTGATTTATTACATTTTTTAAACTATTTATTTTTAAATTTTTCTTTTAAATTACATTATATTTACATTATACATTACATTACAAAATATGCTTTATCAGAATGAATTACTTTAGTTTAAATACTTAGCAAATAGGCAATAGACTTTTAAGTACAGTAGTTACAGCTATTGCATTGGGAAACACAATTTCAATCACAATTGAACATTGACCTTAATGTGAATTTCTAGTTAAATGCAATTAGTTACTTTATAGATTACTTTTCTAACCACAGCACTGGATCCTAGATTCCATCCTTGGACATCTCCTGTAACAGTTGAGTAAAAGCGTTTTGGTTACAGTAGTGATTTTTTAAGGGATATTATTGTATTTTAAAAGTTGACAGACATTTTTTCACATAGAATCACCAATGTTATCCTATGGCAGGAAATTCACTTAGCAGGTAAGTACTGCTATTGTCACTTTTTCTTACTTAGTGGTGGATACTGGATCCAGCCTGTTGCATCTCCTATAAACCGTTTAAAGAATGCGTTTAAGTCATATAGGCAATTTATTAGGAATATTTTTTTTTAGGAATATTTTTGGAAATAGACACTTAGAAACTTTTCTGGTGAAAACCAGACAATGGATTCCTATGGAAGAAAATACAAGTTACTTGTAAGTATGCTTAGTATTACTTTTCAGGATCTGTACTGGGCTCAAAGATGCAGCACTGGGTTCTCTCCTGATAACAGGTGAGTAAATTGGAATTTGTTGTTCAGATGATTTTAGGTGAATATTTTAAAGTTCCAAAACTCCACACACAGAAGAATTTCCAAGTGAAACTAGTCAATGTTAGCCTATGGAAGGAAATTCACTTAGCAGGTAAGTTGTGTTATTGTTACCTTTTCTTACTCAGTGGTGGATTCTGGATCCAGCACTGCTGCATCTCCTCTAAACAGTTGAAAGAATGCAAATTACCAAAGACGCGAGGAAGCCCGCGTTTCTTTTTTTTATATCGCTAGAATGCACGGATCATACGCGCACCCCGCGATTTACCCCCCCCCCCCCAAAATAAAAAAATGCTTGGGCCCTGGGGGTCCTTGTGGCACCCCCTGAGCAGACCTAGAGGGCAGGGTGTCTCTACTCTCCCCCTTTTCACGTTTAAACACACATTTCACAGGCTTCCTACCGAGGCATAAAATGGCTGCCAACAGTTTCTAGATTTGAATGTTGACAACCACATGACAGCCAATTAGCATTCAGTGCGTGATCGGAAGGGTGCGCCTAAGGTATGATGACAATGTATGCAGTATCCGTATCAATTTTGTTTATGGGATGGGGGCAGCGTGGCCCCCCTCCCTTGGCCAATTCCAGGCACCGGGGACCCCATCCCCCGTAACATGGTCAATTATTTTTTTTTTTGTGGAGGAGGGCTGCAAAGCCCCCCTCCTGAGGCTACTTCAAGGCCCTGGGGACCCCATTCCCCTGGGCCGGCTTTTTTTAAATTAAAAAAAAATTGTTAATGGGGAGGGTGCAGTGTGGCCCCCCTCCCGCACCACTGGTAGCCCCGGGAAGCCCATCCCATGGGGCTGGCCCTCACCGTTGGGGACCGGGGGGGTCTCCAATCCCTCCACGTTCCCGCCGGCTCCCCGCCTCCTGCGGGAGCCGGTGTTCTATCAATATCTGAACTCCATCTGTGTGTGTACCCCCTAAGCGTTGCCTTTACTTTGCGCAAGCATGTTTGTGGTAGCGCATGTGTGTTAATGTTGCACATGCACACAATACGTCCCCCATCTGGCTGTGTACCCCTAACGTATTTCATTTTATTTGCGCATGCTCAATTACAACATGCCCAATCACAGCTCTCACACCCAATGACATCATGCTCAACCAATCATCGTTCTCCAAAGCATTTATAACTTTCCAACCTTCTCAAACTTTTCCTATTCCGCAGTCACAGCCCAGCCGATAGTGTTAACTCCTTGCATCGCGTCCCTGAACTCAAACTTTTCCTATTCCGCAGTCACAGCCATTGATAGTGTTCGTATCCACTTCTTCATAGGTGAGCTTTTTTTTTAAGGGTAATTAGGTTCATTAATCTGAACAATCTTTAAGCACTGCGTGAATGCACATTTTTGTTTGATTTGGCAATACTGTTTTTAAGCACACTTTCCTGCTTGACTTTGTAATATTTTTTTCTGTGAAAATCACTTAATCCTGCTGCATTTCTTTATTTTGCCTAGTGCGATGTGGCTGCTCCCGCAGCAATGTGCTACGTGCTGTTCAAGTTAATGTGATGTAGTTTTTCTCATGTAAGTAGTGCGTCACATGCTCCATGTATTGCAAAAGTAATGTTTTCGGCAATAATGTATTTTAGCACGGTTTCCAGCTTTTGTATGTCGAATAACTTGCCTTGGTAGCCGCTGTTTCTGGGCAAATCACTTAATCTTGCCGCCTTTCATTATTTAAGTAGTGCCACACATGCTGCTTCATCCCCATGCACTGCACATGTAATCGATTGGCCAATGTTGTATTTTAGCACTCTCTCCATGTTTTTTAATAACGCTAAACTTGATTTGCTATCCTTTGGTCTGTGCAAATCACTTAATCCTGCTGCGTTTCTTTAATTTGCTATGGGAAACATGGCCGTTCCCGCAGCAGTGTGCTATGTGCTATTGAAGTTAATGTGATGTAGTTTTTCTTGTGTAAGTAGTACGTCACGTACCCCATGCATTGCAAAAGTAATGTTTTTGGCAATGGTGTATTTTAGCACGATTGCCAGCTTTTTTATGTCGAATAACTTGCCTTCTTAGCCGCTGTTTCTGTGCAAATCACTTAATCCTTCCGCCTTTCATTATTTAAGTAGAGCGCCACGTGCTGCTTCCTCCCCATGCACTGCACATGTAATCGATTGGCCAGTCTTGTGTTTTAGCACGCTCTCCATGTTTTGTAATAAATTTAAACTTTATCTGTTATCCTTTGTTCTGTGCAAATCACTTAATCCTGCTGCGTTTCTTTAATTTTCCAAGCGCCACTTGGCCATTCTCGAAACAGTGTATTTTAGCACGGTTTCCTGCTTCTTTAACTTGTCTTGGTTTAGAATCTCAAGATAACCGGTGCTGCCTTCATTTTAAATATATGGAATGTTATTGAGTATTTGAAGGGGCTATGTTCTGTGCTGCATTTAAGAAGAAAGGTAGCTTGAAAGGTATTTCATATTTCGAAGTTGGAAAGGTGGTGAAGTATTTCTGTAGAAATAATTTTCCTATGTATTAAAGCTTAGTAAGTATTCGAATGATCTGATACTTCGACGAGAAGGGTGAGAGGCGCTGCTCCTGTTCCCTGTGGCTTATTGGTAAGTGCTGTGCCAGAGTGACAAGGTTTTGTGGTCCCCATTTGTAGAGCAGGCTTTATTCAAGGCTTAGAGTACTAGTGGTAATCATTGATATACAATTGACTAGCTAGTCAGCACTTTCTGGTACCACCAACTTGAGATAACCACAGTGCATAGGGCCGACCATTTTACAAACATAGTCCAACCTCTGTGTGTTTGCAAATAACTTAATCTCTCCGTGGCACTTAATCTCTCCCACACTGATTGTGAAGAACTGCACCACATGGCCATCCCACGCACAGGCCTCGTGCTGAAGCAGCTTGTTTTCACGAAGTTACAACTTGGCATCTTCATCAAAGTGGCCTTTCCTATGGGGCTTCCTTGTGGCCTCTGTTTCTGAAGTGCTGCACCACGTAACCGTCCTTTCTTTAAAGTTTGTGAACAGAGTGAGGGGTCAGGGGTGGGGGGGGGCAGTTGTTATATTATTGGTGTATTCACTTACATATTTAGTTATTTATGGTGTTGTAATGTACTGTGAGCATGTGATGATATTCTCTTAACCTTGTTTTTATGTTTATCCTCATTTTAAATAGAAATGGATGTCACTAAGTACCAAGAGCTTTTTGATTATGTGAGACATAATGTGTATCCTGGTGGTTTCACTAAAGTCCAGAAGCATGGATTGCATAGACTGTCTAAAAAATTCACCATTGAAGGTACTATCATTTTTTAATTCATATTTTTTCATTGTAATGTTTTAAGGCTGGTTGAGAAAATGCATGGTCTCATTACATGTAATTCTTTTTGACATGCATAGTTACTGTGACATTTTTCTTTTCTCTTTTTTCAATAGATGGTAGCTTCCTCTAAACTGGTAAGGAAAAGAACACTAAAGTTGTCATTGGTGCTGAAGCAGCCCGAAAAGTTTTTTCTGAATTCCATTCGTCTCTTATTATTGGGCATTCTGGTATCAACAAAAGGAAAAAAAAAAACGCCCTCCCGATTTGATTGGCCAAATATGGCAATTGAAAATGAACAATGGGTGAATTATAACTTTTCTTGCTTCTATAAATTTTTTGTTTACATGTAAATCTCCAGTATGATAGTCTTATAGACGTTTGTTTCTGAAACCCATATATTTCTCATTTAAATGCTCGTTACACGTTTTCCGCCTGCACTTGAGATACAAAGTGAAAATGTTCTTTTGAATTTTTTAATTTGATAACATGTCTTTCAATATTCCTTCATGTTTATTTCTCCATTTCTAGATCATGGAAGTCCAAAAAGGGTTCTATCAGATCAAGGCCAGGACTTAGTGAATGAAGTTAGTGACCAATCTCGGCCTAACATTTGTATAATGCAATACTATTTCCTATTTTGCTTGCCAACTAGAAATATACCTATTTTTTTTAGGTTAATTTAGAGTTATCTAAGCTTTTACAAATAGAACGTTCTGTAAGTGCAAACTATCACCCACAGACAAATGGTTTAGATGAGCATACTAATGTATAAGCTGTACACCTTCAGAGAAGAAGAGTAAGTGCTTCCGCCAAATTGCAAGCAAACAACTAGAAAAGGAGGCATTTTGGAGCATAAGTTTACTCGACCGTACCGTATTGCTGATATGCAAGAAAAGCTTGTAAAATTAGTCAATAATGCTAGCAAGATGTCTTTACGTACAACTTATAAGCTCGACATGTTGAGGTCTTATAATGTGAGCGTCATAGGTAATCTATTAAAGGGTACCTTTTTTTAAGTAAGGGTACATAATGTGTATGTGTACTGTAATGATGTTCTATCAGCTGGTGTAAATGTCTCCTTAATAGGTGAGAAGTAATTAGGTTTTTTGAAAGTTATTATTGTTTTTGTTATAAGTGGTTGTAATAGTTTAAAGTGACCAAGACTTTTTACTAAAATGGAAGTAACATTTACCTATGAAACTTTCCAATATGTCTTTATTATTTCTTTTATTGCGAAAAAAAATGTCAGTATGATTTCTCTTCATGAAATGAATCAAAGCGAAATATTTACCAAAACCATTTGTATGTTTCTAAAAGGTTTTCCTACAGATATTGAAGCGTCCCCAATATGACCAATGGCAGTTGGGGATACAATCTAACCAAAAACAACAGGACAGCTACAATTGTGGTGTTTTTTTCATGCTGGTAATGATACTTCCATTATGGCTTTTTTAAACAGTAATTTGTTGAGGATGCATTACTTTATGTTAATAACTTTTTTGTTAGAATAGTTTTAAATAGGAAAGAGGGCTTTTAGGGATGACACTTGTGAATGGCCATAGTGCCCATCGGAAGCATATTGGCATTTGCATATGATTTTGTCTAAACACTAGTATGGTCCTAACGCGGTTGGTTTGAAACATCTGATGATTGCTTTTCAACCCCAATGCTATTGAGAACAATTGTTTGTATGTACATTAAACGTCAGCATGGACATTTGTACAACATATACATGTTTTACTCTTTTTTTCAGTTTGCAGAATGTTACATAAGTCAGCAGCCAATTGCCGAGATTGAAGAAAGTATATCGACCTGTTCTAGCTCATTATACAGGTGTCTCAACCATGGGACGTACTGGTCGTCACAAGCTGAATGAAAATTGCAATGGAACTAATGAAGTCATCAGGTTTGACTTTAACATTTTATGATAGAAAATGTATAATACCCTAGTGGTGTCATAAATTTCGCAAAGTCGCACAGGGTGCATCCTACGCGCACCCCAAGTGACCTCAAAAAAAGAGATTTGATTGGTTCATTACACTTCCTATTGAAACTATTGAAGTACCCCAACCATTTCAATCACGCTTCTTAGAACTTTTCTTAGGGAAAGACCGCCTGAGAAGATCTACTGCTCTTTTTTTGGGGATAACAGATTTACTTAACAATACCATGGCTGCTTATCCACCATCATCCTCTGATTCAGAGAACTCATCAGAGCATCACTGTCACATTCATTCAGTCAGTACCAAGTCCTGGTTTGTTTAAGTTAAAAATTACATTTCGGGACGAGTAAATGCCAGAAACAAAGTTGTGTCTCATTACAGTCTCATACATAAATACACACATACAGGAGAGGATACTTTAATTCTTCTTCCTTGTACATTTAAAATGATCTAACATTATTAAAAAAGGCAGCACAGTTTACATTTCCATTTTACCTTTTTTACCTTACAAGTACTGACTTATAACTTCTACGTAAAGGCATCTTGCTAGCATTTTTGACTAATTTTACAAGCTTTCCTTGCATTTCGTAAATACGGTACGGTTCATTAAAGTTATGCTCCAAAATTCCTCCTTTCCTCGTTGTTCGCCTACAATTTTTCTGAAGAACTAACTCTCCTTATCTGAACGTGTGCGGGTAATATTTCTTGGAAACTCTCTTTTTATATTTTTCTTTCTGTTTTTCCATGACAACCTCAATATTCGGATTTGTCTGCTTCTGCAACTCTGCTTTTCTAATTTTTTCTTCTGCGATAATACCTGCATATTCGCTTTCTGAAGGTAGTACAAACTGAATCTTATAAAGGAAATATTCTCAGAAAACAACATTCAACTGTCCATTCTGGGTGAAGACACCCCCTTCAGCTACTATTTATTCAAGTGGTGAGGTAAGGTGACTTCTCCTTTTGTAGTTAGTTCACTGGGGCATCAACGCCATTGTAAAGGAGTCTTAAAACTCAATCATGTGGCTTCAATCGTAAAGCGAACAATGCATGGCTCAACTATAAATCCCATTCGTTCTGATGCTCATTCATGTACTTAGACAACGTGCTCAAGTTGGACAGTCTTCACTTTTAAATCTATCAAGTTTTTATTGGTTTTGGTCCACCTCAGAAAGGCAATGTTCCTGCCAGAAAGCAACACACCACCAGCTTTTTGACTTAGCCTTGTACCGAAATACCCATTTCCTGCTCTACTCTGCAACAGATTATTTTTCAAAATGGGTTGAGGTATTTCCACTAAAATCCAAGACTGCAGCTGTAGTTGCTTCAACACTGTTGCAACTGTACTTATGCCATGAAAGTCTGAAAATAGTTCTATCAGATCAAGGCCAGGAGTTTGTGAAAGAAGTGAGTGATCAATCTCAGCCTAACAATATGATAATGCAAAGATGATATTTTCTATTTTCCTTGTCAAGTATATATATATATATATATATATATATATATATATATATATATATATATATATATATATATATATATATATATATATATATATACACACTTAAAAAGACCATAGGTATCAGGCCTTATATAGTTAGGAATTAGCATTTAAAAAACCATTGAAATTGCTCCTATATAGTTCGTTGTACTAATTATATTTCGCGCACCCGCAATCCACTTTTGATGATGTTACATATTACATATTTCATGACATGGCCAGTGACATCACTGATGACATCACTGATGACATCATCCAGTGACTGTGTGTTTCTGTAAAGTTTTAATATGTTTTACATATTGAAGAATGAGTGGATGTATAAGTGTCTGGATGAAGGATTTAGTAGGTGTGTGACTGACTGTATGAGTGAGTGATTAAATGTGTCTTACTAAATGCATGGGTTAGTGACTAAACTGTCTGAATGTGTGCATCAGTATGTCTGTTGTTGTGTAAGCTGCTGCATGTGTTGATCAGTAGCTATATGAGTGGCTATATGGGTTATTGATTGGTTGCCCAAGTATTTGAATGGGAGACTGAGTGTGTGTGTGGGTGGCTGGGAGGTGTGTGACTCTGTGCATAGATGTGCAAGCAGTTGATTCACTAGGTGTATGAGTTCAAGAGTGCATGTGGAAACACCTACATGGGCGGTTGACTGTGTGCATGGGTGTGTTGGTGAGTGAATGGATATCTCAGTGCTACATGTCCAAGTAAGGACATATGTAAAACACAGTGCATGTGAGAGTTGGCATATATAAATGACTATACATGAGAGCCAGTGAATGTGTGAGTGGCTGTATGGATCATTGTGTACTTGTATCAGTGATTGTATAAGAGAGTAATTATGTGTTATCATATGTTTGAATAAGTAAGGTGTTGTGTGTATAACTGTATAGTTGAGGAAATGGAAGTGTGATTGATTCTTTGCATGACTGACTAGGTGTGTGAGCAACTCCATGGATGAGTGGCAGTGTGTGAGTGTCTGTATAGGTGTATGAGTGCATATACTAGTGTTGTATTGATGAGTGACTGAATGTATGAGCGATTCTATGGGTGAATGAGTGAATGTGTGTGTAGACCTAGGAATCAGTGAGTGCGTATGTAGTAAATGGTATTGGTGTGTCAATGGTTTCAAGAATGGTAGTCTGTATTTAACACTGGGTGTATCAAAGGTTATATTAGACTGTGAGGAGGTGCATCGTATTATCACATGAATGATATCATCAGTGATGTGATCAGTGATGTCAAATGAGATGTCATCAGTGATGTCATCAGTGATGTCACTGTCCATGTCATGAATGATGTAATATGTGACATCATCAACAGTGGATTGCGGGTGCGCGAAATATAGTTAGTACAACTAACTATATAGGAGCAATTTAAATGGTTTTTTTAAATGCTAATTCCTAATTATATAAGGCCTGAAACCTATGGTTTTTAAGAGAATTTGCAAGTTTTTTAACATGCTAATTCCTAACTATATAAGGCCTAAAACCTATGGTTTTTTAAGTGAATTTGCAAGGTTTTTTAAATGCTAATTCCTAACTATAATTTTATATAAGGCCTGAAACCTATGGTTTTTAAGTGAATTTATGCTAATTCCTAACTATATAAGGCCTGAAACCTATAATTTTTTCAGTGAATTTGCAAGGTTTTTTAAATGCTAATTCCTAACTATATCAGGCGTGAAACCTATATTTTTTTTCATAAATTTCAAAGGTTTTGTAAATGCTAATTCTATTAACGGACAATGTTTATATATGTCCTTCTGGGACCACCTGAGCAGCCATCTTGTTTCTCAGGAGAAGTGAGGCACAAGGGAGCACAAAACAAGAGTGGAAAACGCGAAAAGGGGGCAGGGTAGAGACCCCCTGACCCCCTAGCTCTTCTCAGGGGGTCCCAGAAGGACCACCGAGTGCAAAAAATTATTATTATTTTTTTTTTAAATTGCGGGGTACACGCACGGTACGGGTACCGTACGCGTACGGTGTGCATACCCTTCGATTTTGTCGAATTATTTGGGGTTTTTTTTTTTGCCCTTAGTAGTCCTTCTGGGACCCCCTGAGAAGAGCTAGAGGGTTAAGGGGTCTCTACCCTGCCCCCTTTTCGTGTTTTCCACTCTTGTTTTGGGCTCTCTTGTGCCTCAGTTCTCCTGAAAAACAAGATGGTGGCCAACACTTCCTGGTTTGGACAGTTTGGAATGTTGATAGTCGACTGCCAGCCAATCAGAAACTCGCTCGCGCACGTAAGGGTACGCGCACGTACGCGTACCGTACGCGTACGGTGCAATTACATTGATTGCATATAGATATATAATTTGCTCAAATTCAATTTTCTCAACAACTACTGGAAAGATTTTCACCAAATATAGAAAAGGCACTACTGCATACCTGTCCCTACCATTTTGCCAATATTGGTGTAATTCCGTTCAGCCGTTTGGGCTGTACCCGTGTCTAAAGGTCCCACAGAAAATGCCATTAGAAAAATTTCAAATTTAATTTTCTCAGGAACTACTGGAGGGATTTTCACCAAACATAGCAGAGGCATATGTGCATACCAGGCCCTACCATTTTGGCAAGTTTGGTGCAATTCCATTCAGCCATTCGGGCTGTAGCCGTGTCTAAAGGTCCCTATGGAAATCAACATGGGAAAAACACGTTTTGGGACCCCTTTTTCGGCCCCCGCTTGACAAATCCCCCCGAAACTTTCAGGGAAGGAGCGGAGGGGAGCTGGCCAAAATTCTGGAAAATTACACGCAGATTCCTCAATCGGCGCCAAAGTTATTCCCAATAGAATGTTGAGCGCATATAGATATATAATTTGCTCAAATTCAATTTTCTCAACAACTACTGGAGGGATTTTCACCCAATAAAAAAAAGGCACTACTGCATACCTGTCCCTACCATTTTGCCAAGTTTGGTGTAATTCCGTTGAGCCGTTCGGGCTGCAGCGTGTCTAAAGGTCCCAAAGAAAATGCCATTTGATAAAAAAAAAGTTCAAATTCAATTTTCTCAAGAACTACTGGAGGGTTTCAAACCAAACATACAAAAGGCACTGCTGCATACCAGTCCCTACCATTTTGCCAAATCTGGTGTAATTCCGTTGAGCCGTTTGAGCTGTAGCCTTGTCAGAATGTCCCTATGGAAATTAACATGGGGAAAAGACATTTTGGGACCCCCCTTTTTTCTCGGCCCCTGCTTGACGAATTCCTGCAAAACTTCCAGGGAAGGAGCAAATTTAAGGAAAATTACAGACAGATCCCTCAATCGGCACCAAAGTTATTCCCAATAGAATGGTCGGATTTCCTATGGTAACTAGGTCCTAACTATATATACCTACTGGCGACCGCCAGTAGATAATATATATATATATATATATATATATATATATATATATATATATATATATATATATATATATATATATATATATATATATAACCTACTGGCGGTCGCCAGTAGGTAGTTATAGTTAGGATTATTTTGTATAGGGAATTTGCAACATTCTATTGGGAATAACTTTGGCGCCGGTTAAGGAATCTGCCTGCAATTTTCCTTAAATTTGCCTTGCGGTGCTCCGCTCCTTGTCTGAAAGTTTGGGGGGGATTCGTCAAGCGGGTGCCGAGATAAAAGGGGGTCCCAAAACGTGTTTTCCCCATGTTAATTTCCATAGGACGCTTGAACTCACTTTTAGCCCGAACGGCTGAATGGATTTCCACCAAACTTGGCAAAATTGTAGGGACTGGTAGCCCGATGTGCCTTTGCTATGTCTCATGATATGTGCTCCAGTGGATTTTGAGTAATTTAGGTTAAAAAAATATATATATCTATGAGCGGTGCGCAACGTTTACAACGCGCGTGTCACCACGACCTACCATTACCACGCGGTTGTAACAACGAAAGGGGGGCGCTCGAGGATAGTAAATCATTTAATTTACTATCCCAACACCTTCCCTACTATCCACGGGGACTGGTGTTGGAATAGTAAATTAAATGTTTTAAATTTGCGCCCCCCCAACGCAAGTAGTTGTAACGACTTGCGTTGTTACAACCGCGTTTTAATGGTAGGTCGTTGTAACGCGCGCGTGGTAACAACATATATCCTCTATAAGCGCGCCCCGGTACACGCACCGGGGCGCGTACCAGCGCGCTATGCGAGTTCGCGAGCGGAAAGCTGATTAGCTCTCGGGTGTCTGTAAACATTCCAAACAGTCCGGAGCGGCCGCCATCTTGTGTCTTGGTAGGATCGAGACACAAGAGGTAGCAAAAACAAAGGGGAAATGACCAAAAGGGGGTAGAGTAGACCCCCCCTGACCCCCTAGGTTTGATGTTGTGGCCATAAAAAGGCCCGGCGGGGCAAAACATTTTTTTTTTTGATTTACGCAGGGGGAGCACCCGGTACGCGCACCGGGGAGCGTACCGGGGAGCGTACCATGGGGAAAAAAGAATGACAGAGTTTTAAAAAAAATTTAGCCTTTTTTTATAAATTGGAGGTAGTTCTAAAAAGAACTGTTTTTTTTCTTCTTTTTGTTGTTTTATATTTTTTTGATATTTCTTTTGAACATTTTGTACTTTTTTTTGGCTTAAATGAACAATTTTATATTATTTTTGTTATTTTTATGGGAAGAAACAAAAAACAGGGAATTGTAAACGGCGCAACTGGGGCAAGAAAAAATCAGGAAAAAAATAAGGGTTTTTTGGGCAATTGTGGTTGTCACCAGCAAGGTTGATGAGTTTAATGCTTTGCTCACCATAGGTAATTGTTTTAACACAAACTATACAAACAATTTTGTATTGTCCAAACTGAGGTTGTATGTTTGGGACCATTTCCCTTGTCTCTGGACCCGATGGAGTGGGTTGCTTACTTTTGGAGGTACTGGGAGATGATTGGGTAGGGTTTCTGGTCAGTTCTCTGACCTCTGCTGCAGCATAGTTGTTAGGGTGCCGGCGTTGCATATGGCGAATCATGGTGTTATTGCCAAAAGAGTACTTTTTGTTAGGGTTCCCCCTTGAAAGTTCAGTGCCACAGATTAGGCAAGTAACCCTTGGAGCATTTACTTTCTTGAGGTCCTTTGGGATTGAAAAAAACTCCCAGATAATGGGCTGATTTGGCCTATATGGGGTAGTATCTTCAGGCAGGAACCTCCTCCTCTCCTCCTCCTCCTCCTCCTCTTCTTCATCTCCACCACTGTGGTGTTGTGGTGGTCCTCTTGGTGGTGGTGGTGGCTGAGATGCTCCAGCTGCTGCTGCTACTGAAGCCATTTCTGAGTACAAATTAGTAATAGCTCTGGAAACAGGTCTTCCTCACTCAAAGTACAAAGTGAGAATGAGGAAAAAAGGTGGGGGCTTTCATCATTAGGAAAAAAAACCATGTCCTGAACAAATAAAAAGTGTTATTTTCAGGTCACATGACCAGGGCTTTCATCATTTGGAAACCAAAACTGTCCTGAACCAATAAAAAGTGTTATTTTTAGGTCACATGACCCGACGCGCTTACGCTATGCGCCCAGGGGCGCGTTGCGTAAGTGCGTCGGATGTTTACGTAGCGCGATCGTATGCGCTCCCGGGTGCGCTTATGCCGTGCGTATCACGCGGACGGGGCTACGCGATACGTCACAATGATGTTTTCATTCGCGGCAATAGCGCTAATGGGACGCTCACCCGTACGCACCCCGGGGCATGCCGCAAGACTGGGCTTACCGGTGCGCTCACCGGGACGCGCACCGGGAGCGCTCCAGGGCAAAAAAAAAACATGAACAATATACATTAAAAAAAAAGTATTACATAATATACAATATACAATATAGGATTCAATATAAACAATACTACATTTCAGAGCTATAGAAATTTGCTATTAAAAAACCTTTGAAATTCACTGAAAAAAAATAGGTTTGAGGCCCTATACATAGTTAGGAATTAGCATTTAAAAAACCTATGAAATTCACTGAAAAAACCATAGGTTTCACACCAGTTATAGTTAGGAATTAGCATTTAAAAAACCTATTAAATTCACTGAAAAAACCATAGGTTTGACACCAGTTATAGTTAGCTGGAAATGTTACTGACATAAAACCATTGAAATTCCCACATTATAGTTAGTTGGACTCACTATAACTTGCGCGCCTGCAATGCACTGCTGATGACGTCACATATTACATCACTCATGACATGGTCGGTGACATCACTCATGACATCACTGTTGACACCATCCTTGTGACAGACTGACAGACCTCCTTTCAGTGTAATGTAACCCTTGAAACACATTATGGAGAGCATCCATCTGTGGTATCATTACGGACTACATCCCCCAGCAAGCAACATGCAGACTCATTGAGAGCAGCCTAATTAGGCATATAATGATGCTTTATAAGGAGGATGCAGACCGCCATGCTCTTCTTGACTCTCTGACCTCTGAAGAAGAGATAACCTCGAAACGCTTCAGGCCGAGGTCAAAATGCTGGAATTTACAGATGGGAGTGTTTTGCCCATACCACTAAACGCTGGTTTGAGAAAGGTGAATCTGCTCTAAGTGCTGTTTACTTTTCGGACACACCCCATGGAGCAGTATATATATACAGAGCATCCCCTATGGGGAAATGCTCAGATGAAAGAGTATATGCAGCACAACACAAGAATTTAAATTAGCCCAACAAACAAGTTAAACTAGATTCCTGCAATGAGGGTACTCGACAACATGCATTGACACAACCATAAGGAAAAGCGATGAGGTAGATAGAACATCACTCCTACAATCAGCCTTAGCAAAAACACCAGTAACCACAAAGGTACCGGACACATCTCCACAATCAGATAAGGATTTTAGGATGATTGTGAGATACAACAAACAACATAGAGAGATCAGACGCATAATCCAAAAAACTGGTCTCTGGTGAAAAATTATCCGGTACTTGGACCTCACCTTCCCAACAAACCGACCATTACAAATAGAAGAGCTCCAAATATGAGAGATTGTCTGATGGTAAACAATCCAATAGAAATCCCCAAAAAGAACTGGTTTAACCAAAGGCAGGGTTTCTATAAATGTCAAACGTGCAAGGCATGCTTAAATGGAGTGAACACAAAAAGTTTTGCATTAGCATTCGGTAAAAGGGAACATCAGATAAAGCAGATGTTAACCTGCAAAACAGAATATGTGGTCTATGTTCTAGAATGCCCCTGCAAGCTGAAGTATGTGGGAAGTAGAAAGCTGCAGGGGCATAAAAGAATACTACAACACATACGTGCAATTAAGAATAGAGACCCAACATATCCTGTTACCCTTCACTTCAATGAGAAACATCAAGGGGATGTTAGCCTTCTCAAGTATTACCTGAAAGACACTCTGCCCCAAAGTAAGAGAGGGGGGGACAGGGATGAAAAACTTCGGTAACTGGAAACCAGGTATATCCTGGAACTAGATTCCAAACATCCTCATGGACTGAATATAATAGAAGACCTATACACCTGTCTATAACATCAATAGCAGGCCTTGAGAAGGTAGCACAAATGTCATTTTCTATACAAATAGTCATCGAGATTGATAGGGCTATTAGATAAAGACTAACATCCAAATAATGCAGTCCACAAACCAGTAACCTCACGAGTTAGAAGAGTAAAACCAAAAAGGTATATCCTAGAAATTAGGGATGATTTTAAACAATGCATACATATATTTTTTTCTGTTCATTTTCACAATTTAGGATTCTGCACAATTTTTAACTAACTTTACTTTTATAACACTTTGAATATTGTTACAATGTACCCCCACCAGAGGCTTCTGAGTGGAGAGATACATAGCTACATTGGAAAGGGAGTTGAGACAATTAGACCCCTGACACCTCTTAAAATTAAGGAAGGAAGATATCATATCAAAGACCCAGACTATACAAGTATATGTACGGTAATTGAAAGATAGAAGAAAAATGAGTTTTAATGATATGTATATATCTTGTATATAGCAAATGCACATAATTTTAATTGTATATAGATAGAAGATATAGTTTTTTATATGAGTTCTTATTCATGCATATACTTGAATTTGTTTTGTATATATATATACAGTATAGAGTTGTTCATTTGCACAACATAGCAGGATTTGCACGTATGGTATTTATACTGTGACAACAATTGTGAGTTTTGCACAAATATAGCAGAAATTTGCACAAAGTAGTGTACTCTATTGCATAATTTGCACATATATATGCGAAATTGCACAAGTCAACAGGTAAAAACATTGGTACAAACATGTAAAGAGGTCAATTATAGTCTGGTATTTTACCGATATTACAACTAAGGTACCACAATGCATTACAATGTAGCGCTTGCACTAAAATATAAGCACTGTCACTTTAAGATTGCATCACAAAAAATGAAAAAAAGTGAGAATTGTGGGAATTTAAGGAATCAGGTGACATCCTTCCGTGTCATGCGATCAATGCACGTTGTGTACCGAAACGCGTAATGGCCGACAAAGCAACAGCTAGAGAAAGAAGAATTCTGGCACTAACCTGGGTCTGTGCTCCACGTTCTTTTTGGGGACAGAAAGCGCAAGCAACCCGCTCGTGGGAGTGGAGTAGTGTGGATATATATATATATATATTCACTGAAAAAACCATAGGTTACAGAAAATATATAGTGGCTAATTATGATTGCGGAGTTCCCGCATCCTCCGGGCCGGCGGAAGCCACCGCCGGCCCGGAGGATGCGGGAACTCCGCTGCGGAGCCTCCACAGACCCACCGCCAAATTAGGATGGCAGGTGGGTCGGCCTTAATGTCCGCAGCTTTTCCGCTGCAGTCGCCTTCCGACCGCGGCGGAAAAGCACTAACATGTCTGGCGGTGTCTATCAGACACCGCCAGGCATATTAGGATGTCTGAAATACTATGCTTTTCCACGGCGGCTTTTCCGCCGTGGAAAAGCATACCGTTCTGCACTGCGGGGGCCCGTTGCGGGCCCCCTAGGTGAAGGGGGGGTGGAGGGTGCACATGGGGGGTACCTATGGTACCCCCCTTCATTTGCGTGCATGAAACGGCAGGCACGGCGGGGTGCCTGCCGCTTGTCATTTTTTACATTGCGGCGGGTGTCGCTTCAAGCAGCACCCGCCGCAATGTAAAAAATACAGGATGTGACCGCCAGGGTGGCGGTCACATCCTAATTGTCATGGAGGGATCGCCGCTGCCCATGCGGACGGTCCCTCACACTCAGTGGTGGCGGACGGACGCAAGTCCGTCCGCCATCATAATCGGCCCCTAAGTTAGGGATTAGCATTTACAAAACCTTATTTTACTCGCACAAAACCATTGAAATTCGCATACATAGTTAGTTGCACTAACTATATTTAGCGCACCCGCAATCCACTGCTGATGATGTCACATATTACATCATTCATGACATGGTCAGTGACATCACTGATGACATCTCAAATGACATCACTGATGACATAACTCATGTGATAATACGATGAACCTCTTCAGACTCTAATATAACCTTAGATACACTCAGTGTTAGCAGACACTCACAGACTGTCACTCATCCATGGAGTTACTCACACACCTAGTCAGTCATGCAAAGAATCAATCACACCTCCATTTCCTCAACTATACAGTTATACACACCTTACTTATTCAAACATATACTAACACATATTTACTCTCATATACAATCCCTGATACAAGCTCACAATGATCCATACAGCCACTCACACATTCACTGGCTCTTATGCACAGTTATTTATATATGTCAACTCTCACATGTACTGTGTTTTACATATGTACTTACTTTGACATGTAGCACTGAGATATCCATTCACTCACCAATACACTCATGCACACAGTCAACTGTCCATACAGCTGTTTCCACCTGCACTTTTGAACCCATACATCTAGTGAATCAACTGCTCACACATCTATGCACAGAGTCATACGCCTCCCAGCCACCCACACACATACTCAGTCTCCCATACAAATACTTGGGCAACCAATCAATAACCCATATAGTTACTCATATAGCTACTGATTTAAACATGCAGCAGTTTATCTGAACTTTGCTCTTTATCCCTAAGAACACTTCGCTGAGAAACTCAACTGGATAAATATTTGTCTCCCCGGGATTGATACAAATGCCTGTTTTTGTGTATGCTTCAAATTGTTTTAATTGTCACAAAGTTTTATTTGTCACGTGGCTGCACTGTTTGCACTATATGTCTGTCCTCTATTTCTATTTTCCTTGCACCTGGCCAGCATCACAATACTATTCCAATAATCTCCTTAGCCTACCCAATATGGCTACTACATCTTAGCCCCTCATTCATTTTCATGAATGCCAATTCTCATAACCCATGTGTCGGTCACATGACACCGACAGGCAGGAACTTGAATTACTCCTACCCAATATGGTTAATGTAGTTTAGCCCCTCATTTATTTGTATGCCCTTAGCCAGCTCCAATGGCCATTCCCGTTATTAAGGTGCCGGTCACATGACACCGACAGCCAGGAACTCGAATACAGCCGACTGACCCGGTAAGACTCTACTTGCCCTATGCCTGCACCACCTTGATTCCCCAACCTGGCTCGTTTGGTTTAACGGGTTTAATTAATTAATTAATCTTTCACAGGCCCCTCCTGGCTCCATGACCCCAGCGCGACTCGGCGCATACCGGCATCATCCGGAGTGCGGTGAGCATAACTCTTGATTTCGGGACTGGTTTTCCCTTGGGTAAAATCCTTTGATTTCTGAAAATTGCTCCCTTGATTAAATATAGGTGCCATTTGGAACTGAAGCACTACGCTTGCTCCCGCCCCATGGTCCCGAGGCCACAAGAAAATTAATTTCTCACCCGGTAAGCGAGTCAGCCATGCCCTCCTGACCTAGTCCTTCTTAAATTATTAAACTAATGCGTGACCACCCCTGAGTCTCCTCAGGGTATCGGTCTCAGTAGCCACCTGACATTCTCAGCCCAGGCTGTCCGTTGGTGCTCTCCATGCGTTGTAACTAATTTGTATACCCTTCTCTTGTCTAGTTACCACTGACTAAGTCCCTGGCAATCCTCTCCAGACCTTGGCCCCACCGGCCTCGAATTGTTTCATGCTCCACTGTGAGCCCCTCACCTACACGTTCTGTGGTGAGCTCGCGCAACCTCTTCAGTTTTCTTTCAATGATATCTCTGAATTTTCACCTTCTTCACTGCGCCGGCTAAACGTGGCACTGTTACATTGATTCACTGTTCCCTTGAACTAAATGCTGCCCAGTGTAAATAATTCACACATTCACGAATTAATGTTCAGATCCTTCACAAATTCAACACTATAACTGTATGCATTCCTCCAAGTATCATTAGAATCTATGTATCTTGTCACTCGCTCACGCGCATGTGAATTCTTCACTATAAATATCACTCGCGCTCATGTGAACCTTTCACGTCACTTAGCACGCTACTTCGGAAATCACGTATATGACCACAACACAAATGTCACCAAACGATTGGGTAATAACATGTAATTTTGTAAAAGACTAAATGTACTTTTGTTCCCCTCCCCCTTCCTTCCATAGGCAAAAGAGGCTTATATTGAAAGGCAATTATTGTTTTTGTCCTGATGATGGACCCCTTTATTTAGTAGTGGGTCCGAAACGCCGTGGACCTAAGTACCATATACTTGTGTAATGAATTTCTATGCAATGCTATGTAATGGTACCTACTGAATTTTTCTGTATGATTGGATTTCTACAGAAACTGCTGCTCTTGCCTTGTAAGCCCTGTCTTGTTGTGTCTGTGTCTATGTATTGTTGTGGTTGGGTACAGGCTTGTGCCCCACACCAGTGAAATGTTGAAGGTTATTACATTGGGCTAAAACTCCTAATTAAGTATACATTTTGAAGACCTCTGACCGGCTGGACATGTCATCACCAATATAGAACTGACTGGGTCTATATTTATTTCCTACCATTCTTTGTCTCCTTGCTTGGGACCGTTCTTGTCTCTGTCTATATATCTTAGCCATAGGGGAACATGCCTGTTTAAGATGTCCTTGTGTTGCCTTTTGAGGACCTGCTCTTCCCACAAACCCATATGCAAACAAGCATAGCTGGGGGAAAAGCAGGCCCCCATAGCAACTCCCCTTATCTGTTGGTAAATAGTATTATCGAAGTAAAAATAATTGTGTTCTAGACACATTTTAACCATGTCAACAAGCATCCTATTGTGCAAAGAAAAACATGCTGGTCTACGATTTAGGTAGTGTTCAACTGCTTTGACCCCGTCAATATGTCCAATGGAAGTATAGAGGGAGGTAACATCCACGTTGATAAGGATCAAGTCACTCCCCCATTATATGTCCTGAATTTTACGTAAAAAATCTGAGCTATCCCTTATATAGGACGGTAGAGATGTAACCCATTCCTGCAGAAAATAATCCACATATTTGGATGTATTTTCAGTGATGCTACCTATTGCAGAAATGATCGGCCGTCCGGGTGGCCTCTGATTATTTTTATGGACTTTTGGCAGAAAGTAAAGGGATGGAATTATCGGATGGTCATTTCTTAAAAAAAGATATTCATCATTACTAAGTAACCCACCATTCTTCCATGCCATTAATCTACCGTAGTATTTCAACTAGGAGGCTTTTACAATTTGTAAGTTGCTTTGTTTATAACATGAGACATTATTCAATTGTAAATAGGCCTCTTCCATTTATAGTGATCGTGGCCACAAGACAATATTCCCCCCCTTATCAGATTGTTTTATAATGAGGTTTTCATTGTCCTGTAATTTTTTCATCAGTTCGATGTAACAACGCTGATGCCGATTCAGTTGGACAATTTCAAGATGTGTTGATTTACATAGTTCCTTCAAGTCAGAGGTCACTTGTTCAGGGAAGAGATCGAGATTATCATAAGGCAATATAGGTTGAAATACTGATTTTGGTTTGAAGGGCGTTCTGATTGTTCCACCTAAATCCACGCCCTCCAGCCCCAAATCACTTTGTTCATTTTGCCGAGGTTGTATGTCCTGAAAAAGATATACATCCCCAGCTGATAGTAAAAGAGGACTTGATATAATGTTGGGAACGTTCATAGGTACCTTTTTTGCCTTGAGTTTATGAAGTTTTTGCAGTTTTAATTTTCGAATAAATCTGTAGACATCCATCCGGGTCTCAGAATAATTAAAGCTGCTCTCAGGGCTGAATGATAGACCAAGTGCAAGGATTTGTGTCTCTGCCTTATTTAGGGTTACATCGGACAAGTTGATCACTCTATTAGCTATCATATCAAGATCTATCTGCGATTCCACATCTATATATATATATATATATCCGTTCCAACTCCTACTCTCGGCAAAAGTGCAGAGTCCTCGACAAGGGTACAGACCACAAACACTGCCAAAAGTTTAATTCAAGGGTGGTTTATTGCTCTTCTGTCCCCAGCATGACGCGTTTCGGCTGCAACATGGCAGCCTTGATCACATGACTAGAAAGAACCAATAAATGTGTTTATATACTGTGAATGCTCCCAATCAGACTTAAATGCAACATGAACATGGAAAAAATACTTTGTAAAACGGAGCAGTTATTTACAATTCCATCGACAATATACAATGGTCCAAGTGCAAAAAGGCGAGTTCATTACTTGATAAAATATCTATCAATGAAAACACATTGCAAGGCAAATACATATATTTACAAACTATTTACAAATAAATATGTCATTTATACTGATGCCTATGGAAATAAAGTGCATTGCCCATTATATTCCTGATTTACTACAATCCATGTATTAAAATATTATAAAGTTGCAAACAGTCTTAAAAATAGGGAACGTGCAATTTATGCTATTTAAAGTGCTTTTATAGTGACAATGTGCAAAATAGTGCTTGTTAAAACTGAGTTCTCTACTCTGATTTATTCAAGGGTATGCATTGGGGGTGGCACGTTAATTTAATCTCTATTAATGAAGAGTTACATGCCACCCTCTAACAGAAGTAAATGTGGGTAATGATTACAGTGACGTCAAAAAACCTTTTAAAGACAACGTGTGTAATAAGGCTCAATGGAAACATCATGGCATAGTGCCCAAATATCTAACAAGAAAAGCTACCCCATGGGGTACATTACGGGGCCCAACAGGAGTTATGAGCTAATATTATGGCATAGTGCCCTTTTCATTAGTTCAACGGGCAGCTTAATCCCCACGGATCCTTATTCTTGATTGAAGTGACAGGGTGGCTGATAAACCTTACTGTACTGTTCCCTCTAGAGGAAACAATAAAGATCCTCCCCTGTGTTCAAACCGTTTGGGATTCTGGTATCGAGTAATATGATATATTTACTCTCCAGTTGCCTTAACGCTTTCTCCCTGTTGCCCCCTCTGATGTTTTTCGGCACCGCGTCAATGATGAAATATTTCAATTCATTTAAGTTCTTATTGTGGACCAATTCAAAATGCCGGGCTACCGGATAGTTGCCATCTGAATTGACCACAGCCCGTAGGTGTTGCAGAATGCGGTTAAAAGCCTGCAGTTTGGTGCTCCCAACGTACCTGAGTCCACAGGTACACTGGAGCACATATACTGCAAAGTCCGTGCGGCAGGTGAAATGATCCCTGATCTTAATGGGAGTAGGGTCAAAAGCAGAGCAATACTCACTGGTGTTGACACCAAATTTGCAGGCCCTGCAAGATATACATTTAAAAAAACCGCATTTGTTGGAGATACGATAAGGTTTAATTACTACCTCCGGACTGGATCTAACCAACATGTCCCTCATGGAGGGAGCTCGTCTAAACACCACCCCAGGTTCAGCTGGTATGATGGGGGCCAGAGTGATATCAGTCTTCAAAAGGGGCCAATGCTTCTTCAGTATCCCTCTCACTTTTTTGTGGTCATCATTAAAGGTAGTTATGAGGCTGATGTTGTTAGTCTGGGTCTCAACCTCGCTCTCAACTGGGCTCGGGGTGACAACCCCAGCAATAGATGCTAGATAGTTATCTCTGTCCAGTTGGTTGGCTCTATCTTTCGCATCTAATAAGAGAGCCACATCATAACCTCGGGCACGGAATCTTTCCAGTGCCTCTTTCTGGCATCTTTCTAAATCTGATGGGGTGCTGCAGATTCTCCTCATCCTAAGAAACTCCCCATAAGGGATGCTTCTGATCAAATGATTAGGATGGGAGCTACTTGCGTGCAGTATGGCGTTGCCCGCTGTAGCTTTTCTATGTAAGCGAGTGTTTATTCTCCCATTTTCAATGTAAATCTCTACATCAAGAAACTGGATGACTTGTGTACTAATCTGTGAAGTGAAACCTAGATTAAGGTTGTTTACATTAATCAAATTGACGAATTCATTAGCTGACTCCAACGACCCTCTCCAAATTACACAAATGTCGTCAATGAACCGCCAAAAATGTACCAAACACTTGGGGAAATGATCGACCAGTACTTTAGTGAGGACATGCTCCTCCCACCACCCCACATGTAAGCATGCGTAGGTGGGAGAGAAGCATGCCCCCATATATATATATTTTAATAGTAGAAGAGGGCGCGCAACGCAAGTGGATGTTGCCCCAGTGATCCCATCTCCTTGGGTCCTGACTTGTTTCTTGTTTTCTTATTATTTTTAAGAAGGGGGGCCAAGCGGCCTGCCTCCACTGCTGATTTCAGCTCCAGGGACCCCATCCCATGGCCATGACCCTTCTTAAACAAAATACGGCCCCCTTCCCAGGACGATTATGGTCCCAGGATCCCATACCTGTGGTCCCTGCCTTTATATGTATTCCAGTTCTGTTATAGATGGACCGCTTTGGCGTTCATCTGGAGGTTCAGCATTTTTCTACGCCTCCTTGGTGTTAGGTCTTTTATTGCTTTGACTCTATTACCAGCCCCCACATTAACAGCGTCCTATTCCTTTGCAGGTTCCCTTAAGGGCACCTTCACAGGCATTGTGTTCACCTTCTCCCCCTCACCAGGGTGCAACTATTGTTCCCCTATTGGAATTGCCCTCCATTAATTACGCAGGTAGCTTCTTCTTACCCCCCTCAACCAATTTGGTCATGCCAGCACTTAATATTGCTCTTACTCTAATATTTCCCTTTCCTTCCTGCACTAACAGCACTTAAAAATATGTAACTTGGTCCTGAAGATGACCAGAACTGACTACAGGTCAAAATGCCATTGACCACCCAGTACAATTTTTGGCGCATGTTCCGTGGTTCATCTAATTACCTATCTCCTCTGAATCCTTTTAAATTAATTTAAACCGCTAAAAAGTGTTTTTTTATGTATATATTGACATTACTGTTTCAATTGCGCCATTTTTGCTGTTGCACTTGTCACTTGCGCCGTTCACCTTGTTTTTCACAAGCACCCATGTGCACAAGTTTGTACAGATTACACATACATTTAATGTAAAATAGTGCTGCTGTTATGTTTTTTCCACTTTGTTAAACTATAGTCTGCAGTTCACATTTGTTGCAACAACTATTAATGCCTCCCTCCCTCCTCCAACTGCAGTTATTGCGTATGTTTTCTAAAACTTTCTTTTAGTATTACTGCACACTCTCCAATGCCAAAAACTTCTTCGAGAAGAGTAACAATACCATGGCCACCTTCAAAACTTTTGAAAAGAATAAAAAGATCAACAAAATACAGAAAGACATTAAGAACTGCGATAAGGAAAAACACATACCCTTACCTACGAGATGATTCCATACCACTCCATATCAATCCCCAAGAACACCAACTTGGGATAGATACAGGAACAATCAAAAAATAACTTTCTTTGACTCTTCCAAAACTTCGGTGGAGGATTCTAGCCCTGGAGAGGGTGGACTACCAGTAGGATCCTGAATAGACCGCTCCCACTCTTGCCCAATCATTTTCTCAGACAGTACCCGCAGATGCTGTAAAGGCAGGACCAGATCCAACTACCAGTACCAATACTCAGGGGAGTGACAGATCCACAGCAAGTTCTACTAGTGGGGTCAGCCCCAATAAACACTCCCAACATCTCTCTGGTACTAGACTTGAAAAATGATACGAATCTTTAAACTCTCCGGACACAATCAATCCTGCCAAGAAATTCCCATTTTCAGTAAAGGTCTCTTATTCATCTCTACAGACCGTAGTAATTATTTTGATATCCAGGAAAGCTTGCTTCAGTTCTTTAGATGAATCAGACTCAAACAATTGTTCACAGACAAACCAACCTGTGACCATATATCCTACACTCCCTTTCATCCTCCATGCACATTTTACCAACCAGCTGCCATAGTACCACTTGAAATATTGACATTCATGAAGTAGCAGGGATCAAAAAGGAATTAGAATGTATACCATATAACCTGTCCCATGAAGAAAACAGGCACTCCCTAACCTTAAAGTAAACGCAAATGTTGTAATCAAACCAGCTGATAAAGGTGGTGGTATTGTTGTCATGAATATATAAACATTTGATACAGAGATAAGGAGACAGTTATGCAATATTTTGCATTACTGGGCTCTTACTTCAGACCCCCAACCTGACATCAGATGCAAAATACAAACTGTGACTAATCTAGCTAGATTAAAAAAACATCATAACGGAAAAAGAGCTAGCCATTCTAAACAACCAACACCCTTGGACTCCTGTCATTTATTTACTACCAAAAATACATAAATACGCCACAAATCCCCCTGGCCAACCAATAGTCTATGGTTGTGTCTCCATTATTGAGCCTCTGGGCAAATATATAGATGCTGTTAATAGGGAATTTGTCCCTGGCACTGACACTTTTGTTTGTGACAGTATGGACCTAATCAATCTCGTTGAAGATAGATCTCTCTACACTCAGACCGACTGAATGGTTGGTCTAAATATTGAGTCTTTATATACCAACATCACCCATGATGAAGGCTCACTGTTTTTATAGAATCTCTTGGATGCTATACCCAAACCCACCCTCATGCCCACGGAATTTATTATTGATTTACTCCTAATTGCTCTCAGCAATTGAAATGTTTTGTACACAGACACATTTTATTTGCAAATCAAAGATGTATCCATGGAAGCTTGCTTTGCTCCCAAATTTCCATCGTGTATTACACAACTTGAAAAGACAGATATTTTGATACCTGCCCCGCATGGGATTCTGGCAGTGATACATTAATGATATCCTCCTACTTTGGCATGGCAGTATTGACACATTGTATTCATTTATGAAATAACTAAACAACTCCCAACCGCACTTTAAATTTACCAAGAAAATAATCTCCTGTTTCTGGACCTTACTCTTCATGTTGAAAAGGGCAAAATAATGACTTCTCTATTCTACAAACGCACAGAGTAGCTCCTTTTACTTTCCTCCAGCATTCACCCTTGCAGACTTTGACATGGCTCCCATACAGACAGTTCATTGGTATCCAGAGGAACTGCAAATGGAAAGATTATTGTTTCCGCGAAGCCGACATCCTCACTGAAAAACGTATCCAGCATGGCTTCCCTCACTGTTTGGCCTCAGGGGCCCGCAAACGTGCTTGGTACAACCATAGAGATATTCTACCGACACTCAAAGAGAAGCGAGTAAACAAACACATTTTTTGTCTCCACTTTCAGTCCCTCCAGCAATGAAGTGAATAAAATCATTAATAAAAACTAGAACATTCTACGCACTCACAAGTCCTTTCAACAACCACTTGTATTCTCTTACAAAAAAAGGTAACAAAATGACTGACCATTTAGTACATGCCATTAAATGGCCTAAAAAAACTGAAAACGCTAAGTCCATCACATAAGCATGGCATCTTCCGCCAATTCTGGGACACTACAAATGCCAGAATTGTGTTGGTTGCCCCTTGACAATCAATACTAAAGAATTCGAAGTGCACGACCATTCCTACCAATTGAAGAACTTCACCTATTGCCGATCCACTAACATGATTTATGGAATAAGCTGCCCCTTTAATCTATTATATATAGGTTAGACCACTCAAATGGTTAAACAACCTATTATCCAACAGAGGAGCCGCATCCATTGTAGAGTGGAGAATCCAATATCATAGACAACTTCCTAAGCTTGAGATTATTCAAGATTAGACCTTCAGATGGAATCATTGCACCAAAAATGTCTCTCACAATTTTAGCAACACTACTATCTGGTTTAGGTCTAATTTTCGTGTCCCGGACAGGATCATTCAAACGTTTCACATGATAAATCTTTGGGAGACTATACCCAAATAACATGTACCATGATATTTCTGGTGGCAGTTTGAAGAATGCATGCTCCCCACAAACAAAATAAACTCTAGAAACAAAGGGAAGTTGTCTTCCCAAGAATATAAGCCAAACTCCTGTATATTCAAACATATGGTCACAATCACTTCTATCCATTAAGTTAGTATTAAGGGATAATTTTTCTAGACTCACACATAATTTCCCTTTTGTTTTGCCAATTTAGAAAGCATAACTCCTGAGTCGCAATGTTTCACCTCGTGCTTATCCCATGGTCCTTTATATCTCTGACTTCATCCTGTTCTTTCCGTTCCATCTATTGCTTTATTCCCATCTTCTGGCAAATCCAAACATTTCTTGTCAACCTCAGTTAAATAACAGGTCAAATTGTTTATTTGAGCTCTTGCTGTGTCCAGTTTAATTTTTGGTCCAAGGAAATTGTTAACTGTATCCATTGGCTTAGCATGAAAATGTCTATTCAAATACTTCAGCAAAAGAACTTTAGGAAGTACCAAATCATAATTTGAGTAATACTATTAGAAATGTCCCTTTACATAAAAAAGACTTAAGAAAAGGCTACACGTCATACTATACGTAAGAGAAATATGGAAATAGGTAATTCCCTCTGCCACAGGTAACTGAGTCATTTGCAAATATAGTGTCATTGTAATAATAAAGCAATTTAAAATAGGGATTTGAAGAATATTCAACTCTAGATGAATGTACATACAAATTTTTACAATGTAGTGTGTGCAAACTATTATCTGTAAGACAGCGTCATAGGGGGTTACACTGGGCCTTAGCTTGGTTACTGTGGAAAATGTAGGTGAAAGTAATCCGACAAGGAAAACATTTAATACTACAACAATGGCAAGCAACACTCCTACTAATATATATCTACGTCTATTTGTGTTATTATTTTCCATGACGTTTCTGCAATTAGACCATTAAACAAGAATTTATTTACAAAGTCTATGTGAGTCTTCTTTAGCCCTACCCTGTGTTCTTCCAAATGACACTCTTAAGCTCCTTCAGCAGCCTTGGGAATAGGTAATCTTCTGAATTCTTTTAATAAAAGTTAATTTAATAGTCTCTAGTAAAATATAGGTCCAAATTTCAATTCTGAGATCAAGCCAATGACAACTCGGGCCAGTCTGTTCAGTGGCAAAGCAACTTCAAACCATATTTCAACAATAAACACCGATTCACAGAGGTACATCGGGAATCTTGCTGTTATCCTCCAAATTACAAACTACCCTTTCATCGTTATTTGCTGCAAAATATGTCCATTTAGAGGATGAGTACCTCTGACATAGCTCTTTTTGATCTCCTAACTACAGGTTGTTCACTTTCACTGTCAGTTAGGCCAGACTTTTTGGTGTACTCCAGGACGGTACCGAGTTCTCGTTCTGTAGGCCATCTTATTCTCTCTCTTTCTTGCCTTCTCAGACAATAGTCCTGAGTCTCTACTTGATATGACATAGCACTATGCCCTTCATCAGGGTATGAATTTGGCTTAGGTAGTGGTTCAGGCCAACACTTCTCAACTCTCAGTTTATCAAGACCCCCCTCAGGCTGAGGGTATGCTGTCACAGGTTATTGCTTAGTCACAGTCAACGATTAACACCTCTTGTAAATATCGTATTCATAAGCAGCTACTTGATAAATACGATTGTAATAGGAAACAATTTGACTCTATTAAAACATCTGTAGCAGCGCACTCTTTAGTGAGCAACGGAGAGGGCATGGAACCATATCTATTTTTAATGCACAGTCAACAAGAGAGGTTTTAAGTGTGTCGTTTTAGGTTCAATTTGTTACCTAATATTCTAGCTTATCCGTCCTGCTTTACTCTAACAATTGAGCAGAAGGGTGCCTGCGGCTGCAACAATAGGGCTCCGCAGGACACCCTTCATTTTGTATTATTATGTTTCTTTTATAGAATTCCTCGCCGTAAATTTCTTGTGGATATTTTAAAGGAGTCAAAAATGTATCACGCTAAATCTGCTTTATTAATTTTGCAAAGAGCAACTGATATGCGTACTCTGTGTTCTGTTATGAGATTTTTAAAAATTGCTGTCAAATTAAGAAACACTAGGTGCTGATCTAGGATGAAATGAATTGAATGCTTTTTCTCTTTTTTAATTAATATTAATTTTAACTTTTAACATTGTAAAGTTCAGAAATATAATGTAATTTGATGAATGTTGATTTATACTATGTATTTTTATGATGGTTTTTAATCATAGAAATAAAGATTTACTGAACTGAACTAGTCACAGTACTCTGTGCATCCTGTTCTTGCAGTCTCTTAGTTGTGGGTTTCACTTCAGGAAGAGGTACTATCACATCATCAAGATGACACTCTACTCTATGAGTGTGGGCTGCATGAATCCAGTTGGCAAGAAATCACACTTAACAGCAGTATTCATGACAAAGAATACCTAGTACGGTCCACCCCATCTAGGCTCCAGACAAGTTTACTGACATATTTCTTCACCAAGTTTCAGTCACCAGGACTGAGGCCGTGGCATTGCTTCAGGCATGGAGAGGTGGCAACAGCTTTAAGCTAGTGGGACACAAAATGGACAAAATCAGCTAGACCTTAGTAGTAGTAAAGAACCATGTCATCTGTGATATTCACAAGTGCATTTGTAGGCACTGCATCCAGTCTCATTTCTCTCCTCCTGATTATCTCATGAAGGGATTATCCTGTTTTTCTGTCAGGGACACTACAAAGACTCATCATCACAAGAGATAAAGCCTCTGTCTTCTTCCGAGATGTTGATGCACACACCTTGGTCTTTCTAGCTTTCAATGTTCCATTCACCTGCTCTACAATGCCAGAAGCCTGTGGCCGATAACTACAATGCAATCTCTGCTACACTTGTCATGCTGAGGACAACATTGTCATTATTGAAAGGAGCCCCTCAGTCTGAATACAGAAAAGTTGGGAAACCAATCCCAGATATCAACTCCTCAACAACAACTTGGCTACAGTGAGACTGTAATTTCTCCGAGTCCGGTAGGTTTCCACCCAACGTGAGAAGATGCACACAATCACTGGGATATATCTCAGCCCTTTGTAAACTAGCATTTGGATAACACCAACTGCATTTTGTTGAATGGCCCTCTGTATATGACTCACTGCCATTAGAATTCATTTCCCTACATTCATTTGTTGAGACAGAACCCATCGGTGGAGCACTTCTTCAGCCATCAATCTAAATCATTGGTTAAACCAATGCAGTCTAAACAATCTGACCATGGCATCGCTACCAATATGCGCTGGTCAATGAAAATGTTTTGGCATTGGACATATCATGCTGTCTGGCAACACTGGTCAGCCATCTTCAGAAACCCATATATCATCATCTCTTTTCACACATCGTGCTCTGATCTAACCCTGCTGTTCCGCCTCTGACACATCCTCATGAAATCTCTTAATTTCCTCCCTGGTATCAGTTGTTGCCAAGAAAAGTTTATACAACACTGGAAATGCAGTTATCGGTGTATTAGTAAAATCGTTGTTATAGAAGTTGGCTAGGAACAGGCTCAGATGTCTCTTAAATAGTACTACCTGTAAGCTACAATTTAGCGTGTCCTTAGTCTCGACATATCAACCAATAGCTGTGCTTACCCAGACAGGTAACCCACCCAATGCTCGGCCGAGGTGGGAAGGAGTGGCAGGGACACTGTAGCACTGAAAGCCATCAACCGCAGAAGGAAAGATGTCCCATGTCTCCTGAAGCAGGACAATGTCATATCCCTTTATGAATAGCATCCAATCAGGTTGACTAATCTTTGAGCAAAGCCCAGCCACATTCCAAATCACAATTCTCAGGGGAGCAACCCAAATAAATGGAAGAGAAACAACACGATTAACAGCACTAGATTACAATGAAGACACTGAGTTATTGAGTGCTAGTTCCTGACTAGCTGGTGTTACCCCATGTAGTCATTCTATATCTTCTAAATTGCTCAATGTTGTAAACCTATTTTCAAAAATTAATAGGGACATCTGGTTTGGGGGAGGTACATGCACATGGGAGGGCACTACTCTTCTATAGAAATAGCCGAGAGGGAGTACAACAATACGGGACTCGGTGTGGTAAATGTATTCTTCAATCCCAATTTATTACGCACGTAAGATGGATTCCGGAAGTTTATCGTAATGCAATCCTTCTCAATATCTTTTGTTGCCTGACCCACCCAACCAACACTCCTCAACATTATTTTATCAGTTAAACCTTTCTCATCGGACTCTTTATATCTGCTCACTCAATGGTCAGTTTAGATAGTTTTATTCTGAAGATGACTCCTGATCTGAGGGGAGGAACACCCGCTATGATCTGGGCATATGAGCAGGTCACCAGTGGTAGATTTAATATGTCTTTGCAGGATGAAAGATTGGGTCCATGGGCTCCTCTGATTGTTGTGTTTTGATGTTTTGTCTGGATATTATCAGTTACGGCTTGACTGGTAATATTCATGTTAGTTTGCCAAGAGGCACCCACAGGCCTTGTATTCCTGTGTGATGGCAAATTACAAGTGTCCGCATGATCTGCGGAGGAGCTATTAATCTTTGCTTGGGAATTATCATTTCCAGGTTGACAGGAAATGTTTTGAGCCTGTTACTGCCATCTAATTATGGGTTGGATAGGTCCGATATAAAAGCCCCAATATGATTAAGATGATCAAGTATTGGTTTAAGCTTCTCATCCAAAATAGCACCAAATTCCACACTCAGATCAACACAACCTGAGAGGTCCTAAGTTGAAGGTGTGTGTATCTGGTTAACTAGGACCCAGTTTGGAGTTTCATCCAAGGCAAAATCTGGCCTTGATGACTACGTTGTTTGGATGGTTGTTTATATTTAGCTAGTGCCAAATTCTTTCCTATGGATCTTTTACTTTTGGCCAGAGGACCCTGGCAAGATTGAATATTAGGTGAGCTAGACAGTACAGAGTCATTTGCCATGATATTGAATGTTTCATTGAGTCACTGATCCAGGCATGTGTAAGCATTAGTTAAGATCCTTGGGCTGAAGACCCAGGGGTACTATTGTGTAGGATAATATATTCTCCTGTCTGGTTTGGCGATGGGTCAAGTTACATGCAAAGCCTACGCTCCGCTAGTAAAATCTCATTAGAAATGATTCCTACAGCCCTCTCCAACATACTATCAATTGTCATTGTTGGACATGAGGCAATGGCAGACCCCTGCAATTTTACGCTTGCCCGTGTTTTCACATCTTAAGTAGCTCTTACCTGCTGTCCAGAACAGTCACAGAAAACAAAACTTTCAGGCCCCAAAGAGAGTGGGCCCAGCCTCATCGGGCTGTGGACAGTCACAGACAGCAGACTATAAACTACAACAGTAGGATTCCCTCTAGACCTAAATAACTTTAAATACTGGCTAAAGATAGCTCAGAAGTGGGGCATCATGAACATTGAATTACACAGAATTTTATTTTTTGCTCATTACATATTTTATTTAATTTTTATAATTTCATGCTTTTTTATATTTGTTATACTTTATGTTTATTACAGGCAATTTGCATGAAACAATATCAGTTTCTAAATCAATCTAATCCTGTCATGCCGGCTATGTACAGAGTTCCGAAAACCCATAGGAACACCAGTGTCCCGCCTTTGCGGCCCATAGTTTCTTCCATCAATTCATCTACAGAGCCCCTGTCAAAATACATTGATACGTTTCTGTGCCCACTCACTACTAAATATCAGTCATACATTAGAGATACGGGGGACATCATTAACAAGTTATAACATGTCCCGTATGACCCAGAGTGTGAGATCTTGGTGACATTAGGCATCAAGGCCTTATATACGAACATACCTCAACAGCAAGCAATAGAAGCAGTGGCCAGTCTCCTTGATAGAACACCTGGAGAATGGCTTGATACATTCATATTGGAATGTTTAGAAATTTTATTAAAAAATACCTACTTTGATTTCAAAGGTAAGCTGTATCACCAGATCAAGGGCACCAGCATGGGGGCTTCCAGTGCCCCAAGCATGGCAAACATATTTATGGGAGAATATTTACTTAAAAACGTGTTTAATGAACTAGCCCTGTTTTATGAAAATGTGCATAGGTGGCACAGGTTTTTTGATGATATTTTTTTCATTTGGAGAGGAGATGAAACCACTCTCCCTATGTTTATTGACCGGCTCGATGCAAGTGGTGACACTTTAAAGTTTGCTTGTCATCATAATTCTAGGTCAGTGGAATTATTGGACATAATCATTAGTGGGGAAGCTGTAGAAATTAACACAAATTTATTCCACAAACCCATAGTCAAGAATACGATTTTAAGACATGACAGCTATCATCCTAACTATCAAAAAGATTCCATTCCATTTGGAGAATTTTTGAGACTTAGACACAATTGCTCCAAAACAGAGGATTATGACAAACATGGAGAAGAGTTGAGACAAAGACTCTTACAAAGGGAAAACCCAAAACATCTTATTAGGACAGCCTGTAAAATAGCGCACTATTACAATCGCGATGCTCTTTTAGCAGGCAACATTCGGCCTAAAAATGAAAATTTGAGTTGTGTCATCAACCACTCACCCATGAACTGCAAAATCAAAAAGGCACCAGATAAACACTGGCATATCCTTAATATAGATGCTGACCAGAACCCCATTCCGAAACCTATAGTAGCATACCGTAGGAATAAAAATCTAAAGGACAATTAGGGTCATACAAGGGAAAAATGATCCCACAGGACAAACAGACTACCATCACAGGCCCTTGCATCCTGGGTAACCACAGATGCGGAACCTGCGTGGCATGTGACACTGCAATAGTCACACAATTTTAGGAGTACCAAGGAAATAAGGTGAAATTAAAAGACTTTACAAATTGCAGAAGCCAAAACCTAGTCTACTTTATCTTATGCCCATGTGACAAAGGCTATGTGGGAGAGACGAGTCGCGAGTTCAGGATTTGATACAGTGAACACAGATCAGCAATCAAAACTCGCAAAACTCAGTGATCAATGGTCCAACATTGCATTGAGTACAATCACAATGAAAAGGAGCTACGTTGGCTAATTCTGGAAATATCTAAGGAATACCTGGGAAAAGTGTTGATGCAGTAAGAAAGTATCGAGAAACTTACTGGATCTATACTCTGAATTCAGTCAGTGAAAGTTTGAATGAAGAGATAAGTTTTCAGGTAACGTGATGAACTTATACCTATCTGTACCCCATCACCAAGAGCAATACTATACCATGTTTCTGGATGTGATGACCCCTATAACTATACGATCTATTGGATGTCATTTTCATCAATATTGAAAGTGTTCTGTTCTACCACAGACAACTAAGTAGGAGGTAGTCAGACAAACTGAGACTGATAATTTCTAGAATATGTGTATTTACATGAACCATGACTTATGGATCTTTATCATTATGCAATAGAAAAGGAAGAATTATTAGTTTTTTTCTTTTTTTCGTTCGCCTGTTTTAATGTATCACTATTACCAATTCGGATATATTCGGTTAGCTGTTTCTAGTATTACATTATATATCATACTTAGACCATAAATGCAGGACCTGTCGTGACTGATTGGCTTAGTACCATCAGACAGCCATGATTATCACCTTCTGTAACCATTGGGTGTTACCATATATTATACGCGTACATACAATTTTAAAGTGGTGCTGTTATTTCTTATTAGCTAGTATGTCCCGCCTCACTGTAGTTGGGTATTATTACAAAAAAAACTTGTACACACCATTCCAAAATGGCATTAGCATTTCTCACAAGCCATCATGACCTTCTTCACTTTCGTTTAGGCTTGCATGACGGAAGCCCCACGTGACCGAGTACGTCGCAGTATGGTAGCTTGTAGCACGTGACCTCGCACGACGCAATGATGCAGCCTAAGGGTTTAAAATAGACGCGGGGAGATTACACACTGTTTGAATGGCGGATGGCACGCCAAAAAGTGAAGCAAGCAAGCGTGACCTTTATGAAAGGTAAGAAAGGTAAGATAAACTGGGGCGAACGGTTAGAATTCGAGTACGGTTTTGAATAACTGTGATTACGGACTATTTCTTTGGAGATAACGCATGTGGAGAGGCTCCGATACAAAAGGGATACGCGATACTGCTACCCAACATATCCAAGACAGCCTGGAATATCTATACTGAGGGGTCGGGTCTCTAGTGAACAGCTGGCGGTTTAGATAGGCGCTTAGAGCATGTAGGGGGGAGAGTCCGAATAACAAGGAATAGGTCACTTTCCTTGCATAAGGACTTTCGCGAGGATCCCCGTTTACGCTCATGTGAATATGAGTCAAGCAGGCTCATATACCTCCGCCCATACTTTGATCAGGGCGGCATATTAAACAAATGGTATTTTATAATAGGAGTTCTACCAGGCCGAATGGGTGAGATCGGGAGGTAAATTTTTATCCCTATCCTCAACAGAGTATATAGACTATCAAGGTGCCAGCGTCTATAAATAAAAAAGAAGGTGCAAATATGAGGACAAAGGATAATTCATCCAGCTCTAATATTAAAGAAATATTCCAATTCATATAAAGGTATGTTACTTTTACGAGAACTTTCCCCTTTTAATTACTTTATTCAATTTTATGAAAAGTATAAGCAAGTAGAGTGGCAGAGCGGACACTATGTGTTATTGTGTCTCTTTGAACAACATGTAGGCCTGCATGAGAGGATCTCCGAAGCCAAGTACTGATAGATCCAACCACATAACATCATCATTAGAGATAGCAAAGGGTACTAAACCTACTACACCAACCTCTGTGACAGCACAAGGTAAGCAATGGGCAGAGGTGATAAGTGTATCTACCATAAATATGGACTTTTATGGTTTTAGTAATTAGTAAACAATGACAGGACTATTCATTTTTATTTACTCACCCTTTTAGACACCGCCAATTAGGTTCCCTTGTTACTAGCAGGATACGGTGTCAGTTTGAGTGCATTCTTTCTACTAGCTGCACATATATTCATATTTCCAGAGCACGCCAAGAACATCACAAATAGGTAACTATAACCAGAGATATTTACATTTGGTATGTTTTCTTGAACCCTTAGTTACCTATATAGCTAAACTTAAGGTTTATGACTCAAATGCCTTAGATAATTTTAGGAAGAAGTTTCCAAATATGGGTATTTTTATAGATCCAGATAAGACTCAATCTTTTAGGCTTTGAATTTTACACATATTTACGTTTTTTCGAATTTAATTTTTCTATGAACCATTTGATTCTTTTGATTCTTTCTTTTTATTTCTGAACTGTTTGAAAGTCACCACTTGATACTAAACAATTGTTTGCAAGGGTATATTCGCTGTGTATGAAGCATATTATGGAGAAATGTAAAATATCTCCTGAGGTATCTGAGTAAACCAGAGAACATTGATGTTTTATTTTATCTTTCAGACTATTTTTCCTCTCCTTCCACCCATTTTAAAGCAATTATAAAAAACAGGTCCTGAAGAAGATGGTTAAAAATCAATAGTAACATTGAAACGTTGCGTTGGCCAAGAGATAGAGTGTGGCACCTCAGCTAACAGCACAGCTACTCAGGGCTGATTGTATCACCCGGTTCTCATCTGTGCATGCAATGTTGTTCTGGTGGTGCAGAGTATGAATGTAGTGAGTGTAAGAGACATGATTGGTAGGAGAAAGAGGTGTGATTGAGTGTAGGGGATTTGCTGAATGAATTTGTCATAATCTCATTATATGTGATTTCCAAATTGTAGATATGGATACGATTATGTTTTAATTAAGAAGCCATAAATATTTTTGTATCTGAGAAGACTTCTTGCTATGCACTTAATGAAAGTCCAAGAACAACAGTGGTCCCCAAGAGTATATAAATTCAAAAACAGATAAACAATAGTCCACAATGGGAGCTATATTGGCCACTGTCCAGCCGGACAGGGTAGTTTATTTTTTACAATGAAACAAATACTGGGGTGTGGAAGGGCACAATCCTGTACCGTTTTCAGGAACAAACAAGGGGAGTTTTTTAGGCAAGAAGGAGCATGATTGGCCACTTGTAATTCAGTAGACATTGAAAGTAGTGCCAATAAAAGTGCTAGACACAGCGTAAATCAGACATAATAGTAGGGCTGTGCAAACACTTAAAACAAGTCGACGTTTCGATCCCATATGCTCAATGTTGCGGGACCATCATCAGGACTAACAATACATACATTTGCTTGCCTGGTATAAACAGTTAAACACACAACCTCCTAATAGGAACAAAGAATAAGGAGGAAGGTTGGGAAACAAAAGAAAGAAATATGAGAAAGAAATATGCATGAACCCACTTAATTGTACTCTGAAAAAACTGACAATGCACTGTAATCGGAACCGACTTATCGTGTTCGTTAAATCCATGCAAGTGGTATCATTAGCCTTGGAACAGGTGATTGTTGCAGTCCGTGTCTATAGCCTTGAGTCATACAAGTGGTGAGGTACGTGACATGTGTATGTGAGAGTTAATACTTCACTTTGATTACTGGAATCAACAAAATTACTTAAAATTACATAACTATTACTAAGCCACTTTCACTCAGCGTCCACATTTATTCAGCATTTGGGGGCACTCATGTCCGCTTTTGCATCATGCATATTCGTGCTCACACATTCACCACCTCTTAGAGTGACCACTTACCCATATGGGTCGGGGGGTTTCAGGGAATTTTAATAAATTGAGATAGGTCCTCGTTTTGATATTCGCCTGAATGGTGGGGGATGACAAATTATAAGCAATTTATGAGCGCTGCAGGTTCATTTGCATTAAATTCAAAGATCACGTGCAGCAGCAAAGGCTATTACCTGTTTGGTACAGGTAGTTCCGTTATGTCCACCTCATTTCCGTTAGGACAGAATTTTCTATGGGATAAATAATTACAGGGGCGGCTATCAGTCAGGGGATTTGCAACTAAGACCGTAGTTTTTTTAAAAAAAGGGAAGGCGAGCTTACCTTGCGGAGGAGATTGGCCTGTTAGGTCCGGTAATAATCAAAACGAGTCTGCAATAAAAACTCTGTTTCAGTATAAGAATGCGGGGGGCCAGCATAGCGTTAATCGCCAATCGCTCAATCTGCTTACCAGTGGGAGGCAGTGCCTCCGTAGTGTCTGAGGTCCCTGGGTGCTCTGCCGAGTCGCAGTCACTGGGGCCAGACGGTCAGAACGCTTGATAAGCGTGCAGCATAAAAAATGGAGAAAGGACAAGACGCACATGGGCGCCATCTTGGAGTGGGGTAATGATCATTGGAGTATGCTGCAGCGAGGGTTGTGAGCGTGAAATTGTGCAAAAGTGACTATAATTTTTTATTGCAGACTCGTTTTGATTATTACCGGACCTAACAGGCCAATCTCCTCCGCAAGGTAAGCTCGCCTTCCCTTTTTTTAAAAAAACTACGGTCTTAGTTGCAAATCCCCTGACTGATAGCCGCCCCTGTAATTATTTATCCCATAGAAAATTCTGTCCTAACGGAAATTAGGTGGACATAACGGAACTACCTGTACCAAACAGGTAATAGCCCTTGCTGCTGCACGTGATCTTTGAATTTAATGCAAATGAACCCGCAGCGCTCATAAATTGCTTATAATTTGTCATCCCCCACCATTCAGGCGAATATCAAAACGAGGACCTATCTCAATTTATTAAAATTCCCTGAAACCCCCCGACCCATATGGGTAAGTGGTCACTCTAAGAGGTGGTGAATGTGTGAGCACGAATATGCATGATGCAAAAGCGGACATGAGTGCCCCCAAATGCTGAATAAATGCGGACGCTGAGTGAAAGTGGCTTAGTAATATTTATGTAATTTTAAGTAATTTTGTTGATTCCAGTAATCAAAGTGAAGTATTATCTCTCACATACACATGTCACGTACCTCACCACTTGTATGACTCAAGGCTATAGGCACGGACTGCAACAATCACCTGTTCCAAGGCTAATGATACCACTTGCATGGATTTAACGAACACGATAAGTCGGTTCCGATTACAGTGCATTGTCAGTTTTTTCAGAGTACAATTAAGTGGGTTCATGCATATTTCTTTCTCATATTTCTTTCTTTTGTTTCCCAACCTTCCTCCTTATTCTTTGTTCCTATTAGGCGGTTGTGTGTTTAACTGTTTATACCAGGCAAGCAAATGTATGTATTGTTAGTCCTGATGATGGTCCCGCAACATTGAGCATATGGGATCGAAACGTCGACTTGTTTTAAGTGTTTTCACAGCCCTACTATTATGTCTTATTTACGCTGTGTCTAGCACTTTTATTGGCACTACTTTCAATGTCTACTGAATTACAAGTGGCCAATCATGCTCCTTCTTGCCTAAAAAACTCCCCTTGTTTGTTCCTGAAAACGGTACAGGATTGTGCCCTTCCACACCCCAGTATTTGTTTCATTGTAAAAAATAAACTACCCTGTCCGGCTGGACAGTGGCCAATATAGTTCCCATTGTGGACTATTGTTTATCTGTTTTTGAATTTATATACTCTTGGGGACCACTGTTGTTCTTAGACTATAGCTACCCACGGTCCCCGGATAACCGATTGGGTTCCCTTGTTGTTGCATACATGCACTTAATGAAAAGCACAATAAACATAAAGTATAACGAATATACAAAAAGCATAAAATGAAAAAAATGAAATAAAATGTGTAATGAGAAATAAAAAAAGATTCTGTGTAATTCAATGTTCCTGATGCCCCACTTCTCAGCTATCTTTATCCAGTATTTAAAGTAATTTAGGTCAGAAGGGAGTCCTGCTGTTGTAGTTCATAGTCTGTTGTTTCTTCCCCCTGTTCCCAGACCTAGAGAAATCATTTTTGATGGGGGTGCCTAGATCATCCTAGTTGACAGTCACAGATAGGCCTGCCCTAGACCCGGTCTTTACCCAGGCACATGCCCGGGCGTGACCCGCGCGTAGGACACAATGGGCACTTTTGAAGCATGTCACCTCCTTAGCTTCTGGGCCCTGCCTTGAGTTCAGGGATCTCTGCAGGACATAGTCTCACCACAAACTGGCATCATATTTATTAAAGGCAGGCGGAGAACCGCTCAGTGCAACCCGGCTGCGGGACTCGTTGGGTGCTTTTGAATCGTGTCATCTCCTCAGCTCCCAGGCCCAGCCATGAGCTTAGGGATGTATGGTGGACATAGTCCTGCTACTCAAAAAGGGATGTCAGGGGGAGAAAGGCTATCTAGGGCAGCCCCCACTCAACGCATATGAAACAAAAAGCCCTATTAAGCCTGCATGATATAATTCTCAAACTCTGTAACTAATGGGGCCACACGTCATATTGGCTCACCAAAGAAATTGTAATATATATTACTGTGTTACAGGTCCGGACATGCCTTAAAATGTATAAACATGAATGTGTACAGACTCACCCACATAGAAAAAATATGTGAGAACGCCAGGAAAGTACCTCACGGACGCAACACCCAAGGGGGTTCCCGGTTTGTTAATCACCGGTATACCCGCTTCTCATCATCGGCTACTTTCCTGGCAAGGAGGATGAAACAAGTGCAAAAGAGATGTGCACCAGAAAGAATAGAGGAGGAGACAGACAAGGAGTGTCCAGTTACACTTCCTAGTGGGACAGACAAAGTTATTGAAAACAGAAGTGCCCACACCCAACAAACAAAAAAATTAATTAAGAATGTGTAGTTTGGCTGGCTGAGTTGATTTCATTCTGGTGCTGCCAAACTCCACGTTTAAAAATGGTTCAACTGATACCATAAGTTTTTACGACTGGACCGACATGTTTCATTGCCTTGTCATTGGCAACTTCGACAGGGCAAATAGTTGGGTCTCTATTCACAATCCTCCACCTTTCATATGAGGACCTTATGCTCGAATATGGTAATTATACCCTCGAGCATCAAGAAGACGGTGTGTCACAGATCATGAGTCCGTCTTGGAAACTCCGAGATGTGAGTTTACCGCTGCCGAGTCCTTCCGGCGCTTCTGACGTCTCCTGCCCCAGACCGGGATCAAAGTTATTAAAAATGGGCAGGGAGCCGCTCTGTGCAAAAAGTAATTATCTCATTGTATTGGATCAGACACCTCCTTGTATGTAAGCCTTCCTAAAGGCTTGGTCACTAGGGAAAAGTTGGGTATTCACTGGCGACAGAAGGCCACTGTTACCAAAAACTTCCTGACTCCTCTCTTTGTCGTTGGCAGATTCATTTTACCATTCACTGAGATTCTTTCTTGTGACATCTTCCTTGTTCCTTTCTCAATGTGATGTCTGAGATACAAAACTTCCTCCTGACAGTTCTGCAACTTACTCGGGGACACTTTATGTACATCATCAGCTAAGTGGTTCAGCAATGCAATGGTATCCTGTTTACAAGCTTCCTGTGTATCTGAGGCAACCAATAGGTTGCATATGTATTGCACTAGGACTGATTTATAGGGCCTGACTTGGGACTCAAGATTCCATTTGAGGATCTGATTGAAAATCAAAGGACTTTCTGTATACCCTTATGGTACTCAAAGAGAAACTGTCTGTCGTCGTGCATTGGGTATATATAAAAAGGTCTGACACAAATCGATGACAGTGAACCACTTTGCCTTGAATGGAATTTGAAGCAAAATCACAGATGAATTTGCTACCATGGGACAACAGGGAATAATTATATTGTTAATTTTTCTCATGTCCTGCACTATTGGGTATGATGCAGGAACTACAAGAACTCCACCTTATTATCTCCTTCAAAATGCCCTGATCTATTTAATAATGGGGCCCGTGAGTACAAGGATCGGCCAATCACGGTGGAGACATACGTCAGTTCATTAGCAGCATGCCGTCTGATAAGGCCCCCGGAGCGGATGGCTTGACGGCCGCATTCTATAAGGAATATACTGACCTGCTTGCCCCCCGGTTATTACACATGTACCTGGAGGCAATGGACACAGGTATACTCCCCCCTACTCTAAGAGAAGCCATGGGCCTCATTTATGAAAAGTGACGCATCGCTGCGTGAAAACAGCGATGCGTCACTTTTCACTGCGCACTCCTTGCGACATTCCTGATGCGTCATATTTAATGTATGACACATCATGTCGCAAGGAGTTACAGATACGTAAGTATTTCTGACGTATCTGTAAGCGCAAAAGTGACGCATTGCTGGAGTGTGTCACAAAAGTGACGCAACTCCAGCAATGCGTCCTTTCACATGAGGAAAGCCCCATGTGAAAGGGCTTGCGTCAGTCTTACGCCTGCTGTGAGGCAGGCGCAAGATTTTGACACAACAGCATCCTAAAAGTGACGCAGTGAAATCTCATAGATTTCACTGCGTCACTATTACGAGGCTTTTTGCGGGGCAACGCCCCCTCTGCATACATTATACCTGACGCAGGTATAATGTGGCGCAGGGGTTTAAAAAGTGACGCATCTACCTAGATGCGTCACTTTTTAAATATGGCGCAACAAGGCGCATTTTTTACACCGCTGGTGCGTCACAAAAAGTGATGCACCGACGGCGCAAAACTGACGTAAGGCCTTCATAAATAAGGCCCCATGAATATAGCCATGCTCAAACCCGATAAGGAACCCACATCCCCGGATTCCTATAGACCACTGTCATTAATAAACCTTGACGCTAAAATAAATACAAAACTCCTGGCAAATAGATTACAGCCGATGTTACAACAAATCGCACTTCAGAACCAATCCGGATTCAGACCAGGGAGGTCGACGGCTAATAATTTACGCACGCTGTTTGGTCTCCTACATTACTTGGGCCCTCATGTGCAAGCGGTGGAAGCGCTGTTGGATTCCACCAAGGCCTTCGATTCACTAGAATGGAAATTCCTCTTCATATTTCTGGCCCGCATGGGACTTAGCCCTGCATTCATCAAACAAATTCAACTTGTATATGTGAACCCGATGGCAAGAGTGCAGATCAATGGTCAGATATCGGACTCCTTCATCGTAACACGCGGCACGAGGCAAGGTTTCCCTCTGCCGCCACTTCTCTTCACCATTGCAACCGAACCCCTGGCGGCTAGGCTTCGCCAGCATCACACGCACAGGAGTATAGGCTTCACATCCAGGGGACTCTGAATCTTGATGTACGCAGATGACATGACGATCTATATGACTAACCCTAAAGACAACTTTAACATTGTAATGAGGGAATTGATTAGATATGGCGGCCTTACGGGGATTCAAATTAACTGAAAAAAATCTACCGTATTAGCTCTCATGGACGGAACCGTCCCATGCGAAACGGAATATCCTGTACAGTGGGCGGAGGCTGAAACACGTTACCTGGGTGTTATTGTAAGTAGATCTATGCAAGACCTGTGGACGGCGAATTACGGTAGAGTTATTGAGTGGATTGAGGCCATTGTGCAGAGATGGCAACACCGCTCTCGCTACTGGGGCGCATAGCTATCGCCAAAATGGTACTGCTGCCCAAAATATTATATCCCTTCGTAAATATCCCAATGCCGCTCAAAGTGCATTTCTTTAGGCGTCTCAGGACAGTAGTACTTGAACTTGTTGGGCAGGTAAACAACCTTGTGTCTCTTGGAACATACTGACGCTGCCTTTTGCTAAGGGGGGGAATGAGTGCCCCCGACTTTGAACTTTACGCATACAGTGCTCAAGCGCAATATTTATACTACTGGCAGCATCCGACGCCGTATCAGACGCATATGACGCTAGAAATAGACAAAGTTGCTCCGATTCCATTAAATGCGGCGGTGTATCAACGCTACAAACGGCCCCATCAAGAAATTGATACGGTTGAGGCAACGCACTGGGCATGGCAGGGTATAGGAAAATGGGGTAAAGTAAGAGAATTGTATGCTCCATCTATGCCCATAGGTTGCAACCATCTATTAACGCCACTGACGAACAGGGCAACCACCTTGCGGGCTAAGGCACAAGACCTAGCGACAGGCAGTGATTTATATCCAGATGCTACATTCCTAACACTACAGCATAAGTGTAAAGAACAGACACCTTCGGCTTCAGACACACTCCTATACTACCAACTCAGGGCAGCTTGCAAAGCGAGGTACACTGAATATCCCCAGGAACCACAGGCCCTTCCTGCACTGGAGAATGTTCTGTCTAATCCCTCTTCAAAGAAAATGATCATGCGCATATACAGTATCACAAAAAACACATCTCCCATAACATCGTGCACCTCAAAGACAGACTGGGAAAGGGATACTGCAACGACAATTACAGATAAACAATGGAAACACTGCTACTCACAACTGGAGCACTTATCACCAAACTACAGGCTAAGATTGATACACTTCAACTTTTAACATAGAGTGTATCGCACACCTGTACAGTTGCATCGCATGGGATTATACACAGAAACCACATGCTGGAGATGTGGACACCAAGATGCGACATTCATACACCTGGCGTGGTCCTGTAGATCGCTGGCACACTTTTGGACGGAGGTGATCAGACACATTGGAGACATTACAACTGTGCAGGTACCACTCACGCCACTGGAAGCATTATTGGGATTTGTCCTGGAAGTCCAAAAAGGGAATCGTAAACTGGTGTCAATGCTGCACCAAATTGAGAATTTGGTGTTCGAGGGAGACCAGCAATTGCTGGTCTCCTTTGACATCGAAAGTTTGTACACCAACATCCCGCAGGATGAAGCTTTACTGGTTATGGAGTTGGTGTTGAACAAAAGGAGTAGACCACACCAGGTACCCACGCAGTTTATTCTAGAATTAGCGAAAATCTGCCTGAAGTGAACTTTTTTTGCAACTAAATGGAGTAGCCATGGGGTGTTGTTTTGCCCCCGAAATCGCTAATCTAGTGATGGACCAGTTTGAGAGCAGGTATGTCTTCGGTGAGGCGACCCCATTTCGGCGTCACGTGTCGAGGTGGGTTTGTTTCATCTATGACATATTTCTGGTCTGGAATGGCAACAGTGATGAGCTTGACCACTTTCATAAATGGCTCAATACATTTACCCCAGATCTGAAATTTACAATCAACTTCAGTAACGAGAAAATTAATTTCCTGGATTTATGGATCTTTTGTATGGATGGCCATCTAGAGGTTAATTTAATTACCAAACCTACTGACGCAGCACCTTATTAGAATTCACCAGTGGCCACCCAAGGAGCCTGAAAGAGAATTTGCCCTTTGGACAATTTTTACGGATTCGCCGTAACAGCTCCAATAAAAATGATTATTTTGAAAATGCAGAAATTCTGCAGAATAAACTATGTTGCAGAGGGTACCCAAAAAAACTAGTTAGAGCTGCCTTGAAAAGGGCGTGGTATACTCCAGAGAGTCTTTGTTAACACCAAAAGAGGGATTGGACAACGATAAAATGACATGTGTACTAACTTTCAATCCCAAGGCGAACAAAGTAAAACAAATCATCCTTAAAAACAGGAGACTGATCGAACATTTTAATATCATGAAGCCCTTATTTTCTTTCAGAAAAGGAAAAAGTCTAAAACAACATTTGGTACTTGCGAGTAGAGACCCCGCACCAAAGAAAGATACGAGAAGTCTGCTAGGCCTCCCACCTTTGGTGGGACACTATCGGTGCATGAATTGCACGGCATGTCATCAATCGAGGGATCTGAAATCGGTTGTGATCAATGGGAAGACACATACCATGCGCTCATTCACGAATTGCAACACAAAAAATGTGATGTACGTGGTGTTTTGCCCGTGTGACCGTGCGTATATCGGCCAAACTACACAAGCAGTAAAAATGAGGATTATTCAACACAAGTCCCTTATACGTTGTAAAACTGCAGGTGCACCGCTAGTAGAACACTTTATTGAGGCAGGGCATAGCGAGGAAGATCTGGTTTGGTCAGTGCTAGTGGCATTTCAAGCACACAATAAAGGAGACCTGGAGAGTAAATTAAATCGTACAGAAGCTAGACTTATCGAAAAATACCATACTGTTGTAAATGGGCTAGACAACCTTGATAAACTGTGGGCGTTGATTTGATTTGATGAGGTCTGTGTACAGAATATGCACTCATCTCACTGGATATATATCTATTTTTTCAGCGAGAAACATCCAGGTTAGGTGCTGTTTATCTATTTGGGATACTGGCTTAGCTTAAGTTTTAAGAATATATGCCTTTACAACTGCATATATACCTGTCCAGATAGTAATATATGGGTCCTCCTTTAGCTCTCCTTGTTTATGATTGTCCAGATAGAACTGTTTAAATCAGATAGATATTTATGATGGTCTCTGATTGTTGCAGGTATCTATTTGTTTATACTGTTCAAAAGATGTAACTTTAATGATGTTGTTTTTGGTTACAGGTGTTAATTTCCATCTCCTCTCGAGATTGTAAGCCCTGGTTATATGCAGTGCCAAGATGTGTTTGCCAGTTTGAATATTGGCAGCACCCTTTTTTATACAATCGTTCACTTTGGGTGTTTTTTACTAAATATGGGACTATGAGCGGTAACACTTCAGTGCCGTTCTCTGTTCCCTTCCTTCCCCCTCTCTCACCCTCCTCCTCCTTTTTTCCTTCTTTCTTGTTCCTTTCCTTTTGTGCATCGTTTTTCTTCTTTTTTCCTTTCACTGTGTGGATCATGTGTAATTAGATGTAATTATATGTGTTTAACTTCACTGTGTAAGGGTTTGTGTAGGGCTGTAAACCGGCAGCCCTCCATACTACACGGTTCCCATTGTCTAGTCCACAGTCGGCTCCCATCCCACTGCGAGATGGCGGAATAGGTGGTATGATCCTCAATATGTTGTCCATTCTGATGGATTCAGGAGTATATTTTAGTCCGCTTTTTATTTTAGTGACCCGCACGTCGACACGTGTGAGGTCAGTACGTAATTGGTGGAGACGTGAAGAAGGCTTTCCCAGCGGGCACTCGTTGTGCCGGTAAACTTTGTTCCCGATGCTTCCCAAAATTGTTGAGCCGTGCGGACTTGAGCTACACCACATATGCTCATGGAACACCCACGGTGGGAATTCATCTATTGAAGCTAGACCACTCACTTTCTTCTATCCCCCACAGACGCGTTCTAATTATGAAGGGAGCTGGTCAATGGCTAGACACTATGTTCGGGGAGGGCCAGGTGATGGCAGGCAGGGCAACCACAGTTGGTGGAATGGGGCTCCAACTTACAACAGGTTTAGTTGTCTAGAAGGAGTAGACTGACTCACCCCAAAGATAGGCTGCACAATTAGCTTCAATGGTACACCCTCTACACCTTGCACTGTGCCTATGATGATTACATGTAACCCAGAAGAAATTAACCCAGAAGAAGGTATAGAAATGACTACGGGGGGGAGCTGCCAACTGTTTAGGTTTAGGTATTGATGCAGTCCCTAAGTTCCCACAAGATGAGAGATGCCTGGTAGTACCAGCTGAACAGGGCACCGCCCCCCAGCACAACAGTTTGTATGGCCAGAGTTTCGCTTGTCGGAGCTGTGCCGCTTGTTCTTAGATTGCGTGCCTTCCCTAATTCGTGTATGCCTTTCCTAATTCGCGTGGGGACTTTATGTATAGTGGTGTGACATATACTGTAGTGCACCCCATCGTGCCTGACGTAGATATTTTGAGCAACAATAGTTTTTTTTAGTTTTTTCATTTTAGAATTGGTCCCTGTGAAGTGCTTCCCTTTTCGTTTCAGAGAGAGAAGAATTTATTCCTTCCCCGGCGGTGTATTTTTCTACCGAGTGGGCATTTGAAGTGAGCACCAACCTAGAGGTATGCGTGGTAATGGCGGCCCTTTACGCTTTGTTTGACTTGATCTCACTTATCTCTGTTTGAGTTTTTATTAAATATACTCTGGACACATACCCGGCCATTACAGATTTTTTATTTTGTCTGCCATATGCGTAGGTACCCCCGAGGGGTGTACTCCTACTCTGGATCTTGCAACCACGGTGCACAGGGACCGTATAATTTCATCGGATCCCGTGATTATTTATGAGATTCCGTTGACCTTCTGGTCTGATCCCAACCTGCCCTGGGATGCATGGAATTTTGGTGATTATTTCACGGGCCCCCACGCCATCTTCAACTGTCCTGGTGCAATGTGTCTACATTTTTCAAGTATTTACACAGGTGGTGGTGCTCTTGATCCACATGGTCATGTTTGTTTGTGGTTTTCCTTCATCCCGTTTCTTTTGCTAAATCCCTTTCTACGCTCTTGTCCTCCCTCCTTCTTGCCCTTTTGTTTCTTTCCCTTGTCCTTTTCCCCCCTGCTCTTGTTTTCAAGGCACTACATTAGTAACTTATGGGATAGTGTGGTTTTAGCAGAACTGTTTGTTGTGTATTGTGAGACTTGGCCCTTTCCCCAGAAATTTTTCGCTTTTTATCCCCTGTTAATTTAGGATGCCCCTATTGGAACAACAGTGTGTAGGCCTTGGGTGGTGGAGAATGCCCTGTATAGTTTAAAACTAGTGTTAAAATGCAGGTGCCTTCTACACCTAACATGGCCGCCACAGACCACTGCTGCAGCAGCGTGATTTAGTGGGCGCATTCTAGTAGCCAGGGGCTGGCTGGAACCCTCAGGCAATGTATCCATCTTAGCCTGCCAGCCTGTCCACAGGTAGAATGGTGGAACCTCCTGGAAGCCTCTGGAACCTTCTGGGAGAGGTGAGGTGACACCAACTGCCATTACCAACTGTCAACTGGCACTATAAAAGGAAAGGGAGGGAACTTTCCTGAGGAGAGAAGCTGAGGGGAAGACCTGGGGAAGTACCTACGCAGGAGGATAGGCAGTGGGGGTCAGGGCAGGGTCTTATGATGCAGGAATGACAGGGCCTAGTGTGCTGCTTTACAAGTGTTGAGGTATCCTGTTCCCCCCCCACTGACCTAGCCCCGCGGCAGGGAACCCCCAGGGACCACTTGAGGGGATTGGCTGAGGAGATCCAACACCAGCCACCAACTTAACCCCCTTCAAGGAATAAGAAACCAAAGGATACAAGAACCCAACTGCTACTTACAAGGGCGCAAGAAACAGCTGCGCCAAGAAGAAATCAAGGAACCAGTAACCAAGAAACTTACAAAGGCGCAAGGAACATAAAGCACCAAGAAGAGACTGAATCTCCACAGGACATTTGAAGAGCCACCCAGGTATTGGCGCTGTGTTGCTCCCTGTGCCCCCTGACGCCACCTGGGGTCCCTGCGCTAACCTACCGCTGCTGTTTGGCATGTCCTGTGAGCTGCCTCTATTTTAAAGCAACTGCTGATGAAGCGCCAACCTAGAAACTGCCTAAGCGCTACATTGCCCTCCAAGCGCTTGACTGGTGAAGAATTGCTGTGTCCTGTGGGAGCGCTGGGAATTGCCTGCAGGGCTGTGGAAGTTGCCCCCCCTGTAAAGCGCTGTGAAGTGCCCCAAGTGCTAGGACTGCCTGCTGAAGCGCTATACTGCCCGGTAACTGCTGTTTGAGCGCAAGCTCCCAGAACTGGGGTGCCCGTGGAAGCGCTGTATGCCAGGAGATGGCTGGGGCTGAAGCACCGCTTGTTCCCACGAGGCTGCCCCCCTGTGAAATGTGATGAGGGAGAGAAGCGCCGTGAAACCCCCCTCAAGCGCTCACCTGCCACGTCCTGGGAAGCACTGTGTCCGCCCCTCCCCTGGGAAAAGCTGTTACTGGGCCCCATTGGCCACCATTGTGCCTCCAGCACTCCCTGAACTGGGCGGAGGCCCGGATTGTCTGGTGGGCCCTTAAAAGTTAACCCCTGGCTAGGGGAACCTGACTTCTTGTTGTCTGAGGCCTGGAACAGCTTAGCCATTATGGAATGCTTATTTAGGCCTTAGGTATGGCTAAGCCTAGGCTAATGTATTGTTCATCTTAGCCTGATGCATAGATTATCCGGGCTTAAGGAGATGTTTCTATATGCATAAGGGAAGGTTTTATATGTGCAAGCCAAGTTCTTTAAGCTCATTCTTGCTAAACGAAATGCTTAACTTGTCTAATGGAAAGTTCTTCCCTAACTGGGGCCTTCTTCTCTATGTCTAAGGAAATGGTTATTCTTCCATAGGAAGATGGTGATTAATTACCCACCAGTAAATGAGGAGATGTTCCATGCTGGGGTAATAAAATGCTGGGGTTGTTATACTGAAATGTTTATTGGGAAATAATGAAAGGTGATGCCCTTATTGAATGTTGATGCATTGGTGAATTGCTTCCTTTACTCTAACCCAAGGAACTGTGTTGTTGAACTGCTTATCTTTACTGCAGGAAATGTTTACCCTGGTATTGGACTGGTTGAGAGGTCCCAAGGCCCATAGTTTATAGGCCTCAATTCCTAATAGGGTAACCCCCCCCCCCCCCTGTTTAGGGGCTGTAATGGAAAGCCTACCATTCCCTGATGAAGAGAAATAGCGAGTGATAGACCCAAACCCAGGGATTTTCCATATTCCGCCTAGAGTCCTGTTCAGCCTAGGCTTTATGAAAGGTTTACCTATTAGTAAATGTTCACTAATGCTTGAAGCCTGACTTATTTTGGGATTATTGAACTGTTGGGCACTGAATAAGGAAATGTTACCCTTATCCGCTGAAATGTCATTCCTGGTTAAGGAAGGGGTCGCTCCTGCCAATTGAATACTTTACCCTCATTTGAGGCACTGTTTATTCCTGCGCTTTAGGAAATGTTATTGCTGAGAAATGCAGTGTTTGTGCTACTAATGAAATGCACATATTACAATAGGCCTAGTTATTACTGCCTTATTTAGGGGAATGCTCTGCATAGGCCCAATGGAATGTGCAGGTCTGAGGCATGAAATGGTTGATCTATTATTAAATGTTTACTTCTGCTAAGAGAAAGGCTACCCTGATTGAAGGAAATTCTTACTTGATAAGATAGGTAATACTGACCTAATGAAATGTTTTACGTTGACTTCACAGGAAGTTCTTCATAGGCGTAAGAAGAATGATAACTCTGATCTACAGTTATTTATGATACGTCATTTATGCCTTCCTAAGTTTTACCCCTAATAGGGGAGGAGGAGCCTAAGGCTGAGGCTAATAGGATGTCACACCTTTAGTGAAATGTTTCCTCATTACTTTACGCAGTGTTGTATTCATGACCTTATAATGTATTTCTTACAGGTGATGATGAGAAACCAGGCCAAGGTCAGGCCTGTGGTTATTTAATATTTAATATTTATTATTTATTCATCCAGTATTTATTGCCAAGTGTTCTCACACATGTATTTTAGTGGAAAGTTAATAAGCTAATTTCATGATGAATTCCTAATACCCTGACCCAGCTCTATCTTAATAAAGTTAACTTGAGTTTTTACACAAACTCACTGGAGTGGTGTCACTAATTGCGTGCCCAGGTTTCTGACTCAGTGGTTGCGTGTGCTGCATGGTTGCTTAACACATATGCTTTCTGATGCCTACCCGCTCGTGCCATGCTACCCTAGGGGACTGGTGACCCCAGTTCCAACATATTGGTGTCGAGCGGTGGGATCCAGGACTTGTGACCATGCAGCACCCTCCATTGGGACAGGGTGCACAGCAATTGGGCTGCACAATTATTGTGTGTGTAAGCCAAAGTAATTGACCCCTCCACTGTCTAGCCTGTGAGTGTATCAGGGCCTGTTTGACCTATACTGTCACCCACATCCTAGAACCTTTTTCCTGAATTATCTGAGTCCCTACCTGGCATAATGGAGTTTTGTCAGGGGATGGGGGTGCCTGTTGGGCGGAGAACCGGGAAGAAGGAACTCCGTACCGCTTTGAGGGCATGGGTAGGAGCCCACCCAGAGGGGAGAGGGGATGGGGAACAGGAGGGGCAGGTCACACCCAGGGAGGCGGGCACACCAGAAGACCCAGGCCTACTCAAAATTGTTGTGTCTGACAAGGTGCTACCGGGAGGATGTTCTGGGGCAGGGAGTAGAGTAACTGGGGGTGTGCGTCGTCTAAGATGATAGAGCATGAGAGGGAGAGTGAGAGCCTTGCAATGGATGAGAGGAAGCTGGTGCACAGGCTTCAGCTAGGAGAGTTAGAGCTGAAGGCCTTGGAATTATGTGTACCAGGTGCTTCCAATGGTGGCAGCGCACCCGAGGTTCGGAATTTAGACCAGTCACAGAGTGTAGGACCTGGACTGGGGTTTCAGGATCAGGAATTGCCTGACCTGGAGGGTGGGGTACCGGTAACTGAGGACCCTACCAGAGTGACTCTCAGGGGTACTACTCCAGGTGGGAGGGTGCGGAACCCTGGAAGGGGGTGCAGAGGGAGGAAGGACTCTCCTCTGGCACCGGTCCAGCCACGGGGTTAAGATCCTGGGTTGGGTGGCCAGGTTCAGGGGTTGCCTGACCTGGCGGGAGGAATCTCTGTATTCAGAGTTCCTCCGGTTGTGACTTCCAGGGGTACCTATCCGGGGAGGAGGGTGCGGAACCCTGGAGGGGGTGCAGAGGGAGGAAGGACTCTCCTCTGGCACCGGTCCAGCCACGGGGTTAAGATCCTGGGTTGGGTGGCCAGGTTCAGGGGTTGCCTGACCTGGCGGGAGGAATCTCTGTATTCAGAGTTCCTCCGGTTGTGACTTCCAGGGGTACCTATCCGGGGAGGAGGGTGCGGAACCCTGTAGGGGGTGCAGAGGGAGGAAGGACTCTCCTCTGGCACCGGTCCAGCCACGGGGTTAAGATCCTGGGTTGGGTGGCCAGGTTCAGGGGTTGCCTGACCTGGCGGGAGGAATCTCTGTATTCAGAGTTCTCCCGGTTGTGACTCCCAGGGGTGTCCCGAGGTGCCCCAGCTGTGGTCACTGGGCCTGGAGTGTTCTTTAAGAGAACCCCAGGTTGGGAGACTAGGCTGTCCCGATGTATCATCCAGGAGGGAGGGTGCGGAACCCTGGGAGGGGGTGCAGGGAGAGGTAGGTCTCGCCCCTGTCACCAATTCAACTTAAGGGTTTAGACCCTAGGTTGAGGAGGAGAGTGGAAAAAGGTACCACGGGCCTGGGGCGACTGCCCCCCGCTCTGAGAGAGAGTAAGGGCCAGAGACATCTGGATTGGAGGTCTGTCCTGGCCGCATCCCACTAGGAACACCAGTGGGGTGGTTGGATTAGCGAGGATGTCATGGTGGTATTGGGCCTGCGTCCACCTTTTTCCGCCCCAAGCAGGGAAGCCCGTCAAGGGAATGATCAGTCTACCCTGGCTTTTGGCTGGGGGGGAGATGTGTGAGACTTGGCCCTTTCCCCAGAAATTTTTCGCTTTTTATCCCCTGTTAATTTAGGATGCCCCTATTGGAACAACAGTGTGTAGGCCTTGGGTGGTGGAGAATGCCCTGTATAGTTTAAAACTAGTGTTAAAATGCAGGTGCCTTCTACACCTAACATGGCCGCCACAGACCACTGCTGCAGCAGCGTGATTTAGTGGGCGCATTCTAGTAGCCAGGGGCTGGCTGGAACCCTCAGGCAATGTATCCATCTTAGCCTGCCAGCCTGTCCACAGGTAGAATGGTGGAACCTCCTGGAAGCCTCTGGAACCTTCTGGGAGAGGTGAGGTGACACCAACTGCCATTACCAACTGTCAACTGGCACTATAAAAGGAAAGGGAGGGAACTTTCCTGAGGAGAGAAGCTGAGGGGAAGACCTGGGGAAGTACCTACGCAGGAGGATAGGCAGTGGGGGTCAGGGCAGGGTCTTATGATGCAGGAATGACAGGGCCTAGTGTGCTGCTTTACAAGTGTTGAGGTATCCTGTTCCCCCCCCACTGACCTAGCCCCGCGGCAGGGAACCCCCAGGGACCACTTGAGGGGATTGGCTGAGGAGATCCAACACCAGCCACCAACTTAACCCCCTTCAAGGAATAAGAAACCAAAGGATACAAGAACCCAACTGCTACTTACAAGGGCGCAAGAAACAGCTGCGCCAAGAAGAAATCAAGGAACCAGTAACCAAGAAACTTACAAAGGCGCAAGGAACATAAAGCACCAAGAAGAGACTGAATCTCCACAGGACATTTGAAGAGCCACCCAGGTATTGGCGCTGTGTTGCTCCCTGTGCCCCCTGACGCCACCTGGGGTCCCTGCGCTAACCTACCGCTGCTGTTTGGCATGTCCTGTGAGCTGCCTCTATTTTAAAGCAACTGCTGATGAAGCGCCAACCTAGAAACTGCCTAAGCGCTACATTGCCCTCCAAGCGCTTGACTGGTGAAGAATTGCTGTGTCCTGTGGGAGCGCTGGGAATTGCCTGCAGGGCTGTGGAAGTTGCCCCCCCTGTAAAGCGCTGTGAAGTGCCCCAAGTGCTAGGACTGCCTGCTGAAGCGCTATACTGCCCGGTAACTGCTGTTTGAGCGCAAGCTCCCAGAACTGGGGTGCCCGTGGAAGCGCTGTATGCCAGGAGATGGCTGGGGCTGAAGCACCGCTTGTTCCCACGAGGCTGCCCCCCTGTGAAATGTGATGAGGGAGAGAAGCGCCGTGAAACCCCCCTCAAGCGCTCACCTGCCACGTCCTGGGAAGCACTGTGTCCGCCCCTCCCCTGGGAAAAGCTGTTACTGGGCCCCATTGGCCACCATTGTGCCTCCAGCACTCCCTGAACTGGGCGGAGGCCCGGATTGTCTGGTGGGCCCTTAAAAGTTAACCCCTGGCTAGGGGAACCTGACTTCTTGTTGTCTGAGGCCTGGAACAGCTTAGCCATTATGGAATGCTTATTTAGGCCTTAGGTATGGCTAAGCCTAGGCTAATGTATTGTTCATCTTAGCCTGATGCATAGATTATCCGGGCTTAAGGAGATGTTTCTATATGCATAAGGGAAGGTTTTATATGTGCAAGCCAAGTTCTTTAAGCTCATTCTTGCTAAACGAAATGCTTAACTTGTCTAATGGAAAGTTCTTCCCTAACTGGGGCCTTCTTCTCTATGTCTAAGGAAATGGTTATTCTTCCATAGGAAGATGGTGATTAATTACCCACCAGTAAATGAGGAGATGTTCCATGCTGGGGTAATAAAATGCTGGGGTTGTTATACTGAAATGTTTATTGGGAAATAATGAAAGGTGATGCCCTTATTGAATGTTGATGCATTGGTGAATTGCTTCCTTTACTCTAACCCAAGGAACTGTGTTGTTGAACTGCTTATCTTTACTGCAGGAAATGTTTACCCTGGTATTGGACTGGTTGAGAGGTCCCAAGGCCCATAGTTTATAGGCCTCAATTCCTAATAGGGTAACCCCCCCCCCCCCTGTTTAGGGGCTGTAATGGAAAGCCTACCATTCCCTGATGAAGAGAAATAGCGAGTGATAGACCCAAACCCAGGGATTTTCCATATTCCGCCTAGAGTCCTGTTCAGCCTAGGCCTTATGAAAGGTTTACCTATTAGTAAATGTTCACTAATGCTTGAAGCCTGACTTATTTTGGGATTATTGAACTGTTGGGCACTGAATAAGGAAATGTTACCCTTATCCGCTGAAATGTCATTCCTGGTTAAGGAAGGGGTCGCTCCTGCCAATTGAATACTTTACCCTCATTTGAGGCACTGTTTATTCCTGCGCTTTAGGAAATGTTATTGCTGAGAAATGCAGTGTTTGTGCTACTAATGAAATGCACATATTACAATAGGCCTAGTTATTACTGCCTTATTTAGGGGAATGCTCTGCATAGGCCCAATGGAATGTGCAGGTCTGAGGCATGAAATGGTTGATCTATTATTAAATGTTTACTTCTGCTAAGAGAAAGGCTACCCTGATTGAAGGAAATTCTTACTTGATAAGATAGGTAATACTGACCTAATGAAATGTTTTACGTTGACTTCACAGGAAGTTCTTCATAGGCGTAAGAAGAATGATAACTCTGATCTACAGTTATTTATGATACGTCATTTATGCCTTCCTAAGTTTTACCCCTAATAGGGGAGGAGGAGCCTAAGGCTGAGGCTAATAGGATGTCACACCTTTAGTGAAATGTTTCCTCATTACTTTACGCAGTGTTGTATTCATGACCTTATAATGTATTTCTTACAGGTGATGATGAGAAACCAGGCCAAGGTCAGGCCTGTGGTTATTTAATATTTAATATTTATTATTTATTCATCCAGTATTTATTGCCAAGTGTTCTCACACATGTATTTTAGTGGAAAGTTAATAAGCTAATTTCATGATGAATTCCTAATACCCTGACCCAGCTCTATCTTAATAAAGTTAACTTGAGTTTTTACACAAACTCACTGGAGTGGTGTCACTAATTGCGTGCCCAGGTTTCTGACTCAGTGGTTGCGTGTGCTGCATGGTTGCTTAACACATATGCTTTCTGATGCCTACCCGCTCGTGCCATGCTACCCTAGGGGACTGGTGACCCCAGTTCCAACATGTATATATTGTAAATAATGTTCATTATATTTTAGTGTAATTTGGCCCTTCTGTCCTGAGGAAGCCCATAGATACTTGTGGCTGAAACGCGACCGCAAATGCGTCGACAGATACTCTGTGGAGGAGTCCGTTTCAATTGTGAAATTTGTGCTATACTGTAGCATTAGCGCCAGTTGAAATAATCTTGTTGGGGTAATTAGTTGCATTAGGCGCTGATACATAGGACTACCTGGTAATGTAGCATTGAAATTCAGGAATGCACACATAGTCATATAAGTGTGTTTTTCGTGTATTTTTTGTTTTTTTGTCTTTTTTAGGGCTGTGTTCTTTGTGCAATTTGAGTGTAAATATATATATGTGATGTATATGTTGTATATTGTATTATATGGAAAGATTGAGTACAAGTGAAGGTACTCTCGTTGTATATAATCATCTGTTGCTTGGTTTATGTGCTCCACCTAGTTGTTTGATATAGCTATATATGTGACCATAATTTGTGTATTTATTACTTTATAAAATTCATTTTTGGATATATCAAGGCTTTTAATTTAACCTTGATTACAAATAAATACTGAATCGACACCTCTGTGCCTCTTTGTATTTATACACATCTTTTTGATGTCATGTGCTCATGTACATGAGGGTAATTTGGGCACAACCCCCTCTCTTTTTTCTTGATCTTTTAGTGACTCAATCAATCAACTAATCTCAGCAATCGATTCAGGTGTCAGAATATACTGCGGGATTCTTGGGAACTCAACATTGGATTTTAGTTTAATGTGAACAGGCTCAACTCCATTTATGAGACCAATATATTTTCCTGAAAAGTCCCAGACTTCAGGATTCACCATACCCTTAAGGTCCAATGGTATGTCCTCAGGTGTCATTGTTGGATACTACTCAACTTCTGGCCTTTGATTCATCAGTTTAAAGCATACATCTAAATCATGGGTCTGAAATTTTACCTTTTTTGTGGTACAATAGATAGTGCATTTTAGTTTGCACAATAATTCTCATCCTAATGAGCTCACAGGCCTCAAATCAAACATAACACACTGATGATTCTCCTCAAAGGACCTTAATGCCACATGTACTTCTTCTGTTACAGGGTTTGTCATTTGCTTATGTGCAACTCCTACAAATGGATTCATTTTCCAGAAAGGGGTAGGTTTGGAACTTCTACTTTATAAACTGTAGAGCAGGTAGCACCAATATTGATAAAGAATGATATGAGGTAGCCATTCACCTTTCCTTCTACAAATGGACCACTCTGGTCTACTTCTAAGAATTTGCCAAGTATGCAATCTTCCTCCCCTCTCAGGCATCCCAATTGTGACTGATCAGACTCATATCTCTCCAGCATCTCAAGCATAGGAAATTGATGGAACAGATTCTGGTCCCAGAAAGAATTCTGATTTAATTTTGAGACGTGATTTGAATTAAATCGGGGACCTTTTGCATTTTGCTGCATTATAGGGGCTTGTGGAACCTGTATCACTGGAGCTTGAGGCACATTAGAATTTTGCATTTTCAGTGTCTGTACACTCTGTGACTGTATGGTGTTATTACTCTGGGGCGGTGTAAATCTTGAATTCTGAACCTTTTTCTCATTTATAACTCTATTAGAGTTAAGATAACAATCCAACTTTGAGTGCTCTAACTTACTGCAATAATGATAAGAACTCGACTTCTTCATTGTTGTCTCAATAATCCCAGTATTCAGGTCGATTAAAACACCATGACCTTTACGTTGTTGTGGTAAGACTTTTCCACCTTGCATCATGGTAGCTCCCTGCAGATACACATCATGCACAGTATCATCATTTCCTACAGACGGTTGACTCTGACTTGTTCTAAGTGCTGCTTTTCTCTCTACGACAATCAATTTCTCTTTCAATCACATCTGCTTCATTTCCAATACATCACTGCAATATTTAGCATATCTTAAAAACTCATCAACTGATTTATTCTACCACTGATCAAATGCTGTTGAATCATCATGCTAATATCAGGTCTCATTCCGGTCACGAATCAGGACAGAACATTTCCCATGTCTTTTGCTTCAAGAGTCTCCATTCAACTTTGCTGCTTAACACCTTGGGTGCTAAGGGTTTTCCCGCTGTGTGCTGCTCATAAGGCTTTCCCATTGTTCATGACAAGGTCAGCTCGTCATAAGCACAGCTCAACCGTACCTCATGACGAGCTGACCTTGTCGTGAGCATGGAAGGGGTTAAACACATGCAAGAATTTCTCATAATAGGCATTCACTGACTCATTGGACTCTTGGGCAGTCCTGCCAATCTTAACCCAATCAATATCTTTAGCTGGTATTTTCCCCTTCAAAATGGTTATCACTTGTTGATTCTTTTCCAGCGCTAACGGTGATGGGTGTCACAAAGCCCTTCTGTACTCTCTCTCTCTGTCACAACCTATTTATATGCCCCTGCATAGTGGTCTAGCATGCAGGATTCATGTTGTATTACCTTTGTGATGCCTTATGACGTACTATGATGCCATGACTGATGCTCCCCAAAACCCTTAATTCCATTGCGCTTGAGTTTTTGCAAGCATCCCCCAGAGTCTGTAATCCCATTGCACTTGTCCATGCAAGCTTCCCCTGGAATCCTGTGTGCCAATGGCAAGCCTTGTTCCTGCTTCAACTAAGGCCCTTGTGTTTTTTTCCGTTATCTAAGTCCGAGCACAAATGATACATTTGTTTCCTGTTATTTGGTTACTATCATCAATTTGCACCTACCCTTCTTTTAAGGTCAAAGCGAGTATACTAACCCGTGATTTCTTCAAGGGTTCAAGGACCTTCAAGGCAACCATGTGCCCCATATGCCACACATGATCTAGCTTCATACGATGAGCTTTCTAAAGGGTATATAAACCCCACCCAATGCTGAGTCGTTACTTGGCCTCGCTCTCTGTGGACCAAGTATCACCCTTGCTTCTCAACTGAAGAATCTAGCCAGAACCAACAAGCACTCCAATCTCGTTCAAGTCCAAGTGAACCAGTGGATCCCATGGGCTTCAGTTACCTTGATGTCTTCCACATCTCTCCCTCCTGCAATGCTACTCTGAATACCATGTAACTCCCACGGTCAAAGCCTTGAGCTCTTCTTCAAACTTAAGCCAAGTAGAAGAACTAGGCTGAATGCTTGATATCAGATTAGTATGCACTAATCCCCCTATAGTAGGAAGCAGGACTGAGCATCAGCATCTTCAAAGACCATAGTCTTTTCCTCCATGCCCTCCCTGTGATTGGCACCAGCACTTCTTGTGTGTTTATACTCCACGACCCTTCTTGCAACCTTGGCACTTCAACCGATTGTTACAGCATGAGGAATGGGACCCCCTCAAAAGGATAACCGATTGTACAAGAAATACCAACTTTATTGCTCTGTGTTCCTCTGATGAACAGTAGTGCCAAATATATACCTGAACCTAGCACCCAAACCTATGTTTCCAGTTTGTCCTTGGGAGTGCAAGTAACTCCAACTTATGTTCTGAGTTCATCTCTGGGAGTGCATACACTCCAATCTGTGATTTTAGTTATTCATCTCTCATACTGAACAGCTGATGAAACCTGTAAGTGTATGTCACTGAAGTCAATGCATCCTCATTGTACGTAAAAACCTGTTAGTGTACTGTTAGTAACTTCCTACTCTTGTTATTTCCAGTGCATTGCAGCATCACAAAACCAGAGGTTCTGGTCCAGTGTACATCTACTTCCCAAAGCCAAAAGGTCTCAGAAGATACAAATCATCTTACACAGTGTTGCACAGTCACTGAGCAGATCCAGTACAACAAGTCTCTCTTTTCTTATTTTATCCCAACACCCCTTTCCCCTGAGGGGCCATGCACAATCTAAGCAGTTACGTCATTTGATCTTGTGTGGCTCTGAGAGAGAAAGGAGGTAAATCATCGACACCAGTATGATCTCCCAGGTTGGGAGCAGTTGAGTGCATGACAATGGGGCATGTAATATCGGATTTTTCTGAGATTCCTTCTCCAGCCACTCTACAGACACTTTACATTCTGCCCACAAATCACTTGGTACCACAATGTCGAAGAAGGTATTCAAATCTACCCACTAAATTTGTAAAATCTTCACAAATTGCTCAACCTGTGAATACCATTCCATTGGTTTTTTCCTAACTTTTGGGATATCCTTGGTGAATGAAAGAAGATAACTCTTACTACAAGGCACAAGGACATAACCTACACCAGGCACTTCCCTCAATGGAAAATTTGATGTGTCCTCTCCATCATTCGAAGACAGAGGCAGCTCTCCCTTTGATTTCATTTGACATTTCTTCTTTACCCTTCCCACATTTCTAGCTCACTCCATTTTCAAGTGGCACTAATGAATTCATTAATTTGTGTTTTCATGCTTGGTGTTCTCATTTTGCAAATGTCAATCTCATCAAAACATACATGATAACGTTTCTGCAAATACATTGTTTGGCCTAAATCTACATCATAAGTTCGGGTCAATTCAGACAATTGATAATGAGATTGCTCTGTTCATTTGGTGACATATTTACAAATGAGTACAAGTTTGTTCTCTTGGTAAGTACCTAATTGGGAAAGATCAAGAGTTCCTAATACACCTCATCCATTTCTACCTTTAGTTTGACCACGTCCACAGTTTTTTCCCTCACAGAGATCTGAATTATTTCATTACCTAATCAAGAACCTTCACTTTCTTTTGGGGACCCATTAAAAAATCTAATCCAATTACCTAGTACTCGAGCACTGATAACATTCTGTGCTACAGAGGTATTAGATGCTATCTTTTCTCTGGGATTACTGTTGACAACACTCAGAGGTGAATTCCTAAATGACAAGTCAAAATCTGCCTATCTCTGAGTGGACTCTTCTACAGGAGTGAATCCTGTCTGATTCATGGTTGAAATTGTAGCAGCAACATAAGATGCATTCACATGAGTTGGGACCAAAGGAGTACTTCCTATTCCTGGAACCACAGGAACATTAGCTGATACTTTTACTCCAGTAGGAACTGCTAAAGTATGTGTTGTGTTTCTTGCTGTTTCTGGTTTAACAAAGAAAAAACAGGACCAGGAAACTAATTGCATCTGGGGCCTTGGGAACAATTGAGTTAACAGGGGAACTAATCCCCAAACTCTCTCCCATCAGGTTCTGACTCATATTTACTCCCCTATTTACTGGTGCAGTGGCTATTCCAGAGTTTCCACTGGGAACTGCACCATTAATTCACTCGGGTTGGACGACATTATAGGGTGGTGTACGCGTTGATAACGACACATCTAGGATATTGTCACCAGAATCACTATTATTGTCTTCGCCTATTCTTTTTAGATTTTCTGTCTTTTTCACCTCCTTTTGCGTCCCTTTCTTTTCTTTCTCTTTCTCAAGTTCTTCACTCGTCAAAACAGAGTACAGTCTAGTTCCCTCTACTCGATCAGTTCTCCAACGCCATTGTTCTGCATTTCATGGAGCCATGGCAAAGCTCTGCACTGCCTTTCAGACTCTTCCCTGCTATTTTAACTTTTCCCTAACTTGAGCTGCATGATCCGAAGAATTATGTGCCAGATGTAGGAAGGCAAATACCGGTCGGTAACGGCCGATTTCGGCCATTACCGACCGGTATTTTGATTTTGGGATGTAGGGGCATGTTAAAATACAGATTCAGTAATTTTACCGATTCCGTAAAATACCGACTCTGTAAAATTACAGAATCTGTATTTTGACATGTAGGTAGCACTTAAATCAGTGCTACAGGGGTTTAAGAAGTCGTTATTTACCACCAACTAGAAGTTGGTGGTAAATAATGAAAACCCTTTCAAAAGTATTTTTTTTGCTTTTAAAACAGTGCCATGTTACAGACATACATGCCCTTAGGGCATGTATGTCTGCAACATGTGCACCCATGCCCAATTGAGGGGTGCAACAGGGTGTCAAAGTGACACCCTGCCACCCTTCTATGTTTCCCCCAATTACTGAATCGGTATTTACCGATTCGGTAATTGACATTCATTCCAATGGGCCTACAGGCCCATAGGAATGAATGGCAATTACCAAATCGGTAAATACCGATTCGGTAATTACCGAATCATACCAATTCGGTGATTAAATAGGTAAAATTACCTACATCCCGATTGCCAGTTCTTAAATACCGAATCAGTATGATTCGGTATTTAAGAATCGGTAATCTGGGATTACCTACATCGGGCCCTATGTGCTTCAAACTGTGCAGGCCTAGGAGACAGATTCATTTCGTACAATATCCATCTCATGTTTTCTTTTTTTTTTTCTAAGATTTTTATTGAGCATGATCTGTAGTAATCAATCAAACATGTTCTTTACAGAAGAATAACAGCATAATGAAACAATAATACATCCAGGAAATTAATATGAAGAAAATGTATGAATCAGTAATGGGTAGACAAAAAAAGAGACAAATATACATTAACACCCAATACATGTGTACAACTAAGAGAAAAAAAATATATATGAAGAAAATATAAAAAGAAAATGTATATAGTTTATATCATCATAACAGTCCCTCTCATATTAGTGAGGAGATCTTACATTGGAGTACCAGTCGGAGATTGGAGCCCAGATCTGGGTACCCCGGGCTCTAGCTTTTCTACCTCTTGTGCTATATATAGCTATCTCCTGTTTGTATGTGGCAAGAAACCGACTAAGCCACATCTGAAAAGTGGGTACATTAGAATCTTTCCATCGGGCCGCCAGAATAATATGAAAGACGGCAGTGCCAAGGAAGACAATCCTCCGTTCCTCCATACTGTAGCCTAAGGATTCATCATGGCCTAAAAGATATAAAGTAGCGGAGGATCTAAGATTCCGCCCAAAAACTTGAGCCCAAAATCCTCCAATCATTGTATGTAGAATATCAAGTTTCGGACACTCGGCAAACATATGGATTAAATTTGCTTGCCCCTGTCTACATCTTGGGCAGCAATCATCTACCCGCAGTCCCCACGTGAAAAGTTTAAACGGAGTAAAATAAAGGTTGTAAATAGTTTTATAATATTGTGCTTTAAGGTTAGGAGCTAAAAATAATGTTGTGTAAAGTGTTAGGGAATAGTCAATATCCACATCTGGATTTCCGAGTTTTAGCGCCCAAGACCGCTCAACACGATCTAGATCATCAGTAGAGGATTCAGAAAGTATGTCATATAAGGTACCTATCCTGGTAGCTCGTTTCTCAATAATAGAGAAAAAATGGAAGCTATCTAAATTAATATTAAGTTTAGAGTTGCGGATACTGGTAAAGACTTGGAAATATTTTAAATAGTCTGTGGATGGAATGTCAAATCTCTGCTGTAACCCTTCAAAAGATGGAATAGCATTCTGTCCAAAAAAATCCCCTAGTGTATAAATGCCTAGATTCTCCCATTTCCTAGAGACATTATCATTTTCACATGATGGTATGATCTTACTATGCCATAGAGAGGTGTATCTAGTTATTTTAGGTATGCCTAGTTGTTTAGAGGCAAGTTTCCAAATTTTCCACGAGTCACCAATCACCTTAAATTTGGTCTTTTTATAATATGATGCTTCAAGTTGTTTCAAAAATAGCCCTTGACATCTAACACCTAACCCAAGTTCAAAAATAGAAGGGATATAAGAGTCTATGTTGGATGGATTGGAAGGTTTAACAGTAAAGAGCGGGCCCATTTGCTGGAGTAGTGTCGCCCAAAGATAAAATGTCAAGTTCGGGATGCCCAGGCTACCTCTATGTAAGGGGAGAGTTAGTAATGGTAGCGCTCTCCTGACTTTACCATAGTTCCATATAAATTTAGATATTGTAGAATCGAAGATTTTAATAGTACTACCGTCGGCCATCAATGGAATGGCCCGGAATAAATAGAGTATTCTAGGAGATATGCTCATTTTAATATAATTCGCTCTCCCTATTATTGAAAGATGTAAATTATCTACCCTCTTAAGATCAGTTTTTACTAGCTTGATCAGAGGATCATAATTAAGCCGATTAATCTCTTTCACCTCAGGAGATATAATTACACCGAGATAAGTTGCGTTTTTAACTTTATAGGGGCTGTTGTATATGATGTTATTTGTGCAAAGAACCATGGTTTTATCCCTATTAAAGGAGTAGCCAGAGTAGGATCCGAAAACCTGGGTTATTTGCTCTATTTCTACTACTGCATCAGCCGGATTGGTTGTAAGCACGGCAATATCGTCGGCGTATGCCAGAATTTTAGTAGAATATGGGCCCACCTTAACTGGTTGAATTTGAGGGGAAGTAAGAAGCTTTAAAATTAAAGGATTAATTACTAGGGCAAATAATATCGGGGAGCAAGGACAACCCTGCCTAGTGCCTCTTTGTACCTCAACAAACTCTGACTCCAAGCCACCGATGGATAATTTAGCCCTAGGATTGATATACAGGGCTTTTATGGCTTTAATAAAGCCTGGTCCAAAGTTGTTAAATTCTATAATGTCCCATAGGAACCGCCAAGATACTCGGTCGAATGCCTTTTCAACATCGAGTAGGATCATCGACATTTCTCCCCCCGTGGCGCCCATGATGTCAAATAGGGAGATGACTCTGCGGGTATGATCAGTTGTACCCCGCCCAGGGATAAAGCCATGCTGCCACGGGGATACAAGATGTTCAATGACCCCCTCAGCCGATTTGCAAGTATCTTGGCATATAACTTTGAGTCAGAGTTTATGAGGAAAATAGGCCCGTATGAAGATGGAAGTTGGGGGGGTTTCCCCTTTTTTGGGAATATCGCTATGTTAGTATGTTTCCAAGACTCTGGTGAAGTTGAGTGGTATTGTACCCCCAGAAACAGGTCTAATAAGTGGGGTAGTATTTGTTTGCCCAACAATTTATATAACTCTAAAGGAATCTTGTCGGGATCAGCCGCCTTCCCGTTAGCGAGGTCCGACAGTGCAATCTCTAACTCTGCAATTGTAATTTCTTTTTCCAGATCTTCCTTAATTGCTCGATCGATTTTTCTAGATAACTCTAGTTCAGGCAGCCACTCATTGAGAAAGATTTTCGTGTCTCTGGTAGGTAGATGTTCATTTTCGTTTTGATAAATTTTTTGGTAATATTTTTGAAACACACCTACGATATCTTGAGTGGAAGTGTATTGTTGACCCTCATATTCAATATTCTTTATTTTATTGTATGTTTGCTTTTGTCTAGTTTTAAGAGCTAATTGTCTCCCTACATTTTCTCCTGCTTCATAAATTCTGTTCCTATTGGCTTGATATATTTCCGCCGCTTTTTGAGTTAACGAGCTGTTAATTTCTGTTTTTAAAATCAATAATTTTTGCAGTGTATCAGAGGTTGATATTCCTTGCTGTATTTGACTAGCGCGTAGTATTTTCAGGTTAATGAGTTCTGTGTTGAGCTGTTTATCAATAGTATCTTGAGTTTTCTTGCGGTTAGCTACAAACGCTATGGTCTCCCCCCTCATCGCTGCCTTAAAGCAATCCCAAACAGTGAATCTAGGTGCACTATATCGACTACAATGAAAGAAAGATTGGGCCCATGATGTTATATGGCTTATATAATCTGGGTTAACACTGAGCTTGCGGTCAAATGACCATTGGATGTCAGGTCTTTTAAAACTATCCAATTCAAAGATTAAAGTAAGCGCATTGTGGTCAGAGATGGTTTATGGGGATTTAATTATGTCTATTAGGGCCGTCTTCTGTAATGATGTCATGATGTAGTCTAGTCGGACATACTTATTGTGGGGATAAGAATAATACGTGAAGCCGTTATCGTTCTGCTTCAGCATGTCCCAAGCATCCAATAGATCATGACTGTCCATCAGATGGGATACTGCCCTGTAAACTTTAGGTTTACTGCCGTTATAGTTCTGTGGGAATCTGTTGTTTACTAACTTTCCTATATTTACATTAAAATCCCCACACAAAATGAGTGGACCAGGCCAAGAGGCCATTTCTAATTCGAGATCGATAAAGAGTTGTGGGTCGTCCAGATTAGAACCATGAAGTAAGCAGATGGTAATATCCAACTCTAGTTGAACCACAACCCTTCTACCATGTTTATCAACAAGTCGGCGTCTGGGGTCCCCCAAACCGGGTTTTGTCAAAATAGCGACTCCCCGTATTTTAGTTGTTTGAGATGTTGATGCAATCAGATTATATCCAGGAATTTTTAGTAAATTTTTATCACTCTCAGCTATATGGGTCTCCTGAATACAAAGGATGTCGACAGGATCCTGATGTAATAATTGAAAAAGTTGAGCCCTTTTATTCCCGTCATTGAGACCGGCAACATTCCAACATCGCAGTTTTACTCTCCCCATTCAAGACTATTCCCCATTAAACCGGCACCATCTAAACCAGGGGTCTCCAACCTTTTCTGTAGTGAGAGCTACTTCTGATCAGTGAAAATAGTTGTGAGCCACCAAAGGCCAAGCAACTCGCGCATTTTTCGGAGACACCTCCCACGCCCTGCTTCATTGTCTCGAAGCCTAAATTCTTTGTGGCCCATACTGTGGTTTGAACAACATACACATAGATAGACCTATAGAGCTGTTCAAAGCTGTAAGCAGACTGAAAATCATAACATAATAAACTTCATATCTGTCTCACACCTCATTCACCACACTGCTTCCTTAAAACAAAATGTCAAATCCGACCACACCTCGTGCACGCACACACACACTCCAGACCACTACTGCACTCACCAGCCTGCTTTCCTCCTGTCTGCATAGGCCATGAGTTTCTGAATCAGTGTAATAATCGAGTCCTTCATGTAACATTCTTCTAAGTAGCACCTCAAGATCCAAGCTATATAGACAGAACATCAATGGGAACAAAGTACATGGGTAAAATCAGGAAAGGACTAATGAGCCTTGTTCAGAAAAATCCCACACTAAAAGAAATTGCATCATCTCAGCCACTAAAATTGTGCAGTGCCTGTATTAAATGCATGCCTATGAAAGTACTTAACAAATCAATTTGTTTGGCGTAGCTATGGTGCAGCAAAACACAGCTCCATGTCACACAAGCAGAGTTGCCTTGCCACAAAGGAAGAGCGTGGGAGACAGGGAGACTGAAAGTGACAGGACAGATAAGCATGGGCCTGTTTTGGGAGGATCGGGTCAATACATGTAAAGCGCTTTGATTTCAACAATGGCTGCCACTGCGCTTTAAAACTGAAAGAAGATATAATAAGGCACAGTGGCAGCCGATGTTAAAATCAAAGGGGCTTGCATGCACTGAGCTGCTTTCACTGATTACAACACGAAGGCAAATTTAAAGCGTGCTGTATCCAGTGAAAGCAGTTTAGTGCAGGTAAGAATCTGCTTGTCACATAGAAAGGCAGATAATAAAGCATGGTGCCAGCGGATGTTAAAAAATCTGTAGTAACCACACTTTAAATCTGGTAAAGCACGGTGACAACCAACTTTAAATCAAAGGGCCTTGCAGGCACAGAACCGCTTTCACTAACTTCAGATACAAAGTGTGGTCAATGAAAATGGCTCAGGGCACACAAGGCCCTTTGATCTTAACATCTTCCCCCACTGCTGTTTACTGAGTTTTATGATGCAGAAAAATTAACCTGTGTAGATTTTATTTTATTATTTTTTTATTCAGATGTTCACAGTTTACCAGGCAGCACCTGCCAGTATCCCATAACATGTACATACAGTAGTGAGAACATAATAGAAATAGTTGGGGAAAGTGGCAACCCTTGCTGAATGTTTAACTTTCTCCATCTAAATCAGAAGCCTTCGTTCTAATGCAAAGTTACAAAGCTCAGTTCCCATTTCAGTGGACCCCGTTATATTGGACGTGCTCTTTGTTAACTTGGACCCTGTCTCTGGTACATTCTTCCACAACATATCAAAAGCATTCATTCTTTTAAAAAAAGTTGTGACAACTTACCCCCCTATGCTGAACATTGGTTCATTTTAGTTATGCTTTATTGTTCTGAACGCTAAGGTGCATTAGTTGGTGAACAAACGCACTACATAGAATCACATTTCTGCAGGCACCTAAATACTTTATAAAGGCCCTGACACATCTCATGAGGAAGTGAAGCACTTTGTGAATGGATCACATGCTACCCTGTGACATCGCTGTGTTATTTCGTTGACCATAATAATTACGGTTAAGCTGTTTCCATTCAGTGTCATGCACCGTTATTCATGCTTATAAATTGTGAGGATAGATTTTGTTGTAAGGGAATAGTGTGCATTTCTAATCCGGATGAGTCTGGTCGTTAAAGCTAGCCTATGGTATAGATTTGTATTTGAACTGAATTGAGAGGAGTAGTTCTGGGAAGACCTGGCAGGGCACCTGGCCCTACGTGGTCTTATCTCTGAAGACACCCCAAGAAGACTCCCTTAACCGAGCCATGCTGGGCTGGATGTCGGTTGGAGTAAAAGAGGTTCAGGTCACGATAAAGGGGCAGTGGTAGAGTTCTTTGGGGGTGCCAGTGCACGAAGGGCAGGAGAAGGCATATGTCGGGATTGAGAGAGAGTTGCATGTGGGCCGTAGCACTTCAGCAGCAGAGTGTGCAGTAGGTCAGTATTGAAATTTGTAGTTGTTTATTGTTGTGTTGGAACAGGAATAGCCGTCCACGTACCATGCTGCATTCAGCTGCAGTGACACAGACTTGTGCATGGGGTGTGTTTCAGTGCTGCAAATGCTTTTTTTCCCTTTTTTGCAACAACGGAGCTGGTTTACAAATAAACTGTGCTTTAAATCTAGTAAAGCACAGTGGCAACTAGCATTAAAATCAAAGGGTCTTATGTGCACTGAAATGCTTTCGCTGACTGCAGGTTACTCGAGATGTAAAGCGGCTCAGTGCACACAAGGCTTTTCGATTTTAATATCGGCTTCTACCGCGTTTTACTGTAAAAGGCAGATATAACTTGCGGTGCCAGCAGATGTTAAAAACAAAGCACCTTGCATGCGTGGGGCCGATTCACTAATTATGCGGCTATGAAACGAGGAGTTCACTTACCAATCCGCTGCTCTGCTAGGCATAGGAGGATCAAAAGGCAGTTTTCAAATGACGCAGCAAGCCTGGACAAGGCAGGCAGTGTGGTTTCCGCTTGTGCCAGACAGGAAGAACGTCATGTTCTTCGGCTTGCCCGGCCCCAGCTAAACTCAGCTCAGCCAATCTGAGCAACTATTTTGAGTTAGGGCGGGCAAAAACAGCAAAAAGACTAAAAAACCTAAAAAGACAGTGAAAGGTAAATAAATAAATGCTGAAGCTCCGAAAGAAAACATAATTATTAGCTGCCAGTGCGAGCTACTCCCAGGGGGTCGGCGAGCTACCGGTAGCTCGCGATCGACTGGTTGGAGACCCCTGATCTAAACAATATAGTTTGCACCAACACCAACCACTTTTACACTCGATATTAATGTTGATATTCCAATCCCAATTCTGGTTCATCAAAATGAATGACATGTGACTCCTAATACCTAAAGAAATTGAAGAAGCCAATAGACTTTTGACACTTCTTGTACTATAGATCAAGCTCATTTTTACAGTTTTTTCCCCCGTCTCACCCTCCCCCTCCTCCTCCCTCCAAACCCCTGCAAACCCCTGCAACCCACCCCCCACCCTTCCCCACCCGCACAGTGAGGCAATTAGACTCTATGAGAGTCTTTAGTGATGGAGAGACACTCCCAAACCAGACCTAGGCTGAAAATACACATAGAAAAAACAGTCAAGTCCTAACATATCCAAATATAGTCTAAATAATGTCTAATACGCTCTCTTTTCTCCTCTCACTACTCTCCAGTCCAGTATCCGAGTTTCCAGCCTCCTTGTCTTCTCCATTTCTCAACCAGTGACCAGCAAAAAATCATCTATACTAGGTTTTATCACTATTAAGCCATTAGGTCAGACTGTCTAGAAACTCTTTGGCTTTTATTTCGGAGGTGAAAAATTTGGTCTGACCGTTGTTTAGAACTTTCAATTTGGCTGGATTATTAAGGTAGACTTGTGCTTTCTTCTCCATAAAGGGTTTGATAAGCTGTCAAAGGCGCCACCTCCTTTCCACCGTAGTGTGGCAGAAATCCAGTCTCACAAAATAGGAGATGGAATCCCTAGACCATCGAGCTTCTGGCCTGGCTCTATCTGAGATGGCTTGTCGGAGAAGAAAGTTTCCAAAAAAGACCAGGACTGCTCGTGGATAGTTTCCCTGTTTCTTGGTGGATTTTAAGGTAAATAGGGTTTTATGCGCCCGTTGCACCTCTAATTCCCAGTTCCATGAAGAGAGCTCAGGAGTGTGTCTTTAAAGAGTTGAATGATGTAGGCTCGGATATCAGTACCTTCGATATTTTCAGGTATTCCAAGGACGCGTAAGTTATTACGTCGGAGGCGATTTTCCATGTCCTCGAGCTTCCATCTGACATCGCTTAGCTCCGCTTCATGTAATTCGACCTGTTCCTGTGTGGCTGTAGCCTCTGCCTCATTGATGACTATACGGTCTTCCATTTCTGTCATTCTAGTGTTGAAGGTATTGACTGATTTTGATAATTTACGTACTACGCCCTGTACCTTGTGTAGAGCTAGTTGCGCCTTACGTCCATCCCTTGATGTTTCCTCTCGATGGGAGGCGATAGCCTGGAGGACTGTATCCATCACCGTGGAGAGCGTAGCATCTTGTTGATGTGAGGAGCTCCCTTGCATCGGGCGTGAGCCAGTGGCATGTTCTTGAGAACCCAGTGCCATAGAGGGGGAGTAGTCCCAGGTTAATCCCAGGGCCCTTTTCTTCCGTAGGGTAGTTCTCTTATTTTCCCTGGATTCGGCAGTTCTCACCTCATGGTCACTTTCCGTCTCAGACCCAGTGTTAGTTTCAATATCAAGCTCAGAGTCGTCTGACCATCTTGCATCTTCTATCCCTTCTGATATTGAATAAAAATCAGAGGGATCCCTGTCAGTATCAGTAGGATCAGGGGTTATCTCGTCTCCATCGGGTTTCTCACTGCCATCAGGGACCCCCAGCAAGTTCTCCAGATTTTTTGAGATATCTCTCACCTCTAGTGTCCCCAAATCGCTCTTTGGAGCATTGCATATAGCCTGGTTGAGCTCATACTGTGGCGTTTGACCATCCTGCTCAACCACAATCACAGGAGTATTAGAGACCGTTGGTATAGTTTCAAGTAATGTTACTGGTACTAGCGCTGGTAGGGCTACCGGTGTAGTCTGTGTCAGTGATGTTGATAAGGCTATCGAGACAGTAGAAAAAGCAAGAGTATCAAATGAGGAATGGTTCTCCATACCTTGTGCTCCAGCGTTAGGGTCTGCTCCAACATTAGAGTCCAGTATTCCTGCCACTGCAACCGTAGACTCCTTGAGTATCGTAGAGGTTTTTTCTACATTCGCTGAAGTAATTACACTAGTGTCCGCTGTTTCCATATTCCCGGTTTTGCCATTCTGGATTTGCCCACTTGATGTCGCTGTAGACCCTGGAATAGCACTCTGGACATTCAGGGTTGATGGTAGAGCTGCCGGTACCTGAATTGAAGGGGCCGGAGCCGGGACCGGAGCAGACGCAGGAGCGGGAGTCTTCCGGAGCAGCTCGATTACTGAGGGACCAGCTACGGGCGTGTTAGGCTGTTGTCTGGAGCCTTTTGCCGATTTACCAATTGAAATGTCAGATTCAGCAAAATCACCGCTCCCTTCCAATTGTGCGCCGCCTCGTTTTGCCATCAGCTCTCTATCGCGGAGAGCCTGTTTCACTGCTCTGGTCTTGGCTGCCGCGGCAGCTATCGTAGCAGCGTTTTTCGGCGCCATATCGCAAGGGTTACTCCGTGAAGGCGGAGCTGCGTCAGAGACCCAAGTCGGTTTGACTAGCCCTGAGGGGTTAGCTTGCTTCTTTTGTGTGGTCCCCTCTCTGGTCTGGATACGGGCTATCAATCTCAGCACAAGTATCCCAATCAATGAAGTGCAAAATGAAAAGCTGAGTTGTAGAGCAGTTGGGTCCGGTGTAGCCATCAAAAGTCGGCTCTCTACTTTATTCCCCGACATCTCTCCGAAATCATCATTTGGGAGAGAAAAGTAACAACAAGACGAGGGGTAAGTCCTTTACATCCATTAATTAGTTAGTGAACAAGACATCTCCGTCTCTTTGCCGTCTCTTTGCCTTTTCCAAGCGCTGGCTTGGGAGCTTTCTCACAGCGGTCTAGCACGCCGCCGCCATCTTGCCTCTCTTCTCCATCTCATGTTTTCAGTGATTCTCAAATTAAATGTGCCCTAGCAAAGGAACATTGAGCCACCTTCTTTCTCTGTGATCTTATGCCATTGATTCAGCCAAATATGTAGTTGAGCTTATATAGCGCACAGCTTCCCGCAGTGGGTTTCCCGGCGCTTGCTTAGGGAACCCATCCTGGTATTCCCCTGTGAGATATCCCGGCAGGGTATCCACAAGGTGAAAGCCAGGCATCCCGCCGCGAGGGGCCGTTGTGGAGATTAAGCAAGCTATTGCCCAGAGTCGCAGAGTGTGAACCCGTAAGTCGAGAAGGCACCGGAGCGAGAATTATCGAGTCCATGGAATTTTAGCCCAAGACCCGCCGAGGCGGGGAATTGAACCCTGGTCCAGGGCCGATCTAAGCCTGCCGCCTCTAACCCCTGAGCCTCTAACCCCTGAGCCACACTTCTCCACAAATACATGGATTAAGGCCCACATTTATGGCCATATATTGACCTGGCTTATCTTCCGGTGCTGTGTCATCCACATTTCTAACAGGAATTTTCACATCTCCCCTAATCAGATTTTGTAAAGCCTTAAAGAATTCATTCTGCATCAATAATGTCAACAATCATGCTCCACTAAAGAATTGATAGTATTCAGTAACACAAGAAATGGTCTGGAGTGACACTTTCCGGCCTACTCCGACTCACACTTGAGTGAAACCGCGACCAGTGGAGAATTCACCATGTCAGTGTAGCTTTACCCCTGCCTAAAGGATCTACCACAACAACCACATTTTACTCTCACACAAAGATAACTGTCCCTATCTCAATTCTACCATTGGTGGTACATTAAGACAAAAACCACAAAATTTAGCAAACAATTACAACACAGATTTTTCTACAGTGATAACTTATTACTCTCCCTGGATCTTAGGCTACTTTGAGCTCGATAACCACTTTCACTACTTTGCATGAGGAGCTTCCACATCTTCACAGCTTAAAACACCTGCACATCACACAACTAAATATCTGCAAAACACCACAATCTAGGCACAAGCAATCACAACGGTGACCTTATCTCCCCCGCTGTTACAACTCTCTTCCAAACCAGTGGATCTCTGCCAGTCCTCTGACTTGAGACTTGTGCTTTAGGAGGTTGGACTGGGTTTGGTCAAGACTTGGCTCTTACATGGGTAAAGGAACACCCTATGTCTCAAGAACTAAACCATGAGATCATGCATGTGCGTGATTTACAATCTGCCATCTGATTAATCTTTTTAAGTTAACTGAGACACAAACCGAGTTAACAGTAATACACAATTCAACTTTCCTGAAGCTCATTTGGCCCCGCAATAAGGACCAGGAATCAATAATTGAAGTTAATTTGTTTCATTACCAGTTAAAAATCAGTCCAGTATATATGCATGTCAAGAGAATATTAAAAAGATACAAACATACAGCTGGTAAGATGAAATATCGCACTAGATTCAGTCTCAATAGATTAAGATATAAAATAATCACAGCCAAAGCAGTCCACAAACTGAGAAATAGGAATAGGTGTTTGTTAAAGAAACTCTGATTCACTCTCCTAAAGATGAATAGGTTCCGAATACAGATAATCAAGGTCCTAAGTGTAGAATAAGTATGGTTTGTAGAATAGGGTCTCAATGATATTGCAAGAATGTGTCAGCATAGTAAAGACTTCAGTATAAGTCTTCCAGAATTGGAATAAGTGTTTAGCATGGAGCTTCACAGTTGGAAGAATAAAGGAAACAGGGAGGTTTGCACCCCTCAAAGTCCAAGGGAATCTGTTCTAACTTCTAACAGAGTGAACACTAATAAAACCAATATAACTTCAGCAGCAATCATATCTCATCCCATCCCACCAGGTCCCAATTATTTCACCTCTCCTGGTATGCATTTGCAACATCCCTACATATTCACATCCCACAGGACCTGGACAGTTACTACAACCTTGAGCATTTGTCGTACCTGATAAATGATGAATGGAAGGCTTCACCTTCTCATTATATCTTCACATTTCTTGCTATGATTTCTCTTCTCAAGCCTTACTATCAATAACGTAAAACATACAACAATACACCTTTTCTCTAGCTACTGAAGCCTTAAGAACTTCAAAATAAAGAACACACTAGCCAAGCAAAATACATTTCAAATTAAGGCCTTTAGTAAGGCACACTTTAACTAAAAATGTAATGTGCATTTCAAACACATGGTTATACTTGATTACATATAACTCAAGAGCAAATGCAAGCTGTTGTAAAAGCATACATGATTACATATTCAAAGGTAGGTCTCAGAATAAATATAGCAGGGACTTAAAGTGTAAGAACATACGTCAATACAGAATACATGTCTTCATGTTAAACTGAACATTAAGAAAACACTTTATGAAACTCTAGTCTCTGCAGTGAATGCATTTTATTATTATGTTTATTTGTTCACACATGTTAATAAAGTTATGGCACAAAGTAAATACAGTGTCACATATAGGTAAATAAGGGTATTTCTTTGACATGTAAGGGTGGAGTCTAACTTGTGCTACTCCAATAGGGAGATGAGGAGGGAGCACCATAGGCCTCTTTTTAGCCTCAGTGAATTTGAATTTGGCTATTTCCAAATTTAAACTCATATTTCATTTTGAAATGATCACAACCCTCAGAGCATCAAGATTATAATTGCTAAGAGGGAAAATGCATGCAAAGCACATATATTGGCTGAGGATATTATGGCAAGCGGAACAAATGGTCTCAGTATTAGCTAGGAAAGAGTTAACCCAGTGAATTCCTCACAAATGCAATCACTACTTGCAAAATCTATATAGATGCCTGTCTGTATGAAAATGAAAATGATGGGGAAGTTAAGAAGGCATTCATGGAAATATGAAAGCAGTTTTATCGTGCCTGCACAGTAAAAACTCTTTCAAACGGGTATCCTGGTTCGACCACAATTGTTCTGAGGCACATACAGCCCTGAAAATAGCAATTTTTGAATAAACCGAGAATCTTAATGGGGAGATAGAGATATGAAGAAAGACATAAAAATGAGAAAAATGCCATTAAAGATGCAGCTTGGGCAGTATTAGTGGAGACAAATCAGAAAAATTATGTTTCAGCTTTCTGGAAAGTCGCCAACAAACCATGGGTCATATTAACTAGAAACTGGCAGAGCGGGTGTTACGACAAATTTGGTAATGTTGCGTTCCATCAGTTCCAAAATGCAGGGATGAGCCTTTTTCACAAGAATGTGGTGCACCCCTGCATTTCCGCTAGCGCTCGTGCTAAAGAAGCTGCCTAGCCCAGTGCAGGCACTCTTGCGCAATGTTTCAAGGGTGCCTGCACTGCAGGGCTGATTGTTTATGTGCAGGAAGGTACACCTTAGTGCACATATGCAATATTTATAGTTGATTTGCTGTTTTTATGTGTGCTGCTGAATGCAGCACACATGGAAAGGGCCATATGTGAGAGGAAATGAAACATTTCTACTCGATTCACCTGCTTAAGACCAGGTATTCCCTGGCAATATTTTTGGAGCTTCCCCATATCTTATAAATACGGGACAGTGACAAAAAGCAATGGGTGTTGCGGCAGAACGCCCACTGAAACACCCATTGCCCGCCGCTTTCAGGCTAACTGCTGCCTGAATAGGGGCATTATTTACAATGGGGGGGTTAAACCATGTTAAGTGACTTAAAATGTCTTGTAAATAAGGCAAAAGACTTAACACCACCAGAACATCTGAAAAGGTGTTGCTCTGGTTGCGTTAACTCCTTGTAAATTATGACCCCATATTTTAAAGACCTTGCCCCGCCAATGCTAGAGAATGTAAACCTCTGTCATTAGTACAATTTATCGCTCTTGTGCTGTCAGATTTCCTGAAGTGTACACTAAAGGAAATATTTTCTGTAATTGAAAAAAGCCCAAATGCAATAGCACCTGACCATAACAGAGTCCCTCCAATCTTTGTGAGCCTTATGTTGAACGTTGGGGAATCGCCTTTCACAAGCATTCTTAGGGCTGTGTGTAACACAGGCAAACTAGACTCATAGTTAGAAGCTGTAATTTTTCCCATATACAAAAAGGGAATTAGAGCCAACCCAAGCTGCTACCACCTGATTTCCTGCTAGGTGCCCTAGTTAAAATAAGAGGCAGAATTATATTGGCTAGGTTAAAGCAATGGCCTGATATTCACTCAATACTATCTGATATTCAACATGGATTTTGCAGGGAAATTGGGACTGTGAGACTGTGCCCAAACTTGAAATAACTTATCACAAAATACACAGTGGCAGAAAAGGGTATAATCCATCTAGCGTTCATCGACTTATCATTTGTATTTGATTGTGTATCACACTCTAAAATGTGATGTTTTGATGACGAATTTGTGGGATTTTTGGGTGGAAGCACCAGTTATAAACCTTCTGTGCTATAAATATGCTGAATTGAGAGCCAGAGTATGGTATGGACTTAATAGAACTTCCACATTGCTGGGTGTTCAGGCAGGGTTGTGTCTTTGCTCCTTTCATTTTCACCCTTTCTATCAATACATTGGATACATAGGGTGTTGTTTGAGAGGTGCAGGGACATGTCACCAATTAGCTTACCATCCAGTGCTGGTCCTATTGTACTTGTACAACACTTTGTTAATGCCTCAACCTCTAAGAGTCTACACCAACTGTTATTTTAAGGGAGAGTTGGACCCTGGGATCAAATTGGACAACATCTACATTATGATTTGTGGGCCCCAGCTTCCATTCTATTGTCAACTTCATTTGAAAAGTACACCATTAAAACAGAGCAGTACTTTCTCATATATAGGGTTTCAATGTGATTGTGGTGGCATATGGAAACTATAAATTTCCATCTGACAGAATTAATTTGACAGGTCTATAACTGGTCTATGTAACTTTTTATTAAGGATGAAATCCTTAAGGCAGGTAGGTTCCCTCTTCATGCAAAGTGTGTAACACTAGCTACTTATGGGGCAGATATCTGGGGTATGCAACTTTCATGACACTACAGAGGTCTGAAATTGTTTGTCTCTGTGGATTGACTTCAGTCCCAGCGAGTAGATTGATTTCTGTTCCAACCAGTTTCTCTATATACGTGATGTACAGAGTTAGGTCAAATTTTGTTGTGAGGACCTTGTTAGGCTACCTCCTCTAGTTCTTTGGCACAGAGTGCCCACTCGGGCAACAACTACAATCCTTTTCAGGGTGAACCACAAAAGTCACTAAATTAACCTGTGATAAACCACTTGGTAGACTCGTACACACACAGTTAGACTTAGAGGCAATGTGAAAGTTTTATTGCAGCATACAAAAAATAATACATTTAAAACACAATAAAAAGGAAATCCCAAACAAATTTAGGAATATAGAGTAAATTCTGATAAATAAAATGATACCAGAACAACAAAACCTTTAGAACTGGAAATATTCAGTTTTACAGTTTTAAGTGACAATGGCACCTAAAAACACAAAGTGCCACTAAGAGACATCTGGTAGTGCTGGACTGGGGGGAAAGTCATAGATGGAGTGCGGTTCAGAAACAGGGAATAGGCTAGTCCCACTGGAAAAACGTTACTTTCTGTAGTCCAGTGTGAAGGGTTCAACTTGATTAGGAGGAGACTGGCAGGATCAAGCTTTCAGAATTATGAACAGGTGGAGTATTGTGAATGGTTGTAGCTGTAGCGTGAAGATTTAGGGGCATATTATCAAGGGGGTTTATCTCCGTTTTTGGCTTTAAAAGCTGATGGATGAATATTGCTGACGAAATTATTCATTAAATAAGCACTTGATGACCATATTCGATTTGTCCCAGCACAATGTGTACCATAAAAACACTATAGCTAGAGCCTACATTAGATGGTAGACTTAACGCTCGAAACAAGGTTGCTGGCGATGGCACCTTATCTCGTTGATAGTTTAGCAGGCTCTTGGTATATCTTAAAGCGAAGTAGTGCCTGTGTTCGACGCAAGTCTCAATGACTTTAAAATCGCGCTTTGAAATGCGGAGAGATAAGACACTCGTGATGTGGCTTGATATCGGCGGACAGCAAGATGTAGCTGCTTCGTCTTCTTCGTCTTTCGGCGTGTGGGGGCTCGTCCTCCCGCGAGATACAATGTATCTCGCGGGAGGACGAGCCCCCACACTGCTAAACTATCAACGAGATAAGGTGAATAATTTCGTCAGCAATATTCATCCATCATACGTGGAATCATAAGGAATCCCTCTACCAAAAACCTTTTCCATATACATCTCACGTCTGTATGAAGACTCCACTTGGGTGTTTTTGCTGTATGGATAGAAGTCTACCTTTGAATTAAAATTGTGTCTCCTGAAGAAGGCGGTCCCTCGCCGAAACGCGCGTCGAGTTCCTATGTTTGTTTTATTATTGATGTGATTATTTGTATGCTTTTGTTAATATATTTTTGTATCTTATGTACTATGAATTTTATGTTAATTTGTTATGACTATTGTATGTAATTTTGAAAAAGCTATTTTAATACCCGTCATATTGGTTTGACCCCCTGTCATTTCTAATATGATTTTTAAATATACAAAATAAAAATATACTTTTTATAAAACTTTTTTAATCCTCCCCTACTGTTCCTTCTTGATAACTGGCTTGTCTTATCTGTACACCTATAAACCTAGACGTCCTAGGATTTTTTCACATATATTTATCACTAATGACATGCAAAGTGGGCGTGCCAAGATGTTAGCGACTGAAAACAGTCGCTAACATCGCTATCTCCTATTACCAACGTTTGGAGATATTCGCGCTAAGCGTAAATATCTCCAAAAGCTAACACCTGCCCTGAGCAGTTCTTAGCCATGTTATCCAATGGGAGGTAGATAACATGGCTAAGAGCATAAGCTCGGTAATGCATGAATATCGCTGACTTTTCAGCGATATTCATGCATTGCAGCGATTTTTATCGCATTTGCGATAAACCTTGGTAATACCAAGGTTTATTTGCGGTAAAAATCGCCGCAGCTCAGCGGTAAATTTTTGTCTCTAACCAAGCAATAGCAATAATTATCGCTATTGCTTGGTAATATGCCCCTTAGTCTTTGCTGAAGCTTTGCGTTGGCAGCCATTGCAGGCTCACAAAAAACCATACGCTGTTGAAGGGCTAGAGGGATGTTTAAAGACCAAGCCTAAGTATTATCCCCCACTGGAACTAAACCTATAAACAACAAACTTAGGGGTCTAAATTAGAAATCAAATAGTGATTCTATAGTATTGTGCCTATGCCAGCTCATGTGCGTAGGAACAGAAAATAGGTAGAACTAACAAACCATATCACCAGAATGCGAGACACCAGCAACTGTAAGTCACCCTTAGTTGAGGATTCCCATCAAAGTCTTGTATGGATCAATATTCTCATCTGGTAATCCTTATCGGGTATTGTGTCTCTTGATCATTGAGACCACCAGCATACCCTGATAGCCGGTTCGGGGTAGCGACCCACAATCACTCGGTTGTACCACATGGTGTTGATATGATGGGAATGTGCAGTGCAAAAATAGTATATGTGGTGGTTAAAAAAGGATAGGGAACTTGACAAAAACCTATTTTAATAAACGTCAGCCCCTTCCCAATTAAAAACAAGAACAGTGTAACATAATCATCGCAGTACACACAAATAGCTGCGAAGAGAACAACATGTTTCAGCCACGACGGGAGATTCCCCAGGCTTTCGTCAGGGTCTCTGTTCTATATTACTGCTACTGCTTGTGAGTGAGTAAAAGTGTGAAAAAACTATATGAAAAAACACACAAGTGAAACACAACAGTAAAGGATATAATGTTCCCTCATCTGTATGGACTCCTCTCTTCGGCACCTGGTGTCTTAGTAGTGTCTGTTGGAGACAAACGTACAAGTGAATCACATTCAGCTACCCTGGTCTGTTCAGAGAGATACATCGTTCATGAAATATATACAACTTCATTACTCACCCAGTGTGTCCGGGGAGTGGACCTCACCTCTTCCTGGACCTGGCTCAGGATATGTGAGACCCCGCTCTACAAGGATAGAAACCGACTTTGTGATTACCGTGAGCAGAGGGACCAAACGTTGATCTGCTCTGACAATTCACAAACTACGAGGTCACAAGGTCTTCTGTACGTAGAGTTAACTAGCATATAACAACTAATTCCTAATTAAAAGCTCCAATCCATTCTATCGTTAGCTATAAGCTTAAGATGTAGCCACGTTTATGTAACTAATCAGAAGTTATACGACGAATGACTAGCTGGAAAGCAGCCTAGATACTGACACTGTTGATTAAGCGTGGTGATAGACCTTAGAGCTACAATCCTACCTGTCCGTCGTTGTCTCGAAACAGTGACTGAGTCAGGGGGAGGCACCGGGCTCTCTTCGTCACTCCCTTTTCAATAGTCTTGTCTGCAAATCCGCAGCCAATCAGGGCGTCTGAGGGAGGGGCTAGGCCGATAGGCTGGGAAGAATAACATAGTCAATAGCATTAACTCCTTTCAAATACGGATGCTAGGGATTATATTGGATGCTAAATGAGTCAAGTTTGTGTCTCAGTGTGCACTCAATGTTGGCTAGGTTCAGGACAATGCTCTGGCTCGTAATCTCGCGGGGCTATCGTATGTAGAACTACAAAGTGATGTAGTGCTTGGAACGTGTGTTGTTTACTAGTTCGACCTCCGCTAAGAGTAGCGATGTTATTCGCTCTCAGGAACTACATAATGACAACGCCCACTCGATGCGTGTAGTACCGATCGAGCGCCTAACAGTTACAAGGCGTTCATGGGTAAGAAGAAAAATCTGTTGGACCAAATTTCAATAATGGTTATAGATGGGGACTGAAGGAGTAAGCAAATCCTCCGTGTTCATCCTGAACAGCGAGGTCTCGCGGGATAGTGCAAAGAACTACCAGATGACGTGATGTGTATTACGTCGGTAGTTCACAACTTCGTAAGTTCATGTGCGGATGCAGTCATCACGTTGTTTCTTTACAAAGTCAGTCCAACTTAGATAAAGGACTCAACACAGTAGACTCCCTACATGTATGCTCAAGATAGACTGAACCAAGGTATGTCATCATTCAGTCCTTGTCTATCTGTGCCCAGTTTAAAGACCCACTTTTGTTCTTTGTGAAACAGAAATTTGGACACATCACTCACATGTGGTGGAATGAATGGCTTTTCCAGGACATGCCACTTGAAGTCTGTTTCTCCATGGTTGTGTGTTATAAAGTGTTTTGTGAGTTTCGAAATGTCTTTTTTGCACCGAAACGTGCTTTTGTGTTCTTGCATCCTCACCCGCACCTTTCTCGTGGTCATTCCCACATAACGTTCATTGCACGTGCACGTGAGGAGGTAGATCAGGTTGGTACTGTTACAGTTAGAAAACTGTCGCAGTTCCCAAGGCCGACCAGTGCCAATATCCACACTTGTAATCTTGGATGTCAGTGGACAAACCGAACAACACCCGCAGGGATGATGGCCCAACACGGGGGGTAGGTCCCACAGTGTGCCTACCCCTCTCCTGGGTGTGACTTTGGGACAAGTGTGTATCAAACGGTCCCTTAGGTTTCTGGAACGTTTGAAGGCAAAAAGTGGTAACTCAAGTTTGTCTTTGCCACTATTCAGAATACGCCAGTGTCGTTTGATAATTTTTTGGACACAGTTTGACTTGGTATTAAAAGTGCTGACCAATGTCAGTCGATTCAAAGGTGGTTTCTCAGGTCTAGGTTCAAGTAATGCAGCGCGATGATTATTCGCTGCTCGTTTGTATGAACGCTGAACCAGTCTTTTGGGATAATGTCTAGAAGTCAGCTGCTTAGATAGGTCGCCTGCGTGACGTTCAAAAGTTTCAGGAGTAGAGCAGTTCCGTCGAACCCGAAGAAACTGCCCAAAGGGCAAATTATCTCTCAAAGACTTGGGGTGCTGGCTTTCATAAAGCAAAAGAGAATTTCTTGCCATAGGCTTGCGGTATAGTTCACTTGGGTCAGTGTTTTTAGAGCCTGTCTCTCAGCTAAAGTCAGGTTATTGTAGCCAGATCTGAAAGAGTACTGTATTTGTTCTATATCGTTCTTGACTGCCTGTTCAAAAGTAAGTATTTGAGGTGGTATGGCATGTGTAGGAGGTAAGAAAGTAGATTTTGTCCTCAAGCCAGTATTGGTATCTGTTTCCTGTTCTGATTCCTCATTACTTTTGTTCTTAAAAAAGTAGTGTAGCCTTAGTTTTCGAGAGACAGGCACTAAAAACACTGACCCAAGATGTGACCATAATCGTGAAGCCTGCTGATAAAGGGGGCTCCATCGTGGTCCAAGATGCGGAGGCATATAGGATTGAGTGTCTCCGACAGCTGAACAACAACAATGCATATCGACTCTTAACCACGGACCCCACTCCAAGATTGATGAATGAAATCAAAGTCCTAGTGGAAGAGGCCCTAGCAGAGGGTTGGATAACCACCTTAGAGGCACAATTTCTACAGGCACAGCATCCCATCATGCCCTATTTTTACACCCTACCAAAGGTGCACAAACCCCAGCGACCTCCACCGGGCAGGCCCATATTATCTGGCCAGGGTTCCATTTTAGAACCACTCTCGGCGTTTGCGGACTATTTACTCAAACCCCTGGTACACACAATGCCCACTTATCTCAAGGACACTACCAATGTCCTTAGAGTGATTCCTGACATAGTTTTTGATCGAGAGACTGATTACCTAGTCTCTCTTGATGTAGAGTCCTTGTATACCTCCATTCCCCAGGATGCGACTCTAGACACCATCAGATCCATCCTGGAGGAATCGGAACTTGACTCTATCACCCCTGTGCCCTTCATCATGGCTCTGGCTACCATAGCCATGAAAGAGAATTTCTTACTGTACGAGGACCAGATATATCACCAAATCTCTGGGACTAGTATGGGCAGTATTTTTGCCCCTTCCTTAGAGAACCTATACGTCCATAAGTTCGAGCAAACCATAGTGTTGCACCCCACCAACCCTTTCTTTCCATCCATAATTTGGTGGAAAAGATACATTGATGACATTCTTATGGTTTGGAGAGGTACTAAGGAATGGGTCCTTCTTTTCCATCAATGGCTCAATAGACAGAACAACTATCTCCGTTTCACCATCGAACTGAGCAAAGAAAAGGTACCCTTTCTGGACCTCTCGATCTATAGTACCGAGACAGGCCTAGAGAGTGAATTATACCGCAAGCCTATGGCAAGAAATTCTCTTTTGCTTTATGAAAGCCAGCACCCCAAGTCTTTGAGAGATAATTTGCTCTTTGGGCAGTTTCTTCGGGTTTGACGGAACTGCTCTACTCCTGAAACTTTTGAACGTCACGCAGGCGACCTATCTAAGCAGCTGACTTCTAGACATTATCCCAAAAGACTGGTTCAGCGTTCATACAAACGAGCAGCGAATAATCATCGCGCTGCATTACTTGAACCTAGACCTGAGAAACCACCTTTGAATCGACTGACATTGGTCAGCACTTTTAATACCAAGTCAAACTGAGTCCAAACAATTATCAAACGACACTGGCGTATTCTGAATAGTGGCAAAGACAAACTTGAGTTCCCACTTTTTGCCTTCAAACGTTCCAGAAACCTAAGGGACCGTTTGATACACACTCGTCCCAAAGTCACACCCAGGAGAGGGGTAGGCACACTGTGGGACCTACCCCCCGTGTTGGGCCATCATCCCTGCGGGTGTTGTTCGGTTTGTCCACTGACATCCAAGATTACAAGTGTGGATATTGGCACCGGTCGGCCTTCGGAACTGCGACAGTTTTCTAACTGTAACAGTACCAACCTGATCTACCTCCTCACGTGCACGTGCAATGAACGTTATGTGGGAATGACCACGAGAAAGGTGCGGGTGAGGATGCAAGAACACAAAAGCACGTTTCGGTGCAAAAAAGACATTTCGAAACTCAAAAAACACTTTATAACACACAACCATGGGGAAACAGACTTCAAGTGGCATGTCCTGGAAAAGCCATTCATTCCACCACATGTGAGTGATGTGTCCAAATTTCTGTTTCACAAAGAACAAAAGTGGGTCTTTAAACTGGGCACAGATAGACAAGGACTGAATGATGACATACCTTGGTTCAGTCTATCTTGAGCATACATGTAGGGAGTCTACTGTGTTGAGTCCTTTAAATAAGTTGGACTGACTTTGTAAAGAAACAACGTTATGACTGCATCCACACATGAACTTACGAAGTTGTGAACTACCGACGTAATACACATCACGTCATCTGGTAGTTCTTTGCACTATCCCGCGAGACCTCGCTGTTCAGGATGAACACAGAGGTTTTGCTTACTCCTTCAGTCCCCATCTATAACCATTATTGAAATTTGGTCCAACAGATTTTTCTGCTTACCCATGAACGCCTTGTAACTGTTAGGCGCTCGATCGGTACTACACGCATCGAGTGGGCGTTGTCATTATGTAGTTCCTGAGAGCGAATAACATCGCTACTCTTAGCGGAGGTCGAACTAGTAAACTACACACGTTCCAAGCACTACATCACTTTGTAGTTCTACATACGATAGCCCCGCGAGATTACGAGCCAGAGCATTGTCCTGAACCTAGCCAACATTGAGTGCACACTGAGACACAAACTTGACTCATTTAGCATCCAATATAATCCCTAGCATCCGTATTTGAAAGGAGTTAATGCTATTGACAATGTTATTCTTCCCAGCCTATCGGCCTAGCCCCTCCCTCAGAGGCCCTGATTGGCTGCGGATTTGCAGACAAGACTATTGAAAAGAGAGTGACGAAGAGAGCCCGGTGCCTCCCCCTGACTCAGTCACTGTTTCGAGACAACCACGGACAGGTAGGATTGTAGCTCTAAGGTCTATCACGACGCTTAATCAACAGTGTCTGTATCTAGGCTGCTTTCCAGCTAGTCATTCGTTGTATAACTTCTGATTAGTTACATAAACGTGGCTACATCTTAAGCTTATAGCTAACGATAGAATGGATAGGAGGTTTTTATTAGGAACTAGTTGTTATATGCTAGTTAACTCTACGTACAGAAGACCTTGTGACCTCGTAGTTTGTGAATTGTCAGAGCAGATCAACGTTTGGTCCCTCTGCTCACAGTAATCACGAAGTCGGTTTCTGTCCTTGTAGAGCGGGGTCTCACATATCCTGAGCCAGGTCCAGGAAGAGGTAAGGTCCACTCCCCGGACACACTGGGTGAGTAATGAAGTTGTATATATTTCATGAACGATGTATCTCTCTGAACAGACCAGGGTAGCTGAATGTGATTCACTTGTACGTTGTCTCCAACAGACACTACTAAGACACCAGGTGCCGAAGAGAGGAGTCCATACAGATGAGGGAACATTATATCCTTTACTGTTGTGTTTCACTTGTGTGTTTTTTCATATAGTTTTTTCACACTTTTACTCACTCACAAGCAGTAGCAGTAATATAGAATAGAGACCCCGACGAAAGCCTGGGGAATCTCCCGTCGTGGCTGAAACATGTTGGTCTCTTCGCAGCTATTTGTGTGTACTGCGATGATTATGTTACACTGTTCTTGTTTTTAATTGGGAAGGGGCTGACGTTTATTAAAATAGGTTTTTGTCAAGTTCCCTATCCTTTTTTAACCACCACATATATTATTTTTGCACTGCACATTCCCATCATATCAACACCATGTGGTACAACCGAGTGATTGTGGGTCGCTACCCCGAACCGGCTATCAGGGTATGCTGGTGGTCTCAATGATCAAGAGACACAATACCCGATAAGGATTACCAGATGAGAATATTGATCCATACAAGACTTTGATGGGAATCCTCAACTAAGGGTGACTTACAGTTGCTGGTGTCTCGCATTCTGGTGATATGGTTTGTTAGTTCTACCTATTTTCTGTTCCTACGCACATGAGCTGGCATAGGCACAATACTATAGAATCACTATTTGATTTCTAATTTAGACCTTTAAGTTTGTTGTTTATAGCCATTGCAGGCTGCCATTGCTTTAGTTTGAAGTGTGGGGCTTACATTGCTAGTCACCATGTCAGTATCTCCCGGGCTGCATGGCCCCATCGCCGTTTCAGTAGAATTGGGGTATATTCTCTCACCATCAGCAGGTGCTCCCTCTACAGGTAACATATCTCCTCCCTAGGGCTTTGGCCCCCAATGGCTTCCCCTTCTATAGCACACTTCTAGCACCTTGTAGGTACTCTCAGGGCATGTCTACATGATGTGTGTTGTACAATATCAGTAGGGACTTTTTCCTATCTTGTGAATTCGTGCCTTTTGTGTTGTGTTGTGACCTGTTGTGCTGTGGTGTTTTCCTTATCTTCCCTTTCCTCCAGAGCACCTGGATCCTGAGGAACATAAAGTAGAGTGAGGACCGGCCCTATAGCATCCGGGGCTGTGCTCAGTTCCTTTGCCTGGATGGTCATGAGAGGCTGGGCCTGCGCTCTTCTGACCTGCAGCACAGGAGTGCCAATGCAGCTTGGGCTCCCTCATGCGACCCTCTCAACTTGTGGGGGCCATCTTGGTGATTCAGCCGATATTTATGTCCCCTCCCAGCACTCCTCCACAATACTTCGCCATGAGGATTCCTGCCGGAGCGGTCTAACAGCTCTTTGTCCCTCCTCTCACAGCTTCCTACATCAGTTTCTTGGGCTGCTGTAAATCCTGCTGTACACAGATAAGCCTCTGGACCCATTGGACGCTGAACTTCATTTTATTTGGGGCTATTCTACCAATCTCAGTTACTGTGGGGTCTCTCTGGGCTTGCTACGCATGGGCTACAGAGTTTGCATACCTGTGTGACATTCTTGCCTACATTTGCTATTCTTCTTTCGTTTGATAGTACCTCATTACTACAGATGGGCTGGATCATGCACCCAAGCCTTAATGAAGCCAGATTTATGACATTTGTTTTATTTGTGACATTATTTGGTATTACCTGTAGCACGTCTTGAGTTTGATTGTAGTCTCAACTGTTGAAGGTCTTGGTAATGATCCCAAGGGTTTGTTGAGCTCATTTTATGGTATAAGTATTTAGATAATAGTGTGTGCTTTTTATTGCGTTGGGCATCCTTAGATTTACCAGAAGTTATGTATGCCTACAGAACTTTATATATGCCTGTCACTATGGTGTCCTCAGACAGAATGCAGATGTTTATGCACGCCAATAATTTGTTTTTTGAGTATTTATAGTGTGTTTACAACATAATAATCTCAGTAGCTGGTCTCCCTCATGTTAGGTGTCTGTTCCCTACTACAAGTCTCCCAAGTCAAATCTGTGACCCATTGTTTGCCTTCTCCACTAGTATAAATGCACCCCGGTTGATTCCTTCTTCATTTTTATCTCATTATGCTAGTTTCCTATTTTAGTTTACTGTGTGTTCCCAAACCCCCTGACCTTGGGGCAATTGTATGAACACTGACGTCTCTGGTTCAGTGCACATTGAATGGTGTCTGGGGATTGCTGGGGTCCAGCTACCTTTGAAATCTTAGCAGAGATTTCCAATGTTCACCGTCTCAGTATTACCCTGATACACCATGGGGAATAGTGGGAACTCAATGGAGATTCACATTGGTGGTCGACACAGGAGCCCATGTTTTGGCATGAATAGGCTACTTTGTGGTTCCAAGGAGCCCAACTTCAGGATTTTCACCTTTTTCTTTGGAGGAACTTCCACTGCTACCAGCCAATGGTCCAGGACCCGGAGGCACCTCTTGGGGATCAGAACTCACTCCAGAAGAGGCCAGCAACAGGGCTCAGGCAGGTCCATGAAGTTCTGGTTTTAGCTGGTCAGCTGGACAGTTGCAGAGAGGCCTCTAAAGCTTGTTGTGTCTATCTACCTCCCAAAGGATGTCAGCCAACTGATCCTTGGAGTCACTTTAGGTAGCCTGGGATTAAGGCAAGCTGATCCAGTCTTCCCTCTTCAGACAACAAGGCAGTCTTTCAAGGAGCAGTGCAGTCCATCTTCTGAATTTTCCAGCGTGGCTGTGTATGTCCAATATTTATATCTAGTACCAGCCTTTGTGTAGGACGACTTTCTGTCATGGATGTATGATGTTACAACGCGTGCTTTTAGCACGCATACCATTACCACAGATTTTTTACAACGCAGGTCATTTTACAACGGATACCTTTACAACGCAATACACTACAACGCAGATACTATTACAACGCAGACCATTACAACGTAAGTATAATTATAGGTAAGTATATAATATTAATATATAATGTAAAAAATTATTTTTGAATTATTAAATTTAATTATTTATTATTTAATTAATAATAAAAAATTTAAACAAATAATTGTAATTTTTAAATTTGTAAATATATATTAAAAATACCCCTGTACCCCAAAACCCAAACCCAGCCCTTAAACCTAAAATACCCCTGTACCCCAAAACCCAAACCCAGCCCTAAAACCTAAAAATACCCCTGTACCCCAAAACCCGAACCCAGCCCTAAAACCTAAAAATACCCCTGTACCCCAAATCCCAAACCCAGCCCTAAAACCTAAAAATACCCCTGTACCCCAAAACCCAAACCCAGCCCTAAAACCTAAAAATACCCATGTACCTCAAATCCCAAACCCAGCCCTAAAACCTAAAAATACCCCTGTACCCCAAAGCCAAAACCCAACCCTAAAACCTAAAAATACCCCTGTACCCCAAAACCCAAACCCAGCCCTAAAACCTAAAAATACCCCTGTACCCCAAAACCCAAACCCAGCCCTAAAACCTAAAAATACCCCTGTACCCCAAAACCCAAACCCAGCCCTAAAACCTAAAAATACCCCTGTACCCCAAAACCCAAACCCAGCCCTAAAACCTAAAAATACCGATGTACCCCAAAACCCAAACTCAGCCCTGAAACCTAAAAATACCCCTGTACCCCAAAACCCAAACCCAGCCCTAAAACCTAAAAATACCCCTGTACCCCAAAACCCAAACTCAACCCTAAAACCTAAAAATACCCCTGTACCCCATAACAAAATACCACTAATAAATGTTTTTAAAAAAAGATAAACTTACCTATAATTATACTTACGATGTAATGGTAAGCGTTGTAATAGTATCTGCGTTGTAGTGTATTGCGTTGTAAAGGTATCCGTTGTAAAATGACCAGCGTTGTAAAAAATCTGTGGTAATGGAATCCGTTGTAAAAAATCCGTGGTAACAGTTACATACCTTCTGTCATACCCCAACACTGGGCCTGGAAAGTTCATTCCCTTCCCCTGGTCAAGGCTCCAAACTGGGTGACAAAAGGAAGGGCAGGCCAGGTGTTAGATTCCTTGTGTGTACTGTAGGCAAAGCCATTTGAAGTGCAAGTAAGGCTGGGTACTGCTCCTCTCACAGCCATCCTGCCAGAATGTCCCATCCTGTCCACACCTAATCCCCATTTTGAATCTGTGTCTAGAAGAAACACACAGACCCCAACACATGGGCCATTCATAGTCGTGTGACCCAGGACAAATGCAGACAGCACAGTTGGTGCTAGAAAATGCCAACTTTCTAAAATTGTTTCTTTTGCATATGTCGCCCTAAGTGGAAAGGGTATGCTCAGACTTGTCCTGTGCTCACTGCACTACTGGATTCAAGCTAGCCTGGCTGATGAAGGGTGATGCCCAGAAACAGGTCTCAGGATGTGTCTTTCCGGTCCACGAGGACCTGGCTTGGCAGTTTGGGCTGGACTGTTCCCAAAAGGAACCGGGTCAAGCCTGATTTACATATGGCTGGATTCAAGCTTGGGTGGTGTAGTGAGCAAAAGAATTATGAATTTAACCAAGATCCTTGTGACTAGGGGTGAATGATTGCATTGTCCATCAGTTGTTTCCTTTGCATATGTCCCCCTAACTGAGAAGGGTATGCCCAGACGTGGGTCCTGTGCTCACTACACCACTGGATTCAAGCTAGCCTGGCTGATGAAGGGTGATGCCCAGAAACCGGTCCCAGGATGCTTGTTTCCGTACCAAGGAGGACCTGGCTTGGCAGTTCGGGCTGCACTGTTCCCAAAAGGAACAGGGTCTAGAAGGATTTGCTTATGACTGGGTCCAAACTGGGGTGGTGTGGTAGGCAAAAGAATGATAGATTAAACCCAGATCCTTGAGACTAGGGTGAATATTTCCATTGTCCATCATTTCGTCCATCAATTGTTTCTTTTGCATATGTCGCCCTAAGTGGGAAGGGTATGCCCAGACGTGGGTACCGTGCTCACTACACCACTGGATTCAAGCTACCATGGCTGTTGAAGGATGATGCCCAGAAACTGGTCCCAGGATGCTTGTTTCCGGTCCAGGGAGGACCTGGCTTGGCAGTTCGGGCTGGACTGTTCCCAAAAGGAACAGGGTCAAGACTGATTTGCATATGGCTGGGTCCAAACTGGGGTGGTGTGGTGAGCAAAAGAATGATGGATTAAACCCAGATCTTTGTGACTGGGGATGAATGTTTGCATTGTCCATCATTACGTCCATCAATTGTTTCTTTTGCAACTTTCTAAAAGGGCATTTTCAAAATTGTAGCTTAATATCTGACTTCACCATTAAAGAGGATTTTACATTACAATTCATTTGAGTCTAATAAGAATATCTGTACCTGCTATTAATCTAATATTAGAACATATTACATGCAATAAGGTAACCCAGTGTTAGTCAATGGGTGAGACAGGCCACACATTAGTGAAAAACGGCTGACTGAGTTTTTCACTTCCAGGACATGTAGAAAGTAAGCACACATAGCCTACATGTTAAATACAATGTGCCTTTCCCTATGAGCATTCACGGTTTACCTTAGAGGTGTCTTATGAGTATAAAAAAGGAAGGATTAGTCCTGGAATGTTTTTTATTTTGCCAGGTCGAAGTGGCAGTGTAAAACTGTACTACAGGCTGCAGTGTCAGGACTCAGAGTCTTTGTTGTGTTCTTAATTTAAATGCATGTAACCATGGTTCCAGTTGAGTGTTCCAGGTCTCGTCAGTTGATGCTAGGTTCTGGATCAGTGTGCTGTTCTTGCTCATCGACAAATATATAAATAAACCCCGAATCTGGACTCGTTCTGGCAACAAGGGGGAAATATTTTTTAAAGGTGTGTTATACTTGTACCTTTTTCACAGGGTCATCCCCAACCTTTTAGCATTTTCTTCCTATTTTTTCCTGACCTGTTGTTGCTGGCTATAGGACTCTGGGCACTTTACCACTGCCTTTCAGTGCTAAAGTGCATATGCTCTCTGTGTAAATTGTGAACATGATTGGTTCTCTCTGAAAGGCATATTTGATTTACTAGTAAGTCTCTAGTAAAGTGCACTGAGTGTGTCAGGGCCTGTAAATCAAATGCTACTAGTGGGCCTGCAGCATTTATTGTGCCATCCACATGAGTAGCTCAGAAAAGATATCTCAGGCCAGCCACTGCAGTTTCTATGTGCAGTTTGTTAACTGCCATGTTAACTTGGCCCACTTGCCAGGCCCTAACCTTCCCTTTTCGTACACCCCTATTGTATGCCCAATATCCCCCCATGGACAGGGTGTAGTGCATGTGAAAGGTAGGAGATGTACTGGTGTGTGTGACATGTTCTGATAGTGAAATACTTTCCCTATTGAAAGGTTATCTGTCCCATAGAATAGAATGGGAAATACTTTGTAGCATCCTACATGTATAACTTCCCATTGGGGCAAGAGAGAGAAATACATTTAGGTTCTCAGAACTAAGAATTTAATAAAACATCTTTTAGCAAAGATGTTTTTTAAATTGCGATTCTCATAATAACCTGACCAGAGAATCTGGATTTCATTAAAGACACAGAGGCTGACATTATGCATTATTCCTTTAATGCAGGTAAAGCAGCCGCTTACATCATAACATTAAAAGGTTCCAGAATAGAACAATAGCAACACATGAAAGGCATGAGCTATCAACAATCTGCCTCTTTTGAATGTGGCGGAAAATAAGTTCATGAAACTTGAAACATCAAAAAGATCTTCTGATGAGCAGGATGAAGGAGAAGGAAGAATGAAGGTAAAAACCAAAGGCCAGGCGACACACAGTTAAGGAGCGTTACCTGAAAAGAGAAAGAAGTAAATAGCTCTTGAATGTAAAACATAGTGTCAAGCTTATCAACTAAAAGGAACAAGAGATGAAACAAGTACTGTTAATAAAAAATACAGCATTATTAAATCATTGTAAGACCACCAAGGGGTGGGATGGGATGGATAATGTCAGCCTCTGTGTCTTTAATGGAATCCAGATTCTCTAGTCATGTTAATATAAGAATCGCAATTTTATTACAAGAACGGAGGCTGCATTATGCATGTTGGTTAACAACATCAGACATATGTTCAATAGGTTTGCAATAATGACGTGCAAAGGTGCTAGCATTTCATCAGTCCGCACCTTTTAGAATGTCGTCCAACTTATCTCCAGACCAGAGATTTACTGGCCATAGCATCCCTCTAAGGGAGTGAGCTTGAAATTTCTTTAAGTCAATACCTGCTAAACTCATAACAGTCTTAACCCATCTAGCAATAGAGGTCGAGATTATGCCTTTGTGGGGTTTAACAAAGGACATAAGTAATTGGTTAACATGGTGAGGGCGAAGGGCAAACATTCTGCAATAATACTCTCTCATTCAATCCACAACGCAAGGTTTTGGACATAAATCAAAACGTGAGTAAAAGATTGAATCAGACTTTGTACTTCTATTAATCTCAAATTTGACTCCGAACATGATAAAAGATCTATTCATAATCTCCAGGGCTTTGACATCACAGACCCTTCTGAATGATATTAGGCATAGTAGAGTAGCCAAGTTAAAGGAAAGGTTATTTTTTTATTGAGGAGAGTATTAACTGGCCAGTTATTGAAAAGATCAAGGATTAGTTTGACATCCCAAAGACTTTCATATTTAGGGTTAGGAGGTCTTCTTAAACTAATGTTTTTCATCACTCTACAAACAATGACATTTTTACCTACTGTTTTACTGTTGACAAGAACATGACCAGCAGAAATGGCCTATCTATAGCAATTGATAGTTCTATAGCTAAGGCCTTTATCAAATTGTTTAACAAGGAAGTTAACTATGTCAAAAATAGGTGCTTCCAAGGAATCCAGGCTCCTTTCCAGGCACCTACATACCCAGATTCTCCATATGTTGTTATATCTGTAGTGAGTGCCTGGGGCCCAAGACTCTCTGAGGAGAGTTACAGCCGTCACCGAAAGTCCTGAGATTTCATTGGATCTCCTGACACTCTCCAGGCTAGAAGAGTTAAACTCCTGCTCTCAATTTGGGGGTGAACTCCTTTGTCCACATCTGCAAGAAGATTCTCTAGGGTAGGAATTAAGAAAGGGGGGTTGCAAGCTAGTTCTGGAGCGGTGGGGAACCATGCTTGGGATGACCAAAATGGAGTTATTAGGACCAGGAAGCACTGATCCTGTCTGACTATCTGAAGAACTCCCTGAATCATGGCAAAGGGAGGGAATGCGTACACCTTGGCTCCTTTCCAAGATTGCAGTAAGGAGTTGACTGCTAGAGCGCCCGGGTAGGGCATCCAGCTGAAGTTGTTCTCCAGTTGAAAGGTTAGTCTGCTCGCAAATAAGTCTATCTCTAGAGGGCCCCAGATCTTGTTTAGGGTACTGAACACGGAAACATTCAGTTTCCAATCGCTTTGATCTAACAGGAATCTTGAGTTCCAGTCTGCAGAGTATTCCACTTTGAGAGCGATCTTATGTTCCACACAGAAGAGCGATCTTATGTTCCAGACAGACATCCAAAGTTTCTTTGCTAGATTTGAGAGGTTCGCAAATTTGGTGCGCTCATGAGGGTGTAAAGCCCAGCAGTTAGTTCTAAATAATTTATGTGGTGAGATGATTCCTCTTGTGACCAGATACCATCAGTGTTCTGAATGAGAAGGCAAGCTCCCCAGCCATGAAGGCTCACATCTGATTCTAAACCAAACTCTGGTTTTGAACCAAAGATAGTTTTTCCATTCCAAGCGTCTAGGTTCTTGAGCCACCAGGCTAGTTCCGATTTGGCTTCTTGATCCAGACAGATCTGATCTCGGTACCAGAGGCCAGTTCTTAGGGCTCTCGCCTATACCCTTTGGAGGGCCCGATAGTTCAGGGGACCGGGAAAGATGGCTCTGATGGAGGAGGAGAGGAGGCCCAGAAGCCTGGCTGGCTCTCTCAGAGATAAGTCTTGCTGTTTCAGGACGTGTCTTATTTCCTTCCCAATTTTGGTAATCTTTTTTTAAGGTAGTAAAAGGAGACATTTCTATGTGTTTCCTGTGAAACCTAGGAACTCCAGAGATCTGGAAGGGGAAAGAATTGATGTATCTTTGTTTATGATGAATCCTAAACTTTCTAGGAGATCCATCACAGTCTTCAGGTCTTTGGCTAGTTGTGAAGGCTCTTGAGACATTATAAGAATGTCGTCTAAGTAAATTATTATTCTAATACCCCTTATTCTTAGAGATGAGGCAACAGCTCTCATGACCTTGGTGAAGCACCAAGGGGCAGAGGAGAGTCTGAAGGGCTGAGACTAAAATTGGTGAAGGTGATTTTTTTGAAGAAAGGGTTGATGGCACTCGGCCATAGGAATGGTGAAGTAAGCATCCTTTAGGTCTAGTTTGACTAGCCAGTCTCCCTCTAGAGGTAAATCCCTCAAGAGATGGATGCCCTCCATCTTGAAGTGTCTGTAAACCAAGTATTTATTTAGTTCTCTTAAGTTTATGACAGGTCTCCAACCTTTGTCTTTCTTTTTTACAAGAAAGAGTGTGCTTATAAATATTAAAGTTCCTAATGGGACCTCTATTATGTCTCCTTTCTGAAGCACATAGGAGATCTCCTCCTCTATTATTTTGTATTGCTCTGGAGAGAGAGGCATGTCTCTTTTGAAAGAAGTTTGTAAAGGTATGTGAGTTCAATCTGTCATAAACCCATTGACAGTGTTTAAGAACCAAGGATCTTGAGTGATCAGTCTCCAATTGTGAAGGAAGTATTTGAGTCTGCCACCCACTTTTGGGGGGAAAGATGGAGAAAGGAAAGCGGAGAGAGTTCTCACTTGCAGGGTTGTTTGGGATGAAGTTTCCACAGGACCTAAATCCTCTGGTGAGTTGGCCTCTAATTCTCTAGGGGTGGAATTGAGGCACGTTGTACTGCTGATACCCAATTCCGAAACCGCAGGATCTTGGAAATGGCCTCTGATTGAAGTGACCGAAAGAAAGGACCCGTCTTCTGGCCCGCCATAAAAGGCTTTTATGCTTTTGCTGTGCCTGGTCCAGGACGGTGAAAGTAGAGACATATTTCCCCAAGGATTTAATTAGGTCTTCTCCAGAAAATAAACCTTTTGGGTTTTGCGAGGGTTCTTTTTCAGCTATGTCAGTTAGTTTTGGATTTATTTAGTCAAAATGACCCTTTGTCTTTCTGCATTAATGCTAGCATTGGCATTACCCAGTAGCATTAATGCGCTCTGGCTCCATCCCCAGATGAGGTTGGTATTGAGAGGGGTGCCATTGATGTGTCTGTGTCTGCGGAATCTAGGATTCTGGCTAATGGTCCTAGTACGTCGAGAAGACGGTCTTTGCACCCTTTCATGGATTTTTCCATCCCTTTTCTTGGATCACTTCCAAGTTTGAATAGGAATTTAAAGAGTTCAGGGTCTAAATTGGGGGTATAGCAGCTTTTATCCTCAGTAGAAGGTCTAGAGCATTCAGCTCTAAGGATGTTACGAGTGTCCCTTCTAAGAGGTTTCTTATCCATTTTTTAATAAATTTGGCGATGTGGTCCTGAGGGAACCACTCAGAACTTCTTGGGTGTTTCAGGTTTAATGGGGAAACATTTCTTCCCCTAAGGGGTCAAGGATAATGTCCTTAGAGGATGATGGGAGTTTCTCTTAAGGATTGTAAAATTCTTAATCATCTTCATCAAGATCAAGGACATACTCATCAGGTGTGTTTGAGGATTCTATATCATTAGATTCGTTATTGCCCATATTGTAAAGAGCATAATGATATTTTGTGCCGCTAGGGAAACCCAGATGTTTTGTGCCGCCAAGGACACGCAGATGAGTTGTGTTGCTAAGGACACCCGGATAAGTTGTGCCGCTAAGGACACCCAGATAAGTTGTGCCACTAAGGACACCCAGATACATTGTGCCACTAGGGACACCTTGGGAGTTTTAGGTGCGAGGACCTACATTAGAAGTTGAGGTGCTAAGACCTCCCTGAATTGATGAGGTGCTTGGACCTCCTATATTGCTCTTATCAATGTTTTTGCTTTTCTTAAGTCTTTTACCCCTTAATTCAGTGATCTTGTCAGGGTAGATGTTTGGAATTTCTGAGATTTTGTCCTCATCAGGGAGTGACTTTTTTGAGGACATGATCTGACTTAAGGTCTCAAACATACAGGATCTCAATTCCTTATGAATAATTTTTTGCGGGGCTTCCTTTTCTATGTTATGAGAAGGGGCAGAAGCCTTATCTGAGTCAGAGTCAGACATGGTATATAGGAAATATTAACTTGTAAAAAGTGGTAAAGCTCTTTAATGAAAGATAATTAGAGAGGAATTCCCTTAATAATAGTGACAAGGTTTATAGATGAAGGAATGTCAAGAGAACAATTCATCTTATAATTAATTTTTTTATAGAATGTTTTAAAGGCCAGTTAAATGAGGATTTCCTGCTAAAACCCCTTTTTTTCATGAATAAGTTTGTAAAACAATAACAACTTGCGGATGGAATCCGAAATAATAAAAGGTAGCAATGCAGAGCCGCGTTGGAGTGCGCAGCCTGCATCGGTTGAAAGAGGTGAAAAACGGCAGTTAAACTAATACATTAGGTAAGCTCATTATGGCATGAGGAAGTAGAACAAGGATGAAATTGAAGAATAATCGTTTACACAAAAAACAAAATATTAAGGTTCGATTAAACACCTAAAATCTTTAAATATATTTAAACATTAGAAATAGTACATAAGCTGAAAGAAAAGGCAGGTTAATCTCGTTAGTCACGCAAGGATGGACTAGGGAAGGTGGTGTAGGGAGATCTCCATGAATTGGATATCGGTATAGAGGCAGAAGGAAGGGGGGTGGGGTTTAGCCACACACTAGGGAACTTCAAAATAGAGATAAAATGAATATTGGTAATGAAGTAAAATTGACTTGTCTGCTTGGAGCTGCATTTAAAAGAGGCAGATTGTTGATGGGTCATGCCTTTCATATGTTGCTATTGTTCTATTCTGGAAACTTTTCATATTGTGATGTAAGCGGCTGCTTGGACTGCATTAAAGGAATAATGCTTAATGTAGTCTCCATTCTTGTATTGAAATTGTGTGTTTGAAAATGCCACTTTTAAAAAGGCGTGAATTTTCTTGTCTAACCATTCTGTGTGCCTCAGCTTGTTTGTGTATTGACTATCTGGTTTCAGAGTGGCAGGGGCTGGGGATTTGCATTCACTGCAGAGAGCCCCTTGAGGGTTGAGGTGTGTCTGGCCCTTCTGGATGACTCACAGCTGAGCTGAATGGGGCTTGGCTGAATTTAAAATAGAGGGAGATTTCCTTGCACCTGAATAGGGCCTGTCTCCCTTGTACAATGCTGTCCCCACCCCCTGTGGTCATACTGCACCAGTGAGGAGAGAACTGGGTTGGACTGGGCTCAAAGACCCTTGCACAAAGAGAACAAACACATTTTGGGATATAACTATTACACCTAAAACCCCAGAACTTGAGACCACTTCTGGGCTCAAGAGCAACCTTTGCCAAGGAGAAGAGCTGAAGAGCTGTGAGGAGGAGTCATGTCCCTTTGCTGTGTGCTGGGTGGGGTTGGCCTGCAATTTCTCTTTCTGCCAATGAGAGGACAAAGACTGGAACTTTGCTTTGAACCTGCTTGAAGAAGATCTCCAAGGGCCTGTGTGTGCAGGTCTCTTGTTCTTAAGTCTCAGGGACACGAAGACTTCACCCCCAGCTCCCCTGCACTCTTCTGCTGAGAGGCTGACCTGCCAGGTGTCTTTTCCAGTTGAGGGCCTCTGGAGGATGTTCCTGCTGTTGGGAGATGGCAGAAACCCAAAGAACTGAAAAAAATGATGTATCTCTCTTCTTGCGGCTGTTTTTCCTGTTGCATTACTGCCCTGCGAGAAGTATCTCCACGCATCGCAGGGCCGCTGCTGAGCTGATGGAGCACCTGTCGCGGCTGACAGAACAGACGCATCGTGGGATAGAGGCTGAAGAAATACAGCACTGTCGTCGCTGCATCGATCACTGACGCATTCTGGATTTCCACGCATCACAGTTGTGCAGCAGAGTTTTCCCAACACATCACCCATGGACCAGAACTGTCTTCCATCACTTCCCCCACAGGCCGGATAGGACACTTCACTTCTCCTGCGTGCAGCAGAACTGTCACATTGCCTCCCTAAGGTCTCAGGAACTGACACATCTCTTTGCTCTCGTCGCTTCCCATCTCTGCGTCTGTTTGGCATTGTGAATTTTGATACAGCTACAGGTACTTTGTGTAGAATCACGCATCCATAGTTTTCTATAGACCCATTTACATGAAAACTTTGACAAGTCATATTCTTATTACATATAAGTTGGATATTTTTTAGTTTAGATAAAGATACTTTATTTTTCTAAACTGGTGTGGTGTCCATTTGTGGTGTTATCACCATATTACTGAGTGTTTTAAGTACAAATACTTTACACATTGCCTTTAGGGATGTCTGTCTGCTCGTGCCAAGCTACCCAGGTGGTGAGTAGGGGTTAACCAAAGTGTGTATCCCTCTTACCCTGACTAGAAGCAAGGGTCACTAGTTAGACAAAGGTACCTACCTCTGCCAACTATAGACCCCCATTTCTATCAAGGTACTTTAGTGGGTGGCAAAAGAAGTGCTGCTGCCCACTAGTAGTGCTTAATTTACAGGTTGTGGGTACGTGTAGTACCATATGTAAGAGAGTAGGTTCTGCTTACTATGGTTACCCCCACTTTTGGCTGGTGTTTCACTGTTTTTCAACTTTAGTCTGCCTAGGGCCCTGCTATTCAGGACCCCAGCCTAGCTGCTTCCTCTCTAAGATGATTGCATGTACTTTAGGTACACTCCAATTTGGTTACTTGGGTATCCTTGTGAGTCCCTAGTATATGGTACACCAGGTACTAAGGGCATAGGTATCCCAGAGCCCTACCAGGGGCTGAAGCATGTATTATGCCACCCCTGGGAAGCCTTCCAAAATGGCACCACAGAACTGCTAATACATCCTGGGTAAGGTGGTGCATGCACACCTTACTAAGATATAGGTTACCTATATCTACCTTTAATCACTGACACATACAAACCTATCAGTCACTCCTATGGCAGGCCTTATTATTCCTGAAGGGAGAGTGCTTGGTTTTGTGTGAGAGGGTGCCCATGCTTTAGCTGGGCCCCTCTGCTGCTTTCGGAGCCTATTCTCTGAGGTTGTTCTGTGATGCAGCCAGACCATATATTCTTAAGTGCATTATAACCACACGGAAAATGCTAACTTTGGAATGGCTGCAAGGAAACATGTCGTGTTTGGTGACAAACACTTTGGAATCCTACCCCCCGCCAGTCCTGGTGGTGGGGGTAGAATTCCACCCTTCTAGAGGGAGAGACATGTACACACTGGTCTAACCGGTAATAGTTTCAAAGAGCCCTGGCATCACAAAATGGATGCTGCAGCTGCAGACATGGGTCTGACCTCTTGCTGCTGGATGAAACTCTGGCAGGGGATAGCCTGGACAATAGGTTTCCTGTCACAGGGAGGTGTAACCACCTTCCAGACAGGCTTTTGTGTATTGAGGCTCAGTGGGGGCACTCTGAGAGTGCTTAGCAGACAGCACTGGGGCACATTTGGTGTCCCTGTGCATAGCCCAGTTCAAACCGGTTGTAGGGGCTACCAGCCCCTGCTCCGGTGCGAAACTGGACAAAGGAAATGGGTGCAACCACCCCTCTTTCCAGACCCTCCCATAGGTGGGTTCCCAGAGTATGTCCAACCCCTTTTCTTAGTGTAAGTAAGGGACCCCTGGCAACAGGGCTTTAGATTATACCTGGACGAAACTCCGAGTCTGAATCCTGGAACTTCAGCGCTTTACTGGGTCAAGGAGTGACTCCTCTTCTCAAGCAGGCACCAACAAATCATCTTGCAATTCTGCATTTCTGAAGCCCCTGATAGACTCCGAAGTATCTGCGACACAGGAAGAGGATTTCCAGATTTCTCAGAGGCCGACACAAGTCCCCACCAAAGCTGAGACCTGCAGCCCTCACGAGTGATGTGGAACCGGCACCCCTGGACACCATGCCCATTAGCTAGTGCTTTAACTTCCCGAGCTTTTCCGAAATTATGCATTCAGCTACTTGTAACCAAAGCCCCAAGGATCATTTGCACTGAAGATTGTGGGCCTACACTCCAGGAGTGTTCCGTGAGCCCGCTTCTTGCATTTCTGCTTGAGGCCCCTTTGTGATCCCGGGTCCGTTGACTTGTGGGTCTCCACAAAGGTAACTCTACTTTTCCTTGGGTTTCTCTGTTTGCTCCAGATGTGCCCTGACTCCCTACTAAGTGGTGAATACCTAAGACCTGGCTGATCTGCACCAAAGCCTATTTCTGCATTCTGTGTGGGCTGCTGTTGCCACGGCTTGTTGGGTCTAATCTGGAAACTGACAACCCAGCACTCAACATCCTTTTTGGGATAGCTTGATTCCAGAACTTGGTTGTTGTTGACATCTCCTGGTCCTCATGGCTGAAGAGTCAAGCTTCACCTTCTTCACCTGCAAGCATCGGACATCGGTGGGCATCCGCCTATCATCTTCTTGGTCACTGGCAAGTGACCCAGACTCTGTCCCCTCTGCTTTCAGGTTCCTCACATCTTCGATCCAGACTTGGCTCACACCGGACACTTTCCACTTGGACGCCAGCAGCACTTTGCAGCAGATCGCCATTGAAAACGACGACGTAACCCGACACCAAAAGACACATATGCACCTGGCTTTCCTGGGTGAGGTAACTCGAGTACTAAGGAGCTCCTGTGGGTGCTGACTCTAGAACCTCCTAGTTCTAAAGGAGTTTTCTCCAAGTCCTCTTCTAAGTGTCCTTTATCTTTAAAAATCCAACCGTGACTTTCCCTATAATAGTTAATGGTGAATCGCTGCTATGTTTAGACACTGAGGTACAAAAAGAGGGTGGTGATGGACGAGCATCTGAACCTTGCTCACTTTGCCACTGGATTCAAGCAAGCCTGGCTGAGGACGGCCAGAATGCCAGAAACCGGTCCTAGGAAGCTTGTTTCTGGTCCAGGGAAGGCATGGCTTGGCAGTTCGGGCTGGACTGTTCCCATGAGGCACAGGGTCAGACTGATTTGCATATGGCCATGTCTGAACTCGGGTGGCAAAGTGGGCTAAAGAACGGTGATGGATTAAACCCAGATCTGTTGACTGGGTGTGAGTGTTTGAGTGGCTCAGATGCTCCGTCCATCACCACTCCCTTTTGTACCGCTTTGTTCGCCATAAGTTGGCAGGTATGCTCAGTCGTGAGTCCCTTGCTCACTTTTCCACTGGATTCAAGCAAGCCTGGCTGAAGACAGCTGGAATGCCTGAAACCGGTCCTAGGAAGATTGTTTCCGGTCCAGGGAAGGCATGGCTTGGCAGTTCGGGCAGGACTGTTCCCGTGAGGCACAGGATTAGACTGATTTGCATATGGCCATGTCTGAACTGGGGTGGCAGAGTGGGCTAAAGAACGGTGATGGATTAAACCCAAATCTGTTGACTGGATGAGAGTGTTTGATTGGTTCAGATACTCTGTCCATCACCACCCCTTTTGTACCTCTTTGTTCACCATAAGTTGGCAGGGCATGCTCAGACGTGAGTCCCTTGCTCACTTTGCCTCTGAGTTCAAGCAAGCCTGGCTGAGGACGGCTGGAATGCCAGAAACCGATCCTAGGAAGCTTGTTTTTGGTCCAGGGAAGGCATGGCTTGGCAGTTCGGGCTGGACTGTTCCCATGAGACAAAGGGTCAGACTGATTTGCATATGGCCATGTCTGAACTGGGGTGGCAGAGTGGGCTAAAGAACGGTGATGGATTAAACCCAAATCTGTTGACTGGGTGAGAATGTTTGATTGGTTCAGATGCTCTGTCCATCACCACCCCTTTTGTACCTCTTTGTTCACCATAAGTTGGCAGGGCATGCTCAGATGTGAGTCCCTTGCTCACTTTGCCACTGGGTTCAAGCAAGCCTGGCTGAGGACGGCTGGAATGCCAGAAACCGATCCTAGGAAGCTTGTTTTTGGTCCAGGGGAGGCATGGCTTGGCAGTTCGGGCTGGACTGTTCCCATGAGACACAGGGTCAGACTGATTTGCATATGGCCATGTCTGAACTGGGGTGGCAAAGTGGGCTAAAGAACGGTGATGGATTAAACCCAGATCTGTTGACTGGGTGTGAGTGTTTTATTGGCTCAGATACTCCGTCCATCATTAACCCCTTTTGTACCGCAGTGTTTAGTCACTGCACGTGTCCCTCGTGGGTCCACTGTGTCACTACCTTGATTGACTCTACACAAAAAGTAGCTGGAAAAGTCATTCTGGGGAGAATCCTTCAATGGGTGGATGAGAATCAAGTTCTATCGGACTTCCAAGCAGGCTTTCGCTCAGGAACAGGCACAATTGAGCAGGTCTTTAGGCTTACACTATTGCACTGGAAGGTGGAGGAACTGGGCAAGGGCAGTCTCTATTTGGCCTTCATTGACTTGAAGACTGCCTTTGACCTAGTTCCCAGGGAAGAACTCTGGAGGGTTCTCCATCGTTTGGGCCTGCCCCCGTACATTTTGTTTCTTCTTATGAAACTCCACACAAACAATTTTGCCCAGGTTCGCTGGGGGAGAAATGGCGAAACAACAGATAGGATCCCTGTCTGTAGGGGTGTCAGACAGGGTTGCGTGTTAGCTCCCACACTTTATCCTTATATGTAAATGGTGTGGTGGAGCATCTCCTACAGGAACCTGCGGACGCACCCTGTCTGGGGGGTGTGCGGATCCCAACATTATTGTTCGCGGATGACACTCTGCTCATTTCAAAGACCCCCCAGGGGCTCCAGAAGTTGTTGACCCGTTTTCAGGACGTTTGCGTAACCAGAGGGCTGGTGATAAACGTAGAAAAAACGAAATATCTGATACTACGTCCACCAAGGAAATTAAGTCGCCCTCCTACTTTGAATTCAGTCCCTCTGGAGAAAGTGACCGAATTTGATTATTTGGGACTACGCCTAAATGATAAAATGAGCTGGCCTTCACCTATCGACAAGATGGTCCTCTGTCACAAAAGGGTTGGGGGTGCCTTACTCAAGGAATATCATGCATCCCCCAGATCTTCAGTGGCGCCTGCAATTGAGATCTACAAGGCAAGGGGGGTTACTTCTGCCTTGTATGGCGCGGAGTTATGGGGTCACTGCAATTTGGATTCCCTATCAAAGACTGAAAATAAGTTCCGGAAGGACCTCCTAGCTCTTCCCTTGAGCACTCCAACAGTTCCAGTGCTCTTGGACTTGGGCTGCAAAAGCATCAAAGACCAGGCCCGTCTTCGCCCATTGCTCCTATGGTCCCGCATATGGAGGGTCCCGGAATTAAAATCCTATGCCGATGGCCTATCAGAAATATTGAACACGGGGGGCTGGAACAAGATCAAGTGGCTGAGGGACATAAAATCTCTTTTGGGGGAACTGGGCAGGGGAGACTGCTGGACTACAAGATCTGCTTCTCCTAAGGCAGTCCTCAAAAAACTATATTGGGACTGGGTCTCTTGCCAACTAATTGGGAATCCACATCATTGCAATTCAACGGCAGCGTTCCTCAAAGTAAAGGATGTGGTATCATATGAACCCTATATGGACCTAATTACTATGCCAATGGACAGGGCCCTTTACTTCAAGTTCAGAGTTGGCACTCTTCCGTTAAGAGCAACTGTATCGAAGTGGAAGTCCTATGCTCATTTATCCCCCTTTTGCGCTTGATGTCCAACCAGGCCTGAGACGGTGGCACATGTACTCTTTGAGTGCCCAGACTATATCCATCCAAGGAGATACTGGTTGAAACCCCTCTTCAAACGCCTAGGAACACGCATGCATTCGGTGGCTCTCCGAATTTTATTGACTGATACCTCTCCACTTATAGTTTGTGGTGTTTTCAAATTTTTAAAACGTTCTTGGTTGATTCGTTGCAATAGATTGACTATATCGATTTAATTCTTTTTTAGCTCATTTACCTTTTTAAAATGAATGACATACCTGTACTTTTTCTAAATGTTGTTTTTTAACGTATGTTATGCTTGTAAGATATATTTGCATATCGAATAAAGCTTTCAACCAGTACTACCTTGGGTAGCTCCTGGTGACCCCAGCGGTTCTACATGCTCTAGACCTTTTCTCAATGTCAGTCATGGTTCTTATACCACTTTCTTAATATATGGTTTGGTACGCACCTAGGGCTCAATGCATATTGTGCTAATTTACTGTGTGTTACTAGGTTTACTGAATGTAATTTTGCCTCTAGCCTCATAAAGGGACTAGAGGAATGTGTTTATAATAAATACATATATTTTATATATATACCTGGTGTGGTTCTCCTTTCATTTGATCATTCACAAGATTATAGACTGGTAAAACAAGCTGCTTTACATTCCTCCAAGACTTAGCCTGAAGGCTGCTGTCCACAGCTTCCACTAGGATAGCTTTCTATTAAGGTTGTCTTTAACCTACCATCAATAAGGGTCATTTGGACTGGTGCAAGGTGCCCACTAGAATAGTGGACAGCATATGCCAGGCCAACTTCTCACACCATATACCAGGGAATTACAAGAAACTTAGATGTACCAATCAGGTTGATGCCAATTGTACTCTTATATTCCTGAGTTAGGCCTATGTAGCTATGCAGTTTATTGCTTGCATTGTCCGAGAAATTAACATTTCAGGTGTGAATGTTTGCACTCATTTGCATGCACACCAATTTTGGCTTGAATTCTCTGAAACTACTTTGTTTACACATCCAGCTTTGCACAACATTATCACGATGCCTTGAACATCATGTACTAGGCCTCTCTGCACACTAGATACAACAGTCGTCCTATCTTCATCCATGGGGCAACGGCATTACCTACATATCCATAATATCACTAATCTAACACCACATCGCAAAGGCTACTTTTTCTTATAAATAATAGGCATCCTGATAGATTGGTAGAGAAGGCACTTCTGCTGACACGGAGGTCCCTGGATGCTGAGAAATCACCATGCACTGGTCTGACATTCCGTGAGGGGTGTCCTATTTGGGACCAAGACGGGGTCTTTTTAATCTCTCCTATCAGGTAATGGGTTTGGATCTTCCCTTGGGGGATTCTTGGCTTTAAACCCATACACACTCTAGGTACACTCAGAGTAGGGTCTGCATCGCAGGAGTACGTTAGATTACCATATTGCAAATATATCTGCATATAATAATTGCTTCAGCACCATGGTAGAAATGTATCTACTGTTCACTCTTTTGGTGCTTGTAGAGTCCTTTATTAACTTCTGTCTCCTAATCATTGCAGCACATGTATTTTATACAAGAATAAAGATATTGAAAACATTACACTGTGTATTCTGTATACTTCTCTGAGAGAAAGTAAGCACGAGTGAATGAGCAACAGTTTCTGTACTGTTTCCACGATCCCTGAGTGATCAGGGTTGCCATGTTCAGTGGTTGCCAGAAACTGTTTGCTCCCTGGTGGGTTAGGGGGACTTACAGTGGCACTGTGAGCCAGGCCCGTAGGCGGGAATTTAAGTTTTTGGGGCTTGGCCCTGAGCAATGAGGGCAACATAAGTGTAGTTCAGGGGATGGGAAAATAATCTTTCTTGTTGAATTGTTAATTATTTGTGGGTGTATACATTTTGTGATAGTCTGGGAAGGACTCATAGAAGGCTTTTGGTTTGGCTAGTGAACAAAAGGGTCCTTATCTTTGTTAACCAACACAGAAACAATCAATTCCCATGCACTTACTTGGCAAATCACACAATGGGTTTAGAAATGCATACTGAATAAAAATTTGGAGGATCAGGTGCAGCATCCATGTTAAATTACATTTCAAAATGCTATTTAACAATTTTGTGCGACCATAATTTGGGTTGTAAACAATTTTTAGGTCCCCAACTCCTCAAAGGTGATTGTAACACATTTACAAAGGATAAGTGGCCATCTTAGGACACTTTCCCTGTTGTCAATGTAAAACAAACGTTTGGTGTGGTAAGTGGTTAGGTGGAACTTTAAAACACAACATTTAAATGCAGCACTGTTTCTTTCAAGACAAAAGGGCTGCTTTTGAAACAAAAATTGAAAACAAGATCACAGACATGGTGATCTGATGACAGTAGGCCACTATTCCTCTAATGGCTGTCCATTGGAGTAAGTCACAATTTGCCACCTAATTCATGAAGAGTAATGGGGTAGGTTGGATTGTGTCTCACTCCAAATCCTTACTGTACGAACTGACCTATTAATACATAGGTCGGTTCATCAAATAATTTAGTTGCCACAAAAATATATGTTGCAAATTATGTATGTCTGAACCTAAATTTCTGTGATGAATTGCTAATAATAATTGAATAGTAAATGTCCTTTGCAGAGGGTTATTCAAACATCAGACTTCTATTATTATCACTCTTTTTTCTGTTATTGGTTCAAAGAGATAGGGAAACTGTTCCTTTCCCATCTTAGATTTTAAAGCAACATAAGAAAGTACATGGGCAGGATATTTTACAGTGCTCACTATTGTTCGCCCTCCTTGGGGGTAAAATGAGTATATGTCCAGCAGCAGAAAACGAATAGGCCTGAGGCAATGTTTTAATGTCTGCAGCTCAGTCAGGAGGTGGTGAGGATTGTCAACTGGCCTCAAAATGATGGGCTGACTTCATTCAGTTGTGTATTTTAAGTCAATACCTTTTTTTACTCTGGGATTTGCAGACTCACTTTTCCAAATAATTTATGAGATGCATATAGTTAATGTTAATGTTATTTGGCATTTATTAAGCGCTCGTACGCCCGGGGGCTTCATGGCGCTGTAGGGAGGAACAAGGCGCGACCGTCAGTTGGTGGAAATGAAGCAGCTTAGTGATGCGCCTGAGAGAAGAGCCAGGTCTTCAGGGTGTGTCTAAAGCTGAGGATGTTATCACAAAATTTCAGATGAAGGAGGAGAGAGTTCCAGAAGGCAGCTGCAAGGTGGTCAAAGCAGCTGCCTCCGAGATGCTTCTTCTTATACGGAGGGACGGTTAGGAGGGATTTGTGGGTGGACCGGAGGTTGCGGGAGGGGCTGTATCTTTTAAATAAGTCTCTAATGAATAGGGGGCCAATATCATGTTAAGACTTGAAAAGGATACACCCAGCTTTGAAGGCCACGCGTTGCTCAACCGGTAGCCAGTGAAGCTGTTTCAAGCCAGGTCTGACTGATTGCCTCCTGGGGATGTTCAAAAGAAGTCTGGCTGCCTGGTTTTGAACCAGCTGGAGGTGTTTGAGCTCTCCAGTTTGGAGCCCAAGGTATAGACTGTTGGAAAAGTCCAATCTGGACAAAACCAGGGAGATGACGATCTGAGTGAGGGCAGCTGAGGAGAAGAAGCAAGCAATTTTTTTTATTTTCTTCAACTGAAAAAAGCTGGAGGAAACAACTGCTCCAACCTGTTTTTTCAGGGAGAGATCCTCGCTGATGAAGATGCCAAGGCTCTTAACCGAGGATGACTTAGATGGGGGGGCGCCCATGCAGGAGGGCCAAAAACTGGGATTCCAACTGAGTGTGCTCTGTCCAGGCAAGACCAGTTCGGTCTTACCATAGAGACTTCTTAGACAAATGGAGCAAGATTTCCAACCGCTGCTCCAGAGAGCTTATGATACTTATAATTGAAACCGCTAAGGAACTAGCAGCGACTCTTAAGTTAAAACTTAACGAACTGGAAGATAAAATAAGAGAAGATAACAGCATTGAAGAAGCCTAAAAAACTAGAGGAATCAAATAAAGAGCTGGCCTCTTAAGCTGTATATCTTAACAAGAGAAAGCAAGATAAACTAATTAAAGATAAAAGGTTTTGCACATTGGAAAGAACATATCCATATCTCTGTGTAGACTTTTATAAACATAATCATTTCACAAATGATCAAACACAGAGACAACAAAAAATCATGACCATTTCAGATACGTCGGTTCCAACCCCATCTCCAACACAGAGGGAACTACCAGGGACAACACTACCAACTGGACGCCTAGTTCCTGCTGGAAACATGGAACTGACAATACTGGAAACAGGGAATATAATCCTCATTTTCAATCTATCCTCCCATCTCTTAGGCCCCTCAGATATAGACCTCCTATCCAAGGGCTTATCGTATGTTCCCAATGCGTTTGCCAATAAATTCGAACTATTCCAAGATATTTTCTCTTTCTTTCGAAAGATTTGATTAAAAGAATGTTTTGGGTCCAAGGAGTCACCAGACAACCAGAGTTCCCACCCTAACAGCTGTACATTACCCTCTACATTTACCCCGTCACTGGAGCAAGTAGGCCCAGAAGTATCAACTTTTGAGAATATGGTACTATAATAACTAAAACAACATTTGAAATTCATCCCTAAACCTTTATACAACTTGAATAAAGATGAATACACAGCAATGCGAAATATAGCATCTGATAAATCCTTGACCATCAAATGTTGTGGCAAAGGTGGTGTAATTGTAATTGTAAACACTGGTGACTACGAAATTAAGATGATGAATATGCTACAAGACAATACTTTTTACTCTAACATTAATAGCAATCCTATTCCTAGGATAACTAAAAGAATATCTACTCTCACAAACTTTGCTCCTAATGAGGGATACATAACAGCGAAAGAACATGACTATGTAAACCATTCCCAAGGGAAAAAAGCGTGTATTTATGGAGTACCAAAAATCCATAAAAACATAGAGAATCCACCATATAGACCCATAGTTTCTACCATTGGCACAGTCACTGAACCGTTATTCAAATTTGTAGATAACCAGCTTCGACCTTATGTGCCCCTAATTAAATCTTATATACAAGATATAAGAGACATAATAAACAAAGTAGAAAATCTCCCCTTCAATTCTAATAATGATGTACTGGTGACTCTAGATTTATAGTCACTGTACAGTAACATTCTTCAATCTGAAACCATAGAATCAGTTGTATGGTTTATAGACACCTTCAATATACCCTGCTCTAAACCATTCATATCGGAATATCTCCAAATTATACTCACTGAGAACATCTTTGCCTTTGGAAGTCATCTTTTCCATCAGGTAAAAGGTGTCAGTATGGGAGCATCTGTGGCACCCTCAATAGCCAACGATTATATGGCCATGGGGGAATCAAAATTTGTCCACAACGAGGTTGCCCCCTTCTATGAATCTGTCACCCACTGGTCCAGATACATTGATGACATCTTTTTTATCTGGACCGGTGGGGATGATACTCTTGATGATTACCTTCAATGGTTGAATCTCACTGACTCTAACTTGAAATTCAATACCAACAGCAGTGCTACTCATGTTGAATTCCTTGATATCACCATCCTAGATCGATCAGGAGAATTACAATTGAATTTGCACAAAAAACCCACCACTAGAAACACGTTGCTCCCCTTCTCTCAATTTCTTAGAGTAAGACCGAACTGTTCCAACTTAATGTACTTTGATAGACAAGCTGCAATCATAAAAGTCAAATTTCAGGAAAGAGGTTATCCCCATCGGTTAATCCTAGAGTCCTACAAAAGAGCAAGATATTATGATAGAGACTGCTTATAAAAACAAGACAAACTCAACACCAACTTGTCTGTGTCACTAAACATTCTACTCTGAACGCCACTGTGAAGCAAATCATCAACAAAAATTGGCACATCCTTAACTGTGACACCTCCAACACTAAAAAATTAGAGAAACCTTTATTTGCTTACCGAAGAAATAAAAATGTAAAAGACATCATGGTACATTCCAGGTTTGAAGACCATAAAACAAATTGTCCGTTTATTAATAAATCTATAGATGGTCACCTTCCGATTAAAGGCACGACTAAGTGCATGAACTGTAAATCCTGTGATTCAATAATTCTAGGCAAAACTCTTATCCATAATGGATTTAAGATACAAGCCACTCATATGTGGAATTGTAAGGCAATTGTAAGGCACAAAATGTTATATATCTCATTTTGTGTCCATGTCAACTTGGCTATGTAGGGGAAACTGCAAGAACCATACAGACCCTAGTAAAGGACATCCGCTGTCGCATTCTGCTGAAAATCCACACACTTGATCCAAAAGATTTGCAAAAAACACAAGGTTTTTGGTATATTTGTCTTGAACACATACAAAAATGGCCTCAACTAAGAACTGCCATGGGACAACCGATTATTTAGTCTCCACTTGGACTCCCTTGCTCTGTAATCTAGATTAGCATTTACTCAGTTTTCATATGTGCCTTCCACACAGCATCACTGGTGTTAACTCCAGTAATTTGTCACTGTTCCATGTAGGATCCCATCATTACGGTCAGTTTAAACAAAAAGTTCTCCCAACTCATCTGATATTAGTTTTTATGGCATATAACCATAAGAGTGATACTCCTCAGTTTTCAATATCGCTGATATTGAACATCGGTTTAACATTCTATCTAGATACCCATTCATTATTTATTATCCTTTTCCCTCATTTTCAAATAATTTTTATTAGAAGTATTTCATAACCCGCTAGTCACTATATGCAGCTAATAATATCAAGTTATCGATATTAGGCACTTAAAATAATCACTGCAGCGCATTTATGTTGCATAGAAAACAGACTCTTGACATCTTCTGTCTGTTTCTAATAGGGCGCTTATCACACATCTCGCAATCACGGGCATCTACAGTTTTGTCTCGCTCCCCACCCGATAAAATCATTTAAATAAGGAGGCGTCTTGCATTACATGTTTACCATAGTTGTAAGAAGATAGATCGTGCCTCCATGTGAGCAAATTCCGGATGGTGTCGCACCTACTATTTAAGGTGAGCGATGTGATATTGTCCGTTTATATGTACCCTCTAGCAGATCTATATTAGGCGCCCCTTCTGCCGATCCTCCCAGCCCTTCCATCCTGGTTGGTTAACGAAGCCGTCACCAACCCACAGCCACGCGTCCTGAGGCGTCCCTTGCCACTTTTCCCAGCCCTTCCATCTCGTTTGGATAACGCAGGTGTCACTAATTTACAGCCACGCGCTTAAAGCAAACTCCCTTCAAATCAAAGCCTTTCCCATCATCCTCTTTCACACTTTTGAATGCCTTTCCCTGGAACTCCAAGTTCATCATGGCTCACCCTTCAGGTTCCCTGCCATCTACCACCAGCCTGGTAGTTGCTCTTCCTTCATGGAGGAACTCATCGACTTCATTAGTGACCAATATTCACAAAGCGACAAGCAGATTTTCCTAGGTGATTTCAATCTCCACTGGGGCTCCGTGGAAGACTTGGCTGCCAACAAGCTTGCAACCTTTTTCTCAGCAAACAAACTTGTCCAACACTGTTTGGAAATTACACACACCAAAGCTCAATTCTGGACCTTGTTATTTCTAAATCAGACTAGCTTACCACTGCTCCCCCCATCGGTGTACAATGGTCAGACCATTTTCTCATTCCCTTCTGTTTTCACCTCTCGCACATTATAACTCTCGGCCAACCTAAAAGAGCCCCTACTTGGTTCCGCAACACAAAAAACATTGATCTTGGGACTCTATGTGATTCTGCTATGCGTTCACTTCCTAGTCTAAACCCCAATACTGATGTCAACGATCTCACTCCCCATTGCCTCTCAATCCTTGCAGTCAAAATTGACAAGGTTGCTCCACTCCAAAGCAAAAGGAAAAGACCCACCCCATCAGCTCCTTGGTTCAATAAAACTCTCTATGATGAAAGGAAAAACCTTAGAATCTTGGAGAAACATTGGAGACAATCTCCATCCACCTCCATTCTCTCTCTTTTACATTCAGCAGTATCCAAATACCACAAGCACATTTTCCAGGAATAAACATCACATTTGAGATTCCTCCTCGACTCAGCTAAAAACAGACCCAAAAAACTTTTTGACCTTATCAGAAACCCAAATTGTTCTCCTCAAACCATCAAACACGAGGATGCTTCAAAGAAAGCAACTGAGTTCGCTAAAGTTTTTGATCAAAAAGTAAAATTTCTGGTGGAACATGTCACCCACCCCACCCCCATTGAGGAGCGAAAATCCTTAGTCACTTGGCAGAATTTGGCCGCCATCTCGGAAGATGATCTCCTCAAATGCATCCTCGAAACCAAACCCTCCAACCTTTCTTCTGACCCCATACCCATTGTCATCGCCATTGATTTCAATACCAATGCTCTCTCCTATTGCACCAGGCTAGTTAATCTCTTCCTCAGTCAAGGATCCCTCCTAGTTGTCCTCAAAACAGGACAGGTTACCCCTCCTCTAAAGAAAACCTCTGCAGATGCAAACAACGTCAATAACTTCCGCCCCATCACCAATCTCCCTTTTCTTTCAAAGATCACAGAAAATGTGTTGCAAAACAACTTTCCCAACACATTATGGAAAATAATCTTCTTGACATGTTCCAGTCTGGCTTTATTTAAAATTGCAGCACTGAAACAGCCCTGCTGCGAGTGATCGATGATGCCCTGCATAAACTCGATTTGGGGGAATCGTGCCTTCTGATTCTTCTTGACCTCTCTGCAGCCTTTGACACTTTTAATCACAACACCCTCCTTAACAGTCTTCAACAGAGAATGGGCGTGGAAGGCACAGTACTCAAATGGTTTGCCTCATTCCTCTCGGACAGATCCCAAATGATCAAGATTGCGAACAGTCTCTCGTCTCCACTGGTGGTTGGTCAAGGCGTTCCTCAAGGTTCGATCCTTGCTCCCACTCTGTTTAATCTCTATCTGGAACCATTAGGGAACCTCCTAAGCAAATCTGGAATCCTCTACCATATCTATGCGGATGACAACCAAATCTACCTCAAGGTGTCTTCCTCTCATGATCTCTCACTATTCAACTCTACTCTCAACTCTATTCACAACTGGATGTTAGTTCACCAACTCATTCTCAACCCCTCCAAAACGGAATTCCTCCTCTTATCTTGCTCTCTCTCCCCGCCTCCTGTTCATTCCTGGATGGATCAGTTGAATTTACTCAACAGTAAACCCGTCATTGTTGACTGCGCTAAATCCTTAGGTGTCATACTTGACAAAAGACTCAACCTAATCTCACACATCAACTCCATTGCCAAGATTGCACGTTATCAGGTGTGCCTTCTACGGAGGATTTGTCGGTTCTTCCCGGAGAATGAGTAAAAAATCTTGGTCTAATCACTAGTTCTCGCTAGACTGGATTATTGTTATTCTCTTCTGACTGGTCTTCCCAAATCTCATCTCTCACCTCTCAAATCCGTCCTCCATCTAGCAGCTCGCTTCATTTCAGGGTCCAAACGTAGTGACCACATCACTCCTATCCTGTCTTCTCTCCAATGGCTTCCCATCGAGGCTAGAGCTATTTACAAAAAAACATGCATCACCCACAAAGCTTTGCACTCTTCCTCCCCTCGCTATCTGGCGAATAAACTGAAATTGTCTGGCGGCTCAAGCCCTTCTTGGAATGCTGAAAAGTTCCTGTGTGAGCCCCCCTCCTTCAAAAGGGAAGAATTGATGGCGCAATCATTCTCAGGTAATGCAAGGAGAATCTGGAACTCGCTTCCTACTTTGCTCCGTGCCATCACCTCCAGCCAGATCTTCAAAGCGGACCTCAAATTTCTTCTATTCCAAAGACACTTTCAGAACTAATTCCCTCCTTCACAGACCCCACCAGGAAGTTCTTTATTCATTGTAAATTTGTCATATATATTTATATTTTTGTTTGTATATTCTGTGCCTGATGTTTGATATTATGTTACATTTGCCTGCATGGTTTTGATTCAATGGCCTGCTATTTTTCGCCAAGAATTTCTTTAGTCATTGTAAAGTTGTCATATATATTTATATTTTTGTTTGTACATTCTGTGCCTGCTGTCTTTGATATTGTGTTCCTTTTGCCTGCATGGTTTTGATTCTATGGCCTGCTATTTTTGTTTGTTCCATTTTTGTAACAGTTCTCTCATGTAACGTAACTGGTTCTATTGTACAGTGCTCTGACACCTTCGGGTAAAGTCCGCGCTTTACAATTATGCGTTAAATAAAATAAAATAAATAAAATAAACAGCACAAACTTCCCCTTAGATATCCACGTGGCACTCCATGTGAACATCCCACACGAGCCCCCTTTTTTCTGTTATCTTCATGGGGCCAACTACCGATTGACTTCAGTCCAGTTTCATCCATTATTACACTTATAGAACTGCCCTGTCTTATTCCGTTATGTATCTTTTAAACGTGCAAAATAGTTGAGCCGGTTTATTTCCCTGTTTTCATGCTTCTCATGATCTAGATTGATAGCACAATCCTATCACCTTTACAGAATATATAATTTTACATTGACATATGATCCACACGTGAGAGCAGGTTTCCTAGATCATAGCATTGAAGGAGCAAGGATTCGCCCGTAATGCGGCTTGTTTGTAATCAGTCCTTTTGACGTAACGTTAATGTACTAATCAACATCTTTGTTTTATTAATATTGCATTACACGAAAACTGAGGGAAGTTTGCATGTGTGCTTTTACTAATGTTAATCTGCTTGCAATAATATGGCTGTTGCTGTGTTACAGCATGCATGAAGCTTGCACAGCTGCCTTTGCTAAGCTGTTCGTTCTGCTTAACACTAACGCAATAGTTAAATATAAAGTAATGGGAATAGAGTAGAGATAAGTGGTATACATTAAATTAATTTATTCTGTGTTCTAAAACTGTTTCTTCTCCATTTTTTATGTATCGTAATCTTTGGGCATGGGAGGTGCTATTACTCCATCTTGAAATACCACACTGCACCTGTCAAGCTACCGAAGGAGCGTAATTCATTTGGTATTGAACCGAAGCCAAGATTTCATCACACTAGAAGATGCACCTGGGAACCTGACTTGATGACCCCAAGCGGAAAACAAAATTGTTAACATTGTATTTCTATTAGAACATCCATTGTTGGGTGGAATAAAGATGCATGAGAAAATTAAATTGATGGGCGGGAACATTAATAGAATATTCAGGAGAAAAGTTTCATTTTGGTATGGTGTGATGACCTCTCCTCATTCTTTGCCCTATCAAAATTGGGGATCCTTACACTTGCAACATTGGGGGGGTAGTACACTGACCTGGAAAATAGTATAACTAGGGTAGGCATAGCTAGTTAATTTGTCCGACATGTCCGAATAGCTGACCTATCACTGACCCACTGCACTCAATAGGAATCGAGAACAAAGGTGCTGGCGGAGCACTCTGTCAGAATGTTCGAAACCCAGATCGGGGTTTGCAAGCTGAAGTGCTGGCAAAGCATTTTGTCAGAGAATTCGATAACTCTTACTGGGTTCTGGCTGTTAGCTGCAGAGAGGGAGTAACGCAGGCGTTGTAACCTTAACTACGGGTGCCGGTCTTAGCCTGTGGTGGTCCTGTCCTGATCCAATTTGGCTTTGCCTGTCCTGATTCTAATCTGCACCTGCCTGCCTTTACGGTGCCTGCATTTTTTGGAGTTTTGTCCTTTAAACAGACCCTTGGCCAGGGTTAGTTCTTCACACTATTCTAGGTAAATATTCTACGTGGGTATATCATTGTTCTGACTCCTTCTCTCTTCCCACCCTAAAGTTAAATGATAAAGGTTTTGCATATTGTCGTATGTCATTGATCTGATTCCCTCTCTCTTCCCTACACTAAATTACAAATGCGTAGAGACTGTCTTATAAAATCTATAAATATTTTTATTCTAATTGTTATTTTCCTGATTGGGAATTTTCTATTGCTTAATGCTTGGATTAAGACATTTAAAGAATTTTAGATAAAGAGTTTAAACACTACCTGAGTTTGTGGTTATTAAACGAGTGCAAATGTTAAATGTTACCTATATTCTTGCTAACTCCCTGATCCAATAGGACTTTAGGTACCAGTGACAAGGATTGGTAAGTCAATGGTATAGGTCCTAAAAGAAATTCATAAATCACTGATTGGAGTAAGTACACCGGTTACCTGATTAAAACTCATCATATGTTGTTTAAGGGCCCAGGTGAGTATGGTAATCTGAGTCGGATGACCTGCGCGCTCTATCAGTATTTCTTTTGGTAGCAGAGCTATGGTTAAGGTTTAGTTAAGATAGGTAGCTAGTAATAGTTAGCTGGTTAATGAAAATATTTTTGCATATCTGAAATCGTATTATTGATTGTATTGATTTATGTATTAACCAAAATTGTTCGTACCTGTTATATGTTTTGTCTGGAATACCCGGGGGAAGAATAGCGGGTGGTAAATGGCAGCCACACTGCAGTGAGGTCACTTACCTAGAGAAAATAAGTGCATGGTTAGGTAAAACCGGAAGCACTATTTAGGGTTTTTTCTGAATGAATGTGTGAATAAAAGATAGCAAAGAGTTTGCTAGCAAAACTTTTGGTGTGGTATTTCCTAGAAAGGGTCACACGGAAGGAGTAGCAGGTTCTTCTGAGCTTGATTGATAGCAAAGGGGTTCGTTGGTGAACCTTTGGCCTTAGTATATCCCAGAAGGGATGAGTCTGAAGAAGTAACAGGTCTCTAATGCTTGCGTGAAGGGTAGATGGAAGGGATCTACTCATAGTTTATGAAGAGTAAGCGTAAGGGATGTACTTGTACTGATGGAAAATATCTTTCCATTGAATTAGTCACTCAGGTACAGTGGCGGATGTTTTTACGTTGTTGAATAATAAAAAAAATGTTGCATTAAAAGTGAAAGAAATTAGGTTTTAGTGTTACCTTGCAAAGGAGGGAGTCAGTCGCGGAGCAGCGCTGACTTCACTCAGAGCCAGGCTGGTATTGGTTGAGACAGCGGGTGTGTAGCTGAGATAGTAATTGTAAAGGAGGGGTGAATACAGAAGCGTGAGAACTAGTCTCACGAGAAAAGCCGCACAACTATTGGTTGGATTTATTTGAAAACTAAATTTTGATTGGTCACTGAAAAATAAAAGACGCGCTGGTATTGGAAGTAATTCTGTAAACAAATTGAGAATAATAAGAAGATTTGCATTTAAAAATACAAGTGGCATATAGGTCTCCTCCTAGGAAATAGACCCAATAGGAGATATTTAGGGTTTGCATAAGAACAGCATATAAGAGGAAGACCTTTTATCATGCACGGAGGAAAGAGAAAGATGTCATTCATTAAAAGAATTAAGAATTATTTCAAGAAAGGTAAAGCAATTAAAACAAGAGAAGGGATTAATATTCCACCACCAAATACGCCTGCATCATACATGATGGTAGAAAGGGGCTATCACACTTGTGTGTGGTTAGAAAATTGGATGGAGTACACAAAAGATGATGGTGTTTTAGCATTTCCAGAGAATGGTACATTTAATGGCAGAGTTTTGCTCAATTTAAGAACTCGCATGAATGAATTAGATCCCAGACTTAGATTAACGCAGTATGAGGCATTGGAGGAATGGGAAACTGAGGCTTGTGAGCAAGATAGACCCAGAAGTAATGGTAATTGGAGTAGGTTTTATCCCGGATTTCCAAAAGATACAAGAGATAAATTTATGAAACAATGGAGACAGTCTATGTTAGTGGAAGGGTTGTTTCCTGTATTAACTTTGGAAGAATCCACTGGAAGTAAAAAGACTGGGAAAACGAAACATTTAATGACTTGTGGTAAATCGGATGATGATTATTTGGAGGATTTGCTATTGAAAAATCCCCCACCTTATAATGAGGAACCAAGCACAGTTAATCCAAATGCTCGATTTCTGAAACCACCTTTAATTCCGCAAGTGGTACATGAGACTTTGATAGAAAAAGTACTGCAAGACAGGGAAAGATAAGCATTAAATAAAAAGAGAAGTGAATTGATTCAGAAAATTTCCCAATTAAATACAAGTCCTGAAGCCCTAACAATTCTGGTAACTATTGGCCCAGTTGTTCCGTTGTACGGAGATAAGCAAGCTAGTTCTAAATTTCCCGTTCTAACTACACCTGTAGTTCAATCAAGAAAAGAACACTTAATAGTTGATGATCAAGCAAGTGAATGTGAGTCAGTGATTTCCCTGATGGATTTACCCATAAGAGAAACAGTGGGTGACTTGGTCAGAAAAACCACTCCTATAAATTCGAGAGAAGTACAAATAGAGACATCCTCAGGTACAAGAAATGCCACAGTAGTAACCCCAGAAGAAATAGAGAGATGGACACAAGAAATAGAGAAGCCAAAGTCACAGCCAAAAGTATTGGATATATTTAAATTAAGAGTCGAATTAGAGGAAATGATGGCTAGAAATGTGGGATTGGACAGATTAAATACATTCAGTGAAGATGAGTTATTGTTCATATGTAAAAGCATTACTAGAAATACAAGAGCGTATCATGAAAAATTAATGGATATGGCAGCTAAAATGGGAATTGACATTGGCAAATCTAAAGTGTTACAGAAACCATATTGAGTTGAATTTTATGACAAAGGCTTGGAAAACATGAATATGTCAGGTAGAAAAGTACCAATCAAGGAGCTAATGACATTATTGCAGAAATGGAGTGACCTAGAAAAATGGAAAACTAGATGAGCAAAAAAAAAGAAGAGGCTCGATCAAAACAAACTGCTTCTGAATATGTATTAAAAGAGACAGAAAAGATGGAAAGGTTATATCCCATGAGAGAGGTACCGGGTGGAGGTTATGTACATGTCCCATGATCCCGACAGGATATTTTGTCTTTTTCAAATGATTTCCCAAAACTTAGAGAAAAACCTGTAGAATGGTACAGACAAGTTGAGAGATTTGTGAAAGTTTTGAAATGTCTTTTGAAGGATTTAGATGGAACATTTGACATTGTTGTACCTGTAGATTTGTGGACAGAATGTAAAATTACTCTTGATTGGCCTAGTGATGAGTACCCTAGAGACTGAAAGACAGGGGCACCTTCTGACGAGGTTATGAAGAAGTACAATCAGGTAATACTCTACCTCAAAGGGAAGGTGCCTGCAAAAGAGACTGATTGGACTAGAATAGATAGAACCACTCAGAATAAAGATGAATCTGTGCATGCATATTATGAACGCCTGTTACAAGTATTCAAACAGTATAGTGGTCTAGACAATATTGATATGAAAGACATGACGCATTTCATCTATCGGTTTGTGTCAGGATTAAGGCCAGAAATTTCCCAATGGATTAAAGACCATAAAATTTGCTGGCAGGCCAAGCCGATTGATGAAATCCTTAAATATGAAAAATATTGTGAAGATAAACTCGACAATAAACAAAAAGAGTTAAAGGAAAAAGTAATGTGGGCACAAGTGAAATTAGCCGAGCAACAGGAGCTTCAATTGAGCCATGTAAACAATAACCAGACTCAGAGTGATGGTAATAGGGGTAAGCCTAGGGGAAAATTCAATAGAGAGAAAGCCAAAAAGAAATTCCCTTGTCATGTGTGCGGCAAGTTGGGGCACTGGAAGAATGAGTGTAAGGCTGTGCAAAAGGGTAACATACAAAATAATGATTTGAATCCACAGACGCAGAATGAGGTGCCACGGAAGCAACAGCAGCAGGTAATACAAAACCAGTTACCCCTTGCACCTATGCCAAATTTTAGGAGCAAAGCACACCAGAGTGTGGATACCACAAATTGGGAGGGAAGTGAAAGGAGAGACACAGCAAAATCACAATTTCTTTTGAGTGATACATTTTTCAGTGAGGATAGGTACTGACGGTGCCTGAGAGGGGAGGACGAGGAGTGTGTACTTGGTGCCTCCTTGTCGGTAGATCAGTCAGGTCCATACATTGAAGGAAAGGTTGAAGAAAATGATGTCACCTTTCTATTTAGACACTGGTGCTACCCGTTGTACTGTGAGAACAGCAGATGTTCCAAACCTGCCCATCTTGGGAGAAGCGATCCAAGTAGTGGCCGTTTCTAATAAACAAATTAGTACCCCAGTTACAGAATCAATGGAAATTAGAATAGGCAATTTTAAAGAAATGCACAGATTTGTTGTGTGTGATTCAAGTCCAATAAACCTGTTAGGTAGAGATTTGTTGTGCAAAATGAATTGCACCATCTTTTGCACCCCAAGTGGTGTTGAAATTCAAACCCCAGATGAAGACAGAGTTTATTAATTAATGTTAGCAAAACAAGAAACAGAGAATAAAAAGCTAACTATAGAAGATTTACCAGAAGAATTACAACAGACTGTAAATCCTAATGTGTGGGATTTTACTGTAAAAGATGTAGGATTAATGGCAAACGTTGATCCGATAAAAGTGACAGTGAAGGAAAGTGCAGTTTACGCAAATACTCGACAGTACAAAATGAGCCCAGAAATAAAAGCAGGTGTTGCAGCAGAAATAAAACGTTTGGTTGAAGCAGGCATTTTACAAGAAATAATGAGCAGACCATGTAATTCATCCATAATTGGAAAAAAAACGAGTGGCAAATATAGGGTTGTGCAAGACCTTCGCAAAATAATAAGATTGTTGTCACCTGCTGTCCAGTTGTGCCAAATCCTGCAGAAATTCTGTATCGGATACCGTGGGAAGCTGGATGGTTACTGCAATTGATTTGTGTCATGCATTTTTCTCGATTCCATTACACCCAGACAGTAAATTTCTTTTTTCTTTTGAATTCGACAGTCATGTGTACGTGTGGAACCACATTCCTCAGGGGTATACAGAGAGTCCATGGATTTTTAATCAAATTTTCAAAAAGTGCCTTGAGTCTTTGGTGATGCCCGGACAGTCAGTCCTGGTCCGCTATATAGATGACCAATTGGTGGCGTCTAAATCTCGAAATGACTGTGTTGTTGATACCATTGCTTTACTGAATCATTTGGGTGAAGGAGGGCATAAAGTGTCACCTGAGAAATTACAATTTTTCACCACGTCAGTGAAATATCTGGGGCACCAGATGGAAAGAGGTGTCAGAAGGGTTACCTCAGAAAGAATCAGAATAATCAAAAACATGAATCAACCTCAAACTCAGAAAGAGATCAGAATGTTTTTTGGAGTTGTAGGTTACTGCAGGCAATGGATTCTGGGATTTTCAGTTCTAGCAAAACCGTTGATACAGATAACAAAGAAAAGAACAAAAGACCCAGTAGAATGGGATGATGAAACCATGACTGCTTACTTGAAATTACGAGAATGTCTGTGTACATCTCCAGTATTAGGGATGCCTGATTATTCAAAAGATGTTGCACTATTCTGTGACACACAAGATAATTGTGCACTTTCAGTTCTGACCCAGACACATGGTCTGATGAGATGTCCTGTGGCATATTTTTCTTCCACACTAGATCCAGTGGCATCTGCATTGCCCAGATGTCTGAAAGCAGTAGCTGCAACCTGCATGAGCCTTGAACAAAGTGAGTCCATTATTACGGGACATCCAGTGACAGTGTATGTTCCACATGCAGTTGTGATTTTGTTAACAAGGACCAAGACCCAGTATCTCACTCCTAGTCCGCTGACTAAGTATGAGCGAATTCTTGTAGGTGCAGGGAATGTAACCATTGCTAGGTGTAATATACTGAACCCAGCAACATTGCTACCTAACTCATACTTTGCAGAAGTGAAGGGAGAAGTCGAACATGATTGTATCGACTTGACTGAATACAGAACAAAACCACGTCCTGATATAAGAGAAGAGCCATTAATTGATTTCAAGTATGAGCTATTTGTAGATGGCTCATGTATGAGACATGAGGAAGGAGGTTTGAGTGCTGTCTATACAGTGTGCACGTTGGGGGTCCAATTGAAGCATCCTATTTACCTGGAGTCAAGTCTGCACAAGTAGCCGAAATGGTTGCATTGACAAAAGCATGCAAGTTAGGCAAAATTGGAAAGTAACAATATATACTGATAGCCAGTATGGTTACAGGGTTGTACTCGACTATGGCCAATTATGGATGCAAAGGGAGTTTCTGACTTCTTCAGGTACTCCTATTAAAAATGGTCATTAGGTAAAAGATTTACTTGAAGCAACCCAATAGCCAAACGAAGTGGCTGTGGTCAAGTGTGCTGCTTACAAATCTGGAAATGACAAAGTGACAGCAGGTAACCGGTATGCTGACCAGTTAGCCCAACATTGTGCCACATTTAGAATGGCTGTAAATAAGAAAATTGGAGTGGGTGGAAACAGCTGCCAACTTATGTTGCTTGAAGGTGTGAGAACGTGGGAAGAAGTGAGAGACTTGCAAAATGAAGCAGAAGCAAAAGAAAAAGAAGAGTGGAGAAAGATAGGTTGTCAGAGAAGGGTTGAAGATGGTGTCATTGTTTATCTGGCTGGTAGGCCTGTGTTACCAGACTTTTTGCTTGCTCCTATTGCTAGGATGTTCCACGGAAATTCTCATTTGGGAAGAGAGTTCATGATACGTCTATTCAGACAGTCGTGGTTCAATGCGAAATTCAGGAACATAGCAGAAGCACTTTGCCAAAGGGGTTTAATTTGTCAACAAATGAATCCTGGAAAGAAAACTGTAGTGTTACAAGGAAAGATTGGTGAGGCAGAGGGTCCTTCATACGATTGCAGTTTGATTTTATTCAGTTACCCCCTTGTCGAGGACTAAAATACATTCTTGTCATTGTCTGCCTATTTTCAAAATGGGTGGAAGCTTACCCCACAAGTAGGAATGATAGCATCACTGTACCCAAACTCCTACTCAGAGAACTCATTCCACGTTTCGGTTTTCCAGTAACGATTGGATCAGACCGAGGCTGCCATTTTAATAATGAAATAATTGGTCTAATCTGTGAAGCATTCAATGTTAAACAAAAGCTGCATTGTGCATACCGCCCAGAGGCTTCTGGAGTGGTAGAACAACTGAACGGCACAATCAAGTCGCGATTGGGAAAGATGCATGAATATACCCGTTTAGAGTGGCCAGATGCTTTACCTCTTGTTCTGATGGGACTCAGAAGTATTCCAGATCGGAACACAGACTTGAGTCCTCATGAAATACTAATGGGAAGGGCAATGAGGCAAGCATAGGTGCCAGGACACAAGCTGCTAAATATATCTGTTGATTTAGTACTGGAGTACTGCAAAGAACTGGCTGACCAAGTGCATTCTATTTCTCACCAGGTTGGGGAAGACGCTGTCGCCAGACAAGCAACTCCAGCACATGACTTGAACCAGGAGATTGGGTAGTGTTAAAGAAACACACTCAAAAATCTTGCCTTGCACCGAGGTGGGGAAAACCACGTGAAGTTATTTTGGTTACCACCGTAGCTGTAAAGTGTGAAGGAGTTCCACACTGGATCCATGCTAGTCACACAAAAAGAGTGAATGAGCCTCATGAAAGGAAGGTTGGGCAGCTGAGGGGTCTCAGGATATCGATCCTGAAGTAGCTGAAGAGGAACAACCGAGCAGCAGTCAAGATGATTGGATTCCAGTAGTTGAGATAACTGCAGAATACGTGAGAACCAGAAGTCAGACTTATTTAGACAGTCAGAGTGATAGTGAGGACGAGATAGGACTAGAAGAACGTAATCAGATCACAGAAATCCAAGCCAATGGTGATCTTGAGGAGGATCAGATAAGGGAAAATCAATATACTCAGACATTCGAAATACCTATCACAGCTCCAGAGTCTGAGGAGGGACAGATAGGTAATAGGGCGAAAGCTCAGGCAGGAGAAAATCAAGGGTTCGAAGAGCTTGAGCAGGACCAGTGTACCGACCGGATTCTCGGACCAGATGGAATCAGCTCCTAGGAGCCCCTCTAACCCAGCCGGAACATAATCCCCTCCCTCCTTAGAACATATTTACAATGGGTATAGATATATGTATGTACATCTCGTACCTAAAGACGGGGAAAATAGCAATAAACATGCGTAGGTTTTCTACAATATCCTATTCACACCAACTAGTCTCGCGGCCACTTAGGCCCAGACTAATCTGCCCTGGGGCAGGTCTGATTATATACTTCTCACACACTGATCTCCCTCAGTGCTCACTCGACACGCAATCCGGCGTGTCTATACACACGGGCCTGCAGTCCCTGTGCTCTCAATCACACACGGTCCGCAATCCGGCAGACCTCCACACCGTATCCTTCCGGTGTTCTCATTCACACACGATCTGCAATCCGGCGGACCTACACACCGTATCCTTCCGGTGCTCTCATTAACGCCGTGTACCAACGACGATCACCTTCCTATGGACACTTAGGGAAGAAATCTCTCATTATCTACTCAGGATAAAACTATGATAATAGAAATCAGTATGGCTTTCCAAATTAGAATATGTACCTTCTGCTCCTGACATCAAATGTCCCCTTGCTTCCTTATTGCTCAGTCATCCCCTACCTGATCGGGATTCGCATCCGTTCATGCAAACAATGTCTGACTAGAAGACCAGGTTACCCCGATTGAACAAGAATACAAGTCACATGTCGGTTCACTAAGAACTGGGGTGTTTTATTACAATAAAAATGAACACAATACTACACAATATATATATTTTCTGCAAAGAAAGGTGAAAGTTAGAATGCGCGCTTGGTAAGGGAAAGGGCGGAGGTCACCTGGTTAATATGAAGTCGGGGTTCGGCAGTCATCTAGGTTCCCTTCTCGTCTGTGTCTTGGCTCGTCTCGGAATCACACCTCTGCAGTCACGGATACACGTCTGCACCGCTATGCTCGATCTCCTCTGCTTCCCTCCAAGTCACTGGAACCTTGCTCGCTATTAACTACCGTCTCTCTCTCTCTCTCTCTCTCTGTCTCTGTGCGCTCCGCGCTACTTCTCCTTCAGTCGTTCTCAGAGAGTCTCGGTTTCAAAATCTTTCTCGGACTTCAAAATGGCGACTGTCTGCCTTGAAAATAATTATTGGCATAGATGCTAACGGCTAGCTGCCGCCTACAGACTGACTGACTCATTGCCTAACACTTTCGCTAATATCAAAACCTGTCCCTTCATGGAAAGTTACCGCCAGTAACCTGCCGCCCACCAAATTCTTGTACCTCCCCGTACCAAGGACACGTTCCCAGCCGGCCGGCCTGAAGTTGTGTCTTCGGAGTGGAGAAAAATACAGTCTTTCGATAAGGGCCAGCCTGAACCGGTTCTCTCCAAGCGAACAACACCTCGAAACTAAAACATTACACTTAACCTAGAAAGCCTCTCAAGCTACCAGGCAGAGGGCAAGATGGAGTCTGTCCCGTTTAAGGCCTACAAGGCCCAAAATACGCATAACTCCATGGAAGATATACTAACACTCTTGCAAAAGGATGGATCATCACTAATACTTATATATCTATCCCCTAGCTTAAATTTATAAGCCCTGATCTAAAGAAAAGGGTACGAAAATGCACTACTGTGCCTCATGGATAGGTCCTACTTATAGTCCTAATCCCTATACTATAAGGGCAATAGGCTGGAGTCATCTTCCATCATCCTCCCTCTAAAGAGGGCCGAAAAAGTCGGTCATTACAACCAGATAGGAGTAGAAAAATGTGTTCAGGAAGAAGAAGGTGGATCAAATCAAAGTCAAATTCAGAAGATACCTGAACAAGGCCAGATTAGTAACCAGGCAGAAGAAACAGAAATAAGACCTGGACCTAGTCAGAAAGAGAGGGATACAGAAGACAGCATTGAAATAGATGTGCCGCAACTGAATGAAAATAAATGGGCACTGGAAGAAGGCCAGAGCACAGTGCCAGCTAAAAGACTCAGAAAAGGAGACAAGTGGCCTAGGTTTGTCAAAAGACTGAGATTTCATCTAAAGACAATAAATGAAGAACCAGAACAAGTAAACGAAATAACTAGTCAAGCTGAACAGTCTCCGATACAACCAAGAAAGAGAAGTCCACGACTGAAAAGACTGAATAATAAATTCAGAGATCCTGAATGGACTTACATTGTTCTTGAATATTTCGAAAACTTAGAAATAAGTGACAAAAGTAATAACAAATTGATTGCTGCTCAGACTGACGGAGATGTGAGACCCACTTGAAAATTTCACAGGGTAAAAGACTGTGTAAAAGCTACAAAGAGGGGTTAAATCTCCTTGGTCAGAAATGGATGACCGTACTGTTAATGGAAGACCGAAAAGAAACTGTTTAAAAACATGCTGTAGAATATGCACATGTAGTATAGCGATAGTACTGATAGTATGGTTAGGACTGACAATAGCTATAGCTTGCATAATGAGTAGAGAAATGAAGAATGAGAATAATGAGCTACAAACAATATATACACCTAGTAAAATGGATACACTAGAGAAAGCACTTAGCATTAAGCAACAAAAGGTAGATTTAGTAGCATCCGATGAGGAAGGACTACATTATACTGGAATTAAAAATAGAACTCACTTAAATGTACTTGCAAACTTATTAGTACACTATGTAGAAGCTATGGAAATAGAAGATTGCTATGTTTGTATGAAGTTACCTTCTTCGTTAGCCGAAGGTGTAACTTACCATCATTTACCACTACCATATGGAATTTCATGTGGTATTTTAGCTAGCTTATTCTATAAGAAAGGACCTTTGCAGTATTACTATTCTAATTCAGATGTGATATTTTCTGAACTTACTATACGTAGTAACCTGAATCCTGTACATACTAGAGTGATGTAACACGTTATATGGGTGAATATTTTCTAACAATAGGTACAATAGATATAGCTGAAGCACACACGAATAATTTAACATGCTTATGACATGAAAAAGAGAAAATATTTTTAAATATGGTTGAGAAAAGGAGAGAGAATTTCTAACGAAAGGCAAATGATAAGAATCATAAAATTCCTAAATGGGCTGAAAATATACGGTTCACCCCAAATGGCAAGACTCATGCTGCTATGTTGTTGGATTTTGAGAAGAAAGGGAAACTCTGTCTCCATAGAGAAAGAACAAGTTAATATAACAATATATTTGTTGGTTCCAGTGAATGTGAACACAATTATAAGGTAATTGGGGGTTGGGGTTTCAAAGATGGAGCTGAACCTGTGTTTCCTGGAATTTATTTTATATGCGGAAACAAGGCTTATTACAAATTGCCAGATCATTGGTATGGGAGCTGTTGAATGTTGAAATTCCATCATTTTTGCACTTACATACCTGACAAAAGTGTTGAAATTAAAGGATATGTAAGAAATATTCCACATTTGAAAAAATAGCTTAAGCCACTGGAGGTTGAGGGTGCATGGAAAAGACTTACTGATGGTCTCTCCTCTATAGGTAGTTGGCTTTCTAATGAAAGAAAAGTTTTGCAGGTAGAATACTGATGCCAATGGTGGGAATAGGCTTACTAATTTTAGGGATAATAATTTGTTGCAAATGTCAAAAGCACAAAAAGACATATACAGTAAATAGGGGAGGGAAAAAGAGAAATATTGATGAACTGGAATTAGAAGAGTTGAATGGAAATATATACAAGAAAGTGAAAAACTTTCACACAAACAATGAAAAGAAACAAAATAGAAAGTTTGAAGAAATTGAGCTGGGTGAAATGTGAAAAGTTGGCATCTATTTCATTAATTGGTGATGATACCAAATATCATCAAAGAGTGGATTTATGGAGCAAGGATTCACCTGTAATGCGACTTGCTTGTAATCAGTCCTCTCAACATAACGTTACTGTACTAATCAACATGTTTGTTTTATTAATATCGCATTACACGACATCTGAGGGAAGCGTGAATGTGTGCTTTTACTAATGTTAATCAGCTTGCAATAATATGGCTGCTGCTACGCTGGATTTCTTTCTGCACATGCGTCTGTCACACTCACGTAACATGACGTATCTTTAGCTTGGAGGGAAAATTTTGCTTCTGCGCATTAAAACTAAGATGGCTGCACTGTGTTACAGCATGCAGGAAGCTTGCACTGCTGCTTTTGCTAAGCTGTTCGTTCTGCTTAACACTAACACAGTAGTTAAATATAAAGTAATGGGAATAGAGTAGAGATAAGTGATATACAGTGCATTCATTTATTTGTGTTCTAAAACTGTTTCTTCTCTATTTTTTATGTATCATAATCTTTGGGCATGAGAGGTGCTATTACACCATCTTGAAAAACCACACTGCACATATCAAGCTACCGAAGGAGCTTAAGTCATTCGTTATTGAACCAAAGCCAAGATTTCATCACACTAGAAGATGCGCCTGGGAACCTGACTTGATGACCCCAAGCGGAAGACAAAATTGTTAACATTGTATTTCTATAAGAACATCCATTGTTGGGCGGAATAAAGATGCATGAGAAAATTAAATTGATGGGAGGGAAGGTTAATAGAATATTCAGGAGAAAAGTTTCATTTTGGTATGGTGTGATGACCTCTCCTCCTTCTTTTCCTAATCAAAATTGGTGATCCTTACACTTGCAACATTGGGGGGTGGTACACTGACCTGGAAAATAGTATAACTAGGGTAGGCTTTGCTAGTTAATTTGTCCGACTTGTCCGAATAGCTGACCTGTCACTGATCCAACGCACTCAATAGGAATCGAGAGCAGAGGTGCTGGCGGAGCACTCGTTCAGAAGATTTGAAACCCAGATTGGGGTTTGCAAGCTGAAGTGATGGCAAAGCACTTTGTCAGAGAATTCGATAACTCTTACCGGGTTCTGGCTGTTAGCTGCAGAGAGGGAGTAACGCAGGCGTTTGAACTTTAATTGCCTGTGCCGGTCTTAGCCTGTGGTGGTCCTGTCCTGATCCAATTTGGCTTTACCTGTCCTGATTCTGATCTGCACCTGCCTGCCTTTAAGGTGCCTGCATTTTCGGGGTTCTGTCCTTTAAACTGACCCGTGGACAGGGTTAGTTCTTCACACCATTCTAGGTAAATATTCTATGTGGGTATATCATTGTTCTGACTCCTTCTCTATTCCCATCCTAATGTTAAATGATAAAGGTTTTACATATTGTCGTATGTCATTGCTCTGATTCCCTCCCTCTTCCCTACCCTAAATGACAAATGCATAGAGACTGTCTTATAAAATCTATACATATTTGTATTCTAATCGTTATTTTCCTGCTTGGAATAAGACATTTAAAGAATTTTAGAAAAGAGTTTAAACACTATCTGAGTTTGTGGTTATTAAACGAGTGCAAATGTTAAATGTTACCTATATTCTTGCTAACTCCCTGATCCAATAGGACTTTAGGTACCGGTGAAAAGGATTGGTAAGTCGATGGTATAGGTCCTAAAAGAAATTCATAAATCACTGATTGGAGTAAGTACACAGGTTACCTGATTAAAACTCATCATATGTTGTTTATGGACCCAGGTGAGTATGATAATCTGAATCGGGTGACCTGCCCGCTCTATCAGCATATATAAGAGAAAAATACACATGTATATCTGCATTACCCATATGTCATAACCTACACTTTCAGTAATCCTGTCCTCTGTTTTAGATTATAGCACAACACGTCCGAGGTGCATATTCTCCACATTAATAATTAAAGTCTGCCATCTGTTGCAAGACACACTATTGGGTTTTTAGCGTTGTTTGTATCAGCCATTCCGCTACCACTAAGGTAACCAACTATAACATACTGCGCATCAGTACCATACTATGCTCCCTTAAATCAAAACATTGTACCAATAATATATTTTCCATATGTCCACTATTTTTAGATCAGATTATTGTTTTTAATCACCTGACATCAGCCTACCCCATATAACTCTTGGATTGTTTGATCCAGTGAATCCAGTTCAATAACATTGGTACGCTACAAATTAAATACACAGACTGTGTATCAAATAGCTAATGTCTATTCATCCTTTCATACTTGTACCATGACTTAAATTTGACATATCTCTCATTTTAAATAATCAGAATTCTGTTTTCAAGAGAATTTACATTCCTCCTTTCCGGTTTAATCTCACCGGAACAAAAGGTAGTTTTCGAGATAAATCCTTTTATGCCATCTAATCACGTCCAGGCCCTAAATATTGATCACCTTGGGTCGTTTGGGTCTGACTACTTTTATTCTACATTCTTTTTATCTTTGTAGTGACCTGTTATTTTGTCATATTTCAGAGTTATGGTGACTTTAGTCTACTACCATCTTAGTATAGTGGATAGATCCCTATCTTCAGCCTATTCTTAGGATTAGCCTATTGACTTTGGCATACGCGTATGTCTTTTCATCATTTTGGGGCCTAAAAACCCATATTAGAGGGTAGATCCTTTATTCCTGATACTATATTACCTATTGGTAGGGTTTGTTTATGTTTTTAGATAGAGCTATGCGTCTCTTTCATCATTCTCGGGCCTACAGGGCCCAAACGAGAGAGACTCCATTTTCCTTCCTGCCTCGGCTGCTCGAGGTGCTTGTAGGTCAAGAGTGATGTTTTAGTTATGAGCTGTTGTTCACTGGAGAGGAACCGGTCAGAGCTGGCCCTTATCGGAGGAATGTAAGCAGAGCTCGGGTTTTAGACAAAACAGCAGTTGGCCACTGTGGGAGCGTAGGGAGCCTGGAGCCTAGCACAAGAATCTGGTGGGTGGCAGGTTACTGTCTGGAAATTTCCATGAACGAGGAGCTCTTTATATTATCGAGGTGTAAAGAGGAGAGGCAAGCAGAAAGCAGTCAACAGCTGACAGTTGCAGTTGCAGATGACAGTTGGAGTTTGGAGCAACCGAAGGCTGATGAACTTTTGGAGAGACTGAAGTTACATCGTGAGTCAGTCTATTAGAGCAGTTGGAGATAGTTAAACGTCAGAGTTAGAATAATCAGACTGAAGAAGTTAGTTGAACAGATGGTTTCCAGAGCGGCTGAAACTATATCATTAGATTGAAGTCTGGAGGTGTAGACAGTTTGTGAGAGAGAGAGAGAGAGCAGAGCTGAGCCACAGAGACAAAGAAGACGGGTTCCAGTGTTTGAAGGGGCATAGTGGTGCAGACGTGTATCCATGGGTTCTGAGTAGAATCTGAGATGAGCCAAGGCACAGACGAGAGAGGGGCCCAGATAACAGCTAGAACCAAACTCCGTAATTATAAGGTGAAGTCTGTCCTGCTATTATAGTATATTTATGCTAATTCTTTTCTTTACTTTTCAGGCTATGCTTAGATCGTTAGGTAGTATTGTAACTTTATAATATAATGTTTTCTTTGTATGTTCTTGTGTAATAAAGGGACACCAGTTTGTAACTAACACATACTTGCTTATTGTTCTTTTGACAAAGCTAACCTTTCTTTACAGCCAGGTGCTATCATATGGAAGGATGGGTGATTCCCTTCCTACAGGTAACTGATGCGGGAGATTGATGTGAGTTTTATGTCAGGGAATAATTCTTAAGTGTAACAATTTGGCAGTTCTTGTGTTTGAGGATCGGATATCACATGAGGGATAACAATTCATATAAGATAGACCCCCAGTAAATATTAGTTATAAAGAAACTTTCCCAATAGAGAGAGAGAGAGAGAGAGAGAGAGAGAGAGAGAGAGAGAGAGAGGTATTAGTAGGACAGTGAGATCGCTCAAGATAGGGCGTTAATGAAAACACCAATTGGAATTGGTGTATAATGAGATTGCTCAAGATAGGGCACAAGTGAGAACACCAATTGGGGAAGATGTATAATGAGACTGCTCAAGATAGGGCGTTAAAGAGAATACCAATTGTGGATGGTGTGGTAGAGTGAGCTGCTCTCCACAATGAGAAGGAGGGTAGAATAGTCCAGGCCAGTTTGTCGCGGGGCTATAAGGTAAGATCATAGGATGGGACATGGAATTCCATAGTTATTAGTGATCATTCTTAGTAACTCCTCAGATCTAGCAGTGTTTTTGATGATATAAGCTTGTATATTGCGAGTGCCCCATTCCTGGGTAAGTATTCAGGAACCATTGTAAATAGGGTCCGGGAAGGGATGGTGTTACGTTTTGGCCGGGTTGGTTGTATCTAGGTGAGTGACTGATTCTTGGTCCAAAAATCCGGTCATTACATTTGGCATCACAAACAGTTTCGAATGTAGTGCCGAGAAGTGTCATGGTTTTCATTACATTTGGCGTCACCAACCGTTTACGAAAGCCTTGTAGCGCGTTTTGTTTTCATCTTGTTGGTTTGCGCTAAGCGTGTGTGGAGGTTCTTTTTGTATATTTTTGTTTATTTCTGTATATATTTCTACTTTTGATACGATGTTTTTGGGAGAGTCAAAATCTACTGTCAAATTGCCTATTGAAATTCCCGGATGAGAATCGACGCCTTATGAGGCGCTAGCTCATGAATGGGCTGATTGTACTGGCTTGAGTGAGAGCTGGAATTCTTGTATGGAAACAGCAGAACCGGCTCAGGTGATTGCTTGCTTGCAGAAAGCGCCGATTGTGAAGGACGAGGAGCTTCCTATATTAGGACGGAGAGGTTGGATTCTATTGCATGCGTACAAGCTTGTACATGAGAAGTTTGTGAAGTTGCAGCATCAATGCAAAAACTTTGAAGAACAGTTTGTTGAAGTGCAAAATGCTTGTACTCTTTTGAGATGTCAGAAAAAATTGCTTGCCGACAAACTTGACACATACCAGACTATTGCAAAAAGAGCTGCAGTTCGTATTGCTAAATACAAATACAGACATCGACGTGGTCGAGTCAGTAAAAGGAAAGTGCATTTAGTTGTGGCGAAAGCAGGGCTCGATTGGAACCCTGATGACTGGGATGGTAATATCTGGGACTCAAATGAGTCTGGCTCCTCGGAATGAAGGGCGTGAATCTTCTCGTACTGAACGTGACTGTAAATCGTGTTCTTCTTGTAAATCTGACGATCAGTGTACATGTAATGATTGTGCGGAGGTTTCTGCACATCCTGTCTTTCGGGGAAAATTACAACAGGCCAATGGGATTCCTTTAGACAGTTTGGAATATTTTACACAACAGGAAGTTAGTGACATTTTGGATCGATTTTCACAATGGCCTGGTGAAACCTTGCTTATGTGGATGGTGTGTCTTTTTGAATTGGTGCTGCTGGCATCATGTTAGATATGGGAGATGCACTGAAGTTCTGTTCTTTGAGTTCCGATTCTACTGTGCAAGATCATTTCTGGATTTATAATGTACATGGACAGATTAGTTTGCTTCAATTAGCGACAGAGGGTTGTAATCATAAATATCCTACTGAATCTGATTGGCCTTTGAATGATAAGCCTTGGTATACTTTACGAGACGCCTCACAGAGATTGAAAGAGGAGGTGATGAAAACTGCAACTTTTTAGGCACGTCTGACAGATTGATGGATGGCTTATTAACTTCTTCTGTGTGGAATAGAATTATTCGATCCGCCCCTGTTGCCTATAAGCAAGTTATGATGACATTGTTGATTAATCAGACTGGCAGTCCTTTGTCTCTTGTGCTTGAGGCTGTGCGTCAACTTGGTGAATTGGGCGAGTGGCTTAAACCGGACAGACAATCTAGACCTGAGGGTCGTACTGGTGGTAATTATCGATTTACTAGACGTGACATGTTTCTCGCCTTGTTGGCTGATGGTGTGAAAAGAGAAGATATTGATGGTGAGCCGAATAATCGATTGTGGGCCATGTTCCGCAAACGTGGCTTAGACAAAAAGGAAGGTGCTAGGCGAGTACGTAAACAGGATTATGATCATAATCATTCTGATGACAGTGCTGATGATACAAACCGTGATAGATCTGACAGGCATGGCAGAAGATGGAATGAGAGAGATATATCTCCCTATTGTGCACGAGAGAGAGAGGAAAAGGGGGAGAAAGAGAGGGGGAGAGATGAGCGTTTTGAAAGCAGACATAGAGAGGAGAGGGATGAATCTCCTGAACTGAGGATGAGAGATAGACAACACAGATTTTCTGAATGAAATTCACAATACTTTGTGGATGACAAAAATCCATTTTGTGAGGGAAATAAGTATGAACGAGAGGTGACACTACCTAAAAGATTTGAAAGTCTTTATCTTGATTTGACTTGGGCGATGGAATGCAATAAAAACGACTAGGAAATAGGTCAAGCTCCGGTACGCAATTGGGCTCACAGAAATGATAGACCCTATGTAGACATTGACATTTTTTGGAGACATCGTAACATACAGAGGGCCCCAGCATTGGTAGATACAGGAGCAAAGGCCACTTTAATTTATGGGAACCCAAAGAAACTTAAAGGACAATTTTTCACAATTACTGGGTTAGGTGGTAAAGAAACTCCGGCAGTGCAATCTAATGTTGAAATGAAAATAGGTAGAATTCCCCGAAAAGAATATTCTGTACTAGTAGTACCCCTTCTTGAATATATAATTGGAATCGATATCCTAAAAGGTATGACATTATATTTAGATGATGGATGTTATCGATTTGGAGACAGTAATTATATATCATCAAAGTCCATGAGAGTTGGTCGTTTGAGAATTCCTCCTGTAAAAATTCCCCAAGCTACAAAACTAATTTCCCAGAAACAGTATCGCATTCCAGGTGGGCATGAAGAGATCAGTGCTACAATTCAGGATTTAGTGGATGCAGGAGATATAACTCCTGTTACTTCTGCCTGGAATAATCCCATATGGCCGGTGCGCAAAAGTGATAATTCTTGGCGCTTGACAGTTGATTATCGCGAATTAAACAAACATAAACCTCCTTTGACTGTTGCAGTGCCTGATATTATTACTTTAATTGAGAGAATTCAAAAACATTCAGGAACTTGGTATGCTTCCATTGATATTGCTAATGCCTTCTTTTCCATCCCGATTGCCCCTGAGTGTCAAGAACAGTTTAGTTTTACATGGAATGGACGTCAAATGACGTTCATAAGTCTTCCTCAGGGCTATTTGCATAGTCCTACGATCTGTCACCGGCTGGTGGCAGAACATTTAACTGAAGTACCGATAAGTTCACAAATACAGGTGTGTCATTACATTGATGATATTTTGATTCAAGGTGAAACACAGGAACAAGTTCAGACCCAATTAGATTTAATCGTAACTCATTTGCAAAGTAAAGGTTGGGAAATTAATTATTTGGCTTTTGGCGTCAACATATCTCACATTTGAGTCAGATATTAGTCCCTTTGTACAAAGTTACCGGTAAAAAGAATACCTTTGAATGGCGTAAACCGCAGCAAGATGCGTTTGATTTGGCGAAAGAAGCGATTCAGCATGCTTTGGATTTGTGGCCCGTGCTTGATGGTGCTGTGGATTTGAATGTGTCTGTGCAAGGCCCTTATGCAAATTGGAGTTTGTGACAAAAGCAAGGTAGGATAAAAGAACCTTTAGGTTTCTGGACTAAAAGGTTACCTGAGGCTGGTGAGCGTTACACACCATTTGAGAAACAGTTACTTGCATGCTATTGGGCTCTGGTGGATACCGAGCAATTGACTTTGGGAAATGATGTGATTTTGAGACCTGAAATTCCTATTATGCCATGGGTTTTGAGTTCACTAAAAACTCATAGGATTGGACGCGCTCAAGAAGCAAGTGTGATTAAATGGAAATGGTATATACAAGATAGGGCACGTGTAGGACCGAAAGGTGTTGCGACATTACATGAGCAGGTGGCGCTGGCGCCGTTAGGAGAGGCAGAAAGTGATTGCTCCTTACCTATAGTACAGGAATCCCCTGTTAAGGGGGGTAAGCCATTTGATGATTTGTCCGTGGAGGACAGAAAACATGTGTGGTTTACGGATGGTTCAGCGAGGTACATTGGAGAGAAGAGGCATTGGAAAGCAGTATTCTACAATCTGATCACACAGAAATTGCTAAGTACCATAGGTGAAGGAAAGAGTAGTCAATTTGCTGAACTATATGCTGTTTATCAAGTTTTGAAACAAGAATTGCCTGGTACATGTCACATTTTTACTGATATCTTGGTCCACTGCTAATGGTCTAGCGGATTGGTTACCTACATGGTATTCCCATAACTGGAAATTGCATTCTAAGGAGCTTTAGGGTAAGCATTTTTGGCAAGAGATTTGGGAACTACTTCCTCAGAGTAATGTAAGTTTCTCATTTTGATGCACACACACATGTAGATTTCCTTGATAAACGTTTTCACCAAATTGCAGATGAGAAATCTAACATTTCTGAGGCAATGGTGGACAAACAAGATTTTGATTAGGCGGGATTGGCGAAAGGGGCCCACCAGAAGGCAGGACATTTTGGAGAAAGAATCACTTGCAGGTGGGCTGCTGATTGAGGAATTTATATTCCTCTCAATTTGATTAAAGACATTATACTTCATTGCCCCGTATGTCAGCATTCTAGACAGAGAGAAGTGCCTCAAATTGTAAAAGGGCAATTGCATTGAGGAAAATCCCCTGCACAGATTTGGCAAATAGATTATATAGGTCCTCTTCCCATGAGTAAAAATTGTCAATATGTTTGTACAGTTGTAGACACTTTCGGTGGTCTCTTGGTGGCCTTTCCCTTTAAGAGAGCTACTCAGATTAATACTATTAAAACGTTAGAGTTTATCATGTTGTACTATGGTGTTCCACTTCAAATACAATCTGATAACGCATCCCATTTTAAAGGCAGACTAGTGCAGGAATTTTGTGCAGAGAACAACATCGAATGGGTGTTTCATATACCTTATCACCCACAGGCAGCAGGCCTTGTGGAGAGAATGAATGGTTTGCTGAAACATCAATTACGTAGCTTATCAAATGACAACTATAAGAACCGGAGAGATCATTTGTTTGATGCATTGCTAATTTTGAACAATCGTCCTTATTTGAATTCTGCTTCCCCATTAATGGGTTTATTTCCTCCAGCTATTGATGCTAACCCCTACACCGTGGAAAGTACAGTGATGCATTGGGAAATTTCCCCTGGAGCTTTAGCTCCATGAGAGCGACCCCAGGTTCTGCAGGCCTAGACCTGCATTCTATAAATACCATTACCCTAAAGAAAGAGGATATTACTATTGTGGAGACCGGTATTGGTGTCCAAATACCTGCTGGAAGTTTTGGATTAATTGCCCCGAGATCTGGATTAGCTTTAAAAGGTGTCCAGGTGGTCAGAGGTGTCATTGACAGTGATTATCAGGGAGAGATTAAAGTGATCCTGTTAAACAGTGGTGATTCTGATTTACTGATGCACCAAGCAGACCGAGTTGCTCAATTGCTAATTATGCCCGTTTTCAGTGGTGAGATTCAAAAAGGTACTGCCCTAAATCTGTTATCTGTACAAGGAAAAAAGGGTTTTGGCTCCACTGATAATCCCGGAGCAAGAGTGTGGGTTCAGTCACCTAAAAATCCCCCTGAACAGGCTGAAATAATTGCAACCGGTCAGGATAATACGGTCATACTCATGAAGCCAGGGCAAAATAGCTGGGAAGGTGTCCCAGCTGATAAATGTTATTTGCGAGAATGAATAATACCTGTATTTGATCCCGTTCTCCTAGACCATCGTTTGGATTGCTGCTGTCGGAAGTGTCATCGCTGGACTCCTTTTGGCTTGCTGTGCCGAGAGACGGGAGAGCCCCCAGGACTGGAATAATTCCTTGGACCGAAGACGCCGTTCTTCTGCGTCATGGGATTCATCATCTAATTTCTGGACATCTCTAGCCCGGAGACTAACTAACTCTAATCACTTCTGTTTGACCCCTATGCATTCAGTGACTGATATTCTAGCAACCTGCTTGGTTGCTGTCCCCACTTCTATGGAGACACTTGCCCATATTTTAATTTATCTAATGCTCATCACAATGTGATTTTTAGTGATTTTGCAGCCTATGATTACTGTGCTCTATGAACAGTTTTGCCTGATTTACAGCCCCCTTTAAATTCCCAAATAATGACTTACAATATTACCGAGGGTGATCTTTGCTTTTTTATGACCTGTGATCCTAAAATCATAGGCAAGTGCATTCAATTGAGACAGAAAAATGTTACTTCATTTACTACCCATGAAAGAACTCTATGTTTCGAAAAAGACCATCTAAATCATGTACTTCTGTTAGAAATAATATCACTTGTAGGCATCTTGTAGTTACCCCTAGTCACTATCATATGGTGATATTACCTTCTGGATGGCTATTTTCATGTGGCAATTCATCTTGGCCCTATATTCCTGCTAATATTACTGGAGGTCCTTGTGCTATTACTAGAATAAGTTTATTAATGTTTTCTTCACATCCTGATGTTATTTTCCGAACTATACGTGATGCCCCGTCTTTGAAAGCCAATTGTGATTCCTCATTACATTTATTTTCCCCGTCTGAGTATCTTGGTTTAGCGTTTTCTATTTTAGGTGTTCCTGCATTCTCTGTATACAATGCTAAATCAATTGGAAAATTGGCTTGCTGGATGGTCAAATCTATTAATCATACTTCTATTGTTTTATCTGACCTTTTATTAGATGCTCAAGGTGAGCGTAGAGCCATTTTACAAAATAGAGCTGCAATAGATTACCTTTTATTGAAACATGGTCATGGCTGCTCAAATTTTGAGGGCCTTTGCTATTTTAATCTGTCTGACCATTCCAAATCCATCCAGTCCCACATTGATAAACTTCATGAATTAACTGAAGAAGTTAGGCAACATATAGATCAAGGGTGGTTTGATTGGCTTTTCAATTGGTTGCCTGATTTGCATTCCCTACGTCAAGTGTTGGGGGGTGTCTTGATTGCTGTTTCTATTTTAGTTGCTATTTGTTGTTGCATTCAATGTGTCCCTTCCTTAATTCAAATTCTTAGACCACACACTATGTCTAGGTCTGTTAGTTTTGTTTCTTATTATTCTTCATCAGATGTTCACTCAGTTTGACAGATGTTAGTAGACGAAAGTCAAGGGTGTAGTGATATTTTGTCATATTTCCGAATGATGGTGACTTTAGTCTACTACCATCTTAGTATAGTGGATAGAGCCCTATCTTCAGCCTATTCTTAGGATTAGCCTATTGACTTTGGCATAAGCGTATGTCTTTTCATCATTTTAGGGCCTAAAAGCATATATTAGAGGGTAGATCCTTTATTCCTGATACTATATTACCTATTGGTAGGCGTTGTTTATGTATTTAGATAGAGCTATGCGTCTCTTTCATCATTCTCGGGCCTACAGGGCCCAAACGAGAGAGACTCCATTTTCTTTCCTGCCTCGTCTGCTCGAGGCGCTTGTAGGTCAAGAGTGATGTTTTAGTTATGAGCTGTTGTTCACTGGAGAGGAACCGGTCAGAGCTGGCCTTTATCGGAGGAATGTAAGCAGAGCTCGGGTTTTAGACGAAACAGCAGTTGGCCACTGTGGGAGCGTCGGGAGCCCGGAGCCTAGCACAAGAATCTGGTGGGTGGCAGGTTACTGTCTGGAAATTTCCATGAACGAGGAGCTCTTTATATTATCGAGGTGTAGAGAGGAGAGGCAAGCAGAAAGCAGACGACAGCTGACAGTTGCAGTTGCAGATGACAGTTGGAGTTTGGAGCAATCGAAGGCTGATGATCTTTTGGAGAGACTGAGGTTACATCGTGAGTCAGTCTATTAGAGCAGTTGGAGATAGTTAAACATCAGAGTTAGAATAATCAGACTGAAGAAGTTAGTTGAACATATGGATTCCAGAGCGGCTAAAACTATATCATTAGATTGAAGTCTGGAGGTGAAGACAGTTCGTGAGAGAGAGAAAGAGCAGAGCTGAGACACAGAGACGAAGAAGACGGGAGACGGGTTCCAGTGCTTTGAAGGGGCATAGCGGTGCAGACGTGTATCCGTGGGTGCAGTGTAGAATCTGAAATGAGCCAAGGCACAGACGAGAGAGGGACTCAGATGACAGCTAGAACCGAACTCCGTAATTATAAGGTGAAGTCTGTCCTGCTATCATAGTATATTTATGCTAATACTTTTCTTTACTTTTCAGGCTATGCTTAGATCGTTAGGTAGTATTGTAACTTTATAATATAATGTTTTCTTTGTATGTTCTTTCTTGTGTAATAAAGGGACCCCAGTTTGTAACAAACACATACTTGATTATTGTTCTTTTGACAAAGCTAACCTTTCTTTACAGCCAGGTGCTATCGTATGGAATGATGGGTGATTCCTTCCTACAGGTAACTGATGCAGGAGATTGATGTGAGTTTTATGTCAGGGAGTAATTCTTAAGTGTAACAATTTGGCAGTTATTGTGTGTGAAGATTGGATATCACATGAGGGATAACAATTCATATAAGATAGACCCCCAATAAATATTTTTTATAAAGAAACTTCCCCAATAGAGAGAGAGAGAGAGGAAGGCATTATTAGGACAGTGAGATCGCTCAAGATAGGGCGTTAATGAAAACACCAATTGGGATTGGTGTATAATGAGATTGCTCAAGATAGGGCATTAGTGAGAACACCAATTGGGGAAGGTGTATAATGAGACCGCTCAAGATAGGGCTTTAATGAGAACACCAATTGTGGATGGTGTGGTAGAGTGAGCTGCTCTCCACAATGAGAAGGAGGGTAGAATAGTCCGGGCCAGATTGTCGTGGGGCTACAAGGTAAGATCATAGGATGGAACATGGAATTCCATAGTTATTAGTGATCATTCTTAGTAACCCCTAAGATCTAGCAGTGTTTTTGATGATATAAGCTTGTATATATCGAGTGCCCCATTCCCGGGTAAGTATTCAGGAACCATTGTAAATAGGGTCTGGGAAGGGATGGTGTTACGTTTTGGCCGGGTTGGTTGTATCTAGGTGAGTGAGTGATTCTTGGTCCGAGAATCCGGTCATTACAATCTTACATGAGACTAGCTAATAAATTAAGTGTTTCGAATACGTTCATGATTTGCCATACTATCATTACTGTGCAGTTTATCTCATTTATTATATACACTGCTGGTAGACAATTTCCTACTGTTAAATTACTGAAGGCATTCCTACCTATAACGTAAACAGGTGTTTAGTCAAGATAATGTAAAGGCATTTTAAAGTATTGTGTTATTATTCCAAGACCTGTTTATTAGTATTGTTTTATAATTTTAGAATGTGTGGCTTTTTTCCTGATGAAGGCGTCACTTACACCGAAACGCTCGTCGAAAAGTTGAAAAATTAAACAGTTCTGCCACAGCACCATCTACCTTCAATAGCAGTGAATTTTAAAGATATTGTGTTTTTTTATATATGTGTGCAAAATATCATGTGTTATCTGTCTGTACTATGGTTTTATGAAATGAATGACTTCATGAATAAAATATCTTCATAGTTTTATATATTATTTGTTCATTACCTTTTTTAGTTATTTGTGTACATAATTTGCCTTACATTGAGTATTTCGACACTGCTTTGATATAGATCTAGCATGCATTTGATTGTCTAGGAATTTACTTCACTCAGCACCTGGCGTAGTTGCCCCAGCTTTTCCAAACATACCCTCTTGGTCTTCAAGCTGTTAAGTTCAGCCTTTTGAGCAGCTGAAATTCGAGAAAGGGAACATTAAGGTGGGTGAGAGAGAGAAGAAACTGATTGCCTACTGCCATCTCCAAGTCCAAGCAAGACCATCAACACAGTGGCCTGACTGGAGCCACTAACATTACTTCCAGTCGGCCACTTTTAGACGCCATCTTGGCTGCCGGTCTAGTTGTTTCGGGCTCCCTGACGCTACCGAGATTTAAGCTAGATATGGCACGGGAGCGCAGTGGACTCAGGCCTTTTCCACTCCAGTACATCGCCTCTTGCAAGGAACGCTGGTCAAGTTCTCCTGGACTTCGCACTTACTACAGGGATGAATTATTAGCCGTTATCCCCATAGTTAAGTTGTGCAATGCACCTCCATTAAATTCTCTGGAAGGACTATTTGGCTGCCTATGCTGTAAATATGTCCCCCCTACACTTCTACCCTTTCCATCCCTCTCTACCGCCCAGCCTCAGCGACGGCTGAAAATCTTACGGCTTAACATGAGGTCACTAGCTAAGCACTATTTAGAAATCCATGACTTACTCACTGAGGAATCCCCAAATGTATTTTTCTTGACGGGGACCTGGCTCAATGAGGATAGGGTGGCTGAATCGAACCTAGCTTTGCCTCCTAGGTACTCCATTTGCATGGTTAACAAAGAGTCTAGGGGGGTGGCATTGCAGTGGTTTATAAATCATGTTATTCATGTCTCTTCATTAAAGAAGTAATTGAGGGCTGCAAGTGTGCTCGTTTCAGTATCACCATTAGAACCCATCTGACCCTATCTGGACTGCTAGTCTATTGTCCACGGAGGCAGTGTGCATGCTCGCTATGGGCACTGCCAATTTCAGCATTCTAGGTGATTTTAATCTGCACTTTGACTTAATACAAGACAATGAGATCTGTAGCTTGCTGGCAGACCTGGCTCCGTACCAACTAAACCAACTGGTCCCCGGCCCCACCCACCTAGCTGGCCATTTGCTGGATCCTATATTCTCGAATAGTCTGTCTGCTACTGTGGAAACCCCTAAACCTATGGGCTGAACTGATGATTCTTTGGTTAAAATGTCTTTCCCGGCCATAGAGCCCCTCAACAAAGCTACCCAATTGCCTGTCTTTAAACGCCCTTGGCGCAAACTAAGGTTGGAGGACTTTCACACGCTTCTCCGCATGAACCCTCTTGAACCTCTTAACAATGTTGAGACAGGCTATAGTTCATTCTGGTATTGGATCACCCAAGGGTTTGATGCTCTTATACCGGCTAAGTGGTCTAAGGGACATACCTCCAGCGCCAGTCCTTGGTATAATGACTCACTGACCACTTTAAAGAAGGCCTCTAAGAGATCAGAGCGTGAGTGGAGGAAGTACTACGACCCCGGAAAAAAAGCATGCTATTTGGCCAAGATCAAACATTATCACAGAACCATCTGTAATGTTCGAGTGGCTTACTATGCCAACGAAATCAAGCTTAGCCCGAACCCAGCCAAATGTATTTTTAAGACCCTTAAAGACCTTAGGACCAGGAAAAATTTGGCATCCGCTATTTCATCTGAACAGCAGTGTGAGGATCTGGCCACTTTCTTCGTTGAGAAAGTCCGTACCATCTATCGGTCCTTCCCTCAAATGTCCACTCCTTCTTTGGCTGCTCTTTCTAGACCCTTGCTACCTTCTTCTTTAAGTGCTATCCCTAGCATTTCACAGGATGAATTCTTTCGGCTGAGCAGGAAAGTCAAATCTGGCTCTCCAGCCGACTCTTTAAAGCCGGCTCAATTTACAGAGTCCCTCTCTTTTTCTGGCCCCATTATGTCAGAAAGTTAGTTCTTCCTTTTCCACAGCTACTGTCCCGGTGCCGTGAAAACAAGCATGGGTATCCCCCATTCTCAAAAAACCATTGCTTGACCCGGCTAAACTCGAAAATTTCAGGCCTATATCTCTTTTCCCCTGGGTGGCCAAGATAGCAGAGGCACACGTTAATAACACACTAACAATTTTTTTCGAAAACCAACAACATCTTGCATCCATCTCAATATTGGCTTCCGCTCTGGCCACAGCATGGAGACTGCTCTCCTGGCCATGACTGAACACCTGGGGACCATTCTCAACTCCGGTCAGATGGCAGCACTGATCTTACTTGATCTTAGTGCCGCTTTTGATACGGTCTTGCATGGTATTTAGCTAAAGCGGCTGGAGGAGGCAGGTGTGGCTGGCCAGGCTCTGGAATGGTTCAGATCATTTCTGACCGAAAGATCTTTCCGAGTGTCAGCCCCCCGTTTCTCTCTCAGGCTCATTATATCAACCAGGGGGTACCCCAGGGCTTGGCGTTAAGTCCTTCACTGTTTAATCTGTATGTCCAGCCTCTGGCAGCGGTCGCCTGGCAGTGGGACCATACCATGGTCTCCTATGCAGATGATACGCAGCTGGTGGTGGCCCTGGCGGAAGGTTCCACACTGAATGCCTCTAGATTTAAAGGCGGCCAGGCTGCCATTGCAGAATGGATGGCCACTAATTGCTTACAGCTGAACGCTAACAAAACAGAGATTTTGTTAGTAGGGAAGAACTCAAGCTTGTGGAGTGAGCGATGGTGGCTGAGTGTTCTGGGCAGTACTCCCATCCCCAAGGCAGTGGTTAAGAACCTGGGGGTATGGATGGATTCCTCCCTCAGCTTTCAATACCATACTAAAAAAGTTGCTGGTACCTGCTTTGGACTCTTGCGTGGTCTTAAGCCCCTTCTTAAGTTTTTTGACCCACCAATTCACCAGCTGATTGTCCAGTCAGCTATTCTATCTCAATTGGACTATGCCAGTTTTCTCCTGCTAAGGGCCAACCAGGCTGAAATAGCATGGATGGAGCGTGTTCAAAACTCCGCAGCCAGAGCCTTGTTTGGGCTCCCATGGTCCTACCCCTCTGCTGGGGTCATTCGGAGACTCCACTGGCTTCCTATGGTGGAGCGTATCTAATTTAAGATGCTGTGTCTCTCTTTTAAGATTTTGAAGCTTGCTACGCCTAGCCTGCTTGGTGACCTGCTTACCCCATATGTTCCCCTGCGCCAGCTGCGCTCCTTGGTGCAGCACCTGGTCACTGTTCCCTGTGTGACATGTTTTCGTGCGAGGGCCGTTCGTTTCGCTGCTTGGCAGCCAAGCTATGGAACTCCCTGCCTGTTAAGATCCGTAGTATGGAATGTCTGCTGGACTTTAGGAAAGCCATCAAAATCTTTCTCTTTCCTGTAATCTAGTTTCCTTGGCCACGTTCTTATCCTTCGGCGTTCCTCTGTCCTGGCGTTAGGTCCATTTTCTGATGCTGGCATCGCTGGGACGCCTCTTTGCTGAGGCAGCTGTGAGCTATATAAATCCGTATAACATAACATAACATAACATTACATAACATAACATAACATTACCTGAAGCTTCTTCTCCTGAATTGTCTGTAGAACCTTTGGGAGGAGGGGAACTTGAGCGAAGGCATACGGCAGATGTTAAGGCCTCAGAATTGAAGAGGCATCTATTACAAAAGCCTGCAGACACCAGGTCTCCAAATAAAAGAGAGGCCGGTCTCTTCCTTACCAACTCCCCATTACAAGACTTCCTCAGACCCAGCACTGCACATGAGCAGGGAGTGCAGCGTCGGAGCGGAGCCTTGGGAGTGCCACTCAGCAACTGCCACCACATGCCCTCATTATTGTAAGTGTTAAAATAGTGGTTTGTGCTGCGCACACCTTATTGATCTGTATTGATCCTGTATCAATTTAATCAAATGCTTAGTCAGAGCCTGCTGGGAGGGAAAGAAATAGCAAACCTCCACACAAAGACAAACTATTACCTCAAGTGTAACTGATCACTTGACCCTACCCGCACAGCATGCTGCAAACAATAGTTTGCTCAAAATTAACCCACAACATTCTATAGACTTTTATGCATATTACATCTTTTTAATGCATCCACAAATTGCTAGAATGACATGTAAGAAAAAAACTTCCTATACAGAATTCATGAACTCAAATCATTGTCAAAGGATTAATACAATTGCTGTGCAAAAGTGAAACACCTATACAAACAATAGATAAGAATAATGATCTTCCTTCTATTCGTTTGTGATTTATCAATGGGTGTGATCTCATCCACCATTGTTGTGCTTGAAAGCAGTTTTTGTTCATACAGTGTTTTCCTCATTTTTTACAGCGCCCCTGAAGAAGGGATCTAGTATCCCAAAATGCATTGGGACTAACGTCAACATGTATTTGATGAATATTTTGATTATATATTGTTTGTATAGGTTTTTCACTTTTTGAAAAGAAATTGAATTAATCATTTGAACATTGATTTGAGGTCATAAATTCTGTATAGGAAGTTTTTTTCTTACATGTAATTCTAGCAATTTGTGGATGCATTAAAAAGATGTAATATGCACAAAAGTCTATAGAATGTTGTGGGTTAATTTTAAGCAAACTATTGTTTGCAGCATGCTGTGCGGGTAGGGTCAAGTGATCAGTTACACTTGAGGTTTCAGCTCAATATTGTAAGCACATAATAAATATTTGCAAAGAAATATGCAAAACCTTATCAAAAAAGGATTTACTCTTCTACTGCAGCATCCACTGATCAACAGGAAAAGAAAACAGGAGTTGGAAGAGGAAAGGGAAGTGCTTTTAAGTGAATGTCAGTCAGCATAGAGATAGAACTGACATTTTAAATTCTGCTGAATATACTTTAGTAGTGTCCTGTGGGAGTCGGTACTTATTGTATATCACTGGGACGGGGAGGACAGATAATGGGTAACGACTCAGTTACTTACTGGTAATCTTCAATAATCCGAGCCACAATCTTCCTTGCCACAGTCCTAACAGAATGAGCGATTCTGTGGCTCACAAACAGACTGTTCTTCTTTAGGAAAAAGCTAAAATAAAACTACCAATATGGCTCTAGGAAGACCGTCACACCTAACTTACCCACAACACTTCCTGTTGTACACAAGCTCAGTCCTCAAACATATCAATTTAACTCGTGCCCTCCACAAGAGAGAGATGGGAGGGAAGGTAGGACTTTGGTGTGGAAGACTATTACTTGGAGTGATGAAGATTACAAGTAAGGAACTGAGTCATTACCTACCTCATCCATCTTCTTCGCCATAGTCATAACAGAATGAGGGTATACCCAAGTCAGACAACAAGTGACAAGAAAATTGATGCAGAAACCAATGTAAGATGCAAAACTATGTGTATTTATTGAACATGTAGAGTGCAACCAGCCCAAAAGAATAACAAATACCTGGTACTTGATTGGACAGGGTAATAACGGTCTTAACCCAGTGGCTTAGGGTGGAAACTGAAGGACACTGGCCCTTATTACCAATTCCAAAGGAAACAAACAAAAGTCTGTTTTTCTGAACAAATCAATCCTTTCCAAGTACATAGTCAAAGACCTGACCAAATCCAGAGTGTGCCGTGCTGTGCCATGCCATCTCCTGCTCTGAAGGAAAAGGGAAAAAAGACAGAACTAAATCCTGAGAAGTATGAACAATCGAGGAGACCTTAGGAAGGACAGAAGGATCAGGATTGAGAACCCCTTTGTCCTGAAAGAATCTCAAGAATAACTTGTGAAAAAGTTGGGTCCAAACTCCCCCAGCTGGAGCCCTGATGTAATAGCCACTAGGAAGAACTTCTTCAATGCAAATAAATGTCAGAGAAACTGAAGGGGGGTGCTCAATGGGGGGGACCCTGAAGGGAGGTTAGAATCACAGGGAGATTCCAAGGACGTACAGGAGAAGGCCTCTTAAGGGGGAAACTCTGTAAAAATTAGAAACCAAGGTGTGAGAAGCTGGCCTGGTATATGATGTCCACTAATGTAAGTGTGCACCTTGCACTATTCCAGTCAACCCTGATGGTGGTTTAAGAGGTCTCAGACAACCTTAGAAAGCTATCAAAGTGGTAGCTGTGGAGAGCAGGCTTCAGGCTTAGTTTAGAAGGAGCGTAAAGCAGCTTGTTTGTCCAGAATGCAATCTTATAGTATAGATTAAATGCAAAAGAACAACACCAAGTATTCATAAAAATATGCATTTATAATATAACACTATCTTGTATGTTACTGTATCTCCTACATGGAGATAGACACAAAGCACACAATACTTTAGCAAATAAATCACAGTAAATAGCACTAATACAGAGGGATCCCCAGGGAGGACCAAACCATATAGTAAGAAAGTGTTATAGGAACCATGACAGAACAGTGTTGGGAGGACGGAGATTTGCTGGAGACCCACAAAACCACCCAAGGTAAGTAGATAGGGAACCTATGGAGAGTGTGTACAGTGTGTGAACATGACCGTGTGCTCCGTACAAGTCTATGTGCAAGTTGCTTTTGGAATTTTTTTTGTTCAGGGACCCTTCCCAGTGGACCCTTACACAACCCATTGAAAGACAGGAGGTTGGAGAGCCACCACACCTGTGGATACTGAGGTACCCAAGTTACCTATCCCAGGGAAGCTGGGTGCATAGGTTGAGAAGTGGTGTCGGAAACCGCAGTCAAACCCAATGGAGAACTTCAGGAAAGTGCTGCTGCTGGAAGAGGATAAAGTATCTGGAGGAATCCAAATGTGAATTCTTTGAGGAGTACCTGAAAGCAGAGGGAACAGAGTCTATGTTACTCAGGAGTGACCAAGTGACTTGGAAGACGAATGCCCTCCAATGTTGGGTGCTTCAGGATAGATGACGGTGACCTTGACTTTGCAGCTGCGAGGACCAGGTGACACTGAGGACAACCAGGACCCTGATATGAGCTGTCCCATGAAGGATGTCGAGTGCTCAGGGGTTGGTGTCCGGCGGTAGCACCAACAAGCCTTGGCAAACGTAACCCACGCAGGAAGCCAAAAAGGTGCACGGTTATGACCATCAAGGTGCAGGAGACTCACCTCAAGCAGAGGAGTCAGGGCAGGCCATGAGTAATCAGGGGAGCCTAAGGAAAACAAAGATGACCCTCAATTGGACCCACATGCTGGAGGCACAAGGATCGCAAGAGGACCTCAAGCAGCTCACAAAAAGGAGCAGGCCACAGTGCCCAAGAGGCGATGTGTCTGAAGATCTTGGTGGAAAAAGTTGCCAGAGGTTAGGCTACTTGGAGCCCAATGCACTTGTTGCAAAGTTGCTTACAAGCATATGCACTTGAAAGTATGCGGTGCACAGGGGTTCAGTTAATGCAGCCCTCATGAGGGATTCTGACCTCAAAATTGGTGTGAGGACAGCTGAGGCCTCCAGAGATAGGTGACTACCACTTGAGTAAATCCTTCAGAGTCTGCAGGAGCTCAGTATCAGAATACCGGTCAGCAGTTTTGAGGAGCCTACAAATGTAGGGGGGTGACTCCTTCACTTCAAGAGAGATTACTTTGGCTGTCCTTGAAGATTCACAGACCTTGTAAGGTTCCTGCATGGTGCACAGGCACTGACAGTGCAGCAGACTGGAAGGGAGATGAAGTCTGTCCCAAACAAATTCCAGCAGAGTACAGAGTGCCCAGATGGTAGAAGTGCAGTGGTTTCAGTTTTGAATCTTATCCCACAATGAATCTAGGGACCTACACCCAGGTAAGCCCTTAAATACCCTAAGGAGAGGGTTGGGAAAATTCAGGGGACCCTCCCAGGGGAGGGTCTGGACAGGGGTGAGGTTACTCCTGGCTCCTTTGTCCATTTTTGTGCCAGAGAGGGAGCCAATGGCTCCCGGGACTGGTTTGAACTAGACTTTGTACAGGGACACCAATTGTGCCCTCATGAAGACATTCAGGTGCTGGTAAGCACACCCATCCAGTCCCAATACACTAAATCCTGCCTGGGAGGTGGTCACACCTTCCTGTGACATGATGCCTATTGTTCTGCCTTCCCCAGCTTGAGCCTGGCTCAGCAGCAGGAGGAAAAGAATGTGTCTCTGGTCAGCAGCAACCATCGTGTGCTGCCTAGACTAGGAGGCTGGTACCGGGAACACTGAGAGCCTAAAGGAGTGCTCTTACAGTGCTTGGAATCATACCTCCTACACCGTTTATGGTTTGGGGATATTATTCAAACATGTTTGATACCAAATGATAGATTTCATGGCAGCAGTTTTCGAGATGGTCATCGAGCGATTACGTGATGCCCCTTTATATGGTATATGTAGGCTGTCCGGAATTCGGTTAAAACTGACTCTCCCCGATAGTACCCTACTGGAGGAAAATCAGCTGACCCGATTCAAACCGAATTGTCACTGTTTTTTCACATTTGTTGCACTGCTTGGCCACTTGAGGGAGTCAAAGCAGTACAAAACATTAAAACTCCCCGCAATACATTTCAGAGACGTCAGGAGATATTATTATCAACCAGTCGGGGAAGGACTTTGGTATTTGACTCAGGGTAGTAGGCGGGTCTTGTTGCTGGTGGCAGTTTGAGGAAGAATAACGTTTTTGGCTGCTTGTAAGCAATGGTACTCTCTACTTAGCTCCCTCCGCAGTAATGAATCCTGAGACTTGACCTTCGTGATTCCCGGAGGCCAGGGAGCGCATCAGCGGGTGCCGGAGTGGTTCCTCACTGTGCAGCTTAACTAGCTGAGCCTCAATCGTGCTCAGCTGGCGTTACTGTAAGCTGGGAGTCCGAGCCAATGTTGCAATGGCCAGCCTCCAGGCAGGCCCGTACCGTCCGAATTGCTATCTCATTGCCCTCACCACGGCAAAGATAAAGTAAGTGATTAGCCTGGAGTCATGTATCATTCCTAAGTTCTTGCTACTCATATAAATGTGTGTTTAGAGTTTGTGCACCACGCGGTCATGATGTCATCATACACACACACGCATACATTCCAAGGTCACTCTCTACCACGCACACACAAGTCCCCAGTGAGCTCATGAACAGTAGTATGTCCGATTGTGACTTGAATTCACAAGCCTGGCCCATCCCCTCATGCTCACGCGTGTCTGAGTGCGGACCTGTGCCAGGTCTGCTCCTTGCCCCTTCATGGGTCTGGCCCCTCTCTGGTGTCCCACTGAGGGGGGGTGGGGGGGTTGTGAGTGTGCACAGGAGACTCATTAACAGTGAAACACAAGGCCGCACTGCAGTGCCAAGCCCATCTGTGGCCCTTCCTTGTGCTCCAGGTTGTGTATGTTTGTTGTAGCTGAAGGTTGTTGCCCAGCAAGACCTTCACCCCTCGATGTGTGTGTGTGCCTGTCTCCTGTGCACACCGAGACCTGAAGCAGACATGCGCACTGCCGGCCCTGGACACTGAGCAGTAGCACACGCCCGAGTATGAAGCAGGACACACAAACACTCAAATCCAGTGTGCTGGACGTGTTTTTGGCACACAAGGACACGGCTGGGACTCCTGCCACTGTAGACAGATGTTCCTCTATTTCTATTCAGGCAGAGATCTAAGATTAAATTGTAACACTCCCCACTGCCCCCCTCCCCCAACAGAGATGGTGCAGGAACCAGCGCCACCAGCGCCTGTAGCGCCTCACGCCCGCTGCCACAGCGCCTCACACAGAGGGAACCCTCGCAGGCACTGGACGCAGATGTTTTCCACCAGTGTCCAATGAAATTGTCATGGCTCTTGTGTTTTGATTGAGTGTTGTTTGCACGGAGCACGTGGTGCAGGTGGTGGTGGGAGGGGGGGGCGGGGTGGGGGGTGAGCTGCTCCGCTCCAGTGCCATTTATAATTCATGTTAATTGTGATAGTGACATTGCTGCTAGCCTGTTTCCACACTCCCGAGCTGGAGGGTGGGCCTGCCGCAGGTGAAGGGGGCTCTGCCGCCGGTGAGGAAGGTGGGGGCCTTGGCTGTCTCTGCACCTGCTGCTGTGCCTGGCACTTGCCCCACACTTGTGTCCCGGGTGGTGCCAGCCGAATACCAAGGAGAGCTGGGTGCTGGTGGCCAGAGGGGCCATGCCGAGGGTACCAGGGGGAGCTGGGTGTTGTGGGCCAGAGGGGCCAGGCCGAGGGTACCAGGGGGAGCTGGGGGTTGTGGGCCAGAGAGACCATGCCGAGGGTTCCAGGGGGAGCTGTGTGTTGTGGGCCAGAGGGGCCAGGCCGAGGGTACCAGGGGGAGCTGGGTGTTGTGGGCCAGAGGGGCTAGGCCGAGGGTACCAGGGGGAGCTGGATGCTGGTGGCCAGAGAGACCAGGCTGATGGGGAGAGAGCCAGGCCCGCCCCATGGAGCACAGAGCGCGACCAAACCACACTGCCAACAACTGGAAAGAAGATGGAGAACAGAGAACCTTGAAAACTACAAAAATACTTTAAAAGCACAGTGAGACCAGGACTTTAAGTGGGAAGAAGAAACTGAGGGGGTCTTTCATTGGGCGTGGCTGACGTAATTATGGGCATGGCTTAAAAACACCCAAGCTAAAAATCAGTGCTTAGCATAGTGTGCCGCCCGACTTATATTTTGCTGTTTCTGTTATTACATCCAGATCCATAATAAAAGAAGTAACTATACAACTACTGCAAGCCAGGACTATTGGCTTTGTCAATGGTTGTTAGTGGCATAATATAAATAAGCAACAACTATGGCTTTGTTGTAAGAATATTGATAACGTTTAGTTCTTATGACAGACTTTGAGGCTTAATGGCTAGAGTTGCTGCCTTTGGATCCCGGTGGAAGCAGGTTTGAGTCTCTATGTCAGCTCAATATCCTTTCAGTGCCTACTAAAAAATAAAATGAAAATTTCCTAGTGTGATGTAGCTGGGCTCATGAAAAGCGTTCCAATACCTTCAGGTCGAATTCGCGCTTTATAAATAAAGTTGCACATTTTTTTTTTACAACAAAAGCCTTAAACTGCTGTAGAGTTCACACTTTTTTTTCATCCGAGGGGCAAAAATTGAGAGCCCGATAAGGACCGTCTCAATACCCCCCCAAATCATGGAAGGACTTCCGCATCACATCAGAGGTGTCACACCTTGTGATCCTCAAGTTCCTCAGGAAGCGTAGGACCTGACTCTTCGAGTAAACGCACCAGGGAGACAGCCACCTATCCGCCCGCACAGCGCCTGGATATGCTCACGGGTGAATAGCGCCATACCAAAACATAACAACATAACAACAGAACGTAACCAAATGTATTGTAAAGTAACGTGGGGAGAGGATGTAGATTTATGGCTAGAGCTGTTGACCTGGAAGCTGGGGAACCGGGTTCGATTCTAGACGCGCAACAACATCCTGTGATTCTGGGCAAATCACTTAATCTCCCCATGCCTAACAAAAATGAACTTGTCCTTGCATAATGGAACTGGTGCTCATGCAAAGCGCTCTGATACCCGATGTCTCGGGTCTAGTATGCGCTATATAAAACTCTAAAAAATAAAAAAAATCATTCTGAGCTGAAACGCTGCACTGTGTCTGCTCACTGTACTACTTTTCAGTGTTTCTCAGTCACAATAATCTTGTTTTAAGGCCCGGGTCCAAAATCAACTTTACATTTCGGGAGGGGGGGCTAGGAAAAAATGTCAGGGGAGGCTGAATCTTTAAGCAATAGTCAGCGTGGAGCTGCGGGGTTCTTAGAAGCGGTGAAACAACAACAAAGCCTCATTAATCCCTTCACTGCAACGGCTATTCCGCCGCAGTGCTAAGGGGGCGGGGCTGCCGCGCGGCGGGCGCATGCTGGTGACGGAACCGCTCTGCACCAGCCGCGGTTGAGTGCGCATGATGGAGCGGTTCCCTCATGGCCCCGCCCGCTTAATAGAACGCGCCGCACAGGCGCGAAATCAGCGCCGCGCAGGCGCGGCGGCCGGGCCATGACGGAACCGCTCCGTCATCAGCACAGCGCCACCGCGGCTGATGACGGAGCGGTTCCGTCATCAGCATGGATAGGATTACCATGCAAATGGTCTTTTAAAGACCTGTTAAGTACTCGGGTGCAGCTGTGTGCGAGACTGGGATGCTGTCTCATCCCGGGCTCACACACACGAGGGGGGGTTGAAGCCCTTGAAGTCCAATGGGTGTTGCGCATGAGTGGGGATATATCTATCTGCATGCAGCCAAGAGTTTCACATTTCATTATCAGGTAATGCTCTGCCGACTATATGTTGTTGTCAGAAGTGTTCAACTCTTGTTTTTGTGCGTATATTGACCCCTGAAGAATTTCTCTGTGGCTAGTCACGTTGCTGGGTTTTGAGACAACTTAATCCAAGTTAGGCAGATGACATACCAACATACCTTTAACATACCGGTCACCTATACATTGTATTTGCCAAAGATCACTCATGCCCTGTGAGCAGATGCACTCACACCTTTCACTACAGAACACTTTTTGATCTATGAAACTAGAAAGAATAAAAATGTAATAAAAACTGCAAATTATTAATGCAGCAGATACTAAATGATGTCATTAGGTTTCGCATGTGACGCTTTTATTTTAAACATCAAAAACACACAGGGCCCCATTTGAGAGGTGCACACAGAGGCGGCCATTGCTCCAATCGCTCCTTTGGCAAGAAGGAAATATGCCGCCCTTGCTGGTGAAAAAATGCGACAGCAGGCCATTTTCGCAGGTCAGCGCAGGGTGAAGGGTAGATGGGAGGGCAAGGTATTGGGGGAATAGGTGCTAAAATACATTGTTTGTAGCACGTTAAGAATAGTTGAAAGTAATTTAAACTGAATCACTCGAAACAAGGTAGGGGGCGTTGCTGGTTGTAGCACCTTTATGCAAATAGGGCCAGATGTAGCAAAGGGTTTTACCCATTCTGTGTGTACGGGAAAATGTGTTCATACATGAGGCCCTTAGTTCTTTTCACTCTTCTGAAGATTGGCACATTGGTCCAGCTCACCCATACCATGGCAAAAGCTAGCCCTGGGTCCAAAATTGAAAAATTGATCAGAGATGATTTCTGCCCCTATCTTTTCACTTTGCGCGTGTTTCATGAGGAATGGGAATAGTTTTCACTGATTGATGACTTTTGCACGCGCTTGTCACCCTAGGTATTACCACTAGGAAATTGTGCCAACAGAAGAATCCTCTGGGAGAGGCAAAAAGACTGTTCCCATACATTATTCACCTTTCTCAATTAAGGATTACTGGGGTGCCAAAACTGACCTGCTATGGTGTGCAAACAGTATTATTACCATTAGTACCTCCAAACTGGGATCAAAGCTGCAGACTTGGTTCGCTTTATGTTACTGCACCAGAATGGTACACTTGATAAACGTGGTTTACAAAAAATTAAATCCCAGGAATGGATACATGTTTAGTGAAAAAGTAACTATGTGAATGCCTTCAATGTAAAATGTGTTTGTGCCAGAGTGATGCAGGTTCTGAATGGTAGTGCTACATGCCTATTATTATAGCAAGTAAGGAAAAGATGGCATGGGCATTCAGAATGCACGCTACTGAAAGAGGCCATTAATGGGATGGGCATACAGGGTGCTTTTCATTGTTACCTGGGGGTGATCATTCAAAAGAGAGCAAGAGCAAGAAAAATTAATTATTATATCATGCAGTGGAAGTGATTTTTCTGTGGCGAGACCAACAAATGCATCAGACTTGACACCACACTATTCTTTTCACTTCAAATGTTTTACTCCATCAGCCATTAAATGATAATAGAACGTGAAGCCTAAATCTTTCTAGAATAAGTTATGCATGAATCCCTGTCAGCCTAGTCCTCTATGCGAATGTATTGCTTCTAGAAACATGAAATGTGGCAGTAGATAAAAGGCACCTAGTCCCACTTTGACAGCTAATTTTCAGCCACTACTTCACAGAGGTTCTGAGATTTAAATTTGCTTTCGTAATACTATTGCCGTCACATGTATTAATGCAAATTAACTTTCTAGTAATTCAATTTACTGCTTTCTAAGACTCCTATAAAAGTCTTGAATATGTATTTGTGTTCACGTATTTGTCAAGCACTGTATTACCAGAAGGCACCATGGTCCTAGAAGGTTAAAAAAGGTGATACTCTTAAGAAGATAAAGCAAGGTCTTTTGTCCATTAGGAAAGTTCAGAAACTTGGTCTCACACAACTGGACCACATATACACAGTATGTATACTGTCATTATACCATGATCTATCAGTGCAGAAAGCAAACAGTAATACAAGTAAACAATCCATAAACACCGTAAAAACACTGTTTCTGGTTTTTTTAATGGTGGCAAAATGTGTAACCACTGATAACCACCGTTTTTTTAAGGTATTGAAATCACTGGAAAACAATGAAAAAAAAACCATCATAATTTATAAAAAATAGAAACTGAAAACAGGAAAGCCTAGGTATATGGCTGCTTCACTGACAACACAGGAGAATGGACTCTGTAGACTCTAGGAGTGTACTGTTCATGTAGGGGTACCCTCTCACATAGAACCAAGCACCCTGCCCTCAGAATTGTAAAGGCCTGCTAAATTGGTGACTTATAGGTTTTAGGTGCAGTGACCCTTATATATAGTAAACCTCTATCTTTAGTAAGTGGTGTATGCACCAACTTACACAGACTGCAATGGCAGGCATGTAGTTCCATTTTGAATTGTCTCTCATGGGTGGCATAATACATGCTTCAGCCCATTGGAGACCTCGGGGTACCTGTGCCCTCGGTACATTGGTACCATATACTAGGGACTAACAAGGGTACTCCAGTATCCAATATGGGGTGTACCTAAGTAAATAACATACCAGTTGAGGAGAAAGCAGATAGACAGGGGTCCTGATTAGCAGGATCCCAGTCAGACTAGTCAAAAACAGCATCACATCAAGCAAAAAGTGGGGGTAACCATAAAAAGCTGATCCTACTTTCACACACAAGGGATCTATCTGCAACAGAGAGCGACTTCTAATGTGTCTAAAAGCCACCCACTGGCTACAGAGGGTAGACACAGAGAGTTCCATAAAAAACCTCCAGCAGGAACTAAAGGATACTCACCCTTCACATGTTACTGGATGACAAGTCTTGGCTGAACACCAGGAATAGAAATCTCCCCAATGCCTTTTATGTACGCTTAGGGTACTATTCTTCTGGTAATTCTGAATAGAATCTTTAATCTCTGAGGACCGTTCCAAATAGATAAGCATGTGCCTCTCAAATTCCATACCATTAGGCATACATGTTACAGAGATGACTCTGGAAGAGTGGGGTGTTGAATGAAAAAGGGGACCAAGGTGAACATCCAAGGAGCATGGACTGCCAGATGGACTAACCAAGGAAAGCATGGGCACCTTTTACCATAGGGAACCATCAGCATAACGTCAACCCCCTCCGGAAGATTTTCATTAGGACCTTGCCAATCAGAGTAAAAGAAGGGATGGAATACAAGAGACCTGGAGGCCACGGCACACTCATTGCAACCACTGCCCATGCACTCTGAGATGGGAGAAGGGAGCAGAATTTGGGTAGAAGAGCATTCTCAGGGGACGCAAAAAGGTCAAGTCAAGGAGTACTGAGCCTCTGTGGAATCCCATGAAACGTGTGTGGGGAAGGGCCAGGACCAAGAAGGGAAAAAGCAGCTCAAAAGTTCTGCATCTCATTCTCCCTCCATCAAAGATAAATTGTTGTCAGAGACAATACATTCTCCTTTGTTCAAGAACATATCTGCTCTGCCAGAGCACCCAGTAGAAGAGAATGAGTAACCTCCACATGATTGATATAAGCCCTCCACACCAGGTTGTCTGATCTGATCAGCACTGCTGCTTAGTGAATGTGGGGAGCAAAGGCTAGAAGGGCTACAATACTGCCACCACCTGCTTTCAATTTGAAGATCTTATTGATTCTAAAACTGTCCACAACCATTGAGCAGATAGGTGCCCCTATGTTGAACCTAATCCAAAACTGCGGGCATCGTTGTGATTATCAATGGACAAGGAGCCTCTAGAGGAACACCCTTGGCCATGCTTGAAGAAATCACCCACCACTGCAACTTCTGGGTTATCTTCAGTGTGACTTGAAATAGAAAATCGTAATTGTGAGACCTGGGCTCCCACAGGGACATGGGATGTTTCACCCGGTGACATAAGTGAAGTTGAGCCAAAAGAAATAGAAATATTGAGGCTCACATGTCACCTTGAACCCTCAGTTATTCCCTTGCAGGGGCCTGCTAACAACTCAGGTGGTTCTGTGTAACAAGTCTCTGTTGATGATCTGAAGGGAGAAACACCATTCCTACCCTTGAGTCAAATAGGGTTCTAAAGAACTGAATCATCTCTTGTATAGGCACCAAATTGAAGTCATGGTGTTGATGAGGAACCTGTGTTAAGACAGACACTCACTGACCAGCTGACCCCCTCCAAGCCCTTTCAAAGAGAATTACGAGAGATTAACCAGCATCCAAGTATGAAAAAAACAACAATCCCAAGATGTCACCAAAGATGACAAACGTTAGTTAAACACTCAAGGTGCCGAGGGAAGGCCATAAGAAAGGATAGAAACTGGAACTGTGTTCATAAGGCAAGAAAACCAGAGAAATGTATGAGAAGAGGGTGCATTTGACATGAAGTATGCATTGAGAAGATAAATAGTACTGGGCGAAAGTCTCCTGAAGGCTTTTGGACCAAAAACATCAGGGAAAAGCAGTCCTGTCCCCACTCTTCCTCCAGGAATGGCATAATGGCTTTTCTTTTTACATGGTCCTAAATTCCTTGAATTCTTTTTCTAGCACATTTCTTTCCAGTGCATTGTGTGGGGCTTGGGTCTGAATGAACACTTCCACTGGAGGGGAGGAGAAAGAGATCTTGTACTCCCTTCCAACTGGAGTACCCAAAAGTCTGTCACATTTGCTTCCTAGGATGCAAGGAAGAAAGAAAGGTGACCTTCCACTGCTCCTTGATTGTCATGCTGTGGGATTGGAGGGGGTTGACTGGATGGGGGCAACAGGAGCTTGATGTTGGGGTTTATCAAGGAAGGGTGTGCCACAATCACGTACCCTGTCACAAAAGGGCTGGCCTGAACCCTTGTTCAAGGCTGTTCCCCAAAAGCTCTGCGAAAACCAAATCCCCTTTCTTTTTTTTATTATATTTATTGAGAGTTCATACAAGTAAATTAAAAATACATAGTAAAAAAACAATTCTTTCCCATCATAAATACATACATACAAATATAACATCCATAAAAAAGATAATAGGCAGATTAAATAGCTACAATACCAATAAGTCATTTTAAACTCTTGCTGCTCTCCAGGCAGCTACTGGGGCCCAGAGTCGCATACCCATTTCCCTTGTCTTGGCTCCCTTTAGTTCATATAGTGCTTCCTCAATGTTATGAATACCCAACATTCTACACATCCACATTTGAAACATAGGTGCTTCTGTATCCTTCCAAGCTGCACTAATTAAAATCCTAAAAATTGCTAAAAAGATAAAAACTAAAGCTTCGGCCTCAGTGCGCATATTTAGTTTCACATCGCATCCAGTTATTATCAAGGTTGGGGATAGATTAATTTTCACATCTAGCAGCCCCTCTAAAAACCACTCTATTTCAGTTTTAATACTTTTTAGTTTTTCACAGCCATAGAACATGTGTATAATATCAGCTGGACCGTTTCCACATTTGGGACAATTGCTATCTGCCGCTTTCCTCCAAGAGAATAGTTTTGCCGGCGTATAGTATAGATTGAATAAAGTTTGTAGTAGTGTTGGGCCCTGAGATTTGAGGAACGCAGAAATCTTTTGTCCATAGCTAGAGCCTTATCAAGATCAACTTCCGGATCCCCCAATTTTATGGACCAGACAGATTCCATTTTACCCATATCATCCATTGATGCTTCACTAAATATTATATATATATCCTTAATTCTATGACCTCCCAACTTCAGATACTCCAATAATTCACATCTCTTTGTCAAAATGATACGTGGCCTAATTGATTTAATTCTGTTGACAAGCTGTAGGTATTTAAACTCTTGATAACCTTGTAGTGAATAATGCTGCGTAAGTTCTTCCAGTGTTCTACATTCATCCCTAATCATTATTTCCCCAACGTGACAATACCCTGACTCTCCCAGTGATGCCATGATCCATCCCTACTAAGGTTTGGAAAAAGTGTTGAATTCCAGAGTGGTGTGCTGTGATGAAAACTGGGTATATCTAGGGTTTTTTAACAGTTATCCACATATACCATACATCTTCAAGCGTCCTATACCCACATTTCTTATAATAGCTCCTCTGGGTTCTCCTCAATAAGACCCCTACTGCTTCACTATCCAATAGTAGCTGAAAAATTGATGGTATCCCCGCCTACCTGAGGGTTGGGCCCCCTGGATGGAATAGGATTGCCATATCTGTAAGGAGACATGCAAAATGATAGCTCTTTAAATCTGGGAGTCCCAACCCTCCTCTTTCTTGTGGCAGTGACATATATCTATTTGATCGCCTTGTTTTGCCATACTGCCACAGGAATTTCATGAATATAGCCTCGATCTGCTTAATAATCTTCTCATCAATTTTGAATGGGATTGACCTAAATTTATACAGAACCTTGGGAAACATTGTCATTTTTATAACGTTAGCCTCCCAATTAACGACAGCTGTAGTGAGTCCATTTTTTAAAATTCTGTTTCCATCGAATGCATGAGCGGTGTGTAGTTATCATTGAATATTTTACCCGGTTCTTCATTTATTATTATACCCAAGTAAACTACAGAGTCCACATATCTGACATCCAACTTGGCTATTTTCTTGGAACATAGTACTTGTGTTTTGTCCACATTTAATCGGTAGCCCGACACATCTCCAAACCGACCGGTTATATTAACTACTTCCCTCATAGCTGACTCTGGGTCTTTGGTGATAACTGCTAAGTCATCCGCATATGCGAGAAGTTTGGTCTGATACCCATTAGTGACTACTGGTTTAATGGCCATACTATTCATTATTTGTGTAATTAAAGGGTCTATATAAAGTGCAAACAGGATTGGTGAACATGGACAGCCCTGTCTCGTACCCCTTGTTATGTTGATCTTACCTTATCTTTCTTTTTTTTATTTTTTTTATTTTATTTTATTTTATTTTTTATTCCTCATTAGCCTTTTCGCCACCCTTGTTCAGTAGTCTCCGCCCTGGGCTTTTATCTCAATATGCTGGCTGTGGACTCGAGTATGTGCAGCTCTCCAGCCCGGACTGGGCCACAATCTCCTATACCACCATGTGTGTATTATAACACAGCCACACCGGAGGCCGCGACCCGATTCTTCCACTCCGCCGAAGGACGGACCTATTCCACCGGCCTGCGAGATAGGCTGAGGCCTTAATCATAGGAATTTTCCATTATGTACTAGTCTCTTATCCTGTACCCAAACACAGGTCTGCCTATTATCCAAAATGTTCCAAAAAGAGTAACCAAAATCTCTGTTTCTTATTTATCAGACCTTTAGAGTCTAGTGTCGCAAAATATCTCATGCTATTTAACCAATCCATGAGTGTCGGTGTCTTAGCTTCTACCCAAACTTTACAGATTTCCCTAAGGGCTAGCAGCACCCCATAAAAAACTATCTTTACTTTATCATTTATTCTGTTATCAAAAGGTCAAGTCTCCCGGTAATAATTAGTTCATGGCTTACCTCTATCGTGTGGCCGATTGATTGTGATAGACAGTTGCTTACCATCTCCCAAAATTCCCTGATGTTTAAACACTCCACAAACATGTGCAAGTCATCCACATCTATGTTTCCGCATTTTGGGCATTCAACCCGTACTCCGGCTTTAAACTTCGATAGTCTGCGGGGGGTCCAATAGGCTCTATGGATAGTAAAGAGAACATTTCTCCTTAAATTTGCAGATTTAACTGTTTTATATAGTATAGTCATCATTACTTGCCATTGATTTTCTGTGGCGATGTCCGGCAAGCAATCCCTCCATAATTGTTCCGGCAGTGTAAACGGGCCGTCTTCCATTTCCACCATTGCCCAGTACCACATCGCAACTTCTTTCTTGAATGTTTGTGAGGAAAATGTCTTGTCTTCAAAGTCACTTTGAAGTCCTACAACAATATCCATCTTGTTTGCCCAGCTTTGTATCTGCATGTGCTTAAACTTAGATAACCCTTGCCCCCACAGCTGTGCCGCTTGTGTCCAACCAATCAATGCTCCCTCCGGAAATAGATCTCCCCAAGTTTTTAATCCTGCTGTTTTTAACGGGACCGCCAATGCGTCTTCTGCCCATAACGGTGATCCTGGTGTGTCCCATATGGATGACCTGTATCCAAAATAGGTCAACTTTGCTAGTATCCTAATTTTATACCAGAGCTCTGCTGCCTCCCGTAGGGTTTTTAATCTCACCTTTTTGAAATATTTTGGGTCTGAAAATTTATACATGAATCCATCTTCATTATGGTTACTCAATCTCAACATAGCCAGAAAAATACGCCCAATAGTTGTAGCTTTTGGTATTCCCATTAGTTCTCTCAAGTTCTTTAAACGAAAAGCCCAGTCATATAACAAAAAATCTGGGGCTGATAACCCTCCCTTGCCCCATCTTCTTCTAATTTTTTTCCAGGATAAGCGAACTGCTTTAGTAGCCCATATAAAAGAACAAATCTCACTTTGTAGTCTCTTAAGCCCTTTCTTGTCAAAGTCCCAGGGAATTGTTTCAAACAGAAATGTAAGCTTTGGTAGGATCACCATTTTAATCAAGTTGGTACGACCAATCAGAGTGAGAGGTAAATGACTCCAACCTCGCAATGTCTCCCCTATTTCGTTTTTCACCCTTGAAAAATTGATTTTTGTTAATTCCGCTGTATTCTGTGTTATTCTCACTCCCAGATATCTCATCTCCTTCTTACATTTAAAGTTCTCAGTATCCAAGTTCCATGCCATTAGTTCTGTTTTGCTTTCATTAATTTCATATCCTGAAACTTTGCCAAATTCTTTAGTGAGCTTAAAAATATTTCCCATGGATTCTTTCAGATTTGAAGTAAAAATAATAATGTCATCCGCATAAAGACCAATCTTCTTGTTCCACTCGCCTGCTGTTTTGGTCTGATACCCATTAGTGACTACTGGTTTAATGGCCACACTATTCATTATTTGTGTAATTAAAGGGTCTATATAAAGCGCAAACAGGATTGGTGAACATGGACAGCCCTGTCTCGTACCCCTTGTTATGTTGATCTTACCTTATCTTTCACCCATTAATTGGATTCTTGCCATAGGTGACGAATACATAGCCTGGATAGCTTGGAAGAATCTTGGACCAAACCCCCTTGCCTCCAGGACCTTCCAGAGAAAGCCCCATCTGACGCTATCAAATGACTTCTCCGCATCGAGGAGGATCATTGCGACCCCCTCCCCCCTAGCAGCGCCGATGTCAAATAGGGTGATAGCTCTCCTAATGTGGTCGGTGGTACCCCTACCTGGGATGAACCCATGCTGCCAGGGGGAAACCAAGGACGCAATGATCCTCCCCATGCGTACGGCCATGATTTTTGCATACAGCTTGTTATCACTATTAATCAAAGATATTGGTCTGTAGGAACCAGGGTTAGTCTTTGGTTTTCCTTTTTTGTGAAAGATCGCTATGTGGGTTTCTTTTGCAGGACTCAGGTATTATGCCTGTATTCATGACGCCCTTGAACAAATCTAAAAGCATCGGTGTTGTTTCATCTCTTAAGCTTTTATACAACTCTAGCGGTATAGCATCTGGGCCCACAGCCTTTCCGCTTGCCAGATCCTGCAGATTTTCTAATAACTCCAACATAGTGATATCTTGTTCCAAAGAATCGATGTGGGCCTGTTTTAACTTGCTACCCATGTCTAGCCAACTTGTATTAGGAACCTCTGCACCCGCCTCCTCCTGATACAGTTCTTGAAAAATTTCCTGAAAGCCTCTAAAATTTCACCTGATTTATCATATGTTTGGCCCTCATATTCAATTTGTGTCACTATGTTCTTAGAGACCACCTGCCTGATTCGTAATGCCAGTGCTCTTCCTGCTTGCTCCCCAGTTTCGTAGAGCCTTGATCTATGCGACTGGTAATTAGCTGCCGCCTTTATAGCTAGTTGTTTCTGGTTCTCTGCTTTGACGGAATTTACTCTTTGTAGACTCTCGGCAGATTGAACCCCAAAAATTATATCTTGTCTGTGTTGTGTCTCTGCCTTACTCAACTTTCCCATCAATACTTCCTTGTCCCTGTTAATCTTTTTCCAAACCCGAGTAGTATAACTTATGGTCTCTCCTCTTAGTCCTGCCTTGAAGCTGTCCCAAACCACTCCCCTAGATGCACTGTACCTATTGGCATTAAAAAAAGCCTGGGACCATATTTTCATATGTTTAATATAATCCATATCTGCTAATAGTTTTTTATCAAATGTCCACGGCCTAGGGACCTTATATGGTTTATTAATATCCATGGTTAAGACTAGAGGATTGTGATCTGACAAAATTTAAGGAAGCTTGTTTATTTGGACACTATTCAACTGGGTGGTCGAGATCATGAAATAATCCAGTTTTGAGTATTTATTGAAGGGATGCGAAAAGTAAGTAAACTCTGGGCCACCTATCATTAGATTTCCCCACACATCCACTAAACTGTGTGATTGCATCATTGATGTTATCGCTCTAAACACCCTCGGCTTCCTACCTATGTATGAGCTATCATCCGAGAAATTAGCTGAGATGTTAAAATCCCCGCATAATACTATGGGGGTTGGCCAGTCAGTTAGTTCTTTTTAGATGCGACTAAAGACCTCAGGCTCATCTGTGTTAGGCCCATATACCGAGCAGATAGTAATACCTCAATTCATTTCACATATGGCCCATCTGCCTGATGAATCTGCCTTACACCTTTTGGCCCCCCTTAGCCCAACTTTGCCAATCATGGCCACCCCTCTTATCATGGAGGTCTGGGATGAGCATGAAAGCAGTTCATAACCTTTAAAGTTTAACCAATGTTTTTTCTTCCAGGGTAGGTGGGTCTCTTGTAGACATATTATGTCTAGGCTCACCACATTAAAATATTGTTCAAACTTCCCCCTCTTTTTCCAATCATTTCATCCTCCTATATTAAGAGATCCAATCCTTAACTTAGGCATATCTGGTTTTCAAACATTGCCAGCTCATCAACCTATCCAAGTAGCTAGTACATACATGATGGAAACATATCCTTAGTTTCAAATTTACTCTTACATTTATGATCGCTTTACCAGTACGAACTCTCTTCAATTTTTTGTTTCCCCCCCTCAACCCTCCCCCCCTCCCTGCCCCACCCCCTTAACCCCCCCCTCCTGCCACCCTTTGAGGCAGCCTGGGTTTGGACTCACCCAGTTGTTGGTGGCTGTGTGGTCCGTACGCCTAAGCTTGCCCCTGGCCGGATAATTTTTCATCCTAGAAAATGTCAACCATATAACAAATAATAATAATTTTGTCAGCACAATCGCTTTGTATATACTATAAAGTTCATTGCTAAATATTCAAATCATATTCGATTCATATAGTATACATATCATTTTTTTTTTTAGAAGTTTACAGATATTGTCAGATAGTCGTATCGTATCCATTCCATACTAGATTTCCTCTTCCATTTATTTGCCATTGCTTTGTTTCGCTCTCTCTGCAACCTCTTTAAGATAGGCCTCCGCCTAGATTTCGCTTATGAAGCTCCTCGTTGAGCCTTTGTAGATTATTTTTAGGGGCGCCGGATTTTGCAGATAGACCGTTGCTCCTAACTTTTCAAAAGGGGCGAAAAGTTGTCGCATTCGCCATCGTCTTTCTACAGTTGCATGCGCGAAATCTGGTCTTGCAAAAAACTTGAAACCCTTGTATTCTCTTTTAGCTGTGGGTCTAGCCAAGTCATATATAGTGTCACATACTAGAAAGTTTCCAAAATTGACTAGAAATGCTCTAGGGTATTGGGGAGATTTCTCTGAACGTTTTGGTAATGACAGAGGGAAACGGTGTGCTCGGCAGACTTCTCTGTCCATTTCCCAGGAGTTGAGTTCCGGGAAAGTTGATTTTAGAAGGTTGGTCATGAAGCTTCTTGGGTCACTTCCTTCCGAGCCCTCGGGGATCCCAAGAAATCGAAGATTATTTCTTCTTGCTCGATTTTCTTGGTCTTCAACCTTTGTCATTAGATCCTTAATTATTTCTTCATGCTCCTTTGCTTGTAATTGTAGCTTACCGACGTCTGATTCAAGGTTTTCCGCCCGGACTTCTACAGAACACATTCTGTCAGAGATCTCCAAACATGTACTGCCAACTTTATTGATAGCACCTTCCAGTTTTTGGAAAGCGACATGATTCCTTTGGCTATCTTTTTTAACATCTTGATGAAAAGTTTTTATTGATTCGAGGACTTCGCTTAGTGAGGGCTCTCTGTGCTTCATCTGCTCGTCTTCATCCGGGATGTCAGAAGTATTCTTATTTCTTTCAGATTCAAAGTTTGCTTTTCGATGGGGGCTTTTGCGTGACAGTTCAGTTCTCCCTATGGTATGTTCTGGGTTGCTCCCGGGATCTGTGGTTTCATTGTGAATTATTTTTGAGTGCCTCTTTTGTCTATTTCTTTTTTTTCCCCAGTTTTTTTATTGGTGTGTTGTCGTGTATAGAGGCATTTTTAGTTCCAATATCTGTCGGAGAGGATACCTTCGTGACATGTTCCTCCAGCCTGGGATCCTCGCTAGGATCACTCTCTACGCTGGATTCGCTGGAAATTGATACTCCAGTCTCATAGATCTCTGACTCAGATCCATCCGAGACTTCTGCTGAAGCATGCCCTTCCATCGCTGGGCTTATATTCCAGACTGAATCTATATTGGGACCCGATCTGCTTTCTTCCCTCATATTGGCCCGTTCTAGATGCGCTGCTGGAGGTGCTGCTTGAACTGCGGCAGCGATGGCCTTATTTTGCACGCCTTGTTGATCCATTGTGGTTTGTGCTGTTTCATTAGAAGAGCAACTTTGTGGTCTATCTTTGATTGCTTGGCTAAATATGTTTGAAATTCTGGGTTGGGAACCTATCAAGTGACCGGTAATAGTAGCTGCAGCTTTTAAGTTTTTGATTGTTTGTAGTCTTTTGGCCTTTTTTTCCAAGAGATCAAGATTCTCTCCCCTTGCCGGTTCCTTTTCCGTCTCTTTCGCTCTCTCTTTTTCCTTTGTTTTCTTTTTTGCTTTTTCGGTTTCCTTGTGAAGTTTCTGTTCATTCTCAGTGGTTCTATCTCTCCAATCAGGCTTATTAGCTCTTATTTTGCCTTCATTATTTTCATCATTATTTTCCATTGCCTTGTAGCCCCTGGTTTCGGGTCGTCTCTGTGTTTCTTTTGTTTTCTGAGGTCCTTGTAAATTGCAAGTCTCTTTGATGATGCCTCTGCCATCTGAGCTCTCTATCCTCTCTTCTCATTCTTGTTTCTCTTGATCACCCTGAGCCTGGGCCTTTCTTTTTGTTTTGCTTTTGTATCAGTCTTTATCTGAGTCTCAGTTTGGTTTTCGGTTTGAGCTTGGTGTGCTATGTGTTGCAATCCTGGAGAGACTGATGCATCTAGGATATATTTATCTTTATCTTTATCCATGATAGTATTCAATTGTGAGGTCAGGGTCTCTATAGTGATTTTGATTGCTGTGATTATTGCTAGCGATACTGCACTGGCAGTGTTAGCTCTGGTTCCAACCCAGGCCTCTGCTCCACCCCCTCTGGCTCCTCTGGCAGCTCTGAGCAACCTCGAGGCCCCAGTACGCGCTCTTTTTTTCCCAGAAGTCTTGGTGCTTATAAATATATTTTTTCTCGAGTGTGTATCTGAGCAGACTAGATACATTTTGTGAATAGCTGCCAGATGGCCCATGTGTGTGTTTTTTTCTTTTTTTTTAAGATTCTTGTTCAGTATTTAGTATTCAGTATTGCAATATTCAGATTACTTTGACTCTTTGTCTTTTTAACTCTTGTTGCGGAAAGTGTTCAGTTTATACATTTTTTGGGCTCCGTCGCGTCTGTGCCGTCAACGCCGTTTCCCTTGACGACGCGTGCTCTGTTACCTATTTATGCACGTCCGCTGAGTTCGCAGATGGCAAGAGAAGGCGGGGGACGGAGAGCGGAGAGCTGAGCGTGGAGCGAGCAAGCACCGATGCAGATTAAAGGCAGATGAAAGGCAGGTAGGGAGTCCTTGGGTGTCTTTTTGCCTTTTGTGTTATTTTTTCCCTTGTACCGCTCGCATCGCTTGCTATTTTATCGCTTGCCTCTATCCTACCCCTTTACCGGCACCATTGCTGAAGGTGTACTACTAGGGCTCAATTAGGGCACCACAAACAAACAAAGCAGACTCTCCCCCTTCCACCAGCGCAGAGAGCTTTAGAGTTTTTAGGGGCAGGGTACATAAGATACTCACGGTTGTAGGCTAGCATAGTATAGCGAGTAGCATGGCTGGGAACAGAGAGCCGGGAGCCAAGAGCTGGGAGTTTCAGATGCCAACCTTGTAAGCTGTAGACTGTATCCTCGAAGCTTTACCACAGCTACAATAGCCACAACAGCTGTAACCGTGAAAGAAAGATCCAACACCCAGAGTCAGAGTTTTCCTGATATTGCACAACCCAGGTACTTTCCGTCAACCCTTTACAACACTCTAAGGAACAGCATGGAATGGCGTGAATCTCCGAGTCCGTGGTGAAAGCTTGTATTCGGAATCTACTGCCTGGAATCCGATATCAAACATCAGACATCAGTTTGCAGCTTGCACCGCCAATGTTGCGCTGCTCGCCTTTTACAATCCTTTACAGGCTTTTTGTGACTTTTGTAACCCCCTTTTCCCTGACAATGGTACCTTTTGCAGTTTGTGGTGGATGTGGGGCTCCTAACTCATCTGAGCCAACCAGTTTGCCATATCAGTTTGCCATATCAATGTCCAGGCCGTCCAGGTTTTTAAGGAGAGCACGGCCGTCTCTGAGAGCCTGTAAGATCCGTATTATCCGTATTACTTCACTGAGGTCAATGTCTGCTACTGCTGACATGCATAAATGATGAGATGTAGGTTGGCAATATTGTCGAAGACATTCTCAGGCCCCTGGAGCAAGCACTGCAGCGACCTCTCACACCGACGCCATCTTGCCTATTTTGACCAAATCCTCTTTCTCCGAATGAAGTATTAACTGGGATTAAAAGTTTATGATCCTCTTCTCATGTTTTCATCATATCCTTCACCTGAGGATCAAATGGCTTTGAACCATTGAATGGGAGGTAAGGAAGGAGGGCCTTTTGGAAGAAATCCGTCTTCCAGGATCTCATCCAAATATGCAGGGTGAGCTGCAGTCACTGAACCTGCAGTGGACACTGTTGGTGAGAGGGAGTCAAAAGTAATGTTAGCCAGGACCCTGACCTTCTGTTCCATTACAGATAATCTGGAATATGTATCTCCCCCATCCTGCAGTTCCTCTGCCAAGTCCTGGGTGCCATTTAATAAGGACTGGAAAACATATGCAGCGTGTGCACCAGACTGAATCGAAAAGTTTATGGTGGAATAAGCCTGCTTAACTGCCCCTTCCACCTTCTTATCCACATGATTAGGAGGGGAGGCATCTTCCGAAGTTAGGATACCACTAGATAATGGGCACGCCTTCAAGGAATCAGTCTTTACTGTTGTGGGAAAATCCTCAGCAAATATATACAGCAGATATGTTTTGGCAAGAATTCTAGGAAAGCCACCTTTTTCTATGTCCATCCATTGTCTAAACAATAGTCCCCAAATGGCCTTATGGATTGGCAGACTTTCCGCATATACTGACCAAAAAACTCACCTTCTTACTCTACTGAACTGACATTGGAGAAATCTAGGTTTTCTCAGATGTAGGCGAGAACCTCCTGAATGTATCTGTCTCTGACTTCCTCTTCTCCAGAATCGTCAGTCGGGAGTAGGAGAGGTTGAAGTCTTTGAGAGCTTTGATGAAGGTGCCCTTCTCTGGCTGCAAAAGCCACCTCCACTGGGGTGGGGCGCTAGGTGGCGCACAACCATGATGGCCGCGCACCAGTGAGGCTCCCGCCGGTCCGGGCGGATAGTTAAACATCAGCCACATCCTCACAGACATAAACTGCCCTAATTAGGTGCCATCGGACAGCGGAACAGGCGCTGACTTCAGTGGTTCTCTCCTACTGCCGGAGTGGCGCGGCATGACAGAGTGGCGAGCTGCGGAGCCTTGATGCGGTAAATAGCTGTGACAGCCTCGAGCGCTGGGGCGTCTGAGGCGGCCAGGAAAGTCCGATGCTGAATGGGCCTAATAACGTCAGACGGTGCTGGTGATTAACGGCCGGGGGAGGCGGCGGGCTGCAGCAGAGCCACTATTAAGAGCTGGGCAGTGGCAGGAGGTCTCCGACGTGGCCGTACTCAGCCGGAAGGCAACGGACTTGGTACATGACGGGGGGCGAGCCCGGAGTTCAGCGCAACGAAACAGACAGCTAACCGCTGCAGCCTGAGACCTGACTAAGCAACATACAGGGCGCAGGTGAACTCAGGTGATGGAGGGGGAGCTGACACAAGCACTGCATCCCCAAGGCAGCAGCAAAACCTACACACACAGTGCAGCGCCGCCACTAAGGCTCACTCTGAACTGGGTGGGTGCCAGCGACGCGACAAAGGAGCAGAGCCGCCATTTTAGACGCTGCACACAGCGGCAGCATCTAGAGGCCCCTGTGGGTTGGAGGTGCATCGGGGTGCGCTCCTCTTGCCATATCAGCAGTCGCATTGTACAGATCGCCCCCAAGTGCAGGGAACCGGGCGCACCTGACCGCCAGCCAGACTTTACCATTCTCTAGCTTCTTGGCATCCATTTTTGTGACAAGGAGGGTCTTCAAGCTAAACTGCCTCTGGTCACCTTCTGTATAAGGCATGGAGTGGGACCACAGACCACGGAGGCAGCAACTGCAAAGGGCACGACACGAGCTCCTGTGGCACGGTCGTAGACACTCTTCCTGCACGAGGGGTGCACATAGCAGGCAAATTCACCAGCATGGGGAGAACAGAGGCCAAGCAGGTTAAACTGTCCTTTGACTCACTGAAGGTACTCTGCTCGAGCTCCAAGGAGTGCACAGAATCTGATCCAACAGAGCCTAAGGACGAGGACTGGAAGGCGCTACTAGTGGGGATGAAGCAGAGCCTCACATCCATAGATTCCAAGATGGATGCCATGAATAACAAACTGGAAGAAGTGGTTGCTAAGCTTGATCAGCATGATGAAAGGATCAAGGAAGTGGAACAAAGAGTGTTGGGGTTGGAGGACGGAGCGGCGGCCAACAAACAACATATGCTTCAGATGCACAAGTTGCTAAAGGTAATAGCGGACAAGACTGAGGAGTTAGAGGCACTTTTACGGAGAAACAACTTTCGAGTCTTAGGCCTGGCCGAATCGACAAATACCAGAAGAATGGAGGACTTCATGGAAAAGCTAATGATTGAACTTTTTGGTAAGGACTCCTTCTCAGCACACATGATGGTTGAACGGGCCCACAGATCGCTGGCGGCGCGCCCGCCTCCGGGGGCGACACATTGCGCCCGGTGATTGTGCGCTTCCTGAATTATTGTGACAGAGACACTGTGTTGCACCTAGCTCGGGAGAAGGGGCAAGTACGATATAAAAATGCCTCGCTGGCCTTCTATTTGGATTTCACGCAGGCAGTGCAGGAGGCCCGCTGAAAGTTCCCAGCTGTGAAGAAGAAGCTTCAAGCACAAGAAATAACGTATGCTATGCTGTACCCTGCGAAATTGAAGATTCATCACCAAGGAAAACAACATTTTTTCAACTCTCCCCAACAGGTGGAAGATTACCTCAAACAGACAAGCAGAGCAGGAGCCCAGGAAGCAGCCTCACGCAGGAGATCCCGATCGCAGTCGCCCCTGTCGGAACCAGGCTGAAGCCACGACACTAAGAAACACTGGCCGCTGAACTGTCAAGGCACAGTGACCTCCTGAGAACTGTTCTGAGTTGGTGATGTATCAAGTTTGTTAAAAGATGTTCTGACATTTTTTCGCCCGACACTCTCCTCCATTCCTCCAATGCAGCTTGCTTACTTAAGTGGGGCTGCAGGGAGGTGAAATAGGGACGTGGAGTGGGAAAGGTGTGAGCCCCTAGAGGATCCCGCATGAGGGCATACCCCTTTTATCGTTGTATTCCAGGCGGTAAGACTAGAGTTGTTTGTTTACAAAGTTGGAATGGGGGGCATACATACTCCGCAAGTTGGGTGAGCCGGAGTGGGCGGGGGAGGGGAATTTGGAGAGGGAATGTTGTCGGTTTTAGGGACCAGAGAGACATACACGAGTGTAGGATTAGTACAGTTAGACGTCACAACAGATACCACAGACAATAGGAATGATCTACATGTTATTTCATGGAACTTGAGGGGATGGAATAACCCAAGGAAATGGAGACAGGTGCTGGGATACCTAGATCGACATCATGTCCATGTGGCCCTACTGCAGAAGACCCATTTACGGTAGCACACCCCAATTTTTTCAACTAAATGGGTGTCCCATAGATGCTTTGCATCGTACTCTGGCTAGTCAGGGGGGGTGGCCATCCTCCTTAAGCAGTGGGTCCGGTTTGTGCTAGGCGGGATGGAAGCGGACAATAATGGGAGGTACTGCCTGCTTTGGGGGAAACTGAAATCACACGATGTAACCATTGCAAACTACTATGGCCCCATTACAAATGACACTCACCCCCTGCTCATGCTTAGAAGCATAATCCAAACGCTAGGTCCCACTATGTAATTTGATGAGGGGATTTTAATACAGTAATAGACCCACAAAACAATCGATCCCATGCCTCGGCGGCTGCACTACACCACTGTGCAGCGCACTCTCTATGACATACTGGTCGCTGATTACTTGCTGGACACTTGGCGACATAGTCATCCCTCGCAGAGGGAAGGGACGCACTATTCAGCTGTTCATAAAACGTGGGCCAGGCTGGACTATCTGTTGGTGATGGTGGGCATGGCGCACTGGATTGGTAGGGGGATCCATTTGGCCCGCACATACTCGAACCACTCCCCGGTGCTGGTGACTTTTCGAACCCCATTGGATCAGACCCCATATCTTAATTGGGGCCTGAACCCACTGCATTTGCAGGATGCAGTGTTTAAAGCGGAGTTGGAACAGGACATTCAGGACTTCTTTGCTAGGAATATTGACTCAGTGACAGGTTTAACAGCAGTCTGGGAGGCATTTAAAGTGACAGTGCAAGAATGTGCATCTCCAAGGGTGGTGGTATCCTTAAAGACCTACGTAGAGCCCTGCGTAGACTGGAGGCCGAGTTAAAGACACTGGAAAGTGACATAGCAGGTAGCGGGGAGATCAGAACACTAAAGGCTAGACTGAGGGAAAAAATGACGGAGTATGAGGAGGTGGAAGATAGAGAATGTAGGGTTAGAAGGAAGCCCGACCTGGCACGGGTGTATGGGGAGGGGAACCGGCAGGGGAGGGCTCTGGCACATGCTATGTGCCCTCTTAGATTCAACAACTATATACCTGAACTGCAGGATGGGAAGAGTCAGGCGCACAGGAACCTCCCTGAACAGATGATTACCCTTGTAGCCTATTATTAAAAGCTTTACACCTCACAAAGGGGCTCCCCTTTGTAACTGCAGGGGTACTTTGAGGACACGACGTTGGTGTGGCTAGGGGACACACAGTGCAAATGTCTGGCTCTGGAACTAGAGGTAGACAAGATAACGGAGGCAATCATGGACATGCCGTTGGGGAAAGCACCGGGGTCAGATGGCCTTCCAATAGACTTCTATAAAACATATATGTCAATACTCGCACCTATTCTGAAAGCAGTATTCTATGAGGTGCTGGAGGAGGGTAGCCTACCATCCACCCAGAGGGAAGCTCAGATAATGTCCCTGTTGAAACCTGGTAAACTTTACATAACCAAAGAGATTCTATCAAAGAAAAGTGAAGTGATGATTTTTATTTTAATTTTTACTAGTGGAAGTGGTACTAGGCTCTCTCTTAGGAGTGGAAAGATGAGAGCACAATGTGCTTGTTAAAATACCCCTCACACACTAAAAAACCGTTAGTGTCATGCTTCATCATAGGGGTCTTCCCGCCCCTATAACGGGACGGGGCGTGCTACGACCAGACGACTACGCGGGAGCACTCAAGTTGTGACAGAGGCTATGTGTGGATGTATGGGTATCAGTGAAAGTGTAGGGACCTAACACTAGTGAGTGTGAAAAAATCGAAAAAAGGTTAAAAATTCCCTGCATAGTAGAAAAAAATACACTTTATTAACTTCTCTAGCTGGGAACATTAAGAAGAGGTTGTGAGGTAGAGCAATAGCTAGCTACCTAGTCGACATGTTTCGTAAGCAGTCCCCTACTGCTTACTCATCAGGACCAAAATAATGATCCCTACCTGTAATTACTCATTTCTAAGAAGATATGCCTACTGTCCTACAAACAATACAGCAAAAATCAGCTGGCTGTTTGAGCTTCGGGGCATGAGTAGGCCCAGGTGAAGCAAAAAATAATTCAATGAAAAATGGACCCGTTGTGGTCTCTGTAAAGGAAAAGAGAAAGAGAGAAACCAACATGTATGCGTAAGTTAGCATCACAATCTGAATGAAAATACAAACAGATAATCGTATCCCACAATGGTGGTGAAATCGCTTCAAATCACTGGAGGCGATCATGTACCTGTATAGAATCAAACAAGTGAGAGCTTTACATCTATCAGGTTCAGCTGTCTTTCGCTAAAGTTTATCTCGATAGGAATCGTATAGTGACCTCAGAATGTGGGTACACTATCATCTCATCATACACACCAACACTCATAACTCCATGCATTTCCAACAAACCAGCAATTAAAAAGGGGAAAGAGGACCCTCCTTCGCATTGTCTACATGTTAAAAACCAATAAGCGTTACACTCAACTCACAACCATGTCAAGGAGATCAATACATACTTTTGTCAGTATTGTTCAGAGCCCCATGAGTTTGCAGGCGAGGGGTATTCTGCGCGGTTTACTGTGAAAACAAAACCGCACCTCGTGTTATATGCTAGTTATTTGCGTTTTTTTTTTAAGTCGTTTGCATTGTCCCTGTTGACCCATTTATTAAAGACTCGAGGTCAGAGTCTATTACTCACATGTCCGGCAGGTCTAGAAATCATTATTCCTACCCCCGTGCTACTCCGAGGATTGCCCAATTCGTGTGTCCGCTGTTGTTTAAGAACCCTGCATTTCCGCGTTGTCATTCTGGTGGGTGCGGCTTCTCGCACTGGTGCTAGTGCGCTAACCTTTCAAGATGGCTGCCACCTGGTGGCACAATCGAAGGGTAAAACGGAAGTCTTTCTATGGTATCAATTCTAGCAATGAATCGGTTTTTCATGAGCGATGATAGCTTTTTCATGAGCGATGATAGTTATAAATTCACAGATGGTGAACAAAATATGTGTTTCAAGGGCTACATTTCTTTTGTAAATGGTCTAATAGCAGTTTACGCCCTCGGGAGCTGCGGGGTTCAATAAGGATAGAGTGGGGCTTAGTCTGGATAATCGGGGAGCTCATCATAGCTGACTCCAGGGTATGTCGTCATTCAGCCCGGTTTTGTGTGACTGAATGCGGAACACTCATCTCTGCTCTTTTTCCAATAGGAATCGTTCATTGCTGACCAGTTCTATTACAGTCCATGTAATTTCCTCTGGTTTGTGATTTATTTCCAAGAAATGGTTTGTGAGTTTTATGCTTAATTTCCTGCATTTTATAGTGCTCTTATGTTCCCCTATCCTGATTTTTACTGCCCTGCTGGTCATTCCTACATATTCGAGTTTGCAGGGGCAAGTGATCAGGTATATGACATTGGCGCTATTGCAGTTACTGAAACTTCTCTGTTCCCAGATGGTACCGTTGTTAAAGGTTATCTTCTTGCTTTTCTTAGTTAGACCACAGACCCTGCACCCTCCACAAGGATAATGTCCCTGGACAAAATTCGTACACTGGTGTTGTTCAGTTTTGGTCTAGTATGGACTAAGACATCTCTCAGGCTTTTTGCTCTTTTGTGTGCAAACATGGGTTTTGGTATTTGCATCCCACCGCTGTTCAAGATCTTCCAATTCCTGTTGATAATTTTGGTCACTAGATTTGAACTGGTGTTATATGTAGTCACACAAATTGGTCGTTTTTCTTCCTCCTTCTGTGTTTTTGCTTCCAAAAGGCTTTCGCGGCAGTTGTTTTTAGCCCGTGTGTAAGCCTGGTTTATGATCCGAACAGGGTACATTCGTGCCTTTAGTTTCTTTTTGAGATCATCCGATTGTGTTTTAAAGTTTCCAATCTCGGTACAGTTCCTGTGTAAACGCAGGAACTGTCCATAAGGGAGGTTATCCCGTAGGTGTTTTGGATGGAAACTGTTGTACATTAAGAGACAGTTCTTTGAGGTGCTCTTAAAGTGGGTCGTGGTCATCAATCTCCCATTTTTGGGAAATATGTTCAGGTCGAGGAAAACCAGGTTCTCTCTAGAGGTTGTGCTGGTGAATTTTAAGAAGTCATCTTGTAGATTGAGCCATGTTAGAAATCTTTCGGAGTCCTTTTCATCTCCATCCCAGATGATCAGGATATCATCGATGTAGCGTTTCCATAATTTGATGTTCGATCTGAACGCGTTGTTGGGATTCAATATTTTGGTCACCTCTAGGTGATGTACGTACAGCCCAGCTATACTAGGAGCAAATGTGCTTCCCATGCTGGTGCCGTGCTTTTGTAGATATAGGGTGCCATTGTATTCAAAAAAGTTCTCTTTTAATGCGAGAGAGCAACAATTCATCACCACATTCCGTGGTGTCTGGTATTCCCACAAATCTTCAAAAAGGACATCCTCAATGATTTCTAAAGTTGCTTGGTGCGGCAAACTGGTATAGAGGCTCTCTACATCACAGCTAATCAATAGCTGGGTGTTGGGATCAAAACTGACTTCTTCCAACAGATTCGGAACATCTTTAGTGTCTCTGAGGTACGTAGATGTTCTTTGGACCATGGGTCTGAGAAAAGCATCTGCAAACCTGGAAACCGGTTCCAGGATCGATCCAATGCCGGAAACTATGGGTCGTCCTGGGGGGTTCTCAAGGCTTTTGTGGATCTTGGGTAGAGTGTATAGATAGGGGATTCTCGGATCCTTTTGACAGAGGAATTCTCCTTCTTTCTTAGTTATCCAATCATGTGCTATTGCTTCCTCTACCATGGTGCCAATCTTTATTTGTATGGTTGCTGTGGGATCCGTGGGGAGAATAGCAGCCTCATGCACTCATTGTCATAGTTCTCAAGGTTCTGTATGACCGTGGCACCGCCTTTGTCGGCGGGCTTGATTACTACTCGTTTGTTGTTACTGAGGTCTCGTAATGCTTGCCTTTCCTCGTTGGTAGTGTTGTGGAAGACACGTTTCTCCAGAGGGTTGATGTTTTCCAACTCCATCATTACTGCCTTTTCAAACGTTAGTAGTTCAACAGGCAGGGTGTTATCCATGAAAGTGAACTTTTATTTTGGTCTCAAGTTAGTGTCTCCCTGGTCTGTTTCATCATCTTTGTCTTTAAAGAAGACCTGCAGCTTCAGGCGTCGCATGAATTCCTGTACCTCTTGGCAGAGATGGAATTTGTCCATGCTGGCTGTGGGCACGTATCCTAGGCCTTTTTCCAAGACTCTTTTCTGTGGAGCTGTCAATTCAATATCAGACAGGTTCACAACCAGACTTACTTCTGTGTCCTCGTGGCGCCTGTCATGCTCCTTGTTGATACCCGAGGGGTTTCTTCTTCCTCGGTGTTCCAGTGGACCGTGGTGCCCCTCCGGTTCCTCCCCTTCGTTCGTCCTTGGCGCGCCCCTAAAAAAGGAGTGGAGGGGTCAAAATATCCATAGTCTTGTTGTTGGTATCCCCAAGTTGGGAATGGTCCCTGTGGGTGTTGGAAGGGTGGTGGTCCATATTGTTGTTGTGGCGGGTACATCATGGGAGGGTTGAAATTGTTCCATCCTCTCGTGCCTCTAAAGTTCGGTCTACGAAAGTTTCTCCTGTTTCCCCGATATCTCGGACTTCTATTCCTGCTGGAGTTTGAACTATTGGAGCCTGAATCCGATGTCTCATCATCTGTAGCATTGTCGTTGGCTGATTTATAATCATCCTTAATATAAGGATATATTCTTTCTTTTGTCCATCGGCTGTTATCTTTTTTCAACTTCTCATATTTGCTTTCTTTGAGAGTGGTCTCGAACTCATTGAGAGATTTATAAATCTCATCTAGATACTTCTTGATATCGGCAGGAGATTCATAGCTTTTTATGCGAACTTCTATGGTTTGTATCTCTACCTTGAGTTCACTGGCCAGTCTACTCGCAGTCTTTATAATGAGAACAATCCAATCTCTGGTGCATCGCCACGAGATTTTAGACCAGTCGATTTTAAAGGTCTTGTCTTGTAGAAAGATGAAAGGTTCGTTGCGAACAACAAGGCCAGATGGTGCAGTGTTCACCTTAAGGTATTCGGACATTAGTAAGCCATGGATTGCTGTTTTTATCTGAGTTCTTCTTAGCTCTTCAAGTTCATCCCAGTCATTGTTTTTATTGGAAGTGCCCGCAGTGTTCAGACCCTCAAATGTTCCCAAGGATGCCATCAAGTTAGAGATCTCGTCTTCCTGAATGCTAGGCCCAAGTCGGCCATCGTTGGAAGCAGTGGTAAAGAGGGGTCCCCCTTGTCTTTCAAAAGCTTGTTGTGGAATGCAGAATCACTTGTGTGGTGGTAGAGAGGAAGAGTTCGTGAATTCTTCCCTGAGCCTCCGCAGCTGTGCGCTGCCAGTAAATCCAAACCAAAAAGAGGAGCGTAGAGGTATTGATAGGATCACCCTCCAAGCAGGACTTTACATAACCAAAGAGATTCTATCAAAGAAAAGTGAAGTGATGATTTTTATTTTAATTTTTACTAGTGGAAGTGGTACTAGGCTCTCTCTTAGGAGTGGAAAGATGAGAGCACAATGTGCTTGTTAAAATACCCCTCACACACTAAAAAACCGTTAGTGTCATGCTTCATCATAGGGGTCTTCCCGCCCCTATAACGGGACGGGGCGTGCTACGACCAGACGACTACGCGGGAGCACTCAAGTTGTGACAGAGGCTATGTGTGGGTGTATGGGTATCAGTGAAAGTGTAGGGACCTAACACTAGTGAGTGTGAAAAAATCGAAAAAAGGTTAAAAATTCCCTGGCATAGTAGAAAAAAATACACTTTATTAACTTCTGTAGCTGGGAACATTAAGAAGGGGTTGTGAGGTAGAGCAATAGCTAGCTACCTAGTCGACATGTTTGGTAAGCAGTCCCCTACTGCTTACTCATCAGGACCAAAATAGTGATCCCTACCTGTAATTACTCATTTCTAAGAAGATATGCCTACTGTCCTACAAACAATACAGCAAAAATCAGCTGGCTGTTTGAGCTTCGGGGCATGAGTAGGCCCGGGTGAAGCAAAGAATAATTCAATGAAAAATGGACCCGTTGTGGTCTCTGTAAAGGAAAAGAGAAAGAGAGAAACCAACATGTATGCGTAAGTTAGCATCACAATCTGAATGAAAATACAAACAGATAATCGTATGCCACAATGGTGGTGAAATCGCTTCAAATCACTGGAGGCGATCATGTACCTGTATAGAATCAAACAAGTGAGAGCTTTACATCTATCGGGTTCAGCTGTCTTTCGCTAAAGTTTATCTCAATAGGAATCGTATAGTGACCTCAGAATGTGGGTACACTATCATCTCATCATACACACCAACACTCATAACTCCATGCATTTCCAACAAACCAGCAATTAAAAAGGGGAAAGAGGACCCTCCTTCACATTGTCTACATGTTAAAAACCAATAAGCGTTACACTCAACTCACAACCATGTGAGTTGAGTGTAATGCTTATCACAACCACGACTACGCAGGAGCACTCAAGTTGTGACAGAGGCTATGTGTGGGTGTATGGGTATCGATTTTTTCACACTCACTAGTGTTAGGTCCCTACACTTTCACTGATACCCATACACCCACACATAGCCTCTGTCACAACTTGAGTGCTCCCGCGTAGTCGTCTGGTCGTAGCACGCCCCGTCCCGTTATAGGGGCGGGAAGACCCCTATGATGAAGCATGACACTAACGGTTTTTTAGTGTGTGAGGGGTATTTTAACAAGCACATTGTGCTCTCATCTTTCCACTCCTAAGAGAGAGCCTAGTACCACTTCCACTAGTAAAAATTAAAATAAAAATCATCACTTCACTTTTCTTTGATAGAATCTCTTTGGTTATGTAAAGTCCTGCTTGGAGGGTGATCCTATCAATACCTCTACGCTCCTCTTTTTGGTTTGGATTTACTGGCAGCGCACAGCTGCGGAGGCTCACGGAAGAATTCACGAACTCTTCCTCTTTACCACCACACAAGTGATTCTGCATTCCACAACAAGCTTTTGAAAGACAAGGGGGACCCCTCTTTACCACTGCTTCCAACGATGGCCGACTTGGGCCTAGCATTCACTGAAGACGAGATCTCTAACTTGATGGCATCCTTGGGAACATTTGAGGGTTTGAACACTGCGGGCCCTTCCAATAAAAACAATGACTGGGATGAACTTGAAGAGCTAAGAAGAACTCAGATAAAAACAGCAATCCATGGCTTACTAATGTCCGAATACCTTAAGGTGAACACTGCACCATCTGGCCTTGTTGTTCGCAACGAACCTTTCATCTTTCTACAAGACAAGACCTTCAAAATCGACTGGTCTAAAATCTCGTGGCGATGCACCAGAGATTGGATTGTTCTCATTATAAAGACTGCGAGTAGACTGGCCAGTGAACTCAAGGTAGAGATACAAACCATAGAAGTTCGCATAAAAAGCTATGAATCTCCTGCCGATATCAAGAAGTATCTAGTTGAGATGAATAAATCTCTCAATGAGTTCGAGACCACTCTCAAAGAAAGCAAATATGAGAAGTTGAAAAAAGATAACAGCCGATGGACAAAAGAAAGAATATATCCTTATATTAAGGATGATTATAAATCAGCCAACAACAATGCTACAGATGATGAGACATCGGATTCAGGCTCCAATAGTTCAAACTCCAGCAGGAATAGAAGTCCGAAAGATCGGGGAAACAGGAGAAACTTTCGTAGACCGAACTTTAGAGGCACGAGAGGATGGAACAATTTCAACCCTCCCATGATGTACCCGCCACAACAACAATATGGACCACCCCCCTTCCAACACCCACAGGGACCATTCCCAACTTGGGGATACCAACAACAAGACTATGGATATTTTGACCCCTCCACTCCTTTTTTAGGGGCGCGCCAAGGACGAACGAAGGGGAGGAACCGGAGAGGCACCACGGTCCACTGGAACACCGAGGAAGAAGAAACCCCTCGGGTATCAACAAGGAGCATGACAGGCGCCACGAGGACACAGAAGTAAGTCTGGTTGTGAACCTGTCTGATATTGAATTGACAGCTCCACAGAAAAGAGTCTTGGAAAAAGGCCTAGGATACGTGCCCACAGCCAGCATGGACAAATTCCATCTCTGCCAAGAGGTACAGGAATTCATGCGACGCCTGAAGCTGCAGGTCTTCTTTAAAGACAAAGATGATGAAACAGACCAGGAGGACACTAACTTGAGACCAAAATCAAAGTTCACTCCCATGGATAACACCCTGCCTGTTGAACTACTAACGTTTGAAAAGGCAGTAATGATGGAGTTGGAAAACATCAACCCTCTGGAGAAACGTGTCTTCCACAACACTACCAACGAGGAAATGCAAGCATTACGAGACCTCAGTAACAACAAACGAGTAGTAATCAAGCCCGCCGACAAAGGCGGTGCCACGGTCATACAGAACCTTGAGAACTATGACAATGAGTGCATGAGGCTGCTATTCTCTCAACGGATCCCACAGCAACCATACAAATAAAGATTGGCACCATGGTAGAGGAAGCAATAGCACATGATTGGATCACTAAGAAAGAAGGAGAATTCCTCTGTCAAAAGGATCTGAGAATCCCCTATCTATACACTCTACCCAAGATCCACAAAAGCCTTGAGAACCCCCCAGGACGACCCATAGTTTCCGGCATTGGATCGATCCTGGAACCGGTTTCCAGGTTTGCAGATGCTTTTCTCAGACCCATGGTCCAAAGAACATCTACGTACCTCAGAGACACTAAAGATGTTCTGAATCTGTTGGAAGAAGTCAGTTTTGATCCCAACACCCAGCTATTGATTAGCTGTGATGTAGAGAGCCTCTATACCAGTTTGCCGCACCAAGCAAGTTTAGAAATCATTGAGGATGTCCTTTTTGAAGATTTTTGGGAATACCAGACACCACGGAATGTGGTGATGAATTGTTGCTCTCTCGCATTAAAAGAGAACTTTTTTGAATACAATGGCACCCTATATCTACAAAAGCACGGCACCAGCATGGGAAGCACATTTGCTCCTAGTATAGCTGGGCTGTACGTACATCACCTAGAGGTGACCAAAATATTGAATCCCAACAACGCGTTCAGATCGAACATCAAACTATGGAAACGCTACATCGATGATATCCTGATCATCTGGGATGGAGATGAAAAGGACTCCGAAAGATTTCTAACATGGCTCAATCTACAAGATGACTTCTTAAAATTCACCAGCACAACCTCTAGAGAGAACCTGGTTTTCCTCGACCTGAACATATTTCCCAAAAATGGGAGATTGATGACCACGACCCACTTTAAGAGCACCTCAAAGAACTGTCTCTTAATGTACAACAGTTTCCATCCGAAACACCTACGGGATAACCTCCCTTATGGACAGTTCCTGCGTTTACACAGGAACTGTACCGAGATTGGAAACTTTAAAACACAATCGGATGATCTCAAAAAGAAACTAAAGGCACGAATGTACCCTGATCGGATCATAAACCAGGCTTACACACGGGCTAAAAACAACTGCCGCAAAAGCCTTTTGGAAGCAAAAACACAGAAGGAGGAAGAAAAACGACCAATTCGTGTGACTACATATAACACCAGTTCAAATCTAGTGACCAAAATTATCAACAGGAATTGGAAGATCTTGAACAGCGGTGGGATGCAAATACCAAAACCCATGTTTGCACACAAAAGAGCAAAAAGCCTGAGAGATGTCTTAGTCCATACTAGACCAAAACTGAACAACACCAGTGTACACAGAGATCCGAATTTTGTCCAGGGACATTATCCTTGTGGAGGGTGCAGGGTCTGTGGTCTAACTAAGAAAAGCAAGAAGATAACCTTTAACAACGGTACCGTCTGGGAACAGAGAAGTTTCAGTAACTGCAATAGCGCCAATGTCATATACCTGATCACTTGCCCCTGCAAACTCTAATATGTAGGAATGACCAGCAGGGCAGTAAAAATCAGGATAGGGGAACATAAGAGCACTATAAAATGCAGGAAATCAAGCACAAAACTCACAAACCATTTCTTGGAAAGAAATCACAAACCAGAGGAAATTACATGGACTGTAATAGAACTGGTCAGTAATGAACGATTCCTATTGGAAAAAGAGCAGAGATGGGTGTTCCGCATTCAGTCACACAAAACCGGGCTGAATGACGACATACCCTAGAGTCAGCTATGATGAGCTCCCCGATTATCCAGACTAAGCCCCACTCTATCCTTATTGAACCCCGCAGCTCCAGAGGGCGTACACTGCTATTAGACCATTTACAAAAGAAATGTAGCCCTTGAAACACATATTTTGTTCACCATCTGTGAATTTATAACTATCATCGCTCATGAAAAAGCTATCATCGCTCATGAAAAACTGATTCATCGCAAGAATTGATACCATAGAAAGACTTCCGTTTAACCCTTCGATTGTGCCACCAGGTGGCAGCCATCTTGAGAGGTTAGCGCACTAGCACCAGTGCGGGAAGCCGCACCCACCAGAATGACAACGCGGAAATGCAGGGTTCTTAAACAACAGCGGACACACGAATTGGGCAATCCTCGGAGTAGGACGGGGTAGGAATAATGATTTCTAGACCTGCCGGACATGTGAGTAATAGACTCTGACCTCGAGTCTTTAATAAACGGGTCAACAGGGGCAATGCAAACGACTTTAAAAAAACCCGCAAATAACTAGCATATAACACGAGGTGCGGTTTTGTTTTCACAGTAAACCGCGCAGAATACCCCTCGCCTGCAAACTCATGGGGCTCTGAACAATACTGACAAAAGTATGTATTGATCCCCTTGACATGGTTGTGAGTTGAGTGTAACGCTTATTGGTTTTAACATGTAGACAATGCGAAGGAGGGTCCTCTTTCCCCTTTTTAATTGTTGGTTTGTTGTAAATGCATGGAGTTATGAGTGTTGGTGTGTATGATGAGATGATAGTGTACCCACATTCTGAGGTCACTATACGATTCCTATCGAGATAAACTTTAGCGAAAGACAGCTGAACCCGATAGATGTAAAGCTCTCACTTGTTTGATTCTATACAGGTACATGATCGCCTCCAGTGATTTGAAGCGATTTCACCACCATTGTGGGATACGATTATCTGTTTGTATTTTCATTCAGATTGTGATGCTAACTTACGCATACATGTTGGTTTCTCTCTTTCTCTTTTCCTTTACAGAGACCACAACGGGTCCATTTTTCATTGAATTATTTTTTGCTTCACCTGGGCCTACTCATGCCCCGAAGCTCAAACAGCCAGCTGATTTTTGCTGTATTGTTTGTAGGACAGTAGGCATATCTTCTTAGAAATGAGTAATTACAGGTAGGGATCACTATTTTGGTCCTGATGAGTAAGCAGTAGGGGACTGCTTACGAAACATGTCGACTAGGTAGATAGCTATTGCTCTACCTCACAACCCCTTCTTAATGTTCCCAGCTAGAGAAGTTAATAAAGTGTATTTTTTTCTACTATGCCAGGGAATTTTTAACCTTTTTTCGATTTTTTCACACTCACTAGTGTTAGGTCCCTACACTTTCACTGATACCCATACACCCACACATAGCCTCTGTCACAACTTGAGTGCTCCCGCATTGTCGTCTGGTCGTAGCACGCCCCGTCCCGTTATAGGGGCGGGAAGACCCCTATGATGAAGCATGACACTAACGGTTTTTTAGTGTGTGAGGGGTATTTTAACAAGCACATTGTGCTCTCATCTTTCCACTCCTAAGAGAGAGCCTAGTACCACTTCCACTAGTAAAAATTAAAATAAAAATCATCACTTCACTTTTCTTTGATAGAATCTCTTTGGTTATGTAAAGTCCTGCTTGGAGGGTGATCCTATCAATACCTCTACGCTCCTCTTTTTGGTTTGAAACCTGGTAAACCCCTGGCCAGCTGTGAATCATATCGGCCCCTGTCACTCCTGAACAGTGACACTAACATTTTAGCGAAAGTGCTAGCAACAAGGCTTAATCTTCTTCTGGACGGCATGATGCTACCCGACCAAGCTGGATTTGTCCTGAACTGAGCCACATCCCATAACCTTCGAACCCTCCTGGCTGTACTGCAGGACATAGACCCAAATAACACTGCAGTGGCGGTCTTCCTAGACGCCACCAAAGCGTTTGACTCTGTAGAATAGGATTGCTTGATGGGGACACTGAGGTATATGGTTATGCCAGACTCTTTTGTAAATTGGATAAAACTGTTATACACACGGCTGCGAGCTATGGTACTACTCAACGACTCAAGGTCTGAAGCATTTACTGTCACTAGGGGCACGAGGCAGGGGTGCCTGCTCTCCCCAGTCTTATTTGCCTTAGAAATAGAGCCCCTGGCTGCAAAACTAAGACATGACCATAACCACAGAGCACTTGTGTACCCGTCCAGGCAGTTACTCATCTTCCTATATGTAGACGATATAACGCTGTATATTCATAGATCGCAGGATAATCTCAACCCGGTATTGGGGGAAATCACCAAGTTCGGGGCTGTAGCTGGAGTGCAGATAAATTGGAATAAATCCGCAGTCTTCCCCTTGATGGACAAAACAACGCCACTCCAACTAGACTACCCTCTGGCGTGGGAAACAGGGAACTTTAAGTACTTGTAATTCTTAACTAACTGAGGGAGGAGGGGGGACCGAAGGAAGGGAAGTTAGACAGGGCGGCAGGAGGGGTCAGGGCACGTTAGGATGGCAAGGTACAACATTGTTACTGTGAGCATAACGCTAAGACATCTTGAGCATCGTTACATGGTGTTGTAATGTATACCTTGTTACTATATGCAATTAAGGTTTTAGAAACTTAAAAAAAAAAGCCACCTCCACTGCTTTGTTAATCATAAACTGCAGTAATTCCAAGTCCTGTGATGCACTGCACCCAGGCTTTGGTTGAACCTCTTCAGAAGCAGGGGAACCCTGATGGTTCCTTTTGGGAGAACATTCTCCCTCCATGTTATAGCACAAAGGGAGAGCAAAATTAGGCTTCCTTTTATTCGCAAACCTATTTTCTGTTTAACCATTGCCTAGTAAGAACAGGTTAGCTTTACCTCATACAAAAAACAGTGAGACTGCCAACACTGACCCTATCGGCATGGCAGTCTGCTAATGCCCAGAAATCCAGATATGTAACACATCTCATGAGGGCCATAAAGCCAAAAAACACTGCCACCAGCAGCCTATCAGCAGAGGCAGTGATATTTACAGGAGCGCTCCCGCTAGCCAGCCCATTTGAGCCCGACTGGTTCAATATAGAACGCACTGAGGAAATGAACACAAGTGAGCCACAGCCGCTGCTTCTCGACCGCTCGGTGGTGGGGGGGCAGCATTATACGGGAGAATAGACAGGCTGCCTCCCCAACTGCTCAGCGGGGGAGGCAGTCTAGCACTCAATTCTAAAAACATAACTCAGCCACTACAGCAGTCTCAAATTAAGCAGATAGATAAATATATCAACTTACCTGAAGAAGCATATCTCCGTCTCTTAACAGAAGCAAAAAACAGAAAGTACTGTGGGTAAGCTCTGCCTAAATGTATTTAGGTGTGAGGGTCTTCCTGGAGCCATTTTTGAAGGTGTTTTTTTTTCCTGAAGGAGTAAATTCTGTCCATGAGCCACAGAGTAGCTCATTCTGTAAGGGCTCTGGTGAAGAAGACACATGAGTAGGTAATGGAGAATCTGCCTCTCACATGCGCAGCTCAGCATGAGGAGGTTAGCCTTTCTTTGTGATTGTGTGTTGGAGCAGCGTAATGTGGGATCCACCCTTTCATGTTTAACTAGGCCACATATATGTTTACGTATGGCCTCATGTACTCGTGTGATGTAATATTATTAATGTAATGTAGAGCACTTGAACAGTTAAAGTGCATTTGCTGTGTAATCTGAACATTTACATGAGTGTGCATATTAACCCCTTGCGTGCTGATGACAGAACGGTTCCGTCATCAGCATCGGTTGAGCTGTGCTGATGACGGAACCGTTCCGTCATGACTCCGCCCGCGCAAGGCGGAGTCAGCACAGGCGGAAAATACGCCCCGCACGCAAGGCGTTAATGTCTTCTTTACAGTAACAAAAAGCTGCAGTTCTTACATATACCTCCATTTATGAGATTTGAATAACATTACTATTCTTATATGTTTACATATTCATTTAAATAATACTCTGCATTGATTTTTAACTGAAAATGTATTCATGTGAATAGTGTTTTACATCTATATTGTAACCATATGTGTGCCTGTAATCATGCAATCAAAAGTGCATTGAGATGCTTGCTGCACTAAGTTGACCTAAGCCCTTAAGCACTAGGATTTTTGTGACATTTAACTTTTAACTTGAGTGTTTGCTTTGGATACAATGTTTTTCTCTCCTGTGCAGGTGTAGTTGTGTAAGCTTATGGTTAAAGAAAGGCATATTGTTTGAAAGTATATGTTGGCAAGAACAAGAATTTTCAACGAACGAAGGGAGGGCTACTGTTCGTGCGGAATAGGGAGACAGGAGGAATCCAAGGATGTTCTAATGTGTTTACCAAAGGAAAGAACTCTTGATTGCTGTTGCCGAGTATTGTTGTTTGAAGGTGGAAAATAATGAGCCATGTGACATGTGATTCTTGAAGTTTCTGATGTAGGTATATTGAACGTATACTTCAGTTTTATTCAGATTCACTTTAAATTCTGAGAGGTGCAGACCTCTTTGCAACATCTCTCTTGTGTGGCTTTACGAAACACCGAGGGGCATATTATCAAGGGGGTTATCTCCGCTTTTTTTGGCTTTAAAAGCCAAGAAAGCGGAGATAAAATTATCTCCCTATTACCTAGCTGTCGCTAACACCCGTTAGCGACAGCTAGTAGGAGATAGCGACCATCTTGGGCCCCACTTTGCATGTCAGTGATATTTATCACTAATGACATGCAAAGTGGGCGTGCCAAGATGTTAGCAACTGGAAACAGTCGCTAACATCGCTATCTCCTATTACCAACTTTTGGAGATATTCGCGCTAAGCGCGAATAGCTCCAAAAGCTAACACCTGCCCTGAGCAGTTCTTAGCCATGTTATCCAATGGGAGGTGGATAACATGGCTAAGAGTATTAGCTCGGTAATACATGAATATCGCTGACTTTTCTGTGATATTCATGCATTGCGGCCGTTTTTTATCGCATTTGCGATAAACCTTGGTAATACCAAAGTTTATCTGCGATAAAAATCGCTGCAGCTCAGCGGTAAATGTTTGTCTCTAACCAAGCAATAGTGATAGTTATCGCTATTGCTTGGTTATATGCCCCAATATTCTCTTCCTTTAGACAACTTCTACAGAAGTTCTGCTATGCTGACTCCTTTCTATGCTTCCCTGAATTAAAATTGTTTCATGATTTCTAGTTTAGAATACGGTTTAGTAGATCTCCTTAGAAAACCTCATGTGTAGACAAGAGGATCGAAACTTTCAATTTACTCACTTGACTTTGGGGCATATTTACAAGCCCCCATCGCCACCGGATGGTCACTTTTATTTTACTCTCCGGTGCTGTAGCGCCATATTCCATACTTACAAGCTGGCGCTAAGCCAGTTAGAGGGGCTAAACGCCAGCTTGTGAATATGCCCCTTTCCACTGCAGTCCTCTGTGGCAAAGGGGCATGCAATAGGTTTTGCTGTGGGAGTTCCACCACAACACCCATTGCTTTTTGACGCTGCCCCAGATTTATAAGCCTGAGGCAGTGCCAAAAACAAATGCCATGGAATACCAGTTGTTAGAATGGCAATACGAGGAGAAATCCTTGTTATTTGATCTTTCCATATGTGCTGCATTCTGAAGCACGCATAGACAGAGCAAATCGCCATTATTGTTTTTTTGCAGGAAGGTGTTCCTTCCTGCATATAAACAATCATGCCTGCAGCTCAGGCACCCTTACTACATGGTGGCAGGGTACCTTCGCTGGCACTAGGCCGCTTTTTGTGCACCAGTGGAAACACAGGGGTGCATTGTATTCTTGTGCATATCGCACAACTCTTGCGTTTTAAAAATGTTTGGAGCACAGCGCTGCCAAAATGGGCGCATCTCCGCGCTCCAAATTCTTTGGGTAAATATGCCCCTGTGTTTCTCATTCTCTGCATTGCAGCCACAGAATTCCTCATTTGCTTTCAGTAATTGAAGATACATTTGTACATCGTTTCGGATATCCATTAGTGATTCAGGGTTTTTATACCATGTTTCTGCGACTCATTTATATCAGCTTGGCTTTGAATTTGCAATGAAGCCATACTTAATCCAATCAATCGACTCTGAGTTTTACTGTGCGGCCAAATGGGTTGCACTGTAATTGGTAAATTGTAATTGATCCTAACTCCTTTTATCCCTCAGGTACCTATAACCTTCAATCGCAGGGGGCAAGGGTATAAGGAGTCCACATTCTTAACGTTGTTAGTGCTATGCATCACGCTTTGCAAAACTGGCCCTCTTTATCGAATAAACGTGAAACTACGCTCTCTCTAAATGTGGTATACCTATATGTGGACTTTTATGTGAATCACACACACCATTTATTAGGTGTAAATCCCACTGCATTTATACTTCTTGAGTATGCGTCCTTCCGCCAAGGAATACACGCTGAGGAGGAAACGTGCCATTTGTCTCTGCCACTTTCGTAGTTTTCTGAAACGGGGAACATGACAGTTGCTCTCCTTTACAAGTTCAAGTATCAGGATGCGTTTCCTGATAAGCATCCCTTATTAGGCACGAGACCATGACAAAGAGCGCCCTTCGTAACAGACTGACCAAACCCAGCGCTTGGTGTGGTACAGGCCTTCCTTCACGAAGAACCGATTTTTATCCCAGCCCCTTGCAGCACGCTTTGTATTCCGCTGATGTTTCTGCCACTTGAGGTGTCGCAGCACATCAAAGCCAACACCCAGCCGAACGGCAGCCTCGCTTCCTCTAAGCACAACTCACCGAATTGCATGCCTCATCTGCATACAGGCACCCGTGATATGCAATCTGAACTGTCAACCTCGTTTGCATCGCTCTGCAGCTACCTCTAAATTCATCTTTTCGTTTTATTCAGTACGGTGCAGACTGCCTCGTGCTCTTGGCTGGCCACTCGCTCACTGTGATCGTTATCATATAAAGAACTGCACATTTAAACAAAACATCCTTAGACGAGCATCTAGAACGTGTCTATTACGTAACAGAATAGCGAGTGCTTAAAAGGGTTGTGTGAGAGCATAAAAACACAGGGGCATATTATCAAGAACAGGTGATAAAATTATCGCCGCTTTATCGGCAGGAAACTGCCGCAAAAGCGGCGATAATGGGCTTGATAATATGCCCTTGTGAATTCCCATAGAGGCCCAGGTTAACACCAGAACCGGGGCTGCTATAGGAATTTACAAAGACATATTATCAAGCCCATTATCGCCGCTTTAGCCGCAGTTTCCTGCCGATAAAGCAGCGATAATTTTATCGCCTGTTCTTGATAATATGCCCCTGAGTTTTTTAATAAAAATTAAAATCATTAATTAAACTTCAAATATAAAAAAAGAAGAAGCACAAAGATAATTATTAAATATTTAAATTATGTAGAGCCATATGTAGGTAATTTGTGTTTTGCGATTCTCAAATTGCGATTTTTCGAGAATCTCAATTAGAGAATCGAAAAACACAATGTAGGTAGGATTAGGAAACTTTTTTGCGAATCCCACTTATTCCTTATTTGCGAATCGCAAATTGAGATTCGCAAATAAGGAATACCTTCTCATTCATTCCCTTGGGCTAGAAGGCCCATGGGAATGAATGTGAGGACATTCTCAATTTGCGATTCTCAATTAGAGAATCACAAATTGAGAGTGCAATCTCAAGAATGCAAGGGTGTCAATAGGACACACTTTGGCACCCCTGAAATAAACATGTGTGCACTAAGGGCATGTATGTGCGCCACATGGCACTATGAAAAATGCAAATAAATGCATTTTTCAAAGAAATCGCAAATTACCTGGTAATTTGCGATTCCTTAAGCCAAAAATGTTCACAACTTGGGTGCTTCCTTCATTGCATTTAAGGAATCGCAATTTGCGCTTCCTTAAATGCAAATGCAAAATAAGGAATCGCAAATTTTGCGATTCCTTATTTTGAGTGTGGGTTTTTGTGTGCTACATAGCACACTGCCCAAATTGCAATCGCAAATGCTGAAACTCTGCGAATTTCAGCATTTGCGTTCTCAATTAGGCTTCCTACATATGGCCTGTAGTGCATACGCATTGATTAGAATCATTTTTAACACTTATGTCATTTTTTCAAAGTGCATTTTTTACAACATGAACATAAAATACTATTGTGTAGCATAGACGCTTCAGAAAAGGCAACTTTTAAAGTTTATTATAGGGAAGCAAAATGCCCGGTTACTCACCGGTAATATCCATTACTCCGAGTCCTGGTCTCCCCGTTTCATTCCTTATCAGTGAGCAGCTAGTCTGCTCCACAGAAACCTATAGCCTAGCTGAGCTGTTTGCACTTCCCCCAATATGGTGTCACTATCACGTGACAATTAAAGGGGGAAGTGCATCACCGGAACATTCTGAGAACACCAACGAAAACCCAGAAAGAAAACAGACAATCACACAAAGAAAACCCAAAACAGGGAGGGAGGGAAGGGCTCAAGAATGGGTCGGGGAGACCAGGACTCGGAGTAACGGATATTACCAGTGAGTAACCGGGCATTACCTTCTCGTCCTGTCTCCCCGTCCCAATCCTTATCAGTGAGCCCATACCCAAGCACAGGGTGATTGTAAGAAAAAAACAGACCAAAAGGTGCAAGAAAAACAGGTCCATTTTACTCAACAGAAAACAGCGCATATCACAAACCATGTACCGCAGACAGGACATGAGTCCCAAAGGCAGCAGAGGCCGCCATCCCCAACTGAAGAGGATAATGGGAAACAAGCGTATGGGGAGTAGCCCAAGTGGCAGCATTACAAATGTCCCTCAAGGAGGCCCCCTTGAACATGGCCCAGGAGGATGAAATGCCCCTGGTCGACCTATCCTCAACAGAAGAAGGGAGAGGACAGTGGGCAGAATCGTAAGCAGAAACCACAGCACCCCTGACCCAACGAGACAAGGTGGACAAAGAAGGCCAAAGACCCAGCCCGAGAGGCCATAGGTGACAAACAAGGAATCTACCTTACGGAAACCAGCCGTACACTCCAAGTAGATGCGGATAGCCCTCAGCACATCCAACTAATGGAGGACCACCTCCTCAGGAGAGGCAGGATCCGGAAAAAACACTGGGAGAACAATATCCTCCTGACAGTGAAAAGAAGATAACACCTTAGGCAGAAAGAACTGACTCGGGCGGAGAATGACCTTGTCAGTGCAAAAGCGCAAAAAGGGGGGAGAAGCCATCAGAGCCCCAATCTCACCAACCCTCCGCCCAGAAGTAATGGCCACCAGGAAAATAACCTTAGCAGAAAGGAACTTCAGGGCCGCGGAGTTCAAAGGCTCAAAAGGAGGACATGCCAAAGCATGTAGAACCAAGAGAAGATCCCAAGGAGGCACAGGAGAACGAGAAACAGGATGCTGACGCATAAAACTCCTCGGAAGCCGAGCCACCAACGGGGAGACAGAGGACACAGAGGACACAGAGGAATCCCGAAAAGCAAGAATGGCAGCCAACTGCGCCCGCAGGGAAGAAACTGCAAGCCCCAAGACTAAACCATCCCTCAAGAAGTCCAACACCCTCACAGCCTCACATGAGGCAGAAGAGAGACCCTTCACAAGACACCAGGAGGAGAAATTCTTCCAGCGACGGGCATAGGACTTCAAGGTGGAAGGACGCAGAGAAAGCTGGAGACATTGAGCAACCCAGACCCAGCAAACTCAGCCTCTCATGTGCCAAACCCCCAGCCAGAGGCGGCGCAGGGAGGCAATCACGAGAAGAGGAGCCCGCAGAGGAGAGGGAGACAAGGGAAACCTCCAATGAGGGCAAACAGAAAAGGTCAGCACAAGGGGAAACCAAGACTGCCGAGACCACTCTGGCACCTCCAGGAGATTCTCCGCCCGATCCAACTGAATCTTCCGGAGGACCCGCGGAATCAAGGCAAACAGAGGGAAGGCAAACAGCAGCCCCGTCGACCATGGAATTGAGAAAGCATCGGTGGCCCACACCAAACGAGAGGGAATGATGCTGCAAAACAGAGGAAGAAGGGCGGAATCCTCAGAGGCAAAAAGATCAAGTCAAGGAAGGTGGAACATGAGGACAATCAGATCAAACAGATCCGGGGCCAGACACAGGGACACCGAGGAGGGGAACACCCTGCTCAAAGATTCCGCAGGCCCATTCTCCTTCCCCGAAAGATAGACCGCCGTCAGAGACAAGAGACTCAACTCGGCCCAAAGCCCGATCTTCCGGCACAGGAGAAACAGAGACTGACACATGTCCCCTTGGTGATTCACATAAGCCCGAACCACCTGATTGTTGGTCTGCACCGAGACCGCCCGACCCCGAAGGAGAGGAGCGAACCACAGAAGAGCCAATCAAACCTCCCTCAACTCTTTCCAGTTCGAGGACTGGAGGGAATCAAAATGGGACCACCGACCCTGAGCCTTGGAGGTACCCAGAATGGCACCCCAACCCAAGGCACTGGCATCCGTGGACAAAACAACCAAAGACTGAGGAGGAAGGAGATCGAACCCCTGGGAAAGAGACTGAGGGGACAACCACCACTGGACACCCACCGGAATCCCCGGAGTTACAGGTATTATTGTCTTGTAGTCCAGGGAGGCAGGATCCCAGTGCAACAGGACATGATGTAACAAGGGGTACAGATGTAGCATGGCCCAAGGTAGGAGATGCAAACTGGACGCCATCTCCCCTGACTCCACAACCAGAGACGGGCAGACACCTGTGACTGGAACAAAAGCCAAGAAAGGTGACGAAACAAAGTCAACTGGCACTCCTGGGAGAGGAATACCATGCCCAGGTCCATGCAGGAGAGAGCCCCCAGGAACGTCAGGGACTGGGAGGGCACCAGGGAGGACTTACGGTGGTTGATGAGGAACCCAAAGGAACCCAGGAGAAGACACACGTGGTCCACATCTGACAGAGCCTGAGAAAAAGAAGGAGCTACAATCAACCAGTCATCCAAAGAAGGAAACACCTGGAATCAAGAATACCCACCCGAGGGTGCCAAGAGCTTTGTGAAAACCCTGGGCACAGAGAAAGGCAGAATGGGAGCACCCGGAACTGGTAGTGAAGGGACCCCACAGCAAACAGGAGCTACCGCTGGTCCGCCGGATGGACGGGAACGTGCAGATACGCATCCATCAGATCCAGGGACGACAGGAAGCCCCCTGGAAGCACCAGAGGTAGGATGGACAGTAGAGTCACCATCCTGAATGGACGATGGAGATCAAAGCGATTGACCCGCTTTAGATCCAAAACAGGACGATCGAATAGCAACCCTCACCACTTCCCAGAAGAGGAACCTCCACAATAGCATTCTTTACCAACAGAAGCCGCACACCTGCCAGCAAAGCCTCCCGTCGCAAAAGACGACGGGACAGGGGAGTCTGAACAAAAGCCGGAGGAGGAGGAGAGGAAAACTCTATCCGGAAACCCTCTGACACAGTCTGAACTGCCCAGGCATCCGGAACTGACAACCACTGGGACCGAAAGGACTGGAGGCGACCACCAACTGGCAAACGCAGATAGTCATTGGGAAGAGGAGGAAGCTGTGACAGCAACACCGGCAGCTGCCCGGGGCTGGCACCTCCAGGGGCCCCCCGGCCACGACCCCTGCCATGAAAGGGCTGAGAAGCGCTCCGAGCAAGAGGCCCAAAAGGGCAATGGTAGCCAAACCCACACCCCCTAGAAAGAGGGTGGACCGGAGCCACCAGCTTGCGGTTCTCCACCAATTGCGTGACCATATCCTCCAGCTGGGGACTGAACACCTTGGAACCTTCGAAGGGCAACTTAAGGAGGACCGATTTCTGGGAAGTCTCAGCCTTCCATGAACGCATCCATAAATGATGAGTGACAGCAATGGAAGCACCAGAAGCAGCTGCCGCCCCCCCCCCCCCAAATTGTCAAAAGAAAGATCCAACAAGTGCAGCACCTGCAACTCCATCAAAGAAAAAAGAAGAGTGGCATCTTCACCGTCCTTCAACAGAATGGACAGGGCCTGAAAATCCTTGAGGAGTGACTGGACCATGTAGTTAGAATAGGCAGTCGCACGGACAGAAATATTGGAAGCAGTATAAGAACGCTTCATCGCCACTTCAACAAGCTTATCCACAGTGTCCACAGGAAGGGCATCATCTGAATTGACCAAACCTTGAGTGGAAAGGCCAGCCATCAAATTGTCAACCTTCACAGCCTGAGGCAACTCAGCAGCAAAACCCTCCAGAGGGTAACGCTTGGACAGGAAATGAGGAAAAGCTAACTTGTCCACCTCCTTCCATTCGTGAGCCAGCACTTTGCGCACGGCCCTGTGCAAAGGAAAAGAGTCAGCAGCAGGTTGGACATACTGCCTAAAGAAGTCATCCTCCAGAACATCAGCAGCAGGAGGAGAAAATCTTGTTTCAATAACTACCGCCCCATTTCATTGCTCCCCAAGCCCGCAAAAGTGTTGGAAAAAGTGGTTCAGGAGCAGCTCTTGGAATATCTCGAAACCAATCACCTCCTTCATGACACTCAGTCAGGATTTAGGCCTGATTTTAGCACAGAATCAGCTTTGTTGGATGTGTCTGAATCTATCCGCGAGTGTGTAGATAGGGGCGAGGAGGCCATGCTGGTCCTCCTCGACCTATCCGTGGCATTTGATACCATCTCGCACAACACTCTACTGATTCGCTTACAGGAGGTTGGTGTTGGTGGAACTTCCCTGGCTTGGGTGAAATCTTTTTTGTCAGACAGATCTCAACAGGTCTCCCTCGGACCCTTTGTTTCATCTAAAAAACCATTGAGATGGGGGGTGCCGCAGGGATCTGCCCTCAGTCCTCTCTTATTTAATGTGTACCTGAGGCCTTTAGCGGAGTTAGTTGAGGCATGGGGCGTCAGAGTGATCTTTTATGCTGATGACACTCAGCTTGTGTTCTCTTTTAAGGATCACTCTGACAGCTCCATGGCAGACTTCCGACACTGTCTGGTTAACATCGCCTCATGGATGTTCACCAACAACTTAAAATTGAACACCGACAAGACTGAGGTGCTATTTTTTAATCTAAAATCTCCCATCCCCTCCAATATCTGGTGGCCATCTCAACTCAATTCCCCCCCTGTGCCGGTGCTAGCTGCCCGCAACCTGGGTTTTTAATTCGACACAGCACTGTCTTGCAAGTCCCAAATCAATAAGGTGTCATCTGCTTGCATTGGAAAACTACGAATGATAAAAAAAATCATTCCTTTCTTACCTCTTGATTCCCGCAGAGCTGTAGTACACGCTTTAATCACATCTCATCTGGACTATTCTAACAGTCTGTATGTGGGCGCCCCGGCATATCTCATTAATCAACTGCAATTAGTGCAGAATTCTGCGGCCCGGCTGATCTGCAATATCCCATACCGCCACTCGATCTCACCCCATCTGGCCAAACTCCATTGGCTACCTGTGAGATTTCGTATCCAGTTCAAGGCCTTGGTCCTTGCTTTCAGAGCCCTCAATGGTCGTGGTCCTGCATACCTTAGGCTCCGAATCAGACGATCTATAGCTACAAGGGATCTGAGATCCAACCATCTTGGGCTTATGTTCTGCCCACGTTTTCATCTATCTCGCACAGGCGGTAGGGCATTTGCTGTAGCCACTTCCAGACTGTGGAATGCCCTCCCAGTAGAACTCAGACTTCTTACATCCGAGGTTGCTTTTCGCAGGAAACTTAAAACCTGGTTCTTCTCCCAGATCTAGCTGCTTGGAACCCCCTGTTTGACCCTCTAGGACCACTCAGGCTGTCAGCGCCGGGACACCCCCGTTGGGGGTAGCTGTTTGCGCTCTACAAGTGACTAAATAAAAAAATCTCAAATTGCCCTGCACATGGGTGAACAGGTCAGAGAGCTCAGCACACTGAACAAATCGCCCACGGACACCCTCATCCTCATCAGGACTAAACTCATCATCAGGAGTAACAAATATACAAAAAGATATATACATATTTAGAAAGTGCTATATACAAATAAAAGGTTGGCTTTATTTCTACCTTTAAAAAAAATCCAAGTCTGAAAGTACACTTCCATACAGAAGGCTTACTGACCAGAATTATTGACATACAACGTGAACTATTTACAACACTGTAAAAACAAGGTCTAGATGTCTATTTGTTATGAACATTTCGTTGGGAAACAAACCAAAGTACAAGACAAGAGTTTCAATATGTATTCTATGTCAAAGCATATATATTGAGAATCTAAACAGGAATGTCTCAAGAAGGTGAGTATGCTATTCTGAATGATTGGAGCTGGTATAAGGCAAATATGTTTTTGGGTCCTTGCTGTATCATGTAACGAACTGAAATTGCACCCAAGTACAGATTCAAATGACATAGAATACATATTGAAACTCTTGTCTTGTACTTTGGTTTGTTTTCCCAACGAAATGTTCATAACAAATAGACATCTAGACCTTGTTTTTACAGTGTTGTAAATAGTTCACGTTGTATGTCAATAATTCTGGTCAGTAAGCCTTCTGTATGGAAGTGTACTTTCAGACTTGGATTTTTTTTAAAGGTAGAAATAAAGCCAACCTTTTATTTGTATATAGCACTTTCTAAATATGTATATATCTTTTTGTATATTTGTTGTTTGTAGCCCTGAAGAAGTCCTCTGGACGAAACGCGTTGGCTACTTTGGCTACTCTATGAAGACTGAAAATAAAGAAAGAAAAGAACACATAATGGCTTATTGATATTTTTTGAATTCTCTGATATTGTTGATTGAATATTTGGTGGTGTGCCGAACTATCTTTGTGAATTGTATACAGTGCCTAGGCACTAATTTTGGAGGCCTAGGGGTATATGGCCTCAGGTTCTTGGCACCCCTAGCTATAACATGACCAAGACTCATTAGACTGAGTGCAGTTAAGTGTCCCACCCTATACCCTGTTCTAGTGCTATAAATCATCATCAGGAGTAGCCAGCGGATCCAAGGAACCACGAGGCATCTTGGGAGGAGGACCAGCTGCGTCCCTAGCCAGGAATGCAGCAGGCAAAGCCTCATTAATAATCAGTTGCAGGGCATCAAGAGGGGCAGCAGAGGAAGAGGCATCAGAGGCCATAACAGCAACAAGCCAAGTCCCAAGCACCAAAACAGGCACACACCACGGACGAAAACCTGAAATGAAGGACCCCGCTTATAGTACCACGAAGTCCCGAGGACCCGAGCTCTCGTGGGAGCAGAGAAAAGGGGCCGGCATAAAAGCACAGCCTGCTGCCAGAATTCGCCCACAAAAAACATACGCGCGCTGCAGCACCAACCCAGAAATCCCTGCCCGCTAAAGCAGGGTGCATCGGGACCGGGAGGACACTGAAAAATGGCTGCTGAAGCAGGCGAGGACTAACAGGTGAGGGCGCAAAGCACAGGTGGCCGCTAAAGCGAGCCGCGTAAGAAAAACCTGCAAAGGAGGCAGCGCGGGGGAAACACAGCAAGAACAGAAGGCGGCCGCTAAGGCAGGCCGCCGATATCAGAAAGCAACAATAAACAAACAGGGAACTTCCCCAAGTACCCCCGAGCTCAGCCAGGCATCCAGGCATACCGTGTAGGCAGAAAAAAAAGAACAGAATGTGCCGGTGATGCACTTCCCCCTTTATTGTCACGTGATAGTGACGCCATATTGGGGGAAGTGCAAACAGCTCAGCTAGGCTAAAGGTTTCTGTGGAGCAGACTAGCTGCTCACTGATAAGGAATGGGACGGGGAGACAGGACGTGGAGGTAATTGTCGTTCAGTGCACCAATGGATCCTCTGAATAAATCTACATGTAATCTGTAGGTTCGATTTTTGCTTTGTCTGAACTCGTTCTTTATTTTGTCGTCCTTGTGCATATCACAAAAACAATTGGGTTTACGAATAGTTACAACAGTTAGTTACAGGTCTAGGAATATGCCAGAATGTGTAAATAAAAATGAAAGAAACATGCAAAATTGCTATTTACATCCTTCCTATGAATGACTTAACACATTAAATATTGCAGTGAATTTAATTTTTTTCAGTTTAAAGAAGCTTTATATAAATGATTCATCGAAAAGGTACAGATAGAGGGAACATATCTGATAATTACTGATAAAGAATGCTATAAACATATTAAAGCAAAAATATACAGGACAGTTGTAACGTTTACAAATAGTCAAAGTAACTGCATTTTGGAACTACAGACCAATAAAGAAAACTTAAGACAATGGTACATTAATCCAACAACATTTTATAATTTGTGATTTGAAAGAAAGGGAAAGAGAAGAGAAAAACAGAAAAGAAAGATTAAGACATAACGGGGGAGTGTGTGGGAAGAGGTAATAAAAGGAATAATAAGGATAGGGATAAACAACATTACCAAAGGCAAATATTATTGGGTATCAAATTCATTATACACATGGTTAATAGTAACAAGTAAATAACAATTTAATGTTATGAACAATAAAGGATTGGTTCCATGGTGGTTGAAAAATACAATTACTGCCCTGGGTCTGTGCAGAGCGGATGGATAAGTAATTGGTAAGAGGTGACCAAAATGTATCTGTCGTGTTCTTCACCTTCTTTGTGAACCATGGATTCCAGATTCTCTAATGTGTAATGTGGGATGTGTTGAAGGTTGCCTAGCACTGCTTGAATGAAATAGACACTTACGGCTGTTGAGCTGCTCAATGGGTTCTCAAAACTTGTTCCTACTTTAATAATTCTCACTTAAACTTCAAGATTTGGTATCATCATTTATGAAAGACTTACCTCTACATTTTAGCGACGATCTACCTAGGCAAATAAAGAGACCCCAACAGCTACAAGATTTACAAGACAACGCATTTACAACCCACAACAAGGAACTCACCTACCAACTGACTTTCATCTTCAAGTTCATCTGTCGAAGAGGGGAAGAAGCGGCACGTAAGGCAAATGGTGCGGCCAGACTTGGTTTGGACTTGAGGGAACTCAACAGAGCGGTGGTCATTGATCATTACCCTCTACCCAATATCGCTGAAATGCTGTGTTCTCTTGAACGGGCTAAGCATTTCTCGTCTTTGGATTTAACCTCCGCTTACCACCAGGTTAGGCTGCATCCCTCTTCTCAAGAAAACACAACCTTTGCAACACCCTTTGGTACCTTTAAGTTTCTAAGAATGCCCTTTGGTCTGATTTCAGCTGCCGCCATTTTTCAAAGGGTAATGGAGGGCATTCTTGGAGATTTGAAAGGTGTGAAGGTGTATCAGGACGATGTGCTTATTTTTGGAGTGAATTTGGAACAGCATGACTCAAGGTTGAGGTCTGTTTGGGTAAGTTGCAAAACACAGGCCTTACCCTTTGTGCTGATAACTGCAAATTCAATGTCAAAGAAATTGAGTACCTTGGACATTTTGTTTCAGCAGAGTGAATTAAACCCAAGAAAACTCTTGTGGATTCCATACTCAAGTTGCTTTCACCCTCAAACAAGGATCAACTCATTACATTTTTGAGGATGGCATAATTTTGCCATAAATTCATTCCTAACTTTACAGGATAAACCTTATCGTTGAGATCTTTGTTAAAGAAAGGGTGTGAATAGGAATGGTCAAAGGATTGTGAACAATAATTCATTGATATTAAGAATCACCTTAACAATGCACCATGTCTCAGTAGTGTTGACCCTACTAAATCCTCTTTTATTATGACTGATGCCAGCTCAACTGGTCTAGGGGCTGTACTGTTACAAAAAGAAGATGGTGTAGAAAAAAAATCTTGTTCATCTCCAGACCCCTAAGAGGTGCAAAATGCAATTACTCTGTTGTTGAGAAAGAGGCGCTAGGTGTGTTCTGGCCAGTGAGTAAGTTGAGGACATTTTTATGGGGCAAAAGGTTTAAGATTCTATATGAGCACAGACCACTCAAAGAAGTTTTTACAAAGAAGGGCATATATTTTGCATCTCACTGCATTCGCAAGTGGGTGGTGGCTCTTCAAGAATTCGATTTTGAATTGTGGTACTCACCTGGCTCAAACAATGTTCTTGCCGACTGCCTTGCAAGACTTAGCGGTGTTGATGATGAAATGAGTGATGATATTGAATAATTTGCTGGAGAGGATATGGAAGAAGATGTGAATGTGTGTGTGATTAGTGAAGGTGTTGTTTCGGAAAATGAGTAGAAGGAACACCTTGTTGGTGATGCGACTCTACAAATGGTCATTACGATGGTAAGAAATGGTTGGTGTGATAAAAAAACTATGATGTTCTGCTGAAGGGATTTTGGCATGTCAAAGAGGATTTGGCTGTAGTAGATGGTGTGCTTAAGTGTGGTAGTAGGCTAATTCCACCACTTGTCTTAAGGGAGAAATTGGTTGGTAGTGCCCATGCCTCACACATGGGTATAGCCAAGACCAAGGAGAGAATCAGGGAAGTGTACTGATGGCACGCAATGGATGTTTTTGTAGAGAGACTTGTGCAGGAATGTGTACAGTGTGCTAATTGTGACAAGTCAATCAAGTGTAGGACACAACCAATGGTGGTTAGAGAGCAAGCTGCTTCTCCTTGGTCTGAAATTGCATTAGGCATCTTAGGTCCTGTGAAGTTGAGATCGCACAATTGTTATGTCATTGTATGCATTGATTTGTCTTCATGGTGGCTGGAAATTAAGATTGTGAACTCTGTTGAGTCAGTTGTTGTAATAGAGTTATTAGATCAACTTTTTGAACAAAAAGGCTTTCCTCAAACAGTTTTGTCTGACAATGATGTTTAATTTACCTCTCGCTTAGTGGAGTATTTTCTGCCTTCTAGGGGTATTAAACACAAGACGTCAGCACTTTATCATCCCCAAAGCAATGGGGTTGTTGAGAGGTTTATCAAGGTCCTTAAAGAAGCAATGCAACAGACAAGGTCTTATGGTGACTGCTGGGAGGGTGCTGTGAGAAGAAAAGTGAGTGAATATTGTTTCACTCCCAATTCCTCTACAGGTGTGACTCCCTTTCGGCTCTTTAAAGGTAGGATGGCGAACGTTGGGGTGGCTCCTTCTTGGGTTTCTGCAAAGAGTGCTTTGGTTGATGAAAATGTGGGTAACACTGATGGTTGGAAGGAAAGAGATTAAGCTAGAATGGATAAAAGGAAAGTTAGTTATGATGCGAGAAAAGCTGTGAAGGGTACAATTAGTGAAGTTGGTGACTGGTTCAAGATCAAGTTGCCAAAGAAAACTTCTGGAGTGTCCAATTCAGTCAGTCGATTCAGGTTATCAAGGTATTTAAAAATGCCATAAAAACGAGTGATCACAGGATTTGGAATTTGGGCAGAGTAGCAAAGTACCAGTCAACGCCTGCATGTTCTGCCAGAGATTCCTCTTCATGGTACGATGGACAAGAATCTTTGGTTCCTGAGAGGTGTGTAAGGCCGCTTCAATTGAAGCGTGTTCCTCTTCGTTTTCAAGATTATGCTTTTTAATGCATCAATGTTTTTCTACTTGTTCTTTATGAAACATTCTTTCTCTTTTTGGATTACTCATTTTTATTGTTCTGCTGTTTATATATGAAGGGGTAGGTGATGTGGTGTTCTGCACCTTCTTTGTAAACCACGGATTCCAGATTCTCTAATGTGGAATGTGGTGGAGGTTGCCATCCCTGCTGGAATGAAATAGACAGCTACTCCTGTTGAGCTGCTTGATGGGGTCTCAAAGCTTGTTCCTGGTTAATAAATCTTTCTCACTTAAACTCCAAGATTGGGTACCATCATTTATGAAAGACCTACCTCTACCATATCCTTTTGAATAAGTTGTTGTATCCATTCTATGATGTTGACAGTGAAGGTTCCACCATCTAGTAAAAGTGACTTTAATAGGGTCTTTCCAATTAGATGTAATGATTTGAGAAGCAATAAGCAAGTCCACAAACTTGCGAAGCATACGAGCATCAATCCAAATAGGTGAGGAACTAACCAAGAATTTAGATTTTGGGCCAGATATAAGACCGTTTTTTTGTGGTTGCAAACGGGAAATTGGACGGTTTGCGACCACTAAATCGGTCTGCCCAATGTACAAACCTTATTTTGCGACTCAGTAACCTATTACTAACTCGCAAAATAGGGATTGCGACTCGCTATTAGGAAGGGGCATGCCAAGGGCATCCCTTCCTAATAGCGAGTCACACTTCAATGTAAGATTGTTTTGCTGCCGCAATTCCGGCTGCAAAACACTCGCAGTTTAACACCTATTTCAAATAGGTGGTAAGCCACTCGCAAAAAGGAAGGGGGACCCCTGGGGACCCCTTCCTCTTTGTGACTGGCACTGAAAATATGTTTTAACAGCAGACAGTGGTCCCACGGACCACTGCCTACTTTTAGGAAATGAAATGGAAATGTTCCAGTTTTCTTATTAAATGCATCTGCATTTTAAAAAACAACTGCTTTATTTGAAAAAGCAGTCGCAGACATGGTAGTCTGATGAGCCCAGCAGCCCACCATCCCTGGGAGTGCTAACTTTTCCCAACGGGTTCGCAAATTGCTCCTGCCTGATGAATATTAATGAGGCAGGAAATTGAGACCCTATTAGGAATCGTAAACAGTGTATGAAACACTTGTTAATTCCAATTTGTAAGTCGCAAAGTGCAAGTGGCTAAAAAACGAAATTTGCGATTAGTAATTGGAGTATTTTTGCTGCTGCACGGACACGGACACTTTGTCAAACAGGACTCCAGGTCCCAGGAGCCTCGCTGGGTGTGCCGCACCTGACTTGCATTTGCCTGCCTGCCTACTTAGCAGCTCGCCGCTCCCGCTCTGCGGGACGCGTGCTGGCAGGCCCGTTTGAGCCCGTTGGAGACGGGAGGAGGCCGGGCTGGGCGCCCTCTCTCACATCTGTGGCTGCCCAAGTTAGTTATTGTCTACTGTTGCCTGTCCTCGGCTACATCTTGGTCATTAACCTTTTAGGAACTCTGACCTGTGCTTGCTCTCTGTCCCCCAGTTAAAAAGAACACTCACGAGGGTAATGTAGATCGGCACTGACTGGGGGAAGTGTTGTTGGGACCCTGGACCATTTTTAATCAGAGCCAGCTCCGTCTTAGCTCACAAAAGTGCTCGGACCGAGCGACGACTCTCTCTTGATCCCCTTCAAACAAAACGCTTGTCGTTGGGTGGCTTGGTATCTGCACGCTCTACAGAATGTCCCCTGGTCACAGTGATTGATTCCCGTGACCCAACAAGAGGCACTAGTCAGTCCTCACAGGTGCACCCAGAAGATTCATCATTACTGCAGGAGCCAGCAAGCCCCGCACCTGTAAAGGTGGTCAAAGAGGGCGTATCCGGTGGCACACATCTGCGTATTGCCACAAGGTCTGCCCCGAAACCATCTATGGTGACCACGTTCACAACACCAGAGCCGGCGACAAAGAGGAATAAGGGAGGGGGCAATCAAAGGCAGAAAAACCCCAAAGTGCAGAGGACCAATAGGAATGGCAGGACAGCATCCCCATTGCCCCCAGTTCTTCCACCCACAACCTCTACTCCAGATTTATTGGGTGGCCCTTTGTCCAGTGCCCATGAGGCTTTGTTGGCTAAAGTTGGGGGCTCTTCTTTCGTCCTCCTTGTCACTGATACTCGACAGACTGCTTTGATAGAGGAAAGACTAACCAATTTTGAGCTGCATGTTGCATCTAATTTCTGTTCTATTGAGGACACTTAGTGGAAAATTAATCAGCCACTTGATACTGTAAACTTTAGATCCCCTCCCGTTATACCTCCGTCACCTAATCTTCCGCCTGTGCCCCTTTGTAGGAACGGTGAGGTGGGCACTGCTCCTAAGGAGGTCCTAGTCCCAGTGGGGGATCAGGAGGGTGGGTTAGGGAACATGTCAAGTGAATTCGCTCAGCTGATTCCGAGTTCCCCTAGGGGGGATGGCAGTAGACCCCAGGTCAGGGCTCCGAGTAATCAGACCCAGCATTATTCTAACTGTGGGATTGGAAACCAGCCCAATTCCGCCCCTGGGCATAATAACCAGACCCCCTAGCTGTTCATAATCCCTAGGGTTTTAGCAATGGTTCTATGGTCCTACACCTCCCACCGGCTGCCGCCCCTCTGGTGGTGGTCCTAAAGAATGTACAGCTCCTACAAAAAGGACAGACGAAATCCACTGAGCAGCTAATGGCCAAAACAATGCACTGCCTTAGTGCTCAATTGAAGGTAGAGGGGATAGCGGAATGGGATATCTGCAACCGAATGATTATGGCTAGACGTACACCTTGGGTTGGACACTCTATAAAGGAAGGGTGAGGTGATTGGGTAGTTGCCAACTTCAATAATGCTCACGTTGTTAGATTTCTACTGGGTCATCGTGGGAGTAGAAACCATTGGCATCCCTCTGGGAAAATCTCACTTCTGCCTCTAGGTTTCTTCTACAGAAACAATCATCTCTCTTTGCAAGTGGGCGGGAGTAGTTCGGCACCACAAAGTTCTACAGGTGGCCCCCTCAATCTTAACCTTGCTAACTGATTTTCTCCCTTGTCAGGCTTAGACTCATCCGATTGACTGTCCCCTGTAGCTTCATCTGTAACTGAGGCACACACCAATCAACCTGCCCCTCTCCTGGGATAACCCCAAGCACTCAGCTGGCTACAACTGGGGGTCTGAGCATATGGAGGCCCTGACATTGTTAGACCGGGGGAAGGTACTGCCACGAGTATATTAAGTATGTTACCGTGGAACATTGCCGGTTTATTACCAAAGACATCTTCTTCTGACTGGTCTACTTTTATCGAGTACTAGGATATCATTGCCCTGCAGGAGACCTGCTTCTTGAGCACCATCTTTCGTACAGGATATTTGGCCTTTGGTAAACCTGCTATTGCAAACCCCAAGGTACGTCCCTCTGGAGGTTTATTGTTTTGGGTAAGAGAGCGGGTGGGTCTCCTGGTAGAAGAACATAGGATTGATAACCCAGATATCCAGGCACTTAAAATACATTTTGATTATGACCCTGGTATTATATTGATTAACGTCTATGCTAGAGGTATGGCCAGTGGGAAAGCCTCACCAACCATCACTAGCCTAGAGCACTTTATTAAGTTAATGGAAGGAACAAGTAACTGGGTCATTGCAGGGCATTTCAACTGTACGTTTGAGCCACTTGGCTTAGAGGATGCAAATCTTTCTAGCAAAGAGGATTTGAGCTGGGGTGTCCCATCTCTAACGCTCCCTCCAATTAATAAATGGACTGGGGCAGTTCTCCAATTAAAAAGTTTGACACTGGAGGTTGGCTCCGGGCACTCAATGGGAGAACTAAATCTGAAGGTAAAGGTAATCCCACTTTTAATAATGGGAGAAGAAGTAGAAGGATCGACTACATCTTTATTAATTTAGTTTTGTGGTCAACACTAAAGGATATGGAGGTTTTAAATAGACCAGAGAGCGACCACAACCCATTGTCATTCACACTAGAGGTAAAGAGTGTGGAGGCCGGGCTCAGATAGAGCTATAGCAGATGTTGTTATGTGCCTTGACTGCCGAAGATTAAAATGGGCACTGGTATCGGAGGATGAGGGCACCTGGGAACAGATAATGTCTACTCTTGGTGAGTCCCCCTGTAGCCCTATCCCATCTTAATTCCAGTGAGGCTAGACTTACAACTCTTATAGAGGCCCATGAGTCCCTGTTTACTAAGCTGAAAAGTTAGTTTACAGAAAATACAAAAAGGTATATTGTCCTTTCCACCCACAAGGCTGCGAAATGGTATGATGGGGCATGTAGGGTAGCATTTAGACAATTGTCTCAAGCCATAAGGGTGGGCTCCACACAGGAGATAAGGAAACTTGGGGCAGACTATAAGGTCACCCAACACAGGGCAAAGAAAGCCTTTGATGAAAATAGATGGAGGGACCTCCTAGATGCTATCAATGGGAAAAACTGGTGTCAGTTCTGGCACATAATAAAATGGGGTAATAGCAGTGCTGGCCCGGCACCAGTTTATAATATTCCGCCAGAAGTTTAGGTCGCTTATTATCAGGCCCAATTTTCCTCACCCGAAGAAGGTATTGGGCACCTGCCTTGTGTAAAGACGGACTCTGTCTTATCTTTCACATTAGTTTAAATTGAGAGAGCCCTTAATGGTGTGGCTGCAGATAGGGCACCCCGTCCATATTGTATTCCAGTGGATATATATAAATCAGATCGGGAGAACTGGGTAAAATACATCCATATGTTTGCTAATGGCTTGGCCAGAAGTGCCCCTATTCCGGACTCCTGGCACGGGGCTGCAATAATCCCCATATATAAAAAGGGGGATCGTGCTTGTCCCTCCAACTACAGGCCCATAAGCCTTATAGACACTCTTCAAAAAACGGTGGAGAGATTAGTGGTAAGCAGTGTAAACAGGTGGATAGATGAGAATGAAAGACTAACCATCAAGCAAGCTTTCGTTCCCATGTTGGCACTATCACCCAAGTTTTTAGATTCATGTTGATATACTGGAATACAGTGGTCTTAGCAGGGGGAACACTCTATGCAGCATTCGTAGACCTGAAATCTGCATTTGACTTAGTTCCCCGACCCAAGATGTGGGATACCCTAGGGAGGTAAGGATGCCTGCTGAGATCCTATCCTTTATTGTAAAACTCCATGAATCAACATATGCCCAAGTGCGTTGGGGTCAGCAGGATGAGTTAACAGACCGCTTTCCTGTGAGAAAGGGAGTACGGCAGGGGTGTGTCCTGTCCCCTACCCTTTTTTCATTGTTCATAAATAATGTTATCTCATACTATACTGATTTTCCTATGGATGCACCTACTCTTGCGGGATCTAGGGTTCCGCTCTTAATGTTTGCAGACAACACTTTAATTTTGTCCAAGACGCAATCTGGTCTGCAACGTGCCCTTGATCGATTCACCTTGTTCTGCAATGACCAAGATTTAGTAGTTAACATCGACAAGAAGAAGTTCATGGTCTTGAATAAACGTAAAGTAGTGAAAGCTAGAGTGGAAATGAATAATGTCCCCCTGGAACAAACTGACTCCTTTGCATATCTGGGTGTGACTTTGGGCAAACGTATGAACTGGAAGCCACAATTAGATCTACTAGTCTTAAGGCATAACCAATTAGCAGGCACCCTGTTAGAATAATTCAGGTTGTCTCAAACCAGTTGACCTGGCCCTATTCATATCCCAAGGGAAGGTTAGAGCTTCAATAATAAACGGGGTGGAACCATGGGGGGTTGAAAACTTAGCACCATTAGTCTTAGCCCAGAACAAGTTTTTGAGGGTATGGAGTGGCCTTCCTCAATCTTCCCCTCTCATGTCCCTACTATTAGACCTAGGATGTATCCCCTTTGAGCAGGCTGCAGGTTTTAGACCACTTGCCTACTGGCGAAGACTTTGGACTACCCCGGAGATAGCTTTCTATGCAATAGCTGCTAAGTTTATTAGAGATGCTGACAAAATCCCCTGGCTAGGAAAGATCAAGGCATTGTTATTGACATGGGCCTCATCAACTTGTGGGAGGACCCAGAAGGGAATTCTTTCCCATCAAAAATAGATCTCAAAACCTTATATAGGGACAGGGTTAACGTAAAGTTTTTGTCCTCTGTTTCTAGTGGTTCCCTTGCATGCTTGTTTTTAGATTTTAGATTCAAAGCTTGAGGCCTATTGGGACACTCTCAAAAGTCCTGGTGATATAAAACTCTATCATCAATTTAAATTAGGAACATTACCCATAAAACCCTTCACTAAAAAGTGGGGGGATGCCTGGGATACAATATGTGATACTTGTGTAACAGTGGACGAGACTTTATTCGCATGTATTTTTTGTTTGCCCTGCATACAAGGACCCACGACAGAAATGGCTCAAGCCGGTTTGTAAAAACCTTGGATCAAGATCAAGCCATATTGCTTTGTGCATTGTAAGAACCGGATCAACTGAAGTCATAGTCATTGCTAGGGCTAAGTTTCTGAGTTGGACTTGGGTCCTCAGAAGGAAAAATTTGCAAGGCAGCATCTAACCTGTTTCTTATATCTCGGTGTGCCTATGTTCCCCCAAGCCAGTCATCTTAAATATTGGAGACCAAAACCTAGCCTATGTAATTTTGACCCGAATATCCTGTGTTCCTGAATTCTCCCTTTTAAACATAATCATTGTTTTAACTATTATTGTTTTAATTACCCTTGGGATTTTAAATGATATGCTCTTTTAACATAATGCTTTGTACGAGATTTTATGCATTTTACATCAGATTGTATTTGTCTATATGTATCTTTTATGATTGTTTATGATCGAATAAAGACCAGAATTGAATTGAATTGAACGGTCGTACATCTGGCCCCAAATTTCAAAAGGAAAAATAATGGAGCATATTAATGAAATTGTTTGTGAATCCTATTCCAAAAAGAGTTAGGGTCTGATTACGATGGCCAGGAGTCTGCCACCGACGGGCTGTCGGTGGTGATCCTCCCCCCATCACAACCAAGTTCACCGCCCGCCACATTAGGATGGCGGGTGGTGTGTTGGCACTATCTGACAGGCTCCTTGAGCCCACTGGTGCGTTGGTGGCGGGGCCTGCCACACACTGCAGTAGGGATTACAATGTCCCTTTCTGCCTGCCTTTTCATGGCATGTAACCTGCCATGAAAAGGCAGGTGGAAAAGGACTTTTGGGCCTGTAGAATGCCTCCCTTTCCCCATCCTCAAGATATGCCTGCCCAATGTGGCTTGAACTGCATTGTGCCTGTGACATAGTGCATGGATATGTGCAGCTTTTTTTTGGTCTTGTTGCATATGCTGCAGCCAGCAGCACAAGCCACAATACAAAATATAGGCAGTGCGACCGCCGTGGTGATGATTGCATTGTAATGCCTATGTTGGGACTGTCGACAGACTGCCGGGCGGTCTCGTTTTAGATACGGTTATGGCCGCCCTGCATCATAATCAGGCCCTAAATGTTTGGGCACAGGAAAAAAGAATGTAAATATATGCCTGGTGTGTTTGATCAGGTTCTGCATAAGTTTGGTAGGCTTTGATTGTATTTGCTGTGAGAGGTTGGAGCTAAAAACAGCCTATGTTAAAAATAGTATACAATTTGTGTGGTGTTAGCATTAAACAAACTGTGGTATATTTTTAACCAAATGGAATTCCAGACAATCATGTGAGCTTCGCCGGGAGCAACAACGCTGCCGAGGCGCGGCGCAACGATCTTTTTAAATAAGTGCTTGGACACTTTTACTTACCCTGCTCCTGCTTCAGGGGCTGCGCTGAGGACACCGGGCACCCCCTATCTTCTTGGGACTTCCTGTTAGCCGCCTCCAGAGCGCCCCACGCTGAGCGTTCCCTCCCCCTCTGACGGGCAGGTCATGACGGCGGGGACGGGCGTGTGCTACATCTTGGGCTGCTCTCTGGTTGGCGGGGCAGCTCCTCTGTCCCTCCACCCCCTGCCACGCCCTGCTACTTCCGGTCTCCTACTTATGGCACTATTATCCCGGCCGCGCAGCGGACGAGTGCAGCGGGCGCGACGAAGGCGCGCCGAAGTTGCGCCTAAGTTAAGCCCGTCTGCGCCCGTCCGCGACGGGCCGGGACCAGGGGCCACACCCCCTGCTTCCTTGTTGTCATACACGCCTGCTCAACTTCTCTCCTACACCATTGATGTGCCTCTCCCCCACACCCTCATGCAGCATCTTGTTGCTTTAGACATCTATGTTCCCCGCTCAGACCGTGTTGTGTCTCCTCACCCAATTCTTCCCCTCCCTACGCCAGACATCGATCCCCTCCCCATTGGACCCTCACCTCCCCCTCACACTGCTTCTGCTTATCTCCTCAACACTCGTTCGGCAGGCAAACACCAACTTGACCTGTTTAATCTTCTTACTACAGACTCCCCTGATTTTCTGTTCCTAACGGAAACATGGTTTTCGGAGGCTTCCCTCCCCGACATTCTTGCCATCCTTCCCCATTCCTATTATGTCCTTCGGGCTGACCGCCCCGCGGACAAGGTCGGGGGGGTGTTGCCATGATTGTCCGATCCACTATTCAATTCCAGCTTCTCCCCCAAGCACCCATCGCTGGAGTGGACTTCCTGGTCACTCGCTCTTCCAATCTACCGGCACCTCTCACCGTTGTCCTTGTCTACCGCCCTCCCCTGAACATGCCCCTGTTCGTGGCTTCCCTGCAGGAACCTCTCGCCACGCTGGTGCTTAATAACTCCTCTGTCCTCTTGCTTGGGGACTTTAACTACTGGCCTGGCGATCCCAGGGAGGACTCAGCATCTAAGGACTTCACGGCCACTCTCCTCTGTCTCAACCTTAAGTCTCACGTCCTGGTTCCCACCCACAAATTCGGACACATCCTGGACCAAGTCTGGTCATCCCAGGACATAGTCTCCCCCCCCAGTATCCTCCAATGTACCTGGTCTGACCATTCCCTCATCTCTTTCTCTATCACTACTGGCTCCCCTCACAAGCCCCTTCGCCCCAATAATGTTTTCTCCCGTAGCTGGAATCGTGTTGACTTGGCCTCCCTCTCTCACTCCCTTGCTTCTTCTTCCCCAGACCTCACTGGTATTCCCCTTGACTCACAGGCCGCTGCAGTTGGTAACTGGCTCTCTTCTGCATGTGATTTAGTAGCCCCCCTCAAGCTAGTCAAATCCATCCGCCCTCACGAGGCTCACCGTTGGTTTAGCCCGGAGCTCAAGACTCTTAAACTGGAGCTTAGACGCTCAGAGCGCCTTTGGCGCCGTAGCTACTGCCCTGACCATAAGGCCAAATACAAAACCCTTCTTAAGGAGTACAAGCAGGCCATTTTGGCCACTAAGACCAAGTACTTCTCTGAACAAGTGGCGCTCTCGGCCAACAAAGCTAAAGAAATTTTCTCTTTGGTAAACAACTTGGCCACCTCTGATCGTGCTTGCCCTCACTTCACTCCCTCCCAGGCCCTCTGCTCTTCTCTTAACAACTTCTTTATCGAGAAGATTGTAAAAATTAAATCTAACATCTTGGTCACTCCTTTTACTCCTCCTCACTCTGTTCCCCCTGCGCCTAAATCCTCCTTCTCCTCTTTTCCCCCCCTCCCCTTGGACTCTTTCCTAGCTCTGCTCACCAAAATCAAGTCTGGTTCCCCCACTGACTGTGCCCCTGCCCGTATTCTTAAAACCCTTTTTTCTTCCTGTCCTGATACCCCTCTCTCCTTTCTTAATGCCTCTCTTTCCACTGGTTTGGTCCCTTCTTCATTCAAATCTGCTATTGTCTCCCCATTCTTAAAAAGCCTGGTCTCGACTCTTCTCTTCTCTCTAACTTCAGACCTATCTCTCTTCTCCCTTATCTTGCTAAAATTCTTGAATCTTACATTACTTCCTGTCTCTCTGTTTATGTTGAACATAACCAGCTTCTGGCTTCTCACCAAGCTGGTTTCCGTTCGGGTCATTTGACCAAAACCGTGGTGTTGGCCGTCCTCGACGAGCTTAAGGCCAAGGCCGACGTCAACTCCCCCCAAGCTTTGATCCTCCTCGACTTGTCCGCTGCGTTTGACACGGTCGACCATAACATTCTTCTGGACCGTGTCAGCGCAGCGGGCATACGAGGTTCTGCCTTCTCCTGGATCACCTCCTTCCTGACAGGGCGTTCTCAAGCCTTTCACCTTCCCGGCTTCTCTGCTTCTCCCCTCCCGGTGCCCTGTGGGGTCCCCCAAGGTTCCTCTCTCTCTCCCCTTCTTTTCAATCTCTATATTCACCCTCTTATCTCTTCCCTTCTTGAGCTGGGGGTCTCTGTGTATAACTACGCTGACGACCTCCAGCTCGTCTTTGATCTTTCCTCTTCTTCTCACTCTCTATCCTTTTTTCACTCCACCATGGTCTTTATCTCTGGGTGGATGAGCGCCAATCACCTCAAGCTCAACCCAGATAAGACTGAGCTTGTCCTGATTGGCGGCTCATCCAGTCCTGGTCCCCTGCTTTCTGGCCCCCCATCCTTGGCCCCCCTCCCACCCCCGTTCCCTCTGTTAAAACTTTGGGCATCAAGGTCAGACAGGACCTGTCCATGCATGGCCAGGTCAGTGCCGTGGTGTCCTCCTGTTTTCTTTCCCTCCGAATGATCCGGAAAATTTCTCGTTTCTTTTCTCTTGACTCCCTTAAAATCATTATTTCCGCCCTTATCACTTCCCGCCTTGATTATGGCAATAGCTTGTTCGCTGGCATCCCTGCCTATGAAACCCGCCGCTTACAAGCTATCCAGAATCAGGCCGCCCGTCTTATCTTTCACTTGCCCAAAACCCATCACATCACTCCCGTCCTCAAATCCCTTCACTGGTTGCCCATTTTGCAGAGATCTCTGTTTAAACTAGGGTGCCTTGTTTATCGGGCCCTTGATCACTCTGCACCGGCTTTCATCAATTCTTTGATTTCCCGTCACACCCCTGCCCGCACTCTCCGTTCATCATCTTCTGCCCTCCTCACTGTTCCCCGCTTTCACAAATCTCGCACTGGTGGAACCCGTTTTTCTGTTCTTGCTCCCCGGTTCTGGAACTCCCTTCCTCTTTCTATGCGTTCGATCCCTATTTTTTCTCATTTCCGTAAAGCGCTGAAAACTTTTCTGTTTGCCCTGGCCTACCCCTGCTAAACCTCCTGGCCCTGTCTGTTCGGTTCTTCAGAGCTCCCAGCGCCAGGAAGCCGTTTGGCCATTGTGCGCTCTACAAATATTTTTCATTCATTCATTCACATTATCAGGATTATTTTACAGTCTGGGGGCCTCTCTCCACTCCCACTTCTCCTTCTGGTTTGGTAAGACAAACATGTACACATAGAAGTTGATTTAGTACGATAGTGCTTGACGGAATATTAATCAATAGGTCCAGGACTGAGTGTGGTAGTTTAACAACAATTGAAGAAAGCTGACAATATATGGAACAGACTTTAAAGTAGGTTTTGAATTAGCAACATAGGAAGAGATGAGTTAAGTATGTGACTTAGTATTCACTGACAAAAGAATTTCTTTGATACAAGCCAACTATAATACAATCGTGAATGACTGTAAGTCATCTAGATGCCCTTCCTAAAAACTTCCCATGATACATTATGATTTTTAATTGAAATTGGTATGATACACTTTTGCAGACATACCATTAATGAACAAGCAATCCATTTGATATTTTGCAACATAGAGATACAGAAAGCATGTTTTAAATAAAACCTTGTATCCCCTTTACTTTTGGGTACTTGATGGATGCTTGATAGAGCAGGCCTCATTGACTGGAGTTGGTGCCGTGTGAGGTGAAGTCTAGTCCTCGTACTCTACGGGTGAACATTTGAGTTTTCATACAATTATAATGAATTCTCTTGATATAAAGCTGCTTGTTGGCGTAATAATATTTGGATGTATTATCATTAAAGTTGCAACCTTTTTTTACAGAAGTCCTTTACATCTTGTAGATGCAGAGGATCAACATAAGACAACAAGGGTAAAGTAAACCCAATTTGTATGTATATTTACAATTGCTTTCCCCGTTAAAAATAATGCAGTAGCAAAGAAATCTATGGTAAGGTCCTGAAGAAAGCCATGGACAGTTGTCCAAATGGCTGAAACATGTTGACCGTTAAGAAGCAGTGAATACTCTTTGAACTGCTATTTTTGTCTGCAATGGTTTTACTTAGGAATGCAATTGAAGCTATTAAAGAGATACATTCCTGTTTCAATTATGCACTTTTTCTTTTTGCACTGCACTTTTCTGATTGGAAATATCCCTAGGGGTTGCTACAAGCTTTAACCTTACTCTGTGCTCTCCCCTTGTTTTCTCTGTATAGACCCAGTAGAGGATACAATTCACCCAATATTCTTCCATGAACAGTGGGGATAAATGGGAGGTTGGTTGGAACCTCAAATGATGACAATGGTTACGTTGGTGAAATGATGGATTTCCAATAATCCTGAACGGGTTCTTTCTTTTCACAATTTTTCACAAATTTGTCTTTCTTTTTTCTGTACTCCTTCCTGGTCCTCTTTAGTTGCACTGAATTTGAGTTTGAGAGAATTTTTGTGCAATTTGTCCCAGAAATTCATACATCTTGTTAAGGAGCTACTATTACAGACCACAGATTAACATTCCCTCAGACCCTTTAAATTGTTGTTTTAAGAATACTTTCTAACAAGATCATAACATTTGCTTCCTCTGCTTGGCTGCTGATAAAACCATAAATAGTTTGGTAAATTCCAGAAAGAGAACTATAATTCCTCTTTGATGACCTGACAATGTAGTTCCCAAAGATATAGGGCCAATTAGAAGAGCATGTTGTGGTTTGAGATCAGTTCCTTCCTTTATCCCAAATATCTTCAGGATGTGTATTTTAAGACAAGAATGTCGGGGCCTTCTGCCCCTTCAGGAATGCCATACATTCTGAGGTTGTTGCGCCTATTGTGATTCTTCTAATCCTCAGTTTGTTGTTTTAGGAGTGTGATTTCCTTGGACATACTGTCTACCTTTGTTGTCACATCCTGTACATTACTTATCTGTTGCTCCACATCAGCCACCCTGGATTTAAGATTAGACTATTTTTGATCTATCCATTGAAGGGTATAATTGATATCTCTGGCAAAGGGTTTCAAGAGTTTTATTTCTTCCAAGAAATCATTAGGGTCAATGATAATGGAGACTTTGTTGGAGAACCAGGATTCTTCTTATGATGTTTTGTAGCCATGTTAGTGTCGTTGCGAGTTGAAGGCATAGTTGCAGATGAAGTCTCAGCCTTGTAATAGGAGGATGAGGAGGACTCCATCAGAATGAGGTAGAAAATGTTCTATAAGCCAAAGGAGTAGCAGCAGAGCACTAGTAGACAACAGAAATTTGCTGGTAAGGATGCAACAGAAGGTGCCCCTTGTCTCAAGGCCTCAGATGATGTTGAGAGAAGCAAGAATTAATTCAACAAAAATAGCTGAATGAAGAGAGGACTGCTCAAGTGACCCAGTAAATTATAGCCAAGCTAAGTGTAACTGAACCATCATGAGGAGGCAGCAATAGGTGACTCACTGATTAAGGAGTTTGTGAAACAGGCCTCCAATAAACTCAATACAGGATAGTTATGATAGGAAGTTGCCAGAGTGATAGTTATCCAGGCAGCTTGTGAAGGTGAAGGTCGACGAAATGCAGACAGAAAAGACTGTGCAAATGGGCAAAACGTGGTACTACTCAATTCACTGGTCCAGATGGTGTTTCTTTCGTCATTAAAAGTAACATCAATTGCACAACTAAATTTGTGATATACATTATAGAATGTGAATGTGGAAAGTTTTACGTGGGAAGCACCATCAGACAACTGAAAGACAGAATGATGGAACATATAAGGGCAATATTGAATTGTGATTCTAAATATCCCGTAGCTTTACACGTAGCTTCCTGCCAGAATGACATAACTAACTAAGTGGTTAGATTCTTTGGCATTGAGACAGTCGCTCTGGGCGTAAGAGGTGATAACCGTGAACTAAGACTCAGACGTACAGAGGCAACTTGGATCATGCGTCTGAGGTCTGTAGAACAAGGAATCAATTACGACCAGGAGATGCAATATTTTCTGGGAGATTGAGCACTAAAATATGTAAACCCGAGATGCAATACGAAAATACATCCGCACTGTGAGGGGATCTGTGTCTGTTAAAAGGTCATACAACTTATGACTCATTGATGTGCGTTACACTGCTGATCCTTCATGTCTTGATAACTCTCCCGTACTCTATAATGCTTTAGGACATGATTTTTTGAATGACATACAATTTTGAGAAAAACGTATGTTAGACATATGTGAATAGGCAACTGCGAAATGTAATTTTACATTTGAAATTTGGATGTAATTTGTACTTTTGATTCACGTATGACTGGGATCTGCACCGGGAGACTGACCATGTCTATTCACGGTGCTCACAATCCAGTTAAGCTGGAGGTTCGCTGAGATCTTCTTTCTTTTTTCTGTCTCATGCTAACACTGTAGTCATGAGTTCAGATATATTTTTCATGCATGAAACCCTGCACCGAAAAGCCAAACCCCCCCCTCCTCCCGTTTTTATCAAAGGGTGACATCGTAACATGATTGATTGACTTTTTCTAATTCAAAATTAGCACGACAAATATCGACATAACAAAACTTGAGATAGTAACCGCTTTAAAAATAACTTCATCAATACAGTGCTTTAGAAATGATAATATCTGGATTCGATCGGGGACCCAACATGGACGCATCCCCTACAAACATAACCGCTCTAGTCGACCGGGCTCACAGCGCGATGACGTATATAACGTCTTGGGAGACCCGGTCACGTGTCCAAACAGGAACACAGCCCGGAGGTCAGGACGCGCTACACGTCGCTCCAGAGCTTCACACAGGTAAGGAAGGGAGATGGCACCCACATTGAATTTGACATTCCGTATAGGAATTGGTCACTTGGAATTGGACGATGAACTTGACATCATCTAATTTTGATATTATTTCAGCCTGGGGTTTCCCGTCGTTTTTTCGAGCCATACTCGGCAAGAAAAAGAATCGGAACCATTGAATAGGTAAGCCTGCATAATTCATCACCCTAGTTGCAATCCTACCCTAGTTGCAATCCCATCATATACAGTATGGACTGGATGAATTCTTAACGGGGCCCCTAATCATTTCAGAACAGCACCCTGTTCGACGCTCTCTACAAAATTTGGAATCGCCAAAATATTGTGACCTCCGAGCCCCATAGAACCTGCTATACTTCAGACATGTAAGTCTTTTACAAACCATTAATACTGTCTATCACTGATATTCTAAATCCTGCCTCAATAGATGCGCCAATTACCTATGGGTATTTCTAGATAATACTCAAAAGTGTCCACAAGTTGATATCTGCGCGTTAGAAACCTTTTACGATGTGCCCATGTATCTCTACACTTTGTGCACTAGCAATGGAACCCAATTCATAATTTGGATAAGTCACTGTTGCAGTCTTAAGGTTCTAGATATTGAAATTTCTCTGAACATACGTTTAGTGACCCATAATATTTCATCTAGTTGCAGAACCGCGAACTTCACCCGGCATCTCATATACTCATACCGAGTACCATCGGTCACGGGCCCGGCTGGGTCGGAATTATCACCAGCTGAGCGGTGAGCCTCCATCCATTTTTTCTTACAGCCTCACTAGTTTTGTTTTTCTTGCCTCACTTCTTTGACTATGATACTTAGTGATGAGGTTTTTCCCGTTTTGTTCCATTTCTCATTGATTATACAGACCTTCTGACTTTGACACAGACATCTAGGTATGTGCCCTTTTGTGCATCTAGTCACAGTTTCTATTACTGCTCACAACTCACAAAGCATGTAGTATGAATGAGTCGTACACGGATAAAACACTTTTCCACTATGACATCTATTATTTTACATATCATTCATCTCATGAATGATATTTAGGTTCCTTCAACGTGTCATCACAAATTCACTAGTCACCAGCACGTCGACTAAAAATATCGGCATTTGACACACTTTCGACACGAATGTGTTGGGGTGGCACTGAGATGAAAACAGGTGAATTGTTGTACATTCACTGCAGTGGAAGCTAAAACAAGTATGTACAGACCACATACCGAGGTCTTGTTGTAACTATTTCCATGCGAGACACATGCTCTATTGTCATTTATCTGTTTGTTTCAGCCCTGAGGAATCGCGAGTGCGATGAAACACGTGTCGGCTGGCCGTATACTTCATTAAAGACTCCACGATTTACCCTTCAATTGGAGTTTCGTGGAAATATTTCTGTCATTTTATGTTCTGAAAGTGTTGTTGTATTGTTACTTAACGATCTATATACTGTGAATAGAGTGCATCGGCAACCCAGTCAGTCTGAAGTTATTGGTAATTTGCGATTTCCAAAGCTAAAATCGCACAACTCGAGTGCTTTTTACATTGCATTTAAGGAATCCCAATTTGCGATTCCTTAAATGCATTCTTCCTATTTTGCAAGGGCCTTTCGGGATGATACATCCCAAAAGGCTTTTTCCCATTCGCAAATGGGCCGATTGTGGGAATCATCTCGTTTGCGAATGGGAAATGAGCGTGATACATTTGCCCCATAGTATATTAGTTATGAGTAATTCATTGTCAGTGAACAGGGCAGCACAAGGAGAGTCGGAGCTCAGTCATCCATTGGAAGCAGGAAATGGCGGCCGCGACTACTGAGCTTGAGGGGAGCAGGATGGAGTCAAACATTCATAGAAAATATGCTAAAAATGAGCCAAGAAGCAAAAATACTTGATGCTCAATTTTTCCATCCTCAGACTCCCCAATGTACAGCAAAGTACGGTCCTTTTCCAGGAAACGTCGCCCAAGCAACAAGGAGACTCAAACCCCTGTGGCATCTTGTGGGTGGTTTGGCCATGCCACTTTGTTGTGAACTTCTGATTTGCGAACTTGGCACATTCAATAGTGTTCAATCTAATTAGTACTGGTTTTATCAAATGCAGGCAGTGTGAGTCGACCCAGATCATGGTTTGAAACCCATATGGGACCTGGAAATTCATGTATCCACACTCAGAGAGTTAAACATTTCTGGGATCCCCATTCTCAGGAATCCATATGGAATGTTGTGCCAGGTAAAGGTATCTATAGAGATTCCTAGAGTAGATAAGTGAAATTTCCAGCATGATCATATTCCTGTTAGGTGAAGTTTTCCAAAGTAGAGAACTCAACACAGTGAAGATAATAATAGCCTAGGCAAAAGCATACTTTTTTTTCCCTGGAGAAAATATTTTTCATCTGGAGAAACCGTTTCTATTACACCTTCTGCAAATCTGGAGTTATTCCATTCCCATTCCAACCCTGGAAAGGGATTTACTTCAAACCTTGGTTGGAGTAAAATCTGACTCTTTTCATGCTGGAAAGGGAGTAAGAGGAGTTTGAGAACTCCCACAAATGAGCTTGTCTGTGGGCATTTACAAACTTACAAGGCTTACCACGCATTGGAAAACTGAGAAATGCCAAATTTTCCACCGCTGGTGTGGAATTTACAGAGGGTTGGAGACCTTCACACTTGTGATGGCTCTGCACCGTAAATGGGTTTGCACCTGCCAGAAAACTCTAAATGAATTTCAGGAAGGCACCGCGCAGCTACGTTCATTCTGCATTTGGTGAATGTGCAATAGCACCAAACTAAGACTACCGTTGAGCAAGAAAGAACACAAGGCCTGATTTAGAGTTTATCAACAGGGAACTCTTTGTCCCAATTGCAACACAGGATTTTGGTCCACTCACCTACTTTGGAGACAGGTGGGCTTTTTTCGATTTTTTCAACTGCGCCCGTTGGCTTCACCAGCAGACTACTTCTTTCGATGGCCTGACGTAGTAGGGGCAATTGGAGGAAGGACATTACACCAGCCGCACTATACATGTTGCACAGTGTAATTAATTTTTTTCCCCAAACATCACTACCAGGAAACACCAGGCGGTAAGGAACAGGAAAAAAATCAACTATGACCCACACGCCCTGGAAGGACACTGTACAATTGCTGGAGCAGTGTAATCTTTGGTCCACCCTTTCATGTTTGACTAGGCCACATTTATGTTTACACATGGCCTTAAGTACTCATGTGATGTAACACCATTAATGTAATGTAGTGCACATGAACAGATACTGAAGGTGCATTCACTGTGCAATCTAGACATTTATATGCATGTGCATAATAATGGTTTCCCTTACAGAAACAGGAAATTGCAGTTCTCACATCTATCTGTATTTGTATTGTTTGAAAATAGTGAATTCTTATAGATTAGCATATTCTTTTAAATAATACTCTCCATTTATTTAACAACTGAAAATTTGTCCGTTTGAATATGCGCTACATCTATATTGTAAATGTATATATATTTTTAAGTATGCATTTAAACGTGAACTGAAATGCTTGGTGCACTAAGTTGACCAAAGGCCTTAAACATTGGGATTTCTTAATATTTAACTTTTAACGTGATTGTTTTCATTTGATGCAATGTTTTTCTTGCCTCTGCAGGGGCAGTTGCATGACTTGAGGGTTAAAGAAAAGGGGGCTTATTAGCAAGAACCTCGTTAAAATCATTGCCGTTTTAGCAGCTGGAAACTGACGCTAAAATGGCGATAATGGGCTTGCTAATATGCATTACAGAATTCCAATAGAAGCCCAGGTTAGATGTCCTGCACATCTAACCTGGACTTCTATTGGAATTCTTTAACGCATATTAGTAAGTCCATTATTGCCATTTTAGAGGCAGTTTCCTGCCGCTAAAACTGTGATAATTTTAATGAGGTTCTTGCTAATATGCCCCAAGGATAGTGAGGCTTAATAGGAGTATCTTTTGGCATGGACAATAAGCTTTAATGAATGAAGAGAGAATTTCTGTTTGTGCCGAATAGGGAGGTGGGAACAATTCAAGGACGCTTTAAAGTGTAGACCAAAGGAAAGAAACCTCAAGTGGAGTTGCCAAATTTTGTTGATTGAAAATGGAAAATATGAGAAATTGTGACATGGTATTCTCGACGGTTCTGTGGTAGGTATAATTGAAATTATACTTCAGCTTTATTCAGATTCCCATTAGACTCTGAGAGGTAATGACCTCTTTGCAGATTCTCTGTTGTGTGGTTTATGTTATACAATATTCTTTTTCTTCAGAGAACTTCTACAGAGGTTCTACAATGCTGACACCTTTCTTGCTTCCCTGACTTAATAGAGTTTTCCTGATTTCTAGTTTGGATAAAGTTTAGTAGATCTTCTTAGACAACCTCATGTATATGAAGGAGGATCGACTCTTTTAATCTATTCACCAGACTTTGTTTCTCATTCTCTGCATTACAGCATTTACTTTCTGTTATTGAGGATACATTTTGTCAGGCGGTGCAGATATCCACTTGTGCCTCTGTATTTTTATGCTATTTTCTGAGACTGACTTATATTAGCGTGGCTCTGAATTTACAATAAATCCATATTTAATCCCATCTTCCGACTCAGAGTTTAATATTTGGCCAAATGGATAACACTGTAATTTGTTAAATTGTACTTGATCCTAACTCCTTTTACTACTCAGGCACCTTTAACCTTCCTTTGCCGGGGGCATGGAAGAAGGAGCCCAAATTGCAAGTGTTGTCAGATGGTAGCAGAGGATGGTTAGGTCCTGAGATAGGGGAGTCAGGAGTTTTTAAATGAGAATAGTTTAACTTCCTAGTCCTGGTCCCAATCCTAATCCCAGAGCCCATGTGTCAAGTCAGAGGATCGACGGAGGTCCGGCAGTTTGTGATGGATTGTTAACATTGGAGGAGTTAGTATTAATAGGGTTGTACCTGAACGGCTTATGCTTAGCTTCCAGTGTTTTAATAGTTGTGCGATGTTTGTCGGAGGTTTTTTTTAATGTTGAGTGAATGTGAAGTTTCATGTGAAGAAGTCGAAGTTGTTATCTGGTCCAACCTGGCCGAAGATCCCAAAATATTAAAAGTGTAGAAAACAGTGTATTGTAATTGTCCGTTGACGTTTTGTGGTGTCACTCATGACAAGTTGTCGACAGCCCAATTGAGATAGGGACATTTATCTTTATGTGTGAAAGTGTGGTATGAAACTGAACTGATGTGGGCGATTTCCTGCTGGTTGAGGCCTAATTCAGATGTTTCTCAGAGTAGATCGTAAAGTGATGTTCCAAGTTATTTCTTGCATGATTGAATTCTGTTGATTTCCCTGTTGATTTGCATTTGTTAACCCTAGTAGGATGGGTTTGCTCAGACGTGAGTCCCATGCTCTCCACACCACTGGAGTCAAGCTATCCTGGCTGAACACGGCTGATAGCCAGAAACTGGTCCTAGGATGCTTGATTCCGGTCCAGGAAAGACATGGCTTGGCAGTTCGGGCTGGACTGTTCCCATGAGGCAAAGGGTCAAGGCTGATTTGCATATGGCCATGTCTGAACTGGGGTGGGGTGGGGTGCAAACAAACGATGGATTTAGGCCCAGATCTCTGTACTGGGGTGAATGTATGACATTGTTCTGTATTCTGTCCATCAACTGTTATTTTTGCATTTGTCACCCCGAGTGGGATGGGTATGCTTAGACGTGAGTCCCATGCTCTCCATACCACTGGAGTCAAGCTATCCTGGCTGACGACGGCTGATAGCCAGAAACTGGTCCTAGTATGCTTGATTCTGGTCCAGGAAAGACATGGCTTGGCAGTTCGGGCTGGACTGTTCCCATGAGGCACAGGGTCAAGGCTGATTTGCATATGTCCATGTCTGAACTGGGGTGGTATGGAGTGCAAAAAAACAATGGATTTAGGCCCAGATCTCTGTAAGCCGGGCCGACGACGGCTGAAATGCCAGAAACCGGTTCCCGGAGGCTTGTCTTCTTCCCAGTAAAAGAAATGGCTTGGTAGTTTGGTTTGCCCTGTTCCCATCATGCACTGGGACAGGAACAGACTAATTTGCATATAGCCAGGTTCTGAGCTGGGATGGTGCAGTGAGCTAAAAAACGGTGATGGATCAAACCCTGATCTCTTGACTGGGTAGGAGTATTCTGCATCATTCAGAAACTCCGTCCATCACCTTTTCCAAAATTGATTTTATCCACACTAAGTGTGGGAGGGTATACTCAGACGTGAGTCCCTAGCTCATTGCACCATCAGGATTCAAGCAAGCCAGGCCGACGACGGCTGAAATGCCAGAAACCGGTCCCCGGAGGCTTGTCTCCTTCCCAGTAAAAGAATTGGCTTGGTAGTTTGGTTTGCCCTGTTCCCATCATGCACTGGGACAGGAATAGACTAATTTGCATATAGCCAGGTTCTGAGCTGGGATGGTGCAGTGAGCTAAAAAACGGTGATGGATCAAGCCCTGATCTCTTGACTGGGTAGGAGTATTCTGCATCATTCAGAAACTCTGTCCATCACCTTTTCCAAAATTGATTTTATCCACACTAAGTGTGGGAGGGTATACTCAGACGTGAGTCCCTAGCTCATTGCACCATCAGGATTAAGCAAGCCGAGCCGACGACGGCTGAAATGCCAGAAACCGGTCCCCGGAGGCTTGTCTCCTTCCCAGTAAAAGAATTGGCTTGGTAGTTTGGTTTGCCCTGTTCCCATCATGCACTGGGACAGGAACAGACTAATTTGCATATAGCCAGGTTCTGAGCTGGGATGGTGCAGTGAGCTAAAAAACAGTGATGGATCAAGCCATGATCTCTTGACTGGGTAGGAGTATTCTGCATCATTCAGAAACTCTGTCCATCACCTTTTACAAAATTGATTTTATCCACACTAAGTGTGGGAGGGTATACTCAGACGTGAGTCCCTAGCTCATTGCACCGTCAGGATTCAAGCAAGCCGGGCCGACGACGGCTGAAATGCCAGAAACCGGTCCCCGGAGGCTTGTCTCCTTCCCAGTAAAAGAATTGGCTTGGTAGTTTGGTTTGCCCTGTTCCCATCATGCACTGGGACAGGAACAGACTAATTTGCATATAGCCAGATCTCTGTACTGGGGTGAATGTATGACATTGTTCTGCATTCTGTCCATCAACTGTTATTTCTGCATTTGTCACCCCGAGAGGGATGGGTATGCTCGGACGTGAGTCCCATGCTCTCCACACCACTGGAGTCAAGCTATCCTGGCTGAAGATGGCTGATAGCCCGAAACCGGTCCTACGATGCTTGATTCCCGTCCAGGAAGGACATGTCTTGGCAGTTCGGGCTGGACTGTTCTCATGAGGCACAGGGTCAAAGCTGATTTGCAGATGGCCATGTCTGAACTGGGGTTGTGTGGAGTGCAAAAAAACGATGGATTTAGGCCCAGATCTCTGTACTGGGGTGAATGTATGACATTGTTCTGCATTCTGTCCATCAACTGTTATTTTTGCATTTGTCACCCCGAGTGGGATGGGTATGCTCAGGCGTGATTCCCATGCTCTCCACACCACTGGAGTCAAGCTATCCTGGCTGAAGACGGCTGATAGCCAGAAACCGGTCCTAGGATACTTGATTCCGGTCCAGGAAAGACATGGCTTGGCAGTTTGGGCCGGACTGTTCCCATGAGGCACAGGGTCAAGGCTGATTTGCATATGGCCATGTCTGAACTGGGGTGGTGTGGAGTGCAAAAAAACGATGGATTTATTCCCAGATCTCTGTACTGGGGTGAATGTATGACATTGTTCTGCATTCTGTCCATCAACTGTTATTTTTGCATTTGTCACCTCGAGTGGGATGGGTATGCTCAGACGTGAGTCCCATGCTCTCCACACCACTGGAGTCAAGCTATCCTGGCTGAAGATCGCTGATAGCCAGAAACCGATCCTGGGCTACTTGATTCCGGTCCTGGAAAGACATGGCTTGGCAGTTCGGGCTGGACTGTTCCCATGAGGCACAGGGTCAAGGCTGATTTGCATATGGCCATGTCTGAACTGGGGTGGTGTGGAGTGCAAAAAAATGGTGGATTTAGGCCCTGATCTCTGTACTGGGGTGAATGTATGACATTGCTCTGCATTTTGTACATCAACTGTTATTTTTGCATTTGTCACCCCGAGTGGGATGGTATGCTCAGACGTGAGTCTCATGCTCTCCACACCACTGGAGTCAAGCTATCCTGGCTGAAGACGGCTGATAGCCAGAAACCAGTCCTAGGATGCTTGATTCCGGTCCAGGAAAGACATGGCTTAGCAGTTCAGGCTAGTATGACATTGTTCTGCATTCTGTCCATCAACTGTTATTTTTGCATGTGTCACCCCGAGTGGGATGGGTATGCTCAGAAAAAACCTGGTGGTACCTGATTTTCAGAAGACCACTTGGGGTGGTAAAAGCTTCTTCAGGTCCACAAGATCGTTTGTGGAATAGTATGCCAATGGATCTCAAACCAGCCCCTGTCAGGTTCGCCCCCCCTCATGTCTGGCACGCATGGTGGTGGCGGTCCACAGTGGAGCGCGAGCCGGCCATCTTGCAGACTACACTTCCCAGCGGGCCTAGCGCGGAGCATGCACGGGCCGTCTACACCTAAAAGGGCATCCTCTGCAACGCCCAGGCATTGGATATTGAGCAGAGCGCCGGTTTAGGATTGTAGCTCCTGGGCAGGAGAGCCGCAAGACCTTGTCGGTTTTGCCCCCCTATCTCTGGCGTTGGGATTGGGCTACAGACAACAAGATCGAGCAGCTGCTCCCTTGCTGTCACTTTTGTTGGGCCACACAAGTGAGTGCCAGGATCGGCATTACCGCGAAGGACGCCCGTTTGCTCCTATGTTGTTGGGCAACTAGCAGTGGAGCTGCAAATCTTTGCTGTCGTTCCTGTGGGGGCCACGAGAGTGAGTACCAGGACCGGCATTACCGCGAAGGACGCCCGTTTGCCTAGACTTGGAGTAGCACCTAGCAGTGAATCTGCAAATACGAGCCAACAGTCTCCAGGTACTAGTGGGATTTCTTCAGTCAGGCGGAACTCGAGTGGCATTGTCGGCCACTACTTAGCACAGTGCCCTCCGTTGGGGAGTAGCCAGGACCGGCACTCATGCGGAGGACGGTTGATCCTGGTAGATCGTTCAGCATTGTCGGCTGAAAGAGGGTTCCGTCGAATCTAGCAGCCTGGGGACTGGTATCGTTATATTTACTTTATTACTTGGGTTACGGAGACTGAAGTTAACACTGAATCGAATATTGATTTAGACTGCCTGAGTAGAGAACAGATTTCCTTGTTTGTTGTGCCATAATAAATACTTGATTGCATTCAAAGGGGGGTCTAGTGAATTTTATATAATTAAGACTTTGTTGGTCTCCTTGATCATCAAACCGATCCTGAGGGCTGGAGAGGATTACACAATATCCGACCTTTAACACATCAATTATCCTCCTGGTCGGGTTGACGGCACTATGGCCACGTTGGAAGACGTCTTGGAAGCTTTGACTGCAGTACAGAATTAACTGGCTGCGTCTAGGCAGGAGACTGCTGATTTAAGGGCCTGGATGGACGTATTGAAAAAAGACCCTTTCAATGCTGAGGTCGCTATAGCCGTCCCACCGGCTGCGGTGGTAGTGGAGATGCCCGTCTCCATTCCACTGGCCACGCCTGAACGATATAGCGGGGATTCCAGCACAGTCCAGGTATTCCTGACACAAGTGGCCCTGCATTTCTCGTGCAAGCCGAAATCTTTCCCCACTAATCAGGCAAGAGTCGCTTTCCTGATCAACCTGGCAGGAAATGCCGCCCAATGGGCAGTACCTTTGGTAAGCCATGATGACCCTCTCCTGCACGACTGGGAAGCCTTTCAGGAGGAGTTTGTGAAGGTGTTCGACAGAAGGGCCGACTCGTACACAGCCGACAGAGAGCTGTTGGAACTCTGCCAGGTCGGCGGCAATCTCTTACAGTACCTGAACTCCTTCCGGCATCTGGTGGCTGAGACCAAGTGGCCTGAGTCAAAACAAGCCACGCTCTTCCATCAAGGGTTGAGTGAAGAGCTGAAAGAGGTAATAGCCCAGATAGACCCTCAGCCCGCAACCTGTGAGGATCTGATCAATCTGGTCTTACGCCTGGAACATCGGTTGAGTGAGCGCCGAGGTGATCACAAGAAAAAGGAAAAACCCCTGCCTTCTTACGGACAACAGGGGTCCCCTGAACCTCACTCTACCCCTCGGGCAGAACCGATGGACATAGGGGCCATTAGAGCTAGCCTTAGTTCCACAGAGAAGGAGTCTTGCCGCAAATAGGGCCTCTGTTTATACTGCGTCAAGAAGGGCCACTTCGTGAGGGAGTGTCCGGCTAAACCAAAGACAGGTCGTTTCCGTTCTAATAGGATGGCAACAGCAGCGGTGGATACTATGGTGGAAAACTAACAGACTCCCGGAAAAGAGAAGGGGCTTCCCGGAGTCGCAGTTATATCCCTTCCTTGCTACGCCTGGATCCGTTGAGTCAACAACACCTGTTTATCACTATCCAGCTTCAGGTTCGGGCAGAATGGGTTTCGGTGGTAGCCATGATTGATTCAGGGGCCACTGGTCTGTTCATGGATGCGGAGGAAGCACACCGTATAGGCATTGTTCTTCTCCCCAAGGCATTTCCAGAGTAGGTTTATGCTGTGGACGGACGTAAGCTGGTTACAGGGCCCATTGGTCACCGCACAGGAGAAGTACTGGTAGGATATGGGGCACAGCACCGGGAAGTAATCGACTTCAGCATCATCCACGCTCTCCAGTACGGAGTCATACTGGGGTAGCCCTGGCTGCAGAAGCATAACCCTTCTATCAACTGGGTATCCCAGGAGATACGCATGGACTCCCTGTATTGCCTACAGCTTTGCGATATAGCATTGGATCATCCAATACCGGCTCAAGACACAGTACAGACTGTAGCTACAGCGGCGGAGAAGGCTGTTATTCTCCCTACAGAGTACCAGGAATACATGGATGTGTTTGATTACATCCAAGCAGAGGTGCTCCCTCCACACAGGATATACGATTGCCAAACCGACTTGGTTCCTGGGGCAAGCGTATCCAGTGGAAGACTATACGCACTGACAGAACCTGAAAACCTCAATTTGCGCTCTTATCTGGACAAACTGCTGTGTCTTGGTTTTATCAGGCCTTCCAAATCCCCGGCGGCCTCGCTTCTTTTTTTTATTCTTAAGGCAAATGGGGAGCTACGTGCCTGTGTGGACTTTAGGGCTCTTAACGCTATCACAGTGAAGAACCGCTACCCTTTGCCACTCATCAACGTGCTGTTGGAACAAGTAAAAACGGCTACAGTCTACACCAAGCTGGATCTAAAAGTGGCCTACCATCTCATGCGCATGAGGAGGGGAGATGAGTGGAAAATGGCATTGAAGACCAGGTACGGGCTGTTTGAGTACCTGGTAATGCCGTTTGGGCTCTGTAATGCCCCTGCGGCGTTTAGTACTTACTGAACGACGTGTTTCGCAAAATCTTGGATGTCTACATTGTGGTATACATCGACGATATTCTTGAATACTCTATACAGTGGCAGAACACGTCTGACACGTATCAACCGTTCTACAGATTATTCGGTAGAACAGGTTATTCTGCAAGCTCAGCAAGTGCAATTTCCACGTCACGTCAGTGGAGTTCTTAGGAGTCATGCTGAGTCCAGAGGGGCAGGAGATGGTGGAATGAAAGGTCAAGGCCGTAATGGAGTGGCCTCCCCCTCAGTGTATCAAGGATGTGCAATGCTTCATCGGCTTTGCCAACTTTTACAGGAGGTTCATCAATGGTTTCTCTGGGCTGGTGGCTCCTATTACCCAGCTGCCGAGAAATTCACAGTCATTTGTTTGGACCCCTGAGGCGCAGGTAGCGTTTCTTGCCCTGAAGCGAGCGGTCGTGACAGCTCCAATTCTTGCCCATCTGGATCCCGAACAACCATACATGGTGGAGGCGGACGCGTCGGAAGGGGCCCTTGGAGCCATATTGTCGCAGCGGCATCCCACCACTGGTCTGCTACATCTGGTAGCCTTCATGTCACGAAAGGTGAACGAGGCCGAGAGGAATTACCACATCGCCGAGAAGGAGCTGTTGGCCATAAACAATGCCTTCACGGAATGGAGACACCTCTTGATGGGAGCAAGACCCGTGGTCACTGTGTTTACCGACCACAGGAACCTCCAGTTTATGACTGCTGCCAGACACCGCTCTCCACGTCAGCTGAGATGGATGCTTTTCTTCTCTGGCTTTCATTTCACTATCACATATAGACCTGGAGCCGAAAACAGGAAAGCTGAGGCCCTTTTTTTGCCAGTTGCCGGTCACAACGGATCTCCCCGCACCTGTCAGGCCCATCATCCCACCGACTACTGTGTTGGGGGTGATACAGCCCGAGGCCTTCCTCAGAGGCGTCCAACGTGGTGTCCGCTCCTTTGCATGGAAGACCTGGCTGCAATGCCACAAGGAGTGGCAGGTAAAGGATGGGGTTCCTGTGAAAGGTCGTTGCATATTGTTGCCCATGCCTCGGCTTCGGAGGCAAGTGTTTCGTTGGTGTCACGAATCGCCCAGCGCAGGTCATCTGGGAAGTGAGAAAACAGCCGAGTACCTATACAGGCAATTCTGGTGGCCTTCCATGATAGCAGACGTTAAGGAGTGGGTCGCGGCATGCAGTATCTGCTCTGCTATGAAATCGGATCATCGACATCCACAGGGGTTTTTGCAGCCCCATCCGACACCCTCAAAGCCTTGGGAAAACATCTTGTTGGACTTCATTGTGTCATTGCCTGGTAGTAGTCGACTACCTTACAAAAATGGGGCACTTTATAGCCTGCAAGCAGGTGCCCTCAGCGGAACAGCTGGTTATACTATTGATGAAGAATGGGGTACAGTTACATGGCCTGCCAAGCGTGATTGTGTCCGACAGGGGTTCGCAGTTTACAGCCCGGTTCTGGAAAACATGGTGCTCTTCACTGCATGTCACATCAGCATTGTCCACAAGCTATCACCCTCAAATGGACGGACAAACGGAGTGCCTCAACCAGACCCTAAAGCAGTATCTGCGTTGCTTCGTTGATCAGGGCAAGGAAGAGTGGTTCGACTGTCTGGGGCTTGCGGAAATCGCCTACACCAAGGCCATGCATGGCTCCACCAAGGCACCCCATTTTACTGCAACTACTGTCACCCCCCCGTTTTCTCCATTTTTGGCACCTAGCCAAGGACTCATGTCTGCCGGAAACAACAAGGATTGTAGTCCATATTAAGGAGACTGTGTTGCTCATGCAGAGATTTTTGGAGACAGCCAAGGCCACATACAAAGCCTATGTAGAAAAGCGCCAAAGGCCTGAGCCTTTGTACAAGGTGGGGGACTACGTATGGGTATCCTCCAGGAACTTGCACTTCCGCAAACACAGTGTTTTTTATCCACGATACATAGGGCCTTATCGCATAGCGAAGTGTGTCAGCCCAGTGACCATGAAACTGGCCCTGCCGACGCATATGTGCATCCATCCTGTGTTTCACATCTCTCTGCTGAAGCCCTCTGCCTCTCTGAGGGAGACACCTCCCTCACCTGTCATGGTGGATGTGGAACAAGAATATCAGATTGAGGGCATACTCGATTCGAAGAGGCGAAGGGGCAAGCTGTGGGACCTAGTGGCATGGAAGGGGTACGGCCCTGAGGAGCAATCGTGGGAACCCGCGTCTGGAGTGCATGCGCCCCAACTAGTGTCTTCGTTCCACCGGAGGTATCCCGCAAAGGCGGGCCCCAAGGTAGTCCCTTGAGGGGAGAGGGATATACTGTTAGGTTCGCCCCCCCTGTCTGGCACACATGGCAGTGGCGGTCCGCAGAGGAGCATGAGCCAGCTGCCTTGCAGACTAAACTTCCCAGTGGGCCTAGCGCTGAGCATGCGCGGGCCGTCTACGCCTAAAAGGATGTCCTCTGCAACGCCCAGGCATCAGATATTGAGCCGAACGCCGATTTAGGATTGTAGCTCCTGGGCAGGAGAGACGCAAGACCTTGTTGGTTTTGCCCCCGTATCTCTGGTGTTGGGATTGGACTACGGACAACAAGGTCGAGTGGCTGCTCCCTTGCTGTCACTCTTGTTGGGCCACGCGAGTGAGTGCCAGGATTGGCATTACCGCGAAGGACGCTCATTTGCTCCTACATGGTTGGGCAACTAGCAGTGGAGCTGCAAATCCTTGCTGCCGTTCTTGTGGGGGCCATGCGAGTGAGTGCCAGGACCGGCATTACCGCAAAGGATGCCTGTTTGACTAGACTTGGAGTAGCACCTAGCAGTGAAGCTGCAAATACGAGCCAACAGTCTTCAGGTTCTGCTGGGCTTTTATCCGGCAGGCGGAACTCGAGTGGCATTGTCGGCCACTACTTAGCACAGTGCCCTCCATTGGGGAGTAGCCAGGACCGGCACTCATGCGGAGGACGGTGGATCCTGGTAGATCGTTCAGCATTGTCGGCTGAAAGAGGGTTCCCTCGCATCTAGCAGCCTGAGGACTGGTATCGTTATATTTACTTTATTACTTGGGTTAGGGAGGGTGAAGTTAACCCTGAATCGGATATTGCTTTAGACTGCCTGAGTACAGAACAGATTTCCTTGTTTGTTGTGCCTTAATAAATACTTAATTGCATTCAAAGGGGGGTCTAGTGAACTTTATATAATTAGGACGTTGGGGGTCTCCTTGATCGTCAAACCGATCCTGAGGGAGAGGATTACAGCCCCATTCCTTGCTGCATCTGTAAGTCCATAAAAATCTGGCTTTTTAAACAGAAATAGTAGACCAATACCCACCTTCCTGTGACCTTTTTTAATCAGAAATAGGAGACTAATATCCACCTTCCTTTACTCAACTAGCACCAAGAAGCCTCCGGGAATTAGTTAGTGAATAATACATTCTCTCATTCATTCATTCATTCATTCATTCAAGTCTTGGATTGGCTCAAATAGACACGTATTGACAAAATGTGCTTTTGTTTACGAGCCTGAGCAAGGATGCAACTAGGAAAGCAAGACAAGCTCATGATAAATTATTTGAAGTAGCACAGAAATATGAAGTAGATTTGGAGCAGATAGACGTTTTACTGAAGAGTTATTGGCTCTGCTTTTGTGAGCAGGACCTAGAAAATATGAGAATACCAGGGTTAAAAATGTAAATTTGGGAAATAATTCACAGCATCCAGATTTAGAGTGTACTGGATAAGTGCAAAGTTAAATGGTCAAAAAGGAAACGTCCTAAAAGATCAATCAGAGAACTGCCTCCTTCCTAAGAAGGATGGAAGACAAACTATAAGTTTCCTTTTACAAGAGGTACCATGTGACTTGGAGTAGGACTGATCGTGCAATATTTGCTAATGATTTCCCTAGGTTAAAAGAGAAACCTGTGGAATGGTGCAAACATGTTGCGTGGTTTGTAAACATTTTGAAGGTTTGGTGAACTGATTTGAATACTCTGTTTGATATTGTGGTTCCAAGCGATTTGTGGACACCATGTAAAATAGCGACAGAGGGGCCTGGGAGAGAACCAATTAGAGACCCTTTGACTAATGGACTAATGGTCCATCACCCTTAATGATGATCAGGTGATGATGTGGTTGAAGTCCAATGTGTTGCCCCAAGATATTGACTGAGTCAAGATTAATCAAATGACCCAGGAACCCAAAGAGACAAGTCATGAATGAGAGATTGTTTCTGGCATTTAAATAGTACAGTGGAATGGAAACTTTGGAACCCAAGGATATGGGGGATTTTGTGTCTAGCTTTGTGACAGGATGGAGGCCTGAGATTTGTAGGATGATTCAAAAGCACTTGATATGTTGGCAGTATAAGTTATGGTGATGAAAACCTGTGATATTCTAAGCATTGCAATGATGAGATTGACATGAATCAGAAGAAATTGAAGAAGAAACTCATGGTAGCTCAAATGAAAGCTGATCAGAGGGGAAATCAAGGTCTGCCTTTTTTTGGGAATGCACCCCCTCTGCAGGGAGTGTACCCACAGCGATCTCCTTCCATGCAAGGTGGAGGTGGTTTTCAGTCACAAGGTAGGGGTCAGAGTATCCCTATTGATCCAAGTACTGGAAGTGATGTAGCCACATTGAAAGAGTCCAACCAATGCCACTATTGTAGTAGGTTGGGGCATTTGAAGACGGAATGTCATTTTAATCCTACAAATGAAGGCGATAATCCAAAGTTTACACAGTTTCAGAACAATAATTCTACACAACTGCAGAATGTACCTAGACCGATGTCTCAGCATTTGTATGTGTCCCAAGTCACATTGATGCAAGTTTCACAACCACTGATGCCACAGCAAGCTGCCAGTGGCCCAAGATTCATTTCGAATTGGGCTCTGAATGTGAACCAGGATTCTTTCCAGGGAAATATTCCTTCCTTGCAATATCCTATGTTTGAGACCATTAATAACTTTGGCTCTGCTCAGTCCACCTGATGGTGCCTGAGCGGGGAGGAAGATTGTTTACTTGGTGCAGTCTTGGAGGTAGACCAGAGTGGCCCATTTGTAGAGAGTAAGGTAAATAGCCATACCGTATCAGTTTTGGTTGATACAGGCGCCACCTATTCTACTGTAAGAACAGTGGAAGTTCCAGACTTACCTCTCTCGGGAAGAAGTATCCAAGTTGGAGTTTCTAATCAACAAATGAGGAATTTTATTACTGTAGATGTGCCTGTAAAAAAAGGACATTTTGAGGATTATCACCAGTTTGGGGTATGGGATTCAAGCCCTGTCAAATCGTTAGGATGTTACTTGGTGTGGAAGCAAAATTGCACAATTTACTGCTTACTGCGAGGAACAGATTATCAGACCCACAAAGAGGATGTTGCCTTTAAAATGGTTAATGAAAAATACAGTTGTTTCACTGTACATTATGATGACAAATGAAGAATTACCATTGGATGTCATAGGTTTTAGACATTTCACAAAGGCCATCCGGCTCATTAAAATAGATGAGTCTGTCCATATACAGATAAAGCCAAATGCTGAATATCTCAGAGCACCAAAGTATAACTTGACACCTGAAACTATTGCTGGAATAACTCTAGTAATCAAGACAATGATTCAACAAGGCATTTTGAAAGAGATTATGGAAATTCGAAGTAACTCACCCATTATGGGCATGCAGAAGCCTAGAGGTAGGTACTGCTTAGTGCAGGACCTTCACAACATAAACAATATTGTAATTTCTTGTTGCACTGTAGTACAGAATCCTGTTGTGATATTGCTTCATATTCCATGTTCGGTTGATTGGTTTTCGGTTATCAAATTGTTCAAGCTTTCTTCTCCATACCCTTGCACAAGGACAGGCAGTTCTTCCTTGCACTTAGGCTTGGCAGTCGTGTTTTGGCATGGTGCAGAGTCCCACAAGAGTATAAAGAGTCCCTCAATTTTTAACCAGAACCTTAAAAAGAATTTGTAGACTTGGGCTATTCCCTGTAACTCTGTCCTGGTACAATATATGACCTGCTGGTTGTATCAAATACTTGGGAAGCTTGAAAAACGTACACTATTGCATTGTCAAACCATTTGGCTGTGAATTGATATGAAATATTACCCAGCAAGCTGCAGTACAGTTTGAAAGAAGTCTTTTATCTGGTTAATCCTATTTAGAAACGAGTCAGGAAGGTCCTGTAGGAGAGAATCTCGGCAATTATGCAAATGAAACAACCAACACCCCAGAAAATGTTCAGGGTGCTCTTGGTAACTGTAGGCTACTGTCACCAGTGGATACCCAATGTTTTCCTTGGGCCAAGCCTTCATAGAGGCTGACACACAAAGATGTGTTGGATACTGTGCCTTGAAAGAATGATTGTTTGGCTACCTTTCTAGAGTTGAGAGAAAGTCTCTGTCTCACCCCGGCAACTGGGAATGCCTGATTACAACAAAGCGATTTTGCTTTTTTGTAGTGAGAGAGAGGGCTGTGCTCTCTCAGTGCTTACAAAAGCCCATGGAAGTGCCCGTAGCCCTGTGACTTAATTTTTAGCTACTTTAGATCCATTAGCAGTGGCTTTGCCCAGATGTCTTTAATCTGTGGTGGCTGAGGATGTCAGCATAGAGAGATGTGAAGGCATTGTAATGGGTAATCCTTTAATGGTCTACGTGCCTCGCTCTCTGAAAATACTGTTGATGCATACTCGCACACATCACTTGACAAAGAGCAGCCTGACCCAGTATGATCAGATCATTCTGGAAAATTAAAATGTAACTCAAATTAGAATTTCTGGTTTGGATCCTGCCACCTTGTTTTCTCTTTCCAAAAATGACAATGATGACAATGAAGTGGAGCATGACTGTCTTGATGTCACTCAATTGTGTACCAAACCAAGACCAGATACACAAGATAGCCACTGCCTGAATCTGATTTTGCATTGTTTGTGGATGGCTTGTATTTGTGAGACCATGAAGGATATTTATGTGTTGCTTATGCAGTTTGTACATTTTCAGGAGTAATATAAGCCTTGTGGCTCCAGGGAGTGTTTCAGCACAAGTGACTGAATTGATCGGTCTTACTAGAGCATGCTGTGTCTCAGACCAGCAGAGAGTGATGGTTTTCACTGATAGTCAGTACTACTTTGGTGTTGTTCATGATTTTCGACAGTTATTGTGCCAGAGAGAGTCTATGACCTTCTCTGGTATTCCAATTCAGAATGGGGAGCAAGTTCAAAAACTCCTTAAAGTATTGCATTTACCTACACAAATTGCTGTTAAGTGTGCAGCACATTGTAAGGGGGATAACTATGTGACTATTGGCAACAGATATGTTGACAAAATTGCCATATGTTGACAATAATGCTTGTACCTTTAATGGAGAGTAAACAATGTAGGGAACAGATGAGACCAACTACCACATTTTGTTAACTACAGCAGATACAAGTGAGGAGGTCAAGAGGCTACAGGAAGTGTTGCAGGCAGAACATTAGAGTTGGGTCAAATAAGGTTGTGTATTATCATGGAGGTGGGGGGAGGCAGAGTGAAAATCCTTTCAGTCTCCGTCGGTAACTTTATAATCAGAAGGGGAAAGGATCACTGGTCCTGCTTAAACCTTGGGCTCACAAGTCGAGGACCTGGTTTTTCTCCCAAATTAAATGACTCTCATACACGTGTATGTTGGTAGTGATGGTTTCTCGTTTGCGGTATATACTGTATCCCCGCTTCTCTACACGTGCGTGCGTAATCATTGAGTCATTCGTTTGTCTTGTGCACCCTCCACCAGGAGGTTTTGCCTTAAGGTTTAAGGCAGTAGTGATCGTGGAAGTGAGGGGGTAGTGGTGTGAAAGCTAAAATGTCAGAAAACCAGACAAGTGTTCTTTATTGAGTCTGGGTTCGGACTGAGGGTAAAAATTACGGATGCACTTTGTGAATTGTTAAGGGATTCTAGTGCATTGCAGTGGAAATTTAAAAAGAGGTCGACATGTTTCAGCCTTTGGTAGTCAGAGGATCTATAGGCTTTCTTCAGGACCAATGGGGTTAAGTGAAAATGTGAAAAATGTGAGAAGAAAAGAGGAAATTTGACCTGTTTCTTCGTGACTTTTAAGGTTACGTTGTACCTGTAAAAGTAAACAACAAACACACAAACAGCCACAAACAGGGAGAGGGGATATGGAAAGACATATAATTATGTACAATAGTACCTCAATCTTATAAGGAACTAGAAAATGGCAATATTTCCCGTCATACTCAGTTTTGGGCGTCAACTCTTCCATTCTCATGCTTCGTTTCGACTTATGTTGGAGTGCCCATAGTTCTGACATTTATACTGTAGTGAAGTGCACTTAGCTCTAAACATCTCACTGTGCGTGGTCTATCATGATACTGCATACAATCTGAGTATTCCAGGGGTGGCGACATGATGATGGTGCCTAAAAGATATTTTCACAGGTTGTGTTAGGTGAAAAATATTAGTGCTCAGAACGCTGCGCGCGCTTTTTGATACGCATACCTTATTTTGTTTTGGAAATTTCTCCCTCGGGGAATTAAGGCTGATCGAGAGAGGCCTTACTGAAACGTATTAAGAAGGGGATATTATCTGGTGAGCTCCTTAAACTTACGGTTTTGTCGTCGTTAGGACGCTTCTAGTTTTACCCCATACCTTAGTGCCTTCTTACTCGGTCCTGGCAGCATGTGCTGACTCTGCCCTTCCTCACCCGGAACTACAAAGTGTAGTGGTTCCCGGTTTTTTATACTCCAGGGTGTGGAAAAAATAGAAGAAACACTTCAGCGGTTGCCGGAGGTGCCTTCCAAAGTGAAGGGTAGACTACCCACTATTAATTGGGGAAATACTCTGTATGAGTAGGCCGTGAGAATAGAAGTTTGTTTAGACTACAGTATTTGATATGGGGTTACTGGTGGGGTACATGGGTTGAAAACCCCAGAAAGGTTGGTAGTGTTATTGTTTTCTCAAAAAGTCGAAGTTTTTTAGAATCATCTGTTAAGTGATAGCCATGGAACGGAATCATTCAGGCCTAAGGTATCTGTTTTCAACCTGTGAACCCAACGTTGTTCTTTTTCGAACAATATTCTTTCCGCATTTCTGTCAATTGTTTCCAGGCTTTCCAGGATTACCCAGTGGAGATCGTTGGCAGTATGTTGTTTCTCTTTGTAGTGTGACGACATCTTGGTCGTGTTTTTCTGGCAGTTGACATTGCTCCTGTGTTCACTGAGTCTTTGTTTCACTTTGCGGCATGTCATCCCTATGTATTTCATATTGCACGGGCAGGTGATCATATAAATCACGTGGCTGGTGTTGCAATTGGTGTGTCTTTTTAACTTCCATAACATGTCAGGAAGTAATTGCAGCTCTTTTGTTGGTTTTGTGGTGGTACATGCCACGCAGGATTCACAAGGATAATGGCCAGTGATTGGGGGATTATTCCAGAGGCCTGTTAGTTCTTTCTTTTTTCTTGGCGGAGGTCTCGTGTGTACCAACAGGTCCTTGATATTCGTGCTCCTCTTGTTCGCAAATCTTGGTTTTGGCCAAGTCAAGGTGTTAGATGTAACGATCTTCCAGTTACGGTTGATTATTTTCTTCACCTGGTTAGTTATTGGGCTATACGTTGTCACACATGTGGTCCTGTCATCAACGTTTTTTGGGTGGCTTTCGAGGAGGGACTCTCTTGGTTGGTTTCTTGCTCGTTTTGCACAGGAGTTGATTATTCTTTTCGGGTAATCTCTGGTTGTCAGTTTTTCACAGAGGTCCTTAGCTTGTGTCTTGTAGTCGTTTATAGAACTACAATTCCTTCTGAGCCGTAAGAACTGGCTATACGGAAGGTTTTCCCTTAAGGGGCGGGGGTGGAAACTATTGAAGGATAGTAGACTGTTTTTAGCAGTGGGTTTAAAAAATGTTCTCGTTTGAAGACTGTTGTCTTTCGCAAAGATAGTGATATCCAGAAAATCCAGGCTTTGTGCATTTGCTGTGTATGTGAATTTGAGGCATTCGTCTTGGATGTTCAACCATCTGTGGAATTCTGTAAGGGATGTATTGTCCCCTCTCCAGATTAGGAAGACGTCGTCGATATATCTCTTCCAGAAGAGTATATGACGGAAAAAAGGATTTTGTGCGTTATGTACAAAGGTTTGTTCAAAAGTGCTCACGTACAGACCTGCTACGCTGGGCGCAAAGGTGCTGCCCATCGATGTTCCATGTTGCTGGAGGTAGAGAGTATCTTTATACTGGAAAAAGTTCTCCATTAGGGCCAATCTGCAGGATTCCAATACGAAATGTCTTGGGGTTCGGTGTGGCCAATCAATGTTGAACAGGATCGTTTCGAGAGTCTCCAAGGTTTTTTGTTGCGGAAGGCTCGTGTATAGACTCTCGATGTCCAGTCCTACTAAGAGCATACTGCTTTCTGAGTACTCGAAATTTTGTAGCATGTTGATCAAATCTCGAGTATCTTTCAGGTAGGTGGGAGTGGCTTGGACCAGTGGTCTTAAATACTGGTCTGCAAATTGTGATAATGGCTCTAGTATGGAGTTGATCCCCGAGACAATTGGTCTCCCTGGTGGTGGCATTTTTTCTTTGTGTGTTTTGGGCAGAGAGTAAAAGTAGGGCGTGACTGGTGTTTTTGTAACCAAATAGTCCGCCTCTTTCTTTGAAATCCAGTTATTGCATTCAGCTTCATCAATCATTAATGATATTGTTCTCTGTAAGCGCACTGTTGGGTCAGTTGTGATCACTTGGTAGAATTTTGTGTCCGCCAATAGATCCATACACTGTTTTTCATATCCTTCAGTTGTCAGTAAGACAATCCCTCCGCCTTTGTCCGCAGGCTTTATGACTATGTCATGGTTGTCTTTCAGTTCTGTCAGGGCCGCTTTCTCTGCTTTTGTCAGGTTCTGGAAGGTTTTGTGTGGCTGATGATTCAATTCTTCGACTTCTTTCATGATTGCCTGTTCGAAAGTAGTTATTTCGATGGGGACTTGCGAGTTGAGTGGGCAAAAGGTGGATTTTCTTCTTAGATTTGTGTCTCCTTCTTGGGGTAGTTGTTCTCCCTTGAAAAAGGCTTTCAGTTTCAGCGTGCGGCAAAAGTTGGCGAGTTCGCATTTTGTTTTGAAGACATCTACTTTTGGAGTTGGCACGTACCCTAATCCTTTGTTCAGGACGTTGGTTTGATTTTCTGTAAGTTCTAAACCTGTCAGGTTGACTATTAGATTGTCGGCCCTTGTCCTGGGTTGGCTTTTGTTGCGCTCCTGGTTTGGACCTGTCGGGGTTGGTCGGACCAAGTCACTCCTTTTTGTCTTGACTTTCGATTGTTCTGGCCATTCCCTAAAAAAGGACGGCTTTGTTGATAATTTTGGGCTCCTTGTGGTGGCATTTGTTGATTCATAGGGACCTGGAAATATGGGTTAGGCCAGCCTTGGAACTGAGGGTTGAACGGGTGGAATGGGACTCCTTGCATGTTATCTTGGAAGAAGGGGGGGCGCCAATAGTTGCCTCTGCCTCTTCGTTGTCCCCTTTTGTTCCTGAAGTTTCCACGGCCTCTGGGTGTAGTATCGTCTCCACTTTGATCAGAGCTGTTGTCTGAAGACACACTGGTCGTGTCTGAATTATCATTTGGTTTGTAGTCTTTGCTACTGTAGGGGTGAATGCGTTTCAAAGAGAATCTTTTCAGTTCTTTTGCCAACTTTTGCAATTTGGTTTGTGTGAGGTATTCCTGACTGTCTTTCATTTCTTTATTGATTTCGTCAAGGCGTGTCTTGTAGATTGTTATATTAATTGTGTTGTTCAGTTTTGTTTCTAAGATCTCAATCTTGACCGCTAGTTCATCCGTTAGCCTGGTTGCCGTTTTAATTATTAGGACTAGGTAGTCTCTGGTACATTTCCAGGATATAAAAGACCAATCCTTCCTAAATGCCAGGTCTTTGAGGAAAATTCGTGGTGCGTTCGTCACCCATAGGCCTCTTGGTGCCGCATTGACTCGGAGGTACTCGGTCATTATTATTCCGTGCACTGCTGTGCGTACTTGCTCTTTTTTCAATTCGCTCAACTCGTCCCATTCTGCCGTTGACGATAGAGTCTGGTTGAGGTCACCCTCTATGAGTAGAGGTGGTCTTGCCAAGATTTCATCATAGTCTTCAGTTGTGTAACTGAGTCCCAGACTTCCTGCCATGTTGGTATGCTTTGCAGGGAGTATGGTGTCACAGGCTTTTGTTGTTGCCTATGCGAATTTCTCCCACAGCTGTTCGCTGCTTGACATGTATTATCATGGAGGTGGGGGGAGGCAGAGTGAAAATCCTTTCAGTCTCCGTCGGTAACTTTATAATCAGAAGGGGAAAGGATCACTGGTCCTGCTTAAACCTTGGGCTCACAAGTCGAGGACCTGGTTTTTCTCCCAAATTAAATGACTCTCATACACGTGTATGTTGGTAGTGATGGTTTCTCGTTTGCGGTATATACTGTATCCCCGCTTCTCTACACGTGCGTGCGTAATCATTGAGTCATTCGTTTGTCTTGTGCACCCTCCACCAGGAGGTTTTGCCTTAAGGTTTAAGGCAGTAGTGATCGTGGAAGTGAGGGGGTAGTGGTGTGAAAGCTAAAATGTCAGAAAACCAGACAAGTGTTCTTTATTGAGTCTGGGTTCGGACTGAGGGTAAAAATTACGGATGCACTTTGTGAATTGTTAAGGGATTCTAGTGCATTGCAGTGAAAATTTAAAAAGAGGTCGACATGTTTCAGCCTTTGGTAGTCAGAGGATCTATAGGCTTTCTTCAGGACCAATGGGGTTAAGTGAAAATGTGAAAAATGTGAGAAGAAAAGAGGAAATTTGACCTGTTTCTTCGTGACTTTTAAGGTTACGTTGTACCTGTAAAAGTAAACAACAAACACACAAACAGCCACAAACAGGGAGAGGGGATATGGAAAGACATATAATTATGTACAATAGTACCTCAATCTTATAAGGAACTAGAAAATGGCAATATTTCCCGTCATACTCAGTTTTGGGCGTCAACTCTTCCATTCTCATGCTTCGTTTCGACTTATGTTGGAGTGCCCATAGTTCTGACATTTATACTGTAGTGAAGTGCACTTAGCTCTAAACATCTCACTGTGCGTGGTCTATCGTGATACTGCATACAATCTGAGTATTCCAGGGGTGGCGACATGATGATGGTGCCTAAAAGATATTTTCACAGGTTGTGTTAGGTGAAAAATATTAGTGCTCAGAGCGCTGCGCGCGCTTTTTGATACGCATACCTTATTTTGTTTTGGAAATTTCTCCCTCGGGGAATTAAGGCTGATCGAGAGAGGCCTTACTGAAACGTATTAAGAAGGGGATATTATCTGGTGAGCTCCTTAAACTTACGGTTTTGTCGTCGTTAGGACGCTTCTAGTTTTACCCCATACCTTAGTGCCTTCTTACTCGGTCCTGGCAGCATGTGCTGACTCTGCCCTTCCTCACCCGGAACTACAAAGTGTAGTGGTTCCCGGTTTTTTATACTCCAGGGTGTGGAAAAAATAGAAGAAACACTTCAGCGGTTGCCGGAGGTGCCTTCCAAAGTGAAGGGTAGACTACCCACTATTAATTGGGGAAATACTCTGTATGAGTAGGCCGTGAGAATAGAAGTTTGTTTAGACTACAGTATTTGATATGGGGTTACTGGTGGGGTACATGGGTTGAAAACCCCAGAAAGGTTGGTAGTGTTATTGTTTTCTCAAAAAGTCGAAGTTTTTTAGAATCATCTGTTAAGTGATAGCCATGGAACGGAATCATTCAGGCCTAAGGTATCTGTTTTCAACCTGTGAACCCAACGTTGTTCTTTTTCGAACAATATTCTTTCCGCATTTCTGTCAATTGTTTCCAGGCTTTCCAGGATTACCCAGTGGAGATCGTTGGCAGTATGTTGTTTCTCTTTGTAGTGTGACGACATCTTGGTCGTGTTTTTCTGGCAGTTGACATTGCTCCTGTGTTCACTGAGTCTTTGTTTCACTTTGCGGCATGTCATCCCTATGTATTTCATATTGCACGGGCAGGTGATCATATAAATCACGTGGCTGGTGTTGCAATTGGTGTGTCTTTTTAACTTCCATAACATGTCAGGAAGTAATTGCAGCTCTTTTGTTGGTTTTGTGGTGGTACATGCCACGCAGGATCCACAAGGATAATGGCCAGTGATTGGGGGATTATTCCAGAGGCCTGTTAGTTCTTTCTTTTTTCTTGGCGGAGGTCTCGTGTGTACCAACAGGTCCTTGATATTCGTGCTCCTCTTGTTCGCAAATCTTGGTTTTGGCCAAGTCAAGGTGTTAGATGTAACGATCTTCCAGTTACGGTTGATTATTTTCTTCACCTGGTTAGTTATTGGGCTATACGTTGTCACACATGTGGTCCTGTCATCAACGTTTTTTGGGTGGCTTTCGAGGAGGGACTCTCTTGGTTGGTTTCTTGCTCGTTTTGCACAGGAGTTGATTATTCTTTTCGGGTAATCTCTGGTTGTCAGTTTTTCACAGAGGTCCTTAGCTTGTGTCTTGTAGTCGTTTATAGAACTACAATTCCTTCTGAGCCGTAAGAACTGGCATACGGAAGGTTTTCCCTTAAGGGGCGGGGGTGGAAACTATTGAAGGCTAGTAGACTGTTTTTAGCAGTGGGTTTAAAAAATGTTCTCGTTTGAAGACTGTTGTCTTTCGCAAAGATAGTGATATCCAGAAAATCCAGGCTTTGTGCATTTGCTGTGTATGTGAATTTGAGGCATTCGTCTTGGATGTTCAACCATCTGTGGAATTCTGTAAGGGATGTATTGTCCCCTCTCCAGATTAGGAAGACGTCGTCGATATATCTCTTCCAGAAGAGTATATGACGGAAAAAAGGATTTTGTGCGTTATGTACAAAGGTTTGTTCAAAAGTGCTCACGTACAGACCTGCTACGCTGGGCGCAAAGGTGCTGCCCATCGATGTTCCATGTTGCTGGAGGTAGAGAGTATCTTTATACTGGAAAAAGTTCTCCATTAGGGCCAATCTGCAGCATTCCAATACGAAATGTCTTGGGGTTCGGTGTGGCCAATCAATGTTGAACAGGATCGTTTCGAGAGTCTCCAAGGTTTTTTGTTGCGGAAGGCTCGTGTATAGACTCTCGACGTCCAGTCCTACTAAGAGCATACTGCTTTCTGAGTACTCGAAATTTTGTAGCATGTTGATCAAATCTCGAGTATCTTTCAGGTAGGTGGGAGTGGCTTGGACCAGTGGTCTTAAATACTGGTCTGCAAATTGTGATAATGGCTCTAGTATGGAGTTGATCCCCGAGACAATTGGTCTCCCTGGTGGTGGCATTTTTTCTTTGTGTGTTTTGGGCAGAGAGTAAAAGTAGGGCGTGACTGGTGTTTTTGTAACCAAATAGTCCGCCTCTTTCTTTGAAATCCAGTTATTGCATTCAGCTTCATCAATCATTAATGATATTGTTCTCTGTAAGCGCACTGTTGGGTCAGTTGTGATCACTTGGTAGAATTTTGTGTCCGCCAATAGATCCATACACTGTTTTTCATATCCTTCAGTTGTCAGTAAGACAATCCCTCCGCCTTTGTCCGCAGGCTTTATGACTATGTCATGGTTGTCTTTCAGTTCTGTCAGGGCCGCTTTCTCTGCTTTTGTCAGGTTCTGGAAGGTTTTGTGTGGCTGATGATTCAATTCTTCGACTTCTTTCATGATTGCCTGTTCGAAAGTAGTTATTTCGATGGGGACTTGCGAGTTGAGTGGGCAAAAGGTGGATTTTCTTCTTAGATTTGTGTCTCCTTCTTGGGGTAGTTGTTCTCCCTTGAAAAAGGCTTTCAGTTTCAGCGTGCGGCAAAAGTTGGCGAGTTCGCATTTTGTTTTGAAGACATCTACTTTTGGAGTTGGCACGTACCCTAATCCTTTGTTCAGGACGTTGGTTTGATTTTCTGTAAGTTCTAAACCTGTCAGGTTGACTATTAGATTGTCGGCCCTTGTCCTGGGTTGGCTTTTGTTGCGCTCCTGGTTTGGACCTGTCGGGGTTGGTCGGACCAAGTCACTCCTTTTTGTCTTGACTTTCGATTGTTCTGGCCATTCCCTAAAAAAGGACGGCTTTGTTGATAATTTTGGGCTCCTTGTGGTGGCATTTGTTGATTCATAGGGACCTGGAAATATGGGTTAGGCCAGCCTTGGAACTGAGGGTTGAACGGGTGGAATGGGACTCCTTGCATGTTATCTTGGAAGAAGGGGGGGCGCCAATAGTTGCCTCTGCCTCTTCGTTGTCCCCTTTTGTTCCTGAAGTTTCCACGGCCTCTGGGTGTAGTATCGTCTCCACTTTGATCAGAGCTGTTGTCTGAAGACACACTGGTCGTGTCTGAATTATCATTTGGTTTGTAGTCTTTGCTACTGTAGGGGTGAATGCGTTCCAAAGAGAATCTTTTCAGTTCTTTTGCCAACTTTTGCAATTTGGTTTGTGTGAGGTATTCCTGACTGTCTTTCATTTCTTTATTGATTTCGTCAAGGCGTGTCTTGTAGATTGTTATATTAATTGTGTTGTTCAGTTTTGTTTCTAAGATCTCAATCTTGACCGCTAGTTCATCCGTTAGCCTGGTTGCCGTTTTAATTATTAGGACTAGGTAGTCTCTGGTACATTTCCAGGATATAAAAGACCAATAAGGTTGTGTCAAGAGAGATTAGGATTATAAATGGGCTTTAGGAGATGGGAGAACAGTACGGTTGGACTTGGCCTTTTTGGCAGGTTCACCCTTAAACGTTTTGCCTTTTTTGTGACCTCCTATTAGTAGTTTTTGGCATCTGCGCACTTTAGCACTAGGTCCCAGTGTAAAGTGTGTGCGCACCCTGAGTGTGTGTGTTGAGATTGGCCTGCCCTCCGATAGGAACGCATGGGGGATATGTGTGTCCCTGGTAATTCCTGGTATGAGAGGAGTGCAGGGGGGAGTTTAGTATGTGCAAACTCGTGAGAATGAATGCTGCGCTATGGTGTGCGGAGATGTATGGTGACTAGTGGAGAAATGCCATTTTTAGAAGGTAGCATTTCTGTGTGCAGTATCTGCCTGCCTGATGTGAATTGCATGTCTGGCTTGTGATTGACAGGTTGGATGGTGTGGTTGGCTCCAGGAGCCAGGATGAGTCTGACCTGGTGGTGAATAGGGAGATTTGCATGTAAATGGGAGGGAGGAGTTGCACCTGGGACCTTAATAGGGTTGTGCCTTCCATCCACAATGCTGGCTCTGCCCCCTGTGGTGCGTCTGAGCACCTAGCCCCCACCTGACAAAGGAGAGAGGAGCTAAGCTCAATAAAGTGCTCAAAAGCTCCCCCAAACTACTTGCATCTTGTTTTCCCCCAGCCCTGTGTTGTGGCAAAGGGAAAAGTGGTATAAAAGAAGGGGCTGTGACCCCAGGAAAACGTTCTCATTTGCTCCTGACTTGAGGGGGGCCTGCTGCTGCCAGGCTCCAGGAGGAACCGCCACAAGGGACTGCCTCTCTGCTGGAGGGCCATGTGTGCTGGCCTGCCTGGGCCCAGCCTTTGCCCCCCAGGACTTAAACTCTAGCGCCTTGGGAGCACTTCATTTTTAATTTCTGGAGAGCGCTTTACTTTTATTGGAAAGAGCGCTCCTGTTGTTCATTTTGCAGTGCTGGGCTGCTGCCTGGGAATCCACACAGCGGTTGCCCACCCCGCTGTGTACTCATTTTGCGCGGCGGTGCCCACCCAGCATTTCTGTGCACCGAGACGGTGCCCACCCGGCCTCTTTGCCGTTATTCATCATTTGTGGATCTATATACATAGCGGGTTTCCACCCCACAATTGCCAACAGAGGAAAAGAAATCACCGCCGGCATCACGAGCAACCGGGAAGAGGAAAGCGGTGTTGCCTGCTTGTGGGTATGGCTTGGCCGGGAAGCAGGAAGGAAAGCAGGCTCTTGAAGGCAAGGCTCCCTCGGCCGAGGTGTGAGCCCTGTGTGTGCTGAAGGACGTCTCAAGCTGGAGCCTACCCCGCAGTGAGGAGCCTTCCCAAAGAGGTTCCCAAGACAGCCACGAAGGAGGAAAGATTTGTCCTCCCCATTCCCGAGAAAGGAATCTTCCGCTGCCCCAGCCGTAGAAGGACCGTTGGATCGTGCCCGCAGAGCTATCAGAGAGCTCTCGGCGTAGGGTTGGTGTTCACCCAAAGGACCGACACCAGGAAGAGAGGAGACCTTAAAGAAGTCCCACGTGAGTGGGACATTACCCTCCATGTCGAGTCCCTGCTGTGCTTGAGCGGTCCCGCAGGGCAGCAGATTGCTCCAATGTTGGGAGACATTTTCTTTTTCTTAAACGTAAGAGTCCCCCAAGTAAGGCTCACAAGCACTGTAGAGCCCACTCTCCCTGGTCTTCTTGACCGGTCCAGCAGGGCAGCGGACCGCTCAAATGTTGCAGAGCATTTTGTTTCTAAGAGTCCCCTGAGTGGGGCTCACAAGCACAGTTGTGCCCATTCTTACTTTGGGTTCACAGTGGCGCCGCAGTTGCGGGCCACTGCAAAGTGGGGCATCTGTGGTGATAGAGTCCCAGAGAGGGGCTCAGGGGGCACGCAGGTGCCCATGCTCATTTTCACAGCTGCCCAGCAATTAGTGGGCAGCTGCTACATTTAGGCCAAGTGACTTTGTGCACTTTTTGGATGTTGGTGCTTTGGCAGCTTACGCCCTGACTCTCAGGACATGGGGCATTGGAGCCCAGTGTAAGGCCAGTTGGCCTGGGGTCAGGTGTGGTGCCTGTGTGTACCAGAAGGGTGCAAGGCCCTTGTCAGTGGTCCTCTGGTGCACTGTTCATGCTTAGAAAATGTTTTGATACACATGACAACTGTGATTTATGCACCATGATTTATGCCTCTACTGTGGTATATGATTAGGATGTTTTGTATACTATCTTTTATGTTGCAGGATTACCATCTGATGTGTTTTGTGATAATACAAAGGCTATTTTTGATATAACCTTGTGTGGAGTTCCTTTCATGGTGCGCCTAGTGTGTTGCTGCTGTTGTGTGTGTACATAACGCACAAATGCTTTACACATTGCCTCCGGGATAAACCTGACTGCTCGTGCCAAGCTACCAAGGGGGTGAGCAGGAGTTATCTTGGCGTGTAACTCCCTTGCCCTGACTAGAGTGGTGGTCTCTGCCTGGCTTTGGCGCAAGCCTTAGCCAACCAGAGATCCCATTTCTAACAAGTACTGTCTAGCAGTCCTTTACCCCCGATGGTCAGGTGTGATCACTGTTCTACTTATGTGGGAAGGGATGCAATGGTCAGGTTGTTTAGGCAGACTTGGTTCAATCCAAGGTTTAGGATGATGGCTAAAGCATTGTGCCACAGATGCCTCGTGTGTGAACAGAAGTATATAAAGAAAGGAACAGCAGTAACACTGAGTCACGTAGGAAGATAAGGTGTTACATTCAAGAGGATGCAGTTGGATTTCATTGAAATGCATGTGTGCAATGGATTGTGGTACCTGTTGGATGTTGTGTATATCTTTTCACGATGGGTTGAGGCATACCGCACAAGATGGAATGGCAGTCTCACAGTAGCAACGTCTTTGTTAAGGGAGTTAATAACCATGTTTGGCTTTCTGACTTCCTTGAATTCTGATCGAGGCATGCATTTCAACAATGAAAACCTGAGGATGCTGTGTACTGCTTTGCAAGTTGAACAGAGACTTCATTTTTCTTACATGTCTGAGGCTTCAGTTCTGGTGGAGGTGTCAATGGGACTTTGAAATCTAGGCATGCAAATGTGTGTGCTTCTATGTCTTTGAAGTACCCTGATGCTTTCCCACTTATGTTCATGAATCATTGCAGCATGCCTGATCGAAGAACAATATTATTCTGTAAATCCGTTATTGCCACCACTCAACAGCATCTTTAAAGTCAATGACATTCAGAACTCAAGAACATTCCAATGCTAATAAAGCCCCCCATTAACTGTCTTCTCCCTTCTTTTATTGCTGCTGCTCACTAAGATTCGTTCTTTTTTTGGATACTCTTGCAAATGATATATAAGAGTGTATAGTTTAAATGTTGAGCGTAGTGATTTTTATAGAGAGAGTCCGGAGTATGTGAAAAGAAAATTGTAGAATCTTTCAGGCTTTTTGAGCGAAGATTGAAGTAGTTGGTAGTGCATGGAGCGGGTTTACACAGCAGGGCAGCGCTGACGTGTAGGAGCATGAAGGTGGCAGCACAGCCATTTTGGAGCATATCTGTAAAGAAATGTGAGGTAGTGGCAGATGGTTTGCGTGGAGTCAGCAGTGGTTAAGCGATCTGATGCCAATGCACTTGGAATCAATAAAAAAGAGCTTATGGCAGATAAGCTGTCTCGAGTGTTGGTGTAACATGCATATTTTAGGATAACTGGCCTGTGTTGCTGAGAAAATGTATTTTAAGCACTTTGAGTTTATATTTAAAAGAACCCTTAACCCCCCGGAAACAAGCATTGGGGAGCAGTTGGGGCAACAGTCGTCTTGTTCCTCAAGGGCATACTCTGATGTCTGGTCACCATCTTAAATGACCTATAGACCGTTAACCTGCTTGTTGTAAAGCTTCTTTTCTCATTTAGGTAGACAGTGTTGATGTATTGGGGGAAGTGGTACATATGTCTATTTTGGTCATGGGAGGAGCCCATGCAGGATTTTATTGTGTGTCATGGTTCTTTTTTGCCTCAGAGAGAAACCAACAGGACTCCTCATTTGTTTACAGTAGCTTTGCAGGCTAAAGCTTTTATTTGAGAGTTGTGGGGCTGGAGAAAACAATACGTTGTTGAATTTGTAAAGGTCTTTTTCTCAGGTTGAAAGGGAGTTAAGCGCTTTAAGTATGGAACAATGAGAAGGTTCCTAGGATTTTAGTTTTGAGGATTAGCTCAAAAGGCAATAGAGAAGATTACTATGGCGGGTCAAATAGAATGGATAGGAAAATGGAGGCCTTGATTGGGAAAGTTACTCCTGGTGAGAAGGAACGTTTTTGGTCTGCAAATAAGTGAAAGTTAAGCATGAAAAAAGAGGCAAACTGTTCCACAAAAGAAAACTTGGGACCGTCAAACTTGTTTGGTAAAAAAGAGAAAGTCTGCGGAGGCAGATTTTGATTTCTATCTGGTCAGTGATGAGGATGGTGCTGTGACAAACTACAAATGGTTCTGTCGAGTGGGGAATAATTTCGTTAAACCTATGTAATATTCATCATGCAGAAGCGAGTCAAATACATTTCTTTATAGACTTCATGATAGAACCATATGTATAGTTTCACTCAGTCACACATGTCACCTTGTTGCACTTTATTCACTTTATCTTTATATCACTGATGTAATTTGATGATTATTTAATTTGACAGCCCTACATGATTCAAAGAGTAAAAAACTATTTTTATATCAAAAATCCTTTTCAGCAATGCGTGTTTCATTCTGAAGTCTATAAAGAAATGTTTTAGACTTGCTTTTGCATGATTAACACTATATAGGTTTGAAGCAATTGTTCTACCCAACATAATCATTTCTAGTTTGTTTTATGCATGCCCAGGTTCTGAGGGACACAGGGTTAACTTATTGACTTGCTTTGAGGATGTTGTTGAGGGCACATCACATGGGCAAGAGAAAGGCCCAGAAAATGTGAGCAGTAATGGATCAAGAAGCCATGAACATAAAATTGTGATTTGCGATGAGTACTCTGGGAATGTGGAGGTGAAGATCAGCTACCCCTCTGATTTTGATTCAGAGGACGTGGAGCAGGGATCTTATAAAGAGATGTATTCTGATTATGGTAAGAGTAAAAGTAATGAGGCTTACAGATGGTAAACAACCTTTACAATGCAACTTTTACCACGCAGTGCCTTTACGACGCAACTTTTACAACTCAAACCATTACAATGCATTGCACTGGGGGGCGCTCTAGGATATGGAATAGGTTTAATTTACTATCCAACACCTTCCCTACTATCCACGGGGACTGGAGTTGGAATAGTAAATTAAACTATTCACTATCCAGTGCCCCAAAGCACTATACGTTGTAAAGGCTTGCGTTGTAAAAACCGCATTGTAAAGGCATGCGTGGTAAAAGCATGCGTTGTAACGTCATACATCCCTTAAAGATACTTTTGGTCAGCACATATTTGACCTCATGCTCATTAAGCATCAATTATCTACAGCGTGGGTGCCCTCAGAGCATGTTGCTGAGTATGTTCAGTTCTGGATGAGAAGAGAGATCCCAAAATATGTATGAGTAAGGCGAATGCCTGAATGCCCTAGGCCTTCAGTGGATAAGAATGTGTTGGTAACATGTGTACAATGGATTGAGGTATGTGTTGGATGTTTGTGTGTATCTTTTCAAACTGGGTTGAAGCATGCCTCACAAGAAGGAATGACATTGTCACAGTAGCAAAGCTTTAATTGAGGGAATTAATACCCAGGTTTTGATTTGGGACTTCTTTGAAATCAGACTGAGGCTCGCATTTAACAATGAAATCCTGAGGATGCTGTGCGCTGCTTTACAAGTTGAATGAAGACTGCATTGTAGTTACAGACCTGACGCTTTCAAGTCTGGCGGAGCAGGTCTGTTTGACTTTGAAATCCAGGCTGTGTTTGAAGTGCCCTGATGCTTTACCACTTTACTGATGATCTGATACTTGATTACTGCGAAGGGCTGGCTGATGTGGTGTGTTCTGTGTCTCATTAGGTTGGCACGGCCACAGCACAGTCTCACCAGGAATAGTGCCATGACCTCAGCCCCATTGACTCGGTCTTTGTGAAAAAATGTGTCTGAAAGAGTTTTCTGGAACCTACTGGCATGGGCCGTTCCAAGTGATCCTTGTCACCACAACTGCTGTGAAGTGCGGAGGTGTCCCCAAATAAGTGGATGCTGCCCACACTCTCTCATTCTGTATCCCCTTGATGATATAACAGCACTGCTCCCAAAAGTACCAGTGGTGGTCGAGTGATCAAGGAAGCAGGATAGTCGAGCTGTAGGTGACCAGGAGGAAGCAGAAACAACACTTGTCCTTCCTGAGGGGGTTCCTTGAGAGTTTGGCTGTTGAAACTGAAGAAGGAGAGGCTAATCCTGTGGGTATTACTGAGTTAGACTTGGATGCTGACGAAGAGCCGAGTGCTGTGGAATGGCGAGTGGCTGCAGGAGAACATTGACCAAGAAGGGGGGAGAAGGGAAGACTGGTTCTGCAGGGGGATGACCTCCCAGTCAATCAATCAATCAATAATCCTTTATTCGGTATTTAAAAAACACCATAAAAGTACAAAGATATACAATTAAAATCATAAAAATAAATTTCATAAATCATAAGCATCATATGGCATTGCGGGTTCAAATATGAGGAGAAGAGAATACAAAATATTCAATCAATACAGCTCTCTTGTTTTCCGGAGCCTTAAAGCAACATTGAGAAAATTCATCACACAAGTCAGCGTAAGCGGATCGTTAGCCTTTTGCAGAAATAAGAGGGCAACCGTAGTTTGTCGAAACTTGGCCTGTTTTATAATACCTACTAAAAATCTACGTCTTGGTAATGCATAAAATCTACATTGTAATACAAAATGAAGGGTGTCCTGTGGAGACCGATTGTCGCAGCCGCAGGCACCCTTCTCCTCAACTGTTGAAGTCAAACCTGGGGGGTCAGCCAGGAGATGATGTAAAAGGTTGAACCTAAAACGGGTAATTAGAAATCTCTCCTGTAAGTTAGATAAAAGAGCGAGATATGGTTCCATGCCTTCCACTGTTTGGACCTGGCTGTATGCGCGGACTGAAGGTTTACCTCCCTCCTGTACTGCCCTGCGCGAGGCTACCTGCTCCAAGAATAATTGCTTTACTCGGGCTTTGTCTTGGGGGACGATTACTGTTGGGTTTATAAAGAGATCCTCACAGCCAATTCTTTCAAGGGAGTTTTTAACATACATTAACCATGGGATTCTCATTCCCTTGTCCCTGCCATACAGTCTCTAATAATTCGCCTGCTGAAATCAGCCTCTACATTTGTTTAAATCTTTAGCCAGGCCAAAAGGGTCTAACCTTAACCAGGTCATCGATATTTAGCCTTCCCAGTTCCTCATGGACGATCAAGGCCGGAGTACTTTTTGGGGTTTGGAGGACCTTCCTTAGGTATTTATTCTCCTCCACCTGAAGTTGCTGTGTATTAACAAAGCCCCACACTTCTGATCCATAGGTCACTTTAGAGCAGCTTACAGAGCTACACAGGTTCATAACTTGCTCTGGTGACCACCTCCCCAGCTTTCGCCCATAATTCATTATGGCCCCAGGCGAGGCTACTAATGTGGAACATAGCTCTACAATTAAAGTTTTAAAATTTAAAAAAACATCAAATAACAGACCAAGATAAGAAAAGGTTTGTACCTGACCTATTTTGTGTGTGCCTATCCTGTATGTGAACTTCTTACAGGGTTCAGTTCCCGCCGACATAACAAAGGACTTAGAGAGATTGGCCGATAGATCTAGCGTGTCCATAAACCTTACGAACCCATGTATCAGACACTGCATTCCCTTGGGGGTACGAGCTAACAGTACCGCGCCGTCCGCGTACAGCAGCAGCGGAACTGATCGGTTTCCTATTCTTGGGGAATCCACCTTTAGTTCACTTAATGCATGGTCTAAATTATTTATATATAGCAAGAACAAAAAAGGGGCCAGGATACATCCCTGTCTTACCCCACTATTACAGGGGAAGGACTCTGTGGTGCCCCCTTCCAAATTAAACCGTACATTTGCAGAGGTGTTCCAGTGCAATGCTCTCAGAATATTTACTAGACCCTGCTCCACTCCTAGTCTAGACATCAGGGTCCATAACTTTTCTCTTTTTACGCTTCATTACTTGCTATAGTATACTTGGCCACTAACAGATAAAGGTTCAAGCACTGGTCCGTCGTGGATCTCCCTGTTCTAAATCCGTACTGGACGACAGTAATGATTTGATTATCCTCCGCCCAGTCAGTTAGGCGCATTAGGATCACTCTACCCAAAATTTTGTCCATCACATCTATCAGTGAAATAGGCGGTAGCACTGGGGGTTGTCCCTATTGCCCTTCTTGAAAATTGGGACTATTGTAGCAGTCGACCAGGAATGCGGTAGACCAGTTGCTACTGCTGCGTTTATCACCCTTGTAAGAATAGGGGCCCATAACTTCACATTCCTAAGAAAAAGGTCCAGTGGTATACCATCTGGGCCCGGAGCTTTGTTACGTGATATGCCCTGGACGGCCACTGTGATTTCCCCCAGAGAAAATTCTTCGGAGGAAACCCACTGACCACCTTCCCCTGCAATAGAGTTATTCACTTCTGAGTGATTGTACAAACCTTTAAAGTGGTTGTACCATTGTTCAGGCAAGATCGTGGTACCAATTTCAGGGGTGTTATTGTCCTGAAAACACGGTTTATTTATTGTATTCCAGAACAGAGTCATATCTCTTCTCTCTGCGGCATCCCTTAGGTCTTCCCAGGCTTGTAGTTGGAGGGAGGGCTTCCTAATTTTGATCGCCTTTTTATAGGCGCTCCTGCACTGGATAATTTTAGTCTATTACGGGGGTAACTTTTAAGACAGAGTTTTAGTTCCCTCTGTGCTCGGGAGCATTCTTCATCGAACCATCTCGGGGTAGAGTTTACCTTCCCAGGGGTGGAGGTCTTGTGGAGGTCTTTAGCAGGCCATCTATCAGGTGGGCAATTGCCTCGAATGCCCTCACCAGTGGCGGCTCCTCCACCGAGAGGTCTAAACACTCCTCGATAGGTGCTTTCCCTGTTTCCATCAGGGATTTATAGAAGGCATCCCCATTAATTTTCGACCATTTCAAACGTCTTCCCTGGTCTGATGGCTTCTCTATGCAACCTGCAAACTCTCTCCTCCTGGATTTCCTCTGGGGCAAATTCATTAGCTCAAGGACTAGGGGGTTGTGGTCACTAAAAGTGTTCCACTCGATCTCATTCCTTATTATCCAATCCTTAAGCAGACTTGATACCATTATGAAGTCTATATATGATCTGCATTCCCTGCCTTTAAAGGTTGGGGTCACAGCGTCATCCCTTCCAATGTCAAAGGTATGTTCTAAGTAATGGCTTTTTAAAATGTTGCCTATTTCCAAACCTTCATTTGTGAGCTCAATGTGCGGGCCTTCCTCAATTGGACAGCTAGACCTTTCTACATTGGGGGTAGTAAAGTCAGACATAGATGGCAATTAAAATCGCCGACTAATATTACAAACGGGGCCGCAGCCCCCTTCCTCCTTGCTAACTCAGCACTTAAATTGTTGTCTACTTCCTGAGTTATTGATTCATTCCCCTTATTTGCAACAGTATTATACAGGTTGATCAATATCATATTCAACCCGTTTCTGGCAAACCCGAGAGCCTGAATATGGTTGGAGGACCAGGTTAAGTCGGTCCACACTCCCTTCATGTGTAGATCAATATATATGGAAAGTCTACCAATGGCTCTCCCTGATCCTGATTTCTGGGCGGGCACAAAGAAACACTTATACCTAGCTAAGTAAAAGGGACTACAATCTACTGCCCAAGTCTCCTGTAGACAGATTATCTGGAACCTAGTGATATATTGCCTCCATTCAGGGTTGTCAAACTTAGCTGATTAACCGGCTATGTTCCATGATACTAGCTGGAGTCCCCATGGTTGGGTATTTATTCTGTGGGCTAATGAAGTGGGTTGGTCTGCATCCTATACCTCCTCGCTCCCTGATAGCATGGGCAAATGCCCATACTGGGGTCCTGGAGCACTGGTGAGGGCATGGGGGGGTCTCATTAGAGGTCTCCGTTATTGGAGAGGAATACTGGGAATCGTTCTGGTACACCGACTGCAAACCCCCACCCAATCCAGATACTACCCTAGTGGGCTCAATCAGTGCAAGGTTGGATGAGATGGAATAAGTTGGGTGAATGTAGGTAGAACCTCCCTCTGCCTCTAAACCCTTCTTGGGGTAAACTTTAATGGGCACTAGTCAATCCAGTTCCTCCAAGGACATCAAGGGTTCGAAGCTGTTTCTTAAACTCAATGCCCCTGGATGGCCTGAAGAAGCACTCTGCATTCGAGGACATGGCCCCCTCCCAGCAACAAAGCTATCCCTACTTCCTGAGTGCACAGGACCTTGATTAAAACTCAGAGTTCCTCTCCAATAAAAATAGCCCTGGGGCAAGGGTATAATACTGTTTGAGTGGGTAACAAGACCGCCCCTTAAAATGAGGTTGACTAATCTACAGTCTCTGAAATTGATCACCACACAAATTTCCGCAATGTCCTTTTTTTCTATTCCCCAGCCAGCTCACTCTCCGCACATGCAAAATGTCCCCCTGTTCGTTTTCCGGGAGCGGCCTGTGCTTATTTAGCCAGAACATGGTCTTATTCCTTAATATTTCGTGGGATTCAATGTGGTCTGACTTCCCGCAAGTATAACCACATATGAGGCTCCATCGGGGATAGATTAATACTGGGTAGTTGGTTCAAGGACACCTTAGGAGATGACCCTTTTGAGTAACCTACAATTGGGGTTTCAGAGGTTGTTAGCTTATGGCTTGGAACCGTTAGCGGGGCAATAGGCGCCTTTCCTGTATTAAAAGTGGTTCTTTGAGGGGGCCACTAATTAACACTTGTGCAGTGGTATTGACCGGGGCAATGGTAATTTTCCCTCTACTCAGGGTGTTTTTGTGGGGGGAGCCGCTAGAGCTTGGTTGATGCCTATTTGTGGAGTTTGGTGGATCCCTTGCAGTACTAATTTGTGCACTGGGGGGTCGGCTATGCTCCTTTCCTTCCGAGGTCTCTGGAGCTTTGTTATTAGGTGCAGTGGAAGAAGATGGAATACCACCCTGAGCCCACCCCCTGGTCTTCACTAGGGTTACTATCTTGTCCAACCTACTCACAATTAATTTTATTTGGTTGCTAACCACTTGCTCAAAGTACGATTGTAAATCTGCAATAAGTTGGGACACCCAGATAGGGGGGGAATTGTGGTTGCGTGACATGCCCAGCTTTTTCCCCTCCCATGTAATATATTCTGTGCTGGGGTCAAATTGTGCTTCCTAGGCCTAGGTTTACTACATCTAACCCCTTTTTTCTTTCTGGTTTGAACCTTTTTCCCAACATTAATTGTCTCAGGGTCATCAATGCTCATCCTCTGTGCACATGAAATGTCCGTCGACTGCGAAACTGTTGTACCATGTGGAGAATCAACCGTAATGTCATTTTCAGAGGCTTGAGTCATCGTACTCAGGTCGATATTTGGGGTTAATGACAGGCGTCTTTCAGTACTCTCGATTTCATTGGATACCACCCCAATCGCCCTTTGCAACATACAGTCCATGGCAATGGGCTGTGCCGTGGGTGGTGGGAGTGCTCTCTTTTGTTTGGTCACCAAGCTGGAATTAGGAGGAATGTTGTAACCTCTTTTGGCTGATCTAGTTTGCACAATGCTGGCCATTATATTGCTCACTTAAACTTGGTGCAAACTTTAATACGAATCCAGCCCTCCGGGGGTTCACTATAACTTGGTTAGATCAGCCCAAATGGATGAGAGTCTGGTATATCCTAACTCCACCCCACCGATACTAATTTATATACAACAAAAAAATGGCGATTCCGCATAATCACTCACATTCCAGGCACCAACTCTAGTCTTGCCAAACGAGGTCCTTGCCAACAGGATTCAGCATTCAATCCAGATCAGTACAAGGAAAAGGGGGGTGGTCCAGCCCAGCCTCGGTCTGCACCGGACGGCCACAGTCGGCCCACCCTTTGCCCAGGCTTAGTCCGGCGCACGCCCGCGCGTGTCCCGTGAGACCGGAAGTAGTGTTTGTTTAAATCACCCCCGGAGTCAAGGGGGAGGGGCCGCTGGTCTCGTGCTTGCCCCTGCAGCCTCCTGGGTCCTGGAGTTCGGCAGCCGGTATCCTGCCGCACACAGCAGCCGGTAAGCGCTGCGTCTCCCACGAAGCGGGAGGCGCAAGGTCAATTTGAAAGCCCCCGGAGTCAAAGGGGAGGGGCCGCTGGTCTCTTGCTTGCCCCTGCAGCCTCCTGGGTCCTTGAGTTCACCAGCCGGTATCCTGCCCCACACAACCGCCGGTAAGCACTGCGTCTCCCGCGAAGCGGGAGGCACAAGGTCAAATTGAAAGCCCCCAGAGTCAAGGGGCAGGGGCTGCTTGTCTCATGCTTGTCTCATGCTTGCCCCTGCAGCCTCCTGGTCCTGGAGTTCGCCAGACGGTATCCTGCACCACACAGCTGCCGGTAAGCGCTGCGTCTCCCGTGAAGCGGGAGGTGCGAGGTCAATTTGAAAGCCCCCGGAGTCAAGTGGGAGGGGCCGCTGGACTCGTGTTTGCCCCTGCATCCTCCTGGTTCTTGAAGTTCGCCAGCCGGTATCCTGCCCCACACAGCCGCCGGTAAGCGCTGCGTCTCCCGTGAAGCGGGAGGCGCGAGGTCAATTTGAAAGCCCCCGGAGTCAAGGGGGAGGGGCTGCTGGTTTCGTGCTTGCCTCTGCAGCCTCCTGGGTCCTGGATTTCGCCAGCCGGTATCCTGCCCCACACAGGTGCCGGTAAGCGCTGCGTCTCCCGCGAAGCGGGAGGCGCAAGGTCAATTTGAAAGCCCCCGGAGTCAAGGGAGAGGGGCCGCTGGTCTCGTGCTTGCCCCTGCAGCCTCCTGGGTCCTGGAGTTCACCAGCCGGTATCCTGCCGCACACAGCCGCCGGTAAGCGCTGCATCTCCCGCGAAGCGGGAGGTGCGAGGTTAATTTGAAAGCCCCTGGAGTCAAAGGGGAGGGGCAGCTGGTCTCGTGCTTGCCCCTGCAGCCGCCTGGGTCCTGGAGTTCACCTGCCGGTATCCTGCCCCACACAGGCACCGGTAAGCACTGCCTCTCCTGCGAAGCCGGCGGGGTCGCTGGTCTTGTGCTTGCCCCTGCAGCCTCCTGGGTCCTGGAGTATGCCAGCCGGTATCCTGCCCCACACAGCCACCGGTAAGCGCTGCATCTCCCGCGAAGCGGGAGGCGCGAGGTCAGTTTGAAAGTCCCTGGAGTCAAGGGGGAGGGGCCGCTGGTCTCGTGCTTAACCCTGCAGCCTCCTGGGTGCTGGAGTACGCTAGCCGGTATCCTGCCCCACACAGCCACCGGTAAGCTCTGCGTCTCCCATTCATTCCGGAGGATATTGAGGAATCTTGATCTGAGTGATGGAAAAGGAGAGGGGACTGCAGTCAGAAGGTCAAAATGAGAAAGAGTGCCCTGGCAGTGGTATACTCTTCCCCTGAATGGACTTCGTTCCTTCCAAATGACAGGGAAAAGGAGTTCTGGGAATTTTGGGATCACTGTGGAAATTCAGTTGAAACCTCGGGAACTTGATCTCAGTACGATATTACTTTAGAATTTTCTTTGTTAGTGAAATTGAGTGCCTTGAGACATTTTATTGTGGATATGACTGAGCTTCCTTTCTTGGATGCAGATGAGTTTCCAATGCTAGTTAATGAACTGAAACACTTCATTTTGGAACATATTGTTTATGAACTTGAACCATTTATTATAAGAGATATTTCATTAGAATTTGCAGGGAAGAAATAATACCGAGGCCTGAGGCAGCTGAAGGAGCCTAGGGTTGTCCTTTAGAAGAAAACGGAGTAGGGCTAAGGAAGACTCACGAAGATCTTTGTACATATTCTTGTTGCCCATCATTTGAACTTTGGTTTTGCTCTTTGTACAGGTGGAGACTGCCAGAGAAGTCTCTTCAGCCCCTACGTTCCATCTAACGGTTTAGATTCCAACAAAGAAATGGAAGCCTATTCTAATACTGATAGGCATAGATACATCATAGCAGACACACTAATGGTTGTATTTATAATACTAATCGCATTACTTAAAGGTTTTTTTTAGCTTCACATAGGTCAGGAGAGATCAAGCCTACTGTTGCCCATACTACATCACGTCCTGCTGTTAGTAACTTACAGTTGTGGGGGGCTAAGAAACTGCACACATCTATCAAGGTGAGATTTCTCTTGAAACACTTTTTTTCAGATTGCCTTATGAATACATTGACACTGTGAATACAAGAGATAGGTACATTTGGAGCCAGTTGCCTGCTTCTGTTGCAGAGGATATAGCCTACCACCATATTCCTTTGACATACAGAGTTTCTTGTAGTCTTGTACTAAGCTTATTCTATAAACGGGGTAGTGTCCAATATTATTTGCCAAATTATGATTTATTCCTTTCAGAAGTCACAATGTTCAAACATTTGAAAATTAATCCTTATATCAAAGGTGAAGAGATTGCAGGCAAATATTATTCCTCTATTTTCACTGTGGGGATGGGTGATGTAACAGATGCTCCAATTTCAGCTGGTGTGGTGGAACGTACGTGGACTCAATAATCCTAGAAAAAAACGACAAATACTGGGATACCTAGACAGACATGGTGTATCAATAGCTATGCTGCAAGAAACACATTTACAGGTACATGCATCAATCTCGGCATTTGCGATTCCTTAATTGCGATTTTTAAGGAATCGCAATTAAGGAATTGCAAATGCCTTAAGAAATCGCTAAATAAATTGTGATTCCTTAGAATTCCTTAATTGCGATTAGCATTTTAAGATTCGCAATTAAGGAATTCGCAATTAAGGAATTCATTCCTATGGGCCTAGAGGCCCATAGGAATGAATGGGAAGACAATCTCAATTTGCGAATTGCAATTAGCTAATCGCAAATTGAGATTGCGATTTCAAGGGTGCAGGGCTGTCCAAAGGACACCCTGTTGCACCCCTGAAATCAAACAATGCACATATGTTGTGTACACACATGCCCTAAGGGCATGTGTGTGCACAACATGAAAGTTAAAAAAATGTACAAAATTGCATATTTTTAACATTTCGCAAAATTACCATGAGGTCCAACCTCATGGTAATTTTGTTCTCTCTAATTGCGAAATCGCAATTTTTTTCAGTTTCATGCATTGCTTTTAAGGAATCGCAAAATTGCGATTCCTTAAAAGCAATCGCACTTTAAAAAATCGCAAAAATAGCGATTTCATCTCTTTTAGGATGATGCATCCCAAATATTGATTTGTGAATCGCAAACGGCCGAATTTTGCGATTCGCACCATTTGCGATTCCTAAATCGCTTGATGCATGTGCCTGTTAGTGCCTAATGGGCCCCCTTTGTTCGCATCAAGGTGGGCATCGTGCAGGGTTTTCCACTTTTCTCATCTTACTCAAACTACGCTAGGGGTGTTACAATCCTGATAAAGAAAGGTATGGGATTTACCCCAGCGGGCTCGGACACGGACTCAGGTGGCAGATACTGTATGGTATGGGGGAAGCTACACTCTCACATGGTACTCTTTGCATGTTACTATGGCCCCAACACAGATGACCCATCCGCACTTCTTACAATGTGGGGCAAGATTCAAACTCTAGGCATAGCCCACGTCATACTGGGAGGAGACTTCAATACTGCTGTGAAAACTGCAATGGACAGATCGCACCCGCAGTCAATACATTTTACTCATACCCAAGGCACTTTATTGGACATCGTGGAGGACCATCACTTGACAGATGCTTGGAGACACTCACACCCCTCCCTACAGCAAGGCACACACTTCTCGGCAGTACACTCCACCTGGGCACGCATTGATTATTTTTTTCTGACCGCATGCCTCACTCCCTGGGTGGTTAAAACTCTGCACCTCGCCCGCACATTCTCTGACCACTCACCTGTCCTGCTTTCCATGCGCGTCCCCCTGGACATCTCTCCTTACTTGAACTGGCGCCTCAACACTGCACACCTCACAGACTCTGCCTTTAAGGCGGACCTTGAGAAAGACATAAAAGACTTCTTTGACCGTAGCACTGACTCTGTCTCGAGCTTCACTACTGTATGGAAAGCCTTTAAGGTCACCGTGAGGGGATGGTGCATTTCCAAGGGAGGGGGAGTCCTCAAATCCCTTCGGGGCGAACTACGTAAGCTAGAAACTGAAATACGAGCTCTTGAAAGGAATATCCCTCACGGGGCGCAGGACCGCAAAAAGGCAGGCTCAGATACGAGAAAAAATTAACGAATACACCGAGGCTGCAGATAGAGAATGTAAATTCCTGGGGAAACCCTACATAGCGCGCACATATGGAGAGGGAGATAGGCCTGGGAGGGCGCTGGCGTCGGCTGTTGGGCCCCCCAGACACCACAATTATGTCACTACTCTGCTCGATGAACAAAAGGTTCCACAGAGAGACCTCCCTGGACAGCTCCGTGTACTTATGGACCATTACACGACACTTTACACCTCCCAAAGTCAATCACCACTAGACCTGCACACATACCTTGAGGACACTGCGATAGCATGGATGGGCCCCACACAACAGCAGTTCTTACACCATGAATTAGAACTGGATGAAATAAAGGACGCTATCATGTCCATGAAATCTGGCAAAGCTCCAGGGTCAGACGGCCTACCAATAGACTTCTATTAAACCTACATTCATTTGCTTGCCCCTATACTTAAACAGGTGTATTATTCAGCTCTCGAGGAAGGCATCTTGCCAACTAGCATGCGTGAAGCCCTGATAACATCACTTCTTAAACCGGGCAAACAACCAGAATTTTGCGACTCCTACAGACCTCTTTCTTTATTAAATACTGACGTTAAAATACTAGCGAAGGTCCTAGCGACACGCCTGAATCTCCTGATGGACCGGTTGGTACTTCCAGACCAAGCGGGATTTGTCCCTAACCGCGCGACCTCCCACAACCTCCGCACCTTGCAGGCTGTACTTCAGGATATTGACCCCAGATGCGAGGCTGCAGTGGTTTTCCTGGATGCCACTAAGGCGTTCGATTCCCTGGAATGGGACTACCTACTGTCGTTAATGGAACGGATGGGAACTCCCTTTAGCTTCCTAGATTGGATCAGACTATTATATACTAAACCGCACTCTTCAGTCCTACTAAATGGATCTCGGTCAGCCCCCTTTGAAATACATAGGGGTACTCGTCAGGGATGCCCACTATCCCCAGTACTCTTTGCAATAGCTATTGAACCCCTTGCGGCCAAACTTAGGCAACATCATAATCATCGATCATTGATCTACCCTGAACGACAACTGCTCATTTCACTATATGCGGATGACATGACTTTATACATTCACAAGCAGCGAGACAACCTGAATCCCCTCCTGCGCAAAATAACCAAATTTGGTGCCATAGCGGGGATACAGATAAACTGGTCGAAATCTGCCTTGTTCCCCTTAACAGACAAAACTCTCCAGTTCCCACTCGACTACCCACTGATATGGGAAAATGACGAGATAAAGTACTTGGGAATCAACATAACCAGGAACCGTGAAGCCCTGATTAGGGCGAACTACGGTACTGTCCTGGACAAGGTGAGGGACAGCGTTACTAAATGGATCCACCTCCTGCTGTCCATGGCTGGACGCATATCCTTGATTAAGATGGTAATCCTCTCTAAGATGCTATACCTTTTCACTAATATTCCGTACAGTCCCGGCTCGTACTTCTTCCGCGCCCTGGATTCCGAGTTGTCTAGACTTATATGAGGGGGGGGGGGGGAAGCAGGCAAGGATGGGATTGGGAACGCTCATGTTGCCATATCACCAAGGTGGATTCGACGTACCAAACTTCCGGTTGTATTATGACTGCGCGCAAGGCCACTTTGCCGCTTACTGGCTCCATCCACCTCCCTTCATGGCGCACCTGGCTGTGGAAGATGGATACATGAGGCCTGCAAAGCCATCGAGTTATCTCTACTCGGAGGCCCGTATTACTGACCGCGACCTCTCCACAGTGGACTGCACGGTACTGGCCTGGCGTAGAATCGCTAAACGCATGGATGTTGCCTTTTTATATTCCCCACACATGACCCAAGCACACGACCCCAGATTGAGCATCACCAGTGAAGAAATAGGCTGCAAAATGCTCACCAAACTAGCTCTTCACACATGGGGGGATTTATACATACAGGGGCAGTTTCGAACTTCAGTTCAAATTTTTGGGGAACATACACCCTCCGTCATGGACACGTTCCTATACACACGGTTACGACAAAATATTAAATCTGTCACACCCAGCTTCCCTGACGAGCCGGAAGTCATGGCACCCTTACATGCTCTGCTACAGAGTGACACCCCGAAACATGTAGTCTCCATGTTATACAAACATGCGTACGCAGCCTCTACTCCTCCAGATCTCAGAGCGAGGCGAGACTGGGGCGAGGACTTAGATTCCCCACTCTCGGACGATCAATGGGAGGAAAGCTGCTCACACACGAATTCAGTAATGGGTAATGCTCGCCTCAGACTGGTCCACTTTAAGTTTTTGCATCGCCTATACCATACCCCTGCTAAGCTGCGCCGCTTTGGTCTCCGGGACAATGACCGCTGCCTCAGATGCAAACGGCTAGGAGCAGACTTTATTCACTTGGCGTGGTCCTGCCAGGCTGTTGCCTCATACTGGGTTAAAGTTTTCAGAGCTATGTCTGACATGGTTCCAAAATTGCTCTGCTAGGCCACTCTGCCCCGGCGATTAGGAAAAACAGGACATTTTTCGCGCTCGGCTTTCTAATTGCGAAACGCCACGTAGCCTGTAGATGGGGTAGGGGTCGAGCCCCCAAATTCAAAATATGGCTGACTACAATGTCAACTTGGCAGGAACAACTACATAATTATGCCGAACTGTTACCTCATAAGTCATGCCCTAAAGACCTCTGGGGCCCACTCACTGCTTACCTACTCCGGGCACTATCTAATGAGGAGCCCGCACCTGACAGTCGTGAGGACACGGGCCACGTTGCACGATCCTCCGTGCCCATTGACACAGCTGATTCTCTTCTGACTGACGCTATTGGACTCCCCTCCCCCGCCCTCTAAGTACACTACAAGACATGGGGTTTCGATACCAACATAGGCTTTGTTCAATGTCATAAGCATAATAAAACGGATATGTAACGGCGCATTACACCTGCCTTGAGTGATCGGGAGGCGTGCCACTACCCTCCCGGCTCATACATTATTCTCTCCCCACGATATGTAGACCACACAAAACATGGCATTCAAGCACGTAGCGTCCACTCCAATTCACAGACAGGATCATAGACTGCACTTATTCCCCCCCCCCCACAACAGTTATGTCGGTCACTAAGCGGCAGAGTTCACCCACTTCGAGCATACATGGATCCCCGTAAGGGGAAGCATTACAACCTTGCTCTGCGCTAAAATATCCTCTGAGCCACATACGAAGTATGGTGGACACTCTGTGGGCTGGGGCTGATCACCTTTGTTTTCATAGTCCACTATGAAAGGTTTAGAGTTCAACAAAAAATGGAAAATGGGACCTCAATTGTTCACTGTTTGTCATTAAATGGTTATTTACCTGCGAAATAACATATTCTTTTACAGCTTCATTCACTTTACAACGCGGCCGGCCCAGACGGGTTGTAGGCGACATGCTGTGTTAAATCAATGTTCCATCTTACATAGTAACTGGATGTAAAATCGCTACTTGGTATGGCTGCCGGCCTGCCTACGCAGGTTATAGGCGTATTAAGCTGTGTACTACTTTTCAATGCCAATAAAGGTCTTCAAAAAAATATATATATATTATTCCTCTCTTAAGTCCCTGGACAGTGCCTATGCATATATAGACATAATTTGACTTGTTAAATGTCTGATGTGGGAAAGAAATTCTTCATTTTAGTGGGAGACAGGCGGCAAGATCTAGAGTCCAAATCTGAAACTGATAAGGATATTTAAAAATTCCACAGGTGGAATAGTGACATTGAACATCACAAAGGGATATTTTGTCTATCTTGACCTTAGATTGAAAATATAAGGGAGAGCTTTGTATACAAATTGATATGGGTTATACAGACCCATATTTTTTTAGGGCAGAGGGAAAGTGAAATATTTTTTGATGGGAGAGGGAAGAATGATCTTTTCCTAGATGGACAAGATCCTGTAATTTCTGGAGCGTATTTTATTCATGGACAGTGTATCTTGGTATAATTTTAGCGAAGATTTACTACGTGGTCTCTGCAGTTGCTACATTCCATCCAAGGGTTTACACTCCAACAGAGAAATTGAGTTCAATTCTTATACTGATCTGTGTAAATGCATCTAAGCAGGGACACTAATAGTTGTAGTTATAATACTAATCGTATTGCTTACAGGTTTATATTCAGCTTCACATGGGTCAGGAGAGATCAAGCATACTGTTGCTCCTACTAAATCACATCCTGTGCATAGTGACCTACAGTTGTGGGGGAGGGCTAGAAACTGCACACAGATCTATAAAGGCAAGATTTCTCCTCAAACGCTTTTTTCAGATTGCTTTATGAATACATTGACACTATGAATCCAAGAGATAGTGCAGTTTGTACCGAGTTGCCTGATTGTGTTGCAGAGGGTATAGCCTACCACCATATAACTTCGACGTGTAGAATTTTACGTAGTCTTCTACTAAGCTTATTCTATAAACAGGGTAGTTTCCATTATTATTGATCAAATGCTGATTTATTCCTTTCAGAAGTCACAATTTTCCAATATTTGAATATGAATCCTTATTTCAAATGTGCATGGATTAAAGGCAAACTATTGACCCCTCTTAAGTCCCTAGACACTGCCTATGCACATAGACATAATTTGACTTAAAGGTCTGATGTGGAGAAGAAATTCTTCAATTTAGTGGAACACAGAAGGAGAGATCTAGAGTCCAAATCTGAAAATGATAAGGATCTTTAAAAACACCACAGGTGGCGTAGTGAAGACATTGAACATCACATTGAAGGGATATTTTGCCTGTCTTAACCTTAGATTGACAACATAAGGGAGAGCTATGTATACAAATTGATCAGAGTTATATAGACCCAAACATTTTTAAGGCAGAGAGAATGTGCAAAATGTTTCAATTGGTAGAGAAGGAAGGACCTTTTTCTAGATGGACAAGATCCTGTTATTTCTAAAGTGTATTTTATTTATGGACAGTATGTATATTTTAAAGCTCCCCATTGATGACATGGTACATGTTAACTTGTTATAGTTTTACTGATGATTTACTATGTGGTCTCTGCAGGTGCTACATTCAATATAAGGGTTTAACCTCCAACAGAGAAATGGAATCCAATTCTGATAGTAATAGGTGTAGATGCATCATAGCAGGCACACTAATAGTTGTAGTTATAATACTCATCGTATTGCTTACAGGTTTATATTCAGCATCACATAGGTCAGGAGAGATCAAGCATACTGTTGCCCCTACTAAATCACATCCTGTTGATAGTGCCCTACAGTTATGGGGGGTTAAGAAACTGCAAACAGATTTATCAAAGGCGAGATTTCTCTTCAACGCGTTTTTCAAAATGCTTTATGAATACATCGACACTATGAATGTGAGAGGGTATAGCCTACCACCAATTTCCTTTTATGTATGGAATTTTTAATAGTCTTCTACTATGCTTATTCCATAGACAGGGTAGTTTCCATTATTATTTTTCGAATTCTGATTTATTCCTTTCAGATGTCACAATCTTTAAACATTTGAATATGAATCCTTATTTCAAAGGTGCAGAGATTGCAGTCAAACATTTTGCACCTGTTAACACTTGTTCAATGTCAGATGTGTGGAAGAAATTATTCAATAAAGTGGAAAACAGGAGGAGAGATCTAGAGTCCAAATCTGAAATTGATAAAGATTTTTAAAAACACCAGAGGTATAATGGTAAAGATATTTAAGATCAGGTGAAGGGAAATGAGCCTGCCTTGACCTTAGATTGACGACATAAGGGAAAGCTTTGTATACAAACTGATCAGTGTGCATATTTTTAATTTCCGCATGTATTGCATGGTACATGTTATATTGTTATAGTTTGATAGAAGATTTACTATGTGGATCATTTTCCAGATTCAGCCTGAGAAACAAAACATAAAACTGGATGAGGTGTTTGTGCAACTGATGTGATAGGAGATATTTTTGGTGCTATAATCCCGTCTCTAGGTATAATTCTGAATGATCCTAAAATTAGAAAGCTGTCTGCTATAGTGAATAAATTGGCTATGAGTACTGCAAATTCTTTATTGCTTGTAAATACTCAAGCGGTTGCTATAAGGTTAATGGCTTTACAAAACCAACTTGTGTTAGATCTTTTACTCGCAAATGGGGGCGAGAACAATAAAAGTTCAGCCATGTTGTACTTAGATCCCAGAAGAAAGTAAGGATCGGGAGGAATACATTCAGAATATACCTGGACTGACAATAAATTAGTAGATTAATACTGGGTAGTTGGTTCAAGGACACCTTAGGAGATGACCCTTTTGAGTAACCTAAAATTGGGGTTTCAGAGGTTGTTAGCTTATGGCTTGGAGCTTGTGTGTTAACCGTTAGCGGGGTAATAGGCGCCTTTCCTGTATTAAAAGTGGTTCTTTCAGGGGGGCCACTAATTAACACTGGTGCAGTGGTATTGACCGGGGCAATGGTAATTTTCCCTGTACTCGGGGTGTTTTTGTGGGGGGAGCCGCTAGAGCTTGGTTGATGCCTATTTGTGGAGTTTTGTGGATCCCTTGCGGTACTAATTTGTGCATTGGGGGGTCGGCTATGCTCTCTTCCTTCCGAGGTCTCTGGAGCTTTGTTAATAGGTGCAGTGGAAGAAGATGGAATACCACCCTGAGCCCACCCCCTGGTCTTCACTAGGGTTACTATCTTGTCCACCCTACTCACAATTCATTTTATGTGGTTGCTAACCACTTGCTCAAAGTACGATTGTAAATCTGCAATAAGTTGGGACACCCAGATAGGGGGGATTTGTGGTTGCATGACATGCCCAGGTTTTTCCCCTCCCATGTTCGATAATATATTCTGTGCTGGGGTCAAATTGCGCTTCCTAGGCCTAGGTTTACTACATCTAACCCCCTTTTTAGGTTTTGCCTGCGTGTGCGCACGTAGTGCGCATGCGCTAAAAACCTCTTGAGTTCTATATCGGCTTGATGACCCGCCTCTGTCTCTCATTGGCTAGCTCCATAAATGGAGGCTAGCCATTGGGAGACAGAGGCTGTCAATCACGCTTTCTCAGAGAAAACGCGATTCGGGGTCGTTTCTCTGGCTTTTTTTAAGCCCCGCCCCTTGTTGCCGCGTGTCCCGGGCCGCGCTGTGATTGGCTGCCGGCCCGGGACACCCCTGTGACGTCATTCCCCGGGCCGCGCTGTGATTAGCTGCCGGCCCGGGATCTGACTTGTTTGTTTGTTGCTTTGTCCGTGTGTGTCTGTTCCGGCCCCCCCCCTCCCGCTCTCCGTGCCTTTCCGCCCCCCCTCCGTTGCATTGTAAATGCTTGTTTTATATAGCACTTGCTCCCACGGTACTGTACTCTTTCACAACTCCTTTGCCATCTTTGAAACTTGGAAGGATGAAAGGCTGATTTGGCCCAGGATCGGCAAATGACATACTCTTCGTGAAAGCAAGTGCTCAATTCACTAAAGGGAAGTGAGCGAATGGCAAAACGAAATCATTTTGTTATGCTCTTATAGGTGTACTGTTCACCGGGAAGTAATGTCACTGTAAATACATACTTGCAATTAGGTAGCAATGGACTTTTTTGTGTAATATCCATAGCTTAGGCAGACAGAGCTATCGCCGCAGAATTCCCCCGTGTACTTGCTTTCTACCATAGACATTTAATTACAAGGTGGATCAGGCAAGCAATGTGAATAGTCCTGTGTAATAAAAAAAATTGTTTGCCCGTTCCCACCCCCTCTCCCGCTCTTTGCCCGTTCCCACCCCCTCTCCGTGTCTCCGGACCCCGTTCCCGCCCCCCTACCGCTGCCTCGGGCAAATCACTTATATCCCTGTACCTATCGAAAAATGAATGTATCCTTGTTTAGCATAGCTGGTGCTCATGGAAAGCCCCATATAAAATAAAAAATAAAACTGCAAAAAAAGGTTTCTTGTACTTACTGTGCGCCAGACAGGCCAGCAGCTGGGCCCTACTTCAGATGCATTTAGACTCTGCCTTCCCCTAAACTTTACCACGTGTGTACACTTCAAAGAGCTCGCGCTTCCTTGTTTCTGTTATTGAAGGAAGCAAAGCTTCAGTGTCCTATGCTGCCCGTTTATTTTACAAACATTTGTTACCGGGATTCAAATGACCTCGTTAGACGAATGACTCATGCCATTTGACATACACTGATGCCTTTCACCTGGCGCCGTGAGATGAGGAATCGCCTGTGCTTTTCCACCACTGCTGGGGTATCTGCTGCACTGCAGTGTGTCTCTGCAAGTGTACGAGCAGATTCTATGTGTGTGGCCTCGTCGATGAGCAGACTACTCCGAGATTTTCCTAGTCCAGGAATTCTGATTATGTTTGCCGGCTCCAGGCACCCAGTCCTTTCCTGTGGTCTTATTGAGTTTTGATTTGCTGCCGCCTCAGAACTTTTGCTGGGCCATTTATTTTCAGTCATGAACGCGCCTCATTAACCCCTTCACACTTCAAAGCACTGAGTTCCAATTAGTGCTTGCGGCGCCCCAGGCTAGTTTTGATGGTGCACCAGGGCGCCGCGGCGCACAGTTTGGGAACTGCTGCACTAAAGGGAAGTGAGCGAATGGCAAAACTAAATTATTTTGTTATGCTCTTATAGGTGTACTGTTCACCGGGAAGTAATGTCACTGTAAATACATACTTGCAATTAGGTAGCAATGGACTTTTTTGTGTAATATCCATAGCTTAGGCAGACAGAGCTATCGCCGCAGAATTCCCCCTTGTACTTGCTTTCTACCATAGACATTTAATTACAAGGTGGATCAGGCAAGCAATGTGAATAGTCCCGTGTAATAAAAAAAATTGTTTGCCCGTTCCCACCCCCTCTCCCGCTCTTTGCCCGTTCCCACCCCCTCTCCGTGTCTCCGGACCCCGTTCCCGCCCCCCTACCGTTGCCTCGTGTGTCTGTTCCCGCCCCCCCCCCTGTCAGTGTGTGGCCGTTCCCGCCCCCCTCCCGCTCTCCCGCTCTCCGTGCCTTTCCGCCCACCCTCCGTTGCATTGTAAATGCTTGTTTTATATAGCACTTGCTCCCACGGTACTGTACTCTTTCACAACTCCTTTGCCATCTTTGAAACTAGAAGGATGAAAGGCTGATTTGGCCCAGGATCGCCAAATGACATACTCTTCGTGAAAGCAAGTGCTCGATTCACTAAAGGGAAGTGAGCGAATGGCAAAACGAAATCATTTTGTTATGCTCTTATGGGTGTACTGTTCACCGGGAAGTAATGTCACTGTAAATACATACTTGCAATTAGGTAGCAATGGACTTTTTTGTGTAATATCCATAGCTTAGGCAGACAGAGCTATCGCCGCAGAATTCCCCCTTGTACTTGCTTTCTACCATAGACATTTAATTACAAGGTGGATCAGGCAAGCAATGTGAATAGTCCCGTGTAATAAAAAAAAATTGTCGGAAGCAAGGTCCATGCCAAACAAAAGGGCAGTGTTAGTACAAACAATGGCCCTCAGATGGGCACATGGTTTTTGTGTACAAGAACTAGGTGATGCTGTGTGTGTGATGCTATGTGTGTATTATGCTATGTGTATGTGTGTAGCAATGTGTGGCTGTGTGTGTCTGTAGCTGTGTATGTGTGCAGATATGTGTCCAGGAGCTGAGTGATGCTGTCTGTGTGTAATGCTATGTGTGTGTGATGCTATGTATGTATAATACTGTGTCTGTGTGGAACTGTGTCTGTCTGTATAACTGTGCATGTCTGTAGCTGTGGGTGTATGTAGCTGTGTATACAAAGCCTGTCAATGTGTGTAGAGGAGGAGCTCTGTGTGTGTGTGTGTATAGCTCTGTGTACATATACCTATATGTGTGTATAAGTGCAAATGCAATAGGTCTCACATTTCGTAACCATAAAGCTATTTACTAGTAAACGACAAAGCCATTTCTTTATCTGTTTTACAAAAAAACATAGGTGAAAATTTTGACATTTACAATGCCAATAGCTCTAACTTTGTCAAAGGCAAAACTATTGCATTGTAAATGCTTGTTCTTTCTGGTTTGAACCTTTTTCCCAACATTAATTGTCTCAGGGTCATCAATGGTCATCCTCTGTGCACATGAAATGTCCGTAGATGGCGAAACTGTTGGACCATGTGGAGAATCAACCGTAATGTCATTTTCAGAGTCTTGAGTCATCGTACTCAGGTCGATATTTGGGGTTAATGACAGCCGTCTATCAGCACTCTCGATTTCAATCGATACCACCCCAATCGCCCTTTGCAACATACGGTAGATTGCAATGGGCTGTGCCGTGGGTGGTGGGAGTGCTCTCTTGCGTTTGGTCACCAAGCTGGAATTAGGAGGAATGTTGGAACCTCTTTTGGCTGATCTAGTTTGCACTGTGCTGGCCATTATATTGCTCACTTAAACTTGGTGCAAACTTTAATACGAATCCAGCCCTCCGGAGGTTCACTATAACTTGGTTAGATCAGCCCAAATGGATGAGAGTCTTGTATATCCTAACTCCACCCCACCTATACTAATTTATATACAACAAAAAAATGGCGATTCCACCTAATCACTCACAGTCCAGGCACCAACTCTAGTCTTGCCAAACAAGGTCCTTGCCAACAGGATTCAGCATTCCATCCAGATCAGTACACGGAAAAGGGGGTGGTCCAGCCCAGCCTCGGTCTGCACCGGATGGCCACAGACGGCCCACCCTTTGCCCGGGCTTAGTCCGGTGCACGCCGCGCGCGTCCCGCGAGACCGGAAGTAGTGTTTGTTTAAATCACACCCGGAATCAAGGGGTAGGGGCCGCTGGTCTCGTGCTTGCCCCTGCAGACTCCTGGGTCCTGGAGTTCGCCAGCCGGTATCCTGATGCACAAAGTCGCCGGTAAGCACTGTGTCTCCCGTGAAGCGGGAGACGCAAGGTCGATTTGAAAGCCCCCGGAGTCAAAGGGGAGAAGCCGCTGGTCTCTTGCTTGCCCCTGCAGCCTCCTGGGTCCTGGAGTTTACCAGCCTGTATCCTGCCCCACACAGCCGCCGGTAAGCACTGCGTCTCCCGCGAAGTGGGAGGCGCAAGGTCAATTTGAAAGCCCCCAGAGTCAAGGGGGAGGGGCTGCTTGTCTCATGCTTGCCCCTGCAGCCTCCTGGGTCCTGGAGTTCGCCAGCCGGTATCCTGCAACACACAGCTGCCAGTAAGCGCTGCGTCTCCCGTGAAGCGGGAGGTGCGAGGTCAATTTGAAAGCCCCCGGAGTCAAGGGGGAGGGGCCGCTGGTCTCGTGCTTGCCCCTATAGCCTTCTGGGTCCTGGAGTTCACCTGCCAGTATCCTGCCCCACACAGCCGCCGGTAAGCGCTGCGTCTCCCGTGAAGCGGGAGGTGCGAGGTCAATTTGAAAGCCGCCGGAGTCAAGGGGGAGGGGCCGCTGGCCTCGTGCTTGCCCCTACGGACTCCTGGGTCCTGGAGTTCGCCTGCCGGTATCCTGCCCCACACAGGCACCGGTAAGCACTGCGTCTCCCGCGAAGCGGGAGGCGCAAGGTCAATTTGAAAGTCCCCGGAGTCAAGGGGGAGGGGCCGCTGGTCTCGTGCTTGCCCCTGTAGCCTTCTGGGTCCTGGAGTTCACCTGCCAGTATCCTGCCCCACACAGCCGCCGGTAGGCGCTGCAACTCCCGCGAAGCGGGAGGTGTGAGGTCAATTTGAAAGCCCCTAGAGTCAAGGGGGAGGGACCGCTGGTCTCGTGCTTGCCCCTGCAGCCTCCTGGGTCCTGGAGTTCGCCTGCCGGTATCCTGCCCCACACAGGCACCGGTAAGCACTGCGTCTCCCGCGAAGCGGGAGGCGCAAGGTCATTTTGAAAGTCCCCGGAGTCAAGGGGGAGGGGCCGCTAGTCTCGTGCTTGCCCCTGCAGCCTCCTGGGTCCTGGAGTATGCCAGTTGGTATCCTGCCCCACACAGCCACCAGTAAGTGCTGGGTCTCCCGCGAAGTGGGAGGCGCGAGGTCAATTTGAAAGTCCCCCGGAGTCAAGGGGGAGGGGCCGCTGGTCTCGTGCTTGCCCCAGCAGCCTCCTGGGTCCTGGAGTATGCCAGCCTGTATCCTGCCCCACACAGCCACTGGTAAGAGCTGCGTCTCTCGCGAAGCGGGAGGCGCGAGGTCAATTTGAAAGCCCCCGGAGTCAAGGAGGAGGGACCGCTGGTCTCGTGCCTGCCCCTGCAGCCTCCTTGTTCCTGGAGTTCACCAGCCGGTATCCTGCCCCACACAGCCGCCGGTAATTGCTGTGTCTCCCGGTCATTCCGGAGGATATTCAGGATTCTTGATCTGAGTGATGGAAAAGGAGAAGGGACTGCAGTCAGAAGGTCAAAATGAGAAAGAGTGCCCTGGCAGTGGTATACTCTTCCCCTGAATGGACTTCGTTCCTTCCAAATGACAGGGAAAACGAGTTCTGGGAATTTTGGGATCACTGTGGAAATTCAGTTGAAACCTCGGGAACTTGATCTCAGTACGATATTACTTTAGAATTTTCTTTGTTAGTGAAATTGAGTGCCTTGAGACATTTTATTGTGGATATGGCTGAGCTTCCTTTCTTGGATGCTAATGAGACCAATGCTAGTTAATGAACTGAAATACTTCATTCTGGAATTTATTGTTTATGAACTTGACCCATTTATTATAAGAGATAGTTCATTAGAATTTGCAGGGAAGAAATAATACAGAGGTCTGAGGCAGCTGAAGAAGCCTAGGGTTGTCCTTTAGAAGAAAACGGAGTAGGGCTAAGGAAGACTCACAAAGATCTTTGTACATATTCTTGTTGCCCATCATTTGAACTTTGGTTGTGCTCTTTGTACAGGTGGAGACTGCCAGAGAAGTCTCTTCAGCTGCTACGTTCCATCTAAGGGTTTAGATTCCCACAAAGAAATGGAAGCCAATCCTAATACTGAGAGGCATAGATACATCATAGCAGACACACTAATGGTTGTATTTATAATACTAATCACATTACTTAAAGGTTTTTTTTAGCTTCACATAGGTCAGGAGAGATCAAGCCTACTGTTGCCCCTTCTACATCACATCCTGCTGTTAGTAACTTACAGTTGTGGGGGGCTAAGAAACTGCACACATCTATCAAAGTGAGATTTTTTCAGATTGCCTTATGAATACATTGACACTGTGAATACAAGAGATAGGTACATTTGGAACCAGTTGCCTGCTTCTGTTGCAGAGGGTATAGCCTACCACCATATTTCTTTGACATACAGAGTTTCTTGTAGTCTTGTACTAAGCTTATTCTATAAACGGGGTAGTGTCCATTATTATTTGCCAAATTATAATTTATTCCTTTCAGAAGTCACAATGTTCAAACATTTAAAAATTAATCCTTATTTTAAAGGTGCAGAGATTGCAGGCAAATATTATTCCTCTCTTAAGTCCCTGGATAGTGCCTATGCATATATAGACATAATTTGACTTGTTAAATGTCTGATGTGGGAAAGAAATTCTTCATTTTAGTGGGAGACAGGCGGCAAGATCTAGAGTCTAAATCTGAAACTGATAAGGATATTTAAAAATTCCACGGGTGAAATAGTGACATTGAATATCGCAAAGGGATATTTTGCCTGTCTTGACCTTGGATTGAAAACATAAGGGAGAGCTTTGTATACAAATTGATATGGGTTATACGGACCGATATTTATTTAGGGCAGAGGGAAAGTGAAATATTTTTGGATGGGAGAGGGAAGAATGATCTTTTCCTAGATGGACAAGATCCTGTAATTTCTGGAGCGTGTTTTATTCATGGACAGTGTATCTTGGTATAGTTTTAGCGAAGATTTACTATGTGGTCTCTGCAGTTGCTACATTCCATCCAAGGGTTTACACTCCAACAGAGAAATGGAGTTCAATTCTTATACTGATCTGTGTAAATGCATCTAAGCAGGGACACTAATAGTTGCAGTTATAATACTAATCGTATTGCTTACAGGTTTATATTAAGCTTCACATGGGTCAGGAGAGATCAAGCATACTGCTGCTCCTACTAAATCACATCCTGTGTATAGTGACCTACAGTTGTGGGGGAGGGCTAGAAACTGCACACAGATCTATAAAGGCAAGATTTCTCCTCAAACGCTTTTTTCAGATTGCTTTATGAATACATTGACACTATGAATCCAAGAGATAGTGCAGTTTGTACCCAGTTGCCTGATTGTGTTGCAGAGGGTATAGCCTACCACCATATAACTTTGACGTGTAGAATTTTACGTAGTCTTCTACTAAGCTTATTCTATAAACAGGGTAGTTCCATTATCATTGATCAAATGCTGATTTATTCCTTTCAGAAGTCACAATTTTCCAATATTTGAATATGAATCCTTATTTCAAATGTGCATGGATTAAAGGCAAACTATTGGCTCTCTTAAGTCCCTAGACACTGCCTATGCACATAGACATAATTTGACTTAAATGTCTGATGTGGAAAAGAAATTCTTCAATTTAGTGGAACACAGAAGGAGAGATCTAGAGTCCAAATCTGAAAATGATAAGGATCTTTAAAAACACCACAGGTGGCGTAGTGAAGACATTGAACATCACATTGAAGGGATAATTTGCCTGTCTTAACCTTAGATTGACAACATAAGGGAGAGCTATGTATACAAATTGATCAGAGTTATATATTCCCAAAAATTTTTAAGGCAGAGAGAATGTGCAAAATGTTTCAATTGGTAGAGAAGGAAGGACCTTTTTCTAGATGGACAAGATCCTGTTATTTCTAAAGTGTATTTTATTTATGGACAGTATGTATATTTTAAAGCTCCCCATTGATGACATGGTACATGTTAACTTGTTATAGTTTTACTCATGATTTACTATGTGGTCTATGCAGGTGCTACATTCAATATAAGGGTTTACCCTCCAACAGAGAAATGGAATCCAATTCTGATAGTAATAGGTGTAGATGCATCATAGCAGGCACACTAATAGTTGTAGTTATAATACTCATCGTATTGCTTACAGGTTTATATTCAGCATCACATAGGTCAGGAGAGATCAAGCATACTGTTGCCCCTACTAAATCACATCCTGTTGATAGTGCCCTACAGTTATGGGGGGTTAAGAAACTGCAAACAGATTTATCAAAGGCGAGATTTCTCTTCAACGCGTTTTTCAAAATGCTTTATGAATACATCGACACTATGAATGTGAGAGGGTATAGCCTACCACCAATTTCCTTTTATGTATGGAATTTTTAATAGTCTTCTACTATGCTTATTCCATAGACAGGGTAGTTTCCATTATTATTTTTCGAATTCTGATTTATTCCTTTCAGATGTCACAATCTTTAAACATTTGAATATGAATCCTTATTTCAAAGGCGCAGAGATTGCAGTCAAACATTTTGCACCTGTTTACACTTGTTCAATATCAGATGTGTGGAAGAAATTATTCAATAAAGTGGAAAACAGGAGGAGAGATCTAGAGTCCAAATCTGAAATTGATAAAGATTTTTAAAAACACCAGAGGTATAATGGTAAAGATATTTAAGATCAGGTGAAGGGAAATGTGCCTGCCTTGACCTTAGATTGACGACATAAGGGAAAGCTTTGTATACAAACTGATCAGTGTGCATATTTTTAATTTCCGCATGTATTGCATGGTACATGTTATATTGTTATAGTTTGATAGAAGATTTACTATGTGGATCATTTTCCAGATTCAGCCTGAGAAACAAAACATAAAACTGGATGAGGTGTTTGTGCAACTGATGTGATAGGAGATATTTTTGGTGCTATAATCCCGTCTCTAGGTATAATTCTCAATGATCCTAAAATTAGAAAGCTGTCTGCTATAGTGAATAAATTGGCTATGAGTACTGCAAATTCTTTATTGCTTGTAAATACTCAAGCGGTTGCTATAAGGTTAATGGCTTTACAAAACCAACTTGTGTTAGATCCTTTACTCGCAAATGGGGGCGAGAATAATAAAAGTTCAGCCATGGTGTACTTAGATCCCAGAAGAAAGTAAGGATCGGGAGGAATACATTCAGAATATACCTGGACTGACAAAAAATTTGAAAGAATGTGAAGGTACAGGTGCTTGGGAGGCCATTGTAAATGGCTTTTTTCTGCTATAGAAAAATGGTGTGGAAGCTTAGGAAGTGGAATCATGGATGCCATTTTGAAATCTCTTTTGATAATTGCCCTTTGTGTAGCATTTCTACTTATAATTCTTTAAGGGATAGAAGTACCACTTGTTAGATGACGAGTGGAAAGGAAGAGAGCAGTTGTAGAGTTAGCGGAGAGTCAGAGTAAATATTATTACTACATGAAACGTCTAGAGGATTCAAGGTGAAAGATGCTCAGGACCACAATATTTTAGATGGTTTGTCTGACCATAGGAGATTTAAATCTATAAAGGCTGGATTCACTAAAAGAGGAGGGACTGCAAACGTGTAATTTTGGCTCCACCTTTCATGTTGGAATAGGCCACATATGTGTTTACACATGGCCTTATGTACTTGTGCAATGTAACGTTATTAATGTAATGTAGTAAAGCTGAAAAGATACAGAAGGTGCATTCACGGTGTAATCTTGACATTAATATGAGTGTGCATATTAACATTTATCCTTACAGTAACAATGAATTGCAGTTCTCAAATATATCTGCATTTCTTTGGTTTTAATAATAATATAGTTAATTAATTTAGATTTACATATTCATTTAAATGATACGCTGAATTTAGTTTATAACTGAAAATGTATCCATGTGCATATTGCTCTACATCTATTTTGTAACCAGATATGTATCTGTAATCATGCATTTATACTTACATTAAAATGCTTGCTACACTAAGTTGACTAAAGGCTTTAAGCATTGGAATTCCTTAATGATTAATTTTTAACCTGAATGTTTGTTTTGGATGCAATGTTTTTCTCTGCTCCGCTGGTGAAGTTGCATGAGTTTACGGTTATAGAAAGACCCATTGTGTGAAAGACATAGTGAGGCTCAAAAGGAGTATCTTTTAGCAAGAACAAGAAGCTTTAATGAAAAAAGTGAGGACTACTTTTCGTGCGGAATAGGGAGACAGAGGGAAATCATGGACGTTCTAATGAGTGGACCGAAGGAAAGAAATTTCAAGTGTAGTTGCCAAGCGTTGTTGTTTGATGATGAAAAATATTAGGACATGTGACATGGGATTCTCAATGGTTCTGTTGTAGGTATAATTGAAGGTATACTTCAGCTTTATTCAGATTCCCTTTAGAACTGAGTGGTACAGACCCCTATGCAGAATCTCTGTTGTGCGGCTTTATGCTATACAATATTCCTTCTCTTTAGAGAACACTTTTCTCTGCATCCCTGATGTAACAGGGGTTTCCTGATTTTTAGTTTAGAGTAGCATTTAATAGATCTTCTTAGACAACCTCATGTGTAGGCAGGAGGATCGAAACTTTCAATCTGCTCCTCACCAGATCCTGTTTCTCAATCTCGGTATGGCAGCCACAGATTTCCTCATTTGCTTTCTGTTATAGAGGATACATTTTGTCAGGCGGTTTGTATATCCATTAGTGAGTCTGTATTTTTATACTATGTTTCTAAGGCTGAGTTATATCAGCTTAGCTCTGAATTTGTGATAAGTCATACTGATACCATCTTCCGATACAGAGTTTTACTGTGTGGCCAAATGGGTTACACTGTAATTGTCGAATTGTAGTTGATCCTAACTCCATTTAGTTTTCAGGCACCTATAACTTTCCATAGCAGGGGCCTTGGAAGAACGAGCCCAAATTCTATGCATCGTCTCTGGTCTGTTCTATTGTAGTTTGTAAACTTTGACATTGAGAAAGCATGCATTAAGAGTGACTATGTAATTTTTGAAAATATATAAATAAATGAATGATTGTAGTTTATGTCCAGATATATGACCGCTTACATTTGTGACTCACAATTTGCGCTAAATTGTGACTCACAATTTGTGACTCGCAAATTACAATGTACAAGTACCCAACTGATCCACAAATTGTGAGTCGCAAATGACTCGCATCGTAATTTAGTGAGGAGGCTTATTGTGAGTCGGTAAGCGCTCACAAATAATGTCTGCAGCTGAAAAGCCTTTTTTGCGTTCGCAAATAGCAAACTCACCAGAAAAGGCCATTTTGCGTGCGCAAATAGCAACAGAGATAAAACAAATTGCTGGAACACTTCCTATGAGAGTAGAAGGACCCCATAACAGGAAGTGGTGTCCCTGGAGGATCCTGAACAGAATTGATAGCACCTGGTAAGGTGCATCAGCACAGACCAACCTGTAGGCAGGCTCCCAAAAAAATCCCACAATGTCCAGCAAGTCAGGAATGAAAGCAGGTAAGGAGCGTCTGTGAAAACTGAAATTCTGTGAAAAGGAATTGGACATACTAATAAAACAATGCTGCAACAACCACGAGCAGCTGTTTGGCAGGGCATCTCACACTGTCCCAGAGTCGGACAAAAAAAAATTTGAGAGCGATGTAGCTGCACATAAATGCCCTGGGTGTGGCTGACATGTCCCTGGATGATCTAAAGAAAAGGTAGTATGACCTGCACTCAAGGGCCAAGGAGAGGGTGCCAGCACGGCTGCATGAAGGCCCAGGAACAGGAGGAGGCCCATTCAATGTCTAGGAACCTTCAACAGAAGAGGCTATGGTGGAGAGTACCCTGGAAAGAGAGGTAGTGGTGAGATTCGGGACCCTCAACACATCTCTAACTCCATCAACCATTGGTAAGTGTGAAATGTGTACCATATCAGCATTTCATCCAAAACCCTGCTCTCCACATGCATTCCACACACCCACACACAACTACATCTAGATGCGCCATCTACATGAACCAAAAGTCACAGTTGATGCATTATGGAGAACATTGTCAGTGACATAAACAGTGTCATAAACTAAAGATTGACATAAGCTGAATAGCATAGTACCACCATTGAGACAGTGACTCACATATTCTGTCTTTATTCTCCTATTTGCCACAAAGATACACTCCTGGGAGGAGAGAAAACGGCAGATGAACAGCCGCTGCAGGTAAGTTTGGTGGGGCGTGGGGTCTGGTGAGCAGGGATTTTGAGAGATGACCACCAGGGGAAATTAAATAGATAATTAATTTACCCTCATGCTCGTCTCTCGAAATCCCCTCTCACCTGGCCCCACCACTCTTACCTGCAGCGGCCGCAGCTGCAGATTATACTAACGAAGTCCGGGATCAGGGTCAAATGGAGAAAGGGCAGGATGAGGGAACAGCAAGAAAGCCAAGTTATTCTAATATCCAGGCTAATGCTGCATCCAGGTCAGCACAGGCTATAGCAATTAACATCCCAGTATCCCAGCAGCCAGCACCATCCAACGCACTCCTGTTACCAAGATCGAGCTGGTGCGTTCGACTCAGCAGTCAGGAAGGGCGGCTGTAAGCTAGGCTGCACACTCCCTCCCATACTGGAGTAGCCAATTGTGGCCTGTGCTTGGTGGCCTGGAACAAGCCATGCTGAAGACTCAGCACCTACAGCAAGAATATATTAGGCTTATCAACACCAAGCTGAGCCAGGGATTTTAAAACATCCTCCAACAGATGGCTGAATACCAGGCCCACATTGAGGGAACATTTGATACCCTTACAGGGGCTATTGGGCAGTGGTGCACAGAGTTGTCTGAGGAGGGAGGGCAGCAAAGGAGAAAGCAAAGCTGCTGGGCACACAGAATGGACTTTATGACCAGGGCAATTGGGAGGCTGGTGCAGGCAACCATACAACACACCAAGCACACCCTGGGTCTGCAGATTGAGATGGGCCACTACAATAGTGACATTGGACGAGGGCTGCCAAATATAACAGCTGTACTGGAGGTAATACAAACAAACATGTTTTCCAGTGAAAGAGCAGCACAGGCAGCAGACAGTGAGGTGTCCAGCTTCAGTTGTATTTCTGCTTCAGAAATACCAATGCAGCAGAGAAGCAGCAGCCTGTAATCTCACCTGCCAGATCCCACAATGCTAGACATAGAGGCAAGAAATGACTAGTTAGCACCAGTGTGCTATACAGTGTTCCCAGTTTATTTTTCCTTGGTGATGCGGTAACAATATGACAGTTACATTTTTGTTTTCGGTTATGCAGATGGAGATGGACAGGTTGTCCAACAATTTTTTTGCATGCCCTCAAAATAAAGGGAAATTTCCATTTTGAAAATCACATTTCGTATTGTCATTTGTTGAGGGTAGAGAGTCAATGGGTAGGACACACCTTGTAAAATAATGTCTGGCTATGTGAACCTTTGGCCTTTTTCCCTCTGCTGCAGAGCTTCCCACGCTTGGATGATGGGCAGATGGGACAGGGTCATCATCCTCGGAGTCAGATTCAGACACCTCCATGGGCAAGCCACCCCTGCAGGCAATTTTGTGGAGTATGGCACATGTTGCCACTATTTCACAGACAGTCTCAGGTGCATACTGCAAGTCTCCAACACTCTTGTGAAGACACTTGAATCGCGATTTGGGGAGGCCAAAGTGTGCCCAATCATGGACCTGGTGCGCCTATGTGCCATATTCTATAGATTTTCACATGGGTTGTTGGGAGACAGGTACGGTGTGAGTATCCATGTTGCAGGGCATACACACTGTCAACTAGGGAGAGATATATAATGGTGAGACAACATGCAGACATACATTAAAGTGCCAATACATCTCACCATGGACATGAAATTTCAGTACATAGTAGGTATCCTTCATGAAAGTCACCTCTTTCTAATTTCTGGTGTATGGCACTGTGTCTAAACATGCATGAGTCATAGGTGCTCACTGGATATTTGGCCACAAATTCCTTGATGATGTTGTTTGCATTGCAAACAACTTGATTGTTGAGGGAATGTGTGATTTTTCGATTCCGGAATATGTATTATATGTGAGATCGGTGACATATAGGCAAATGTGTACCATCTAAGCACCCAATGACCTGTGGAAACCTTGATATTCTGTAGAACTGCATTTTCGTATTTTCTAGTTTCATAACATTACTAGGCAGGAAGATGTGTTGGTGTATGTGGTGGAGCATGGCATCTAAGAAATGTTTGAAGAAACTTGAAAGCGCACTCCGTGACACCCTTCCAGCTACTGCAATGACATATTGGTAACTACCAGTGGCCAATAGGTGGAGGGAGCACAACACCTGGACCTGTGTAGGGATTGCATTGCTGCGCTAGATTCTTCTTTCTAGTTGTGGCTTCCAGGTGTCTAGTAGATCTAGAATAACAGTGCTACTCAGCCTGTACTGCTTAGATATTTCTTCCTCTGTCTTCTCAAACAAGGTTAGCCTGATTTTGAATATCTTCTCCTGTCTCCCCCTCCTCTGCTGAGCAGCCAGTATTCACATCCTCCTCACTATCACTTACAGGGCAGCTATTGTTGAAAGATTTCTGATGCATTCTATCATGATAAGCTAGCTATAGTGTAGTGGGGAACACAGGCTACACGGTGTGAATGTGGTAGAGACAAAACTACATCTCCCAGAAACCCTGTGCGAGACATTCTGTGCTTCCTGGATGTGGGTTGATAAGCCCTGCCAACCTTGCAGTCGGGGCTTGTCACTCGTTTGCCTCAGTAATGGAGTGTCGGAAACAGCAGCTCTGGCGAGAAGCTGCACCTTTGTGAATTATTGCCAGTGACCTCGCCATCATTCTGGGCAGGAGGCTGCTCCTCCTCCCCATGTTTCCTGAAACTGCACGGAGTGCTCTGCTTCTGCTGCAGCTCTCCCGCTCTGTCTGATTCAGCGGGAAATCAGCAGGAGGGCGTTTCACGAAGCGCTTGATTGCTTCGAGCATACTGAGCCCTCAGCTTAAAAACCGGCTGTCTTGCCTCTCGGAAGTCTGAGAGAGGCAGATAAGTGAACGTAGCCACTCGCATGATGAATGGTACCTTATATTTATTTTACAGCATGAAGGATTAATGCGGCTGGTTTGTTTCCGATTTTTATGGATTGCGAACTTTGACGTTTCCTGCTGATTCCGCTCCGGAGCGCAAGAAGAGCAGGCATTCATCGTAATTTAGGCATTTTGGGTGAAGCCTCTCAGCCTGTGTTGTAGTTTTACCAAGGTAGATAACTTGATAGATTCTCATGTCCTGAGTAGCCTAACACAAGATGCCCTCATGACTTCAAGAGGATTATCTGTGGAAAGATAAGTGCCTCAGTGCATAACTTTATTTTAATCGTTTTCTTGCCATCACATATCTACAACTGATTCTTATGTGACAGAACTGCATAGTTTCTTTTGATTATGTTATTTTTTGCTTTTGTGCCTTTTTGGTAGAACAAACTGCACCTGCCATTTATGTAAGTGCAAACAACGTTTAGAAACAGTCTAGTTAACTCACATTGGGGGGGTTTCTACTAATGTGTGTGTGTTGTGTCTCACTTGCAGGATAGAAGGGGTGGAGCACAGAAGAAGGGTCTCCCAAATATGAAGACATCCCTAATCTGTATTCCGCAGCAGCAACGTTATTGTTTCTTTTATCCCTTTTTTCCCTTTCCCCTTTTGATGGTGTTATCTATGGAGTGTGTATACCAACTTTCATGGGTATCACCCTTTAGGGGATAGGATTAACTAGCGTATATCATCGTTTGTGCCATACCCAGCTGTAAGGTTAGTGGTTAACCTGACTCTATATTGACAGAGTGACAAGCCCACGGATTACCTACGGCCCGAACGATGGATACCAACACAGTCCTTACCTCTGTGTTGGAATCTTTGACTGCCCTTAGAATGGAGGTAGATGCTTTTAGGGGGGAAAATCAAGAATTACGTAACAAGTTGAGTACTATGAGACGGGAAGTCGCTGGTTTATCTCGCTCTAGCCCGACAGGTAGGGGATCTCAGTATATTCGGAACTGGACACTACCCGCCCCACCTGCATCCCATGTAACAGAAACAGGGCAAACAGTCCACACAGTGGGAGGGGAAGCAGGACCTTCCACCATACAACTCATACAGCCCGCACAATTACCCTTAACTCGTCCTGAAAGGTTCTTTGGTGACCCAAAAATGTTTGGTATATTTTTAGGACAGTGCAAATTACACTTCCTGTGTACACCAGCTGTATTTCCCACTGATCAGGCCAAAACCGCATTTGTAATGTCTTATCTCGGGGGTAATGCTGCGAGCTGGTCCTTTCCACAGAAAGAGATGATCCTATACTGCGCAGCTTTGACTCCTTTTGTGAAGAAATGCGCACATTGTTTGGTAGGAAGGCTCATTTGCTCTCTCTAGATAGGGAACTGATTAGACTGAAACAGGGTACCCAAGATTTGTTATCCTACATCACTACATTCAATAGGCTCTTAGCAGAGACAGATTGGCCTACGGAAAAGAGAACCTCCCTATATTATCAGGGTTTGAGGAGCGAGTTAAAATATGTTTTGGCACAGGTGGTGCATATGCTTAATACATGTGAGGAACTCATAGATCTTATCGTTCAGCTAGACTATAGATTACAAGAGAGAAAGGGAGATAAACATCGCCTTGACACAAGATATTTAGCACCACCCCCTAGAGGCATTACAGAAGGACACCCTGCCGCTTATGATGGCTCATAACCCATGCAAATCAGTGGCATAAGGGGTTCCCTAAGTCAAGATGAAAGGGAGTGGTGGAGGACTCAATGTTTATGTATGTAATGTGGAAAACCTGGCCATTATATCAAAGACTGTCAAGCAAAATCAAAATCTCCCTACCTGGAAGTAAAGGGAAACCAAAAGGTGCCAGTGGTGAGTTATTCATTTAAGGAGTCTGAAAACTAGAAGGCCCAAAGAAGCCGCAGATCCCTTGTTTGAGGTCAACTGAGGATGAGATCTGTCCAGCGGTGATTAACACTGTACAGAATGTAGTGGCTCACATGAATGTTTGCGAAACCTTAGACATCCCTGGGGCTTGAGTGGTACTAGTGCACGCCCTACTGGATTCTGGAGCTACTAGTAATTTTATTGATCAAAGCTACGCTCAAGAAATAGGCATACCCTGTTTCAGGAAGAAGATACCAGAGGTGGTAAGGGCAGTAGACGGCACAGAGTTGACATCTGACCCCGTACGGTATCACACTCAGCAGGTACAGATGCAAGTGGGCTTAGACCACTACGAATACATTTAATTTTATTTGATTGATGCCCCTCATTTTACTCCTATATTGAGCATGGCATGGCTTACTCTTCATGATCCTTTTGTACAGTGGGCAGCGCGTACCGTTACCTTGAATTCCTCATATTGGAAGGAACATTGCAATAAAGACAGTGTACGCGAAACCCTTCAGGAGAAGAACCCTGCAGAATTGTTAGCCAGCAGTTGCCTTACTCATAATGTAGGATGTGTCACTACTTTACCCAAAGAATACCAAAGATGCAAGGATGTGTTTAGTGAGAAAGAAGCAAGCAAGCTGCCTCCTCACAGGGAGTACAATTGTGTGATTGATTTAGATCCTGCGGCCAGTATGCCATGTAGCAGAATCTACTCCCTTATTGAAGCAGAAACCACATACTTGCAACAATATCTGGAGACATTATTGTCAACAGGGTTCATTCATCCTTCTTCGTCGCCAGCATCCTCACCTCTATTCTTCATCCCGAAACGTGAAGGAGGAGGCTTGAGGGCTTGCATTGATTATAGGGCGATTAATCAAGTTGCCAAAAAGAACAGATATCCCCTGCCCTTGATACCTGTTCTACTGGACCAATTGACAGGAGCTACCGGCTTCACTAAGCTAGACCTCCGTGGACCCTATCATCCTGTGAGAGTGCGGCGGAGGGATATCAAGTTATGCCATTTGGACTGTGCAACACCCCTGCCGCATTCCGATACTTCATGGATGAAGTGCTAACAGGATTGCTGGATGTGTCATGTATAGTATACATCGATGATATCCTAGTGTATTCAGCTTCCATGGAAGAACACATTCCTCATGTGACGGCCATATTGGAATGACTGCAGCAGTACTCCTTATATGCCAAACTGGAGAAATGTTTATTCCACACCACTGAGGTAGAATTCTTAGGGTATATCATCGGCCCTAATGGACTCTGTATGGATAAAAATAAGACACAGGCTATCACGACATGGGAATCTCCTTCCTCTGTGAAAGACCTACAGAGTTTTTGGGGATTCGCAAACTTCTACCGAAGATTCATAAAGGACTTCTCTTGTATCAACAAGCCAATGACCCTACTTTTAAGAAAGGGAACCATCTTTAAATGGAATACTGTAGCAGAAAAGGCTTTTCAAACATTGAAGAAGTGCTTTATCAGTGCGCCAGTGTTAAGACATCCTGTTGTGTGTCAACCCTTTATACTAGAAACAGACGCCTCATACTATGCTTTAGAAGGTATACCTTCCCAACACCACCTGGATATGGGTCAGCTACATCCTGTGGCTTTTTATTCAAAGAAGCTGTCTCCATGTGAAGTTAACAAGGAGTTGCTGGCCATCAAACGAGCATCTGGGGAATCGAGACATCATTTAATGGGAGCCAGATATACAGTAGAAATCTATACAGATCACAGGAATCTGTTGTTCCTCAAAAGTGCCAGAGCCTTAAGTCCTAGACAGCTACGGTGGTCTTTGTTTTTGCGGATTTCGACTTTGTGATCAAATATATAACAGGAACACAGAACGGAAAAGCAGATGCTCTTTCAAGACCCTTGATAAATCCTGCCGATGGAATGGATCCGGTAGAAGAACCCCCCATCATTATACAGAAGGCTTCTTTCCCATCCGAAAACAAAGCCCCAATTGATACTTATGGTTTCCTGAAGGAAGTAAGAAAACAAACCTCAAAGATTGACAAGAACGCATGGGTGCTGAAAGAACAGCTACACCGTTCTGTCTCAAACGAGTTATTACTTCATGACAAACGACTGTACATCCCTAAAGGTCCATTCCAGTTACAAGTCTTACACTGAACTCATGACACAACATTGGGAGGACACATGGGAATCCAGAAGTTGCTACAAACAGCATCTCGTTACTTTTTGTGGGAGACACTAAGGAAAGACATAGTAGAATATGTGTCAGTATGCCCCATTTGCATACAATCCAAGGCGCAACATCAATGCCCTAGCGGTTTATTACGACCTATACCCACACCCCCGTCTCCATGGCATACTGTCTCCACGGACTTCGTCGTGGAAATGCCACAGAGTTCGGGGTATGACACCATTCTAGTGGTCATTGATCATTTGACCAAAATGGGCCATTTCATTGCTCTTGCTAAACTCCCCACTTCAGCAGAACTAGCTACAGTCTTTCTCCAAAACATAATTAGACTACGCAGAATCCCTTCAGTGATCATTACGGATAGAGGAACTCAATTCACCTCCAGGTCCTGGAAGTCACTTTGTGACGTTATGAAAATCGACACCCGTCTGTCTACAAGCTATCATCCACAGACAGACAGGAAAACAGAATGCTTGAACCACACTCTTGAACAATACTTGAGATGTTTCACGCTAACGCAAGAAGATGAGTGAAGTGGCCTATTCCAGCGCTACTATATGCCGACGATGCAGTGATACTGGCAAGAACCCTCCTCCAGCTTCAGCGGTCGCTAAATAAGTACTGTAATTTTATGAACTCCCTGAACCTCAAAGTGAATAAAAAAAAGACCTATGCCATGCATGCTGGCCCCAAACCGAAAAAAGTCATAGCTATCTCTGTTAATGACATCATATTAGAGTGCACGACATCATATCCCTATTTACGGATCCTGATAGATAATAAGTCCAAATGGACAATAGCCATAAATGCGAGGATACTTTTATTTTTGAGGGCCACCACTGCATTGGTGGTATTTGCTCAGAAGTTAGGGAAGAGACTCTCGCAAGAAATGTTAAAGATCTTTCAGGCTAAATAAGTTAATGTTGCTAGTTACGGTTTGGGGTTATGGGGATATGTAAATACGGATGCACTACAGAGGGTTGATGTCAGGGTTTTGCGAGTTGCTGCCACCTCTGTCTTTAAACCAGCAATTAGGGCAAAGACCATTTCAAGACCCCATTTGGTGAATGTGTGGCACCCTTACCCTTAGGAGAGGGTTACTGTTAAATTGTAGATAGTTCTGTTATCCTTAATCTGAGTCCCTCCATAAGATGGCCGCCGCTGTGGTCGCTAAAGAATATCTGAAGGCAGCGTCAGGTCTAGTTAATGTGCCTCGCGTGCAGTTTAGTATCTGCGCACTTAAACTGCTTCGTTTCCTGAGGCGGCTGCTGATTCTCTCGCTCCGTGTCCGTATTCGTGACAGGAGTTTAGAGAGAGTTTAGCGGCATTCTAGTTAGAGTAGTTTAATGAAAAGAGTAGCGTAGGCAGAAGAAGGAATTCAAAGACATTTTGTGGAGATTTGCAGTTCCACGTTTCTTCGAGCTTCAAAGTGGAATCTTCGTTGCGGCAGAACCTGAGTGTGGAGACTGGTTAGCCACCAAACCCGACTTCATTTCACTCGTCCGCTAGGAGTAAGGCGGTAGAGCTCAAGAGAATCATGAATCACGAGTGAGAGCAGCTCGACGGAGAAGTAGTACGCTAATTACATTGACTGTATGCTAAAGTCCCCGCTTCCTGCAAACTAAAACTCAGCAGTTCCTTATTGCGCTTTCCCTAATTTTTCCCTTCCCCCTTCCTTCCTTCCTGGTTCCTTTTTGTGCGCACTGGATTGATGTACAGTCAGCAGCCAAGCCAAGACTCAAGCGCCTACAGCTTCTAGCAGAATCCCTATTAAAGTATTTAAAGGATACTCCCAGGTAAAGATAGTTCCATTAGAGGGTAGGAGGTAAGAATTAATAGAACACAGTGTAATGCTGGCTCCTGTTTTTCCAGATATGAGTATCCAGCAGTCTACCTTTTCACTGCAAGAAGAGTGGCAATAACTTGGGAATTCCTGGTAGGACAAGTTCAGTTATTAAAATAGAGAGTACAGTCATTAAGGTGGGTTGTTGCTATATCTCTCCTAATCTGTGTATTAGGCACCCTCGAAGTACAGACAGCAGAAGTTACCACGCTCAACGGTCTGAAGGGGTGACAGAAGTTCTCAAGTTGTCTCTTTTCTAATCCACTTCCCCTTTTCCCTTCTGCTGGTTTCTTTGCCTTTGAGGCGAGGTCACTGGTGGAGGGGCGATTGGGTTCAGCATCAGGACTGCCCCTGCGAGAGAATTGGAAGCCTTCATGACAGTTGAGAACTCTTTCTTGCGATATTTATTAGCGGTCCCTCAAAGTACTTCAACATTTGGCTGCCACTTAGAACTAGGGTTGGATTACATAGCAGATATTTTAAAAATTCAACTGATTATGTTATGGTTTCGCATTTGGACTACAGTCCAGTGCGATCTAACACAACGTCTTTTACAGGAGTGCATGACGCTCGACAATATGCACAAGATCAGAGGGCTAGCCTATGTGAAGTCATTTTTTAACGATCTAGGTCTCCAGAGATATTTTAACCATTCATTAACTATTTCCGAGATTGCCAAGAAAGAGCTGAAAAAGCTATGACTCTTGCATCTAGGCCAGTTACGACTAACAAATGACATAGGGAAAAGCTCAGTCCAGCACTCATTAGCCATTCAAACTACTTTTTCCATTCAACCGTATCTAATATCTAATTTGAACCAATATGACAAATTTCTGTTAACTCGTTTCAGATTGAATATTTTCCGGTTAATTTCCTTCCCACAACAGAATGACTGGTCAAGGAATTTACCACTATGCCCATGCAACACTATTTCTCCATAATCCTCAAACCATATATTTTTGTTTTGTAGATTCTATGAAATTCCACGTAGACGCTGGATTGTTCCCATACTGAGATCTATGGGGCTGCGAGCTTGTCACCCAGCCTTTTTAGCGCTCCGATTTTTGGATAATGAGGCACACGCTAAGTCTATAGTTTGTTTTTTGAAATTTTGTGTTAATCACCGCCCGAACCTTGGTTAGATGCTGATATATATGTATATCTAATTTTGAATCACGAAGTCTTAAATTTTTAAATATTGAATTAATTAATAATTATGTAAATGGATTGTTGTATGACTTTTACAGATTTCAACTTTTGTAAAATATTGTTTTAAGTGTACTTTTATGGTGTTTCCAAAAATTATGGGAACCGAATAAAGATAATTTTGATTTGATTTGAGTGGAGTACACAATTGTGGACAGCAGAGTTCACATACAATTAGACAGATCATTCATCCTTGGGTTGTTCACCTTTATTCTGTCTTAATGGCTTCCATCCCAACCTATTACCCTTTGACATTCCTGTGACCTCCAGTCTTCCTTCCATTCAGGAACACCACACACACCTCAGGCTAGTGTTAGAGAAGGCTAAGACACATCTAAAAGGCACAAGCTAGAGATAAACTACAGGCTGTCAGGAAGAGAACCCCAGAACCCTCTTACAAGGCAGGAGATAGTGTGTGGCTGAACACTTAACACCTGAAATTCAGAGGGAGCACCAGACTGCAGCCTAAATTTGTGAGTCCTTATCAGATAGAGAGAGTGATAAATCCTGTTGCCATGAAACTTAAGTTCCCTTGTTCTTGGAGAATTCATCCAGTTTTCCATGTTTCCCTGTTTAAGCCATGCTTAAAAAACAATTGTTTACAGGTTAGACCACCGCCAGTGGAAATTGATGGGGATAAGGAATACGAAGTGCGTAGTATCTCGGACTTCAAATATGTTAGGAGACGTTTGCATTATCTCATAGATTGGAAGGGTTATGGCCCTGAGGAACGCTCTTGGGAACCGGCAGCTAACCTACATTGCCCTGGTCTTCTGAGGTGTTATCAGGCCCGCTTTCTCTCCAAACCAGGGTGTCCGCAGAGACGTCGGACCTTGAAAGGAGGTACTGTCATGATAAGCTAGCTATAGTGTAGTGGGGAACACAGGCTACACGGTGTGAATGTGGTAGAGACAAAACTACATCTCCGAGAAACCCTGTGCGAGACATACTGTGCTTCCTGGATGTGGGTTAATAAGCCCCGCCCACCTTGCAGTCGGGGCTTGTCACTTGTTTGCCTCGGTAATAGAGTGTCGGACACAGCAGCTCTGGAGAGAAGCTGCACCTTTGTGAATTATTGCCAGTGACCTCGCCACCATTCTGGACAGGAGGCTGCTCCTCCTCGCCATGTTTCCTGAAACTGCAGGGAGCGCTTCGCATCTGCTGTAGCTCGCCCGCTCTGTCTGATTCAGAGGGAAATCAGCAGGAGGGTGTTTCTCGAAGCGCTTGATTGCTTCGGGTATACGGAGCCCTCAGCTTAGCAACCGGCTGTCTTGCCTCTCGGACGTCTGAGAGAGGCAGATAAGTGAACATAGCCACTTGTGTGATGAATGGCACCTTATATTTATTTTACTGCATGAAGGATTAATGCGACTGGTTTGTTTCTGATTCTGATGGATTGTGAACTTTGACTTTTCCTGCTGATTCCGCTCTGGAGAGCAAGAAGAGCAGGCATTCATCGTAATTCAGGCGTTTTGAGTGAAGCCTCTCAGCCTGCGTTGGGGAGCCTGTTTGTAGTTTTACCAAGGTGGATAACTTGACAGATTCCCATGTCCTGAGCAGCTGGAGACAAGATGCCCTCAAGACTTCTAGAGGATTATCTGCGGAAAGATAAGTACCTCAGTGCATGACTTTATTTGAATTGTTTTCCTGCCATCACATATCTACACCTGATTCTTATGTGACAGAACTGCATAGTTTCTTTTGATTTCTTTATTTTTTGCTCTTGTGCCTTTTTGGTAGAACGAACTACAGCTGCCATTTATGTAACTGCAAACAACGTTTAGAAACAGTCTAGTTAACTAACATTGGGGGGGGTTCTACTAATGTGTGTGTGTTGTGTCTCACTTGCAGGACAGAAGGGGTGGAGCATAGAAGAAGGGTCTCCCAAATCTGAAGACATCCCTATTCTGTATTACACAGCAGCAACGTTATTGTTTCTTTTATCCCTTTTTTCCCTTTCCCCTTTTGATGGTGTTATCTATGGAGTGTGTATACCAAACTTCATGGGTATCACCCTTAGGGGAGAGGATTTACTAGTGTCTATCATCGTTCCTGCCGTACCTGGCTGTAAGGTTAGTGGTTAACCTGACTCTATATTGACACATTCTGGGGCTGTTTTTATAGCTTGGGTCCTGTTACCACCTGTTTTTGATTCATGGTAAATTGCATGTGCAAACGAGCTGTTTTGACCATGCTTGCAAATTGCGACTGGTCTCGACTTTCTGATTAGTGACTCACTAATTGCGGGTCGCTATTTGGGACTCACTATTTTTGCATGCTATTTTTGTGAGTCAGTACTCAGTTGCATCGCAAAAAATGGTTTTGTCAGTGACTGTCACACATCATGTACGACCGATTTTGCATGCGCAAATCAATTTGCAACTGATTTTGCACTCGCGAAATGGTGGTACATCTGGTCCTTAACTCCAAAACTGTGATTATCTTTTTTTTACTGCTCCACTTTGTATTGCACTTCGAACTTTTGTTTTTGAGGTACAGTTGAAGGTTTTTATTTCTCTGTCTCTCGCTATGTTAAAGAAAGTTCATGTTTTTATCACTGTGTGACTTTCAAATACTTACACTTTGACTGAATGCCATTTTGGGGGTAATAAAGGTCGGCAGTCCGGACATTTCTCATGAGACACCCTGCACAACCTCATAAAAAGCGCATCAGTTGTGCGATCTCCTTCTGCATTTGACGCTTGAACAGTGATTATCCGTTTTTACTGCTGCACATTGTATTGCACATGCACTTTTCTTTTGGGGGGTGCAGCTTAAGCTTGTTACCTCAGTGTCTCTTACAGTTTTTTAAGAAAGCTTCCTTTTAATACTTTCGGAATTATTCCAAGGGGCTCAGTTTTATTACTGTTATTAACTGTGTGACTTTTTAAAATACTCGCTCTCTGCAGCTTGATGCCACTTTGGGAGTACTGAAGGTTGGTGTCTTGGCCCAATCCCATAAAAAAATGTCAGCTGTGAAAACATGAGCAGCAGGTTCACTGCTGGTGCACCAATGTCATGCCAAAGGCTAACCTGTCTGCACTTGTCCCCGCCTGACTGTTGCTGGATGACCTTTACCCACTAAACAGACTCCAATTTTTTAGAGGTAACAGGAAGGTAATATATTCATCCCGACAGCTTTTAAACAACATTCTGACAACTATCAGCCTGATTCATCATACTCCCGATTTTGCGAGCCCCTAATAGCGATTCATCGCTATTAAGGACTCGCAAAACGGGATTCATGTAGGAATATGCAAAAAAAATGTGATTCCTACTAATTCCTTATTTGCGATTAGCAAATTGCTATTCGCAAATAAGGAATAACTCCCCATTCATTCCTATGGGCCAAAAGGCCCATAGGAATGAATGGGGAGTATTCCTTATTTGCGATTAGCAATTAGCTAATCGCAAATAAGATAGCGATTGAAAGGGTGCCAGGGGTGTCCAAAGGACAGCCTGTAGCACCCCTTAAATGCTAATATGAACAGGGGTTGGGCACACACATGTCCAAAGGACATGTGTGTGTTCAACGTGCAACTCAGAAAAATGCTTTTAAAAGCATTTTTCTGAGTTATCGCTATTTACCACGAGGTTTGACCTCGCGGTAAATAGCGGCCCGAAATTGCGATTTCGCAATTTTTAAATGGATGATGAATTGCATCTCAAATAGAGATTCCTTAAATGTAATCCATTGCAAATTTGCGAAAACGCAATTACCGATTTTTGCATTTGGGATGATGAATCCCAAATGCAAAAATCTCACTCGCAAAGGGCCAGATTCTCAGAATCTGGCCCTTTGCGAGCCGAATTCAGCTTCATGAGTTAGGCTGTAAGTCCTTGGCTCTATCAAAAATAATTATCGCTGCAGAAGCTGCAAAAGGTTCGTTCAATTAGGGTTCAGTTTCTCATCATATGTGCCAGAGAGCACCATTAATTGTTCAAGGTGTGGAAGATATAATTAGGCATATGTGAAATTTGCGTAATTTTCTTTCGCTTTCTTACACAAAATAACAGCAACATTCTGCATAATTACGCGAAATGCAAATCCATAATTTCATGCTATATTTTAGCCCAAAATTGATCCTCAAGCTAATTTTTGTTAACAACAGTTGCTCCTATTCTGTTATTATTGTGTGCTTGCTGCGAGGTTTTCTGTGATCTGCACGTTTGCAGTAAAGGTCAGTAAATACATGAAGTTAGGTAATAGTGGAAAATGTTGAAATTCTCATAGAAAGCATAACATAAAGGGGCATATTAGCAAGAACCTTGTTAATATTATCGCTGTTTTAGCGGCAGAAAACTGCCGCTAAAACGGCCATAATGGGCTTGCTAAAGGCGTTATAGAATTCCAATAGAAGCCCAGGTTAGATGTGCAGGACATCTAACCTGGGCTTCTATTGGAATTCTATAACGCATACTAGCAAGCCCATTATCGCCGTTTTAGCTGCAGTTTCCTGCTGCTAAAACGGTGATAATTTTAACAAGGTTCTTGCTAATATGCCCCATAATTCCGCAAATTACACTGGCATAATTTGAATTTTTCTCAGGAATTGATATAATCCTCCAAGGTTTCTCCTATGCTTTGCCGTGTTCGCACTGCCATCGCACATAGAGAGGAAATTTGTGCCTTTTTTTTAACAATTTGATCTACAGATGCTTTTAATTATCAACACATAGCTAGTCACTGATAGTTCACCGTTTTCTTAGATGAATCAGTCCCTCAAGAATGGAAACCTATCCATGTTAAAAGGAAAGGCAAAAAAGGGGGTTGAGTTGTAAAAAATGGATCTTTTACCATCCCACCGCGTGACAATTGGATTGTTATTTAAAAAGCCAAGGAAATACAAACTACCTTTATTCTTCTTTATCTTCCACTAATTCTCCTGCTAACACTTTGATACTTAATGGACGAGGAGAACATATATCTTTTAAAGGACAATGTTACATTACTCTGGCATTTCAAGCTGTATTTGCAAAATTCCATTGGTCTTTAGCTCCAGTTCAAACAAAATATGCAAGTGCTCAAATGACAATTATTATCCAGGGACCTTAGTCAGCAAGTGGGTCATTTTCTTGGCACTATATTTTCAACTATGGACAACATAAACATTTATGAACCTCTGGCCGTAGGCTGGACAGATCATTTTGCCATACCAAATGATGTGCATCTTTCTCTTACAAAAAATACCTCATCTGATAAATTTGTAATGGATTAGGAGTCTATACCCTGCCAATTTAGGGCGAACAAAGTAAACACAAGTAGATGATGGACGGAGTGGTGATGGATTCAAGCCAGATCTGTGACTGGGGGTGAGTGTATGAAAAGTTTTAGCGCTTTGTCCATCATCTCCTTGTGTTTGGTTTTTTTCCCCCTAAGTTGGCAGGCTCTGTCCAGACATGGGTCCCTTGCTCACTTTGCCACTGGATTCAAACTAGCCTGGCTGATGAGGGCACTTAGCCCAAAACCAGTCCCAGGATGCTTATTTCCGGTCCAGGGAAGACATGGCGTGGCAGTTCGGGCTGGACTGTTCCCATGAGGGACAGGGTCAAGACTGATTTGCATATAGCTGTTTTCTGAACTGGGGTGGTGAAGTGAGCTAATGAACGATGATGGATTCAACCCAGATCTGTGACTGGGGTTGAGTGTCTGAAAAGTTTCAGCACAACGGCCATCATCTCCTTGTGTTTGCTTTGTCCGCCTTAAGTTGTCAGGGTATGCCCAGATGTGGGTCCCTTGTTCACTTTGCCAATGGATTCAAGCAAGCCAGGCTGATGAGGGGTGTTACCCCGAAACCGGTCCCAGGATGCTTGTTTACGGTTCAGAGAAGACCTGGCTTGGCAGCTCCAGCTGGACTGGTCCCATGACGGACAGGGTCAAGACTGATTTGCGTATTGCTGCGCCTGAACTAAGGTGGCGTAGTGAGTGTAAGAACGATGTTGGATTCAAACCAGAAGTGTGACTGTGGAGCATGTCTTAAAAGTTTCAGCCCTCTGTCCATCATCTCCTTGTGTTTCCAACATAAAACAACACAATGCAAACCATCTTATATGCATCCACCTATCAACCATGGAACAAACTCATTTTTTAACACTTAAAAACACAAATAACATCCAATTCAGATATGGGCATAATAAATTCAGTTAAAAGACTAAATGAGTGGTTATAGGAAGCTTTTGATATCCTAATACCACTAAGAACAACATAGGAGCACAACAAAAACTGGCACCTTGGAGATATACAGAGCTAAAAGAGATAAAACAGCAAATTAGAAAGCTGCAACATACCTGGGTAAAAACAAACACCAAGCAAGACAAATTTCACCTGCAGAAACTTAACAGATTATACAAGTCAGTAATAAAAAAACTAAGAGAAAACATACTATGCAAATAGAATTCAAAATGGTAAATGTGCAAATAAAGAATCCTATAAAATTCTCACTGTATTTTGTACACCTAATTGCCTAGAAGGAGTTCATCTATTACTCAAGAATTCACAGACAGACTGTTATTTAAAACAAAAAAACATCAGCACCAACCCTTTTCCAAACAACCTCCAAGAGTAGGCTAACCCAGCCTCTGCATTCCTTTCAAAAATTATCACACAATGAATTAATGGACGTGGTCAAAGCAAGCAGGCCTGCTGGCAGCTCTTCTGACCAATGTCCCCACAAACCTTCAAGAACATTCTTCTAACTACCTCTGCTGCCACCCCAGTAGGAAGAATCAAGAATTCCCGAACAACTGTAAGATTTCCAGAAGATCTAAAAAAGTCAGACATCCGCCCATTACTAAACAAAACAAAACTGGGCCCACTTAACCCCAACAACTACAGACGGATTACAAATTGACCCTTCCTGGGCAAACTGATAAAAAGAACAGCATTCACCCACATGTCAGAATTCATTGAAGATAATTCCATACTTTTAGACTTCCAAGCAGGATTCTTTCCAGGAAGAGGCACAGCATCTGCTCTCACTGCCATCTCGCATGAACTTAAGATCACAGTTGACTTACATGGGGTTGCTAGACTACTTCTCTTGGACCTCTCAGCTGCCTTCGACACCGTTGACCATGACACTCTAATGCAAAGACTCTACCAAATTGGCACAGATGGGACTGCTCTAGACAGGATCACATCCTACATTTTAAACAGAACTAATGTCATTCATACCTGCCTTTCTCGTCCAGACTGTACTTCACAAAAGCAGGGTCCCTCAAGGCTCTATCATCTCACCCATGCTTTTCAACATCTATATAGTCATTACCGGCACTGATCAATCAATTTCATCTCACATGCTATAACTATGCAGATGACAAGCAAATACTACTTAAGCTGAAAAGCCCCAAGGACATTTTGCATTCAGAGCTGTTAATCTTTGGATGACATGGTTCCATCTCAAATTGGATGCTTTCAAAACAGATATACTCACATGTGGCAATTGGAAATATTAGGCCCCATTCGCTGCATAGCCTGACGATCTGGGAACACCGCCTAAAGTATCAAAGGAAGTAAGAAACCTTAGATATACCATAGACTCAAAGCAATCAATAAATGTCCAAGTGGACAAACTAGCAAGATCAAGCTTTGTTACTATAACAACTCTGTGACACATCTTTCCCACCTGGGATTTCCATACAAGAACCAGGCTACTATCTTTCTTGTTCTGTCTAAACTTGATTATGCCAATTGCCTTTATCACGGATCATCTTTAACAACAATGAAGAGACCACATCAGATTCAGAACATTGCTGCCAGAGTACTCTTACATATAAATCCACAAGCCCACATCTCCCCTGCCTTGAATGCCCTACTTTAGTTACAGGTTGCCAGAAGATCCACATTCAAGATGCTTTGTATTACCCACAAGCCAATAAATGGAACAAAGCCACTCTTCATCTGGAATAAATCACAAAATACATTCATCAAAGGAACCTCCACTCTAGATTGGCACCTTGCCTCAAAATCCCATCATACAAGAAAAAACACATGGGGGCATATTATCAAGCACGGTGTTACAATTATCGCCGGTTTAGCGGCAGAAAACTGCTGCTAAAACGGCAATAATGGGCTTGATAATATGCCCTGGCGAATTCTAATAGAAGCCCAGGTTGATACCAGAACCTTGGCTTCTATGGGAATTCCCAAGGGCATAAAATCAAGCCCATTATCCTCATTTTAGCGGCAGTTTTCTGCCGCTAAACCGGTGAAAATTTTTAACGCTGTTCCATAGATGGCACATCCTTCTCTGTTCAGGCAGCTAAACTATGGAACTCTTTACCCCCAAACATAAGATCCACAGATAACTACCTTATCTTCAGAAGACTGCTCAAGAGTTAGCTTTTCCCCAGATAACCACCATACTCAAACATAAAAATACAGCATGTATTTAGACTATATATGTTTACCTACATATGTGTATTGCTTTGTATAAACGTCTACAATAATAACTATGTTTGTAAATATGGAAATATTCTTTAGTTCTGCCTAACAAATATACATTTGAAAGGAAGGGGTGGGCCCTTAGGGGACGGAGGGTAGGTAGGGCCACAATAATAATATAAAACAAGGGGATTGTACCTATGCCTCCGGGATGTATTACTAAATCACCCATTAAGACAATAGATAAAGCTAAATGAATTCGTTTTACCAAGACAATTTATTTTGTCAGTATCTTTAGAATCAGTTTTTTAGATGATTATTTTTTAGGCAAGAGAATCAACATTATCAACTCAACCTCTAGCGACTGAATTTTCACAAAAGACTAATGTACAAATAACATACAAAAAACATTGAATTAATCATCAATAGACCTTAACAAAAAAGGACTAATGTACATGTGACATACAAAGAACATTAAATCAACATATATCATTTCATTCCAATTATCAAAAAACAGTTAATCATGGACAGAAAGAATTTGCCAATATTAAATATGTATTCAGTTTCCACAATGTGGTGCACTATTTCTTTTTAGAACCACATGAGTCAAAGTTTAAACATTCCTTTTAAACTTGAACATTCATATTAAATGTATTAACAAGAATTTTATGCGAACTAGTGCCGTAGCCGACGCGTTTCGAGTCCTGTTAAGAAAGTCACAGGGCTCTCATCAGGGCAGCATTAAATGGATTCCACAGGGAACTGATTGAGGGCTTGAGTGCAACCTTTTATTAATAGTAGTGTGGCCGCCACTGTGTGTCTCACACTTAAGTGAAAGCCTCAAGGGTGGTCTCTTGTCAAGGCATTGTTTATTGTTCCAAGGTGACAAGTCTTCTCTATTCAGAAACCAAACAGTCCACCGCAACCTTGCGTGAGGTACTGTGCTTAAAGTTGGTTATTTTGTAATAACTCTGAAGGCTGAACAGCCCACCGCAATCGAGCGTGTGGCGCTGTGAGTAGGAATTATGTCTTCTTTGGTTCAAAAAGAATCTTTCTGTTTTCTCTCATTGAATGAGCACGAAGCCTTCTGCCCTGATGAGAGCCCTGTGACTTTCTTAACAGGACTCGAACCGCGTCTGCTACGGCACTAGTTCGCATAAAATTCTTGTTAATACATTTAATGTGAATGTTCAACTTTAAAAGGAATGTTTAAACTTTGACTCATGTGGTTCTAAAAAGAAATAGTGCACCACATTGTGGAAACTGAATGCATATTTAATATTGGCAAATTCTTTCTGTCCATGATTAACTGTTTTTTGATAATTGGAATGAAATGATATATGTTGATTTAATGTTCTTTGTATGTCACATGTACATTAGTCCTTTGTTGTTAAGGTCTATTGATGATTAATTCAATGTTTTTTGTATGTTATTTGTACATTAGTCTTTTGTGAAAATTCAGTCGCTAGAGGTTGAGTTGATAATGTTGATTCTCTTGCCTAAAAAATAATCATCTAGAAAACTGATTCTAAAGATACTGACAAAATAAATTGTCTTTGTAAAACTAATTCATTTAGCTTTATCTATTGTCTTACTGGGTGATTTAGTAATACATCCCGGAGGCATAGGTACAATCCCCTTGTTTTATAACAAATATACATATCACTATTATTCTGTTTCACATGTATATAGGTCACTACATAAATAAGTAAGGGCCAGATATATGACCCACCAATTTGCGAGTTGCAAATTGCATTGCATTTGCGACTCGCAATTTACGAGTCACAAATTGGCATGCACAACAGTGTCTTAGACACTGTTTGCGATTCCCAATGGGGTCGCAAATTGCATGCCTCATGCATAATAATGAGGCTGGTGCAATTTGCGACCCCATTGGGAATGGCTGGCCCTCCCAGGGATGGTGGCTTGCTGGGGTCAGCTTTTAAATAAAACAGTTTTTTTAAAATGCAGCCAGTGTTCCTTAAAGGAAAACGGGATACATTTAAAAAACAAAATTGAAACTTCAGTTTTATTTTTTAAGTGCAGGCAGTGGTCCCTGGGACCACTGCCTGCCCTTAAAAAGTATTTTGAGAGCCACTCACAAAGGGGAAGGGGTCCGCTGGTGACCCCTTCCCATTTGCAAGTGGTTTACCACCCTTCTTATCGTCCTTTGGAATCCGCCCCCACCCAACCCCATCGGTTACCTGCAGGGACCACCGCTGATTTTTGGTCGCAAACAGGCTGATTTTGAGAATCAGTCCATTAACAAATGCAAAAAAAGCTTAGTAAAGCTGGCTCTAAACATTTAAAGGGCAATCAAGAGAATGATGTTACAATAGGTTTCATAACCCAGTAACATATCATAAAAAGTGAAACACTCTGTATTCCTTCTTGTTGATCAGTTTTGATAATAGTAGAGGGCGTAAGAAACTCGTTTAACAAGTTATTAGACTAATTGCAACACTTGCTGAAGAGGCAACACCTCAGTCACCATGTACAATTTTGGGGTTTTTCACTTATCTGAATGAGTCATCAGCATATCTTCACAGTCAAGTCTCGATGTTCTTATCTGCTTGTCGAATTATATAAATTTTTAAACATATTCTACAGCTATCGTTTTGTACCAGCATTTCAAAATCAATCTGCAATTCTGGAACGTAAAGTTACCCTTTCATAAGGAACACATTCAAGGTCCACTCCACGCTGAAAATCTGCTTTTTCTTGTTTACCATGGTTACATTATCACTAAAATGTCACAGGGCAATTCATCAATCACTGGATGTCCTTGTTTAAAATGTATTGTATTCACCACATGCAAGCCCGGTTTAGAAATAAAAATACAGTTTTTGAAAATGAAGATATTTGAATCTGCAATGAGGGTATTGTGGTAATACATATTACATTATGAGAGTCTGAAATAAAAATGAGATGGAATGTGCTGCAAAATAAGGTTATTCTTTATCAAAAATACTAAAAATAAAATTAAGAATTGACTCATCTGTGAGGATTTGAAGCAATCTAATGTCATATACAGCAGGAATTGTAAAGCAACAGAAGGATAATAAAACCATTATGAGAGAACTTTCAACCTTTCAATGATTCACTGATTCAAATTTAGTTGCAAATGATTACTATTGTCGCAGCACAGTTCTACTCAGCAGCGTGCATGGCCCAAGAAGCAGTCTTTACATAACATAATTGACTTTGGTCTACTTTAGAAGATGTCATATTATGCTTATTTTTATGGTGCGCAAATTACCCAGGAGGGTATTTTGGCACCTCAGGAGTGTGGTCTAGCCCTGACTGAAGCATTTGGATTAGTCGGGTTTTCAGTTTCCAGATGAATACTTAAACGGAGCAGGCGGCTGCGATGAGGAAGGTGAGGTTGTGCCAGACTTTGGGGGCCAGTTATTAAAAGGAGAGCTCCCCCTGCTCTGGTTTGGCGGCTGTGGGGAATGTGGGAGAGGAAGAGGCTGGCTGGAGGTAACTGGTCATGTGTGGAACTGCACACCGCTGTTGAGGTATGCTGGAACTTGATTGTGTAGTGCTTCCTTGGTGTGTGTGAGGGTCTTGAAGAAGGCACATTTGTGAACAGAGAGCCAGTGGAGTTTCTTGTGGTGTTTAGCTGCAGAGAGGTAGTTTGTAAGTGAGCCTAGCAGCTTTGTTCTGTATGACTTGGAGACTCTTGGGGACAGATTTTGAAAAAAGGCATACAACTCAGCACAGCCCCGAAAGAGGCTGTGTTGCATTGCTTGACAGTAAGGGAGCAGGAGAGCACCATATCCACAGAGATATGGCTCTCACCTTCCCTTTCCCTATCGCAGTGCTAATTTCAGCTGCCACACACCAGGCACACACCTTAGCACCTTAGTGCCTGAGTCTAGCTTAGGTTTTGTACAGGAAGGGTATCCTTCCTGTGCAAAATACTATGCCTAGACAAGTTTAAACACTTTTCTCACTTTATAAGTGTGCAGCACAGTGCAGCATGCATGCAAAGTTGGAAAAGAAAGGAGAGATCAAAACATTACTCCTGCTAATGCCTCCTTTGAAGTGGAATTCACGTTAGGTACTAAACTCTGTCTACAATTGTTTGAAGATGGGGTTTTGAGTCAAAAGGTATACGTGATAGCATGGGAGCACCCATGTACCACCCATGTAATGCCACCTTGGCACTAAGTAACACAAATTGCTGCTTTGCATTACTTTCAGGGTACTTTACAGTGCAAAACAAGTTTTAGACTGGAATGTAAATTCGGAAAAAAATGTTTTGTGCTGGTTAGAGTCACTGTTGTGATGGTAACCCAGTGAAAATGAATGTACTCTGGGTGAGTTGAGAGGTAATGCCAAGGTAGAGGGCCATGCAGTAGTCCAGTCTGCTGGTGATCAGGGCTTGAGTGGCAGACATATGAGTGTTCTGAGGGAGCCTTGTGAAGACTTTCTGGAGGAGCTTCAGAGTATGGAAGCAGGTGGATGTGAGTCTGATTACCTGGTTTGACATTGAGATTTGACTACTGATCACAATCCCTGGGATCCTGGCCAAGTTGGATAGCCTTGAAGTCAGCCTTACCACTGAGGGACACCAAGTGGAGGACCAGAGAGTGGTGTCATTTCCCAATATGAGTACTTCTGTTTTGCTGATGTTGAATTTTAAACAGTTGGTTTTAATCAAGTGTGCGACCTTGGACATGCAGCTGATGAAGTTCGCCCAGGGTGTTGATGGTGTCTCTGAGAGGGAACGGATGAGATGAAGGTAAGTGAAAGGCATGAGAATGGAATAGAAGTAGGCAAAAGAAGACTAGACATGTAAAACATGAGACAAAAGTAAGGCAAAAAGGCAAAATAGAGGTAGAGTTATCAGTGAATGAAGAGTGAAAAAGTGGAAAATGGACAAAAAGATGCAAAAGTGAAAAGATCAAAATGGGGCTAAAGTGTGAAAGAGTGAGAGAGAGAAAAAGAGTTGAACAGGGGTAAAATGAGGCAAAAGTGAAATGAGAGGAATGGGGAAAAAGAGACAAAGAGTGAAACATGTGGAATCGGAAGAGAGAGAGAGAGCAAGAGAGGAGAGAAAGACAGAGACAGAAACTTAAGAAGAAAGAGGGAGAGTTAAATCAGAGGAGCTGATAGAGTTCAGAAGACAAATGGAATGAGAGAGCTTGGGTGGGCTTGATCTAATGCAGCAGAGTGGAGTACCGCTTGGTTGAAGCACTTGGCCTGGTCAGAGTTATAGTTACTAGAGTTAACTAAAACTGGTAAATTTCAGTTATTTTTTTATTTTAAAACGTTATGTTGTCACTAAAATGTTCACCTATCTATAGAGTTACTTTAAGCTTTGATTTTTTTCAGTGAAACAAATGTATTGTGTGGGTGTGCGTGCGTGTGCCTGCATGTGCGTATGTGTGTGAGTGTGTGTTATGGAGTCAGCAATAGCACCTAGGTCATTAGGGTCAGGTCTGAGATTTCATTGACAAGGCATTTTTGTTTTTTTAATACATTTTGTTCTGTTTAATGCATCCACAGAAAAGTACATCCCCAATTGGTTCTTCATAGAAAGTTTTGTGAAAATGCATAAAGATGGGGGCCTAAACAAAGGGAGGATGTCACAACGTGACATATCCCATCTGTCCTTTGAATTTGTGCTCCTTGATACTGAAAAGTTGTCTGAGACAATTACAAGAAGCCTGAGATGTAAAATGAACTTTACTCAAGGGAATGATTTTGTTTGATAATGGGTTCATCTATTTAGTAATTTTGGGGCGTTAGTCTTTAAAAAGTGTTTTAATCTGGGCATGGAAAAGTTCTATTCTACAGTTATCTGGATGGTTTATTTTTGGATTCTCCACACGTTTGCAAATCCATGGTGAATGTATTAAACCAATTAAAAAAGAAACACCATTGCATTAGGGAGCTTATTTTTCCCGTTATCCATAGGAGAGACATGTACCTGGCAATATATTTGTGAATGTGCAGTGCTCTAAATCACAGTCTGTCACAGAAAAAGGTATCTTTTCATTGCCAGTACTCAACACAGTGCACTGAGCATGGTTTTGGGCAAAAGAAAAAGAAAAGGCAAAAGTGACAGTGTAATTTTAAGACTTTGGGTTATTGGTTGAAGGGGTGGAAGTCTAACTCGGGTAACAACCACGATACTTCTCAGGGTGAACCACAGAAGTCGCTAAATTAACCTGTGCTTAACCCTCTGATAGCTTGGCACCAAAGCGGTCAGGCTTAATTAACTTAGAAGCAATGTGTAAAGCATTTATGCAGCACTTCATACAGTAATAAAGTGAAAACACAACACCAGAATAGTCCCATAACAAATTAGTAAAATTGAGTAAAATGTAATCTTTTTTATACCAAAACAACAAAAGTAGAACTGAAGATATGCAATTTCAAATATTTAAGTCACAAGAGTGCCTAAAAAGCACAAAGCATTAACTGTGGTTATCTGCTTGCACCAGACCCGGACGAAGTCGTAAGTTCTGGCCTACACTGACTAGATACAGGGACAAAGTTTGGCCCACATGACAAAGTACCTTAAATCCTGGTTTGCAGAGAGTTGCGAAATCCAGCCTCGAGGCTTCTTTGTGCAGCATTGGTTCAGAAGAATTTCAGGGCAGCATCATCATAGAGGATGCCATCGATGAAGGGTTAGCAATGCGCAGTTCAACGTTGGGGATGCATCCCCCATTGGCGGTTCTGAGAATGATGAAAGCTACAATGCGAGGTTCTGCATCAGAGATGTACTGCGATGTGGAACTTCCAAAGCAGCTGCGAAGAGATGTGTTACGCTGCATTGGTTCTCCTCACAGGGCCACAGCTGGGATGGTAGAGCACATTCATGCCCACTTCCAAGGACCAAGACTGGGGTGACAATACCTGGGGGGAAGAACTCACAGTAGACAGAGTACAGGTTCTGGTTTCAAGGTGGTTTGAGTTTTTTATGTCCCTGAGGCTCTGATAAGGAGGCCAATCAACAAGTCACTCTGGTGGTACTGGCCTGGGTTCAAGATGCAGGTTCAGTCCTTTTTACTCAGGCATCGGGGCAACAGAGTAGCCATCCTTGCAGAGCAGCACAACAATCCTTCTGAGTCTTCCAGAGGTCCAGAGTGGAATTGAAGCGTTAGATCTTAGGGTCCAATATTTAAACCTGGTGCCCACTTTGAAGTAGGTGGTTTCCACACTCAGAGAAGCATGGAATTTCCTCTCTCCCTGCACAGTCCCCAGCTTGTCTAGAGTCAGAAAAAACTAGTGTCAAACCCTTCGTGAGTGCATTCAGGCAGAGCCTTTGTGATGTGCAAGTGTGGTAGTTGCTAGCTCCGCCACCCTCATCAAATCAAGGATGGCCCATCCTTCCAACGTCTATTCCCCTTTGGCTCACTGTCTGGGAGCAATACACAAAAAACAATTGGCAGCTACACCTAGTCATGTGACCCAGGATTTAGGCTACAGGCACCAAACTGTTAGGACATGAAAGTGTCAACTCTCTGAAATTAGCATTTTAAGAATTGTGACTTAAAATCTGACTTTACCACTAATAAGGGTTATAAGTTACAATTCTTAAACAGCAAACACAACATTTCTACTTGCTCCCACTTGAAAGTTAGCACTAATTAAATATATGAGGTAACCTAATGTTATCCGATGGGGGAGGGAGGACTTGTAGGAGTGAAAACGAATGTAAGAGTTTTTCACTACCAAGACATGTAAAAGTTAAAAGTACAGATCCAACTTTTTAAATACACTGCACCTTGCTATATGGGCTGTTTAGAGCCTACAACGAACACAAAGAGTTGGAGGGTCTGTTAACCAACAGAGCTGAGTCTATAAGGTCCTGTTAAGGAGACCACACTTTTGAATTGCACTAAACCAGACCAAGTGGTCACATGACACGAGTATATGATAGATATCCTATCAGCCCACCCATTTGGCGGAGCCTCGTCATGTAGGACGTCTAACCAGGGTGGTGAGTCCAAGCCCAGATGAATTGGCCAGACAACACACACTACTGGTTCATATTGTCAAAGTGTCCATGCCACAGAGTGGTGCTGAAAAAGTGCAGTGCAAAACAGGGAGTGAAATAAGTGATGTTAAAATGACGGTCGAGGCAAAAGAATTTTTTTTATTGATATTCACCAGGACGCCAGGTTAAAAAGAAGTGTAGAACAGTGTGAAAAAATCACTGTGATGCTTTGCTGTGTTATGGATTAGGCCAACATGTTTCTGCCAAAGGTGAAACTACACCGGCATTCTTCAGGGCCAGATACAAAAGATGTTGCTACTGCAAAGGTACACTCAAATATTTTGTGTAAAGTGAAAAAATGCAAAGGACAGACGAAATTATTTGTTAACGAGCTGTCCGAACTACTGGAGTGGTCATATAGACCATCCTACCGTATCCTCCCGAACCAGTAGTTGATAGAGGATGTGATCCTGTGAATGGAGACAAAAAGACAACAGCTATTGTTTGTTCTTAAAACATGAAAAACCAAACATTAGGGGAGGGCTAAAGGGACGTTTAAAGACCAGTGCCTAAGTAGTGTCCCCAAAGGACTGAATTATACACAATAAACTTAGGGGTCTAAAAGCTAAACCAGAAAAGTGTTTGCCAATGTAAGACCTATGTCTAATGAGTACTATAGGAATACACAGAATGAATAGACCAAATCGCCAACAAATGAAACACCTGTAATCGTGAGTCACCCCAGTTTTTTGGATTCCCATCAAAGTCTTATAAGATCAATATTCTCATTTGGCAATCCTTGCTGGGTATTGTGTCTCCTGATCATTGAGATCACATGCATACCCTCTCGGATGGTTCGGGGTAGCGACCACAATCACACAGGTATCACAAATGATGTTGATTGGATGGGAAAAGTGCAGTGCAAAAAGAAAAAGTGGTGATTTAAAATGGGATAGTGAACCAACAAAAAACTTTTAATAGGAGTTGGCCCCTTCCTGATTAAAAACAAGAACAGTCTGGCAAAATCATCGCAGTGATAATAAATAACTGCGAAGAGACCAACATGTTTCAGCCCCAGAGGAAGATGCCTCGTGCTTTCTTCAGGGTCTCTGTTCTTAGATATGCTACTGCCTAAATATGTGTATTAACGGGTGTGAAAAATTATACAAAAAAACACACAAATGGAAAAAGCCAGTAAAGGATATAGTGTTCCTTCTTCTGTGCGGACTCCTCTTCGGAAGCTGGTACTTGGTTACTGTAATCGGGGGACAAACATACAAGTGAGACACTTCCAGCGACTCTGGTCTGTATAGTACAGTGCAAGAAGTCAAAAACTATGTCAGCCTTCGATACTCACCCAGTGCTTCCGGGGAGTGGACCTCACCTCTTCCTGGACCTGGCTCAGGATATGTGAGACCCCGCTCTACGGGAACAGAAACCGACCTCATGGTTATGATAACGGAGGGATCAAGGATAGATCTACTCTTGTGCATACTACATGAAGTCAAAGGTGTTCTGAACGTAGAGTATACTGTCATACACCAACACGCTCCCGCACCAGTGCCATTCAACGCACCAACTCAACCTAAGTTGATGATTTCAGAACTATTCGACTAAAATGACTAGGGGTGTCATTCAGATCAGTGTCAGACGCACAAGAAGGAATGGTGTGGCGGGCGTCTTACCTGTCCGTCGTTGTCTCGAGCTGTGACTGAGTCAGGGGGAGGCTCAGATCTGTGTGCGTCATTCTTACTTGAATGGTTTGGAGAGGAACTCCCGGCCAATCAGCAAGAGCTACAACGACGTAACCTCATACTGAGGCCCGAACTACTCGATGACGTCATACTCAACTAACGAGTAGTTCTAATGGTATTCAAAGGACCCCGTACTTAGTCAGTGGCTGGTCAAGATTGCCTGTTGGGGTGTTTAGGAGAGGCTGAACCACGGTATGTCGTCATTCAGTCCGTGTTGGTCAGTGCCTAATTTGTACACCCATCTCTGTTCTTTGCGAAACAGGAAGTTTGACACATCGCTAACATGGGCAGGAATGAATGGTTTCTCAAGAACATGCCATTTAAAGTCGGTTTCACTGTGGTTATGTTCAATGAAGTGTTTAGTGAGTTTGGAGATGTCTTTTTTGCATCGGAAAGTACTTTTATGTTCCTGCATTCTCACCCGTACTTTTTTAGTAGTCATACCCACATATCGTTCGTTACAGATGCAGGTAAGGAGGTAAATCAGGTTATTGCTGTTGCAATTTGAAAATTGTCTCAGCTCCCAAGGTCGATCTGTTCCGATGTCCACACTCGTGATCTTGGATGTGAGTGGGCAAACGGAGCAGTTACATCAAGGATGGTGACCTGTTACAGGTGGCAGGTCCCAGAGGGGGCCTACTTCTCTCTTAGGAGTGGCTTTTGGGCGGGTGTGTACCAGACGATCCCTAAGGTTTTTAGAGCCTTTGAACGCAAACAGAGGGAGTTCAAGTTTGTCCTTGCCACTGTTTAGAATGCGCCAGTGTTTTTTAATCACTTTCTGAACGTTGTTAGACTTGGTGTTGTATGTGCTTACAAGAGTGAGTCGTTCAGTAGGTGGTTTTTCAGGTTTTGGTTCTAGTAGTGCAGCCCGGTGGTTGTTAGCTGCTCTTTTCCATGAGCGATTCACCAGTTTTTTAGGATAGTGTCTGGATATTAACTGCTTAGTCAGCTCACAGGCATGCCGTTCAAAAGTTTCTGGAGTGGAGCAGTTCCTACGAACACGTAGGAACTGCCCAAAGGGGAGATTATCCCTCAAGGACTTGGGATGCTGACTTTCATACAGTAAAAGTGAATTCCGTGCCATGGGTTTACGGTAAAGTTCACTCTGTAGGCCAGTGGCTGTGCAATAGATCGAGAGGTCCAGAAAAGCTACTCGCTCTTTACTGATTTCAATGGTAAAACGGAGGTACTCGTTCTGGTTATTTAGCCATTCATGGAATTGTAGTATAGACTCCTTGGATCCTCTCCACACCACCAGGATATCGTCTATATATCTCTTCCACCAGATAATAGACGCGAAATGTGGGTTACTCAGATGTAGCACAGTGGTCTGTTCAAATTTGTGAACATACAGGTTCGCCAGGGACGGGGCAAAAATACTTCCCATGCTGGTCCCTGAGATTTGGTGGAATATCTGATCTTCATACATGAAAAAGTTCTCTTTCATTGCTATTGTAGCAAGAGCCATAATGAAGGGTACAGGGGTGATGGAGTCAAGCTCCGACTCCTCCAGGATGCTCCTAATGGTATCTAGGGTAGCATCCTGGGGAATCGAGGTGTATAGTGACTCAATATCCAGAGAGACAAGGTAGTCTGTCTCCTGGCAGAAATCGATGTCAGGAATCACCCTTAGGACATCAGTTGTGTCCTTAAGATATGTGGGCATGGTATGCACCAGGGGTTTGAGAAAATGGTCAGCAAATGCTGATAAGGGCTCTAGTAAGGAACCCTGTCCTGAAATAATCGGTCTGCCGGGGGGAGGTCTTTGCGGCTTGTGCACCTTGGGCAGGGTGTAGAAGTACGGCAGGGTGGGATGTTTAGCCTGTAAGAACTGTGCTTCTAGAGTGGTTACCCACCCCTCAGCTAATGCTTCCTCCACTAGAATCTTGATTTGATTCATTAGCCCCGGAGTCGGGTCGCTGGTCAATGGCAGATAGGCTGTGCGATTGCTCAATTGACGGGAGCATTCCATCCTGTATGTTTCCACATCTTGAACCACAATGGAGCCCCCTTTATCGGCGGGCTTCACGACTATAGTATCATCTTGGCATAGTGTGTTCAAAGCTTTCCTCTCAGCTGTTGATAGGTTGTTGTAACCTGATCGGGTAGAGTATTGAATATTGTCGATGTCATGTTTTACGGCCATCTCAAAAGCAAGTAACTGGGGGGGTATTGCATGAGTGGGAGGAAGAAAGGTGGACTTGTTTCTAAGACCAGTGTTATTGTCATTTTCAAGGCATGTGTCCTCACTGTTTTTCTGTTTGAAAAAGTAGTGTAGCCTCAGTTTCCGGAAGAACTGGGCTAGTTCGATTTGAAGTAAAAACGGGTCTCCCTCGTCTGTGGTAACAAACCCTAGCCCTTTGTTGAGCACTGCCTCTTCCATGTCTGTCAGAGTTCGTTGGCTAAGATTAACTACCAGACTCTCACCAGGGGTATTAGTTATTCTTGGGCACCCCTCCTCGTGTGGCTCCTGGTCCCTGCAGACGGACCTGCTGTGTCCTCCCATTGGACCTGAGGTTGTCCCTGTGTCGGTCTTCTTTTGCCCCGTGACCGTCTGGGGCCACGCGCTAAAAAAGGCTGGTTATTGAAATTGGGGAAGCCTTGGAAGGGGGCCATTGGTGGTTGGAAAGTGCCCGGAAAGCCCCATGGTCCCGGTGGCCACCATGGCTGGTTCGGCATATTATATTGACCCCTGTGGATTTGGTATCTTCCGCCCCCTCTGCCCCGGTTGGGGCCGGCATCGGGTGATTGATTAGTGGTATCTGAGTCACTGCCAGTATCTGAACTGGATCCAGAGTAGTTAGATCCGTATCTTCTCCCTTGTTTGGTGAAGTCAGGAGCTTTATAGTTGTCGCTGGTGTAAGGGTACACCGTCTCCAATTTAAATTTTGCTAAGTCCTTTTTAAACTTCTCAAGTTTGGTTTGCAGTATGGATTCAGCAAACTCTTTGTTGACTTTATCAGACTCGTCTTTGTTTTTCTTGAAATTGGAGGTGACTGAAGCTTTTATTTGTCCTTCCAGGACCTGTATTTCTACTAGTATAGCGTCTGCTACCCGTTTGGCTGTACTGATAATAAGAATGAGCCAGTCACGGGTACAGCGCCAGGCAATCAAGGACCAGTCACCAAGAAATGTTTTGTCATTGAGGAAAAGACGGGGGGCGTTAGTTACTATGAGCCCTGGCGGTGCACAACTTGCTCTCATATATTCCGCCATGATAATCCCGTGGGTCTCTGTACGGGAGTGTGATTTCTTCATGGCTAGGACTTTAGTCCAGTCATCGGTCTTATTGACTGTGGGTGTGGGGATAGTGTCTAGAATACTTGGCATGTTCTCTAGTATTGAGTTGTACATGGCATCATCATAGGCTAAACCATGGCGTTCTTCCATGGTCAACTCGTGAGTCGGAGCCGGAAAAACACAGTAGGAAACCGCAGGTGTATGACAGATTTTTACTATTCTTAGTTTATAGAATAGAATTGCTCTCAATAATGTGAGCACATTATAAAGCCCGCAGCTTCACGCTGCTCAAGAACAAGAAAAACCAAACATTAGGGGAGGGCTAAAGGGACGTTTAAAGACCAGTGCCTAAGTAGTGTCCCCAAAGGACTGAATTATACACAATAAACTTAGGGGTCTAAACGCTAAACCAGAAAAGTGTTTGCCAATGTAAGACCTATGTCTAATGAGTACTATAGGAATACACAGAATGAATAGACCAAATCGCCAACAAATGAAACACCTGTAATCGTGAGTCACCCCAGTTTTTTGGATTCCCATCAAAGTCTTATAAGATCAATATTCTCATTTGGCAATCCTTGCTGGGTATTGTGTCTCCTGATTATTGAGATCACATGCATACCCTCTCGGATGGTTCGGGGTAGCGACCACAATCACACAGGTATCACAAATGATGTTGATTGGATGGGAAAAGTGCAGTGCAAAAAGAAAAAGTGGTGTCAAGTCAAGTCAAGTCAAAATATATGTTTATTATGACCGTAGTCTTTAAACAATGCAATTAGAATAGCACAGAATGGAGTATGACTTATTAATTTTAAAACTTTATCCATATACTAGGTTCGTACACACCATTATCAAAAATACAAAAAGTCAGTAAAATTTACAGTTATCTTAAAACTTAATGTGTCTAATAAAACCTATTCCTATTCTTATTACTCCGTACAATTACAATCTGCTAAAAACTCATACAGTACTACATGTTATTCTGTATCTCTCAGTGCAGTCAGAGACACCTTTAAAAATTTCCCGAGGGCAATTGCGATATCAATGAAGGGGATTTCTGTTAAGAGACTGGCTGCCTGTGATCTTGTTTTTACATCGTATTTTATGAAGACAGGACGCAACAAAAGTTTCCTAAGGTCAAGGAGTGTAAAACAGTCTAACAAGATATGCAGCGGGTCTCCCTTTGTCCTCAAGTAACACTTGCAGTGACCTTCCTTATCTAACATTTTTGCATTCAGGTCTCTGCTTATTAACCATGGGTTGATCCCAATTCTAATTCTGAGGATCTCTTGCCTGTATCCTCGATTGGGTAATCTGTCGAGGTAGGGGAACCAATTATCAAGGGACCATGCATTTAGCATGTGTACCACTGATTTATTCTTTCTTAAATAGCCTCTATCAAGCATTTTCGAGACTTCTTTCCCTCTTTGCTTCAATTCACCTTTGGTACTAGTGATTTGCAATGAGCTCAGGTCCCAGTCGAGCTCCAGAGTGTTACAGATTCCCTTCACTTTATCCCTACTGGACTTCGCCCATTTTAGCTCGCTTTTCTGGATTTCTTTGCGACACCAGTATGCCACTTTTTTTGTTTCAGGGTCTTCTAATCTCTTCCAGAATCTGATCACTGCCATCTGGGTTAATATCGCCCAAGACTTTGTGCCTATTTCCGTTCTGATGGCTTGAATCATGTCAGATTTAGGAAGTGATAGGAGCCTTTTTATGCAATTTCCCTCTATGACGTCCCAGGATCCCTTACCGCTCAAATAAAGGATCTCTGCGCCATAAAGAACTTGGGGGGGGTCATTGCCTCAAAAGCTCTGAGCTCTGAGAAAAAGTGGTGATTTAAAATGGGATAGGGAACCAACAAAAAACTTTTAATAGGAGTTGGCCCCTTCCTGATTAAAAACAAGAACAGTCTGGCAAAATCATCGCAGTGATAACAAATAACTGCGAAGTGACCAACATGTTTCAGCCCCAGAGGAAGATGCCTCAGGCTTTCTTCAGGGTCTCTGTTCTTAGATATGCTACTGCCTAAATATGTGTATTAACGGGTGTGAAAAATTATACAAAAAAACACACAAATGGAAAAAGCCAAAAAAGGATATAGTGTTCCTTCTTCTGTGCGGACTCCTCTTCGGAAGCTGGTACTTGGTTACTGTAATCGGGGGACAAACATACAAGTGAGACACTTCCAGCGACTCTGGTCTGTATAGTACAGTGCAAGAAGTCAAAAACTATGTCAGCCTTCGATACTCACCCAGTGCTTCCGGGGAGTGGACCTCACCTCTTCCTGGACCTGGCTCAGGATATGTGAGACCCCGCTCTACGGGAACAGAAACCGACCTCATGGTTATGATAACGGAGGGATCAAGGATAGATCTACTCTCGTGCATACTACATGAAGTCAAAGGTGTTCTGAACGTAGAGTATACTGTCATACACCAACACGCTCCCGCACCAGTGCCATTCAACGCACCAACTCAACCTAAGTTGATGATTTCAGAACTATTCGACTAAAATGACTAGGGGTGTCATTCAGATCAGTGTCAGACGCACAAGAAGGAATGGTGTGGCGGGCGTCTTACCTGTCCGTCGTTGTCTCGAGCTGTGACTGAGTCAGGGGGAGGCTCAGATCTGCGTGCGTCATTCTTACTTGAATGGTTTGGAGAGGAACTCCCGGCCAATCAGCAAGAGCTACAACGACGTAACCTTATACTGAGGCCCGAACTACTCGATGACGTCATACTCAACTAACGAGTAGTTCTAATGGTATTCAAAGGACCCCGTACTTAGTCAGTGGCTGGTCAAGATTGCCTGTTGGGGTGTTTAGGAGAGGCTGAACCACGGTATGTCGTCATTCAGTCCGTGTTGGTCAGTGCCTAATTTGTACACCCATCTCTGTTCTTTGCGAAACAGGAAGTTTGACACATCGCTAACATGGGCAGGAATGAATGGTTTCTCAAGAACATGCCATTTAAAGTCGGTTTCACTGTGGTTATGTTCAATGAAGTGTTTAGTGAGTTTGGAGATGTCTTTTTTGCATCGGAAAGTACTTTTATGTTCCTGCATTCTCACCCGTACTTTTCTAGTAGTCCTACCCACATATCGTTTGTTACAGATGCAGGTAAGGAGGTAAATCAGGTTATTGCTGTTGCAATTTGAAAATTGTCTCAGCTCCCAAGGTCGATCTGTTCCGATGTCCACACTCGTGATCTTGGATGTGAGTGGGCAAACGGAGCAGTTACCACAAGGATGGTGACCTGTTACAGGTGGCAGGTCCCAGAGGGTGCCTACTTCTCTCTTAGGAGTGGCTTTTGGGCGGGTGTGTACCAGACGATCCCTAAGGTTTTTAGAGCGTTTGAACGCAAACAGAGGGAGTTCAAGTTTGTCCTTGCCACTGTTTAGAATGCGCCAGTGTTTTTTAATCACTTTCTGAACGTTGTTAGACTTGGTGTTGTATGTGCTTACAAGAGTGAGTCGTTCAGTAGGTGGTTTTTCAGGTTTTGGTTCTAGTAGTGCAGCCCGGTGGTTGTTAGCTGCTCTTTTCCATGAGCGATTCACCAGTTTTTTAGGATAGTGTCTGGATATTAACTGCTTAGTCAGCTCACAGGCATGCCGTTCAAAAGTTTCTGGAGTGGAGCAGTTCCTACGAACACGTAGGAACTGCCCAAAGGGGAGATTATCCCTCAAGGACTTGGGATGCTGACTTTCATACAGTAAAAGTGAATTCCGTGCCATGGGTTTACGGTAAAGTTCACTCTGTAGGCCAGTGGCTGTGCAATAGATCGAGAGGTCCAGAAAAGCTACTCGCTCTTTACGGATTTCAATGGTAAAACGGAGGAACTCGTTCTGGTTATTTAGCCATTCATGGAATTGTAGTACAGACTCCTTGGATCCTCTCCACACCACCAGGATATCGTCTATATATCTCTTCCACCAGATAATAGACGCGAAATGTGGGTTACTCAGATGTAGCACAGGGATCTGTTCAAATTTGTGAACATACAGGTTCGCCAGGGACGGGGCAAAAATACTTCCCATGCTGGTCCCTGAGATTTGGTGGAATATCTGATCTTCATACATGAAAAAGTTCTCTTTCATTGCTATTGTAGCAAGAGCCATAATGAAGGGTACAGGGGTGATGGAGTCAAGCTCCGACTCCTCCAGGATGCTCCTAATGGTATCTAGGGTAGCATCCTGGGGAATCGAGGTGTATAGTGTCCTCCGCTAGTCTATCTTGTGTATTGTTTACACACTACTGGGCATGCGCATACCACGGGCGAATCTACGCCTAACCTTAGGCATGCTCTTCTTCTTCGCGCATGCCCTCTGCGTGCGCCGCTACGGACACACCTCCTGTATGCGGTGGCTTGCTGCATTTCATCGCGCATGCTCGGTGCTTAGCATACAGTGGGCCGAGATGTGTCGCATTGCCGCGCATGCGCAGTGCATGGTTTTGAGTAACATCGGCAACATCGGCAACAGCGATAGGCTTACAGCTGTTGCTTGTTCCCCAATTAGGTTGGGTATAAATACACGAGCCTCACCTCTCCTCGTTGCCTCCCCTTCGGCTTTGGTGTTAGCCGAGAGGTACCGACGGAGAGGTGAGTAGACAGATCGTGGCACGCTCCTTCAGGTTCTGTAGGCTTATTGAGGGTCTTTTCTTAAGCACTTTTGATTCTGAGGTTAATTCCCACCAGGCAGACGTAATTTTCCAGCTGGACCTCAAGACTGAGCTTTTTCACCTTTTCTTTACCATCAGATCATGGTTATAGGTGTAGGCTTAGTTTTGTTTATGTCCTCTTACAGATAAGTAGAGGGCTAAGGTCCTCTCACTCAGGCTTACTACCCTTCAATAGTCATCTTTGAGCCATACAGTTTACTTCTATCTCTTGACTGTGTGAGGGTTCTGAGTGGTCAATAAGCTGACAACTTAATAATTATTACTTGGTTAATAGGGGTATTCACTCCTGGTTGACCTAGCCAGTCAGAGATTAGACACTATTTTTGTCAATTAGTTATACCTTCCCTTTGATCTCCATGGGACAGCGATCGGTGAGGGCAGTCATACAACCAGTTTTTTACATGCACAGATTGTATAACCTAACACTGACTACAGACCTCTGAGTCACTGAGGCTTACACGCTTTATTTTATGTTCTGTGCTTAGAGCGGGGCCTCAATCTCCGAGCCGTTGCCGGGTGAGGTGAGGCTCGACTCCCACATACTGCTGGGTAAGTCTTCTACACTTTGTTTGAAAATAATGTTCAGCAATGACTGGTGGTTTCTTCTAAATGCAACCATTACTTTGTGTGGCCGTTCTAGTAGGGACTAGCCCAGCTGAGTCTATTAAATGGTCCTTACAACGTGACAAATCTGTTATGTTTTAAGAACAAACAATAGCTGTTGTCTTTTTGTCTCCATTCACAGGATCACATCCTCTATCAACTACTGGTTCGGGAGGATACGGTAGGATGGTCTATATGACCACTCCAGTAGTTCGGACCGCTCGTTAACAAATAATTTGGTCTGTCCTTCGCATTTTTTCACTTTACACAAAATATTTGAGTGTACCTTTGCAGTAGCAACATCTTTTGTATCTGGCCCTGAAGAATGCCGGTGTAGTTTCACCTTTGGCAGAAACATGTTGGCCTAATCCATAACACAGCAAAGCATCACAGTGATTTTTTCACACTGTTCTACACTTCTTTTTAACCTGGCGTCCTGGTGAATATCAATAAAAAAAAATTCTTTTGCCTCGACCGTCATTTTAACATCACTTATTTCTCTACCTGTTTTGCACTGCACTTTTTCAGCACCACTCTGTGGCATGGACACTTTGACAATATGAACCAGTAGTGTGTGTTGTCTGGCCAATTCATCTGAGCTTGGACTCACCACCCTGGTTAGACGTCCTACATGACGAGGCTCCGCCAAATGGGTGGGCTGATAGGATATCTATCATATACTTGTGTCATGTGACCACTTGGTCTGGTTTAGTGCAATTCAAAAGTGTGGTCTCCTTAACAGGACCTTATAGACTCAGCTCTGTTGGTTAACAGACCCTCCAACTCTTTGTGTTAGTTGCAGTTTGATTAGGGGTATTGAGTTTGGATGGTCTATAAATATAGTCCCCTTGACCCTCCTCAACCATTGTTTTTCTGTTTAGAGCCTATCCAAGGGGTGACTTCTATGCATAAAAAGGAAGGTTTGGCCTTGCAAGTAGGATTTAATTTACAGGCCCTGGGTGCATGTAGTACCACTTTTATAGGGACTTATCAGTAAATTAAATGTGACAATTTGGTGTAGGCCAATTTTATTATTTTTAAAGGAGAGAGCATACTCATTTTAGCACTGGTTAGCAGTGGTTAAGTGCACAGAGTCCTAAGGCCAAAAAAAATGGGATCAGCACAAATGGAGGAGTAGGGCAAAAGATTTGATGGAAGAACACCCTAAGGTTGAGAGTTCTAACAAGTAATACTTTTTGTGGGCTTCGGAGCATAAATATAATAGGAAATGGGGACTCAAAATGAAGACATTTTGTTGATTCATTTCACAGGGGCTAGAACTTCACTGGACCGCTAAAGGGAGCTACCATTATCCATTCCATTATATTCTGTTTCCATCATGTTCAATATTGAAATTACGTAGAGAGCATAGTCTTCCGGTATACACATGATAGCCCCATGATTATTTGCTGTGTCAAAATCAAAAGTGGTTACCTAATGCTCTATGTACCCGGATTCGAGTTTAGTGGTTATATCCAGTGCTTTATATTGGTCGATACTCCCAGGTAGCAAGTACCAGAACTTCTGTTTGTTTTCCCTTGTAAGTCCCAGAAGTTCTCCAGGACGAAACAGAGTACCGACACTCACTAAACCATGCCAGGTTTTAGGCAAAATTGTCATATCAGCATACACAGCATTTTTACAGAACAGAACAAGCTTTCATGACCATTTTCCAGTGAGGAGACACTGTGTCAAACATGGCGTCACCTCGGAAGTTGCACTGCAGAAGGAAGGAAAGTAATCCCTTCTAAGTAAGCCAGTTCAAATGACTTCCCCTGACATTTCCAGCCAGGTACAGCAAGGAGCACTGAATTGGACTGTCTTTGTTGCCTGCACTCCCGCCCTAACCATATTGAGTGCCCACCTTGGAGGATCATCACCAGGCAGCCAGCACCATATTTTCAGTGAAGCCTCCTTCCATCCAGCTCCAGGCAGGCCCAGATTACTGCTGCGGTACAAAAGGGGGTGGTGATGGACGGAGCATCTGAATCAATCAAACACTCACACCCAGTCAAAAGATCTGGGTTTAATCCATCACCTTTCTTTAGCCCACTATGCCACCCCAGTTCGGACATGGCTATATGCAAATCAGTCTGACCCTGTGCCTAATGGGAACAGTCCAGCCCGAACTGCCAAGCTATGTCTTCCCTGGACCGGAAACAAGCTTCCGAGGACCGGTTTCTGGCATTCCAGCCGTCTTCAGCCCGGCTTGCTTGAATCCAATGGCAAAGTTAGCAAGGAACTCACGTCTGAGCATACCCTGCCACTCTTATGGCGGCCAAAAGTGGTACAAAAGGGGGTGGTGATGGATGGAGCATCTGAATCAATCAAACACTCACACCCAGTCAAAAGATCTGGGTTTAATCCATCACCTTTCTTTAGCCCACTATGCCACCCCAGTTCGGACATGGCTATATGCAAATCAGTCTGACCCTGTGCCTAATGGGAACAGTCCAGCCCGAACTGCCAAGCTATGTCTTCCCTGGACCGGAAACAAGCTTCCGAGGACCGGTTTCTGGCATTCCAGCCGTCTTCAGCCCGGCTTGCTTGAATCCAATGGCAAAGTTAGCAAGGAACTCACGTCTGAGCATACCCTGCCACTCTTATGGCGGCCAAAAGTGGTACAAAAGGGGGTGGTGATGGACAGAGCATCTGAATCAATCAAACACTCACACCCAGTCAAAAGATCTGGGTTTAATCCATCACCGTTCTTTAGCCCACTCTCCCACCCCAGTTCAGACATGGCTATATGCAAATCAGTCTGACTCTGTGCCTCATGGGAGCAGTCCAGCCCGAACTGCCAAGCCATGTCTTCCCTGGACCAAAAAAAAAGCTTCCGAGGACCGGTTTCTGGGATTCCAGCCGTCTTCAGCCCAGCTTGCTTGAATCCAGTGGCAAAGTGAGTAAGGGACTCACGTCTGAGCATACCCTGCCACACTTATGGCAGCCAAAAGCGGTACAAAAGGGGGTGGTGATGGACGGAGCATCTGAATCAATCAAACACTCACACCCAGTCAAAAGATCTGCGTTTAATCTATCACTGTTCTTTAGCCCACTCTGCCACCCCAGTTCAGACATGGCTATATGCAAATCAGTCTGACCCTGTGCCTCATGAGAACAGTCCAGCCCGAACTGTCAAGCCATGTCTTCCCTGGACCGGAAACAAGCTTCCGAGGACCGGTTTCTAGCATTCCAGCCGTCTTCAGCCCGGCTTGCTTGAATCCAGTGGCAAAGTTTGCAAGGGACTCACGTCTGAGCATACCCTGCAACACTTATGGCGGCCAAAAGCGGTACAAAGGTACAAAAGGGGGTGGTGATGAACGGAGCATCTGAATCAATCAAACACTCACACCCAGTCAAAAGATCTGCGTTTAATCCATCACCGTTCTTTAGCCCACTCTGCCACCCCAGTTCAGACATTGCTATATGCAAATCAGTCTGACCCTGTGCCTCATGGGAACAGTCCAGCCCGAACTGCCAAGCCATGTCTTCCCTGGACCGGAAACAAGCTTCTGAGGACCGGTTTCTGGCATTCCAGCCGTCTTAATCCTAGCTTGCTTGAATGCAGTGGCAAAGTGAGCAAGGGACTCACGTCTGAGCATACCCTGCCACACTTATGGCGGCCAAAAGTGGTACAGAAGGGGGTGGTGATGGACGGAGCATCTGAATCAATCAAACACTCACACCCAGTCAAAAGATCTAGGTTTAATCCATCACCGTTCTTTAGCCCACTCTGCCACCCCAGTTCAGACATGGCTATATGCAAATCTGTCTGACCCTGTGCCTCATGGGAACAGTCCAGCCCGAACTGACAAGCCATGTCTTCCCTGGACCGAAAACAAGCTTCCGAGGACTGGTTTCTGGCATTCCAGCCGTCTTCAGCCCGGCTTGCTTGAATCCAGTGGCAAAGTGAGCAAGGGACTCACGTCTGAGCATACCCTGCCACCCTTATGGCGGCCAAAAGCGGTACAAAAGGGGGTGGTGATGGAAGGAGCATCTGACTCAATCAAACACTCACACCCAGTCAAAAGATCTGGGTTTAATCCATCCCCGTTCTTTAGCCCACTCTGCCACCCCAGTTCAGACATGGCTATATGCAAATCAGTCTGACCCTGTGCCTCATGGGAACAGTCCAGCCCGAACTTCCAAGCCATGTCTTCCCTGGACCGGAAACAAGTTTCTGAGGACCGGTTTCTGGCATTCAAGCCGTCTTCAGCCCGGCTTGCTTGAATCCAGTGGCAAAGTGAGCAAGGGACTCACGTCTGAGCATACCCTGCCACACTTATGGCGGCCAAAAGCGGTACAAAAGGGGGTGGTGATGGACGGAGTATCTGAATCAATCAAACACTCACATCCAGTCAAAAGATCTGGGTTTAATCCATCACCGTTCTTTAGCCCACTCTGCCACCCCAGTTCAGACATGGCTATATGCAAATCAGTCTGACCCTGTGCCTCATGAGAACAGTCCAGCCCGAACTGCCAAGCCATGTCTTCCCTGGACCGGAAACAAGCTTCCGAGGACCAGTTTCTGTCATTCCAACCGTGTTCAGCCCGGCTTGCTTGAATCCAGTGGCAAAGTGAGCAAGGGACTCACGTCTGAGCATTCCCTGCCACACTTATGGCAGCCAAAAGCAGTACAAAAGGGGGTGGTGATGCAAGAAAACGATGGATTTAGGCCCAGATCTTTGTACTGGGGTGAATGTAAGACATTGTTCTGCATTCTGTCCATCAACTGTGTTTTTTGCAGCTTACTGCTGCAGGACAAAGAGGGTTGCAACCTTTTCCAGAGAAAAATAATGGACATTTATTATTGTCCCCTCGAGGTGACTGCCACCTAATAGTACGACCAGCCTTTGCCCAATACTGGAGGTGAAGGGTGGTATGAAGATAGAAAATAAGGGATACAGGAAAGGAAATAGAATGAATCAAGTTTTGCATAGTGAATACTGTGAACAGGTTCGCCTCTAGCTGCATGAGTGGGGTGTGTGTGCATTAGTTCATGATAAGGCACAGTTAATAGCTTTGGATTGGAGTGTGAGATTCTTATTGTGCCTTCCGGTAGTTCACAAAAGTATTCATCCAACCAGCACCAGCACTTTCATGAGAATGGAGGATAATCTCCTCCCTGCAGCCAGCATCGCAAAGGAAGAAAACTAAAATGTTCATAAAATGAATTTATTATAAAAAAATTCCTTTCACCGACCAGACATGCTTGGGGGTGGGGCCACTGCTGCTCTCTGGCAGCAGGGGGTGGTGCTCACTCCACTGGTTTAGTGTGCTCATATAACTTTGGTTGGCTGTCTTGCGATGGCCAGGCTGACATGTGAACCTTAGTCTACTCCATCCGCTGTATTAGATGCTGGGTGGAGAGCAGGCACAGGCCCCCAGTGCCTGCAGGAGCATCGAGGCAGCCTGCTCCAGCCAATCCTGGTGCTGCTCTCATGCTGCTTAACATTATGAACATCACGTGAGCAGTATCTTGATTGGACTGGAAACTTCAGTTGCTGCAGAGACCACCAGTGCAGAGAGATTGAAGCACGAGGAGGACTAGAGGAGGCGAGTCAGTAAGTACATTTTTATTTTTCGTTTTTATTTTTGTATTACTTTTCCTCTGAAATGCATTGCCTTCAGCCTCAACGCCAGAACTCTCAGTCATGGTTTGTTATAACCTCTGTTTATGACGAGCCATGTCTCTCAGCTTTGGTGTTGAATTCATGCTGGTCATCAGTTGGTTGGTTTCCCCACCAAATAATTAGGGTACCCGCCATCACTGTAGCCAACATGTACATCTAATTCTTGGCCTCTCAGCAGACTGTAAATAATGTTAGTTCAATAGTTGCCCATTTTAATTATGATTCTGTAGCTATGTGATGGAGGTATGTAGCTAATGAAATATTTACAAAAGGAAAATAACATGCTGTGTTTACAGGTGAGATGAGAGCGTGAACATGGACATGTTTGTGGGTATGAAAGAGCACACTGAAGGGGAGGTGAAGCAGGAATGCAGAAGGAAAGTGTAAAAGGACAGTCATGAAGATAGATAATGTGAGAGATGGAGGATGTCAGAAAGGAGTAAACTGTGTGACAGGGAGTATGGAATTGATTTACACACTCAAAAGGCCACTCCCCCTTCCAGACCTTGCTAATGTCTAATTCCCAATCTTATTTTTTTCTGAATTGGAACATTTTCAATTTTAAATATTCCTAACAAAATCATTGTTGTTACTCATTTATCTGATACTCCTAACAAGCATTGGCGAACCAAATACCCGTCTGGGGATATGTTGTGTGAAGCACAGGATTTCACCTACTATATGTTGTAAGTCACATGTCTTAGAAAGAATTGCTCCGTTGGCAGAAGCTTTCAGCATGTAGCTGCCGGCTGACTTTCTAGATTATGTATCGTTGGTATTTCAGGGGATGATAGGATGGGACAAACTTGTACTGACGCAAAACAGATTGACACTGCACAAAAAATGCAGAAATGGCCTAGCATTGTTGTAACTAAAAGAAGCGGGTAACTTTAGATATATATGGTGAGTGGCTCGTTGCACTACTATAGTGGAATAATGCCATGTGCTCACAAATATACACACGTGCTTATTTTGTGCTGATTTGTGTCAGTCCTGAGCATGGGAACTATTTGGGACCAGCATTTATTTGTAATCATCAGACTTAGAGAGGATGAGAGAGACAGAGAAACTGTGAAAGTGAAAGACAGGTAAACGGTGATAAAGGGAGAAAGGAGGACTGAAAATGGTCCTGCAAGAGTGAGATAAGGAGGATGTTGAAAAAATAGATGGAGTCCTGGCATTCTGCAGCACATGTAGGAGGCTCCTAAAAAATACCAATTATACTTTAACTGAACCAGTGCCATTGACAAAAAGGGAAATCTTATTAATGTGCCCTCAAGACTTTGACAATCTCTTGCATTATATAACGATCCAGGATTCTTTATCAAACAGCTCTTAATTGTACAAAGTGTCAACATTCTAATGTTTCTCATGTGCCAGTTGTGCAGAGATAATCAGTTGAAATAAATAGCAAATAATAAATACATAAATATTAAATATACTTTTGTGCGTGCAAGAGCAACAAGAATACCCTACAGATAGTAGAAATGTCCATTATCTGAATCCCATTAAATCTTCATCCCAGCTCGGCCTCTTTGCCACAGCCCCTGGCCCGCCCCTCACCTGCAGCCTAATTGGGTGTGTACCTGTGCACCCCCCCCCCCCATTTAAAACACTGGTTATAGCTGTCTCACAGTTTCATATCTTGTACAGGAAACCAACTTTTGATTTTGATGAGAACATAATCTTTCAGACTACATCTTTTTCCTGCTCACGACCATCGTTGACAAAAATGTGCCTCCTTTCCTATCCTTTCTTTCATTCAGTGTATCTGCTATCCTCATTAAGCTGGTCAGCTACCATTTCATCATTCACCAACATTACATTAAAATCACCCCACAAACTATAGTCAAATTATTGCCCAATAGTTTGATTAGACAATGGCTTTTCAGTTTGGGCCTCTAGTGCATTTAAAACGAATATGCCATTTTTGTTTTATGAGTACTTCCCTCGGGAATATATTCATTAAAAATGTCAGTCATTACTGCATCAGTATATGCACCGTCATGTTTAATACGTTTCTTTTCACCACCAGAAAATACGTGACATATGCACACTATGCAATCAAGGTCCAAGTCACTAATGCAGATTGATGATAGGACACAAAATCTTCTACTGAGACATCATTGACGACTCATGTTTCCTGAAAACAAGAAACATCCTGCTGGCCAACAGCCCCTTCCATCAGTTGTCAACCTGTGTTGTTTTTTTAAAAATTATTTTTATTTTGAAAAATAAAAGGCTCAATCAATTTATCTCAATACACATTACAGTTGAATGATCTGTTCCATTTATGCTCATACACTGTTAGTAATCTAATATATACAGCACAAAAAACCCATTATGCTCGAGTTTTGATTTATATATCAGCACTGTCTTGTACCGTGGTGTAGTGAAATATCCCTTGATCTACGCCCATTGACCACTACCCGGGCCACTGGATCAGTGTATAGTAAACGGACCCAGAAGCAAAATTTCGTTCCGAAGCCTAGTTTCTGGAGAACAGCGTAGAGAAACAGCCGCTCGACTGTGTCAAAAGCCAAGCGGTCATCTAGGGACAGCACTATAGCCTCTTCCTGGATAGTATGACTACGGCCAATACGGACAGTACCGAAAAAAATAAATAAAACAAATTTTTTTGTGCGCGCTGCACCACCAAATGTGATGCAGCGCGAAAATTCGTTTTTACCGGTACTTACCTTAAATCGTCCGTTTCCTGCATTTTACAACCCCCCACCCTGCCCCTCCCCCACCACACGTCACCGCCTGGTGGCACGCCCGTCACGGGCTGTGCCTGCGCTTATACCACTCTATGGAATACCGTTGGGTGCCAACGCTTTACCAGACTGTAATTTGCCGGTTGCCAGCGCAATTTCTTCCGCGGAGAGTTCTACCTGTAAGGTCTGAGCCTCTGCTTCCTCCAGTTGAGGAAGCTTAATATCTCAGAGGAACTCCTCAAAGTCTGTTTGCGTGAGCGCTATTGTGGAAGCATAGACCTGTTCAAAGTGGTCTGCTAGCAGGTCCCCTATGCACTGGGGATCTCAAGTTGAACCACCCATGTTGGAGTTCTGTCACCCACCTATCCACCTTTTCTTTTTTATCGAGCCAGGCCAGGAGCTCTCCAGCCTTGTCCCCATTTTCATAAATGGTATGTTGGGTTCAAGAGAGTCGCGTTCTTGCTGCTCTCCAAAGAAATTCCCTATACACCTGTTTCTTTAGCTGCATTAGGTGGGCATTTGCGTCAAAGGGATCCTGAATGTGGGATCTCTCCAGGTCTTCCACTTCCTTTTCTAGTGTCTCTCCAGTTTTGATTTCTCCCTTTTATGGTGGGTGATTAGTGAGGTAGCTTGCCCGCGAAGCACAGTTTTGTATGCCTCCCCAGAGGACGGTTGGGGAGGAGATGGAGAGTACGTTTTCAGTGAAGTAGTATTCGGTAGTGTCAGTTAGCTCCTTCCCTATCTCTGGAGACTTCAAATATCTGGGATATATGGGGATTATACAGTTCTGTGCTGTGGAGATGCTAAGTGTAGAGAGTACTAATCGGGGAGTGGTCAGAGATACCTCTCGGCAAGTGTGTTACTGATTGGAATTTCCCTAGTTCTGCTGCCGGTGCCAGTAACTAGGTACTTCTAGAGAGGCTGTTGTGCACCCCGAGTATTATTGTATAGTTTTGTCGAAAGGCAATGGGTGCACCAAATGTTAACCATACCTATCGCGTTGGGGAAATCAGTCAGTGCCGAATGTGAGCAGTGTTGCTGTCACGGGGGTGTGAGATCTAGAGCATCATTCAAAGTGGTGTTGAAGTTGTTGTCGAGTTTCAAAAGTTGCACTTGTTTTTTCAGTGCGGCTGTGTCTGCATTCATGTTGGCTGTTATGGATTCGACCTCTGTTACACAGGAGCTCAATTTCCGAAAACTGGCACAGATAAGGGAGAGTTTAGTGATCACAGTATCAATAAGGGACTCCAGAGAGGTATGGACCTTATTTAAGGGGGACATGATGTCTTGCAGTGTGATTTCTATCTCCGGGGTAGTCTCGTTGACGGGACGTTCCAGTCTCGGTTCAGTCGTTCACTTCTTTGTCAGACTTAGAATAAGCGTATTTCTCCACTTTGTTCTGTTGGCCCCGGCCCCCCATGGTGCCTTGCCAAAACAACCGCTCCCAGGAGCACCAACTGTCCAAGGGCAGTAATCGCCACCGCCTGACCGTGTCACCCAATGGCTCACGTGGCCTGTTGGTTTTCCTGCTATCAGGTGTGTTTTACTGTAGGTTCAGGACCATAGCCGGAGCACAAGGTAGGAGTAAGGGCAAGCATGGAGCATGTTGCACAGTGATCTTGGGTTGAGCCTAAATTTATGCACAGCTGAAGTCTGGGTCCGTCCAGGTACAGGTCGCGGATATAGATGGCAATGTCTCTCAGATTTCAGGGTAGATCTACCAGGCCAGCTCCTTGTTTAATCGCAGCGCAGGACCCTTGCATCTGCCATTTAAGAGCACCATAGTTCAAGGGCTCCACAAGAATCCCCAGTCCAGAGCGATCCGCAGTGCCGGTATTTCCCAGAGGCAACCTCCTGACTGAAACCAGCATTCATATCCCTTGCCAGGCGCATAGATGGTTCACTACAGCGGCACACCAAGAAGGAATCTGCCCTGCGCCCGTGCGGAGCTTGATGTTCTAGGCTGCATCCACTACAGCGTTAAAATGGTGCCCATGGAGTGTATAATACTAGAGAGGTGGCGCGTTGCTTAGCCAGTCTTCACCACAGTAGGACAAAACTGGCCGATGGAATCCCCTCGCTCTCAGCTCCTCAGGGGGTCCGGATGTACAGTCAAGGTTGCACTGGCTCTTTGGGAGGTCCCGAAGGGTGAGCGAATAAGTGCATGTAAGAGCCCAGGGCGCAGTTGGTCAGGGAGCGCTGCCGGGCCCGCAAACAGTGGCGCCGGATGTCTCACCTACGCCAGTCCCGGGTCTCGGTGTGAAGTTAGGCCGTGGGGGTTTCGTGTGGCCACATTTAGCGGGGAAGGTGCCAGGAGCCGGGCAAGTCATTTTTCGGGTGCGGACGAAGTTCCGCCAGGCCCGCGACTGAACGTGGCCATGCCAGATCTCGCACCTACGTCAGTCCCCGGTCTCGGTGTGAAGTTAGGCTGCAAAGGGTTTCGTGCTGCCACAGGTAGCGGGGAAGGTGCCAGGAGCCAGGCAAGTCATTTTTCTGGTGCAGGCAGAGTTCTGCCACACCAGCAGCCTATTTTCAGTGGGTAAGGTGTGATTAATGTGTCAGCTTTACTTTTTTTTCCCCCCAGAGGTCCGGAGCACTACAAGGTGGCGGCCATTTCTTTTGGCAGTAGGCAACGCCCTCCACCTGTGTTTTTTTTACCCAGGCCAGCTATATTCCAAACCAAGGTGCTGCATCACGGTCCTCTGATGCTCTCACATGCCTAAATTCCAGCAGCAGCTTCTTCACTAGGGTGTAGGAGCTTCGCCCCAGTGCAGTGAAACAAGAAGAAATATAAACTGGTAAACTTTCACTTTAAAAAGTTGCTGACATCCAGCCCAGGCTGCTTTGTTGACTCATGGTCTTTTTGCTACTTATGACATTGCAATAGATCACCTTCCTTTCAGATACATAATCCATTTCAATTTGCGGTTGGGCAAATTGTCATGTACACCCAGGGGAAAAGAACTGTGCTCCCTGAGGAGGTTTCCAGCCACCACTTTGGCAAGGCTATGCAAAGCAGGCCTCAGTTTTTTGGTCGAGCCTGTGCATCACATGCGCTGCTCTGTGGCATGCTGTATTGGAGTATGCATTTGAATCCCAGCCCCCTCACACCATATACTTGTCATTGGCTTTTGTCATTGCGCCTTTGTAAATGCTGGCTTCTGATTCCTACATAGGCTTCTTAGTCACTCCATAGTACTGCCTTGTCTTCCTTTGTAACCTCCCATGAGGACTGGCCCTTTTACTTCGGTTGTTATACCGTCTGCTTTATAAGTTGGTGAGCACTATTTTCTTTAATTCTCTTCCCCTATTCCACCCACGACATCACAGCGACTGTCCAATTTTATTTTAATAGCAATGTATTTTTATTCAACTTACAGACCGGTACCGCATATAGCGGCTATGCTTATTTAATTATTTAATATATGGCGCGGTTAGCTTTCATTTTAGTTGCCCCGCCTATTTAATTATTTATTGGCCGCGGGGTCCACTTTCACTTTAGCAACCACACTTATTTAATTATTTAATTACCAGCGTGGGCCGCTTTCACTTTAGCGACTGCGCTACAGAACCTTTTGAAATGACTTAGGGGCAGATTTACAATAACTGATGCATCCCCAGAGATGCGTCAGTTATTGTGCGCCACAGCTCCATCACCCATGGTGCGCCGCATTGTAAATGCGGCGCACCATGGGGCAAAAACAGCACAGATGTGTGACGCATCTGTGCCGTAAAGGCGGTGCATTGCTGGAGTTGCGTCGCAAGCGCGACGCAGCTCCAGCAATGCTCTGGGGGGCCCTATCTGTCCAATGCTGCGTCAAGCCTTACGCCTGCTTCAAGCAGGCGCAGGGTTTTGACGCAGCATTGGCCTAAAAGTGCCTGCGTGAAATCTTGTAGATTTGTGAGGCGCACCTACCCCGGAACGCCCACCCTGCGCCGGAACGCCCACATGTGGTGCAGGGCTTTACAACGTGAAGCATCTGCCCAGATGCGTCATGTTGTAAATGTGTCACAGGGATGCGCCACGTTTACGCCGCCGTTGCGTGACACAACGGCGGCTTAAACGTGGCGCAAGTCCGACATAAATCTGCCCCTTGCTTTTTTTTTTACTTTAGGTGAAAGTGCCACACGCACCTTCATTTTAATGTTAGCCCCTTTGTTTAGACGCTGCTCATGGTAACCTGAATATGAGAGCAGCGTCTAAAAAAAGGGGCCTGGCCACCATTAGAGTGGTCTCGCATTTGCAAGAGTTTAAGCTTGTGGCATTAAAAACAACAATGCCTTTTATATATGTGTTCCTTTTAAAAACACATAAATGAAAATATTTGACATTTTCATTGCCAATAGCTTAAACGCTCGCAAATACGAGACCTATTGCATTGATGTTGCTTGTTTTCGAAAGTTGCTAGAATGGGCAGACACAAGTCCATTCAAACATTGTCAACCTCCATGCCCCAGCTGAGAAAAAAATGTGCACCTGTAAGAAGATGGCCACGGTATCTGCGAGGATTCGACCTGCTTTTTGCCAAGTACAAGTAGCTTTCAAAAGCCAGAGAAGGTTCCAGCTGCACAGAATATTATGGGCAGCTCATAAACTGTACATATGTTTAAAAATAACAACACTATTTTTCAATAGCGATGAAGCATGGGTTTGTGATATAATCCTGCTTGATCCAATCTGTTCATAACTGTGTTATTAACAAAACAATGACGAATGGTGTGAATTCTTTACATCAATGAAATTGGGATATTCATATTCGAAAGTACTATGTGAAAATGTGCAAGAAATGCAGGACATGTTTAGGAAAACAGAAGCTGCAACGTTTAACATGCTGAAAGCATGGAAAATATATGAAGATATTTTTACATATTATAGGAGAGAGACTTGAAAAATGCATTTATAATCATGCTTGTAGAAATATAAAAATAGAAAAAACTCTTACAGAAAATGTTTCAGGAAAAGTTTGTCCTATCTTCATACAAGAGAAAAACAAATATTTGTATTAGTTTTATTATTGGAAGAGTTAGATTATACTCATGGATTCAATTAGGATAATTACTCTTGTATCCCTGATTCTTATATGTTTCTTTTTCTAAAATATGAATGCATGTGTTTTATTCTTCAGAAAATGACGATTTATGCTTTTCTATGAAGGCCTCAAACCCTGCTAAATAATTTTCCTTTTCCTAAGGTAAGCCACAGAAGAATGTATTTTGTCCTTCACTATTTGTAAAAAGATGATTTATTTGTTTATCTGTGCTTAGAATATCATTAGGATTTCCTTCCTATGGTTAGAGTATTTCTCTCTATGAATAATTGCGTCAACTAATGTTGCAAACCGATGTGGAAGCGAGCGTGAGGACTTGGAACTGTCAAAATTTATTTTCCTGCTTCCGTACAACGATGATGACATTCATTTTTAAACAAAGAACTTTAACCAACAAATCCAGACAAAGTGACTAAGACGATGATCACCCCATAACACTGACCAATGGAATCACGTGGAAGTATGAAATTGCATCTTTAGGGGGATTGAACTTTTTAGCATTTGGGGTATACTTATTACAGTGAGAAAAGAACTGGGCAGTAGCTGCGTCTATGAGAAGAGAGCCTTTGCTGCTGTACTCTCTATGCTACTCTGGCTTGCCTATTATCCATGCAAATCCTGAGTGAAACTATCCTGATTGTCTTGTACTTCATCAGCTGGTGATGTTGCTTAAACCATGCCTTTTCAGCTGAAGGGTTAGCTATTTCTGGCTATTACATGCTGTGCATTAGTATTCTCTGATCTAGGTTTGTATGAAATTATGAATAGCATACTGATTTGCAATGATTTCTTCTTTGAAATGTTCTCTCTCTCCCCTCTCATGCTGTTATTGAAATATATGATGCATTGTAAATAAACTGTACTTTCTTTTTGTGACATGACCTGTAATACTGAAATAACACAGAAATTATGATTTCTTATGTACTTGTGTATTGACAATTCATATTGTGATATACTTAGATAAAAGTAACTTGATAAGTATCCAGAGTTTGTCTTCATTAATGAATTATTAGACATAATGTACACTGTGATTACGATTTTTGGACAGGCTTTTTCTTCGTTATAGATCCTCATGAGGGAAATAACATCAGTCTTTTATTATCGAGTCCCTATTAGCTCTACCAAACATCTATCGGAGGACCTGATTCATGTAAATGGTTATTGAGTTTCCATGGGCCCAAACCGCTTGGTTATAGAAAGGTTTATGAACTTAATAAATTAGTGACAATGTGAATTATTATAAAATATACACTGTTTCAACTAGATCAATTGTTTAGGCAACTGAGTGGCGCCGGCAAGATTGTCTTCATGGCTCCTGGGTTTTTCATTGATACATGTTGTTTGGTGAGGGGTGATGGCTTTTAAATCGCAATGGCAGGCATCCATGACAACTTACGCAAGGGCATTGGACTGGCTGTCCATTAAAACTCACTATTGCAAATGAGGCTGCTATCAAACGCTTACCCTTGGTCGAGCAGCCTCTGCACTGGTGCGAAAATCTTTGTTTGCGCACCCCCAATGACCTCCTTCGACATCTTTCAGAAGTGTCCCTAATCGATCCATAGCCCCTCGCTCACATGAATTTTAATTCTTTTATAGGGTAATGCATGCAAGTGTGGGGCTTCAGACACAGGTGTTATACAATGAATCATACTTGAGTGAATCAGTGAGCGATTTACATAACATACAATTTGGTGATCTATGCAGCAGGCGTATTAACCCAGTGGGTTACTTTAAGATGACTCAGAACTGCCACTAGACAAAATTCGGATCTCTCTCCAGCAGTGGGTACATTATTCATCAGAGTTAGTTATCTCAACATTTTTATTGTTGCTGGAAAGTTGCTGGACGCACAAGAGGCTTACAAACCCCTAAAACCAGGGCCCATCTAGCTAGTCCTGTGTTGTCTGTCACACCATCCAAAAGCCAGTCCTGACCCTTGCAAGATTCAGCTCTAGAAAATCCATTAGGCCTAACTCAGGTTTTTGGTTCAAATGTGAATGAGCCTCAAGCTCTGGTAGGGGTTGTACCATAGTCTTGGTTAGGGGTGCCTTCTGGCGGATACACATCCTCCACTGACACCTTGTGCAAGCTGGACGGAGGCTGCAACGATGTTGGCTCCCTGGATCCAGTCAGGACCTTATTTACATCTGTATGTGTATTTGCATGAGGCCTTGCAGTGAAGATCTTCTTTGGTATTAATCTTTGCAAATCTGTCAATGAAGCCCCACCCCTCTTAGCAATTGTATCTGCTCGCACAGTGCTTGACAGGCTATTATTTACTGATTCCCTTAATTTCTTAACTGCTAACAGTTCCTTGGTCATCATTTTTCACATACTTAAGAGTCGCTTATTTGGGTTCGAGCTGGGTGAGAAACATCCGTGGCCTGGTATCAATGCTTTTTGTTTGTTCATTTTTTAGTGGATGGAAACGCCCTCTGAAGTCATTGATACATGTGGCTTTTCTCCCGTGATCTTTACGGGTAGGCCAGCTCAGTAGAAGGGAACTGCAGAATGTTATGTGGCCTTACAGCCAAGTATCAATGAGAGAAGCACCTAGAAAACTTCCTTGAATGTATTTAGGATGGCTGAACAACCACGTTTGCCCTCTAGGTTATGATATTTTGGTGTAGATTCTGCAATAAGGTCCTCCATGCCAAGCCCCTCATTTTGGAGTGTTTAAAATACTTAGTATTCTTGTCTAGTTTTCTTTTAAGCAGCTAAGGCAAGGGTAGATTGGGCATGTCCATAGTGATAGAGGACAATAGAGTGAAAAAGTAACTTCCGTCAGGACCATGGCTTTCCATGCCACAACATTATTATTAGGAGCACTTTGGGCAGCAGTTTGCTCACACTTCTGCCCTTTTGTTGGAGCAGGCTTAGACTATAAGTTTTCCTGTTCACACCCCATGGTTATGTTGGGGGCATTTTCCTGGAAAAACGCTTTCAAGGCAATTTTGCGCGCTCTGGACCAAACTTCTATATATTTCAAAAGTTGAGGAACGTGATGTAGCCCTGCGCTAATCTTACCATTTATTCTGCAATGAACCTTTGATAGGTGGCTGAGAGGTAAAGGGAATTAACATCAATTAAAAATCCTACTTACTGTGTAACCCATTTGGCCATGCATTAAGGATCCACGATCAATAAGTAATGTGAATCAGTTTATTACAAATTGAGGGTCAAACTAACATAACATATGTAAAGATGGAGCCTCGGCCTGTGGGTCTTCCTCAGGACTGGGGGTACAAGGGGGGCGGGTTTGGGCAACCAAACCGGAAATGTGTGATCCTTGAATCACATTTGCATGAGTTGCGGTGGGACCATAGATATCCCTGCTTGTTATAGGGCTAGAGGCGATCGTCCTCTACCAAAAGTATCCATGATGTAGCAACCTCACCCAACTCATGCAGATGTGATCCAAGGACCACACGTTGCCAGTTTGGTTGCTAAAACACCCCCCTTGTATCCCCAGTCCTAAGGAAGACCCGCAGGCCGAGGCTCCAAGTACCCTCTGTGCCCCAAGTCGGGTTGAAATGTCAACACCACAATCCATTGATCCTGGACCAAAAAGCCCCCTCCTTGTACCATGCAAAACATTGATACACTCATCAAAAATGTAAATAAACCATGTATTCTATGAATGTTGTATGGCCAGGACGCCAAGATTGAGATGTTTCTATCAATCGTATTTATTTGTGAACTACTTCTTTACCTTGTGTAAATCTCCTTTGGGATTCTGTCATTTTCCAACCTTCGTACACTTGAGCACTATATCCTTTTTCAGCACGTTCCCCTTGGAGCAACCCGACACTCTTAATATGATAATGAAAATTCTGTAAATATCAGACATTGTCTCTAAAAACGTATTAAATATTGCTGCTTTTTGATATGGTTGGTTGTGGCACATTGTTTTCCTATATGTATTGACTACTAGGAGCAGACATTGAGTGAGCTCCAGATAATTTGCTTTATGATTTGTTTGCTTATACTGAATGAAGGTTTAGGACCACTGTATTCTGTAACGCTTAAAACCCAGGTCCAAGACAGTATTGGGTTACCCCATTTTTGATAATAGTGCCAAGAGGGGTTGGCTATAAAGGATCAGGAATTGGCTAACTGGACTATAAACTAGAAATCAGTCTCATGTAAATTACCCTCAAAACAATGCTATAGAGATACAAGATTATAATGGCAAGCCAAATCTCTTGACGATACATAGGCAAGCCATAATCATAAGACTAAGGGGCCCATTAGGATGGCGAGCGGATTGCCCCGCCGGGCTGACGCAATCCACCCGCCATCCGCACCTAAATTCCCCCGCCATATTAGGATGGCGGGGGGACCGCAGGGGACGGAAAGACCGTCTGCCGCTTTTCCGGCCCGGTTGCCTTGCGGCCGGAGTGGAAAAGGTTTAATATGGTGGCGGTGTCTATGAGACACCGCCAGCCATATTAGCATGGGCATGTAGAAATGCCTTTTGGTGGCGGCAAAGCCGCCACGGAAAGGCATGTGGAGACACCCTGCAGGGGCCCGTTGCGGGCCCCCAGGGACTCCAGGGAGCTGGGGGGTGCACATGGGGGGTACCTATGGTACCCCCAGCATTACAAAGTACAACATAGCAGGCACCACGCTGTGCCTGTCACGTTGTGCTCTGTAATGCATTGCATGTAATGTATCTTCAGCATTGTGGTGGGCGGTGCATTGAGCACCGCCCGCCGCAATGCTAAAGATACAGGATGCACCCGCCACTGTGGGGGGCGCATTCTAATGCCCCCAACGGGACCCCCGCCCTTATGGCAGGCTGTCCCTAAACACGACAGGATTATGGGGCGGACAAAGTCTGCCTGTCATCCTAATGGGCCCCTAAGAGTTCATTATAAACAAAAATGGAGAGTATAGGGATTTTATCCACCTCGGTGGACGGAAAGGTACTCCCAATCCCCTGGATAGGTAACTATATAACAAAAATGAGGAGTACCACCATAGATAAAGCTGGAGAGCGATATCGGTGGGATGGGATTCTAATGAGGAAAAAGAAGAAGTCCTTCTTTGTTGTTAATAAACCCCTCACTCACCGACATGGTCGGTGACATGCTTCATCATCGGGGCCACCTTGACAGCCGAGTGCCATCAAGGTGTGCTGCAACACCTGGGATACAGTGGAGCGGGTATGTGAGTGATGAATGTAGAAAAAAGAAATCAGTGAGTTAAAAATTGTCCTGGTATGGCTTATACAAAATTTTATTCTATGACTACTGGACAATAATAAAAACAGTGTGTGTCGATACAGTGAAGGTTTTATTCTGACCAAATGTATCTGTGAAATATATGTGAGGTCTACATGTTTCAAACCGTAAGGAAATTACCGGTTTTTCTTCAGGACCAAAATAAAGGTGTTTGGTGGTCAGGGTACACTAACACCCTGCCATACCTGCAACCCTTTGTTCCCAAATAACAAAAAGGTTGTTATAGGGCAAAGAGAAAGCAACCCAAAAGTGGTTGTATTAAAAGCAGAAAAACTCCTCTTTAGGGGTTAGAATGCTGCACGGGATTAGAGGGAAGGGAGGCCACAGTACAGGAAACATACTAGTTTCAGTGGTCTGTTTACAGCTGAATATCTATTTCGCCCCTCCATACGCCCATGCTGAAGATACAGGATGCACCCGCCACTGTGGGGGGTGCATTCTAATGCCCCCAACGGGACCCCTGCCCTTATGGCGGGCTGTCCCTAAACACGAAAGGATGACGGGCGGACAAAGTCTGCCTGTCATCCTAATGGGCCCCTAAGAGTTCAGTCAAGGCTATACAGAATAAAAGCATTCGTATTTGATGTTCTGAAATCTATCCAATATAATCACCTTCAGTCATTAGTTCCAAATTAGGACTGCAGCTCAATTAAAGAGAGACAATCATGATAGCTGAGTCTTTATGGCGATTTAGTTTCGTTTATCAGAATTTAAGTTAAACAAGTGCATCAATAAATCAAATATAAAAACAGTTTAGCCAGTTTCTAATAAGGCATTGAAAAAGGATCCCAAAGCTCAAGTGTTCAGGAAGGGAAATTAGACATGCTAGTTCAAGCAGTCTCCCAGAAAGGAAGATACCACTCAGCACACACAGTTTGTAAAGGAAGCCAGGTGAGTCCATTTCGGGCAGCTCAAGAATTTCCAAGTAACATTCCACAAAGGAATAGCCAAGAGCTTCTATGTTACCCATGCCAGCCATGCCTTATCTCAGGTTCCAACCATGACAGAGACAACAACAACAATGACTTGCCTGTCAATTCAAGCAATTTATTTTCTTGGAGGTCCGGGGTTGGCACCTCTTGGAATTATCTCATCTGGTCAGGCCATCAGTCTATTTGTCAGTACGTATAGGATGAGTTTCAGGCAAAACAAAGAAGACAAAAATTGTAGAGAAAAAGTTGGGACAATTACGCAGTCCTTAAGAAATCTGGTGACTGAACAATGCTCCTTTAGCCAGAGCTCATAAGCAAGTTCCAGAGGACAGTTTCCCAGGCAGCTGGTTAGGATTGTAATAAATATTGTAGCAACGTATCTTGTACAGTACATGAGAACTCAAGAAAGAAAACACTGGGGCATAATTTCAAGCCCCTTTCACCACAGGATCAACACTTTCAGTGACGCCCCTTGTGGCTATAAACCCTTCGCCTTATTTACAAGGCAGCGTTAATTCACATACCATGGCTTAACATAATTTGTAAATAAGGCCCGCTTTCCCGATACACTTAGCATAAAAGAGAGTTGTGGGCGCTCTGCAGCAACACTAACTGATTTTGATACTGCCCCCTATTTACATGGGTGGCAAAACTAGGAGGCAGCACCAAATTAAGATGAGGGAAAACCTGGTCTTAACATGGCAAAACAAAGAGAAATGGTTTATTTCTCCTAGTTTTTGCTGTTTCTATACACACAGAAACAGCAAATTGATATGCCATGAAGGTGTACAATGCAGCATACATAGAAATTACAAATCGCCATTCTGGATTGTGTATGTGCAGGAAGGGACACCTTTCTGCTCATAAACAATCATTCCCTCAAAGCAGGCACCCTTGCTCTATGGTGCAAGTGGGCCTGCATTGGTGCTATGCATCTGAATTTAACGCCAGCTCACAGAGAAATGCAGGTGTGTGCCTTATTATAGTAAATACGGCGCATCCCAGCGTTTCTAAGGTGACGGAGCATGGCGTTAGCAATTTTGGCACTTACACACGTTTTGCCCCTTTCTTATACATATGCCCCACTGTTTCATACTATTTTGTTATATTGAGGAACTCTCTCTTGAATAGTAGATTCAGCAAGTCATTATACTTTACATTTCAGTCAGGCCCACGTTAAATTAAGTTAATTAAACGAAACATATATAGACTTTTGAAGCATTTATTCATAAGATATATAAAGATGTCATGATTCTAGTATGACTCTGATGCACTTGAAATCATTTAGTACAATTACAAATAATACGCGTCAGTATGACATACTTTTATTTTTTCAAATGTACCAGAGTGTAAATACATTTAAACTGGTAATTAATTTAAATCGTTCTGAGTGCACTTCATTAGTACATGTATCAAATATAATCTATGAAAATTCATGAAGGCATCCTTAATTAAGCATGTGTGACATCTACTTTTCTTTTGTCATTTCGGTGCAGACGTTTACACATAAAAGATATATTTATTTTGAATTTGTCATCATATTCAGATTAAACATTAATGGCTAAATAGTTTTCAATGGTTACACACACATATAAATGATGTTAATATATGATTAGAGATAAACTCCATAACGTGAGAGTTCACCATTTACACAATTTATAGCACACATTAATGCAATATAGTTTGTTTCTTTAATAAATCACAATCTATATTATTTATACGAATGATATCATCCAAACTACATTTTTTCTCTAAGCATTTATGATGCAGTAAGTTAAAATCTTTTAATTTCGTCATGCTTTCTATACTGTGTAGTATGTGCACCTATAATAATTTTCTCTCAGAAAGTCTAATAATCGGTTTTTCTCTGGTCTCTAACGTTTAAATGTAATTTATTTTTCAACTGTGCTCAATAGCACTATTTTGCCAATGTGCATGTGGGTGTGTCAGTGAAGACAAGAGTGCCTCTGAGTCTGGTACTGACTTAGGGACCACAAGTGCCAAGGACCTTTTGGGATCATTTCTGCTGATCCTGCTCCACTCTAGGAGTTGCCTCAAGAGGCCACCACTCAAACGAGGCTGACGAGCCCTCCCATCAAATGCGCTCAGATCTTTATCAATAGGAGACATGGAGGCACAAGGGAGGCATTCTTGGGTGTCTCATTGGCAACTGAATTTGACTCACCTTGTCTGTACAACATAATCTGTGGTACCATGGCAGTGACATCAATGGGCCATGTACTTGAAATGAGGATAATTATGAAGCCACCGACCATGGTAAGATTTGAACTTCATTGGAGACTCCATGGGGCATAACCATAAAACTGTTGATCACTGGTAATTTTTTCCGACTCTGGTGGGGAAGAAAATTTCCAAATGAAAGTTGACTTACATGGTTCTGTTCAACTTCACCATTTCAAACCTTGAGTGGGGCGCATTTAGAGACAGTAGGCTAGTGACTAAAGACCTGCACAAAAGTGTTGCTTGGAAATTAATTTACCTTAAAAATTGAACGGACAAGAGGCATTTGGCAAAACAGGAACAAGTTGGTTTAATTAAACGCAGTGGCCTGGATAGTATTGACAGAGGAAATTCTCTCATTGTACAGAAGTTGTATTCGACCATTTATACTGTTCTTGAGGTACAATAAACCAATCTAGCACTCTTAACCTAATCAAAAACAACAAGCATAACCATCTGATAAAGGGTATACAGGTGGCTCTCGACCGTATGTGTCCATATGTCCGGTGGGGAAGCACGTGATCACTGCATGTAGTGTGCATGCTGTGTTCTAATTGGATGAGTGTCCTAACTACATATGTCATTTATCTTTGTGGTACTTTGGGAATGCGCACCATTGGCCAAATATTTTTTATTGTGCCCAATTTCGTCTGACCTGTTTATGGTGTAACTTCCTAGCTGTGGGGTGGATCAGGGTTTTTCCTAGGTGTGCATTGCCTTCGGGCTTAGTGTAACCCCACTTGTGACCTGTCAATCAGTAGGCTCAGGTTTGGGTCTCAGGGCGACGTTTGCTTCCGTTTGCTGCTCCTCCCACTCCTTGTGGGGAACGTGTAGCTTACCATCTGGTTGCTTTTGCATGCTTCTTCCGGTATCTCGCAAACACAACAGGTTATGGACCGAATGTGGATCAATGTCACACACTCAACCCAGTCCAAAGATCTGGGCCCAAATCCATCGTTATTTTGCACTCCACACCACCCTGGGTTAGACAATGGCGATATGCAAATCAGCTCTGACCCTGTGCCCCATGGGAACAGTCCAGTCCGAACTACAAAAGCCATGTCCTTCCCAGAACGGAATCAAGCATCCGAGGACCGGACCGGTTTCGAGGTAACACCTCTCATCAGCCCGGCTAGCTTGACTCCAGTGGTGTGGAGTGCCTGGGACCCAAGTCTGGGCATCCCCAGCGCACTTAGGGCGGAATATGCAAACACAACAGGTGATGGACCAAATGTGGATCAATGTCACACACTCAACCCAGTCCAAAGATCTGGGCCCAAATCCATCGTTATTTTGCACTCCACACCACCCTGTGTTAGACAATGGCGATATGCAAATCAGCTCTGACCCTGTGCCCCATGGGAACAGTCCAGTCCGAACTACAAAAGCCATGTCCTTCCCAGAACGGAATCAAGCATCCGAGGACCGGACCGGTTTCGAGGTAACACCTCTCATCAGCCCGGCTAGCTTGACTCCAGTGGTGTGGAGTGCCTGGGACCCACGTCTGGGCATTCCCAGCGCACTTAGGGTGGAATATGCAAACACAACAGGTGATGGACCGAATGTGGATCAATGTCACACACTCAACCCAGTCCAAAGATCTGGGCCCAAATCCATCGTTATTTTGCACTCCACACCACCCTGGGTTAGACAATGGCAATATGCAAATCAGCTCTGACCCTGTGCCCCATGGGAACAGTCCAGTCCGAACTACAAAAGCCATGTCCTTCCCAGAACGGAATCAAGCATCCGAGGACCAGACCGGTTTCGAGGTAACACCTCTCATCAGCCCGGCTAGCTTGACTCCAGTGGTGTGGAGTGCCTGGGACCCAAGTCTGGGCATCCCCAGCGCACTTAGGGCGGAATATGCAAACACAACAGGTGATGGACCAAATGTGGATCAATGTCACACACTCAACCCAGTCCAAAGATCTGGGCCCAAATCCATCGTTATTTTGCACTCCACACCACCCTGTGTTAGACAATGGCGATATGCAAATCAGCTCTGACCCTGTGCCCCATGGGAACAGTCCAGTCCGAACTACAAAAGCCATGTCCTTCCCAGAACGGAATCAAGCATCCGAGGACCGGACCGGTTTCGAGGTAACACCTCTCATCAGCCCGGCTAGCTTGACTCCAGTGGTGTGGAGTGCCTGGGACCCACGTCTGGGCATTCCCAGCGCACTTAGGGTGGAATATGCAAACACAACAGGTGATGGACCGAATGTGGATCAATGTCACACACTCAACCCAGTCCAAAGATCTGGGCCCAAATCCATCGTTATTTTGCACTCCACACCACCCTGGGTTAGACAATGGCAATATGCAAATCAGCTCTGACCCTGTGCCCCATGGGAACAGTCCAGTCCGAACTACAAAAGCCATGTCCTTCCCAGAACGGAATCAAGCATCCGAGGACCAGACCGGTTTCGAGGTAACACCTCTCATCAGCGCGGCTAGCTTGACTCCAGTGGTGTGGAGTGCCTGGGACCCACGTCTGGGCATCCCCAGCGCACTTAGGGCAGAATATGCAAACACAGCAGGTGATGGACCGAATGTGGATCAATGTCACACACTCAACCCAGTCCAAAGATCTGGGCCAAAGTCCATCGTTATTTTGCACTCCACACCACCCTGGGTTAGACAATGGCGATATGCAAATCAGCTCTGACCCTGTGCCCCATGGGAACAGTCCAGTCCGAACTACAAAAGCCATGTCCTTCCCAGAACGGAATCAAGCATCCGAGGACCGGACCGGTTTCGAGGTAACACCTCTCATCAGCCTGGCTAGCTTGACTCCAGTGGTGTGGAGGGCCTGGGACCCACGTCTGGGCATCCCCAGCGCACTTAGGGCGGAATATGCAAACACAACAGGTGATGGACCAAATGTGGATCAATGTCACACACTCAACCCAGTCCAAAGATCTGGGCCCAAATCCATCGTTATTTTGCACTCCACACCACCCTGTGTTAGACAATGGCGATATGCAAATCAGCTTTGACCCTGTGCCCCATGGGAACAGTCCAGTCCGAACTACAAAAGCCATGTCCTTCCCAGAACGGAATCAGGCATCCGAGGACCGGACCGGTTTCGAGGTAACACCTCTCATCAGCCCGGCTAGCTTGACTCCAGTGGTGTGGAGTGCCTGGGACCCACGTCTGGGCATCCTCAGCGCACTTAGGGCGGAATATGCAAACACAACAGGTGATGGACCGAATGTGGATCAATGTCACACACTCAGCCCAGTTCAAAGATCTAGGCCCAAATCCATCGTTATTTTGCACTCCACACCACCCTGGGTTAGACAATGGCGATATGCAAATCAGCTCTGACCCTGTGCCCCATGGGAACAGTCCAGTCCGAACTACAAAAGCCATGTCCTTCCCAGAACGGAATCAAGCATCCGAGGACCGGACCGGTTTCGAGGTAACACCTCTCATCAGCCCGGCTAGCTTGACTCCAGTGGTGTGGAGTGCCTGAGACCCACGTCTGGGCATCCCCAGCGCACTTAGGGCGGAATATGCAAACACAACAGGTGATGGACCAAATGTGGATCAATGTCACACACTCAACCCAGTCCAAAGATCTGGGCCCAAATCCATCGTTATTTTGCACTCCACACCACCCTGGGTTAGACAATGGAGATATGCAAATCAGCTCTGACCCTGTGCCCCATGGGAACAGTCCAGTCCGAACTACAAAAGCCATGTCCTTCCCAGAACCGAATTAAGCATCCGAGGACCGGACCGGTTTCGAGGTAACACCTCTCATCAGCCCGGCTAGCTTGACTCCAGTGGTGTGGAGTGCCTGGGACCCACGTCTGGGCATCCCCAGCGCACTTAGGGCGGAATATGCAAACACAACAGGTGATGGACAGAATGTGGATCAATGTCACACACTCAACCCAGTCCAAAGATCTGGGCCCAAATCCATCGTTATTTTGCACTCCACACCACCCTGGGTTAGACAATGGCAATATGCAAATCAGCTCTGACCCTGTGCCCCATGGGAACAGTCCAGTCCGAACTACAAAAGCCATGTCCTTCCCAGAACGGAGTCAAGCATCCGAGGACCGGACCGGTTTCGAGGTAACACCTCTCATCAGCCCGGCTAGCTTGACTCCAGTGGTGTGGAGTGCCTGGGACCCACGTCTGGGCATCCCCAGCGCACTTAGGGCGGAATATGCAAACACAACAGGTGATGGACCGAATGTGGATCAATGTCACACACTCAGCCCAGTTCAAAGATCTAGGCCCAAATCCATTGTTATTTTGCACTCCACACCACCCTGGGTTAGACAATGGCGATATGCAAATCAGCTCTGACCCTGTGCCCCATGGGAACAGTCCAGTCCGAACTACAAAAGCCATGTCCTTCCCAGAACAGAATCAAGCATCCGAGGACCGGACCGGTTTTGAGGTAACACCTCTCATCAGCCCGGCTAGCTTGACTCCAGTGGTGTGGAGTGCCTGAGACCCACGTCTGGGCATCCCCAGCGCACTCAGGGCGGAATATGCAAACACAACAGGTGATGGACCAAATGTGGATCAATGTCACACACTCAACCCAGTCCAAAGATCTGGGCCCAAATCCATCGTTATTTTGCACTCCACACCACCCTGGGTTAGACAATGGAGATATGCAAATCAGCTCTGACCCTGTGCCCCATGGGAACAGTCCAGTCCGAACTACAAAAGCCATGTCCTTCCCAGAACAGAATTAAGCATCCGAGAACCTGACCGGTTTCGAGGTAACACCTCTCATCAGCCCGGCTAGCTTGACTCCAGTGGTGTGGAGTGCCTGGGACCCACGTCTGGGCATCCCCAGCGCACTTAGGGCGGAATATGCAAACACAACAGGTGATGGACCGAATGTGGATCTATGTCACACACTCAACCCAGTCCAAAGATCTGGGCCCAAATCCATCGTTATTTTGCACTCCACACCACCCTGGGTTAGACAATGGCGATATGCAAATCAGCTCTGACCCTGTGCCCCATGGGAACAGTCCAGTCCGAACTACAAAAGCCATGTCCTTCCCAGAACAGAGTCAAGCATCCGAGGACCGGACCGGTTTCGAGGTAACACCTCTCATCAGCCCGGCTAGCTTGACTCCAGTGGTGTGGAGTGCCTGGGACCCACGTCTGGGCATCCCCAGCGCACTTAGGGCGGAATATGCAAACACAACAGGTGATGGACCGAATGTGGATCAATGTCACACACTCAACCCAGTCCAAAGATCTGGGCCCAAATCCATCGTTATTTTGCACTCCACACCAACCTGGGTTAGACAATGGCGATATGCAAATCAGCTCTGACCCTGTGCCCCATGGGAACAGTCCAGTCCGAACTACAAAAGCCATGTCCTTCCCAGAACGGAATCAAGCATCCGAGGACCGGACCGGTTTCGAGGTAACACCTCTCATCAGCCCGGCTAGCTTGACTCCAGTGGTGTGGAGTGCCTGGGACCCACGTCTGGGCATCCCTAGCGCACTTAGGGTGGAATATGCAAACACAACAGGTGATGGACCGAATGTGGATCAATGTCACACACTCAACCCAGTCCAAAGATCTGGGCCCAAATCCATCATTATTTTGCACTCCACACCACCCTGGGTTAGACAATGGAGATATGCAAATCAGCTCTGACCCTGTGCTCCATGGGAACAGTCCAGTCCGAACTACAAAAGCCATGTCCTTCCCAGAACGGAATCAAGCATCCAAAGACCGGACCGGTTTTGAGGTAACACCTCTCATCAGCCCGGCTAGCTTGACTCCAGTGGTGTGGAGTGCCTGGGACCCACGCCTGGGCATCCCCAGCGCACTTAGGGCGGAATATGCAAACACAACAGGTGATGGACCGAATGTGGATCAATGTCACACACTTTACCCAATCCAAAGATCTGGGCCCAAATCCATCCTTATTTTGCACTCCACACCACCCTGGGTTAGACAATGGCGATATGCAAATCAGCTCTGACCCTGTGCCCCATGGGAACAGTCCAGTCCGAACTACAAAAGCCATGTCCTTCCCAGAACGGAATCAAGCATCCGAGGACCGGACCGGTTTCGAGGTAACACCTCTCATCAGCCCGGCTAGCATGACTCCAGTGGTGTGCAGCACCTCCCGCATACTGCTGCCTCAGTGGGCCTAAGTAAGCCCTAGCGAGCCTCTTGGCGGTCTGTGCAGTGTGTGTGAGGCCGGCAGTCCTCATTCCTGGACAGCAAACGCTGCAGACGTGCTACTCCTTTGATCCCCAATCCGACATGAGGTGGTAAGACGTTGGAATTCAGCTGAGTGTGCTGAGTGGAAGCCTGGGGGTTCCTGCGGATGCGGGCTTGCTAGGTCTGGGTGCGGCTCCCTAGCAAGCTTCCGCTTGGCTCAGTTGGGCCCCCAGCCTCTCGCTTCTGCCCTTTGGTGCTGGTTTTGTAGAGCCTGCTAGGACATTTAACATTCTGGCTAAACCCCACATAGGCTTACCATCTTTGGCATCTTCTTGGAGCATACATTAAAGCCCTAGCTAGAAACACGTAGGCTGCAAGGGGGGCAAATAGCACCATAATCAATTTAAATAGATGAACCCCTGGAATATAGAGATTTGTGGCTAGCTAGTGATCAGGTAATTTCCGTGACAGGAAATAATTAGCTGTTTGTATCTGCGGCGCCCAAACTCTCTAGAAAATTAAACAGAACATTATTAGTCATTGTGCTGCAATATTGCAAACTCCCAAAACAAAGCGAACACGAATTTAACCCTGATTACAGCAGAAGCCAGCAGATAAATAAAGCTGAGCGGAACCAGGCCTCTTGAAGGGCGATATAACTGACAAATTATAAGGAATACCCTTGTTCCTAGAAGGTATAAAATTGGGAAACAAAAAGAAACCAAATAAACCAGATACAGAAGAAACCTTAAAAGAAACAGGAACATAACTGGTTTCAAGTGTTTCAGATATGCGCCCTAGAGCTTGGTCGGCATAAAACAAAGATCTCATGGCGAACAAAGAACAATCCACACCTTAATTTACACTGAGCAACTTCCTGTCTGTTAAAACTAGTTGTCAGTCTACTCCAGAAATAAAATAAAGCACAATTATCCCTTTGCTTTCTCCTCCAGTGTTGACACAGATATTTAAAGAATGTATACATAACTCATTCCTTGATTCTCCTGAACCAGGAGAGACTCCCCTAGGTGCACATTCAATAATGCCTCAAAAAAATGATAGTGAGCTTGAATGCTGGAACCAAGACACGCAGCCGCAAAAAGTTGAACAGAGTGCAGGTACCATTCTACACCACCTAAAGCAAAGGGAGTTGGCAGAACAACTTGTGATTATAGCAAATGTATGGAACCGGACACTTGGATCCATTTAATCCAAACTTTAGATAACCCATCACAGGCACACAAATACCAATCAAATAAATTCGACATACAAATAAGATTACTAGAATCACTAGCACAATTTACTGCAGCTATTGACTATCGATTTGAGAATATGCATACCGCAATAAAGGAGCCACTGTGGGAGGCTCCCGGAAATTCCAATAGCTTTTAAAACTCATGACAAAATAAATAAGTGTCATACTTTCAGCCTAATTATTGACAAAATGCAAGCATTTCCTGCAATTGAATCCACACTAGTTGAAGAAATAAAAAGCATGAAGTCTCAACGTATGGCAACAAATGTCAGCTACCTCCCTATATGCACATTTCCTACAGAAATAAAGAATTCAATACAAACAGCTGTACCATCCCAAAACTCCATAATGCTCCAGCATCAAAACACGCATACTATAACAGCAGATGTACACAGACGCCATGACTCTGGCGATAAAAATTGACCTAAAAGTCCAAAACCGACAGCCCAGATAACAGTCGCAAACACTCCTCAGATACAGGGAGCTGGCTATCCTCCAAATTAAAATGAATCACTGACCGAATATTCACGTCGAAAATATCGACTTTAAAAAATATTAGAGGTTGAATATCGACGTCAAAAATATCGAAGTCCTATCTGCATTAAGGTAAGTGCAAAAATATCGGCAAAAAAGATTGTTGTAAAAAATATTGTTGTAAAAAATATATATTTTTTTAATGTTAAAGAATAATATGAAATTAAATAAATAATACATATAATTAAAATAAACATGGCTAGAAATATATTTAAAATTATAAGTAATACATATAATATAATAAATAAAGAAACATATATATATATAAAATAATATATATATATATATATTTGCTTAACAATATTTACAATTAATTATTCTAATCACCTATAAATTGTAAAAAAAATTCTATTAATGATAAATACATACATATGCATACAACAATAATATAAATAAAAATATCAAAACTATATATAACAACGTTTAAAAAATAATTTGAAATAAATTAGACACTACATTAACTAAAACAATAAATATTGGATAGCGTAGGGGTTAAAATTACCATTCCAAATCCAGAGGGTGCAACAGTAGGGAAAGTTATTAGATATAGCATAGGGGTTAAAATTACTATTCCAACTCCAGATGGTGCAGCATTAGGGAAAGTGATGGATAGCGTAGGGGTAAAAATTACTATTCCAACTCCAGAAGGTGCAACAGTAGGGAAAGTGTTGGATAGCGTAGGGGTTAAAATTACTATTCCAACTCCAGCGGATGCGACAGTAGGGAAAGTGTTGGATAGCGTAGGGGTTAAAATTACTATTCCAACTCCAGAGGGTGAGACAGTAGAGAAAGTGTTGGATAGCGTAAGGGTTAAAATTATTATTCCAACTACAGAGGGTGCAACAGGAGGGAAAGTGTTGGATAGCGTAGGGGTTAAAATTACTATTTCAACTCCAGAGGGTGCAACAGTAGGGAAAGTGTTGGATAGCGTAGGGGTTAAAATTACTATTCCAACTCCAGAGGGTGCAACAGTAGGGAAAGTGTTGGATAGCATACAAGTCAAAACAATTTACTAATAATTAAAATAATAATTTTTGGGTATAAAATAACAATTTAATGATTAATTTACAACAAATTAATTAACAATTCCAAGAAATAATTAAAAAAAAATATCAACAATTAATAATAATTAACAATTAAAATAAATACAATTAAATATTAATTATTAAACATTTCTTAACAACTTTTAATAAAAAAATAAAGAAAATCAATTCCAAAAAGCAATAATTATTAAAAAACATTTAGCAATTAATAAGTAAGAATAATTTATTAACAAAAATACATTTAGAAAAATCAAATGTAATTACCAATGAATAATTATTAAACAATTCATGAAAAAATAAAGTAATTATTAAACATATATTAACAATTAATAATTGATTAACAATAACTTATTTATTAATACTCAATACTAAAAAAATGTAATTAACTGCAATTAAATTGTTTCTCACCCTATTACCCTATAACCTCACAACACACTTCAGTAATAAATAATACACCGAATATAATTATCAATTAATCAATTAATACCAATCAATCACCAATCATTAAAAATTAATTATCAATTACTAAAAATATATTACCAATTAATAAACATTAATTACCAATTTATAATTAATTAACATAAAAATATTTATCAATACCAATACATAAATATTACAAATGTACTTAATTACAATTAAATAACTTCCCATCCTATTCCCCTATAAACCCACAACCCGCTACAGAACTAAAACGCAAAATGTAATTAAATATATTTAAATGATATTAACAATGTTAGTGAAAGCTACAGACTTCTGAATCAGGCAAAGGGAGATGATTGTGGAAAATTAGCATCCACATGGTCGGTTAGGCTGGGATTAAGTATAACTTCCAAGCAGATATCTGCTTCTCTCCTTCTGATTAATCCAGTAGTACAGTCTTCTAGTATTAGACTGCAGCTTTATAGAACTGTCTGCCAATTATATTATACCCCTCAGAGAATTTCTAGCTGGGCATCAGATAACTGTCTAAACGAAAGCACAAGCTGTCCTAAATGTATATTGGAGGCCGCTGATATCGGCCATATGCTTTTTTCATGCCTGGCATTATCAGAGTTTTGGAAGGGCGTAGTAGACGTATTAGATAGGAAACATATTGTGTTTCCGCCTCTCTCAGCTCATCTGATCCTAATAGACCTTCAGGAACTGAATAGCCCAAATAAAGATCTGAATTCTATTTTATTTGCTTGCGCAAGATTAACCATAGCTAGGGCATGGATAGCTCCCGATCCGCCGCACGTTATGGAATGGTGGGACTTGATGAATGAAATGCATACCATAGAGATGGCTTTAGCTAGACTAAGAGGGCCTAACTCTCTGAGAAAAAAAGAAGGGGCTTGGGAGATTGTATTTGAATCGGAATAACCTTGGAAGACTAGGGGGCCGATTAGGATGGCGGACGGACTTGCGTCTGTCCGCCACCCCTGAGTAGGAGGGACCGTCCGCATGGGCAGCGGCGGTCCCTCCATGGCAATTAGGATGTGACCGCCACCCTGGCGGTCACATCCTGTATGTTTTACATTGCGGCGGGTGCTGCTTGAAGCAGCACCCGCCGCAATGTAAAAAATGAAAGCAGTGCATTTGCATGCACAAAGCGGCAGGCACCGCGCGGTGCCTGCCGCTTCGTGCACGCAAAGGCAGGGGGATACCGTAGGTACCCCCCATGTGCACCCCCCACGCAACCTTCACCCAGGGGGCCCGCAACGGGCCCCCAAAGTGAATGTCCGTATGCTTTTCCACGGCGGAAAAGCCGCCGCGGAAAAGCATTACTTTCCCTACATCCTAATTTGGCTGGGGGTGTCTGATAGACACCGCCAGCCATGTTAGTGCTTTTCCGCCGTGGTCGCCTTCCGACCGCGGCGGAAAAGCGGAGGACAGATTGTGAGACCCACCAGCCATCCTAATTTGGTGGTGGGTCTTTCAAGCCTCCTTGGCGGATTTCCCGCATCCTCCGGGCCGGTGGTGGCTTCCGCCGGCCCGGAGTATGCGGGAAATCCGCCATCATAATGACCCCCTAGATTTGGTGGGTGAGACTACATTGACGATTAGCTATTCTTTTCTGTATTTTTTTTATAGATTTTTTTTTCCTCTGCAATGATCATGTATTCTGCTTTTTTCTTTCTTTTGGAAAATATTCACTGTAAATGTAAATATATCTATCCTATTTGCCCCTTGCAATATCAATAAAAATGTTAAAATAAAAATATAAATATATTTAATAATTCCTAAAAAATATTTAATTAATTTACTATAATTCAATTACTTTGCTCCCTATTCCCCTATAAACTCACAACCCTCTACGGTACTAAAACACATAATATACTAAAATAAATTATTACTAACTTTTAAAAATGTAGTACATATATTTTCAAATTAGTACAATTAACAAAAATTATAAAAACATATAAAATAAAATACATAACACTAATATTAATATCGATATTAGTAACATCAATATTTTTGCTATCGATATTACTAATTTCGATATTAACAAAAACAATATTTCTTACCTTCAGGTTGATATTCTGGTCGTCGATATTCTTGATTTCGAAATTCTGTCCCTCTGAAATTATTGACTCAATATTATTGCCTGTTGATATTGAAAAATCAATATTTAGACCTTTTACTAATTAGAATATGGCATTAAACTCCTCACTGGAACAGGATGCTATCTCAAAGAATAAAAGGAAAAATATTTGAAACCAAAACAAGAAAAAAGAGAACAAAAGGGCGAAAAAGTTAAAAGAGACAACCACATTTTTTTTTCCAATATTTAATTAAAAAAGGAAACTTGCCTCAAACATAGAGCGACAACATAGTCCACCTCCCCTTTCTGGCAAAGAACAGTGGAACCCTGAATGTTAACCACATAGGTCTCAAAAGAATAAATTGACAATTGAGTCATACTCCTCCCAGGATCTGACACAGAGTGGATTCTCCTTCAATTAATTTAACAACTGGATTGCACCCTCACAAATAGGAGCCCACTAATACTATTAATCCAAACACATCAAGAAGATATTTTTCATCTCCCATCCTAGACAACCCTCAGAGTTCTAAACTTGAACATTTAATTTCATACAAATCTCTACAGAGAGGCTCTGCCAGCATTGTGAGTGCAGGAAAGCTCCAACAACAGGTATCATACCAAAGCTGCTTTATTAATCATGTGGCAACAATGACATCTTGAATTGAACACATTTTTTGAAACTATTGGTGGCTCAGGAAGATTTAAAACAATTACCTACCAATAGAATTCAAGTGCAGTACTCCATACGAAGCAAGTCTGGTAACTTAAGGTTCACCTAAAATTGCTGATCTGACTTGAACAAAACACAAGCTTTTCGCTGAGTGTGGAATTATCATATCAAAATCTCTGGAGGACAAATACAGAAGTGCTTCCAAAGAAAGATCAAATAGAACAATCAATAACGGGTAGCACCCAACTAGGAAAAAGACAGGGAAAGAACATCTCCCTTTTAAGAAGCTCAATAGGGGAAGGTTTTGATTCATACCCTCCCTTACAATATTAATAAATCAAACATAAAAAGTATTTGCCATCTGCCAAACAGCATGCAAAATGAAAACGCAGATTGGAACTGGTTTTCCCTTATCATCAATCAGAATAAAACTGATTGAAACAAAAATGCCACAATAGGATCCATCACTGGACTCCAAATCGACATGGGACAAGATATAAACTAAAGCTAAAAAGTCATATGTCGAAAACTGAAGCACCTTACGGAAAAAAAAAGGAATTTCAGATGGAAATATTTCCACTTATTCAACTCTGCTTTCATGGAATATCGCAGGTATTAAAAAACTACTTGTTGATTCAGAACTCAGATCGTATTTAAAAAAAATTGACATTATATGCATCCAAGAGACATGGAAAGAGGAGGAACAACCACTGGGAGGATACGCAGTAATTACTACCCCAGCACAAAAGTCAAGGAAGCAAGGTCATCCTAAAGCGGGCCTACCCATATTTGAAGCACTAAACAACAACATCTCCTTTTCCTGTCTCCCAAGTAAGATTTCAATTATACAGGTATAAAAATAAACAGTTGGAATCATGATAAGGTCCCAAAATCTGGCATCATTTTAAATATTTACATCCACCCTAAGTCAACTCAAAAATGGAGGAATGTAAAAATAATACAAAATTATCTTCTATCCTTAGAAACTCTGCATCAAGATATCCCTTGCATAGTTACAGGCTGTTTTAATATAAACATGACTAACCACCAAGGGAGAATAGGACACTTACATAGAACAGACAGATAGTGGGGCATCCCAATCCAAATTTCTAAATTTGGTTAAATCAACAAATCCGACCATGAATTATTACATGCAATGGAAGCCTTGGGCCTTCCTGAACTAAATGGCTTCACTCAAGGGGACATTCCAATGAGCACCACAAGGAAAACTAACAAATCAAATTTGATCTTTTGCATCCCTTAAACTCTTTCACAAAATCTCATGTTTCAAAATTTGCGATAGGTGGGAAAGCGACCACTCCCCACAAATCTTTAGCATTATAAACTACAAGCCAAAGAGACAAATTTATAAATATATTGGTAAACAGGAGCTGGATACAAACTGGAAAAAAATCAGATGGAATGCAGTCATCTTTCTGGTATGACTTCTGGAAAAAGTCTGGCTCAACACTTGCCAGGGATCTTAAAAATCCAATCCCGCCTGGAGCCAATCACAAGAAGTAGTCAAGGCCGCTCTGGCAACATCTAACGATTCTACAGCACCTTATAGTCAGCATAAGCGAGGCACATGGTATTCCAGCTCACTTGGACATCAACGAAGAAACCTGGACAGAGAAATGAAAGCGATTAATCTCCAGTTAAGCCCACAGGGCCAAACGAAGCTCAGAGTACTACGAAAGTGTTATGAAAAAACAATTTGCGAAGCAAAGAGAGCAAAATCTGAGCAAGACTGGATTGATACAGTTCAAGCCTGTAAACCTACTCTAAGTCACTATGAACAATAATAAATCAATTAGATAGTCACTGCACAGGATCAGCTGGAAATAATGTCACTGAAGATGCTAGGAAATCTTATATATCTTCGCTATATGACAGGGAAGACAATTGTCCAATAAATGCAACAAATATCTAATGTGAATCAGCACTGACCCTCACACAAAGTGAAATCTCAAAAAGAATTGAGGAAAGCGGCGGGAATTGCGCACCTGGCTCATATGGCCTCCGAGGGGCCCATACAAAGAAGACCTGGATTTTTGGAGCAGCCTTTCCAAATTTTATTCAACTATTGTTTAACTACAGAAACTATCCCGGATACCTACATGGCTCAAGTTTACAGCCAATTTACAGGAAGAGTCCTTTTGGTTCCCCGGAAAGCTATAGAATGATAGCCTTATTATCCACTGATTCCAAAACATTTGCAGGACTGATTCTGACAGAACTCAAAGAATGGGCTGACAAGAAACACTTAATTACATATAATCAGACTGGCTTACGATCATCAACAGGTAGTACTTTAGATAATCTTGTAGGTCTAAACATGATTGTTGACAAATGTGGGACAAGGAAACAATTATTATATACATGCTTTAAGGGTTTATCAAAAGCCTTGGATCATGTTAACCGCAATTTATTTTGAAAAAATCTGTGTAGTTGGAAATTCCCACCAAAATTACTGCATGCAATTCAATTCTATACTCCAATAATTGGACCCCGGTCAAACTCGGTCAAAACACCATTTTGACCAAAAAATTGTCATAAAGAGAAGACTGAAGCAAGGCTGCGTCTTAGTGCCTGTACTTTTTTTCTCTGTTTTGGGGGCATCTTAGTGCTTATTTTAGGACAACTAATTCTTGTCCACCAAACTGGCAACTAGGAATGTAGCATCACTACAATATGCTGATGATCTTGTTCTCATATATTTAACTGGGATGGGCCTACAGAGACCACTCAATCAACTAAATATCTATTGCACAGAGATTAAGGTGGTACTGATTTCACAAAAACACGGATAGTGATTTTAGGCAGGAAAATAAACAAGAAAGGCTGCTGGTCATTGGGGGTAAACCAATTCTACGAGCAACAACCATCAAAGATCTTGGAGTATGGTTACAAGAACGGCAGTCACACAACTTACATCAGAGTGCATTCACCGGAAATGACAAAACGCGACATTTCAACCATTACTAACTGCAACACAAGCTAAGTTTATTCCAACTCTGCTACGGCACTGAAGCGTTCCTAGGTAAACCTGGGCCATTCCTCAACTCTGCACAAACCAAGGCTTTTAAACTGTTATCCCAGCTACCTCAGAGTGCATACCCCTCTCAGATTCGACTAGAATGCGGGCCAATAAACCAAAATGTAGCACAAACAGGTGAACTGATTAAATACATGTCATTAGTAAGATCCTCGGATGGAAAACCACTACGAGCTTTGATATGGTATGAAATTAAAAATCCCTTGCACTAAAATTCGAACAATTGGGCCCGAACTTTCAATACAGCATTTACGACGCTGAGAGCTATAGAGCTACTGGACATGGCACTTCTGCATAACTCCTTCAAAACAGTTATCAACAAGCAAATAAGGAAGTTATCATGGTTTGAAGCTAAGGAAGAGTTCAGGAAAAGAAGGCAAGCATTGACAACAATTTACACAGGGAGCCGTACCCCCAGAAATATTTCAGGACATTACTTGGATCATTTTATTTAAAAAAAAGCTTTGCAGTTATGTTTTGGACTATGCCAAACACTAGAATACATCCTTAAATGGCAATCACAACCACTGAATACAAAGTGCAGGCTTTGCTTACTTTATGATGAAAGTTTGACTCATATTTTAACAATTTGCCTGATCTTATTAACAGAAAAAACAATCTTACTGTAAAGATTTTTTAAATATTTATATCATTAGATCATGTCGGAACACACTACTATTTTGTATGAAAGGGGAATCTCCACAAATAATAGCTGTTTTCATAAAATTGTATCTCAAAGCCGAATGATTATTGTCCGCAAATAGTCAAATGAATGCAACGTAAGAATGGCTCCACAGTGACTTTCTTTAATCAGAGCACAATTGGAACTTCAGTGATGATCAAGCAAACCTTCAACATCTGATTTTAATTTCAGCAGAAGTATGTTTCCTTTTATTGCTTTTATCTGTGTAATATTTTATGGTTGTTATTAACTGAAATAAATTATCTATCTCTCTTTCGGGGTCTCAGAGCCTATTTGATTATGTATCTTGGACTCAAGGTTGATGGGGTGGCTACTTTGGGTGAATATGACAGTTTTAGAAATAGGGGTATCTAGTTGGCAGAGGTTTACACACTGTTCAAGCAGGGACCATTGTTCAAGTCAGGCTAAGGGGATTATACCGCTTAAATAATCCCTGCTCACTCCCTTGGCAGTTTGAAACGAGCAGTCAGTCTTATCTCAGAGGCAATGCGTAAAGGACTTGCACATATGCACACAGTAGCACAGTGGAAACATTACAAAAGATCACCTCACCAGTTTAGAAAAAATAACCAATATTTATCTAAATAAAAGATGACCAAAATGACAAAAAGCCAACATACACAAGTAAACAAATCACTTTTAAAAGGTTTAACATAAAGCAGTCCATAGGAAACTATGAATGCATCACTTCTATCACAAATTAGCTGGGATGAGTCAAAATCAAAGATGAAAACAGGTGCTGGGGAAGTGAGTCACCGGAAAGCAAAATGATGTGTCAGTTCCTCACTCCCAGGGGAGGGGATACATCAGTTCCTTACTGCCAGGGGAGGTGATTTGTTGGTTCCTGACTGCAGCACAGGGGAGGGGATGTGTCAGTTCCTTACTGTCAGGGGAGGTAAAGCATCAATTCCTTACTGTGAGGGTAGGGGATGCATCGATCTCCAGACACTCTGCCTAGATTCCTAACTGCTTTGCCATGTCAATGTAGCATTCGAAAATTCAGATGAGCTGGAATTATGCAGTGGGGGAACAGGTGGTGCATTGATTTCATGCTGAGGGGCTGGGGATGTTCAATTTCTTCAGCCACACAGCAGGGCCTGTGCCGAAGTCAGCAAGGGTGCCACAGATGTTGGTGACACCGTGCTCAGGACTTAGGCTGTTGCAATCTTTTATCTGAATGGTGGTGCAGCATTGCAAAAACAGGTGCTGAACTCCCATCAGAGGAGTTCAGGGGCTGCAGATGAAGTATTTGATGGCTCAGAGATTTCTTAACAGGAGACAAGCACACACAAGCCCTTGGAGAACCTTGACAAGCCTGATGCAAAAAGGAGAGTCCAGTCCTTTGACTCTTAGGACAGAAGCAGCAAGTAGTATTGCAGCACAACAAAACAACAAGCAGAGAGATAGCTCCCCGCCTACGGCATCCAGCTCTTTTTCCTGGTAGAATGCTCTCTTGGTCCAGAAGTGTTCTGAAGTTATGGTGGCATAGCTCCAATGCTTTTAGCAGTTTCGACTTTTGAAGTGGGTACAGTCCTTTGAAGGTGTCAGTGACAACTCCTCCCACCTCTCTAGCTCACGAAGACCCATCAGCCTGGGGATTGCTGGGTATGTCTCAACTCCCGTTGTATGACTGTCTAGAGTGAATGCACAAATAGCCCAACTGACAGCACCCTTCTTCAGACGTGGATTGAATAGGCAGGCAGAGGCACAGAATGGTAAAAAACAGTGGTCCTTAAAAAACATTTTTGAACATTTGAATAAATATAGTCTGTTTAAATCACATGCCTGAATATTAGAACTGTCCTGATGATGATCCCATTATTTTAACTCTTTATTTGATCCCATTATACGTCCAAAGGGATTGATATGCTGTTGACCTCTTGAATAGTTTCACACAGACAACCATTGTGTTACATTAGTGTTATAACTATATTGGATAGCTTGTTTTGTATTTACATTGACCAGAAGCTTCCTCTCTCTTTTGTTTGAAAATTCTAATGTTTATTTGTTTGTTTGTCGTGTTCTCATGTACTGAATTCAGGATTGTATCCCACTTTATTGTTGGTTGCTCTTGAAAGACAGAGGAAAACACACCAAAGATGCCAGACAGCGAGATAGGATGATATGAGCCAAGTAGCTCTGCATCTTTGCACTTTTTGCTAAAAAACACAATTGTGGCTTCATCCCAAGACTTTGGGGCTAGCCCAATTTGAGCAGCCCTAAACGTGGCCAACATCATATCCTTCAAATACTCCAAAAAAAGTTTATATATCCCTCCAGGTAGCTGGTCAGGGCCCACTGCTTTCCCCATCGCCAACGTCTTCACTGCATTTGTTAATTCCTCCATTGTTATCGGGGCATCCAGCATATCTGCCACCTTGGAATCTAATTTGAGGAGCTCCCCAAGCAAAGGTGGTGTTATTTCCACTGCCCCCCTTGTTGACTGGTGTAGATATCAGTGTAAAATTGTTGGAAAATAGCTAAGATCTCTTTTGGCTCTGACCTTGATATCCCTGCGTTGGTCTTTAATGCTACAATGTTACGACTAGCTTCATTCATACGCAGTTTAAGAGCTAGACTTCTCCCAACTGACTCCCCATATTCATGACATAATTTTCTATGACAATCAACAAAAGAAGGTTTTAGGTCCTGTAATTCCAGCCTGGACCTCAACAATTGCTAAACAGAACAAAGTGGCTAATCAGGTTAGCTTTACAATTATTTAGGAAACACCCAGCCAATGTGTGCTGCGTGAACCACAAATTTGTTTTAAAGAAAATGTATTTTCATTTTTAATTTAATTTCATTGATTTATCCGTATGTCTTCAAAGGCAAAGGTGTTTCCTAAATAATTGTAAAGCAATTAGCCATAATTTTCTATGAGTCTGATACTTTCTTGCAACCCGTTATTTTAGCCCTTTTTCTGGCAACCCCATCCTCTAAATCGGAAATATTGCCCTGATTTGCAATACTGTACATCAATTTCTCCTCTGACTTTTTCAGATCCAAGGAATAACTCTCTAGCTCTCCTTTAAGTTTTTTGTGATGCAATAACCCAAAACTCAAAACCTCCCCCCTAAAACAAACTTTAAAAGTATCCCACACTGTGTTGATGCTGGCTGAGTCCCTGTTATTGTCAAAAAATTCCTTAAGCCACCTGGACATATGATCTATAAAGTTGTCTTTAATACACAGCTTCCGGTCAAAGGAAATTTTTTCAGGTCTAACAATTTTCCCCCAGCCAGACAGTGTTAATACAATAGGGGAATGATCGGATGAAATTTTGGGGTAAATCTGCATTCCGGCCCTAGCCAAAACAGCGGTGCTTAAATAAAAATAATCTAGCTGCATAGCTTCACCATCTTTTTATGGAGAAAGAAATAAAAAGTATAGCCGGGGTCTGCCGGAAATAGTGTGCTCCATGCATCTATCAGGCCATGGTCCTTTAATATATTAAACAAAGCCTTAAAAACCTGTGGTTTTCGCTCTTTATAACTTTTTGGCCCTCCCACAAAATGTTGACTAGTTAAATTAATGTTGGTTGAGCGAACATTCTAAAAGTGAATATTCTCCCGCGGGTAATATATCTATTCAGAGCAATACCGTTAGAAATATCGCCACCCCAATTGCAGAAGCTACAGGCACTCTGCTCCAAATTCTCATGGGCCCCCAGGAAACCTCGTAGAGCCATGAGATGTATGTCACTACCAACTGCAAGGGGTGGATTAGCAGTACCTGATTTTGTCCTGTATTATTATGGTTGTTTTCTACAAAAAATGGGTGTATTATTGTGTGGAGCGGATGGGGGCATCTCAGCAACAACCAGTTGTATTTTTTATTTAGTTTTGAGAATAGAAGCTAATCGTAGCTTATTTCGTGAAATTGAAGGGACTTACTATAAAAGGACTAGGTTTAAGATTTTTGATGCAGCTATTAAAACATGGAGGAAAGTACGAAAATTAATTGACCTAGAAGCTCTGCCTTATTACACTTCCATGAATGCGACAAAATTGCTCCCATCAATATTTTGTGACAGGGTCGCCGGTGGTTGGCGAGATAAGGGAGTACTCCTGCTAGGAGATGTATATGACGAGGGGGGACTTATCAAACAGTATGGAGACTTGGCTAAGTTATATAATTTACCACAATCACAGTTTTATAAGTTTCTTCAAATACGGAATATTTTGTTAAATAGAAAATTAAATTTGATTTCTTATCCGTCAAAAAAAATGCCAGACAGCAATGAGATGCATTTGTTAAAAAGTATATATTTAACATGAGGATCATTGATATCATTTTTACAGACATCCTCAGTATTGTGCGTACAGTTTTCATAGTGTACATCAATACTATTTTTACAGATATTGACATTGTTATGCATGCAAAGATGATTGCATACATTGATATTGTTTCTACTGGTATCGACATTCGCATGCGTGCATAGATTGTAGCATATATTGACATTGTTTCTACTGGTTGCACCATTGTTATGCAAGCATATTTTATGGCATTCATCGCCATTGCATTTATTTGAATTGCTGTGGTCAGGCCTGCATATAGCATGGTGTGTAATTACATTGTATTCATGGATATTAACATTTCCCACCTCTAGTTGAAATTTCAACTACTTCATCCTATTCATCTGTCATGACAGTTACCTTATTCAAGACTATGTGTATTGCTGTAGTGTCTGCTATCCTTTTCTTAGATTTTTGCATACTGCCTAATTTGAGGCCTGCATTTTTACATCAGGATACCCCCATTTGTAGGAAACCACAAAACAGTGGTACAACAAAGAAAACTGGAAGTAGTGACGTGAATAGTTTGGACATCCATCGGGGGATCCAGGAAAAATTGCTATGAAACCAATCCTGCTCAGGGGCGTCTTCAGGGGAGATGCCTGTCATCTCGGCACCCAGGGGTGGCTTGTCTTGGTACAATGCCTAAGGAGTCTTATTAAAGCAAGGTTATTGTAAAGTCAATTTTTAGTCTTTATTCTTAAGTGGTTGGCTTTGCTGAAGTCCTTTTGGAAGCCTTGATCAATGGGGTGGCGGACCACAGCAATGCTGGTGCACGTGCAGCTCGTTCGCAGACCTGTAGGATAAGAGCTGTGGGTTGTAGTTTAGCTTGGAAAAATACATTGTTCACAGTTTTCAGGAAAATTCCAGAACTTCCTTTTCCCCAATACACTCTGAGGCTCCACGGTGAGTGATGTTTTCTAGTGGGGTACTGGAAGGAGGTGCTAGTATTTTTAGGGACTGGTGAATTTAGACTAGTTTAGTGCTATTTATACTTTGATTGTTCCCCCTTTCCTTGGTACGTGGTAACAGTCATTTTCCTCTGTGGGCTGCTTTGTTCAAATGTGTGTTGTTTAACTGGTGCAGGAGTGTCCTTTTAACCTTCATTATCTATATGCATCTGTGAGGGGAAGTGGGATGTTTAATTTTTAGATTGATGTTTCCTGTGACATGCGCACATCTCTTGGGTCTCTGAACAAGGCATCTAATGAGGTTTTCTCTAATGGGGTTGGATTCTTGGGTTATGCACACTTTGTAGAATGTCTCGGGATTTTGGGCTACTTTTTGGGCTGGTTTGTGCTGGTCCCGTTGGACATTTACCTGTGGTGTGGGAAATGCTGCTGCTAACGCAGCATATCACATGAAGACGGGGGTCATTTGTGGCCCCGTACGGTCCTGTAAGGGAGTGACTGGAATTGTGCTTGTTTGCTGTGTTTTCGCTGAGAGTCTGGTGTGCCGTTGGGACTTGTGTGCTCTGCCCGATGTGGGTGATGCTAACGCATTCAATTTATTTTTGCCTAGTGACTGGGGTTGTTTCTTTTCAGATTTTTGAGAACATCCTTGCTATAAGCATGTGAGAAACCTTTTTCCTGTCACTAAAGCATTTGACTCATCTTGGAACTAAAGGAGGGTATCCATTTGGTGGAAACCTAGGGGATGGTGAGACGTACCTAGCTTTCCCAAGGCTGGACTTGGACTGCCGGACCTGAGTACTGGCTTTATGCACCAATTCAGCCCACTCTGCTCCCTAGTCAGACTGTCTTCCAACGCGATCTCCAGAGGATCAACAGCAGTAGGAGCCCAGGCCCCTGCAGGCACTCGGATGGCGAACTCTAGCATGAAATCCCAGTTGACATAGTAAAGAGGCCCTAATGTTGGTTGCCAGTTCAGGGCAAGAAATGTAACTGGGAGCGGTGTGAGGGCATAGTTAACTTTGGGGGATGGTTTTGGACTTACTGAGTGTTTCTACTCTGTGACTGTGCTAGGGCCTTGACACCCACTGTGCTGTGGCTGTGACCCCAGTCCCTACGAGTCAGAGATCCCTGTCTGTTGTGACGGTTGCCCTTCTCTCTGTGGGGGCTGTCAGAGTGTATCCTCTTCCAGAACTACTACAAACTTCCCTTTGATACTGGGGCATTTGGAGGGGTCGCTAGAAATATGTGCTTGTTGTACTGTTGGTGCTTGATGGGCCAACACCAATAAGGTGTTGAACTTCAAGGGAGCCTGATATCAGACTGGGAGGAGGCCAACTCCAACTGGGTTGGTTGGCCTTCTGGTCTTCAGTGGGGGGTTCACAGGCTTCACCGACGGGTGAGTTGGTGTAACTCAGTGCAGGGGCAGCTTGGATGGTAGGCATCAAAGAGAGCCCTTCCCCGCTGTTGTATGGTGGGAGAGGTGCAGATGCCTTGATTGCAGGCTCGAGGATAGTCTTGCAGGCTGGGGCCACCTTGAAGATGGCCCATAGTTATAGAAGGGCCTCTCGTTCAGCCCTCTTCTGACATGCATACCTGGTCTGTAAGTTGTGTCCTTGTGTGTACTATAATGTTGGTATCTGATGTTCCCCCCTCAGGCCAGGGAAATGCTGAATCAAAGGCAGCTCGGAAGTCCACAAAGCAGCAAAACAGGTTACCTCGCACTTCGATTACCTTCTTTGCCATTGGCCATAGACTGAGGCACTGGTCGATGGTTGAGTGGCCCTCCTGGACTTCCCCTTGCTCTATTGGTAATAAGTTATACTGCTCTGCCCAGGTCTTCACTACGCCTAGTAGTATTTTAGAAAAACTTTCTCCCCTACATGCAGCAAACTTATTAGGCGGTAATTCTGAGGCAATGTAGCGTCCTCTTTTTTACAAATTAGCCTAACTTTCTGCGAAAACTCCTGTAGTTAAAATATTTTTGACAGTCGCGTTTAGGAATCTTGCCCACCAATCTATACTATTTTTTAATATCATTGCAGGTAGATTATCTGGCCCTGCTGCTTTAGTTTGCTTTAGGGATTGAATAGTTTCTTTTAAAATTTGAATAGAGAAGTGCTGCCCCAGTAGTTCTGTCCCCTCATACCTTATTTCCAGGGTCTTTTCTCTATTTGTACCATTGTACAGTTTACTCAAGTGGCTAACCCAATCGTCTTCACCCACTAAACACTGCATTTCCTCTTGTACATTTCCCTTTTTTACCAGGTGCCAGAATGCTCTTATATTATATGTATTTATCTCTTCTAATATTGTGTCACAATTTTTGGACATATATTCTAATTTACTGTCTCTCAACTTATTTTTATATTCCAGTTTTGCCACTCGAAGGCACTCCATAATTCCTTTATCAGGTGTTTTCCTTAATTGTCTTTCCCATTTTCGTACCCTCAATTTTAACTTCCTGCATTCATTATTAAACTTCCCATTTGCTCTTGCTTTTTTCTTAAAGGCGGGCCCTGCTTTTACTTGAATCTTTAGACAATTTACGCCCTGCTCCATTGTATGCTCATGCCGGGTTATCATTGTATCACCTTGCGCCAATTCCTCAACAGCCCTGTAATCCATTATTAAATTATTAACTAATTTCAGGCTGTCCTCTGTTATGCGCGTGGTTATACGTCTAGGATATTCAATCTGTAGGGGAACCACTTTTTCTCTTTCTGACACTTGTTCCATCTTTATTACTAATTGCAAGTGCCAATGGTCGCTACCTTCACACTGCAGTATTTCAAATCGTTCTACTTCCTTGAAATACCATGCGTTTATAAAAGCATAATCAAATGGGGGATTCTGGTCCCTATGCAGAATGTCTTCCTTATAGGGCAGTCGGTATTCAACTGTCCAATAGCACTAAATAATCCTTTATATCCAAGGAATTTTGATAAATGTTTATCTCATGCGGAATTGCCAGCCCCAGCAAAGTTTGCTGACAATACATGTGCGATGGTTGAAAGGTCTTCAAAAAGTGTATCGCTATGGGAGGGATCTAATTCATGGGTAAAATCTCCTAAGATCATTATCAAAAATGATTCTTTTGTTGTACTAATGGCCTCTAGATCCTTCTCTAACAGATCCAGTTGCTTTTCATAGTCTATTAATGCACCTGGCTGATTATATACATTGATCACTACTATTTGTTCCATTGCTTGCATACCACTATACAGTTCTACCTGGCAGGCTAATAGCACCTACATTTTGCTTTTAAATTAGTTATTTTATTGGCTCTTTTTGACTATACCAATTTAAAAAGTGTATCGCTATGGGAGGGATCTAATTCATGGTTAAAATCTCCTAGAATGGCTGTGAGGAACATGGCAGCAGGCTAACTCCCGGCAGCGGGAGCTCTGCTCCGACCCGGAATCGCCTCAACAATGAAGAGTATCGTGACTCAGAACAAACGGTGAGGATGCGGTGATTCGCTATTTTGCAGCGAACGTGCAGTGTCTGACTGGGTTTACTTTTCCCCTCTATGTCGGACCTGGCTGGTGCCCCACCTACCGAGCGTTAGGTCCTGGACGCCTTCAGACGAGTGTGGGCTGGGCGCTCTCTACGTTCTACGCTCTCTATGCCATGTTCTTGGAGCGGACTGCGAGTGACACGCGCAGTAGCAGCAGCATTAGGCAAAACGGCGGATCAAACTCCGGGAGCCCGGCGGTCCAGTGGAGAAGGATAAGGGCGGCAGCAGCAAGGGTCTACCCCCATGCGGGAAACTGTACGTTTTTTTCTAGTCTCCCATGCTCCAGAGCATAAATGTCTAATCAATTGGGGGCAAGCAGGGTCTTGCATGCTATCAGGAGGTAACGTTTTCCCCACAATTAGTACTTTCTGGTCTGAGGGTCCCTGCAGTGTGAAATTTGAAGGCGGACTTTACGAACAGGATGTTACACAGTTGATTGCAGGTTTCCACAGCTTTGACTATCTAATAAAGTCGGGGATGGACTCGGCAGCTGTTGAATTTCCCCCTATTACATCAACAGATAGCGTTAACAAGCGGAGGGTACAGAGGGGGGCTAAACCGGCTAACTTAACTAAACAGGGTGGGACGGAGGGTGCTACTGATAAAGAGAGCAGAGGGCAGAAAGGGGAAGCATGTCAGGCAGGCAAGAATAGATACCTGCTACGTTCACTGCCAGAAAAGAGTTGATTGTCGCTGATTTAGCAGGGAGTGTAGTCCCCAAAACTCCAAGACAGAAAAAGAAGGAGCGAAGGGAGAAGATTAAGACGGCTGTGGTGAAAAAAAGTGGACTTAGCACTTTAAAACTCACCCCTTCATTGAAGTCATACTTTAAAATAATGGAGAAAGTGGTAGCCCCAAAGTCTCCTCCCCCTGTTGGCAAACGTGGTAGTCCTGCAACCACGGCCCCGCAAACATCACTTAAGCAGGCCGAGGTACAGATTGAGCAACGACAGGCCCCCCCGGACACGCGTCCTAAGGAACCGGTTAAGCTTCTGAATAGGTCTACTCCGCTTCTATCGGAGACAGATTTAGGCACAGAGGGTCCCGGCTTAGAGGTGGAACAAAATTTGGAGGAGGCACCGGCCTTAAAGCAACAACTAGAGCCTAGTCTTTTGTCCCCCGAATCCTTAAGCGAGGACGCCAGCAGGGAAAACATGGTGGGAAGTCCATCAGAGGAGCAACCGAGGGGGGCAGAGAGGAACCAGTTGGAGCACCTGCTCTGCTCTCTACGTGAGGATCTATTCGCTAAACTCCTCCCACGGTTTAAAATCTCAGAAGGAAACCAAAAGGAAATCACAGAGAAGTGCACTAGTCTAGAGAATAAGCTTGACGATATTTGTACCATGACGGAGGCGCTGGAAAGTGAAGTTGCTAACCTTGCGAGAGTATCCCAAGGTCACTCAAAAATTATCGCTGACCTTAAATCTCAGAAAAGGACTCTGCAATCAGATATAGAGCGATTAGAGATCCATGCCAGGAGGAACAATTTGAAGTTTTTGAAAATACCTGAGGGGGCGGAAAATGGAGATGTGAAGTCCCTCATCTGCAAGCTACTGAGAGAGGGGGTCCTAAAGGACACACCAGATATTGACCTCGAAAGTGAAATCCAGCGGGCACACAGAGACCCATTTAGACAGCACCCGGATAGGAAGGTTCCGAGAAAGATTTTAGTGAACTTTCATACATATACTATGAAGGAGTTGATTTTAGGCAGAGCCTTAGTGGATACATCTCTACACATAGATTCTACTAAATACCTTATCCACTCAGATGTAGGGAGAGCGACTGCGCAGAGACAGTGGGAGTTGGACTCGCGGATGTCTGACCTAAGAAGCCTAGGAGCGCAGGTGATGATGAAGTGCCCCGCAGCCTTAAGGGTGGTCTGGAGAAACAAAACGCATAACTTTACCTCCACTCAGGAGGTGGATACTTTTCTAAATCAGATGAGGGAAATGCAGCACTAAGTCCCTCATTGAATAGTTGATAGCTGGGAGAATATCGCATTAGTGTTAAACATATAGTAGATTATACAAGTATAAGGGGTAATACATGGAATATAAAAACAAAAAACAAAAAAAAAGTATGCAAAAAAAGAAGGGGTGACTGCATGGTTGTTTATATAAAAAAAAGTATACAAAAAAAAGGTGCCTGCATGGTTGTTTATAAAAAAAAAATGGGCACGTATATACTCCTTGTGTATACTCTCGACCTTTAGGTACTAAGGTATCACTCACCATACATAGATGCAGATATTGTGTAAAAATTTTCAATAGTTGGAGGTAGATTTCGGGTCGGGGTTAGGGCTATCATAGGGCGATCAATATCGCCAAGGATCATGAGGGGAGTTCCTCAGGGTGGGTGGGGCAGATAAAGAAAAAAACATTCCTCATAGAGCCAAAAGGATAAATAAGATTTTGGGCATGACTAGGAAGCAGTTTTCTAGGACTTTTATTATGTGTAACGTATCTGGCTCGAATGGCGAATTTTTTGAATAAAATCAAAATAGTGAGCTGGAATGTCAATGGGTTGAGGGAGGGCAGGAAACTTAACAGAATATGTGAATTTTCAAAGAAATCAGGGGCCCACGTTTGTTTGTTGGAAGAGACTCATCTTGAGTCTCAAGAATGCAAGGCAGCTTTTAAAAAACAAATTTGGGTACAGGAGCTTCTCTGCTCTAATCAAAGTGGGAGTACTAGAGGAGTGGCAATGCTAATCCGGTCAAACAGCAGAATTAGAGTTGAGAAGTATGATACGGACAACTCAGGTAGATGGTTGACTGCGTATTCAGTGGTTGATAGTTTCCGCGTGGCTTGTGCGGTATATTATGGCCCAAACCAAGACTGACCGGATCATTTGGTCAACTTAAAAGTAAGTCTTTCTAATTTAAACGTTCCTATTATCTTAGGGGATGATTTTAATTTGGTTTTTGACCAAGCTTTGGATCAGACCTCTAGGGTCATTTCTCCCCCCCCACATAAAATGAAATCTGAACTTAAGAACTTAATGAAAGACTTTAGTCTATTAGACGTATGGAGGGCTAGAAATGCTAAGAATAGAGATTACTCTTACTATAGCCATAGATATAGACACCACTCTTGTATCGATTTCTTGTTAATAGATCAAAGTTTGTTTCCGGTCGTTGACTCTTCTACATATATCCCAGCTCTCTTATCGGACCACTCGATGGTGGATTTAACAATTAAAATCGCAAGAGGAGGGCAAACAAGAAGATGGACCCTTGATAGGTCAATATTACATAGGGACGAAGTAAAAGCTCGCTTGGAGTCTCAGATAGAGGAATTTTTTAGGTTCCATATTGAATCCGTGTGTGACCAAACTGTTTGGGAGGCCTTCAAGTCTTTCTTAAGGGGGATATTAACTACCATTATGATTGAGAGAAATAATGATAGTAGAAAAGTGGAAGCTGATTCTCTTATGAAAATAAAGAATAGAGAGCAACTGTTGCAATTAGCCTCACTAGAACAGCATTCTAATATAGAGTCTCTACAATACGAGTTGAATTGTTTAAAGGCAGAATATCAGGCAAAATTGGATAGACAAGTAAAGGACAGATGGGAGACGAGTAGGCTTCAAAATTTCTCTTATGGAGAGAAATGTGGGCATCTGCTGGCATGGAAGGCTAGTTCGGATAGGGCCAGAAATCAGATTACAAGTTTAATTATACAGAGTACAGGGTCACAGTCATATGATAATGATCAGATCGCGGAAGAAGCCAAAGCATATATGTCTAAGCTATATGCCGAGAGTGGTGACTTTTCACGTGAAAGAGCAGAAAATTGGTTGCGGCAACTAGAATTACCACATTTGACTGAAGCAGAAAGGGCTTTCTTAAGCTCACCTATCAAAGAGGGAGAAGTATATATTCAACTAAAAAGAATGGCAAAGGGCAAAGCAGCTGGTCCGAACGGACTTCTAGTAGAATTATATCAAATTAGCGCAGAAGTCATTGTGACAGTCCTTACAACTTTGTTCAATAAAATACATCTTGGAGGTGAGGTTGCCCCACAAACATGGTCGGAAGCCACAGTAGCACTAATATTAAAGCCAAATAAGGATCCTCTGATGGTCGAGTCCTACAGGCCAATCTCGCTGTTGAATACTGACTATAAAATCTTTGCGGGGGTATTGGCAGCGAGATTGGCCAAAGTTATTAAAACAGTGGTGCACGAGGATCAGAGGGGGTGTATGCCGGGTAGGCAGCTGAATGAACTTACATTCCAGGCCATAGCTGCCATAGACGTCGCCACCAACGAGAAGTTGCCTTTGACTATAGTGGCTATAGATGCCGCAAAGGCTTTCAACCAGGTCAATTGTTTTTTTATGGGAAGCATTGGCTGCATTCGGTATGCCATCAAACTTTATATCATCTATGCGACTATTATATTCAAACCCCAAGGCTAAAATTTTGGTAAATGACCTTCTAACAGAGTGGATACCAATATTTTGTGGTACTAGGCAGGGGTGTCCTCTTCCCCTCTTTTGTTTAACTTATATATTGAACCTTTTGTTACTCAGTTGAGATCAGACCCCCTGTTTCAACCCTTTAATATCGCAAACCTAGAGTTAAAATTTGCTCTTTATGCTGATGACCTCTTAATGTTCACTTCAAATCCTGATGAGGCTATTCCTCGACTCTTTGATTAAGCAGAGGATTTTGGGGTGATTTCAGGTTACAAAATAAATAAAGAGAAAACTGAGGTCATGCAGTGGAACCAGGAGGAGGGGTTCCCTGGGTCTAAGACACGGATGAGGTATTTAGGTATTCATCTGGTTCAAGATATAAAACAGCTATCAAAAGTTAATCTGAATAGAGTCTACAAGGAGGTCTGTGGCCTATTACAACTCTGGTCGGGCCTCCCATTAAACATATTCGGCAGAGTAAACCTAATTAAAATGGTTATCCTGCCAAAAATCACTTTCTTATTTAATTCAATTCAACCCGAGAGATATGGCAAAAATACAGGGGAAAATAGGCTCATTTATTTGGAACACGAAGTCACCAAGAATATCTTGGAAGAAATTGAGGAGGAGATTAAAATCAGGAGGCCTGGCCCTGCCAGACATACTTATTTATTGCCACTCATTCCACCTAAAAAACTTTAGGCTATTGGCAGATAAGGCGGATACATCTTCTCTGGGCTGTCTGTTCCAGGCAATGCTGTATGGTATACCCCAGGGGCACGAATATTTTCTTTTTAAATTCGGGGATCCCAGATTTTTCAAAAAAGTAAGGTTAAAGATCTTAGAGGCGGCCCTAAAAAACTGGGTATTTTTTAGGAAAAAATTGGGAATTCCTTACTATGCTCCCCAGGCCCCCATCTGGGATTCCCCTGGGACTCCTGAGTGTCTCAAAGACCTATTAGCGCGTCCTTTGAGGCTAGCTGGCATAACACATTGTAGAGACATTTTGAACGACTCACAGCTTATTGATTGGGAAGCGCTTTCTGGATTGACAGGGAGAACACTCACAAGGTTCAAACACTACCAACTCTCGAGCTGGTGGGCCACTATGGCTTGGGTAGCTGGCTCATTAAATCCAAAATTTGATCTAGTAAGTAGAAAGGGAAAATGGAAAAAAGAGGTATCTTTTTGGTATTGAGCTATGCAAGAGGGAGAGGGGGTGGCAGAACCTGAACTGCAAAAGATATGGTGCAATGAGGTGGTTTTAGATCATAACAGTCTTCAAGATTTGTGGATGGATTCCTTTACGATATTACACACTGTGGTCAAGTCAGCTCCACTTAAAAGGAACCACCTGTTTACCCTATACAGAGTCTATATCACACCCAAGAAGCTAGTAAGGTTCACAAATGCAGAATATTGTTGCCCGCGGTGTAAACTCTCGGCGGCAGACGATGTACATATGTTTGTAGATTGCCCAATGTTAACAAATTATTGGTTTAAAATTGGTGAGTTCATTGCTGCAGTATTGAACATACAATTCGTAACTACTCCAAGTATAATTTTGTTTGGGCTGGCTAAGGAATATCATCCTGATGATATGAAGTGTAAATTAATCTTCTATTTAATGTTATTGGCCAGGCGCGAAATATGCAGAGCGTGGATGAACGAGACAGCACCTAGCTTTCCAGATTGTTTGCAACGGTTCATTTTTGTAAGTGAGTCTGACATGGCCTGTGACAGTTCAAGTAGTAATAAGATCTGGGCAGCCCTAGTGGCATGGCGGAATGGATGAACGTGTTCCAATGATTTTTACCTGGGCACTGTCGGCGCTCCGTCTCCAACATAGCGAAGGGCAGTCCAGTGAGATACTGTTGGAGTGGATCGAGCAAACAGTGAATACTAGAGGGGATGTGCCCTTCTCTCTCTCCTGGAGGGTCAAACATCGGAACCAGAATATAAAAGTTGCAGGAGAGAGGGGGGGGGGGGTCCCACCTAGAACACCCTTTTTCCTATTTTGGTATAGGAGGAATACAAAAAAAAAATCCTAAGATCATTATCAAAAATTGTACTTTTGTTGTACTAATGGCCTCTAGATCCTTCTCTAACAGATCCAGTTGCTTTTCATAGTCTATTAATGCACCTGGCTGAATATATACATTGATCACTACTATTTGTTCCCTTGCTCGCATACCACTATACAGTTCTACCTGGCAGGCTAATAGCACCTACATTTTGCTTTTAAATTAGTTATTTTATCGGCTCTTTTTGATTATACCAATGTGATCAACTCCGCTGAGGGGAGCTCTAGATTCCTTCGTACTGCCTCTTTAGTAAGCATAAAAAGCAATCTATAGGTTCGGGTATCTCACACAGCCAGGACTCTTGAAGACACAAAATATCATAGAGACCCAGCAATTTTCTAAAGGTATCCTGGTTTAGCTGTCTTCTGTATCCCCCAATATTCCATGAAAGTGTCTGTAGGCTGTGTGAAGACCCTAATTCCTAATCCAGCTCACTCAACCCTTCGTCCATACTATTCCCCTAACTTATTACGGATTTGGACAATAGATAAAATTGATTACTCAAGGTAGGCCACTTTGCTCTATTTGTTATTGTTACTTTTATCCCTCCTTGATTTTATCAGTGCATATTCTTCTATATTGGGCACCAAGTATGCCATACTGTATTTGCTCCTGACGTAAATCTGTGTGACAGGTGAGGGTCCCAGAGTCCCCGGGATTACCCTCATCTATACCAAGTTGGCAATCATACACTAGACTTATTCCCTCCTTTTCCAGGTCTCCCTCTGCCTTTATCACCATCTGCTTTACAAATTCTAAATAAAAAAGCACCTTTATCACCTCTTTTCCTTCTGGATTAGTTGTAAAACATATTTGTCTGATATTATCAGAGGTGACCCCACCCAATATGGGGCATTTGAACAGTACTTGTAATAGGTTGTAGCAATTTAAGGTTTTTTTTTTCCTATGCCGCTTTCTCCCTCCCCTTTGCTCCCATGGTTTCATATGCACCCATAGGTGTTCATTATTATCATACTTCCTGATGCTCCCACTGCTCCTCCCAACTACTATTGTAGATTCTGGCTTTGTACAGACTCTTATCCCGAGATGGTCTAGAGAGGGCTCTCCCCTTAATCTCATGTTAGTTAGATCGCCCTCTCCTCTGTGCCCGGCTCGTTCCGTACTCCTTTGAATCTCTGGGCCTTGGGGTTGCAAACTTCCACAGAAAGTGTTCGACCTCGTCACTGTCCCTGTAGCTTTTCTATCTCGATTCCCTCCTGCGCTCGTTTTATTTTTAGCCCCAACTCTTTGTGACTTCTTTAGCTCCTGTATTGCCATAACTTGTTTATTGCTCTCCGCTGACTGTAAACCCCATGTCTTTTTCAGCTTTGTCTGCAGCATCCTTCTGTTTTTTTGTTCGGGTCTATACCTCTTAAATCACCCATAAGATCTCCATTTAATTACTAACATAGGGCATTTTGAGATATATTCTGTCAGGGGATTTTCAATCTGTATGACATCATCTTCTTTCGTACATAATGATACAGATAACTCCTGATCCCTCTTCTCCACTACTGGGCGGACTATAGTCGTCATACAGTTATTAATTTGTTTTTATTCCTCTGCTATCTGTTATAATTGGGTTTTATGGGTTTTCCCTTGCTCATTATTCTCGACTACAGCTTCTAATATTGTCTGAAGATTTCTTTGCATTAGAAACATCACCTCTAGTAATGATCGGGGCGGGGTTGCTATCAAATCAAGTGCCAAGGACAACTGAGGAGTATCTGGGGAAATCGAGCCCTGAGGGATAGTATCTTTTCCCTTCCTCCCCTGCTCATTAGCTGTCTGTTGCAATACTTCATTATCTACAGAGGGACTATCCATTCCACTATGGAAAAGGTGGGGTGATGACGATAACCTCGGTTCCAATGAAGAATAACCCCCCTTCGTTTACCCCCCCTTGTTCGCCTAGGACTTGGTCCAAAGCTGGAAGCATAGAGTAGTTTATTTCACTCATTACAGTTATTTGGCTCCTTGTACAGTCTTTATTATGAGAAACACCTAATCCGGAGGAATGATCACTAACATCCAGATTTTCTTTTTAGTATTTCCCTACAATTTGTTTTTATAGATTGCCCCAAGGAAGTTCCACTTGCTTCTTCTTCAGGAAGTAACAGTCTATCTTGCCTGCTAGGTGTTGTCATTTCTTCTAGGCGTTCAAAACTAGTATTCTCCAATGTCTTTTGGTGCTGGTCCTTTTTGTGCTTTCTTAATACTGCTGTTGGTCCCTTTTTTAACCCCTTGTGGTTTCACTTTAGAGGCATTTCCCTTATGCCCTTATTCCCTATGGATTTGCCTAGCTGTGGAGGAGCAAGTGCAGATTCAAATTACAGGTTCCTCTGGGCCTCCACACTTTTCCCTTCTCACTTGAGTCTCCTCTCTCCTGTCCGTCTCACGAAGCAAGGTTCAGGTCAAAGTCCTTTTTCAGAAGGCCCAAATCTATGCAGGAATGGGAGGCAGGGCTAATGGGGTCAGTGCGCTAATGAGCACAAGGAAAGGATACCATATGCCAGGATGTCAGGTAAACTACTTCCAAATAAAAATAGGAATTAGAGGCTCACCGGGGACACTTCTCAAACTGCACCCAGTCAGAACCGAGGCGTCACAGCAGACTGCCCCCCTGAGTCCCACTGGTACAGCAACTCTCTCTCTCAGCTGCATTTTCCCCATGCTCTGTTGCTTGTTACCTCAATTGTGCCTCTCAGCTGTCCCTAGCTATCTTCACAGGGCGCCAAAAACTCCACACCCAGCCACCTGCCTGTCCGATTCACCACCGGGGATTTAGGCTGGAGGCTTAGGCGGGGGATTGGGCAGGTGAATCCGGGTGTTTCCGGGAACTAAGGGTTTAAGCGGCTGAATTCCATGCGATCGCGGCCAGCCAGCGTCGGCGTCGAAGGCTGCACTGCTGCGCTGCGGCATCAATGAAAACATGGACTGGTTCTCTCGGAAGAAACTCTGAAGCACCAGAGAGACTTAGTGTATCAGAGATGTAGGCCAAGGCTGGGCATATCCACTAGTCCTTCTGACAAGAATCAGCAACAGAGCGGTTATTTTCTCTTACTTTATAGGATCCCTTCCAAGTCTTCTTTCTCCTTTCCAGCTCTAGTTCTCTGCACAGATAGTTTTAAATAGAGATGGAAATCTTAGCCATTGATGAGACCCCAATCAATCTTACACTACCACCTCATCCCTCCTCTTAAATTATACACTCACATGGTTCATCTTATCCTCTGGGTTAGGCTCATTAGTTGTTTTACCTCTCCAGAGCATTCTGGGAGGTTTCAAGATGGAATATATTTCAAACACATTGTCAGATTCACAATATTTCCCTCCTACCATGCCCTCCAGGGCACTATTTTCCTACTATATTCAAAGGATCCTGCAGGGCTATGGTAGAAACAGGGTTCTTTTATGCCCCCTTAGTCCAGGCTGGCACATCTGGAGGCCTAATTGTCAGGGGGTTGTGCTAAATAGCTGTGAAATTCACAACCCGCCCCCTCTGCTTCAACAAGAAGAAGGTAATTTCCTCTTGAATATGACCTTATTGTGTGAAGTGCTTTCGATCTGTCAGCAGAGAAGACAGCAATTATCCTTAGAGGAATAAGCCATTCATAAGTGAAACTCATTAACCAAGAGGCCAAGAATATCATAATCATTGACTTAATGTATGTTGAAACTCAGTGAAGGTGCCATTATCACTAAATAAAAATTCTGGAGCCATTTCAAAATGCATAAAGAACCGATTCTCAGCTTTCTACTACGCTTCAATCAAATAAAATTATTGAACCCATTTTAGGTCACTTCAGAAGCCAAGTCTCAAAACTTTACAGTGTCTCAGTAAGAAATCTTTAACATGAAAGTTTTGTTTTCTCATATAATTGCTTGGTTCATGAAACAAAGTTTCAGCATGTAAAAGCTACATAGGACCGGGTTGAAACAAGAGTCTTCCAGCCATGTTGCAATCCAGTCACAATAGCTGTAGCACCTCTCTCTTCCCGCTCCTAATTTTTTTTCCAATAGCTGCTGTTCACTTGGGTATCCATACAAGCCAAGAAAGCGTTGTTGAGTCGTTTGCAAGCCTGGACCTATCACCACACCAAAAAATGCGGCAATATCGAATTGTGGAAATATTCACCTGAACCAGCTACTTAATTCAAACCAGTCATATATATTTTCAAGCTGGCTCCCTGTGACCCCATCATTCATCTCAAAAAAGTTTCCACTCAAAGACTGATATTTACCGAAGGAGTTACCTCATGTACCTTTTCATAGTGTGTCTCACTTTAACTTTCTTACGTCAAAATATTTCTAATTGTCGTAGTAGAAATCTTTATCTGGTCTCCCACCAATTTCAATCTGGCCACTTGAACTCAGATGTCAACTTTTTCAGGTTCCTTGAGCCTGTCAGCTCAAAGAAACTCTTGGACATTTTATGTTTTTCCGTTGTTATGTCCTTTAGTGTATCACCTTAATACTATAAACCCTTGTCTGGCTTTTGTAATTTGTGTTTTCATTTTCTTGTTACTTTTTTCCTTTTACTTAAATTTGTTGAAGGTCTTAAAGTTGTTAATTTCTTTAACTGTATTGCGGTTTTGTTGGTTTTCTACCCAGAACACTCTAAGGGGCAGATTTATAAGAAAGTGATGCATCTTTAGAGATGCGTCCCTTTCCCTTTACCACCATGCAAAACCCTTGCGTCACCTTGGATGCATCGTACTTACAATACGGCGCAACATGGCGCAATGATTTACAGACGCATCAAAAATTCTGACACATGTGTTGACGGAAAAGTCACGCATTGCTGGAGTAGTGTCGCAAGCATGATGCAACTTCAGCAATGCGATTTACAGCCTATTCCCAATACACTGCGTAACTCCTTACGCCTGCTTCAATCTTGTAGATTTCACTACGTCACTTTTACGAGACTTTCCTACGTGGGAACGCCTACACTGAATACATTATACCTGATGCAGGTATAATGTCACACAGGGCTTTACAATGTGACGCATCTCCCTGGATGCGTCATGTTGCAAATGGGCTGCAACTTTTACGCTGCTGCTGCGTCACAAAAGTGACGCAGCGGTGCGCAAAAGTGACGCAAGGGGCTTGTATATCTGCCTCACAGTATTTTCTATAGGGACAGCATTGCTACTTAGGCCAAAATACCAAACTCAAAAAAACATTTGCTAATTGAAACCAGTTTATGTGTGTGGAATAATATATTTGGGTAAGGGTTGAGCTTAGCCATAATCCACATTAAAGATGTGGCTTGCCTCTCACATAGCTTGTCAGTGAATTTGGAAATGCTAGACAGTACATCCATATTGGGGAGAGTATGTGGTCTAACAGCTAGAGAGGTCGACCTCGAAGCAGGGGAACAGGATTTGAGTCTCGGCAGGGACGCTCAACAATTTGTGATTCTGGGCAAATCACTTACTGACCCCATGCCTAACAAAAAATGAAAGTGCCCTTCCGGGGACGGCTCTAGGGCGGTGCGACCGGTGCCACCGCACCGGGCGCTGACTCTTCGAGGGGGCACCCTGTTTGGAAGTATTTTAGAGTTTTAAAAGTACCTGCTGCTGCATTGCTTGCCTCCTGCAATTTTCATACCACAATAAAAATGTCAAGATAACTACGGTGATTAATATTCTATCTGGAGAGAGAAGGAGTTTTGTCTAGTGGAAGTTTTAACTCATTTTATGGTAGCACAGAGGGTTAGTATGCCTGCTGCAAAGAATGTGTACCATGCAGATGACAAAGTGCATATAGTTTAAATGGGTCAGTGCTTTCGTCAGACAGATCCTTTTGTTACTAGCAGTGTAGATGTTAAAATCCTAACATGGAACAGTGAGCTAATAACTGTCAAAGAGCTAAATGCAAACTGCAAGGTATAGAGTACAACATTATCATTTTTATCTCTGTCTTTCATTATTCTAATGTTTCTAAAAGGGTCCATTTCAGTAAAAAAAATCCTTAATATTAAATGTAACCCTAAACCATGGGGTTATGTTTTAAATTCTGAGTTTTTGTTACTCCAGACCAAGCACTCTAACTATACTCTCCACAAGTATGGATGACATACGACTCACCTTGTAGTCTTCTGGCTTAGGCAATATTTCCTATACACTGATTTACACACCTATGATTGATTGTCTCTGTGTAATGTGTGTGAGATGTAAAGTGCTCTGACACCCTACACTGGTATAGGAGGCGCTATATTACTAGTTAAATACATCTGAGAGAGAGTGGTTATGGATACTTGAGGGGGCACTGTTAAAGGGTGGCAGTGAGGGAGTTTGTGGGGGGTGTGAACAAATATTGTCGCACAGGGTGCCACCAGTGCTAAAGCTGGCCCTGTGCCCATCTGTTACACAACTGGTGCTCATGTGAAGCCCGCCGATACCATCGGGGCGAATTTGACCTATATAAAACTCAAAAAAGAATAGAAATCTAATATCATACAACCATCCTCTTCAGTATGATCATATTAGGTCATTGCAGTTAAACGTTAGCACAGGAAGGGATATTATTCACGCAAAGTGATGCCATTCAGTGAGAGAAATTCAGATTTTGAAGTCAGTTAGGTCTTGAAGTTCAGCATCTTTACCAGAGACCCTCCACCTTCCTCGCTGTATCTCTGCTCTGATTCTGTATCTTATGAGATAGGTAAATCTGAGACAGGACAGGGTCTTCCTATTTTGTGTACAAAAACTTAAATTTAAAAAGCTCAAGTTGTGCTGTCAATTAACTAGCAAGGATTTATACCTCGATGAAGAAAATTTACACTGAAAAACACTGTCTGCAAAACAGTACGGTCGAAACAAAATGTGCACTGTAAGTGCCACTTCCACACCAAAGGCCCGTTTCTATGTAAGTGTGCATGTATGTTATTTATACCTAGCAATAAACCACCGAGCACAGAATAGGAAGAAATTGTACAGTTTATGTATGCGGTGAGCACAGGAAGTCCCGGAGGAGAGAAAAGAGGAATGAAGAAAGTAGCGAAGTAGGTAGGAGTTTCCAGTAGGCCTAGTAAGGGAAAAAGAGGTAGGATCCTAGTATCAACAACTGTAAATAGTATGTTCTTGGAGATGTGTAAGTCTTGTTGAACTTCTTTAGCCAAGCTTTTTTTTCTTTTTTTAAAGATTAATGATCTTTCTTCTTCTGCCTGAGGATAAACACACTTAGATATCAGAATTAAATTGCCAAGCACTGCAGTGGCACTATCTGCCAGAGTAAACTTGACTGCTAATGGCAACTGTAAAAGTAACTGGGAAAACCACAGGAGTCTCTTGAGCAATCTCCTATTGACGCATATATGGAGAACAGAATACAATTCAGCTAAAATCAGCTATTTCAATGATATTTAGTACTTGAAAATACCGGATGTGTTGCCGGATGAAGCCTAAGCAATAAAGGCATATAGCCAACTGCACAAACATATTAGACTCTTTCACGGACACAATAAGCCAAGCTGGGATGCATATTTCAGGTTTGATGGTGCAGAATGTAGAACAATAAGCACATCAATGTAGCATTCCAACACAAAGCACCATCATGGGAAAAGTAGTCAAGAATGAAAACGAATAGACAAAATAGATAAATAGAGGCATTTGGGGATTGTGAAAGATAACGAAAGGAGTCTTTTGCCTAATCAACATCATGGGTATTAACGAAGTTTTCAAAAGTCCTATCTGATTTTGTCCTACATTGCTCGTGCATACCTATAGTTGGGATAATAGAGGTGTCAGAAACCAGTAAGCCTATCAATCTCAAAAGGCAAACTAACCAAAACAATAACATTCCATGGGTGAAATGAAGTTGCATGCATCCAAATGTTCAAGTTCAAGTTCAAGTTCCAGAATTTATATAGTGCACTACTCACCCAGAGGGTCTCAAGGCGCTTGAGGGAGGGAGGTGCTTTACTTATCGAATATCCAAGTTTTTAGTTGCTTTCTGAAGGAGAGGTGGTTCTGTGTAAGGCGGAGGTGGGTGGGGAGAGAGTTCCAGGTCTTGGCCACTAAGTAGGAAAAGGATCTTCCTCCCATGGTGGATCTGTGAATTCGCGGAATTGCGGCGAGGGCTTGATTGAACGATCATAGCTGGTGGGAGGGGGTGTAGAAGGATAGTCGCGTGTTGAGGCATTCGGGACCTAGGTCGTAGATGGCTTTGTGTGCGTGGGTGAGGAGACGGTACGTTATTCTCTTGTTGATAGGGAGCCAATGGAGATCTTTCAGGTGGCTGGAAATGTGAGATTGCCGAGGGATGTCCAATATGAGTCTTGCTGAGGCGTTTTGGATGCGTTGGAGTTTTTTCTGTAGTTTGGCTGTGGTTCCTGCGTAAAGGGTGTTTCCGTAGTCCAGTCGGCTTGTGACCAGTGCGTGGGTGACCGTCTTTCTTGTTTCAGTGGGGATCCATCAGAAGATTTTTTTAAGCATGCGCAGAATGTTGAAGCATGATGATGAGACGCCGTTGACTTGTCTGGTCATCGAGAGGGAGGAGTCCAGGATGAAGCCCGGGTTATGTGCGTGGTCCGTAGGTATGGGTGCGGTTCCCAGGGCCGGTGGCCACCATGAGTTGTCCCAGGCAGAGGGGGATGACCCTAAGATGGGGACTTCCATTTTGTCCGAGTTAAGTTTTAAACGGCTATTCTTCATCCACTCGGCTACTTCTTTCATTCCTTCGTGTAAGTTGGTTTTGGCGGTGCTTGGGTCTTTGGTGAGGGAGAGGATCAGCTGGGTGTCGTCTGCGTAGGAGATGATGTTGAGGTTGCGTTGGCGTGCGATGGTTGCGAGGGGACTCATGTATACGTTGAAGAGGGTGGGGCTGAGTGATGATCCTTGTGGTACGCCGCAGATGACTTCAGTGGCCTCTGATTTGAAGGGGGGGAGGCGGACTCTCTGGGTTCTTCCGGCAAGGAACGATATGATTCATTCCAATGCTTTTCCTTGTATTCCGACGTTGCTGAGGCGTTGTATGAGGGTGCTGTGACAGACTGTGTCGAAGGCTGCGGAGAGGTCAAGTAAGATGAGGGCAACTGTTTCTCCGTTGTCCAATAGTGTTCGGATGTCGTCTGTTGCTGCGATGAGGGCGGTTTCGGTGCTGTGTTTGGCTCGGAAGCCGAATTGTGAAGGGTCGAGGGATTTGTTGGATTCGAGGAAGGCGGCGAGCTGACTGTTGACGGCTTTCTCAATGACTTTGGCAGAGAATGGGAGGAGCAAGATGGGGCGGTAGTTCTTAAGTTCGGTGGGGTCTGCTGTGGGTTTCTTCAGAAGGGCGCTGAGTTCGGCATGTTTCCAGATTTCCGGGAAGGTAGCGGAGTTGAAGGAACAGTTGATGACATTGCGGAGATGGGGTGCGATGATGGAGCCTGCTTTGTTGAAGATGTGGTGGGGACATGGGTCGGTTGGTGATCCTGAGTGGATGGAGTTCATCAGGCGGATGGTGTCTTCGGTTCACATAGAGAACATGAAGAATGGCAACCTATCCATACAATACAATTGAAGCGGGAGAAATATAATAATAAAATGTTTCCTGCTGGTAAAGAATAAGGGAAATATTGGTTTGCTAAAAGACGAGAAATAGGGTCATGACAAATGCAGAGAAGCTTAAACAACACTAACATTCTAAGCCATCCCTATTTGTGTGTTCCTCACAAGACCTACAATTCTCCAAAATAGTGCTTTTCAACTATTCAATAACATTTTGAACAAAAATAGGTGCTGGAAAATTAAACCATATTCAGGACCCGAGGAAGAATAGAGAATTAGGCAGAATCTTTTAAAATTGTACTGGGTGACTGGATCTAATGAATTTTAGGCAGGGGAAACCCAATCAACCCTTGTAGGCTTGGGCACTATATGGTTTTGGTCAAAGTATGCTACAAGGGACTAATTTGAAAAAATAGAATATCTAATTTGTGAGTTGTACAAATGTAACACACTCAAATGTATCCACAGGATATCAGTCTTAGTACATATTCAAAATAAATTGATGGAAGGTAAAGAGAGAACACACATAGAAAAAGAATATATTCAGAACATTTATATTTACTAGCACAAAGTTGGGGAGATAAATGCAAAAAAATGAATTCAAGCAAAAGTCATGAACAGAGATAGACAATATTTTCTCTACAGTTCACAACCAAATACATCAACTCCAAATGGATACAGCAAACAACCAAAATTAATTAATAAAAAATGGTCGTGAGTTTGTGCCAATGCAACGTTTCCGGAGATGATGAAAGTGTCGACGTTTCGGTCTAGAGGGCAGTCGTCATGTAGACCATCATCAGGACAAAATATTCAAATGCTGAAGAAACTCCCTGGAACTTCTGAAAGAAAGCCATATTGGAATGGCAAAGAGCGGCAATGGATGTGGAGCACAATGTCAACCAAAGGTGAAATCTTGAATGTAGGTTGATAGGGCCACATCAGTTGGCCAAATCTCAGATAGCAATCAAATTGAACAGCGTGATGTAGTCGTTTTTAGAGCGAAAGCTCGGGTGGCGTCCTCCGTCAGCTTGCAGGTTCATTAATTTATTTTGAATATGTACTAAGACTGATGTCCTGTGGATACCTTTGAGTGTGTTACATTTGTACAACTCACAAATTAGATCGGCTATTTTTTCAAATAAGTCCCTTGTAGCATACTTTGACCTTAACCATCTAATGAAAGCTTTGTGCCTTTGATGAGGTGCTCACAGACACAAATTGTTCCTCAAATCAAGGTCAAAGTAGACAGCAGAAGAGATCAAGTCAATGAAACTTGCAAACATTTGGATTCTCATAGGGACTACTGATTCTTCAAGAAAAAGCATATGTCAACACATAGATGTATGACAGCCTGTAGAAGACCAGACCCTACTCAAACATTCGAATAATTCTAAGGTGTATTCAATTTGCGAAAAGTTCTGAGCTCTCACTTCATCTACCAAAGAGACCAACGGATTGCAGAAACAGAGGAAGGTTCAACATTCACAGCCTGGATATTAAGGAAAAACCAAGAAGTACATGATGTTCTTTGTCTTAGTGCCCCTAGCCACCAATCTCTACCAAAAATAACTTGTGTAAAGGTTTTATTGACTCCTTGATTATATAATGAGTTCTTTCTTTCATCCTTCCTTTACCAGTCATGTGTATAATATGATCTGTAGCCAGTGCTTTACTTAAGCCAGTGGTTAGAGGCTTGACCTACTGGCACTCATTTTTGGTGACTGGCACTTTCAGAGCATGAGAGAGAAAAACACCAAAGAAGAAATGCAGGATGAAGAGAAAAATGGAAAGCAGTGATGAATGGCAAAACAGGGATGAACAAGAACCTGCTAGAGTGGGATAAAGCAATAGAGACTTTCTGGTGGGTGGGAAGCCCTCGGAAAAGCACCCATCCCGACAGACCATGCACGGAACCTAGGTGTCATCCTGGATTCTTCACTCTCAATGAACAGACAAGCCAGCGCTGTATCCTCTTCCTGCTTCAACATTCTTCGCATGCTCAGAAAAACATTTCGCTGGATCCCCTCCGAAACAAGGAATACAGTCACCCATGCTCTGGTCACGAGCCGACTGGACTACGGAAACACCCTCTACGCAGGTACCACCGCTAAACTCCAGAAGAAACTCCAACGAATCCAAAACGCCTCAGCCAGACTCATATTAGACATCCCACGCAACGAACACATCACTGGTCACCTTAAAGACCTCCACTGGCTACCCGTCAACAAAAGAATCACTTTCCGACTGCTCACCCACGCACACAAATCACTCTACGACATCGGACCAGATTGCCTCAACTCTCGACTGTCCTTCTACACCCCCTCCCGCCAACTACGTTCTTCCAGCCAAGCCCTCGCCACTATACCTCGTATCAACAAGACCACCATGGGAGGCAGATCCTTTTCATACCTGGCTGCTAAAACATGGAACTCACTCCCCGCTTACCTTCGCCTCACCCAGAACCACCTAGAGATCAGAAAGCAGCTTAAAACGTGGATATTTGACAAATAATCCTCCTCCCCTTCCTAAGCGCCTTGAAACCCTCTGGGTATGTAGTGCGCTATACAAATCTTTTGACTTGACTTGACTTGACTAAAGAGAAATGAGGTGGTCCAAGACTGTGCAGCCTTGGTATTCGGCAACACTACCTTTGATAGTGCCAATAATTTGAGCTTTGTGATTTGACACTTTGCATTTGCAAAATTGCCTATTCAGGATTTCCAAATACAAAATCGTGTTGAGAATCTGATTTGAATATATAGAGTTTCACCACTGACCCAATATGAGTGTGACTTAATGATGAACAGAGTGAGTAACGATAAAGAGCTGGATATGCGTTTGTATCAGAATATCATAAGAAACTGCTATTATGGAATTTGTTATTTATTTTAATAGGAAGGTGGCATGTCGTCAGTAGGAAACATAAATAAGCTTACACAAATGTGCGCCATGTCGTATTTCTAGGATTTGGAGTATCTTGAAAACCCACATGATTTATAAAGATTTACTACTCAAGTCTTGTGAGCATTTTGCTGTAAATTCTCATATGTGAAAGTGCTCTATGTCCACCACCTACTTTCTTGGTCAGAAAAGAATTGTAAAGTGCCATATTCTCCTATCTGCCACAGTCACAGAGAGACAACAATTTGGAAAGAAATTTCCATCGTCAATATGCTTTTGGCCACTTTTCTTTTGATGACGTGACCTGACATCATTGGTGGGTTTGGATGATGGCAAAGAAAAGAGCAACTACACAAAAGAGGACTAACCTTTGCTATCAGGATATCTTCAATCTGCGAGATCAGTTGTGGGGTCCTAGTATATCTCAACATAGTGAAAAATCTGTAATCCAGATAATCTTTGCAGCACACCACTTATCACACTCAATTCATATTCATGTAAGGAAAATAACAATAATTCATTGGGCTCTTGATGTTCTTTGTTTCTTTTTTTATTCTCTCGACTCTAATCCCTTATGCCAACGCGTTTTGCCATCGTTTATGCAAACCCACCGTTTTCCTCAGGGCTGGAAATAATACAATCACATTCTTTTAGAGCGCTTTGTGCAATTTACAGAGCCCATACTACCGAACAACCCTGTGCGCACACTATTAACCAAGTCAGTGATTTGTGCCTGATTTTTATACATATATAACCCTATTGCCTTATGGGGGAAACCATATCTCTTAGGGACACAATATGTTCACATTAAATCATAATTATAGCAAATATTCACATTACATTACCCTCTAAACCAGTTTTTCTTGAAATTACTACCATTGTGTTTGTGACCGTCTGTTACAAAGTTTCCGCTGAGACCAAAGAACCATAATAGGGTAAGTACAGCGAAAAATGGAAGATTGTGCCTTCTCGATTTGCGTGTTTTTATGCTAAATAAATTCCAATAGTTCTTTGGTGCTTTTCAAGTGCGTTTGTATTTATTAATATTTCCATACATGGAACAGGAACAAGAGTGGTGAAGAGACAGCCGACAAGTGTTTTGCCCAATTGCCCAAGTGGCGCATCGGCCGAGGGCTTTTTCAAGGCAAGGGTCTAATAGTGAAGGTCGTATTCCTGTGGTTCGTGGTTTTTGTATCTCTTTGGTATACTGACAAAGTCTCTGTGGTCCCGGGACCTTTGCCTTGACGAATATGTGACTACAGGTATCGCCCGCCACCACTGCCTCAAGAAATCAAACTAACATATAGGACATAGATCATAAAGAGGAAAATGTCCATTATGTTCTGTTTGTTGTGTGTATGCTTCATGTTGTCTGTCTGATTTAACTAGCCTAGAGTTGTAAATGCCAACCAGGAATCATGGGGATTTAACATAGTTTTTCATTTACAAGAAAGTCTGCTGACCCTTGGTGGCATACAAAAGACTAACCCCGGGCAAAGCACTACGCTAGGCTCGCGTAGTTTGTGAAGTTTGTGCAAATTTGCACTACGCGAACTGCACGTAGTACAGTGCAAACATGCGTAGCGTAGTGCAGCGGTCATTTTTTGCTTGCTCGCGGTCCTCAACGTCAAGTTGGCGACCACGAGCAAGCAAAATGACATCCTCTTGAGACTTTTTCCTAGTTCGCGATCAGCAACATCAAGTTGCCGATCGCGAGCATGGAAAATAAACCTCCCTAGGAGATTCTCGACGCGGGGAGGTCAGGTTTCTCATTGCGAGTAGTCGCTCATGCTCGCGACCGCTCGCGATGAGAAACTACCAGTCCGCATTGAGAAAGCTGCAGCTCGAGTAAAAATCTATTCGAGCAGCAGAAAAGTACAGCTCGCCCTGTGCAAGATGCCATTTTCAATGATTGCACAGATGCTTGTCCGCTCTGTGCAATCATTGAAAACTAAATCTTGCACTGTGCGAACATGCTACTACGGAGTTCGCAAAGTGCTACTCATAGCTCGCGTAGTGCGAAGTGCACTTTGTGTAGCTACGCATAGCGCTACTTCGCGAACTACGCCGACCTCTACAAAAGATTGAAAATGTTGACCCACTGATATTTTGGTTCTTCACACCCACAAAACATATCACAGTTTTATCTCTGCCAGAGGACCTTAATAGTAAAAAGGAGTAAGGATTCAGAAAGAAATGCAATGGTGCTAATGATGAAGCATGCCACAGGTGGTACCTGTGGGTGAGGATCCTACTATAATATCCAAGAGATGCCAGGATCACACTAATTTACCCTGGTGTGGGTCCTTCACTATCGTGAAATATACTAGGACCCTACAACTGATTTCTCTGGTTGAAGAGATCTATAGCAAAGGTTAACCATCTTTAGTGTAGTTACATCTAGTAAACTGGGAGGTTGAGGGTTGCACTTAACATAGCTTCTCGCTTTCTTTTCATAGGCAATAAAAAGAGCCATTTTCTGCAGAGTATTTACCGTAAAGGTGTGGGAGACCTGGGATAATATGGACACAGATATATATATATATATATATATATATATATATATATATATATATATATATATATATATATATATATATATATATATATATATATATATATATATATCACACCAGAGAGAGTTCCGTTTTGCTGGGGGCCACCGGTCCTGCAGGGCGGGCTCTAAACCAGGAACGGAGATCCTGGGAAACTGCGGGTAAAACCACGAACAACAAAAGAGCCCCACAGTGACTGACGATTCAGCTGACCTTTATTCGTCATTTCATGTGCAACATAGCGCTCTTTACACCTAACGCGTTTCGACGTCATTTACGTCTTGTTCACAGGTGAGCGTAGTTAAATTAAAACCAAGTGGTGTTTGCCTGCCAATAACTTCAGGTCCCAGCATGCACCAACAATGTTGAGGGAACGTGCAAGTTGATTCGTATTGCTGCTTGATAGCGTTATTTTCAAATATTTTGCCTTGTTATCCCAGGTTCGTGCTTCTGTTGGTTTGCTGCTTAGTGCCGGTTGTTGCCATGATTTGAAATTGTTGCCGTTTCTGCACTGTTCCAAAGAGAGGAGCACCCTCTCTCATCACCCTTTCTCCGTCGTCCTTGCCAAATTGCAGTGGAGCGTCCATTTGAGCTGGCAAGTGGCGAGGAGCGGTCCATGCCCCCTCCATAAACATCACCAGAGAGAGTTCCGTTTTGCTGGGGGCCACGGGTCCTGCAGGGCGGGCTCTAAACCAGGAACGGAGATCCTGGGAAACTGCGGGTAAAACCACGAACAACAAAAGAGCCCCACAGTGACTGACGATTCAGCTGACCTTTATTCGTCATTTCATTTCCAACATAGCGCTCTTTACACCTAACGCGTTTCAACGTCATTTACGTCTTGTTCACAGGTGAGCGTAGTTAAATTAAAACCATGTGGGGTTTGCCTGCCAATAACTTCAGGTCCCAGCATGCACCAACAATGTTGAGGGAACGTGCAAGTTGATTCGTATTGCTGCTTGATAGCGTTATTTTCAAATATTTTGCCTTGTTATCCCAGGTTCGTGCTTCTGTTGGTTTGCTGCTTAGTGCCGGTTGTTGCCATGATTTGAAATTGTTGCAGTTTCTGCACTGTTCCAAAGAGAGGAGCACCCTCTCTCATCACCCTTTCTCCGTCGTCCTTGCCAAATTGCAGCGGAGCATCCATTTGAGCTGGCAAGTGGCGAGGAGCGGTCCATGCCCCCTCCATAAACATCACCAGAGAGAGTTCCGTTTTGCTGGGGGCCACCGGTCCTGCAGGGCAGGCTCTAAACCAGGAACGGAGATCCTGGGAAACTGCGGGTAAAACCACGAACAACAAAAGAGCCCCACAGTGACTGACGATTCAGCTGACCTTTATTCGTCATTTCATGTGCAACATAGCGCTCTTTACACCTAACGCGTTTCGACGTCATTTACGTCTTGTTCACAGGTGAGCGTAGTTAAATTAAAACCAAGTGGTGTTTGCCTGCCAATAACTTCAGGTCCCAGCATGCACCAACAATGTTGAGGGAACGTGCAAGTTGATTCGTATTGCTGCTTGATAGCGTTATTTTCAAATATTTTGCCTTGTTATCCCAGGTTCGTGCTTCTGTTGGTTTGCTGCTTAGTGCCGGTTGTTGCCATGATTTGAAATTGTTGCCGTTTCTGCACTGTTCCAAAGAGAGGAGCACCCTCTCTCATCACTCTTTCTCTGTCGTCCTTGCCAAATTGCAGCGGAGCGTCCATTTGAGCTGGCAAGTGGCGAGGAGCGGTCCATGCCCCCTCCATAAACATCACCAGAGAGAGTTCCGTTTTGCTTGGGGCCACCGGTCCTGTAGGGCGGGCTCTAAACCAGGAACGGAGTTCCTGGGAAACTGCGGGTAAAACCACGAACAACAAAAGAGCCTCACAGTGACTGACGATTCAGCTGACCTTTATTCGTCATTTCATGTGCAACATAGCGCTCTTTACACCTAACGTGTTTCGACGTCATTTACGTCTTGTTCACAGGTGAGCGTAGTTAAATTAAAACCAAGTGGTGTTTGCATGCCAATAACTTCAGGTCCCAGCATGCACCAACAATGTTGAGGGAACGTGCAAGTTGATTCGTATTGCTGCTTGATAGCGTTATTTTCAAATATTTTGCCTTGTTATCCCAGGTTCGTGCTTCTGTTGGTTTGCTGCTTAGTGCCGGTTGTTGCCATGATTTGAAATTGTTGCCGTTTCTGCACTGTTCCAAAGAGAGGAGCACCCTCTCTCATCACCCTTTCTCCGTCGTCCTTGCCAAATTGCAGCGGAGCATCCATTTGAGCTGGCAAGTGGCGAGGAGCGGTCCATGCCCCCTCCATAAACATCACCAGAGAGAGTTCCGTTTTGCTGGGGGCCACCGGTCCTGCAGGGCGGGCTCTAAACCAGGAACGGAGATCCTGGGAAACTGCGGGTAAAACCACAAACAACAAAAGAGCCCCACAGTGACTGACGATTCAGCTGACCTTTATTCGTCATTTCATGTACAACATAGCGCTCTTTACACCTAACGCGTTTCGACGTCATTTACGTCTTGTTCACAGGTGAGCGTAGTTAAATTAAAACCAAGTGGTGTTTGCCTGCCAATAACTTCCGGTCCCAGCATGCACCAACAATGTTGAGGGAACGTGCAAGTTGATTCGTATTGCTGCTTGATAGCGTTATTTTCAAATATTTTGCCTTGCTATCCCAGGTTCGTGCTTCTGTTGGTTTGCTGCTTAGTGCCGGTTGTTGCCATGATTTGAAATTGTTGCCGTTTCTGCACTGTTTCAAAGAGAGGAGCACCCTCTCTCATCACCCTTTCTCCGTCGTCCTTGCCAAATTGCAGCGGAGCGTCCATTTGAGCTGGCAAGTGGCGAGGAGCGGTCCATGCCCCCTCCATAAACATCACCAGAGAGAGTTCCGTTTTGCTGGGGGCCACCGGTCCTGCAGGGCGGGCTCTAAACCAGGAACGGAGATCCTGGGAAACTGCGGGTAAAACCACGAACAACAAAAGAGCCCCACAGTGACTGACGATTCAGCTGACCTTTATTCGTCATTTCATGTGCAACATAGCGCTCTTTACACCTAACGCGTTTCGACGTCATTTACGTCTTGTTCACAGGTGAGCGTAGTTACATTAAAACCAAGTGGTGTTTGCCTGCCAATATATATATATAGGCCTGAACTTTAATCCCTATGCCACCGGTGACATATGCCAAACCAAAATTGATATTTTTAAGTTTATACGTAATCTTAAACTTAAGAAACATTTTGCTGGATCACAAGAAATGCAGTGACAACCTAGACACATTCCCAATGTTTTTGACGATGTACCTTTGACCATTAAAGATGTGCAAACTACACACTTGCTTCTTTCTTTAACAGACAGGGAAGATAGTCCACTTGAAATGGAGAGGCTTCTTGAGGAGCTTGATGTTGAAACTGATTACAGCATGGCGAGTGGCTTGAAAAGTAAATCTAAATGGACACCCACATTGTCAGGGGGCAATAACATTGACAATTTCCACAGACACGTTCTTGAGGATCTTAATAGAACTAATACCAAGAACCTAAACACCAAATTTAAGTATAGAGACAACTTGACCAAAGGGGAACGGTTAGCACTTTCCACTTTAAGCGAGAACCCCAACATCATCATCAGGGAGGCTGACAAAGGGGGTAATGTGGTGGTCATGGACCTTATTGACTACAACAGTGAGATCCTTGGCCAACTGAATGATGACTCATGTTATGAGCTACTCAACCATAACCCCATGGGTCCACTAACACTACTACTTAATGGACTCCTACTTAACTGGAAACAATCTGGTCTTCTGGATGACAATGAGTACCTGTACCTCAAAGTCTTCAGACCCACGTATCCTTGGTTGTATACTTTACCCAAAGTCCAAAAGAATCTACCGTTTCCACCGGGTAGACCGATAGTATCGGGGATTGGGGGTCCCACCGAAAGAATCGCAGAATATGTGGATCTTTTCTTGGGACCTCTAGTCAAGAACCTTCCGTCTTACATACAAGACTCCAAACATATATTGAATATCATGTCAGACATGGAATGGCAACAAGACACCATATTGGTAACCATGGATGTGGTGTCTCTCTACACCAGCATTAATCCCGAACTAGGCATCTCAGCCATTACCAGACTTCTTTCTAATAGACCGGCTTCACTATGGGCACACACTAACATGCTATTACACATGATGAAGATTATCCTAGAGAATAATTTCTTTATTTTCGATCGGAAATGGTATCGACAAAAAAAGGGAGTAGCCATGGGCTCCAAATTTTCACCCTCCTTCGCTAATCTCTTCATGGGGGCCTTGGAGGCTGATCTAATTTGGGGCACCAAAGGAACACAATACATCGACTCCATAGTCTTTTGGGGTCGATACATCGACGATTGTTTTCTCTTGTGGTCAGGATCTGAGGAACTTCTTCTCTCTTTTTTCTAATATCTGAACACCGACACGTGGGAAATAAGCTTTACTATGCGACACAGCCTTACCAATATGGAATTCTTAGATTTAGAATTTTATGTGAAGGACAACCAATTACATTCTAAATTGTTCAGGAAACCTACCTCCTGTAACTCTATACTTCATGCTTCCAGCTTTCACCCTGAGCACCAGTTACGTTCCATCCCATATGGAGAATTCCTAAGAGCTAAACTTAACTGTAGTGAAGCCAGCTAATTTGACAACTGCATTGCCAACATGAGAGACAGGTTTCACAAGAGAGGGTACTCTAGGACATCCCTCAAGAAAGCAGAACGAAAGACCAGAGTCATCCCGAGACCTGATTGTTTGAAGACACCTACAGAGGTAGAGTCCTCTAGCCAACAAATCAGACTTATTACAGAATTCAATGCACTTAACTACACCATCAAAAAGAGTTTCAACAAACATTGGAAACTCTTAACAGATGATCCTGTGCTCAAGGAATTTCTTCCAGACAGACCGTCCATCACATATAGAAAGGGCTTTACTCTGAGGAATAAATTGAGCCCCACAGTTCCCCCTAACACCACAGCGCGTGACTGGCTGTCCACACGAGGCCTTGGATTCCACAAGTGTGGTTTCTGCTCCATGTGCATCTGGGGGAAACATGGCACCACAACTTTTAAAGGCCCGGAAGGGACTATCTACAAAATCAAACATAACATTACTTGCCTGACCAAATTCGTAGTGTACATAATTGAATGCCAATGTGGCAAGATTTATGTAGGCAGCACAATCAGGGCTCTCAAAGAAAGAATCTCGGAACACATGAGAGCCATTCAGAAAAGAGACCCCAGATATCCGGTAGCCCTACACATAGCAGAATGTCAACCTCTGGAGGATGACATCAAAGTACGTGTCTTTGGTATTGACGGGATTCCCCTCAACATCAGAGGGGGCAACCGTGAATTGACACTCAGACGTAGAGAAGCCACATGGATCATGCATCTACAAAGCGTGGAACGTGGGCTAAACTACGATCCTGAGCTTCAATACTTTTTGGGTGACTAAACAACCACCCTGGGGACCCATTATCTGTAAACACTAACTGAATTATTGTTTTTATATATCAGCCAGAGACTCACAGTGATAAACTCAGACACCGCTAGAGATGTTCATAACCCTTTTGGAAAATAATGATGCTACTGATTGTATGTACTGTGTGATACAGAATTTAAGATGTACTGTTCTATGTAATGTTTGACTCGTACTGTAGTCTGGCATATGCAATTAACCATAACGCTTGAGATGTACTGTTCTATGTAATGTTTGACTCGTACTGTAGTCTGGCATATGCAATTAACCATAACGCTTGAGAATCTCTATTGATATGAAGTCATGTCAGAAACATGATGAGTGAGTTCACGAAAAAGTGGTGATAATGGTGCACCTTCACCCTTGTGGCAGCTATGTCATCTATATAGCTCTCTTTATACCACACCACGTTTATGAGCATCGGGCAGGAACAGCTGCTGACATTCACTTCTTTAGTATCAGCTTCCTTGTAACAATAATTGGAATAAGCAAGCCCAGTTATCCTTTATAGACAAGCATCATTTCCCTTGCCAAACACTGTGAGACAACTGCACACCCTTATCCTTTACAACACGAGAATTTCTCAATATGAAACATTTCCATAAACATCTTCCCCCTCAAACATGGCGCCCATGTTTCGACAGCGAATAATTCGACATCATCGATGTCTACTATTCCTATATGGCAACACCTCCCACTAGGTCACGTCTTCGTACACGAGAGACGACGACCGGGAACTAAAGGAGGAGGGATACCATACCACGGGTAAGCCGTTAAGATTCCCCCCTCAACTATATATATACTTTTTTCGCCTTCTACAATTTACTTTTGAAGCCCATAGAACCGGGCTGTCACGTATCTAATGCGTGCGCATACAATCTTTTTACCATCTACAGCGCACCGCTACAGAGGAAACGCACCCGTTCCCTGAGAGCATCGAAACAGATGGATCCCCTCCCGGCTACCGCCTGATACACACCCGTACTCAGGTATTCCCTCACTCTTAACTTTGGATGCTTACCGCTAACATGATTCCTAATGTCAATTGGAACACCGTGTCATACGACACTTCTAGCCGTATAACTTTTGCATTTTTTGCCTTTCTCTCTTAACAGGGTGCTAACACTCGAAGACTTTCTTCTAATTAATAAGGCGGAATATAAAGATAAGAAGTGCTTTTTGCACGTGACTCTATTGGATATACACTTCCTAATCAGTCACAAACTGATTCTAAACAACTAGTGGTAAGGACACCTTCCACGCTGTCCTCAATCAATTTTACTGAACAGATGTCCTCGGACATCCCCCGTTTTAATGCCTCCTTAATGAACTTTTTTGTTTCTTCGTCTAGTCTCTCTCTTATCTACCTACATAGAACGCGAACACGAAGTCCAGACTAGTTTCAACCCATACGTTTGAGTTGAGCATTAAGGTAATTAGTTCATCATGTAGGGAGAGTCCTTTTTGCGCTTAGAGAAAATTTGTTTGCCTTTAACTTATAACGGATACCGCCTATTTCCTACGCTAAACTACGCTTTCGTTAGATCCTATCACCAATAATTTCACACATCACTTCACTTTAGAATGTTTTTCTCTTGAATGCTTCACCACCTCACAAACCTTCGGATTGCAGGATCACTGTGTACGTGTGAACAATGACCACACACTCAGACGTTATATCACCGAACTTCATGACTGTGCACCACCACTCAAGGTCAACCACCCACATCCTTGTAGTGGCACACTTCCTAGATCTTGAGTGTCATCACCAAACACAACCACCATGTGCAAATGTACACGCACGCCACTACTGCATGTTGGATGCACTTCTGTCACCATATGCAGTATGTTACAGTGATATGACGCATAACTGAATATGCTTACGTTATTTTTGTACCACCAGCCCTGAAGAGTCGTGTTGACTCAACTGTACACGACAAAACACGTGTCGGCTATTTGTGATATTTCTCAAGTCTGGAGAAAATAAACCGTCATCTTGCTGTGACAAGAAACACACACAAGAATCTGCTTCTGTTCATTGATTCTCATTAGTCATTGTACTTTATCTGTGATACCTTATTGTAGTTGCGAGAGCATAGCTTTGTAAATTCATAATTATACCAGAGAAGCCTAACTCAATCCATAATTATAATAGACAAGCCTATCTCAATGTCTAACTCTTACAGAGGGACAGTATATAACTATCTGAAAACGTTTTCCCAAATTAACTTAAAGTGCATAACATAGTTCTCCTTTCAAATTACCAACTTACCTTTTTCAAATTAGTTGAAGTTTTCTGTCAATATTTTTTCCAAATGTACCTTAGGTAGTGTTAGTCAAAATGGCTGTGTTTCCCTCTCATTTTTCATATATATTCATGTACTTAACCAATCAAATGTCAGCACATAAAAGTACAGTAACATTTTAATTGGTTGAAAATTCAAACAGTTTCATATGTGTTTTTGTCATGTAATTTACCTCAGGATATTTAGACAGGGCTACAGCCCAAATGGCTCAAAGGAATACCACCAAATTTGGGTAAATGGTAGGGACTGCTATGTAGTAGGGCGTATTCTATATTTGGTGTAAGTGTCTCCAGTGGTTTTTCTGTAAATTACTTTCCCACCTTTTTTTTGGGAGTGCTTACCGGTGGGCGCCCCGGTACGCGCACCGGCAGCGTTACGGGAGTCCTCCATTTTGTGTTTCGGTACAATCGAGACACAAGATGGAGGACAACCAGCGTTTTGAATGGGTAGAAGGGGGCACGGTAGACACTTCCTGACCCTCTAGGTTTTCTGAGGGGGTTTAGAAGGCTCATTTATGTCCCCCCCCAAAAAACATTTTAACATTTTTCGCGGGGGAAGCGCCTGGTACGCGCACCGGGAAGCGTACCGGGGAGCGTACCGGGGAGCGTACTTTAGTGAAAAATAGTGAAAAAAGTTTGAAAAAGAAAATCATTATGAGTGATCAGAGGTAGGGTAGCTCTGAAAAGAGCTTTAGGGTTCTGTGGCTGATTTAAGTACCTACAAGTAGGTTCCAATGCACAGTCTTAAATTCAGGATGAATATTCTATTTTCCCCTCATCTGAGAAGTGCACACTATCTCCTCTATAGATGTCTTGCATGTTGTAACGCAAGTTGTTGTTGTATATTGAACCCATTCCATAGTCTCTCATGTAAGCAGAAACAGATTTCTTCACATGTTTCCGTGCTTTCTCAAATTGTGGACAAAATTGGTTGGACCAGTTCCATTTCTGTCTTTGGCATATATTAGAATATACCAAGGCAGTTTGTGGAAAAAGTGTCATCAATTGATCAAAGGTGTCCTTTAAAAGCATTTCCAGACCAACCCCAGTCATAGTGCCCAAATCATTTCCACCACAGTGCACTATTAAGAGGTCAGGGTTTGGCAGATGCAAAAAGATTTTCACCAATGGTATCAATTGGTGACATCTCAATCCTGTCTGGCCAATCCACTTGATTTCCACATTTGATAAATCAAGGTTGTGATAATTTCTGCTTGCTGCATACCTTTGAGCCCAGTGGATGTAGCTATGTCCAATAATCCATACAGAATACATGATGAGAGAAGGTTCTGGTGCAGTCAGATGAAGTGTGGGAATGAAATGGCAGTTGGATCAGTAGGAGTTTACAAAAAAAAAAATTGTGGAGTTTCCCTGCTGTTGAATCACAAGCAATGATTGGTGGATTCAGATAGTTGAAAAGTGAAAGTTAGGGTGCATGGTTGTGTTGTGTGTTGTTCGCATGGAGCCTAAGATAGGGAAATTACCTCCTACAGATTTACAAAGAGGATTAAAGGGAAGAGTTGTTTATTTGCCTCTAGATGTCAAGAAAAATATTGATACAATTGGTGTAGAAAGAGTAGAAGAGTTATTCTAGTTAATGGGGTTCCGACAAAGAGTAAGAAAATCTGGCAAGATTTAGTGGATGTTAGGAAAGTCAAAAAGGCGACGTTGTATTTGGTCAAAAACAATGAGTACTACAAAGATGTAAGTGTTGGAGCAGAGGAAACAGCTACAGAAGAAGACAGTGATTGTTCAGTTGGCCAAATTGAAAAAGTTGATGTGTCTAGAAGTAAAGAAATATATGAACAATATATTGTTAATCCTTTGCATTCAAAAGAAGTAATGGGGAATGCAATTGACTTGTTTCAAATGAAAGCAGCAAAAGGAAGTCCTATTAGTGTATGGGAAGAAAGTTTGGAAGCTCATTGTTTTCCACAGTTATTTCCAACAGGTCGAGGTGGACGATATGACGATCGACCAGTTCAAATTCCTGCAGCTGAATACCGGACTTTAAGATTATATGCTGAAGATCCAAGGTTTTGTCAATGCATTCCGTATTTGTTTCATCTACTGTATGAAAGTAATTTGTCTGGGCTTTCTTATGCAGTTAATCATATATTGAAAAGTTGAGCTCATCTGCAAAATGTTTCAGCAAGGGACTTTATGGAGAAAGTCAATCTGCAAGACAGTATTTTGGTATCTCAGCTAATGAATCTCATGGCATGTCAGCGTGGAACAAACGAGTATTGGTTCCGTCGTCATGGGGAATTGAAATGTATGCTAAGAAACTTAGGAACTCCTACATGGTTCCTCACTCTTAGCTGTGCTGAGTATGCATGGGACGACTTACTTCAATTTTTACGAGAGGCAAATGGAAACATACAAAATATAGAATTGAAAACACCTGGAGAACTGTGTTCTTTGGATCTAGTGAATGTTTGCAGATATTTTAATCATAGATTTGAAGCTATGATGTCTTTTATTACCAACAAAATAAATCCTCCCCTTGGAGAGGTTTTGGATTTCTTTTGGAGGAAGGAATATCAAGCGAGAGGTGCTCCTCATATACATATGTTGTTATGGATTAAAGACGCACCCAAATTTGGATCAGATTCGGATGAAACAGTGATGAGTTTCATTAAAGAGTATTCAACATGTGATGTTCCAAAAACCACTGAAAAAAACAGTTTAAGGCAACAAGTTTTACGTTTTCAATCTCATCGTTGTGGGAAGTATTGTCGTCGAAAATTCATAAAGAAGGAAAAGTACTACACGAAATGTCGTTTTCCGTTTCCACGACCAGTGATTTCTAAGGGAAGAGTAAATAATTTGATGTCATCTCTACGACATACTGTGACGAGGAAATCACCCCAAAATACATATAATTTAAAAAGAAATGAAGAGTCAAAGTACATCAATGACTACAACCCAGTGATTTTGTTCATGTGGAATGCTAACATGGATATTCAGTTCGTTGCTGACAACTCTATTGCTGTGGCTCGATATGTGACATCTTACATCACAAAAAAAGAAAAGACAGAACTGAAGGAAATGTGGGAGGACATTTCACATGAAAAGAGTCTAAGCAAGAAATTATACAGTTTCAGTCTGAAGATGTTGTCGCATCGAGAAATTGGAGCATATGAATGTTCTGATCGATTATCATCAGCAAGTCTCTATGCCAAATCAAGAACAATCATTTGGGTGAGTCCAGGTCTTGCTACAACACGAAACTGAGTTTTTAAATCTGTACAAGAAATTGAATATTTGGCGGAGAAAGAACCAAACAGTACAGATATTTTGAAGACAAATATGTTGGATACATACTATCCAAATAGAAGTACTCACCTTGAGAACACTTGTTTGTATGAAGTTCTGCAAAACTACAGTTATAAGAGGAACATCACAGTAGATATCAATAATGGAAAATATGCTGTCATTGGGTATGAAGGATGTCTAGTGAAGCAGAGAAAAGGCCATTTGAATAATCATCGAAAATTGAGTTGCGAAGCTCCAGACAAAAGAGAATTTTACTATTTAGCTCTTTTGCAACTCTTTAAGCCATGGCGTACAGAAGAGGAACTACTTGGAGATTTTCTCTGTTATGAAGACTCTTTTAATGCAACTAAGGATACCATAGAATGTCCTGTTTTTCCAAATTATCTGCAAATGTTGAACGAAGAAATAGAGCAAGAAACCACAATTGCTGAAGAGATTGCTAGAGACAGTTCTCAAGATAGTCAGAGTTCTACTTCATTGAGTCAGGATCCACTAGGAGGACCAATTATCCAAAATGAAGCTGCAACTGCCATGGATGAGGTGGAAAGAGCTATGGAACAAGCTCAAGAGGATGGAGTTAACTTAGAAGATTTGGTAAAGCAACTAAACGTTGAGCAGAAAAAGATATATGACGAAGTTACAGAACAGATTGAACATGGATTCAGACATGAGAAAATGTGTGCTCATGTACATCATTTAAGCCTGTTCGACTGTACGTAAGTGGAGAAGCGGGAACAGGAAAAAGTTTTCTGATTAAAGCCATCGCAACTTATTTGCAGAAAAGGACTGAATCACCGCTGTATTGTGTTGTAACCGCTCCAACTGGACTGGCAGCACATAACATTAAAGGGATTACTCTACATCGTTTACTGATGCTGCCAGTTGAGCAGGATAATAAATTGCATTACAACAAGCTATCTGGAGATGCCTGTTCTGAAGTTTCCAGAGTCTTGAAGAAAATGAAACTTCTTATCATTGATGAAGTAAGCATGGTCTCAAATCTAATGCTTGCTTTTGTGCATTTGAGAATGCAAGAAATTCTTAGAACAGAGTATGATGTGTTATTTGGAGGAAAACACATTATTGTTTTTGGAGATCTACTGCAATTGACTCCAGTAAAAGGACAACCAGTGTTTAAAATGCTTACGCATGAAGATACCAGGAAGTCCCTTGGAAGCATTGGAAACGTTAATATATGGTTACATTTTAAATATGCTGAACTGCTTCAAAATATGCGACGGGGCGCTCACCGGTACGCGCACCGGGAGCGCTCCAGAGGGAAATATAAAAAAAAAGAATATACTTTTAAGAAACAAAATATTATATTAATATACAATATAGGATTCATTTTTAGAAAAACATACCTTTTTAAGCTATAGATGTTTGCGAAAAAATAACCTTAGAAATTCACTAAAAACACATAGGTATGAGGCCCTATAAAAAGTTAGGAATTAGCAGTTAAAAAACCTATGAAATTCACTGAAAAAACGATATGTTTCACACCAGTTATAGTTAGGAATTAGCATTTAAAAAACCTATTAAATTCACTGAAAAAACCATAGGTTTCACACCAGTTATAGTTAGCTGGAAATTTTACTGACATAAAACCAATGAAATTCCCACGTTATATTTAGTTGGACTCACTGTAACTTGCGCGTGTAATGCACTGCTGATGACATCACATATTACATCACTGCGCTTTTACAGCATCATTTCAAGATTGCTACTTCTGTTAGCGGGACTTAAAGAAAATGAAATGCATGGTGGGCGTTCTCATGCAAAAACTGACGATAAACCCACTTTGTGATATTTACAATGAAATGCCCATACGGCAATAACCCCCCAAAACTGCCGCTAAGTCCAGTTAGAGGCAGTTTGTTAAGACCAGAAAATAACTGGTCTTAAAACTGGTGCAAACATTTAGGTTCACATATAAGATGTTTGGGTGCTGTACAGCACTGCAATGAACATTGCGGTGCTGCCCTGCACGAAAACAAAAGGTCAGGGATGCTCCCTATCAATAAGATAGGGCACATTCTTTGGCCCCATTCATGAAAAGTGTTGCATCGCTGCGACAAAACAGTGTTGCAACAATTTTCACTGCACCGCTCTTCCGACACCATAGATACACCATATTCAATGTACGGTGCTCCATGTTGCAATCAATGATAGATACGTCTGGAATCCTAATGTATCTGGGAGAGTTATAGTCACACATTGCTACAGTTGTGTCACAAGCATGATGCAACTCCAGCAATGCATGGGGCCAGCCTAGCCCTAACATCTGCCATGTGGCAGGCATAAAGTTTTGATGCAGTGGAATCCTAGAATTGTCACCGTGAAATCTGAGAGACTTCACTGCGCCAATCCTACGGGGCTTTGTTGCGTGGCAATGCCCACCCTACATACATCACACCGGACGCAGGTATAATGTGGCACAGGACTTCACAAGGTCATGCATATGCCTCATCGCTTCACTTTGTAAATACGGCGCAATGTGATGCAAGATTCACGCTGCAAGGGCGTCAAGAAACCGGCTGCATAAAAAGGCCGGAAGGGGTTCAGGATGGAGCCCCTCTGTTTTTTTCCACTACGATGGCTCACAATGGCTGCCATGTGCCAATGCAGGCACTCTTGCGCAAGGGTGACTGTGTTGCAGAGTTGATTGATGTTATGGTTCAATCTCTACTCAAGACATCTGCAGGTAAGTCTGGACTAATAGAGGGTGGGAGTGAAACAGTTGGCCTTTTTGGTGGGTTATTTGCCCGGTTTATCCTTGAGGAGTACCAGGGTGTCGGCGTAGTTAGAGATCCATCGGTGGAGGTTGTGCGCTGCGATGTTGGGGTCTGTAAGCATTGGTGGAATGGTGGTGCTAATAAAGTTGACAAGAAGTTCTTCTGTGCCTTGATTCAGCTGCCACAGGGAGAGGGCTATGACAGCAGTTGTGTATGGGCTGGGGGACCTGTAGGGTGGCGAAGGGCTTGGTCCATGTTAGACCTGGCACCATTGGCGTGGGTCTCCCTTCCATTTTTTGCTGTTGCCTCATGTATTTTTGCTGGTGTTATATGCTTTGGGCACCGTGCCACTGCTATTCAGTGCTGCAGTGCAGGTGCTCCCTATTGTAAATTGATGTATTAATCAGTGTGTTGGACTTGGCCCTTCTGGCAGGTTCACCCTTAAACTTTTTTCTTTTAATTGTAACTTGGTGTTAGTGATTTTTGGCTTCTGCGCACTTTACCACTGTGTCCCAGGGTAAAGTGCTTGCGTGTGGTGAGGTTGGCCTGCCCTCCCATAGGAATGCATAGGGGATGTATGTGTTCCTGGTAGTTCCTAATGTGTTGGGAGTGCAGGGTCGAGTTTGGTATGTGCGGACCCGTGTGATTAAATGCTGCGCGATGGTGTGTGTGGCATTATTTTACCTAGTGTGGAAGTGCCACTTCTAGAAGTTGGCATGTCTGTGTAATTTATGTGAATTGGTTGTCTGGCTTGTGATTGGCTGGAGCTGGCTGGTGAGCCTGGCTCCAGGAGTCAGGATGGGTCTGCCCCAGTGGTGAGTGGAGAATCTGCATGACTGATGTGAGGGAGGAGTGCACCTGGGACCTCAATAGGGCTGGGCTTTCCCCACACAATGCTGGCTTCGCCCCCTGTGGTGCGTCTAATGTCCCTATCCTGGCCAGTGAATGAGAAGAGGGGCACAGGACATCAGAGTGCTCCAAAACCAGCTGGGACTGGTTTTTCCCACCCTACAGACAAAGACAAAGGATGTATGTATATAAAAAAGGGCTGTGACCCCATGTAAAAGTTCTTCCTGATCCTGTCTTGAGGGCAGCCTGTTGCTGCTGCTTGGTGCCCGGGGGACCGCCACTGGGACTGCCTCCATGCCTGAAGGGCCCTGTGTGCTGGCCCCTGGGCCCAGCCTGTGCCACCCCCTTTCCTTCCTAAGGATTTTTGTGTTGCTATACTTCTCCTGGACCTTGGGGGACCCTAGCGCTTGGAGCACTTTAATTGTCCCTGCAGTGCTTGACTGGCTCAAGGAGGCTGTGATCCCTATTTCAAGGGATTCCCCGGCGTGGGGATCACCCTTTTTGCTTATCTAAGAGCAGGTGCCCACCGTGCAGAATTGCTGCTATTTTTGCATTGCCTTCACGGGAGCCCACACCGTTTTATTTATTTATTTTGCATGTGCTGTTTTTTTGTAAATCTAAAGAGGGTGCCTACCCCTCGTTTGCCTCGAAGACTTCACCGCCACTGGCTATGAGCATATGGAGAATAGGAACTTAGCCTTAGAGGAGAAAATGGCATTAAGGGCTCATGAGTTGAGGCCTTGATCAGCTGAAGCTAGAGACCGAGAGGGTCTTAGCACAGGAGAGGATAGAGGAGGCTGAGAGGGCCTTCACCAGAGAGAAATTAGCTCTGGAGGGTAGATTATCCCCTGCGTGCAGTTATAATTTTCTGGATTCCAGTACAGTGGTAGCAGCGATATAGACTCCAGTGCAGGAAGTCCCATTCCCAGTTCCCAGAGTATGGTACCTTGTTCCCAAGAAGAGGAGTATAGGTTGAAATTCAGGGGCAGTAGGAAACTGTCTCACCAGTCTTGGGAGGAGTTTGCGGAGGACTGTCAAGATGCACTGGTTGAGTGGTTAGAGGTTCAGTCGGGACCTGATTATGACAAACTATGTCGAGTACTATAAGTACTCACCATTACCATTGCTTCTCTTCAGCCTATTGGAGAATACCAAGTATGACTTAAAGCATACAGGTGATATCATTTTCATATTTATTGCAGTAGCTGTTATACTCTGGTCCTGATGAAAGCAGTGGCGGATCTCTTGCCAGTAATGCTGAATCATGTTGACCCCTCCTGCTAACAGATATTTTGTTAAATCTGTTGTCACTTTATCTTGTTTTTAACATTGGGAGAATTGAGAGAAACCATTACAATTTGCTTTTCTCTACTCATTTTGACCCATTTTTATATTGTCACTACTGTTCACTATAATTATTTTTTGCACTGCAATTAAGCTACCCTTATTCACTATGAATATTTCCGGTATCACCCCTTAAGAATACACATATTCATCCTATATTGTTTGTCCGTCATATGAACATCTTGTGACGGACATTACTCTCCTGGGTTACGGAAAGCCCAAATGATGACTAGGGCAGTACCGAGTAGAAAACTGATGGGTACTTTTTTCCTAATGCAAGGAATGTAGTGTTTTCGTTTATACATTTACACTACCACTTTTTCTTTGTCACCTTTTGTTGCGCCAAATAGTTGTAGACACGTAGGAACCACTGTTCTTCCTTGTTTGACCCCAGACACTCTTTGTTGTTATGATGTTTTTATATGTAACGTTGTGTGGAGTTTCCTTTGTGGTGGGCCTTGGGTGTTGTTGCTGGGTGCGTGCGCAAATATTTAACCTACATTGCCTCCGGGATTAGCCTTACTGCTCGTGTCACGTTACCTAGAGGGTGAGCAGGGATTATCTTTGGCTTGTAACTCCCTTGCCCTGACTAGAGTGGTGGTTTCTGCCTGTCTTTGGCGCAAGCCTTAGCCAACCAGAAATCCCATTTCTAACAGTTGTTCCATGTTTGGTTTACTTGTCAGACCCTAGTCTGGTGCACTGAGTGTGCCCAGGGCTTGTAAGTCCAAATGCTGCTGGTGGGCCTGCAGCACTGGTTGTGCCACCCACAGAAGCAGCCTTGTAAAATGTGTCTAAGGTCTGCCATTGCAGAGCCTGTGTGCAGTCTGGTACTGTCACACTGACTGGGCTAGTGCACCCAGTTGCCAGTCCCTAAACCTTCCCTTTTCTTCATATCAGTGACCCCTATGGTAGGCCCAAGGGCAGGGTGCATTTTAAGGATAAGGTAGAACAAGCCCTGGTGTGTGTGGCATGTCCTAATAGTGAATTACATCCATTGTTGTTTTTCACTATTGCAAGGCTACCTGTTCTCCATAGGCCAGAATGGGCTGTTAGATTATTACATGTTTATAATCCTAACTGACTCAGAGAACATGGTAGAACTTCGAGTTTAGTATGCCTGAACTCAGAATGATAAAATGCATCTTTTAGTAAAGTTGGTTTTAACATTATACGTTTGCAAATACCACTTTTAGAAAGGAGGTATTTGCTTGTCTAACCTTTCAAGCCTGCCTCTGCTAGGATGTGTATTCCTTTGTCTGGTTTTGTGACTGACAGTGCTGGGGGATTCCAAGAGACTGGATGACTAAGCCCAGTGCTGAATAGAGAGATTTGCATCTAGATGGGAGGGAGGAGTTGCACCTGAACCTTGAATAGGGCTGAGCCTGCCTTCCACAATGCTGGCTCCACCTCCTGGGGAGCGGCTGATGTCTCTACCCTGCACACTGAAAGAAGAGAAGGAGTCCTGTAAACAAAGTGCTCCAGGACTGTACTTGCCTTCCACATTGCTGGCTCCACCTCCTGTGGGGCGTCTGATGTTTCTGCCCTGCACTGTGAGAGGAAAGGAGAAGTCTGGTAAACAAAGTGCTTCATAACTGGTTGAGACTGGGCAAATTCTCCTCTCCCCTCAGAGAACAAAGGATTTTGGGGTATAAATATTGTGACCCTGATCCCATGAAATTAGGTCACTTTGGACTTCAAGAAGAAATCTTTACTGAGGAGAGGAACCTGAAGAAACTGAGGAGAGACTATTCCCAAGCTGAAGTGCTGCTTGCGGGATTGACCTGCAGTGGTTGCCTTACTGCTTAAGGAAGGAGAAAGGAACTTTGTGTACTTTGCTTTCAACTTGTGAAGGATCTCCAAGGCCTTGGAAAAGAGCTTGCCTCCTGCTGAAGTCTCAGGGACACAGACTTCACCCCCCAACTCCTCAGAGTTCTTTTGAAAGTGCCAGCTGCTGATTTGGGCCTGCTGAGGAACTGCGTGTCGCAAGGAGCTGGAAGCACGACTCATCGAGAAGAAGCGTGTTGCCCTCGCTGTGCCTGCAGTCGCAACTCCGAAGGAGGGTGACGCCGATGGAATTGTCGTACTGCACCGCATCGGAGCGAAGTGTACCATAACGAAGAGGAAGCGTGTCGCCGTTGCTGCTGCTGCCGTCGCAACTCTGAAGGAGGGTGTCACCGCTGTAGCTGTTGCATTGCACCGCATCGAGAAAAGTCTCGCAACGAGGTCGGAGCGTGTCACCGTCGCTGTGCCTGCGGTCGCAACTCCAAGGGAGGGTGTTGCCGCTGGAACTGTCTCACTGCACCTCATCGAAGAAAAGTGCCTCACATCCCCAAGATGTGCGCCGCTGTCGGAGCTGCTGCTGTCGCATCGTGGATGTCGCCACAGTAGTTGTTGCATCGTGCAGAAGCTTCACGCATCGTGGGAGAAGAGTGTTGCAAGGGGATCTGCTGCAGTCGCATCGCGGAACAAGGGTGTCGCCACTGCAGTCCACGCATCGAACCGAGATCTGGAAGATCTTTACAGCTTTGTTTCTTTGTACTTGAACTTTGCCACATTTCCCTCGCTGCGACATTGCTTGTCGTGGAAGCGCAATGCAACCTAAGGTACATTGACGCAAAGTGTTGCATCTTAAGAACTGAACTTAGCTAAGCTAAATCTACCAACTTAAAGTAACAGTATTGTGTATTTTTGTTGTTTATTGTCATGTGGTAACTCTATATAAAGTATACTTATTTTTGATATAAAACCTTGTGTGGTGTCCTTCTGTAGTGTTGTCACTGGGTTACTGTATGCGGTCACAAATACTTTACACACTGCCTCTGAGATAAGCCTGTCTGCTCGTGCCAAGCTACCAAGGGGGTGAGCAGGGGTTATTTTTTAGGAGTGTAATCCCCTTATCCTGACTAGAGGCAAGGGTCCCTATTTGTCACAAGTACCTACCTGTGCCAACTAGAGACCCCTAAATCTAACAGTCCAGATCTGGAGGTGGAGGTGTTCGATGGTCTCCATGGGTCATTGGAATATGTGGTCAGCCGGAGTGTGCTTTTGTAGACAATGGAAATGCTTCCTCCTAGGCGGTCGGGTGCTCCCTGCGGGTGATGTTGTAGGTTTCGGAGATGCGATGTCCTGTCTGAAGCAGAGGTTTGTCCAGGTTTACGTGAATAAGGCGATGTCTGAAGAGCTGGCATTGAGGGGGTCCCCGATTTCTGTGGTGTGTTTGTGGAGGGATCACACATTGAAGAGGATGCAGTTGAGACAGTTGGGCGCACTGTTTGTCGGCTGGGCAGCAAGAGACGCTGTTGTGTTCAATGTGGCAGAAGGTGCGTTTTCAGTTTCGGCAGGGAAGGGTGCAAGTGTATTCTTCGGTGATGCTAAATGGCAGGCGGAGTGGCGTCAAGAGTTGTGGGGAAGGAAGGTGCTGGTGTCATAGCAGTGGAGTGTCTGGGAGGCAGGGTCCTTTGTACTGGACGCAGTCCATGCGTGGACAGCGCAGACTGGCCTGCCTTTGACTCTCATTTGGCGCACCAGTGGCACACCCGCTGCGCAAGGCTGCACATGGGGCACCATTAAGTAGGGATGTGGGGGCTGGACAGCTGGGAGGTGGGATATGCTGGAATCAACACTGGAAGGGGTGGGCCTGCAGGGGATCGCAGCATCAATGAGGGAGAGAACAGGGAAAAAGGAACTGTACATGAGCACAGGAAAGACAAAGCCAAATAAAACACAGCAAAAACACAGAGCCAAAGGTAGAAAGCAATGGAAAAGAGCAGAAAGGACAAGAACAGCAGTAGAGAGGGACAGGAGGGCAGTCAAGCAGCAGAGCAGCGATGCTCTACCACTGGACCACTGATGATGAGGCACAAACAGGAGCCAGTGGGAGGAGGAGGGCCTTGAACACCTGACTACTGGGTCAGAGGAACCAGCAGCAGCAGATGGGGACAGCAGCAGCAGCTACCACATGGCAGTGCACTGTGAGAAGACCAAGCCCACTAAGGGATAATCCCCAGTGCACCCAAGAGCTCACTATTAGGGGACAAGGAAAGGCAGCACCACCCAGTTGCCACTTCCGATCTAACAGTGGTAACCATATGCTGTGTTCCCCAGTTCCCTTGCGAGTAACGGCAGATCAAGCTCCATACCCAAGGGCCTGGGCCCGAACTGGCCCCTGTCACCCTGGCACCCCCTGCCACCAATGGTCGATCTCAGCAACTTGAGCCAGTTAGTGGAGTCCCCCACCAGTCTTGTGCGGTGCCCTCTGTTATGTGTTTTCTCCGAACCACAGGGATTGTTCAGGAAACAGTGAGCACCACCCACCGGTACTAGGCCTGGGCCTGACACGACCCTCAGGCCTCCTCAACTCCCCGTCCTACCTTCTCCTCACCTGGACATCGATACCAGTGCTCAATCTGCCACACTGCCTCTGAATGTTTTACTCAGTCAGCAGGAGACTCAGTCAGGTGGGATTTCACAAGCCTGGGTACAGCCATCGCTGCCAAGTCTGCTGGGGAACCTCCAGATGCAGGTGATGCAACAGGGCACCCTTAGGCTGCAGCGCTCTCGCCACACAAGTTTGGTGCATCTCACGGGCCTCACCCTCCACACCATCCAACATCACCACATCCTCCAGCCTGTGGTGCAGAGAGACGCGGCCCACAATTGCCAATCTCCTCTGTGACCCCTGGTGTAGTGGTGGTGCATGTTCTGCAATGCAGATCTCCCTACGTTGGTGTGCATGAGTGCCTCTACCGATCACAGCTCTAAGGGGCACTAGGCAGTATTATCACACAGGTCAAAAACATGTCTCCATGCGACCTGCCTGTAGTTCACCACCAGGTGAGCTCAATCGCCGATGCTTCAATGTTTACTGCCACGGCCCAAAGGCTTGGTCCTGACACGGCCCTCTTCCAGGGTCAGGCTACAACAACTCCACAGCACCTCTGCCTCCCACTCCGGGTCTCAGACGCAGGATCAGCGAGGCTTCCAGGTGTCAGTGCCTTTGGCTGCCATGGTGGCACAAGGGAGCGCTATGTAAAGGGATGCGTCACTGGTTTCCCCCAGAGATGTGCCTCTTAACATATATGGAGCACTGAATCTGCATTTCCTCTTCCTCCTGGACGCTAGCTGGTCATCCTGGCTGTTGGAGGGTTTGGGGGGGGGGCTGTTTATGTGCATTAAACTTGCCCTGGTTACTCCATTCTGCATTCCAATACTTTTATTTTATTTTTATCGTTGGCCGTGGACTTTTAGTCTATTTTTGCCTCTAGAGGCAGAAAAGTGACGTTGGGCTGACAAAAGTGAGTTTTTTGCTTCCAATTGGCCTTTCGTCAATTTTCTCTTGCTAGCGGTAACATTTTCATCACCTTGACGCTAGTGTTAGCTGCAGTTTTCGCCGCCACGAGCAGATCTTATCGCCATGTAGGGATGTTTTCTAAATACGTCAGTACCATGGCGATAGTTTTTGGCGTTACACTGCAGTAAGAAAATTGCAGCTAACTAACGATAAAGCTAGTTACTGGCAATTCTTGTAAATATACCCCTCTGTGTCTGCATTGTAATTAGAATGCCTCTAATTCCTGCTCTAATTCTAAACATATGATGGCTGAAAATTCAGTTTGAGGGAAGATTTTCTCTTATAAGTGAAATTTGTACTCTAACAATTTCACTTACATTAATTGCGTGAATGAGGGACTGGTATTAGAAGTCACAATATTTGAACTGGAGCAACTATAGAGTTCCCTGAGTTCCGGAATCACATATGAATTTTGTTTTCCCCAAAAATGTAGAATCCTTATTTACCCCCATAGTTGCTCCTGTTCAAATGTTAAGTAGAGCAGACAATGTGTACTATATATAGCACATACTCTGCCCATTCTATAAACATTCAAGAGCCCATAATCATAAAATCATAAAACGAGCTCACCCTGTGTGCAACGTAATCACCCTCCGACTTTCCATTGATCAAGCGACTATCAGAGTGTTCAGTTTTGTCTGCAGCGAGGGTCCTCTGATTTAAGCTAAGGTTGTTGAAATCGTTGAAGACTGTTGTTAAGTTGACATCTGGAGGACCAAATTGCTTAGTGCAAAAAGTATTTTCTACGGAAGAAAAGTGAAACCACGTCTGTTCTTCCAGCTTTGCAATAGCTGGCACGGTTTACTCTTAAACAGTAAAGGAAAAAAAACGTTAGACTGATCGAGACCAGGAATACATGGTATTTATTTTTTATTTTAGAATTGTAACTTTAGCTGCCTTTAAAAAAAAAACCTGTAAACTCTAGTTCTTGTTAAAGGTCCCTAAGTTGATCTTTCCCTGCGGTGGAAAATTGCCTAAAGAAAATGAAGGAAAATGAGTGAAATGATGGGCCTTTTGTTCAACATTCTGAAAGAAAACACACAATGTTGTACGCAACTATTCTCAAATAAAGCTGTCTGCCCACCATCTTCTATTCAGACAGGATATTTAGTGTTGCTGTCAGCACTGTCAGTGATCAATGAAGGCATCTGCTACCGAAATAATGCTGAGAACAAGTTCTTGCTAATGGCAGAATCGGCATGTTTCACGGATTCCTAGAAACTAAAAATGATCCAAGTGGGTAGATATGCTTGGCTTTGATAATGATGGCAGCTGTGTAAAGTACCATGATGAAAAGTACTCATACGGAGAATAAATTGGCATGCTGTTTTAGTATTGTTGGACTTGGCCCTCTCTGCGAGGTCATCCCCAAACTTTTTTGCCTTAACCCTCCTGTTTTCTGAAACCGTTTCCGATTGCTTTAAGGACCCTCTGCACTTTACCACTGCTAACCAGTGATAAAGTGTTCTCTCCTTTAATCATGGTAAAATGGGCTTACACACAATTGGTTAATGTTATTTATGTGTAAGTCCCTATTGAAGTGGTACTGCATGCACCCTTGGCCTGAAATTAAATGCTAATGGTGGGCCTGCAGTTCTTATTGTGCCACCCACTTATGTAGCCTTTTTAAGCCTGTCGCAGGTCTGCCATTGCAGCCTTTGAATGCAGTTTTAAACTCCCATTTCGTCCTGGCAAAACAAACCTTTTGCCCAGCCTAAACCTTCCTTTTTACAACATAGAAGTCAATCCTAGGGAAGGACCGAAACAGCCCATAGGGCAGGGTACGCTGTATTTAAAAACTTGAACAAGTGCTTTTAAGTTGTACATGTCCTGCTAGTGAAAAACTCTCAAATTCATGTTTCACAATTGCAGGGTCTACCTCTCCCATAGTTTAGAAGTGGATTACCTTATTACATTTAATACACGTTAAGGAAAGTAGGAATATCATGTTTGGTATCTGAGGAACTGTAATTTAAAACCCACTTTAACGGAAAATCATTTAAAGTCATAATTCTGAAATTGCTACTTTTAGAAAGTTGACAGTTTCATGTCCAAACCATTTGCTGCCGGCAGCCTGTTCCCGGTGAAGAAATATAAAATCGATACTATATAATGTTGTCGTAATGTATCCAATACATATTTGCTACTTTGATAGAAACCTCTTGTAAATACACTCGAACCATGTATAACAAAACTTAGGCCTGAACCGAACAAACAGCATCCTGATTTCATTTCCCTGGGCCTCTTTCATTAGTAAGGAAAAACGTGACATACTGCTGAGCAGAGAGTCTGAAACTGTGGCCCGGGCTATGAACAGAGCATTGATTCTAACTTAGAAAACTCAAGGTCACATCTGTCTTTCTTCCAGGATGAGCACATTCTTGCAGGCGCCATGCCTTTACTCCCATGCACCAGAACCAAAGGGAGGCACCTTTACTGACCTACCCCCAGAATAGCTTGAGCTAAGTTTCGAACTAATCTATTGTGCCTTATATGGGTCTTCCTGTTGGTTTCACAGTTACTGGTACTTTTCCATGTACGGGGTTTCAATGAGGTATGCCGAAAGTGCACTGTCTTGAATGTGATCCAGCAGTCTCCTCTGCACACCTTTGAGAGCTGTGGCGAGAGGAAGGCTCCCCTATATAGGGCGCTTTGCAAAATAAACAATTGAACCTTTTCCATTGTCGACTGATTTATGTATGGTAAATAAGGTATATGGGCTATTGGTAAGTATAGCTCTATGGTATATTTTTGGTAGTACTTCAGTTGGCGACTCCGCCGGGACTCCGCAATAGGGTTGTCCCCTCCTGTAAACAGGAGAAGAGGGACGAGGAGGGGTTCTGGTTGAGGTGGTGGACTGAAAAAGGATCCTAATTGAGAAACCAGTTTATAGTAGAAAAGGAAAATTCCACTCTTCGACCCAGTGACCTTCCCAGCTGTTAAATAACCCTTCGCCGGAGTCCTTTGGGCTTAACCCGGGAACAGCAGACCGTGTTGGTCTATAAAAGACGTTGGCAGTGCAGAACGCTCAATCAGACCTGAGTGCACCAGGTGAGTGAATTGTATTGTATGGAATGAGCACTTTTTGAGAAGTGGCTCAGAAGAACAGTTAACTGCGTATGGAGTAGTGGTTAGTGAACCACAAGGGAATCTGGGGGTCTGACATGGCAGAGGTGTGACTGCACGGGCAGATGCCCCACAGACTTGTTTGGTGATTGGTTGGGACAACGTCGGACGCCTTAGTGTTGGACAGTGGGTGCTCACTTGGCCAAATCCTTTTCGGAAAAGCCCCCAGGAGCAACTGGGTAAGCGCAGGGTCTAGGGTGGCGCACATAACACCTGGCCCAACCAGCACAGGACTGGGGGATAGTCTGTAAGAGGGTTCATGGTGAGCCTGTCTGATGATCCCAGGGCAGTCTCTGGACTGTCTCTTTTGTGAATTCTTCTGGTGGTCTGGAATCCAGGGTGATCGATTCCCCGAACAGGAGTCGACGGGCTCTGTTCGCATATGAGACATGTCATTGTATGGAATTGTAAAGTCATGACCGGAGTATTCTATCGATCGAAATTTATGCACTTTAAGTATATTATGTACATTGACTTGCTGTAAGTTGAAAAAGTGAAAGAGTGTGTGGTGAGTAGACACGTCTATGAGTGTAACGGAATAAAGCCGTCTTTTGGCTAAATAAAAATCGTCCCCTTCCACCCTCTTCCTCAACTAAGATCCTGACTGTTCGCAGAGTGGATTGGGTGGGTTATTGTAAGAAGGACTTAGAAGGCGATTGTATCCTCATAAATTTTCGGTATCCATGGGTAGTAGACTACATTCGTAGAGAGGCATGGTTTGGGAGGTTGGGGGATGTGCAATCCCTGGGTTTGAACTATTTTTATCCTAAGAGACACGGTGTTCCTCCTCCCATTTGCTTTCCAATGCCTAGATATTTAGGGAGGAACATAGCTGAGAGGATACCCAACTCCCCTTTCTACCCTTGTTTGTCCAATCGGTTCGAATCCTTGTCTGGTCTTCAGGGCATTGACTGACTGCATCCTGACAAAGGGTTTGCAAACGTATGTACCGAAGCCACCATAAGTACCAACTTGGTGGGTTATGATTTAGATCAGGATACCAATGAGGGTGTTCCAGGGAGAAGAAATGACACTGCAATCTCAAATCCACCTGAACAGTTACCTGACATTCCATCGAGACTAGTTACATCTACCAAGGAGGAATTGTGTGCCCTGGAGCCTATTCCTTCTCCTAGCCTAATTGATTCACTCAAGGTTGCCTCCTGGAACATAGCGGGACTAAAGGGTCGAATTGATTCAGAGGATTGGGCAGCTTTTATAGATTCCTTTGATATCATTATCTTCCAGGAGAGGTGGGCCCCTGACCCCATATATCGAGTAGGGTATTTGAACTTTTTCAAACCTGCGATCCAGGGCCCCAAGGGGAGAGCCTCCGGAGGACTAGTGGTCTGGGTAAGACAGTCCATTGGGTATAGGCCGATTGAACTTACAGTGGCTAATCCTGACCTATTAGGAATCATGCTTAGTAGGGCAGATAAACAGGATATAGTAATTATAAATATCTATGCCCGTGGACGTCCATGTGGTCGTAGGCTAATCATCATGGACGATTTAGACCAGCTCCTTGATGAAATAGGAAGGGACAAACTTATCTTTTTAACCGGGGATCTAAATTGTTCATTTGAACCATTGCTTAGTTTGGGCAAGGATTTGGGGGTAGAGGAAGATGCAGTTTGGGGCGTTCCGCCTTTACTTATAGATAAGGGTGTGAAGGCCACCGAAGTGGCACTTCTCTGGCTAGGGCTGTGTCTGAAACAAGGTTTCAGAGCAGTACATGGGCGCACGCAATCTGACAAGGCAGGACATCCCACTTTTAACAACGGGGTCAGTATGAGCAGAATAGACTATATTTTGATTAAAATAGAATTCTGGTCAATGGTGATTGACATGGAGGTAGTGGCACGACCAGAGAGCGACCACAATCCCCTTTCGTTAACCTTGAAGTTTGATGGGGATAGAGGTGAACCTCCTAAAAATCTCTGCCTAACGTCCGAAGCCATTTTGACAAATGACAGAAGAAGAGTTAGATGGTCTAGGGTAGTTGAAGACCCCTCCATTCTTAACGGTATAGAAAGGGAAGCCTCGGTTACTCTTAAACATATGAAAGCCCTCCCACACCCCTCGAGGGGCACTACTCAGATTAGTGATCTTCATGAGCAGTGCTTTTCAAAACTCAAAATTCTACTAACGCAACCATTCAATCCAAAGAAAGAAAAGGTTTCAGGTCATCAAAATACATGGTAGAATAAGAGTTGTAGGGAAGCACATAGCAGTTTGATTAAGGCGATTAAAACTCGTGTTACTAGTGATATTAAAATAGTGCTGCAATTATATAAAAGAGCCCAATGGGCCGCCAAGAAAGAATGGGATGAGCAGCTCTGGTCAGAGCTCCTTATGGCATGCCAGTCATCCAATCAAATCAGGTTTTGGGAAACCGTTAAGTGGGGCTTCAATACAGACTCCAGAATTCCTGTCAATCATGTTCCTCCTGCCGAGTGGGTAGCTTTTTATTCCTCCCAGTTCAGGGATTCAAACACAGAGCAACACATAGAGCATGCGAAGGTGGAATCTCCATCCTCCAACTCTTGCCCTTCCCTAGTTTTTACTTTTTCAGAGGCGGAGTTAGCTATTAGTGCGGTACAATCTGGAAAAGCCCCAGGAATGGATGCAATACCGGCAGACCTTTTTAAAATTAATTTACATATCTGGGTTCCCTATATAACTATGCTCATCAATGCCATTGCTAAAGGGGCAAGGATCCCTGTCTCCTGGAAAGGGGCGGAGATCTTACCCATTTTCAAAAAAAGTGACCGATCGGTCCCAGGCAACTACCGCCCGATCAGTTTGATCGATACAATCCAAAAAATAACTGCTTGGATGATCCTTGTAAGAATCCAGGGGTGGATGGAACACGTTAACATTTTATTACCAATGCAAGCTGGATTTAGATCTGGAACCAGTACAATAGATCAGGTCTTCAGACTAACTATGTTGTACTGGAAGGTTGTCCTGTTAGGTGGAGGAGCAATTTATACTGCCTTTGTGGATCTCAAGTCGGCCTTCGACCTTGTGCCTAGGGAGAAAATGTGGAACACTTTTAATTCAATGGGCATGCTGCCTGAACTCTTGAACTTAGTAATTAGATTACATGAGGACAACTTTGCCAGGGTGAGATGGGGGAAGCAAGGGACTGACAGCTTCCCAGTAACATGCAGCGTCCGTCAGGGATGCTTGCTGGCCCCCACCCTCTTCCTCTTGTTTATTAATCAAGTAGCTGAGTTCTTTGTTGATACCCCAACAGATGCATTAACTTTGGCAGGAACTAGGTATCCGATGCTAATCTTTGCCAATGATACGTTGCTTCTCTCAAAAACTCGAAAAGGGTTACAGACTGCACTCAATAGATTTGACGAGTTCTGCAGGGCAAATGATTTACAAATTAATATTAGCAAGACCAAACTTATGGTCTTTAGCAAAAATCGCCCCATCAAAAGCTCAGTTAGTCTAAATGGTGACAGCGTTGAACAAGTAGAGGTAATGAGTTATTTGAGTGTGACATTAGACTATCGCCTTAGATGGAAACCCCAGATTGAGGCATTATACCTTAAATTCGCACGCCTCACTGGTTGCTTAATTCAGGAGCATAAGAAGTCCCATACCAAACGTATCGCTCCTGTACTTAAGATCTATGAAGCCAAAATTAATGCAGCTACTCTGTATGGTGCTGACCTCTGGGGTTTTAAAGATTTAACCCTTCTGACCAAAGCTCAAAATAAATTCTTGCAGAATTTGACAGGTCTCCCTCAATCTACACCCACCAAACCTCTGTTGTTAGATCTGGGCGTTAAGCCCGTTAATGAGTTAGCCCGGTATCGTTTGGTGGCCTTGTGGCAACGGATTTGGACCTCTCCAGATCTCAGCCTATTTGCCAGCGAACTAGCCGAGATAAAAGCAACATTGGGCGCTTCAAAAATTGCATGGTTGAGGGAAGTGAAAATGGTCTTAGAAGAGATGGGTCTTAACCAGCTATGGGTCTCTCCGGGGACCTCCTTGTTCCCTTCTAAACAGGATTTCAAAGATTTGTATTGGGCCTCAGTTAAACATTCATCCGTAGTTCAGTCAGATGATACCACCAGTTTAACAGGCCTCTTCTTGACCCATAAAGTTTCCCCTTCTTTGGAAACCTATTGGGATGTGATCACTAAGACCATCGACCGGAAACTATACCACCAATTCCGAGTCGGGTCTCTACCCATTAACTCTTTTACTACCAAGTGGTCCGCCAATTGATGTGCTTCTTGCCCTTTCTGCCCAACTCATTCGGAGAGTATAGGCCACTTCCTCTTCGCTTGCCCAGCTTACCATGTACCTAGATTGAAATGGATTAGGCCCATTTGTTGTAGGCTAGGAATTAAAGGGAGTGCTGAAGCCCTGAAGATATTCCACACTATTACTTCTGAGCTGGTAGTGGTTGGCCTTGCTAAATTTCTTGGGTGGGCATGGGTCATTCGTACCAGGAACCCAAATGTATTTTAACCTTGAAATGATCTTAACAGAAAAATGATTGTTAATGTATTTTGTATTGCTAAAAGTCTTACCATACTGTTTAATATTCTTTTTAAAAGATGCTTGTAATGATGGACTTTTTGTCAAAATTTTATATTTAATGTCCTTGATATTCCTGTCTTTTATGATTTTATTATCGAAATAAAGACTTATGAACTGAACTGAGTGTAACTGCGGTTGGAATGATATGATCTGTTGAATACATAAAAATGTCTTGTTTTTTGTAAATTATGTTTTGGGTGCTGCCGTCGGAAAAGTGGGCGGCTGGAAGAAAGACAGCCCGCTCCTCCGGAAGGCAGTCCTAGTTTTGACATGTTCGTTAAACACAGTATTTCTCCCATTTTGTTTAATACACTGTGGAACAAATATACTAAAGATAATGCAGAATTACAGTGGCCTTTAACAGGGTCTTTTGATGAAAGGAAAATTAATTACCTACAGAATAAATTATTTTTGAGAAAAAGCAGTCAGACTATGTTTGACTCATTAACTTTATGGTTAAAAGAGGCAAAGTAACAGTGAATACCAGAAGAGAAATTAGGAAACATTAAAGCAGGACAGACGGTAACTCAAAAGGCAGTGGCATAGGAGAAAGAAAAAGTAGAGAAGAATATCGAGCAATTAGATGGACAGTTTAGATTGCAGACTGATAAAAGTTATGTGACTCGAACTGAAGCAGAAGATGAAATAGAGGAACTATTAGAGGCTCGCCCTCCGCAACCATATGCACCCCAAGGTTTGTACCCAGCGGTCCCAGTGGACCAGACAGGAAGGACGGGAGCAGCGGCTGCTACCGCTCCAGTATCTGTGCTTCCTCCTGCTCCGTTGTCTGCCCCTCCTACCTATGTCCCACTACCTCAGATTTAATTACCTTGTTACCGGGGACGGTGGCTGCTTCCCCTATATCCCCAGTATTTTTAACACCCCTAGGAATGACGGTTACCCCTAAGGGGGTGACCGCTGCCTCTGCAGATCACACGCCACGACGCCTTGTGGGAGGGATGGAGGGTCGACGAGTTTTTACTCGATCATCCTTAGGGGATGAAGAAAGACGGGCTGTAGTGGTTCAGGCGTCCCAATGGATGCGGAATCCAATTTATGCTTTAGAGGACATTTGGAGCACTATGAAAGCTTTTGAACCAGTTACACAACAACTAGCATTAGAACATATGGCAATAAGATTGATTTCTATATGGGAACAATGTTTTCAAGAAGGGCTGGCCCCTCAGATATTATTCGATATCAAAGATCGAGCTTTTAAATTAAAATTACAGGTCGACAAGGTGTTTCAGAATGTCAAAACTTTGATAAATTTTTGAGACCGAATGACTAGGAGATGCCCAGATGTAGAGACACAGTACCCTATGAGAAAAGTGCATCCTCTTTTCCATCCTGAGGTTCCTGAAGTATTGGACGGAGGAGGCCAAGTCGTTAGAGCACGTGTAGAGGCAGATTTTCAAGACCAATGGGTTTATGCCCCTTGGAAGCGGAGTGAAGTCCTTACTTTAAAAGCTCAGCTTCCTGACCCTCGAAAAAATCCTACGGCTTATTATAAAAAATTAACTGAAGCCGCAAATTCGGCCGTTATGACATTAGCTGATATCGAGTTATTTTTTGATCTTTTAGTCCCAGTAGATATATGGAGAAAAGTGCATGATTCAGATCATGCCGCCGAACTTGGAGGGACCTGGGACAAAATCAAGACATGGGACAAGGATCGGAAGCCTGGCAATAAACCTAAAGACGAGATTTTAGCTATACCGGCTTGAACTACTACGTTTATGCAAACCCTTATTCCCCCGCGAAAGGTGGATTGGGACAAACTAACAGCCTGCAACCAGAAGAAGGAAGAAAATGTATCCGACTTCTTTACCCGGTTTGAGAAAGTGTTTATCAACTTCAGTGGACAGGATTTGTCCACAGAAGGTGGCATACAGCTGTTTGTCAATAGATTTGTCACTAATTTGCTACCAGAAATAAAAACGCGATTGCAGGCTGCCGAAAGTACTTGGACCACGTCAAACCCTTCAGTTATTTTTAGTATTGCTCAGTATTATGAGCATCGAGAAAACGAGAGCAAGGATAAATCTGATAAGAAGGTTAAGAAATTGAAATCCCCGGGTATTGTTGCAGCAAGTCAGTGGAGGGAAAAATGCCAGAAGGGGAGGAAGGGGCTCTTCCCCGAGGGGCACAGTGATGAAAGGAGGTGGAGGACAAGGACCCCCAGTAAGATATAATCAGTGCTCGAATTGCAGACAAGAAGGACACTGGTGAGCCCAGTGTCCATTACTATGCGCACAGGTTGTTTTAATAGAGGACGAGGAACAGGGGGTACCGATCGGAGTAGTATGAGACGTAGTGACAGGTCCGGCGATGAGTCAGGGAAAAACTATTGTGATGATTTTCAAGGAAGACAGTACTACAATGAGGATTATCGAGAAGACAGTTATGGTGGAAATAATTATGCATGAGACAGCCACGGACAGAGCTAGGCTTAGATATATTGAAAAAGTTGCATGCTCGTATTTATTGTTCCCCAGACGGTGTGTATCTTACATGGCAGCCTCCCATTGAACGTATATCTCAATGTTTAGTCAAAAATGCACCTCCCCCTCCTGAGTTTGCAGACATACCCCCCATTCTTTGGGCGAAAGGGGACATGGATGTTGGACTGTTGAAAATACCCCCTGTATCCATAACTATAAAACCAAATGCGCATCTACCACGTATTCCCCAATATCGAAATTCGCCTGAAGGTGAACAGGCCTTATTGCATGTTATTCGTGATTCAATTAAGAAATGAGTTGTAGAAGAAACAGCAGCAAATATTTGTAATAGTCCCATTCTACCAATTTTGAAAAAAGCTCCTTTAGATGGTGATCTTGATTATAAAGATACTTATTGTTTTGTAATTGACCTTAGAGAGGTTATTAAAATAGTAGTTCCTCAGTATCCTGTGGTCCCAGACATTACTGCCAGCTTGACTATGATTCCCCCTACCGCACAGGATTTTTCGGTCATTGATTTAAAGAACGCTTTCTTTAGTATCCCCATACATCCAGACAGCCGTCATATTTTTGGATTCTCATTATCTGGCCGCAGTTTTAGGTTTTGTTGTGCACCTCAAGGCTATACTGAAAGTCCTAGTATATATAGTCAGGCTCTGAAATCAGTATTGGATGAATTGGTTCTCCCTCCAGGGAATGTCCTCATCCAATATGTGGATGATATTCTGGTGGCGTCTGATATGGCAGATGGTTGTAAGGAAGCCACTGATAAACTGTTGCACCACTTGGCTGCTAATGGTAATAAAGTGTCCTTGTCCAAATTTCAGTATTGTCGACAGGAAGTGACCTATCTTGGTCATTTACTGTTGAAAGCGGGGAGATGATTAAGTCCTGAACGAATAACTGTTATTACAAACATGTCTGTGCCTTGTACTCAGCGTGATGTTCGTGCTTTTCTGGGCATAACCTCTTACTGTCGCCAATAGATTCCTAATTTTTCCCTTCTGGTTAAATCCTTTTTGCATTTGGTTACCAAAGATGTGCATGAACCCTTGCCCTGGACGAATGAATGTCAAGAAGGTTTTAATTCTTTAAAGACTGCTCTTTGTTCTGCACCCGTCTTGGGTACTCAGTACTACCGGAAACCTTTTGTACTCTATGTGCATGAGGTGGACGGTTGTTCTCTTTCAGTGTTAACCCAGGGTTTTGGTGGAAAACAAAGACCCTGTCCGTATGTTTTGGCAGTATTAGATAATGTTGCCAGAGCCCTTCCTAGCTGTCTAAGGGCTACTGCTGCTGTGGCAGTGGCCATTCGACAGTCAGAGGGGATTGTTTTGAATACTGACCTCACAGTGATGGTACCGCACGCTGTGGACATATTATTGAATTGAACAAAAACTCAGCACCTCACGAGTGCACAAATAACTGGTTATGAATTACCTTTATTTGCACCCCACATTAAAATAAAACGATGTGCCACTCTTAATCCAGCCACGTTACTACCCCTCCCTTCGAGTGACCAAAAGGACGATGTCCATGATTCTAAATTTCGGACGGAAGAAGAAACGAAGGCACGTATAGACCTCACTGACTCCCCTTTATCTGACCCACAAGGGAAGTTGTATGTGGATGGCTCTTGTTTCAAGTTACCAGATGGCACGACAACAGCTGCTTATGCTATAACTACCCTTAGAACAGTAGTAGAGACCGCTCGGGTTTCTGAGCAATCAGTGCAAGCAGTTGAACTAATAGCATTATTAAGAGCCTGTGAACTGAGTGAAGGGTTGAGAGTAAATATTTTTACCGACAGCCAATACGCCTTGGGCGTGGCCCACAGTTTTGGGCGGCTTTGGGGAGAACGAGGATTTCTTACCTCCCATGGTCAAAGAATACAACATGGCCCATTGATTGAAAGATTATTATATGCCTTCATTTCACCAGAGAAGGTAGCTATCGTTTAGTGTAGTACCCATAAGAAAATTATTGATACTACAGGAGAAGGAAATCCCTTCGCAGATCAGGTAGCGAAGTAAACAGCACAAACTAAAACGTCTACAATGTTCCCCAGTGTAGCAACCCGATGGGTGGCGGAGACTACAGTATTTGATAATACTATTGAAAGTGTTAAAGAATTGCAGAAAGAAGGCATGCCTGATGAATTAGTAAAATGGGAACAGGAAATAGGGCGGTTAGACAAGAACGATTGCTGGATTGACTTGACTGACAGGCAGATATTGCTATTGCCTAATGCACTGGTGTACACAGTACTAGTGACTGCCCAAGGCACTGTCCACATTGGAGCAAAAGGTATTTGTTCATTATTGGACCCAGTAGGAATAACTCGAACATCCCCAAAACTGCTGCCCATGTGCTTAAATATTACCTGGTCTGTTTACAGCATAATCCTGGAAGAAGGGAGACAGTCCTTAGTGGAAATTTTGTGCCCCCTTCTTTGCCGTTTGAAGTGTTACAGATGGATTATATTCAATTCGACAGAGTAAACAATCTCAAGTATGTGTTGGTGGTGGTTTGTGCATTTAGCAAATGGGTTGAAGCATACCCCACTAAGGAGAATACTGCCCTAGCTAATGCAAAAGCCCTAATTAAGGAATTCCTGCCCCGCTTTGGTTTGCCTCGAGTTATATGGACAGACAATGGGGTACATTTTAATGCATAACTCGTTTAATATGTTTGTACATGATTGCAAATAAAACAAAAATTTCACGCAGCACGACACCCACAATCTGCAGGATTGGTTGAGAAATATAATGGCATATTGAAATTGAAAATGGCAAAGATAAACCAGAGTACAGGTTTAAGTTGGCCAAATGCACTGCCCCTAGCATTAATTTCAATACGGGTAGCCCCTCATTCTCGGGCTGGGCTATCACCCTATGAGGTCATTTTTGGTCGACCAGCCAATGTCTGGGGTGTTCCAAGACCTGGATCCTTCTGTGATCCTGATTACCCTATGATAACAGATTATCTGTACAAAGACCTGCGTTCTGTTCATCAACAGGTGTCAGCAGTACTGCAGCCGCTGCCGGAGGGTCCCGGACATTGCTTGGAGCCAGGACAATGGGTCTAACAGACCCCCGACGAAGGGGCAAAAACCCCGAAATGCATTGGGTTTTTTATTCTATTTTTGTGTTTTGGAAATTATATGCTTGATTGTATTCACAATGTTACAATAATGAAATAATTACTGATTTTGCAAGTAAAAATGTATGAATATAAAATTTAAATGTGATATTCTCATGATGCTATAATATTGATGAAAATAAATTGAACGGTATAAAGGAGAATTAGTATTTTTGTAGTGCGTACTAGAGTCCTGGTGACTCATTACACCAGGCCATATTCATTCTTTGCATAAGTGGGCAGGCACTAATCTAGTACAGCACACGTATCGAAATAATATTTCTAAAAATAAGTTGAAACTGAGTGCAGCACCCTTCTTCATTCATTTTCTTCCAGGATGAGCACATTCTTGCAGGCGCCATTCCTGTACTCCCATGCACCAGAACCAAAGGGAGGCACCTTCACTGACCTACCTACGGGATAGCTTGAGCTAAGTTTTAAACTAATCTATTGTGCCTTATATGGGTCTTCCTGTTGGTTTCACAGTTACTGGTACTTTTACATGTACGGGGTTTCAATGAGGTATGCCAAAAGTATATATGCACTGTCTTGAATGTGACCCAGCAGTCTCCTCAGCATACCTTTGAGAGATGTGGTGAGAGGAAGGCTCCCCTATATAGGGCGCTTTGCAAAATAACGATTGAACCTTTTCCTTTGCCGACTGATTTATGTATGGTAAATAAGGTATATGGGCTATTGGTAAGTATAGCTCTATGGTATGTTTTTCGTAGTACTTCACCAGGTTACATGACTAGGTGTAGCGGATAGTTGCCCTTTGCATAATCCTTCTAGACAGTCTCACAAACGGGGATTAGGTGTTGGCAGGATGGGTCATCTCTGGCAGGATTAGCAGCAGACTGTCATCCACCATTCTTGCAATTCAGTGGGTCTGCCTCTGCAGGCACACGTGGCACTTCATACCAGCCTCTTATGCCTCACACAGAATAGGACAAGGGTAGGTAATCAGGAAATTTCAGATAGATCTGGAGGGGGAAACCAAAGGAGCTTCTGCCACTTCAAAATGGGGTTCAGGTACACGAAGGAGACCCTTAGACCCACTCTTGAGTACACTCCTGGATCTATGGAAAGAAGGACACTCTTTTGCTTGAGGCCTGTCCTGCTTGTTGAGAAGGAAGACAGGACCTGCTCCCATCATCCCAGGCTAAGTGACTTCAAGGGTCACCAGACGAAAATCCTATTCTGAGATACAGGGACATATCAAACTCCAGAAGCCTCCCTGAATCTGCCCAGCTGACCTGCTCCCTGAATCTGCAACTAGACCTGCAACTGGTGGTGCCTGAGCCGTGCTGGCATCGGCAAGTGTGAGTTCCTAATCCCCAAGAGGTGCCTCCTCAGTAGTGGACCCTCTGCTGCCATCAGAGGGCACTTCTCTGGCTCAAAAAGGAGAAATCCCGGAAGGTTCAGGCTCTTTGATACTGCAAACAGGCCAGTTTGGGCCAAGATCTAGCGATCCAGGTCACCCAACAATTTAAAGCTCCAGTGAACATGAGTCTTCTCATTACAGCAATCGCCAGCAATGACAGGAAACACAAGGTTTGTAATTTCCACTATAGCATAGACAGCTTGCAGAGACCTCCAACATGGATCTCCAGCAACGACCATCCAAGACACCTGACAGGATTTTCACCCTATGGAGACGACAGTCCATCCGTGGCACTCTCCTTGCTCCTCTTCCATTGTACACTGAACTCTTTGTGCTGGACTCAGCATGTATAACTTGGCCCCTCTATTCAGCCCTGGGATTATGGAGGTTACTTGAGGTTGTGGGTACCACTACAAATTCAAAGATCAGGCCAACCACTATTGACGTCAGGCCGACTACAGGCCCAGACTGGTCCCCCTGAAGAAATACCTCAGATGTAGCTTTGGTGGACTTTGGGATTCTTCTGTATTATTGTAAAGCCCCGCAAAGGGGGTCCCGCCTCGTAGTTGACAGCCATTGTAGTGAATGCAATGCGTTGTCTTTGAGCCACGCAAAGCATTGCTGTCGAACTGCGAAGGCTGTGGAACTGCTGTTATCAGGAAGCCTCGGCGTCAAAAAGCGATGCAGCGGAATTTCTCAAGCAGTCAATGGAATGAGTTGAGTTTTTTATGAAATAAGCTGGAGAATACTTTTGTGTCCCTGAGACTTCAGGAAACAGTAGGCAATCTATCAAGCCCTTGGAGATCACTTAAAAAGAAGGCAGAGCCCTTCCAGCTGAGTCAGGGAGCATCAGGCAACAGGGCAAAATCAGAAAAGCAGTCCTTCTAGAAAAGCATTCCAGTTGAGTCCTTTAAACAGCACAGCAGGCCTTCTGACATAGATTTGTTTCAAAATTTAGAAGTGTCTGACTTGAGATGGTCAGATACCCAGTACTTATACCCAAAAGTACCTTTGATGAAGAAGGTGTTTTTAAGATCTCTCCGAAGTACACAAGGAATCCTTTCCACCCAGTCCTGTCTGCCAGGCTACCCTTGGGGGTAAATCTAAATCAGTACATTGTGTTTGGGCAGGAGACTACCTATTGATGTGTAGGTATCAACTCCTCCAATTGCTCCCTGACAGAAAGAAACATCAAAACGCAATGAATGCAGATGACTGCTCAGAATACAGATGAGTCTCACCTTCCTTAGTTGGTGACTGTGCAGAGGTAATGCAAAAAGTATAGGTGTCACCCAAACCAGACGTGTATTGGAGACAGACTGTCAGGAGCAAAACGCAGTAAGATGATGAGAAACAAGAATGAATGGCCCTACTAAATACAATATGAATGGGCAATAGATCCAAATATAGACATGCCACCCACAGAGAAGCTAATATCATAATTATTTATTCATCGTAGTATCAAAAATCGTTTTTATACTTACGTTTTTTTTGGCATAAATATTTTCAATACATACATGTGAACACATAATAAATAACATACTTGTGCACAATCAACAGGTAAACATCCGACAGCTAAACCCTGTAAAGAAGAAAGGATTAATACTATACAAAGGACCAACTGACTAACAAATAAAGCAAAACTAAATGACATAAATGCATCACTGTAAGACTCATTAATCACATCACAAAACAGAAAACATTATACACAAAATACATAAACAATAGACCACATGTTACAAATATGGCAACAAAAGTGAAAGCGCTTTCACTTTTGTTGCCATATTTGTAACATGTGGTGAATTGTTTGTGCACATGTATGTTATATATTATGTGTTCACATGTATGTATTGAAAATATTTATGCCAAAAAAAGTATCTATAAAAATCATTTTTGATTATACGATGAATAAATAATTGTATTATTAGCTTCTCTGTGGGTGACATGTCTATATTTGGAGCTATTGCCCATTCATATTGTATTTAGTGGGGCCATTCATTCTTGTTTCTCATTGTACTTCTCCCTGCATTTGAATTTCCCCCAGAACCAGTGTTCTCAGGGTCCCTCTTCTGTTTTTTTGCAAAGAGCAGTAAGTACAGAGAAATGTCCACTTTCTTTGGGCAATATCTACGGATGAGACGCAACTGCACCAAAAAAACAGATTTCTTCAAGGAGTGTGAGACACTCACCAACCGCCTACGTGAACGAGGTTACCCAATGGGGTTACTCAAACGTGCCAAAAAAAGAGCCTGGTATTGTCCAAGAGAGGAGTTACTTGCTCCAAAAGAGAAGAAAGATGTTTCCCCCAATCTGGTCTGCGTCGCCACATTTCATTCCAGGAGTAACAGTATGAAGAAAACTATAAAGAAATACTGGAACCTGGTTGCATCAGAGCTCAATACCAATGAAAGTCCATTATTTGCCTTCAAAAGAGGGCGGAACATAAAGGAAAACGTGGTAAAAGCATTCCTAGAACCTCCAAAACCGGTTACCCTCAGGGATCACCTGGGCCTGCCTCCAGTGAAAGGACACTTTAAATGCAGCACATGCAAAGCATGCCCGTTATGCATTGATGGACCATCTTTCTCCCACAACAATAAAACATACACATTGCCTTCCCTGACAAATTGTAACACCTCGAATGTCAGATACATCGTTCTGTGTCCATGTGAAAAACCTTATGTGGGCCAAACAACACAGAAAGTTAAGGCATGCATATTACAGCACATGAGTAGAATCCGCTGTAAGGTCCAGGGAGCCCCCATGGTTGATCACTTTGTTAGCGAAAATCATGATCCAGACAGTATACTCTGGCGCATACTGGAAAAAATCAATGCAAACCCACGTGGTGGCTCCATAACTTCTGCACTCAATAGAAAGGAGTGCAAATGGATCCACATTTTGAACTCTGTAAGTCAGGGATTAAACGAACATGAAGAGATCTCTAAACAAATGGGCCTGTTATGAATATGAGTTAATTCTTTAACCTTGTACCTTCTTCCCTCTGGTATGATGCCTGTAAATTAAATGTTGAACTTTGCTCATCTATGCCATGCTGGACTAAACTTGTACTATGTTCTGTACTAATCGGGTTATTCTTCCAGCTTCACATAATTGCAACATTATTCACTTTTCAATTCTAAGGTTTTTCCTTCTAACACATTGTAATATGGTCGTCTATCCAAATGATCCCGTATGATGTTTGTTAATTATACGCTGAATTATGCTCATCTATAACTTGCTGGACTAAATATGTACCATATTCTTGTATGAATTGAGCATCCTCCTAGCTCCACTACCCATTCCAAAGGTTTTCCTCCCAGCTCATTGCTACTCGGTTCCCCAACTAAACGATCCTTTTATTACATGCTGAATTATGCTTATCCTTTTATTACACGCTGAATTATGCTCATCTATAACTTGCTGGACTAAAGATGTACCATATCTTGTACAAATTGAGGCTAGTGATACCATTCCAAAGGTTTTCCTCTTAGCGCATTGCTACGTGCACGCAAGCTGTCATCTGACACAGTCCCTAGCGCGACGGATCACAACATCTACGTTGCCTAGCTACCCAGGGGCTCGCAACTCCCAGCCAATGACGCCCCAGCAGTACGCCGGCACCATGACGTATCCTACTGATGCCACGGCGTTGCTACGCCACCGACGTGTATAACGTCCTCACGCCCCGCATCTCCATTGATCGAGCAACTGCAATCTATGACAGACGGTGCTCGGCTCATCCGGAGAATGCAGCGTAATTCCTTCGATCCTTCGACTCGGGGTAAGCCCCCTCGATGCGCAGAGTAGTACCGTGTGTGGTCCCTATTGCACATAGGCACTGTCAACCCCACGAGTGTCTTACGAAAATCCAGTTTAGGCACTGATTAGTTCACAATTTCTACATCACGGGTGCATTGTTTTTAATAACCACAGACGCCTGGTGGTCTCATGCGGCATTTTTTTAAACTCACCTTCCGCAACCCAACCTCGAGTGCTGATTAGCTACATGCCGCCGTCGCCCAGAAAAGGTGTCTGATATTTTTATAAATAAGATATTTTTACAAATAACTTGAGCTCTAAGGTACCCACTCCATGCGATCAGGCTCCTACCACTAATTGATTTAATTTAATGTCTCACATATTTGATGAGTTCCCATGCTGCATGTAGGCGGTGCATGATTACTCCCACACAGCACATGTTAACTTAATATGCTAGATTTGTTCGTTGCCATTCTTTTTGAAAAGGGACTCATTCCAGCTATCTTTTTCTCAGATTGACCTTCCGGCCTTCCCCCCAGGGTGTGACATTTGCCTCCTGTGTTTCCAGAACCCCCTGTGAGTATATTGCACTCACATGATTTTACCTTCATAAATTAATGTTCCACACCTCTCTGAAACCCCCTTTCATTCCTTTCCAGGTTCACCCCCCCCCGTCTTGATAAAGACCCGCCGGGACCACCAATCGGGGCACACAAGGGTCGAAACGTCGACGCACAATACTGGTCAAGAAACCTCCGGAAACGGACAGAGTAACCCTCTGTCTCCTTGGAGCATTAACTTAGAACTCTGACCGCCAAATCAAAAAAATTTCCCCCTTTCCCGGTGTATAATACTGTATATATTTGTAAATAAGTGTCACTGAATTTATTGCACCATTCACTTTGCTCACCAATAGTCACTTTTCACATGTTCTTAGAATTTGTATAAACTGAAAAGGAATGAAGTAATTACGGTGTTTTGTAAATGTGACTTTGTTTCCTATATAAAAACTTTGAACTACATCTGTTTTCAGAGAGGTTTTATCGAATTTAATTGAATTTTAATTGTTATATTGTGTTATGAGCTAACTTAGACTATACTCAAAAGCAATTTATTCGGTCACCCGACAGAACCATTCTTGTCTTTAATCATACCTACCCAGGTTCTGAGGGACACAGGGTTACCCCTTTTTGTTAAAACACTTTCTAAAAGTGGCAATTCTAAAACAGTCATGTTAAATCCAACTTCACCAGTACGGAGGGTTTATGAATACCATTACAAGCATGTCAAACATTGAAACGCTACTCCTCTCTGAATTACAGCTTAAAAGTTTACTAAGGAATTCCCAATGCTGGCCTACAAGAGGGGTTTACTGACCGGTAGTCTTTCATATCATGTAGGGTGGATATATGAGCTTTCCAAGCTTCTTCCGTGACATTTTTCCCTACTGATCCTGTGCAGCGACTATCTGATTGTTTTATTATTGACAATAATGACTTTGATTTGGCTTTACAGGCTTGGACTATATCTTTCCAGTCCAGTGACTTACATGTAATAAAAGGAAAGTTTAATACCTGGCAAGTAGTTTTAAACACCAAGTCAAAGTAGCAGTAAATGTCACAAATGAAGACCGCAGTGGCATGTCTGAGACATGTTTGGAAGGGTACCTCTGTGTTTGGCAAATAAGTACTGCAGGCCTCTAGTTGCATTTACAGTACAAACCCTGGGTACATGGTATACCACTTTACAAGGGACTTACCAGTTCAACAAATATGCCAATCAGGTATACACCAATGTCATCACGTTTAGGGGAGAAGCGCAAATACTTTAGAACCAGCTAGCAGTGGTAAAGTGCTTAGAGTCCTAAGGCCAACACAAAGAATCAGAAAAAATGAGAGACAAAAAGTTGGGGCAAAGAGACCACAATAAGGATGACTGAAAACAAATGAAAACATTCCTGTCTCCATCATAATTTTGCAGTTCCAATCGCAGCATTAACAGATTGTCTAAGGGCAAAGATGCCTCGATGTACACATATATACGTGACGTGACGTGAAAAAGCTTTATTCGAGTTATAGACTCATAAAAGCACAAACATACATTTTAAAATACATACATTGTAAAATACATTGCAGTTAAAATTCATATTTCATACATAAAAAACATTTTGAGCAGTTGTGCAAGCTTTTAACAAGAAGAACAATTAAAATTACTATAAAATTTCAATTCATATTGGGAGATAAAGCCCTCCGCCTAATGGACCATGCCCACCCCAAATACTTTGCTGTTCCCAGCACAATGGGCATGTCAGTGGAGGTACAAATAATTCTCAACCCCTCAACACCACTAGATACCCCAAGGTTTCTACAGACTGGAGCCAACCATACTCTCCTTGGGTTTGCATAGGCCTCACACAAAAATAAGAAGTGGGCTATGCTTTCGTTAGGAGCACCACACACCGGGCAGCATGAGGCGTTCGAACTCCTCCACCTACCCGTCAATGACCTCAGGGGGAGAGAACCTGACCTTAGCTGGAAAAATAACTTCCTGTCTATCGGGACAGTAATACTGTCCCAATACTGTTCTAATACAGGTCTTGTTTTAATTTCCAGAAATCTACCCCCCATTGTTTCCGATTGTGTACTCCTCCTGAGCCTTTCTTCTACGTGATCCCAATAGATGGCCTTGATGGTATTCTTACTTGGGAATACTTCCCCGAAAGGATTTCCCCAACGGTTAGGGAGACCAAGCTCACCAAGAACAACCCTGAGTGTCTTCAACCATGATATTTTGTGAAAAGTGTCTGATCTGATTAAGGCTAAAAACCCATCAGCATAGTGTCGGATCTCTGGGGTTGTCCAAAGCCGTCTCCAATAAAGGATAGGCCTTAATCGAGCACGGTCACTAACCGATCTCCTCCCTAAATCAAGGCCAAGCGGGATTAATGGCGCACTCAGGGGGAGACCCGTAATTCCCCACAGAAACCTATTCTCTGATATTTGTAGAGTGGGGAGCCTCTCAAAACCCCATACTTCTGCCCCATACAGGGCTGCCCCTAAACCTTTGGCATCATAAACCATAAGGACCGGTTTTATAGGCCTAGTTTTTGATTTAGCTTGCTCTACCTGAAGCGCCCCTACAATCTGCTGGTGTCTCAATAACGCCTTTTCTATATGGAGGGACCAACCTGGCTTACTCGATATCTCTACCCCAAGATAGGTAAAAACATTTACTACCTCGAGCTCAATGTTATTCAGAGATACCCTTGGTTGGGGTCGGCGCCTTTGGGAGAAAACCATCAGCTTAGTTTTGCCAGCATTAACTTCAAGGCCATGCTCCCTACAAAAAGTATCAAATATATTTAGGGCACGCTGCAGTCCAGCTGGGGTTTTGGACACAATTAGGGTGTCATCAGCGAACATCAGGATCGGGACCCTGATGCCCGCTAGCGAAGGTGCATCCACACTTGCGTCCAACATCCTATCCACAATACCATTGATGAATAGGGAGAAGAGCAGGGGTGCCATTGCACATCTCTGCCGTACACCCCGCTCGACAGGAAAGTTAACAGTAGATTCCCCGTTCCTCCCCCATTGGACTTTGGCAAAGTTACACTCATGGAGTGGCATTATCAGGGTGAGCAACTCGGGTGGGACCCCTATCCCTTTCAAAACTGCCCAGAGCTTGCACCTTGGGACCAGGTCGAAGGCAGCCCTCAAGTCTACAAAAGTGACATATATACAAATACCTGTATCATAAGATAATATACTTTTAGGGTCTGCCACCAACCTGTCTAGGTCTTTCTCATTTGCTAATTCATTTGTGTCACTTCTGGGGTAGGGTACTGTCGGGATTGGAGGTACAGGTATGTGTGCAGGTGGAAGGGAGTGCCACAAATCATTTTTGGCTCTCTAATGTTTAAGCCACTATGCCCTCCTGCCACCCCCTCTGTCTACTCAAATGGAGTGATGTTGCATCTAACCCTGGGTGTAAATCTCCACTCCGCTCGAGGAGTTTGTGGATTTTTGGCAACTCTGCATTCTGTGTAGAATGCAGAGTTACCAAAAACTCTGCGCTCTGCAGCAGAGCAGAGTTTTTAGTGGCTGTGCGTCAAAAATACATGAGATTTGAAGCCAGCCACATCGTCCCGCAAGAATTTGAGATAGCAAACATGTTGTTTGGGTGTGCCATTGAACTTACGGCAGATGTTTTGTGAAGATTGCGAGCCCGAACACGCAGAATTTGCAATCTGGAGAAAAATCTCTCTCGAGCAGCATCAAAACCTTTTAGAAATTATGATTTGTATTAAAAAAACTCCTCAGATTGACATTTTGGCTGTACATTTTTGTGCAAGGAGTCCTTTTTCTTTTTTCACTAGTATTGATTAAGAGGAAAGAAGTGCCCCAGAGTCTCCATCTTCCTGTTCCTATCCAGCAGGCTTCTCCCACTGCTTTGTCTATCTCCTGTAAACTTTTCAGTTGGATTTGGAGCTCAAAGGATCCTTCTTTGTGTCTGCTGCACCATATATCATTGTATTTAAGGACTTTTGAATTTGAGATTTCACAAGTAAGTTGGAAAATTGGTGTTGTTTGATTTTGGAATTGCACTTACATTTTTTTAATCTTTTAATTGTTTTTTTAAAATTCACTGGGGTGGGTGGCTATTTGTTTCAGTAGGGCCCTGGTTGTTTCTTTGTAAGTAATTTTTATTCTTTTATAAAGGAAACATTTTGCACAGTTCACTATATTTTCCACAACTTTTGAAATCAATTTGCAATATTTTTATTTAATTCACTAGCCCAGTAGTCTGCCATTAGGCCAGAGCTACTCATGGGTGCATGAAACATCTGTTTCTGTGGTGTCTGTTGAATTTAAACATCATTTAGGGCATGGATAATAAAGCTTTTCTCTCTGACCTTGAGGTTTTCAACCTCAAACTTTGTAACTCCGGAGCTACTCATCTTGCTGGTCATCTTTTGGATCCAATTATCTCTACCCTTTCATTTGACTGCACCTACTCTGGACGCCCGCTTGTCTGGTCTGATCACTATGCGATACATTTCGTGCTACCACCCGGTCTATATTCGGCCAAGGCTCATGTGGAAGAAATTAAATCATCTTATCGCTGGGACAGGCTTGATATAGCTGCTTTTAATCTGCGTTTAACTGAGTCTATTCCATCCTCCATCAACACTGAGCAGAATTTGAATGCTCCCATCTCTGGTTGGTTGACAGATGCAGTGTCGGCTCTTGTTCCTCGGTCCAGCAGCAAATGTAGATCCTTGCGCCCACCAGCACCTTGGTACTCGGAGGAGTTGAAAACCCAACGTGCCAAATGTAAAGCCCTGGAGAGGAAGTGGAGGATGTCTTACTCCGCTCCCTCTAAAGTGATTTATAAAGAAGAACTAAAACTCTATCACGCAAACTGCAAACGTGCTAAGGCCTCTTACATTGCCTCCACAATCACTTCAGTGCAAAATTGTCCTCGGACTCTTTTTGCCACAGTTAAGAAACTCACAGGAGTTGATACCGTTCCCGCGCTGCCGGCTTTAGATGGCACACAATGTAATGCCATTGCAGACTTTTTTATATCCAAGGTTGAGGGCATCCATCAATCTCTGGCCTCCCTTCCACCACCAATTGATTCCTCTCAACCTGGCCCTTTCTGCAATGCCTCCATCTCCCCTACTGAGTTCATTTACAACTGGATACCGTTTGATGACTCTTCCTTCCTATCCTGCTTAAAAAGCATCAGGTCAGGTTCTCTGCGGGACCCAGTCCCTATGAAGGTACTCAAACAACTTGACCTTGAACCACGGATATTCTTAATGAGGTTACTAAACATCCCTCTCACTGAATATCGGGTGGAACAGGATTGGAAACATGCCATGGTCGTTCCCCTACTTAAGAAATCTGGTGCTGACATCACAAATCTCGCCAACTTCAGGCCTATATCCCTGCTGCCAGCTTCTTCTAAAATCTTAGAGCGTCATGTTAACACCCAGCTTAATGAGTTTGTTGAAAACATGGGATATCTCCATCCATCCCAATCAGGCTTTCGCGCTAATTACTCCACCGAATCCGCACTCCTTGGGGTAACCGAGCGACTCCGACACAGTATCGATGGCGGTGAGAGCTTTGCGCTTATTCTTCTTGATTTAAGCGCTGCATTCGATACCGTATTTACAACAAGGGGTGGTGAGGGACAGAGTCTCTGAATTAAGCAGAAAGCTCTCACCCAGTCAAGAGATCAGGGCTAGATCCAACACCGTTTTTTAGCTCACTGCACCATCCCAGTTTCAGAACCTGGCTGTATGCAAATTAGTCTGTTCCTGTCCCAGTGCATGATGGGAACAGGGCAAACCAAACTACAAAAGCCAATTCTTACACTGGGAAGGAAACAAGCTCCCGGGGACCGGTTTCTGGCATTACAGCCGTCTTCAGCCCGGTTTGCTTGAATCCTGATGGTGCAATGAGCAAGGGTCTCACATCTGAGAATACCCTTCCACGCTTAGGGTGGACAAAAATATTTACAACAAGGGGTGGTGAGGGACAGAGTCTCTGAATTAAGCAGAAAGCTCTCACCCAGTCAAGAGATCAGGGCTAGATCCAACACCGTTTTTTAGCTCACTGCACCATCCCAGTTTCAGAACCTGGCTGTATGCAAATTAGTCTGTTCCTGTCCCAGTGCATGATGTGAACAGGGCAAACCAAACTACAAAAGCGAATTCTTACACTGGGAAGGAAACAAGCTCCCGGGGACCGGTTTCTGGCATTACAGCCGTCTTCGGCCCGGTTTGCTTGAATCCTGATGGTGCAATGAGCAAGGGTCTCACATCTGAGAATACCCTTCCACGCTTAGGGCGGACAAAAATATTTACAACAAGGGGTGGTGAGGGACAGAGTCTCTGAATTAAGCAGAAAGCTCTCACCCAGTCAAGAGATCAGGGCTAGATCCAACACCGTTTTTTAGCTCACTGCACCATCCCAGTTTCAGAACCTGGCTGTATGCAAATTAGTCTGTTCCTGTCCCAGTGCATGATGGGAATAGGGCAAACCAAACTACAAAAGCCAATTCTTACACTGGGAAGGAAACAAGCTCCCGGGGACCGGTTTCTGGCATTACAGCCGTCTTCGGCCCGGTTTGCTTGAATCCTGATGGTGCAATGAGCAAGGGTCTCACATCTGAGAATACCCTTCCACGCTTAGGGTGGACAAAAATATTTACAACAAGGGGTGGTGAGGGACAGAGTCTCTGAATTAAGCAGAAAGCTCTCACCCAGTCAAGAGATCAGGGCTAGATCCAACACCGTTTTTTAGCTCACTGCACCATCCCAGTTTCAGAACCTGGCTGTATGCAAATTAGTCTGTCCCTGTCCCAGTGCATGATGGGAACAGGGCAAACCAAACTACAAAAGCCAATTCTTACACTGGGAAGGAAACAAGCTCCCGGGGACCGGTTTCTGGCATTACAGCCGTCTTCGGCCCGGTTTGCTTGAATCCTGATGGTGCAATGAGCAAGGGTCTCACATCTGAGAATACCCTTCCACGCTTAGGGTGGACAAAAATATTTACAACAAGGGGTGGTGAGGGACAGAGTCTCTGAATTAAGCAGAAAGCTCTCACCCAGTCAAGAGATCAGGGCTAGATCCAACACCGTTTTTTAGCTCACTGCACCATCCCAGTTTCAGAACCTGGCTGTATGCAAATTAGTCTGTTCCTGTCCCAGTGCATGATGTGAACAGGGCAAACCAAACTACAAAAGCCAATTCTTACACTGGGAAGGAAACAAGCTCCCGGGGACCTGTTTCTGGCATTACAGCCGTCTTCGGCCCGGTTTGCTTGAATCCTGATGGTGCAATGAGCAAGGGTCTCACATCTGAGAATACCCTTCCACGCTTAGGGTGGACAAAAATATTTACAACAAGGGGTGGTGAGGGACAGAGTCTCTGAATGAAGCAGAAAGCTCTCACCCAGTCAAGAGATCAGGGCTAGATCCAACACCGTTTTTTAGCTCACTGCACCATCCCAGTTTCAGAACCTGGCTGTATGCAAATTAGTCTGTTCCTGTCCCAGTGCATGATGGGAACAGGGCAAACCAAACTACAAAAGCCAATTCTTACACTGGGAAGGAAACAAGCTCCTGGGGACCGGTTTCTGGCATTACAGCCGTCTTCGGCCCGGTTTGCTTGAATCCTGATGGTGCAATGAGCAAGGGTCTCACATCTGAGAATACCCTTCCACGCTTAGGGTGGACAAAAATATTTACAACAAGGGGTGGTGAGGGACAGAGTCTCTGAATTAAGCAGAAAGCTCTCACCCTTTCAAGAGATCAGGGCTAGATCCAACACTGTTTTTTAGCTCACTGCACCATCCCAGTTTCAGAACCTGGCTGTATGCAAATTAGTCTGTTCCTGTCCCAGTGCATGATGGGAATAGGGCAAACCAAACTACAAAAGCCAATTCTTACACTGGGAAGGAAACAAGCTCCCGGGGACCGGTTTCTGGCATTACAGCCGTCTTCGGCCCGGTTTGCTTGAATCCTGATGGTGCAATGAGCAAGGGTCTCACATCTGAGAATACCCTTCCACGCTTAGGGTGGACAAAAATATTTACAACAAGGGGTGGTGAGGGACAGAGTCTCTGAATTAAGCAGAAAGCTCTCACCCAGTCAAGAGATCAGGGCTAGATCCAACACCGTTTTTTAGCTCACTGCACCATCCCAGTTTCAGAACCTGGCTGTATGCAAATTAGTCTGTTCCTGTCCCAGTGCATGATGGGAACAGGGCAAACCAAACTACAAAAGCCAATTCTTACACTGGGAAGGAAACAAGCTCCCGGGGACCGGTTTCTGGCATTACAGCTGTCTTCGGCCCGGTTTGCTTGAATCCTGATGGTGCAATGAGCAAGGGTCTCACATCTGAGAATACCCTTCCACGCTTAGGGTGGACAAAAATATTTACAACAAGGGGTGGTGAGGGACAGAGTCTCTGAATGAAGCAGAAAGCTCTCACCCAGTCAAGAGATCAGGGCTAGATCCAACACCGTTTTTTAGCTCACTGCACCATCCCAGTTTCAGAACCTGGCTGTATGCAAATTAGTCTGTTCCTGTCCCAGTGCATGATGGGAACAGGGCAAACCAAACTACAAAAGCCAATTCTTACACTGGGAAGGAAACAAGCTCCCGGGGACCGGTTTCTGGCATTATAGCCGTCTTCGGCCCGGTTTGCTTGAATCCTGATGGTGCAATGAGCAAGGGTCTCACATCTGAGAATACCCTTCCACGCTTAGGGTGGACAAAAATATTTACAACAAGGGGTGGTGAGGGACAGAGTCTCTGAATTAAGCAGAAAGCTCTCACCCAGTCAAGAGATCAGGGCTAGATCCAACACTGTTTTTTAGCTCACTGCACCATCCCAGTTTCAGAACCTGGCTGTATGCAAATTAGTCTGTTCCTGTCCCAGTGCATGATGGGAATAGGGCAAACCAAACTACAAAAGCCAATTCTTACACTGGGAAGGAAACAAGCTCCCGGGGACCGGTTTCTGGCATTACAGCCGTCTTCGGCCCGGTTTGCTTGAATCCTGATGGTGCAATGAGCAAGGGTCTCACATCTGAGAATACCCTTCCACGCTTAGGGTGGACAAAAATATTTACAACAAGGGGTGGTGAGGGACAGAGTCTCTGAATTAAGCAGAAAGCTCTCACCCAGTCAAGAGATCAGGGCTAGATCCAACACCGTTTTTTAGCTCACTGCACCATCCCAGTTTCAGAACCTGGCTGTATGCAAATTAGTCTGTTCCTGTCCCAGTGCATGATGGGAACAGGACAAACCAAACTACAAAAGCCAATTCTTACACTGGGAAGGAAACAAGCTCCCGGGGACCGGTTTCTGGCATTACAGCCGTCTTCAGCCCGGTTTGCTTGAATCCTGATGGTGCAATGAGCAAGGGTCTCACATCTGAGAATACCCTTCCACGCTTAGGGTGGACAAAAATATTTACAACAAGGGGTGGTGAGGGACAGAGTCTCTGAATTAAGCAGAAAGCTCTCACCCAGTCAAGAGATCAGGGCTAGATCCAACACCGTTTTTTAGCTCACTGCACCATCCCAGTTTCAGAACCTGGCTGTATGCAAATTAGTCTGTTCCTGTCCCAGTGCATGATGGGAACAGGGCAAACCAAACTACAAAAGCCAATTCTTACACTGGGAAGGAAACAAGCTCCCGGGGACCGGTTTCTGGCATTACAGCCGTCTTCGGCCCGGTTTGCTTGAATCCTGATGGTGCAATGAGCAAGGGTCTCACATCTGAGAATACCCTTCCACGCTTAGGGTGGACAAAAATATTTACAACAAGGGGTGGTGAGGGACAGAGTCTCTGAATTAAGCAGAAAGCTCTCACCCAGTCAAGAGATCAGGGCTAGATCCAACACCGTTTTTTAGCTCACTGCACCATCCCAGTTTCAGAACCTGGCTGTATGCAAATTAGTCTGTTCCTGTCCCAGTGCATGATGGGAACAGGGCAAACCAAACTACAAAAGCCAATTCTTACACTGGGAAGGAAACAAGCTCCCGGGGACCGGTTTCTGGCATTACAGCCGTCTTCGGCCCGGTTTGCTTGAATCCTGATGGTGCAATGAGCAAGGGTCTCACATCTGAGAATACCCTTCCACGCTTAGGGTGGACAAAAATATTTACAACAAGGGGTGGTGAGGGACAGAGTCTCTGAATTAAGCAGAAAGCTCTCACCCAGTCAAGAGATCAGGGCTAGATCCAACACCGTTTTTTAGCTCACTGCACCATCCCAGTTTCAGAACCTGGCTGTATGCAAATTAGTCTGTTCCTGTCCCAGTGCATGATGGGAACAGGGCAAACCAAACTACAAAAGCCAATTCTTACACTGGGAAGGAAACAAGCTCCCAGGGACCGGTTTCTGGCATTACAGCCGTCTTCGGCCCGGTTTGCTTGAATCCTGATGGTGCAATGAGCAAGGGTCTCACATCCGAGAATACCCTTCCACGCTTAGGGTGGACAAAAATATTTACAACAAGGGGTGGTGAGGGACAGAGTCTCTGAATTAAGCAGAAAGCTCTCACCCAGTCAAGAGATCAGGGCTAGATCCAACACCGTTTTTTAGCTCACTGCACCATCCCAGTTTCAGAACCTGGCTGTATGCAAATTAGTCTGTTCCTGTCCCAGTGCATGATGGGAACAGGGCAAACCAAACTACAAAAGCCAATTCTTACACTGGGAAGGAAACAAGCTCCCGGGGACCGGTTTCTGGCATTACAGCCGTCTTCGGCCCGGTTTGCTTGAATCCTGATGGTGCAATGAGCAAGGGTCTCACATCTGAGAATACCCTTCCACGCTTAGGGTGGACAAAAATATTTACAACAAGGGGTGGTGAGGGACAGAGTCTCTGAATTAAGCAGAAAGCTCTCACCCAGTCAAGAGATCAGGGCTAGATCCAACACCGTTTTTTAGCTCACTGCACCATCCCAGTTTCAGAACCTGGCTGTATGCAAATTAGTCTGTTCCTGTCCCAGTGCATGATGGGAACAGGGCAAACCAAACTACAAAAGCCAATTCTTACACTGGGAAGGAAACAAGCTCCCGGGGACCGGTTTCTGGCATTACAGCCGTCTTCGGCCCGGTTTGCTTGAATCCTGATGGTGCAATGAGCAAGGGTCTCACATCTGAGAATACCCTTCCACGCTTAGGGTGGACAAAAATATTTACAACAAGGGGTGGTGAATGACAGAGTCTCTGAATGAAGCAGAAAGCTCTCACCCAGTCAAGAGATCAGGGCTAGATCCAACACCGTTTTTTAGCTCACTGCACCATCCCAGTTTCAGAACCTGGCTGTATGCAAATTAGTCTGTTCCTGTCCCAGTGCATGATGGGAACAGGGCAATCCAAACTACAAAAGCCAATTCTTACACTGGGAAGGAAACAAGCTCCCGGGGACCGGTTTCTGGCATTACAGCCGTCTTCGGCCCGGTTTGCTTGAATCCTGATGGTGCAATGAGCAAGGGTCTCACATCTGAGAATACCCTTCCACGCTTAGGGTGGACAAAAATATTTACAACAAGGGGTGGTGAGGGACAGAGTCTCTGAATTAAGCAGAAAGCTCTCACCCAGTCAAGAGATCAGGGCTAGATCCAACACTGTTTTTTAGCTCACTGCACCATCCCAGTTTCAGAACCTGGCTGTATGCAAATTAGTCTGTTGCTGTCCCAGTGCATGATGGGAATAGGGCAAACCAAACTATAAAAGCCAATTCTTACACTGGGAAGGAAACAAGCTCCCGGGGACCGGTTTCTGGCATTACAGCCGTCTTCGGCCCGGTTTGCTTGAATCCTGATGGTGCAATGAGCAAGGGTCTCACATCTGAGAATACCCTTCCACGCTTAGGGTGGACAAAAATATTTACAACAAGGGGTGGTGAGGGACAGAGTCTCTGAATTAAGCAGAAAGCTCTCACCCAGTCAAGAGATCAGGGCTAGATCCAACACCGTTTTTTAGCTCACTGCACCATCCCAGTTTCAGAACCTGGCTGTATGCAAATTAGTCTGTTCCTGTCCCAGTGCATGATGGGAACAGGGCAAACCAAACTACAAAAGCCAATTCTTACACTGGGAAGGAAACAAGCTCCCGGGGACCGGTTTCTGGCATTACAGCCGTCTTCGGCCCGGTTTGCTTGAATCCTGATGGTGCAATGAGCAAGGGTCTCACATCTGAGAATACCCTTCCACGCTTAGGGTGGACAAAAATATTTACAACAAGGGGTGGTGAGGGACAGAGTCTCTGAATTAAGCAGAAAGCTCTCACCCAGTCAAGAGATCAGGGCTAGATCCAACACCGTTTTTTAGCTCACTGCACCATCCCAGTTTCAGAACCTGGCTGTATGCAAATTAGTCTGTTCATGTCCCAGTGCATGATGGGAACAGGGCAAACCAAACTACAAAAGCCAATTCTTACACTGGGAAGGAAACAAGCTCCCGGGGACCGGTTTCTGGCATTACAGCCGTCTTCGGCCCGGTTTGCATATAGCCAGGTTCTGAGCTGGGATGGGGCAGTGAGATAAATAACGGTGATGGATCAAGCCCTGATCTTTGGACTGGGTAAGAGTGGTCTGCTTAATTCAGACACTCTGTTCATCACCACCCCCTTTTCTGAATCATTTTTGGCCACTATAGGTGTGGCAGGGTATACTCAGACATGAGTCCCTTTCTCACTGCTCCATCAGGATTCAAGCAAGCCGGGCCGAATACGGCTGAAATGCCAGAAACCGGTCCCCGGTAGCTTGTCTCCTTTCTGGTGAAGAATTGACATGGTAGTTTAGTCTGCCCTGTTCCCATGATGCACTGGGCCAGGGACAGACTGATTTGCATATAGCCAGGTTCTGAGCTGGGATGGGGCAGTGAGATAAATAACGGTGATGGATCAAGCCCTGATCTTTGGACTGGGTAAGATTGGTCTGCTTAATTCAGACACTCTGTTCATCACCACCCCCTTTTCTGAAGCATTCGATACCGTGTCCCATTCCATCCTATTAGAGTCTCTCTGTTCCCTTGGTGTTGTTTGACCAGCGCTTGCCTGGGTGGCCTCATTTCTCAATGAGCGCACCTTTCAGGTTTTCTCAAACAAAGCTGAATCTGCGATTCATTCATCTGCCTACGGCGTCCCTCAAGGGTCAATATTGAGCCCTCTGTTGTTCAATATTTACATCAGACCACTTGCTTCCATCGTAGAGGACGCCGGTCTGTCTATATACTCATATGCAGACGACACGCAGATTGTGTTCTCTTTGTCTAGCAGCAGAGTTCAGGACACCTCTGCCCTTAAAATCGGCCTTTCTCGTGTTGCAGCTTGGATGCAAACGCATCTGTTAAAGCTCAACGGAGATAAGACCAAGGTGATCATACTAGGCAAACAAAAAGATCTATGGGGTTCAAGACACTGGCCCAGTGATATGGGTCCACTGCCTACCCCGGTGCCTGTTGCTTGTAACCTCGGTGTCCTAATCGACGACAAACTCTCGATGAGGCAGCAGGCTACTAAGGTCGCTGCAATCTGTTTTAATACTCTTCGTTGGTTGCAGAAGATCATATGGATGTTGCCTGAGTCCACTCGTAGAACTGTCGTACAGGCCCTTGTGATGTCTCGTATCAACTACGGCAATGTGCTTTATCTAGGAGCAGATAAAGCCACAATCAATAAACTCCAGGTTGTACAGAACTCAGCTGCTCGCCTGCTGCGCAATGTTCCTCGGAGAACGTCTGCAATGCAAGCTCTACGCGACCTTCATTGGTTAAAAATTTCGGATCGTGTTGCCTTCAAAACACTGTGCCTCCTATTCAAGATTCGTCAAGGTTCTGCTCCTATCTATTTGCATAATCTTGTCCAGCCATATCAGCCTGGCCGCCTTCTGAGGTCATCCAACTGTGGCAATCTTGTGATTCCTAGAATCCGGCTGGCAAAAATGGGAGGCCGTTCATTTGCATATCTAGGACCCAAGATGTGGAATGCTCTCCCGTTGGCGCTAAAAACAGAAACGAGCCTTCTTGCTTTCCGCAAAAAAATGAAAACTCTTCTGTTTTAAAAATTTTCGGTCTTGTGTCTTCCCTCTTTGCAGTTGCTTGTTTTCTTCTCTAGTCTGTCCCTGGCGCCGGGAAACCCATTGCGGGTAGCTGTGCGCAATACAAGTTCAATAAAATAAATAAAAAATGGATGGTGTGGGTTGAAATGCAAAATGACTTTTTTTGGGGTATTTCACTTTTTTACATGTGTGTTAAATAAATGCCTTTGTTGGATGTGTGTGGTTATTATGTAACTTGCAAACATTTAGTTAATTGTTTTTCAGGCCTCCTGCTTGCTGTTGTTGTGAGTGACTAATCATGTGGCTGGTGGCCATTTTGTGGTGGTAGTAGTGATTTTGCCATGGACCTGCATGTCTTCTTTCCTTTGTTCCTCTTGGATTATTGCTTCCTGTTGTGGGTGGCCTACCTGGCCATTTGTGAAGGCAACTAGTGTGTGTTTGCCATAGGCCTGCATTGTCTGTCTTCCCTTTCTTGTTGTTGTGGCCTGGCCATGTGGCTGTCAGCCATTTTGTGAAGGTAGCCAGTGTGCTTTTGTCATAGGTCTGCATTGTCTGTCTTCCCTTTCTTTTTGTTGTGGCCTGGCCATGTGGCTGGTGGCCATTTGTGAAGGCAACCATTGTGATTTTGCCATAGGCCTGCATTGCCTGTCTGCCCTTTCTTTTTGTTGTGGCCTGGCCATGTGGCTGGCAACCATTTTGTACAGGGGCAGCCATGTGCTTCTGCATTAGGCCTGCAAGCCTTTCTTGGGGGGGTCATGCCTTCTTGCTAGTTGTTTTGTGCATGCAATTTTTTCTTCTTTTATGTTTTATGACTATTATCCAGCAAAAAAATGTAGTACAGTTCACTATATTTTCTAATAAATTTACAATATTATTGATTTGAATTGGTTTGCTATGTGGCCTAGCCTGCCAATGTGTTATTCCAACCAATAGGTCCAGAGCTGTTGTTGAATTTAAATATCATTTTGGGCATTTATGGTGTTAGATTGAAATGCAAAATGTGTTATTTTGTGGTTATTTCACTTTTTCTCATGTGTATTATATAAGCGCCTTTGTTGGATGCATGTGGTTGTTGTGTAACTTGCAAACCTTTTTTTGCCCTGTGGATTTTCATTTTTGGCATTGCTGAATTAAAACTGTGTTGTTTAGCATGCCTCCTTTGTCTGGCCAGTGTGTGAGTGTTTGTAATAGTGGGCTAGCATTTTTCTTGGCTGAGCCTTGGCTGTTGTTGTTCTTTTTCTTTCCTGTCCTTCCTCAGTGTGGTGTACACTAGTACAGCAACCATGAAAGCCCTTATTTTTGTCAAAGTTTCATTGGTTTTTTTTTATAACTGAGGTAAAACATTTAATTATAATACCACTAACAAGTGTGACCACACACTAAGTAATATATTATATGTGTTTGTTTGTACTAGAAGTAACACTGAATGCCATGTTTCATTGATGTTCTTCTTGTTTATTTGGTTTTAGGTGCACAAAAGAGGAGGAGACGTCATTACCCATTGCAATGACATAATTCCTGCTGATCACAATGTCATGTGACATGTGACCACAGAAATCTCTTCAACTTGTGCCACTGCGTGCTGCTGCTGACATCTTCAAGATGACCCCAAAGAAAGGTACCAGGCCCAGTACCAAGAAAGTTGTCAGTGAGAAGAAGGCTCTGCCACTTACCAAGACTGGTATGTCGCCCAAGATCTTTTTAGGGAAAACAAAAATTGCACCTGCAGCAGCGGTTTCCAGAGAGGAAGCTGGGAGCAACGCCCTGCATCTGTGGAACCACCCCACCAACCTAGGCCCAAGCCCATGTCTGTTGCAAAGGCAGCCAGGCTAATCACAAGGCCAACACAGATGAGCAATGATGTTGAAATTAACTTATCGCAAAGTAGTACCCAATCAATGCAGGAAACTAAGATAAGTGGACAACAACAGCCGCAACCACCGCCCCCAGTAGTAGTTGTTCCTTCTGAAGTAGGGGGCAGTTCAGGAGATCAAGCTTCCTCCAGAGGAAGAAGAAGACTAAACAACTCTTTCAGAAAATCCATTGTCTTCCAGATCCCCATCCAGGAACAGGAGGGTTAGTCCATCAACTTCTTCTGCAAGACCCCTTTCTGATGATCTAGACCCCACTTGGAAGCCACCTCACTCTGAGAGTGAGACGTGCCATGAGACAAGGCTAGGGAAAAGGAAGGTTCCATAAAGCCTTTGAGTTATAGAGATAGATGTAGAAGAGTAGAATGATGATGATGAGCCAGTCATCATAGACATTAGTCCTGCTTCAGTGGAGACTGACATCCCATTTCAAATTGCTGTGAGAAATGTTGCACGGATACCACCAACACAGAGGATACCACCAACACTACCTCCAGCCTCCAAATTTCGCCGGTAGCGACCTACATCCATCATAACCACCTCAGTAGAAGTAGGTACTGCAGAGAGTGGCGGACAGAGCTTGTTCACGACCAAGATGGCCACTAGAGCTGTGAGCTCTGAGGCATTGTTACTCTATCCGCAAGTTATCCGGCAACTATGTAATTATAGACACAACACGAGGCGCGGTCTGGCCACAGGAGTACTGTCGGAGGTGAGGGATCCAACTCCGACTCCGGTACGTCTCAAATTGGCAGAGACGTCACCTGCCGGAAACAGATCTGCCAGGCCCTGATCCTCAGGCTAAAGTGTTGTTGCGAGGAGGTGTTGGACCGGAGGCGCTGCCACCCGAGGACCTGGATCATGAGCGCAGTGCTTGGAGGCTGGGATTTCTACTCAGCGCATAGTTACGGTACAGAGTCTGAAGCAGTGGCGCCCCCTGAGTGTGGGCTCGCTCCCCGGTGAGGCACGGCACGGAAGCATCTGGGGCCGCGCTGCCTGGAGCTGTCCCAAGGAGTAGCAGCCGGTGGACGCAGCGACCTGTGTAACAGTGCCCCCGCTGCCCTCTTGACCCTGTTTTTCTCCTGCTGTGGAGATTGTGCTGCAGGGTGACTGCCTGCTGGACGCGCTGACTGTTGACGTGCACTGGGAGCATGAGGAGCGCGAAAGAATTCAGTCTGCAAGACCTGCCATTTTGAGGCTGCGGAGCGCTGGAGCGCCGTGCTGCAGCCCATATGGTGAGCAGCCTGGTTGAGTGGTGATCGCTCCTTCCCTGGGGGCTCTGCTGCTGAAATGTTCAACGTTCCATGTGTGGCACCTGTGTATTAGAAGCTTTGGAACTGGTGCTGCGACACGCCAGAGCCCCACGGGGGTCCTGTGGATGTGGTGCTCCTGACCACAGTTTTTGCCCCAGAAGAAGATGTCGGAGCCAGCGAAGTTCCCTTCTGCTGTGTCGGCCCTCCTTGCTGGCCTGTGATTTGAGGCTGCTTCTTGGATCTTCTGGCATCTGCTGGGGGGCGTGTTGCGCTGAGTGCTGGTGCACTGATCGGGCCTGTGAGGCTCGAGATATGGGCAGGCAGGTCAGAGGAAACCATTGCTACATGCAGCAATCACACTGCAGGGACTGCCTGGGCACAATACTTTGGCACCGTCGCCCTGGTGAAAGGGTCAGTGCTCTGGGGACTGGAGGCAAGGACTTGGGTGAATGCTAGGGAATGGGAGCATCGCGCTGACCTGCACACTATTTCTCCCCATTTGGTGCTGGGGACGCGACCTGGTGGAGCCACCAACACTTGGCTGCCTCCCTCACCATACCTTGTACCTGACTTCTCGTGAGGCGGAGATCTGGTTGCCCATTGGTTGCACACGTTGGGGGCTACCTGCTCTGAGGATGGGTAGAGTGCACAGGGTGCAACCAAAGCTTTTGTTTGAGCAAAAAAAGTCTTAATCCGAGGACGCTTCCACTGAAGACGATGCCAGAATGCAAGGGCCGATGGCTGAAGACTCGAACTCTGATATCCGGAGTATGCTGGTGGCCATTTACAAAAGCCTGCAGAGTGGTATTTTGGCACTGGGAACCAATATGGATGCTTTATCCTACAGAATGGATCGAATGACTAAACGCCTTGATAAACATGCTCAACGGCTGGACATGTTAGAGCGCAGGATAACAGAAGTGGAGGAAGCGACCCCACCCTAGATACTGGGTAAAAGCAACTTGGCAGAGTCCTGCAGGTCTTACAAGATTAAACTGAGGACTTAGAGGCCCGCTCTCAACGCTGTAACCTTAGAATTACTGGCCTGCTGGAGACCTCTCCATCTGGCAACATGGAACAATTCATTGAGAAACTACGTGTTACCTTGCTAGGAGAAGGAACTGTTTTTGCCATGTTTGTCGTGGAGAAGGCCCACCTCTCCCTAGGGCCACGGCCCCTAGGCCGATCATCACAAAGTTGCTCAATTATCGAGACCGAGATGTTGCACTGAAACTGGCAAGAGAAAAACAACCTTTGGCTTATGAGGGTTCCACGATCTCACTGTTTCTGGACTTCACAATCCAGGTGCAGGAGGCGCGCCACCAATTCGTGTCCATGAAGAAGCAGCTCAGTGACGTTGGCATCTACTACGCCATGTTGTAACCTGCGATACTCCAGGTCAACAGACAAGACCGCTCCCACATCTTCACTTACCCAAAAGCCCTGCATAGGGCTCTGAGGGACTGGTCCAAAGAGCATTGTCACAGTCCAGAGCGGCAAATGCTTGACAAAATGGCGGGAGGGCAACTGGAAGAACCGTATTAAACTATGTGCTTCACCCACAGGCTTTAAATATGGTCTTAGGGAGGAGATTTGGGTTCGATGGTTTACACAGGAGGCCCCTGTGTGCATACCTCTTATTGATTAGTACTAAGGGAGGTCAGCCTCGGACTAGCCAAATTTCACTGCTGCATGTCATTGCTGGGATTGGCCGTTGGGGTGATGCTGAGGAGCGGTCGGGGCCTAGGCTTAGAATCAAATGCACAGTTATAAACCAGTGAAACTGCTCTGGGACTATTGCAAAAAGCCAATCTCATTACCTGAGCCAGCTTATTCCGGGTCTGTAGCTAGATTTGCAATACCATGTCTACTACTATTGCTGGGGTCAGAAATTCTCAGAGCTATGTAGTTGCATACTAAGGCATTGACGGTGCTCGGGGTGAGGCTCTGCCTAGTCCAGATAGAACACCTTGTTGGACGAGCAACATCCGCACGTGAGTGAATCACACTAGGGAGGGTATTTTGTTTTTTGGAGGGGAGAGGGGGTTGATCAGGTGTTTAAGGGGATGTAATGCGGTCTAGTTGGGGTTGGTCTGACATGGGTGGGGGTTGGTGGGTTGTGAGAAATGCAAATTTATTTGGGCAGGTTGATGTTTTTTACTAGTTTGCTATAGGTGTACAGGATGATTGCTTGCTGCACATATCAAGTTGTAGATTACCCTTCAACAATCTCGATGGTGGGACCCAGCAAGGTTAATATTTCCGCACTTCCAGATGATACCCTCCAAGCACTTACATGGAATGTTAGGGGGATCAATGATCATAGGAAACTCCGCAAGGTATTGAACTATTTGCACAGCCATCACATAGACATAGCTTTCTTACAGGAAGAAACACCTCCCACTTAAAAGCCCACTACTCCACAGCAGAGGAATGCTATATAATATACACGCCTCAGGTTTTACTACACATGCACGGGGGATTTTGACCTGGGTTAACCCTAGACCATCCTATACATTGGTGCCACTAGACACGGACAGGGACGGCCATTATGTGATCTCCAGATGCCACAGGAAGGGCATAGATTTAGTACTAGTGAATATTTACGGCCCTACCTTCGATTGCCTCGAATTTTATGCTACGCTGGCAACTAGTGCCAGTGAGTACATGGAGGGACAATTCCTTTGGGGAGGTGATCTTAATTTGGCCAGAAATCCAATCATAGATCGATCGTAATGTCTGGCACATGCGGTATCCGGAGAGGGGAGGTCACTCACTACTCTGTTTACCATAATCTTCACACTCGCATTGACTACTGGTTGGCTGTCTTGCTTCTCAATGATCACATTAGAGAGGGTACGGTTCTCCCTCACTCTCTGTTGGACCATCCCCCTTTCCTGCTAGTACTTACTACACTTAGAAAAACCATTCCGCCATTCACCTGGAGGTTTCCCCCCTATTTACTGCTGGATTCGGCCTTTAGGGAAGAACTGGCTGAAGCTATAGAGTCCTTCTTTACTATTAACGTGGGGTTAGTAGATAGCTTTCAGGTTGTTTGGGAGGCCTTCAAGGTCTATATTCGTGGTGTTTCTAAAGCTAAACACTTGGGGGTTCTTCGCAATAGCACAGGAAATTAAAGAATTGCTGGGAGAATACCAAGACGCGACGGACGCCGAAGTTAGACACTTAGGTAAATATACCACGGCGTGGGTTTATGGCGAGAGGGAACAACTGTGATCCGTTCTAGCGCAACTACTGAAGAAAAAGCACAGTAAAACACTGGTCACGGAACTTAAATTGGCGGAGGCTGAAACACTAACTGAAGAGGCAGATATTGCGGAAAGGTTTAAGCAGTTCTATGCTGAGCTATACACCTCTCGCTCAGCCGGTATGGAAGAGGAAATATTAGACTACCTCGCACACATTGTTACCATTCCTCACAAATGCACACCAAGAGTTCCTTATGAGACCTACAGAAAAAGACAAAATCCAACTGGCCCTCTCGAGCATGAAAGCCTCGAGTCCCCCAGGAGTGGACGGCCTCACAGTAGCCTTCTATAAGGCATTTCTCGATCTCCTACAACCGCACTTATCTGAGCTCTTTGACGACATGTGTGTCTAGGGCACAATGCGGCCTACGATGAGAGAGGCGATTATAGTTGTCATACCCAAGCCAGGTAAGCCGCTGGAGGAGTGCGGCTCTTATTACCCACTCTCACTGCTCAATGTTGACACCAAACTATTTGCTAAAATTCTAGCCAACCGGTTAGTCCCCCTGGGTCCGTTACTAGTTGCCCCTGAACAAGCTGGGTTTGTCCCCAACAGGAACCTCACCTTCAACCTTCGCATGGTATTTGGGGCCATTCAACATATCAGGCAGGACTCTAGGGCAGTCACGGTCATCCTCGACATGGAGAAGGCCTTTGACTCTGTCCAATAGCCATTTATGCACCATTTGTTGGCCAGAACGGGGTTGGGACCAGCCTTCCTTTAATTGATAGGGGTGCTATATAACTCATACTCCGCTTGAATAAAAATTGGAAACTTGGTGATGGACCCCATAGCCATAACCAGAGGGATGAGACAGGGATGCCGGCTGTCTCTCATATTATATGCATTGGTGGCCGAGCCCTTGGCTCATGCGCTGAGAGACTTCCACAGCCACAAAGGTATTCAATTTCCAAAATATAAGCTTATAGCGTCCGCCCATGCTGGCGACACATAATAATACGTCCGTGATCTGGAAAGCAACCTCTCTTTAGTTTTGAGGGAGATGGTGCACTTCGGTGTGCTATCAGGATTTTGAGTCAACTGCCCTAGCTCCATAGTTGTCCCACTCCCACCGGCCATGGCACTCTTTAAACTGGACTACCCACTGCAGTGGTTCACAAAAGCAATAAGATATCTGGGTATATAGATACATTCCGATTCGGAGACAGTATTTAGGGAAAATTATGGTACTGCTGCCAGCAGATTAGAAGATGAGGTTGAAACCTGGATTAGGTTACCCCTGTCCTTGCTAGTCTTGATTTCTATTATGAAAATGGTGGCGTTACCCCGGTTTCTGTTCTTTTTCATGAATAACCCCATTGTTCTACCTAGCTCCTTTTTCCAAAGGGTCACCACATCGATAAAAACTGGCCCGGGCAGGCAAACAAGGGAGGGTTAAATGGCAGAATACCATATGGGGGGGGGTTAGGTGCGCCAGATTTTAATTTATACTATAGAGCGGCGCAATGCACTCAAGCTTACCACTGGATGCATAGCTCGCCTGACGTTCCGCAGCTCTGCTTAGAAACGATTATTGCTGACCCGCTGCTGCTGCCGGCCAGGATATTCTAAACCACATATCACCGAACAGGGATACTTTATTCTATCAATGCGACTCGCCTTGCTTGGCATCACCTGCTTCAATAAAAAGCAGGAGCTCTCCTGTATTCCCCGGCCATGCCAATTGAATGGACTCGTTGGGTGCCCCCATGCAGGGATAGAGGGGTTATACATGAGATGAGCTCAATGAAGATCCTGACTGCGGGGGACCTATTCCACAATGGGGTAGTTGAAAAATAGGAGGAGCCGGAGGAACAGGCTGCCACTAGAACTCTGCTACGGCGGTTCCAGTTCCACGGAACGCAACATGCACTACACAACATATTAGGGGAAGACCTCCAGGAAATCCCAGAGTTGTTGGAATTGACCTACAATATCAAAGCTACATCTCCCCGCAAGATTGTTTCTAACATTTACAAGCTGTCAATGTCCCATAGGGCTAACCATTACACCATTACACTAAAGCCAGGCTGACCTGGCAGCGGAATTTACAGAAAACTATTGATGACCCCATGTGGACTTACTGTTGTACTTGTACTCAACTTATTTCTTCAAACGGCAGACATAGGCTGCTACATTTTAAGTATTTAAACACAGAATACTATACACCAGAAAGGTTACATAGATATGGGCTGAGGGATAGCCTGGCTTGTGAGAGGTGCAATGAGCAGACTGCAGACTTCTTGCATTTAGCCTGGTCCTGCCCAGGAGTACATACATTTTGGGAATCTGTTTTTAGTGAATTGGGGAAAATAGCTGACTCAACACTATCCCTGAACCCTGCATTGACCATTTTGGGGTATTCCAAGCAGATACCAAAAGCGGAATAGTGAGTGGTTGACATGGAAGTACTGATAGCGAAGTGCAGGATGGCGATTAGCTGGTCCAAAGACCCTACACCCACTATGGCTCAGTGGTCTCACGACATGCTGTACTGCAGTACGCAAACTGAAAATGTTAGCAAACTACTTCCTCCCCGGAGTCGAGCCAAGAACTTCTGGGCACTCTACATGACATACCTGTCCACTAGAGGGACCGACACGAATGATATGGGCGACTTCACACTGTACAGCAATAACCCCGCTCCTGATCATTAGCTTGCTATTAGTTATTCATCTTCAGCTGCTTACTGTTGTGTGGCATTGGCCCCCTGACTTTATGTTTCTAATACAACATACATGTGCAGGAGGGAGGGACTGTTTATCTAGAATCTGACAAAATACAGGGGGTTTCCACCAGATGATACATTTACATATCTGTACGTATTTTGTTTTTCTGTTATCAACTGATCGTCCTATGCTTTTTTTGCATTTGTTACGATGATACACTGTGCACCAAGATTGGTATGTATAACAGCTTAATAAACATAATAATTAAAAAACAGGTACTGCAGAGAGTCAAACTTCTCGCCCACCTATTAGTTCATCCGGCATTGCAAGTGGCACCAGCAGCGACAGAAAGCTGCTCTCCCCAATTTGGGACTTCTTTACGGTTAGCAGGAAGGAGGTGAACATTGCTCTATGCTCCATCTGTGGACAAAGTGTTAGTCGGGGTAAACATGGTACAAACTATGGTACCAGAGGGCAACCAATCCATCTGAAAAAAAACCACTTGTTCCAGTGGGAGGCGCACCTTAGCAGTCAAAAAACTGCACTCATTGTTATTTGTGGAGATGAAGAAGTAGAAGAACTGATCACGGTGGAAGGTAAACAAGAAGGAGACATTGTCTCTGATACGCAAGTGGAAGGGGTGAGTTTTCTTGAATTTGTGACAGCCATCTGCCCAGAATTGAAGGTTCCCAGCTGGTCGTATTTCAACAGAGGTGCTGTTCCAGCACTACATCACGACATGCTGGAATTGCTTGGACAAGCTCTGGAGCAGAGTGCTGTTCAAACTATCCACCTGACAACAGACATGTGGACCAGTTGCCATGCCACTGACTGCATTTGCATCACTGCACACTGGATCTCATTTGTGGGGGTTAGAGAAAAGATATCTGCAGCAGGCGTTGCTGACACTGCTGAAGGTTTTAATGACACTTGGAAACATGCAACTCTAGCCATGTTCGTCACAGAGAAATCTCATACTGCTGCAAATATTTTGGAAGACTTTGACAGCAAGGTCTTTGATTGGCTGCGACCAAGAGGGCTTACCATTGGTTTTGTTGCCACTGACAATGGCAGTAATATAGTTAAGGCCATGGCCGATGGTGGCAACTTCAGGGTCCTGTGTTTGGCATACTGCATTAACATAATTGTTCGAAACTTTCTGAAATAAGAAGATTGAGTCAGCAACTTACTGACCACTTGCAGAACAATCTGTACACATTTAAGCCATTCTTTTAAAGCCCGGAAGAAGCTGAGGATCATTCAACCTGAGCATTGAATGCCAATTATAGCACTCATCCAGGAGGTGCCAACCTTTTGGAACTTAACTTATTACATGCTGGAACGTCATTTTGAGCAGGAAAGACCAATCAATGAATATAGCATGCAAAGAGGGGATGCTACTGTGAAATGCATGATCATTGAGATTGACCAATGGGGCCTAGTTAAATGCCTGATAGATATGCTACTTCCTTTAGAGCTCTTCACACGTAAAGTCAGCAAAGAGGATTGCACTATGGGCCAAGCTACCCCATTGTTGCACATGCTACAGGAACAGGTGAAAGGGGTATCTGCAATGTACGCAGGTGAGGAGGAAAAAAAGAAGCATATGAGTTGGTGGAGAGCTTAACCCTTTGCTTATCTGAAAATACAAGGGTGCAAAGAGTCATTGTGTCATGCAACCATTAAATTTGTGCCAAAATTCTAGATCCACGGTACAAACCAGTACTGAACACATTGAATCCTTTTTTCAGAAGGGGATATTGCGAACTACAAAACTTGGATAGCTGTGGAAGCCAGTCACTTACAAAAATAACAGCCGGAAATTAGAGGCACGCTACTCCAGGCCACAACAAGTACTGCAGGGCAGCCAGTGTCAAGTTTAACTTCAGGGCCTGAGGGCAGTGTGGTTAGCCCACACCAAAACAACCAAGAACAACATCAAAATCAGCAATACCTGGAGCATCAGCCCTATCAAAATCAGCACAGCAAGGGCTTGTTAGGTTCAGTGATGAGGCAAAGGCAAAATAGGAAGAGCAAAGCATATTACCCCTGAGCATTGAGTGGATGATCCAGGCCTATCTCGATGACCCAACAGAAGTCTACTTTGATCAAATCCCATTGCTGTATTTATTAAGCCTGGGCGTTGTTTGTGAAGTAGCGCTACGCGTAGCTACGTGAAGCGCGCAGTGCACTGTGCAAAATGCTGTTCGCACTAATTGCACAGTGCTGGATGCTTGTCCGTACTGTGCAATCAGTGCAAACTGCATCTTGCACAGTGCAAGCGTTTTTTTTCTGCCGCTCTGTAGATTTCTACTCGAGTGGCAGCTTTCTCAACGTGGACTGGTAGTTTCTGATCCCGAGCGGTTGCGAGAATATGCGTCCACTCACAATGAGAAACCTGACCTCCTTGCGTTGAGAATCTCGCCGGGAGGTTTTTTTTCCATGCTCGCGATCGGCAACTTGATGTTGCTGATCGCGAATGAGGAAAAAGTCTCGCCGGGATGTCATTTTGCTTGCTCGCTGTTGCTAACTTGACGTTGAGGACTGCGAGCAAGCAAAAAAATTACAGCCGCACTAAGCTACACTACGCTACGTGTGTTTGCACTGTGCTACGTGCAATTCGCGTAGTGCAAAGTAGCGCAAACTTCACAAACTACGCAAGCGTAGCATAGTGCTCTGCCCAGGGTTAGTATTGGTATGGAAAAAGGCGCCAATAGCCAGTGCTCAGCAGGATGGCGGCTGGTGCCGTTCTGACAGTGAGAAGGACTAGTCTCTCACCCCAAAACGTGGAGAGGATAACCATGATCAAAATGAATCAGCAATTTATACAACTGAATTATACCACAGCAGAAAGATGATGACGGCAACTTAGGTAATGGAAGTAGTGTGTTAGATGAACTTCTTGTGGGTGAACCACCAGAGTTTGAGGATGAACTATACTTCCCTGACAACAACTAGGATTTCAACTTGTTACTTTCCTTCTTGCTTTGACGCCCCACGAAGGAATATTATTTACTTTTATTTTTTGTGTGTGTCATTGTTTTTCTGGTTTGAATTGCAACAAATCCATCACCACAGTCTTACTCTTTTATTGCTGGATTGGAGTTGCAACTTTGTGTAGTCAGTGAAGAAGTAAGTCCACTCCTCCAAGTCCTGCTCCAGTCCTGACTTGCCCCAAAATCAATTTCCCTCAAGCCAGACATTAAATGGAAAAAATTACAAGAAATGTGAAATGTGTGATAACCCTTCGTGTAGTTCGCGTACTAGCGCTACGCGTAGCTACACAAAGTGCACTTAACACCACGCAAGCTAGGCGTAGCTACGCGAACTGCGTAGTGCACTGTGCAAAATGCTGTGCACACTGATTGCACAGTGCTGGATGCTTGTCCACACTGTGCAATCAGTGCAAACCACATCTTGCACAGTGCAAGCAGTCCTTTTCATCACCTGTGTTTTTTGATGCTTGGTTTACACATTTTTCATTTCCTCCCCATCCTACTTTTTGTATTTGTCTTTTCTACTTTAGAATAATACACGGTCCATTGTGACCTAAGATATGTGTCTACCATGTGATGGGTTCCAGGTTTTTTCTTTTCCTAATTCCCACGCCTATGGGATTCCCTTCGGTGACACAATTTCTCACAATCTTCCATACTAATAGTTTGTTGTATGGCTCATGGTCTATTTTTTCAGCACACAACCAACTTGGATTGTACCTCTGATACCTGATTGCACCACCTAATTTTCTAAATTTGATTTAAAATATGTTTTAGATATGTAAGCATGCTTCTCAGGCCGTCACGGAGCTGATGTATCTTTGAATGCCCTTTTGGTTTCCACCCACGCTGTGTGATGTCACAGTTTTTTTTAATTCTAAACTGTGCTGTAATATAGTTATAGGTGTATTAGTTCTGAGTGAGTTCCTTTGTATCGTTTCCAGCCCTGAAGAGTCAGGGATAATTTCTCCCAGACGAAACACTTGTCGGCTGGCTGTTCTCTTCTCTCACCATGGTGCAAGGATGTCTGTGTCATGCCGAGATTGTTTTTGTGCAGGAAAGGCCTTTTTATCTTTCAATGTATGCTGTGGAATGCAGCATGCATTGAAAGAGGAAAAAATGAGGAGAAATTAAAACAATTTTCCTCGTTGCACCTTGCTACACCAACTCTAGGATGGCGCAGCATTCACACACATCTCCAGATTTACGATTTCTCATAAATCTGGAGATGTGTCTTGTTCTATGGGTGTTGTCCGGGAATACCCACAACAACACCTATGGAACACCCCTTCAACGCAAATTTCTGTTTATGAAGGGGTGGTATTTACAAGGAGAGGAAAAAACTTGCAGGGTAGCTTTTCCTCTCGCTCTAAATATGAAGTAGTACCTGGCGTCATCACTACGTTACAAAAAGTGACGTACTGGCGGCGCAGGGTGCTTGCAAATCTGCTTCATAAGTGCTTAGGTATTGGCAGATTGATAAAATAAGAACATAGTGCTTGATGGGTGATTGAAGAATTGCATTAGACTGACAGGATATATCCTACGCTGCATGGGTACTACTTCAGTATTTAATTGAGTGGACCAATAGTATGTATCTGCTTAGAGATTTGTAGGGATTATGCACAGAATATTTTATGTGTACTTGTGTTGCTGCCTAGGCCATTTTATAGGAATGCCACTAGTAACTGGAATGATGAGAGTGTTGCAAACAGAGTGAACACTTACTTTATAAGTGCTTACGTATTGGTGGAGTGATAGGATATGTAGATAGTGGTAGATAAGTGATTAAAGAAGTGCATGGGACAGACTGGATGATTCCTACACTGCATGAGTACTAACTGGGTATTTAGAAGAGTGTATCAATAGTATGTAGCTAGTTACAGGTCTGCTTGGATAGTGCACACATTATAGCTGTACTTGTGTTAGTAGCTAGGCCATTCCATAAGTTCATGACTAGTAACTAGAATAATTACAGTATTACAAACAGAGTGTATAGTGAATTTATAAGTGCTTAGGTATTGGTGGAGTAATAGAATAAGTAGATAGTGCTGGATGGGTGATTGGAGAAATGCATGGGACAGACAGGAGGATACCTACACTGCATATGTACTAACTGGGCATTTAGAAGAGGGTATCAATAGTTTGTAGCTGGTTAGAGGTTTTCATGCATAGTGTACAAAATATTTTACCTGCACTTGTGTAAGTGACTACGTCATTCCTTAAGTATATGACTAATAACTGGAGTAATTTCAGTGTTGCAAAGAAAGTGCATGCTGAATTTATAAGTGCTTGAGTATTGGTAGAGTGATAGGATACGTAGATAGTGCTGGATGGGTGAATGGAGAAGTGCATGCGACAGACAGAAGGATTCCTAGAATGCATAGGTACTAACTGGGTATTTAGAAGAGCGTTTCAATAGTATGTAGCTGGTTAGAGGTCTGCATGCATAGTGCACAGAATATTGTAGCTGTACTAGTATTGATGTGTCTATGGTTTTGAGAATGGTAGTCTGTATTTTAGGGTGTGAGGAGATGCATCAGATGATCACATGGATGATGTCATCAGTGATGTCATTTGAGATGTCATCAGTGATGTCACTGACCATGTCATGAGAGATGTAATATGTGACGTCATCAGCAGTACAATACGGCGGCGCGATCTATAGTTAGCACAACTAACTATGACGGACAAATTTCTCTTGTATTGTACGAGTGAAATGTCCAACTACGACGTCCATGAAACCTGTGTTTTTTTCAGTGAATTTATGAGGTTTTTTAAATGCTAATTTCTAACTGTAATGTCCCTGAAACTTGTGTTTTTTTAGTGGATTTTGTATATGTATGTGTTTAATCTCCTCTCACTCTTACAAGGAAGGAATTAGCACTTGTAGTTTGGAAGTATTTAATCTGCAAAGGACGTCATCCACACGTTTCGGCTCGTCCGAACCAAGATAACGATACAAGACATCATTGCAGCATCCTTATTTAAATGTACAAATGCCTAAAGTTGCCAACATTAACGAAGGACTACATATTACTTTAATCCAAAAAGCTGGTGGCCATATTGACCTGGTCACGATGTGAAAATTCAGGTATTGATACAATGAAGAAAAGAAAACAAGTGTTAATATGCACAAAATGTCATTACAGCATATCTTGCCCCATGACCGCCAAACCTGTATGTTCGTCAACGTGACTTATTCATAATAAACATACTTAGGATTGCAAACATAAACAATGGACTACACATTACTTTAAAGTGAAAGGCTATCGGCCATAATAAACCATGCACGTTGCGTATTATAATGGTTCTTACACGAAAGAAAAGAAAAAAAGGGGTGTCAAATGCACACACTATCCCAAAATAAAGTTCTAGCGGTTATAGTTCTATTCCATTCACAGCTCATTTGAGATGTCATGAGTGATGTCATGAGTGATGTAACTGACCATGTCATGAATGATGTAATGAGTGAGGTCATTAGCAGTACATTGCGAGGGTGTAAGTTATAGTTAGCTCAGGTAACTATAACTGCTGAATTTCACAGGTTGTGTAGGAGTGAAATCTGAGTCTAACTATACCGGCGCTGTACTCTTTGTTTTTTTCAGCAAATTTCTAGTTTTTTTAAACATTAAATAAGATGCATATCACAATGGATGGTGGGGGGTTGTAAGCAGGGCCTGGCATTGTGCTGCCCCCACCCAAGCTTGCTGCTCCTGCCTTCCCTCCTCCTAGCCATCCATTGTCCAAGTTCATGTCCCTGCTCCCTTATTACAGCCCTGTGTGGCCGTTGTTCTGCCACTGGCCTTCCTGTCTTCTCTGAACAGTTAGTTTGCTGCCCCATCCACCTCCTCCCTATCCTCTGTTGTCTAAATACATGGGCTAGCCTCCCCCCTCCTTCTATGCATGATCTGGTGTGCTGCTACTGCCCTCCATTTAGCATGATATACCAGTCCACTCCTCCTGCCCTCCATTGCTCAATGATATGTCCCTTCATTGACCTCCTGCTTAGCCTCTGTACTTAGCTTGGTGCCCCTATTCTCCTCCCCAATGCCCTCTGATATCAGTGTGCATGCCCCTGCTCCATCCTTTTTGCCCACCATGTTCCATGGACCTGCCACTCCTATGTACTCTGAGTGTTATGTTGAGCTGCCACACCCCTCCCACCTGCCTAGCATTGTCAGATGACTGAAATCTGTCCCTTCTACATCCACCCTGCCTGTCCACATTCCATGCCTCTATCCCCTTCCTCCTGTCCTCCATGGTCCATTTTACTGCCACACCCTTCTGCCCTCCCTGGTCTGTTGTGCTGCAACTGCTCCTCCTGCCTGCCCCGCATGGTCTGTTGTGAGGCCCCTTTCCCTGAACTCTCTTGTGTGTGCCCAGATCCTGACCCTCCCTTCTATCCTCCAATGTCCTTTGTCCATGCCCCTGCACAATCCTTCTATCCCATCATAGCCATTGTGCTGCCACTAACCCTCCCGATTGCCATGCATGGTCTTCTGTGTTGCCACAGCCCTTCCCACCTTCCCTCTGTGGTCAGCTAGCCGCCCCTGACCCCCTCCCAACTTCCCTCAATGGTCTGTGTGTATGCCATTATAGTCTCACTGTTGCTCTCATTGGTGAGTCTTGCTTCTAGTGCCCATCCTGCCTGACGTCCATGGTCATCATGCTGCTCCTACCCTGCCCCCATGCCCCCAGCCCTCTGTTTCCATGTGCAGACCCCTATTCCCTCCCTCCTGGTGTGTCTGTTCCATTGTAATGACCCTGATCCATCCCTCCTGCCCATTATGGTCTGTTAAGCTGCAGCTTTCTCTCTTGTCTGTCCATTGTGGGCAGCTCGCTACCATTGCCTCTTTCTCCTCTGTTCTCTGTTGTTCATGTGCATGGTCCTGTCCCCCCTTATTGTTTTCTATGTTTTGTTGTGCTACACTCCCGTCCCACATACCCTGTGTGGTGTATTTTGCTATTGCAAACCCTGATGCCTGCCCTGTGGGGTCAGTTTGGTGCACCTCTCCATGTCATACCTGTCCTCTGTTATCTGAGTACATGTCCCCACCCCAATTCCTCCTGCCTTCCATGATCCAATGTACCATACTTGCTAACATTTTGAACTTGGTAAGAGGGACTTTGAAAAAAACTGCGGTATTGATTTCCCCTTTGACTTGCATTGAAAAAGAGGAGATGTAGACAGGAGACAGATCAAAGAAAGCCCATTTTAGCTTAAAAACATTGGACGTTTCCTGGCTGAATTGGGTTTGTTGGCATGTATAGTTGTACTACCACTGCCTCTTCCTTCTGCCCACAATGGTATATTATATTGCCACAGACTCTCTTGCCTGTTCTGCATTATTGGTTTGTTGCCCCTGCCCCCCTATCCACTGCCCTTCATAGTCTCTTGTGCTGCCACTGCCCTTCCTGCCCAGGGTGGTCAAATTGTTGCCACTGCACCCTCCTACCTGCCTTCAATTTTCAGAGTCCGTGCCCCTGGCCTCGGCCCCTAAACAGTATCCTAATGAACAACTACATTGCTAACATTCTATATTTATTACAAAAGTGTGGAACGCCGGACGTCATCTTGATGTAATCCAAACTGTAATACCTAGAGCATTTACTTCAGAAATTACATATATGGGAGGGTCTTTATTGCATCTAAATTATGGTTAATGCTCTAAAAAACAAAAATGAGGACATATTTTCTGAGTTTTCAAATAGCGACAAAGCACTTTTGAATTATTTGTTACCTTTATGTTTTTTTGTCCAGTTGACCACTTGATTAAATGTTGCACTTAGGGGAGGGGATGTGGTGTTACTTCCAGAGCTGCAGACTTTGCAACTGGGCAATCAGGTTGGAGTTTCTGCTTCAGCTCCACATTCTGTGATTCTGGTCAAAACACTTAATCTCCCCATGTCTAAAACCAAAATGAATTTGTTCTTGTGCAATATAACCAATGCTCATGTAAAGCACTCCAATACTGGACAAGTCTGCACTATATAAAACCGCAAAAACACAAAAAATTAAAAGTGTTTTGCACACTTCTGTCATTGGGCTACATGTGTGCTACATCTGGGTGATATTTGTGCTACTTTTGGTCTCTTTTGTCTGTGGTGGCCATCTTGGGAGATTTATTTGTTATGAAGTTTCCTAATTTCCTCATTTACTGCAGTCTACCTAGTAGGAAATGCTTTCATTTTTTTACTTTGGTTCCTTCAAGAAGGCATTCAGATGTGTCACACAGTTGCCATACATTTTGAATGTTAGCACTCTAGTTGCTCATTAGACCACTATAGTAAATCTACTGCTCACCAGGGAAGTCTGCTGCTGGTATTCAAAGTGCATGTTTCAGTCTGCAAGTCAGAATTTTTTCATGAAATAGAAGAGGATTTGATTAGTCAAAATGTGCTCTAATTTTTCTTTCTTCAGCACTAATCATAATTCCTATAGCCAAATGAATTTGTTCCTGTGCAAATTAAATGTTTTAAGTGTTACCACTTTTTTCCAATCAAGATGGCTTCAGGTTTGCCATACTTTGTCATAAGTAAGACTGTTGGCACTCTAGTTGTTCTTTAGAACACTCTGGGACATTCTGTCATTGGGCTATACTTGGCCTACATCTGGGTGATATTTGTGCTACATTTTGGCTCTTTTGTCTCTGGTGGCCATCTTGGGAGACTTATTTGTTATGAAGTTTCCTAATTTCCTCATTTACTGCAGTTTCCTCAGTAGGAAATACTTTCAGTTTTTTCCTTTAATTCCACCAAGAAGGCTTTCAGATGTGTCACACATTTGCCATAAATTCAGAATGTTGGCACTCCAGTTGCTTATTGGATCACTGTAGTAAAGCTACTGCTCACCAGGGAAGTCTGCTGCTGGTATTGAAAGTGCATGTTTCAGTCTGCATGTCAGAATTGTTTAATGAAATAGAAGAGGATTTGATAAGTCACTCAAAATGTGCCCTAATTTTTCTTTCTGTAGCACTAATCATATTTTCCATGGCAACATGAACCCACTCATTTTGTTCCTTTTTAAATTAAATGTTTTACGAGTTATCACTTTATTCCAAAAAAGATGGCTTCGGGTGTTCAATACGTTTGTCATAAATAGGACTGTTAGCGCTCTAGTTGATCTTTAGAACACTCTGGGAGGCTGCAGTAGAACACAAAGGAATCAACTGACAGTCTCTGCCCTTGTTTGATGTACATGTTTTACTGAGAATGTCAGACTGCATTCTCACATGACTGAGAAAGATAATGTGAATTTACAGAAAATATGCTCTCAGTTTAGCTTATAGATCACCTTCCAAACCTCTGTGGGAAAAGCATGAGAAAATAGTTTTCTCTCAAACATGATTCATAATATACCAGCAGAAGGCTTTTTCACATGGAAAAATCACAATAGAACACACCACAATTCCTAAAATGAGTATGGTACCATCAACACATGACTTATAATGTAACTAAAGTCTTAAAACCTTCTATTAACTGAAATGCTTTTTAATGAGGTGCTATCACGTATATTGGTCCCAAGATGCCTGCCAACACTTCTTGGATGAAGTGCTGACAACCAATCAGATCTCACGATGAGATGTGTGGTTAGGCTCCGCCCAGATATATATATATATTTCTTTTTCCATTAATATTGAAAAAGCTACTGAACAGATGTACACCATTTACAAAAAGGGCTCTTTCTGAACCAAGGCTACCTTTTTGCCAAATTTGGTGTAATTCCGTTCAGCAGTTCGGGCTGTAGCCATGTCTTAAGTTCCCTATCTAAAATTGCATGGAGTAAACATTTTTTGGGAACCCCTTTTTTTTTGCCCCGCTTGCCAAATCACCCCGAAACTTTCAAGATAGGAGCGGACCAAAGCAGGCCATATGTTTTGCTAGGTCCTAACTATAACTACCTACTGGCGACCGCCAGTAGGTAGTTATAGTTAGGACCTATTCTCCATTCTATTCCCAATATCTTTGATGTTTATTGACGAATCTTTGCGAAATTTTCAAAACTCATGGGGCGCTCCGGTCCCCTCCTATCCTGAATGTTTGGAGGTGATTCGTCAAGCGGGGGCCTAGAAAAAAGGGTATCCCAAAATGCATATTCCCTATGATATTTCCCATAGGAAATTTGAGACAAGACTACAGTCCCAACTGCTGAATGAAATTACACTAAATTTTGCAAAAAGGTAGCCCTTGGTTCAGAAAGCGCCCATTTTTTAAAAATGGTGTAAATCCGTTCAGTAGTTCCTGGGAATTTAAAAAAAGAATGGTCAACACAATATTTTCCCATAGGAAAGTTTAGACACGGTTATAGCAAAAACTGCTGAACAGAATTACACCAAATTTGGCAAAAAGTGTGTCATCTGTTCAGTAGTTTTTGAGAAATTATGAACTAAAGACAGTAATATCTAGAGGCACGGTGGATCCGCGCACCCTCCCGATCACAAGCTTTATTCTAATTGGCTATCAACACTTCAAACCAGGAAGTGTTGGCAGCCATCTCGTGCCTCAGTAGAACCGAGGCACAAGAAAACATTGTTTAATTAAAACCCCTGGGTGGGCCAGGTCCCAGGGGCAAGTGAAAAAATGTGTGTGGGGCCCTAATCCCCCTCACACTGCCCAGGAGACCGCCAACCCCCGGGGCTTTCTATAATCATTTGCAGGGGCTCATGGCCCCACGCATCCCCTGTGACTGTCTGGGGCTTTATTTATTTATGTGTGGGGGGCCTCAAAGGTCTCCCAAACCCCAGGGACCGCCATCCCGGGCTTTTAATAATTATGTTGCAGGAGGCTCACGCCCCCCCGCTGCCCCGCTGCTAAGCTGCTTTCCTTCGGTACGGAGCAGAATTGTGAGAGGCGGCCCACTTCTGGTATTACGGTAATGCCAAAGGGAAACAGGAAGTGCACTTTCAACTGAAGAGGAGCTAGAAGGAGCTCGGGTGCCGGAGGATATCTCTTTTGATGTTTCAGGAAAGCCTCTCGGATGTTGCATTGAAGGCGAGCGGGGCAGCCGGGCTGTGAGCAAAATGTACCCTACGCTTCCTTTACGCGTTCCAGACAATGAATCTTCTGGTGGGAAGTTGTGGGGAGCTGTTTTTGCATCTCTTGAGGAATTGCTCTGCTTTGGGTTGTCAGTGAGGTTATTAAATCTTCAGGATGGGAATGAACAATGGCATGCAGTACAGGAGTGAGGGTAAGTGAGAGTGCTTTTGCCTGACAGATGTGGGCTGCATTAGTTACTCCGTCCTTTGCGAGTATGTAGCCAGCCATATTATGAGGGTGTCAGAGTGCTACATAGTGTGTTCATTAAAGAACAGCTGAATTGATTGTACACGCTAACACAGATTTTCCCACTGCTTCACCAGCTGTGTAACCAATCACTCAGTAGCGGGTGGTCCATTTGTGCTGGAAGGAAGCAATAATAACTCCCCTGCTAAAAAAAAACCTCACTGGATCCTGGCTGCCATGGGAATTACAGACCTATCTCCCTTCTACCGTTCCCTGTAAAGATTGTGGAGAGCATAGTTAGCCGTGCTCTCTCTGTCTTTTTGGAAGGTTATAACAAATTGGGGGAAGATCAATTTGGTTTTCGGCCAGGGCATGGGACTGAGACAGCGCTGGTCACGGTGTTGGACAATCTTCGAATACGTGTGGACAGGGGGGCAATCGGCGACTTTGATCCTGCTGGACCTGACCGCTGCATTCGATACTGTGAACCACACTGGCTCACTGGCAAGACTGGAGGAGGCGGGGGTGACAAGTGTGGCTCTGCAGTGGTTTAAGTCTTATCTGATAGGTAGACGGCAGGCTGTCACTTTACTCCCCTTCCAATCGGATTTCTGTGTCAGTAAACATGGGGTCCCTCAGGGGTCCTTAATCAGCCCCATTTTATTTAATGTTTACATGCGGCCTTTACTGGATGTTATAAAAGCCAATCATATAAGTGTAGTTAATTATGCCGATGACACTCAACTGATTGTGTCCTTGTATGGCGTTTATGCAGACTCCCAAGACTTTCCATAAGTGTATAAACTAAATGGCGTCTTGGTTGAGAAACAACGCTCTGCAATTCAACAGTGACAGGACGGAGATCTTGCATTGCGGGGTGGGTAAAGTGCCATCAGTCTTGCCCTCTGACTTCTGGCCCATTCCTACAGATATACCTCCGGTTCCTGTGAGCATGGTGCGTAACCTGGGGGTTAGCTTCAATGAGAAGCTTAACCTGGAATCATATGTAAACAAAGTAGTTAGACAGTGTTATGTGCTCATCAGAGGGTTACGTAAGGTACTACCACTATTGCCGCCTCAGGTCAGAGGCTTAGTGGTCAGGAGTGTTATCCTTAGCCGCCTAGATTACTGTAATGCTCTGCTACTGGAGTCTCCGTGTTATTTGATCTCGCGGCTCCAGAGTATCCAGGCGGCAGCAGAAAAACTGGTCCTGATGAGAACGAGCAGGTCTTCTACTTCTCAAGCCTTGGCCGACCTGCACTGGCTTCCAGTGAGACAAAGGATACTGTTCAAGTCCTTGTGTATTGCCTTTAGAGCGCTTCACGGACTTGGACCCAAACCGCTCCAGGCTAGGTTTGGATGGCATGTACCGGCACGCAGTCTGCGTTCCTCAGCAGCCAATCTGGCAATCGTTCCAAGGATTAAAAGATCTACAATGGGGGGACGAGCTTTTGGCGTAGCTGCCGCCCGCTTATGGAATAGCCATCCCCCGGAGCTGCGGCAGATACAGGATCTGCTGTTGTTTCATAAGAAAGTAAAGACCTGGCTCTTTCCCAGAGTTTAATAGCCAGCCAGTTAATTCCTGCAGTGTATTCTCATCTCAGTCTACTGTGTCTTAGTGCCAGGATGCCCGTAGGGTTACAGAGCGCTTTACAAATATAAATACAATACAATACAATACGGCATCACAGCTCTTTTTATGACGAGAATATCTTAATTATTGTTCTGTAGCTCGGCATGGCATCTGTCTGTGTGGTACTATTGCTACTGTTAAAAAAATACAATAGGCGTTACTCGCCGGAAAAAATGTGTTAACATATTTCACTGACATATCGGAATTTTGATGCGTGCAGTGGAGCCCTGCTCTGCCCTCGGCCGCTTTTGCGATTGGATATGGTAACTTTTGCAGATGTCTGCACCGAGTCCCGCTGGTTTCCTTTCAGAGTGTTTTTGTGCAGCGTCGTTGGCTTGTAGGCAGGGGCAGCCCAGGAGTCATAGCGAGGCTTTGACACTGTCAGAGTCGCCCCATTCCCTGTCACGCACTTGGACTCGTCTCACCTGTCTCGCCACAGCGTCACCTGCATCTTTGCATGACTGGTTAGTTTGGCGGCATTGTCTTGCTATTAGTATCATTGGCGGCTAATTGCCATTTTTTAGGTTTGTTTCCATGTAACTTGGTTTGAAGCATATTCCTCAAACGTATTTATTTATTTGTTTGCTGTATTTGTAAGGCACCATGGCCCCCAAAGGCAGCCTCCGAGCGCTTCAGGGACAGGGTCGGCTGTAATTATGAGAGAGGGTAGGCATGACATATATTGACAATCCTAAATTAGCTGACGTGATTAAGAAATTATAAAGGATAGTTAAGCCATGGGGAATTAGGTAAAAGAAAGCAGACCATTAGAGGTGTGCTTGGGCTAGTTTAAGACATCAAACCTAACTTTTGATGCCATAAACTATAGTGTGGGTGTGGGGAATGTTGGGGGGCTTTCAACACGTCGCCCCATCCCCTTTATTTTCCTGCCCCAGGGGCCAAAGTTATTCTCAGGATCTTTGCTGCTGAATGAGTGAGTTGATCAAAGCCAAGGCTGCGTAATTTTGATTCCATCACACCAGACACTCCCTGCCCCTTTAACTCCCTTATGCAGTTTCTTTTTCATTGTTGCTTTCACTCTTCCTCACCGTTTTCTCTTCTTTCTCTTTGTTCTTTTTCTCCCATGCTCTGGAGCAAAGTCTAATAATGAAAAATAAAACCTAGGGGCATATTACCAACAACTAGCGATAATTTTTGTCTCTAACTTGTTTAGAGACAAAACTTATCGCCGCACATCAGCGATTTTTATCGCAGATAAATCTTGCTATTAGCAAGGTTTATCGCAAATGCGATAAAAAACTGCCGCAATGCATGAATACCGCTGAAAAGTCAGCGATATTCATGCATTATCGAGCAAATGCTCTTAGCTATGTTATCCACCTCCCATTGATAACATGGCTAAGAACTGCTCAGGGCAGGTGTTAGCTTTTGGAGATATTCGCGCTTAGCGCGAATATCTCCAAAAGTTGGTAATAGGAGATAGCGATGTTAGCGACTGTTTCCGGTCTCTAATATCTTGGCACGCCCACTTTGCATGTCATTAGTGATAACTATCACTGACATGCAAAGCGGGGCCCAAGATGGTCGCTATCTCCTATTAGCTGTCGCTAACTGGTGTTAGCGACAGCTTGATAATATGGAGATAATTTTATCTCCGCTTTTTTGGCTTTTAAAGCCAAAAAAGCGGAGATAAACCCCCTTGATAATATGCCCCCAGATTATATCAGTACAATGAGAAGTATTTTTGTTTTAAAGATTGTTTTTTAAAAGGAATGTAGAAACATTTCATCTTCCCAGCACCCTAACAACAATGCCTTAAGTGTACTACGAGTTATGTCACTTGTTGTGTGCACTGTTTGGATGGACTGGGTTCCTATTATACATGAACAATATTATAGTTTATTGAATGAAACACAGGACAAGGCTTTGTAAACCCATATCCTGAAGTCATGGATTTCAAGGTTAATACAATTACCTATGATCACACAATTTGGTGAAGTGGGGAAGCCAGGATTAATACGGTAGCGGCCCGTCCTCTGCCAAAGTGGTGTGGTGGCCGGAGGAGGAGGGTTGTGATGGGGGTTCGAGGAAAAAAATTAAAAATAAATTAACTTACCTGAACCACCACCCCGGGGCTTTGCATTAAGTGAGAGGGGGGCCACGCAGCCCCCCTCCTGGAGCCTCGGGTGGTCCTAGGGACTGCCACCCTCCCGGAGCGGCTCTTCGCGGCTCCCAACCTGTCATCGTAAACTCTGAAATGAAGCAAAGCACAATTGCTTTTCCATAAGGGGAGCTGCATCTCAGTAGCTCCCTGTGTGGAAAAGCAATGCCGGCTCCCACAGGTTGCGGGGAGTCGGCGGGACAGTGGGGGAATTGGGGACCCCAACGGATTGGGCCGGCCCCAGGGGATGTGGTCCCCGGGGCCAGAAGTGGACCGGGAGGGGGGCCACGCAGCCCCGCTCCCCTAAAGAGCAACATTTACAAATAAATAAAAAAGCAAAGGCCGGCCCCAGGGATGGGGTCGCCGGGGCCATAAATGGCCTAAGTAGGGGGGCCACATGTCCCCCTCCAAATATATAAAAAATAAAGAAATACTGGCCATGCCCCGGGCCGAAAATGGCCTCGGGAGGTGGGCCATGCGGCCTCCTCCCCAAAACTTTTTTTACAAAAAGGATGGCCATGCCCCAGGGGATGGGGTCCCCGTGGCCGAAATTGGCCTTTGGAAGGAGGCTGCGTGGGCCCCTTCCTGTTTTTTTTATAAAGAAAAAAAAGAGCAGGCTCTGATGGATGTGGTCCCCAGGGCCACAATTAATGTAAAAAAGCCAGCATTGTGGGTCGGCCCCGTCCCTCCCTGCAGCACTCAGCAAACGTGCCCCATGGCTCGTTGCAAGTTGGGGACTGAATTCCCTTTCAATACCGAGGGTCCCTGGGGGCCAAAATAGCCCACCAGGTACCTTCAGTGTGTGCCAGGGAGGTGTTCAGAGGCCATGCCCCTTTTTGCACCTCTCTGTAATGCAGCTCTTTGGTGCTTACTGGAGGTATCTGGTTGGCTAGTTGGACCCCAGGGACCGTCAGGATTTAAGGGAAAATAATCTCCAAACTTGAAACAGCCACAGGGTGTGTTTGCTCACAAGTCACCCCAGCCCCTCCTCCCTTCATCTCTGTGCAAACCCCCCGCAGCACTTTTTAAGAGGTAGTTTTAATCTCCCTGCCCTCTTACGTACTAGGGACTTACAGAGGAGGTCATACTAATCACAGGGGTACCCCAACATAGTGTGCCCTAGTGTATGTAGGTGTTTTCACTGTATTCTAAGTGTCTTTTAGCATAGCACTGGCTCTAGGCCTGGTTAGTAAGAGTCAGTTACCAACAGTATCCATCTGAAAAAGATGTGGGCAGAGTATAGTTTTGGAACAAGGCCTCTTTCTGCTCCTCTGTTGGTTCTTTCTGCACATGTCTTGCTTCTTCCTGTACTTTTCTTTGTCTTTGTGCACTTCTGTTGCTTCTTTCTGCATTTCTTTTGCTTCTTTCTGTGTGTTTTTTCTTCTTTCTTCACATGCCGTACCTCTGTAGGCATTGGTAGAAACTAGCATTTAAAAAACCTTAGAAATTCACTGAAAAAAACATAGGTTTCAGGCATGGTATAGTTACAAATTAGCATTTAAAAAACCTTTGAAATTCACTGAACAAATCATATGTTTCAGGCACGTGATAGTTAAGAATTGGCATTTAAAAAACCTTAGAAATTCACCTAAAAACCATAGGTTTCAGGGTTGTAATAGTTAGATGGACATTTTACTCGTACAAGACCATTGAAATTCCCCCGTTAGCTGAACTAACTACAACTTGCGTGCCCACAATGCACTGCTGATGACTTCACATATTACATCACTCATGACATGGTCAGTGACATCACTGATGACATCTCAAATGACATCACTGATGACATCATCCTTGTGATAGAGTGGCAGACCTCCTCTCACCCTAATATAACCTTTGACACACACACTCAGTAATAGAAACTAACATTTTCAAAACAATGGACATACCAATACCACTTACAACACACCTATTCAGTAATTCCAAGATCTACACACATCCACTCATTCAGGAACAGTCCTATACAGTCACTCATACATGTACTTACTCATCATATGTACTCATACACCTATACATCCTGTTACACAGTGACACTCATCCATAGAGTTACTCACACACATAGTCACACATGCAAAGTATCAAACATCCATTACATTGCATATACAGTTATACACACACCACCATACTTACTGCTTCAGAAACGTACACATATTTACTCTCTTAAGAAATCACTTATAGAAACACATACTCATTTTAACAGGAACTCTTCCAATCTCTCACTCTCACATACACTCACTTATATTCAACAATACTCACATATACTAGTTTAAAACATATGTAGTTACTCATAAAGACACTATTGAGACAGTCATTCACTCACTAACAAACCCATACACACACTCATCCACCCGTACAGTCCTGCACACATGCTGTCTTCAACATATACAAATGGTGAGTCACTCATTCATGCATCTATGCACTACGTAATAGACCCCACCGAACCATACAGGCACTCAGACACTCATACTGATACTCAAAAAAACAACTAATAACCTATATAGAAACTCATGCAGCTACTCACCAACCCATGCAGCCACGTATACAAAGTGAGAGACTGATACAGATATTTACATATTTAAACATTACTCACTAACCCATGAATTCGCTAAGATACACTTAATCAGCCAGTTATACAATCAATTTTTCAAATAAAAATCATCCATTTAGACACTTATATAATCCATTTATTTTTCCATCAACCTTGAGATATACATATATAAAACATATTTAATTTTCATTAAAACACACATTCACTGGATTATGTCATCAGTGAAGTAATTTTAAATGTCATCAGTGATGTCATGAGTGATGTCACTGACTATGTCATGAATGATGTAATATGTGACGTCATCAGCAGTACATTGCGGGCGTGCGAGTTTTAGTTAGCTGAACTAACTATAACGGGGGAATTTCAATTGTTCTGTACGAGTGAACTGTCCAACTAACTATAACGCCCCTGAAACCTATGGTTTTTTCAGTGAATTTCTAAGGTTTTTTAAATGCGAATTCCTAACTATAACGTGCCTGAAACCTATGTTTTTTTCAGTGAATATATATATATATATATATATATATATTTGTCTAATCCTCTACTCAAGGCACAGGGAGACGACGCCATGTTCTGCTTTTCACAAAAGTTTTATTTGCACAAGTCGGCTGCTGGGACACGTTTCGCCTGTACACCAGGCTTGTTCACCACAGTGAAAATAAAGTTTGCCATATTTAAAGCCCATTGACATCCTATCACATGAATGAAACTACACTGTCAGTGCTATGGAAGAAAGACTCGTAGTTTTTTCGAGTCTCCAGCTTAGTCTACGGCCAATTATTCAGCATTAATGTATCATGTTAACCATTACATAAATACAACCTAAATTACATTTCCTCAATGTTTAGGTTAAGCATATACATATTACAATGTAATGACAGTGCGCTTTCGTAATTTATATTATACCGCATTGCACAGGATATGTAACTCCAATATCGGGCAAGTGCATTCCGCTGTTTTGCTGCCAACCAATTTGATGGATACAGCCCAAGTGGGCATTTCCAATAAGTAAATACATTGTGTCTATCATTCTGTTCTGGGCTTTAAACAAAAATTCAATAACTAAGTGTAACCCTAAACAAAAAATAAAATTATGTTAAAAACATGAGCAAACTCAGAAGGGGATTCATTCCTGCCTATTAACTACAAATGTGTATGTAGATCCTCCTCCATATTAAGACCTCCCGGGTATTTACTGTTCAATTTGATTATATACATTGACTGAAAATAAATATATTACCTACTGGCGGTCGCCAATAGGTAGTTATAGTTAGAACCTATTTTCATAGGAAAAGCATTTTTTGATTTGCTAATGACTTTGGCGTTGTTTGACAAATCTTTGCAAAATTCTCCCCAAAAAAAGGCTATCCAGGTCAGCTGCTATCCTGAAAGTTTGGGGGTGATTCGTCAAGCAGGGGCTGAGAAAAAAGGGGGGGCCCAAAGGGCATTTTCCCCATGATGATTTCTTTAGGAAATTTTTAGACGGGCTACAGCCCACACTGCTGAACGGAATTACGCCAAAAATTGGCAAAAAGGTGGAGCTTGATTCAGTAAGCAACCTTTTTTTTAAACGGTGTAAATCTGTTTAGGAGTTGCTGAGAAATTAAAAAAATAAGAGTAAAAAAATCAATTTCCCTTAGGAAACTTTGGGCAAGGCCACAGCCGAAACTACTGAACTTTATTGCCGCAAATTTGGCAAAAAGGTAGTGCTTGGATCAGAAAGCGACCATTTTTAAATGGTGTAAATCCGTTCAGTAGTTGCTGAGAAATTTAAAAAATAAAAGTTTCAATATCTGGGCGGAGCCTAACCCCCCGAGCACAAGCTTGGCTCTAATTGGCTGTCAACACTCCAAACCAGAAAGTGTTGGCAGCCATCTTGTGACTCAGTAGTAGCGAGTCACCAGAAAACAGAGAAACCAATGGTTGTACGGTGTCTGATAAAGCTGGTCATCCTACATTTGATGATGGGATAAGTAAAAGTAGAATTGACTATATTCTGGTAAAAATGGAGTATTGGTCCCTAGTGGAAGACATGATAGTTGTGGATCATCCAGAGAGTGACCATAACCCGCTGTCTCTAAGTTTGAAACTCACTGGCGGCTTAGGTAGATCTCCTGCAGCTTTGTGTGATACCGTAGAAGCTGTTTCAACAAATGATAGAAGGCAGGTTAGATGGTGTAGGTTCCTGGATGATCCCGCAATGTTAGATGGTATATCACAGGTAGCTTCATCTACTTTGAATGCCATACATAATCTATCTTCCGATATGGAAGCAGTCCACCAGATTAGTGATCTACATGATCAGTGTTTTATTAAATTGAAAGCTCTTCTTACCCTTCCTCTGAAGTTTGGGGTAAAGAAGATCCCTATCTCCAGAAAGAAATGGTATAATAAAGCATGCAGGGAGGCATTTAGGGGTCTCAAAAAAGCTATTAAATCAAGGGTAGCTACTGAGATCAAATTTGCGCGTCAAAGGTACAAAAAGGTCCAGTGGGAGGCAAGGAGAGAGTGGGACGACAGTTATTGGTCTGACCTATATGAAGCTAGTCTCTCCTCCAACCAGACCAAGTTCTGGGAAGTTGTAAAATGGGGCAGAAACTCTGACTCACAGATTCCGGACAACCATGTTTCGGCGGAAGCATGGGAGGACTTTTTTTCATCCCAGTTTAAAGAGCCAGAACATGAACATGTTGTTAGTGTTACCCCAGTGAATCAGACCCAATTGCATCCTTCTCACTGCCATCGTTTGGTGTTCTCTAATGATGACACCGAGTCCGCTCTTCGATTAGTTCAAACAGGGAAAGCTCCCGGGATGGACTGCATCCCGGCAGACTTATTCAAAACAGATCTCCAACTCTGGGTTCCTTACATCACCCAGGTTGCCAATGCAATCGCAAAGGGGGCAAGGATCCCAGAATTTTGGAAAGGGGCAGAAATTCTTCCCGTATTTAAAAAGGGCGATCGATCGATCCCTAGTAATTATCGCCCAATAAGTTTAATAGATTCCATGCAGAAAATCATTACAAGGATGGTTCTTGCCAGGGTTCAAGGGTGGATGGAGATGGAGAGCATTTTCTCACCATTACAGGCAGGATTCAGAGTAGGCACCAGTACCATCGATCAGGTCTTCCGATTTTCCTGATTTATTGGAAGGTGGTGTTATTGGGCGGAGGGACTATTTTTGACGCTTTTGTGGACCTTAAGACTGCCTTCAATCTTGTGCCCAGGACAAACTTGTGGGCTGCCCTAGATAAGATCGGATTGCCTTCTGAACTACTTGAAATCCTGATAAGATTCCACAAGGGCAATTTTACCAAGGTGAGATGGGGGAGACAGGGGCAGGTAACCGACTGTTTCCCTGTTACGAGGGGTGTGCGCGAAGGGTGCGTTTTAGTACCTACCCTCTTCCTATTATTCATTAATCAGGTGGTGACATTTTTTGAAAATACCTCAACTGATGCACCTATATTGGGTGGGACCAAATTTCCTTTGCTCATCTTTGCAGATGATACATTAATCCTCTCTTAGACTCGGAGTGGTCTACAAAAGGCGATTAATAGATTTGAGGATTTCTGCAAACTAAATGAACTACAAATTAATGTGAGCAAGACCAAATTCATGGTTTTAACCAAAAATCGCCCTATTAAGAGTCATGTAAGCATGAATGGAGTCGCCCTTGAACAAGTGGATGTCATGACCTATCTTGGAGTGACTTTAGATTACCTCTTACGCTGGAACCCACAGGTAGATGCTCTCCACTTAAGATCCGATTGCCTAATGGGTTGTCTAATCCAAGAACAAAGATTATCTTTGACTAAAAGGGTCCTACCAGCATTAAAGATTTATGAAGCAAAAATTCATTCAGCAATTTTGTACGGGGCCGATCTTTGAGGTTAGAAGGACCTAACACCCTTAGTTAGAGCTCAAAATAAATTTTTGCGTAAACTGGTAGGCTTACCTCCACACCAATTAAACCCCTTTTGCTAGATATGGGTTGTAAACCGATAAATGAAATGGCACGGTATCGGCTCGTTGCACTGTGAAGACCGATCTGGACGTCGCCGGATCTAAGTCTCTTTGCTAACAAACTAGCGGATGTGAGATCAATAATGGGCTCAGGTAATATCCCATGGCTCCGGGAAGTGAAACTTATTTTGGAAAGTATGGGACTTAGACAATTGTGGGCTAACCCGGGGTCTTCTGTGTTTCCATCCAAAAGGGAATTTAAAATGCTTTACTGGGCTTCGGTCAGAACCCAATCTGTTGCACTGTCAGATACCCTGACTCTAATGGGTTGCTTCCTGGCTCACAAACTGGATCCCCTACTTGACAACTATTGGGATGTAATTACCAAGAGTCTGGACAAAAAATTATACCATCAGTTTAGAGTGGGGTCCTTACCTGTCAGGTCTTTTACCAAGAAATGGGATGGTCATACAACTGAGCACTGTCGCTGGTGTAATGACCAAAAGGAGAGTGTGGGTCATCTTTTCTTTGCCTGCCCAACCTATTTAGCTGCTAGCAATAAATGGATTAGGCCTATTTGCCGCCAGTTGAATTGTGGAGGGAGTGTGGATGCGCTGTGAGTTTTAAGAACAAATACCTCTGAGATAGTGGTTATAGGAGTAGCAAAGTTCTTAGGGTGGGCTTGGATAACCAGAGCCAGACACCTTCATGTTCAATGATTTTAACTTTTAAATTTCATACTAAGTCTTTTTACTGTTTAATTCTTGTCTTAATGAACCTAGGATGTAATATGTTGCTGTTTTTATACAAATTAGCTGATTTTTTAATCTTTTTGTAAACTGTCTTTTATGATGTAAAAATCGAAATAAAGACATATGAATCTGAATCTGAATCTGAGAAACAAGAAGTAAAACAAGAGAACGGGGCAGGGTAAAACACCCTGACCTCCAAGACCTGCTCAGGTGGTCCCAGAAAGACCCCTAGGGAAAAAAAAAGATTTCAAAACATTTTTGGGCGCTAAATGTGCTGGGGTTGCAAAGTCTGCCAAAATTGTTTAAAAACAATGAAGCGCAGGATCCTGCATTTTATTTAATGAGGCCCCTGGGTGGGCTAGGTCGCGGGGCATTGCTTAAAAAATAATAGCATGGGTATGCTGGGCCCCCGCAGCTCCAGGGACCACCACCTTCTCAGGGTTTCACTTATGTTAGGAAGGCGGCTGCGTGTCCCCCCTCCTGGCGCCAGTGAAGGCCCTGGGGACTGCAACCCCCCCCAGGGCCGGCTCCTGCAGTGTCCTGGGATGCGAACTCTGGGGACACTACTGTTTGCTATGACAGGGTGGGAGTCACGCGGCTCCCACCCTATCATAGCAAACCTGCTTTGGATTTTGGAAGCGAGAGCTGGGAAACCTTCTCCTGCTTCCAAATACCAAAGCTGGTTGCTTTTTCATACGGGGAGGTGCACGTCAGCAGCTCCCGGTGTAGAAAAGTAATGCCGACTCCTGCAGGACGCACAGAGCTGGCAGGACCGTGGGGGCAATGGGCCTTCCCACACCATCGCCAACGGTGAGGTCCGGCCCCGGGGGATGGGTTTCTCGGGCCGGAATTGGTCACTGGAGGGGGGCCGACACGGCCCGCTTCTCATTTAAAAAAAAATAATGAACATGTTTGCATGCTTCAAGGGATGGGGTCCCAGAGGCAAATGTAAATTAGTTAATGTGGACATTTAAAAAAAAAACATAGAGTCGCGGCTCTTAGCGCTGCCCCTTGTTTGAAAGCAATGTGTGCCCAGCTCTTAGTGTCGCACTCGAGTACTTCTCAAGTCTTTCAAACACCAAGGGGTATATTCTCAAGGACACATCGAAAAGTTAATGGCACTTTATCACAACCAAAATGGTGATAAATTTAACGCACCATTCACAAGCTGGAGTAAAAAGCCTATATCTCCAGTTTACTAGCGATAGCTGCCTCAAAAAGCATTGTCACGGATGACTCTGGCAAATATTGCTAATGAGATGTAGAGTAGGCGTTCCCGTGCAAAAAGTAGCGAACACATCAGTTCGCAAGTTTCTCAACCACCAGCAAGATCAGCGAAGAGAGTAAAAAAAACAGGTGATAAGGTGCATTAGTAGCAGGAAGCTTTTACCTGCCCTGAGCTGGGACAAAGTCGTACTACAAGCTGCAACATGAAAGGGAGCCCAGCCCAGAGCCACACCTGAATGCCAACAGATGCAATGAAGCCAATGATCATGCAGCTCGGACACCCAACACTGCTCTGACACTCCTTGCCACCAGCCCCTTGTCAGCCATCCCCCCCACACCCCCCACAAACAAATGTGACAGCAACCTTAGGAAATCTGGAACGTAACAAATTGGCTGATGTCGCACAGTTATAATTAAGAAGATGCATGCGAGGTTGGACAAATAAGAATCACAGTCATGTATGGATTTACATATAAAACATTTTATTTAAACAAAACAACAACAAATAAAACTATGTACAGGCACGTCGTGTCATCGCTGGACCATTTGTGAATCACGGTATGCAAGACAAAAAGCAAAATAAGATTGTGCATCATGTGTCCATCAAAGGAGAGAGATAGAGAGAAAGAGAAAGGGTGGGAAATTGAAAGAGAAAGAAAGAAACAGTGAGAAAGAGAGGAAGACAGAGAAAGAGAGAAAGAGTGAGAGAGAGGAAGAGTGAGAGAAAGTGTGAGATATGAGGAAGAGAGAGAGAAAGAAACAGTGGGAGAGAGAGGAAGAGAGAGAGAGACAGAGAGGAAGAGAGAGAGAAAGAGAAAGAATGAGAGAGAGAGAGAGAGAGAGAGAGAAAGAGACAGAGAAAGAGATTAAGAGTGTGAAAGAGAGAAAGGAATAGATAGAGAGTGAGAGAGAGAAAGAGTGTGAGTGACATAAAGAAAGAGATGGAGAGGGAGAGTGAGTCTTGACACTTTGGAGAGAATCCTCAAAGCTCACCTCTCTACCACTGGTGTGTCTCCAAACACATGCCGGGACAGTGCAGCCCTCAAGTTTAGTCATCTGAAACATAGTATAGAATCAGTAATGGCAGAGTACATACAAATGCACACACCTAATTCTCTGTTTTGCCCCTGCGCACCCAGGCTGCTGCACCCCATCGACTCCTGCCACCCAGATGTGTCTGACCGCCTCTGCGCACCCAGGCTGCTGTACCCCATCCACTCCCACTGCCCAGAGGTGTCTGACCGCTGCTGTGCACCCAGGCTGCTGCACCCCTTCCACTCCCCGGAGGTGAATGTCTGTTCCTGCGTACCCAGACTGCTTCACCCCATCCACTCTCACTGCCAGAGCTGTCTGCCCGCACGTGTGCATCCAGGCTGAGAGGAAGAGAGAGAGAAAGAAAGAAAGAGTGAGAGAGAGGAAGACAGAGAGAGAGGAAGACAGAGAAAGAGTGAGATATAAGAAAGCAAGAGAGAAAGAGAGAAACAGTGTGAGAGAGAGGATGAGAGAGAGAGAAAGTGCGACTGAGGGGAAGAGAGAGAGAGAAAGAGAAAGAATGAGAGAGAGCGAGGAAGAGACAGAGAAAGAGAGAAAGAATGTTACAGATAGGAAGGAAGAGATAGAGAGTGAGAGAGAGAGAGAAAGAGTGTGAGTGACAGAAAGGAAGAGATGGAGAGGGAGAGTGAGTGTTGACATTGTGGAGCAAATACTCACAGCTCACCTTTCTGCCACCGGTGGGTCTCCAACCACGTGCCGGGACAGTGCATCCCTCAAGTTTAGTCATCTGAAACTTAGTATAGAATCAGTAATGACAGAGTAAATACAACTGCACACACCTAATTCTCCATTTCACCCCTGCGCACCACGGCTGCTGTACCCCATCCACTCCAACTGCCCAGCGGTATCTGCCCGCTGCTGTCCATCCATTCTGCTGCACCCCATCCACTTCCACTGCCCAGAGGTGACTGCCCATTCCTGCGCACCCAGACTGCTGCACCACATCCACTCTCACTGCCAGAGGTGTCTGCCCGCTCCTGTGCACCCAGGCTGAGAGGAAGAGAGAGAGAAAGAGTGAGAGAGAGGAAGACAGAGAAAGAGAGAAAAAGAGAGAGAGAGAGGAAGAAATAGAAAGAAAGAGAGAAAGAGTGAGCTACAAGGAAGAAAGAGAGAAGGAGAGACAGTGTGAAAGAGAGGAGAGGGGAAGAAGGACTGAGACAGAGAGGAAGAGAGCGAGAATGAGAAAGACGGGAGAGAGAGGAAGAGACAGAGAAATAGAGAAAGAGTGTGAGAGAGAGAAAGGAAGAGATAGAGAGTGAGAGAGAGAGAAAGAGTGTGAGTGACCGAAAGGAGAGATGGAGAGGGAGAGTGAGTGTTGACATTGTGGAGAAAGTCCTCACAGCTCACCTTTCAGCTACTATTGTCGTGTCTCCAACCATGTGCCTGGAGATAGTACAGGCCTCAAGCTTAGTCATCTAAAACATAGTATGGAATCAGTAATGACAGAGTACATACAACTGTGCATGCCTAAATAGCTGTTCTGCCTTTGTGCATCCAACCTAGTGCACCCCATCCACTTCCACTGCCCAGAGGTGTCTGCCCGCCGCTGCGTACCCAGGCTGCTGCCCCCATCCACTTCCACTGCCCAGAGATGTCTGACCGATCCTGGGCTACTGCACCACATCTACTCCCACTGCCCGGAGGTGACTGCTCGCCGCTGCGCAAAAAAGGCTCTCTGCTTACCTTTTGCAAATTGCGTGTAGAAAAGAGGGTCTACCACGTGCCGCTGCAAGCCCCAAGCCTGGAGCCTGTGGACAGGGCACCCTGCATATCATGCAGCCTCATTACACAGGCCACCAGGTCTCACATTTGGTGCTGCATCTTGATTTTACCATGGCAGAGGACATACCAGTGCACCTGCTACCATCGCAGGTTGCGCACCCACTCAGCCCTTGCAATGCCACTAACTCAGTGCCCATTGAGGCCACGCCATGTGTTGTTTGATGGCTCAGGCCTACACTGCAGTCCAGCAGGGCACACAAAACCTGACCTGTCTGGACTGCCGGGATGGGGCATCATCGCAGGCTGCACACCCACTCGGCACTTACAGTGCCCCTAACACACTGCACTGAAAGTCACCGTCCTGTGGCGGTGTGCCTGTGCCAGCCGCAGTGCATCCGGTGCCACTCTCTGAAATAGAAAAGGCATGGAGCACATGCGCCCGATCCTTTTTATTAGCAGGGTCACGTGTCCTGTGACGCCCTTGCTTGATGGGTGTGGTGTGGGTGTAAACCAGCCATCAGGGAGTGGCTGTGGCGTACAGACAACTAGACCTGTGAGCAGCAGATCACTACAATGAAAATCTGGGTGAAGTAGCGTTGTTGTCCCTCCCTGTATGCGTAAGCGGAGTGGGCTGGCCTGGCGTATGCCAGTCCTGCGTGAGGCTGTGAACAATGACTCCGGAGCTCTGGGCGTCGTTCCATCCTAGGCTGTATGAGGAATCAACTGATGAGGGTGTCCCTGTTGTACTGCTACCACCACCCGGGAAGCAAGCGCCAATGTGTAACCCTGTGACCCAAGACCCAAAACACGGCCAACATGGAAGGTAGGGGGAATCACAGACCCTACATTCATCCATACTTCAACACATTAAAGATCATGCACATGACACAACTGTGTGGATATGAATGTTTATTGGACATTCAGTGGAGTGTTGCAGCTGTAGCAATACAGGGCTATGCAAAGCCCAAATTTCCGTTTTTGGCACATGGAAGGACTTGTGGTGCACTGAGGTAGGGGCAGCAGATGTGAAATCATACACAAAAGATTCTATCATAAAGGGTATATGAGTTGTGGTGCATTGAGATAGGGGCATCAGAAGTATTCTGCGTGTGCACAGCTAGCGATGATGCGTGGTCCGGGAGGGCCGCACTGATAGCAATATTCCCTACTGGACTGCGTCATCTGCAATTGCAACACGATCTGAATTGTAAGCCCTTCAGTCCGCAATGTAGATGAAAGGCAGTAGTCAGTAAAGACATCGAGGAAAGCTTTTTGACACTTGCCCTTGACAAAATCCATGGATATAGAGTACAATTCGGTCTGCAAGGAATAAATCAAGACTGAATTCAAATTGTGAGCTCTGCAGACCGCACTGTAGGTAACAAAAGATGAAATATGTATGGAATACATTGTTGAAATGTGTAGGTTTCGGGGACATTATAGTTAGTTGCCTACTGGACTCTGCAATCAATGAATAAAGGCTGAATTTGAATTGTGAGTTCTGCTGACCACAGTGTAGGCTGGAGGCAGCGGTCAGTAAAGGCCCACAGCCACATTCCTTTGACTTTAGCTCAACAGATTGGGAGCATTTGGTTTTCTTAACCGATTATAGTCTCTTACACAATTTGCATCTGTACTAATCTTGAATTGTGACTCATTCTGACTCATTGTCAGTGAAATTGCTCTCCCACCCTTGCAGCTCCACCATTAAGTGAGGGGCCCCTGCCCCTGCACTCTTAAGTGTTAGTGATCGAGGCCCTCCTCCACCCGCAGGTTTCCCTGCACCTCATCCCTGGTGGTCCAGTGGACCTCTGTCTCCTTTCTCTCACTCTGCTCCTTCACTCGTTTTTCTACCCTTTCTATCTTTCACCCTTCTGCACCTTTCTGCATCTCTGCTCTTTTGTGCCTTATTTCTGCCCATTTTCCCTTTCTCTCCCTCTGCTCCTTCACTCGTTTTCCTACCCTTTCTATCTTTCACCTTTCTGCACCTCTGCTCTTTTTTGCCTTATTTCTGCCCATTTTCCCTTTCTCTCCCTCTGCTCCTTCACTCGTTTTCACTCGTTTTTCTGCCCTTTCCATCTTTCACCTTTCTGCCCTTTTCTGCATCTCTGCTCTTTTGTGCCTTATTTCTGCTTATTTTCCCTTTTTTCTTTATCCCTTCTTTCCTCCCTTTACCTTTCCCTGCCCTATTTATTCACACTTCTATGCTGGAGTGGCATACGTTGGACCAGCCCACTGCGCTTCTGCCTACAGGCGTCGACGACACAGGTACCTGACCGAGATCTTCCCCACTGCCTGAGGTAACATGGTTGCTTCCACTGTCCATAACACTACAAGCAGCGGTAGTATATGGACACATGGAGAGGTTTGTGCTCTGCCTAGTGAGGTCTGTCCAGCATATCACTGCTACACTTGGCATTGTGTGCATTATTTTTGGTGGATGACTTGCGTCCTTCTCACATGTTTGGTTGCCACATCTCACAGCATTCAGCTATTGTGTGGTTGAGGGGCAATGCCGCGATAGTAGGGGGGTGGTCCGGGGGGAGGTCCTGAAGGTGGTTCCAATAGGTTTTGTGGGTTGGACGAGCATGACCTGTAGCTCTATGATGTGTTGGTCTTCGAATGTGATTCTGGGCTGGGCTCCTTTTCACACTGTAGTTAGTTATCCTACTTTACACTAGTAAAAGGCAGATGTTACATTCCTACTACTAACTGTCAGAGTCTCACAAGTCTTACCTATTACTTATGAGGCGATCTCGCAGAGGTGACATGAACCACCACCGCCTATCCCACCAAACCCTAGCAGATGCATAAATACCGACCAGGATGGAGATGGGACCGGGGGTAGAAGCTAGAGACCGGAAAAAAGGGGGACTTCCTGGGACCAGACAGGGGACCTTGCTAAGTCCTTGTAATCCCTCAGGACATGCGGTCTGAAATGTAAAGACAGGGGAAAGCTATTACTAAGGATGCACACCAATCTCCCTTCTGTCCTAAGGAATACTTAACACAAAAAAGGACAGTTTGGTTACCTGGTCTGTCTCGCTAAGGAAGTTATCAACAAGGCAGCTAAGACAAGCATGGGGGAGTAGTCTTGCACCTGGAAGTGCCCGTGGAAGTGCTCCGGTCTTTGGAGTCCAAAACAAGTACTAGCGCTCATGTGCACATGATTAGGAGAAAACCAAAACCAGCGCTCCTGCGCAAATAATAATATTGACCAAAATAAGTAACCAGCTCTCCTGCGCAGATAATAAGGAAGAGCCAAGTGTACCTGTACACAGGTGTCCAGGAATCCAATTAACAAGGCTTCTGAGGGGGAATAAACAGCCTGCACGTACTGGCAGGCTCTTATGTGCAGATCCGGGAACAGCTGCTTTTCATCCGAAACAAGGTCTCCAAAGTCAAGCGTGCCAGCGCGATGTGCACTAAAGCACTGGCGACATCCGCAGAGGAACAGCTACCAGCTGGAGGGCAACAGCGTTAATCCATAGCGCCGAACAGCTGAAGTTGCCGGCTGACATTTGCTGCAACCTGGAAGCGCTGTGGAAGGCGGCGTCTACTTCTGCCCACCGCAGCTAGACCACCAACCCAACTCCTCATCGTGAAGCCGCGTTCATGCTTCGTGAGCATGCAGAAGTCTTGCGCGGCTGTAACCATGACACTAAAGTAGCTTATTGCCTGTTTTTGGATTGCACCGCAGATTTGGCTGCTCGTTGAAAATATCGGGCAGTGGTATTTTAATGTTCTTTTTGCTCAGGAACACCTATTCTGCATAATATTAGCGTTAGTTGTTGGTGTCATTTGTGGTGATTTTTTTTGCGGAAGCTAATGCTGAAAAACTGGGGATATTGCCTGTTTTCACCAGTTTGAGAATGGAATGATAATTTAAAATTTCTGAAAAAACTATAGGTTTAATGAACATTCTAATTAGAAATTAGAATTTAAAAACCTTTGAAATTCACTGAAAAAAACACAGGTTTCAGGGACGTTATCGTTAGAAATAGCATTTTAAAAAACCTTAGAGATTCAATGAAAAAAAATAGGTTTCAGGGACGTTATAGTTAGTTGGGCATTTCACTCGTACAAAACCAGGAAAATTTGAAAGTTATAGTTGGTAGAGCTAACTATAACTCGTGCCCGCGATGCACTGCTGATGACATCACACAATACATCACTCATGACATGGTCAGTGACATCACTAATGACATCACTGATGACATCTCAAATGACATCACTGATGATATCATCCACATGATAATATGATACACCTCCAAACACCCTAATATTACCTTTGATACACCCACTCTAAAATATAGACTACCATTTTCAAACGGTAGTCTATATTCAAAGCAGTGGAATCACATGTGACAAGCAAGCAGGTGGAGCTCGCAGGACTCAGGAGCTGAGCAGGAGCAACGCGGACCGCTCTGCGAGCCGGAAAAAACGAAGAACCAAATCGGTGTTTGCTTCCGTCTCAAACTGGCTGACGGCGTGAAGCAAGGCAGATAACCCAGCGGTAAACTGCAGGTTCGGGCGCTGGTGCAGGTGGGAGCAGATGCTTGGTACCCGTCTTGGACCCAACCCGATCCTACCCGATCCGGCCTCGGCGCACTCAATTGCTCCAGGGGGCGTCTGGAGTAGCACCAAGGAAAGCGGCTCTGTCGGCAAAGGAAAAAGCCAAATAACTCACCGGCAGCCAAGGGCCCAGGTGAAAAACAGTTCTTGCCCTGGCTCTGTCCCCACCCCACCAGTTCCGGTAGTACACTCCACGGGGGGCCGTGCAGAGCGGTGCACGGAGACGAGCATTGGGGCCCAGGAGGGAGGAACACCGGTGGAGCACCAGAGCACCAGAGCACCAGAGCGGAGTGAGGAGCGGAGGAGGAGAAGCACTCCATGGGCACGGTGAGCAGGGAGCAGAGAGCAGAGAGCAGAGAGCCCCTGGCGTGTGAGGTGAGGAAGCAGGTAGCTGAGGTGAGCCACTCAACGACTCTGTTTTGACCTCCCTCGCCTGCAGCCCCCACCCCCTAGCCGCTCTATTTTAATTCATCACTTGCCACACGGTCAGCAACAGGGCACCAAGAACTAAGAAATAAGATCTAATAATCTTGTGCGCATAAAAGTCGGAGGCACTGATAAACAAAAAACCGAGCGCAGCTCAAAGACCACAGACTAAAGCCTAAAGTCTAAAAAAAGCCAGCTGTTACGCCATTCGACCCAAGCAACCTGACCTGACGCTACTCACCCTCTCACCCTCTTGCCTGGGGGGAAAAGTGTGGTGACATGGGGGGTGCATGAAGAGGCTCGAAGGCGCCCAAAAGAACGCAGCAATTGAAAAAAATAAAATAGGTCAAATAGCTCAGAATTCAATCAAAAAAATGCCTAGAGTGCCACCAGCGCCAGACAGCCCTTGCACTTGCTAGAGCACCGCAGATCTATCATACCTACACTGGACACCATACTCTGAAAGTCCTGCCAAGGCTGCCTGCCAGGATTGCAAGGGAGGACCAAACATCGTTGAATATTCAGCAGCAGCCGCCGCCCTTGAGGCAGCCCGGCGAAACTGCTGGTCTGTTGGATGTTTCGAACTCCAGCTTTATTCCAAGTCCCCTCCACCCTTACACCAGCGTATCCCCAACAATGAGGACTAGAAATTCAAATTTGACCCAACTTCAGGAGAAGCCACGACCCCACAAATCAGCAAGCAGACAAAAGGCCAAGCTATTTTACCCACCAAACGAAAATTATGTTAGCTGGATCACCAACTCACTAGACAAGATCCTCCCTCTCCAGAGATCCTCATCTAAAAGAATGCAGAGATCAGCGCCCTGGTTCTCTGACCGTTTAAGAGAACTAAAACGCTGCTGCAGGCAACGAGAGAGAGCCTGGCGTATGGATTTTCTTCCGGAAAAAAAAGACGCTTATAAAGAGGCATTAAAAACTTACAGAGATGGGATCAGAACAGCGAAAGCAACTTTCTATTCTGACAAAATCCTTGAGGCCAAATCAAAGCCCAGGGAAATCTTCCAGATAATAAAAAACTGCTCAAATGTCACCACCGCCCCCCCTCCGATTAAAACCCAAGATCAATGCAACGAGCTTGCGGACTTTTTTCACAATAAAGTCCTGAAAATTTACTCTACCTTTCAAACAGGACTCACAGCTCCTGAGACAGCCTAACCACCCTCTCCTAGAACACTCCCCCCCCTTGTCCAGCCAACCCTCGAGCACTTCCCTCCCTTGGACCTCGACACCCTTGGTAAAATGGCACGACAAGTCAAATCGGGTTCCCCACGCGACCCAGCTCCACCAGAAGTTTTGATGCAAGCACATGAAGCCACCCTGCCTGTTATCCTAGAACTCCTTAACACATCCATAGCCTCATGTGTTGTTCCTACAGCATGGAAACAAGCCATGGTGCGGGCGCTGCTGAAGAAACCGAATTTGAACCCTGACGATTATTCCAACTATCGTCCCATCTCTCTTCTCCCTTGGGCTGGGAAGGTGTTGTAAAAATATATAAACATCCAACTGGTCCAGTTTATTGAAAACCACTCCTTACTGGACACATCCCAGAAAGGCTTCAGACCAAAACATGGCACCGAAACTGCCTTATTAGCGGTCGCCGAGGAATCTCGAAGGGTTCTGGATCAAGGAGGATCAGAGGCAGTGATCCTCCTTGATCTAAGCGCCGCCTTCGATACGGTCAGCTATGCCACCCTGCTGAACCGTCTCCGGGACATCGGAGTCTCTGGCGACGCTCTAAGGTGGTTCGGCTCCTTCCTGTCCGACAGATCTTTTCAGATCTTCGATGGTGACACAATATCAACCAGCAAACCCCTCAGCTGTGGAGTACCACAGGGCTCCTCTTTGAGCCCTGTGTTATTCAATGTCTACATGAAACCACTGGCTGGAATCGTCGAACCGTACGGCATCAAAATTGTGTCGTACGCCGACGACACTCAGTTAGTGGTGTCATTGGCTCAAGAAAACATCAGTCACCCCCAAGGAGGCCTGCTGAGCTGCCTAGAGGACATCAAGGAGTGGATGACCAGCTCCTCCCTCGAATTAAATGGAGATAAAACCGAGCTTATGCTCCTACGCCCAGCTTCACCAACATCTTTTATCTCCTTGTGGCCCCAAGCCCTGGGCACTCCTCCCACCCCAAAGGAAAGCGTCAAGAGCCTAGGAGTGTGGCTGGACAGCAAGTTGTCCTTTTCCACCCAGGCGACCAAGCTGTCCGCCACTTGCTTCGGTATTCTCAAAACGCTAAGGAAGGTCCTTCCACTGCTACCTCTAGAAGCAAAAAAAGTGGCAATCCAAGGCCTCATCCAGTCCCGCCTCGATTCAAACAATGCTCTATACGGAGGGGCCCCCGAGATGACTCTCCGGAAACTCCAGATAGTGCAGAACTGCGCAGCACGCACCCTGTTAAAGTTTCCACGAACCCAGTCAGCCAGACCGGCATTGAAAAGTCTTCACTGGCTGCCAGTTAAACACAGAGTGTCATTCAAGGCACTGTGCATCGCACACCGGGCATTTTGGAAAACAGGACCTGCTATTAACAGCAAGCTTGTCATTCCCTACCACCCAAACAGGAATCTCCGCTCCTCCGAGGCTCTCCTGGCAGTGGTTCCTCGAGTGAAGAGAGCTAGATCCGGGGGTAGGCTGTTCTCATTGAATACCGCTAAACTTTGGAACACCCTCCCCCTCTCACTCCAATCCAACTCGGACCTGCTGTCATTCCGCAAAAAACTGAAGACTTTATTATTCTCCCAAGCCTCCGAGCTTTAATGTGTCACGTCACTGTCCCTCCGATTCTTACCCCTAGCGCTTGGACGCCCCCGGGCAGCAATCGCGCTTAATAAATCGATTTCCATTCCATTCCATTCCATTCCTGGCAGAGGGAGTTTCAACCTAGGGCTGGGACCAGTGCCCAAGGACGGAGAACCAGCGGGAGCAACCGGAGCCACATCATTTACATCGGACTCATCCGCACCGGCACCAGCAGCTCGGCTACGGAAGAGCCGAAGCCCAGCCAATGCCACCGCCAATATATCTAACCCCAGCACTACAAAAATCACTACTGGGCCAGGCGGGTATAGAAATATATAAGGGACTTTTAGTGCTCCAAAACACCCACACCAACTGAAGCTAGTGGGGGCTCGAAGCATCCATCCACCACACGCTTGGGACAACCCCCTCGTTCTATTGACACGTCAACGGAGGAGGGGAATCCTCTAAGCCCCACAGCTCCTTGGCGGCAACCCACTCCATTTTCATCCAAAATAATTATGCTCCAAGGGGGAAGACCCTCCGTACCTTAACCTATTGTATTCTTTAACACAATATAGATCTGCACAAATCTTTGTCTCAACACACTTAATCAAGTACAATCCTGATAAAGTTCTGACTCGTGATAATGCCACATATGCCATACCCTCTTTAAATACAGAACTTCCAATGTTCACCAAAGCACTATCTACACTTAAACCTTGAGATTTATGAATTGTCACCGCATATGCCAAACAAACAGGAAACTGTTTTCGGCAAACATATAAGTCTTTTACAAGCAAAAATCTAGCAGAACAACAACTGATTTGTTGTACTTGCTCAATGCCATCAAATTTAATTTTTAAAAATTCAATTCCACCTTCATTTCTATAATTCACAAAATCAACAACATGACTAATTGCTCCATTAACCAGAACTCTTTCAACATTTAAATTACTTCTCAAAATGATACGACAATTTAAACACTCATTCATAGTCTTTTCAAAAACCAGCAATTTTTGATATACTCTTCTCTAATGAATCCAATTTTGATTTCAAATTTTCTGACAAAATAATTGTTGCTCCCATATGCTCTATTTTATCTATAGCTTCCAGTTTCACAATCTCTTCATTTTCTAACTTTAACATTTTGTTGTTGAAAATGGAACATCAAACATATGCATTAGATTTGAGACCATGCTTACTTCATCAATGATAAGAAGTTTCATTTTGTTCAGGACACTGGAACCTTTAGAACACGCATCTCCAGATAGCTTGTGGTATTGCAAATTATTATCATGCTCAACTGGTAGCATCAGTAAACGATGTAGAGTAATCCCTTTAATGTTATGTGCTGCCAGCCCAGTTGGAGCGGTTACAACACAAGACAGCGGAGCGGTGATTCAGACCTTTTCTGCAGATAAGTTGCAATTGCTTTAATCAGAAAACTTTTTCCAGTTCCCGTTTCTCCACTCACGTACAGACAGGCTTAAATGATGCACATGAGCACTCTTGTTTCTCATGACTGAATCCATGTTCAGTCTGTGCTGTGACTTCCTCATATATCTTTTTCTGCTCAACGTTTAGTTGTTTCACCAAATCTTCCAAGTTAACTACATCCTCTTGAGCTTGTTCCATAGCTCTTTCCATCTCATCCATGGCAGTGGCAGCTTCATTTTGGATAATTGGTCCTCCTAGTGGATCCTGACTCAATGAAGTAGAACTCTGACTGTCTTGAGAACTGTCTCTAGCTATCTCTGCAGCAATTGTGGCTTCTTGCTCTATTTCTTCGTTCAACATTTGCAGATAATTTGGAAAAACAGGACATTCTATGGTATCCTTAGCTGCATTAAAAGAATCTTCGTAACAGAAAAAATCTCCAAGTAGTTCCTTTTCTGTACGCCATGACTTAAAGAGTTGCAAAAGAGCTAAATAGTAAAATTCCCTTTTGTCTGGAGATTTGCAACTCAATTTTCGATGATTAATCAAATGGCCTTTTCTATGCTTCACTAGACATCCTTCACACCCAATGACAGCATATTTTCCATTATTGATATCTTCTGTGATGTTCCTCTTATAACTATAGTTTTGCAGAACTTCATACAAACAAGTGTTCTCAAGATGACTACTTCTATTTGGATAGTATGTATCCAACATGTTTGTCTTCAAAATACCTGTACTGTTTGGTTCTTTCTCCGCCAAATACTCAATTTCTTGTACAGATTTCAAAACTCGGTTTCGTGTTGCAGCAAGACCTAGACTCACACAAATGATTGTACTAGATTTGGCATAGAGACTTGCTGATGATAACCGATCAGAACATTAATATGCTCCAATTTCTCGATGCAACAACATCTTCAGACTGAAACTGTATAATTTCTTACTTAGACTCTTTTCATGTGAAATGTCCTCCCACATCTGCTTCAGTTCTGTCTTTTCTTTTTTTGTGATGTAAGACGTCACATATCGAGCCACAGCAATAGAGTTGTCAGCAAACTGAATATCCATGTTAGCATTCCACATGGACAAAATCACTGGGTTGTAGTCGTTGATGTACTTGGACTCTTCATTTCTTTTTAAATTGTATGTATTTTTTGGTGATTTCCTCGTCACAGTACGTTGCAGAGAAGACATCAAATTATTTACTCTTCCTTTAGAAATCACTGATTGTGGAAACCCAAAACGACATTTTGTGTAGAACTTGTCCTTGTTTCTGAATTTTCGACGACAGTACTTTCCACAACGATGGGATTGAAAGCGTAAAACTTGTTGCCTTAAACTGTTTTCTTCAGTAGTTTTCGGAACAGCACATGTTGAATATTCTTCAATAAAACTCATCACTGTGTCATCCGAATCAGTTCCAAATTTGGGTGCATCTTTAAACCATACCAACATATGTATGTGAGGAGCACCTCTCGCTTGATACTACTTTCTGCAAAAGAAATCCAAAACCTCTCCAAGGGGAGAATTTTTTGTTGTTGATAATAAAAGACATCAAAGCTTCAAATCTATGATTGAAATATCTGCATACATTCACTGGATCCAAAAAACACAGTTCTCCAGGTGTTTTGAATTCTATATTTTGTATGTTTGAATTTGCCTCGCGTAGAAATTGAAGTAAGTCGTCCCATGCATACTCAGCACAGCTAAGAGTGAGGAATCATGTAGGAGGTCCTAAGTTTCTTAGCATAGAATTCAATTCCCCATGACGACGGAACCAATACTCGTTTGTACCACTCTGACATGCCACAAGATTGATTAGCTGAGATTTTAAAATACTGTCTTGCAGATTGACTATCTCCATAAAGTCCGTCACCGAAACATTTCACAGATGTGCTCCACTTTCCAGTATATGGTTCACTGCATAAAAAAGCCCAGACAAGTCACTTTCATACAGTAGATGAAACAAATACGGAATACATTGACGAAACCTTGGATCTTCAGCATATAATTTTAAAGTCCGGTATTCAGTTGCAGGAATTTGAACTGGTCGATCGTCATATCGTCCTCCTCGACCTGTTGGAAATAACTGTGGAAAACAACAAGCTTCCAAACTTGCTTCCCATACACTAATGGGACTTCCTTTTGCTGCTTTCATTTGAAACAAGTCAATTGCATTCCCCATTACTTCTTTGGAATGCAAAGGATGAACAGTATAATGTTCATATATTTCTTCACTTCTAGACACATCAACTTTTTCAATTTGGCCGGCTGAACAAGCACTGTCTTCTTCTGCAGCTGTTTCCTCTGCTCCAACACATACGTGTTTGTAGTACTCATTGTTTTTGACCAAATAAAACGTTGCCTTTTTGACTTTCCTAACATCCACTAAATCTTGCCAGATTTTCTTACTCTTTGTCGGAACCCCATTAACTAGAATAACCAGAGGTTCCTCTTCCACTTTTTTTACACCAATTGTATCAATATTTTTCTTGAAATCTAGAGGCAAATAAACAACTCTTCCCTTTAATACTCTCTGTAAATCTGAAGGAGGCAATTTCCCTATCTTAGGCTCCATGTGAACAATAGCCTGAAAAGGATAGACACATTGAATCAAACTAGATTCATAGGTATTTAAATCCATCAATTCAGAAGGAATGTCTACCAACTCAAGATCATTATGAACTGCTCTAGCAGGCATTCTGTTTTCATTTAATTTGTTAAAACAATAATTACAAATACGCTGATCAGAACTCAAATCAAAAGAATTCCCCACCAACAAATACGTTGCAAAATCCTTCCATTCACTATTATTTTCCATTTCACTTTTTGCATATAAATCAACTAAGCTAGTCTGAATCTTATAATGAGTCAGTCGACAACACACACAAGTAAAATTAGGCCTTTCACTTGATTTCACCTTAAACTTGGTAATTTCCTGGTCAAACTTTTCTGTACTTGAAATCTGTACATTGTCTTCCACATTACCTTCTATTACTGTGTCAATTTCTACACTGTCCTCTTTTTCACCAAAATAACAAAACTCAATTTCTTCACAAATGTTCTTCACATCTAAATCAGATCCATGCAAAAGAGCACTGTTTAACTGTTTAAGCTTAAGTGCTGGACTTTTTGCATAATACAACCTTCTCACTAATTTCCTCATTTTATTATGATGCACTGCTAACATCCTGAAATGATAAAAAACACTCTGACATACTTTTCTAGAAAGACAAGCCAGTGAATGCCCATGCAAACCTGTGTTTTCTCTCACTCTGCAAGGACCTAAGTCTTGCAACATCTTCCTTTTCTGTTTTAGGCTTTTCTTACTATATGTACGTAAGAAATTACGAAGCAAATCGATTGAATCCTGTCGCACACTATAAATACTACTACACTTCCAAGTGTACACTGGACCCTTAGTGCGTCTCCCTAAAACGTCATCAGCTAACACCTCTTTTGAATCTCTAGACACAAGTTTCTCTTTTTCAATCGGACAACCGTCTTTCACCTCATATGCTCGACCACTGGTGTCAACTGCATGCACCAAAACATTCTCCTGGAAGTAACTCTACTCATTAAAAAATGGCTCACAACTTCAACTATGCATCCATTCTCCAGAAAAAACTTCACAAAAATTAGTCCGATTAATTATTCTTTTCCATCTACTGTTCGATTTGAAAACATCAATTGCCTTGTTAAGTATCCTAATTCTATTGATTACTAAAATAAATATTTTTTTCTTAACTTCAAAAGCCTGATCAACAATCTTCTATACACTTTTCTTTTTCTTGTAAAAAGCAGCTCTCTGTTTACCTTTCTTAGCATTTTTTAACACATTTAAAACTACCCTATTGCGAAACATTCATCTACGAATGTCCCTAAATTGGTTTTGCCTTCTATTCCTATACATACTGTTCTCTCCTGCTCCAGTAGTAACATTTTTGGGGGGCCTCTCCTTTCTTTTCAAATTTGCTCTCTCCTTCTGTATAATCACATTCCCATTAACATTTTTTTTTGATCTACATATGATCCGAAAAAAAGACTTAGTTGTCTTACCATGAGCATTTTTGGTGTTTTTTGAAGTATTTTTTGTAGGGGAGTACTTTAATTCCGTTGCTGTTTTTGATTTTTTCCGCTTGGCATCTTTCCTTCTCCCCTGCCTTGAGGGCATATTTCCTTACTATTGAAATCTTGATTTCAATCTGTGGTAAAGAAAAAAATAACACATTATAGACCACTATTACCAAACAACAAAGTAATGACAATAAGCAAACGATATAAACACTAGTTTACACCATATCTAAGTTTATACCACAGCAACTATGTAACTAGGAGTATGACAGAGAAAAAGAGCTAGAGGGAGTAACACAAAGAGACAGAGGGAGTCATACAAAGAAACAGGTAGAGGGAGTAAAACATAGAGAAGGAGTAAGATAGAGAGAGTGTATAATATGTTGTAAGACAGAGAAAGGATGTAATAGGGAGAGGGAGTTAGTCAAAGAAAGGGAGAAATGGAGTAAGTCAGAAAAAGGGTGAAACAGGGTGTAAGACAGAGAGAGGGTGTAAGAGGATGTAAGACAGAGAGAGGGTGTTAGAAGGGGAGAGGATGTAAAAAAAGAATAAAACAGAGAGAGCCTGTAAAAGGGAGAGAGAGAGAGTAAGTTTGAGAGAGGGTGAAAGAGGGAGTAAATCAGAGAGAGAATGTAACAAGGAGTAAGTCAGACAGACGATGTAACAGGAAGAGAGGAAGAGAATAAAAAAGTCAGGGAGAGAGGGTGTAAAACAGACAAAAGGTGTAATAGGGAGTAAGTCAGGGAGAGAATGTTACAAAGAGAAAGGTTGCAAGACGGAGTAAATCAGGAAGAGGATGTATGAGAGAGTAGGACTTAGAAATTGCTGTAAAAAAAGAGAGAGAGGGAATAAATCAGAGACAGGGTGTAAGAGAAAGTAAGTCAAAGAGCGAGTGTAAGAGAGTGTAACACAGAGTCAGGATGTAAAAAGGAATAAGTCAGAGAGAGGGTGTTAGAAGGGGACAGGTGGAAAATAGAGTAAGTGAGGAAGAGAATATCAGAGAGACTAATACATTCTTGATAATGCTTGGTAAAGAAATGTTGGTGCATAAAGGAATTGTATTTTGTAAATGAGTGAGGTTTCAGTAGTTTAATGAAATGCTTGTACATTTGACCTGTGCTCTGCTTTTTAAATGTTATTTAAAAAAAGATTACGGGCACATGAATTGATTTTACATTATGGACAAGGATTAGATAGTGTCTGCATGATTTAAAAACATATATTAGCACATTTCACAATCATGCCACCTGTGTTTTCTCAGATTAGTAAGCAGATTGTGCAGATGAGGTGAGGCCTGTCCAGGTGTGCAGAGAAGTTGAGGCCTGTGTCCAATAGTGCAATGGACAGGACTCACCTCCTCTGACCCCTAGACAAGCCTCACCTCCTCCGTGTCCCCTGGACAAGCCTCAACGTATTGGATATAATAGATCGTAACAGGATGCAGATGAGTTGAGACTTGACCAGAGGTGCAGATGAGGTGAGGCCTGTCCTGGGGAGCAGAGGTGGTGAGGCCTGTGTCTAAGAGTGCAGTGGACTGGACTTCATGAAGCCTCTCTCCCACTGCACTCTTAGACACGGGCCTCACCTCCTTTGCACCCCTGGACAGGCCTCTCTCCCACTACACTCTTGAACACAGGCCTCACCTCCTCTGTACCCCTGTACAAGCCTCACCTCATCTGCAACCCTGAACAGTCCTCACCTCAACTGCACCCCTGGACAGGCCTCACCTCATCTACACCCCTGGACAGGCCTCACCTCATCTGCACAATCTACTTCCTAATCTGACGAAACACAGGTGACATGATTGTGAAAGGTTCAAATATATTTATTTAATCTTGCAGACACTATTTATTCCTTCTCAAAACTGTAAAAGCCATTCATTTGCCCCAAAATCATTTTTTAAATTACATTTAAGAAACAGTGCGCAGGTCCTATGTACAAGCATTCAATTTCACTACTGAAACCTCACTATTTCACAAAATACAATTCCTCTCTCTTGCAAACATTGATACCAAGCATTACAAAAAACATGACACAAACCAACAAGAAAGAAGCTCAATCTGCTTCCTAATCTGAGGTAACGCAGGTAACATCATTGTGAAAGGTTCAAATATATTTATTTAATCATGCAGACACTATTTATTACTTCTCAAAAATGTAAAAGACATTCATTTACCCCAAAATCGTTTTTTAAATAACATTTTAGAAACAGAGTGCAGGTCCTATGTACAAGCATTCAATTTCACTACTGAAACCTCACTATTTCACAAAATGCAATTCCTCTATCTTGCATATGTTGATATCAAGCATTATGAAAAAACATGACACAAACCAACAAGAAAGAGGCTCAATCTCCTTCCTAATCTGAGGTAACGCAGGTGACATTGTGAAAGGTTAAAATATATTTATTTATTCATGCAGACACTATTTATTCCTTCTCAAAAATGTAAAAGCCATTCATTTACCCCAAAATCGTTTTTTAAATAACATTTTAGAAACAGAGCGCAGGTCCTATGTAAAAGCATTCAATTTCACTTCTGAAACCTCACTATTTCACAAAATACAATTCCTCTCTCTTGCAAACATTGATACCAAGCATTATCAAAAAACATGACACAAACCAACAAGAAAGAAGCTCAATCTACTTCCTAATCTGAGGTAACGCAGGTGACATCATTGTGAAAGGTTCAAATATATTTATTTAATCATGCAGACACTATTTATTCCTTCTCAAAAATGTAAAAGCCATTCATTTACCCCATAATCGTTTTTTAAATAACATTTTAGACACAGAGCGCAGTTCCTATGTACAAGCATTCAATTTCACTACTGACACCTCACTATTTCACAAAATGCAATTCCTCTATCTTGCAAATGTTGATACCAAGCATTATCAAAAAACATGACACAAACCAACAAGAAAGAAGCTCAATCTGCTTCCTAATCTGAGGTAACGCAGGTGACATTGTGAAAGGTTAAAATATATTTATTTAATCATGCAGACACTATTTATTCCTTCTCAAAAATGTAAAAGCCATTCATTTACCCCAAAATCGTTTTTTAAATAACATTTTAGAAATAGAGCGCAGGTCCTATGTAAAAGCATTCAATTTCACTTCTGAAACCTCAATATTTCACAAAATACAATTCCTCTCTCTTGCAAACATTGATACCAAGCATTATCAAAAAACATGACACAAACCAACAAGAAAGAAGCTCAATCTACTTCCTAATCTGAGGTAACGCAGGTGACATCATTGTGAAAGGTTCAAATATATTTATTTAATCATGCAGACACTATTTATTCCTTCTCAAAAATGTAAAAGCCATTCATTTACCCCATAATCGTTTTTTAAATAACATTTTAGACACAGAGCGCAGTTCCTATGTACAAGCATTCTATTTCACTACTGACACCTCACTATTTCACAAAATGCAATTCCTCTATCTTGCAAATGTTGATACCAAGCATTATCAAAAAACATGACACAAACCAACAAGAAAGAAGCTCAATCTGCTTCCTAATCTGAGGTAAAACAGGTGACATCATTAGGAAAGGTTCAAATATATTTATTTAATCATGCAGACACTATTTATTCCTTCTCAAAAATGTAAAAGCCATTAATTTACCCCAAAATCGTTTTTCACATCACATTTAAGAAACATAGCACAGGTCCTATGTACAAGCATTCCATGTCACTACTGAAACTTCTCAATTTTACAAAATACAATTCCTCTATGCAGCAACATCTTTTTACCAAGCATTATCAAAAAACATGACACAAAGCAACATTAAAATCCACAATCTGCTTCCAAATCTTCTTCATAGAGCATACAAGTCTCTATCTGTATTAAATGAATCATTACTTACCTTTACAAATGCTTTGGGGATTGAGAACAGTGTCAGACACACACACCAATTTTTCTTTAGCAGAGCAAAAGGTATGCACTCCAGACACTGCAAACATGACTGCCACAGAAAACCTCTAATTCTACACACATATGCCTCATGTCAACCAATTAAAACTCTTCCCTCACTATTTTCAAACAAACACCCTTCCCCCCTCAGCCCTTTCAACCTGTTACCATAGCAACTCCCTCCTCACTGAACTCTCAGGTTTAAAAGTTTATTCTACAATGTTGCAAATGACCTCAGCAAGGATGTTTGACCTCTCAATACACCAGCTTATCCGGTGCAATGTTTCTTTAAATGACTTTTTCTTAACCATTCAAATTACTTCTTTCAGAGAACAGAACCATGCACCCTAACTTTCAGTTTTCATCTATCTGAATCCACCAATCATTGCTTGTGATTCAAGAGCAGTGAAACTCCACAGTTATTTTTTTGTAAACTCCTACTGTTCCAACTGCCATTTCATTCCCACACTTCATCTGACTGCACCAGAACCTCCTCTCACCATGTATTCTGTCTGGATTATTGGACATAGCTACATCCACTGGGCTCAAAGGTACACAGCTATCAGAAATTTTCACAACCTTGATTTACCAAATGTGGACATCAAGTGGATTGGCCAGAGAGGATTGAGATGTCATCAATTGATACCATTGGTGAAATCCTTTTTGCATCTGCCACACCCTGACCTCATAATTGTGCACTGTGGAGGAAATGACTTGGGCACTTTGACTGGGGTAGGTCTGGAAATGCTTTTAAAGGACACCTTTGGGCAATTGATGGCACTTTTTCCACAAACTGCCTTGGTATATTCCAATATATGTCAAAGACAGAAATGGAAGTGGTCCAACCAATTTTGTCCACAATTTGAGAAAGCACAGAAACATGTGAATAAATCTGTTTCTGCTTACATGAGAGACTATGGAATGGGTTCAATATACAACAATAACATGGGTTACAATATGCAAGATATCTACAGAGGAGATGGTGTGCACTTCTCAGATAAGGGAAATAGAATATTCCTCCTGAATTTAAAACTGTGCATTGGAACCTACTTGTAGGTACCTAAATCAGCCACAGAACCCAAAAGCTCTTTTCAGGGCTACCCTACCTCTGATCACTGAAAATGATCATCTTACTCTAATTTTTTTCACTATTTTTCACCAAAGTACGCTCCCCGGTACGCTCCCCGGTGCTCGCGGATTTTGCGGATTTTCAGTAAATTCGCAATCCGCGAACGCTCGCGAATTTACCGAAAATCGGCAAATTCGCACGCAGCGGATTTTTTTTTCTTGGTGATACAATTTTGCGGCGTGCGGTGTAAGTTCGCTATTGCGAACATGTAGGTGCGGCGGGCAGCAACAATCTCGCACTCGCGAAATTACAAAAATTGCAATTCTGCACAAGAAATCTACTAGCAAGCAGCATAGACCTTCTGAAAATGATGATTTTTATCAGAATAACTCCTCAGGTTGACATTTGCCTGCACTTTTTTGGATTTGAGGCCTTTTGATTTTCTTTGGATAACTTTTGGATTAGAAATCAACTTTCTCATATAAGCTTGGTGGGCATACAGTTGCTGTAATGCTGTTCTGCAGAAAAACGAGTTTTGCAAAAGTGAAAGCAGGTTCAAAAGTTCAAACTCATCATTAGCCCCTTCCACGCTGATGACGAGCTGGGCTCGTCATGGCGTAACCTCCTCGCACGCTGATGATGAGCCCAGCTCGTCACGTAACATGCGATTTACAAAATCTCAGCATGAGAGCGGAATTCCGCTAGTGCGCATGAGGTTAGTAACCGTTCCCTGTAGTGCTTCTTGACAAGGGCCCCTCCAGAGTTTAGTTGCTAGTTGCAACAATTGTATGACCCTGCTCTGACCCTCACAGCAGGCTCATAGAATAGCTACAAGTAGGCCACAAAGGTCCTGGAAAAAAAATTGCACTGCAACAGAAAGCAAATTACAGATAAGGAAGCAGGTGCCAGACTGGAATTTTAAAACAGTGACACATTAATAAATCAACCCCAAATTAATTCATGTCAGTTGAAGCAGGCAGGTGTGCTTGCTTTTTCCCCCCATAATCTACAGTGATGATGAACCAGAGGGTGGAATTGATGTACCAGAGGGTGGCATGGGTGAAACAGAGGGTGGCAGGGGTGAAACAGAGGTTGCTGGGAACCTGTGATGATGAACCAGACGTAGAAACAACATAATCGTGACCGTTGCGAGCCGACATGTAAGTTCGCAATTGCAAACTGGTACAAAACACTCGCGAACTGTCAGAAATCCTTGCGAACTGGCAGAAATCCTTGCAAACACAAAAAAAAAATCTGCAAATTCGCGAGAATTCGCGGATTTAGCGGATTGCGAGTTCGCAAATTCGCAAAATTTGCGAACGCCAGATTCGCAAAATTCGCCCATGCTTACTCCTAAACCCCCTCAGAAAACCTAGAGGGTCAGGGGGTGTCTACCGTGCCCCCTTTCACCCATTCCCAATGTTGTTTGTCCTCCATCTTGCATCTCAATTCTACCGAAACACAAAATGGCGGACTCCTGTAGCGCTACCGGTGCGCGTACCGGAGCGCGCACCAGTAAGCGCTCCCCCAAAATTTTAGAAGTTAATTTACATACAAACCACTGGAGACACTTTCACCAAATATAGAATAGGCCCTACTACATACCAGTCCCAACCATTTTCCCAAATTTGGTGGAATTCCATTGAGCCATTTGGGCTGTAGCCCTGTCTAAATATCCTGAGGTAAATTACATGACAAAAACACATATGAAAGTGTTAGAATTTACAACCAATTAAAATGTTACTTTTGTTTTGTACTTTTATTTGCTGACATTTGATTGGTTATGTACATGAATATATATGAAAAATGAGAGGGAAACACAGCCATTTTGACTAGTACTACCTGAGGTACATTTGTAAAGGATTTTCACTCAAAACTTCAACTGCTTTCACAAAGGTAAGCTGTTAATTTGTAAGGGGAACTATGTTGTGCACTTTAAGTTAATTTGGAAAAACGTTTTCTGATAGTTAGTTACTGTCCCTCTGTTATAGTTATAGATTGAGATAGGCTTCTCTGTTATAGTTATGGATTGAGTTAGGCTTCTCTGGTATAATTATGAATTTACTTAGGCTTCATCACATGCACTTTTTAATATTTCTACTTCCTGCCTGAAACCATACACTGCCCAAAGATAACTTCACTGTTAAAAACTCAGAAGTACCTGTCTGAACTGAAACCCAACAGTACCCTAACTCTATTGATCTAGTTATTTTTTATACAATTTACAGCAAGAAAATGGAAGGAAAAGAAGAGTCCAATAATATTTCTTTTGAAATTATGGTTGAGAACAATCCTGAGGAAAATATAGTTGACTTGGATTTCATGGATGAGTCTCTGGTCCAAGAATTAATTGACTGTTTGGAAACAATTGAATCATGCAATCAAAATTATGAGGAGATTCCAGACAATCTGATGTTGGAGGTTCTATTACATTTTGAAAATTCTGAAGAATAAATTTATATTTAATAATTAAAAATTGTTTGAGACATTATTCATTTTTATATGTAATTCAGAAAGTGATACCAAAATGATTATAATATAAAGTGAGACTTATAGTATACTGTACAACTTTTTTGTGTTACGTAGTAAGTTTGCTCATAGTTATTTCCTTTCTCACACTATATTATCTCCAATGTCTATTTGACATCTCTTTTTTATCTCCTGCCTCCTTTCTCTCACTGTCTGTCTCTAATGCACCATATCAACACCAATTTTGTGTAGATTCAGAAGAGAGTAAAATGTAATACTTGAAAACATCATAAGAGAGCAGGGTAGACTACCCATGATCCCCTAGGCCTTCTCAGGGAGTGCTTAAAGGATCTGTTTCTGCTTTCCTGACAGACTATGGCATGGATTCCATATACCACAATAACTTCTGTAACAACATGCAAGATATCTACAGAGGAGACGGTGTACATTGAATTTAAGACTCTGCATTGGTACCTACATGTTGGTACTTAAATCACCCACACAACACAACAACTCTATTCAGAGCTACCCTACCTCTAAGCACTTTAAATTATTATTTTTCTGGTTCACTGGGTTTTTCCTATGGTACGCTCCCCGGTATGCTCCCGGGTGCGCGTACCAGGCGCTCCCCCCATGAAAATCGAAAAAAAACATTGTTTTGTCCCGCGGGGCCATTTTATGTCCCCCACATCAAACCTAGGAGGTCAGGGGGGTCTACCCTGCCCCCTTTTGGTCATTTCCCCCTTTGTTTTTGCCACCCAGTAAAGTACACTGCCGAGACACATAATTTAAGTGCTAATTGGACATTAATTGAATGGAGGGCACTAAGCCTGAATTGTATTAATACACGTGAACGCATATATGCAATAACATGACATAAATGTTATGAATAATTGTGCAAAATAAGCCCTAAACTGCATGTCCCACAATGCACCTTTAGATGCACAAAAATATAAATAATTGAAAGTAAAGTAGGACAACTGTGTAACACTGCCGTGAGAAGGAACCATCTGGTTCGAAACGCGTAGGCTGTAACAGTGTTTGAATAAATCTTCATTGCATCCAACGAGCGGGGTGCTGGTTTTCCTTTTTCGTGTAAGATTAAAACACGGGACCCGGTCCTGGCCCCGAATCCAGCACCGACTTGCCAAGCTGTTCCCTCTGCGACAGGAATATATATATATATATATATATATATATATATATATATATATATATATATATATATATATATATATATATATATATATATATATATATATATATATACACACAAAGGTGTATTGAAGAATGAATGCTTTTACAAGTGCCTAAAGGAATAATTTTGTGTGTGCGTGACTGACTGTATAAGTGAGTGATTGAACATGTCTTACAGAATGCATGGGTTAGTGACTAAACTGTGTGAACGTATGTATTAGTCTCCATTGGTGTGTAAGCAACCGCATGGGTTGCTGAATACATACATGAGTGTTTAAATAGGTTATTGATTTGTTGTCTGAGTATCTGTATGGGTCCCTAAGTGTCTGTGTGAGTGTATGAGTCTGTGCATAGATGTCTGAGTGGGTGATTAAATGGTTGTATGGATTAAAAAGTGAATCTGAAAAGGGCTGTAAAGGTGAGTTAGTATGTCTATGGGTGTGTTGGTGAGCGAATAAATGTCTCAGTGGTATATCGTTGACTAACTACATATATTTTCAACCACTATATAAGAGTGATGGAGTATATAACTGAATATATGTGAGACTAAGTTATTTCAGGAGTGGGTGTATAAATAAGTGTCTGCTTCTATCAGAGAATGTATAAGACAGTAAATGTGTGTTAGATTCTGTATAAATAAGTGATGTGGTATGTTTAAAAATAACGAAGTTGGTGTGTATAACTGTATACATGATTAAATGGGTATGTGATTCATTCTTTGCATTACTGACTAGGCATGTGAATAACTCTATGGATGAGTGGCAGCGTGTGCCTGTATGTATAGATGTATGAGTGCATATTATAGTCCTTTATTGATGAGTAACTACATGTATAAGTGACTGGATGTGTGTGTAGACCTAGGAAATAGTGAGTGCTATGTAGTATATGGTAGCCGTCTGTGTATGTTTTCAAAAATAGTTGTCAGCATTTTAGAATGGGTGTATCAAAGTTTCTATTAGAGCATCAGTATGTGTATCAGATTGTCACGTAGATGATGTTATGAGTGATGTCATTTGAGATATCATCAGTGATGTAATCAGTGATGTCACTGACCATGTCATGGGTGATGTAATACGTGACATCATCATCAGTGCATTAGCTCAACTAACTATAACAGGCAAATTTCTCTTGTTTTATATGAGTCAAATGTTCAACTAACTATAACGTCCCTGAAAACTATGGTGTTTTTAGTGAATTTCTATGGTTTTTTACATGTTAATTCCTAACTATACCATCTGTAAAACCTATGGTTTTTTCAGTGAATTTCAAAGATTTTTTAACCGCTTGCATGCTTATGACAAGCTCAGCTCGTGTTGAGGCACAGTGGAGCTATGGTCATGACGAGCTGAGCTCTTCATTACTGTTGTGGCCCTCCCACGCGTGGCTAATTCCCCGCCTGTGAAGGCATTCTATTTGAGTGGGTGGAGTCAGGACGAGTTGGACTCATCATGAGTACCGCGGCGCCACGCGGGCCCCTTCCCCTGTACAGCAGGGGAATTAGCCAGGCGTGGAAGGGGTTAAATGTTAATTTCATATTTTACCTATATTTTTTCTATTATATTTTTAAATATGTTGGAAATCTATTATACTTTTTTTTTGTTACTTTAAAAATCATGTAATGTTTTATATCTTCCCCCAAAATTATGTATATTTTTTTTGGGGGGGGGAACTGCACTCCCATAACCGGTAGCGTACCAAGCTCCATCACCACACGAATCCTATCCGCCATATTGCTAAACTCATAAATGATGCGCATTTCGTATCCCACAAGTTTATGGCAATGCGTCACGCGTAACATCATACACGCATGAAGTCACCCCAGGTTCTACTTTTGTATCCGACGGATACGCAGTACCAAGCCATGCGCTACATCATGTACGTATGGGGTCGCGCCTGCTGCGTGTGGCGTATTCGACGAGTACACGCTGCCAGGCCCTCTGTTACATCATAGACATATAGTATCGCACCGGGTACGCCATTCCCTTTTTTTGTCTCAAAAGTGTATCCAAATAACTTTAAACAGTATATGAGAGCATGCAAAAATCTAAATTATTTTAAACATTTATATACTTCTAACTGTGATAAACTTATATTATGATAAATATATTTTGTCAAAATCGCGTCGGGTGCGGCCTCCTTGCGTGCTCTTTGTGCGATTGCCATGTGACCTTAAAAAAAGGCATTTGATTGGTTCATAACATTTCCCATTGTAACAGTTGAATGCCCTCACCCATTTTACTCATTCTCTACAGCGTTTGATGAGAGACACATTTTCTGCTTAAAAAGCTTTTTTGAAAAATATTTTCCTGTTTATAAATATGTTATACTACACACAACATGCGATGATCATCTTGATCAATATCCATGCTCTGTACATTAGCCTTCCACGTGTGATTGCCATACATCTCAAACGTTCCATCAAAAAACAAATATGTGCTACACAATGCCCCTGGTGTGTGTGTGTGTGCACATTATTGTGTTCCCTTTCGGCCTGGGTATTGGTGGCTCTAAGGAGCATCATCAGCCACAGGCAGACTGCACATACTAGATCACATGCTATCTGATTAACGATAATTTCTGCCCTCCGGACACATGCTACACTAATCTAAATTGCACACTCTGCGAGGTCAAAACTACAAAAGAAACACACATAAGTACCCTTCCTGGCCAGGGAGGTTCTGAACAACGCCCAAGTCCCTGAAATAATTATTCACACCCCTATGCTGGCCTGGCGTACTCAAGCCCAGCCCACTTTGCGTACGTATAAATAGGATAACCATGATGCCACACAACCCTCTTCTTCCACAATACCTCAAATGATGTGCTGCATCCACCTTGCATATCAAAATATGCAATAAAAAAATAAATGGATCCATGAGGTGTACACCATCCTGGCAATCAACACGGGCTCTAAAATGTGAGCCCTACTGCTCGTCATTTACGAAACGGATCCATGAGATGCACACTCTCCTGCAATCAACACTCCATCTGAATTGTGAGCACTGCTGCCCGTAGTGTTTGCTCACACCAACAGCAGGTAAGCAGAGCGGCCTGGGTGCACAGGGCCTCCAATTGAGTGTGGTGCGGCGAGAGGGTTGGGATGCTTCAGCCTGGCTAGGCAGGTGCGAACAAACAAAATTGCCATGTGTTATGATGTGATCTTTGTCCTCATTCAGTCACATCTCTGTCCCATTTAAAAGACCTGCTAGACCGTACTGTAGGCCTGAGCCAGCGGGCAGCGCTGTCCTACAGACACCCTTTCAGCGTGGTGCTGCGGGAGGGGTGGGATGCATTGCCAGTCTGCATATGTGCGAATAAGCGGTATTGCCTTGTGTTATGATGTGATCTTTCACCTCATTCAGTCACACCTCTGCCTCATTTTAAAGACCTGCTGTACCATAAGGTAGGCCTGAGCCTACCGGCAGTGCTGCCCTTCAGACACCTGATGAGGGCGGTTCTGCAGGAGTTGTGGGGTGCATCAACCTGAGGGCGCACCTGCGAAAAAGCGATGTTGCCATGCGTAATGATGTGAACTCGGACCTCATTCAGTCACATTGGTCTAATTTTAAGGACCAGATGGACCGTACTGTAGGCCTGAGCCAGCGGTCAGTGCTGCCCTACAGACACATGTTGTTGGCTTATAGTGAGCTTCTTGCTAAGTGTACATGCACACAATGGCTCCCGCCACTGCATTACACGCGCACATTATGCTTCGAGCATGCCCTCTGTTCCTTTGTATGTGAATGTTGGCATAACATATTTTTATTTAACCTTGTGTATTCTCGTGCACTCCAACTCCACTTTGAACCACGATTACCACTAACAGTTGGTAGTTCGTACTTCAAAAACGAAGGGTGCACTCAACTCTTATTTTCTATGAAGCTTGAAATAAACCTTCATTTACCTCCAGACGTTTCCACCATTAAATTATTTCTCCCTTTTCAGACATTCCATTGATTGCGGAGCGGGAGCTGATCCCGCAATGATGCCCTGGCATTCTGACACCTTCCATCATGGTATCAAGACACTGTCCCCGACCGGAGACCTGGTCTACTGTACAAACATACCCTGTACTAGGAGCTTGCACCAACACGTTGTGGGAGACACCAGTGGTGGCTGGTGAGCAGTGAAGCCTCGGTGTCCAAGACCTACAATTGAACACAATGCGGGGGAAGGGGTTGGGTTGCAGCACCCTGGGTGCACAGGTACATGCAAGCGATTTTCCTGGAGCTAATAATGTAGGACTATATTATCAAAGAACGGCGATAACATTATCACCACTTTAGCGACAGGAAACTACTGCTAAAGTGACGATAAGGGGTTGATAATATGCCCTTGTTAATTCCCATAGAATCCCAGGTTTACACCAGAACCTGGGCTCCTGAGGGAATTCACAAGGGCATGTTATCAACCCCTTATTGCCGCTTTAGCGGCAGTTTCCCTCCTCTAAAGCGGCGATAATGTTATCGCCCTTCCTTCATAATATGCCCCATAATCTCTGGCCTCATGTATTTAATTTTAAGGACTTGCTGAACCACACTCTTTCTGGCAGACCCCAGCGTCCTAGACAAATGGGTGACGGAGGGTAAACACTAAGGGGTGGATGCAGTAGGCTGACGCTCAGTCTCCTCCTCCCTCTCTTCTTTTGACTCTCCCTCCCCTTCTCCCTTCCACCCACTCCCCCTCCCTTCCATTCTCACTATGGTCCTTTCATGTGGACTACCTTTCTTTACCTCTTCCGCTTGGCACACATACTTATGTTTCATTTTTGCCTTGCAGGTTTCCTACGCTGCTTCCACTGGAGTCCAACCCACACTAATTTTATTATACTATTCTATTAAAGTTACTTTTCTATTTATTTCTGTTTTAATAAAGGTTACTTTTTTTCAAATAAATAGTTGAGTGTATAGGTCTTCTTTTTCTGACAACACTTGTCTATTATTTATTGTGAACGCATCTGTTTATAGGAGATTTTAAGGACAACACTAGTTAATATTAGAGTGCACCTACCAAACATAATCTAACTGACTATCAGACAAATGAAGCCTGGGTAATTGTACAACTGCAGTGCTATGAGAATATCACTTTATAACACCATAAGTACTGCCCGTTTAATTACAGAACAAATAAGGCACTGCCTAGGACAACCGAAGCTTCAGGGACTGCCGAGGCCCACCCTGCATATTTAAATAAAGACCCGGAGTGTGGCGATCCCCGGAATTCAGTTGGCCTCAAACCCCCCTGAACAATTAGTAAAGATTACCCGGGAAGGTGGCGCTCCCCTAGGCTGCAAAACGTCTCTGTGCCCTTCCGCGCCTAATTTACATGTGACATTAAGATCCCCAGTCCTACAGAGACCCCGCAATAAAATAATTGGATTGGCCACGGAACATTATACACCCACCAAGGGCCTCACTTAAAAGAATGGGTGAGACCCCGCTTTTTTTTTGTTCTTTTCTCTCCATTTTTCATCCGCATTCCCTCTATTACAGCGATACAAGTTTTTCTTTCTCTTACTTCAAGTAGTTGAACAAGTATTTGCTATCACAGGGTGAAAGCCATGCACTACCCTCTAATAGCAAACACAAATGTCCAGCGAATGGACACCACGGGACATTGTATGAGCTGCGCCTGAGAGGTCGTCCTCTCTACTACCATGATGCATTTGTTAGTATAAACGCATACTAACACTACTTACACATGTGTAGTACAGCGATCAGAATGTAGTGAAGAAGCAGAGGAAGCACAAAATTTAAAAATATAAATCCTACCAGAAGCTGCATGAGTTAGTTCAATGAGCTGACGACCCTGGCATGAGTAGAACCAGCTACACAAACAAATCAGGTCTTCAGCACAATGCAAGCAATTTTGAAATATTGGTGAGTGGTGCCTTCTTTTTGCCTTCTCCCGCTCATCGCCAAATTTATGTAGTGCAGAGGCAGACAGCAGTGGATCCAATAAGTAGATTTATTACAAGAAAACAAGACACTTAAAACAACCACCACAGGAGCAGACAGCAAAGCTACCATCTAATCCAGCACTGTGTACTAACTCCGCAAGGCTCCCCTCATGATAGGCCTACATTCCAACATTACATACAGAGGGCCATATTATCAAGGAACGACGTTAAAATTATCACTGATTTAGCACTAAAACGGCGATAATGGGCTTGATAATATGCCATAGAGAAATCTACAAGAAGCCCATATTCTGGTTTTAACATGGCCTTCTATTGGAATTCTCTACAGCATATTTTCAAGCCCATTATCGCCCTTTTAGCGGCAGTTTCCTGCCGTTAAAGAGGCAATAATTTTTACAGCATTCCTTGATAATATGCCCCTTAGATTCTAGTAGAATTACATACTAACATTCTACTATGACTTACAATGTAATACTAGATAGTGCACATGACTTTACAGCAATGAGCTCATGGTTTCATCCACTAGTCTTCGGACGGTAGGGGTAAGACTTTCGTATCCTACTCCCTATATTGTATAAACTTAAACTAACACTTCTTCCACAAGTATGCTACAGTGCCCATAGAACATCACTTTACAGCAATGAGCTCACAATATAGGCTCACGGTTTAATCCCCGAGTCTTCACACAGGTAAGGATGAATAGTTTGCTTCCCACTCCCTATATACTATAAACTCATACTAACACTACTTACACACCTATACTACAATGGCTAGTATCCTACAGCACCCAGAGCCCATCACTTTACAGCAATCAGCTTGGTTTCATCCCCAAGTCTTCACACCGGTAGGCATAACTACTTCGCTTCCGCTTCCGGTATACTATCAACACACAGTAGCGGTCAGTAGTTCGCTTCCTGTATGATATTAACGCCTACTACGACTACTTGCACACGTATGCTACAAACACCAGACCACATCACTTTACAGCAATCACCTCACGGTTTAGACTCTCGGTTTCATACCTGAGTGTAGCACCATATCATATCACCACCATGCCATTTTGAGCAACACCGTACTTTCAGATCATTAACAGTGATAACTACCTACTGGCGACCGCCAGTAGGTAATCAAGAACACATTATAATAGTTCCTTGATTCTTTTAGCTTTCAAAAATTCTCTCTATTTCTGTCTTTCTACTTTTACTTTAAAAAAAACAAATTATTAGGTTTTTTTAAACAGTTTTTTCCCACTAAACCAAGGGTAAGGAGCACAACATTACATACGATCAATTAGAGTTTCTACAGAAAAGCAAATAAGAACATGATAAAAGCAAGGGGATAGGAAGACATCAGGAATAAAACAAACCTAAAGCATGACACAACCATATCAGTAAACAGTCCATTCCCCTATACAATCCTATTGTCCTAAATCTCCTCCTTCCAAATAATTATTGGTTCCCATATTTTTAAACCCAACTTCCTCCCCTTCTTCCCTTTTCTAGCATAAATTGCTTTTTCCAAATTATATATATTAAGAATCCTGGCTAGCCACTGTTGATATGTCGGTGGTAATGGGTCGAGCCATGCTGAAGCGATACACAATCTTAATACAGCCATTGCCACAAAAATAAAATAGCATCCTTCCCCCTGAGTACCATCCGGGATCACACCCAGCAACATTAACGAGGGGGTTAAGTTAACTGGTATACTTAATGCCATTTGTACAAAAATCTCGATTTCTTTCAATATTATCGATAAGTGTGGACATGTTGCAAATACATGTACTATATCAGCATGTAGACTTCCACATCTTGGGCAGTTAATGTCCGTTACAGCCCCCCATTGCGCGATTTTTGCCGGAGTATAGTATAACCGGTAGAGTGTCTTATAGTGCTGCGCCTATTATAATTTAAAACAATCCGCTTCTACCTCCAGCTTACTTGCCCAACTTTCCCCCCATTTCTCCATATCATCCTGTTTTGTTTCTATTAATTCATAATAAAACCTCTTAATAGTGCAGCTAACTCCTTCCTGTACCACCTCCAATATGGCATTTTTTTAAAATCCAGCAGGTCCCCCTCTTTTATTTGCCAGAAAGCTTCTTACTTGAAGGTACTTAAACATTGCCTTGTTTTTATACCATACTTTGCCTGAATCTCAGAAAACTGCATCAAACCCTGGGACCCCATCAGATCACCAATCCTCGTAATTCCCTTTCTCACCCATACCGTAAAAACTGCATCAGAGAAGATATCGTAAGGGAAAGAAATATTTTTTATTGAATTTTTTAACATTTTTACCCCCTAAACCGAGGGCAAGAAGCACAACATATCATAAAATGAATAAATTCATGAATCCCAAAGGTATACAAACAACAACCAGGGAATAATAGAAAATCAAAAGGTAATAAAATAAATACATCATAGCTACTACAGCTTATCTCAATAGTTAATGACATCATTCATCAATACATCTCTATATACAATTCAATTATCCTAGATCTCATCTTTCCATCTAGTTATTGGTTTCCATATTTTCAACCCAGTTTCCTCCCTTTCTTCCCCCTTCTAGCATAGATTGCTTTTTCCAAATTATGTATATTCAAAATCCTTGCCAACCATTGTTCATATGTCGGTGGTGTTGGGTCAAGCCAAGCTGAAGCAATACATAACCTTAATATTGCCATGGCCACAAAAATAAAATAGCATTCTTCCCCCTGTGTACCGTCTGAATTTACACCCAACAAGATTAAAGTGGGGGTTAAATTAACTGTTATTCTCAATGCCCTTTGCATATAAGTCTCTATTTCATTCAGAATTGTACATAATAGTGGGCATGTTGCAAATACATGTATAATATCTGCTTGCAGGCTTCCACATCTTGCACAATTAATACCGGTTGTAGCTCCCCATTGTGCAATTTTTGCTGGAGTGTAATATAACCGATACAGTGTCTTGTAATGTTGTGCCTGCAATGCTGCAGAGCACAGAGCATTCTGACCCAACTCTAATGACATATTAAAGCAATCTATTTCAGCATCTAATTTAGTTGCCCAGCTTTCCCCCATTTCTCCAAATCATCTTGTTTTGATTCCATTAATTCATAGTAAAACCTTTTAATACTACAATCAGCTCCTTCCTGTACCAGCTCCAGAATATTGTTTTTCTCAAATCCAGCAGTTCCCCCTCTTTTATTTAACAAAAAACTTCTTACTTGAAGGTACTTAAAAAAATGCCTTGTTTCTATCCCATATTTTGCTTGAATCTCTGAGAACTGCATGAGACCCTCAGATCCCATCAAATCACCATTTTTAATAATTCCTTTTTTTACCCAAACCATGAATGCTAGATCGGAGAAAATTTCATTTAAAATTTGAATTATTCTTCATTCTTGTGTATCTATTATTTTTACCTAAGCCGTATCTCTTGCTGAAGGCTTTCCAGATATTTATGCTGCCATGAGTGTCTTAAAACGAGTTCTCTTATAGTATGCTGAATCGAAATATCTAAGGAGTACATTATTAACATCTTCTCCCAGCAGGAGACCATATATTGCCAGGGTTCCTAATTCATCATCCCCCTCCATTTCTGCACCACCAATTAGCCCCACCATATTTTGCACTTTTCGGATAGCCTCCGTGGGTGATGATGTAAGAACTGCCACATCATCGGCATAAGCAAGAATTTTGCATTCCCCCCTATGAGTAATCAATGGAGCTATATCTTCATTTCTTCCCATCCTCCGAATCAAGGAGTCCAAGTACATAGCAAACAACAGAGGGGAGCACGGGCACCCCTGTCTTGTCCCCCTATTAATTGTAATCTCCCTAGTTAACCCCGAGTTTACCCTTACAGCAGCTACCGGATTCCTACAGAGTGTTTTTATCGCATTAACAAATCCCTCCCCGAATCCCACTCTTTTTAAGACACACCATAGATAGTCCCAGGAAACCCGATCAAACGCCTTCTCGGCATCTAAAAACAACGCCGCCATCTGGCCTCCTGAGACTTCCATGGAGTCTAGTAAAGTAATAAGTTTCCCAGTATGGTGAGTCATTCCCTGCCCTGGTATAAATCCATGCTGATTGATGGAAACTAATGGTGTTATCACATTAGCAAACCTTACTGCTAGTGCCTTGGAATAAACCTTTGTATCAGCGTTCATGAGTGTAATAGGTCTATAAGAGCCAGGTTCCTTAGATGATTTCCCTTTCTTTAAAATAACCACCATTTCTGCACCAGACCACGAGCCTGGTACAGATACCCCTATCTGTGCTTGTTGCAAGGTTTTCACCATGTCCTTTCCCAATGCTTTCCAGAATACCTTAAAGAACTCTATAGGTATTTGATCAGGCCCTGCTGCCTTTCCTGAGGGTAAACTCGTAAGGGCGGCTTCAATCACCTGAGAATCTAAGGGTAAATCTAATCTCTGTCGTTCTTTATCTTCTAACATCACTTTTTCAATGCTCTCTAAATAAAGTGCAATTTCCACGGGGTCTTTTCCTTGCTGCTCTTCATATAATTTCATATAAAACGTTCTAAAAACTTCTTTAATCTCCTGCGTATCTGTTACTTCAATCCCTGAACTGTCTTTAATCGCCCTTATCTCTCCTAACGCAATTTTTTGCCTTGTTCGTATTGCCAATGTTCATCCCACCCTTTCACTAGCTTCACAGCACTTCTCTCTATTTGCCACATATATTTTTGCTGCCTTAGTTGCTATATCTTCCTCTGCCTCCATCCTTATCTTTGCTAATTTAATAAGAGAAGACTCCGGCGAGTTACCTGTTACTATACATTCATTTAACTCCTCCTCGGCTAAAAGCAGCTGTGTTTTTACTGTTTGAATTCTAAGTCGCTCCTGTTTACGTTTGTTCACACTATAGCTGATGGTCTCACCCCCTTACCCCCGCCTTGAAGCTGTCCCATACAATACCATCTGATGCAGTACCTCTATTTGTTGTCAAATACTCCTCAATCCATTGCTTCAAATGTTGAATATAAATCTCATCCTGCAGGAGCACTCTTTCAAATGTCCACCTTGTACCCTCCCTAGAGCTCAACGTGGCAGTATAGTTTAAAATTAAGGGATTATGGTCAGACAATAAGCGAGGCATCCTCTCAAGCTGAGATTTAGATAGACAGTTACTTCCTACGAGGAAGTAATCTAATCTTACACTCACCCTATGCGGGGCGGAATAATATGTGTATCCCTTCTCTTGTGGTTTTAAATTATCCCAAAAATCTATTAGTGCATTATTCCTAGCCATATAACAAATTGCTCGGAAAACTCTTCTCTTCCTACCTTTATACGTTGTATGAAATCCTTCCATTAATCCTAGTCCCCCTGCACCATTGATATTAAAGTCACCTCCAAGAATAATACAAGGGGCCCATGTAGCCAGCTCTACATCCAGGTGTTCAAAAATTTCAGGGTCATCCCCTGTGGAACCATAAATCGAGCCTAAAGTGATCCACTCTTCCCCAATCAAACACTCTACCAGCGCCCATCTCCCCCAAGCATCCTCTAAATCCTTCCTCGTAGTAATATCCCTGCGCCTTGATAGTATTGCCACCCCCTATTTCTAGAGCCCTGTCTCGAGAAAGCTAAGGTTACAAAACCCAGTTGCCCCAAGAGATATATTTCAGATGCCATAATGTGTGTTTCTTGTAAAAGTAAAAAGTCAACTCTCGTATTTTTTAATAGAAGAGATACCTTCTGCCTTTTCTGCCTATCATTCAAACCACATATATTCCATGTCATTATTCGTACAGCCATTGATAAACATAAAAACGCATGTCCAATCCTTTTTAGCCATTTCAACTCAGATATTTGTTTCAACAGATATAGCCTCCACATTTCCTTATAGTTTATTTTCCTTTGGTTTGTTTGCACTTTTATATACAGTAATTCCATGTTGTGCCCCTTGCCCCCCAAAGGTCCCCACCCCCCTCCGAGAGCCCCCCCCGGCTGTCCCACCCCCCTACTGTCAAATAGGTCCATAAGACCTATATGTGGCGACTGTGACCCCCCAAGGGTGACGCTCTCTCTCACTCATCTCCCTTACCCATACACCTCCCAAAAAGCACACCACTCTCCCCTATTTTCTTTTATCCTTCCTCCATCTCCCCCCTTTTACCCCCTACACTGTCCTTCTCTCTACTATTCTTTTATCATACCCACAAATTCTTAAATATAGCAATCTTGTGATCCTCTTTTAGAACTCTATTATTATTTAAGTTTTCCGATTTCCGTGTGGAATCAGAGCCATTGTACCATCCTGAGATCTATTTTCCTTCAACCACACCAGATATTCTTGGGCCTTAATCTCCGAGTAAAAAACCTTAAATTGTCCATTTTTGACTACCTTCAGTCTACTAGGGAACATCAAATATGCCTCACATCCTAGTTTTTGAAATGGGGTTATTAGCTCCCTCATCCTCCATCTCCTCTCAACTGTTGTGTGGCAAAAATCGGGCCTAGCAAAGAATTTGACATCTTTATATCTGCATTTAGCCTGGGGTTTTGCCATTGCCATTATTTCTTCCCTTAATAGGTAATTTCCGACATATATAAGTATTGCCCTGGGTTTAGCAGATATATTGCCCTTGCTCTGTACAAACGGGAATCTGTGTGCACGCTGTATTTCCCTTTCCCAGTTCCAACCTGTTATATCCGGCAATGCACCTCTGAGAAATTCAATTACATATGCCCTCACGTCTTGCCCCTCCTTTCCCTCCGCCACACCCAGTAATCGTGTGTTATTTCTTCGCTGTCTATTCTCGAAATCCTCGAGTTTCCATAAAACATCTGACGTAGTTTTTTCTTGGCCCTGTTTGAAATCTTGCCACTTATTAACCTCATCTTCCAGATTACCGGTTCTCTCCTCGACTTCAGTAACCATTCCCACAAGATCTGTGTATAGTTTATTAACTTTCCTGAGAGCGCCCTGTATCTTCTTACTCTCCTGTCTCGCTCTACGGCTCTCCACTCTAGCCTCCAATTGAATCTGTTTCAACATAGAGTACATCATTTTAAATCCAAGCGGGTCTTGCCCTTGACCTTGACCTGTAGTCTGCCTCTGTCACATATCTTGGGTTGGTGCAGAACCCGCTGTCTCTTGGTACATTTGCGATGTCGCAGAGTAGTCCCAATCTAGTCTTTTTACAACCTGTACTTGTAGAGGACTTGCACCACTTTTAGTTCTATTCAGTCTCTTTTTCACTAGGGTCTTTGATTTACGTCTGGAGGGGAGTTTATGAGCTGTTTCTTCCCTCAGTTCCGAGCTATCTGTAATATCTGAGTCTAGTCCGGTTGGGAGTAACTCCATTTCCACTTCAATATCAGTATCAGAGTCTTTGGAAGCATTAGTTGACTCTGAGCTTGAACCAGGTTCAGTCCCTCCCACAGCTCCATCCTCCTCCTCGTCACCGCCCTCATTCAGTGAAAAAAAGCAATCATCACTCGGTGAGCCTGGGTTTAAAGGAGAATGTAGAGTAACACTCATAGTATTAGAATCCAAAACCGGTACATTTTTATCAATCTGTGACCCTATTGATATGGGCATTGTCACTCCACCTTTGTCTTGTTCCTCTATTCCCATAGTATCTTTTGTACAGTTCATGTCCTGTATTGTGGCCCCTAACTCCTTCGTACACTCTGATAGTAATTCAGCTGTGAATTGTAATCAATGATTGCCCACAGGATATAAATGTGTAAAATGAAGACTGCCACTAGAACGAGAAAACGAGGTAGACGCACGGACCCAAAAGAATCTAGGTGAGTGTCTTCGGCAGACCCCCCATAATATAAGAATGTAGAACAGTTAAACTTTAATTGAAACCCATCTAGTGTAACTTTAGAAATCCCCAGGTTAAAAAAAGGCTACTGCTGTCCCGAGGTTTGACGCTTTATCGATTTTTTTTACATGTTACAAAGCAAGACTCCAAGGGAGGTATAACTGTCAATCTACTAGAAAGCACGTGGGAAGGCAGTTTTGGTAGCACCCGGGAATTTAAAGGCTACTGCCGCTTTGAGTGCTGACACAATATCTGTGTGTCTTAAACGCTACAAAGCGAGATTCAAACCATAAACGGTAAAGCCACATAAAAGGTGTACTATTTTAAAAAAAGTTGGAAAAGAAGTTTAAAAAGAGTTTGCGCTCCCCCAAATATATAGATAATATCTAACCGTGAAACGCGCCACAATTAGTTAAATAATTTTTTTTTCTTTTTGATGTATTAAGCCAGTATAAAGTTATATACCATTTAAAGCAGGAAAAGTTCTGATAAGGATTTAAATAAAGAACTTTTCCTGAATACATGAATTACAATACTGAGGATAGAGATCACTAACACAGGATACTATTAATATTACCCCACAGAACATATCCGGTTCATGAAAAACAGGACAACAGAAATAGGACGCTATACCTCGTTGTGGAAGATTTAGTGAACACAAACAGGTAAGAATTAATTGAACCTAGAAAACCGCACTATAGGTTAAAGAGTGGAAAAATAACTGATATGCTGTAATAAACCTTTAATAGATCACAGCTGCTGATAAAAAGAAGACCACATAGGAAACACGAACTAACGGAACGGAACGCCTTGTTTCGCCTGTGTACGTCGCTCAGAGGTAAATTAAGAGACAAAAGAAAGGAGGTTTGTAAATAACAGATAAATTAGAAAAAGAAATAAAATTATGTTTGCACACATCCAGGTTAACCATAAAAATAACCAGACTGAAAGAGAAGTGGGACAGGAATATCAACCTGAACTACAGATCTCTTCTTTTTTCTTTAAAAGGTAAATCCATTAAAGATGAAAAGTATGACAAAGGGAATGTAAAGATTAGAAGTTTGAATATCATCTATTGTGCCCACAGGGTAGTATAACTGACAGGAAGTGAATACTGCATATCAACCCCAATATCCACCTGAACTACAGATTTCCTTTTCTTTCTTTAAAAGGTAAATCCATTAAAGATGAAAAGTATGACAAAGGGAAAATAAAGATTAGAAGTTTGAATATCATCTATTGTTCCCACAGGGTAGTATAACTGACAGGAAGTGAATACCCCTTACAAAATCCCTAAGGAGCAGAATCCATCTCCCGGGTTGTGACAACATCGCCTCCCATTCTGTTTAGAATAAAGGCGAGTAATTGGATTAGAATGAGTGATGGGAATGAATGGCTGATTTTAGAGATATATGGTCCAACACTAAAATATAATGGAGGGCGAGGAGAGCCTTACATGCATATGAAACAGTTGTTACAATACTGCAATTTTCAGCTATATATGGGATAGGAAAAATGGGATGAAAATTGATAACCGGTATTGTTAATACACCAAAAGAGTAGACTAGAAAATAAAGCATTAGGAAAGAGAATTTCTAAGATCCTCTTCTTAAACTGTTACTCATTACTGTCTCATACATACAGAAAGGATACTTAGAGTTGAAAATGATGACCCCACAAATTATGCTGTCCTGAAGAAGGTGTTACTGTTCCAGTGATATAACACCGAAACGCGTCGACGCTTTGAAAAACAGAACCCAATTAAAGCCCAAAGAAATAGCTGATATACAAAAAGTTTAGATACTGTAATTTCTGTTTTGAAAATAATATGAGGCTATTGGGTCAGTAGAGCACGTTAGTAGGAACTTCTGAACCTACATGGGAAAAGGGGTCTTTAATGTGATTCGTTATGTATTGTAAAGCTTTGATAATTTAGTAATAAAGAAGTTGTGTTTTTATGCAAAAACTGTTTTTAAATACTGTGTGTTTTATGAAATATTGTGAATAATTGTTTCAAATGTGATACACTATGTATGTTTTTAAATGCTTCTCAGAAAAATCTCCTGAATTTTTAAGAAAAAACGTTAAAAAAATTCTTCTTTTTTAAATATAAAAAATAAAAAGAGTGTAAACGTCATATCTTAGTGTTGGTGTTATATATACACATAACGTTTTTTCCATTTAAGATTTTGGTATGAATGAGATCTAGGAGTGTGAAGAAAAGAATGTGCAGTCCAGGGATTCTTTTTTGACTTTGAGCACTGCCAGAGATAACAGGCTGGAACTGGGAAGCTGAAATACAGTGTGTGCATAGATTTCCATTTAGACAGAGTAAGGGTAATATGTCAGCCAAACCTAGAGCAATACTTATATACGTAGGAAACTGCCTCTTGAGGGGAGAAATTATGGCAAAGGCAAAACCTCAGGCTAAATGTCGGTATAAGGATGTGGAATTTTTTGCAAGGCTTGATTTTTGCCACACAACAGTGGAAAGGAGATGGAGGATGAGGGAGTTAATAACTCCATTTCAAAAACTAGGATGTGAGGCATACTTAATGTTCCCTAGTCGATTAAAAGTGGTAAGAAACGGTCAGTTGAAGGTTTTCTATTCTGAGATTAAGGCCCAAGAATATCTGGCATGGTTGAAGGAAAATAGAGCTCAGGCTGCTAAGGATGGCATGGTGGCTTTGGTCTCACATGGAAGTCGAAAGACATAGTAATAGATGTTTAAAAACTATTCTAGCTAAGGATTTAAGGGGGAAAGAAAATAGGTGTGGGGTGTGGAAATAGAGAAAATAAGGGAGAGTGGTGTGTTTGTACTCAGGGTTTTGTTTGTAGGAAGGTATAGGGGCAGGGGGATGAGAGGGCTCGGCAATCCCAGGGGGTCACAGCTGCCACATATAGGTCTCATGGACCTATTTGCCAGTTGGGGGGGTGGGATCGTCAGGGTGGGCTTTCAGGGGAGGGGGTGGGGACGTAGGGGAGGTACAGGGCACAACATAAGGGATCACTATGGAAAAATACAAAGAAATCAAAAGGCGATAAGTGGCAAGCAATTTTGTAGTTTATATTTGCTGAATGGAATGTTTGAGTCGAAGTGGTTGAAGTGGCTTGGGCAGTTACCTGACGTGTTTTAATGGCTACACGGATAATGTCATGGAATGTATGCGGCCTGAATGATAGGCAGAAGAGGCAGAAGGTCTCTATCTTGCTAAAAAATATGAGAGTTGACTTCTTACTTTTACAAGAAACGCATATTATGGCATCTGAAGTACATCTTTTGGAGCAGCTGGGGTTCTCAGTTCTAGCTTTCTCAAGGCAGGGTTCTAGGAATAGGGGGGTGGCAATATTATCAAGACGGAGGGGTACTACCATTAGGAAGAAACTGGAAGATGCTTGGGGGAGGTGGGCTCTGGAAGAGTGCCTGGTTGGGGAGGAATGGATAACTTTGGGCTCCATCTATGGCTCTATAGGGGATGACCCGGAAATTTTTGAATTCTTAGAAGTTGAGTTGGCTACCTGGGCACCCTGTATTGTTCTTGGAGGGGGCTTTAACATTAATGGAGCAGAGGGGCTGGGATTAGTGGTAGGACCCCGTGTACTGTATCAAGGGAGGAAGAGAAGAGTTTTTCGTGCAGTTTGTACTTTTACATATAAATAGTTTTTTTAATATTCAAGTACACATCGAAGTCAGTAATGCAAAGTATTTTTATCAACACACTTTCTAGAACATTCCACAACACGTGGAGGTTAAAAGTTCATCCATTTTTTTTAAATCTAACAATATTTTTTGCAACATTTTCTCGAACATTTAACGGCAGGTGCAGGTTAAAAGTGCACGACTGTTTTAAGTTCGAACAGTGCCTACTAAATGCAAGTTGCAAGTGTGGTTAAGTTGAGCACATTTTATCCTATAATATGTACTCCACCTGCAAACTGCTTTCTCTTAACCAATCACAAACATACAGGTAGATTCATCAAAGACCCGTTTTGCGAGTCTGTAATAGCGATTCATAAGGAATCGCTATTACAGACTCGCAAAACGGGATTCATGTAGGAATCGCAAAATTAAATGCGATTCCTACACATTCCTTATTTGCGATTAGCAAATTGCTAATCACAAATAAGGAATAACTCCTTTTTCATTCCTATGGGCCAAAAGGCCCATAGGAATGAATGGGGAGTATTCCTTATTTGCATTTAGCAATTTGCTAATCGCAAATAAGATAGCGATTTAAAGGGTGCCAGGGGTGTCCAAAGGACACCCTGTAGCACCCCTTAAATGCAAATTCAAACAGGTGTTGCGCACACACATGTCCAAAGGACATGTGTGTGTGTAACATGCAAAAGAAAAAAATGCACTAAAGTGCTTTTTACTAATTTTTCACAATTTACCACGAAGTCAGATTTCGTGGTAAATTGCAACCAAATATTGCGAATTCACAATTTCAAATAGGGTGATGAATTGCATTTAAGGAATCTCTATTAGAGATTCCTTAAATCCAATTCCTCGCAAATATGCGATTTCGCAAATAGCGATTTTTGCATTTGGGATGATGAATCCCAAATGCAAAAATCGCACTCGCAAAGGGCCAGATTCTCAGAATCTGGCCCTTTGCGAGCGCAATTTTGTTTCATGAATCGGGCTGATACTTTTCCAGAAAACGAATGTGCACCCTACTTTTAACCCCTTCCATGCTCATGACGAACCCCAGCCGTCATGCACTACGGTGCTCGTGTGCTGATGACGGCTGGGGTTTGTCACGGCCCGACCCTGTTCGTGCTGTTTACAGCACACCAGGGGAATCGCGGCCGCATGGAAGGGGTTAAGAAACAATGCTTTTCATTTCCCAATCAGGTATCTTTAAACATATCTCTTATTCTACGAAGGAACTGCACAAGTTACAGACAGCTTTCCATACCTTCCAGTCAAATCTTCAAAATGCTAGGACATAGCTATGTTTTCTGGTGCCAGAGGTATGCAGAACAGAGACGTATTGACTTAGACCGAGGTTTACAAAATGTGGGCATTAAATGGTTTGGACAGAGAGGATTGAAGTGGCACCAAAGGTTGCCTTTGATTAAAACCTGTTTGCATATCCAACACCCTGACCTCATGATTGTGCACTGTGGTGGAAACGACCTAGCCACATTGACTGGGGTTGATTTGGAAATACTTATGAAGGACATCTTTGGACAACTGATGTTCCTTTAGCCTCAAACTGTCTTTTATATATTACAATATATGCCAAAGACAGAAGTGGAAATGGTCCTAACAATTTTGTCCTCAGATGGAAAAATCTCGGAAAAAAGGCACCAAAGCTGTCTCTGCATAACACAGAGACCACAAAATGGGGTCCATATACAACAACAACATACATTTTGATATGGAGGATATATACAGAATTGATTGAATACACTTCACAGATCTGGGAAACCGAGTTTTCCTGAATAACTTGAAGCTGAGGCGGAGGTTATAACGCCCCTGGTGTCAACTTGACAGCATGGCTTTATACCCAAAAGAGGGACCACGAATCACGTTAATAGAGTGATAACACTTCTGGATTATGCTAACTAATTTAGACACTTATTTATCCATTTATTCTTCCCTCGACCTTTAGATATTCATATATAAAAAAAAAATATTTTTCAAAAAGACACACATTCACTGGATGATGTCATCAGTGATGTCATCACTGATGTCATTTGAGATGTCATGAGTGATGTCATGAGTGATGTCACAGACCATGTCGTGAGTGATGTAATATGTGACGTCATCAGCAGTGTATTGCGGTGCGCGAGTTATAGTTAGCTGAACTAACTATAACGGGGGAATTTCAATGGTTCTGTATGAGTGAAATGTCCAGCTAACTATAACATGTGTGAAACCTCTGTTTTTTTCAGTAAATTTGCAAGGTTTTTTAAATGCTGATTCCTAACTATAACATGTGTGAAACTTATGTTTTATTCAGTGAATTTCTAAGGTTTTTTAAATGCTAATTCCTAACTATAACGTATGTGAAACCTATGGTTTTTTCAGTCAATATATATGTGTGTATATATATATATATATATATATATATATATATATATATATACACACACACACACACACAGGAAAACTAAACAGGCACTTCCCTTACAAAGAAGTACAAAGTTTGCATGTCTGCAGCCTTTCTTATTTTTTCACCTTCCTAATCTTCTGCTCAACCAACACATCGTCCACACATACACACACCTACTTGCTCCCTTTCTTGGCTGGGGTTATCAATCATTCTTCTTTAATTCAAATTCAAACTACAGGCCCTTTATCGACGCTTTTTATTATGACAACTACCCCGGCCGAAGGCACTATGAAATTTGCACACTTGCTCCCTTTCTTGGCTGCACTTATCAATTATTTTTCAATTTCATATTTTGATTCAAACTCAAGGCCTTTTATTGAGCCGTTTTGTTGTAACTACTGTTGCAGTGATTCTGCTCCTACAAACAACTGTGCATAAAGACTTACAACCTCAGTGAATTACGGTGTTTCAAACCCCACCTTAGTACCCAAACCCCCTAACAGACTAGCAATCAGTGACTCATTGGTTCTTCCTCCTATAGCAAAGACACAAAATATTAGTCAACCCACAACATGCGACTTAGGTTACCTCAGGTAAGGTAAATAACAAGAGCACTCTCTTATTACATTCTTACACAAGTCCAAAACAAGCACTTAATAAACACACCTGCAACTTTGAAATGTTTATTTATAACACCGTAATCTCATGCCCACTACATTACATAATACAAGCAAACATGTTATCAGAAACAAATTTGTCAGCATTGTTATTATTCCATAAAATACAAAGGGAAGAAGCATCCTATAATGCAAAAGGGAAACAGATTTAAAATATACCTACATTTCACCCTCCTTACTTAGCAGGTTAGTTTATAACTATAGAAGATCACATACGACTCCATAGGCAGACCCATACCTCTGTTACTCAGCAGTAGTGGATCACATTGGGTTGTACACCAACTGTCAAGATACGAATGTTCTCAAACTGTGTGTAATCATGCCTGCACACTTCATTACTAAACGCGCAAGTATAAGAGATGCTACAGCTGCATATCTCTTATGGCTCGAACTTGCGAACATCGTTCCGAATAACACACACAGTATCCAACATAACCTTGATGTTTCATGCTCTCACTATACACACTAAAGGAGCGAGACAGTCTACAAATGTAGTATATCAAATTATTCTCATATAATGCAAAATTCTCAGCCTTCTCTAAACAATATTGCAAGTGGGTGTTGTGTACAAACCAGAGCAGGAAAACAAAAATGGTGTTTAAGCTTCTAATAAACACATGCTAACTTAACACAGTGTGAGTGCAAGGCTCAGCCAACGACACATTTGAATGAAATGAAATGAAATGAAAAGCAATTTTATAAAGCGCAGCAGTTGCCCTAAGGCGTCCAGGCGCTGAAGCTAGAACAGTGTCTTCCAGGGAGACGGTCCAGGAAGGATCCGAGTTAATTAAACAAAAAGGTCTTGAGCTGTTTGCGGAAACTTGCCAAGTTGGAATTACTTCTCAGATGACATGGAAGAGTGTTCCACAACCTGGACGCATTGTATGTAAAAGAGCGGCCTCCTGCTCTTGCCCTATAGATCCTAGGGACTTTTGCCAAAAAGGCATTTGATGAACGAAGTGATTTGCTGGGCTGATAAGGGAGGATTAGAGCGTGATTGATTTCAGGACCTGTCTTCCAAAAGGCTTTATGGGCGATGCAGAGAGTCTTAAACTTTATTCTGTCCCTAACGGGAAGCCAGTGTAGAGTCCTTAGGCCATGCCTTATTGAGGATCTCCGTGGGAGTCCCAACAGAGTACGGGCTGCACAGTTTTGTGTCCGCTGCAATTTCTGCAGGCTGTACTCCGGGGCCCCAAGGTATAGTGAGTTGCTAAAGTCAAGGCGGGATTGAATTAGTCCTTGAATCACTATCTGCCTGGCCTCAAAGGGGAGAAGAGGAAGGATCTTTTTAATCGACCTGAGGAGGCCGAAACAGACCGCCGAAACCTTGGTTGCCTGGGTGTTAAAATTCAACGATTTATCCAGCCACACTCCCAGACTCTTTATGTTATCTCTGGGAGTGGGAGGAGCACCCATGCTCAGAGGCCATAACAGCTCCAAGGTGGTGGGGGCTGCGGGGCCTAGGAGCATGAGCTCCGTTTTGTCGTCGTTGAGTTTCAGGCAGGACATGGTCATCCAGCTCTTGACCTCCTCCAAGCATGTCGCTAGGTTGGTATGTGGTTGGCAGTTGTTCCCTTGCACAAGGGAGACCACTAGCTGAGTATCATCCGCATAGGTAATGATGTTAATACCATGCGGACGAACAATCTCAGCCAGTGGCCTCATATATGCATTAAAGAGTGTAGGGCTCAACGAGGAGCCCTGCGGCACCCCACATCCCAGCGGTCTACTTGAGGAGACGGCTGAGCTTTCAAACACCTGAAAGGTGCGGTCACTCAGAAAGGACTTGAGCCAGCCCAGGGCTTCTCCTACAATTCCCAGATCGGAAAGGCGATTCAAGAGGATTTTATGGTTTACCGTGTCAAAGGCCGCGCTCAGATCGAGGAGGATCACTGCCACTGATCCTCCCCGATCCAAAATCCGCCTTGCCTCTTCAGTCACTGCCAACAAGGCAGTCTCCGTCCCATGCTTAGGGCGGAAGCCCGTCTGGGAAATGTCAAGCAGATGGTAATGTTCGAGAAACTCAGTTAAAAGGGTGTTAATATGTTTCTCGAGAATCTTGGAAAACCAGGGGAGCAGTGATATTGGGCGGTAATTACTTAAATTGCCTGGATCCAGAGTGGGTTTTTTCAGAAGTGCCCGCACCATGGCATGTTTCCAAGCCAATGGCACCAGCCCTGTCTTTATTGAGGAGTTCAAAAGCTCCAAGAGTGTTGGAAGAATAGTATTGTCAACTTGGGTCAGTGAACTGGGAGGGGCAGAGTCCAGTGGGGAGCCAGATTTTACTTGATGCATCAAAGGCCTCAGTGTGTCGAGGTTCATGGGGGTGAAATAGGCCAGGTGGTTCTGAGAGAGATTTTCTGGTATTGTGCCGGGGTCTGATTTGAAGGTGGAAGATTCAGTTGCCCGATCCGGAAAAGAGAGGTAGATGGTGTTGACCTTGTGAAAAAAGAAGTCGACTAGTTCGTTACAGCGGGAGGTAGGATTGTGGTTGCCTGTCGGGGGAGGTGGGGTCGTTGTCAGAGTTTTTAGTATCTTGTAAATCTCCTTGGGTTTAGATTTAGCCATCATGATTTTGCCATTGTAAAAGGCAGCTTGGGAGGTTTTAATTTCAGACTTATACGTCCTGATGGCTTCTTTATAGATGGATTTATCTGCCTCGTTGAAAGTCATACGCCACCTCCTTTCCAGTCTCTTACAGACACGTTTACTCTCCCTGAGCTCCTCCGAGTACCAAGGCGCAGTTTTTCTCTGTCTTTTTGGGCCCGGTGTGCGAAGGGGAAGAGCAATGTCCAGGGAGTTTGTAATCCATTCGTCAACTAGGTTGCTATTGACAGAAGGGTCAGTGACCAGAATGGGTCTCGTAGTGTTAAGGATGTTGGACCAATTGTCAATATGTAGCTTAGACCAGTTGCGTGCTTGGCATGGGGTGGGGATAGAGGCGGGAGCATTATATGTGGTCCAACTAAATGGTACCAAAAAATGATCTGTCCAAGGGAGGTGGTTGATTGTACCCACCTTAAGACGTTCACAATTACTAAAAATAGGGTCCAAAAGATGTCCCTTGTTGTGTGTAGGGTGAGAAACAAGTTGTTCTAGTTGCATTGCGGCTAGGCTGGCTGTGATTTCTGTGGCGGTGGTATCTAAAGTATTATCAAAGTGAACATTAAAATCTCCAAGCAAAGTAAAATTGGAGGGGGTGATGACCAAATCCGCCACTACAGTGGGAAGCGCTGTTTGGAAAGTTTTACAAGACCCTGGAGGGCGGTAAATGAGGATACCGGTAAAACTATCGTTGGGGGAAAATTCGATAGTGAAGGATAGGCTTTCACAGTCGGAAATGGACTCCGGGGAGTAGCGGCATGTGTAAATGTCCTTAAATATAATGGCAACACCGCCACCTTTACCCTTAGGGCGGTCCAAGCGGGCTATTTGATATCCTTGTGTAAGGGCTTGAACCACTTCCGGTTCAGAGTCTTGGGTCAGCCAGGTTTCGGTCATAAACATTGCGTCAGGGGCAAGTTCGTCCAGCAGTAGAGCTATTTCCACACTGTGTTTTGGGATGGACCTACAATTAAGAAGAAACATGCGATAGTCTCTAAGGGCAGGTTTGGTGGAGGGTTTAATGATCACCGTGTTACAATGCGGGCAGCGGTGAGGGATATCTAAAGGGTGGAAGTGATGACAACACTTTGCTGAAGTAAATGGACAAAGTTGAAATAACAGATCCCCGTTATATATCAGCCTTTTTTTGGTGAAAGGAGCAGGGGGGGTGGCCCCTGGTCCCGGTCGGGCGCGGACGGGCGCAGACGGGCCCGCCTTTGGCGCGCCTTCGGCGCGCCGCCGGCGCGCCCGCTGCGCCCGCCCGCTGCGCCGGCGGGGTAGAGACTCCATTATATGGGCTCAGGATAAGGGGGCGGGCTGCAGGGAACAGCTAGTGCGCTCACCTCTTCACGCCTAAGATGGCGTTCTAGCCCTGTGTGCGCCTGCGTGAGAGCGGGGGATCGAGCCCCGACGAGGGAACAGAGAAGTAAGAAAAATAAACAGTAAAAGCAGTTGCAATTTACAATTGCAAAGTGACAATTTTAAAAGCAGTTCTTTTGAAAGTATTCAGAGCCTACCCCCGGCTTCCGCCTCAGGGGACAACAATTCAAGCAGTGCGGGTCAGCGCCAGCGCGCCTTAAGTACAACTAAGGGGCGGGCTGCAGGGAACAGCTAGTGCGCTCACCTTGACCAAAGCACATAATATAAACGTGGGCAAATTAAGAACGCAGACTCCAAGCCTAAAAAGCAGAGTCAAGTTCAATTTTGCAAAAAAAATTATTCGATCTTTGATAAAAAGCAGTAACTAAATAATAAAGAATAGGTAGAAAAATCAAACAGTCTTATTCCACCAGCGTATAAGCACAGTATGTAGCAACAGCCTCCAACAGGAAGTCATTGTTCTCCTCTGAAAACATTTCAGCCATCCAATGCAATAGTGGGAATGAACATACATGTTCCTCAATGACAGGACCCTCTATCACCATTGGAGGAAAACTCGGGTCATCTTTAATGTAACTGCGTGCCAAGAAGTCATGGGCCGCTGCAAAAAAATTCCAACGTCCCATTATTCCATGTGTCGTTGCTAAGGCCATAATCCCGCCGCCAGAACAGAGCAAGTCATGAACCACTAAGGGGCTCATCAGCTGGTCATAATCCGCGTTGGGAGACACCATACTGCAGAGACAAAAATACAGGACCCAGTTGAAATCACAGCTCAGGCAATGGAACACAGGTTGAACGCATGTGAAAAAGGAGACTCGAAACGATAATCCATAAGCTGCACTCAACGTTGCAAGAGGCAGCGCTCCATCGGAACTAAGCATTCGGTAGCGGACCAGCAACAACCGAGAAATATTGTTGTCTGCTGCAAGATGTGCATCCATATTTAAGTAAACAAATTAATACAAGCACACCAGCAACTAATGTGAGCATTAAGCACAATTCACCAAAGATGCTGGAAAAAAATCGCACCAAGTATAGTTTCTACAGAAGTCACAAGGCCAATGTTTATAACTTTAAAAAAGTAAGCTAACCCCCTACTCGACAACGCATTAAAGATAGTCTAAATTAACTCCCTAGAATTCCGGGGCACATCTGTATTTAATAAAGCATACATTTTTGTGCGGGTGTTTGCTACATGAAGGCCAAATGTTTCTATAGCAGATGTCAGAGCGACCTCTTTTTGAGACAATAGCGCTCTTATATGGCTCAATTGGTTGACTCTTCTTTCAAGGTCAGAATCGACGACCAGATGGAAACATCCAGCTTCCCATACAGAGGAGTAAACACAACTTTTTTATAGCAAACCACACGCTCAGTTACCGTAATCATGTAAGCGATGCCTGCTAACATCGCACAATAAGCCACACAGCTGAATCGGATCTCAAATAAGTGACCACTGCTAACTTTTCTCATAGCGCGCCCTGTGCTCTGATTTGACAGTGAGAGAGTGATCGCACCATAGTTTCTACTGCTAATCATTCTTAGCATACGCTACGAATATGATAAAACGGCGATAATTTTAAAACCGGTCCTTGATAATATGCCCCGAATTTGGTAGCGCGCCCTGCATCGCAAAGCTCGATGCAGGGCACGGAATGAAGGGGCATATTATCAACAACATAAGGCTATACATTATCGCCAGTTTTATCGGCAGGATACTGCTGATAAAGCGGCGATAATGGGCTTGATAATAGGCCCGTGTAAATTCTGATAGCAGCCCAGGTTCTGGTGTTAACCTGGTCTGCTATGGGAATGCACAAGGGCATTTTATCAAGGCTATTATCGCCACTTTATCGTCAGTTTCCTGTCGATAAAACCAGCGATAATGTATCGCCTTATGTTGTTGATAATATGGCCCAAAATTTGTTTTATTAATTTAATTGTTTACTTACCTACAATCATCCAGATTCCGTTGTTTATCACCCCCCACCCTGCCCCTCCCCCGCCCCGCCTGTCACACCGCAACTCCCTCCACGGGCCACGTCTGGGCTTGATAATACGCCTTTGTTAATTCCCATAGAAGCCCATGTTAACACCCGAACATGGGCTTCTATGGGAATTAACAAGGGCGTATTATCAAGACCATTTTTGCCATTTTATTGGCATTTTCCTGCCCATAAAACGCCAATAATTTTAACACCGGTCCTTGATGATGTGCCCGTCAGTGCCATATTATCAGTAAAGGGTGATACATTATCGCTGCTTTAATCGGCAGGAAACTGCCACTAAAGCGGCGATAATGGGCTTGATATTAGGCCCTTGTAAATTCCCATAGCAGCCCAGGTTCTAGTGTTAACCTGGGCTTCTATGGCAATTCACAAGGACATATTATCAGGACCATGATCACTGCTTTACTGGCAGATTCCAGCCGATAAAAGCCGCAATAATGTATCGCCCTTTATTGATCATATGGCCCATAATCCCTTAATGTACAAGGACGCACAAACTGATATTAAACAAAAAAACATAACAGCATGCATTATAGCAAAACACATTTACTACTATAAAACGTTTAACAACGGACGAATATAGGGGCATTTTATCAAGACAGGCGATAACATTATCGCTGTATTATCTGCATTTCTACCCATAAAGCGGCAATAATATTATCGCCTGTCTTGATATACCCCATAATTCCTTAATATACAAAGATGCATCGCACACACTCCCATACAACTTATCAACTAACCTTTCAAATTGATTTGTAGATTACGAAGAATACCACTCACACAGTGGATATTCTTGTACAGAATCTCGCTAGTTCCGTGTTTGCAGCAGAACCATCAAATGGAACATTTTCCCCTCTCATTTTAAACATAAATAGATATAAATAACCAATTAAAACTCTGCACACATTAATTCAAAACAAAACACACATTTCTATTGATTTAACATTCCAAACCTTTCCAACTGACATAACTTTCCACCCTAAACCCAACAGATCATGCAAAAGTCAACTGTCAACAGAGGTCAAAAGTTCAGCATTGTATAAAACACTGCTCCTCAACATATTTAGACTATGGATACGCACTTACTTTTAAGTGCCAATAAAGCAAAAACGTCTCATTACAAGCAACACATATATACACACATAAACTTGATAAATATCTGTAAAAGATTTATTTTGAACTAATTTTTCTTGCTTACGTTCGCTTATGGAACAACTTTCAAAATTCTCACTGTACGCGCACAATAAATATACTGCAAAAAAAAATAGCATACATCACTCATTTTTTTCAATCACCAGACACCCCATCCACCAAGCCTCAAATATAACGTTCAAGACTTTAGGTAGAGCCCCAAATCCACCACGGTACCAGCCGCCTCCCTGCATCATTCGGGAGCCGGAATTGCTTTTGGTCAGAGAAACTACCTTACATACTGCTCTCCAGGCCCGGTTCTAGCGGGTGGGCCAGGTGGGCCAGGCCCACCCAAACATCGGCCTGGCCCACCCAAACATAAACCTGGGCCCTGGCAGTGACCTCAGCAAGGCCAGCAGAAAATGGCCACTGCAATTTAAAACATTCTCTGAACGTTATTTTTCTTCTTTCTTTAGGAGTTGTGTGATTGGGCCTGGGCTCGCACCCCCATTCACGTTTCTCCTATTGGAAAGGTGGGCTTTGTCTCTGCCCAATCGTACATGTACAATTGGGGCATGGCGAAAGGGATAAATCCTTTTGTTGGCACTGGATTTGTGTACCGTCTTCCTGTGTGGATTCTTCATTCTTTTCAGCTGGTGAAGAGGAGTTTGTTTTTGCCGATTCATTTTCCTGACCTTCCTGAACCCTTGAGCTGTTTATCAGATCGGGCTGTGCAGAGTTCGTAGTTAGCAGGTAGAGACTGTGTGGCTATTGTTGTGTTTTTAAACCTGTGAGCAAGACATCTTTGTGTGCTGCGTATACTTCATTTAAATCGTTTGTTTAAATTGTATCATTATAATTCATGACTTGTTCTGCCAAGGATGTACGTTAACTATATGTCCAGATAACTCTGGGGATTAATATACTGCTGGCAAACAATCTTTTGCCTGTTTGTAGTTTTTAAATGCAGAGAAACTGCAGTTAACATGGATAGCTCAGTGGGTTACTGCCTTTGTCACATAGATCCTTTGATTATTTGCAGTTCAGAAGTTACAATCCTAACATAGGACAGTGACCTATGGACTATCATCAAAGACCTGCATTCAAACCAGAATGGTATAACTAGATTTTTTTGTTTGTTTTTGTATTGCTAGTTAGTTTGAATTTTCCCAGTCTTTCATTATTCTAATGTTGCAAAAAAGAGTTTGGACAGATATACATTCTAATCAGTGAAGTCAATCACTGGGGTATGCTTTAAATCCTGTGTGTGTGCTTCTCCAGACCCAACCCTCTTAAAACATATTCCCCAGCAGCATGGATGACATGTGATTCCTACACCTGGTAATCCTCACGTGACATTCCCTATAGGCTGATTTGCATATGTTTATGAATCATTGTCCCTGCATAGTGTGTGTGATGTACAGTACTGTGACACCCTGCACTATGAGTAGCACTATACAACAAATAAAATGCATATGAGAGAGGGGCTACGGAGAGATGATGGGCACTGCTGGATGGTGGTAATTAGGGAATCTGAGGGGGACATCATAGAAGTGGGGCTTTGGAGAGATGAGGGGCACTGGTGGAGGGTGGCAATGAGGTAATCCGAGGAGGAGGTCCTGGGGGGTGGAGATACGGAGAGATGAGGGGCACTGGTGGAGGTTGTTTGTGAGGGAATCTGAGGAGGAGGTCATGGGGGAGGGGCTTTGGAGTGATGAGAGGCACTGGTGGAGGGTGGTAGGGAGGGACTCTGAGGAGGAGGGTGGGACTCTGAGGAGGAAGTCATGGGGGAGGGGCTATGGAGCGATGAGGGGAGAGGGGCTTTGGAACAATGAGAGGCACTGGTGGAGGGTTGTAGGGAGGAAGTCTGAGGAGGAGGTCATGAGGGGAAGGTCATGGGGGCTTTGGAGTGATGAGGGGCACTAGTGGTAGTGGGTGTGTCTGGGAGGAGGGTGGCAATGAGAGAATCCACAGAAGAGGTCATGTGGGGGAGGCTCTTTTGAGCCATGATGGGCACTGGTAGAGGGTAACAGTGAGGAAATCAGAGGAGGAGGTCAATGGGGAAGGGGCTACGGAGGGATGAGGGACACTAGTGGATGGTGGTAGGGAGGAAGTCTGAGGAGGAGTGTGGCAGTGAGGGAATCAGAGGAGGAGGTCAATGGGGGAAGGGGCTATGGAGCAAAGGGGCGCTGGTGGAGGGTATTTGTGAGGACATCTGAGCAGGAGGTCATGGGGAGGGGCTTTGGAGAGATGAAGTGCACTGTTGAAGGGTGGTAGTAAAGGTGTCTACCGAGAAAGAGGTCAGTGGTTGGACACCAATTAATATTTTCGCACCAGCGCTGAAATAGACCCTGTAATGGCCTTTCTGTTTTTGCTTATTTAATTAGCAGTTGGGTCATTAGGGCCACAGTATAACTTATTTTTAAAGTGACAATGTGACAATTTATTGACTGTATAATTAAATAAAATCATTACAGTAAAATCAACAATGAGACAATTTCTTGTATATAAAAAAATAGATACTTAAAAAGCTAAATTTAGAAGCTAGTGCTAAAATCAGGGCTGTGATTGGTTACATCATGTACTTGCATTAAATATTTTGTTGAAATGACTGAGTCCCGCATGATTGTCCATTCCCCAACTATGTGCCTTGGAGTTAATCTGTTGCAGGTGAGCGCATAAGCTACTCTCAATGGTGCATTAAGTATCTTACTAGGTGCATTGCATTCTTGGAAGGGGACGTGCAAATGGGACAATGTCGATGGAGCTGCGTACATCGATCCCGTCCACTGTGGCCCGCAGCTTTTAAGGCCAGCCTGATTTGGTGGATGAATTTTGCCAGTCTTGCCAGGATCATTGTGCTGGTATTAGACAGACATAATGCTGATGCTTCGCTACAAGACTTTATATTCTTGCTGAGGCGAATTGGGCGCAGCAGTCGCCGGCGGTCATAGTTGAGGTTTGGGCAGCAACAGAGAAGGTGCAGTCAGGATTCCTTCTTGTAGGTGCACAATCTGCAAGTTATGGATTCCCCATTTCGAGCCCAAACGGGATTGAAATCAGCTATCCCCAGCATGGTCAGCCTCATAAATAAAATTTTGCTTCGGGTGTGAATTGTGAGGGACTCACTTAAGTAGGGTTGTGCTGTTCCTGCCCTGTATGAATCATTTAGTGGGACCAAGTGCGGGCTTTGGCGAAGAGATTTGTAGTCAAAGTCGAAGGAAATTTCGCGCACTTGTCTATTATTGGCTTTCTTCCATGCGCTCAGGGGGATGTCCTGCCTCGGCATACATTCTTCCTCGATCTTCAAGACTCGTATTGCCTTTCCCAGCGTTGTGTGCCATTCCGAGCCTGGCCACTCGAAGATAGATCTCAAATGATTTTTTAAAGAGTTGGCCGGAGCCCTTAATATTCTTAAATATAGCTTTATAATCTCCCCCTGTCATATCAGGTCTGGTCTTGCAAGGCCGAGCTCCAGTCTTTGCCTAGTTTTTCTTGCCGACTTTGGTATTTGTAGCACCGATTTATATGCCTTAGCCTGGGCAAGATTGAGAAGAGTATCCAGTTTCCCGGGGAAGGCTAAGTGGCCATAGCTGATTGCTGGAAGGAGTTTTGCTCTAAGGGCTATCGGGATAGGGCTGGCGGAAGGGCTAGTCAGGTTCTGGCTGAGTTGTCATAATGCATGGATGACCTTGTTGGCTTTAGTGCTCTGCTGGTTTATATGAATATTCGCCTTGGCCCGTTCCGTGAACCAGACCCCTAAGTAGTTGTATGGAGCCACCGAGCTAATTAGATCGTTTCCCAGTTGCAACTGTGCTTTCTTTTTCCGTTGGTAGGGCCCAAAGATGATGACCTTGGTTTTCCCTTGGTTGACTGTCAAGTTGTTTGCGATGTTACAGCTATTTAGAGCATTTAATGCTCTTTGTAGTCCCACCTTCGTATGGTCCAGTATGACTGTATCATCGGCGTACTGTAGAACAGGAAACCTCACGCTTCCTAATCTTGAGGCTATTAGGCTGGCACCTTTTAGTGCCTCTCCCAGGTCCGCCATGTATAAGTTGAAGAGGCTGGGGGCCCACACGCACCCTTGCTTCAGACCATTCTCTAGGCTTATTTTTGGGGAGACTATACGGGCACTTGTTTTGACCCTCACCCAGGTGTCCTCGTGTAATGACCTTATAGCCTTCAAAAGATTTGGAGGGATGCCCCACTTTTCTAATTTCCACCATAATCATTTTCTGACAACTTTGTCGAGGGCGGTGCTATAATCCATGAAGCAGCAAAAGAGTGGGGGGTGGTTCTTCAATGTTGCCTGGGCTGAGATGTGTGCGAGCGCCAAGACATTGTCCATTGTTGATGCCTGGTGCCTAAAGCCTGTCTGGTACATGGGTATTATGTTTCTCTCTTCTACCCATATTTCTAGATCGTTCAATAGTAGGCGAGCGTAAGCCTTGGCTTCCAGATCAAACAGGGCGATGAGCCTGTAGTTTGACGGCTTTAGGCGATCTCCTTTTTGAAGATAGGGACGAGTTTGGAGCCCCTCCAGGACTCAGGAGTTGTTGCTGTCGAAAAGGTGTAGTTGAAGAGCGGAGTCAGGAGTTTGGCCCAGAACTCCGGTGCCTGTTTGAAGACCGGTGCTGGAATCCCGTTAGGCCCAGGGGCCCCGTCATTCCTCATGCTCTTGATGGTTTTGATGACCTGTTGGGTGTTTACCAAAGTTGTTAGGGTATCATCTACGAAGGCCAGGGATCGATTTCCCATCGGGGCCATGCCTGGGCACTGAATTGGAACTCCTGGTTTTGTGCTGCTCAGTTGCGCCGACTCTGCAAACTCCTCTTTATCGCTTGGTGGGGCTTACTCGTTGGAAGCCGTTACATATAGCTGCTTCACGTGTTGTATCCAGTCCATTTCTGCAACCCCATTTTCTCGTAATGGGCCTCGGTTTCTCAGCTGATTTATATATCTCCAGAGTCGTGCTGAGTTCTTTTGTTTAAGCAGGGAGAAGACCTTGAGCCACTTGCTTTCCGTGTCAGCTTTTTTGTGTTCCCAGACCTTCTTCCTGATGGAAGCCCTCAGTGAGGCAATCAATGCTCCCTCTGTTTGGGGGCGTCCTCTTTTCTTGTCTGCCAGTGCTTTGCGCAACTGTCTTTTGTGGTCCCGTATATCCTGTGGGAGGGTACTTCCTAGTCTATGTGGCCCGTTTATTCTAGGGTTTTGGGGTTTGGGGTTCCCAAGCTTGGATTGTAGATCCTCTATTATATTATCCCATCCTTTTATGAGTGAGGGTTTGCTCAATAAGCTGCCTTCCTGTGCCTGGTCCAGCCATATTTGAAGTGTGCTGTTGATCTTTTCTGACCACTTAATCCTCCGCAGGGCGCTGTGCTTCTCCTCCCCACTTGACTTCCCAATGGATTGGTAGACGATGGCGGGCGGTACGTCCAGCTGAAATGCTGCTCTTAGTGGCCTATGGTCGCTTTCCTTCCTGTCTTCCACTTCAAATTCGTCCATTCTGGCTGCCAGCTGTTCGCTGATCATGATGTAGTCTATTCTTGAGATATCCCAGAATGTGGGCCTGGGCTGCCAGCCGGTCGAGCAGGATCTCTTCAGTTCGTTGGTGGATATCAGCTTGTGATTGTTGAGAAAATCATGCAAGGAGGCTGCCCCACCTAAGCCCCAGGAAGATGTTTCGGTTTTGTCCAGATTTTTCAGGTTGAAGTCCCCAGCAAGGATGACCTGGAATGTTTGGTGCTTGTTTAGCAGATCTTCTACTTTCTGTGCCAGTGCCTCCAGCTGGACTTTCATTAAGGTCTGTGCAGGGTTGATGTAACAGTTTATTACTAGTAGACTCGTTGGCTGTTTATTGAGGCTCAAGCCTCTTAACTGTACAGCTTGCAAACCAGGGAAGTTCAAGTTGATAGAGGTGACTGTGAGTGCGCACTCGTGTTTTATAAAGACGGACGACCGAAGATATTCCTTTTTACGGCTGGTATTTGATGTTCGTAGTACCCTGCCAGAGGAGTGGTTGACAAGACCCACGTTTCTTGGAAACAGATTATGTCTCCGCTTTCCAGAAACTGCTTCAGGTTTTTGTTTTTACCGATTTTGCTGATCCCTGCTATGTTCCAAGATATTATGGTTAATTGCGGCTTTGACGTTGATCCGGGCTCGGCGTCTCCTCTGGCAGGCTGGCTTTTGTCCTGGTTAGGAATGCTGTATACTCCTTCTTGCGCGTCCCTTTTGGTCGGGGGGGGGAAGTGGTGCAGATAACTTGTTGGTTATTTTGACAGGAAATTCTAATGCCCAATTGATCCCTTATACCCATCTGGTTTCTGTCTTTGGGGCCCGGACTGTTTATCCCATGCACTACCGACCAAGTGGCCTTTCTCCGTCTTTCAGGTGCCAGTACATGTGGATATTTTGGATTCGGCAAGATCCGAACTTCAATGCCCCATTCGGCAAATCGGGTGGTGTTGTCCACAACAGCTTGTTGTATTGCTTTGTTCTTCAGTCTCACCACTGAGGAGTCACCATGAGTGTCCCCCTTCATGCTCTCAAATTTCACCCATTCTATGTCACCAGTGCCTGTCTTGTCTAGGGTGTCCAGGTGTTTAAACAGACGTAGGATGTTACTCCGGTTCAGAATGTCGTGGTTTCCCGTGCTCGAGAATCTCTGTGTGAAAACCACCTCGTAGACAACTTCTAATGGAGCCGGCGTTTGTGCTCTTTCTTCCTTTTCTATAGCAAGCGCTGATGAAGTTGGCTCTTTGTTTGAACTTCCTTGATGGCTTGTAGGAGAGCTTCCTTGAGGCCTTACGTTTTGGCCGCTGTTCATCCAAGTAGAAGGCTGGATCTGCGTGTTTGGGTTTAATTGGTTTAAGATGATCCCTTGCTGCTTCTTTGTTGCCGGAGTTATCTGAGATGGCGGTTCTATAGAGAGTAAGTGTTTTCCGACCGTTGAGTGGATATCAGTGAGCTGATTTTGCCTCTCTGGTGACTTTTGACCCTTCGCGTTGGAGCTCCTTGATGGGGTTATTTGTTTGAGTTGGGCTTCCGTTATCGAGGAGGCCGGGGAGGCCCGGTTACCCCAGTTTTTGTCTGTAAATATTGGATACAGCTGGGTTGCTTTTGTGCCCGGTTTTGGGGTCGGTTGATTGATTTTCAATAGCTTTGTTTTTTTCTGTTGTTTCTTTAGCTTCTTTTTTGCTCTCCTTGATAATGATAGTTCTTGCATATCTGTTGCACGTGAGCTATGCTCCCGCTGGACTGTTCCGGTAACATCGCCGTCCTCGAGATTTGGGCTTTGTAGGTTTTTAGATGCTTTTGGGCTACTGTCTAGTGTGTTGTTCGTAAGCTCTTCGCTTTTGCCGTTTTCGGCAATGTTCTGCTGTCCAAGTGGAACCGCAGGGTGCTGTGTTTCCCTGGAGGTGGAACTATTGTGCTTCTCCCATTCTTCTTGGTTGTTGGGAGTCGGAACCGCCATGCTCCCTTTTGCTAGTTCCACTATATCAGCTAGGACCTCGGGAAGGCAGGCCCATTTCTCGATGAGCATAGAGCAGCGACAGGAACAATCGTCCCGTTGGAAGGCCGCAAGTTCGGAGATCCTATCGTCAAGAGCCACCACCTTGGAGCTTATATCTGCTAAGCGGCCTGCAATTGCTTGTAGGAGATCTATTTGCACTTCCATTTGGAATGTTTGGGTTCATCTTGGGGTCGCTTTTCCCTATGGTCTGAAGGTGTGGGCCGGAGTCATTGGGCTGATGGATTTGGGCTGTTGTCCTTACTGTAAGGCCTCCTGTGGGTGTTGCTGTTTCAATGGTTTTGCTGATTGTAATGTCCAGCCCCTTGTCTGTGGGCGGAGGTAGAGTTCCACCCCTGGGTTGGCCTACAGATTGCGTTGGGTAGGGCTGCTCTTGGGCTTCGCTGGCTGATTGCTGGTTAGTCCTATGTGTTTCACGTGTGACAGTCTCATCCTTAGATTTACTGGTAGAGGGAGACAAAAGTCTGCTGTGGTGGTTAGTGCTGTTTTCTCGGGCTGGGCGTGGAACATCAGGGGAGGCGCCCTGGTTAGTACTTTGGTTGCTGCTTAGGCAATCTATTTTCTTGAGAAATTTTCTGATCGAACCCCTTTGATCTACCTCTTTGGTTTTTCATTTAGGCTGTCTGTAAGTTATTTGCTCCTCGTGACTCTGGTTATTGGCGGATTGGTCGGCGGATGCATCTTGGGGCTTTTTTCCGGGGTCATAAGTGATCGCCCTTCTTTTTGAGGCCAATGTGGCCAGGGTCCTTCAGGGGTTTCGCTTCCCTCTGACTGGCAGATGCACTGAGTCAAGGACCCAGCCTCTGATGTCCTCCGTAGGCTGTTAATTTATTGTCGGGTTCTCGGCTCTGTCCCTGTCCACTCTCTCCCCTCTTGCTTTGTGGGGGAAGAGGGGTCTATCAATTCTCCTTTTGGGGAGGTACTTGGTGAGGATAGCGGGGATGGACAGGTGCTCCCTGTCCCTCGCTTTCACCTGGGTCAGTGGGATGGCAGATCTACCTGGGGGTGGTGAGGGTAAACGTGGCTCGCAATACAAGGCACTGTGGGCTCCCAGCCTTAACAATCCTGACTTAGGCTGCCTCTTGATACTTGATGCTGTAGGCGCTGCGCTTATTGATGCGCCAACCGCCCCTCAAAAGTAAGAGGAGCGACCCCTCTGTGGGGGCCACGATGCCATCCCAGCAGCGTGCAGGCAGGAAGCAGGGGGGCAGATGTGCCTTGCTCTCGTGAGACCACACGAATCCGGGGGTCAGCAGAGCTTGGACTTGGACGGCACGGGGGAATTGTAGCTTTGCCCCCCGCTCGGACTCACCCAGCTTCCCAGATGTTGTGCTGCTCCTCTCTGCAATGCACGGCGGCCCACCTCCTCAGCAGCGGCGGCGGCGGCGGCTACTCGGCTACTCGGCTCCAGCTTAGGCGCGAGGGTTCCCAAACGAACGCTGGCTCAGGCTCCTCCGTGTGGTTGTACGTCCTCCTCCAATACTCCAGTGCTTGGCTCAAAGTTCGGCACGCGGCCGTTTGCCGGCTCTCCCGGCTGTCAGCGCCCAGCTCCCGGCTCCCTGCGGCTCCCGTTATCTGCGGTGAGGTGCGATTCGGAGGGCTCCGCTGGTTTTGGCACGAACCACAGAGCACCAGGTTCGCGACACCTGGCTTCACGTCTCACAGCACAGCACTGCACAGCTAGCTCGGCCCAGCTCAACAGCGCCACCTGTAGTTCCTAAAGTGTGTGCTAATTATATTTAGTGTTATATTCACGGTTTTGAGTTTGAAGGTGATTTTACTAATGTTTATTTAGTGGGAATAAGGAAAATGAAGCCGGGTGGTGGCTGAATGGGGCTGGGGACCAAGGTTAGCTGTGAGATAAGGTGCACGTTAGAAGGATTGTAGAAAATTGATAATCAGGCCTTGAAGGTAGTGTGCTGCAGAGTGTGGGTCAGGTGGATATATTAATGAAGAGAGATTCTCTCTGAAGGCTGGCAATGAGGGAGGCTGAGTAGTGTTACTTGCCTGATACTCCCACCTCAGAAACCTCCTCTTCCCATCAAAGGGACCTTACATGGGGAACTAAACACTTTTTGAGAGTGTTAACGATTATAAAGATTTGCAAAATAATGCATTTTACTGGGCCTTGTAAGACTAATGAGAGATAAGGAAGGGCCCTGAAGTAGGCCTTGCTAGATATATGGGCCCATCTCTAGGGGTGGGACAACAAATTAACAGGAAGAGCCAAGGCAGTTGAGCAATCTCTTTGGCTTGGTTCATGGACCCTGGCAACAAGCCGAGAACTGAAAGTTTGCACTGTAAATTGTACGGCATACCGCCTGTGAAATCTCTTCAATATTAAAAAAGTCCTTTCTTAAATGTTGAAGAGATTTTCCAGAGGGGTAACATCACTTCTCTGGAGGAAATAGGTTCTCTGCATAGAGAGTCCCTGCACTTCTAAGGAGCAAATAGGTTCTCCAGAAAGAGATTACTGCATGTTCTCAGGAGCAAATAGTTACTCTGAGTAGAGAGTACTACACTTCTCTGGGGCAAATAAGTACACCGAAAATAGAGCTCCTGCACTTCTGGATTCTTGAGCTCTTACAATGCATCTTAGTCCTGATTTGCAGCCCTGCTAATTTTGCATTAATAATCACCAAAGTCCTTTACATTACATTTAAATGGTGACTTGTGGTACTCCTGCTTTGCCGTCTTGAAAACTGCCTTCAGGCTGATTATTGCCCTACTGTTTTTGAACTTTTAAATACTCACATGTTAAACCTCATTCACAGTTCACTTGGTGCAAATCAACTAGGATTCTTGCCTCCAGTGCCATTTCTGTAATAATAAAATCTGAACAAAAAGGCCAGCTGTTATGTGTGACCTACTTGTGGCTTAGAGTCTTAGTGCAGAAGAAGCGTTATTATAGTATACTAAATTAAACAGAAAAGGTGTTTTCTATGGTGCACAGCTAGAACACATGTATTTGAAGGTGCACTCTTATGTGATGATTAATAAAGAAGGCTCTTGGAAATAAAGATTTGGCTCGGATCACACAATTGGGTCAAGCATGGAAGCGAGGATTGATCCCAGATTTTGTATTTTGACATTGTGCAATTCAGTCAATATATAGGTGTCTCACTCTCCTGTTTAGCATTACAGATTAATGCTTCACCTTTCATACTTGGCATATGACACAACAGCCTGGGCAGCAGGCAGAAGCCAAATGAAAGCTAGGCTTGGCTTGTTTTGGAGCACGAGGATTAAAGAGGACCTTGAGCTGAACCAGCATCTGGCTCAAACCTTAAGTGACACTTGCAGCAGAACTAACTGTTTCAAAACCATATTACAAAAGAAAGTCCCAGATGGTGCAGATGTTGCCACCATTTGTGAACTGATACGTGATTATGCAGAAATCCCCCAGCACTTCATGAAATGTATGTATCTGCGCTGGTTATAGGGGTTTCAATCACAGCCTGTGAGAGCTCCTTTTCAAACCTATCCGCTTCCTCACACCTTTCCGACATATAATGAATTGTGATTGGAAACAGAATTTGACTATTTTAGCACATGAGAAAGAGCTCACGGCAAACCTATGTATGGATGAGTTTTTAAGGGAGTTTTAAAAGAACAATAAAAGATTACCTCTGACTGGAACTGGCAGTTTTGAAATGGTCGGTATGAACACTGCTGGCAATTTTCAAAAATACTCCTTTCTCTTTTTTCAAATGTGTTACTGTTTTTCAAGAATTTTTATCTATGAAAGTACTTTGCAAAAAAATGACGAGAAAATAAAATGTATAAAGTTACATTTGTGCAGAGAAATAAGTGTTGGGCAAATTGCAACGAGTAAATTGTCAGCCTTTCTAGTGCAAAGGTGTCAAGGCTTTTGTTTAGTAATAGGGACTTTCTTAATTTTGAATGCTTCATAATATGCTTAGCATTAAAGTGCTTGTGTTGAAGCCAGGAGCTGGAATTCGAGGGTTTGCAGTTAGGTCCAGACATTGCTTTTACTGCCTGGCCAGCTGGAATTCGAGGGTTTGCAGTTAGGTCCAGACATTGGTCTTACTTTCAAATGACTCTCCACATGCCCTGGGTACGCACAGAAGCAATCCGTTGTCTCTTGCTGCCTGTTTGCAAGTACATATGTTGTAAACTAGGGCTTGTAGGCTACCTCCAGAAGCGACAAATTGAGCCCGCAGTGGCCCACCCGAATGGGCCCTTGGCCCACCCAAATACAAATTCCTGGAGCCGAGCCTGCTGCTCTCTCAGACGAAAAACAATCTGCTTTCCTATTTCAAAGAGAACTCACGCCCAACCATAGCAAACAGCATACTCCCATTAATAGGCACCCTATAACACTACAAGAGCCGACCCTCGGAGACGGTGCTCCCCAGAGCCATCAAAGGCTCAACAAAGGCCATCAAAGATTTTGAACTTGGACATCATTGTAAATCCCCCTAAGCAGTCCTAAGGGATCAGGAAGTCCTGTAGGAAATAGCAAACTTTTCCGATCAAACTACACACTCAATCTACACAGATATACAAATAAATAAAAAATTCACATTTATTCCCACATTAAATTCAAAACGAAACACATTTATATTGCTTGAATTTTTGCACCCTTTCCAACTGACAAAAATTTCAATCCTTCCTCCATTCCACAATCTGCCAGTTACCATAGAAACACTTCAGGGAACACCTAACTCAGAACACAGGTGAAAAGTTCATCATACATTTTTGAAAATTAAAATAGCAAGTATGCTGCACTTGAGAATATACCAGCTTATTTTATGTAACGTTCTTTGCTAACACATATTCTTAACCAATAAAAATCAGCCTTTTAAAACACAGAAGCATTCATCGTAGCTTAGTGCAGAATGTTCTCGAACAACTAATCAATCCTTTTCTTTTTTCAAAACTGCATGTTGTCCACCATTTTAGAAAAAAACTCACTTTTTAAACTGCCACTTCATTTACAGAGACCTTCATAGTGCATCCAGACCTCTCTTCAAGATGCTTACAGTGTCAATTCCCGAGGACCCCATCCCCCGGGGCTCAAATCTAACGTTGCGGACCGTGGGAACAGCCGCAAGATCTCCACGATCCCAGCCGGCTCCCCACTTCCTGCGGGATCCGGCATTGCTATTCCTCATAGAGAGCAGCTTACATGCTTACATTCTAATTTCAAGCATGATTTCAACAGTTTGTTATACATTTTATAAATAACATAGTACTGCACGCTAAAGCAGAAAAGTCAGCACAATTATGATAGAATACAAAATAGAAAAAAATATATATACTTCTACACTCAACAAACTCGTACCCAGAGTACACAGTTTAATTTAAAAAATACCCCACCACAACTAGTTTTTCAAACGCATTGTACAATAAAATGCGTCACAAAATAGGTCACATACATGGTGACTATAACATCACAAAGAAAAAAGAAGGCCACTCTTACGCTACCAGGAAAACACAACAAAAGTACAAAATCCAAACTTCCATTGTAGTGATTTCTTAGTTGCAGGTATAGTTGTCAGATTGACACACACACTCCCTCATGACTGGTATACACCCACACCACACCCATTCAGCGCATCACTCACTACACACGTGACCCTACCTATAAAAAAGACAGTGCACATGTGTTGTACACCATTTTAGAGTTGTTCCCAAAGCACCAAGCAAAGGGCCCACTACCACATGAGTGGCCTCTTTGGTCACTGAGTTACTGGTGCCCGAAGCACTGAGCGGGTGAAGAACCTGCGATGATGATGATGATGATGATGCGAGCACGAGTATGTCATGAACCATAGAGGTACCAAGACTCTGCAACACATTTGAGACTTCTTTGTTGAAGATCGTGACTACATCATGAAGAAACTTGTTTCCACAAAAGGTGAGCAGTGACACTTGAGTACGCATCAGACGGAGTCAAAGGGTTGTAGCTGACTACATACAAAAATGCGGCTTAATATTTTAGACGAACGCACTCCTATATAATATATTAATTTATATATTTTTTACCCAATAGCAGTAACGTTTTTATAATCGCTGAAATGTCCGGAATATATTCACGCAACTCAGTTTACGATGACTAATCAAAATGTCCTTTTGTTTCCTCCAGCAAACATCCTTCAGAAGCAACCACGACCTATCGAGCAACAGCAATGGAATTGTCTGCAACATATTGAATATACTTTGACGTATAGAAGCAGAGTTCAAGTCGAGTGGTGAACTCCGGTGGCCGCACTGTTTATACCAGGTAACCACAGCAGCCTATATATACAATGCCATCTGGCAATGCATTAGAAATAAATCGGCATATTTAGAATGCCGTTATACCACTTTTGCGTCAGTAATGCAGTAGGCACCTCCATATAAACACCACCTGAATGCGGCACTATAACAAGTAAAATGTACCAGGTACACTGCACTCGTAAAACTGTAGTGTTACCTTTATTTGTGAAAGGAGAGAGGGCCATATTATCAAACAAAATGATTGCTACTTTATCGGCAGGAAAGTGCCGCTAAAGTAACGATAATGGGTTTGATAATATGCTCTATGGAATTCCAATCGAAGCTCATGTTAGATGTGAAGGACATCTAACATGAGCTTCGATTGGAATTCCATAGAGCATATTATCAAACCCTTTATCGCCAATTTAGCGGCACTTTTCTGCTGATAAAGTGGCAATAATTTTGTCGCCCAGGCTTCATATTATGGCCCAGGGTGCGTAGTGTACAGCAGCTTCTTTGTAAAATCTATAATTAGCTCTGAGCAGTGACAACAGATAGGTTACAACAGTCCAAAACCTTATTACGCCACTTTTGAGTCACTTTTAACATGGGAAAGTGATGCAAGGAGCTTGAAAGAAAAAATCTCACCTCCAGACTCTGCGATACAGTTTTAATGTTGTTTTCTCTCTCTTTCTCTCTCTCACTCTCTGTGACATAATTTCTCTTTCTCTCTCAAACTTATAGACACTGCTGTCTGCTTGGACGTGTAGAAGAATTGTTAGAAACAAGTTGTGAATTCAACTGCCTGAAATGTTTGGCCGCAAGGTTTATTCAACGGTAAGCACAGAGGCCTAGATCTCCAAAGCCTTCATAGCAATGCATTAGAAATAAGTCGGCATAACAGGCGTCAGTAACGCAGTAGCCAATTCCATATATATACACCACTTGAACGCAGCATTATAACAGAACTTAAATGTACGAGGCACACTGCACACGTAAAACTGTAGAGTTACCAAAACTTGTAATGCTTCAGCTCATTTACTCACATCTACATGATTGTAAACTCTAATTTTTTGTTTTGCAGATTACCAATCGGACATCTTTTAGAATCCATTTAACAGTTTGTTTATAATATTGTTTGTTGTTAAAGTTATTTTTCTAGTTGCTTCTAATATAGTTATAATTCAGTTTCGTTTACATTTATTGATTTAATAAAAGTTAATAAAAAAACTACATACTTCTTTTATTTTGTGGGGGAGGGGTATGACGGCCCACAATAAAAATAATGTTGAAATACTATAGTAAGATATTCAAGACTAGGATTGAAAACTACTGAGTTCTAAGTGACATATATAATAAAAATAACTATGAAAAACGACTAAAATGGCGGTGGACGGAGTACGTAATCAGCGTTTGGCGCCTCAACACTACCTTTCAAATAAATATAGAAAAAATATGATTATTAACATATTACAAAAGTACAGCAGCGGATGACACACACGACCCAGAAAAAGAAAGCAACAAATTTACTACCTGAAATAAAGAAAGGTTTGCTTGTTGAACTTAAAGACAAAAACGTGGACTTCGAAAACGTGGCTGCGCATGCGTAGAGAGTACAACTGCTTCACCAAAAAAGGAAAGTTTTACATACTATATTAGAAATGAAGGGGCATATTATCAACAAAAGGCGATACATTATAGCCGCTTTTATCAGCAGGAAACTGCTGATAAAGCGGCGATAATGGGCTTGATAATAGGCCCTTGTAAATTCCCTTAGCAGCCAAGGTTCTCATGTTAACCTGGGCTGCTATGGTTATTCACAAGGGCATATTAACAAGCCCAATATTGCCGCTTTATCAGCAGTTTCCTGCCGCTAAAATCAGCGATAATGTACCGCCTTTTGTTGAAAATATGGCCCATTGCTCTTTTTTTTGACCAGTAAACTTAGGTGCATATTATCAAGGACCAGTGTTAAAATGATCGCCGTTTCAGGAAACTGCTGATAAAACGGCCATAATGAGCTTGATAATACAGCCTTGGTATTTCCTATAGAAGCCTATGTTAACACTAGAACATACGCTTCTATGGGAATTAACAAGGACGTACTATCAAGCCCAACCTCCCAACATTAATAAAAAAACCCAGACAATGCAGGTACCCGGAGCTGGAAGTTCATTTTACATATTACTGCCCTAAAAAGGTGGCGTTCCCCTCGACGTCTATGGGGAGAGAGAGAGAGAGAGAGAGCTCAAAACATTAATTTTTTTAAAAAGACCCGAGGGGTGCCGCTCCCCGAGACTGCGGGGAGTAGGACAGTAACCCCCCGCATACTTCAAAATAAAAACCAGAGGAGTGCCATTCCCCAATGTTCGGGGCACCTTACAAGCCCCCATTATGCAAAAAAATTGCCCCCATAATTTGCCCCCCGGGACCTAATGAATAAATCAGACTTTTAGTGTTTTTTCACCATTTGCACCGCGTACAAGTACTGCACAAGTACCCCGCCATTTGAGCCTAAACATCCTTGTACGACCCCCTGAGCAAGCCTAGAGATTCAGAATGTTTCTAGCCTGCCCCATCCCTTATTTCTCAACTTTGTTTTACTGTTTTCTTGTGACTCGGTTTTACCGAGGCACAAGATGGCCACTAACACTTCCTGGTTTCGAGTGTTGACAGACAGTTCACAGCCAATCAGCATGCAGCTCACGCTCATAATTGAATGGATTTCCAGATGCGTGCTGCACTCCGTCTCTAGATATTGCTATGATTTTACTTGTATTTTTCTCAGAAACTACTGAACAGATTTACACCATTTAACAAAAAGCACAATCTGCGAACCGAACTCTACCTCTCTGCCAAATTTCGTGTAATTCCGTTCAACCGTTCGGGCTATAGCTAGGCTAAAGGTCCCTATGGAAAATTGCATGGGGAAAACATGTTTTGGGACCCCCCTTTTTTCTTGGCCCCCACTTGACGAATCACCCCCAAACTTTCAGGAAAGGCACAGAACCAAGTAGGCCATTTTCTTAGAGAAATTTATGAGGATTCGTCCACCGGCGCCAAAGTTATTCCAAATAGAATGTTGTGGATTTCCTATGGAAACTAGGTCCTAACTATAACGACCTACTGGCGACCGCCAGGAGGTAATATGGAGGTAATATATATATATATATATATTACCTACTGGCGGTCGCCAGTAGGTAGTTATAGTTAGGATTTTTTTCAATGCAAATTCTCAAAATTCTATTGTGAATAACTTTGGCGCCGGTTGACGAATCTGCCTGAAAACTTCCTCACATTTGCCTTCCGGAGATCCGGTCCTTCCCTGAAAGTTTTGGGGGCATTCGTCAAGCGGGGGCCGAGATAAAAGGGGGGTCCCAAAACGTGTTTTCCCCATGTTAATTTCCATAGGGCGGTCAAACTCACTTTTAGCCCGAACGGGTGAATGGATTTCCACCAAACTTGGCAAAATTTGTAGGGACTGGTAGCCCAATGTGCCTTTGCTATGTCTCAAGATATGTGCTCTAGTGGTTTTTGAGTAATTTAGGTTAAAAAAAATATATATATCTATGGCAGCGCCCCGGTACGCGCACCGGGGAGCACTCTGGGTGCGCCACGCGAGGTGCGCACGGAAGGCTGATTGGCACTCGGGTGTCTGTAAACATTCGAAACAGTCCGGAGCAGCCGCCATCTTGTGTCTCAGTAGAATCGAGACACAAGAGGTGGGAAAAACAAAGGGGGAATTGACCATAAAGGGGCAGAGTAGATCCCCCCTGACCCCCTAGGTGTGATGTGGGGGTCATAAAAGGGTCCCGCGCACCGGGGAGCGGACCGGGGAGCGTACCATGGGAAAAAAGAATGATAGAGTTTTCAAAAAATGTAGCATTTTTTTATAAATTGGAGGTAGTTCTAAAAAGAACTGTTTTTTTTCTTCTTTTTGTTGTTTTATATTTTTTTATTGTTTTTTGAAATTTTTTTACTTTTTTTGACTTTTCTGAACATTTTTTATTTTTTTTGGTATTTTTTAAGGGGAGAAACAAAAAACTGGGAATTCTAAAGATCTCAACAGGAGCAAAAAAAAAATGGAAAACATTAAAGTTTCCTTGGGCACTTGTGGTTATCTCAAGCACGGTTAATAAGTGTGATGCATTGCTCTCCATAGCATATTGTTTGTCCACAAAAAATACAAACCATTTTAAAATTGGAAAAGTTTGTTTGTATAGTAGAGCACATCTCCCTAACTTCCGGTCCCGATGGGGTGGAAACATTAGTTTGGGATATGCTGGCAGAAGATTTCACAGGGTTTCTGGCCAGTTCCCTGACCTCTGCCCTAGCATAGTTATTTGGATGTTTTCGTAGCATATGTCTGATCATTGTGTGGTTGCCGAAGGAGTATTTTTTGTTGGGATTCCCCCTTGACAGCTCCTGATGACATATTAAGCAGGTTCCCTTAGGCGCATTTACTTTTTTTTTGTCGTTGGCGATTGAAAAAACTTGCAGGATGATGTGCTCTTTAGGTTTGTAGGTAATATTGTCCTCACGGACGAATCTCCTCTCCTCCTCCTCTTCATCCTCCTCCTCTTCTTGATCTCCACCACTGTGAAGTTGTGGTGGTCCTTGTGGTGGTGGTGGTGGTGGAGGTGGTGGTCCAGAAGATCCAGCAGCTGCAGCTAATGTATCCATTTTCTACTGAAATAACTGCAGGTCTACCTCTCTCAAAGCAGAAAGTTAGAATGAGGAAAAAAGGTGGGGTCTTTCATCATTTGGAAAAGAAAACTGTTCTGAACCAATGAAAAGTGTTATTTTCAGGTCACAAGACCAGGGGTTTCATCATTATGAAACCAAAACTGTTATGAACCAATAAAAAGTGTTATTTTCAGGTCAAATGACCCGACGCGCTTACGCTACGCGCCCCGGGGTGCGCCCTGGAGCGCGCCCCGGGGCGCGTCGCGTAACCACGTCAGATGCTTGCGTTGCATGGTCGTATTCGCTCGTCTGCTTCCGGGTGCGCTTACGCCGTGTGTATCACGCGGACACGGCTACGCGATACGTCACGGTCATGTTTTCGTTCACGACATTGGCGCTAACGGGACGCTTCCCGGTTTGCGCACCGGGGCGCTTCAAAAGACTGCGCTTTCTGGGGTGCTCACCGGGGCGCGCACCGGGAGCTCTCCAGGGCAAAAAAAAAAACAAACTAATATACATTTAAAAAATTGTTTTAAATAGAAATATAATATAGGATTCATTTTCTAAAATATTACATTTCATAGCTATAGACATTTGCTATTTAAAAAACTTTCAAATTCACTGAAAAAAACATAGGTTTGGGGCCTTATATATAGTTAGGAATTAGCATTTAAAAGACCTATGAAATTCACTGAAAAAAACCATAGGTTTCAGACCAGTTATAGTTTGGAATTAGCATTTAAAAAACCTTTGAAATTCACTGAAAAAACCATAGGTTTCACACCAGTTATAGTTAGGAATTAGCATTTAAAAAACCTATTAAATTCACTGAAAAAGCCATAGGTTTCACACCAGTTATAGTTAGCTGGAAATTTTACTGACATAAACCATTGAAATTCCCACGTTATAGTTAGTTGGACTCACTGTAACTTGCAGCTTGCCGGCGCCATCGTAAAATAGTTACAACAGGCCAGGCTTCAACTTTTGCCCCCGGAATAATCCGCCGCTCGCGGATTTGCGAATTCTCGGTAAATTCGCGGGAGTTCGCGGATCGCGAATTTACCGAAAATTCGCAAAATCCGCAAGCGGAACGGATTTTCCGCTCGTAGTTAACATCCACTCATACACCAACAGTTTTATATAGTCACTCATACATATACGCACTCATCATATGTAGTGATAAACCTATACATCCTGTTACACACCGACAGTCATCCAAAAGTTACTCACACATGCAAATAAACTATTGAACATCCATTTATTTGCATATACAACTATACACACACTACCACCTTACTTCTATGGAAATTTACACATACTTACTCTCCTAAACAATCACTTATAGAAACACATACTTATTTAAACAGGAACTCTTACAATCTCTCGCTGTCACATATACTCACTTATATACATCAATACTCACATATACTCTATTAAAACATATGTATTTACTGATAAAGACACTAGTGAGACAGTCATTCCCTCACTAACATACACATATACACACTCATCCACCCATACAGTCCTGCACATATGCTGTCTTCAAAACACATACAAACAGTAAGTCAGTCACCAACCCATGCAGCCACTTATACACAAAGTGAAACACTGATACATATATTTCAATATTTAAAAGTTACTCGCTAATATATGTATTCACTAAGATACACTTAATGAGGCAGTTAACCAATCATTTTTTTTTAAACATCCATTTACACACTTATTTAACCATTTATTCTTCCATCGACCTTTACAAATACATATATAAAACATATTTATTTTTCAGAAAGACACACATTCACTGGATGGTGTCATCAGTGATGTCATGAGTGATGTCACTGACTATGTCATGAGTGATGTAATATGTGACGTCATCAGCAGTGCATTGCAGGCGCGCAAGTTATAGTGAGTCCAACTAACTATAACGTGGGAATTTCAATGGTTTTATGTCAGTAAAATTTCCAGCTAACTATAACTGGTGTGAAACCTATGGTTTTTTCAGTGAATATATATATATATATATGTATATATTACCTACTGGCGTTCGCCAGTAGGTATATATAGTTAGGATAAATTCCCTATGGGACTTTTGAAAATTCTATGTCTAATAACTTTGGCGTTTGTGGATGGAATCGGCTGAAATTTTCAGGAAAATGGCACATTTTGTTTCTGAGCAGCTCCTGAAAATTTGGTGGGGTTTCGTCAAGGGGGGGCTGAGAAAAAAGGGGGGTCCCAAAACGTGTTTTTTGCATTGAGTTTTCCATAGGGCGGTTGGACTCACTTTTAGCTCGAACGGCTGAATGGATTTGCACGAAACTTGGCAAAATTGTAGGGACTGTTAGCCCGATGTGCCTTTGCTAGGTCTCAATATATGTGCTCCAGTAGTTTTTGAGAAATTAACGTTTAAATCAAGATATATATCTGTAACAGCGCTCTGGGCAGCGATCCGGTCCGCTTACTTTTCGCTTATCGGAACTTTGCGCGCAGAAAGCTGATTGGCTCTCCGGTGTCTGTCAACATTCTAAACAGTCCGGAGCGGCCGCCATCTTGTCTCTCGGTAGGATCGAGAGAGAAGAAGAGGTGAAAAACGAAGGGTGAATTTAATGAAAGGGGGCAAGGTATCCCCCTCTTGACCCCCTAGGAATGCTGTTGGGGTTATTAAAGGGACCCGTGGGGAAAAGAAAAAAAAAATGATTTTTCACGGTAGAAGCGCTTCACGGGCCGCGAACTGGGCCGCAAACTGGTAGCGAAACGGGAATTCGCCATTTTGTGCTTCGTAAATTAAATTACTAGTTATAAGTGGGTACGGGAGACGTATCCTAATCCCCTATGTTTCCTGAGGGTGGGTGAGGAGGCTGATATATGTTGATACATCTCTTCCAGCGGCTGTGCGTGAGCTTTTTTTTTTTTTTTGCTGCGTGACAGTCCGGAGCGGCCGCCATCTTGTCTCTCGGTAGGATCGAGAGAGAAGAAAAGGTGAAAAACTAAGGGGGAATTTAATGAAAGGGGGCAAGGTATCCCTCTCTTGACCCCCTAGGAATGTTGTTGGGGTTATTAAAGGGTCCCGTGGGGAAAATAAAAAAAAAATGATTTTTCACGGTAGAAGCGCTTCACGGGCCGCAAACTGGTAGCGAAACGGGAATTCGCCATTTTGTGCTTCGTTAATTAAAGTACTAGGTATAAGGGGGTGCGGGAGACATATCCTAATCCCCTATGTTTCCTGAGGGTGGCTGAGGAGGCTGATATATGTTGATATATCTCTTCCAGCGGCTGCGCCATCTTGCCTTTTTTCGAATGCCACAATTTTGTCGTGCACGGCAGCCATTTTAGATGCCAGGCTGGTCCCAGGCTATCACCTACCCCTGCGGATGTAGTTTATGGCCCCAGCTGTAGAGAATTCAGACATGCCAATCCTCCTGATTCAGGCGTGTGAGTACTGATTTCAGTGCTAGTCTCCCGCCTCCCGATTTCTGCAAGCAAAAACCCGGGGGCATATTACTAACAACTAGCGATAATTTTTGTCTATAACTTGTTTAGAGACAAAAATTATCGCCGCACATCGGCGATTTTTATCGCAGATAAACCTTGCTATTATCGCAGAAAAGTCAGCGATATTCATGTATTATCGACCTAATGCTCTTAGCCATGTTATCCACCTCCCATTGGATAACATGGCTAAAACCTGCTCAGGGCAGGTGTTAGCTTTTGGAGATATTCGCGCTTAGTGCGAATATCTCCAAAAGTTGGTAATAGAAGGTAGCGATGTTAGGGACTGTTTCCAGTCGCTAACATCTTGGCACGCCACTTTGCATGTCATTAGTGATAAGTATCACTGACATGCAAAGCCGGGCCCAAGATGGTCGCTATCTCCTTTTAGGTGTCACTAACTGGTGTTAGCGACAGCTTGATAATAGGGAAATAATTTTATCTCCGCTTTCATGGTTTTTAAAGCCAAAAAAGCGGAGATAAACCCCCTTGCTAATATGCCCCACGATTCCTTGGGGGTTTCAGCTGATAGGGCTTGGTATTGTGTTACATGGTAATTCTTCCATGAAACGTCAGAGGGTCGATGTAGGGGTTCTAGAAGAGGTGATAAACCATTTAAGCCTCATGAACAAGCGCATGGTCTTTTAAAGATTTCTGAAGTACTCGGGGCGGCGGTGTGTGTGTGCCCTCTTTCAGGAGCGGGCGGGGGGGCACTGCCAGCAACTTGCCAGGTCAGGTAGTGTTCAACACGTGCATCACCCTTTCTCTGCTTGCTATTGCGCTCCATGCTTCGGAAAGGTAAGAAAAAGAACGTGCATTTGAGTTTGAAATGTCCGATCCTGCAGCAGCACACTTCCAAAGCCCACACATGACAATAACCCGATTCAAGGCCCCATTCACCCGTTTTTCAAAAAATAGATAACACTCCAACAAAGTAAGGTTATAAAACTTTATTAACTTTTAACGATAATGAACAGAACAAAAACTAAAAACATTTAAACATTTATTAACACAAAAAGCAACAATGGTTAGAAGCTGTCTTTTGTGCGAATAGTCCCAAGGCAGCACAACGTGCAGAGTTCTGGACGGCACCCAGGTGATGTCGCCTGGGTGCCGCACTGGTTTAGGGATCCTACAATGCTGCTCCGAAAATTGGCGTGGGTCGTCCCGGGTGGGGCGGGGGGAGGCCTCGTCAGTAGCGGTCTGTTGTGCGAATAGTCCCAAGGCAGCACAACGTGCAGAGTTCTGGACGGCACCCAGGTGATGTCGCCTGGGTGCCGCACTGGTTTAGGGATCCTACAATGCAGCACAGAAAAACAGCGTGGGGCGTCCCGGGTGGTGCGGGGGGAGGCCTCGTCAGTAGCGGTCTGTGTCCAGTGTCACATGGCTGACACAACATGTACGACAGGCACCCAGGTGATGTCCAGTAAACTGCCGCACTGGTTTTGGTATCCTACAATGCTGCTCCAAAAATTGGCGTGCGGCGGCCCGGGGGGGGGGGGGAGGCGGCGTGAACGGGCCTCCCCAGGTGGCGGCCATTCAGCTGTTTACCGCCCGCTCTTGCGACTACAGCGTCTCGCTCACCATGTAGTTGAGTTGTTCCCACTCTTGCGGTGCAGCGATAGGCGGCTGCCACATGACTCTTAAAATGGCGGACGGCTCTTCGGTTTTGGGCCTGGTCCACTGAAATGGCCCTGGGACACCTTGGAAGTCGGATGCTTGCCTGCTAGGGCTTGGGCTCCATTCTCGAAAAGCGTCCCCTCAGCCGTGAAGATTGTATAAAAGTCTTGGGGGCTCCCAACTCCCGCAGGCTTTCGGTGGGGAGCGGCTGCCATGATTGCTCGCGGAATGACCACGACGGAGCCACGAGATGGTGGTGCTCTCATGCTGACGCCAGCTTCAGTCTGAATGATCCAGAAACAAGGTGGGGCTTTCATCGTTTGGGAAAAAAAAATGTTCTAAACCAATGAAAAGTGTTATTTTTAGGTCATATGACCAAGCCTTCCATCTTTAGGAAACCAAAAGTAAAATGAACCAATGAAAAGTTTTATAAACAAGTCACATGACCTGTTATGCGACATAGGGCTACAAAAAGCGTAGAAAATCCGTTGGCACGTGAGGCGGCGTCAGTAGCGGACCGATGTGCGAATAGGCCAAAGGCAGCACAACGCGCCGAGATCCGGATGGCACCGAGGTGGTGTCCAGCAAATTGCCGCACTGGTGTGGCCATCCTACAATGCTGCGCCGAAAGACGGCGTGTCCAGCTGAATTGCGGTCACTGTTGCGGTACAGTGACTCGAACGCGCCGAGATCCGGATGGCGCCGAGGTGGTGTCCAGCAAATTGCCGTACTGGTGTGGCCATCCTACAATGCTGCGCCGAAAGACGGCGTGTTCAGCTGAGTTCCGGTCACTCTTCCGGCACAGTGACTCGAACGCGCTGAGATCCGGATGGCACCGAGGTGGTGTCCAGCAAGTGGCTGCACTGGTGTGGCCATCCTACAATGCTGCGCCGGAAGTCGACGTGGGGTGCCCCGTTGGCTTATGAGGTGATGTCAGTAGTGGACTGATGTGTGAATAGGTCGGAACCAGCACAAGGCGCAAAGACCCGAATGGCACGTCCTGGATGTTGAGTGCCTCAGTTGAGATTTCTGAGCAGTGCTTGTAGAACTGTCTGAAGCTTATTTGCACCTGCTGCAGCTTCACTAGGTCCGGCGGAACTTGTTGCCTTTTCCTTTCTGCTTCTTTTCCTACAATGCGTTTCTTCTGAAGACACGACCAGGTCCCTGAATGTGTGCAGGGGGACGTTATTGAATGAATGAACGCGCCGAGATCTGGATGGCACCGAGGTGGTGTCCATCAAATTGCCGCACTGGTGTGTCCATCCTACAATGCTGCGCCGAAAGTCGGCGTGGGGTGCCCCGTTGGTTTATGAGGTGATGTCAGTAGCGGACCGATGTGTGAATAGGTCGGAACCAGCACAAGGCGCCCTGCACTGTTGAGCCTTTTTCAATGTCTGTTTTTTGTTCTTTCCCTTCCATCAAAAACAAAACAAAAATACAAGGCGCCAAGATCCGAATGGCAAGTCCTGGATGTTGAGTGCCTCAGTTGAGAGTTCTGAGCAGTGCTTGTAAGACTGTCTGAAGCTTATTTGCACCTGCTGCAGCTTCACTAGGTCCGGCGGAACTTTTTTCCTTTTCCTTTCTGCTTCTTTTCCTACAATGCGTTTCATCTGAAGACACGACCAGGTCCCTGAATGTGTGCAGGGGGACGCTATTGATTGAATGAAAATGGCGGCTTGACACAAAGCTGACTCAAGCGTTACTGTTGGTGCTATACAGACAAAAATTGGTTTTCAGTTTGTACATTCTTCAGGTTTTTTTTTCCATCCAAGTCTGATTGAGAGTTTGTAGAAAAATGGCTTCAGATTTTCCACATACTACTCTTCAACATTCTTCCTAAATGTAACAATGTGAAACTCACTAGGAGAACGGCTGTTTCTGTTTCCTTTCAAAATGCTGCCACCAATATTTTCTGAATGGAAGACATCATCTTGTAACATAAAGGGCCGAAAGGGGTTCTGGTCTGGCCGATGGTTGGTGGAGACATTTTGACTATATCTTGGACCTGCCCGGCCTCGCCCAAAATGGCGCCGGTATAAATGGGACTCGTAACTCTTTGCCCGCAAATGTATATCTAGAAAATGTTATTGTAAGTGGCCCTGTCGTATTTTAATTACAAAATGTACGTCCACCGATACCGCAACTGTTAGACACCTTTGTTCTTGTCACCTAATGGCCCGCTCGTTACGTTCTTCTACAGTGTAAATGTCTCCTCATCATATACGATTTGAGTTTGCTCCGTGGCCGGCCCACGTGGTTATAGGCCCGTATTTGTATACTGACATTTTCACAATAAAGGTTTTTAAAACAAAACACGGTAGTAGTATTTTCATTTGTAAAGTTTTTACTTTTAGTGACTGTTTTCGAATCAGTAAAAGGCAAGTGAAATAAAGCAGTCCAATTACATGACGGATAAAAGGTATAATATGTAGGAACGCAGTAAAGATAAATGGTCAAGGGCAGTTGTGTTTTTCATGTCTGCAACATAAAGTGATCGATAAGAATCTGATAATCAGGCGCATCGGCGACTAAGACAGCAGGCCGAATCTCTTTTACTCAACGGCTCCGTCATGGAAGGAAGAAACGCCCTTTTTCTCGAAAAAGGAATATATTTTACTTGCCAGACAGTTGTAAATTTTCCGGGAAAGTACATTAGCCTGGAATATTATAACATATGTTTGAAAAAAAAATATTGTTCGAAAATAATAAAAAGCGTAATTTTTAGGTCATATGACCAAGCTTTTCATCATTAAATTAACAAAAGTAAAATGAACCAATGAAAAGTTTTATTAACAAGTCACATGACCTGTTATGCTTACGTTACGCGCTGCGCGCCGCGCCTCGGATCACTTCCGGGTGCGCTAACGCGGCGTGTCATAAAACGCATTACGCGACAACGTAGGTCAAGAATATAGTCTAAATGTCTCCACCAACCAGCGTTCAGAACACAACCCCTTTCAGCAGTCCAAAAAGTTCTGTTAAATGACAACAGAGGGGACAGGCAACAAGAACCATCAGTCAAAGAGGGGAGGGCAAGTTCTTCTCTTCCGGGTCATGTTGGGGCGCTACCGGAACTGATCGAATTGGTAGTCTACAGTGTTTCTGGATGTTTCAGACTAAAGCTGGCGTCAGCATGAGACCACTACCATCTCGTAGCTCCGTCGTGGCCATTCCACGAGCAATCATGGCAGCCGCTCCCCACCAGAAGCCTGCGGGAGTCGGAGGCCCCCATGACTTTTGTAGAATCTTCACGGCTGAGGGGACGCTTTTCGAGAATGGGATCCAAGCCCTAGCAGACAAGCGTCCGAGTTCCAAGGTGTCCCAGGGCCATTTTAGTGGACCAGGCCCAAAACCGAAGAGCCGGCCGCCATTTTGAGAGTCCTGTGGCAGCCGCCTATCGCTGCACCGCTAGAGCGGGCGCATCTCAACTACATGGTGAGCGAGACGCTGTAGTCGCAAGAGCGGGCGGAAAACAGCTGAATGGCGGAAGAGGCACAGTGTAGCAAAAGCGGGCGGAATGGCAACTAAAACGATAAAGGGGCGCCTCACTACAGCTTGTCTTCAGGTCAAACGGATTGTGGGACAAGGTCCAGAATTGAAGAGTCATCAAAAGGCAAAAAGTACCGCCGGACCCCGGGAGCCGGCCGCCTATGTCGGGGGCGATCTCAGGCTACACCAGTGCTATAAGACTTGGGGAGGGTGTCGGAGCCAAGCGTCTTCTCCGAGTCCATGGCCATCACAGCGCCCCTCAGGGGCCTCCGTCAAGCTGTTTAGGAAGGTAACATATCATATTGTTTTCTAATGCAGTCAGGTCCACAAACGACACTCACTTACTTTGAGAATAGTGAAGCTGCAGTAGGAGGAAATAAGCTTCAGACAGTGTTACAAGCGCTGCTCAGAACTCTTAACTATGGCACCCAACATCCAGAACTTATGCTATTTGAGAATGGTAGTGACATCGAAGCATCTCGGGGACCAAAACCATTAACGTACTTTCACGTATGAAAATCTTACTTGGGGAGGGGGCAGGAGCGAAGCGCCCCCTCCCAGTCAGCGCCACCACACCGTATGTTGAAAATCTGAAGCCATCGTTCTACAAAGTCAACCAAACTTGGATTGAAAAATCTAGAAAAATGTACAAACTGAAAACCAGTTTTGGTCTGCATAGCATCAGTAACAACGCTTGAGTCAGCTTTGTGTCAAGCCGCCATTTTGATTCAACAAAGCACAGGCATCGAAAAAGGCTGAAATTCAGAACTCTAAACTATGGCACCCAACATCCAGGAGCTTGCTATCCGGATCTTGGAGCCTTGTGCTGTTTTCGATCTATTCACACATCGGTCCACTACTGACATCATCTTATAAACCAACGTTATGTAAATAGTTTTTTAATAAAATGTTTTACCCTATTTCTTTGCTGGTGTGTTGTCTATATTTTTAATATTTGCATAGGGTTTGTCATTATTTTGTGCGGGATGGGTGATGGAGCCGAGCTGTCTTGCAGCCCTCATGGTGTGGAGCTCAGTTCATCTCACTATTTTCGTATTTCTCAAGAAGGGTTGTTCCTAATATTTCTATTTTAGCGAGGTCAAAAAGAGATCCAATTAGTGGCCTACTGATTTTGCTCGATTACTTTTATTTTTTTACACGATTTTTCACTATCTGCAAAGACTAAACAGAGTATTGCGACTTTGTGCTTGTTTGTAAATAGAGAATGATCCAAAGAGAACCAATTCTAAAACAGTAAATGCTTGGACAACAATCAATCAAATGGAGAGACAAGGAGGTACGACGGATTACAACGGGGGTAAAGGCCTGCGTTAACTACCCTTCTGTATCTGCAAAGAGAGAGTACTAACAAAGGCAAAAGAGGGGAGGGGGGGGGCAGCGTTCAAAGCACATCAGCGTGCATAAATATGAAAATGTTTTTATCTATCACGTATTTGACATTTTAAAGCTTTTCATATTTGCTATTAAAAAACCAATGAAATTCACAGAAAAAACCATAGGTTATAGTGGATATATAGTTAGGAATTTGCATTTACAAAACCTTGAAAATTCAATGAAAAAACCATAGGTTATAGGCCATATATAGTTAGGAATTAGCATTTACAAAACCTTATTTTACTCGCATAAAACCATTGAAATTCCATATATAGTTAGCTAACTATAAGCGCTAACTATATATCGCGCACCCGCAATCCACTGCTGATGATGTCACATATTACATCATTCATGACATGGTCAGTGACATCACTGATGACATCACTGATGACATCTCAAATGACATCACTGATGACAACTCAAATGATATCAATGATGACATCTCAAATGACATCACTGATGACAACTCAAATGACATCACTGATGACATCTCATTTGTCATCACTGATCACATCACTCATGTGATAATACAATGAACCTCTTCAGACTCTAATATAACCTTACATACACTCAGTATAAACAGACACTCACAGACTGTCACTCATCCATGGACTTACTCACACACCTAGTCAGTCATGCAAAGAATCAATCACACCTCCATTTCCTCAACTATACAGTTATACACATCTTACTTATTCAAACATATAATAACACATATTTACTCTCTTATATAATCCCTGATACAAGCTCACAGTGATCGATACAGCCACTCACACATTCACTGGCTCTTATGTTCAGTTATTTATATATCTCAACTCTCACATGTATTGTGTTTTACATACGTACTTACTTGCACATGTAGCAATGAGAAATCCATTCACTCACCAACACACCCATGCACAGTCAACCGCCCATATAGCTGTTTCCACATGCACTCTTGAACTCATACTCCTAGTGAATCAACTGCTTACACATCTATGCACAGAGTCACGCACCTCCCAGCCACCCACACACACACTCAGCCTCCCATTCAAATACTTGGGCAACCAATCAATAACCCATATGGCCACTCTTATAGCTACTGATCAACACATGCAGCAGCTTACACAACAACAAACATACTGATGCACGAATTAAGACAGTTTAGTCACTAACCCATGTACTCAGTGAGACACATTTAATCACTCACTCATACAGTCAGTCATGCACCTACTAAATTCTTCATCCAGACACTTATACATCCACTCATTCTTCAATATGTGAAACATATTTAAACTTTACAGACACATACAATCACTGGATGTTGTGATCAGTGATGTCATCAGTGATGTCATTTGAGATGTCATCAGTGATGTCATCAGTGATGTCACTGACCATGTCATGAATGATGTAATATGTGACATCATCAGCAGTGGATTGCGGGTGCGCGATATATAGTTAGCGCTTATAGTTAGCTAACTATATATGGAATTTCAATGGTTTTATGCGAGTAAAATAAGGTTTTGTAAATGCTAATTCCTAACTATATATGGCCTATAACCTATGGTTTTTTCATTGAATTTTCAAGGTTTTGTAAATGCAAATTCCTAACTATATATCCACTATAACCTATGGTTTTTTCTGTGAATATATATATATATATATATATTCACAGAAAAAACCATAGGTTATAGTGGATATATAGTTAGGAATTTGCATTTACAAAACCTTGAAAATTCAATGAAAAAACCATAGGTTATAGGCCATATATAGTTAGGAATTAGCATTTACAAAACCTTATTTTACTCGCATAAAACCATTGAAATTCCATATATAGTTAGCTAACTATAAGCGCTAACTATATATCGCGCACCCGCAATCCACTGCTGATGATGTCACATATTACATCATTCATGACATGGTCAGTGACATCACTGATGACATCACTGATTACAACATCCAGTGACTGTATGTTTCTGTAAAGTTAAAATATGTTTCACATATTGAAGAATGAGTGGATGTATAAGTGTCTGGATGAAGAATTTAGTAGGTGCATGACTGACTGTATGAGTGAGTGATTAAATGTGTCTCACTGAGTACATGGGTTAGTGACTAAACTGTCTTAATTCGTGCATCAGTATCTTTGTTGTTGTGTAAGCTGCTGCATGTGTTGATCAGTAGCTATAAGAGTAGCCATATGGGTTATTGATTGGTTGCCCAAATATTTGAATGGGAGGCTGAGTGTGTGTGTGGGTGGCTGGGAGGTGCGTGACTCTGTGCATAGATGTGTAAGCAGTTGATTCACTAGGAGTATGAGTTCAAGAGTGCATGTGGAAACAGCTATATGAGCGGTTGACTGTGCATGGGTGTGTTGGTGAGTGAATGGATTTCTCATTGCTACATGTGCAAGTAAGTACGTATGTAAAACACAATACATGTGAGAGTTGAGATATATAAATAACTGAACATAAGAGCCAGTGAATGTGTGAGTGGCTGTATCGATCACTGTGAGCTTGTATCAGGGATTATATAAGAGAGTAAATATGTGTTATTATATGTTTGAATAAGTAAGATGTGTATAACTGTATAGTTGAGGAAATGGAGGTGTGATTGATTCTTTGCATGACTGACTAGGTGTGTGAGTAAGTCCATGGATGAGTGACAGTCTGTGAGTGTCTGTTTATACTGAGTGTATGTAAGGTTATATTAGAGTCTGAAGAGGTTCATTGTATTATCACATGAGTGATGTGATCAGTGATGACAAATGAGATGTCATCAGTGATGTCATTTGAGTTGTCATCAGTGATGTCATTTGAGATGTCATCATTGATATCATTTGAGTTGTCATCAGTGATGTCATTTGAGATGTCATCAGTGATGTCATCAGTGATGTCACTGACCATGTCATGAATGATGTAATATGTGACATCATCAGCAGTGGATTGCGGGTGCGCGATATATAGTTAGCGCTTATAGTTAGCTAACTATATATGGAATTTCAATGGTTTTATGCGAGTAAAATAAGGTTTTGTAAATGCTAATTCCTAACTATATATGGCCTATAACCTATGGTTTTTTCATTGAATTTTCAAGGTTTTGTAAATGCAAATTCCTAACTATATATCCACTATAACCTATGGTTTTTTCTGTGAATTTCATTGGTTTTTTAATAGCAAATATGAAAAGCTTTAAAATGTCAAGTACGTGATAGATAAAAACATTTTCGTATTTATGCACGCTGATGTGCTTTGAACGCTGCCCCCCCCCCTCCCCTCTTTTGCCTTTGTTAGTACTCTCTCTTTGCAGATACAGAAGGGTAGTTAACGCAGGTCTTTACCCCCGTTGTAATCCGTCGTACCTCCTTGTCTCTCCATTTGATTGATTGTTGTCCAAGCATTTACTGTTTTAGAATTGGTTCTCTTTGGATCATTCTCTATTTACAAACAAGCACAAAGTCGCAATACTCTGTTTAGTCTTTGCAGATAGTGAAAAATCGTGTAAAAAAATAAAAGTAATCGAGCAAAATCAGTAGGCCACTAATTGGATCTCTTTTTGACCTCGCTAAAATAGAAATATTAGGAACAACCCTTCTTGAGAAATACGAAAATAGTGAGATGAACTGAGCTCCACACCATGAGGGCTGCAAGACAGCTCGGCTCCATCACCCATCCCGCACAAAATAATGACAAACTCTATGCAAATATTAAAAATATAGACAACACACCAGCAAAGAAATAGGGTAAAACATTTTATTAAAAAACTATTTACATAACGTTGGTTTATAAGATGATGTCAGTAGTGGACCGATGTGTGAATAGATCGAAAACAGCACAAGGCTCCAAGATCCGGATAGCAAGCTCCTGGATGTTGGGTGCCATAGTTTAGAGTTCTGAATTTCAGCCTTTTTCAATGCCTGTGCTTTGTTGAATCAAAATGGCGGCTTGACACAAAGCTGACTCAAGCGTTGTTACTGATGCTATGCAGACCAAAACTGGTTTTCAGTTTGTACATTTTTCTAGATTTTTCAATCCAAGTTTGGTTGACTTTGTAGAACGATGGCTTCAGATTTTCAACATACGGTGTGGTGGCGCTGACTGGGAGGGGGCGCTTCGCTCCTGCCCCCTCCCCAAGTAAGATTTTCATACGTGAAAGTACGTTAATGGTTTTGGTCCCCGAGATGCTTCGATGTCACTACCATTCTCAAATAGCATAAGTTCTGGATGTTGGGTGCCATAGTTAAGAGTTCTGAGCAGCGCTTGTAACACTGTCTGAAGCTTATTTCCTCCTACTGCAGCTTCACTATTCTCAAAGTAAGTGAGTGTCGTTTGTGGACCTGACTGCATTAGAAAACAATATGATATGTTACCTTCCTAAACAGCTTGACGGAGGCCCCTGAGGGGCGCTGTGATGGCCATGGACTCGGAGAAGACGCTTGGCTCCGACACCCTCCCCAAGTCTTATAGCACTGGTGTAGCCTGAGATCGCCCCCGACATAGGCGGCCGGCTCCCGGGGTCCGGCGGTACTTTTTGCCTTTTGATGACTCTTCAATTCTGGACCTTGTCCCACAATCCGTTTGACCTGAAGACAAGCTGTAGTGAGGCGCCCCTTTATCGTTTTAGTTGCCATTCCGCCCGCTTTTGCTACACTGTGCCTCTTCCGCCATTCAGCTGTTTTCCGCCCGCTCTTGCGACTACAGCGTCTCGCTCACCATGTAGTTGAGATGCGCCCGCTCTAGCGGTGCAGCGATAGGCGGCTGCCACAGGACTCTCAAAATGGCGGCCAGCTCTTCGGTTTTGGGCCTGGTCCACTAAAATGGCCCTGGGACACCTTGGAACTCGGACGCTTGTCTGCTAGGGCTTGGATCCCATTCTCGAAAAGCGTCCCCTCAGCCGTGAAGATTCTACAAAAGTCTTGGGGGCCTCCGACTCCCGCAGGCTTCTGGTGGGGAGCGGCTGCCATGATTGCTCGTGGAATGGCCACGACGGAGCTACGAGATGGTAGTGGTCTCATGCTGACGCCAGCTTTAGTCTGAAACATCCAGAAACACTGTAGACTACCAATTCGATCAGTTCCGGTAGCGCCCCAACATGACCCGGAAGAGAAGAACTTGCCCTCCCCTCTTTGACTGATGGTTCTTGTTGCCTGTCCCCTCTGTTGTCATTTAACAGAACTTTTTGGACTGCTGAAAGGGGTTGTGTTCTGAACGCTGGTTGGTGGAGACATTTAGACTATATTCTTGACCTACGTTGTCGCGTAATGCGTTTTATGACACGCCGCGTTAGCGCACCCGGAAGTGATCCGAGGCGCGGCGCGCAGCGCGTAACGTAAGCATAACAGGTCATGTGACTTGTTAATAAAACTTTTCATTGGTTCATTTTACTTTTGTTAATTTAATGATGAAAAGCTTGGTCATATGACCTAAAAATTACGCTTTTTATTATTTTCGAACAATATTTTTTTTTCAAACATATGTTATAATATTCCAGGCTAATGTACTTTCCCGGAAAATTTACAACTGTCTGGCAAGTAAAATATATTCCTTTTTCGAGAAAAAGGGCGTTTCTTCCTTCCATGACGGAGCCGTTGAGTAAAAGAGATTCGGCCTGCTGTCTTAGTCGCCGATACGCCTGATTATCAGATTCTTATCGATCACTTTATGTTGCAGACATGAAAAACACAACTGCCCTTGACCATTTATCTTTACTGCGTTCCTACATATTATACCTTTTATCCGTCATGTAATTGGACTGCTTTATTTCACTTGCCTTTTACTGATTCGAAAACAGTCACTAAAAGTAAAAACTTTACAAATGAAAATACTACTACCGTGTTTTGTTTTAAAAACCTTTATTGTGAAAATGTCAGTATACAAATACGGGCCTATAACCACGTGGGCCGGCCACGGAGCAAACTCAAATCGTATATGATGAGGAGACATTTACACTGTAGAAGAACGTAACGAGCGGGCCATTAGGTGACAAGAACAAAGGTGTCTAACAGTTGCGGTATCGGTGGACGTACATTTTGTAATTAAAATACGACAGGGCCACTTACAATAACATTTTCTAGATATACATTTGCGGGCAAAGAGTTACGAGTCCCATTTATACCGGCGCCATTTTGGGCGAGGCCGGGCAGGTCCAAGATATAGTCAAAATGTCTCCACCAACCATCGGCCAGACCAGAACCCCTTTCGGCCCTTTATGTTACAAGATGATGTCTTCCATTCAGAAAATATTGGTGGCAGCATTTTGAAAGGAAACAGAAACAGCCGTTCTCCTAGTGAGTTTCACATTGTTACATTTAGGAAGAATGTTGAAGAGTAGTATGTGGAAAATCTGAAGCCATTTTTCTACAAACTCTCAATCAGACTTGGATGGAAAAAAAAACCTGAAGAATGTACAAACTGAAAACCAATTTTTGTCTGTATAGCACCAACAGTAACGCTTGAGTCAGCTTTGTGTCAAGCCACCATTTTCATTCAATCAATAGCGTCCCCCTGCACACATTCAGGGACCTGGTCGTGTCTTCAGATGAAACGCATTGTAGGAAAAGAAGCAGAAAGGAAAAGGAAAAAAGTTCCGCCGGACCTAGTGAAGCTGCAGCAGGTGCAAATAAGCTTCAGACAGTCTTACAAGCACTGCTCAGAACTCTCAACTGAGGCACTCAACATCCAGGACTTGCCATTCGGATCTTGGCGCCTTGTATTTTTGTTTTGTTTTTGATGGAAGGGAAAGAACAAAAAACAGACATTGAAAAAGGCTCAACAGTGCAGGGCGCCTTGTGCTGGTTCCGACCTATTCACACATCGGTCCGCTACTGACATCACCTCATAAACCAACGGGGCACCCCACGCCGACTTTCGGCGCAGCATTGTAGGATGGACACACCAGTGCGGCAATTTGATGGACACCACCTCGGTGCCATCCAGATCTCGGCGCGTTCATTCATTCAATAGCGTCCCCCTGCACACATTCAGGGACCTGGTCGTGTCTTCAGAAGAAACGCATTGTAGGAAAAGAAGCAGAAAGGAAAAGGCAACAAGTTCCGCCGGACCTAGTGAAGCTGCAGCAGGTGCAAATAAGCTTCAGACAGTTCTACAAGCACTGCTCAGAAATCTCAACTGAGGCACTCAACATCCAGGACTTGCCATTCGGATCTTGGCGCCTTGTGCTGGTTCCGACCTATTCACACATCAGTCCACTACTGACATCACCTCATAAGCCAACGGGGCACCCCACGCCGACTTCCGGCGCAGCATTGTAGGATGGCCACACCAGTGCAGCCACTTGCTGGACACCACCTCGGTGCCATCCGGATCTCAGCGCGTTCGAGTCACTGTGCCGGAAGAGTGACCGGAACTCAGCTGAACACGCCGTCTTTCGGCGCAGCATTGTAGGATGGCCACACCAGTACGGCAATTTGCTGGACACCACCTCGGCGCCATCCGGATCTCGGCGCGTTCGAGTCACTGTACCGCAACAGTGACCGCAATTCAGCTGGACACGCCGTCTTTCGGCGCAGCATTGTAGGATGGCCACACCAGTGCGGCAATTTGCTGGACACCACCTCGGTGCCATCCGGATCTCGGCGCGTTGTGCTGCCTTCGGCCTATTCGCACATCGGTCCGCTACTGACGCCGCCTCACGTGCCAACGGATTTTCTACGCTTTTTGTAGCCCTATGTCGCATAACAGGTCATGTGACTTGTTTATAAAACTTTTCATTGGTTCATTTTACTTTTGGTTTCCTAAAGATGGAAGGCTTGGTCATATGACCTAAAAATAACACTTTTCATTGGTTTAGAAATTTTTTTTTTCCCAAACGATGAAAGCCCCACCTTGTTTCTGGATCATTCAGACTGAAGCTGGCGTCAGCATGAGAGCACCACCATCTCGTGGCTCCGTCGTGGTCATTCCGCGAGCAATCATGGCAGCCGCTCCCCACCGAAAGCCTGCGGGAGTCGGGAGCCCCCAAGACTTTTATACAATCTTCACGGCTGAGGGGACGCTTTTCGAGAATGGAGCCCAAGCCCTAGCAGGCAAGCATCCGACTTCCAAGGTGTCCCAGGGCCATTTCAGTTGACCAGGCCCAAAACCGAAGAGCCGTCCGCCATTTTAAGAGTCATGTGGCAGCCGCCTATCGCTGCACCGCAAGAGTGGGAACAACTCAACTACATGGTGAGCGAGACGCTGTAGTCGCAAGAGCGGGCGGTAAACAGCTGAATGGCCGCCACCTGGGGAGGCCCGTTCACGCCGCCTCCCCCCCCCCCCCCGGGCCGCCGCACGCCAATTTTCGGAGCAGCATTGTAGGATACCAAAACCAGTGCGGCAGTTTACTGGACATCACCTGGGTGCCTGTCGTACATGTTGTGTCAGCCATGTGACACTGGACACAGACCGCTACTGACGAGGCCTCCCCCCGCACCACCCGGGACGCCCCACGCTGTTTTTCTGTGCTGCATTGTAGGATCCCTAAACCAGTGCGGCACCCAGGCGACATCACCTGGGTGCCGTCCAGAACTCTGCACGTTGTGCTGCCTTGGGACTATTCGCACAACAGACCGCTACTGACGAGGCCTCCCCCCGCCCCACCCGGGACGCCCCACGCCAATTTTCGGAGCAGCATTGTAGGATCCCTAAACCAGTGCGGCACCCAGGCGACATCACCTGGGTGCCGTCCAGAACTCTGCACGTTGTGCTGCCTTGGGACTATTCGCACAAAAGACAGCTTCTAACCATTGTTGCTTTTTGTGTTAATAAATGTTTAAATGTTTTTAGTTTTTGTTCTGTTCATTATCGTTAAAAGTTAATAAAGTTTTATAACCTTACTTTGTTGGAGTGTTATCTATTTTTTGAAAAACGGGTGAATGGGGCCTTGAATCGGGTTATTGTCATGTGTGGGCTTTGGAAGTGTGCTGCTGCAGGATCGGACATTTCAAACTCAAATGCACGTTCTTTTTCTTACCTTTCCGAAGCATGGAGCGCAATAGCAGGCAGAGAAAGGGTGATGCACGTGTTGAACACTACCTGACCTGGCAAGTTGCTGGCAGTGCCCCCCCGCCCGCTCCTGAAAGAGGGCACACACACACCGCCGCCCCGAGTACTTCAGAAATCTTTAAAAGACCATGCGCTTGTTCATGAGGCTTAAATGGTTTATCACCTCTTCTAGAACCCCTACATCGACCCTCTGACGTTTCATGGAAAAATTACCATGTAACACAATACCAAGCCCTATCAGCTGAAACCCCCAAGGAATCGTGGGGCATATTATCAAGGGGGTTTATCTCCGCTTTTTTGGCTTTAAAAACCATGAAAGCGGAGATAAAATTATTTCCCTATTATCAAGCTGTCGCTAACACCAGTTAGTGACACCTAAAAGGAGATAGCGACCATCTTGGGCCCGGCTTTGCATGTCAGTGATACTTATCACTAATGACATGCAAAGTGGCGTGCCAAGATGTTAGCGACTGGAAACAGTCCCTAACATCGCTACCTTCTATTACCAACTTTTGGAGATATTCGCACTAAGCGCGAATATCTCCAAAAGCTAACACCTGCCCTGAGCAGTTCTTAGCCATGTTATCCAATGGGAGGTGGATAACATGGCTAAGAGCATTAGGTCGATAATACATGAATATTTACTGACTTTTCTGCGATAATAGCAAGGTTTATCTGCGATAAAAATCGCCGATGTGCGGCGATAATTTTTGTCTCTAAACAAGTTATAGACAAAAATTATCGCTAGTTGTTAGTAATATGCCCCCGGGTTTTTGCTTGCAGAAATCGGGAGGCGGGAGACTAGCACTGAAATCAGTACTCACACGCCTGAATCAGGAGAATTGGCATGTCTGAATTCTCTACAGCTGGGGCCATAAACTACATCCGCAGGGGTAGGTGATAGCCTGGGACCAGCCTGGCATCTAAAATGGCTGCCGTGCACGACAAAATTGTGGCATTCGAAAAAAGGCAAGATGGCGCAGCCGCTGGAAGAGATATATCAACATATATCAGCCTCCTCAGCCACCCTCAGGAAACATAGGGGATTAGGATATGTCTCCCGCACCCCCTTATACCTAGTACTTTAATTAACGAAGCACAAAATGGCGAATTCCCGTTTCGCTACCAGTTTGCGGCCCAGTTCGCGGCCCGTGAAGCGCTTCTACCGTGAAAAATCATTTTTTTTTTATTTTCCCCACGGGACCCTTTAATAACCCCAACAACATTCCTAGGGGGTCAAGAGGGGGATACCTTGCCCCCTTTCATTAAATTCCCCCTTAGTTTTTCACCTTTTCTTCTCTCTCGATCCTACCGAGAGACAAGATGGCGGCCGCTCCGGACTGTCACGCAGCAAAAAAAAAAAAAAAGCTCACGCACAGCCGCTGGAAGAGATGTATCAACATATATCAGCCTCCTCACCCACCCTCAGGAAACATAGGGGATTAGGATACGTCTCCCGTACCCACTTATAACTAGTAATTTAATTTACGAAGCACAAAATGGCGAATTCCCGTTTCGCTACCAGTTCGCGGCCGCGCTTCTACCGTGAAAAATCATTTTTTTTTTATTTTCCCCACGGGACCCTTTAATAACCCCAACAACATTCCTAGGAGGTCAAGAGGGGGATACCTTGCCCCCTTTCATTAAATTCCCCCTTCGTTTTCCACCTCTTCTTCTCTCTCGATCCTACCGAGAGACAAGATGGCGTCCGCTCCGGACTGTTTAGAATGTTGACAGACACCGGAGAGCCAATCAGCTTTCTGCGCGCAAAGTTCCGATAAGCGAAAAGTAAGCGGACCGGATCGCTGCCCAGAGCGCTGTTACAGATATATATCTTGGTTTGAACGTTAATTTCTCAAAAACTACTGGAGCACATATATTGAGACCTAGCAAAGGCACATCGGGCTAACAGTCCCTACAATTTTGCCAAGTTTCGTGCAAATCCATTCAGCCGTTCGAGCTAAAAGTGAGTCCAACCGCCCTATGGAAAACTCAATGCAAAAAACGCGTTTTGGGACCCCCCTTTTTTCTCAGCCCCCCCTTGACGAAACCCCACCAAATTTTTAGGAGCTGCTCAGAAACAAAATGTGCCATTTTCCTGAAAATTTCAGCCGATTCCATCCACAAACGCCAAAGTTATTAGACATAGAATTTTCAAATGTCTCCCGCACCCCCTTATACCTAGTACTTTAATTAACGAAGCACAAAATGGCGAATTCCCGTTTCGCTACCAGTTTGCGGCCCAGTTCGCGGCCCGTGAAGCGCTTCTACCGTGAAAAATCATTTTTTTTTTATTTTCCCCACGGGACCCTTTAATAACCCCAACAACATTCCTAGGGGGTCAAGAGGGGGATACCTTGCCCCCTTTCATTAAATTCCCCCTTAGTTTTTCACCTTTTCTTCTCTCTCGATCCTACCGAGAGACAAGATGGCGGCCGCTCCGGACTGTCACGCAGCAAAAAAAAAAAAAAAGCTCACGCACAGCCGCTGGAAGAGATGTATCAACATATATCAGCCTCCTCACCCACCCTCAGGAAACATAGGGGATTAGGATACGTCTCCCGTACCCACTTATAACTAGTAATTTAATTTACGAAGCACAAAATGGCGAATTCCCGTTTCGCTACCAGTTCGCGGCCGCGCTTCTACCGTGAAAAATCATTTTTTTTTATTTTCCCCACGGGACCCTTTAATAACCCCAACAACATTCCTAGGAGGTCAAGAGGGGGATACCTTGCCCCCTTTCATTAAATTCCCCCTTCGTTTTCCACCTCTTCTTCTCTCTCGATCCTACCGAGAGACAAGATGGCGTCCGCTCCGGACTGTTTAGAATGTTGACAGACACCGGAGAGCCAATCAGCTTTCTGCGCGCAAAGTTCCGATAAGCGAAAAGTAAGCGGACCGGATCGCTGCCCAGAGCGCTGTTACAGATATATATCTTGGTTTGAACGTTAATTTCTCAAAAACTACTGGAGCACATATATTGAGACCTAGCAAAGGCACATCGGGCTAACAGTCCCTACAATTTTGCCAAGTTTCGTGCAAATCCATTCAGCCGTTCGAGCTAAAAGTGAGTCCAACCGCCCTATGGAAAACTCAATGCAAAAAACGCGTTTTGGGACCCCCCTTTTTTCTCAGCCCCCCCTTGACGAAACCCCACCAAATTTTTAGGAGCTGCTCAGAAACAAAATGTGCCATTTTCCTGAAAATTTCAGCCGATTCCATCCACAAACGCCAAAGTTATTAGACATAGAATTTTCAAATGTCTCCCGCACCCCCTTATACCTAGTACTTTAATTAACGAAGCACAAAATGGCGAATTCCCGTTTCGCTACCAGTTTGCGGCCCAGTTCGCGGCCCGTGAAGCGCTTCTACCGTGAAAAATCATTTTTTTTTTATTTTCCCCACGGGACCCTTTAATAACCCCAACAACATTCCTAGGGGGTCAAGAGGGGGATACCTTGCCCCCTTTCATTAAATTCCCCCTTAGTTTTTCACCTTTTCTTCTCTCTCGATCCTACCGAGAGACAAGATGGCGGCCGCTCCGGACTGTCACGCAGCAAAAAAAAAAAAAAAGCTCACGCACAGCCGCTGGAAGAGATGTATCAACATATATCAGCCTCCTCACCCACCCTCAGGAAACATAGGGGATTAGGATACGTCTCCCGTACCCACTTATAACTAGTAATTTAATTTACGAAGCACAAAATGGCGAATTCCCGTTTCGCTACCAGTTCGCGGCCGCGCTTCTACCGTGAAAAATCATTTTTTTTTTATTTTCCCCACGGGACCCTTTAATAACCCCAACAACATTCCTAGGAGGTCAAGAGGGGGATACCTTGCCCCCTTTCATTAAATTCCCCCTTCGTTTTCCACCTCTTCTTCTCTCTCGATCCTACCGAGAGACAAGATGGCGTCCGCTCCGGACTGTTTAGAATGTTGACAGACACCGGAGAGCCAATCAGCTTTCTGCGCGCAAAGTTCCGATAAGCGAAAAGTAAGCGGACCGGATCGCTGCCCAGAGCGCTGTTACAGATATATATCTTGGTTTGAACGTTAATTTCTCAAAAACTACTGGAGCACATATATTGAGACCTAGCAAAGGCACATCGGGCTAACAGTCCCTACAATTTTGCCAAGTTTCGTGCAAATCCATTCAGCCGTTCGAGCTAAAAGTGAGTCCAACCGCCCTATGGAAAACTCAATGCAAAAAACGCGTTTTGGGACCCCCCTTTTTTCTCAGCCCCCCCTTGACGAAACCCCACCAAATTTTCAGGAGCTGCTCAGAAACAAAATGTGCCATTTTCCTGAAAATTTCAGCCGATTCCATCCACAAACGCCAAAGTTATTAGACATAGAATTTTCAAAAGTCCCATAGGGAAAAAATTCTAACTATATATACCTACTGGCGAACGCCAGTAGGTAATATATATATATATATATAAATGAACAACACGATTCCTACAAAGAAGAACCTGAGGGACTCAGCGGGGTTCCAGGAAAGGCTTTTATTTTCGGCAATGTATGGCATGACGCGTTTCGACAGAAATGTCTTTTTCAAATGCCTGTAACAACGTGCATTCTGCCAATCCTCTTTTAAATGTTACAAGTCGTCTTGCCATTGGTGGCAATCCAGGTGGGCCAGTAGGTATATATAGTTAGGATTTTTTCTCTATGGAACTTTTGAAAATTCTATGTCTAATAACTTTGGCGTTTGTGGACGGAATCGGCTGAAATTTTCAGGAAAATGGCACATTTTGTTTCTGAGCAGCCCCTGAAAATTTGGGGGGGGGTTTCGTCAAGGGGGGCCGAGAAAAAAGGGGGGTCCCAAAACGCGTTTTTAACATTGAGTTTTCCATAGGGCGTTTGGCCTCACTTTTAGCTCGAACGGCTGAATAGATTTGCACGAAACTTGGCAAAATTGTAGGGAATGTTAGCCCGATGTGCCTTTGCTGGGTCTCAATATATGTGCTCCAGTGGATTTTGAGAAATTAACGTTTAAAAAAACAGATATATCTGTGACAGCGTCCCGGATAGCACACCAGTTCGCGTACTTTTCGCGTAACGGAGCTTTGCGAAGCAAAGCTGATTGGCTCTCCGGTGTCTGTCAACATTCTAAACAGTCCGTAGCAGCCGCCATCTTGTCTCTCGGTAGGATCGAGAGACAAGAGGAGGCCAAAACAAAGGGGCAAATGACCATAAGGGGGCATAGTAGATCCTTCCTGACCCCTTATGTTTGATGTGGAGGCTTTAAAAGGGCCCCGCAGGGTCAAAAAAAAATAAAAAATAAATAATCGTTTTTTTTCGTGGGGTGCGCCCGGTATGCGTACCGGAAAGCGGTCTGGGGAGCGTACTATAAGGAAACAAGAATGATTGACTTTTAACTTATTGTATGTTTATTGAGTGTTCGTTTTGTTGTTTTTTTTTGTTTTTTTTTATTTACGTAGCAACATGTAGGTACCAATGCAGAGTCTAAAAATCAATAAACGCCGTCTCCTTTGTAGATATCTTGCATGTTGTTACAGAAGTTATTGTGGTATATGGAATTCATACCATAGTCTGTCTGGAAAGCCGAAACAACATGGAGGCAGGAGATGATAAAGAGATGTTAAATACACATTGGAGATAATATAGTGGAAGAAAGGAAGTAACTATGAGCAAACTTAGTATGTAACACAAAAAAGTTGCACAGTATATTTAAAGTCTGACTTCACGTTATAATCAATTTGCTACTAGTTTACAATATACATATAAAAATGAATAATGTGTCAAACAATTTTTGAATTATGAAATAAAAATTTATTATTCTGATTCTTTTTCAATATTTAAAAGAAATTCTAAAAAATCATTATCATTTTTTTTTTCATTTTCCAGTAGGAAATCTACTGCTTCCACACATTGCAGAAGTTCATTGTTCCGTGAATCGTCATTGAATTCATGGTCAATTTCTGACTCTTTTTTTGTTCCTGCTTTAATTTTCAAGTTATTTTCCTGTTGTCCTTCCATTTTGTATGCTGAAAAATGAATTTTTAAAAAATATATCAGTACAGATAGGCCACTGTTGGGTTTAAGTACAGACAGGTAGTTTGGTTATTTAAACAGTGATTTTTTCGTTGGGCAGTGTATGGTATCAAACTGGAAGTAGAAATATGAAGAAAATTATCAAATAAACTCTTAGTCAATTCTGAATTATACAAGACAAGTCTAACTCCATCCATAACTAAAACAGAGAAGTCTATTTTATTCTATAAGTATTACAGAGTGATAGAATATAACTATTAGAAAATGTTTTCCTAATTAGCTTACAGTACATAACATACTTCAGTTTTTAAAATAATATCTTACCTTTTAAATACAACTTGAAGTTATCAGTTGAAATGTAGTGGATATGCACTTCAAGAAGTAGTGGTCAAAATGGCTGTGTTTCTCTCTCTTTCTTTATATATATTCAGGTACATAACCAATCAAATGTCATGATATAATAGTAGAAATTGAAAGTAATATTTTAATTGGTTGTCAATTCCAACACTTCCGATATGTTTTGTGAAGTAATTTACCTCAGGGATTTTAGAGAGTTCTACATGCTAAATGGCTAAATGGAATTCCTACGAAATTTGTGAAAATAGTAGGGATTGGTATGTAGTATGAGCTAATGTTTAATTGGTGAAAGTGTCTCCAGTGGTTTTTATGTAAATTACTTTCTCACCTTTTTTGAGCGAGTGCTTGTCAGTGCGTGTCCCGGTACGCGAACCTGCAGCGTTACGGGAGTCCTCCATTTTGTGTTTCGGTAGAATTGAGATACAAGATGGAGGGTAAATAATGTTCAGAATCGGTAGAAGGGGGTACTTAAACGTATCCTGACCCCCTATGTTTTCTGAGGGTGGCTGAGGAGGCTCATGTATGTCGAGAAAAAAAATTGAATTTTTCGCGCGGTGAACTGCCGGTACGCGAACTGGGTAGCGAACCCGGAAGCGAACATAAGTGAAAATTTGTGAAAAAAGGTACATTCGAAATTTCAAAAGAGTAAATAAAGTTAAGGTAGCTCTGAAAAGAGCTTTTGGGTTCTGTGTAAGTTCTAGGTACTTATAAGTAAGAACCAATACACATTCTTAAATTTAGTATGAAAACTCTGTTCCCCTCATCTGAGAAATGCACGCCATCTCCTCCGTAGATATCTTGCATGTAGTAACGCAAGTTATTGTTGTAGATAGCACCCATTCCATGGTCTCTCATGTAAGCTGAAACAGACTTATTTACATGCTTCCTCGATTTCTCAATTTGTGGACAAAATTGATTGGACCACCTCCATTTTTGTCTTTGGCATATATTGGAATATACCAAGGCAGTTTGAGGAAAAAGTGTCATCAATTGCTCAAAGGTGTCTTTTAGGAGCATTTCCAGACCTACCCCAGTCAAAGTGCTAAATCATTTCCTCCACAGTGCACTATTATGAGGTCAGGGTTTGGCAAATGTAAAAAGGTTTTCACCAATGGTATCAATTGGTGACATTTCAATCCTCTTAGGCCAATCCATTTGATTTCCACATTTTGTAAATTGAGGTTGTGTAAATTTCTGTTATCAGCATACCTGTGAGCCCAGTGGATGTAGCTATGTCCAAGAATCTAGACTGAAAACATGGCTAGAGGAGTTTTTGCTGCAGTCAGATGAAGTGTGGGAATGAAATGGCAGTTGAAATAGTGAAGTTTGTAATGAAAAAAAACTGTGGAGTTTCAGTGCAAATGATTCATTAGTAGTGATTGGTGTATTTCCATTGCTGAAAACAGAAAGTTAGGGTGCATGGATGTGTTCTTTGAAAGATGTAATTTGAATGGTTATTTAAAAATGTTGTTATGAAACATTGCAGTGGATTAGCAGGTGTACTGAGAGTTCAGAGTTCATTTGAAACATTGTTGTGTGAACTTGTAAACATGAGAGGTCTGGCAGGCGGTAGTTGCTATGGAAAAAGGGCAGAAAGGGCAGAGGGGGGAAGGGTGTTGATTTGAAAATAGTGAGGGAAGAGTTTTGATTGGCTGACATGAGAGATATGTGTGATGAATATCAGCGTTTCAGTGCCTTTGTTGGTTCCAGCCTCTGGAGTGCATACCTTTAATTCTGCTAAAGAAAAATTGGCGTGTTTCTGAGACTGTTTTGAAATTCAAAAAGAATTTGTAAAGGTGAGTTATCGTTTCTATATTTTAGATAAAGACTAGTATGCTTTTTTGCGTAAATAAGAAAGCCAGCTGTGTATTTAAAATGATGTTTTGCGTCGAATGTTTTCATTATGCTTTCAAAGACGATTTTGCATTTTTTTATCAATTGTAATTGTAGATAATGTAAAGTATTAGTACTGACAAGGTGTGTATGTACATAGGAGCTGTGCTGTGTTTTCAAATTATGATCAGAAAATCTTTTTTAAGGAAAAGGCATGCTTTAAAAAATTATGAGAATTTATTTACTTGTGATGTGACTCCTGCAATGCGTCGCTTTTGCGGAACAGATGTATGATGCATTTGTGTTGTTATTGCCCCATGCTGCTCTACAGTGTATATGTAAAAAATGATGCATAAGTGTTGCACGGGCATTGTAAATACTCTCCTATGTGTGCTTAGCCATTTCAAGTCACTTCCCCCTGGTTCAAGGGCCTTGTAAAACGTCCCCATGTGTGTCTGGTCATTTATAGTCACTTTCCTCGTGGTGCAAGGCCCTTGTAAATACGCCCCCATGTGTGCTTGAAAAATTTTGATTTTGATTGTTTGAGTTACATAGCCATGTTAAAAGTTATTGAAAAAAAGGTGCAAGTACCTTAAAAAAACGTTTTCATGTGTATTAGGGCATTTTAAGTCAGTTCTCCATGAATGTAGGTATATAATTGTTTTACATAAAAGGTTTAAAAACGTTTTTTGAAATCAAATGCATGCACACCAGAATTGGTATTTTACCATCAAATTGGTTTTGATGGTAAAATACCGATTCGTAAAGGCTCCTGGGACTCTGAAGAGTCTCACATACATATGGGTGGCTTCAAATCGGTATATTTACCGATGTTTTATTTTACCGAATCGGTAAAATTACCGATTCGGTAATTTTACAGATTCGGTAATATATTGCCCCCTACATGCCAAATTTTGTAAACTGGTCGGTAACGGCCGAAAATGCCGTTTTTCGGCCGTTACCGACCGACTTACATCTGGCCCTTAAAGTCTTAGGGGCAGATTTATGATGGTTGTGCGCCTCTTTTGTGCTGCTGTTGCGTCACTTTTATAATGCAGGAGAGATTTACAAGATTCACCATGTTGCAAGATAGCAGCCGCGGGTCGTGGAGGGAGTTACGGTGGGGCAGGCAGGCGGGGAGGGGGAGGGGCAGGGTGGAGGGACGTAAACACTGGCATATGGATTATTGTAGGTAAGTACACAATTTAATGTGCGTAAAGTTTCATGTGGGCTTTTTGTTGCAGGGTGGGCAGTCATTTGCATGAAAGCCCTGTAATACTATCACTATCACAGTAAAATTAAAAACATTTTACTGAATCATTTTTATAGCATTGCTGAATCTAATTCTTACTGTTATTGATTAACTGTTTGGTAATAGTGGTTAATAAAAAAAATTATTATATTTTACCACAGATTCAACTGCAGATTATTTAGAAATTAGACAATGCCGTCTAAGGATAGAATCCGAAAGGCTACGAAACGTCAAAGACAGCAGATTACTAAATGCTTGCAGCAGTCCTCTACATTAAAATCACCTCAACGCACAAAGAAAGCTCCGGGTAAGAGAACGAAATCATTCCTTAGAAACATTTGTAGAAACAAAAGTATAACTACAGAACAAGTTTTAGTCCAGAAAAAGAGAGCCAATTTAAATGGAAAGGAAAGTCCCGTCAAAAAAGTTTCTGCTAGAGCGGAGATAACTCTGTGCATGGCAGTAGAAGGGAAAATATATTCAGGGACATTCGTAGGCGAATATTCCGCAACAGGGTAATTGTCAATTTGCTAAAACAATTTAAGAAAGGTCAACAGAAAGTGGCATTTTATAAGAAAAAGAAAAATGTAGAGAAAATTATTGATCAGGCTTTTGAAATTAAGCGAAAGTTATTTATTTTGGTAATTAATAGAATTAGGAAACTAAACAAGGTAATCTATGTTTTCAAATCAAATAGTAGATGGAAGAGAGAAGTTAATCGAAATAATTTTTGTGAAGTTTTCTTAGGAGAATGGATGCATAGTTCAAATAGTGAGGCATTTTTTAATGAGGAGAGTTATTTTCAGGACAATGATTTGGTGAATGCAGTTGACAGCAGTGGTCGAGCATATGAGGTAAAAGATGGTCGTCCGGTTGAAAAAGAAATACTTGTGTTTACAGATGCAGAAGAGGTGTTAAGTGATGAGGTTTTAGGGAGACGTCCTAAGGGACCAGTGTACACCTGGAAGTGTAGTTCTATTTGCAGTGTGCAACAGGATTCTATCAATTTGCTTTGTGAATTTGTACGGACATTTAATAAGAAAAGTTTAAAACAAAAAATAAAGTTGTTGCAAGAATTAGATCCTTGCAGAGTGAGACAAGTGACAGGTTTGCGTGGTCATTCACTGGCTTTTCTTTCTAGGAGAGTGTGCCAGAGTGTTTTTCATCATTTCAGGATGCTAGCAGTGCATCATAATAAAGTGAGGAAATTAGTTAGAATGTTGTATTATGCTAAGAGTCCAGCAATTATGCTTAAAAAATTAAGCAGAGCTCTTTTGCATGGTTCTGATGTAGATGTGAAGAATATTTGTCAAGAAATTGAGTTCTGTTACTTTGCTGGTAAAGAAAACAATGTTGATATTGAACCACTAGAAGAAGGTAATGTGGAAGACAGTGTACAGATTTTCAGTACACATAAGTTTCACAAGGAAATTTCCACATTTATGGTGAAAACATGTGAGAGGCCTAATTTCACTTGTGTGTGTTGTCGACGGACTTTTATAAGAATCAGACTAAGTTAGTGGATTTATATGCAAAAAGTGATATGGAAAACAATAGTGGATGGAAGGATTTTGTCACATACTTGATGGTAGAAAATTGTTTTGATTTGGGAGCAGAGCAACGTATGTGTACTTATTGCTATAACAAATTAAACCAAAACCAGATGCCTGCTAGAGCGGTTTATAATAATCTGGAATTAGTTGACATTCCTTCTGAATTGAAGGATTTAAATACTTATGAATCTATTTTGATTCAAAGTGTCCATCCCTTTCAGGCTATTGTACGAATGGAGCCAAAGACAGGGAAGTTACCTCCATCAGATTTACAGAGAGGATTAAAGGGAAGGGTTGTTTATTTGTCTTTGGATTTGAAGAAAAACATTAATACAATTGGAGTAGAGAAAGTGGAAGAGGAACCTCTGGTTATCATAGTTAATGGTGTTCCAACAAAAAGTAAGAAAATCTGGATTTAGTGGATGTTAGGAAAGTCAAAAAGGCAACATTGTATTTGATAAAAAATAATGAGTACTACAAGAATGTATGTGTTGCAGAAGAGGAAGTAAGTGAAGAAGAGGACAGCGATTTGTGTCCTGGACAAATTGAGAAAGTAGAAGCCTCTAAAAAGGAAGAAATATATGAACATTATAGTGTTCATCCTTTGCATTCCAAGGAAGTCATGGGGTATGCTATTGAGTTGTTTCAAATGAAACAAGCCAAAGGGAGTCCCATTAGTGTTTGGGAGGAAAGTTTGGAAGCTCGATGTTTCCCACAGTTATTTCCTACAGGTTGAGGAGGACGATATGATGAGCGACCTGTTCAAATTCCTGCTTCAGAATACCGGACTTTACGATTGTATGCAGAAGACCTAGGTTTCGTCAATGCATTCCCTATTTATTTCATCTACTGTTTGAAAGTGATCTCTCTGGATTGTCTTATGCAGTGAACCACATCTTGAAAAGTGGTGTACAACTGCGAAATATCTCCGCAAGGGACTTTATGGATAAAGTCAATGTGCAGGACAGTATTTTGGATTCTGTCCTGATTAATCTGATGGCATGTCAGCGTGGTACTAATGAGTATTGGTACCGTCGTCATGGTGACTTAAAATGTATGCTGAGGAACTTAGGAACTCCCACATGGTTCCTCACTCTCAGCTGTGCTGAGTATGGCTGGGAAGACTTACTTGAATTTCTACGAGAGGCAAATGGAAACATTGAAAATATTGAATTCAAGACACCCGGAGAACTGTGCTCTTTGGATCCTGTGAATGTATGCAGGTACTTCAATCATAGATTTGAAGCTATGATGTCTTTCATCACGAACAAAAAAAATCCACCTCTTGGAGAGGTGTTGGATTTCTTCTGGAGAAAGGAGTATCAAGCAAGAGGTGCTCCTCATATACATATGCTGCTATGGATCAAAGATGCACCCAAATTTGGAACAGATCCGGATGACTTAGTGATGAGTTTCATAGAACAGTATGCTACATGTGCTGTTCCAAAGACAAACGAAGACAAAAGTCTAGGAGAACAAGTTTTACGGTTTCAAAGCCATTGTTGTGGAAAGTACTGTCGTCGTAAATTCAGAAACAAGGACAAGTACTACACCAAATGTCGTTTTGCATTTCCACGGTCGGTGATATCAAAAGGAAGAGTTAACAATTTGATGTCTTTGCTGCGACATAATGTGACGAGGAAATCACCCAAAAACACATACAATTTGAAAAGAAACGAAGAGTCCAAGTACATTAACGACTACAACCCAGTGATTTTGTCCATGTGGAATGCTAACATGGATATATAGTTTGTGGCTGACAACTGTATGGCTGTGGCTCGCTATGTGACGTCTTACATCACCAAAAAAGAAAAGACAGAACTGAAGGATATGTGGGAGGATATTTCCCATGAAAAGAGCCTCAGTAAGAAGTTGTACAGTTTCAGTCTGAAGATGTTGTCGCATCGAGAAATCGGAGCTTACGAACGTTCTGACCGGTTATCTTCAGCAAGTCTCTATGCCAAATCTAGGAGTATCATTTGGGCGAGTCTTGGTCTTGCTGCAACGCGTAATCGATTTCTAAAACCTGTACGGGAAATTGAGTATTTGGCGGAGAAGGAGCCAAACAGTACAGATATTTTGAAGACCAACATGTTGGATACATATTATCCAAATAGAAGCAGTCACCTGGAGAATCTTTGTCTGTATGATGTTCTTCAAAATTACGTTTTCAAGAGGAACATCAAAAAAGATATTGATAAAGGAGTGTATGCTGTAATTGGAAGTGAGGGATGTCTGGTCAAGCAAAACAAATGGCAATTGATAAACCATCGAAAATCGGATTGCGAATCTCCAGAAAGAAAAGAGTTTTTCTATTTAGCTCTTTTGCAACTTTTCAAACCTTGGCGTGCAGAAGAGGAACTGCTTGGGGATTTCCTCTGTTACGAAGACTCTTTCAATGCAGCCAAGGAGTCCATAGAATGTCCTGTTTTTCCAAAATATCTAGAAATGTTGAATGCAGAAATCGAGCAGGAAGCAACAATTGCAGCCAAGATTGCTAGAGACAGTTCTCAGGACAGTCAGAGTTCTGTTTCATTGAGTCAGGATCCACTAGGAGAACCAGTTATCGAAAATGAAGCTGCCACTGCCATGATTGAAGTGGAAAGAGCCATGGCACATGCTCAGGAGGATGCGGTTAACTTAGAAGATTTGGAAAGACAACTCAACGTTGAGCAGAGGAAAATATATGATGAAGTTACCAACCTAATTGAGCATGGATTAAGTAATGAGAAGAAAGAGTGCTCATGTACGTCCTTGAAGGCTGTCCGACTATACGTGAGTGGAGAAGCAGGAACTGGAAAAAGTTTCCTTATTAAAGCAATTTCATGTTCTCTGCAGAAAAGGACTGAGTCATCGCTGTCTTGTGTTGTGACCGCTCCAACTGGACTGGCAGCTCACAACATTAAAGGGATTACTTTGCATCGGTTACTAATGCTGCCAGTGGAGCATGATAACAAATTACAATACCACAAGTTATCTGGGGATGCTTGTTGTGAAGTATCTAGAGTGTTGAAGAAGATGAAACTTCTTATCATTGACGACGTAAGCATGGTTTCCAATGTCATGCTTGCCTTTGTGCATTTGAGAATGCAGGAAGTTCTTAAAACAGAGTATGATGTGTTATTCGGTGGCAAACACATCATTGTTTTTGGTGATCTTCTGCAGCTGACACCAGTGAAAGGACAACCAGTGTTTAAACTGCTTACGCATGAAGATACCAAGAAATGCCTAGGGAGCATTGGCAACGTTAACATATGGTTAAACTTCAGTTATGCTGAGCTGCGTGAAAATATGCGTCAGGCGAAGGACGAAGATTACAAGAATATTCTACAAGATGTTAGAATCGGGAAAGTGACTGAGCGTGGTAAAGAAGCTTTACATGCACGATTACTGTCAAATTTATATCCAGAAGAAGACGTTTTGCCAGAGGATATTTTTCAGAAAATTACTGTGAAGAAATCTGAAATATGTTTGATGCCAACTCTTGCAGAATGTTCCATCTTCAACAACAAAATGTTGAATTTAGAAAAACAAGAGATTGTGAAACTGGAAGCTATTGACAAAATAGAGCATATGGGAGCAACAATTATTTTGTCTGAGAATTTGAAATCTAAATTGGATTCATTAGAGAAGACTATATCTAAAACTGCGGGTTTTGAAAAGACTCTGAATGTGTGCTTAAATTGCCGTATCATTTTGAGAAGGAATTTACATGTTGAAAGAGGTCTGGTAAATGGATCAATGGGTAATGTTGTTGATTTTGAGAAATACAGAAGTAGAGATGGAATTGAATTTTTAAAAATTTAATTTGATGGTATTGAGGAAGTACAGCTAATTGGTCGTTGCACAGCAAGGTTTTTGCTTGTAAAAGACTTATATGTTCGCCGTAAGCAGTTTCCTGTTTGCTTGGCATATGCGGTGACAATTCATAAATCTCAAGGTTTAAGTGTAGACACTGCTTTAGTGAATATTGGCAGTTCTGTATTCAAAGAGGGTATGGCTTATGTAGCATTGTCACGAGTCAAAACTTTATCGGGATTGTACTTGATTGACTGTGATGTCACAAACATTTGTGCGGATCTAGATTGTGTTAAGGAATACAATAGGTTAAGAAGAGAGTATGCGCCACATTTGCCTCAATATCCTTTGTTTGAGAAACGTGTGGTAGGCCGGAAACGAAGAAATATCAGTAATAGTAGGGAGGTTGAAGCAAAAACACCAAAAGTCGATGATCCAAAAATTGTAAGCGAGAATAAAATGAATTCTGTTGAAAATGTTGTTGGTTTTCAATTTGAAAATAGTTCTGGTGTCAACTGCTATGCTAATGTAGTTGTTAATGTTCTCTTTTCACTAGAGACTTTAAAAGAACAGATTGTGATCAATTCGGAACAAAGTTTATGCTGTTTGTTGAATTCTGTGTTAGAGAAATGTAGTGCTGATAGAACGAGAGTAGAAAGTGTGTCTGAAATTCGTTTTCTGTTAGACGAATGTTCAGGTCAAACAGAATTCTCTGAAAATATTCAGCAGGATTGTCAGGAGTTTTTGATGTATTGCAAGATGAGGGTGTAGATGCAGATTATCTGTTTGGCCTTTCTTATCTATGGCAGCATGACTGCGAGAACTGTAGGCTATCAAGTACTACTAGTGTAGACTCAGAAAGATTTATATATTTAACTTTGCCTGACAGTAAATCAGTATCCTTCAATAAGCTAGTAAAAGCAGCCGATCAAAACATGGAGTGTAGCAATGTAAATCTGCAATGCTGTCCACGTTAATTTTACGAAGTTATGGCCAGTATGTCATTTTAATGTTCCAACGATGTAGGCCTGATGGAACTAAATTGACAACTTTAATTAATAAATTTGTGGCTTCGCAGTTGTCAATATCAGGAAGGACTTTTATAACTACTGCAATTATATATCATAATGGTCCTTCAACTAATTCAGGACATTATACGGCTTATTTAAAATCTGGAAACGGCTGGTCATTCTGCAATGATTCTGTTTTAACTTTCAAAAAAAGATTGCCTTTCCACCTTCAAAATTCTTACCTGGTGTTCTTACAACAAAAATTTTAGGAAAGGAATCTTGGAATTTGTTTAGAGGAATTTCCAGAGGTTCTAATGGCTCCTACTCTATGTGGTCTTGTGGATAATTGTAGTACAGAGCGAAAACTGTTTGTTTTTATAAGCTAAGTCAAGCAGCAGATCAAAATAAGGAGTAGAGGAAATGTAAGTCTGCAATGCTGCCCATATTTTTTATGGAAACTTATGGGTGAAATGTCATTTTACAATTTGAACTACATAAACTGGATGAAAAAAAGTTGTTAAGTCTAATTAAAAATGTTTTGGCTACACAGTCATCGATTTCAGGAAGAACCTTTGCAACTGCAGCTATTATATATTATGATGGTCCTTTGACAACATCTGGACACAGCTTATTTGAAATATAAAAAAGGCTAGTCTTTCAGCAAACATTACTAATTGAGTACGAAGCAATGTTGCCTTTTGACTTGATTACTGAAGTGAGAATTTAGGGTAGGTAATTGGACTATAATGATTCTAGGTGTTGCTGTAATTTAGTGTGCTGTTTTAAATTGCTTTGTATGTCTCCGTTTTCTTAAAACAATGGAGTTTATCTTTCAGAAAGTGGCGGGAAGAAAATAGTAACAGCACAACAGAGTATAAGCTGTTCATAGGACATCCTTTGACGTCATAGAAAGTCGGTTACTTTTGAGGAGTTCTGATTTCTGCTTAGTTATATTATTTGGGTTTTTTAAACACAATCATTTTGATTGTGATTTTTTTCCCCGCTGTTATATGATGAATACCTTCAACTCACTGTTTTCAGTGAAATTTGATATTTTCTGATAACAGCAAAAATAAACCATTAAATATGTTTAATTGATTTTGTACTTTGAATTTTGATTCATAATATGTATTTATTTTGTCTCATGCTCACTCTCTTTTTTACTACCTTGTATTAATTTAAATTTTTTTGTTCTTTCTTACACAGATTAAAAGTATAAAAATGACAATTGACTACGTTAATGACAATTAAAAGGTAAGTGTTTAGTACTCTTTACGTTATATCTCTTTTACATTTAACTTTTAGTCGTCTTTTTTTTTAAACATTTTTTTTTTGTTCGCTCCCGGTTCGCGTACCGGAGCGCTAACCGGGAAGCGAATCAAAAGAAATAGAGGATGCTAGAGTGCTAAACATTCTAGCAATTTTTTTAAAAAGGGAAGGTAGTTCTGAAAAGAACTTTTTTTTAATTATTTTTGTTGTTTTATATTTTTTTGTGTTTTTTTGGAGGAAGGGGAAACAAAAATGATTCACTACAAAGGGCTCAACAGGAGCAACAAAAAAAAAAGAAAATTTACTTTCTTGGACGTTTTGGACATTGATGATGTTCATATGCTCTATTTATTAGAGTAACACTCCTCTCTCCACATGAAATTAATTTGCCACAAGCTATACATGTCATTTTCATCTGCCCAAAGTTCTTTTGAAGATTTGGGACCGTTTCCCTTGCCTCTGATTCAGTTATTGCTAGTTCATTGGTGGATGTATTGGCAGGTCGGGGGGTATCCACCAAATCTTGAATTTGTGCAGCACTATAATTAATCGGGTGCCACCTCTCCATGTGTCGATGCATGGTATGATTACCATAACTATATTTTTTTTCGGTCCCTCTGGAGAGTTTATCGTGGCAGATGAGGCAGGTAACGTACCTGGCATTTACTTTTTTTCATATGGAGGAAAAGAAAAAAATTGCCAAATAAAATTTTCTTTAACATGGGACGTCCTTGGGTTTTCTTTCAAAAACACCCTTGTCCCTTGCTCCTGTTCCTCGTCTTCCTCTTCTTCCTCCTCTTGTTGGAAGATGACCTGTGCAGTTGGTCCTCTCTTCCTTGGTGGTGGTGGTGGTGGTGGGGACCCACCAGCTGCAGCTACTACAAATGCCATGACTAAACAAGCAAAAACAGGTCTTTCTCTCATAAAAATGAAAGTCGGAGTGAGGAAAAAAGGTGGGACTTTCATCATTTGGGGAAAAAAAATGTTCTAAACCAATGAAAAGTGTTTATTTTACGTCATATGATCAAGCGTTCCATCATTAGGAAACTAAAAGTAAAATAAACCAATGAAAAGTTTTATGAACTAGTCACATGACCTGTTATGCCTACGTTACGCGCTCTGCGCCTCGGATCGTTTCCGGGGCTCTGCGTTTCGCGCCTTGGTTCACGTTCCAGAACGCTTCCGGGTGCGCTAACGCGGCGCGTCATAAGGCGCATTACGCAGTAACAAGATACGTTGCGATTACGCAACGCGTCACGATGTGGCTTTCTAACGCGGTACTTGCACTAACGGAACGTTTACCGGTTCGCGGACCGGCTGCGAAACAAGAAAAAATTATTTAAACTATAATATAAATTGAATTAAAAAAATATTATACAAAAATATATAAAATATATTTGTGAATTAGAATAAGAATACATTTTACAGCTTTTGATATTTGCTAATAAAAAACCATTGAAATTCACTGAAAAAACCATAGGTTATAGACCATATATAGCTAGGGATTAGCATTTACAAAACCTTGAAAATTCACTGAAAAAACCATAGGTTATAGACCATATATAGTTAGGGATTCGCATTTACAAAACCTTAATTTACTCGCACAAAACAATAGAAATTCGCATATATAGTTAGTTGCAATAACTATATATCGCGCACCCGCAATCCACTGCTGAGGGGGATATTAAAGTGCCCCGTGGGACAAAAAATAAAAAATAAAAATGTTTGCGATTTTTCGCAGTAGAGGCGCGTCCCGGTATGCGAACCGGGTAGCTTACCGGTAGCGTAACGGGAGTTCGCCATTTTGTGTTTTGGACAAATTTTATCACAAGATGGAGGAATAACAATGTGGGAAATAGGTGTAAGGGGGCATGGGAGAAGTATCTTGACCCCCTATGTTTTCTGAGGATAGCTGAGGAGGCTCATATATGTCGTAAGAAAAAAAAATTTGATTTTTTCGCGCGGTTAGCTGCCGGTACGCGAACCGGGTAGTGAACCGGGACGCGAACATAAGTGAAAATTAGTGAAAAAAGGTACATTCGAAATTTTAAAAGAGTAATTATAGTTAAGGTAGCTCTGAAAAGAGCTTTTGGGTTCTGTGTAAGTTCTAAGTAGGTATCAATACACAGTCTTAAATTTTGTATGAAATCTCTGTTTCCCTCATCTGAGAAGTGCACACCATCTCCTCTGTAGATATCTTGCATGTAGTAACGCAAGTTATTGTTGTAGATGGAGCCCATTCCATGGTTTGTTATGTAAGCTGAAACAGACTTATTTACATGCTTCCTCGCTTTCTCAATTTGTGGATAAAATTGATTGGACCACTTCCATTTCTGTCTTTGGCATATTTTGGAATATACCAAGGCAGTTTGAGGAACAAATGCCATCAATTGCTCAAAGGTGTCCTTTAAAAGCATTTTCAGACCGGATTCACAGAACTAACTTAAGACAAAATCCTAAACTTACTACTTTTGGTATTCACAGAAGTTAGGATTTTGTCTTAAGTTTGTCTTAAGACAGACTTAAGACGAACTTAAGACTAAATCCTAACTTCTGTTAATACGAAAAGTAGTACGTTTAGGATTTTGTCTTAAGTTAGTTCTGTGAATCGGGCCCATAGTGTCTAAGTACATTTGGTTAGTGGCCAACGAAACATATGTGATTAACCTAAATTTACACCAATACTTGCTGGGGCGGATGTGGTGAAAGCAACACTAACTCAAGGCATGCTGAGGATCTTCTTTTGCTCGAAGTATATATATCTACATATACATATTTACTGAAAAAACATAGGTTTCAGCCACGTTATAGTTTGAAATTAGCATTTAAAAAACCTTAGAAATTCACTGACAAATACCATAGGTTTCAGACACGTTATAGTTAGAAATTAGCATTTGAAAAACCTTTGAAATTCACAGAAAAAATTATAGGTTTCAGACATGTTATAGTTAGAAATTAGTATTAAAAAAATTAGAAATTCACTGAAAACAATTTAGGTTTCAGGAACATTATAATTAGTTGGACATTTCACTCGTACAAAACCATAGAAATTACAGCGTTATCGTTAATTCAGATAACTATAACTCGATGATGTGACATATTACATCATTCATGACATGGTCAGTGACATTACTGATGACATATCAAATGGCATTACTGATGACATCATCAAATGACTGTATGTTTCTGTAAAGTTTAAATATGATAGATATATATATCTAAATATATATTACCTACTGGCGGTCGCCAGTAGGTATATATAGTTAGGATTTTTTCTTTATTTTTGAAAATTCTATGTCTAATAACTTTGGCGTTTGTGGACGGAATTGGCTGAAATTGTCAGGAAAATGGCACATTTTGTTTGAGCAGCTCTTGAAAATTTGGGGGGGGTTCGTCAAGGGGGGGGCTGAGAAAAAAGGGGGTCCCAAAACGCGTTTTTCCCATGTTAATTTCCATCGGGCGGTTGGCCTCACTTTTAGCTCGAGCGGCTGAATGAATTTGCATGAAACTTGGCAAAATTGTAGGGACTGTTAGCCCGATGTGCCTTTGCTAGGTCTCAATATATGTGCCCCAGTGGATTTTGATAAATTAACGTTCCAAAAAATATATATATCTGTAACAGCGCTCCGGTTAGCGCCCCGGTTCGCGTACCTGACGCGTAACGGAACTTCGCGAAGCGAAGCTGATTGGCTCTCCGGTGTCTGTCAACATTCTAAACAGTCCGGAGTGGCCGCCATCTTGTTTCTCGGTAGGATCGAGTGACAAGAGGAGGCCAAAACAAAGGGGAAATGACCGTAAGGGGGAATAGTAGATCCTCCCTGACCCCCTAGGTTTGATGTGGAGGCTTTAAAAGGGACCCCAGGGCAAAAAAAAAAAAAAAATCCTTTTTTTTGAGTGGGGTGCGCCCGGTACGCGCACCGGAAAGCGGTCTGGGGAGCGTACTATAAGGAAACAAGAATGATAGACTTTTTAAATATTGTATGTTTATTGATTGTTCGTTTTGTTGTTTTTTTATTTTTTTATTTAAGTAGCAAAATGTAGGTACCAATGCAGTAACATAAAAAAGTTGCACAGTATACTATAAGTCTGACTTTACATTATAATCAATTTGGTACTAGTTTATGTATTACATATAAAAATGATTAAAGACTCAAACAATTTTGGAATATTAAATATACATTTATTCTTCTGATTCTTTTTCAAAATTTAATAGAGTGTCTAACATTTGACTGTCCGAAATGTCCTCTTGTTGAGTGAACATAACTTCCCACATTTTATCGTCCTCATAATGAAGTAACAAATCCACAGATTCTACACTTTGTAGAAGTTCTTGGTCTCGTGATTCGTCCATGAATTCCAAGTCAATGCTTTCAATTATTTCCTCATTGTTCATCTCTAGGGCAATTTCTGTTCTCTTTCCATTTTTGTGCTGAAATTTGCATAAAAAATAAATATATCAGTAGAGATAGGGCAGTGTTGGGTTTAAGTTCAGACAGGTACTTGCGAGTTTATAACAGAGAGGTTATCTATGGGCACTGTATGGTTTCAGGCGTGAAGTAGTACTATTAAAAAGTGCTTGCGAAAAAGCCTAAGTAAATTCATAATTATAACACAGAAACGTAAATCAATCCATAATTATAATAAACAAGCCTTTCTCAATGTCTAACTCTTACAGAGGGATAGTATATAACTATCTGAAAATGTTTTCCAAATTAATTTGAATTGTATAACATAGTTCTCCGGTCAAATTTATAAAATAACATCTTACCTTTTAAAAACAAGTTTAAGTTGTCAGTGAAAATGTTCTTGCAATGTACTTCAGGAAGTAGTAGTCAAAATGGCTGTGTTTTTCTCTCTTTCTTTATATATATTCAGGTAATATTCAATCAAATGTCAGGTAAAAAAAGAAGAAAATGAAAGTAACATTTTAATTGGTTGTCAATTCCAACACTTCAGATGTGTTTTGTAAAGTAATTTACCTCAGGGAATTTAGAGAGATCTACATGCTAAATGGCTAAATGGAATTCCAACCAAATTTGTGAAAATGGTAGGGATTGGTATGTAGTATGAGCTAATGTATATTTGGTGAAAGTGTCTCCAGTGGTTTTTCTGTAAATTACTTTTCTACCTTTTTTAAGCGAGCGCTTCTCAGTGCATGTCCCGGTACGCGAACCTGCAGCGTTACGGGAGCCTCCATTTTGTGTTTCGGTAGAATTGAGATACAAGATGGAGGGTAAATAATGTTCAGAATGGGTAGAAGGGGGCACGGTAGACGTATCCTGACCCCCTAGGTTTTCTGAGGGTGGCTGAGGAGTCCCATATGTGCGAGAAAAAATATATATTTTTTTAAATTTTTCGCACGGTTAGCTGCCGGTACACGGACCGGGTAGCGAACCGGGAAGCGAACATAAGTGAAAATTAGTGAAAAAAGGTACATTCGAAATTTTTAAAGAGTAATTATAGTTAAGGTAGCTCTGGAAAGAGCTTTTGGGTTCTGTGTAAGTTCTAGGTACTTATAAGTAGGTACCAATACACAGTCTTAAATTTTGTATGAAAACTCTGTTCCCCTCATCTGAGAAGTGCACGCCATTTCCTCTGTAGATATCTTGCATGTAGTAACGCAAGTTATTGTTGTAGATGCAGCCCATTCCATGGTCTCTCATGTAAGCTGAAACAGACTTATTTACATGCTTCCTCGATTTCTCAATTTGTGGACAAAATTGGACCACCTCCATTTTTGTCTTTGGCATATATTGGAATATACCAAGGCAGTTTGAGGAAAAATTGCCATCAATTGCTCAAAGGTGTCCTTTAAGAGCATTTCCAGACCTACCCCAGTCAAAGTGCCCAAATCATTTCCTCTACAGTGCACTATTATGGGGTCAGAGTTTAGCAAATGTAAAAAGGTTTTTACCAATGGTATCAATTGGTGACATCTCAATCCTCTTTGGCTAATCCATTTGATTTCCACATTTTGTAAATTGAGGTTGTGTAAATTTCTGTTACCAGCATACCTGTGAGCCCAGTGGATGTAGCTATGTCCTAGAATCCAGACAGAAAACATGGCGAGAGGAGGTTCTACTGCAGTCAGATGAAGTGTGGGAATGAAATGGCAGTTGAAACAGTGGAGTTTGTAAAGAAAAAAAAACTGTTGAGTTTGAGTGCTAATGATTCATTAGCAGTGATTGGTGGATTTCCATTGCTGAAAACAGAAAGTTAGGGTGCATGGATGTGTTCTTTGAAAGATGTAATTTGAATGGTTAATAAAAAATCATTTTATGAAAGATTGCAGTGGATTAGCAGGTGTACTGAGAGTTCAGAGTTCATTTGAAACATTGTTGTGTGAACTTGTAAACATGAGAGGTCTGGCAGGAGGTAGTTGCTATGGAAAAAGGGCAGAAAGGGCAGAGGGGGGAAGGGTGTTGATTTGAAAAAAGTGAGGGAAGAGTTTTGATTGGCTGACATGAGAGATATGTGTGATGAATATCAGCATTTATGTGCCTTTCTTGGTTGCAGCCTCTGGAGTGCATACCTTTTGTTCTGCTAAAGAAAAATTGGTGTGTTTCTGAGACTGTTTTGAAATTCAAAAAACATTTGCTAAGGTGAGATATTGTTTCTTTATTTTAGATAGAGACTAGTATGTTTTTTTGAGAAAATAAGAAAGCCAGCTGTGCATTTAAACTGATGTTTTGAGTCAAGGGTTTGCATTACGTTTTCAAAGAAGATTTTGCATTCTTTTACAAATTGTAATTGCAGATAATGTAAAGTATTACTACTGACAAGGTTTGGTTGTACATAGGAGCTGTGCTGTGTTTTCAAATTATGATCAGAAAATCATTTTTAAAGAAAAGGAATGCTTTTAAAATGTATGAGAATTTATTTACTTGCGATGTGACTCCTGCAATGCGTCGCTTTTGCGGAATAGAAGCATGATGCATCTGTGTTGTTTTTGCCCCATGGTGCTCCACAGTGTACATGTTAAAAGTGATGCATAAGTGGTGCAAGGATCTTGTAAATACACCCCTATGTGTGCTTGGTCATTTTAAGTCACTTCCCCCTGGGGAAAGGGTCTTCTAAATATGTCCTCGTGTGTACTTTGCAATTTTAAGTCACTTCTCTCTGGTGCAAGTTCTTTGTAAATACGCCGTTATGTGTGCTTCGCCATTTCAAGTCACTTACCCCTGGTGCAAGGTCCTTGTAAATACGTCCCCATGTGTGCTTGGCCATTTCAAGTCACTTCCCCCTGGTGCAAGGTCCTTGTAAATAAGTCCCCATGTGTGCTTGGCCATTTCAAGTCATTTCCCCCTGGTGCAAGGGCCTTGTAAATACGTCCCCATGTGTGTTTGGCCATTTGTAGTCACTTTCCCCGTGGTGCAAGGTCCTTGTAAATACGCCCCCATGTGTGCTTTGCAAATTTTTATTTTGATTGTTTGAGTTACATAGCCATGTTAAAAGTGATGGAAAAAAAGGTGCAAGGGACTTAAAAAAACGCTTTCATGTGTATTAGGGCATTTTAAGTCAGTTCCCCATGAATGTAGGTATATAATTATTTTACATAAAAGGTTTTAAAACCTTTTTTGAAATCAATTAGGTTTCTTGATATGTACTGCTAGTGTTTCATAGGTTGTTTGGGGCATATTTACAAGGCCTTTGAGTCCCTTTGATGTAATTTTTCCCATTTTAATTTAAGACATTTCCCCGTGGAGCAAGGTCCTTGTAAATACGCCCCCATGTGTGCTTGGGTAATTTAAGTAATGATAGGGTGTGCTTCTACATAGGACGTAGACTACATCTGCACAATGGGATAACTAAGCTGAAGAAATACAGGTGATGTGATTGTCAAATGTGCAAAAATATTTGCACGTTTTTCAATTATATCACTTGTGTTTCCTAACATTACGAATCATATTGTGCAGATGAGGTTTAGTCGTGCTCAGGGAGATAGAGGAGGTCTGGCCTTTGTCCAAGAGTGCAGTGGACATGATTTACTTCATTGGTAGGCTTGTACATGTATTATCACCTCTGTACTCTTCAACAAGCCTAAATTTCATCTGCAACCCTGAGTAGGCCTCACCTCAAACAAACTTCTAGATAGTCCACACCTTATCGTCATCCTGAATCAATCATTTAAAGTTTTAGGGGCAGATTCATGATGGCTGTGCGCCTCTTTTGTGCTGCTGTTGCGTCACTTTTATAATGCAGCAGTGATTTACAAGATGTACCATGTTGCAAGATAGCAGCCGCGGGCCTTGGAGGGAGTTACGGTGGGGCAGGGAGGCAGGGAGGGGGAGGGGGTAGGGTGGAGGGACCTAAACACTGGCATATGGATTATTGCAGGTAAGTATATAATTTAACATGCATCAGGTTTCATGTGGGCGTTTTGTTGCAGGGTGGGCAGTCATTTGCATGAAAGTCCTGTAAAACTAACATAGTAAAATTAAGAAGATTTTATTGAATCTTCTTTATGGCATTGCTGAATCAAATCCTTACTGTTATTGATTTACTGTTTGGTAATAGTGGTTAATAACATTTTTTATTAAATTTACCACAGATTCAACTGCAGATCATTTCGAAATTAGACAATACCGTCTAAGGATAGAATCCGAAAGGCTACAAAACGTCAAAGACAGCAGATTACTAAATGCTTGCAGCAGTCCTCTACAATAAAATCTCGTCAAGTCACGAAGAAAGCTCTGGGTAAGAGAACAAAATCATTCCTTAGAAACATTTGTAGAAACAAAAGTATAACTACAGAACAAGTTTTAGTCCAGGAAAAGAGAGCCAATTTAAACGGAAAGGAAAGGCCAATCAAAAATGTTACTGGTAGAGCAGGAGATAATCCTGTGCATGGCAGTAGAAGGAAAAATCTGTTTAGGGACATTCGTAGATGAATGTTCCGCAACAGGATAATTGGCAATTTGTTAAAAAATTTAAAGAAAGGTCAACAGAAAGTGGCTTTTTATAAGAGGAAGAAAAATGTAGAGAAAATTATTGATCAGGCTTTTGAAATTAGGCGAAAGTTATTTATTTTGGTAATCAATAGAATTAGGAAACTAAACAAGGTAATTTCTGATTTCAAATCAAATAGTAGATGGAAGAGAGTAGTTAATAGAAGTAATTTTTGTGAAGTTTTCTCAGGAGAATGGATGCATAGTTCAAGTTGTGAGGCATTTTTTAATGAGGAGAGTTATTTTCAGGACAATAATTTGGTGCATGCAGTTGACACCAGTGGTCGAGCTTATGAGGTGAAAGACGGTTGTCCGGTTGAAAAAGAAAAACTTGTGTCAACAGAGGCAGAAGAGGTGTTAGGTAATAAAGTTTTAGGGAGACGTCCTAAGGGACCAGTGTATACCTGGAAGTGTAGTTCTATTTGCAGTGTGCGACAGGATTCCATTAATTTTCTTTGTGATTTTGTACAGACATTTAATAAGAAAAGTTTAAAACAGAAAATAAAATTGTTGCAAGAATTAGATCCTTGCAGAGTGAGAGAAGTGACAGGTTTGCATGGTCATTCACTGGCTTGTCTTTCCAGGAGAGTATGCCAGAGTGTTTTTCATCATTTCAGGATGCTAGCAGTGCATCATAGTAAAGTGAGGAAATTAGTTAGAATGTTGTATTATGGTAAGAGTCCAGCAATTATGCTTAAACAATTATGCACTGCTCTTTTGCATGGTTCTGAAGTAGATGTGAAGAATATTTGTGAAGAAATTGAGTTTTGTTACTTTACAAGTAAAGAGGAGAATGTTGATATTGACCCAGAAGAAGAAGGTAATGTGGAAGCTAGTTTACATGTTTCCAGTACAGATAATTTTCAAAAGGAAATTGCCACGTTTCAGGTGAAATCAAGTGAGAGGCCTAATTTCACTTGTGTGTGTTGTCGACGCACTTATTATAAGAATCAGACTAAGTTAGTCGATTTATATGCGAAAAGTGAAAGGGAAAATAATAGTGAATGGAAGGATTTTGCAACATACTTGATGGTAGAAAATTGTTTTGATTTGGGTTTGGATCAACGTGTGTGTACTTATTGTTGTAACAAATTAAATCAAAACCGGATGCCTGCTAGAGCGGTTCATAATAATCTGGAATTGGTTGACATTCCTTCTGAATTGAAGGATTTAAATACTTATGAATCTATTTTGATTCAAAGTGTGCATACCTTTCAGGCTATTATAAGAATGGAGCCAAAGACAGGGAAATTGCCTCCATCAGATTTACAAAGAGGATTAAAGGAAAGAGTTGTTTATTTGCCTTTAGATTTAAAAAAAAATATTAATACAATTGGAGTAGAGAAAGTGGAAGAGGAACCTCTGGTTATATTATTTAATGGGGTTCCGACAAAGAGTAAGAAAATATGGCAAGATTTAGTGGATGTTAGGAAAGTCAAAAAGGCAACATTGTATTTGAAAAAAAACAATAAGTACTACAAGAATGTATATGTTGCAGAAGAGGAAGTAAGTGAAGAAGAGGATAGCGATTTGTGTGCTGGTCAAATTGAAAAAGTAGAACCCTCTAAAAATGAAGAAATATATGAACATTATAGTGTTTATCCTTTGCATTCTAAGGAAGTCATGGGGAATGCTATTGAGTTGTTTCAAATGAAACAAGCCAAAGGGAGTCCTATTAGTGTTTGGGAGGAAAGTTTGGAAGCTCGGTGTTTCCCACAGCTATTTCCAACAGGTCAAGCAGGAAGATATGATGAGCGACCTGTTCAAATTCCTGCTTCTGAATACCGGACTTTACGATTGTATGTAGAAGATCCTAGGTTTCGTCAATGCATTCCCTATTTGTTTCATCTACTGTTTGAAAGCGATCTGTCTGGACTGTCATATGCAGTGAACCACATCTTGAAAAGTGGTGTACAGATGCAAAACCTCTCAGCAAGTGACTTTATGAATAAAGTCAATGTGCAAGATAGTATTTTGGATTCTCACCTGATTAATCTCATGGCGTGTCAGCGTGGTACTAATGAGTACTGGTACCGTCGTCATGGTGATTTGAAATGTATGCTGAGGAACTTAGGAACTCCCACATGGTTCCTCACTCTCAGCTGTGCCAAGTATGGCTGGGAAGACTTACTTGAATTTCTACGAGAGGCAAATGGAAACATTGAAAATATCGAATTCAAGACACCCGGAGAACTGTGTTCTTTGGATCCAGTGAATGTATGCAGGTACTTCAATCATAGATTTGAAGCTATGATGTCTTTCATCATGAACAAGAAAAACCCACCTCTTGGAGAGGTGTTGGATTTCTTCTGGAGAAAGGAGTACCAAGCAAGAGGTGCTCATCATATACATATGCTGCTGTGGATCAAAGATGCTCCCAAATTTGGAACAGATCCGGATGACTTAGTGATGAGTTTCATAAAACAGTATTCTACATGTGCTGTTCCAAAGACAAAGGAAGACAAAAGTCTAGGAGAACAAGTTTTACGGTTTCAAAGCCATCGTTGTGGAAAGTACTGTCGTCGTGAATTCAGAAACAAGAACAAGTACTATACAAAATGTCGTTTTGGATTTCCACGATTGGTGATATTTAAAGGAAGAGTGAACAATTTGATGTCTTCTCTGCGACATAATGTGACGAGAAAATCGCCCAAAAATACATACAATTTGAAAAGGAACGAAGAGTCCAAGTATATCAATGACTACAACCCAGTGATTTTGTCCATGTGGAACGCTAACATGGATATACAGTTTGTGGCTGATAACTGTATGGCTGTGGCTCGGTATGTGACATCTTACATCACCAAAAAAGAAAAGACAGAATTGAAGGATATGTGGGAGGACATTTCCCATGAAAAGAGCCTCAGTAAGAAGTTGTACAGTTTCAGTCTGAAGATGTTGTCGCATCGAGAAATCGGTGCTTACGAATGTTCTGACTGGTTGTCTTCAGCAAGTCTTTATGCCAAATCCAGGAGTATAATTTGGGCGAGTCTTGGTCTTGCTGCAACGCGTAATCGAGTTCTGAAACCTGCACGGGAAATTGAGTATTTGGCGGAAAAGGAGCCAAACAGTACAGATATTTTGAAGACCAACAAGTTGGATACATATTATCCAAATAGAAGCAGTCACCTCGAGAATGTTTGTCTGTATGAGGTTCTGCAAAATTACATATTCAAAAGGAACATCAAAGAAGATATTGATAAAGGAGTGTATGCTGTAATTGGAAGTGAGGGATGTCTGGTCAAGCAAAGAAAATGCCAATTGGTAAATCATCGAAAATTGAGTGGTGAATCTCCTGAAAGAAAAGAGTTTCTCTATTTAGCTCTTTTGCAACTTTTCAAGCCTTGGCGTGCAGAAGAGGAACTGCATGGAGATTTCCTCTGTTACGAAGACTCTTTCAATGCAGCCAAGGAGTCCATAGAATGTCCTGCGTTCCCAAAATATCTAGAAATGTTGAATGCAGAAATCGAGCAGGAAGCAACAATTGCAGCCGAGATTGCTAGAGACAGTTCTCAGGACAGTCAGAGTTCTGTTTCATTGAGTCATGATCCACTAGGAGGACCAGTTATTGAAAATGAAGCTGCCACTGCTATGATTGAAGTGGAAAGAGCCATGGCACATGCTTAGGAGGATGCGGTTAACTTAGAAGACTTGGAAAGACAACACAACGTTGAGCAGAGGAAAATATATGACGAAGTTACCAACCAAATTGATCATGGATTAAGTCATGAGAAGAAAGAGTGCTCATGTACGTCGTTGAAGACTGTCCGACTGTACATGAGTGGAGAAGCGGGAACTGGAAAAAGTTTCCTTATTAAAGCATTTTCATGTTATTTGCAGAAAAGGACTGAGTCATCGCTGTCTTGTGTTGTCACCGCTCCAACTGGACTGGCAGCACATAACATTAAAGGTATTACTTTGCATCGTCTACTGATGCTGCCAGTGGAGCATGATAACAAATTACAATACCACAAGTTATCTGGAGATGCTTGTTGTGAAGTTTCAAGAGTCTTGAGGAAAATGAAACTTCTTATCATTGACGAAGTAGGCATGGTTTCCAATGTCATGCTTGCCTTTGTGCATTTGAGAATGCAAGAAGTTCTCAAAACAGAGTATGATGTGTTATTTGGTGGCAAACACATCATTGTTTTTGGTGATCTTCTCCAGCTGACACCAGTGAAAGGACAACCTGTGCTCAAAATGCTCATATATGAGGATACCAGGAAGCGTCTAGGGAGTATTGGCAACGTCAATATATGGTTAAACTTCAATTCTGCTGAACTGCGTGAAAATATGCGTCAAGCAAAGGATGAAGATTATAAGAATATTCTACAAGATGTTAGAATTGGAAAAGTGACCGAGCATGGGAAAGAAGCTTTGCATGCACGATTACTGTCAAATTTGTATCCAGAAGAAATCGTTGTATCTGAGAATATTTTCCGGAAAATTACTGAGAAGAAATCTGGAATATGTTTGATGCCAACTCTTGCAGAATGTGCCATCTTCAACAACAAAATGTTGCATTTAGAAAACCAAGAGATTGTGAAACTGGAAGTTATTGACAGAGTAGAGCATATGGGAGCAACAATTATTTTGTGTGTGAATTTGAAATCTAAATTGGATTCATTAGAGAAGACTATATCTAAAACTGCAGGTTTTGAAAAGACTCTGAATGTGTGCTTAAATTGTCGTATAATTTTAAGAAGGAATTTACATGTTGAAAGAGGTCTGGTAAATGGATCAATGGGTAATGTTGTTGATTTTGAGAAATACAGAAATAGAGATGGAATTGAATTTTTAAAAATGAAATCTGATGGTATTGAGGAAGTACAGCTAATTGGTCGTTGCTCTGCTAGGTTTTTGCTTGTAAAAGACTTATATGTTCGCCGTAAGCAATTTCCTGTTTGCTTGGCATATGCGGTGACAATCCATAAATCGCAAGGTTTAAGTGTAGACAGTGCATTGGTGAATATATTGGCAGTTCTGTGTTCAAGGAGGGTGTGGCATATGTGGCACGGGATTGTACTTGATTGAGTGTGATGTCACAAACATTTGTGCGGATTTAGATTGTGTTAAGGAATACAATAGGTTAAGAAAAGAGTATGCGCCACATTTGCCTCAATATCCTTTGTTTGAGAAACGTGTGGTAGGTCGGAAAGGAAGAAATGTGACCAATAGTCGGGAGGTTGTAGCAAAAAGACAAAAAGTCAATGAACCAGAAATTATAAGCAGAACGAAAAAGGATTCTGTTGAAGATGTTGTTGGTTTTCAATTTGAAAACAGTTCTGGTGTCAACTGCTATTCTAATGTAGTGGTTAATGTTGTCTTTTCTCTAGAAACTTTAAAAGAACAGATTGTGATCAATTCGCATCAAAGTTTTTGCTGCTTGCTGAATTCTGTGTTAGAGAAATGTAGCACTGATAGAACAAAAATCGAAAGTGTGTCTGAAATTCGAAATTTGTTAGACATATGTTCAGGTCAAACGCAATTTTCTCAAAATATTCAGCAAGATTGTCAAGAGTTTTTAATGTATATGCTTGATGTGTTACAAGATGAAGGTGTAGATGTAGATCACCTGTTTGGCCTTTCTTATCAATGGCAGCATGACTGCGAGAACTGTAGGCTATCAAGTACTAGTAGTGTAGACTCAGAAAGATTTTCGATTGAAAAAGCTTTATTCGAGTTATAAACTCATAAAAGCACAAACATACATTTTAAAATTCATACATTTTAAAATACATTGCAGTTAAAATTCATATTTCATACATAAAAATACATTTTAAGCAGTTGTGCAAGCTTTAACAAAAAAAATTACAATAAAATTTCAATTCATATTGGGAGATAAAGCCCTCCGCCTAATGGACCATGCCCACCCCAAATACTTTGCTGTTCCCGGCACAATGGGCATGTCAGTAGAGGTGCAAATAATTCTCAACCCCTCAACACCACTGGATACCCCAAGGTTTCTACAGACTGGAGCCAACCAGACTCTCCTTGGGTTTGCGTAGGCCTCACACAGAAATAAGAAGTGAGCTATGCTTTCGGTAGGGGCACCACACACCGGGCAACATGAGGTGTTAGTACTGCTCCACCTACCCGTCAATGACCTCAGGGGAAGAGAACCAGACCTTAACTGGAAAAATAACTTCCTGTCTATACGGACAGTAATACTGTCCCAATACTTTTCTAATACAGGTCTTGTTTTAATTTCCAGGAATCTACCCCCCATTGTTTCTGATTGTGTACTCCTCCAGAGCCTTTCTTCTACATAATCCCAATAAATGGCCTTGATGGTATTTTTACTTGGGAATACTTCCCCGGAGGGATTTTCCCAAAGGTTAGAAAGACCAAGCTCACCAAGAACAACCCTGAGTGTCTTCAACCATGGTATTTTATGAAACGTGTCTGATTTAATTAAGGCTAAAAACCCATCAGCATAGTGTCGGATCTCTGGGGTCGTCCAAAGCCGTCTCCAATAAAGGATAGGCCTTAATCGAGCACGGTCACTAACCGATCTCCTCCCTAGATCAAGGCCAAGCGGGATTAATGGCGCACTCTGGGGGAGACCTGTAATTCCCCTCAGAAACCTATTCTCTGATATTTGTAGGGTGGGAAGCCTCTCAAAACTCCATACTTCTGCCCAATATAGGGCTGCCCCTAAAGCTTTGGCATCATAAACCATGAGGACCGGTTTTATAGGCCTGGTTTTTGATTTAGCTTGCTCTACCCAAAGCGCCCCTGCAATCTGCTGATGTCTAAGTACCGCCTTTTCTATGTGGCGTAACCAACCTGGCTTGCTCGATATCTCTACCCCAAGATAGGTAAAAACATTTACTACCTCGAGCTCAATATTATTCAGAGATACCCTTGGTTGGGGTGGGCGCCTTTGGGAGAAAACCATCAGCTTTGTTTTGCCAGCATTGACTTCGAGGCCATGCTCCCTGCAAAAAGTGTCAAATATATTTAGGGCACGCTGCAGTCCAGCTGGGGTTTTGGACACAATTAGGGTGTCGTCAGCGAACATCAGGATCAGAACCCTGATGCCCGCTAGCGAAGGTGCATCCACGCTTGCGTCCAACATCCTATCCACTATACCATTAATGAATAAGGAAAAGAGCAGGGGTGCCATTGCACATCCCTGCCGTACACCCCGCTCGACGGAAAAGTTAACAGTAGATTCCCCATTGGACTTTGGCAAAGTTACACTCATGGAGTCGCATTATTAAGGTGAGCAACTCGGGTGGGACCCCTATCCCTTTCAGGACTGCCCAGAGCTTACTCCTTGGAACCAGGTCGAAGGCAGCCCTCAAGTCTACAAACGCGACATATAGGCTGCCTTCGCCAAGGAGTACCGTCCTCCACCGCAGCATGGTAAAACGAAATATCTGGTCTACCGTGCTGGTAGCCCGCCTAAAGCCTGCCCGGTAGGGGGAAAGGGCATTGTTCTCTTCTACCCAGTCCATAAGTTTATTAGTCACCATCTTCCCCACCACTTTCTGGACGGTGGCAATCAAACTTATCGGCCTATAATTGGCCGGGGATGACCGATCACCTTTCTTATAGATCGGTATGATTATTGCCCCCTTCCATATTTCTGGGATTACAACCACTTTAGCCAGTGCATTTCCCAGTAAGGTCAAATACCTAGCCCACCGTACCTTGTCATTCTTAAAGATATCAGAGGGTATCCCATCCAAACCCGGTGCCTTACCCCCTTGTAAAGATGAGATTACCAATTCTGCTTCTTTGGTTGAAAACAAGTTTTTCTTGCAAAATACAACTGGAATTGGTTCTATGGCCACAATCTCCCTATTCTCTGCGTATTGGGGTTTAAAATATTCGACCCATGATGCCTCATTGACATTATTATCTGGGTTGCTAGGGGTACCGCCTCGGCCCCACTTCACGATTTTCCAGAAAAGTCTGGAATCCCTTGCCCCGGAGGCTTCTAGCAACTCATCCCAATATTCTTCATCCCACTTTTTCCTGGCCTGGCGAATGCTAACATTGTATTGTTTCCTGGCTACGCTGATTAAAACCTTGTCCCTACTTCTAATTGCCCTACCCAGTTCCAATCTAGCTAACCTGCACTGTTTATTAAACCACCTAGCCATTTTAAGTGGGGTTTTTCTATTTACATTATTCAATCTAGTAAAATGTGGTTTTAAAAGGGAAAAGAAGTTATTGTGTATGGCTGTCGTTGAAGCGGACCCAGGCATTACAGGATTTGCTATCTCCATGGCGGCAATTGCATTGTCCACCTCCGAACTTACATAATCCATGGACGCTACATTTGCCAGCACATTTGGCCATTTGACTCTACGCATGTCATTGGCCATAACAGGTACTGCTTTACTACTTGGCTCTCGATTGTCCTGCGTGGCCGTCCACCAAGTGTGGGTAACACAAAGGGGATTATGATCGCTTTCTAATCGACCCTTTATTTCCATATCGCCTATCCCACACCATAAATTAAGACTACAAATGACATAGTCTATTCTACTTTTACTATGACCATTGTCAAATGTACAATTGCCTCCCTGGTCACTCTTTGTCCTTCCATTAGGGGCCCTCAACCCAAATTCCAAACATAGCGCATTTAATAACAATATGTCTTATGTCCACCGTTTGACTGGTGCAACATTTAGGATCGGGACACCCCATTGGACATATTCCTCTTGCCCTATCGGATTTTCCGTATTTTCCAATGGTTCGAAAGTCCTATTGAGATCACCAGCCACAACCACTCTATTTCCCAGGGACTGTGATTCAAGGAAGGTGGATAGGGCCTCTAGGGTGGGGGAATTCCCAGCATTAGTACCCCTGGCATAAATATTATATATGTCTATCACACCTCCCTTATCTGAGGATATTCTTAACAATTGTATATCCTTGCAACCCAGGTCAAGCACTTTTATCTTAACTTGTAGACATTGTTTAATCCAAACTGTTAAGCCACCCATGGGTCTACCCCTAGGGCCTCTACTCGCTGGGATACAAAAGTTTAAATAGCCTGGGAGGAAGATCGGGTCGCAAGCCCATGTCTCCTGAAATAGACACATTTTAAAACCGTTGACAAAGTCTATCCAATTTTGTGACAATAGTCTAGTACCTAGCCCCGCGATATTCCACGAAAACAGCCTCCCCGGGCTAATGCCATTACAAGTCCCAACATCGATGATTGACATAGACGGGAGGTTGTCCAGACTCTCAGAATTACCTTCCTCATCTTTAACAATATCCACACAGTTAACAACTGTTCTTTGGATAACACCAGTATTTAATGTGGGTCTTATTTCACCTCCCAAAGTTCCCCTGCACTCCCTACTGTCCACCCTCCAATTCTCATCCTTCCCATTAATAGTCACTTCTTTAGGACTTACTATTACATCCCTAATTAATGCAACAGATTTCTCGGGTATGTCCTCCCTACCCATGTTATCCCCAATATCATTAAAAACAGCCAATTTCCGTCACCATCCCCACCTCAGATTTTCCTTCCCATCATGGAAGTTATAAACTTGATCATAACGAACATTTGATCGTAGGAAAGGAACATTGAAGGGGATGGTCTCTGCCTGTGGAGGGAAGCTGGTTCTCCCTGGCTCATTGTTCCTATCAAGATGGACGCCAACTGGTCTTGGATAGAAAAAAGTGAGATCCACAATACCAATCCCACCACTGCTAGTGCTCTAGCCTGGCCTCGTGATCAATCCTACCACCCTTGGATCTTGGAAGTTAATGATAATACATTCACCCCCCAGATTTTTCGGGGTATATCCTATCCAGTTAACCCTTCTTACCCCGATTATCAAACCATCCACTTCCCCGGGCAATGGCTATTAACCCTTAACCAGTACATAGCCTTGTTTTTTAACATCTGGTAGGTTTCTCTTTGTCCTACCAATAAAGGTGGAACATTGGTAAGAATAGCCACATAGGGATAGGAATCCGGAGTAAGATTTATTGGGGGTATCCTGGTTGGAGGTTTTGTCACACAGGTTGTTGGTCAGCTTTGTTCTGGGACAGCAAGGCATGGTAGGGGAGCATTCTTTGATACCAAGGAGGCCTTATTTTTCCCAGAAATATCGTTACCACCAGTTACAGAACCATCCCTGTTTTGAACTTGTGGGACATGGGACTTATTAGTTCCAACACTATTTTTGCAGGAATTTTTATTGTTACTAACAAAAGGACCCTGGGAAGTTATCAGGGTACTTGGTAGGGGTTGAATAACATTGCTAACAGAGGTGACATTTTTTAGGAATTCCTTGCTACCTTTGGCCACCATACTATGGGGCTTTGTTTTCCCGCAATTGCTTTTGGTTAAAATAGTTAGTAATTCGGTAGTAGTCTTACTACTTTGCCCCTTCCCCCGATGGTCAGTTGCAATACTAGTAACGGGAGGATGTAATTCGACCAGGGGGGCACCTGCATCTCGCTCAGATATTTGCTGTTGATTCCTAATCTCGCCCGTTTTAAGACAGGACTGGTCCAGCTGGTCAGCTAGTTTTTTTAGTCTGTCTTCAAAGGGGTTCAAAAGGGACCGTATTAATTTTTCCAACTCCAAGAGAAGTTACAGCTTAGGTGGTGGTGTCCCAGGGGATGCTATAACTATGGGATCTGAGCCTGATGGTAATGTTTTCCCAGGAGATGCTATAACTATGGGATCTGAGCCTGGTAGTAATGGTTTCCCAGGGGATGCTATTATTATGGGATCTGAGCCTGGCGGAACAACTTCTCCCTCGCCCATTGTTGGCCCAGTGAAATTATTCCCAATAGTATCACAAGGTCGTGTACATGTCACTAGTTTCCTGTACTTTTTTGGAGGTTTTGGAACATGACATTTCTTTGTAACTACACTCCTTTTCCTTTTGGAGCAGGGTTTAGTCTTTACGGCATATGTTAAAACACTGGATTGTGATGTAGGCTGTTGACCAGTGGATGGGTTAGTAGTAGCACTAGGAGGGGTTACAGGCAAAGTAGAGGTTACTAATTCCAAAGGAAAAGTAGCCAATGGCTCAATTAATGGGGGAGAGAGGTGTGGGATTTCCTGTGCAACGGGCAGCGTGATGGATGATAAAGGAGTGACCAATGATGGAAAACTTTGGCTTGTACGTTTATCAGCAGGGGTTTTAAAAGCTCAATGGACAACCTGCGCCCCGCACGTCTTTCTGCCAGGGCAATTTCCCTATCAATATCCTGTGGCAGCCGTTTGAAGTAAGTGTCTAGGGGGCCCATTACAGCAGCCCCTAACTCATTCAAAGGGGGCAGCAAGGTAGAAGTGTTAGTGGGACAAGCCATAGGAGCAACCCTTTTTCCACCTCAATAAATTAAAAACAGGTTAGATCACCAATACTCCCACAAATGATGAAAATAAAAAATTGGTTCAGTAAATGTCAGTGGGATGGCCCAGCCCGGCCTCCTTCGGCCCCTGACGGCCACAGACAGTCCCGCCCTTGTCCCGGGCTTCTCCCGGCGCGCTCCCGCTCGCTCCCGCGAAGCGGCAAGAACTACTCCTAATATAGAGGGGAGGTGTTCAAGGGCGGGGCAAACAGGGAGAGCGACCAGGTGGAGGTGATTACAGCGCAGGGACTCCTGGGCAATGGAGTCCCTGTCCCTCGCCTGGCGCTCGCAGCCCTGTGCTTCCTCCTCCTGCCCCCGGTGCTACAATCCACAAGGTGAGCGCCTTGACACGAAGGCAAAGCGGGACCCGTGCAGCGGGGACCGCGAGGTGTCCAGCAAAAGTCCAGCAAAAGGAAGGCAAAGAGTCTTGAGGAAAATGAAACTTCTTATCATTGACGAAGTAGGCATGGTTTCCAATGTCATGCTTGCCTTTGTGCATTTGAGAATGCAAGAAGTTCTCAAAACAGAGTATGATGTGTTATTTGGTGGCAAACACATCATTGTTTTCGGTGATCTTCTACAGCTGACACCAGTGAAAGGACAACCTGTGTTCAAAATGCTCACACATGAAGATACCAGGAAGTGTCTAGGGAGTATTGGCAACGTCAATATATGGTTAAACTTCAATTATGCTGAACTGCGTGAAAATATGCGTCAAGCAAAGGATGAAGATTATAAGAATATTCTACAAGATGTTAGAATTGGAAAAGTGACCGAGCATGGGAAAGAAGCTTTGCATGCACGATTACTGTCAAATTTGTATCCAGAAGAAGACGTTGTACCTGAGAATATTTTTCGGAAAATTACTGAGAAGAAATCTGGAATATGTTTGATGCCAACTCTTGCAGAATGTGCCATCTTCAATAACAAAATGTTGCATTTAGAAAACTAAGAGATTGTGAAACTGGAAGCTATTGACAGAGTAGAGCATATGGGAGCAACAATTATTTTGTCTGAGAATTTGAAATCTAAATTGGATTCATTAGAGAAGACTATATCTAAAACTGCAGGTTTTGAAAAGACTCTGAATGTGTGCTTAAATTGTCGTATAATTTTAAGAAGGAATTTACATGTTGAAAGAGGTCTGGTAAATGGATCAATGGGTAATGTTGTTGATTTTGAGAAATACAGAAATAGAGATGGAATTGAATTTTTAAAAATTAATTTTGATGGTATTGAGGAAGTACAGCTAATTGGTCGTTGCTCTGCTAGGTTTTTGCTTGTAAAAGACTTATATGTTCGCCGTAAGCAATTTCCTGTTTGCTTGGCATATGCGGTGGCAATCCATAAATCGCAAGGTTTAAGTGTAGACAGTGCATTGGTGAATATTGGCAGTTCTGTGTTCAAGGAGGGTATGGCATATGTGGCATTGTCACGAGTTAGAACTTTATCGGGATTGTACTTGATTGAGTGTGATGTCACAAACATTTGTGTGGATTTAGATTGTGTTAAGGAATACAATAGGTTAAGAAAAGAGTATGCGCCACATTTGCCTCAATATCCTTTGTTTGAGAAACGTGTGGTAGGTCGGAAAGGAAGAAATGTGACCAATAGTCGGGAGGTTGTAGCAAAAAGACAAAAAGTCGATGAACCAGAAATTATAAGCAGAAAGAAAAAGGATTCTGAAGATGTTGTTGGTTTTCAATTTGAAAACAGTTCTGGTGTCAACTGCTATGCTAATGTAGTGGTTAATGTTGTCTTTTCTCTAGAAACTTTAAAAGAACAGATTGTGATCAATTCGGATCAACGTTTTTGCTGCTTGCTGAATTCTGTGTTAGAGAAATGTAGCACTGATAGAACAAAAATCGAAAGTGTGTCTGAAATTCGAAATTCGAAATTTGTTAGACATATGTTCAGGTCAAACGCAATTTTCTCAAAATATTCAGCAAGATTGTCAAGAGTTTTTAATGTATATGCTTGATGTGTTACAAGATGAAGGTGTAGATGTAGATCACCTGTTTGGCCTTTCTTATCAATGGCAGCATGACTGTGAGAACTGTAGGCTATCAAGTACTAGTAGTGTAGACTCAGAAAGATTTATATATTTAACTTTGCCAGACAGTAAATCAGTGTCCTTTAATAAGCTAGTAAAATCAGCCGATCACAACATGGAGTGTAGCCAATGTAAGTCAGCAATGCTGTCCACATTATTTATACGAACATATGGCCAGTATGTCATTTTAATGTTCCAACGATGTAGGCCTGATGGAACAAAATTGACAACTTTAATTAAAAATTTTGTGGCTTCGCACTTCAACAACATCAGGACATTACACAGCTTATTTAAAGTCTAGAAACGGCTGGTCATTCTGCAATGATTCTGTTTTAATTTTCAAAAAAAAATTGCCTTTCCACCTTCAAAATTCTTACCTGGTGTTCTTACAACCAAAATTTTAGGGAAGGCATCTTGGGATTTGTTCTGAGGAATTTCAAGAGGTTATAATGGCTCCTACTCTATATGGCCTTGTGGATAATTGTAGTACAGAGAGAAAACTGTTTGTGTTTATAAGCTAATTCAAGCAGCAGGTCAAAACAAGGAGTAGAAGAAATGTAAGTCTGCAATGCTGTCCACATTATTTATGGAAACTTATGGGTAAAATGTCATTTTACAATTTCAACTACATAAACTGGATGAAAATAAGTTGTCAATTCTAATTAAAAATGTTTTGGCTACACAGTCATGGATTTCAGGAAGAACATTTGTAACTGCAGCTATTATATATTATGATGGTCCTTTGACAACATCAGGATATTACACAGCTTATTTGAATTATAAAAAAAGTCTAGTCTTTCGGCAATGATTACCATTTTAGTATGAAGCAATGTTGCCTTTTGACTTGTTTTCAGAAGTGAGAATTTAGGGTAGGTAACTGGATTATAATTATTCTAGGTGTTGCTGTAATTTAGTGTGCTGTTTTAAATTGCTTTGTATATCTCATTTTTCTTAAAACGATGGAGTTTATCTTTCAGAAAGTGGCGGGCAGAAAATAGTAACAGCACAACAGAGTATAAGCTGTTCATAGGACATCCTTTGACGTCATTGAAAGTAAGTTACTTTTGAGGAGTTCTGATTTCTGATTGATTATATTTTATGGGTTTTTTAAACACAATCATTTTGTTTGTGGTTTTTTTTTCCCCACTGTTATATGATTAATACCTTCAACTCACTGTTTTCAGTGAAATTTGATATATTCCGAGAACAGCAAAAATAAACCATTTAATATGTATAATTAATTCTGTACTTTGAATTGTGATTTTTAATATGTACTCATCTTGTCTCATGCTCACTCATCTTTTACTACCTTCTATTAATTTTAAAATTTTTGTTATCTCATTCACAGATTGAAAGTATAAAAATAACAAGTGACTAAGTTAACGACAATTATAAGGTAAATGTTTAGTACTCTTTACGTTACATCTCTATCATATTTAACTTTTATTAGTTCCACTGCTTCATTTCTTTAACCCTCAGTTTCTTGCCTTTGCTACTTCCCTCATTTCTTTTTCTATTACTTATTTATACTACTCTTTTCACTCCTTTTCTCAGTCCCTCTTTCAACAGTATCTGTGTGTTACTCCCTCTATTTGTCTTTCTTTTAACATTACTCTCTGTTTACTTACTCTTCTTTTAAAAAAAAAAAAAAAAAATTTAGTTCGCTTTAAGCATGAGCGGGAAATCCGTTACGCTCGCGGATTTTGCGGATTTTTGGGAAATCCGCAATCCGCGAATTTTGCGGATTTCCCGCAAAATCCGCAAAAAAAAATCCACGAGCGTAACGGGTTCAAAAGTTGAACCCCCACTCATGCAACTATTTTACAATGGCGCCAGCAAGCTGCCAGCGCCGTTGTAAAATAGTTACAAAGTTAGCTTGCACAGGAACCACTAGATAAAACGAAGCAGGTGCTCCCTGTGCAAGCTAACTTTGTAAGTATTTTACAACGGTGCTGGCAGCTTGCTGGTGCCATTGTAAAATAGTTACAGCCTTACACAGGTCACTCAAGGGACCCCTGCGCCCTTCAGGGCGATTGCATAGTAACACACACATGGTCACTCGAACTAGTTGATGCTCAAATTCAGTGACTCATTCATTAGCCCAAAAACAATCATAAGCATCTTCGAGGCTGGACAGGTGTGCCTCTTCCCAAATCTACCGTAGAAAATCAGCTGTGATGCTGGGTAGAGGGCGGCCTTTGCATGGTCGCTCGAACTAGTTGATGGTCAAAATCAGTGACTCATTCAGTAGCCCAAAAACAATCATGAGCGTCTTCGAGGCTGGACAGGTGTGCCTCTTCCCAAATCTACTGTGGAAATTCAGCTGTGATGCTGGGTAGAGGCCTTTGCATCCTTGACTTTCATGAGCGCAATCCCCGTGCTGTTCCTGTGACCAGGAGCTTCTTTCTCTTCATATAATTGTGTTCGCACGTGTTGCTGCAAGTTCGCACGCGTTTTGTACAATTTCGCAATTTGCGAAATTGTACAAAACCCTCGCGAACTTGCAGAAACCTGTGCGAACATAAAAAAAAAAATCTGAGAGGATTCGCGGATTTTGCGGATTTTGGCAATCCGCAAATTCGCGGATTGCCAATCCGCATAATCCGCTCATGCCTAGTTCGCTTCCGGTTCACGTACCGGTGCGCGAACCGGGAAGTGAACCAAAAGAAATAGAGGTTGCCAGAGTGCTAAACATTCTAGCAATTTCTTATAATGGGGAGGTAGTTCTGAAAATAACTTTTTTTTAAATTATTTTTGTTGTTTTATATTTTTTTAATTATTTTTCTGAATATTTTTATAGTTTTTTTGTATTTTTTGAACGGTTTTATATTTTTTTTGTTTTTTTGGGGGGGGGGACAAAAATGATTCATTAGAAAGGGCTCAACAGGAGCAACAAAAAAAAAAGAAATTTTATTTTCTGGGGTGTTTTGTACATTGATGATGTTCAAAAGCTCTATTGATTAGAGTTACACTCCTCTCTCCATAGGAAATTAATTTTCCGCAAATTATACAGGTAAATTTCATTTGGCCAAAATTCATCTGTATATTTGGGACTGTCTCCCTTGCCTCTGATCCCGTCACTGCCTCTTCATTGGTGGATGTACTGGCCACAGGTCGGGGGTTATCCACAAGATCACGTATTTGTGCACTACTGTAACTTATCGGGTGCCACCTCTGCATATGGCGATGCATGGTATAATTACCATAACTGTATTTTTTTTCGGTTCCTCTGGACAGTTCATCTTTACATAGTAGGCAGGTAACATACCGAGCGTTCACCTTTTTTTGTCCTTCGGGAAATGAAAAAAATTGCCAAATATAATTTTCTTTTATATGGGACCTCCTTGGTTGTTCTTTTAAAAACCTCCTTGTCCCTTGCTCCTCTTCCTCTTCTTCCTCTTCTTCCTCCTCTTGTTGGAGGATAACCTGAGGAGATGGTCCTCTCTTCCTAGGAGGTTGTGGTGGTGGTGGGGGTCCACTAGCTGCAGCAATCATTGAAGCCGTTTGTAAGGTAGTCAATGTAGGTCTTTCTCTCATAAAAATGAAAGTCAGAGTGAGGAAAAAAGGTGGGGCTTTTATCATTTGGGAAAAAAAAATGTTATAAACCAATGAAAAGTGTTATTTTAAGGTCATATGACCAAGCCTTCCATCATTAGGAAACCAAAAGTAAAATGAACCAAAGAAAAGTTTTATGAACTAGTCACATGACCTGTTATGCTTACGTTACGCGCTCCGCGCCGCGCCCCGGATCGCTTCCGGAGCGCTGCGCTTCACGCCTCGGTTCGCGTTCTGGAGCGCTTCCGGGTGCGCTAACGCGGCGCGTCACAGGACGCATTATGCGGTAACGCGATACGACGCGTCACGATGTTGCTTTCTAACGCGGTAGTTGCGCTAACTGAACGTTTACTGGTTCGCGGACCGGGTCGCGGAACAAATTGAAGCACATTTTACAGCTTTTGATATTTGCTATTAAAAAACCATTGAAATTCACTGAAAAAACCATAGGTTATAGACCATATATAGTTAGGAATTAGCATTTACAAAACCTTGAAAGTTCACTGAAAAAGCCATACACTGAGTGTATCTAAGGTTATATTAGAGTCTGAAGAGTCTGAAGAGGTTCATCGTATTATCACATGAATGATGTCATCAGTGATGTGATGAGTAATGTCATTTGAGATGTCATCAGTGATGTCATCAGTGATGTCATTTGAGATGTCATCAGTGATGTCATCAGTGATGTCACTGACCATGTCATGAATGATGTAATATGTGACATAATCAGCAGTGGATTGCGGGTACGCGATATATAGTTAGTGCAACTAACTATATATGCGAATTTCAATGGTTTTGTGTGAGTAAAATAAGGTTTTGTAAATGCTAATTCCTAACTATATATGGTCCATAACCTATGTTTTTTTCAGTGAATATGTATATATATATGTGTGTGTGTGTATATATATATATATCACACACAAACCTCCGAAGAGGGAGCCACCAACCCTGCAGGTCGGCTTTTTCAAAACGGGCACGGAGACCCCCGCCAAATTCATACTCCATGAAAAAACACACAAGAGGCCCATTTCAGGAGACGGAGCTTTTAATTCAAGATTGCATGCACAGCGCTTTCTGGAGTCCAACTAGTTTCGGCACTACAGCCTTGATCACGGGCAGAAAGTTTCACCAAGTGCCTCTGTGCTTGCGTTTTTGTAACGTCTCTGATCATGTGACTGATGATGGCCTGCATCTCCCAGGGTGCATCATTACGTGCAGGTAACTGTTGTTTGTGAGAAAATACTCATTTTGCAGTCAGAAAGATGATACTCTGCTCAGCTGCCTGATGCACACGTTGTTTGAATAAATCCCAATGGAAATCAGTCAGGATATTTAAAATAGCGTAATGCTGGATGTTGAGACATCTTGATTTGCAGGCTCCTGTCTCCAGAACGATTGGAATATATATATATATATATATATATATATATATATATATATATATATATATATATATATATATATATATATATATATATATATATATATATATATATATATATATATATATATATATATATATATATATTCAATGAAAAAACCATAGGTTATAGACCATATATAGTTAGGGATTTGCATTTACAAAACCTTATTTTACTCGCATAAAACCATTGAAATTCCATATATAGTTAGTTGCGCTAACTATATATCGCGCACCCGCAATCCACTGCTGATGATGTCACATATTACATCATTCATGACATGGTCAGTGACATCACTGATGACATCACTGATGACAACATCCAGTGACTGTATGTTTCTGTAAAGTGTAAATATGTCTTACATATTGAAGAATGAGTGGATGTATAAGTGTTTGGATGAAGGATTTAGTAGGTGCATGACTGACTGTATGAGTGAGTGATTAAATATGTTTCACTGAGTGCATGGGTTAGTGACTAAACTGTCTTAATTTGTGCATTATTATGTCTGTTGTTCTGTAAACTGCTGCATGTGTTGATAAGTAGCTATATGAGTAACTATATGGGTTATTGATTGGTAGCCCAGGTATTTGTATGGGAGACTGAGTGTGTGTGTGGGTGGCTGGGAGGTGTATGACTCTGTGCATAGATGTGTGAGCAGTTGATTCACTAGATGTATGGTTTCAAAAGTGCATGTGGAAACAGCTGTATGGGCGGTTGACTGTGTGCATGAGTGTATTGGTGAGTGAATGGATATCTCAGTGCTACATGTGAAAGTAAGTACATATGTAAAACACAGTGCATGTGAGAGTTGACATATATAAATAACTGTGCATAAGAGCCAGTGAATGTGTGAGTGGCTGTATGGATCATTGTGAACTTCAATCAAGGATTTTATAAAAGAGTAAATATGTGTTAGTATATGTTTGAATAAGTAAGGTGTGTATAACTGTATAGTTGAGGAAATGGAGGTGTGATTGATTCTTTGCATGACTGACTAGGTGTGTGAGTAACTCCATGGATGAGTGACAGTCTGTGAGTGTCTGTTTACACTGAGTGCACCTAAAGTTATATTAGAGTCTGAAGAGGTTCATCGTATTATCACATGAATGATGTCATCAGTGATGTTGTCAGTGATGCCATTTGAGTTGTCAACAGTGATGTCATTTGAGATGTCATCAGTGATGTCATCAGTGATGTCACTGACCATGTCATGAATGATGTAATATGTGACATCATCAGCAGTGGATTGCGGGTGCGCGATATATAGTTAGCGCAACTAACTATATATGGAATTTCAATGGTTTTATGCGAGTAAAATAAGGTTTTGTAAATGCAAATCCCTAACTATATACGGTCTATAACCTATGGTTTTTTCATTGAATTTCAATGGTTTTTTAAATGCAAATTTCTAACTATATATGGTCTATAACCTATGGTTTTTTCTGTGAATTTCATTGGTTTTTTAAAAGCTAACATCTGTAGCTGTAAAATGTATTCTTCTTTAAATCCCAAAATATATTTAGATGTTTATTGATAATTTTTTTTAAATTTTTTTTTTTCTTCGCTTCTAGTTCGCGAACCGGGAAGCTTTCCGTTAGCTCATCTCGATGCCGCGATCTAGTCCGCGAACCGGTCAACGTTACGTTAGCGGAACTGTGACGCGTCGCGGAAGCGCGACGTATCACGTTATCGCGTAATGCGTCTAATGACGCGCCGCGTTAGCGCTCCCGGAAGTGCTCCGGACCGCGAACCGGAAGCGATCTGGGACGCGGTGCGCGCCGCGTAACGTAAGCGGAACAGGTCATGTGACTTGTTTATCAAACTTTTCATTGGTTCATTTCACTTTTGGTTTCCAAATGATGTATGACTAGGTCATGTGACCTAAAAATAACACTTTTCATTGGTTCAGAACTTTTGCTTTCCCCAAATCATGTAAACCCCTCCTTATTTCCTCACTCTGACTTTCATCTTGGTGAGAGAAAGACCATTTAGCTAGAATTGAACAATGGCTTCTGTACTTGCTGCAGCTGGTGGAACCCCACCACCACCTCCACCTCCTCATAAGAAGAGAGGACCACCTAGTCAATTTATCACTAACAGAGAGGAGGAAGAGGAGGAAGAAGAAGAAGAGGACAGAGAGGAACAACAATTTGTCGAAGAGTTGCCCCGGGTTTCAAAGCGAAAAACAAGTTTCATCTGGCAGTTTTTCTCCATCCCTCCTGGATCAAAGAAGGTGAATGCTAAATATGCCACCTGCCTCATCTGTGATTACAGATTGTCGAGAGGCACAGATAAGAAATACAGTATGGGCAACTATACGATGCATCGACACATGAGCAGGTGGCATCCCTTAAACTACAGCCGGGCTGAGTTAAGGGATCTTCAAGACAATCCCACGACAACTCCTGTGGCCAGATCGACCTCCACAATGTCTTTGACGGGAAGAGAGGCACAAGAAACTGTGCCAAACATTCAACCCAACTTCCAGCATATGAAGTTAAGTTGTATATACTGTGGTGCTATGCTGTCATATGGCAACATGAGCGTCAACCTGATGAACATGGCGTTCGAAAATCATAAATGCCCTAATGCACCCAAGAAATAATTTTTTTTTTTGCTCCAGTTGAGCCGTTTTCAATGCCTGTTTTTTGTTGTCTCCCCTCCATAAAAAACACAAAAAAAACATAAAACAGTTCTAAAAATACAAAAAAATCAAAAAATGTTCAAAAAAAAAAATAAATAAATAAAACAACAAAAACAAAAAAAACCAGTTCTTTTCAGAACTACCTCCCCTTTCAATCAAAATTGCTAGAATGTTTATCACTCTGGCAAGCTCTATTTCTTTTGGTTCGCTTCAAGTTCGCTGACCGGTTCGCGAACTTTAAGCGAACTAAAAAAATATTTTTTTTAAAAAAAGAAGAGTTAGTATAAGGGAAGTAAACAGAGAATAATGTAAAAAGAAAGACAGCTATAGAGAGTAAATGAGAGATACTGTCAATGACATCATCAGCAGTGCATTGCGGGTATATTCATGCACTTTCCAGCAAATGCTCTTAGCCATGTTATCCACTTCCTATTAAATAACATGGCTAAGAACTGCTCAGGGCCCCATGAGGAACGCTTTCCATTTAAAAAGGGAAAAATAACATCAAAGACACTAAAATGCCTTCTAAATATGACCCCAAACAACCTATGAAGCTCTAACAGAACATATCCTGAAATGTAATTGATTTCAAAATTCGTTTTTAAACACAGCATATAAATCAATTGTATACCTGCATTCATGAAGAAATGACTAAAAATGTCCTTGAGACACATGAAAGTGTTTTCTGCAATTCACTAGCACCATTTTTGGGACACTATTAACATGGCTAGGTAACTCCCATAATCAAAATCTAAATTTGCCAAGCACAAGTGGGAGCGTATTTACAAGACACTTGCCCCATGAGGAACACTTTACATTTTAAAAGGAAAACATAACATCTTAGACACTCAAATACCTTATAAATATGGCTCAAAACAACCTATGAAGCTCTAGCAGTACATATCCAGAAATGAAATTGATTTCTTAAATCGTTTTTAAAAGCAACATCTCTGTTTCAGCTTACATAACAGACCATAAAATGGGCTCCATGTACCACAATAACTTGTGTTACTGCATGCCAGAATGTTACACCAAATATGCAATTACAATTTCTCTATGAAACTAATTCTATTAGTATATCACTAGAGACAAAACCACATTTTAAAAACACAGCTTTCTTCATCATTTTCTCCTTAAATCATACTATTCTCTATCTAAATTAAATAAATCTTTTCTCACCTTAGCAAATATTTTTTGAGTTTTGAAAACAGTCTGAGAAATACACCAAATTGTCTTCAGCAGAAGAAAAAGGATGCACTCCAAAGGCTGCAGCTATTGAAAGCACAGAAATACAGATATTCTTTTCACATATCTCTCATATTAGCCAATCATACCTCTTCCCTCACTTTTTTCAAATCAAAACCCTTCCCCCCTCTGCCCTGTCTGCCTTGTTTCCATAGCAACCACCTCCTGGAAGACCTCTCATGTTTGCAAATTCACACAACAATGTTTCAATTGAACTCTGAACTCTCAGTGCACCTGCGTATCCAGTGCAATCTTTCGTTAAATGTTTCTTCCTTGACCATTCAAATTACATCTTTCAAAGAACACATCCATGCACCCTAACTTTCTGTTTTCAGAAATGGAAATGCACCAATCACTGCTAATGAATCATTAGCATTGTAAATCCACAGTTTTTTTTCTTTAGAAACTCCTACTGTTTCAACTGCCCTTTCATTACCACACTTCATCTGACTGCAGAACAACCTTCTCCCACCATGTTTAAGGTCTGGATTGTTGGACATAGTTACATCCACTGGGCTCAAAGGTATGCTGAGAGCAGAAATTTACCTAACCTCAATTTACAAGATGTGGAAATTAAGTGGTTGGGCCAAAGAGGATTAAAATGTCACCAATTGATACCATTGGTGAAAACCTTTATGCATTTGCCAAAACCTGACCTGTTAATAGTGCACTGTGGAGGTAATGATTTGGGCACTTTGACAGGGGTAGGTCTGGAAATGCTTTTAAAGGACACCTTTGAGCAATTAATGGCACTTTTTCCTCAAACTGCCTTGGTATATTCCAATATATGCCAAAGACAGAAATGGAGGTGGTCCAACCAATTTTGTCCACAAATTGAGAAAGCGAGGAAGCATGTAAACAAATCTGTTTCAGCTTACATGAGAGACCATGGAATGGGCTCTCTGTACAACAATAACTTGCGTTACTACATGCAAGATATCTACAGAGGAGATGGAGTTCACTTCTCAGATGAGGGCAACAGAATTTTCATTCTGAATTTAAGACTGTGCATTGGTACCTACTTATAAGTACCTAAATGTACCATAAACCCAAAAGCTCTTCTCAGAGCTACCCTACATCTGATCACTCACAATTATTATTTTTCTCTAACTTTTTTCACTAATTTTCCACAAAATTTTTTTTTTCCGCACATATAAGCCTCCTCAGCCACGCTGAGAAAACCTAGGGGGTCAAGATAAGTCTACCATGACCCCTTCTACCCATTCTAAACATTATTTGCCCTCCATCTTGTATCTTAATGCGACCGAAACACAAAATGGTGGACTCCCGTGACGCTTAAGGTTCGCTAACCGGGCCGCTTCCCGGAAAGCGGTCCTAAAAAAAGGCGGGAAAGTAATTTACAGAAAAACGACTAGAGACACTCTCACCAAATATAGATTAGCTCATACTACATAACAATCCCTTCCATTCTCACAAATTTCATTGAAATTCCATTTAGCCATTTAGCCTGTAGACCTCTCCAAATACCGTGAGGTAAATTACTTCACAAAACACATCTGAATTGTTGGAATTGACAACCAATGAAAATGTTACTTTCCTTTTCTACTTTTATTACCTGACATTTGATTGGTTATATACCTGTATATATATAAAGGGAGAGAAGGAAACACAGCCATTTTGACTACTACTTGTTGTTGTATATATCATTTAGAATATCACTAATAACATCAACTTGTTTCTAAAGGTAAGTTGTTATTTTTAAAACTGAAGTATATTGTGCACTATAAGTAAATATGGTAAACTTTTTCAGATAGTTATATACTATCCCTCTGTAAGAGTTAGACATTGAGAAAGGCTTCTTTATTATAATTATGGACTGATTTAGGTTTCTGTGGTATAATTATGAATTTACTTAGGCTTCTTCACAGGCACTTTTTAATAGTACTACTTCACGCCTGAAACCATACAGTGCCCATAGATTACTTCTCTGTTATAAACTCACAAGTGCCTGTCTGAACTTAAACCCAACAGTGCCCTATCTCTACTGATATATTTATTTTTTATGCAAATTACAGCAATAAAATGGAAGGTGAGCAGAATGTTTCCTTCGAAATTGTTCTGGAGACCAACACAGAAAAAGTTATTGCGGACAATGATGACTCAGATTTCATGGATGAATCACGGGACCATGAATTAGTTCAATGTGTAGAATCAGTGGATCATTTACTTCATTATGATGACGGTCAAATGTTTGAACTTATGTTCACTGAACAAGAACACATATCAGACAGTGAAATGCTAGACGTTGTATTAAATTTCGAAAAACAATCCGAAAAATAAAATTGTATGTAATATTAAAAAATTGTTTGAGTCTTTAATCATTTTTATATGTAATTCATAAACTAGTTAAATGTTAGAAATGTTATTAAATTTTGAAACACAATCACAACAATAAAAAATTGCTTAAAAAATAAAAAAATTAAAAAATAATCAACAAAACCAACAAATAATTAACATACAGTATTAGAAAAGTCTTTCATTCTTTTATCCATAAAGTTCGCTGCCCAGAACGCTTTCCGATTCGCGAAATTGGCGCTTACCACGCAAAAAAAAAATATATATTCTTTTTTTTTTTGGACCCTCCTAGGCCCTTTTAAAACCTCCACATAAAACCTAGGGGGTCAACGAGGATCTACTATGCCCCCTTATGGTAATTTCCTCCTTTGTTTTGGCCTCCTCTTGTCTCTCGATCCTACCGAGAGACAAGATGGCGGCCGCTCCGGACTGTTTAGAATGTTGACAGACACCGGAGGGCCAATCAGCTTCGCATCGCAAAGTTCCGATACGCGAAAGGTTCGCTAACCGGATCGCTGCCCGGAGCGCTGTTACAGATATATATCTTGATTTAAACGTTAATTTCTCAAAATCCACTGAAGCACATATATTGAGACCTAGCAAAGGCACATCGGGCTAACAGTCCCTACAATTTTGGCAAGTTTCGTGAAAATCCATTCAGCCGTTCGGGCTAAAAGTGAGTCCAACCGCCCTATGGAAAACTCAATGCAAAAAACGCGTTTTGGGACCCCCCTTTTTTCTCAGCCCCCCCATGACGAAACCCCACCAAATTTTCAGGGGCTGCTCAGAAACAAAATGTGCCATTTTCCTGAAAATTTCAGCCAATTCCGTCCACAAACGCAAAAGTTATTAGGCATAGAATTTTCAGAAATCCCATAGGGAAAAAATCCTAACTATATATACCTACTGGCGACCGCCAGTAGGTAATATATATATATATATATATATATATATATATATATATATATATATATATATATATATATATATATATATATATATATATATATATGTGCCAAGGTGTATTGAAGAATGAGTGGGTGTATAAGTGTCTGAATGGAAGAATTAGTAGGTGTGTGACTGACTGTATAAGTGAGTGACTAAATGTGTCTTACTGAATGCATGGGTTAGTGACTAAACTGTGTGAATGTCTGTATCAGTCTGTCAGTTGGAGTGTAAGCAGCTGCATAGGTTGGTGATTAGCTACATGAGGGTCTATATGGGTTATTGAATGGTTGTCTGAGTATCTGTATGGGTGTTTTAGTGTCTGTGTGAGTGGGTGGGGGTGTGTGACTGCATAGATGTGTGAGTGGGTGATTCACTGGGTGTATGGGTTCAAGAATGTATCTGGGCAGGACTGTATGGTGGGTGAGTGTGTGTATGGGTGTGTTAGTGAGTGAATGGATGTCTCAGTGGCACATGTGTGAGTAACTACATATGTGAAAGGCAGTATATGTGAGCATTGGAGTATATAAATGACTGTATGTGAGAATGAGTGATTGTGAGAGTCACTGTATGGATGAGTATGGGCTTGTATCAGTGACTGTATAAGAGAGTAAGTATGTGTTAGTATCTGTATGAATAAGTGTGGTGGCGTGTGTATAACTGTATAGGCGAGTAAATGGGAGTGTGATTGACACTTTGCATGACTGACTAGAGGTGTGTGAGTAACTATGAATGAGTGGCAGTGTGTGAGTGTCTCTAAAGGTGTATGATTGCAAATGATAGTGCTGTATTGGTGAGTGACTGCATGCATGAGTGACTGTATGGGTGAATGAGTGGATGTGTGTGTAGACCTAGGTGGGTATGTAGTAACTGGTATTGGAGTGTCTATGGTTTCAAAAATGGTAGTCTGTGTTTTAGAGTGGGTGTATCAAAGGGTATATTAGGGTGTGAGGAGGTGCATCAGATTATCACGTGAAAGATGTCATTTGAGATGTCATCAGTGCTGCCACTTACCATGTCATGAATGATATAATATGTGATGTCATCTGCAGTGCATTGCGGGGGCACGAGTTATAGTTAGTTTAACTAACTAGAATGGCCGCATTTCTCTGGTTTTGTACAAGCGAAATGTCAAAATAAATATAACGTCCCTAAAACCAGTATTTATCCCTGTAAATTTGTAAGGTTTTTTAAATGCTAATTTGTAACTATAATGTCCCTGAAACCTGTGGATTTTTCAGTGAATTTCAAATGTTTTTTAAATGATAATTTCTAACTATAACGTCCCTGAAACTTGTGATTTTTTCAGTGAATTTCAAGGGTTTTTTAAATGCTAATTTCTAACTCTGCCTACAGAGGTAGGACATGTGCAGAAAGAGGAAGAAAGGTGCAGAAAGAAGCAAGATAAATGAAGAAAGAGGCAACAGAAGTCCAGAAAGACAAAGAAAAGTGCAGAAAGAAGCAAAAGATATGCAGAAAGAACGAACAGAAGTGCAGGAAGAAGCCATTTTGCAGTCTTCCTGTGTCCCCCACATTTTGCTGACTGGTATTTGTGGTAACTGACTCTGGCTAACCAGGCCATATCCAGTGCTATGCTGAAAGACACTTAGAATACAGTGAAAACACCTACATACACTAGGATACTCTATGGGTTAGGGTACCCTTTGATTGGCATTTAAACTACCTCTAACTTAGAGGTGCAGAAAAAGGCAAGAGAAGTGAAGAAAGAAGCAAGCGAAGTGCAGAATGAGGCAAGAGATTTGCTGAAAGAAGTAACAGAGGTGTAGAAAGAAGCAAGAGAAGTGCAGAAAGAAGCAAGTAAGGTGCAAAAGGAAGCAAGAGCTGTGCAGAAAGAACCAACAGAGGAGCAAAAAGAGGCAAGAGGGGTGCAAAAAAAGGTAGGAGGGATGCACAAAGAGGCAAGAGAGGTAGAGAAATAGGCAGGAGGGGTGCAGAAAGAAGGAAGAGAAGTGCAGAAAGAAGTAACCTAGGTGCTGAAAGAGGCACAAAGGGTACAGAAACAGCAAGAAAGGTGTAGAAAGAGGCAACAGAGGCACAGAAAGAGGCAAGAGAGGTACATAAACAGGCAGGAAAGGTGCAGAAAGAGGTAACAGGGGTGCAGGGAGAGGCAATGGAGGTACAGAAAAAGAAAAGAAGTATGCAGAAAGACTCAAGAGATCTGCAGAAAAAAGCAACAGAGGTGCTGGACGAAGCAAGTGAGGTGCAGAAAGGGGCAAGATATCTGTAGAAAAAAGCAGAAGAGGTGCTGAAAGAGGCACTTGAGGTGCTGAAAGCAGCAAGAGAGGTGCAGAAAGAGCAAACAGAAGTGCAGAAAGAAGCATCAAAGGTGCACAAAGAGGCAGGAGGGGGGCAGAAAGAGGAGAGAGAAGTCCGGAAAGAAGCAAAAGAGGTGCTCAAAGAGGCAAGATGGATGCAGAAAGAGGCTAGAGCAGTACAGAAAGAACCAAGAGAAGTGCAGAAAGAAGCAACAGAGGTGCAGAAGGAGGCACAAGGAGTGCAGAAAGAAGGAAGAGAAGTTCAAAAAGAAGCAACAGGTGCTGAAAGAGGCACAAAGGGTGCTGAAAGAGTCAAGAGAAGCACATAAAGAAGCAACAGAGGTACAAAAAGAGGCAAGAGTGGTGCAGAAGGAGGGAAGAAAAGTGTAGAAAAAGGCTAGTGAGTTGCCCAAAGAGGGAAGTTGGGTGCAGAAAGAGGCAAGAGGGGTGCAGAAACATGCAAGAGAACTGCGGAAAGAGGCAAGAGAATTTCTTAAAGAAGCAATCAAGGTGTAGAAAGAGGAAAGAAAAGTGCAGAAAGAGGCAAGTGAGATGCAGAAACAGGCAACGAAGGTACAGAAAGGGGGAATACGAGTGTAGAAAGAGACAATAAAGGAGCAGAAAGAAGCAATAGAGGTGCAGAAAGAAGCCTGGAAAGTGCAGAATGAAGCAGCAGGTGTGCAGAAAGAGGGAAGATAACAACAGAAAGAAGCAACAGAGGTGCAGACAGAGGCAGGAGAGGTGCAGAGAGAGGGAAGAGAGGTGTCGAAAGAGGCAAGAGGGGTGCTGAAATTTGCATGAGAGGTACAGAAAGAAGCAAGAGCAGTGCAAAGGAACCAACAGAGGTGAAAAAAAGAGGCGAGTGAGGTGCAGAATGGGCAAGAGAACTGCAGAAAGAGGCAAGAGAGAGATGCAGAAACAGGCAAAAGAGATACAGAAAGAGGGAACAGGAGGGCAGACGGAGGCAAGAGAGGTGGAGAAAGAGGAAAGAGGGCTGCAGAAAAAGGCAAGAGGGATGCAGAAATTTGGAACAGAGGTGCAGAAAGAAGCCAGAGCAGTGCGAAAAGAACCAACAGAGATGCAGAAAGAGGCAAGAGTATAGAAAGAGACAAGTAAAGTACAAAATGAAGGAAAAGAGGTGCAGAAAGAACCAACAGAGATGGAAAAATTGACAAGAGGGGTGCAGAAAGGGGCAGGAGAGATGCACAAAGAGGCAAGAGGGGTACAGAAAGAGGCAGGAGGTGCATAGAAAGAGGCAGAGAACTACTGAAAGCAGAAACAGAGGTGCTTAAAGAGGAACAAAGGGTGCAGAAATAGACAAGATAGGTGAAGAAAGAAGGAACAGAGGTACAGAAAGAGGCAAGGACTGTCCAGAAAGAAGGAAGAGAGGTGTAGAAAGGGCAAGAGAGTTGCACAAAGAGGGAAGAGGGGTGCAGAAACAGGCAAAAGTGACACAGAAAGACGCAAGTGAGTTACAGAAAGAGGCACTTGAAGTACAGAAAGAGGCAAGAGAACTGCAGAAGAAGGCAATAGAAGTGCAGAAAGAGGCAAGTGAGATGCAGAAAGAAGCAAAATAGGTGCAGAGAGAAGTAACAGAAATGCAGAAAGAGGGAAGAGGGATAGAGAGAGAGAGGCAAAAGGGGTGCAGAAAGAAGCAAGACAGGTGCAGAAAGAAACAAAAGCTGTGCAGAAAAAAGGGACAGAGGTACAGAAAGAGGCAAAAAGGGTGCAGAAAGATGTAAGAGGGATACAGAAAGAATCAAATGAGGTACAGAAAGAGGCAACAGACGTGCAGAAAGAGGGAAGAGCGGTGCAGAAAGTAGAAGAGATTTGCAGAAAGAGGAAAGAGAAGTGCAGAAAAAGAAAGAAATGTGCAGAAAGAAGCAACAGAAATGCAAAAAGGGGCTAGAGAGGCGCAGAGGGAAGCAAGAGTAGCTTGCACACCATTAGTACCAGTTTAACACCCACATTTAGGAATAAGTAACAAGTGACCATTCTAGGTTTGCAAAGAGCCTTCCACCACACTAACACTTGTTGCTGCATTTTTGGTAACGTTTGAGCCAGAAACAGAGCTTTTTTGCACAAATCTGCAGATTAGGGAGCAGATGATGAATTATGTGGCAAATGCAGAAAATGTATAATTGTGCCAAAGTCGGTGCAGCCAAACAGTCACTTAATTCCAGTGGCCCTGCTCATACCTCTGACTAGTTCCACAAGTGCTCCTAAGTGAATCCTTTTTTTTTTGTCTCACTGAGTTCTTAGTTGAGCTTCTATGGAAACGAGGAAGTCTAAACCTGAGGTTACCACTCCACAACACAGAATACCATACCACACAATTTCTCTCCATAACACATAATCCCACTCTACATAATTCCTATACACTAAATACCACATACTTTCTATCCACATAAGTTCACTGCACAACATATCACATAATTCCACTACACACAACGTACATCTCTCCACTCCCAAAAACATTAGTAAAAAACTTTTGCATTTACAATGTCAATAGCTCTAATTCTCACAAATGCAAAACCTATTACATTGCAAATACTTCTTTTCCCAGTAGTCTTGTTTGTAGAGTGGTGGAGAAAGGGTGCTGGGCCTCCGACCACCACTCAGGAATTCTGCTGTGCAGGACTTACAGGCGGTATCAGGAGGGCTTCTTGGCCCCCAAAGTCCCTCAGGAGTAAATTAGACTTCCTCCCACATCCCGTAGTCTGTCAGGAGACGCGTTTGCAGAGTGGTGGAGAAAGGGGGACATGGCCTCAGAAGATGTCTTAGCAATTCCACTGTGTAGGACTTACTGGAGGTAACAAGAGAGGAAGTTTGTCTCCAAGTCTTTTCATCGACCCACAGGGGGGCTCATCATACACCCTCACCCAGCTCCACTTCCTTGAGAACAAAGAAAACAATTGCAAGGCCAGGGATAAGGCAGTCATAATATCCAGATGCTCGACCTTCCATCTCTTTCAAGACCTAGCACCAATCCCTCTCAAAAAAGGAAATTTCTTCAATCCACTCACCACACAGAAGACCCGATTGGCACTTGGAGTGGCACACATTCACTTCACCATCCAGATCACAAGATGCCAGACCTAAATCCTCCAACACTGACAAAGCAGACATAGTAGCCCATCTACAAAACATAAACTTGGCCCCACTCCTGAGATCATAACAGGCCCAGTTGGACCACACCCTAACGGATCCATAACTAAATCGTCCCTACGATGGCAACGCCTGCCCGAGTAGGCCATTAGAGAGACCGAGCTATGGACATGAATCTCCAAACACAAACTGTCTCTGTTATGCTATAGCTCCACATCTCCCCACTCCCTATCCTCCAATACTCTCCCGGGACTTTCTCTGTAGGGTGCGAATGAGACATCACACATACAACACTATTAGTGTGGTCGTTTGTGAACCGTTTGCTGAACATTCCAATATGTTCTGTTCATTCTTCTAGCTCTATTATCCCAGGGAAAACACCAACCGGAGGGGACATTGGCCGTAAAAAATATGGACCACCCATGTAGCTACTTATGTGCCCTGAACACAGTAGATAGGGCACCCTCACTCCCTTAAACTCCTTTCCTTATACATCAGGGGGCTTAACTCCCTCAAGAATCAAACCCAAGTTTGGAGATACCTTACACAACACAACCCTGGCATAATCTTCCTGCAGGAAACCCCCCTCCTGCTTAAGGACACACCCTTCATGCACCACTCAAGATACCGCTGTCAATTTCTGGTCTCCTCTATGGGGAAAACAGCAGGGGTTTGCTATACTCTGCAAAGCACACGTAGATAAATTGCAACTTACAGCATACAAAGACAGGGAAGGTTGCTTCCTCAAACTCCACCTATCAAGGGCAGGTACCCTTCTCACACCCTTCAACATGTACACCCCAATGCTATGCAGGGTGCTTTCTTATGTACCCTCTTCATACCCCATTTGAAGGAAGCTAAAACTAAAACAGACATAACAGCCAGGGTTGACCTCAACTTGGTTTAGGAGGCAACCCTGGACAGAAGCCAGAATTCTTACCAGGGAATTGGGATGATGGTGGTTATTCTTAGAAGAAAAATCACCAAACTATGATGATGCTTGGCAGTATCTCCATCCGGGCATTAGGGATTATTCCTATAATGCCTGCATCTATAACTCACATTGCCGGATCAACTACTTTCTCATTTCTCATTTATTATTAGGAAATATGGGCTTAATGGAGATGTTGGATATCTCCATGTCAGAGCATGCTCACATGGAGATATCCTGGTCAAGAGGCCATACCCTCCCCATCCCAGGGACAGGTACAAAGGTGCCTAAAGCCAAATATCTTGTGGGGCCCTGTAAACAGGGAAACTGTGGCAATGACTTAAAGGGTACTTCACCACGACCACCAACCCCTACACCTCCCCACAACAATACCCTAAAGTAACAAATAGGAGGACCCTCATCAGCTTGAAATCAACAGGGATAGAAAATCCTGATTGTTTGAAAACATCTACCAGCTGAAGCATAAGCATTAGAATGCCATAATTATCAGAATCCTCTAGGGCAATACATAGGAAGATAGCTACCTTGTGTGGCATCTCAGAGTGCAGAAGACACACCAGTTTGAGCACCCACAACTATACTTAAAACAGTGCTTTTTGCAACAGGCAGACAAGGTGGGAACCCTCCTAGCACACACTACACACTCAGCAACAGAAGGCACACACAGTCCATATTGAGGGATGGATCCACATCTGGGTGACCAGGGAACTGGAGAAGCAAAGAGCATTCCAAGAGATTTATTCAAAACCTGTACAAGCCGGCAACCAAGATCCCCCAAAGCATATAAGCATAACTGTCATCATGTGACTCAGCACCTTTACATCCCACACATTGAGACCTTCTAGAAGCCCCAAATAGACCCGGCCAAGATACAGGAAGCCCTTCGGGTGCTTCCAACTGGGAAAACCTCAGAGCTTGATGTCCTCCTCATCACATTCTATGACCTGTTTCTAACACTACTCGCTCTTCAACTCCTGTATGCCTGCCACAAGCTTAACTCCCACACTGCAAGTCCGAGCTGGTACTCTTCCCAAAGCCTGGGAAGTGCCCCAGCTCTTACTATCCCATAGAGCTGTTAAACTTAGATACCAAGCTTTACACTAAAATCCTAGGTCACCGACTTGAATTCTGACTATCCAAAGTAATTTACCCCGACCAAGAGGGCTTTATCCACAACCACCAGGGTGCAGACATCATCAGACACCTGGCAAACTTCACAGAAAAAGCATACACGTACAATTACCCCTCCTTGCTCCTCTCCTTGGACGCAGAGAAGGGTCTGGAATGGGTTGGCTGGTGCCTTCTTGATTGCAGTCTTGCGTAAGCTTCAGTGGCGGCTCGCCGATGGAGTACTGTGGGGCGATGGGGCAGGGTAGGGGCAGGGTTGGGGGGTAGGGGAGTCCGACATATAATGGACAGGTGTAAGGTAAGTAAATAAATAAATAAAACTATTTACCTTGCGCTCGCTGCAGTGCTGAGTTGGTGATGCAGCGCGTGCAAGGTAAATTGTTTTATTTATTTAATTACTTACCTTACTCCTGTCCGTCGTATGTCGGACTCCACTACCACCCCACCCTGTCCCTCCTCCATCCCGCTCACCTCCCCGCAACACTCCCTAGACGAGCTGCCACTGCTAAACTCTCACTAAATGATTAACAGGATCATGGTATCCTACTCAACCCCTTCAGCCTATGTTTGCCTTAACGACCGGCGCTTCCCCCGCTTTCAGGTTGGAATAGGGCACATGGCAAGGTTGCACACTTTCCTCTGTCCTTTTTGTCCTAGTGGTCGAGCCTCTGGCTAGTCAGATTAGGAAAGCACCAGGATTATCTAGGATCCCCGTTGGAGGGGGCATTCATAAATTAAATTTGTGGACAACCTCCTCTTTACACAGACTAATCTCATGGACTCCCTTTCAGCAGTGGTTCATGCGTTACACAGCTTTGAGATTGTCTTCAGATTTAAAATCAACAAAGAGAAATCCAATGCCCTTCAAACTCAACATCCCAATAGACCTACTTCCCCACTCCAATACCCTAGCCACATTCCAATGGGCACCTAAATCCATTCAATAGCTCGATCTTGTCATGACCCCTGCCATGAGGACTGAATCAAATCCAAATGGCCAGCCATATGACGGAACATTCTGACAACCGGATATAGAAACCCCTCTACATCTCCTGACTGGCGCATAGCAATATGATCAAAATGTCCTGACTAGGGTACTTTACCTGTTTCAATCCCTCCCAACCCCAATAACTGAAGCAGACATCCACACAATCCAAAGCAAACTATGCACCTTTAGCTGGGAGAGAAAAAGACCACACATCTCTAACATGCTACTACTACTCCCGTCCTCGAGGGGGGATTGACCTGCCCCAACCTGATGGAGCATGGGTAATTAGCTTGCCCCAAATTGATAAAGCACTGTTTGGGCAGCACACTTCCCATATGTATTGGAATGGGTAGTTTGAATGTCATGACTACATAAGGCCCATGCAGTGGCCTGCAGTTTGCTAGCTTGGCTGCCAAAACAATACCGGCCTAAGATTGCAGACATAGCCATGCCTACCCAAACTGTACTTGAGGTTTGGGACCACATGGCCACCAAGAAATGCTTTACACATTTTCCTTCACCTAACACCCCCTTATGGCAACCCAGGCTTCTCCCTGGCCCTTTACCCTAGTGCATTTGGGGCCTGGTCTGGACTCTAGGACACTAAGGGGCCTATTTCAAGGCCTCCTCAACAAATCCTTTGAATAATGCAAACATGACTTCCAGATACCAGAAAACTGCACACCTCTTATATAGTCAGTTGCAGCCCTGGGTCCTCCATGTCACAAACTTGCATGCAGCAACAAAATCCCTCACCCCATTTGAGAGGTTAGTCCAGTCCTTCAAAGGCATCAAAAGACTTATTTTGTGCAATCACGCCACAATACAGGATTCCAAACTTTGCACCTTACATTCATACCGGACACGCTGGGAAGATGATCTGGGCCAAACTTTTACAGACAAACAGTGGGACGAGCTCTGGAGGGAAATCCTTAAAACCTACAGAAACATCCTCAAACAGGATTCCACTCTGAAAGAAATGTTCCAATGGTACTTGACACCTGGTACATTCCTAGACATCTGGGTGTCCTCCTCTGTGATTTAAACATCTAGGAAAGAAACCTCAGGCATATTAAAGGGTTCCTTAAAGAGCCCTCCCAGTAGACCCCACCACCCTGGTCCTGGACATGACACCTCCCACACTTGAGGATATGATGGGCACCTATCAAGCCATAATGTGCTACATGACAGGGATGGCAAAAAAAAAACTCCTTGTATTATACTAGAAAATACCAAACCACCCCTTCCATTGACATCAGGGTTTCGAAACTATGCCAGATCCTCCCACAATCACTCCCAAACAGAAAACAGATTTCCCTACCTCTGGCAACCATTTAAGGCTTACCTCTCCAAACTGCAATTCCTAGGCCTTCAACCTCCTTGTCTAAGGGTACTGCACATTTTTTGACTAAACACCTGGGGCCTCATTTATGAGGCCTTGCGTCAGTTTTGTGCTGCGGATGCGTCACTTTTTGTGACGCATCTGCAGCGTAAAACATGCGCCTTGTTGCGCCATATTTAAAAAGTGACGCATCTAGATAGATGCGTTATTTTTTAAACCCCTGCGCCACATTATACCTGCGTCAGGTATAATGTATGCAGAGGGGGCGTTACCCCGCAAAAAGCCTCGTAATAGTGACGCAGTGAAATCTATGAGATTTCACTGCGTCACTTTTAGGATGCTGTTGCGTCAAAATCTTGCGCCTGCCTCACAGCAGGCGTAAGACTGACGCAAGCCCTTTCACATGGGGCTTTCCCCATGTGAAAGGACGCATTGCTGGAGATGCGTCACTTTTGTGACACACTCCAGCAATGCGTCACTTTTGCGCTTACAGATGCATCAGAAATACTGACGTATCTGTAAGTCCTTGCGACATGATGCGTCATACATTAAATATGACGCATCATTGGTGTCGCAAGGAGTGCGCAGTGAAAAGTGACGCATCGCTGTTTTCACGCAGCGATGCGTCACTTTTCATAAATGAGGCCCCAGATGAGCTTCCTCCATTGAAAAGCAACACCATCCCCCGGTACATCAGGGACTGTTCTAGTTACATCTTTCTTGCTTCCAACCTTACACAGAGGAGGGTTGGCTTCCCTCCATTACTGAAATCTGATGCAAGCCCACCTGACTGTGACCAACCCCACTACCATTTTACTTTTTCTACAAAGTCATGTTGTACTATGAGCATGTATGGTGCTTGGCAAACACAAGTAGATGATGGGCGGAGCACTGAAACTTTTCAGACAATCACCCTCAGTCACAGATCTGGGTTGAATTCATCATCATTCATTTCTAAAACCAATAATAATATTCCTACAAAAATACATTAGGTTCAACTTCACATAATTCAGAGCATAGTTTATAGTATTTTTCAGAAATATATAGTTGTCATGACAAGAAATCTATACAGGCCTTTTCTTAGTTGAAAGATAATCGCATGTGCCTCAGAGGAATGCCGTTAAAATGAGAAAATGGTGGGCAAGCTGTGAGAAGTAATAGTGCATGACACATTAGTACTGAAAAGCTTGAAGCAAGCATAAATACAAAAGTCCAAGCATTACTTATAATGCTAGGTGATCAAATCATACACAGAGCTCCACCTTCAACTTCAGATTTCTCTGCTTGCAACATTTAATAGAACCTTTTCCTGCGGCCACCTCAGAGCTTACTCAGCAAGCGGTCATATTATGCCACACCGCCCAAATGTCAATGATTTTCTGGTCATGATTATAATCATACGCAGTTTGTCTGAGCCTCTGCTTTATATTTAAAGATTCTAAAATATAGAGGTGGTTGTTTTGAGGTGGTGGTGCTTTTACCATTAGGACTGCTAAATGACTACACTTTCTAAATGGTACATTGCAAGACTTGCAAGTCTTCAAATAACACACTCCTTTTTCAAAACCTTTGGTTACACATTAGTTTGAGTTTCATAAAGGTGAAGACTGCAGCATGTTTCTTATTTAATGTATCTATATTGTTTGTACTGCAATTCTAAAATCCAGGCAAAAATTGAGTTAAAATTAAGAAATGCATAAGTATGTAAAGCATCTGTTATTAAATATAATAAAACAGTGTACAAGTTTGTTGCAATGTGCCTATTGAAGACTATAGACATGGCAATAAAATATAATGAAGTTACTGATCTCAGTCAAATATGTTTATTTTGTATTTTGTCTAACATGTTCAAAAAATGCAAAAACATAACAACATAATTATTAACATTGTAGTTCATAAAACTCATATCCAAATGTCATTTTAAAAACAAAGAAGCAGATTTAAGTAAATGCCGGCAAACTCTCCTCGTGAAAAAGAAATTATGCAATATGGTGAAGGTATTCTGTGTGGAAGTGTGAGATTTCCACAATCTCAAGGTTGCCCTCCCCATTATTCCATCAAAGTTGTAATAGCCATTCTTTCCCCAGGCATATTGTATACAGGACAGAGTACAACAAATGAATCTCTATTTCAGCACAATCACAGAAGTTAAAAACAATCACCAGGCTTAGATAAACTATGTCTTCATGACCAGGACTGTAAGAGGGCCGGTTCCCCCTGAGTCTTACACCTTTCTGTAATTAAAAAGTGACTTTGAAGCACATCTCCATTATGCACTATATTGCTCCAGACTCACTACAACTGGGGTATGCAACCCTTTGCATGTGGACAAGACACAGCCCTTTCTGGAGTAAGTGATGATGTGTCCAACTTCAGTCTACCGTTCTGTCAGGATGCCTATTAGGTCACACCCAAGCTCCTAATGTTTGTGGGTGTCAAGGAAGAATACACAAAGAATACACAAAGCTCAGCTGTCACCCACTCCAGACGTGCTCAGAGACACAATGCAGGCACCAAATGGCCATGGCAAGAAAATGCCCAGTTTCTAAAAGTGGAGCTTTCATAATTGTCATTATTGTCATTTAAAATCCAACCTCACCATAAGTCAGGATTTTAAATTAGGATTCCAGGCATTTGGAAATTACGCGTATAAAATATAATAGGTTAATCTCAATATTCGTGTGCGTGGTCCCTGGAGGTTGTTTTTTTCTATCATAGGCACAACCGTCTAAGTGATGTACTATCTCTAATCTCACATCCTTGGTGGTAGTGGAGGATCTGTGCACACATGCCACTGCTTGCAGTGGCAGGCCGAAGGTCCATGTGTTAAGGTACCACTGTAAACATATGAATCAAGGTTAAGCGAGATCTTGGGAACGGTGGGTTGGTGACCTTCCTAGATCACACAGTATAAAATCTACACCTGAACATGTGGCAGTACTTATCCTCACCCAACTCCCATGCCCACCCGGCCACTCGTAGCAAACACTGTGCACTGCTGATTGGAAGAGAACTCACCTGTGCTCCAGATAACCAGCAACGTCTTCCGGTAGTGCTCCTGGTTCCCTTCTTACTCTTCAGACTCACAATGGCAGGGCCCTCGCTGAATGGACCTCTCTTTTGGAACCTGCAGAATGACACAAAAGAAAGAGATCAACACAACATTACTCTAAGGTACTGACATTCGCTCGCAACATGGCACTTTTAACATTTCTAAGCAAACACTGGCCGATGCATTTAACCTGATAAATGACCTCAGCACGTTCATCAACGCGACTAACCCAAAAATGCCACAGCATGATTAACCATGCATTTAACTCTTAAAACAACCTGTTACACAGCTACATACTGTCCAAAACAAACTCAAAATGTCCACAGTGCTGCAGCGCCTTGAATTTTGCTACAGGACCTAAATCCATACCAGTTTGCCTCATTGGTTGGTAAAGACTTAGGCAACATTTCTTACTAACTTGATCGGAGTGGGCTGCTCGGAGTGGTGCAACCAGATCTGCAGTTACTTCTATGACTCCTTATAATTTTAGTTTGTGTGGTTATGTTTTCATATTGATTGAACTCTAAATATTACCCCCCTCAAAGGAGTGGTTAGTTTTGAGTATCTGGGCATTAAATTGTCCGAAGGAATGGCCTGGAAACAGCATTTAAATAACTCAAGTTTCTACAGATAACCAGGGGCCTCATTTATGAGAAATGACGCATCGCTGCGTGAAAGCAGCAATGCATCACTTCTCAGTGTGCACTCCTTGCGACATTCCTGATGCGTCGTATTTAATGTATGACGAATCATGTCGCAAGGAGTTACAGATACGTCCGTATTTCTGACGTATCTGTAAGCGCAAAAGTGACGCATTGCTGGAGTGTGTCACAAAAGTGACGCAACTCTAGTAATGCATCCTTTCACATGGGGCAAGCCCCATGTGAAAGGGCCTGCGTCAGTCTTACGCCTGCTGTGAGGCAGGCACAAGATTTTGACGCAATGGTGTCCTAAAAGTGATGCAGTGAAATCTCATAGATTTCACTACGTCACTTCTACGACCCTTCCTTGCGTCAATACGCACCCTTGCATACATTATACCTGTCGCAGGTATAATGTGGCGCAGGGGTTTACAAAGTGAAGCATCTACCTAGATGCGTCACTTTGTAAATATGGCGCAAAAAGGTGAATTTTTTACGCCACTGGTGCGTCACAAAAAGTGATGCACCGGCGGCGTAAAAGTGCCGCACAGCCTCATAAATGAGGCCCCAGGGAACCTTGGACCCCGGTTGATGTGTACATTTTGGAAAAAACTCTGTACATCACTAGACATTGAAGTAGCCTAATTGTCTGCCTATCATCCCCAAACTGATAGACAGAGATAGTGGATTAACCAAATGTTGGGATAAATTGTTTGCTGTCTGCTAGCATTTCTGACTAGTCAATGGGAGGAGGTGCTCCCCTTAGCCAAATTTGTGTACTATAAAGGTACACATACTGCTACAAGGATGTCACCCATATATTTCATGTCTGGACATCATCCACTATTTCTTCCCACATTTAACACTTGTTCCCTATCCATGCTACCTTCTGATACACAGAGGTTACAAGAGCTACAATCAATTCAGAAAAGGCAAGGTAGTGTCTTACTAAAATCAAAATATCAGTGAAAGCACAAAGTGATAAACATCAGTACAAGAGTGGAGATCTGGTTTGGCTCTTTACTCACTATTTGAAATTAGAGAGTCCTCACAAATTACAACCATGCTTTATTGGACCAATCTCTAATGCTGAAATGCAAAATCCAATGTAATTCAAGTTACTCTTTCCAGCTGAATATGCTATTGATTCAATATTCCATTTATCACTCTTGAAACCTCTTCACCAAGGGTCTAGAACTGACATCCCACCTCACCCACTTCCTGTTCAGGATCATTTAGAGTATGAAATTCAACGTATCTTGGACTCCAAACACATTCAAGGCTGCTTGCATTACTTAATTGATTGGAAAGGATAGTATCCCTCTGAATGCTCTAGGGAGCCAGCTTCTTTTGTCCACGCTGCCCATTTGGGGCAACATTTTCATACTCTCTACCCTAGGAAACCATGCCCAGATAGACATCCTTTGGGGGAGAGACTGTTATGGTCCCAGCCGTAGCCCAGCCTCATGTTTCCCAGCTACATTTCATGATTTTCAACCTCATGTTTCCCAGCCCCATGATTCCTGACCCAATGCTTCAAAGCCACTATCTCACATAATAATTCTCATGCAAGGCACCCGGGCATTGCTTTTTCCATCATAGGCACAGCCATTTTACTGACACACTGTCTGTGTTCCCATATCCATGGTGGTAGTGGTGGAACTGTGTGCACATGTCCCTGGTGGAAACAGTAGACCATAGTTCCATGTGTTTAGGTATCACTGTAAACATGTGCACTGAGATCCTGTGAGGTCGCAGGAATGCACGTGGGTTGATGGCCATCTGAGACCCTGCGGTATAAAAAAACACTCACGACCACAAGGTGGTGCTTAGAGTCCCTTGGAAGAGAACTCGCCTGTGCTCCGGATCTCCAGTCATGTGTTTGGTGGCACTCCTGGTCCCCTGCTTTTTCTTCAGATTTGCGAGAGCACGGCCATCACCAAATTGGCTTTTCTTTTGGAGCCTGCAGAAGGACACCAAAGACAGAGACACATTACTCTGAGGTAGTGATACGCACTCTCAGCACAGCAGTTTTAACAAATTCTAAGCAAAAACTGGCCAGAGCATTTAATCCGATTATCACATTCATCAGCATGACTAACCCAAAAAGGCCACAGCATGATAACCCGATATTTAACTCTTTAAAAAAACAGTTGCACAACCACAAACTCTCCATAACAAACTCTAAAAGCCTACAGTGCTGCGATGCAACCTAAATTCATACAACTTTGCATCATCAGTTGGTAAAGACTTAAGCAGAAATGCTTACAAACTTGATCAGAGTGGGGTGATCACTATTTTGCAACTCCGTTAGCGGTTATCTTAATCACGCCTTGTACTTTTAGTTTATTTGGTTATGTTTCCCTTTTGATTGTACCACATGTCCAAATGTTTGAGTAAGTTAGAAGTGAAGGTTTTAATCTTACACTAATTGTTCGTATCATTTGCAGGTTATCGTGAACCAGCAAAACAACATTCCCAGTGATGGAAACCATCTAAAACTAGAGGAGGAATCCAGGAAGCAGGGCTTACTCACTCCTAACTCCCAACCCTCCTTCCCATCGGGTACTATCACCAGTTCAGTGTTCCACCCGCTGCCACTGAGGTCAGTTCTAGGAAGGATAGGAGATGCAGCATTGCCCCATAGGATGTTCAGGTGAGTGGTTCCTTTGAAAACCAACTCAAGGGTTGCACCAGGCTCAGGATCCTAATGCTCACTACTCAGGAGACCATTCTCTCAGTAGATCAGGTGTTTACCAGAGGTGTCACCAGCTACCTGGGCCTTAGCCTGCTGACATAGACCCACAAGAGTAGGGCATTCTCTCTGCACCTTGCAGAACTCCTCCCAGGTAGGACCCCTTTCCTGCTGCCAACTGACCAGCTCAGGCAAGTTCCCCATTTTGCTCACATTCTCTCCTGTATTTTCCAGGATGTCCCCCTCAAGGTCAGCCTGCTCCCAGAATGTGGGAGTCTCAGGACTGTGTTTCTCATGCCTTTTGCCCCTCATCTTCTTGGTAGGTACCTGGTCATTCTTCCAGGCTTCAAGTCCTCCAGACTACCCTCTCGGGCTGCCAAGGACCGTGTGGGCAGGCACACCCACGTAGGCAAACCATAAGTCTTCAGGTGGGACATGAGCTTCAACTCCTTTCAGGTGGTATGCTCCAGATCATTTCTAAGCAGACAATCCACAGGCATAGATAGACTCACTGCTATCCTCAAGGTACCTGAGACTCCCACATCCAAAGCGAACCTGAGCCACTGGATAGCGCCTCTCACGGTTGTTAGCTGCAACAACTTAGTGGGATACATTAGGAACTACCTGCTGTGAGGTCACCAGATGACATCCAACAGTTGTCATGCTGGCTCCAGTGCCTCTCAGAGCCTCCACCCTCTGCCCACTGATAGTGACCCACTGCCTGTATTTCCTAGTATTACTAGGCATGTGAGATCACTGTACCATGTCTCAGTCAATCCGGGACACTAGGGTAACCTCTACTCTGTCCCCCACACTATCTGGCACAATCTCCTCTACAAGAGCCACACTAGCCAACTCTAGTGGCTGTTGACCTGTGAGGGTCTGTGCCCGATTGGGACACCTGGCATCTCCCTTGAAGTAAACACAAGCAGATGATGGACGGAGGCCTGAAACTTTTCAGACACTCACTCCTAGTCACTATTAATATCTGGGTTGAATCCACCCCCATTCTTTAGCTCACTTTGCCACCCCAGTTCAGACCCAGTCATATGCAAATCACTCTTTACCCTGTTCCTCATGTGAACAGTCAAGCCCAAACTGCTAAGCCAGGTCTTCGCTGGACCGGAGTCGAGCACCCTGGGACTGGTTTCGGGGTAACACACCTCATCAGCCAGGCTAGCTTAAATCCAGGGGAAAAGTTAGCAAGGGACCCATGTCTGGGCATACCTTACCAATTTAAGGCGAACAAAGCAAACACAACGGGTTGATGGATGGAGCACTGAAATTTTCAGACACCCACTCCCATTCCCTGTAACATCTGGGTTGAATCCATCACTGTTCTTTAGCTCACTTCACCACCCCAGTTCAGACCAACCATTGAAGTGCCCTTCCTTTTGGCACTCATAATACTTATGGGAGTGACTTCCCTGAACACAATCTATCAGGGAACTCTTTCTTCTTTTTAGTTGGGGATTGGTGACCTGACTTACGAAACTAGTGTGGGGCCCTTTAGAAAACTCCTTGCTTTTGTTGTTAAACTCCTTGCTTTTGTTGTTATTTTCCCATCCTTCTTCAGATGGTGACCATGCCCAGCCTTTTGGTGATCCCCCAGATACCTTCTTATTGATCCTGGTGCTGACACAGTGAGTTTACTATCAATCAAGCTGAACACGTGCACCTTTCAAATCAAAATGTACAGCCCCTGATAAACTTTTACTTCACTGTGTTTCACTCAACCATTCAGTGCCTCGCAAAAGAAAATCAACACAATCCACCCAGGTCTGTTGGGCCAGTTTCTGGCTGTAACTGAACTTCTGCCTATACTTTTCAGGGGTCAAACCATATTTCCTGATAAGGGCCTCTTTAATGGGGGGATACTTCATCCTGCCCTCCTTCTCTAGGGCCAGCAGGACCGGTCTGGCCATAGCGGGCATCGGGCATTTTCCCGGTAGGCCGATGGGGTGGGGGCCAGTTTTGGGCCCCTGCGGGGCAGTTTTTGTTACCAGGGATCGGCAAAATCCATCCGGTAACAAAATTGTCTGAAACCTCCCGTCGCAAATTGCTCGGCTGCACTCCCCCTCAATCCAAGGGGGGTGCAGCTGAGCAGTTTGCCAGGGCTGGTTTCTGTTCCCAGTCCGACCCTGAGGGCCAGCAGGGTGTCCCTCCACTCACTAGAGATGTGCTTCCACAGACTAGATCCTCAATCTTCCTGAGGAATCTTGTGCATCTGTATGGCAGTCTCATCAGCCTCAAACCACCTTTCAATTTTGTCTCCACAACAAAGTCAGCCACCAGACCTTTAGGAATATTTACCCTTTTGTTTTCAGGGGGGACTGAAGAAACGCTCCACCATCACTGCTGGATTTCACATGTCTGGCCTTGATGTCTAGCTCCTTAAGACTCCCCTCATGAGCCGAACGCTCCAAAGTAATTCTCTTCTCCATGGCCAGTTTCCTTTGCTATACCTCCATGGTACCTTCCTTTACTCTACCTCCTGCTTCTTTTCCTCCATTTTTGGCTTAGCGATTTCCAGTTTGTGCTCTTTCTCATCCTTCCTTTCCACCAGCTCCTCTGGAAAAAAGTTGCAGGAGGACACACTGCTCCCTGCAAACAAAGAGGTCGCCATTCCTGGGAGAGTGTTACATCCCTCCTCAACAGGTTGCATTCCATGATCCTCCAGTGGGACTTCCTCTGACCCTTCTTCATCCATCTCATCCTCCTGATAATCTCCTGTGGTGAGGACTTGATGGACCTCTGCCCATGCCCTTAAAGCTTTTTGGAGCTCTGCCTTCTTAGTGCTCCACTTAACAGGCAACACCCTTTCCCGACAAAACTATTTGAGCTGGGCTATGGTGTAGCTCACATCGTTGGCCAACTCAAATATTCCATCTTGCTGGTGAGGTCACAGGCACAACCGCCAAGAAGAGAGAGAATACATTTGGAAAAATCAAAAAGGACAATTAGGGAGAATTTTTTCGAATTGGTCTTGGATATAGGATGGTAGTGTACACCAAATTACTATATAGCACTGCACAAACACAAGTCCTTTCCAAACGCTGCCTCCAATGTTAGAAATTGGGTTCTTAGTTGACTGTAGTGTGAGACCTGGTCAAATAATAACCACAGTCCTAGTCAGGGTAAGGCACTAGCACTCCCCAAATTGACCTGTGCTAACCATCTGGTAGCTTGGCACATAGTAGTCAGGACCAGCAACGTTGGAATCGCCTCGCGTTAGTGCCAACCGATCCCTGTGGCGGCTTGAGTGCGGGCATTGGAGCTGGGTGAGACGTTCCTGCAGCCCCCCATCCCCCCTTGTTATTGCTTCCCTCCGGGGCCGGGCGTGTGGACGGCCCCATTAAAAATGCAACGCAGGCCCCTGTTCTCTCCACTGACTGAGATTGGAGCCCTGCAGTTTCCCTGGAGGGGCGGGGGAGAGTAAATCTGGGGTTTCCCCCCTCTTTCGACCACGAGGCAGTGAGGGGGCAGCTGAGACTGAAACTGGTGCACTCACGCCCAGCAGGATGACTCTGGCCAACTTGGGGCTCATAACATGCCTTATTGGAGGTGGCTGATTGACAGCAGGCCCAGTGGGTGGGGAGGCCTCAAGGAAGTGAAATATTGCCAAGAGGTGTGGAACACTGGTGTGCTGGCCGTGGGGAGCTGGAGTGTGTCACAGCAGGACGGTGCCTGCCGGGCCCTGGAGTGAGTGGGCCCCCTTGCCCACCCCTCCCAATTGTGATCTACTGCAGTCGGGGCAGGCCGGTGAGGCGAAGAGTCGGAAAGGCCATAATCGTGGCCACGGCAAAGGGGGTGAATGGGAGTGGAGGAGGGTGTGCCACGCCTCGTGCGGACACTGAAGCTGGCTGTGGGCTCCCTGGGAATTATCTCCCTGAACACCCCCGCTGATCTGCGTTCTTGCTGACTGCCTTTGGTGTGCAATTTGAGAGTTTGTCCTCAGCGGCAAGGATCTGGGGGAGGGCAGCCGGCACGGAAGAGACTTGCGAACGGACGGATAAATGGCGACTAAACCGGACGGTGACAGGCATCAGCCTAGGACGACCAAGGGAATGTGGTAAGTCCAGACCAACAAATTAGATCGCTATACCCTCCCTAAGGACTCCCCATCCCCCCACCCCTTGCGTAGTGGGGGGATTCTGTGAACTCCACCTCGGATTTGACATTACATGATGTAATGGCAGCCATAGACGGGGTTAAGTCCTCCCTAGACACAGTCTCCAAAGAAGTGAACCTCATCAGAGTGGACCTCACCAAGTTCAATGAAAAGGTCAAATCCCTAGACATTAAAATGACCAACCTGATGGATGATGTGTCACAGTTCCAACAGGAAGTGCGCAAACTCATCTTTCTACGAAACGGCTGAATGCAAGTTGGACGAATATGAAGGGAGGTCAAGGCGCAACAACATGGGCGTGCAAGAAAAATAGGAGGGTCCGGCCCCTTTTGTTCATTGAGAAACTTATCCTGGCACACCTTGAGCCCAAGGGTCTGGGTAAGTTTTTCACTATAGAGCGAGCACACAGGGTCCCAGGTGGGCGGCCAAAGCCCGGGGCGCCCCCACACCCGATGATCGCACGTGTCCTAAACTTTACGGACAGAGACGCTATCCTGCAGTCGGCCCGCACGGGTCCCCCATTGCGCTACGAAAATGCCACCCTCTCCTTCTTTGCAGATTTCACGCAGCTGGTACAGAGGCAACGTAGGACCTTCATTGCGGTCAAGAAAAAACTAAGGGACAAAGGTATCAAGTACACCATGATGTTTCCGGCACGTTTGCGAGTGGAAGTTCATGGGAGGGCCTGGTTTTTCGACAATCCTGAAGCAACGTCAGACTGGATGGACAGTCTTACCCCCGGGGGAGGCGGGACACGTGATTGTGATGGAGTCCGGGCGGACCAGCAGCAGGAGTGAGAACCAACATCATATTTCCAGATTGACTATTTAAACTCAGGTACGAGGGGATGGGCCCCGTAGTTGGACATAAGACTCTCTCCATAAGAATGCACTCCCTGGAGGCATATTCTGATTTTCAAGGGACAAATTGTTTGGGGTAAACCGAGTTTGGGGGAGGGGGTAGGCAGAGTGCTGGCTTTCCTCCTCTTTACTACCTTTAGATATTTAGTAGATTTTTGTGTGTAGGGCGACAGGCACTCTGCCAGTTGGGGATGGGCGATCGCCTCAAGCAGGGGTGCAGGGAGGGGGGAGTTGGGAGGGATTTGACTTGTTTTCTAATTTTGAATTTGAATTGTTGGTAACCTTCAGTTCTTCGGCACAATCAGAGAAGAAAGCAGTGCTAGTGCGACTACTGCAGTTATAAGATGATGAATGACAGACAGGGGTTGGGGATCAGAGTGTTTAGTTGGAACGTGAACGGGTTGGGTGATAAAATTAAGAGAGGAATTGTTAACCAATTTGTTAGAAGACATGCACCGGACGTAAGATTTTACAAGAAACCCACCTGATTGGAAAAAAATGCATGGCTTTGAATAGGGGAGGGTATAGGCTAGTAGCTAATGCAGGATTCAACTCAGGGTCACGAGGAGTGGGCATACTTATCAAAAATTAATTTCCCTTCACAATACAGGCCACATGGGCAGATAAACAGGGTAGGTATATAGGGGTCTCGGGATTATGGGAAGGGAAGACAGCCACATTCATCTCCAGATATGTCCCACCTGATCTATAGTTAGAAACGTTCAAAGACCTGGGCTCAATTTTTTTGACAATGCCCCTGGGAGTCCTGTTAATGAGAGGTGACTTCAATGCAGTGAACTAGACTGGCACCCTCCTTGAGCAATTAGGTCCGCTCAGAGGTGGCTATCTGACTTCGTGGACACAATGGGTTTGGTGGACTGTGGGAGAGTACGTAACCCAGACAGAAAGCAATACACATACATATCGGGAGTGCATCACAGTCAGTCACGTATAGACTATATCCTTGTCCCAGCAGCACAGGCCCATGCAATTCGGGAAGTGCGTCATCAGGGTCAGGGCATTTCAGATCATTCTCCTGTCTGGCTGAAGTTAGAGTGGGTCGGCGGGTGCCCGGGTAGAGTAGCGCCCATTAAACCATGGTTTTTAAGGAACCAAAAATCCAGAAAAGTATCGCAAAAGCCACGGACAGCTATTTCCAAGAAAACAAGGGTTCGGTCAACTCAGCACAATCCTTATGGAAAGCATATAAAACTGTCATCCGGGGAAAAGCGCTTTCCATCATAGCGGGGAAAAAGAGGGAGAGGCAGGCGGAGCTTGAGAGAGCTGAAGAAGAAGTGTTGAAATCAGAAGAGGATCTTGCCAGGTCGGAGTCCCCTGAAAGCCTTCACCTCCTGCGGCTGAGGCAAGATGAGTTTCGCAGCATCACCAGTGATAAAGCCAAGGCAGTGTATGATCTTGGGGACAAAGTAGGTAAGCTGATAGCGTAGCAAGACTGACGTGACTGGGCATCAAGGCTAGTGCCAGAGGTGCGGGGAGGGGACTCTAGTCTTCTAACGGACTTGCAGGCAATCGCAGACACTTTTGCGGACCATTACCAAACGGTATTTAGTACGACCGGGCGGTACTCTGAAGCGGAATATGCTGAAATTATACGAGATATAAAACCCCCCACACTCTCAGAGGAGAACAAGGAATACCTAGATTTCCTGCTGACGGATGTAGAGGTGGCACAGGCTATTAGGGGTTTAAATTCAGGTAAAGCTGCAGGACCCAATTGTAGTCCCATCAAATTATATAAATTGAGACCTAATCAACTTGCCCCATATTTTCGTTCCAGGCTAAGGGAAAGCAGAGAAAAGGGAATGCTCCCTTATGATCAGTGCCTGGATAACAGAGTGGTCATATATAAAGAAGGCAAGCCTAGAACTAGTTGCGAGTCCTATTGGCCAATATCACTTCAAAATGTGGAGCCTAAAGACCTGGCTAAATTACTCACAACCCGCTTGCTTAAAGTTATTACCACTCTGATCCACCCCGATCAGTTAAGGTTTATGCCACATCGGAATACGGCCCTTAACCTAAGACTACCACACTGGAGCCGGCAGTTCTGGTGTGCTTGGATGCCACCATGGCATTTGATATGGTGGAGTGGCCATATCTCTTCGCGGTTTTAGGTAGATTGGGATTTGGCCTGGAATTCATAAGCTGGATTCGCATCCTATATTCCTGCATGATGGCCCCTGTAGTGGTAAACAACCACAAGTCCTCAGACTTCCAGCTCAGTAGGGCACTAGACAGATCTGCCCTCTATCGACAATCCTCTTTGCGTTGTTATTAGAGCCGCTGGTGGCCTGGATCAGGCAGGACTGGTCGATGAGCGGAATGCAATGGTCTCTAGAATGGTAGGACAAAATTTCACTATATGCAGACGACATCCTCCTTTACCGCACAAATTCAAGGGCATCATTAATTTGTCTCCTGGATGTTTTGGCAATATTCTGAAGGTACTCTGGGTTATGGTAAATTGGTCCAAATTGGTAGTCTATGTCTTTCAAGGTGACCCGCCTTTAATACCACTAAATTGCCCAATCCAGATAGCAGCAGAAGGGTTCCGATAACTCAAAATCTATGTGACACTGTATTCAAAACTCAGATACGCCTGTAACCTTGACCCACCCTTGCAGAGTCTGAGGAAAGATGTTGCATACTGGTGGTCTCTCCCCTCTCCATGCTGGGCAGATCGGCCCTTTTTAAAATTATGGATCTGCCACGTTTCCAATATGCACTCCAGAATACTATGGAACTGGTCCCAGGGTCTTACTTCAAAGAGATTCAGGGTCTCCAGAGACAAATGCTGTGGGAAGGTAGGCCCCGAATATTGTTTTCAAAACTGACTCTCAACTGGTATGATGGGGGAACTGGCCTTCCAGACCTTAAAAAATACTATTGGGCATCTCAGTTGGCAGCCATCAACTACGGGAGTTATGGGCACCCAGAAGACCCTGGGTACGCAATATATAGGTGGCTGCTCCCAGGGAGTGATTATACTAGAGCACTATATGCCAAACCCCCTAGATTTCCACTGACTGGTCCTACTGCACACGCCGTCCAGGTATGGCACACGGTCACCAAACACCTGAAATGGGAGAATAAACTCACACTGGCCACACCGTTATGGAGCTCTGAGAAGCTGGGTAGCCTCTGGAGATCCAAGGGATTCGATTAGTGGGAACTCATTGGGATCTCATGAATTAAAGATATCTGGGGAGGAGGAACAGTTCTACCATTTGCGTCACTCAAAATACAGTACAGCCTGTCAGATACTGAGCACTATCGATACCTCCAAGTCTGCCATGCATTACTTACTCACATCCCTAGAGGCACAGCGCTCCCGGAAGCCTACCCCCTGGAGGACAGGGTGTTTAATGGGTACCTCCCAGAGAAGACCATATCGCTAATATACAAGAAGCTGATTAACAACATGGAAGACCCGTTGCTGCCGCTTAGGGAGAAAAGGAATGGGGATGGATTAGAGTTGGAAGATAAAGACAGGCAAGAGGCGGTCTCTTCCTCTTGTGTAGTTGCAATTCAGGCCAGACTGAGATTAGTACAGCTTAAAATACTGCATAGAGTCTATGAGACGGGACCCGGCCTGGTACTTATGGGGCGGGTGGAAAACGATGAGTGCAGAAGGAGGTGTGGGGAACCGGGAACATTTATCCACATACTGTGGAGCTGCCCACAGATACAGCAATATTGGAGAAACGTCCACCGCATGCTGCGATCTGCACTGGGAGTAGTCACGCAGCCAGAAGCCCAGAGATGTATATTAAATGCAAGGGAGCCCACGGATCTTAACGCCTATACAACACAATGGGCGACGCTAGCATATATGATAGCTAAACGTAACATTGCCCAGATGTGGGGTGGTAGTCAACCGCCCCAGTTGAGAAGGTGCATTACACAAAAGGGGGTTTTACCCATGCAGTCGCGGGGACCTGGGCGCTACGTGGTACATATGAAAACGGGGTCCCCGCAAGAAGGTATACAGTACTAGATATACTGGGACCTTGAGCAGAATTCAAAAATAAAATCAAATACATGTATTTATGAAACTTGCACAGTATTGTAATTTATTAACAACACTGGACACCTCAAATGGTGACAATTACTAAATATTTATTGATCTATTAAGAAGCCCCAAGGAAGGGGAGAAAGGAAAAAGAAGGGGGGTGCTTAAAGACGTGAAGTACAAAAAACATTTCAGATGCAACAAACCAAAATTTATGGACAAAATTGATACATCTTTAGGAAAACATTCTACAGTAACAACCTATCAATGGAAACGTCAGGGACTTGAACTGGATGTCAAAAGTAAACAACACAAGCCGTCGACGTTTCGACCCCTGTATTATAGGTCAAGTTAGGTCCTTTGGCGGGGTCTTCATCAGGACAAAACGGGAAAGGAGGTGATGGGGCAACAATATCTGAAATTTAGAAAAAAGGGGATCAGACATTCAAAGGGGTACAGCTTATGTTACAAAATAACTTGAGACGTCGTGACAACGGCGTCAAGGTTATTATTAATAAATTACCATGGACAACAGGCCCCCGAAGGCTCTGCTAAAGGAACTCGGGTACACTGCTCAGTCGTAGGTGAATAACCGCCGCGATAACAAATTCGCAACTACAGAGGAATTAAAATCAGAAATGGAAGTTCATTATTAGACACACTATGGTCTTCAAGGTGTATAACTAAATGAATCAGGTCGTAAAGGACAACCTATTACATCAGATGGTTAAGATTATCTTATGGCGTGGAGACCCGTGGTCATTTCAGAGAAATGGGGAAGAAGGGTTCACAGCCTACACTTAGTATGGTTCCTATCATCATAGTAAAAGATTTCTCATGATCAATTACAGATGGAGAGGTCAAATAACATGGTCACCAGGCTGGGTACATGATGGTTAAATGACTTCAAGCGAAACGTTTGTGTCCGTTGTGCTCACCTTTGTTAAAAACAAAGAAGGCCTGGGACATCTACAGAAACGGACTGGAGAATAGAATAGCCAATATCCTACACGCGATCCTCAAGGGTCATATTAAACCAATGGCTACGTCATTTACAAGGAGATGTCACTTCAGGCGAGAAACACTGTGGGCAGAAAATGGTGAGACTAGTCAGTGGAATAGTATGCTAGAGTATTGTACTACCCCCTTGTTCTGAAGGTTGTAAGCACTTACTATTATGGATTGGTGGAGTTAGGCAGCAAAGGTAAACTGGTTTCAAATACTTTCGTACGGTACTGAAAAAAGGATAAAAAAGTTTGTATTACTTATTACAACAGCTCATTCGGAAAATGGTCTAGGGTGGGCCTCAAGTAAAACGGGAAAACACTTACATAATCCTAAAATTAGAGGACCGGACGGGGTATGGCTGCTTCACTCGTCCCAAACGTTAGTCGCTGTGTTGGGAAACAAAAACGGAAAACCGATCCGTTACTCATTGCCGGATTCGGCCTGTATTAACTAGCCAGATCCTGCTTACTAATCAGGAAGAGGGGAGTGAACTTACGGTTAGTCGAACTAGGGAACACCATCCAGCGGAGTAGCGGAAGCCAGGGCGGAGCTCCCTTGACAATACGCGTAGTTTTAGGTTGTCGGATCACGTGTCCGAGGCATCATAGAAAGTAAAGAAATACTGCACCGTTCGGGCAGATCATGTATTATGACTGGTATGGACCCATGTACGTCCATGGATTGTAAACAGTAGGAATTATGTCGGGGTGTAAAATTATTATTTAGAAATAGGGGAGAAGATATTATAAAACACCGTATGTCCAACCTAATTGAGAAATGGGAAAAAGGGTGGGTGGTATTAATGAATCCTTCTCAAAGCCGTAATCGTGCAACTCTCGACCATGAGGTTGTAGACGATTTTAAACATGCACAAATGCAGTCAGATTTACAAAGTATTTATGTCTATCAATATTTTATACATTCAATTTGAAAATAAGTGAGAGGCCATCAAAACACTCTGTGTAGTTCTAAATCAGACGAAATCAGATCACTTTAAAAAAAATTGGGAAAAAAACGTGCAATTCTCGAAACATGAGATTGTAAACGGATTATATCCAAAGAATCGATTACAGTAACACAGAATATCTTACAGATGACAAGAAAACCTAATATCAGTTTCTTATTTGTTGACAGTAAGTGACCTGGTAGATGAAAGGGTCAAACATAGCCTCGGGCACTTCTCTGGCACGAGAGTGAAGCCGAGTATCGTTATCTCAGACTATATGGTTCATACATAACAATCTCATTGGTAATGCTACAAAGGCCCCATTATTAGCCAAGTGCTGCCAATTGAGACAGGCTACTGTCTTCTTCATTAAGGCCATTTTTAACGGTATCCAAAAGTGACATCCATTTTGCTTCGCGTGTGTTTAGTATGGTCATTACATTGCCCCCTCTCCTACCTAGGGTTACTTTTTCAACAACCAGCCACCTCAGATCACTTACTAGGTGGCCACTTTTTTGCCAGTGGTCCACCAAGGGTGCCCCTGTCACCTTGCATCTTATCCTGCTGCTATGGGATGAGATCCTCGCTTTCACCTTTTGCTGAGTCTGGCCAACATATATCTGTTTACATGGGCACAGAATGATGTAAATTACACAGGCCGTGTTGCAATTGGTGTGATGTTTCAGGTGAAATGCGCGTTGTCCATGTTCAAAACTTTTTGTCTGAATGGTGGTGTCACAGGCGGTGCATGTCCCACATCTATAGTGCCCTAACAGATGGGGTAAGTTCCATAAGGTACTGATGGTGGGTTGACTTACAGGTTCCAGATAAGAATGGACTACCATATCTCGTATGTTCTTGGCCCTCTTGAAGGCATGAAGAGGTGGGTTCATGTGTTCAATTTCTTCTGCCACAAGATGCCAGTTCCTGTTAATGATTTGCTTGATTTCATTACTGCGGGTCGAGAAAGTCATTGCGCAGACTATGCGGTCCATCTCCCCTTTGTTGGTTATCTCTGGATTAAGCAAGATATCCCGTGGGTTGTACCAGGCACGTTTCCTTGCTCGTTTGACCATCCAAGCCGGGTATCCGCGAATGACAAGGCGATCGCACAAAACCTCAGATTCTTGGATGTAGTTGCTTCTTGTCGAACAATTTCTCCTGACCCTAAGGAATTGACCAATTGGTAAATTGTCTTTTAGGCCCTTAGGGTGGTGGCTAGGCATGGGCGAATTTTGCGAATCTGGCGTTCGCGAATTTGCGGATTTGCGAACTCGCAATCCGCAAAATCCGCGAATTCCCGCGAATTTGCGGATTTTTTTTTGTGTTCGCAAGGATTTCTGCCAGTTCGCGAGGGTTTTGTACCAGTTCGCAATTGCGAACTTACATGTCGGCTCGCAACGGTTGCGATTATGTTGTTTCTACGTCTGGTTCATCATCACAGGTTCGAGGCACCCTCGGTTTCACCACTGCTTCCTCTGTTTCACCCATGCCACCCTCAGGTACATCAATGCCACCCTCTGGTTCATCATCACTGTAGATTATGGGGGGAAAAAGCAAGCACACCTGCCCTGCTTCAACTGACATGAATTAATTTGGGGTTGATTTATTAATGAGTCACTGTTTTAAAATTCCAGTCTGCACCTGCTTCCTTATCCGTAATTTGCTTTCTGTTCCAGTGCAATTTTTTTATCCCAGGACCTTTGTGGCCTACTTGTAGCTATTCTATGATCCGGTTGTGAGGGTCAGAGCAGGGTCATACAATTGTTGCAACTAGCAACTGAACTCTGGAGGGGCCCCAGTCAGGAAGCACTACAGGGAATGGTTACTAATGATGAATTTGAACTTTTGAACCTGCTGCTGAGTGCTTTCAGTTTAGCAAAACTCGTTTTTCTGCAGAACAGCAAATGTAATGCCAACAAACTTACTTGTGAAAGTTTATTTCTAATCCAAAAGTGATCCAAAGAAAATCAAAAGGCCTAAAATCCAAAAAAGGGCAGGCAAATATCAACCTGAGGAGTTATTCTGATAAAAATCATCATTTTCAGAAGGTCTATGCTGCTTGCTAGTGGATTTCTTGTGCAGAATTGCAAATTTTGTAATTTCGCGAGTGCGAGATTGTTGCTGCCCGCCGCACCTACATGTTCGCAATTGCGAACTTACACCGCACGCCGCAAAATTGTATCACCATGAAAAAAAATCCGCTGCGTGCAGATTTTCTGTACATTCGCGAGCGTTCGCGGATTGCGAATTTACCGAAAATCCGCAAAATCCGCGAGCGGAACGGATTTTCCGCCCATGCTTAGTGGTGGCTACCATATTGCAGTAAGGAGTTGCACTCAGTGGGCTTCCTGTACAGTGTTGTCTGTAGTCGATCTTCATTGACATATATGGTAATGTCTAAGTAGGGGATGCTTACATTACTGGATTCCAGGGTGAACTGAATGTTGGGATTGCACGAATTCAACCATGTATGGAAGACACACAACTGTTCTATGTTACCATCCCAGATACATAGAACGTCGTCAATGTATCTTACCCAAAGAGTAAGATTGTTCTGGAATGGGTTATTACTGGCAAAGATAAATTATTGCTTAAAGTGGTCCATGAAGATAATTGGCAGTTTCGGGGCAAAAGTGGCCCCATAGCCACTCCCTTTGTTTTTAAGAAGAATTCATCGTGGAAAATAAAGACATTTTTCATCATAGCAATGCTCAACAGTTCAATGATGAAGTCCTTAGGCACCGCAACAGGGGCTGGTCTTTTATCCAAGGCTAACCGCATAACTTCTAGTGCGTCCATTTGCGATATGCTGGTGTACAGCGACACTATATCACACGTTACCAGAAGTTCTTTTGTTGGATCAAATGGTCTCTCATTGATGAGGTTGATGGTTTGGGTAGTGTCTCGTAGGTAAGTTCTAGTTTGGAGTGCAATAGGCTTCAGAAAGAAGTCAACATACTTGCACAACGGTTCGAGCATTGACCCACAGCCTGAGACGATTGGCCTACCCGGGGGATTTTCTAGGTTTTTATGTACTTTTGGTAGTGTATATATCGTCGCTAATCTAGAAAATTTCTGGTTCAGAAATCTAAATTCTTGTTCGCTCAGGAAGCCAGACTCCAGACCTTTCTGTGTTATGGATAAGATGTTGTTGGCAAGGTCACGAGAAGGATCACTTGTGAGTTTGCGATAGCTTACTCCATCAGTCAATTGCTTGTATATCTCCTGTGTTTATTGGGAGAGGTTTTGTATAACAATTGCCCCGCCCTTATCGGCGGGTTTGATGACAACCTCTTTATTGGTACTAAATCCAGTTAGCGCCCTTTTCTCCCCTTGGCTTAGATTAAACTTGGAAAATTTGCGCAAGTCCAATGCTTTACCTACTGCAGAACTCCAATCGAACTACAGAAATTTTTTAACCAAATATGCAGACTTCATGGCAGCTCTGGATCTGCACATTAATGTTAAAAAGACCTTCACTATGGTAGTCGGTGGCTCAAAAAAACCCGCAAAATCCATCTTTTTAAAAGACCAAAAAATTGAGAGAACCTCGCAATACCCCTACTTGGGTATCATGATTGATGATGCCCAAAATTGGAAGCCGGCGGTAGAAGCCAGGAGGCACCTTTTTAAAAGAGCGAACATGGCCCTAATGAAATTCTCCAACAAACTAGGGAAAACCCCCCCAGTGGAACTGTTGCAAATATATGCGGTGAAGTGCCAATCCACAGCTTTATACGGTGCTGGAATCTGGGGTCATACAAACACCGTCCCAATCCAAAAAGAGGAAAACATCTTCACGAGATTCCTTCTGTCAACACCACGAGGCACTTCCACTTATGCCTCGCACATAGAATTGGGAATCCCATTTATCGAAGACCTGATAAAAATCCAACCTCTAATGCTTTGGAGAAGAGTCTGGTTATCTGATCAAAATACCCTGACAAAAAACATTATACAAGACATCATGGAGCTGGATCATGCTAAAAAAATTCCTTGGATTTCTTACATCAGAAATTTTCTACAAGATCTGGGATTTGAGAAATACTATTATAATCCAGAACTAATGAAAGAAATCTCTAAAAAAGATCTAAAACAGGTAGCATTGAGCCACTTGGATTCCCTGAGACTAACAACGCTGACTACAAAAAAATCTGTCATGCATGCAATTACCATTCAGCAGACCATGAAAATTCAGCCATATCTCACCCTAGGGATTTCCACCTACGAGATGATGCTCCTAACAAGGTTCAGGTTGAACTTATTTTTCAGACTGGTGACCTTCCCTGAAAAGAATAATTGGAGTACTGATATGGCACTGTGTCCTTGTGATGAACACTCCCAACAGTCCACTATTCATACAGTACTTTTTTGTAAGTTCTATCAACCGCACCGAAAAACTTGGCTCATTCCCCTATTAAAAAAATGGGGCCATAGACAATGCCGCCCAGCGATGTTATCTCTTCAATTTTTGGACTCAGAATGTACGGTATATCATGTATTAAATTTTTTAAAATGCATCATGAGACACAGAAACAATCTGTAAAACTGTAACCTTCCATCTTTTGCTATTTTTTACAAACTGCCAAAAAAGTATTTGTCCGAGCTAAGAAATGTTTAATTCACTTTTTTAAATTTTTTTTTAATGTTTTTTAAATTGTTATCTTTTATGGCTTTTCGAATTGTAAAAACCGAATAAAGATTATTATTATTATTACTGCAGAGGTGACAATCTCTTCAAAAGCCAGCATTTTGTGGCTCATCGCGTAGGTGGGGGGAAGAAAATAGAGGGTTCCCTTAATCCAGTGGTGGAACTAGGCTGTCGAGTAGTTTGATTTCGGAAGAAGAACTTAAATCTTATCTTCCTGAAGAAACGATATAGTTCCGTCTTTACAATTTAACTCAATGTCCAGCACTCTACAGAAATGTAAAAATGATCTATTCCTATATGGTATGATAACCAAGAAAAAGACAATATTCTTTATAGTCGCAGCATTCTATTCATTCAATCCAGGTAAGTCAAGAATCTTCAATGGATGAGTAGTAAGATCTTTATTCGGTTCAAAAAAGCTTGGATTCTATCTTCATAAAAATAATGTTGTAGCCGGTTACTACTCATCCATTGAAGATTCTTGACTTACCTGGATTGAATGAATGGACTGCTGTGACTATATGGTGTCCATCCATAAAGAATATTGTCTTTTTCTTGGTTATCATACCATATAGGAATAGATAATTTTTACATTTCTGTAGAGTGCTGGACATTGAGTTAAATTGTGTATGTTTGAGATTTTTTGTAGTCTCAGGGAGACCTAGGGGTCTGGATCTCCTGTCCCTAGCACCTAAAAATTGCAGATACTAACGTGACACTAGTGGATAGGTGCAATATCGTATAGCCTCAAACCCCTGTGCTCGGTTTGTATACTAATAGTTCCGTCTTTAGTAGAAATGTATTGACTGGAGCTGTTGGGACAAAAGAAAGGCCTCTACCCAGAACTTTCTCTTCCTCATCTTTTAGGTCATAGCCGGAAATGTTGATCACAGGGTTAGTTACAGGCAGGTTGGGATGTAGTCCATCTGGTCCTGGGATTCTTTGTGGCATGGCACATGGGTTCACCATCTGTAGTTGCTGTCCCCAGGCTTGACCTCTCGTCCAATTGCCTCGTCCTCGAGGAGGCCGCCATTGGCCACGGCTCTGTTGTAAAAAATGAGGTGGGTATTGTGGAGGATACTGTTGGTAAACAGGTTCTTGTGGTGGATAATTGTAAGATGTGCTAGGTCCTGGTTCACTGTCACTGCCTGAGCTATATGAGGAGTCTGAGAAAGTCGTGAAATTTTGTCTGTCGTGATAACCCTCGCGGTTACGGTTGATGAAACGGCCCTGATTGTCTTGCTTGTAATAATCAGGCTGCAGGTATGGGTATACGCTCTTTTTGTCAAAGTTTCTCAGATCCTGTAGTGACCGGGTTTTTGGCTCTACTTCGGAGTGATAGTGACTTTAAGCTTGCTACCATCCTGAATCTTTATTCTTGCCTTGTGTTGGTCCTTTTAAGGCCTTTTTCCAGACCTAGAAGCATAAACTAGAGGATAGCTGCTTAATATGATGATAGATCCCTTATTCTTGACTCTAATCCATCTATTGCCTATTGGCTTTGACATAATTATGTGTCCTTTCATCATCCTACCTATAGTAGAGGGTGGATCCTGTAGTTCTGACTTTATCTTACATATTAGTATGGTTTGTGTAGGTACTCTGACAGAGCTAAGTGTTATTTCATCCTTCTCAGGCCTACAAGGCCCAGAACTAGAGAGACTCCATTTTGCTTTCTGTCCCTGCAGAACTGAGATGCTTGCAGGGTAAAGGTAATGTTTTAGTTATAAGGTGTTGTTCGCCCTAAGCGAACCGGAGAGAACCGGCCAGAGCTGAATCTAATCAAGAAGTGTCCCTGGGCTCAGGTCTCTAGACGAAACAAGCAGCTGATCACTGTGGGAGCATCTAGAGCAAGGAGCCTGGTGCATGGACCTGGTGGGAGGAGGCTACTGGCTGGAACTTTCCACTAGAGGAGAGGATTCCATATTAGCGAAGTGCAGGAGAGGAGGTGTGTCAGTTTGGTTCTTGGAAAGAGAGAAGTAAGATAGTTTTTTGGAGCTGAAGAGAACAGTTCAGTTCAATTGGTTTTCTGGAATGGAGAGAGAAGGCAGATAATTGCTGAAGCTGGAGAGAGCAGTCAGATGAACGAAGTGGGAACTGTCAGCTGGAGCTGCCAGTTTATCAGGATGCATTAAAGCAGTTACCAGTCAGATGGAGGAGTTGAAGCTGCCAGCTGGAGTAGTTGAGCCAGAGGAGTGAAGCTGTGGTGACGGAGGGAGAGAGAGAGAGAGCCCTGATTCCACCAGAGAGAGAGAGAAACATTCCTTCTAATAGGGTGAGGTATGCTAAACTAGTTTGCTTTTCACTTACACCTTAATCTTGTCTTTTATTTCCTATGCTAAAGCCCCCTATTGTATTGCTAATCCTTTTTCTTTCAGCGGTGTGCAGTCTATTTACAGACCCTGTTAGTTACATGTGGATGTGGTATAGTAATAGAGCTTTACAGAGACCCCGCAGATCTGTGTATGTGTCTATTCCCATTTTACCTTTCAGGCTATGTGTTATAGTATAGTGTTATATTGTAATAAAGATACCCCAGTTCTTAGTGAACCAGTGTGCATGTCAGTCAGTCAGTCAAAATACACTTTATTCGATTTTTGTTAAAATCATAAAAGGCAAGAATAATACATCCATTTAAAACATTTTAAAAATACCCACAATACATTTACTTTGCAAAGCATTTTTACAAAAGTCACTTAATTAAACACCATAATATATAAAAAGAGAGTTAAAATCGATATATAGATTCACTTATTAGTTTAAAATATTACAGTTCTAGGGATTCTTTTGTTTCGTCCTCTATAAGCAGCTGTTAAGAAATTTGCAACACAAAAAGTGACATATGCATCTGGTAACCGTTGAAGAAAAAGCAAGGCTGGTCTCACTTGTATAAAGCCCATAGTTTTCAGGAGGGGTATTAGATATTTTCCCCTCTCCATATTGTAAAGCCCACAAAAAAACATGAAATAAAGAGTGTCCTGATTAGAAAACTGGTCACACTCACAGGGTGGTGCATGCTCAGGTTTTCCCCACACAGGGAAACAGCCTAGTGAATAGTGGATCAGATTCACTCTAAATCTGGTTAATAAAAATCTATGCAAGGGTTTTGTGACAAATTGCAGGTATGGTTCCATTGAGGGGGAAGAGGACAAGACCAAATGTGCTCTTACTAATGGTTTGTTGACTTCAAACTCCTCTCTCTCTAAACGTGTCCTCCCCTGGAATTCCTTCTTGATCCATGCAATGTCCACATTGTGCATGTGTTGATAGAGCTAACCTTTCTTCTAACCAGATGCGGTATAGTAACTGATGCATCAAAAGGAAATAGGAGCGCTTAAATCAGGGAATAACTTTTGCATACAGTGTGTGCCTCTTGTTCCTTTAGTGCAGGTAACCTTTTCTTCTAGTCAGGTGTTACAGCAGGTAAGTAGCAGCTGAATAATTAGGGAGAGAGGAGCCCTTGAGCTAGGAGAATAAGTTATACACTAAGTAATTCGGCCATTCCATAATATTATTGTAGTAGTGAACCTCTAGTGAATAGTGAGAGAAACTTCCCAACATAGAGAGAGAGAGAGAGCTGAAGGTATTCATAGGAAAGTGATCGTCGTTGGGATGCGGCGTTATACCCACCGGATTATGGCTTGTAAGTAAGTGAGCACCAGGGTGGATACTGGTGTGTAATGAGATCGTCTCTAGAGAAAGAGGCGTTAATGAGAGCACTGACTGAGGATAGTGTGTATACCCACAGGATTGTGGCTTGTGTTTGTATGAAATAGTGAGAGCACTGGGGGGATACAGTGCCTATTTTGAGCGAGCACTGTGTGTAACCAGTGTGTAATGGTAAATAATCAGAACTGCCCCAGGGTAGATTAGTCTGGGCCCAAGTGGTCGCGAGACTATGAGGTATGAGTGTGGTGTAGGGCATGTACGTCCTTAGTAATCAGTGAGTATTCCTAGTAATCCCTATAGATTTAGTGGTGTTTCTGATGATATGAGCTTGTATATTGCAAGTTCCCCATCCTCAGGTAGGTACCCAGGTGCCTGGATAGATGGGTCCTGAGGAGGGAGGTGGTTGCGTTTCGGCTGGGTTGGTGGTGCTCTGGTGAGCTGATTCTATCTGGTCTGAGAATCCGGTTGTTACAGATCCCTAGCTAGTTTCTCCAATTTCTTAGTTTGGGCTGTGAGATCGAAGTCTTTTATCGTGGCTTCCAGAGTATCCAAGGCCTCTTTGGCTTTAGTGAGGGTACTATCTCCAAGAATTTCAGCCTTTAGATCTGCAATTTCCTTGCTAAGAGTGAACACTTGTTCTGCAGCAGTCTCGACCCCCAGCACCATCCAGTGCCGGGAGCAATTATTGGCCACGTAGCTGAACCCTTCTTTGAATTTCGGCACGTCTACAAAAATAGCAGGTTCTATCTTAATTTGTAGACCAACCGGTATGATATTTTCTTGAAGATACCTTGTAAAAAGGTGTCCATGCAGGCGTGTTCTGATTAATTTCTTCTCTAATCTCTCTAATCTGGATATCTTGTCATTTAGGGAGAAATCAATAGTTGGGACAGAAGTGGATAGGAAGGTTGTGGATAGATCTTTGGTCAACTGATTAATATATTCTTCTGTATATGATAATAGTTCTTTTTCAGCCATGGTCTAATGGAACTTAATTCAACTAAAAAACCTTGCAGGTCAGCACCTGCTCAGAATACATTACACAAAAGGGGGTTTTACTCATGCAGTCACGGGGACCTGGGCGCTACGTGGTACATATGAAAACGGGGTCCCCGCAAGAAGGTATACAGTACTAGATATACTGGGACCTTGAGCAGAATTCAAAAATCAAATCAAATACACGTATTTATGAAACTTGCACAGTATTGTAATTTATTAACAACACTGGACACCTCAAAAGGTGACAATTACTAAATATTAATTGATCTATTAAGAAGCCCCAAGGAAGGGGAGAAAGGAAAAAGAAGGGGGGTGCTTAAAGACGTGAAGTACAAAAAGAATTAGTCATTTTCAATCAGATCAATCAGATAATGACAAACAAAAATTAAACATTTCAGATGCAACAAACCGAAATTTATGGACAAAATTGATACAACTTTAGGAAGACATTCTCTGGTAACAACCTATCAATGGAAACATCGGGGACTTGAACCGGATGTCAAAAGTAAACAACACAAGCCGTCGACGTTTCGACCCCTGTATTATAGGTCAAGTTAGGTCCTTTGGCGGGGTGTTCATCAGGACAAAACGGGAAAGGAGGTGATGGGGCAACAATATCTGAAATTTAGAAAAAAGGGGATCAGACATTCAAAGGGGTACACCTTATGTTACAAAATTACTTGAGACGTTGTGACAACGGCGTCAAGGTCATTATTAATAATATTACCATGGACAACAGGCCCCAGAAGCCTCTGCTAAATGAACTCGGGTACACCGCTCAGTCGTAGGTGAATAACCGCCGCAATAACAAATTCGCAACTACAGAGGAATTAAAATCAGAAATGCAAGTTCATTATTAGACACACTATGGTCTTCAAGGTGTATAACTAAATGAATCAGGTCGTAAAGGACAACCTATTACATCAGATGGTTAAGATTATCTTATGGCGTGGAGACCCGTGGTCATTTCAGAGAAATGGGGAAGAAGGGTTCACAGCCTACACTTAGTATGGTTCCTATCATCATAGTAAAAGATTTCTCATGATCAATTACAGATGGAGAGGTCAAATATCATGGTCACCAGGCTGGGTACATGATGGTTAAATGACTTCAAGCGAAACGTTCGTGTCGGTTGTGCTCACCTTTTATTATTATTATTATTTTTATTTTACATTTTATTATTTGACCTCTCCATCTGGCTATGCATATCCGCCCACCCCTAGTTCTGGGGTCAGAGATGCAGGTCCAGTCCATCTCACCCAGGCAAGAATGTAGGGGGCAGCAGGTCAGCACAGCAAACCAGGAGTCCAGGAGAGTAGCAGTCCAACATAGTGGCAGTCCTTTTAGCAGCCCAGCAGCCCTTTGCTACAGTATCCACAGGTCTAGAAGTGTACTGAGGTGGTGGAATAGGAGGTCCATTTCTTCTACTCAGTGGGACCTTTGAAGTGGGGGGACTTGAAATAGATGACTTTGAAATGTGCAGATGCCCATCCTTCCTGCACTGGCTCCAAACTCACTACCATGGGATATGCATCTCTTTGTGTGTAGACAGGACATGGCCTGTTTAGGTGTAAGTGAGGCTCCAGAGCCTCCCTCCCATCCTGTCAAGATGGCCAATCAGGTCACACCTAATTTCCCAGTGTGTGTGGCTTAGGTTGAAATTCACAAAGCCCAGCTGACACCCACTCCAGACATGTGATCAGAGACAGGTTGCAGGCACCAAAGTGCTAGGGCATGAAAATTCTCACTTTCTAAAAGTGGCATTTTTTATAATTGTACTTATAAATTCAATTTCAAAATAAGTTAGGAACTTAAGTTAGGATTCCAGACACACAAACATGAACCAGTTACAAATTCCTCTTTGGAAATGACTCTTATAAAATGTAATAAGGTAATCACAAATTTAGCTTTTTTCACTACCAGAACAAGTAAAACTCAAAATTACCTTGTCACATTTTTAAATACATTGCACCCTGCCCTCTGGGCTGTCCAGGGTTTCCCTGGGGTGAATTATATGTATTAAAAAGGAATGTTTAGGCCTGGCAAGAGGGTTAACTGTCCAGGTCGGCATGACAGTTTAAAAATGCACACACAGGCTCTGCAATGGTAGGCCTGAGACATGTTAAATGGGTGACTTAAGTGGGTGGCACAATCAGTACCCCTAGTTATTTTAATTTACACAGGTAGAGCACATAACTAGGGACTAAATATGCCAAAAATTGGATAAGCCAATGTTACCATGTTTTAGGGAAAAAGTGCAAGCACTTTAGCACTGATTAGCCGTGCCAAAGTGAGCTGAATCCTAAGACCAGCAAAAACATGAAGTCCAAAGGAAAACATTTAGTGGAAACCATGCCAAGGATGCCAGGTCTAACATATGGTACAATGTAAAGCAAGAGGGAAAACTTAGATCTGGCAGAAATGGGCACTAGGGACAGTAACAATGAGTCTCTTGCCTCTTCCCTTACTTAGAGCAGACTCTCTAAAACCAACATGACTGAGTCTTTCACGCTGTTGCAGGAACACATTCCTGCATCCTTTCCACATCCTCCACTGCAGATGAAGTGGGGCTGCAGCTTCTGTAGCAGTAAGACGTTCAATGACAGTGAACTGAAAGTCAAGGAAAGACATGGTTCTTCCTGTGGTGGTCTGTCAAAAAAACAACATACACATTCTGGATCAGGTGAGCAAAGAGCTACTAATATCAAGTGCAAGGTTTACAACTCTCCTTGTATGGCTGAAGAACCTGGTCATTCTTATCCACTCTGCCATGTAATTGTTATAATCAAGTATAAAGGTGGGCATGTGAAATACAGCCATCTGACTCCAAATCAAGACTGGGGAAATGCACTCATTATGAATTGTAGTGAGTAACAACACATCACGTCTATCCGAGAACTTGACTGTGAGCAGTTTTTTTTTAGAAAGCAATACAGTGTTGTGGAAGTATTGGAGCTTCTTAGAAACAAGCTCCGGCAGTAATTATATGCAGTGAGAATGAACTGTACCGCTTGCCACAGTGCCAGCTTTGTAGTCCCATAAAGGTTATAACTTTTATGAAGTAATGGCTGGACAAGTTCTCATACAATCATTTCCTAGCTGAAAGGGCAATCTACAGGGTTTGGCCCAGAGGTACAAAATACTTATTTTGCATTTCCTGAATAGCGACTCCCTGCAGCTCCAGATCAGGAGACCAGCCAACTAAACCTCAGAATCACTCTAGGTTCTGGGTAGGCCTGGGCGGAAAATTCCGTTACGCTCGTGGAATTTGTGGAATTTGGGTAATCTTGCCTTCCACGGAGAACACAGAATTGCCAAAAATTCACCGATCCGCGGCTTCATGGAATTCTTTGCTTGTTCCTGTTTTCAAAATGTGTGTTCACAAAATATTTCTTCCCGAGCAGGCAAACAGCGTTCGCAGCAGGAAAAAAGCATTGCGAATGGGGGGAACAAGCAATTCCGGTTGTTCACTGAACTTTTGCGTGCTTGCGGAGATTTTTTACTGTTTCGCAGAGCTTTACATAGCGTAATTATGTATATTCTGCCCACCCCAGTGCAATTGGCGTGAACCAGTTGAAATGTTGATTCTATGCTAAATTGTGTGAAAGAGATACAAAATTATCAAACTAATGACAGGGTGTTATTAAAAGAAAATTAAGTGCTTGCAGCTCAAATGTGTGAGGGCAATGGTAATGCGAATGGTATATGTTGTATGTGCAGAAACCAGAGAGAAAAGAGCGTGCAGAAGAAGAAAGAGATACGATGTTAAAAGGGCAGATGGAGGATTTCAGAAGAATGTGGCGAGAAAAAGGATGTAAGTGTTTCTCAATGAAGCTTTAAAGGAAAGTGGTATGAAGAAGTGTGGCTCACTGGTTAGAGAAGGCAGACCCTGAAGCAGAGGTCAGACCCGGGACCAGGGTTCAATTCCCGACGCGGCAGGGTCTTGAGCTCAAAATGTCCATGGACTCGATAATTCTCGCTTCGGTGCCTGACCTAATCATGGGTTCACACTCTGCAACTCTGGGCATTAAGCTTGCTTAATCTCCACAACGCCCCCCCCGCGGCGGGATGCCTGGCTTTCACCTTGGGGATGCCCTGTAGGGGCTATCTCACAGGGAAAAGCCAGGACGGGTTCCCAAGGCAAGCGCGGAGATACCCCTTCGGGGGTCGATTCAGGCGCTATATAAGAAACATAATAAAGGGAAGGACAAGAGTGACTGTGGCAATGGAGACCACAGTCCTTTCCTCTGACGTTAGTAATCTTTAATTCACATTCTCAGTTTTAGAATTTCTATTTGTTTAATCATTTTTTACAACATTATTATTGGTACTCATTAATCTGAAACTACTAACTGATAACAATCTTTGGCAAACTCAATAGATTTGGCTTGTTTTAGGAATATGCCCGTAATTGTCTCACACGGTGGCACTCAAATACTTGGATGTGGACATGCTGTGTGAGGGACAGTATTTTAGTGTGCATCCTGTAACTTATGCCCTTACTTAGGCCAAGCCTTTTGGAAAGGATTGAAAGATATGTTTCTTTGGCCATGTAGCTTTTAGAGACATCACCACCTTTTTCATCCCACTTAAAGCCAAGATCCTGACTGAGTGAATGGTGATAGGCATATACTAATTTTAATATGTAGTGCTTTTGCCATTTGTGTTCTTTGTTACCTATGTAATATTCAAATACCAGCCAACCTTTAAACATCAAGAAAACTCAGTGATCCTTCCCCTGCTGGAGTTGCTGACCTACAATTAATTGATTAAAAATCTGTATGAAGATTTGATAATGTGTGAGTACTTGTTGCTTATGGTGCCACCCACAGATTTGCACAGCCCAATGCCCAACGCCCTTCTAAGACCACATATAAGGTTACACCTGCCTAGGTTTCTTCCACCTTCGTAGTGCAGCACATCACTTTTTAAACCAATGTTCTTGTTTGTCATTAAGGTCAGAAGCGTAGCTTCAGGGTGGTCTTTAGGGCATGATACAACTCAAACAAATGCATTCTCGACTTGGTGGTTGTGTCTGGAGGCCCTGAGTCTGTTTTGTTGTGTTTGTGCTGATTTTTCTCATTGTTATCCTTTCACTACCAAGTTTTAACTTGTTCATTTCTTGGACTGGGTCCTTAAATATATATATAATGACCAGTTTACCAAAAAGTAGTAAATTTGCCCCTATAGATATATTCTTAGAATGGGTGCAAATTCACTACTGTGTGAGAAATTCACTGTTGGACTTCGCCCTTTTGGCAGGTTCCCCCCGTAACTTTTTGCATTTTCCTTGCCTGTTTCTGTAACCTAGTGTTGGTGATTTTAGGCCTCTGTGCACTTTTTCACTGTGGTCCAGTGTAAAGTGCGTGCGATCTCTGTGTATGTGTGGTGAGAATGGCCTGCCCTCCCATAGGAATGCATGGGGAATATGTGTGTCCATGGTAGTTCCTAATGTATGGGGAGTGCAGGGGCGAGTTTAGTATGTGCGAACCCGTGAGATTAAATGCTGCGTGATGATGTGCGCGGATTTATTGTGTCTAGTGTGGAAGTTCCAATTCTGGAAGTTGGCATGTCTGTGCAGTGAATGGGAATTGGCTGTCTGGCTTGTGATTGGCTGGAGCTGGCTGGTGTGCCTGGCTCCAGGAATCAGGATAGGTCTGCCCTGGTGGTGAATGGAGAGATCTGCATGTTGATGGGAGGGAGGCGTACACCTGGGACCTGAATAGGGTGGGGCCTCGCCCTCCACAATGCTGGCTCCACCCCCTGTGGTGCGTCAGATGTCCCTAGCCTGGCCAGTGAAAGGGAGAGAGGGGCTGAGCAAAACAAAGTGCTCAGGAGTTCCCCTGAACCAGCTGTAGCTGGTTCTCCCATTGCCTGCACCTTGTTAACAAAGGGATTTTGTGTATAAAAAGGGGTTGTGACCCCATGAAAAATGTTCTTGTTCTTTGACTAGAATCTACCAGAGGCGTGCTGCTGCTGGGGGCTCAGGGGAATGCTTGCCTCCCTGGACCCTGCCCTGCCCCTGGATGCCTGGAGGACTTTCCCCTTGCTGGAAGCTGTTTTTCTCCATCTCTTTGCTTCATTTGGACAATGCCAGCTGATGGAGAGCGCTTTATTTGCTGTTTATTTTGAGGAAGGACCCTCTGTGTACTGCCCTTGCAGCGCGGAGCTGCAGTGTATTCTGAGGGTATCTCTTCGTAGGGACTCCCCCGCTTTCACTAATTTCTTCATGGGTGCCCACACAGCATGGCCATTATTTCTGTTTCACATAGCAGGAGCCCACCCTGCTGTATATTCTAAACCGGAGGGAGCCTACCCCTCACTACCCCTTATGGACTTGTATTTTTAAATTACGGGTGCCCACACTGCTTTCTATTTTTAACCTCGAGGGAGCCTACCCCTCGTTTGGCACACCAAGAGATCACCGCCGGCCCGGGAACGCCCCCGCGACATCACCGGCAATGCTGCGCTGGGATTGGATCCAGCGCGGGACGTTGCCTGGCAACGGGAGGGCTCACTGCTGGAGGGAAGGTTGGTTGTAGCTGGGGGAGGACGGGAGCCTACCCCTCCTCCCCGAGTGCTGAAGAGAAGTCCCGGGTCCAGGAGGAGGCCCGGATGAAGAACTGGGCTGCCACGGGAATCGAGGCACACACAGAGAGAGTCCTCGAAGAGAAGTGGGGGCTCTCCTGCCCATCCCGTGTATCTGAGCCGAGCGGAGTCCTCCTGTTGAACCCGGTGAGTAATGGCTGGCAGGGGGGCACGGCTGCATGACGCTACCGCTCCCCAGAGGAGGCAAGTTTATTTCTAGAGCCCCGGGTGGCTCCAACGTTGGGGGCAAATTCTCTCCCGCCATTGTGCCTACTTATCTAAGGCTGAAAAACTGGGGGAAGTCCCAAGACACTCAGCTAATAAGAACCCTTTAGTGTATTTCCCTTTATATCTCAAAACGCCAAATTTCCTCAGAGGATGTACAGTCTTATGCAATTAAAACCATATGCTACACAAATCAAGAATCCTAAACAGTGTGTAAGTTATAAAAAATGTACAATTTATTACAAATCAATTAAAACAATGTTATACAACATGATAATAGTGCCAAAAATCAAGTGCAGTTTCAATGTAAACATAAAATCAATAAAAAATACAAAGTTAAAAATGATCAAGGAATCACAGTTGTTGGAGTTGTCGACGCAGCGTTTCGGTGTGTAAACGATACCACCTTCTTCAGGACAAACAATGCTATACCAAAGAACATTACAATTAGATACATATCATAGTTCATGAAACTTAGCATTCTTTAAAAACACATAGTTATTACTGTTTTTAGGCACATTTTTAATACACACTTAAGTGGATAGTTTCTATTTAACAGAGAGGACTTCGCGTTGGTACATCATACAAGCATTTGAGTTATAACAGGCTATACACGTGGTTCTTAACCATGGTGACAAAAGGTCACAATCTAGGTAGCTTCTGAGGGGAAATCAAAAGGCATACCTGTGAATTGATTATTTACTATTCCTCTCGTATTAAATTAGGAGGATGATTGGATCGATGTCACTCAGTTTTGTTGAGCATCTGGTCTGTTTATTTCCAGTTTGAATTCCCTTTCTGTAAGGAATACAGGGTCACAAACGCGTGTTTTTTTAGAATTATAAACATGAAGTTTTTTTTCTCAAATTAAACCCATTGGTAATAATTGCCCCGAATCTCTTTACCTTGTTCTCTCAGGAACTTATCTAAGGGGCCAGCGGGCTCCACCTTCTGGGGGCCAGATTCCCCTTCATGATTTTTGGGTGCCTAATTAGTTCAGGGGCCAGAGTGCTCCCAGGGATATGTCTTATTCTTAGAGCCCCGTGGCTCCAATGTTGGACACATTGGTTTATAGAGTGCCAGTGAGAGCCCAAGCTGCATTTTTGTTACCAGAGCCTGAGAGCTCCAACGTTTGGGAGCACCTGTGATTGTTAAAGGGGTCTGTGGGCTCCTGGGGAGCAGTTGATTTAGAGCCAGATGGCTCCACCTTCCCTAAGCTGTTCCCAGATCTAGGGGGCATGTGTGTAGTAAGAGCCTAGAGGACTCCAACGCGGTGCATAGTTGATTTCAGAGCCTAGAGGGCTCAAAGGCACAGTATTTAGTTCCAGAGCCAGAGGGCTACAGGATTTGCTGCGTGAGCTCCACTGGCTCCCAATGAGACAGCGAGCCATTTTTAAACTGTTGTGTATTTCTCACAAAGTACTTCACGATACAGGCCCCATCATCCTACATGACAGGATCAGATTTCATAAACCTTCTAGAAACTTACGATCTATGACCTCAGGAAGAGCATCTATCACCCGAGCTCGGACTGTCAGGATGGGAGAGAGGGCCTTCTCTCACATTGCCGCAACAAGGTGGAACGAGTTACCTCCTGAACTCAGAACTACTGACTGCTTCCTTTCATTTAGGAAACAACTAAAAACATTCCTTTTCCCTAGGCCAGATCAATAATTTCCAATTAGTGCTGTCGTCAAGTCACTTGCAATTCTTTCTCAGCGCCGTGATGTCCTTTCAGGATGAATGTTAGCGCTTTACAAATAAAATAAATACAATACAATACAATACAATACAATTTGGCGCAGTGTTGTTCCTGAGGGTCAGCGAGAGCCCATGCACAGTTGTGACTTTGCCAGCTGCCCAGCAAGTAGTGGGCAGCTGCACCGTTTAGGCGCCATTTGAGAGAGAGTACCTGAGAGGGACAGAGGTGGGACAGAGGTGCCAGGCCATCCACAGCTGCACAGCACTTAGTGTCAGCTGCAGCGTTTAGGCCCTGTTATTGTTCTCAGCTCCCCAGTATGTTTTGCGCACCCGGTGTTTTATACCTCTAAACTGTGGTTTATGTTTATGAGGTTATGTTGCATTCCATGTGATTATGCTAGTGAGATGGCACTTCACTCTGTGCTTTACGCCCCTAAATGTGAGTTATACTTAGGAGGTAGGTTCTAATGTGTTTAGACTAGTGAGGAGATTGCTTACTGTATTTATACTGGTTAGGCCTAATGTGATTTATGCTTAATGTGCAATGCCTTTATGCCAGTGATACCTCTAACTGTGTTTCATGCTTAGGAGGTTGTTTTGTCTAGTATAGTTTATACTAGTGAGGTTATGTGTCCCTACGTGATCTATGCCTCTGGTGATTAGTATTGCGCAGTGTGTACCTACCTTTTACCAGTGGTTACTGGTTGTAGGTTTATGATCTATTTTTACTTGTACCAATTTCTACTAAGTGTTGATCCTGGCAGTGGCCCACGTGGCCCTGTCCTGTGTAAATAATCCCTTGTGAATATTGCAGGTGCCAGTTGGTACAATGTATATTGCGTGATTACTATCTGATGTGTTTGAGAATACAAAAGTTATTTTTATATAACCTTGTATGGAGTTCCTTTTGTTGTGTGCCTGTGATGTTGTTGCTGTGTGCGTGCGTAAATGCTTTACACATTGCCTCCAAGATAAGCCTGTCTGCTCGTGCCAAGCTACCAAGGGGGTGAGCAGGGGTTATCTTTGGCATGTAACTCCCTTGCCCTGACTAGAGTGGTGGTTTCTGCTTCGCTTTGGCGCAAGCCTTAGCCAACCAGAAATCCCATTTCTAACATTCATTAACATTGACAGTGGTAGGGTTGAAAAGCTGCACAAGTCTCAGGTTTCCAGGCATACTGCTAGCAATTAAACACTCACAGTTGATCAGACAAATGCTTGCACATAGTTTAACTGCTGGCAATCGCTCAGGGTGGCATTGTAACCCATTGTTTTGCACTCAGTGTGCCAATCTAAACAGAAGCCCACCTAATGAATTAGTACTGACCCTGTTCCTCATGTAAACAGTCAATCCCGAACTCTGGTCATTTCACCTCTCTACCCTGCAACCCCCCACTTTTTGAGCTTGTATATTTGGCATTCAAACCCTTGAATCTCACTGGTTATGCTATACAACTGATCAAGGTCTCTGCGTCAAACCTAGCTGCAGCCAGAGTCGGCTCGCTGTGCGCACTAGAGGGCAGATCTACAAGAAACTAACGCAGCGTGGTGCTGCAAGTAATTTTGCTGCTCCAAGCTCATTAGCTTTGAAGCACAGGGATGTGACATATTTACAACAATATGTCGCATCTCTGTGCTTCCCCCTGCGCTGGTGCACAAACTGCTGCAATGTGCCAAAGCAGGCACCCTTGCACAATGGTGCATGGATGCCTGTGTCATGGGGAGATTGTTTTTGAGTACGAAGGGGCATCTTCCCGCACAAAAACAATCAATTGAGGTGATTTCCGCTTCCAATGTGTTCTTTATAATGCAGCACGCATTGAAAGAGGAAACAAAACGTAGAAATTAAAACATTTCTCCTCATTGTACCTCGCTACATGATCCCTAGGGTGGCGTAGCATTCTGACGCATTTCCAGATTTACGATTTCTCGTAAATCTGGAAATGTATAGTGGCCATGGGTGTTGTGTGGGAACACCCACCGCAACACCCATGTCACGCCCCTAACACACACAGTGTTGCATAAACAGGGGCGATGTTTAAAAGCACAGGTGAAGTAACGCAGGGTGACTTTACCTGTGCTTGTAAATATCACTCAGCAGGCTGAGCCACCGGTGCGTCACACAACGTGATGCACTTGAGGCTCAAAGAGCTTGTAAATCTGTCTCTAAGGTAGCAACTGGTCCCAAGATCAATAAAAAAACGAAACAAAAGAGACTAAAATAAATTGCAACAAGGGAACATGCGCCATAGACGAGAAGCATACATTCAAGGAGATGGGCGTGAGCATATCACACCTGAACAGTTCGGAGCTACAGTGTGTGCATGTTGCTTAATTTTCTTTAATGTACCTTTCAGTTTAATTCGTGTTTTCTGGTATCAGTGCAGGGGATGATGCACTCCGTTTGCCCACAGCTCTATTTGATGACGTTCTATCAAACGCTCTTTGGTGTCTGGGGATTGTAAGTAAATCCTCGGGGCATATTACCAACAACTAGCGATAATTATCGCTATGTTGGCTTAGCGGCAATATTTTTATCGCCGAGCTGCGGCGATTTTTATCGCTTAGGAACCTTGCTATTATCAAGGTTTATCTCCTAAGCGATAAAAATCGGCCCAAATGCATGAATATCGCTGAAAAGTCAGTGATATTCATGCATTACCGAGCTAATGCTCTTAGCCATGTTCTCCACCTACCATTGGATAACATGGCTAAGAACTGCTCAGGGGCAGGTGTTAGCTTTTGGAGATATTCGCGCTTAGCGCGAATATCTCCAAAAGTTGGTAATAGGAGATAGCGATGTTAGCGACTGTTTCCACTCGCTAACATCTTGGCACGCCCACTTTGCATGTCATTAGTGATAAATATCACTGACATGCAAAGCGGGGCCCAAGATGGTCGCTATCTCCTACTAGCTGTCGCTAACTGGTGTTAGCGACAGCTAGGTAATAGGGAGATAATTTTATCTCCGCTTTCTTGGCTTTTAAAGCCAAAAAAGTGGAGATAAACCCACTTGATAATATGCCCCCTCATTTCTTGTTCATGAAACGACCCTGCTGGCAGCTCAGAACAAATCCGCTGAATTTGTAAGCCCAATTGATAATGGTGTTCTGCGTGTTGCTCAGATATGCAAGGTGGTCACTTCTAAACGTCGCTTTTAGCAAAGGAAATCAACAGAATATGAATATAGTTGTCTGTACTTGCAGCAATTTACACACAGTGATAATATTGAGAGAAACCTATACGAGGGCGTTATTCATAGTAATGAGCTAAATGAGATAAGATATGGAGATTTAATGCTGCAATGTGGTAATTCTGTGACTGGATTTGCGATCAGTGGTATTCCCAACCGTGGTTACGACACAATGAAACCTGCCACTCGACGCTGATTTGGACATTTGTTCTAAATGGCAAAATGATTAAAACTTTGGGGCATATTATCAAGAAAGCTCGATACATTATCGCCGCTTTTATCGGCAGGAAACTGCAGATGAAATGGCGATAATGGGCTTGATAATATGCTCTATGGAATTCCAATCTAAGCCCATGTTAGATGTCTTCACATCTAACATGGGCTTAGATTGGAATTTCATAGAGCATATTATCAAGCCCATTATCGCCGCTTTATCAGCAGTTTCCTGCCGATAAAAGCGGCGATAATGTATCGAGCTTTCTTGATAATATGACCCTTTATTTTTTATGTTAGGGAATTTTCTAGTGCTGTCGTCAAAACGATGAGGCATATTATCAAGACTCAGGGATAAAATTATTGCTGCTTTATCTGCAGGAAACTGCCGATAAAGTGGCGATAATGGGCTTGTTAATATGCTCAATTGAATTCCAATCGAAGCTCATGTTAGATGTGAAGGACATTTAACATGCAAACACAACAGGTGATGGACCGAATGTGGATCAATGTCACACACTCAACCCAGTCCAAAGATCTGGGCCCAAATCCATTGTTTTTTTGCACTCCACACCACCCCGGGTTAGACAATGGCGATATGCAAATCAGCTCTGAACCTGTGCCCCATGGGAACAGTCCAGTCCGAACTACAAAAGCCATGTCCTTCCAAGAACGGAATCAAGCATCCGAGGACCGGACCGGTTTCGAGGTAACACCTCTCATCAGCCCGGCTAGCTTGACTCCAGTGGTGTGGAGTGCCTGGGACCCACGTCTGGGCATCCCCAGCGCACTTAGGGCGGAATATGCAAACACAACAGGTGATGGACCGAATGTGGATCAATGTCACACACTCAACCCAGTCCAAAGATCTGGGCCCAAATCCATTGTTTTTTTGCACTCCACACCACCCCGGGTTAGACAATGGCGATATGCAAATCAGCTCTGAACCTGTGCCCCATGGGAACAGTCCAGTCCGAACTACAAAAGCCATGTCCTTCCCAGAACGGAATCAAGCATCCGAGGACCGGACCGGTTTCGAGGTAACACCTCTCATCAGCCCGGCTAGCTTGACTCCAGTGGTGTGGAGTGCCTGGGACCCACGTCTGGGCATCCCCAGCGCACTTAGGGCAGAATATGCAAACACAACAGGTGATGGACCGAATGTGGATCAATGTCACACACTCAACCCAGTCCAAAGATCTGGGCCCAAATCCATTGTTTTTTTGCACTCCACACCACCCCCGGTTAGACAATGGCGATATGCAAATCAGCTCTGAACCTGTGCCCCATGGGAACAGTCCAGTCCGAACTACAAAAGCCATGTCCTTTTTAGAACGGAATCAAGCATCCGAGGACCGGACCGGTTTCGAGGTAACACCTCTCATCAGCCCGGCTAGCTTGACTCCAGTGGTGTGGAGTGCCTGGGACCCACGTCTGGGCATCCCCCGCGCACTTAGGGCGCAAAATGCAAACACAACAGGTGATGGACCGAATGTGGATCAATGTCACACACTCAACCCAGTCCAAAGATCTGGGCCCAAATCCATTGTTTTTTTGCACTCCACACCAGCCCGGGTTAGACAATGGCGATATGCAAATCAGCTCTGAACCTGTGCCCCATGGGAACAGTCCAGTCCGAACTACAAAAGCCATGTCCTTCCCAGAACGGAATCAAGCATCCGAGGACCGGACCGGTTTAGAGGTAACACCTCTCATCAGCCCGGCTAGCTTGACTCCAGTGGTGTGGAGTGTCTGGGACCCACGTCTGGGCATCCCCAGCGCACTTAGGGCGGAATATGCAAACACAACAGGTGATGGACCGAATGTGGATCAATGTCACACACTCAACCCAGTCCAAAGATCCGGGCCCAAATCCATTGTTTTTTTGCACTCCACACCACCCCGGGTTAGACAATGGCGATATGCAAATCAGCTCTGAACCTGTGCCCCATGGGAACAGTCCAGTCCGAACTACAAAAGCCATGTCCTTCCCAGAACGGAATCAAGCATCCGAGGACCGGACCGGTTTCGAGGTAACACCTCTCATCAGCCCGGCTAGCTTGACTCCAGTGGTGTGGAGTGCCTCGGACCCACGTCTGGGCATCCCCAGCGCACTTAGGGCGGAATATGCAAACACAACAGGTGATGGACCGAATGTGGATCAATGTCACACACTCAACCCAGTCCAAAGATCTGGGCCCAAATCCATTGTTTTTTTGCACTCCACACCACCCCGGGTTAGACAATGGCGATATGCAAATCAGCTCTGAACCTGTGCCCCATGGGAACAGTCCAGTCCGAACTACAAAAGCCATGTCCTTCCCAGAACGGAATCAAGCATCCGAGGACCGGACCGGTTTCGAGGTAACACCTCTCATCAGCCCGGCTAGCTTGACTCCAGTGGTGTGGAGTGCCTGGGACCCACGTCTGGGCATCCCCAGCGCACTTAGGGCGGAATATGCAAACACAACAGGTGATGGACCGAATGTGGATCAATGTCACACACTCAACCCAGTCCAAAGATCTGGGCCCAAATCCATTGTTTTTTTGCACTCCACACCACCCCGGGTTAGACAATGGCGATATGCAAATCAGCTCTGAACCTGTGCCCCATGGGAACAGTCCAGTCCGAACTACAAAAGCCATGTCCTTCCAAGAACGGAATCAAGCATCCGAGGACCGGACCGGATTCGAGGTAACACCTCTCATCAGCCCGGCTAGCTTGACTCCAGTGGTGTGGAGTGCCTGGGACCCACGTCTGGGCATCCCCAGCGCACTTAGGGCGGAATATGCAAACACAACAGGTGATGGACCGAATGTGGATCAATGTCACACACTCAACCCAGTCCAAAGATCTGGGCCCAAATCCATTGTTTTTTTGCACTCCACACCACCCCGGGTTAGACAATGGCGATATGCAAATCAGCTCAGAACCTGTGCCCCATGGGAACAGTCCAGTCCGAACTACAAAAGCCATGTCCTTCCCAGAACGGAATCAAGCATCCGAGGACCGGACCGGTTTCGAGGTAACACCTCTCATCAGCCCGGCTAGCTTGACTCCAGTGGTGTGGAGTGCCTGGGACCCACGTCTGGGCATCCCCAGCGCACTTAGGGCAGAATATGCAAACACAACAGGTGATGGACCGAATGTGGATCAATGTCACACACTCAACCCAGTCCAAAGATCTGGGCCCAAATCCATTGTTTTTTTGCACTCCACACCACCCCCGGTTAGACAATGGCGATATGCAAATCAGCTCTGAACCTGTGCCCCATGGGAACAGTCCAGTCCGAACTACAAAAGCCATGTCCTTCCCAGAACGGAATCAAGCATCCGAGGACCGGACCGGTTTCGAGGTAACACCTCTCATCAGCCCGGCTAGCTTGACTCCAGTGGTGTGGAGTGCCTGGGACCCACGTCTGGGCATCCCCCGCGCACTTAGGGCAGAATATGCAAACACAACAGGTGATGGACCGAATGTGGATCAATGTCACACTCAACCCAGTCCAAAGATCTGGGCCCAAATCCATTGTTTTTTTGCACTCCACACCAGCCCGGGTTAGACAATGGCGATATGCAAATCAGCTCTGAACCTGTGCCCCATGGGAACAGTCCAGTCCGAACTACAAAAGCCATGTCCTTCCCAGAACGGAATCAAGCATCCGAGGACCGGACCGGTTTAGAGGTAACACCTCTCATCAGCCCGGCTAGCTTGACTCCAGTGGTGTGGAGTGTCTGGGACCCACGTCTAGGCATCCCCAGTGCACTTAGGGCGGAATATGCAAACACAACAGGTGATGGACCGAATGTGGATCAATGTCACACACTCAACCCAGTCCAAAGATCTGGGCCCAAATCCATTGTTTTTTTGCACTCCACACCACCCCGGGTTAGACAATGGCGATATGCAAATCAGCTCTGAACCTGTGCCCCATGGGAACAGTTCAGTCCAAACTACAAAAGCCATGTTCTTCCCAGAACGGAATCAAGCATCCGAGGACAGGACCGGTTTCGAGGTAACACCTCTCATCAGCCCGGCAAGCTTGACTCCAGTGGTGTGGAGTGCCTGGGACCCACGTCTGGGCATCCCCAGCGCACTTAGGGCGGAATATGCAAACACAACAGGTGATGGACCGAATGTGGATCAATGTCACACACTCAACCCAGTCCAAAGATCTGGGCCCAAATCCATTGTTTTTTTGCACTCCACACCACCCCGGGTTAGACAATGGCGATATGCAAATCAGCTCTGAACCTGTGCCCCATGGGAACAGTCCAGTCCGAACTACAAAAGCCATGTCCTTCCCAGAACGGAATCAAGCATCCGAGGACCGGACCGGTTTCGAGGTAACACCTCTCATCAGCCCGGCTGGCTTGACTCCAGTGGTGTGGAGTGTCTGGGACCCACGTCTGGGCGGTGTCAGATTAAGCCCTGATCTTTTGACTGGGTGAGAGTATTCTGCTTAATTCAGAAACTCTGTCCATCACCACCCCCTGTTGTTTAATTATTTTGTCCACCATAAGCGTGGAAGGGTATACTCAGACGTGAGTCCCTAGCTCATTGCACCATCAGGATTCAAGCAAGCCGGGCCGAAGACGGCTGAAATGCCAGAAACCAGTCCCTGGTAGCTTGTTTCCTTCCCAGTGAAAGAATTGGCTTGGTAGTTTGGTTTGCCCTGTTCCCATGATACACTGGGCCAGGGACAGACTAATTTGCATATAGCCAGGTTCTGAGCTGGGATGGTGCAGTGAGCTAAAAAACGGTGTTGGATTAAGCCCTGATCTTTTGACTGGGTGAGAGTATTCTGCTTAATTCAGAAACTCTGTCCATCACCACCCCCTGTTGTTTAATTATTTTGTCCACCATAAGCGTGGAAGGGTATACTCTGACGTGAGTCCCTAGCTCATTGCACCATCAGGATTCAAGCAAGCCGGGCCGAAGACGGCTGAAATGCCAGAAACCGGTCCCCGGTAGCTTGTTTCCTTCCCAGTGAAAGAATTGGCTTGGTAGTTTGGTTTGCCCTGTTCCCATGATACACTGGGCCAGGGACAGACCAATTTGCATATAGCCAGGTTCTGAGCTGGGATGGTGCAGTGAGCTAAAAAACGGTGTTGGATTAAGCCCTGATCTTTTGACTGGGTGAGAGTATTCTGCTTAATTCAGAAACTCTGTCCATCACCACCCCCTGTTGTTTAATTATTTTGTCCACCATAAGCGTGGAAGGGTATACTCAGACGTGAGTCCCTAGCTCATTGCACCATCAGGATTCAAGCAAGCCGGGCTGAAGACGGCTGAAATGCCAGAAACCGGTCCCCGGTAGCTTGTTTCCTTCCCAGTGAAAGAATTGGCTTGGTAGTTTGGTTTGCCCTGTTCCCATGATACACTGGGCCAGGGACAGACTAATTTGCATATAGCCAGGTTCTGAGCTGGGATGGTGCAGTGAGCTAAAAAACGGTGTTGGATTAAGCCCTGATCTTTTGACTGGGTGAGAGTATTCTGCTTAATTCAGAAACTCTGTCCATCACCACCCCCTGTTGTTGAATTATTTTGTCCACCATAAGCGTGGAAGGGTATACTCAGACGTGAGTCCCTAGCTCATTGCACCATCAGGATTCAAGCAAGCCGGGCCGAAGACGGCTGAAATGCCAGAAACCGGTCCCCGGTAGCTTGTTTCCTTCCCAGTGAAAGAATTGGCTTGGTAGTTTGGTTTGCCCTGTTCCCATGATACACTGGGCCAGGGATAGACTAATTTGCATATAGCCAGGTTCTGAGCTGGGATGGTGCAGTGAGCTAAAAAACTGTGTTGGATTAAGCCCTGATCTTTTGACTGGGTGAGAGTATTCTGCTTAATTCAGAAACTCTGTCCATCACCACCTCCTGTTGTTTAATTATTTTGTCCACCAGAAGCTTGGAAGGGTATACTCAGACGTGAGTCCCTAGCTCATTGCACCATCAGGATTCAAGCAAGCCGGGCCGAAGACGGCTGAAATGCCAGAAACCGGTCCCCGGTAGCTTTTTTCCTTCCCAGTGAAAGAATTGGCTTGGTAGTTTGGTTTGCCCTGTTCCCATGATACACTGGGCCAGGGACAGACTAATTTGCATATAGCCAGGTTCTGAGCTGGGATGGTGCAGTGAGCTAAAAAACGGTGTTGGATTAAGCCCTGATCTTTTGACTGGGTGAGAGTATTCTGCTTAATTCAGAAACTCTGTCCATCACCACCCCCTGTTGTTTAATTATTTTGTCCACCATAAGCGTGGAAGGGTATACTCAGACGTGAGTCCCTAGCTCATTGCACCATCAGGATTCAAGCAAGCCGGGCCGAAGACGGCTGAAATGCCAGAAACCGGTCCCCGGTAGCTTGTTTCCTTCCCAGTGAAAGAATTGGCTTGGTAGTTTGGTTTGCCCTGTTCCCATGATACACTGGGCCAGGGACAGACTAATTTGCATATAGCCAGGTTCTGAGCTGGGATGGTGCAGTGAGCTAAAAAACGGTGTTGGATTAAGCCCTGATCTTTTGACTGGGTGAGAGTATTCTGCTTAATTCAGAAACTCTGTCCATCACCACCCCCTGTTGGACATTTAACATGAGCTTCGATTGGAATTCCATAGAGCATATTATCAAGCCCATTATTGCCACTTTATCAGCAGTTACCTGCCGATAAAGCAGCGGCGATAATTTTATCGCCGAGTCTTGATAATATGCCCCGTTGTTCTTATTGTTTTCCGCAGAATTAGTTTTTATGTTTTGACTGAATACGAATGCTTCTGTAACCAAAAGTGCAATATTTCCACATTTTACGAGTATCTGTTAAATGGCCGAAATTGTATGAAGGAATTTCGGCAGAAGGGCAAGAAGAAATATTTACCCAGATTGATTCAGAAGGTAATGAATGTGCAGCACTGTCACACTTACATCTTGCGCTGTCATTGGCTCCACGGTATAACCAGTGAAGGGTGTGATAGAACTGGCCAAATCCCCAATCTTATGTGAGGAGCATCAGGCTTACGAAATAGAACATCAGGAGGTTGGTCCATGACATTGTAAGGCAGGTCTTAGCTATCACTAGTGCAGCAATGAATACGTTTTTCAGATTACACTAGGGCTGACTGTAATCTAAAGCTTGTATTTATTGCTGCACTATTGACAGCTAAACCCTGCCTTACGCATTGCACCAATGTGGTTAGAGTCCCTCCCCGGCACCAGATATGACCAATGGACTGTGTTAGATGGCGCACGATGAATCAAAATGTATAAAAAGACACACAAATGTCTGTTTAGGGAGCAAGTCCCTAGGGAGGTCGCTGCGTTACATAAAGGGTTCCACCTTGCACCTTAGTAGGCGGTCTATTACTGAGCCGGTTTGCGTGGTGTTTGCACCACACAACATGATACATGCCTGATGCAAACCATACATGAGATATAAGAAGCTATGCAAGTCCGCTTTGCGTAGCCCTGATGCAGTAGCGACTGCAACAGGGGAGTAATGGTGGGGCAGGAGGGGGAATGTTAAAAAAAGAAAAGGGGGGAGAAAGAAAAATGCACTTTTTTTTCTAACGGCTGTCTCTCCTACATCCTCTTTGTCCATGATGCAGGAATTGGGAGCACCAAGGCTCCAAGACTCCCCTAGCCATGTAAACTTTGCCTTACAGCAGAGCTGTGATTGGTCTGACCACTGTGGTTCAACGTTTAGACGTGGACTAGGATCCTGGACATGTTCTCCACCCTGTCTGTAACGCAGCCTGGCTGGAGAACATGCAAAGTGCGCATGACTGTTTGGCCGGCCTAAAACAGCCGGATAAACCTTTGTACACACTTTACAGAGTGCCACCACTCCTCCCTCTGCTCTGCTACCAGCACAGCCCTGCATCGCCTGCGCCTTCATGGAGCCAGCCAATAGTGAAAAATTAAATGACAATAACATCATTATTATTTTATTTTTCCTGTGGGGCGACACTCCTCCTCCTCAGCAGAGGAGCCACCACTGCCTGAGGGCTCCATAAATCTGGAGTAAATTATGCAAAGCAGCGCAAATCTCTGCATCGCCTTACTTGCCAGGCTTTTCATGGGCGTTGTGTGTGTGTTTGCACACAACTCCCATGGTTTTTGATGCATTCACAGATTTTCCAGAACTAGTATAACTGGGAATGCACCAAAATGATATGCTATTGCCTCTTGCTACATGTGCTGCACTCTTCAATACACGAGGAATATGCCTCTCAGGATTGTGTTTGTGCAGGAAGGTGCCCCTTCCTGCACAAAAGTAATCCTGATTGCAACGCAGGCACCTTTGCACTATGGCGCAGGGGTGCTTGCGTTGGCTCTAGGCTGACAAAAGGGCACCAGTGTAGGCGAAAAGGCAGCAATTAGCCATATTGCTTTAAATACTGAGCATTCATGCCCTCTTCCTGTCACGTGGTGCTGCTCAGTAAGATGATTTACTGCATTGCGTGACAAGTTCAGAAATCACCCCCAGATTTATCAATTGTAGGCATCAACATTGCCACCACTATAAAAGAGACAGCATTGCAATACGAGTGAAGACCACAATGGCATAGATACCTACAATATTCCGAGAAGTATCCACATTATCCCAGGTCCAGCATTATAAGCATTCGCACACTATTCTAAAGCCTGCATTGTATCAGAAGGGTGCACCATCATGCCGTTTATACCCAGAATATGGCACAATGTATCACCCCCAGACCATGCACAACATTAAACAAGGGTCAGACACCCTCATGCCTGAATGCACACGCTATGTCTAACATTAACACCATGGCTTATCAGAATGAGGAGCTTGTTGGCCCTGTGGTTCCCGATCCGGTGATCTTGATCATTTACTCTTTTGTTGTAAACATGTTGGTCCCTTCTGGAGAGACGTTGGGGAGACCCTAATAATATTTTTGACTTCAAGTACAGCCTAAATCAATTCATCGTTTCTCTAGTAATCATGGCTTGCTCAGATGTTCCACTTTTATACTAATTAAAGAACTGGGGCCACTTCATGATTTTTATTTCACTTCATGATTGATATCTTACTCTCAAATGGTGTTAAAACCCTCCTAACCAACTGGAAAACCTACAACAACATCTCTCACCAGACTTGGTGGGCCTGGGTATGTTTCACAAGAAGTGCAGACAACAGCTCACACAACTGCAACTTCAACAATACATTTTTCCTTTTACTGTGGCCTAAACTGGATTTTTACTTTGGAATAGTAAACCTCCTTGAATAATACCCGCACACCAATCGGAAGCTTTATCTTCTTTTTTTCTCCCAGTGCATACTATTATTCAACCCTTTCTTCCCCTCCTTCCCCTGTCCTTCTATCTTACTCTACCTCTCTATTTTCCTTCTATGGGGCTCAACCTATACATCTCATCATCCTCTGTCTATACCTTGTTTTGGTTCTGTGCAATTACATAGTATTTAATTATGCTGTACAGGTGCCTTATTTCAGTTGCCAAAATTGTTAACTGTCCAGTGAGATTACATATAACACCTGTCTTATCCTTTCAAATTTGTGGAACAGAAAAAGATCTAACACCCATATCCTAGGCGCAGCGATACGAAAGGGTTGAGCATATTAGTCTGATGAAAACACGCAACAGGACAGGCATTACAACAAAAATGGTATGCTAGCATTATAACGGGATATCCCAGGGATGTCCAGATCTACCATCTTTATGATACAATGAGCATTACACTGAGTGTGAGTATCACGATGCCATGAATGTTCACAATGTCAGAACAATCAATACAGTCATGCAAGATATGATATTGCACTTGTAGGCATATCTCTGCCATACCCTCAATCTAGCAAACACATGACCCTGGACATACATTATCATTCACATAGGTCGTTACACACATGCACACAGACACAAATACATGGACATAAGTGAAACAATTGCAACTTCATGAAACATGCATTGTGGAATACCACCATCATACCCATGAGTACAAGCAGGTTCCTTTGATGTTCAAAAAATCCCATTATCATTGATACACAAATTGGAAAATGCTACCAGCAAATCCTCGGAGATCCACAATGTACTGATGTTTACCAAACAATCACTTCCAGAACTTTATTCTATTAATCATATCTACAATCTGAAAGTTATCTTTGAGTTAGTAATTCAATATACTTAGGGCAAACATTGAATCATTCTATTGCCTCTCTGATCTTCCAAGATATGGAACCATTGACCACCACACTTTTACTTCAATTCAAACACCTCTTTGACTTTTCGCACACTTGAAAACTACATATCCCTGCAGAGTATTTCAGAGGTTTGGGGTAGAAATGTTTGGGCAGATGGTTCACGTCTTACTTTACAGTTCTATGAACAGCAGGGAAGACTAAAGATGTGTCATCAGATCATCAATGGTAGTGTGGGTTCTAGAGGAAGGATCACATTGGGATTAGCAGATCAGTACTGGACGATTTCGCAATGAATGCTTGAAAATCGCCTTAACTTAAACACTGATAAAACAGTCTTCCTATTGTTTGGAACTGAACTTGTACTTTAAATGTCCCTGAAAGACCCAACATCATGTTTGATGACTACACATCAAAGGATGAGCATTCCAATACTTTGGTGAAAGGCATAAATCAAATTAAATTAAATTAAATTGGAGAATAGATTCTCCAAAATCCAAAACCTATGATTGTACACTGGTAGAGATCCATGAGGACCCAGAATATCTACCACTGAATCTGCTGCAACATCTTTCATTTCCTCTGATAAGCTCGTGCTGGACAGCCCCATGCACACGAAGGGAAAAGAACTGAAGACAATTCAGAACTAGAGGTGCAGCAGCTCAGCTTAGGCCAGGCGAGGGAGAGAAGTCCAGACACTACTAAGGTCAATGACTTGTCTTATATAAGTGACAACGACATAGCCTTTCCTAGAAGCTTGTCTTTCACCTGTTCAATTCGACCTGTAAAACGGATAGGTCACCGATGGAAGTGGTGGAGAGACATTCAGGAACTTCAGGAAAGTTACTTTTGTAGATATACGTTATGAGGTGCTACATGCACAGCCAGATCTTTCACTCATGAAAACAATTTGCAGACCTCTGAAGGGCAGTCCTGGAACATTAATTTGGAAATCCTCTAAATTACGCCACCAGATTACAGTAATGCAAGAAATTGTAGGCTCTATTGCCGTGATTGATAGAAGAATGAAAATCATGGAGGAGGCAGGTTGCCGCAGATTTAATTCGTAAATCTCACCTCCAACAGGAGAAATGTAACTGCTCAGACATACTAAACACGCTCAGAGACAATCCTGATGTCTTCAATTAAATGATAACCAACTACATCCTCACATTCTATGCAGCAGGCTGGTGCACCACCATCCTTGGCAAGGAGTTAGTAGCAATTCAGGTGGATGATCAAGATCTAGTCCGAGGTATTTAAATAAGAACCAAGAACATGGAACCCCTACTTGCCTCAATTTGTAAAGCATGATCCAGATTTGTTAGTTTGAATAAAAAACAGAAACACTCTCAGACCCTCCAGCTACGCCCCAGCATCTCTCCTAGGGGAGGCAGGGAAAACTGTATGGTGGAGTTCTTCTTCACCAGATTCAGGAGTGGGTGGATGATAATTCTGGGCAGTGCATAGGCAGGATGCAGGAGAGACTAAGGAACTGTCGGGCAGATGGTCAGAATATGCATAATCTGCTCGAAGTATTTCCATAGGAACATTAAAGGGTTTTGTGGCAGTGTCCGGGTGATGGGAGTTGTTTGGAAAATGTTGTCTTCTTTATGCTATCAAAAACAATGGGCCACAGGAGGAGCCTGGCTCGAAACCATGATGGCCGCCTGATCCCTCGGCTCCGCCGACCCTCTTGCCTTTCTCCCGTTTTCTGCCTTATCCTGTTTTCCATCCTGCACACGAGTGGCGGTAGCGGAAACGGGAGGCGAACCCAGATCTGCCGATGTGCTTCCCTGCTCGATCCCGGCAGCGAGAGTGCCGAGACGCCCCCGCCTCCTCCTGGCGCTGCGCGGCTGTGCTGGGGCTTTGTTCTCTCGCAGGCCGGCCCTGTCTACAACAACAGCGGCCATTCCAGGTGGATCGGAGTCGGCCGAATACGCGTGGCAAGCGCATCTTGCCCCCTGCATCTTGTCTCACCGCTTCGCAGGCTTTGGGCGCCGCCGCTGCGGAGGCAACATTGTATTCTGTCCTCAGCCCCGGGACAGCCTACCTGATACTTTGTTTCTTGGTGAGTAGTGCCGGGCGCCATCTTACAGCTTGCCCTTCTCTCCTGTGACGGCGGCTCCTGGGCTGCTTTTGAAGACGCGGACGTATGCCCACGCTACATCGACACTGTGTGGCCATGGAATGTGACTCCCCTGTGCCCTCGGTTGGGCAGTGCCATGGTATATGTCGGCGTAGTGACCAGCTGACTGTGGAGGGTAATGGCGGCCGACTCCCGGGACAGTGCTGCATCTGTTTGCCCTGTGGAGATACTGTGTCCTCTCTCCCTGATAAACCGGTACTGCTTGGCGACATCCTGGGAGCCCTAGGTATTCTAAGAGCGGCTTTCGGTACCGCTGCCCGCGAATTGGGGGATCGGCTGGATGGGATTCTATCTACAACACCCTTGCCTGACCGCGGACGCCTCTGGGAGCAGGACACTATGCCACACCCAGCTTCTACCTTCTGTTCCTCCTCCCCGGTTGCTATTGACACACTGGGGGTGGGAGACCCTACTGCTGCTGGGGTGCCAGCTGTTACATCCTCGGGGAGGCTTGTAGTTTCTGGAGATGCGATGTGGTTGGAGCAAAATGTCCGGGCGCCACGTTTGGCGGCTCCTCGCGGGGTTACTGACACGACTTGCTCCTCTATCCTGGAGTGGTTCCTATTGACTGGGCTTGTCGATTCTGGTGGTTCACTGAAGGGCGTTGCATCTTCCTGTACTATTACTATCTACATGGCTGTGTGTCGGATGGACTTTGATAGACACCCCCCGCTCGGATGTGGTCACTTTGCTCGCTTGCCTCTTCCAAGATGTCTGCCATGAGGCTGGACTATGTCGCTGCTTTGCATCGCAGGGGGCAAGGTTTGGGTTGTCTCCTCTTATGTTCGGACTGTTTTTGCTTGCACTGCTGGGATACTGATGGACTGCCGGGGATAGTGAATATGGGTATTGTGTTGGTGGCGGGGTCTGGGGGCGGGCGGCCGGAGTGATATATGCTGGTAGTTTTGGTCTTATCTCTGTGGCCCTCCTCCAGTCTTCTGTGTATTACGTTCCTTCTTTTCCTTCTTTTTCCCTTTTCTGTTCTAAATTTCGGGTTCGATTTCTGGGCGACAGGCACACTGCTGGGGGGGGGTAGGCCGTAGACTCCGCATGCGTGCAGGGTGGGGGGTTGGGGGTGGGGATTTTGTTTAGTTTCAGTTTCTATGGGCCTTATATTTTCTCTTTTCTTGGTTTCTCTTCTCTTTTTCTTTGGGTCAGATGGGTCTTTAGGGGTAGCGCGGTGTATTCTTTATGCTGCTTATGCTTTTATTATTGTGGATTTGGGAGTACTGAGTCCGTGGGGCGGGCGATGGCCAGCATGTACTGTTTGTTTGTAGTACTGTCCTGAAGCATATTATTTTTTGCTGCTTTTTCAATTAATCTCCCTCGTACTGTTGTTCACTCGCTGGTTCGTTGCCTGACATTTGCTTTCAATAGATTGACCGCGTCTGATCCTTCTTATCTACAAAATTTAAAATTAACCTAATTCCTCCTCTACCCGGCGGTCCCCCTTTCTATATGCCACGTCTTGGACACTTTTCGCATCTTGTTGTTTGGGACCGTTGGGCTGCCCTATCCTTACTTTTTGTGCTGTCTATTGCTTTCGAGGCCGGCCCGTGTGGTTGTGGGCCCGTAACTGTATTCTTCTGATGCACAATAAAGGTTTCAAAAATAAAAAAAAAAACAATGGGCCAGGCCAGGAAAACATTGATGCTGTTGCGTGGACAATACAAAATTAAAACAAGTGCTCATTTTCCGGATAGGTCTGTCATGCTGAAAATCGCTGCCACAAGGAGGCGGTAATGCCGCTCTGTTTTATTGTCTTTTGTCTGACATTTTAATCGTCATGGTTTGTTTCAGTGTGTGTACATCCTCTGTTGTGTATCACTTGTTTTAAGCTTAAATTAAGTGTTGTATGGCTTTGTAGCTGAAGCAAAATAGATTCTGGCTTTCAGTTGAAATTACTTCTCAGAGTCAGGCCATTTCTAAATAAATAGAACAGAGGAATGGTAGCCAGAGGAATTTAATCATTGGTGGAAAGCGGGGTAATGATATTGAAAGTATTGCTGGAACCGAAAAGAGAAATCCAAGATATACTTCAAATAAAAAATTCTGAAGTAAAAACATTGCACCAAGGGGACAAGGTTTAGCCACAATGAAAGTCATACTTTAGCTCCCACGACATGAAATAATCAAATGTAGAACGTTTTTACTCTTACAAACAAGACCTTATAGACTGAAACACAAAAAACAGTTAATGAATCGTGTGACACTATGGGGCTCTTTTACAAACCCATTGTACTTCCGGTGCATCACTTTTTTTGATGCACTAGCGGCGCAATGGGCTGGCTCATATTTACAAGACCAGTTAAAGTCACTCTGAGTAACTTTGCATGACCTTGTAAATAAATATGGGCCCCTTTTACGCATTACTCTGTGTGAAAGGGGTGTTCCAATGGTATTGCTGTGGGCATTTCCACGTGACATCCATGTAGCTTTACGCATTCCCAGTTTCTCAACATTTTGTATAACTGGGAATGCATCAAAATCCGCAATGGCGCAACAAGGAGTAATGCTTTTATGTCTCCACGTTGTTTTCACTTTTTATGTGTGCTGCATTATGCTGCACACATAGAAAGACAAAAATGCCAATATTGTGCAGGAAGGTGTCCCTTCCCAGACAAAAACAATCATCACCGCAGCACAGGCAACATTGCAAAATGACCCAAAGGTGCCTGCGCTGGTGCATGGCAGCTAATTGAGCTCCTGCATAGTGGAAAGTACATGGATGCGTCATATTGTTGGTAATATGATGCAACCCTGTGCTGTGAAAATGATGCAGCACAGCACAGCTAAATGGCTTGTAGATGAGTCCCTATATATTTAAAGTAGAGTCATGAGGTCTTAGGGGAACAATTCTTCGTCCATCCAAAAGCATACAGAGAAAGGAAAGGGCTAGAGTAAGAGCCCTCTCAACACAAATTGCTAAACTCTGGAAACTGTCCACTAGAACAGGAGCATCTGACAGATAACCCTTCCTAATATCGTCTTAAATGGGAGGTTAAAAGGAAGGGGTATGGAGGAGGCTTATGGTGGGTGTAAGAAGTTGTTTAGGTTTATTAAACATGTAATTTGTTTCATTATTGTGCTGACCTTAACATATAAATATTATTAGCTCTAGTTTAATAATAATGATTTTATATTTTTACTTTAGATAAAAAAATGTGTGAATTAAAAAATGTTTTAAATAACAATTACATTGTTTTCCATATACTTTCCAAACAGAGATCTATGTCCTGGTTGGTGAGAACTCCACCAATATGTGAAAAGGTACTTGTAGTAACTGTACACTCATAAATCCTATTCTAGCAGGCTCCTACCTTTATTCTGAGGGAATTGAAGATGTGTAAGTAAGAGGTGCACCTGATAGTAAATTTGCACTTCGAAAGGACGAATAGAAAAAATTGTGAGGTTACTGCTTGGTGTAGTAGTAGGTTTACATGTGAGTCAATCTACATGTGCAAATGTACTTTTGTGACTAGGAAGTGCTGAACATCTGTAAAATCATCCCAACACTCAATAAGACATTAATCCGGGATGACATATACAGAATGACACCCCCAAGCCGCACGGCTTGCCAGCTGTGACACCGGTGCCCCCTCGCTGCTGCTCGCTCTTCTAAGCTGTTCGTGCCCCTCGTGATTGTACTTCCTCTCTGCCTCTCGGTTTGTGATACTGTGTTTGTACTGTGATATTGTGATATTTATTTGATATAGTGCGATTGTACATTGTCCCCTCTGATGTGCCCCCCCTTGCTCCCTGCTTCCCGCCGCTGCTCCCTCGCGGCCCTGCCCGCATTTTCTCTTCTGTACCCCCGCCCCGCTCCTGCCTCCCAGCTGCTCCTCCCTCCCACTTGTCCTCATATAGTGACCGCGCAGCACAGGCAAGTGTGTCCTGACCCCAGGACATCCCCACGCCCCACGGCTCGGCAGCTGTGACCCCGGTGCCCCCAGCTGTGACTCCGGTGCTGCTTGCTTTTCTAAGCTGTTCGTGCCCCTTGTGATTGTACTTCCTCTCTGCCTCTCGGTTTGTGATACTGTGCTTTGTACTGTGATATTGTGATATTTCTTTGATATTGTGCTGATTGTATATTGTCCCCTTTGTTGTGCCCCCCGCTCCCCGCCGCTGCTCCCACGCGGCACTGCCTGCATTTTCTCTTCTGTACCCCTGCCCCGCCTCCCAGCTGGTCCTCCCTCCCACTTGTCCTCATATAGTGACCGCGCGGCGCAGGCGAGTGTGTCCTGACCCCAGGACAACCCCACGCCGCACGGCTCGCCAGCTGTGACCCCGGTGCCCCCTCGCTGCTGCTCCCTCTTCTAAGCTGTTCATGCCCCTTGTGATTGAACTTCCTCTCTGCCTCTCGGTTTGTGATACTGTGCTTTGTACTGTGATATTGTGATATTTATTTGATATTGTGCTGATTGTAAGAAAATACACCCGTGCACCTCCAAGAAAGTCTCTTTGATCCCTTGGCTTATTTTTAGCGTTTCATCTGAAATTCGTATCCCTGGTCAAACAAGTCAGTTTCATCACACCGGATGTTGTACCGGATTCAAGTCTTTATTTTTCCAAACTTAATCGTCCACAGCCGACACGCGTTTTGCCCCTATGAGCTTTTTCAAGGCTTTGTAAATTGTCGAAAAGACTTTCAACTCCGATAAGTAATTTTAAGTTTTGAGGATGCAATTCTTATATGTTCAAGCAATCTTAAAACCAATCATGAATGATGATGCAGGATACTATTTATTCTTCCAATTGTAAATATTTTTCTCAGTTGAGGTTATAGTTGTGGAGCCATATTACGTTCCAGAATCTTCACACATGTCCTAGTTCACCGTGTACGCCGACCCTGCAACCCGGCGGCATATTTACAATTGGAAGAATAAATAGTATCCTGCATAGTCTTTTCGACAATTTACAAAGCCTTGAAAAAGCCCATAGGGGGTGAAACGTGCGTCGGCTGTGGACGATTCAGTTTGGAAAAATAAAGACTTGAACCAAGGATACGAATTTCAGATGAAACGCTAATTAAGCTAAGGGATCAAAGAGACTTTCTTGGAGGTGCACGGGTGTATTTTCTCACATTGTAAGGATTTCCATTCCAAATGAACTTTGGTAAGGGGGTCGCAGGTTGATGCCTGAGGTGGATGTGCATCCAACGCCAAGTAGCACTCCATATTGAACAGTGTGGATATTGTACTTTGTCATGTGGCTATTGAAAACTAAGGTTGATGTGCAAATCTTATTAGCAAATCCACCAATTTTTTGTCCGTATTGTGTTGATTGTACATTGTTCCCTCTGCTGTGCCCCCCCGCTCCCCGCCGCTGCTCCCTCGCAGCCCCGCCCACATTTTCTCTTCTGTACCCCCGCCGCGCTCCCGCCTCCCAGCTGCTCCTCCCTCCCACTTAGCCTCATATTGAGCCTGCGCGTACGCGCAGCGGGCGCGCCGATTGTGCACCAAAAAAGGCGCGCCAAAGGCAAGCCCGTCTACGCCCGTTCACGCCTGGAACGCGCCCAGCGCCATGACCCCTGGCCCCAGAAGATGCCAGCCCACACGACGGACATACAACGCCACCACCCTCAACGCACTCAAACCCGACCTGAATCCCGCCTGCTACCGAGCCACCCCGAAACGCACCCACGGACCCTTCACCTGCCAAACCTGCAAGTTCACTTGCCTCCGGAACTGCACCGCATCCGCCAAGCCAAGCACTAGCACCAACCACCTCAAATGCATCCTGCTCAACACCCACTCCGTCCACAGACACGCCGTCGAACTCTGGAACCTCCTCGGCACAACATCAACAGACGTCGCCTTCCTCACAGAAACCTGGATGAACGCCTGCTAAGCGCCCAACATCACTATAGCCATCCCGGACGGGTACAAGATCACCCGGAGGGACCGCGTCAACCAGACTGGAGGCGGCATCGCCATCGTCCACAGGAACACCATCCGCATCACAACCAACTCCAACGACACCTTCACAGCCGCCAAACACCTCCACTTCCAGATACACACCGACCCAAAAACGACCCTCAGAGGCACGCTCATCTACAGACCCCCAGGACCACACACACTATTTAGCGAAGACATCGCAGACTTTATTAGCCCACAAGCCCTCACCTCCTCTGACTACATCCTCCTAGGGGACCTCAACTTCCACCTTGAGAAAAACCATGACAGCAACACCACCACCCTTCTGGACAACCTCGCCAACCTCGGACTCAAGCAACTGGTGAACACCCCCACCCACTACGCCGGCCACACGCTTGACCCCATCTTCTCCTCCAGCAAGCACATCTCCTTCAGCCACTCCACCGGACTACAATGGACAGACCACAGCTGCGTCCACTTCAGTGTCAGGAGAACCCTGACCCACCACCACCTGCAACAGGTTTCCAGAAGGAACTGGAGCAAGATCACCGCCTACCAGCTCACCACCTCCCTCAGCCGGAAACCTCCCACCAGCTCAACGGACCCCAATGAAGCGACCCGCATCTTCACACAGTGGCTCACCGACTGCACTGATGACCTTGCACTACTGAAGAACCTTCCCAGGAGACCCGGCAGCAAGAAAGCCTCTTGGTTCACCGACGAACTCAAAAACTTCAAGAAGAACTGCCGCGCCCTCGAGAAAGCCTGGCACCACGACCAGACCACAGAAAGCATGTCAGCTCTCAGGAACGCCACCCACAAACACCACCAGCTGATCCACACCACCAAAAGGACAACATTCAAAGAACGACTGGAAAACAACACCCACAACAGCAAGGACCTCTTCAGCATTGTCAAAGAGTTCTCCAACCCCATAGCCGGAAACAACGACATCACTCCCTCGCAAGACCTCTGCGACTCACTCGCCTCATTCTTCCACCACAAGATCGCCGACATACACAACAGTTTCGCCGCGCCGACCACGCACCGAACCACCAAACCAATGCCCCCCACCACCACCCTCTGCGCATGGACCCCGGTCAGCACCGAAGACACCACCCACACGATGAACACCATCCGTTCCGGATCCCCAACAGACCCCTGCCCCCACCACGTCTTCAACAAGGCCGACGCTATCATCGCACACCAACAATGGGACATCATCAACAGCTCCTTCAACACCATTACCTTCCCGGAGAGCTGGAAGCATGCCGAACTCAGCGCCCTCCTGAAGAAACCAACAGCGGACCTCACCGACCTCAAGAACTTCCGCCCTATCTCGCTCCTCCCTTTTCCTGCCAAAGTCATCGAGAAGTGGGTCAACAGACAGCTCACCGCCTTCCTCGAGACGAACAGATCCCTCGACCCCTCGCAGTCCGGTTTCCGAGCCAACTACAGTACCGAGACCGCCCTGATCGCAGCCACCGATGACATCAGATCCCTGCTCGACAATGGGGAAACAGAGGCCCTCATCCTCCTGGACCTCTCCGCGGCGTCCGACACAGTCTGCCACCGCACCCTAGCGCAGCGCCTCAGCAACATCAGAATCCAAGAGAAGGCACTGTAGTGGATCATCTCGTTCCTCGCCGGAAGAACCCAGAGAGTCCGCCTCCCCCGTTCAGATCCGAGGCCACCGAAGTCATCTGCGGCGTACCCCAAGGATCATCACTCAGCCCAACCCTCTTCAACGTCTACATGAGCCCTCTCGCAGCCATCGCACGCCAACACAACCTCAACATCATCTCCTAAGCCGACGACACCCAGCTGATCCTCTCCCTCACCAATGACCACACCATGGCCAGAGCCAGCCTACACGAAGGGATGAAAGACGTTACCGAATGGATGAAGAACAGCCGCCTGAAACTGAACTTAGATAAGACGGAAGACCTCATCCTGGGATCATCACCCTCCACCTGGGACGACTCCTGGTGGCCCCCTGCCCTGGGCACCACTCCCAAGCCAACGGACCACGCCCGTAACCTGGACTTCATCCTGGACTCCTCCCTCTCGATGACCAGACAAGTCAACGCCGTCTCATCATCTTGCTTTAACACCCTGCGCATGCTCCGTAAGATCTTCCAATTGATCCCCGCCGAAACCAGGAAAACGGTCACCCAGGCTCTCGTCACCAGCCGTCTGGACTACAGAAACACCCTCTACGCCAGAATGACAGCCAAACTCCAGAAAAGACTCCAGCGCATACAGAACACCTCCACCTGACTCATCCTGGACATCCCTCACCACAGCCACATCACTGCCCACCTGAAGGACCTGCACTGGCTCCCCGTCAGCAAGAGGATCACTTTCAGACTCCTCACCCACACACACAAAGCTCTCCACGACCTAGTACCCACATACCTCAACAACCGTCTGACTTTCTACACGCCCACCCGCCAGATACGATCAAACAGCCTCGCCCTCGCCGCCGTACCACGTATTCGCAGAGCCACCGCCGGAGGAAGATCCTTCTCCTACCTGGCAGCAAGACATGGAACTCCCTCCCCATCCACCTTCGGCTGGCCCAGAACCATCTCTCCTTCATGAAGTGTGAGAAGTTGGCCTGATATATGATGTTTCCAGTTCTGGAACCACCTTGTATCAGTCCAAACAATCCCTTATGGTGTCTGGTTGTAAGTCAACCTTATAGACAAGCTATCTTAATGGTAGCATAGACTAAGCTGCCTTAAAGGCTATACTCAAGAGGTTGTGTTAAGCGAGCTGTTTTACCAATCACAATCCTGTAATATCAAATGAAAGGACACCACACAAGTATATATTATAAAAATATATGTGTTTATTACTAAAATAATCCCCAGTACTCTTTATGAGTAAAGGGGCACAAGCGTTAAATCAAAAGCACAGTATAACTACAAAGATGCACAATTATGGATGAGGGCGGGTGGCCACTCAAACCATAAACCACTTCGCTCTGCTGACGCCTCTCTTCTTGTTCAACCACGGTGCAGACTGGCCACAGTAGGTGGACGTGCCTTTTCATATCTGCTCCCTACAGCCTGGAACAAGCTGCCAATTGAATTACGGAAGGAGACTAATTTGTTGGCCTTCCGAAAGAAACTAAAAACAGTGCTTTTCCAGCAAGCATGGGGTAATCTGTAACCTTTTTATGAACAGTTATTCCTCCACAGTACTCGATGTTTGGACCCTGATAAAGCGCTTAGAGACCCCTGGGTTATAACGCGCTATATAAATCGAAATAAATAAAATAAATAAATAAAAATATATTAAGAAAGTGGTATAAGAGATACCAATTGAACATTGGTTAGGCCTAGGGCCTAGGGAATTGCTGGGAGCAGTCAGGACAAGCAATGCTGAAGTCGGGAAAAGCCCGCGGGATTCGGGTGCAGCGCTTAAAGCACACGCATGCACCAATGTAAAGTCAATGGTGCATAAAAGTTACACAAATAGAGTTTAAGGATACTTCCGCTGAACCTAGATGGAAAAAAATTTAGACACAGACCCTAGAGGTGTGTACCAGTGTGGGAACACCGGGTTTGCAATCTTACCTCACCCACAGGAAGCGGGTGCATAGGGTCGAAGTGGCGTCGGGTTTCGTCACGCAGGTTCTTGGTGCCTGAAGTTAGAGATGCTGCAGGCATTGTGAAGGAGAAGTGTCCGGTGTGATCCAAGGGTGGATCAGAGTAGAGAAGTACCTGAAAGCAGAGGGGACAGAGTCTGGGTCACTCAGCGGTGACCAGAGTGGAACCAGGCAATGTCGGGCGCAATCAGGTGGTTGTCTAGGAGCTTCTCTCTGCTGCCACGTGGGCTCTGGGGCATCTGTGACATCCAGGAGTGGGTCACGAGCTGTCCCATACAGGCTCTCACCATCGGGGCTGTTGGCTTCAAGATCGGAGTCAACAACACTTGGCAAGAGCAATCTACGCAGGACTGGAAGATTGCTTCTCACTCGGACCAGGAGGGTCAGAGCGGGGGCTCCTTTTCAGAGGAGCTGGTGCAAGTCTGAAGCAATCAGAATCGCAAGTCGGTTTTAGGTTTTCATTGGCACAGGGGCCACAAGCCAGCTGGCAAGTGACTGGGCCAACGCGTCGAGCCAAAGAAAGCAGAAGGACCCCACGCAGCACTCGTCAAGTGTAGAGGGGTGAGCTTCGGTGCAAGCGTGGCTCAGGGTTGGGGCTTCTCAAACCCCGGTGTACAGCTTCGAGAGTCACTAGTGGGCTGCACAGTCAGCCTCTCATGGTCTTTTCAAGATGGCGTGCCCCACGCTTCCGGTCGCCTCCACGGGTCTCAGCTCTGCAGGGACTGTGGATCGGGCTGTACGAAGGCAGGCAAGCTTGATCTCATTGATCTCTGTTGCTCGAGTTCCAGCGGGAACTGCAACAAAGCAGATGTCGAGGTGCTGGATGGTGCCTGTTTGCACAGGGTGGTCACTCCTTGACCACAAGGGAGATTCTTCAGTCTTCTACGTTGAGTAGGATGTCGAAGGGTCCAGAGTTTCATTTCAAATGTTTCATCAGGATAATCTGGGTGCATTGGCACTGCTCCCATTCTTATACCAATCTAGAGGGCTGGATTACCTTCTAGGTCCCCTCCTATGGGTGGGACCCAGGAAGGGGGTGGATACACCCCTTTCCTTTGATCCAGGCATCGCTGGGACCGGGGCTGGTCTGCCCCAGAACCGGTTTGGCCGGATTATGCAAGGGGAAGCCTTGTGCTCCCCAGGCAGTGTCTGGTTTCTTTCAAACCTCCCTGCTACAATCGAATATCTCCTGTCTGGGGTGGTGTAACACCTCCCTGCGACAGGAAAGCCCTTGTCCAGGCCTCCTCTGCGGAGTTTCGGTCAGCGGCAGGAGGTCAGACTCGTGTCTGTGGCAGAAGCATCCATTTTGTGGATGTGAGGCTCTTTTAAAAATCAACTGCGTTTCAGTAAAGTAACATGTCTTCTCCCTCTAGAGGGGTGGAATGCTATCCCCGTCAACAGAACTGTCGAGGGGATAGTATTCCAAATCGTATGACACCTTACAAGACATGTTTTGATAAAGCCAAACCAAAGTTGCTATATAACCGCGAGGATTATAAAGCACCTAATAGTATATGGTATGGCATTATCCCGGATCAGTTTAGGGAGTTGTTCCTGACAGCTACAGACAGGCTCAGCTCATGCCAGAGCTCCATCTCACATTAAACCACGCACTCTGCCTTCAGGATTGATAAGGCCTTCCATTGGAGTGGCTCACAGGTTTATATGTGTCCAGATATATGTTTAGATATAGGTATACTATATCTAAGCAAGGGGTGATTACACCCACTTGCCCCAGCTGAGTGATCAGACAGTTGTGTCAATTTAAGAACCAGCCAGGGGTGGCAAAAGCTATGATTCTGCCCCTGGTAAGCCTTGGTGGCACCTATGCCCTGAGCACCTATAGTGCATGGTACAGGGGCTGACAAGGAGTCCATTTCCAATTGGGGTATGTACCTATAGTACATGTCTGTGAATTTATAGAGAGAACAGCAGGCTGGGGGTCTTATTAGCAGGCCCACAACCTCAGTAAGTCGAAACCAGAGAAGCAAAAAGCAAAAATTGGGGTGACCATAGGATAGCATACCCTACTCTCCTACACGAAGCAACTGAAGACCTGGCTGTTCGAGCAGTAGCGGACCCCTCCCCCCAGCGCCTTGAGACCCTACCGGGTGAGCAGTGCGCTATATAAATTTTATGATTGATTGAATGTAGTGTACTTAATACTGTGCCACAAAAATATCATAGCAAAAATGTCAATGCCCAAAAGATTGACAGGGTAAGTAAATATATGTACTTACATGTATCTTGAGGAAATACATACATCAACTCACAAATATAATGACAAGGAATTAAATTGTGATGCTACAGAAATTGAGGACGAATTGTCCCAGATAAATGCGATTCTTGATTAAAGTACATGCAGACGATATTGAAAAGTAAATCTTAATGCAGGTGAAGAGTTGTGCTAACTGAAATTAGGAGAAATGAAATTGAGAAACCCTTAATGGACTGCCCTATGTACAGTACCCATTGCTTTAATCCCTTCAGTGCGTTGGACGGGCGGGGGCCGTTTGACTCACCAGTGCTCATGTGCATAGTACGGCCCCCAGCCATCCAATCACATGGCACTAGAAATCCCTTTGGTGGGGCACCAGAGGGATTTCTACCCCCCTCCAACAGCCTTGGGATCTGGTGAAAAGCTTCCCTAGCTCCCGAGGGTTTGTGGTTGGTTTCCCTGAAATGACGATCAGCTCGCATATCGCACCGACATCATTTCATTAAAACTAAAACTGAAATTAGCCTTTTTACGTACTCAGGGGGCTATCTCAGCCCCTGAGCATGTAGAAAGCATAGAATGATACCTCACTTGTGTGGGTGAGACAAGGGCCTGTGACTGGGAAGAGCCCAAAACATAAGGATTAATAGCTAGCAACAAGAATTCCAAATGCTACATTTGATTAAAAAAACGTATTTAGCCAATTCTGCATTGGACACCCACACAAGTGAGGTTTCATTTTACTTGGGTAACTAAGGAGAATGCTTGTAGGGAAGGACCTTTGCTCCGGCACGGTGATTCCTTACAAAAATATGTGGAAAATGTGTTTCTTTCAGCGACATTTGGGGTTTGCAGGGGATTCTGGGTAGGAAAATGTTGGGGTACCTTGCTGGACTCCCTGCGTGACTAGTTTTTAGAAATGTATGGGTTTGGTAGATTTCCTAAGATGGCCGCCGAGCCCGGGGCCAAAAACCCAGGCGACCCCCCTTGCAAAATCAGGTTGATTTGTGATAGGTAATATTGATGTCTCCTCACTATGCTTTGGGGCCTTGATTGTTGCGGGTACTTGACCCATCCAGGTGAGTGAGGCACCATGTTTGTTGGGAGACCCGGGGAAATGCTGGGTGGTAGGAAATGTGTGTATCCATGCAGATTCCAGAACTTTCCCACACAGAAATTTGAGAAAAAAATTATTTTTTCAGCGAAATTTGAGGTTAACAGGATTTTCAGGGTAAGACAACGTGGGGGTCCACATTAGCCATACCTCGCTGGACTCCCCACATGTCTAGTTTTTAGAAATGTGTGGGTTTGGTAGATTTCCCAAGATGGCCGCTGAGCCGGGGGCCAAAAACCCAGATGACCCCCTTGCAAAACCAGTTTGTTTTGTGGTAGGTAATTTTGATGTCTCCTCAATACGTTTTGGGCCCTTGCCTGTCACAGGTACTTGACCTCTGGGAATGCTGGGTGGTAGGAAATTTGTGAATCCATGCAGATTACAGAAATTTTCACCTCAGAAATGTAAGGATTTTTTTTTAATAAAGTTTGAGGTTTGCAAGGGATTCTGGGTAACAGAACCTGGTGAGAGCCAGATAAGTCACCCCATACTGGATTCCCCTGGGTGACTAGTTTTCAAAAACGTACAGGTCTGCTAGGTTTCTCTAGGTGTCAGCAGAGCAAGTGGTTCTAAATCTACAGCTAGGCACTTTGCAAAAAATGGGTCCGTTTTCTCTGTGAAAATCTGATGTGTCCAGGTTGCGTGCTGGACCATTTCCTGTCACGGGTACTGGATATACCCACACAAGTGAGGTTCCATTTTTCTCAGAATGCTTTGGGGAATGCGGGTGGATGGAATTTTGTGGATCCAAGCAGATTCCAGAACTTTCCACCCCAGAAATGTGAGAAAATGTGTTTTCTTTACAAAGTTTGAGGTTTGCAAGTGGTTCTGGGTAAAAGAACCTGGTGAGAGCTGCACAAGTCACCCCATCCTGTATTCCCATGGGTGTCTAGTTTTCAAAAATGTATAGGTTTGCTATGTTTCCCAATGTGCCAGCAGAGCTAGAGTTGAGTCCACAGCTAGGCAATTTGCAAAAAAGGGTCCGTTTTCACTGTGAAAATGTGGTGTGTCCATATTGCAATTTGGGCTATTTCCTGTCACGGGCACTAGGCCTACTCACACAAGTGAGGTATCATTTGTCATGGAAGACTATGGGCAATAAGTGGTGGTTGGAATTTTGGGGATCCACACAGATTTTTGAACTTTCCACCAGAGAAATGTGAGGAAAATATATTTTTTTTTTGACAAAGTTAACGGAACCTGGTGGGAGCCAGACAAGTCACCCCATCCTGGATTACCCTGAATGTTTAGGTTAAAAAATGTATATGTTTGCTAGGTTTCCCTTGGTGCCGGCAGAGCTAGGGTTCCAAATCTACAGCTAGGCACTTTGCAAAAAAAGGGTCAGTTTTCACTGGGAAAATTAAGTATGTCCGGGTTGCATTATGAGGCGTTTCCTGTTGCGGGCACTAGCCTACTAACACAAGTGAGGTACCATTTTTATCGGGAGACTTAGGGTAACACAGTTCAATTCAATTCAATTCAATTAATTTATATAGCGCGCTACATACCCAGAGGGTCTCAAGGCGCTTGGAGAAGGGTGGGGGATTACTTGTCGAATATCCAAGTTTTAAGTTGCTTTCTGAATGCTAGGTGGTTCTGAGTGAGGCAAAGGTGAATGGGAAGTGAGTTCCAGGTTTTAGCCGCCAGGTAGGAGAAGGATCTTCCTCCCATGGTGGTTTTGTTGATGCGAGGTACAGCAGCAAGGGCTTGGTTGGAGGCGCGCAGCTGGCGGGAGGGGTGTAGAAGGAAAGTCGTTTGTTGAGGCAATCGGGTCCAAGTTCGTAAAGTGCTTTGTGTGCGTGGGTTAGGAGGCGGAATGTTATCCTCTTATTGACGGGGAGCCAGTGGAGGTTTTTCAGGTGATCAGAAATGTGGTCGTTATGCGGGATGTCTAGTATGAGTCTGGCTGATGCGTTCTGGATGCGTTGGAGTTTTTTCTGAAGTTTTGCTGTGGTACCGGCGTATAGGGTGTTTCCGTAGTCCAGGCGGCTTGTAACCAGTGCGTGGGTGACCGTTTTTCTAGTTTCGGTGGGGATCCAGCGAAATGTTTTTTTGAGCATGCGAAGAATGTTGAAGCAAGATGAAGAAATGGCGTTGACTTGTCTGGTCATCGAGAGTGAGGAGTCCAGAATGACGCCCAGGTTCCATGCGTGGTCTGTCGGGATGGGTGCTTTTCCAAGGGACTCTGGCCACCAAGAGTCGTCCCAGGCAGAGGGGGAGGTACCTAAGATAAGGACTTCTGTTTTGTCGGAATTCAGTTTTAGACGGCTGTGCTTCATCCACTCGGCTACTTCTTTCATTCCTTCATGTAGGTTAGTTTTGGCGGTGTTAGGGTCTTTGGTGAGTGAGAGGATAAGTTGAGTGTCATCAGCGTAGGAGATGATGTTGAGGTTGTGTTGGCGTGCGATGGCCGTGAGTAGAGCCACTGTTATTACCTATTGACTTTTGATGCAATTCTGATTAAATCAAAAAAGATTCCTAGGGGTCCCACTGATACTTGGTCCTTTTTAACCAACCCAGAAGAAATTGGCACAGAAGCTGAAATATAAAATGTACATCTTTATTAACCTCAAATGAGTGAGACTACATCACACAGAAGCCTTAGCAACTGAATGAGGCAGTCTGAGGAGTACCGAAAACAGAGGCCTTATATATGCATAGGGTTACATAGTAAGCATAGTAAGCATATGACCAAGTGTCAGTTCTGGTTCATGTGAGCATGCAAAATGACAAATATGGGTATTCAAGATCTGCTTGCTCAACAAAGTGGGAGGAGAGTTACTTCTCCATACAGCAGTAAAAATAGCCTGACAGTTATACTAAGGTGGAAGATACTGAATATAGTTTGTCTTTAGGCAGATTTCAAGAGCAGTTAACAGAAAGGTAGGACAGTGCATATGGTGAGCACATGGCGAACAAAATGGCTGCCAGAAATACAAAATGGCTTTCACAAAGCGGATAAGATAATGCCTAAATACAGGATGGCTTCTGCTTATGCTAACCAATTGCTGCCATTCAAAATGAAAGACAATGTGTAAAAATGAAGTCACTTTGAAAAATGCCCTAGAATTCTCATGCTAGTATGGGTACTCACAATTTTGGAAATGTGCAAATAGCTACTGTTTCTAATCTCTATGTTATGTTACAATTGCAGAAATACATAGATGTCTTTAATCCTGATTTTTTACTGTATATATTTTCCCAAATGAATTGCTGTTAACCCGGTACATAATAAAAAACCATTGCAAGACGCTGCTCAGTTATTGGCTTTGGATTTATCAGGTTCTTGGTGAACCCACAGGTCCTATATATTCCCACAACCAGAAAGGTCAAGTGGATGTAATGTTATATTGTTTTCAAACATCTGTCATAATTAGTAGAAGTTACAGAAGAAAAAGTTGTCACAAATGGCTGTTTTTTTAAACTCATTTTTGACTGCTAGTTTCTATAAAGAAACCTTGAAGGAGCTACATAAATGAACCCTTGCTGAATTCAGAATGTTGTCTACTTGTCTAAAATGTATATTTGTCCAGGATCCATTATTGCTTTCATACCAATTTCTACCATTAACTGGAAGAAGGTTGAATGCACAAAAAATAGCAAAAACTGTGTAAAAAATGTTGGTTTTATGTCAAAGGTCTGTCAGTCCCTGAAAGCTGGCAAAGTTGTGATTTCAGCCCCACAAACCCTTTGTTGATACAATTTGCAGGTAAAAGACCAGACGCTTTCTTGTGCATCACTTTTTTCCCATTCCCCCCCCCCCCAAAAAAAATGTAGCTGTATTTTGGCTGATTTCTGGGTCCACTACAGGGGAAACCACAAATACATGTGATATTGGAAGAAAAGGTGTCTTGACAGGTTTTTTGGCTCTATTTTGAAGGGATGAAGACTTTAAGCTTGCTCACATCCATAGTCTGTATTCTTACCTTGTGTTGGCCCTTTTAAGCCCTGTTTCCAGACCTAGAAGAGGATAGCTGCTTTATATGATGATAGATCCCTTATTCTTGACTCTAATCCATCTATTGCCTATTGGCTTTGACATAATTATTTGTCCTTTCATTATCCTGCCTATAGTGGAGGGTGGATCCTGTGGTCCTGACTTTATATTACACATTGGTATGGTTTGTGTAGGTACTCTGACAGAGCTAAGGGTTATTTCATCCTTCTCAGGCCTACAAGGCCCAGAACTAGAGAGACTCCATTTTGCTTTCTGTCCCTATATAGCTGAGATGCTTGAAGGGGAAAGGTAATATTTTAGTTTTGAGCTGTTGTTCGCCCTAAGCGAACCGGAGAGAACCGGCCAGAGCTGAATCTAATCAAGAAGTGTCCCTGGGCTCAGGTCTCTAGACGAAACAAGCAGCTGATCGCTGTGGGAGCGTCTAGAGCAAGGAGCCCGGTGCATGGACCTGGTGGGAGGAGGCTACTGGCTGGAACTTTCCATGAGGGGAGAGGATTCCATATTAGCGAATTGCAGGAGAGGAGGAGTGGTCAGTTTGGTTCTTGAAGAGTGAAGAGTAGAATGTTTGCTGGAGCTGCAGAGTACAGTTCAGTTCTATTGGTTTTCTGGAATGGAGAAAGAAGGCAGATGATTGCTGAAGCTGGAGAGAGCAGTCATATGAACAAAGCTGGAACTATCAGCTGGGGCTGCCAGTTTATCAGAATGCATTAAAGCAGATGGAGGAGTTGAGGCTGTCAGCTGAAGCAGTTGAGCCAGAGGCATGAAGCTGTGGTGACGGAGGGAGAGACAGAGAGCCCTGATCCTACCAGAGAGAGAGCGAAACATTCCTTCTAATAGGTGAGGTAGTCTAAATTAGTTTGCTTTACACTTACACCTTAATCTTGTCTTTATTCCCTAGGCTATTGTATGTCTAATCCCTTTTCTTTCAGCGGTGTGTTACAGTTCCTGTTAGTTACAGAGACCCCGCAGATCTGTGTATGTGTCCCATTCCATTGTTATTGTAATAAAGATACCCCAGTTCTTAGTGAACCAGTGTGCATGTGTTGTTCTTATGATAGAGAGCGTTTAAATCAGGTAATAACTCTTGCATACAGTGTGTGTCTCTTGTTCTTAAAGCACAGGTAACCTTTCCTTCTAGTCAGGTGTTACAGCCAGAACAGATGCTGCCCCTGATCCGGTAAGTAGCCACTGAATAATTAGGGAGAGAGAGGAGCCCTTGAGCTAGGGAATTATTGACACTAAGTGATTCGGCCATCCCATAATATTATTGTAGTAGCGAACCTTTAGTGAATAGTGAGAGAGACTTCCCAACATAGAGAGAGAGAGAGCTGAAGGTATTCATAGGAAAGTGATCGTCGTTGGTAAGCAGCGTTAATGAGAACACCAGGTGGGAGACTGGTGTGTAGGTCCGCCAGATTGTGGACCGGGCTGTGAGTTAGAGAACACTGGGAGGACACCAGTGTCTAGGTCCGCCGGATTGTGGACCGGATTGTGAGGAAGAGAGCACCAGGGCTGCAGACCGGTGTGTAGGAACGCAGGATTGCAGAGGTGCTGAGTGAGCACTGATGGTGATCAGTGTGTAATGGTAAATAATCAGAACTGCCCCAGGGTAGATTAGTCTGGACCCATGTGGTCGCAAGACTATGAGGTATGAGTGTGGTGTAGGGCATGGACGTCTTTAGTAATCAGTGAGGATTCCTAGTAATCCCTATAGATTTAGTGGTGTTTTTAATGATATGAGCTTGTATATTGCGAGTTCCCCATCCTCAGGTAGGTACCCAGGTGCCTGGATAGATGGGTCCTGAGGAGGGAGGTGGTTACGTTTTGGCCAGGTTGGTGTTGCTCTGGTGAGCTGGTTCTATCTGTTCTGAGAATCTGGTAATAACATCTGGCGTCACGAAAATGTTTACGTAGCCTGTGTGGGCTGTATTGTTTTTGGTTGGCACTTGGCACGAAAATTGGCCTATGGGCTTGACCAGTTGCAGTGTGAGGAGATTGCAGTACATCATGGCATTTGACTTATGCAGGGTGGAAGAAATGCTTTTCATCTTGGTGTTTGAACTGTCTGGCTTGAAGGGTGACATTACATGAGGGAGCCAATACCATCTTGGTATTGATGCAATTGTACATATGTGTGTGAAAAATGCTTTTAAATTGCCCAATAAATTGCTTGCTGCATTTGCTTATGCCGTGCAATGTGAAATGTGTTCAATGTAATATGACTTGTGTTGTTTCTTGTGAATAGGGCCATGTAAATATGGCTTGTGAGGAGCGTGTTCTCATTTTGACTTGCTGTGTTCCTTGTGAATTGCGCCTTGTATATTTGCCTTGTGAAGAGCATGTCATTTTTTGGATTTGTTGACTTTCTTGTAAATATGGCTTGTGAACAGCGCCATGTGGATATGGCTGGTACAGTGCATGTTATTGTTGCGTTAGGCAGGAGAGAGCTGGATCTCTTTCAAATGCTTGGGAAAAAAATGTTTTGTAGATGTGCGCACGTGTTCTGTGTAAACGTGGAGAGATAAGTTCTTATAGATTGCTTAACCTCCACACCGGCCCCAACAGCATAGCTTGCTTAACCTCCACACCGGCCCCAACAGCGCTGTGGATGCCTGGCTTCACCCTGGGGGTGCCCAGGAGTGGACACTTCACAGGGAAAGCCAGGAGGGGTTCCACAGCGGTATGAGTAATAGCGCCAGGAAACCGCTTGGTGACAGTGCGCTCTACAAATACCTTGACATTTACATTTACATTTACATTTTACATTTCCCATGTACTGCAGACATTGGGGAATGATTGTGTTTGAGCTGCCAAAGGGTTAATATCTTGGTTTGAGACGGCAGTATTTATTTTAACATGCTGTTTAACACGCATGGTTATGTGAGCTGACACTAAAAGTCAGTGATTGTTTAGATGAATGGTGGTTTGATTTGACTTTCATTGGTTGCTGGGTTCTGCCTATGTGCTTTGTCAGCTTGCTGACAGAATGGTAAAGTCTTGCATGGAGAAAAGAAAGCAGTGTTCATTTAACATCCTATTTGAAATGCGTCCACAAATTTGTGTGGGTTTGCCTTGGATCTCATGATTTAATGTGTCTGACTCAGAGGTCGGAAAGTTATAAATCAACCAGTCGGATTGTGATAAAAGTTTTCAGCTGTGGATGGCACACAAACTTGTGTTTTAGAATTAGTGCGTTAACGGTTGTGAAGGATAAAATGAAACAGACCCATCATAGAATGTGCTTTTAATTAGTGAAATGCAACCGTGTGCTTTTCAAAAAAAAATGTGTTCTAGAAAATATACATTATTATTTTTCCAATGCAAGCTGCCCTTTGGAATAGCGTGTGACAGTTTACCCACTCAGTTAGAAAACATGGCTATTTGAAAAAATGATGAATCTGGCCCTTTTTAATAGGTAGAGTAGAAAAGCTTGCACACTAAATTATGAATTCTTGGTTATGCAATGCAAAATTACATGTTGCCCCTTGTTTAATTTGACATGTTATTTAAAAAAAAAAGAAAAATGAAATGTGTTTGCATGCAATGTTGCTCTAATTATTTTTTCCCTTTCAGCTAGTGGCAGTATTTCGTGACATAATTATTTTCAAATGCTAGCATGTGACTTAGTTCCAAAAAATATGTCTTTATTAATTTGCTTTTTACCACGTTTAAATCTGCTTCAGTTAGTTAGAAAATAATGGTCAGTGCTTCTGCCCTGGGAAAGGCTGTAATGTTTTCAGTTTCAAGGCATCTGCTTTGACCTTGACTGATATGAGCCCGACATCTGTTCGCGCTCTGAATTTTGAAAGGGTGGAGGCTGGGTAACTTCTGAGAGCAGAGAAAGCCAGCTTGTTATTCTTGGCTATATTACAATTTTTGAAAAAATATATATATATTTTTTGAACCCTAAATTATAGTATTGCACGAGTCATGTGCTATGATCCCTAATGATGAAATTCTGATCTAAAAGAACCCATTTTTATTTGGTTATAATTATGTTTCCAACAGAAGGAGTCTGAAATGTAATTTTTTGGCCTGCATTCTTGAGCCTTGCATTTTTCCCATGTTTCTATTTCAGATGGACATTATGCCACTTTTGCAGTTACCATATACAGGCCCCACTTACAAAAAAAAGTCTCACAGTCCTGTTCATGGTTTTGATGTTCATGCAGTGCCACATGAATGAAATAGTTCATATATATTTTGCCTTTAGTATGCTATGCTATTCTATCATTGATACAAAATGACTTTACACGTGTTTATCTTTCACCTATTTTATAGTTTTTCTGTTTTCTCTATAACAGTCTTGTCAATGGAAGAGAATGCAGTATTTTAAATGATGGTGCACACATGTGTTCCACAGCGTGATACAGTGAGGAACTAGGTGCAAACTGTTTTCTGAGTTAAATGATTTGTGACCTTTACCTATTGCCTTTGGCATGGTTCAAATTTATCTTTTAGAGAATGTATACACCACATTTAGATAATTTTCTTTGATTTATTGCTTGATATGCATAGTGCTACACCAGCTATTTTGTAGGAATAGGGTTATCCTTATTTTCCCTGTTATTACACTTTCATTTTGATGCATCAACTCTTAATTAGAACAGTGGGATTAGTTCCAAGGGTGGTTACCCTAGACTTTAAGTTGTCCTGGGAGGTGCGTCTTTTAGTCAGGTTATGTCCTACATCTATTAGTAATGTTTGCCCAGACCTTGAGGACCCTTTGTCATGTTTATTTGTCAGATTTTACCAAATCCTTTCTTAAGTTGATCAAAGTAGGTAGGCCTCATTTAGGCCCTTTGTTGCTTTATCATTAGAAGTTGAGGCACATTTAGTTCTTAAGTTGACCAAAGTAGGTAGGCCCCATTTAGGCCCCTTGCTGTTTTCGACAAACATGTCCCTACATCAATAGATTTAATCAGTTATCACTAGCAGTTGAGGCACATTTAGTTCGAGGGTGCTTTGGTTAGTTTCTGTTGTTATCAGATCAATCTTAGTTACATTTCAGCATTCAGGTCAAGGGTGCTTTGATTTGTTTTTAGTTGGTTGTTAGATTTGTATTCCCTACATTAAGTTTCAGGTGGAATTTCCTTAAGTTGTCATTTATTTTAGAGAGTCTTTTGGTTTTTGGTTTTGTTGATAGATTATGTTGATGTTTGTTTATTTGTTTGTTGTTGTTTATAGATGTTCGCAAGATAAAGTCTAGGGTGGAATGTCTTGACCGGTTTTTTGGCTCTATTTCGGAGTGATGAAGACTTTAAGCTTGCTCACATCCATAGTATGTATTCTTACCTTGTGTTGGCCATTTTAAGCCCTTTTTCCAGACCTAGAAGAGTATAGCTGCTTTATATGATGATAGATCCCTTATTCTTGACTCTAATCCATCTATTGCCTATTGGCTTTGACATAATTATGTGTCCTTTCATTATCCTGCCTATAGTAGAGGGTGGATCCTGTGGTCCTGACTTTATATTACACATTGGTATGGTTTGTGTAGGTACTCTGACAGAGCTAAGGGTTATTTCATCCTTCTCAGACCTACAAGGCCCAGAACTAGAGAGACTCCATTTTGCTTTCTGTCCCTATAGAGCTGAGATGCTTGAAGGGGAAAGGTAATATTTTAGTTTTGAGCTGTTGTTCACCCTAAGCGAACCGGAGAGAACCGGCCAGAGCTGAATCTAATCAAGAAGTGTCCCTGGGCTCAGGTCTCTAGACGAAACAAGCAGCTGATCACTGTGGGAGCGTCTAGAGCAAGGAGCCCGGTGCATGGACCTGGTGGGAGGAGGCTACTGGCTGGAACTTTCCATGAGGGGAGAGGATTCCATATTAGCGAATTGCAGGAGAGGAGGAGTGGTCAGTTTGGTTCTTGAAGAGTGAAGAGTAGAATGTTTGCTGGAGCTGCAGAGTACAGTTTAGTTCTATTGGTTTTCTGGAATGGAGAAAGAAGGCAGATGATTGCTGAAGCTGGAGAGAGCAGTCATATGAACAAAGCTGGAACTATCAGCTGGGGCTGCCAGTTTATCAGAATGCATTAAAGCAGATGGAGGAGTTGAGGCTGTCAGCTGAAGCAGTTGAGCCAGAGGCATGAAGCTGTGGTGACGGAGGGAGAGACAGAGAGCCCTGATCCTACCAGAGAGAGAGCGAAACATTCCTTCTAATAGGTGAGGTAGTCTAAATTAGTTTGCTTTACACTTACACCTTAATCTTGTCTTTATTCCCTAGGCTATTGTATGTCTAATCCCTTTTCTTTCAGCGGTGTGTTACAGTTCCTGTTAGTCACAGAGACCCGCAAATAACATTGTTCCTGTTATATGTCTAATCCCTTTTCTTTCAGCGGTGTGTTACAGTTCCTGTTAGTTACAGAGACCCCGCAGATCTGTGTATGTGTCCCATTCCATTGTTATTGTAATAAAGATACCCCAGTTCTTAGTGAACCAGTGTGCATGTGTTGTTCTTATGATAGAGAGCGTTTAAATCAGGTAATAACTCTTGCATACAGTGTGTGTCTCTTGTTCTTACAGCACAGGTAACCTTTCCTTCTAGTCAGGTGTTACAGTAAGAACAGATGCTGCCCCTGATCCGGTAAGTAGCCACTGAATAATTAGGGAGAGAGAGGAGCCCTTGAGCTAGGGAATTTTTGACACTAAGTGATTCGGCCATCCCATAATATTATTGTAGTAGCGAACCTTTAGTGAATAGTGAGAGAGACTTCCCAACATAGAGAGAGAGAGAGAGCTGAAGGTATTCATAGGAAAGTGATCGTCGTTGGTAAGTGGCGTTAATGAGAACACCAGGTGGGAGACTGGTGTGTAGGTCCGCCGGATTGTGGACCGGGCTGTGAGTTAGAGAACACTGGGGAGGACATCAGTGTGTAGGTCCGCCGGATTGTGGACCGGATTGTGAGGAAGAGAGCACCAGGGCTGCAGACCGGTGTGTAGGCACGCAGGATTGCAGAGGTGCCGAGTGAGCACTGATGGTGATCAGTGTGTAATGGTAAATAATCAGAACTGCCCCTGGGTAGATTAGTCTGGACCCATGTGGTCGTGAGACTATGAGGTATGAATGTGGTGTAGGGCATGGACGTCCTTAGTAATCAGTGAGTATTCCTAGTAATCCCTATAGATTTAGTGGTGTTTCTAATGATATGAGCTTGTATATTGCGGGTTCCCCATCCTCAGGTAGGTACCCAGGTGCCTGGATAGATGGGTCCTGAGGAGGGAGGTGGTTACGTTTTGGCCAGGTTGGTGTTGCTCTGGTGAGCTGGTTCTATGGTCTGAGAATTTGGTCATAACAAAAGGTCGCACATTTGGTATGGATATATTATGTTATGTAATGTTAATGTTACAGAGGCGTAAGCGCGAACTACCCCAAATAGCCAAAAAAAGGCTTAGCAGAGGGGGGGAAAGGCCTAGCAGCGAAGGGGTTAAAGACCAAGCTACTTTTAATGGCTGCCCAGTGCAGTTGTTTAAGAAGGGGCTAGATGTTAAAACTTTGCAAATAAGCTGGGCAGCTGCATGTTGGATCAAGTGAGGAGGGTTCAGAATTTTGACTAGGGCAGATAGATCAATACTTTTGGTGCCGTCTAGTCGATATTGGACCAAGCCATACATAATAAGACATAAAATGTTTATTTAATAAATGGCACAATACCTGGGTTTAACCAGAACACACAATTTGGGATCTTGATGTAATTCATTTTGATTTAATTAATTTATAAAGCGCCTGAATCACCCCCGAAGTGGTACCTCAGCTCTACTGGGTCATGGACACAGACCAGGGGGAATTATTTGCAGAAGAGCTCAGTTTTAAGTACTTTCCTAAAAATAAGATGATCTGAATGTATCTGTAGGTGGGAGGTAGTTGATTCTTGTAGTGAGAAGCCAGGTCAGAGAAGGCTTTACCCCCAATACGAGTTTTCCTAAAATGGGGAGTAACAAGGAGGGATATCTCTCCAGCTTTATGTACTTTTCGGCAAATCTTCAACTTAACTCTCTTACATATGGTAAGCCAGGACAGTAGTTGCAAAAGGGGGAGAGAAGCTATTCTAGCTGGCATGTTCTGGACCAGTCAGGGTGCGTGTTCTGCACCGCCTGGAGTCTATTCAATGAAAAATCAATTGCATCAGCCAGGAGAGCATTTCAATAGTCCAATCAACTGATCACCAGCGCCTGGCCAAGAGTTTTTCCCACAGAGAATGGGAGGAGAAGAAATACTCCATGCAAAAGACTCATCATATTGAAGCAGGTGCCAGTGGTACCCACTACCTGATCTTTCATAGTGAGAGTCTGATCCAATCGGAAACCCAGATTTGTAACCACTGTCTTAGGAACAGGTGCTGTACCCAATACAAGTGGCCACCACTATGGAGACCGTAGCACTTAGGCATTGCCAAAGAGCACAATCTCCATTTTACCAGCATTCTGCTGGAGAAAGTTCTCCATCATCCAAGATGAGATTGTTTTCATGCCTTCCGAGAAATTGGATTGAGTGGTCCTAGTACTCTTATCAAATGATAAGAGAAGCTGGGTATCATCTGCATATGAAATTGGGATAAATCCAAACTTTTTGATAAGGGGGGGGCACATAAACGTTGAACAATGTGGGGCTAAGACAAGAACCCAGTTGCACTCCCTTGTTAAACTCAGTAGTGCAAGAGAAGAAAGGTCCAAGATTATTGGTCTGTGTGCAATGAGATAAAAAGCTTGAATACCACAGTACAGCTTGAACGCAGAACCCTACCTCCTCCAATTTTTGGAGCAGTCTAAGATGGGATACTGTGCTGAAATCAGCTGATAATTCAAACAACAAGAAAGCTGCCTCGTTGTTGTCAAGAGAATGTCTGATGTAATCTGCTACTTCTATCAATGCAGATTCAGTAATGTGTATAGGTCTAAAACACCACTGTGAAGGGTCCAGGCATCGCACATACTCTATGTATTCTGTGCTTCACAGGGCAACTTACAGTCCAGCAGAATTTAGAGATTTGGCACCATCGTAGAGGGAATAGGGCAAGGGCCCATGATGTATTGCCTGGTGTAGAATTCTATATATACTAACCTCCACAATTTTTTGTTTGTTGTTATTTTGGTTAGAAAGTTTGTTATTAACACTTTTGGCTTCTTTCTTCTCAGGCAAAGAAAAAAACCAAAAAGATGTAGAGAACATAATGCATCAAATATCACACTTTATCATCTGTAAACCGGGAAACAAGCATTTTTTGAAAGGGTAAGCAAATGCTGTATGTTGATGAGTAATATGTGCAAGGTAGTCATTAGGTGAGGATGTAAATGCACGAGACAGCATTAATAAGTATGGACTTTGTATGGGCTGGCCCCATTTTAGGGGCTACCTTAAGTCAACAGATTCTTTTTTTTGTATTCATAGTACCTCAAAAGAGCATATACCCAAAATAATATAGCCTCTAATGTTGTAGTCAGTGGCCAGTGCTAACTATGTGACACCCAAAAGCCATGATACTGACATCAGCACTGGAGGTATAGTCATTGGACCTTATATCCTTCCAGCACACTTTATAGAGGGACCCAAATGAAAGAGCCCTCCTTTTTTAATTGATCTCATAAATGTAGATCACTGATCTCCACCAGTCTAACCATAAAGGGGGCTCTGTCTGGGACCACTTCCAGGAAAAAACATAACTTGTGATATTTCGAGCCCCACTCAGCTGTTTCACACAGCACCCAAAACAATATCAACTTTGGGCATACATCCACTGCACATCCTAAAATAATTGTGATCGTCTTACTCACCAGTTGCTAAAAATGGTTCAAAACCAGGCAGCTGACAAACGTGTGGATATCATACACATCTCGACTTCACATCTTTTACAGCCGGAATCCTCATTTTCCTTGATCTTTGCCATCTTCAGGTGTGTCCAGTAGATTCTGTGAAGAGTGAACAAGTGTTTTTCATGAGTGAAGCAGATTTTACTGTGGAAAGTAGTAAGTTAAAATATACTTACCAGAGTTCCTGTAGCTGCTCTTGGGGTAGATAGTCTTCGCATACATGGTATACTGGTCTCATGTTTGTGTCAACTGTCTTTAAAAAATGTAGGTACCACTTGGCTACTTCCTTCTTCATTATTCTAGCTTACTGCAGCTTCATTTCAATATTGCTGTTGGGCTCACGGTTTGTCCAATCTTTAGTCTTGAACCAAGTGGAGGGCAGATAGTATTTGAATCTAGACATACCCAACTTTACGCATATTGATCAGTCGCCTGTGGCCCTTCCATTGCCTGCCCCATTTTGTAATCTCAGCATTCCCTGAAAAGGCCTGCTAAACAGTCCTTCAAACATTGCGGGGTCCCTGAGGAGTCCACAATTGGCGACAATTTGTTATAGAATGTGATTCCTAATAGTACCATGGCATTGAACCTTAATCTGACAGCTGGTCTCCACCACTTAAGTCTTATTATTTGAAGAATCTGGGAGTTCTGAATTTGTGGTGAAAAGCTTTATTACTGGGGCTTTCTAACATAGCCATATATAGTACCCCCAATCAAGTCTCATCAATTTTTCAATTACAATGCCCAACAGTAAAGCTGGGTGTCAGAGAGAGCTAGACTTCCTTTATTTAATGTTCTTCTAATTTTTTTCCAGGATAGTCAAATCCCTTTAGATGCCCCATTAAATTTGGCTATTTTGCCTTGAATCTTATTTAGGCCTTGTTTCCCAAACATGGAAATAGGAAGGTAAACTTGGGCAGAATTGTCATCTTCACAAGATTGACCCTCCCATAGATCGTAAAGGGTAAAATTTGTCATTTAACCCTCAGCTTATTCGCTTCTTTCCTCATTCTCTCCAGATTTCTTTCCAAAGCAATATTGGGAACTTGAATAATACTTAATCACAGGTACCTATTGGTGTCCTTGGTGGCTCCTCCTTCCTATTCCATATTCCATACCATTACCTCTGTCTTAGACTCAAAGCATATAACATCAGGTCAAATAATTTTGAAATCTATTCTTCCCTGGACAATCTCAACTTGGACCTCTCTAACACAGCTCATATAACTATCTCTGAATATTATAATCCTCCTAAATCAGATGAGAGGGAAGTCACATTGTCCGTCTTTCATACCATGTCTCATGAGCAATCGGATCATCCTTTAGGGGGAATTACATCTGGGTCCCCTTTGGAACCTGACCCCTGAAGATAATGAAATTAGGAAGGGAGGGAGATAAATGTCCCTCACCTAACATCCACACTTAATCTAGCAATCTCATCAAGGTTTTTTCCTCCTTCCTGGAAAACAGCAGTGGTTAAGCCTTTACTAAAGAAACACTTGGACCCTTTGAAACCTAAAAATTATTAGTCCATTTTGCTACTACCAGTCCCTGCCAAAGTTCTGGAGAAGCACCTAAATACCCAACTAAGCACCTACCTGGAACAACATTGCTTGCTTGATGGCTCCCAATATGGCTTCAGGAGTGGTCACAGCTCTGAAATGCCCTAACATCACCAGTAAACAACATACACCCAATTAGATGCTTGGCATACTTCTCTGTTAATACTTTTGGACCTATCTGCGGCTTTTGATACCATCTCGCCAACAAGGCTAATTAACCGTCTTCAATAAATTGGGGTATCGGGCTCTGCTCAGGAGCTTTTGTACTTATTTCTGTCAGATAGGTCACAAAAAGATTTTATTCTGACTATAGTTCCACCTTCTGCGGAGTTCCTCAAGGTTCCTCATTGAGTTCCACTTTATTTAAATATGTATGTCTTTCTGTTGGCCAAGGTAATCAAGTCTTTCGGACTCAAGGCTCTGTCTTATGCTGATGACACACAAATAATTGTTTCTATCACAAACATCCCCAGCAAATTCTAAAAAGCCTCATTCGAGCCATGGCCAATTGGATCATAAACAACTATTTACGACTCAATGGGGATACAACTGACATCCTGGTTTTTGGCAGCCAACAATCTATATGGTCCCACTCATGGTGGCCTGAAATACTTGGACCCTACCCCTGACCTAGGACAAATAATCTGGGTGTTATAGTTGACAGTTCACTTACTTTTGACCCCCAGGTCAAGAAAGTTGTTTTGACCTGTTTCAGGGTCATCAGGATTTTGAGGAAGATTTCTCCATGTCTTTCTCACTCTTTTCAAAAGCAGCTAGTTGTTGCCCTGATCTTGTCCAGGCTGGATTATTGTAATGCCCTCTATCTTGATATTAACAAGGGATCCATTCATAAACTGCATCTTGTACACAATGCAGCAGCAACACTCGTGATGGATCTTCCTAAACTCCACTCGGTCTCTGCAGCAATTCGCAAATTACACTGGCTTCTTCTCGGAAAGGGAATTCTGTTTAAGGTCCTATGTATTTTCCATAGGGCTCTGCATGGTTAAGGTACTGAAGGGATAAAAAGACTCTTCCAACAGTATGTCCCCAAATAACACCTGCACTCTGCCAATAAACATTGGCTGGTAGCCCCCAGGGTTAGGAGGGCTAGGTGTGGGGGGGGGGGGAAGAGCCTTTGCAGTCACCACCTCTAAGCTCAGGAGCACTGTTCCTCTAACGATCTCTTGTTCTTGTCAAGAGTCGCATCTACCCTTTCATAAAACTTTAATATCTGAAACTCTATCCCTATTATTCATGACCACATGCTCAATCCTTAGTACCTTGATGCCTTTGGGTAAAGTTTTTGCTCTATAAGATTATCTTGTATTTATTCAGGTCACCCAATAAAGCCCTACTTTCCAACTCATTCCCCCACAACTTAATGGGACTAAATCTGTGTTAGAATCGGGGGTTCCTGGCAGGCTAGAGCACGCGCCAGAGCCATGCAGAAACCCCCGGTCTAATCAGGGCAAGAGAACTACACCCTGAGGATAACCCCTGCTAACCCCCTTGGTAGCTTGGCATGAGCAGTCAGACACGCCGGGCACTCCCATGCTCATGGAAGCCCCGCACCACAACAACCACCTCCAGGCCTCTCCTCAGTCCCTTCGCAGCACGGGTGAGGAGGCAGGCAGCCCCTCCCAGGCGTGGCACCTCACTTCCACCCGGCGTCCTCTGGATGACTCTACCGTTGCTGGGAGAACTCTCCCACACCAATAGTAGCGCGGCTCCCCTCTGACGTCAGCGGGGGAGCCTACGCGGTGCTCCCGGCCGGCTGCGGTGACTTCCTCAGTACAATCTAGGAACGCGAGGTAGGCACTCGCAACACAGAAGCCATCCAAAGCGGCGGGAAAGTGGAGTGGGCACCCGCTGGGTTCAATGAGCACAAGGGGGCAGTGATTTTTCCCGAGGACTTCAGAGAGGGGGGCGGCACCCACAAGTTTTATCAAGCACAAAGTTGCTGGGTAGGCTCCCGCTCGTGATTAAAAAGGTGTCCACATGCGGGGTGGACTGTTTTATTATTGTTGTTTTTCAGTTGTTTTATTATTGTTGTTGTCAAGAGCAAAAAAGGGGGGAATCCCACATGCGGAGATTCCCTCTCACCACGTTGGCAGAACAGCGCTGCAGGTCACTAGCTCCCCTTATTTAAAACTGTAGGCAGAGCAAAGTCCTCTGGGAAAGGAATCCAATTGTAGCGCCCGAGGCGAAAGGAAATAGGCACAGGCTGGGCAAAGGTCAGCAGGCAGTAGGGCAGCTCAGCCCAGCAAAGTAGCAGTTCCTAAGAACAGTCTAGCTTAGTAAGGGGGCAATCCTATTGGCGCAGCAGCCTTTACTCCAGCAGGGTCTCGTCCTGGGTCTTGTAGAAGGGAGAGGGGGAAAGTTGGGCACAGGGGCCAGCACTCAGGGTCCAGCAGCGGTTCCTCCTGCCAGGGTGTCCCTTCCACGTCAGCACAGGCACAACACACCCTCATGAGCTCACAGCCCCTGTATTTATACACCTCCCTGCCCTGCGTCTGGAAGGAGGTAGAAGTTTTTGGAAGGGTCTTGGGGTAGGGGATTCTGAAAGGGTCTTGAAAGTTCTGGTCACCTCTAGAAACAGACATGCAGGCAGGCACACAGCACACAGAAATGCCAACTTCTAAAAGTGGCATTTCTAAAATAGTAAAAGTAAATCTGTGCACACCATTGCGCAGGATTTATTATTCTCATTCCACACATACCAAACATGACATACTTATTTTGTCTTATTTAGGAATTATCCCATAAGGGAGGAGTTCCCAATGTTAGTCTATGGAGGGCAGAGAGCACACGCACTCTGCACTGCTAACCAATGCTAAAGTGCCCAGAGTCCTTAAACCACCAACACCAAGTCAGCAAAAAAGGTAGGGGGAAGGTAAAAAGTTTAGGGATGACCCTGCAAAAAGGGCCAAGTCCAACAGTCTGTATTTCACCTTAAACCTTGCACCATCGGTTTATATACAAAGCAAACAAACGTGGAGATAACGGGCACCCCAGCTTCGTTCCTCTCATGATAGTAATCACTGCTGATAAGGAACCATTGATCAGAACTCTCACAGTAGGGAACCTATAATGTTTTCGTAGCACCTCACCTATTATGCTTCCAGCATCCAAGTGTTTAAAGACCACCATGATATATTCCCAATAAATCTGGTCAAAGGCTTTGGCTGCATCAAAATTGAGACCAGCCAAGGGCGATGAGTGCTCAGTTGCAATATCAAGAGTGCCAATCAGACTATTTGTTAACTCTCTCAGATGTCTTCTTGGCAACCAAAAAAAAGTTTGGTCCTGATATGTCACACTGTCAGCTACTTTACTTAGGTTATTAGCAAGGATATTTGCCAACACCTTAGTCACAATTTAGCAGAAATAAGGTTCAGTCTTACTGACACTCTCCGGGGGTTTTGCCTGGCTTCATGGTCAAATAAACTGTTGTTTCTTTCCAGGATGGAGTGAGAGAAGAAGGCTCCAACAAAACTAAATTGAAGAAGGTAATCCAAAAAGGAACTATTGTATCAACTAATGTGAAATAGATTTAATTTCAAAGTCAAAGTCAAAGTCAAAAAGGCTTTATTTCGACATATAACAATATCTTAAAAAGCGTACATACAATAAAAATACTTATCAGTGCATTATTTTTAAAATAAACCGTTAGTTTCTGCTATCAGAAAATGGATCTATAAGTTTCTTAAAATAAGCATTTAGTTTAAAACAGACCAATGTAAAAAATGTAATTAAACAATTTGCCTAAGTCTTTTTGACCGGATTCGCCATGCCCACCCAAGGTACTTCGAGGTGGCACATGCGTAAAAAGTACGAGTGTCCGAATAGAGAATCCTTAAAGCCACGTTACAATGCCTAGTGCCCAATGTGCGACACATGGGTTTGAGCCATTTTGACCGTGGGACTATATATGCAGGACACTCAAATAAAAAGTGGGGGACAGATTCTCGGCGCTGTGGGCAGAAGGGACACCACGGAGCAGTCTGGTATGGGATTTTCCAGTGACTAGTAAATTCCATTACGGGGAGAAGACCAGTTCTGAATTTAAAGTACAGGGACCTTTCCCAAGGGGCTGATATAGTGTCCAGATACAGTTCTCTGAAGGGGCTATCTTTGGACTCCATGAAATTTCTGGTCGACTTGCATATCGAGGTGGAGGAATTCCTTCTATTTGTAACCCAATTCCAATAAAGTTGTTTTACTGTTGATTTGGGGGGGGCTGACCGTTGGCGCCATGCCTCTTCCAGCCCCAGATTGGTGAGTAAGGCTTTAATATCCGTTAGCCACTTTATTTTCGCCCACCCTGACGATCTTAATATCTCCCGTAGACCATCCGCATAACTTGAGAGTTCAGGGACTCTCCAGATGCGAGCCCACAGAAGCAAAGGGCGTATCTTCGCTAGATCTTCTATAGCCCGACAGCCCATGTCCAATTGCAGAGGCAAGATGGGGACAGAAGGGCCAAGGGACATCAGGCTTCTCAAGAAGGTATTCTCAGCTCGAGTAAGGTCTTTCAAGTTCGACATTCCCCATAGTTCCGCCCCGTACAAGGCAGCACTTACTCCTCTGGCCGCGTAGATGTCCAGTACTGCAGCTATGGGTTTAGTTGAGGCTGCTCTCTGCTCTTTTAGCAGGGTCCCGGTTACTCTTTTTAGGTTTAACAACATCTTGAGCAGATGCTGGTCCCATTTCATGGAGTCCACCAACCTGATGCCCAGATAATCGAAGGTTTTAGTCCTGTCCAATGCCACGGAGCCCAATGTTGGCGGAGGGCCCAGTTTTTGCGGAGGGTTCAAAATAAGGTACTTTGTTTTATCTGTATTTATACAGAGTCCTCTTTGTTTACAGAAATCGTCAAAGCCTGAAAGAAGCTGTTGTAGGCCCATTGGCGATTTTGACAGGAGCAAAGTATCGTCCGCAAAAAGCAGGGTGGGAATGGAACGACCTGCCAGACGAGGGGCATCTGCTGGAATCCTTGACAAATGGTCCACCACCCCATTAACGTAGAGCGAAAAGAGTGTTGGGGCAAGAACACACCCTTGCCGGACTCCTCTGTTCACATCTATTCTTCGAGTTTTTTGGCCATTGGGACCCCAGCGAATTTGGGCGTAGTTGTTTTCATGAAACTTCATGACCAGGTGGAGCAAGTAAGGTGGCAGGCCAAGATCATTAAGAACCTTCCATAGATTGTTTCTGGGGACCAAATCGAAGGCCGTCCGGAGGTCGATGAAAGCCAGATATAATGTACCCTTCCCAATTGTGACGACCTTCCAGTAGATCATAAGAAGCCTTAGCGATTGTTCAATTGTTCCAGTGCCAGCACGGAACCCTGCCTGAAAATCCGAAAGGATCCTGTTCTCATCTGCCCATTGCTGTATTCTTGTTAAAAGAACCTTGCCTGCGACTTTTTGTGAGCAGTCGATCAGGCTGATTGGCCTGTAGTTCCCTGGATCTTCTCTCGAACCTTTTTTGTGAAGGGGGACCACTTCAGCGGCCATCCAAGAGGCAGGCAAAGGTGCGCCCACCATGGCAGCATTCAGAACCGAGGAGATCAGCGTGCTCCAATCGTCTATGTCAACTCGGAGCAAGTCACCCGGAAGACCATCGGGGCCAGCCGCCTTGCGCGGAACCAGAGATTTTATTGCACCTTCCGCTTCTTTCTTAGTAAACAGACTTTCCTCGGGTCTTTCCATCACTCTAGAGGGCTGTGGTAAAACGAAATCCAACGCTTCAACTGCGGTTGCCGTATACAATTTCGAAAAATGTGTGAACCATAAGTCCTCGGTTATGTTACAGGTGATAACTGTATCAAGGGGTCTGTTTTTCTTGTGAACTAAGTCCCAAAAAGCTTTTGCGTTTTTTCCGCCGCTGGCAGTTCGGAGATCCTGCCAGAACTTGTCTTCCCAGTCTCTCTTTGCTGTTTTAAGCTCCGATTTATAGCCCTTCCGTTCGGTGGATATTAGGGTGGCATCTCCACTTTTCACCGCCAGTATCAGGGCTCTCTTCTTGGCACGACACTCCTTCGTGTACCAACCTGACTTGCCCCGCTGATTATTGCGATTAGGGTTCCCATTTTTTACTTTGGCCTTGAAAAGGTCCCCAATTGAGAATGAGACCTCACAGAACAATGCTGTAATCTGATTTGGGCAAATAGGCTGACTTTTTAAAATGGCACAGGCTGTGGAAGTAACAGTTCTGATACATGCCATTTTCTCCTCATCTATTGCCACTTTGTCCCATTTCAGACGTCTTAAGCAGTTTGTTGGGACCACTCCTCCCAAAGGCCCTGTCGCAAGTGCATCATGATTTCCACTTCCAGGGAAGTTCTCTTTCCACCAGGTTGATAGGGTCAAAGAAAGGGCATTATGGTCACTGTCCAGGGAGGGTATAACTACCATATCCTTCATATGTGCCCACAAAGAAAAGTTTAAAAGGATATAATCGATCCGGGAAGAATGACCGACCCTGTTATATGTATGAGCCCCCACTAAGTCTGATGGTGTCCTCCCATTGGCTGCCCTTAGGCCGTGCTCTAAAGTGAGGGAATTTAGTTGGATGATTCTGGGGGTCCAACTATTTATGATGGGCAAGTCTAGTGACGGGACACCTCTCCTAGAATCTTCATCATTTACATCCAGGGATTCATCGGGTAACAAAGGCTCGAATGTGCAATTGAAGTCCCCCATAACCAAAATTAGGGAATCGCTACAGCACTCACCCAGGGCTACCTCCAGGTCCAAGAGCGTTGGTGACAAGGCTCTCCCGGAGGCCCCTCGTGTATAGATGTTAATAATCTCCAGTTTCTCTGCTCTCCTCGGGCAAGTTACAGTGAGGTGCATCAAATCTGGAGTTTTTTGGGGGTGATGGTGTACCCTCCATCCCAAAGTGATGTTTATCCAAACCAAGAGACCTCCATAGGGGCGACCTCTTCCCGAAGCTGGGATTTCTGCCGGGACAAAAAAGGTGGCATTACCTACTCGGTGCCTTGGTTCTACGCACCACGTCTCTTGAAATGCGCAAACTGAGTGGGGTTCAACGAGCGCCTCCCAGTCTGGGACATCTAGCTTACTGCTTAAGCCTGCCACATTCCAACTAATAATTTTCAAAGGGGCATGATGCTGGGGCTCATTACAACCGCTATTCCCACCCTGAAGACCCGGAATTTGAGGTCCAGCCACTAGTTCAAATTTATCTGTCCCATCACCTGAAGGAATGGGTAGGATTGGGGTAGGCGAGGGATGGGGCAGATTTAATTTGGAATTCCATCCAGCCAGCTGCTTTCCCCCATTTTACCTTTCTAATTTCCATTCACCAATTTCTTGATTCAGAAACTCCTGGTACTCGAAAGAAAGAGAAGTTAACCTTTGGATTTTCAGCCATACCTTTACCTGGTCTAAATCTAGAATTGTGGGTTCTGACTTTAACTAATGGAATACGTTAAGAAATCCCTCCTCGATCCCTGGGTTGTCCTCTAATGGTGTCTTCATTCCCTCATTTTTTATTCATTTTACGTAGTTCCTATTCTCTCTATTTTTGCCATCCATGCCAACATTTTCCTATCCGAAAATCCTCACTCTTCAGATTTTCCATTGGTATTTCTCCTTATTTTCTATTCTTGCTCTAAATTCTGTTTGCCGTTGGTATAGCTACAGTTCTATTTTCTTCTTATCTCTTTCATCTATCCCTGCTGACTTCAACTTTCCTTCCATCCTGGCCAGATCTTCTTCTAACTGAGTAATATCACTTTATTTTATTTTATGCTCTTGGACAGCATTTGAATTGAGTATCCCTCCCAGGTAGGCTTTATTTTTTGCCCCGTACATCTTTTGTTCTTTCTGTTCCTTTACTATGTTCAAAGAACTCAGCTGTTGTCCCCTGGATCTCCAATACCTTATCTGTATGTAGAAGAAGCTTCCTGTCCAATGTCCATCTTGTTGCCTTTTTATAACCCCACAGAGTAAAACGAATAACTATAGCAGCAGGATACGAAATATGAATAGGCAAGTCCTTAAGCCTCTGTATTTTATTCAATTCACAACTTTCTACAAGAAATACATCTAGCTTTGAATAATGACCATATTTTTGCTTAGAAGGGTGCAGTTCCTGCGTTTTTCCTTCCACCAGGCATTAGACCAGCTCAGGTTTTCCATCAAGGAGAGGAGCTGATCTTGCATTCTTGGGGAGTTGACCTTAAATGTCATCAATGACCTGCCTAGGGCGTTATATAAACTAATGTTGAAATCCCCTGTTATGAATATTGGGGAACAAAAACTAATTGTGCAGCAAAGAGTTGTTTTAGTGGTGTTTCATCATCAACTTTGGACCCGTAATAACTGGCTATAGCAAACCGATCTTTCTGTACCATAAAGTCAACAATGGCCCAGCGCCCCCCAACATCTGTCCCATGTTTTATCACCTCTATACCTGTGTTAGCCCAAATTACAATTGCCACACCCTTAGTACAACATGTTTGGTCTGTTGCAATTACCTCCTCAACTCAGCTCGGCTTCTGCATCAGCTCTCTGCATTCAATTTTTAGTAAATGAGTTTCTTGCAACACCATAATTATGAACTTCTATCTCTTACATAACTCAAAATCTGGTGTTTTTTCCTTCTCATCCTAAGGCCATTCACATTCCAACACATCATGTTAACATTAGGATAATGAAAGATTGCAAACTTGGTGACCAGCCACAAGTAACTGACCGCAAACTCCTAACACGATACGGTCATGCACTACCTAACTGACTTTTCGAGACAGAGGATTCTTCGGGGGAGGCCTGTGGGAAGCCGGCCTGCTATATGATGTGCACCAATGTAAGTGGGCACCTTGCACCAGCCCATACAACCATTTTTGGTGAGTTAAGAGGTCTTAGACAACCATAGAAAGCTCTCTATGTGATAGCTGTGGATTGCAGTTTTCAGGCTTAGTCCAAAAGGAGTGTAAAGCAGCTTGTTTTTATCAAAATGCAAACTTAAAGTATAGAGTAAGTGAACATGAATCACACAAGGTATTTTATAAAAATATGTGTTTATTATACAATACTCTCTAGCACGTTTAGATATCTCCTACCCAGAGATAATCACAATGCACACAATACTTTGCAAAGAAAAACAGTAAATAGCACAGAATACACAGTAGGCCCCAAGGGGGGGACCAAACCATATACTAAGACAGTGGTATAAGAACCACAACTCCGCTCAAGACAGTATTGAGAGGACGTAAAAATGCTGGGGAACCAAGGAACCACCCAAGGTAAGTAGATATGGACCCCACGGAGAGCATGTGCAGGTATGGGATTATGACTGCGTGCTCCGTACAACTCTACGGGTAAGCCGCGGTTGGATTTTTAAACATTAGGGGCCCTTCCCAGTGGGCAGTGAAGAAACCATGTGGAAGACATAAGGTAGGAGAGCCATCCCACCCATGGATACCCTAGTACCCATGTTACCTGCACCAGGGATGCCAGGTGCATAGTTGAACCCAATGGAGGACTTCAGGAAAGTGCCTCTGTTGAAGAAGGAGAAAGTGTCAGTGGAATCTGAACGTGGATTCCAGATTAGAGGTACCTGCAAGCATAGGGGACTATGTCACTCAGGGGTGACCAGGAGACTGGAAAGCTGAATGCCCTCTGATGTAAGGTGTTGCAGGATGGATGACGATGACCTTGACTCTGCAGCTCTGAGGACCAGGCAATGCTGATGAAGCCCAGGAGCCATGCACGAGCTATCCCATGTTGGATGTCTAGTGCTGAGTGGTCGGTGTCTGGCGGGAGCACCTACAAGCCTTGGCAAATGCAACCAACGCATAAGTTTAAGAAGGTGCAATGTTGGGCCCAGCAAGGTCCAGGGGACTTACTACAAGCATGGGAGTCAGAGCAGGCCCTGGGCAATCAGTGAAACCCGGAAAAAACAAAGGTGACCCTCAAATTGACCCAGAGGCACTGGATTCACTAGAGGACCTCTAGCAGCTTACCAAAAGATGCAGGCCACTACGCACCAGATATGGTGTGGCTGAAGATTCTGGTCACTGGAGGTGCACGAGGTTGAGGTTACTTGGAGCCCAAAGGTCTTCTGGGAAGGAAGCCAACAAGCCTTTGCAACTGCAAGTTGATGCATTGCACAGGGGTTCGGGTATTGCAACCCCCACAAGGGATACTGGCCTCAATCTTAGTGAGTGGGCAGGGCAGGCCTCCCTAGCTGTTGAAAACCACCACCTGTGTTGCAGAAACTTTTGTTGTCATGAGGAGCTTAGGATCAGCAGACCGGTTGGCTTAGTTTCTGTGACTCTTTCATTCCAAGGGAGATTAATTCAGGTGTCTTTTATGTCCACAGGCATTGGAAGGTTCCTGTATGGTGCACAGGCACAGACAATGCAGCAGACTGGATGGGAGACAAAGTCAGCCCAAAGTCCAGCAAAGTCCAGAGTGCCCAGACGGTAGAAGAAGTGGTGTCTTATCTGAATCTTGTCCCACGACAATCCTAGGGACCCACCTACAGATAAGCCCTTAAGTACCCTCAGGAAAGGGTGAGATGATTCAGGTGACCCTCTCAGGGGAGGGTCTGGACAGGGGGAGCTTACTCCCATGCCCTTTGTCCAGTGTCACTCCAGAACTGGTTTGAACTGGACTATGCATGGGGACACCAAATATGCCCCTCATGCAGGCTGAGTGGTACTGGCAAGCATACCCACCCTGCCCCAATACACTAAATCCTGTCTGGGGGGTGGTCACAACTCCCTGTGACAGAATGCCTATTGTTCTGCTGTTAAAAGGGGTTCAAAGACAACCAGTAACCAAAGACCCCTTTATGTTGCCCGGCGGTATCGCCTCTATGACCCACCAATATTAATCAATGAAGAAGCAGGCGCTGGAGACTGGAAGGCAGGAAACGAGGATTTTATTCTCTCCGGAGGAGAACACATCAATTCAGACAGCAAGTATCGTCACGAGGTGCTCTAACCACATCTCTGAGGCCTGGCCTCTTATACTAGGGTTTATGACCTTTATTGCACGTAACACATTCTCGCAACACTTTGATATTTGAAAGAACATCCTCGGAATCTCCCCTTCAGGTCCGTTCCCACATACATTTACCGTTGAATTCCCCACCCCGGTCACAACAGGTGATGATTGTCGCGCAGCAGGGCATTCCGCCGATTCACGGAATGCGTGGAGTTGATCGGATCTCATAGGGTGGGGGCTTTGATCGGCTCGAGGGTCTTTTGATGGGGAGGGGCAGCTTCCTACTGTACGGGGTAATAAACAGTATCCGCAGGGCCAGGTGGCGGCCTGGGAACAAGGAAGACAAACGGGGACACAGGAAAAAGGGGGTTTGCATCAAAGGACCTGAGACCATGAAAGGAATGAAGGGAGGTGTCGCGCTGGGAACAGGATGGGATTTAGTGGTGGAGCTGCGCTGAAGAGGGGTTTATGACCCAAGGAGAGCGAGGGGGCTGTCAGCGTGCGGGGGATGTCTGCGAGGCTAAGAAAGAGAGTGAGAGACGCGCTGGCTATCAGCGAGGGGCAGAGGGGCCATGGTGCTTTGAAATGGCTGCTGATTACGCACAAGGCATGTGAGGGGGGGGGGGTGACTAGTACATGGGGGCGCTGGCGAGGGTGAAGAACCGGGTTGGGGGTCAGGGACGTACAGAGAGTGGTTCTGATCGTAACAGCCAAAATATGGCAGATGTGCATGACGAAAAAGTGTGGCATCGGGAAAAAGGCAAGATGGCGTAGATAATGTTCACCAAACTGTATTAATTTTCCACAGTCCTCCCTTTAACATTTCCAAGACATCTTGCTGGCCTATTTCCTATCTATACCTATTGCAGCGGTCATAAGTAAGGGAGAGGGGACTTAGGCAAAGGAACTGTATATAAACATCACATTATAAACATCACATTGAAAAATCTCATCATCTAGTAGGCGGGTTCATCGTTAAGTTGGTTGCAGAAAAAGTCATAGTAATGCAATATCAGACTAGAATTATGTAGCGAGGGCGCTGGGTACAGATCATAGATACTTATAGTCATTTGGAATAGGAACTGGTAAGTTATCATATAAATAAGTCCTTTTTGTACTCGGCAGGAGCATAGTCAGTCCAATGGTGGTTGGGAGAGAAATGAGATATAATAAAAATAAATACCAGAGTTCTCAATGTCTTTGTCGTCTTCTGTTGGCACTGTTAAGCACCTGGATTACAATTCGTTCTGTCAACAGGAATGTTCATGTGGATTGAGTCGTTGGAGGTCTGCGGGCAGGGGTACATCTTTCTGTCGTTTTCGCCAGACCTCATGGGAGAAATGAGTTATGGTTTCGGGCACGTACATTTTCTTCCATAACTCAGAGCATAGTTATTAGGAGGCAGAAAGGATTGTGATAAAAAGTGCAATTGTCTTTGAGTGGTGGGGTCTGTTTGTTTCTTGAGTCTCTGTGATGGGTATTTCCTGTTGCTTCCATCATCATCGAGGCGTTCAGCAGCGGGTAGAACCACATACTTCGTTCATCTTCTCTTCGGGGGCGACCCTTGGTGGAGTTCTAGGTCACCGTTCTGATATTAACATAGTTCGTGGTCTACTTAGTCGGAGCTCCCTCCCTTTTGACGCAGGAAATACCCTTCTCTGGATGGTTCAGTAGCATTTAGAGGATTTTGAAAGTTCAGGTGGAAGGGGGTGTGTGTGAGGGGTCCTTATGGTAGGTCGGAGGAGGAGGGGATGGAGCAGGGCCAAGTCGGGAACAGACCTGGAGGACGGAACGTTTTTGACGGGCGGGTCCGTAACCGGGTTCAGAGAGCGGGGACTTTTCGGCACACATCAATCATAGAGCAGGGGCCTCAGGTCAGCCCTTTCCTTTAGGTTTGTCGGAAACAGTGCCTCGTCCTGCAACTCCTTACTGTTGTGCTCTCGCCTTGGCCTCCGTCGCTGATGTTCCACGACCTGCAGTCGGGCCGCGTGCTCCCACATCCGGTCTCTTTCTCCTCCGACAGTGGTACCCTTAAATGAGTTTGAAAAGACAGTCTTTAGAGATTTTGCAGAGGAAGGTAATTACATAAATCTATTTCTCTCCCAACACCAAGCAACTGGGGTGAACATCCGCTACATCGAGATTTGCAGCCAACGTATAAACAATTGATGATGGGTTTGCTGGATTTCCTACAACTTCCCTTTGTGGCTAATTCTTTGGCGTTTTGTTGATTATTACATTCATTTGTCGTGGTACGAGGTCTGATACCCATTCATTGCATTCGCCTATTACAGTAGATGTCAGTTCTTCTGGTAGAGACCCATCTCCCTAGTACGAGTCTTGCAAGGCTAGGCCGGTCTTCAGGGCTTTGTATCTTACGGAAAAGTGCAACGTGCTATTCACCATAGTCTGATAGGCATCCTTCTGAGGGATGAACATAGGCTAAACGACTCTCCATTACATCAATGCGTCCTATCTTTTAGCTAAACATCCTATTTTCAACAAGGTTTACTGCAACAAGTTCCTTCAGTTTCGATCTAATTTTAACTTTGCAAGCATCTTTCTAACTTTCTACATAGTTTCTCACAACCTGGCTACTACAAAAACACGGGGGGGCTTGCGATAATTATTAAACTTATCCTTGGGGTGGGTGGGGTCTTATGGGAAACAACTAGGAACACAGCGAATTGGAGCAAGGGCGTTTTTCAGATTCTCGTTCTGGGCAGCTGATACTAAACTGGGGGCATTCTGGGAAGACGGGGGTGTCTCGATCATTTTTTTTTTTTGCTTGGGGTACGGAGACAACTTGGAATGGGGAAGGTCGCATTACCACAGACATTTTTTTATCATAGAAGCCACTGACAAATAGTTCCCTGACTGTGGGTCAAATTTAGGGAACCTTAGTCGTCTTACCTGTCCCTTTCCTTTTGGCCAATTTAATTTTCATCCATATTTAGCAGAAAAGGAGAGGTAGTAACGTGGTATCGATACAATTTTATTTAGGACGAATTTGTGCAAATACTTGTGGTATTTGGGGCCAATCAGGAGGTGCACCAGGTTCGCCAATTAGGTGCCAGTCGCTAGGAAGAGGGAAAGTGTGGAGGGGTGAAAGAGAGAGAGAGAGAGAGAGAGAGAGAGAGAGAGAGAGAGAGAGAGAGAGAGAGAGAGAGTAACAATAGGCCAAATAGTACACGTGTGACATGGAGAATGACCGTGTATTGTTTGGGCTATTCAGTGCATTACCCAACGTTAGACGTTTCGGGTCTGTGTTAGGATGTAGAAAGCATGCAGTTTTGGGACGGAAGAGCATTAGGTCTGGTACAAAAAGGTCGCGCATTGAGTAGGGCGTCTTTTTGTGTCGTCTTGCAGCGTTAGTCCGTTTTCATGCATCGGGCGTGACGTGGCTCCAGGTCCTTTACGGTACCCTAATCGGGACTCCAATGTAACCTGCAGAGGGAAAAAGGAGGAAAAGGGAGGGGGAACAACATCCGAGCACATCAAATGTACGGGCACGAAAATCCTTTACTTACCACATACTCGTACTTATCTCCTCGGGATATAATCCCTAGGGTCTTGGTTTCTGAAGTCAAGGGGGCGGGCAGTGTGATAGGTGGTTCGTGGGGGGGTTCGAGGGTGGCATTATGGATCGTGTGTAGGGAAACGCTAAAAAAGAGGAATCAGAGGTGCCTAGCGCGAGGTACCTGGTTTTGTAGATGTATCTGGCCATCGGGATCCTTAAATCATTCCCAAAGCTGTGATGTTCTAAGGCATATCAGTTCTTCGGTCAACCCTGTCCCTTAGTACCTTCGACCACCATACCTTTATAACATTCTATCAATCACACCGCTTTACTTTACCCATTCTCAGAAGTTGAGGTCCTTCTTCATACGTTAGTTCCTGAGCTTAGTCGCATATTTTGGAGGCAGCGTATCATACCTTTGATTCGATCATCAATCCAGGGCCGAACAACCATTTTTCAGATAACCTTAAAAAAAGAGCAGAACGGTTGCGCACAGAAAAAGCCCTCCCACCAATTCCCACATTTACAAAAGCATGTGATGCCTATTCATAGTTTGGAAAACCTTTATTTGCATAATCGTTCAGTACGTAAAATGTGAGAGTGCAATCATATTTTGGCCGGACATGTCGACGATGGAAGCACATACAGTAGGGGGTTATTTTGTGGCACAAGAACATGTTAAAAAGGCCTAATTAATTATTTGCAAGTAACTAAAAACGTTTCATTGCGTGATGAGGGATCAGGGGCATTTCAGTTCATAAATGGAAACACAGTCAAGCTCATTGTAATCACATTTCCTAGATGTATACCGTGGGTGTGCATCATAGGCGACGTTATGTACCAGTTACAATAAATATCAAAATAAATCGTTCATTGAAATCAACATTTTTACGGGACCCCTTTCAAATGTTCGCCAAGTGAACCCTCCTCCCTTTTTCATCAAGTGCGCAATGGTTCGTATATATATCTTAGTACATCAAGTCTCATTAGCTAAGGAACACCACGAGGCATCCGTTAGTTCCTATTGATACCGGCGCCATTTTGGGCGAGGCCGGTTTAGTCCGGAAGTAGCATCAGGGGCAAAAATGTCTCCGACGATTGGCGGTTGGACCAGGGTCCCTTTCGGCAGTTCAAAAAACCTGTGCCAACAGAGGGGCTGGTGGTGTGGACCGTCAATCAAGAGAGGGAGGGAGGTAGAGTCTTTCTTACCGGGTCATGTTGATGTTCAGCCGGAACTTACTCGAGTTTGTTAGCCCATAATGTTCCTGGGTGGTTCAGACTGAAGCTGGTGCAGACACGAGAGCACCACCATCTTGTAGCTGTGCCGTGGTTATTTCATTAGTGATCAATGCAGCTGTTCCCCATCGGAAGCCTGAAGGGGCCGAGGGCTCTTGGGACTTTGGTAGAATCTTCAAAGTCGAGGGGATGTTTGTCGATGGTGGGGGCTTGCGCCCAGGTGGGCAAGCGCCCGAGTTGCAATTTCGGACAAAGTTACTCCAGCGGCCTAGACCCGCCTTCCAGAGGGCCCAGGCGCCATTTTGAGACCCTGCAGCTGCCGCCCTTCGTCGTATCTATCAGGAGTGGAAGAAACTTCTTGTGGTGATGAAAGCGGAACATCATGCTGTTGGAGCAGGACATTTTGGTTCGGGGCGCCAGGGTGCAGCTGTGGAGCCTTCATCTGGGGAGGTGAGGGAGGCTCGTCCGTGCCGCCTCCCTCTCCCGGCGCATCCCACGTCGCCCCTTTGAATCAGGGGTGCACATGATGACCACCCTACACCCCTGATTCCGACTCTTGGGGGACCATTGTACGTCCGGTGCTGCGCAAGTATGCCCGTCGGACATTGTATGTCCTGTGCTGCGGAAATATATGTGCGTCGGACATTGTAAGTTCTGTGCTGCGCAGGTATATGGCCGTCGCCCGGCTGGAGGACATCGGCGCCGGGCCAGGGCAGGGAAGCCTCCTACCTGTGGAGGTGGGAGAGGCTCGTCCGCGTCGCCTCTCCCTCCCTGCCCACCCTGCATCAGCTCGATGGAAGAATTCGCGATGGCCGGACCAGGAGATACGAGGGAGGGGGTCATTTGCATCCGCCCCCTCCCTACTCGTGGCCCGGGGGACGCCATCCCTGGAAGGGTAGTATGGGAAGACCATTTCATTGCCTGCTTTGAGGAGCCTCCTGTACCTTCTCGCCGGCGATCTCTTTTGGTCTATGGCTGTTGGCAGGCCCCGCCCCACACGTGCTATGTGTTTCGGGTGGGCGGGACCGTCGAACTGTTACATTTCGAGGACTTCCGGAGTGAGTGTAATATGTTTTGTATTTCTCCTATTAGTACAGTTTGCTTTAGAGAGTGTTTTACTAGTTATTCTATTTACCGTTGGTTGTGTGTTATCTTTACCGTAATTAAATCCTAAATTATATAACAGATGCTTGGCTTCCTTGAGTCCTTTCTCTAACGGGGGTTGTTTACACTGGCCTGTAATTGTTTTTTGTTTTTCAGAGTGGGGGAGCAACAGAGAGCAATCAGTCCCAGAACTTTAACATGTCGTTAAAATTGGTCTGACAAAATCTGTGCCATCGAGCATAATCAAACGTGGTGGTTCTATCCGTCCTGTCCGTGCTAGTCTGATTGGTTTTTATCTCGCGCCTTTTCCCTTTCTGTCGGCCAGTTCTTTCTGTCGACCCTCCGCTCTTACCTATGCTCTGTAGAGTCGGGCATTGGGCTTTCCAGTGCCCGAGGCATCTACAGAAAGCACATTGGTTTTGTTTTAAATCTGTTCGTCCTGTGCATAGTGTCGGGGGATTACTTTCGGGTCGTTGTGTCCCGGGGTTGTTCTGTCGGCACATCCCTTTACACCGTTCCCTTTTCATGTCTACTCCTCGGAACTGTGCCATCACTGGCCCTTCCCTTTGCCTACTAGACGTTTGGAGGGTTGTCCGTCGTGTCTCTTCACCCTTTCTGACTTCATCGCTTTCCTTTCGTCGTGTGGCTTCTTTGCGCCACATACCGAGACTATCGAGCATAATAGGTGTTGTTTCATTCCTACGAAGGGCTATTTCTACCGTTTCTATTTTGTCAAGATCGAAGGATCCTATCAGTGGCCACTGACTTTCTCGATCCCTTTTCGTATATTTATGCCATAGCTCGCTATAGGCTATAGCGATCAATCCATGCTTCATGAACATGTCCTTATTAGGGGTGCCTTCCAGCGGAGCCGGATGGTTCATCTCTAATAAGCGGTCCGGGCTAAACAGGCTACTAACCAGTGGGGAGAAGACAGGCATGACGGATCACAATGGGATGATAGTCAGCACTACCTATCTTATCACTGCGTGCAAAGACTAGACAGAATATTTCTATTCTACGTTGTTTGCAGGCAGTGAATACCTCATGAACCAATCTTGAGCAATCAATGTTAGGTCAAAAATAAAAAATCAATATAGTCAATGGGGAGAATAAGTAGGCTCGCAAAGGTCCGCGTCACCTACCCTTTCACTATCTGCAAAGAGGGGACCTATTCTTCCCTGTTTGCAGACAGAGAATCTCCAGAAAACAATCTATAACAGTTAATCAATGGGGGAGGGGCAATTGTTCAGTGGGGGAGAAAGATAGGTCCGACGGGTGCGTACCTATCCTTCACTGTTTATAAAGGGAGAGCCTGTTGTTTCTCCGTTTGCAGACAGTGAATCTCCAAATAAATTAACAAAAAGTAATACTAGTATTTTCTCATCAATTATCAATCACTTTCGCAATTCGTCGTGTTTACACGACCTTACCCGGACCGCATGGACAGTTTCTTGTCTTCCGAATCCAGCGCCCGATCGTCCTCTTCTCTTCGTACTCCTTGCGGCACTCCTGATGGTTCCCAGTCAGGACCGCAGATCACTCGAGAGAGGTCTGTTCGGAACCAGTGAAGTTCGGATGATCGGCTGTCAGACGAGGGTCTATCGGACAGGGTACCTTCCGATCGTTGCAGTCGTTCACTCTGTCGTCAGGACCTCTCCCACTGGATCCACGAGTCGCTGATGGGCCCCACGCTTGGGACGCCAATTGTTAAAAGGGGTTCAAAGACAACCAGTAACCAAAGACCCCTTTATGTTGCCCGGCGGTATCGCCTCTATGACCCACCAATATTAATCAATGAAGAAGCAGGCGCTGGAGACTGGAAGGCAGGAAACGAGGATTTTATTCTCTCCGGAGGAGAACACATCAATTCAGACAGCAAGTATCGTCACGAGGTGCTCTAACCACATCTCTGAGGCCTGGCCTCTTATACTAAGGTTTATGACCTTTATTGCACGTAACACATTCTCGCAACACTTTGATATTTGAAAGAACATCCTCGGAATCTCCCCTTCAGGTCCGTTCCCACATACATTTACAGTTGAATTCCCCACCCCGGTCACAACAGGTGATGATTGTCGCGCAGCAGGGCATTCCGCCGATTCACGGAATGCGTGGAGTTGATCGGATCTCATAGGGTGGGGGCTTTGATCGGCTCGAGGGTCTTTTGATGGGGAGGGGAAGCTTCCTACTGTACGGGGTAATAAACAGTATCCGCAGGGCCAGGTGGCGGCCTGGGAACAAGGAAGACAAACGGGGACACAGGAAAAAGGGGGTTTGCATCAAAGGACCTGAGACCATGAAAGGAATGAAGGGAGGTGTCGCGCTGGGAACAGGATGGGATTTAGTGGTGGAGCTGCGCTGAAGAGGGGTTTATGACCCAAGGAGAGCGAGGGGGCTGTCAGCGTGCGGGGGATGTCTGCGAGGCTAAGAAAGAGAGTGAGAGACGCGCTGGCTATCAGCGAGGGGCAGAGGGGCCATGGTGCTTTGAAATGGCTGCTGATTACGCGCAAGGCATGTGAGGGGGGGGGGTGACTAGTACATGGGGGCGCTGGCGAGGGTGAAGAACCGGGTTGGGGGTCAGGGACGTACAGAGAGTGGTTCTGATCGTAACAGCCAAAATATGGCAGATGTGCATGACGAAAAAGTGTGGCATCGGGAAAAAGGCAAGATGGCGTAGATAATGTTCACCAAACTGTATTAATTTTCCACACTGCCTTCCCCTGCTCAAGCTTGGCTCAGCAGCAGGAGGGCAGAATCATCTCTCTGGTCATCAGCAACAATTTTGTGCCGTACGGGTCAAGGAGGCTGATACTGGGAACAGTGAGAGCCCAATTGAGGTCTCTTCCAGTACTTGGAATCATGCCTCCCATACCATTTATGGTGTGGTGGTATGATTCCAACATGTTTGATACCAAACATGATAGGATTCGTTGTGGCCAGTTTTGAGCTGGCCATCATGTAATTACGTGGTCCCCCTCTATATAGTATATGGCTCTTTCATTTACAAACCGGGAGAATGGACTCCGTAGGCTGTAGGGCTGTCCTGCTCATGCAAGGGCACCCTCACACTTAGAACCAAGAACCCTGCCTTCAGGATTGATAAGGCCTGCTACAGGGGTGACTTATAGGTTTAAGTGCAGTTACCCTGGATATAGGAAACCTATATCTTTACTATGTGGTGCTAGCACCAGCTTACACAGACTGCAATGCCAAGCCTGTAGCTCCATTTTGAATGGTCTCCCATGGGTGGCATAATGCATGCTTCAGCCCATGGTGGACCTGTGGGGTACCTATGCCCTGGGTACTTTAGCACCATATACTAGGGACTGATAAGGGTACCCCAGTATCCAATCTGGGAAGTACCGAAATACTGAACATAACATTTTAATGGAGAAAGCAGATATACTGGGGTCCTGATTAGCAGGACCCCAGTCAGACTAGTCAGTAACAGCTTAGCATCTAGCAAAAAGTGGGGGTAACCATAAAAACAGAACCTACTTTCCTACAAGGCCCTAGGGAGCTGCACAGCAGATGCCCCCATTATTTGAGTCACAACAAAGGCCTCTATCAACCCTAAAGTTGCAGGGCTCCAAAGACGTGGTCTCTTCCTACCGACTGCACTGGGCCCATGCTGCTGAAGGCCTGTCCTGGGGCGCCACATTTCCCTCTGGAGCCGGATATACAGCACAAGCTATGAACTAAAGGCACACAAAGCACAGGAGGTTATGGGAGAGAGGGGATTGATATGCAGGAAGAAGGGGCAAGGTGCTCACGTGCCTGAATAGGTCAAGTCAAGTCAAGTCAAGAGATTTATATAGCACGCTACATACCCAGAGGGTCTCAAGGCGCTTGAAGAAGGGTGGGGAATTACTTGTCGAATATCCACGTTTTAAGTTGCTTTCTGAATGCTAGGTGGTTCTGAGTAAGGCGAAGGTGAGTGGGAAGTGAGTTCCAGGTTTTAGCTGCCAGGTAGGAGAAGGATCTACCTCCCATGGTGGTTTTGTTGATGCGAGGTACAGTGGCAAGGGCTTGGTTGGAGGATCGTAGCTGGCGGGAGGGGGTGTAGAAGGACAGTCGTAAGTTGAGGCATTCGGGTCCAATTTCGTAAAGTGCTTTGTGTGCGTGGGTTAGGAGGCGGAAAGTAATCCTCTTATTGACGGGGAGCTAGTCCTTAGACAATTATGGCCATGGTGCATGGAAGTGGAGTATTGTGAAAGGCACCTGATACTTCTGGTACTGGGGCAGCTAATGGAAGGCATTGAAGTGAGCGAAGGCACGTAAAGAGTTCAACTCGCAACAGGTCCAGTGGGAGCCCCGTGAAAGGAAGTGGACCAGCCAACTATTACTTGGGATGCATGGACAGTGAAGGGGAGAAGGGACCAGATGGGGAAGAGATACTTCTTGATGGCAGCCAATATTTTAGGAAATAGCCTTAAAGTGAAAATAACATCTAAAACAAAAGAACGTGCAACAAGGGATCAGTAGTTAGGCACTCCAGCATGAAGGATCTGCCAGTGAAGTGACAGTTAGTGGAGCAGTCAATGGTGGGAAAACCAGTGAAACAAGCAGAAATTCCAATGGCAATACATCTCTAAGGTCGTATTTGAGGATAAAGTCAAACAACAATAAACAGGCCACTAGCCTTAGCCAGGAAAAGGGAAGACCCCTTGAGTGGAAAGAGGTTAACGTTAGAAACTGTAGTGAGTGAGAGAAAGGATGGACAAAGTTAGGGAAATCGGCATAGGAAAACAGAAAGAAACTCTAGTAGTTGAAATACCAACATCAAATAGGTTCACCCCCACTTATGGTGCTATAACTGAGAGACAGGAGAACGAGAGGGGGAAGAACTACATAATCCTATGACAAATCCCAGGCTGGGAGTGAGCAAGGGTAAATGGCACCATCAATCACAAGTTTCCAGCGATGTGGAAGGTCATGAATACTAATAAAATACACTGTTTTACTGACCATGAGGAAGTTGATGAATTTCTGCAAATTTTAAATACAGGTGAGGAAGAATAGTCAATTATAAACGTGTGATGTGAAGGCTGCCTGGTGAAGGGGGGGCTCAAATAATGGCCTTTTTATGCCTTAGATACCATTCTAAATGGGTGAGTTCCCACAAGACTTTGGGGGCCGGGGGAAGGTGCACAAGGTGGGGCATTTAGCAGGAAACAAAAGTGTAACTGGAGTGTGAAATACCCGAAATTGGTGTTTAGTCCAGCTGACCAAGATGGGAGCAGGTGAAGGAATTTGAGGGCAACAGGAGCTATCGAAAAGTTGACAGATGCATCAGTTATTCATTCTCTGCCTAACAAAGATTCTGAATTCTTCAAATATTTGTTTCAAGTTTTGGCAGACAAGAGGGTGAGTAGAGTTGGTTAGTGGAGTTGTGCATGAGATAGAGTGCCCAATTCTTCATTCAGCTTTAGCAACAGTGATTCTCCAGAGCCTGAATAAACAACATCCCAATCTACCTTACACAATGATATTTTTACGCAATATTCTTGTTTTCAATATTGTTCCATTTAACCAACATTTTTACTTCTAACATCGTCCATCTAGGCACTGACACATTCGGTATGTTTGCCATCAATGCAAAGCTTTGGAAACTGCGACCACCTTCAAAATCTCCTCATTCTTAGAGAAGCAAGTCTAATACGTGATACCAGTCAGTCTTCTGACCTTGCCCTTGGACTGAAATCTCCCTATTAAATATCAGAGAAGAGATTATGCCTATTGTAACAAGGCCCATGCATGTTTTCTCATACATTCAAATATATAAATCGTCTTTGACAGTGTTGAACATGATAAGCCAATGTACAGTCTAGCAAAGTCCACGAGTATTGGCAGTATCAACCTTACATGACACTACTTTTTCATGGGCACAAAATGAAGCAAGTTAAAATGGGCTCTTTTATCTATACTTCGTTTTGCGTCACCATTATCTCCAAAGAATCTGCCTTTTCTCAGAGAATAGTTGTATCCCCAGGCATTTATGGGAGTTACCACAGTAGTCCATTCATGTGGCCTGCAACACTTAAATTTAGTGTATGCTTGGGATATTGGGGTCCTGCTTGATAGGATTACAATGTCTAGAAGAATAGCAATTTCCACAGAAGTGCAGGAGGCCTCAGGTGGTGGCAGTACTTCACACATCTATGTGCATATGTTCCCTTGTTCCTTCTTTGCCATGAACTGGATGCCAATCTGAAATGGTTAAGGGAAGCGTTGGGTCACTGAAGCATAATTTTAAGAAAATTGAAATGCAAAAGAGCCAGCACAGTAATCAAACTGCTGAGAGCTCTCTGTCGCAAAGAGTGTTCTTCAGGCTTTGGCTCCCATTTGAAGTGGATAGCATTTTAAGAATCACCCTTAAATTTTTGGAGACTAAGGGGGAAAGGAAGGTGGCGTATTGACTCCACCACTGAAGGACATACAGCTGCTCTCTCCTCTGAGGTCTTCAGCTCCCCGCTGTGATGTCTCTCCTCCTGCCCAGTATCCGGCGGTGATTTAATAGACCCATCCTGATAGCAGAGTGAGAGCGAGCCGCTAATGATTTTTTCAGGGGGAAATTGAAAGAAGGAAAGAATATGATGACGACGGTGTCAGATAACTGCTGTTTTTCTGCTGTATGCTGCGTGGGCTGTGGCCGAGGTCTCAGCATTACAGCGGCAGGGTCTTTCGTTCGTACAGCGGCAGTCTCCTCGTTCTCCTCCTGACCCTGCTTCTGACGGATGTGCCAGCTCACTCACACCAGCTGTGTGATTCACTCCGCCCGGATAGCGAGGTGGTTCACAGTCAGGGGGCGCTTCAAACACCAGCACAGCTCCCGCAGTGGGACTCTTCTGCCTTAAGGTGTTGCAGCGTTCTTACTGGCGGAGTGGAGGTAACGTGTGGAGGCAGTACCCGACAGATGCTGGCATCTGTATTCCAGCTGAGGGAAATACTGAGGGAAAAGCTGAGAGTGATGGCCCCACCATGGACAACTCATTGGGGGCGCATAGAGGTCCAAGCAGAGAGCGGAGGTCCCCCACAGCAGTTGAAGGTGTGGAAGGTCAGATTGGTTTTGAAAATGAGTTCCCTGTAGACAATGTTACAATGCCTCGGAGAGCTTTAATAGATGATAGTGTCTCAGGCTGTCTCACGGATCTTCAGGTGGGGAAGACCATTCTTAAACTACTATGCTCAGGGAAGGCTACTGTGCTTCTCCGGTCCTGCGGATCTGAATCTGCTGTCCCCCTTGCCCAGAAGGCTGAAGTACTGAATGCTGCAGTTAATGAGGGTTGGGGGAGCATGGAGGGTTCTAATAGTATCCAGTGAACGGATGTTACTCCTGTTGGAATGTGCTAGGCGGATCAGGGCCCTGCTGAACCCCTTCCTCCTTCTTCTCCACTTGAGGCTGGTGGTGATGAGACTGGAACTATCTCTCCTGTTTTGGAAATCTACCCCCAAACCGAGGGCCCAAATAACGAAGGCTCTTCTGGTCACTCAAATAGTACTGCGAAGGAGATTAGTCCAGGCATTGTTGGCAACTGCCGGCCAGACTGTATTGGTGATGGAGCTGGAGGTAGCAAGGAGCAAGCAAACAACATTGTCGAAATAGGGAAGGGTTTGGATTCTCCTATTAACTCTTCCTTACTTGGTTTGGGCAGTGTTAATATCAGGAACAAGAATGATGCAGTGCGTAGTTCAGGGGGTAATACACTTGAGGGGGGAGAACCCCAAAAGAAAATGGCCCTAAATCAGGTCAGACTGGGAAAGGTGGTGGAGGCCATGGTGGCACTGGCAATCGATGCACTCCAAGGATTGAAGGGTGCATCAAGCACTTCTAAGGCCTTTCCGGGAGTTAGACCGCTACAAAAAATGGTGTCATCAAAGGGAGAAGTACGATCTATTGTTTCCAGACTCTCTAATGTAGGGTCACAGGGGGACACGATGGCTCCCACTCCAGTAAATGGTCGCTCAGACTCGCTGGCTACCATGGCCTGTGTCACCTTTGTAGTCCATCAACTAACTAGTAATCCTACTGCTACTGACATCTGCTTACACAATATGAAATGTGCAAAATCTTCAAACACGGGAGCTGGCCTCGGTCATGGTCAAAATGCTGCTGATAGGGTGCCTTTTTAATTCCAAGGGTTCAACATCAGCTGGACTCAACACTTCACCCGCAGTGTCTGGGTCTTCTCCTTCCCCCCACAGTTCTCTGGGCATTGAAGAAGCGGGAGCAAGATGCAATGTTGAGCAGAACTTTTTGGATGGAAGAAATGGAGAGGGTGAGGAGCCTTCACCCTCTAGTATTATGCAGGCTCTAAATGCTCAGAGAGCGGAAGCACAAGCCTATTACTAACCGGCGAGGGTGAACTGCATTTAAATTAAAAAAAGCACTATCTGAGATTACTACCAAGGTCTACCACTTAACAGCTGAGGCCTCTGAACTGCAGGAGCGGGTAGCAGGCGTGGAGGAAGTCAATACTCATACGGTCAAGGTGGTTACCGCACAGGAGTCACAGTTGATATCAATGCAACTAAAAAATTGACGATCTTGAAAATTGCCAGTGGCGTCATAATCTGAGGATTTTTGGGGTACAGGAAGGATGGGAAGGGTCTGATCCTTGTGAATTTGTTGTGGACGTGTTATAGAAAGCCTTCCCGGACCTTTAGGACGGGGATATGGACACACAGGTCCAAAGAGCATATCATCTTCCATTATTCCTGTCATCAAACTCTCAAACCCCAAAAATTTATTCAAGGCCTATTTTGGTATTCTTGGGAAACTTTCTGCTTTGCCAAGCTATTTTTTCTAAGGCCAGGTCTACGGCTTCCTTTCAAGTTGACTCTATGTCAATTTATGTGAGATCTGATTTGTGTAAGTCATCTAGGGATAAGAGATGGCAGCTTCGCCAGCTCATGGATTCATTTAAGTCTGTTTGCTCTCAGGTATTTTTGCAGGAGCCTGCTCGGCATAAAGTTATTAAGGATGGTCGCTCATACTTTTTTTCAAGTGAGCAGGAGGCTAAAAATGCACTGGCTAATTGGCAAACCACCCCCAATCCTTGATTAATATAGCGTTCTGGCTCAATCTGTTCTGTTCTCTTGGCATTGGGAAGTAGGAAATGTCATTTGGGATGTAATTATGCAATAGTGTCTGTCAGTCAGTCAGTCAAAACCCTTTATTCGATTACTTAAAATCATAAAAGACAAAATAAAAACATTTCAAATCATATAAGTACAATCAATGCTAACAATCATTATAAAATATACACTAAGCGCCCAAAAATACATTGTAAATATTATTATTATTATTTTTTTATGCAATAGTGAAAGATGATCTTTCTTTACTTTCAGTAAAAGTTTTCTGGGTCTTTTGTGGTTTATCCACTGGGTGGGTGTGGACGGAGGGGGTATGGTGCGTGGGTTTGTTGGGGGCCTTCGGGGAGGGGCGGTTGTGGCGTCTTTCATCTGCTGTGGGGCCAGGACAGCTTTAAGGAAGGTGATTCCTTTTCCAAGAAACGAGGTGGAGGATGGGGGGGGGGGGCGGTATGAGGGGGTCGGGGTTAGGGGAGATAAACAGTCACAGCTTTTTTAAAATAGCACAGAAAATATTTGAAAATAGTAATGAAAATACTAATGAGCATCAGTTGGGCGGGAAATTATGTTTGTGGTTACGGATAGAGCACAACTCCGCTTTTCAGAAGTTTGGTAATGTCTAGAGTCAAATTTATGAGCTGGAGCGTCTATGGGCTGAACCTGGCTAGTAAAAGGCGATTGGTTGTGGAAGAGCTTAAAGGATTTAAGCCCCAAGTAGTTGGATTGGCTGAAACACATCTGGCCTATACAGATAGAAGCTTTTTTAAACAACTTGGCTATGATCTGATCGTTTGTATATACTCCAAAATAACTGTACTGCGAACCCTTGCTGATAGGCGGGGCAGGTGGGCAATTGCGCAGCTTTATTGATTGTCCTGAAGATTTGTCTTACCTGAATTCTGAACTTTTAGATTATCTAGTGATATCATTGTTATGGGAGACTTCAATTGCATGTTAGATAAAAAAAATCGATACCACAAACACGCTTGCAAGAGCTAGAATGGTTCAGGTAAGGACTGCTACACAAGATCTATTGCATATCCACCACCTGGATGATGCCTGGCAGACATTGTTCCCTACAACATCGGGCTTCACTTTTTTGTCTCACCCCCATAAATAGTACTCCAGGATTGACATGATTTTTACTAACTTTGGTTTGTTGGCCAATGCATCAATGATTGTATGTCCAAAGGTAACCTCGGATCATAATCCCATCATGCTTTCTGTATTTCTTGGATCATTTAGACAAGATCAAGCTAGGGAATTCTCATTCCCTTGGCACCTGCAAAGTAATTCTGATTTTGTTACTCACATGCAAGAGGTTTGGAAGAAATATATTTTGAACAATCTTTACACCTCATCCCTCGCTTTGGTATGGGATTGTTTAAAACATGTGTGAGAGGGGCTACTCTCCAGTATATAGTCAAGCTGAATAGATTTAATAGTACTCAGTCGACCAATGAACATAGGCAATGTATTGAGTTAGAACAGCAACACGCCTGTGCAATAGCGTCATGTGTAAACAACAGAGATATGCTCAGATTATTGAAGCTAAAGAGAAACTGCATAGAAAGTTGAAGGATAAAGTTGCCAACAATTTCCTCAAGTTTAGAATGAAGCAGTATGAGTATGGAGAGAGGGTGGGAAGTGTTCTGGCTTACCAACTTGCTGATCAGAGGGCTAATTCACACATTAAGAAAATCAAGGGTGTGAATTGTGCTACCTATACAAAGTCCGAAGATATAGCCGAGCAGTTTAAGATTGTTTACGCTAGCCTATATAAGGAAGTGGGAAGCTATAACCAACAAATTGCAAGGAATTATTTACAAGAGAGCGTCTTACCTTATGTGGATGTGTCTTATACTCTTGGCTTAGAAAGTAATGCTGACCTCGAGGAATAAAACGTAGCTATCGGGGCTCTGCCCAGTGGCAAGGCGCTGGGTGAGGACACTATCCCGCTGGAGTTTTACAAAACTTTTAGGGAAGTGTTGATGCCAGTTCTCCTTGAGTTCATCAATGATATACTGCAGGGAGGGGATGCTGCCCTTCTTGGAATAGAACTAATATTGTGATTTTCCCCAAAAGGGCAAACCTGTGGAAGACCTAGGGTCTCATCGACCAATATCCCTTATTAATGCTGATGACAACATTTTTTCAAAGCTTCTCGCTTCTTGCCTTGCCCCACTTATTCATCTATTGGTTTCAGAAGAACAGCATGGTTTTGTTCCAGGTAGGGACACAGTAGCATATATAAAGACTGCATTTGCAGCTTTTGATGTTGCAAGTCATTTGGGTCAGCAGATCGGGATCCTAATGCTGGACGTCAAGAAGGCTTCGACCGAGTTGCTTGGGGGGTTTTATGGTGTACTATGCTATCATTAGGCCTCGGTCGGAGGTTTGTCTGGTGGTCCAGCAACTGTATTGCAATCCTTCTGCTGTTATCAAACTTAATGGCTGTACATCCAGGGCAGTTAGTATACAGCGGGGCACGCACCAGGGATCCCCGCTCTCCCCCTTACTATTTGCTCTTTACATCGAGCCGTTTATCAGGCATCTCCTTCAGAATGTCTCTATCTTGCCTGTATCTTTTAATGGTATGACGTTAAAGGTTACTGCCTATGCAGACGACATTGCTGTATTCACTACTGGGCCAGAGGTGGCTATAGCTGTAATAACACGAGGCCCAACATTTTGGTTCCTTTTTTGGCTATAAGCTTAATCTAAGTAAAACGCAGTCTATTCTTAATTACGTACCAGTACTCGCTCTACCCCAGCTAGGTATTACTTCCTCTGCTACGTATCTTGGTATCTGTCTCAGTAGGAGTACTGACAATTTTATGGCCTTGAACTATGAACCACTGCTCAAAAAAATTACTGCTGATTTGCGTAGGTGGCACAGGTTACCCCTGACTATCATCGAGAGATGCAACATAGTAAAAATGAATATTTTGCCTAAATTTCATTATTTGTTGCGTTCAGTTCCTCTAAGAGTTCCAATTTCATTTTTTAAATGGCTAGACTCCATTATTGGAAGTTTTATTTGGGGCTATTGTAGAGCCAGGAGAGCTCTTAGATATATAATGCTGACATATGAGCAAGGTGGGTTCCAACTCCCCGATTTTAAAACCTATTTTTGGGCAGCTTTTCTTAATCGTATTTAGAGTATACTTTTGGGACCCACTGTGGTTAAAATATGGTTTGCGTATCAGCTTGCATTTGGTCCAAACATTGGGTTTCTTCTACACTATATGTTGGACCCAAACTATTTTAAGAGAGTCCGTTTCAAGGTAGTAGACACATTTATGGTATGTGGCAATATATTTGTAAAACTTTTGCTGTGCCAGATTTACATGAATTTATTTTCTTAAGGGACAATTCTCGGCTCCCGGGCATATTCTCGGACTCGGTGTGTAAAATGTGGCAACAGTGTGGAAGATATATAGGGTACAGTGTCCCAATAGGTATCAATGTCAAAGACAGTTTGAAAAATGCATACAATAAGTATTACAAGGAAGGAACCACAAGGAGTCTCAGTACATTTGTGAGAAGGTTATTAATCACCAACTTGTTGGAAATGGGAAGCACAGTTAAAAAGCAGCACTGTACATGAGAGACATTCATGAAGCAACCCAAATGACACTTGGTGACAAGGTGATGACGAAGTGAAAGTGACGACGCAAGTGAACGTGGTGAACAGCGTGGTCGGCGCAAAGTGATTGGGAACAATCAGAAATAGGCTTCACATTGAATATACATGATTAAAATGTTCAAATTTAGCACAGTTATGAGCCTAGAGATAGTGTGCCAAGAAATCACGCTGTGTTTGTCGACGGCGTTTCGATCCTCGGTGATTTGGGATCCTCTTCAGGACAGGGTTGACGATGATTTTGGAGTGCTGAAGTCAATGAGCGCTGACAGTGCAGGGGGGTCAGTCGTCCAATGATTATAGGTACGGCGCCTGAGTTAATCTGGCGCTGGAGCCGAATGAATTAGTGGCGATGGGTTCCTTCGCGGGAACCCATCGCCACGGATTCATTCGGCTCCAGCGCCAGATTAACTCAGGCGCCGTACCGGCTCAATACGTTGAGACCTGGACCCCCCGGCCAAGATCACTGTTTCACCTCTGATCACCTGGACCTATAATCATTGGACGACTGACCACTATCTCTAGGCTCATAACTGTGCTAAATTTGAACATTTTAATCAGGTATATTCAATGTGAAGCCTATTTCTGATTGTTCCTCTGGTGATCCTCGCGGTCCAGGATACTCTGAGGTCCAACGCCGATAAGGGCATACATCAGGCCCTGGTTCTCCTGGACCTGTCGGCTGCGTTCGACACGGTGGATCACACCATCTTATTACACTGTGTCGAACAAGCCGGCCTCAGCGGCTCGGCTCTTGGCTGGGTCAAGTCCTTCTTGAAGGACCGATCCCAAGCTCGAGAACTTTATGGCACCGAATCTTTCTACCACCTGCGGTGTCCCGCAGGGTTCATCGTGGATGACCTGCAGCTGGTATTCCCACTAAATTCAACGGACTCTGTCGAGGAATTCCAGATTACTATGTTGCACATTCAAGGGTGGATGGATCAGAACCATCTAAAGCTTAACACTGGAAAGACTGAGTTGGTACTCCCAGGCAAAAGTGCAACGAGCTGGGGACCTCATTTTTGGACGACTTCAATGGGATCTCCCCCATCCCCTTCTCTGTCGGTGAAGAGCCTCGGGGTCAACCTCAGCTCCGACCTCTCACTGAAAAGTCAGGTGGGAATGGGGATCTCTTCCAGCTTCTTCCAGTTGCGAAAGATCAAGAAAATTGCTCATCTACTCAAAGAAGGCTGTCTGATCTTCAAAGCCCTTCATGGCAAAAGTCCTAGGTTCATCAATCATCTGATAAATAAATACCAACCGACCCGCAATCTCCGCTCTGCCCACTTGTCTCTCCTCACCCTGCCTCTTTTCAAAAAGATCGACTTGGCAGATGCCGATTCGCCTATCTGGCCCCTAAGATCTGGAACTCTTTTCCCCTGTCACTCCGGAGCTGCACTAAGCTGGTGGAATTCAGGGGCGCACTGAAGACCTGGTTATTCAAGCAAGCGCACGGTTAGGGTATTGTTTACCATCTTTCTCACCTTTAGCGCTATTGAAACCCCTGGGTGACCATGCGCTTGATAAATTTCGAATAACATAACATAACATAACATAACCGCAAAAACGAGGAGAAATAAAGTATTTCTTCTCATGTTGCCTGTTTAAGTCCAGGTTTTCCCTCTCCTTAAATTTGATGCTGCCTCCTATTTACACCACCCTTGTAGATAGAGAGCAACATCAAAATCAATAGGTTTTGTGCTGGAACGTCCATCGCAACATTTATTACCCTCCCCTTTCACACTAAATATAGAGTGAAGGGTGCCTTATTTACAAGACAGCGTTAAGCCACGTTACGTGGCTCAATGCTGCCTTGTAAATAAGGCGAGGCCCCGATCACTATCACATCACTGAAAGTGATGTTGTGCGGCGATAGAGGCTTGTAAATATGCCCCTTGGTTTTTGCAGAGTATTTTAGCACAACATGCATCCTTGCATACAAAATGAACACAATGGTGCACTTCATGCTAAAATATAACCCTAAATGTAATTTTAGCATGTTACATAATTTTGCATAATTTTTGCTGCTTTTCATATCATTACGCAAACACAAATTATATGAATTTTACACACCCCTAATATTCACGACTTGAGAGACCTTATTACAATAGAGGTTTATGTCCGCTATAGGGTGCAATCCATAAAATTCTGCATTTATGTAGTTATAATCCCTTTTATATGCTTGTCATTTTGAGAAATAATTTGCTCTACGAACTTTCAGACTCCTGATTAAGATGACATTGAAGGGTCCCAAGCAAGATCTTTGGGTCATAGGCAGGAGCGGCATCAGTTGAATCTCTTGCAGCTTCCCTAGTTTGAGAAGGAATGAATGTGTTTCATTTCCTAGTCCATTTCTGAGACCTCACGTTTGTGTTCAGAAGTTTTCACTCTCTTTATGCTCCTCTTTAGGAGTGTGGGGAGGTAATGGACTGAGAGCATTCTTTTAGGAAACTAAAAAGCGAGTCTATCAATACCAGATGTAAGAAGGGAGTTATGCAGAACTTCACAGTCAACATATAAGCCTGCCATAAATCATCTATCCGTGATACCATCTACAACTTCAAGGGACATTTTAAGGATTTCAGGGGCCATGGGCCAAACCTAATTTGGGGGCCCCTGTTAATAACAGCTTTTAATTCATGCCCTTTTTAGGTCGAGCCTGTGCCAGTGCGCATGTGCTGCTCTTCAAGGCTTCTTGTAGGCACTCTAAACTACTGTGCGTTGTTCTGACTCCCCACACGCAATGGGTTGGTTTCTGCCTCAGTCATTTTGTCATCCTAGCCTACAAATGGCTAAAGGAGGGAGCATGTTCCACCTCTTTTGCAAAGGTTCACTCCCTCAGCGTTTTGCTTGCAGGAGCGAGCTGCACCGTGCAGGGTGGCAGCTGCATTCCTCTCCTCGTGGGTCAGGTTACTATTTACGGACAACGTGCCGTGATTTCGCTTGTGTGACTCTGTTTTGGTTGTCCTCTTTCTGAAGTCTCTCTACACTTTCTCTGTAACTTAGTCCTGTATTTTTTTACCTTCTTCTTTTAGTCCCGATAGTTATTTTATTTTATTTTATAGTATTATACAAATTAAGCGCTGAGGAAAAAGTTTTTAAATCCAGCATCTGCTTCAGTCTTAAAGTCCTGCTTCCAATTTATAATGGAGACGCGGCTGGATTGTGCATTTGATGGCAACCAAATGCCTCTGCTTTCAAGCTGTTTTGCATGAGGCAATTTGTAATGTGTTGGCGAAAAAAGGCTTCCTTTTTACCTCCTGAATGCCGAGGGCACGAAATACAGATTTCAGGTTGCTTTGGGCCGAAACCGGCACGCAATCGGAAACACATGCTGCCCTGCGAGGCCTGTATCTTTATGGGAGCAAGCACTGTGCTCCTTTATCAAGGTTCACCCAGTTATATATGCTACCAACTTGTGTCAACAGCGTCTCCGACAGTTTTTGCACAAACGGGCAACAAATTTGTGTCAATTATTAGTAAACTAAGCAGAACGTGTGCTGGGTGATAAGGCGGCTGTGTATAAGACACCCTTGGGACCCGAGTGAAGGGAAGCAGTGCACAGAAGCAAATATGACACAGGGGGGGGGGGGGGGGGTAATTTACCGGTGGAATAAGAGAGGTGGGCCTTGCTGGGTCAGATGAAAATTGTTCTGCCTTCAGCCTATCTGCCACGTGGGCGTTTTAACATACTAGCAGTTGAAATGCCATAGGTGTCGCATTTCCGAAACTCTCGTAAATGCAAGACCTAATGCGTTGCAAATGCTTGTTGACCAGGTCACTGACAGTGCACAGGCACACTGGCACACATTCTAACTGTATTTGTATTTAATATTCAGAAGTAGTGATGTGAGTTTTCAATATCATATCACTGCAGCATCTCACTAATATTATTTCAAAAAATCTTTGGGATGCCCTCCGATTTTTCATATGTGAGGTCATTTTTTGATCTAAAAGAAACTTTTTATGGTTGTTGCATGATGTTGAAAGACACATTTTTTTCTGTAAAATCTCTGTATTAGACTCTCATACATCACCTACATTAAAAATAAATTATAGGTAAATATTATTTAAAGCAAACTGTTTAAGAAATATTCAAGGTCATCAGGGCAAGACTCCGCAGAACACGGGAGAGGCCTGAAAGGCTGGGGCCCTGGGCTAGCCTAGGGCCCAATTTGACCATGCCTTAAAATGTCTCTGATAACTTCACGCTGAGTGCGAGATGGGCCTCATTTTAGAAGTATTGTTCACCTTAGCCGATAGTACGAGGACAATGGCAGCAATACTATCTTAGTATTACGTGAAAATGGCCATGATTACAGACATGCAGGCGCTTGTTTTACAAGCCCCTGGTGCCTCAAGTGCGTCACTTGTCATCACATAAAAAATGACGCACTGGCGGCAGGGGAATGTTTGAAATCATAGACATGTTCACGTATTACTGAGATAGTATTGGTTCCATTATCCTCGTACACGTTTTTAGATAATTATAGGATTTAAAGAGAGTACAATAAAGGAATAAGTATAGTAGCCAGACTTAGGCATGCTTCATATACTGTTTAAGGAAGCACAATCACATTATAAACATGGTCGTATGTCGTTATTGCTTTGAAGAAGCTTTATATATTCATTATGGTAATGAGGTTGCATTTCACATTCGGGTGACCTTCGCAAAAATCGAAAACAAAAGCATACATCATAGGTTCAATGTACGTTTAGTTGTAAACAACACTTTATTCAGAAACAGTGCCAAAACGGCAAAATAGAATTTTCTATTGATTTACAAGCTCTCCGTCTTTGCAAACTGCAGTGTATGTGATGTCTGCTAGACAATGAAAAAATAAACTATGAATTGGAAGTATAAATGCAATAATAAAATGTGAAAAAGAGGATAGACATAGCATTATTTCATCATACTCACTTAAGAGAAAATGCCATGATCTATATATTATTCTGAATCATTTTCATAGTGTTTTCCTAATAAATAAATTTGCATAACTCAGCTTCTTACATACCAACCTCCTCTTTATTACACCTGGGATAAATGCAAATATCTCTCCCTCTCTCTCCTTTCTCTCTCTCTGGCAATATTTATTTTATGGATGGGTGACGGAGCACTTTGCAATATAAACAAGCATTTGCAATGCATTCAGTCTCGCCTTCGGGACCTTATATATATTTAGCAATGCAGCACATTAGGCTGTGTGCTAAAACATCTACTGTTCTTTAACATGGAGTGAAAGTAAGCACCAAACTGCGTGACCTGCCAGGTATTGGAACATATGGGGAGAACTATTGCCTTTCAGCGGGAAATGGTATATCCAAAGCTCTGTTGTTAACATAAAATCAGGCCCTTCGGTGTTCATAACACTGAAAATACAAGATTTGAAAAAATATTATTGTCTACGGGTGCTAGTGAAAGAAAATTTCTATGGACTGGAATCTAGAGAATGCTAAAGTGATTCTGGTATTTTACTGACCTTTGCTGGTCAGTTCTATCAAGAAAGTTGAATAGAGGAAGTTGCAAGAACATTTTGAAAGAGAAAGTCCTTCAGCAGAAAGCAATTCTGGTATTTTACTGACCTCTAGTGGTTGTTTACTATCAAGACAGTTAAATAAAGGCAGCTGAACAAGCAGACAGCAATTCTGGTATTTTACTGACCTCTAATGGTCGTTTTCCATTAAGACACCGAAATGGATGGGTTCAACAGAAAAAAAGTCCCTAAGCGGAAGCAGACAAGTCATCGGACTGCTCTCCAGAGCCCACAAAGTACATACACATATGAGTATATACTAAAGTATATACAAGAGGTCTCGAATGCTCAACCTAAAAATATGTTGCATTGCAGAGCACTTTGCAAGATAAGGAACAGTACAGATATAAGGGAGGGTGGCTGTGGTGTTGGTTGTATATCGTGGGTGTGTTGTGCCTTGTTAGGACTTCAGTGTGTTCTTGAGGATGCCTTGATTTTAAGTCCAGGTTGTAGAAACTGCTTCACGAGGTAAGTTTTAAGTTCCTTCCTGAAAATGGGTATGAAGGGACTGGTTCTTGTGGCCATTGAGAGGGAGTTTCTGATCTTGCCAGCACTGCCTTAGAAGAATTGTTTCCTTCTGCAGTATTTTTTTAAACAGACAGGTTTCAAATGTAAGCATTTAGTGCTTCTGAGTAAACGTGATCAACGTGGAATGATTAGTTTGGGGGGCAGGTAGTTTGGTGTTCCATGGTGAATGGCTTTGTATATGGTGCAGGCAAACTTGAGGGAGTTTCTGTCTTTTGATTGTGAGCTTTTTGAGGCTGACTAATACACGGGTGATGTGGCCACTTCTATTTGCTCCTGATACCAAGCATACTGACGATTGTAGCATTGCCCTTAAGGGGATTATATGAGTTTTGGGAATGCCTGTTCAGAGGGTATTTCTGTATTAAGTTTAGAAACCACAAGGGATTGGACTAAGGTCTTGAAATCATCGATCAGGATGAATGGTTAGACCTTATTGAGGAGTCTGATTTGGGGCCAGACATAGGTGGCTAAATACCCGTTGGTAACGCCGAAAATTGGTAAATTGCAACGTTACCAACCAGTTTTTAGCCATGTGCAATGTAGGTATTACCGAATGCCATCGGTAATAAGGAATCGGTATAAATAAGGGAAAACAGTTACTGACTCCTTATTTACTGATTGGCAGACACAAAACACCAAAATACCGAACCGGTAAATAGGAAATCGGTAACAAATCGCAAATGCAATGTACATAAAATCGGTAATACCGAATTTATTAAATCGGTATTTAAGAGTTGGTAATTACCACTCACCCAAAGCAGGTGGTAATCAGGTGCACTGCATAAAAACAGCCCAAAAATGCAACAGTGTGAACACAATGGCAGCCCTCTACATTATAGCAAGGCGGCTACGCTTGCGAGCAGCAGGACTGAGGGTCTGGAGACGGGAAGAGTGTGTGTACAGACTGCGTTTCACACTGTTCCAAATGACTGAGGCAGAAATACATGAGAGGTACAGGCTACACTCACAAACCATCCTAGACCTGATACGGGACTTGCACTCATACCTGGAGCATCAGACACCAAGGGTGCAAGCCATACCAACACATGTGCAGGTGCTCTGTGGCCTACACCTACTCGCATCAGGAAGTTACCAGGGTGTGATAGCTGCAGCAGGTGGTGTGTCACAGAGTTGCTTGTCCCGTTTCTTCAACTCCTTTTTGGATGCCATGATGCAGTGAATGCATCACTTCATACGCTTCCCCAGCACATAGGCGGAACTGCAGAAGACAGAGCTGGATTTCTATCATAAAAAGGCACAGTTCCCACATGTAATAGGGTGCATTGATGGGAACCACATGACAATTCACCCACCTGCAGCTACAGAATACATATACCGCAACCACATATACACACATTCCATCAACGTGCAGGTGATATGTGATGCAGACTACATCATTACTGATATTGTGGCCAAATTTCCAGGGAGTACCCATGACTTCTACATATTCAGGAACAGTGTGATCTACAATTGTCTGGCTGCTAGTGAATTCAGAGAAGGATACCTGCTAGGTAAATCAATGTGACACACCCTGATGTATACCTTGGATGAATGTATTGGTGACTCAAATTAATGGCACTTTCTTTCAGATTTAGGTGACAGCGCATGTGCCGTGCGGTCATTTATCCTAACTCCATACCTCAACCCATCCACTCCAAGAGAGAGGAGATGATTCAATGTGGCACATAAAAGCAGGAGCAACGTTGTGGAGCTCACCTTTGGATTACTAAAAAGCAGGTTCCGTTGCCTCCACAAAAGTGGAGGTGCACATCAATACCGCCCCATCATCTGCTGCAAAATGTTAGCAACATGTGCAATGCTGCATAACCTTGCCACAAAGAAAGGAACAGCAGTGGACCTAACTGACTCTGAGGACGAGGGTGAGTACTGTCCACAGCCAGAGAATAGTGTAGCAGGTGTGGCAGCAGCACCGGATGGGAGACATAGATGGGCTAAGATAACACGCAACTATTTCTGAGTAAGTAAGGAGACATAGCCAGTTACTGTATGTGAGTGATGGTGTTTAATGATCACAGCACACTGAGGTTCAGTGACAATTGTAAGTGGTGTTTTCGACTCGCACGAATATGGTCGAGTCTGGTATCTATGAACCGCAAATGACGAGTTTAGTAAGTGGGCGCAGTTTCGCTGTGCTAACTTAAACCGTTCGTTTGTTATGTGGGTTTTTCATCTGTACCCACGGGTTCCATCTTAGATACGGCATCCATTTTGTCTCTTGCCCTCAAGTAGCCAGCGAATGGACGTTGTCCGCTTCGCGACCCTGGGACTCCCAAGATATTTGCGGAAGACAAATGTTCTTTGTGAGTGTCTTTATGACGAGGGGGTTGCTACTGTAAGGCAGATGGTGCCGCTCGAGGCTCATCTTGCCGCACGGACTTATTGTCTCAGCCGTGCATCTCATTAGGCACGTCCCTTTGATGCCTGTATATCGTGTTTCCTGATACCTCCCCTTTTACACCCTTTCCGATCTCCCCACTGTCTCCGTCTTCCTCTACACCTGTCCTTGTTCCTATTTCGATCTGTTTTACTGCCGATTGGAATTTGCTAATGGTGGGAAGATGGGTTTTCACAGTTGGGAACCACCAAATGTTTCTGCACTTATGTTTCGGACCTCATGTGTTTCAAAGTGACCAAAATGACCCCTCTGGGGGATAATGGTGGGAACCGGGTTGTAAACTTTTGTGTTCAATGTAATCCTATGGGTAAAAACTGTATAAAAAGTGCGATCCACAGAACCAATTTGAAGCAGTCTCCCCAAGTTGCACGTGGTGTACTTGTCGTGATCTCTGTGTTCCCTGCAGCAAATAAACCTTGAATCTTTGACGTCGAAGGAAGTGTCCCATGTCTCTGTGATTCGTACGCCGGAGCAGGTTACCCACGAAGGTTTCAGGTGTTGTGCCCTGGCACCGCTGGGTCTTAAAGAACCCAGTCCTTCAGTTGGCGCCCAACGTGGGGCTGCATCAGTGGTACCGGTCCAAGCCCGACGATCGTGAGGAACTTCGTGTGAAATCTCCGAGGGAAGGTGCACTCCGCTTCATCGATCCTGTTGTCGAAATAAGTGGCCCGAAGACTTTTCCCGCGAAGATTCCCGCCTCCGGACGGCTGCGACGGACTGCTGCCCTGACTGTAGACCTGTTTTGGCGCCTGGCGTAGACCTTGGTATAGCGAGACGATTGACGGGCCTTCCTGGTGACGCCATCGATTTTTGAGTTAAGTATTTGTGGGTCGCTCCCATAGTTCTTGGTTGTTGACACTTTAGCGAGTGTTTTTGTTGTTAGCGCTGTGTGAGTGTTTTTGTCGGTGACACTTTGCTAGCGTACTTTGTTGTGTTGTTTGACGACTGCAGCCGCCAAAAACCGAGGGTTTTGTTCTTTGCTGGGACTTGGTAAATCCCGTAACCCTTGAAGTTTGTGAAACTCGGCTAGTGTGCAAGATGCCTGGTCGCAGTACTTTGTTTAGTTGTTTCAGACCTTGTGGTACGGATTCCCGATTGGAGGACTCGTGTCCGATACCTCCGGTTGGAACTCCCACGTATGAGCTCTATAGTAAGCATGGGCTAGGCCCAATCACCTTTAACGATTATTGGATTAAATACACAAAGAAGGACGGCGACCTTCGTTGGCCACCTCATGGTAGCTTAGAAGCTCCGATCTTAGATAATCTAGAGATTAAATTGTTCGAAAGAAAGTCAAGGCCGGCCATGTTTGATGCCTTTCGGTTGTGGCGCAAAGAAGCCCGACAGAAAGAAATCAGACAGACTAAACGTAATCAGCGAGATAATGTTGCTACCATAGTGAAGAAAGCAGAGCAATTTCAGCGTGATAAGGAGGTTAAGGATAAGGAAGTGTTTGACCGATTACAGCGTATGACTGTAGATAAATGTTACCCCGCTTTGCCTACGGAGTCGGAAAAGAAGGAAGAGCCAGTTGAGGATCCCTTAATGTCTTATCTTATGAAGTCGCCACCTCCGTACGTACAGGGTACCGCAGCTCCTGTGGTCCCTGCCGTACCTATTCTTCCGCCTATTCCTCTTCCGCCTGTTCCTCAACCTGCACCCGTTCTTCCGACTGTTCCTGCTCCTTTGTCTGTTTCTATTCCTACTGCTCCTCCGCTTCCACATACTCCTGCTCCCGCTACTGCTACTGCTCCTGTTTTGTTAACTCCTGTTGTTGCTACTGTTTCTACTCCTTCTCTTGTTAGTCCTGTGTCTTATTCTTCTCCCTCTGTTCGTAGTCGCAATTCTCCTCTTGCGACTAGCTTCTATTCGCTCGGACCTGTTCATGGGTCCGCTGGTTCCGATGGTCCTCAGAGACGTAGTCAGCTCCCTGGAAACAGAGAACGCGTTGCGCTATATAATATGGCGATGGGTTGGATGGTAAATCCTGTTAGATGTCCACCCCGTGTTGTTCTCGAAACATTTTGTCAATTCAATATACCAACCCAGAGATATGTGTTTAACGAAATGTGTAAGTACCTTTATGATCAAATAGCGGCTGATGCACCTGACGAGGTGCTCACCGCTCTGTCTGATCTCCAGCTTCAGTTCGCAAATGGACTGATAGTGGATACTAACGTTCGACGTGCTGTTGAACGATTGCTATCTTTTCGCCCCGCTCCAATCCCTCATGCATTGTTTGTTGAGGATATTGAAAAACAACCAGACGAGTCTGGCCAATATCCTATGCGTGAAGTTCCGCCGGTTTGGATACCAGCTAATCCTAATGCTCAACCTCCGACATTGGCGCATTTCCAGAAAGTATGGATACATCTCCCATGGAAACGCTCGGAAGTGTTACAGCTGAAGCAATCTTTGCCTGACCCACGCAAGAATCCTACAGGGTATTACAAAGAATTATCACAGCTTGTAGATGCTACGGTAATGAATCTTGCCGATATCGACATGTTGTTTGGCAATGTCGTGCCGCAACCGGTATGGGCAAAGATTCGACAGGAAAATCACCCGGCTGAATTAGGTGGTGCTTGGGCTGCCATTGTAGCGGCAGACGCCGGACAAGTAGCTGCTACTAAACCCGACCAGTTGATTCTTGACCTTCCTCAAAGAATTATTACGCTAATGAAAACGCTTATGCCAGCTATGAAGGTGAACTGGGACAAATTGTCAGCCTGTAAGCAGAAGAAAGATGAGAGTGTTTCCGACTTCTTTACGAGGTTTGAGGAGGCATTCATCGACCATAGTGGTCAGGATATGGGCACCGAGGGTGGTCAGAGATTGTTTGTGGATAAATTTGTTTCGAATTTATTGCCCGACTTGAGCAATAAATTGAGAAATTCGGAAAGTGCATGGGCCGTTTCTACTTCGGCTCAGATATTGGCTACGGCACAATACTATGAGAATAGAGAGAAAGAAGAGAACGACCGTGCTGATAAAAAGACGAAAGAGCTCAAAACTAAAGTGTTGTTGCAACAAGCGTATTCTCCGCGTTCAAATCAGAATAATTCGCAACAGAATAGGTCACAGCCACAATCGAACAGATCCCAAACTCGTAATGACTCCTCCTCCCAAAGATCATCGTTAGGGTACAATCAATGTGCTTATTGTAGACAAGAGGGACACATTAAATTCTATTGCCCTGTTTTGAATGAACGTAACAATGGTAACTCATCTAGAGGAGGTCGTGGTGGTTCGCAGCAAACATCACGTGGTAGAGGTCATGGTGCTCAGAATGATCGCTCAGACAACTCGTCTACTTCTAATAATTGTTTCGATCAATGTGGATCATCGCAAGGACGATCTGCGCAGTACAATGTAGACGATTATTACGTCGATCAGGGAACTGACGACAGTAATTACTAGGACAGCCATAGACAAGGAGAGGGAGTGGTATCAGTTCCGGTTGATCAGAGAGGGCCTTACGTCGCAGTTGCTACATCGGGCGTCGTTGAGCCTTTTCTGTTGGACACTGGTGCAGCGAAAAGTTCTATCATGCATTCGAAACTCCCTGGCGCACCTTTGTCTGGCTTAACAAATGTTTCCGTTGGATTCTCTGGCGCCCCCGTTAGCAATCCAGTTTCACGCCCTATGCCCCTTCAAATTGGGCCACGTGAGCTAGAAGCTCCGTTGATTTTGACTACGGGTTGTGGTGAAAATCTTTTGGGCCTGGATTTGCTTAAACGTTTGTACGCAACTTTGTATTGTTCTCCTGCGGGTGTGAAACTTACGTTAGGAGAGAGGGTTGTCTCTCCCATGTACTTGTCCCTCGATAAGCTCCCACCGGAATTGAGTTCTCTTCCTGCGTCTTTGTGGGCAACAGGTCCAAATGACGTGGGCCTACTTGATATCTCCCCTTATGTTGTTCAGTTGAAATCTAATGTGCGATTGCCACGTATTCCCCAATATCGTATCTCCCTTGATGGTGAACGAGCACTGTTGGCGATCATCTATGATTTGATCGAGAAAGATGTTATTGAAGAGACTCGGGGAAACGTGTGCAACAGCCCTGTGCTGCCCATTCTTAAACGTACAGATCCTTCAAAACCACCTGTTTATCGTTTCGTTATCGATTTACGGGAGGTGAATAAAATTGTGGTTCCTCAATTTCCCGTTGTGCCTGACATCACGGCGCTACTGACTTTGATTCCAGCTTCTGCATCATGGTTTTCGGTGATTGACTTGAAAAATGCGTTTTTCAGCATCCCGATTGCCGAAGAGAGCAGGGACCTTTTCGGTTTCTCTCTCGGTGGGCGTAGCTTCCGGTTCAAACGCGCTCCTCAGGGCTACTGTGAAAGTCCATCTATTTACAGTCAAGCCTTGAAGGGTCAATTGGATGCATTTAGGTTGCCGGTCGGTGCGGCCTTGATCCAATACGTCGACGACTTATTGGTGGCTGCTGATACTCAGGACATTTGCAAGATTGCTACGGTGTCGTTGCTGCAACATCTCTGTGAGTTAAATCATAAGGTGTCACCTTCTAAACTCCAATATTGTTGTCAAGAAGTAACCTATCTAGGTCACTTATTGTCAAAGGAGGGAAGGAGATTGACCCCAGAGAGAATTGCAGCAATTGCGCGAATGGCTGTGCCAAAAACCCAAAGAGATGTGCGTGCCTTTCTAGGTATCACGTCGTACTGCAGGCAATGGATTCCAAATTTTTCCTTGCTAGCGAAACCATTGGTGGCTCTTACGTGCAAGGATGTTTCAACTCCTTTACCATGGACGGAAGAATGTCAGAAAAGTTTTTCTGAACTGCGTGATTCATTGTGTTCGGCTCCTGTGTTAGGTACTCTTGACTACAGTAAGCCGTTTACGTTATATGTTCATGAGAGGGAGGGTTGTGCTTTGAGTGTCTTAACGCAACCTTTTGGTGGTAAGCAACGTCCATGTGCATATTTTTCCTCGACCTTGGACCCAGTAGCTAGAGCATTGCCGAGTTGTTTACGAGCAACAGCGGCAGCTGCGGTCTCCATCCGACAATCAGCAGGATTGGTCATGGGTAATATGCTTACGGTGATGGTTCCGCATGCAGTCGATACTCTTTTGAATCGAACGAAAACTCAGCACTTGACGAGTGCGAGGTTGTCTGGGTACGAATTGACGCTCTTGGCAAGCCACATTCAGATAAAACGTTGTAACGTTCTGAACCCGGCAACTTTGTTACCAATTAGCACAGAGTCAGATGAAGTAGCAGAACATGACTGCTACTTGAGGACTGAAGAGGAAACGAAAGGTCGAGTGGACCTTAAAAACACCCCATTGGAAGATCCGGATGGTACTTTGTATGTGGATGGGTCATGTTTTAAGTTGCCGAATGGCGATGTGACTACTGCTTATGCTGTTGTAACGTTGAATACTGTTGTTGAGACTGCAAGGTTGAATCAAAATTCTGCTCAAGCTGCAGAATTGATTGCTCTTACTAGAGCATGTGTGTTGGCGAAAGGGAAACGCGTGAATGTGTTTACCGACAGCCAATACGCGTTTGGCGTTGCGCATAGCTTTGGACGATTGTGGAGAGAGAGAGGTTTCTTGACGTCGCATGGTACGAAGATACAGCATGGCCAGCTTGTGAATGATCTTTTGGATGTATTGACTTTGCCTACGCAAGTTGCGATTGTTAAGTGTAGTGCGCATCGTAAGGTGACGGATGATGTTGGTCGTGGTAACGCGTTTGCTGATGAGATTGCTAAGGAGACTGCCCGAAACCTTAGCACTCGGATGTATGTGACGAGTTCGGTTAGATGGCCTACAGAATCAAGCATGTGTGAAGACACTATCGAAAGTGTGAAAGCAATTCAGAATGAGGCCACCGAGACTGAAAAGACGAAGTGGAAAGAAAGTACGGGAAAGTTGGATGCGAATGGTTGTTGGATTGATTTGTCGGATCAGAAAAGATGGATGTTGCCGGATGCGTATGTGCTGGCCGTTGTGACAATGGCGCATGGGTTAGCACATATTAGCGCGAAAGGTATTTGTAAGTTGCTGGCTCCTGTGTGGAAGAATGATGGTATTACGAAGTGTGCTGAACGTCTGGTGAAGAATTGTATGGTGTGTATAATGTACAATCCTGGCAAAGGAACCCCAACTCCTCCTGGCAGTTTTGCTCCCCCTTCGTATCCCTTTGAGGTGATTCAATTGGACTTCATCCATATGGAGCGATGCAATAACCTGAAATACGTTTTAGTGGTGGTTTGCGCATTCTCCCGATGGATCGAGGCCTATCCTCTCAAAGACAATACTGCTTTGTCTACTGCGAAAATCCTACTGAAGGAATACTTTCCTCGGTATGGAATGCCTAGAGTCGTGTGGTCAGATAACGGAAGTGAGTTTGTTGGAAGTGTGATGAAGAGTGTGTGTAAGGGCCTTGGAATTAATCAGAAATTCCACAGCGCCAATCATCCCCAGTCAGCTGGATTGGTTGAAGGGTACAACGGCACCCTTAAACTAAAGCTAGCGAAGATTCAGGCTACGACTGGTCTTTCGTGGCCTGACGCTTTGCCTTTAGCATTACTGTCAACTAGGGCGACTGTACACTCCCGAGTAGGGCTTAGTCCCTATGAAATAGTGTTCGGCCGTCCTGCGAATGTGTGGGGGGTTCCTAGGCCAGGAATGTTTTCTGATCTTGAGTACCCAATGTTGATCGATTATCTACATGACTTGACTGCTAAACTGAGGTTAATTCACCAACAGGTTCACGACGCATTGCCGACGCAGACGGAGGGTCCAGGCCACCAGCTCCAGCCCGGAGACTGGGTGGTGACAAGGAACTTTTCACGCAAAAATAACTTGGACCCGAGGTTCACCGGACCCTACCAGGTGCTCCTGGCCACGAGGACTGCCGTTCGTCTCGAGGGACGTAAGAATTGGGTGCATGCCACGCACACCAAGAGAGTCCCCATCCCTTTGCCGGCAGACCCGTGGGTAAGGAGAGGCATTGCGTCATCTGAAACAGAAACATTGCCGACGTTTGTGCCTTTTAGCAACGCACAGCTTGTTGAAGAACCCTCAGCGCAGCAGAAAGACATTTTTGAACAATTAGCATCAAAAGACTCAAGACCAGAACACTCAACTGATCAGCAGGACGCTGTCGCTTCAACGGATCCTTTGTTTGACGAGCAGACACGTCCTGGGAAAACCCGATACTTTTTGCGATCTCGCACTAAGGACAAATAAAAAATATCCTGTTTTTCTGTATTGACAACTGCATTACCCCGTTTTCCGTGATCAGTTTTGAACTTTCATGTTACTGTAATTATTTTTGCATATATTGAGCTTCATTCCTTATACCTTTTGCCTTTACAGCTGAGAGACTTTGTTTTTGCATATACATATTGTGCATTGAAGGCCGTAGGGCCGCGCGCGTACTTCCTCCTGGACAGTAGGTCTTGACGCTAGGTTAAAGGCCGTCGGTTCCTGGGAACTCCTAGGGATTGACTATTGCTGCACAGAACGAAGTGCGTCAAGAAACGTTGCGGACGGTCGTAGGGAATGGCATTCTCGAAGCTGAATGATTTGGAGGGAGCTCAAGTCCACAGATTCAAGCTGCAGCAACTCAGTCGTACCAAATGTTTCATATTCCAACTGTTTGTATTGTTCTTGACTGCTTCTGCATTATTGGCGGGTGGAGTGTATTACACGATGTCTTACTTCTTACCTGTTACACCTACTCCTACTCCTTACCCTAATCTTACCTCTACTGTTTCTCCTCATTCCTTTCATATGTTACCAGAACACGAACAGGCTAGACGTGTAGAATTCCGCAACAATTCCTTTATTCAGCTCCTCCATCAGCATCAGTTAGTGGTTAACACTACTAATTGTTGGGTGTGTGGGTTGATGCCACATACTACGGATAAGGGAATTCCATATCTGGTGTTACCGTATAGTTCCCAAGGGTCAGCTCGAGCATTTCAAACAATGTTTCGAAGCGCACTGGGTTTCCACCCCATTCGAGAACCACGTTCCCCCTACTCTGGTCCTACCTCGTATCAAAAACCTTTGTCGATAGCAATAGAGGATTTAGATAGTGATATCTATGATCCCTCGCTTATTCCCGAAGAAGAGGTACAAGCCTATAGGGTCCTAAGTAGAGGTGAATATAGTGCGTTCACTAGCGAAAAGCAGCTTAAAAGCTCGCCTCCGATATGGGTCGCACCCCACACTGGTAATTTTTGTCTTATGGGTCGTGGCCGAAGATCGCAAGCCCGACTTGGAGCAAGTGCTTGCACTGAAAATTACATTCTGCCGATGTTCTCATCCCCTGTGTTTCTAGCTGCCAAGGGTACATACTTTATCTGCTATGATCGTGCATACACATGGTTGCCTGCTGACTTCATGGGCTCATATTTCATTGCAAATCTGTTGCCTCCGACGTTTACTGTAGATGCCGATTATCATAAGACTAGAGTTGTGCGAGGCGTAATTAGTGAAGAGGATACTGCCGGTCAAGAGGCAGGAGACTTTTTCAAGGGTTTCCTCCCGTTTTGGGGACCTATGGTCAATAGTAGGAACCTGAGACAGTTGACTCGAGTGGTAGAATCGACAGCTAATATTACTGCCAGTGCCCTTGGTAATATCACCACAGAACTTCAGGCGGAGAGACTTATGACGTTACAAAACCGTATGGTTTTAGATGTCATCTTAGCAGATCGAGGTGGGGTATGTAAGGTGATCCATTCGAGCTGCTGCATTTTCATTCCAGATAATGCTCCTACTGTCTATCAAGCCATCTCGAGGTTGCATAAGATCTCCGAATCCATACACGTGGATGTGGGGGATTGGACGCTACTTGGATGGTTTTGGGGCCTGATGTCGACTTGGGGTTGGAAGATTCTGATGATCATCGGAGTCGTTGTAGTGTTCCTGTTCACGTGTTGCCTTTGTGTGCAGTGTGGTCCTGCCTTATGTGGCCTCTGTGCTACAACGTGTATGAGACAACCATCTGTTACCAAGGGGACTCGGTTGGACAGAGCTATGCTACAGCAACATCTCGATGGTCTGATGAATATCGAATATGATTCCGACTAGTGCTTGCCTACATGAGGGCAAAAGGAGCGTCTGAGGTTCCGTGACAATTGTAAGTGGTGTTTTCGACTCGCACGAATATGGTCGAGTCTGGTATCTATGAACCGCAAATGACGAGTTTAGTAAGTGGGCGCAGTTTCGCTGTGCTAACTTAAACCGTTCGTTTGTTATGTGGGTTTTTCATCTGTACCCACGGGTTCCATCTTAGATACGGCATCCATTTTGTCTCTTCCCCTCAAGTAGCCAGCGAACGGACGTTGTCCGCTTCGCGACCCTGGGACTCCCAAGATATTTGCGGAAGACACATGTTCTTTGTGAGTGTCTTTATGACGAGGGGGTTGCTACTGTAAGGCAGATGGTGCCGCTCGAGGCTCATCTTGCCGCACAGACTTATTGTCTCAGCCGTGCATCTCATTAGGCACGTCCCTTTGATGCCTGTATATCGTGTTTCCTGATACCTCCCCTTTTACACCCTTTCCAATCTCCCCACTGTCTCCGTCTTCCTCTACACCTGTCCTTGTTCCTATTTCGATCTGTTTTACTGCTGATTGGAATTTGCTAATGGTGGGAAGATGGGTTTTCACAGTTGGGAACCGCCAAATGTTTCCGCACTTATGTTTCGGACCTCATGTGTTTCAAAGTGACCAAAATGACCCCTCTGGGGGATAATGGTGGGAACCGGGTTGTAAACTTTTGTGTTCAATGTAATCCTATGGGTAAAAACTGTATAAAAGGAGCGATCCACAGAACCAATTTGAAGCAGTCTCCCCAAGTTGCACGTGGTATACTTGTCGTGATCTCTGTGTTCCCTGCAGCAAATAAACCTTGAATCTTTGACGTCGAAGGAAGTGTCCCGTGTCTCTGTGATTCGTACGCCGGAGCAGGTTACCCACGAAGGTTTCAGGTGTTGTGCCCTGGCACCGCTGGGTCTTAAAGAACCCAGTCCTTCAACACCACCAAGATCAAAAGCAGTGTCCATAAAACATGGGTTACGTCACCCCTTTGAATACAACCATATCATGGCTGGCTCTACTTCTTGAGCCCAAGTGCTGTACTGCCACGTTCCTTTGCCCCACTGTCCGCACTGCCAGTCTGTCCAGAGCCAGTGCTGTGGCATTCGCTGCACCTCCTAGACTCTGTGGGGGGGGGGGCGTGATGCTACTACAACTTGTAGCCTCTTCACTTTCACCCCCATCACCTGTAGTGGCCACCTTGTCAGTCTGGAGCACTATAAGTGCAGTGGTCACTGTGACTACCCCCTGGCCACATCACAACTGCAGTGTGCCATCTCCTCCTGCATGGCCACCGAGTGCCTGCACATGAGAGAGGTTGCAGTGGAGAGGCGGTTCACTGCCTTGGTCTAATTATCAAGTTTCTGCCTCTCCCTGCATCTTGACAGACGGTCCTCATCTAACTTGCTGCACAGCAACCTCACAACCTCGGCCATGTCCCTCATGCCCTCAGGCATGGTGGAGTTCAAGGCACTGATGCCCTTCTCTATGCGGTGCATGTGGGCATTCATGTGTGCCATTTCCCACTGCACTGACCTGATTGTTCTTACTTGCAGGAGCTGGACCTTCAACATGTTACCTTCAAGGCCAGCGAACACACTGTCATCTTCGCCCTGAGAATGAGGACTGGCTGCCCTTGCCCTGCAGCGTCTGGAACTTGTGTGAGCATGCTCTGTGGGGGACTGTGATACTACCCTGTAGGCATCCTCAGCCACTGTGGACTGTTGTCCTCCTGTGCTGTCCTCCTCGGACACCTCCATCTGCCGGAGGGTGGCCACTGCATGCCTCCTGCCTGTTGGTGGTGGTGGCGTTGATGGAGGCGGTGGTGATGGTGGAGGTGGTGGTGATGGTGGAGGTGGTAGTGATGGTGATGGTGGTGGTGGTGATGGTGGTGGTGGTGGTGGTGGTGGGGTGGTGTGCCCTGCAGGCGACAGGACCTCCTCCTCTTGTCTCCTCTCTGTCCTGGGTGCCTTTCCTCTGCTCCCCTATGCTCCCCTGCGAGATGGCTCGCCTGTGAAGACAGAATGTACATATGCTCACGTATCTGGCACCATTTGAATTGTTATAAATGTAATGCCTGCCAATCACACTGACTGTCCTCTGCTTGCTAATTGGTATCACATGCCTTTGGGTTTGGTGGACTGACTGTTCTGACATGTGTTACTTCTGACTATATCTCCCATAATGCATTGCAGGTTATGAGTAAAACATGTACTGGAGTGGGAGTCCCTATCCCTCTCTGGGGATTGGGAGTAGGGAGGGGGGTTTACAGCATGCTGTGAATGCATCTTACCTTGTTTGTTGGCAGCTCTGTCTGAGCTGCCTGCATCACCAACCCCCCTCACACTCTCCGGCTGGAGGGTGACTCAACCAGGAGATCCAGAGCAGTTGGTGCAGGTGCTGTGTTCCTCCCTCCCTCCACCTGTTTGGTTGGCCTGCTTCTGCCTCTCCACCATCCTCGCCTTAGTAGTCTTCCTCAAATTGCACCATCTTTTCTTCAGGCCCTCAATGAAGCACTGGGTGACTTCGATGTCATTGATTTTATCCTGTATTGCAAGCCAGATCTGCCTTTTTTGAGACTCTGGCACGTGCAGGGACTCCTTTCCAAATAACTTATCGTGGTCCTTGGTCACATCTTTGATGAGAACCTCCAGCTCCCTCTCACTGAATTTTTGTTTCCTTTTCCTTTCACCTGCCTCCTTCTCCCTCTCCTGGTTGGCCATTTTGCAAGGTTTCTGTTGCAAAATTCAGCTAAGTTGCTCCTGGCTTCTCTGCTCTGCTCTCTGCCTCACAGTCAGCTCCAGGTTCCGTGCAGCTGCTTGGGTGTGGCCACTTCCTGTTTTGGAGGTAATGGGGATGCACAGGATTGGCTGATTCCACAATTACCGATTTTTTAAAATACCAAAGCAGTATTTACCAAATCGGCATTGGGGATTTGGTAATAACGTTTCCGTAGTGGGGATTTAGTATTTATTTTTCACTGAACCATTCCGAATCGCTATTTTTTAGCGAATTATACCGAATTGGTAATTTTTACCGATTCATTGCGTACATCAGAAATACCGAGTCCTTAATAATGAACCGGTAAAATTCGATATTAAGGACTAAGTATTTCTGGATTACCTACATTTGGCCCTAGGTGTTGAGCTGAGGTGCTGATGCAGGTGTGAAGATTTAGGTTCTTTTCGAAGATGAAAACCTGGGATTTCGTAAACTGAAACATTGAGGGCTTTCTGTTTATAAAAGTCGCAGATTCCAAGCACAATCGCATATAGGAGCCACTGAGGGACGTAAGATTAGGAGGAACTCCGTTTTCTGTGAGTTAGGTTTGAGATGGTTTTGGGTCATCCATGAGTGAAGATCTTATAACACAGATACCAGTGGCTTAACATTCTTAGGATAGGAGTTCTTTTTGAGTGGTTGTGTGTTGTTGGCTACAGGGTGGAATGGTATGTTTGAATTGTGTGAAAGAGAGGTTAGGGGTAGAGGTTGAAAAGGGAAGGAGAGAGTATGTAACCTTCAGAAATTCCTTGTTTGAATGGAGTGGGTGCCGATATGTTGTTAGCTATTTTTATGAGTTGGGAGTGGTTTTAGAGATATGATTCAGGCCATGTTAGCTCCTATCTTAAAGGTAGGGGTGGGCGGAATTTATGTAAGTCGGGAAACGCTACATACCTGATTGCCGCCACCGCCGCCACGAGTCAGAAGCAGCCAGCAGCAGCCAACAGGCTCGAGGGAACGCCGCCATCTCCCCCGCCACTGCCAAGAGTCCCAGGATACCGGACTCCTGCGCCGCCGCTCCGGGAGACCACAAATCCCGGCAGGCCTCGCGGCGGCACGTACGCAGTGACGCGGGTCGCGCTGCTGAGGGCGCCAGAGCCCTTCAAAGGGAGGAGAGCCCCGGCAGAGCGGGGGGAAACGCTACATACCTGATTGCCGCCACCGCTGCCACGAGTCAGAAGCAGCCAGCAGCAGCCAACAGGCTCGAGGGAACGCCGCCATCTCCGCCGCCACTGCAAAGAGTCCCAGGATACCGGACTCCGCGCCGCCGCTCCGGGAGACCACAAATCCCGGCAGGCCTCGCGGCGGCGCGTACGCAGTGACGCGGGTCGCGCTGCTGAGGGTGCCAGTGCCCTTCAAAGGGAGGAGAGCCCCCGCGTCGCGGGACGCGAGCGGGATGCCCGGAGCGAAGCCCGGGCAAAGGGCGGGCCCTCTGAGGCCCTCAGAGGTCAACAGTGGTCGGGTGGGCCACCCCTCCAACATCTCTCTACAAGGTCAGTCCCCTAACAAGTATACACAGTGGCTGATTGCACCGTTACAAGTAATAACGTTGATATCCTTACCCAGGATGCAGAGTCCCCTGTATCATTGCTAACGTCATTTGAGGCACTGATAGATACCGCATTCAATGAGATTGTTGAGACTGAAAGGAGATTCTCTATGGGTCCCATGAGCATCAACCAATCACATGCCATGAGCAATCTCAATGACAACACCCACATAAACCCTGAGGTAATTGTGGTAAAACCCTCACATCCTGTTGTCGATGTACCAATTGTCTTAGACGATGATGACACCGTTATGTACATAGCACCAGATGTAGCCCTTGGGCATGCCCCGGTAACAACACCCACAGAGGCTACCAATAAGGTATCTGATAAAGTCGTAGCTAAGAGAAAGAGGGGCCCTGCTAAACTAACCCACAACAAACGCAAGCAGCCACCAAGGACTGTAAACCAACCAACCCCACAAAGCATGTGGAATAAGGGGGAGAGACAGAAGCTGGTTCAACTTACAGTACCCACACAGGAACAACCGCATCTGGGTGACGTCGTCGTTATAAATAACGACGGGTCAAATTATATATCTATTTCCACCCAGACTGAATCTCCCAATGGAACTGATAAATCCAGTCATTATTCCAAGTCTGAGGGGAACCTTATTGAGACTATTGCAGATACCATTTTTAAAAACCTGGAAGGTCAAATGATTAAACAATTTAATAATATTTTTAAAAGACTTGACAAATTGGAGAACCTAATTAAAAACGAGGATGCCAAGAGGAAAGGTACAGCGAACCTGGACAAAATGAGAGTAGAACGTCTGCTAAAAGACCTTGAATCCACCACCCGTGTCCTTACTAGCAGTGACCATGGCATTACCAGGGTTGTGGAAAAACAAGCTATTATTAATTCAACGCCGTCTGTTACACCTACGGTGATTAGAAATAAGGGCACAACAGGCAGTAACCCGCCTGACCCTTTAACTGACACCCCCTTACTTCCACGCAATTCTACACGTGGACCTGTCCCCTCGTCCAAACCCTCTGTTTCTGCTAATGCTGCAAGCGGACCATTAACTAACACTAACACTAACAAAAAGAGTAATACAGCAATGCAGACCACCTTAGCACAGAAGGGCCCTGCCAATTCCAGCCAGCGCGATAAAAAGACCCCGCATGAGGACACCAGGCCTATAAAACATCAAGGCCCTGCCTTACACCTTCCACCTGAGGCCTGTCCATATGTTTTAGTTCTGGCTGGTATCTCACCGCTTAGGGAAGGTCAAGGTGAATCATGGGTTCAATTGCACAACAAGTGTATAGACTGGTTAACAAAACACAAGGGGGTGGGTTATGATATTTCTAAAGAGATCATAACCACACGGCGAGTAACCTGGGTTGGTCCTCTTTTCAAAAATATTAACGGGGACTGTATTGTAATTAACTTCAGAAACCCGGGTACTGCAAAATTCTTGCTGAACAACAACTCTGGTCGACACGGTCCATCTACTGTGGTGACCCCTCTACCGCTAAAATATTTCTATCGTCCTCCCCACAAGATGATGCAACCCCCACCAGTTTTTCCGTTATATAATAGGTTTGGAATATTTCAGGACCTAGACACATTGGACTGACTGCCCTCATTAAGCATCGAACTGCCTTCCGTGTGCTTTGAGGAAGTCCAGCTAGTGGAAACACCTTTAGAGGCAGCCCCGTTAACACTGGAGATCTCTCCATCTAGTACATTATGCGAACAACAGGGGCATGTCACAACTAAATCCGCCTCAAGAATTGATCAGGGTCCTTGTCTGAGGAATGATAATAATTTAAAAATTCTCAGTTGGAACATTGCGGGTCTGAAGACCAAGATCGGAATTCCTTCCTGGAGGGACTGTGTCAATTCTTATGACATATTAATGTTTCAAGAAACTTGGTGTGTTGAGGACTTGTTGCTCGAGGGGTACAGTTGCCATAACAGGACTGTTTCAGCCCCCCTGTTTGGCCGTCCTAGTGGTGGATTGTCCATTTGGATAAAAATTTCTGCAGAAGTAAAAATTGACAAACTACTAACCAATTGTCCTAGTTTCATGGCACTCTCATATACTCAGAGGATAAAACTATGTCTAATCAACTTCTATAACAATGATTTTTTGTCCCAACCTAACCCAAATTTTATTCTTTTATTTGATTTTATCAATGAAATTATGGATGGACAGGTACATGGGAAATTTGATGGCATTTGTTTAGGAGGGGATTTTAATGCACATGTACATTCAAGAAACCCCCCATGCAAAAGAGGTATAGAACTGTTAAATTTTCTTGCTACTAGTGAACTTGTTAATTGCATGGAATATGTAGGTATGGAAAACAGCGCCTCCCCATTTCCCACCTTTATTGGACATGGGGGAGGCACCACAATTGATTATGTCTTCGTTTCACCCGCTGTTGCCAAGGCATTAATAAGGGCCGAAGTAGTATGTAAAATTTACAGCGATCATTATCCAATTGCCATCCATTTATCATTGCCGAGGGGCAAGTGCCCAAGACATGAAATAGGTGCAAGGGATTTGGAAGTCTCGACAGATAAATTGAAGGTAATCTGGAAGGGAGCAGATAATAAGGGAATCCTAGCAGGAATTTGTAAAAAATACCCAACCTTGATCAAAGATTGTCTTACTACCGAGGACCATGGGGCCAACGTGATTAAATCATTCTCTGAACTTTGTTCTGTGATTAAAGGTGAGATTTCCAGACCAGCCTCTAGTAAGGCTGAGGAAACGCCTAGATGGTTTGATGCCCCATGTTCCAAAGCAAACAGGATGCTTAGAGCTGCCCTAAAAGCTGAACCGAGGGATATACCACGAGTAAGGCTGCTCAGAGCAGAGTACAAGCGTGCTCTACGCACCAGATCAAATGAATTACTTAAAACCCACTGGGATTCCCTGGCACGATCTGCTGACCTGAAAGATACCACTGGGTTCTGGAAGGAGGTTAAGGTGATAAGATCTATTGGTTCCAACTTGACCGAAATTAACTGTAATATCACTGGTCCTACCTGGGTTGCACATTTTGGAAAAATCTATGCAACACCAGATAATCCTCCTCTGTCGCAACCCTCCCTTCACCCATTGTATATATCTGTATCCGAGGTAGCTGATGCCATATTAGAAAGTGCCGGGAATAAAGCGCCCGGTTCTGATGGGCTTTCTATTGACCAGTTAAAATGTGAGCCCGATTTTTGGGCTCCATTGCTTTGCAATGTTTTTAACAATTTAACAGACGGGCAAATTCCAGAAACATGGTCACGTAGCATTATTGTTCCCATTTTTAAGAAGGGCGATAGGCTGGATCCGGGGTGCTACCGCCCAATTTCTTTAATTGATAACACCTTGAAAGTTTTGGGACGGATCATATTTAAAAGGATTAGAACTTGGACCGATGAGAATAGCATCCTACACCCTAGCCAGCTTGGGTTCCGTAGCAGTGTCGGAACGGTGGAACAATGCTTGAACTTGAACTTGATCATGGCAAAATATAACATTGCTAAGAAATCCCCTTTATATTTTGGTTTCATGGACTTGAGCTCGGCTTTTGATTTCGTTAATCGCTCCCGTCTTTGGTCTACCCTGCTTGAATATGGCTTAGACGACCATCTGGTACACTTTTTAGCCTTTTTGCACCGTGATCTTAAAGCATGTGTGCGTGTGAATCAAATGGGTGAAGTCTCTGATGATATTGGCATTGGCAGGGGGGTCAGACAAGGGTGTGTGCTGGCCCCCTTCCTGTTTATTTTGTATATCAACAAGCTAAGTGGCTTTCTGAGCACTCTAACTAGTGATGTGCCTTACATAAATGGAGTCCCTATACCCACCCTTCTTTATGCAGACGATGCGGTCCTGATGGGCCGCACTCCAAAGGCACTCCGTATTTTAATTTCAGGTTTTGTCCTTTTTATGGCCGACTTAGGCCTAACAACTAATTTTAAAAAATCGCTGATCATGAGTTGCGGTCCTAAAAATCACAAAATCCCCCAGATCAATTCAGGGTCAAATGTTTTAAAAAGTACCAGCACTTTCCCCCACCTAGGGCTGCTATTTTCAAACAGTGGTACGTGGCATGCACATGTATCTTACGCCAGGAATAAGTTGGGTAAGGCCATTAACTGTGTAACCTCCTTGAGACAACCCAACCAAGCTGATGTAATAACTCCCCTGGTTAAGATCTATCAAACCCAATGTATGCCAACCGGCACTTATGGTGCCGAAGTCTGGGGTTATACCAACTGCTCTCATATTCAAAGAGAAGAAAATAGATTTTGCCGTAAGGTACTGGGGGGTGTTATTTGTTCTCCCAACTATGTATGTCACAACGAATTAAATATTCCATACATAGAGGATTTCGTGAGATCCAAACCAGCACTATTCTGGATAAAGATATGGAACAACACGGCTGCTACCCTGACCCGTGAAATTATTTTGGATTGCCTAAAATGTGATAGGGGACACCATATACCATGGTTGAAAGCAGTAAAAGAGTGCCTTGTAAGTGTGGGGATGGGCTCTCTGTTTACATCACCAAACCTAATAAATCGCTCCCACAAGACCATCACCTTAAGGGCATTGTATGATCTGTACAGTGAAGAGCGTGATAGAAAGAACTTGACTAAATGCACTGTTGTAAAATATTTGGCCTATTCGGAACCACATACTAAAAAACCTGGCTCACCATACAGATATTTACGCCTGCATCTTGGCAGATGGGTTAGGGGTTTACTGTTTCGTTTCCGCGATGGGAGTATAGTTAATTTACTGAACTTCCCGCTGGGATATAATAAACACCTCGAAACTTTAAATTGCCCCTGTAACCCTGACATGAAGCAAAATCTTATGCATTTCTTGTTCTTTTGTGGTTTCTACAAAAAGCTCACTGGACATTATCTTATGCCTTATTGCAGAAAAAATGGTTTGCTTAATTTTAAATTAGCATTTCAGTCTTTCCTATTATTGGGATCAGATGAAGTTACTTTTAGGGTGAGCTGTTTTCTCAAAGCTGCTGTTAGATTGAGAATCACTCTTAATACTGAGATATAACCATCGCACACTGCACTTTCTATTATGCATTTTAGAGAATTTTTACTTGCCTGATTTTTATCTCTTTGTAACAAAATTTTTTCATGTGTATGAAGATATAATTATGACAAAGTCCTAGCCATCCTTTTTAACTATGGTCGTTAAAACTGTGTTTTTTTAAACAGTATTTTTAAACAGCGTTTTTTAAACAGCACTGTAAAATATTTTCTCTCAAAAACCCATTTTTATGAAGGGACAAAGTTTGTTTAGATGTGAAATTGCAAATGGAATTTGATTATGCTTGTTTGTTCTCGGATTTATTCTCCAAATGTCATTACTGAACTGAATGTTTTTAAATGTATTTTGTCTGTACTTTTATGGATGTTTTTATTCCGAATAAAGATCTTTTGAATTTTGACTTGTAAGTCGCATTATGCAAATTCCGTGAAATGGTAAAAAATCTCCGTCAGCTATGCAGAATTCCTAGAGCACACGGAATTGCGTGTTCCGCCCGTTTGCGATGCATTTTTCCTGTTCGGGAATGCTGTTTGCGTGCTAGGGGGGAAATATCTCGCGAACATGCCCATGCGGTCATGGCCATCTTGTTTCACTTGTCCCACCCGCTCGCAGTGCGTGTTTCCTGTTTGCGAAAGCAGATGTCCGATGGAACATTTGAATGACGTGTTTGGGATCGCACACTCTCCCGGGATCGCGTGTCCAGATGCAAACGGATAGGAAAGCCCATTGGTGAATGCAGGGATCCAAGTAAGTTGCTCCTGCGTGATCGAACACGCATTTTGAGAGCGCTAACAAGGAAAAAATTCTGCTACGCCGTGGATTGCAGCAATTCCACGTTCTCCACAGAACGGAGAATGGCCAAAATTCCGCAAATTCAGCCAGCGGAGCGGACTTTACTGTCCATGCCTACTTCAAGGCCCATTCTCTCCTTGTGATTTTTGTCAATATTATGTGGTTGATGGTGCCAAATGCCACCAATGCATCTAGTAGGGCCAACAGACATGAGTAACCTTTGTCTAAGAGTGAATGAGTCATCTACTACATGTATCATAAAGGGGGCTATGTTCCATCCAGATATGTATCTTGATTGGTGGGGGTCAAGCAGGCTGTTTTATTCTATATTTATTTACAGTTCTTTTTCCACACAGCTTTTCAATACTTTTGCCATGAATGGAAGATTGGATCCCATCAGAAATCGTTCATATCTTCTGCATTAGCATTGTGTTTTTCAAGTAGAGATACTTGTTGTGTTTTGAGATAGTCTCAAACTTTCCCTTGAATGAGAGAGTCATGTTTACATTTAGTTTGGTAAGGAGTGATGGCATCAGCAATGTTTTTCAGGATTTTCACAGGGATGAGATCATCGCCATGACTGGAGGGATTTAGGTTGCTTATGATTCAGATGATATCAGCTTGTCCTTCTTATTTGAAAGTTGACCATTTCTAGGTATGTTTTTAGTTACTTGAACGGCTGGATGGCTTTTGTCAGTTACATCCAAGGAGAGTTTAATTCCTCTTATATTCAAAGCGAAGAATCTGAAGAAAATTTTACAGGTCTCTTTATAATTGGCTGAGCATAGATGCCTGTATGGTGGTTAAGTTCTTGACTAGTCTAAAGATTTTATTAGTTTCATTTCTGCCAACGATAGCTTAGGCTTCCAAGATGTATTCTTATATTATTTATGTGAGGAGCACAGAGTTAAGGGATTCGATATTGAGGGTTATTGTGTCAGGCTCATTCAGCTACTTTGGGAATCCTACTTTCTATGAGATAAACCAATTTCTGTTTATATTTGACCTTAATGCTGGTTAGAGAGTAGTTGCGTCCTTGTTGGTTGGGGTAGTCCCAATAATTTTACAGATTCTGTTTTTTAGAAAATTAGGTCTACTTCCTTTAGATCCTGATCCAACCTAGTGGGTGTTTGGGTTGGCCCCAGTGAGTTTGTTTCCAACATAGGAGTTTGAAAGGCATTAGTATGTGGTCAGATCAGTTGACCACAATGGGACGGTCTTATTTTATATTTTTTTGTGAAGATTATCCAGTTAAGTATGTTTCTATTTGTCTGGGTTGCACTGGAGCAAATTTTTTCTAGATCGCTATTGGTCTGGAATGCTTCAACTTTTTGTTCATTGGAAACCTGAACTTCTTGTTTGGATTCAAAAATGGCTACGCCACTGCAAGAATCATCTGATTCTGATGATTTTGTTACTCAACAATTTGTACCAGAACCTCGCACTCCCAAAAGATAAACATACATCGTACAGAAATCTTTTACTTTTCCAGAGGGGTAAAAGAAATGTAATGCCACCAAAGTAACATGCAAGATTTGCCAGGCAGTACTGTCCAGAGGAGATCCAAATAAGAAATACTCCAATGACACTGCTAGTATGCGCAAGCACCTACAATCCATGCATCCTGTGAACTATGCTTACGAAGAATGTAGAAGACTGTGCCAAAATATACCTCCACCACCTGCAATACCAAGTACCTCTGTAGCATTACCTTCAACATCACGACTAGACATACGTCTCCAATTCGTGAAAGTTAGAATGAACTGCATGAAGTGCAATCGTTTAATTTGTTATGGGGAGCAATCAGTAGACCTAGTTTGCCGAGCAATTGATAACCATCAATGCTAGTTTTTTTTATTCCCTCAAAGATCATGTTTTTTTTTTCTTTCTAAAAAAACAACAACAAAATCGTGCTAAAAAGTCAAAAACAAATATAAAAGTACAAAAAACAAAAACATTTTTATTTTCAGAAATAATTACTCTGGTTAAAAAAGGAGCTAAATGTATATGCTAGTGTGTGAAAGTTTACATAAATGTATGTATACTGCATAATTCAGTAAAGAATGCATTTGTCATATATGGTGAATGTATAACTGCAGAACTATAAGGAAGTGCTGAAGCATGACACTGTAAGTTCTTTAGCTAGAGCGTGCTGAGCTACTTCCAAAGGACAGAGATGCAACATATGTACATAAATATGTTGGAAGTCTGTTCTTCCCTCTTCACTGCTGCTTAAACTGCAGGCATGTGGTGATACACGTACCCTTGCACCATGGTGCAACAATATCTATGTCATGTGGAGTTTGCTTTTGTGCAGAAAGACACACCTTCCTGCTCAAAAACAATCAGTGAAGACATTTAGACATTTTTCTCCTACAATGTATGCTGTGCATTGTAGCGTATATTGTAACAAAAAAATGAGGAGAAATGAAAAAAATTGTACGGCAGATTTAGAAGCTCTGTGCATCACCAGTACATCACTATTTGTGATGTACTGGTTGCGCAGGTGGATCCTCCATATTTACAAGGAGACAAAAAGTTACCATGCAGAACTTTTCCTTTACTTCTAAAAACGAACCCTTCATACGCAACTCTTTACGTATATATATTAGATCATTCATGACATGGTTAGTGACATCACTAATAAGATCACTGATGACATGTCATATGACATCACTTATGACATCACTGATGACAGCATCCAGTGAATGTGTTTTGGTTTGTTATTTAAATATGTATTATATATATAGCAATCCGCATTGAAGAATGACTGGATATAAAAAAAGCTGGATAAGGGATTTAGTAGCAGTGTGATTGATTATTTACTTGAATCATTTATAGTGTCTCTTTAAATATATTGGATAGTGACTAAACTGTGTGAATATCTGTATTACTTTGTCAATTGTTCTGTAAACTGCTGCACCAGTTGGTTACTACATATGTGAAAATCTATATTACTTACTGATTAGTTAACTGAGTATATGTATGGGAGAGTGAATGTGTGTGTGGGTCGCTGGGGGGTGTCTGACAGCCCAAAGATGTGTGAATAGTTGATTCAATAGGTTTATGACGTTAAGACTATGTGTTATAACAATTGTTTGGGTGAGTTAATATCTTTATGGGTGTGGTAATGAGCAAATATATCTCTCAATGCTACATGTACAATAAAGTACAAAAATGAAAGCCACTGTGTGTGACATTTGTTGTATATTTTATTTGAAAATTTTTATATAGCGCTGGCCAGACCCGGAGGTATCAGAGCGCTTCACAATAACATTAAAAAACATAGAAGACAGTTAAACTGGATATCACAGGCAGTGAGCAAATACATCACATTATAACAATACGAGGAGAGGAGTAAGGGTGAAAAACTTGCTATTTCAACTATGTAGGGGACAAGAAATATAAACATAATATACAAGGGCAATAAGTTAGTGTTGGAGAAGCTAGGAATGTAATGAGCAGTGGGTGAGTGTAATGAGGTTACGGAAGGAAAACTGACAAAATGAAGTAGGGGGAAGAAAAAAGGTCAGTCTGTGTGGGAGTAAGGACCCCAGTATAAGTTGAGAAGGTGGAGTTTGAGGTCTTTTTTAAAGTTGAGGTAGGTGGGGTTGCAGAGTAGGTCAAGAGGGAGGGAATTCCAGATGCTCGGAGCGTTCCCTGACAAGGAGCGAGATTGGGTGGATTTCTTTTTTAGCAGTGGGTAGACTAGAAGGAGTGAATTTGAGCTTCTCAACAGTCTGGAGCAAACCGCTTTTTTGAGTTTGTTTGTTAAGTATAGCGGGGTTTGTTGGTGAAGGGCTTTGTGAGTGATGCAGGCTGTTTTGTAGAAGCATCTTCCTTCAATAGGGAGCCATTTAAGGGCTTTCAGGGCTGGGGAGACTTGGTCAAATTTTTTACAGTCGATGATGAGTCTGGCCGCCAAGTTGAGAACATCTCTAAGTGGGGCCAGGTGAATTTGGGGGGTTCCTGTGAGGATAGCGTTGCCATACTCTAATCGAGAAAGTACTAAGGATTGGACAGCTGATTTGAAGTCGTCAGCAGGAATGAAGTGCTTGATTTTCCTGAGGTGGCAGAGGGTATAGAGTGCTCCTTTGGCCGAGTTTCTTATATGGACTGTTAGGTTAAGCTTTTTATCAAGCGTGAAACCCAGGGATTTTGCGGAATCAGATAGTGAGAGTGAGCAGTTGAGGGCATTCAATTCAGTGATCCATCTTTGGATTATTTTTAGGTGAGGAAAGAATGATTTCAGTTTTTTTAGGGTTTAGTTTGAGATCATTGTCGTAGAACCAGGATTTGATTTTATTCAAGGTATTGTTTAAGTGGAGAATACAGAGTGTGATTTAATTTTGTAATAGATTTGGGTGTCGTCGGCATAAAGGTGATAGTTGATTCCCGCTTGTTTCAGTATGAGGGTGAGGGGTTCCATAAAGAGGTTGAAGAGAGAGGGTAAAAGGATAGAGCATTGAGGAACACCCAAGGAGACAGTCGTCTGGTTAGAGAGGCAGGATTAGGTATGGGCGGAAAATCCGTTTCGCTCGCGGATTTTGCGGATTTTCGGGAAATTCGCAATCCGCGAGATTCGCGAATCTCCCACAAAATCCGCAAATCCGCGAGCAGCGGATTTTGCTCGCACTGCTTGCACTGTTCGCGTGAGTTCGCGGCTTCCCAGTACAACTTCGCGCCCCGCGAATAAGTGCTAAATTGCAGAAATACGATCTTAGCAAAACTGAAACTACTTGCCAGGTTCAAAAGTTCAGGCTCATCATTAGTAGCCATTTCCTGTAGTGCTTCCTGAGGGGCCCCTCCAGAGTTCAGTTGCCAGTTGCAACTATTATGTGACCCTGCTCTGAACCTCAGAATAGTTACACATATGCCACAAAGGTCCTGAATTACAGCTAAGGGAGACAAGCAGGAGCCAGGCTGGAAGTTAAAATCCATTAATCAGCCCCTAATTCATTATTGTCAGTTGGGGCAGGGCAGGTGTTGTAACTAATTTTGCAACAATGAAAGCACTTAGCAAGTGCAAAAGATCACTAATCAGGGCGCACTAAGGAAGCAGGTGCCAGCTAAAAAAATATTCTGTGACACATTAATCAGCCCCAAATTAATTCAGGTCACTTGAGGCAGGGAAGGTGTGCTTTGCTTTGCCGAAAATAATGTACACTGGACAACCAGAGGGTGTGGTGATGAAACAGAGGGTGGCATGGGTGGGCCAGAGGGTGGCATGAGTAGTCAGAGAGTGGCAGTGATGACAGAGAGTGGCAGTGATGAAGAAGAGTGTCCCAAACAGGCTGGACACGTAGAAACAACAAGTTCGCAAAACTTGCGACCCGACAGGTAAGTTCGCAAATTGCGAAATTGTAAAAACCCTCGCGAACTGGCAGAAACACGGGCGAACACAAAAAAAAAATCCGCAAATTCGCGGGAATTCGCGGATTTTGCGGATTGCGAGTTCGCAAATCCGCAAAATTCGCGAACGCGAGATCCGCAAAATTCGCCCATGCTTAGGCAGGATTTGATTTTGATTTGTTGTGTTCTGTGATGGAGGAAGGAGTTGAACCATTTGAGGATAACCCCGTTAAGGCCAAAGCGGGATTGAAGCGAGTTTAATAAGAAGGCATGATTGACAGTGTCAAATGACGCCGAGAGGTCGAGGAGAATGAGAAGGCAAGCTTCACCATTGTCAAGGGATTTATGTGGGTCATCCACAATGTTCAGCATTGCGGTTTCCGTGCTGCAGCCTTTCCTGAAGCCTGATTGAAGGGAGTCAAGTAGGTTAAAATTACTAATGTAATTGTTCAATTGTAACAAGGCACATTTTTCCACGGCTTTAGAAAGAAGTGGGAGGTTAGAGATTGGTCAGAGGTTGTTTAGATCATTGTGGTCTGCAGTGAGGTTTTTAGGAATGGGTGTGATTTGTCCAAGTTGGAGGGAGTCAGGGACACATCCTGAGGGCGAGGGAGGTATTAATTATCTTGGTCCAATAGGGGGTGATGATATGGTTAAGGTTGTGAACTAGGGAAGAGGGGAGAGGGTCTTTAGTATGTGAAGATGGTTTAAGTTGGGTTATAATAGTGGAGACTTCGAGCTCGGTCATGGGGCTGAAGTTGTGAAGTTATTTTTTAATTGCAAGGTAGGAGGTATAGGAGTGGGTGAAGATTGAATGGGTCGCAGGTTGGACGAATGAGGAGGTAGGGGTGTTGCAGCCCAGGAGGTAGTGTTGAAAGCAGTGTTTCTGATATTTTGGGGTTTGGGCGGGTCCTGGGTTTGAAGGAAGGATTGATCAATTTTAGAATTTTTTTCAGAGAAGAAATTGGCAAATTCCTCACATCTCGAGATTGATGTTTTCATCTCTGGGGGGGCAAAGAAGTTTGTTTTCTAATGATGTTAAAAAGTTCTATGAGCCTGTTTTTGGCCCTATCAAGTTGTGCACGGAAAAAGGCAGCCTTTTTGTTAAAAATATGTTTCCTATAGGTGGATCTAGCAGCTCTGAGGAGGGTGAGGTGAGAGGGAGAAGGATGTTGTCTCCAAGTTCTTTCTGCCAGTCGCAGCTGACATCTTTCGTTATTAAGTTCGGGATTGAACCATGATTTAGATTGGATTTTTCTTTGTGGTTTAAGTTTGAGGGGGGCAACTTGGTCTAGGACCTCACTTACAGTCATTTTGAAATGGTTAGTGAGCTCTGTAGCATTTTGGGAGTGTGGGGTTAGATAAAGTTGAGCTTGTAATTTATCCTCAAGAACACCTGGTGGGATTTGTTTATGGTTTCTGATCCAAATAGTAGATTTGGTATTTATTGTAGTGGTCAAAAGGGCTCTGGTAGCTATCTTAAACAGAATCAGGTGATGATCAGACCAGTCAATCGGGATGATATTGGTGAGAGAGGCCAAATCAGGGTTAGCGATGATCGCATCAAGTGTGGCCCCTTTGATGTGGGTAGGCTTGTGGCATAATTGCTTGAGGTCATTCAACTCAAGAAGGTGGATGAGGCGCATGACCGTGGGATCAGTTCCTTTATTCCAGTGGATGTAGAAATCTCCTAAGAAGATGTTTTTTGCGTCTGAAAGGGAGGTGAGAGTGAGTAGGTCGGATAGTTCGTCAGTAAAAAGGAGAGGATAACCCGGAGGGTGGTAGATTTTATGAAATCTAATCGGGCGGAGCCCTTGACTGTGAGTTCAACACCAAGGTATTCCCTGATTTGTAAAAGGGAGAGTTGAAAATCAGACTAATGAATTATTTCAAGTCCACCTCCTATTCTGTCTGGTCTGTCTTGTCTAATGATGGAGTAACCGGGGGGCGAGTATGTCCAGAATGGACATTGAGTAGCCATTAAGCCAAGTTTCCGTGAGAAAGGCTATGTTGATGGCCTCGCTGAGGATCGTTTCTGATAATTTAGTTGCATGTCTAATTGCAGATCTGCAGTTGACAAGCATGCAGGAGAGGAGAATTGGGGTGTGATTGGCAAGTTTAAGGGAGTGAATGGTGGTGAGTTGTGACGGAGGTCTGGGGGATCTGGGTGTAGCTGGGATTCTATTTATGCCCGGAATAACTGGGATGTTGGAGTAAGAGAGGGGTTGGTTAGTGTTAAGAGTGTTAGGAAGGTAGGAGTTGCAGAGGCTAATTAGGTTGTGCAAGGAGAGATCACTAACCGCGCGGAGTGGTCTATGAGTTCGACTGAGAAGAGGTTTAGTCAACCATACAGTATGTTGGGGGTAGTTACGGGAGAAAGAGAAGGGGGATACAGTGAGGGTGGGAGGGATCAGGGATTTGAGGGAGTTGAAAACTTCCTCTCTAAGATGAGATAATCCTACGGTCATGGCTGCGAGTTTAGATTCAATGTTGGAAAGAGACTTCGTAATAAGATTTGCTGGGAGATCGGCAGGGATGTGTGAAGGGGAAGAGGAAGGTTTAGTGTTAACTGTGGGAGTTGATCTAACTGGAGGTGGTCCAGTAGAAGATAAATGAAGCAGGGAGGTGTCAGAGGGCGAATTAATCAGTTCAGAAGTAAGAGTATCAGTGAGTTGTGTGCAGATGGGCAAGTTGATGACGGGGGAGTTGTGGTCTGAGGAAAGGTCTGGGGTGATTTTTGGAGATCTAGGGCTTGAGGTAGCATTGGGGTGTTGTATGGGAGAGAGAAGGAAGGGAGTGGTGTGAGAAACTGCGGGGCATGCAAAGCATGCGAGTGACGACATCTTAGGTGGTAAGACAATAGAAGGAGAGTTGAGTGTAGGATCTGGTGAGGTGAACAGGGTAGGAGGGGGTATTAATGGTCATGGTGAGGAGGGGGGCAGTGTCTGAACCTGGATGTCTAGAGGAGGAGTGTCCGGTAGTGTGGGTGATGTGGGGGTAAAAGAAGGTTTGAAGAGTTTGTAGGATAATTAGCTGAAAATATTGAGGTGGAATTCGGTCGCTTGGATGAGAATGTTACCGGATTTAAATATGGAACTGTCAATTTCACCACGGAAGGAGGAGGATGAAGTGGTAGAAAGTTTAAAACCATAGGGAATATTACCTGATTTGGCTATAGTAACGTGCAGAAGGAACATGCTTTTCCATTTAGAAGGGCGTTTGGAGAAAAAAATAAGGTTGGTTTTGATTGGAGAGCTCAAGCTGTGGTAGGTGTCGACTATTAAAGTTTCAGGGTGACGAATCAGTAGTCTATGTTTGAAGTTTCTCTTGGCATTTTTAGAGAGATTTGGCGAGTATAAGATGTTTCAAGAGTTGGGTCCATGGAAAGAGAGCGCAGGATCAGAGGGGGTAAGGTGGAAGTTTGGGTGGGACATGTCCTGTCACTACAGGAGGGTGGGTGCAAAGGGAAGGGGAGGAAGTATGGAAGACAGCAGAATGGAGTGGGAAAATTGGGGAGGAGAGTCAGCATCTTGGGAGAAGAAGGAGGTAAATTATCCTAAAGAGTCAAGAAATCTCTAAAACCTAATACCGTATCAATATCAAAAATAATTCGGGGCAGGTCAATAACATATGTCAGGTGGAGGATTATAGGGGAGGACACATAAAGAACGAGTACCGATCAAAAAATCTAAGGTAATGTGTGGTGGGAAAAATAAACTGAACACATGAAATAAATTGAACTCATGAAAATACAGTATTAATAAAGCAGTGCTTTGACATTAAAATAAAGCATTAGGGGCCAGATGTAGGTAAGTTCCATTTACCAATTCTATAAATACCGAATTTTACCGATTCAGTATTTTAGTATCGGTAAATGGTATGTAGGTAAGTATTCAGTAAAGTTTACCGAATAAGTAATATTCGGTAATTACGGATTTGGTAAATACCGAATCGGTAATTCCCATTCATGAATAGGAATTACCAAATCGGTATTTACTGATTCGGTAATGGGGGAGCACATTCAAGGGTGGCAGGGTGTCACATTGACACCCTGTTGTACCCCTGAATAGTGCATGGATGCACATGTGGCACACATACATGCCCTAAGGGCATGTATATCTGCCACATGGTAATTTTGAAAAAGGCACAAATTTGCTTTTTCAAAGGTTTTTGATATTTACCACCAACTTTTACTTGGTGGTAAATTCCGAATCCTAAACCATGCAATACACTCATTTGAGTGCTCCCTGCATTTCAGATTTGGTAATTTACTAATTCTGTATTATAAGGAATCGGTAATTTACCAATTCCTTAAATTACCGATTCAGTAAATTACCGAATCTGAAATGTAGCCTAATACCGGTCGGTAACGGCTGAAATTCGGTAATTTCGGCCGTTACCGACCCGTATCGGGCTACCTACATCTGGCCCTAAGAGTTAATGTGTGGCGGAAAAATAAACTGAGCACATGAAATAAAACTGAACACATTAAGATAAAGCATTAAAAAAGCATTGCCTTGACATTAAAATAAAGCATTAAAAGGTAGTGCATTTACAAAAACAGTCCAGCATGTGAATAGTTTTGAATAAAGCATTAAAAAGCAGTGCACTGACGTTACAATAAAGCCTTTTTTATTTTTTAAATCAAAAACACGAAAGTACTGGAAACATCCTCACAATGGCGCTGCAGTAGCCACAAAAGTCAAGGAATAAGGGGAGTGAGGGAAATACTGTGGCAGTTAAAAACAGAGCACAGGTCCTGAAGAAGTAACATCCATTTTGAGAAATTGGGGCAGGAGAGACACAAAAGGGCAGATGTAGGCCTCAAAGTGTGAGGAGAAAAAAAATAGATGTCATCCCCAGACATATGCCAGAAGGAAGACGAAGGAACCATCAGGCCATCAGGCCAAGTAAAAGTAAGAGGAGGGACCATGTCACAAGTATACCCCGGAGGCCGGGCAGGAATGCAGGCCGTCGTGATCCTCCACAGGCACAAACCGGCCAAGGGCAGGCCACAAGAAATTGATGCGGCACGAGTGGGCCTCACGTGAAGGAGGCCACAGGGTTTCTTAGCTGGAGTCACTGTGGAGACCGAACGACCCTCCACAGCAAAAATGGCAATGTTGCGCCATTCATCTGCAACGAGCTGAGGCTTCGCAAAAGCCGAAAACAGCCCTCGAGAAAACAGACGGCTGTCGCCCCGGGTTGGTGGAGAGCCAAAAGCATGGGCTCCCGTGACCCCTCCAATGACGTTGCCGAGGGTCTCCCAGGCCAAACGCAAGAAAGAAAGCCCGATGCAGCCAAGCCAATCCCCCGGGACTCTGGCCGTCCGAGAATGCACTCACCTTGACGGTCGGGGAATCAAGCAGGACAGGTCGGCCAATGAAATACAGCCTTTCCAGGTCAGTCTGCACGGAGCTGGTGCAATCCACTGAATACTCTGCTGATACCCCAAGATGTAGCGGAACCCACATGGCCACCACCGCAGCCACGCCCAGTTCTGACCGTGAACGTCCCCCAATGGCACGGACAGGTCAGGGCTCCCAGCACAGCGTTGAAGCGATCCGCCGCGAACTGCAGCTCCCTTTACAGTCACTGAGGCATCCACTGCTGGTGGCGAGCGGGAACGATCGTCGCTGCCGAAATGCCTTTCCTTGGTGGAAACGGACATCCCCAAGCAAATGCTACCACCTCAGGGTATAGTCCCTCCTATCTGTGGACGACCGAAGGAGCAGACAGGGACCTCGAAATCGCAGGTCATCCAGTGGACCCCAGTGCAGGTAAGCGTCTTCAAAAACTGCATTTCCAAAGTTGTAGCAGTTCTTCAAGTGGATATCTGTCGATGCGGAGTGGATGGCGGGTTTAGCAGAGGATTTACACTGAGCTGGTGATCCTCAAACCCGGGAGCTCCTAGGCTGAGCTCCTACTCGGTGGTCATGTTTAAACGTCACCTTAGTGATTGCATCAGTAACTGTATGGATAACTGTATACTTGTAAAGGTGATTTTATAACACTAACTATAAGTTACTATCTAAGTGCTGTTTGTATAAGTATTAAGGGTAGTGTTTTAGAGTTTAGGGTATTGTAGTGGTGTTTGTGTACTGAACGGGTAGTGCTGGGGATATATTTAGTGTTTAAGGTAGTGCATTGGTCTTTGTGTAGAGTAGGGGGTCGTGTTAGTGGTAGATTTAGCTTTTAGGGTAGTACACTGGTGTTTGTGTAGTGTAGGGGGTCGTCCTGAGGGTAGTGTTTTATGGTTTAGAATAGTGCAGTGGTGTTCGTCTACTTTAGGGGTTAGTGTTTTAGGGTTTAAAGAAGTGCAGTGGTGTTTATGTACTATAGAAGTTCATGCTGGGAGTAGTGTTTTAAGGTTTAGGGTAGTGCATCGTTACATGCGGTGTCCCACAAATGGTTTTACCACAACAGTAAGTCTCCCCAACTTACATTTAAAGTGGATAAACATGTTTCGTGTGACAGACCCATAGGCCAACGCTGCAGCTTCCACATGCTTCAACACCCTCCACATACTCAGCAAGACCTTCAAATAGACCCACCCCCAAATTAAGGAAGCCATCACCCAAGCACTCATCACCAGCAGGCTGGACTACGGGAACGCCCTCTATAGCGGAATCAACACATTTCAACTTCATAAAATTTAGACTGTCCAGAACACCACAGCCAGCCTCATCCTCCGTATCCCACAACAAGACCACTTTACCCAGCAAAAAAGAGCACTCTACTTGCTCCCAGTCGAAAAATGAGTGACTTTCAAGCTGCTCACAAACACCGATGAAGCCCTCCACAACAACGGACTCCAATACCTCAATCTCCTTCCACACCCCCAAAAGAAACCTCCACTCCGCTGACCAGGCCTTGGCCGAAATTCTCTGTATCCACAGAACCAGACAGGAGGCAAACCCTTCTCCTATATCATGGCCAAGACCTGAAATGAACTCCCCCTCTTCACAAGCACTTTTTTTGAAAAAAATAATATAATTGTGGCTTCAAATGTTAATAATTCTTTACAAAATGATTGCTAAATGTAATATTGAAATCAAATGTATATAAAAAAAGAAAGATGAAGTAGTGAGGGAGTGTTTATCGTAGCACTTCTATTCTACTTTATCTGAAAGTAAAAAAAAGCCCAAACATTTAAATAAAAATGATGGGCAACACTTATTTAATGTAAACATAAGGAATGAGTGCTTATTATAAAATAAAATAAATGTGGTCCAACACGTGATACCAATAATTGAAAAAAAGATTTTGCATTTCACCCTTGTGATGAATATAAAAGACTCAATAAAAATATTTTGAAAACTCTTCCTGCATTTTTCTTTCAAGGATGGTTTGAAGAATTATACATTTAACTAGCAGCCCGCCCCAGCGTTGCCTGGGGCAGAAATTGGCTGGGGCAGCATTTTAAACCTCTGTGCACCCCCCCTGACATTGCCCAGTCCGCATCCCTCCCGCCTCCCGCCCCGACATTGGCCATACCGCCTCCCGCCTTGAGCCCGCCACCCCCTGTCCCCACCCCGACATTGGGCATAGCGCATAGCGCCTACCACCTACTGCCTACCGCCTACCGCCTCCCACCTCGCCTCCCGCCCCGGCTTTGTAACTCCCCCCAGGTACCGACTTACCTCATCCGCTGCTCCTCCCTGCGCTGCCACTGCTCCTCCGCTTCTCACCGCTCCTCCGCTCCTCCCAGCGCTCATGTTCTCCCCTCTTCCTGTTGCTGGTGAACTCCGCTCCTCCCCTCACGCAGACGCTCCTCCCGGCGCTCATGTCCTCGCTCTTCCTGTTGCTCGTGAACGCTGCTACTCCCCTCACGCATACGTCGCGGCCGGCGCTACTTGCAAGGGACTACTTTATTTTTATTTGTAAATATTTTAAACAATGTTTTATTTTTATTTTTATGTAGCCTATGTCCTTCTGCTTGCCCTGAGGTTTTCTAAGATGTCTTGGGAGTTCAGATTGGTGGTGTAGTTTTCGAGTTTACCTGGCTCAAAGGTGCAAGTTCTCTCTTTATAATAGTAGTATAGATGAAAGGACAAAGTACTCCATGCTAAAGAAGAAAAGTCAGCACAATTATGATAGAATAGAAAATAGAATAATATTTTTAAATACCTTCAAAGTCAACAAACTCGTAAGCAAAGTAGATAATTTAAATTAAAAACACCCTACCACAACTGGGGGCATATTATCAAGGAGGGTTTGAAACGCATTGTAAAATAAAGTGCGTCACAAAATGGGCTACATACATGTTGAGGATATTGTAATGTCACATAGAAAAAACAAGCCAATCAACATTAAGATCAGGAAGGTAGAGTTAACCACCCGGCAGCCAATCATATAATTTTCAAAATCTGCGCAAGGAAACGGATTGGTCGGTAATATGTCTTCTTCACAACCAATGAAAAAGAGGTGTAGAAAGTTTCTGTTTTTAACATACGAGCAAATCAGATGACCTTGCAAGTACACTCCAAGAGAGGCAATTAATAAACATGACTTCCTTTCGCAAGACCCGAAAGTCTTCTTGCCGAATAAATACGCACATATCTGCCAGACCCCATTTAAAGATTAACCAGGCTCTCAAGCCTAAACACATCGGAAATCATCTCTCGTCACTTTCTCTTCCTCCAGGTTCACAGTGAAAATGCGTGTCTCCTTCTCTTTTAACTCCTTTTTTTCATAATAATTGTTACTCATACAGTATCCAGAAAATACCCCACAGATGCAACCCCCTTTATTTGCAATAGTAATTGTTACTCATACACTATCCAACACATACTCTACAGATGCACCCTCTTGGAGTTAGAATGGTAATTGTTACCCAGACACTAACATGCACTTACCCTACAAATGCACCCCCCTGTGCTTAGAATAGTAATTGTTACCCCTACACTAACCTGCACTTACCCTACAGATGCACCCTGCTCTCTCTTTCAAAATCCAAACCAGATTTACAACACCCTTGCACAACTTTCACATCACTTTTCCCATCTTAAAAATAATGCAGGAAGCCGGCGAGACCGTGGAGACATTGTGGCTCCCCCACGATCCCCAACATTTTTATAAGACACAGGGATACGGTCCCCGGAAATATTAGAAATTACTGTTAAGGGCTATTTTTACAGAAAAATAAAATCGGCACCCAGCACAGTGCTCAGTGCGGCCCCCTGGTGTGCACGAGCTGGATGCACAACTCTTAATCTGTAGGGTGCACGACTCCAGCGCCTTTGCTGCACAACTTCTATACGTTTCGGAGCCAACATTACTTTTCCACATGCGAGCTACTAACATGCAGCTCCCCATGTGGAAAAGCAATCTCATTTACATTTTGAAAGAGAGAACAGATTTCCTTGCTATGGGAGGGCGGGATAGATACACCCCGGGACACTGCAGGAACCGGCCCTCCCACAATACATAAAGCCCCGGAGAGTGGTGGTCCCCAGGGCTTTGGAGAACTTACATCCACCCAACCATTTTCTTAAGCCCCGGGAGGATACGGGCCCTCGAGTGCTCCAAGAGGGAGGTCATGCAGTCCCCATCCCATAATACATAAAGCCCCGGGGCTGGTGGCCCCTGCAGCTTTAAGGACCTTCAACCCCTTCCCCACCATTTTTTTCTTTTTAGCCCCAGGGGCTGATGATCCCCGAGGCTGTGGGGCTCCTCTGGGCCCCACATAAAATGTAATAATTTTGCCCCCAGTATTTATCCCGGGGGCGAATTATTAAAAAAAACTCTGTTTTATTTTATTTATTTTATGCCACAGTCCACGCACCCTACACGCATCTGCCGGGTTTAAAAAAAATAAAAAATGTGGGCCCTGGGGTCCTTCTGGGACCCCCTAAGAAGTTCTAGAAGGTAAAAGTATTTCTACCCTTTCCCCTTTCTCCGTTTTGCACACATATTCCACTGACTTTCTCAGCCTTCCTTCTACTGAGGCACAAAATGGCTGCCAACAGTTCCTGGTTTTGAATGTTTACAACCACTTGACAACCAATCAGCATTCAGCGTGTGTTTGTAACGGTGCGCTTATGGTATGATGACAATCCTCACATCCTCCGCGGATCCACCACGCCCATAGAGATATACATATCTTTAACTGTAATTTTCTCAGGAATTACTGAACAGATTGACAACATATAAGCAAAAGGCACAAGTCGGAACTGAGGACTACCTCTTTGGCAAATTTGGCGTGATTCCGTTCAACCATTCGGACTGTAGCCTCCCCCTTTTTTCAGGATAGAAGCGGACCAGAGCTGGCCAAAAGTTTGAAAAATTTCGCATAGATTCATCAATTGGCGCCAAAGTTATTGGGAATAGAATGTTGCGGATTTCCTATTGATAATAGGTCCTAACTATAACTACCTACTTGTGACCGCCAGTAGGTAATACGTACATTCATATTTTCACTTAAAAAGTCAAAGGTTATGTTGATGTTATAGTTAGGAAATCAAAGATAAAAAACTTAAGAATTTCAGTAAAAGGCCAAAGATAAGAGGGCCATAATAGTTAGGCTGAGATTTCACTTGTGCAAAAAATAGAAATTCTGCAGTTATAGCTACCTGCACTAACTATAACTTACGCCTCTGCAATGCACTGCTTATGACCTCACTTATTAAATCACTCATGTCATGGTTAGTGACATCACTGATGATATCTCAAATGACATCACTGATGACCTCACTGATGACATCATTCACAAAAACAACACTCACACCCCCATACAACCTTGCATACATCCAGTCACCCATGCACACAGCCATTCACATACCCATTCACAGTCTCATACCTGTACTCACACAGTGAATATGCACTATGCATTTATCAATGAGGTAGTACTTTCTAATTAGCCAGTAGAAAGTACTCCAGTTGTATAGACATTTTGAGCCAACATGTGAAGTCCTTTTGGATAAGTAATCAAGTGAAGATCCACTCTGGCACTCGTTTCAAAATCTAAACCTCGGGAAGAGTTTTATTTCAAATTATCAGCCTGATTCATGAAAACCGGATTCTGCGATTCTCAATTAGCGATTAATATCGCAGAACGGTATTCATGATGTTTAGCGAGAAAAAAAAGCGAATCGCACGTGGCCGCAAAACCGTTTGCGATTATCGAAAATCGCAGAAAAATCGCTCTTTCCGGCTACATCCGTGTCGGATTTGCGATATCGCATATAGCTATATCGCTAATTGCGAGATCGCAAAAAGCGAGATCTCAAAATCGCGAGATCGGGAAAACGGGAAGTCGCATTTCGAGCACAGTGATGACATCACAACCAGGAAGCAGCCAGTTCCCACCCCCATTCACCACAGTGAGGCAGACCTCGAGGCAGCCACAGAGACAGCTCCTGCAATTCTGTAAATACAAATGTGCGGAGGGTCAAAAAGGGGGAATAATTTTACGACCTGTCTACTCATGCCCCTAATAGCAACATGAAACAAAAGAGAGAAGACCAGGTCAAGGTGGTGTACTGATTTGGAAGGTGCGTGGGAGTCAAATGGACACAATGTGAAAAAGAGTATTGAGTCCTGCTGGGCTGAAAAATCCCATCAGACCACCCATTTGGCGGCATATCATCATATGGGCATAAGTGGTCGCTCCCAACAACGCCTAAACCTTCAGGTGGCGTAGCATACATGTAGAGCGGCAATTTCAGCCACAGTAGTGCTCAAAAAAAGGATGGAAAAATTGCAGTGCTATGGAAAAAGTGCTTGATAAAATTAGCTACCTAGATTAGGGAATAGCTTGCAGAAATAAATCTAGGTGTCAAGGTTAAAAAACACGCCTAGTAGTGGGTGAGTACAACTACATTATGGCGCTGTGCAAAGTGGTCGACTAGTCTCAGCTTAAAAGAAAAGTTGTTCCAGCTTTCATCAGGACCTTGTATCATATAATAAGCTACTGCAAAACAGTGTGAGGTGTGTATACACATGTAAGAATGAATGAGTTGTATCAATATCATGTGGTATACTTAAGAGAAACATATCTGCCCCTCAAACCTTAGAACCCCAGTGTCCACTGATCACAGGAAAAATCTTCTTCTTCTGTCTTCCTTCCAGATAGGCCTCCACCATCTCTTCAAAATCTTTGGGAGCTCTGTAACCATAACCAGGCATATCAACCACAGTAAACGCTTTTCCTACTTTGAAAAAGTTCAGTTTCTTTGTGTGGCCCTCTGGTGCTGCAAGATCAGGAGTATGGTCCATCCGAACAGCTGATGTAACATAGTCAATCTCATGTCTTTCTGCAGGTTTGAAAAGTTTTTCGGCTTTGCAAAGGTCATCGAAACTGGGATCAAAAATCCTGAAATGCATTCTCTTCACACTGGGGCTCAAGTATCGCTCCAAGTTTTTGATGGGGAAAAGAACGCCATTTTTTCTACTCTCTGGGAGCTGCAGTACTTCATCCAATGATGCATGGGTGCTGTGATGCCTACAAGCCACACGTGAAGAGAACGCATTTCAGGATTTTTGATCCCAGTTTCGATGACCTTTGCAAAGCCGAAAAACTTTTCAAACCTGCAGAAAGACATGAGATTGACTATGTTACATCAGCTGTTCGGATGGACCATACTCCTGATCTTGCAGCACCAGAGGGCCACACAAAGAAACTGAACTTTTTCAAAGTAGGAAAAGCGTTTACTGTGGTTGATATGCCTGGTTATGGTTACAGAGCTCCCAAAGATTTTGAAGAGATGGTGGAGGCCTATCTGGAAGGAAGACAGAAGAAGAAGATTTTTCCTGTGATCAGTGGACACTGGGGTTCTAAGGTTTGAGGGGCAGATATGTTTCTCTTAAGTATACCACATGATATTGATACAACTCATTCATTCTTACATGTGTATACACACCTCACACTGTTTTGCAGTAGCTTATTATATGATACAAGGTCCTGATGAAAGCTGGAACAACTTTTCTTTTAAGCTGAGACTAGTCGACCACTTTGCACAGCGCCATAATGTAGTTGTACTCACCCACTACTAGGCGTGTTTTTTAACCTTGACACCTAGATTTATTTCTGCAAGCTGTTCCCTAATCTAGGTAGCTAATTTTATCAAGCACTTTTTCCATAGCACTGCAATTTTTCCATCCTTTTTTTGAGCACTACTGTGGCTGAAATTGCCGCTCTACATGTATGCTACGCCACCTGAAGGTTTAGGCGTTGTTGGGAGCGACCACTTATGCCCATATGATGATATGCCGCCAAATGGGTGGTCTGATGGGATTTTTCAGCCCAGCAGGACTCAATACTCTTTTTCACATTGTGTCCATTTGACTCCCACGCACCTTCCAAATCAGTACACCACCTTGACCTGGTCTTCTCTCTTTTGTTTCATGTAGCTCCTGCAATTCACCTTGGATTACCACTTCCAACTACAGTGCAGCTATGGCTGAGGAGGCAGTACCAGGGCCCAGCAACACCACTGGGCGCAAGAGAAAACTAAAGTTCTCCGAGCAGGAGTTAGAGCACTTAATTGAAGGGGTGGTGGAGAACCACTCCAAACTGTTCGGGAGGGAGTAACGGAGGGTGCCCGAGCAGGAGAAGCGCAGGATCTGGGTGGGGATAGTGGCCACTGTGAACTCTGTGGGTGTGGCCGACAGGTCACTCGATGAACTTAAGAAACGGTGGTACGACCTCCGAGGTCGTGCCAAGGAGAAGGTAGCCGAGAGGCTTGGAGAGTCCCTGGCCACTGGAGGGGGAGGACCTACAGTCCCTTCAAACACCCCCATGGAGGATCGAGTAGAAGACACGCTGGAGGCTGAGACGTGCATCGGAGTCACCCGATTGGACTCATCCCGCCCCACCCAAGAGATCCAAGGTAAGTGGCATGCGACTGCGACCCTGTCCCCTATGAATGGGCATGACCATATAGCCTCCCATAATGTTCCATAGTCATACCATCGGTGCACATCAGGTAATGCCCTAAAGCATTGTGGGACATGTAGTGTGGCCACAATGTAGAAGTACCCCAATGCAGCCAGACAGGTTCAAAGGTTCGCAAAGCCATAGGCAGTCAGGGAATGTCACCCAGCATGCATGTAGCAACTGCACGTGTGACAGATACATGCAACTAATGAACGTCCACTTCCCCTCACAGGTGGCGCAGACAGCCGCGACAGCGAGAGGCTTCACATAGATGAGGAAGCACAGGATGACGAGGAGGTGCCGTTACAAACACAGCCTCCTCCAACAACCCCTGCAGCCCGGCCCACTACCAGTGTGCCTCCAGCCCCTGCCGCAGCAACAACCCCTGCAGCCCGGCCCACTACCACTGTGCCTCCAGCCTCTGCCACAGCAACAACCCCTGCAGCCCGGCCCACTACCACTGTGCCTCCAGCCTGTGCCGCAGCAACAACCCCCGCAGCCAGGCCCACTACCACTATGCCTCCAGCCTCTGCCGCACCAGCAATGCCTAGCTTGACTCCACCAGCAGCTGGCGCATCAACATCAGGTCCCGTGACAGCAGCGACACAGCGGCCACCCACTGTATCAAGCCAGCAGAGCAGGCGTGGCAGGGCTCGCCTGCAGACCAATGCTCCCAGCATCAGGAGGGGAAATGGACAGCGGCTGCCGAGCATGAGTGTCGAACGACGAATGCTCCGGATTCACCAGCTGCAGGCACGCCGGCAAGGGGCCATACAGCTGCAGCTTTATAACATTGGCCGCAATGTGGCAGGTGTGGGGGACCAGATGGACCGCATGACGGCAGCCATGGCAGGTGTGGGGGAGGGGATGGACCGCATGACTGCAGCCATGGAGGCCAACACAGCTGCAATGATTTCGCAGCGCAACACAGCCCGCCGCCGCCACCGTCAGCTACTGACCCGGCTGACGGCTTACACCCAGTCAAACTATGTTATTGGCAATGCCACCTCGCAGCTATCGCGCCGGTCCCTGGCGCAGCAGCAGCAGCTCATTCAGCCCTGCGAGGATGTGGCCAGGGTACTTGAGCACCTGACCACTGCCGTGACGGCACTTCACCCTGCTCTACCTGCCACTGTTGGGGTTGATGATGCCAGTGAGGGGATATCAAGTGTGAGCAGCCACTCTGCCTCACACGTAGGGGCGCTGAGACGCAGCACCAGGCCCACTGCAGGGACACGTGTGTTGGCTGAGGAGGAGCCGGAGAGGCGCTTGGGTGCTTCGCGCCGGAGGCGCACCTGACTGAGTAGTACTTGTACAGGCACAGGCTGAACATAAGCCTGCCCTGTGTATTGGACGCAGCAGTAGGCTGAAACACTGTTTGCAATGGAAGGATGGAAACTGGAACCATTATTGTGATTCAAACAATAATATTTAATTTAGCATCACACATTGGCGTTGTGTCATTATTAAATTTTGCATGCAATTGTGATTTGTGGGGTGAGGGGAGAGGGTGCACTAGAAACTGTTCATTGTGATGTGGTTGCGACCTCTGTGGCCTTCAGCTGGGTTCTCCCTGCGTGCATGGCGCGCATGTGCAGGTGGCCGGACGTCCCCTTCCGATTCACTGCCAGAGATGTCGACAGGTATCCGGCGCTTGGTAGCAATGTTGTGTAGTATAGCACACACAGCCACAATGCGGCAGCACACTTCAGGACTGTAGTACATGGCCCCACCTGTCTTGTGAAGTATGCGGAATCTGCTCTTCAGTAACCCAAAAGTTCTCTCAATGCAATTCCTTGTGCGTATGTGTGCTACGTTGTAACGCCGTTGCTGTGGTGTAGCAGGGTTGAGGTATGGGGTGAGGAGGTATTCACGCAGGGCGTAGCCACTGTCACCTGAATGAGAGGAGCAGAGGGTGAGTGCCTGTGCAGCGCAGCTACTTCATCGCACTGCGACATTGTGGGCAAAGTGTACTTACCAAGGAGGTGCCCTTCCCCAAAGTCTCCCTTGGCCAGTCGTGTGTGGAGGCCGCTGTGCCGGAATATGAATGAGTCATGTGTACTCCCCGGGTACTGTGCCACTATGTCCGAGATGTATGTCTTTGCATTGCAGACCATCTGGATGTTGAGGGAGAGGTAGGACTTGCGATTGCGGTACATGTACTCCGTTGCAGCTGGTGGGTAGATGTGGATGTGCGTACAGTCAATGCATCCTATCACGTGTGGGAAATGCGCAACATTGTAGAATTGAAGCTTGGTCTCATCCAATTCCTGTTGGCTTGTTGGAAATTTGATGTGGTGGTGTAGCTGGGTCAGCATTGCGTCAAGGAAACTCCCTAGGCAGCGGGACATGGTGGGCTGGGATATCCCTCCAGCAGCCGCAACTATCCCCTGGAAGCTCCCAGAGGCCAGGAGGTGCAGGCTACACAATACCTGGACATGTGTTGGCACGACATTGGTCCGCCTTGTTGGGTGCTGCATCAGGGGGTCAAGGTCCTGAATTAGCTTGATAATCATTGCCCCATTCAGGCGGTACTTTGCGTAAATTTGCTCTCTGGTTTGGCCCAGCAGGGTGACCCGCTGGCGGAAGATCCTGGCCTGGATTCTGCGTCTCCTCCGTGCTGCTCGCTGTAGCCTTCGCCGCCTGACCACCATGTACATTCCTGTCATTGTGACGCTCCTTATGCTGATGCTGCTTCTCCTTAAGTGTGTTTGGGCAGGCCAGCACCAGTTGCTGATAGGCCAATGGTTTTTCAAAAAATGTTTTACTATGGGTTTGATGGTTACCACTTGCGCCTCGCAAAATGCAATTTTGTTTTTTTTCGCTAATTGCGATTTGTCATGAATCCCGATTGCGAGGAATTTGCAATTTTGCTATTATTTTCGCAGAATCCGTGATTCCTCCTATTTCCGAATCGCAAATGGTCTACTGCCGGGATTCTGCGAATCTTTTAGCGATTTCGCAATTCTGTGTTAGCGAATTCACATTTTTTTATCGTGAATTCCGATTATGGGAATTGCGCCCGCGATAGCATTTTCGCAGCCATTGGGAGTGCAATTTAGCTTCATGAATCAGGCTGTATGTCTTTTATATAAATTGTTTATTTTTTGTTGTTTTATGTAAATATAAGTATATAACTGCATCAGAGGTTCAACATTTTAAGAAAGTGGATCAGTTTTGAGTATAAACAGTAAATTTCTTCCAAATCCATTACTTTCACAGTTTGTTTAAGTTTGGTGTGGGGATAGCAACACGTTTCCCAATGTTGTTAAGTTTAGATTAGGAATATTAAGTAATATCCTCCCACAGTTTAACATTTGCTGAAATTTCGGTAAGATCTGAGTGGAAGTGCCTAATGTAACAGATACAAAATATTATTCATTAGTAAACATTTGTTATTTTAGAGTTCAAAATAGATATAAACGTAATTTATCATTTTTAAATATTTCACACTTTTAACCATTGATAATAAAAACATAACTCATTTAGAAAATGTTAGTCATTTTTCATTTCATTTCATAAACTTTTATTCGATTATAAAAATTTGCATAATCATAAAAAGTACAATTTTATAAAAATCATCAGTTTATACAAGAATACACATGTTGTGGTTTATAAAACAATGCCCTTGCGAGTTTTTAGTGCTTTTTTTAGGAAAGTCACTATCATTTTAGCTTCGTGCGGGTTTACCGGTGACTGAAGATAGGCAAGAGCTGGGTATGTTCTTCTAATGCCACTAGAGCGAAGGAGAGGAAGGATCAATTTTTTTCTGGCTACTCTGTAGAATTTGCAGAACAGTGTGACATGGACCGTTGATTGTTTAGAGTCTCCGTCACACGGACAACAGGTCATGACCCGAGACCAATTATACTGTTCCGGGAATGAAACCAAGCGGAAGAAGAGATCGAACCGAAGCCTTGTCAATAGAAACTTTTCATGGTTCGAAAGAAAAAACGTCAAGTAGGGCTGTATCAGTTTCTCTGATTGCAATAGACAGATCTTTCCATTTTGTGTTTTTACGATCTCTGCCTGATTGCGAAGTTCTCTTAGATGACCCATGCATAGTTCTTTAAGTTGTTTCTTTGAAATATCTTCTATTGAAGGTGGATCTAAGAAATATTGCTCCCGATCAAGATCTTGGAAAAATTTGGAGATGTAATTGAGCCAGGGAATTTTCCTCCAGTGGACTAGGCTGAGGCAGTCGGTAATGAGGGAACGCGTTATGTGGCTTTCTGGATTGCACCATATGCGGTGCCATAAGATGAGGGGCTGGCAACGTAGGGTGTCTGTCATAAATTCCATCCCTAGCTCCCGATGTGATGCTAGAATCGGAGAGCTTTGGGGAAGAGCCAGAACATACTTGATGAAGGCGTTCTCTGTTACCTGTAGTTGGTTAATGCTTCCATGGCCCCAGATGCCTGCTCCGTAGCTAGCCACGCTGTAGCATTTTGCATAATACAGCGTTAGCAGTTCCGAGGGAGCTGGTTTGCCAAGTTTCCTGGAAAAGGCACATAGTGCTGATGTTGCTCGGCAAAAGTTAAGGTTTCTGGCTTCGATGGCTTTACGCCATGTCATTGAGTCGTCTACAAGTATACCCAGATAGGGATATACTGATGTTTTTTCCAGCTTGGTATTGTTTATGTATATGGATTTTAGGGTTCCGTGTTTGGGTCCTATGGTCATTGTAAATGTTTTCTTTGTGTTTACTTTTAGACCCAGAGAGTCCATGAATGTCACATATTTGTTCAACTGACGCTGGAGTTGATTGGCTGTTCGGGCCAGGATGACCGAGTCGTCGGCGTAGAGGAGGATGGGTATAGGGCGGCGCGCTATCTGTGGGAGGTCCTGACTCCCTGCCAACATAGCTTTTTCAATCCCGTTGGTGTATAGATTGAATAGAAAGGGAGCCAGCACGCACCCTTGCCTTACTCCTCTTGTGATTTTGAAGGGACGTGATAGTTCGCCACCAATGCCGTAACGCACCCGGCCTTCTGCGTTGGTGTATAGACCCCAAAGAAAGGCCAGTATAGATGGGTCTACTCCAAGATTGGTCATGATATCCCACAGCTTTGCGTGCTGAACACAGTCAAAGGCCGCGCTTAGGTCTACATATACCAGGTAGATTTTTCCTTCTTTTGCGCGTGTGTATTTTCCGGCCAGAAGGGTCAGGTTTAAGGCCTGTTCTACCGTTCCGAGCCCCTTCTGGAAGCCATATTGCAGGTCTGTAAAGATGTTGTTTTCCTGGGCCCAAGATTGTAATCGGTCCAGGAGTAATCGACCTGCAATTTTACCTGTGGAGTCCAGAAGGGAGATCGGCCGGTAACACGCGGGATCGTTTCGGTCCCCTTTCTTAAATATTGGCACAAGGGTGGATGATGACCATGATGGAAGGAGACCGATTTCGGTGACTGCGGTCATTACCCGGGTTATTATTAGTGACCAATATTCGCTGTTGTATAAGAACAGGTCCATAGGTACCCCGTCAGGGCCGGGAGCCTTACCGGTTTTTGACGCTTTAATTGCTTTTCTGACCTCGCTAACAGTGAAGCGTAGATCGATAGGGAGAAAATTTTTCTCTGCTTCGTCCTCGCCTTCTATTTGAGAGATGTCTGTTGGCTGGCCGAAGATTTTTGTAAAGTGGTAGACCCAGTCGTTCTCAGTTACTGCTACGTCAAGATGATATGGATCGGTGGTATTGTCTAAAAAAGGTGATCTAATAACCTGCCAAAAAGTAATGCTATCCTTTTTTAGCGCACTCTCATGCAGTTGGCACCATAGATCTTTCTTTATCTGGTGCCTTCGGTTTTTCCTAGCTTTATTGTACATTTTCCTCCGAAGTGAGATTAATTGAACGTCTCTTGGTTTTTGTCGAAGGGCTTCTTTTAAGGATGTGAGGGCCTTTCTGCAATCTGAGTTGAACCATCTCTTTGTTTGGGGTTTTGGTTTGTTTGCCATATGTTTAAATAATTCATCTCTTATTGCCCCTTGAATATTATGAAAAGAGGCAATAATTAGTGCGGGGGAGGCCTCTGCGGACAAGCAGTCCCTTTGCCAGGGGTACGTTTTTTCGAGTATCCTTTGCGAGGTAACTTCAGGGTCGACTTTCGCCCATTTGATGGCGTACCCGTTCTTCTTCTTTATTGCTATTGATGGTTGGTCAAGAGAGCTGGTTTTTGTTTTGTGAGGGCCTGCTTCTTCTATGATGAGCTCCACGCTTAGGGGATAGTGGTCACTAATCGGACTGGACCCTACTTTGTAGTTGTTTAGCGATCTTTTGCAGGTGTTAGAGGCTAAAATAAAGTCAATGGTAGACGTGCAACCTCGCCCATGGAAGGTGGGTAGAAATTCCTGGGGCGGGACGACTAGTTCATTTACGAAGTCTAGGTCCAGAGTGAATATGGTTTCGTTGAACTTATTTCCGCTTTGAGTGTGTGAGAAGTGAGGGATGGGGTTTCCGGATTCCGATTGCAAGCCACAGATTCCGCTTTTGTGGCTTGGGCATAATGGATGGTTGAAATCACCTCCCCAAATGAATTTCATTGTCGCGTTTAAGTTCGCGCTTTGTAGTGTGGATATGTGGGCCACCATTTCATCTAAGTAGGTACAGCAGTCCGAAGTGCCTGTGTTATTGTAATAGTTTATGAGTACGAATATATTTCTCGATGCTGTGGTCTGGTGGGTAATTTGGATAATTTGAAAAATGGGTGTATCTTTTGTTAGCTTTACCGTGACTGCTACGGTATTTGAAATGTAGATCATGAGCCCGCCTTTTGGTCTTCCCATTGTGCTTGGCGTTGCTTTAGTAAAAAATGTCTTATATCCCACTAGGTGGAGGGGGGATGTACGCCAGGTCTCTTGTAGGCACAAGATTTGGTGGCTGCCTGCTATTTCCAGCCATTGAGGGCATGCTATTTTTCCAGTTAGACCTGCAACATTCCAGAAGGCTATGCCTATACTCATGGCCTCTTTGTCTATCGAGATAGCGGATACTGTGTTAGGGTTGGTAGGGATTTCTGTGGCTGACACTTGCTCGTTGGATGGTCTTCCACTCGTGGCCGGTTCTACGGGGGGAGTGCGGGTCAAAAGGTTGTTTAAATGGATCGTTGGTGTCTCTGAAATGTCATGCAAGTTTGGTGGAACTATCAGATGCTTGTCAGAGGCAGAGTGATGTAGGACATCTACTGTGTGGTAACTGGGTTCGGCCGTGAATGGTCAGTCGACCATATCGAAGCACTCGAATCGATTTTGGGTCGGGAAGCCCTGCCAACCTTCGTATGCCGAGTAAGGTCTATCCTGCCAGTATGGGACCTGGCCATCGACATACCTTTCTCTTGCCCCCCCCCTGTCTAGGTACTCACATGTGTAATCCCTCTGGCTCCATGGTGTTTGACGCCATGAGTCCTGGTTACGCTGGGCTTTGGGGTGATGATGCCATTCCCAGGGTGGGAAGTTGTGATGCTGTTTCGCTGGGGGGTAAAAGAAAGAAAGGTGGCGGGCATCTATTCCCCCTTTTTTCTCGAGTTGTGGCCAGGCACAGATGTAGTCTACCGTAGCGGGATCTCTGCATGTTACAATGATGCAGTCACCGCGTGTTGTTTTCTTTGTTTTTCCTATCCAAGCTACCCTGCGTGCTGACGTGATCCCTCCCGACAGGTGAGATTCGAGAGGTCTGTTTATGCTGAGCCACTGCATGGCCTTGTTTTTAAGTGACCATGCAGTTTCTGGGGTGTCCTCTGCTAGCTCAGGTACTCCTGTTAAAACTATTGTGAAGGGAGTAGCTTCGGGAAGCAGGTGGGCTGGACGTCTAACTGTGGGAAACTTTTTCGGAGTTGTTTCCGAAGTATTTTTAGATGCTTTTTGGGAAGGTGGTGATTTTGTGGGCTGGGGATCGGGTTTCTCTAGGGGGACTCTACTGGAATCTGCGTTTTGTGTTGGACATGAGGTATGTGCGGTGACCTTGCCTGTGGTTGCTGCTTGCTGTGCTTTATGTTGCGTTGGTTTCTCCTGCTGGGAATGGGGCGTATTTACAATTAGTTTGGGTGTGGTGGACGGTGGGTTTGAGTTCTTCTGTGCTGTGGATGTTGCGTTTGAGATATTGACTGCTTTCTGTGTATGTTTTTGGTTTGATTTTTTTGGTTGGTGTGAGATGGTTCGCTGGCCCTTTACGTCTATCCTGGTGTTTGTGTCTAGGAGAGTGGCCGATATTATTGTCAGTTGAGCTTTGAGGTTTCTGATGCGCAGCTGGATTGGCTTTAGGTATTGGTAGAGTAGATCTTTGGTGGTGGTGAGCACTTGTGATGTAATTCTACAGGTCTTACATTGCTCTGATGTGTTGTTGTTGGAAATTGCCTTATGTGGGAGAATGGAATCGGGAATATACAGTGTGGTGTTGGAGGATGGGGAGTTTGAATGGGTCGTGGAGGAACTGTGTGTTTTTCCACTAAGTGTTGGGCGGGTCTCCGATGTTACCCCATCCCTCTCACTAAGCTGGGGCAAATTTTCGATGGTTTGGATATTTCCTTGAGTTTGGCATCCCTCTAAATCAGGAGTTGCTTCCAGGTCTTCTGATGTTATCGAGGGGTCCGACTCAGAGTGCGTGACTGACAGGTCAACTACTGAAGGAACGGTGTTTAGTTCTGTGGTTAGTAGAGACACTGGGAGTGAGCTGTTTTGGGAGGTCAGATTGATTGGGGATGCAGCGCTCGCTATAGCGCCAAGTGATGAGCGCTTAGCATTTGCGGTCATAAGGTCCATTGAGACTCTCTTTTCTATTATAGCTATACTTTGATTTATTGTTTCGTTAACCCGTGATAGGAATAGATCGATAGGACCTGTGACTTGTGCTACCTCCTGTGCGTGCTTGGATTTGGGTTTAGAGGCACTTCTGGTTTTCGGCGGCATGCTTGCTTGTTCCTGGGTCGTCGATGTAAGGGGTATGGCCCGGTCCGGTCTCTATCGGGCACTAACGGGCAACAACGGGCCCGCCCTTGGCCCGGGCTTCGCCCCGGGCTGCGTCCCGCGCGCGTCCCGCGCAGCGGGTACTGCGAGAAGTTATAGCGCTTCGCTCGGGGCGGGGCACTGGAAGGGGGCGCGGCTCTCGCAGGAAGAGGACCAGCTGGAGATGGTGAATGCTGGTCCTCGCAGTCCTGGGGCCGGCGCCTCGTCCTCCTCTGCGGCCTCCCTCTCCCAGTCGCGCTGCGGGGCTTCAGGTGGTGAACTGGGCTACTCCTGTAGCGGAAAACGGCAGCTGGAGCAAAGAGTGAGTCCTTTGGCAATTAGGCTGTATCCACGAGTGGCACCCGCGCAGCGGGTGCCGCGAGAAGTTATAGCGCTTCGCTGGGGGCGGGGCACTGGAAGGGGGCGCGGCTCTCGCAGGAAGAGGACCAGCTGGAGATGGTGAATGCTGGTCCTCGCAGTCCTGGGGCCGGCGCCTCGTCCTCCTCTGCGGCCTCCCTCTCCCAGTCGCGCTGCGGGGCTTCAGGTGGTGAACTGGGCTACTCCTGTAGCGGAAAACGGCAGCTGGAGCAAAGAGTGAGTCCTTTGGCAATTAGGCTGTATCCACGAGTGGCACCCGCGCAGCGGGTGCCGCGAGAACTTATAGCGCTTCGCTGGGGGCGGGGCACTGGAAGGGGGCGCGGCTCTCGCAGGAAGAGGACCAGCTGGAGATGGTGAATGCTGGTCCTCGCAGTCCTGGGGCCGGCGCCTCATCCTCCTCTGCGGCCTCCCTCTCCCAGTCGCGCTGCGGGGCTTCAGGTGGTGAACTGGGCTACTCCTGTAGCGGAAAACGGCAGCTGGAGCAAAGAGTGAGTCCTTTGGCAATTAGGCTGTATCCACGAGTGGCACCCGCGCAGCGGGTGCCGCGAGAAGTTATAGCGCTTCGCTGGGGGCGGGGCACTGGAAGGGGGCGCGGCTCTCGCAGGAAGAGGACCAGCTGGAGATGGTGAATGCTGGTCCTCGCAGTCCTGGGGCCGGCGCCTCGTCCTCCTCTGCGGCCTCCCTCTCCCAGTCGCGCTGCGGGGCTTCAGGTGGTGAACTGGGCTACTCCTGTAGCGGAAAACGGCAGCTGGAGCAAAGAGTGAGTCCTTTGGCAATTAGGCTGTATCCACAAGTGGCACCCGCGCAGCGGGTGCCGCGAGAAGTTATAGCGCTTCGCTGGGGGCGGGGCACTGGAAGGGGGCGCGGCTCTCGCAGGAAGAGGACCAGCTGGAGATGGTGAATGCTGGTCCTCGCAGTCCTGGGGCCGGCGCCTCGTCCTCCTCTGCGGCCTCCCTCTCCCAGTCGCGCTGCGGGGCTTCAGGTGGTGAACTGGGCTACTCCTGTAGCGGAAAACGGCAGCTGGAGCAAAGAGTGAGTCCTTTGGCAATTAGGCTGTATCCACGAGTGGCACCCGCGCAGCGGGTGCCGCGAGAAGTTATAGCGCTTCGCTGGGGGCGGGGCACTGGAAGGGGGCGCGGCTCTCGCAGGAAGAGGACCAGCTGGAGATGGTGAATGCTGGTCCTCGCAGTCCTGGGGCCGGCGCCTCGTCCTCCTCTGCGGCCTCCCTCTCCCAGTCGCGCTGCGGGGCTTCAGGTGGTGAACTGGGCTACTCCTGTAGCGGAAAACGGCAGCTGGAGCAAAGAGTGAGTCCTTTGGCAATTAGGCTGTATCCACGACATTTTCTTTTTTGCAGTTTTTAGCCATAAACATATATATTTATTAGCATATATATTTTTGTTGACTTTTCATACAAATTTACATGCATATTGTTCACATTCTTAGCGCAATATGATTTTTTCTTTTGATATTTTTAATAATTTAATTGTTCGTACATAACAAAATACTAAACACAAACTATGTTCTTATTTGTTTTACAGTTCTATTTGGTACATAGTTGGAATTATTTCTAGGAATCTTTTGAGCAGTTTTTACTAATGCTAACAATTTTTGGCCATTTTATGCATTTATTTAAAGATGTATTCATATATTTATTAATTGCATTTATTAAACAGTAACACAGTCTTCCTTTAATTTCCATCAGTCTCAGTTTTTTTATTGCTTGCAGCATTTGATACGGTGGATCATTCCACCCTGATCCACTGTTTGGAAAAATTAGGTAGTAAAAATCTTGTCTTAAAACTACCATCCTCTTTCTTGTCAGATAGGGATAATGCAATCAAAGTTGATGCCTTCTCTTCAAACACCTTTTGCCTGTCCTGTGGGGTCCTACAGGGATCTTTGCTCAGTCCCACCCTTTTTAATGTGTACTTTGCAGAACTGGCCCCACTTGTCCAATCCTCCAGCTTTGCTCTTACTTCTTATGCAGATTACACCCAAATCATGCTCTCAGCCTCTAACAATGCTAACTATACCAGTCATCGCAATCATAACCGTATAGGACACATCAAGGCCTAGATGAGCAAACATTGTCTCAAGCTCAAAGCTGGGAAATTGAGGTGATTCTGCTTGGTAATAACTCCATCTTCTGGTCAACACCTGGCTGGCCTGCAGAAATGGGACCTCTTCCTGCTCCTACCAGTAAAGCCAAAGGTTTGGGGGTCATCATAGATGATTGTTTAAACCTAGGCAAACAAATCAATACTGTGGTCTCTTCTCCCTACAACACTTCAAGAATACTTAGGAAAATATTATTCTTTCTTCCAACCTCTAGTAGGAAGACTGTTATTTCTACGGTAATGCTATCTAAAATAGACTTCAGCAATGGAATTTATAATGGCGTGCAGGTTCAATACTTGAACAAACTTCAAGTGCTTCAGAATTCCACAGCCAGACTGTTACTGGGACTGCCTAGACATTGCTCGGTTTCTCTCTCGCTGAAAGATCCGGCTCACTTAGCTCTGTCTTACCTATAAAGCCCTTCATGATTCTGGACCCATCTTCCTGAAGAAAGCCCTATTTTGGTATATTCCCACCAGAAATTTAAGATCATCAGGCTTGTTCAAAATCAATTCCATCAGATTCAAGAAATCCAAATGGGGAGGGAGCAGTTTTGTGGATGGAGCATCTAAATCTTGGAATCTCCTCCCGCTATATATAAGGTCAGCCCCCTCTCTACTCCAATTCAGGAAGCACCTGAAAACATGTCTTTTCAATCAGTAGGCTTTCCTTTTCTTCTCATCTTTGTTAGTTGTACCAGCGCCAATACACCTCCAGGTATACATTACACTTTACAAGTTTGCTAATATAATTTTTGTTAGGCCATTCTTCATTTCTCTTCTCAGGTGAAGGTATGTGTCATGTTAAGCTATTTACTGCTAGGTGGTAGATTGTTAGGTTAGTATTTGCATATTAGTGTGTGATTAGTTTTGTGTTTTATCATAGTTATTTGAGGGGAATGAATGAATGAAAGAAATTAGATGTCTATAGTGCGTAGCTACCCTGAGGCCTCCTAGCGTTTGTAGAATGAGCAGACAGGTAGATGTATCATACTAATATGAAATGCTGAAAAGATGGGTTTTGAGAAGTATTCGGAAGGTCAATATGTTTGGTTCACCTCGAAGAGTAGGGGGAAGGGAATTCCAAAGATTGGGGGCATTCAGGGAGAAAGAGTGTCCACCCCATCTGGATCTTCGTACTTTCCTTGGGGTGGCAAGAAAAGCGGAGCTGGAACGAAGACTCCCAGGTAGATTATAGGGGGTGACCAGGGACTGAATAATGGCTGGGTAGAATTCCACATGGCTCTATGGGCCAGGCACATGGCCTTGAAGTGTATTCTCGACCGAATTGGAAGCCAGTGAAGATTCCTCAAGGCAGGTTTTGCTGATTTTCTCCGAGGAATCTGGAGCAGTTGACAAGCCGCACAATTCTGGATTACTTGTAATCTCTGGATTGTGGACTGATGGGTGTTAGGCGAGCAACTACAAGATTCCAGATATTCCACCTTGAAGATGACTAGTCCCAATACCTTCTAGAACTAAACAGTGTGACAAAGAGGTAGACACTTGCCACTACCAGGTAGCTCCTAAAGGGAAGGGGAAGTGGAAGAGAAACAAGAGAAACAAATAAACACAGGAGCTCTTCTAATATTGTTCTCTCTGTTTCTCGAGAAGTATTCTGGGCTTTCTTCCTACGTTACGACTTCACTCGATTTGGAAGCTTTTGGTATTGGTAGCAATAACTAAACAGAAGACAAACCTGGTTCAGAAACTATTCTGGTATTAACTCAAACAAATATTGAACACTCTCTTCAAATACATACCAACAAAAGATAAGCCCATTCATATACTTCTATGTAGCAAGGTAAACTTAGTTTTTTTTCTATTTGGTTTGCTTTCACCTTAAAAATGAGAACACAATCATTAAGGTCTTTGCATAATTGACCACACAAGAGAACTGACACTAAATCAAGAACTTGTTAGTACAACTTAACCTTCATGCAAGTAACTTGTGCTTTTCCTACCTTGCACAAATGTGTTCTTATATGGAACTGGGTTTCTGTAAGCAAAAGGGCAAACAACAAAAACAAAGTATACAAGAATAACCTAAAATACCCAGATATCGTCTGCAATTATCAACAGTGCAAATGTACAGTTTCTATCACTGTAACTGTATTCAGGATTCACATCTCCTTGTTTCAAGAATAGTCCTTAAATTGTTCTTTGTTTCAAAAAGATCAAAACGCCTTTACTAGAGACTAAATAATATCAGAAACATTGTTCGGGAATTGAGTTTGTCAAGGTTTGTTTATGCCAACGTATCGATTCAGAAGCATTGTTCGGGAATTGAGTTGGCCAAGACTTGTTTATGCCACCTCAGTCGTAATTTCACAAACAAAAAGTCTTACTTCTGTTCCTTCGGTCCACCGTCGGAAGGAAGTCTGTGAGCGGACTCCTTTTACCAAGGAACGGGTTCTTACTTGAAGCCGGTCCGACGCTGAATACCGGAAGTCCTTGACTCCAACAGGACGAAGACACTCTCCGGACCTCAGGACTTGAAGTCGCAGCCGCAGCTCCGTGAACGGGTCGAGCGAGGGACGGTAAGGGATAGAGGGAGGAGGAAGCAGGGCTGCAGGGCGAGACTGGAATCCTGCAGAGACGCCCACGCTGGAAGCAAGACGCTGCAGTTTCGAAGCGAAGCGTCCAACTGATTGCCAATGAGGCTTTTATAGCCTCTTAGACGGCGGTTTCACGTGTAGCTCAAGTGCAGTTAGCGCACTTGTCCCACGTGCGTTCACTCATGAATATTCAGTGGAGCAACAGTGTTCCGCTTTAAGCCCAAAGTCAACAAGCATTGTTAGTTACCATAGTTCTGCTACAAAGCCAAAGTCAACAAGCACTGCTACCTACAACAGTTTTAATACAACATTCTTGCAACTTTACAATATTATGAAGAATTCTGATTAGCAGAAGAGGACTAGGAACCCCTGACAATGGGTGCCCAGATACAACGCGTTCCCGTAATCCAAGTGGGATAGTGTGAGGGCTTGCACCACAATCCTCCTCGCCTGGAAAGGGAGCAGGGGGAGGATCTTTCTTAAAATTTTCAGAAGCCCAAAGCAAGTGGTGGAGAGCTTAGTAGCTTGGTGATTAAAGCAAAAAGAACTGTCGAGCCACATGCCTAGGCTCTTAATCTGCTGCTTTGGGGTGGGAATGGGGCCCAGACAGGTCGGCCATATAAGTGCCAAGGAGGGTGATGGAGATTTACCCAAAAAAATCAGTTCGGCCATGTCCCCATTTAGCTTGAGGTGGGAATGGTCCATTCATTTGGCTACCACCTCTAGGCAGGTGCCTAGGGCACAAGATGATCCCTCTGGGTGGATTATGCCACCACCAATTGAGTATCATGTGTGTAGGTGATAATCTTTATGCCGAATGGAAGGACTATCTCTGCCAATGGGGCCATATAGGTGTTAAAAAGCATGGGGCTCAGGGAAGAACCCTGAGGAACTCCATGTCTAAGAGGCCACCAGTTTGATGTGGCAGTACCTTCAAAGAATTGGAAGAACCAGTCTTTTAGAAAAGACTTGAACCATGTAAGTGCCACATTTGTCACTCCAAGAGTTTTTAGGCGCTCAAGCAAGATGTTATGATCAACAGTGTCAAACGCGGCACTGAGATCTAAGAGGATGATTGCCTATGAGATGCCCTGGTCCATGAGTCTTCTTGCCTCCTCTTTTACAGCTAAAAGGGCCGTCTCCGTCCCGAGCTGAGGACGGAATCCTGTTTGGGAGACATGAAGCAGGTTATTGGATTCCAAATACTGTACCAGCATGGAATGTATGTGTCTCTCAATCAACTTACTCAGCCATGAAAAAAGAGAGATGGGAAGATAGTTGGCTATATTGGAGGGGTCAAGATTGGATTTTTTTTTCAAAAGGGCTCTGATGTGAGCACATTTCCATGCCAGGGGTACCTTGCCGGAAATGATGGAGGAATTTAAAGCATCTAAAATGACTGGGCGAATGGCATTGGTAACTAATAAAAGGTACTGCGGAGGCACGGGGTCCATGGGAGAGCCAGAGTTTACCCTAGAAATAAGAGAATCCAGGGAATCTGCGTCTAACAGAGGAAACTCTACTAGAGAGCACTGTGGTTTGGGGTACAGACTTCTAGTTCTGAGAGCTGTAGACTCAGTTGGATGGGGAGGAAAAGGCAGACATATAACATGAATTTTTTGATGACAGTATTCTGCCAAATTAATACATCGATCAGGCGCTTCCTCCGTTTTTGGAGGTTTATGTGGCATGGTGGATAGAGATTTAGCAATACGAAAGATCTCCTTAGGAGAGTTGGCAGCTGCATTGATCACCTCGTAGAAGATGGTTTGGGCGGTTTTAATTTGTGCCTTGGACCTCCTCATTGCCTATCTATACTAATTTTTCTTCTCCTCTGCAAAATTCTGTCTCCATCTCCTTTCGGCTTTCCTGAGGTCTGCTTAAGCTCCCCTGATTTAGGAGAAAACCAAGGTGCCGATTTTTGCTTGAATCTCTTATGGAGGGTATTTTGAAAAGTATAGTGTCCAGTGAGATTTGGATCCATAGATTGAAATTATTATTTGCCATCTCAGGGTTGGGGTCACTTTGAGGTCTATGGGCATCAAGGGATGTAGTCCATTGGCTAAAAGAGAGATTCAACCATTTCCTTTCTAATGTCAAAATGGCACTCTGGGGTGGAGTGGGGGCCAAGGTCTCCCAGACCAGGGGAATTAGCGAGTGATCATTCCAAGGCAGGGGATGGGATTGCCAACCACGGGATTCTCATAATTACTGCACACACAGTCGAGGAGATGGCCTCTGTCGTGCTTGGTGGCAAAGCCTTTTTGCCTGATTTGCAGTGCCGAGAGGCTTGTTGATAACTCATTTGCCAGATAGTTGGAGTGGTCATCCATGTGGATGTTTAGATCCTCTAATATTGTAAAGTTAGCTAGGGTTAGTGCTAAGTTGGCGACAAGTGTGGGAAGTGCACTAAGAAATTGACCTATAGGACCTGGAGGTTGGTAGAGCAGTAAACCTGAAACGGTGCTGGTGGGTGAAAATTCTAGCGAGAAGTATATGCTTTCGCAATCTGGTGGCCCGTCCATAGAGGACAGGCAGCTGAAAATGTCTTTAAATATTATGGGTAATCCTCCACCTCTTCCAATCTTATGGTCCACACTGTGTATCAAATATCCAGGTGGCAAAGTTTGGATAATGACTGGGTCAGCTTCATCTTGGAACCAGGTTTCTGTTAGGAATAGGACTTCTGGTTTGTGGTCATCTAGTCGGAGTGCAAGTTCAACTGAGTGCTTAGGGAGAGAGAGACAATTTAAAAGGAAGAGTTTTAAGGGAGGACCAAGTAAAGGTGCATCCTTACTGTGAGATTGAAGCTTGAAATTACATAAGGAGCAGCAGGAAGGACTGTTAGCAATGTTCATTGAGTGTATACAGTTGATACCAGTGGCCTCTCTTAGATCAATCAGTTTCTGAACACTATAAGTGAGAATATTATGAAAACTGCCAGGGGTCATGGCCCCTGGTCCCGCTGGGCGCATTCAGTAGTCTTTAATCTGTTTTATTGTATATGATTTTGACCTGTAAGAAAATAAGATATGTCCTACTTTATGAGGAAAACAGTTGGTATTTGCAACCAAATGTTTATATGATTTGTCCTTGTTTTTTTCTTTTGTTTTCCTGGAGTGCTTTTTTTATTTCTAATCTACTCTGAGTTAGTCAGTCAGTCAAATACACTTTATTCGATTTGTTAAAAATCATAAAAGGCATAAAAACATTTATATACACGTATAAAAATATTTGATACATTTGCAATACAATGGGTCAAGAAAAATGAAGTATATAAATAATGGGATTAAAAACTCACTATGTTCCACACCGTGGCGCATAATGTGATTTAATTTTGGATGCCGTCACTAAAAGTTGGCCACACACAATATGATGCGGGTGCTGCTCAATGACTGGAGGTAGACTAATGCCGGCCTCACTTGCGTGAAGCCAGCCTCCTTCACAATGGGCAGCAAGTATTTTTTTCTAATGTCCGAAAAGAACCCGCAAAACATAACAAAATGCATTGTGTCTTGGGTTGAAAATTGATCACAAGTGCAGGGTGTGGCTGTATCTGGTTTGACCCAAGTTGGATAGTTGCCCAAATAAAAATGAATCAAATTAAATCTAAACTTAACCAATAAAAACCTATGAAATGGCATTGTGACAATCCTAAGATATTGCTCGAGTGAGGTAGAGCCTATAAGCATATAGTGGGATCTAACTGTAGGTTTCAGCAATTCCCTTTCCTCCCGGGCTAGTCTGGCCCTCTCCATAAAGTGCTTTTTGACCAGGATTACATCCTCCTTCTTAATACAAGATGGGGATAGGAAAAGATCCAGGCGTCCCAGCTGTTCGAAGGACTTTCTCAGATAATCCAGCCAGGGCACCTTTTTGGAGTGGTCTAAGGACATGACGTCTACTAAAATCGCGTGAATAAGGGTTAGGTCCTTGTTAAGCCAAATCTTTAGCCAAAATATTAGCAGTACCAGATTAAGCCTGTCAATAACATAGTCCAAGCCCACCTCTGCGTGGTTCGAAAAGGTCGTGGTGGACTGGAGATCAGACAGCAAGGAACGCAGGAACCTATTTTCCGCCCTCTGAATTGTCTCAAGATGTACGTAGCCCCATAAGGCTGACCCATACATCGCGATTGAAATACATTTAGCATTGTAGACTTTTAACAGGGCCTCCATCGGCCTGGCCCCCAACATTTTTGTAAACCCCATGAGTGCCGCAGTTGATCTAGCCACAGATAAACTCTTTGCCCTTTCCTGGGGGCCCCACGAGCCACTCTCATCGAAGAGCACCCACAGGTATGGGAACACTGCCACTATAGAGACAACTTCACCCTTGCTTTTAAAAAATTCTGATTTACCCCTATTCCTATGGAATCCGACCACCATGGTGTGTGATTTGTTAGCATTCACTTTTAGGTCTAGCCTATCCATAAATGCCCCAAATGCATCCAGTAAGCGCTGCAAACCATTGCCAGTGCAGGCTATGAGGACAGCATCATCCGCGTATAGGAGAGCAGGAATTTTTGCATCTCCTATACGTGGAACGTTGCCATTCACCTCCTCCAGATATCGTCCCAGGCCATTAATATAGATGGTAAAAAGGAGGGGGCCAAAATGCAGCCCTGGCGCACTCCTCGCAACGATTTAAAGCGGGTAGTACACCTTCCCTCGTTAGTGACCCTAATTTGGGCGTACAACTCTTGATGACGGGATGCCATAAATCTAACCAATGGCTCATCTATCCCTAGCTCCAAAAGGATTGCCCACAGGTTGGCCCTGTTCAACAAATCGAAAGCCGAGGAGAGGTCCATAAAGGCCAGAAATAGCGACCCCTCCTTGGCTACCGTATCTTTAGCGACCAACAGATGCAAGTTGGAGCACTGCTCCAGGGTGTCTCTCTTCTCCCTGAACCCATACTGGATGTTTGATAGCCCCCCACATCCCTCAATGCTATCCCTCAGCTTGACCAGAAGGACTCTGCCTAGTATTTTAATTACAGAATCTAGGAGGGATATGGGTCTATAACACCCTGGGTCATCACGCTGACCTTTTTTGAAGATTGGCACTATTATTGAAGTGGCCCAAGAGTTTTTTATGGCTTCCCTGAATTATACGTGGATGTTCTGAATTACACCTTTTATTTGTATTTTGTAGGCTATATTTCCTACATACCTACCATTGGATAAATGTTTTTGGGGATGTCACATTGTCTATGGAGGACTTCATCAACAAAATGGTAAGCATTTCAAATGTGTGTATTATTTATTTACAGGGTGGGTATTTTTATTAAACTGTGTTTCCTCATAGTTTTATATTTGGCAAAGATGTACAATTATATTGTTATGTATTGTTTTTGATCTGTGTGTTTTTTTATTTGTGTATGTTCGTTGTATTATTTTAATAAATCTTTTTTATAAATCAAAAGTATTTTAATTGTATTAAATCTGAAAGAATATTTCTATTATAGATTATTGTGTGGCTTTTTCCAAGTGTGTCTTGAAATGAATTGTGCCAGCCTTGCCACTGCATTGTTAGTATTTGTATCTTGATAGATGGTACTATCATAGACATTCCACCATGGAATCTGAAATTTGGGTTAGCGCTCTATCCTGATTGGTACAGACAACTAACCCATGTCTTCAAAATAGTGCATTAGTGGTGAGAGTTTGTTTTTGTTTCTTTGGCATTATGGGTACCCTATAAACATTTTCTAGTGTTTGATTACTTCTGCAATAGGGACATGGCTAGTATTCATGTTTTTACCTCATGAAAATTCTGCGTTTGTAGTGTAGTCTATACTATCTGTAGATTTTTGTAAGATTCACCATCTACTTTTGTTAAAATGGTGGTAGCACCCTTGAATTTCTGTGTGTGGTAAAACATCTAGCATTGCGGAAATATTAGCTTGTTCAAAATTCATAATGATTGTTTGCGGTTGTAATTATTTTTCCGATTAATGTTAAGCATTCATTAGATGTTGCACTTTGCTTCTTTGGCAGCAGTGCATATACTAAGGGGGCATTTGTATTATGGTATGTCCATATATAGACAACAATGACAGGACACCGGAAACACCAGAATCTACCGTTGTGCGGCTTGTACGGACAGGGGAGAGAGCTTTCCTATGCTCTCCTGGACCCCCCACGAGTCGCGAGCCGTGAGCCACGAGCTCCTTAATCGCAGCAACCCCCTCCAAAAGGGGCCGTGTTGGGGGCTCTTGTGTAGTTAGTGAAGAGCCGCAAGACGCTTGGAGCCGCATAATTGCTCCTTAACGTGGCAGCAGAGTTTCAGTGCTGCGGGAGCCGCAAACTTTTTTCATTGGCGACAGGAGCCGCAAAATATTATCTGGTGCAGCAGTGAGAGCCCTTAAGTGCCCCCAAGAGCCCCTAAGTGCCCGTAAGTGCCCCCCGGTGCCCCTGGGTGCGGCAGGAGCCACTTACTGCTATTGGGTGCAGTCTGGAGCCCCTAAGTGCCCCTGGGTGCTACCTGATGCTGCCTGGTGCTTCCTGGTGTAGCAGGAGCCACAAGTCTTCTGCCAAGGCAGCTGTGCGGCAGGCTGGGTAGTGCTTTAGTGTGGTGGGAACCGAAAACTTCGCTTTGGGCGGCAGGAGCCGCAAACTGCTATCTGGTATGGAGGGAACCACGAATGACTATTTGTAGTGACAGAGGGACCGTGGAAGCAGCGGAAGCAGTGCTTTGGGATCCCAGGTAAGCCACGCACGCGAACCTCAGTGAGCCTTGGGGTATAACTTCTTTTGGAGATCACAGAAGATCAGTTATTTCAGTGGGGCAAACCTGTGAGGTTAACGATCCTGTAAAGTGGGACGCCGTGGTGGAGGGCTTGTGTGAGCGGACATAACGTGCTGTCGTTTGTGACAATTTTTGGTCGAAGGAGTTTAGTTTCCCTGTCTGTAAGGAGGGTGACAGTGGGAGGGGCAAAAACGCACCCTCTCCTTGACTTGCCGCTTTTTGCTGTAGGGTGTGGAGTGTGGTGAGTGGTCCAAAGGCCCTGGTGAGCCCTCCAGCACCTCAAAGCTCTGAAAAAAAAGAAAAATAAAAGAATTAGGTTTAACACCCAGCCTGAAATTCCCAAGTACACACCCCAGGCCACGAAAAGAGAGGAGTCACAGGAGCTGTTATATTTGAGGAATCCTTGGAGAATAAATGGGCTGCCCGATAGTCGGTGGATCGAGTTGAGCTGTGCTGTGCTGAAGGGGTGTGCACTTTCCTGAAGGCCCCATAGAGGGGTTGATACGGCTTTAAATAAGCACTGCAATTTACAGCTTAAGTAATATCGAGCGATCCTAAAGCATGCGCTCAGGAAGGGAAAGGGCATCGGGCCCTCCAATACGACAGTCATGGAAAGCTCAGCACCAAGAGTATTAAAAAAGCTAAAGCACAGCCAAAAGATACGTACTAGACACTTATATCACCATTAGCTGTTCGAAAAATCCTTAAAAGTCCTGCTTAAATTTGATTTCTTGAAAGATCCGACTGGGGCTATGATGTAAGGTCATATTGATCCTGAAGTAAATAATCTTCAGTTCCCCATCAAGCCTACTAGTAATGTGAAAGTAATTACACTACCAATTGAGCAAAAGCAGGATCCAGACAAAAAATTACATAATGCGCTCTTAGAGGCCTACAGATCAGATCAACCAAAAGATCAAATGTCTACAGAAATTACTGAGTCACAATCAAGGGGAGGGAAAAGGAAATGAGGTTAATTCAGCTTTCTTAGGCTACTGCAAAAAATGACGTTGGGGGGAATGAACCACTTGTCCTGTGTTACCAGGGCCTTAGACAACCCGTGGGGGTCCAAAATAGTAAAAACCCTCACATGCGAACACTAGTCTCAAGCTGTATATATTGATTCTCCGCTTTTTAGTGTCGCAACAGCATTATCATTGGGTCTTTTCCTTTGTATGTTATGCTGACCTCCACAAGGAGGAAGACCGACTGGATTGACAGTAGTGGTCAGAGATAAAAAGAGGGCGTCAAAGTGTCCCAGTGAATGTGATTTAAAATTCCTTATATCTATTCTCGAAAGTTTTATTCTGTTGAGCGTAGGTATAGGAAAATAAAAACAGAGGTGTGCGTGTTAAGGTCTAGTTACTATCCTTCTGCACCTGTGAAAAAGGGGTCAACATATTTCAGCCTCCTGGCTTCTCTAGAGGCTTTCGTCAGGACCAGAATACTCAAGAGCAAAATTTTGGCTCTCAAAATTATAGAAAGTGGCACATTCACCACTTGAAAACAAAGATAATTGATCTGCAAAGAAAAGAGATGAGTGGCAATAATTAGATAGTTTAGTAACATTGGTCTCATTGCATATACAATTTGAATTGTGACACTATTTAGTGACTTTATATGTATATTGATGTTTTGCATGTTAAGGAAAAATGTGCGAATCAAGGTAGGTTTTAAAAACTATATATCTCAGTGAAGGAAGTAAATTTTCATTATCTGATGTAATATTGCTAAATAAACGTATTTTCGATCATATGGTTTCGATTTTCTTTTTCAAAACGTTAGGTCAAATCAATGAGGTTCATGAGTGTTTATGAGCGTTTTTAAAAAAAAGGAAGTTAGTTGTGCGTATACAGATCAGAGCCGGAAATTTAAGGTCATCTGTTTAGGGAAGGGCCTATTTCGGTTAGAGCAATATCTCGTGGAGATAGTAAGAAACTGTCTATTTTAACAATTGGGGTCTTCGTAAGTGCGGTTGTCGGTTGGAAAACTGTATTAAAATGTCAGCGTGATAACGTCCATGTTATCGTTTACTTCGTTTGTTGACTTTCAGGTTGACATCGAAGGATCAGGTCAGGTCAGCACACCTTTTGCTGTTGTTGAGGGTGAAATAAATATGAATCAGACTCTCATTTACTTACAGTTTGTTGCCTTCTCTCTAAACGATCAGCCTTGTTCTTACCGGCGTTGCCGTTTAACACGACTTGTTCTGACTCAGCTCCTCATGTGTCGCGCAGCCGCTTGTAACCAGTATTTGTTACGCTGCGCTGGTTGAAATGAACAAAGGACTTGCTGTTGGCACGATGGTTGGCAGAATTGAAAAGAGGTGACAAAATGCCTTGGTAGTTTTCACCATTGTAATAATACTATAGATTTGTGAAAAAAGGAGGTTATTTCTCTTAGTCTACCAACTGTTTTTGTGGGCCCATAGTTTGGAGAAACAGTTGACAGTGAGGATAGACTCGCGCGTGGCACTAGATGAACTAGTGCAAAGGGTAATCTATACATGAGGTCTTTCAGATGTTTAATCTTCTGCACAATAGATGCGTTTGGTTTTAATAGTTATTGTTTTTTAATGTTTTTTAAGGGGCCAGTTTGAGAAGAGTTGACAGTGAGGATAGACTCTTGGTTGGCATTGCGGATGGTGTACCCAAGAGTGAAATTTTGCTCAAAAGACGTTGGAATGTCCAACGTTATAAATAATGGGGCAGATTTATGAGGCCGTTGCGCCTCTTTGCACCGCAATTGCGTCACTTTTTTTGACGCAACTGCGGCGCAAATAATGCGCCCTATTTACAACGTGACGCATCTAGGAGATGCGTCACGTTGTAAAGCACTGCGCCATAAGGAGGCGTTCCTGCGCAGGGGGGGGCGTTCCTGCGCATGAGATTTCACTCAGTCACTTTCTGGCCAATGCTGCATCAAAACCCTGCGCCTGCTTGAAGCAGGCGTAGGTCTTGATGCAGCATTAGTTGAATGGGGCACCCCCGAGCCTTGCTGGAGCTGCGTCGCGCTTGCGACGCAACTCCAGCAATGCGCCACATTTCCGGCACAGATGCATCACGCATCTGTGCCGTTTTTGCACCATGGTGCGCCGCATTATAAATGCGGCGCACCATGGGTGGCGTAGCTGTGGCGCACTGTGGCGCACGTTAACTGGCGCATTCCTCGGGATGCGCCAGTTAACATAAATCTGCCCCCAAATCTTTTGGCTATGTTTAATAATAGTGGGGGGGAGTCTGATTATACTTTGGAGCCAGTTTGAGAAGAGTCGACAGTGAGGATAGATTCATGGTTGGCATTATGGATGGTATACAAGTGAGTGACATATTTTCTCAAATGACAAATTATATGACATTGGTAAGTCCAAAGTTATTTCTTGTGGCTTTGTTTAGGCATTCTTAGGGGGAGTCAGATTCTACTGCTTGGTGGCCATTAGAGTAGTTATCTTTGGTTCCTGTGTTCTAGGCCAATGAGTGCCAGGATGTTGTCATTCATTCCCTCTTTGTCCTTCTTCAGGCGGTGTATCCAACGTTGTTCTCTTTCAAAAAGTATTCATTCTGCATTATGGTTCTTCTTGTTTATAGTTTCGAGCAGAAGTTGTTGAACCTGACTTCGATTCTGAATCTGCATTTATGAACTGACATACATTGATTGATCTTCGAAGCCACTGTTGCATGTGACGACAGGTCAGTGACAGTTTATCTGTGTGTTGCTGTTTCTTTATGTATTTTTTCTAAAACATCAGTTACTTTAGGTATTTTTAGGCGATCTTTAAGGTTGAGCAGCTAGATTGTCATTATGCCAGTTGAGAACTAGTGTTTTCCTCCAGATAGAATCCGACTAAGTGGTGATGATTACACTTACTATGCATTTATGAGCTTGTGATATATGGGTGATAACACTACCTCAATCAGTGTGTAAAGACCATGTTTGCTGGGTGTTCCACTGGACAAGCGCAATAGGTTTTGTGATGATGAAAAGATGGCTATACATTTGAGGATGTTGTTTCTATGGGCGAAAATATATGGTTGTTTGATTGATCTTTCAGAGCAGTTTTCGGTACACCACAAATTGATATTAAAGACAGGCTACTCTTATAGCCTAGATGTAGGATCTCTTGAATACAGGTACTCACTATTCATTAATGATGTACATAGCATGGTATTTTGTATTTGGTCAAGACTATATAATATGAGACTCTATCTGCTATACATTATGTCATTCCTCAGAATTTTAATAATTGAAGTAAAGGTAATACATTAATTGCTAACATATCAGCATATTCTTAAGCACAAGGCACGACCTGTAAGTTAAAAAATCATATTGACTGTATCCCCCCATAGTCTATCTATCATTTGTGAGAATTGTTTATGGCAGACATTTATTGTTGTTTTTGTATTGTTATAGGATCTTTCCCCTGATGAAGGGAATCTTAATTCCCGAAATGCATTGGGCGGCGCTTCACCACAGTTTGTTGATCTAAGGATTAGATTGAACTACAACAAGTGAAGTGTGCTATGATTTATGTATATAGGAACAGGATTATTGTTAATAGTATCTTATCATGATGTTGAATGTACAGAGATACATATATTGTTAAAGGGTAAAACTGTAATGTTAGCATACATTGCATAACAAGAAGAAGAACATGGATATTGAACAAGGTTTTTTCTTTTGAAAAATACTAAAAAATAATATGAATGTTTCAATAAGATTTTGTGTATTCATTTTGAAGTTTTTGAATACTACTATTGAAAATAATTTTTTCAGGGAACAGTGCACACTGCGTGTAGACCGCTGTCTACATCCTTTACATCCTTTTCAAAGGTGCTCACATACAGCCCTGCTATGCTGTGGGCAAATGTACTGCCCAATGATGTTCCATGGCATTGGCCGTACAGTGTTCCTTCATGCTCAAAATAATTCTCATATTGCAACATTCGAGTACGAAGTGTCTTGGTGTCTTATGTTCCCAAACCTCTGAGAAGAGGATGTCTTCCAGGGTGTCTAGTGTCTTCTGCTGAGGGAGACTTGTGTAGAGGCTCTCTACATCTAATCCTACTAGGAGCATGGTGTTCTCATCATAGGTTTGTCCTTCAAGTAGGTTCAACAAGTCATGTGTTTCTTTTAAATAGGCTGGTGTTTTTTGTACTAGTGGTCGGAGGATCTCATCTGCAAATTGAGATAGTGGTTTGAGGACTGAGCCTATACCAGAAACAATTGGCGTCCTGGAGGTGGAAATTTATTTTTGTGCGTTTTTGGCAGTGACTAGTAGTAGGGTACCCTTGGTGAATTGGTTCTCAAAAAATCAGCTTCTTGTTTGGAGATCCATTGGTTAGTTTCTGCTTCCACAACCATTAGTTCTATTGTTCTTTTGAGTCTGTTGGTAGAGTCTGAGGTTAGTCTTGTGTAGAATTTTCGATCAGAAAGGATTGCGATGCATTGTTCATTATATCCTTCTTTTGAGAGAAGGACAATTGCTCCTCCTTTGTCCGCTGGTTTTATGACTAGGTCCCGATTATTTCTGATTTCTTCCAGTGATTTCTTCTCTTGGTTGGTCATATTAAAGAAGCGTTTTCTTGAAGTCTCGCTCAGATTTTCAACCTCTTCCATGATGGCCTGTTCGAATGCTTGAACTTCTATTGGGATCAGGTGGGAAGGCGAACAAAAGGTGGATTTGGGTCTCAGGTTTGTGTCGCTGGTTGCAGTTTCCTTTTCCTTGCCTTCGAAGAAGGCTTTGAGTTTTATTTTTCTACAGAATTCACCTATCTCACATTTCAATTTGAAAATGTCGAGAGGGGGAGTAGGGACAAAGCCTAGTCCTTTACTTAATACCTTCTCTCCTTGTGAAGATCAGCATAACATACAAAGGAAAAGACCCAATGGTAATGCTGTTGCGACACTAAAAAGCTTAGAATCAAGATATACCGCTTGAGACTAGTGTTCGCATATGAAGGTTTTAATATTTGGGACCCCCATGCATTGTCATAGACCTAGGTAACACAGGACAAGTGGTTCATTCCCCCAACTTGATTTTTTTACAGAAATTACTGACCTTGAATTATTATGTTTTACTTCACATTATCAAATGTTAAATGTTAACTGCCAAATGGATCAAAAACAACCGGATATCAACGAGGATCCAAATATCGAGATGTCACTTCAAGAAATGTCCGAGACATCTGAAAAGATAACACCTTCCAAAAAATTGCCAATCGAAGTTAAGGTTGAAATAAGGAAAAATTATGTTCAAAGTAGTGTCCATCCATTCGACAAACTGACAGTAGAAGGATTCAGGAGCGAAAACGTAGAAAATAGTTTCGATGAAAGCAACCAGGGCAGCCAACTTAGAAGAAAAGAGCACATATTTTCTTTGTCAGAGCCAACAATGATGTTAGAAAATGATGAAATAAAAAATTCGGAAATAAACTGCTCAGATCAGATTAAACAGAGAAATGAATCAGTCAACCTATTACCTAGTCGACCAGCCAATCAGCAAAAAATACCATCAACTGGCCATTGGGCAAATGAAATACCTGAAGAAAGTATACAAATTCCAGGAGCCAAGACTAAAAAATCAAAAACCATGCAACCTGATATTGATAACAGGATTAAACACTACAGAGAGGCTGGTGAAACAGAACTCTCCAACATCCTCGTGAACACCAACTTGAACATAAAAAACTCTCTTGCTACCAAACAGGAACCTCAGAGAGTCCAAACTATGGAAACCATAGAAAATCTTGATTTGGGGTCTATTTGGGACATCTTTTATCAAACCTCATCACTAACTCTGGAAGCACTGTCATTACAGTCGAATAAAATGGACATTCAAAATAGAAATACTGGGCACAATGGCAAAAGCGGTGGCTGGAATAGACCATAGACTAGCTGAGCTAAATAGTCTGATAATTAGAGCACAATCTGATACATCAACTACTTATTTAGAATGTCCCTGTGCACCAATAATGAATAAACTAACATCAATTCAGGAAGTCATTAACACAATATTGGAAGATGTAAATGCCAGCCTTCAATTTAAGGAAACTAAGAAACCATAAAATAAAGAAGACACATGCTTAGGAGTAGAAAGTAACTCTACAACATCGACTGAGTTAACAGCTCATACTGATTTAAGCACCCAAGATGGATTATTTCCTCCAAAAACCCTGAGTAGTCAAGGGGTGAAAAATACTACAACAGGAGGCGTACCTTCTTTCCAACCAGCATGTAATCTAATGGATAATCAAGTGGACAAAGCAGTAGACTTGACATTGTATACAGTTACAAAAATACAGAGGAAAAAATTACGCAAAGTAAGACATAAATTTAATACAGAGAATCAATTAAAGTTACACTCTCAGGTGGAAATGCCCCGTAATGAGACTAAAAGTGAAAGACATTATGTGGAAGAAACCACAGGAAAACAAAAACCTAGAATACTTGGAGATCACTCTATAACAGCAAGAAACAACAAACACTCAGTACTTTGCCATCTTTGCGAAACCAGGTAAAACTTCTGTGAAAAAGAATATCCATAAAGGCGAAGAAATCTTAAGCAACATCATAGTGCATTTCCCCGATGAACAAACAGAGGTGAGAAATCAAACTCAACCAGAGAAAAGCACTGAAAAGCAGCAGGGAAACTTCTGTGGGGAAAAAACAGCCAGAGATGACACCCAATGGAGCACACAAAAAAGGGTGAGCATAAAACAAGTCTGCCAAACGTGGGAAAAGCCAATGCCCAGGAAGCTCTAAAGGAAGTAGAACAAACAAACAGCAGTAATCCTTTGCAACGATCACCCCATGGCAATCGCAATATAGTCTCATATCCAAAATGGAATTCAAATCAACAAGCTTGTAATCTCGCCTGCTTAAGTTGGATACAACCAAATAATATAGAAAACCATGATGCTATGAACAGAGAGATCAAATAGATGACAAAAGTCAGATAACAAAAATGGACCATTTAGTTATAGTAAGACAAGGTGAGAATAAAAGGGTTATACACAAAGCACAGCAGGAATCGGAAGATAACTCAGAAAGGGAATTGCCTGTTAAAGGGTTGGAACACCTAATTTTCAAACCGGTATACAAGTCCCGCGGGCAACAAGATCTGTAGAACAGAGGCAATCTCTTGTGCCTCTTTAAATCGAAACCTTCATTAGTCAACGTGTCATCTAGTGACATTGAATTTGTTGGTTTCTCACACAATCCTGATGGTTTACAGTCACTATCAATAATAACGGTAATACTACCCTCTATAGTGGAACAAATTATAAACAAACAAAAAACCTTTCGCAATTGGGGGATAATAATTAGCAAAGTTAAACCAAAGTAATACCCTACCCCACTTTTAAAAGCAGATAACAGGCTAATTGGTGAAAAAGGCCGAAATGGCATCCCCGCCTTCTCAGTATTAAAAAATCTGCAAGGAAAAATAAACTCAGAGGTCGAAAAGCAACTGGTTGACAAAAAGTCAGTAAATACTAGAGGGATAAATGAGAAATGGATAACAATGGCCTTGCACGGGAAAGATAACCAATGACAAAATAAACAACACAAGACATTCAAAACTGAAAGCGAGACAATAACAATCTGCTCGTGGAAATGTAAACGGAATAAGTAAAAAACTAGAAAACTCTACTCAAACTTCAAAATTTGATTCTTATCAGATTACATAATTGCAAGAGACCTGGGAAATCCAACCGTTTCTTCTTCTTGGATACAAAGGATATTTTGGACCAGCGACCAAGCAAAATAAAAATGGTTGTCCTTGTGGAGGCTTAGCGATATTCATATCAATAGACCTGAAAGCAAAACACAAGCAAGTGGCGACGAATAACTGTAATGTCCAAATCGCAATGTTAGAACACAAAACATTTGATCAAGCAAAAATGATAAAGTTGGTTAATATATACATTCCTCCAACCGGGATCTCAAGGAAATCTATGTGTGCTACACTTACTAGTTATCTACTTGAACAAATGGTTGACGATCCTTTTGCAGAGTTTATAGTAACAGGTGATTTGAATCAAAATCTGCTAGTACCATTTACAAGAGATGATGTCATTCAGTCCCAAGACCAACAATGGCTTATCCCAGAGCAAGTAATGGACATATCAACAAAATCTAAGCAAAACAGAACTAGTTTAAACTTTGTGAATGATATGGATGGAAGCACTGGGGCTACGCATATTAAATGGGAGATTCCAGACAGACTCGCCACCAGCATGGTTATTTCACGCACAAAATGTGAAATCACAAATTGATTACACGATGGTATCACTGAGCATCTTTGATAACATTACTTTGTTCTATTTGAGGGGGCGTGCTGAGAGTGATCACAGCAAGCAAATAATTACTACACCACTCAAAAGCATGAAACATCAATCGTATTGGTCAATGCAAGGGCAGGTCGGAAGCATAAATTACAGGACATTAATTTGGAAACCAAATACAAAAGAACGTACCAGTGAACTAGCCCAAAAGCTGGTAAAGGAATGCTTTCAAGAAAAAACCTCCAGGTCCACAATTTATCACTGGGTAAGCTTTACCCGCAAAATAGTTGATCCACATGACGCCTCCATAGAATCAAGGAATAATAATTCATTGCAGAATGGAAAATGGGAAACAAAAATTAATTTGTAATATATGGTTTGAAAAATGAAACAGTCACAAAACAAACTCAGGAAAGAGTTAACCAAGTTCCCAAACAACAAAGAAATGCCCCATAACTATTTAACCTGTTCCTAGCAGACTTGACGGAGATATTGAACGATCTAAATGCACATCCACCTAAGCTTGCTGATAAACATATATCAAACCTCCTATATGTGGTTGATGTTGTCCTCTTAAGTAATACAAAAGTAGGACTACAACGCCTAATAGTGCGATTATCTGAGTATGCAAAAGAAAACAGGATGGTAATAAATGAATCAAAAATCAAAGTAATGGCGATTACAAAAATTTCAAGAAGGAAATCCAAATCCAAATGGTTCCTGGGAAATACGCGATTAGACCAAGTAGAAACCTATAGATACTTTGGTGTTATATTTAATGATAACGGAAATTTCTTTCAACAGAAACTTGAAATCCATAGGAAATCAAATGCCTTTACAGCAGCATTTAGGACCATCCAAAAATCCATTAGCGACTCAACCTATCGCCCGTTCCTATAAGTGATTTCTGCTAAACTGCTTCCCTCCTTAACCTACGGCAGTGAGGCTTTAAATGGAAAAGATGCAGTTATTATCAACAATGCTACTTCAAAAATGTTTAAAATCCTTTTCCATTTGCCCACTAACGCATCACAAGCTCAAGTCAGACTGGAATTTGGCCAACATAACTATCTGTATGCTCGAAAGGGACATGCAATTAAAGTCTGGTATAGAATAAAAAAGGACCAAGACAACTTAATGTCCCAATTAATTTGGAGAGAACTTAGCGGCAATAGCAAATCACCCACTTGGAAATATTTGGATGCGGCCTTGGAAGAATTTGAAGTTAGGCCGTTTTGGGATTCTACTATAACTCAGGCATCATTTAAGAAAACTGTCAAAAAATAACTGACCTTTTATCATTGATAAGCGATAAAGCCACTTTTTCAAACAGAAAACATGCATGGCCTATAATAAATGGTTTTTCAAAAAAGATGGCACAGCAATACTTGAATACGCCATGGTCGCTGAAAAGCAAGCAAATCTTTATTGAAGCACGTTTTGGTGTTTTGCCGGGATTATGCCATCTACCACCGTGGAAAAAGCACGAAAAGGACACTGTCTGTCGGCTGTGCAAATCTTGGGAGGAGAACATTATCCACCTATTCTGTCTTTGCTCTGAACTGAAAAATTAAAGAGTAACTGTACTAAAGAGACTATTTAAAGTAAGAGGGGTAAGAACCTGTAGACAGGCATTGATTTTATGTCTCTCCCCTGATGATATATCTATGAATTCTGCATTAGTAAAACGAAAGTGTGGAAAACATTAGAACTTCAGGAAACAGAAAATTATTAATTATTTTACTTTCTTCCTTTTACATTTGTTTACTGATTTGCATTATTCTCTTTTTTCTAAAAATATTTTTTTCAAAGGTTTTTACACCATTTATTCCCCTTTATCCCCTCCCCCTGCACAGGACATGAAAAAAACAAAGAATACAGTCCGGTTTTGACCTTCTTGGACATTTCTGTATCCCAGGTTTCAATGTTTTAGCCTAACATAATATTAAGGGTAACCAAGGGCATCAATCAGAACAATCAGAACAGCTGGAAAATAAAACCGTGAAGGAGGATCAAATAAACATAAACATAACCCCATGAATACAGCGTAATTAATATTCCTGATTTACATTACAGACCCGCCTATAAACCCTACGGAGGTTCTGTGTTTCCCGCCACCCTATTCTTCCAATCTGTTATTGGTTTCCATATCTGAAGACCAAGGGATCTGCCCTTCTTCCCTTTTATGGTATATAATGCTTTTTCCATGTTTTATATATACAAAACCCTGGCCAACCATTGCTGCATAGCTGGGGAGAGCTTATCTCGCCATGCCGAAGCTATGCATAGACAAAATACTGCCATGGCTACAAACACAAAGTTCTCCAACTGTGGTTGCTCTCCAGTCCCATCCAATCCCATTAATATTACTTTGGGTGTCATCGTTAACTTACAATTCAGCGATCTATCTAGGAACCCTTCGATTTCTTTTATCAGGGAGACCATGTTGCGACATTCGCCAAACATGTGCACTATGTCTCCCTCCTGACTATCGCATCTTGGGCATGTTATCCCTTGTGTGCCCCCCCACTGTGCAATTCTGGCTGGGGTGTAGTATAACTTATACAGGGTCTTGTAGTGTTGGGCTTGCAATGATGAAGAACGGAGAACCTCCTGTCCAATCTGCAATGATTTCTCAAAATCCCCTCCGTAATCCCTAACGTATCCATCCATTTTGCATCAAATTTACCCAAGTCGTCTCCCCTCTGTGCTATAAGTTCGGCATAGAACCTTTTAATTGTGCAGCCGTGTCTTCCTTCTATTACTTGTAGTATTGTATTATTTCCAAATCCTAAAGGTCCTCCTTTCTTTCCAGCCAGTAAGCTTCTTGTTTGTAAGTACTTAAAAAATGTCCTTGTACTGACCCCGAATTCTCTCTGTATCTCTGAGAATTGGCGCACTCCTAGTGGGCCTATCAGCTCCCCCATTCTTTTCACTCCTAACCGTCCCCATTCCTTGAAAACCGTATCAGCAAAGATCTCTGGGGGTAGTGTGGGGTCGTTCCCTAACCTAGTATATGCATGATATCTACCCAGTCCAAAACTCTTTTTAAACGCCTTCCACACCTTGTAGGTTGCCTCCAGTGTCTTGAATCTAGTCCTCTTAAAGTAGCTAGGTTCAGTGTATCTTAGAAACACATTTTGTGCCTCATCGCCTAGAATCAAACCAAAAATCTCTGACGAGCCGGTGTAAAATTCTACTTCCATCTTAGCCGCCAGTGAGGCCCGTTATTTGCTGCAGCACTGCTGCCCAATAATAGAGTCTCAGATCCGGTAATGCCCATCCCCCCTCTCTCTTGTTAATGCCATACATTTTAGTGCCCTTCTTGTTTTGCCCTGTGACCAAATAAACCGGTTTATTATAAGCTCTATTCTACTAAACAAAAGTGGGCTAAAAAATAAGGGGATAGTTCTAAATAAATATAGAAATTTCGGGAGGATGTTCATTTTGAAAAAATGTACCCTGCCAACTATGGACATGTGCAGATTGTGTACCCTATCCAGATCTTTCTTCGCTTTCGCGATGATAGGAGAAGTGTGTAGGTCCACTAAGTTGCCCTGGTCAGCAGTGATAGTTATTCCTAAGTAGACCCCCTCGCCCACCACCCGTGAATCTGTGCATATTGCGTATGTATTCTTTATAATTTGTGTCTTAGCTTTGTTTAATGCGTACTCCGCAACCCACCCAAATTGCTCCACCTCCTGCTCTATTATACTAATAGCCTCTGCCGGTGAGGGCGTGATAATCGCGATATCATCTGCGTAAGCTAGTACCTTTATCGGTCCCATTTTAGTATCTAGCGGCCTAATTCGGTCATTTAACTCCAGTTTCTTAATGAATGGGTCCATGTAAAGTGCAAAAGCAGGGGTGAGCACGGGCACCCCTGCTGTGTGCCCCGTGTAATTCTAAATGGCATAGTGCGACCTGCATTCACCCTTATACACGCCATTGGTCCTGCATACAGTGATTGCATCGATTTTATAAATCCTGCTCCAATTCTCCCTTTTCTTAGCACTGCCCACAGAAATTCCCATGCCACGTGATCGAAGGCCTTTTCGGCGTCTAATAACATAGCTGCTATTGTTTTCGCCTCCACCCCTTGTACATCAAATAGCGTGATCATCTTTCTAACGTGAAGTGTAGTTCCTCTTTGTGGAATAAATCCATGCTGGTTAACGCTTACTAGTTGTACTATTACCCTAGCAAGTCTGTTCGCTGATGCTTTAGAAAAGATTTTTAGGTCAGCATTAATCAATGTAATCGGGCGGTATGACCCGGGCTCTGCGGGGATTTCCCTTTTTTAAGGATTATAACAATGTCTGCCCCTGCCCAGCTGGCTGGTATAGAATGCCCAACCTGGGCCTCCCTAAGTGTCTTGACTAGATCTGAGATGATTGATGCATAAAATACTTTGTAAAATTCCCTGGGTAGCAGGTCCGGCCCGGCAGCTTTGCCAGAAGGCAGGCTGAGCATAGCTTCCTTAATTTCTTCTACCTCTAAACAAATATCGAGAGAGTCCCTATCTGCATCCTGTAGAACCTTACTTGGTAGTTCTTGCAGATATCTCTGAATATCGGCAGGATCCCTATCCTGCTCCTCCTCATAAAGCTTACTATAGAACTCCCTAAAGACCTTGAGGATACCTTCCCTATCTGAAACCATATTGCCGCCGCTGTCTCTTCTCTTATCTCCTTAATTTCACCTTTTGCCAACCTCTGTCTTGTGCGAGCTGCAAATGTCCGCCCTACCCTTTCGCTGTATTTATAGCACTGCTCTCTCTTAGCATTATATATCTTAGCTGATGTTATTGCTATGCTCTCCTTTGAATCCGCTTTAGCCACCATTGCCTCCATTAAGTATTGTTCCAGCTCCCGCCCCTATGCAATAGCCTGTTCGAGTCTCTGCTCTGCGTTCAACAGTTTGCTATTTACCTGGTCTACCTTGGCTTTCTCCTTTTTCTGATTAGCTAGGCTAAAGCTCAATGTTTTACCTCGCACCCCCGCTTTGAAAGTATCCCAATCATTTCCTGAGTTAGTGCTGCCTCTGTTGATATCCCAAAAGCCCTTTATCCAAGCGTGCATGTGTGTTGTATAGTCTATATCCGTCAAAAGTTCCCTTTCAAATGTCCATGATTTAGCCTGTCTTTTAAGCCCACTACCCATTATTGTCAGTAATAGGGGGTTATGATCAGACAAAATACGGGGTAACCTTGCTATCATAAGGGTATTTAAAGGTAACCCGGCGGTGAAGAAGTAATCCAGATGGACGCACTTCCTATGGGGGGCCGAGGAGTAGGTAAATCCGTCCTCGCCCACTTTAAGCTCTTCCCAGACATCCATCAAGGCGTTGTTACTGGCCATACTTAGGATTGCTCTGCACACCCTCTTTTTCCTCCCTTGATATATGCCCCTAGTGTTCAGTCCCTAACCTGATGCCCCGTCGATGTTGAAATCTCCTGCGAGGATAACTCTTGGTGCCCAGGTAGGCATTTCCATATCCAGGAACTCGAATATTTCAGGGTCATCCTCTGTTGACCCATAAACGGACCAGAGTGTAACCCAGTCCTCTCCAATCAGGCATTCAATCAGGGCCCACCTACCCCAAGGATCTTCTAGTTTCTTCCTAGTACTAATATTAAATAGTTTAGTTAGAATGGCCACCCCCTGACCTTTGCCCCCGTTTTGAATATGCCAGCACACGCAGCCCCAGTTGTTCCAACAAAAAAGGCTTATTGCCTTCTATGTGGGTCTCTTGTAAACATATAAATTCTGCCTGAGTGTTTTTCATTAATAGGGCTACCTTTTGTCTTTTCAGCCTATCATTCAACCCACAAACATTCATTGTTAACTCCTTAACTTTTGAGCTCATCCTAAGTCTTTATTATTTCTGAACCTTTTGACCCAAGGAGAAAGAATTTATTTTCCACCCTCAGTACCACCCTTACTGTGAGTGCCGTTATCTTTGCATTTAAGTTTTTGTATGATTTTTTGCCAGTTCCAGCTGTGTAATCTAGTCAAAATTAACTCTTTAAGCGAGAATGCAGCCCTTGCTTCCCGTACATGTATCCTGAGTTCCTTTTGTATAGTTTCGCCGTTTTGATGTGTCCTAGTTCTTTTTCCTATATTCTGCCCGGTGCCCCTTCCCCCTCCCCCCCGTACAAGATGTATCGAATTTTAAGAATTGTCGCTATTCAAAAAGTATATAATGGATTATTGAATGAATTTGTTTTATTGTAAGATTTAAATTATATAAACAATAAAGAATATCTATCTATCTATCAAGTTCCCTCCATGTATAGTGTATATATGTGCAAAAGGATTTTGGAACAATTATATTTTTCTGTTGATTATATATGTGTTGCATTGTGTTAGGATTAGTAAATGATTGATAGTGGCATCGAAAATAATTCTTTTCGTTGTCACCCAGTAACAAATCTTGGTTAGCAGGTACTATTTTTAAGTGTTTGGCGGATTTTTATTGGTTCATATGCGGTAGGTGCATTTGATGTTTCACTCATAATCCTCTTTGCTCTACTTATTGGTCTTTTTAAATTTTCTGTGGGAGGGCATTGACCAGTTGCTTCATCAGGATATTAGTGAAATAATATTGTATTACATTTACTGAGAGCTTTTGTGAGCATGGTCAGTGACTGGCTGCCGCCCCCTCCCTATGACCACACCAACCCCCGGACACATGAACATGAACATGGTTATCTTTGAAAGGCGGGAGGTCGCAAGACCCCCCGGCCGTATTTATTAAGATATAAAAAAATAAAATTTTAATTGCACGATAATCAGTTTATACAAAAATCAACAGGACATTAGATACAATATTGTCAACAGGTGTGAGAGACTATCCTTAACAAAACTCTAATACAGATTGTTTCCTAACCGAATCTAACATCCTCATCTGCATTTTTGTATACTAACATTTCTGGCCATATGGCAAGGTCGCTAACCGGTGTCAGGTCCTACTAGCTGCGCCTCACCTAAAGATGTGCGCATGCACAGCCGGGCCCGGTAATTACCCGGTCCACGCCGTGAACTTCATTTACCCACTAAAGGAGGGCCCTTACTCTGCGCCATTCGCTGACGTCATGAGTATGCGCGCGCGGGGTGGCTACCAGCCTAAGGAAAGCGTGACTACTCCCCAACCCGCGCCCCTTTGAAGCACCAGTTACCTTGCCCCTGAAGTTCTAGGAGGGTCCAATGGCCCCTCCCTCTGGGCGGGAACCTCCATAGGATGATGCCCGCCCCCTCAGACCTTAAAATAGCTGCTCACCGGTCATGACCTTACCGCTTGCCCCATTCCTAATAAATACGACGACCTATGAGAAAAAATTCTAGGAGGACAACTACACTGACTAAGTCATACATCACGCGTAACATCATAGAGCTACAAATGGAGAAAAGGCCTAAACACAGTAGCAACACCAATAACATATTACAGTACCATTCCCTAAAAGGGGAGAACAATACCCTCTCTGGTACCGTTGCCAAAACAGGGCTGTAGGTTTGCACTACTTAACACTCGTTCACTATCAAAGCATTGTTTGGAAGTTTTTTCCCTCCTGCAGGAGGATGACGTCAATCTCCTCTGTGTCACCGAATCCTGGCTTAACGATTCTTCTACGCCAGAGTTGGTGGCGGCCCTGCCCCCTAATTTCTTTGCCATTCATGCTAACCGCCCAGAGAATATTAGAGGGGGGGGGTTGCCATCTTGTTTAGAGACACTCTAAAGACTGAAACCCTGTGTTCGGAGTGTATTGAGGGTGCTGATGTCTTGGCCGTGAAACTCTGTTCTCCCACAGATTGTGTGGTATTCTTGTTAGTTTACCGCCCGCCTGGCACATCTGCTAAGTTCATGGACCCCTTCCTGAAAGTGGTGCATGACCTCCGTTCCCGCTATGAAGGTTTGGTGGTGCTCGGTGACTTCAACTTTCATTGGGAAAGGACCCCTAAAGAGAGTCAGGCCCAACACCTGGAAGAGGTCTTAGTGTCCCTAGGTCTCACTCAGTTGGTGGGAGGACCGACACATGAGAAGGGTCATACGCTGGACCTGATCTGGTCCTCTAGTCCATCTCTGGCCCCGCTCGCGATCTCCCCCTGTCCTTGGTCAGACCATTATTTGATTAAAGGCCATTTTCCGCTTTCCTTCAAACGGCCAGAAGTCAAATCTGACTGGAAATGGCTACGCAGCTGGAGCCAGGTTAATGCAACAGAATTGTCAGCTATTCTATCACAGTCGGACCTCCCCCTGTCATGCGGGGAAAATCTGGAAAGTGAAAGCATCGCCTTGGTGTCGGTAATCAAGGAGGCTATGGAGGTAGTCGCCCCTGCCCATAAAATCAAATTGAGGGATAAGGGCAAAAGAGCACTATGGTTTAACAATGCTCTTAGAGAAAAAAAGCAAGTTCTTCGTAAGCTCGAGAGAGCTTGGCGCAAATCCCGTTTGCCTGCTGCCCGCGATGCCTATACTACACAGTTCGCAGATTACAAAAAGGCTATCCGCCTGAGGAAAGCTGATTTCTACGAAACGGCTATTTCAGAGGCGGCTAATCCGCAGAAAGAAATATTTAAAGTCCTGAATGATCTGCGGACAGTGAAAGGCCCAACCCCGACCTTCAATTTGAAGGATTGTCAAGATTTTCAGGCCTTTTTTCTGAATAAAATAAAGGATCTGATGGTAGAGATTAGCCAAACCTCCCATTTTCCCTGTTCTATTGAGCCTCCCCTCATATCCCCAAGATCAACACTGGGTACGTTAACAGACCTTCCAGCTCTCACAACGGAGTCGCTATTCACCATAATGAATCGGGTGAAATCAGGATCCCCAGCCGACCCTTGCCCGCCCAAAATTTTTAAACTGGGCTGGCCTGGCATGGAGGATAAAATTCTCAACCTGCTGAATCGCTCCTTGGCAGAGGGACGGGTTCCCCACAACTTTAAGGAAGCACGGGTGATCCCCCTTCTAAAGAAACCTGGTGCCGACCCAAAAGTTTTTAAGAACTTTAGGCCAATCTCGCAGCTACCCTTTCTCTCTAAAATTTTAGAGCAACATGTCCTGCACTCCCTCACTCATTTCGTAGAAAGCAACCTTCTTCTGGAGCCCAATCAGGCAGGGTTCAGAGCTCATCACAGCACCGAATTGGTGATGCTTTCGGTGTTGGATGATTTGAGATTGAAGGCTGATAAAAGAAATCCATGTGCCCTGGTCCTTCTGGACTTATCCGCGGCATTTGATACCGTAAACCATTGTCAACTATTGTCGCGGGTTGAGGACTGTGGGATCCAGGGTACGGCCCTGGCCTGGCTGACTTCTTTTCTAGAAAATCGCTCACAGCGAGTCCAACTATCTGACCTCGTGTCAAGTAGGCGTGGGCGGAAAATCCGTTCCGCTCGCGGATTTTGCGGATTTTCGGGAAATCCGCAATCCGCGAGATTTGCGAATTTCCCGCAAAATCCGCAAATCCGCGAGCAGCGGATTTTGCTCGCACTGCTCGCACTGTTAGCGTGAGTTCGCGCCCCGCGAATAAGTGCGAAATTGCAGAAATACGATCTTGGCAAAACTGAAAGTAACTACTTACCAGGTTCAAAAGTTCAGGCACATCATTAGTAGCCATTTCCTGTAGGGCTTCCTGAGGGGCCCCTCCAGAGTTCAGTTGCCAGTTGAAACTATTATGTGACCCTGCTCTGAACCTCAGAATACTTACACATATGCCACAAAGGTCCTGAATTACAGCTAAGGGAGACAAGCAGGAGCCAGGCTGGAAGTTAAAATCCATTAATCAGCCCCTAATTCATTATTGTCAGTTGGGGCAGGGCAGGTGTTGTAACTAATTTTGCAACAATGAAAGCACTTAGCAAGTGCAAAAGATCACTAATCAGGGCGCACTAAGGAAGCAGGTGCCAGCTAAAAAAATATTCTGTGACACATTAATCAGCCCCAAATTAATTCAGGTCACTTGAGGCAGGGAAGGTGTGCTTTGCTTTGCCGAAAATAATGTACACTGGACAACCAGAGGGTGTAGTGATGAAACAGAGGGTGGCATGGGTGGGCCAGAGGGTGGCATGAGTAGTCAGAGAGTGGCAGTGGTGACAGAGAGTGGCAGTGATGAAGAAGAGTGTCCCAAACAGGCTGGACACGTAGAAACAACAAGTTCGCAAAACTTGCGACCCGACAGGTAAGTTCGCAAATTGCGAAATTGTAAAAACCCTCGCGAACTGGCAGAAACACGGGCGAACACAAAAAAAAAAAAAATCCGCAAATTCGCGGGAATTCGCGGATTTTGCGGATTGCGAATCCGCAAATCCGCAAAATTCGCGGATTGCCAATCCGCAAAATCCGCTCATGCTTAGTGTCAAGTCCAGCCAAATTGACATGTGGGGTGCCTCAGGGTTCAGCTCTATCACCCCTGCTTTTTAATATATACCTACAGCCACTGATTGCAGCCCTAAATAAGTTGAACTGTAGGGTTTATAATTACGCGGATGACACACAAATTCTGATCCAGACTGAACACTCTTCGAACGCCTATTTGAGAATGCAAGACATCCTCAAATTTACGATTAACTGGATGTCGGATAATTGGTTGAAAATTAACCCAGACAAAACCGAAGTCTTGGCAGTCAATACAGCTACCGATCCATGGAATGATCGGTTCTGGCCAGTTGAATTGGGGCCATGTACAGAACCTGCGGTAGCAGTAAAAAGTCTGGGAGTCAAAATTGATGCTCTGCTGACCTTGACACAGCAGGTGTCGGCAGTGGTGGGCACTTGTGTCGGTCTACTACGCCAGCTTCGGAAATTCTCCTTATTGCTGTCCGTCCCCACCCTTAGGCTGGCTGTTTCTGCCTTAATTTTGGCACGGCTGGATTACGGTAACTCCTTGTATCTGGGCCTGCCTAACAATCTTTTAGCCAGACTCCAAGTAGTGATGAACGATGCGGCCAGGCTGATTTTTAATAAACCTCGGCACACAAGGGCAACGCCTTTACTTCAGGATCTACACTAGCTGCTAATAGCTCAGAGAGTGAAATTCAAGAGTCTATGCATCGCTCACAAAGCGGTCCATGGCTCAGCCCCCATCTATATCAAGGATCGACTGACTAAATATGTGCCAAATAGGACCCTTCGGTCTGCTGACGCATGTAATTTGACATGCCCGAAGTTCAGTTTAGTATCCAAGGGTGGCAGAGCCTATTCCAGCATGGCCCCCCGAGTATGGAATTCGCTCCCAGTCAGATTGAGGAAAGAAACTAATCTCCTCATTTTTAGAAAGCATCTGAAGACGCTGCTCTTCTTGGAAGCTTGGGGTTCATCGTAGTGGGAGGTTGCGTGTTCTTGCCAGTGTTATGTGTCCATTGTGAGCGCTTAGATACCTCGGGGTGATATAGCGCTTTATAAATGAATAATAACATAACATAACATAACATAATTGTAAGAGAAAGCATCATCAGCAAAATACACAAACCAAATACAGTTTCTTATGAATGGAAAATTAGGCTAACAGACCTCCTAGCAAATTACACACTACATCGGACAGTAAAGCATCAACCGCGTTGTTCTAGGGATGGTGGGTGGGAAAACAAGAAGCCCCCGAGCGCGGGGCACGACCAGTGTGGTGGAGCATCCAGGCAACAAGGGGGTCACCTGGGCGCTCCCCGCTTCTTTATCCTCGAGGGGTCTGGGGGGGTGGCTACGCCCCCCCACCCAGCCCCTCCTGCAGCCAGCCCCCCTGACCCGGATGTCATTTAATCCCATCCAGGTCAGGGAGGGCGCCAACCAATCGGTAGTAGGGCGCGTCCCATAGGACACGCCCCACCACCGAGAGGCACAGGGGAGGGGGCGGTCGCCGCACCGCCATGCGGGCGGGGGGGCCAAAAGCCCTCCCTTTTCAAATGGTCAGTGACTGGCTGCCGCCCCCTCCCTATGACCACACCAACCCCCGGACACATGAACATTAACATGGTTATCTTTGGAAGGCGGGAGGTCGCAAGACCCCCCGGCCATATTTATCAAGATATAAAACAATAAAATTTTAATTGCACGATAATCAGTTTATACAAAAATCAGCAGGACATTAGATACAATATTGTCAACAGGTGTGAGAGACTATCCTTAACAAAACTCTAATACAGATTGTTTCCTAACCGAATCTAACATCCTCATCTGCATTTTTGTATACTAACATTTCTGGCCATATGGCAAGGTCGCTAACCGGTGTCAGATTCTACTAGCTGCGCCTTACCTAAAGATGTGCGCATGCGCAGCCGTGCACGGTAATTACCCGGTCCACGCCGTGAACTTTATTTACCCAAAAAAAGGAGGGCCCTTACTCTGCGCCATTCGCTGACGTCATGATTATGCGCGCGCGGGGTGGCTACCAGCCTAAGAAAAGCGTGACTACTCCCCAACCCGCGCCCCTTTGAAGCACCAGTTACCTTGCCCCTGAAGTTCTAGGAGGGGCCAATGGCCCCTTCCCCTGGGCGGGTACCTCCATAGGATGATGCCCGCCCCCTCAGACCTTAAAATAGCTGCCCACCGGTCATGACCTTACCACCACAGGCCAGCATTGTTAACCAATGATCTGGCCGCCCCCAACCTAGACCTAAACCAGGAGCGCGCTTACTTTGCAAATCCCTCCAAACAGGCCCAGAGATTATTAGACCACAGGACGTTCCCTGCCTCCGTCAAGTGTACCCCGTCCCCCAGGAAGAATTGCTCGCCCCAGATACACCCATGTGGAATCGTCTGCAACCGGGGGGCTCGAAATTATTTGTCCAACTGTGTGTTGATCCTCTTTACCGAGTGATTCAACGCCCTGACCGAGTCCCCCCTCGCCACTGCCTCCGAGGGATAAGTTGCGACCATACTACTGTGCAACCCGGGCAAGTCCTGGCCACCCACCCCGCAGTGGAGATGATCTCCTCGATAAGGATGCGCCTCCCCAGTTTGGCCAAGTCATTCTCCCCCAGGTGAAGTATCACCACTGACAGGGAGGCGGGCTGCTGAGCTAAGAGTCGCTGGAAGAAGTTCCTAAACTGGCTGAGGCATAAGCCCCCTCTCCCAAAGAATGAGATATCAAACCCCTTTTGCGCCGCCCTTTCCTTACGGTCTCCTGAAAGAAAAACATGTTCAGCACGCCTCACATAAGAGTGGCCCACAATCCAAGTCACCAGTGTCCTTTGTTCTTCCCGTCACTTGTGCTATGATGGTGTAGATCGTTGACGCCCGGTGGCGAGTTCCTCCCCTGCGTCACAGGTTTGAGAAATTGCAAATAACCAGAAACATACCAGGCGTGAGCACTATCTTGTCACAACATGTCAATTCGTACATATCGTTTGTAACACTCAGACGACCTTCTCCCGATTTCCTTCACGTTCTCAACTGGGAGACCCCTTAATGCTGCTTCAGTTGCTGCCCCAATCCTAAAGGAGTGAGTGCCGAATTCCTTGGGATCAAAACCTGCCTGTCTGACCGTCAGCTCCAAGACTCGCCTAAACTGGTACCTGGTCAATGGTGTACCATCGGCGTGACACAACAGTGCACCCCCCGCCGTGCCCTCTCTCTGCCTATGGAAGACCTCCACGTGAGAAACCGGGCGGCAAGGGTTGGCCCGGGCCCGGTGGAGCACTATGGTGTGACCCCGAGATTCCTGGTCAGTTTTTGATCTCTGATTTGTCACCCACATAGTATTCTCTCTGATCCTAATACAGGTCCACTGTAGGCCGCCCAACTTATCTCCTTTTGACCCTGCCACCAACTCACCAATTCGCAGAGCCCCATTGAAAGCCAGGGCAAATGCAGCCTTGAACAGAAGTACCTCCCACTCTGAGCTACAGACACTGTGAAGTGCCCCCAGTAAGGCTGTCAGCCATGCTAGCCCTATGGGCCTTCTTGTATCCGCAGAGTGACCCTGTAAGCGGCACCAACCCCTCAAAGCCTTGCGCACCACAAAGGTGTTAGTGGGGTCTCGCATGCCCTTAGCCTGCGCAAATAAGGAGACCGCCGCCCTATGCCTGCTTGCAGTTGCCACTGAGCGCCCCTCCTTGTGCATCAATTCTAAGTAGGCCACAAAGCTGTCCTCCTGTGTCCACCTAACCTCCCATTCCTGCCCCAAGAAAGCACGGTAAGACAAAAACGCCCCTTCGTAAGCTGTCTTGGTCCTGGGGGCTAAGCTAGCAACCACAAGGTCCTGTAATCTGGGGCACCAATCTGCCAAAGTACTGCCGGGAAGTGCGCTGGCGAGGGGTCTGCCGCCAGAAGATGTTCCCTGAAAACCTGCATTTTAAAGCGAGAAAGGGAGTCAGCTGCATTGTTGAGGATGCCTGGGACATGCTTGGCTCGGAAAACCACATTCCATTTTAAGCACTGAAACACAATCTCTTTTATCAGGCACAATATGAACGGACAGCGTGCCCCTTGCTGGTTTATACATTCCACAACTGTCATGTTATCCGACCAGAACACCACTGATTGATTACATAGGTCTTCCGGCCAGACCTTCAATGCCACCAACACTGGGAAGAGTTCCAGGAAGCCAATGTTGGCGGTCAGACCCCATCTCTCCATTCTACGGGCCACCACTGGGCGACCCACTTGGTCCCTAGGATGGAGTCAAAGCCCACACTACCAGCAGCGTCTGTCCATAAACCCAACTCTGCTGATGTGGCGGGAGGACCAGACCACACTACCCTGCCATTAAAGTCCTCCAGAAATGTCATCCATATATGCATATCCTGGCGAACCTCAGATGGCAGCCTAGTGCGGTTATGTTTCTCCCGTAGTCCTTTCATAGCCTGGGCAATAGAGCGTGAGAATGGGTGTGCCATTGGAATGACCCGCAGTGCAAAGTTCAGTTGCCCCACACTTCCTGCAGCTGCTGCAAGGAAACCTTGCCTTTACGTAGGCATTGACGCAGAGAGCCTTAAACCTAGACACTTTGTCCTCGGGCAACCTGAAGCATCCCTCCACTGAGTCAATTGCGATACCAAGAAATTCCAGGCAGGTAGACGGGCCGACCGTCTTCCCTGGCGCTAGAGGGACCCCAAAAGCCCGCAAGAGCATGCAAAATTCCTGCAATGCCCAAGTACACTCCAGAGAGCCTGCCGCACCTAAGAAAAGGAAATTGTCTAAGTAATGCATGACCTGCTGGTGGCCCGTCGCCTGTCTCATGACCCATTCTAGAAACGAGCTAAATGTCTCAAAGTAGGCACATGATATGGAACAGCCCATGGGCATGCATTTATCCATGTAAAACCTGCCTTCGAAAGTGAAACCTAGGAGGTGGTGATCCAAAGGATGGGCTGGGAGGAGACGGACCGCAGATTCAATATTTGATTTTGCCATCAGTGCTCCTTGCCCCAGAGCACGCAATAAGTCAACAGCCTGGTCGAATGAAGCATACTTTACACTACAAATCCCCTCATCAATTGCATCGTTTAAGGACGCTCCTCTTGGGGCCGACAGGTTGTGGATCAGTCTAAACTCGCCTTTCACTTTCTTGGGAACTACTCCTAGCGGTGAGCACACAAAATTGGGGACAGGCACATTCTGGAAAGGGCCAGCTATCCTACCCAGAGACAGCTCCTTGCTAATCTTAGCAGCCACCACTGCAGGATTATGTTTCACTGACAATTGGTTCCTGCAATGTGCGCTGCCTGTGTACCCCTCCGCCGGGATCCTAAAACCCTGGGAGAAACCTTCCTGAAGTAGAGTGGCCGCTGTGTGGTCCGGGTATCTGTTCAACCATGGGATCATTGCTAGAACGTCTATTGGTGTGGAACCACCCAACTTATGCCCACTACTCTGGTTTCCCCTCCCCCTCTGACCGTGATTTCCGTTCTTGGACCTACAGGTTGACTCGGGTGGGAGGGGTGACCACAGAATGCACAGGCATGTCGAAATCTGCAAGTGCCAGGCGCCCTCATGCAGGAGCGCTTATTGAAGTCCCAGCATACCCCCTTCCGCTCTGACCCCCCCTTATTCTTCTCCAGGACGTCACTCGCCTGGGCTGACCGAAAGGGATGTTGGGGTCTGGCGGAGAACACCCTGACTGCACTGGTGGACTGGGAAGGGGCTGTGTTCCCTGAGAACCTCTTATGCCAAGATATAGAGTCAACCTGGTCCCATGTCAGTGATGTATCAAACTCCTTGGCTTTCCTGAAATTGACATCATATTCCTTCCATGCATCCCCAGAGTACTGTTCGCTCCAACCCACAATCCTGCTCTGGTAGCAAGCCATTGATGCCAGCACATTCGGGGGGTGTTCGGCCGTAATAGCCGTAAGGACGGAAAAGGCCCTGACCCAATTATTTAATGTCTCTTCCACCCTGAACCTGGAGCACTGTGCCCTCCATTCACTCGGATGCATCCATTCCTTTAGTAGCTTGGCATGCTCCATTTCCCTATTGTCCAGTAACAAGGAAAAAGTGTAGACATACTTTCCGGCCCAAATCAGCTCTTTCACTGCCTGGGACACATGTTGTGCTTAATTTTCACTCCTGGATGGCACTGAGCCGTCCCCCAAGAGAGGCAGCGCTACCTCCTTACCATTTCCGGGCACCTGGGCCGGTAGACCACCATCTCCGTTCTGTGGGGCGGGACTGGAACCTGTAAGTGAAGAAGATGAGGGCACTGCCGCACTGTCAGCCGCCGTTGCAGCTTTAATCTTTTCTACCAACTTTGCCGCTTCTGCAGCATGATCTGATGAAGCCGGTAACACACCCCCTTCTGCAGCCAAGGCACTAAGGCCGCTATCTGAGACAGCAACTCGACTGGGAACGGGTCCAGGTTACCCGCTGGCGCGACAGGCACCCCTGGGGGCCCCAATGGCCCTGGCGTGGTAGGCAGGGGATCCGGAATCAGTACAACGGGCAGGGGGGCAGTCCCTGCAGGAGGGGGCGCCGCCGGCATGGCAGGAGCCGGTGCGGCGGGCACCGGAACTACAGGCACCGGTGTAACAGGAGGCGGCACCACAGGTACGGGTGTAAGAGGGACCGGAACTACCAGCACAGGGGCTGGGGCATTGTACCTGGGCTTCTTGGCCTTAGACCTCTTTGGTGGGGTCGCGAAATCCCTCCTTGGCAAGGGTGCGGTCCTCTGCCGGGTGGGCCTACCTGATGGGCCTGGAGGGTCCGCAAACCTCTCATTCATGCGGGCCTCTAATTCATCCATCTTCCCCAACCTCTTATTAATGTCGCTCATCTCACGCATCATGGCGTGCATCATAACCTCCATCCTGGACCCTCCTTTACCACCCTTTGGCCGCGGCATGTTCACCGACCACTGCCCTACACTCCTAGTGTTACCACTCAGGTGCCCGTGTGCTTTGTACCTTCACCGGATGGAGGATGCACAGGGGGCTATAAGCACCATGCGACCGTAACCGCAACGCCGCGGCTTTTCCGGTTTGTCAGGTGTGAGTAAACTCTAACGTAGACCCATCCGGCGGCTACCAGAAGCGATGAAATGCAAGCCCCCCGCTCTCCTCTTACCAATCCAATCCTGCGCTTTTCCACAGCCGGTATCGGGTTTGTGACGACGTCCGCCATTCACCACTCTGGGCTCACCGTGCGCGATATGTTGAGACACTGTAGTGTATTGCCTGCAATAGAAAAGGTATTAATAACTGAGAATGGCAAGCTCCAGCAGCTCCACAAAATTGGAATTGAAATACCCCTTGATAATGTGCCGAAAGAAAATACAGTCTCAGATGCAGTAGAGGAGTGGCAACAAAACAACACACAATGCTATTTTATTTAAAAAAATTCCCCTCCACAGACCACCCCAGACTCTGAGGCCCAGTGCAGCACCCCAAGTAAATTCCCAGCAGCTAAATGCAGCACCAATTGCAATTAAAACGAATTGCTCAACAATGTATTCTCAATCCGGTCTCCCATGCAAGCCCTGCCCTAGTCAACCCTGCTTCGCCCCCCCACCAGAAAACCGATCCCAAGCACTGCCTGGCCAGATCCGATCGCCTGCCCGTTTGCGCAATTCTCCTAAGCCCTCGAAAGTGCACGATTACCGCCTAGGACCTTCTAGGAGGCTGCTGTGTAGCGGGTCCTTATTCCTCACTATTCTGATGTTTTGGCCTGCCGACTGGCTTAAAACGCGGCGGCAGTAGCAGGCAAACCACTTCAATGCCGCCCGCACCCGCCCCGATAAATACCTTGATTCGCGCACTCGATCAGCGCTTTCCAAAAAACTCCCTTCTCCTGCAACGAATGCTCCATGTGGCGCTGACTCCAGGGGAGATCGCCGAGAGGGTCGGACACCGCCGCCGCACACCGCTTGCTCCGCGCTTGCTCCTCCCGTCCATTTGCACAACCACAATCCTGCTCTGAACAGCGCCTGTAAAACAAACAGAAACAACTCAAACAAAACAAGAAGCCCCCGAGCGCGGGGCACGACCGGTGTGGGGGAGCGTCCAGGCAACAAGGGGGTCACCTTGGCGCTCCCCGCTTCTTCATCCTCGAGGGGCATGGTGGGGGGGGTGGCTACGCCCCCCCCATCCAGCCCCTCCTGCAGCCCGCCCCCTGACCCGGATGTCATTTAATCGCATCCAGGTCAGGGAGGGCGCCAACCAATCGGTGGTAGGGAGCGTCCCAGAGGCAACACCTCACCACCGAGAGGCACAGGGGAGGGGGCGGTCGCCGCACCGCCATGCAGGCGGGGGGGGCCGAAAGCCCCCCTTTTCAGATGATTGAGTTACCTTACACTTTCAGCATGCAGCCTTTCACTAGAACTGCTTTCTTTGCTACATGCGCATCCTCCAAAACCTAATAGTAGTTCTCACTTCTAAGATTTGGGATATATTGCAGCTTCTGATATTATGTTAATGGGTTACAGAATATTTAAAACATATGCAATTTACATGTATAGCAGATGTTAAACATTATATAATGTTCTTACAAGTTTTAAATGATCTACTTATATTTGTTGTCAGTAATAAGTTTATAGGGACACATTTGTCTGTAAATTTAATCAAATCTACAAATACAATTTCTAACACTTAAGTACCATAAGGGCCATATGTTCAAAACCTTCTTTGAGGTTGTAACTGTTAGCTAACTGCAAAAAATGGGTTTGAAATGTAGAAAACCAAAATGTGATTCAGTAACCGGTTACTGAAATGCAATTTGGGTTTACGAATCTGTATTTGGACGAGGTGTGTTTAGTACGTCCCTTCCTAATACTGATTCGCAGTGGTATGTATGAATGTTTTGTGACTAAATTACAGTCTCAAAACAATATATTTTTTACTGACATCTCAAGGGTGGTGATAATCATTTGAAAATGGGCAGTGGTCCCAATGGGATACAAATGCTGTTAAAAACATTTTTTTAGACCAAGCAGTAGTTCCACAGACCACTGCTTACTCTTAAAAGTGAAACTTCAGAGCTTCTATGAGTTAAATAGGCTGCATTTAAAAACAAATGCTTGCTTTATTAAACAGCAATCACATCTATTGGGCCACCATTACTGTGATAGCTGTGATTTGTAATGTGTGACAAATTGCGAATGACCTCAGTTCATATTCATGTGGTAAGTCAAATGCGGGCCCATTAGGAATCGCTAAATGAAAATCAATGCGTTTCATACATTAGAAGTTGCAATATCGTAATTGCAATTTGCAAAGAATCACAATTAGTAAATCGCAATCCCTACATTTTGTGCATATGGCCCAAAATTCCTAAAACCAAATACAATAATTTATAACACATAAAAAATCCCCAAGTCATTTTGCACCATCAAAATTATTATATTGGTTTTAAAATTTAAAGCAGAATTGTCTGATAAGGCCATATTATTATTAACAGTCAAATAGCAAATGAATGTTTTACAAATATATACAATATAGTGATTTAATAAAATCACTATATATATGCAAAAGCTGTCATTTTCACACTATGCAAAAATCTGGTTTTTCATAAGAAACTTTACAACCTAACTGAAATCAAATCAAATCATTTATTTGTTTCGAAGGTTAAAAACCATCATGAAAATACATAATCATCATAATACATAATCACAAGAAGGCACATTCTGATCAACATGACAATTGTTAAAAAGAAGACAGATAAAAAGACATCCGGTTAAAAAAGAAAAAAGGAAGGATTTTGTTTGTGACAGATAAAAACCTGTGAGCAAATGTGATACAGGACCCCCTATAACATTTCAGATACCTCCCTAACCCACCAATTCATCATCCCCTTGTGTTTCTCAGTTTAAAAACAGTTTTAAGGAAACTTATAACAGCAAATAGGGTTCGCGTTTCAGTGGCTCTTTGCAGGAACAATAAGGCAGCTTTAGCATGGATAATATTTGAGTCCTTCAAGGCGCCCACCAGAAATCTTTGGCGCGGTGTTTTATAAAAAGGACACAATAAAACGAAGTGAAGGGTATCCTGCGGAGACCTATTGTCGCAGCCGCAGGCACCCTTCTGCTCAATTGTTTGTGTAAAACCTGATGGATAAGCAAAAATATGGTGCAACAAATTGAGCCTAAAACGAGTCATTAAAAACCTCTCGTGCTGACTGTACATTAAAAAGAGGTACGGTTCCATGCCAACTTGATTAGAGACCAGGGAGTGGGCAACTGCCGAGGATTTAGTTAAATCCAACTCCCTCCTCCTGCCATTAAATGTATCCAACAATAGGCTTTGTACAGAGTGTCTAGCGTATATATCCACCCTGGTAGGGTCCAAGAATAGCATTTGTTCATCAATATCCCCCAGAGTATCTTTGACGTATTTCAGCCATGGGATTTGAAGGTGTTTCTCTTCCAGCAAGCAATCCTGGATGATCTGTCTGGATAATTCTGCCTTAGGATTTGTCCATATTTTGAGCCAGGCCATTATAGGTCTCAGTTTAATAATATCAGCAATATATGTGGTTCCCAGCTCCTCGTGAGTAATTGCTGCAGTGGTGCTCAGCGGGAGTTTTAGTAGTTTTTTTAGAAATTTATCTTCCTCACTTTGAATTAATTTTGCATCTCTGCAGCCCCACACTTCTGCTCCGTAAGTGGTCTTTGAGATACTCACTGATCTGTACAAAGTCATCACTTGTTCTGGGGACCAACGACCCATTCGACGTGCAAAGTTCAGTATGGCCCCATTAGCTGAGACTAGTCTCCTCGCCCTCTCCTCGATCAAAGGGGCGAAGTTTAACTTCTCGTCAAATAAAAGGCCCAGATATGGGAATGTTTTAACAGTGTCCAAGACATGATTCCCCAGTTTGAATACAAATTTCTTTTGAGGTTTCTTCCCCACTATCATGACAAATGATTTTGTCATATTGACAGAGAGGTCCAATTTCCTCATGAAATCCGAGAAACCCTTGATTAACAGTTGCAGACCAACCGCCGTTCGGGCTAGGAGAACCGCGTCATCGGCGTACAAAAGTACTGGCAGATGACGCGTGCCTACCTTAGGGCAGTCGGTTCCCAATGCTATGAGGTCATTCTCCAGGCCATTTATATAGAGGGAGAACAGGAATGGCGCCAGGATACACCCCTGCCTCACCCCGCCCGAGCACAGGAAGGGATCAGTACTCACCCCCCCCGCACTGTAGCGGACCTTGGCCGTGGTGTTCCAGTGTAGCTCCCTTAAGATGTTAATGAGATCCGGGTCAATGCCTAGGTTTGACATGAGTGTCCAGAGTTTGGCTCGGTTAACATTATCGAAAGCGGCTGCTAAGTCCATAAACCCCATGTAAATGGTGCCATCCGATGCCTTGGTGTACTTAGCGGAGAGCAAGTATAGGTTGAGGCATTGGTCGGTGGTTGACTTGCCTGTTCTGAACCCATACTGGGTGTCCACCAGGGTGTTATTGGTGTCAGTCCAATCTAGTAGACGGTTGAGAAGTGCCCTCCCTAGTACCTTGGCGGAAACGTCAATGAGCGAGATTGGACGGTAACACTGCGGGCTGTCCCTACAGCCTTTTTTGTAAATCGGGACAATCACCGCAGTGGACCATGATCTCGGCAGTCCCGTTTTAATTGCTGCATTCAATACCCTTGTTACCATTGGGGCCCATAGGTCAGTGTTACTCAGGAAAAGATCAGGGGGGGTCCCGTCCGGACCCGGCGCTTTATTTCGCGTTAGACCCAAGATTGCTTTGAGTACTTCCTCCAAGGATAGTTCTAGTTTGTCTGCCCTTGGTCCCCTCCATATTCCATCACCAGTGTCTATCTCCTGTTGATTGTACAGGGATTTAAAGTGTGCAATCCACTGTTCTGGTAAGATGTTAGAGCTGATGACTGGGGAGTTTGAATCACGAAAGCATGGTCTATTTATGATTTTCCAGAACTGGGCATAGTCTTTGTTCTCGCCCGCCTCCCTTAGGTCTGCCCAAACTTCTTTTTGAAGAGTCCCTTTCCTGATCTTTACCTGGGTTTTATAGTTTTTTCTGCAGCGAGTGATTTCAACCTTGTCTCTTGGGGTTTTTTTCAGGCTCAGTTTTAAATCTCTTAGCGCTTTAGAGCAGATAGAGTCAAACCATCTTGGCGTGGATAGCTGCATTGCTGGTTTCTTGGTTGTCAGGAGTCTCTCAATTATTTTGGTCAGGTTCTCAAATGCCTCTACTACTCCTTTTTCCTCTGTTGTATGTTCTAAACAGGTCTCTATATGGGCTTTCCCTTCATCCACTAGTTTGACATAAAATTCCTGGGGATTGATTACTGTCCACCTTAAGCGTCTCCCTTGGGCAATAGGTTGAATTTCTGATTGGTGAATCAACCCTGGATCTTTTTTAGTTAAATCATTCCCTTTTATTTCTATTATAATGGGATTATGGTCACTGAAGGGACTCCACTCTGTTCTTGTGTTTAAAATCTGATCTCTTGCACTAGCTGAGATCATTATATAATCTATTATGGACCCCCCGCCTTTACCCTTGAATGTCGGTATTAGGGAATCGCCTACCTTGAGCGGCGCTAAATCCATGACGTGAGTGAGGGCAAAATTTTCTATTAACTTCATCAAGGTTGTTCCCTCTTTACAGTGAGTAAAGTGGGGACCCTTTTCTAATGGACAAGCTGACCAATCAGGGGTCGGGGGGAGTAATTTGGGGCATAAATGACAATTAAAATCCCCCATTAACAGAACAATTGGTTCTGGCCCTGTTGTCCTTTGCTCTAGTTCCTCACTTAGTCTGCTTTCCAGCTCCGCTAGTATTGGGAAGTTCCCTTCCACTGGTCCGGAGTTATAGAAGTTTACCAACAGTAGACTCTCCCCCTTATGAAGAAGTCTGACTGTTTGTATATTGTCTGAGAGACAATCTGGGTATGACCAGTTACCTTTCAGATCTAAGTCTACATAGACTACTAGGCCTCCTTTTGCTCTACCGGAGTTTGATCCTTGGGCGGGTTTAAAAAAGCACTTATAGCCCTCCAATTGGCATGGGCCTGAGTCCTTAGCCCAAGTTTCTTGGAGTGCTATGACATGGAAACACTTTATGAATTCTAACCATTCCTTGCTTTTGAGTTTGGCTTCTAGCCCTGCGATGTTCCAAGAAAGGATGGTCAGACCCTCCATCTTGTCCTTGCCTTTTATTTTGGGTGTTAGAGTTAATATGTCCTCCCCAACTATTGGAGAATCTATTTTAGACAATTTGATTCCCCCCTGCCTCCGCGGTAAGTCTGGGCTCTCAGTTTGGGTGCTCTCCCCAGTCCCACGTACACCCCGTGTTTCTGGGCCAGTACAGCCACTGGTAGCCAGGCCTATGTCGCTAGTATTTTCTGGGGGTGTGAGTCAATCAATATCTTCTAGTGATTGGAATGGGGCAAATCTATTTGACCATTGTGCGTAATCTCGGGGGGGGGGGGGGTAGGGCTGTTCAGGGCGGCTTGCTAGTCTCGGTCTGTGTGGGCGTTGTGCTCTAACCCGCGTCCACCCTCCTTCGTCACCCCCGCGATTATTATTCCTAAACCTAGGGTAAAAATACCCAAGTGGGAGTGCGCAAATGGTACTGGTTTGGTTCCTATTGGAATTCTTCAAGATGTACTCAACCAAACTTGTATCCGTGAAGTGTGCAACTATGCAGTCACCTCTGATGTCTTTATTTCTACCTCCAATCCAGCTTGCCCTTCTTACACTTGCTATCTCTCCTCTCTCCCCATTATTTAAGGGCCTATGGATATTCAGCCACTTGGAGATTTTGGGCAGCAGTTGGTAATGGCTTTCTCGCTCATTTGGTCTAATTTCCGGGACCCCTGCAAAGATAACTACAAAAGGGCATTCCTCGGGGGGGAGATCTATGTGTGGAGCATTGTTGTTATAAAAGGGGTCAGGGTCTGTGTGACAGTGATTATAATTCCCTTCCCTCTGGGTGTGATCGTCTTGTCTCCATTGCATTAAAGGTTGTGGGGTGGGTTTCTCTCTTTGTGTATTATTTGCCCCTTGGTTTTGTCTCCCTCTTGCGTTATCCTTAATACCCCCTTTGGGGTTTTGATCAGTTTTGGGGGCCTCGTGAATCTGGACTATTTCTTGCTGGGAGTGACTAACACAATTGTTATTTTGCGCTCTCTTTGGGTGTGCCTTATCATTTGTGACTTCCTCAATTAATTGGGGTGGGTCGGGGGGAGTTTTAATAAGTGTGTGTTCTAGAACCTTAGCTTGTTTGGCGAGCTCACACATTATTTTATCCACCTTACTTATAATGGGCTTTAGTTGTGCTGTGATGAATGATTCTAGTTGTTTTTTCAGATCCATAACTACCATGTCAATCCACCCTGGTGGTATAGGTTCTACTTGCGAGACATTTACTGCTATTGTGTGCTCTTGGGTGCATGTTGAAGAATTGTCTCTTACTGGTACTTTCCTCTGTCTCTGGTGTCCCTTATTTCTCCCCAGTCGCTTCCTTTTTTTCCTAAGGGTTATATCATTAAGCTCAGAGGTTTCTGGACCTGATGTTTGTGCACAGGGGTTGTCCTCTGTATCATTAATTATTTGAGATACACTGCCCTGAGTATTTGGGCTATCTATTATTAGGACTTCTCTAGAGGGTGTTTGAGTAATGGCATTAAGGTTCGGCGAGGAGGATAAACTCCGTTCCATGCGTTCAATTTCACCTGTCACTTTCTTTAGCATTAAGTCAATTGCCGTTGGTTTGTTCCCTTTTACAAGGGCTCCCTCCTTTGTTGTTTCCCCCCTAGATGGTTTCGGGTGGGTTTTTTATTTGATTTATTCCCAGCCGATCGGGTGTTAGGATGGGTAGACATGATTCCCCTGAAGATTCCTGCCTATTCGCGACAAATCTATGCTGCGTGGATTCCTTCCACTCCTCTTTCGTGAGGTCAAAGGGTAGGACTAATGTCTTTCAGAGGGCTTCAATACCCTATACAGCTTCCCTGCGCAAACAAGCAGTACGGTACCTGGCAGAGTTCTCAGACGAAAGCGTTGGAGCCAAGGGGGGTGGCCCGTCCCGTCCCTCGTCGTCCCCGGACGGCCACAGACGGCCCGCCCTCTGCCCGGGCTCCGCCCGGCACCGTCCGCGCGCGTCCGCGACGCGGAGGGAGAGCCCTGGTTTAATAGCGCCTCCGGGCGCGCTGGTACAGGAAGTGGGCGGAAGTGGACGCTAAGCCCTCTGGGAGCTGTAGTCTCCAGCCGCCGTGATGGAGTGAAGCGGCGAGACCACAGCGTCAGGGCCCCAGGAGCGAGGTGGCGTCCAGCAGGTGAGCGTTCGCTGGCTGGTGTGCTCCGTTTGCTGCCAGGAAGAAGATTTGACCCCCGTGTCTCCAGGGGAGAGCCCTGGTTTAATAGCGCCTCCGGGCGCGCTGGTACAGGAAGTGGGCGGAAGTGGACGCTAAGCCCTCTGGGAGCTGTAGTCTCCAGCCGCCGTGATGGAGTGAAGCGGCGAGACCACAGCGTCAGGGCCCCAGGAGCGAGGTGGCGTCCAGCAGGTGAGCGTTCGCTGGCTGGTGTGCTCCGTTTGCTGCCAGGAAGAAGATTTGACCCCCGTGTCTCCAGGGGAGAGCCCTGGTTTAATAGCGCCTCCGGGCGCGCTGGTACAGGAAGTGGGCGGAAGTGGACGCTAAGCCCTCTGGGAGCTGTAGTCTCCAGCCGCCGTGATGGAGTGAAGCGGCGAGACCACAGCGTCAGGGCCCCAGGAGCGAGGTGGCGTCCAGCAGGTGAGCGTTCGCTGGCTGGTGTGCTCCGTTTGCTGCCAGGAAGAAGATTTGACCCCCGTGTCTCCAGGGGAGAGCCCTGGTTTAATAGCGCCTCCGGGCGCGCTGGTACAGGAAGTGGGCGGAAGTGGACGCTAAGCCCTCTGGGAGCTGTAGTCTCCAGCCGCCGTGATGGAGTGAAGCGGCGAGACCACAGCGTCAGGGCCCCAGGAGCGAGGTGGCGTCCAGCAGGTGAGCGTTCGCTGGCTGGTGTGCTCCGTTTGCTGCCAGGAAGAAGATTTGACCCCCGTGTCTCCAGGGGAGAGCCCTGGTTTAATAGCGCCTCCGGGCGCGCTGGTACAGGAAGTGGGCGGAAGTGGACGCTAAGCCCTCTGGGAGCTGTAGTCTCCAGCCGCCGTGATGGAGTGAAGCGGCGAGACCACAGCGTCAGGGCCCCAGGAGCGAGGTGGCGTCCAGCAGGTGAGCGTTCGCTGGCTGGTGTGCTCCGTTTGCTGCCAGGAAGAAGATTTGACCCATTACAACCTAACTGAAATAATAAGACCTCCAATGCCAAATATCAATAACATACTATTTCTTGATATGAAATTTACGCTTCATGCCCAATGAATCCAATCAATTTAACAATTAGTTGTATGTTGGATAAATAGTCACAAACCATTATATGCTTTGCAAACTTCAACAAACTTCTGCAGGCCGCCGCTCTTGTCTAGGTATACCAGAGCTGCCTCCTGCAGCCATGCCACTTGTGGAGCTGAGAGTTCTTGGGTCCGGTGGGGGTGGAAAGTGGGCTGAAGTGGGGGAGCAGCAAGTGTTTTGTGTGCGCGTACTATGAGTAGGCACCCCCTGCGCCTAGGGGAGGGAAGCCCTTAGTAGCGCCACGGAATCAAGCCTCCTCCGGCGGGCTGGATGAGGAGTGGGTTCACCGGTGACGTCACGGGGAGTACGGAAAGGAAAGCGAAACCTAGTGTAAGTTATTTAAGGCAGCCTCCCAGTGGTCCCATCCTCTTTATCTTCTTGGACCCCAGGGAAGCCGCAGGAGAGTCGTCAACCGCCCACCTACCCGGCAGAAGAGCAAGGCAGAGTGCTGACAGTTAACAACAAAGGGGTATGCACAGCAATGGAGGTGCAGCGACTGCATGGACCCAGGAGAGGCTAGGATGGAAGTGTGCAGAGGGTAGGCGGTGAGGGGACTGACCTGCTGGTGGTCCTGGCCTCTACTGCCCAAACCCGCAACTTATGGACTAAGTAAAATCTTGGGGAGGCTGCCTGTGTTCAGGTACCCCGGTGGGCCGTTGCGCTGTGCGGTGCCCTGGATTTCAAGTAATGCAACTGTTGGCTGTAGCGTGTTGGGGCCTGCTGGCACAATGTGAGTGAGTCCTCGAGGGACCAAGTCAGCCAAATTCAAGTTCAAGTGTACGGCCAAGTTAAAGTTGAAGCGTAATGTTGTGCCTAATTTCCTTACTGCCTTTGACATGTGGATGTCGCTAAAGTGTGATGCCGTAATTAATGTTATATATCTAAGTAGAATACTTTTACTCTTGTAGTGGTTTGTGGTGAATTATCTCTCTAGTTTGATGTGAATAAAAAGTCTACGCCTTGGACTGCATAACCTGATTCTGAGAGTTCTTGGGCCCGGTGGAGGCGGAAAGTGGGCAGACGTGGTGGAGGAACGAGTGATTTGTTGAGCGCATACTATAAGTAATAAAAAAAAGACGTTTTCCAACATACTGTTCGAAGATGTATGTGTTTTCCATGGAAAGTGATCTTATCTTGACAGTGAGTGTAGCATAAACAGTGAACAGCTTTGATAGTAGTATTGTAAATGCTGCAGCCAGGGGAAGTTAACAAAAAAAAGTTCCAGACAAAACTGATTAAACACAGTAATTCATCAAGGGGGAGCTGATAAACGACCCATTTTAAGATATGGTAAATACAAGAGATTTCACAAGCGCGGAAACCTAAAAGTGAGAAGTACATACCCTCCACATTCCTCTCAGTTTGAGCTAAGACAACCCCTTAATCTTCATCACTTTTATACTTTGGGAGTTCATAACACACATTGAAGTAAGTGTTTATAAATATGCTCAGTTCTAGAATGTACATCAGGAGAGACATTTGAAACGGTGTTTTTATCAATAGTAGAAAAATCAAGGATACAAAACAGAATGTGAAAAATGTGGTGCTATGAGGGTATCCATCATGTGCGTGTGTGTGTACGCAGTAACATATTAAGGATATTTTAATAACGATTGCGTAGCTCCGATTCCTGAAGCTCATGCTCACCATCGTGGGCTCCTGCAGGACAGTTCCCAAAGTTCGCCGTGTTCCGCTGCAGCCAAACATTTTGCACTATGCAACGCCAACACTGAAGGGGCAGGCCCATTCCGTGTCTCCTACTGCCACCTACAGCTAGAGAATCGCTGCTTGTTCTGTTTACGTGCAATTACTTCCAACAACATCCAAGCAAACATATCTAACCCGAGCATAAAATATCAAAGCACTTCTACCACACACCCACGCACCAAGACATTTCAATAACAGCAAAATATCTGCTGATTATACAGTCAGGTTGTCACCCAGCAGAGGAATGCAATGCAAGCATGGAAACAAACAAGGGAAAACAAGAGTAGGAGATCAATAACACACCTAGCGCGGCCTTGCCTTTCAATCGGAAGCTTAGTTACATTTATGCAAACAGGCATTCTACAGATTAGGTCGCATATATAAACTGACCGGCTTCCATTTCAGATTGGTTTCAAGCGTGTATTTGGAATGTGGTCTTCATCGTGCAGACGATCGACAGTCGCAGAGTGCTGTATCTTGATACGAGAGTAAGTCAGAATTAAATGAAGCAAAACAAACGAGACACAGAAAAGGTCATGTTAATGAAAAAAGGCTTGGTGAAAATGAAAAGTAATATTTGTTGAAAATATTGGTAATATTTCACACGCATGATACTTTTGCTTTGACAAGGTTATCCGAAGTTCTAACGCTCGAGGATATTATGGCACACAAATTACACGCAGAGATCTACAGATGACGAGAAATTATGCAAAATCTGGGAGGTACATGAGACAGTATTATGCAAATATGGACCCCAAGTCAGTTGGATTACTTTTATTTCAACCTAGGACGGCGCGAGCGGCCTAACATAAGCTCCCTGCAGCTCCTGCGGTGCGGGGTGCGCAAACTGCATGGGGCCCCTTCAGCAAATTTGGTAGGTGGTGGATCTCGGGAGGGGCCCTCAATTTTTGTTAAGCCACTGGCCGGCGTGAGCGTACGGAAAGGAAACGTGATTCACTAAAACGTCAATGATTGCAGAAAGGCAAAACACAGATTAAGATAAATATGTTTACATAAATTATCATAGTTTTAGCAGATGCATCTGTTGCGTCACTTGAGAGAGCCTTTACAGCGTGCAAACATGTCCAGACAAAAATATTTTGGGAAGTCTACACTTCTCAAGAATGTTTATTTCAAAACAGTATCAACTGGTTTTTAATGTTAGATAACTATTTACGAGAACAAAAGCCTGCCTAGCTGAAAAGTAATGGCCAGGAATATGCCCAGAATAGGTACCAGTGTTTGAGATTAATCGATGGGTTTCAGCTGTCGAATTGAGAGAGTCTTTGTACGCAGAAGGGGATGTCTAGACATGGATCCAAAATTCTCTGCTACAAATGTCTCAAACTGTGCTTCACTGATGAAACACAACAAGGCGAAAAACCTTAATCGGGTTGTTTGTTTTCCTCTTCAGAGGGGACCTGGCCTGGCAGTTCTGTCTGGAACATCTCTTCGGAGGCAGAGCTAACTGATATGCTTTTCTTTGGTCCCTTTCTGTTGTTAGTGAAATGAACTAAAAACAGCAGAATGGAATGCAACCATTATTAAACACGAGTGGCTGAGATTAATTCAAGCACTCCGTCCATAATATTTTATACTGCCTAAATTTAATTGGAAACTAAGTACAGTGCTTTATATTTCATCATCATCATCATAGTCTTTATTCGGTTTCAAGGAACAAAACCATAATAGCTCACCTAAAATGTCACAAAACAATCCTCACAATGCATGTCAAATTAAATAGTAACCTAAACTAAAAATAAAATCAGGTATACAAAAACTACAATATCACATAAACATTACCAGGAGAAAAAAGATCGTTCTGGTTGACACAATTATTATCATCTAATAAAAGCATTTGCTGGTCAAGAAGTGAGCGGAACAATACAAAGTGCATGGTGCCATGAATAATATATGGGAGACAAGGTAATAAGTCACGGCTAGATCTGAGCCTGACAGCAGATTTTAAAAAGTTAAGCACATAAAATCTGTGCAACTCGAGCATTTGTAAATAGCTAAAAAAGCGGGTTGTACTTGCCTAAAGTTGGCCTATTTTTAGATCGGGACTCAAAGGTCTTTCTGGGTATATCATAAAAGCTACAAACCATCATAAAATGGATGCTGTCCTGTGCGGATTTTCTGTCGCAACCACAGGACGACAGGCTTTGGCCCTTGCACTGCTCCCATGGATGGGTGAGAAGGAGGTGGAACCGAAACCTGGCCAGTAACAAACGATTGTATGAGTTTACGAACATCAGTAAGTACGGCTCCACCGTCGAGGTGGGTCTTGTAGTGTCCAGCCCCAATAACGCAGGCAGACACGGTGTGGTAGGATCAAGGACCTTCTTTATTGCATGTCTTTCTTCTTCAAATCCCAACAGCTCACTGCCCTTTCCTGCCCACTTGGTCTCCCCAGCTCCTCCCTTTCCGCCCGCCCTCGTCCCTTACTCGGGCCAGTACTAGTGCCTGACCATTTGGGTCACTGGGCACTTTCACTTCATATCTACATCATTACATCTCCCCCCTCTGTCAATAAAAGAAAACAACACAATATAGACCACAGCAAACAGCAAATTGTTTTTGTCTTTAGAATTCTTTGATAAAGCGAGACGGTTTTGTGATCACGCGTCTGGGGCGTGACTGGAGACTGGGGCTGTCACGCTCATTCTCATCCGCAGTGTCCATCAATGACTGACTGTGAGTTGGCAGTGTCTCTGGATCTCCCTGTTCCAGTTTCGGTTGGGTCAGTAGCTCTTTGACCTTGGGTCCGCACTTTTTGAAGTGCGTCACATTCCTAGTAAGTCTTTTCCCGTCAGTTTCTGCAGTGATCATGGTTCCTTTTTCTTGTATCACTTTGAGTGGAACTTCATGGTATTGGCAATCAGTCTTTCTGTGCTGCTCTTGCCGTGCCAACACCCAGTCTCCCTCTTGGATTTGAGTGGTAGTAGCATGACGCCGCTCATCGGCATAGTCCTTCATTCTTTCCTTCTTTATCTTGTCTCTGGCTGCGATCTCCTCGTGATCAGAATCGGAATATAGTTCGTAGGCTGCCATATTCATCATTGGTATTCTAGTGCGCACTGGGCGTCCTAGCATGAGAGTGGCAGGACATTTGCCAGTGATGGAATGAGGCGTATTTCGGTATGCCGGCAATACCTAGTCGAGTGCTGTCTGAAGGCTCCTTCCGGTGAGTTCTGCTTGCTGGATGGTCTTCTTGATAGTGGCCATGAAGCGTTCGATCATTCCGTTGGCCTATGGCCATAGTGGTGTGATCTTGTGGTGTGTGAAGTTGAGGCGTTGGGCAAAGTTGGCAAAATCATGACTGTTGAATGGGGCCCATTGTCTGACTTCACCACTAGGGGAATGCCGCATGCGGCAAAGACCTCCTCTAGGATCGGTATGACATACAATGCTCTCATGGATGTGCACAGCTGTGCGATGGGGAAATCTAGAGTACTCGTCCATGATGGCGAGGAAGTACTGGCCAGATTTGATTGCCCCAAAGACGTCAATGGCAATGTGTTGCCAGACGCCCTCCGGTAGTGGAGACATTTGTAGTGGTGCAGGGGGGTCCGGACGACTCACCAGTTGGCATTGTGGACAGTCCTCAAAGGTCGTCTCAACCATCAGGTCTAGTGTTGGGAACCAGACTCTTTCACGGAGTGCTCTTTTTGTGGCTACTGTGCCCCGGTGTCCCTCATGTGCTAGGTTGATGACCCCTTGTCTGAGTTGTTGCGGGATCACTATTCTGGTGTCTCGTAAGATGAGACCATTTGCTGCTATCGACAGTTCTTCATGGACAAATGCCGCCATCTCTTGGTTGTTTTGTCCATTGCTTTGCGTGTGTCTCCAGCTGTTAGTTTGGATCAGCCGTTTCACCTCTTGCAGGGTGGCATCCGTTTGCGTCGCTTCACAGATGGCCTCTAGTGGAACAGCCGGAGGCCTTGCTTGGTTCACTACAAAGTGGATGTATTCATCCACGATTGATTGTTCTGATTTGTTGGATCTAATGGGGTGTCGGGACATGTAGTATGCAGGGTTTGCAACTTTTCCTGGCTTGTGGTTTATGGTAAAGGTGTACGCTTGGAGCCGTAGGCCCAATCTCTCTATTCTAGGTGGCATTTTTGTTCGGGGGTTTCCAAATATTGTGATCAAAGCTTGATGGTCAGTTATCAGTGTGAAGTGTTTCCAAAAATGAAAATGTGGAAGTGTTCACACGCCCAAACAACAGCCAGGCTTTCTTTTTCTGGCTGTGAATATGCTCTCTCTGTGTCCGTCAGGCTTCTGCTGGCATATGCTACTATGTGCTGTTGGTCTTCTTCTCTGTCATATTGCGCAAGGATGGCTCCTAATCCTACAGGACTGGCGTCTACTGTTATTTCCGTCTTCTTTTTTGGGTTGAAGTATGCTAAGTTCTTTGCTGATTCTACGGTTCTCTTGATCTCTCGAAATGCCCCTTCACACTGAGTGGACCACTGAAAGGGCTGTACTTGTTTTGTGAGCATCCTTAGTGGGTATCTTAGCGTGGCGTAGTCAGGTATATATCTGGAGCAGTAGCTGGCCATGCCTAGGAACGATCGTACATCGCCCACGTCCTCCGGGCTTGGTGTGTCGTTTAGTGCTGCTACTTTTTCTGGGTCTGGTTTCATGCCACTTCCAGAGAATATGTGTCCAAAAAATGTTAGCGTTGGTTTATGAAGTTCGCACTTATCTTTGCTGAATGTCAAGTTTGCGTCCATCAGTGCTTGAGAGATTTGATCCAGTGCTTTGTTGTGTTCCTCAGTCGTTGCTCCATAGACAAGGATGTCATCGCTGTAGTTTAAGACCTGTGGAATGTGGTGTATTGTTCTCCTGATGGCCTCTTGGAATATCTCAGCTGCTGATGACACCCCGAAGCTTAGTCTTTTATATCTGAATAGTCCAAGGTGTGTCGAGAATGTTGTTATGTATCTCGACCTTTCGTGCAGTTCCAGTTGGTGGTATCCTTTGTTAAGGTCCAGTTTTGAGAAGATTTTGGCTCCATTGAGGAAAGTGATCATGTCACTGATGTGAGGGCCTGGATGTCTCTCTCTCTCTATTGCCGTGTTGGGCGCCCTCATGTCTAGACACAGACGGACACGGTCAGTTTCTCCTTTCTTTGGGACCACAACTACCGGGGAGACCCATGGAGTTGGTCCATCCATTCTCTCAATGATGTATGCTTCCAGCAGGTCTTGGAGTTCCTTTTCCACGGCTTCTTGCAGGTGGAATGGTATTTTTCGGTGGTGTTGCACCACGGGTGTGATTTGTTCATCTATGTGCAATTTTATTTGGCAGTTCTTTATTTTACCCAAGCCTTGAAAGAGCTTGGGGAACTTCTTGATGAGTGCTGGTTTGTCAGTAACTCTGAATAGGATGTCCACCAGTTTCAGTCGCTCAGCAGTGGCTAGGCTCAGTAGACAGTCGGCTTCAGGCCCCTCGATGACATTGATGTAAGCTGGTATTGTTCGACCTTCATATGACAGTTCGGTCTCGAACTTCCCTAGACATGTAAGTGGCTCCTTGGCCATCCACGTGTACACTTGTACGGGGGCATCAACTAGCTTTGGCGGTGGTTTCATGCGTTGGTATTCTGTTAATGGTAAGTAATTTAGCGTTGCTCCAGCACGAATTGGGTGGGGTGGGAGCCAACCTTGATGTCTAAACGCTGGTACACTTTCAGTTGATCAAGGTCAGCCACACGGTAAAGGTATTCCTTTCAAACTCGGGGGCGGGTGATGGGGATCGAGATTCTCCTGATGACAATCGCCGAGATTGACATGTCCTGCAGGAGTGGCAGCTAGATTGTGATGACCCAGATGATGAGTCTCGTCTATCCTGGACTGCTCTGACATGATGGCGACTGTTTGAAGGGGGGTGTCGTTGATGTCTTTCCCCTTGGTCATTCTTCGGTACCGCCCCCCACATGATTTCAAAATGGTTGTCTCTGCCACATTTTCGGCATTGTTGTCCTAGTGCTGGGCATGCATCTGAATGCGGGAAGTCGTATCCGCATCGGTAGCATTTGAGTTGTCTGTCTGATCATCCCTTCGCGTGACTCGTGTTTTTGTGTCCTTTGTTTGACTAGTGGTGGTGTCTCTTTGATCTGGAGAAGCGGGTTCGTGATGGAGACCTTCTGTGCTCTTGTCGCGACTGCATTCGGAAAACTTGTTCTCGTCTCTCACTTTTCCCGGTTTCCATTTTCTTCGCGTGTTCGTCAGCTTGTTCATCGACTCTCGTCATCTCTACGATCTCTTCCAACGTGTAGCTTCTCTTGAGTCATTTGCATCTCAGTGGCTCGGAGAGACAGCCTTCTATCACTCTTAGTCGCAGGGCGTCTTCAGTTGAGAATTTGTCAAAGTCGCAGTGTTTCGCCAATCGTCTCAGACGTGTTACGAATGCTCCCATTTGTTCACCTTTCTCTTGCGCGGCCAAGTTGAAAGTGTACCGCTCAAAGTCAACGTTCTTTTTGTGTACGAACTTGCTGTCTAACGCTTCACGTACTTTGGTGTAAGAGTCAGAGCAGTCTTCTGGTAGTTCTTTTATGAGTCGTCCGCCTTTTCTGCCAATCAGGTTCTTGAGAAAAAGCAGCTTCTCTCCGAGTTCTGACACCTTGGATGCTTTCATGAAGTCCTCAAAATCCTCTATCCATTCTTACCATCGCGGGCCCATGCTCCTGCCGGATTCGAGGACAAGGGGCTCGGGGTGGCGCAGGAGAGATGTTCTCATTCTGCTTTTGGAACCTGAGTCAGGCATTTTACGCTTGTAGTTCCTGGCGACTTTTGCAGTCTTAGTTCACTCTTTGTTTGCTGATTTCGTTGCACTCGCACGTGTTTGTTTGTTATTTGTTGCACTCGCCAGTGCTTGCTTGTTGTCTTTGTTGCACTCACCAGTGCTTGTTTGTTGTTTTGTTGTGCTCGCCAGTGCTTGTTTGCTGTTCTTGTTGCACTTGCCTGTGCTTGTTTGTTGCACTCACCAGTGCTTGTTTGCTGTTTTGTTGCACTCGCCAGTGCTTGTTTGTTATCTGTTGCACTCGCCAGTGCTTGTTTGGTGTCTTTGTTGCACTCGGCAATGCTTTTTTGCGGTTTCAGGCTCTTTACCTGACTTCAAAATGGCCGCCGACGATCCTTCGTAGGGGATTGGTTAATGCTGCCTGACTTCAAAATGGCCGCCCGGGAATCTCGTTTCTAGCGAGATTTCGGGCGTTTCTCCTCGTTTCTTCACCGGGGGGGGGGGGGCAGTTGATCGGCGAATTCACTCACCGCAGCCGTGGTCCACCGATTGAGTCACAATCAAGGTAGGGCAATTTTCTTTTGCTTCCGCCGCCGAGGTGGGCACTCGGTAGGCGTTTTCTTCCGCTGCACAGTATCGCCACCGAGGTGGGCACTCGGTGGGCGTTTTCTTCCGCTGCACAATATCGCCGCCGAGGTGGGCACTTGGTGGGCGTTTTCTTCCGCTGCATAATATCGCCGCCGAGGTGGGCACTCGGTGGGCATTTTCTTCCGCTGTGCAATATCGCCGCCGAGGTGGGCACTCGGTGGGTAGTTTTTTGTTTTCGGTGCACACTATCGCCGCCGAGGTGGGCACTCGGTGGGCGTTCTTGATATCACGCTTCTGTCGCCGAGGTGGGCACTCGGTAGGCGTTTCTCGCAGCGCGCTCGAGCCTCCAGACGTGGTGCAAGCTCCGGACCAGTCGGTCGCCGGTTGCTGCTGTGGCTGTCCACACGCTTAGGGTTTCTTTCTCCTTCGTCGCCAGATGTAGTGTCCAGCCCCAATAACGCAAGCAGACATGGTGTGGTAGGATCAAGGACCTTCTTTATTGCATGTCCTTCTTCTTCAAATCCCAACAGCTCACTGCCCTTTCCTGCCCACTTGGTATCCCCAGCTCCTCCCTTTCCGCTCGCCCTCGTCCCTCACTCGGGCCGGTCCTAGTGCCTGACCATTTGGGTCACTGGGCACTTTTACTTCATATCTACGTCATTACAGGTCTTAACATAATGAAGCGATGTACACTGGGCTTCAGAATATCCTTCTCTTCCCTGGCTATTAACTGCTGCGCAAAGAATGCCACCTTTATAGTATTGACGTCCTTCTTGTTGGCCAGATCAGGATTAGTGAAGAGGTCTCCTCTCACCCTACTCGTAAGGCATTCCTTCATGTATTTGAGCCACGGCAATAGGGTGGTGTGATCAAGAGACCAAACAGAGCTTTGCAATAATTTTGTGTATCGATGTCCCCTTACCAGACCAGATTTTTAACTAAAGAGACACAGGGCGGTAGGCTATCAAATCAGTGATGTGGGCCAGACCAAGCTCCTTGTGTACAGTGAAAAAGGGCATGCTTAGGAACATTTAAGAGCTGTCTCAGGAACTTGTTTCAGCAACTGGAATGTCATCAGGGATAGTATATCCCCCAAATTCACTGCCTTATAGTGCTTAAGAGATACACCGGGCCCTGTAAAGCTGTAAGAGGGCCCCTACCAGTCTTTTTCCCAATCTGGAGGCAAATTTAAAAATAGTTGCAGACTCCCAGATGAGGTCATTTTTCTTGTGAATTAATTTGGGCCCCCATTTCATTTTGGCATCTAACAGGACTTCCAGATATGCAAAAGCCCTCGTCCTTGGGACGGGTGGACCTTACCTTAAAAGTATAAGGCTTACTTCGACTGGTGCCTACTTGCATGATATGGGACTTTGAATTATTGACCAACAGGTGCTGATCCCCCATAAGATGAACAAAATAGTTTATTAGCGTTTGCAGACCCCGCTCAGTCCTTGCCATCAAGATCGCATCATCTGCATACAACAGAACTGGGAGGCTGTGCTGTCCCACATGGGGATAATCCACCTGAGTCCCCAGAAGGATCTTCCCTAGGTTGTTTATGTAATCATTGAATAAAAAAGGGGCCAAAATTCAGCCCTGACAGATCCTTCTCTGAATAGCAAACAGGCGTGAAACCTTCAGGTCACCTGAGTATCGCACAGCCACCTTTGTGTCTCAATGAAGTTCTTGGAGAAAGAGAACTATGTCCAATCTGCCCCCAGGGAAAGCAAGGTCCACAGCTTGCATCTGTTCATGCAGTCAAAAGCAGAGGAGAGGTCCATAAAGGAAAAAAAATGTTGCCAGGACGGGCGACTGTGTACTTATTCAAATCATAAATAAGTTCAAACATTGGTCAATCGTTGAGCGGCCAGGTCAGAAGCCATATTAGACAGGATGTTGTAATCTGAGACCTGTTCAATAGGATACATCCATCCACTTTAACCAGAGTCCAACAATGAAATGGGCCTTTAGGAATGAGTGCTATCTATTTTCCCTTTTTTTAAAACTGGGACGCTAATGGAGGTGGCTCATGAGGCCGGAGAACGGGCCTAACAGCCACATTAATAACTGATGTAAGCACAGAAGCGACAACTACATGTTTGAAATATAAAGGTCGGGAGGAATTCCGTGTGGTTCAGGGGCCTCGTTAAGCATCAGCCCAGCTTTTCCCAACCTGACTTCTCCCTCCAAAACTACCATGGCTGATTTATCGGCATTCACTCCTCAGGGAGCGCACTGAGCTGAGGGTTCCACAAACGTATCCTCAAAGTGACTAACCAAATCGGGCACTGTGATGTGGGCATCTAGAGCATTGGCTGTATCTACTCCCAGAAAAGGGCTTTTGACAATGCTCCAAAACTTGGTGCTATTCTTCATTGTAATGGGTTCCATGAGCATGCTCCAGACATCCTCTTGGAAGGCCTCCTTGCTCCTTCGCAAGGCTACTTTGTACTGTTTTCTGCAAGTTCTAATTTGGACACGGTCTCTAGGAGTGGCATGCAAGGCTTCCTTCAACTTCCAAGCCGCATGCGAGCATGCTGAGTCGAACCATTTTAGAGCCATATCTGGGTGCCTTTTAGGGGCGGAAATCGTCAGTAGGTCAGCGATGGAGCGAGAGATGGTTACAAAGGCGTTAACAATAGTCTCTCCCGAATTCAACTGCGCAGACAGACAGATCTAGATCTCATACTGACATATATCTAAACCCCTGGACAGGGATTATCTAAGCCCATTTGAGCCTTCTACCCTGTCTGTAGCCTGCAATGAGCCCCCTCTGCCTCCCCTTCTCCAAACATAAAAAGTGCCAGCTGGCTTTAAGGCATAGTGGATTGTGATCACTATAGATGCTCGCTGTATTGGAAAAGTCAGATATTTAGTAGAAGAGGGGTGTAGAGACAAAGATAAAATCAATAAAAGAAGCAGTACCATGCCCTTTAAAGGTGGAAGTAATAAACCTCTGACCCAGGTTCAGTTTACCCAGTGATGGGAAAAGATAAAAATGACATACTAAAGTATTTATTTATGTCACACTGCCCGTTATGTTCTAGGTGCATGCCAGGAAAATGAGTGCAGGGTTAACCCCCTTTGCTCCACTGTCTTGTATCCCCACATAAATGGGTATTACATTCTCCCACAAATACAAAGTGTGTGATGTGGCAAGTAGAGGCATTAACATTAGTCAAAAAGGTACCCAGCCGAGATATGTTACAAACCTCAGGAAGAGAAGAAATAGCATTGTAAAAGTTGAAAATCAGTATTCTACTAGGACCGCAGGTGAATATTAAGGCCTGCAAGCATGAGTTTTCTGTATGCAAATCAACATAAATGGCCAATTCTCCCTTAGGTCGGCCAGCCCTTGAAGGTGTGGTGGCCACAAAGAAAGACTTATACCGCTCTAAAAAAAAGGACTTGTCAATGGCCCATGTCTCCTGCAGACATAAAATGTCACACTTTTGAACAAGACAGTTTCACTCTGCAACCAGAAACTTGCTTGCCAAACCAGCTATATTCCATGAGATAAGTTTACCAAGGTTAGTGTTCGGAGGTAAGTTCCAGGGTTTCTTTGATCTTTTGGGTGTATAAAGTTAAGTTGCGAAGAGGGAACCATTGGAATCACTGGCACAACCTGTCATGTCAATCACAGTTATCTAGGAACCCCAGGGGTGCAAGTGTATTGGATACTTGAAAGGGAGAAATTACCTGTTGTCAATCCTGAAAAGCAGGACCAGGAGGTCTCTTGGGGGTGCCATAGGCTTGGGGTTTTAGCTTGGGACAGGAGTCTGTAGAAAAAACCTACGGGGAGGGCCACAATGGATGTGACGGGGCCTGTAGTGGTGTGAAGGCTAACTGTGTGGAAAATTCTCTCAGCCTGGTGAGGTCTGTTGAAATTGATTATCACACAATCACCACTGCTTCTCTTTTTGGATCCTCCTATCCAGGCAACCCTCCGAACTATGTTAATATGCCTCTCCACTCTAAATCCCATGATTGTATTTCTATTCAACCAGTGAAGCACTCTATTTTTTAACTGATGAAAATCTTCGATGGTAACAGGCTTCAGAACAGGTACATTTCGCAGGTGCACAACATAAGGGGTTGCTTCTTGGGGTAAATAGAAGGTCGTTTGGCCCTGGGACTGCACTTCTGGCTCCATGATTATAAAATTGGGGTCCCCTCCTTGCCCAAGCGCCATTCTAAGTGGTCATTTTGCTACATCGGGGATCTTCATCCTGGGGGTCTTCAAAGAAGTTACTACCTCCTGTGATCGTACGTTTGAGGGTGGAAGTGGGAGGAGCCGGGATGGTGGAGGGTGGGAGGAATGGTACCCTCATACAAGAGAGAGCTTGACGATGCGGCCTCACGAGATGCAAGTTGGAAACCGAGTTGACTGAGGCCCTTGTATCCATCACTGACCAATGTTGCCACAGGACCATTGTTGACTGTGTTGCTAGACCTCTTATATGTGTTGGGACAGGTAAAGGAGTTCCCGCTTAATGGAGGCCACACATTGCATATTCAGTGTCTATTTAGAGTTTGGTCTTTCCAGGAGAGAACCCATGCATGCTTTGAGCATAGTCTTTCAAGGTGGTGCCACTTCTGGGGTGGTGGATGTTGAGATGTCTGCTCTGAGTCGCATTGCCTTGGACCCTGGCAAAGAGTGTTTGCGCTTAGCCCCGGCCCCACTCCCCTCACTCAGTTCCCTGTCTGGATGGATAACTACCGACTTGGCAGTAAACATCCCTGGTATGGTCACTAAGGTTGAATTTGCCCTACAGGCCTCCCCAACAACGACCTGGGCCTCTACTACCTGACTTGGTCCTGGCTGAAGGGGTGGGTATTGGAGGATCCACCAACCTCACCAGTTTAAGGGTTCTCCGTAAGGGGGCCTGGCCATTTGATATGCTAGAAGAGTATGGGTGCAATTGATGCACCTGGGAGCGGGAGAGCAGACGTGCACCAGTTTGATTTCCTTGTCGAGCACCCCCACTGCTCTCTATAGAAAACATGCCATAGTCGGTACTTCCGGCGCAACATGGAGTTCTGCAGCTGTCTTACGTTTCCCCATTTGGACCAAAGTAAGTTATAGCGGCACCGTATTATAGGCGGAGCAGCAGGCGAACTCGGCTTGGCTAAGCTAGTCCAGAAATACGTAGGGACAGGGTTTGAAAAGATCAAAGTACAGCGCCACACCACATTCAAGGGTATAAAAGTGAAATCACTTGATCCCAGAACTGTGAAAGGATATGCAAAGGTATATCTGCTGAGGTCCGCCCTTGTTCTAGATAGAGGCCATGGAGCCCACAAATGATGCCCTTCTGTTTAATATCCGTATGGAGCTGAAGGGAAAAGTTTAAATCGAGAGCCCAAGATGGCAGGCCCAGCCTAGCCTCCTCGGGTCTCTGACAGGCATGGACGGGCCCACCTCTGGCCCAGCTTCACCCGGGTGTAGCACCCGTGTGCATCCTGCACCGCTGGAGCAGTTCTGCACTTATGAGAGCGCAGGGCGTGCTCCTCCTTCTCCACTGGTCAACACACAAAAAAGCACGCTGGGACACTGTTTTTTTTAATTTAAACTTTATTGTTTAGTTAATTAAAACCATAACAATTTGATGAATGTCACACACAAATATAAAATTTACAAATTTGTCGTTAAAAAATGTTACAATGTTAAAAAGTTCAAAGCATTAATTGTTCATATTGTTTTTATACGTTTCTCAAATGCCTGCAAGAACTTCACCAGCTTGCAGTGTATTCTTGGAGCAGTAGTATCCAGGCTTCCAATAATGGCTGATCTACATGTTCGTAGTTTCATGGACCGATAACTTTCCTTTAGGTGTGACCATTCCTTGGATAGCATCTTACAGTGACAAATTATGTGTATTAGGTCCTCTTTAGGGCTACCACACAGTCGACAAGAAACGTCGTCAATCATTTTCCAGGCAGGTTCATTTGCTCGTGTGGGAAAGTCACCAAGTCTCAACACCATCAGCTTTTTCTTAATAAAAATAGAGTAAGTTGTTTCCAGGTATTTTGCAGCTGTCAATGTCTTATAGCTATTTATCACAGCCCATGAGTGCGAACGATGGGAGAACATTTCTTTGTCCAAGATTAACGAATGAAGTTTGGCCACTTTATTTAGGGTCTGTTTTAGGACCACAAATGACAGAATATTATCCCATAGGGTTTTTGAGCAGGTTGTCTCCAAAGCTTGCATGAGAAATTGATTTGCTTTGGAATTCTTTTGGGAATTAAACTCTTGCCATGGGTAGGTATTCAGATTGTTATTACTTGCTTTTTGCTTGATCTGATACCAGACCTTAATATAAGAGTATTGTCTCCCCGGTATTTCGTTTTTTAGTCCAAATTCAAGTCGTAATTGCGCTGGTGATGTCGTGCGTGGGAGACGTAATACTTTTTTGTATATTTTAGTTGGCAGGTTGTTTAGTAGGTTGGCATCCTTTCCGTGCATTGCAACACTTGCATAGGTCAGGGTTGGGAGGATTTTATTTGCCATTACGGTTAGAAGGGGTTTAAGTGATGGCCCTTCCAATTTTGTTGCCAAGGTACTTAGTCCAAATATCAGAGCACCCGCTCTTTGTGTCAGATAGTTCTTCTGTTCTTTTAGGTTAAGTTTGTCATCTATATAAAATCCCAAATATTTGTAAACCGAGACTTTCTCTAGAGGTTTTCCTTTTAACCATATATCATGATGCAATCCACGGCGGTTAGTGATCAACATGGTTTTAGTTTTTGAAATGTTTAATGACAACTTGTTTGCCATCAAGAAGACCGACAGTTCCGTTACTAATCTGGTTAGCCCCACCTTTGTTAGGCTCAGAAGGACAATGTCGTCTGCATAAGCCAAGTGCGTGAGCTGTAAATCGCTAAGTTTTGGTGGGTGGGCATTGCAGTGGTTCAATTTTGCAGAGAGATCTGAGATAAAGAGGTTAAATAAGTGTGGCGCAAGAACACACCCCTATTTGAGGTCGATGGTTGTGGGAACTTTTCTCGACAGTCGTGATCCATCACCAATTTTTACTTGCGACCAAGTATCAGAATAAAATAGCACTGATAGACACTGAGTCCCATCACTAAATCTGCTCACAGCTTTATATTTGATTCCCAGCTCCAATGGGAGCCTGTGAAGTTATTTTGGGAGCCACCCTGATATGGTCTAGCTTTTCAGTATTAAGATGCATGCTTCCATTGGATTCTAGATCCCCTGAATTTTTTATACTTTTTTTGCTCCTCCCAGTTTCACTATGTTCCATTAATTGAGACTGTACCTGAACCATGGAAAATTCAACCAGTATATTTATCTCTTGGTGAGGGTGTACTCTTCTCTGTGCATGAGCTGGAAGTTGGGTGTCTTCATGACAATCACGACTTATTGATATTATTTAACTGCTCACCCATATGCTACCCTTAGGATTTTTACTATGCACTTACTCAAAGGGAATTTGCCTTGTTTATGTTACTATGAGAAAGGGACCATGTTGTTGCATGTGTTTCAAGGAACCCACTCCTATTGCATAACACATTTAGAGGTCGATTTACTAACATATTGCTCAGGGTTAGCGTCACAAACATGTTTTTTCCCCAAGTTACTTTCCAGAGCAAAACTTGTTTTGTGCTGGAAAGTGCCCAGAAAGTAACGTAATTAGTAAGATAATGGAGTTTGGTCCTGGGACGGGGGGCAGCTGGACCCAATATAACAGTACACAAAACAGTTTGCTAGCCCTCCCACTTATTTCGTCTCGCTTACGGCTTATGAGACAACAAACAAAAGTCCAGATCACTTTGTTTGTATGGGTAATTTTATTTAACCCTTTTTACTCATGTTTTTTCTTGAAATTTATCAATTTCATGGGCAAGAAGAACACTTTATATACACTTACACAAAATACAAAAACATTTATACATATTTACACCTACTAAACAAATATCACATATACAATGTATCAACCAACCAATAATCAACAAACTTCTCATGCGAATGGTATATATCAACTCTTTGTAGAAAAATGATTGCTTTTTGAGAGATAATCAAACCACTGTTCACCAAAAGGGGTTTACAAGAAATGTCTACGGCAGTAATCAGAAGACAATTCACAATTATTTCCAACAAAAGATGACTGAACCCAAAGAGGGCAATTATTCAGGATATCTATCTGCCGTTTAAATAAAATTGCCCATACAAACAAAGTGAACTGGACTTTTGTTTGTTGTCTCATAAGCCGTAAGCAAGACGAAATAAGTGGGAGGGCTAGCAAACTGTTTTGTGTACAGAAAGTAACGTAAAGCAGAAGAGAGCAGTGCTTTGTGTTACTTAGCGCCAATGGGGGTGTTACATGGGTGATAAATGGGGATCCCATGCTAACACCAATGCATTTTGATGCAAAACCCAATCTCCAAACAATAGTAGACAGGCTTTAGCGCCAAAAGTGACCACCATTTGAAAGGAGTCGTTAAGAGGAGAATTTTTTTATTTCTCCTTTCTTTTCCGACTTTGCAAGCCTGCTGCACTGTGCAGCACATGTACAAAGTAGGAAAAGTATGAAAGTGTGTCTACGTATAGTATTTTGTACTGGAAGGGTACAAACCTATGATAGTATTTTGTACTGGAAGGGTAAACCTATTATAGTCACTAGGGTGCTAAGGTGAATGCCTGGTGCACAGCAGCTTAAATCTGCACCAGCGCTTGGGAGAGAGGAGGAGAGAGCCATGTCTCTGTAGATTTGGCACTCAACACAGCGGAGCATTTTTGATGGTTCCTCCGTGTTCAATGACTTTTTTTTAGAAATCTGTGCCTTACTCTTCTCTTCTTTAGAGCTTTATCAGCCCCTTCCTGCACAAAAACAATCCTGCATGCAACGTAGGCACACTTGCACCATGGTGCAAGTGGGCCTACATTGGGAATAGGCTGCTGAAACTGCACCAATGCATAGAGAAATACAGTGTAGTCCTGACCTTGCACTTTGGCATAGGCCAGTGCAGAAAGTTGCCTTGCTGTGCTGCCCTACGCCAATATCCCATAAATGAAGCCCTAAATGTTTGTCTTCTGCTGTAGGTAATATCCACACATACATATTATAATAGTCTAGCATTAGCTCCAGGAATAATCGTAACATTAATTTCATGCAGTGTTTAAATGCAACTGCAGTGTTTAAGTAAGGGTCCACCAAACAATACTTTTCTTAGCAGAAAATGCCTAGGTCAGGCAGAGAGTAACATCCTTGTATGAGTATCTGAAATGCTGCAGAGCAATCATCACTAGGATCATATGCTAAGCAAACATGAAATAGGATGCTATAGTGCTCCATTGTGACCAGCTCCACCACCCATAACGATCTTTTGAACACAGTACACTACTTGTCAAAGCATTACATATTATAATTGTCTCTCACATATTGAGGCATACTGTCATGTAGTTCCCACTGATCCGTGGGATCTGCGCTTTTGTTGGACATCAACTTGGGGTGAGGTGTCTAGACAGATTCCCATCACCCCTCACGATATATTGGCCTAGAGACCGGCTAGCTCACAGTGCCACCATAAGCCCCCTAACCCTACCAGGGAGCTAATGGTGTTTGGCAACAACTGAACATGACCACACTGATCCCTCAGGAATTGTGGTAACAGATCCGAACTTCTCGCTAAGTCACTCAAGTTCTTTATCAAACCAACATTATTCTTGTATAGAATACTTGTGCTTTGCTAATCAGTAGACAGAAGCAGATGAAAATGTTTACAAACACCAAAAGAGTAAATAGCAGATACAGTTCAACCATGGTGCTAAAACAATGTAAATATGCAGATATATAATACAAGATAGTAATCAGGTCTACTCCTGTTATGTGAATCCTACTTTGTGTGTGCCTAGCCTGTGTGTAAAAGGGGATGATCCAGCCCCATTACCTGGAAGGAGAGAATGTGGGACCCTGTCCAGGTCACAAACTGGACACCCCTCACGGAAATGTTAGACCTCTGTGTGGTGAAGTCTCAGCAAGCAGGGACCCTCAGTGTCAGCTGAAGTGCCTCCTCTGCTAATCCTATGAGATGCTGATTATTTATAATAAAAAGCATCCTTGCGACTTACGTTTAGATTAGCAATGTTATGGATATGTATATAGCCCTGTCGCCATGTGGATGAGTTCAGAACAGCATTTGTACATTTGTGCATAAAGGCCTTGTACTTGGTGTGCGAGGAATTGTGATAATGTTGTAAGAAGCCATATGTGTAAACAGAAGTAGTTTCGGAGAAACTAATCCAACATTCTCATGCATGCAAATATGTGCAAAAGGTCACAGCAGAAATGCTATTGTGCAAAAGAGGGACTGTGAGCCATGTTGACTCATCAGTTTTCTCTGCACCAAGACATGATGCCTGCAATGGTAGTTTAGATGGAGTTGGTGAGGGGTCTCCGGGGTGGTACAATTTGTGCTGCAGCTCTAAACGACCCTCTTCAGTACAATGCCCTAGGTACCAGAGGGACCATTTACTAGGGACTTACAAGTGTACAGTTTTAGGAAAGAACACTGGTACTGGGGACCTGGTTAGTAGAGGGCCATACACCATAGTCAAAGTTGCATCAGAAATCAGGAAAAAAGTGTGGGGTGGGCTACTCCAACACCAACACAGTTTATTGCAATACTGCATATCATGCTAGACGCACTTCACTACAAGGAACGGCCTGGAAAATCACAGTGGAAATGTTAGTTTTACTATTTAACTGTATAGTGTGACAGGACATACCCATACTACAGATTCCTAAATCTACAAGTCTGTATGTTCAGGTAAGGTAATACCTTGCAAAATCTAACTTGCAATAATCTTTCTTGCACTATGCCCACAAAACCCATGAGATATGTGATCATAATGTAATTGTCTGATTCTTATTGTTAATCCAAACCTGGGTTTGGTCTAGTGTATTAAAACGAGAATGTATGGTCACCTTCATCAACTTTCATGTGCGCTGATTCCTGTAGTTATACATAGCCCAGGTAGTACAATGGTTCCTGGGCAGAATGGATACACATGAAAAGGAGATAATCCTTGCAGTAATATGCTGTTTGCGAAATAGATAAGAAGGGACAGGACTTTCACTGTAGTGCTGAACACGGGTTTGGCACTCAGTACCAGCTGTTCTCTACTGAAGACCTCATGAAGAGTGAGATACTTGTTTGTGGCTAACAAAATGAAACAGTGGAAGAATTAATAGCTATTATATATTGCTTCATTGAAAGAAAAAACATTGCATTAGTGGAGCATACTGTCCAGAAGTCACTAGGAGGGCTACTGAGATGTGCTTCATTTGAGATCCACAACTGAAAGCTACCAGTAAATACCATGCCCTTATTGAGTGCAGCCAAATGGAGGCTATTGTTTTATACAATGATTTGCAGACTGCCATAAACACACATCAACAACATCTCTCCTCCTTTTGCTTTATTGGCTGAGGATGGAGAAGCATATCCAATGTATTGCTCAATGCTGCATATTCAAAGCAAGGGGAGAGGTTGCCCCTCCCCGCTGTATCACCTGGATGATTGGATGACTGTGAGTGTAGTGCTTGGGTAAATAGATTAATGCAAGTGCAGTGCCTGGATAAATAAAGACTGCAAGTGTAGTGCCTAGGTGACTCAATAACGGCATCAATATTGCCTGAGTGAAGGCATTACTGCATGGGTACTGCCTGGGTGACTGGATGACTGCCCCAAACATGATTTGGCCCTCTGGAGCCCCCTATTGACCCAGGTCTTCAATGCTGCCACTGTTTTTTCCACCCCGGCAACTTGGAGCGAATCCATTATCATCCCGATTTACAAGAAGGGAGATAGAGGGGAGGCCAAAAACTATCGCCCCATTTCCCTTCTAGACTCCTCCCTTAAAATTATGAGCCGAGTACTATTGTTACGCCTGGAGGAGTGGGCGTCTGATAATAATATCCTGGCTCAATCACAATATGGCTTTAGAAAGGGCTTGGGGACCATAGACCAATGTATTAACCTTAATCTTTTAATATGTAAATATACTATGGCCAAACCCGGTTCCCTATTCCTTTGTTTTGCGGACCTCTCTAGTGCCTTCGACCTGGTGAATCACTCCCTGTTGTGGACAACCCTTCTTGATATGGGGGCACCCCCGGCTATTATCCATTTCCTAGCCCGGTTATACTCCAATTTGTCCACACAGATTCGATATGGTCCAGCTGGAGAGTGCACGAGCAAGATTAAGGTAAAATCAGGCATTAGGCAGGGGTGCGTACTGGCCCCCCTGCTTTTCTCTCTTTTTATTAATTCCATGGAACATGAATTAAAACAGGTCCAGGCTGATGCACCACAAGCAGGGGGCCTACCAATTCCAGTGTTGTTATACGCGGACGACACTGTTTTATTATCCAGAACTCCAATTGGCTTGCAGCGGTTAATGAATTGTTTTTATGACTTCATTCAGGGTAAAAAACTTAAAATTAATAACACTAAAACATTTACAATGGTCTGTGGCAAAAAGGCGAATTACCATAAGTCTTTCTATTTTAAAAATAACAGAATTGAGGCTGTAGATAATTTTTGTTATCTGGGCATTACTTTTAATAGTCTGGGCTCATGGGCACCTGAACACACTAACATAAAAGCCAGGATGGGGAAGGCCTCTTCAGGTGTCTTTCGCTTTGCCAATAAACTGGGCAGCCGCAGGATTCCTGCAATGTTAAATATTTATAGACACCGATGTTTATCTATAGCGCTCTATGGATCGGGGGTATGGGGGTACGGGTCTAACAAAGACTTGCAAATATTGGAAAATCTGTTTCTGAAACGGCTACTTTGTTTACCCCCTACGGCATCCAACTATCTGGCCCACGAGGAACTAAGGTTGGATCATATAGCCGATCTAATTGAATTGAGACCCCTCCTGGTTTGGAGGTCTATCTGGCTGAAGGATGAAACAAGTTTCACAAAGTGCATTATCAAAGATTGTTTGGTATTGGATAAATTTGCGAATATACCATGGATAAAGTACGTGATTACTACTTTTAGGGACTTCCTACATTTGGATGTACGTAAAGATCCTGAGATTGCAACCTCTTTATCCAAAAAGGGGTTGAAAGAAGAATTCATGAGGGTAAAACTCGGTAAACGGAAAGCAGATACACGTAACTATTCAACCCATGCTTTCTATTTTTCCAATGTAAATGAGGGTTTTGGATTGCCGACCTACCTTAAAATAATCTATAGACAATCTCACCAATTTGTACTATCCAGACTTAGACTTGGTATTGTCCACAATCTTGTGGCCTTCCCAAAGATGAAAATATATTCAACTTCTGCTTGTCCATGTGATGGACTGACCAAACAAAGTACCCTTCATTTTATGTTAATTTGCCCCCTCTATAAAGCCCTACGTATTGTTTACCTGAAACCGTTGTTTAAAAAATACTCTGTGTTTTCTACCTCAAATGCCATGAAACTGTTATTTTCGCTTGCTAGCCCGGATTTATGTTTTTTTACTGCAACCTTCATCCTGAAATCTGTTGCTCTAAGGAAGAGTATGGTTTTTTAGCTGTTTTACTGTGTTCCCCATTTATTGACTTTTGTATGTCCTCGAAACAACATATGATGATATGTACCCTTCCTGCTTTATGATATTTGTATGATTTTATCTTGTGTACTTTTATGACGTTTTTTTAAAACTGTCGAATAAAGTTTATAAACTGAACTGACTGCCCCAGTAGTGGCTGGGAGAGAGAATGAATGCAAGCTCAGTACCTGAGTGATTGGATGACGGCCTAAGTAGTGGCTGGGTGATTGGATGAGTGGAACTGTAGTGCCCGGGAGATAGGTTGAGTATATGAGTAGTGACTCGATAAATCCATCTCTAGATTTGTGATTTAACACACCTAATATATCCTGTTCTCCAACCACTAAGAAAAAATATGAATATAGAAAAATATATTAGGAGGATTTAATTTTGAACATTAGGCAACCAAAACAATACACAATAATGTGAACTTGAATTCAACATAGTCAAATCTTTTATTGTTTCTAGATTTTAAACTTCTTCCCTTTCAACAGTGGCCTGTATGAAGCATCACCATTCAACAGTGGGGTAAAAACAATCAATGGATTGTAAAAAAAATGTATACTGTAGATCATTACAAATATGTCATACTGTGCATTCCACTCACTACAAGTTTACTAATACTGGCTTGTTGAAAGGTTACAACCTTAATAAAAGCAACTATATATATTGGAACTGCTTCTGACATTTTTATATCTGGTACAAAATGTCCAACAATTATGAAGCAGTCTTCAGTTTTTAATATCCTCTTGCAAACATCATCCGTTAGGCCAAACAATGTCTAACATTTTCTTGGTCCATGTACCAAAAACACACCACACAGTACTACATAGCAGTTGCTGTAGCAGAAACTAAAGGGGGCATTTTTTTAGCTGTGAATAGACTTGTTTGATGGTGCTTAAGGCAAGTGGTATTATAGTTCCTTCAGTTCTTTAGAGAATGTAGTCCTAAAAATATTTTATACACTCCTCTTCCGCAATTAAAAAAAGAGCCTTTCATTTCTAACAGCTTGCTGTAGACAATATCCCTAATAGACAGAATAAGGTCTCAGAAACACATAATCCATACATAGGTTAACACAATTCCATATTTTCTTATCCTAAATTCTCTTTAGAACTTTGGTTCTATAAATAGCAGATATGAGTCTGGGAACTTTTTAAGAATTCTAGATTTGATTGCCATTTATATGCCTTAGCACTCTGTCCGTCCTGTTTGACATCTTAAATATATTTTGTAGTGTCCAGAAGTTATATTAACTCCTTCATGAAATATGATTGTTATAGTTCTGAAAGTTCATTTTGAAATGGAAATTTGTGAAGCTACAACGTTTGTAATTTCAGTTCTTAATTTAGTACCATCCACTCCATCGTTGTGGCATTAATAGGACATATTTTCAATACGTTTGTAGTAACAACGTCGACCTTAGCACTGATCAGCAGTTTGGACGGGAAATATCTTTCTGGACATATTTAGGTATATTTTCAAAGAACACAGTTTTTCAATCTGGTAATGTAAAATAGAGGAATTGTTCCGAATTGATTTCAGTGCTGATGTGAATTCATTGATGTTCACATTGTCTTCCTCTAATTCCCCTACCATTATCATTAAAAATTCTTGAGCATCCTGCTGAAGATTATGTTATAACACTACTGATCCAGGTACAGTCATCTGTAAGTTTTCTTATTCCAGTAGCAGAACGTGTAATACTTCTGTCACTTCTTAATTCTTCATGTAAACTACATAGTTGTGAATACATTCCTTTCTCTACTTTTTCCTTATTAGAATTTGTAAAATGAGGCAAATGGTACAGTCCATGTAACACTAAATTTGCATAACAGTTAACTCCACATTTATTATCCATGTGATAGCCTTCCATTTCCTCATTGTGCTGTAGGTTCCATTTCTTAGGTCCTTGTAGTTTTTCTTTTTGTTCAGCTCTGAAAGACTGCTTTGATAGTTTCTGCTTTGGATACATTGTACATTTTTCAAACACAGGACACTGGCCTAAATGAGGAGCATATTGACCTCTTAACCGATTACACTCCCTTACACAGTTCACATCAGCACTTAGTTTCTTCTCATCAAAGTCAATCAAAGATAAACCAGACAATGTTCTAATTTGAGACCAAGCTACATATGACATTCCTTCTTTAAATACACTACTACCGATATTAACAAGAGCTATATCTACATTTAAACCTTGAGATTTGTGGATAGTTACTGCATACACTAAAGGCACTGGAAACTGCTTTTACTGTATGTAGAACGCTTTCAAGAGTAGGAAATGTACAGCGAGTCTACCAATCTGCTCAACTTCACCAAAATCATCACAATTTCCACTTCATTTCTCTTTGGGTAATTAATTAATATTAGAACTTTACCCATTGCACCATTCACTAGCCCTTCTTCAACATTTAAATTACAACAAAATCACACCACAATTTTTACAAATGTGTAGCTGTTTTTTTAATCCTGTAGTTTTTGACACAGAATTTTCTAAACTCACAATTTTCATTTCAGTTTCTCTGTTAGTAGCACTTTAACTTTTTTATGTTCCATTTTATCATTTGCTCTAATTTTGATGATCTCTTATTTTACCAGTTGCAATAATTGTTCATTACATTTACTACACTCTTCAAGAAATGGCTTCAAACAAACAATCACCTTCTCTTCCTTAACAAAATTATACATTACTTCTGCAGATGATACATTAGTTGGAAAAATATTTTGGATGAGACAGGTTTGTGACAACTCTCTTTCCTTCTTTTGTGAGGACTCCCACTCTTATGTCCTTTAGTATATCTCTGTATTCTATATCTGATGCTTGCACATATTCTTGATCAACTCTTTGTATTCAAAGTTTTCCCAAATATTTACATTTCCAATATTTCCTAGTTTTATTATGTATTAGTTTGTTGAATAAAGTTGTCCCATTACTGGAGTTAGTTATAGCAGGTCTCCAAAGACTACTATGTGTTTTCCTCCAAAAATCATATCGTAGTCAGTTTTGAATATTTTCTGCATTCTTGTATGTATAAAAGCTAGCATTAGGTTAGACACCATGCTTACTTCATGAATAATTAGAAGTTTTAATTTCTTTAATACTCTTGCCACTTCATGACAAGCAAGCATCACCAGATAATTTGTTGTATTCTAATTTGTTATCATGTTCAACAGGCAGCATTAATAATCAATGAAGGACAATTTGTTGTTTATAGTAACTATAAACAACAAATTGAAATCTGTTGTCTTCATAGATAACTTGCCGGTACTTTAATAAAGAAGCTTTTTCCAGTTCCAGCTTGACTACTTATGTACAATATAACTGGTTTATATGTAGAACATGCACACTCCTTTTTCATGCAGAAATCCATGTCCTACTTGACCTTTTACATCTTCAAAGATGTATTTCAGATCTGTATTCAATTGCTGGATTAGTTGTTCTAGATCCACATTTTCCTGTTTTCCTTGCTGCATTGCATTCTCATCCTCATTCATGGCTATTGCAGCTTCATTTTGAATGATTGACTGTCCAAAAGGATCTTGACTTCCAGGTGCTGTAGATTGACTGCTCTGAGAACTCTCTCTTGCTATCTCAGCAGCATTGTTTCTTTTTGTTCAATCTCATCTCTCAATTTGAAGATACACTGGAAACACAGAGCACTTAATGGTGTCTTTCAGAGCGTTGAATGAGTCTTTATAACACTCAAATTCTCCAAGTAGCTTGCTCTCAGTTTGCAATGGTTTGAACAACTGTAACACGCTATGTAGAAAACTCTATTTTGTCTAAAGGTTGGTAATTTAGCTTTTGATGGGTGATTACATTTCCTTTGTTATGTCTGACCGAACATTGTTACATCCAACTATAGCAAATTTTTCTCCTTCTATGTTTTCACTGTCATTATCTCTGAATGTATATTGTTGAAGTATTTCCTTGAGACATATCCTTTCCAGGCGAGGACAACTTCTTGAATAGTACGTATCCAGCATGTTTCTCTTCAGATCATCTGTACTACGTGGCTCAAATTCTGCAAGACATTGGATTTCAGCAAAATACTTCAGTACTCTGTCATGAGTATTAGCAAGCCTTAACTTACCCATAGAACTCCACTAGATTTAGAAGCAAACTAGCTAAGCTTAACCCGTCCACGCATTCATGACAGCTAATATCTCTGTGAGAAAGCATTTTGAAATTAAAACTGTACACATTCTTTGTAACACTCTATTCTGCTGAAATCTCCTCCCACATCTTCTTCATCTCAGTTTTCCCTGACTTTGTTATATAAGTTATCAGATACCAAGCAACAGCAATTGAGTTGTCTGCAACAAACTGCACATCCTTGTTTGCATTCCACATCTTCAGAATCACAGGTTTAATGTACTTGGAGGCCTCTGTTTCTTGTTAGGTCATGTGTAGTTTCTTGTAAGTGTAGGTCTGAGTGCAGAGTTTCTTGTAAAAGTATGTCTGACTGCAGACAAGAAACTGTTGACTCTTCCATGCGAGATGACAGATCATAGGAATCTAAAATGACATCTTGTATAAAATATCCCTTTTGCTCTTTATTTTTTCTGGCGGTATTTTGAAATCACAGAACTTGTTTCCTTACTATTTTGTCACCACTCTCCTTTGAGATAGAGCAAGATATATTTTGATTAATAAAAAACCACACAGACTCATCACTGTCTGTTCCAAACTTTGTGGCATCTTTTACCCGTAACAGCATGTGAATATGGGGAGCACCTCTGGCTTGGTACTCTTTGTGCTAAAACTAATAAGTCACTTCACCAAGAAGGGGTATTCTTTTGTTCAAGATGTGAACCATAATTGCTTGAAATCTGTGTTTAAATATCTGTAAACACGTGCTGGGTTAATGAGCACAGTTCCCCTGGCATCTTCAGATGATTGTCTTTTATATTTGATTTTTCATCCCTGCAAGATTTCTAGCAGGTCATCCCATGCATACTCAGCAAAATGGTGCGTCAACCAAGTAGGTGCTCCAAGGTTTCTTAACATGCACTTGAGTTCCCCATGATGCTGATACCAATATTCATTAGTCCTGCGCTGATATGCCATTAGGTTTATTGAATTGTATTCCACAGGCTCATATTTTCCTTGAACTTTCTCCAAAAATTCTCTTGCTGATATATGCTGCAAATTAACTCCTGTTTTTAAATATGATTCATAGCATATGAGAGGCCAACCACATCACTCTCAAATAGTATGTGAAATAAATATGGAATACACTAATGAAATCAAGGGTCTTAATAAAGTCTAGTAGATCAGCTGCAGGTATTTGCAGAGGCCGGTTGTCATAACTGCCAGCAGTTTTTATGTCTGACCAAATATCCATTATATTCAACTACAGAAAATATTTCACCTTCTATGTTTTCTCTGTCATTATCTCGGAATGTATAATATGGAAGTATTTCATAGAGAGGCATCCTTTCCAGGTGAGGACGACTTCTTGGATAGTATGTATCCAGCATGTTACTCTTTCAATTATCTGTACTGTGTGGCTCAATTTCTGCAAGACATTGGATTTCAGGAAAATACTTCAATACTCAGTTACAAATATTAGCAAGCCCCAAACTCACCCCTAGCTGAGCTTAACTCATCTACACATTCATAACAGCCAATCTCTCTGTAAGAAAGCATTCTCAAACTAAAACTGTACAATTTCTTTGTAACACTATTCTGCTGAAATCTCCTCCCACATCTCCTTCAAATCGGTTTTCCCTGACTTTGTTATATAAGATGTAGCTTGACAAGCAACATCAATTTTGTTGTCTGCAACAAACTGCAGACCAACGCTTGCATTCCACATCTTCCGAATCAAAGGTTTGTAGTCGTTAAGGTACTTGGAGGTCTCTTTTCTTCTTAAGTTGTGTGTATTTTTCGGTGAGTTTCTTGTAAGTGTATGTCTGACTGCAGACTAGAAACTGTCGACTCTTCCTTGCGAGATGACTAGTCGTGGGAATCCAAAATAAACTTTCTCTAGAAATTCTCCTGCTGAGATATTCTTCAAATTAACTCCTGTTTTTAAAATATGATTCACAACATATGAGAAGCCAGACAAATCACTCTCAAATAGTGGGTGAAATAAATATGAAATACACTGACAAAATCTAGGGTCTTCTAAATAAAGTCTAGTAGATCAATATTCATCTGCGGTATTTGCATAGGCCGGTCGTCATACCTGCAACTTATTTCAGTAGGAAAAAGATGTAGACACTTTGCCTCCTTCATTTAAAACAGATCAATGGCATCACCAATAACCACTTTAGAATGCAAAGGGTGGTTACTATAATGTTCATAAATTACTTTAGTTCTGGTCTGATCCACCTTCTCAATCTGACCTGCTGATTGAAATGTCTGATCCTCTATATGTATGATATCTTGCAGGCTTTCTACATTTCAATTATAAACATAATTTTGTTGTAAATCAATGTGGAAAGGTTCACTGGTCCTGCATAACCAAGGTCTGCAGGTGAATCGGTAGGTGTCTCCCAAATAAAAGACCCTCATACACGTGAATCGGTATATGATGTGTCCCCGCTTCTTGTAAAAACAACAAGTGATGGACTGAATGTGGATCAATGTCACACACTCCCCCAGTCAAAAGATCTGGGCCCAAATCCATCGTTTTTTTGCACTCCACACCACCCTGGATTAGACAATGGCGATATGCAAATCAGCTCTGAACCTGTTGCCCCATGGGAACAGTCCAGTCCGAACTACAAAAGCCATGTCCTTCCCAGAACGGAATCAAGCATCCGAGGACCGGACCGGTTTCGAGGTAACACCTCTCATCAGCCCGGCTAGCTTGACTCCAAGTGGTGTGGAGTGCCTGGGACCCACGTCTGGGCATCCCCAGCGCACTTAGGGCGGCAATTGCAAAAACAACAAGTGATGGACTGAATGTGGATCAATGTCACACACTCCCCCAGTCAAAAGATCTGGGCCCAAATCCATCGCTTTTTTGCACTCCACACCACCCTGGGTTAGACAATGGCGATATGCAAATCAGCTCTGAACCTGTTGCCCCATGGGAACAGTCCAGTCTGAACTACAAAAGCCATGTCCTTCCCAGAACGGAATCAAGCATCCGAGGACCGGACCGGTTTCGAGGTAACACCTCTCATCAGCCCGGCTAGCTTGACTCCAAGTGGTGTGGAGTGCCCGCTTCTTGTAACACGTGTCCGTGCATAATCCTTGGGTCAGTTTTTGTTTGTACCCTCCGCCAGGAGGTTATACCATTGGTTAAAACATGTGTTACAAGAAGCGGGGACACATCATATACCGCTACACGACTCTGAAAAAACACGTGTATGAGGGTCTTTTATTTGGGAGACACCTACAGATCCGCCTGCAGACCTTGGTTATGCAGGACCAGTGATCCTTTCCACATTGATTTATAATTATTGAAAGGAGATTGAAAGGATCTCTACTCTCTCTCCCTTCACCAATTGATGAAACATAATTTTGTGCCAGATATAAAGTTGCTTTAACTTTGGTAACATCTACTAACTCCTGCCATATCTTTTTGTTCTTAGTAGGCACACCATTATATCTAATCCTACAGTTTCAATATTTGTCTTGAAATCTAATGGAAAGTACACTACTCTACCTTTTAGACCTTTCGGCAGCTCTTTTGCCAATAACCTGCTTGTCTTTGATGCCGTACAGACTATATCCCAAAATGGATGTATAATTTGGATAAGAATAGACTCGTAAATATTTAAACTTTGAAGTACTTCTGGAATAGAAGCCAGTTCTATCTTGTTATGCACAGCTCTAGCAGGCATTTTATTATCTCCTAATTTTTTGTAATACTTACATATAACTTGCCGTATGGACAAGTCAAAGCATTTGTCTATGAATAAATACACAGCTAACTTTTGACAGTTATCATTATTTTCATTTTCACTTTTTAAATGCAAGTCAATATTCAGTGTTTGAATCTTGTAGTGAAAGCATTGACAACATATGCAAATATACTCTGGTTTTTCAGAGCACACTCTTTTAAATTTTGTAGTATTATTTTCAAAAGTATCAACTGTGATGTTTATGTCCTGTTCTGCAACTCCTCCTCTTAATAACTGTTCATTTTTCCTAGAGCCCTGCTCAGGATAAAAGAAATGAAAATACACATCACCTCAAACCTTTTCTACATTTGCCACAGTAGCATACACAAGTGCTCCATGCATTTCTCCCAAACATAAAGCAAGAGTTTTGTTATATTCTACTATTGCTCATTTCTATGCATGTCTTTATTCACTTCATGCTTTCTACTGGAATGCCTTTGGAATGCCTCTGCTCTGTGTTTCATCATAGAATGTTGGGTGGAGGTTGAAAGAAACACACAGTTATGATGGGGCTGAGCTGCCTGCTGGTGGCTCCTGGTGGGTCCTTGTTCTTGACTTATTCTTCTTAACTTAACATCTTAATAAATACCTCTTGAATACCTCAACTCGGCTGGACTTAGTTACTACATTTTGATGGCGACAAATTGAACTTACCTACGTGTTCAGCTCAAGATATCAACCACCTTCGATCAAAAGTCTATCAAAATCTTCAACAAGTAAGCTACCTACGTGTTCAACTCAAGAAATCAGCCTTCAAGAAACTAAAACTGTCAAGATCTTCAACAAAGAGGCAAGTTATTCTAAATTTACATCTATCTTAATCTCCATCAAACTTCATATATCAATTCTGGCACCGAGACCCACCAGTGACTCTTTCACCGGTCGCCCCCAACTTCTAGTGCCAGATTCCTCTTCAATTCTCAAAATTCCATTTCATAACAACAACATTTCAACCAAGTCATCTTGACCTTCTAGAATCATTCAAGAATCAAACCATTTTTTTTTACACAGTCTCTACTGGCAAGCGTAAAAACATCATCTACATCTCACGTTTCCGGCCCTGCTATTTACAAGGGTAAACATTTCTTCTAAATCTCAAAAGGAAATACTTAGTAAAGGCATCTTCCACATCTCAATAAGGAAAGTACAGTGTTTTTGGTACATTACACTCAAGGCATTTTTCAATCACCTACTGAATTTAAGAAAAAAGGTGAGCTTTCCTACTTAATTCAAGCCGGTGCGAGTGTTTCCTCTACAAACTGCCTGGTGAAGGAGCCTTCATGGGTATTCATGGACATTCAGAGATATTACTTTCAAGTGAGTGAACTCTTCTCAGTTCGTGTGCATCGTGTGTAGGCAACATTGACTTGGATTTCATGTGACTTTCTGCACTTTTAATTTCTACCAGGAAACTCAGCATTATGTGTAAAGTCTGCACTTTCTCAGCGTTTGTCTTCTAAGTTTTAACTGTGTGACTTTTAAGGGTTTCAATTTTTATTGCTCCCCATCAATATTTCAATGTTTGACCTTCAGAGGTTGTCGATATGGAGAGTTCTCCATCTCAATGTTTTTGAGGATGTAATTTTTATTGCAGCCTTTCAAGTGTATTAGAATCTTTCTATATCTATTCAACTTGTTTTTTTATTGCTGTTAAACAGAGTGGTATGAAAGATCTTTACTAGTTCTTTTCTCTGCTTCTGTTTCGTATCTCCATCTTATCCTCAATGTTTCACCTTTTCATACTCTCCTTAGCTGTGGGTGTGTCTCGTGTGAGTGTTGGGTTGTTTTTTTAATTCTCTTTCTCGTTATCTTCTGTAGAGGAGAATAAAAGCTCTTATCTTTCTTGTGTTCCAGTTTTTGCTACCTGTTTGTTCCGCGTTTCTTTTTTGTATTCATTGGGAGAAAAGGGAGGAATGGTTCCTATTTGTGTTCTTGCTTCCTGTCTGTTCCACGTTTGTGTTTTCTGTCTCAGTTCCTATTTTTGTCCTTCTTCTTTTCTGCCACTCCTCTATTCTGGGTGTTCTTTTGCTTTTTGCTTTGTCTAGTGTATACAGAGTCGGAATGTATCTGATCTATTTTCTTTCATATCTTCTCTGTAGTTTCTTTGCTTCTTGCTGTTCATTCCTTCCTGTCACATCTGTCTGGCCAGTGGGTGTGTCAGCTCGTAATGATCGGTACGCTTTCTTTGATGATTGGTACGCTTTTTCTTTCTTTCATGTTCTATGTTCCTATGTTCTTTTTCGTTGTCGAAGAAAAGGAGGTATGTTATATTCTACTATTGCTCATTTCTATGCATAACTTAACATCTTAATAAATACCTCTTGAATACCTCAACTCGGCTCGACTTAGTTACTACAAGTTTTCACATAGTACAGCCTCCTAACTAAAGTTTGCATTGTTAAGCGGTGTACAGCTAACATTCTGAAATGATGAAAAGTAATTTGGGGCACTTTCTTTAATAAAGAAACTTGTGAGTGTCTCCTTCAAATTTGTATGCTTTCTAATCTTACATGGATCCAATCCTTGTAATATACGTAATCTGTGTTTTAAACTACACCTTGGAAAAATACATAGCCATTTCCTAATATATCAATTGATTACTGTTGAATACTACAAACTCCACTACAATCCCAATTGTAAACAGGAATCTGACTACATCTTCCTTGTACCTCTTCTGCAATATCTTGTTCTACTTTTCTAGCTACCATCGCCTCTCTTGCTATAGGAACACAACAGGTCCCATCAACAAGACAAGCCCAGGTGGAAGGAGTTGATAGAACACACCCATATCTCCATCCAGAAGCAAACTGGAAAATAATAAACACCTACCTATCAACCGCCAAGATTCCGGCAGATTGGAAACTTGCAGCTGTAATGCCGCTTCAAAACAAACAACTTGCGGATTCTGCCACCACTTCCAATCTGCGTCCTATTTCTCTCCTACCTTGTCTTAGTAAGATTACAGAAAAACTTGTTAATACTCAACTCACAACATATTTGGAGGAAGCAAATCTGCTTCACTCCAATCAATCTGTATTCAGAGCCCAAAATTCCACAGAATCTGCCTTATTGTACGTGACTGAATCCTTAAGAGCAGCTCTCGACCAGGGAAAAAGAGCAGTCTTGGTGTTGTTAGACTTGTTTGCTGCTTTCAACACGGTCTCACATACAATCCTCCTAGACTGTCTTGCATCCTTTGGCATTTCTGGTACAGTTTTGGCCTGGATAAAGAATTTTCTGCAGAATCGCAGACAAGTGACAACACTTAGCCAAAAAAACTCACAAGATAAATCACTGCTCTCTGGTGTACCCCAGGGTTTGAGCATTAGCCCCACCCTTTTCAGTGCCAATATGGCCCCACTGATTAGGCTGATATCCTCCTTTAATAAAGAGACTTTCTCATATGCGGACAATACGCAACTAATTCTGTTTTTGGAAAATAACACCACTCAGGCGGAAGAAAACCTATGCCTGTGCCTCACCTCTACTTTCAGTTGGATGAATTCAAACCACACTAAAATTAACTCAGAAAAAAATGAAAATTTTACCATCAGGCCAAGAGAATTCCTTTTCTCCCAAGTCTTCAGGGCCAGCAAAAACTACCCCTCTGCCAAACACTGAACATGGTTAGAAACCTGGGAATAAAATTTGATGGCAGTCTATCTTTTAAACAGCAATCACTGGCAGTTGGTGGCACCTGTTTTAATATTATTAAAACTCTACAAAATGTTTTTGATCTGCTTCCCATCTCAGCCAGACAGACAGTTGCCGCCACCTTAATCACGTCCAGACTGGACTATTGTAACAGCCTCTCTGCAGGTGCCAATAAGTCGATCCTACATGAGCTTCAAATTGTCAAGCATGCTGCAGCGCGTTTAGTGCTGAAATGGCCTAGGAGGTCATCTGCATCAGTGGCTTTAGAAACACTCCACTGGCTGCCAATCCATAAACATGTCCTTTTCAAGGTCCTCATTATTACTTTAGAGCATTCCACTCCTTGGGCCCTCAATATCTTCGAACGAGATTTACGAGCTACACTCCCTTCAGAGTCTAAGATCGTCAAATGCTAATCTGTTGAAAATACCAGCCTTTAGATTAGCCTCGAAGGGAAGAAAATCACTCACAGTGATAGGCGTTAAGGTGTGGAACAAATTTCCTATTCAGCTCTGCCAGACCAAATTTGGGACCCTCTTTAGGAAAGCCCTAACAACCTGGCTTTTGTCTGCATTGGACCCTCTTTGCAAAACTCTGATATGATGCCTCCTTCTTACTGCCAGTAGTTAACCAGTTATGCCTCCTTTCATGGGTTCCACTCAGCGTCATGATGCTCTTCGGAGTGACAGTTGTGCTCTACAAATAGTCAAATAAATTGCCTTACATTTACACATTGGAGTGCCATTCTTCATTTCATAACATCGTCCTCTCATCTATTATCCTGGAGATAGCTTTCTTTATTAACACCTTGGCTGCTGTGACTTTTCCCCTCCTGTGCTGACATTCTTTGAATGCCATTGTTTATGACGAGCTGAGCTCGTCATGAGCATGGAAGGGGTTAAATAAAGGCTCTGTACTAGATGTATGTATCTAATTTCCTTTAAAAACTGTACAAAAGTTAGTTCAATTCACTAATTCTTTCTCAGGTTTTATCTCCTCATCCACAACCTCATTTTGACAAGAGTCTACATTCTTTTATGATCCAAACAAAAAGCTTCCTCTTCAAAGCAAAAGCCTTATCAACTACTCTCTAAACTAGTTCTTTCTGTTTCAGCCCCTCGCTCCTTCTATACTTTTTCATAGTTCTCAGTTGATTTATAACTACTCTACTAGAAAAAAACCTGGCTCTGATTTCCTTAAATGGCTTCTGTCTCATGGTTAAGGTGTGACCATCTGTGTTACATTCTTTCCCGTTGTTGTTATATAGATGTTGTCCACTGTTATTCTTATTCATGGTTTTAATTTTATTTTCATTATTTTGTAATCTTTGCAAATGTCCACATATATTTTTAAGAAATTACTTTGTCCTTTTACCAGTAGCTCTTTTTTTTCACCACTTTTTCTGCATTTTGATCCTTTTGTATTTCAGTTCTGCATAAATACTCTAGTTGCTTCTGTTGCTCTTCCCTCTGAGCTTTTGTGGGCATTCTGTCTTTAGTAATGTAGATATTGTTCTGTAATTTTTATTCCAGTCAACATACCAACTACTTTACTACTGACTTCAACATAATACATGTTTTTAAAAAAGCAAAAAGACTCTCAAAGAGGTCAATAGAAGACATCTGAACATCAGATTGATGAACATGGCGGCCGGCTAAGCGGTCGGGTCATGAGCACCATCTTCAAATGAGGCGTGTCGCCCCTGCAATTTGTATATCTGCCTGACTAAGGTCCTATGAAGTAAGGAAACTTACCTTGGGTCACAAAAAGCAAAAGGTATTGTCCATGAGACAAGGGGCATCGACCTCCCGGGACCGGTACTCACTCCTGCACAACCACAGCGGAAAGACCAGCACGGAGCAGCGTTCTGAGCGTCCTGAGCTCCTGAGAAGAAAAAAGAAAATGCGCATGCACAGAGGTGGTGTGTGGGCGGAAGGTGCTATGGGATTGCTTTGCAGCCGAAGAGCAACAGCAAGAATTGCTTATTGAGGTACTACCATTGTTTGGATCAACCGTTCTGAAATCAGTTACTTTAGTGAAAATAGCGGAAAAGAGAAAAAAGAAGTAAAGGAGTTGGCCTGCATGGCACCGGTAAAGGGAAGGGGGAATGGTAAGAAAGGTGATCTGGTGGCCCCCAAACCTCTAGTTAGACCCCCTTGCAGAGTACCCTTTGCAAGCCACAACTCAGACAGTGACTTTAAAAAGAACAAGGAAACAAAAAAGTCCCCTATAAAAGATCCCCCAAAAACATAAAATGAAGGCTTAAGTTACTCCTTGAGGAGCAGGCACTTTGTTTCCTTTCGGAGTTCATTGGCGACCGGGTCAAAGCTCCTCAGCAGAAGATCGGGTTATAACCCTGTGAAAAGGGAGGGAGGGAACCACGGGTAATTTGGCATACGGGCACAGTGGTGTGTTGAGAACCCTGCATGTCTGGAACACCCATTCCCGAATCCCTTGCCCTCAAACGTAGCCCCAACGTCGAAACTGTTTCTTTTTAGGAACAGCAATATGGGAGAGGAATCCTGTAACCACCATATAATTTTCACTAAAAACCCTGAGTAAGTTTGCCTCATCAGGGAGAGCATTTTTTCATCTTGAAATACTCCATCACGTTTTAATCCTCTGGTAGTTTTATGCACTTCGGTTGTGGTGACGGTAGAACACGTTAAACCCTCAAACAGTCCACTGACCGCTCTTTCCTTTCTCTTTTGAGCCTGAGTCTTCCGGGCCGGCGGTCTCGCTACCAGGACCAGGAAGAAAGAAGGAACCTAAAGACAAGGCGAACCAATAGAACATTCCTGCACCCACTGGACCAACTATTGACTCCTGCCATCATACTCCATATTTTCTGTGCTGTACTCTCAATAAATCACACAATTCAACCCCCTATCCCACCTCCTAGTTTCCATTACCACCCATCCCTCCGACAATTGGTGTCAGAAGTGGGATCCACAGAAATGGAGGCCGCACTTCAAAGAATGGCGGACAGCCAAGAAAATCTAGGTCGTGTCATGGAAAAGTTCTTGGCAGTAGCGGATGAAGACAGGGAGAAGCTCCACAAGACTTTAACCCAACAAAGTCAAAGCCAGGAAACCGTAATAGGGAAATTGGCTGAAACTCTTGGTCAGCCCCCGGGACATTCCGCTGTACCCTCTGTAGTTCTACAGAAATACGTGGATGGTGAAGATCCAGATTTTTTCTTTTTGAACTTTGAAAGCATGGCCGAGCAGCAGGTTGGGCTGGTGAGAAATGGGGCCATTACTTAGGACCCCTCCTTACAGGAGAAATGCAAACTGCATATCAAGCAGCCAACCCCCTTGCTCTTACCCCTTATGAAGATGTGAAGAAAACCATTTTAGAACGACTAGGAATAGATGAAGACACCTATCGTTTACACCTCCGACTACTTAAGGAAGGGCCTCAAGAAACCCCCAGTGCTCTGTCCTACAGGGTAAAAGACCTAGCAGATCGCTCGTTAAAACCCCTAAGTTCAACCAAGGAGGAAATCATGGAGCGAATTTACTTGGAACAGTTTCTAATGTCCTTACACCCCCATACAGAAATGGGTGCGGCAACATACGGACCATAACCTGAATAGAGCAGTGGAGACAGCTAGCGCCTTTAGTCGACCTTTTGAAATACAAAAAGGAGAAGTACATGGGAAGCCCATGGGGAACAGCCATCCCAAAGCCGCTAGACCTCCTGTTCCTGGAAAACCTGACACAGTCACTATGGTACCTGGGCCACTACCAACCCCTATACGTCCCTTCGCTAAATGCCCTCAGTGTTTTGATTGTGGAGGGTTTGGGCACATAGCTAGAATTTGCCCTCAAAAAGAAGAACCAATGGAGATCGGTTTAGTCAGGTCTCTTTATTGGACTGAAGAAGGACACCACCTCCCCTTCCATAAGGTAGTCAAGGTAAATGGGGAAGACCGGTCTGCACTCATTGATACCGGGTGTTTACGCAGTGTAATTAAACCCCAGACTATACCAGGGGGACCTCTGCAGACTAGGGGCATAGTAAACATCCAATGTGTTCATGGTAATAGTAGGCAATACCCCACCACTGATGTACAAGTACAACATACGTCTACCATCCAACCCATTTCTCTACGGGTAGGACTCATCCCCAAGTTACCCGAGCCTTTTATCTTAGGAAGGGATTATCCCTATATAGGACAGCTTCTGCCCAAGGAGACAGAAGAATGGAGAAAGACAGCCCCCTTCGCTAAAAAGCAGGACCTAGACTCTTACCCAAGAAAGAGGAGAAAGAGTAATAGACAAAAGAAATGAGAGAAGAGAATGTGGACCCAGGTAGCCCTGACCCAACCAAAGGATGAACCAGTGTGGCAATATGATCCAGGGTTTCATGCGGCACAAAGAGAAGACCCCACCCTAAGAGAGGCTTGGAACTGAGCTAAGGAGGAGGAAGACCCCAATCAAGTAGGTCCTTATTTCTTTGTAAAAAGGGGTTTACTGCATAGAAAGGGAAGGAGGGACTATAATTCCCAGCTATTGGTACCCCAGAGATATAGAGAAAAAGTACTCTTCTTAGCACACAGTCACCTACTAGGGGGGCATTTTGGCAGCGAAAAAACTGAAAAAGAGATCCTTGAGAAGTTTTATTGGCCGGGGATCTATCATCAGATCTGTCGTTATTGCAAAGAGTGTTCTCTTTGCCAGAGAAATAGCCGGAGCCTTCCACCAAAGGCCACCCTTCGGCCTCTGCCTATAATTGAGGAACCCTTTTCCTGGGTGGGAATGGATATTATCGGGCCTCTTCTTCCCTCTAGAAGTGGTTGCCGAAATGTGCTAGTCTTAGTAGACTATGCCACTCAATTTCCAGAAGTGGTAGCCAATAATTGAGGAACCCTTTTCCTGGGTGGGAATGGATATTATCGGGCCTCTTCTTCCCTCTAGAAGTGGTTGCCAAAATGTGCTAGTCTTAGTAGACTATGCCACTCAATTTCCAGAAGTGGTAGCCCTAAGACAACCAAACGCAACGCAAACAGCCAAAGCCATGGTATCCATCTTCTCCAGAGTAGGGTTTCCAAGAGAAATAATAACGGACCAGGGGACCCCTTTTGTTTCTAATTTGATGAAACAAGTTTGTCAACAACTTAACAATAAACAGATTAGAACCTCTGCATACCATCCACAGACGGATGGTCTGGTAGAAAGATATAATGCCACCTTTAAGACCACCCTCAAAAAACTACTGGACCTAGAGACACACAAGGGGGAGGATACGCTGCCCTTGGCTTTATTTGCCATTCGGTGTAAACAACAAAAGAGTACAGGATATTCCCCGTTTGAACTGTTGTATGGGAGGGCCCCCCGGACCTTGTTAGAAATGGCAAATGAATAATGGGAGGAAGAGCCAGGAGGTAAACCCTTGCTAGAATATGTAACAAGTCTTAAAACTCACTTGCTGAAATTGCGTAGTATAGTGAAATTGCATTTGCAACAAGCACAGACTTCACAGAAGACACAATATGACAAGCAAGAAAGGGTATGGTCTTTTGATGTGGGTGATTATGTCCTATTGATGTTGGCCACTTCGGAACATAAAATGGTAGGTCAGTGGCAGGGACCTTTCCAAATAGTAGAAAAGGTATCCCCGCTAACCTACCATTTAGCGTTAGACCCAAAAAGACCAACACACACCCAAATATATCATGTGAATCTGCTAAAAAAATGGGAAGGGCCCATTCCTACCTTAGTGGGACTGGCCGACCAAATTGAACCTTTGTATAAGAAGAGTATTGTCCCTGACCTTCCCGCCCATCAAAGAGAAGAATTGTTTGCCCAGTTGCAGTCTCTACAAGAGGTGTTTTCTCTCTTACCAGGAAAAACAGAAGTCAGGGAACATGAAATACATACCATTCCTGGGAAAAAGGTGAAGTTGTGTCCCTATCGCATTCCTGGGGCCAGACAAGAGGCTGTCAGGTAAGAGGTAGAACAAATGCTCCACATGGGAATTATAGAACCATCTTCCAGTGAGTGGAATTCCCCAATTGTTCTAGTACCAAAACCTGATGGGTCTATCAGGTTTTGTATAGACTTCAGAGAGGTGAACAAAATATTCCAGTTCAACACTTATCCTTTACCGAGAGTCAATGAAATGATAGAAAGAATTGGAAGTGCACAATATATAAGCACTCTTGATCTCTGTAAAGGATACTGACAGGTCCCCTTACGTCAACAGGATAGGGGAAAAAATGCCTTCTCTACACCTGAAGGGTTGTTCCATTTTACCGTCCTACCCTTAGGGTTGCACGGGACCCCTGCTACTTTCCAGCGAGTAATGAACACGGTGCTGAAACCTTGTGCTGCCTTCGCAGCTGCTTATATAGATGATATTGTCATCCATAGTGTTACATGGGATCAACATTTACAACATCTGAAAGCTGTAGTATCCACGTTAGGGAAAAGAGGTTTTACCATCAATCCTTCTAAAAGTAAGCTGGCTGCAAAATCTGTAAAGTATTTGGGATATCTTTTAGGGGAAGGCCTGATTAAACCACAGCAGGAGAAAGTAGAAGCCATCACGGCTATTCCCTTCCCGAAAACCAAGACAGACCTAAGAGCCTTCCTAGGTGTACTTGGGTATTACTGCTGATTTATCCCCAACTTCTCCCAAATAGCTAATCCATTGACGAACCTTCTCAAGAAGGAGGTCAAAATGGAAAAAGAACTAAACCTTCCCTCCAGAGAAGCAGTACAGGCTTTCACCCAACTGAAACAGGCCATACCAACGAAACCTGTCCTTCTTTGTCCTGATTACAGTAAACCTTTAATCTTGCAAACAGATGCCTCAGAGTATGGGTTAGGGGCAGTGCTATCCAGAAGGATCCCCAAGAACAGGAACGGCCAGTCCTCTATATTAGTTGCAAGTTATTCCCCCGGGAAAAGAAATATGCTGTGGTCGAAAAAGAGGCCCTGGCTATAAAGTGGGCAGTAGAATCACTCCGTTATTATCTAGAGGGACAGGAGTTTATTCTCTTCACTGACCATGCCCTGTTAGAATGGATGTCCAAGAATAAAGGGCATAACGACAGGGTTTTAAGATGGTTTCTAGCCCTACAACCCTATCGATTTACAACTTTACACCTCAAGGGAAAAGAAAATGCAAATGCAGACTTCCTCTCCAGGTATCCCTTAGAACCATTTCTTGCAGGCAAGTAAGTTAGGGAAGGGGGATGTGAAAAGGAGCCAGCAGAGGTCGAGGACTCACCATTGTCGACCGTGATTCTCCCGCATGAAAACACTGGACTCAAAGAGTTAACCACAAGCCCTCCCTCCGCTCTACAGGAAGCTGAGGAGAAGGAAGGCAATAGGATCCAATTGGAGAGCACCAACTCATCGGAAGAGGCGGGGCTACCTCCTTTATGGGAGTGGACACCAAGGAAGATGGAGAGCACGAATCCGGAAGATGCAGCGGAGTTGGAGGCGGAAGATTCACGGGCCGAGAAGGAGCTCCAAGGGACGACAACGGATAAGGACGACGACGGGGAAGACGCGGAGTGCTGCTCCGAGGACTGGTGGACCCCCCGGGAGGTTGCTGAAAGGCCGCCGCAACTCCGGAGAGTTGCGGCACAGGCAGTGAGTGTCCGTGAGAGGAAGGGAGGGGAGGGAGGGAACCACGGGTAATTTGGCATATGGGCACAGTGTTGTGTTGAGTACCCTGCACGTCCGGAACACCCATTCCCGAATCCCTTGCCCTCAAACGCAGCCCAAACCTCGAAACTGTTTCTTTTTAAGAACGGCAATATAGGAGAGGAATCCTGTAACCACCATATCATTTTCCCTAAAAACCCAGAGTAAGTTTGCCTCATCAGAGAGAGCATTTTTTTCATCTTGAAATACTCCCTCATGTTTTATTCCTCCGGTAGTTTTTTGCACTTCAGGTGTGGTGACGGTAGAACGCGTTAAACCCCCAAACAGTCCACTGACCGCTCTTTCCTTTCTCTTTTGAGCCTGAGTCTTCCGGGACGGCGGTCTCGCTACCAGGACTAGGAAGGAAGAAGGAACCTCAAGACAAGGCGAACCAATAGAACATTCCCGCACCCACTGGACCAACTATTGACTCCTGACATCATACTCCATATTCTCTGTGCTGTTCTCTCAATAAATCTCACAATTCAACCCCCAAACCGGCCTCCTAGTTTTCCATTTCTGCCCATCCTCCGACAAACCCCTACCACCCCCACAACAAAAAAGAGCAGGAAATTCGGAGACTGTCAGAAGACCCAGAAGTCAAGGTGGGAATACTATCACTTGATAAACTAAAGCCGCTCAAACTAGACAAGGGATAACATTTAAGGTGACACCCTCCCTCTGAACCTTCTTTAGAATACAAGAAAAGCAACCACCTAAAATTTTAACTACTGAAGTCATGCAATCCGCGGTGCCTTCCCCTAAGGACGTAGGAGTAGAGAAGCATAATCGGTTCAAGCCCTAATGTTTAGGGGTCCTGAAGAGGTTGGATGTTCTCCTCTAATAGCCTCAAGGAAGGTCCAGATGCAGGAACATCATCTTGCCAAAGCCGACCTCAAATTAGGCAAGAAAATGCTCCAGAACAATGCTCACAAGCTGGGATGGGAGACCTTTTGGGGACCCTAATTGGTGAGATGAGAACAAACTTTGCCAAGTCAGAGAAAAATCAAGAAAAGATCCAGGCAACCTGTGAAGCACTTGAATGTAAAGTAGATGCCTTAATGGACTGAGTATTCGCGGTAGAAACTATGGTGGATAAAATCGGAATGATTTAAAGATTGCCACGGAGAAATTAACACTCTAAAATCAAATGAGAAAGAACTCAGCGAAAAGATTGAAACATTGGAAAATAACTCAAGAAGAAAAAATGTGCGAATATTAAACATACCAGAGTGGTTGGAAGGACAAGACATAAAAACTTTTTGATACATTTATTGAAAGACTATATCCCTGGGATGGATGACAAAAAGATAGACGAGATATCCAAAGAGTTCATAGAGACCCCTTTAAACTACGCAAATTAAGGAAAAGTGCACGGAGAATATTAGTAAATTTTGAAAACTACACCTTGAAAGAAAAAATCTTGAACAATTCTCTAAAAGTGGGCCCTTTTACTAAAGGAGACTATCATTTCAAAATTTTCTCAGATCTATCAAGAGCAACATAGGATAGGCAATGGGAGCTGGAAAATCACATGCCAGTTCTCAGGTCACTAGGGGCAACAGTCCAAGTGAAATTCCCAGCCTCACTAAGAATCATGTGGAAGAATCAGATGCACAACATCAAAGAGCCAAAAGAAGTAGTTATTCTCATAGAGCAAATTAAATCACAACAGTAGCAGAGACAAACCTAGGGGTAATTTCTAGTGCGTTATCTGAGCCTCGTGACGGCGTTGCTCGAATATGAGAAACCAGCTTTGAGGGTTCTCCACGGGAGGGTGGGAGGGCGAGTTTTGTTATTTATCTGCACTTTTTTGTGTTTAGGTTTGGGAACATTTGGGGAAATACACACAATAATACTGTCGGATATGCTGAACATTAGGTTAGACAAGATCCTGGCAAAATAAGAGGTGGTGTCAGAAGAGGACAAAAAAAATACTATTGCCGAAATCCTGGGTAACAACATAATAAATATTATGTTCTGGAATGTGAACAATCTCAGAGTTAGGAAGAGACGCCCCAAACATTTTGACTATTTAAAAATAGTGAAATGTGAAGTTATAATTTTACAAGAGACTCACCTTTTTTAAAAGAAGAATGGAACAAAATTATGAAATATCAAAAGTGGGTTGACAGCTACGTTTGTTTTAATCAAACCTGATGTATCAGGGGGGTAGCAATTATCTTAAAAATCGTCCACAGTAACAATCTTAGCAGAGAGTACTGACTTGAAGGTAAGATGGGCAGTTGTCTAACTAAAATTAGGGGGATACCCATATATTATTGTCGGGTATTATTGGACAAATACAGATGATCCGGCCCGCTTCAAGCTCTATACTCCCAACTAAAAGAAGTAATTGTTCCAATCATTCTGGGAGGAGATTTTATTCTATTATTAGATCCTGAAAGTGATAGATATCCAGCGGAAAAATCTTTAAATCTTCCTAAAATGAGAGAATGGCTGAACAGATTTACAGAAGACCTAGGCTTGGTGGATGCATGGAAAACTAAGGGAAATCATAGTAATAAATTCACTTATAAAAATAAGAAACTGTGGTCATGCATCAAGGATTGACTTTTTCCTGATAGAAAAAACAATAAATACCATTGTAAATAAGGTCGAACATGTGCCTGCACACTTATCTGACCATTCTCCAGTTTGCATTAAAATAAACCAAGGGTCTCGGCAGGCAGCTATAAGATGGACCCAAGATCCTACTCTTCTTTTATATAAACAGGTACCAAATACATTGAAAATCATAACTGAGGAATACTTTGAGAATAACATCAACTATGAAACCCCCATCTAAGTAGTCTGGTATGCTTATAAAGCAGTAATTAGGGGAGCTCTCATTTGCCTGGCGGCTACAAGAAATATAGGGTCTTATTTATGAAGGCCTTGCGCCACCGGTGCGTCACTTTTTCCCATTTTAAAAGTGACGCACCGGTGGCGCAAGGCCTTCATAAATAGGACCCATAGAGACTAGACATAAAATACATCAGTTAGAAACAGAGATTCTAGATCACACAGGACCTTGGAGGCAGCAATGTCAGTCAAGAACAAGAAAAGGCAGAGGAAGAAATCTACAAAAAGAAAAATTACTCGTCTAATTTATTGGTGGAAAATGTTAGGGAAAGGTGGGTAGCAGTAAATTAGCAAACTATGAATATGGGGAAGGCAGCAGGAAACTCCTCGCATGGAAAATTAAAACTGATTCAAACAGTAATAAGATTGTTCAATACATGGAGATAACGTGGGAAGACAGGGAGTAAATGACCTGATCCAGAAACCCTTTAAAGATTTTTTTCAGTCTCTATATGATGAAAACCTAGTGGTATCAAATTACTTGGTCGATTCCTACCTAAGAGAGTCTGCGGTTCAAAGGTTAGACGCAGAAGAAAGAGAAATGTTGAACACAGAAATACCCATAGAGGAAGTGACTGACGCTCTAAAGATATTGAAGAGAGGGAAGGTAGCCGGTTCAGACGCACTACCTAACAAGCTTTACATGGTTTTAAAAGGAAAACTGGCCCCCTTATTAGTGGATTTATTAAACATGGTCTTTAATAAAGGGCTAGCTCTCCCAAAATCTTGGAATGATGCCGCCATCAGCTTAGTTTTAAAACCAGGCAAAGACCCCTTGAAATGTGAGTCATGTAGACCTATTTCTCTCTTAAACACCGGCTACAAAATCAACACCCAGATTTTAGCCACAAGGTTAGGGCGCATCACCAGTCATTTAATCAAAAAGGTTTCATTAGGGGAAACAAATGCATGACCTCACGGATCAACTGATTAACGCTATCGATATTGCCACCCAAGAAAACATCCCTTTTATAGTTCTCACTTTTGATGCTGCAAAGGCATTTGAGCGAGTAAATTGGATGTTCCCATACAAAGTAATATCTCAATATGGCCTAGGTGACTACTTTCTAAAGGCAGTAACAAATATATATGCAGCCCATGTGGCAAAGATTTTCATAAACAGTAGTCTCTCTAAATAGTTCTGTATTAAAAGAGGCACGTTGCAAGGTTGCCCACTCTTCCCTTACTTGTTGACCCTATACATAGAACCACTAGCTAACTTAATACGAATATCACAAGGTGTTATCTCATTTAGCTTTAACCCCTTCGCTGCTAGGCCTCCCTCCCGGTGCTAAGCCTTTTTATAGCTATTTGGGGTAGTTTGCGCTTAGGCCCCTGTAACATATTGACCACATAAGGTATCCATGCCAAATTTACATCCTTTTCCTTCAACATCATGGAGATTCTAAAGGGTTTGTGTATTTCCCTGGAGAGGACCCAGAAATTAGCCAATATATAGCTACATTTTGATTTTTGGGGGAAAAATGGGAAAAGGGCGACAGATGAAAGTATCTGTTTTTTTCCCTGCAAATGGTATCAACAAAGGAGATGTGGTGCTGAAATCACAATGTTTCCAGCTTTCAGGGGCAAGCAGATGTTTGTCTGAAAACTAAAATCTTTCACACAGTTTTGGCATTTCTCTGGGACATAGCCTATTTTTGCTATTTGTGTGCTTTCAACCTCCTTCCAGTTAATGGTAGAAATAGATATGAAATTGACAATGGATCCTGGACAGCTATACATTTTATAAAAGTAGATACAATTCTGAATTCTGAAAGGGGTCATATGTGTAGATCCTGCAAGGTTTCTTTATAGAAACTAACAGTTGAATATAGAAAAAATTGAAAATTAGTTGAAAAAAACAGCCATTTGTGTCAACGTTTTCACCTGTAACTTCTTCTAATTATGACAGCTGTTGGAAGCAATAAACCGTTACATCCACTGGATCTTTCTGGGTGTGGTCATATATAGAACTTGTAGGTTCACCAAGAACCCAACAAATCTAGAGCTGATAACTGAGCAGTGTCTTGCAATGTTTTTTTAATATGTACCGTGTATATAGCCAATAATTTGGGAACATGTATACATGGAAAAATCGGTATGAAAGATACCAATGTATTTCTGAAATTGAAACAAAATCTAGACTTTAGAAACAGTAGATATTTGCAAATTTCTGAAATTATGAGTACCCATACTAGCATAAGAATTATAGGTCATTTTTCAAAATGAATTCTTTTCATCCAAGGTCAATAGGTAATAGAAGTTGCTCCACAATTCTATGTTACCCTAAGTCTCCCGATAAAAATGGTACCTCACTTATGTGGGTAGGCCTCGTGCCCACAACAGGAAATTGCTCAAAACACAACATGGACACAATTTATTTTTGCATTGAAAACTGACCCTTTCTTTGCAAAGTGCCTAGCTTTCGATTTTGAACCCTAGCTCTGCCGGCACCTGGGAAACCAATCAAGCACATGCATTTTTGAAAACTAGACACCCAGAGGAATCCAAGATGAGGTGACTTGACTGGCTCTCACCAGGATCCTTTACCCAGAATCCCTTGCAGACCTAAAGACTTGTTACAAAAACAACATTTTCTTTGCATTTCTGTGGTGGAAAGTTCTGGAATCTGTGTGGATCCTCGAAATTCCACAAACCCCTCGTTCCCTAAAGTCTTCTAAGAAAAATGGTACCTCACTTCTGGGGGTAGGCCTACTGCCCGCAACAGGAAATGGCCCAAGACCCAACGCGAACACACCACAGACAAACAGACCCTTTTTTTGCAAAGTGGCTAGCTGTAGATTTTGTATCCTAACTCTGCCAGTCCTAGGGAAACCAAGTATACCTATATTTTTTTTTAACTAGATACCCAGGGAAATCCAGGATGGGGTGACTTAACTGTTTCCCAGATTCCCTTGCAAACCTAAAAACTTGTCCAAAAAACACATTTTCCTCACATTTCTATAAAGGAAAGTTATGAAATCTGCCTGGATCAACAAAATTCCACCCACCCTGTGTTCCCCAAAGTCTTTCAAGAAGAATGGAACCTCACTTGTACGGATCAGCCCAGTGCCCGCAACAGGAAACAGCCTAAAACGCAACATAAACACACCACATTTTCCCAGTGAAAACGGACCCTTTTTTTGCAAAGTGCCTAGCTGTAGATTGTGAACCCTAGCTCTGCTGGCACCTAGGGAAACCTAGAAAACATATACATTTTTTAAAGCTAGACACCAAGGGAAATCAAGGATGAGATGACTTGTCTGGCTCCCACCAGGTTCTGTTACCCAGAAGCCCTTGCAAACCTCAAAACTTGCAAAAAAAACACATTTTCCTGACATTTCCGAGGTGGAATTTCTGAAATCTGAATGAATCCATAAAAGTCCACCCACCCCGCATTTCCCAAGGTCTTCTGAGAAAAATGGTACCTCACTTGTGTGGGTAGGTCTAGTGCGCGTGACAGGAAACGGCCCAAAACGCAACGTGGACACACTGCATTTTCACAGTGAAAACTGACCCTTTTTTGTAAAGTGCCAACCGTAGTTTTTTAACCCTAGCTCTGCCGGCACCTAGGAAAACCTAGCAAACCTATACATCTTTTGAAACTAGACACCCAGGGGAATCAAGGTTGGGGTGATTTGTCTGGCTCTCACCAGGTACTGTTACCCAGAATCCCTTGCAAACCTTAAAATTTGTAAAAAAAAAACAACCACATTTTCCTCTTATTTCTGTGGTGGAAAGTTCTGGAATTTGCGTGGATCCACACAATTCCACCCCCCACATTTCCCTAAGTCTTCTGAGAAAAATGGTACCTCGCTTGTGTGGGTAGGGCTAGTGCCTGCAACAGGAAACGGCCCGAAACTCAACATGGACACACCACATTTTCACAGTGAAAACAGACCATTTTTTGCAAAGTGCCTAGCTGTACATTTGAACCCTATCTCTACCGGCACCTAGGGAAACCAAGTAAACCTCTACATTTTTTAAAGCTAGACACCCATGGGAATCCAGGATTCTGTGACTTGTCTGGCTCCCACCAGGTTCTGTTACCCAGAATCCCTTGCAAACCTCAACATTTGTACAAAAACACATTTTCCTCACATTTCTGTTGTGCAAAGTTCTGGAATCTGTGTGGATCCACCAGATTCCACCCACCCCACATTCCCCAAAGTCCTCAGAGAAAAATGGTACCTCACTTGTGTGGGTAGGACAATTACCTGTGACAGGCAAAGGTCTGAGGCAACATCAAAATTAGCTATGAAAACAACCTGGTTTTGCCAGGGGGGTCCCATAAGTTTTTGGCTCCCGTGTCATTTCTGACACCTGGGGGAGTGCAGCAAGGTATGGCTTGCGTGGGTCCTCCAAAATTTCTCTACGCAGAATCCCTTACAAACCTCAAATTTAGCTGAAGATCACTTTTTTCTCAAATTTATGTGTGGGGAAGTTCTGGAATCTGAGTGGATCCACAAATTTCCTACCGCCCAGTGTTCCCCAGGTCTCCCGATAAAAATGGCACCTCACTCGCGTGGGTGGGTCAAGTACCCGCGTCAGGCAAGAGCCCAAAACCTATAAAGGTGACATCAAAATTATATATCACGAAACAACCTGGTTTTGCAAGGGGGGTCCCATGAGTTTTTGGCCCCGGGCTCGGGGGCCTTCTTTGGAAACTACCAAACCCACATATTTCTGAAAACTAGACACAAAAATCGTCACATATGAATAACAGAATTCACAGTCATAAACAAATTAAACATACATCAAAATAGGAATTATTTGCAACAAGTTGTAACAAACGACAAGATCACTGAATGAAATTAAACATGAAACAAATACAAAAATGGCACTTCCAGAGGCATTTAGTTAAATCTAAATGTGTTTAATGTTGGATGTATTAAAGATTAATTCCGATTTTTATGTATGTTTAATTTATTTTTAACTGTGAATTATGTTATTCATATGTGATGATTTCTATGTCAATTTGAGAAATATGTGTTTCTTTTTCAGTCTTTTGAAAACAATGTTTTTGATCAGATTAAAGACTATTTCATAAAAATTCTATTCGGACAGATAAAAAAATAGTCTACCCGTTACTCCATAAATGATAGGAGTGTAGGTTAGTACGGAGCCAGGTGTTCGTGTTGTATTTTGAACTTTCTAAAAGTGGCATTTTCAGAATAGTAAACTTAAAATCTGACTAATTCATTAAAATAATTTTTAAGTACAATTCAGTTGAGTGAATGAAGCATTTCTCTTTTATTCCCAAACTGAAGTCATCACTTATTACATGAGATAAGGTAACCCAGAGTTAGTCTATGGGAGAGATATTCTTACAACATTGAAAAAGGATCTTAGGAGTTTTGGGATTTCAGGAAATGTACAACTTAAATACCCATGTCTTACTTCCAAAATACTATGCAGCCTGTACAAGAAGTGGTTAGATTCTACATAAGGGGTGACTTATAATTAATAAAAAGAAAGGTTTAGGAATGGTAAAGGGTTTGTTTTGCCAAAACAAAATGGCATTTAGAACTGCACTACAGATTGCTGTGGCACGCCTGAGGCATATTTTGCAGAGCTAGTTCAATTGATGGCACTCACTTGTAGCATTCAATGTACAGTCTTGGGTCCATGCAGTACTATTTACTAGGGACTTACAAGTAAATCAAATGTACCAAATAAATGTAGATCAGTTTTAGCGTGTTTTTAAAGGAAAGAGCACAATCCCTTAACTGCTGGTTTGCAGGGGTAAAGTGCAGAAAGTCCTTATGCCAACAAAATGCGAGTTCAGGAAAAACAGGGGAATGAAGGCAGAAAGACTAGGAGAGAAGCACACCAAGGATGTCAGTTATACCAACATGACCAACCCCACCCGATGTAACTACTGCACAGAAGTAACCTTTTTTTGCTGCTAGAATTATGGAACAGGATATACTATAAAATATTCAATAAAAGCCAGTAAAAAATGTGCCCCGGAGGTACCATTCACAATTTTCCAGTTGCAGATGCTTGGTACAGCATCCTGGTGTGTGAGGATGCTGAGAATACATTGGTTTTCCTGGAAACCTTGATACTATCAATGCATGTTATTAAAGTCTGTAAGGGTCCTATTAATTCGTCCTGGCAAAATTTCTGGTGGACGTGACAGACTATGTCAAAAATGCCGATGTACTAATAACTGTTTTTTCTCCCAACCATCAATTGTTTGTATATAAATAGAGAATCAGGAGGCCACCTAATGTAAGTGAATTTAATCAAAGGTGAGGCCACACTTCATAGCTTGACCCATTTTCCACTTTAAGTTCTCCACTAACCTCACAAAACCAAACACCAACAATCAATCCACAAAACCGATTGATATCCCTCCCTGACACGAACCAAAGTATGCCCAGAAACAGAATGAGATATAATGCCATATCAAATGATAGTGAGAGTTATTCTGGTAGCATGTAACATATAAAACAAAAAAACATAAAACAATGAAACCCTTATAAAACAACTTAAAACATAAAATAAAATAATTCCCATTAAACAATAAAATACAACATATTTCCACCAATAACCACTGACAAATCCAATAAGTCCATCTCTGATGTTAAAAAAACATTCATGCATGCTTTTTTAACGTACAGATTCTATTTAACACATTAAAGACATCCTTACTGGCTTTGTAATGCTAGGACAAAAGTAGCAGAAAAATACTGCATTATTCATTGACAAAGAGCTGAATGTGACATGAAGTACGACCTTTGTGTGTACTCTACAGTGGTAAAATAGACTCTCATGCCTTTTACTGGATGCACTTCTTAAAAGGCACTATTATGCACCAAAAACCTCAAAGCATGATGTGAGAGAGAAATGTGCCTCCGAGTTTCTGACAGGGATCCAAAGCCTCACTCCATGTATTTTTAAATTATATATATATCTAACAGACAGTTGTGCTGTCACGCAAAACCTACACTAAATCTTACTGAGTCTTCTGAATATTTTTAACACGTTATTGACCTATAGCAAAGAAGAATCAAATAATTATAGGATTTTAGTTAACACGGAGTTCAATAAATGTATCGCTTTTTAGGATGATTTTTACTGCAATGGATTTTACCAAAGAATTAAATGTAGTGTATGATCACACAAAACAACCTAACCTTTGCAATTTAACTGCCCATTTCAGTGGCATAACATTTGGCCCAGAGCCCCTGTGGTGCGGAGTTCCTCAAGCTCCATGGGGCCCCTCCATCGTGTGCACGGGTGGCGTCCCCTGGCTTAAGAGTGCTTGACTAGTTCCGGCGGGCCTCTATGTCATTTGTAGAGGCGTCCCCTCAAGTTTTGCTCTTCCACTAGAACATTTTCACAACAAATCCAACTTTACCATAGATAGATAGAAGGTACAAACCAGCAGAACACCAACATCGAATTAGCTTCATTTCAAGTTCCACAGATGTGCTGTTGAGCAAAGACAGACATCACTCTATCCCATTCTGGAACAGAAAAATATACAGATCAATTTCAAAGTGCTGATGCAAAATAGGTGAAGAAAGGGGCAATAGCGACTTAATTTGGCTGGTGCACTAGCCTATATGTAAGGTGTAAGGAACTATTTCTTTATTGTATGACCACCCCCAAAGTTTTGGACTGATGCTAACCAGACCTCAGTTCCAGTGTTTTGACTCTTACAAATGTAATGGTAGTTTGGCTATACCCAATTGGCATAACCTTTCTTTCTTATAAATTCCTATTATATGGTACCGGAGGTACACAGAGCCTGTAAGTCAAAGTGTCCCACCATGGCTAATGCATGAATTGTGCCACCCTTAATGTGACAATGTGAAAAAATGTCTCCCAGCCTGTAACTGCAGACTAGCAGAGCTTTTTTAACCCACTAGATTGAATTTGCCATTTAAACAGATGGTAAAGCTTTATCCTCTTTTTTGAATATACATATATATATATATAACATGACAGGCGGAACACTAACAGCACAAGGAGCAGCTGGAGAGGGGCACTGAGGAAGGCAAAATGTGCCGACATGCATTCGCCTGGGACTGCTGTTCATTAAAGTGCTCCTTCTAAATCTCCTTTACGGGTCACGTCTCTTTCGTTTGGAGGAGGTTTAATGTCAGACATTTAGCGCAGAGCCAGAGCGCTTGACGTGTACCCCCGCCGCTCAAGAGGTATGGACTCGCTGGCAAGCTTGTGTGAGCATTTCCTGTTGATTGCGGTAGCAATGAGGTCCATTACCCACCAGGACGCCTGACCTACAACGTGGAAAGTGGATATTTTTCCTCTCTTTGGGTGACCGGTTCCCGTGCCTACCCCCGCGAAAGAAGTCAGGCAGAACAGTAGCGGCGGAAAAAACAAAGGAGACCTGAGGGGGCGCCAAGGTGACCAGCTGTCTTACCTACCAACGGACTTCCTAGGCTGCGCCTGTCAGTTGTAGCCGACTGAAATTTTCATCAGGCCACAGCAGCTTACGATTTCCTTTGAGGCTCAATGAATGAATGAATGAATACCTTCTTCTATAGCGCATGGCTACTCTTGAGCATCCCAGCGCTGTAAGACCAAGGGACCAGGAACACACTATTGAAACAAGTGTGTCTTTAAACGCTTCCTGAAAGCGAGGTGGTTAGACTCGTGCCTGATGTCATCTGGGAGTGCGTTCCATTCTTTAGCTGCATGCACAGAGAGCCGGCGGCCACCCATCCGGGCCAGCTTTATCCTGGGGACTACCAACAAGTTCCGCTGGTTGGATCTCAGAGATCTCACTGATTGATGGCGACAGAAGAGGGGATCCAGAATCGGCGGGCCAGCACCATAGATGGACTTATGCGCCAAGCACAGTGTTTTGAAAATGATCCTTCCCTTGATGGGTAGCCAGTGGAGGTATTGAAGTGCGGCTTTCGCTGAGCATCTTTTGGGGACTTTCATAAGCAGCCGAGCAGCACAGTTCTGCACAGATTGCAGAATTTTTATGGTGCCGACTGGGGCCCCCATATAGACGGCATTTGCATAATCCAGCCATGACATAATCAGCGACTGGACCAGCAATCGTCTGGCTTCGAATGGCAGGAGGTCTAGCACTTTTTTTAAGACTCTCAGCAGCCCATAACAGGTTGCGGCTACCTTTTTAGCCTGGTAGTGAAAACCAAGGGAGGAATCTAGCCAGATCCCCAGGCTTTTTATGTGGGTCTTAGGTGCTGGGGGGGGTCCTAAGCAGTGAGGCCATGGGGCCTTGTGGGAAGTGTAGTCCCACCACACGAGACTACACAAAATTGAAGGCTGCACATCATGGGGGCGGAGTAAGGCTGCCGATTTAAACAACGTGACAGGCGGAACACTAACAGCACAAGGAGCAGCTGGAGAGGGGCGCTGAGGAAAGCAAAATGTGCCGAAATGCATTCGCCTGGGACTGCTGTTCATTAAAGTGCTCCTTCTAAATCTCCTTTGCGGGTCACGTCTCTTTCGTTTGGAGGAGGTTTAATGTCATATATATATATATATATATATATATATATATATATATATATATATATAAAAACCATAGGTTTCACACACGTTATAGTTAGGAATTAGCATTTAAAAACCTTAGAAATTCACTGAAAAAACCATAGGTATCACACATGTTATAGTTAGCTAGACATTTCACTCATTCAAAACCATTGAAAATCCCCCGTTATAGTTAGTTCAGCTAACTATAACTCGCGCGTCCGTAATTCCCTGCTGATGACATCACATATTACATCACTCATGACATGGTCAGTGACATCACTCATGACATCACTGATGATATCTAAAATAACATCACTGATGACATCACTGATGACATCATCCAGTGAATGTGTGTCTTTCTGAAAAATACATATTTTTTATATATGTAGTAGCTTACCCGTCGCGCGTTGCTGCGATCTCAGAAGAAAGGAAATTTAAGGAAACTTGTTATGATAACATTCAAATTACATTGTGTCATTTTTATTGAAACGTATTCATTTTAATATGGAAAACATTTGAAAGTGTTGTTTTATTCAGTTATTTATTTGAGTGCTTGTGGATACACAGTATTTTTTGTTTTTCCGTCTGGTGCGTACACGAATAAATCAGAAGGTTTTCCGACGCGTGAGCTGGTCACATACAGTTGTCCATTTGAGAAGCACGGATTCACCAAATCTAGTCCACACACTTGCAGCAATTGTCCTTGTGCTTTGTTGATGGTCATTGCAAAAGCGGGTTGCCCCGTAAACTGTAAACGTTCAGTATTGGACAGATTATGAGGGCCTTGCCAGAAACCTTTGTGGGAGTGAACTCAACAACTTTTCACAATTTTATTTTCTTCTTTGTCAGAAACCTTCGCAGGAGTGTACTCAACAACTTCCTAAAGTTTCATGGCGATCGGATGAATGGTGTAGTAATGCATAAAGGACAAACAGACATACTTTCGTTTTTTATAGAAGATATCTAAACGTCCATGGAAGAATAAACGGTTAAATAAGTGTCTAAATGGATAGGGTTTTTTGTAAAATTGATTGTATAGCTGCCTTATTAGGTGTATCTTAGTGAATATATGTATTAGCGACTAATCTTAAAATATTTAAATATCTGTATCAGTGTCTCACTATGTGTATACATGGCTGCATTGATTGGTGAGTAGCTACATGAGTGTGTATATGGGTTATTAATTGTTTTTTGAGTATCAGTGTCTGTATGGTTTGGCGGGGGTATTACTTAGCGCACAGATGCATGAATGACTGACTCACTGTTTTTATATGTTTTGAAGACTGCATGTGTGGAGGACTGTATTGGTGTATGAGTGTGTGTATGGGTGTGCTAGTGAGGGAATGACTGTCTCAATAGTATCTTTGTGAGTAACTACATATGTTTTAAACTAGCATATATGAGTATTGATGTATATAAGTGAGTATATGTGAGAGTGAGAGATTGGAAGAGTTCCTGTATAAATAAGTATGTGTTTATATAAGTGATTGTTTAAGAGAGTAAGTATGTGCACTTTTTCTGTAGAAGTAAGTGTAGTGGTGTGTGTATAGCTGTAAATGCAAGTAAATGGAATTTTGATAGTTTATTTGCATGCGTGAGTATGTGTGAGTAACTTTATGGATGAGTATCGGTGTGTAACAGGATGTATAGGTGTATGAGTACATATGATGAGTGAGTATATGTATGAGTGACTATATAGAAGTGTTGGTGAATGAGTGGATGTGTATGTAGATGTTGGAATTACTGAATAGGTTGTTGTAACTGGTATTGTTATCTCCATTTTTTTGAACATTTTAGTTTCTATTTTTGAATGTGTGTATCAAAGGTTCTATTAGGGTGAGAGGAGGTCTGCTACTCTTGCACAAGGATGATGTCATCAGTGATGTCAGCAGTGATGTTATTTGAGATGTCATCAATGATATAATGAGTGATGTCACTGACCATGTCATGAGTGATGTAATTTGGGACGTTACAGACGTGTGAGTTATAGTTAGCTGAACTAACTATAACCGGGGAATTTCAATGGTTTTGTTTGAGTGAAATGTCCCGCTAACTATAAAATATGTGAAACCTATGTTTTTTTCAGTGAATTTCTAAGGTTTTTTAAATACTAATTCCTAACTATAACGTGTGTGAAACCTATTGGTTTTTCAGTGAATTTCAAAGGTTTTGTAAATGATTTTTAAATGTATTAATTATTATATTTCTTTATTTTTATACTAATTTCCTACATTTCTATTATAATTATGTATGGTTATTTTAATATTTAAGTTATATTCCTTATTCTTAATGTAAAATAATAACAAAACAAATTTCAAAAATAATTTTTTTGTTAATTATTTATTTTCTCCAATATATTAAAATATAATTCTATATATTTCTTTTTCCCAATTTTTTGGGGGGATAATCTTACGGTACGGGTACGGTGATCGCACCGTCCTTTGTACCGCTAACAGTACTCTACGCGTACGCGCGCACACATCACAAATACGTTTTGACGTTACGCTGCGCATCGGCGCTTCTGCGTGACATCATGTACGCTTGTCCGGCGCCCCGCACGAGTACCCCACAAAAGTTTTATAATGTTTAAAACAATATATCCATGTATTTAATGTAAATTTTAAAGGTAGACATTATCTGGGATAATCATGAAAATATGTTTTTTTCCTTTTAATAAGCGTATATTACTTTTAAAAGCAATTACGCCAATCACGCCGATACGTCATACGTACTCGCACTGTAAGAACACCGTAAATGCCCCGTAAGCGTACGCAAAGCCATGTGACTTTCAAAGAACAGATTTGAGTTGGTTCATAACACTTCCTATTCCAACTGTTCAAAGACCCCTCTGATTTTAATCATTCTACTTTGACTTTCTCAGGAGAAGCATCTCTTCTGTGGAGCTTCACTCATTTTAAAAAAAAATCACCATGGCTCAATTTGTTGACTCTTCTTCTCAACATTCCTCTGATGAAGAATTTCTACCTGAGCAGCGTCGGAAGAAGAGGAAGGAAGCTGCTATTTGGAATTTTTTAAATTTTCCTGAAGGGGAAAAAATGGTCAACGCTCCCAAAGTGACCTGTAAAATTTGTGAGGGTACTCTCTCTAAGGGTGACCCCAACAAAAAATACTCATTCTGGACAGCAAGCATGGTGCGCCATGTGAAGAATCTGCACCCCAACAACTATGCTAGAGTTGCAACACGAAGGTTGCAGTAAGAGCGTCAAGCTGCTGTTCCTAGCACATCAATTGCACCACCACCTTCGCCGAGCAGTCCGCATGCAAACATACAACCAGAGTTTGCGGATCTGACTATTCGTTGCAAATTTTGCGGTAATTTATTATGCTATGGGGAGCAATCTATTGACCTCATTGTGCGCAGGAAACTGAACCACTGTTGTCCACGGCAATAATCTTTTTTTTTACTGTTTTCTTGCTGTTCCACAGGTTTTAGGGTTCCAGTTTTTTTTTGTTTAAAAAAAAAAGAATTGTTCAAAAAATACAAAACTAAAAACACAAAAAACTGTTCTTGTCAGAACTACCTTCAGTGGTCAAAAAAAGAGCTATATTTCCATAATAGTGTGTAAAACTTCGTCTGATTGAATGTGTAGTGAATACATGAATGAATGAATACATAAGTAGTGTATGGTGAATGTGAAAGTGCAGAACTATAAGGAAGTGCTACAGCATAAATCTATAAGGCGTTTACTTATAGTATGCTGTAATACTTTCAAAGCACTGAAATGTAACATCTGTGCATAAATATGTTACAAGTCTATGCTTCCCTTTACACTGCTGCTGAAACTGCCTGGGGAAATTTGTAAGTGTTAGGGGCAGATTTACAACTTCCTTCTGCCTCTTTTACACTGCTATTGCATCACTTTTCTGATGCAGCAGTGGTGCAAAAGAGGATGCGTCATGGTGTGTGCTATTTACAAAATGATGCATCGGGGAGGTCCGTTACATTGTAAATTCCTGCACCAGAAGGAGACATTCCTACACGGGGAATTGGGGGGCATTCTGGCGCAGGCACACCTCCTAAAAGTGGCTGAGTTTAATCTACAAGATTTCACTTCGTACTTTTGAGCTCATGCTGCGTCAAAACCCTCCACTTGCTTGAAGCAGGTGTAAGGATTGACTTAGCATTGTGAGCATAGAGCCCCCGAGCATTGCTGGAGATGCATTGCACTTGCAACGCAACTCAAGCAATGCACAGCGTTCACGGAACAGATACATCACATATCTGTGCCGTTTTTGCCCCATAGTGCACCACATTGTAAATACGGCGCATCCATAATGATGATTTCACAGTGTACAATAACTGGCATATCCCTGGGGATATGTCAGTTATTGTACATCTACCCTTTAGTGTTTTAATGTAGTGAATGGATTACTACACACTGATCAATGAGTCACTACAAAACTATAACAGGAGTGACAAAGTGTTTGGTGTAAGTGTAAGCATAGAGACTGGGGAATCGAACATATAAAAAGCAAGTATCCAGGTGCATAGAAGACGGCAAGCATAGTCTATGGGAGTTTAAAACAGTCCATGGCCTAAGGCCTACTTTGATCTATAATTACTTGGGTACTGACTATATTATTACAGTTCTGCAGCGAGAGTACATGACTGAATTTTTAAGAGCTTCATTTTTAGCACAGTGCATAGATAAGGAGATTCTGCTGAATGGCTCAGTACAATACTGAATCAGCAATCACTGAGTTTGTGCTGGAAGTGTAAGGATACAGACCGGGTAATTGAAGGTATAAAAGACACGTTTTCCGGTTCATTGAACAGTACATGCATAGTCTATAGGAATTTGAAGCAGTCCATGCCCTAAGGCCCACTTTGCTCCATGAGTACTTGGGTACTGGCTGAATGATTACAATTCTCCAAGAAGAGTGTCTGGCTGAATGTATAGAAGCTTCACTTTTAGAACAGTGTATAGATAAACGCATAATATTAATCAATTTCTTTTTTCTTCTAATGAGAGCAATATTTTTTTATGTCTTCTATTTAGATGTTTTTAATCATGAAAATGCAAAGAACACAGTTTACCGTGTAACACTTTTTAAACTCTCCAACGTATGTAGATAATAATACCTTATAAGTGTGACTATCGAAATCGAAACCGTTGCAGCTTCACAGTTTGTAACTTTTCCCAACAGGTGCTCAAGTAAAACAGTTAAAATGTGAGCACTTGTAAACTGCAAAACGTGCCATCTAAATAGGCGTAGCCACATTTTCCTTCCGTAGACTACTAAACAACCAAAAACTATATAAACCACTAATACTGTGCAATTAGTTTCGTTTTCGAGAGTTATTTCTGAGTTGCCAATCTGTGTTGCAGGTTCAGTTTTCTACCATCGGATTCTCTTTTTGCATCAACATACATATTCCGGAGTTGTAAGTTGTTTCAATATAGCATAGGCATACTACTTAGTTATAATTTGTGGCTATTTGTCAATATTGAAACATTTATATCTCGGAAAAAACTGTTATTGCATGTTTTTCGCTTTTTCTCTGTTACTTCAGCAGCTTGTTTTTAGAAACAGATAGATTACAACAAACATTGTTCCTTTTCTGGCTCTTTTCACCTTATATATTGTGACTTTTCAAATTATAATATTGACACTGTACTTCGCTTGAGACGTGTTGGTGACCCGTCGACGCAAACCCTAAACATTTACAATCAACGTCACCATCTTCAAGTTGTTATCGTGCTTTCCCCTAGAGATCATATCTTGTTAATATGTATATTATAACCTTAACAGTTATGGTAATCTCAGTGGAGTTCATGATCCATTGTCACAAAGAGTAACAATATGTAAGTAACGTTACCGGCTTCCAGTTTTCAGTCTGTTTCCCCCTTGTGATCATGTGCTGTGAGAATATATACATATTGTAATTCTCACCGTCTTGATCTCAGTGGAGTTTATGACCCGTCGCCACGAAGATCAAACTTTTTCACCTCCCGGAGAAAAGAAGTTCAGTAAATATTTACCGCTCGAAAGTATTTAATTATGGATGTTCATTTAAATAGAAAAGTTTATTTTCCTTTTCTTTTTACTGTATCAAAGGTATCAACCTTTATATTATAATAGATTGTCCTATTGCTACAGAAGACGAATGGGAGATTTTTCTCCAGCTGTTTTTTCGTTTATACGACCCGAGGGAGGACGAAGGATTAGACCTGGACGTAAGAGCTTGAATATATGAGAGCATTTCAAGTTGGACCAGGAGGCACATAAATCAACCACCCCGGGGATCGAAAACAAGAGGGAGGATGAAAACTACCTTTTTTGACTCGAGGAAACAAGAAAGAAAAACTTTTTAGAATCGCCTATCAGCAGGGTACATAATCGGGCAGGAAGAAGAGAACTGGAAACATTAGCGTAAGCCAAAGGAGAGTTAGGAAACAAGAGGCAAAAAACTACATTATTTTAAACGCTGCCTACCATAATCCTGGGAAGAAAGGAAGACGACTTTTACATATAGTACCCGTAAATAAAAGGTAACAATCACAAAAAGACCCAAATGATAAGAAGATGCAGGAATAAATCGGAAAAAAATATAAGAAACTACTCAAATGACTGTAATAACTAAAAATGAGATGTGGAAGAAGTGCAAGGCAAATATGATATAAGGATTTCCTTGAAAGTGGCAACCATCCAGTGCCCGTGTTAGGAGAGACATATCTATTATGTATTGAAAAGATGGTCAAATTTGAACCTAACCATTGAAACGTGTCAACGCCCAGATTCAAATAATCAAGGGATAGAGCTCTTTCCATAGACATCGAAATTAGAGTGTGTCCTGGACTAGTCTCTTATAATCGGGTTCCCTGATATGTACACATATGACAAATAGGAATGTCTGTTGCTTGTTCTCTCCTTTGTCTCTCTTTTTTTGATGATTATATATGGTCTGAAAACCTTTATAGAAAAAATCTTTTTACTGTTATTTTAATGTTATGTGGTGTCAATAAATATGTATTTGAATGCATTTATTATGTACTGTTTTAATCTTCGCAAACACAATATTTTTTTTAAACTGAAAATAAAGAAGAATCATAGAATTTACTTATTGGTCTTGTAACATTCACTTCTAATATATGGGCTAAAGTGATGGTAATCACATACCAATTGGTTGTGATAATCTCTGTCACCAAGGGATCCCTTCTTTTTTACTATCTATTAGTACTCTAATCCCCTGGTTTGTATGGGGTCTCTCCCGAATTATTACTCTCTATGACCCGTTCCGTTGCCACGAAGATCAAACTTTTTCACCTCCCAGAGAAAAGAAGGTCAGTAAATATTTACAGCTCGAAAGTATTTAATTATGGATGTTCTTTTAAATAGAAAAGTTTATTTTCCTTTTCTTTTTACTGTATCAACGGTATCAATCTTTATATTATAATAGATTGTCCTATTGCTACAGAAGAGGAATGGGAGATTTTTCTGCGCCATCTGTAATATAACTTTCAAATATTAACAAGTACTTGATCAGATATTTTTTTCAAGAAACATATTTTACAAAACTGCTTTTCAAAAGAATATAGCTATCAAGCATACTTTGTTACTTTAAATATTTAATAAATCCTACATTTCTGAATGTTATTTTCTAATTTCTATTCTTATTTGCAGTTCCTAGTCACCTTCTCCCTAAAAAATATATTGGACCTGTACTTTATATTATAAGAGTATCATCCTATATATTCTTTAGAGAGTATGTGATTTGTTAGCGGGACAGTCTGCAACCTCTAAGCACTACGACAGCACGTTCCTGAATTGTACAGAATACAAATTTGAAAAATAATAATGCATACATTTCTATGTAATATGAAGTCACTTGTATTTAACAGTTTTTTACTTGTTCTCTTATTCTCAGATAATGTAGTGCGAAAGTATTTGTTGTAGCACTTCTGTTCTACTTTATCTAAAAGTAACTGATGCCCTCTTACATCATCAAGAATGTGGGGCAACACTTTTACAAACTTTAGCAGAAATAAGAAGGATATAGCCACGCTTAACTGATATTTTATGAAATTCCATTTTTAATTGTCACCCCTTTCATATATACAGCGACAGTTTCTAAAGAAAGTTTATTTGTATTTGCTTAATAAAAACTGTTTAAACCTAGACTGATATTTTGCTGCACAACCACACCTCCCCATCAGAAAAGTAAACACCACATTATAAGTAAATGGTACTCCTAAGAAGTATGTCACCAGCAAACTTGATTAAAAAAAACAGCGCAAGACACTATCATTTTTCCACCGTGATTTATACACCACACGGCAATTATATAAATGGCCCTTGAAACATATAAAAACATTTTGTTTCCTCATAATCCCTCTCCACCACCTTATGAGCACTGTACAGAGTTAATAGTGTTCCTAACCTGCCCTCAACTACTTTCCTTGCCCATACTCCTTTGGAACTGCGTCACAAAATCACTGACAACAGTGAACCGTTCCCACCCAATAAGGAGCAAACTTGTGCTCGGAACACTTTAGCCAATAAAATGTCCATGTTGTTCCGCAGAGGAGGAGGGAATGACTGCAAAACCTTCTACTTTTAATACTTCACAGCCAATGAACATTAAGCTTCGTAAAGTCCCGCTTGGAGCACGTTACCCTAATACTCTCCGAACAGGAAGGAATCGCTTACAAAACTTTTCCACTGACTTCTTCTACGACTAACGGTTCCTAAGAAAAAATATAAATCTTCAGAACAGTAACTATTTAAATTAGCAACATATTGTGGTAAACTTCTAACTTCTGTGCTCACGCTAGTTTTCCATGAACTGTTACTATGGTAACAGGCAGAAAGCCGTTTGAGGATAGCGTTGAAAGGTACTGGCTGTACAATATTTACCCTGGATCCTCTACAAGACAGAAAGGAAAGCAAACTAAAACAAAACACTGTGTACCACATTTACAACGGCCTTGTGTCACTTGCGCGTCCACGTCCCACCCCCCCTACCTCAAACCCCGAGATCAACCACCCCCCGGAGATTTCTGTGTTATGTAACAGGGGATCGGTGGCCCTCCGCCTGGTGCCCTCGAGAGCCCTGGAGACCGCCACGCCAAGAGCCGGATCCTCCACTGTCCCGGGGTGCCTACCCCTGGGACACTGCTATTTGCTATGAGAGGGGGAAGTCTTACAGCTACCGCCCTCCCATAGTAAACTTAGTTTGAACTTTGAAAGGCATGCTACTTAGCATATCTCCATGTGTAAAAGCAATGCCGGCTCCAGAAGGACACGAGGAGTCGGCAGGATCGTGGGGCCTTTGTACGCTCTGTCTTTTTTATAGATAGGGTCACGTGTGTAGTGAGGATAGCGCTGGATGGGTGTGGTGTGGGTGTACACCAGCCATGAGGGAGTGTGTGTGCTGATCTGACAACTAGACTTGGAACTAAGAAATCCCTACAATGGAAATCTGGGCCGTAGTGTTGTTGTGTTTTCCTGGAAGCGTAAGCACAGTGGGCTGTAACAACGTATTCAGTCTTGATTAATTTACACCTTCCCCCGGGGCTTTTAAATATTGGGAGGGGTGCCGCCCGGCTACGAGACACTGCAGGAGCTGGTCTTTGGCGTGGCAGTCTCCAGAGCCTTCGAGGGCTCTGGGCATGGGGTCACGCGGTCTGCCACACACAATACACTAAAAAGAAGAGAAAGTGATGAGAGATGATTTCTGACGTGTTTAGGCTTGAGAGCCTGGATAATCATTAAATGGGTTCTGGCAGTGAAGTGCGTACTTATTCAGGAAGAAGCATTTCGGGGTCTTGCGAAAGCAAATCATCTTTAATAATTCCCTCTCGCTGCGTGTACATGCAAAGATATCCCATTTACTCATATGTTAAAAACAGAAACTTTCCACACCTCTTTTTGATTGGTTGTGAAGCATTGTAAGAAAACGTATTAGCGACCAAACCCTTTCATTGCGCAGATTTTGAAAAAAAATTGATTGGCTGTTGTGTACTTACGTCTACCTTCCTCATGCTAATTTTGACTGGCTTTCTTTTTTCTATGTGACGTTACGATACAGTCACCATGTATGTTGCCCATTTTGTGACGCACTTCACTGTAAAAGTATTTTAAAATATTATTCTATTTTCTATTCTATCATAATTATGCTGACTTTTCTCCTTTAGCATGCAGTACTATGTTCTTTTATAAAATGTATAACTTTCCAACCATCCTTGAAAAAAACATTCTCATGTTTTCAAAATATTTTTATTAAGTCTTTTATATTCATCATATGGGTGAAGTGCAAAAATTCTCTCATATTCATTGGTATCACGCGTTTGACCACATTTATTTTATTTGATCGTAATCACTCATTCCTTATGTTTACATTATATAAGTGTAGTGTTGCCCCATCATCTTTTTATAAATGTTTGGGCTTCTTTTACTTTCAGATAAAGTAGAATAGAAGTGCTACGACAAACACTCCCTCACTACTTCATCTTTCTTTTTTATATACATTTCGTGTCATTATTACATTTAACAATCATGACATTTTAAACCACAATTAAATTACTTTTTTTCAAAAAAAGTGCTTCCGAAGATAATCCTCCTATTCTTTATGAGTGAAATTTGCAAAAAGCACTACTTAATATCAATACTTTTACCCCAATTTCACTCTAGAAGATAAAGAGTTTTGGTTTTAGTACATTTTTCAATCATAAAGAAATACTTGCATACTAAAAAAAAACATTGTCGGTTGTAAGTCAATCAACTCCGGTTGAAGGATCATACAGTTTAATATAAATTAAAATATACATTAACAATATGATCCCTCTCTGGAAATAAAAGATGCATTGAAGATTATGACATCGCTTCTAATCAATACTTTGCACGTACTAATTCATTTAATAACCTATATTTCCATTCATATAATTTACCTCTCTTCGATATTGTTTCCATCCTCCGTAGAAATTCATCCAACTCCTCTGGAAAGTACATAAGGTATTATGTATTTTTAAATATACATTAACAATATGTACTCTTTGAGGAAATGAAAGATAATGTGAAGATGTTTCCGCAGTTCTGAATTATTCCTTTTCTTTACCCCGTATTTACTCTCTGAAACAAAACTAATCATCCCACAGGTGTGGTTTATATACTTTTTGGTTACTTAACAGTCTATGGGGTCAATGTATTGCTCCTCCCACTATTAAGTCACTTTTTTCAGTTGACAGGTGTTCTCATTTCCACTGTTTTAGCGTGTCACGTGTTGATGTAAATGTGCCTCTTTCCATACTTTTTAACTTTTGTATAGTTTCTAAAATGCTTTATTTAAACTCGTTTTTATTATTAAAGCATTTCTATAGGTTACTATTTTTTTATTAGGAGTATTAACATTCATTCCCCTATTTTTGTCGACTTATTATTCTAGTAACTTCCCTTTTTTTAAACTTTTTTTTAATTCTCTTCATTACCGTATAATAATGTAATCATTCACTCAGTAAGCATGTACTCATGAAGTGAGGCGGGCTTTAGGGAATGCACTGATTCAGAGTGCTATGTATTATGCATTTTGTGGTGTAATAACCTTTACATTTATGCTTCAGGACTATAATTCCCTACTCACTATATATACCAGGGGTCTCCCAATTACTAGCTCGGGAACTACTGGTGGCTCACCAACACCCTAAAAGTAGCTCTCAGACGTGAAGCCAAACCAAACCAATCTCAGAGATTCTGTGTATATTAAAAAAGGTAGTACTGCTCATTTCACTACCCTTAAGAGTTACAGACAGCCAAAGCATTTGCAGGGCCTGTTCATAACACGCAAACACAAACTGTGGTGGCGTACGAATTAATCAATTAGGGATGTATAGACCTCACTATTCACCTGTGAGGATTTCCAAGCGCTGGGGGAGTATGTGGGGAGGATTTGTGCAGCTTTCTGCATTAGAAAAGGCAGGTGTTATGGCTATTCCTGAATGCTTTCAGTGTGGGGGTTCATCTGATGCTGAGGGGTAGTTCTTTCCAGGTCTTGGCCATGATGTATGAGAAGGGTGTTTCTCTTGTCTGGTTATCTCATTACAGAGGGTTTAAGCCAAGGCCTGGTCAGAGGAGTGAGCCCCCCTCTGGGCCACCCATTATAAATAAAAACATTACCCCCGTGATTTGGCCCCCCCAGGGGTTAATTAACAATAAAGTGGGCTTTGGGTTATTTTGTTCTTTTTCACAGCATACGCGTACATTACGCCTATACCGCGACTTAAAAAAAAAAAATTGGTCTAGGGGGTCCTTGTGGGACCCCCTGAGCAGGCCTACAGGGTCAGGGTGTTTCTACCCTTCCCCCTTTGTGTGTTTTTCGCGTTTCTTTCGCTGCTTTCTTGTGCCTTGATTCTACCATACGTAAACTCACCATACGAGTACGATACAAAAAGTGTAATCTGCGACCGGAACTCTACCTTTTTGCCAAATTTGGTGTAATTTCATTCAGCAGTTCAAGCTGTAGCCCGTCTTAAATGTCCCTATGGAAAATTGCATGGAGAAAACACTTTTTGGGACTCCCTTTTTTCTCGGCCCCCGCTTCACGAATCACCCCCAAACTTTCAGGGGCGGAGCAGAGCAGGCCATTTTCTTGGAGAATTTTGCGAAGATTCATTGACCGGCGCAAAAATTATTCCAAATAGAATGTTGTGGATTTTCTATGGAAACTAGGTCCTAACTATAACTACCTACTGGCGACTGCCAGTATGTAATAAATATATATATAATTGTTAACTTGACTGATGTCCTACTTTCGAAGGCAGAAGAGCAGCTCTTATCTTTGGGACTTACATTTTGCCCAAAGAACAATTTCTCTTATAATCAAACTCGTATAGATGTTTTTAAATTAATTCGGAAGATTAAACTTATCAAATATTTCCAATTACACTCTTTTCCGAAAAAAAGCATCCACTGAAATCTCTGATGAAATCTCTGATGATAGTTCCATCAGCTCTCTGCAAGTAAGTGACAATCTCTTTATGACCTAACCTTCTAAGATGACACACAGAGTGCTCTAACTGTCAGCCAAGTTGTAAATGTTAGACAATCCGCACCTAGTCCCTTTCGCCCAAAATCCACTTTTTTACCACTCATACTTAAAGACGCTGTAGATGTCTTCAGTGACAGAATCATCACAGAATTGAAAGATCTCAATAAAAAAACATTGGGCAAATCCAAACAGTCCAACTATAACAACAGTCAGTACCATTTATTGATTAAAAAACTTCAGAATAACCACAATATAATTATCAAGAATTCGAATAAGGGTGGCAACACTGTCTTATGGTCAAAAAATAACTATTTAAATGAGGCAGAAAACACCTATCAGACTCCACGTGTTATATCAAATCCACCAAGATCATTATACGCAAGTGCGAAGAAACAACTCGCAAAAAGATCCTCAACTGGCAGAGGAATGGACTCATACCTAAAGAGGAATCTAAATTTTTGAGTGTTGAACATCCTATCCCTCCGATCCTTTACCTTCAGCCAAAGGTGCATAAACTGGTTACTCCTGTCCCTGGTTGCCAAATAATATCAGCCCAAGGAAGCATGAATGAAAATGTGTCCAAATATGTTGATTTCTTTCTCCAGCCCCATGTAACAAGTTTGCCATCATATTTAAAGGACACTACAGATTTTCTTATCAAAGTGAAAAATGTTGACTGGTGTTCTGATTATCTATTTGTTGTCATGGACATAGAATCCCTTTATACCAGTATCAATCACTGGCAGGGCATCAAGGCGACCGAATACTTTCTGATGCTATTTTGAGGGATCATAACAAAATGCTTTTAGAAATGATTGACATTTGTCTTCGAACTAACTTCTTCCAATTCCAGAATGAGATTTTTCAGCAGCTACACTGGGTGGCAATGGGCTCCTGCTTCTCCCCCAGCTATTCATGCTTGCATGTTGGCTGGTGGGAGAAGCACATGCTCAGAGTTGCCCATCGCCACTGGTGGACACATATTGTTCACTATTGGCGTTATATTGACGACCTATGTATTATCTGGAATGGGTGACAGGAGGAAGCTTTTGCTTTTGTTAATGAAATCAATACCAATGACCTCAATCTTAAGTTTACTGCATCAGTCACCAACAGTTCAGCTGAGTTTTTGGATGTCCAACTTTACATTGAGGCTGATACTCTTCACACTAAGCTACATAGGAAGTCCACAGCAGGCAATTCAATTCTTTACGTCAAAGCTCACATCCTAGTCATACCATCAATAACATTCCGTACGGAGAATTTATTTGTATCCAACGGATTTGTAGCAATGAAGAGGCAGCCAATTTATACTTAGCTGATGGTGTCCAGAGATTCCTCCAAAGAGGATATAGCAAGAAAATACTATAACATGCACTTTTGAAAGCTAAGATTAGATTGAGGGATGATTTACTCAATCCTTGTGCTATAGCAGCAACAGACCAAAAGCTAGCCTGTCCAGTCCGCCTTATTACCACCTTTTGTACCCAGGAAAAAGCCATCCAATTCATTATTTGCTCAGAATGGGGCCCATTGTTATGACGGACAACATTTTAGGCCCTATCATGCCCAGCCAACCGGCAATCACTTTTAGAAGGTCGCACTCAAGGAGGGATGCCCTTGACAGATCCATGCCAGAGGTTCCACCGAAAAAAACCTGGCTATCCAAAATGAGTTTCTTTAAATGCACATCTTGTCGTGCTTGCACGTTTGCGAAGAATGGCACCCATTATAAAACTGCCTTCAGCGAGCAACAGATCGCAATTCGTGAATATCTGACCTGCAGGTCAGATTATGTAATCTAAAAACTCAGATGTACTTACGATCTGGAATATATTGGAAGTACAAAGCTTCCAGTAAATAAACGCATTCTGCAGCACGTAGGGGCCATTGTTAATTCTGATAGTAACAATCCGGTGGCCGGGGGGCGGAGCTAGCTGGCGAGAGGAATGGCCGCCTAATCTCACAGCTCCGCCGTGTGCAGCCCTAAATATCCTTCAAAATCCTCCAAAGCAACGTTCTGGGATCAGCCCTGGCTCCCGCAAACTGCCTGGAGTGTGGGGGGCAGTCGGGCGTCCCGGCGGCGGCGAGTGTGCGGAGCCACAGCGGACCGGAGGAGTGCCGAGCATCGGAGGTGCTGGGCCGCAAAGCCACGGGCTGGAGTTCGTGGGCACCCGGGAGACGTGACAAGGCGTGCTGCAGCGGCTGCCGCGAGGCATCGGTCTATTGACCCTCCCTCATCCGGAGCACCGGGGACACATTGGCAGCGTGCCTGGAGCTGACGGCCCCCCCGCCGCCCCCCGCAACAATGCCCAGTGGTGCAAGTCCTAGGATACCTACCCCCCTCCTACTGAACCACTGCAAGGGGACGAGGGAGGAATACGGCCCCCCCGAGGTCCGGCTGCCAGGGACCCGACTTCGGCTGCCACGGGGCGCGGTGCGGGAGCGGACATTGCGGTGGGCTGGACTGGGGGCCCCTACTCGTGAGGGACGACGACCTGTCCTCTGCAGAATCCTCGCGCCCTTTCTGTGCTCAGTGCCTGCGGTGCTGAAGGTGCAGGTCGCCAGCGAGGAAGCTCCTGATATTGCGCCTGAACGGCGGGCCCCCCTGTTCCACCCAGTTGGCCCTTCAGGACTGACGCCGGCTCGACTGTCTCTCCGGAGGTTCACGCCTTAGTGCCAATAGCCCGAAATACCACGGAGCCCCGGCCGGGGGGTGGTTCGAGTTGAGGAGCGGCCCGCAGGTGTTATAGCCTTGTGCATCATCGCCCTGAGGGCTACCTTAACAATCCTACGCGTTGGTGAGGCCTGCAGGAGTAAGGGGTGGCATCATGGGCAAGGGCGATAGAACTCAAAGTAAGCTGCCCTTCTCTCAGAAGCGTCTGTTACAGCAGAGCCCGGTAGCTGAGGGTGGCCCGACGGAACACTTGGTGGAGGCTCCGAGCATTGACACAGACTTAAAGACTATGCTGCTCTCTGTGGAACAGGGCATCCAATCCAGCATCTCGGCCTTTGGTCCAAGATTGACGCGATGTCCTATAGAATGGATCGGATGGCAGAGCGGCTGGACAAACATGCCGAGAGGCATGATATGGCAGAACGCAGAATGAAGGAAGTGGAGGAGGCGCAAACAGATCTGGATACGGCACAGAAGAAGATGGAGCGGATGATGCGGACACTGCAAGATAAAACCGAGGATTTAGAAGCGCGTTCTCGGCGTTGTAACCTGTGCATCACGGGCCTTCCGGAGACTACGGCGACGGGCCCTATGGAGCGCTTTGTGGAACAGCTTCTCATGAAACTTCTTGGTGACGGAGTGTTCTCACATATGTTTACAGTGGAGAAAGCACATAGATCGCTAGCACCCAAGCCGCAGCCTGGGGCGCTTCCACGCCCTATTATAGCGAAACTTCTCAACTATAGGGACAGAGACACTGCACTCCGTTTGGCACGCACAAAACAAAACCTACAATATGAGGGGTCAGCTATCTCCCTGTACCCGGACTTTACGGCTAAGGTGCAGGAGGAGCGGAAACAGTTCATACCGCACAGTAACGCCTAAGGGAGATGGGTCTGGACTATGCGCTGCTGTATCCGGCTAAGCTACGGGTCAACAAAGGAGGCCATTCTCATATCTTTACGGATCCTAAAGTGCTGCCGCAGGCGATGAAGCGATGGTCGAGGGAAGCGAAAGGAAGCTCGGACAAGAATCAAGAGGGTGACGACAGCGAAAGCCGCTTAGACGAACAGGACTGAACCCTGTTGGTCTGGGTTGCCCTGCTGACCGCCGGGTGTACGAGAAGCGGACTCCAGATTCGTTCTCGTTGTGGCCCACTCCAGATGGGGTGAAGGACAACATGGTGCATCTTCTGAGGACTGCAGGTTGAACAGATAAGTGGTGGGGAGGGCGAGGGTGTATGGGAGGGGGGGGCGGTTCTCGTCGCGACTTCTGTGCGCCCCCCCCCCCCTGTCCAGGCACCTGTTGGGGCACGCCGCATGATTTGTGCTAGTAGATGTTGGGGGCTGACGGCACTGGGCCTGCGAAAATTTGCTGATTAAGGACCTGGGCATGTACCTCGCGGGGGCACTGTGACACTGCTTACTGTTAAGATGTTGAATGTTGCACTGGCCGAGGGTTTCTGTGCACGGCGGGAGAGGGGGAGAAAGGCTGAGGAGCGTTCTGAGACATAGGTAGAGACTATGACATTTGGCTACCTAGGCCCCCACGAGTTCAGCACACTGTTTTGTTGGTTGGCTTTAGTTGAGGTGGGATCTCTGGGGAGCGGGGTGGGCACAACACTGTCGGACTGGGTTGGGGTGGGTCTGCTGTGGGTGGGGGGATGGAGGGGAATGCTTGGGTGTTTGCTGTTTCTGGGTAGGGGGGGCAGGGTGGGAGGTGGAGGAGGAGGGGGGCTATTTCCTGAATGTTCGCTGCGCCCTTTGAATGCTATGTGTGATGTTGGTGGCATGAAGGTATTGTGCTATTATGTGACCTCAGTTAACTCCGATGGCTAGTGCCCAGGTGACGAACTTGAATAATCCTCCTGATATCTTAGGAGTGTTGACCTGGAATGTCCGGGGTCTCAATGACCACAGGAAACTGAGGAAAGTACTCCATTATCTACAAAGACATCAGGTAGATTTGGCCCTCATTCAAGAAACCCATTTACCACTCACGAGCAAGATGCTACAGCACAGGGGTCTGTTGGGCAACTCTACAGTGGCGGGCTACACTACACACTCTAGGGGCGTCTTGACATGGGTGAACCCACGCTCCAAATTGGTCCTCCGACCACTTAAGGCCGATCCCTAGGGCCGCTACCTAATCTCGAGGTGCGAGGGTAGGGGCCTTGACTTAATAGTGGTAAATGTATATGGCCCGAACTATGACTCCTCCGATATCTATGCCCGCTTGGCCCTTTGTTGTAGAACATACGCCTCGGCGCACATGCTCTGGGGGGGTGATTTTAACCTAGTCCTGGACCCCGGGTTGGATAGATATTCTGGCCCCGCGTGAAAGACAGCTGCGGCAGTGGTGACCCTACAGGCAGAGCTGCTGACTCTAGATCTAGTGGATGTCTGGAGGAGCAGGAATGCGGACAGGGGTGGGTTCACTCATTACTCTTCCTTTCATGACATATATACCAGGATCGATTACTGGTTGGCCTCTCACTCCATCACCAGCCACATTGTGCAATGCTCCGTGCTCACGGGAACACTGTCTGACCACTCCCCAATTCTGCTAGTCCTGGTGACGCTGAATCGCAGGATCCCCCCGTTCACCTGGCGCTTCCCTCCATATGCTCTATTGGACGATACCTTTAGAGGGGAACCTGCGGAGGAAATAGACGTCTTCTTCGAAAAGAACCTAGGCTCGGTGGATAACTTCCACACAGTTTGGGAGGCCTTCAAGGTCTTTATCCGCGGGATAGCCATGGCCAAACATTCCAGCGTGCTGAAGGCCATACGACAGCGGCTACGTACCTTGGAATCCCAATTAGCGGACCTGGAGACGAGACTCCTGACTGACCCAGACCCTACTTTGGTAGATAGGCTGAGATCCCTAATCTCAGAATTCAAAGAAGAGGCGGACAGGGAGGTCTGTTACATGGGGAAATACACCTCGGCGAGGACTTACGGTGAGAGTGAGCGTCCTAGCTCACTGTTAGCCAGACTATTGCGTGACGATAAAAAGACCCCCCGTTTGGCGGAGCTTGAAACCCCGGGAGGACACACAGTCACGGCAGAAGGGGACATTCTCTCTGCTTTCCGTGACTACTATTCGGACTTGTACACTACCAAGACACACTATCTAGAGGCTGACATGGACGATTACCTGGAGCATATACAACTACCATTTTTAGCGCAATCAGACAGAGAGTTTCTCATGTCACCGATTCAAGCGGACGAGCTCTCTGAGGCCTTAGCTTCCATGCGTGTCCACAGCGCTCCCGGGATCGATGGCTTGACAGTAGGCTTTTTTAAGGCTTTCAAGGACAAACTCTTCCCACACCTGTTGTCCCTGTTTGACGAGGTATGCGAGGAAGGCAGCATGCCCAGCACTATGAGGGAGGCCCTCTTGGTCACCATACTGAAGCCGGGCAAGCCCCCTGGTGTCTGCAATTCGTACAGACCGATTTCACTCCTAAATGTGGACGCTAAACTTTACGCCAAGGTCATGGCCACCTGACTGGCCCTTATTGCGCCGGAGGTGGTTACCCCAGAACAGTCCGGTTTTGTACCGGGACGAAACCTGTCCTATAACATACGCACAGTGCTGGGCACTATGCAGCATGTGCGTCAGGATGCGAAGGCTGTCGCAATCTTCTTAGACATGGAGAAGGCGTTCGATTCCGTTGAATGGCCATTCATGCTGAAGGTCTTCCGTCGCATGGGGCTGGGTGAGCAGTTTTTGCAAATGATAGGCGCCCTGTACTGGAGACCGGTGGCTCGGGTGCGACTAGGGGATCAGGTCTTGGACCCCTTTCCCATCAGTAGAGGCACGAGGCAGGGCTGCCCCCTGTCCCCGTTGCTATACGCCCTCGTTGCTGAACCACTCGCGTGCGCACTAAGGGAGTACCATTGGCATAGAGGGGTTAGCTTTCCGTCCTACAAAATAGTCATCTTGACGTATGCGGACGATACGCTACTGTACGTGCGAAATCCAGAGTTCAACCTGTCCCCTGTTCTATGGGAGGTGGTGCGCTTTGGCGCCCTCTCGGGTCTTAAGGTTAACTGGGAGAAGTCGGTGGCGTTCCCACTGACCCCGGTGACGGATCGCTTTGAAATGGAATACCCGTTACACTGGTCGACAGACCCGGTACGGTATCTTGGCATAAAGATCCACACTGATCCGGAGGTGCTCTTCTCTGAGAACTATGGGGTGGCTTTTAGTAAATGTGAAGAGGACGTGAAACGATGGTGCAAGCTCCCGCTTTCCCTGATGGGCCGCGTGGCCATCATGAAGATGGTGATTCTCCAGAGATTCTTATTCCTATTCACCACCTTACCCATAATTCTGTCACGAGCCTTCTTTCGGAACAAAACTTATGACCCGCTTGGCTTGGGGAGGTAGACAGCCACGCGTCCGATGGAGCACTCTTACACTCCCGTGTGAGTTGGGTGGGCTGGGTACGCCTGACCTGGAGAGATATTATAGAGTGGCCCAGGCCACGCACCTGCACACATGGATTCATGGCGACAAGAACATCCCGCACGTAAGGTTGGAACGGCTTTTCGCGGAACCTCTCCCGCTATCGGCCACCGTTTGTACTCCAGTTGATCGTAAGGTGGGTGTATTGGACTCGATAACGGCCACAAAGCATACTTGGAATGCCTTACTGCAGGCTAGGGAGGAAGTGCTGCTGTACTCCCCTGCGATAGCGGTGGAATGGCTGCAGTGGCTGGCCCCCATTGGGGACGGGAATGTACACCGAGCACTGCATGAGCTGGGGCTCGAGACTGCGGGGGATCTATTTGAGGATGGTAAGTTCAAAACGTGGGATCAGGTTGCACAAGGTGTTGAGGGCCCGACACTGTTGCAGAGGTTTCAGTTCCACAGACTTAGAAGTGCCTTGAGAGACGTCCTAGGGCAAGAACTGGCAGAGCCGCCAGATATTCCAGAACTCTCGTACGTCATAGTAACAGCGTCCCCACGGCATTTGGCGACGCATCTGTAAGAAAGCATTGCCTCCCACAGAGCACAGGAGCCTTCCAAGGCCCGATTGGCTTGGCAAACTGACCTCGAGACGGAAATATATGACTCGATGTGGGCGTATTGTTGCGCCAACACTAGAAAGGTGTCTCTGAACGGGCGACACAGGTTGGTACACTTTAAATTCCTACAGAGAGTGTGTTATACTACTGGACGATTGCATCATTATGGCCTCAGACAGTCCCCCGAATGTGAGCGCTGCCATGCTCCGGTGGCGGACTTCCTGCACATGGCGTGGAGCTGCTGCAAGATATATGAGTTCTGGGAGGCGGTTATTTCGGAATTGAGCGAGATACTAGACCATGACCTACCGATGGACCCTGCTCTGGCACTTCTGGGCTATTCAAGGCCTCTGCCGGTGGCGTGTAGGAGGTTGGCGGACATGGGACTGTTGTTGGCGAGACGTACGGTGGCGCAGTGTTGGATGAGAGGGCCGACCCCGACCAAAAAACGTTGGGCCAGGGATATGGTATATTGCTGCACACAAGCAGAACATTACAGCGAGCTCCTGCCTCCCACCAGCAGGCCGAAAATCTTCTGGAGCTTATATACCATCTTCAGAAACACAAGGGAAGACACAGTGGACACACAGCGGGCAGAAGGGAAGGATACACAATAACGACATGCACACTATACACTCTAGAGGCCTCAATCGAGGAAGGGATTACTTTGAGTGGAGGGACAGGGCGATGGCTGGGTGGAGTGTTGAAGCCTGGCTGTCCTGGGGCGAGGGACAGACAATACTACACTTGGAAGGTTCCAAGGGGCGGGGGTGACACTTACCTGGCCTGCTCAGAAGGAGGTACGCCAGGGACAAAGGAGACGGACACCAACACGAGACTACACATGGCACTGCATACAACAGGTGGGTCAGCGAACGGGTAGGGAGGCAAGAGGGAGGGGGGTATGGGGAGTTCTATGGGGGTTTTTCTTCCTTGTTTGACTCTGAAGGGAGAGGGAAGTTCACTGTAGGGGAGAGGGGATTTAAAATACAAAATACACCTGCATTTCTAGCTTTACAGCATACGACCTACATAACCTACCCTCTGTGAGTGTGAAGCCATTTTCACGTACACAGCCATGATGTCGGAGGAAGTTCGCTGTTGGGCAGTCCACTATCAGTTGCTGTAGCACCGCCATATCCCCGGGTTGATGGCATCAGGCTGTGTATTCCGCATGGACTGTTTACTGTCTACTTGCATCATTCCACCTTTATCGCATCGCCGGCCCGGGAGGTTGTAGGCGGAATGCTGTGTATGACTTGAACCATGTTAATAAAGGTGTTATAAAAAAAACAACAAAAAAAAAACTATCCGGTGGCCAGGCACTTCTATACATGACAATAAGCTCAGAGACTTGGAGTATACTGTTTTAGGTTCGGTCCCTAACCCCCGACGGGGCGGGAATCGCGACAAATGTATTAGACAAAAAGAAACCCATTTTATTCTTTCATTGGACACTAAAGTTCCCAATGGATTGAAATGAATGATGAAAAGTTTCTTTTAATTATGTGGTCTTAATAATGTATGAAATGTAATAAGAATTGTGTAATGTTGTATTAATTGTAAGTTTTTAGTAACTGAACAATACATTTTTCATTCATTCATTCAATGGATTAAATATTAATGAGGATCTGCATAATTTTTGTTAATTTCTGTGCCCCTTGCCTATGATATGATCTTTATAATGTTCCAATTGATTATTGTAAAGTATATGCTTCCACATGGTGGCTTCTATTCTCCATTCAATCGTTATTCAAGGAGTCCTATTTCTAATGCTGTTTTTCGCAATATTTACGAATCCATGGTTCCCAATCTTTGAGCCTCTGTTTTGCTGCTAGTTGGCTTAATTTTTTATGCTTCTCAACACTGATAACATTACACAGCACTTTTTGCACTTTATTGACTATCCTGGCACAATTTAGAATCAACTTGGCACTTCATGGGGGGTGGCTCAATTTACAACGTCATGTGATCAAGGGCTCGAGGGCCCGAAACGCGTCATGGCGGCGATTGTATTGCACATGGAATAAATACTGCAAACTACCTGAGAAGGTCCGTCTTCGTTTTTCTGGCAACATTTGGAAGGAGCAACCGGAGTTCTTTGGATATATATAAATATATATATTACCTACTGGCGGTCGCCAGTAGGTAGTTATAGTTAGGATCTACTTTCCATAGGAAATCCGCAACATTCTATTGGGAATAACTTTGAAGCCGGTGGACGAATCTTCACAAATTTCTCAAAGTAGGTGGCCCGCTCCACTCCGCTCCTTCCCTGAAAATGTGGGGGAGATTCGTCAAGCGGGGCCAAGATAAAAGGGGGTCTCAAAACGTGTTTTCTCCATGTTAATTTCTTCTGTCTCGGTAGGATAGAGACATAAGAGGGGCCAAAAACAAAAGAGGGCAGGGTAGACCCCCCTGACCCCTAGGTTTGATGTGGGGGACATAAAAGGGCCCCGGCGCTGAAAAAAAAAAAAGAAAAAAAATTGAGTTTCGCTGGGGGAGCGACCGGTAAGCGCCCCGGTACACATTCCGTGGAGCGTACCGTGGAGAAAAAAGCATGACAGAGTTTCCCAAAAAAGTTGCTTTTTTTAAACATTAGAGGTAGTTCTAAAAAGAACTGTTGTTTTTATTCTTTTTGTTCTTTTACATTTTTTTATTGTTTTTTTGAACATTTTTTACTTTTTTTGACTTTTCTGAACATATTTTTTTTTTTATTTTTTAAGGGGAGAAACAAAAACAGAGAATTCAAAAGGGCTCAACAGGAGCAAAAAAAAAGCGGAAAAAATTAATGTTTCCTTGGGCACTTGTGGTTATCTCAAGCACGGTTAATAAATAAGTGTGATGCATTTCTCTCCATTGCATATTGTTTGTCCACAAATAATTCAAACCATTTTAAAATTGGAAAACTTTGTTTGTGTGGTGGAGCACATCTCCCTAACTTTCGGCCCTGATGGGGTGTAAACATTAGTTTGGGAGGTGCTGGCAGAAGATTGGGCCGGGTTTCTGGCCAGTTCCCTGACCTCTGCCCTAGCATAGTTATTTGATGCTTATGTTGCATATGTCTGATCATGGTGTGGTTGCCAAAGGAGTATTTTTTGGGGGGGATTCCCCCTTGACAGCTCCGGATGACATATTAAGCAGGTTGCCTTAGGCGCATTTACTTTTTTTTGTCGTTGGGGAATGAAAAAAATTGCCAGATGATGTGCTCTTTTGGTTTGTAGGTAATATTGTCCTCTGGGACGAATCTCCTCTCCTCCTCCTCCTCCTCCTCCTCATCCTCCTCCTCTTTTTGATCTCCACCACTGTGAAGTTGTGGTGGTCCTTGTGGTGGTGGTGGTGGTGGTCCAGAAGATCCAGCAGCAGCAGCTAATGTAGCCATTTTCTACTGAAATAACTGCAGGTCTACCTCTCTCAAAGCACAAAAGTAGAATGAGGAAAAAAGGTGGTGTCTTTCATCATTTGGAAAAGAAAACTGTTCTGAACCAATGAAAAGTGTTATTTTTAGGTCACATGACCTGGCCTTACATCATTAGGAAACCAAAAGTAAAATGAACCAATAAAAAGTTTTATTTTCAGGTCACATGACCTGACGCGCCTACGCTACGCGCCCGGGCCGTGCCGCGAGGCGTGCAGCGTAAGTGCGTCAGGACGTTGCGCGATCGTATGCGCTCGCGTGCTCCCAGGTGCGCTTACGCAGTGCATCATATGATGCATCACGCGGTTATGCGAAACCTCACGATGTTGTTTTCGTACACGAGAATAGCGCTAACGGGACGCTCACCGGTACGCGCCCCGTGGCACGCCAACGCACTGCGCTTACCCGTGCATTCACCGGTACGCGCCCCAGGAGCGCTCCGGGGCAAAAAAAAAAATATATATATATATATTACATAATTATACAATATAAAATTTGTTATAAAATTTTTTACTTTTTATACCTATAGAGAAATGATATTAAAAAACAATTGAAATTCACTGAAAAAAACATAGGTTTCACACCAGTTATAGTTGGGAATTAGCATTTAAAAAACCTATTAAATTCACTGAAAAAAAACATAGGTTTGACACCAGTTATAATTAGCTGGAAATTTTACTGACATAAAACCATTGAAATTCCCACGTTATAGTTAGTTAGACTCACTATAACTTGCGCGTGTAATGCACTGCTGATGACATCACATATTACATCACTCATGACATGGTCAGTGACATCACTCATGACATCACTGATGACACCATCCTTGTGACAGAGTGACAGACCTCCTTTCACTGTAAAGTAACCCTTGAAACACATATTCAAAAATAGAAACTAACATTTTCAAAAAAGTGGAGATACCCATATCAGTTACAACAACCAATTCAGTAATTCCACCATTTATATACACATCCACTCATTCACCAACAGTTCTATATAGTCAATCATACATATACTCACTCATCATATGTAGTGATACACCTATACATCCTGTAACACTCCGACAGTCTTCCAAAAGTTGCTCACACACATACTCACACATGCAAATAAACTATTGAACATCCATTTATTTGCATATACAGCTAAACACACACTACCACCTTACTTCTAAGGAAACTTACACATACTTACTCTCTTAAACAATCACTTATAGAAACACATACTTATTTAAACAAGAACTCTTTCAATCTCTCACTCTAACATATACTCACTTATATTCATCAATACTCACATATACTAGATTAAAACATATGTAGTTACTGATAAAGACACTAGTGAGACAGTCATCCACTTACTAACACACACATATACAACCTCATCCATCCATACAGTCCTGCACATATGCCGTCTTCCAAACACATAAACAGTGAGTCAGTCATTGATGCATCTATGTACTAAGTAATACCCCCACCAAACCATACAGACACTCATACTGATACTAAAAAAAACATCTAATAACCCATATACACACACATGTAGCTACTCACCAACCCATGCAGCCACGTATACACAAAGTGAAACACTGATACAAACATTTAAATATTTAAACAATACTCGCTAATATATGTATTCACTAAAATACACTTAATAAGCCAGTTAACCAATCAATTTTTTTAAAAAAAAACATCCATTAAGACACTTATTTAAACATTTATTCTTATATCGACCTTTACATATACAAATATAAAACATATTTATTTTTCAGAAAGACACACATTCACTGGATGGTGTCATCAGTGATGTCTTGAGTGATGTCACTGACCATGTCATGAGTGATGTAATATGTGATATCATCAGCAGTGCATTACACGCGCAAGTTATAGTGAGTCCAACTAACTATAAAGTGGGAATTTCAATGGTTTTATTCAGTAAAATTTCCAGCTAACTATAACTGGTGACAAACCTATGGTTTTTTCTGTGAATTTAATAGGTTTTTTAAATACTAATTCCTAACTATAACTGGTGTGAAACCTATGTTTTTGTCACGTGAATATATATATATATATATCCAATTCGAACAGGAACCCAAATTTCGAATCGAGGCCACAGGAAGTATTTTTGCTCGTCATTTAATTACTTGAAATTCACAGCTTGCTAGCAGGCATACATCACAGAAAAGGACATCAGAAATTCAAGCGCTGAACGCGTTTCAGGAGTCCATCCCTTCATCAGCAGCGTAAATTCATAGGGGAGATGAATGCACTGTTCATGGCGCACACTTTTATACAAATACCTGCCTCAGTGGGCGTGGTCGATTTCATGGCTTTCTGGGAACCGTAGTGTTGCCCGTTATTTTCTCCAGTGGGTGAGCTTACATTCTTCAACTTGCGAAACAGATTAAAACCCCAGTGGGTTGATGCGCTTGCATGGCGAATGCCTGCCCTGCTTTGGAGATGCAAATCCGAGCGTCAGGCTGGCAACTCCCTGTAAGTGTCCAGGCTGTCTTCCTCCCAAAGTACAAACGCCCCTGCAGTGTTTGAACGAGTCCGCAGCAGCAGTGGTCCTCAATTCACGACCTAGGCAGGTCTTTAAAAATCCAATTCAAACAGGAACCCAAATTTCGAATCGCGTCCACAGGAAGTATTTTTGCTCGTCATTTAATTACTTGAAATTTGCAGCTTGCTAGCAGGCATACATCACAGAAAAGGACATCAGAAATTGAAGTGCTGAACGCGTTTCAAGAGTCCATCCCTTCATCAGCAGCGTAAATTCATAGGGGAGATGAAAGCCCTGTTCATGGCACACACTATTATACAAATACCTGCCTCAGTGGGCGTGGTCGATTTCATGGCTTTCTGGGAACCGTAGTGTTGCCCGTTATGTTCCCAAGTGGATGTGCTTACATTCCTCAACTTGCAAAAAAAGATTAAAACTTCAGTGGGTTGATGCGCTTCAATGGCGAATGCCTGCCCAGCTTTGGAGATGCAAATCTGAGCGTCAGGCTGGAAACTCCCTGTAAGTGGACCCAAGTGCCTAATTTGGCACTGGGATCGCTCATTTCACCACACTAGAGGAGTATCATTTTTTAGGTCAAACCCAGGGGCAAAGGCGGAAACCACCAAAAGAAAAAGAAAAAGGAGAAAACAACGACAAAGAAAAATCAGGAGAGGTGGAGGAGGCAAAGTGAGTCAAGAAACCACGTGGGAAGGGAGTGCGGTTCAGCAAGAGGGACAAATGATGGGTGAGCCTTCTTTCACTGATAGATTTCACTGCACCACTTCTACGAGTCTTTCTTGCGGGGGAACGACCACCCTGCATACATTATACCAGCCGCTGGTAAAATGTTTCACAGGAGTTACCAATTCGTGTATCTGCCTAGATCCCTCACTTTGTAAATATGGAGCGCGATGGCGCATTATTTATGTGCCGCTGCATCAAGAAATGTGACCCAACAGCAGTGCAAAAGTGTCGCAAGAGGCTCATAAATAAGCCCCTTAGAATTTAGGAAGGCTCAAAGAGTATATTTTGCTTCCTCTCCTCTGTAGCCATCCCACATGAACTACACAAAACATATTAGGAACATTTTGTGAGTGCTAAAAGAAGTAAACACACCAGTAACCAAGGAAAACTTTCTGCTGGAATCGTTATGGCTATTGCCCAGAATGCTTCCGAAAGAAATCAAATGGCGTGGAGTAGAGAAATAGAGCAGCCACTTATGTATATTTGACAGCAGATTGCATTAGTTGCTCCACCTCAGATCTCTGAATGAAAACCTCCTCATCTTCCTTGCGATTCTAACCATCTTATTTTTCATCATGGGACTTTGACATCAATGTTGATTATAATACTGACATTATGTACTATCAAAGCAGGATGAACAGCAACAATAAGTTAGGTACAAACTGTGGTCATGCATGGAAATACATTTGCCCTTGAAAGGAGCATCAGCCATTGTAGCAAGTAAAACTGTAGCATTTTCAATCGCAAGTGGATGTGTTATTCACTAAAATGGATGCATGCCTATCTGGGATTCTGCTTGAGGAACCGGACCCTGCCCCACGGTTGAACCAGCATTCTACAGCTATTCGAGCCGTGGCCATTTTGTCTTTGTGCGAGGACCCCGTGAGGAAACGAGTATCGAAGCGAATATCGGAACCAACGAATGGCGCTCTGGAAGATGGTGTCCCCGAGGCCGTGAGTGTATCACCGTACCTTTCATCACTATTGACTTTGGAGGTATCGAATGGCATTCCCCCCCCGGAGACTAGCGCTGTATACTCTTCTCTCATCCTGTGGTTGTCTTTCCCTTTTTTGGAGCTTTTACGATCCAGAGGCAAGAAATATCAGGACGGTCCAGTTAAGAGAAGGGAACTTTCTGCGCTTGAAGTTCTTTTGAAGTTACCAGCTACAGGTTGTAATGGATTGACTTTCGATGACTTCCCTCTCATCTATGCTTCGTTTGTGTGCTCATGGGTCTTGCAGGGGAGAGTTCGGGTGCTGGTTCGAAAGGGTCTAGGTTAAGTCAATTGAATCTGGATGGTTTGGAACTACTGTTATAGATGCTTGAATTGTATCTGTTTGATTAAAGAGGCTGGGCGGTGTATCACGGTGCCCCCTATTGTCTATTGAAAGAGTAGCTATACATCCGTCTTTTGTGACAGGGGGTGTCTGCTTTTGGCGGGGGGACCATGGGGCCGGGAACATGGTACGACTATGCCCTCCTCCATTCTTTTTCTTCCTTCCTTTAGGGTTTAGGTTGATGGGGCAACAGGCACGCTGCTAGTGGGGTTAGGCTATAGCCATCGGCAGGGGTGCAGGGTGGGGGGTTGGAGTTTTTTTTTTTTGCCTTTTTTATTTTCTATGGCCTTTTTCTTCCTTCCCTTTATTCCTGTAGGATCAGCATGGTTTGTGTCTTATTCTGATTTCATTGTAATCTGGAATTTAGTGGCTATGCTTTTTACGTCAGTCGAACTTCTGGGTGGGCAGGCCCTGGGAACTGGCGTTCACGAAAACGTATATTGTTTTGTTGTTTAGTTTGACTCATACGCATTAACGCCAGAGTCCCACGAATGGCTGTTTTTACATGCATATTCTGTTTCCTTGGCCTGTCCCCCGTATCCTATTGTTCAATCAATCAATCAATCAATCAATCAATCACGACATTTGTATAGCGCGCTACTCACCCGGAAGGGTCTCAAGGCGCTTGGGGAAGGGGTCCGCTACTGCTCGAACAGCTAGGTCTTCAGTTGCTTCCTGAAAGAGAGGTGGTCCTGGGTCAGCCGAATGTGGATGGGGAGGGAGTTCCATGTCTTGGCCGCCAGGTAGGAGAAGGATCTGCCTCCGGCATTGGCTCTTCGGATGTGTGGTATGGTGGCGAGGGCGAGGCTGGCAGACCGTAGCTGGCGGGTGGGTGTGTGGAAGGTCAGGCGGTCGTTGAGGTACTTGGGGCCCAGGTCGTGGGGAGACTTGTGTGCGTGGGTGAGGAGCCTGAACGTGATCCTCTTGCTAACGGGGAGCCAGTGCAGGTCCTTCAGGTGGCCGGAGATGTGGTTGCGTCGGGGGATGTCCAGGATGAGTCGGACGGAGGCGTTCTGGATGCGTTGGAGTCTTTTCTGTAGCTTGGCTGTGGTTCCGGCGTAGAGGGTGTTTCCGTAGTCCAGTCGGCTGGTGACGAGGGTTGGATCCATCGGAAGATCTTGCGGAGCATGCAGATGGTGTGAAAGCATGAAGAGGAGACGGCGTTGACTTGTCTGGTCATCGAGAGGGAGGAGTCCAGGATGAAGCCCAGGTTGCGTGCGTGGTCTGTAGGCTTGGGGGCGGTGCCCAGGGCTGGGGGCCACCAGGAGTCGTCCCAGGCGGAGGGTGATGGTCCTAGGATGAGGACTTCCGTCATGTCTGAGTTCAGTTTCAGGCGGCTGTTCTTCATCCAATCGGCGATGTCTTTCATCCCTTCGTGGAGGCTGGTTCTGTTGTGGATGTCGGCAATCTTGCGGTGGAAGAATGAAGCGAGGGAGTCGCAGAGATATTGTGAAGGGGTGATGTCGGTGTTGCCGGTGCTGGGGTTGGAGAACTCCTTGACGATGCTGAAGAGTTCCTTGCTGTCGTGGGCGTTGTTGTCCAGTCGGTCCTTAAGTGATTTCTTCTTGGTGGTGCGGATGAGCTGGTGGTGCTTGCGGGTCGCGAGTTTGAGGGCGGTCATGTTGTCAGTGGTCCGGTCGAGGAGCCAGGCTTTCTCAAGGGTGCGGCAGGTCTTCTTGGAGTCCTTGAGTTCGTCGGTGAACCAGGGGGCCTTCTTGCTTCTGGGTCTGCTGGGAGGGTTCTTCAGTGGTGCGAGGTCGTCGGCGCAGGCGGTCAGCCACTGCGTGAAGTTGTATGGCACCTGATCCGCTCATTTAAATAATATAAAATGAAACCTTTATTATATTCTGTGATTTATCAATGCCTTCTACTACAAGATCCATCCTGAATCACTGCCGGACCTCAGGGTTGTCGGATGAGGAGCTGTTTTGTATTATGATAAATCGGCATTTACTTCTGTTTAGCGGCCGGCCCCTGCGGTTGTAGGCCCATACTTGTACTTTATGAATGTTGCAATAAAGGTTTTCCACAAAAAAAAAAAACTGTGCCATTTCAATTAGAGAGCTGGAGTTCTGCGCCACATTGGAGTTGATTACCAGAAAACCAGTTAGACTTTTTCTTAAGACTGTCCAAATGTGGTGATATCCACAAGGGATTTCTAGAAATTTCCCCCTAGCAGCATGCTACTCATGGTTAGATCTTTATGTATATTGTTCATTACTCGTATCATTATTCAAGCATTTATCTACCTATCAGATTATCAAAAATGCCACCTCACTCACCATCTTCAGTAAATATATGGTGCTTGCCAGATTTTGAAGCAAGAATGAGATGTTTACAGGCTATATTTGGGCCACTCAAAATCTGAGTGGCGCGGGATGCTTGGAAGGCAATTTAATTGGAGCAGCGTGTGCTACTGATGTTCTCAATACAGAAATCGATATAGTATTTAAGATTGGCTATTGTCCTGCAGATGGGGAGAAAGTCGGCAAGCAGCCAACACAGAGGCGCCCAAAATAAGACCTATCCGAAATACCCCCCACATTTTGGTGCACTATCTAAAACTGTTGAATTGTTGTTATTTGAATGGAAGGATTCTAGTGAAATAATACTTTAAAGTTAAAAGTCCATATGTAAATGAAGTGTACACATTAAGAGAAATTAGATATTGGACAGTTTTAGACCTATTTACCAATATCGATCTTAAAGGGGTAATCCAGTGAATGATATCACAGTGCACCTCAAAATCCTAGCAGACACAATGCAATTAAGAAACATTCTAGAACGCCTGCTACCCATGGAGATCGTTGTGATTCAGTGCTGGGTAAAGAGAACTTTCCTTTCCTCTTCTCTTGATTGCCCCCTTTCACAGATCAAAGCACTGTGCCTTTTATGTGAACTGTGAAATATAGAGCATCATTTTGACATCAAGGTTCTGCTGAAGGCATGTCCTCTAGTACGTCTTTGGAGAGAAGACTGTATGATAATGATTTTATGTCTGATACTGGAACAGTCACGATAGAACCAAGAATTTTAAATGACAAATGTATATATTACACGTTTAACTGGCAGTTATTTAATTCACTGCTAAAGAAAAATAAGTGAAACTACCAGGGCAGTACTGGAAACTAAAAATTAACCATGACGCTAACAAAGAACATGTCAGAGCAATAAAAAGGCTGCGTAACCACCTCATCCTAACTATCAATTTATATGGATGACAGTATAAGCCATTTAAGAGGAGAACATATCTAAATGAATGGCACTAAATATGTTTAATGAACCAACCTTTTGCCATGAAAGAAGGTTAGTAGGTAGCACATTTCCAAGTTCTTCCATTTTCTCTCATTCTTTCATGTCTTTGTTACATCACACTTGGACTATCAGGACCTCAAATGTATGTGTATGTGTATGTAGAGCCTAAATGCATTGCTTAACTTCAGTCGGTGGTTGCAGGTGGTGGGCACTGGCACATATGTTTAGGTGTAAGAACTTATTTTTCAACATCAGGCTTTGATATCAAGCGAGAGAGAGAAAGGGAGAACGTGAGAAAGCTAAAAACTTTGTGAAAAATGGGATAAAGTGGGGATGAAAAAGAACCTGCAAGATTTAGATAAAGAGACTTGAGGCATACAGTGGTAGAAGAAAAGGCACGAGGTGGAATCAATACTAAGTAGCCTTTGTATTTGTCGGTATCGTGAACGCTCTTTAGAAGCTTTGAGCCCTTGCAGTAATTTTATTTTTTTTGTTGGTATTTTATTACAAATTAAGCTCTGCCTTAAGCCTTGAAACATACTTATCCAAAACTAAAGATTATGACATGGATGAGAATAAAAACGTAAAACAGTTTTGAAGATATACACAGCCCCAGAAGCATTCATCTATGTGAAAAAGCAGAACCTGCTGTTCGCTATGAGACACTGTCCTATGCAAAAAACAAATTGCATTTTCGGTCCACTGATAGGGAGAACCTGTCCTGTTCATTAGAGGTGAGAGCTAGACGATTATCTAATATGAAGTAGATTTGTACAATATGGGTAGCTCATTTCAAACATCTCCCAGTTTCATCGGGCTAGAAATCTGTTGGTCATCAATCATATTTCATACATTTGTTTGTTTGTTAGTTGTTCGTTCATTTCATAGTTTTTGCATTCAATCATTATTCCTTCAATAATCCATTCATTCATTTACTTGGTCACACATAAGTACCAGTTATTGTCTAGAGATGGTAGTACGGGAATGCTTGATAGATCTTTTATTGTAAATCAATAGTTAATTTCATGGTCTAGCCCACTCAATTTAAGGGTAAGGGAGATGTCACAGAGGAAGCATTACACTTTGAGAAAAACTAGTTGCCATTGATTGTCTTCTGCTGAAATTAGTTCCCTTGCGAACAATGGCATCGCATATTGCATTGCTAAAAATATCACAGGGTTGATTCTGTTCTTTATAATGAGCTCGAAAATATTCATTAAAAATAAGTAAAATCTGCACATGCCGTGATATAATATTTGAGAGTCACACATACTCCAGCAGGTGATTCAGAAATAAATCCAGGAGGATTGGAGAAGTAAGACTTTCGGCATAAATGTTAACTGTATGAACGAGTCTCACTTAGAATATGTTGCATGTAAATGTGCTCCTATTAATACTATACAAATGTGGCATGACTTTCGACTTACTGGACCCACCTATTCTGTTCTAAGTCTATCAACACTCTACAAAGACTATTAAGGGCGTTGAAAATGTGTGTATTTTTAGCACCATTTAAAGAAATGTAATAAAAGTTGCACTTTTAGAGTGAAATGTGGCTTATCTTTATCACGTGTAACTTTCTTCTTTTCTTTTTTTCACAAAACATATTTCGCATGAAAAAGATATTGAAGGATGACCCCAGATTTCTTCAGAAATTTTATAGGCGACTCAGTCCCTCATGGGGAAAAATTGTGCACAATTGCATAACGAAAATGCAAAACATTTTTTATAATTTCATATGGGTCAATTTTTGTGAGTTTCATGAATTTCAGCTGCATAATTTACATTTTCCCAGTTCTTCTAATAAACTGGTGGTTGGGAAGGTGTAGCATCCAGTGTGCATGTAAGACCAGTTTCTACAGTTTTCACAAGTGAGAAGAACACATCATCTTGAGGTAAAAGTAGGGCCAACAGGTAAGTTTCCACTTTCAAAAATGTTCTCAATTGTATACAATTATTTGTAAGAAACAGACAACAGTAGAAAATGTTATTAGGCAAAAAGGGAAAGAAAGACTTTAGCACACTCTGCTCTGCATAGTATTTACATAGGGAGAGCAAGCTGGGAGGCAAATCCTTCGGTCATGAATTTCAAAGATGAGGAGCGCTGTACAAGAAAGTGTGTGTCCTCCATTGGAGACCATAAACACCTTGCTTGATAATCATTACTTAGTTTATTGGAACAATGTAAATGAAATGTTCTGCTTTAAATATATATTTTGTCTTTTATTTAACAATTTAAGAAATCTATTGTGATTTTAAAAAATTGATTATTATCCTCGCCGTCATCATAATTATCAACAAAATGTAGTTCTAATTCTTGTGCCAGCCAGTTATTATGTTGCTATGCTTTTATCAAGTAATTATTAATCAAAACTTTTTTAGCCGTATTATTTTACATTTACATTACTAACATTTCTGTTTCCCCCATGTCTGTATCTCCTTGTCCCTGGTCAGACCATGCCCTTATCTCCTTCTCCCTTCTCCTCAACTCTGTCACTAAGGTCCCGCACGCCAAAAACACCTGGGCCCGGAACTGGAATCGTGTTGATTTCCCTTCATTGTCTTCCCTGCTCCTGAACTCCTCTCCTAACCTGACAGGCTTATCTTCTTCCTTACAAGCCACCGCTATTAACACCTGGCTCGCTGGAGGCTGCGATTCGGTAGCCCCTCTACGTCGGATTTCAACTCGACGACTTAAGGAATCAAATAGGTGGTTCAGTGAAGACCTGAAGGATCAAAAGCTGGCCCTACGACAGGCTGAGAGGCAATGGAGAAGGGACTATTGTCCCTCATTAAAAATTCACTATTTCACACTACTAAGTGATTACAAAAAAGCTATATTAGTTGCTAAAACTGCCTATTTTTCAACAAAAATTCTGGTGGCAGAGAACAAATCTAGGGAGATTTTCACAATAATTAACGATCTAGCTTACTCTGACTGTCCAGTGCTGTCTCTCCTTGATTCCTCCCCTTACCGAAGAAGTATTCTTAGAGATACTCCCAAAGGTAAAATCAGGCTCTCCGGCAGACATCTGTCCGGCACGTATTCTCCAACAGATTTATTCTGTTTGCACCCAGCCCCCGATCACTTTCCTTAACAGTTCCCTTGCCCAGGGGGTTGTGATCCCTGCACTCAAATCAGCCACAATAGTGCCTATTTTGAAGAAGTCCGGTGCTGATCCTTCCATCCCAGCTAACTATCGCCCCATTTCTCTACTGCCCTACCTGGGCAAGGTGCTTGAGCGCCATGTAACATCGGTACTCAGCGCCCATGTAGAAGTAAATGGTGGCCTGGCGTCTCGTCAGGCCGGCTTCTGTCCTAGGCACTCTACTGAATCTGTCGTGGTGTCGGTCCTGGACAACCTCAGGGAAGGCATGGACCAAAACAAACACCAGGCCCTAGTGCTCCTCGATCTCTCTGCCGCTTTTGACACGGTGGACCATTCTATCTTGCTTTCACGTGTCAGAGCGGCAGGAATCGAGGGCTCAGCCCTAGTTTGGCTATCGTCCTTCCTGAGGGACCGCACCCAGGCGGTCCGGCTGGGGGATTTCACGACTACCCCACTTCAGGTCACTTGTGGTGTTCCCCAGGGTTCCTCTCTCTCTCCTCTACTGTTTAATTTATTTATCTATCCTTTAATTTTTGCGCTCCAGCAGCTGGAGGTCACCGTATATAACTATGCAGATGACCTCCAGCTCATTTTCAATCTCTCTTCTTCTTCTCACTCTGTTTCCAACTTTCAGACTATTATGATTTTCATCAGGGACTGGATGAACCACAACCATCTGAAGTTGAACCCGGACAAAACCGAGTTGGTTCTCACGGGTGGTTCTTCCAGTCCCTGGAACTCTTTATTCTGGCCCTCTTCCCTTGGTCCCCCTCCCACTCCTTCCTCCACAGTCAAGACCCTAGGTATTAAAATGAACAATCATCTCACTCTACATTCACAAATTAGTTCTGTTGTTTCTTCTTGTTTTCTCACTCTTCGTACTATTCGCACTGTTTCCCGTTTCTTTTCTCCCCTGGCACTTAAACTGATCATGTCCGCTTTGGTGATCTCCGGGCTGGATTACGCCAATGCCCTGTACAACGGCATCCGGGCGTACAGCCTACGGAAGCTCCAGATGGTTCAGAACCAGGCGGCCCGATTGGTGTATGGCCTCTCCCGCTCTCACCATTCAACACCTTTATTAAAGGCGCTCCACTGGCTTCCTGTCAGGGAACGATCCCTTTTTAAAACTGTCTGTATGGTTTTTCAGGCTCGCCAGGGCTCTGCTCCCGCCTTCATTTCCTCCTTGATTAAGGAGTATATCTTTGCCAGAGAGCTCCGCTCATCGTCCCAATCACTTCTGCAAATTCCGCGTTACAAACGCAAAAAGTGGGGAGGAGCCAATTTTTCAACTTTAGCTCCTACTTTTTGGAATTCCCTCCCCGACCACCTACGGTCTGCTCAACATTACTCCTCCTTCCGTAAAGACCTTAAAACTTTTTTGTTCAAACAGGCCTTCTCTCTGTAAATTATGACCAATCCATTTCACTGCGCCAGTTATTTATGGCCTCTCTCTGCTAAATTTGTCTCCACAGCGCCAAGAAACCGCACGGTGAACGTAGCGCTTTATAAGTATTTTAAATTCAAATTCAAATTCAATTTGATTACAAAGTGTTATATCCTAGTCCTTGTAGCAAGTTCATTACAATAAAACCAATGTGATTGTGTCAGATTGTTGAAATCACTCCATTTGTTGAACATTTTTTCAATGCATTCGTTTTGAGGGATCGTGGATTATGCTACATAGATCCGATTGCACGAGGGGCCCATAAAGAAATATTTAATTCATTATGGTGACTCAAGGGAGAGAGCAGAAATACTCAATTTTTACCAAGGTATGGAGCATTTCTGCTCTCTCCTTGTGCTGGCATGCTGTGTGATCTTTTGCACAAATACAGGCACACTTGCACCATAGAGCATAGGGTATGACAGGCAAGATTTTCTTTGCCTGAAGGGACATCTTCCTACACTAAGACAATCCTTAGGGGCTAATTTATTTTTCCAATGTGTGCTTCAGATTGGAGAAACCAAAGGTGATGATGGACGGAGAGTTGACAATGCAAACACTCACCCCCAGTCAACTGATCTGGGTTTAATCATTACCGTTCATTAGCTCATTCCGCCACCCCAGTTCAGACATGGCCATATGCAAATCAGTCTGACCCTGTGCCTCATGGGAACAGTCCAGCCCGAACTGCCAAGCCACGTCTTCCCTAGACCGGAATCAAGCTTCCCAGGACCGGTTTCTGGCATTACAGCCGTCTTCAGCCGGGCTTGCTTGACTCCAGTGGCAAAGCGAGCAAGGGACTCACGTCTGAGCATACCCTGACAACTTAGGGCGAACAAAGAACATCCAAAGGTGATGATGGACGGGGCGTTGACAATACAAACACTCAACCCCATTCAACTGATCTGGGTTTAATCCATCACCGTTCTTTAGCTCACTCCGCCACCCCAGTTCAGACATGGCCATATGCAAATCAGTCTGACCCTGTGCCTCATGAGAACAGTCCAGCCCGAACTGCCAAGCTACGTCTTCCCTGGACAGGAATCAAGCTTCCCAGCCTGGCTTGCTTGACTCCAGTGGCACTCACGTCTGAGCATACCCTGCCAACTTTTGTATTGCTTCAGATTGGAGCACACCTGCAAAGAAGAAGTCACAAATAGAAATAAATAGATTTCCACTCATTTCTTTACTATTTTGTTGTTAAACTGAAGGGTGAGTAGGGGTAAAGGGTTTACTAGATTTAAAGGGTAGGTAAAGATAAAAGATGGTAACGTATAAAAAATAAGGGCGTTTAGGGATACAAAAACCACCTACTTCCGTTGAAGTTGATGAGGAGACACAGCGGGTCTTGTAAAACCATTTATTTAAACAGGCATGACACGTTTCGGTATTTAAACCTTTCTCAAATGCCATCTTGTTTTAAAAGTGCCTCTGGTGCTGACAGTTCCCAAGTGAGTCTTTTTATATAGCAACAAATCCTGAAGTAGTATGGAGCACACCTGGGTTACGTTACTCAGGTTCACTCAAGCAACACATTATTTATGACTGCAATACCCAGCATGCAGTTTGTCCATCGTGCTGGTGAGTGGTTCCATTTAGCTGGTATTTTCTTTCGTTTTGAGGTAGCAAACTGACTTGAAACGTGACCAGGTTGAAACTGTAGTGCTGTGCTGGGCAAAAATGCTCTTTACATCCCTCACTTCCAACCGCGTGATTCCGTCGGTAACAGGTCAGGAGACGCCATTGAAGTAACACCGTCTCTGCATGTAAGTATGGACTGTATTGGTAGCATGTCTGCTGTTTCCTCTGGAATGCGGGGTGGTCCAGGAAAGCGCCATTGATTCCCAAGACTCTTGTGGAAGGGCGATCCTCGCGTGTCACTGGCTTCGCGCAAAATATACAAAAACCACCTCCTTACGTCAAAGTTGATGAGGAGACACAGCGGGGCTTGTAAAACTATTTATTTAAACAGGCATGACGCATTTTAGTATTTAAACCTTGCTCAAATGCCATCTTGTTTTAAAAGTGCCTCTGGTCCTGACAGTTCCCAAGTGAGTCTTTTTATATGGCCCCAAATCCCGAAGTAGTATTGAGTGCACCTGGGTCAGGTTACACTGGTTCACTCAAGCAATACATTATTTAGGACTGCAATATCCAGCATGCAGTTTGTCCATGACGCTGGTGAGTGGCTCAATTTAGACAGTATTTTCTTTTCGTTCCAAGGTAGAAAACCGGTTTGACACGTGACCAGGTTGAAACTGTAGCGCTGTCCTGGGAAACAATTGTCATATATATGTGCGTGGGTGTGTGTATATGTGCCTGTGTGTGTATATATATCTATATGCATGTATATATGTATAGATGTAAGGATAAAGCTATTTCGAAGCTCAGGGTACAGCTAATATTCACAGACAGAAAGAGTATACACGTTATTCCTGAAAAGTAAGATCAAAAATTCAGTTTCAATACTGGGTATAAAAACACAGCATCAAGAGACCAGAGCTATCTTTCAAAAACACTGCCACTTAGTATGAAGTGATACCATCTTAGGGCCAAAGACAGCCAACAGATTCCTCATCGCTTTCCATAAAGCAAAATCGACGAGGCAGGACCTTGTGGTCAATAGTCCAGGTATGCAGCAACAAGAAATATGGCTGAGAGAAAGTAAGGGTTTCAGGCGGTGAGACAAATGCAAAGCCTGCAATTTTGGCATCACACAAGTGCCAATAACTTTCATCAATAAAAAAGTGGAAGATTATGAAACCTCTAAACTGTAAAAGACAATTTGCTGTACATGCCCTGAGATGCACCTGTTCCAAAATTTATATTAGTTGTAACATTTTAAATGTCCATCAGCATATTATTCAACATATTAGAGCCATAAAAAACAAAGACCAAACATACCCAGTAGCTAGATATTACGAACAGGTGTAGCTACATCCCGTGCACACATACAAAATTAAACAAGAAATACAAGTGTCATTTAAAAACAAATTCTACAGAATTCTTGGGTAATGTCAATCAATCAATCAATCAAAGGGTCTTTATTTCGGCCTAAGCGGCCATAAAAACACTGATAAAAATACAGTACAAGCCATTTGATAAAACGGAACAATCATTACAGTATGAAAAACAGCTGGTTAATCTAATTAAAACATTCTTATAATACCTACTACACTCCACTATCCCCCCAATCTATTCTGGCTGATCAGAGAGCAGGTCTGAAATTGTGCAATTTACTTTAAGTGCATGTGCAGTTCATATACAACGCCTGGCCTAGCGCAAATCATGAATTAAACTTAGTAAAGTGCAAATGCAATATGTAAACAGCATATGGTAATGTAAAGTGCGAGGGCAAGGTGTAACCAACATTTGGGCCTATGGTGCAAAAGGCAACCGCATATACTTCAAATAATTACAAAAGAACGGGTCCCTTGCATCATCTAATGTCCCTGTATCCCTAGGGCCCTCCAGGGAAGTTCATAATACACCGGTCACATATCCCCTCTAATGTTCCTAAGACGCATTGCTACTCTCAGAAAATTTACCATAGAGTGCAATGTTAAAATATCCAAAGAGAGTTTCAGGTACAGTAGAGCCACCTTCGCCTGTCTAAAACCAACCAAAACTCTTTTTAAAAAGTGTTTCCTAGGGAGCATGTAATACGGACATAACACCACAAAGTGAAGGGTATCCTGCGGAGATCTACGATCACAGACGCAGGGACCCTTTTGCTCCACAGTTTTAGTGAAACCAGCAGGTACCGCTAGGGTGTGATGTATAAGACTCAACCTGAAGCGCATCATAAGGAACCTATCCTGGGCACTGTGGGTAAGATACAGGTATGGTTCGTCAAAATGTGCCTTCTCACTGTGGGTTTTATTATCTCTACATCTTCCCTGCTGGAACTCAATAAATTCACAAACTCCCCCTTAACAATATTTTTATCTTTTGGCATAATTTTTGCGGGGTTAATGAAAAGATCCAGGTGACCCGTGGCCTTGAGGGAATCTCTAACATATTTAACCCCTTTGCTGCGGCGGCAATTCTGCCGCAGCGCTAGGGGGGAAGGGGGGCTGCGCGGCGCTCCAATGCTCGTGACGGAACCGCTCCATCACGAGCCTCAAGTGCACTGTGCTTGTGACGAGCGGTTCCGTCAAGGCCCCACCCGCTCAATGAAACGTCCAGCACAGGCGCGAAATCAGCACAGCACAGGCGCGCTGAGCGGGCCGTGACGGAACCGCTCCGTCACCAGCACAGAGCGGCCGAGGCTGGTGACGGAGCGGTTCCATTACCAGCATGGGAGAGGTTAAGCCATGGGATGTTCATCCCCTTATCCCGTGCCAGGCAGTCCTCAATGATGTGGTGGCCTCTGGGTTTGTCCATATCTTAATCCAACAACTGATCAGTTTTAGTTTTATCCTGTCCTCAATGTGAGCAACAACCAACTCCTCATGTACAGTGAAGCCCGGGATACTTTTTGGGACCTTCAAAATCCTTCTAAACTGTAAAAGACAATTTGCTGTACATGCCCTGAGATGCAACTGTTCCAAAATGTATATTGGTTGAAACATTTTAAATTTACATCAGCATATTTTACAACACATTAGAGCCATAAAAAACAAGGACCAAACATACCCAGTGGCTAGATATTATGAACAGGTGTAGCTACTTCCCATGCACACATACAAAATTAAACAAGAAATACAAGTGTCATTTAAAAACAAATTGTACAGAATTCTTGGGTAATGTCATCATTTCTTCATTCTGATGACAAACGCAGCCAGCTGACAAGCGTTTCATCAGGGAAAAGTAGTCCCCTGACTCTTCAGGGATGGGAATGATACAAAAAATGACCTGTACACCAGGTATGGAGGGACAGTAACTGGAGAGCACATGTTCTCCACCAAGCTTATGTGTACGTCACCCAGGAACACGTGGAAACCATGATGCACAACAGAACCCAAACAATAGTGTATTCAATCATTTTCTAGACATCCCATAGGCAGATTGGCAAAAGAGGATGAACATTTTGACCCCATTGCCACTCCTCTGATTTGCTTGTACCACTTGTTTTAAAAAAAGAAAGAAGTTTTTGTAGAGCAATAAGGTGCAACATAGTGATCAGCATCTCATTGTGTAACCATTGTGTTGCTGGTTTGTTGTTAAGTTGTTGTGATACTGCCAACATACTCAGACAATTTCTCAGTGGGCCCCACCGAGAAATTGTCTGAGTATGTGGATCCGTTTTTAGGTCCACTAGTACACAATTTGGCCTCTTACATTAAGGACACTAAACATATCCTGCGTATGCTCTCTGACTTACATTGGCAACCTGGTATGATCCTAGCAAGCATAGATGTGGTATCCCTATATACCAGTATTCAACCTGAACTAGGTTTACAGGCAGTGACACAACAACTTAACAACAGACCAGCAACACAATGGTTACACAATGAGATGCTGATCACTATGATGCACCTTATTCTCTACAACAACTACTTTCTTTTTTAGAACAAGTGGTACAAGCAAATCAGAGGAGTGGCACTGGGGTCAAAATCTTCACCCGTCTTTGCCAATATGTTTATGGGCTATCTAGAAAATGATTGGATCTGGGGAACCAAGGATGCACCATGGATAGATTCCATCATCTTTTGGGAATGCTATATAGACGATTGCTTGCTATTATGGTCAGGCACACAATCAGAACTAAACAGTGCAGTGCCTATCTCAACACTAACAACTCTGGCATGCAATTCACAATGCAGTGCAGCACCACCGAAATAAAATTTCTAGATATAGAATTGTATATCAAAAATGACAAACTCAATAGTCGTCTCTTTCGCAAAAGTACTTCCTTCAAAGCAGTATTGTATGCAGACAGCCACCATCCCATACACCAAATCAAATCCATTCCATATGGGGAATTCATCAGGGCCAGAAGAAACTGCAGTGAAGAATCTGAGTTTCAAAACTGCATCAAAGATTTGACACTGACATTTCAGAAGAGCGGCTATACCTCTGACAATCTTAAACGTGATGAAAACAGAATCACTCCCTTGAAGTGAGAGGACACTTTACAAAATAAAAACAAGCCCCTGACGGGGAACCAAAGGGTTCACATGATCACCGATTTTAATGATCTCAGCCACACCCTTAGAAAGAGTCTGACAAAACTTTGGGGCACTCTACAAGCTGATAGTTTCCTAACCAGTTTTATAACCAATCATTCACAGATCACCTTCAGAAGTGGCAGAACACTATGCACCAGATTGAGTCCTACGGTACCTAAATCACACAGCACATAATCTTGGTTTACCCCACACACTGTTGGTTTCCTCAAATGTGGTTCCTGTGGAGTTTTGCAAATGGGCCAAACATGAAACCAAAACGTTTTAGTCACAACAACAAACCCTATAAGTTAATATCTAACATTAATTGCACCACCAGATATGTGGTCTACATTACTGAATGTACATGTGAGAGACAATATGTGGGCAGCACAATAAGGCCACTTAAAGACAGAATTGGTGAACACATGAGGGCCCTACATCAACAGCATGTGAGATATCCTGTAAGGACACTTGCAGCGTTATGTCCCACACAGGGTCCACAGAATGGATTCCTATTTCTTTTTAAATGGAAGCCATAGACCCCAGTTCACGTTGGGGTAATAGGGAATTACGTCTAAGGCACACAGAAGCAACATGGATCATGCGTCTGCGTACAGTAGAATAGGGCCTAAATTGTGATTCAGAGATGCAATATTTCTTGGGGGATTGACTTGGCTATGTGTAGTCCACCTGAAATACAAGACATTCAACTGTTATGTGTGTTTACATTGATCATCCAGTATGTGCCCCCTTGTTTTATCTCTTTCTAACATTGATCACTGTGCGATTCACCCAATGAAGGATGTGGTGGTCAATCAATATGTGTACGGGCCTAACATTTTGTTCATGGTCTAGGATTTGGCCTGCATGCATTAATCACTTATGTATACGCTTTACAACCAAATGAGAAATTCATGTATATAAAAGTGATTTGTTATATAATGTTTCATTGTACCAATGTGAATAGTGGGGATGGATCTTTGATTAGCTCTCCCAGATGTATTAACATTATGAGGGACTAACGTACAGTCTTTTGGCTGAAGGTCGTATACACTATGTGAGTGTCCATTTTGCCTATCAATTTAGCAGTGTTTCCTTTAGGCTTCAATACATGTCTCTCTTTATCTTATACTATTTACTGATCAATATGTCTCTTCTTTTCAGATACCTTTTCAAGGTCTCTCTTGTAAAAACATACTACATTAACTCATTCCAAACAGGACTCACACACTTCTTATTCTTGTCACAGAGACATTTGTGCCCTTCTTCCCTCCGTTTAAATAGTACGATACCCGATTTCAGACACATTACAATCTTTCTGGCAATTCGTCAGATATCGGAATACTCTTCCATTCCATTCCTGGCGTATAACGCCGCTTGCAAAATCATGCATATTTTGGGAGCACAGTCTAGTATTTTTCCTGAGGAAGCTCGAATTACATTTTTTCATCAGTTTTTTTTCATGTTTAGAGTCTAAGCACTCTTCTGGTTCTACTCTCATGGGAGCACGCCTACCGCAGAATTCTCTCAGACTTTGCGGTCTAGTCGTTTCTAAGAATATGACTATTAATTCATTTCTGGGGGTTCCCTGCTACACGCGAACAAGGGAACCGGTGCCGCCAGGACACATTCATTTCTCTCTTTCCAAGTATGTGAGGGGAATGTCTGACAAAATATCGAAAACAAAAATATCGATATACAAAAATATCGGAACAAAAATATCGAAGTCAAAATTATAGGAATCCTATCCCTAACAAGGTAAGTACAAAAATATCGAAAATAAAATATAGAATGACAAAAATATCGTTTTTTGTAAAATATTGTTTTTTTTTATATAATAAAATGTAATATTAACAAAATAATATTAATAAATGTAATAAACATATTTAAAAATGTACTATAATATTTAAAATTAATACATAATGTAATACAAATTAATGTTAATAAATATATAATACATAATATATTTTTCATTAATAATAACTCTAAATTAATTATCCTCATAACTTTAAAAACAAATAAAAATGTAATAAATTACTAATACATTTATTTACATAAAATATTCACATAAATAACAATTAATAACAACATAATACTAATAAAAATGCTAAATACATTTTAGATAGCGTATGAGTAAAAATTACTATTCCCACTCCAGAGAGTGCGACGGTAGGGAAAGTGTTGGATAGCGTAGCAGTAACAATTACTATTCCCACTCCAGAGAGTGCAACAGTAGGGAAAGTGTTGGATAGCCTAGGGGTAACTATTACTATTCCTACTCCAGAGAGTGCAACAGTAGGGAACGTTTTGGATAGCGTAGGGTTAAAAATTACTATTCCCACTCCAGAGAGTGCAACAGTAGGGAAAGTGTTGGATAGCGTCAGGGTAACAATTACTATTCCAACTCCAGAGAGTGCAACAGTAGGGAAAGTGTTGGATAGCGTAGGATTAAAAATTACTATTCCAACTCCAGAGAGTGCAACAGTAGGGAAAGTGTTGGATAGCGTCAGGGTAACAATTACTATTCCAACTCCAGAGAGTGCAACAGTAGGGAAAGTGTTGGATAGCGTAGGATTAAAAATTACTATTCCAACTCCAGAGAGTGCAACAGTAGGGAAAGTGTTGGATAGCGTAGGTTTAAAAATTACTATTCCAACTCCAGAGAGTGCAACAGTAGGGAAAGTGTTGGATAGCGTAGGGGTAACAATTACTATTCCAACTCCAGAGAGTGCAACAGTAGGGAAAGTGTTGGATAGCGTAGGGGTAAAAATTACTATTTCCACTCCAGAGAATGCAACAGTAGGGAAAGTGTTGGATAGCGTAGGGGTAACAATTACTATTCCAACTCCAGAGAGTGCAACAGTAGGGAAAGTGTTGGATAGCGTAGGATTAAAAATTACTATTCTAACTCCAGAGAGTGCAACAGTAGGGAGAGTGTTGGAGCGGAGGGGTAACAATTACTATTCCAATTCCAGAGAGTGCAACACTAGGGAAAGTGTTGGTTAGTGTAGGGGTAAAAATTACTATTTCCACTCCAGAGAATGCAACAGTAGGGAAAGTGTTGGATAGCGTAGGGGTAACAATTACTATTCCAACTCCAGAGAGTGCAACAGTAGGGAAAGTGTTGGATAGCGTAGGATTAAAAATTACTATTCTAACTCCAGAGAGTGCAACAGTAGGGAAAGTGTTGGATAGCGTAGGGGTAACAATTACTATTCCAATTCCAGAGAGTGCAACAGTAGGGAAAGTGTTGGATAGCGTAGGGGTAACAAATACTATTCCCACTCCAGAGAGTGCAACAGTAGGGAAAGTGTTGGATAGCGTAGGGGTAACAAATACTATTCCCAGTCCAGAGAGTGCAACAGTAGGGAAAGTGTTGGATAGCGTAGGGGTAACAATTACTATTCCAACTCCAGAGAGTGCAACAGTAGGGAAAGTGTTGGATAGCATAGGGGTAAAAATGACTATTCCCACTCCAGAGAGTGCAAGAGTAGGGAAAGTGTTGTATAGCGTAGGGGTAACAATTACTATTCCAACTCCAGAGAGTGCAACAGTAGGGAAAGTGTTGGATAGAGTAGGGGTAACAAATACTATTCCCACTCCAGAGAGTGCAACAGTAGGGAAAGTGTTGGATAGCGTAGGGGTAACAATTACTATTCCAACTCCAGAGAGTGCAACAGTAGGGAAAGTGTTGGATAGCATAGGGGTAAAAATGACTATTCCCACTCCAGAGAGTGCAAGAGTAGGGAAAGTGTTGGATAGCGTAGGGGTAACAATTACTATTCCAACTCCAGAGAGTGCAACAGTAGGGAAAGTGTTGGATAGCGTAGGGGTTTAAATTACATACTTATAAATTACATCTATCAATTAATTAATTATTTAAAATGAATAACCAATTAATTAAATTTATTTACCAATTAATAAAAATAAATGTATGCTTCCTACTAATTAATAATGAATTCTACATAATGAAATTACTTCCCACCCTATTCCCCTATAAACCCATAACCCGCTACAGAACATATTTATCAATTAATTAAAAATAATTACCAAAATAATTAAATATAATTACCAAACATTTTTAATTAATGTATGATTCCTACTAATTAATAATTGTTTAAACATTATTACATTACTTCCAACCCTTTTCCCCTATAAACCCATAACCCGCTACAGGACAAAATTATCAATTAATCAATTAATTAAAATTATTTACAAATAATTCTCAATTAATTAATAATAATTCCTACTAATTAATAATTAATTTAACATAATTAAATTACTTCCCACCCTATTCCCCTATAAACCCATAACCCGCTACAGAACACATTTATCAATTAATCAATCAATTAAAATTAATTAAAAATTAATTCTTTAATTAATTAATTAATAATTCCTACTAATTAATAATTAATTTAACATAATTAAATTACTTCCCACCCTATTCCCCTATAAACCCACAACCCGCTACAGTACTAAAAGACAATATTTAATTAAATTACATTAAAAATAAACAATAAAACATAATAAATACAATATAATTAGGCTTTCCTGTTTTCAGTTTCTATTTTTGGTAAATTCTGGTGGTGTTTTCTCAGTGTTTTCCAGTGATTTCAATACCTCGAAAAAACCGTGCTTTTCAGTGGTTACTCATTTTCGCGCCATAAAAAACAACTGAAATGGTGTTTTACCGGTGTTTATGGTACGCTTTGCTTTTATTATTGCTTGCTTTCTTAATTGGTGCATGGTATATAGCCAGTCTATGTACAGTGTATATGAGGTCCAAATAAACTTTTACAAGTCAAATTTATTGTAGTACACCATACAATATTTCTTCAGTAAATCTTTGGTCATTTGCGCTCTCTCCCCTTCCCATGTACACTTTCATTTGTGAAAAAGCCCTCAAGACATTGGCACTTGAGACTGGCAACGCCAAAACAGACAGTACACAATTTGCCAACTCTGGCCACCAAGACTCTTGCAGAAAGTGCATACATGACATCCTCGACGTTCTCACGCCCATTAACAAATTGCACTGAAACCAGGTCACCCTAGGCCTACTATCTCCCGTCAACCTACATGATGCATCCAACCAGTGTACGGCCAAAGGAGTGAAGTGCTTTACAACCTTCAATAAAATTCTTACATCATTGCAAGTTTTAACTGTGCAAAACGGACTCTGTCCGGTGGCACTAAGCTCCCCACTCTAAGAAGGGGTGAAAAACAAGATAGCCTTGTTAAGTAAAATGGTTGTATACAGACCTGCGAAGTACTTAGGTGCGGCTGCAGTTAGACAGACGCCAGAACACAATAGCTCCTCTCCCCACGCCCCCCCCCCCCCCACGTGAGCCAGGCAGGGGGCCTGGTGTTGCTCTGGCCCTTTGGCCTTTCACACCTCGGCTCCCCATTCTCTCTCTTGTCTGTCTTCGCCCCCTGCACTCTGTGTTGCACTAAACAATGCCAGAACGTTCTTTAATGGCCAGTGAGGTAAACAACGACAATGCTCGACCACTTCAGTGATTCTGAAAAATGTGGACGGATGGTAAATTGTTAGTTACATGCAAGGCAGGAGCCTGATATCCGACTGACTCGGTCTCACACCAATAGGTTTTTAATTCAATCTTAACGATTCCCTAAACGATATACTTTTGATTTATGTATGGACTTTGCATTAAGCACTCGATGTATATGAACAAGGTCAAGACACTTTGCAGTCGTAAATAACCTTACTTAACTGCAGAAACTAGGCACTCTCTGCAAACAACATAGGAAAGATGCTCTGGATCAGCAGAATCAGTCATCAAGAGCTCATATCTTTTAGAAAGTAGGCCTCAGAGGCAGGTAAAAGCCAGATGTAACAACAAAAATTGCATGTTTAAAAGTGGCAAGCTTGGCACAGATGAATTCCCAATGTGCAATACACTAAATTCAAATTGTAATTTGCAAAACGAACGATGGAACAATTTCAGACATCTTTCACTGTATGAGGGCCAGCTGATTAAGACGGGGTGAGGGTGTGACACACAAATTCCATGGATGGCTGGCGACGTCTAGCTTGCAATGTTGGTGCAAGTCAAAAACTAATGGAGAAGTTTATTGCCCAGCCTCCATTCCTTCAATCACTTGCACTGGGTCAAATCCTGTCTCAGGAATATGAATGACCCGGACCATCTGTAACTCCATTGTGTATGGATCTAATGCACTGTGAACCAGTTGTTTCCGATAGCTGACCCCAAAAATTTGCCTCAAGAATGTACCTTGTACAACTCCACCCAAAGGAAGAGGGGGAACCAGAGGTGGAGCGAAAGGAGGTCCCTTGCTCTGTAGATCATAGGAACACACTTAGAGTGGCTCAAGATCGAGCACACTTGCAATAAACTAAAACACCCCATCGAAAGACCAGGTCAAAGACAAACAGTAAGCAAACGCTTAAAAATAGGATGTTTTGTTATTCAAAGGTCTATTAACACCTTAGCAGCTATGGAACGTCCAGCTCTAGTGCTGAACGTTCAATTGCGCAGGTGCAGTTGGAACGTCCAACGGCCGACGGCAGCACTCCCGAGGTAGTGGTGCCGTCGGCCGTTGGACTGGGCGCAGCACTTATGAGGTTAAAACACAAACGGAACACTGATCCCGAATTTGTCACTATCTCTAAAAGTGGCAGCCAGGAAGATCTATTTCACTCAGTGGGCTGAGAAGAATGTTGTTGCTCTATCCATCTCTGTAATGCATGTGGACAGACAGAAGGGCAACACCTAGCCATGCAGTGAGAACTCCCACTGAAGGTAAACACCTTGCCATGTAGTGAGAACTCAAAAAGAAGATGACCACACACTGCCTCAGGGATATTAAAAAGCAAGACAGAACTGATGTACGTTTTCGATCCCCCACAGACCTTCTCTTCCTATGGCACAGACCATTCACAGACAAGATATTACAATAACAATATCAGGAAGAAACAGGTCTTAGAGAGGCTTCAGGAACGACATTCCACTGTAGGGCAGCTTCGGACAGAGGAATCACTTGTGAGTTGTATCTCTGGTCAAAGAAAACTCAGTGGGTTAATGCACTCGCTGCATAATTCTTCTGTTTAATGCTAGAATTGTGGAGCTGCAGCTGATACACCCATGCCTTGCTCTTTGTTATTCTCAGCACTGTCCCATAAGCAGCGTAAGTCAGCACTTAAAACATGCGTGTATGTGAAGGCAACAAAGGCAGAGGCTGTTTGTCATTCTCTTGTTTGTCTTCGCCCCCTGCACTCTGGCGCTCATGTAAAGCGCTCGGATACCTCCGGGTTTTGTGTGCGCTGTCAGTACCCCTGGAGTTGTGTGCATCACTCTACTTCAGACCTCGCTCTGGAACTCACGACGCCTATGATCATATGAAAAGGCAACTTCTCTTGTTAGGGCTGCACAATAAACACACACACACACAGTGGCGCACTTGACATGTTTCAAAGAAAACTCAGTGGGTTAATGCGCTCGCTGCAGAATTCTTCTGTTTAATGCTAGAATTGTGGAGCTGCAGCTGATACACCCATGCCTTGCTCTTTGTTACTCTCAGCACTGTCCCATAAGCAGCGTAAGTCAGCACTTAAAACATGCGTATATGTGGGCATACAATACAATTCTATTTTGTTGTTGCAATATATCGCAAACTGGTGACATCTCCTCTAGATTAATATTCCAGATAAGCTCGAATGGAAATTTAAATAATTGACGGACAAACAATGTAGCTATTCATCATAGATATATGTTGCTTTGTGTAAAAGCGTTCGTATTTCACCTTTCACTTTACTGCCATTTTAGTACTTAAGTATGCATCTGAGGCAGTGGCTACAATTTACAGGTTCCTTAAAGTAATGCCTGGTCTCAGGTGACGTGCGCCCTTTGAAGTTTGTGCATACAATGATGGTTGGTTTACAAATGAAGGTTTCAAAACTCGTCTCTGCAGATAAATCCATTGTCGGGTAAGCCCTTGACAAGCCTTTCTCTACAGGAGATTCGGTAGCTAAAAGTAGTTTTGCCCTTAAGCTTACGTGTCAGTTTCACTATGTGATGAAAAATGATACTTTTTAAAATATCCATAAATACATTGCATTTCCACATTAAAAAAGTAAAGGTGCATAATAAAAATAAAAAAAATAAAACATGCGTGTATGTGAAAGCAACAAAGGCAGAGGCTGTTTGTCATTCTCTTGTCTGTCTTCACCCCCTGCACTCTGGCGCTCATGTAAAGCACTCGATAATATGTAAATGGTCTTTTCAAAGACCTGTGAAGTACTCGGGTGCGGCTCTGTCTGTGCCCGGGAGGTTTTCTAAGCAGGGGCTGGGGGGGGAGGGTTTAGACTGCAGCCCTTTGAGCTCCATCGGCGTTGTGGGTCTGCCTGCCAGCATCTTGACCTTCTGACACAGCCTCCTTACTGCTCACTGACTAACTCCGTTAATTTTATTATTGATAATAACGCAAAGGCAGGTCAATTAATGCACCACTGAACGATGCCCTGCCACCTTTCCTGTGAAACAGCTCCCTCGCAGTATTTATCTGCTGAGTCTTGGAGCACCAGCAGTCGTCTTCTCCTCTTGATATTCAATGCGGGCAGAGATGTTTGGGGACAAATAATCATGACATCAATTAAAATACGATCTGTATGGTAATACATGTGTGCCTGTGCTTTTTTTTTAGAGGGAGTGACTCTGCTATTGTTCGAGGTGAGTGCCGGATTGACCTCCCTGGAAGCTGGTTACCTCCCACACTGCCCTCCCGCCCCCATCCTTGTATTTCATCTTTGCTCTTGGTAGGAAAGCAATCAAATTATTATGCGCCCACCCTAATTAGGGAGTTTAGCAACTTTAACAATGAATACATTACCCACAGAGCACCCCACTGTGGAACACCACAAAACCTAGTGCAAATAAAACTGAGACTTACAGGGGTTGCTCAGTACGCAGTTGATAACCAATTGGGTGCCCCTAATTCAATGGGGGTGACTCATTGTTTCCCCGCTGTTTGCTTCCACAAAGCAAGTTCCAGGATAGTCCGTGTCCCTTTATGAACTGTGAAAGCTCCTTTTGTTGGTGGCGCCCCTCGGGCTGTTCTCAGACAGAGGCGTGACAGGAGACACTCTGCTGCCTTTGTCCAGCGAATGAGGGGTATGGGCTTCTCTCTGCTGTCCCGCGACCCTGCTGGCTTAAATCCGCAGCAGTGGGAGGACATTCCTCAAGGATAGTTCTTTTTTGTGCTCCTTTGGCTCCCTCAAGTGGCCAAGCGGAGCAACAAATATGTAAAAAAAAATCAGTGACACTCGAAATATGTAAAAAAACAGTGACACTCGGTTTAAACCAGGTCACCTTATTTTCAATCGGTAGGGTATTATCGTTTACATTCGGTTTAAACCGAATTCCGAACAGCCTAAATATAATATACACAAAATGTATTTAAAAATCGATATCAGTAACATCGAAATTATTTATTTCGATATTATTGACATCGATATTTAAAACTTCGAAATTACTATTATCATACTAATATCGATATTTAGACTGTCGATATTAATTACCTTCTATATTATGTCCCATCGATATTTAAACTTCGATATAATTGTATATCGAAATTTAAAACTCGATATTTTGTCTGTGTACCATGTGCGGGTACAGAACCGCCTTATGGAGTACTCCATCCTAAGAATGTATTCTTTTCTTAGGTTGACCTAGGTTAGTGTGACAACTCCGGCCACTTAACCCAGAGTGTGCTTTCGTTTTAATTTTTCAGATAGATATGGCGAATACACACACGTGTTTAGCCTCAACTTTACCGAAGTTCAACCAATAGAGGAATTATTCTTGCTCATAGACTATGTAAGTTACTTTTATCTACGGCATCCACCTGTGATACGCTTTAATCTATTTTCGTCTCTTTTGCTTGACGCAATTTAAAATCTGTATTTCCAGAGGGATTTCACACTGGTTTTCACTCACACTCTGCTGGTGGCCCTGGCCATTGCGCATACCTATTAAAGGTGAGACTTGTGTTTGTCCACAGCTTAACCATGAAAGTAGACCGTATCTCAACTCTAACTACGATCTCTGGAGGGTGAGTTTAAGACCTCTTTTTATTCACTTCCCTATAGAATCTCAGAAGATACTCCCTTTGCATAATTTAACAAGATTAGGCTCTGTAGGGTTGGAAGTATCACCGGCATTCCAGTGAGGGAACTTCAACTTCCATCTTTTCATTATTTTGATATTTTCACTTGACTTACCACCTTTACTTAGCTCCATTCTTATTTTATTCTTGACCTTTGGTCTACAGATCACGCCACATTGCTGATCCACTTTTCAGGTAGTGCCTCAATTTGTATTTGGTTCACCCAAATCATATAATGATTCTTGTCCTTACTGGTTCTTTCTTTAGAACTTTACAGACACCTTGCTTCTTATCATCTAGGAATCCAAAATATTTCTTTCACTCGTGCCCTACCGGGTTGGAATTATCATCGGACAAGGGGTAAGAGATAGCACTGCTACTGTGAGATTACTTTATGCCCCTCACTTCTATGATAGATCATAGTATACTCCTATCCGCCTTTGAATCGGTTTCCCCCTTTTTTCCCTTCCACACAACGCTGAATTCTGGCCAATCCCCTCAGGTACATGTTTTTCAAAAGATTCTTGTTTCTGGATAATCCCCTTATTTTCATTTCCCTTAACTCTTTCCTGCCAAATTTCTTCTTTGACTCTTGCTTGATTTTTATTTGCTCTATTGGTTTTAATGTGCTACCCCCCCTCTGTATAGCAGCTTCACATTACGACTAGCTTCAATTACTTTCTCCTATGTATATTGGTGGCCACATTTTGGACAGGTGTATGTACCATAATTTCACACATGTTTTTACATTAGCTGCACTTTACAATAATGTTGCTAGACATGATATGCTCACGGGGTACTCCCCATACACTATTGTTTGGGTTCTGTTTTGCATCATGGTTTCCACGTGTCCCTAGGTGACGTACATATAAGCTTGGTGGAGAACATGCGCTCTCCAGTTACTGTCACTCATACCTTGTTTACAGGCCATTTTTTTGTATCATTTCCAGCCCTGAAGAGTCCGGGGACTACTTTTTCCTGACGAGACACTTGTCGACTGGCTGCGTTTGACATCAGAACAAAAAAATGACAACATTACCCAAGAATTCTGTACAATTTGCTTTTGAATGACACTTGTATTTCTTGTTTAATTTTGTATGTGTGCACAGGATTTAGCTATACTTGTTTACTGTAGGGTTTCCCTACACATATCAAGGGGTTACAAGGGTCTCCCCTTCCCAGGCAGCATCATAGGCACTATTGTGAACCATATACACTGACGGGAATTTGCTGAGCGCCATTACTTCCTACACACTAAAACCCTGAACCACTAGTATCAATTCATTTCAAACAGGTGCATGACAACAAATTAAAGGATTTGGAATACTTTGTGTTAGATCAGGTGCCGAAAAGTCTAAGGGGAGGCAACAGAGAGAAATTTCTGAGGCAATTGGAATCACAATATTTTTTACGTCTCAATTCTAAGATCCCCAATGGCCTTAACATCGAGGAAGATTTGCATGTCCACCTATGCACTGTAATCATGAGTGATGTACTTGGTGATTATGTTGAACTTTGAAGTAGTCATGATTTCCACCTATAATGTTCTGCTTCTAAGGTTATACTATCTGAGTACACTCCTGCAAACAATGTTTTCCCTAACTTTAAATAGTTTTAAAGAATTTGCACTGCACTTTAGCACCAAGTGAACCTGCTTATAATTGGCATGAATTTTAGACATATGTGTTAATGAGCACTTGCCCTGAATAAGTGTTCTAATTACATGTTGTTCATGGGCCTTGCAATAGTTTTCAGTGAATTTGACGATTTTATACAACAAAGAGTGTCTAGGTAAACAAGCACATTGGTGCAATGTAACAACAACTCTTAAACACAGGATCAGACTGTAAAAAGTTGTTGGCAAGGCAGAGGTGATTTTAACATTTTAACACTTTATCACTTATTGTTCTAGATGAATTGCTATACTGGTACGGAATGTATTATATTACATACAATGATGTATTTGTTAAGATGACTTAGCGAATTGGCATGGTTCACTTTTTTCTGAAAGAAAATGCACATGTCACTTTAATTTGTGAATTTGGCATCCGTCACTTTAAGGTTGTTGAAACTTTATGTGGGTGTATAAAAAGCAAACAAACTTGGTTGCTGCAGTCTCAATAAAGCTCTTTTTATGTGAGCCAGAGCGTGCTGGAGTCTATTTGTATGCTTGAAAAGGAACATTGAGGATGCATACGTAATCAGTGATATCATTTGAGATGGCAACAGTGATGTCATCAGTGATGTCACTGACCATATCATGAATGATGTAATATGTGACGTCATCAGCAGTGAATTGTGGGGCGCGAGTTATAGTTAGCTCAACTAACTATGAAGGCCGAATTTCTGTGGTTTTGTACGAGCAAAATGTCCAACTAACTATAACATCCCTGAAATCTGTATTTTTTTCAGTGAATGTAAAAGGCTTTTTAAATGATAATTTCTAACTATGCCTACATAGGAAGGACATGTGCAGAAAGAGGAAGAGAGACACAGAAAGAAGCAAGAGAAATGCAGAAAGAGGCCTTGTTACTAAGTCATCCTGTGCCCCTAACTTTTTACTGACTGGTACTGGTGGTTGCTGACTCTGACTAACCAGGCCCGGAGCCAGTGCAATGGGGAAAGACACTTAGAATACAGTGAAAACGCCTACATGCACCAGGGTACATTATGGGCTGGGGTACCCTTGTGATTGGCATGACCTCCCTTGTAAGGCCCTAGTACATAATAGGGCAGGGAGATTAAAACTATCTCTAAGTCGCTAGCTTATAAAAGGGCATGGCTCTTTAGAGGCTGCAGTCCTTTTCTGCACTTGCATGTGTGCACTGCTGAGCCTGAGGTCAGTTTAAAAGTAGCCCTGTGTGTGCAGAAAGAGGCAAGAGAGGTACAGAAAGAAGTAAGATAGCTATAAAAAGAAGCAAGAGAAGTACAGAAAGAAGCAACAGAGGTGCATAAAGAAGGAAGAGGTGTGCAGAAAGAGGCAGGAGAAGTTCATAAAGAAGCAACATTGGTGCAGAAAGAGGCAACAGAAGTTTATATAGAGACAACAGAGTTGCAGAAACAGGCAGAAGAGGTGCAGAAAGACGGAACAGGAGTGCAGAAAGAGAAAAGAGGGATGCCGAAAAAGGCAGAAATGGTGCAAGAATTTGCAAGAGAGGTTCTGAAAGAAGCAAGAGCAGTGCAGTAAGAAACAAAAGAGGTCCAGAATGAGGCAAGAGGGGTACAGAAAGAGGCAAAAGAAGAGCAGAAACAAATATAAAGAGATGTGGAAAGAGGCTATAGGGGTGCAGAAAGAGGCAAGAGAGGTACAGAAAGAGGCAAGAGGGGTGCACAAAGAGGGAAGAAGGGTGCAGAAAGAGGCACGTGGGCTACAGAAGAAGCAAGACAGGTGTAGAAAGAAGCAAGAGAAGTGCAGAAAAAAAACAGAGGTGCATAAAGAAGCAGAAGCAGCGCAGAAAGAAACAACAGAGGTGCAAAAAGACGCAAGAGGGGTGCAAAAAAAGGCAAGAGAAGTGCAGAAAGAAGCAAAAGAGGTGCAGAAAGAAGCAAGAGGGGTGCAGAAAGAGGCAAGAGCAGTGCACAAAGTACAAAGAGACGTACAGGAATAGGGAAGAAGGGTGCAGAAAGAGGCACAAGGTGTGTTGAAAGAAAGAAGAAAGATGTAGAAAGAAGCAAGAGAAGTGCAGAAAGAAGCAACAGAGGCGCAGAAAGGCAAGAGGGATGCAGAACGAAGCAAGAGAAATACAGAAGGAAACAACAGAGGTGATGAAAGAGGCAAGAGGGGTGCAGAAAGAGGTAAGAGAGGTACAGAAATAACCAACAGAGGTACAGAAAAGGCAAGTGGGGTGCAGAAAGAGGCAAGGGAGGTGCAGAAAAACGCAAAAGAGCTGCAGAAAGAGGCAAGAAGGCTGCAGAGCGAGGCAAGAGAAGTACAGAGGAATGAACAGAGGGGCAGAAAAAGGCAAGAGGTGTACAGAAAAAGGCAAGAGAGTTGCAGAAACAGGCAAACTGGTACACAAAGAGGGAACAGGGGTGCACACAGAGGCAAGAGAGGTACAGAAAGAACTAACAGAGGTGCAGAAAGAGGCGAGAGAGGAGCAGAAAGAGGCAAGAGAGGTGCACACAAAGGCACGAGGGGAACAGAAAATTACAAGAGAGGTGCAGAAAGAAGCAGGACAAGTGCAACAGAGGTGCATAAAAAGGCAAGAGGGGTGCAAAAATAAGCATGAGAAGTGCAGAAAGAAGGAACAGAGGTGCAGGAAGAGCCAAGAGGAGTGCAGACAGAGGGAAGAAAGGTGCAGAAAGGGGGAAGAGGGGTGCAGCAATGTGCAAGACAGGTACAGAGAAAAACAAGAGCAGTACAGAAACAACCTGGATAGGGGCAGAAAGAGGCAGGAGGGATGTAGAAAGAGGCAAGAGAACTGTAGAGAGAAGCTAGAGAGTTGTAGAAACAGGCAAGAGCTGTGCAGAAAGAGGAAAAAGAGATGTCAAAATAGGGAAGACGAGTACAGAAAGAGGCAATGGGGTGTAGAAAGAAGCAACAGAAGTACAGAAAGATGCAAGAGAAATGCAGAAAGACGTAACAGAGTTGCAGAAAGAGGCAAGAGGGGTTCAGAAAGAGTAAGAGAAGTGCACAAAAGAAGCAAAAGAGGTGCATAAAGGAGCTAGAGCAGTGCAGAAAGAACCAACAGAGGTACAGAAGGAGGCAAGAGGGGTGTAGAAAGAAGTAAGAGGGGTGAAGAAATTTGCAAGAGAGGTGCAGAAAGAAGCAAGAGAAGTACAGTAATAAACAACAGAGGTACAGAACGAGGCAAGAGGGTTGCAGAAGAGGCAAGAGTGGTGCAAAAAGAACCAAGAGATGTACAGGAAAAGGGAAGAAGGGTACAGAAAGAGGCACAAGGGGTGCAGAAAGAAGCAACAGAGGTGCTGAAAGAGACACAAAGGGTGCAGAAAAGCATGAAAAGTGCTGAAAAAAGATACAGGGGTACAGAAAGAGGCAAGAGTGGTGCATAAAGAGGGAAGAGAGGTGTAGAAAGAGGCAAGAGAGTTGCACAAAGAGGGAAGAGGGGTGCAGAAAGAGGCAAGAGGGGTGCAGGAAGAGGCAAGAGCAGTGCAGAAAGAACCAAGAGATGTGCAGGAAAAGGAAAGAAGGGTGCAGAAATAAGGAAGACATGTGTAAAGAGAAGCAAGAGAAGTGCAGAAAGAACCAACAGAGGTGAAGAACGAGGCAAGAGGGGTGTAGAAAGAGGCAAGAGAGGTACAGAAAGAACCAACAAAGGTGCAGAAAAAGGCAAAAGGGGTGCAGAAAGAGGCAAGAGAAGTGCAGAAAAAAGCAATAGAGGTGCAGAAAGAGGCAAGAGGGATGCAGAACGAAGCAAGAAAAGGAACCAACAGAGGTAAAGAAAGAGGCAAGAGGGGTACAGAAAGAGGCAAGAGAGGCACAGAAAGAACCAACAGAGGTGCAGAAAAAGGCAGGAGGGGTGCAGAAAGAGGCAAAAGAATTGGAGAAAAAAGCAATAGAGCTGCAGAAAGAGGCAAGAGGGGTGAAGAACGAGGCAAGAGAAGTAAAGAAAGAATGAACAGAGGTGCAGAAAAAGGCAAGAGGGGTGCAGAAAAAGGCAAGAGAGTTGCAGAAACAGGCAAACGGGATGCACAAAGAGGGAACAGGGGTGCACACAGCGGCAATAGAAGTACAGAAAGAACTAACAGAGGTGCAGAAAGAGGTAAGAGAGAAGCAGAAAGAGGCAAGAGAGGTGCACATAGAGGCACAAGGGTTACATAATTTTATAAGAGAGGTATAGAAAGAAGCAAGACAAGTGCAGAAAGAAGCAACAGAGGTGCATAAAAAGGCAAGAGAGGAGCATAAATAAGCAAAAGAAGTACAGAAAGAAGGAACAGAGGGGCAGGAAGAGGAAAGAGGAGTGCAGACGGAGGGAAGGAGGGTGCAGCAAGAGGGAAGAGGGGTGCATAAAAAGGCAGGAGGGGTGCAGCAATTTGCAAGACAGGTGCAGAGAGAAACAAGAGCAGTATAGAAACAACCTGGATAGGTGCAGAAAGAGGCAAGAGGGATGCATAAAGAGGCAAGAGAAGTGCAGAAAGAAGCAACAGAGGTGTAGCAATTGACAAGAGAACTGTAGAAAGAAGCAAGAGAGTTGTAGAAACAGGCAAGAGATGTGCAGAAAGAGAGAAGAGATGTGTCAAAATAGGGTAGACAAGGACAGAAAGAGGCAAGGGGTGCCGAAAGAAGCAACAGAAGTACAGAAAGAAGCAAGAGAAATGTAGAAAGAAGTAACAGAGTTGCAGAAAGAGGCAAAAGGGCTGCAGAAAGAGGAAGAGAAGTGCAAAAAAGAAGCAACAGAGGTTCAGAAGGAGGCACGTGAAGTGCATAAAGAGGCAAGAGAGTAGCAGAAACAGACAAAAGAGGTGCATAAAGAAGCAAGAGCAGTGCAGAAAGTACCAACAGAGGTGCAGAAGGAGGCAAGAGGGGTACAGAAAGAAGTAGGAGGGGTGAAGACATTTGCAAGAGAGGTGCAGAAAGAAGCAAGAGCAGTACAGTAAGAAACAACAGAGGTACAGAACGAGGCAAGAGGGTTGCAGAAGAGGCAAGAGTGGTGCAAAAAGAACCAAGAGATGTACAGGAAAAGGGAAGAAGGGTACAGAAAGAGGCACAAGGGGTGCAGAAAGAAGCAACAGAGGTGCTGAAAGAGACACAAAGGGTGCAGAAAAGCATGAAAAGTGCTGAAAAAAGATACAGGGTACAGAAAGAGGCAAGAGTGGTGCATAAAGAGGGAAGAAGGGTGCAGAAAGAGGCACGTCGGCTACAGAAGAAGCAAGACAGGTGTAGAAAGAAGCAAGAGAAGTGCAGAAAAAAAACAGAGGTGCATAAAGAAGCAGAAGCAGCGCAGAAAGAAACAACAGAGGTGCAAAAAGACGCAAGAGGGGTGCAAAAAAAGGCAAGAGAAGTGCAGAAAGAAGCAAAAGAGGTGCAGAAAGAAGCAAGAGGGGTGCAGAAAGAGGCAAGAGCAGTGCACAAAGTACAAAGAGACGTACAGGAATAGGGAAGAAGGGTGCAGAAAGAGGCACAAGGTGTGTTGAAAGAAAGAAGAAAGATGTAGAAAGAAGCAAGAGAAGTGCAGAAAGAAGCAACAGAGGCGCAGAAAGGCAAGAGGGATGCAGAACGAAGCAAGAGAAATACAGAAGGAAACAACAGAGGTGATGAAAGAGGCAAGAGGGGTGCAGAAAGAGGTAAGAGAGGTACAGAAATAACCAACAGAGGTACAGAAAAGGCAAGTGGGGTACAGAAAGAGGCAAGGGAGGTGCAGAAAAACGCAAAAGAGCTGCAGAAAGAGGCAAGAAGGCTGCAGAGCGAGGCAAGAGAAGTACAGAGGAATGAACAGAGGGGCAGAAAAAGGCAAGAGGTGTACAGAAAAAGGCAAGAGAGTTGCAGAAACAGGCAAACTGGTACACAAAGAGGGAACAGGGGTGCACACAGAGGCAAGAGAGGTACAGAAAGAACTAACAGAGGTGCAGAAAGAGGCGAGAGAGGAGCAGAAAGAGGCAAGAGAGGTGCACACAAAGGCACGAGGGGAACAGAAAATTACAAGAGAGGTGCAGAAAGAAGCAGGACAAGTGCAACAGAGGTGCATAAAAAGGCAAGAGGGGTGCAAAAATAAGCATGAGAAGTGCAGAAAGAAGGAACAGAGGTGCAGGAAGAGCCAAGAGGAGTGCAGACAGAGGGAAGAAAGGTGCAGAAAGGGGGAAGAGGGGTGCAGCAATGTGCAAGACAGGTACAGAGAAAAACAAGAGCAGTACAGAAACAACCTGGATAGGGGCAGAAAGAGGCAGGAGGGATGTAGAAAGAGGCAAGAGAACTGTAGAGAGAAGCTAGAGAGTTGTAGAAACAGGCAAGAGCTGTGCAGAAAGAGGAAAAAGAGATGTCAAAATAGGGAAGACGAGTACAGAAAGAGGCAATGGGGTGTAGAAAGAAGCAACAGAAGTACAGAAAGATGCAAGAGAAATGCAGAAAGACGTAACAGAGTTGCAGAAAGAGGCAAGAGGGGTTCAGAAAGAGTAAGAGAAGTGCACAAAAGAAGCAAAAGAGGTGCATAAAGGAGCTAGAGCAGTGCAGAAAGAACCAACAGAGGTACAGAAGGAGGCAAGAGGGGTGTAGAAAGAAGTAAGAGGGGTGAAGAAATTTGCAAGAGAGGTGCAGAAAGAAGCAAGAGAAGTACAGTAATAAACAACAGAGGTACAGAACGAGGCAAGAGGGTTGCAGAAGAGGCAAGAGTGGTGCAAAAAGAACCAAGAGATGTACAGGAAAAGGGAAGAAGGGTACAGAAAGAGGCACAAGGGGTGCAGAAAGAAGCAACAGAGGTGCTGAAAGAGACACAAAGGGTGCAGAAAAGCATGAAAAGTGCTGAAAAAAGATACAGGGGTACAGAAAGAGGCAAGAGTGGTGCATAAAGAGGGAAGAGAGGTGTAGAAAGAGGCAAGAGAGTTGCACAAAGAGGGAAGAGGGGTGCAGAAAGAGGCAAGAGGGGTGCAGGAAGAGGCAAGAGCAGTGCAGAAAGAACCAAGAGATGTGCAGGAAAAGGAAAGAAGGGTGCAGAAATAAGGAAGACATGTGTAAAGAGAAGCAAGAGAAGTGCAGAAAGAACCAACAGAGGTGAAGAACGAGGCAAGAGGGGTGTAGAAAGAGGCAAGAGAGGTACAGAAAGAACCAACAAAGGTGCAGAAAAAGGCAAAAGGGGTGCAGAAAGAGGCAAGAGAAGTGCAGAAAAAAGCAATAGAGGTGCAGAAAGAGGCAAGAGGGATGCAGAACGAAGCAAGAAAAGGAACCAACAGAGGTAAAGAAAGAGGCAAGAGGGGTACAGAAAGAGGCAAGAGAGGCACAGAAAGAACCAACAGAGGTGCAGAAAAAGGCAGGAGGGGTGCAGAAAGAGGCAAAAGAATTGGAGAAAAAAGCAATAGAGCTGCAGAAAGAGGCAAGAGGGGTGAAGAACGAGGCAAGAGAAGTAAAGAAAGAATGAACAGAGGTGCAGAAAAAGGCAAGAGGGGTGCAGAAAAAGGCAAGAGAGTTGCAGAAACAGGCAAACGGGATGCACAAAGAGGGAACAGGGGTGCACACAGCGGCAATAGAAGTACAGAAAGAACTAACAGAGGTGCAGAAAGAGGTAAGAGAGAAGCAGAAAGAGGCAAGAGAGGTGCACATAGAGGCACAAGGGTTACATAATTTTATAAGAGAGGTATAGAAAGAAGCAAGACAAGTGCAGAAAGAAGCAACAGAGGTGCATAAAAAGGCAAGAGAGGAGCATAAATAAGCAAAAGAAGTACAGAAAGAAGGAACAGAGGGGCAGGAAGAGGAAAGAGGAGTGCAGACGGAGGGAAGGAGGGTGCAGCAAGAGGGAAGAGGGGTGCATAAAAAGGCAGGAGGGGTGCAGCAATTTGCAAGACAGGTGCAGAGAGAAACAAGAGCAGTATAGAAACAACCTGGATAGGTGCAGAAAGAGGCAAGAGGGATGCATAAAGAGGCAAGAGAAGTGCAGAAAGAAGCAACAGAGGTGTAGCAATTGACAAGAGAACTGTAGAAAGAAGCAAGAGAGTTGTAGAAACAGGCAAGAGATGTGCAGAAAGAGAGAAGAGATGTGTCAAAATAGGGTAGACAAGGACAGAAAGAGGCAAGGGGTGCCGAAAGAAGCAACAGAAGTACAGAAAGAAGCAAGAGAAATGTAGAAAGAAGTAACAGAGTTGCAGAAAGAGGCAAAAGGGCTGCAGAAAGAGGAAGAGAAGTGCAAAAAAGAAGCAACAGAGGTTCAGAAGGAGGCACGTGAAGTGCATAAAGAGGCAAGAGAGTAGCAGAAACAGACAAAAGAGGTGCATAAAGAAGCAAGAGCAGTGCAGAAAGTACCAACAGAGGTGCAGAAGGAGGCAAGAGGGGTACAGAAAGAAGTAGGAGGGGTGAAGACATTTGCAAGAGAGGTGCAGAAAGAAGCAAGAGCAGTACAGTAAGAAACAACAGAGGTACAGAAGGAGGTAAGAGGGGTGCAGAAAGAGGTAAGAGCGGTACAGAAAAAACCAAGAGATGTACAGGAAAAGGGAAGACGGGTACAGAAAGAGGCACGGGGTGCAGAAAGAAGGAAGAGAAGTGCAGAAAGAAGCAACTGAGGTGCTGAAAGAGTCACAAAGGGTGCAGAAAAGAGGGACGGGAGGTATAGAAAGAGACAAGAGAGTTGCAGAAAGAGGGAAGAGGGGGGCAGAAAGAGGCACGAGGGGTTCAGGAAGAAGCAAGTGAGGTGCAGAAAGAGGCAAGTTAGATGTAGAAAGATGCAAGAGAGGTACAGAAAGAGGGAAGATGAGTGCTTAAAGAGGCAAGACAGGCTCAGAAAGTAGAAGAGGCACAATAAGTACATAAAAAGAAAGAAAGGTGCAGAAAGGTGCAACAGAAATACAGAAAGAGGCAAGAGAGACACAGAATGAAGCAAGAGTGGTTTGCACACCATTAGTACCAATTTAATACCCACATTTAGCAATAAGTAACAAGTGACCATTCTAGGTTTGCAAAGGGCCTTTCACCACACTGTAACACTTGTTGCTGCATTTTTGGTAACAATTGAACCGTTTGAGCTAGAAACAAGGTTTTGTTTGTTCAAATCTGCAGATTATGGAGCAGATGATGGATAATGTGGCAAATGTAAAAGAAATGTATAACTGTGCAAAAGACGGTGCATCCAAGCAGTTGCATAATTGCTGTGGCCCTGCTCATACATCTGACTAGGTCGTGAGGTGCTCATCAGTGGTTCCTTCATTTTTTGTCTCATTGAGTTTATAGTTTAGCTTCTATGGAAATGAGGAAGACTAAACCTGAGGTTACCACTTCACAACACAGACTGTAATACCACACAATTACTCACTATAACACATAATCCCACTCTACATAATTCCTATACACTAAATATCACATACTTCAATCCACATAATTTCACTGCACAACATACCACATAATTCCACTACACACAACCTACATCCACTCAACTCCAAGAAAAATTAATAAAACACTTTTACATTTCCAACACCAATAGCTCTAGCTCTCGCAAATGCGAAACCTATTACATTGCAAATGCTTTTTTAACTAGTAGTCGCATTTGCAGAAAGGTGGAAAAAGGGGGCTGGACTTCCAACCACCGCTCAGTAATTCTGCTGCATAGGACTTACAGGAGGTACCAAGAGGGCGTCTTCGCCCCCAAAGTCCCTCAGGAGAAAAGTGGACTTCATCCCCTAACCCGTAGTGTACCAGGAGGCGTGCTTGCAGAGTTGTGGAGAAAGGGGGCATGTCCTCTGAATACTTCTTAGCAATCCCACGGTGTGGCACTTACTGGCGGTACCATGAGGGATAGTTGCCCCCGAAGGTCCCTCTGAGAAACCCTGAGCAGACCTAGGGGATCAGGGTGTTTCTACCCTGCCCCTTTTTCTTGTTTTTTTATCCTTGTTTTACTGTTTTCTTGTGACTCGATTTACTGAGTCACAAGATTTCTGCCAATGCTTCTTGGTTTGAAGTGTTGGTAGCCAATCAGAATGAAGCTTGTGATCAGGAGGGTTTGCGAATCATCCCCGGTGCTCAGATATCAATACTTTTAATTTTTAAATTTCTCAGGAACTACTGAACGGATTTACACCATTTAAAGCGTACACTCTGGACCAAGAGCTACCTCTCTGCCAAGTGTGATGTAATTCTGTTGAGCAGTTCGGGCTGTAGCTGCAACAGATATTCCTATGGAAATTAATGATCTGTTCTCTCTATCATATGCCACTTGGAGAGTCTTCCTGGTACCAGCTGTATGGATTCTACAGCAACTACTCGGAAGGGACATAACAAAGTGAGCAGAATGGACAACCAGAGCTCCAAGGATTTGAAGTGGGACTATTCTCCTGGTGACTGACTGTTGGCCCCCTGTGACAGTCAACCTGCACCCCCTCCTACATTGGATCCAATTCTGCAATGTGTGATTGCACACCGTGAGGACACGCACTAGGAGAGCAGGTGCTCATAAACCGCAGCTCGCAAAGTACAGGGTGCAGTAAGGAAAGTTGCCAAAACTTGCAATGCTATTAATGATCAGTTTCCGGACCTTAAGACCAGAACAGCTGCTCTTGAATCGGATATCGCTGGGACAAAGGGTCAGGCAGAAGCCCATGAATCGCAACTCATCAACATTCAGTGGAAGCTTGAGGATAAAGAAAACCGGCAAAGGTGGAACAATTTGCAGTTTTTAGGAATTCCGAAAGTGAGAGCGGGATCAGACGGCGGGATGTATATGGTAAAGTTATTGCAGAAATCATTTACAGAAATAGAAGTCTGAAACTGGCTACATGAAGTACAAAGAGCACATCAGGTCCCATTTAATTTTCAGCAGTCTGCTAACCCTGATGCCAAACCACGTGCACTCCAGGTGTACTTTGGTAACTTCCCGCTGCGTCAAAACATTTTTGAAAAGGCCAAACCAGAGCCTCAGCAGGCCAGGGATGGGTTCTCATTTTTCACAAGACTTGATTTTTGCCATGTCACTGTGGAACCGCGGTGGCGCTTGAGCCAATTGATTAGACCTTTCCAGGAGAATGGGGCACAGGCATTCCAATTAAACCAGGCCCGGCTGGAAGTAGTTTGGGGAAAAAGTACCAAATTCTTTACTTCAGAAATGAAGGTTAAAGATTTCTTGTCTTCAAGCGGAAAATAATTGTCCCTTGTTTTTTCTTTTTGCAGAATCATTAAGGGGAATATTAGTTAAATAAGGGGAATGACAACTAAGTATTTAGGGGGCCGTGTGGCTAAATCAAACAGATTGTTTATTTTCTTGTATTTTTCTTGTCTCCGAGTTCGTTAATGGGGTATAGAGTCACAGGATAGGCTCTTTTATCTATGTATGCAGAGTAGGTCACTAGTTTGAAGAGGCACCACTATTCATCACTTACAGACTAGCTTAGGTCTGTTTTTTCCCCTGCTTGGGGGAGGGCAGGGATGAGGGAGTGGGTGCGGTGGGATTGCAGGGGTTGGGGGGGAGGCAGTTTAGGGTGGAGGTGTGGGGAGGTGGGGGAGGATAAAAACAGAAAAGCAGAAGGATATTAACTATTGCAGGAATGAGATTTGTTACACTATTACGTTAGAAATGTATAGTAATCAATTTAGGTGTACTGTCTGCCTCAGTAATGGGTAAGCTAACTATTTGCTCAATTAATGCTGGGGGAATAAACAATAGGGGGAAGAGGGTTAGAGTAAATGAGTACTTAGATCTCTAGGGGCAGATGTAATCGTCCAACAAGAAACCCACATCCCTTGGCAGCAAAGAGAGCTTAAATTAATCCCAGGTCATACTCAGATAAACCGCTCCACCCGGGCTACCACTACTAGAGGGGCTGGAATTTATATTTAAAATCGATTACCCCTGCAAAACGCATGCTATCAGATAAATGGGGACGATGGGCCATAGCCTCATTATCAGATGGGCCTACGGTATGCATGGTCTATGGGCCAAATCTAGATGCCTGAGGAACTGGAGTTGGAACTAGCTTCTTGGCCTTCCCCCTTATCATGTGTGGGGATTTTAACAATCATTTGGATACAAGTGGTCCCTTTACCAAAGATTGCCAGGGGAGAAAGACCCAGGTGTACAAAGCTTTACTGGCTCTGACAACCGACCTTGGGCTTGTCGATATCTGTATCTCTAGTAAGCCAAGGGATCTAGATTATACCTGTGTTTCATGCCCCCATAGAAAATATGTTAGTCTCAATTATTTTTTTGCCTCCTCTGCCCTAATGGATGGTGTGAATATAAGGAAGAAGCCGAAAGTACTGTTGGATCATAACCCTTTGATTTCAGATATTATGGTGCGGGGGCATCATTGTAGCATAACAAAGTGGATCTTCAACAGGAAACTATTGGTTACAGAGGTGTTTGTGGATCATATTAGGGGTAGACGACAGTATTTTGACATCAATCGGTTTAGTGCCTCTAGGGAAATAGTATGGTATGTGTTCATGGCCCGCTTAAGGGGGAAGATTGTCAAGATTCGTAGGCCACGTAGGAGTTATGTTGATTAAAAAACCAGCTGACGAAATGTGAGGAGGAGCATACTGCCGCCATTGCCCAAAAAAATTAGACTTGCAAGGTCAACTACAATTAGAGGCCATGAAGGTAAAGGCTGAGATAAAGGGCTTCTACAATAAATCATTGGCAGAAGCCTTCCGATTTTTTATACTAGGGGTAACTATGAGTATAGGGAAAATACAGGCAAACACTTAGCACTTCGCCTACAACAAAAGGCAGCTACAAATAACATTACAAGGGTAAAAAGGAAGGACGGGACTTTTGCAACAGATTCGCAAGAAATTCTAAGTGTATTTGCGGATTTCTGTAGGGACCTCTATCAGTCTGAGGATAAATCAATTGAGACTACTGTGCTTGTAGGGGACAGCAACCCCCCTATTCTGGCTGAATTGGAGGCAGATGTGATCAGTGAGGTTATTGATGCTCTACAAGCGATGGCAGCAGGTAAAGAAGCTTGTCCCGACAGAATTCCAATGGAATTGTATAAAGTACTACAATCAGAGTTATCACCTCTGCCCTTAGATTTGTTCCTAGCTGTACAGCAGAAGGGTCTTCCACCACAATACTGGCAAGGCATAGACATAGTCATTTTTTTTGAAGAACCGAAACCTGCTGAGAATCCGGCCTCATATCGCTCCATCTCCCTGATCAATGGTGATGAGAAGCTGTACTCGAAGATTCTTGCACTCTGATTAGGCAAAGTCATCACCTCATTGGTGAGTCCATAGCAACATGGTTTTATTCCAAGGAGAGATACCATGGATCACGTGTACTAGGTAATCTCCTTGTTTGACTTAGTGGATCTTTCAGAAGAACAGATGGCTTTGATTCTTTTAGATGCCCAAAAAGCCTTCGACTGGGTCGAGCGGCATATCTTTGGAACAACTTAAGATCAAATGGTTTTGTGCCCCGTATTTTATCAGCTATAGGAGCTATGTATGTACAGCCAAACGCGAGAATGCAATTCATGAGCAGGGAGTCCGAAAAGATTGTGGTAGCCCGTGGGACGAGATAGGGATGCCCATGTTTACCAATTCTCTTTGCTTTGTACATCAACCGGTTAATTAGGGCAATCATGCAAGATCAGCTGATTAAACCAATAGTGGTCATGGGGTACAACACAAAGGTTTTAGCTTATGCTGACTGTCGTCACCCCTGACCCAATGGGAGCAACAGCGAGGATTGAGGTTTTGGCTAAAGAGTTTAGTAGGTTGTCTGGATATCGCTTGAATGATGATAAAACCAGGATTGTCTGCACAAACAATATTACTTGGCAGGATCCCCATAGGACCGAGATAGCCTCCTATCTTGGGATTGCAATCTCTGTGGTTGTGGGTTCTAATTGGACAACGAATCTGGTACCTCTTATTGATAGAATTAGTCAAGATTCATAAAGAATCGATAAACTGTATATGTCTATAATAGGTAGGTGTAACATACTTAAAATGACCATGTTTCCAAAAATATTATATCTACTTCGCTGTATCCCACTGGAGCCAGAACCGGTATTTTTTTAAAAACTGAATGGAATTTTTTCTCAATTCATCTGCCAATATCAGAAGGTCAGACAATCATTGAAACCCTTGACTCTACCCCAAGATCGTAAGGGCTGGGCGATCCCCAATCGATTATTTTACTATTGGGCCATCACATTACAACAAATGGCTATCTTGTTCAAATCAAATATGGCTCTAGTTAACAGATTTGGTATACAGGAATATGAGACCCCCTCAATCTTTGAGTTGGCTATAGGTGGAGCTGCATCAGGGGTTCTGCTCAGACAGCTGGAGGTTAGCTATTATAAAACAAACACGGTTCAAGCCTCTTATAGTGGCTTGGAGGGTTTGGCACAAAACTTCAAAGCTACCAAATATTCCCAGGCTCCGGAAATATCTATTTCTGTGGCATTCTGCAGTCTTTTCGGCCCCGCTCTTTGATGGGATGGGTAAACATTGGGAGCAGGCAGGCGTCAGCAAAATAGGGGATGTCATAGATGGGAATGGGATGATCCCTTTTGCTGAGTTACAGCAGCAGCATAACATTTACCCAAGATCACATTTTAAATACATTCAAATCAGGGAAACCATTAGACCCTTTCTGTCTAATATCTACTCCGTAGGCAGGATCCAGATGCTGGAAACTATCTTATATAAAAGTCCCTGAATTATGAATATATATTGCCTTTTTATTGAAGCTTCCCAGGATGGCCTAGTTAAAATGGAATCTGCTTGGGCCGGCAAGGTAGGGAATCAGGATGTGGATTTAAGTAGGTCTCTGGCTCTCTCTAAGAAGGTCTTCCTCTCAACCAACCTGAAGGCCCAACACTTCAAAACAGTTTATAACTTATATTTCACCCAAGCAAAACTGTAAAGCCAGGGAAAAGGGGAAAACGATCATTGCCCGAGATGCAGGATGGCCCCGCAGATTTAGTTCATATGTTTTATGAATGTACTGTATTAGATGCATAGAAAAAGGGCATTGAAACTTTTCTGTATAAGGTATTAGGACAGGAAGTGTCTATTTCTCCAACCTTGATGCTATTGTGGTTTGATGAAAGAGCCCAATTAAGATCGACACAGGTATATTTTTGTTTTATGGCAATGGCAGTAGTACGACTGCTGATTGCTTTAAAGTAGAAGGACGCCGACCTTCCGATATATCAAGCTTGGTACGCCAGATTGCTTCATATATAAAGATTTGAAACTGCATTGTATAACTGTAAAGGATGGAGGGCGAGGAAACGGGGTAGAAAAATATAGGGCCCGGTAATGGATCTGGTTTGGGATATAAATTTATTTTGTCCTTTTCTTTGCTCACTTTTCAATATATTTTAGCTGTAATGTGGATTACTAATAATGCTCAAGGTTATGCTGTTTTAAAGAATCTCTTTTGACTTTTTTTTCCTTTTGTTCTTTTTTTTCTTTCTTTTTTCCTCTTTATGTAAGCAAAAATATATGGTCAACTGAACATTATGTAATTGTAACATTTAATCTTTTGTAAATACTGCTTTTCTGGGACAAACAATAACAAATAAATATTTTTAAAAAAGGAAATTAACATGGAGAAAACACGTTGTGGGACTCCCCTTTTCTCTCTGCCCGCTTGACGAAGTCCCCCTAAACTTTCAAGACAGGAGCTAATCAGAGCAGTTTTTAACATTTTGCAAACATTCATCAAATGGCGCCAAAGATATTGGCAAATCAAAAACTAGGTCCTAACATAACTATCTACTGGTGCGCTCCAATAGGTAATATTGATATATATATATATATATATATATATATATATATATATATATATATATATATATATATATATATATATTATTGCTCCTTTTCCTCTGAATTTCCCAAAGAAAACAAGCACTCGCGGGAGGAGGGTCCAACAGAGTTTTTATTTCTGACCCTCTGAGCACCAGACGCGTTTCGGCTACTGCCTTTGTCAGTGGTACACTGACGCGCCATTTTTTCTGCTTTAAATAACCCTCGTGATACAAACAATTGGAGATGGAAATAGGACTTTTTGCCCAACATTGTCGGCCATATTTGAACTGTTATTTACATAGTCATGCATTTTCATTACGCCCTGGATGGGCATATTGTACATCCACAAGTTCTTTAAGCATTATACAATTCATCAAGTTTGTTGGACTTCAGTGGACTGTTATTTGCATTATCATACTTTCATTTTCATTACGCCCTGTATGGGCTTGCTTAGTATTAACAAATTACAGCCCCTCAAGTTATTCAGCCCTGGATGGGCATATCAGTTCCTTTGTTACAATTTACTCTTTCCATCTTCAAAGACTTTTGTGCAAATCATATTATAACACCCACACCCAACTTAACAAAAAAGTTTCTCGTAATGTTAAAACCACTTTTGTGTTTTCATACTCATTCTACTCTTGCGGTCAACTGCTGCTGTGTACTGCTGCTCAACACTGTCCTGGGAGTTATAGCCTAAGTGTACTGTCATTTCCTCGTGGCTATTCAGACCCCCAGGGAACTTGGTCCCAATGTCTATTATGTATCTGGATTCTAATCTCCTTAATTTTTGCAGCCTATCCCCACCTCTGGGATTGTTGGGGACTTGATCTAATATAAAGTATTCCAGTAGTTCGCTATTACTTTTGTGATGTTGTTTGTAATGTCTCGCTACTGGATACGATGGATCACAGTTTGTTATTGCTCGGAGATGTTCCAGACAGTCCACGCATTTTTGTGGGGTTTACAGTGCTGCATATTTAGCGTGATCCGCAGGGACACACTAGGCAGTACACTGTGTAGGGTGTTGTGCAGGTCAAAAAGGATTTGATTTTTCGTGTTTCACCTCTCACTTGGTATGTTGTAACTTTTTTGCTCCTTTTGCACGCTTTACAACGTCCACAGGGGTGGAAACCCATTATTGGTTTTCCGAATGGGTCTTTCGTTGGTCTTGCAAGGTAGCTGCTCATTAGTGTGTTTCTAAGTGCTCTTGCTCTCCTATAAGTTACCAACGGTTGCGTAGGTATGTCTGTGCCTATTACCGGGTCTGTAGTTAACAGATTCCAGTTTTTTCTCAAGGCCGATCTTAACTGCCCCGCTCCCTCTGAAAACGTTGTGATCAATCTAAATTTCCCATCTTTATCGTTGACCCTCTCTTTCGGTTTTAACGTTTCAGCTCGTGAGATGTTATTCACTTTCCTAAGGGCCTCATTCAGACATTTTTCTCCATACCCTCGAGAGGGTCAACGATAAAGATGGGAAATTTAGATTAGACACTAATGAGCAGCTACCTTGCAAGACCAACGAAAGACCCATTCGGAAAACCAATAATGGGTTTCCACCCCTGTGGACGTTGTAAAGCGTGCAAAAGGAGCAAAGAAGTTACAACATACCAAGTGAGAGGTGAAACACGAAAAATCAAATCCTTTTTGACCTACACAGTGTACTGCCTAGTGTGTCCCTGCGGATCACGCTATATAGGCAGCACTGTAAACCCCACGAAAATGCGTGTACTGGAACATCTCCGAGCAATAACAAACTGTGATCCATCGTATCCAGTAGCGAGACATTACAAACAACATCACAAAAGTAATAGCGAACTACTGGAATACTTTATATTAGATCAAGTCCCCAACAATCCCAGAGGTGGGGATAGGCTGCAAAAATTAAGGAGATTAGAATCCAGATACATAACAGACATTGGGACCAAGTTCCCTGGGGGTCTGAATAGCCACGAGGAAATGACAGTACACTTAGGCTATAACTCCCAGGACAGTGTTGAGCAGCAGTACACAGCAGCAGTTGACCGCAAGAGTAGAATGAGTATGAAAACACAAAAGTGGTTTTAACATTACGAGAAACTTTTTTGTTAAGTTGGGTGTGGGTGTTATAATATGATTTGCACAAAAGTCTTTGAAGATGGAAAGAGTAAATTGTAACAAAGGAACTGATATGCCCATCCAGGGCTGAATAACTTGAGGGGCTGTAATTTGTTAATACTAAGCAAGCCCATACAGGGCGTAATGAAAATGAAAGTATGATAATGCAAATAACAGTCCACTGAAGTCCAACAAACTTGATGAATTGTATAATGCTTAAAGAACTTGTGGATGTACAATATGCCCATCCAGGGCGTAATGAAAATGCATGACTATGTAAATAACAGTTCAAATATGGCCGACAATGTTGGGCAAAAAGTCCTATTTCCATCTCCAATTGTTTGTATCACGAGGGTTATTTAAAGCAGAAAAAATGGCGCGTCAGTGTACCACTGACAAAGGCAGTAGCCGAAACGCGTCTGGTGCTCAGAGGGTCAGAAATAAAAACTCTTTTGGACCCTCCTCCCGCGAGTGCTTGTTTTCTTTGGGAAATTCAGAGGAAAAGGAGCAGTAATACGAGCGAGGTTCGCCCCTCGCAACAATGCACCCCCGTGCTAGAGTGCGCGACTTGGCGGAAAGAGGCAGAAAAAAAAAAATATATATATATATATATATATATATATATATATATATATATATATATATATATATATATATTCAATGAAAAAACCATAGGTTATAGGCCATATATAGTTAGGAATTAGCATTTACAAAACCTTATTTTACTCGCATAAAACCATTGAAATTCCATATATAGTTAGCTAACTATAAGCGCTAACTATATATCGCGCACCCGCAATCCACTACTGATGATGTCACATATTACATCATTCATGACATGGTCAGTGACATCACTGATGACATCACTGATTACAACATCCAGTGACTGTATGTTTCTGTAAAGTTAAAATATGTTTCACATATTGAAGAATGAGTGGATGTAAAAGTGTCTGGATGAAGAATTTAGTAGGTGCATGACTGACTGTATGAGTGAGTGATTAAATGTGTCTCACTGAGTGCATGGGTTAGTGACTAAACTGTCTTAATTCGTGCATCAGTATGTTTGTTGTTGTGTAAACTGCTGCTTGTGTTGATCAGTAGCTATAAGAGTAGCCATATGGGTTATTGATTGGTTGCCCAAATATTTGAATGGGAGGCTGAGTGTGTGTGTGGGTGGCTGGGAGGTGCGTGACTCTGTGCATAGATGTGTAAGCAGTTGATTCACTAGGAGTATGAGTTCAAGAGTGCATGTGGAAACAGCTATATGAGCGGTTGACTGTGCATGGGTGTGTTGGTGAGTGAATGGATTTCTCATTGCTACATGTGCAAGTAAGTACGTATGTAAAACACAATACATGTGAGAGTTGAGATATATAAATAACTGAACATAAGAGCCAGTGAATGTGTGAGTGGCTGTATCGATCACTGTGAGCTTGTATCAGGGATTATATAAGAGAGTAAATATGTGTTATTATATGTTTGAATAAGTAAGATGTGTATAACTGTATAGTTGAGGAAATGGAGGTGTGATTGATTCTTTGCATGACTGACTAGGTGTGTGAGTAAGTCCATGGATGAGTGACAGTCTGTGAGTGTCTGTTTATACTGAGTGTATGTAAGGTTATATTAGAGTCTGAAGAGGTTCATTGTATTATCACATGAGTGATGTGATCAGTGATGACAAATGAGATGTCATCAGTGATGTCATTTGAGTTGTCATCAGTGATGTCATTTGAGATGTCATCATTGATATCATTTGAGTTGTCATCAGTGATGTCATTTGAGATGTCATCAGTGATGTCATCAGTGATGTCACTGACCATGTCATGAATGATGTAATATGTGACATCATCAGCAGTGGATTGCGGGTGCGCGATATATAGTTAGCGCTTATAGTTAGCTAACTATATATGGAATTTCAATGGTTTTATGCGAGTAAAATAAGGTTTTGTAAATGCTAATTCCTAACTATATATGGCCTATAACCTATGGTTTTTTCATTGAATTTTCAAGGTTTTGTAAATGCAAATTCCTAACTATATATCCACTATAACCTATGGTTTTTTCTGTGAATTTCATTGGTTTTTTAATAGCAAATATGAAAAGCTTTAAAATGTCAAGTACGTGATAGATAAAAACATTTTCATATTTATGCACGCTGATGTGCTTTGAACGCTGCCCCCCCCCTCCCCTCTTTTGCCTTTGTTAGTACTCTCTCTTTGCAGATACAGAAGGGTAGTTAACGCAGGCCTTTACCCCCGTTGTAATCCGTCGTACCTCCTTGTCTCTCCATTTGATTGTTTGTTGTCCAAGCATTTACTGTTTTAGAATTGGTTCTCTTTGGATCATTCTCTATTTACAAACAAGCACAAAGTCGCAATACTCTGTTTAGTCTTTGCAGATAGTGAAAAATCGTGTAAAAAAATAAAAGTAATCGAGCAAAATCAGTAGGCCACTAATTGGATCTCTTTTTGACCTCGCTAAAATAGAAATATTAGGAACAACCCTTCTTGAGAAATACGAAAATAGTGAGATGAACTGAGCTCCACACCATGAGGGCTGCAAGACAGCTCGGCTCCATCACCCATCCCGCACAAAATAATGACAAACCCTATGCAAATATTAAAAATATAGACAACACACCAGCAAAGAAATAGGGTAAAACATTTTATTAAAAAACTATTTACATAACGTTGGTTTATAAGATGATGTCAGTAGTGGACCGATGTGTGAATAGATCGAAAACAGCACAAGGCTCCAAGATCCGGATAGCAAGCTCCTGGATGTTGGGTGCCATAGTTTAGAGTTCTGAATTTCAGCCTTTTTCGATGCCTGTGCTTTGTTGAATCAAAATGGCGGCTTGACACAAAGCTGACTCAAGCGTTGTTACTGATGCTATGCAGACCAAAACTGGTTTTCAGTTTGTACATTTTTCTAGATTTTTCATTCCAAGTTTGGTTGACTTTGTAGAACGATGGCTTCAGATTTTCAACATACGGTGTGGTGGCGCTGACTGGGAGGGGGCGCTTCGCTCCTGCCCCCTCCCCAAGTAAGATTTTCATACGTGAAAGTACGTTAATGGTTTTGGTCCCCGAGATGCTTCGATGTCACTACCATTCTCAAATAGCATAAGTTCTGGATGTTGGGTGCCATAGTTAAGAGTTCTGAGCAGCGCTTGTAACACTGTCTGAAGCTTATTTCCTCCTACTGCAGCTTCACTATTCTCAAAGTAAGTGAGTGTCGTTTGTGGACCTGACTGCATTAGAAAACAATATGATATGTTACCTTCCTAAACAGCTTGACGGAGGCCCCTGAGGGGCGCTGTGATGTCCATGGACTCGGAGAAGACGCTTGGCTCCGACACCCTCCCCAAGTCTTATAGCACTGGTGTAGCCTGAGATCGCCCCCGACATAGGCGGCCGGCTCCCGGGGTCCGGCGGTACTTTTTGCCTTTTGATGACTCTTCAATTCTGGACCTTGTCCCACAATCCGTTTGACCTGAAGACAAGCTGTAGTGAGGCGCCCCTTTATCGTTTTAGTTGCCATTCCGCCCGCTTTTGCTACACTGTGCCTCTTCCGCCATTCAGCTGTTTTCCGCCCGCTCTTGCGACTACAGCGTCTCGCTCACCATGTAGTTGAGATGCGCCCGCTCTAGCGGTGCAGCGATAGGCGGCTGCCACAGGACTCTCAAAATGGCGGCCGGCTCTTCGGTTTTGGGCCTGGTCCACTAAAATGGCCCTGGGACACCTTGGAACTCGGACGCTTGTCTGCTAGGGCTTGGATCCCATTCTCGAAAAGCGTCCCCTCAGCCGTGAAGATTCTACAAAAGTCATGGGGGCCTCCGACTCCCGCAGGCTTCTGGTGGGGAGCGGCTGCCATGATTGCTCGTGGAATGGCCACGACGGAGCTACGAGATGGTAGTGGTCTCATGCTGACGCCAGCTTTAGTCTGAAACATCCAGAAACACTGTAGACTACCAATTCGATCAGTTCCGGTAGCGCCCCAACATGACCCGGAAGAGAAGAACTTGCCCTCCCCTCTTTGACTGATGGTTCTTGTTGCCTGTCCCCTCTGTTGTCATTTAACAGAACTTTTTGGACTGCTGAAAGGGGTTGTGTTCTGAACGCTGGTTGGTGGAGACATTTAGACTATATTCTTGACCTACGTTGTCGCGTAATGCGTTTTATGACACGCCGCGTTAGCGCACCCAGAAGTGATCCGAGGCGCGGCGCGCAGCGCGTAACGTAAGCATAACAGGTCATGTGACTTGTTAATAAAACTTTTCATTGGTTCATTTTACTTTTGTTAATTTAATGATGAAAAGCTTGGTCATATGACCTAAAAATTACGCTTTTTATTATTTTCGAACAATATTTTTTTTTCAAACATATGTTATAATATTCCAGGCTAATGTACTTTCCCGGAAAATTTACAACTGTCTGGCAAGTAAAATATATTCCTTTTTCGAGAAAAAGGGCGTTTCTTCCTTCCATGACGGAGCCGTTGAGTAAAAGAGATTCGGCCTGCTGTCTTAGTCGCCGATGCGCCTGATTATCAGATTCTTATCGATCACTTTATGTTGCAGACATGAAAAACACAACTGCCCTTGACCATTTATCTTTACTGCGTTCCTACATATTATACCTTTTATCCGTCATGTAATTGGACTGCTTTATTTCACTTGCCTTTTACTGATTCGAAAACAGTCACTAAAAGTAAAAACTTTACAAATGAAAATACTACTACCGTGTTTTGTTTTAAAAACCTTTATTGTGAAAATGTCAGTATACAAATACGGGCCTATAACCACGTGGGCCGGCCACGGAGCAAACTCAAATCGTATATGATGAGGAGACATTTACACTGTAGAAGAACGTAACGAGCGGGCCATTAGGTGACAAGAACAAAGGTGTCTAACAGTTGCGGTATCGGTGGACGTACATTTTGTAATTAAAATACGACAGGGCCACTTACAATAACATTTTCTAGATATACATTTGCGGGCAAAGAGTTACGAGTCCCATTTATACCGGCGCCATTTTGGGCGAGGCCGGGCAGGTCCAAGATATAGTCAAAATGTCTCCACCAACCATCGGCCAGACCAGAACCCCTTTCGGCCCTTTATGTTACAAGATGATGTCTTCCATTCAGAAAATATTGGTGGCAGCATTTTGAAAGGAAACAAAAACAGCCGTTCTCCTAGTGAGTTTCACATTGTTACATTTAGGAAGAATGTTGAAGAGTAGTATGTGGAAAATCTGAAGCCATTTTTCTACAAACTCTCAATCAGACTTGGATGGAAAAAAAAACCTGAAGAATGTACAAACTGAAAACCAATTTTTGTCTGTATAGCACCAACAGTAACGCTTGAGTCAGCTTTGTGTCAAGCCGCCATTTTCATTCAATCAATAGCGTCCCCCTGCACACATTCAGGGACCTGGTCGTGTCTTTAGATGAAACGCATTGTAGGAAAAGAAGCAGAAAGGAAAAGGAAAAAAGTTCCGCCGGACCTAGTGAAGCTGCAGCAGGTGCAAATAAGCTTCAGACAGTCTTACAAGCACTGCTCAGAACTCTCAACTGAGGCACTCAACATCCAGGACTTGCCATTCGGATCTTAGCGCCTTGTATTTTTGTTTTGTTCTTGATGGAGGGGAAACAACAAAAAACAGGCATTGAAAACGGCTCAACTGGAGCAAAAAAAAAATTACTTCTTGGGTGCATTAGGGCATTTATGATTTTCGAATGCCGTATTCATCAGGTTGATGCTCATGTTGCCATAGGACAGCATAGCACCACAGTGTATACAAGTTAACTTCATATGTTCAGATGAGGCAGGTGGCATATTTAGCATTCACCTTCTTTGATCCAGGAGGGATGGAGAAAAACTGCCAGATGAAACTTGAAACTTGGCCATCCAGATCTCGGCGCGTTCGACTCACTGTACCGCAACAGTGACCGCAACTCAGCTGGACACGCCGTCTTTCGGCGCAGCATTGTAGGATGGCCACACCAGTGCGGCAATTTGCTAGACACCACCTCGGTGCCATCCGGATCTCGGCGCGTTCGAGTCACTGTACCGCAACAGTGACCGCAATTCAGCTGGACACGCCGTCTTTCGGCGCAGCATTGTAGGATGGCCACACCAGTGCGGCAATTTGCTGGACACCACCTCGGTGCCATCCGGATCTCGGTGCGTTCGAGTCACTGTACCGCAACAGTGACCGCAACTCAGCTGGACACGCCGTCTTTCGGCGCAGCATTGTAGGATGGCCACACCAGTGCGGCAATTTGCTGGACACCACCTCGGTGCCATCCGGATCTCGACGCGTTGTGCTGCCTTCGGCCTATTCGCACATCGGTCCGCTACTGACAGTGACCGCAACTCAGCTGGACACGCCGTCTTTCGGCGCAGCATTGTAGGATGGCCACACCAGTGCGGCAATTTGCTGGACACCACATCGGTGCCATCCGCATCTCGACGCGTTGTGCTGCCTTCGGCCTATTCGCACATCGGTCCGCTACTGACAGTGACCGCAACTCAGCTGGACACGCCGTCTTTCGGCGCAGCATTGTAGGATGGCCACACCAGTGCGGCAATTTGCTGGACACCACCTCGGTGCCATCCGGATCTCGACGCGTTGTGCTGCCTTCGGCCTATTCGCACATCGGTCCGCTACTGACGCCGCCTCACGTGCCAACGGATTTTCTACGCTTTTTGTAGCCCTATGCCGCAGAACAGGTCATGTGACTTGTTTATAAAACTTTTCATTGGTTCATTTTTCTTTTGGTTTCCTAAAGATGGAAGGCTTGGTCATATGACCTAAAAATAACACTTTTCATTGGTTTAGAACATTTTTTTTCCCAAACGATGAAAGCCCCACCTTGTTTCTGGATCATTCAGACTGAAGCTGGCGTCAGCATGAGAGCACCACCATCTCGTGGCTCCGTCGTGGTCATTCCGCGAGCAATCATGGCAGCCGCTCCCCACCGGAAGCCTGCGGGAGTCGGGGGCCCCCAAGACTTTTATACAATCTTCACGGCTGAGGGGACGCTTTTCGAGAATGGAGCCCAAGCCCTAGCAGGCAAGCGTCCGACTTCCAAGGTGTCCCAGGGCCATTTCAGTGGACCAGGCCCAAAACCGAAGAGCCGTCCGCCATTTTGACAGCCATGTGGCAGCCGCCTATCGCTGCACTGCAAGAGTGGGAGCAACTCCACAACATGGTGAGCGAGACGCTGTGGCCGCAAGAGCGAGCGCAACTCAGCTAGATGGCCGCCACCTGGGGAGGCCCGTTCACGCCGCCTCCCCCCCCCCCCCCCGGGCCGCCGCACGCCAATTTTCGGAGCAGCATTGTAGGATACCAAAACCAGTGCGGCAGTTTACTGGACATCACCTGGGTGCCTGTCGTACATGTTGTGTCAGCCATGTGACACTGGACACAGACCGCTACTGACGAAGCCTCCCCCCGCACCACCCGGGACGCCCCACGCTGTTTTTCTGTGCTGCATTGTAGGATCCCTAAACCAGTGCGGCACCCAGGCGACATCACCTGGGTGCCGTCCAGAACTCTGCACGTTGTGCTGCCTTGGGACTATTCGCACAACAGACCGCTACTGACGAGGCCTCCCCCCGCCCCACCCGGGACGCCCCACGCCAATTTTCGGAGCAGCATTGTAGGATCCCTAAACCAGTGCGGCACCCAGGCGACATCACCTGGGTGCCGTCCAGAACTCTGCACGTTGTGCTGCCTTGGGACTATTCGCACAAAAGACAGCTTCTAACCATTGTTGCTTTTTGTGTTAATAAATGTTTAAATGTTTTTAGTTTTTGTTCTGTTCATTATCGTTAAAAGTTAATAAAGTTTTATAACCTTACTTTGTTGGAGTGTTATCTATTTTTTGAAAAACGGGTGAATGGGGCCTTGAATCGGGTTATTGTCATGTGTGGGCTTTGGAAGTGTGCTACTGCAGGATCGGACATTTCAAACTCAAATGCACGTTCTTTTTCTTACCTTTCCGAAGCATGGAGCGCAATAGCAAGCAGAGAAAGGGTGATGCACGTGTTGAACACTACCTGACCTGGCAAGTTGCTGGCAGTGCCCCCCCGCCCGCTCCTGAAAGAGGGCACACACACACCGCCGCCCCGAGTACTTCAGAAATCTTTAAAAGACCATGCGCTTGTTCATGAGGCTTAAATGGTTTATCACCTCTTCTAGAACCCCTACATCGACCCTCTGACGTTTCATGGAAAAATTACCATGTAACACAATACCAAGCCCTATCAGCTGAAACCCCCAAGGAATCGTGGGGCATATTAGCAAGGGGGTTTATCTCCCCTTTTTTGGCTTTAAAAACCATGAAAGCGGAGATAAAATTATTTCCCTATTATCAAGCTGTCGCTAACACCAGTTAGTGACACCTAAAAGGAGATAGCGACCATCTTGGGCCCGGCTTTGCATGTCAGTGATACTTATCACTAATGACATGCAAAGTGGCGTGCCAAGATGTTAGCGACTGGAAACAGTCCCTAACATCGCTACCTTCTATTACCAACTTTTGGAGATATTCGCACTAAGCGCGAATATCTCCAAAAGCTAACACCTGCCCTGAGCAGGTCTTAGCCATGTTATCCAATGGGAGGTGGATAACATGGCTAAGAGCATTAGGTCGATAATACATGAATATCGCTGACTTTTCTGCGATAATAGCAAGGTTTATCTGCGATAAAAATCGCCGATGTGCGGCGATAATTTTTGTCTCTAAACAAGTTATAGACAAAAATTATCGCTAGTTGTTAGTAATATGCCCCCGGGTTTTTGCTTGCAGAAATCGGGAGGCGGGAGACTAGCACTGAAATCAGTACTCACACGCCTGAATCAGGAGGATTGGCATGTCTGAATTCTCTACAGCTGGGGCCATAAACTACATCCGCAGGGGTAGGTGATAGCCTGGGACCAGCCTGGCATCTAAAATGGCTGCCGTGCACGACAAAATTGTGGCATTCGAAAAAAGGCAAGATGGAGCAGCCGCTGGAAGAGATATATCAACATATATCAGCCTCCTCAGCCACCCTCAGGAAACATAGGGGATTAGGATATGTCTCCCGCACCCCCTTATACCTAGTACTTTAATTAACGAAGCACAAAATGGCGAATTCCCGTTTCGCTACCAGTTTGCGGCCCAGTTCGCGGCCCGTGAAGCGCTTCTACCGTGAAAAATCATTTTTTTTTTATTTTCCCCACGGGACCCTTTAATAACCCCAACAACATTCCTAGGGGGTCAAGAGGGGAATACCTTGCCCCCTTTCATTAAATTCCCCCTTAGTTTTTCACCTTTTCTTCTCTCTCGATCCTACCGAGAGACAAGATGGCGGCCGCTCCGGACTGTCACGCAGCAAAAAAAAAAAAAAAGCTCACGCACAGCCGCTGGAAGAGATGTATCAACATATATCAGCCTCCTCACCCACCCTCAGGAAACATAGGGGATTAGGATACGTCTCCCGTACCCACTTATAACTAGTAATTTAATTTACGAAGCACAAAATGGCGAATTCCCGTTTCGCTACCAGTTTGCGGCCCAGTTCGCGGCCCGTGAAGCGCTTCTACCGTGAAAAATCATTTTTTTTTTCTTTTCCCCACGGGTCCCTTTAATAACCCCAACAACATTCCTAGGGGGTCAAGAGGGGGATACCTTGCCCCCTTTCGTTAAATTCACCCTTCGTTTTTCACCTCTTCTTCTCTCTCGATCCTACCGAGAGACAAGATGGCGGCCGCTCCGGACTGTTTAGAATGTTGACAGACACCGGAGAGCCAATCAGCTTTCTGCGCGCAAAGTTCCGATAAGCGAAAAGTAAGCGGACCGGATCGCTGCCCAGAGCGCTGTTACAGATATATATCTTGATTTAAACGTTAATTTCTCAAAAACTACTGGAGCACATATATTGAGACCTAGCAAAGGCACATCGGGCTAACAGTCCCTACAATTTTGCCAAGTTTCGTGCAAATCCATTCAGCCGTTCGAGCTAAAAGTGAGTCCAACCGCCCTATGGAAAACTCAATGCAAAAAACGCGTTTTGGGACCCCCCTTTTTTCTCAGCCCCCCCTTGACGAAACCCCACCAAATTTTCAGGAGCTGCTCAGAAACAAAATGTGCCATTTTCCTGAAAATTTCAGCCGATTCCATCCACAAACGCTAAAGTTATTAGACATAGAATTTTCAAAAGTCCCATAGGGAATTTATCCTAACTATATATACCTACTGGCGAACGCCAGTAGGTAATATATATATATATATATATATATATATATATATATATATATATATATCACCAACTCCCATAGGGTCAGAAAGAAAAACGAGGCAGACCCTTCTCGGTGCTTTGTTCAGTTTATTTCATACACCAGTCCTCACGACGCGTTTCGGCAGATCCCTGCCTTGATCACATGACAACACGTCAGTGAAGCACATCCCTTTTTAAAGTGCTGGTGCTCATTAATAGACATAAAAGAGGTATTTACATATGCACATGACGGTAATCCGTCTTTCTGCACTCCGTTTTCATAAAAACAAACTATTTCCACTTTCGCAATTCTATGTAAAATACATTTGTGCAATATGAGAATTACATGGTTATTTATGTCCACCATAAAATATAACATTCCATAGTTGTCACCAATAATACTTGTAAAATACAGTTTTCGCTCTTCACCTATACTACAATGATCTGTATAAATACATATTGTAAATCTTTATAAAGGAATGACATATTTACATGAATGTATATTTTCTCATTTCTCATTGGGATTTTCTTACGCTTGTATTTCTGATACCTCTCTTATTTGAATCAAACTATTGTGCTTCCCCTGGAACAACCCCTTATTAGCCTCTTTAGTGTATCACATCAAAAAGTGCTATGTAAGTGCATATAAATAATAAAGTGCTGGTATAGTGCATTGATTTCATATGTGCGGTATGTATCTATTCTCTTATACTGTTTGTTATAAGTCGGCACTCTTCACACCAAGTAGGATGCAGGTTAAATGGACTTTCATTTAGCTGGGTTTATAAAACATGATTCCCACAATTAATTTCCAATAAATATACCAATAAAATCCATTAAAAATCAATTTCATGTTTAAATAACTAAAATTTCCAATCCATTTAAGATCATAAAACCAACATATAATCACATTTTGTAGAAAAAATATATATGGTTTCAACAGTTAATTTTCAAAATAAGTTAAAATACTTATCAAAAATTCATAAAATTACCATACTTACAGATCTACTTTATACAACGAGTTATATTGTTTTTTCTAACTTGACCCTTGTTGTTCTCATGTTCAGTTAACTTTTCTTATTTCCCAAATTATTCTAGTGGCCATATGGGTGTTGTGGTCTCGTTTTAATCCAAGTAAGTATACAAATCTTCCCCCATATTTAATCCATTAGGTTTCTTGCTGTCTAATAGCAATATATAATGGGTTTCCAGGCGACGTAATGCCCCTTCCCTGTTACCTCCCCTTCTTTGTACTGGGACGTTGTCTATGAGGTAATATTTCAAATCTTTGGGTTTTCCACCATGATATTCTTTGAAGTGGCGGGCTACTGGATAGCTAGGGTCACTGTTGGTTATCGCCCTAAGGTGTTGTAATATTCTCTGGTACCCTGGGAGTTTTGTACTTCCTACGTACTTGAGACCACATCCACACTCTAGAACATACACTACGTAGTCATTTCTGCAAGTTAGATGTTGTCTGATCATATATGGTTTGGGACTAAAGGCTGTCATGTATGACGTTGTATTTTTTCCATATGTACAAGCTTTACAGCTGATACACTTGAAAAATCCCTTTCTAGCACTGAGCCAGTCAGTGGTATTCTCACATTCCGGGCTACTCTTTACTAGGGTATCCGCCATTGAAGTAGATTTTCTGAACGTTATAGTCGGCTGTTCTGACAATGATTTCCCAATAATTGGATCGTCCTTAACTATATGCCAGTTATTTTTAAATATCTGGCGCAGGGACTTGTGCTGACGATTATATGTTAGTATCAGTCTTGGATTTCCCTCCATTTCTGCTGTGTTGGATTTGAGGCCTTCCAAATCCTTCTTAATGTGTAGCAGCAAGTCCTCTCTTGGTCTAATTCTAGATTTTTTAATTGCGTTCTTGATACATTTGGCACTATAGCCCCTTTCTAAAAACCTCATTTTACTTGCTTGCTGATTCTTAGACAATTCTACCTCACTACTACATATCCTACGTAGTCTAAGCATTTCCCCATTGGGGATGCTTTGAATGAGATGAACAGGATGTGCACTTGTTGCGTGCAAAAGTGTGTTTCCAGATGTTTCTTTCCTGTATAGTGTAGTGCTTATTGTCTGATTTTCTATCTTAATCAGGACATCTAGGAACGGTATTTGTTCCTTACTTATGTGTGAGGTAAAGTTAAGGTTAATCTCATTGTCATTCAACTCTTCAATGAATTTTTCTGCCTCTTCCTTTGTCCCATTCCATATGATCATTAAATCATCAATATATCGTAGCCACGATATAACTTTGTCTTTAAAGGTAGTATTGTGTTTCTCATTAGGACCAGCTCCTCCCACCAACCCATAAACAAACAGGCATATGTGGGGGAGAAGCTGGCCCCCATTGCTACACCTTGCACTTGTCTGAACATTTGCTTTTTAAAGAGAAAGAAATTGTGCTCTAGGCAAAAAATTAGTAGATCCATCAGCATTTTGTTATGACCAGTATATTCAATAGGTCTCCTTGCCAAAAAATATTCTACTGCCTTTATGCCATCGATGTTACGTATGCAAGTATATAATGATGTTACGTCTAAAGTAATAAGCATGTATCCTTCTTCCCATTTGACTTTTCCTATTTTACCCAAGAAATCTCCTGTGTCTCTCACATAGGAGTCTAACCCTTGTACATGTTCCTGGAGGAAAAAATCAATATATCTTGATACATTTTCAAGGGGTCCATCACAGGCGGCAATGATTGGGCGTCCTGGTGGATGATCTTTACTCTTATGTATTTTCGGGATGAAGTAAATTAACGGGGTTTTTGGAAAATCCTTCTTTAAGAATTTGAATTCTTCCAAACTCAGTAAACCTTTGCTCTTCCATGCTAGTAATTTGCTCCAGAGTTCATCTTGCATCTGCTTATATTTCAGGGGCGTGCTATGATGGTAACATTGTGTGTCATTTAATTGTCTCTCTGCTTCTGACAAATAATCTTTGAGGGGCCACAGCACTATATTCCCCCCATATCTGAATTCCGTATCACAATGTCTTTTTGCTTTTTTAATTTCTCCATTAAAGCCCCATAGTTTCTTTCCTGAGTGGTAAGTTTCCTTTTTGTATTTGTTATTTTCATATTCAATTTTTTTATTTGTGAAACAACCTCATCACTGAAAACATTGATGGCATCTTTTGTCATTATAGGTACAAATTTGGATTTCTTTTTGAACGGGGTTTCAGGCTTCTTGTTTCCCATATTGTCTATGTCTTGGGTGTTCAAAATTGGAAATCCCACCTGACTTACTTGACTTCCTTGAGGGGTACTTTGTGTTTGAATTTCAGGTATGATATTTATAATGGATTGAACATCCCTTAATAATCCAAAGTCACCAGCTGATAAGTTAGGCATGGCCGCTGTGTCCAAAGGTGAATTATTAGGCCTCGCTTTAGTGTTTGCCTGTTTATGATATTTACACAGTTTTAATTTTCTTATAAATATATATATATATCAATTCAAAAGCATCTCCTCCCACAGGATTCGAAGTAACAGGACACAACGGAGGCTTCTATTCAAGGGTTTTTAATCACAGACCAGCATAACTAGTTTCGGCGAGTTGCCTTCTTCAAATGCTCTTAGTCCCAAACATCATTTTCTCCTGTTTTTTATCTTTATTCACAGGCTCCTCCTTACTCAGTGGCGGTTGGCTCCACTGCAACTCGTGCTATCGCCTGCAAATAACAGGGGACTACCAGTCCCAAAATGCTGCACGCTGATGCCTCATTGCAGTGAAATTCGGGGAACATAATGCTTATTAAAAATCTTCGTGCCCCTTTTTCATCCACCGTCCTCTGCACTTAGCACAGTTCTTTAGAGGCACAGCGTCTCTTACTCCAAAAGGAAGTTCGTTGTTATTAGTCATTTCAAATGACTCGTCAGAGGACACAGTGGAGGGCCAGGATAATACTCCGCAACCACGGCTTAACATATATATATATTGATATGTATATATATATATATATTGTGGGTTACGCTACGTCGGGAGTAGAGTACAAAGCTATAGGAGTATGCACATATTTTACAGCACTTACGTGCAAAGGTAAAATCGGATCCTACATATCCTTCGGAAGACATATCAAAACAGAACACTATAACAATCTTATTGTTCTCCAGTATTATGCCATAGACAGTGTACCCCCTCACAAACGTAGTGGTAATCGAGAAAAAAGGTTATTTGTAATTGTTCTTAGATATATATGGCTTTGTCAAACTTACCGGCAGTATGTTTACCTATCTATATTGATCAGTTTCCTTGACTCGGTTTACACAGACAAGGGTAGTATCACTGTTGATGCCATGGAAGGTTATTTTAGATAGGAATTACCACACTTAGGTGATCTCTCTAGCTCCACCACTAGCAGTACCTGTGGGCTCCCTTGGCACATTAGAGTTATGAGTTACAGGTTTTACAATATTGGTATATTGCACTTATACCTTGTTATTTACATCAGCTGCTAACTGAACATTAATTTGCACTATTTGTCCATGTATTTGTACTTTTTTGCACTTTTGCACTATTTATCTACACTTTAGCAACTGTTCAGCACTTTAGACTCCGACAATGTTTTTAATGAGTCTTTGTTATACATAATCAATGTGACAATGAACTATGAATCGAATGTTTTCATAGCAGTATTTGCACTATGAATCAATACTCATTAATTGAAATGTATTTATGTATGGCTTTTTAAGAATGCTTTAACAATTGGCATCATTTTCTGACTGTATATTTACGAGGTTCTGTGTAGATATGTTTTTATGTACCATTATAATCACAGCATTTGTGCACTTGATAGTTTGTGCTTCCTAATGGAGTTTCCGCTATGGTTACTCTAAAAATTAACTCATAGTCGGTTTTTCAAAACATTTTATTTTTCACTATGCATCACTACCTTGAAAAATATTATGCCATTGTTTGTAAACAGAGAGTAACATCCATGCCATAATAACAGTATTTTTTTCATGTCTATAAGTTGCCGATTTGGTGTCACATGGTATAAGGGTATCCAATCAATTCCGTACTCACACATAACACGATCATGTTACTGGACGCTTTCCCTGCAGTCTGCCCTGATCTTGCTGCTGCTGCCTGCTGCAGTGAAGCTGCGAAGCGGTAAAGCCGCTGTCTGCCCGTTTACTGGAGACGCGAAGCTGTGGTAGGCTCTGGTTTGTCCTCGTTCCTGCCAGCTCTGGACCATTCTTTACCTGGGCGTATCCGAGGTGGACACCCCGCTTGCTGAGGCTGTGGATCGGCTTGGGTCGAACAGCCATGAAAGGCTCTGATGCAGCAGCTTCCTTTCCTGCTTGCCTGCTGACACCTATCCACCAGCTAAGGGCCGTAGAACAGCGTGAACCGTGAGGCTGTAGGATGCCTCCTCCGAGGTCTCCTTTGATGCCGCTGGTTTCACTGGCTTCGCTGTCCGCCTGCTCATGCTTCCTGCACACTTGGACTTATTTTTCATCACCATCACCTTTTGATGAATCTGCTTAACTGCCTGCCTTCCTGTTTATACCTACCTGCCACCTGAGGGCAGGGGAGCTGTGGGAATTGTGAGGCTCTGGGACACCTCCCTTGAGGTCTACTTGGTCTCGTTGGTTTTGCCTTGCAGCCTGTCTGACTGCTGGCGCCGTGAAGCTACCGGAGCCATGAAGCTGGTAAGGCGTGAAAAATCTCTCTCAAGGTTTGTCTTGCACACTGGCCGATCCACTGCTTTACTTATCAGCCGCTGTGTGAAGAGAACGCCTTGGTGGGGCCCAAGGTTCTACTCCATCTCCAGCTTTGCTCTTGTTGGGCTTTGGTCCACTCTCTGCCTCTGCGCATCCTTATCTGATGCCCGCTCCCCACTCTCCAGCGTAAGATAAATGAATGTGCCGCATTCAACTATCAACTGAAGGGCTTTTCAAAGCCGCCGTGCTCTGTGTTTTTTTTGGTTGGACCCCAGCTCTGTCACATGCCGCAATCTCTTCCAACTTCTCATGCAACCTTCTTTGATGCCGCTACTTTCTCAGAGAAAGCGTTAGGCTAAGAAATGGGCCTGCCACGCAACGCAAAAACAAGGCGTAATGAAATTTTCACACTGGTGGATGCAAGTGAAAAACTGCATTGGGGGTAAAGACAAGGAGAAGGAGAAGACGACTGGGACCACCGGGAATAATGGGGTAATCAGCACCGCTCCCTCTACATCAGGTGAGCAACATCTTCCTGCACATACCTTAAAGACAGCTGTCGATAGCACTAGTGGGGTTAAAATGGAGGCTCGGCCTGGGTCTAAGTCACAACTGGGAAATTTATCTTGAACTTGCTGCAATCTGGGCGCGCCACTGAAATTCTTCATTCTTGCGGCTCTGCAAACTCCATTCCAGGTTTTGTAATGGCTGAGGTTCTAAACACTGCAGTGCAGGGAGGCAGGAGCTGTGTTAAACCTACATCTGATAGTAGCAGTAGCCTACTCAGTAGCGCATCTCCTACAAGTGCTCTATCCTCTGCTGTCATTGGCGCCATAAGCTCTCTCTCAACTGTTCATACAGATGGAGCAGATGGGGCGGGAGTGGCCAGTCTGGATAATGGCACTGAACAGGATGACATGTTCAAGACTGATTGTGCCACAGAAACAGTAGTAGCTGCAGGCAAAGATGCAGGACAAGGCGGTCTTGTCAGCCTGGACACAGGGGGTCTTATTAAACCCACAGAGGTCCCTAGCGAACCAATCAGCAAAATCCTAGCCACCTCCCAAAATCCAACGGCTCAGACCCAAACTGAACTAGATATAGAGCAACACGATTTGGTCTGGGGTTCCATGAACAGTGCACAAAATGGATGCGATACCCCCAACAGGGCGAAGGCCCTGAAAAATAGAAATGTTAACACTCCTATAAAACTTAAAGGAGGCAAAGGGCGCGGACGGGGAGTAAAGCAGCAAGTAACTGATGTAATGGGGTGACTAAAGGAAGCAACTACTAACGCTGACAATGCTGGGACTAGGATTAGCCGGCTAAGTAAGTGGGTGTCATCTAAAGGGGATGTGAAAACAACTATTTCAAGGCTCTCAAACACCAACCATTCAGCGTCCTCCCTGACAAACTTCCAAAGTAGATCGGATAGACCCCGGTGGCAACAGGGGTAGTTGGATGCAAGCACCAGTGGCTCCATGGGAGAAGCCCGATTGTCTCTCCAGTAGTACCTCATCAACATCTTTAGTCTTCTCCCCAGCCCCGTGGTGTCACCTCCGAGCCTGTCAGAAGCGGGTATCAAGAGCCAGATCGTCATGGGAGAAGATGCTCCCTTCTCTAGCATTTTGTTGCACTGAACACTCAGAGAGCAGAAGCCCACAAATATTACCAGCAGGTTACAATTCATAGCTCTGAAATTAATCAAGCATTGGTGGAGGTAACATCCAAAGTCGGTCAACTTTCCACTGAAGTCGCCGACCTACAACTGCGAGTGGTGGGATTGTAAGAAGCCAATACGTTTACAGTTAATTTTGTAAAGTCACAGGACTCTCAATTGTCGGGAATGCAGTCCAGGATTGAAGATCCGAAAAATCGCCATAGAAGTCAGAACCTGCAAATTTTATGGATTTCCAGAGGGCAGGGAAGGCAGGGATCAGCTTGCTTTCATTGTTAGTCTTTTCCATAAAGCCTTCCCTGACCTCACAGACTGGAATATGGAAAATCAAGTTCAAAGAGCACATAGACTACCACTGTCAATCCCTGGCTCCCAGGGTAATTAGTCCAAAACAAATTTTGCCCGACCGATTCTGGTGTGCCTGAGTAATATTCTATCACATCAAGAAATATACTTCAAGGCTTGTCCCGCAGCTCCAGTCAAGGTAGACACAATGGGCCCAATTCACAGAACTAACTTAAGACAAAATCCTAAACTTACTACCTTTGGTAGTCACAGAATGCACTTACTACTTTTGGTATTCACAGAATGGATTTACGACTACTAACTTTATGTCCGCACTCGGGATGGTCCGGCTCGGAGGTGGAGCTTCTGAGCCGGAGCTGGAGATTTTGGCCATGGCTAACTCTCCACCACCGGCTGGAATCCCCACCTCCGAGCCGGAAGCTCTGCCTCCGGGCAGGAATATCCTGGCAGAGTACAGACGTAAAGTTAGTAGTCGTAATTCCATTCTGAGAATACCAAAAGTAGTAAGTGCATTCTGTGAATACCAAAGTAGTAAGTGCATTCTGTGAATACCAAAAGTAGTAATTTTAGGATTTTGTTTTAAGGTAATTCTGTGAATCGGGCCCCATGTCTATTTTTGCATGCTCTGATTTATGCAAGGCGACCATGGACAGGCAGTGGAAGCTTAGCCATCTTATAGATCCCTCTGAAAACTATTTGTTCGCTGGTGTTCTTACAAGACCCGGCACGTCTGAAAGTCACAAAGCATGGCAGGCAAAACATTTTTTTAATGAGCAGGATGCGAAATTAACTCTGTTTAAATGGCAATCAGTCAGCAAGTAACAAACTATTGTCTTAATCCTATTGTAATAGCCATAAGAGAGGATGTTCCAGTGAAGAGAGACTTCTAATTTTGACACTATATTGGACACTTCCAAGGGACTCCCTCTCTTTATTTTTCTTGTTTTTGTTCTTTGATAAACATGTTTGTTTTTCATAGGCACAAGGTTAACTGGAGCGATTGGTGTACGGTGTTGGGGATAGCGGGGTCACTGGGGACAAGGGGGTGCTTAGAGTGGGCGTCTCCGCAATGCTGTCATTATGGGACAGCATGGAAAGGGGCGATTACTATTTCTAGTAACTGGGAGGAGTGTGGGTGAAGGGTTGGGTAGGGATGGTTGTTCTGGGAGGGGGGAAGCCACAGCTTAGACAGCTTAAACATTTTCATCTGCACAGAGCTGCAGTCAGAGGAGTATGTTCTTGTGGGTACTGATAACTCAATTCGGTTTCTAAATATTTTTCAATGCCGGAAGTCAAGTCTATGTGCTGTAAAGTGGCATGAGTGTGTCAGACGGGGTAATGACGGTTGGTAATGGAAGAACTATGTATTTTTAACCCTCATATACTAGGGTTGGCAGAGACGCATATTTCTTATAAAGACAGAGCACTTTTTAAGCACTTGGGATACGATCTGAAGGTGTGCACGTCACAAACTGTTTCTATTCGTGGGGTGGCTCTGTTAAAATCCAGACTGTGCCAGGAAACTATTATCCGCTCACTCGCAGATACTAAGGGGAGGTGGTCAATTTAGCAAATTTTGATTTAGAGGCGAAAGGTTACATTATGTATGGTTTCCTGCCCTTACACCGATTTCCAATATGTTAACTATCATCTGAGCCCTGAGTTGCTGGAGTGATCTTGTGAAAAGATAGTGATGGGCGACTTTAATTGCATACTGGACAGGAGGAATGACACCACCAATACTTCCGCCGCCCTAGAATGTGTAAAACTAAAACTACTATACTCAAGCTCCTCTATTTGAATCAGTCGGTAGAATCCTGGAGGAGGTTATTCCCCAAAGTCCAAGGTTACACCTTTTTTAATTTCCTCATGAACACTATTCTAGAATTAATATGATTTTCTCTAAATATTCCATCCTGGAAAACACACTGGTGGTAGTATGTCCCGAAATCACTTCTGATCACAACCCGATTATGCTAATAGCGCAGCTACAGCCAAACGTACAAGTACCAATTAGGGCTTTTACTTTTCCCAATCATCTCCTTAGTAATTTGGAATATGTGGAGGTGATGCATGAGGCACTTGAGGATAATATTGACTCCAATTTGGGCTCTGTATCAATTGTAACTGTCTGGGACTGTTTAACGGCTTATGTCAGAGGAGTCACCTCACAATATATTATAAAGAAAAACAGGCTGGGCCTCCGTCAGTGGGACCAGGAGCAAAGAATCTGCCTGGCTCTGGAGCATCGGTACAAAAGGGGGTGGTGATGGACGGAGCATCTGAATCAATCAAACACTCACACCCAGTCAAAAGATCTGGGTTTAATCCATCACCGTTCTTTAGCCCACTCTGCCACCCTAGTTCAGACAAGGCTATATGCAAATCAGTTTGACCCTGTGCCTCATGGGAACAGTCCAGCCCGAACTGCTAAGCCATGTCTTCCCTGGACCGGAAACAAGCTTCCGAGGACCGGTTTCTGGCATTCCAGCCGTCTTCAGCCCGGCTTGCTTGAATCCAGTGGCAAAGTGAGCAAGGGACTCACGTCTGAGCATACCCTGCCACACTTATGGCGGCCAAAAGCGGTACAAAAGGGGGTGGTGATGGACCGAGCATCTGAATCAATCAAACACTCACACCCAGTCAAAAGATCTGGGTTTAATCCATCACCGTTCTTTAGCCCACTCTGCCACCCCAGTTCAGACAGGGCTATATGCAAATTAGTCTGACCCTGTGCCTCATGGGAACAGTCCAGCCCGAACTGCCAAGCCATGTCTTCCCTGGACCGGAAACAAGCTTCGGAGGACCGGTTTCTGGCATTCTAGCCGTCTTCAGCCCGGCTTGCTTGAATCCAGTGGCAAAATGAGCAAGGGACTCAAGTCTGAGCATACCCTGCCACACTTATGGCGGCCAAAAGTGATACAAAAGGAGTTGGTGATGGATGGAGCATCTGAATCAATCAAACACTCACACCCAGTCAAAAGATCTGGGTTTAATCCATCACCGTTCTTTAGCCCACTCTGCCACCCCAGTTCAGATATGGCTATATGCAAATCAGTCTGGCCCTGTGCCTCATGGGAACAGTCCAGCCCAAACCGCCAAGCCATGTCTTCCCTGGACCGGAAACAAGCTTCCGAGGACCGGTTTCCGGCATTCCACCCATCTTCTGCCCGGCTTGTTTGAATCCAGTGGCAACGTGAGCAAGGACTCACGTCTGAGCATACCCTGCCACACTTATGGCGGCCAAATGGATCCTTGGATGCTTGATTCCGGTCTAGTAAAGACATGGCTTGGTAGTTCAGGCTGGACTGTTCCCATGAGGCACAGGGTCAAGGCTGATTTGCATATAGCCATTGTCTGACCTAGGGTGGTGTGGAGTGCAAAAAAACGATGGATTTATGCCCAGATCTTTGTACTGGGGTGAATGTAAGACATTGTTCTGCATTCTGTCCATCAACTGTGTTTTTTGCAATTTTCACCCCGAGTGGGCTGGGTATGCTCAGACGTGAGTCCCAGGCTCTCCACATCACTGGAGTCAAGCTATCCAGGCTGAAGAAGGCTGATAGCCAGAAACCGGTCCTTGGATGCTTGATTCCGGTCTAGGAAAGACATGGCTTGGTAGTTCGGGCTGGACTGTTCCCATGAGGCACAGGGTCAAGGCTGATTTGCATATAGCCATTGTCTGACCTAGGGTGGTGTGGAGTGCAAAAAAACGATGGATTTAGGCCCATATATTTGTACTGGGGTGAATGTAAAACATTGTTCTGCTTTCTGTCCATCAACTGTGTTTTTTGCAATTTTCACCCGAGTGGGCTGGGTATGCTCAGACGTGAGTCCCAGGCTCTCCACATCACTGGAGTCAAGCTATCCCGTCTGAAGAAGGCTGATAGCCAGAAACCGGAACTTGGATGCTTGATTCCGGTCTAGAAAAGACATGGCTTGGTAGTTTGGGATGGACTGTTCCCATGAGGCACAGGGTCAAGGCTGATTTGCATATAGCCATTGTCTGACCTAGGGTGGTGTGAAGTGCAAAAAAACAATGGATTTAGGCTCAGATCTTTGTACTGGGGTGAATGTAAGACATTGTTCTGTATTCTGTCCATCAACTGTGTTTTTTGCAATGGCTCTGGAGCATCAGCATGCTATGGCTATTGCCACAAAGAATATGATCGAACATTCAATATACCAACAGGTCGTAGACTCACGGGCTAAGATTAAAAGACGCCTATAAGACAAAGTCACTAATAATTATCATAAACTTTGGACTAAACAATATGAGTACCGCGAAAGAGTTGGCCAGTTATTAGCTAATCAAAAAGCGGATCAAATTGCTATAACCCATGTAAAACGGTTAAAGGGGTGGACAGATTGATATATACCAGTTCCGCTGATATAGTCGAACAATTTGGGCAGATTTTACCCTAATCTTTACAGTAGCCCAGGTAGTCCGGACAATCAGGTTGTCTTGGATTATTTGCAGGAATGTCAGATGTCAAACTTGAGTCTGATGCTATCTGAGTCATTGGATGAAAACATCGATGCAAGCAAGCGAAGTGGAGGAAGCTATAAATGCCTTGCCAGCTGGCAAAGCAGTTGGTGAGGATAAGATCCCTTTGGAATTTTTTTTAATCTTCAAAGATATACTGAATGCTATTTTTCTTAAGGTATGTAACTCTATTATACAGGGAGAAGAGGTTCCTCCTACAAGGAACGCATCAGACATCGTAGTTTTTTCCAAAAAGGGGAAGCCCATTGACGATATGAGTTCTTATCGACCAATAGCTTTGGTTAACTCCAACGGTAAGATTTTTTCCAAAATTCTTGTAGTTTGTCTGGCTCTGGTAACTCATACAGTAGTTTCAGAGCAGCAGCCCAGCTTTGTCCCCGGAAGAGACACAGTCTCTGGTCAAATAGGCCAACGGAGGGGGATGCTGATGCTATACGCCGAGAAGGCCTTTGACCGGGTAACATGGGAAGCACTATGGATATTTATGTCCCAAATGGACTTTGGTCAAAGGCTTATCTCAGCGGTACAGAAATTATATAACCATCCAACAGCTGCAATCAAACTCAATGGGCTTTCCTCTTTTTCTTTTTCAGCTCAAAGTGGAACTCGGCAGGGTTGTCCTTTATCTCCTTTATTGTTTGCCACATATATTGAGCCCCTTATTCAGCATCTAATTACCAATGGGAATATCGATCCAGTCATTTTAAACGGAACAATTTTAAAATTAACTGCATAAGCTGATGACATTGCAATTTTGCGGCTAACCCTGTCAAAGCTAGGACCGCCATCACATACGAAGCACATCGATTCGGTTCCTTTTCTGGCTATAAGCTAAATGTGCATATAACACAGTCAATATTACATTTTCAATTAGATGCTCCTCCAGTAATTCATGGGGTTAAGAGTACAGCTACTTATCTGGGGGTATGTCTCAGCAGCCAAGTCAATGAAACCATTCCACTAAATTACGATTTACTGCTGAAGAAAGTGGTGGTGAAGCTGCAAAGTTCGCCCCATCAACCTATCAGTATTTACGGGAGATGCAATGTGGTTAAAATGAATATTTTACCAAAGTTTCTATATTTTTTCCTTATAATTCCATTAAAAGTACCATCTTCTTTTTTCAAATGTCTAGATAGTGTCCTTGGCAGTTTTATCTGGTGATACTGACATGCTAGAAGAGCTATTCGATATCTAAAACTATCATATATGCAGGGCGGATTTAACCTCCCTGATTTTAAGTTATACTTCTGGGTAGCATTTACCAGCTGGTTACAGAGCCTACTTAGAGGAACTGATAAAAATCCCAGTTGTTTTTTTATATCAGTTGGCTTGTGGACCAAATACTGGGTTTCTACTACATCGAACATCTGACCCCAAATATTTTAAGCGGGTTCACTGTAAGGTAATTAGAGATATCACCAAAATATGGCACAAAATCTGCAAGACTTACGCAATACCAGATTTACACTATTACACTGTACTATGGGGGAATCCTTTGTTTCCTAATATATTTCATGACCAGATCAGGAAAGAATGGCAACTCAAAGGTATAACGCGGATCGTACAGCTATATGATGACCAGGGTTTTTGAACTTTTTCTTCTTTAAAAGAAGAATTTGATCTATCACAAACCTAATTTTTTAAATACCTACAAGTTAGGGACTTTTTTTATTCATGGCAGGGAATTATCAGAGCTGTCCAATCCATCCAAGTTCCTGACTACACTTAAGGTATTAGAGGGCGAGGAGCCATTGACAAAATATATCAAAAATTCATTGGGGCGATGAGTGATGATGGTGTACAAATCGCAGCAAAGCTAAGTCGGATTTTTGTGCTCTGATATTTCAAAGGAGGAAATACAAGAACCTCTACAAATTATTGATTTAGCGGTAACATCTGTTAATCTAAAACTACAACAGCATAGAATTATTTTTATGCTCTAATATACTCCTCGTACAAAAAGATTAAGTCCCAGTGGAAATCAAATGAAACAAAATATTGATAAAACTTATTAATCAGTAGCACCTGATCAAAGTACACCACCATTTATTCCTTCAAACAATAGGTCTGCTTTAATTTAATCATAATATTTGAATAAATCAATACATACAATGGAAAACAAATATTAAATGGATATATTCTTTACAAACAGGTGCACTGAGGAGTGAGGTGATAGATGTTTAGGAAGGATTGTGAAAAAGGAACAAAAATAATAACAAGAACAACTTGTTATCCACTTCGGATAACCTCTAGCCAAGAATCTGGTGAGAATAGTATTCTGTTCTGGAAGGAAAGCTTCTTCCCTGATGCAGTTGCCTCATGCTCTGAGGAGTTAACCGTAGCGGATAGTCCATGTGAGCGGATGAGGGTAACTGCTCATTGCATGTTAAAGGCTGTTGCCAGCCATTGCTTTCCTGTACAGTCTGGTCTGTAAGGTATTGTTGATAATTTCAACCTTGGTGTCAAGGAACTCTACACTCTTGTGGCTGATGTTGTTCATCAACAACCGCAATTTAGTCTTGACGAGCAACATCAGCCACAAGAGTGTAGAATTCCTTGACACCAAGGTTGAAATTATCAACAATACCTTACAGACCAGACTGATCGGCTCAAATGGAGTATCTCCTATGAGGAACTCCTCAGAGCACGACGCAGTGGATATTATACAAAGCCACTTACAAGGTCAAAAGCATTAACAGAGAGACTGCCCTTGAGATTCCTACCAGCGATAGTAGAGACGAAGGGGATGAAACCACCAGGGTAATCATGACCTACCATGATGGATCCAAAGAAGTGCAAAATAGTCTATCCAAAAACTGGGACATGTTGTGCAAGGATCCTGTCATAGGTACTAACATCACACCCAGGCCCTTGATCACTTACAGGAAGGGACACAGTTTGAGGGATATGCTTGTTCACAGTGATATTACCATGAAACCAGACAGAGGCAATACTTTGCAAGGTTTCTTTCCCTGTGGCCACTGCACAGCTTGTCATGGCAGCCACATGCGGAAGGAATACCTGAATACCAACAGCAATAGAATGAACACCAAACAACAGTTCCTTACTTGCAGCTTCTCACATGTGATATATACTCTAGAGTGTCTGTGCAATCTTCGCTATATAAGCAGCATGAAACACATGGCCAAGAAATGTGTTCTGGAGCACATGCGGGTCATAACCAAGAAAGATCCCAACTACCCCATTGCCAGACATTTCGAGAACTATAATTTCTTGGACAGTAACAAACTCTTTTTGCCCTCCATTCGCCTCTTTCTTTACCTCTGTTGCTTCTTTCTGCACCTCTCATGCTTCTTTTTGCACCTCATCTGCCTCTTTTAGCACCTCTGTTGCTTTTTTTTGCAGTTCTCTTGCCCCTTTCTGCATACCAATTGCCTCTTTCAGCACCTGTATTGCTTTTTTCTGCAGATCTCTTGTCTCTTTTTTAACTCTTCATTTCACTTTCAGCACCTCTCTTGCCTCTTTCTGCACCCCTGTTCCCTCTTTCTGTACATTTCCTGCCTGTTTCTGTACCTCTATTGCCTCTTTCTGTTCCACTGTTGCCTTTTTCTGCACTTTTCTTGCTCTTTCTGTACCCATTACACCTTTTTGAGCACCTCTGTTACTTATTTCTGCACTTCTCTTCCTTCTTTCTGCACCCCTCCCACCTCTTTCTGTATCTCTCATGCCTCTTTGTGGATCTCTCCTATCTCTTCCTCCACCCCTCTTGCATCTTTTTGCACCTCTGTTGGTTCTTTTTGCACTGCTCTCGCTTCTTTCAGCAAATCTCTTGCCTCTTTCTGAACTTCTCCTGCTTCTTTCTGTTCCTCTCTTCTTTCTTTAGGCACCTCTATTGCTTCTTTCTGTACCCCAGTTGCCTCTTTCTGCACCCCTCTTCACTCTTTGTGTAACTCTCTTGCCTCTTTCTACATCTCTCTTCTCTCTTTCTGCACCACTCTTGCCTCTTTCTGTCCCTCTGTGGCTTCTTTCTAAATAAATTGATACTTGTATAGCGCACTACTCACCCGCAAGGGTCTCAAGGTGCTGCACTTCTCTTTCCTCTTTCTGCACCCCTTCTGCTTCTTTCTGCACCTCTGCTGCTTCTTTCTGCACTTCTCTTGGTTCTTTCTGCACTGCTCTTGCCTCTATCTGCGCCCATCTTACTGCACCTCTGTTGCCTCTTTCTGTACTTCTATTGCCTCTTTCTTCTCCTCACTTGCCTCTTTCAGCACCTCTGTTGCTTTTTTCTGCAGATCTATTTTCCCTTTCTGCACATCACCTGTCTCTTTCTGCACCCCTGTGCCCCCTTTATCTACCTTTCCTGCCTGTTTCTGTACCTCTCTTGCATCTATCTGTACCTCTGTTGCCTCTTTCTGCACTTCTTTTGCTCTTTCTATACTCTTTCTGACTCTTTCAGCAGGTCGGTTACTTCTCACAGTACTTCTCTCCCTTCTTTCTGCCCCTCTCTTGTTTCTTTCTGTTTTCTTGTTTCTTTCTTGTTTTTTCTGTAGATCTCTTGCCTCTTTTTGCACCTCACTCACCTCTTTCAGCACCTCTGTTGCTTTTTTCTGCAGATTGCGTCCCTCTTTCTGCACCCCTATTTTCTCTTCCTGCACCTCTCTTGCCTTTTTCTGCAGTCCTGTTCCCTCATTCTACACCCCTATTGCCTCTTTCTGTACCTCTGTTATTTTTTTCTGCACTTCTATTGCCTCTTTCTGCACCTTTCTTGCTTCTTTCTGCACCTCACTTGCCTCTTTCAGCACCTCTGTTTCTTTTTACTGCAGTTACCTTGCCTCCGTCTGCACCCTTCTTTTCTCTTTCTGCACCTTTCTTACTTCTTTCTGCACCCCTGTTCTCTCCATTTGCACCTTTCCTGCCTGTTTCTGCACCCCTCTTGCCTTTTTCTGTACCTCTGTTGCCTTTCCCATATTAGTCTCTTAAATTTAGTGTGCAAGATCGTTAAAGTATTTTTAGACCTTAAATCTCATTTGGGTATATACCAAGAGAGAGATTGTTTAAGGAACATGGGGTAGGAATAATATTCAGCTTTATATGTAAGGCATAGAGCCTTGAATTTGATCCTGTTAGCCACTGCAAGCCAGTGCAGCTTTTTGATACAAGCTGAGTAAGGGTGACATTTGGGCAAATAAAGGATAAGCCTAGCTGCTGCGTTTTGGATACTTAAAACAATAATACATAATTGATGTATGAAGAATTGATATAGTTTTATGTATCTTTTGTAAATGTTATCTCATAACAAATAACGTGCTCTGATACCTTTGAGTATAGTAAAACTTATATAAAACTAAAAATATTAATATTTTTAACATGGCCAATATGTCAAATTAGGAAGCTAGGCTGAATTTATCATTGATGTGGCGTATACTTGACTCTCCTTAGATGTGCGATATTAAATATTAAAAGGCATTCACATTATATGAGTAATTGACGGCTGCTGAAGGGTGAACTGATAAAAAATAAAAGTGTCCTCCTTTGTACCACACTGCTAACAAGTGATTTTGACTGGCTTGAAATGCCAAGGTTTTAATAGAATGAACTGACCTCAGTCCCAGCATCAGCTGCTGCCTTCTCTCCTCGAAAGTGTAGAAGCTGACACCTGACGGTCATAAAACACAGCTAGATAAATAGGACAGGGCCTACCCATGGACAAGCAGCAGGTAAGGACAGTGGCAACTAGGTTGAAAATTAGTATCAATTAGTACATACAGACACATGCCTTAAAGACAAATAGTCTTGAAAGTTTGAAATATAAGTTGATTATTTTGGATAAAAGAAAAGGGATAAAAGTCAGTACTTCCTTTCCTGCTTTCTTTCCCTAAAAAATCATTTCTTGATCTCATAGTAAATATTTACTTATTTTTAAATGGTAAATAAATACTTATTACTGAAGGGTGAAACAAACGTTTTATGTTTCATCAAAGTTTCTGTGCTTAGCTTCAAAACAGCTTTTTTAAGTTTTGTAAATAAATACTTTTATAGAAAAAATGAAAGGTATGAGGCTTGCTTTCCATATGTAGAAACAACCAAAGGGTTAGGGATTATTAACCATTAATGACTACAAGTAAAACAATTATTAAAAGTTATTGCACTAAAACTGTTTTTGTATTTTTATGATCGTTATACTGTCTAATAACCCTACTGTGAAAATGTAATAATATTTAGCAATGTAAAAAAGAATGACCATGTGCAAAGTGTGCATTAAGATTTCAATGTCTAAATGGTTAAATATGTTGTGCACCAAAATTAAAAGGGTGAATATTAGTTTATCTAACTATGACAATATTACTGTATCTTATTGACAAACTTAAAATATGATTTCTAGTATGGCCTAATGGCTGCAGTCTCAAATACATTTAAAGGTTATGCAAAAAGAGTAGCTCTAGAGACATGTGAATTACATTGCATGCCTTAAAGCGCGAAAGTTCTGGGCGCATTATGGCATTCTGAAAACGAAAATATTGAGCCAGTTCTTAAGGTGCTAGAAAGCTCACTGCGCACTGCACACGAATACAAATAAGTATAGATCACAGCAGAAGTTAGATCCTACCTTTTAAATATCAGGACGGATGCCCCTCAGTCATGCTTCTTGAGAGATATTTTCAAATGTGATGGCCACATAGGGCTAACTATGCTCTGACAAGGGACAACAGGTTTAAGGGTCAGAGGCCAAGGTCTGTATTTAGCCCTAACTAGCACTGCAAAAGCAAAATGTCCATGCAGGGAGTTTAGAGCTTTTTATTTTATCTGAGGTTGGACACTGTGACTGTGTGTGATTTCCACTTTTAGGGGCCTACATTAGACTATGAAAGCATCACAACATTTCCTGATGTATACATGTACATATATAATTGTGTAAATGGAAGTTGTACATTTAGTCTATAGCCCTTGCAGTAATAAATAAATAAACAGGGCTGTTTTTTGACTGAACAGAGAAGATATTCCTTTTCAGCAGATTTGCTTCCATTTTGATCTACAGCAAAAAACACATGTTAAGCAAACGCACACTCCAGTTCCACTTTTGTAATAGGAAAAACATAGATATATAATACCTGCTTGTAATGTTGAAGAGTAGTTGAACAACTTAATTTGTTTGTATTAATTACATTTCCTGATTCTAACATTGTAGGATAAAACATTACAGGTAATTTACAAATGAGATCATAGCATTTAAAAAATTGCTTATTTATGAGAATGTTAAAATAAACTTAGTTCTGATGATGTCTGCGGCTATCATGTGCCTAGGCAAATTAGGGTCAAATTAATGCTCAATTCATATAAATGATATTCAGGATATCGCGATTAGTAATTTAACTACTTTTAAGAAATAGAAGAATTTACATAGTTGTTTCAAATAAATTATGGCCTTGATTAAACCTCCTAGATGAGATTAAACACCACAGATCTTTTTTAGGTACCATTAGCTAAATGAATTATTGCACATTAAGTTAGGAGCAAAATAATGGCACAAGATTTTCTGAAGACTCTAGACAATGAATAATGGAACCGTTTATATCTGCGAAAGCTGCTCGAAGTATGAAATCTGGTTAAAGAGACATAATACTTTTCTTCCTATGGATTGAACTGTTTTTGGGTCCTTTTTTTTCTTCCCCCTTTGTTTTCAGTTTCGGACCTATACAATTCCCTAGTTGCGTTTGATGCAATGTATTTAGTGCTCCTTCCTACCTTAGTTTTCATATATCTTGACCTTCTTAGTAGAATTATTAATGATGTGAGAATAAGGTAGTGTCTTGGTTGGGAAAGAATATATTGCAAAACTGCTGGTAAAAGGTGGATGCAATATAACTAAAGTTAAATGTGGAATATACCAGTATTTAATTTTGGAGCGGAGTATGTATATCGTAAGCTGAAAAAGAGCATATAGGAAAATGCCTTCTTCCAAGAAGCATAATTGTATAGAGCCCGACACTTGATTTATTAATTTGAGTGATAGGCAATATTTAGGAAGTATCAGTAGTATAGGAGATCTATTCCTGGAGGAAGGTATCCAGAATGAGAAGATTTATTTTCTTTTTTTTTTCTTTCTTGCTAATTATCTTTTATATCAGGACTGTTGGATAGAGGGATATAAGGTGGGGAATTAGATAATATATTGAAAGAAATTATGCTGTGTGGGTGTTGACTGGTGGGAGTCGTGGGCGGTCTGCAACCATTTCCCATCACAGAGGACATGATCCTCAAGCCCTGTTTTGGGTGGTGAGGGTTGGGAGGGGGGTGGGGGCAGGGTTGGATGGCAGGTAGTGTGGGTGGGGTGTTGGTGGTGGTGGTGGTGTGGGGGGAAAAATGAAAATAATACATGAGTACAGTATTGAAATGAGTGTTGCGTGCGATCTTTCTGTTTGTTCAAATCAGTATGTGTCGCTAGTGGAGGGAATTTATGTTCAATTCGATGGCAGTTAGGGGTATCAGGATAGGCACGCTGAATGTCAGGGGTTTGAATTCTTTTGATAAAAGACGGCGGGTGGCACAGGAACTACAGCTGCTCTGCTGTGATGTAATGTGTCTCCAGGAGACTCATACAGTTTGGGCAAAAAGTTGTTGAAGAGTTAGGATTTAATCTATTAGCTTGCACTAAACACACTTGTACGTCTAGAGGAGTTGCAATCCTGGTTAAAGAACATATAGGCAATAATGGTAGAATTTTAACTGATGGGTTGGGTAGGTGGGCAATTGCAGAATGTGTCATAGGTTTCACAAAATTTACGATCTGTGCAGTATATGGGTCCAACATAGATGAAGCTGCCATTTTAGATTTTCTAAATGTAGAGCTTTCGACCTGGTCAACACCTTTGATCCTGTGCGGGGACCTTAATATAAATCTGGCACCAAATGTACTATGTAATGAGAATGCGATGTACAGTGGCAGGAAACCACGCATTTTCAAAGCTCTACAATCGTTGCTCTATGCACATGGGCTGGTAGATGTTTGGACCTCTCTTAGGGGGCGGACACTAGATATACCTTCTTCTCCTTTCCTCACCAAAAGTTAGTGAGACTAGACTATTTCTTTGCTCCACAATTTTTATTGAATCAGGCACCTATTCAGGTATATCCACGAATTACATCAGATCATGGTCCAGTGGTTATCTCTATAATATGTATTGCAACAGTTAGTAAGTCCAGGGGGTTTTCCTTTGATCGTAAACTATTATTAGATCAGCAAATCATGGAGCATATGAAATAATGGATTACCATTTTTTTAGTATAAATCATGGGAGCACTAATGTTGGGTGTGTCTGGGATGCCTTCAAGGCTGCCTTCAGAGGTGAAGCTTTGAGTGTTGGATTATATAATAAAACAAAACAGGTGGCAAAACTCCAAGAGTTGTATCAGGGTCTTATTAAGGCTGGGGAGCTGCTCATACAGGGTATTCACACAGGGACTGATATAACTAACCTTACATTGGTGATAGCACAGCTCAAAGCAAGGATACATTTTAATTGGTCTCAGGAAGCTGCAAAAAAATTCTTTATCAAATGGCAACTGCACTATGAGTATGGGGAGGCTAGTGGCAGGTGCCTCACCCAAAAACCTGGAGTAAGAGAGGCAGCTCAAAGAATTGATAACATCTTTGATTTGAATGGTTGTTCCATTGAGGGTGAAAGTGGTATCCTAGACGTGTTTAAACAGCTCTACGATACACTTTATCATGGAGATACTTATGATGAGGATAGGGCAGGCACTCTAATTCGCCAATACTGTGCGCCAGACCTCCCTGTGGATGAGGCAGAAAGATTGGATGCTCCAATCACCCTTGCAGAATTGGAAGCAGCGGTGAATGGGCTAGCTATGGGCAAGGCGGCAGGCCCATATAAACTACCTCTGGAAATTTATAAAAACATTTTTAGTGTACTGAAGTTTGATTTGTTAGCAACAATGAGAGCGGCTCAGAATTGGTCTGCCCCTAAGTCTTGGGATGAAGCATGCATAGTCGTGTTTCACAAAAAAGACAAGCCTACAAATCTACCCGGCTCATATCGGCCCATATCGCTATTAAATGCGGATGGGAAGATTTACTCAAAGATATTGGCTACCAGGCTGGCATCAGTTATTACCCCACTAGTATCTATCACGCAGCAAGAATTCATTCCGCATTGGGCACGACAAATCATGTAAGTCGGGTAATAACATTTTTCGATCATGTCAATACAACTGGGGAGGCGTTGTGTCTGGTTCTATTAGATGCCGAGAAGGCTTTCGACTGAGTCTCATGGTGTTTTCTATGGGAAATAATGAAGCAACGTGGTTTTTTTGTTCAGAGTTTATCACTTCGGTGCAGACATTATATCGTCAACCCGTTGCCCGTATTTGCACCATGGGACTCGAGTCGGAGGCAGTGTCTATACAGCGGGCACTAGACAAGGGTGCCCGTGCTCCCCATTGCTTTTTTCATTATACATCGATCCGTTTTAAAAAATGTTGGAATCAAGCACCAAGATTCAATCAATAAATATACAGAATTATCAGTTTAAGGTCCTCGCTTATGCGGATGACGTTACCCTTGTAACGCCTAGACCAACTATAGCGATGCAGGAGATAGAGTACTTGGCAGTAGAATTTGGAGCAGTATCTGGCTAAAAGTTAAAACCAGCTAAAACTCAGATGCTATGTGCCAACCTGCCGACTTATTCTGATCCAGGGGTTTGTCAAGAGGTTACCTATTTGGGCGTTAAAATCAGGGCCTCAGCAACTGCTTTAGTTAAATCAAATTTGGATGCTCTTTTGATGGGGGTAAGGAGACACTTAGACAGGGCTGAATGTCTACATCTCTCTCTTGTAGGGAGATGTAACCTATTCAAAATTATGATACAGTCTAAAATACTCTACTTTTACAGATGCGTGCCCTTAGAAATTCCAAAGGCGAGGCTGGCAAAATTGCAATCCATCTGTATGCGATTTGTGTGGTGTAGGGGGAAGGCCCGCCGGGCTATGCGATATATGGTTCTACCTAGATTGTCAGGGGGCTGGTCCGTACCGGATTTTACTTTGTACTATTACGCATGTATGATCCAAAGAATGAATATACTGCTCACAGGGGTGGGCCCTCTTGATATTGCGGAGTGTCCCTCTATATATCAGATGTTATTGGGAGTGAAAGAAAAACATTTTTGTTTTTAAATCTATATTGGAGCTACTACAAGATTACTAGATTCAAGGTCTTAGGGGCAGCATACAAAGTGTGGAAAGTCATCAGGAAAATGTATGGGCCTCAGAAAATATCTTGGTATGCACCACTGGCTGTTACAACATTTTTTCCAACTGTATTTTGGGACTGTGTGGATTACAACTGGAGATTTACAGGAATAAGGCTGGTGGGTGATTTGTACTCGGCAGAGGGTCTTAAATCATTTGATCAACTTAGGGAGCATTACCAGCTGTCTAGGGAGGATTTTTAAAGTATTTACAAATTAGGCAGTATCTGTTGAATGCGCGTGGTTCTATCCAATATATTCCCTTGGTAGAGGCAAATTGCAAATCAGCAAGAATAGGCACTCTATATGGTCTTATGCTCAGTACCAAGTCTAATGATTTGGAAGAGCAGAATGGAAAGGGGCGACCACTCGGTCCCCCCGAACGTATGGTTGGGTGCCCCGATCCCCCCGGGAAACCATTATGGGTGGGGGGCGTGGCTCGGCTGGTATGCCCGAAGTGGCGTAGCCGGGGCGCGCCCTTTCCCACCCAGGAGGGGTTGTCCTAGACACCCGCACGGAAGACCACGCCCAGTAGGCGTACCGGAGGAGGGTCCCCGCCCTCCCGCAGATGAATAAATACAGCAGGAATCCGAAGAAGCGTCCTCTTGTTCCTGTGCTCTGAAGGCTGCACCAACTCGTTGCTCGTGAGCCCTCGACGGAACAAGCGGCAATTTTGAGAACTTGTGATCTTGTTTTTTCTCTTTCAGTTATTTGGCGTACGAAAGATCCAGGACCTCGTTGATCAACCAACGCAGAGTACACGAAGCTATGGCCGGCAAGAAAGCAGGAAAGAGCTCCGAGTTGCAGAAGGTACTGTGCACCTTGTCGAACCGAATGGCGATTATGGACCGAAAATTCAGTAAAGTTGAGTCGTTCGGCCGAGGTTTGGCCGATGTTAAAAAACAGTTGGCGGCCCTGAATAGCTCAGGCCGTCCCAAGAAGGTAATAGGCCCGGCCTTGCCGGGAGTCGTCCCTGAGGGTAGGGGAAAGCGTGTTAAGAGGAGGGCGGTTGCTGGGGAAGGTCCGGTTCCTGAGGTACCCCCAATCGCCCCCATCACACCGGTGGACAGCCCGGTACCAAACGCAGATATGTGTTTACCAATCCCCGTTGTAATTACTCCTGTTAATAATGAGGAGATGCCCCGGAACTAGCCATCCAGTTAGCGGCAGTGTTGCCATGGCTCAAGAAGAAAGCGGGGGGGGCAGTGGCCGCGGGGGACCCGGCCGAGGTGGCCAGACTAATAATCGAGCAGTTACAGCAGTCGAGAGAGGCCGCGACGGCGAATGTTCCTCTTGTTCCCCCACAGGTGGTGCCGGGAGGACCTGCGGTTAGCCGGGAAAAGGCGGCAGCCACGACGGTCGAACCTGGTAAGCACACATTGCCAATGGCAGGGGAGGGTTCGTTACCTTCAAGGCGCGAAAGGGTGGCCCAGCACATCCCTGCGGCCACAAAGGAACTGATATGGGGGGAGAAATATGTGAATATGTTTTCTTTGTTGACTGACCATTGTGAGATGGAATATGCGAAATCCCAGAAGGATTTATGGCACCCCAGTGTATGGCGGGCCAAGATGGCGGAATTTAGGGTCGATGAGACGGTAGCGAATTGGGTAAAGGCCTTTTCGATATTTACGTCAGTCATGGGGAACGAAAGCCTGAAGTCATGACTGAATTGACCTGTTATCAGAATAGGATTATGGATTTTTATACCACGTATGAGGGGGACGAGTGGAAAGGTTACGATATGAAATTCCGAAAAGCGAAAGAGTTTGATGCAACTTTGACCTGGGATTGCCTCGACTCGGTGTCATGGCACAAGCAGCTCCTGCCAGGGGCGGCAGGTACATCCTCGCCGGGCGGGAGCGGGTCCGGGCCAGCTCGCCAAAAGCCCGCGGTGCCCTTTCGAGCGGGCGCCGGTGGGGAATATCAGCCCAAGACCGGCGGGAATGGCGGCAAGCTGGGGGTTTGTTGGGGCTTCAATAGAGGCAACTGTAGCAGGCCCCAGGGAACATGTAGGTTCAGGCATGCGTGTGCGGGCTGTGGGAACTCCTCACACCCGGAGAGTAGCTGTAGATCTAAAAACAGCGGAACGGGAGGAAAAGGGGGGTCTAAGCAAGAGTGAGGTGATGTTTTGTATCAGATTGTCTACACCTGTCGATATCAGGGCTCTGACTCCTTGGTTGAACAAATACCCTGATCATGTATCCGCCGGGGTGTTGAGGAATGGATTCCTATATGGCTTCAACATCCCGGCGGGGGATTTTCGGGGGGACTCCTTTTGTAAAAATCAGTTATCGGTACAACACAACCCAGGCGTTGCTGCAAGAAAAATTTCCAAAGAAGTCAGCTTAGGGCGGGTGGCGGGGCCTTTTCACCGCCCGCCGGTGGCGGATTTCGTGTGTTCCCCGCTAGGGGTGGTCCCGAAGAAAGACCCAGGGGAGTTTAGACTCATTCACAACTTGTCTGCCCCAAGAGGTTATTCAGTGAACAAAGCCATTGACCCAGATATTTGTTCGGTGCGGTACGCATCGTTCGATGATGCCGTGGCCATGTAAAATGACCTGGGCCCCGGAGCGCTGATGGCGAAATCAGACATCGAATTGGCATTCCGGTTGCTCCCGGTACACCCGCGAGATCAGCGCTTGCTAGGTTTTGCATTTCAGGGGAGTTATTACATGGATAAATGCATGCCTATGGGTTGCTCCATTTCTTGTGCCTATTTTGAAATGTTCAGCTGTTTTTTAGAGTGGGCACTCACCGAGGCCACAGGGCAAAGACATGTTATGCACTATCTGGATGACTTCCTGTTTCTGGGGCAACCGGCGATACGACATGTGCGCAGGCGCTGCTGGACTTCTGCATTCTCATGCGGGAGTTCGGAGTCCCATTGGCACCAGGTAAGACGGTTGGACCATCTACTTCACTGGAGTTTCTGGGAATTGAGCTCGATTCTGTGGAGGGATGTTTCCATTTACCGATGGAAAAGGTGGCCAAGTTTAGGGCTTCCTTGACACAATGCCTGGGCAAGGAAAAAGTGACCCTGCACCAGTTACAGCAAACAGTGGTTCAGCTTAACTTTGCCTTAAGGGTGAAACCAATGGCCCGCCCCTTCTCACGCTCTATTGCACAAGCTATGGTTGGTCTCAAGGAGGGACACCACCGTACGAGACTGTTGGCAGAAGTTCGCCAGGATATGCGCATTTGGTTGGCATTTCTGGTGGACTTCAACGGTCGAGTTGTGTGGAACAAACCACCAGCTTCCTCGGACCTAACTAGGTTTGTGGACCGACTCAGCTGGGAGCCTGGGATTTGGCGCCATCTTTGGTAATCGATGGTCGGCACAAGTATGGCCGACTAGGTGGCACTCCAGCGGTCTGACAGGTAACATTGGGTTCTTAGAGCTATTTCCCATTTGGGTTGCTCTGATTGCATGGCCAGACGACTTCAGGGACCGATCGTGGTGTTTTGGTCTGATAATATGACTGTGGTAGAGTGCATTAACCAGCAGGCAGCCCGCTGCAAGTGGATCTTGAGATTATTGAAAGAAATTGTATTACGTTGCATGAGATTGAATGTGCAGTTCAGGGCAAAACATGTGCCAGGCGTACTGAATTATGCAGCTGATGCACTTTCTCGTTCACACATGCAGGCTTTCAGGGGCTATCTACCCACAGCGGACCTAGTGGCGGCACCATTCCCCGAAGCACTATGGCTAATCGGTGCCCCGGATTACAAGACCTCGTGGCAGCCAGCTTGGCTCCCAGGACAGGAAGGCATACGAAGGAGCGTTTTGTTCCTATTGCATATTTTTGGGTCCATCAGGGAGAGAGAGCTGGGGTCAGGAGGAATCCTTCCTGGGGTTCCTGGTTGCGCTGCACAGAGAAGGCCGATCAGCGGCAACGGCCAACAGACATAGGGCGGCCATTTCATTCATGGCACAGGTGCATGGCATAAGAGATCCGACGGATTCCTTTCTGGTTAGGAAGGCACTCCGTGGCTGGCAGCTCCTCGAGGGTCGCACGCAGGATACAAGGCGCCCGATTGGTTTGGGCAGATTGTCTCTACTTTTAGCAAAGCTAGATGAGACGTGCTCCTCCCTTTTCGAAGCAGTTCTGTTCCGGGCAGCTTTCGCCTTGGCATTCCATGGGGCTATGCGGGTGAGCGAACTTGTTGCAAGGAACAAGAAGGATATGGAGGGAGGCTTGGGCAGGGATCACGTCCAAATAAGGGGTGATTCTATGGTAATCTCTATAGCCAGGTCCAAGTCTGACCAGGGAGCTATGGGGGAGAGAGCTATTGTGCAGCGCGCACGAGGGTCCCCCACGTGTCCGATAAAGTGTGTAGAGGAATACTTGGCACTAGGGACGGTTACATGGGGGGGGAGTTTGCTTAGGCACAAGGATGGAACCCCACTGACGAGATTTCAGTTTCAGAGGGTGCTGGCACTGTCAATCGTTGCCGCGGGCATGGACCCGTGCGATTTTGGGACTCATTCGTTTAGGATAGGGGCTGCTACTGAGGCTACAGCCCGGGGTCGGAGTGCAGAGGAAGTAAAACAGCTGGGCCGTTGGTCCTCGAATTGCTTTAAAAGGTATGTGCGATTGCACATGTTGTAAAGATCAATTGACATGCATTCACGCTTCTTGTCTTTTGTTTACATTACAGTTTCGCGAGCCTGTCACGCGGGGCGGAATTGGAAGTCGACCCAGCACCAGGAGACCAGCGGTCGAGGATCACCGACTGGAGAGAGAGTGGTATGGGTCGGGGGCCACTCCTATGTGAGGCGCGCCGGGGATGTATTCAAGGCAGGTGACGCGATTCACGCATCTGGGGAATACGGGTACAGGGTGACCTTCCATGGGAAGGGTGGGCTCTGTTTTGACCAATTTCAATCATTTTTTGAGGGTCTTTTAGGGCGGCAAAGGTCACCGCCATCTGTAGTCATAGTACACCTGGGGGGCAATGACTTGGTGACACTGGGAAGACGAGTGTTATTCGAACACATCCTATCGGCAGTTAGCTGGTTGGCTAAGAAAGTCCCGGGGTGCACGATTGCCTGGTCCCACATGATCCCCAGGAAGAGTTGGCGGGGGGCATTTCAGTGTCAGCATTGAACCACTCTATGAAAAGGGTTAACAATAAAGTTGGAAAATTGTTTCGCTCCGCGCAGTTGCATAGCATTCCTCACGGGTGTATTCGGGGGGATCACATGTATCTGGATGATGGGGTGCACCTGTCCAGGGAGGAAAATGATTTACTCATAGGAGACTTCATAGCATGGTTAAGGGGTTTGAGGAAGCATGACCTTTAGGAGGAGTAGGGGGGCCGGATAGTCGGTCAACTATCCGGCCTGTGGTGTTAAGGTCATGATCGGTGAGCAGTAATTTCAAGGTCCCTAGAGGGGGGTGCCACCCAGAATGGATGGGAGCGCCCGGGGGGAGGCGGCCATTGGCCCCTTCCACGGGGAGGCGGCACCCACTAAGGATGGGTCGCCTAGGGGGAGACGGCCATTAGCCCCTCCCAGGGGAGAGGCGGCTAGATGCCCCTCCTACGAATTTCCCGGGGGCTGGATATCCGCGACGTCGGATAGAGAGTGTGGGGATGGGGGGGAGTCCACGCTGTCCTTCCTACAGATACCTCACACGGGAACTCGGACGACCTTTAAGATGGCGCCGAGTGAAAAGGGGGCCCCCACGACAAGGGAAGTTACAGTTGGCAATGAGGGTAAAGTCCTCTGCGCATGCGCCACTCACACCGTGAGGGCGGGATTTTGGTAGTAGGGATCTGACACCGGCTAAGACCTTGCCGTTGGCCCTTAACGCTAGGATGTACAATTTTAATTTAGAATGTATGCATTTTCAGGATGCTAGACTCGGCTAGGAAACCTTTGTATTAGAGATCTGTTAAGGTTAGCCAAAGAACATGTCTTCATCGAAATGTAATAAATGTAAAATTGTACATAAGTCATGAAACTTTTATTTAATGTTTTAAATTTGGTTTCATATTTTAATAAATATGGCCGGGAGGGTAACTCCCCCCCGCCTTCCAAAAGTTCAAACCCGTGTCTGTCTACTCCCATGGGGAATTGGTGTTGGGAGGGGGTGGCGGGCTTCCCGGCCATATTGCAAATGGGGGATTAGATTGGAATGACAAGATTTATGTTTAGAGGCCTCTATTGAATTGGATACTCAATTATTTCTGTCTGCTAAACTTTCTGCCCAACACTTTACATCAGTTTTTAATCTATACTACACCCCAGACAAGTTCTCAAAATGGAGTGGGGATCAAATAGGGAAATGTTTCCGTTGCGGGTATCCTTCTGCAGATGATGTACATATTTTTTTGCGTGCCCATCATTAGCTAGACTATTGCAGCAGCTGGAGCAATTTTTAACAGAGATTATCAGTGTCCCTATGCAATTTTCAGCTGTTCAGATTCTCTTAGGAGTGGAGATGGGATCTGGGGCGGCAGGAATGCCAAATCAACAGGTTTTTAAAATATTTCTAGCCACAGCTGTATTCAGATTGAGTTTAGCCTCGCATTGGCTCCAACAAGAATCGCCCACATTCGAGGTCTGAAGGGCACAGTTCTTTTCTGTGTACAATATGGAGCATAGTCTGTATGCCCTTAAAGGTCATCATAAAAAGAAGTTGGGGCAGCAAATTTGGGGCACAGTTTCGCATTATTTGGTTTCGGATACTTAAATTCGGGTCCAGTCTGGTCCCCTGACTGGTGTGTATTATGCCTGCATTTCTTGATTTGGATTCATTTGTACTTGCCTTATCTGATTAGGCTACTCTATATGTATGTAAACATTGTTTTTCTCTTGATTTTATTTGAAAGACCTATGCGCATATTGATTGTATGATATTAATTTGAATCTGCTGACTCATGTATTTTCAATTAAAAGATTTAAAAAAAAAGTTAGGAGCAGATGGGGATATCACTATTTTCTTGAGAAATAATACCTTTGTAGGAGATATGCAGGGTGGGGTTTATCCCACTGAATAACATTATCATGGGGCACAGCGTAAATACCGGAGAGTGCATAAGAGTAGGGTATCAGTTTTATTGCTGCACAGTGTTTCAGGATGAAGATATCAGACATGCCCAAGGAGAATGTCACGTTTCCACTAAGGTGGGAGATAAAGGGATACATTTTACAATTTTAAAAGAAATTAATGTGGAACCTATGGAAACAAACTTTTTGCAGCAGTATATATATATTTTTTTAATGGAATTGGCTCACAAATACCTAAAGATAGGTTAGAACAGGGCACTTACTGCTTGCAACTTCAGTTGGGATTCTCTGTTGTAGGCACCCCATGAAGCACACTTATGCATGTGTTGAGAGATGATAAATGATGCGTTTAGACTGCAGTTTGATAAATATGAAAGGGAAATGGCTGTAGAGACACCTAACAATAAGGTTCTAGAACTAGGCAACCAAGAGATTTAGAAAAATGCCCTCCCCATAAAGTGATATTTAAAATAAATAAGTGCATTTTAAAACAAAATTAAAAAAGAGGATGGTGAAAAAATGGTGTTCCTATAAGGTGATTACCTAACCTTATGAACCTGTGGTTCCTTAGAGCCTTATGTGTCTGCCACCAGTACTATATTATTATTTGTCACTGTAGAGGCAGAGTATTTTTCTCTCCTCTGTGGGTTTTAGCATTAAATTCCATCCACTGGGTGAAAGCCTCTTTGCCATCATGATGTGATACCCAGTACACTTTGTTCACTTTGAGTCCCAATGTCAATGCGCAGGCCCTATAGAGAGACTAGGACCACCTATGCCTGGAAGATGGTAGCATCGTCTTTCAGTAGGCTGATGACCTCCTTGTGACATCTCCATCACTTGAGGCCTGTGAAAGCTTGTGAAAAAGACACTGTAGCTCTGCTGAACAACCTCCAGGAGAGAAGACATAAAGCCTCGTTGTCAAAATGCCAGTGCTGCAAAAAAGAGGTGACTTACCTGGGTTATGTGATATTCCAAGGTACTCGCCGCATTCCACCTGACAGAATAAAATTGTTTCAGGGCATTCAGCTCTTGCCCACCAAGAAATAAATGTTATCCTTCCTGGGGATAATGAACTGCTGCCCCCAATGGGTCCCTGAATGTAGATGCTATGACTAATGAACTTGCAAACTGTTTCTAGAAATTGAAAGAGCATTGTGTACTGCGCCATCATCGTGACTGCCTGACTACAAACTGTCTTTCCATCTTTGTTTCAGAGCAAAATAACATTGCAAATGAGGTGGTGTGCTGACAAAGCTGGAAAAGAAAGGCCTGTGGGAAACAATAATGTGACTTTGCTTTCTGCTGTGATTAGGGGTCAGCAGCTGTGATGGCGGAGAAAACAGGTCTCCATGTGTTAGACTATACTTGTATTGTCTAAGTGCCACATTTGGTACAGTTGTTGTTGTTGTCGGAACAACTGACCATTTTTCTGCTGGCAGGCACACAGGTTATAATGGCACCATGTTGTCTAATTGTAATGTCATAATAAGAGGCCCACCTGGTAATATGGCAAAAGTATTACTTGCAATAGGTTATTCTAATGAAATCCATTCTCTTAGAGACAGAGGAGAGCCCTAAGTAGGTTGGGATTGAGATTGTAGAAATCGTCACCACACTAATATTAGACACTGTTAGAAAAAGCAGACTATAGGAGTGGTACACTGATGGTTTCTCCAGTAGACTGATAGGCACTGATTACAGAGCAGGGTACGCTATAGCAACAGCTGAAGTGCAACTCTGCCACTTGGAACATCTACCCAATAAGATGAGCTGTATGCCGTAACAAAAGCATAAATACTGGTCAAGGGTAAAACTGCTAACATTTACACTAACTCACACTATGCTTTGCAGTTATTATTTGTGACCAGCTGTGGAAGTATCACAGATTCATAACAGGAGCAGGGCGCCTTATTAAAAATGGTCCTTTAGTAAGGATCTTGTTAAGAGCAATACCATCATACACCTGGATAGTGGAAATAAAATGTGAAGACTACACTAGGGCTAATACTAAGTTAGCCAAAGGTGATGCCATTGCTGACACAGCATTAAATGAAAGCATTTTATAGCCAGTGCAGATGGAACTAATGAATAAAGCATTTCCAAAATACAGCTTATTCAGAGACAAATCTTGCAAGCTAATGTAAAGAAAGCACAATGGTCTGGCAACACCAGATGAACATAGAGGGTGGATTGATTTTGGATGTGAGCCGAATAATGAAGAGAGTGAGGGCCTACAAGGATGAGATGCATGTGCCCCCAGCCAGTATGTTCCTTTCCCCTACAAGACTGGAGCAGGGACCTATCTGATATTGCACAAGGGAGGAAGAATGTGCAGATACATGTTGTTTTCCAGTGTATGGATTTAAATATTTACTGGTGTGGGTGGATATGTTTTCAAAATGAATGGAAGTGTGTCCAACAGGGAAGAATGCTGCAGCAACTGGGATGCAGTGCTACAGGAAAACCATCTCTCCAAGTTTAGGACCCACCAGGGCATAAATGCGATAGGTGTAGATCACTTAGTGACTTTTATGCTAAAGAGGTTGTTTTGGGGAATAAAGTATAACATGAATACCCCATCCCACCCTCTACCTTGAGGCCAGGAGGAGTAAATAAGCTCCAAAATAAAAAACATTAAAAACAGATTATTAGTAAAGGCAGCTGATGGAACAGGCCTGCAATGGCCTGCTACTCTGACTTTAGTACTGCCTGCAATGTGGCAAAGACTTCTAAAGCGATTATGGAGACATGGTCATGGTGAGAAAAATAAAAGCTGTTTCTTTTAGTTCTAGGTGGACTGGACCATAGACGGTGAAACAATGCCATGAATGGATTGAGGGGACAAACTGCAGGGCACCAGCCCAACCCCTGAGATGACGGTACCAGAAATTGATGGACATCTGTAACCAGAGGACCTGCGCAACACAGCAGTCAAGAAGAGGACAAACAAGACCATTTCTATGATCCAAGAGGGCCCATCATAAAGTTTCAGATGGAGGTGACATAAACTGATGCTGTTGAGTGAAGTACATGACGCAGTCTAGAAGAAAGGTGATGGTCTACACCTGCAGAAAAATAGACTGAAGAGGACAACGCAGGGCAGGAGATTTAGAAAAATGCCCTCCCCATAAAGTGATATTTAAAATAAATAAGTGCATTTTAAAACAAAATTAAAAAAGAGGATGGTGAAAAAATGGTGTTCCTATAAGGTGATTACCTAACCTTATGAACCTGTGGTTCCTTAGAGCCTTATGTGTCTGCCACCAGTACTATATTATTATTTGTCACTGTAGAGGCAGAGTATTTTTCTCTCCTCAGTGGGTTTTAGCATTAAAGTCCATCCACTGGGTGAAAGCCTCTTTGCCATCATGATGTGATACCCAGTACACTTTGTTCACTTTGAGTCCCAATGTCAATGCGCAGGCCCTATAGAGAGACTAGGACCACCTATGCCTGGAAGATGGTAGCATCGTCTTTCAGTAGGCTGATGACCTCCTGGTGACATCTCCATCACTTGAGGCCTGTGAAAGCTTGTGAAAAAGACACTGTAGCTCTGCTGAACAACCTCCAGGAGAGAAGACATAAAGCCTCGTTGTCAAAATGCCAGTGCTGCAAAAAAGAGGTGACTTACCTGGGTTATGTGATATTCCAAGGTACTCGCCGCATTCCACCTGACAGAATAAAATTGTTTCAGGGCATTCAGCTCTTGCCCACCAAGAAATAAATGTTATCCTTCCTGGGGATAATGAACTGCTGCCCCCAATGGGTCCCTGAATGTAGATGCTATGACTAATGAACTTGCAAACTGTTTCTAGAAATTGAAAGAGCATTGTGTACTGCGCCATCATCGTGACTGCCTGACTACAAACTGTCTTTCCATCTTTGTTTCAGAGCAAAATAACATTGCAAATGAGGTGGTGTGCTGACAAAGCTGGAAAAGAAAGGCCTGTGGGAAACAATAATGTGACTTTGCTTTCTGCTGTGATTAGGGGTCAGCAGCTGTGATGGCGGAGAAGACAGGTCTCCATGTGTTAGACTATACTTGTATTGTCTAAGTGCCACATTTGGTACAGTTGTTGTTGTTGTCGGAACAACTGACCATTTTTCTGCTGGCAGGCACACAGGTTATAATGGCACCATGTTGTCTAATTGTAATGTCATAATAAGAGGCCCACCTGGTAATATGGCAAAAGTATTACTTGCAATAGGTTATTCTAAAGAAATCCATTCTCTTAGAGACAGAGGAGAGCCCTAAGTAGGTTGGTATTGAGATTGTAGAAATCGTCACCACACTAATATTAGACACTGTTAGAAAAAGCAGACTATAGGAGTGGTACACTGATGGTTTCTCCAGTAGACTGATAGGCACTGATTACAGAGCAGGGTACGCTATAGCAACAGCTGAAGTGCAACTCTGCCACTTGGAACATCTACCCAATAAGATGAGCTGTATGCCGTAACAAAAGCATAAATACTGGTCAAGGGTAAAACTGCTAACATTTACACTAACTCACACTATGCTTTGCAGTTATTATTTGTGACCAGCTGTGGAAGTATCACAGATTCATAACAGGAGCAGGACGCCTTATTAAAAATGGTCCTTTAGTAAGGATCTTGTTAAGAGCAACACCATCATACACCTGGATAGTGGAAATAAAATGTGAAGACTACACTAGGGCTAATACTAACTTAGCCAAAGGTGATGCCAGTGCTGACACAGCATTAAATGAAAGCATTTTATAGCCAGTGCAGATGGAACTAATGAATAAAGCATTTCCAAAATACAGCTTATTCAGAGACAAATCTTGCAAGCTAATGTAAAGAAAGCACAATGGTCTGGCAACACCAGATGAACATAGAGGGTGGATTGATTTTGGATGTGAGCCGAATAATGAAGAGAGTGAGGGCCTACAAGGATGAGATGCATGTGCCCCCAGCCAGTATGTTCCTTTCCCCTACAAGACTGGAGCAGGGACCTATCTGATATTGCACAAGGGAGGAAGAATGTGCAGATACATGTTGTTTTCCAGTGTATGGATTTAAATATTTACTGGTGTGGGTGGATATGTTTTCAAAATGAATGGAATGCTGCAGCATTCAGGGAAGAATGCTGCAGCAACTGGGATGCAATGCTTCAGGAAAACCATCTCTCCAAGGTTAGGACCCACCAGGGCATAAATGCGATAGGTGTAGATCACTTAGTGACTTTTATGCTAAAGAGGTTGTTTTGGGGAATAAAGTATAACATGAATACCCCATCCCACCCTCTACCTTGAGGCCAGGAGGAGTAAATAAGCTCCAAAATAAAAAACATTAAAAACAGATTATTAGTAAAGGCAGCTGATGGAACAGGCCTGCAATGTCCTGCTACTCTGACTTTAGTACTGCCTGCAATGCGGCAAAGACTTCTAAAGCGATTATGGAGACATGGTCATGGTGAGAAAAATAAAAGCTGTTTCTTTTAGTTCTAGGTGGACTGGACCATAGACGGTGAAACAATGCCATGAATGGATTGAGGGGACAAACTGCAGGGCACCAGCCCAACCCCTGAGATGACGGTACCAGAAATTGATGGACATCTGTAACCAGAGGACCTGCGCAACACAGCAGTCAAGAAGAGGACAAACAAGACCATTGCTATGATCCAAGAGGGCCCATCATAAAGTTTCAGATGGAGGTGACATAAACTGATGCTGTTGAGTGAAGTACATGACGCAGTCTAGAAGAAAGGTGATGGTCTACACCTGCAGAAAAATAGACTGAAGAGGACAACGCAGGGCAGGTCTATGAAACCGTCCCTGAACATGACGATTGAGGACCAGGAGGAGAAGCAGTTGACCGCTCACTGTGTGCCTTTAAATTACTGACACTTGCAAAAAGTTCCCGGGAACTGAGTGACTAAGTGACAATGTAGCCTGATGCATTGCATAGAGCAAACAATATTTGTTGGACACTTAATTATGAGTATGCTGCAGGTATCAAAACAGCCTCCTGATATAATAATGATCTCATCAGGATGTATCAATGTGACACTATATGCCTAATCCCCACCTTACCTTTTGCGTTGCCAAATTTCTGGTAGCCGATTCAAGGGCGAAAGCCGTCTGCCAAGATTAGTTATTCATGTCAAACAACTTTTTTTTTTTTTTTACCGTTTGTTACGATTTTAAAATTTGTAGTTAATATTTAACATTATGTGTATTATGGAAAATCTTGTATGAAATGTATTTTATCCCTTCTTTCTTTGTATGGTTTTTAAATAAGCCGAATAAAGATATTTTGACTGACTGACTGACTGACACTATATGCATTTTATGCAAGCACTGTGTAATGCCATCCAAAGATATGTAATTAATGTTTCCTTCATAAATACATACATATTTTGGTTTTAGACTAATGTTGGTTAGGTCTATCTAAAAGGGAAGATTGTTGCAAAATATAAATGAATATCCATATCAATACATGTGTATGCACTTCAAAAGATATCATGCTTAGATAGTGGAGAAGTGTGGCTCAGGGGTTAGAGGCGGCAGACCCAGAAGCTGAGATCGGCCCTGGACCAGGGTTCAATTCCCCGCCTCGGCGGGTCTTGGGCTCAAAATTCAACTGACTCGATAATTCTTGCTCTGGTGCCTACTCGACTCACGGGTTCACACTCTGCGACTCTGGGTAATAGCTTGCTTAATCTCCACAACAGCCCCTCGCGGCGGGATGCCTGGCTTTCACCTTGTGGATACCCTGCTGGGGTTATCTCACAGGGGAATACCAGGACGGGTTCCCTAAGCAAGCGCTTAGATACCGGGTCGGTGATTTGCGCTATATAAATATAAATACATGTACATATATCACAGTAACATGAGGCCTGGATCTCCAAAGGGCTTCCTATCTGACCTTGACTGGACAAGCCTCAACAACTATTCTGTACCCCCTTAGAGGTCACCTTGCTTGTACTGACTACATAATATGTCTTAATCTGGTTGTGCAAGTTGCTTACACAGTGCCAAGCCAGCCTTTCTTGTCTGCCCATATGCAGCTGTTTATAATTAGTATGATGAAGATCTTTCACATTCAAGTTAGCCATATTTGGCTTGTTGCCTTATTCTAGTTCTCCAGACATGGCATTACTAAACGTATATAGCACCCAGATACCGATTGCTCTGGGAAGAAGCGGTCTGAGAGCCTCTAAGGCAGGAGACCTGACTTTTTCCTAATTAAAAATGATGCATGCATTTGGTACCAATAAAATACATTTCACTCTGTTTCTGAGCAAAACTGCTATCTCTGGTGAGTTTCCTTCATTTGCTCCTAGGAGAGTGCCAGTATTTCCCTATCACCGGACAATGGGCAGGGTATCTCTTTTCATTATATTAAGCTTGAAGATTGCAATCAGATGTTCCGTATGCATGGCGATGATCAGTACTACACCTAATATTTAAAAAAATCTACAGATTAATCACCCTCTTGGATATAGAGGGGAAGGCTTATGTAAGTACCCTTGTAAAATAATTAACAAGATGGATTTTGAGATGAGATTGTTGAGTAGTTTGCAACAAACTATGGGATAAGCCTAGGAATTTGAACATCCCAGACAACCTCCTGAATGCCATCATTTCTATTTACAGTGGGTGCTTTTTAATTTAATGAGGCCACCCTAGGCAAGGAGCTCAAAGTGCCAATATAGCTTAATCGAAAATAGTTAAACAAAGAGTGGTTCTATTGGGTAAGACCAATTGTTTTGAAAAATGCTTATTAATGCAGTCAACAACAAGCGCTCTCTGGTACACATCAAATTATGAGAAATAAATGCTCAAAATACAAAGTTGTGCGATCAAGAGATTGTATTGTGCAATTTACAACATAATTCATTCATTTAGTATCTGAATTAGAATCATTCAAGAATAATATTCAATGCATGAAATGACCGTCTGAAAAAAGTGCAATAGCGTGACTTTTTGATGAATAGTTCTCAATGAGTGAAAAAATATACAGTGTAACTAGAGTTCCTATATACAGCTATATACAAGTATTTCATTGGCCAGATGCCGATTTTCAACCAAGGGTTCCTATCAGGATCCTGGCTATTCTGGACCTATGATATGCGTCGACGTTTCGACCCTCAGTTGCCCCATTGGGTGGTCGCGTTGGGTCTTTCTCAAGACAGAGTGATAACAGTTTGAGTTTCAGACCAGCGAGTCTCAGCCTAAATCAGAGCGGCGCAATGGCCAGTCATATCTTGCTATGCGAAATCAATCTGCCGATATGGAGGTGCTCAGTCCCTCAGCAGGGTGGTGTCATGCAACCTGCTTAGATACTTGCTTTCATCGCATTTTGCATTTGCTTTTGTGCACAGTTTAATGCTATTGAACTCAGTCCCTTAGAATAGATGTCTTGACACTAATGAGGAAAAGCCTTAATGAAATTCAGTGCTGAAAATTGCACCTTATTAGTCTTACCTTTTTTACCTAAAGGAGGGAGATTCAGCAGCACTTCACCTCATTAATTGCCCCGTTTTAAGCTGCATGCTGACTCCCATCTCTCTCAAAACATGCAGGCATTGTACTCTACACCAGTTACGCACATCTTAGGCACTTGATTAGCCTTTTTAGTAGGGTAGGCTTTGATGCCACGGATGTGAATGTTTTAAAGAAACATTGCGTTGAACATCGTATTTTATTCCATTTAACCGCATATGTCTTGTTACTTGGAATTGCAATCTAGAATTGGCTTTTATACATATCAGACACAAGAATTTTTAACCACATTTCATGTGATATTGTATCATTATGAAGTTTTATCCACATAACAGCTTTCATAAATATATTCTGGAAACATTGAATTTGTGTAAAAGTACTGCAGTATATTGACTACATAAATGTATTTTGTTTTATTGTCACTGTTGTATTTACCTAGAAGGAACTGCAATGATTCTAATTAGTAATGTAATAAAATTATTCATTAATTCATTAATATTCATTCATTCAAGTGCTGTGTTGTACTTTTTACTGCTATCAGTTTAGTAAAGTCTTGATAGGTAGGGAACAATTTTAGCAAATGTCTATACGTCTTTTTTTTAAATACAAAGTACAGCAGAACGATCGAGAAGTACCTTGGTACCATAAAAATGTTTATGAGGGGATGTGGCTAGCCAAGATGACCAAGTGGACGTGATCCATGTTGTTTCCACTGCAACCACCAAATATAATCGGGGAACTAGCCATAACTATCGAGCTTTACAAACCCTAAGAGAAACATGCACCAGCGCATGAGTGGGGAACCCTGAATGGAGTGCCTGGGGGCCTGCTGTGCCATCAGATGCCTGAGGATTGAGACTTGCCCTAGGCCTGAGCAGCAGCAGTGGGCAGGTCTCTCGCAGGGTTCACCGCTAGAACTGCTAGACCTGAGGCAAAGCCAGAGCTTGCTTCATTGCCCGCACCTCTGTAAATCTACAGAGTGCAATGCAATGGTTTCTGGGCACGTAGTGACTAGAGGCCAGTAGGAGGATGATCACCGCCCACACCGAGGCAACATATGAGGGCAAGTGTCTGGTGAAATGGCAAACCTTGTCTGCAGCACAGTTCTTTACCATAGTTGAGCACGACCCTGGAGGGGCTGGAATTACACTGTGGCCGGTGCCGAGGTCTGGTTAAGGTCTGCCAGGGGCGAGTACAGCCAACATCATTAGCACACATGATTGTTGAAGCGATGCATGGCAGGGGAGCGTGATGTCTGACCTTAAAATGGCAGCAGCACAGAATTTTGCGTATGGCCCACGGGGCTCCAGTGACAGCCGATCTTGGTGCAGGAGTGGCCCCCAGCGATCTTCTGCAGGTGAGCGGTGGTGGAGGACATAGGGGTAGAGAGTCATGCTGAGGTCCTCTTGGATGAGTGTCTGCCCCTCCAGTCTGCTCAGCGTGACATGTGCCTGGAAATAAAGAGGGATCTAATGTGGAGACACCTCTAACTTTGCAAGAGTATAACGGAGAATGACTGAGGCTGGCCCCTCGAGAGCCACGGGGGCTACCGTGTGAAGGACACCAGATGTTATCATAAGGGGGCACAGGGAGGCTGCTTACATGTGAGCCCAACCACAACCAAAGGAGCACGTCCTAGGATTAGTGCCCGAAGTTGTAAGTAGACCTCAACACAGTGCCAGGCGCCTCGGCCCATGCAGAACACCTTGGCATTTTTGCTGTAGGTGCCGTCCTCATCCGGACCATCCATGGGGCAGAACACTACGGAAGTGAAGGAGCCTCTAGAAAGATTAAGGGTTCAACATGCTTCTCCTTTCCTGTTTGGAGCAAGGGGTCTGATATGTTCCCCCATATAAACTTATTGCTGCAGACCATGGAGAAAATCAACTGCTGCATTGAGTAACGCAGCTTGAAGTGTACAGCAGTAAAAAGAAGGTTACTGAGTGAGACTCTGGGTTCCGAGGATAATGGGCTTCTGCAATTTATACCCAGTGCTGCACTTTTCCTCTACTGCTTTTATGCCACCCAAACACGGTTTCCAGCTATTATACACCAGCAGAACCAAAGAACCTCCACTCTGAGACAAACACAGATGAAAGCATGGCACTTACAAAGGAGGACCTTCTCCACTCCCTGCAAGACTTCAAATGTGAGGTACGTGAGGACCTAAAGGTGGATATGACCTCCTCAGATAGGACATCAACAATAGATTGACTTCACTTTAGCAGGACGTAGACTTCGCAGGGACACGGACACTAGATCTCAAAACCAATATGCAACAGCTGTCAGATGGAGGATTCCATAAGACTACTAAATTGACAACTCCAAGCCTTCAATCTGAAATGTGAAGACCTTGAAAATAGGTTCCAAAGGGGCAACTTTTAGTCTGAAACCTGGCAGAGGGAGCAGAGGGGCCAGACTTGGAGGCCTTTGTTTTGGGATTCTTCTCGGAACTGTTGGGGTAGAAACTGCTAAATGTGAAGATTAATAGTGTGCACAGGGTGGGTCCATTGTCATCTGGTGAGGGGAAACGTCCACAAGACATCCTGGCAAAGCTTGATTGCTACAAAATGAAGGAAACAATCCTCAATTGCAGCATGGAAGACCGAGGAAGTCTATATTCATGGGGTGTCCTTCTCCATTTTCCAGGATTTGGGCCATATGTAGGTAAATATATTTTACTGAATTTTACCAAATCTGTATTCCAGAATAGGTAAATGAGATGTAGGAAAAAATTCAGAAACATTTACCGAAACGGAAAAATTCGGAAAATGTGAACTGATTCCGTATTTAAATACCTAATCGGTAAATACCGAATTGGAGATTCAAAATACAAGCAATTAAGGATTCATCCAATCCTGTGCATCCACCCCACCCCAGAACAAGGAAGTGGCCACACCCATGCAGGTGCAGACAATCAGAACCTTCTGGAGATCTGGGAGCAACTGAGCCACTGGCTGAATCATGTCCATTTCTGGCCCTGATAAGGTCAGGCTAAGCATGAAGGATTTGTTTAAGTTAATATGAAAACCCACTACCTGTTCAAAATTTCCCAATTCAACTTGAAGGGCCTCCACTGAGGACCGAGGAGAGGTAAGTGACAATATCATCTGCAAAGAGTAAGATTTTGTGTTCTGTTGTGCTAAATTCATTTCCACAAACAGGCGCGGCCATGATTGGGTCATCTACTTTATTTTAAAATATTAGATTACCCCAATAATATCAGATCTTTACAGTGCCAGTTACCCATCACTATTATAGCGAATGAAAATGTATTTTAAAAGATGGGCACCCATGTACATCTCATGGCTCAGTAGAATCTATAAAATTCGCAATTTGTACGTCTTGTTGTTTAATCAAACAGGACAAACAAAGAAATCCTTTTAGGACAAGAACGCTCACTCACCCAAGGGTGACATGCTACATCATTGGGTTCCCTACTCACACCTGGACTGGAAGGTGCCACGTATAATCACCAACACCGGTCCCGTTCGCATGGGTGACTGGGATGTTCCAGGTGCTTGGGGCCTGGGCGCCGACCACGAATGGGAAAAAGTGCCCCATTGAAGAGCCAACAATGGACTGGAGGCTGGGGGCGCAGCAGGACATGTACTCTTTGAACTTTCTCTCAATCGTGGAGACCCTGCTATCTGACTGAGGTCCGGTGGAGCTACCTGTTAGCTGAAGAGGAGATGGGCTATGGATTCCCCCCCCGGCCGTCACCTACCCAGCCGGACTTTGGGCAGACTTTTCTTTGTCTCTCTATCGTATCCACCTCCTTCCCATTTACCCTACCCCCTTCCCCCTCTACGCTCCTTTCTTCTTATCTTCTATCCTTTTTTCTGTTTTTCTGTTGAGACCTAGTTATCTGACCAATGCCCGGTAGAGCTACCTGATAGCTGAAGAGGAGATTGGCTGCAGATTCCCTCCCGGCCATACCTACCCAGCCGGACCTTGGGCAGACCTCCCCATCGTCTCTCCACCGTATCTATACTCTACCCCTTTCCCTTCCTCACTCCATTTTCCTTTTTTTCCATGCTCCTTAAAAGTTTTTACTAGTATCCTTGGTAACCTGTAACTGATGTATGTTTGCAACTATGTGGAACCTTATGTAAAGCGCTCTGATACCTTTGGGTCTAGCCAGCTCTATATAAAACTCTTTAAATAAAAAAATTAATTAAATAAAATAAGGGCCACGGTGTGAGCTAATACTCCCCAAAGGGGTAGCTGAGGTGTTTTGCAAAGATGGATAGGAGTTAGTTAGGGGCAAAGTGCAAAATAAGTATTATGGTGATTGATGAAACTGTTTCCCCGGGTCCAAGTAGACTTTGATTAGTGGCCTCTGGGAGAGAGTTTAAAAAGAGGACTGGAGAATAATTAAATATATCCCATTATAGGGTCAACATGTTCCTGCCCATATATGGTCCCATAAAGGGATTCCAGGGTATTTATCAGGACCTCGAGGGTATATAGTCACTCTGAAAACATTTGTGGTAGTGAACTTTTTTTTAGAAACAATGTAAATATACTGGCAACCATGTGATCAAAGGAGCCAGGAAAGCGATGACCCATATTATTCTGTGGGTACTGTCTTTCTAAAGATAAGAGAAATGGAATCCACTCTTAAACTACTGGGTACATCTTGTGGTGCCCAACCCAAATCCAAACATACATCCCAGCGAGAGTCTCATTGGAATCTATGCCTTTAAGATGACTGTATTGCCCTAGCTACTTTCATATTCCATCAGCTCCCTTTTGAGCTGGAACGTGGGTTCCTGCCTGCCTTGTGCTCTTTGGTGACTTGCTTTATTTGGCAAAACCATAGGGCTAATCTTCCATTCAAATTGCTGCCATTATCTGAATCTAGTACGGACACTTGCCCTGGCAGACTTTCACCTCGACTACAAAGCAGCCCAAATGAGGTCATTCATGAATGGTCACCATGTGAGTCAGATAAACACTGGGTCCATATGGATAGAGCAGTGGCAGGGAGATAAATTTGGGACTTATTGTGGATGCCAACAGAGGAGCGCCTTCACAATACCTATCTGAGCATAACCACAAGGACTTCTCTTAGAGTTTGGGATGAGGTGAACAGGATGGTTGTCAGGATCACCCCCCCCCCCCCCCATTTACCCAAATTCATTATAACCCTTTGTTTGCCCCAGCCTTTCAGCCTGGACTCTTTGACTCTTGGTGGATAGAGGACTATCTTATTATATCAGATCTATTCCATACTAGGGATATCCTAACTTTTGAGAATTACCAACAGAAATGTAATATCCCGGCCTTGGAACACTATTGTTACACTCAATTAAAACACTGGGTGGTCCAGCCACATTTAAAGTCTGCGGCCACTAGAGATCTTACCCCTATTGAAAAATATGCTATAAGTGGGAGTGGATCCAAGGGCTGCAGTTTGTTTCTTTACTCATTGTTACTTGGCACTCTACTTACCCCCAGCCATGCCACATGGCCTTTTGGGAAGTGACATTAGGCGACACCATACCTGAGACCAAAATATGGAGAGATAGTCCCAGATTCAATCATTTGATGGATATGATGGAGGCCCATTATGAAGTACTTTTTGTTTGGTACCTGTACCCAACCAAACTTACAATAATCTTCCCTAACACGTCCGAACTCTGTTGGATAGGGTGTGGTATGTTGGGCGACTTCAGACACATCTCGTGGGACTGCCCACAAATTTGGCCCTATTTGGGTGGAAATCTTAGCTCATATTAAAGAAAATTTGCAGGTTATCCGATTTTGGAAATCCTGGGCCTTATGCTCTTGGGGTTGAGAGACGATTCTCTTGAATGCCAAACAGTTGGGATTAGACAATAATGTGGCTTTGCTTGGGCGCTGTGAAGGTTTTGGTGGCTCCTTCCTGGAAATAGTAGGAAGCACCCTTGCTAACACACTGACATGCGAGACTATGGCATGCTGTTACGATGGAGCACATGGCGGATATTCTTTCCAATACATATAAAAACTTTGACCATATTTGGGGTCCCCTATTGACTTACCTTTCTAACGGTTTCGGCTTTGTGAGCCTATCCTAACTGAATGACAGCACTGCATCTGTTCTAATTCCAACAGGTCAAACCATTCACAGCCTCATGAGTTATGGGAATATAGGACATGCTGTACTCCCGGACCCTGCTTGTTCCCTCTGTGGGAGGCGACATGCTTCCCTGTTCTGTCAATGATGTCCCCATGTACCATTAGTTAATGGGTTGGTCGTGGGAGGAGGGCACAAGGGGGGAAATGCTTTGAAATATCTGTCTGTTGATAGTGTAGAAGAATGACATTATAATGAAATTGCCTAATTCCACTCAAGGAGGAAACTGTTATTCGTAAATGGCTATTGTGAAATAGGGATTGTGCTGAATACATTATTGTACTGTATGTTTCTGGAAAAAACACCAGTAAAGAATGTTTTAACAAAGAAAGTGTTTATAAAAAAAGAAGAGAAGTATTTTGACATTTAATCATATTACTATTAGGTTGACTCTTAAAAGACCCTTTGATAACAAGTGTGTACTTTGGATTTATATTGGTCCTGGGCAGAAATTTAATTCCATTTGCAGAGTTGTTGGAATTCGAGAACTCCATTAACTCGGATATCCTTCTAAATTCTGCCATCCAGTGCATGGCAGAATAAGATTTCCTTTGGCACCCGCGAGCCTTGTTTTGGCATGCGCTGGTGGATGTGAAGAGATTTGACAGTTGTTAGCTAGCACATGCGAGATTTGCTCACAGCTAGCCTGACTACCAGTCCCCGCAGAACCTTTGGCTTATTGTTTGACACTGACGAGCACAAGCAGCCCAGGCTGCATCTTCAGCAGATTCTCTACTCAAGGAGCAGCCAAATCAACTCAAAAATATGTTTTTGAGTTAGTATTCTAAATCAACATGGTTGTTTTTTTTAGTGCAATAAGCATTTTTTTATTTTACTTTTCTTTTTCAGGCTCCTCCCAGTGCTTTGTCCCTCTGCTGGTCACTTTTCATTAGGATTTGGAGCTGGAAGGATAACTCTCTTTGTCTGCTGCTTATATACCATTGGGTTTAAAGACTTTGTATTTGAGTGTTCTCAAGTTAAAAACGGGTGTTTAAGGGTGTTGTTTGTTTGATTGGGAACGTGCACAAGGATTAATTTGTACTAATATTTGACTTTTATAATGTATTGTGTGGGTGGCCTGGAGGTTTAGTAGGGGCCTAATTATTTTTGTTCTCTACCATCACCTTTATAACTCCACGGACCCCTGATCGAGTCTGTAAGTAAAAGCAAATATTTGAAACAACATTTTGGTTGACACTTTCCTGTTTGAAAGGTGCCTGTGAACCAGAGACTTGTGTTACAGTGCCACAGACTGAAAGTAGGGCATTAAACACCCTTCAGGTTGTGTCGTCAGTTTGCCAATTGCACAACGTGTTAACGTTAGTTACAGGAGGCTACCATCCTCAGCCACCAAATCCCTAACTATCATCATGTGTTGAAAACAGTTGAAACAAAAACCTCTCCTGTACCTCAAGAATACAAATAACCATGTGCCTCCTCTAATTATATGTGAAACTGAATGCAAGAAACAAGAACGTAGGAATTCCGCTACCAAAGGAGGCCGAAATATCTACGTCAGAAAAAGTTGCATAAATCGTTGTATGGTGCATAAACACACCTCGTCTTCAGGATAATAATTGACGTCTCCGCTATCTTCTCCCATACAATCCACACATAGAGGTGAGGAGTATTTAGCTGGTGTATACTAACAGCATTTTTTCCCTTAAACAATCCCAATGGACGTGTATAGACATAAGGGCATTTTCCATCAAAAGTCCTTCTATTTCTCTTTGGAGTGGGCTCTGGAGGCAGGTCTGCTGCTGGGCTCTGGCTCAGGTGCTGCTGGAAGAGGGGCACATTGGGTTGCTGGGGCACTAGGGGCTAAGAGACCCGGATCTGCCTGCATGCCTTTTAAGCCTCCAGTGCCAGTCATGTGGGTCTGTACTCCAAGCTAGGAAAGCTGCAGAAATCCTGTCCTTGTTTAGAACTTAGCTGCAGGCCAGGTAAGGGGTTCGACCAGTGAGCCTCGGGCGAGAATGAGGAAAGAGGTATGTACCTTGCTCCTACATACCTCTCCATCTGCTAGAAAGGAAGGAGGGTTATGCCCAATGGCAGACATATAAGATGCCCTTCCTCCAGAAGTGAAACCAAAAAAGGCGTGGGTCTGTGTACTATCTGGCCTAGTCCACTCTAACTTAGAACAACAAACCAAATGGCCAGTTAGATTATTTAGAATATAATCGTACCACACTTAGCCAAAGAAATCCTAAGCGGGCACACTTTTCATTTAGTAATTTTTTCTTATTCCATAATTTTTAAGAAAACATTTGCATATGTCCAAACATCAAAAATACTCAAGTGGCAAAATTCACATGGAGTACGATACTACAAACGCACATTTTACAGACAATATAAATGAGACATATTTACAAAAAAAACATATACATGAAAAGGAAAAAGAGATGCCTCTATTCATTCAATGCATGGGGCACCAGTCCTGATAACATTACATCAAACAAGGGGCTGTTCACTTCTTTTTGGTGGCCTGCTTGTTTGACTGTGCTGGAAACGTATAAATCCAAAGGTCAAATCTCAGGTAGTCAATGTCTTTATTTAGAATCCTGAAACACCCTTCCTGAATCCTGTTCCCAACACAGAGTCAACGCGTTTCGAACCCAGACATATTTTAAGGGTTCTCCTCAGGACATGGACTGGAAAGTGGCCTGTACTGTGGGACATACAAATGAATACATGATTGGTGTGAGAAAGCTGATACATTTATTTTCTGACTCACACTCCCTTCAACTTGAGCTAAATGTACCTGATGCAAAGTCTTGCTGGGGCAACTGTGTAGCTTCCTGCGGAGGCACTGAGATTCTGCCAGTGTACAAATACAAGAATGCCAAAAGTTGCTACAGTATTGTGTTCAGGGACTCAGCTAACATAAAAGCATATACCTAATTCATAATCCTACCTCGTGGTAGTTTTTCTGGTCTATCCTCGATCTATTGTGGTTTTTTGTGTTACCCGGTGCTGTGGACAACAGTTAAACAACGATTTAGTCACCCTTGCTAAAGGTGTATGTTCAACATTCAACTCTGCTGAAAAGCAGGGGGATTTTTTACACATACCTTAGAACTTATAAAGGTAGTCTATCCGAATTTAGTCACAGTTGTCAGAGGGATGTTCATTAAAGATCGAATCCACCGGGTCTGTAAACATGACAAAATGAAGGCGTTCCAAAAGCTTATCTTTCCAACATCCTCAAATTGCAAACTGGGTCTTATGAAATAGTTCTTTGATTACTTGCGCTCCGTATGTTTCCCTTCGATTCAAACGAAACGCTGGCAGCTTCTGCGTTGGACGTCAACGCGCGTCTCGAGGCGTGTGAGTTTTTCGAAATCTTTAAAGGAGCCCTTTCATCGCAGCAAATCACTGGGGCGCTTGGTATTTGTAGTGCATTTCCTGTATCTGCCCAAATACTCTGCATCTCAGTATTCTCAAACGGCATAGCAGGTTTTTATGTGCAGTTAGAAATTTTGCGCCTTGGTCTAAATGCGTACCTATTCCAAATCGGTAATTCGAACTGGCAAACCACAGTTATCTTAGAATACCTAGTTCGGAAAGTTCGTTCAATCCATTGAGTGTTGTATTGAATTTCATAATCAGGAATGCCTACCTTTGCTACAATTGCAGATCAGGGTCTCCTCCGGCACCTACAGCAATTTTAATAGATGGCAAAATTGTCCATTTAAACTCATTGGGGCCGTGATTCTTTTCCAAAAAATGAGCCACTAGCGGGGCGGACAGAACTTTATTGTTCAACCTGGACCGATGTTGGGACAGTAGACAATTTTGGTCCATCATTAACCAGCCCTTTTTCTCCGAATCGACCAATTCAGACATGGATTGCGTCATTTCGGACGATAAATGGATTACCCACTTTAGCGCAGTATATGGCGGTGTACCCTCGGACTGCACTCTGAATATACCCGCAGTCCCTGAGGCGCCCCCTCTGAGTTTTAACAAGTGCGAGGTGGAAAAAGCTATTCATGACACTACAAAGAACAAAGCGCCGGGCCCCGACGGGGTGCCAGCAGATTTTTATAAACACTCACCAAGCCTCTGGGCGGGAGTCCTGACCAATGTATTTAATGTTGCTAATAGTAACTCCTTCCCAACCATATGGGCAACTTCCATCATCGTCCCAATTTTTAAAAGGGCCACCGGGACGACCCAGGGTGTTATAGGCCCATATCCCTCCTGGACTCTGCCATGAAGATCCTAGGCAGAGTCCTATTAGCTAAGTTGATGGTGAGCATTGAGAACTGTGGCGAGTTGGCAAACATCCAGTATGGTTTTAGGGAGAAGAGGGGAACATTGGAGCAGTGCTCAAACTTGCACCTTTTGATTGCCAAGTACACGGTGGCTAAGGAGGGGTCCTTATTCCTGGCGTTTATGGACCTCTCCTCAGCCTTCGACCTGGTGAATAGGTCCAAGCTGTGGGCCACTCTGTTGAGGATTGGGATAGACGAGGGTTTAGTTAGGTTCATGGCCTCCCTTCATCAGGATTTGTTCGCCATGGTCTGGGTCACCAGGGAGGGTAGATGTAGCCCCCAGTTTAAATCCATGCGTGGGGTAAGGCAGGGCTGTATATTAGCCCCCCTACTGTTCACCATATATAGCAACGGCCTGGGTAGCCATCTGGAAGAGGTGCGGAGAGACGTCCCGCGTGTAGGAGAAGCTAAGATTCTTGCTCTCCTATACGCGGACGATGCAGACCTCATAGCCCACACTGGCATTGGCCTCCAGCGCTTGTTGCATGCATTTGAAGCCTTTATGGACGAGTTGGACATGAAGGTCAATGCAGCAAAATCTCACACGATGGTGGTCGGAGCCCATAGCCGCAAAGGGAAACCAAAAATCTTTAGGCGTAAGGATGAACTAGTCTCAAGAACGGCGACCTTCTCCTACCTGGGGGTGCTCTTGGATGAGAGGGTATCGTGGGGCCCACAGGTTAGGGCAAAAAGCCTATAAGTGGCCAGGTCATCGGCGGCTGTCATGGGCTTCTCAAAGAGACTGGGGGCTAGACCAATGGAGGCCTTATTGAAGGTATATAGTAGAAAATGTATTCCAATTGCCATGTATGGTGCTTCAATTTGGGGATATGTACAGCTTGAGCCTATACAGAGGGCAGAAAATAGGTTTTTGCGCTCCTTACTGTCAGTCCAGACATCAACTCCAACATACTCAATCCACGCAGAGGTGGGCATGGACTATGTTACAGACAGGCTCAACTTGGCACCGTTGATCTTTTGGTTAAAGACATGGCTCAATAAGGACTTAACTCAGAATCACTCAATCATGGAGGACGTCATGTCGCTACACTATTCTAAAAAGATCCCCTGGCTGGAATATCTGAGGAAGTCATTTGCCCAGAAGTGGAGACCGGAACTTTTTGAATCCCCTTCCTGTATTAAGAACGTGGATGTGGCCTCAGTTAAGAGGCAGTTTATGATCCTGGCGAGATTAGCCCGCAAGGAAAGGGAACTGCAGAAGCCATCGGTGAGGTCTCATTACATATCAAAAAGCTCAACCTCACTGGAACCCTACCTCAGCATTGTCACTAGGCCTTTCCACAGATTCCTTTTAATTAAGTTTAGATTTAACCTGATCCATTATTATTTGGGCAATTACCAGTCCTGGCCCAGACCAGAGTCAGCCCCTCCCTGCTCTTGTGACAACTTTTCAACCCAGGATACCATGCATTTTGTCATGTTTTGCTCTTTATTTTCAGTTCCCCGCAAAAAACATTTGAGGGAGGCTGGTTTCATACAAGTCAGACCAGCTCTTCTTTACCTCCAGTCCATGAACAATACTCGCACTATATTTTGTATGGGAAATTTTTTGGTTGCAGCATCACGTATCAAATCAAGTATTACAACTATAGCCAGCCCCTAATTTCTGTCCATCCCCCGCAGTCCATATTGTTATTCAGTATGTGGTTCTTTGCCTTTTTGCACAAACTTTCTACTAATAGTTTTTTACTGAACCCCTTGTAGTCTATAATGATATTTAGTATGTGGAACCCTGTTTTTTGCACAAACTCTTTTTAATAGTTTTTTACTGAATATACTGTATTGTAATAATTTTTGAAAATGTATTTTTACATTTTTAACATGTATGAAATGTATGTCTTTTTATGATTTTATTTAAAATCGAATAAAGTATTTTAACTGACTGACTGACTGACAGAGAGGATTCACATTAATGAAGATTACCCAATTTGTCCAAGAATACAGAATGTAGTCAAGTGAGAGAGTCAGGTTTAAAACCTAAGGCTACTGGTTCCATAGTCAGCAATATAGGCACCAGATCTTTTCTAAGAAATCGAACAAATATTTGTTTAGTGAGTCATTTCTTGTGAAGGCTGCTTATTTCCAAAATTTGGATATTTTCATTAGGTCGTATGAGACCAGCAAGCAACAAATAAAAAATAAAAAAAATAAAAGTGGCAAACTTGATACATTTCAATTTTACCAATAGAACATATCCTCATGGCACTGATGGGCAATGTTTACATCACGTATAGCCCATTCTTCAATAACATCCTCTCTCATCTTGAAATGATATCTCCTCACCATAAAGGCCATATCCATGGTAGTCAACAGCTGCTTGAAGGGGGGAAAATAATTTTTCAGCTGGACTAAATCTGAACATGATCAACTGTGCCTGCATAGCAAAGCATCTCAGCATGGGAGATGACGATGCCCAGCAGTGGCCACAAGAGAGAACAAACACGGAGAAGAGAAAAGGAGCATGCCTGTGGACTTTCAAGGTATCAGCCAGCTGGAACATGATTTCCTATGCCACATTCTTATTAAAAGCGAACAATAGTCATTTGTTTGGGGTTTGTTGTAGCTTACAGTCCTTATTTGTCACTCAGGAAGAGAAGACGGTTTCAATTTCCAGATTGATCAACTTCCTAATTGAGGTTGCTGCTAATAAAGAGTATTATTACGAATAAAAAAAGAGCACTAGGAAAAATCTAAGGTATGTGCTTTTGAGAAAATATAGTTTAAAGTTCACTGACTGCCTCCACAGCAATTCTTCAGTCACCACCTCTACCCCACTAACTAAGCGGCTTGTTAAAGAGGTACACGCGGCACAGTTTCCCAACGAGAGACCTTATGCATAACAGCTAGGAACAATTGAGCAAAACTGTTCGATGTTAAGTGCCAAAGCTTCTAACAAAGCTCTATAGGGGGGTGTTTAACATGACCACTGATGACCTGCAATATTTCATTTCATTGACCATCCCAATATCGGAATAATTACTAATAACAACAAAACTTTGTTTTTAAATAGGGGCTGTGTTACTTTCGCAGCTCAAATGAATTTTAAAAACAAACGTGGCTGTAAACTAACTCCGTGATACCACCCGCTTTGAGTCTCTCATGATGGGACTCGAATGAATGAACCCAAGGAGACCCACAAAATAGAAGGCGCAGCAACCTCTTTAGTGGCTTCTATTAATACGATTTCATTAGGGCACTTTACAATGTTAAAATGGTCAGAACACTGGTGCACCCCAATGACCGCATACTATAGTTACCTCAAAGCTTTAGCCACACATGTTGAGCTATCTCCCCGTGAGCACAAACCAAGACCCATAGGGCTCACACAGATCTAAGTGCGGGACAAATCAACCTCATGACCCATCCAGTGGGGGCTGCAGCTGGAACCTTGTGGTCCTAGACAGCACCAGGAGTGTAATCGGTGAGTGGTGTCACTAGAACTCGATTACACACAAACACACAGGTCTCTGGGTTTTTATTTGAGGTGACACTTAAAGGTGTACAACAGACTGGCTAAAAATATCATGAGCAACCTTAGACTCGTGATACACTCCTGTCCACCTAAGGCCCTCTAATGCCACATAACCCTTAGATAGCTTAAAATGGCTTATGCAGATAACCGGGCAGAGGCGAATTAACCCTGCAGAGGAAATCCGAGCAAGGTGAGTAGACTGTGGATAAGGACATCAGAAGGGTGAGTCGCAGACAGGACGATGTCTCTGAGAAAACCATAAGCCTCTAGCAGAGAGATAGCTAAGTTCCGCAGGTCCATAAAAGATTAGGTGCTCCAGTCTAGGGGCCTCATTTATGAGGCTGTGCGTCACTTTTACACCACTGGTGCGTCACTTTTTGTGACCACCAGTGGCTCAAAAAATGCTCCTTGTTGCGCCATATTTACAAAGTGACGCCTCTAGGTAGATGCGCCACTTTGTACAGCCCTGCACCACATTATACCTGTGCCAGGTATAATGTATGCAAGGGGGGCGTTTTGATGCAAGAAAGGCTCATGGATGTGACGCAGTGAAAACTATATTATTTCACGGCGCCATTTCTTGGCCGCTAATGCGTCAAAATCTTATGCCTGCTTCATGGCAGGCGTATGACTGATGCAGGCACTAACAACATAGGGGTTGCCCATGTGAAAGTACACATTGCTGGAGTTGGGTCACTTTTGTGGCACACTCCAGCAATGCGTCACTTTTGCGCCTACAGATATATCAGAAATACTGACATATCTGTAACTCCTTGCGACATGATGCGTCATATTATAAATATGATGCATCAATCATGTCGCAAGGAGTGCGCACTGAAAAGTGATGCATCGCTGCTTTCCCGCAGCGATGCGTCATTTCTCATAAATGAGGCCCAAGGTTTTTTATTCTTGGGATTCTGGTCCTGGCTATGTAAAGGAATAAACAAGACTACATGCCCCAGAAGTCAATAAAAAATTACTGTGCCAGCTCATCAACCATGGTCCTGAGAAATGTTGCAGCAGGTCTGCAGACCCAAATGGATAACTGTTTGCAGGCCAATACCTTCTTAAGAGATTGTCCCGTGGGGCTCACAGGCAGTCCAGAAAGTCTTAGGCAAAGCAGCATGATATGCGCATATCATGCTGGTTTGCCTAATTCGATTTCATTATATTCTATTAAACTAATTTTCACTGTTATGGAAATATATTGATTTGTGTTCACTGTCTGCTAAAGGCACGTCCCATGACTACTGTCTCTTGGTAAATGCGCCTTGAAGAAGGTGAGACCCACAGTTGGGTCTAACACCAAAACGCGCTTCGGCGCTGAGATAACAACGTAGACCTTCTTGATTAAAATCGTGCTTGCACCCTGAACTGCTCCTTTGTGCAATCAATATCAATCTGGCCTATCACTGTGTGACCCTTTAACAGATTGGCATTGAAATACTTACTTAACCTCTTTATCAGCCATATTGACGTTTTTCGCAGTAAGAGGACAATACCCTCTGTGCAATTGTGCCTTCCGGGGGATTGGTCTGCGTCCATTTCTCCATTATTTTTGTACTTTGGAATGCCTGACTTGAATGGACGTATGAGTATGTGTGGTCATGAATTCAAATGTATTATTTTATTATATTTATGCAAAAATCAGAATTGTTGAATAAGCTAATGATGAAATAATAATAAAAACCTTTTAGAATATTAAACACCTTATATTGTGTGGTTGGTCACATGTCCCGGCATGGGTTGTTAGTTGACACTTAATCAGGGACTTGCGCTGCTGCGAGAAATGTAGTAGTGAAGAATGGCTCTGACGCTCCGCCCGCTCTCTGCCCATATTTTTAATTAGCTTTTGCCATTGTCTTTCCTAAACGTCATCTTGTGATTCATTATTAGGCTTGTTATTCCCTCCTTGGTACTGCCTTTTCTGCATTGTTTACCTCTCATAACGACTGGCCATTTTCAAGTCACTTGTTACACGGTAAGGTTTGTCTTGGCTGTGAGCACTATTTTATTTAATGATTTGGCCCTCACCCACTAACTTGCAGCACGCTGCCCACTTTTATTTTATGTACTATTGGCAGGCGCGCAATTTTGTATTTATTTTAGTAGAACTTTAAGCATTGTGCTTCAGGAGCCAGCTGGCTAGATTTAGCTTCTGCCCATAACCCAGAGGTCGATGGATCGAAACCATCCTCTGCTACCAGAAAATTACTGATAGAGCGCGCAGTTCTCCCGGGTCACCTGAGTCACCAATTCTTTACATGCACTGGGCCCTTGGCGTGCAAACCTTTACTACCACACTAATTAATTTGGGTGAACCGGGTGAGGATTTCTCCTCCTGCACGCTGCTATGAGCAATTAAGGTTTGGTTTCACCTCTGCTTACCATGCACCTGACTTACCACAGGCACAATTCATATGACAGATCTAGAGCTAACAGGGAAAATAGTAGACAGGCCTAACATCAGATACTCTTTATAATCAGTAAAATACTTTCCACAATTCTGTAAAATGACCACAGACACCTGAGGAGGTTTAAAACTTTATATAAGTTTAGAGAGAATATGACAAGGCAACAAGTGATAGGCAGAATAATGTGTCTAACATCAAAATCAAAACCATAAAATAACTATATATTAATGCTAAGACCATTTGAGTATATGGGAAGACTAGGGGTAGGATTTTTAGAACAAACTAGTCACTGCAACTTTATACTAGAAACAATAGGACATGGATGGGACCTAGAACATGTACTTAACCTATGTGTACTAGGCTATTCCTGCTAAGATCACTGCAATCGGCTAAAAGGAAGGGAAAAATTGGAACATACTAATACAATATAACAATTGGCAATTCTCTAAAGGTAGGGAGAAAAGTGGAACAATTCTAATAAACAATAGCATATAACTTTGTTCTCAATGCGATAGAGCAATATCTCGGCAAGAGTGCTTTATTTAGAAAGTAGAGAGTGAAGACGAGGAAGAGGGAGAGAGAGAGAGACGCAAACCCACAGGTTGATATTTACCTAGGTCTGAGAGAAGACTAACCCTGGCCACGGGTCAGTTGGAAGGACGGGGACAAGGACCCTCAGGAAGGAATGCCAGAATGCGAGCAGGTACAGCTCACGGACAGTAAGGACAGGATACCCCTCAGGAATTGGGATCAGGACTGGGCTCACCAAGGTACGACCAACACCCACAGCTTCAGAAGCAACGCCAGCGTTACCCCTCTCTGCAAGTAATCCGCCAGTAACCCCGATTTGGGTTTTCGAATTTCCCAGCAAAGTGCTTCGCCAGCACTTAGGATTATTTCCACCCCTTAGGAGTTAGTGGAAAGTATGGACAGAGTGCTCCGCAGCACTTCAGGTTGAGCACCTATAGAGTTCGTAGGGTCAGTGACAGGTCTGCTACTCGGACAAGTCGGACAATTTTCCTAAGCTAAACTAGGGCAGTTATACTGTTTTGGGGTCCCTCAGACCACCCACTAATGTTGCAAGTGACAGTTTTCCACATTGTGATTGGTCAGGAGAGGTGGTGCGGTCATTACCACCTCCTAGAATTCAGTTTTCTCATACTTAATATTCAATTTTGCACACCCGCCCCCCGGGTTCACGTTCCCATGCATGGAATACAGCAGTATAGGACAGTTCACAATAGGTAGCAACAGTATTGCTTTTTCCAAGGTGAGACTCCGTATTCCCAGCGATGTTCCCAGGCGCATTGTGCTTAAGGAGCCAGCTGGCTAGATTTAGCTTCTGCGCAGTTAGAACTTTCCCTGGTCACCTGACAGGGTTCAGAGGAGCCTCAGCATGGCGTCGCTCATGTATGCCCCAGCCCACAAAGACGCGGTACATGAAAAGTAAGCGAGAACAAATTAAAATCACATATAAAATGATCACACTGTATACCATGACAAAATTCTAACCAACCCTTATTTAATAATGACTATAGCATTATGTTTTAGTGCAAAAAGACAGATAGGCTAAAGCAGCAGTAGCAAGCGGAGAGCGTGGTGAGAGACAAGCGGCCATGTTTGCAACAGTGCGCATGAGCACAGAATCCCTCCAGAATGCGAGTGCGTCACATCACATGGGTATGACCGACGCATGCGCAGACTGAATTTCGGCGAAGCAGCCATTTTTAGTGCAAGCTTCGTTTAGTACGAGAAAAGACAAACAAGCAAGCATCCTGGGGACACCCGCGTGTTGGGAAAACACTTTATGAATGACGAATAATGAGGTTAATATTATTATGCAGTTTAGACAAGGGTTTTGCATACGAGCAGGGCGCTTTACATGCGAATCCCAGCTCCATCATAGCGGCAGTTCTTATTTATTTAATTTTTTTTGGTTGACTGGCGCCCATGCGGTGCTTTCACATTCATGAAGGCCACACACCTTTTTTTAGATAAGCTGCTTCTAAAGAAAGGTGCACAGCCAACATTAAAGTGAAAGCGCGGTATGGCCGCTTTTACACAAACAAATACATCTGTTTGTCAACTTGACAATCAGATGCCTTTTCTTTGATCAAGCCCACCATGCTGCGGTTTCACTTTAATGTCAGCCAAACCCCTTTCTTTAGACGCGGCTTGTATATCGAAAGAAGCATGGCCTTCACAACTGTGAAAGCGCTACATGGGCACTAGTGATGCAATAGGTCTCGCATTTGCGAGAACTTAAACAACTGCATTGCCAATTGATTAAACTCTCGTCAATGAACGATCTATTGCATTGCAAATGCTTGTTCTTTCTGCAAACAGTATATAGGTGGAGTAATGCCTTTGAAGATGTGTGTTGTTGTAAACATTTTTAGCCTGGTTAATTTTTGTTTTTGGCTTTGCTGAATTTATCAATGCTGGTTCTATCTGTGTAACTATGCCTCCTGTGTGTTTGCCATAGTATACCATTTGCCTTTGGGCCATGTGGTCAGGGGCCATCTTGTATAGTCAGTGTTCATAGGCCCCCCTATGTTCATTGTTTTCGAGGCCTCTGGCTTCTTCTTGCCATGTGCCTTGCCGGCAGTTAGTGTAAGCAGTCAGTGTGCTTTTGCCATAGGCCTGCATGTGTTCTTTGTTTGTGGCCATTCCATATTACTTGCAGGTTGTTGTTGTGTGACCAATGACCATGTATCTGTTGGCCTTTTTTTGTAGCCAGCCATTGTGGTTTTGCCATAGGCCTGCATGTCTTCTCTTTGTCCCCAATGCCTTCTTAATCAGTATTGTTGTTGTTGTTCCTGACCATGCGGCAATGGCAGGCAGGAATGTTGTGCATCCAGCCAGTGTGGCCATGCCACCATCTGGTTCACGACTGCCACCCTCTGGTTCATCACAGCACCTCTGGTTCACCACTGCCACCCTCTGGTTCACCCATGCCACCCTCTGGATCACCACTGCCACCCTCTGGTTCTCCCCTGCCACCATCTGGTTCATCACTGCCACCCTCTAGTTCACCCCTGCCACCCTCTGGTTCACCCCTGCCTTCCTCTGGTTCAGCCCTGCCACCCTCTGGGTCAGCACTGTCACCCTCTGGTTTACCCCTGCCACCCTCTGGTTCATCACTGTCACCCTCTGGTTTATCACTGCCACCCTCTGGTTCACCACTGCCACCCTCTACCGAGACCTTCTGTGACGCAGCGGCAGCACAAAAGATGTGCCATGGTGCTGGTTATTAACAACGTGACGATTCTGAGAGATGCGTAACGTTGTAAAGCCCTGCGCCATCAGGAGGCGTTCCGGCGCAGGGGAGGACGTTCCTGCACAGGAACGCCTCCCAAAAGTGGCTGAGTGAAATCTACAAGATTTCACTCAGTCACTTTTAGGCCAATGCTGCGTCAAAACCCTGCGCCTGCTTGAAGCAGGCGCAAGGCTTGATGCAGCATTTTTTTTTTTTTTTTTATAAAACATTTATTAAGCGCAACTGTCACCTTGCAGGTATCCTGGCGCTGGTGGCTACTCCTGGGTTTATAGACAGGGAGGTTGAACTTTAACTAGCAGGCTAAAGGGGTGAAGGAAAGAGCCAAGTTTTGATTCGTTTCCTAAAGGGTAGGAGATGAGTGATTTGGCGGACATCGGCCGGCAAACTGTTCCACAGCTTAGCTGCAGCCACTCTGAAAGATCTGCCTCCGATCCTGGACTTCTTATATTTGGGGACTTTCACCAGGCAGGCAGTTGTAGACCTAAGTGTTCTGGTGGGTGTGTACCACGAGAACAGGCGTTGGAGAGGTCTAGGTCCTGCACCATGTAGTGCCTTGAAGACCAGACAGAGGGCCTTGAAGGCAATACGCTGCTTCAGCGGTAGCCAGTGCAGCTCGGCCAGCGCAGCGGTGGCAGAGGATCTTCTGGTCCAACCAAGAGCCAGTTTGGCTGCTGCCGACTGAACTCGTTGGAGTCTGTCCAGTAGTGTCACAGGGGATTCAAACAGGAGAGCATTACAGTAGTCAAGGCGACTGAGAATAGTACACCTGACTATCAATGCTCGGGCCGGGGGTGGTAAAAGAGGCAGAACCTTGCGCAGTGAGCGCATGAGGGCTGAGCAGGTAGCAACTGTTCTTGAGACCTGCGTTTCCATGCTCAGCTGGTGGTTTAGCATGACGCCCAGATTGCGAACACTGGTGACGGGTGGTGGGTTGTTAGAGTTTTCCGGGGGCCAGAACTCAGCAGGCAGAGGGCGGGGAATGCGGCTCGCCGGACAGAACAAAACCTCGGTTTTCGCGGAGTTGAACTGGAGGGAATTCCGGTGCAACCAGCTGGCGGTGTCTCTTAGACAGTTGTGAAAAGCTTCTAAGGGGATGGATTCTTCGCCCTCCCAAGAAAGCAACAGCTGAGTGTCGTCTGCATAATTTACTGTGGTCACCTTGTGCGATTTGATTAGCAGAACCAGTGGTTTCAGGTAAACATTAAAAAGAATCGGGCTAATAGAGGAGCCCTGAGGAACACCGTGAGGGACAGGGGAAAAGGCCGATTGGTATGGGGGAAGGGATACAGCCTGTTGTCTGTCACTAAGATATGAATAAAACCAAAGCAGGGCCGTACCAGCGATCCCTGCCTCTCTTAACCTCTCAAGCAAAATCCCATGATTGACCGTATCGAATGCGGCAGACAGATCCAATAAAATCAAGGCCACGGCTTGGCCCTTGTCTGCACGCATTCGAAGCTCCTCCATGGCAGTGAGCACAGCAGTTTCAGTGCCATGGGCCGGGCGAAACCCGAATTGGAATTCGTCTAAGACGTGGTGCCGCTCGAGATGGTTTGAGAGGCAGTTGCTGACCCAACGTTCGAGTACCTTCACCGGGAATGGCAAAAGTGATATAGGGCGAAAGTTGGACAGACATTCTGGATTCAGCGTGGGTTTCTTTAATAGCGGGGTGATGAGCGCTTGCTTCCAGGGAATGGGGACGATACCACACCTGAGGGATTGATTGCAAATCATCCGTAAAGTATGAAATAATTCGTGCCCACAAGCTTTCCAGATTTTCGGAGGCAGAGGGTCAAGGGGGGATCCAGAGGTGATGGCCAATGCAACTTTCTCAAACTCTACTTGAGAGATAGGAGGGAAGTCCAGGAGCTCATTCAGGGGAGGACAGGCTAACCTTGGACAATCAGGATTGGTGAAGCCAACTTCAGGAGGAGTCAAGTGAAGATGTGCCGGAGACATTGCCAGATTATTGATGATAGTCTCAATTTTACCAGTAAAAAACTGAGCGAAACTGTCACAAAGGGTCTGAGATGGAGGAATAGAGTTTTTAACACAGTCAGGATGCATGATATTGTCCAGGATCTGAAATATACTTTTAGAACTATTGGCCGCATTGGCTATAGTAGAGCAGTAGTAGTTCGCCTTACTTTCTGCAATGGCGGTTTTGTAGTCCTGGAGTAACTTTTTCCAGCGGGCTTTGTTGATATTGCAGTAACCTTGTCTCCACTTTCTCTCAGCCTGTTTACAGGCTGATTTGAGGGATTTGAGGGACTCGTTGTACCAGGGAGCAGGTGCTCTACCTTTGGGTTTGCAATGTTTTAGAGGGGCAACCGAGTCCGCAATGGAGGTGATTCTCGAACTAAAGGATCTATAATTGTTTTCCACTGAACTAGTGGGAGAGAATCTATCCTGAACTTCGAAGACTTTGGTGGAGGTGCTAAGTTTATCTAAAGCTTTCCAGTTTCGGTAAGAGAATTGTGGTGGCGGATGATTCTTGGGCTTTCTTATTGTGGCATTATTGATATAAAGTTTAATGAGCGAGTGATCAGTCCAGCTCATAGGCAGAATGTTGCCTACTTGAGTTAGGCCCGGACTCGAAAAGATGAGGTCGAGACGATTGCCTGCAGAGTGAGTGGGGACCTTTATCAGTTGGCAAAGGCCCACGTTCTCGCAGGACAATAGAAGGTTTCCCAACCCGGTGTCCAGGCTGCCATTTGGCCAGAGATTGAAATCTCCTAGAATGATAAGTTTGCTATGAGAGGTTGCCATATTGGTGATGGTCGTGAGGAGCATTTGCTGTTGCGAAAGGAGAAAGGCCCTAGGCGGTTGGTAGCAGATGATCACCGTAAATATGCCTCCAGAGTGACAGTTTATGGCCAGACCAAAGAGCTCGATCCCAGGTACCGGATCGATATCAATGGTATTAATCTGCCACGCGGCTCGGAAGATGACCCCAACTCCGCCACCGCGGCCTTTGGGTCTGGGAAGATGAAGGATGTTAAAATTTAAGGGGCAGGCAGAAGCTAAGTCGGTCTCACAGTTGGCGTGTGTCCAGGTCTCAGTAAGAAAAAGTACATCTAAGTGGTGGGAATCTATAAGAAGATTAATTTCGGTGGCGTGCTTCGGTAAGGATCTGACATTCAGGAGGCCTCCTGCAATTAGGCCCTTATGAGTGAAATCAGTTAAGGGAGACGCAGTCTCTTCAAAGGTGAGCTTACCTTCGTGTGCGTACCCTCGTAGGTAGAGCAGCGTGTCGCGGGTGTAGCCAGGCGATTGCAGGCTGAGACAGACAGGGTTTGTGGCGCTAGGCGCGTCCTCATCGCGGACGAGCGCAGACGAGCTTGCCTTTAGCGCGCCTTCGGCGCGCAAACAGCGTGCCCGCTGCGCTCGTCCGCTGCGCTTCCGAGGGTGGCACATGGCTTATAGTAGCAGCTGATGACGTTGGAGGGGGCGTGGCCAACAGGTGTGGGCGTGGCTACGCTCTCCCTCGGCGTGCCAATGGCGCCCAGAAGCAGCGTTTGTGGGGGACAGGCAGTGTCAGCTACTTATCAGCTGCACTGCGGAGTCAGGGTGAGTCAGGAAGAGCGAGTGCAAGATTTCAATTTTAAAAGTACAATAAACACACAAAATGTTAAAAACAGCTCAGATCAAGACTCCCGGCTTTCCGCCTCAGGAGTAACACAATTAGTGAAGCGTCGCTCGTTTCCGGCGCGCTTTAAGCGATGCGATGGCGGGGGCGTGGCCAACAGGTGTGGGCGTGGCTACGCTCTCCCTCGGCGTGCCAATGGCGCCCAGAAGCAGCGTTTGTGGGGGACAGGCAGTGTCAGCTACTTATCAGCTGCACTGCGGAGTCAGGGTGAGTCAGGAAGAGCAAGTGCAAGATTTCAATTTTAAAAGTACAATAAACACACAAAATGTTAAAAACAGCTCAGATCAAGACTCCCGGCTTTCCGCCTCAGGAGTAACACATTGGGGAGATAGGGCTCCCCAGCGCATTGCTGCAGCTGCGTCGCAAGCACGACACAGCTCCAGCAATGCGCTGCTTTTACGGCACAGATGCGTGATGCATCTGTGCCGTTTTTGCCACATGGTGCGCCGCATTGAAAATGCGGCGCACCATGGGTGGCGGAGCTGCGTCGCACAATAACTGGCGCATCCCTGGGGTTGCACCAGTTATTGTAAATCTGCCCCTATACATTTAGCCAACGAGGGAGCACTTACTGATTAGACAGTAGAAAGTACTCCAGTTAAGTAGAGGTATTGCACAAAAAGGTGGCATCTTCGTGGACAATCACGCAGGGCGGGATTCATTCTGCCCCTGTTAGACTCGTTTTTGTGCCCTTCTGCCCTCTGCTAGACTAGTTTTTGTGCCTTTCTGCCCCGTTAGACTCGTTTTTTGTGCCCTTCTGCCCTCTGTTAGAGTCGCTTTTCCCATGTTTTTCTATTCTTCTGTCCTCTGTTAGACTGTTTTTTTGTGCCCTTCTGCCCTCTGTTACACTCGTTTTTTCCTTCTTTTTCTGCCCTTCTGCCCTTTGTTAGACTGCTTTTTGTGCCTTTCTGCCCTCTGCATCACCACATCATCACTCAGCGCTACCCCAGCATCACTCAGCACCACCACAGCACCACTCAGCACCACAACAGCACCACTCAGCACCACCACAGCATCACTCAGCACCACCACAGCACCACTCAGCACCACCACAGCACCACTCAACACCACCACAGCACCACTCAGTGCCACTACAGCATCACTCAGCACCACCACAGCATCACTCAGCACCACCACAGCATCACTCAGCACCAGCACAGCACCACTCAGCACCACCACAGCACCACTCAGCACCACCACTGCACCACTCAGCGCCACAACAGCATCACTCAGCATCACCACAGCATCACTCTCAGCACCACCACAGCACCACTCAGTACCACCACAGCACCACTCAGCATCACCACAGCACCACTCAGCGCCACCACAGCATCACTCAGCATCACCACAGCATCACTCAGCGCCACCACATTATCACTCAGCACCACTCAGCATCACCACAGCATCACTCAGCACCACCACAGCATCACTCAGCACCACCACAGCACCAATCAGCACCACCACAGCACCACTCAGCGCCACCGCAGCATCACCCAAGGCCACCACAGCATCACTCATCACCACCACATTACCAGTCAGCACCACCACAGCACCACTCAGCACCACCACAGCATCACTCAGCACCACCACAGCATCACTCAGCGCCACCACAGCACCACTCAGCACCACCCCAGCATCACTCAGCACCATCCCAGTATCACTCAGCACCACCACAGCACCACTCAGCATCACTACAGCACCACTCAGCGCCACCATAGCACCACTCAGCACCAGCATCAATCTGCACAACCATTCAACAACAACTGGTTCAAATATGTTCTCTCAATGTTTCAAACTTTATTACAAATGTCACAAAAAGATGTTAATATTTCACTTCTGTTCTTCGATTTTCGTCACAATAAAATACACTGAACATAATCTTCACAAAAGTTATTTACAAAAGTTTAAGCTATTGCCATTATAAATTAAAATCATTTTTATTTAAGTATTAATTATTTAAAAAAAATAAAAGCCATTGTAATTTGTAATATCAATACATCTAAGTCACATAAATACAAAACATGTTGCATTACAAATGCTATAGGTGTCACATTTGTGAAAGTTATAACTATTGGCATTGTAAATGACAAATCCATTAATTTAGCTATTTTCAAAACCAACACATAAATAACAAAAATTGTCATTTACAAGACCAATAGCTCAAACTTTCCAAATGCGAGACCTATTGCATTGCAAATGCTTGTTTTTATATCTGTCAGTACTTCCTGCTGAGTTTTAATTTTCGTGACAGGCGCCTCATTGCCTACTTGTAACTATTCTCCGACCCTACTTCAAGGGTCAGAGCAGGGTCAGATAATAGTTGAAAGTAGGCAACGAGGTGCCAGGAAGCACTTACAGGCTTACAGCAGCAGGTGCCCAAGTTGAAGTTAATTTCCTTGTAACCCTTTTGTAAAAGGTTACAAAAAATGTAATTCAACTTTTTCACCTGCTGCTGTTGCGTGCTTATCTAGGTTCCTGATCGATACTGTGACCTTATGCCCCTATTCGGCTATAACTCCATTTATTCCCTATATTGGCATAACCGTTCAAGTGCGATTTTCTGAAAAGTCATCTCTGGCCTCACACGAACAGAGCCACATTCCAGCATGACTCTCTGCTACTTCCTTTGCGACCAATTAGTGCAATGACAGAGCAGCAGTCACTATCTGATATTCCTAGATAACACTCCGAGTTCTTCAACAAGATAAAAACTTAGCAAACCTGGAAATCCCCGCTTGCTATGTTTTGATTAGTAATGGAACTCTAATGAGCAACTGATAACTGTCACTTCCTAGTGACATCTTTAATTGACGTCTTATGTCCAGCAAACTTGCGTCAAACCCGGCACCTGTCAGGTATAAATATTACCAACGTTGCCTTAAGCAATGTGAGCTGCAAGCTACTGTTGCTGATGCTGGCTGCCTGCATGACCCTGTGTTGGTAAATCTAGCACTCTGTCGCTGCAGCCTGCTATCCTGTGGTGGTGAAGCTGCTGATTACCATTATCGCCGCTACAGCGCGAACTATGGTGCAGTACGCTTAAGGAGCTGAACAGCCGTCCTCTGCGAAGACATCCAGCAGATTCCAGCTGCCCGCGGACGCTGTCACCCCTCCTTCCTCGACGAGCTGAAGAGAAGCCGCTGCATTTCTCGTGCAGAGAAATCCAGTCCCGGCGCTTCCGGTTTACCCTCGCGGGTGACTGGGATATCGAGAGAGACCCCTGAAGGAGATACCAATCCTCCATCATTCTCTTCAGAGGTATGGTGTTGACTAAACCCTTAGACGAGAATTCTTGAAACAAACCTTGGCAAAACCAACTTAACTTAAAGCTACTTACTTACTCCCCTTTCACGTGTTAGGCTTAGGTCAGGCACACTGGGGTAGGCTTAGTTAGAAGCACCAGTTGAGTATGTTAGCCTAATGTATATATGACTGTATATATGTTTTATTACTTTTAAACCATTGTATGGCTAAGAAACCATATCAATGCTTTTACAGTTCTATTTCGCAATACTTATCTTACTGTACGTACTTTTTATAATAACAATTATTGCAATTGTGGCAATACATTTCTCTTGTACGAGAAGAAAGACTGTTCAATAAATGTTAACCCTTTATTGATACACGCCCGTCTCTCTATTCTTTACATCTCGTGAAAGTAAACTGCACTAGACTGACTGAGTGAAATACATATCTATTGTTTCACACGACCCTAGAGATTGACTCTTGATCTGAGGAGCAAAGTTGTCATGTTGCACGGTTGTTGGAAAACTGAATCCCTTCTTGTCTGTGCCAAGGAAGCTGATCACTTCCTATGCAGAGAAGAAAGTTTCCAGTGACCTCTGAGCTAGTTGGTAACACAACCCAATCAAGTTTAGCATAGTCAGTGGAGGCCTGGAATATCCGCAGTTCCACGTCGATACTACTGTTTATGTTATTCCAATGCGCAGGGCCTAGTGGGAAACTAGGAACTACACTACATGGCGCCCAAACGTTTGGTAAGGCGATAAACTAACGCAAGACTTATAGAGTAACTCAGTCGTGCATATTTCACACCCCTTTTCTCCCGTAAATACTCCAATAGACGTCTGGAGTGGGTGAAAGGTTAAAATCCGCCCGACCTTAGTAGGAAGAGATTCCTATGTAAAGCTCTGGTTTATTCAACGTTGAAGGATACAGTGTTCCAAAATATTGTGCACCTAATCTTTGTCTCCTTGGAGACCTACTCTGCAAACCTCGCATTTTTACAATGCCAGAAAACGGAACCACTGGGGCCGCAGCAGATGCGACTCAGCAAGGTCCCGAATACACAGACCCGGATGCAATAATCATCCCGGCACATTTAAGAAGATCTATAACTTTAAAACTTATAGAAAACGGACTGACATCTCAAGGTGGTACAGTAATTTTCGTGATAGAGGCTCACGAGTATCGGCAGACAGAGGTATTCTATTCATGGATAAACTTTCCAGCGGTAAACGCTATAACAAAAGAGTTTCACTATTACAAAATAGAGAAACCTCCGGAAGAGTACGCTCCTTTCGAGGAGATTGAAATTCCACTTAAATTTCAAGAGCACCTGCTCTGGTTTAATGGCGCCCTAAAACACAATGATCACATTACCAGGCTCGGTCCACTAGGTAGACCAGGAGCCACGTGGCCGGTTCTAGCCAGCTACACACCACATCCTGACATTGCAAAAATGTCTAGAGAAGAGCTGTTAGTACAGCTAAACACATTAATAAAAATACATAGGCAATTAGTCCAATATGTAATGCGGACTGCAACAGTCCAACCAGCTGTTAATACACCACAGCTGACCCCTCATCAGGGGAACACAAATAAAATTACACCACAGAACATACAGTCATGTCTTGGTAAAACACCCGTAAAACGGGAACAAATTCCTTTCTGGTTAGCCCAGAAAATCACTCAAATAGAGGCAGTATTTCCTGATACTACCCCTATTGAGAAACACAGAATCTTGACCATCTGCCTTCCTATGGGAATCGCACCACACGTGGAGGACTGCGACACTTGGGGTACAGTCTTTGCTTCCATTTACACAAAAACACACGGTGTTCCGTCTATGGCGGTAATACCAGAAGTGCTAAAACAGATTCAAAATGAATTCGGTCCAGAGCCCGCTTTAAATCTAGGTATGAAATTACTGAAAGACTTCAAGCAGGTCACGGCTATATTATTAGCCAACGTAAAGGGAGAAGCAGCATCTGTGGCGATCCGCCAGAAGTTGAGGGAAACAGATATAAAAGATCCTGTTGAGCTTGCAAAAATCATAGAAAAGTGCTATGAAGAATTAGGTAGAGACAGCTTGGGTGGAAAACCAGTTAAGCCCCAACTGCTCGAAAATCCTGAAAAATTATTTATTAAAAATAATTTAAACACTCCTAAAAAGAGCTGGGATGGAAATAAACAATCCACTCCCAAGGAAAAAGTTTCCAGTCCAGAGGAAGGTCTCCTCGACGGAGGGAAAGAACTCCGACTCGAGAACGCCAGTCTCCCCAGAGGGAGCCCTCTGAGAAAAGATATAACCTTAGAAATAGGGATAATCTGAAAAAACCTGATAGATATCAAAGTATTGATACACGTCCCTCTCGATCTCTTCCACAGAATTCGGAAAGAAGAGGACAGTCAGACCCAGGAGAGCACACCAAGTCCAAAGACAAGGAACCTGCTCAAAATAAGAAATCTCAATTTCAGAAAAAGAAGGTAGCCAGTATTAGAGTAATCAACCATGCCGAGAATACTGAGGACACAGTTGAAAAACGGGGAGTGGGCATTGACAATGTTGGACAGTGCAGCAGAAATCAGTATAGCGCGCAAGATCTTGATGAGTCATCTGGAGACAGTGGACACGAATGAATTCATTCAGGTTGAAACTGCCGACGCCAGACTTAGCGAGCCCCATAAAATATACGAAATAACATTGCGTATAGAGGGTGATAAGACTAGGAAAATTAAGGGTCTATTTTGGGATAAGCTCTCAAAAGGCTATGATATTCTGTTAGCTGAAAAAGATTGGCCCCCAGAGTTTGTCAGGGAGTGCCCTCGTGGCGAAGAAGTGATTATGCCTGCCTTCTCGAATCACATTCCGATTCACAAAAAAATACACATATGCAAGGAAATGGGCAGTGGCCCAGGCACCTGCGTTGTATAAAAATCATGTAGGATGGGATGAGGATTCACCGACTCACAAAATCCAACTAAAAAGTGAACCAACTGCCCAACGGCAGTATCCCATAAAGCAAGAAGCTAAAAAACAAGTCAGGGAGATCTTAGATCAACTTGAGTACCAGGGGGTGATTGAAACATGCACCTCTCAAATGAACAATCCTTTGTTTCCTGTCTCCAAGCCAGACAATTCATATCGTCTAGTTTTGGACTACAGACACCTTAATACATGTTGCAAAACTTTTGCAGTACAAAACTCGCATAGTGCAGCCCTAATGAATAACATAGTTAGGAAAAAATATAAAACAACATTAGACATTTCTAATGGTTTCTTTTGTCAAAACATTGCACCAGAAAGCAGATATTTGACCGCTTTCTCCGCATTTGGGTCACAGGAAAAATTCTGTCGACTCCCACAGGGGTTCAAGAACAGCCCAGGACTATTCTCAGCTAGGGTAACAGAGTTACTACAAATCTATGATGATGAAGCATTATCTTACGTAGATGATATTTATCTCACAGACGACGACTTGGATACTCACTTGAAAAGAGTTAACACCATTATACTTGGGTTCGCAGCAGAGGGTTACAAATTCAACTTTAAAAAGTCCCGAATTGCCCATCTGACAGTACTGTTCTTAGGGTACGAGTTATCAAGTGAAGGGAAAAGCCTAGCGGACAACTTCTTAGAGAAGTGCGCTGTACTCCAAGCTCCAAAAACGCTGAAGAATTTACAATCCATACTAGGTTTTCTGAATTTCGGAAGAACTTACATTCTAAATTACGCAGAGAGGGTTAAACCTCTCTACGAACTAATAAAACCTGATTTAAAACAAATCAATTGGACTCAAAAACACACAGAGATTTTGAGATCACTGCAAACAGACATGTTAGCAAAAACTAAACTAGATACACGTGACAACACACGTGATCTTGTAATCCGAGTCATCCCAGGAAGATGCGGATTCACGTACCTAACCTCTAATGAGGGAGAAAAGGTACCAACAGCTTACAAATCACATTTGTACACAAAGGCTGAAATAAAATTCAGTTCAACAGAGAAAATTCTAACTGCGGTTCAGACTGCTGTAGCGAAAGAAAGGCCCCTAGCACAAGGTAAACGAATAATAATCGTAACACCCATACCGGCTTTAGAAGCGGTAACTAAAGCAAGCATTCCTAATGCTAAAGCTTTGCATCCGAGATGGATTCAGTGGGTTAATTCTCTTGCTGCAACAGACGTAGTTTACGAATTTGATCCTAACTTAAAAACACAGGAATTTTTACAATATGAATACGAATGTCCTCTGCCAATTGAAATCCTGCCTCTCGAAGAATACGGAAGTATTATATATACTGACGGATCAGCACAACCCGCAGTTGGGGGTAAGCAAGCTTACAGTGCTGCGTGCGCGATTGTTAAAGGTCGCTGGCACAAAGGAAAATTTAGACCATTGGTCACTAAAACACAATCTCTAGGAGATTGCTCGGCTCAACGAGCTGAATTAGTAGCATTTAAGATGGCGCTAGAAAATACCGATCGCGAATTCCCCACACTAATAGTGTACGATTCTTTTTATTGCGTACAATCTTATAATGAATACTTGCAGAATTGGGTGGAAAATGGTTTCAAAGATGCAAAAGGTGGCACAATAATGCATAAAATGCTTTGGGAACAGGTAGTTCTTTTACAGAAAGAACTACAAAAGACTCACGTGATACATACACTGAGTCATCAACGTGATGGCGTTCACGTTGCAGGGAATTCATTGGCTGATGAAGCCGCGAAGGCAGCTGTGCAAACGGCTACCGTAGCTGCGATAACTCGGTCACAAACAAAAATAGACAGCGATATTCTACAAGCTGTCAGTACGTCAGTAAAAAATGATAAGAAAACACTCCCAAAAGGCTTTCCTGAAAAGTACTTGTACTTAACGGATAAAAATAATGTTCCTTTTACTCGAATCCCTGGAGTGGGGGATAGAGTAATTCCAAACAGGGAACACACACTAGGACTAATCAAAGCGGCACACGAAGGGCTTGCTTCTGCACACGCTGGCGTTTCCGCAACAATATCACTATTAAAACAGAGATATTGGTGGCCTCGCTTGAGAATACAAACTAAAAAGTATGTATTAGAATGCGACATATGCCAAAGGATAAAAGTATCAACAGTGAAACGACCAGCGCAGACACCCCTTCTCATCTCGGATAAACCATTTGCGAGCGTTTACCTGGACCACTGTGGTCCCCTACAAAGGGACGGCAACTATAGATATATCATGGTAGCAGTGGATTCCTGTACGGGGTTCATATGGATGTGGCCCCAGCGCTCGGCTGACGCTAGAACGGTTATAAAAGATTTGCGAGTCTTTATCGGCACATACGCAATTACCACGTTCCATTCTGACCAGGGTCCTGCTTTCAGCTCTCAAGCTTATAGGGAAGCCATGGCTAGCATGGGAATTGGGTTGCGGTATTCTTGTCCGTCGCACCCCGAAGGGAATAGTGTGGTAGAAAGAAAAAACCGTGACATAAAGCAATCTATAACAGCGAAGGTATTAGGTTCAGGCGCTGGGTGGGTCAAACATTTAATAAGTGTCCAAACTAGTCTTAACAACATGCCAAGAAATTCTCTAAAAGGTTTCAGCCCATACGAACTATTGTTCGGAATTAGAATGCGCGTTCAGGACCTCGATAGTCAGATGTCAGTGGTACAAGAAGAAACAACAGACTTTGACATCAAAGATCGTTTGGCTGTTTTACAGGAACTGAATGAAACAAGAAAATCATTAAGCAACATATAGTTAAAGCAACAGCCAAGTACCACTGACGAGGCACCACCCGCAACAGCCCCAGCAAGGCCTGTCTGGATTCCAAAGATTGGGGATCTAGTCAGAGAAAAGATCGCGGTTAAGAAGGAATTTGGGCCTTCTTACAGAAAAGCAGTTCCTGTCTTGGCAGTCACCGGAACAAGATCAGTTGTGCTACCGCCCCTTGCTGGTAAAAAGGGGAACAGAGTCGTGTCTATCGATCTGGTAAAACCACAAGCATGTGGCCTATAATCAACAGTAGGCCCAGTGGACTCCCAAGAAACAACAGAATACCCAAACTTGCAACAATCCAAGAGGTTCAAACTGAAAGACTCATCACATTCGATCAGCCTGCAGTGCACAATGAAGGACTATGCAATAATGCCATGGAACTCGTGCCTCTTGAAACACAGATTGAAACAGTTCGTCAAGAAACAACACCAGTCTACAATGATGTGGCATCAGAAAGTGCTACCGAGCGACAGATTGAAAGAACCATCCCATCAATTGACAGAACTGCCTCTGGTTATTTCATCAACTTCGACAACTTCTCTGAAGATTTAAATGACCCCGAAGTGATGCCAGAAACAAAAAAGTATTCTAAAGAAAATACAACAGGACTCCTTCAACAAATCAAAGAACTATATCTGGATTCACCGTTGATTGAGCATTGGATTATCTCAGGGGTATTCATACTCCTACTCTGCCTAATTTTAGTTTTAATTTTAGGAAAGTTCATTACAATTGAATGGACACAGCAAGTCAGAACATCAACCTAGTCCTGAAACCACACAGATCATCCCACGTGAAGAAAAGAGAACTGTCAACAGTAAATGTCACAGCAATTCCAATACCTGGTGGGGTAGTATGGGAGAAAACAGACTATGAGATATATGGCCCAGTCGAAATCCTGAAGTATCCTCATCAACTAAAGGTTTCCTTAAGTGACTTTGTGACACCTAGTACATTCTCTGATGATTGGGACTTTAACAGTATTAATGACATGATGTCTGATTTAGTAATGTCAGCTAGATTCACAGATCATGATTATTTACAAGGTTCATCTAGTTATGAGCAGTTATTCTGTTACACCCACTATGGGGATCATTACTTGCATAAATCTGCACAGCCTAGAAATGTTTTTATGTATAATCAATGGGAACATTGTGCTACACCACCTAAAAGCAGTTCTAAAGCATTTTTTGAGAAATTCAAATACTTCTCAGGGTTTAACACCAGTGATGCAGAAACGTTTTATTACAAACTGTTAGATAAAACAGGTATGAAAACAATGCTGACAAATTCTAAATTGATATATTCAGAAGCATTTTATGACAAAATGATGACATTTGGTTTTGATTATTGGAAAAATAACATTGAAACGAAAACAATCTGGGGTACAAAAGATTGGCAGGTGCAAGGCATAGAAGCACTGTTTAGAACCTGCATGATACCTGAACAAATGTTATTTTTAAATGACACAATACACCAAACATCCTGTCTTGGCCTAGCTAAGATCAAAGACCTTAAAGCACCGTCTATACCAAAGCCAATACCTGAGAATACAACCACAGATATTGAGTTAGACGTGTCACAAATTTTACATTTCAACAGAACACATCCTGATTGGAAAAAGTGGTTAATCTGGCCTACAGACACAAATAGCTGTCAAGATAGGTTCCTGAATAAAACACGGGGGTTAATAATGACCAGATTAGACCCTAGATACTCCCAGAGACAACATCCAGGGATTATAACAACATACAGTGTAGGGAAACTCTGCCTAGAATGGCTAACTACGTCCACACTGGCTGAAATTAAGCAACACTTGTCTTTACTAAAAGATGGTGCTGATTTGCGCGATTTCATTCTTGGACCACGCAAACAGCGTCAAAAGCGTTTCATAGCGACCAGTATCTATGCTGCTTACAACGAGGCTTGGAAAGTAAAGCAAATTGAAACTGCTGAGAAAATACGAGAAATTGATCGTATTAATTTGGAGAAATCACTTTCTGTGGTAGACAATGGGTTAACGACTCTGTCTTCCAGAATATATTCTTTGGACAATATTGTATCCTCTGCCTTTGATGTAATAGACAGAGATTTGCTTATGTTACAACATGGCCAGTCTCAATTACGCTCTATTATAGAATTAGGCTGGACGCTGCAAAATCTTCGTTCAGGCTATGTGCCTTGGCGTTTAATCAACACAACGTCATTATTTTCCAGTTTTAACCGTACTGATAAACAGATCAGTTTGGCACAGAAAGGAGCAGACTATACAATCCTGAGCATCGAAAAACTCGAGAGATTATCATTGACAATGTCAGAGAGTCCTGTCATTGAATGGATAATACACGGAATTATCACAATTCCGATAACAACTTTCTGATTTAAAAAGTGCCTTGAGTACATACCTGCTGGCCAATATGAACAATTGGGTAAGGGATATGTAAAATCCGAATGGAAATTACCATACACTCATTCTTGCTATAGTGACAGCGACAAAAATGTATTTCTTAGTGGTGAAAATTGTAAACATTCACTAAGCGGTATACTTTTGTGTCAGGGTATTAATTTACACGGAGCATGTGATGGAAATTCAAACAACCTTTCAGGCCACCAGCTAGTCACACCTGCAACTCAGATAGAGCCCTTCTTTATGCAACTCGCAAACGGGAGTTACATTCTTAGAACGGATCACAGATGTTGTGGCCTGACGCCAGGGAAAAGTTATCTAATACAAGTTACGTCCATGGTCAAATGTTGTATGCAAGCATTGTTCCCGAGCGGGCCTCCAGACATAGTGACTCCCCTCTGGCCTCGTCTGAATCTCTATTCTATACGAATTGATACATTAAGCAAAATGAAATCTGTACTTTTACAGACAACCGTGCCTATAACGTCATCTAAAGAGACGTATGATCTTCTAGTCGCAAGGACGGCTACTGAGGTTCATGACCTTTTATCAACAAATTGCCCAGTGCATTTCGTAGAAATGTTCAGCCAACTCCTTAACATGTCTAGTGCTACAAGCATCCCAGGCATATTTAAGACAGTCTTTACAGGACTGCTAACACCCTTCCAGGCAATTTTGGGAATCTTTCCTAATTTTGTGCACTCCATTTTTGGCGGCATACCATTATTTTTGGGACTCGTCGCAGGGATTCTATTTTTGACCCTCCTGCTACGTTATGGCAAGCCTCAGCTCAGACATAGCTCCCATGGGAATGGAAGAGACAATCCTAGCAATGCGCTACCGGGACAGGATAACTAACGTCCTCGGATTGGCCAGGCTGAGAGATCTAAACATGACCTGGTTCCTTTCATTCAGACCGATATGGCAAAATTGCATTTTACCTGTGCTACGGTGTATGCTTTGCGGCGATGAATGCGTGTTGGACATCTGTCTTTCACTTCCATCAGCAGTACCAATGGACGTCGATACTTTGCTCAGTCCAATAACGGCTCACGCATTGTGTTGTCCCCAGCGGCTACCAATCCTGATGACGGCATTTGTGGAGACTCCTGTACTACAGCCAAGTGGTAACAGTGGAGCGAGTGACAAAAGCAACATCATCCAGGTACAACGTTCTGTGAGCATTGCTGGTCCTGCCTTCGATGACAGCAATCATTCTCACACCTGCCAAGTTACAGCGCTATCTAATTTGGTTGAACTATCACCTGATTTTGTAGACCAATTCTTTGAGAGTCTGTCTGATACGATGTTCTCACCCACAGAGAAACAATAACTTTTGAAAAGCTTTCCGACACACAGCGTTCCCATGAACTCTGAATTCGGCCGTCAGTTTTGATCAACAAAAACTGCCAAGAGCTTTGGAAATCTATTTTCTTTGAATTGGACAATTTTTCTAATATTGACCTTCTTTTTGGCACGAACAATTCTTTGCTTAACGTAAAAACTATTCTTAGAGAACAGAAGCTTCACACTTCTATTTCTAAACACATCTAGAGACATAACAACATAACACCAGCCTCTAGCACGCATGTTATTACAATGCATTTTTATGTGATGATTTATCTCGCTTTTCTTCTGTCAGAGATACTTCATGTGTAATTCCTTTTGCATAATCGTTCATTGATTTCATATGCAATAATTTTTTGAATGATTACTATGCTTTAAAAAACGTACAGTACCTAAAATTCATGTATTACAAGTACGCCTATTTCGAATGCATTTATGTATTTTGGGGTGGGCAATGTTACACATGCATCTAATTGCTTTAGTTTTAGTAATTTTGATGGACATGAAAACGTGGAGTGGGTGTTGCGTGCTTATCTAGGTTCCTGATCGATACTGTGACCTTATGCCCCTATTCGGCTATAACTCCATTTATTCCCTATATTGGCATAACCGTTCAAGTGCGATTTTCTGAAAAGTCATCTCTGGCCTCACACGAACAGAGCCACATTCCAGCATGACTCTCTGCTACTTCCTTTGCGACCAATTAGTGCAATGACAGAGCAGCAGTCACTATCTGATATTCCTAGATAACACTCCGAGTTCTTCAACAAGATAAAAACTTAGCAAACCTGGAAATCCCCGCTTGCTATGTTTTGATTAGTAATGGAACTCTAATGAGCAACTGATAACTGTCACTTCCTAGTGACATCTTTAATTGACGTCTTATGTCCAGCAAACTTGCGTCAAACCCGGCACCTGTCAGGTATAAATATTACCAACGTTGCCTTAAGCAATGTGAGCTGCAAGCTACTGTTGCTGATGCTGGCTGCCTGCATGACCCTGTGTTGGTAAATCTAGCACTCTGTCGCTGCAGCCTGCTATCCTGTGGTGGTGAAGCTGCTGATTACCATTATCGCCGCTACAGCGCGAACTATGGTGCAGTACGCTTAAGGAGCTGAACAGCCGTCCTCTGCGAAGACATCCAGCAGATTCCAGCTGCCCGCGGACGCTGTCACCCCTCCTTCCTCGACGCGCTGAAGAGAAGCCGCCGCATTTCTCGTGCAGAGAAATCCAGTCCCGGCGCTTCCGGTTTACCCTCGCGGGTGACTGGGATATCGAGAGAGACCCCTGAAGGAGATACCAATCCTCCATCATTCTATTCAGAGGTATGGTGTTGACTAAACCCTTAGACGAGAATTCTTGAAACAAACCTTGGCAAAACCAACTTAACTTAAAGCTACTTACTTACTCCCCTTTCACGTGTTAGGCTTAGGTCAGGCACACTGGGGTAGGCTTAGTTAGAAGCACCAGTTTAGTATGTTAGCCTAATGTATATATGACTGTATATATGTTTTATTACTTTTAAACCATTGTATGGCTAAGAAACCATATCAATGCTTTTACAGTTCTATTTCGCAATACTTATCTTACTGTACGTACTTTTTATAATAACAATTATTGCAATTGTGGCAATACATTTCTCTTGTACGAGAAGAAAGACTGTTCAATAAATGTTAACCCTTTATTGATACACGCCCGTCTCTCTATTCTCTACATCTCGTGAAAGTAAACTGCACTAGACTGACTGAGTGAAATACATGTCTATTGTTTCACACGACCCTAGAGATTGACTCTTGATCTGAGGAGCAAAGTTGTCATGTTGCACGGTTGTTGGAAAACTGAATCCCTTCTTGTCTGTGCCAAGGAAGCTGATCACTTCCTATGCAGAGAAGAAAGTTTCCAGTGACCTCTGAGCTAGTTGGTAACACAACCCAATTAAGTTTAGCATAGTCAGTGGAGGCCTGGAATATCCGCAGTTCCACGTCGATACTACTGTTTATGTTATTCCAATGCGCAGGGCCTAGTGGGAAACTAGGAACTACACAACTGTAAGTGCTTGTCTGAAAATTCGTCCCCGCTGATTCGCGGATTTTACCGCGATTTCGAGAGATTCGCGGATCGCGAAATCGCAGAAAATCCGCAAATTCCGCGAGCGGAATGAATTTTCAGCCCATGCTTAGTACCAAGCCATGCGTTACATCATGTATGTATGGGATCACGCCCACTGTGTATTGCGTATGCTACGAGTGCACGCTGCCAGGCCCTGTGTTACATCATAGACGTATGGTGTCACGCTGGGTATGCCATTCCCTCGTTTTTTCTATTATGTCTCAAAACTATATCTAAACAACTTTAATCAGTATATGACGGCAAGCGATAATCTAAAATATTTTAGACATTTATATATTTCTAACTGTAATAAACTTATATTATGATTATTATATTTTATCAAAATCCCGTCGGGTGTGGCCTCGATATGCGATTGCCATGTGACCTTAAAAAAAGCATTTGATTAGTTCATAACATTTTCCATTGTAACAGTTGGAGGACCCCACCTATTTTAGTCATTCTCTCTGCAGCGTTTGATGAGACAAACCCACTCTGCTTAGAGAGCTTTTTTGAAGAGTTTTTTTGTTGTGTACACATATCTTATACTACACACAACATGCAATGACCATCTTTTTTTTATTTTTTTGTCCTCATACGCCTCTCCTCACCCCATACTGTCGCGGATCCACCCTGGGGTTAATCTATCTCATATAGCAGGCGTAGTGTTGTTTAGGAGTAAAATATACCTCGTTCGCCCTTCCTCCTTACAACAGACTTCCACCGAGATTCTAGAGAGGCTTAATCATAGGACTTTACCTCATCTAGGTCCCCATCACCATCACCCATAGTATTGTAAGAACGGAGTCCAAAATTTGCATCTCTTCTTTTTCCGACCAGCCATATCTAGCTTTGCCATAACTCTCATAGCTCTTAACCAAGTCATTTCAGAGGGAGGGTCCGCAGATATCCACATTCTGCAAATTTCCCTTTGAGCAACCAAGATACCATAAAACACCAATTTCGCTTTATCATTGTAGCCCTTACCTTGTAAATCTGCTTTTCCGGTCATAACAAGTTCAGGGTTTACCTCCAATTGTTGACCCAGTGCAGTAGATAAGCATTTACTCACTGCTTTCCAGAAGTCTTCTATCTCTGGGCATGTAACAAACATATGTATATCATCTTCATTCGGGCTATTGCATTTGGAACACCTCACTGTACCGCCGTCTCTGAATTTCGCCAGTTTTTTTGGAGTCCAATACGCCCTGTGGAGAGTGAACAAGTGGTTTCTCCTTAAGTTTGCAGGTTTAACCACCTTGTATAGAATCAACATAGATACTTGCCATATTTCCTCTGTCGCAATCCTCGGCAAGCACTCTCCCCACAGGGTCTCCGGCAATACAAAGGGTCCATCTTCTAGATCCACTATCGACCAATACCACATCGCCACCTCTTTTTTAATTGGAGTCTCCAAAGTTAGTTTCTCTTCAAAAACATTATAGTGCCCGAATAAATTTTCCTTCCCGACAGCCCAGCTTTGTATCTGGAGGTACTTGAATTTAGAGAAGTTATTGCCCCACTCCTTTTCGCAGTACCTCCACGGTGCTAAGCTCCCTTCTAAAAACAGGTCCCCCCATCTCTGAGGTCCTACTGTTTTTAATGGTGTTGCCAAAGCATCATCAGTCCAACTCGTAGCTCCTGGTGTATCCCAAATTGGTGCCATTGCACTAAAGTACGGTATCTTTGTTGCCCTCCTGACTCTGTACCATAACATAGCTAGATCTTTCAAAACCTTTAACCTTATTTTCTTAAAGTATTTCGGGTCGGCAAATTTACACATAAACGCACTTTGATTAATCTTCTCCGTTCTTAACAGTGCTGAGAGTAGTATGCCAATGTCTGAACTCCCTGGGGTTCCCAAAAGCATTCTGCAATTCCTTAACAAAAAAGCCCAAGAGTAAATCTGTAGATCCGGGGCTGCCAAACCTCCTTTCAATAGTTTTCTCCGGATTTTTTTCCAAGATAAACGCGATCCCTTAGATGCCCAAATAAAAGAACCAATCTCGCTTTGCAACTTTCTAATCTCCTCCTTCTCCAACATAAGTGGAATAGAGTCATAAAGAAAGGTTAACTTGGGTAGAACCATCATTTTCACCAAATTAACTTAGCCGTATAGCGTTAACGGCAAATGCGCCCAGCCTCTCATGACCTGGGAGATTTCTTTCCTTGCTTTAACCAAATTTATTTTAAAAAGTTCCTTAATGTTCTGTGTTATTTGTACCCCTAGATATCTTCTCTCTGTTTTACATGCTGTAACTCCTGCATCTAAGTTCCAGGACATAATCTCAGTTTTATCCTTATTGAAAAGATATCCAGAAACCTCACCAAATTCATTCGTTATAGTTTCTATACAACTCAATGATTGATGTAATTTAGGGGCAAACATTATTGTTATTCCTAAACCCGGGAAATCACCGAAATATATGGACTCCTATAGGCCGATCTCGTTGTTAAACAGCGATTATAAGTTGTTTGCCAAGATCTTGGCAGATAGGTTGGCTAGAGTTGTCCCACATCTAATACATAAGGATCAGAAGGGGTTTAATAAAGGAAGGTATCTAAAGCAGTTAATGTTTTCCCTTTTATGTAGTATAGATGCAGCAGCTACATATAACCTTCTCTTGGCGGTGGTTGCCCTGGACGCTGCCAAGGCATTTGATCGGGTTAACTGCGTGTATTTGAAAGAGCTGATAGCTCATATACGGATGGGGGTCAATTTTGGCTTGGTATTGACACGGCTATATCAGTCACCCACTTTGAGGGTAATGAGGGGTACAAGGCAGGTATGCCCTTTATCTCCTCTCTTGTTGCATCTTTATATGCAATGACCATCTTGATCAATATTCATGGTCTGTACATTAGCCTTCCACGTGTGATGGCCATGCATCTCAAACATTACGTCCAAACACAAATGTGTGTTACATGATGCCCCTGTTGTGTGTGTGTGTGCACATTATTGTGCTACCCTTCGGCCTTGGTATTGGTGGCTGTAAGGACTATCATTAGCGATGGGCAGAGTGCACATTCTAGATCACATGTGACAAACAGTAAACAGTGATGTATAGATTTGTATTGCTGTATGCTCTTTTGTCAGGGTTTACCAGCATAGTAGTGTGACATATGTGAGACTTTCAGATTCATGTTTGACATGCATTGCTTGACTGTAAGGAACAATATCATTATGTATGACATAGTCTCACTGCTGATCCTCCCTCCATCCGAGCACATTCCCATGTATGCTCTTCGTGATAGCAATACTTTCAATAATACCGCACACCATTTACATGCGTGTCTGCGCATATCCACAACCTTGACACTGACATGTGAAGTTGGCCATTCAATGTTTTTGAACAGCATCTCATTAGCGATAGTTGCCGCCCTCCCGGTACATGCTACTTTAATGTAAATTGCGCATTTTGTGATGTCAAACCTGCAACAGAAACATACATAAGTACACTTCCTGGCCAGGCAGGAACTGAACAACCACCAGTTCCCCTGAAAAATTATTCACACCCCTAAGCTGCCCTGGAGTATGCAAGCCCAGCCCACTTTGCGTTCATATAAATAGGATAACGACGATGCCACGTGTCCCAGTTCTTCCAAACTGTCTAATGTGATATGGCCGCATCCACCTTGCATATCACAATGCGCAATAAAAAAAGGGATCCATAAGGCATACACCATCCTGGCAATCAACACTGGACATGAATTGTGAACCATGCTGGACGTCATGTTTCGAAAGGGATCCATGAGGTGTACACCATCCTGCAATCAACACTGCATCTGAATTGTGAACACTGCTGCCCGTCGTGTTTGGTCACACAACAATGACAGCAGGTGAGCAGTGAGGCCTGGGTGCACAGGGGCAGCATTCGAGCACGGTGCTGCAGGAGCGGTGGGTGCATCAGCCTGGCTGCGCAGGTGCAAACAAGCAATGTTGCCTTCCGTAATGATGTGATCTCTGACCTCATTCAGTCACATCTCTGTCTCATTTTAAGGACCTGCTGCACCGTTCTGTAGGCCTGAGCCAGCGGGCAGCACTGCCCTACACACACGTGTTGACTGCGGTGCTGTGGGAGGGATGGGGTGCATCAGCCTGCGTGCGCAGGTGTGAACAAACAATTTTGCCGTGCATAATGATGTGATCTCTGACCTCATTCAGTCACATGTCTGTCTCATTTTTTAAGGACCTGCTGGACCGTATTGTAGGCCTGAGCCAGTGGGCAGCGCTGCCTTAAACACATGTGTTGAGTGCATTGCTGCGGGAGGGGTGGGGTGCATCAGCCTGTGTGCGCAGGTGCGAACAACCAATGTTGCCCTGCGTAATGATGTGATCTCTGACCTCATTCCGTCTCATCTCTGTCTCATTTTAAGGACTTGCTGGACCATACTGTAGGCCTGAGCCAGCAGGCAGCGCTGCCCTACAGACATGTGGCATTGGTTTTTAGGGCACTGTAGTGAGCTGATTACTAAGTGTACATGCACACAGGCTTGCGCCACTGCATTACACGTGCACATTATTCTTCTAGCATGTGCTCTGTTCCTTTGTATGTGAACATTGGCATAACAGATTATTATTTACCCTTGTGTATTCTCGTGCACTCCAACTCCACTTTGAACCACGATTACCACTAACAGTTGGAAGATCGTACTTCAAGAAGGAAGGATGCACTCAACTGGTGTTCTCTATTAAGCTTCAAATAAACCTTCATTGACCTCCAGGTGTTTCCACCATCATATTTTTTCTCACTTTTCAGACACTGAATTGGTTGCAGCAAAATGGGCGGAGCGGGTGCTCACCCCGTGATGATGCCCTGGGCATTCTGATGCCTTCCATCATGGTATCAAGACACCGTCCCCGACCGGAGACCTGCTGTGCCAACCTATGGAGGCACCCCGGAGTCGGAGCTTGCACCGGCACGTCGTTGGACACACCGATGGCGGCAGGTGAGCAGTGAAGCCTCGGTGGGCAGGAAATATGATTGATCGCAATGCGGGGGAAGGGGCTCGTGTGCAGCAGCCTGGGGGCACGGGTGCAGGCAAGCGATGTTCCTGTAGATATTAATGTAATCTCTGTCCTCATTCATACCTGTTTCATTTTAAGGACTTGCTGGACCACACTCTTCCTGGCGGACCCCAGCGTCCTAAGCACACGGGTGATAGGAGGTAAACAGTGAGGGCTGGGTGCAGTAGGCCGATGCTCTGTCTCCTCCTCCCTCTGTTCTTTTGACTCTCCCTCCCCTTCTCCCTTCCACCCACTTCCTCTCTGTCCCATTCTCACTATCTTCCTTTCATTCTGACTACCTTTCTTTTTCTTCTGGACATGGCACACATACTTATGTTTCATTTTTGTCTTGCAGGTTTTGTACGCTGCTCCAGAGGAACCCACCCGCTGATCTCATGTTATACTGTTGTCTGTTCTAATAAACTTGTGTTTCAGATTATTTGTGTTCATTTAATAAAGTTTTTTTTCCAATAAATAAGTGAGTGTATACGTCTTCTTTTTCCGACAACACTTGTCGGTAGTTTATTGTGATAATTGTATATTTATAGGAGGGTATGAAGGAAAACATTTGTAATTTTGTGGTGCACCTACCAAATATAAATCAACAGACTATTACATAAATGAAGCCAGCGGAATTCTATAACTGCAAGGACTCAATGCGTCTATCACTTTACAACACCATGAGTACTGCCCGTGTGATTACAGAATCAATAAGGCACTGCCTAGGACCACCAAGGCTTTAGGGACTGGCAAGGCCCACCCTGCATATTTAAGTAAACCCCAGAGGGGGGAGATCCCCGGTCTTCATTTGGCCTCCAAGCCCTCGAACAATTAGTAAACAATGCCCGGGGAGGTGGTGATCCCTTAGGCTGCGAAACGTCTCTGTGCCCTCCCACGCCTAATTTACATGTGAGATTAAGGTCCCCAGTCCTGCAAAGACCCCGCAATGTAATAATAGGATTGGCCATGGAACATTACCCAACAGGGGGCTCATTTAAATAAACGGGTGAGACCCTGCTTCATTTTATTTTCTTTTTACCATCTGGATCCGCTCTATTAAAGCAATATGAGGTTTTCCTCTTCTTGCTTCAACGAGGCAAACAAGGATTTGCTATCACAGGGTGGATGCCATGCACCCGCCTGTAATAGCAAACATAAATGACCCGCGGATGCACACCCTGGGACATTGAATGAGCTGCGCCTGGGAGGTGGTGCTTCACAGGGCCATGATGCATTGGTTCCTGCATAACTGCAGAATTAGTATAAATGCACACTAACACTACTTGCACACGTGTAGTACAGCAACCGGAGTGTATTGAAGAGTCAGTTACATGCTAGTAGAATCACATACTAACATTCCACTATGACTTACATTGGAATACTACACAGAGCACATGACTTTACAACAATGAGCTCATGTTTTATCCACGAGTCTTGAGACCGGTAGGGGTGAGTAGTTCGCTTCCCACTCCCTGTATTGTATGAATGCAAACTAACACTACTTCCATAGGTAGGCTACACTGTCCAGAGCACATCACTTTACAGCAATGGGCTTACAATTTAGGCTCATGGTTTAATCCTGAGTCTTCAGACCAGTAGGGGTGATTAGTTAGCTTCCCACTCCCTGTTTACTATAAACACATACTAACACTACTTACACAGTTATATTATAGTGGCCAGTATGCTACAGTGCCCAGAGCCCATCACTTTACAGCAATCAGCTCGGTATGATCCCCAAGTTTTCACACCAGTAGGTGTGAGTACTTCGCTTCCCACTTCCGGTATAGTATAAACGCACAGTAGCGCTCAGTAGTTTGCTTCCCACTCCCTGTATGGTATAAATGCCTACTAACAATACTTGCACATGTATGCTACAAAGACCAGAGCACATCACTTTACAGCAATGAGCTCACGGTTTAGGCTCTCGTTTCATACCCGAGTGTAGCAGCATCTCATCTCAGCACCATGTCACTCTGAGCAATACTGCACTTTCAGACCAGTAGGAGTGACTAATTCGCTTCGCACTCCTCCATAGAGGTTACAGTGCTCCTATCCTCCTCTTTTCGCCCTTTTTTCCCCTCACTCGCTTCAACTGAATCACAAAAAGGCGGCCAACACTTCCTAGTTGCAACCGCTCGCAGCCAATAAGTAGCAAGCTTGTGCTCGTAACGCCACAGGCCAATCAGCAAGCAAAATTCCCAAATATAGATATCTGTACATTTTGATATTTCTCCAAAACTACTGAACGGATTTACACCAAATAAACAAAAGCGCGCTTTCTACACCAAAATTGGGGTAATTCCATTCACCCGTTCAACCTGTAGCCTTGTCGTAAGTTTCCTAAGGAAATTAAAATGGAGAAAACACGTTATGTGGACCCCCTTTTATCTTGGCCCCCCCTAGACAAATCACCCCCAAACTTTCAACATAGGAGCTGATAAGAACAAATAATTAGTTTGGGAAATTTCATGAAGATTCATCAAACAACGCTAAAGTTATAAGTAAAACATAAAATGCTCTTCCTATGGAAACTTGGTCCAAACTATAACTACCTTCTGGCGACCGCCAGTAGGTAATATATATATATATATATATATATATATATATATATATATATATATATATATATATATATATATATATATATATATATATATATATATATATATATATATATATATATATATATTCCTCACAAATGTCCCCGTAGCAGAGGGAACTCCGTTGGTTGGTGCACGCGTTTGGAGACCGGGAACGTGTCTCCTGGGTAATTTTGTAAACAAAAGGCAAGGACGCGGCACTCCTCTTGAACACGGTAGTTTATTTTAGGTCTCTTTGCAAAGAGACCTAAAATAAACTACCGTGTTCAAGAGGAGTGCCGTTTGTTTACAAAAAAAAAAAAATATATATATATATATATATATATATATATATATATATATATATATATATATATATATATATATATATATATATATATATACATATCCAGCAAGTGCAATCTCCCAGGCTCCGACCACAGCGACCCAGGCAATCACGCAGATCCAAATAGCTTACTTCAGGCACAAGTTTTATTAGGAGCTGAACCAAACAATCTGACGCGTTTCGGGCATCCGCCCTTGCTCACAGACAGTCAGTGTTGGAAATGGCCACATTTAAATACTCAATGCTAAACAGTGAAAAGTGCATTTTTTTCGTTTTTTTGCTATACACCACGTGGTCATAGAAAGAGAGGACAAACTACCAGTACTGCATGTAGTAGTCTGTTTTCCAAACATTTCAAATTAGAAAGAATCGGAAATAAAGTTAAATTCCTGGTTAAAATCCAAAAATAATGCGCCATTATTGTAACATGTGATACATGAAAAATGGTACAAAAAACATAAATGCATAAAATGCCTATATGTATAATACCTAATATTTACAATCCAAGCCCCAGCATATAAAACGAAGTTGCAGTGCAAAAATGCATAATAAAGTGCAAGTGCATCATTAAAAATCAATGTATGAATAGACGCAATAAAGATTAATAATAATAGTTATTTGTGCAAAATTTGCCAAATTGTAAACATCAACATATTGCATCTATGCATATTTTTGTGCAAATCAGCGCTATTTGTAAACATATGACTGTAGCAGCATATTTGTAGGGCAAAAGACTGTTAGGTATAGATACCACAAGATTACTATTGTCACATGTCCGATTATGTAAAAAACATTTTTTCAGAAAACAGAAAATGCCTATTGTCTATGTCCTCAGAGAGTTAGTGTTAGCCAAAAAAGATAATAAACCAACGTAATTTGTGAATCACCGTGAATCATTTTTGAAATAACGAAAAAGAAAGATTGCGTGTATGAACCCAACAAGGAGATTTTAAAATTAGTCATATAGGGATGGGCGGCAGCTTACCGAGACTCTCTTAACCAAAGCAATAAACAAAAGGCCAGTGCAGACCTAAATTACAAAAATACATGAAGATCCTCCGTGTTGTTAAGCCCATTTGGGGATCTGCTATCCAGCTCAAGAATGAAATGAGATTCCATTCTTCTGAGCATCTTGACCCTATCTCCGCCCCTTCTTGGTTTATCAATCGCAGAGATAACATAATAGGACAGGCACTCCAAATTATTATTATGTACAGCCTTGAAGTGCCTGGCCACCGGATAGGCTGGGTCATTGTTAACGATGGCTCGTAAGTGCTGGAGGATCCTAACATGCACCGGCTGCCGTGTACTGCCGACATATCTTAATGCACACGTGCAAGTTAGAACATAGATGGCAAATTCGGTTTTGCAATTGTATTGACCCTTGATCTGAATTGGGTCAGGACTGAACGGCGTATAATACTGCCGGGTACGTTTGCCAAATTTGCAGGCCCTGCAGGAGGTGCAGCGTTTAAAACCTGACCAAGTTTTCATCCATTCCTGTTTTTTCCTGAGTTCAGGAAAGTCATGGCAGATATGAGACCTGAGTGAGGGGCCTTTCTTAAAGGTGACAATGGGCGCTTCAGCAAGTTGGGGTTTAAGTACTGGATCTGTTTTAAGGACTGGCCATCTCTTAGTCACAATAGATCTTATTTGTCTGGCCTGTCTACTGTAAGAGGTTATGAACCTAGGATTTGTGGTGTTGTCATCAGTCGTTTTCGATGTTTCAACAGTGTTTTTGGTCTCCAATAAAGAGGCACGGGATCTACATTTGGTTTTTTCCACCGCTGTTTTTAACACAGATTCACGGTAACCTCTTTCACGAAACCTCTCCAGGGCTTCCTCAGTACAAGTTTCGAGATCAGATTCTGTACTGCAAATTCTCTTAATTCTTAAGAGTTCACCCAAAGGGATATTATCAACTACATGCCGGGGATGTGCACTGCTGGCATGAAGAATACTGTTGCCAGCAGTGCTTTTCCGATGTAGCTTAGTCGCTAGCTGGCCATTGCGAATAAAGACTTTTACATCTAAAAAGTCAGCCTCACAATTGCTGATGGAACTGGTGAATTTGAGATTTTCATTATTGATATTGATAGAATCAATGAACATTTCTACGCTATTCCTGTATTTATATAGATTTATATAGATATATATATATATATATATAAACGAAACCATAGAAATTTAGCAGTTATAGTTACCTGAGCTAACTATAACTCATGCCTCTGCAGTGCACTGCTGATGACCTCACATATTAAATCACTCATGACATGGTCAGTAATGTCACTGATTACATCATCCAATGAGTGTTCTGTAAAGGTTTCTGAGACTTAAAAGTAAATACTAAGAGCTTCATTATGATGCTGGTCAGACTGGCGATCGTGGTTCTGTCAGAGGCAGTCAGACCGCTACATTATAGTCGGAAGTGGTCACTCCAGCCGCAGGATTGCGAAGCATGTGAATACATAGATTTGCAACCACCACTGTCCCACACAAACCACTAGGAGATTTTGACCATGGTGGTGTCGAAAAGGACCAACAGAACTCAACAGAGAGCGGACTGCATTACAAACCACGCACCTAATTACGATGAGCCTTTCTGACTAGCTAACCATGGAAGTTTAACCACCTCATCTAAGCTGGCCGAAACAGAGAGATATAAGGGTGATACTTACCTGTACACAGCTCCTCATGTCCTGTGTCAGCATTGAGCCTAAAGCACACATCCTACTGCTGCTCTACCTGCTTAATGACATCCAAACTCAACACCATCATGGACACAACTAGTGGTAAGTCTCACACCTACCCATGTACATGGGTGCTCTCAGCAAATTGATGCACCACCATGGAAAAGCAGCATAGCTTGGTCAGTATGAGTGGGGGGTGGAGCAATATGTTTCCAATTAATCACACTGGGACATCTTGCCAATTCATATTTCATAAGAAGAAAACATGAGGGGGCTAAAGGGACAGTGGAAAGAACAAGTAGTGCCAGTTGTGTAGCAGGGCTTGAAGTGGGGTTGAGACACTACGAACACCTCCCCTGGAGCCACAAGACCACGGATAAGGCAAGGGGCATTGTATCCCTGGCCCAAAAATATGTTGTGGGTCCCTGTACACAAACTCACAGAATGTATATTCCCATCACATCTGAATGAAGCCATCTATGTCCAGGTCTGTGACAATGTACAGACACTCTCCCACAAACTCTACATGTGGGCACATCATCGAAGCTGGAGTACTGATGTGTGCATTAAACAGTGTCACAAAACAGCACACTCGCATGGCTCATAAGCTAGGTCCTGTTATGACATCAAACATACATCTATATTGATACCTCAGAAAAATATAACACAAATCCACTGCTAAAGCACTGAAATAGACCTTCACACATCACCCACATAAAAGACAAAAGTCAGGTAAATTCCAACAAACCACAGTCTCATACATTCAAAGGTCACAATGTAAAGACTCCCTGCTGGTTTTGGTTATCCAAAACAAGGGAACTCCTGAAAAGCAAAGGACCAAGGCTACAGTGTATACTGCACCTGCTTCGATATCTCCATGCGCATAGAACCTGTGCCATGCGGTATATATGGGACACCTAATATTATCACAAAGTGGCATGCACATGTGGCTAATGTGTAATAGTAAGTCCGGAAAAAACACATGCAGCAACAGCAGTTGTCAGACATCTATTAAAAGTATGTGGAAAGAACACACATAAAAAAGTTACATGTGCATCCAAAGTAGCAATTAGGTATGACAAAACAAAACCCCCCATGTGTGGAGAAACAAATACCTACTTTCCACACATTAAACACATAACTTGCCCTAAAGTCTGTCTATACTTATCACTGCAAATGGATCATGTATCATGGTGAAGCAAACACAACTGTAGTCACACATCCCAGATAAGCCAATAACAACAAGTTGCATAAGTAGCAATGGACGGACAAAGGTGTTCTAAGCAAAGCAAATTGTTAATTATGAAGTACAAATTGATCTGCCAAAACAATGGCCAACGGCCAGTCCAAGTACCATTCTGTAGGCCTGCACACTGCTTTGCAGCAGAACTTAGGGGCATATTATCAAGAAAGGGCGTTAAATTATCGTCCCGTTTATCGGCATGAAACTGCCGATAAAGCGGCGATAATGGGCTTGATAATAGGCTCTATGAATTCCAATCGAAGCCCACGTTAGATGTCTTCACATCTAACATGGGCTTCGATTGGAATTCATAGAGCACATTATCAAGCCCATTATCGCCGCTCTATCAGCAGTTTCCTGCCGATATAAGCGACAATAATGTAATGCCCTTTCTTGATAATATGTCAGTTACTTTCCAGAACACTGCCAGGGAAGCATCCCAGAAAGGCGTATCTACTGGGCTGCCCAGGCACCTCAATTATGTTATTTGGGTGGGATAGGCTTGGAATTGAAAGGGTGGAGCTTGTGCTCGGGAGGGCTGGGTTCAGGGATTGGGATGGTAGGGTTGGTCGGTTGCAGGACTGATCTCAGGATTGGGACGGCTGGGTTTGATCACATGTGGTTGTTTGAAAGCATGATGTGTAGTGATGGGTTTAGAGAGGTAGGGAACAGGTTTTGTTGGTTTTTTTAGCCTAGAAAATCTGGGTTGGGGCGGGGAAGAGGTCCTCTGAGTTTTGGGATGGGGTGGGTTGGTTTCTGGATTTTTATTCTCTTTTTTACAACCCTGTGTTTTGGCTGGAGTAGATAGGGGTTTAGCAGTGGAGATGGTGTTTTGGGTGGACTTTGAAGTGGGAAGAATGGGTAGAGTTGGGTAAGAAGACCTTTTGGTATTGGGAGCATGTGGGCAGATGTGGCAGGGAAGCAGTCAAGGGAAAATAGGGTAGTTCTTTGCAAACCTGGGGAGGAGGTAAGACAAGTCATTGGGTGCTAGAGGTAGAGGGGTGTGAAGTGTGAAGTATGGATGTGGGTGCAGTTCATGCAGGTCTCAGTGTGTCTGATGTATGTTTGGTTGATGAATGTTTCTGTTCTTGTCAAAGTGTGATGAGGCTGTGGTTGGTGGTGTGTGTGTAGTGTCTGGGTATGAGATGTTAGTAGCAGCTGTGTCTTATGTTATGGTGATAGGCTGTATGTGTGTAATGGTTGTGTCTACTGGTGTGGTGTCTGGCTGTTCGCATGTACTGGCTGTGTGTGGTGTGTGGTATCTGGACCAATGTGTGTAGTGGCTGTGTCTTCTGGCATGGCAACTGGATTTATGTGTCTAGTGGAGGTATGTGCTGCAGTTTGTGTGGTGTCTGGGTTTTATTTTACTGTCTGCGTTGGTGAGGGGGTCAAGTGCCTTGTGAGTTCTTGTGTGCCGGTCGCTTTTCTTATGTTTTTGTTTTTGCGTGTGGATGTTCAGGTGGATGCGTGCTGATGTGTGCAAGTGCTTTGGGCAGGTAAGGAAATAGAGATTGTGGATGGGAAGAGGCAGGCGGTGGGGTGTCAAGCTGTAGTTGGAATAAGGATGCTGTGAGTATGGAAGCCAGAGCCTGAAAATATCTCTGTAGGACAGACATGTCATTGTAAATTATTTCCCGGTACAACACCTTCTGAGTTATCTGGGGACTTTGTCCCTGGATGGCATTTAGCACTGCAGTCTGACCACCAAAATCTGTCTCAGGATGTCAATTGTCGGCATACTCAGGGCAGCAGGGGTGATAGGGATAGGAGGAGAGGTGCCTGGTGCAAAGCAGATTTCTCCCTTCTTAGGTGACTGGGCCCAGACAGCTGCTTGGGGAGCAGCAGAGGGGGTGGAGATAAAACAGGATGGCAGACATGGATGTTTTGGATACAGGTTCCACCAGGGAGTGTCCCCTGGCATTCGATTCTGATGAAGATGATGTGTTGTCTACACCACTGGAGTCAAGCTAGCCGGGCTGATGAGAGGTGTTACCTCGAAACCGGTCCGGTCCTCGGATGCTTGATTCCGTTCTGGGAAGGACATGGCTTTTGTAGTTCGGACTGGACTGTTCCCATGGGGCACAAGGTCAGAGCTAATTTGCATATCGCCATTGTCTAACCCAGGGTGATGTGGAGTGCAAAAAACGATGGATTTGGGCCCAGATCTTCGGACTGGGGTGAATGTGTGACATTGATCCACATTCAGTCCATCACCTGTTTTGTTTGCAAATTCCGCCCTAAGTGCGCTGGGGATGCTCAGACGTGGGTCCCAGGCACTCCACACCACTGGAGTCAAGCTAGCCGCGCTTATGAGAGGTGTTACCTCGAAACCGGTCCGGTCCTCGGATGCTTGATTCCGTTCTGGGAAGGACATGGCTTTTGTAGTTCGGACTGGACTGTTCCCATGGGGCATAGGGTCAGAGTTGATTTGCATATCGCCATTGTCTAACCCAGGGTGGTGTGGAGTGCAAAAAAACGATGGATTTGGGCCCAGATCTTCGGACTGGGGTGAATGTGTGACATTGATCCACATTCAGTCCATCACCTGTTTTGTTTGCAAATTCCGCCCTAAGTGCGCTGGGGATGCTCAGACGTGGGTCCCCGGCACTCCACACCACTGGAGTCAAGCTAGCCGGGCTGATGAGAGGTGTTATCTCGAAACCGGTCAGGTCCTCGGATGCTTGATTCCGTTCTGCGAAGGACATGGCTTTTGTAGTTCGGACTGGACTGTTCCCATGGGGCACAGGTTCAGAGCTGATTTGCATATCGCCATTGTCTAACCCAGGGTGGTGTGGAGTGCAAAAAAACGATGGATTTGGGCCCAGATCTTCGGCTGGGGTGAATGTGTGACATTGATCCACATTCAGTCCATCACCTGTTTTGTTTGCAAATTCCGCCCTAAGTGCGCTGGGGATGCTCAGACGTGGGTCCCAGGCACTCCACACCACTGGAGTCAAGCTAGCTGAGCTGATGAGAGGTGTTACCTCGAAACCGGTCTGGTCCTCGGATGCTTGATTCCGTTCTGGGAAGGACATGGCTTTTGTAGTTCGGACTGGACTGTTCCCATGGGGCACAGGGTCAGAGCTGATTTGCATATCGCCATTGTCTAACCCAGGGTGGTGTGGAGTGCAAAAAAACGATGGATTTGGGCCCAGATCTTCGGACTGGGGTGAATGTGTGACATTGATCCACATTCAGTCCACCACCTGTTTTGTTTGCAAATTCTGCCCTAAGTGCGCTGGGGATGCTCAGACGTGGGTCCCAGGCACTCCACACCACTGGAGTCAAGCTAGCCGGGCTGATGAGAGGTGTTACCTCGAAACCGGTCAGGTCCTCGGATGCTTGATTCCGTTCTGGGAAGGACATGGCTTTTGTAGTTCGGACTGGACTGTCCCATGGGGCACAGGGTCAGAGCTGATTTGCATATCGCCATTGTCTAACCCAGGGTGGTGTGGAGTGCAAAAAAACGATGGATTTGGGCCCAGATCTTCGGACTGGGGTGAATGTGTGACATTGATCCACATTCAGTCCATCACCTGTTTTGTTTGCAAATTCCGCCCTAAGTGCGCTGGGGATGCTCAGACGTGGGTCCCAGGCACTCCACACCACTGGAGTCAAGCTAGCCGGGCTGATGAGAGGTGTTACCTCGAAACCGGTCAGGTCCTCGGATGCTTGATTCCGTTCTGGGAAGGACATGGCTTTTGTAGTTCGGACTGGACTGTTCCCATGGGGCACAGGGTCAGAGCTGATTTGCATATCGCCATTGTCTAACCCAGGGTGGTGTGGAGTGCAAAAAAACGATGGATTTGGGCCCAGATCTTCGGACTGGGGTGAATGTGTGACAATGATCCACATTCAGTCCATCACCTGTTTTGTCTGCAAATTCCGCCCTAAGTGCGCTGGGGATGCTCAGACGTGGGTCCCAGGCACTCCACACCACTGGAGTCAAGCTAGCCGGGCTGATGAGAGGTGTTACCTCGAACCCGGTCCGGTCCTCGGATGCTTGATTCCGTTCTGGGAAGGACATGGCTTTTGTAGTTCGGACTGGACTGTTCCCATGGGGCACAGGGTCAGAGCGGATTTGCATATCGCCATTGTCTAACCCAGGGTGGTGTGGAGTGCAAAAAAACGATGGATTTGGGCCCAGATCTTCGGACTGGGGTGAATGTGTGACATTGATCCACATTCAGTCCATCACCTGTTTTGTTTGCTAGATCATCCATGGCACTGCCATCACCCTCTGGGCCACTGGTTCCCTCTGTATTACTGCTGCAACTGGATATACTCTGAGCCAGCTGCTTCTCCGTTGGTCTCAGCCCTGTCTCCTTTGCTGCCCGGGGTTGATGCTGAAATAATAGTAGAAATAGGTTCATTGCAATTGTGTGAACACACTGGGCAAAAATATCCTAATACAACACATTACACAATTGTACAAATCACAACTTGTTCAAGGATGACTACATTTTCTCCAACATTGGCATGAGCACATACATGAATGCTACATCACGTGCCCACGGTCACACATAATGATATCATATCCATTATGTGTTCCAACTGCATTTAAGACTGTTTCCCAAATCCACCCTCATTTGTGTAGCAAGAGATTTCACCCTGTCAACCTTGGCGCTTGTAACATACCATAGTTACCTTATGTTGTAAAATGGGATAGTACCCATGGAATGCATTACTGCCAATAGACACAAGGCCCTGCAAACAGAAAATGGGCAGGTGTTCCTAACACACAACATGTAGAAATACCGAACACCTGCTACAACTAAGTTTCAGCAATATGTGACTACCAACAATAAGGTGACATGGAAGTTCCCATTCCACACTGTTTACACTTTCCAAGAGACTCTTTTACATCTGTCCACTGCCAGATGACACAGTAGAAAGCTGCACATAAGTAGCTTAGCTAGGTGCCACATGTAGTACAGAAGAGTAGAATGGAGACAATGTGGCTCCAAGTGGTGTGCGATTTCAGCACAAAGAACCATTGTGCATGAGTCTGCCTAGGAACATCACCAGTCAAGATTGGTTCATGTGGGCACAACTTTTACCCATTGCAAATGTCAATGCCAATAGAACACTGAAAGTACATGACATTTAGAAGATATCCAATCCATAAAGAGGTCTTACTCGTTTCCAAAAGGGAAGGGCATTCACTGTACCTTCCTTGTCTTGCAAACACAAATTCAAATGTAGTATGAGTGCTGACACACACATATGACCCTAAATGTCAACATGTCACTACCTGATGCATGTCATCAGCCAGTGAATAACCCTCCACAAATGCACATGTGCATCACACCTAACTGAATATACCCTTCGCAATGTAGACCCTCGGATCATGTATGGGATAGTTGTACATATGACAGTTCAACACGTAAAGTTATAAATGCCAGCATGTAGGCATCAATACAGATGACATCGGTGATGGTAGCCACCTCATGATACTGTACATTCCCCACTTATGAAGGAAGAGTAAGTGGTGCTCATAATTTGCATCCAGAGTGCATTGTCTACCATGCCATAAGTAAGTGGTCACCATCACAGGAGACACCGTAGTCAGGGAGCCTCACTTCAGACACAAGGATGACAAGTGGCCTGTTTGGAATCCCTGGCATACATGACAACAAAGGATTATGTAGGTTATCTGTGATATTAGGCAGCCATGTGGCTGCCCAACTCTTGAAACTGACGTTTGACTAGACCCTGCTTAGTTCCTAGTAACATGGGCAATAGCCTACAGATATCACCATGCACCTACAACCTGACCTTCCCATGCAACAACTCTCATACTGAGTGGCACACGAGTCCCCTTCAAGCTGGATGGGAATATAGATGCCTGTTACAAAAGATTGATGACAAACACAAGGAGATGATGGACGGCATGCTGAAACCTTTCAGACACTCACCCCCAGCCAAAGATTGGGGTTGAATCCATTATTGTACTTTAGCTCACTTCGCCACCACAGTTCAGACCCAGCCATATGCAAATCAGTCTTGACCCTGTTCCTTATGGGAAAAGTCCAGCCCGAACTGCCAAGCCAGGTCATCTCTGGACTGGAAACAAGCATCCTGGAACTGGTTTTGGGTAACAGATAGATCGTCATGCAGACTGTTTCACTCCGGGAAGTACCCCCCCCCCCCCCCTCCCCCACAGCTGCTGTTGGGCTCTCAACTCCTCATCAAGCACCGGGTAGGCCACCAGCAGTATGGGAGTATTAAGGGAGTCAAAGTCTGGCGCGTGCCCCTTCTGCCTAGGGAAGACAGCCCAGCTTACCCACCACGATCACCACGGGTCCAGCGTCTGATGTCCTCCCACCTTTTCCTGCAGTGAACATTGTGCTGATGAGCGACCTCCCAGGGTCCACAAATTCCGGGCAATTGCATTCCACATGGACGCTTTCTGATGGGCGTTGACCTGTTTGGATCCAATAGATAAAGAGAATGAATAGACATGCAAGATATAGGATATCTGCTAGGGTGACACAAAGGTTGCAGACAGCTAGCATAATCATTAATCAATAGTGCACTCACAGCATTTGTAATGCACACATGCTGAACACGACAAAAACATTACTACATACTGTTTAGGTCATCTGAGGTCTACCATCAATTCTGATCATGCTTATACCAACTAGGCCAGCTCAATGACATCACATAGCCCTAGACCACACCACATGTGCTCTGAAATTAGTTACCATATAACGCAGCACACCATTGTGTCATCCTGAAAAGTAGAATACTAGTGCATCACTGGACAGACACCTGAACCATATGGACAAATGACGCGATTCATACTGACCAAGACATCACTGCTACCATTGCATTTACTTCATTCCATGATTTGGTTCACAATGAAAAACGTGACATGTGTGTCACTGAGCGCTCCCACTCTGAGGATCAGTGGACATGTGATTTATTCATTTGGAAATTTTACTATATCTGAATGTGTTTGTGTTAGAAGTCCTGTCATCACAGGATACCATATATTGCAGTGTATATGAGACGACATCAACATAGCGTTTTGCATACTGCAATCAATCAATCACTCAATCGGTGGATTTGTAAAGTGCACTACTTACCCGCGAGGGTTTCAAGGCACTGGGGGGGGGGTGCTGCTACTGTTTGAAGAGCGAGGTCTTGAGGAGCTTCCTGAAGTTGAGCAGGTCCTGGGTCTGCCGCAGGTGGGTGGGGAGGGTGTTCCACGTCTTGGTGGCTAAGAAGGAGAAGGATCTGCCGCCGGAGGTTGTTTGTGAATGCGCGGGACGGTGGCGAGGGCGAGACTGGCGGAGCGGAGTTGGCAGGCGGGGGTGTAGAAGTTGAGTCAGTTGTTCAGGTAGGCTGGTCCGGTGTTGTGAAGTGCTTTGTGTGCGTGGGTGAGGAGCTTGAAGTTGATTCTCTTGTTAACTGGGAGCCAGTGTAGGTCTCTTAGGTGGGAGGTGATGCGGCTGTGTCGAGGGATGTTGAGGGTCAGTTGGGCGGAGGCGTTCTAGATGTGCTGCAGCCGTTGTATATGTTTGGTCGGGACCAATCAGGTGCATGATTAGTCATTCTTATACTGCTGGAGATGCACTTCTGAATTGCACTGCAGATGTAACCAGCTATCTGCAGTGTGCATGTTTCACATCAGCAAGTGTTCCTGTAAAATGCTAGCATCACTCAAATGACAATAAAATCCCAGACATGTTGTAGTAAGGGTCCTGTCTTAACGCAATGACAAACAATGACAATATGGTTCCATGGATAGTAGTCTTGGGTCTGGGGATATTACACTGCATCATACCTAATGTAGTAATACTCAGAGCATATAGGCCAACTCATGGTCCTTTTACATTGACTCAGGCCACATTTGAAGATCAGCAGAGCTACAAGGAGTGTACTATGTGTATCTGTTCCATTGGCAAAAAAACTCTGCTACAGCCTGGGTCACGGACCATATAGGGCACACATGATTTACAGGGTTTGCTCTCTGCATGCTAACCATACTGTTCCCACATGACCAGCATATGCCCACATTATATGCCCACATTACTGTTGTGGTCTGGGCGGTGATAGTGTCTCCCTGAGAACAGTTACATTGTAAGGCCTATACATTTGCTAGTACGTCTGCCATGAAATGATTTGCAAAATCATCATAAAGAACAAAAGGTTGATACATGCATAGACATGTGCATACAACAGGTGTAGGGTTTAAGACTGTGTACACATCAGTATGATGATGTTGTTGCACAAAGTACAGTGCCACGTGAACCATGACATATTTGTCCTATGTTTGGGTCACACTATCTGACTTACAAAACTATGCTGTCAATCTGGGACTATGAGATACACTGTGGCACATGTGATTGGATAGGATAAATGTTGCAAAGTACAGACTGTATTAGCAATACTCACCTGCTTCTCTGGTGGGCCATAGAGCTGATGATACAGGGGGAAGACCTCATTCAACAGGGTTTCCAGCTCCTCTGGTCTGAAGGCAGTCGCCCTGCTCCCTGTACAGCGAGACATAGTAGCTCTCAGAGGTGGTATACAACAGCTGATAATGAGGAAGCGGTGTAAGGATGGTCTGGTGGCCTAGAGAACTAATGCATCCATGGTTGGGTCCTGTGCTTGACCTTGTGGTCACAGGTTCAAATCCCAGCGGGTCCGCTCAGCCTTCTCAGGTCAATAAAATGACTACCGGTAACAATAAAAGACTGTTACTGAACGCCAAGATACCCTTGGGTGAACGTGTGCTTTTATAAATAAGTACCATGTTATGTAACCAGCAGTAGCTGGAGGCAAACTATTTGATTTCCAAAACCAAGCTATTAATACGCCACATAGGCGAGCTTTTGTGGCAATGGCCACAACCATTGGACCATGACGGACGCATTTTCCAACTTTAGCCTATGGCTGTGACCGATGTGGTTGAATCTGTCTACCAGGTGGTTCAAATCAGCCGGTGGTGGGCGAATGAGCATGTCCCATTACTGAGGTCTGGCATTCACATAGGCGGTTTTCTGTGTAGACGATCGCATCCCTTGAAATGCGATGGTCACATTTTCCAAATTTAGCCTATGGCTGGGTCCGATGTGGTTTAATCCGCCAACTGCATGGTTCAAATTGGGTCCTGGAATCTCATCATGCACCACACATAGTCTAGTAATACTAGCAGCATTTAGGCCAACCTGTTGCCCTGTTACGCTAATTTAGGTCATATCTGAGGATCAGCAGAATTACGGGGAGATTTCTCTGTGCATCCGTTCCATAGCCACATTAACTCTGCTACAGCCTGGGCCATGGAGCATATTGTGGACAACTCATTACCAGGGTTTGCTCTCTGCAGGCTAAAAATACTGTTCCTCACAAGAACACAGTTTCCTTACCTAACATGACATCTTGTGGCCATTCTATACATGACATGACCATTGTCGGTCACTCTGAAGGGGTCTGTGAGGTGTTGAAATCTCCCAGACATCAGTTTAGTGAGCCCTCATGTGTGCTGAGTGATATTTGAGACTGTACACATATCTCACATCATCCTCATTTGCTAGTTATAGGAATCATACACAATTTGGGTTGTAAGGTCTATACATTTGCTAGCACATCTGCCATGAAATGAATAGCAAATTCATCATAGACAACAAAAAATGGATACTCACATAGATATGTTCATGCAACCGGTGTAGGATACGAGACTGATTCAACAAAGTACAGTGCCACATGAACCATGACCTCATTGTCTTATATAGGGGCCACCCTATCTGAAACACATAATTCTGATGTCAGCCTGGGACTCAGAGGCACATTGTGGCCTATGGGATTGGATAGGATAATTGTTGCAGAGTACAGACTGTATTAGCAGTACTCACCTGCTCCTCTGGTGAGCCAAAAAAGATGGAAATACAGGGAACCAACCTCGTTCACCAGGATCTCCAGCTCCGCACGAGTGAAGGCAGGGACCCTGCTCCCTGTACAACATGCCATGACTGCTCCCAGAGTTCGCAAACAGCAGCTAATGTTGAGGAGGTGGTATAAGCAGAAGTGTCTGGACACAAGTGAGTTGGTTTTCAAACCACAACATGTAGCCGGACACCACCATTCAAACTACTATGGCCATATGATCCAAAGTTAGCCTATGGCTGTGACTGCCATGGATAAAGCCACCTACCGCAAGGTTGAATTCCGCCGGTGGTGGGCATTTGTGCATGTTGCATTCGTGAGGTCAGTCTTCCTCCATTTTTGTCCTTAAAACCACGTTAACAAATGATCTTCTAAGCATGTCTCCTCCACTACAAATATATTAAAACATACCACCTAATGCATGACACCATTCCTCTTCCTATAACAATCCTCAAATGTCAGTGAAGTGCATTGCTGCACATAAACACATGATTACCATGGTGCACTGAATATCAGCAGTGCAGTAGTGATGTGTACACTGTGGACTCCACAGCATGACAGTGTCCATCAGACAATGTAAGTTTGTATGATGTGTACAGTGCTTTTACAGACACAAGTGCATTCCAGATTGGGGATGTTAGATGGAAATGTCTGTAATATAAATTAATCAGATCATGCTGATGACTCCTGTATTTCTAAGGACAATCAATGTCTGGCTTTAGGCTGTCTTCCACTTGGATTGGCCTCTCCTGCAACAGTGGTCAATGAAGGAAATCTCTCCTCCAGATCATTGTCCGGCATTTCCTCAACTTTCCTCACCCCAAATGTTGATATGTATGTTATCGTATATTATGCAACTATGATGTGAATTGCTGTGTACTGCTAACATATGCTGGTATGGGTGGTCACATGACTATTGGGTGTGTCTTGGTAAATGTTAGTATGGACACTGTGACCAATATCCATATGCCAGGGTGCATTTCACACAGAGGTACACTGCAAGAGGGAGGAGACGCCAGCCTCCAGTATACTGGGCATTTCCAGGCCTTCAAACTGTGGTGAAAGGGACATCATCATGATGTTTTGTCTTAATAGGAAGACCAAAAATACAGGTGACCCACCTTGCAAAAGCAAGTTGTTTAATGATTGATAGTTTTGATGCCTCCACAATACAATTTGGGACCTCCCCTATTGCGACAACATGGACCACCCACACATTTGAGGCGGAGTTTTTATTGGAAGACATGGGGGAATGCTGGGTGGTAGGAAATTTGTGCCGGCCCAGTGATCCCACAACTTTTTCACACAGAAATGTTAGGAAAAATTCATCATTTAGCTAAATTTGAAATTTGCAGGGGATTCTGGGTACAAAAATGTTGTGGTATCTATGCGAACCATACCTCCCCCAGGTGTCTAGTTTTTAGAAATGTCTGGGCTTGGTAGGTTTCCCCAGATGGCCGCTGAGCCCGAGAACAAAAACACTGGTGATCCCCTTATAAAAACAGGTTTTTTTGTGATCGAGAATTTTGATACCTTCACAGTACGCTTTGGGACATTCACTTTTTCAGGCACTTGGCCCATCCACACAAGTAAGGAAGAATTTTTATCAGGGGACATGTAGGAACACTGGGTGGTATAACATTTGGGGCAGACCATGATCTTGCAAATTTCCCACACAGAAAAGTGAGGAAAATTTGCTTTTTTTTAAGCAAAATTTGGTGTTTGCATGGGATTTTGGGTAAGAAAATGTTTTTGAATCAAGGCAAGCTATACCTCCCTAAACACCCCCAGTGCATCTAGTTTTCAGAAATGTCTGGGTTCGGAAAGTTTCTCTAGATGGCTGATGAGCCTGGGACCAAAAACGCAGGTGACCCCTTTGCAAAACCAGGTCATTTGTGATTGATAATTTTGATGCCTCCAAAATTCTTTTTGGGCTTTCCCCTGTCACGAGCACTTGGTCCACCCACACAAGTGAGGTAGCATTTGTATCGGGAGACCTGTGTAAATGGTGGGTGTTGGGAAATGTGTGCCGGCCCATTGATCCCACAACCTTCCCAATCAGAAATGTGAGGAACATTTTTAATTTATTTAGCTAAATTTGAGGTTTGCAGGGGATTCTGTTAAGAAAACTTTAGCCATACCTCCATGGACTCCCCTGGGTGTTTAATTTTCAGAAATGTGTGTATTTGGTAGGTTTCCCTAGATGGCCGCCAAGGCAGGGAGCTCCCTAACAAAACCATGTTGTTTTGTGATAGCTAATTTAGATGTCTTAACAAGACGTTTTAAGCCGTTTCTTGTTGCAGGGATTATGGCTACCCACATAAGTAAGCTTCTATTTTTATTGAGAGACTTAGGGGAATGCTGGATGCAAAGAAGTTTGGTGCTCCCCTCAGATTCTAGAGCTTTCCATCACAGAAATGTGAGAAAAATGTGTTTGTTTGAAAACACATTGATGTTTGCAAGGGATTCTAGTTTACACAACCTGGTTTTAGCCACACAAGTCACCCCATCATGCTTTCCCCTGGGTGTCTAGTTTAAAAAAAATGTACAGGTATGCTAGGTTTTGCTAGGTGCCAGCTGAGCTAGGGCCCAAAATGCATAGTTATTAACATTTAAAAAAAAGAGTTGGTTTTCAGTAGAAAACTGCAATGTGTCCACGTTATGTTTTGGACCATTTCCCTTTGCTGGCACTAGGCCCACCCACACAAGTGAGATACCAGTTTCATCAGTTGACTTAGGGGAATTCTGGGTGGAAGAAAGTGTGTGCTCCCCTCAGATTTCAGAGCTTTCCATCACAGAATGTGGGGAAAATATGTTTTTACACACATTTTAAGATTTGCAAGGGATTCTGGGTAACATAACCTGGTGTGAGCAACAGAGGTCATCCCATCCTGGATTTCCCTGTGTGTCTAGTTATCAGAAATGTACAGGTTTGCTAGGTTTCCATGGGTGCCAGCTGAACTATGCCCAAAATCTACAGCTAAAATGTAAAATTGATACTTGTATAGCGCACTACTCACCCGCAAGGGTCTCAAGGCGCTTGTACGAATACCGCTGTGGAACCCATCTTGGCTTTCCCTGTGAGGCGTCCACTCCTGGGCACCCACAAGGTGGATGCCAGGCACATTGCAAAAACGGGTCAATTTTCAGTGGAAAAAATGTGATGCCTCTACATTGCGTTTTGATCTTTTTCATATAGCCGGCACGAGGCCTACCCACACAAGTGAGGTGCCATTTTAATTGGGAGACTTTGGAGATTACAGAATAGGAGAACAAGTGTTAGTACCAATTGTCTTTCTATGCATTTCTGCCTTCCAAATGTAAGCCAGTGTGTAAAAAAAGAAGTCATTTAAAAAAATGCCCTCTAAATTACAAGCTAGTATGGGTACCTACAAATCCAGAGATGTACAAATAACCCCTGCTTCTAAATTCCATATCTTCTTCCCATTTTGCAAATACATATATTTCCTTAATACCTTTTTCACTAATAATAATAATAATAATAAGCATTTATTAAGCGCCTGGCTGCACAAAACTGTGTGTCCCCGCGCTGACTGCAAATGCAAAAACCACCTAAAGGAAGAGATCAGGCAAACGGGGATTAGTTTTTGGGAAATAGGTGAGTTTTGAGTCTGGCTCTGAACCTTGTTTCAGATGGCTCCATACGTAGCTGAATTGGCAGGGCATTCCAAAGCTTAGTGGCTAAATAGCGGAAGGATTTTCCTCCCATCTTGGCTTTGGTGATGCGAGGGATTTTAAACAGCATCGTGCCCGCTGATCTAAGATTTTTGATTGGCCTGTGGATGGTCAAGAGGCCTCTTAGATAGCTAGGGCCTTTGTTTTGGGCAATGCGATGTGTGTAGCAGAGAGTTTTGAATATTATTCTTTCTTTGACAGGGAGCCAGTGAAGCTTGGCAAGCGCATTTTTTGTCGATGCTCTACGGGGGAGACCGAGCACCAGTCGCGCTGCAGAGTTTTGTATGCATTGTAACTGGTGCAGGCTCTTTTGATTGAGACCCAGTAAAAGAACAGTACTGTAGTCCAGATGGGGAGATATTAGAGCATGGACTATAGTTTTTCTTGCTTCAATTGGCAGCAGGTCAAGTACTTTGCGCAGCACTTTAAGGGTGCTGTAGCATTTACCTGTCACTTTATTTACCTGGGCTCTACCTGAGAGATTTGGGTCAAGCATGACTCCGAGGTTCTTCACCTTCTCTGCAGGCACAGGAAGTTCTCCCAATTCGCTAGGCCACCAGGCGTGTGACCAGATGGAAGGATTCTTCCCTACAATCAGTACCTCCGTTTTATCTCCGTTCAGACGGAGGCAGTTGGCGTTCATCCATGTCGCTATCCCTAGCATACAGTTTGAGAAGTTGGAGGCTAGGTCTCTACTGTCTGGGGTTATTTTGAACACCAACTGGGTGTCGTCAGCATAGCTGACAATGCCCACCCCAAATTCCTCTACAATGTGTGCCAGGGGTTCCATATAGATGTTAAATAAGGTAGGGCTCAGACTTGAGCCCTGTGGAACCCCATGGCTAACACTGCGAGGAGATGACTTGAAGGGTGGGCAGTGAAGTTGGAAAGTTCTGTCAGAAAGGTATGATTGGAACCATTTGAGAGCAGAGTCTTTAACTCCCATGTCTGAGAGTCGAGACAGTAGCGTGGTGTGCAGCACAGTATCAAATGCTGCACTTAGGTCCAATAGGACCAACGCTGCTGTCTCTCCCTCATCCACCAGTTTCCGGATCTGTTCGGTGGAGAACAGAACGGCAGACTCCGTTGAATGGCCTGCTCTAAACCCTGATTGGGAGGGGTGGAGGAGAGATTCTTTCTCCAAAAACTCCATGAGTTGGAGATTGGCCACCTTTTCTATGATCTTAGCACAGAAAGGGAGAAGTGAGATTGGTCGCAGATTTTGAAGCTGGGTAATTGGGATGTTCGGTTTCTTTTTTAGTGGTATTACCTGGGCAGATTTCCAGTTTCTCGGGACAATGCTCTCACGGAATGAGGTTGTGATCATGTTGCTTATATGATCCAGTAGTACGCTTTCCATGACCATTTTGTACTGTTCCGGAGGGCAGGCATCCATAGGGGAGCCAGAACCAATGGTGTTTATGATATTCATCAGTTCCTGTTTGTTGGAGGTCCTGAAATTGGTAAACTGGGGTTTTTGAGGGCAGACGTCTAGAGTCTCTGCCTTATTGTTATCTGACCTGGTGCTGCTGGTGAATGTGGCGTGAATATTTTCTACCTTTTTCACGAAGAAATCGGCTATTTGTTCACATATCTCCGTGGAGTAGGTGTCTTTAGTATCCAAGCGAGATAGTATGGTGATTTCTTTATAGATACCGAATAGTTCTTTGGTAGGGTTTTTAGCTTCCATAATTCTGCATTTGTAATAAAGACTCTTCTCTACTCGTACCAATTTTTGGTATTTTTTCAGCTCAGTTCTATACTTTTCTTTGAGTTCTGGGGCGTAGTCTTTCCTCCACATTCGTTCAATGAATTTGCATTGTGCTTTAGCCTTTTTCAATTTTTCAGAGAACCAGGGGGCACTTTTAGTTTGACGAGCTGGGGGCTTGGTCGTCCAGGGAGCAGTTTTGTCTAACGCTTTTGTTAGCCATGATTCAAAGTTGTCCCATACCTCCTGTAGGGAAGTGCCTGCAGTCAGGGGGTGATCGGTAAGTTCCTGCAGCAGTATTTCATGGGTGCATTTTTTAAAGTTACGGCGTCTTATTATTTTACCCAAAATGAATTGCTGTGTACCTGTTACACAATGAAAAACCATTGTAAGGTGCAGCTCAGTTATCAAGTCTGCGTACCTCGGGTTCCTGGGGGACCTACGAGCCCTATAAATCCCGCTATCAGAAGGAGATGTAATACTATATTGCTTTAAAAAAATCTGCCATATGTAGTTACATTTACTGGTAAAAATGTAGGCATAATGACTGTTTTTTCAACTCAATTTCAATATCTTTTTATTTTAACTGATACTTTTTATACAAAAACCTTCAAGGATCTACACAAATTATCCCTTGATGAATTTAGAATGTTGTCTTATTTTCTGAAATATTTAGCTTTCTGGAATCGATTATTGGTTTCACACCCATTTCTACCACTAACTGGGAAGAGGTTGAAAGCATACAAAATAGGGAAAATAGGCAAGGTCCCAGTAAAATGCCAAAACTGTGTATAAAAAATATGGTTTTCTGACAAAAGTCTGCCTGTTCGTAAAAGCTGAGCAGATGGTGATTTTAGCACCACAAACCCTTCATTTATACTATTCGCAGGAAAAACAAACTGACACTTTCTTCTACAGCTCTTTTTTCCCATTACAACCCCCGTATAAAAAAACTGTATTTTCGTAGTTTCTCAGTCCTCTCCAGGGGAATTCATAAACCTGTTTACCATTAGAATCGTCAGGAAATTGGAAAAAAGGACACAAATATGACATGGATACCTTATCAGGACACAAATGTATCAGGCCTAAGAGCAAACTACCCCAAATTGTCAAAAAGGGATTGGAACGGGGGCAATCCTGGCAGTGAAGGGGTTAACATGGAGCCAGTAAAGGGAGGTGAGGGCTTCCAAAATATGGGACGCATCTCTGTGGCTAAATCCTAACCTGCCTGCCTAATTTTGGACTGTCTGAAACTTTTGTGTCAAGGAGTCTGGTATCATTAGATAGGCCATGTTGCAACAGTCGATTCTAGTGGAAATAAAGGCATATAGAATTGTAACCTTATGCAGAAAAGAAAACAGATGGAGAATTTTCTTTAATGTGCATAGTTGGAAGAGGTGCCAATTGAGCAAATCTTTGACCTGGTTTGAAAGGGTTGGCGCAGAATCAATTCTGAATGACGATGCACTGATTGGTGCCATTCTCTGACATAAGTGCAGCAGTTGATATATCAGCCTTCTTCTGGGTCTACTGTGCTGAGAAGACTTTTACAATTGGCATTAGGACCGGTAGGCATCATCTTATGGGGTTGTGGTACCCATGAGCCCCTTTGCAGAATACCCCAACCCAGCTCAGGTGTGTGCTCCTCTATTCATCTATCATCTAGTGCCGCTGTAGTTACTCCACCCTCTCTCCATCTTGGTAAATGCTTGTATGCCAGTTCCCCAACCCCTTTTTCTTCCATGGAATGTCTTGTCATGATTCACAATAGGCAGGAGATAAAATGGCTGTCCAACGGAATTGTTTTTAATGCCATTTTTTAAGGCTTAATTCATACAGGACAATCAGCCACCTCTGTGGAGGTCACACCGATTGAGGTCTATCAGCCTTCCCAGAATGCAGCCCCCCAGATTGAGCTGCTCAAGTCCAGTGGCTTAATGCAATATAAAGGTGTCTCCGCCAGAATGTGGAGACACCTTCGTCTTCAATATCTTACAGATTTCTATCTGGTTTGGGGTGAATCCATGCTCACAGGTTGGACCTGACCCCTCTGTGCTGCAGGGACTTCAATGCCCTGGGTCATGTCCCTGCTTGGGCACCACGTAGAATGACCAGGACAAGAGTAATTTAGCCTTCTCATCAAAGGAACAAGGAAGCACAAATAACAAGTTAAACCACAAGGCAGCCACGGCCCGTGGAGGGAGTTTCGGTGGGGCAGAGAGGCGGGGCTGGGGAGGGGCAGAGTGGGGGGTGCTAAAAACTGGAGTATGGATAATTGAAGGTAAGTAAACAATTTAATGAAATCCCCCGCCCCGCCTCTCTGCCCCACCGAAACTACCTCCACGGGCCGTGGCTGCCACAAGGCAAGTACCCTTCCTCATATTGAGAGTGAGGACATTCTTATCACACTAAGGAATCGCTCTCTATTTGAATCAGGTGGCATTAGCGCGGAATATCAGACTGGAATTCACCTGTGAGGAGGTCAGAAGCTTGGTGTTTAGAAAACTGCAAACATCCACCCCAAGGCTGAGTGATAGGCTTCCAAAGACGAACTGCAGACTAGAAATGAGAGATTCAGACTGACAACGAAGGCTTCCATTGAAAACTATAGTTCCGGTTCTAGCTTTGAACAGTGTTGATTCACCTGTTTTCCTCCTATTGCTCTGTTTAGCTTGCTGCAATAATGTATTAATCAGTGCCGCACCAAGATTTTGGCTTTGATATTTTTTTGGATGTCTTTGAGTTTGAGTTATGGTTCTATTCACCTCTGCGGGGTTTGCTTGCTATGAGGCATAAAATGTGAGATTAACGGAACCAAACAGATCTGAAAAAGCTTTCCAGTGGTAAGTCATTGCAAAACTACCTTGTCAAAACCACAGGAAACAAACCTATGCTGCGATCTAACCTTTCATGTATCTTAGTAAAAACAGAGACATCATGAAACCATGAAACCCTTTCAGAGAGAGAATGAGAATCCATTTTGTAGACACTGTGCTTGAGATTTCTCCATTTCTTCCCTTTCAATTTCATGTAGTGGTAATATCTATTATTTTTACTTTGCTCTATCACTTCTATTTTACTTCAGAGTACCTCTCACCCTGTTTCATTCCAGCATGGGCCTGGAGAATATTTGCTTGTGCTGATTTTTGATGCTACGAATCGCGAAATTCAAACAATCATTTTTTGTACCCAATGCATACTATGGTGATACAATAATATTGCAAATATTATGAACCAATTGAGGTAGCGAAATGAATTTACATATTTTTGGGGTTTTTTCGACAATGAGAGAATAAAGCCATCAATGATAAAGTGAACAATTTTCCAGGGACAAACTGAGGTGAACCATTGCGTGATATATTTCAAGTAATGTTAGGACGTGACTAAAGGGATCTTTTCAGGGAGTGAGTGCTGACAAAAGAGACTTGGGTACTGAAAATAGCTGCAGTTCATTTACTCCTGAAGAGGCCTTCACAATGATATTTCCAGGCAAGAGTATCCTTTAAAAAAAAATGTAAAAAACATTTCAGGAGGACCCTTGTTAGATCATGTGAAAGAACTAGGGGCATGATTATGATGGTGTACAGACTTAAGTTTGTCTGCCATCGTCACAGATATTAGGACCGGCCGCCTATATGGCGGCAGTCCCGCAAGTGCAATCACAATGCGACCGCCACTGTGTCGGTCGCATTGGGCATTATTACTATTGCTGCGTGTGCCGTTGCCTGCAGCACCCGCCGCAATGGTAAAAATGCAAGTTTTGAATTTCCCTGCACTATGTGGCAAGCACCACGCGTTGCCTGCCACATGGTACGGAGAAATGTTGGGGGGCACTATAGATGACCCCAAGTCCAAAAACTGCTGAAGGGGGCCCGCTGCAGACCCTCAAAGAGCATCCCCGCCACCATGTGAATGGCAGTTGAACCGCCATACACAAGCTGGCGGGTATGCAGCATCCTAATCAGGCAGACGGTGCCTGCTAGGCACCCCCACCATTTTGTGGATGCAGGTTGAGTCCGACAGGCAATCGTAACCATTGCCTGTTTGAACCCTTGGCGGACGGACCACAATCCGCCAGCCGACCTTATCTGCAGGGCGGAGAATGGCCTCACGATGGCAGTGACCACCACTATCCTAACCAGCCCCTAAGTGTCTGCAATTCTTTCCCAGAAACAGATCAGTATTCCTTTTTAAGATTAGCATTGCGAGGAGAGAGTGTCCTGTTTTCAGAGGATAAACCAAGCACATCATCCTCGCAGTAATTGGCACTGAGGAAAGGGATACACATTACCCTTTGAAGCTGTACGAGTAGCCAATAGTTAGAACAGAATGTCTTATAAAAAATGCTTTGGGGTGGAAACAAATTAAAGGCAATCTATAAGACCTATTCATCTATAATGATAATAACAGAGAAATGTTTGTTTTCCAGAATGGGAGAATTACTTTGTGTATTAGATCTCTATCAGAATCCACTTAAACCAGGTTATTCTGTTGGAGGTCCTAAGGATGTGTACTGACTAAAGAGAAATAAATGTCCACGCTCCCCTAGTTCAAGCTTATGTTAGGAATGAAGCATAATAAACACATTTCTCAAAGCTATTTCCTGTCATATTAGTATGAAATTCCAATTTATTGTGTGACAATGGACGTTTGAATATAGTCCTTTACCTACTTTAAACACCGTCACGTTCAATTGCATTCATATTCACTCACTCTGTGGCCCCAGTGCATTTCAAACGTGTCTCTTCGTCTGGAGGCATATACAGAATTATTATCTATGCCTAAGACTGTAAGAAATTGGGTTATTGGTTGGGGTAGAAGGAAGCCCCACTCAGGCAACAACCACAATCCTTGTCAGGGTGAAGTGCAAAAATAACTAAACTAGCCTGTGCTTAACTCTCTGGTAGCTTGGCACAAATTAGTCAGGCTTAACTTAGAGGCAAAGTGTAAAGTATTTATGCAGCACACCAACAAAAATAAAGTAAAACACAACAAATCAAAACAAAATCCCAAGTCAATTTAGAACTATAGAGGAAGTACTAATAAATAAAATCATTCCAGTACAACAAGAATCCACTCAGTACAACTGCGCATGCACATGCGCCCGTGCAAGACGTACAAAGTAGGAGTTTTTTCATTGATGAAGGATGGCGAGGAGCAGAAATGAGAGTCGCCAGGCAGAGGAGGAGGCAGCCACGCAGGTAAGTGCCTTCTTTTTTAATTGTTTATTAATTTGGGAGGGGGATTGAGCGGAGTGGAGTTCCACTGAGTTTTTCTCAAACTCAGTGGAACTCTGCGTAGAGGCACTATGCCAGCTCCGCCCGCCCTTAGTTGTATAACCTCCTAATGTCTTAGCAGGGTTTCATCTAGTGTTTATTGACAACAGACACAATGATAACATATCTATTTATACGCCAAGTCTTATAGGCATGTTTATCAGTGGCTGGTGCAAAATCTGAATCAAAACAAATGCGTATGCACAGGGATGGATTTGATGACCATCCTATTGTACCATTTACCTTATCCTAAATTGCCAGTGTAACCCTTGTTTTTCAGTCCCCACATCACCCCCATTCAACCATTTATTTCAGGGGGATGGCTTAGTAATATGAGGTAAGATGCAGTATTGATGTTCCGTCTTGTTGGATTGGATGGCATAACATCCTAATCACTATCATTGAGGCTCACGCCTGCCAGAGAAAGTGATTAACTCCTGATTGTATCTGTTTCTGGACATTGGAAGGACAGCTAGCAGAATGCTTGACACACATATAATATTCTAGGAAGTATATTTATTTTGAATGCCACCACTCTGCTCAGCCATAAGAAGTGTTGCATACTAATTTTAGAGACACTGTTTGAGATGCAATATGAGCTAGTGTGAGTCCTGTATAAGTTAATGTTTGGGCCGCCTAGTTAACTGGTATTAGTTTACCCAGAAGAGTTTACTGTTGTGATAGTGGGTGTAAGAGAAGGCCCTCTGATTTGGAAATATTTATTTTGAATCCTGATGCCTTTTTTATAGGTGCCCAGTTCTTCAAGCAGGGGAGGTAGCAGGTTCACTGGGTCTTTAAGAGTAATCCTGGTGTTGTCAGCAAACACGTATGCTTGTAAACATCCTCTCCCCATTCAACCCTCTTCATGTTTCCACACTTTCTAAAAGCAGTAGCCAAGGGTTCAAGAGTTAGGGTGAAAAGAAGTGGTGACAAAGAGTAGCCTTGTTCTGAGCCCATTGCAATTTCCATTGATGTAGACCTGGCTTAATTAACTCTAATACAAGGATATGGAGAATGAAAGCCTGCTAATATTCAGGATTGGAATTTCGACCTGAAGTCTAGGACCGTGCGAATGAGTGTCCAGTCCATCTTATCAAATGCTTTTTCAGCGTGGAGCAATAGCAGGTTGGTACTACCTTGTGTTCCTTGGGTTCTTTTGATGAAGGGAACATGTTTTTTGGAATTATCCCCACATTGACATCCCTCCATGAAGTCTGATTGGTTGGGGTCTATCATTGAGGTCATAGGGGAGTTTAGGTGTGCTGCTAGTATGCTGGTGAAATATTTTACATCCAGATTCAAGAGCAAAATCGGTTTATAAGATGAACACAGGCTCAGTTACTTTCCTGGCTTGGGCAAACCACTATTGCCACTTAATTCATCGTGGCAGTCGTCTCCCCCGACTCCCCACAGCTTTTAAATAATATGCTCAGTATAGAGTCTAGGTTTGGGCAAAATGTTCTATAGAACATGGCAGGATGTTCAATTCAATACTCTTAATTTCGGTGTTGTGCCATAAAAATCAAACAAATAAATATCTAAAACATAATACAATACATATGATCAAACATCTACTTGTTAATTAAATTGTGATAAAACAGACTGATTAAAACATCTATGGCCAAAGTAGGTCATTAGTCCATTACAGAAGAGAAGAAGTTAAGAGAAAAAGGAATTAGCTAATTTCTTGCAATTAATTAACAATGCTACACCATAGTGCTATGCACAACTATTTATATGCTATATAAGTTTATCTATCAGCATGTAACAAAGCATATTTGCAACTAATACACTACATTGTAAAGAGATTCTTTGGGAATACGAATAGTATGTTTCCCCTAGTATCTATTTTGAGGATTCTATATGCTTCTGCATGCTGTAAAGGCCCAAAGTTTCTTCATGTTGGAATTAGGCATGTTGCCCCAGCTCTGTTATAGTCTGCACTGAAAAAGAGGGCATGGACCTCTGTTTCACGGCCAAGCCACAAGATGGGCAAACCGGATCCTCTTTATTGCCTACACTAGCCCATTTGTGGGTAAGTATGCACAGTGGGAGAGTCATATATCTAATTTGTACTTAGAGTTTTCTGGCTAAATTTGGTTCGATTTCATCTAAAATCTCTTCAGCCTTGAAATAGTCCTATTGCTGTACAAATCTATTTGACAGTATGCCCAGTGTTGAGCTAGCTAGGCGAGTGCCTAATTATAATTGTTATATCTCAATTTGAGTTTGGCTTTGGAAATTTGGGTGCAGGCCCTCCTGGGGTCATCATAGAGCCTGTCTTTCACCATGCTTCTCAAGGTATCTTTGATCCATGGTAGGTTGCCAGCCCCTGTATTTCAAACATCTTTTCCAGATCCTATCCATGGGAGATCAGATCTGGAGTTACCCAGACTCTTACTCCAATATAGTAAGGGCCTAATAGCAACCACCCTCTGAAATTGGCCCAATCCCCAGGTCCAGCCTTAATAATACTAAAGGAGTACTAACTGGGAGATTTAGCAACTTGCTCAAGAAATAATTCTCTGCCCAAACTAAGGGTTTGACAGCGTTGTGTACCCAGAGATCCGGCCCATAACAGGTAGTACACACCACTTGGTGTGTATAAATCTGGTTCGCTGGGGAGGCCAGTTTATAGAATGATTTCCAATTCACGCTCAACAGCCCCCAGTATGTTGCTCCAATTTAAGTCTGCAGTTGGACATGTGGGGTGTCAAATCCGTTTGCTTACTAAGGTGCCTATTACGATGTCCGCCCGCCACCGTCCCGGGAAACGGGACCGACTGCCATAGATGCGGCCGTCCTGCCATAGAAATCAGGATGCCACTGCCACGGTGGCATTGGATTCCCGCAGATATTGTATTATGGCGGGCGGAACAGTAAGCAGCACCCGCCACAATGCAATACATGCAAGTTGTGCATTTGCATGCACTACGTGGCAGGCACAGCGGGGTGCCTGCCACATTGTGCATGCAAGTGGAGGGGGTACCATGGGTACCCCCCAAAAGCACACCCAACCCCTCAACCCCTGGGGCCCGCAATGGGCCCCCAAAAGGAAACTCTGCCTGGCTTTCCATTGCAGGCTCTCCGCCATGGAAAGCCCTGCACCGCTGCTCATTTTAATATGGATTGCGGTGTCTTGCAGACACTGCCACCATATTGAGGCACTTTTCCGCCCGGTTGCCTGTATGACCGGCGGACGGTCTTTCCCTCCGCCGGGGACTCCACCGCCATCGTAATTTGGCCAGGGAAATGGTAGGCGAGCGGGGGTAAATGGCGGGTGGATCGCCACCACCAGACAGGCAGTGGCGATCCGCCCACAATCCAAATAGACCCCTAAGTGTAATTCCAAGGTACTCAAAAGTGTGTACTTGTTCTCTAACAGAATCCCATCTAGAGTAGGATTTGGTCATGTTGAGAGACATGACTTGAATACCTTAAATTTTGTTTTATCCTCCTTTATTTCCACTCCCATCTGAGCACGCTACTTGCTTCTGCATGCCATGTGTGACTTGAAAAGAAGGAGTGTGCTAGCCACAAACATTAGGACTCGCGCCTTCTTGTTGCTTAATCAAGGGGCATAATCGTTACACAGGTTCAAATGCGCAAGAAGGTAATTTACAACACGATGAAGAGTGTTGTGGTGAGCACGCATCCGTGCCTTACTCCTCTATTAATCGGAAAAGGTTCAGATACTTTCCCCAGCCTGTTGCAAGGACCTGCGCAAAAACTCTGCTTGCTGAGTCTTTCTATAACTGAGCGAAGATAAAGAGCCATACCCCTGTCAATCAAGACTTTCCATAAGATTTTTGTGGGTGCCAAATACAAGGCAGACTTGAATTATGCAAACACCAAATAAGTAGGCCCCCTCAAGTAAAGTGGTTTTTCAACAGAGTAGCTGCAACCTAAACACTTGGTCAATGCTAGAGGTTCATTGACGAAAGCAGATTGCCTAGGGCTTACAATCTCATTGGCCTCCATCCATTGTTGAAGTCTTCCAAGGATATCTCTGCAAAATAACTTTGGTGTGGTGTCTATCAGACTAATATGCCTATAATTGGTTAGCAGCTGGAGGGAGTCTTTTTTGTGGATGGGAATTATTTTGATAGCTACACAGGAATGTGGATTGGGCATCCCTTCCATAATGGCACTGAAAAGTAGCAGAAAGTAGGGATCCCAAACATCTGTTTCTGCCAAGAATGAATCCCCAGAAATGTTATCAATGCTCAGATCTTCACAAAGAACAATATTTTTCATAGCCAATCTTACTTCTTTGGTTGAAATGGCTGGATACCCATCTTTACTGCATGCCCCTCTACGTGGCTCTTTGCCCCCGTTGAAAGTGAAGAAGCACCTGACGCCCCATTGTACAAACTTTCAAAGAGTGCATTCCAGATGTCAACTGTAATATTGTTTTCCATAGTGACAGTACCCATGGTGATCCCAAATGAGGTATTGTTGTTGTGCTTAGTGGCACTAAGTAGAGCCTTCCATCTGCCTCTAGCCCACTCCCTTTTAGCAGTATTGACAGTCTTTTTACAGACAGCTCTCATAGCTTTGATTTGAATTCTGTCCAGGGACTTGGTCATATTTATCAATGCAAGTTTTGAAATTCTACACTGCTTGTTGAACCATGAGAGGGAATTTCTTCTATCACCCACTTTTTTGGCTTAAGTTCATCAAAACGATGAGCATGGACCTCACCAATCCTTACAACTGAGTCTACTTTGTCCAAAGGGGAAACTAAGATTCTCAAGCCCTCTAGACGTCCCCTGTCAGCCTATAAATGAATTTTAATGTTTCTTGTGTATGAGCTATTGTACTCCATTTAATTCTACGTCTATTTGTTGCCAATTGGAGCCAGCCATCAAAATAGGCATGCTGGTTGACTTTAACTTTACAAACTGGAAGGTTTAGGTCAAGTGCCAAGGCATTGTGGTCGCTATCATACCTTGGTACTAATGTCATGTCAGTGGCATAAAGCTAAATTCTTACAACAATTAGTATATAGTCGATTCAACTGGTACTCTGGTTTGAAAGTATGCCTCCCTTCCCTATCAGATGGAGTTCTCCCAATACAGGCATGGATAGACTGGCTTAGTGTTAGATCATTTATTTGTACAACCAGTGGAGACATTGCCTAATAGGTGGTAAGGCCAGAATCAGGACACTTCCAGTTCATACTGTCAATTTTGGAACTAAGGTCATAGATTTTACACAATATTACTCTTTCTACAAGATTAAATCGGACTTCTTTTGGGATCTCCTTAAGTCTTTCTCTTGCTGGTGTCTCTCCTAGGATAGTTCCTTCTAGAAGGGGAGCCCTGGCTTCAGATTTTTCAATGCTACTACCAATGCTGGCTCTACCTGTTCCTGATTAATCAGATAAGTTTGGCATTTCAGCTATATGGCCCATTTCATTAGTTTCAAGACCTGATCGATAACATGCAGAATGGCATACAGGATCTACATTAGTTTTTATATATGGAGTAACGGGAAGGTTGACACTTGGCTCACAATATTGCTATATTTGATTCTAAACTTTACCTTGCTGGTGGATGGAATAATCTTAACTCCCTCTCTCCATGTCTGGAAACCTGACCTTGTGTGAGCCTTCAGTTTCCTCTCCAGGAGTAATGATACTCTGAGAACCCACTTTATCGGTGAGTCAATTGACTCCCCCTAGTGCATTGAATTGGTTAGAAAAAGAAATGCTGTAAGTCCTGTTATGACAATGTTGAACATTAGGGTATGCCATTGCATTGGGTGAGCACTTGAGTGGTGGATTTAGATAATGACTTCTTACATAAGACAGGGGTTTATAAAAATAGCCCATTGGCAAAAGAACAATGTTCACACCCTACTCCTGCCTAAACTCTTCATCGACTTAAAGTATTTGATCCAAGTTAGGGTCATTAACATTGATTACAATACATTTGCTTGGGTGATCTATCGGACCCTTCACCAATCCACCTAACTCTGCCTGTAAAGAGTATATTATGCACCTTTAATGCAGGAAAGTTCTTAACTCTATTAATTGCAACATTCAAACAATTCAAATATTTATTGGCCAGTTCCTCCTGTGTTTCCCTCTGTACTCCACATAGTTCTAGAACACCTGACATAATTGACACACATGGACTGGATGTGAATGGCAAATTAATTATCAAGGCCTCACAGCGATGAGCTTCACCAGGCAACCCATGGCCCCCATTGCATCTTTCCTTACGTTGTGATGTGTCTTATCGATAACTCTCAGCCAAGTGCTGGCCAGAAGTTGGTAGATTAGATCTAAGTATTGTTGGAGGTGTAGTTGGGGAACAGTCAGGGGGGAGTCCCTACGTTCACTGCATAGTACATTGTTCCTAGAGGGCAAGGCAGAATTTATTGACACCTCCCATTACCCCCTGTAGATGTGGTTAAATCTTTAAAGTATACTTTCAAGTTTGCTCCTACGTTGAGAGACAAGCTAATATTGTTGTTAGTTCCATGTTTAAAATAGCTTTTACATTCTTGGTGACTTCCACCACTAACTGTATCACCCAGCCTGGCTGTAAATCAATAACTCTTCCAATCGGGGCAGTAACCATAGATGGGGTTATGGACAGGCGTAGGATTATCAGCTCATAGGTCTACCTGCACCCCTGCCTTATTCTGTTTCTTTCTCACAATCCTCCACATTTTCCTTGCACTTTGTAGGGTTTCCACACAACTAGGTAACTGGAAAAAATGTATCCCTTAGTTCCCCGTACAGATGGTAAGGAGAGCCAAGAATCATTAGTGTGAGGCAAGCAAGAGGAGAAAAGAAATGACTATTTTTAATCATGTCATTTTAATAATGTCATTATATTAATGTCTGTGGCACTTAACGGAAGTGTCAGCTCCTTGGGCACAACCTTTTAGAACATAATTCTCATTGTTATTCCACAGTTGGTTCAAACTAAAGAACTTTTTCCACATAAACTCTTGTTTTAGATTCTTCTTTTCATTTCTTTCATGTTGTTTTCACATGAAACGATTTTTTTCAGATGATTATAATCAACAAATTTCATGCTTTAAAGTTGATACAACACATATAGGTACATCACTACCCAATGCATTTCGGACGGTCTGTCCTTCGTCAGGGGTATTCTGTAAACAAAATGAACATTCTATGTATCAAATCCTCCGAAAAATGCCTAATTACATATATGTACAACATAAGTGTAGCGAGAATTGAAAGTGCTTTAAAGTCGATTTTCACATCCCAAGTCATATTCAGTGGTTATCCAATGTGCTCTGCGTAGTGCCCAAGTTTTAAAAAATGATAAATAAGATAGACTCAGTTATGTGTCAAAGATAGAATATAACCCATAGTATCGGTAACTCGACCATTAAAGTGACCATCCGGCATGGTTGCGTGCAAGAAGTAACGAAAATAACAAAGAACTCAAGAAGAAACAATAACATGCACTAGTACACATTCTTCCTAGGACTTACTTGTGAAGTAGTATAGACCCATGCGTCTACTTCGTTCGCCCCTCGCTATCAAGTGTGGAAAGTACCGTAGTATATACGGAAGTGAAATCACCCGTGTACTATCAACATAGAAAAAGGACTCTGTAAACGGCGGCCATCTTATAGTGGTGTGAATCCAAATCGGGTATGAATATGAAAAACGTGATGTGTAAATAAATGAAAAGTGATTTTGAAAAGAAGTGATTTAAATAAGTAAGGATGACAATCCGGGGGTGAAAGATCAATATGGTACAATGAAACATTACTTTTTCAAAAATACAATATCTCACACAAATATTTCTCAAAGATAACAAAAACTCCATCCGGTCATTTAAACCAAAAGGTTTGGAAGATTGCAGGGACTTAATCCAGTGATTCTCACGTTTCAATAAAAAGTTGTTATTGTCTCTATCATCATGATTTTCCACGACCTCTACAGCAGCAAATCTGAGTTAGCTGACGTTGTGTTTGTTTTCCTTGAAGTGCATTGCTAGAGCAGATTTTGTATTCTCAGTTCTTATATTGCTCTTATGTTCATTGATGCGCACTTTCAGTTTACGTGATGTTTTTCCAGTGTAAACCAGTCCGCATGGGCATTTGATTATGTAAATTACATTTTCTGTATCACATGTAGCATTCAATCTTAAATTGATGTTAGTGCCTTTCATTGGGTGTTTCATCGATGGCCCTTTTATCAGGTTATTACAATTTTTACAATTCAGACATGGTTGGTTGCCTTTAAAAGTGACAGGAGAAGTTTTTTTAGGCTTCTTGATAATTTGTTTCAAATTGTTCGCCCTGGTGTACGCAATAGTGGTTGGTCTTTGAAAATTTGATTGAAATCCTGTTCAGTACTGACAATTGGCCAATGTTTCAATATTGAGGTTTTGTATGCTTTTGAAACAACTGAAAATTTCGAGACAACTACAGGTCTCTTCATTTCATCTTTTCTTCTGACCGCCAAAGCGTCCTGTCGGGTGATCTTGTCACATCGTTCCTTTGTGTTGGTTAGGATTGATTGAGGGTAACCACGTTGTCTGAAACGTTCCATCATATTGGTAGCTTGTTTTTCATATTTGTCTGAATCAGATACTATCCTCTTGACTCTAAGTAGTTGGGAGAATGGAAGATGGTTTTTAAGAGGTTTTTGATGGAATGACGTATAGTGCAGTATGTTATTATTATCTGTCTCCTTTATGTATATGTTGGTTTCCAAATGATTGTTTACTCTTGTGACACTCACATCTAGGAAAGTGATGGTATTTTGGCTCCTTTCAGCAGTAAATTGTATTCGATCATTGATGTGATTGAGTTGTGTCAATGCTGTTTCCAAAGATGTTTGATCGCCTCGCCATAGGACGAATATATCATCGATATATCTCAAGAAAACCCTGGCATGTGTGTCCCAAGGATGACAGTTCAAGATATAGTTCTCTTCAAAATGTTTCATGAATGCGTTTGCATAGACCGGTGCTGCACAGTTGCCCATGGAAGTTCCGGACAACTGTGCATAACACTGGCCCTCCCATGAGAAATAACTTTGATACAAAGTGAAATGCATCAATTGCTTGATGAAAAGCTGGAAATCCGTCTCAAAATCAGAGTTTAGTAAAATGTTCTCAATAGCTTCCAAGCCAAGATCATGTGGTATACTGGTGTATAATGCTTTCACGTCTATGGAGCATAACCAGATGGGTTCATTGTCTTTAAAGGTGATGCCATCTATCTGATGCAAAAAGTCTGTTGTGTCTTTTACATAAGTGCGAGAAAGTTGGATCAAAGGTTGTAGGTATTTGTCAATCAATTTGCCAGTGTTCTCATGGATGCTACCCCGAGTTGAAACGATTGGTCTAAATGGTGGGTGTCTTAGGTCCTTATGAATTTTCGGTAGCATGTACATGCTAGGGGTTCTTGGATTACTAGGAGTCAAATACTGTTTGGATTTTTGATTGATAACACCATAACCCTCGCATGTGCCTATTCCGTGGAGACCCAAGCATACATACTTACCGGCCCCCGCATTCTGCTGTTGCCAATGGTAGGGAATAATATCAGCCAACAATAACTCGTATTAGTGGTGGTCGTTGTTGGCCGCAGTTTATTAATAACCAAAGACATATTAATAACACAAACTGGTTTTAAGCAATCTTCCATTTACGAACAGTAATCATCAATCATACATGTCATATTACAAATTATGACACCATCTTGTGATAACAGGTGTCAGTCTTTTTGTGCCCTCCTTAGTTCGAAAATGTGGCTTGTACACAAACCAGTTCGTTGCCAGTCTATTGGTGCTCCAGTGGTTGGTTGCCCACGCCTTCTGCGTGTTGCGGAGGGGAGCTTACCTGTCGGGAGTTAGGTCCCCAGCTCGCTACCATTTGCGCCCTGCCGGGTCTGGGCCGCGAGTGCCGTCTCCTCCTGTTACTCCCCTCCTTTATGCCGCCACGTCACCCTGCCGTGCGGCATTCAAAAGTGAGTGGCCATCATCTTACACACCGCCCGCCGGTGTGTTTTCTTAGCCAACCAGTGTAGGATTTCTGCCACGCCGCAGGGAGGCTCACGTCTTACTGCGGCTCCCCCCCTGCACCTGGTTCGTGGCTCCCACCTTTTTCCACCTTATTATTTATTATTATTATTATTTTTTTTAATTGCAACCGGCGAGTGTCATTGCACCCCACAAGTTATCCCAGAACACCTTCATCCCCTTTTCGGAGAGGTGCACCCCGTCTTGCCCATAAAGTTCCGGGCGGCCCAGGTGTATGAGGCCGTGCCGGATTGATTCCAGGCCATTGGCGTAGCAAAACTTGTGCATAGCGATATTTAATTTCCTCCTTGCGTTATCAACGGCCTTGTTGGAATCAGCACCTCTCCAATGTTTCCTGCTGATCATCTCGGACCAGACTACCGTTGTGGGGCCCAGCCACGCTGCTGCTTTGGTGAGATCCTTTTGGATGGCCTGCCCGACTGTTTTTCGCCCTAGCCGGGTCAGGTCGTTGGCCCCAAGGTGGATGATCAGGACGTCGGGCAGCCAGGCCGAATCTGCCATGAGGCCGTCCAGCGTCGGCAGTAGCTGCTCCCATCTCATACCTGGCTGCCCTATCCAGCGGATGTACGTTGATTTGGGCCTGCTTGTGCTGTGACCCACTTGCAGCCACCAAGACTCCATTCGGGACACGAATGAATGTCCCACCACCCAGACCAGCCACGGGCGTCCCCCTGTTGAGAAAGCATTCCGTTAGGTGGCCTTCTGCGCACCGGGTGTGGTTAAGGGGGGCTATCACCCTGCCGTGCGGCATCCCAAAGTGACTACCTCCCCTTCTCCCCCCTTGGGTTTTTCCTTTTTTTTTTTTTTTTTTATACGAGGTGAGGGCGTATGTACGACTTGTACGCCCTGGAGCGCCATCTGCCCACCGCCTGGATCCTGTCCTCTAGGTATGCCGTGCTGCGCTGCCGAGGTCGCTGCGCCGATCCTGAATGAGTGAGAGGCAAACGATGCCGCGCGATACCCAGCTTTACCAAGGCCTTGGCGCATTATGGCTGTAAACTGGAACTTACTCAGGTTCCTTCCATCCTTATGTATAAAGAGGGGGCCCTCGCCAGCTGGGCGAGCCCCCATGTACTTAAATAGCCAGCATACCGCACAGAGCCCAGCCTCTGGGATGCAATGGAGACGAATCGTCGTCCCCCTCCTTGCCCTGTCTGTCTTGGACTGTCTCAGTGTTAATTCCACAGCCTTCACCATTGGTTTGATGTCCCTCGCCTGCAGGCATTGCTGCGCTGGGCCCGATTTGTTGGGAGCTACTAATTCGCTGATTCGGAATGCTCCGAAGAAAGCCGTGGTGAATGCCACCCTAAATAATAGCAGCTCGTATTTGTCTGATATTATGCCTGCGAGGGTTTCTAGGAGCTGCCCCAGTGTGGCGAAATCGATGGGACGCCTGTTGTCCTTCTTTTTCCCTTCAACCCGTCTCCAGCTTTTTAGGGCTGTCTTTAGATAGGCCGAGGTAGTGGGGTCCTCGCCTGTGTAAAGCCTGGCAAAGTGGGCGATGGCGGACAAGTGTGCCTGGGCCCACAATCTCGTTTTCTTCGACTTGAATGCCCATTGTACGAATTTTTCGACTGCTGTGCGAGTTTCCGCCCTGTCTTCCAGCGATTTTATGCCCCCAACTCTCATTACCGTGCTCGCGTAGGCCCTGTATCTTCTGTTTGCCTCTGCGGTAAGTGATTGCCCTATTAGCCAGGATTAGTCTACTCCCCCAGGTCCCAAAGGGACGGTGGAAAGGGGGTCATCTCCCTGTCCGCCCCGGGTACCAGTTCTCTGAACCGCTTCATTTGGGACCGGGAAAGTGCATCTGCTGCCGTGTTCTCTGACCCTGGCACGTGGCGTGCCTTCAGCTCCAGATTCCCCTCCAGCTGTAATTTAATTAACCGCCGCAATAGCCTCAACATGTCAGGGCATCTCGCTGCGCCTCTGTTAATGGCCTGCACTACTCCCATGTTATCTGACCAAAGCGTGAGTTTCAGGTTTTTTATATTTTCTTTCCAGATGGTCAGTGCCACAATTATCGGGAACAGCTCGAGAAACGTGATGTTCCTAGTGAGCCCCTGCGCATGCCACTTATCCGGCCACTGGCTCGCGCACCAACTGTTTCCCAGGACCGCGCCGAAACCCAGGCTTCCGGCCGCGTCCGTGTAAAGAGCTATCTGTTCGGCCGTCACCCACCCCTCTCTCCAAATCCGCACCCCATTGTAATCCTGTAGGAACTCATCCCACACCTGCAGGTCCTGTGTCACGCCTGCACTCAGCCGGATGTGGTGGTGTTAGTGGGTGACGCCGGCCGTTAGCCCTGTTAGGCGCCTAGAAAATACCCTGGCGGGAGGGATTACCCGAGCCGCGAAGTTAAGTCTACCTATCACTCCTTGGATATCCCTCAGGGTGGCTTTCTTCCGACCCTGTAGCTTCGACACCTCTTCGCGAAATTCCTTTACTTTGTCTGGAGGCAGCCTGGCCGTTCCTGCTATAGAATCCAATTCTATGCCCAGGAACGTGAGTCTCGTGGTCGGGCCTGTCGTTTTCTCCTTTGCGAGGGGGACCCCTAGAGACCTGGCTAATTCCTCGAAGGCTGCCAGTGTACTGGCGCACACTGAGGATCCTGCCGGGCCTGTGAACAGGAAATCGTCTAGGTAGTGCAGTTTTCCACCTTCCTGGTGCCGGTCATGAAGCGCCCATTCTAAGAAAGTGGCGAACTGCTCAAAATAGGCGCATGATATCGCGCAGCCCTTGGGCATGGCTTTGTCAATAAACACATCTTCCCCCCATTGGAAACCCAGTAGGTGAAAACTGGAGGGGTGGACCGGCAATAGGCGGAAAGCTGATTCAATATCCGCTTTCGCCATGAGGGATCCTATGCCTGACGCCTTCACCAGCTCAATTGCGTCGTCGACTGACGCGTAGCCCACTGAGCAAGCTTTGGGGTCAATACCGTTGTTCACGGAGGAACCTTCCGGAAATGATAGGTGGTGTATCAGCTTGAATTGCCCTTTTTCTTTCTTGGGGACCACGCCCAGCGGGGAGACGACTATGCCTTCGTGCAACTCCTTTGGGAGGGGGCCTCCGACTCTACCCAGGTTCAATTCTTTCTCTATCTTAGCGCTAACAATCTCGGGGTGTTGCCTTGCTGACTTCAAGTTGCTTGCCCCCGCTAAGGGGAGTGGGCCCTGGAATGGGATAACAAAGCCTTCCTCAAAGCCCTCCATCAGTAACCTGGCATCTGCTCTGTTCGGATATCTGTTCGCCAATCTGCGCAGCTGTTGTGTAATAATGGGGGATCTGGCCAGCTGGCACTTACGAATGTCCACCAGATCCCCTCCTCTCCCTGCGTTGGGGCTAACGCTTCTTGCTCTTCTCTTTCTTTTCCCCTTTTGACTCGTGCTTGGAACCTTTGCATGCAACGGTAGCGTGCCTGCCCCCGCAGCTGGCGCATGCGTGTTGGAACTTACAAGAAAAGCCCCATGAGCAATCCCCCGCCTCGTATCTCCAACAGATCGCCTTAGTTGCGGTTGGGGAGTAAGATCTCCCGGTAGACCGCCTCTGATATGTACTATTCTTCCCCTTTTGGTATGAGCTCCGAAAGCGCTGGTAGCTTTTGCCCGCCCAGGCCCTAACCTCTTTGGCTGTAAGCATCTTGTGGATGAACCCCGAGACATCCTCCTCATTCCACTCCATTTCGGGGTGCCTCTGCCTTTTTAATCTAAACCCTTTATCGTACTCTAACCAGGCATCCCCAGGGAACTGCCTCTGTGCTAGGTGGATGTTGGCCTCGTACAGCCACAAATCAGCAGCGCAATGGGGGAACCTTTCCACTATAATGCATGCCATGACTCTGAATGCATCTAACCAATTGTCGAAGGTGCGCTCCTTTCTGGCCCCGCGCCTTTCTCTCCTGTCCTCATCCTTTCTGTCACACGTGGTTAGATCGAGCCCCTCTAGCTGTATTTCCCGTAGTGAAAATATGTCTATGAATTCCTTGCGCCATATCCTCTCTTTAACCGCAAGGGGGATGAGACATGCTAAGCCGGTGGCTTTCGTAGTCAGGGACGCCGGACCCGCAGATGGCCTGATGTAAGGATCGTTGACTAGCCCGCCCGGAGGTGGGCTTCCCGAAACGGGGCCGTAACCCCACCCGGGTAGCGGGGAAATTTGTTCACCTTGGGCGGACAAGCCTACCTGCTTTTGCACTCTTGTCTGCCGGGCCCAACCCGGGTCGACCATATGCCAAGTCAGACCTGCCGCTTCTTCTGCGCGCTGCTCCCTAGGCCCTGCTAATACTTGCCCTGTGCCATTAAGTAACCCCGGCGCCAGCGATTTCAAGCATTCTTTTACGATGTTGCTAATATGCTCACCCTTTTTCTTTTTGCCGTCGTCTCATCCTGGTCGCTGCCCTCCGGTCTCGACGGAAGAGGTTTCTGACGCACCTTCCTCGGAGGGTTCCTCTTGGATGTTCTTTTCATCGGCGTGCTTTTGGGCTTCTTGGGTGCGGAAGGCCCTGGTTCTTCGTCTGCCTGGTCTACTGGTCTGTTCTCCTTCCCTTTACCCAAGTGAGGGTGGAGCCAGTCGTCACCGTGGATGGCCGATAATTCGCGGATCTTCTTCAGTACCTCTGCCATCTCGTCTGGCTGGCCTTCCGACATGTCGTGAGCCTCTGCGCACTTTTGTGTGGCTTCTTGGTTTCTCGCGTCTGCGTCAGGCCGTCGGCTGGGGCACAGCTAAATGCGTGTGCTCACACCGGGCTCTGAGCTTGCTGTCGTTTTACCTGATGCGATCTGGCGCCTTCGAAAACCTTCGCGCTAATTTTTGCTTCGGGGGAGCTGGCACGGCGCGCCGTACTCCACGAGGCGTCCTCGGCGACGATGACCTGGATCTCCGACAGGGCCTCGCCTTCTTCAGCTTCGTCCTTCGCCGCGTCGACTCCTTCCCTTCAGTCGTTGTTGCTGTTGCGCCGTTCTCCCAGCTCCTCGAAGGCGTTGTGCTTCTGCTGGGAGGGCGGCGGCGCTTAAATCCTCTTGAGCCCTCCATGCAGGCCTCAGGTGAGTCCCCCTGATTGGGGGGTTCAAATAACGCCAGGTTGACCATTGGACACCCTTTGGGGGCGCCCAGGTCAAAAGGTCACTTCCGGTCGGGTGGCTGGTGCGCACCCCGCTTCCGCTGGTTCCTGGGCGCATCAAGGCGCCCAGAACCAGTTTACCCCACTGGTGGCACCACGAGGATTATGGCGCCGGCCTTCAAGCCTCCCCCCTCCTACGGGAGGGTGCGGCGGCCTCTGAAATTCTCATGTGATGTGGTTAGAATGTTAACCAATACTTCCATGTATTGTCAAGTTGGGTTTTGTTGCATCAGACTGTAGGTGTTGGTATCTGAAAGATGCTCTTGTACTCGTTCTCGATAGTAGGTAGTGTCCATCAGGACTAGGGCACCCCCTTTTTTTTTTTTTTGGTGCAAGACGTTTATCAAGTACTGTCAAGGGTACAGAGCGCTCTGCCACAACCCGGAGGCCGGCCGCTATTGGTGCAAATCAGCAAAAATAAAAGAAACAATCCAAAGGCAACGTAAGCAGGTCTGTAGAGATGGCACATCAATTCATTGACAGTACATATATACTAGAAGCAAATCAATTTGTCTCACTTTTGACATTTTGTTGTAAAGAAAGAACTTAAGCATGTGCAATAACCCAGTCACAGAAGGGGGGAACCATATACAGCAGTCGAGTGGTAGACGGACACTCACAGTTCACATGAGAACGGAGAGAGAAAGGGGGAAGCAATAAAGGCATGTAATATATGGAGTAAAGTGCACCAACAGGTCACATTAAGACATCTCAGGCTCCTGTGGCATTCCCACATCACCCCCTTGGTCAGGCTCCATCAAATTAACATTTCATCAATGCCACCTTAATCAACATCAGCCAACGGAGAGTCAGTTATCAAATAACAGTGTAACGGGGCCCATATATCCGTGGGCCTCGAGGAGGGTGGCAACAGTTCGGAGTATGTATTCTGTTGTTCTTGACAGTATACCATGTCTCTCATCCACTCCTTAAATTTGGGCGCCCTTCCCCTCCCCCACCTGCAAGCTACTCTACGCTTGGCCAACAACAGAGCCATCGCCACATATTTGCGGTGAGCCGCCTGGAGTGGTTCGACATAACCCAGCAGAGCCAAGATCGGGGACGGCTCCACCGTTGTATTTATCATCTTGGAGAGCGCCTGAAACACCTGCCCCCAATAGTGGTACACCTTTTCACATCCCCATGCAAGGTGCAGGAAATCAGCCCCAGGAGCCCCACATCTGTCACAAGTGTCAGTACCCCGCAGCTGGAATCGGCGCAGACGAGCAGGTGTATAATATAATCTATGGATGAATTTATAATGAATGATCCTGTACCTACTGCTGGAGGAAATGCGTTCAGTTTGCTGCATGCAAAATGTCCATTGTTTATCAGTAAGGGGCACGGTCAGTTCCTGGTTCCACCTCTCCCTAGCAGGCAACTCAGTGTATTCCACATTAACGTGGATCGATCTGTACAGTGTGGACACAAGTTTGTTGGGGTTCTCGAACTGGAGTATGTGTTGTAAGGGGAGCAGTACAGGAGGCTCGTGTGGGAAATCCGGTGTAATTGCCTGCAGCCCATGTCGAAGTCTCATATAGTAAAAGACTTCTAGCGGTGTCAGGTGTATCCCCTCATAGAGGTGATCCTTGGTACGGAAAGTGCCATTTCTGTATAGATCACCCCAAGTGTGCACATGGATTTTTGTCAATAATTTCTGAAAGCCGGCTTCCTGTAGGAGTGGCAATTGTGGGTGGTATGTCAGGGGCAAGAGGGGGGCGTATATCAGTCGCAGTTCGAGCATCGAGCTAATCTGTTTCCACGCCGTGACCGTGCTGGACACCGTGTTCGGGGTTTTATCCCTGCCCTCCACCAGTGAGTAAATCGCTCCTTCTATCGGTGTGGGGTGCGCTAGCCAGTGTTCGGCCGCCAGCTGAGGCATGTACCTAGGTTGTCGCGCCCAGAAATAAGCAAAGTGAGCCTGGGCCGCACGGTAATATAGCTCGAAATCTGGCACCCCAAAACCACCCTGTGAATAAGGCCTGGTTAGGACCTCCCACTTAAGCCTGGGCGTCTTCCCCCCCAGACCAGCTTGAGCATTTCCGAGCGAAGCAGCTTAAAAAAATATGCACCTGGATGAAAGGGTATATTTAGGAATAAATACAGCAGTTTAGGGAGCACCACCATCTTAACTAGTGAAGCCCTCTCTGCCATAGAGAGGGGAAGAGTTATCCATCCCTATCTTTCTCTATGTGTATACCCAGGTATTTGAAATCCCCCTCGCACCATGTAAGCGGATAGTCAAGTGGGAATTTACGCGTCGAGGCAGTGAGGGGAAAAATACAGGACTTGGTCCAGTTAATCTGCACCCCAGAGAGGGCCCCAAACCTAATAAACTCCCTGAGGATGGGGTGTAGATTGTCGCCCGGGTGCCGAATATAGAGTGTAATGTCGTCCGCATACATGGAAATGAGGATCTGTCTTTGAAAGCACCGCAACGCACTATCCCTATGGTGTTGACGCAATTTAGCAGCGAGGGGTTCTGTGGCTATGGCAAACAGAAGTGGGGAAAGGGGGCAACCCTGCCTAGTCCCCCTGGAAACAGGGAATTCTGGGGAAAGCTACCCGTTAAGAAGTACTCTGGCCGTAGTACATAATCCCACTCCAGCGAGTCAAACGCTTTAGTGGCGTCTAGGAAGATGGCTGCCATCGGCAAGTCTTCGTGAACAGAGTCATATACTGAGAAGAAGGTATGAAGGTTGTGTGACGTCGCCCTGCCTGGGACAAAACCAGCCTGGTCAGGAAGGATAAGGTTTGGTAACAGGAGACTAATGCGCGTAGCGATGAGCTTAGCAAGGATCTTCACGTCGCATGTCAGCAGTGATAATGGCCTATAGGAATCGCAGTGCGAAGCAGGCTTCCCAGGCTTAAGCAGGGAGATGATGAGAGCAGTCCTCATGGATGCGGGGAGGTGACCAACCTCCAACGCATCTTCGTACACCTCACGCAAGACTGGCGCCATGAAGTCTATATATGTTTTATAAAATTCAATGGGGATGCCATCCAGCCCCGTGGCTTTACCTGAGTGCATGTGCATGATGGCCTCCCTGACTTCATCCAGTTCAAATGGGGCGCTTAAGAATGCCCTCTGGGAATCGCTCAGCCACCCCAACGACACATCTGCAAGGTAGTCATCTAGGGAAAGTCCCTCCGTTTTAACCGAGGTGTAAAGTGTACTATAATGTTGAACAAATTCATTTAATATCTGCGTGGTGTCCCTAAGTAGCAGTCCTTCAGCAGTTTCTAACTCTAGGATAACAGTGGGCGTGCGCATAAGTTTAACTGTAGTAGACAGGGCCTTCCCAGGTCTCTCGCCCTCCCCATACCTTCGTGCCACCCAATACTTGTGCCTGAACTTCACCTCTCGGGCAGCCTCATCTGCATATTCCGATACCTTTTCCCGTATCTCAGCCAGTATGCTGCTGTCCGGGTGTAATCGGAGTGACTCTTCCGCTCGTCCTAGATCAGTTTCCAGGGCCCTTAACCTATTCAGTATGCTCTTGAGGACCCCCGAGCCCTTAGCTATGCAGAAGCCTCGAAGCGTGACTTTAAGTGCATCCCATATAGTTTCAACATCCCGCACCGAGTCCTTATTGCGTTTAAAGAAATCCAGACATTCCTCTCTGAGCTCTTCCTGAAATTCCATATCCAGGAGCATCGAAGGTTGCATACGCCACGCCGTGACAGGGGGGCCTAATTCAGTCCCTTTCAATGTAATATGGACCGGGGAATGATCAGAATAAGTCCTGGGGAGGTGCGCTGCGTGTGTCAGGGAGGTGTAAAGGTGAGATGTTAAAAATATGTAGTCAAGCCTAGCCCAAGATTTTGCCTGCGCTGTGAAGTGAGTACCCTCCCCCTTTGGCCCACAGTGCGAGCGCCACGCATCTATGAGGTGGTTGTCCTCCACAATTGCTCGCAGGGTCTCCCGCCCATTAGTGTAGTGATACGGGGCAGGGTGTGATCGGTCCAAAGCTGGGTTGAAGGCTACATTAATATCTCCCCCCCCCATATGATGTGTTGTGCCCCCGTCTCAACTATTGCGGCCCATAAGGCTGTAAAGTAGTGCGGATCATCCACGTTAGGCCCATAACAGCAGGCAAGGGTCACTGTCATACGCCCTAGTCTGCGCCACATTAAGCAATACCTCCCCTGTGGATCCGTCTTCGAGCCAGCCAAATAAAAGGGCGCAGTCCTCTTGACCAGAATAGCTGTACCACGTGCATAAGAGGAGTATGAAGAGAAGGCAGTATATGAGGCCCATCTACTGCCAAATGAGTGTGGTCGATTGGATGCAAAATGTGTTTCTTGTAGAAAGGCAATGTGTATTTTATGGCGATCTAGGTACCCCAGGATCTGTCTCCTCTTTCTATGGTCTCCCAGCCCTCTCACGTTCCACATGAGTACATTCAGGTCTGTGTCTCCCATAAGTACAGTCCGTTACATAATGTAAAAATCAAGACATCCCTCAAGACATAGTGACAATCAGCACCTCCCCCAATATCCGTACTGTGTGTCAACCACTCAAATTGCTCGCATCGGCCATCAGATGCACCCCCCTCTCGGTCGCCAGCGAGCCACCTCCCAGCGTGACAATAAGGTGATCCCATAGGAATTAGTGCACATGCTACGAACCAAAACCAAAGAAGTGTCCCAAAGCTGGCCCAACCCCTCCTTTTACTTAGGCACAGATACGATCCTCCAATATTCAACTCATCCAACGTGAACCAATCACAAACAGGACACCCAAAAAGTACCCTCTCCCCCCCCCCAACATATCCCAGCAGAAGGACTAAACAGTCAACATTTCCAAACACCTCTAGCAGCCCACTCCGTAGTTCCCCACCACTCTGTGCTGCATCTTTAAACCATTCTGCGTCAGATGCAGTCCCGTCATGTAAGGTCCCACGCCCGCCACCCACCTCCCACTGAAGCATCCCCAACTTGCCAGCATCCCACACCCACCCCCCTCCCAGAGAAGAACCACAACAATAGAACATCAAAAGAGCAAAAGTCAAGGTCTTTGGGGTACACCCAATTGGGGTCATCAGAGGTACACTTCCTTCCACCCCCAGTCCTCCCACTCCGTGCAGGCCTCCCTTAGCGTCTCTGTTCGGAAGGGAGAGGGAGTATGGGGGGTGGGGGCCTGGCATACATTACCATCTGCAGATCCGCACCCGTCCTCGGCCCCTCAGGAGCCAGTCGCAATCGCTGCACACCATTACCTCTGTTGTCTCGTAGTGAGAGCACGATGAGGAACCAGCCAAATAGAAATGCAGGGCAGTTCAAATGCAGGGGTCATTCATTCCCAACCAGAGTCATGCAGGCCTTCCGCATCCGCGGGTCTCCTACCACGTTTAGGCAAAGTTTTAATATAGTCTTCGACTTGTTGTGGGTTCAGAAAGAAATGTTGCGTGCCCTGATGAGTCACTCGCAGCTTGGCCGGGTATAATAGCGCATAATCAATATTCAGGTCTCGCAATTTCCTCTTCACAGCAAGGAATTTCCGTCGTTGTTCTTGAACCACCGGGGTAAAGTCAGGATAGATAGAGAATGGCACTCCATCGTAAGCGAGGTTTTGGTTCGCCCGGGCCGCTCGCAGCGCCGCATCTCGATCCCGATAATTGAGCAGGCGCGCAATGATGGGCCGTGGTGGGGCGCCAGGCTGGGGTTTAGGCCCAAGTGAACGATGGGCACGCTCCACAATAAACTGGTTTGAGAGGGCTTCCGCACCGACTGCCGCCGTAAGAAGTTTTTCTATGTAGAGCTCCATTTTCCCCGTATTGGTCGATTCTGGAATGCCCGTGACACGTATGTTGTTCCGTCTACTCCTCGTTTCTAACTCCTCGTTTTTGGCGGCAATCACCCTCAGCACATTGTCCATACGGGAAAGCCATGAAGTATGAGCCGCCGTGGTGTCGTCATTTTCGGATATTCGGCGCTCCACCTCCGTAAGGCGCTCCTCATGAATGTCCATTTTTTGGACAATGCCATCCATTCTGGCGGACAACCTATCTACCTTGTCCACCACGGTGGCAAAGCCCTGGCGTATCTCTTGCAGCATCGTGGCCATGTCCGGGCCCGTGTGGGAAGCCTCCGCCGCCGGGCTCCTAGGCTGTCCACCATCTCCCGTATGCCTAGTCACTTTCTTCTGTGCTGCAGGCTCAAATTGCAGCTTGGGCTGTTTATTATCTGGTTTCCCCATGATGGCACGGAGAAGAGGCGCGTTCCAACGGTACTCCCTCCGAAACAGACGTAATATGCGGCGGAGGCCCGCACACCGCCGCCACGTCTCCGAGCAGCAAGCGCCTTACTCCTCCTGTGCCCACGGCACAAGTGTAGGGACTTTAGTGCCTAGTCCTTAGAATCAAGGGGCCACAGAGCTTGGACTAGGGTTGAAACAGGCTGGCACACAGCCCAGGTCCGGGGTGACCGTCGCGGCCAGAATCGTGATTGTCCTGCGGAGATGAGCAGCACGGTCTGGCCCGGACTTACAAGTTTCTCCAGGGGGGCAGCGGCAGGCCGAGTGCTTCGCCACCGGTTTTAGTAGCACAGTCGATTCTCGAGGGTCGTCACAGGCTCCCCCACCCGTGCCCGCACTGTGTGCCACACTGGTGGTCCATCCGATAACAGCCAGTGTCCGATGCCGCTGCCCGTACGAGCGCCTCCGCCAGCTAACGGTCCTCCGGCCTGTGCACCACGTGGCGATCCCCGATGTCGCGTGAGTTCCGTAGCCGCCGCCGGCGAGCTCTCAGTCAGGACGTGCCACCGCTGCTTGTTCAGCCCGCTCTTTCTCAGCAATCGCAGGTCGTAGGGTCCCCAAATTTGGACAGAGTGGGCAGCGTCACCTGTCGCTTCACCAAGGGGCTTTTCAGGCAGGTGGGAGCAGATTTGGAAGGATTATTGCAGGATGAAAAAGCCAGGCTGCTGGAGCCTCACTAAGGTGCGGCCATTCAGCTCGTGCGCCCTCTAGCGCCCCCCTAGGGCACCTCCTTTGTCTGCTGACTGATATGTGATCTCCTCTCTTTTGGCTAAGTTGTTAAGAACGGAGTATTCCTTGTTAGACATGTTAATAGATTTTTTCTTCCTTGTATAGTTGAAGCTCGAGATGTCATTTTTTACTAGGTTTTCAAAGATATCCAGAGATTTGTGGCTCACAGGTGCCATGAACGTACTTTTTGTTCGTAAGCCTTTCAGTTGGTCAACTTGATTACTATCAGTTGCTGGTGCAATGTTCTCAAAGAAATGTCTTAAGCGCAAGGTGCGCATGAATTTGAATAGACTAATTTCAAGCTCTAGTTCGTTGGTGTGGCTGGTTGGAATAAAAGAGGTGCCTCTTTGTAATACTTTCATTTCTTGTTCTGACAGAGTGTAAGATGAAATATTCACAACTAGGTTGGTTTCTTCTTCGGTTTCTCCACTCTCTTGCTGAGTGTTGTGTTCCTGAGATCCCTTTCCGTCTCTTTTTCCTTTTCCTTTTCTTTTTGCCTGGCTCCTCCTGTGTCTTCTTTTTGTCCTTCTCCTTCCACTAAAAAAGGGACCGCAGTAAGATTAGATGGTTCGGCACTTGTGGAGGGTCCTTGTGTGTTTATCCATCTTGTGTCTGTGCGTGTATCCTCTTCCGAAGAAGATGTCTCCGTTCCTGTATTGGACCTTTGCGGCCTGTTCTGGCGTCTCCTGGCATAGACCTCAGCCCAGGAGTACACCTCCTCCAGCTTGTAATCAATAGTGTCCCTACGATACTTGCGTATCTTGCGCTCATTTATTTATTTCGTGTGTCTGTCAAGCTGAATTGAGATGTCATCTAATATCTTGGTCAGTTCATCCTTGGTTAGCATGTCAGATAGTTCTTGTTTATTTTGTTCCATGTCCTTGTTGAGTTCTTCAATAGCTCTTGATAGTTTATTGAAACGTTAGAATCACTGGATTAAGTTCCTGCAATCTTCCAAACCTTTTGGTTTAAATGACCGGATGGAGTTTTTATGTTATCTTTGAGAAATATTTGTGTGAGATATTGTATTTTTGAAAAAGTAATGTTTCATTGTACCATATTGATCTTTCACCCCCGGATTGTCATCCTTTACTTATTTAAATCACTTCTTTTCAAAATCACTTTTCATTTATTTACACATCACGTTTTTCATATTCATACCCGATTTGGATTCACACCACTATAAGATGGCCGCCGTTTACAGAGTCATTTTTCTATGTTGATAGTACACGGGTGATTTCACTTCCGTATATACTACGGTACTTTCCACACTTGATAGCGAGGGGCGAACGAAGTAGACGCATGGGTCTATACTACTTCACAAGTAAGTCCTAGGAAGAATTCGTACTAGTGCATGTTATTATTTCTTCTTGAGTTCTTTGTTATTTTCGTTACTTCTTGCACGCAACCACACCGGATGGTCACTTTAATGGTCGAGTTACCAATACTATGGGTTATATTCTATCTTTGACACATAACTGAGTCTATCTTATTTATCATTTTTTAAAACTTGGGCACTACGCAGAGCACATTGGATAACCACTGAATATGACTTGGGATGTGAAAATCGACTTTAAAGCACTTTCAAATCTCGCTACACTTATGTTGCACATGTATGTAATTAGGCATTTTTCGGAGGATTTGATACATAGAATGTTCATTTTGTTTACAGAATACCCCTGATGAAGGACAGACCGTCCGAAATGCATTGGGTAGTGATGTACCTATATGTGTTGTATCAACTTTAAAGCATGAAATTTGTTGATTATAATCATCTGAAAAAAATCGTTTCATGTGAAAACAACATGAAATAAATGAAAAGAAGAATCTAAAACAAGAGTTTATGTGGAAAAAGTTCTTTAGTTCGAACCAACTGTGGAATAACAATGAGAATTATGTTCTAAAAGGTTGTGCCCAAGGAGCTGACACTTACGTTAAGTGCCACAGACATTAATCTGATTACTACACTTCTGATGTCGGGGAGTGATATCCCTGGAGCACACCACACTTTTTCAGTTTGGGATTAAACAGAGGAGTGCGTAATCCGCATCTTTATTGTGATTTTAATAATGTCATCACACACTTTGCAGTGCCATGCTTCATCATAGGGCCGCATCAAACATCCAGTTGCAGACCAACACACTGGACAGAGCGCAGCAATTTTTATGATGAAGAGTGGTGAGGGAGATAAAATAGAAAAGAGAAACAGAAAAGGGAAAAGATGTTCCCTCATGAAGGAACGAGGACCCACCTTTTTTAGAGAGAGGCTGGGGGAGGAGGAGAGGCAGACAAAAAACCCAGAAGGTGCAGTGTGAGGACATCAACCAGTGGGTAACCCACAGCATGTCACGTTAGGGAGACCCGGGCAACAGCAGGGAACACATGTAATTATGAACCTGAGTAGTATTGCCCTGACTCCTAAACAAGAAAATGTGTTGCCAATAATATCGCCACCCCCACTCTCTGTGGCCACAGCTCGGTCTATTCCAACCTCCAAGCTACCCCCCAATTGTACTGAGCTTTCTACACTACCTGCGGCCATTTCAATCAAGGTATTATTATGATTAGGCAAATCCTCAGTGCCCCTTGCCCCCTCAAGAGCTGTAGCCTCAGTTGAAGGCTTTACTAAATCATCAGAGGGAAAGCTTTTTTCTGATAATAGTACCATATCATTCAAGGTAATCTTATTATTAGGCGAAACCTCAATGTTCACTGCCCCCTCGAGGACTGTAACATCTATTAATGGCTTTCTTAAATTATCAGAGGGAAAGCTTTTGCCCGATAGTAATACAACTTGCGGGATCACTTTAAAAAATGACTTCAGTGACGGAGTGATTTTCGACGCTGAGCTGGGATTTTTGCCCTTGGACCCCTTAGAAGACTTACATGTATAGGCACGGTTCGCTTTAACCTGGCCTGTCAAGTAGGATGAAGCTTCTTTTTGCTATTCGCGCTGGGGTTATCATAAATATTATTACTGGGCCCCACAAATTCCGCTTGTTTAATCCCAGACTCCGCTACACCCAAAGAAGAAGCCATGGGCAGACTTAAACCAACATCCACCGAAAACCTGGTGCCTTGAGTGCGCTTATTTTTACCTTTTCTGACCTCAACTTTGCAAGTTTTGTGCTTATTTCCTCTCAGGTTATAGTATCCCTCTACCCCTTTACCACCATTCTTGCTGTTATCACCGGAGCCTCCACTTTCTTGACGCTGCTCCTGATCCAATGTCAGCTCCTCCACCTCTAATGCACTCTCCGTGGCACCTCCGGTCTCCTCTACCCCCAAAACGGGGCACGCAGCTGCACCACGACTTCCAGGGAGAAGGGCATGAGTCCCACGCCCCCGTCGGAGCTCCAGGGCGGCCAGGCTCCACACCAAGAAACCAGCCGTCAGCTGTAGAGCCCCCCGGCGTACTTCCAAGATCTTCTGCCAGCACACCAGGTCCTCAGCTGCCGGGGAGATCACCGCAGCGGCAGCCTTCGCAGATAGACACGCCCCTTCCAGACGCATAGGGTCAATGGACGAGCGGGTGAGGGAAAGATAAATCACCAGCTTTCTTTCTTTCTCCTGCGAGCGAACTTCATTTGGCAGAAATTATGTAGCACACAATGTTAATGTAGCCCTACTTGTCCAACAGCCCCATTATCAAAACACAGCCCGGTAAACGTCTTAACAAGCCCTAAACGGGAGCCCACGAGCAGAGCACCGCAGCAGCTCAAGCGGCTGCCGCCATGTTTCCCGACCATTCTTTATCTTGAGTGTGTCTGCACTTCGGGGCACCCCCTCCTTGGCCTTAGTCCTGGCGCCCCTTTGGCTCCACCTTTTTTGATGGCCCCTTTGTCTTTAACAGCCAGTTCAAGCTTACGAAATACTCGGCAAGGAGCGACATCAGCTATAACAGCCAAATCAGCTACATTAGCTACTTCAGCTCCCTTGTCCAGTGTTATATCGTCCAAAAACAGTAATGCAGACCTGGTTGCCACGCTGCAGGCTTCATTTCAGGGAATGTTTGCATCTATGTCGGCTGACATTAAAAAGGGGTTTGAGACCTCAGCAGCTAGTCAGGCGGATATCAGGTGCTTTTGTGAATCCCTGGATAAAAAATTAAGTGATCTTACAGTGCGAACAGAGGTACTTGAGGACAGAGTAACAGGTATGTCCCTATATCTCGATGAAGCTAAAACGAATTTCACCATGCTTAGAAAAGACGATCAAATTCTTGCAGAAAGGATGGAGACGCTTGAGAACAATGCCCGAAGGAATAATCTCCGCATCTAGAATATCCCTGAAGATAAAGAATGCTTGGTCATTAAGCAGTTTGCTATTTCACTGCTGAAATCTGGCCTTAAAGCAGAAATCTGTCAGTGCGAAGGGATTCAACTTTCAAATACGATCTGACCTGTCCAGGGCTACTTTGGACAAATAATGGGAGTTTGGGAAAGGCTTGAGGCTTTTAGAAGCTATGGTGCAGTGGCTCAACTAGTTTTTCCGGCAGCATTGAGAGTTATGTATAACAAAAGAATGCACAATATTAGATCAGTGCCGGCAGCGGATGAGTTACTTATGACTATGGGTAAAGATAAAAGGAGCGGCTAGCTAGGTGAAGCTTCCTTGAGAGGTTATCTAATAATGTTTAGTATTTACAAAAAAAAACTTAAAGAAAGAGATAAAGGGGAATCTATGCGTATAAGGATGGAGGGAGAGTGTGGAACAAAAAAAAGAAGAAAAAAGTGGAAAATAAGAAAAAAAAGAGGGGAATAGAAAAGTGAAAGAAAAAAGAAATTCTTAAAAAATGGGTGAAATTATGTTTGAAGTAAAATCAGCGAAATATACAATATATATCACAATCAGCACATAACTCACTTTACATATCACTTAACATATCACCTAACGCAATATGGATCTCGTAGAGAGTATAGGATATATAGGATAGATTTATTTCTTCCTCACTCTTATCTTTGACAGTTTTTTTTTCTCTCCTTGTGTTTTCACCGGGTATAACTAAGGCGGGAGTCCATGACAGAGTGCTATCTTCTGGTTCTTCCAGATAGATAGAACAAGGGTTTCCCATGGGGGGAGGGGGGTTAGACAGGGACACAGGGGGGGGGGGGGTTTGCAGGGGAAAAAATTAAAAAAGAGTCCTCATTTTCGTTTTAATTTGGCTCTATGCTTGATCTTATCATTGTTGCTGCCAAAAGGGTGTGTGTGTGTTCAATTCTCTATGTTTAGGGGCATATCGCAGATCGGCTCCTTTAAACCTGGGGTTAAAAAAGTAAAGATGTGGGAACATCAGTATAATGAGTAAATTGGCTATTCTCTCCTGGAATACTAATGGTTTGCAAACTAGTCTGAGGAAAAATATTATTATGCAATATCTCTGAGATTCTAGTGCGCAGATTATAGTACTCCAGGAGACACATTTGGCTGAGTCTGAAATGCTTGTATTGGTTAAAAGGAATTGGTGGATCGATCTTTGCATCACAACGTCACAATTGATACACACTAGAGGAGTGGCAATCTTATTTAAACAATTTATTAAAGCGAGATTAGTCTCTAAAGTGGTTGACTCTGGTGGTCGATGGGTAATAGCATCAGTTATAATATCTGGCTCTCCTATCACTATAGTGGGATACTATGGTCCTAATCAGGATGAACCTTCGGCTTTGAAGGCTCTTTTCTCACATCAATATCTATTTCCCGAACCGGTTATCTTAGCAGGTGACTTTAATATAGTCCTGGATCCCTTAGTGGATAAATCACCCTCTAATACAGCTAAAATTTTATCTAAAACCAGGTCTTACCTGCAAGATAGCATGAGGCAGTTAGGATATAACGACATCTGGAGATCTACGCATGGGCTGCAAAGAGGAGTCACATTTCGAAACTACAGATTTCATCACCAGTCTCGAATTGATTTTATTTTGATTAGCCAATCTTTAGTTAACCTGGTTAAATCGGTATCCCATCTACCATTTCATCTACCAGACCATGCGGCGATTCTCTTAGACTTATAAGGGTTTCCTAAGAGTCGATCAAGCAATTGGTCCTTTGATCGTTCATTACTGTCCTGACCCAATATCATTGATGCTCTTAATGTAGAGGTCCAGTTTTTCATGGATGAAAATATAGGTTTTGCCTCTCCAGGTGTTATTTGGGATGCACTTAAAGCATTCTTAAGGGGTCTTATAACTAATAAAGCTTCATATAGGAATAAAATCTATAGGGAAACAGTGGCCTCCTCAGAACTGGAGTTGACTAAACTCCAAACACAAATTGCTAGGCATCCGGACACCCTTTCTTCCACAGTACATGAGTGGCAGAATAAAGTGACCATCTTAAAGGGAGAGCTAAGCTCAGTTTTAAATGCTAGGGTTTTAGAGAGATGGGAAGCCAGTAAGCTGGCACATTTTGAGTATTGCGAAGGTGCCAGTAAATTGCTGGCATGGAAGACGACGACTTAGCAAGTTCATAATAACATCAACTCAATTACGGCTGGTGGTATAACATCTTCCACCAACGTCGACATTAGGAGAGCGCTTCGTTATTTCTTCAGTGAAATATATTGTGAAGATAAGAACGTCGAGCCAAAGCAGGCTGAAGATTGGCTGGTGGGGGTCTCCCTTCCGAAACTGTCATCAGAACAAAGTAATATACTAGAAGATCCTATTTCGCAGGAGGAGGACAGGCTGGCAGGAGCTAGTAGCAGAAAAGGTAGGGCATCAGGCCCAGATGGTATGCCATCTGAAATTTATAAAGCTCTGATTCCAACAATTCTCCCTTTTCTAACGAAGTTGTTTAATTAGATCCTCCTAGAAGGGATGCCTCCTCCTACATCATGGGATAGCGCCTCAATAACACTGATTCTAAAACCAGGAAAATCAGCAATGAGTTGTGGGATTTATAGACCAATTTCTATCTTAAACACAGATTATAAAATCTTTACATCTGTATCGGCAAACAGGTTGGGGGCTGTGGCAACAAACATCTTGCATGTAGATCAAAAGGGCTTTGTAAGGGGGCGTCAGCTGTACGAGTTGACATATGATCTTATAGGAGCCATTGATATGGCGACGATGGCGTCACTTCCTCTTGCAGTGATGACTTTGGATGCCACCAAGGCCTTCCATAGGGTTAACTGGGTTTACCTATCGGAGGTCTTTGGAAAATTTAACATCGGCAAAAAATGTAGGCGCGCAGTCAAACTCCTCTATAGAAATCCGTCAGCTTCTATACTTGTCAACGGAGAACTATCAGACCCATTTAACATCTCTCGGGGTAGCGGACAAGGCTTCCCCCTCTCCCCCCTTTTATTTGATCTGTATATAGAGTCTTTTGATCAACGGATTCGAGACAATAGTAACATCAAGTCTTTTGTGTTTGAAGGATGGGAGATGAAGGTAGCCTTGTATGAGGATGATGTTCTCATTTTTACATCTGAATTACGGTGGGAATTTCCGGCTGTAATTGCGTTGGCAGAGGAGTTCGGAACCGTATCTGGCTATGAAGTCAATGCTGCCAAAATGGATATAATGGTCTGGAATGACTCTGTGCAAGTGGCAGGGGTACAGCTAAGTCCAGTCCTCCGTTACTTGGGCCTAAATATATACAAGGATATAAACGAGATAGTTCCAGCAAATTTCTCGCTCATTGCCAAAGAATGCCGTAGACTAATGAAATCATGGTCTTCACTTCCGCTATCTTTATTGGGTAGATCCAACCTAGTTAAAATGACTATTTTACCGAAGGTTACATTCTTATTTAACACCATCCCCCTTTTTTTTTAACCAACAATGATAGCCAAACTCCAAAGTGATATATGCTCTCTTATTTGGAATAATCGCAACCCTAGTATTGCCTGGAAGAAGATTAGGCACCGAAGAGAGAAGGGTGGTTTGGCGGCGCCCGACCTACAGCTCTATGGGTGGGCCTTTCAAGTGTCCCATGCCAGGATGTTGTTAAAATCTCCGATAAACTCGGGATGTGGGCACATGTTTGCTGCATTACTGGGGAAAAGGTTGCAGACCATGAATTCTTGTTTAAGTTTGGGGATCCCAAGTTATAAATAAAAGTAAAACTGAAGGTGTTGAGAGATATATGTAGAACATGGGCTAAACTTAGGCGTTCCATTAAAATTGATTATTATTCTTGTAAGGCCCCATTATGGAATTCACCTGGATCACCGAGCTGGCTTTTGGATAGCCTTGCTGTACCACTGTGAGAGGCAGGATTGGTGGTATGGGGTGATCTTTTTGTTGATGGTAGCCTACTCCCGTGGGAGGTATTGAGTTTAATATCAGGGACTCGGTTTTCCAGGTTCAAATACTTACAAATATACAAAGCTGGGCACACTCACAGATTTCTGTTAAAGGTAGATTTCAGCTAGGGGGTGATAGTATATTAGTGTCCCTCTTAACAGATAAACTCCCATCTAAGAAAGAGGTTTTACTCTGGTACAATCTTTTACTGGATGAAATCGAGGGGGAGTTCCAGTTGCCTGATCTGCTGTGGACCGCACATATTTCTAATATCTGCGTGGAGAACCTGTGGTTTGAGTCCTTTAAGATCATGTGGAACATTGTGAAACCGTCTTGGCTATGCCGAAACCATTTGTTCACGTTGCATAGGGCCTATTATTCGCCTCAACGTTTGTCGAAGTTTTCGGATAACTCACCTGTCTCATGCCCTAAATGCAGCATGGTAGCAGCTTCGGATTTGCACATGTTCCTAGATTGCCCACTTTTATCACTTTTTTGGACTTCAGTTTGCTTATCACTTTCCACCTCCTTGGGATCCCAAGTTACATTATGTCCTGCTCTTGTCATCTTTGGTGTTTCCCCAGAGTTTAATGGGCCGGCAAAAAATGTACTTTTCTTTTGTATTTTGTTTGCCAGGAGGGAAATATGTAGGAGATGGAAGGATCCGCTACCTCCTACCTTACTCGATTGGCGCATTTCTGTGCTACAAACATCGAAGTTGGACCTCTCAAGATCAGGAAACTTATGCAACAGAAATTTCTGGATGTTATTAAATTGGTAATGGTCCTTTGATCGATCATGGGTTTTTTAATCTTTTTTTTTTTCCCCAATGTCCAGTGATTACGCTGCTTGGCACCTTTATCCCACATTTGTCTATACCCAATAAAGTTGACATCGGTATAAGAATGGCTATATGAATGCAGCATGCGACCCTAACGGTTGTTCCACAGTGGTTTAGTTGGAGTTTTTGCACTACTTACTATGGGGCAACTTGTGCTGTTTCACCAATAGCCCCTACCAGTTTATCTGTGACAGTAAGCTCAATTTCATCTCCACATGCTACCATTTGGTCACCAAGGGCGAAATATGAGGCCACTAAAAAAAAGAAAAAAATTTAAAAAAAAAGAAAAGAAAATGTGTTGCCAAAAAGTCTGGGTTTTGTTCCTACTTATCAGTTAGACCCTTTCAAACTTAAATGTGATCTAGGTGGTTTCTTTCGGAATGTTCGCCTCAAGGTGTTTTTGAAGGAACTGAGTCCAGTGAGGCAGATAATGATACGAGACTCAAGAACAGATCAACAGATCAACATTTGTGCCACCTTTGGGTCAACTACCACCCGAGATAGGAGTGTTTTTCAACAGGCAGTTTTGAGGGATGTGGAACAAATGGTAACACAGAATAATGAGAAACCATTCTTCAATCTGTCTAATGTTGAAAGAAAGACCCTAAAAAATCTGAGGGATATTTCAACAATAGTTATCAAGCCCGCTGATACAGGCGGAGTGATTGTAATCCAGGACAAGCACACTTATAACACAGAGTGCTTGCGCCTGTTGAGTGACAGAACAAATTATGCTGTTTTAAGTGAGGACCCTACTGAAGAACTAAGGGTTGTGATCACTTCTTATGTAGAAGAGGCATTTACTAACAGTTCGATCAGCCTTTTTATGCAATCAAAAACCAACAGTGCCATACTTTTACACTTTACTTAAAGTGCTTAAACCTACACGCCCACCACCAGGACGGCCTATAGTCTCTGGAACAAACTTGATTTTAGAGCCACTGTCAACATTTTGTGACAGTTATCTACGTCCCATGGTGCAGAAGATGCCAGCTTATCACAAGGACTCCCGTAAGGTTTTGAACCTCATAAAGAAGTTGGAATTCGACTCTAGCAGTGACCTAACGATTGGACTCCACATAGAGTCACTGTATACAAATATCTCCCAACGTGAGACCCTAAGGTTGATAGAAGATATTCTGTTTTCAGAGAGTTGGGAGCACCAAACTCCAAGAACATTCATTCTCTGTCTTCTAGAATTGTCTCTGACTAAGAACTTCTTCAAGTATGAAGATACGCTCTATAAACAAGTCCATGGAACATCCATGGGGTAGCTCCTGTGCACCTAGTCTGGCCTGTCTCTATGTTTGGCGATTCTAAGATGCGAACATCTACTCTCAAGCCAACCCTTTTTATGACCAGATAAGGGTTGGGCGGCGATACATAGATGACATTGTTATCATCTGGAGAGGGGTCCAAAAACAGTAGAAGACTTTCTTAGGTGGTTGAACTAAAGAAACCAATTTCTTTTCTTCACAGGAACCATGACTAATGAGGCATTACCGTTCCTGGATTTGAGCATCAGAGGAGAAAATAGGGGCCTTGCCAGTAGCATCATTCACAAACCCACTGACAGGAATAACTTGTTGTCGTGTAAAAGTTTCCAGCCCCGATCCCTGAGGGAGAACCTCCCATATGGTCAATTCCTGCGCCTCCGCAGGAACTGTTCTACTCTAGTTGACTTTAAAAAAGAGGCGGATCTATTATGTGATTAACTTAGAGAGAGAAACTGCCCAGAACATGTAATCAAAAGAGCCGAGGAACATGCTAGAAATTGCAATAGAGAAGTGCTCTTGGAAACACATGAAAAAGATTCAACAGACAGAAGTATCTGTGTGACCACTTATAATACCATGTCCAATCACATGAAACAAATAGTGCAAAAGAACTGGCGGATCCTTAACTCCAATGGGTTAAACTATCTAGTCCCCCTTTTCTCTTTCAAAAAGAGTGGCAGCATTAAAGACACAATTGTGAACACATGGCCAAGGGCCTAAGTAATCCGGTCACAGAATGAGAACAATGATGGCAATTACCACCGGTGATGAACCACTATGCATGTGGATATTGCAGGGTGTGCCCTATATCTGTAAATGGCAAACATATAGACATTGGTATGTGTCGTCCCTGGGAGCAGAGAAATACAATGACATGCAATTCTGATAATGGTTTTTATCTATTAAAAAGGCCTGTGCAATAGGCAATATGTCGGGATGACAACCCGCAGAGTGAAAACACGCATATTGGAGCACATGAGCCCCATACGTTGCGCAAAACCAATGCGAAGTTGACTGCACACTTCAAAGAGTTGGGACATTCTGAAAGAGAACTGAACTGGACTGTGATTTGACAAACCCTTCATTCCACCTAATGTTACTAATATTTCTAATTTCCTCTTAGTGAGAGAACAACAGTGGGTGGATAGACTAAAGAGCAGTTCAAGGGGCCTCAACAATTGCATCCCCTAGTTCCAATTATATGGGGTTATGAGCAAATAAGTAAGTAGCTCTTGCAGGCAGTTGGGCATATGCAGCAGTTTCAAAATGGCCGCTGATAAGAGCACAATGGACTAAGCAGTGTAGCGCTCCAGTTCCCACTTCTGAGTCCACCAGCCATGCACTCAGGCTCACTCACGCTACTACGTATGTGAAAGAACCTTTTTAACGCGGGTCCTGGATATTGCCGATATCTTCGGTGGACCAGGCTGGGAAACAGACAACTGTTGATCTTTGGCGTAGTAAGTGGGACCAGGCAGGGGAAATTATAAAACCCGTAAGGAGGGGGACGTACTCTTCGAGGACTCCATCATGTTAGACCGAAGCGAGAAATCAGCCACTCCTCTACTGTAACTGAGCTTAGTTTAGCCATGAGCTATTTTGATTATACCGGTATCAAACTCATGAGGAGGGTTTACGTATGTTCCAAGGACTCCGTCTTGTTATATTGGAGCCTCAAATCAGTCATCCCCCTACTGAAAATGAGCTAAGTTTAGCCGTGTGATAGTTTGAATATACCGGTATTGGCTCTCGAATTGAGTACCACCAAGGACAGGCCGGTAGCTGTGGAGCAGACTTTGATTTTACTAATTCTGTGGGGCATATATATATATTTTCTGATACTATTGATATTTGCAGACAGTTGGTAGGTTTATGGTGATTTTTATGTTTACTTTTAATATAGTGTGACAATAAGATCACGTTCCATGATGGTCCCGGGTTCAGAGAAATTCTGGTGAACTTGGGTAAGTCGAACTGATCTTGAATTTAAATATGGGTGAATCAGTGGGAAGCCAGGAGAACACTAATGGGCTCAGTCGGGTACTAATGACCTTTACCAGGTTAATGAGTATGAATTGTCCCCTAGAGGGGCCATGAGACTGTCCCTTTGTTTTAATCCCACGTTTGATAGTGTCTGTTCTTTGAAAAGCACAGTGTTTGATCATCTTTTTAACACACAACAAATTTTATTTAGAGATCACTGGGTTACTGCATGATTGTTGGATACAGTCTGTGAAAGGCTACATAGAAAAGGGAGGGGACAGGAGTTTCTGCTAGAAAATCATTAGATATATTCTTTTGTTGATCTTTTTACAGAAAATGGCCACCTCTCCTTAACTGTTGGAAAAAGGCTAATCAGAGACTCTCTGTTCTTTGTTTGATATTTACACCTTAGTTAAGGTGAAGAACATAAAAATAAAGGTATCCACAGCCTGATGAAGGCCAGTGTGACCCAGGTGAGCATGTAGGATTGGCCAAAACATGTTGGTTCCTGCAGCGTGGATATAGGGGTACTTGTTTCCCTAGAGTATCCCAACTTTGACATTTTTTAATCCTTTCAAGGGGAACCAGGATTAAAGGTTAACATTTGGTATCCCATAAGATAGTTTTATATTTGCTTGTCTGCACTTCTTGATCCCTTCTTGAGAGAACATCTTTTCCCTTTTCTGTTTTTCTTTTCTATTTTATCTCCCTCACCACTCTTCATCAAAAACATCTTTGCGCTCTGTCCAGTGTGTTGATCTGCACCTGGACGTTTGGTGCTGCCCTATGATGAAGCATGACACTCCAAAGTGTGTGAGGGCAGTATCAAGAAAAGTATTTCCTTTCCCCCTCTCGCTTGCCTCACACTAATGATTCTTGGCTCTCCTTACTATCTGTACAGGGAACTAAGGGATATATTTTTCCGGTTAACTCTTGGTTTTTAGTCCTTCTCTCTTGAGTGAGTTTTCCACCTTGGAAGGGGAGTCAGAGAAGGCTCATTCCCTGGTCTCTTCTTTTTGTGATAATTATTTCCACACAACTAGCCGGAGGGGTGAGGGCTCCATTGGGTGCATCAAACAGTGGGTCAGTGCCCTCGTTGGGCACACTTTATTCATAGCAAGGGGTGCCAGTAGCAGAAACAGAGTCAGATGGGCTAATCGAAAATGGTAGTGGCACCCCTATGTCCAAGAAGGGGAACCTCCGCCAACTCTTTTTTTCAGTTGCCACAAACCCTATTGCCCTCTGTAACATTCTGTCTATTGATGTAGATTGGGGGGGGGTCTGGGGCCCTCCAGCACATTCCTGCTTTCCCACTGTGACCAGCTGTAGAGCACCCTAATTGTAATGGGGGATGATCCTGAATAAAACTCACAATGTCTAGTAAATCATTTGCTGGATACTAGTGTACTTGGACAGTGTTGCTGCAGATTATGTTAACCACCAGTCAATGGATCCTCCAATAGATATAGTCAGCTAAATGCAGGCAACTGTAACTTTGTGAATGGGTCACAATGCCCTGCTTTCCAGACTAAGTCATTGGAGGGGTGGCCCAGTCCAGCCTCATCCATCCACTGAAAACGCACAAACTGGCCCGCTTTTTGCCAGGACACAGCCCAGGAGCATCTTGCACTACAGGACAACGTCACACTTTTAAGTGCAGGTTTGTGGTCTTGGTTGCAAGAGGTGATGAGGCTTGAAGTTCCCCAGCAGTGACATGCCTTCCCCCTTAACATGGCTCACCAACAGCAGGCAGGCAGACAAACTGACAACACATGAGCTGTTGGACAGCATCACGCTTTTAAAGGCAGATTTCTGGTCTTGGCTGCAAGGGGTGGTGAGGCTTGTAGCCCTCCAGTTGTATTCCTCATTAATACAACTTCCCTTTTGATATGGCTCTCCACCAGCAGGCAGGCAGTCAAAATGGCTTCTGGACAGCCCTAAACTTTTAAGCACAGATTTCTTGATGAGGCTGCAAGGGGTGATGGGGCTTGAAGTCCCCCAGTAGTGCTCCTTTTGACGTGGCTTCCCCCTTGATATTGCTCACCAACAGCGGGTAGGCAAGCAGGCAAAACATCTACCAGGATATCCATCTGGAACCAGAGCTTTGCCTAGTTCAAGCTAGCAATAAACACGACCTTTTCCACAGAGATGGGTTCATGTAGTTGTTCTAGTCTTTCTCGAGAAGATATTGGTTGGGGTTTTAAGAGCACCGATACCTTTGCCTGTGAAGGCGACATTGCCTCACATGTATACAATGTTTGGTAAAAGAGGCCAAAAGGCTTCACAATATCCCTATCGATGGTAACAATGTCAGCCGCGAATGTACAAATTGCTAGTATCCTTTCTCTATTCATATAAGCCCTGAATTGTGAAGCAAATAGCTCTCCTGCTTTATTACTCATAACAAAATACTTTAATTTTGTTCGCACAAGGGCATATTCCGCTCAGTCCATGTAAGGGGTTTTAAGTTGTGTGCAAGCAGACATAATTTTCCACCAGGTCTTTTGAGAAGAGGTTTACTTGTGTTATTGTTTTAGGCTGGTGAACTGGTTTTGTAGATGCTTCCTTTTGTCCTTCCTCAACCTTTTCATTTGTGTTGCCTCAACGATAATAATACCTTTCCATACTGCCTTAAGGGTGCCCAAGGTTGTTGCTATAGATGTCTCTGGATATCATTAGTAGTAAGATAGTCTGTGGTTGCCATCCCCACTTTGCCTTTAACTGTTAGGTAATGTATCAGGACATTGTTCAGTCACCAGGAGTGATCCCCGATTGACAGGGATAATGTGAGGGTCAGAGAGGGCCATAGGTCCAAAGGAAATATCTATTGTGTGTGCCAGGATTCATTATGAAATTATGTAGGTGGGTGCATGTTTTGTAGTTGTGTGAGTAATATGTGTTAGCACTTCTTTTCCATGTTTCTCTCCCCAAGGGTCTACAAGGTTCACCTCCGCTAGCCATTCCCTCTAACCCCTGCTGATCTTTCCTCCCCAGTCATATATTTGATGAGAAAGATCCACTTGGCCATCCATCTCCTTGTTTAGGTCTCCCTCCACTATTATCCCTTCTATCTCTCCCTCTGCAAACTCAAAGATTGTGAAAGGTGAAGACTTAAGGAAGGCTCCAGGCCCATGTTCCTGGCGTTAAACTGTAACTATATTTTATGTCATGCTTCCCAATCATATTATCACAGCAAGGACTGTTCCTTTCTTATCCCTTTAGATCTTTTATATTCTGCAATCAAATGAGGTACGGCAAAAGATATCAACCCATGCAGATTTTGAGAACTGTGAGGAGAATTTCAGTGTCAGAAAAACTTTTTAGTGGTCATCCTACCCCAGTCACTTTTTAGTAGTTGTGTCTACTAGAGGAGACCAATGTCACTCTGTGAACTCCTTAGAAGATGGCTGCCTTCTGCTTTGCTGGTGCATAAAGGCCTGTCACACTGAGGCCAATCAATCATTCCATCTTGGTACAAGACACCTTGTGGAATTTATGTGGGATGACATCCAGGTCTCAGCTCTGTAGTCTCTCCCTATGTGCCTGGTGCCTTGTCCCTTGTCAATGTGAGTGTCTCCCGCTGACATCTCAAACTTGTCCCATGAATGAGTAGATACCTCTTTATGCCCTCTAATGTTTTCCCCTTTCTTGTGTGTGGTATGACTCCTGTGAAGGTTTCCTATTCCCTTTCATCCACATAATTCTCCTTCCCACCACCCTTGCCCTCCCAATCCCCAATTTTTAAGTCTCTCATCCTGAGATTGGTGGTCATCATCAAATCTGAATGTCATCAAGGCCCCCATATCCTCCTTTAGCCCTTCCTCCCAGTCACTCCAGGGTGACCCAAAGTTATTTCCTATCAACTCATGTATTCTGCCCTAGGCTTCCGCTTCATTGCTGTGTGTGGTTGGGGATTTGCAGTTTTTTGGCTTTTTCCAATGCTGCTTCTCTTGCTTTTCAATTTCTTTGGGATAGGACCCATTTTGGATTTGCATACTGTTTGCGATTCTTGCCCATGTGTTGATCCAGGCAGGCTTCTTCTAGTCTCACTCTCGGTTTGTGAGTACCTTTACAGGCCTAAGATCAAAAGGGGTTCTACTTTTGTTCTAACAACATTGTTGGTGTCTTTACGCCTGAAAATGTGAAAGAAATGGGGGGGTTCGCATTGATAGCAAATATCTTGTTTGCACAGGTGATCAGTCACTTGACAAAACACTTTCCTTCTGTGCAGGGTTGTTGCTGCTATGTCATGAAATAAGCATAGTCTATGGCCTACGGCTACTTAACAGCCTGGGTCCTGAGCAATACCATGACTTTTCTTCTTCTTGAACTAGAGGACCTACTTTAGTATGTCTGGGGGCATCCCATCTGGGGCCCATTGTTGAGTCCCTGTAGGTGTGATCTAGGCATAGTGGAGGATTTCCTGACTTACTCCTAATATAGTCCAGCTACATATGAATGTAGGACTGGATGTCTTGGTTCTCTGCTCCTCGTGGAAGGCCTCTGATCTGGATATTGTTACACCTGGAGTGGTTCTCCAGATCTTTCAGTTTAATTATAAAGCTATTGTGCTTTTGCGTCTTTGATCTTAGCACTGGGAAATAGCATTGATCTATGATCTCAGGGTCTCTAGGGACATTTCTTTCCCTCACCTATGGTCCCCCAAGAGGTAAAGATAGTTTATCAGTGCTCTTTCCCTTTTGTACCACTTTTGGCCGCCATAAGTGTGGCAGGGTATGCTCAGACGTGAGTCCCTTGCTCACTCTGCCACTGGATTCAAGCAAGCCAGGCTGAAGACGGCTGGAATGCCAGAATCCGGTCCTCGGAAGCTTGTTTCCGGTCCAGGGAAGACATGGCTTGGCAGTTTGGGCTAGACTGTTCCCATGAGGCACAGGGTCAGACTGATTTGCATATAGCCATGTCTGAACTGGGGTAGCAGAGTGGGCTAAAGAACAGTGATGGATTAAACCCAGATCTTTTGACTGGGTGTGAGTGTTTGATTGATTCAGATGCTCAGTCCATCACCACCCCCTTTTGTACCACTTTTGGCCGCCATAAGTGTGGGAGGGTATGCTCAGACGTGAGTCCCTTGCACTCTTTGCCACTGGATTCAAGCAAGCCGGGCTGAAGATGGCTGGAATGCAAGAAACCGGTCCTCGGAAGTTTGTTTCCCGTCCAGGGAAGACATGGCTGGGCAGTTCTGGCTGGACAGTTCCCATGAGGCACAGGGTCAGACTGATTTGCATATAGCCATGTCTGAACTGGGGTGGCAGAGTGGGCTAAAGAACGGTGATGGATTAAACCCAGATCTTTTGACTGGGTGTGAGTGTTTGATTGATTCAGATGCTCCGCCTGTAGTGTTCTAATCTAGGACCCTGATCGATACTGTGACCTTATGCCCCTATTCAGCTATAAATCCATTTATTCCCTATATTGGCATAACCGATCAAATGCAATATTCAGAAACTCGTCTCTGGCCTCGCACGAACAGAGCCACATTTCAGAATCGCTTTCTCTGCCACTTCCTTTGCAACCAATTAGTGCAATGACATAGCAGAAGTTACTATATAAGATTCCTAGATTAACACTCCGAGTTCTTCAACAAGATAAAAACTCAGCCACCTGGAAATCCCCGCTTGCTATGTTTTGATTAGTAATAGAACTCTAATGAGCACTGATAGACGATCACTTCCTAGTGACATCTTTATTGACGTCTTCTGTCCAAAAACTTACGCCAAACAAGGCACCTTTCAGGTATAAATATTACCAACGTTGCCTTAAGCAAACGCTGCTAGCTGCCTCAATGCCATCGCTGCTGACGAAGCTGCTGTTATGCTGATGATACCATAGCTGCTATCGCTGCTAACGAGCGAACGATGGAGTGGTGAACTTAGGAGCTGAACAGCCGTCCCCCTGCAAGAGCCCAGCAGATGCAAGCTGCCCGTGGACGCTGCCCCTCCTCCTCCTCCTCGACGCGCTGAGAGAGACGCTGTCTTTTCTCCTGCAGAGAAATCCAGCTCTGGCGTTTCCAGGCTACCCCTGCGGGTGACTGGGATATTGACCCCCTGAAGGAGATACCAGACCTCCATCATTCTATTCCAGGGGTATGGTGTTGACTAAACCCTTAGAGAGAATTCTTGAAGCAAACCTTGGCAAAACCAACATAACTTAAAGCTACTTACTTACTCCCCTCCCAAGTATTAGGCTTAGGTCAGGTACACTGGGGTAGGCGTAGTTAGAAGCATCAGTTGAGTATTTTAGCCTAATGTATATATGACTGTATATATGTTTTATTCATTTTAAACCATTGTATGGCTAAGAAACCATATCAATGCTTTTACAGTATTATTTCGCAATACTCATCTTACTGTACGTACTTTCTATAATAACAAGTCTTGCAATTGTGGCAATTCATTTCTCTTGTACGAGAAGAAAGACTGTTCAATAAATGTTACCCTTTATTGAAAACGCCAGTCTCTCTATTCTCTACATATTGTGAAAGTAAACTGCACAACCACTGATTGAGTAAAATAACTGTCTATTGTTCACACGACTCCAGAGATTGACTCTTATCTGAGGAGCAAAGTTGTCATGTTGCATGGTTGTTGGAAAACTGAATTCCTTCTTGGCTGTGCCAGGGAAGCTGATCACTTCCTATTCAGTCAAGAAAGTTTCCAGTGACCTCTGAGCTAGTTGGTAACAAACCCAATTAAGTTTAGCATAGTCAGTGGAGGCCTGGAAGATCCGCACTTCTACGTCGATACTACTGTTTATGTTATTCCAATGCGCAGGGCCTATTGAGAAAATAGGAACTACACTACATGGCGCTCAAACGTTTGGTAAGGTGATAATCTAACGCAAGACGTTAGAGTAACTCAGTCGTGCATATTTCACACAGACCCCTTTCTCCCGTAAATACTCCAATAGACGTCTGGAGTGGGTGAAAGGTTAAAATCCACCCAAACTCAGTAGGAAGAGATTCCTATGTAAAGCTCTGGATTATTCAACGTTGAAGGATACAGTGTTCCAAAATATTGTGCACCTAATCTTTGTCTCCTTGGAGACCTACTCTGCAAACCTTGCATTTATACAATGCCAGGAGAAAACGGAACCACTGGGGCCGCAGCAGATGCGACTCAGCAGGGTCCCGACACTACTACTGAACCGGGTGCAATAATTATCCCGGTACATTTAAGAAAGTCTATACCGTTAAAACTTATAGAAAATGGACTGACACCACAAGGTGGTACAGTAATTTTTGTGATAGAGGCACACGAATATCGGCAGACAGAGGTATTCTATTCATGGATAAACTTTCCAGCGGCAAACGCTAGAACAAAAGAGTTTCACTATTACAAAATAGAGAAACCACCGGATGAGTACGCTCCTTTCGAGGAGACTGAAATCCCACTAAAATTCCAAGAGCACCTGCTCTGGTTTAATTGTGCTCTAAAACATAATGATCATATTACCAGGCTCGGTCCACTAGGTAGACCAGAAGCAACGTGGCCGGTTCTAGCCAGCTACACACCACATCCGGACATTGCAAAAATGTCAAAAGAAGAGCTGTTAGTACAGCTAAAAACACTTATAAAAATACATAGGCAATTAGTCCAATATGTAATGCGGACTGCAACAGTCCAACCAGCTGTTAATGTACCACAGCTGACCCCTCATCAGGGGAACATTAATAAAATTACACCACAGAACATACAATCAAGTCTTGGTAAAACACCCGTAAAACGGGAACAAATTCCTTTCTGGTTAGCGCAGAAAATCACTCAAATAGAGGCAGTATTTCCGGATACTACCCCTATCGAGAAACACAGAATCTTGACCATCTGCCTTCCTATGGGAATCGCACCACACGTGGAGGACTGTGACACTTGGGGTACAGTCTTTGCTTCCATTTACACAAAAACACATGGTGTTCCGTCTATGGCGGTAATACCAGATGTACTAAGACAGATTAAAAATGAATATGGTCCAGAACCTGCCTTAACTCTTGGTATGAAATTACTGAAAGACTTCAAGCAGGTCTCGGCTATGTTATTAGCCAATATAAAGGGAGAAGCAGCATCTGTGGCGATCCGCCAGAAATTGAAGGAAACAGATATAACAGATCAGCCAATTGAGCTTGCCAGAATCATAGAGAAATCATATGAAGAATTAGGTAGAGACAGCTTGGGTGGGAAGCCAGTAAAGCCCCAACTGCTCGAAAATCCTGAAAAATTATTTATTAAAAATAATTCAAACACTCCTAAAAAGAGCTGGGATGGAAATAAACAATCCACTCCCAAGGAAAAAGTTTTCCAGTCCAGAGGAAGGTCTCCTCGACGGAGGGAAAGAACTCCGACTCGAGAACACCAGTCTCCCCAAAGGGAGCCCTCTGAGAAAAGATACAACCTTAGAAATAGGGATAATTTGAAGAAGCCTGATAGATATCAAAGTATTGATACATGTCCCTCTCGATCTTTTTCGCAGAAATCGGAAAGAAGAGGACGGTCATACCCAGGAGAGCACGCCAAGTCCAAAGACAAGGAACCTGCTCCGAGTAAAAAATCTCAATTTCCGAAAAAGAAGGTGGCCAGTATTAGAGTAATCAACCATGCCAAGAATAATGAGGACACAGTTGAAAAACGGGGAGTGGGCACAGACAATGTTAGACAGTGCAGCAGAAATCACTATAGCCCGCAAGATCTTGATGAGTCATCTGGAGACAGTGGACACGAATGAATACATTCAGGTTGAAACTGCTGACACCAGACTTAGCGAGCCCCATAAGATATACGAAATAACATTGCTTATAGAGGGTTATAAGACTAGGAAAATAAAGGGTCTATTTTGGGATAAACTCTCAAAAGGCTATGATATTCTGTTAGCTGAAAAAGATTGGCCCCCAGAGTTTGTCAGGGAGTGCCCTCGTGGCGAAGAAATGATTATGCCTGCCTTCTCAAATCACATTCCGATTCACAAAAAATATACTTATGCAAGGAAATGGGCAGAAGCCCAGGCACCGGCATTATATAAAAATCATGTAGGATGGGATGAGGACTCACCTCCTCACAAAATCCAGTTAAAAAGTGAACCAACTGCCCAACGGCAGTATCCCATTAAGCAAGAAGCTAAAAAACAAGTCAGGGAGATCTTAGATCAACTTGAATACCAGGGGGTGATTGAAACATGCACCTCTCAAATGAACAATCCTTTGTTTCCTGTCTCCAAGCCAGACAATTCATATCGTCTAGTTTTGGACTACAGACACCTTAATGCATGTTGCAAAACTTTTGCAGTACAAAATTCGCATAGTGCTGCACTAATGAATAACATAGTTAGGAAAAAATATAAAACAACATTAGACATATCTAATGGTTTCTTTTGTCAAAACATTGCACCAGAAAGCAGGTATTTGACCGCTTTCTCTGTAATGGGGTCTCAGAAAAATTTCTGTAGGCTCCCACAGGGGTTCAAGAACAGCCCAGTACTATTCTCAGCTAGGGTAACAGAGTTACTACAAATATATGACGATGAGACATTATCTAACGTAGATGATATCTATCTCACAGACGACGACTTGGATACTCACTTGAAAAGAGTGAACACCATTATACTTGGGTTCGCAGCAAAGGGTTACAAATTCAACTTTAAAAAGTCTCGAATTGCCCATCTGACAGTACTATTCTTAGGATACGAATTATCAAGTGAAGGGAAAACCCTAGCGGACAACTTCTTAGAGAAGTGCGCTGTACTCCAAGCTCCAAAAACGCTGAAGAATTTACAATCCATACTAGGTTTTCTGAATTTCGGAAGAACATATATTCTAAATTACGCAGAGAGGGTTAAACCTCTCTACGAACTAATTAAACCTGATTTTAAACAAATCAATTGGACTCAAAAACACACAGAAATTTTAAGATCACTGCAAACAGACATGTTAGCAAAAACAAAATTGAATACACGAGACAACACACGCGATCTTGTAATCCGAGTCATCCGAGGAAGATGCGGATTCACGTACCTGACCTCTAACGAGGGAGAAAAGGTACCAATTTCGATTAAATCTCACTTGTACACACAAGCAGGAAAAACATTCAGTCACACAGAAAATACTGTGAAAGCAGTGCAAATTGCATTAGCCAATGAACGAGAACTAGCACACGGCAAAAGGATTAATATCCTCACAGTGGAATCCGCCTTCGAGGCGCTATTCAGCCCAGTAAACCTGCCTACAGTGTCACTGGATCCAAAATGGATACAGTGTATAGATTCTCTTGGAGCGGAAGATGTGAAATACTATTTCGCCCCGCAATTCGAAGAGCTGAATGATTTAGAATATGAAGAAGAATATCCTCTGCCAATCGAACTTCTGCCTCTCCCACAGTACGCCGGTATAATCTATACAGATAGATTTGTACAGCATTTCAACGTAGAGAGCAAATCCTACGATGCAGCCTGTGCGATTGTTAAAGGTCGTTGGCTGTGCGGTAAATTCAGACCGAAAGTAACAAAAACTGAATCAGTAAGAAACTGTTCGGCTCAGAGAGCTGAAATCAGATCTTTAAAGATGGCGCTTGAAAATCCAGAACGTGAATTCCCGACACTAATTGTGTGTGATTCTCATTTATGCGTCAACTCTTACAATAATAAACTGCAGAGCTGGATTGAAAACGAATGCAAAGATGACACAGGTGCCACAATAAAGCATAAATTGCTCTGGAAACAGGTAGCTCTTTTACAGAAAGAACTACAAAAGACTCACGTGATACACGCACAGAGTCTTCAACGTGATGGCATTCACGTTGCAGGGAATTCATTGGCTAAAACAGCCATAGCGGAAGCAACTAAACCGGCTTCCGTAGCCACAAAAAAGCGTGCAGAAAAATACATAGACGGGGAAACCATGCTGGCAGTAAAAACAACCGTAAAAGGCGGCTGTGCAGCACTACCCATGAACTATCCACTCAATTATGCATACGTAATCGATGCAAACTCCGTTCCTTTTGCTCAAATCCCTGGAGTGGGGGATAGGGTAATTCCAAACAGGGACCGGAGGGGCTTCCTATTACAGGAAGCACATATGGGGTTGGGTCTGAGACACCAAACAATCAGGGACTCTCTGAGAGAATTAGAATCAGAGTACTGGTGGCCGTAAATGAGTGAAGGCATTCATGAGTTTGCAAAAAACTGTGAAGACTGCAACAGAGATCGCAGTGAAGAACCGGCCAGTGTAGTGTCAGAAGCCCTAATAGAGAGCATTAGGCAATCTATCCGCGCTATCAAAAAAGAGAAACGCGTCCCATTGTACATCCTTAAGGCTAAACACACTTTAAAAATGTTGCCTCCAGCGCTCGGCTGACGCCAGAACGGTTATAAAAGATCTGCGAGTCTTTATCGGCACATACGCAATTGCCATGTTCCATTCTGACCAGGGTCCTGCTTTTAGCTCTCGAGCTTATAAGGAGGCCATGGCCAGCATGGGAGTTGGGTTGCAGTATTCTTGTCCGTCACACCCCAAAGGAAATAGTGTGGTAGAAAGAAAAAACCCAGACATAAAGCGATCTATAACAGCGAAGGTATTAGGTTCAGGCGCTGGGTGGGTCAAACATCTAATAAGTGTCCAAATCAGTCTTAATAACTTGCCAAGAAATTCTCTAAAAGGTTTCAGCCCATACGAACTATTGTTTGGAACTAGAATGAGAGTTCAGGACTTAGATAGTCAAGTATCAGTGGTACAAGATAAGAAAACAGACTTTGACATCAAAGATCGTTTGGCTGTTTTACAGGACTTGAATGAAACAAGAAAATCCTTAAGCAACATAAAGTTAAAGCAACAGCCAGATACCACTGACGAGGCACCACAAGCAACAGCCCCAGCAAGACCTGTCTGGATTCCAAAGATTGGGGATCTAGTCAGAGAAAAAATAGCGGTGAAGAAGGAATTTGGGCCTTCTTACAGAAAAACAGTACCTGTCTTGGCAGTCACCGGAACAAGATCAGTAGTACTACCGCCCCTTGCTGGTAAAAAGGAGAACAGAGTTGTATCTATCGACCTGGTAAAACCACAAGCATGTGGCCTATAATCAACAGTAGGCCCAGTGGACTCCCAAGAAACAACAGAATACCCAAACTTGCAACAATCCAAGAGGTTCAAACTGAAAGACTAATCACATTCGATCAGCCTGCAGTGCACAGAGAAGGACTATGCAATAATGCCATGGAACTTGTGCCTCTTGAGACACAGATTGAAACAGTTCATCAAGAAACACCAGTCTACAATAATGTGGCATCAGAAAGTGCTACCGAAAGACGGATTGAAAGAACAATTCCAACAATTGACAGAACTGCCTCTGGTTATTTCATCGGCTTCGACAACTTTTCCGAGGATCAAAGTAACCCCGAAGTGATGCCAGAAACAAAAAAGACTTTTAAAGAAAAAGCAACTGAACTCTTTCATCAACTGAAAGAAATCTACCTTATTTCCCCTTGGTTAGAGTTCTGGTTCGGTCTAGGTGTATTTTTCCTCCTGCTTTGGCTCATCATGGTACTTTGTTTGGGAAAATTCATTGAGGGAAAATATAGTACAATGGACACAGCAAGTCAGAACATCAACTTAGTCCTCAAACCACACAGATCATCCCACGTGAAGAAAAGAGAACTGTCAACAGTAAATGTCACAGCCATTCCAATACCCGGTGGGGTAGTATGGGAGAAAACTGACTATGAGATCTATGGTCCGGTCGAGATCCTGTAGTATCCTCATCAACTGAAGGTTTACTTAAGTGACTTTGTAAAACCTAGTGCATTCTCTGATGATTGGGACTTTAACAGTATTAATGACATGATGTCTGATTTAGTAATGTCAGCTAGATTCACAGAACATGATTATTTACAAGGTTCGTCTAGTTATGAACAGTTGTTCTGTTATACACATTATGGCGATCATTATTTGCATAAATCTGCACAGCCTAGAAATGTTTTTAAGTATAATCAATGGGAACATTGTGCTACACCACCTAAAAGCAGTTCTAAAACATTCTTTGAGAAATTCAAGTACTTCTCAGGGTTTAACACCAGTGATGCAGAAACGTTTTATTACAAACTGTTAGATAAAACAGGAATGAAAACAATGCTGACAAACACTAAATTAATATATTCAGAAGCATTTTATGAAAAAATGATGACATTTGGTTTTGATTATTGGAAAAATAACATTGAAACAAAAACCATTTGGGGTACGAAAGAGTGGCAGGTACAAGGCCTAGAAGCACTATTCAGAACCTGCATGATACCAGAACAAATGATGTTTTTAAATGACACAATTCACCAAACTTCCTGTCTTGGCCTAGCTAAGATCAAAGACCTAAACAAACCGTCTATTCCGAAGCCAATACCTGATAATGCAACAACAGATATTGAGATAGACGTAACTAAAATTTTACATTTTAACAGAACACATCCTGATTGGAAAAAGTGGTTAATCTGGCCTACTGACACAAACAACTGTCAAGATAGATTCCTGAATAAAACACAGGGGTTAAAAATGACCAGACAAGACCCTAGATACTCCCAGAGACAACATCCAGGGATAGTAACAACATACAGTATAGGGAAACTCTGCCTCGAATGGCTAGGATCATCCACACTGGCTGAAATTAAGCAACACTTGTCTTTACTTAAAGATGGTGCTGATTTGCGCGATTTCATTCTTGGACCACGCAAACAGCGTCAAAAGCGTTTCATAGCGGCCAGCATCTATGCTGCATACAACGAGGCTTGGAAAGTCACACAAATTGAAACAGCAGAAAAAATACGAGAAATTGATCGTATTCATTTGGAAAAATCACTTTCTGTAGTGGACAATGGGTTAATGACTCTGTCCTCCAGAATATATTCGTTGGACAATATTGTATCCTCTGCCTTTGATATAATAGACAGAGACTTGCTAATGTTACAGCATGGCCAGTCACAATTACGTTCTATTGTACAATTAGGCTGGACGCTGCAAAATCTTCGTTCAGGCTATGTGCCTTGGCGTTTAATCAACACAACGTCATTGTTTTCCATTTTTAACCTTACTGATAAACAAATCAGCTTGGCACAGAAAGGAGCAGACTATACAATCCTGAGCATCGAAAAACTTGAGAGATTACCATTGACAATGTCAGAGAGTCCTGTCATCGAATGGATAATACACGGAATTATCACAATTCCGATAACAACTTTCCGATTTAAAAAGTGCCTTGAATACATACCTACTGGCCAGTATGAACGATTGGGTAAAGGATATGTTAAGTGAGCATGGAAATTAGCATACACACATTCATGCTATAGTGACAGCGACAAAAATGTATTTCTTAGTGGTGAAAACTGTAAACGTTCACTAAGCGGTATACTTTTGTGCCAGGGTATTAATTTACACGGAGCCTGTGAAGGTAATTCTAACAACCTTTCATGCCACCAGCTTTATCACACCTGCAACGCAGATAGAGCCCTTCTTTATGCAACTCGCGAATGGGAGTTACATTCTAAGAACGGATCACAGATGTTGTGGCCTTTTGCCAGGAAAAGCGTATCTCGTAAGCGTAACTTCCATGGTCAAATGTTGTATGCAAGCATTGTTCCCGAGTGGCCTTGGAGACATAGAGACTCCCATCTGGCCTCGTCTGCATTTCTCTTCTATACGAATTGATACTTTAAGCAAAATGAAGTCTGTGCTTTTGCAGACAACAATGCCCATCACGTCATCAAAAGAGACGTATGATCTCCTAGTTGCAAGGACAGCTACGGAGGTTCATGACCTTTTATCAACAAATTGCCCCGTGCATTTCGTAGAAATGTTGAGCCAACTCCTTAACATGTCTAGTGCCACAGGCATATTTAAGACAATTTTTACGGGACTGCTTACACCATTTCGAGCAATTCTGGGAATCGTTCCAAATTTTGTCCACTCTGTTTTTGGCGGCATACCTCTATTTTTGGGACTTGTAGCAGGGATTTTATTTTTGACCCTCCTGCTTCGATATGGCAAGCCACAGCTCAGACATGACTCCTATGGGAATGGAAGAAACAATCCTAGCAATCCGCTACCGGGACAGAATAACTAGAGTCCTTGGATTGGCCAGGCTGAGAGATCTAAACATGACCTGGTTCCTTTCATTCAGACCAATATGGCAAAATTGCATCTTACCTGTACTACGATGTATGCTATGCGGAGATGAGTGCGTGTTGGACACCTGTCTTTCACTTCCATCAGCAGTACCAATAGATATCGATACTTTTCTCAGTCCGATAACGGCTCACGCATTGTGTTGTCCCCAGCGGCTACTAATCCTGATGACGGCATTCGTTGAGACTCCTGTGCTACGATTAGGTGGTAACAGTGGAGCGAGTGACAAAAGCAACATCACCCAGGTACGACCTTCTGTGATTTTTGCTGATCCCGACTTTGATGACAGCAATCATTCTCACACCTGCCAAGTTACAGCACTATCGAATTTGGTCGAACTGTCACATGATTTTGTAGACCAATTCTTTGAGAGCCTGTCTGATATGATGTTCTCACCCGAACAGAAACAATAACTTTAGAGAAGCATTCCGACACACAGTGTTCCCATGAACTCTGAATTCGGCCTTCAGTTTTGAACAACAAAAACTGCTAAAAGCGTTGGAACTCTATTTTCCCCGTTCAGCAAGAATTCTTTTGAATTGAACACTTTTTAATATTCAACTTTTTTGGCACAAAAAATTCTTTGCTTAAGGTAGAACTATTCATAGAGAACAGAAGCTTCTACTTCTATTTTTAAATACATCTAGAGACATAATAACTTTACACCAGCCTCTAGCACATTTTACTGCAATGCATTTATATGTGATGAAATTATCTCGCCCTTCTTCTGTATTCAGAGATATTTCATGTGTAATTCTTTTTGCATAATCGTTCATTAATTGCATATGCTATAATTTGAATGATTTCTATGCTTCAGAAACGTACGGTACCTAAATTTTCACGTATTACAAATACGCCTATTTCAAATGCATATATGTATTTTGGGGTGGGCAATGTTACACATGCATCTTATTGCTCTAGTTTTAGTAATTTGATGGACATGAATTCGTGGAGTGGGTGTAGCGTTCTAATCTAGGACCCTGATCGATACTTTGACCTTATGCCCCTATTCGGCTATTATCCATTTATTCCCTATATTGGCATAACCGATCAAATGCAATATTCAGAAACTCGTCTCTGGCTTCACACGAACAGAGCCACATTTCAGAATCGCTTTCTCTGCCACTTCCTTTGCAACCAATTAGTGCAATGACATAGCAGAAGTTACTATCTAAGATTCCTAGATTAACACTCCGAGTTCTTCAACAAGATAAAAACTCAGCAACCTGGAAATCCCCGCTTGCTATGTTTTGATTAGTAATAGAACTCTAATGAGCACTGATAGACGATCACTTCCTAGTGACATCTTTATTGACGTCTTATGTCCAAAAACTTAAGTCAAACAAGGCACCTTTCAGGTATAAATATTACCAACGTTGCCTTAAGCAAATGCTGCTAGCTGCCTCAATGCCATCGCTGCTGACGAAGCTGATGTTATGCTGATGATACCATAACTACTATTGCTACTGCTATCGCTGCTAACGAGCGAACGATGGTGTGGTGAACTTAGGAGCTAAACAGCCGTCCCCCTGCAAGAGCCCAGCAGATGCAAGCTGCCCGCGGACGCTGCCCCTCCTCCTCCTCCTCGACGCGCTGAGAGAGACGCTGTCTTTTCTCCTGCAGAGAAATCCAGCTCCGGCGTTTCCAGGCTACCCTTGCGGGTGACTGGGATATTGACCCCCTGAAGGAGATACCAGACCTCCATCATTCTATTCCAAAGGTATGGTGTTGACTAAACCCTTAGAGAGAATTCTTGAAGCAAACCTTGGCAAAACCAACTTAACTTAAATCTACTTACTTACTCCCCTCCCAAGTATTAGGCCTAGGTCAGGTACACTGGGGTAAGCGTAGTTAGAAGCATCAGTTGAGTATTTTAGCCTAATGTATATATGACTGTATATATGTTGTATTCATTTTAAACCATTGTATGGCTAAGAAACCATATCAATGCTTTTACAGTATTATTTCGCAATACTCATCTTACTGTACGTACTTTCTATAATAACAAGTCTTGCAATTGTGGCAATTCATTTCTCTTGTACGAGAAGAAAGACTGTTCAATAAATGTTACCCTGTATTGAAAACGCCCGTCTCTCTATTCTCTACATATTGTGAAAGTAAACTGCACAACCACTGACTGAGTAAAATAACTGTCTATTGTTCACACGACTCTAGAGATTGACTCTTATCTGAGGAGCAAAGTTGTCATGTTGCACGGTTGTTGAAAAACTGAATCCCTTCTTGGCTGTGCCAGGGAAGCTGATCACTTCCTATTCAGTCAAGAAAGTTTCCAGTGACCTCTGAGCTAGTTGGTAACAAACCCAATTAAGTTTAGCATAGTCAGTGGAGGCCTGGAAGATCCGCACTTCTACGTCAATATTTATTTTTATTTTGCAGACTTGTAGAGCGCATGGCTGCCCATGGGCGTCCCAGCGCTGACAGACAAGAACCTAGTGAGAGATGCTTTATGGGAACAGCCATGTTTTAAGTGCTCTGCGGAATGAAAGAAGGTTAGGTTGAGCTCGGAGGTTTGGGAGGAGCGAGTTCCAAAGTTTAGCCGCGTTGAGTGAGAACAGTCGGCCGCCTGAGCGGGATTTTCTGATCCTGGGAACTGAGGCTAAATTGCAGTTGGAAGAGCGGAGCGTTCTTGAGGTGGTGTGGGGTGAGATGAGATTTTGGAGTATGGGAGGGGCCTTACCGTGCATAATCTTGTGGGTCGTGCAGAGTACTACTGTTTATGTTATTCCGATGCGCAGGGCCTATTGGGAAAATAGGAACTACACTACACGCCCATCACCACCCCCTTTTGTACCGCTTTTGGCCACCATAAGTGTGGCAGGGTATGCTCAGACATGAGGCCCTTGCTCACTTTGCCACCGGATTCAAGCAAGCCTGGCTGAAGACGGCAGGAATGCCAGAAACCGGTCCTCGGAAGCTTGTTTCCGGGCCAGGGAAGACATGGCTTGGCAGTTCGGGCTGGACTGTTCCCATGAGGCACAGGGTCAGACTGATTTGCATATAGCCATGTCTGAACTGGGGTGGCACAGTGGGCTAAAGAACGGTGATGGATTAAACCCAGATCTTTTGACTGGGTGTGAGTGTTTGATTGATTCAGATGCTCCGTCCATCACCACCCCCTTTTGTACCACTTTTGCCCGCCATAAGTATGGCAGGGTATGCTCAGACGTGAGTCCCTTGCACACTTTGCCACTGGATTCAAGCAATCCGGGCTGAAGACGGCTGGAATGCCAGAAACCGGTCCTCGGAAGCTTGTTTACGGTCCAGGGAAGACATGGCTTGGCAGTTCGGGCTGGACTGTTCCCATAAGGCACAGGGTCAGACTGATTTGCATATAGCCATGTTTGAACTGGGGTGGCAGAGTGGGCTACAGAACGGTGATGGATTAAACCCAGATCTTTTGACTGGGTGTGAGTGTTTGATTGATTCAGATGCTCCGTCCATCACCACCCCCTTTTGTACCACTTTTGGCCGCCATAAGTGTGGCAGGGTATGCTCAGACGTGAGTCCCTTGCTCACTTTGCCACTGGATTCAAGCAAGCCGGGCTGAAGACGTCTGGAATGCCAGAAACCGGTCCTCTGGAGCTTTGTTCCGGTCCAGGGAAGACATGGCTTGGCAGTTCGGGCTGGACTGTTCCCATGAGAACGGTGATGGATTAAACCCAGATCTTTTGACTGGGTGTGAGTGTTTGATTGATTCAGATGCTCCGTCCATCACCACCCCCTTTTGTACCGCTTTCCCAGGGAAGGGCATATTTTGTGATTGATTCATAAGTTGTAGCCAATGATGCATGCAGTTAGCATAGCTGGTGCAGCCGTCTCGTCCAAGGCTCCCTGGGCAACACCTGAAGCCTGAAGTCATCACTGCAATTTCAGTCCTTTGAGTGAAAGTATTTAGTTATGATGGTACCAGTTTGCCGTATTTGTTTTAAGACCATTGCTTTCATGCCAATTTTGGGTACCATGGTTTATGTGGGTCTTGATGACAGTGATTATGTGGCCAGAGGTCCCTTGATAAGATGCTTTGTGGTGCCATGTCATGCTCAACCTGAAGGCCACAGGACTGGACTCACTAGTTATTTTGATGATAAAGCATTGTTCTGATGGTGTGCGGGTTGACTTTGTGTATTTTGTGCCATAACCTAAGGCAGGGCCTGGAGTGTTTTTCTTTCATCCTCTCTGGCTGATCTGCCCTTATGCCTGTGGATTATCATGCAGCCCCCTCACTTTCAGTAGGCCACACTCACCAGTGTTCTGCCTGGTCTGCAATGCTTTATCTCGGTCACCTCCCTGTTTCCAAGATGGTGGCCAGAGTCCTGGACCTGCTGCAGCAGGTTTTTCTTTTTGGAACCTTCACTGCTGCTTGTGGTTTCGGTGTTATCCTTGGAGGTGCCTACTTCTTACTCTATTGAGTCACACCTTGAGGGTCCTATTGAGATAGAATGACTCGCTTATAAGGAAGAAAGGAGTGAAACTTCAACTCCACACCTCTGCACTGTTCCCCACCTGCCACGTCCTTTAAACAATATTTTAAAGCAGCTTGCTTGTAGGGCTCTAGTGGGTTGGGCGTTGTTGATCACAAGGTCAGGACTCTGACACAGCATTGCATCATTGACTGCTAGTCCTTATCACAACAACCTTGTCCTTACAAGGAATACAAAAATAGGAAGAATATATCTATGGTCAGCAGAAAGATAAATCCGAGTAGGCCTGGGTGAAATGTTTATAAGGCTGGCACAATCTTGTGTAATTGTGTGAATTTTGTGAATATAAATGATAGGCATGACCAGCAGTTCAAATGTTGTGCTATTTTTGCATTTTCTGTAATTTAACATATTTTGTACAGATTTTCATGTAATTATGCAAAGCAAATTGCACAAATTTGCCTCACCCGTAAGCACAAGGTTGACAGGAGTTAGAGACTCCCTTGTTGACAAGAGTTGGAATTACCCCACCTCTCCCTAACACAAAGAGTTCAGTTTTAAAACACACACAGACACCTAGACAGAACTGCACACATGCACCTTGTTATAGAAGGCAATCAAGTGACTAAATATGCAAGAAAGGCTTTTATGGTTATTCAAGGAGCCTCGAGTGGTCTTTACACAAACCTCTAATTCATGTTAATGATGTGCAAATGCAAATGGCTAGAAAAGAGATGGCGCACCAACAAAGATAGAACAGACAAAGCCACCTTCCGGTCAGCCCTTAATAAATACCACAAATGCCTAAATGACACGAAAAACAGGAACACCAGTAAACTGCATTAAAGCCAGTGCCTACCACAGCAAGGAACCACTCAGCATCATCAGAGAGTTCTCCTGCACATTAGCCACTGACAATATGATCCCCTCCCAGAAATCCTGCGACACCCTGGACAACAACTTTCACAACAAGATAGTATCCATCATCTACAGAATCTTTGAACCCCAACCCACTGACCTCTACAACCTCCTCACAACAATGGACGCCACCCACAACCACCAGCTCACCGCATGGGAACAGCTCAACACAAAGCACCACTGCCATCATGAACTCCCTCCACTCATGAGCATCCAAGGACGTCAGCGCCCACAACTTCGTTAACTTTGGGAGCAAGGAAATCAGTTGCAAACTCATTTCCAATCTTATTGCATCCATCTCGGCAGCCACCTTCCCAGACGAATGGACATACTCAAAGATCAAATCCCTCTCGAGAAACCCTCCGCCAACCCCAGCGAACTCAAGATTTATTGCCCCATCTCTCTGCTCCCCTTCCCTGCCAAAGTCCTTGAGAAGAACAAAGAAAGTACCTTTCCACAAGACTGTATTAGGTGTAAAAAAGGCCCTGTATGTAAAAGCTATATTAGAAATGGATTTTGTGTTATATTTCTTGCCTACCATAGAGATCATTTTTTAAACAACTTTTACACAAAAACCATTATATATGCTGTGAAATTACAACAAAAACAGCTCAACAATTAAAATATACAAAAAAATAATAATTTATTTAAAAAGGGTTTTTGCAACTCTTGAAAGATCAAAAGCATGGCAATCAATATTACTGATGGCTTAAAAATATGTCCTCACAGAGAAGACATGACACATAGTAAAATTTAAAAAAATAAAAAAACTTTGTTACGAAAAGGTGTCAACCCGGTGTTTCAGTGAGCAATTTACCAAGTGATAGTGATAGAGCAGGGAGTGTATGTCCATAACACGAACCCTACTGCTCAACAATGTGATATTTTCAAGCACAGCGTGATTTAAAAACAGGGTGATCATCGCATTAATAAATGGATGGAAAGTATATGGCCACATTGAGAAAAGGCCCTGAATGACTGAAAACAGCTGCAGATCAATATACAGCTGGTATTGAGTTCTAATTTTAAAGTGGAAACAGTGCCTATCTCAAATTGGCTTTTAAAATGTGGAATTGCCAGCTGCTCTATCAGAAACAGTTGGAGCTTTGCTCTATTATATAGACAATCCCTACATATACTCTTGACTGAGGGGGTTGGAGCCATTGAATTGCTCTAGACGACTTATACATTGGGTCTCATTACATTATATTGAGTTGAAAATGATGTCCTAAAGAAAGTGTAGAAATAGAAATTGCTCCCCTAATTGCTGCGTCAACACCTTTTCGTAACAAACTTGTATTATTTGTAATACATTTTACTATGCAGTCTTCTCTGTGAGGAGATATTTTTAAGCCATCAATAGTATTGATTGTCATGCTTTTGATCTTTCAAGAGTTGTAAAAACCTTTTTTAAATAAGTAAATAATTGTTTGTATATTTGTATAGTTAAGCTGTTTTTGTTGTAATTTCACAGCAGGTAAAATGGTTTTTGTTCAAATTTTGTTTAAAATTGATCTCTTTGGTAGACAAGAAATTTAACACATGATACATTTCTAATATAGCGCTTACATACAGGGCCTTTTTACACACAATACAGTCTAGGGGAAAGGGAATTTCTTTGTTTTCCTGATATTACTATCTATCCCTTTTCTTTTGAATTGCGGTATCTCCTTCTAATTTTGGGCAAAGTCCTTAAGAAGGCCATCAACCACCAACTTACCTAATGACAGGAGAGAAACAACCTGCTGGACACCTCCCAATATGGTTTCCAAACCAACCACAGCACTGAGATGGCAAGTGATCACTGCCACCAATGACTTCAGAACCCTCCTCGCCTCTCATCAGCGTTTGACACAGTATTCCACCACAGAATCCTCAAGAGACTCCACCACATAGAGATCAACAGTGACTCCCTCAGATGAATCTCATCTTTCCTCACAGGATGAACCCAGAGAATCCACATATCACCATTCATCTCGGAACCCAAGAACATCATCTGTGGCGTCCCTCAAGTCTCATCCCTCAGCCCCACCCTGTTCAACACTTACATGATGCCCACGGCCAACATTTCAGAACCGTTGACCTCAACATCATATCCTATGCAGACTACACCCAGCTCATCCTCTTGATCTCAGAAGACCCCTTCACCATGAGGACAAACTTCAGTAATTGCATGAAAATTATCACTGACTGAATGAAAAGCAATTGCTTGAAACTCAACACGGGCAAAGCGGATGTGCTGATCTTTTGGAACAACACTTCCCTGTGGAACGAAACATGGTGATCCTCCGCACTCTAGCCCACACCAACAGACCATGCCTGCAACGATGGCACCATACTAGACAGCAAATTCACCATAAAAAAGATCATTGCAGACTTTACCGCCTGCTCCCACACAATCTGTATGCTCCCAAAAATCTTCAGATGGCTCACCGTCAAAACCAGGCAAACCGTCACTCAGGCCCTAGTCACCAGCCAGATGGGCTACGGCAACATGCTCTATCCATGAATCACCACCCAACTCCTGAAGAGACTTCAGAGGATACAGAACTCAGCAGCCAGACTCATCCTAGACCCCACCAAACAGATGCATATCACCTCAGGAATCTTCACTGGCTTCCCATCCAGAAAAGATGCCAATTCAAGAGGTTGATACACGCCTACAAGACCCGCCACAATCAAGGACCACCGCTTGACCTTCCACCAAGCCTACAGACATTTCTGATTTGCCTCACTCGTGTGTTCTCTCTGTAACCACTGAACCTACAGTGGAGGGCACTCCTTCTCCCACCTCGCCGCCAAGTCCTGGAACAACCTTCCCCTCCATCTCCTCACGTAACCCTGCCTCCTGGAATTCAGACATGGACTCGAGACTTAGGGCCATATGTATCAAGATACACTTTTGCGATTCTCAAATAGCGATTTTTAAGGAATCGCTATTTGAGAATTGCAAAATAGTATGTATGTAGAAATTCGCAATCTTTTAGCGATTTCTTAAAATTCCTTAATTGCGATTAGCAAATTGCTAATCGCAATTAAGGAATCATTTCCCATTCATTTCTATGGGCCAGGAGGCCTATAGGAATGAAGGGGAAATTATTCTCAATTTGCGATTCGCAATTTACTAATCGCAAATTGAGAATAATTTCAAGGGTGCAAGGGTGTCCAAAGGACACCGTGTTGCACCCCTGAAATAGGCATGGGTGCACATGTGGTGCCCATACATGCCCTAAGGGCATGTATGTGCATCACATGGCACTTTGAAAAATGCAAAAATGGGCATTTTTAAAGAAATTTGCAAATTACCACCAACTTGAAGTTGGTGGTAATTTCCGATTCCTTAGGGACAATTAGCAATTTTTTTCATAAATTGCATTTAAGGAATCGCAAATTTTGCGATTCTTTACATGCAATCGCAAAATAAGGAATCGCAAATTTGCGATTCCTTATTTTGCACTGAAATTTGCTACATACATACCATTTTGCTCAAATGAGTTCGCAAACGCAGAAATTCTGCGAATTTTGGCGTTTGCGAACCCATTTGAGCTTCATACATCTGGCCCTTAGCTTTTTAACTGATCCCAGCAAGAACCCAGCACCTGGATACCCTCAGGGACTCTACAAATCCAGTTCATTGAGGTTAACAGGAAAGGGAACAACTTTAGACTAACCATGTTTTCAAGCAGCCATTGTCTCACATGCCCTGAACTAAAGTCAGTGCACCACATTCGACCTTTCCATCTAATTTGCCAGACCTCATGTGTGGATATAAAAAGAGTGAGACTCAAAACATCTTTTCCTGCCTAGATACTATGCAGTGGTGTGATAGATACGTGCATATTTCTGTTTTGGAGTACGTAATGCGACCTCGTGCAAAAGTATCTTTTGCAGACTTATTAAAATATTCCAGAAATAGCAACCCCACGACCCCTCTCTCTTTATTTATCAACTCATGTTGCTACGTGTGGCAACTTTTTCTTGCAGACCATAATTAAACACTGATTGTTTTAACCTTTGCAATGTTTCAGGCGAAATGAGAATCGAATTAGAAGAACCATACACAGCTGCACCACCGCTCGCTTAATTGTATTCTCCGTGCAGGCCCATATCACCCAGAGTAGAGGGCAGTGGAATGATATATATGCATGTGCTCATTTATACGACCGCTAAGCGTCATCATAGGAGCTTAATTTACTCGGGAAATTATAAGCACTATTACATCGAAACCGGTGTTTAATCATTGCTGGAATAGCGGATCATAAAAGATGAATTTCATCTGCTGGAAGCTGGCATGTGTTTGATGGATTCCTAGCGCACACCTTAATGGTGTTTATGAAACATTTAGAGGCGAGAGAAAATAGGCTAAAAGCAGAAATTGTTTTCAGGTAGCTATCCCTGGACAGCTCCGCCGCTGTAAATAATCGCTTTCCTGACTGGCGTGATGGGGTACAAACAGGCGGGCGCGGGCTACTGCTCGTTGCACGAGCCAGCTCCAAGCCTGGTAAATGTTGCGCAGAGTAAATAATGACGCCGTCAGGGCTCAGGTTGATAGGTTATTTATGGAGCTCTTTAGTTTACACATGCAAATTGCGCTTCTAAACGGCTTCTTCCAAACTTGCAAATGCTTCCAAGCATCTGCGCTGACATTGAAAATCAGATTACAGCCATGAAAAATACATTGTAGTTAACCGCTCTTCTCTCGAAGTGCCGAAATATAGAAGAGTTTCATCTTTGGACAATAGTTGAGGCACAGTAGAAAAATATAAAGGAGTGTGGGTGATGGGACATCAGAGGCAGGAAACATAAGAAAAGAGAACATGACATATAGATATTAGTCCATGTTTATCTGTTAAACCGAGAAACCTGGCGGCATATGTACAAGGCCCTAGCGCCACCGGAGCTCAACCTTTTTTTTTTGTGTCTTAATGCCAGCTTTATAAATATGCTACTCTTTCATGCCGGTATCTGCATGAGAGGGGCGTGTCATTGGTGTTGCTGTGGGCGTGCCACCGCAAAGCGCATTTCTTTTTCTCGCTGTCCCAGATTTACAGGGGGGTGTAAATCTGTAGCTGTCCCAGATTTACAGGGAGGTTTAAATCTGTGTGTGGTAGTGCCAAAAACTAACGTCATGCAAAAGCAGGCATTAGAATGGCACATGAGGAGAAATGCTTTTATTTCTCCTCATTAGAATGCAGCACACAAAGAAAGAGCAAAAAGTAATTAATGACTGTTTATATGCAGGAAGGTGTCCCTGATGTGTCCCTTCCTGCACATAACAATCATTAAATAATGAAAGTGTGTTACGTCTTTGTGTGCTGCAGAATACAGCACACATAGAATGGAAAGGGGCGACCACTCGGCCCCCCCGAACGTATGATCGGGTGCCCTGATCCTCCCGGGAAACCATTTTGGGCGGGGGGCGTGTCTCGGCTGGTAAGCCCGAAGCGGCGTAGCCGGGGCGCGCCTCTTTCCCGCCCACGAGAGGTTGTCCTAGACACTCACACCGATGACCACGCCCAGTAGGCGTACCTGGGGCGGGTACACGCCCTCCCGAAGAAGAATAAAGAGAGCGGGAAACCGAAGAAGCGTCCTCTTGTTCCTGTGCTTGGAAGGCTGCACCCACTTGTTGCTCGTGAGCCCTCGACGGAACAAGGAGCCATTTTGATAACTTGTAATTCTTGTGTTTCTCTTTCAGTGACCATACAGCGAAGAATCCAGGACCGTGTCGATCGACCCGGAGGGGATATTTGAAACCATGTCCAGCAAGAAGGCAGGAAAGGGTTCCGAGACAGACCAGGTGCTTCGCATGTTGGTGAACAGGATGACGAGAATAGAACGGAGCATCGGACAGGTCCCAGCGCTTGGTCGGGATATGGCGGGCATCAAGAAACAACTGGCCGCAATGAACAAGCCTGGTAACCCGAAGAAGGTAATAGGCCCGGCATTGCCGGGAGTCGTCCCCGAGGGTAGAGGGAAACGGGTCAAGAGGAGGGCGGTGGCAGGGGAGGATCCGGTCCCGGAGGTGTCCCCGGTCAGCCCTACCGTACCAGTCGAGGACCCAGTACCAACCCCAGACGCGGGTCAACCGATTCCGGTTGTGATTACGCCCGCTAATGAGGAGGATATGCCTCCATAATTGGCCACACAGTTGGCCGCATGGCTCAGTAAGAAGGCAGGAGGTGCTACGGCGCCAGGAGACACGGCCGAAGAGGCCAAATTACTAATCCAGCAGTTGCGGCAGTCGCGAGATGCAGCGAAGGCGAATCTCCCTCTTGTCTCCCCACAGGCGACACCAGAAGGGCCGGCAGCAGGTCTAGAGAAAACGGCGGGAACATCGACCGCACCAGGTAAGCTCGCCTTGCCAGTGGCAGGGGAGGGCTCATTACCCTCAAGGAGGGAGAGGGTGGTTCAACATATACCGTTGGCTACAAAAGAGTTGATCTGGGCAGACAAATATGTCAATATGTTTTCGTTGTTAACTGACCATCGCGAGATGGAGTATGCTAAAACACAGAAAGATTTGTGGCACCCGAGCGTTTGGCGCGCCAAGATGGCAGAGTTCAGGGTGGAAGAGACGATAACAAATTGGGCTAAGGCCTTTGCAATGTTTACTGCGATTATTGGGGAACGTAAGCCCGATGTATTGCCCGAGCTGTCTTGTTATCAGGCACGTATAATGGATTTTTATGAAACGTATGAGGGGGGTGAATGGAAAGGTTACGACATGAAGTTCCGTAAAGCAAAAGAGTATGCCTCTCTGACATGGGATTGCCTCGACTCCATTTCTTGGCATAAACAGCTCCTGCCTGGGGCGGCAAAAACTTCCTCGGCAGGGGGGAATGGGTCGGGGGTTTCCCGCCAGAAGTCCGTGGTGCCCTTTCGAGCAGGCACCGGCGACGATCACCAGCCGAAATCCAGCGGGAATGGTGGAAGGCGGGGGTCTGTTGGGGCTTCAACAGAAGCAATTGCAACAGACCGCAAGGTACATGTAGGTTCAAGCACGTGTGTGCGGGTTGTGGGAATCCCTCTCACACGGAGAGTTCATGCAGATCAAAAAATAGCGGGGCGGGAGGTAAAGGAGGGTCCAAGCAGGACTGAGGTGGATTGTTGGGTACAATTGCCTACTCCCGTTGATCTCATGGCTATGACTCCTTGGTTAAACAAATACCCGGATTATGTCTCCGCTGGGGTGTTAAGGAAGGGATTCTTATATGGCTTCCACATCCTGGCGGGGGATTTTCATGGGGAACCTTTTCGCAAAAACCAGCTTTCCGCACAACAGAATCCAGGTGTTGTGGAAAGGAAAATCAATAAAGAAGTGAGACTGGGCTGAGTGGCTGGGCCGTTTCGGCTCCCGCCAGTGGTGGATTTTGTCTGTTCCCCGTTAGGGGTGGTGCCCAAGAAGGACCCGGGGGAGTTTAGGCTGATCCATAATTTGTCTGCTCCAAGGGGCTTCTCAGTAAATGATGCTATTGACCCAGAAGTCTGTTTGGTGCGGTACGCTTCGTTCGATGATGCCGTCACCATGTTAAATCGCCTGGGCCCCGGAGCGCTGATGGCGAAATCTGATATCGAATCGGCGTTCCGGTTGCTCCCGGTACACCCACAGGATCAGCGTTTGCTAGGTTTTGCGTTCCAAGGAAGTTATTACATGGATAAATGCATGCCGATGGGTTGCTCCATTTCCTGTGCCTATTTTGAAAAATTCAGCTGTTTCTTAGAGTGGGCATTCACCGAGGCCACGGGGCATAGGCATGTTATGCATTACCTAGATGACTTTCTGTTCTTGGGAGCGTCCGGCGACACGAAATATGCGCAGGCGCTACACGACTTTTGCATCCTTATGAGGGAGTTTGGAGTGCCATTGGCACCAGGTAAGACGGTTGGACCATCTACTTCACTCGAGTTTCTGGGAATTGAGCTCGATTCTGTGGAGGGATGTTTCCGTTTGCCAGTGGGAAAGGTATCTAAATTCAGGGCTTCCCTGGAACTTTGTCTTAGTAAGGTGAAAGTGACCCTGCACCAGTTACAGCAAGCAGTGGGTCAGCTTAACTTTGCCTTGAGAGTGATACCAATGGCCCGCCCCTTCTCACGCTCTATTGCACAGGCTATGGTTGGTCTCAAAGAAGGACACCACCGCACGAGACTGTCTGCAGAGGTTTGCCAGGACATGCGCATTTGGTTGGCATTCTTGGCGGACTTCAACGGTCGAGTGGTGTGGAACAAGCCGCCAGCGTCCTCGGACGAGCTGGGTTTGTGGACCGACTCAGCGGGAAGCGTGGGATTTGGCGCCATCTTTGGTAATCGATGGTCGACGCAAACGTGGCCGACGTGGTGGCACACCAGCGGTCTCACAGGTAACATAGGGTTCCTCGAGCTATTCCCTATTTTTGTTGCTTTAATGGCATGGCCGAACGAATTCCGAGATCGCTCGGTGGTATTTTGGTCTGATAATATGACTGTTGTCGAATGCATCAACCAACAGGCAGCACGCTGCAAATGGATCTTGAGATTGTTGAAGGAAATTGTGCTGCTTTGCATGAGACTGAATGTACAGTTCAGGGCGAAACATGTGCCGGGTGTACTGAATCATGCGGCTGATGCACTCTCTCGTTCACATATGCAGGCATTCAGGGTTTATCTACCTACAGCGGACCTAGTGGCTGCACCATTCCCCGAAGCACTCTGGCTAATCGGTGCCCCGGATTACAAGACCTCGTGGCAGCAAGCTTAGCCCCCAGGACGAGGAAAGCATACGAAGGAGCGTTTCATTCCTATTGTGCATTTTTGGGTCCGACGGGGAGTCAGACCTGGGGTCGGGAGGATTCCTTCCTTGGGTTCCTGGTAGCACTGCACAGAGGGGGCCGATCAGCGGCTACGGCCAATAGACACAGGGCGGCCATCTCATTCATGGTGCAGGTGCATGGCATCGAAGACCCAACAGGTTCCTTTTTGGGGAAAAAAGCCCTTCGTGGCTGGCAGCGCCTCGAGGGTCGCAAGCAAGACGTGTGGCGCCCGATTGGCTTAGACAGGTTATCCCTGCTCATGGCAAAACTAGGCACGACATGCTCCTCCCAATTCGAGGCGGTGCTGTTCCGAGCAGCTTTCGCATTAGCGTTCCATGGGGCTATGCCGGTGAGCGAACTGGTCGCAAGAAATAAGAAAGATGTGGAGGGTGGCTTGTGCAGGGATCACATCCTAATTAGGGGTGACTCGATGATAGTCACGATAGCTAAGTCCAAAACTGACCAGGGAGCGATGGGAAACAGTGTTGTTGTCCAGCGCATGCGAGGGTCCCCCACGTGCCCGATAATGTGTATAGAGGAATACTTGGCACTGAGGGCGGATACATGGGGGGGGAGTCTGCTGAGGCACATCGATGCCACCCCTCTGACGAGGTTTCAGTTCCAGAGGGTGCTAGCACTGACAATCGCTGCGGCGGGCATGGACCCGTGCGATTTCGGGACCCACTCCTTTAGGATAGGGGCTGCTACTGAGGCTACAGCCAGGGGTCAGAGTTCAGAAGAAGTGAAACAGTTAGGACGATGGTCCTCGAATTGTTTTAAAAGGTATGTGCGATTGCACATGTTGTGAAGTCAAGTTACATGCACTCACGCTTCTTGTCTTCTGTTTGATTTACAGTTTCGCGAGCATGTCATGCGGGGCGGAATTTGCAGTTGACCCCGTACCAGGGGACCAGCGGTCGTGGAACACCGTCTGAGGAGAGAGTGGTTTGTGTCGTGGGCCACTAATACGTGAGGCGGGCCGGGGACGTATTCAAAGCAGGTGACGCGACTCGCGCAGCTGGGGAATACGGGTACAGAGTGGCCTTCCACAGAAGGGGCAGGCTCTGTGTTGACCAATTTGAATCATTTATGGAGGGTCTCTTAGGGCGGCAGAGGTCACCGCCATCTGTAGTCATAGTACACCTGGGGGGCAACGACTTGGTGACTCTGGGTAGACGAGTATTGCTCGAGCAAGTATTGTCAGCCGTTAGCTGGTTGGCAAAAAGAATCCCGGGGTGCACGATTGCCTGGTCCCACATGGTTCCCAGAAAGGTGTGGTGGGGGGGACTTTTGGTGTCAACACTGAACCATTCAGTGAAGAAGGTTAATAACAAAATTGGTAGATTGTTTCGCTCGGCGCAGTTGCATAGCATTCCGCATGGGTGTATTCGGGGGGATCACATGTATCTGAATGATGGGGTTCACCTGTCCCGGGAGGGGAATGTTTTACTCATAGGAGACTTCATAGCATGGCTAAGGGGTTTGAGGAAGCATGACCTTTAGGAGGGTTTGGGGGGGCCGGATAGCCGGTCAACTATCCGGCCTGTGGTGGTAAGGTCATGATCGGTGAGCAGTAATTTCAAGGTCCCTAGAGGGGGGCGCCACCCACTATGGATGGGATCGCCCGGGTGGAGGTGGCAATTGGCCCCTCCCACTGGGAGGCGGCACCCACTAAGTATGGGTCGCCCAAGGGGAGACGGCCATAGGCCCCTCCCAGGGGAGGAGGCGGCTATATGCCCCTCCTATGAATTTCCCGGGGCCCGGATATCCGCGACGGCGGATGTGATAGAGAGTGTGGGGGTGGGGGGGGAGTCCACGCTGTCCTTCCTACGGATACCTCACACGGGTGCTCGGACGACCTTTAAGATGGCGTCGAGCCGAAAGAGGGGCCCCCAACAAGACAAGGGAAATTACAGTTGGCCATGAGGGTACAGTCCTCTGCGCGGCCGTCACTCACACCGTGAGGGCGAGAGTTTTTGGTAGTAGGGATCTGACACCGGTTAAGACCTTGCCGTTGGCCCTTAATGCTAGGATGTACAATTTTAATTTAGAAAGTATGCATTTGCAGGATGTTAGACTCGGCTAGGATACCTTTTGTATTAGAGATTTATTAAGGTTAGCCAAATACCATGTCTTCATCGAAATGTAATAAATGAAAATTGTACATGATTATGAAACTTTTATTTAATGTTTTAATTTTGTTTCATATTTTAATAAATAAGGCCGGGAGGGTGACTCCCTCCCGCCTTTCAAAAGTTCAGAACTGCGTCCGTCTTCCCATCCTTGGGGATTGTGTTGGGAGGGGGTGACGGGCATCCCGGGCATATGGAAAGGGGCGACCACTCGGTCCCCCCGAACGTATGATCGGGTGCCCTGATCCTCCCGGGAAACCATTTTGGGTGGGGGGCGTGTCTCGGCTGGTATGCCCGAAGCGGCGTAGCCGGGGCGCGCCTCTTTCCCGCCCAAGAGAGGTTGTCCTAGACACTCACAGCGATGACCACGCCCAGTAGGCGTACCCGGGGCGGGTACACGCCCTCCCGAAGAAGAATAAAGAGAGCGGGAATCCGAAGAAGCGTCCTCTTGTTCCTGTGCTTGGAAGGCTGCACCCACTCATTGCTCGTGAGCCCTCGACGGAACAAGGAGCCATTTTTGACCCACCCACCAGCCCCTTATGGCAATGTTCGTTTTGCAATAAAGTTTTGCTCTGACAACATCTTTTTCCCTCCGTATAGCAGGAGAATGAATGTCTAGATTGACGATATGCTTTTATCTGTCTGTTTCTTTCAGGAGTAAACAGTTTGATACAATTAAGTATGCTGATATTTTCTTCCTTAGTAGGTGAAGAAACGTCGTATTTATTTTTTGGTCGGGCGGTAAGGTCATGATCGGTGAGCAGTAATTTCAAGGTCCCTAGAGGGGGGCGCCACCCACTATGGATGGGAGCGCCCGGGGGGAGGTGGCCATTTGCCCCTCGCACTGGGAGGCGGCACCCACTAAGTATGGGTCGCCTAAGGGGAGACGGCCATAGGCCCCTCCCAGGGGAGGAGGCGGCTATATGCCCCTCCTATGAATTTCCCGGGGCCCGGATATCCGCGACGGCGGATGTGATAGAGAGGGTGGAGGGGAGTCCACGCTGTCCTTCCTACGGATACCTCACACGGGTGCTCGGACAACCTTTAAGATGGCGTCGAGCGGAAAGAGGGGCCCCCAACAAGACAAGGGAAATTACAGTTGGCCATGAGGGTACAGTCCTCTGCGCGGCCGCCACTCACACCGTGAGGGCGAGAGTTTTTGGTAGTAGGGATCTGACACCGGTTAAGACCTTGCCGTTGGCCCTTAATGCTAGGATGTACAATTTTAATTTAGAAAGTATGCATTTGCAGGATGTTAGACTCGGCTAGGATACCTTTTGTATTAGAGATTTGTTAAGGTTAGCCAAATAACATGTCTTCATCGAAATGTAATAAATGAAAATTGTACATGATTATGAAACTTTTATTCAATGTTTTAATTTTGTTTCATATTTTAATAAATACGGCCGGGAGGCTGACTCCCTCCCGCCTTCCAAAAGTTCAGAACTGCGTCCATCTTCCCATCCTTGGGGATTGTGTTGGGAGGGGGTGACGGGCATCCCGGGCATAGTAACAAATAGCCATTATGGATTGTTTATGTGCAGGAAGGGACACATTCCGGCACATAAACAATCACTCCCTGCAACACAGGCACCCTTGCAGTAGAGTGGAATGGTGCCTGCACGGGTGCCAGTCAACTAATTTTAGCACCAGAGCTAGGGAAAACACAGGGGTGCGCCCTATTGTAGTAAATAGGGCACACCCCTGTGCTTTAAAATTGTCAGAGCGCGGCGCTACCAAATTTGGCACTGCACTGCGTTCAATCAATCAATCAATCACGGCATTTGTAAAGCGTGCTATCACCCGGGAGGGTCTCAAGGCGCTGGGGGAGGGGTAAGTTACTGCTCGCGTTCTGAGATTTTGTTGTACATATGCCCCCATAAAACCTATGTTCGCTGTTCGACCTGTCACACTTTTAGAGGTAAGTGAAAAAGGAGAGGTACCCCTTAACTGAAGTCAAGGGAAATGGGGTTCACCAACCAATATAAAACAGAGATTCCCTTGAACAAGGTCATGTACATAAGCACCATAAGTGGAAAAAAGCAATAACTATAACAAGTAAATCTAGAGTAAAAAACGGACAAAATTTATTGTATACAGCAAAATTAAAAAAGCAGAAAACATAGTAAGCTGCTTGACATAGGTTAAAATAATTATAATAATAAAATAACAATCCCACATTCATCCCGCATTGAATGATTACGACCAGAGAAGCGTGCAGCCGACAGTAGACGTAGAGGGATCGAATACTCACATCTCTGGGGCATGACTTAGGCGCCTCTGGTCCCACACAACGCGATTGAAAGTAAAGCGCCGTGTACCAAGAAAGTTCGGCACTATACTGCCACCCAATTTAACAGGTAGACTTATCAGCAAGGCACAAACAGAAGCCACTACAGAAGGGACAGAAGGAATCATTTGTCATACCAAACTCGGCCCAGTCCGCTGTAAATTTTTAACAATTTACGGATAAGGAACATTAATATAGACCAAGCTTGAAAATTGTTCATGAACATCCGCGGTTTGAGTAATAACGTCATTACAGAGGACGTCTGCACTATCACTATAGATTGGTCCTTCGCACCTAAGAGGAACATATGTACACTACAACAGAAACTGATTCTTTGTCTTGATGAAGGTGGATAGAATTTCAACAAACCACCGAAACGCGTCGACGCCCTAGTACAGTGTGATTCGAGGCTCAGATACTGTTGTTGACACAGTACAACCTTATAGTGCATAACACCGGTGCCTTAAAAAGAATATCAGAACACACACCTTGTATTGCACAAATTGTATGTCTTACTATTTTTCTGTCTGTTCTTAGCAATATTGCTGGTCAATATTGAATGTGGGATTGTTATTTTATTATTATAATTATTTTAACCTATGTCAAGCAGCTTACTATGTTTTCTGCTTTTTTAATTTTGCTGTATACAATAAATTTTGTCAGTTTTTTACTCTAGATTTACTTGTTATAGTTATTGCTTTTTTCTCACTTATGGTGCTTATGTACATGACCTTGTTCAAGGGAATCTCTGTTTTATATAACTTTTAGAGGTAGACACTTCATGACCATGTGTGGGTTAATGCAATTCACCAACCCATTACCATGTAAGGAATATAGAGAAACAAGGTTAAATTCCTTTATAGGTTGAGGCTTGCAATAGCCTTATTAAGTACAGCAGGGGATACCACTGAAATCTTTTGTATGTTGCTCTTTCATATAAAACAGAGAGCATGTTTGCAAACATGAAGAATATTATTGGAATATAGCAAAATTAAACACATAAAAAAGCTGTAAAATAAATATTGCAAAAAGATATTACAACTAGTTTAAAAGAAGTCAGTTAAAAAAAAAAAGCTGATTTAATTCTTGGCAGTGGGGATAATTCTTTGCAAGGGCGACAGAGTATCATTACTGCCAATATTACAGTCCACCCACCAAATTTATATGCAGACGGACCTTAAGATTAATCACGGTGGAGACTACTCCGTCTGCACCGTGATTAATCTCCTCTGACCGCCCGCAGAGTAAAAAGCAAACTGTTTGGTGTAGGCATTCGTCCCACTGACTGAGCCCGACACCAACCAGGAAAATGTATTTACAGCAACCGCCATGATGGTGGATCCTGACAATACTTTATAAATGTTCGTCAACTTAGCAGTCTTTTATATATTTGTCAGGCGGAGTAGTCTCGGCCTGGTAGACATGTGACGAATGTAAGGTCCTCCGCCATGCCAACAGAGATTACTCCACCTGCCAACGTCAAAACTGAGCCCATACAGTTCTGTAATTAACAAAAGAGCTCAAAACATAAACCTGCTACCACAAATGTCCCCGTTTTGCTTGCCATTGCACAGCTAGAAAAATAGAGCAAAAGACACGAAAGCAATATTTCGAAACAGCTGTTCTAATTGTGCTCCATGACTGGGCCATCCTTTCCCCTTGGCTGCTGGCTTTGGCAGCAGGCAATGTGACATCAGAACTCAACTGTAACCAGTCAGCTGTAAAAGTTATTACAGTTGAGTTCTGACATCATCTCTTTATTAATGGTTACTGAGGCGTCACAAATCTCTGATTTGAAAGAAATTAGAAGCGGGCTTTTAAATCTGGGATTACAGAATCCCATGTATTATGTAGCCTTATAACACACTGCCAAAGGCTATTCAGGTTGTTAACATCGATGAACTCAAGTGCAAGAGACTCTAATGATGGAGAGGACCTTTAATAACCGGGACAGCTAGAAGAAAAAGGGTTCTAAGGTTATTTGAACCTCCCTCCACCCCCCATTGACAAAAGAGTGTCTTAAATTTAAAAGGGACATACAGAAAGATAAAATAGGGGTTTTGGACAGAAGACTTACTCTAGTAAATATTGGCCCTGAACTACTTTATTTTAGCCCATCATTTCAAAGCTCTAATATGTGGTAATTCGTTATGAGACTTCTGTTTATCTTGCTCCTGTTTGGAGTATTCACCATTTGCGAACACAATGTCCCTTCCTGTGCTATTTTGTGCATCACGTTGATCAGATATTTTGTGTGCTCATCATACAGTTTTATTCATGAATCTCTAACTTTTATTATTGACTTATGTTCAACACTGACCGGGCAAAGACATTTAAGGTAATATATAGTCTGTTTCCCATCTTAATGATGATGTCCTTGGTGCCACGGTCATTAAATGTGTAATGTTGGTGTAGCCCCATCACCCAAAATGGGAAGTGCATTGATACAACCTCCCCCCAATCACCTAGCTAGGCTGACATTTGATCAGGATATTAGAAGAAGTAACTGTGGTTCCTCTAGGATGGAGTGCAAGTGGCACTTAACAAGGGAGGTGACTTGTGGTGCTGTGAACGGTCACACCATGGTTCAGGATGACACTCGTATAGTGCTTGGATAGTTTAGTGCACCAAATAGAAGAGGTAAAAAGGTTTCTAGGATCTACAGGGAAACATGAGAAAGTGAGGCTACACTAGTGAAGGACAATAGATATTATTTAAGTATTGGGGCTTCTGAGAAAGGACAGGGCTCATTCCCATGCTCTTTGTAAATGTCAAATAATATTTTCTTCAACTCGAAACAATCATGGTTTTGACATATGCACTCCACTGAGACTGTACACTTTTGTCTCCAATAGCCCCACTCCAGATCATTAGAAGCTATTCCGCTGCCTCCCAATTCTGCTCAACCCAGTGGGCCATTACATCACCCTGGATAAAGTCTTATATCTTAGAAACATTGCTAAAGTTTTTCCTGTTTTACTTCGTACCACTCCAAAAACTCAGTCTCAATAACAAAGCCTTGCTCTGACGTCCCTCTAGGATTCTGAGACATTTGGGTTCTTGGCCAATTGTAATTCACTCTCTACCCTTCTCTAATCCATCTACTAAGCCTTTTTAGTGCACCTTATACCTTCCAATGGCATCTCATATCACCTATGTGCAACGAAAACCAAACTCTTCAACCTCTTCTTCACCATCACTCCTGCTCACCGACTCATATCTCAGAATGGTTCACTGCAGTTAGACAGTAGAGAGTAGTTCAATGCCTTATGAACAAACCATACATGGTTACCTCCTTTGCACTTGAATTTATGATCCTCCCACCTTGTACCAGATTTGGAGAGTACTTCTTACCAGCAAGCTGCATCGTATTACCTTCCTGGACTCCTCCATCACTGAAAATAATCTCCAAGGCTATAAATATAAGTTACACTGTACTGAAGTAACAGCAAAATTACATGCAGATTTACTGTTACTGTTAATATTGATGTCAATCGACGCAACAGCATATGTATATTCATGAACGAGGTCAAATCACTGTTATCAAAATCTCCTGAGATGACCTCTCCATCAACCTTTAGTAAGAAATTCGAGGTCACCCCCTCCTACTCTGCTAGGAATCTGGGGTTCTGATAGATACCAATCTCTAATTTGACCTTCAAGTCAGTAGGACTGTCTCCACCTGCTGTGGTTTTATCAGAATCCTTAGAAATATCGCACCATATCTCTCCCTGGACGCCCGGAAGCAAGTCACCAAGGCTCTTGTCTCTTCAAGACTCGATTACTGCAATTCACTGTATGTGGGGCTAAACAATACCCTTATTCATCGCCTACAGATGGTTCAAAATGCGCCGGTCAAGATGGTCCTTAATCTTCCTAGGCTTTCCTCAGCAACGCTAGCCAGGAAAAATTTACACTGGCTTCCTATCCAGTCTAGGATTTCTTTTAAGATCCTCTGCCTCACCCATGGGGCCTTGTATGGCTCTGGCTCTGAGGGTATCAGGTCCCTCCTCCATCTGTACTCTCCCTGTAGAACCCTTTGTTCTTCTGACAAAAATCTTCTCCTAGTCCCTAGGTTCGCAAAGGTAAGATGGCGAGGTAGAGCGTTTTCCACTCTGGTACCCAAGCTCTGGAATTCTCTCCCCCCAGAACTGGTAGTGCTGCCCTCTCCGGTGCTTTCTCGTAAGGCTCTGAAAACCTGGTTCTTTGTAGAGGCCTACTCGTAGTCGTGCCCCTGGAGAATTTAGACAATTTGAACAGTTTGGCGCCTTGATGCCCTTGGGCTAAGTTGCGCGGTATAAATCTCCCATCATTCATTCATTCATTCATTCATTCATTCATTCATTCATTCATTCATTCATTCATTCATTCATTCATCATTCATTCAGGCAGACCCTGCGACCTAGGCCTGATCCTGCTGATTGACAGATTACAGGTGGAGTGGCACATAACCAGCCAGACAAATACACAAACAAGAAAAACCTAGATTAGTCCCACAGATAGGCAGCAAGACCACAATGATCCCTGGAGATTGGCCCCAATAAAGCACATATGGCCGGAGGGGTGCGTGCCTTCCCAAAAAACTATGAAATTCTATGCACATGAAGTTAGGAATACTCAGCCAATCAGAGCACAGCACATGCAGCAATCACGCATTCCCCATACCGGACATCTGGACTCTTCACACACTGGCCCTCATTGTACCTATGCAAGTTTGAGACCCACCTGCATTCACAATCAGGAGGCCTAATTTACACCCAATACCCATGACTAGGCCTTCCTTCCTTTCTCTAAAATAATGTCTACATTTTTTTATGATTCTCCAAACTCTCTATCTACTGGCATTCAAAACGAATGTATGTTAAGACAGTCCTCAAACCCATTTCTATGGGTGTTTCCCAGCTGAAGCGTTTCATTAAACCAACTGCTCCTGTTTTGCCAAATAACTCTTGTCTTTTGTTTTTTCAAGGTAAATTAATTTTCCAGCAACATTTTGCTGAACTAGCCAGGAGATATTCGTTCTTCAAACCAACTGTAGCTGAAGGAAAATGACCCCACATGAACAGATTCACATCTGTGCAGCAATGAAGGTGTAAATATAAACATTATGCAAAGAGGGGAGGACTAAGAGCTGTTATGAAGTAACAATGAAGGTCCTGTACCAATGCTCCTAAGAAAGTTGTCATAAACATTAAATGGTATCAGTTCCTAAGAGTGAAAGAAAAGAGCTCAACAACCCATTATGGTTATGAGTGAATATATTGGCCTCTAGACAAAGGTTGAGTGTGAGTGAGGTGGAGGTAAGTCTCCTATCTGTTCTTGTGCCCTCACACACCTTTGCGAGTGTAAAGCATAATCATCGGGATGTGCTCATCGTAGAGGTGGCGCTGCAGTCCCCCATGAGCCCCACAAGAGGGCTCTTTAGTGGAGATCTTTTAGAAGGTGCGTACTTGTGCATGTGGGTGTGTGGGCCAAGTGAATGGGTGAAAGTGAAGATAAAATTACCTATCAGTACCCCGGCAAGTTTAATGAGGGGACCTCTAGGTAAAATAAACAGTTGTATGGGTTTGGAGACTCTTCTTAAACAAATAAAGGGAGGGACCAGTGTGTTCCCGTTGCTCTCAACCCATAAAAAAAGTGTGTGCCGTTTAAAAGTGAGTGGTGGTTGACATGTTTTATGCAACCAGTGGGTCCCTAATGGTTCCCTGTGCATTTAATCAGGACCGTGAATATGAAGTTGTAAACCGTGAGAATAAGGGAAAGGCACCCTATAATCCCACCATACCTATTATAAGGTTAGGGAAACGTCTCAGCGTTCGAGACACATAATATTTGTGTTCTCAGTGCCCAAACCCTCCGCAATATGAAGAAGGACCTCGCCGGCGAGTGGTCAGGCTGCCGAGTAGAAAAGGTCCCTCCCTCGTTGTGAAGCGTGTAAAACTGTCTCACGATCAGGTCTGCCGGTAACTTCATCTCCGGAGCAGCCTGACTACTCGCTGGGGATTGAACAAACTGAGAGGCACACCAGAATAGGGAATAGGGAACTGGCATTGCGTGAACAAAAGGCACTATGGATTTGAAAATTGCGGTGTGTTGAGACTGTACTTAACATAGATCAGGAGCTGAGCTGCATTACTTTGTAGGCAGCTGATTGCTGGGACATGTGCTTAATGTCTGACTAATGATAATAATGAGAATAATCTGATCAACTAAAACAAATATGAATTGTTTGATGTATAATCAATATATGTGTATATTTTGAAGGCACCATGTGTAGGACGTGTTACATGCCTTGTTGTGATCCGATTTTTGCAGTCTACAATATGTTAGGATAATGCATCAGCTAACACCAGGACGGGGAGTTACATGTATTAATGGGGATATAGACTTGGGCAATATCTCTGTTCCATTCCTTTTGCTCAATCTACTATTATATTGTTCTTAATTGGGATTCTCTGAGGTCTGCATTGAGAGTGCTTTACACACAGGCAAGAATGCTTGTGTTTGTCATACAAACCTAACACTGTATGTGTTCTGGGCTTTTGTTTTGTCCCAACCCAGTTATACTTGAAAGAAGGGTAAACTGATGCTAGTGATCTTAGGCCATACTAATACAAGCATGCTTATTCTGATTAAAAACTTCTATACAATACGACATAGACTGTTTCATTCTTTGGTGTTAGGGCACTTTTTGACACAGGTAGTGGTATTTTTCGATGTTTATCATGACAGAGTGTAGTAAGTTGTTCAACAGGAGACATTTATTTGAAGGTAAAGCATCTTCTTTATTTTGTAAGTAAAATCTTCAGTCATGGCACGGAGCAGTGCGTTCCTTGGGATCTCGATCGGGACACTGAACAGCTGATCGAATCCACGAGGACGCACACTCCAAGCCTCTTACATAGACAACATTCCAAGCATAATACATCATAAACTTTCTTAACCACTTTAATACACAATACAGATCACTACAACACCTTTCCCCATAATACAAAAAATAAATAAATAAATAAATAAATAAATAATAAAATAAACAAATATTAAATCAACACCTTCTAGAAAGAAAACTAACAGATCGCCTTCAATAAGTAACAAAATCTTTAAACCTAGCAGGCATTTTAATACTGCGACCACCCCGAGCAGCTCTGTACTGCAAATGATCCTTTTCATGAGTGGTAGCAATATTATTTAATGGAATCAAATTCGCTCCTCTCATACTTGACTCACTCTGATCTTGCAACCAAAATGTCCACTCCAATTCTCGAGAACTATTACTCAATCTTTTGTTTCTAATTAAATCAGCTTGTTCCTTTCTCAATTTGACTACTTGTCTCTTGTTCCACCAACCTTTTCCATTTAGGAAAACAGCCCATTTACTGACTTTATACACCTGAGCAGGATCATAAATCTGTGACTCCCCTTTTTTAACTATAAAAGTTTTTTTACATAACACCCAGTCAACTTCAGAAATTTTCATATCATCAATAGAACCGTTCTTATCCAAAATTTTCTTCATCTGTGCCTGTTTGTGTTTCACATTCTCAGACAATCCAACAGATTGCAGATTTTCATGCCCTTTATTATTCAACCAAGATGATAGAAGTAACAAAAATAACTTTTCGACCCCTTAGTAACTCAAAAGGAGTAATTCTAGTTGTACAACATGGGGATATGTTATAATTCCACACTTTCCATTCCAAAAATGATTTAACATCCAAACAGCAATGGCTGTTTGAATGCCTTCCTTAAGAATGTTATTCCCACGCTCAACTAAACCGTTAGATGTGAGAGAATACTTTGCGACTTTCAGGTGTTTAATATCAAGAGACTCCAAAAATGTACACATTTTCCTAGACACAAAATGTCCCATTATCCTTAACCAAACATCTAGGAGCCCCTTCCAGTAAAACCAGCTTTTTCAAGAAATTAATTGTGTTCTCTGTATTGGGAGAGTCAACAAATTTATAATACATCCATTTAGAATGATAATCCACAGCTAGATTCAGATATCTAAATTCCTCCGAAAGAACTAGATAAGGACCTCAAAAGTCAAGGCCAACCTTAACCCAAGGTTTTTCAGGGAATTCCCTAGGATGCAAAGACAATTTTGTAACCTTTCAGTGTTTGTCTAAGAGTAAACACTCTTCACAACTATCTATCAGGCCCCTAACTTGAGTTTCTATGCCAGGCCACCAGTAGTGTTGTTTAATTTTCATGCATGTTTTAGTTACCCCTAAGTGACTAATTTTAATGATAGCTTTACTCAGATTAGACGGAGGCACAAACTTATCTCCCCTAAGAATAATAACATCCTTGACTGAAAGTTCATCCGCAACCAATGCAAAATTCCTTAAATCACCGGAAAGATTTCTTATCTCCTGACAATGACCACTACAGAATGGTAAAACTTTTGAAAGAATCAAATCCTCCAAACAAGCTTTTTTCATTCTTCTTCAGATATGAGTGAACCACAGTTCTCCACAGCGTCCAACACAGCCACACATTCCACTTCATCTTCCTCAAAGTTTTCCTCATCATCCTTTTCAATCAACATTCTAGATAAACAGTCTGCACAAAAATTCTTACTTCCCTGAATGTGCTTGATGTCAAAATTGCACTCTTGTAACTTTGAAACTAACCAAGTTAATCTAGCTGACATGGAATTACTATTGGACACTTTATTAAAGATGTAAGAAAGAGGTTTGTGATCCGTAATTATTTCAAACTTGCGTACCCAAATATACATTCTGAAATTTTGAACAGCCCAAACGCAGGCCAAAGTCTCCCGCTCAATTGTACTGTAATTTTTCTCAAAAGGCTTGAGCGCTCTTGAAGCAAAAGCTACCGTTTGTTCTTGCCCATTCAAACGCTGACTAAGAACAGCCCCAAGACCATTCATGCTAGCATCTATTGTGATCATGGAGGTACAATCATAACGAAAGGCATGTAAAGCTTTCGCAGAAATCACTAAATCTTTTATTTTCTCAAATACTCCATTCAATTCCTCAGACCAAATACATTTTTGCCCCTTTTTAAGCAAAGAGCGAAGAGGTTCAACCATCTGAGCATAATTGTTCACAAATCTGTCTCGCATAATATTCCGCCAGACCTAAAGGAGCGTAAAGCATCCTTATCAGAAGGTGGTTTAGCCTCCTTAAGTGCTCTGATGACCGAAAATTTAGGTCTAATGCCTTTATCAGAAATTGAATGACCAAGGTAATCCAACTTGTTTACCCCAAATTTACACTTATCAGCTATAATTGTCATACCATTATTTTCTAATGTGGCTAAAACCTCTCTCAACAAAATTGAAGGCTCATCAACATTTTTTGTAAAAATTAGGATGTCATCTAAGTAGGCTTGAACTCCCACTATACCCTTGAACATGGAATCCATTAATCTCTGAAAAATACTGGTGGCAGAGGCCAGACTGAAAGGAAGTCTCAGGAACTTATACGCACCAAAAGGTGTAACAAATGTCGTTAGTTCCTGACACTTCACATTCAAAGGAATCTGATGATATGCGGATTTCAAATCTGTGAGGGAGAACCACTTAGCCCCCCCTAAATTTGCCAAAAGCTCGTGAATTTTAGGAAGAGGGTGGTAATCCACCACAATATTTTTGTTTAAACCCCTAAAATCCGCACAGAGCCTAATTTCTCCTGATTTATTTCGAGCCACGTCTATCAGTGTGACCCATTGGGAGGATTCTGTGGGCTGAATGATTTTCTGGTCACACAAATCATTCAGCATTTTCTTAACTCTTCTCTAGCACTTAAGGGTACAGGCCTAACTTTATGTGTGACAGGCTGGGCATTAGGAACCAATCTTATTTTATGCTCGAAATTCTTAAAACAGCCAACTCGATCCTTAAACACTCCCTTGACATCTTCAAGCAAGCGCTTACAATCAATTTCAGAATTTTCCACATTAAGGGCCCGATGTAGGTAAACGGGATTTTCCGATTTCAAAATACCGAGGCGGGCCGAATCGGTATTCTGAAATCGGAAAACGAGATGTAGGAAAAAAATACCGACTGAAAACCGATTCGGTCGGCATCGGTAATGAGATTCGGTACGTTCCGATTCAGCTCGGTCCGAATCGGAAATTACCGAATCGGCCAACAACGATTCGGAAAATACCGAATCGGCTACCACCGAATCGGATATTTCCGATTCGGCGAATACCGAATCGGTAAAAGCCGATTCGGTAAAAACCGATTCGGCAATCATAGACCCATGGCGAAAAAGCCCATAGGAATGCATTGCATGACCCGATTCGGCTTTTACCGAATCGGATAATACCGAATCGGATTTTACCGATTCGGATTTTACCGAATCGGTAAAAGCAGACTCGGCAATAGGCGATTCAGCCAATGAGGTGGCTCCCCCTCCCCCACCCAAACAGGGAGTGGCAACCCTGGCAGGTGCAGCCAATTAAGAAGTTTCTAGAAGTTTCTGGAAAGCCTGCCTGAGCCCAACACACAGTTAGCAGCAGTGGGAGAAGGAGGTTGCAGACTGAGCAGGAGCAAGAGAATATGGCAGATCAGGCAGGAAGCCAGAAGTCCTCCCAAAAGAGGAAGCCCAAATTCACCACCACAGAACTACAGGTGCTGGTTGAGGAGGTGGTGAGGGTGCACCGGCAGCTCTTTGGCAAGCTGTCCCTCAACGTGCCAGACAGCACCAAGAGGCGATTGTGGGCAGACATCGCCCAGAAGGTCAATGCTGCTGGAGTCACCCCCAGGTCCATTGAGGAACTTAAGAAAAGGTTCTATGACCTCCGCAGCCTCACCAAGAGGAAGCTGGCCGACCTCCAAAGGCAGGCAGGACACACCGGAGGAGGCAAGAACCCGGCGCCACCCCTCACCGAGCTGGAGGAAATTGTCTCCAGCACCATCGAGAGGGAGAGCATTGTAGGGATCGGGACCCTGGACAGCACTGCGATGGCCACAGCTACAGGTAAGAAGCATGCGCATCATGACACACCCTACCAGACACCTCCCCATTAGACACAATGCATAGGCAAACACCAGCACTGTACTGTCACCAACATACAAGAGACAAGCATCATGGTACATGTAGTCAGCAGAAGTTAGCCAAATATGTCAGTGCAGAATCACAAGACAGGAAACAGTGTGACACGGTGTAAGGAGATGCAAGGACATGTGGAATGCCATAATTGTACTGACTGTAATACATCGGCACTCAGTTTACAAATGCTTCTTTGTACCTAGGGGCACCATCAGGCGGCACCACTGTGGCAGCAGAGGGAGCTTCGACATCACATACTGCAGTGGCAGGGCCGAGCACCAGCCAGCCTGGCCAGGAGGAGGAGGAAGAGGATGAGGAAGGAGACACCCCAGGGCTTGGAATGGAGGGAGTCCTGGTGATTGATTTCCAGGCAGTGCACTCCCCAGTACTGCCCAGCTCACCCCCCTTGCAATTTTCACCATGCAACTCCCCAACAAGGCAGACCATTCCGCCGACAACAGCTCCTGCCACAACCGTGGCCTTGCCACCCGTCCTACCTGTCCTGGGAGCAGGGGCTCCGGGACCGGCCAGCACCACACCACCACCAGTGGCACCCCAGCCCACTCAGCAGGCCGGAGGCAGCAGTGCCAGACGCCGTGCCACCACCACCACCACCACCACCACCACTGCTGCACCAGCACGGGAGGGCAGTGTGTTCCTGGGCCTGGAGGGCCAAATGGTAAAAATCCAGCGCCAACAGGCCAGATCCACCATGGCCTGCCAACGCCAGCTCCTGCAGCACAACCTGCAGATGGGGGAGTTGGTGAAGGGGTCCCAGGCTGTTGTGGACAGCAACAAGGAGGTGGCAGCAGGGTTGGGCAGGCTGACCACTGCCATCACCCACTCCTCTGCCAGGCAGGAGGAGCATGAGGTTGCGCGCAGGAGGGATGCCCGGGTGCTCAACCGGGCCATGGCCCGCCTTGCAGCGGCGACTGCACAGCTGTGCCAGCGTAGCGCAAATCAGGAGTCGGTGCAGAGTCAGCATACTGCTGAGCTGACCAGGGGGATGGCCAGGATCACCACGGCCATGGAGGCCATGTTAATATCAAACGCCGCCTCCAATCCTGCCCTGGACCTGGGTGATGCTGGTGACAGCAGCAGCCGCAGCAGCCCGGCCAGCGCTGCATCAGAGCCAAGGAGGAGCACCAGGCGCTCCGCTGATGCTGCTGGCCATTCGGAGGGGGCCGAGGGACACCCCAGTGGGTCTGGAAAGCGGGCCAAAAAATAGGCTTGCAAGGGGGGATGATCATACCAGAACCCTGGACTTTATTTGTTTTGACAGACTCCATTTTTTTATGCACTTCAGTGATGTAACTGTGGTGCATCACTATTAAAAAGTTTATTTTCCAAGCAACATTTAGCTGTCTTTGCATCTGTACTCAGTCAGAAATAGTTCTCAGTGATCTCCTCACGTCTGTATCTGCCATCACATGGCGTACACACCCCAGCTGGCTGTGTCAGTGGCACAGCTTCGTCGTCGTCATAGTCCTCGTAGTCAGACAACTCCACCTCAGTGCCCTTCTTGACCGCAAGGTTGTGTAACATTGCACATACAGCTATGATCTTGCAGCAGGTGATGGGGGTATACTGCCTTGCACCTCCACTCTTGTGCAGGCATCTGAATCTACTTTTCCAGATGCCAAAGGTCCGTTCAACAACATTCCTGGTGCGTATGTGGGCACGGTTATACCTCCTTTGGCTGGGTGTGGAGGGGTTGAGGTAGGGGGTGAGTATGAATGAGCGGAGGGCATATGCACTGTCGCCTGGAAGAGAAAGGGGTCACATTAGACACATGCATACATGTATTACACCTACCTACTATGTGTTATGGGGGTCTGATGATGTGGCTCACCTAGGAGGTATCCTTCTCCAAAATCGCCAGCCATCAGCCGTGCATATATGCCGCTCTGTTGGAATATATAGGAGTCATGGGTACTCCCTGGAAATTTTGCTACCAGGTCTGTGATGGTGCACTTGGCATTGCAGATCACCTGCACGTTGATGGTGTGTGTCGATTTCCGATTGCGGTATATGTATTCGGTGTCCGCTGGTGGGCAAATCGGAATATGCGTGCCATCTATGCAACCGATGACTTGGGGAAAGTGTGCCATCTGGTAGAAGTCCGCTTTGGTTTGTAGCAGTTCTGCGTGGGTTGCAGGGAATGAGATGTATTGGTCCATCCTGTCTATCATGGCGTCAAGGAATATGCGGAAGAACCTTGACAGGCTGCTCTGGCTCACCCCTCCTGCTGCTGCTACTCCACTTTGATAGCTGCCAGACGCTACCAGGTGTAGGCTGCATAGCACCTGGACGTGCGCAGGGATGGCGTGTGCCCTTGGGGTGTGGTGGTCCAAGTATGGCTTAAGGTCCCTGATGAGCTCAAGTATGGTGTCAGAGTCCAGCCTGTATCTCTGTAGGATCTCAGCCTCAGTGAGCATGAACAGGGTTATCCTCTGTCTGTAGACCTGTTCATTTCTTAGCCATTCCCTCAGTCCTTCCTGCTGTAGCCGTAGCCGCCTCGCAATGACATAGAAAGCTGCCATCCTGCAAGTTGCAATGCATTTTGGGACTGTTTATATGGTTTGGAGTTGGTTACCACCTGATTGCAATCCATGGTAAATACCGAGTGAATTCTACCGATTTTGAGCCGATTTCGGTGTTTCTGTGCCTCCCTACATCTCCCCAACTGTCGGAATCGGGGAATTTCCCGATCGGAGAATCATACGAATCGGCATGTTTTCCGATTCGGAGCATGTCCGAATCGGTATTTTTTCCGATTCGGTACATGGACCGAATCGGTGATTTTCCGAATCGGTGTCACTAACGAATCGGTAGTGGGACCGAATCGGTGATTTTCCGATTCGGTGTCACTAACGAATCGGTAGTGGGACCGAATCGGTGATTTTCCGAATCGGTGTCACTAACGATTCGGTACATGGACCGATTCGGTCTTTGTAACCGAATCGGTGTTTTTCCGATTCGTTACATATCCGATTTTCGGTATGTACGTATCGGATTCTTTCACATTCGGTACACATTCCGAATCGGTTTTCTATCCGATTCGTTCTGTTTTTGGTTCCCTACATCTCGATGGCTGTTTACCGATCGGTAAGGGCCAAAAATCGGTATTTTCGGCCGATACCGATCGGTAAAGCCCTACCTACATCGGGCCCTTAGTACTTCAATATCTCTCACCTTGATGGGGTCATCATCACCTGGCACCAAATATAGACCCATCTTTGCAAGATGCTTCCACCCCACAATGTTTTTCCCCTTAATTGCTACGTACACTTTAGTAATTATATTGCGACCTAGCACTTCTACTTTGGATACAAAGAACCCCAACATGTTGATGTCCTTTTCACCGAATGCTTTCGGATTGTTGTTTGGAGGAGATAAAGGAACTTCCAGGCCTCAATTTAAAAAAAAAATTGAATCTCGCAGAATAGTTATTGGAGAACCAGAGTCTGCCATCACTTTGGTCTGAATTCCATCAATCAATGCATCACAAAAAGGCCCTTTAATTTCCAAAAGATCGTCTTTATGATCTAGAGTTAACAGTAAATTGTCAAAAGATTCTGAACAAGACTCTAGATCACAGTTGACATTGTTGACTTGAATTGGCTTCCTTTGACCTTTGCAACATTTTTGAAAATGACCAAACCTCTTAAAACTTGAACAACGTTTGTTCAAAGCGGGACAGTAAGGAAAGTTACCAATATGATATTTTGAACCACACCTACAGCAAAAAAACAGATTTTTCTTTTGCCACGGAATTGTCTTTTTGGAACTATCCTTTCCTCCTACAGCCATAACACATTCCTCAGAAACGTCGCCCTGGTGATAAATCATATTGACTTTCCTGGAATAACAAGCTTAGAATGCTTTTGGAGAAATTTAAGATCTTTCAATGCTTAGTGCCAAGTCAATCACTTCCGTAAGGGGAGGACTCTTGCAACCCAAAATCCTCTCTTGAATTTTATGAGAAGCGCAATTAAATACAAATTCGTCCCTAATCATGTAATCAACCGTAGGACCAAAACCACAAATTATGGCTAACACCCTCAAAGCCGAGATGTATTCTTCAACTTTTTCCTCTTCTCCTTGTTTTCGTTTATAAAACTTATGTCGCTCCAACATAATATTAGGAAATTCCGAAAATTGTTTTTTAAGTCTCTCAATAGCTTCCAAGTAAACATTCCACTGTCTATCCCCCGACTGACTATTGGGAGGTGGAATAGGAGGTAAGCTCTGAAAAATATGTCGCGCAGCCAGACCTAAACTACCAAAAAGAAGGGCAAACTTTCTTTCCGGAGAATACTCTGTTGCATCTATTGCCACAATATGATTTTCAAAAAGACCAAACCATTCGATCCAGGGAAGACTAGGTTTGCCTTGTTTAGCTAAAAATGGAGGAGGCTGTGTGAGCTGATTAATTTGTTGATTAGATGCCATCTCAAACAAACTAACCAGAAAAAAACAAAAAAAACTGTAAGAAATAAACTTTTCAGATAAGCAATACCTCAACAGTACCTGAAAAGTACGTTTATCACTGTGGTTCAACAAGTAAATACACCATGTGAAAATAATTCACTTTAGAAAGATTCACTCCCAAGTGCTGAATTAAGAATAAAATAAATATTTAAAAAGGTGTGCGCATCACCGAGCGAGCAGCAACAACAATTATCATATGCAAAAATAGGGTGTGCGCACCACCGCACTACGCTGTTCACCGAAATCAATGAAATTGTATCAGAAAGGGTGTGCGTATCACCGAGATACGCTGATAGCAGAGATCAATGCCAATGAATCTTCGTGTGTCGGTGCCGATGTCGGCACCCCTGGCAACTGAAGCTCCTTTCCAATCACAAAATGGCTGCTCCGTAACGTGCCACGTCACCACGTTACCCAGCAGGTTCACCGGCTCCCAATCACGCGCTGATTCGGCAACAATGCAGCGTAGGCACACCAGCTCCCAATCACGTGCTGATTCGACAACAATGCAGTGCGAGCCCTCTGCAGACTGCTCTAGACCGTTAGCCTCAGCGCGAGCAAACGCTTGAGCCGCCAACGGTTCCTGGAACCAGCCACACAATTTCGGGTCAAAATTAACAACTTGGATCCTACCAGATCTTCAGGATAAAATCAGGAATGACACGCCTCACCATACTTCCAGGTACAAAAGGTCAGAGTGATGAGTGACCTTTCAGCATGAAGTTCCAGCAGGATCCTTCCTGCAGGTGACTGAAGAAACTCCACAGCGTCGCCAAATGCGGTAAGTTGTTCAACAGGAGACATGGATTTGAAGGTAAAGCAATTCTTCTTTATTTTGTAAGTAAAATCTTCAGTCACGGCGTGCAGCAGTGCGTTCCTCGGGATCTCGATCGGGACACTGAAGAGCTGATCTAATCCTCGAGGACACGCACTCCAAGCCTCTCACATAGACAACATTCCAAGCGTAATACATCATAAAGATACCTAACCACTTTAATACACGATACAGATCACTACACAGAGACCTCGTTCATACTTCGGATTTTCACCACTAAGGGTTTATTTTGTTTTTTTTTTCTTTGAAATCGCACTGGCTGTGCATTGGAGACAGATAGCACCCACACTTTGAAACTAGATAGTTTGATTGGATTAAAAATTTCATCTGTATATATTTATTCTTCTAGTAGCGCAGGACATATGCATATTTCAATATGGTGCCAGAGTTTCACCATACATGTTCTCAGGATCTCAGTCTTATTTCCATATTCACTTCCTTCTGACTCAATGGAAACATCTAAAATAAGCAAGGGAATTCCGTTATGCGAGCCGAGAGCGCATGCACGACAAAGGGCAGTTAGAGGATTCTGGTGTCCAGGTGAGTGAGGGATTTACTAACTAGGTGGGGAATTTCGGTATTTGGATATGGATGACTTTGATTCTCATAGGGGCCATTTGTTCTTATTTACTCCTTTTCCATTAGGGGCGAATTTACGAATGGATATTTCCCTGTAATTAGAGCTTAATTGGGCTCTTACAGATTTGCTGGGAGCCTACATTGTATTCATGGCTCATACGCCGGAAGTTCACCCTGGTAAGGAAACCATATTTTATCTATATCCACATCTACATGTGAATGTGAGTACATTTTTAGGTTGGGATTTTCTAATGTATTGATTACTTGTGTTTTTTTACTTTGAATCATAGGGACGGGTTCATTTTACGAATTAGTCCCCTTACACAGGGCTCACTAATTATCAATGAGGATGGGCTAGATGGCTACCTACCTAAATATCAAGAGGTTGCTCTTTCTCTTGGCCTAGGTTGTTTTAACAAACACACATTTCTATGCAGCTTGAAGGGTGGAGCTGTAATCCATGAACCCCAAGCAGCAAGACATAAGCTTGGCTTTTTCTCCGGCTGTTTCTCTGCCCAGGCCGATCGCTGTTTTCCGGACCTCATTTGTCATCTGCTGATACTTCGAGGCTTGTGTTCGGGGCCAGCGGCAGTGGCAGGGGGGTAACCTGCTACAGCTACTAGCCCCATCAGCCATTATCCACCATTTTCCTTACGTAAAACTTGCCCGACGAGTGCACCTGCCATTAGTTGGTAGCCACGAAGTGTGGGCTACAGACAGGCAGTGGAGACGGCCCAACTAGGTTGGGCGTGGTTTGCGGCAGTCTAGTGACCCCTACTCGCTTGAGGGTCAGCCGAGTGACCAAGTGAATGTAGTCGAGTGGTTAGAGGTGCCATAGAGATATGTAGGGGCGGCCTCAAATTGTTGGAGGAGCAGCCAAAATCAAGAATTCTCAATTCCCTATGGGCTTTGCGTTGTCTATAGCATCTTACTAGAGATAGAAGCCTGTGCATGAGATTGTCGCTGCCAACTAACTTAACCAACTAAATACTTGAGTTACTTTAGCACCCCAATTTGCAGAGACAACCCAGTAGCAGAGACCAGGAGTGGCTTGTGGCTTGGGGGGCAACACAAGCAGCAGGGGGTGATAGTGTGGTAGGCGATCTGCTCACCCCAAGTCTGCAAGCCTGCAAGTGGCACCCGTATTGCCTTAGGAGGAATGTGATTAAGGACTGGCATAGCAGATTGGCAGCCGCCTGAAAACAGTGTACTGAAGGTGAGAAGGAGGTGTGGAGGAGAGGAAGAGGGAGAAGGGTGTCTAAAGTAAAGGAAAGTAAAGGAGGATCCTGACGCCCCCCGCTCTCAGCTGTATTAGTCTGGTTAGAACAACTCACAGACTCACAGACTCACAGACTCAAAGTCCCTCTGTCCCTTCGAGTAAACACAGTTATGAGGTCAAGCCGTCTGCGTGGACATGACCCCAATCACAATTAAAGCAGTGGAGAAAGCAATTGGGCATGAATGGGGCTGGAATTCTGCACAGCAGCCTAAGTACCCCAATTGGAGAAACAGATAATTTAACAGCTTTATCGTCAACATCTCCTGAAGATGCTCAATATTTTTAAACTCACTATGTGGCTTGCCAACCAACAATCACAGAATATTTCAAAACACTTGAAAAAACTAGTAAAGACTCCAGAGAAGGCATCATAGATCCTGGAGTGCAAACTACTATGGTCAAAGTCAAAACAACTCAAGACATAAGTTTTAAAAAATCCGGGTGCAACAACATTGATGATGCTTCTCTTCCAGGGAACTAAGAAGTGGTAGATTACTCTTCAATAGCTGATAAGAATCCTTGTACTGTTTCTAATGTCGACATTGTGGTCTTCATCACAGAGATAGGCCCTGGCCCATTTTTGGCAATGGCGCAGTTTCATGCCCCTAATACTCTAACTGAAGTGCCTTAGCAAAGAAATGCATATAGTAGACATGTGAATGCAACAATAACTGTCCCTACATCTCTTTTACTGGTGAAAAAGTCAGTTGCAGACCACAATGCTGATAACATTTACAGAATAAAACAGGATATCAGCTTAAATCAGAATAATATGGTGATTAACATATCATCCGGTACAAGTGATGAGGTATTTTTATCATCTCCTACTCGGTTGTCCATTCTTGTCCAGCCCAACTCAAATAAATTCGGAGGATGTCAAAATATGATACCTGAAGCTTTTTCAAGCCCAAAGGACCATAAGATCAAAAAGGAAATGGATCAATTTAATCTAACATTGTGAACATAAATTACTATTTATGATCTTAAACCAACCTTGATTCCAGCGAAAATTTATAAAGAAAATGTGCTCATTACAAATGGACAACGTAAGGTAGAACAAGCCAACTCCATTATCAACCCCTTAATTCGGCGGACCTGCCATTATTAGCTAAATATGCTGAAAATGTCTTGGGAAGTGCATGTGTTCCAGAGGGTCCAAAAGAGCCTGCAACTAGATTATGGTGAAGTCTGCTTAATACCATGGACACTACAACTAATGCTCTTAATTTTCATTCAGTTAAAGTGAACAACCAGGTGGATTTATTAAACACACTATCCCTCTATGTTGCTCGAATTGACTTAAAGTTACTTAATTTATCAAATTTGGTAGTAAGTGCACAATCTGATAAAAAACAATCAACGGATCAGCTGCACTTGTGCCCATTTGTTAGATAAAATCTCAGAGTTACCAAGCATAATTAATTCCATGGTGGCGGAGGTCAATTCAATGTCGGGAAGGAATATTAAAGACCAAGTCGGTACAACAGTGTTTGATCACTGCCATTGCCTTGATACTAAATCACTAATAGTGCCAACATCTTGCCAAGCTATAGATAAAAATGAGATTGGAAAAAAATCGACAAAGAATAAAAAAGGTTTCGCTTAGGCGTAAAGACCAGCGACAGAAGACAATTCCATCTATAAGGAAGGATGAAAAAAGGGAAAATCTATTAGTAAGGGAAGAAAGCGAAGTAAGTAGTCCACTTAAGCCTCCTGACCAGACTGAATGTAATGAACCCATCGAGTCATCACCAGCACATGAAGTTTATGGTACTCAAGTTAACAATAATACATTTTTATTTTTTAAACCAATACAGGAAGGGCTAACTGAAAGAGCAAGGAAAATATTAAGAAAGTCCCACAACACAAAAGAAAATAAATATAACAATGAATGCAAGCTCATTTCATAAACCAAAAGTAATCAATCCAATTTTAAATCATCAGAATTACATCAGTGCGAAATGAAGGATGGGCTGACCTCAAGTCCAAACAGACCAGTTGTGTCACATTCTTCTGAAGATGCTGTCAATAAGCCTATAATACCACATCAAACTGCACATCAAACTCCCCAGTGCAGAGACCTGCAGTTTTCAGTGCAAAATACGGAAAGAGGAAGGTGAAATAATAATACAGCTCTCCCGGAAATCAATTCAATAAACATAAAGCTTCCGTCAATTTCACGATCCGGTAAAGGCATAGATCCATTTGCTACAGAAGATATTGAATATGGAAGTAGGCAGACTCAAGGCTACCCGCTATCATGTATGAACTGTGGTCATATAAAAAATGCAAAGTCAGTGGGTGTAGGAGAGTAGGGTCTGCTATCTTGTGGTCACCCCAATTTTTGCTTTTTGCTTCACTGGTTTTCAACTTAATGTGGCTGTGGGACTGCTAATCAGACCCACAGCCTGCTGTTCTCTCTCTAAATTCACGGACATGTACTATAGGTACATAACCAATTTGGCACTGGACACCTTGTCAGCCCCTATACAGTGCACTATAGGTGCCAAGGGCATAGGTGCATCCAAGGTCTACCAGAGGCTGCAGCATATGTTTTGCCACCCCAGGCTGATGCTCAAATTGACATAACTGGCTGATCACTCAGCTGGGGCAAGGTGGTGTAATCACCCCTTGCTTAGATATAGTATACCTATATCTAAACCTATATCTGGACATATATACCTATAAGTCACTTCTATGGCAGGCCTTATCAATCCTGGAGGCAGAGTGCTTGGTTTTATGTGAGATGGTGCTCTAGCACAAGCTGAGCCTGTCTGCAGCTGTCGGGACCAACTCCCTTAGTTGTTCCGGGATAATGCCATACCACATACTCTTTAGTGCATTATAATCCATCGTGGTTTGGCTTTATCAAAACATGTCGTGTAAGGTGTCATACGATTTGGAATACTATCCCCTCACCAGTCCTGGCAACGGGGATAGCATCCCACCCTTCTAGAGGGAGAAGACATGTTACTTTACTAAAACACGGTTTATCCTAACCAGAGCCTCAGCATCACAAAATGGATGCTGCTGCCACCGACACAAGTCTGACCTCCTGCTGCTGACCGAAACTTGGCAGAGGAGGCCTGGACAAAGGGTTTCCTGTCACAGGGAGGTGCTACACCTCCCCAGACAGGAGATAGTGTATTGGGGCAGGGAGGGCTGAAAGAAACTAGACACTGCCTGGGGCGCACAAGGCTTCCCCTAGCATAATCGGTCAGACCGGTTCTGGGGCACACCAGCCCCAGTACCAGCACGACCCTGGACAAAGGGAAAGGGGTGTAACCACCCCCTTCCTGGGTCCCACCCATAGGAGGGACCCAGCAGGTAATCCAGCCCACTAGATTGGTATAAGAGTGGGAGCAGTGCCTACGCACATCAGATTATCCTGACTGTAACTTATGAAATGAAACTCTGGACCCTTCGACATCCTACTCGACGTAGTAGACTGAAGAATCTCCCTTGTGGTCAAGGAGTGACCACCCTGTGCAAACAGGCACCATCCAGCGCCTCACCATTTGCTTTGTTGCAGTTCCCGCCATAACTCGAGTGACAGAGATGAACAAGACCCAGCGTTCCTGCCTTCCAACAGCTTGATCCACAGTGACAGTGAATCTGAAACCCGTGGAGGTGACTTGAAGCGTGGGGCTGGCCATCTTGGAAAAACCACAAAGTGCTGACCGTGCAGCTCCCGAGGCTCCCTCGACGCTGTGCAATGGGGTTTGAGATGCCCCAGCCCTGAGCAGCTTTTGCCTCAAAGCTACCCCTCCACACTCTCCGAGTGCTGCGTGGGGCCCTTCTGCATTTTGCTGCTCAATGCGTTGGTCTGGTCGCTTGCCCGTTGGCTAGCGGCCCCAGTACCGATGAACCTTTGAATTTGCTCTGCCAGTCCAGTTGCTCTGGACTGGTCCTCGGTCCCCTGAAAAGGAGCACCCGCTCTGACCTTCCTGGTCCGAGTAAAAAGCAATCTTTGAATCCTGCGTGGGGTGCGCTTGCCAAGGTTTGTTTGCTCCAATCTGGAAGCTGACACGACCGACAGTGAGAGCCTTTGTGGGACCGCTTGTGATCCATTCCTGGTCTTCCTCAGTGCCCCATAGTCTACGTGGCAGCGGAGAGAAGTTTCTCAACAACCACCTGATTGCGCCCGACATTGCCTGGTTCCGTCCTGGTTCCACCCTGGTCACTGATGAGTGACCCAGACTCTGTCCCCTCTTCTTTCAGGTTCCCTTCAGCTTCAATCTACCCTTGGATCGCGCCGGACACTTCTCTTCTGGCCACCTGCAGCATCTTCATCTCCAGGCTCCATAGATCCACACGGCGAAAGCCGACACGACTTTGCACCTGTGCATCCGCTTCCTGTGGGTGAGGTAACTCTTGAACGCCGGTGCTCCTGTATTGGTATACACCTCTAGTGTCTAGGTCTAAAGTTTTGTTTTTCTAGGTCAGTCGGAAGACTCTTAAAACAGTAACTCGATAACTTTTACGCACCATTGACTTTGCATTGGTGCATGTGTGTGCTTTCAGCGCTGCACCTGAATCCCGCGGGCTTTTCCTGACTTTGGAATTGCTAGTCCCGATTGCTCCCAGGGATTCCCCAGGCCCTAGGCCTGACCACTGTTCGATTAGTGATACTTATACCACTATTTTAGTACATGGTTTGAGTGGCCCCTGGGCCTCATCCATAATTGTGCAACTTTCATATGTTTAACTGTTCTTTTGTTTAAACGCTTGTACTTCTAGACTCATAAAGAGTATAGAGGATTATTCTAGTAATAAATACATATATTTTTATAATATATAACTTGTGTGGTGTCCTTTCATTTAATATTACAGGATTGTGATTGGTAAAACAGCTTGCTTAACATGCCCTCTTGAGTTAAGCCTTTAAGGCTGCTTAGTCCATGCTACCCTTAGGATAGCTTGTCTATAAGGTTGATTTACAACCATCACCATAAGGGATTGTTTGGACTGATACGAGGTGCCCCCAGAATTGGAGACATCATATATCAGGCCAACTTCTCACAGTGAGTGATAACAGTTTTGCCTCCCCTACAAAATAAATATTCATCCCAGGGTACGCTTCAAGGAGTACTTACAATATCCTAAATCATGGTAATATTTTGAAACAGTTGTAATCAATTCCATAGTTTAATGATCTAACATCAGGCGATCTACACTCAGTCCAATTGAAAAAACCCTCAAATAATCCCACTCAAGAGGCGTCTTGTACTAACCGGCATTGTGAGGAGATTGCTTATAAAATTCTAGAAAACAGTCAACAATTTGAGAAATGGGGCATTGGATTAAGGAAAATTAATCACAATCAATATCCAACTTCATTAATTCTGAAGCAAGTGTCAAAGAGTACTGCTCTGTTAAACCCCACAGCAAGTGAAACATGCGGAGGACACATTAAGATCTTAAAAGGAGCCATAGGTCCATTATTCAATCCTGCTCTGTCATCTAGGGTCAAAGTTACAAGTTGTAACTCAGGCTTACGAGTCTGTGAGGAACTAAAAAGAAAATCCAGGATTTAGCAATGATTGGGCTTGACGTCCAAAAATTCTCACTGAAGGGAACTCTGGAGTAGCATGAATGATGCCTAAATAGCTAGACCACTACAAATAAAGCTAATAATATTTGTTAAAGGAACGTTCATGGCCGGATAACTCTGCTTGAAGATCAAGATAATGTAACATATATAGAGAATTTTGCAGTTCTAATGTTTCCGGAAACCTGGAATATATGTAAAGAAAAGATAATTGGATATCAGGAGTATGCTAACCATGCATCCCGTTCATCTGCCTATGGTCGTGCAAGAGGTGGGCTATCTACCTATATATCATTGGACCTGGATATCAAGCACTTTGAAATTGATTTTCAGTTATCATGGCTTTTATGTATTAAAATAGATTTTTTTAAAAACAACAATATTCTTAAACGTATATCTAAGCACAAAGAGAAAAATTAAGATATCCCAATTTACTGCGCTTTGGGAAATAGTTAAAATTCGGAATTATCAATACCTTGCCACCATGTTAATTATTTCAGGAGACTTCAACATGCATTGGCTCTCTATAAACTGAGCTGATAAACTAAGGAGAGCTTTAATACAGATGTGTTGTTCTCAGTTAAAAAAATATAATCTTATGTAACTACAGGAAGTTAATCAAAATAATATTGAGAGCGTTTCAACATTAAAAAATCCACAGCAACATTCTATTATTGACTACACCATTATTTCAAAGGATCTTGAATCCTCTCTCTGAATATAAAGTGACCCCCAGAATAGTAAGTGATCATAATCCACAAACAATGACACTGGTGTCAACAGTGTATCATCTGCCAGAGTCAAAGTGCATGGTAACTCGATCAATGGCTAACAAACTGAAAAGGCTAGTCTGGGACCCATCAAATCAAATGGAGATTTGGGCATTATTAGAAACTGCATTACAATCTGCACTAACCGAGAGCAGACAAGGGAAGTCAATGGTTGAAATCTGGCCTGCGTCTGTGCCTTCCTGCTAGATCACTTATGGCCTCAAACAATATCAAGGGGATCTACTACAAGGCCAAAAAGATCAGGATGGTATTCAACTAGGTTGTAACAACAAAAAAGGGAACTCAATAAAGTAACACAGGTCTTTTTCAAACGATCAAATTGTGCCTTTACATTTTCAAAAATTTGCAATTTAAAACGCTTGAGAAGAATATACAAAAATGAAATATGGAAAGCAAAACATACATATTATGAAGGAATATGGACAGAGCTGCACTTTGGCCAGCATAACGAACAATCTGAAAGAGTTCTGGGGTCTAATTAAAACTTTGAATATAGCTCTAGAAGAGCCAACAGTGCCAACATCCCTGAATCATGCTGGGCATCCTTCATTAAAACCTATAAGGGACCTCTTCAGTTACTGTTTTAAACTACAACAATGATCAGCATATGTCAAGGTGTTGAGTAACAGAAATAGTGGGAAAAAAGGGAAACAGTCATTATCATAATGAAGTCAAACCACTAGTAACGGAGTTATGGCAAGAAGAACAAGTTAAAATAGAAATAAGCAGGATTAGATCAAATGGAGTGCCAAGCCCTAATGGGATTCCAAACTCCACCTTTAATGCAAAAATAGATCTTTGGTCAGAAATCCTGAAGCCATTGTTGAATGGTGTTGTAAAATCAAAAATGATTCCTGAAGCATGTCAGGGAAGTATAATACAGCCAATTTATAAAAGTTGTCCATTAGACAAACTGTCTAACTGCAGGCTGATTTCCCTAACAGATGTTGATGCAAACATTTTTGCCAGTTGTCTGCTTAATGACTTGGAAGAATGGGCCATGAAAGAAGAAATTATACCAATATTCCAAACTGGTTTCTACAGGGGCCAGACAATGATTATGAACTTGACTTCAATACCTCACTGGCAGAAAGAGCAAAGCATAAAAGGCAAAAGTAATACATCTCTTTTGTAGACCTTAAGGCTGATTTTGATTCTGTTCCCCATAATTTACTTTGGACAAAGTTTTCTGCACGGGGCATTTCCAACCAACTGTTAAATATGATTATATTACTATAATCCAATACTTTGGTCAGGGTCAAATTGGGGGATGGCAGTTGTACTACTTGCCGACTTGAAACTCATAGTGGTCTCAAACAAAGGTTGTGTGTTAGCCCTGTGTCTTTTTAACCTTTTTATGGCTGACTTACCATCTTATTTTAAAAATGTTAATGCTCACTCGCCTAACCTTGCAGGACAAAATATAAAACATTTATAGGATGAAGATGACACTATATTGTTAAGTCATACTACTATAGGCCTACGAAGACTAATAGTATCATTTCATAATTATATTCTAGCTAATGGTTTATTGATGAATACAAAAAAATAATAATAATAATGAAAATAGTTTTGACTAAATCAGATATGAGAGTATGGAATGTTAACAGGTTAAAGATTGAAACAGTAACATTTTGTAAGTATTTAGGTATCACATTTGATGACAGATTGCCTTTTAAACAGCATTTTATCAATTTAAAAGCAAAAGCTACCGTATTATCTTTTGCTTTTAGAAAGTTGAGAGACATGTTGGTATGTCCGAACCATGAGCATTTGCTCAAAGGAAATGGAATCAATGTTGATTCCTTCCCTGCATTATTGGTCAGTTATATTTCAAGGTATAAACTCAAACATTCTTGATAATTTACAAATAAAAGTTTTTAAATCGGTCTTCAGGGTTCCAAGGAATGACATGCATGCTGATGTCAGATTGGAATTTGGTTTGAAAAGACAAACTATAATAAGACAATCTGCATTTTTAAAATCTCTATACTCGTTCTTCTACTCTGACCCAGGAACACTTGAGAACCATTGCTGGCAGGAACTAACGAGGCATGAGTATGCTAGTGGTTGGAGATCTTATCTAACGGAGAGCCTAAGGGCCTCATGCCGTGTGAAAGCAGCGATGCGTTACTTCTCAGTGCGCACTCCTGATGCGTCATATTTAATGTATGACGCATCATGTCGCAAGGAGTTACAGATATGTCAGTATTTCTGACGTATCTGTAAGTGCAAAAGTGACGCATTGCTGGAATGTGTCACAAAAGTGACACATCTCCAGCAATGCGTCCTTTCACATGGGGCAAGCCCCATGTGAAAGGGGCCTGCGTCAGTCTTACGCCTGCTGTAAGGCAGGCGCAAGATTTTGACGCAACGGCGTCCTAAAAGTGACGCAGTGAAATCTCATAGATTTCACTGTGTCACTTCTACGACCCTTCCTTGCGTCAATATGCCCCCCTTGCATACCTTATACCTGGCGCAGGTATAATGTGGCGCAGGGGTTTACAAAGTGACGCATCTACCTAAATGCGTCACTTTGTAAATATGGCGCAAAAAGGCTCATTGTTTACGCCACTGGTGCGTCACAAAAAGTGACGGACCGGCGGCGTAAAAGTGACGCACAGCCGCATAAATGAGGCCCTAAATATTTTAAGTATCAGCCTTTTAACAACATAGCTAGAAATAAAGCTGCATTCAGACAGACAATAACCGAATCAGCCAACTTCCTATCGATTATATTGCTAAGGACGAGTTTGCAAACAAATGGCATGTATAGTCAGTTATTAATTCATTCAACAAATTGGGGGCGCTAGTGAGCCCGAAGCAAGATGGTCTCATGTTAGTGCAGCTCTGCTGGTTAGGGCAACAATCCGTTCAAAATTCTGCATTTCTCCTAAACATCTATGCATGAGAAATGGCAATTCGGTGTCTGCTGCACCTACTGCGCTTTTTACTGTGCTTTCTGGTAATTATGCAGCAGAATCCCCGCTAAAAACAACGTTTCTAGGCCTGATGACAAAATGGTGAATAACTGCTGGTGAAGTGGATAAATCGCTGCGCTGGGGCCGAGCCTATCTGCGTGCTGGGACAGCATACAGTGGAGAAAAAACTGCAGGGCTGGTTTTGATTTTGAAACACAGAGCGGTGTTCCTGCTCAGTATAGGGCGTGGTACGTGATGGATATCTGGGGACGAGAGGAAGACGCCGCGGATCTGAGGTGAGAGGGATGGCAGACTCTGCAGTGCTGTGCCAGAGTCACCCGAGAGCTCTGATGTGTGCAGATGCTGCTGTTTTGAGGTCAGGGCCGGTCCTAGCCATGGGCGGTATGGGCAGCTGCCCAGGGCCTCGTGCTCAGGGGGCCCCGCCGCGGCGCCGTTGGCCGCGCAGAGTGAATGGAATGGAAAAGCGCTGCGCACAGAACTCTCGCGCTCGCGCAGGGCCACAGGCAATAAGAGGCAGGGAAGGGAACTAGTCTGTGTCTGTCACTGTCTGCGCATGCACCGTGATGCACGCACCCCACCACCTAGCTTAGTAGTGGTGGTGGTGGAGCCTTAGTGGTGGTGACGTGCGCAGTACGCGGGCGGGTGAACACAGTGGGTCCGTCCCAGGGCCGTCAATTTGGTAGCGCGCGAAAGCACTACCAATGACGGTCCTGGACATGATTTTATGGCCAGCCCCCGCTCTGCAGTGTGTGTGTGTGTGACGCAGCATGCATGCACGCCATACGTAAGGAGCAGGGTGGAGTCACTACTCGGATCGGGCCGCGTGGGCAGGGCAGGAGTCGGTTCGGCCGGGCCTCGTCGTTGTGACTGAGTACGTTAAGGTAAGAGACCTGCTCCGCTTCTCCTGTTAAGTATATATTATAATAAATACATCCAAATTCCCATTATAAAATATGTATTCAATGGCAGGCAAGCATGCTGCAAGGCCGTAAAAATGGCAGAAATGTGTGACACCAGTGAACAACATCATGCAATATAGCACAGCTGTCGGGCATGAGACTCTGAGCTCTCTGTGACCTGGATAGCCAGTCTCACCTGAGGCTTTAGCCGGGAAGGCCTTCGTTACTTAGGAGGTAGGTTTGCTGTGCATAAACTGATAGGTCTTTGGGATAGGCTGCTGCGTGGAAGTCTGGGCCTACACAATCTAACCCGAGATGGCCCTCTATCCCCGCGTGAGGTGTGTAGTTGAATTAATTGATTCCTCAGCGTGATTTTTCTATGGTTCATATGCATGAACAAACTCGGGGGAGTAGCTGTCACTAGTGCAGCAGATGCGGTGGCACCCGGTCCACTGCACCCCGCTTATTTCTGCCTTTTGCTACAGAACTGGGGGGAGGGGGACATGCCACATCCTTGTGTGCACCGATATGCGTGACCATTGCTAAACCAACTGTAAAACAAAGGTATTCAACAACAGTTATAATTAATGGTATCTGATTTTTGAGCGTTTTTCTTATGTTTATTTCACACATGTTTACATTAAACAATGCTGTAACCCTCCCGCTACATTTTACGTAATCCCAGCAGTCCTTTTGTGTATTTATGCTGACACTCCAGTCTGTGGTCTGGGTAATTCTTCTGCCTAAGGCTTCCAAAGAAATGTACAAGTGCCACCAATAGTCCTTGAGAAGTCCCTGGCCCTTTCTTTTTTAGATCTCACAAGGAGAGCTGGGCTGAGGGTGTTTATTCATAAATGCACAATCGTTGGTGATGCAGTGCTTAGCTGTGTTGGGTTTCCGTGTTTTATTACGTGTTATGAAGAGTTGTTGCATTACAGATACCTCTGTTGCCTCTTCGGGCTGAATTATTTCATGTTAGTTACATAAAAGCCCATTTGGAGCACCCCCCCCCCACACACACACACGAGGGAACTGCGACACAGCTGTCCCTAATGCCTTTGGGGACTCCGGGGGAGGTGTGAGCTTTGGCACCCCAGACCTATGAAGATGGGGAGCTTTGAATGGCTACAGGGGAGATCTTTCAAGGACATTCTGGGGGAGATGAAGATACAGGGACAGAACCTCAAAAACAACCCTCCGGGGTGCCCGTAGGACTTAAAAAATAATAATAAAAGACGAATCAAAAGTAGATAAACAAGGAGAGGAAGCTGTGATCGTGTTTATTTCACACTAAAGCTTTAACTAGGCGCTATTCCATGCTGCCTTGTTCAGCTATTTTGTTGAATCTTTTGTGTACCTGGATCCCATGTAGGCTGATTCAAAGCGTCTGCTGCTCACAATTACACTAAGAACAATATTAGCAATAATAGCATTATCAGAGGTACATATCATAATAAATATAGCATTCAACAATTGTAGACCTCACTCCACCAGTCTTGGGTGCCATTATTCAACTTAATGATCCCCCTTGGGATGATTGCTGGCTGCGTTGGCCCTGCTACGAGTGTCATTTGTGACTTGCCTGGTGGACACAAATCTCGCGGATGAAAGAAGCGGATGATCTATTTCATTTTTTCTGGGGCCTGTTAGTATTACATCTGTATGTGTGTGTCTGTGTGAGTGTGTCCTCTGGAGAGTTGAGCTGTACGTCATACATACACCCCCTTACTTGGTTCTCTCGAAGGTTTCAAAAGTTAACAACAAAACTAAGGGACTGTTTATTATTATTCATTTAGCTATCTGACTATGCAGAGCCTTGAAACAGCACACATTATTGTGATTCTGTGATTAAGTCTTTTAATTATTTTTTTCCTTCCTGGGTTTTCGTGGATGCTTGTCTAGCTTACCTCGTAGCTCTTTGGGGTGCTTGGAATTGGCGGTTTTGTGCGGCTTTAGCTTTCATGCTGTCTAGGATCTTGTCGTTTCGTTTGGGCTTGGCTTGTGAATGCACAGATGTTGGTGCTAAGGGTTTTGCGCGGAGTATGGGAGGTGGTTATGAGTGAGTATTCGTCAGTGTGGTGTATGCGTACTGTCAGAGACTGTTTTATTTTCATCCTCGGTTCTTGCAAATCATGGTTTGCAAGCACTGATGCTTAAAGTGCAGGTGGGACAGCTCATGGCACAAACACATGACTGCTGTTTTCTTGCCCTCTGGTTCCTTTGGAATTTGGGGGCATGTCCAACTAATCATCCAAGGAGCCGTCAAGTGTTACACTCATGGATATTTGCTCACCTGTTTTCCATTCCCTCTACTTTTTGTCCATCATGTTACTGATATCCACACTAGTTTGCTTCAGTGATGCCAAATAACTAAGATCAAAAGTCCTGCAGAGTCACTTTCTGTGATGTCACTTCTTGCGACGCAATATGCATTTAGAGGGGCCTCACATCTTCCCTTTCGCCCGGGGCCTCAGAAGGCATAGGACCGGCACTGTTTGAGGTGAAGGGATTGGCGGACGCTGCGGAGTTGTGCTGGATCCATCCATGCATTTGCTCCGGCTCCGGCTCCAACGTACAGCGCAAATTTAGTGAACTGGAGCCGCTGGCGATATGCTGATCCCTGTTGCCGGGGTGCGCAGACATATTATTAGGCCTATTCATAAAAAGGGTAGTAACACAATACCGAAAAATTATAGGCTTATAAACCTCCTCGATATAGGGGAAAAAGTCTTTGCAAAAGTCATTTTAAATTTATTAAAAGATTGGTCAGAGGAAAACCAAACCATTCCCCCGGAACAGGGTGGGTTTAAAGCCGGCCACTCTACTATTGACCATTGTTTTGCTCTTTGGGCCATACCACGGAAGTCAATGGAATCGCGGGGTAGGTTGTTCTGTTGTTTTGTTGACTTCCGTGCAGCCTTTGATCTAGTGGACCGAGGGAGCTGCTGTGGGAGGCCCTAATTAGTCAGGGAATTCATAATTATATACTGCGGCTGCTACAAATGCTCCACACTAAAAACTGGGCACAGATAATTTTAGACATAGATGGTAGTCTATCAGGGAAAATAGAAATTGGAAATGGTCTGTGTCAGGGATGTGTATTAGCTCCCCTGTTGTTCTCCTTGTTCCTAGCAGACCTACCATCAATGTTGGGAAACACAACTGGGGCAAGCCCGAAACTAAATGGCAAGCAGATAGCATGCCTACTCTATGTCGACGATCTGGTGATTATGGACCAGACCGAGGTTGGCTTGCAAAGAAAATTAAATGCTTTAAATGACTATTGCTCAAGAAAAAAACTTGTGATAAATATGGATAAGACCAAAACATTGAGCTTTGGCCGGAGGAAAACTGAGTTCTCATGGTGGATTGGGTCAGAAAAAGTGGAATCAGTAACAGAGTATAGATACTTGGGATTATGGTTTCAGCAGAATTTGAAATGGAATACCCACTTAGAGGCATCTAAAGTAAGAACCTCTGCATCAATTAGCGGTCTGATATTGTTTAACAAAGCCTATGGTGCTATGACCGACAAACCAGTGCTAAAAGCCTATGCTGCTATTGTACCCCCGCAATACTTGTATGGTGCTGAACTGTTGTTCCTAAGTGGTAAGAAAAACTGGGATGTGGAAGAAGGTAAAAACCTAAAAAAGTTATTTATGCTCCCCTGGTCAGCAATGGTTCAGGCAGTAAGACTGGAACTAGGCCTGACTTCGTGGGTATACAAGTTGGTATGGCCCTTTTGCGCTTTTGGAAACGCCTAGAAATAGGCACAATTACCAAAATATCTAAATGGGGTAAAAATGAAATACAGGACAGCGAACTGAATTGGGCAAGAGAGACCAGGGGGAAAGTAACAAAGCTATGCTTGAAGATGAGAGTTAATGTGTGCCCTACTGTCTCCGTGGCTAATATTGATAAAAAGTTAATCAGGTCGACGGGGAAGGAAATATCGCATGCACAGGACAAAATCTATCTTGTACGTAAAACTTTGACCAGTTTTATGATTGATGCATGGAATAATGTTTATTGCTTTCCCTACATAGATAAGTTACCGGACCGTCAATTACGAAATGAGGTTCTAAGGGTTAGAATTGGGGTTAACCCTTGTTATATGAACAACTCGGTAAAGCGGGCCATGATCAATGAGGAGGGAAGCTGTACTTGCTCTTTAGGGTCCAAATGTGATATGCTGCATATCTTATTTGATTGTCTGAAGTTTTTGGACTTGCGTATCAAATTTTTAAAACCGATTCTTATGAAATATGAGATTAAAACTAGGACCCAGGCTGTGACACTGTTGACATAAATATCCCACTTAGATATTGCTGTGGCAATGGGGAAATATATGCAAAAAGTGAAGGTAGTTTTATATCTTTTAAACGAGTTTTAATAATTAGTATTTTTAAAATATGTTTTTAGGGTGTCTATGTGTGTTAATGAAATGTTTTATTTAAATCTTTGGATGAACTTTTTATTGATATGTATTGTTTGTGGATCAACGGTCCAAATAAACGTGAAATAAACTTGAACTTGATATCAGCTGCTGGAAAAGGTCTGCAAGCCGCATTAGCAAAGATCATTTAGATCGTGCCTAGACATAGAACAGTAGCGGTGCTGACTGCCCTGTCTGGCCCTTATAGGCTGGTATATAGTGTGGGTACAAAATAGAGTGTGGAGGCCTGCCCACCACTACAACAAAGTGACATTATATGTGTACTGCAACTAAAGTTCTAAACCTAGGTTTGGATTTAACGGACTGTTGTCTTGGCGCACACATTGTGCGGTGCTGATGCCCCCCGGGGGATCGGGCTGCTGAGACTCACGGATAGCAGTACTTGCAGGTATGAATATACAGCCTTGCACCTAATTGAATTGTGGAGTGCTTGTTGACAGATTTGATCGCGATGGAAGAAAGCACTGCGTGGCAAGCCTGCAGGCCTGGATCCGAACGCAGAGCTCTGGGAGGGAGTCTGAGTAGACGTGGTGTCTGGTGCAGGCCTGTGTGACTCCCTCATCAGGGTGCTACTAAACCAAGACATAGGGTCTACACGTCATAGCGCTGTGGCATCATACATTGGCTCACAAAAGAACTGCAATATCCTGCTTATCTGATGGCGAAACTCTAGAATAGAATTGCTGGCCTCTATAGCGGAGGGGCTGCGCTAGGGTCACCTGGTGGTGGGAGAACACTGGACTGTGTGGGTTGATCGGCTGTTGGAGGCTGCAGACTGGGTCAATTGTGAAACAAGATTAAGACCACAACCAACAAGATGGGTAAAACAGACAAACATCTACAGTCTAAACACTCGTTTGAGTCTAAACGCCTAAAGAAAACATAGATGCAGGCTACATCAGACACTCAGATGGATCCGGAAGCAGGCAGCAGCAGTAAATAAGAAAAAATGATGCTGGCCATGCAACAAAGTTTGCATACAATTGACAGTAAAATTGATAATCTAAATCTGCGTATGGATACCATGACAGCAAAACTGGACAAGCATGGATTGCGTCTATCAGAGGCAGAGCAGCGCATCTCCAACACAGAAGACTAGGTGGAGAACATCACAGAGTCCTGTAGGAGGGGCAGGATTTATCGGGCCTTGCTGCCGTGGATAAGAGATGTACTACAGGCATTAAAGGAGGAATAAGGGAATTAATACATTTGCAATGGAATTAAGGAAGAAGGAATATTGATCTTTGCAGAGTAGAAGCAAGTTGAGGCATTGATTACAAGCACTGGGATTGAGAATAGACTAAGAATTAAGGAGCTACATCGCCCATAAAATCAAGATGTGGATATAGAAAAGAGCCCTGATGATGTCCCAGATGGCACGAAATTAATAGGCTGTGGATTTAAAAAAATCTTTGTTGTACAATGTTTTGAATATCTTCTTGTCGGATACCTTCGTCAAGAAAGACTGTTTAGATTGATCACCCTACTTCAATAAAAGAACACAATACAAGTACTAAGGAAGCTTGCATGGAACTTTTTAATTCTTTATGGACTGCAGTACATTTTGATGCTAGTTCATATTGTTTACTTTGATGCTCCTTCTACTTTTGTTTGAATTTTAGTCTTAGTGGCTTTAACGGTGGGCTACAAGAAGTTGAGCGCCAGGGAAGTTGTTAGTGATATTGATTGCTGAGATCATTAGGGTAATCTCATTGAGCGCACAAGTGCGTTGCCCTCATCATGTTATTGGTTTGGACACGGACAAATAAATGTAAATGCGCCTGAAGTTTCAGATGTGTCTATGGATGTTGGATAGGTTATAAGGAACTATATTGTAGAACTGATATATACGTTTATTGTACAGTTTCAGTAATGCTTCTGACCTCTGTCATGAGTACAATATTCATGGTATGTGCAGGAACTGCAGTTGGGAACTATGTCATACCTCTTCTTCAGTTGGGCAGTAGATAAAAACGAAACACTTTGCCTCTTTTTGACATTGAATTATGGCAGCGAGACTCTCTCTGCGTAATGCTATAATAAGTCATATTGAAGTATGTTTTGCTGAGGGAAATGATAGGTAGGGCCCTTACCCCCCCCCCCCCCCCCCCCCCTTATTCCCACGAGGGGATTGGTGGGCTGCTGGTGTCCTCTGTGAGGGTACAACCCAAGCAGGTCATGGGTGAGATTGTAGGCTGTGAGCGGATTATCTGCTTAAAGCGGGACGGGGGTAACTTTGTTAATTGTGTTTCTTATATTAAGGTTTCTTAGCATAATTGGGATGCTTAAGTGGGTGGGGGATTGTTCAAATACAACATTATGCAAGACAGAATGCATGAAAGCAGACAGCATGTGACAAACAGCATAGGTACAGTGTTCGCAGTTACTACTCGAAAAAAACGCAGTACTTATGTCAACGGAGGTTGGTAAAATAGCATGGGTAACGTGAAATGTCAGAGGTCGTAACAATCTGAAGAAAACAAGGCAGGTATTGGCCTATCTGGATCGTTATAACGTACAAGTGGTATTATTGCAAGAAACTCATCTAACCAAGCATGCAGCTGAAAGAGTGGCCTCTAGATGGGCGGGGGTTAAATTGGCGGCGTCCTATTCCTCCTATGCAAGGGGTGTCATGATTTTAATAAAAAAAATCTTCAGTTTGTAACATCACATGTGGATATAGATGATAATGGTAGATATATCATAGTACAAGGGAAAATATATGGTATGATGGTGACTATTCTTAATGATTATGGTCCTAATGTTGACAACCCTGAATTTTATGTGGCACTAAAGAGCAAGGTCTATAGGTTACAGCCGGCTGCCATCATTTCTGGGGGAGAATTTAATGTAGTATTAAACCAGACAATAGACCACCCATCCAATGTGGAACCCTCAGTTAAAAAAGCTGCACAAGCTGTTAAAAGTGGTATGCAAAATATGTCCCTCATAGATATTTGAAGATTGAGGCACACGGGGGCGCGAGGGGGTACATGTCACTCCTCCGCAAATTAGTCCTGGTCTCGATTGGACTATTGGTTGACTACCGGTGAAGTAAACTCACTGATTACTAAGGTTATCTACTTACCCAGGATGCTCTCTGACCACTCCCCATGGCTATTCACAATGATAATACCCATGTAAACACCACCACACTTCCAGTGGAAACTGCAATCCACTGCCCTACAGGACCAGGTATTCCGGGAGGGGGTGCAGGAAGCCATTGTAAATTATTTTGATGATAACACTGGATCAGTACAAAGTGTGGGCATATTGTTGGAAGCATTCAAAGTGACAATATGTGGGGTATGCATAGGACTGCAAGATGGGGTGCTTAAATCACTCAGGGGATCTATGAAAAGCCTTGAAAAAGAACTGATAGGTCTTGAACGTCAATATGAAAACACATCTGATACCACTACATTAGCATCAATTAGATCAAAAATCACTGAATACAATGATCTGGCAGAGCTAGAGGTGAAGCATATGTCCCAGCACTGGACAGTTAGGTACTATGGGGAGGGAACACGACGGGGACGGGCCTGGGCAGCCAAAATAACAGAGCCATGGGTGAAAAACTGTATAGTGCAATCTATTGTAGAGGGGTACACTAGGCACTGTGACAATACGGGTATCCTTGCCTCATTTATGCATTACTATACAGCTATGTATAACAGTGGACATACTGCTGATGACACTGACATAGCACAATACTTGGAAGATATAGCCCTGGTTTGGTTGTAAAAAGGACAGCAAGCTAGGCGAAATACGCGCTGCTACACTTACCCTGCGAAATGGCAAAGCTACAGGCACGGACAGGCTCCCAGCTGAGTTTTATAAATAATACATTGACATACTGGTGCCACACCTTCATGCCATGTTTGAAGATGCCTACGAACAGCAAAGGCTACCAGTCACACTCTATGAGGCACTAATTATAGCCTTGTTGAAGCCAGGAAAGGAACCTGATGAATTCGAATCATATCAGCCATTGTCTTTAATGAACAAGGATGTTAAGAAATTAGCGAAAGTACTGGTAACTAGGTTGAAATTACTATTGCCTTCAACGGTGTTGCCTGATCAATCAGGATTTATCCCTGCCTGTTCCACAGCTCCCAACCTGCGGACACTTTTTGCTGTAATGCATCTTCTGGAACCTGCTTTGCCTACAGCAGCGGTCCTGCTGGACGTCGCAAAGGCATTTGACTCAATCTCCTAGAGATATATGTTGGAGGTGTTACATCGTATTGGGGTGCCGTTTATCTACACCAACTGGATCAAGTTGTTATATACAGATCCAATGGCTCGTGTGCATATTAATGGCAGGACGTCTGACCCCTTCCCGATTAGGCACTGGACGAGGCAGGGTTGCACTCTGTCGCCTCTCATATTCGTGGTGGTGTTGGAACCACTGGCCTGTATATTGCGTCAGTGATATGCGTGGGCAGTGCTGCACTTTTATCAATGGCCATTAGCAGTGCCCATACATGCTGACGACATGGTTTTATATGTCCATGAGCCAGCGGTGTATTTGGAGCAGCTCATTAGAGAATACATTAGATTTGAATGGCACTCATGTCTGGGTTTAAACTGGAACAAGTCTGTTGTGATCTATGACAGCGTGCACAAATGAGGTTGAATTGAGATACCCATTGGAATGGAGTGAGGAGGTGAATAAATACCTGGGTATATGGGTTCACAAAGACCCACAGACTGTTATTCTAACAAACTATGGTACTGCGATTACTCAACTGGAGTAGCAAGTCACTAGGTGGATATGGCTACCATTAATGTTTGCGGACATGGTGGCTTTGCTTAAAAGGGTGGTCCTACCAAAATTTTTATACTTGTTTTGTCAACATACCCATCATACTGAGACAACATTTTTTACTACACTGCGTGGGTTATTGATCACATTAGTTTGGGGAGGGAAAAAGCAGCGTGTTAAGTGGGAGGTGTTAACATTGCAGTATGAGCTGGGTGGGTTTAGGGTGCCTGACATGCAGTTATACTATTTGTTTGCGCAAGTGCAATATGCCTTCTACTGGCAAAACGTGGCGTCATATACACCACATGTAGCGGTGGAGGCAGGGGCGGTCCGTCCAATACCATTGAAAGCAATGATTGTAAATTAAACTACGATGTTTGAAAGGGATGAAATTGATATGGTACAGTGTACAACTCATGCTTGGAGGAAACTTGGGAAACGTGCCTGGCGATTACCGTTGTACGCACCGGCAATGCCACTACTGCACCTTGGGGAGATATCAGTGACAAGTGAAGCAGGTTCACTAAAAGTTTTACAGAATGCGGGTGCATACACTCTGGGTGATATTTAACCTAGTGGTACATTTATTGATCTTCAAGACTTTATAGGTGATGTGGACAGGCCTGTCATGTCGACATCCGTGTACACTAGACAGCGAGTTGCGATTTGGCCATTATACCCCTGTTTCCCTGATGAACCTCCTACTCTGGCGGCTTTACAAATCATATACACCACACGATCTTGAACTAAATTGGTTACTTGATTATATAATGATTCATAGACTGATGAAACGGATGTGAGTTTAGGCCTCATGGGTAAATGGAACAATATATTACCACAGACGCTAACAGAAGATGAGTGGGAAACATGCTGTAGACCAAGGGTCAATTCACTGCAAATGGGAATCTCCATTTGATCCACTATAAATATGTTTATCAGATGTACTATACGCCAGCGCAACTCTATAAATATGGTCTGAGGGTCTCACATTGTTGTAGACAATGTGGTGCAGACAAAGTCGATTTTCAACATTTGGCGTGGAGCTTTCTTAGAGTGGCTGAATTCTGGTGGAAAGTTAAAATGGTCTTGACAGAAATGGTGGGTAAACCTATAGTATGTAATATGAATATTTATCTTTTGGGAAATTAGTTGCCTTGGTGTTATTATCGGCTAAGCGAAGGGTCTCAATCCATTGGGACGGTAGACCTGCACCACGGTTACCACATTGGCTAAGAGATATCGCATATTGTCAAGATCAGCTTATTTTTTATGGGGAAGATCTGCCCAGAGCCTCAGGACCACGTGACATTTGGGGACCATTCACTGCCTATATGTTAGCTAGATCAACTGACTAAGGGCACTCCATGCCTTGATAATGTGTTTGTTGTATAACTTTATTGACCACAGTGCTGTTATATCATATCTGAACATAATGAAACTGTACCAACCTGCTGCTATGTATTCTGTATTACAGTGAAAACGAAGATGATGTTTTATTGATGTTATTCTATGAAAATTTATAAAGAAAAAAAATAACAAATTCATTCAACAAATTGGAGCCGCAACCCTATCTTATTTCCCATTTAAAACCGTTTATAAGAGATACATTCTTGCTGATACTATTTGGGTGATCACCCACAAAAGATGAAATTCCTTCATGGGTACAAAACAGGCCATCTGTTAGTTGTAGATTATGTGGTTTTTATAATGAATCAGTCAGTCAAAGATCTTTATTTCATTAAGATACCATAAAATAAACAAAGATTCAAGATAAACTTTGCACATGTCAATAGGGGGACAATAAAGTACAGACTTGAAAATGCAGGAAAAAAATGACAATCCATAAAAAATTAGACTAGCAAATAATAAAAATTTAAAAACAACAGATACTTTGCAGTTCGATCTTACATCACAGAGTCTTATCAACTAAGGAAAAGATGATGTGCAAATTTGGCAAGGTCACTTATCTAAAGTGCATGTGCATTGGTTTTAAATAATGCAATCATAATCAACACACTTATATATGAGAATCAATTGTAAAACCAGTCATTGCAATGAAAACATTTAGGCTGCAATCAAGAATGTACATTAAGCAGGAAATATAAAGTGACTATTTACATCTTGAAGTTAGATGGCCAGAAAGGTACTTAAAAAGGCAGGGGATCATGTTTGCAGTTCTCAATGGTTGGCCAGGGGCTGTCTGTGCCATCCTTCTGATCGCCCATGAATGGCCTAAAAATGTTGCAGTTGCACACATAAATAGTGGTCTAGCATCAGATTTTAATATGCACACAGCCTCTCTAGAGTCTCTGGTGCCAAGTTGCCTACAGACAGGAGTCAGCCAATTACTCTTAGGTTTTGCATATGCTGTATAGGCAAAGAATAGATATCTGATAGATTTGTGCAAGCGAGAGCAACACGGGCACCCCCTTTGCTGTACTCTTTTTGCTGACCATGAGTTTGTAAATGCATTAACTTGCAGGCTGCTATGACTAAATTGGATATACAGCTTCCTATCAGCCAGCCTTAGGTAGCTTTCAAGAGTGTAACTGATTTTTGAAATCTCTAAATTCTTTGGTTAGCCTACCCTGGGTGCCAACTGTATAAGCTTTAAGCTCAACCCAATCTCAATATAAAGATTTAATCTGTCTTCTATTGTGAGTTGGAGGACAGGCAATGTTATGGCCAGAGAGGCCTATACTGGACATGAGGCTTTCAACATATTTAATCCAGCCTATTTTGATCGCAGCGTGTAAGGCACAGACCTCCTCAAAAGCTGCAGTAAAGATGTCAGTTCTGGGTTAGAGACCGTCCGCTGCTAGAACAACAAAGGTCGGAGCTTTGCTAGGTTGCTAATGCGTTTGATGCCCATGTCAAGCAATAGTGGGCAAAGGGGGTAGCTTTGCGGAAGAGATGTCAGGTTTTTGAGAAACTTGTTCTCCAGGGTTGTTAGGTCACTTGCTCTTTCCAAACCCCACAGCTAGCTCCATGAAGAGCGCTGCTCACAGCCTTGCAACTATATAGTTTCAATGCTGGTGCTATTGGCGTGGAGTAAGAAGGCCAGTTCTCATTACGCAGAGCCTATCTGGGAAATCTGCTTGCTTGATTAAACAGTTTGTACACTTTATTCTTATTGCAGAAAAAAAGATAACATCTGAGTGCATCCCCAATATTAGAGGTAGTCTGTATTGACTAATAATCTGTTGTATTGATATTCCAACTGTTAAATGATGCTGTGATACCTGAACATGCTGATTGTCAATTGTAATCCCCTAAAAAAGTGATCTTGAAGATGTACATATGGCTTAAGAGCAGAAATGATATATGGTTCTATTCGACTGTAGTAATTAGTAATAAATTTCATTATAAACTACTTGATCATCTTTGCACAGGTTGATCCGTGAGAAACATTTTATTCTTAAAAAATAGCATTATAGAATGTTGTTTCAAGTAATAAAAGGCACTTTCTGAAGGAAATGTATAATGTCACTTTAACTATAGCACTTTAATTTAGGAGTTTAAATAAGTAATGTAGTATTGTTAGTTTTATGGAAGATTTTATTATAATATACAAAGAAGATTTGTTATATGTTGACCCGTGTGAATGTTGTTTTAAGTAATTATGGCACTTTTGGAAAGAAAGGGTATAATGGCACTTTTTCTATGGCACTTTAATTCAGTATCCTAAACAGTAACGTAGTACTGATAGTTTTATGGAAGATTTTTAATAATGTACAAAGAATTTTGTTATAATGAGGAAAGACAAATGAATTGAAATATAATGTTATCTTCAAAACCATTATAAAATTAGCAATGTATTGTCATGCCTTTGTCGTTTTAAGATAACATAATTGTTCGACTATGTCTATATAATCTTATGTTTTTGTATTTGTACAAATGAATGTGTTTTTAATACTCTTCAATTGTAACAATTTTTATTATGCAACAATAAAGATTCTTCTTCTAATACCAAGCAGTGTGGGAAAATACTTATCCTTCGAGACATAATTATCACCAAAAGATAAGTTTGTGATATTTGGCAATATAGTTGCATCCACTTCTAGAAGATCTTCTTGAGTGGATCCTGCTACCTTACATTTATTGTTTTTATTTTGTCTCTCAGTACGAGGCTCTGAATATGGAACATTAAGGTATTTTCAACTTTGGGAGTTTATAATCTATGCATGCCCGCCATTTAGGTGCCTAGTGCGTATTGCACTCGTGGTGTAAACATTTGGCTCACATCATTTAAACAGATGGTTATGACATGGATATATTATAATATACCATGGTTTTGCTATTGTTTATGTGGTTATTGATTTTGTCCATATAGGATGCACTTGTTCATGGGGAGCGACTGAATGTCTGAAAGATCAAGTTTGTTGATGATTGTTAGTAATGCATGGGTTTCCACGATTTGCCCACACTCAGAAATACTTGAATTTTTCAAGCTCTCACTGTATGCACTGTGAGGTGATGTTGTATACATTGGAAGTGTTATATTATTTTTCATCCTTTTACTACAGAAGGTTTTTTTTGTATACTATTTACTTAGCTTTGAAGAGTCACGGTACAGTGTGCCTAATAGCCTACAAAACATGTGTTGGCTAAGGAATTATGACGTAATAACAAAAAGAGAGAGAGGGTCAAGGGCACTCTCGGTCCCTCTAGTTAGTATTGATAAACAACTAAAGAGTGTCGTAAAGAACGTATTTTCAGTGCGCACAAAACACAGAGAAAAAGAAAAAGGTTACCCAGCATGAGCCACAATGGACACCAGAGGGGATTTTTTGGGAAGCCCTCACTCACCACCCTGGGTGGTGACATGCTTCATCATCGGTCCCGCCAGGAGAAACCGAATGCCTCCCTGGTGTGCTGCAACGTCAGGTTACTGCAGAGCTGTTTTTTTGTGGCAAGAGTGTCAAAAAGAAATGTGAATTAAAAATGTCAGTGACTGTACCATGTAAAAATGTTATTCAATGGTCAGTATGGCATGGATAAAATATATGTGGGAAAACTACCAGTTTATGACTTGGTTGTTTCCACTTAAAGTGGGGTCAACATGTTTCTGTTCTTATGTGTAAAGTTTAAAGGGCTTTCGTCAGGATCATCAGTAGTGTACCTTGGTGGTGTGAGCAGGCTAAGGCCCACCCTTACCTGAGGACGTGAAAGTTAAAAACAGGTGTCGAAAAGTGGGTGCAAAAAACAAACCATAAGTGATGGGGGTACCTTCAAGTTAGAGGTATCAGTATAGTCTGAAAGGCAAAAGGACATGCAGACACATAAGACAAACAACACATAGTGCAATTTATCACACGGTTTTCTGCAGAGAGAGAACTCTGTGTGGAAGTGCTAGCAATAAGGAAACAGGTGTTTATTGTGCCTTAAATGCTATTTTAGTGCTGGAGAGCGCTGTACTCAAGGTAGTTCAGCGTGTGGACAAGCACTATGTCAATGAGAACTGGCCGTTGGACAGATCGGCTCGAAATACATAACTCGTGTTTTAGCGATCAAGGCGCCCAACTAGAGGGCAAATGGTGATGTAAAGGATCGTCAGACAAAGTATTACTGACAAATATTTGTGTCATCCTCACTTGTTATTTACAAGATCCACACCCCATGGGTCTCGGGAGGGGGTGGAGGCGACAATGGCACACCCTGTATGGAAAGATTAAAAATGGCGAGATCGGAGTTAGGCTCAGAGGGTAGGGGAGGTACTCAGATTACTTATCTGATTCATGGTGGAAGTAGTCTGAGGATCTTACGCCCGCAACACCTGTCACCCGTTGTGCACCTAGCGTCTCCTGCTACCGGACCCCGTGGATGTGGGGCCGGGAGCTGAGAACGCTATAGTTTGTAGGTGCCAGGGGCGTGGACGGGCGGGGCCGGAACAGTGGCCAATCAGGATCTGGATCGAAAACGAGGCTTGGAGGTCTTAGCCAGTTAGATCCGTGGCTCAAAAGGAGGCTCAGGATTGGAGCAGGTGGCTGGGTTGGCCCAATCGGAGAGCGTGTCCAAAGCGAGGCTTGGAACACAGCTCCCTCGGACCTCCTTGCTTAAGAATACACTGGGATAGTATTGTCCCGGAAGGTTAGATATTGTAAAAGTGAAAGAGGATTACAAAGAATTGAGTACATGGTTATGCTATTTTTGTTATTTATGAAAATACTAGATTGTGAATCCAGAGTAGGGTTTTTCTATGGGAGCAGTAGGATCGGATCACAGGACACAAGTTAAATTATGTGTCAAAATACACAGTGTTAGTGGCATTAGCGTTTCAGTACTGAACTCCAAGGAATTTGATCATTGAGGCCAGTCATGTGAGTCCCCAGCCTATATACCCAAAGTTGCTCCTTCTCAAAAAGGATGTTGGTGGTGTTTCTTTCGGTAGTGATTTGCTCTATGATCGTCCATTGTAGGTCATTTGGAGTGTGAATGTATTGAAGAAAATGTTCGCTCATCTTTGTTGTAATTTTCCGGCATCTTATGTTACTGCGGTGTTCGCAGATTCGTAGTTTCACTTTGCGGGTGGTCATTCCCACTTATCTTTTGCTGCATGGGCACGTAATCAAGTAGACCACATTGGTCAAATTACAATTGGTGTGTGATCTCTGTGTCCAGGTTTTCACAGGTTCCAAAGAAAGTTCTTTGGTATGTGAGGTCAAGTGACACACACTGCAGTTTGAACAGGGGCAATGCCCGAGGATTGGTGGTAGACTCCACGAGCTAGTGATGGATCTTACTGCTTGTGGGTTTGTCAATTCAGCTTTTGGACGGGTATGAACTAAGGAATCTTTTAGGCTCCTTCCTTTCTTGAAAGAGAACAGTGGTTTGTCCCAGGTCCTCTTATTACTTGTCACGATTTTCCAGTTTTTATTAATGGATTTTTTCATAGCGTCACATAGGCAACTGTAAGTGGTCACACATGTGAGCGGTATCTCATTGGTTTCCCTCACAGTGTCTTCTAGGAGTGCTTCTTGGGGTTGATTCCTTGCACGTTTGTTTCCTTTCTCAAGTATTCTCAACGGATAGCCTCTTGCTCTTAGTCTGGTGGTCAGTTCCCCTGCTTAGGATTTGTAGTCCTTAATGTCACTGCAGTTCCTGCGTATCCGGAGGTACTGCCCGTAGGGAAGGTTTTCTTTGAGGGGTCTGGGATGATGGCTCGAGAATTTGAGGAGATTATTCTTAGCAGATGGTTTGTAATGTGTTCTAGTTGTCAAACTAGTGTCTCGTATAGTGATGACCACGTCCAAGAATACCACTGATTGCTTGCTAGAGCAATGTGTAAATTTAAGGTAAGGATCTAGAGTATTGATCCATCTGAAGAACTCTACAAGTTCTTCCTCGCCCCCTTTCCAGATGAGGAGAATATCGTCTATATACCTCCTCCATAATCCTATGGAGGAGGCAAAAGGTTTGCTGGTAGGAAGGATATGTCTGGTCTCAAAGTCATGGACATATAACCCTGCCACGCTTGGGGCAAATGTGCTGCCCATGGAAGTTCCAGTGCATTGGAGGTACAGCTTTCCCTGGTATTCAGAATAGTTCTCTTTCAGAGCCATTGTTGCACACTGCAGTATAAATTCTTTGGGCGTATGGTATTCCCAAGTGATAGAGTCTAAAGCTGTCTCAAGGACCCTGAGTGTGTCGTCCTGGGGGATGCTGGTAAAAAGACTCTCGATATCTAGAGTTACCAAAGTGATAGAGCCTTCCTCAAAAATGACTTGTTCCAGTAATTGCAGGAGGTTTTTTGTATCCTTCAAATACGTCGATGTTTTTTGTATGAGTGGTTTTAAGTAGTGGTCACAAAAAAGTGGAAAGCGGTTCCAATATCGAACCGATTCCTGGCACTATCGGTCTGCCAGGGTGTGGGGTTTTGTTTTTATGAGTTTTGGGTAAGGTGTAGAAGTATGTGGTGGAACTTCCACCAGCCGTGAGAAATGCTGCCTTGTGTCTAGAAATGTGTCCATTTTCTTCTGCCTCCTTGACCAAGTTATGGATGCGTTCCTTCAGATCTGTAGTTGGATCAATTAGGAGAGGGGTGTAGTTTGTTCTATTATTCAAAAGGTCTTGGCAAACCTTGTCATAATCCTGGGTGTTCTGGATTACCAGTCCTCCTCCCTTATCTGCTGGTTTTATCGTTATTTCTTTGTCATTTTTCAGGTCTTCAAGAGCCTTATATTCTAAAGCAGTGAAATTTTTGAAGGGTGTTGGTGAGGGTAGTGTCTCCATATCATTGAAGACTGCCTGTTCGAATGCCGTTATTTCTGCAGGCACCGTGTGGGGCGGGGGGACGAATTTTGACTTTAGTCTCAGGTTCGTGTCTGAGTTGGGAGTTGTCTCAGTTGCAGGGTTTTCAGTGGACTCGAAAAAGGCTTTAAGTTTCAATTTTCTAAAGAATTCAGATAGTTCACAATGAAGTTTGAACTTATCTGGTCTGGCAGTAGGTACGAATCCCAGGCCCTTTTCCAAAACCTTGGTTTCTGTAGGGTCTAGAATTCTGTTCGAAAGGTTCGTAATCAGACTCCCTGTGCACTTGTGCCTGGTGTCGGTGTCTTGCTGCGGGTGTGGTTCCCCACTGGATCTTCCATTTCCCAGGTCACCTCGCTGTTGCCTCTTCTCCTTCCTCTGCCCCTCCCGCCTCTCTCTGAAAAAGGCATTTGTTGTTGGTTGTGAGGGTAGTGCGGCTGCATGAATGGATTCCAGCCCATCATGGGGAATGGATGCTGATGCGGAAAGAAAAGGGGTGGCGGGCCATTGTTGGGTGTTCCATATTGTGGCCACCTAGGTTGTTGGTTTTGGTAATTTCCTCTACCTCTACCTCCTCCACGCCCTTTCTGTTTTGGGCCATAGTTGCGTGATGTGCTACTGTTTGAGGAGTTATCGGAATAATCCGATCTATTGGAGTCTCTACGTGGCGGAGTGTAGTCAGGGTCCGAATAAGGGTACACTTGCTTGTACTCAAATTTCTTGAGGTCGTTTTGAAATTTGGTGACTTTTGCTTGCATTAATGAGTCTTTGTACTCAACAAATTCTTTGTTGATTTTGTCAAGTTTCTTTTTATAACCCGTAATGGTTGTTTTAAAGTGTGCCTCAGTTTGTTGTATTTCGACCATTTGTGCCTCCGAAAGTGCGGTTCTTATTATTAAAACCAACCAATCCCGGGTGCAGTGCCATGCAATCATGGCCCATTCTTTCCGGAAAGTGGCATCATTAGTGAAGATTCGGGGGGTTTTGGTAACTAGAAGACCTTTTGGTGCGGTGTTAGTAGCTAGATATTTTTTTAATATAGTTCCATGTAGGATTGTCCTTATCCGATCATGTTTCTGCTCTGTTAGTTTTTCCCATTTCGAAGTGTGGGAAATGGCTTGGGAAATGGCTGGGTCAGCAAAGAGATTCGGGCCAGCCAGTAAAGCATCGACCTCTTCCTCTGAGTACGTGAGTCCGAAGTTCACCATATTTATAAAAAATGACTCTCACAGCTGTCCGCTACTAAATTCGTAATAACAAAAAGAGAGAGAGGGTCAAGGGCACTCTCGGTCCCCCTAGTTAGTATTGATAAACAATTAAAGAGTGTTGTAAAGAACGTATTTTCAGTGCGCAAAAAACACAGAGAAAAAGACAAAGGTTACCCAGCATGAGCCACAATGGACACCAGAGGGGATTCTTTGGGAAGCCCTTACTCACCACCCTGGGTGGTGACATGCTTCATCATCGGGCCCACCAGGAGAAGCCGAATGCCTCCCTGGTGTGCTGCAACGCCAGGTTACTGCGGAGCTGGTTTTTTGTGGCAAGAGTGTCAAAAAGAAATGTGAATTAAAAATGTCAGTGACTGTACCATGTAAAAATTTTATTCAATGGTCAGTATGGCATGGATAAAATATATGTGGGAAAACTACCAGTTTATGACTTGGTTGTTTCCACTTAAAGTGGGGTCAACATGTTTCTGCCCTTTTGTGTAAAGTTTACTGGGCTTTCGTCAGGACCATCAGTAGTGTACCTCGGTGGTGTGAGCACGCTAAGGCCCACCCTTACCTGAGGACGTGAAAGTTAAAAACAGGTGTAGAAAAGTGGGTGCAAAAAACAAACCATAAGTGATGGGGGTACCTTCAAGTTAGAGGTATCAGTATAGTCTGAAAGGCAAAAGGACATACAGACACATAAGACAAACAAAACATAGTTAGTGCAATTTATCACATGATTTTCTGCAGAGAGAGAACTCTATGTGGAAGTGCTAGCAATAAGGAAACAGGTGTTTATTGTGCCATGAATGCTATTTTAGTGCTGGAGAGCACTGTACTCAAGGTAGTTCAGCGTGTGGACATGCACTATGTCAATAAGAACTGGCTGTTGGACAGATCGGCTCAAAATACATCACTCGTGTTTTAGCGATCAAGGCGCCCAACTAGAGGGCAAATGGTGATGTAAAGGATCGTCAGACAAAGTATTACTGACGAATATTTGTGTCATCCTCACTTGTTATTTACAAGATCCACACCCCATGGGTCTCGGGAGGGGGTGGAGACGACAATGGCACACCCTGTATGGAAAGATTAAAAATGGCGAGATCGGAGTTTGGCTCAGAGGGTAGGGGAGGTACTCGGATTACTTATCTGATTCATGGTGGAAGTAGTCTGAGGATCTTACGCCCGCAACGCCTATCACCCGTTGTGCACCTAGCGTCTCCTGCTACTGGACCCCGTGGATGTGGGGCCGGGAGCTGAGAATGCTAAAGTTTGGAGCTGCCAGGGGCGTGGACTGGCGGGGCTGGAACTGTGGCCAATCAGGATCTGGATCGAAAACGAGGCTTGAAGGTCTTAGCCAGATAGATCCGTGGCTCAAAAGGAGCCTCAAGATCGGAGCAGATGGCTGGGTTGGCCCAATCGGAGAGCATGTCCAAAGCGAGGCTTGTAACACAGCTCCCTCGGGACCTCCTTGCTTAAGAATACACTGGGATAGTATTGTCCCGGAAGGTTAGATATTGTAAAAGTGAAAGAGGATTACAAAGAATTGAGTACATGGTTATGCTATTTTTGTTATTTATGAAAATACTAGATTGTGAATCCAGAGTAGGGTTTTTCTATGGGAGCAGTAGGATCGGATCACAGGACAGAAGTTAAATTATGTGTCAAAAATACACAGTATTAGTGGCATTAGTGTTTCAGTACTGAACTCCAAGGAATTTGATCATTGAGGCCAGTGATGTGACTCCCTAGCCTATATACCCAACGTTGCTCCTTCTCAAAAAGGATGTGGGTGGTGTTTCTTTCAGTAGTGATTTGCTCTATGATCGTCCATTGTAGGTCATTTGGAATGTGATTGTATTGAAGAAAATGTTCGCTCATCTTTGTTGTAATTTTCTGGCATCTTATGTTACTGCGGTGTTCGCAGATTCGTAGTTTGACTTTGCGGGTGGTCATTCCCACGTATCTTTTGCTGCAAGTAGACCACATTGGTCGAATTACAATTGGTATGTGATCTCTGTGTCCAGGTTTTCCCAGGTTCCAAAGAAAGTTCTTTGGTAAGTGAGGTCAAGTGACACACACTGCAGTTTGAACAGGGGCAATGCCCAAGGATTGGTGGTAGACCCCACTCGCTAGTGATGGATCTTACTGCGTGTGGGTTTGTCAATTCAGCTTTTGGACGGTTATGAACTAAGGAATCTTTTAGGCTCCTTCCTTTCTTGAAAGAGAACAGTGGTTTGTCCCAGGTCCTCTTATTACTTGTCACGATGTTCCAGTTTTTATTAATGGATTTTTTCATGGCGTCACATAGGCAACTGTAAGTGGTCACACATGTGAGCGGTATCTTATTGGTTTCCCTCACACTGTCTTCTAGGAGTGCTTCTCGGGGTTGATTCCTTGCATGTTTGTTTCCTTTCTCAAGTATTCTCAACGGATTGCCACTTGCTCTTAGTCTGGTGGTCAGTTCCACTGCTTGGGATTTGTAGTCCTTAATGTCACTGCAGTTACTGCGTATCCGGAGGTACTGCCCGTAGGGAAGGTTTTCTTTGAGGGGTCTGGGATGATGGCTCGAGAATTCAAGAAGAATATTCTTAGCAGATGGTTTGTAGTGTGTTCTAGTTGTCAAACTAGTGTCTTTTATAGTGATGACCACGTCCAAGAATACCACTGATTGCTTGCTAGAGCAATGTGTAAATTTAAGGTAAGGATCTAGAGTATTGATCCATCTGAAGAACTCTACAAGTTCTTCCTCGCCCCCTTTCCAGATGAGGAGAATATCGTCTATATACCTCCTCCATAATCCTATGGAGGAGGCAAAAGGGTTGCTGGTAGGAAGGATATGTTTGGTCTCAAAGTCATGGACATATAACCCTGCCACGCTGGGGGCAAATGTGCTGCCCATGGAAGTTCCAGTGCATTGGAGGTACAGCTTTCCCTGGTATTCAGAATAGTTCTTTTTTAGAGCCATTGTTGCACACTGCAGTATAAATTCTTTGGGCGTTTGGTATTCCCAAGTGATAGAGTCTAAAGCTGTCCCAAGGACCCTGAGTGTGTCGTCCTGAGGGATGCTGGTATAAAGACTCTCGATATCTAGAGTTACCAAAGTGATAGAGCCTTCCTCAAAAGTGACTTGTTCCAGTAATTGCATTAGGTTTTTTGTATCCTTCAAATACGTCGATGTTTTTTGTATGAGTGGTTTTAAGTAGTGGTCAAAAAAAGTGGAAAGCGGTTCCAATATCGAACTGATTCCTGACACTATCGGTCTGCCAGGGGGTGGGGTTTTGTTTTTATGAGTTTTGGGTAAGGTGTAGAAGTATGGGGTGGAACTACCACCAGCCGTGAGGAATTCTGCCGCGTGTCTTGAAATGTGTCAGTTTTCTTCTGCCTCCTTGACCAAGTTATGGATGCGTTCCTTCAGATGTACAGTTGGATCAATTAGGAGAGGAGTGTAGTTTGTTCTATTATTCAAAAGGTCTTGGCAAACCTTGTCATAATCCTGGGTGTTCTGGATTACCAGTCCTCCTCCCTTATCTGCTGGTTTTATCGTTATTTCTTTGTCATTTTTCAGGTCTTCAAGAGCCTTATATTCTAAAGCAGTGAAATTTTTGAAGGGTGTTGGTGAGGGTAGTGTTTCCATATCATTGAAGACTGCCTGTTCGAATGCCGTTATTTCTGTGGGCACCGTGTGGGGCGGGGGGACGAAATTTGACTTTAGTCTCAGGTTCGTGTCTGAGTTGGGAGTTGTCTCAGTTGCAGGGTTTTCAGTGGACTCGAAAAAGGCTTTAAGTTTCAATTTTCTAAAGAATTCAGATAGTTCACAATGAAGTTTGAACTTATCTGGTCTGGCAGTAGGTACGAATCCAAGGCCCTTTTACAAAACTTTGGTTTCTGTAGGGTCTAGAATTCTGTTAGAAAGGTTCGTAATCAGACTCCCTGTGCACTTGTGCCTTGTGTCGGTGTCTTTCTGCTTGAGAGCCTTCCTCAAAAGTGACTTGTTCCAGTAATTGCAGTAGGTTTTTTGTATCCTTCAAATACGTTGATGTTTTTGTATGAGTGGTTTTAAGTACTGGTCACAAAAAGTGGAAAGCGGTTCCAGTATCGAACCTATTCCTGACACTATCAGTCTGCCAGGGGGTGGGGTTTTGTTTTTATGAGTTTTGGGTAAGGTGTAGAATACTTATACTATCCCAGTTTATTCTTAAGCAAGGAGGTTTGAGTTTGAAGTTAAGTTTTAAAATACTTGTAAAGCGCTCATACACCTGCGGTTTCTTGGCGCTACAGCTAACAAGATCCAGGGCTAAAAGGCGGGGGAGACTGCTGGGGATTTAGTCAAAAGACTTTGTGAACAAGTGGGCCTTGAGGTGTTTACGAAATTGCGGGTACAGGGTGATAGATCGCAGATCCATGGGAAGGGAGTTCCAGAGGATCGGGGCAAGGGTAGCAAATTTCGAGCCTCCCCACTTCTTTGTCCGGTAGCGTGGGATAGTGAGGAGGGACTGGGAGGACGAGCGGAGTTCCCTAGTGGGTACGTAGGGGGTGATCTCTGAAGAGATGAATGCTGGAGCCAGGTCCAGTCGGGCCAAGAAGGTGATGGAGGCGAGCTTGAATTGGATCCGGGCTCGCACAGGGAGCCAGTGTAGGGATTTCAAGAGGGGGGAGGAACGGTGGAATTTAGGAAATGCCGTAAGCTATATGCAGGGATGCCTGCATATACGGCGTTGCCGTAGTCCAGGCGGGACACCACCATGGCTAAGGTGATGAGTTTGAGAGCTGAGAAGGTGAAGAAACGGGACACCCTGCGTATAGTGCGCAGTGAAAGGAAAGAGGAAGATACCACAGAGCTAACCTGGGAGTGAAGGGTGAGTTGAGAGTTGAATTTTATGCCGAGGGTTTTGACAGAGGTAGAGGGTTCAGGAGAGGGGCCAAGAGAGGGGGGGCAGAAGAGAGAGGACCAGGGGCTGGATGAACCACCCGTCAACACCAGCTCGGTCTTGTCGGGGTTGAGTTTAAGGTGATTGTGGTTCATCCAGTCCCGGATGTGGAGCATGACAGATTGAAAATTAAGGACAGAAGAGGGGGAAGAGGAGAGGTTAAAGACCAGCTGGAGGTCATCCGCATAATTAAATACGGCGACCTCCATTTGTTGAAGAGAAAAGATAAGAGGGGCGACATAGAGATTGAACAAGAGGGGGGAAAGGGAGGAGCCTTGGGGGACCCCGCACTGAACTTTCCGGACGTCCGCTGTAAAGTCACCCAGGCGGACGGCCTGGGTGCAGTCGCTCAGGAAGACCAAGGCAGTCCCCCCGATCCCGGCCGCCCTGACACGGGAAAGCAAGATGGTATGATCCACCGTGTCAAAGGCGGCTGAGAGATCGAGGAGCACTAGGGCCTGGCGCTGGTTGGTATCCATACCCTTCCTGAGGTTGTCCAAGATCGAGATGACAACGGACTCCGTGGAGTGTGCGGGGCGGAAGCCGGCCTGGTGGGGAGCGAGAGCTCCATGAGTCTCTACAAAGGAGCTCAGAGCGCAGGTGACATGGAGCTCGAGCACCTTTGCCAGAAAAGGTAAGAGGGAGATGGGGCGGAAATTGGCAGGGACAGAGAAGTCTGCCCCAGGTTTTTTTAGAATCGGCACAATAACCGCAGACTTCAAGGGGGATGGAACCACACCTTGAGCCAGGGAACTGTTGAGGAGATGAAGGGGGGGGTCAGGGCAGGTAACAAAAATATGACGAAGAATGTGAGCAGGACAGGGGTCGAGTGGAGAGCCAGATTTAACCAAAGGTACTAAGGAAGACAGGGCTTCCTTAGATATGGGGGGAAGGGCAGTGAGTTGTCCCTTGGGAGGGGGACATTGGGGGTCAACAAAGGAGGGATAAAGGGGGCGGGATGTTGGCTTTAATAGTAGCAATTTTATGGATGAAGTAGTTGTTGAGGGAGTGGCAGAGTTCCTCGGAGGGGGCGGGCTTCAGAGTTGTTCTGTCCGAGAACGCCAGGTTATGGACAATCGTGAAAATCTCCTTAGGCTGGTTTTCCGCAGCAAGGATTTTGGAGGAGAAGTAGGCGGTTTTGGCCTCCAAGATGTCTTTTTTGTACTGGGTAAGGATGTTGGTGTACTCCAGTCTTAGAGTGGGGCAGTAATTTCTCCTCCAAGCCCGCTCCGCGCGACGTACAGTGAGTTTGGTAGCCTTAAGCTCTGCGTTGAACCACCGGTTGGCATCCTTGTCACGCTTGGAGGTAATACGTTTGAGCGGGGCAACAGAGTCACTGCCAGCGGAGAGCCACTGATCTATGGCCTCAACCTTGGAGAGGGTAGAGTGGCCCTGCAGGGAAGGGAGGGGGGTGATAAGAAGGGAATAGAGGTCTTCCGGGTTGACACGGCCCCATGCTCGAACCCAGATGTTTTTGGGGCGAGGGGGCTTGGCTGGGGGGTGAATGGGTAGGGAAAATGAGATAAGGTGGTGGTCGGACCATGTGCAAGGGGAAATAGAGAGGGATTCCACAGGACAGTTTAGGGACCAGATCTGGTCTAGCGTGTGACCCTTGATGTGGGTTGGGGAGTGGACATGGGGGGTGAAGTTGAGGGATTGGAGGGTTTCAGAAAATTCCTTTGAGGACGAACATTCAGCTGGGTCGGAGGGCCAGAAGTTGAAGTCGCCTAGGAGTAGGATAGAAGAATTATTAACTGTAATGGTAGCCAGGACTTCCAAGAAGTCAGAGAGGAACTGTAAAGGGGATTGAGGAGGACAGTAAGTGAGAATACAGGTCAGAGGAGGGGTAATGGAGGTAGTGCGAATAACCAAGTATTCGGTGGTCGCGATATCAGGCAGGGACAGGGTTTGAAAAGGAAGATCGGTGCGTGCGATGACCGCCACGCCACCCCCAGCTCTGCCGGAAGGGCGATCAGCCCGAAGGGCATAGTAGGAGGCCAGTAAGGTGGCTAGTAGGGCGGGGAGGGAGTCGTCGCCGAACCAGATCTCCGTTAGGAAGAGAAGATCAGGGGCTTAAAGATCCAGCAGGAACGAGAGTTTGTGCGCATGGGCGACTGCTGACCGGGTGTTGAGATAAAAAAGCGTGAGGGATTTAGGGGTTGTGGGAAGGGTGATGCTACTGGGCGAGAGAGAGAGGTCAACTGTAGGAAGGGGAATGTGAGAGGGAGCGGCAGGGGAGAGACCAAGAGAGAAAATGCGGGAACAAGTGGAGGCTGCGATGGGCCAGGGTCCCTGGAGATTGTGGAGTTGGTCCGGGGTATAGGTGATAATCGGGGCAGAGTGACGCGCCCCTAGCCCCGGACAGTCGCGGACGGGCGCAGACGGGCTTGCCTTAGGCGCGCCTTTGGCGCGCAAACGGCGCTCCCGCTGCGCTCGTCCGCTGCGCTTCCTGTGTATGCACATTTGTATAACAGTAGGGGGCGTGGCCTCTAGGGGGCGTTGTCAGCACGCACGCCTGTGCTGATGGCGGCTGCTCGAGAAATGCAAAGCGCAAACAGAGACAAGATCGTCTGTGCGCTGTAGAAGAGGTCAAATAGTGGCGCTTTCCAACCACAGAAAATAAGTGAGTGACACCACACAATATTACAATATTAAAAGCAGTTGTTATTTCTTAAAAACAATTTGAGCAAAGTCCTCGTACCTCCAGCTCCCGGCTTTTCGCCTCAGGACTGGGAAAGCAATCTACCAAGCGCTAGCGATTCAGCGCTTATGTAGGAAGGGTGATAGGGGGCGTGGCCTGTAGGGGGCGTGGCCTGTAGGGGGCGTTGTCAGCGCATACGCCTGTGCAGATGGCGGCCGCTCGAGAAATGCCAAGCGTGAACAGAGACAGGATCGTCTGTGCGCTGTAGAAGAGGTCAAATAGTGGCGCTTTCCAAGCACAGAAAATAAGTGAGTGACACCACACAATATTACAATATTAAAAGCAGTTGTTATTTCTTAAAAACATTTTGAGCAAAGTTCTCGTACCTCCAGCTCCCGGCTTTTCGCCTCAGGACTGGGAAAGCAATCTACCAAGCGCTAGCGATTCAGCGCTTATGTAGGAAGGGTGAAAGGGGGCATGGTCTGTAGGGGGCGTGGCCTGTAGGGGGCGTTGTCAGCGCGCACGCCTGTGCTGATGGCGGCCGCTCGAGAAATGCCAAGCGCGAACAGAGACAAGATCGTCTGTGCACTGTAGAAGAGGTCAAATAGTGGCTCTTTCCAAGCACAGAAAATAAGTGAGTGACACCACACAATATTACAATATTAAAAGCAGTTGTTATTTCTTAAAAACAATTTGAGCAAAGTCCTCGTACCTCCAGCTCCCAGCTTTTCGCCTCAGGACTGGGAAAGCAATCTACCAAGCGCTAGCGATTCAGCGCTTATGTAGGAAGGGTGAAAGGGGGCGTGGCCTGTAGGGGGCTTTGTCAGCGCTCACGCCTGTGCTGATGGCGGCCGCTCGAGAAATGCCAAGCGCGAACAGAGACAGGATCGTCTGTGCGCTGTAGAAGAGGTCATATAGTGGCGCTTTCCAAGCACAGAAAATAAGTGAGTGACACCACACAATATTACAATATTAAAAGCAGTTGTTATTTCTTAAAAACAATTTGAGCAAAGTCCTCGTACCTCCAGCTCCCGGCTTTTCGCCTCAGGACTGGGAAAGCAATCTACCAAGCGCTAGCGATTCAGCGCTTATGTAGGAAGGGTGAAAGGGGGCGTGGCCTGTAGGGGGCGTGGCCTTTAGGGGGCGTTGTCAGCGCGCACGCCTGTGCTGATGGCGGCCGCTCAAGAAATGCCAAGCGCAAACAGAGACAGGATCGTCTGTGCGCTGTAGAAGAGGTCAAATAGTGGCGCTTTCCAAGCACAGAAAATAAGTGAGTGACACCACACAATATTACATATTAAAAGCAGTTGTTATTTCTTAAAAACAATTTGAGCAAAGTCCTCGTACCTCCAGCTCCCGGCTTTTCGCCTCAGGACTGGGAAAGCAATCTACCAAGCGCTAGCGATTCAGCGCTTATGTAGGAAGGGAGAAAGGGGGCGTGGCCTGTAGGGGGCGTGGCCTGTAGGGGGCGTTGTCAGCGCGCACGCCTGTGCTGATGGCGGCCGCTCGAGAAATGCCAAGCGCGAACAGAGACAAGATCGTCTGTGCGCTGTAGAAGAGGTCAAATAGTGGCGCTTTCCAAGCACAGAAAATAAGTGAGTGACACCACACAAATTACAATATTAAAAGCAGTTGTTATTTCTTAAAAACAATTTGAGCAAAGTCCTCGTACCTCCAGCTCCCGGCTTTTCGCCTCAGGACTGGGAAAGCAATCTACCAAGCGCTAGCGATTCAGCGCTTATGTAGGAAGGGTGAAAGGGGGCGTGGCCTGTAGGGGGCTTGGCCTGTAGGGGGCGTTGTCAGCGCGCACGCCTGTGCTGATGGCGGCCGCTCGAGAAATGCCAAGCGCGAACAGAGACAAGATCGTCTGTGCGCTGTAGAAGAGGTCAAATAGTGGCGCTTTCCAAGCACAGAAAATAAGTGAGTGACACCACACAATATTACAATATTAAAAGCAGTTGTTTTTTCTTAAAAACAATTTGAGCAAAGTCCTCGTACCTCCAGGTCCCGGCTTTTCGCCTCAGGACTGGGAAAGCAATCCCGAGGGAGCTGTGTTCCAAGCCTCGCTTTGGACACGCTCTCTGATTGGGCCAACCCAGCCACCTGCTCCGATCCTGAGCCTCCTTTTGAGCCACAGTTCTAACTGGCTAAGACCTTCAAGCCTCGTTTTTGATCCAGATCCTGAGCGGCCACTGTTCTAGCCCCGCCCGTCCACGCCCCTGGCAGCTCCAAACTTTAGCGTTCTCAGCTCCCGGCCCCACATCCACGGGGTCCGGTAGCAGGAGACGCTAGGTGCACAACAGGTGACAGGCGTTGCGGGCGTAAGATCCTCAGACTACTTCCACCATGAATCATATAAGTAATCCGAGTACCTCCCCTACCCTCGGAGCCTAACTCTGATCTCGCCATTTTTAATCTTTCCATACAGGGTGTGCCATTGTCGCCTCCACCCCCTTCCGAGACCCATGGGGTGTGGATCTTGTAAATAACAAGTGAGAATGACACAAATATTCGTCAGTAATACTTTGTCTGACGATCCTTTACATCACCATTTGCCCTCTAGTTGGGCACCTTGATCGCTAAAACACGAGTGATGTATTTCGAGCCGATCTGTCCAACGGCCAGTTCTCATTGACAAAGTGCATGTCCACACGCTGAACTACCTTGAGTACAGCACTCTACAGCACTAAAATAGCATTTATGGCACAATAAACACCTGTTTCTTTATTGCTAGCACTTCCACACAGAGTTCTCTCTCTGCAGAAAACGGTGTGATAAATTGCACTAACTATGTGTTGTTTGTCTTATGTGTCTGTATGTCCTTTTGACTTTCAGACTATACTGATACCTCTAACTTGAAGGTACCCCCATCACTTATGGTTTGTTTTTTGCACCAACTTTTCTACACCTGTTTTTAACTTTCACGTCCTCAGGTAAGGGTGGGCCTTAGCGTGCTCACACCACAGAGGTACACTACTGATGGTCCTGACTAAAGCCCAGTAAACTTTACACATAAGGGCAGAAACATGTGGAAACAACCAAGTCATAAACTGGTAGTTTTCCCGCATATATTTTATCTATGCCATACTGGCCATTGAATAAAATTTTTACATGGTACAGTCACTGACATTTTTAATTCACATTTCTTTTTGACACTCTTGCCACAAAAAACCTGCTCCGCAGTAACCTGGCGTTGCAGCACACCAGGGAGGCATTCGGTTTCTCCTGGTGGGCCCGATGATGAAGCATGTCACCACCCAGGGTGGTGAGTGAGGGCTTCCCAAAAAATTCCCTCTGTTGTCCATTGTGGCTCATGCTGGGTAACCTTTTTTTTTATAAGGAATTATGGCAACTGAATAAAAGATAAAGAAAGAAAGAGAAGAAAGAAAAGAACAGAGAGAAAAATGAACAATAAGGAAGAGAATGTGTTTGTCAATATTGCCTTTCATCATAAAGTTAATTGCTATTGTGAGTGTGCTGGGGAATAAATTCCTATTGTTTTGCTGGCCTGGGCCACATGACAAGGAAAGGGTGGTTCTTGCTACCCTACAGCACAGCTTCCAAGATAAGGTGTAGAATATACCAGTTTGTGAATTCCCCTTAGGAGCACCATTACCCTATTAAATCACCACCTTTGTCAATTGAGTATCCTCAAAAAGGGGCAGCCCACCACCAAAATTCAGAGTGGACTGGGCTGCGTAGAAGGACTAGACACCAAACTCTACCTACTATAGAAGAAACAGGAAAAATTCAGGGAGAAAAAGGAGGAGCCCATTGAGACACCACGAAGCTGGTCCAGCACAAATTGAAAAAGATCACCCTCGGCTGCGGTGGCCACAAGCGTGCAATGGCACCAATCCTGAAGGGAGCTACACCTCAGAACTCCAAATGGTTTCTACTCTGTCCTAACCGCAGAGGTCAGGGAGGCTGGCAGCAGCCAGACCTAAGAGAATGCTTCTATTGCAACAGAATGGGCCACAGGGCCGACCAATACTGGATAAAGTTTAATCAAGAGCAACAACCGATAAGCCTAGGTCAGTTCACACAAAATACCCATTCCCAAAATCGAGTCCAGACCAAAGTGAATGCACCTTATATTCAGCCAAAGCAAAATCAGTTAGCGGCCATACCACAGCAACAAGGACCACGTGGTAGGCCGAACATGTGCCACAGCAGCTGCAGACAGGGAACCCAGCCCATCAAGGACAGGGGCCACAACCACAGCAGGGAGGGGTAACTGTCTGGGGAAGCAATACCTTTGCAAAACTTAGATACGCAGCAGATTCAAACCCCCAATGCAAAACATACACTTCACGTACACCTCAATACACATTCTAGAATAAAGACTAGCAAGACAAGATTAGAAATTTCAAGTCTTTACTTGCGTTCAGGAAACTCAAGTTTGCGATATGTTGTGCCGCTTGGGAATTTGCGCTAGTCTCCACCATTCGGGTTTATGTGGGGCCAAGGCCCCACTGTTCTGCTGATCCCCCGTAGTGGGGTTGGCGGCCAGCGACCCAGGGGTCTGCAATCTGATGAGGGGGCAGGGTAGCTCCCCCAATAAGTGCATAAAAACAGTCTCCCAGTCCCCCTCGTCCTAATCCAGTTGGGACTGACTCCAATTGGGAAATCAAAAGGAACCCTTTCTCGGGCCTCCAGCAAAGGACATAGGGTCCTGAATGCTTTCAAATGCCTCGAGTGCAATAGAGGCTCTTTTTTGGTTCTAAAACAAAGTGATGTTCCAGTATCAGGAGCCAGAATTCACATAAGTTTGGAATAATGGTGCCCTCCCATAAAACCTCTGACAATTCACAGGCCACTGCATGGAGCCCAGTCAGTAGGGAGCTTTTCAGAACAATTGATCATCCCAGTCTGTTACCCGCATCTGGCGAAATCTGATGAAGTTCGGGCCTTGCACTGGACTTTCCCTTGAGCAATATCCTGCCTCCTCCTTACCTTCAAAGTTCTCCTACACACCCAAAGCCTTCTTGTCATGTCATGCCCCTCCAAAACGTCGAAGGTAGCATGTCCCACAATAAGAAATCTCTGGCTACAGCAGAGGACAGCAGGCTCAAACATGCGTGGGGCGTAAACGAAGCGAGACGGGTGCTGGAAAAGAGATGGTCCTCAAAAATCCATCACAGCTCCATGCGAGCTACTCAGAAATAGATTCACCACTGTACTCAAACCTAGCAACCAGGCTGACAGCACACCAGGCCTTACACACACTGTGTAGGGGAGCAAGTAAACCCAGTCTCGAACACCACCACAACAGAAACACATGATTGCTATGGGACAGCTCTCTGACCCCTCCATTAAACGACAATGGAAATAACGAAATCACATGATAACTTATGGAAGCCCCCAATAGACACCATAACTGGTGCCACCTTTCGGTACCCCACTAAAATTGTGTAAATAAAATAAATTAAAAAAGACAGCAAATCCCTAAAAGGAATGGCACAGGAAACTCCAAGGTTGATTGAGGATAATACATAAGTATGCATGTTTTTCTAAACAAACCTACAAACAACAGCTGTTATCCAACAGGTCTGCATTTCAGCCAGAAGTGTACCACCTTTTCATTGGTTACGTTGTAAATATGAGTTAACCCAATGTAATTAGAGATTAATATTTGGGACTTATTTTTCCTGTCATGAAAATCTCCATCCCATGGGGTACTACCACATATATTTACAGCCTGCTTTGATTAGATAGTTAATTTATGTGCAGCCCTGAAAGTGGGGTGAGGTATGAGGGAGGGGAGTAGAGGAAGTAGGGGTGGTAAGGGAAATTGTTTTTCAGGTAGGGTGGAGGGCTGCTTGCTCTCAAGGTTGTAAATAAATGGGAATGAGTACTGGCTAATGTTGCACTCAAAGTCTTGCAAAAAACAGCCATAAAAATCATCTCAGGTTCTCCTATAACTGTGTATGCTCCGAAACAAGTAGAGAGAATTCCAAGACCAATTTCGACCTTGCCAGGCTTATAATCAGGCTGTAACAGCTCAATATAAGGCATATCTGCTTGCACATGGTGCTCCTTGCTCCCAAATCCAATATTATCTATTAGAAAACATGGGGTGATATTGGAGATTGTGGCTGACAATGGTCCTAGATAGTTTTCTGGTGTACCAGTATATTCTTCAGTATAAGGGAAATTGACTATGAAGTAAAATTTAATAGTGAAGGGCTGAATGGTGCTGTAGGGAACTTTTATAGACTGTAGGAATTAAATCAACAAACATATCATAAAGAATTGAAGCTGTTTAACAATATTCAAATATAATGAGAAAAAGAGAGAAGGGGAGGATGGGGAATGCATAAAGGTGCACCAAGTTAACAGCAGCGTAGAGCATTACCTGAAAAGAAAATAGCAAGAAAATATAATATAATAAAACCAAACAAAGAATTGCAAAATTAGTGCACATTGCAGAGAAATATGAAAATCATGGTGGTTTAAAGTTTTCGGTACAAATAGGAGATTTATGAGCTACATCATCTAAAAAGGAAGTCAAAGGTAACCAATATAAAGCTCTATTAGCAGATGGACAATAAAAAGAAGAGAAGGCAGTATCTACTCTATGGTAATGACTAACAATATTCTACAAGGCTTCATAAGAGATATTTGATTACCATTTCCAATTGATAGAGATTTGCTGAAAGGCAAGAGCTAGCATGAGAATTAACAACTGTAAGTTATTATGTGGTGAGTGGATATCCTCTGAAAGACTACCCAAAAAGAGTACCAGGGGAGTTAGTGGGCAACCTAAATGAAACATTAAAGGTAACTCAGACCAGACCTTTTTACAGAAAGAAGCTGTAGGGGGACAGTGAAACAGCATATGCATAAGGTCACCAATTTGATGGTCACAGGACCAACATTTAGCAGAGGAGCCCATGGAGAATCTAGCTAGTAAAATAACAAAGACTGAGAAGTAGAAGCTATTCTGGAGGTTTTGTAAAGTTTATCCCAAATCATATTCCAAAATGGAAGAGTACAGGAACATCACAATTTCAATTCCCACTGCACTTCCAACTTATTTTTGGATCTGATATAAGATAAAGAGTGAAGAAGTCTATAAATGGGTGAAGCATTAGGAACAAAAGTAAGAATTGAACAGACAGGGGATTGCGATGAGGAAGAAGGGGAAGCACTTGGTAATTGTTAGACCTGGCTTTTCCAGCGGGTTTATCCCCAGACTATTTGCTTTCTGGCCTCCTATTTGTGACCCTGTTTTTGTTGGTTTTAGAACTCTGGGCACTTTACCAAGGCTGAGTGCTAAAGTGCATATGTTCCATGTGTGCCAAGGGCTCGTAAATCAAATGCTGCTAGTGGGCCTGCAGCACCGACTGTGCTACCTACACAAGCAGCCCTTCAAAGGGGAATCAGACTTTCCACTACAGTGTCTGCATGCAGTCTCTATTGCCATGGCACCCACTTGCCAGGCCCCGACCATCCCTTTTATAACATGTGAGTCACCCCTGAGGTAGCCTCAAGGTACCCCAGTTGGCAGGGTGCAGTGTATGTGAAAGGTAGTACATGTACTGATGTGTGTGACATGTCCTGGTAGTGAAATATCATGTATTTCATTTTTCACTATTGAAAAGCTATCTATCCCATAGGATAAAATGGGAGTTTACTTATGACTTCTTATAAGTATAACTTCATATAGGGACAAGATAGAAAGATGGAGTTTAGTATTCCTGAACTTAGAACATGAAAATGCATCTTTTAGTAATGAGGATTCTCATACTGTGTGTTTAAAAATACCACTTTTCGAAAGTGGGTATTTTCTTGCTTAGCCATCCTGTGTGCTTCTGTTAGTTTATAGATTGACTGTCTGGCTTGGGGTTGGGGATGTGCATTCTCTAAGAGAGCCACTGGAGGAATTGTTGTGTGTAGTGGCCTTTCATGAATGAGTCAGGGCTGGGCTGAATAGACTTGGGATACATTTAGACTAGGGGGAGGAGATTTCTTTGCACCTGAATAGACATGGTCTGCCTTAAACAATGCTGTCTCCACCTCCTGCCAGGAAGCTGGACCTGAGAGAACAGAACTGGTTTTGACTGAGCACAGAGCCTCTCTGCCACAAGAGAAAAAAATAAATTGAACATAAATAGTTGGGCACAGACCACGGAAATTTAGATTACTTCTGGAGTTCAAGAGGAACTTTTACCAAGGAGAAGAGCTGGAGAAACTGAAGGAGAAGTACTGCCCCTTTGCTGTGTGCTGTCTGGGGTTGGCCTGCAGTAGCTGTTTCTGCCAAGGAAAGGACAAGAACATTGCTGTGTGCTGTATCCCCTGATGGAGGAAGATCTCCAAGGGCTTGAAGTAGAGCTTGACTCCTGTTTTGAAGTCTCAGGGAAACAAAGACTTCACCACCAGCTCCCCTGAACTTCCTTTCTGGGAGTTCTGACCTGCCAAGAGGTGCCTGTGACTGTGTTGGGCCTCTGGAGGTTGTTCCTGCTGTTGAGAGATGGTAAAGTAATGCAGTGCAAGAAGCACTATGCAACCTCACCTGTTTCCGATGCATCACAGAAGAAACTAACTCAGCGCATTCCCGTGGCTGGAGTAATTACTGCACATTGAATCCCTTTAATTGATCTCCAAAGTCTGAGATCATGCTCAAATTCCAACGCAGGCCCATCTGTGCAGCAGCAAAAACCAACGCATCGCGGGACCTTGGCTGGAGAAACCAACAAAGCACCGTTATGGCCGCCACATTGAGAACCAACGCATCCCCGATCCTCATTCATCGGACCGGGGCACCAAGTCTACAAGAGCGCCATGGCCATAGTAGGAAACAAATCCATCACCTCCCCACACAGTAAGACACTCACACATCACCTCCCCTTCAGTAAGGAACTGACGCATCACCTCCCCTGTGTGTCAGTAAGGAACTTCCCCTGGAGTAAGCAACCAATGCGTGGAGAAGTGTGGCTCAATGGTTAGAGCGGCAGACCCTGATGCAGAGGTCTAGCCCGGGACCAGGGTTCAATTCCCCGCCTCGGCGGGTCTTGGGCTCAAAATTCCACAGACCTGATAATTCTCGCCTCGGTGCCTATTCTAATCATAGAGTCCCACTCTGCAACTCTGGGCAATAACTTGCTTAATCTCCACAACAGCTCCCACAACGCTAAGGATGCCTGCCCTTCACCCTGGGGATGCCCAGGAGTGGACCCCTCACAGGGAAAGCCAGGACAGGTTCCACAGCGGTATTCGTAGAAGCGCCTTGAGACCCTTGCGGGTGAGTAGTGCGCTATACAAGTATCAATTTACATTTACAATTTACATTTACCTTCCCTGCGTGTAAGGAACCGATGCCTTACCTTGCCTGCGGCTGTTTTTTGTATATGATTGTAACGTATCGAAGTTACTTTGTGCTGAAAGTGTTGCATCTAGCTCTGGACAGAACTGTTTCTACCTTTTAAAAGTCATATTTTGATTACTGTATTGTACATTTTTGTTGTTTTGATCTTGTTTGGTTTAGATAATGTTTATTTATTTTTCTAAACTGTATGGGTACACACATGCTTTACACACTGCCTCTGAGATAAGCCTGTGTGTTCGTGCCAAGCTACCAAGGGGGAGCAGGGGTTATTTTAGAAGTGTATGTCCCTTACCCTGACTAGGAGTAGGGTCCCTATGTGGACAAAGCTGCAAACCATTGCCAACTAGAGACCCCTATTTGTAACATTGATGGTCAGCAGCAAAGATCTGGACTTGCATTTGTGTCCTACATACATTTCAGGATATGATGTCTAAACGGGTTGGATTCTACAGCGATATTGGTGCAGCGCAGGCCATAACTTACCGGTTCTGCGAAGGAGGCACAACAGGTCCAAAGCCGGCGCTGGCCAGAAATCCTGTGAGTATGCTGAACTACCACCTCTACTATGGGTAAGCGCCACCACTCTTTTCTCCCTACAGGTCTCCTAACCCCAGTGGTCCTACCTTTGTCTTCCACATAGGGTCAATCCCTTGCCACTTCAATAACCTTGAAGAGAAAACAACTTAAAACTAGCGTAAGAAATAGCCCTTACGCCTCATTTTTTCACCTCTCTCACCACTGTTGTAAATATCGTTTTTTAAACCACTTCACTAACGAAGTTCTAGTGCGATATTTCACCATAATGGTACCACCAGTACCATTACACTTGAGCCGCTTATAGCCTGCACCCCACCGCTATTAAGCCGGCTGTCATAACTTATGATCAATATCTCCTAGTGACTCTTTTTCCTTTGTATGTTTTGTCCTTGTCCTTTATGTTATATGTACAGGTGATCCTGAGAAGGGAATCCCCCCTCTCACAGTTAGATACACTTTAGGGCGTGTAGACACATAGCCTGCACTACACACCCACTAGTTTTAATTACACACACCCTTTTTATCAGTCCTGAAGAAAGCCAGCATATTGATAAGGCACTGGCTGAAACATGTTGACACTCTAAAGGACGTGGGAGGTCGTAACTCGCCTCTAACGTCCCACAGCCTTATTTTTAACCGCTGACGGAGGCCCAGATAATTAAGTGTCTTTACCCTCCGGGTACTGGGACCCCCGCCAAGCCGTTTTAAACTAACAACCTTATCACCCTTCACTGCACACACAGTGACATACCTGCTCCGCTGTAATCAGGCGTCGTAGCACACCCGGGACACGCTAGGTGTCACTGGGTGGGCCCGATGATGAAGCATGCCACCAACTAGGTTGGTGGGTGAGGGCTTTCTAAAGACACCCAGCAGGTGCCACCACCAATTGACAAAACTAAACTGAGTCACCATGATCTTTATAATATAAATATCATACCAACCCCATTCTTAGCTAGTCTCTTTTTGATTAATTGGCATATAAACCGGGGATCTGGACTAGCTACCTGGTCCTCTCTCTCCCTCTTGATACACGTGTTTATATTTTTTGTCAGAGCACAATTACTAAAACGGTGTCCTGGCGCTTGTTCCTACCTTTCCACATTTTGCCATATCGGTGGAGTTAGGTTTTCAATACTTTATGAATGATAAATAATTGGAAGTCCCGAATTCATGGAAAGAAGCAAAGGTTAAACCCATATATAAAAAGGGAGATCGCCAGGACCCTGCTAACTAAAGGCCTATTAGCTTACTAGATTCTATGCAGAAAGTGGTTGTCAGAACCCTCTTAAATAGGATTCAGATTTGGATGGAGGAGGAAGGTATTATTTCCAACTACCAAGCAGGCTTTAGGAAAGCCACCAGCACAGTAGACCAAGTATTCAGATTACTTCTTCTCTACTGGAAAGTTGTTGTTATTGGCAAGGGAAGCCTTTACCTTGCGTTCATAGATCTTAAGACCGCTTTTGATCTAGTGCCGCACGAAAAGCTATGGTCAGTGCTCCAGGAAAATGGGCATACCCTCCTACATTTTAAATCTCCTAATACGCCTTCATGAGGATACTCATGCCCGAGTTAGATGGGGGGATCAAGGGCAAACTACTGAGAAGATACCGGTCAACAGGGGGGTCCACCAGGGTTATGTGATGGCCCCTACCCTCTTTTCACTTTATGTGAATGGAGTGGTTAGTTTCCTGAGCCAAGTTCCAGCTGATGCTCCAACCCTGGTGGGGGAAAAAATTGCAACCCTCTTGTTTGCTGATGATACTTTTCTAATCTCGAAAACCACGATGGGAATTTAGAAACTCCTCACCCGCTTTCAATGGTTCTACACATTAAGGGGCCTAACAATAAACATTTCAAAGGCTAAGTTTATGGCTTTTAATCCTAGGAAACAGTTTAGAAATAAACTTACTCTTAACGGCTCCCCTTTAGAGAGAGTCCATTCCTTTGACTATCTGGGTATTAGGCTTTCTGATCAAATGCACTAGGTGACGCATTTGAACAAGATGTTATTGAATCACAAGCGGGTGGCGGGTGCCATTGCCAGAGACCAACGTTACTCTCCAACTAGACTAGTAGCCCCAGCTCTAGTAGTGTATGAAGGAAAAGCAGTGAGCTCAGCAATGTACGATGCTGAACTTTGGGGCTTTGAAAAAACTGAAGAGATTGGAAGACCAGAGAACACATTTTCCAGAGAACTGGTATCTGTCCCAATCAATACACCACTTAAGCCTTTATTCTCTGACATGGTTAGACGCCCTTTTAGTGAGGTGGCCAGACTTCGTCCCCTCTTGTACTGGGTAAGACTAAGACGCACCCCATAACTTTCTAATTCCGCGACTGGTCTTTCCGAGCTGATTATCCTGGATACTAACAAAAGGGTTAAATGGCTTAGGGACATGAAAGACCTGTTGACTAACTTGGGTTTAGCCGAATCCTGGGCTAACCAGGTCCCCCGACCAAGAGTGAGCTAAAAAAGACCTATTGGAACTGGGTTAATCACCAGCTCCTACTCAATTCTAGGCTTGGGAGACTAACTGATGAATTCTTCCAGCATAAACCAGTTGATTCCCAGGAACCTTATTTAGATTTCATCAGGACACCTAGAGACAGGGCACTATAATAGCAGTTTACATTTGGGTCCCTAATGCTAAACTCCACTCTAGCAAAATGGGATCCTATAAACTCCACATTAGCTAACTGTCCCTGCTGTGATGCTCAGCAAGAAACTATAGCCCATCTACTCTTTGTCTGCCCAGCATACAAACAGGCCAGGGCAAAATGGACCAAGCCTATTTGCACCCAACTGGGCACTAGAAACCATCTTGTGGCTCTACATATCCTGAGAACAGATTCATCCGGGTCCTTGTTTGTATGTGGCGTTGCTAAGTACTTGGGATGTGCGTGGATTATCCATACAAAAGCCCAAAACAAGGAAGTATGTCCAAATAAATAGTATTTAAATTTAGGGCTTTGAGAGTAAATTCACATACAGGAATGATTTGTAAAGTACTGTTGTTTATTTTTTTTGCCCGAGTTATTTGTATTAGTAAATCTGTAAATTTTATACTTAATGGTGGAATGCCGATTTGGATATAATGCCTATTTCTTAGAGTGGTTTTGTATAGCAAGGTTTTAATTGTTTTAACTTGGATATGAAATGCTAATGTTTTACCTTTTTACGATTCTGAAATGCTTTTATGATACTTGTTGTCGAATAAAGCCTATTTGAAATGAAAGAGATAAATAATTGTACATGGGAAAGCACCCTGCTTTTCCATTAGTTATAACTAGCTGAACGTTTATTAGGAAATTTAAAAAAAAATGATGACAGTCATATGTGTTGTACTGCCAAGGGCTTTGTCCACAAAAGGAATTGGAAACTCCTATGATATTGGGAGACTGGTACTTTAGAACTGGGCCAAAGATAGTGCTGCTACTCTGTTTTCACTGTTAGATGCACATTTGAGGTATGGTATAGCTGTATCTAGCTGCTGTTTATGTGCCCTAATGAAAAGTAAATGCACACATTTTCTCAGTGTTTTGTGACACTGCAAAATTATAACCCCAGTGTAAATGTAAGTGAGAAAACTTCCATAAAGCACACAAATACCAAAATATCTTAGCACTCAAGGTGTACTGGAGAACCAGCTACTAAAGTCATACTGCTCCACTTACTTTACGTGCGGAAAACCCCCCAGATTTTGAGCAGTTTCCTAAAGTGGGCCATACTAGATTGAGATCTTAATGATAATGGGAGAGAGTTCCATAGTTTATACCCAAGATAGCACAAATTCCTGCCCCTATCTAAATTTCTTTATCTCTGGGACTTTTGTTAGATAGGATAATGATGACTGCAGGGTTTGTTGGGGACAATGCCAGAAAAAGGTTTTTCGATTGTTATGAATAATGCATAGAGTTTTGAATCTGACACTGTCCACTAATGGTAACCACTGAAGGTCCCTCCTGTAGTTCATTGGAGATGGAGCAGAATTTCGGCATTGAGCAATGACTGCAATTTAGCCAGGTAACTTTTAGTTATGCCTAAGTACAAGGCATTACAGTAATCAGTCCTCGAAAGGATAAAAACAACCACAATAGTCTTTTGGAGGTTCAGAGGAATAAATGGAAAGAACTTTTTTCAATAATCTAATGATATAGAAGCAGGAAGAGATGATATGATTGATTTCCTCTAAAACACTGAGCTGATCATCAGCCTCCTCTGCTCATTGAAATGTTTTTTTTCCTGAAACCTGGTGATTGGAGTAGCGACCCAGAAATATCGATCAATGAACCTACAACAATAATGACAAATCATTAAAGCTTTGAACACTTAATGCACAAAAAGTTGGCCGCCAAACAGCTATTGCTTGTAACTTATTTTTATTCATGATTTTTCCAAGTTATATAATCACAAACCCAAGCAATTTTGCATGATGTTGTAAAGGCTGCTATTTTCCTACTTTAGGAAAAAGACTATGGAGTTTTCATGGGACTGCCTGCACAGGTTCATGTTCAATTGTAGTTCTGGAAAATGTCAAAGTCATCTCATCGGAGATTACTTATTGGTGTATGTAATCATGGAGCAGGTTGTAGATTAAATATTGAACTACTGAGTGTGAATTACTGAGGTTCAATGGCATGCCTTTATATCAAAGTCTTATTCTTAGCACTTTCATATATTAAGAGCAAGTGGTACTTCCATCGGAGCTCAAGATTGGTGCAAATTTGGGCCTCTTTAAAATTATTAAGTGAGAATTTAGTGATTAGCAGAGGTAAATCTTTCTTGATTGTGAATACAACTATCAACTGCTGCTATTAGCCTGGTATAGATGGGTATAGGAATCGTCAGGGCTTTTTCTTGATTGAAAACCGATACCGGGGCTAGAGAAATATTGGGATTTAATTACAAAACCATTCAAGCGGAAATTATACTTCCAGTTCAGAGTGGGGACCCTGCCGGTAAGAGTGTTTACTGGCAAATGGTCTATATTTAGAAATGACCTGTGTCTGGTGTGCGGTTTTGGAAAAGAGTCATTGGCCCATGTATTGTTTGAATACACTGGATAGAAAGCTCCTCCTCGTGCCTGGCTGACTCCAATTTGCAAGCTCTTAGGAACAAGAAGGGCACATGAGGCGGAGAGAATCTTAAGAAGTGACACTTCTGAAGCAATTGCTACAGCCATGGCTAAATATTTGGGGTGGTGTGATAAGAGCAAGGTCTCTTGACGAGGTATCTGTCCATTTGCATTTTTATTAGGCTTTGATGCATTTTTGTATAACCATCTGCTCCCTTACACATAATTGGTATTAATGGTAGTATGTATTGTAGTATATTCATTAAGTTTTTAGCATAATAACTTTTAACTAAATTTTTAGCCTTGTACATAGATTTTAGGATTTTATATTTCCTCCAATTAGGGAGTTATGTTTCGAATTCGACTAGACTATATATTTTGTATATAGACATCATGCGAACGGACTTAAATGTATGTTTGTGCTTTTATGACCTTATACGTCGGATAAAGCTTTTTGGAGTATGTGAATCATAAGGCTTTTAAAGATTGTGGAAGGTCCTGCAGAAAGACAAAATTCCAAGGTATTATAATTTTGTTGGCTGAAAGGAAACATCATGGATGTACTGTGATCTTCAGCTTTCAGGATGGGTTTTTGGTTTGGGTGTAGGACATTACCAAAAATGTAAAAATTACTTCAATCATTGAGGTTGAATTCCAAGATCAGATGAATGCCCTTACTCACAATAAAGTCCAAAATCCACTTTATGCTTTGTTTTTTGAACAGACAGTAGAGTTTTGCCATCAACTTCCCTTGATAGCTCAGATTCCTCATTTATAGCAATGTTTATTCTTAGCATTCTTTTATAGGGATAACACAAAATATCTCAGCAGCTCTTGTATGTATGCATCATGTCAATGTGCTGGAAAACCTTTGACCAAGACAACTCATAATAATGCATGTTATGTGGGAATGACTGAATGTAATGTATTGACAATGAGATAGTTTGACAGAGTTTGCATGGACCTTGTGCTCAGTAGTCAAAAGGCTCACACTAGCAAGATGCAATGTTGCCCTTATGTTTTAATTTCAGGCAATCTTTTTGGGATGTGCCCTTTTTGGCCAATGTAAATGCATAGACTTAGGGGTATATTCTCAAGGAGCTATTGCCGAGTTAACAGCACTTTATAGCAGCCAATGTCACGATTAATTTATTGCCCCATTCAAAGGCTGGTGCTAACAGCCCATGGCACCAGTTTACTTGCAATACAAGCCGCAAAAAACATCGCCACAGATGAGCCCCGCAACTATTGCTAATGGGATGTGGAGTAGGCGTTCCCGAGCAAAAATCAGCGACAACACCACTCCGCAATATTCTCAACGACCAGCCAAATCGGCGATAAGTTCACAAAACAGGCGATAAGGCACATTAGCAGCGGGAAACTAATACCTGCTCTGACCTTGTGTAAAGTCGGACCACAGCCTGCACCACGAAAGGGAGCCCAGCTCAAAGCCACACCTGAAGAACAAAAGATGCCATAGAGCCACTGAACATGCAGCACGGAGCCCCAAGAGGGCCACAGCACCCACCTCCACCACCCCCAGGACGATCCCCACCTACCAACATCGAGGCAGCGAGGACAAAGTCAGTGATCCTCCCAAAATGCACCAACCTCACAGACCCAACACCAGAGAATGTCATAGCCCACCACAGGCACAAAATATCAACCCACCTCCGCATCCTGACCACCCTTGCACACAGGCTGATGGTACCAACACAGAGGACAACCAACATCTCACCGCAGACCAAGCTGCTGGCTGTGATGCACCTGTTTGCCACTGGTACCCTCTAACCAACATCCCCACGAGTCAGGGGAGTGACACAGCCAAGCCAATCCAAGCCTCCCACAACGGTCATGGATGACACCGTCAGCTTGGTACCCCACCATATAAACCTCTCCCACACTGTTCATGGACAGCTGGAGACCAAGCAAGGCATCAATGCCACAGCTTTCTTCCCGCACGTGTCAGGGGGATATTGACTGTACACATGTCCTATTTTTGCCCTCTGTGGTACAAAAGGGGGTGGTGATGGACGGAGCATCTGAATCAATCAAACACTCAAACCCAGTCAAAAGATCTAGGTTTAATCCATCACCGTTCTTTAGCCCGCTCTGCCACCCCAGTTCAGACATGGCTATATGCAAATCAGTCTGACCCTGTGCCTCATGGGAACAGTCCAGCCCGAACTGCCAAGCCATGCCTTCCCTGGATCGGAAACAAGCTTCCGAGGACCGGATTCTGGCATTCCAGCCGTCTTCAGGCCGGCTTGCTAGAATCCAGTGGGAAAGTGAGCAAGGGACTCACGCCTGTGCATACCCTGCCACACTTATGGCGGCCAAAAGCGGTACAAAAGGAGGTGGTGATGGACGGAGCATCTGAATCAATCAAACACTCACACCCAGTCAAAAGATCTGGGTTTAATCCATCACCGTTCTTTAGCCCACTCTACCACCCCACTTCAGACATGGCTATATGCAAATCAGTTTGACCCTGTGCCTCATGGGAACAGTCCAGCCCAAACTGCCAAGCCATGTCTTCCCTGGACTGGAAACAAGCTTCCGAGGACCGGTTTCTGGCATTCCAGCCGTCTTCAGCCCGGCTTGCTTGAATCCAGTGGCAAAGTGAGCAAGGGACTCACGTCTGAGCATACCCTGCCACACTTATGGCGGCCAAAAGCGGTACAAAAAAGGGTGGTGATGGACGGAAACCCAGATATTTTGACTGGGTGTGAGTGTTTGATTGGTTCAGATGCTCCGTCCATCACCACCCCCTTTTGTACCGCTTTTGGCCACCATTGGCCGGCCTCAACTGTGGCCCATCAGGACTCACACAGCAAATCGAGTCCTGACCAGCCCGGATGTCATACCACCGCAGGAGGCACAGGCCATCACCACCAGGACCACCTCCAACCGCCATCTGCCAGAGTCAAAACGGAGGTACTGGCAGACTGCCTGAGTTGCTCGCACCAGTCGCGGATGCTATCTTCTGCCTGATCCCCTGCTCAGCACTCCAGGTACCACTGACTCAGTGCACCCCAACCCATGGACCTTTACTGATGGAGTTTTGTGCTGTGGAGAGGTTGTGCTGCAATGTAAGCGTGGGCGGAAAATCCGTTCCGCTCGCGGATTTTGCGGATTTTCGGGAAATCCGCAATCCGCGAGATTTGCGGATTTCCCGCAAAATCCGCAAATTCGCACGCAGCGGATTTTTTTGGCGGCGCGCGGCGTTGGTGATACAATTTTTGCGGCGCGCGGCGTTTATCATCGTTTGCCGAGTTGTTTTTTTCGATAGTTTGCGAGTGCTGCGCCATTTTGGATCTTGCTGTGTGATCCCGCGGGAATTGGCGAGCGCGATTACGTCATCGCGGCTTGCCAGCGATAGTTTGTCAACGCGAGTACGACGAGATCACGTCTCGCGGTACTTCGCAATTGCGAGATTTGAGATGCGGCGCGCGAAAATATAAATTTGCAATTCTGCACAAGAAATCCACCAGCAAGCAGCATAAACCTTCTAGAAATGATGATTTTTATGTGAATAACTCCTTAGTTTGACATTTGCCTGCACTTTTTTAGCGAGGAGTCCATTTTGGGGAGGGGGGCAGGGGGGTGGGAGGAAGGAAGTGCCCCATAGTCTTCAACTTCCTGTTCCTGTTCAGCAGGCTCCTCCCAGTGCTTTGTCCATCTCCTGGTCACTTTTCATTCGGATGTGGACCTGGAAGGATTACCTTTTGTGGATGCTGCTGGATCTTTGGATTTGAGGCCTTTTTGACTTTCTTTGGATCACTGTTGGATTAGAAATTTTACAAGTAAGTTTGTTTGGGGCATTACAGTTGCTGCAACTAAAATTTTGGGATTTTCGATTTTTGGGCTGTTTTGGGGCCTTTTCCCAGGGGTACTCAGTGGTGGGTGGACTGATTCTTTCTGTGGGTTGTCTTGAATTTAAACATCATGGAGGCCATAGATGAATTGGGATTGTGCTGATTTTTCTGTGTTTTTCGATTTTTTTTTTGTAAAATTTTGTGTTTTTCGATTTTTGACCTGTTGTTGGGGCCTTGACCAGGGGTAGTGAGTGGTGCATGGGGCCTAGTCTTTCTGTGGGCTGTCTTGAATTTAAACATCATGGATGGAATGGGATTGTGCTGATTTTGCAGTGTTTTTCGATTTTTGGGGGTGTTCATGGGGAGGGACATGCCATGTGGCTGGTGGCCATTTTGAGTGCAGCTACAGGCACTGGCCATGTGCTGGCAGGCAAGTGGCCATTTTGAATGCAGGCTTTGTTGTTAGGCCTCCAACCATTTTGCCTACTTTTCAACCTTTATTTATGCCAGGGGTAGTGAGTCTTGCATGGGCCTAGTATTTCTGTGGGTTGTCTTGAATTTAAACATCATGGAGGCCATGGATGGAATGGGATTGTGCTGATTTTGCAGTGTTTTTCGATTTTTGGGGGTGTTCATGGGGAGGGACATGCCATGTGGCTGGTGGCCATTTTGAGTGCAGCTACAGGCACTTGCCATGTGCTGGCAGGCAAGTGGCCATTTTGAATGCAGGCTTTGTTGTTAGGCCTCCAACCATTTTGCCTACTTTTCAACCTTTATTTATGCCAGGGGTAGTGAGTCTTGCATGGGCCTAGTATTTCTGTGGGTTGTCTTGAATTTAAACATCATGGAGGCCATGGATGGAATGGGATTGTGCTGATTTTTCTGTGTTTTTCGATTTTTTTTTTTTGTAAAATTTTGTGTTTTTCGATTTTTGACCTGTTGTTGGGGCCTTGACCAGGGGTAGTGAGTGGTGCATGGGGCCTAGTCTTTCTGTGGGCTGTCTTGAATTTAAACATCATGGATGGAATGGGATTGTGCTGATTTTGCAGTGTTTTTCGATTTTTGGGGGTGTTCATGGGGAGGGACATGCCATGTGGCTGGTGGCCATTTTGAGTGCAGCTACAGGCACTTGCCATGTGCTGGCAGGCAAGTGGCCATTTTGAATGCAGGCTTTGTTGTTAGGCCTCCAACCATTTTGCCTACTTTTCAACCTTTATTTATGCCAGGGGTAGTGAGTCTTGCATGGGCCTAGTATTTCTGTGGGTTGTCTTGAATTTAAACATCATGGAGGCCATAGATGAATTGGGATTGTGCTGATTTTTCTGTGTTTTTCGATTTTTTTTTTTGTAAAATTTTGTGTTTTTCGATTTTTGACCTGTTGTTGGGGCCTTGACCAGGGGTAGTGAGTGGTGCATGGGGCCTAGTCTTTCTGTGGGCTGTCTTGAATTTAAACATCATGGATGGAATGGGATTGTGCTGATTTTGCAGTGTTTTTCGATTTTTGGGGGTGTTCATGGGGAGGGACATGCCATGTGGCTGGTGGCCATTTTGAGTGCAGCTACAGGCACTTGCCATGTGCTGGCAGGCAAGTGGCCATTTTGAATGCAGGCTTTGTTGTTAGGCCTCCAACCATTTTGCCTACTTTTCAACCTTTATTTATGCCAGGGGTAGTGAGTCTTGCATGGGCCTAGTATTTCTGTGGGTTGTCTTGAATTTAAACATCATGGAGGCCATAGATGAATTGGGATTGTGCTGATTTTTCTGTGTTTTTCGATTTTTTTTTTTTGTAAAATTTTGTGTTTTTCGATTTTTGACCTGTTGTTGGGGCCTTGACCAGGGGTAGTGAGTGGTGCATGGGGCCTAGTCTTTCTGTGGGCTGTCTTGAATTTAAACATCATGGATGGAATGGGATTGTGCTGATTTTGCAGTGTTTTTCGATTTTTGGGGGTGTTCATGGGGAGGGACATGCCATGTGGCTGGTGGCCATTTTGAGTGCAGCTACAGGCACTGGCCATGTGCTGGCAGGCAAGTGGCCATTTTGAATGCAGGCTTTGTTGTTAGGCCTCCAACCATTTTGCCTACTTTTCAACCTTTATTTATGCCAGGGGTAGTGAGTCTTGCATGGGCCTAGTATTTCTGTGGGTTGTCTTGAATTTAAACATCATGGAGGCCATAGATGAATTGGGATTGTGCTGATTTTTCTGTGTTTTTCGATTTTTTTTTTTTGTAAAATTTTGTGTTTTTCGATTTTTGACCTGTTGTTGGGGCCTTGACCAGGGGTAGTGAGTGGTGCATGGGGCCTAGTCTTTCTGTGGGCTGTCTTGAATTTAAACATCATGGATGGAATGGGATTGTGCTGATTTTGCAGTGTTTTTCGATTTTTGGGGGTGTTCATGGGGAGGGACATGCCATGTGGCTGGTGGCCATTTTGAGTGCAGCTACAGGCACTGGCCATGTGCTTGGCAGGCAAGTGGCCATTTTGAATGCAGGCTTTGTTGTTAGGCCTCCAACCATTTTGCCTACTTTTCAACCTTTATTTATGCCCAGGGGTAGTGAGTCTTGCATGGGCCTAGTCTTTCTGTGGGTTGTCTTGAATTTAAACATTATGGAGGGCATGGATGGATTGGGATTGTGCTGATTTTGCAGTGTTTTTCGATTTTTTTGTGCTCTATAACTGAACTGATGTTCCTCTGTCTTCCATTTTTTTTAGGTGCACAAGACTCAAGAGAACCACCAGTGCCAGGAAGAAGTCCTGCAGCGGTGTGTGTGTGCAGCATAACGTCACGCGACGTCACGTCTGGCCTCAGACAACTCTACAATTCGTGCAACTGCGGCCTGCTGTCTGACCTGCTCTGAAGAAGATGGCCCCAAAGAAAGTTCTCCGTAGCTCCTCTAGCAAGAAAGTTGCTAGTAAGGAGCAGAAGAAGCAAGTTACCAAGGAGGCTGGTGTGCCACCCGCCACTTTTTTTGGGAGCAAAAAAAAAAGTACGCCTGCAGCAGCAGGATCTGCTGGGGACCAACCTGAGAGCAGCACCCCTGCTCCATTGGGTTCAGTGCCTCCACCACCACGCCAACTTAAGTCAAAGCCCTTGAGTGCTTCAGAGGCAGTCAGTGTACTTCTCCAATCACCATCGACCAGTGATGTTGGCTCATCGCAAGAAAGTAGCAGCAATGTCCCTGTATCAACACAGGTTGTTGTAACTCATCTGACAAGTGTTGAACAACCACAGCCGCAACAACAACACCATGTGCAAGTACACGCCCAAGTACATGTGGAAGGAGAGGCAGCAAAAGGAGATGCGCAAGCAAAGGTGCATGGACGTTCACAAGTGCCCACAATAGTTGTTCCTCCCGAAGTAGGGGCACATTTGGAAATCGACAATGAAGCTGAGGTATCATTGGAAGCCACTCCTCCTGATGATCATTCATTGTCTTCCACATCCCTAGCAAGGAAAAGATCAAGGGGGGTGTCTACATCTTCTTCAAGCCCACCTCGTTCTGGTGCAAGTGATCTGTCTTGGGAACCACGACAACTGCGGTCTGACAGTGAGGCAGAGGCACACCATGATCTGCCACCGGTACCTAAGCGTAAAAGGAAGGTCGTCCAAAAACTCAAACCTATGGAGTGTGATGAGGCTCAACAAGAAGTGACAGATACTGCTGGTGATGAAGCCTCTCACGATGACGACGAGGCAGTCATCACAAAGGTCACTGCAGCCCCACCGGGCATGCAGCAAAGAGACATTTTGACCCTATCCCGAGAAGCTGCTGAGCGTGATGATGATGTCGGCGAGGAGGCAATGGAAATGGAATCATTAGATTTGGAGTTAAGTAGTACACCAAAACCTACCGCTTCCATATTTCTTCCTCGCAAGAAGGTACCCACCTCGTCCTCGACCTCAATTCGTGGTGGTGAAAGTGCAAAACGTACTGAAGTTCGGCAATCCACATCCTCCACTTCATCTGTCATTAGCAGCAGGACCACCACCACCAGTATCGCCGCCTTCTCCGGCCCCCGAAGACATTTCAAGTCTCCAGTTTGGGACTTCTTTAGTGTTTGCCCAAAAAAGGAAAACGTAGCCATTTGTAGCCTTTGTAAGCTTCGATTTAGTCGTGGTAAGCTTGGTTCTAACTATGGTACCGGAGGCCAGAGAGGTCATCTTGAGAGAAGGCACCCTGTCGAATGGTTTCCGCACCTAGAGGCGGTCAAGAAAGCCGGAATTGCACGTAATGAAAACGTTGATTTGTCATCTGCTGATGACGAGGAGGTAGAAGACGATTCAAACACTTCACTTACACCCAGTTCCCATGTCAGCAGCACACCCCATGGGAGCCACACTAAGAGTGTGGGAGAGAGTGAGACATCAATGCGGAAAAGTTCATCAGCGAGCGTAACTGGGTCGAAGAGATCATCATCATCCCGTAAATCATTGGTCCAGGGCAACATTAAAAAGATGTTGTTTACAGAAGCGCAATATGAACGCAACCACCCAATGACCCGTCTGTATAACACTAAGCTGGCTAAAATGCTAGCTCTGGACCTTCTCCCTTTTTCTTTTGTAGAAGGGGTTGGTTTTCTAGAATTAGTGACAGTGCTCTGCCCTAAATGGAAGGTTCCTAGCCGGTTCTATTTTGCCCGAGTTGCGGTTCCAGCACTACATGAAGATGTTCTGAAGGTGATTGGGGCAGCTTTGCAGAAGAGTGCTGTTCACACTATACATCTGACAACAGACATGTGGACCAGTGGCGCAGGCGCTGATTACATGTGCATCACTGCACACTGGGTCTCTTTTTCAGGGGCTAAAGCAAAGCTAAACTCAGGTGTTGACACTAACATTGTTTTTAAAGGTGCTCGGAAACATGCAACACTAGCCATGTTTGGTTTGGAGAAACGTCACACAGCAGAAAACATTTTGGATGTCTTTAACACAAAGGTCCTTAACTGTCTGTCCCCACTAAAACGCAAGGTTGGTTATGTTTCCACAGACAATGGCTCCAATATAGTTAAGGCCATGAGGGACGGTTACTATTTCAGAGTGCCGTGTTTGGCGCACTGTATAAACCTGGTTGTCCAAAAATTCTTGGGTAATAAACGCAGTGCAGCGTACAGTGTATTGGAGAACTGCCGAAAAATTTGCAAGCATTTCAGGCATTCTTTTAAGGCCCGCAAGCAGCTGAGGAGCATGCTATATCAAAGTCAAATGCCAGTGAAAGCACTCATCCAGGAGGTGGTAACACGTTGGAACTCAACCTTCTACATGCTTGAGCGTCTGTATGAGCAGTATACGCAACTCGATCAATTTTTCTTGAAAGAGGGTATAGAGGAGCTGAGGATGGGTGGGCCGCAATGGAACATAGTTGAAAGCCTAACACGCATGCTTCGTCCTTTTGAGGTCTTTACACGTGCAGTCAGCAAGGAGGACTCTAATTTGGGAAAAGCTATCCCATTGTTGTACATGCTGGAGGACCAACTGAAGGAGGTGTGTTCTGTGTTTCGAAAAGATGACAAAAAGAAAGACTCTTTGCTTCTGGCTGAGAAATTATTAGAGCTCCTACAAGGTGATGAACGTCTTCAAAAGATCCACTCAGAACAGCATTACATTTGTGCTACTATTCTGGATCCACGCTACAAAAAGGCGCTGGCAGGCAGAGCATTCTTTCCTTTTGCTGATGAAGATGTTACAAAGTACAAACGTTGGCTAGCCTTGTCAGCCAAGAAGTTTGAAACAGAACGGCTGGAAATTGAAGGAAATGGCAGTACATCAGCAGGCCATCCCCAGTCAAAACAATCCACTTCTGCACCTGTGGCTGTGGCACAAGTGACCTCTCAGCCGTTAAAGACACCGGCAACCGCATCATCTGCACGAAAGACAGCAGAAACATTGGAGGCTGAAGAGGATTGGCTAGCTCTGCGTGGGTTTGGTTCTCAAAAGGCCAGAGGCACAGCAAGAGCTACGCAAAGTGGAGGAACCTTGGAGGAGGACCTTGAGTCGATGGTGAAGGACTATCTGAATGACTCCACAGAGGTCTATGTTAATTCTGACCCATTGGCGTATTGGCATGGGAAAAAAGAATTGTGGCCACAGCTCACCAACCTGGCTTTAAACTACTTGTCTTGCCCACTCGCAAGTGTGTCTTCTGAACGGGTTTTCAGTGCGGCTGGTGGGATTGTAACTCCCAAACGGAGCCGCCTCTCGCCCAAAAATGTGGAGAGGTTAACAATGATCAAGATGAATCAGCACCTCATACCACCAGATATAAGAGTACGAGAGAGCGTGCCGGATGAAGAGGAGGTGGCCAGCACCATAGATGAGGGAATTTCTACTCTGTCAGGTGGCACTGACCTCACCCGGGCTGAATTCGCAGAGTATGATGACGAAGCCTTATTCTTATTCCTGGACCGTGATTCCGACTTCGAGCCCTGAAAATGAGACAACGAATCAATAACTTTCTTTTTCATCCTTATTCACTTTTATTCCTGTGTGTCTGTCTTTCTTTGTTGTGCACAGTTAATATAATTCAAACTTTAATCAGATAATCACAAAGACAAGCCCATCAGCAGAACTGTCTTCACTTGTTTGCTAATTTATTTGAAGGTGCCGCAGTCTGCATTCCTCAGGTTCACAAGTTCAGAAGAACATGCTCCTCTATCCTCCTCCTCCAGACTCCTATTTCCATCAAAGCAGAGGGCTGGTTTACGCCCAATGAAGAAAGACTCAGCACTTGTGGGGGTGTTGTTCTACCTCTTTGCAGGTGAGTTGACGGGTCTGGGGCCATTGCTGGGAAGCACTAAAAGTGGTTTGTGCCAAATCCGAGGCGGAATTTTTTTTGTGTTTTTGATGACTTGCTTGCCTTTGAGGTGCTCTTAGGGGGGGTTCCGTCTGTTTGTGGGTGAGTTTCATGGTCTGAGAGCATTGCTGGGACACTCTAATCTTGATTGCATTTGCTTTTCAGGAAATCCGTCGTGCCAACCCCGACTTATGGCCCAGCTACGCAGCGCGTTTGGACCGAAGGCCCAGAAATATTGCAAGTATGAGAGTTTGCTTTTGGCCTGTTTGGGGGTGTTATACTTCTTGGCGGGTGGGTTGCCGGGTCTTGGGGCATTCCTGGGAAGGTCTAATACCGGGTAGAAGTGGTTGGGACAAAATCCAGGCCGATTTTCTTTTGGGCTATTTCTGACATTTTGCTCTATGTAGCGTTTTCGGGGGCCTGTTTGGGGGGCTTCCTGGTGTTTGCGGGTGAGTTTCGTGGTCTGGGAGCACTGCTGGGACACTCTAATCTTGATTGCATTTGCTTTTCAGGAAATCCGTCGTGCCAACCCCGACTTATGGCCCAGCTACGCAGCGCGTTTGGACCGAAGGCCCAGAAATATTGGAAGTATGAGAGTTTGCTTTTGGCCTGTTTGGGGGTGTTATACTTCTTGGCGGGTGGGTTGCCGGGTCTTGGGGCATTCCTGGGAAGGTCTAATACCGGGTAGAAGTGGTTGGGACAAAATCCAGGCCGATTTTCTTTTGGGCTATTTCTGACATTTTGCTCTATGTAGCGTTTTCGGGGGCCTGTTTGGGGGGCTTCCTGGTGTTTGCGGGTGAGTTTCGTGGTCTGGGAGCACTGCTGGGACACTCTAATCTTGATTGCATTTGCTTTTCAGGAAATCCGTCGTGCCAACCCCGACTTATGGCCCAGCTACGCAGCGCGTTTGGACCGAAGGCCCAGAAATATTGCAAGTATGAGAGTTTGCTTTTGGCCTGTTTGGGGGTGTTATACTTCTTGGCGGGTGGGTTGCCGGGTCTTGGGGCATTCCTGGGAAGGTCTAATACCGGGTAGAAGTGGTTGGGACAAAATCCAGGCCGATTTTTTTTTGGGCTATTTCTGACATTTTGCTCTATGTAGCGTTTTCGGGGGCCTGTTTGGGGGGCTTCCTGGTGTTTCTGGGTGAGTTTCGTGGTCTGGGAGCACTGCTGGGACACTCTAATCTTGATTGCATTTGCTTTTCAGGAAATCCGTCGTGCCAACCCCGACTTATGGCCTAGCTACGCAGCGCGTTTGGACCGAAGGCCCAGAAATATTGCAAGTATGAGATTTTGCTTTTGGCCTGTTTGGGGGTGTTATGCTTCTTGGCGGGTGGGTTGCCGGGTCTTGGGGCATTCCTGGGAAGGTCTAATACCGGGTAGAAGTGGTTGGGACAAAATCCAGGCCGATTTTTTTTGGGCTATTTCAGACATTTTGCTCTATGTAGCGTTTTCGGGGGCCTGTTTGGGGGGCTTCCTGGTGTTTGCGGGTGAGTTTCGTGGTCTGGGAGCACTGCTGGGACACTCTAATCTTGATTGCATTTGCTTTTCAGGAAATCCGTCGTGCCAACCCCGACTTATGGCCTAGCTACGCAGCGCGTTTGGACCGAAGGCCCAGAAATATTGCAAGTATGATATTTTGCTTTTGGCCTGTTTGGGGGTGTTATGCTTCTTGGCGGGTGGGTTGCCGGGTCTTGGGGCATTCCTGGGAAGGTCTAATACCGGGTAGAAGTGGTTGGGACAAAATCCAGGCCGATTTTTTTTTGGGCTATTTCTGACATTTTGCTCTATGTAGCGTTTTCGGGGGCCTGTTTGGGGGGCTTCCTGGTGTTTGCGGGTGAGTTTCGTGGTGTGGGAGCACTGCTGGCTATATATACTTTACTTTGCAAGAGGTTTGAAGCAAATCCATGGTGGCTGAGGGGACTTAGGGCCTAGCTGCAGAGCGCGCGCGGAGTGATTTGGGAAATTTGTGAAAAAGTGACTAAGTCCCCATTTTTGTACTTTTGCTCTTTGGCTGTTTGGGGGTCTTCTACTCGTTTTCTCCTGGGTTGACGGCTCTGGGGCCATTGCTGGGAAGCTCTAATACCGGATAAAAGTGTTTTGGACCAAATCCCAGGCGGAATTTTTTTTGTGTTTTTGATGACTTGCTTGCCTTTGAGGTGCTCTTAGGGGGGGTTCCGTCTGTTTGCGGGTGAGTTTCGTGGTCTGGGAGCACTGCTGGGACACTCTAATCTTGATTGCATTTGCTTTTCAGGAAATCCGTCGTGCCAACCCCGACTTATGGCCTAGCTACGCAGCGCGTTTGGACCGAAGGCCCAGAAATATTGCAAGTATGAGATTTTGCTTTTGGCCTGTTTGGGGGTGTTACGCTTCTTGGCGGGTGGGTTGCCGGGTCTTGGGGCATTCCTGGGAAGGTCTAATACCGGGTAGAAGTGGTTGGGACAAAATCCGCGCGGAAAAGCCTTTAGTTTTGGCACTTTTTGTAACTTAGGGTTCGTTAGGGTTAGCCCTAGCAGCAGGATTGCATGTGTTTCGGGGTGTTCTAGATTTTTCAAACTGAGTTCTGGGGTCTTAGAGCACTCGTGAGAATGTGTAATTTTGGTTGCAAGTCATTTGAAGAAAATCCATGGTGGGAAAGGGGGGATTTGGCATAGTTAAAGAAAGCCTTTGCCACTATTCTTAACTTAGGGTTCGTTAGGGTTAGCAGTATTTCTATTGCATGTGTTTGAGTGGGGGGGATTTCGAGTCTTGGAGCGATGCTGGCTATGGCTACTTTTGCTTGGTTGCTTGCAAGTGGTTTGAATGCAATCCACGGTGGGTAATGGGTAATTAGGGTACTTCGGCCTACTTTTACTTTCAAAGTAAGTTTTGTCACCAGTTTTCTGCTAGGCCTCGTTTTTTGAGATTTGATTGGGGGTCTTCTACATTTTTGCGACTGGCTTTAGTAAGGGTCTGGGTGGGAGCACTGCTAGGAAGATCTAATTTTGTTCTAAAACACAGTTTACAGTACACCTAGCTTGAGGGGCAAGATCCGATACATTAATTTGCCCATACATCCTTCAAAAGGTGACTCAGAGTACGCACTTTCAAAAACATTGTACTGTCTACTAGGAAAAACAAATTGTGACTTTTTGCACTCCACAGCCTACATGCCTTATATTTATTTATCAGTGGTGTTGTAATATTATATCACTTCCTGTTTTTCGTTGAATAATTACAGGCCGGGTTTCAGTCTCTGCAATGGGGAAAAAAGGATGGAGTCAGGCTTCACAGTAGCGAGCCACAATTCAGCATCAGGCAGGCAGTGGACAGGGTGTCTTCTGGTGACCAACATCGATGGACGAAGCGTCGGCTGCAATGGAGGAGTGCCGCTAATAGGAGGATTTTTTTTCTGCGGGCAACTTACTTACCACTTCCAACAGGACCACTACAACCACATAGATACAGTATCCCTTGCCTTTTTCTCTGACTGTGACTGCATTTCTTGGCTCTCTCTCTGCTTCTACATTGATCCCTTAACACATCACTTAGTCCACTCCACTATCACATCTGCACCACACATAGTCATTTGTAAGTGCTCCTACGTAATTCGCAAGTCGCAGCACGCCCCAGGCCGTAGAGGACTGGGATGGCCCCAATGATGAAGCATGTCACCAAGGGGCAACCCTGGTGAGTGAGGGGACACCTAGAAAAAAAGCAATTTCTCCTTTTCTATCTACTATACCTTCTGTCAGGTTACGCAGCCCCTAAGCGCCTACCGTACTATGAAACTACATTTCCCATGAGTAGGCGGGAGACTTGCAGACTATTTAGTGAGACTATATGAGAGTACCCTTGTATGTTAGGACAGCACTTCACTGATGCCTGTCTTGTCTTCTGTTACAGGTATCCTTTCCCTGCTGACCCTACCTTTACCCATCCCACATTTTTTATTTTAGTTTGTTATTTTTCTCCCCCGCCTAATGCCTCGAACACCCTGTGTTTACACTTCTGGGTGTTGGTGACATTTGGAAGTGGAACCATATTTGCATCGACTGGATCACGGGGAGTAAACCTGACACCTTCCAGACCAACCCCATTGAGTGTTGTTGTGAATGGATTTATAGTGACCAGCAAGGCTCTCAGGTATCTGGCTACAGAGACCTTATGTTGAATATAGTTATCAATATTTCCACCCACGCCCTGTACTGTCGCATTCTTTCTTCCACAGTTGTCGAAAGTACTAATTACTTTTAACTGACATGCATGCAGTTACAGTAGTGTATGCACTTTCAAAGATTGATGGATAGGTTTGTACCCAAAGATTTGTTTATGTTCACAATTGTTCGTCCATGCTGTGCTACTTTTTCTTGTCTCCCAAAACCTTTCCCAAAAACCCCCGTACCCATCCATTTTTCAAACCCTAACCCTCTTCCCCCGGGCTGTGTGGTTTTGATTGATGTGTGACTAAATTACAGCAATAAATCCACACACTTGCTGGGGAGGATAAGGTGATAGCAACAGGCTGGTGAAGAAATCCGATGATATATTCTTACTCTGCTTGACAAAGACCCATGGCTAATGTCAAAGAACTTCAACCGAATTAGTTATACTTTAACATTTGTTAGGCTACAACGTGGCACTGTTCTAGTGTACTTCTGTCACCTGCTATATTCTGTATTGTACCTTTGTATTGCTCAGGAGCACAAACCAGATTTCATTTTCTTTTTTTCATAGGCAAGCAACTGCCACTGTGTCACACCACTAGTACCACCGCTATGAGGAAATTTTATCCGCCCAGGATTGCCAACCTTATTTGCTGTTTCCCGTGGAGCCAGCCCTGGGCCTAGCCCTACTTGCAAACAGAAATTACAGGTAAGATAGGCGTTTGGTTGGAGGTAGTATAATGGAGTATTAGGAGAGACGAGAGATTTGATTGACGGTAGTACTACTAAAGTCCTAGGACTATTCAGGAAAACAAACTTACTGTTATGTTAAACCCCCACCCACCAGACTCAAAAGCAGTAAAAAACAGGTATGGTCAGATAAAGTTTCAAAAAGTATATTTTTATAGCCCTAACAAAAGAATCTCCCGCAAGACCCTCCCTAACCCCAACGATTGTCCTTCAAAAGTCCCCAAAAATCACAACTCCCAATTCCCACCCCCCAAAAGTCTCTAAAAAAGGGGCAAGGGACACTATGGCAGGGTGCTGTTGGAATTAGCAGCCAGGGCATCATGCTCCTTGCGGAGGGTGGCAAGTTCGAAGCGGAGGCCCTCCACCACGTTCTTATAATTATGGACCTCCTGCTCCAGGTAGGACAGTCTGAGGGATAAGCGGCGCCGGTGTGCCTTGCAATTCCTGTGAGGGGCAGCTGCTTTCTTTGCTGCTGGGCGGTGGCGTTTGGCTTTGGTAGCCCGGCTCCGTACCGCTGGAGCACTGCGCTGGCTGGCAGCCCGCACGGAGGAGGAGGCAGCTGTCCCAGTGGACGTTGTTGTTGTTCCAGACTGCGTCTCCTCCTCCTCCAGGGCCACCAGCCGCCGATATTCAGCAACAGTGGCATCCAGCCTCCGTTGCCGGGCCATTCGAGCCTGCTCCTTCCTCCTTGATGGTGTCTTGGATTTGGAAGGAGCAACTACATGAAAAAAGAAAGACATAGTCTGTAACCAATGCTCCTTAAGATTAACACAAAATGATTGAGCAGAAAGTTGTCACAGTACAAGTAGCAAATTGAAAGCACAGTGCATAACTATTGAGGACAGTATCTATGTAACCTCCGACTTCTTCATCCTTGCTCTAACATTAGTGGGAGTTTAAGGAACAAATTCTACGAGCACTATGGACTTCTATTACAGTCGACTATGACAGTACACCACTCTTATTCTTCTTCTTCTCTCTTGTTTAGGACAATTGGTACGTTATCTTATGCAAGCCGGCATAATGCCAGCGCAGTGAACTTGCACCCGAGAAAAACAGACGCACACCATGGTGAGTGAGACAGACTTGCGTTACTGTACCGGTCCAGTACATGCAGGTGGTGAAGCTCTTACTTTTCTATTACGGGTGGCACTGAGAATACTCTGTTAAAAGGGCTACTGCTTAATTAATTTAGCTTTCACCCTACAGTGCAAATGAGTATTAGAAAAGGAAAATGAAGAAGCTAAATTATCTGATTATCTATCACTTCACATGGGATGTATTTGATGACATATGGGATGACTTTAGGTGCTTTGCTTATTATTGAGTGAACAGTGATACCCCCACACATGAATGACGTACTACTACTAAACTAAAGTTATTAAGGGAGGTAGGGAGTGCCCACCGTAATAACTGGATATATGCTGTGCTTGCAGTTGCAATACAAACTACTGCTACTATTCATGGTAGTCTTTGGACAACGTTACAACTTCTTTTCCTTGCCTTTCCTACACTGGAACGGACGTGCGGGTGCGGTGTTACATGCTCTTCAAAGTAACACTTAGTTCATCCAGTGACCGTCTACTCTCTCTAGATTCACATATGCTATCTAAGAGTCAGATAGTACCATGAATGATCCAGGCATCCATCCATTCAAAGTATATTGCACACATACAGTTTCTGTCTCACCCACCCAGGCTGTTCTCCTTCCACCCATCCTTGCTTCATCATTCACCCAGCCATGCACCATACCATTTTCTTACCTTCCCAGCCACCTCGGGGACCAAGCAAACACATATCATTCTTCTTTGCCAGTCATCATTACATTTCTCGTGCTTCCACACTTACTTACACCCTTCTTTCGCTTTTCGTTCATCCCATCCATCAAGTTCACCTCAGATCTGATTGGGATTCTTCTCGCCAAAAACTTCACAGCTAAGTCGAAGTACATTTAGAGGAGGCTACTACCTGCTTTTTTTATAATACACCCGTGCAGAAAGCACACTCTGCAGTCTTCAATCTCAATGACTAAGGAATGTATAGCTTACCTCTGCCCGCCACCACCGTGTGAACCCTCACAGGCATGTCCTTTTCCGGCACTTGCACCGCCTCCTCCCCAGAGTTGTCCTCCTCGTCCAATGCCACCACCTCCGCGCTGGCCCCGTCTCCAGATGTTCCACCTACAAAGTACATTTAATAATGTTAGAATACACCACTCACTACTATATAATATTTGGTCTAGGAGGAAGAAAGAAATGTGAAAAAAAGTGTACAATTTAATAATTTTTGACTGTGTACTCTAGAGTAAAAAGGTCCCTTTTTCCAGGGAAGGCTGTTGTCTTGCTGCACTTTTTGGCACAACTGATGAATGTTTGCTTTTTACTTTTTAACACGCACCACTTTTTCTCCTAACAGACAGAACCTTGACTTCTAAGAACACGAGCAGGATCAAGTTCAAACCAGGTGAGAGCTCGGCTCGACCACAAGAAATGTGTCCAATTAATCGTCAGCACTAAGCACTTTTCCATTTTCAGTTACACGTTCACTTTTATGACAAACTTGAATTTAATAAATGTGTTTACTTTTAATAAAGCTTTTAAACTTAAATAGAGTCTGTGGTTTTTGGTCCTCCAGACTAGAGTGGATGAGCTAAAGGTTTTCGAATTTTTGCAAGCATGAGTCCGTGCCTCTGCCATCGGTGACTTTGGGAGCTAAATGACTCTGCCACACTATCTAGTCAGTAAGGAGATTGGGGCCGGGGTTCAACTACAAAGTCTGTTATCACTGAGGTATGTGGAAAGTCTAACAGTTACAGCACCTATTATAATTGATAAGCTAAGCGATGCATTATTTAGTGTCCATAGTTCTGTTTGTGCAGATTTGTCCCTGCAACAGTAGTAGAATGGATTGTCCTATCCAAACCAAAAGTAAAGTAGTATCTTATTATTTCTTGGTGGTGGTCATTCACCTTTTTATTGTTGGCAATGGTCAAAGCATAAACATTTAGAATACTTGAAAAGACAATATGGACAATCCCAGAGGACTACACTCAGTGCATAGAGCTATTGCTGACTAGAATGGGAGTCCAATGGAAATGCCAAATGTGCAATCTTAGTTAGCTACACAGACAGACTAATAAGAATAATCTAGTAATACCACACGGAGTCATAGGGATAAGAATTTAGATCCTGTCTACAAGAAGATCAAAGACGATTTAGAAAAAATCGAATGAGGAACGCTAGGAAAAAATAAGTACTCTATATTAAAATTAAAACTTACTGGGGCCAGCAAAGGAGCCCTCGACTGCCCGGTCCTGGCCTGCATCGACAACAGCACCCTCCTCCTCCTCCTCCTGTGTCCTCCTCTTGCCCCTGGGGGAAGCTGATGTACAACATGAAAGAAAGAAAAACAGAAAACATGGATGATATTTATTTCTCAACCAAATCAAACATTTAAAAAAGAACTAACAAAGTAACAAAATATTTTTGCGAAATAGCAAATAGGGAACGACTCCACGGGATATATTATTGACCAATCTCATGTGGTCGACTACGTCATTACTTTAGTATTGCTTGATTTGCGGACCGTCGAATTGGAAACTACCCTATGTAACTCACTAAACAAAGTACTAAAAAGGTTTGCCTAGGATTGGCAGGCAGCAGTCCGCAGCACGCAAAGTGACAGCCAAAGTCCATTGTGATTGAAGATCAGCGACAACACTAAAGTTTCCTACTACATTCACCAGTCATTAAAATGCTCAAACTATTAATCCACCACCACTATTTCTTCTTATCGCCATGTGTACAAAGGAAGGACTGGACTTGAGTCTGTAGGGGCTGATTTATAAGGCCCTTGCGGCTCTTTTGCTCCATTGTTGCGTGACTTTTGTGACGCAGCGACAGCACATAAGAGGCGCAATGGTGCGGCGTATATTAACAACGTGACGCATCTGGGAGATGCATCACGTTGTAAAGCCCTGCGCCAATAGGGGTGTTCCGGCGCAAGGGAGGGCGTTCCTGCGCAGGAACGCATCCTAAAAGTGGCTGAGGGAAATCTACAAGATTTCAATCAGTCACTTTGAGGACAATGATGCGTGACTCAAACCCTGCGCCTGCTTGAAGCAGACGTACGGCTTGACGCAGCATTGGGGAGATAGGGCACCCCAGAGAATTGATGGAGCTGCACCATCGTTGCGACGCAACTCCAGCAATGCGCCACCTTTACGGCACAGATGCGTAACGCTTTGGTGACGTTTTGGGCCCATGGCGCGCCGCATTGTAATACGGCGCACCATGGGTGATGGTGGCGTGACGCACAATTACTGGCGCATCCCTGCAACTTTGCAGGGATGCGCCGGTAATTAAAAATCTGAACCTTAGTGTGTAGCATTGCGCAGTTCTTTCAACTACACTCATACATAATTTCACAGGCCAATGAAATGAACACAAAATCTAAAACAAATAAGCATAGTAGCAACACTACTGAGAAGGAGAGCAGTGTACCTGAAATGCACAGAAGATTTTGAAATAAAATGTACCTACAATGTAATGAGCAGCATTATTGCTCTTGTAAAAAAAACAAAAATTTGCAATATAATAACACAGCAGGAGAAAACATAGTAGTAAAGACATAGCTACTACTACTCACCAAGCCCGGGGATCTCAAGGCCAAGGAGGTCGAGCAGATCTCGCTCACGGGTCAGGACATCCGTCCAGCGGTGGGTGGCCTGGTTGTAGGTGCGCCAGACCCGAGAGTGGTGGTAAATGGCCTGGCACACCTTCTCCCACCGCTTCCGGCGCTCCCGGGCCCCGTACCCGGCACTGATCTTGCCGCCTCCCATGATGGTCCTGGGGAGGCGGCGCTGAACATAAAAAATGAGTTGGCCCACCTCCTCCGGGGTAAAGATCTCCCGTGGCATCACTAGCTCCCCCCTCAAACGCCCGCACGGGAGCCGGACACGGGGTGCGGGACCCTTCCCCTTCTCGGGATGCTTCCCGGCTCCCTTCACCATGGTCTGGGCGGAAAGGAATAAAGAAAATAGAATAGGGAAGAGAAGAAAAGAAAAGAGTTTACAAAAGTAGTTTAAAATTAACCAAAAGTAGCAGTAAACACAAAAATATAGGGCTAGAAAAATAGAGGGATAGATAATAAGTAAAATAGATAAAAAAAAACTTCAAACAAGCAAAGGATGGCAGAGATTGACAGAGGATACAAAGACCATGCCCAGAACCATAGCAATGAATGAGAAACAAGATGGCCGCGCCCGTTCACGACCGCGCGGGTAAGTTCGCGCGAGATTTTCCTTGCGAACACGCGCGAGACTGTACTGGCAAACCGCGGACTTTGCGAGATTACACTTCGCGCCCGGAAACGGAAATACGTCAGGCAAACAAGATGGCTGCGCCCTTGAACGACCGCGAGGGTAGCTTCGCGTCTTGCGCTACGAGCGGCTCGCAAAAACGCACAAAACCTTGCCAACTAACACGCTGCAAAAAAAACAAATTGCATATTCGCACGAATTTGCGGCTTCCGAATCCGATCTTGCGCGTGTTCGCACCCCGCGAACCCCGCGAAATTGCAGAAAAACGAGTTTTTCAAAAGTGAAAGCACTCGGCAGGGGCAAGAGTTCAAACTCATCATTAGTAACAATTCCCGGTAGTGCTTCCTGACTGGGGCCCCTCCAGAATTCAGTTGCTAGTTGCAACAATTGTATGACCCTGCTCTGACCCTCACAGCAGGCTCATACAATAGCTACAAGTAGGCCACAAAGAAGGTCCTGGGGAAAAAAAATGCACTGCAACAGAAAGCAAAATTACAGATAAGGAAGCAGGTGCCAGACTGGAATTTTAAAACAGTGACACATTAATAAACTAACCCCAAATTAATTCATCTGAGTTGAAGCAGGGATGGTGTGCTTGCTTTTCCCCCCCATAATCTACAGTAATGATGAACCAGAGGGTGGCATTGATGTAACAGAGGGTTGCAGTGGTGAAACAGAGGGTGCTGGGAACCTGTGATGATGAACCAGACGTAGAAACAACATAATTCGCGACCGTTGCGCGACAAAATGTAAGTTCGCAATTGCGAACTGGTACGAAACCCTCGCGAACTGGCAGAAATCCTTGCGAACACAAAAAAAAAAAAAAATCCGCAAATTCGCAAGAATTCGCGGATTTTGCGGATTGCGAGTTCAAAAATCCGCAAATTCGCGAACGCGAGATCCGCAAAATTCGCCCATGCTTACTGCAATGTCACCTAAAGCAGTGTCGGAGACCTGGGACATTGATGAGGGATATGATGCAGGTCTAACACACCCCACGGCATCTACATCAGGAATATCTCTAAGGACACTATCCTAGTCTTTTTCTTCACATGAGCGCGCTCAGTTCTAATGTCCCAAACTCAGTGCACTGCAGCTCACGGACACTTCTTTTTGCGTATTGGGTGACCTCTGCACTTGCTCCGGCAACCTCCATGTTGCTCAGCAGTTGACCCTGTTATGCTTGTATTTTCTGTTTCCGTCTCAATGGTGTTCCCTGTTCAAGTTGTTGCCATCACCAACAACTCCATGTGGGCTGGCTTACACTCACCCCACACACATCCAACACAGGCATCACTCACTGTACATGTGGCCCTGCCAATAAAGGTGCAGGGCGACGTGCCCATGGCCAGTTCACCATAATATCTGCGTGTGTTCCTGTGGTCTTGTTGTATGCATGAGGGCCCTGGGCCCTACAACATTACATTGTGCTTTGTACAGCGGACATAGACATGTCACCGCAGGAAGGGGGTTGGACTTGGACATGTAGCTTTGTCGTCACCCACTCAATTCATAAGAGGAGTGGCCTGGGCCATCGTACGCAGAGCCAACGTGTTTGTGTGACTGCGAATTTGGGTGCCCCTGAGCGTGGCTCTGTACTGTGAATGTGCAACTGCATGTGTCTCTATGGCAGTGTGGGTCTCATTTGTGGGGTGTAGGTGATCCCTTAAGGATAATAGACACCAAAGTATGTGATCTAGTTTGCTTTCCATGGGTTCCGACTCCATCAACACCTGTTTGGTCACCTCCTTTTGACGTGCTGACATTGGGGTGCCATGTGTGGGTGGGTGAAGTATTGTGCCCCAGCTGTGCTTGCGTGTGCTGCTTGCTGTGTGTTCTGTTGCAGAGTCTGTGTTCTCCTCTAAGTAGTTTTGCTTCCCGGGTCCTGTTGGTGGGTTGTGTGAGATGTCCATGGGCTGTTGTAGGGCATTGGTGTCGTAGGTGTGGTGGTCCTCTCTGCCATCACAAATGTGTTGTCTTCTGTGATCTGCTGGAGGTGTTGTATGCCCCTCTGCAATGTGAATGGGAGATTCATGTTGACATTGTGTTGACATGTATGTTGGTGCATTGTTCTTGTTTACATGCAGACTGTATGACAATGTACATTGTAACTATTTGAGGGAGCTGAATATTGCTGCTGGACAGTGTACATTTGGACTACATAACGGATGTGAGGTTGTACGTGTACATTTTCATTTCACAGTTTCAAGCTCTGTCAGATGTAGTCGGCATGTTACTGTGAGTGTGCGGAGCCACTTGTGTCCTCTGTTCTGCAGTGTTGGGTTTGTGCATTGTGCCACGTTGTCATCAAGGTGGGTGTGCTGTTCTTGCAAATTGGGGAATACAAGCCAGAAATCCAATTGTGTCCACGTATGATGGGGTGTGCAATAGTGAGTGTAAGCTGAGTCCCAGGCTGACAGTGTCTCCACACGTCCATGAAGCCTAGTGTGTTGCACAGCTCTAGCAAGGCACGGCGTGATCAAAACTTTTGTTGGGGGAGTCTGACGTGCTGTCACATTTAGTTTCTAGTAGGACATTAAAGTCCCTGCCCATGCAAATGTATTCCACAACTAACTGAAGGATTTGTGAGTGTAAAGCATGAAAAAAGTCTGGGTTATCTACATTAGGCGCATAGATGCAGACAAATGCCATCTGGCGCCCCATAAGGTGCCCCATCACCATAGTGTACCAGCCCTCACTGTCGGTGCAAACTCTTGAGAATTGGAAAGGCAAGTGTTTATGTATGCGGAAAGCTCTACCTTCAGCATATGTACTGTAATTCTCAAAGTATTCGTAGGGTCCCAGGAACAAGCAAAGTGCATTGTTCTTGTTTTTGACAAGTGCGTTTCTTGAAGAAATGTGATATCTACCTAGTGCTTTGTAGGTAATTCAACACCTACTTCCCTTTCCAGGCGTTATTTAAGCCGCAACATTCCAAGTAAGCAGCGGTAAGTCAGAAAAAGCAGACAAGTTATGCCATGCAGTCATTTACGGGGTTTGGAAATGAGACTGTGTGCGCTACTTCCAGTACATCATACCAACTACATTGAGTGAGTCGAAATAGAAGCATGGTATATAAAAACAACAAACAACCCCCTCCTCCACCCCCCATCCATCCCTGCACACCCAACCGCAGGGATACACCCCATTGCCTAATACATGGAATGTAATAGAAACAACCCCAAATAATGGGGAATGGAAAACAGCGTCATACATTCTAAACAATATATCTGATCCAATGTGAGACACACTTGATGGGAGGCAATCCCTCACCATCTTATCCAACTTTGTAAATGAGTATAGAACAAATACAAACAATCATTTGCCCTAAAATGGAAGGTTCAGTGTAAGTCTGACCATAGATGCATAGTTCAACAGGTCGGATCACTCCAAAGAGAAGAGTTCCACACTGGCCACCGCTATGCAGGGAAGAGGCTCTGGGAAGGTCTTTTCCTTGGATGCCACCAGCTCCCTTAAAGTCACAGCAAAACTCCTGGAATATTGTGGGTCTGTCAAGCACTCGAGACCTCCTTGCAATGTCTTCACTGTGATGTACTTCCTCCTCGCCTCTTGAACCATGATGGTGAAACCTGGGAATAGTGTGATCGTGGATCCCTGCCAGGGCAATGTGCCAGAATCTCGTGCCAACCGCAATGCAGTGTCCCTATCACAAAAGTTCAAGATGCGGGCTATAATACATCTTGGTGGAGCATCCAGATTAGTTTGAGAACCTAGCGTGCGGTGTGCTTGCTCAACCAGGAAGGTAGTAGCGAAGGACTCTTTGCAAATAAATCTGTGAGTAAGGTTTCTACAAAAAGATTCATGCGACCAGTATTGGTGGACTCAGGGACGCCAAAAATGCGCACATTGTTGCACCTACTTCTTGCTTCCAAATCTTTATTCTTCATAGCCACATTCTTCAGAATTTTCTCCACCCGATCCAATAGCTTGGCAGATTATGCAGCCCCACATTCCAGATCAGACACGCTGCCTTCTGCAGTGTCCAGGGGCCTCTCGTGTACATCCAGTCTGGCCCCCATAGTGTCCAGGCACTTTTCCAGGTGTGTTGTAATTTAGCAGAGATTAGGTTAAGCATTAGAAGAAGACATCTTGAATTTAGAGACTACCATGTCCATTTTGCGGAAGCCATTTTGTATTTCTGGCAGCCATTTTGTTTGCCATGTGCTCTGTCCTACCTCCCTGTTAACTGCTCTTGAAATCTGCCTAGAGACAAGATATATTTAGCCTCTTCTGCTTCGCACATGCTCAGTTGAGCTTACAGCTGTCCTCAACTTGTAACTGTCAGGATGTGTCCACCAGAATAAGCTAACTGTTAGCTCCTCCCACTTGTCGCTTGTACACTTTCTGCATGACCTTATATGTACTTACAACCAGCATTCTGTACTTGTACCACCTTCATTTGAGCCCCTGTGTGGGTATAAAAGGACCAAGCTCCTTCCATTCAGTGTGCTACTTCATGCATTACCTAAGGGTGCTGTGTGAATGTAGTTCCACCTCATGAGGTTTAATAAATTCTGTGCCAACTTCTTCCTATTGGTCTGAGGACTCTGTGCATAGAAGGGCTAATCCCTTGCACTGGTAGGCCTTGCTGAGGCTCACCACCACAAATTGGCACTTCCAATGCGGGGCTCACCGGCGATTCGGATGCCCGAAGGGCTGGTCGAGACGAAGGATTGGAATCTCGCTTTGGACGCGATCGCTGCCTGAGGAGACCTGAGTCTTGGCACCCTCTGCGTTTTTCCTTTTTTATTGATCTGAACATCCAGGTGGCGCCAGTCCTCGACTGAGATCTCTTCTGTTGATTCGCCATGCAGTGACAATTTGGTCGATTTGAGAACTTGGCAGTTGGAACCTGGACACTATTTGATTGGTAAGAGCCATTCTGCGGCACTTGCTGTTGTTTTTTTGATGCCTTTGATTGGTAAGGTAGTTTAGTAACACTTACTGCGGCTCTTGTTTGTGAGATTGGCCAATATTAGTATTTGTTTGATAATTATATATGCATTGCAATTCATATAGGCAGGTAATGAGGAGATTTTTCTCTATCTAAATTTGTTTGAACAGTGCAACGTACGAAGAGTACCGTAAGCGCTACTTTTATTAATAAATACTGCATTTTCTGCACTATTTTTGGCATGCCTGTTTCTAGCACACTGCGTAGGATGTGTTGCTTCTGTAGTGGTACCAGTTTGAAACTCGACGAAGCACAATAGCCCCCCCCCCCCGGAGGGGACGCCTAATAGGGACATGTATATTAAGTATGGTATTTCTTCCATAATGTACAGCACGTTATGGAACAAATATACTTGTAAAGATCCTGAGTTGCGTTGGCCTATGCATGGGTCATTTGATTTGCGAAAGATTCAGTATGTGGAGCACCGGATGTTTAAGCGAAAGGCTAGGCAAGATATGTTTGACTGTGTACGAATGTGGGAGAAAGAAGTGTGTGAGCGAATAAAGCGTGAGCAAGCCTTGATTGAAAAAGAACAATGCAAGAGTATTCATGCGAAAGCATTGGAAATGAAAAATAGGGAAATTAGGGAAATTAAAGAGAGGGAAGATAGGGAGCATCATTTACAAGTAAATGGCCAATATGCTGTTCGTAGACCTCGTTATCCTATTCCTAATAAACCCCAAGATGATTCTCTCTTATTAGATCGTTGTCCACCTCCGTATACTCTTCCTTCTGCTCCATATGAGTCAGATCCAGTGTCCTACAGACCAGGACAAAGCTAGACATTCTCGCTCGATGTTATCTGCTGAACGTGCGTCTCAGATTAGATCTGCTGCGCGTAAAGCCGTTCGTAGTACTGCCACTGCTTCTGAACTTTTAGATAGTATAAAAGATTGGCAGGAAAGGGAGCAAATATATTTTACTGATACATTTGCCGCAGAGGTCATCGAACTGTTTAGAAAATATTCGGTAGAAATAGAGGCCGATGATGTAGCAGTTGATTGTAAAATACTACGTGAAGGTCTTTTTGTCTTCTCCCAGGTGGCTGACATGATCAAACTCTTGGTTAAACTGCGTGTTGAAGCAGCCCATTTGCAGGAGAAAAAGGCAGCAGACGCAGCAGCACAAACAGCCCGAATCTGCATGGCACAAACTTCTACTCCTGAAAGAGATAAGAATGTTTCAATTAATGTAAAACCCATGCGGGAAGCCGCGCCTTTATATGTTCATCCTAAAGGAACGGGTACAAATGATGATAAGACTTCTGTAGATGCTAAAGGATATTTTATTTATAATTGGGTTTACACTCCTTGGAATAGAGCAGATGTTTTGGCCCTTAAAAATGCATTGCCTGACCCGCGAAGGAATCCAGTAGCCTTTTATGAGGAAGTTGAGGGTGCCATTAGCTCTTGTACTATGACTTTGCCTGATATTGATTTGTTTTTTGGACTAATATTACCACCTGATATGTGGAGAACGGTGCGTAAAGTTGATGATCGTGCAACATTTGGAGCATAGTGGAAAGATTTAGAGCAGTTAGATGAAGATAGAGAACCTGCAGAGAAACCGTGTCATTTAATTTTAAATCTTCCGGCAGCTATATTAGTTAAGTTAAAAATGATTATTCCCCCTAAAAATTCGATTGGACAGTGTTAGCGTCTTGCAAGCAAAATGTAGATGAATCAGTTTCTTACTTCTTCACAAGAAGTGACTTCTTTGAAGAAGCATTCCACGATTTTAGTGGCCAGTCATTGACAGATGACACGGGTAGACATCTGTTTTTCGATAAATATGTCACAAACCTTTTGCCAGGAATAGCTAGTCACCTGAAGGCCAGTGAGAGTTCATGGACTACCTCTTCTCCGGTTTCTCTATTAACCATTGCTCTGTATTATGAGCGACAATAATTAGAAGCTAAAAGTAATGAGGATAAAAAGTCTAAAGAGTTGAAAACAAAGGTTATGTCCCACCTTCTAGAGGTAATGATAGAGGCGGATGTGTATCTTATGGTTTGACTTTTCCTTCTTATACTCTTTCGAATTTGTCTGTTGATCATTGTGCGCACTGAAAGAAATTTGGACGGTGACTTTCTGATTGTCCAGTACTGCGTGCACAGCAGTGTTCACGTGGTTGGGGACAAATGAGAAATCGCTCAGGATATTCAGGGCCTAGAGGAAGCACCAATGATTGCGCTAGGTTTGATGCAAATACAAGTGGGCAGGATGGGTTTAACACTTTTGATAGAAGGAACCAATATCAAATATCCAACTATGTGCCATCTGATTTACAAGATTCTGCTTATGCATAGGATTGCCTAGGATGGGGTAAGGAACCAGTTGAAGTTCCAGTAGATCAGAGGGGTCCCTATGTTACAGGACATGTTTTGGGTTCTACTGATCAGTTTCTGGTTGATACTGGAGCTTCCCTTAGCCCACTGTCGCAACCACTTGCATTCCATGTTGATAAGTTTATTGCTCCATGTCCGTTTTTGCTCTCTCCAAACATACCAGATAATATTGTGGGTCTTGATATGCTCAAATATTTCAGGGCTACGATACAATGTTCTCCGGAAGGAGTACGGGTTATTTTGAATGACAACTACCCTGTGATTGAGAGATCCTGTATTATTAAAGAGGACATTGCATTAGCTTCACTTCCTAGTACTTTGTGGGCTACTTCAGACACTGATTTCAGGCAAATTGTTATTCCGCCAGTGCATATCAGTGTCAAGGAGGGTGCTTCTTTGCCAAGACTGCCTCAGTATAAAATTTCTAAAGAAGGAGAAGGAGCACTTACATGCATTGTTCATGATTTGATTAAAGTGGGGGTTGTGGAAGAAGTTACTTACAATGTTTGCAACAGTCTGATTCTTCCCATTTTGAAAAAAGATACTGACACCAGGATTTATAGATTCATCATTGATTTAAGAGAAGTCAACAAGATTGCAGTACCGCAGTACCCTGTGGTTTCTGACATAACAACATTACTTACCCTGGTCCCGTCGACAGCAACTAGATTTTCTGTAATTGATTTGAAGAATGCTTTCTTCTCGATTCCTATTCATCCTGATAGCCGATTATTGTTCGTTTTTTACTCTGAATAATCGATCATACAGATTTTGTAGAGTTCCTCAAGGGTACACTGAGAGTCCGAATATTTATAGTCAAGCCCTAAAACGACAACTCGATTCCTTTACTTTGTCTGAAGGAGTGGCTCTCATACAATATGTAGATGACATCTTGTTGGCAGCTGATACACCTGAGCAGTGTGAAAAATGTACTTTGTCTTTGCTTTCTTTTCTTGCTACACACCATCATAAAGTATCACGAAAGAAATTACAATATTGTAGACCGAAGGTAACCTACTTAGGTCAACTTCTGTTTGAGGAGGGCCGTGCTTTGACACCAGATCGCATTCAAGCAATTTTAGACACCCCAGTACCTTCCACACAGAAAGATGTCCGTGCATTCATTGGTTTGACTTCGTTTTGTAGGCAATGGATATTGGGCTTTTCCCACATTGTTCAACCCCTGCTAGCGCTTTTGACTGAAAACACTCCGATCCTTCCATGGAAAGATGAATGTCAAATGTTTTTCTTCAGTTAAGACAAGCTCTTTGCTCTGCACCAGTGTTAGACACACCAGATTACACAAAGGTTTTTACACACTATGTACATAAGATAGATGGATGTGCATTGTCAGTTTTAGTACAGACACACGGGGACAGGAAGCGTCCTTGCGCATACTTTTCTGCAGTTCTTGATCCTGTTGCTCGTGCATTGCCTGTGTGCTTCCGTTCAGTTGCAGTGACAGCTGTGTCCATACGTCAGAGTGAAGTATAGTTTTGTCACACAAACTGTTGTTGCTAGTACCTCATGCAGTAGATGCCCTTTTAAATCAGACTGTGACACAACTCTTAACTAGTGCTCGCCTGACAGGATACGAATTGACACTGTTAGAACCTCATATTACCTTGAAGAGGTGTGCGACACTGAACCCAGCCACTTTGTTTCCATGTCCTGCGACTCAGTCTCAGTCAAAGGAGCATCACAATTGTATATTCCTTACTGAGGAACAGTCAAAGGGTCGCATTGATTTGCAGAATACGCCCCTTCCAGATGTAGATCTGGAACTGTGGGTTGATGGGGATGTTTGAAGCTACCAGATGGCATCACTTCAGCTGCTTATGCAATCACCACGCTTGAGAGAGTAGTAGAAACAGCTTGCATACCTCAGAAGTAGGCTCAAGCAGCTGAACTCATAGCTTTGACACAAGCCTGTGAACTTAGCAGTGATTTGTGTGTGAACATTTACACGGATAACCGCAATGCTTTTGGAGTAGTTCATGATTTTGGCCTACTCTGGAAGGAAAGAGGCTTTCTTACATCCCAAGGGATGCAGATAATGCATAGAGAATTAGTACATAATCTCTTGACTGCACATACATACCCAAAGAGAGTTGCTATTATGAAGTGCAGCGCACACAAGATAATCATTGACAAAATAGGACAAGGCATTGCCTTTGCAGATCGTGAAGCTTGTGAGACTGCGATGCAGCGAAGCACTATATCAATGTACGTAGTGAAATCACAAGCTGAGTGTTGGCATGATGCTACAGAGGAAGTATTGGATATACAGAGATCTGCCTCTGTGGAAGAACTTGAGCAATGGTCTAAAGAAGGAATGTTAGACGATGAGGACTGTTGGCGTACCAAAGAAATGAATAAGTGGAAATTGCCTGCAGCCTATTTACAACCTATGGTTCAAATAGCACATGGGCGGGCACATGTTGGAGCTCTAGCAATACCTAAATTGCTTACGCAAGTTTGGGAGCATCCTGCAATTGCCAGCACAGCTAAAAGAGTAGCACAGTCTTGTTTGATCTGTTGGCAGTATAATCCTGGAAAAGGGTCACAGACTCCTACAGGAGGGTTTGCTACACCAATCGCACCTTTTGAAGATTTGCAGATGGATTACATCCAACTCGAACGCAGTAATAATCTGAAATATGTCCTAGTGGTGGTATGTGCCTTCAGCAAATGGATAGAGGCTTACCCTACAAAGGATAATACTGCTCTCACCACAGCAAAGGTGCTTCTAAAGGAGTTTTTCCCTAGATATGGTGTTTGTAAGCTTTTGTGGATGGACAGCGGACCTTATTTTACTGGGCAGGTTGTTGAGCATGTCCTGAAAGGATTAGGGATCAAACAGAAATTCCATACAGTCTTCCACCCACAATCAGCTGGATTAGTGGAGAGGTACAACGCTACTTTGAAATTGAAGTTGGCAAAAATACTGGCTTCCACGTCTTTGAAGTGGCCAGATGCGTTATCATTGGTATTGTTGTCCATAAGATCTATGCCACATTCACAATCTGGTCTCACCCCGTCTGAAGTGGTCTTTGGAAGACCAATGAATATTTGGGGAGTTCCTCAGCTACACCCTATAAATGATGTTCCTTGTGTTTTGATGAATGATTATTTGGCACATTTAACCAACAGTTTGATCTCTATTCATCAACAGGTTCGAGAAGAGCTTCCTGACAGATCTACAGGTGAGGCCCACAAACTCTGTCCTGGCGACTATGTGAAGGTCAAGGTCTTCAACAGATCGAACAGTCTGGAACCGAGGTGGCGAGGTCTGGAGCAAGTGCTCCTTGTGACAAGAACAGCAGTTCGAGTGACGAATAAGAAGAACTGGGTCCATAGCGCACACTGTAAGCATGTGTCGCCTGCCTTGGTGGAACCTGCTGTGCGGACCCACCATCGAGAGATTCTGGAGACGGAGAAAGGTTAAGCTGTCTCACCTGACGAACCTGCGGAAGCCTTCCCGGACCACACGAATCCTGGAGCATCGCGATACCACTTGAGACCAAGAAAGAATCTGCAGTGTTAAAAAAGACTGGTTGAGCTACCACCTTGGGTTAGTAAAACAGAGAGCCGAGGTGGCAAGAGGGGGGATCAGCCCTGCGTTAGTGTAGTGACACCCGTCTTGGCCCATGGTGAAGAATTCAGCGGCTGCCCAAGGGATAAGAGCTCCAACGATTGTTTTCAACGAATTTCAGTAAGATCAATTATCACTGTTGCTGAAATGAATAACAAAGAATCATTTGTGCTGTAGGGTTTATTGTTGCTCTGTTGGTTATGGCGATAACCCCCTGGTTTGTTGAGAAAGTGGCTCCTGCTCGACAGTTTCTTGTTGCCACTACTCCAGCTTCAGTGGAACATCACTAATTTACACTTCCCTACCATGAGCAGAAACATCGACAATCCTACTTAAATAACACATTCATCCAGATGTTGCATCATACACACAATGCTACGAATGCTACCAACTGTTGGGTGTGTGGAATGATACCTGCACATCAAAAGAAAGGAGGAACACCTTTTATTCCTCTACCGTTTTCCCATAATGGTTCTTCTCAAGCTTGATATGTTCTTTGTTTGCTTTCGGAAAGCCTTCAGTAGGAGGAATTATCTTTCGTCTGAATAAAGTATGCTATCAAGATGAAGAAGGTTATCCTCAAGCTAAAGGGACTAAATGGAAATGGGAAGAATACCAACCGGAAAATATTTCAACACCATATGTCTTCACGAATATGAGGACTTTCAAGAACAATGGACCTTTTATAATTTCTGTGACCAGAGTTAAAGCAGAACTGTGTATAAGTAGTGTTGGGAGAAATCCAGTAGGACGGAGTGAATGTATTTTGACATTGACTATTGACGGTGCTAATAACATCAGTTTTACGTCTTCACATAATACTTATTTTGTATGTGGTAATAAAGGATACTATCAATTACCTGTTGGGTGGTCCGGGGTATGTTGCATATCATTTTGTTACCATGCGTGTTTTTGGCCTCTCCATCATATCACCTGAATTCAAAGTTGTATGATGACATTTCTAAGAATAGATATAAACAAATAATAAGTGTAGATGAAGTTGACCAGACAGATACCACTTTGCAACAATATGTAGATTTCAATTTGTGTTTGTTTTTCTTTGTGGGTGCTGCATTGAATAGCAGAAAGATAAGGCGATTAACTTGTGTTGTGGAAGCTGTTACCAATCAAACAGCTATGGCACTTGGGAACATTACAGAGGAACTACAAATTGCGAGGATTGTAGCTCTCCAAAATAGGAAGTGATTTTGGCTGATCGAGGTGGTGCGTGTCGCATCATTGGTAGTAGTTGTTGAGTGTTTATCCTGGATCACTCACCTTCAGTATATGATGCAATCTCAAAACTGCATAAGATTGCTAGAGAATATCACACAGAGACTGGTACATCGACATTTTCAAACTGGATATGGACACTCTTTGCTACTTGAGGCTGGAAGCTACTGGTGATACTATTTACATGCTGTACTTGTATACAATGTGGTCCTATGCTTTGCTCCATGTGCATCACTGCTTGTACACCTGCCAAAAGAAATATTGCAGATATAAAAGCACAGCAAATGTTAAATAAAGAGATAGCTAAGATGATGAGTATCAGATTGCATATCTAGATTACCCCAAATATTCGAATGTCTTCAGCTAATGCTGAAAGGGTCGTCTGTCAGCCATTTTGTTTGCCATGTGCTCGCCATGTGCTCTGCCCTACCTCCCTGTTAACTGCTCTTGAAATCTGCCTAGAGACGAGATATATTTAGCCTCTTCTGCTTCACACATGCTCATTTGAGCTTAAAGCTGTCCGCAACTTGTAACTGTCAGGATGTGTCCACCAGAATTAGCTAACTGTTAGCTAACTGTTAGCTCCTCCCACTTGTTGCTTGTACACTTTCTCTATGACTTTACATGTACTTACAACCAGCTAGGCAAAACACTTATGGTAAAGCGCACTGATAATATTATGGTGTAAGCCACTTTTGGACATAAGATGGACTACTTTACTCAATACTCCTACAGAGAACGACAAACCCGTGAGGCCAACCCCTAGTATTTTGATCGTTCTTCCGCCAAAGGCTGACCTAATTGAAAGAGGTTCCCGACTGCAGCGATTGATCGCCCAGCTCCTATGGTGAGTGAAATATTGGTACTAAATCAGACCATTCTTACATAATCCATTACAATCTTAATAAGGGCGTTAATTGTAACCCCGCAGGAAGAATATCGCCGACAACTTTTATAAAAACGGTGGCTCCTCCTGGCAGCTAAATCCGGCAAGATCATATCCTATTCACAGGTACAAGTCTGACCATACCAAACTAACATAGAGTATGTGGAGATGGGGCAAAGAAACCTAGAATCTAAAAAAAAAACTTTTTATACTTATAGATACGAACAAAGCGGACGCCATGTCCACTAATGGAAATGTATAAACATATGTAAATGATATCAAAGGAACATTGAATTCACTCCTCTCCTATGAGGTATGTAGCAATAATATCGCCCATCTAGTATAAGTTAATATGTGCGGGGGTAATAATACATGATGCCACCTATAATCCTTATTTCCTCATTTAGAAACAGCACACTTTGCAAATTGAGAATAGCATCCTGTGATCTGTTAATCGTCCAAAATCATAAAGGACCTTTTGCTAAACCAGCATTCTCCATATGGGCAACGAACTCCATTTGGAATAAGGTATGCATGCATGAGACGATACGCCATGCTTTTTTAGTGTTAATACCATGGGGTTGACAGCATTGGACTTAGTTCCAAGGGAGAGGCAAACAAGCTTTTTAAATAATGTGTGTACAGAGATGTAACAGAAAAAATAATGTAAAAGAAAATGAAATTGTTGAACATGACCTCAACCTGGTGCCCAATCTGAATATGTGTAAAAAAACGGGTATTACCACATCAATTTGTAAAACATTTGTGTGACAATCTGAGAAAGGGAGATGTGTCCTTACAAAGATGAAAAATTTGTTTAAGCGGAAAAATGGATGGTAACTTAATGTTTTTTAATTGTTTAGAATCAGTCCTGAGGAAGGTGTACTAAAAGAAAGCCGAAACGCAGCGTTGACCTTTTTGATTCTTCTTGTTTTTATCATGTATTTCATGTATTTTTGTATTATTAAATGTCTATTGTGATATGTTTTTAACAATGTTTTGATATGAATTATGAACTGTAAACTGATTAAGTGAATAAATCTGAAACATAGTTTTACCAAACATAACATCGTGACAAGTCTCAATATTTAAATTCCAAGCCTTTTGACAGTATTACAAATAGTTATATAGAATCTGTTATAACCCATGATTGTCCTGAATGCTATAGTGCAAAACTGATGTGTATCGATAATTAAAACACATCTTATTGTACCTTTGCCTTTCCCGCCGATTTTACGGCATGCCTGTTTAATCAATATACCCCTACTACTAACACTAAAATAGGACAATCCTCTATTGTCCACCTAGTTGGGACATTGTTGTTTTTCAGTTATTGTGACCAAGCATAGACAAAAGCACAGGTTAGTACTGTAAGGGGTAGGATTTGGTGCAGGCATGGTATGAAAATTACTGGGCTATCCCTCGGGGTCAATAACGTGAAACAGGAGGTCAGCCAAAGTCCCTCTCAGCCCAGGCTGTGGCGTATAGGAACTGCAAGAAGCTCATCTTTGCGAAATTGGGGCCCGCAGCACACCAGTCACTACAGCATCCACACTACTGGCCCAAACAGTGGGGTCTCTGAGAGCGATGTGGGCCGGCCTCCCTGTGAGGACAGGTGCTGGCTGCGATGGGCAGGAGTTCTCTCCGGGCAGCCTATGAGTGCTGTGTCTCACCCTCCAGGCAGTGCCATACTTCAGAGCCGTGAAGTAGGCCCTATCGGAGCTTCAAACTTGCAGGCTCCGGCACCCCAGTCTAGGCCGCGTCGATCGCAGATTTTCCCGGTTGGCGCACCACTGTGTCCCAGGATGGTGGAGCATCCCAGATCTCAGTGGGGCCCCCCGAGGCACAAGAATCCGTCGTCAGCTGATCGGATGACAGCATATCCACTCTCCAGGTGGTGCGGTTCTGTAAGGCAGCAGAACAGGCCTTAGCGGGTCTTCCAGCATGCATGCCCCAACTCCAGCGCAAGCCCGCATCGAACACCGATTGCGCAAACTCGAGCGCTGTTGTGTCTCCGGATGTCGGAGTGCCCCGAATCTCAAGAGGGCACTCTGGGCCATTAGATTCTGTCATCAGTGATAAGGATGGCACAGTGTTTTGTTCAGATGGGGCATGGATGTCGGGTTGTATGGCGGAGCTACAGCGCTAAGCGGACATTTTGGTCATTAGCCTGGCCACGCCCGGATATAAATATATTTAAAAATTAAAATATATTTAAAATAATATTTCATTTTTAAAACTAACATTTTTTTAACTATTCCTACAATTTTAGAAAAGGTTTAATAAAAAATTGTGCATATAATATTTTTTTTAATTTAACTTCATTAAAAGTTTTCTTATGTATTTATACAATAGATGTTAATTTATTTTTTTTATTTAGATTTAGTTTCATTATTATATATCTTCATTAATATGAAATTAAAATGTATTTAAATATTATTAGAAATAAATTAACTAAATATTTCTAAATTATTAAGTTGAATATCTTTATAAATCGTAACTTATAATTTAATTTTAAATACACATTTCCCAATATCCTGCTACTGAAAAGAAAAAAAATATTTATATACTTTAAAACAACTAAAAAGTACAATTTTTAATAATTTAAAAACAAAAGGATTATATTGCTAAAAGCACAAATAAATAAAAATAATAAACAGATACAATCAAATGCACAACAATAAAATATATACTAATTAATACTTGCATACAATATTACATTCAAGGAAATTTTCACATCGATAGTTATGAGAACGAAATTAAAAACAACTCCAAAAATAATATTTTTACCTACGATATTCCTGTTGATATTTTTGATATCCTAATATTCTTGACATAATATTTTTGTATCACAAGATGTTTGTTCTGATATTTTGTCCAAATACTGGTTCTTTGAGTGATGTCACAACTGGAGTGAACCACTTCAGGTAACAATTGTTGTGACATCACAGCAATGAATAAACAGATTTCAATCTGGTTCTTCATTCTAAAGGCGATTTATGGAAACCATATTCAACAAAAACTTAAACTGTGTGTCTGACTCTAACGTTGAAATGAGTGAGTGTATTAGAACCCACTCCTAACCCCAGGGTAAAAGGTTGTAGCAGTCCCAGTGTGTATGAGAAAAGTAAAATAGACATGTTATGAGTTATTCTCCCAAATTTGAGGGAACTTAAGGGGGTGTGATAAGCTTGTGCTGGATCCTGAAGACACACAGCACATTTTTCATTCCTTACATTCTAGAGTGGTGTATAAAAAGGAAATAAGCCCTGAGCAGCACCAGAGAATGAATTGAAAGTAATCTTTATAATCCTCTCATCTAAAGGCAATGTGACTGTTTTAGTCCAAAATGTGAGGTTTCCGTCATATATTCTAATCTCTACATGATGAGTGAACAGAAAATTAGATCAGGTTAAAATTAGCTGTTACTATTCCAAACCATATGGTTGAGAGGTCATCATAATTCTACAGAGGTAGAAGCCTTGTCTGGTACATAATCATATAGATTGGTGGGTTGCAATTACATGTGCATATACTTCCTCTTTAATGCTTAGAGATGATTACAATTTATAACATAATAGGAGCTAAGGACTCTTTTTTGAGTCTAACGATCCATGAATCAACAGACTCACCATGGCGTGCTGGTAGCAGTCTAGCCACCGCCACACTGGCGGTCTGACCGCTCGATTACGAGTTGGGTGGTCAGACCGCCATTGCACCGCTTCACCCGTCAGGGATATGGTGCAGTGGTTTTGAGGTCTCATTATGCTAGGCAAGACTGCTGCGGTCCTGCCAAGCAAAATAGGAGTGTCCTCCCCACCACAGTTTTCGTGGCTGTTCCTGGTCCATCCAAACCGTGGCGGAGAAGAAACAAAGGATGCCCTACATGGCGTTCCGTTGCCTCTGGGCCATGAGGTGCATGCAGGGAGGAATATGTTGTGCTCCCCTATGAGCATGAACCCTAGTACCTGCATAGGATAGAATGCCCCAGTCCTTGCTTTTCAGATATTGCCTTTGACATTCTCACTGCATTGCCTAGCTCATAGGCACTTCCATGGGAACACCAAAGAACCACCTGCCAGCGAATGAAAAAGTAATAGTCTGGTGGGCGGTGTGCACACAGCGCTGACCGCCCAGGTGCAGTGCGGTGGCATGGCGGCCCACTCCAGGACAGCCAAACTCGAAATTAGGCCCTAAATGTTCATTTCGGCACTCATGTGTATTTTCCCTGTCAACACTAAAAGAGTGCAATTTGTTCCCATGGACGATTTTATCTCTAGCTCATTCTCTCTCCCCTGCGGGCTTTCACAGGGCTCGTAGTTGAACCCCACTCTTTTCAACTTATATGTTAAAACCCTTAGCCACTTAGTTAAAAAAAATGGTTTCTCAGTTGTCAGTTACTCTGAAGACACCCAAATTAATGTCTTGGTATCTAGAAATCAGCAGGAATCGTCGTATAATTTTCTCAAATGTATGTAACAAGTTAACAAATGGATGCTAAATAATTGCTTAAAATAAAATTCTGAGAAAAAGGAAGTCTTGTTGTTGAGCAACACTGTTTACTTCTGGTCTCTAAACTGGTGTCCACCAGAGCGGTAAAATGTCCCTCTCCCTACCACAAAAGTGAAAAACCTAGGTATTGTCTTGGATAACCACTTGTCATTTGACAAGCAGGTGAATACAGTCACTTCCTTGGCTTTTCATACTTTAAAAATCCTGACAAAGATCCTTCTTTTCATTACGCTTGAGTTGAAGAAATTAGTGGTAACTGCCTTTACTCTCTCTAAAATAGATTTTTGCAATGCCCCATACATCAATATTCAAAAACACATACTTAAAAAGTTGAAGATCTTGCAGAACTCTGCTGCTCGGCTGCTGCTTGAAATACCTTAGCACCAGTCTTCCTCCAATGCATTGGCTCTTCTTCATTGGTTGCCAGTTCACAAGTGTACTGACCTCAAGGCTTTGTGTATCGCCTTCAACGCCTTGCTTGATGAGGTGCCAGACTAGGTTAAAATGAAATTCATCCGATAGGTTCCCCTAAGTCCATTTTGTTCTTCATCAGCCTTTAATTTCAAGGTTATCTAATTTAAAGAGTCTGCCGGGGTGGAAGAAGTTTTCTTCATGGATCAACTAAACGTTGGAATGCTTTAACTCTCCATTTAAAGACTGGTCCCTCCTTTTCCTCCTTTAGAAAGGTTCTTAAACCTGGCTTTTTAACTTATAGTTAATTTTTAGGTCTGTCTTCTGTCTTTTTTTCACTTTGTTGTCAGACTATCACCGAGATGTCCTTGGGCAGTTGATCACTTTATGAAACCTACTTTCATTAAAATTCAGATATTTCCCATAAGTATACCAAAATATTAAGACATCCTGCATCTTAAAAATGTTAATGTGCCTATCTCATTCATAGCCCAGTGAAGTATGGTTTTTCCTGTGTCTCTGCTAAGCTGAAGGTTTATTCTAGAATTGGATATTGTCCCTAGAAGCAGAAAGACAATACTCTGTACATTAAATATTGCTCTGTATAATGTCAAGTTTATAGATTCTATTGAGGGGAGGTACCTGCTTTTTGTTATATTAACTTTTTTTATGTTGTCAATGAGTAGAGGAATTTAAAGATGTCAGGTTTCTATATAGTGTGAACTTGCCCCATGGGCATTAGAGTGTTTTAAATGAGTAATAGAAAACATTATTTCATTTTTAGGTGTGGGAAAATTGAGTGATTTGGATGTTGAACAAAGTGTGGGACTCGAAGAACCTGGTTTCCAAATTTCAAGGTTGGCCGCTCTGGCCATAAGGCCTCATCACCTGACTAAATCAGCCTGAAATTCTTGAATGTGGCCTACAGAAAAGGAATCCTTGAGTTTAGGGAATTTAGAGCAGTTGCTTAATTGCTGTGTCTCATGAATAGTGTAGAATCTAAACATTAGGGCCCACTTTAGAGTTTGGAAAAGAGAATACTTTGTCACAACAACTAATGAGTACCCTTTATGCCAAACTCCTAGGGCCTCATTTATGAAAAGTGACGCATTGCTGCGTGAAAACAGCGATGCGTCACTTTTCATTGTGCCCTCCTTGCGACACCAATGATGCGCCATATTTACAGTATGACGCATCATTGCGCAAGGAGTTACAGATACGTAAGAAATTGACGCATTTGCGCTCTTGAAGTGGCGCAGTGAAATCTAAAAGATTTCACTGCGTCACTTCTATGACCCTTTCTTGCGTCAGAACAACCCCCCCCCCTGCATACAATATACCTGGCGCAGGTATAATGTAGCGCAGGGGTTTACAAAGTGAAGCATCTACCTAGATTCGTCACTTTGTAAATATGTTGCAACAAGGCACATTTTTACGCTGCTGATGCATCACAAAAAGTGACGCACCGGCGGCGTAAAAGTGACGCATGGCCTCATAAATGAGGCCCTAGACTTTCCATTGGATTTGAGCTAGGTGGGCCATGAGGTTATGAGAATAGAAAATTTACTCTGTCACAGCAAACCTTCCCCCTGATGGCCTGATGAAGTAGGGGCAGTCAGAGGAAGCACATAACACCATTCACAAATTTAGTGCAATCAGCATTAAATGCCATGCTGGCACCACGCTCCAACACCGTCAGCGTGTATGCACCCACCCATCATATTATGATTATTTTAATCACTAGCGGTTGTTTTTTTGGTGTTCCCATGGTGACGCCTATAAAATAGGCACCACCACAGGAACTTCAAAGGAAGAACCTGCATAGCATAGACTGGCGCAGCTGATGACGTGCAGATACTGGGGTGCATAAGCACAGGGGGCACATAGTGACACCCTGAATGCAACCCATTGCCCTGAGGCAACAGGGGGCCCTGTGACGTCTCCTTTGTTTCCTTTCTGCAACAGTTTTAATGGAGTAGGAACCTCCAAGAAAACCCTGGTGGAAAGTAGACGTATTATGCTTGGCCAGTCCCGCCAAGCATATTGCAGGCTCAAGACCGCTGCACCACCTCCAGGGATCTCTGATCCCTGGTGGCTGCGGCAGTGCAATGGTGGTCTGACTGCCCAACTTGTAATGGGTCAGTCGTACCACTGGTGCAGCAGTGGCTGGACTGCGGCGCCACCACAAATCTGGCAGTCCTTGGACTGCTGGACTCATAATCAGGCCTTAAGTATTTTGTTCCTGTCTGTCAAAGCCAGGTTAAACCTGTCAGTGAAGTAAAGGAAATGCATAATGACCCACACTCCTAATGGAAAAAAATTCCATGGTGTGGAGGCCCTCAGTTGTTTTTATTTTTTAAACACAAACTCCAGCTTTGGGAGTTTGTTTTTGAAAAATGTAAAACATTGGAAAGGTTTGACAGCCAGCCATCATGTTTGACAGTGCCATCGGTCAAACCTTTCCAGTCGTGGATGGGAACTGCTGTGTCTGCAGTTCCTGACAATGTATAGAGATATCCACAGGTGAAAATGACAAGTTTCAATTTGGTGTGCGGACTAAAGGCAAGGTGGCAGATGTGTATTCCTCTGCCACCCTGTCTGCTTTTACCCTATTTGCCAAACCCTATGTGAAGCTGTTAGTGTATTGGTGCTAATTGAAGTGGTACAGGGAAACTCCATAATTTGGCTGCCACGTGTGCATAAAGTGTTCATTGTTGAGGTCCTTCGTTTTCGATTAAGGTACTGTGTAACAAAAAAGCCATGCAAGCTAGAATTGATGAATACCTTAGTGTGATAGCCTATCTCTTTAAGAGATAGATGAGGAACTCTACAACGTCAATTATCATGCTCACCTTTAAGACGTCCCTCCTCCTATAGGTAGCATGTTTATCTCTGCAAAGAATGTTAATTATTAAGTATGGTCCCCAGAAGCAGCTGTAAATTTCATCTATGATGTACTTGTGCTGAAGACAGTAAGACTTTCAGGACATTGTGGGGCCGATTATGAGTTGGCAGCCCTCCTGTGGGACCACAACCGCTCCCACAATAACTGCCAAGCCAGTGATGCATCCGACTACCAGATTCCGATTTGAATCCAGGGCTGGCCGGCGGTGTGGTGCCGGTGTCTTGGTGGTGGTCTGTTAGGCTCTTAGGAGAGCCTTACCAGCAGACTGCCGCCGTGAAAGTACCTACTGCATGCTCCTGCACTGTGTGGCATTCTCCATGTCGTTCATGCCACCCAGTGCAGGAACAAATCTGAACATATAGGAGGGCACAACATGTGCCCTCCATATGTACCCCCATGGTGTAATTCACTGGGGGCTCCATTTAGGGACCCCTTACTTGCATATCTTCCATCCATTTCATGGCAGGCTCACCGCCCTGAAAAGGGCGGTGGAAATTTAACTCAGAATATGCTCAGTGGTGCCGGTATAAGCACCTGCAGCATATTCCTGCCCCTTTCCATACCGCCGTGTGATCCTGAAACCCGGCGGAGTTAGTGTTCTTGTGGCAGTCGGGCCACTGAGTGCCAAGACTGCTATACTCGTAATAACCCCCTATGTATCCGCTAAAAGGTATGTAAGTCCCCAATATTTAAAAAGAATCTTTTAATGTAGAGCAGCTTGGCCTTTTTCATAATAGATTCAAAACCAAATGTGTGTTTTTATTTAATGGCATCTGGCTTGTAGTTGGGTGTACAACTCTATAAAGATAACACAAACATTCTGTAATTTTCATGAATATGATTGCAAAGTTTTCTGCTTGTGAGTTTTCACAGGACTTTTGTATCCCTTTGAAGGTGTTTCAAGAAACAAAGGATTGCAACCAGCCATCTCATTTCCAGATCCCAATAATACTGTTTTAAAGTTGCTCCCAAGAAACCTGTCGCTTGACTTTCTCACCAACTAAAACTCACAAGTAATATTGCTTATCCAAGTAGGACAGGTTTTGTTTACAACTGCTTTACTACTATAAAGAATTGTAACTGGTTGATGGCAGGCTGAGATGTACAGAAAACATTTGCTTCTGGCTGTTAGTTGTAGGATTTTAAGGAAAAGCTGTATATTTAAGGGTATATCAACATCACTTTGCAGGTGTTACTTCAAGAGTCATTACATAGCAGGAGTTACATCAGAAGTCCCTACATCACAAGTAAGTTGTCAGTGTTTTACTTCACAGGTCTTCACTTCTCAGGTAAGGGATTTTTCAAGTGTGACTTAAAGTTTAGAGTGTGTTGTGTGTGTGTGTTTGTGTATGTATGTGTATGTATGCATTTATATACATATTTTTTGTTAAGGCTATGTATCTAAATATGTAATGCATTTTTTACTTTATTGAAAACAAATACTTATTTAGATAAGCATAATTTTATTTGAAATAAGTGAGTTCCAGGTAATTAATTTATTAAGTAAAATTCATTGACAAAAAGGATTATTCAATATTTATAAAGGAGAATTAATGTAAGTATCTGATAAAAAAATTTCATGTAATATATGGCTATATGTTTTTAAGTTTTATAATTTCATGAGGGGTGGTAAGAAGTATCAGGGATGGGTATTTTATTGTTGTAAAAAGGAGTTTTTAAGGCTCAGGGATGGGTCATGTTCAGGAGTAATAAGGTAATTTTAGAGTTCAGGGATATGTAGGGTTTAAAGGTTGCAGGAGACTTTTGGGGATCGGGGATGGGTATTGTTTATAAGTAGTAAGAAGATTTTAGGTTTTAGTGATGAGTAGTATTTCATGGTAGAAATAGTTTTTAGCATTCAGAGATGATAATACAATAAGGATAGTAAGTGTTTTTAAGGTTCATTATGTTGCAGGGATTCTGCTCAGTAACAGAACCATGCATGGAATGCCATCATGTAGGGACTGAGTCACCATACCCCATCAGCATTCATAGCCCCAAGTCCGACTAACTCATAATGCCTCATGTGGCACTAGTGATGAGTTAGATCATCCCCTCTCATCCTTTATGAATATGGCATATTTGAATTCGCTGACTTTGCAAATAATTTGATAATCTTCCAAGATGTACACTATGCTAGGTTTTGGCAGATTCCAACATTTATGATAGGGGTGGACCATATTCTGATTTCTCAAGGACTAACATCGGCTTTTATGGGGTGCAAGGTTTTGCCTATTTGTATAAGTGATAATGATCCCCTAATTCCGGAACTCCATTTGAATTCTCTCAAGAACTACCAAGATTTCAATCAAGAAACACTAGAATATAGTAAAAAAAAAGGGAGTCAATATTAAATGGGAGAAAATAGACAAGGATGCTTTTCTTCCAGGCCTTGTCACCAATAATGAGTTAGAAATTGCTATGGTTAACCGGGCTGATATAAACCCTGCAGAGGTGATACATGCTCACTTCACTCTAAATAAGTTAATGACTGCCATATTAACTAAAAGTGCAGCAAAGGTCAGTGTTAGCCCCAGATGGTTCGATGACGCCTGCTCGAAAGCCCATAGATCATTAAAGCAAGCACTTGCCAAACACCCCTGGAATAAGGCAGGTCTAGTATTGGCGAGGAAATCATATAAGGAAGCTATCTCCTTAAGAAAGGCTTAAATAAAAAAGAATGCTTGGAACGTTCTTAGGGCAGCAAGTATGCTGAAGGACTCTCGGGCCATTTGGCAGAGAGGATTTGAGAGAGGATTTGCCTTGCCTGGAGTCTCTGATACCAGATGACTGGTTGGCACATTTTTCAAAAATGTTTGGTTCAGGGGCCCAGTCGACTGTATTCAGAAACCCATTGTGGCACCCTGTGACATGAATGCTTCCATTGCTTTAAGACAAACAATTGAATTTCAGGTGTTACTCTGGACATTGAATGTGGGTGTTTGGATGAATCCCATGGACCAGATAGAATCCCACCAGATGTTTATAAACCCATTACGAGAATTATGGGCACCTCTACTTACAAATGTGATAAGAAGTGCCATTGTGGGACGCCAAGTGAAAACCTAGCAGGAGGCTATTATTGTCCCTATTTTCAGAAAAAGGGGACAAGAATTACCCTTACTGCTATCTCCTGATCTCCCTGCTGGACAGTAGTGGAAAGCTCTTGAACAGGTGATTCTGGCTAAGCTAGAGGATTGGACATTGGAGTCTCGAGCACTCTCGGAAATCCAATTCAGGGTTCGACCCGGTATGGGAACTCATGAACAGTCCCATAATCTGTCTTTGATTGTATAAAAATGCATTAAGGTTAAAAAAAAGTGTGTACATCTTGCTTTTATGGACCTAACATGTGCTTTCGACACAGTAGATTGAGCTAAAGTGTGGTTTGTTATGACTAATTAGAAATGGGCTGCTCACAGATGCATTTCCTTCTGAAGCTGGGCTTGTGTGGGATTGGGAGGAGCTTGCCAAAGTTTGCCTCCTGATATAACCCTCTCTCACTCTTATCAGATGATGCAGTACTCATAGCTAGAACAGTTAATGGACTCCAAATGTTACACCATCTTTTAATAATTTTATGGTAAAATTGAGACTTAGGACTAAATGCACAAAGTCATTTGTAATGTAATGCGTCCCACAATTTGCCAAAACAAAGACATTTCTTGTGGGGGGGTACTCAAATTGTAAAAACTCCATACTTTACATATTTAGGTGCCCCCGTGGATTTTGATTTTAATTGGAAATTTCTGTTGAATATTAGAGCTCTTCAGTTCCAAAGGTCAATTGATGCTGTTTTTCGATTTTGTAAAAGACTAGAGCATAAGCTCTGTAATCTAGTTATCTATCTAGGTATATAATCTATAAAAATGAACTTCAACTCTCCCTTTTAAAGAACACAGATCACTTGAATACCTTGACGTTGAACTCACTGTCAAAGTCTCTTCCCCGATTAGACTACACAACATCTAACACCCTCCGGGTGATCCTCTCCTCTTCGTCGATGAATTATCCAACCTTCTCACACACTTCTCCCTTTCTGACTCTGAAAATCTCTTTTTAGGAGACTTTAACATCCACTGGAATAATTCAGTCGACCCCACTGTCATGCGCCTCATTGACCTTCTTAAGATGAATGACCCTAAGCAACTATGCCACAATCCACACATATTAAAGGGGCCACACTCAACGCCATCATCTCCAATACCGACTTGACCTCCCTTTCCAGCATCATCCCCACTGACTAGTCTGACCATCACCTCATTCTGTTTAAGATCGCAACTAGTGCCCTATTCCCTCCTGCAGCTAATAAGAAGCCCATGAAGTGTACCAGAAACCTTAAAACAAATCCCCCGTGAACTTGAGTCTAAACTCCAAGCTCAACTTCATCTCAGCCTTCTCTCCCAAAATGCTAACGAGCTCTCTGAACATTTCAATAAGACCATTAGAGATGCCCTGGACCAAGTTGCCCCCCTTAAACTAAAATAACAAAGAAAAATTCATTCCAAATCTTGGTTCAATCCAGAACTCAATAACCAAAGACGACAGCTTAGACTTTCATAAAGAAAATGGGGACAACACCCCTCACCCTCCCATCTCGCCCTCCTCAGATCTGCTAGATCAACTTATAAGAAGCACATTTTCAATGAAAAGGCATCCTTCTTTCGAAATCAACTTGATTGAGGCCAGGGAAATGTTTAACATTGTTAGAAAACAAACATCATCTGCCCTTCCAGATTTGCCGGCTTCAATTGAGAGATGTAAGGAAATTGCAAACTTCCTCTCGAATAAAATTGCCTAAATTGACCAATCCTTCCCTCAAATCAAGGACCTGCCCGGACCCCAATTTGCAATAGACATTGCCATAGACATACCCCCTTGTTCGGCACCATTTCTACCAACTAATCCGCCTACACACCTACCCATTCCTACTTCATCCGATGACATCCTTTCCAACTCACAACTGAAAAATATCACCGCCTGTCCTATGTCTGAGCTCAAAGTCTTTAATATCATTGCGAAATTAAAGCCAACCTTGCACACAAAAGACCCTCTCCCTTCTAACCTTTTTCATAATCTTAACCACATAATTGCCCCTTGATGGACTAAAATCATCAACACCTCCCTTGTCACTGAATGCATTCCTGACTCCCTCTAACTCGGACAAATCACTCCCATTCTTAAAATCTCACTTCTGACCCCAATGATCATATCAACCTCCACCCTATCTCTAACCTCCTGCTCCTTGCTAAAGCCCTTGAAAAATGTCCATTGCTTCAATTGGACAAACACATAGGCAATTTCAACTTACTGGACTCCTTTCAATCCGGTTTCAGGAAAGGTTGCAGTACTGAAACCGCCATGCTGAAGATGGTTGATGATATCCACAGTTCCCTAGACAATGGAGAGGCTTACCATCTCATACTCTTTGACCTCTCTGCAGCTTTCGGTACAGTTAGCCATTCTTCCTTACTTAATTTGCTTAAAGCTCGCTTTAACCTTTATGGTTTGGCCCTCAAATGGTTCTCTTCTTTCCTGCAGCACAGAACACAACAAATAAAAATCAACGCCTGACTCTCCAATCCTACACCTGTATCCATGGGTGTTCTCCAGGGCTCTAATTTCTCTCCCTCTCTCTTCAATCTCATTATGGAACGCATTACCCTCATTCTGAAACAAGCTGGAATCAATTATCACCTCTATGCTGATGACACCCAACTCTACTATAAGATCAAATCCCACTCCGATGTACTTCATTTAAGCAATACCCTGAGCAAGATCCAATCCTGGTTCTACTCCAACCATCTTAAACTAAACCCTAAAAATGTTTACATTATTCTATTCTCTCCAAGAAACAATCTGCTCCCCATCCAATGCTGGACCAAGGATCTCAATCCCCTCAAATGTTCGCTCACCTTATCTGACTCAGTATAATCCCTAGGCTTCACTCTTGACAAAAACCTGGCTCTTAATGACCACATAAAAAACTCAGCAAACAGAGCCCTTTTCACACTCCGACACCTCAAGAAAATCAAACCCTTCATTCCTCTAGATGACTTCAAATGGGTTGTTCAATCACTGGTCCTCTCTAAACTTGACTACGGCAACGCTATCCTCATCAGAACCCCTAAAGTACACTTAGCCCCCCATAGAGCTGTCCTCAACTTGGCAGCTAGGCTCATCACTGACTGTAAACGATTCAACCACATCTCTCTGGCCTTTAAATCCTTACATTGGCCGCCCATTGAAGGAAGATACTTTTATAAGACAACTTTTATCACGCACAAAGCTCTTCACCAAGAATCCCCGTTGTACCTAACTAACAAATTCAATAAAGTGGGCTGCTCCAGACTGATGAAAAGCACCACGTTGCTCCTCCTCGTTCCCCCTCTTTTAAATTAAAAACGAAAACCAGTCAATCTCGCTCCTTCTCCGGAAATGCTCCGTACATATGGAATGCACTCCTGAGGTAGCTGCGCTGTAACCCCTTCTACCTCAGCTTTAAAAAAGACATACAAAAATCACCTTCTCAACAAACTTTGGGGTCCATAATCACTCCTATGACCTTGCTTTCTGTTTTCCCTGCATTGGTTATCACATCTCATCCTGTCTACTCTCAACGTACCCTCTCCTGAGCACCAGCCCCCTTCTCCTACCATTACTCCCTCCCTCTACATTTTATTCTTGCCTGCTGATACTCACTTCTCTGCCCTAATTTGTACACCCATTTATATATTTAGATGTGTATTACCCGCTAACCACCCAGAATTTTGCCCCCTATAACTTAATGTGAAATGTACCTTCTTGTTTGGTTTACCCTGCAAAATTGCTCCTCTTGATTGCTTCTTCTAATGTATAATACGTTTTGCTCCCTTTGTTTCACTTATTGGAAGATGTACTTGCTTGTTCTGTTTTTACCTTGAACAACTACTTTTCTTCATTCCTTGTGCTCATGTAAAGCGCTCTAAAACCCCCACGTGTAGCCAGGGCTAATAAAATCCTTTCAAATAAATAAAATAAATAAAAATAAGGCAATAGAAGAATACTGTATGTGTTTAAAATTACATTCCTTACAATTGTTTCATTTGGTGCTGGTGTCTGGGGTATTCTAATAGTAAATCGCTTCAAATAATTGAGAACACATTTTTAAGAAGGCTTCTAGCTCTTCCACTTTAGCCTTCTGCCTCATTCTGTCATGAAGAATTGGGCCTAACTAATTTGGAAGATAATGTAAAACTGCAGCCAGTGCTACTCTGGCTTAAAATTTGGAAAAAACTTGAAGCCCATTTATGTAGGTAAATTCTGAGTGACAGGTTGGCCCTGAAAAACTCTTTAGAAATTTCTTGGATGAAATATATTAAACTGAAATATACTAAACTTAGCTTTACTAAGATAAGTGTCCCAGAAAAATGTTCGAACCCAGAAAGCCTTGAAGGTGTCTCATCTAGCCCTAATTCCCAGGAAAAGATAAAAAAATGTATGCAAACTATACTTAAAAATACAATGTGGAACAAAAACAAGCATGTGCATTGGAAGCGTGCAAAGCAGATGCGACCCACTACGTGCATCGTTAGGCTATCACAAGATGGCAATGTCCTTATAGGAAACACACGACAACCAATAATTATTGTAAAAAGATTTAATAAAATAAATACAATTAGAATTCAAATTCATTATATTGACTGCAAATACAGTTAATTTCAATTTCAATTTTCTTAAAATTCTATTTTCGAACTGTAATTATTTACATTTAAATAATGCAGAGGCATATTATCAAGCGGCAGCGATAATTATCGCTGACAGTGCTTAGCGTGAGATTTTTTATCGCTGGCTATCGCTGGAAATTATCCCCATGCTAGCGCTGTAACAACAACGCTTAGCGCTATGGGGATAAATATTCCAGCGATAGCGGGGATATCGCCGTTTTCCATGGATCAACGCTGGTTTTCTAGCGGTGTCCCATGGAAGATGGCGATATCCTTGATGATAGGGCCTGTGGTCTTAGCCACACAATCCACCTCCCATGTTAGGTATGCCTTAGTCTGGAATTTAACAGACGTTAAATTTCAGGGTTAAGGCCCAGTTAATGTAAAAGAAATCAGCGCTAAACCGGAGAAGCACTGTTAGCGATATTTTATAATGTAGTTGTGAGGGGCACGCCTACCTTGTATCTCATTAGGGATGCAAGGCGAGGGGATAGGAAACCGTGCGCTAAGGCAAGGAAACACGCCTAACATGTCCTTGTTAATAAAGCGATAAAATGATCGCCGCTTTTTGACTGAAAACAGACACTTAAGTAGCGATAATGTTATCACCAGCCCTTGATAATATGCCACCAGGTATTTTATTTTGTATTATTTGCGCATATGTGTGTGTGTTTATGTGTTTGTTTAGGGGCTAGAACTATTACTTAGCAATTTTACTTGCTTCTGGCCCGCACTCCACACAGCTTACAGGGCATAATAGACAGCTTTGTAAAATTCATTGAACATCTGGACCTGTCCCCGAATCTTTCAAAATCATGCGTTATGGAGATGGCAAAGAAGCCCATCAAACAATATAATTACACTATAGGCTCATACACCCTGGGCAAAGTCCCATCCTTCGCCTACTTGGGTGTGTTTTTTGATAACCACCTGCATTTTAAACATCTCTTTGAGAATAGGTGTATGACTTTGAATAGATCCATGGGCTCAGTTGCAAATTATGACAAGAGGCTGGGGTACTGGACCCCAGGTGTGATTTTAAAATTGTTTAAAGCAGTTTGCTGTGCCGAAGTCCTGTACGGCAGTGAGGTGTGGGGATTTGTTAAACCTACTATCCTGCAAAGGGTCAAGAACAAATATCTAAGGCGGATTCTGAAAGTCCCACAGAGCATGCCAGCATATTGTATACATGATGAGCTGGGTGTTAGGTACATCTCAGATAGTATAGGAGTGAAGCCTTTAGTATGTTGGTCGAAGATCGGGACCAACGAAGAGTTAGCCCTGACAAGGTTGGTAGTACAAGATTGTCTCACCCTGGAGCATGAGCGAAAAATCCCATAGCTGAAATATGTCAGGGACTCCTTTGTCAACCTAGGGTCCTTTAGACTTCTTTGACAAACCTGAAACAATAAAGTTAAAAGATATAAGTGATATTAAAACACTGTACGCAATGGCGCAGCGGGAAACTGTTGAACTGGGGAAACATTCGGTGAGAGATTATATCTTAGTTAAAACGTCACAGGTCATAGAGCCTTACCTAACATTTATGACTAATGCCCATGATCGTTTTTTGGTAACCCGTTTTAGACTAAATTATATCCACCATTTATTGGCAGTACCAGCAGGTTTCATTATAAACTCAGAAGAGAGTGGGCTCTGCGGCTGCGACATGAAGTCTCAGCAGGACACACTTCACCTAGTTTTACTATGCCCTTACTATGCCTACCTTCTGTTTCTGAAAGAGCTGTTAAGACGAGCTAGATTCAGGCAGGCTCGGGTAGCTTTGCTGTTTTTAAAAATGTAAACTGATGTTTTTACCCTGTATTGTGTGACAAACTTTTTAAGAGCCGCTTTGAAACTTCGAATAACAATCGGGGACTGAGTACATCAATGAGGATATGCATAGTAGGTTAAGGACTTTCCACGGATGATATTATATTGTAGCCCATTTTAGCTAAACTGTATTTCTGTGAATCATTTTTAATGACTATTATTTATATGCTTTTATGATTTGTCCATCAAATCGAATAAAGATGATTATATATTATATTCTAATTGCTAAGTAATGTCTTTGCGCAATATAAAGGCATTTCCGAACAACTGATCAAATTTTAATGATTCCTGATGTAACAGCATGCAAAGAAATGACTGATATTCTGCAAAAGATGGAAGAGAAACTGGACAGGGTGTTTGGGTGCTTGTGGAGTTTTTAGTTTAGTTATAATCAATGAGTTCTCAGGCGAATATGAGCTGGAAAGTTTTGAATGTGACATTAATTAAGCCATCATAAGAGATGGTAAAGCTTGGGCACAATTTGACGATCACATTATTGTGATGTCGATTTGGATTTATTGTTTGAAGCTTTGTAAGACTTGAGTTTGATTGTTTGCGGTCAAATGACTTTCTATGCCATTTCGGTTTCCTTTTTTTGTATGAGTGGATGCATTTTAACTTGTTATTTCATGCATACAGTGTTTTGGAAATATTCTGAAAAATGCCGACGTCACTCGGCTTTAATTCAGATTGATGATCAAGTGGCAAAGGGCATTTCACCAGCAGCACTCAGACTGCAAGACTTGAATATGAAAATTAGGACCAAGGACTTTTATTGTACATAGCGACAGTTTAATCTTTTCATGTTTTTAAACTTAAAATGTAATTAGCTAAATAAAAGATTTATTTAAAAAAAACAAAGGTTTATAAACCGTCTTTGTGCTTTCTTGGCGTCAATTGTCTCTTTGTAATTGCTCTTGTTTTTTTTGTCAGATTGGCTCCCGCCTTTACGTGGCAAAACATCAGTAGCTTTTTTCCCCAATCCTAAATTAATTGTCTGTCTTCAGTGCGACGGGATAATTAAGATTCCTTCAAAATTGTTTGAACGGTCTTTTAAAGCTGTTGTACTGAGATTTACGAAAAAAATACATTTGCATGTTTCAAGCTGGCTTTCGTGCCATTGATTTCTGTGACGGTGTTTCAGATGTTTTCGTTACTGAACAATTCTCCCTCATGTTCTACTCATTGGTGTTTCACATGTTCTAAGGTTTCGAGCCTCAGCCATACATATGAAATGAATGTTATGATTCTCAGGAAAACATTTCTAATCCGTAGTCCAGTGTGTTCAGTGTAGAAAGTCAGTGTGTGCGACTTCCAACAAATTAGACCAGATGTAACAAGTCATTTGTCCACATGGAGCATACTTTTGCGAAGGGCCCACTTTAGCTTCAATGAGGTAAAATTAAGTAATATCATTTTGGTGGAAGATGGGTCAGAGATATTCCGGCAACAAAAAAGATAAAACAGATTTTTATCCAATTCTGAATAAACTAGCATCAGTTATACTGGGTTTAGACCTGTGAGCCTTAGGGTGGTCTTCTCCCAAACGTTTTGCCTTCTCTCCTCAGGTTATGTTGAATTCGTTTTTGTTGGACAAAGAATTCTGCACAATTTATCACCGCTAACCATTGCTAATGTGCCTGTCCTCTCTCCTTTAAACATTATAAAATATGTGTACACTCAATGGGCATCAATTAATGTAATTGTTGATTCCCGGTAAAGTAGTTCTTCATGCACTCAGGGCATGTCAATTAAATGCTACTGGTCGGCCTGCAGCACTGATTTTGATACCCACTTAAGTAGCCTTTAAAACCATTGCAGCCTGTGTGTACAGTTTTAAACTACCTTTTTGACTTGGCAATATAAATCTTTTGCCATGCCTAAATCATCCCTTTAAATACATATAATAACCCCTGAGATATGCTCAAAACTGCCCATATGGCAAGGTGTGTTGTATTTAAAAAGTTGGGCGTGTACTTTTAAGTTTTACATGTCCTGGTAGTGAAAAACTTTTACATTAGTTTTTCACTACTGTGAGACCTACCTCTCTCATAAGATAACATTGAGTTACGTTATTACATTAAATAAGTGATGGCTCTGACGTGGGAGCAGGTAGGCATGACATATTTGATTTCTGAGGAACTGTAATTTAAAACCCCCCTTATTGGTAAAATTGGATTTTAAGTCACAGTTCTGAAAATGCTACTTTTAGAAAGTTACCATTTTCTTGTCCTAACAATTTGGTACCTGCAGTCTGTTTCTGGATCACATGACTAGGTGTGGTTGACCTTTGTGTATTCCTCCCAGAGTGTATCAGAATGGGGGACTAGGCTTTGGCAGGATGGGCCATCCCTGGTAAGAACAGGGAGTGGAGCTGTTACCTACTACTTTTGCACTTCAATACAGGCTGCCTCAGCTTACACACAAAGGACTTCCCACTAGCATGTTGTGTCCCCGTAAGGCAGGAAATTCCAGACATCTCTGTATGAGGCAAATTCCAGAACCTTCTCCCACTTCAAAGTGTGTACCAGGTAAAGAATCAAATTCTAATACCCACTTCTCTGTACATTCCTGGATCTGTAGGTACTACAGAAGAAGAACGACCTGCTGCCCTCCTGCTTGAGGCCTGCCCTGCTGTCTGAGAAGAAAGACTAGACTAGCTTAATTGACTATAAGGGCCTGTTCTAAGTTGCTGGGTATAACAAGTTCTAGAGGCTTCCCTGCAATTTCCCTGCTGCCTGGACCTGCATCTGGAACTGCCTGAGCCCTGCTGGCCTCTGCAAGTGAGTGAGTCCCTGAATTCCAAGAGGTGCCTCCCCCACCATGAATGGAACAATTTGAGCTGGACTTTAGAAGGTAACTTTTTCATCTAGATTAACCTCCTTCCTGTGTCCGGCCTATGCTCCAGTGTGGTCGGTCTGATCTTGTAACGTTCACCCTGTCTCACACACCCAGATAACTCTGAGTGCTGCAGTGCACTTTTAGGTGCTTTACTTACCTAAAATCTTTGAAATTGCATATCTCTGGTTCCACTGCTTGAATTTTTTATCATTTTGGTGTCAAATTATTTAATACATTTTATTCTAACTTTCTAAATTTGTGTGAAGGTTTTTATGTGATATGCAATTACTTTATCACTGTTCGTGTGCTGCACAAATAATTTACACATTGCCTGTAAGTTAAGCGTTACTGCTTTTGTTTCAAGCCACCATAGGGTTACGCCCAGGTTAATTTATAGAGTGGTTCACCCTGAAAAGGATTGTAGCTGTTGCTTGAGGAGGGCTCACAACCACTCTCAACCAACAATGCAACTTTTCACATTGGTGCTCAGTGGTGGGATTCAATACTTGAGTTTGTGCAGTGCCATACAGTAACTTTGTATGACACTAAAATTCCTTACAAATAATGTAATACTAATTTCATTTTATTTTTTATTCTCCTTAATTGGCCTCTGTTGGCTTTTTGCCAGATACACTTCTATTCTACCTGGCTTTGTGCACCTGTAACCATATCTGCAAACATGAAGTTTAACTCAACAACCTGTAGAGCTACACTGTGACTGAGTTCAAGGGATTCTGCTGGAAGAGTGGCTTGCCAGCAACCAACAGCCTCAAGAAGCAGGAGATCCAGAAGCCCTCAGGTCCTCGTGGGTCGACCGCCAGCTACAGGCTACAGTGGAGGAGGATTAGGAGGTGGGCATTAGGGAGGAGCAGGAGAAGGTGATAGAGGGGGGATGTCAGGCCCCTGATCATAGCTCCAGAAGAGAGAGGAGAAACAGGAGTGAGGTCCCCTGCCAGAACCAGGGCCAGCAGCAGTGTCTCAGCCCGCAAAATGTTCCCAGTAAAGCTGGTGTACAGGACTGCTGAGATTGAGTTCAAGCTGCAAATGGTCAAACTCAAGATGGAGAAGGCAATTGCCCTGAGTGCTGAAGAGGAGAGAAGGCTGAGGCAAATAGAGCCTTGGCAAAAGAGAAGGCTGAGAGGGCTTTGGTTGAAAGAAAAACCTTTACTGGCTCATGAAGTGATCAAAGAGGAGCTGCACAGCAAAACAAGCATCATAGCAAAGCAACAATGGTGGCAGCGTACTCTCAGTGTCCACTGGAGAGGTGAGATCCAGCATACTACAAGACAGGGTGCCCAGCTATGTGGTGAAGGATGATGTGAATGAATGGTTTTCAGCATATGAGGTAGCCCTCACAATGCACAAGGTTGCAGAGGGGGACTGGGGAGCAAGCTAGTAAGACACATTCCCACGGTGGGGAGCGACTACCTTCCGATGTGGGGGAACAGATTCAAGTTGCTCCCATGAAGGCCATTTTACTTTATAGGTTTGTATGAACCACTGAAAGGTATTGTTTAAGGTTCAGAAAAGCCACAAACTCCCAAACTAGTTTTGAGTGGATGTCTTGGATTATACCAGCAGGGCACTGAGTGGCTGGGTAGGGAGCAGCAAAGTCTATGATTATAGTGGGCCATGCAATCTGATTCTGGGAGCACACATGTTCAATACGTGTTTTACAGGGCTGTGCTAACTCCTAGTTGATAGTAAGCTCACTGATCCCAGGAAGCTTTCTAAGGAGTCACACTGCTGGGTCAGCACCATATTGTCCAAAATGGCATTAAAGGGGTCCCCAATAAGGGTGGTCATGTCCCCACCGGAAGAAAGATGGGGAAACATTTTAAAATAGGGAGTTCTCTAAAGGCCCCCAAAATAATTCCCTGTCCTAGCGTGATCACAAAAAGTAAGGATTCTTTCATCAGCAGAAAAAGAGATTCATCACCACAGTGTACTGAGTGCTGCAGGTTTAAGCATTCCCAGGGAGACACCAAATGCCTCAGTAGAGAAAAGACCCTGTACTGATGAGCGGACATCAGGGTTGTCCAGCGTAGAGTTTGGGGACGAGGTAGTCCCAGTTAGCTTGGGGGAGAGAACAGAGGTCACTGTAGTGTCCCTGGGGGATAAAAAGATGGTGGCCACAGCCCATATGTTTCAAAAATATTCTAAGTACAGGGGGGGGGGTCACCATCAATTGGCAGAAGCATGGGAGCCAGTATGACTACTGTGAAGTGTCATCTGATTTCCTCAGAACAAGTTATACCCAATATATTCCAGAAGGTCATAGTCACAGGCAACCGTAAACTCACAACCCAGTGGCATTGGTTCCCTTTGGGTAGGGACAGTCCCAGGTTCAGGTTCTCTAAAAGTAGCTGTGATCCCTGCAATGCCTGTATATCACCTGTTATGCAACGATCTAGAGCACACCGTGGAGTGGAGCTCAGGTCACATCTGGAGATGTTAGGGTAGACTTGGTGTGTCTTCATGATCACATGATCAAAGTTGCCCCAGAGGGGAGTCAAAGAGGCTTGGGTGCCTGGACAAATGGCTCAGGTTGTTGCCAAGAATATGAACGGAAAGGGGCGTGAGGGACATGCCCCTGAAATTCCTGTGGACTGGAATGAAAGGGTGTCTGAGAAGGCTGCCCTGAAAGCTACCGGTGAGGACATTGCCACTCGGGGAGACCTGCCTGAAATTGCTAAATGGCAAGTTGAGAGTGGGGCCACCATGTAAAAAATTCTGCAAAGATCAGAAAAAATGCCCAACTTTGGAGGGCTTGAGGTGGCATGCTGAGGTTCAGGTAGCTGGTGACACTTCAGGACATCACCTCATTTATTTGGAGAATGACCTCCTATATAAAAAGCCTAAGGCTCCTGTACCTGAGGCAACTCATGTGTTGATGGTCCCCCAAAGCAACCGGACCCTCTTACTAGGACTGGCTCGTGATACACCCCTTGCAAGACTTCTTGGGAGGTAAATACCTTTGCCAGGCTTGTCACCCACTCTTATTTACCCTGGATGATGACAGCCTCAGATACATCCTGCAAGTCAGGTCCCACCTGCCAAGCCAGTGGGAAAGCAGGGAAAAAGCTAAACGCTCTCCTGGTTCTCTCTCCTGGCATTGGTATCCCCTTTCAAATGCTGGGCTTCAAAAATATTTGGCCCCTGGACTTTAAAACTGCACTGGCCAAGAGGTTTACCCTGTGTTTGCTGGAACAGGATGCTAGTTACCTAAAGTCCATCCGTCCCAGGTTTGAGACTGCACCTGCAGAGGCTAGGGCCCTGATAGGGAATTTTACCTAAGTGCTGTTCGCCATAGAAGTGGTGTCTGACAGGGGCTTCAGGATAGCCTATTAATTCTCCACACCCTACCACCCCAAACAAATAGGCTTGTTGAGAGACCCTCAAAGATATGATTATGCCTTTTCCTAAGAGGAGATAGAGAATTTGAATTTCAATTCTGTCAAAGCTTACTTAGGGAAAATATGCAAGGGTTTTATTTCACTCTGAGGGCACACTAACCCCAAGATATAGTGAGCCCTACTTTTATAGATCAGCACCCTGCACTGTGGTCTAACAAGGGACTCTTTAGGGGTAACTCGTGAACATATAAAGTAGGCCTTTCCTACTTAGCAAAGGCACTTTTCCCTGTAATGTGTCATTGCAATCACATCAAGTCTAGATAGAGCACAGTAGCTCTGGCAGACATATAGTTTTATTGCATATATTGACTGTGTAAATATGCACTGCATCCCACTTATGGCATTAACTTTTCTGGTCCATAGACACATGTCAGGCACCATTTACACTGTGCCTTTAGAGAATCTAAATAAGCATAATGGACAGTTCCAATGTATACCGCATGCTTTAGAGGTGAGGCTCAGGCACTGCAGGACTGTTTAGCAGTTGTAAAATGCAAATTCCTGGCTCAGCAAAAATAAGGCCAAGAAAAAAGTGACACATTTAGGATGGTCATGCTTTTTAGACTTTTTTGAGCATAAAAACGCAGAGCAGCTACCATCTCACTTTACATACTGTCACTCCTGGCTTGTCGGGCTCTGATCCCAAAACTCTTCCTAGAGGGTTAATGTGCTGTCAGAAAGTTAGAACATGCAGAGAAATGGTAAAAAATCTCCATGAGAGTTGCAAATGCAGGCGGCTAATCACATTTTTAAACTTTGCCTGCACTTATCAATATAAATAGTTTTACATACAGCTTATTGGTCAATGCATATTCGGCAGATACTATTAACACACTAGAAAATATATATGTTCATTATTGTTAATATATTCAGCATTTAGCTTTAAAGCATCAAGCTTTAAGGGGCATATTTACGTGTTCTGACGCATCTCTGCAAATCAGCAGGGATGCGCCAGAACAGATGCGTCATGCAATCCCCTCCTTCCGCCACCACAGATGCGCCACATTTACAATGCTGCGCACCATGGTGCAGGGAAGGGAAGATGCGTGACGCATCTTGTGGCATACGGGCGGCGCATTGCTGGAGTCACGTCGCAAACTTGATGCAACTCCTGCAATGCACAGGGGCCACCCATACTCAACGTGGTGCGTAAATCTGACTCAGTGAAATCTTGTAAATTTCACTGCGTCAGTTTTACGGGGCTTTCCTGCGAGGAAACGCCCACCCTGCGACAGAACGCCCACATGAAACCTGACGCAAGTTTCATGTAGCGCAGGGCTTTACAACGTGATGCATCTGCCAAGATGCGTCACGTTGTAAATAAATCACAACGTGGCGCATTGTTTATGCCGATGCTGCATCACAAAAGTGACGCAACGGCGGCGTAAAAGTGTCGCAAGGGGCTTGTAAATCTGCCCCCATATTCCTAACATGCTCCTTATTTCTATAATCTGTTAGTTAAAACTAAATAAACTTTGTTTGCTGCTTCTTTGTCTTTTAACACCTTGACTCAAAGTAAAGCAAATCACTGTGTGCATCAGCAGGTTTTTAAGGAGCTTCCTGACAGCACTGTAAGAGACATTTTAAACATACATAAAAGGTACACTTCAGTTATGAGGTAAGTATATCAATAATGTCCTAATGGAGCAAGTAACCTAGCTACTGGCACCAAAAATATTGCAACTATTCATAAAAAGATTCCATTAAAAAATTAAACACTCCCCATGAACAGAAAACAAATATAGCTCATCCATAAGCATATATTACGCATGCATTCCAGTAATGAGGTCCTGTAAAGAGGACATATGCTATACTGATTATGTTTAAACAGTACCATGAAGCAGGGACTGGATTGTGATTTCTGGTGGAACAGCACAAAGATCACTTCTAACGAAATAGGCACAACTTAATAAACAGACAAAAAAAATCTGAAAAATGACGCCATCGCAGTCAACAAAGAATTACTTTAAAAAGTAGACAAACAGCTCCAAGAGTTCAAGGAGTTTAAACACAGCCAAACCTTAGCCCATCTTGAAAAATATTTGCAACACTTTAAGAGTGAACCTGTGTAGCTTAGTTTAAACCTGATTAAAAAAAGAGGTCAAGGAAATTACCTGACACCTTTTGTTTTTTTTGCATAGTTATATAGCGCTAACTCGACCCGAAGGTATTGGAGCGCTTTACATGAGCACCGGTTTCTTACACATTCAGGCAAGAGGAGATTACATGATTTGCCCAGAATCAAAGGATGTGGACGCGACCCCGAGGCTCGAACCCTTTTTTCCAGCACCAAAGTTGGCAGTCTAGCCGACAGACCACATCCTCTCCCCTGTTTTTAGATTTTCTCCTCTTCCTGCTTCCACGGGGAACAGGACACTGTAGAATGGTCTACTAATTCTTTTCTGGATTTGATCAGCAACAATGTAGTAAACCCACGTATTTTTCTGAAAAGGGTGAGGCGAGAGGTGAAGTAAACTCATCAGAATGTAAAGACTATGAACATTTGAATAAGGAGACAGGTCTTCGAGTGGTAACCAGCAAGCCTATCAATATATTATCTATGCGTTTTTTACTGAAGACTACAAGCATTATTGTCCAAAGGACTAACTTTGGTTCCATCAAAACCATCACATTTTGTCAGTCTTACATGAAAAGCACTTGAAACCTTCTGGAAACAGAGAACAAGAAAAGCAGTAGAATGCATGACATCACTGGACTCCAAAAATGGTCAACAACAATACTACCAGGGAGGAGCCAAGCCGGCGACCGCAATGGCCGCCTAGTCCCTCGGCTCCGATCGTCATCTCCTCCCGGGACCACATCCTGCATGAACCACCGCAGCAAGACGGAGTGCACGGGGACATGAATGCGTCCGATTGCCGAGGGTGAAATCCCGAGGTTCGTGCCGGCTTGTGGAGGCGAGATATGGTCGAAGACGTTCGCGGCCCGCAGCAGCCCTGAGACCGGGGACTCGGCAAGACTGTGAGGCTGGTCCCCGAGTGAACAACAGCGGCCGCCGGTGGCCTGGAGGGACCGGTCAGCTCCGAAGTGGTAACCAGCAGCCGTTTTTTTGGCAGGCTCATATTGGCAGACTGTGTGCACAAGTGAGGACCAAGACTATCGCCGTGCCCCCGTGTAGGTGGATATTGCGCCACAGTTTTCAATTGTCCTCTGCCGAGAAGTATTTTGCTACTCATCCCGCTCCTGGCGGGAGGCTCCCGAATTTATTACGAGCCGCCATTAAGCTGAACTGACTCCAGCGGTGGCTTTTCATTGATCTCGGTGGCCCTGCCGGTGGAGCTACACTGCTTGCTGCCTTGCTGCCTGTGCCTCGGCCCCACTCCGGACTTGCTCTTACCCGTGCTAATATGGAGAAGGGAAACATGGTCCACGGGGAATACGGAACGGACTTGCACCTTGGTGACCTGATGGCCTCCCTAGCCGCCCTCCATGACAACTTGGTGCAGGGCGCCCGACTATTGGGGGGCAAGTTGGATGAAGTGACCCTCGTGGCGGAGCGAACGAGATCGGCTGACCCGTTGATGCATAGCGAGATGCCGTCCTCAGCGCCCAGATGCTTCAAGATGGCGCCTACTGCTGATACCGGAGGGTCGGAAACACTGAGCCTCGCGACATTCCGTGACTGTACTATTGGATGCACAGGACAGTTTGGAGGCGCTAGACTGGATCTGACTGGTAAAACCTTTTCCTACGCCCTGCTGCTGGAGATCCTGGTGCTGTTCCTGCCGTGTTTGAACATTGAGACGTTGTTCCCCTGTGTTACCTCAATGCATGAAGTGTGGAAGGTCTGTTTCAGTGCCAGGTCTTGTCCGTCGCACTTGCTGGAGAATGGTAATGTCGCTGGATCTGGTGATATAAGCAAGACTGGACAAGGATAAATGACGTTCCTCCGGGACATCGTCTTTTGTGCTGGGGGCTGTGAGGGTTGCGCGATATGTTGTTTTAGCTAATGATGCACCGGGTTGATTTTGTCCCTTGCGACATGTTTAATTCAATCTGACTCTTGCTGCTTTGGTTCACATCATGTGCAGATATAACGATTATGTGAGGGAGAGGCCGAGGCACTGCTATAGGTTTCCTCTCCATTTTTGTTTCCTTTGTGGTTGTAGTTTGGAACCCCCTCCTCCTTTCCTTTTTGTTCCTTTGTAGATTTTGGGGTTCTCTTTTCCTTCTTCTCTTTCTTGAGTCCTCTCTTTAGGCTAGGCAGGTGGTAGTTCTTCTACTTTCTTCTAAATTTCGGGTTCCATACACTGGGCGACAGGCACCCTGCTGTGGGGGAGGCCGTAGCCATAGGCAGGGGTGCAGGGTGGGGGGTTGGGGGAGGGGTACTTTCCTTTTTTCTTTTCTTCTCTTCGTTTCTAGGGCCCCTTTTCCTCTCTTGTTTTGCTTGATATTCTTTCTCTCTTTCCTTCCTTCTTTTGGGTAACCGAGTGGCGGGGTGTTTACTGTACGCCTTTATGACTTTCTTTGCAAGGGGTGCTGTTTCCATAACGTTGTTACTACAACGGGTAATGCTGCTTTGGGGGGCGGAATGTACTGTTTTATGGTCAATCCTGTTTAATACGTGTTACTGCCTACGCCCCGCTCGCAGTAGTCCCGACTGTGCATATCCTGCTCAATGATGACCCCTTGTACTTGTATGTTTTGAATGTATGGCGTCAGATCCTGCTCCTCTTTAATACTCTTAAAAGAAACCTCTTTAATCCTGGTGCCTTCATGGTACGGACAACATCCTGGGCTGAGAAATGACATAAGAGAGGCGGACTGCTACATCTGTTTGAATTTATTGAATTGCTTTGACCGTCTCTGAAGTACTGGCCAGCCGTGAAGGTTGTAGGCCTGTGATTGTAACTGCCTTACGTAACAATAAAGGTTTACCAAACATTTTAAAAAAAAACAACAATACTACCGAAATCAGAGGTCACATCTCAGCTAGTCACACATAGAAAAAAAGTATTATCTGCTATTGACCATCTTTAACAAAAAAGTACGAAAACCCAATGTGTCAAGAGCCCATGTAACCACACTCATCAACTCTATCAAAATACTCAAACAAGCATTTTTATCGAGCCATGTGATAAAGGAAGTTGTACAGTTATAATGGATACATTCTAACCTGGACCATTACCATAAATTACCAAGGTATCCAACCCTTCAATTGGAAGACAAAATAAAGGAGATTCTTGGCGGAAGAGCCATGGGAAGTATGGCTCAGTATAAGAACAGATTTTCTAAAAAAAAAAAATTCACATCTCCCCATCCTCTATGTATTGCTAACATTACATAAGAATTTAAAAAGACAAAACAGGCAGACCAATTGTCTCAGAAAAAGACTTGTTAATGGATGCCATTTCAAAAGTCAATCATATATTCTTGAAATATTTTGTCTACACCACCAAATTATATATCCATCAGATGCAGAACCCCTTTATACCACAATTCCTCATGATAAAGCATTTGAAGATTGTGGATATTTACTTGACAAAATCATCTGCCCACATCCAGTACCCACCGAATCCATCCTCTCACTATTAAAATTAGTAATGCAATATATGTTTTCACTTCTGATTGAGAGTTCTACCTACGTACATGAGAAAAGAATATCTTTGGCCGTTTTTTAGCCCTAGAGTTAGCGTTTTCCATCTGAGGACGATAAACTCTATGTGTGAACTGTGAAAACAAAGATTTATGTTAATGATTCATTAAATCAATGCACATTAAACAGGAGTTTAAACGTCATTTTACCTTTCTGCTGCTTTTGAACACAACACTTAGTTGTTGCTATAGCTTTTAGCCTAGTAGAATGTTTTCGATTCATACGAGAATAATATGTTGTTACACTGATATCAGCCTTGCTTGGCGAGCTGTGTCTGTACAGTGAGTGCTGAAACCTTCAAGGATATCTCAACACAGTAGTTGTTGTGAGCACTGATCTTCGCACGTTCCTAGACATAACATACATGCAGCTGCAGCCAAGTTCTGGCTTTAGGCACATTTTATATTGCTTTGCACAAGAGCATACAAACACACTTGATGGTGCTCCGCATGCAGAAGAGCTAGTTGCTGATGATGTGATCCCTTACCACTAGGATCTTGAGGTATGGGGCCGCTCTGCTAAAACCCACAAGAGGCCTTCTTAGATATAATATAATATAGTATAATATACTAGCTAGGGAGGGTGAGAATTAGGTTTTGTTAAACCCTATTCATTTTAGCATAATACTATGCTTTCACCGTTTGTGTTCTATGGACTAGTGACTATGCTAATTACTTTGTTTCTTATAATATGTTTGCTTGTATTACCTAAGATACTGCGTTTGAGAACACTGCATTAGTGAATAAACATTTCAAATATGCACGTGTCCTCTTTTACTCCTTTTCCTGGATTGAAATGATTGTATAACGAAATAGTATTCATGTGTTCCACGTTACCTGAGGTGTACTAAGTCCATGTTCTGGTTTGTCTAAGCATTGGGAGTTTATGATGACCAATGAGACACTGATTGCTAGTCTGGTTGGAGATTTTTGGGTACTAAGGTGAGTTTTGGCACACCCTAATTCACTGAGGTGCCAAGCCAATCTGCACAGTTCTGTCTGAGCACGGAATCCCTGCGACAATGCCTTGATGAATACTTCCATTAGCTCAACCTACCGTGATCAGACATTACATTTGTGAAACACATTGATAGAAAAAGGTCAGTTGTGAGATTTCTGGATTTTCCAAGCAAAGGTCTTCTCAGAATCGTTCAATACAAAATGAACAGACACAGTCTTTTTCACTTTCAAAGCTTTCACCCAGGAAGCCTGGCAGACAATCACCCATATAGTCAATTCTTAAGATCAGACGTAACTGCTCCAAAAAGAAAGACAGAAGGGCTAGAGGACACCCCAAAAATAACCATAACACTCATGGAAAACTGCTTAGTTCATCCCTAGGGTGGCACTCACAACTGGAAAAGACAAGAATGTAACTTCTGTGTTATCACTGCATGGCAAAAAACACTAATAAGTCAAAAATATTCATAAACCAGAATTGCACACTCTTATGTCAATAGACTGCAAAACTGGCATGCACTAGCCTGGTTACACATGAACAACAACCTCACTGAGCAAAGAACTGTGCAATCTATGTAGATCTTCTCTTCAGACAGATATCAAAGACAATGTGCTCCATATTCAAATCGAAATCAAGCCATCTTATGGAAATAATTCACCTCCATTTTCGTCAAAATCAGCATTCTTCATTCTCAAATTGTAAAACAAAGAATCTTGTCTATGGTATCACCTTCTTTTGTGGTCTATGTAGTCATGACTAACCGGGAAATCCGTAAAAGGATTTGCCAAATAAATCTAGAATACATTTAAAATTAAGGTGCCCCACTTTACCTGTGTAACATTTTTCTCAGTAAGGACACAGAAGAATAATGAAAATGAATAAAATTTGATGTGACAAAACAGAAACCAGGTGGATTACTTATAAGCAAATTTACTTTTAAATAATGAGGATTGTTGTGGGTTATTGAAAGGCATAGCTTATGTTGTAACAGTCAGTGAGCGTGTGGTTTGCTGTAAAAATGTGCTGTATCCACCCCCGCATGGGAACCTGGATGTTTCCATCTGGCCGAGAATTCCAACCTTGAAGTCAGAGTTCAATAAGATGAGCAGAATAAGAGCCTTATTGTCTCAAAAAGAAGTTGCCCTGACATCTGCTTGCGAAACATTTGTCATTCACGTAGCTAACACCCGCACAGAAGTGCATGCCTTATTAAATACTGACCTTCCTTTACATTTTGGTGAGCTGATTTACACAATCTTTAATGCGTCCTCCACTTCGGGGCTGGCTCATTTTTTTAAAGTAGTGAGCAGTGGTCTAGTGACTTCTTTCCAAAAGATATTTGGAGTCATTCCTGCTTTCTTCCATTCGATCTTTTCCAGCCTATTTGGTGGATTTCCCGTTTTACTGGCGCTGGCTGCTGGCTTTTTGTTGCTATTTTGTTTAATTCAAAATGGATGCCCGTCCTGTGTTCGCAAACGAGCGGGAGCAGTTAGCGCTGTTTCACACCTGGATGCTTGAATACTATGGTGTGCTGCCACTTGCCACCTTAAGTGCATCGTATGGATTAACGTTTCGATTTTCCTATTTCACCTGTGTCCAGCCTGTGTTTCATTGCCAGAGCTGTGATTTCGATTGGGCCCTGGATTTGTGTCTCTGCAATTTGGTGTCTCCTGAAGTGGATTATGATCATCTCATGAGTCCCTTAGTTACTCATTAATTGCTTTGTTCTGATGGAGGGATTATGTTCTTTGCAGCGATGCATGGAGTTGTGGGTCGTTGGAATATTTTCACAGCGGCGCAAGATTTATTAGTACACAGCTTCATTGAGAACCCACAGAGTTGTCCTCTGATGGTACTAGAGGCTCCGGTTATTGACGAGCATGTATGTTCTTTCTCACTATTAAATTGGATGGCTGAGTTACTTTCGGATGATAACAGTGACTTCCTTTTGGAAGCAGTTACTGCTTATTTCGCATACTCAGTTTTAGGCTGACTCCTATTGAGGCCTTTCATGTCGTGATTTTTTTTCCCCTCTCAAAAATCTTTTTTCAAGTTATGATGGATTTTATTTTTAAATCAGACCTATTGGCTTTACTAACAGTGGACATTACAATGTCATGCTGGTGAGATTTTGGATTTTTGGGCGAACTAAATTATTTTTTTCCTCACCAAGTTAATTTCGAACTGAACGTTTTATTGAACTCTGCTTTCAACAATTGAGTCCCCTTTCTTATCTTATCTTATCTTATCTGATACGTGCTCGGATCAAGGGAGGGTGATATATAGATATATATAGCCTGTATGCTGTGTTAAGTAAGCATGAACTTTTTAGGAGTTTAAAAGCTTTTTTACCTTTCTACTGCTTTTGCACACGACACTTAGTTGTTGCTTTAGCTTTGAGCCTAGTAGAATGTTTTCGATTCATACGAGAATATTATGTTGTTACACTGATATCAGCCTTGCTTGGCGAGCTGTGTCTGTACAGTGAGTGCTGAAACCTTCAAGGATAGCTCAACACAGTAGTTGTTGTGAGCACTGATCTTCGCACGTTCCTAGACATAACATACATGCAGCTGCAGCCAAGTTCTGGCTTTAGGCGCTTTCTATATTGCTTTGCACAAGAGCATACAAACACACTTGATGGTGCTTCGCATGCAGAAGAGCTGGTTGCTGATGATGTGATCCCTTACCACTAGGATCTTGAGGTATGGGCCCGCTCTGCTAAAACCCACAAGAAACCTTCTTAGATATAATATAATATACTAGCTAGGGAGGGTGAGAATTAGGTTTTGTTAAACCCTATTCATTTTAGCATATTACTATGCTTTCACCATTTGTGTTCTATGGTCTAGTGACTATGATGATTTCTTTGTTTCTTATAATATGTTTGCTTGTATTAGCTAAGATACTGCATTTGAGAACACTGCATTAGTAAATAAACATTTCAAATGTGCACGTGTCCTCTTTTACTCCTTGTTCTGGATTGAAATGATTGTATAACGAAAGAGTGTTCATGTGTTCCACGTTACCTGAGGTGCACTAAGTCCATGTTCTGGTTTGTCTAAGCATTGGGAGTTTATGATGACCAATGAGACACTGATTGCTAGTCTGGTAGGGGATTTTTGGGTACTAAGGTGAGTTTGGGCACACCCTAATTCACTGAGGTTTCAAGCCTCTATGCACAGTTCTGTCTGAGCACGGAATCCCTGCGACAATGCCTTGATGAATACTTCCATTAACTCAACCTACTGTGATCAGACATTACATTTGTGAAACACACTGACAGAAAAAGGTCAGTTGTGAGATTTCTGGATTTTCCAATCAAAGGTCTTCTCAGAATCGTTCCATACAAAATGAACAGACACAGTCTTTTTCACTCTCAAAGCTTTCACCCAGGAAGCCTGGCAGACAATCACCCATATAGTCAATTCTTAAGTTCAGACATAACTGCTCCAAAAAGAAAGACAGAAGGGCTAGAGGACACCCTAAAAATAACCATAACACTCATTGAAAACTGCTTAGTTCATCCCTAGGGTGGCAATCACAACTGGAAAAGACAAGAATGTAACTTCTGTGTTATCACTGCATGCCAAAAAAACACTAATAAGTCAAACATATTCATAAACCAGAATTGCACACTCTTATGTCAATAGACTGCAAAACTGACATGCACTAGCCTGGTTACACATGAACAACAATCTCACTGAGCAAAGAACTTTGCAATCTATGTAGATCTTCTCTTCAGACAGATATCAAAGACAATGTGCTCCATATTCAAATCGAAATCAAGTCATCTTATGGAAATAATTCACCTCCATTTTCGTCAAAATCAGCATTCTTCATTCTCAAATTGTAAAACAAAGAATCTTGTCTATGGTATCACCTTCTTTTGTGGTCTATGCAGTCATGACTTACCGGGAAATCCGTAAAAGGATTTGCCAAATAAATCTAGAATACATTTAAAATTAAGGTGCCCCACTTCACCCGTGTAACATTTTTCTCAGTATGGACACAGAAGAATAATGAAAATGAATAAAATTGGATGTGACAAAACCGAAACCAGGTGGATTACTTGTAAGCAAATCCATACTGAAGAAGGAAGTCATATTGATATTCAAGCTGAAAATCATTACAATGTTGCTCATTGTAGTACAGCATTCTCTATAAAAGCTCCTCCAAGCATGAAGCCAGCTATTTTATCTCTTTTAGAAGTCAAGGCCTATTCAATCTATTCGAATTGGTCTTTTGAATCTCTATATTTTATGATTTTCCTACCAATTCAACAAACTGCATACACCAAAGCGTAGCTATTAACCCCTTTCAAAGCTCATGACTGAATGGTACTGCTATGAACTCAAGTTCAAATGTGCTCATGACAGAACCGTTCCGCCATGAGCTCACTTTCAAAAAATCCCTTTTTTTTGTTGCTTTGGGTGGTGGGGAAGATCTTCCCCAACCTCCCAAAGTATGTGTAGGATTTTCATTGCAATGATGATAACGTGCATGGAGCGCTGTCGTCATTACAATGAAAATGAAACTGAAAATTAGTTTCACTTTCACAGTTTCTGTGCTTGACTGGGCTATCTCAGCCGCCTAAGCATGGAAAAACATGGGAGCGCAGAAGCCCACAAGGCCCCAGGGATTTTTTTTAAATATATATGTAGGGGTGGGGGTTGGCCAAAGTGGTCATGCCAATGCCCCCACACCAAATTTCATTTTTTACAATCTTTCTGCCCCCCTGGGAGGCAGATGTTGCAGTAGCCCCTAATCAGTCCCCCAGGGGTAGAAAGCCCACTAGGCACTAGGGATGTCTTTTCTACAAAGTTCGGGTCGGGCTGCCCAGAATAGGCATTTTAATGCCCCCACCCCCAAAAAAATGCAACAGCCTTTCTACCCCCCTAGGAGGCAGATGGGGGCAGTAGCCCCTTATCTGCCCCCCATGTGGCCGAAAGCCCCCTAGGCACCAGGGATTTAATTCCCTCAAAGTTCGGTGTGGGGGCTGCCCAGAATGGGCAGGCCAATGCCCCCACCACCCCAAATAATGCCAAAGTTGTTCTGCCCCCCCAGGAGGCATATGGGGCCAGTAGCCCCTGATCCGCCCCCGGAGGGGCAGAAAACCCACTAGGCACCAGGTATTTGGTTTGTTTTCATACGTAAGGGCTGCTCAGACTGGATATTCCAATGCCCCATCCCCCAAAAAAGATGCCACAGTCGTTATGCCCCCCCCCAGGAGGCAGATGGGGACAGTAGCCCCTGATCTGCCCCCCGGGGCAAAGACCCCACTAAGCATCAGCGATTATGCTGGCTTTATTAAAAGTAGGGGTTGGGGCTGCCCAGAATGGGCATCCCAATGTTCCTACCCACCCAAATCTATAGCCACAGTCTTTCTGCCCACCTTGGGGGCATATTGGGGCAAAAGCCCCTGATTTCCACCCTCCCAGGGCCGCAGAAAGCCCACTAGGCACAGACTTTTTTTTCGGAATGTGCCTTCCTGTGGATTTTGGATCGCAGCTGATACCCAAGGAAACCTAGCAAACCTATATATTTTTAAAAACCAGTACCCAGGGGAATCCAGGATCTGGTGACGTGTATGGCTCTCAATCGGTTCTGTTACCCAGAATCCTTTACAAAACTCAAACTATGTAAGAAAACATATTTTTGTCACATTGATGGAAAGTTCTGGAATCTGCGCAGACCCACAAACTTCCACCCACCCCGAATTCCTCAAAGTCTTTGGAGAAAAATGGTACCACACTTATGTTGGTAGGCCGAGTGCCCGCTACAGGAAACAGGCCAAAATGCAACGTGCACACATCACATTTTCACCTTGAAAACGTACCCTTTTTTTTGCAAAGTGCTTAGCTGTAGGTTTTTTTTTTAATAAATCTTTTTATTAACTTTGCTCATGATATCATACATTACACAACAGTGTTCATATGGCATGTAATAGAACAACATTTCACTGTACAGTAGGAAGCTGTAATACACATATGTAGAACTGTTTACACTTATACAGCAGGCCCTGATCTGCCCCTCATGGCCCGGTATTTCTGCTACGGCCCCCATACCTTCTTCCAATTCTTAGTGCAACCCCTGGACTTATAAATGGTTTCCTCTGCTCTCTGGCACCAATCTAGACCCAGCCGCTGGCTATGTTGCGTTTTCCCACTCCGGCTGCCATTGCTAATCATATCTCGTTGTGTCTGAACCAATCCGTGGCTCCTTTGATCATGAGTAGTAGCGACTTGGGCTCCACCGGGACCGGTGAACCCACTACTGCTGCCATTATATTTGCTACTTTGGTCCAGAAAGGTACTATCTCAGGGCATTCCCATAGGATTTGATAGAATGTGCCTTCCCTCCGGCAGCTACTTGCATAGAGGGGGGATAGGCTCTTTCCCCATGCAAACAGGTGAGTTTGGGGATGGTACACTCAATGCAGGATTTTTGATTACACCAGACGGAATCCATCACAAACTGCAATTTTGCGGGGGCTCTGTAGGGCATCCTGCCAATCCTCATCTTCCATGGCACCGATGTCCCTCTCCCATCCCTCCCATCCCTCCCGCAGGGATATTAGTGAATCTGGCATGTTATTTATAAGCTTACGATAGATTGTGGAAGTGGGTTTCTCCAATATGTGATCCAGGAGGAGCCTGTCTTCCATAGGAGAATACTCCGGGATTGATGTATCAGCACATATGTGTGAGCGCAGAGCATGAGTAAGGCGTATGTAGTGGTAATGTTGAGAGTCGTGGAGGTCGTACTCTTTTTGAAGATAATCATTGAGGGGCGTCCCCTTTCCATACGTCCCCCAAGTACTCAATGCCGATTAATTTCCATCCCTTAAAGCCGGTCAATTGCATCACCTCTGCTAGCTGGTCTCCAAGCCACAATGGGGTTCCTCCCATCAGGAAGCCCGACCAACCCAGGAATTTATTGACCTCCCTCCAGCACTGAATCACAACCCCTGTATGTGATGGCAGGTCTTTTTGCGGTCTGTGTGCATATTGAAGTGGTTCACAGTTACCCCTGGCATAACAAATCTGTTTATTCTGTAGGCCCACCACATACACCCAGTCGCTGACCACCTGCAACTGGGAAGCTTACGCAGCGATATCCTGGGGTTACCCCACTCCCAAAGCAGCGTCCGCAAGGGCCTGAACACCCCGCCAGGAACCGGGTATGGTGTATTTTTTAATATACATAAGAGTCACGGCAGTGCCAGCATCTTAAACAATACGGCTCGGCCCATGAGGGAAAGAGGTAGAGGCCTCCAATGGCTCACGTGGGTACCCAGACGCACCAATTGGGGCTCCAAATTTCTTGGAAAGAACTCCGCCCTGTCTCTGATAACATAAACCCCCAAGTATTAACATCCATTGACTGCAATTGGGCACCTCGTTGGGATCCGTGGGGGGACCCGAGAGGGGACAGATCAATGATTTTGACCAATTGATCGTATAGCTCGAGTAGCTACCAAACAATTCAAAGAGGTGGAGTGCCTGCGCTATCAAGTAGTAGGGTCTGGCCATGTAAAGAACAATATCATCCTCGCATAAGGATATACTCTACTCCCACTCATCGTTAAGTGCCAGACCCCAGAATGACCTGTCTCTCCTGATCCAGTGAGTCAACAGCTCTAGGGCCAGGGCAAAAAGGAGAGGGAACAGAGGGCACCCCTGCCTGGTACCCCTACGCAGGGGAAAAACTCTAGACATCGCTCTGTTAACTCTCACCCTTGCAACAGGCTGCTCATACAACAGTCGTATCCAACTACAAAGTATCAGACCAAAGCCCAGTCCTTGGTGAACCATAAACAAGTAAGGCCATTCGATACTGTTGAATGTCATTGAGGCTTCCAGCACCATAAATGTTGTTTGGGTGTTGCCCACATCTTCAGTCATGTAGAGGACCCCATACAGACATCGTAGATTGTGTTGAGCACTCCTGCATGGTATAAACCCTGACTGGTCGACATGTATCAAGTCTGGCAGAACGGAGAGCAGCTTGTCACCAAGGCCTTTGCCAAGACCCTGGCCACCACATTGAGAAACGAGATGGACCAATAGGAGGAGGATTGATCGACTAGTTTTCCTGCCTTATTAATTACCACAATCGTGGCCTCCCTCTGATCCGGCGGAAGCCTCCCCACCTTTCGCGCTTCTAGATACATCTGCAGGCGAGCGTCAATGATGATGTTTGCCTGTCTCTTGTATATTTCTACTGGGAGCCCATTCGGTCTCTGCGCCTTCCCGGCCTGGAGAGAATTAGGAGATTCCCCTATCTCCAACCCCGTGAATTCAGCCTCTAGACACACGGTCTGTTTGTTCCTGGGACAGTGTGGGCGGAGCAAAGTCCTGCAGAAACTCCTCACAGTCCTGTTCCGTCCTGGTGCATACCGGGTTGTAAACCCCTTAGCGGTAGGTTTTGAACCCTAGCTCTGCCAGCACCTTTGGAAACCCAGGAAACCTATACATTTTTGAGAACTAGGCACCCAGGGAAATCCAGGATGGGGTGACTTGTCTGACTCTCACCAGGTTATGTTACCTAGAATCCCTTGAAAACCTCAAACTTTGCTAATAAACACATGTTCCTCATATTTCAGTGATGGAAAGTTCTGGAATCTGTGTGGATCCACAAAAATCCACACACCCCGTACTCCTCAAAGTCTCCTGAGAGACATGGTACCTCACTTGTGTGGGCAGGCCTAGTGCCAATGACAGGAAACTGCCCAAAAATGCAAAGTGGACACACCTCATTTTCATAGTAAAAACTGACTCTCTTTTTGCAAAATGCCTAGCTGTAGATTTTGAATCCTAGCTCTGCCATCACCTAGGAAAACCTGGCAAACTTATGAAATGCCACAGAAATGATCTGATGAGTGTAGCATCTTACCATCTAGGGTACCCGCCAATGACTATGCAACACACATTGAGCTTGATATCACACTTCTTTATTCATCTTCATGTAACTACAAATTCAACATTCTAAAGCAGCCTTCCCTGCAATACACTCTATTCATTATGTCATAGCTCTACAGAGGTCATCATGAGCCAAATAGGAAATGTCATTGTTAACTCGCAAGACACTGAATTTCCCCCTCTGTTGAACAGACTTACCAATTGTATAAAAGATATGCACATATACGGATTTAAATATCCTCAATTAACCTCTTTGACTCTGTAATTGTGCAACCTGAACTTGTCATGAGAAGTTGAGACTTGTCACAATCATGATCCAACAGCTGCCGTGATGGTGGAAAGGCAGCATCAGTTATGAGTGTTTCAGAGTCAGTCTCTCCTTCACCATGGATATCTGGTGAACTATGAATCCAATGCTGAAAGTGGGAAGATACTCTGGAAATAGACTTCCCAGGGTGCTAGGCAGTCACCATGTGTCCTTTGGTCAACACCACTTGGAACGGATGTGCATTGAAGGGAGCATCACATTTTCTTTTTCACATCTGCTGTGCTAGCACTCTGTCTCCTTTCTGGAAGATGATGCAATTAGCATGTCATATTTGGTCAGCATGTGTTTTCATCTTTTGTTTTTGAAACAAGCTCCTCGTACAAGTTACATTCGCATCTCTTTCTCTGTGATTGATCCGCTGGAGTATCTTGGTTGTTATTTTTCTCCACAACATTAATTTTATTTTATTTTATTTTAATTTTAAAGGTTTTGCAAAGCGCTGCCTAGACCCCGGGGTGTCAGAGTATTTTACATGATTAAAAGCATAGTACAGGAGTAACAAATGTTGTATATAAAGTAGATTTTAAACAGGTTAGGGTAAAAAAAAGCAAATAGAATGAATTCAATTCACATATGTGAGAGAGGCAAAACAGAGGTATCTACAAAAAATGACATGAATACAGGCAAGAAAGAGCAATCTACATCAATGACTTGGATACAGGTAGTCGTTTTTTGTACAGAGACACGAGATGGATGTAGGATCAATGATAGGAGGTTAGTAGGGCGAGGATAGCAGGGTGAAGAATAAATAAAGGAAGGGGAGGTAGGAACTAAGGGGAAGAAGTATGGAGGGGGAAAGGAAAGAAAAGGCGAGGGTGGAGAGGGGAAAGGAGAGGGAGAAGGTAAAACAAGGGAGGAGTGGAAGGATTATAGACCCCAATATTTGTTGAGCAGGTGCAGTTTTAGGGCTTTCTTAAAGCTGAAGTAGGAGGGGTTACAACGAAGGTCTTTGGGGAGGGTATTCCAGATGTTAGGGGCGTTTCTGGAGAAAGAACGAGATTGTGTGGATGTCTTTTTTAACCATGGAGGGACCAGAAGGAGAGCTTTGGTGCTTCTCAGTGGACAGGCGCAGCCCGCTTCGTTAAGTTTATTAGTGAGATAGAGTGGGGCATTTTGATGAAGGGATTTGTGTGTAATGCATGCAATCTTGTAGGTGGATGTGCCTTCGATGGGAAGCCATTTAAGGCTGGGGAAATGTGGTAAAAATGTTTGCAGTCGGAGATTTAGCCTGGCTGCAAGTTTGAGCACAGATTTGAGTGGGGCTAGGTGAATTTTAAGAGTTTCAGAGAGGATAGCATTACAATAGTCAATTTTCGAGAGGACAAGAGATTGAACAACCAATTTAAAGTAGTTCGCTGGAATGAAGGGTTTCATTTTCTGAAGACGGCGGAGAGTGAAGAGTGCTCCTTTGGCTGAGCTTTTTATGTAGTCATTAAGAGTTAGGCAATTGTCCAAGGCGATACCAAGGGATTTTACAGAGGTGGATAAGGAGAGGGGGCAGTTGAGGGCATTAAGGTCAGAGATCCATGCTTAAATAGGTAGAGGATTGTGTTTTGGAGAGAAGAGAATGATTTCAGTTTTCTAAGTTTGAGTTTAAGATGATTTGAGTGGTACCAGGATTGGATCTTAGACAGGGTATTGCTGAGATGCAGAACATCTGCGTGGGATTTAATCTTATAGTAAAGCTGGGTGTCATCGGTATAGGGGTGGTAATTGATCCTGGCTTATTCAAGAATGAGGGTTAGGGGTTCCATAAAGAGGTAGAAGAGAGAGGGAGAGAGAATAGATCCCTGGGGACACATAGTGAGACAGGCGTGGGGTTAGAAAGGCAGTTGGAGATTTTGATTTGTTGTGTTCTATGTTGGAGGTAAGAGAAGAACCATTTGAGGATGGTACCGTTGATGCCAAAGCGAACTTTGAGCGTGTTAAGTAGGGCAGGACATTTAACTATGTGCAACACGGCTGAGAGGTTGAGGAGAATAATTAGACAGGTCTCGTCGTTATCAAGGGAGTGGTGGATATCCTCTATTATATTTAGCATGGCAGTTTCTGTACTGCAGCCTTTTTGGAAGCCAGACTGTAGGGAGTCTAGTAGGTTGAAAGTTTCAATGTGTTTGTCCAGTTGGAGCAGGGCACATTTTTCAAGGGCTTTGGGAAGCTGGGGGAGGTTGGAGATAGGGTGGAGATTGTTCAGGTTGTTTCGGTCGGCATTGGGATTTTTAAGAATGGGAGTGATTTGTTCAAGTTGGAGGGAGACATGGACACATCCCGTGGTAAGAAAAGATATGTTGATATTAGTCCAATAAGTGGCAATGATGTGCTTTAGCTCATAGACAAGGTTATAAGGGTGGGGGTATTTGGTGTGAGAGGTCGGTTTGAGTTTGGAAATGGTGTGAGAGACTTCAAGCTCAGAGACAGGATGAAAATTATGCCAGGAAGCATTTTTTTTAAGCGGGGAGTTTGAAAGGCTGGTGTCCGGAGGGGTAGAGGAAAATGGGTGGAAGAAGGAATCATGGGGGAGAGTTAGTGAGGAGGATGATGTAAGAGTAGAGTCAGAGGCGGGTGGGCGGTTGTGAATGAGCTTAGTTACCAGGATAGATTGATCAATTTTGGGGATTTTTTCAGAGAAGATGTTTGCAATTTCTTCATACCTTTCAGTTGAAGCAGTCAATATAGGAGGGGCAGAAGATGCTTGGTTTCAAACTATGTTAAACAGCTCTCTGGGTATGTTTTTGCCACGATCAAGTTGTGTGCAAAAGAAGGAAGCTTTTTCAGTGAAGATGTGTTTCTTGTAACTTGATTTAGGAGATCTGAGAAGGGCAAGATGGGCGGGAGAAGTGTGTTCTCTCCATGCTCTTTCAGCTGGTCTCAGTGCATGTCTTTCATTGTTGAGATTGGAATTGAACTACGATTTGGATGGAAAATTTCTTTGGGTTTTAAGTTTAGACGGAGCAATTTGGTCTAGGATGTTAGAGACAGTTTTATTAAAATGTTCGATGAACTTGTTAGCATTTTGGGAGAGAGGGGTGAGAAGAAGTTGTGCTTGGAGTTTAGACTCCAGTTCACTGGGGGGATATGATTAAGATTTCTGGTCCATTTCCTGGGCTGTAGGTTTTTCAATGGGGGGGTAGAGCCGTGGTGGCGATTGAGAACAGAATTCAGGTGATGGTCGGACCAGTCTATGGGGATGATGTTGGAAAGGGAGGCCGAGTCATTTCTGGCAATGTTGACATTGAGAGTGGCCCCTTCGGTGTGGGTTGGAGAGTGGCAAACTTGTTTAAGGTCACTGATCTCTAGAAGCTTAGTGAGGGGGTTGAAAGTGGGATCATTCGTCATTTTCCAGTGGAGGTTAAAATCTACTAGGAAGAGATTTTTTGTGTTAGAGAGTGAGGATTGAGTGAGAAGGTCAGTTAGTTGCTCCGAAAAGGCAATAGGATTGCCATGAAGGTGGTAAATATTATGAAGTCGAATAGGGGGAGAACCATGAAGCTTAGGTTAGGCTACAAGGTATTCGAAGGTTGAGCGGTCAGATTTCTTAACAAGGGAAAGTTGAATCTCATTTTTAAAGAATATGGCTAATCCACCCCAAATTCTCTTGGTTCTGTCCTTTCAGATGATAGACTAGCCTGGGGGTGAGAGTAAGTCATGGCTGGACGTAGAGTGGTTATTGAGCCGGGTTTCCTCGAGGAAGGTGATGTCAATAGATTCACTAAGGATAGTTTCAGAAATTTTGATAGAGTGACGGACAGCTGAGCGGCACTTAACAAGCATGCAGGAGAGGGATTTAGGAGTGTCTTTAGGGAAGGAGCACAAATGGATGATGGTAAGTTGGGGTGGGGGTTTGGGGGAGAGGAGAGAAGAGAGGACTCTGCTAGTCCCCAGAATAAAAGGAATCCTGGAGTGAGGAGTGGGAGGGTCATTCATCATGGACTTAGAAAGGTAAGAGTTGCAAAGGCCAAGAAGGTCATTGGAGGAGAGATAGTTCGAAGTGCGAAGAGGCCTATGAAAACGGCAGTGGAGGGGAGTAGTACTCCAAGGTTTAGGGTTAGAGGTGCGTTGTAAGCCAGAGCCGGGGGAATTAGAAAGATTGAAGGGGGATCTGGAGTTGAGGGAGTTGAAATATTTTTTCAGGCATGAGAATTCGGCCGACAGGGTTGAGAGATTCCGTTCTATGTTGGACAGTGTCTTGGATAGAAGAAGAAAGGGGAAAGCGGTTGAGAAAGAGATGGGGGATAGAGTGTGTTCTGTATTGGTCAGGGGATGAAATCTGAGGTACGGAAGGGGTGAGAGGCTGGGAGGGAGGATAAGAGGAGTGTTCAGGCCACTGTATGAAGGGATTGTTGAGGGGAAAGATGGGACATTCATAGAGTCAGGAGAAGTGAGTAGAGGTGGTAGGAGGTCATGAAAGGAGTGGGGAGAGGCGACAATAGGTATTGAGGGGGGAATGCAGTTCAGGGAGGGAGAAATTGGGGCCGGGAGGGGAGAGTTAAATAATTCCAGGAGGGGGGAACGGGCGGAAGGAGCGAAGTTTGGAGTAGCATTAGGAGTTGGAGGGAGTTGGTCGTAGGAGAGAGTGTGAGTTTGAGATTGAGGGACAGAGAGTGAAGTTGGGATGCCGGGGGGAGGAGGGTTGTTAGAGAGGCAGGGTGTTGGAAGTCATGTTTTGGAAACTGCATTATCAGTTAGGAGGTCTAGGGGAGGGATTGCTATAGTCGGGTGGGAGGGAGCAAGCACAGGGGTGTCTGGAGGTTGGGCAGTTGAGAGGTTAGGAGAAGATATGAATAGTTGGTATGACAGGGTATTGAAATGATGCTCAAAGATGATGAGGTGGGATTTAGAGGCTTGTATGAGGATATTTCCAGTTTTAAATATGGAGATGTCAATTTTACAGAGAAAGGAAGGGGCGGGCACAGTTTAAATCCTTAGGGAATATAGCTTGATTTAGATACTGGGAGGAGGCGGGAACATTTCTTTGAGTTTTAAGTTCAGAAGGAGCAATTTGGTCTAGGACGTCATAGACAGTTTTATTAAAATGTTTGGTGAACTTGTTAGCATTCTGGGAGGGGCATTTGGAGTAGAAGGTTTTGTAAGGGAGGAGAGGCTGTGGTAGTTATCGACAATTAAAGTTTCCGGATGCCGAATCAGAATTGTATGCTTTAAGATTTCTCTGGCGTTTTTGGAGATATTGGAGAGGTAAAGAATGGTCCATGAGTTGGGGCCATGTCTGGTGTGTGTGGATAGAGTTTTGGGGATGAGGGAGGGATTGAGGGGGTACATGACAGGTGAAATGAGAACAGGAGAGGGGGAAGAGAGAGAGGGGGTGGAGGAGTGGTTGAGGGGGGACAAGACAGGAAGCTGTATTGAGGAGGGGGAAGAGAGAGGGGGAGGGGTGAAAAGAAAGAAATAAAGTGAGTGGAGAATCAAGGGGAGAGAGGGTGAGAGAGGGGGGTGGGTGCTACGGGGAGGGAATAGCAGAGTTAAAGCCAAGGGGAGGGAGGCATTTGGAAAGGAATGAAGATGAAGGAGGGAGGACAAAAAACACATAAAGAAGGATAACCAAAAACTAGAGCAAGAGTGAATTGAGAGTTCACTTATGTAATGTGCTGTGAGGGAGGAGTTTTTCACCATGTCACCATCAATTAATGGGCACCCTCATTCACCATCTTGTGGGCTGTCATGGCCCCTTGATTCTGGACAAATCATCCACTCACCCCGTGCCCACCAAAATTGCATCTGACCCAGTGTAACGCAAATGGCTATCATGCAAAGCCCTCCGATAACTTTGGGACTGTTTCACAGCTTATATATATGCTTTGTGAGTAGAAACCAGGTTGAAGCTTCCCTCTTTATCACCCAGTCAAAGGCAAAGTGAAGGGAGCATGGTGGACGCAAGCTTTGATCGACTTGTAGATGGAGAGGCATTGGACGCAGGCAATCATAGGCAGCAGCAACAAAGCGCAGCCATCTTAGGACTCGCCTTGGTTTTCCCAATACACTGGGTACAACCAGTACGTAGGGGCGCACTCCATCTTTTCTCCAAGTTCGTAGTCGTGGACTGCAAAGCAAAATCAGGCCCTGCAGCTCACTTTCGCCGCTAATCCACTACCTCTGTGTATAGAAAACATGGAGCAGTCATCTCCAGCCTGTTACTGCACTCCGGGGAGGGCACCATTTTAAAGTCAGGCAACCGTGTCAGCCTGCTCCTGCCCTCAGGGTCAAACTCTGCAGCTTACTTGGGCCGCTAATCCGCTACCGCCGTGTGTAAAAAACATGGAGCGATCGTCAGCGGCGAGTTATTGCTGTTCCCGGGAGGCCACCATTTTAAAGTTAGGCAACAGTGTCTGCCTGCACCAGCCCATGGTGAGGGGGATGGGCCTCGCCACCGGCCAATGGAAAATCGGAGATCCCGCAATGGATGCTCACAGGTCCCCTGATGCCCCCAGAGGAAGTACGTCTCCGAGATCTCTGATGCCTTCCCAGAAGCAATTGCAAACCCGCTCAAGGCAGCCCAGAAGCTTCCCAGCCGGTCCCAAATGATGCTCTCTAGTGGTCCCGATCTCCAGCGCTGCGATCCCAAGTGAAATCAGGTTTAGTCTCCCTCCAACCTCCACCCGGGCTGCTGCGGCAGGCTTGCCGTCAAAGTCCCTTTGGGTTCAAAGAGAATGGTATTTCCAAGGGGTAGGGTTGCTGGTTGGATGGCAGGGTGGCAGACTCATCGGTGATTTCTCTCCAGACTCAGAAGAGAGGGTGTTTTGGGAGGGTAAAGTTGCGGGTTTGATGGCAGGATAACTCCAGGATTTTATCTGGATAGTGATCTTGATGCCATCTTGTGTGTTAATTAATGTTGCCGGACTTTTACTGGTGGTCGAGTGAGGTGTTGAACAGTAGACTCGAAATGTAGAGTTTAAAACCGTTTTTAAATTGAGCTTTTCAAGTGTAGCATTCTGCACAGCTTTCTTTAGCATACTCATAAATCTCTCGACCAGTCCCAGAGAAGTGTTCTTTTGAGGCTTTATACTCAGAAGATCTAAGAAGTCTTTGAACTCCGACTATTAAAAGGCCGGTCATTTTCAGATTTTAATATCTCTGGAAAACCCCATGTCGCAAAGATGCTATCTAGTTTTTCAATGACTTTTTGTTGTGTGGTGGATGAGAGGTCCTGAATTAATGCAAATTTAGAACATTCGTCCACAATCACCATCAGGTAATGTCCATTGTCGAGTGGACTGAAAAAGTCAAGGGCTATTCTCTCACGGCCATTCTTCTAGAGTTCGGACATGTTTAGGGTATGTTGAGTAACTTTTGTAGATAGGCAGTTGCAGAGATGATAGACCTTTAATTCCTTTCCAACTCGCTCAGCGAGATATGGCCTCAGTCTTGTAGTGCTCGGTTTGTGTGAGTAAATTGGAGTTTACAGCTTGGGCCTTCTCAGAAGACACTACAATGAGTTAACACAATTGGATCAAAGATTCATTGTTGAAATGTGACTGACGTGTTTGAACAGGAAGAAAATGTAAACACAGTCAGACCTTCTCAAAAAGAATGAAAGGAGGAGAACTTGATTTGGATTTTTAAGCTTATTCCTTCATTTTGACCTTAGAAGAGCGTAAAGAAATTTCCTATGTTACTGTAACTGATTTAAATATTAAGTAGCTGCTAAAATCAATAGGTCAAAAAAAGGAGAATGAGAAAATCTCTTGGATGACATCCTTGTACCTAAAAAGAGTTAAATCCTTGGTGACACTATGGGTGCTTTATTATTAGGAATTTCAGGCAGCACTATTATCTTGAGGTGCATTACAATGGTGCTGTTTATATTGCTCGAAGATTTGATAAATTTTCTGTTTTGCATTTTACTGAGAATGAGCAACAGAGGAAAAAGCTTGGTCACGCACTAATGCCTTAGACAAAGATCTTCAAAAATCTAAAAACCTCAATGAGAATGCTAATAAGTGGCAAACCACAAAGACAAAAAAATATCGGTCAAATAACAGAGAAATTTCTTCAGCTGTTGGTAGCATGGATATAGGAGAATAATGAGCCATTCCTGAAAAAGTGTATGTTGCAATCAATTTTTACACGGTATCCCTCTGAAGGTGAAAGAACTGCAACAAAATCTGTAGAAATTCAATGGCAAGGCTTAGGAGCCACTGTTAATGGTTGCTCAGATAGGACACCTGCAAGAAACTGATTTACTGGTTTAGGTAGGTGATGCCCTATTCAAGCAGCATCCACAATCCTTGTCAGGGTGAAGTCACAATCAAATGGCAAATTAGCCTGTGCTTAACCATCTGGTAGTTTGGCACAACAACAGTCAAGCTTAAATTATAAGCAATGCGTAAAGTGTTTATGCTGCAATTTACACAGTAATAAATCAAAACACAACACAAGAAAAATCCCACAACAATTTAGACGAATATTGCAAAATTCCATGAATAAATAGAGACCAAAACAACAAAAATCAAGTCAGTAGATCGAGAGATATGCAATTTTAAAGATTTAACTGAAAATAGCATCAAAAATAGGCCCGGGAGGTAAACTCACTGTGCTTGTGGAGTGTGTGGAATTCAGGCACTCCGCACACAGTGGAGGAATGCAGAGTTCCTGAATTCCACTTTTTGGGCAAAAAGCTGAGGTTTTTCTTTTCAGCTCACATGCTCGAGGTTTGTTGGCCCTCACTCGTGTGAGCACGAGCAAGATTTCTTGTATCGTTAGCTAGCTCTCACAAGACTTTGAACGCACTGGCACAGCTTCACGGCTGCTACGGCCCCAATCCCATGATGATCGCAATCGCAAATGGAGCCCTTGAGCAGCTTTTGTGCTTGAGATTCAGCTAAGGGGCTTTTGGACTGGATTTTCTTCTCCAACTACGCGTTGGAGTTGTTTCTTTTGTGCAAAAAGACTTTTAAAACTTTTTTTCCAACACAAAGGCAGTGCCCTAGTGACTCCAACTTCCGGTTCCTGTCCAACTAGCTCCTCTCAGTGCATTGTCCCTCTCCTAGTCACTTTTCATTGAGAGTTGGAGCTGGAAGGATCACTCTTCTTGTCTGCTGAATATATATACCACTGAATTAAAGACTTTGTATTTGAGATTGCACAAGTAAGTTGAAAAACTGGTGTATAAAGTGATTGTAGGGCATGCACCAGGATTTAATTGTACTTTTATTGATTTTTCACAATTTATTGTGATGGGTGTCCAGCAGTTTTAGTAGGGATCTAGTTTTGTTTTTGCATGCAGTTTTTCTTCTTTCATAATACACAAATGTGGCACTGTTCAGTACATTTTCTCCATGATTTTTAATCAGTTTGAAATATTCATTTAATTGACAATGTGGAATAGTCTGCCAATGGGCATTCTAGGCAGTAGGCCCAGTACTAGTCACAGGTGCATAACACAACTGTTTTTGTGGTGTCTGTTGAATTAAAACATCATGTAGGTCATGGTTGGCAATGGATTAAATTACAAAATGTGTTTTTTGGAATAGATCACATTCATTTTTTTCTACAAACAGTGTATAAGTGGGGCAACTATATTTGATGCCTTTGGAGGATGTGTGTAAAATTTCATATTCCATTTCATTTTCTTGTGGGCATTGCGGAATTAATGCTCTTTTTTCTTTGTTTCCAATCCAATCCTCCGTTTGTTTTCTGGCAAGAATTTTAGTGTGTTTGCGATAGGCCACCATTTGTCTTTGTTCCCCATGCCATGTGGCTAGGGGCAATTTTATATTATATGACCCCACTGACCTCAAGAACTTCCGACCCATCTCGCTCCTCCCTTTCCCAGCCAAAGTCATCGAGAAGACCGTTAACAGACAGCTTGCAGCCTTCCTCGAAACTAACAGATCCCTCGACCCCTCGCAGTCCGGCTTCCGAGCCAACCACAGCACCGAGACCACACTCATCGCAGCCACCGACGACATCAAAACCCTACTCTACAACGGAGAAACAGCGGCCCTTATCCTCCTGGACCTCTCTGCAGCGTTCAACACTGTCTGCCACCGCACCCTAGTTCAACACCTCAGCAACATCGGCATCCAAGAGAAGGCACTAGACTGGATCACCTCGTTCCTCAGCAGAAGAACACAGAGAGTCCGCCTCCCCCCTTTTCGATCCGAGGCAACCGAAGTCATCTGCGGCGTACCGCAAGGATCATCACTCAGCCCCACCCTCTTCAACATCTACGTGAGACCTCTTGCAGCCATCGCACGCCAGCACAACCTCAACATCATCTCCTACGCCGACAACACCCAACTGATCCTCTCCCTCACCAGAGACCCCGCCACCGCCAGAACAAGTCTACACGAAGGGATGAAAGACGTCGCTGCGTGGATGAAGAACAGCCGCCTGAAACTGAACTCGGACAAGAAGGAAGTCCTCGTCCTGGGACCATCGCCCTCCGCCTGGGACGACTCCTGGTGGCCCCCCGCCCTTGGCGCCACTCCCAAGCCAACAGACCACGCACGCAACCTAGGCTTCATCCTGGACTCCTCCCTCTCATTGACCAGACAAGCCAACACCGTCTCCTCATCATGCTTCAACACCCTACGCATACTCCGCAAGATCTTCTGATGGATCCCGACCGAAACCAGGAAGACGGTCACCCAAGCACTCGTCACCAGCCGACTGAACTACAGAAACACCCTCTACGCCGTAACCACAGCCAAGCTACAGAAAAGACTCCAACGCATCCAGAACGCCTCCGCCCGACTCATCCGGAACATCCCCCGACGCAGCCACATCTCCGGCCACCTGAAGGACCTGCACTGGCTCCCCGTCAGCAGGAGGATCACGTTCAGGCTCCTCACCCACGCACACAAGTCTCTCCACGACCTGGGCTCCAAGTACCTCAACGACCGCCTGACCTTCTACACCCCCAGCCGCCAGCTACATTCCACAAGCCTCGCCCTCGCCGCCGTACCACGCATCCAAAGAGCCACCGCCGGAGGAAGATCCTTCTCCTACCTGGTGGCCAAGACTTGGAACTCCCTCCCTATCCATCTTCGGCTGACCCAGGACCATCTCGCCTTCAGGAGACAACTCAAGACCTGGCTGTTCGAGCAATAGCGGACCCCTTCCCCCAAGCGCCTTGAGACCCTGCCGGGTGAGTAGTGCGCTATACAAATGTTATGATTGATTGATTGATTGATTGAGTATGTGCCCATAAGTCTGTTTGCGTTCTTTGTTTAGGGTCATGCCTCCTGCTTGTGTTTGACCATGTGGTTGGTGGACATTTTGTGAAGGCAGCTAGTGTGCTTTGCCATAGGCATGCATGTGTTCTTTGTTTCCCATGCTTTCTTGCTTGTTCTTGCAAACATGTTGCTGTCAGCCATTTTGAGTAGCCAGCCAGTGTACTTTTACCAAAGGCCTGTACGTGTTCTTTGTTTGTGGCCATGCCTCCTTGCATGCTGTTTGACCATGTGGTTGGTGGTCATTTTGTGTAGTCAGCCAGTGTGTTTTTGCAATAGGCCTTCATGTGTTCCTTGTTGTGGCCATTCCTCCTTGCTCGCTGTTTTAATATATGGTTGGTGGGACTTTTGTGCAGACAGCCAATGTGCATTTGCCATAGGCCTGCATGTGTTCTTTGTTTGTGGCCATGCCTCCTTGATTGCTGTTTGACCATGTGGTTGGTGGACATTTTGTGAAGGCAGCTAGTGTGCTTTGCCATAGGCATGCATGTGTTCTTTGTTTTCCATTCTTTCTTGCTTGTTGTTGCGAACATGTTGCTGGCAGCCATTTTGAGTAGCTAGCCAGTGTGTTTTTGCAATAGGTCTTCACGTGTTCTTTGTTGTGGCCATGCCCCCATGCTTGTTGATTGACCATTTGGTCAATGGACACTTTGCATAGCCAGCCAGTGTGCTTTTGCAATAGGGCTGTATGTCTATTTGGTCCCCATGCCTTCTTGCTTGTTGGTGTGACCATTTGGCTGGCGGACATTTTGTGTAGGCAGTAAGTGTGCTTTTGCCATAGGCCTGCATGTCTTCTCTTTGTTCCCCATGCCTTCTTCCTCGGTGTTTTTGTTGTTGATCATGTTGCACTGGCCTGCAGCCATTTTGTGCGTCCAGCTAGTGTGCCCCTTTGCATGGAGGGTTGAGATGGCACTTTAATCAATTATATGCTTGAGGATAGTTTCACTTATTTATAAAAATGTTTAATGTACATTTTTTAATTTTAGGTTTTTTAATTTATATTTTTTAAATGTAATGTTTTTGTATTTTTTTGTATTTTGCTTTTTACATTTTTTTATTGTTTTCTAATATTTGTTTTCCCATGTTCCTAACATCCTGCATCAACCCCATGTCTGCTTGGGGTGCACAACAACACTCAATGTCTAAGGATTATTCCATTGTCACCTGCACCTCCCTTATTGCCACATCCCAACTTAATGCTCATAAAGCAGTTACATCTGTATGCTATTGTTGTTGTTCTTTCTTATACTGCCCTAGTGTACACCATGAAAGTTTCCTTTGGTGTGATTTTACGAATGTATACACTGTATGTTAATTATTTATAATATCTTAAGTAACCACACTAAATTATATTGTTTGTGTGCACTATTAATTGGACTGCCACTATGACACATTGCACTGATGTTCTTCTTGCTTGTTTGCTTTCAGGTACATAAGGTAAGAGACATCACCCAGAGTATTGCCAGACAGAAGGCCTGTGCATGACATGACACATGGCTGACTACGCAACACGGACATCTCTTTAGCTTGTGAAGCTATGTGCCACTGCCAACTGACAGTTTCCAGATGGCCCTAAAGAAAGATCCAGCCAAGAAAGTGGCCTGTGGGGAGGAGAAGAAGCAGATGTCTACCACTAATGTGCCGAGCAGAACCTTTTTCGGCAAGCATGCCGCGCCAGCCTCCGGTGAGCAAGCAGAGAGCAGCACATCTTCATAAACAGCACCACCCCAACCTAAGACCAGGGCCATGTCTCTCATTGAGGCAGTCACTGCAATTATGCAAATGCAGATGAGTAGTGACGTTGAATTGGAATTGTCCCTTTCGCACAGTAGTATACAATCATTTCAGGGACCAGAGCAAAGTGGGGTGCAGCCACAGCCAGCAATAATACATTTGGCTGATGTTGAAGCAGAACAGGAGGTTGAGCTTCCCTTTGAGCTAGAACCTCCTCTTTTAGAATCATTGGCTCCCAGATCTCCAGCAATGAAAAGAAGGGTACTACTACACCGTTTTCTCCAAGCACCACTTCTGATGATGTTGAAAGGGACATGGAGTGGACCCCAGCAAATTTCATGCGACAACAGGAGAGGCAAAGGAAAATAATAGTTCCTGAAAGACTTAAACTTCACAATGGCACAAGATTTGGAGTGAGATGAAGACCCCAGGACATACAGTGACTGCCATACTATGATTCACATTGAGTATTCCACCAGCAGCTTCTTCTCGAAAGATGCCTGTGTTGTTGGCTCCAGAAAAGAGGAAAATCCAGGCTACTATTATGGGCATGTTGAGGCAGGAGTTGCCCTACGAGTGGAACTACCCAACTGCACAATTGTACATTGGAAAGTTGGCAAAAATGTTAGCACTGAAGCTCCTCCCTTTTTCTTTTGCGAAAGTAGTTGGATTCTTATCATTTGCGGCAGCCATCTGTGCAAAATGGAAAGTACCAAGTAAGACCTATTTAGTCAGAGTTTCTGTTTCAGCACTGCATCATGATGTCCTGCAGTTGGTTGGACAAACTTTGCAGCAAAGTGTTGTTCAATTCATCCACCTGATGACAGACATGTGAACCTTATGTCAGGCCACTAATTACATGTTCATCCCTGCACACTGCATATCTTTGGTGGGGTAAAGCAAAATATATCTGCAAGTCTTACCCCTGAAGAAAGTTTTACGAGCGTTTGGTGGCATGCAACAGTGGCCATGTTTTACACGGAGAAATCACATACACCTCTAAACTACTTGGAGGAATTTAACAGTTAAGTGTATGGATGGCTGTGACCCAAAGGCAAAAAGGTTATTGGGGTTACGCACACCGCTGTTAGTCCAATTGAAAAATTGTGGCGTGCACTAGGGATATCACTTCCTGACAGAAGTGTAGTAATCAGTAAACGGTCCGTGACACCCAGTGCGAGTGTCAGCTCTCTAGGCACAACCTCTGAAAATGAACAAAGCGTTTTGAACTAAATAATCCAATAGATTTAGTTCTTTTTGTGATATCCTTAATAATCACGAATGTTTATTCCATGTTATTATTCACATGTACTTAAGTTCATTGCATCAAGGTCAATTATTGATCCAAGTATCATTCCAGATACAAAATGTTCAATTCATCTTTAACTTTACCCAATGCATTTCGGATCAAATCCTTCATCAGGGGCAGTCTGCAAATAATACAAATGATACAAATATAATCCTTGTCAGAAATGCCATCAAAAGTCTACTCGATACATTACAGATTCCAAAATGCATGATAACTAGCAAGACAGAAAGTGTGAACGTCACATGAACGGGATAGATGGGTGAAAAAATGTAAAACGGTGTCATTATGTGGGCAACTAAACGTAAACAATTTAGTAGAAGGGTGAACCAGTGAAAGGAAACTCAGTAACGGAAACCCAGAGAACAAATACTCTTTGCATACACCAGGGGGAACAACTTGAAAGACATCATCACTAGACCTAATCCATCAACCTCTGTTATGTACAAGGGTAATCAACCATGCCTCAATTGCAAAACTGCAACAATCTGATCAAGGGATCCACCATGAAACATCCAATGAAAGGGACGAATATAAACTTCAGGTTCAATGCTACATGCAACACTGAAAATGCAATGTATATCATCAAATGCCCTTGTGGTTTGATCTTTACCGGAAAAACCTCTCGCAAATTGAAAACGAGAATTAATGAACACAAAAGCAACATTCGGACTGAAAATACCAAATCTAATTTAGCAATACACTTCAAGGACAATAGACATAACATAAGTCAACTTAGATTTGCTGCTGTTGAAGTGGTGGAGAAGCGAGAGGGCAGAGACAATAATAACTTCCTTCTGAAACGTGAAAATCACTGGATCAAATTTTTGCAATCCTCTAAACCTCATGGGTTAAATGACTGGATGGAATTTTCTTGTTATTTATAATGCATTTGTTATATTTGTCATACCCACATTTTTATCATTATTATGCATTACGCTATTTATTTTTTCACTGTTTTGCTGCAATCTTTCCCATCTTTTTGTGTATAATTATCACGAAGTTGTTTCTTTTCTATTTCACCCGGAGTGTCACACTCCACTCCAATATGGCCACCGCTCCCTGTCCGCTTTCTATGCGCACGTCACCTTGAACTTTAAACGCACACGCGTTATTGACTAACTTTCAATCGTAGCGTAGGACGCACGATGTGGTGGGGTCTCTCCACGCTGAATCTTTGGTGAGTTTTTCTTCTAATGCTCGCACGTGTTTGGTTTCACCATAGTTTATTAACCGCACTGTGGCTATTTAGGATACAATCACGTTGAGTGCTACTGTTTCGATATGCATGTTTCTGTTTGGCAACAGCGTTGCCTTCACCGGGTTTCCGTTACTGAGTTTCCTTTCACGGGTTCACCCTTCTATTAAATTCTTTACGTTTAGTTGCCCACATAATGACACCGTTTTACATTTTTTCACCCATCTATCCCGTTCATGTGACCTTCACACTTTCTGTCTTGCTAGTTATCATGCATTTTGGAATCTGTAATGTATCGAGTAGACATTTTTGGCATTTCTGACAAGGATTATATTTGTATCATTTGTATTATTTGCAGACTGCCCCTGATGAAGGATTTGATCCGAAATGCATTGGGTGATGGTAAAGATGAATTGAACATTTTATATCTGGAATGATACTAGGATCAATAATTTACCTTGATGCAATGAACTTAAGTACATGTGAATAATAACATGGAATAAACATTCGTGATTATTAGGGATATCACAAAAAGAACTAAATCTATTGGATTATTTGGTTCAAAACGCTTTGTTCGTTTTCAGAGGTTGTGCCTAGAGAGCTGACACTCGCACTGGGTGTCACGGACCGTTTACCGTGACCCAAAGGCCTGAGAATTGGATTTGTTGCCAAGGCCAATGGCAGTAAAAAAAAGTCAAGGCCATGAAAGGGGGAGGCTATTCAGGGTCCTGTATATGGCCCATTGCATCAACCTGGTAGTGAAAACTTCCTCATAAAGAAAACTTCAGCAGCATACTGACCAGCTGCAGAAGAATCTGCACTGATTTCAGCCATTCTTTAAAAACTCAGAAGCAGTTGTGGATTATTCAGAGTAATAATGGAGCAAGAGTTAAAGCCCTGATACAGGAGGTGCCAACACATTGGAACTCGACCTATAACATGTTGCAACATCTGTTTGATCAGTACAAACAGATCAAAGACTATGTCATTCAAGGAGTAGGGGATGCAATTGGGTAAGCTATGACCATGGATACGGCCAAATGAGGCATAGTCAAATGTCTGACACAGATGCGACTCCTTTTTGAGGTTTTCACACTGGAAGTTATCAAGGGGGCAGTACAATGGGCCAAGCTATCCAGTTGTTGCATCTCCTACAGGACAGGTGTCTGGAAGTTTCACCCCACAGTTGTGAATGAAAACACAAAAGCTCATACCTTGGTTGAGACCTTAATCCTTAGCTTGGCTTATAATACAAGGCTGCAAGAGTACATCTGTGCTACACTACTTGATCATTGGTACAAATTAATTCTGCACTCTTTCATTCCTTTTCCTGAAGGGGATGTCTTAAATACAAAAGGTGGATTGTAGAGTAAGCTGGAGACTTGCAACAACAATGGCTGGAACTCCATGTCCCACCCCGCAGTTCTGGGGTGCTGCCATCAATTTCCTAAGAGGTCAGTCGTGTCTCATAGCAGCCAACAACACCATCAATGAGAACACTGCCTACAACAAAAACAGAAGGACCTGACCAAGCCTCTGCATTGTATTGGTTTCAATTGGCAGGGCTCAAGTCCAGTGCAGAGGTGATGGCGAAACAGGTTAAGCAAGTGGCAACAACAATGACTATCCACAGCAGAATCTAGGAGCATCTGGAGGATCCAAAAGAGGTCAGTAGGCTGGCAAAAGTATCTGGCTTGTCCTATCACCAGTATGTCTTCTGAGCATGTGTTCAGTGCAGCTGGTACAGGTGTTAAGGTAAGAAGTACCAGTCTTACACCTCAAAATGTGGAGAGACTGACTATGATCAAAGTGAACCAACATTTTATACCACACAATTACACCATTCCTGAAACAGCACAGGAAAAAGAAGAGGGTGATTGGACTGAAATTGAATCAAATGTGTTAGCTGATCAACTTCTGGGTGAACAACCTGAGTTTGAGAATAAACTCTAGTTCCCATACTAAGGATGCCAGTGCCTCTATAGAACATTTTAAATATTTCTCGTTTAACTTCTATCATCACTAAAACAAAAGTAGCTTGTGGGTCATTATTAATTTTGTGTCAGATTTATGCTGCTCCACCATTTGTTTAGTCGCATATATTGCCGGATGACAGTTGGACCAGGGTTCATGTAGCTTCCACAATTCCTTCATGACACTGAAGACAAGGCCTGCCTACCCCACTCACATCCCTATCCCTTTTTGCATCACTTGGCACTAGAGGGTCTGCCCCAGAAGACACCTGATTTTCAAGAGTACCTGCATCAAAAATGAATACCTAATACCTAAACTACCCATTCTTGGTTTGAAATATGTAGCTACAACTATTGCAGTGGTGAGTGAGTGATTGTGTGAGTGATGATAATAATTGATGATTCATGTGATGGCAACCAGTGAGGGAGGGTGTTGAACTATAATGTGTGAACTTGCCTGAGATGATTGATTTACAATGCTTGGGGCCTGAGTGATGGGCAATAATATTTTCCCTGGAAGTGATTGGCCTTTACAAACTTACTTACTGAAAATTATTTAACTTGCATGGTCCACTCTGTTTTTTTTAATCATCTAGAATGGTTGTCCTAGAAAATCGTTTGATTTACAAGACTGACAAATTCCAATCTGATGTTTGCATCAAAGGGGAAATAGTGTTCCTGCCACTGTGCTTGGATTGGAAAAGTGACTATGAGTGATAACTTATGTGGTGGCTGACAGTGAGGGAGGGTTTATTGAACTGAAATACTGGAAATTTCTTGAGATTATTATTAATTTGCAATATTTGGGGCCTGAGTGATGGGTATTTTTTTTTCCTGGAGGTGATTGGCCCTTTCACACTTAGCCAGATTTAATTGCAGGGTCCTCTCTTTTTTATGGTTCTTTAGAGACTAGAACAGTTACTTCAGTTAACAAACAAAAACCTATGCAAAATACTAAAATGATTTTTCTTTACTTGTTCTTCAACAGCAGTGCACTACCCGTCTATACTGCTTGAATCATGATGATGATTGGTCTGGGACGGAGTTACTCAGAGTCAGGAGGAGGATGGAAGAAGTCACGGTGGGGACTGATCACTACCTCATCAACAGCTAGATATTATCGACTTCAATTCAAATGTAAACGAAGAGTCCGGCGCCTACTGCTCAGCTATGTGGAATGGTGAGAGGTGTGCTGTGTGTGTACATGTGTGAGTGCTAAACTTGTGGATAAAGTGAAACACAAAGCTCTCTTCTTGTTTTTTTTACACTACCTCCAAGTCTTCTTGATACACTCCTCTTGAATCCTTCTGTCTGACTCGAAAATACAGTTTCTGTTTTACAATCAGCAGGTCTTCTAGTCTTCAGCATGAAGGAAAAGCAAAAGCTGAGCTGAACGCTTCTGCTTACCTACTGGACCAGTCCAGACAGGCACCCATGAGTGGACATTCCAGAGGACACTGCAGATGCACCACCAAATGTTTCAATACAGTATTGCTTTTCTTTTAACAATCATATTTGGAGAACTGAATGGATGGATTCACTCCCTAAAGTAGAATACAAAACATTTACATCTGATAACTTGGGTCTCAGAGGAAAAAGAACTGTTTGCAATGCATTTATCTGTACTCATACTCATTCCGAGGGTTCCCTCCACAACAGATTGATGACAATTTGTGTGATGCTGAATGCCCAGATGAATGCTGTCCTTTTGTAATATTTGTCTTTGTCAAATCTTTCCCCAAATCCCCTTCAATGTTATTGGTTCATCTATCAGGGAAGAGTGTTGAACCAGTTAACTTAATAAATAAGTAACTATCCGCTACTATCATTTATCTAGATTGCTGTAGACAATGTAGGCCATGGCAGTATCCCTCCTAATGGTCAAGTTAGTTAGAGAAGTATAACTCTATAACTAAGTGGTACACTCTTCCTTTCAAGCACATAAACAGGCTGGGTAAAAACTGAAGGCAGCAGTGCAAAGTCAAATTAAAACAAACTACTTCAGGCATACATGTAAATAAACTATATATTTCCTTTATTATTTTTTAATGTACCTACCATTTCCACCCACACAACATACCCACCCTTCTCCCCATACAAACTGAACTGACCAAAGCACCAAAGTCCTAAATGTTCAAAGAAAGTCAAACCCAATCCAATCCCAACTCTCTTCCAATACTCTACACCCAGTCACAACAAGAAGTCCCTCCCACCAAAACAAAAAATGTAAAAAAGAGCTAGAAGACGGCATTATGGATGTCAGTCTGGAGCTAGTCTAGGCTCTGTTCCATCATGGTGAGCCGGCTGTCGATTGTGTCCAGCCACTGCAAGATGCAGTGCAGCAATGATCTGTTGTCAGTGTGGGAAGCGGTGGCAACAGTTGACTGGTGGTAGCGCCAGCGATGGATTTACCGGGAGGCTGGAGGCTTAGGGGGACCGGCTGCACTTTAGACCAGGCAGGGAGGCATTTATTTCCTACTCCTCCTCTCCATAGCCTCCTGCCGCCGGTATTGTAGCTGGATATGTTCCACCTTCTGCCACCACAGATGGGCCACTCTCTTATGCCTATTGGGTCCTACGAGTGGACCAGTAGGAGTAGCTATATTGAGAAAACCAAATAGAAAAAAGAAACTTTGTAAATAATGCTCTTTGTAAACAATTGTTAAAATTAGTGTGTGGCATGTTTGCTGTAAATTGCTGGTCCCCTGGGGCTATTGGAATGTCATAATGATTAGGAGAAACACAAGGGCAATTTTGTTTTAGCCACGCATGCCTTTCATAAATAGCACTGACTGTGTGGCAAAAAAGTATTAAAGCAGAATAACACTGGATTAAACAAACAGTGGTTTGAATTTCTTTTCTTCTAAATGCTTTTCAAGTGACTATAAACTGACATTTTGAGTTGAAAAATATATTATCTCTCATTAATGAGTACGGCTTTATGCACAAATTGTGAGTTGTGCTAAAACAATGGAGTCATGCTCATTGTTAGCCAGCGTATCGCATATTCTATTTTGCTACTGTCTGCAGGTGGGACAGCTATAGTAAACAATTATCTATTTTTTTAATTTGAATGGCCTTCCTCTTCTCCAAATGCATTTCTCTTTCTACTGTGACTCCAAAGAGGTAGATGAATAATAATACCATGTCACACACATTACGAATAACATGGGAAAATTCATATTATCCTGTCTGCCGTAAGTAGAAGATGAGGAAATGATGGACTGCACTACAGAGAAAGGAACAGGCTATATAGAATGTATGTGGCACATTTGTCACTGTATTTCCCATATGCCAACTTGACATCAAATCATGCACTTACTTTCACTTTACTCTGTGGCCTCACCCAGCACCACATATAATTTTCAACAAAGTAATTCACTGAGAAGTAAGCAAGGAAATGAAATTTGACTAACTCCACTACAGGGCAGGGTAGAGGATTAGACAGGTATGGTAGCGCTTTTTTAATATAGAATAGAGGGACCATTACACTGATCATCTTTGGCTTATTCAGTCACAGTACAAGTCAAAAGAGTATAATCCGAACAGTTGTAAAATAAATCTGTTTTTGGAAACTTTGAAATATTTATATTCTGGAATCACTTCACTTCACTTCACTTCGTTATAAAAGGAAATGTGTCACTTGCCAAGAATGGATTTTCCAATTTGGTAGGCTGGGACGGAAGAATGTAAGAAAAAATAAAGGAGTGAAGTACTAAGAGGTGACTGAGTGGGCGAAGGGAAGCTGCACACCTTGTGTGTTTGGTTAGCAAAGCATTGAAAACATTATAAATGTCGCATTTACTGAAGCAGATTCACATTGCTCAGCCAACACTGCAACACTGCAGTCACAAATTGACCCATACTGCAATTTGATCATAGGTGCCAAACAAATACAAACGCCATAGGTGGGGAGAGGGGGTGATAAATGATGGGTGAGGAACATCTGGCTAACTTAACAAATGCAGTGAGTCAAGGAAGATGAACAAAAAATAGAAGAAAAACACACTTTGAACAATAATTTTGATAATCCTACATGAACAAAGTATGCAAAGTAGATGAGCAGCTTACTCCTCATGATAAGCGCTGCTGTGCTTATTGATCAAAGTAGTTATTCATCTTTTACAGACAAATAGCTCTTCTCAACGCCACTGGTAAGATCTTTGCAGCTTGCGTTTTGGAACACCTAAAAGACTGGGCTTTTTTGAGAAAAGTGATCCCTATGTTTCAGGCTGGGTTTCCCCCAAAGCATTCAACATTGGATAATATTGCTGCGTTTCAAACATTACTTGACAAGTATGTTACGTTAAATGCTCAAACTTTATATTGTGTTTTTATTGATTTTTCGACTGCTTTCGATAGTGTACATAGCTCGACTCTATGGAGAAAATTGGTGAATTTGGGGATTCCTAAAGATCTTTTAATAATAATTTCCCTTCATACATCAACATTGTTTAGAGTCCAAATGAGGGGAGAAAAAGGCCTAACCAAACCTTTCCCCACGATGAATGGGCTGAAACAGGGATGCCTTTTACCTCCCCAATTATTCTCTATCTATATTAGCGATTTATCAGGGAGTCTCTCCCAAATTAAAAATTACCCTCCAAAATTAGCGGAAGTTGACATACACTGTTTAATGTACGCCAATGATATTGTCATACTGGATCGTACTCCGATAGGCCTGTAAAGAAACCTGAATGAATTCAATCAATATGCAACTGAAAATTTTCTGGTGCCAAATATTACTAAAACTAAAGCACTCCCTTCCAGCGGTAGAAGGAAACCTTTAACTTATATATCATCATTAGGAGGTGAACCAATCGAGACAGTAAAAGAGTTTGTCAATTTGGGCCGTCTTCTCACACTAAGATACAGCTGACCTCCAACATTTAAGTCGGTAGGCAGAATCCCACATTGGGGCTCTACAGAGACTGTATCACTCTACAGGAAATAGGCATTTTATACCAATGTTGGAGGTTTACGGCATGAAAATCCCTCCGATCCTATCATATGCCATGGAATACATACAAATTAAAACATGGCAATCTATAAAAGTAAAGGAGGTAACCATACTCCGAAAATTGGTAAAAGTGTTGTAGTCAATCCCAGTCAAAGCCTTTGTCTCGAGCTATCTATAATGGGAATTTCTACTTGAGTAATTGCTAATATTATTAGGTGGGCATACAACCTATTACATGCAGCGCCAGATACCTTAAGGCATTTGTTAAAACTGTAGACCTTTAGAGAGGAAGCGTCTTGGTATACCTTTAATAAGAATATTTAAAAGCCTTTGAGGTCTCACAATGCACTGTTGCACTTTTACAGGAGTGGTCTACAGCGCTCTTGAAACTGTTGTTTAAAACATCCTGCCCCTAGAATTAGTTATGAAATGGATAAGGAGCACTGCATTCAATTGAAGCATTGTCAAGAGTTTGCAGAAAATATAGAATTTAAAACCTATGTTCCCTATTTACGATTTCAACAAGAGCACGGGGTAAGACACTGTATTCTAATTTTACGTCTGGGTATACTCCCTTTAGCAACATTCTTAGCTAGATGGGACGGTACAAATAACTCCAAATGCATATGTGAATTGTGCAAAGGAGGCCAACAAGATTTGCTTCACGTTTTATTAATCTACCCTACTGCGAGTATAGTAGTAGCGCGACGACAATATATAATTCCAATCCAACTAAAGTAGAATGCAATCCTGGCCCAAGATTTAATTTCATTTTGTAACTCTCCAGTCAATGAATTTGTATGCCATAACTTGTTTAAGTTTTTAAAACGTTTTCTGATGCTGTTCTAATGGAAAAACGCACAATCTCAAGATTGTATTCTATTTTATAGAAGGAGGTGTAAGTAGGCGATAAAACATTACATTTTATTTTATTTATTTATTTATTTATTTTTGTCCTCATTTGCCTTCCCTTTCCGACAAGGGTAATACCAACCACCTTGCACGACATAGAGACGTGATTTAATTTTCCGGTGGCAGAGATGTCCCAAAACAAGAAAGGGGGTATCTTTAACTCCATCTAGGTATTTTTCAACCTGTAGGACCAAATTGATTCTAAGCTGGCCCTGGTCCAGGAGCGTTGATGGTATAATCATCGGACCCGGGGAAAAAAATAAATTAAAAAAAAAAAACCCGAGTTCACCCCCAGTTGATTAAGAGGTCCCAAAAAGCCAAATTACGCTTACTAGCTGTTCTTTTGAGGTCCATTTTAATAGTTTCATATAGGGATGAAAGCCACTGAGAGTGTAATGGGGGAGTTTTTTCTATCCACTGTATACAGATCTGTCTTCTCGCCAATAAAATTGCATAGAAAAGAAAAGATTTCGCCTTGCCCTTAATATTGTCTTCTAACCCAAAGATGACAACTGAAAGAGTTATTGACAAAGATGTTTGTAAAATGGAGTTTAGAGTGTTCTTCACCTCTTCCCAGAAATTTGAGATGTCTGGGCATTCTATGAACATATGTATGTCATTGGCACCTACCATGTTACATTTATTACATTTTTTGTCTGGTAGAAATTTAGACAGTTTTAGTGGTGTTATATAGGCGCGGTGAATTCAAAATAAATGGTTACGTCTTAACCATGCGGGTTTCACAGTTTTGTACAATAAGCCGCAAGATCGTTGCCATTTCTCGTCACATGGAGTGTTAATCACTAATCCCCATAACTCATCTGGTAGTTTAAACTCCCCATTGTTTTCTTCCAGCATCTGCCAGTACCATGTAGCTACTTCTTTCCCTCCAATGGGTCGCTCTACCAGCATTTGTTCTAGTGTGCTAATTTTCCCAATGTTGGTGTCTATAGGGCTCTGTGATCTCGCTAGGCATGAGCGAATTTTGCGGATCTCGCGTTCGCGAATTTTGCGGATCTCGCGTTCGCGAATTTTGCGGATTTGCGGATTCGCAATCCGCAAAATCCGCGAATTCCCGCGAATTTGCGGATTTTTTTTTTTTGTGTTCGCCCGTGTTTCTGCCAGTTCGCGAGGGTTTTGTACACTTTCGCAAATTGCGAACTTACCTGTCGGGTCGCAAGTTTCGCGAACTTGTTGTTTCTACGTGTCCAGCCTGTTTGGGACACTCTTCTTCATCACTGCCACTCTCTGTCACCACTGCCACTCTCTGACTACTCATGCCACCCTCTGGCCCACCCATGCCACCCTCTGTTTCATCACCACACCCTCTGGTTGTCCAGTGTACATTATTTTCGGCAAAGCAAAGCACACCTTCCCTGCGTCAAGTGACCTGAATTAATTTGGGGCTGATTAATGTGTCACAGAATATTTTTTTAGCTGGCACCTGCTTCCTTAGTGCGCCCTGATTAGTGATCTTTTGCACTTGCTAAGTGCTTTCATTGTTGCAAAATTAGTTACAACACCTGCCCTGCCCCAACTGACAATAATGAATTAGGGGCTGATTAATGGATTTTAACTTCCAGCCTGGCTCCTGCTTGTCTCCCTTAGCTGTAATTCAGGACCTTTGTGGCATATGTGTAACTATTCTGAGGTTCAGAGCAGGGTCACATAATAGTTTCAACTGGCAACTGAACTCTGGAGGGGCCCCTCAGGAAGCACTACAGGAAATGGCTACTAATGATGAGCCTGAACTTTTGAACCTGGTAAGTAGTTACTTTCAGTTTTGCTAAGATCGTATTTCTGCAATTTTGCACTTATTCGCGGGGCGCGAACTCACGCGAACAGTGCGAGCAGTGCGAGCAAAATCCGCTGCTCGCGGATTTGCGGATTTTGCGGGAGATTCGCAAATCTCGCGGATTGCGGATTTCCCGAAAATCCGCAAAATCCGCGAGCGGAACGGATTTTCCGCCCACCCCTAGATCTCGCCCAGCTATCTAGTTGAATATATTTAAATCTAGATAGTCCTATTCCTACAAGTTCGTATAATTAGTTCCAGGCTATTAATTTCCCATCTATAAGCAATTGGCCACACCTAATAATACCTGCTTGTTTTATGATATTTGAGAGGCTGTCTTTCAAAAATGGTGGTAAGCCGGGTGAGTCCCAAATTGGGGAATAAGTAGAGTAATATGACAAGCCTATTTTTTTCTTATGCTATTCCAATTTTTAGCCCATGATTGTGCCATTTTAATGTTGATTTTTGTGAAAAATTTGTGACTTCCAAATTTAAACATAAAACCCTCTGGTGTTAAATTCGCTCCCAATAAAATTACTTTGTACATGGAGTTAGGAGTTAGATTAGATGGCGTTTTTAGTAACATTCTTGAGTGTGACATCTGGAAGGCCCATGAGTAGTACAACAAGTCTGGAAGTGCAAGGCCCCCCTTTTCCCTTCTTCTTCTTAATTTTTTCCATGCTATTCTTGTTGTTTTATAATTCCATATAAAGGAATTAATATCTCTTTGGGATTTTTCAATTTGCTTCGGCTCAAATGCGATTGGGATTGTATTAAAAATAAAAGTGAACTTAGGGAGGATACACATTTTAACTAGATTTACTCTGCCCATTATAGAGAGCGGTAAATGTGACCAGGACTTTAAAAGTTTTTTACTTTCAATATGTATTCTTTCTAGATTATTTGGTCCAATATTGTCCACTTCCTGCGTTATTCTTATTCCTAAGTAACGCATAGATGTTGAGATGTTTGCACCTAACTGAATATTTGGAAGGTTCCATACCATTATCTCCGTTTTGCTGGAGTTAATGTCGTAGCCCGAAATCTGGCCGAAATCTTCAGCACATGCGATGATAACTGGAAGTGCCTTGACTGGGTCAGATGGTCAGACCAAAATATCATCTGCATATAATGATACCCGCTTTTCCCACTCTCCTTAGCTAAAAGATGGAATATTAGCCTCGTCCCTTAAAAGTTGAGCGAACGGTTCGATGTATAAGTTGAAAAGGAGCGGGGAAAGCGGGCAGCCCTGCCTTGTACCTCTAGATATATTAAAGGCATCCGTTAAACCCCTATTATTCATTAGCCTAGCAGAAGGTGTATTATATAATAGTTTAATTGTTCTACAAAACCCTTCTCCGCAATTGAATTTTTTTAATACGTCGTTTAGATAGAGCCAATTGACTCTATCAAACGCTTTCGTTGCGTCTAAGGTCAAATTAGCCAGGGGTGCGGAGACGGCAGTTGCGATGTCTATGGCCCCACTAGTTCATGAGTTAACTCCGCTAGTTGTCTCCCTTCGATGAATCCCTTTTGATCAGGGCGGATAATATTACTAATGATGCTAGCAAGTCTTGTGGAAATAATATTTGTGAATATTTTGTAGTCACTATTAAGAAGTGATATTGGTCTATATGACCCACACTCTAATGGAGATTTTCCAGGTTTAGGAATGAATACTATGGTGGCTTCTCCCCAAGACTTAGGCGGCAGATCTCCCTTTATTAATATACCGTTGAAAAGTACCGTGAGTTCTGGAGCTATGATATGTTCAAGGGATCTGTAAATTTCTCCAGGCAGACCATCCGGCCCTGCCGCTTTTCCCTTTTTTGAGTGACGAATTGCTTTTATTACTTCGTCCACAGAAATCTCTTTCTCTAATAATTTATTCTGATTCGTTGATAGGGTTGGAAGTGTAGTAGCATCTAACCACCTATCTCTTGCTTGTTGGTCATTGGGGAGATCTTCTTTGTAGATCTCCTCAAAAATTTCAAAGAAGGCATTTCCTATTTCTTGATTGGTTGATCTAATCTCAGTCTATCCTGCAACCTTAATTTCTCTAATATAGTTAAGGGCTTTATCAGCTTTTATTTTCCATGCCAATATTTTCCCTGCAGCTTCCCCTAACTCAAAATGGGAGGATTTACTCACTCCCCACCTTTTATTTATTCTTTCTTGTAGAGTGTTTTCCACGTGATTTTTCAATTCAGCCAGTTTTTCATGTTCTGCAGATGTTACTAATGTCGGGTCCAAACTTAATTCTAAAAGTTTCATGTCCATTTCTAATGTCCTAAATTTTTCGTTATACATTCTCCGTCTGTAAGAGGCTCTGTTAGTAATCTGCCCTCTTAGGAAGGCATTAAAAGTCTCACAAACCACTGTAGGGGTAGCAGAATATTTATTAATGTCAAAAAAGGATAGGGTCTCGTCTGACAAAAATTTGACCTCTTCCTCCTCCAGCAAAGTGTCCGATCAAAAGGCCAGGAAGGATGTTTAACTAGGTTACCTATTTTAAAAGTAAATTCTAGCACGGAGGGGTCTGATAAGTGTGATGGTAGATAGTCTATTGATATTAGTGCGTCCTTCAGACAGTAGCTAAAGAAAGCATAGTCAATTCTGGATTTATGTTTGAAACGACTGTTTCTAAAGGACACTCCTGGCTTATTACCCACTCTTTCTCCACAAAAATCCACCAAACCTAGATGTTTCATAATTGATTTGAGGGTTTCTCTTGATTTTACGGTGCTAGAGACTCTAGATTTGGTTGATTTATCTAATCTTGGATCAAGAACAATATTGAAGTCTCCCATCCAGATTATTGGCTCCTGGGCTGATATTAGTTGATTCCTTACGGCGTCCAGATGTGATGGGTCATAAGAATTAGGACCATAATAACCAGCCAATATCTTAGTCTGACCCTCAAGAGAAAATGTAACTATCACCCATCTTCCTGTCTTGTCTTCCTTTCAGTCTAGAATTTGCGCTCTTACAGATTTTTAAAAAATAAATATAACCCCTCTTACGTTCGCATTGTGGTCAGTGGAACAAAATTTATCTATCCACCTTTGTTTCTTTAGTATAATAGTGGCCTCTGATTTCAGAAATGTGAGTTTCCGGCAGCACAATGATCTGCGCTTGCGAATCTCTCAGGTATTGTAAAATCCGGTCTCTTCTTCCTTGCACTTGCAGACCATTGACGTTCCTGGACATGAAATTTAAATTTGTCATAATTTAACTTCCCCCCCTACCATCTCCATTATCTTTAGCTTTGAGATTCGATATTTCTCCGAATTTAGCATGCTATTAATTCGTTTTTGAGAAAGGTTGGTTTCTAGAACCTTAAGTTGAACTGACAAATGCGGATTTTTTGCTTTCTTGCCCCCCCCCTGGGAAACCCCCCCTTACTTATTCTGGCTTGGTGTTGAGCCAGATTCCGCCCACCAGGAGCATATCCTTAACCCCTCCACTGCTACCATTTTTCATAAAAAAAGAGAAGAGGTAGCCATATCTAAACCTTAATTATAAGAAGTCACCATAATATAGAAAGAGGATGAATTTGATGTGCTAAATGTTCGTGCATGTGCATGTGCATGTGATTATCTTACTCAAGGTGAATATTTGTGCTCTTCTTACTTTTTTTTTTCTTTTTTCCCCCTCTTTTACTTTTTTAAACTCCTTTTATATATATGTTTTTTCCCCTTTAGTCTTCCCTCTCTTCTTTATTTTTTGTGTCATTGAACCTATGACTGTTTATTATCTTGCTTAATTTGACTTATGCGCCTGAGCTTGAGCTTGATCCCTAATAGAGTCAAGTAGTTCATCAGCGTCTTGAGTAGAGCGAACATTATGCATCTTGTTGTTGTACATAATTCGGAGGAATGCAGGGAATCTCATCTGTACCGTTGCGCCAAGTGACCTGAATTTATCCATACGTTGCCCCAGCTCCCATTGCCTCTCTAGTGTAGTCTTTGAGAGATCTGATCATATCTCAAACATGAAATCGGGACCCTTTATTGAACCAGCTTTTAGGGCAAGATTTAAAATTTTCTCTTTGAGAGCATATGTCAGAAAGTTAATTAGAATTTTTCTTGGTTTAGTACTTGCCGGGTTCATGCGGAACGGGTTCCTATGTATTCGCTGGATATCTTTTTCTAGCTCTTCAACCGTTTCCTCCAAGTTAAGTGTATCTTTTATTAGATGTACAATGAATTTCTTGAGGTCCACACCTACCTTCCCCTCTGGTATTTTAAGGAGTCGAATATTGTTGCGTTTGGAGTAATTTTCTAAAACTTAAATTCTTTCTCTCATATCATCCCCATCTCTTTGGAGAGTGTGAATTTTAGATCAAGCCACTTCCAGATTTGTGGTCATTAGGCCTACTGAACTTTCCAATGCCTTCGTTCTCTCACAAAGGCCTTCAAATTTTTGTCCCGACTCTTCGCAAGTAGCTCTAATCTTTGCTTGGTTCGTTTTAGATATTACAAAATCCTGTCTTATCTCCTCTCTCATTTCTGATATAGAGGAGACTATTGCCTCAAGCGCACTTCCAAGCACTGGATCTAAGTTTTGAGGGGTAGCCTTTTTATTCTTGCCCATTTTAGTTGGTATTAGGCTTTCTTTCTCTGATATTTCCTTTGATTGTGCAATTTTTAGACTCTCTACAGTGCATTCTGTATATGACTCAGACAAAATAGACTGAGTAACTTCCACAGGAGTTTCTGATGGTCCCCCCACCGACAGAGTAGCCTCGGTTAAATCTGATCTCTACGCCTGCTTGAAGCAGGCGTACGTCTTGACGCAGCATTGTGAAGATGGGGCACCCCCGAGCCTTGCTGGAGCTGCGTCGCGCTTGCGACGCAACTCCAGCAATGCACCACCTTTACGGCACAGATGTTTTTGCCCCATGGTGCGCCGCATTGTAAATGCGGCACACCATGGGTGGCGGAGCTCTGGCGCACTGTGGCGCACATAAACTGGCGCATCCCTGGTGATGCACCAGTTAACATAAATCTGCCCCGTTGTTTCTTTTCCTCCTCTCCCGCCTCCAACTACAGCCGCCGTGTGTGTGTTCCTCGCGGCGGCCGCGTCCAATCTCCACGGCTGCCCGCCCCCAGCAGAGGGGAGAATTGGAGGCGGCAACGAGCGGAGAAAACGGCAGGCACATCCGAAGCTGCCTTCACCTCGTGAAAGACGATGTGAAATATCCCCAATGCTCTACAACGGGCTTCGCAACAGATATCACTCGAATATCGGGTTTAGCTACGGCATTAAAGTCCAAAATGCAGCGAAGGGCTCAGGACTCAGCGAGCGTACGAGCCGCGCCTAACCTGCGGCCGCCATGTTTCAAAACACAATAAAAACATTACATTTTATTGTGTGTTTTAAAACTTTTACCATTTCAATATTTCAACTCAATAATAATATTTTTGTATCTGTATTTGTTGACCTCAGTTGAGATCTGAACCAAATAAATAAATTAATGTGACCATTCAGGTGCCTTATTCATCCCTTCATTTTAATCCACCCACAGCCCCCTTGATTAAGCTTCACTTTCTCTTAAACAGTCTTTCACTAAAATGTCCAATCCATTATCCATACATTCAATTATCCACCCTTTCTTCTAGCTATCTGTTTGCCCATTGATCCCTTTAGCCACCCTTTTTCTCATATACCATTTCCTTTCTTTTATCCTTCTGTTCTTTCATTTTTCCCTCAAGCCATAAACGCTTTAATGTGAACTTTTAGTGAGTTGCAGATAGAAGAAGCCATAATACTATAACCACCACTGTGACTGGTAAAGCAGGGGAAAGGGTTCACTGTCACTTGGTGACGATGCCCTGGCACTAGCTAGTGAGTATAGTAATAGCAAGAAATTATGTGACTTACCAGTGCCCATCCCGGCTGTTGCATCTCCCCCTCCAACTGACTTGTTTCCTCCTGCTACAGTCCTGGAGTTGGCATTACTGGTATTCGGTGTGGCTAGAATAAAACATTAGCAAACACAAGGGGATAATGGATGGAGCGCTGAAACCTTTTAGAAACACACCCACAGTCACTATTAGATCTCGGATTAATCCATCTTCGTTCTTCAGCTCACTTTGCCACCCTAGTTCAGACCCAGCCATATGCAATCAGTTTTTACACTACTACTCATGGGAACAGCCCAGCTCAAACTGCGAAGCCAGACTGTCAGCTAGACGTGGGTCTCTTGCTCACTTTGCCACTGCATTTAAGCTAATGGAAGTGGCCTAGCTCCTAAGTGGCTGCTAGGACTCTGACATGCAACAAGGAAGAGTGGTATTCCTTTATAACTTTTTAATCATGTATCACAGGAATTCAAGCGATCATTATTCATCAATCATTTGTTTTACATTTCATTCTACATTACATCAAAGATGAAAACATAATACATATAATAAAATACATTTCAAATGAATGACCCAATGCATTTCGGAACCTATTGTCCTTCGTCAGACGGCAGAGTATTCTGCTTAATTCAGAAACTCTGTCCATCACCACCCCCTGTTGTTTAATTATTTTGTCCACCATAAGCGTGGAAGGGTATACTCAGACGTGAGTCCCTTGCTCATTGCACCATCAGGATTCAGGCAAGCCGGGCCGAAGACGGCTGAAATGCCAGAAACCGGTCCCCTGTAGCTTGTTTCCTTCCCAGTGAAAGAATTGGCTTGGTAGTTTGGTTTGCCCTGTTCCCATGATACACTGGGCCAGGGACAGACTAATTTGCATATAGCCAGGTTCTGAGCTGGGATGGTGCAGTGAGCTAAAAAACTGTGTTGGATTAAGCCCTGATCTCTTGGCTGGGTGAGAGTATTCTGCTTAATTCAGAAACTCTGTCCATCACCACCCCCTGTTGTTTAATTATTTTGTCCACCATAAGCGTGGAAGGGTATACTCAGACGTGAGTCCCTTGCTCATTGCACCATCAGGATTCAGGCAAGCCGGGCCGAAGACGGCTGAAATGCCAGAAACCGGTCCCCTGTAGCTTGTTTCCTTCCCAGTGAAAGAATTGGCTTGGTAGTTTGGTTTGCCCTGTTCCCATGATACACTGGGCCAGGGACAGACTAATTTGCATATAGCCAGGTTCTGAGCTGGGATGGTGCAGTGAGCTAAAAAACGGTGTTGGATTAAGCCCTGATCTCTTGACTGGGTGAGAGTATTCTGCTTAATTCAGAAACTCTGTCCATCACCACCCCCTGTTGTTTAATTATTTTGTCCACCATAAGCGTGGAAGGGTATACTCAGACGTGAGTCCCTTGCTCATTGCACCATCAGGATTCAGGCAAGCCGGGCCGAAGACGGCTGAAATGCCAGAAACCGGTCCCCAGTAGCTTGTTTCCTTCCCAGTGAAAGAATTGGCTTGGTAGTTTGGTTTGCCCTGTTCCCATGATACACTGGGCCAGGGACAGACTAATTTGCATATAGCCAGGTTCTGAGCTGGGATGGTGCAGTGAGCTAAAAAAACGGTGTTGGATTAAGCCCTGATCTCTTGACTGGGTGAGAGTATTCTGCTTAATTCAGAAACTCTGTCCATCACCACCCCCTGTTGTTTAATTATTTTGTCCACCATAAACGTGGAAGTGTATACTCAGACGTGAGTCCCTTGCTCATTGCACCATCAGGATTCAGGCAAGCCGGGCCGAAGACGGTTGAAATGCCAGAAACCGGTCCCCGGTAGCTTGTTTCCTTCCCAGTGAAAGAATTGGCTTGGTAGTTTGGTTTGCCCTGTTCCCATAATACACTGGGCCAGTGACAGACTAATTTGCATATAGCCAGGTTCTGAGCTGGGATGGTGCAGTGAGCTAAAAAACGGTGTTGGATTAAGCCCTGATCTCTTGACTGGGTGAGAGTATTTTGCTTAATTCAGAAACTCTGTCCATCACCACCCCCTGTTGTTTAATTATTTTGTCCACCATAAGCGTGGAAGGGTATACTCAGACGTGAGTCCCTTGCTCATTGCACCATCAGGATTCAGGCAAGCCGGGCCGAAGACGGCTGAAATGCCAGAAACCGGTCCCTGGTAGCTTGTTTCCTTCCCAGTAAAAGAATTGGCTTGGTAGTTTGGTTTGCCCTGTTCCCATGATACACTGGGCCAGGGACAGACTAATTTGCATATAGCCAGGTTCTCAGCTGGGATGGTGCAGTGAGCTAAAAAACGGTGTTGGATTAAGCCCTGATCTCTTGACTGGGTGAGAGTATTCTGCTTAATTCAGAAACTCTGTCCATCACCACCCCCTGTTGTTTAATTATTTTGTCCACCATAAGCGTGGAAGGGTATACTCAGACGTGAGTCCCTTGCTCATTGCACCATCAGGATTCAGGCAAGCCGGGCCGAAGACGGCTGAAATGCCAGAAACCGGTCCCCGGTAGCTTGTTTCCTTCCCAGTGAAAGAATTGGCTTGGTAGTTTGGTTTGCCCTGTTCCCATGATACACTGAGCCAGGGACAGACTAATTTGCATATAGCCAGGTTCTGAGCTGGTGTGGTGCAGTGAGCTAAAAAACGGTGTTGGATTAAGCCCTGATCTCTTGACTGGGTGAGAGTATTCTGCTTAATTTAGAAACTCTGTCCATCACCACCCCCTGTTGTTTAATTATTTTGTCCACTATAAGCGTGGAAGGGTATACTCAGACGTGAGTCCCTTGCTCATTGCACCATCAGGATTCAGGCAAGCCGGGCCGAAGACTGCTGAAATGCCAGAAACCAGTCCCCGGTAGCTTGTTTCCTTCCCAGTGAAAGAATTGGCTTGGTAGTTTGGTTTGCCCTGTTCCCATGATACACTGGTCCAGGGACAGACTAATTTGCATATAGCCAGGTTCTGAGCTGGGATGGTGCAGTGAGCTAAAAAACGGTGTTGGATTAAGCCCTGATCTCTTGACTGGGTGAGAGTATTCTGCTTAATTCAGAAACTCTGTCCATCACCACCCCCTGTTGTTTAATTATTTTGTCCACCATAAGCGTGGAAGGGTATACTCAGACGTGAAACCCTTGCTCATTGCACCATCAGGATTCAGGCAAGCCGGGCCGAAGACGGCTGAAATGCCAGAAACTGGTCCCCGGTAGCTTGTTTCCTTCCCAGTGAAAGAAATGGCTTGGTAGTTTGGTTTGCCCTGTTCCCATGATACACTGGGCCAGGGACAGACTAATTTGCATATAGCCAGGTTCTGAGCTGGGATGGTGCAGTGAGCTATAAAACGGTGTTGGATTAAGCCCTGATCTCTTGACTGGGTGAGAGTATTCTGCTTAATTCAGAAACTCTGTCCATCACCACCCCCTGTTGTTTAATTATTTTGTCCACCATAAGCGTGGAGGGGTATACTCAGACGTGAGTCCCTTGCTCATTGCACCATAAGGATTCAGGCAAGCCAGGCCGAAGACGGCTGAAATGCCAGAAACCGGTCCCCAGTAGCTTGTTTCCTTCCCAGGGAAATAATTGGCTTGGTAGTTTGGTTTGCCCTGTTCCCATGATACACTGGGCCAGGGACAGACTAATTTGCATATAGCCAGGTTCTGAGCTGGGATGGTGCAGTGAGCTAAAAAACGGAGTTGGATTAAGCCCTGATCTCTTGACTGGGTGAGAGTATTCTGCTTAATTCAGAAACTCTGTCCATCACCACCCCCTGTTGTTTAACTAGATTGTCTGGAGGCACAAAAGACTAGTGGCAAACCCTTGGTGAGTGTGCTCAGGCAGGAAGAGCATTTGTGATGTGCAAGAGTGGTAGGTGACAGCTCCTTCCCCTAGTTAAGTCAGAGCTGCCCATCTTGCCAACACCTAGCTTCCATTTGTCTCATTGTCTGGAACTAACTGCCAGCTACACCCCGTCATGTGACTTAGGTACAGGCTGCAGAAACCAAATGCAAACTTTCTAAAAGTATACAAATAGTGATGGATGGAATGGTTGACTTATCTCAGCCACTGGTAATCACTTGTAGGTGCATCCAAATCCATAATTACTTTGCACACCATGTTATCTTAGTTTGGACACAGCTGTATTCAAATCAATCTTGGTCCTGCTCCAAGAGGAACAATCCAGCCCAAACTGCCAAGGCAAAACAAGGTCCTTCCTGAACTGGAATAGAAACAACCCTGGAACAGTTTTGCTTTAGTTATGGGCTCATAATCCAGTTACACCTTGGTTCCAGTGACTCAGCGTGCATGGCACACATATCTGGGCAGACCTGTCCCACTTAGGGAAGCACAATAAGTATCTAAAACAGTGATTAGAGGGAATTTTTGAATTAATCTCAGCCACTGGTAAGCACTTGGACAGCATCCCAATCTTTTGTTATTTTGCACACCATGCCACCTCAGTTTGGACCCAGCATTATGCACATCAGTCTTGACCCTGCTCCAAGAGGAACAATCCAGTCCAAACTGCCAAGCCCAAGCACAGTGATTAGATGGAAACCTTCCCAATCTTTCTTTATTTTGTACACCATTCAACCTCAATTTGTACCCAGCTGTATGCAAATCAGACTTGACCCTGTGCTAATAGGAACAGTACAGCCCAAACTGCTGAATTAGTGATGAGTCAGAATAAAAATGTGACAGGGCATTTACAAACCCATTGTTTTGAACCAGGAGTATAAGTACATCTGAGATAATACTGTGCTAAGAAAAATGACCAACTAGCTTGATGAATAAACCTGCATTGAAGATTTTGCAAGCACTGAAAATTCCAAGACCAGTTTTGATTTCAAATGATATTCTAATTTGCTTCAAACGATGTCTCTATTGAGTACAAGCCATTTTCGTGACTTAAAGTTTTCTATGGAGAGCTGAGTAGTTCCATTCGGACTATGTCAAAATCTGGGATAAATAATAAAGAAGGTGTTCTAATTCATCATCTTTTTAAAGTTTGTACAAAGCTGCCCCAACTGTTTTCGAGGCATCTAATTCTACAGTACATTTGCTTGCAGTGGCAGGATGACATATGATAAGCGCTTGAGAGAACATAGGGGCATATTATCAAGGACCGGTGTTAAAATTATCGCTGTTTTATCGGCAGGAAACTGCCGATAAAACGGCGATAATGGGCTTGATAATACGCCCTTGTTAATTCCCATAGAAGCGCATGTTAACCTCAGAACATGGGCTTCTATGGGAATTAACAAGGGCGTATTATCAAGCCCATTAACGCTGTTTTATCAGTAGTTTCCTGCCAATGAAACGGCGATATTTTAACACCGGTCCTTGATAACAATCCTCATATTTTTTAGTTTATTCATTCAGCTTAATTCTCCTGGCAAAACCTCTCCTTTTCGCAAAACAGTCACTTTTTATCTCTGCAAAATGGTTGATAAATGGTTGCTAAAGGTTTGTCAATTCAAGGAATCTTTGAGCTTCTTTAACATGAGTAGGTTGAGCACAGTCCAACAACAGCTGAGACATTTTTTTGATCTGTAGAACGACCAGAACCATTCAATCTAAATTTAAGACATTCACCTTTTTGTTTCTCAAATACACACTTCCCAAGGTTGCAGAGCATACAATTTTGTTGAGGTCTTAATATTGCCAATAGTGTCTTTGAAAACAATAGCGTATAATCCAAACATAAGAATTCAAACTGATTCTAGACATTAGAGAACAGTAAATGCATACTTGTTGAAAATGACAGGAGCCCCTTACAATGCAAATGATAAAATATTGAAAATGCCCAAACGGGGCGCGAAAAGTCATTTTCAACTTCCCACTTTTGTATACACTCAACAAATGCCATAGACGTTGTCATTCTAGTTTAGTAAAGACGGATGTTTCAGTTCAGGCCAATGCAAAATGCAGAAGAGAAACCAATCAGATAATCCATTGTTACTCGATATTGCTTAAACTCTGCAGGGCAAGAAGCAAAATGAATTGTAAAAGAATCCAAATATTCTCTTAATTTCACTGGATCCCCAGAAAAAATAATTGATTATTGAAGGAACTGCGATATCTAGAGACCGTAATGACATCACCTGCTTTAATGCTGAATTAACGAAACTTAAATTGTTATGAGTGTCACAAACTGTCAAAAACTGGACAGTGAGACGGTCTGCTGAGCCCCCTTTATGATTGCCAGAGGACAGGGCAACTCCTCTCAGTAAAACCAGTGTCATGCTGCCCTGAATATTATACTTGAATAATACACACGAAAGGTGTCAGGTGTAACCAGAAGAGGGTCCCAGTTAGGAAGTAAAAAACACACTAAGAGTAAATAAACTACTTAGCAATCTTTTAGACTTTGACTGAAGATGAAGCTTAATACTGAAGTTATAAGCAAGGCAGAAACCTCCTCCCACCTTAAGGTAAAAGGAAAGAGCTAAGGAAAATATAGCAGTAAATGTAGCGGATGCAGTAGAAGAATTAATAGATAGAATTAACACCTTAGGGACCAAAATAGAAATACGTTGTCAGGATGCAATGTGGGATGTGCTTACCATTCCGAAATTGATCCAATAGTCACGCTACTCTGAGGGTAATACGCGTGCATGTCTTTAGGAGGAGTGGAGGATGGAAGGATGTACATGATGGCTGCAAAATCCTTACCTCTTAGAAAGATGTGTTTTCTGACACCATCCAGTAAGGATAATAATGACTGCATTTTGTATGAGCCTACAGGATTCTCATAAGACTTGCTGTAGTAGGCAGCCAACTTGAAGTACCAAGAATAAATTCCTCATAGCCCCTAGAAACCATAGCAGTATCTTGCAAAGAATAGATTTGTACTTATTGGATCGGAGAGTCTTCCATAGAGGGAACCAACTCTTTAGTTTATTTATAAGGAGTCATACATTGTGATATGGAACTCTTGAGCACGTGCTTGTTTCTAAAGGAGTCATTCAAAGTAAATATGGACTCTTTAGCAATTGATTGTTTCACAAGAGTCACCTGTAGGATTACGAACTTTATTAAACTGTTTATTCCTCAAGGAATCAGCCATTTGGGTAGGAACCATTGGAAACTCAATGAAAGTATTTTAGAACAGAAGTATAGTTGTATGGAATGCTGGAATCAAATACTTGCATTGGCCAGGGTTGAAAACAATGCATGTACTACTGATGAATGGTGTCCTGTTACAGTTATCCATTTGTGCCCTAGAAGTCACAGGCCAAGTTGCATATGGCCATGTCTGAACTGGGCTGGCAGAGCGGGCTAAAGAACGGTGATGGATTAAACCCAGATATGTTGAATGGGTGTGAGTGTTTGATTGGTTCAGTTGCTCCGTCCATCACCACGGAGAAGTGTGGCTCACTGGTTAGAAGCGGCAGACCCTGAAGCAGAGGTCAGGCCCGGGACCAGGGTTCAATTCCTGACGCGGCAGAGTCTTGGGCTCAATGTCCGCGGACTCGATAATTCTCGCCTCGGTGCCTACTCTAATCATGGGTCCCACTTTGCAACTCTGGGCAATAGCTTGCTTAATCTCCACAACGGCCCCAACAGCGCTGGGATGCCAGGCTTCACCTTGGGGTGCCCAGGAGGAGGCATCTCACAGGGAAAGCCAGGAAGGGGTCCACAGCAGTATACAGCACCAGGATGCCCCGAGATGGGGCGACAGTGTGCTTTACAAGTATACACACATTTACATTTACCACCCCCTTTTGTACCGCTAGAAGTCAAACCAGGCATGGTTAATAATTTAATCGTTTTGAAGACAGTTCTAACTGGTGGAAAAAAAGTCATTATAAGCCCTATGATCATTCAGTTACATATCAAAACTTAGGTCTTCATTTACAATGAATTGCCTTAAGGCAGCACCACTAGTCTTTTTGCTGCACTACCCTATGCCAATTCGAAAGTGCAGGAATGCAATGTATTTACAAGATACAGTGCATTCCTGTCCTTTCGGCATGAGGCGAAGGGATGCTTTCCTGCACAAAAAACATCCATGTATGCTTTTTAAGGAGAAATAAAGATACTTCTCCTCGTTACATCTCCCTTGGGGAGGCATACAGTTTTACAGGTTCAGAGATCCTTGTAAATCTGGGAATGTTTCAAAACCCATGTGTGTTGTGTGAGAAAACCCACTACAATGCCCATGGAACGCCCCACTGATGCAGTGTAAGGCAACACAGCGACTTGCACTGCGTTGCCTTACATTATATCTATGAGGTCATGAAAAGCCAATCAAAGTGTCTTTGTGTGCCCTCATAGATATGGGTCTACACTCTGCGCCTTTGGAGAATCATAAAAAGAGATGCTCTTGCAGCACAAGGGGCTAGCAAATAAGATTCTTCAATGTATTTCTGCTTTGAAGAAATGCTGAGTTTCAGATTGCAAAAGAGAGCAGAAAAAGCACGTATATCAGAGGCAACACTTCAAATTTAAGCAGCAGTGTTCAAACGATAGCTGTACTAAATCTCTCCTTTGCTTTTTGGAGATCAGCGCTCAAGTAATGCAGATTAAGTCAAGCTATGCAATGAGTCATGTCACAATATCTAGCATCTCAGCATGTCTTCCTTGAGCCCTCTCCTTTTTCACAGCCCTATTTTCTAACTCCATGATTTTGTTGTGGAGTTGGCTTTAGGTTTGGTGAAGTGTGGAAGATAGCCTTGTTTGTGTTGGAGCTATATTTCAATGTGCATCCTGAAAAAGGGTGTGAAGAATGCAATGGAAAATTAGGGAACGAGTGCATTGTAACACGTTCATATCTTGATGATTCAAAGAGTGATTGACAGCACAGGAAAATATCCTACTTCATCTTCAATAGGGAACCTTGGATAGCATTCCATGAACAGACTACATTCTTGGTAAGTAAAGTTTTTTTAGGCTCGTCCACATCTCTTTCCTGAAAAGTATGACTCTGTTTTTTGCAAGTTCAACTAGTTTCGCCTCTCTTTGACTAGCTCAGTCCCATCATCTCTCTCCAGCTGAACATCTCTTAGGCTGACTGCAAGAGCAGTGTCCAGCAACATGCTGCCTGATAGAATAAGGAGAGTGCTGTCTTCTTCTGAAGACATACAAGATCTGGTAAGCACTCAGCACATCTATCAATAACCATGTAAACACCAATTATGATATCTCTTAGAGAAGATGCACTCATCCCTTCTCGACTCCTTTCAGTTAAAAGCCTTCCCAGAGGCTAACTTCCGCTCTTCACACACCTACCCTTCATAAGAGATAATCATAAAAAAACAGACTCTACAAAGCTACAAATCAACATGAACAATCTTCTGCTGAACTACCAGCCAAAAATCTGAATGAAGACAGCTACTCACTAGTGCTTTCTTCATCAACAACAAACAAGCATCTGCCTCATGAGTCTTTCTGACCTCCATTGCCCCTAAGCACTAACCTATACTGTGGAAGTTTGCATGGGCTTCTCAGACACAGTTTTGCAATAGTTCATCTCCTATGTTACAAATGACACCACATTGTACAGATAGGAACTGCAAGATCCCAAAAACTTGCCATATCCTGCCCTGTTCGAGAGATCCATTCTATACCCATGATCGTCAAATCTACATGGTACTGCAGATCTTTACACTCACTCTGATAACAACACAAAGAGCATTTAAGCCATTAAACCGTTTTATAAGTACAAAATATGAAGTGGTAAAAGGTAGAGACTCATTTTGGTCAACATAGAGTTGAGTAAAAAAGGGGATCACAGTAGTACCACTATGTTACAAATGGGTTTTGCCCATTTAGTAGACCAATATTTTTTGCTTTTTGATCACCTGATTTTGTATCTTATTGTGGATGAGTCTCACTCCGAGTAACTTCATGCTAAATTGGGCTGCACGTGTATACCACCAGAGACTGTGTTTAAGATAAGGCTGATACGAAACAGTCAGGTTAATGGGCACTGGAATGGTTACCATGAACACGTATATGCACACAGTTGTAGGCTGCACATCAGAGACTAGATTTGTGCACAGTCTATTAGCTGTACAGAGGTAACCATCCAATTTGATCTGTCAAAATCCCTCTTTGACAGGCCTAAATTGTACTTTTAGCTATAATTAGGTCACCCATATGTAGGCCTTATTGTCACTTTAAAGATATTTAAAAGCAGGAAACATTGCCATTAATGTTGAGCATTTCCTTACAGTGAAATGCCTCCAAAAGCAATTTTCACTGTAGCAAGGCTGGCTGCTGCCTTATGAAATCAGTGGGCTACATTGTTACAATTATTAAATGCTAAATGCAGATTTGTAGCAGCTAGAGAAATAATTGTTCCACTCTTTTGAATTGTAATTTAAAGTCCTCTTTAATGCCAATGCCACATTTTAAATTATTACTATAGAAATGCCACTTTTAGGGAGTTATACACTAACTGACAGTGGGGTAGCCCTATAATACCAGGTAATGTATGATATATGAAACAATGGTCTTGTTGGATTGAGATTTGTATTAAATAAAAAAAAATATCTTTTTGTAATTGTATTTCATGCTCAAAATATAAACGTAAACCTGGAAAGGAATCAAAAAAACAAGTAGGCCTGAACACATCAGTTATTAGATAAATACAAAATTTTCATAATAGTAAATCGATAATAAACCGCTCAATGTAAACATTAGCTGCTCCATAAGTGCTAAGTGCCAAAGTACTTGTGCAGTACATCAAAAAATGACAATACAAGTACACACAATCCAAGAATTGCAATTCTCTTTAGTAAGGCTGCCTGTTGTAGCACAATTTGTGTTCCCTCTCATGTAGGCTATTGTTCATGTGTCCATAAATGCCTGGCACTGAAATATTACAGTGCCAGTAACACCAACAATAATTGTTGACGTTTCAACCCTTTTAAAAGGCGTATAATTCTGTTACATCTCCTGGGGACTTCATCAGGACTGGGTATGGAACAACCTGTGTGTAAAGGCAGTCCTCAAGTATGTACAGTTAAAAACTAATCATGAGCAACTGTTGTTCATCAGTGTGACTCAACTAGAGTCAAGAAAATTCATTTGAGACCCTCAGAAGCCACAGAGTGTCCCTCTAAGTTATTGGATTCAGTGTGGTGTCCAGGAATTACAGAAAGACTGCAAAAACTCACCTAGATAAACTGGTGGATGTGTGCCGCTTAATTCAATCGCATCATGGACTAGATCCCCTGCATGAAAGTGTTTGAAGAATTTATAGCTGAGATATTGATCTAACCTCCATTTTGGTAGAGGTCTCAAAGTGACCTACCTCATAATCACTGGAAATGCTACCACTCAGTGGGAATCAACATGGGCCAGTCCACCAGACAATAAAGAAATAGCACAGAGATGTGTGCGTGTACTCTTCCTGCTGGGGACAAACCCTCCTAGAAAGTTGACGGCTTGGAGGTAAGCTTTCTATATATGCAATACAATTCATCTTGTTATAAACAGTGCAGCAGACTGAAAATCATGTGCACTGGGTGTTACTTAAAAAGGAAACAGAATTTCTGCAAATTTGGGCTCTTCACCAGTCTAAATCAGTAAAACATCATCAGTATACCTCTGCCATAAAGTTATGTTTTTCTAAAAAGGGCTTACTGACCGCAATCATATGGCTACCTTCATAATGGTCAATGTAAATGTTTGCCAGGTCTGTGGCAAAGATGGCTCCATTCACTACCTCCCTAGTTTGATAATAATAATCTCCCTGGAAACTAAAAAAAATCTTAGTTTCTTATTAGTTCCACAATAGATTTTGTTCGACCCATGTAGGCTGGTCTCTATGGTTAAGTACCTCCCTTATGAGGGGCATGGTCTGGCAACAATCGAGAATGGCCATCTGATTCTGGAGCTCCACCGAGAGGTGGGCCCGAACAAATACAATGGCATCCACGGTGTGGAAGGGGTCCCACAACACACCCCTCTGCTCCGCACATACTTTTTGCCGCCTGACCGGGGAGTATACTGACTGCAGCAGCAGCCTTTCCATTCTGATTCTGCCACATACAAGTGAGGCTGCAGGGCCTGGAGGCAGAAGCAAAGCTTCGGCCATCGCAAAGCAAATTCGCCCGTTCCCCTGGAAACAACCATCGGAAGCTGCCGGCCCTGCAGATTCCGACAACTTCCCTGGAAACTTGGGGCTGGCTGCCCCGAACAGTGTTCTGCACACCAACTGCGGTCTCGTCGGGTGACCAGAATGGCCCCCTTGTGGCCCCAGCACATCAGCACAACCACGCCCCAGGGCCTATGATGATCATAACAATGTGAGGCCTGGATTCGGACTCTGGCTCACTGCGACTTCTCGTCAGTAGGTGGGGGCTCTATACTTCCCCCTACGCCTCCTCACTCCCACACTGCCATATCAACAGGCATACTGGGGCTGAATAACACCGTCTTCGCGCCATCCCACCCCCAGAAGGTCCTGACTATTACGGCAATGGAGCATTGGACCGCAACTGCAAGATACACCACCCTACAACAACACTATTCAATTCAGCTCTCCGGTGCCCACTGGAAAGGGTATGGGGGCACAAGCAGCCCAAGTCAGGCCAGTATAGTGCAAGTGACCTTCCACCCGACCAGCTTGCTCTAAGGATAAGAGCATACTCCCGATATAAAATGCACACCTCATAAAGTGGGGGCCTATCTACCTTGAAACATCCGGTTGTACTATTAGGAGCAACCGCCAAGTGCTCCTCGATGACCACCAGTGACTGACTTCTACCATGCCTACCATACTCTTTGCTACCCGGCATTCACAAGTGCAGATCTAGGTGTTGAGTGAGCTCTGACTTTGGGGGAAGGGCCAGGGCCAATCCCATTGCAGCACTGCAGCACCGCCCCACCAGCATGCCATATGGACAGATGGCATACCCACGATGTGGTGAGGATCCACTGGATATTTGACATCCACCGCACCCCTAGAGGACTTGACCAGAGCCCAATGGGCGGCGCAAGGGGGTTCTTTGCCGGAGGTCTTCGATGTTGATTGCCAACAGGTTCTAGAAGATGGGGTGTTGGAACAGATGTGTAATGAGTAGAGTGGGAGTGAAAGTGAGTCTAATAAATAGCTATGAGTGTCCGAAAGTCCCCGTTTCGCTGGATACTGATGCTATGATTAAAACTGACTAGAAGACTGGTGGCTGTTGAGGAGAATTAAACCTGCTGCAGCTCAAAGTGTGGGGTAAAAAGTGAAAGTGGTCAATAGGTCGAGATGTTTCATGCCTTAATTCTCCTAAAGGATAAGCTGCATGTCATTAGGACAGGGGAGAGGGCTCATCTACTCTAAAGTAGGGTGGATGATCAAGAGAGTGTCCTAGGAAGTACAGTCCCTGTGATTTGGATTCATGTTTAGTCCAGAGATCAAGGGAGGTGTGAATAATGGCTTCCTTCTGGCAAAAAACATGGAGGGAAAAAATAGAGATACACAACAATGGTAAGGAAACACTGTATCACAATGGAGAGGAGCCTGTGACACAACACACTGATTTGGGATGGGTAATTGAATGATATACCATCATGTGTGACACAGTGTCAAAGGTGACCGGCCAACCTGTGGATAAGCTTAAAAACATGTATGGTACATACTGGTTAATTGTGTACATCCTGAGACAGTTGAGTCCTACTGCCACAACAGTGTCCCCTGACCAATCTGCCTGGAAGGAGGGGTAGTGGTGAATAGGGGTATGGGGAGAAGGGACCGGACTCACCTAGAAGGTACCCCGGCCAATCTGTCTGAAAGGAGGTTTAGTGGTGAAGGATGGTATGGGGAGAAGGGACCGGAGTCACCAAGAAGGGAATTTTGGTAACCCCCAGGCTGGATGTCCGAATCTTCTGTAACACTGGAAAGGGCGAAAAACCTATTGTATGGAGGAAGTGGTAGTGAATAGGGGTGTAGTTTCAAAAGGAGGAGTACGGCCATGTCGTGGACTGGAGTGTGGGCCGGGTGAGCGGAGTGAGCGCTGCTGTGCTCAGTCCCCTAGTCAATGACTATGGGAGAGGCCACGCGGGCCATGGTGTTTGTAGGTAGACTGCACCAAAGAAGGATTGGAAGAGAGAGAAAGCCGGGGTATTAGAGTGTTGCCAGTATCAGAAAAAACAATGTCTGGCTGGTGGCTGCCATGGAGCAACTTCACATATGGGGGTCGATGCGTAGGGTGGAGTATCGATGTCTAGTAAACTATAAGGGAAGGTCCTACGGTTGCATATCTTATTGCAGCTTTCTGGTTTATGGTGGTAGGTTGCTGCATATAAATATACGGGGGTAGCCGTTGGGAATGGAAGAGTGCCGACGTATTAGGGCGCCGCGAGTGGTGGAGGTTCCGCAATGAGGGCTGGTAGGGAGGATATTGGTTATGACCGGAGGGTGGCTGTAGCGTTGCTATTACACAGGGGCAGTCGAAATCCCTCTTGGAAGGTCACTGCCAAGTGTGCTGTGAGGGGAAGGAGGGAGTTCCAGTTGCCAGTGTTCGGTCGCTACTTGATATCCTGTGACTGGACGCTGCCTGAAGACATCTGAGGGTGGTGGGGAGCAGTGGAGTTTTTTAATGATCCAGATGGTGTGGTAGGGTGGCATGTGCCATGGGGAAGTCGCATGATTAGAATAGGACAGCAGCATGGAGGAAACCTGCCTTTAGGCTATGGTTGGAGGGGGGCACACAGGAGCAGATAAAGTATGCTGGCAAAGCTCAAGTCGGGTAACCAGGGGAGCTCTAGTGCCAACTGTAGCGGAGAGGAACCCCCACTAAACAAAACCCGTTGTGGTGGTGAAGGAGTCTGCCATCTTGGCATTAAGTGGTTGGTTTTGAGAGTTAAGGCAGGGATGTATGGAAATGCCTGTGGTTTCAAGGCAATGGTAGGTTGCTGCTGGGAATCACACTAACTCACCGGGGTATTGGGTTCCTGCTCAAGAGAGCTACCCACGTCAGGACGCCTGGGGAGATAACAGGACAGACAGTGGGTGGTCTTAAATACTACTGGGGGATTTGAAGTGTGTACAGGAAATGGAAACAGACGCATGAGATGGCAAGGAAAGGGTGCCATATAGGAAAGAAGGAGAGGAAGAGGGGAAGTGGCCGCCATCTTGGAGTGGAGTCGGGCTATGGAACCACCAAATAGAATCATGAAAGTATCATTCTAAGGGGATAATGATAGGCCGAATACCGGTGGAGGCCAGGGGGTGGGGGTTCATCACAAAGTGATTTGAGTAAGGACATGACAGGGAGCCTGCTAAAGGAAGCTGGGGTAGTGAAGGGCCCCATGGGAAACATGGCTGAGGGAGTCTAGACATAAGTGTGGAGGGCTATTTTTATGTGAAAATTAAGAGAAGTGAGGAATGATGTGGCACTTCCTCGGGCCACTGTTCTTTTGAATGGAGGGTGAGCAGGGGGTGTCAGACTGTAGGGTGTTGATTATCACAGATAATCAGCGGCCCACCTCGGACCATGGTATGTCATCGTTCAGTTCTGTAGTGTGTGTAGACTAGAGGAAAATCTAGTGTTGTTCCTTGTTAAAAAGAGCAGGTTGGCTGATAGTGGGAAAGGACTCTAGTATTGTCCATTGTATCTTGTCATGTGTGTGAGATGCATCTCGATGTAGTGGAAGAGCATTTTGGATGTAGATCTACTGCACCTGATATTACTATGGTGTAGTGTGATTCTAGTCGTAGCAGCCCTGGTCGACATACCAACATATTTTTCTGACAAGGGCATGTAATTAGGTAGACACAGTTGCAGGTATTGCAGTTGGCGTGCTAGTTTTGGGTCCAAGCAAAGTAAGGACTCAGTGTGACTTCCTTGAAAGGACGGGTGAAGGGGCACATGCTACACCACCCACAGTGGTAATGGCCTGTGATAGAGGGAAGCCCCCACAATTGTTGTTGACCTGGTGAGCGTTTGGGTAGTGGTCTGGTGTGTATGATGTTGTCCCTTATGCTGGTGATGTGTTTAAAGGAGAAATGCGGGGTAGCAGGTGTCATCTTCCCAGTGTGCAGGATAGGCCAATGCTTCTTGATGATCTTTTTTATCATGTTTGATTGAGGGGAAAAGGAAGTGACACAGGTGATGGTGTCACAAGGGTCAGTTCATGGGGCCTTATTTATAAAGGCCTTGCATCAGTTTTGAGCCGTCGGTGCGTCACTTTTTGTGACGCACCAGCGGTGTAAAAAATGCACCTCGTTGCGCCATGTTTAAATAGTGAGGCACCTAGGTAGATGCGTCACTTTTTAAACCCCTGCGCCACATTATACCTGCGTCAGGTATAATGTATGCAGAGGGGGTATTCCCCCGCAAAAAGCCTCGTAATAGTGACGCAGTGAAATCTATGAGATTTCATTGCGTCACTTTTAGGACGCTGTTGCGTCAAAATCTTGCACCAGCCTCACAGCAGGCGTAAGACTGACACAAGCCCTTTCACATGAAGCTTTCCCCATGTGAAAGGACGCATTGCTGGCGTCACTTTTGCTCTTACAGATACGTCAGAAATACTGACGTATCTGTAACTCCTTGCGACATGATGCGTCATACATTAAATATGACGCATCAGGAATGTCGTAAGGAGTGCGCAGTGAGAAGTGACGCAGCGATGCGTCACTTTTCATAAATGAGGCCCATGGTGTTCAAGGAGTCCTTCCCAGTTATTATTATGCGCTTGTTTGTAGGCTTTGTGTACAGCAGCCTGGGGGAAGTGTCTGGCTACTAAGTAAGTTGTTAGTACTTGGTCCTGTTTGTGGTAGTCATTGATGACACTGCAGTTGCAGTGGAATCGCAAAAATTGTCCAAACGGGAGGTTGTCCCACAGGTGTTTGGGGTGGTGGCTGTCGTACCTAAAAAGACTATCGCAGTCGGTGTTTTGGTGGACGTTTTGCTGTTGTTGAGGGTGATCAGCAGGTTGAGAAAGGGGAGCTCTGATGAGGAGAGATTGCTGCTGAACCTAAGAAAACGGTGGAGTGTGGTGGCTCACTGGTTAGAGGCGGCAGACCCGGAAGCAGAGAACGGCCCAGGACCAGGGTTCAATTCCCGACGCGGCAGGGTCGTGGACCTGGGTCAACGGACTCGATAATTCTTGCCTCGGTGCCTACTCTAACCAGGGATCACACTCGGCAACTCTGGGCATTAAGCTTGCCTCATCTCTACAACGGCCCCTCACAGACGCCGGGGATGCCTGGTTTCACCTTGGAGATACCCAGAAGGGACCATCTCACAGGGAAAGCCAGGACAGGTTCCCCAGCAGTCTTCAGCGCCAGGACACCCCAAGATGGGGTAACAGTGCGCTTTACAAGTATCATCATTACATTACATTACATTTGAGGGTATTCATCCATATTCAGAATTCAATGCAGGTCGTGTGTGAGCCCTGCCACAGGATGAGGAAATCATCAATGTATCTGCACCACACCATAATGTTGGCTAGGTAGGGGATGTCATTGTTGAGGATGTATCTCTGCTCAGAGACAGGCCAGACTAGGAGCAAAGGTACTCCCCATCAATGTGCCCTGGGTCTGGTGGTAAAATGTGTCCTTGAATTGGAAAAAGTTCTCCTTGAGGGGCTAGGGTGGCACACTCCATAATGAAGCTGATCGAGGTGGCTGAGGACCAGGCTTCAGCCCTAAGGCTGGTCTCAATGACCTCCAGGGTAGCATCTTGAGGTATATTGGTGTACAAGGCTTCCACATCTAGAGTGACAAGGATGTCCACATGGGTGTCCTCACTCAGGTTTTCCGGGAGGTTCAGGGCTGCAGTGGTGACTTTGAGAAAAGACTGGGTCTTGGTAACCAATGGTCGCAAAAAATAGTCACAGAACTGTGACAGGGGTTCTAAAATGGACGCAATGCCAGATGCTATATGTCTCCCTGTTGGTAGTCTAGTGGCTTTGTGGATCTTAGGAAGGGTGTAGACGTAAGGTGTCCTCAGGTTGTTGGTAAACAAGAAGGCGGCTTCTTTTTTTCTTATCCATCCCTGTGCTTCGGCGGCAAAAACAATGGAGGGGATGTATTTTTTAAGAAGGCTAGTGGGGCCCTCTCTGATGGGGTATAGTAGTCACAATTCTATAACTGACATTTGTATTCTAGGTTGTAGTCCATGGTGTTGAGGATAACAATGGCGTTGCCTTTGTTGGCTTGTTTTATGGTTACAGATTCATCCTTGCAGATTGAGCTCATTGGCTCGGTATCTGCTTTAGATGTTAGAGAAGGCATTCTTGTGTGTGAGTTGTGTCACCTCTTTAAGTACTGCCTATTCGAAAGTAAGAACTTCTGTCGGAACCATCCCTGTTGTGGAAGTGAAGGTGAGGGGGTGTGGAGCCCTGCATCTGAGTTGTCTGTCTGAGGTTTGTCCAGGACAAATGCATGTAGGTGGATTTTTCTAAAGAACTGGTGTAGTTCCTGTGTGGCCCTTAAGTTGTCTTCCTTGGGGGTGGGGACGTATCCCAGACCTTTGCTGAGGACGGAGATTTCCATGTCAGTGCGGACCCTGGAGGACAGGTTAACTATCAGTTTTTCTTGCCGGCAGTGTGGCTCCTGGTCTGTCTGGAGGTTTCAGTGTCTGCGGTTTGCCATTGCATGCTTCTGCTGCGCGCCTCTTCTTCTTCCTCTACCTCTGCCCCAACCTCTGCCTAACACAGGTGGGGTGAAGTAGGGTTGCGGGAAGGCAAGTGGTGGTCCTGGCGGGTACATCTGGTAGGTATGCCATCCGTGTGGGGGTCCTTGGTAGGGTGGTCCGGCCATAGCCCATCCATGGTGGTGGATTTGTGGGTTCCTGTGGGTATCATTGTATCCCTTGCTCCCATAGCTGGAGTTTCTGCTGGATGATGAATATTGTGTCCTTGATGTGCTGTTCTCATCAGATGACGCATCACTGGTACCCGTGTACTTCTCTTTTGAGTAGGGTAAACTTTTTCCTTGTCAAACTTTTTGCTATCCTTCTGTAGTTAGTTAATCTTCTGTTTAAGTAGGTAGTCTCTGGTTTAGTTGATTTCCATGTTGATTTCCGCTAGTTTGTTCTTGTATGCGTTGATTTTAATCGTAGTCTTTCGGTCATTTTTTGCCATTGTGATCTTGATGAGAAGGTCATCCGCCAAGCGTTTCGCCATATTAATGATTAGTATAAGCTAATCCATGAGGCATTTCCATGCCACCAGGGACAATTCCCTTCTGAAGACCATGTCCTCTAGGAAGACGCGTGGCATGTTCCTAATGATGAGCCCACCCGGGGCGATGTTATCACACAGTTATTCTGTCATGGGTAGACCGTGAAGTGTGATTTTAACATAAAGTCTTTTCATGGTGGTTAGTGTGTTCCAATCCTCAGTCTGGGTGTTATCTGCGGTCAATCCTTCTGCCCCCAATACTGGTGGCACTCTGAGTATTTCAGATACCATTTTGTCATCACAGGAGAGACCCTGGTGGAATTCCATCGTGAAAGGGCGTTCCTGGGAGAGAGAGATCCAGATCCAGATCCAGACGAACCCCTAGTGTGCCTTCTTTCATTGAATCCTTGTCGATGTCCAAGGCCAAATCGATAGTCCATGGTCCTTGTTAGTGGGAAACAACGTTACTCTTCCTTACCTTTGATGATGCTTTGTTGTCCTTGTGACTATCTGGGCTGGGAGAAAAGCCTAATATACCTCAAATAATACTTTTAAACAGAACTGTTTGTGTCCTGTATATTGTCTGTTGGATTGTTTGCTTCTTTTTAATCCATGGATGGGTGTAGAAGTATGTATTTGTGTGTGCACGCACAGCAGTCTGTTGATGTGCTGCACTGTCTACATTCCTGTGTGTATCTGATATCTACGTGAATCTGTGTGTGATTGTATTGTGTCCGAGTAATTAAGTGCATGCACTATACAAAAGTTCAACCTACTGGCTTTGTCAATGCTTGTTTTGAATAGTTGACCTCTTTTACGTATTTCACACATTTTTCGTCCCGTTTTTATCCCATATCTCCTTCTTCACCATCTTTGCTCTTTTTGGAACTGAATTATTATGTATTGATTTTACGTTCAAACAGCATTTTGCTTTTAATAATGTATCCTGCAAAGCTCTAAAATGATCACATTGTTAACTGAGGTGGCCTCTGTAGTTATGTTAAGTGCAGCTTTGTTCCTCGGCTTTCACTAATGTTCAATTTGTATGCATACAAGTTGATTGGGTTTTCTCAATAGTGCTGTGTACTACAGGCCAGCCAGTACTTATCACTGATTCAGGGCCAGCTGTATCATTGTGCGCCACATTGCCAAAGGGTCGCTGGACAAAGTGGCTGCCTTTGTCATGCCACAAAGGCAATAATGAGGTGGAAAATTTCACATTAGCACAGCTGATCTGTTATTCGCCTCCTTTAACTTTTTAATTTATGCAGAAAAAGACATGATTAACAAAATTGAAGGTTAAAAGATAAGGTTTGTATATTGAACTTTACAAATGTTGTATTCTTTTTTCGTTCAATTTAATTAATATACGAGGAATGCAAATCGAAGCAAATGCGTACAGAACACATTTTAAACGTATTATTTGCAATGCAACTGGTTTACTTAGAATAGAGAGAGTGGTAACCCACAAAGTAGACTGAGCCAAATTTTGAGTTGACATTTTGGATGCATGGTTGAAGAATCATGGGTGGAGAGTGTTTATCTACTCCATAGAAAAGCGAGGTCATAACATTTTTGCTCAAGAGGCTGAAAAGAAGAAATATTAGACCATTTGCTTCACTCTTCCCTAGAATCCTTCTTAAGTGATGGTGGATGATGCAGATTTAGTCAGTTTAGATAGGAGGTAAGAAGTACAATGAATTCCTGAGCCTGCTGTTTCACTCTTCTTTTGGAGATCAATAAAGCTTGGATAGTCATAATTCAGTCTCTGAATATCATGCGAACTTTAAATTGTTTCTTTTAATAGTGTTCGTCAAATTACATTCTTAGCAGAAAGAAAGAAAGGCGACCTTTTTAGCAGATACATTTAAGGCCTCACACTAATGTTTACGTTGTTCACATCAATGTTCACCCTATATATGTGTGGGTGCTTTGTGTGAATTTAGTAAAACAAATGTCTCAGAAACCTTAAAACCCAAATGACAAAATGAAAAAGCAAGTGATAGTTTTAGAAATTGACCCACCGATGAACCTGCATGGATTGTACCATCACAATAGACCCGTATCGCATCACACCCCACCATAACCGCCACTGTGCAACTCATCCTCTCTGCAGGCCCTCACATCCCTCCTTTGGAACCGACGAATTGCCCGACCGCGTGCCTTGTTCCTTGCGCCAGACTTCACATCACATGGCCTCCTCAACAGCATACTCGACGATGATTCAGACCCTCGCATTGCATCCTTGCGGCATCTCGGAACACCTGCTTCAGTTTGGCCCGCTTGATGCATCTTTGACTTGAATCCACGCAACAGTCCACAAGCCAGGACTTAAGGTACTTTGGATAGTTGGGCCTAACTGTATCCTTGTAGCGGGCCCGCAATCTGTCATGGTCAGCCTAAACTTGTGACTTTGTCCTGGTCTGGCACAACCAGATATCCACATGGTATGTCACCCTTCTTCAGCCAGGCTAGCTTGAATCCAGTGGCACAGTGAGCAATACACGTACATCTGGGCATACCCATCCCACTTAGAGCGAAAAGTGTTACAGCAAACAAAAGATGGACGGAATGTTAACATTGCAAACATTCTCCCCCAGTCAAAAGATCTGGGTTAAATCCATTGTTCTTTTGCCCACTACGCCACCCCAGTTCGGACCCAGCGATATGCAAATCAGTCTTAACCCTGTGCCCCATGAGAACAGTCCAGACCGAACTGCCAGGCCACGCCCTCCCTGGACCGGAAACAAGCATCCTGGGGCCGGTTTCAGGGTATGTAACACTTTTCGCCTTAAGTGGGATGAGTATGAACAGACGTTGGTCCCTCACTCACTGTGCCACTGGATTCAAGCTAGCCTGGCTGAAGAAGCGTGACAGGGTGACTAAGGGGACATCCCAGCTTCATGGAATACAGAGCTCCTATCTGTTTCAGTCTTTATTTCGTCTCGATATGTTGTATTATTCACAGCCTTTTCCAGCGAATCCAGATTTGTAATTACTACTAAGTGAAAAGGTTTGATATTGATACTACTCCAAATATGAATGTCAACTTTGTTTGCACTACGCATCCCTTTCACTTCTAACATTGGGTGAAATCTCTTATTGATGCAACATCCACATAATACAGTGTGACTTAGGATCACTAATAAAAGAGAGAGGGACCCTCTACCAAAGGGATGGGGTACCAACTATTGACTTTGTCAAGAAAGCAATTCCCTTTGGACACATTAATCAAGACAACAAAACATACAGAAAAAAATGCAGGCAAACTAAGAGCAGTGCACTAGTGACCCAAATTCTGAAACAACAAATACACTTTCAAATGTACACATTTATTAAAAATATAGTTAAAAACAGGATAAAAAAAAATAAATGTGTAACACTCAGGGGGAAACAGACAATATATGGAACAGATTATATTAAAAATTCATCACACTGGTTCCTAAAGCCAAAAAACAAAGAGAGGAATTCAGAAAAGGTATATTCAGCATTAGTCAGAATAGTCCTTTGGAAGTGTTGTGAATTCTCTCCCCCACTCCTCAACGCGTTTCGACGGGCCAAATATGATGCAGCCGTCTTCTTCAGGAAAAATATATTAGCCGTCTTCCCCGAAATACTATAGTTTAAAAAGAGACAAATCTCAATGTGAATGTTGCGAGTATATCAAATTTATACATAAGGCTAAAATCCATCTGCTAACCAGAATTTGTCAGATCTAACCACTGCTCAACACACTACACTGCCTTACATCAAATAAAACACACTCAACAATACAAAACATAGGTAATACTAACAATTCATTACATTGCTGTTCAGAGGTACTGCATACCTCTGAACAGCAATGTAATGAATTGTTAGTATTAATATACTCGCAACATTCACATTGAGATTTGTCTCTTTTTAAACTATAGTATTTCGGGGAAGACGGCTAATATATTTTTCCTGAAGAAGACGGCTTCATTATATTTGGCCCGTCGAAACGCGTTGAGGAGTGGGGGAGAGAATTCACAACACTTCCAAAGGACTATTCTGACTAATGCTGAATATACCTTTTCTGAATTCCTCTCTTTGTTTTTTGCTTTAGGAACCCGTGTGATGAATTTTTAATATAATCTGTTCCATATATTGTCTGTTTCCCCCTGAGTGTTACACATTTTTTTTTTTTATCCTGTTTTTAACTATTTTTTTAATAAATTTGTACATTTGAAAGTTTATTTGTTGTTTCAGAATTTGGGTCACTAGTGCACTGCTCTTAGTTTGCCTGCATTTTTTTCTGTATGTTTTGTTGTCTTGATCAATGTGTCCAAAGGGAATTGCTTTCTTGACATGACTTAGGATCATTCTCAGGAATTCTTAATAGCTTTTACATGTCCCTACTGTCCTGCATTTTGGCGGAACTCTCGTTCGATTAGGTCTTCAAATGTTTCCTGGTTAATCAATGCCTGTAATCAAGATACTGGCTCTTCACATGGTGACAGTCTTTTCCAGTCCCCTCGGTGAGATAGTGCCGCACTTGACATGAATGTGACAAGACAGAACTAAGTTTCTTGTAAAACATAATGTGAATAAACTACCCAACTCTGTTTACCTATTTTGTGAAACAAACTCAATGAATCATCATTGAGTGATATACATAAGTAACATTTTGGGAAATACACATAATATGGACAGTAGAAGAGAAATGGAAATATGATGCCTCTGCATTAGAGAGATCAACGTTTAAAGGCGAACAAATACAGATTTGATGTAAATCATTTCGCACAAATACTCTCATGAAACGAAAAGGATGAACATACACACATCCTTTACGTCTCGGAGAATAGGGTTGAGGTATACCAGAAAGTGATTTGGAATGTTAAAATGGAAGTAAAGGGAGAGTTGCTCATGTGTTCCTGATCTTTACTGCAGAAGAGCGGTAGCCTCTTTATTCCACCTCTGTCAGAACAACTCAATTTCACATGCTCATCCACTTCAATAAGCGGTATTGGATGTGCAAGTGTTTGATATTGCCATTTGAAAATTACTCAGCAGTGGTGAAAAAATATTTGTTGGCTTGCAACTGAGCATTGATGCCAATAGCATGCTAGAAGTTTAGACATCTGCCAAAGTAGGACTTCGAACAAATGGATGTGCTAAAATATGCCCAAAATGATGATTAATGACTTACTGCCATGGCTGGGCAGAAATCAAATTAGGAGACAGAAGTATTAATAAGCTCTCATTAACTACAGTGTCATTACAATTAAATGGCAGGATTACCAGGCAGATCAAGAACAGAAAGCAGTCGAATATGAAGCTTATGCACTGATTTAAGAAACTCTGTGCAGAGGTGGATTACTCTACCTATGTGTGAAATTATGCTAAAAGTAATTTTTAAGCATGGGCTGAAAATTCATTCCGCTCGCGGAATTAGCGGATTTTCCCCGATTTTGCGATCCGCAAATCTCGCGAAATCGCGGTAAAATCCACGAATCAGCGGGGACGAATTTTCAGCCAAGCACTTACAGGGTTACAGCAGCAGGTGCAAAAGTTGAAGCTAATTTTTTGTAACCTTTTACCAAAAAGGGTAACAAAGAAATTAACTTCAACTTGGGCACCTGTTGCTGTAAGCCTGTAAGTGCTTTCTGGTGCCTCGTTGCCTACTTGCAACTATTCTCCGACCCTGCTCTGACCCTTGAAGCAGGGTCAGAGAATAGTTACAAGTAGGCAATGAGGCGCCTGTCACGAAAATTAAACCTCAACAGGAAGCACTGACAGATATAAAAACAAGCATTTGCAATGTAATAGGTCTCGCATTGGGAAAGTTTTGAAAATAGCTAAATTAATAGCTTTGTCATTTACAATGTCAATAGTTATAACTTTCGCAAATGTGACATCTATAGCATTTGTAATGCAACATGTTTTGTATTTACGTGACTTAGCTGTATTGATATTACAAATTACAATGGCTTTTAATTTTTTTAAATAATTAATACTTAAATAAAAGTGATTTTAATTTATAATGGTAATAGCTTAAACTTTTGTAAATAACTTTTGTGAAGATTATGTTCAGTGTCTTTTATTGTGACGAAAATCCAAGAACAGAAGTGAAGTATTAACATATTTTTGTGACATTTGTAATAAAGTTTGAAACATTGAGAGAACTTATTTGAACCAGTTGTTGTTGAATGGTTGCACAGATTGATGCTGGGGTAGCGCTGAGTGGTGCTGTGGCGGTGCTGAGCGGTGCTGTGGTGATGCTAAGTGGTGCTGTGGTGGTGCTGAGTGATACTGGGATGGTGCTGAGTGATGCTGGGGTGGTGCTGAGTGGTGCTGTGCTGGTGCTGAGTGATGCTGTGGTGGTGCTGAGTGGTGCTGTGGTGGTGCTGAGTGAAAATGTGGTGGTGCTGAGTGATGCTGTGGTGGCGCTGAGTGGTGCTGTGGTGGTGCTGATTGGTGCTGTGGTGGTGCTGAGTGATGCTGTGGTGGTGCTGTGGTGGTGCTGAGTGATAATGTGGTGGCACTGAGTGATGCTGTGGTAGCACTGAGTGATGCTGTGGTGACGCTGAGTGGTGCTGTTGTGGTGCTTAGTGATAATGTGGTGGTGCTGAGTGATAATGTGGTGGAACTGAGCGATGCTGGGGTAGCGCTGAGTGATGATGTGGTGTTGCAGAGGGCAGGAACAATTGCATAAAGTATACATAGGATCCTAGCTAATATATATGAGACAACAGATAAGGGTTCTTTCGAAATTCCCTTAAAGTCTTTCTTGCATGCAGTAGGAAGCCCAGCTGGACATGGAGTAACATATCAAAGGATAATTTAAAATTACAATAAACCAAGGTGTCATTATTAGAACGTTTTTATAAGCATGCAATGCCGCACAATGTCATTTCAAGCCAAAAAACAAGGTACTATGGTGAAGTACAAAAGTTGTGGTGCAGTGTTTGTGATTAGTGGAAGTAAAAACAAATGTAAATTGCAAAGAAAACAACCATATTGAAAAAGTCCAATATGCTTTGACTGTGCAATTTGATAATTATATAGCACAAGTTAATATTACTTTTGTGATGAAGCAGTGATTTATGGGTAACTAGTAAAAAACATTAGTAGTGAGTGTACATTTCAACCCCAACGTAACTAGTTAGTAGGATCTTTGTTAGCACAAACAAATATGACCAATGAGCTTCAGTACCGAAATCAAAGTAGTAAGTTTTCAATATTTTGGAACTAAACTTGGGAAGAGGGAATGAAGTGTAAAATCAGGCAGTGAAACCCCATCAATGCTGTTAGACCTCTTAGCCTTAGGGTTATCTTCCCCCAGACTGTTTGCCTTACTCCTCCATTTTGCTGATCTCAATTTTGTTGTTTTTAAGACTCTGTGCAATATACCATGGCTAACTTGCGCCTACTCCCTGAGACATATGCAAAAATAACAATTGATTTACAGAATGCAGAACAATGTCATACATTCATCCAGTACAGATATCTTGGCCTAAATCCATTGTTTGTTGCTCCCCATGCCATTCCAGTTTAGACCCAACCGTATGCAAATTAGTATTGACCCTGCACCCAATGGGAACACTCCAACTCGAACTGCCAGGCCAGGTCCTCCCTGAACTGGAAAAAAGCATCCTAGGACCGGTTTCGGGGTTTCTCCCCCCATTAGCCAGGATAGCTTGACTCCAGTGGCAAAGTGAGCACGGGTACCACGTCTGGGCATATCTGTCCCACTCAGGGGGACAAATGCAAAAAGAACAATTGATGGACAGAATGCAGAACCATGTCATACATTCACCTGTGTACAGAGATCTGGGCCTAAATCCATTGTTTTTTGCTCCCCATGCCATTCCAGGTTGGACCCAGCCATATGCAAATCAGTCTTGACCCTGCGCCCAATGGGAAAAGTCCAGCCTAAACTGCCAGGCCAGGTCCTCCCTGCACTGGAAACAAGCATCCTAGGACCGGTTTCGAGGTTTCACCCCTCATCAGCAAGGATAGCTTGACTCCAGTGGCATAGAGAGCACAGGACCCACGTCTAGGCAGGACCTGGCTTGGCAGTTCTACCTGGACTGTTCCCATGAGGCACAGGGTCAAAACTTATTTGCTTATGGCCAATTCTAAACTAGGGTGGCATGGTCAGTAAAAGAATGATGGATTTAACCCAGAACTCTTAAATGGAGGAGAATGTTTTGTTCTGGGTCCGTTCAATCAATTATGTGTCTTTTACTCCCTGAGACATGGCAGCCGTGGCCTATATACAACTGGCACATTTAATTTATTTAAAATTCCCTAGTAAAGTGGCACTACATGTGCATGGGGTCTGTAAATAAAATGCCACTCGTGGGCCTGTACACTCAGTGTGCCACCCACTTAAGTAGCCTTTTAAACATGTACCAGGCCTGCCATTACAGCCTGTTGGTGTAGATTTAAACTGCTATTTTGATCTGGCAAAATAAACTTTTTGCTAGGCCTAAACCTTCGTTTTTAATGCAGAAGTCACCCCTAGGGTGGGACCCCCTAAGCAGCCCATAGGGCAGGGTGTGGTGTATTGAAAACGTTGGACATGTACTTTTAAGTTTTACATGTTCTAGTAGAGAAAAACTCTTATATACATGTTTCAATACTGCGAGGCACACCTCTTCCATAGGACAGCATTGGGTTACCTTATTACTTTTAATAAGTGTAGGAAAGTCATACTTTTTGCCCTGATCACCTCCATTTTTTGACCAATGCTGGTAGTTACTGACTTTGAAAGTTCCCTGGGCTCTGCTAACCATTCCCAGGGCCAGTGCTCTATCCTCTCAAGGTATATGAGAATTGGTATAATTCTAATTGGCATAGACAATCTACCTGTAAATTCCTAGTAGATTGTAGGGCATGTAGGTTTAGAGACCCCAGTGGACTTAATGCACTTGAGTGTGCACTGATGTGGTATCTGGTGTCACTTTAAAGCCTTGCAGGCTGGTTTTAAAGTAACACTATTTACAAATTCAACTTTGAGGTTAAAAGTACTTTCAGACTTCAAAACTTCCTTTGATTGACTTACACAACAACCCAAGGCCTGTCCTAGGTGCCCTGAGAGTAGGGTGCATTGTTATAAAAAACATGGACAATATAAAATATAGTTTATATTCCCTGGTAAGGAAAATCATACAAAGTCATGTTATCCTATTGCAGTGCTGCTACCCCTATAGGCTAACATTGGTAGGCTTTATCAAACTTAGTAAAGTCTAAGGGCATGATTACGATCTTGGTAGATGTTTTACTTCATCACAACAGTGACAGATATCCTGTCCGCCAAAATATAAATCAAACACAAGGAGATGATGGACGGAACACTGAAATGTTTCAGATACTCACTCCCAGTCACAGATCTGGGTTGAATCCATCATCGTTCTTTAGCTCACTTTGCCACCCCAGTTCAGACCCAGCTATATGCAAATCTGTATTGACCCTGTGCCTCATGGGAACAGTCCAGCCCGAAATGCCAATGCAGGTCTTCCCTGGACTGAAAATAATAATCCTGGGACCAGTTTCGTAGTAACACCCCTCATCAGCCAGGCTAGCTTGATTCCAGTGGCAAAGTGAGTAAGGGACCCATGTCTGGGCATAAACTGCCAACTTAGGACAAACAAAGCAAACACAAGGAGATGATGGACAGAGCGCTGAAACTTTTCAGACACTCACCCCAGTCTCAGATCTGGGTTGAATCCATCATCATCCTTTAGCTCACTTCACCACCACAGTTCAGACCCAGCTACATGCAAACCAGTCTTAACTAAGCCTGGGCGGAGTTCGCAGAGTTGTGCTATGCAGAACTCTGTGTAGTGGCAAAAAAAACTGCCTCGCTATGCAGAGCTCTGCATGTGGCGGAGTGCCGTAGGAAAATGCAGTTCACAGTGATTGCACAGTGTGGATGCTTGTCTGCACTGTGCAATCCTTGCGAACAGCACATTGAACAGCACAAGCAGCCCCTTCTTTCCCTTTTCTGCTGCTCCAGTAGATTTTTAGTCGAGCATCAGCTTTCTCAATGCGAAAAAGCAAATTCTCATCACGAGCGATAGCAAGCATACACGACCACCAGCAATGAGAAACCTGACCACCCCGCGTTGAGAAATCTCACAGGGATGTTTATTTCCATGCCTGCGCTCGCCTACTTGATGTTGACAATTGCGAATTCTGAAAATTCCCACCAGGAGGTTGATTTTCCTCGCTCGCTGTCACCAACTTGACGTTGAGGATTGCGAGCGAGGAAAAAAACTCCACACCGCGAAGCAGAGTTTTTCGGAACTTCGTGAGCTCTGCGTAACGTGGAGTGTGGGAAACTCTGCAAACTCCCCGAACACAGCGTAGTTCACTGCCCAGGGTTTGTCTTATCCCTGTGCCTCATGGGAACAGTCCAGCCAAAACTACCAAGTCAGATATTCCCTGGACCGGGAATTTTGTTTAAGGTCCAGGGAAGACCTGGCTTGCCAGTTCGGTCAAGACTGATTTGCATTTAACTGGGTCTGAACTGTGGTTGGTGCAGTGAGCTAAAGAACGATGTTGGATTCAACCCAGATCTGTGACTGGGGGTGAGTGTCTGAAAAGTTTCCGCGCTCTGTCCGCCATCACCTTGTGTTTGCTTCGCCAAAATATAAATCCTATAGGATATAATGAGATTTATATTTCCATCCACCAGATTATAAATCCTGTAGAATATAATGGGATTTATATTTTGACAGACGGGCTATCCATCACCATTGTGACGGGGTAAACCACCCTTTAAGATTGTAACCATGCCATACGTTTTTATTGGAGCTAACTAGACATATCATTCAAAGTCTCAAATTGATGGTTACATTACATTCAACAATTTGCCAATGAAGGATATAATGTAGTTGTTACAGGAAACCAGTTTTAGCACTTACTATCCTGAAGTTACAGAAAGCAACCCTGGGGCAGCCTCTTCTGATTGTCAGTCTTTGACAGCATGAGACAAGCTGCTCCCTGAGTAGGTGTGAAGAAGCCTGTGGCTGAAAGAATACAGCCATTTGGTGGGAGGGTATTTTCTTCCTGAAGAACCCAAGGAGACGAAGGGGCTGGGAGATAAGCTCGACTTCAAAGGCAGGAGGACAGATGCCATAGGAACCAGGCTAGCCCCCATTTCCTTGATCCCCATCTAGATGGAAGCTCCATAATACATGTAGGAGAGGGGCTAAAAGGGGAGTGTAGCCAGCTGTTAGCCACACCTTTGGATTTAGTTACACAAACACACACAAATAGAGATTACCTCCATTTTGACTTTCGGGAGAAGTGTGCATTCTTTGTCAAAAGTATGCCATACTTCACAGGAAGTGGCCATAGCGGGGGTAGCTTTACCCCTATTGGCTAAGGTGTTCCCCCTTCTGCAAGCCCAGAATGAAGTACAAATATGGCAGAGCAGCAGAAGATCTCTTGAACACTTCCTGAAACAAAAGTAGAAGAAAGACTGAGCTGCTGGACCCTTGGACTGCAGCACAAAAGTCTTGTACTAATATGGACTGCACCTGCTGCACTCACAAGGATCAACAATGAAAGGACTGTGCCTGACTCAAAGGAAAACAAGTGAACTCCCTCAACGGCAATGGGTACAACCAGGCTGGAAAAAGTCACCTGCAAAGCCAAAGAGAGGATTGACCCAGCTGCCCAGTTGCAGCTGCATTTTTCTGGACTGCACAGGTGCATCCTGGCGCATTAAGGCTTAGCCCACAAGGTGTAATCCATAGTCTCTGACCCATAGCCCAGAGCTAGTGGACCCTTGCATTTCCCCAAGGAGCCCTTCATAAGGAAGATCTATGGAAAAGTAATTTTCAGCAAAGTTTTACAGAGAAGTCCCTGGAGGAGACCAGCTCAATATTAGGAGTCAAGCTGCCATTGTCTTCTCACGAATCGGCCTGACCATGCTGGTGCGTCCTGCTGAAAGCTCACGAGCCCCTCACCTTCAAGGAAATAAACTTTCAGAGGTTCATTGAGGCATCGCAATGCAGCAGGCCACCATCATCAAATCAAACTCTGCATCCAAGTAACCTGAGGGCTCGCTGTTGAAAAAAAAGCTCCAAAAAAAAAGAGCGCAGGGCTTGATTTAGATCTTGGTGGATGATATAATGGGATTCATATTTTGGAAAATGGAATATCCATCACCGTTGTGATGGAGTAGCCCATCCGGCCAAGATCTTGTAGTGTAGTTCCTATATTCCCAATAGGCTCTGCGCATTGGAATAATATATTCAGCAGTGTAGACGTAGGACTGAGGTCGACTAGGTCTCTACTGACTATATTAGACTTAAGGTTTGCCAGCTAGTTCAGAGGTCACTAGAAACTTTCTCGAATAAACGGGGAGGAGTTTAACCTCCCTGGATAGAAAAGAAGGGATTAGCTTCCGACAACCATATAACATGACAACTTTGCTCCCTCAGAATAAGAGTGTATCTCTACAGTTGTGTGAAAACAATAGACAGATATTTAACTCAGTCAAATGTGCGTACTTAGTTTCACCAGAGTGTAGAGAAAAGAGAGACAGGCGTTTTTTCAATAAAAAGGTGTAATTTATTGAGCAGTCTTTTTTCTCATGCAAGAGAAATGAATTGCCATAATTGCAACACTTAATGTAAAGTAAAGTGCGTACAGTATAAAAGAGTATTATAAAATAATACTGTAAAAGCACTGATATGGTTTCTTAGCCATAAGATACTTTAAAGTGGATAAAATATATACATACATATATACATTGACTAACGTACTCAACTGGTGCTTCTAAAATACGCCTACCCCGGTGTACCTGACCTAAGCCTAATACGTGGGAAGTAGTAAGTAAGTAGCAGTTTAAGTTAAGTTGGTTTTGCCAAGAATCTGACTCAAGATTTCTCTTCAAGGATTTAGTCAGCTCCGTACCTGGGTAATAGAATGCAGGAGGTCTGGTATCTCTCTTTCAGGACTCGATATCCCAGCAGCCCGCGAAGGCGGCTGAGAACACCGGAGCTGGATCTCTCTGCAGGAGAAAAGACAGCGTCTCTCTCAGTGCGTAAAAGAGGAGGGGCAGCGTCCGTGGGCTCTCGCATCAGCTGGGCTCTTGGGCAAGTAGATAGCTGCTTGTCTCCAAAACCACCACCGTGTGTTTGCTTAAGGCAACGTTGGTATATTTATACCTGAAAGGTGCAGAGTTTGACGTAAGGTTTGGACATAAGACATCAATAAAGATGTCACTAAGAACTGACTGTTCCTTTAGTGTTCGCAGGTGTTCAATGACAAATCAAAACAAAAGCAAATGGGGATTTCCCAGGTTGCTGGAGGTTTGGTGTGTCGAAAGAACTCGTTGTGCTTTCTAGGAATCCAAGGAAGTAGCTTCTGCTGTGTTCTGGACTGCAAGGGCTATTTACTTAAATATGGATCTGATTCTTATGCCATTATAGGGATATTATTGATTATAGCAGTACAAGGGCATAAAATAGCAATATTCATTTGGTTCCTAGATAAAAACACAATACCCACTCCACGATCTAATGTCCATCATTACTAAAACTAAGCAATAGTAAACATTTAAAGGTGCATGTGTATTCCAACCCACCCCAAAATACATTTTATGCATTCGAAATGGTGTATGAGAAATACACGAAAATTATTATTGTACTGTACGCTTTTCAAGCAGTGTAATCATTCAGTTAAACATGCTTATATATATTAGCTGAACTATTTGCGAAAATTACACATGAAATGGCTCTTAATACAGAAAAGAAGGTCGAGACCATTCCATCACATATAAATACAGTTGCTGTAAATGTGCAAGCGGCTGAGGTAATATATTGTCTCTAGAGTTCCTAAAAATAGAAGCTCTGTTCTTTAAGAATAGTTCTACTTTAAGCAGAGAACATGTGCCAGAAAAGGGTAAATATTTTGGAAATTTGAAAAAAAAAAATTTTGTTTTCAGGGGAAAAAATAGTTCCAAATGTTTTCAGTAGCTTTTGTTTATCAAAGCTGAAGGCCGAATTCAGAGTTCAGGGGAACGCTGTGTGCTCGTTGCTTAAAAGTTATTCTTTCTGTTCAGGGGAGAACATCATTTCAGACAGACTCGCAAGAAATTGGTCTACGACATCAGGTGAAAGTTCGACCAAGTTTGAAAGTGCCGCAACAGTGCAGTCGTGGGAATGATTGCTATCATCGATGTCAGGATCAGCAATGCTCACAGAAGGTCGTACCTTGGTGATGCTTCTCTCATCTCGTACTTCACTGCTACCTAATCGTAGTGATGAAGTCTCAATGAATGCCGTCATCAGAATGGGTAGCCGCTGGGGACAACACGATGCATGAGCCGTTACAGGACTTAGCAAAGTATCTGTATCCAAAGGTACTGCTGATGGTAGTGTAAGACAGACGTCCAACACCCATTCTTCTCCGCATAGCATAATCGAAGCACAGGTAGGATGCAATTGTGCCAGATATGTCTGAATGAATGAAACCAAGTCATATTCAGATGTCTTAGCCGGGCTAATCCAAGGACTTTACTTATGCGGTCCCGATAGCGTATAGCTAGGATCGTTTCTTCCATTGTTGCTTGAGTCTTGTCTGCGTCTTGGCTTGCCATATCGGAGCAGAAGGGTCAAAAATAAAATTCCTGCTACGAGTCCAAAAAGTAGTGGTAGGCCGCCAAAGACAGAATGGACAAAATTGGGAAAAATGCCCAGAACTGCTTCAAAGGGTGTTAACAGTCCTGAAAAAATTGTCTTAAATGTATGTGGGATACCACTGGCATCAGACATATTTAGGATTTGGCTTAGCATTTCTACGAAATGCTCGGGGCAATTTGCTGATAAAAGGGTATCTATCTCTGCCGTTGTCCTTGCAACAAGAAGATCATACGTTTCTTTTGATGACGTTAAAGGCACGGTTGTCTGTAAAAGAACAGACTTCATTCTGCTTAAAGTATCAATTCTTATAGAAGAGATATTCAAAGAAGGCCAAATCGTCGCCTCCGTATCTGGAGAGCTGTTTGGATACAATACTTGCATACAGCAAGTGACCATGGAACTAACGCTTATGAGATAGGCTTTCCCTGGCACCATGCCACAACAGCTGTGGTCCATTATTAGAATATAGCTCCCGTTAGAAAGCCGTCTAAAGAATGGCTCTATTTGTGTTGCAGGTGTGCCGTGCTGGTGACATGAAAGGTTATTTGAAGTCCCCTCACAGGCCCCATGCAAATTAATACCTTGGCACAGAAGTATACCACTTAGTGATTGTTTACAATTGTTACCACTAAGAAATACATTCTGTTTCTTTTCACTATAACACGTGTGTGTGTAAGGCAATTTCCATGATGACTTAATGTACCCTTTACCCAACCTTTCATACTGGCCCGCTGGTATATACTCTTGGCAGTATTTAAATTGTAAAGTTGTTATCGGAATTGTAATTATTCCGTGTATTATCCATTCAATGACAGGTCTTTCTGACATTGTCAATGGTAATCTCTCAAGTTTTTCAATGCTCTGAATCGTATACTCTGCTCCTTTTTGTGCCAAACTGATTTGTTTATCAGTAAGGTTAAAGATAGAGAATAATGATGTTGTGTTTATCAAACGCCATGGCACGTAGCCTGAACGCAGATTTTGCAACGTCCAGCCTAGCTGTACAATAGAACGTAATTGGGACTGACTGTGTTGTAACATTAGTAAGTCCTGATCCATTATATCGATAGCAGATGATAAAATACTGTCCAGTGAATATATTCTGGAGGACAGAGTCATTAACCCATTGTCCACAACAGAAAGTGATTTTTCCAAATTAATACAATCAATTTCTCGTATTTTATATGCTGTCTCAATTTGAGTTACTTTCCAAGCTTCGTTGTACGCAGCGTATATACTGGCCGCTATGAAACTTTTCTGACGCTGTTTGGGTGGTCCCATTATGAGATCACGCAAGTCAGCACCGTCTTTAAGTAAAGTCAAGTGTTGCTTAATTTCAGCCAGTGTGGATGTTTGTAGCCATTCAAGGCATAGTTTCCCTATACTGTATGTTGTTACTAGCCCTGGATCATGTCTCTGGGAGTATCTAGGGTCTGGTCTGGTCATTTTCTAACCCCTGTAATTTGTTCAGGAATCTATCTTGACAGTTATTTGTGTCTGTAGGCCAGATCCAATCAGGATGTGTTCTGTTGTGATGTAAAATATGGGATACGTCTATCTCAACATTTGTAGTGGTATTACTATCAGGTATTGGCTTTGGAATAGACGGTTTGTTTAAGTTTTTAATCTTAGCTAGGCCAAGACAAGTAGTCTGTTGAATGGTGTCATTCAAGAATAATATTTGTTCTGGGATCATGCAGGCTCTAAATAATGCTTCTAAACCTTGGACTTGCCAATTTTTTTGTACCCCAGATGGTTTTCGTTTCAATGTACATTTTCCAGAAATCAAAACCAAATGTAATCATTTTTTCATAAAATGTTTCAGAATAAATCAATTTAGTATTTTTCAACATTGTTTTTATCCCTGTCTTATTTACCAGTTTAAAATAAAACGTTTCTGCATCACTTGTGTTAAACCCTGAGAAGTATGGGAATTTCTCATAATTTTTTTTCGAACTGCCTTTTGGTGGAGTTGCACAATGTTCCCATTGATTATACTTTAAAACATTTCTAGGTTGAGCAGATTTATGTAAATAGTGATGTGCAAAGTGCTTGTAGCAGTACATTTGTTCATAATTCGACAAACCCTGTAAGTAATCATGTTCTGTAAATTTTGCTGAAATTACTAAATCTGACATCATATTATTTATGATTTCAAAGTCCCAATCATCAGAAATGTACTTGGTTTTACAAAGTCACTTAATGAAACCTTGAACTGATGTGGATATTTCAAGAGTTCAACCGGGCCATAGATTTCGTAATCCGTTTTGTCTTAAGCTACCCCGCCGGGTATTGGAATGGCTGTGAAATTCACTGATGATAGTTCTCTTTTCTCGATGTGAGATGACTTGTGTGGCTTTAGGACCAAGTTGATGTTCTGACTTGCTGTGTCCATTGTACTGTATTTTCCCTCAATGAATTTTCCCAAACAAAGTACCATGATGAGCCAAAGCAGGAGGAAAAGTACACCTAACACAATCCAAAATTCAATCCATGGAGAAATCAGATAGGTTTTTTTGAGTTGATGAAAGAGTTCAGTTAATTTGTCTTTGAAGGTTTTTGTTGCTGGCGTTTCTTCAGGTTCGCTTGGATCTTCAGAAAAGTTATCGAAATTGATGAAGTAGCCAGATGCAGTTCTGTCAATTGTTGGAATTGCTTCAGAATTTTACTTTGCTTTTTCATTTTTTCTTTCATTAGCATAGTCTGAGGCTACATCGTTGTAGACAGGTGTTTCTTGACGAACTGTTTCAATTTGGGTTGCAAGAGGCACAAGTTCCATGGCATTGTTGCATAGTCCTTTTTTATTCACTGCAGGTTTATCAAATGTGATTAGTCTCTCAGTTTGAACCTCTTGGATTGTAGCAAATTTTGGTATTCTGCTATTTCTTGGGAGTCCACTGGGCCTACTACTTATTATTGGCCACATAATTGTGGTTTTACTAGGTCGATGGATACAACTCGGTTCTCCTTTTTACCAGCAAGGGGCGGTAGTACAACTGATCTTATTCTGCTGACAGCTAAGACAGGTACTGCTTTTCTGTAAGAAGGCCCAAATTCCTTCTTCACCGCGATCTTCTTTCTGACCAGATCCCCAATCTTTGGAATCCAGACAGGCCTTGCTGGGACAGGTGGCTTATCTTCAGTGGCTGTTGGCTGCTGTTTTAACTTCATGTTGCTCAGGTCTTTTCTTGTTTCATTTAAGTCCTGTGAAACAGCCAAACGATCTTTGATATCAAAGCATTTTCTTTCTACCACTGAAGTCTGATTACAAGGTTGCGTGTGTTGTCGCTAGTTTGTAATTTTGTTTTAGCTAACATGTCTGTTTGCAATCATCTCAAAATCTCTGTGTGTTTCTGAGTCCAATTGATTGGTTTAAAATCAGGTTTAATTAATTAATAAAGAGGTTTAACCCTCTCTGCATAATTTAGAATGTAAGTTCTTCGGAAATTCAGGAAACCTAGTATTGATTGTAAGTTCATTAGCGTTTTTGGTGCTTGGAGTTCAGCGCACTTCTCTAGGAAGTTGTCTGCTAGGCTTTTGCCTTCACTTGATATTTCATATCCCAAAAACAGGACAGTTAGATGGGCAATTCGTGACTTTTTAAAGTTGAATTTGTAACCCTCTGCTGCGAACCCAAGTATTATGGTGTTCACTCTTTTCAAGTGAGTATCCAGGTCATCATCTGTGAGATAGATGTCATCGACACAAGATAATGCCTCATCATCATATATTTGTACTAACTCTGTTACCCTTGCTGAGAATAATCCTGGGCTATTCTTGAATCCCTGTGGGAGTCGACAGAAATTTGCTGTGACCCCATTATTGAGAAAGCGGTTAAATACCTGCTTTCAGGTGCAATGATTTGACAAAAGAATCCATTAGAGATGTACAATGTTGTTTAGTATTTTATGTGAAGGATGTTATTCATTAGTGCTGCACTGTGTGAGTTTTGTACAGCAAATGTCTTGCAACATGAGTTAAGGTGTCTGTAGTCCAAGACTAGACGATATGAATGGTCTGGTTTGGAGACAGGAAACAAAGGATTGTTCATTTGAGAGGTGCATGTTTCGATCACCCCTTGGTATTCAAGTTGATCTAAGATCTCCCTGACTTGTTTTTTAGCTTCTTGCCTAATTGGGTACTGCCTTTGTGCAGTTGGTTGACATTTTCACTGGATTTTGTGAGGAGGAGAGTCCTCATCCCATCCTACATGATTTTTATATAATGCAGCTGCTTGAGCTACTGCCCATTTTCTTGCATATATGTATTTTCTATGAATTGGAATATGACTTGAGAATGCAGGCATAATCATTTCTTTGCCACAAGGGCACTCCCTGACAAACTCTGGTGGCCAGTCTTTCTCAGCTAAGAGGATGTCATAGCCTTTTGAAAGGTTATCCCAAAACAGACCCCTTACTTTCCTAGTCTTATCTCCCTCTATACGCAATATTATTTAGTTTATTTTATGAGGTTCGCTAACTCTGGTATCTGCAGTTTCCACCTGAATGTATTCATTCGTGTCCACTGTCTCCAGATGATTCATCAGGGTCTTGCGAGCTATTGTCACTTCTGCTGCGCTGTCTAGCATTGTCTGGGCCCACTCTCTGTTTTTCAGCTGTGTCCTCAGTATCCTCGGCAGGTTTGATTATTTTAATACTTGCTACCTTCTTTCTTGGAAATTGTAATTTTTTACTTTGAGCAGGTTCCTTGTCTTTGGACTTGACGTGCTCTTCCCTGTGTTCCGACCATCCTCTTCTTTCCAATTTCTGCGAGGAAGTCTGAAAAGATCGAGAGGGACGTGTATCAATATCTTAATATCTATCAGGCTTTTTCAAATTATCCCTATTTCTAAGGTTGTATCTTTTCTCAGAGAGCTCCCTCTGGGGAGATTTGTGTCTTTGGTCCGGAGATCTTTCTCTCCGCCAAGGAGACCTTCCTCTGGACTGGAATCTTTTTTCTTTGGGAGTGGATTGTTTATTTCCATCCCAGCTCTTCTTCGGAGTGTTTAGGTTATTTTTAATAAATATATTTTCAGGATTTTCAGTTAGTTGGGGTTTTACCGGTTTCCCACCCAAACTATCTCTACCTAGTTCTTCATAGGATTTTTCTATGATTCTGGCGAGTTCAATTGGTTGGTCTGCTATATCTGTTTCTTTCAATTTCTGGCGGATCGCCACAGATGCTGCTTCTCCTTTTATGTTGGCTAATAATATAGCCGAGACCTGCTTGAAGTCTTTCAGTAATTTCATACCCATAGTTAAAGCAGGTTCTGGACCGTATTCATTTTGAATCTGTCTTAGTACATCTGGTATTACCGCCAGAGAGGGAACACCATGTGTTTTTGTGTAAATGGAAGCAAAGACTGTGCCCCAAGTGTCACAATCCTCCACACGTGGTGCGACCCCATTGGAAGGCAGATAGTCAGAATTCTGTGTTTCTCACTAGGAGTAGTATTCGGAAATACCGCCTCTATTTGAGTTATCTTTTGTGTTAGCCAGAATGGAATTTGTTCCCGTTTTGCGGGTGTTTTACCAAGACATGATTGTATGTTCTGTGGTGTAATTTTGTTTGTGTTTCCCTGATGAGGGTTCAGCTGTGGAATGTTAATAGCTGGTTGGATTGTTGAAGTCCGCATTACATATTCGACTAATTGTCTATGTATTTTAATTAGTACTTTTAACTGGGCTAAAAGTTCCCGGTCTGACATTTTCTCGATGTCTGGATGTGGTGTGTAGCTGGCCACGTTGCTCCTGGTCTACCTAATGGACCGAGCCTGGTGATGTGATCATTATGTTTTAGGGCGCCTTTATACCAGAGCAGGTGCTCTTGGTAATTTAGTGGGATTTCAACATCCTCGAAAGGAGTGTATTCATCCGGAGGTTCCTCTATTTTGTAATAGTGGAATTCATGTTTTACAGCATTTGCTGCTGGAAAGTTTATCCATGAATAGAATACCTCTGTCTGCCGATATTCATGGGCCTCTACCACGAATATGACTGTACCACCTCGTGATGTCAGTTCGTTTTCTATAAGTTTAAGAGTTATGGTTCTTCTTAAATTTGCCGGGATGATAATTGCACCCGGTTCATTTTCATTAAACCCTGCAACATCAAAATCCTGTTGATTCGCATCTACTGCAGCTTCACCGGTTTCATTGCTGTCGCCATTAATTGACATTGTTTTAATGAAAGTTTGCAGAGCAGGTTTCCAAGGAAAAAAAGATTAGGTGCACAATATTTTGGAACACTGTATCCTTCAACGTTGACTAAACCAAAAACTATACATAGGAATCTCTTCCTACTAAGTTCCGGCGAATTTTAACCTCTTACCCACTCCAGACGTCTTTTGGAGTATTTACTGGAAAAAGGGTCTGTGTGAAAAAGCACGACTGAGTTACTATAACGTCTTGCGTTAGTTTTATCGCCTTATCAAACGTTGGGCGCCATGTAGTGTAGTTCCTATATTCCCAATAGGCTCTGCGCATTGGAATAATATATTCAGCAGTGTAGACATAGAACTGAGGGCGACTAGGTCTCTACTGACTATATTAGACTTATGGTTTGCCAGCTAGCTCAGAGGTCACTAGAAACTTTCTCGAATAAACAAGGAGGAGTTTAACCTCCCTGGATAGACAAGAAGGGATTAGCTTCCGACAACATTATAACATGACAACTTTGCTCCCTCAGAATAAGAGTGTATCTCTAGAGTTGTGTGAAAACAATAGACAGCTATTTCACTCAGTCAAATGTGCGTACTTAGTTTCACCAGAGTGCAGAGAAAAGAGAGACAGGCGTTTTCAATAAAAAGGTGTAATTTATTGAGCAGTCTTCTTTCTCATGCAAGAGAAATGAATTGCCATAATTGCAGTACTTAATGTAAAGTAAAGTGCGTACAGTAACAAGAGTATTATAAAATATTACTGTAAAAGCATTGATATGGTTTCTTAGCCATGAGATACTTTAAAATGGATAAAATATATACATACATGTATACATTGACTAACATACTCAACTGGTGCTTCTAAAATACGCCTACCCCGGTGTGCCTGACCTAAGCCTAATACGTGGGAAGGAGTAAGTAAGTAGCAGTTTAAGTTAAATTGGTTTGCCAAGAATCTGACTCAAGAATTCTCTTCAAGGATTTAGTCAGCTCCGTACCTGGGTAATAGAATGCAGGAGGTCTGGTATCTCTCTTTCAGGACGCGATATCCCAGCAGCCCGCGAAGGCGGCTGAGAACACCGGAGCTGGATTTCTCGGCAGGAGAAAAGACAGCGTCTCTCTCCGTGCGTCAAAGAGGAGGGGCAGCGTCCATGGGCTCTCGCATCAGCTGGGCTCTCGGGCAAGTAGATAGCTGCTCGGCTCCAAAACCACCATTGTGTGTTTGCTTAAGGCAACGTTGGTATATTTATACCTGAAAGGTGCAGAGTTTGACGTAAGGTTTGGACATAAGATGTCAATAAAGATGTCACTAAGAACTGACTGTTCCTTTAGTGTTCCCAGGAGTTCAATGACACATCAAAACAAAAGCAAATTGGGATTTCCCAGGTTGCTGGAGGTTTGGTGTGTCGAAAGAACTCGTTGTGCTTTCTAAGAATCCAAGGAAGTAGCTTCTGCCGTGTTTTGGACTGCAAGGGCTATTTACTTAAATATGGATCTGATTCTTATGCCATTATAGGGATATTATTGATTATAGCCGTACAAGGGCATAACATAGCAATATTGATTCGGTTCCTAGATAAAAACACAATAATCTAAATCAGGCCCGAATTCTGAAAATAAACGTACCAACCCATGCTCAATTGCAGTCAGCCTAAAACATTGACTTTGTCCTGGTCCAGCGTGACCAAATAGCTGCGAGTGTAGCTTTAAGCTTTTTAGCACTAGCATGCACAATTTTATGTTTAATCTTTAAAAATTCATTTCTTCGGTTATATAAATTGCATTTTTGTTGTTTGGTATTGTTTTGAAGATAAAAATATTCTCTGTTTTTATAAATTGGTGTTGGATTTTTATTGTGTTGTGTGCATTACCTATTTACTAGTTTGCTGGTATTAATTGCTTTACACATGACTGTGTCCTAAGTTGAGTCTTCTGCTCATTACTAAGTTAATAGGGGTTGAGCAAGGATTAATTTACTGAGACTTGACTGGACTAACTAGTGAATGTGGTATTATTACTAACTGCCACTGCCCCAGCACACTCATAAAGGATTTGACACTCGTCTATTGTGCACCCAGACAAACTGGGGCCAGGGCATGGCGGCAGAAAATTCCAAACACCTTTGGTGGTGGAAACCTTTAGAACCTTCTTGTACTTCGAAGAGTGCACTGGGTATGACCAATGGACCCATAGAACAAACTCTTCAGTAAAGCTCTAGACCTGTTGAAGCCTCACAACGACAACTGTGCTGCTCTGTTGCAAGAAGGACTGTTACTCTGCTTACCTGTTGCCTACTTATCTGAGTGAAAATGACTGTGCCTGAATATTGAACCCAGGACTACTAGAGTGACTCCATGGTCTAGTTAGCTGGCTTCCTGGTCAGAGCCTCAGTGACAGAAAAGTCTCCAACCACCTTGAACGTAGCACCCGAATTGAGTCTGCTGAGAGCCTTGTCCCCAAGTGTTGCTATCCTGGTCCTGGATCCTTGGAAGTGGGCCTGAAGGTGCTCTGCCAGCTCAGCTGTGGTATTTAACCAAATCCAGCATGATGCAATGCAAAGCCTCACTGCCCAGCTACAAGCATCATCAAAACTGTCAAGGAGTACTGAAATGCCCCACAAAGCCTCACCGCCCAGCTTCATCGTAACCAATGTGACTCGACATGAAGCATCGCAAAGCCCTCACTGCACTTCCTCCTCACATCAGTCGCAGTGTGAAGCAACTCAATGCAGGACCTCACATTGCATCTCTCACAGCAACTCAGAACTGACACAGAATGGGGAAAAGTCTTGAAAAGCAATGCCATGCAGACCACACACCTGGATTTAGGGTACTTTGTTCAGTAGGCCTAACTTGATTCATGTAGCTGCCCTGTGCTCCATCATGCTCGACTAAAACTTGTGACTTTGTCCCAGTCCAGTACAACCGGATAACTCCAGTTTGCGCTTTGTGCTTTTAGGCCTTACATCTTTAAATATGCATATCTCTGGTTCTATGGATTGGTTTCAAATAGCTCATTAAATTGTACTCTATTGTTCTAAATTGGTGTTGGGGTTCTCTTGTGGGGTGTTTACACTTTATTACTGTTTGAAGTACTGCATAAATATTTTACACATTGCATCTATGTTAAGCCTAGCTGCTTTTATGTCAAGCTACCAGAGGTTTACGCACAGGTTAATTTGGGGTTTGCTTGTATTTCATCCTGACAAGAATTGTGGTTGATGCTTGAGTGGGGTTCACCCCCTCAACCAGTAACAACATTTCCTGTAGGCTCTCTTTTAGAGAAGTGTGAGCAGGATAACTGTCCCTGATAAAGAGAGGAATGGAAAAACCCAAAGATATAAATAACTTCTTGATGGACACAAATGCTTCTCTTGATCCAACTAATTCTGCAAATGCAAGTCAAGGAAATAACAAAAAAATGAAATTACTGAGAACAATTGTGGTCACTGAAACGAGCCACCACTCAGCTGGTCTGCTATTGTAGCAGTAGTTTTCTTTTGATGCCCTCCTTGGTAGTGATGAAAGCATTGTGCTGTTTGTGGTCTCTTCGCTGGACTCCATGGGCTCATTAGAGGATTGCAAATAGTACAGATCAACAGCAACATCAGGACTGGTCAGCAGAGCTTCAGAAGGGACCATTAGGCTTGTTGCTAACCAGAATGACAGAGACAAATCTCGGCTTCACGATTTGGAAACACCAAGAGCAACCGGGTTACTGCAAGTTGACGCACAAAGGTGTTCATCTAGCAGCATGAAAGCACCTGCAAAATGAGATCAGAAGGCAGAGAGAGAAAGGGCAGAGCAGTGGCAGAGCAGAGAACCTCCCCACTGGACCACCAGGGATGAGGTGCAGATGGGTGACTGAGGGTGGAGGAGGGCCTCGAACTCGGACCAACAAGGGTCACAGGTAGCACCTACCTAGGCGGAGCTGTGCTGCAAGGGAACAGTTCACTGACAAGGTAGAGTAAGATTTAGATTCTGTTGGCTGGACAGCAGGGAATCAATATTTGATGCAGAACAATGCAGCAAGGCAACTTGTCAAGATGTGCTGCAACAAATGGAGAGAGCAGGATTGAGCCATATTTAACAATATATGGTGCCTCCTGCTCTCTCTTTGTGCTGGTGCACTATGTGCTGTCTAGTGCTAATGCAGGGGCCCCTGTGCCATGAACTGTTTTGTGCAGGAATTTACACCTTCCAGCACAAAGTCAAATCACTGAGGTGTTTTCCTCATTCTAATTGTGCAGCAGAATTCAGCACATATAGAAGAAAAATTTAGGACGAATAAAGATATTTCTTCTTGTGCCTTTATTGGGAAGTTGTACAATTGTGACGCATTCCCAGGTTTACTTTACTTGGTAAATCCGGGAATTCACCTAAATACATGTGGAGATGCGTGGGAGCAGTGATGCTCAACCCATGTAATGGCTTTCTGGTGCCGAGTAAATCAAGGCAGCTACTTGTGCGGCCTTGTATTTGTTCTGATTTACTAAGCCATGTAGGGCTATGCCAGATAGCTTGGTAAATATGACATAAGGCTTGCATTACCCTTGCATCACCCGTCATGAAATACTTTGGCAAGCTTACATTGATAGAATTAGTTGAGTGGGTCTGGGGACAAAACTGCATACTTCCTCTCAGGTTTGAGAGCAAAAGTTGGAATAACTGACAACAATTTTCCCTGTACATGCTTAGCAACAAGTCAGTGTAGTTCTGACAGCTACTCTATACTGGGGTGTAAAGCATTGGCTTTGCATACACTGCACAACTATGGAACAAGTTACACAACTAGGGGGTTGCTTCTATTTTATTATCAGCAATATCTTCAAACTTATGATAGGACATGAGGGGAACCAAAATTAGCCATGTTATGTTTCTGTTCCCCAGGATCCCCAAAGATATGGGCCTTACGCAAGGGTGTATATTTATACCCCTATTTTTTAACCTTTATAATATAGATTTAGGTTACATGATGGCCTGTTTAATCCCTGCATGAGAATTTAGGAAGACTGAGAATTACCATTTTCCAATACAAATTTGACGGGGTTCTTTTAGACTGAACCAGTGAGGGATTAAAACAACAACTGTCACCTCTTCAACTTTAATGTGTATCAAGAAATATCAAAATCAACATAGAAGTAACACACATTCTGGTTTTTGGACAAAATTCAAGAATTAAGAAGGCTGGCAAATAATTAAGCAACCAATTAACAAGACATTAATGTATAACTGTCTAGGGATTAGATTTCATGAAATGGGCATCACTCACAGCTAACTACCCTTAAATCTTAGTCTTCCTCCTCCAAATTAGCTCCACACAGGTTATCGAGGGCCAAATGTGAGTATTTTACGGGTCACAAATGGCCCATTGATCTGTTTGTGACCGTTAAAATGCATTTTGCCACGTACAGAAGGCAAAATGTGACATGGTAACGTGTTACCAAATCTCATTTTTCTTTTGCAATTTGGTATCAGGAAGGGGAGTGTTTAGGGCGTCCCTTCCAAATACCGAATAATGCTGGTATGTATGAATGTTTTCTGCTGGGGATGTGGTCGAAAAACATTTGCAGTTTCCATCAAATTCAAGTTGGAGGGAACCCATTTGCAAATTGGAAGCCAGTTTGTGAATGTGTGCACCAACATTTTTTAAAAGCAGGCAGTTGCCCCAGATACCACTGCCTACAAAATTTTTGAAATGCATCCCATTTTTCTTTAATGATTGCTTTATTTAAAAAACATGTATAAACAACAAGAGAGTTAGGGTTCCCCGACTCTCAGAGGCGCCGCTGATGATTGAAATACAAACAAATGAAAGCCATTTTAAAGCAACACTTACAGGTTTTCAAAAAAAGATTGGACAAGCTCAACAAAGAACAAAATGAGTACAAAGAGAACCTGGCCCAATCAAAAGTCCAAAAGCTACAGAAAGATTTGAAACGCTGGTCCTATTCTAAAACCTACCCTTATGCTAGCCCTGATTTTGTACCACCTAATAAAACTGATTACAATTCAGATGTATCAGAAGACTCCTATACTAGTGGGTCCAGTACAGGCAGTTTTGGCAAAAAGAATCGAGGCAGAGGCAGAGGTAGAGGTAGGGGACAACAGTTTGCCCAGAATTGGCAACCATCTCAAAAACAACACGGAATGGTACCTTTCTAACATAACGCCTACCAACCTCCTTTTCCACCAATGATGGGGTGGAACCCAGCGTTCGCCCCACATCCACAATACCAACAAAATTTCTATCTACAGCCTTTTTTAGGCAGGGGTCGAAGGGGAAGAGGAAGGCAAAAAGGTGCCAACCAGGTACATTGGGACCAGTCGGAAACAGTGGGAGACAACACACGGAGCAAGACAACGGACCGGAGAGCAAGCCCAAGCAATGCGAGAGTCTAGGGACTAATTTGTCCTCAACCATACTCAGCCCAGCTGAAACTTCAGTACTGGAAAAGGGTTTGGGTTTTATTCCAACTCCCCGCTTCGACCAGTTTAAATTACATTTTGAACTGACTCAGTTCTTCCGCAAGTTGAGATTGAAAAGTTTTTTTGAGCACCAGTCCTCAGATTGTATGCAGGTCATGCAAGGTGATACGAATTTAAAATTGAAATCCAGCTTCGTGCCTCCACCACATATGACACCACCTGCAATTATCACCTTTTAACAAGCTGTTTTTCATGAGGTGGAGTCGCTGGAGGATCCAGCTCCCTACAAAAACCTTTCGTCAATAGAGTTTCAAGCAATACAAACACTCCAGAGAAATGATAAAATGGTGATAAAAAGTGCTGACAAAGGTGGAGGCATAGTCATCTGTTGTATCTTATATCTTCCTGCTGCTCAGCTAGAATGCATGTGATGTGGAATGTTGGATGAATGGAGGGCTGAGCAGCAGGACAGCTGCTCCTGATGGGGTTATCGTTTCATCTTATTATCTTAACATCTTAGCTTATTAAAGTAACTTGCTTAATCTATATGGAAGTTCCAGCTATGGAGGAACCTACATCCGACACTTGCAGGTTATACATACTATTCTGCCCCTCACCAAATGTGCTCCCGCATTGATATGGCCTGGACGACAGATAGGGTTTTAGAGGGCAGTAAAATGGAGATCTGCCCAAAAGTAACTTCGGACCATAATCCCATCATACTACGGTTTATTATACTATCTCCTAAACCGGCTGCCAGGCTATTTTCTTTTCCAAGGCACCTGCTAATAGATACCTTTTTTGTTTCTCAACTGAAGAAACATATTAAAGAATTCTTAGAACTTAACTTAGATTCAACACACCTCATTTATGTATGGGACGCGTGCAAAGCGAGTATCAGAGGGTTCGCACAACAATTTATTATGAGGAAAAACAAAGAACGAAAAGAAGAGACTTTGGAAATGACCTTTAGAATACGGGCACTGGAAGAACACCTGGCCGAGGCTATCATACAAGAGAACTTAGGGGGATGAATTTCGAAAAATAAACCTTTACTGGAACTAAAACTAACTACCCTTCGGTCTAAAATGTAAACTTTTTTAAGAGAAAAAGTGAGCTTGAAACTACACAAATACAAACAGTCTCAATACGAAAGTGGTGACAGAGTTGGCAAAATTCTTGCTTATAAGGTTGCTGAACACAGGGCCAATTCTATGATAAGAAACATTACTGGGGCGGATGGGATACTTAACTAAGAATTGGTCACTAGATAGGGAACCTGATTTAATGGAACCACTTGAAGGACATTTTCCATTATCCGAAATGCAAATGGCTATTTCTTCTCTCCCACAGGGCAAATCCACTGGGGATGATACACTTCCAATAGAAATTTATAAATGCTGCAGCGAGGAACTGCTACCTACACTTTGCTCAGTGATTAACCAAATTGGAAACACAGGCAAAATCCCTAAATCCTGGAAAACTGCTAAAATAATCTTTTTTTTAAAGAAGGGTAAATCACCTGTGGAGTGTGGGTCTTATCGGCCCATCTCTTTGATAAATGCTGATGCCAAGGTTTATTCAAAACTACTAGCCATGAGATTAGCCCAGCCAATGCCTAAATTAGTTAGTCAACACAAGCACGGCTTTGTGATGGGTAGAGACACGACAGCACATGTCAACACTGCTATTACTGCATTTGACGTTGCCAATACTAATACCTCCCCACTCGGTATGGTGTTATTAGATGCAGAAAAAGCCTTCGACCGAGTGGGGTGGGATTACCTTTGGGCTTTATTAAGGAGGATGGGCTTTGGGAAACTGTTCCTTACCAGGATTCAAGCCCTGTATGATTCACCCAACGCAAAAATAGGTTATGCCAATTTAATTTACAATAGTTTCCCGGTTTTAAGAGGCACACGTCAAGGGTGCCCCCTGCGCCCCTCTTGTTTGCTCTCGCAATGGAGCCTTTTATTAATTCAATACTGACCCAAGAATGTATTATCCCATTTACGCATGGTAATAACTCCCTCAAAATGACTGCCTACATAGACGATCTTGCAAATGATACAACCGACGTACCTAAATCCCTAGCTGGGATCATTAAGGAAGCTGACGAATTTGGCTTGGTTTCGGGATACAAACTAAACCTAAACAAAATGCAAATCGTTGTTAACTATAAGCTCCCGGCTCCAGTTCTGGGGGTTTGCCACACTGCGAACTACTTGGGTATTAATATAACATCCAATTTAAAAGAAATTATGACCCTAGACTATGATACTTTATTGAAGGAGACAACAAGGACCCTTAAAAAATGGCATAAGGTTCCCTTAAATTTAATAGGACGAATCAACCTTATAAAAATGAACATTCTGCCAAAATGTTTGTATTTGTTCAGGTCCATCCTGCTCTATGTCAACAACTTATTTTTAAAAAAAACTGGATGGTATTCTAGGAAGCTACATTTGGGGCTACAAGAAAAATCGCAGAGCTCTGTCTCTTTTCAAATTAACAGCTACTAAAGGCGGCCTCGACTTCCCCGACTTTAAATTTTACTTTTACGCTTCTTTCCTGGGTCGGATACGCAGCCTTTTTTCTTCTAATTATCCATATTTTTATCACCAATTTATGCTAGGCGCAAATTCTGTACAATTTTTAGCTAGAAGCAACGACCTAAACTACTTTATAAACAAGTGAAGTTTAAGACCGCGAAAGTTGTAGTCCATATATGGTATACTATTATGGCTATTAATAAAACTACGTTCTTTCACCCAAAGTTAAGCATATGGTATAATCCGGGTTTACCTGAGATTTTTAGCAATCAGATAGTTAGAATATGGGCTAATCACTGTATAAACCACCTCTTGATTCATACGGATCATCAGGCTTTTTAACATTTGATACCTTAAGAACACTGTATAAACTACCTGTAAATGCTCTTTTCAAATACACACAGATACGTGATTTCTTCACGAATAGAATGAAAGTAAGTGAAATTTTAGACTCAGAAATATGGATTTGCATTTACGGGGAAACAAATAGCGATCTAATTAGTTTGGGGTACAAATGTCTCCGTCAATATAAACCTGATGATTGCATCAAAATCACACAGAAGTGGACTACTACTTTAGGAATGCCCATTTCTTCAAATAACATTTCCACTTTTTTTCATAACAGTAACTCTTTAACTAATTCTTCTAGCTTAAAACTTCAATCTTACAAGACTGTATGCCAGCTGTACTACACGCCGCTTCACTTCTTTAAGTGGTCAGGGAACAATGCATTACCCAAACGTATAAAATACCCAAAATGCGATCTACTAGCAGCAGATATAGTACAAATAATTTTTTCATGCCCGGCTCTGCAAACATTATGGGATGAAATAGAAAAAGTGCTGAAACTGCATAAATTGTTCTTTGGTTAAATCTCTGCCGAGATGATACTTTTGGGAATACAACCAAATACTGCTACTTACAAGGACCTAATGTTTATTCTAATTTCTTGTGCAAGATTGATAATCGCTAGGGCTTGGATCTCTGACAAACCACCATTGGTAACTGAATGGTGGCTTCTGGTAAACGAGATATACGATATGGAATTTTCAACTGCCAAAATTCGAGGGATTGGTTCTTTGAAGAAAGTTGATAAAATTTGGGGTAACTTGTTCCCCATTCACGAATGAATGACTTCATCTTCGCAAGTATTAGATTTGTGAATAGTTCCTGATGTATTTTTTTTTATATATTGTAGATCTCCTTGCCTATTTTTTTATTTGATTAAGTTTTCAAGGAATTCATGTATTTTAATGTTCTTCTTTATTTTACTCTTGTTGTAAAATGTTTTATTTTTGAAATGTAAGTTTGCTTGTGCTGTCAATAAAAAAGTTAAATTTTTTTTTATAAAAAAGGAAGTTCCAGCTTCTTTTTGAATACATCATCATCCAGAATACTGAGGACTATGACCATGAATGTAGATGTTTATTGAGCAACAATAACAACTATGTACTTCTCAGAGATGATCAATCACCTGCTCTCAGAAATGGTATCTGTGAGTTAGTAACTACAGCGGAGAGGGACGGTCTAATTACAAAGCGTGAGGCTGATTTTTACAAACTTCGGAGGGTAAAATACCATATTTTTATACATTTCCGAGGACTCACAAAAATGTCTCTCCTCCTCCGGGACATCCCATCGTCTCGGGGATAGGTTCATTACTAGAGCCTTTATCGAAGTACTGTGATTTTTTTCTGAGACCGTTTATACAATCGACAAGTACGTACATTAAGGACACCAAGAGTCTCCTGGATCATGTTAAGAACCATCAGCATGCCAGAGGAACCCTGTTTTCTGGTAACATTAGATATGGAAAGCCTATATACCTGTATCCCCCAGGATGAGACCATCAAGGAGATTTCTGAGGCCCTGGAACAGACTCCCTGGGATTTTTCTACCTCACGTTCCTTTGTAGTTGACTGTGCCACTTTGGCGCTCAAACTGAATTTTTTTTAATATGAAGGGGACATTTATCTCCAAGCCACAGGGACATCAATGGGCAGTACTTTTGCCCCAAGTGTGGCAGGGCTTTATGTTTACCATTTTGAGCACAAATTTGTTTTCGCACCTGACAACCCTTTTCTCATCGAATATCATCCTATGGCAACGTTACATTGATGACATCCTGATGATGTGGTAGGGGGAAGAGAACATCCTTTTCTCCTTTTTTGACTGGGTGAATTCATGTGATTCTCACTTGCGATTTACCCATGAGCATGCAACAAGCAGCATTGTTTTTCTTGATGTTACCATCACCAGAGTAGGAGAGCAGTTACGGACAAAGACCTTTTATAAACCAACTGCTAAAAACAATGTCCTTCATTTTGTGAGTTTCCACCCGCGACCATTAAGGGAGAATCTCCCTTTTGGTCAATACCTCCGAATAAGAAGGAATTGTAGCGAGCTGACTCATTTTACGGAACAGGTGTCGGGGTTGACCAATAAATTACAACAAAGAGGGTACCCTAATAAGATCTTAAATAAGAGCCTTAAGAGGGCTACAAACCAGCATAGGGATGCTCTTTTGGAAACCTACCATAAAGACAATGAGGTAGAGGCCCCCCTAAACTGTTTGACCACGTATAATTCAGTGTCAAATGCTGTAAGACACTGCATAAATAAACACTGGAACATCTTAACAAGTAACAAGCATGACTGGGGAAAACCGCTATTTACCTATCAACGGACGAGAAGTCTTAAGGGCTCCTTGGTCCACACTCGCCCTAGGAACCAACTAAGGATGAGAGAAACATCAGTCCTGAATTCTTGGGGTCTTCCTCCAGTGATTGGCAATTTCCCCTACGGAAGTTGCAGTGTGTGCAACCTGACAAGCAGTTCCAGGGTGCTGAGTCTCGAACCTGGAAAAGAGTGGCAAAAACGGCATCACACGAACTGCAACTCATGCCAGGTTGTGTACCTGATTGTTTGCCCATGTGGCTTACAGTATGTCGGCATGACTAAGAGACGCATCAAATTGCACATTTGCGAACATCGCAGTAACATTCGCTGTCAACATAACACTACTAAGATGACGTTCCACTTTTTGGATAAAAAGCATACACCGAATGACATCAGGTGGACTGTCATTGAGCAGCTTTAGAATGGTACTGAAAATGGTTTGTTTGAGAAAGAGCAAAGGTGGATCTACCACCTATCCAGCCATATCACAGGCTTGAATGATGATATTCCATGGGGGTCAGTGATGAGACGTTAAGATGTTGTGACTGGAATTTACATATTCACTCTATCATGATTAAGTGGCCTGTTCTGTATTACCTGTTCTCTCTGACATATATTTTAAAGAGCGGTACAAAAGGGGGGTGGTAATGGACGGAGCATCTGAACCAATCAAACACCCACACCCAGTCAAAAGATCTGAGTTTAATCCAGCACCGTTTTTTAGCCCACTCTGCCACCCCAGTTCAGACATGGGGTTGAAGCTTGTTTCCGGTCCAGGGAAGACATGGCTTGGCAGTTCGGGCTGGACTCTTCCCATGAGGCACAGGGTCAGACTGATTTGCATATAGCCATGTCTGAACTTGGGTGGCAGAGTGGGCTAAAGAACGGTGATGGATTAAACCCAGATGCTTTGACTGGGTGTGAGTGTTTGATTGATTCAGATGCTCCGTCCATCACCACCCCCTTTTGTACCGCTTTTGGCCGCCATGAGTGTGGCGAAGCTTGTTTCCGGTCCAGGGAAGACATGCCTTTGCAGTTCGGGCTGGACTGTTACCATGAGGCACAGGGGCAGACTGATTTGCATATAGCCATGTCTGAACTGGGGTGGCAGAATGGGCTAAAGAACGGTGATTGATTAAACCCTGATCCTTTGACTGGGTGTGAGTGTTTGATTGAATCAGATGCTCCGTTCATCACCACCCCTTTTGTACCGCTTTTGGCCGCCATAAGTGTGGCAGGGTATGCTCAGATGTGAGTCCCTTGCTCACTTTGCCACTGGATTCAAGCAAGCCGGGCTGAAGATGGCTGGAATGCCAGAAACCGGTCCTCAGAAGCTTGTTTCCGGTCCAGGCAAGACATGGCTTGGCAGTTCGGGCTGGACTGTTCCCATGAGGCACAGGGTCAGACTGATTTGCATATAGCCATGTCTGAACTGGGGTGGCAGAGTGGGCTAAAGAACGGTGATGGATTAAACCCAGATCCTTTGACTGGGTGTGAGTGTTTGATTGATTCAGATGCTCCGTCCATCACCACCCCCTTTTGTACCAATATATTTTAAAGAGAGCATTATGTGCCCATAACTTTTTTAGAGTTAAAATGGGAGTATGAAATACACTCATTCGGACCATAAAATTAGTCATGTACCTTTTTTGAATACCTTGAATACCTGAGTAATCTGATGATTTGTAGTTAAGCCCTCAGGACATGCCTGCTACACTCCTTTCATGAACATTGTGGTTCACTACCTGTGATTTCTGAAAATAGGGTTAAATAGATTTGGTCTGGGTCTATGAGCATTTAGAATTTGTGGCAATTTTGTTCAAAGGCGGGATAATAAAGTTTCACCTTTTGAACTTAGTTACGTAGAGAGTCCATGTGCCTCTTTATAAATGTGATCGTGATCCCAGTTTTGTAAATCATACTGCGATTCAATGTATAAACACTATCCGGAAGAATGAGCCATTTTCGATCATATTTGGCTATTTATTTGTTTTTTTAAATATCTTGACAACTGATTGTGTGGAATGGTGTCCATTCACCTTTAAGTTCTCCGGACGCGAGTATTTTGAGACTCCCACGTATGGAACACGTGACCGTGCACGTGATCGCAGCCGGAAGGATTTACTCCAGTTCTGTTGCTGGCGTTCAGTGTTTTTGGGCCGTGGAAGTGTCACTTGACAGGTTCCATGCGGAGAGTCGTCGCCTGAGAAGTAAGTCGGAGGGGGGCAGCGTGAAGTTTTGCCTTTAACCCCTAATCTGGCTGTAACTTTACGATTATTTAAAACTCCTGGTTCTTGCTACATAGGTGCGCGACGTGAAGAATACCCCTGCCGGGTCAGCACATGTAGCGTTATAATTCACCAGCTACGGTGAGTTCCTAAAAGGTCTTTTCGGCTTTCATCTTAATAGTAAATTTATGAGCACCTTATGCCTGGATGGACATACCTTTGGGTGTGACTGTGGTTTCCGGTGGCATGTATGTTCCTATACAATGAATAAGTTGTCTATGACAATCTTGTTGAGTATGGAGGGCAGTTGACAGCGCACCCTGAACTGAGCATGAAATAATGCTTGATAATGCGCTGGGTACTGTAGAGAATTGATATTACTGAATTCTCTGAGGACATTTAGCATTATTTGCACTGAAGTATTGGGGCGATATATGCTGGCACATAAGGGTGATATGATAAAACAAAGAAGCAAAATGCGACATATATTTTGGTAACGATGGTGGCACATGGAAGGTAACTAAAAGTGTGTGAATTATTGTTTATTGTATTATGTTTGCATTTTTTGTTTCCTTTTTTCCCTACCGGTCGTGGGCGCTGGTGAAGTCCGGTTGAGCCCCCACGGAAATTCCTTGAGTTGTACCTATTTTTAACATATATATCCTCACGGGAGGGTGTGCCTTAGCGCGTGCATACCACCAGAGGATCACATTTCTTGGTCCTTAAGAATGCTGAGTAAATAATACTCCACATAGCAGAAACATCTCAACCTTTTTATAGGACAACGAGTTTTAAAATTTAAAACTCTTTTTTGTCCGCCCACTTGTTTTTAGCTGAAATCGTTTGGCCCCTTATTAAAATTTGTATTGGGCACAGACGGTTTCTTTTAAATCACTTACACTAGCACAATCACCACTTTTTTCACACCAAAAACCCAGCTCCGCTGTCAACAGGCATTGCAGCACACTGGGGGGACATTCGGTCTCCCCAGTGGGAACCCGATGATGAAGCATGTCACCACTAGGTGGTGAGTGAGGGTTCTTCTTTTAAAAGAAATAATTGTTTTTCTTGTTTCTATCACCTTTTTGTGATTTTGGTTTTATCAAACACATTTGATCAATATCTGTGTTTTTCTGCTTCATAGGTTACTCTTTAGTTGTTATTTATTTAAAAAACAATCGCAGACATGGTGGTTTGCTGACCCCAGCAGGCCACTATCCCTGTGATTGTAGCCATTCACAATTTGTCGCAAATTGCAACCTGCCTTATCAATATTGATAAGACAGGTCCGCTTGCGACCCACTGCGAATCTCAAACAGTGTCAAGCACACTGTTGTACATTGAAGTTTGCGACTTCCTAATAGCAAATTGCTAAAATTCGCTATTAGGAAATCGAAAACACACGATTTCGCACATTTAGCCCTAAAGGAGCTCACATACCCCACTATGGACCTACCATTAAATGTAGTTAATCCAAAGCTTCTGCCCTCTTTTTTAAATGATCTAGAGCCTTTTCCTGGCAAACTATCCAATTGGGTCAATCTAGAACAATATAGCTCTTTAGACTAGTTTTTCTCCTATATCATTCAACCTTCCACGGTCAGTTAAAGCTTGAATACAGACATCTTTCTTCGTAAGTTTCACAACATAAGATAAGCAGAGCAAGACTCTGTACAAGGTTTGCTGAGGCATGTGCTTGCGTTTGCTTCCTCTCTTGGTGATCACAATGGAAGAGCGTTTAACACAATAACCAAAGAGCATACCTTTGGAAAGAATTTTGGAAATGTGTATGCCTTAAAACAAATCTAAATTCTTAGAAACAAAGGTTCTTAGCTTTTTTGGGGATAGAGCAAATACTATATAGAACACAATAGGCTACTATATGTTTGAACTTCCTTGTCCAGCCGGGCAAGGAATTTATTTATCAACAGATATCAAATATGGTTATAATACATTTCTACAGCAGTAGCGAGACACAGTCCTGTGCCGTACTAGGAGGAAAAAGGAAATAGAAAATAGTGAAAGGGGTGTTTTCAGGCAAAAGAAAGGAGCAGGCAGGGCACTGTTATAGGTAAGGGATAGTGACAGTATCGCCTGGAGTAGTACATACACAACCACATATAAATTATTTTCATGTATGCCAACTCATGGGTGTTGAGGTTTCGATCCCTTTGCTCAGTTAAATAAAGGGGATCATCTTCAGGACTTATATAATAGGGTTTGCCTGAATTTAGGAGCGCCTGTTGGAGAAACAATGAAAAACAAACAAGAAAGGAAATTATCAGGCGGGAATCCCGGAAGGCGGTCAGTCCATTCATAACGTTTACAAGATTCAAAATCGCATTGTGTGCAAGGTGATGGTGACAGTGGTAGCCTTTTAGTTAAGGTTCAACATTCATATACAATTGTCCTCGGAATCGCAGTGACATTGGTGTTGTGGGTAAATAGTTCGGGATTGTGCAGAACTTGTGATTAAAAAATGCTCGAGGCTCAGTGATCTGGTGATTGAGCAGAGCAGTGTGCGTCTATGATTATCCTGGGATAGGCATCTATGCAGATCTAGTCGGCTGACGGTGACTTAAGCATTGCCTGGGACATACCTCTTGCATTTTGCATTGCACCTCGAGCATTTTTTAATCACATGTTCTGCACAATCCCGAACTATTTACCCACAACACCAATGTCACTGCGATTCCGAGGACAATTGTATATGAATGTTGAACCTTAACTAAAAGGCTACCACTGTGTTTTCAGCAAGGTCGGTTTTAAGTACCCTGTAAGCCACCAGACACTCAGAGAAGCCTAAGTTTTTGAACCGTGGGACTATCCATTTCTTTCTAGCTCCACTGTACGCTGGGCAGAAGAAGAGGATGTGCATATCTGTCTCTCTATCCACTCCACACCCAGGGCAGCTACTCTCAGTGGGCTTACTCCATTTGCTTGTAAGGTCACGTGTCGGTAGTGACCCGTGCCTCCACTGCACATAAAGCTTCCTTATAGGAGGCGGATAAATAATGTCTAAGACTGGTTCGAAACAGTAGCAGTCTTTAAAGAGCAGAAAAGACTCAGTGCAGGACTCGATATTTTTATTTTGCAGTAGTGTCGCTAATTTATGGTCATTATAGATTTTTGCCAATTGCTTCTTGGGCAACACCGGACAAGTGACCAGAGGGTTAGACCATACAGTATGTAAGCCAAGGCTCTCCAACCCCAATTTAACAAACTTAAGCCGGGGAATTTTACCTACATTGGGGAGGGAAAGGATCTCTTGCAAGGCCTCCCTATAACTAACTAATTCCGGGGTGGCCCAAATCCTACGCCAGAACCTCAGTGGTCTCATAGATAATTCTTCATCTATTGGTCTCAAGCCAAGGTCCAGCCTCAATGGGGTTAAAGGTGTGCTGGGGGGAAGTAACAAGAGCCTCCTGATCATCTTATTCTCCACCTTTAACAGATCTTTACAGGGTAGATGTCCCCACAGTTCGCTACCGTACATCGCTGCACCTTTAGCCTGGATCTTATAAATCTCTAGGGATGGGCCAACGGGTCTCATCGATGACTTGTTCTTTTCTATCATCTTTGAAATCCCACCTACACACTGCACTAATTTGAGGTGCGCTTTTTCTTGTTGTTGGCCCCAGGCTAAGTTTTTATTCAAGGTGACCCCCAAATAATCGAAGGTACGAACCCTTTCGAGTTTGACCGGGCCAATGGCCGGTACAAAACGGGATTTGGGAATAGGATTAAAGACCATATACTTTGTCTTTCCGGTGTTAATTTCCAACCCATGTTCGCTGCAAAAATCCACAAACCCGTTGAGGACACGCTGTATCCCCATTGGGGATTTGGAAAGCAGCAGGATGTCGTCTGCGAACATAATCGCCGACACCCTGCTGCCCGCGAGCCTTGGTGCATCACTGTCCACAACTCTGTTGAGGTGGTCAATAACCCCGTTGACATAGAGGCAAAACAGGGTTGGTGCAAGCACACAACCCTGTCTTACCCCCCTGCCAACGGGGAATTAACCAGAAAGGCCCCCGATCCTGCCACACCTGACCCGGGCGTAATTGTCAGTATGAAGGCGAATAAACACCTTCAAAAGACTTGGCGGGACCCCCATTTTACCTAAGACCCTCCACAGGTTGCTACGCGGGACAAGGTCAAAAGCAGCTCTCAGGTCCACGAATACAGTGTAGAGGCTGCCACCCTCCAACTGTACCGTTTTCCAGAAAATGAGTGCCAGACGGAACACCTGGTCAATTGTAGAGACCCCACTTCTAAACCCGGCTTGGAACGGGCTCAATATTTCATTATCTTCAACCCATTCTAGTAAACGGTCGAGGACCAAGCAGGAAAACAGTTTCTGTGTTACATCAGGAGACTAATTGGCCTATAATTGACTGGGAGCAGAGGACACCCTTTCTTAAATATTGGGACTATCTCTGCCCCCAGCCATGTAGCGGGGAGTGACATATCCTTAAGGATGGCGTTGAAGAAGACTTGGAGATACGGTGCCCAGATGTTAACCTCGTGCTTGAACAGGTCACCGGGAAGTTTATCCAGCCCCGGGGCCTTTTCAGCTGCCAAACCCAAGATTGCTGCACTAACCTCTCCCAATGTGAACGTACCCATAGGGGCTACACCTAGGGCAGGATCTGTACCCTCAGAATCTTCCATGATTTCCAAGGGGTCCACGTCGGCCTATCTATACAGAGAGGCAAAGTGTTCTTCCCAAACGGAGAATGCAATATTAGCTTCGACCGCTTTGGTAGGTTCAGCAGACCCATGTTGGACAATTTGCCAGAATTTGTGAGCATCCCTCCATTGAAGTGCGCTCCTCTTATCTGACCAGTTCTCAACGTCCCATTCAATTTTGGCGTTATGTATAAGATTTTTGGATATTGCTCGCCTAGTCCTGATCTTACTAGGGCTTTACCGCTCTTTAAGAGACTGTAAGAGTTCTGCCTTAGCTCTCTTACACTCAGAGTTGAACCATGAAGCGCGCATCCCCCTTGGTTTCCTAGTTTTCGCTACAGGGTTCAAGACTTCAGCTAAATTCATGACCAGCTCCTGGTGGATACCCGCCAGCCGAGGACGGTAAGCCGGGTAGTAATTTTTCCACTTGTTCTAGACTTGGAACCAGTATGGTGTACAGTCTCTGAATATCATCATGATTCCCCACTATTTTGGGCCATCTAATTTGCCGCCTGTTACTGGCTACCATTAGTTCTGGGGCTAAATTCTCAGTGCACTCATGCTCCCCGGGTACTACCCCCTGCACTTCAAACCTCAGCGCCAATGCATTGTGGTCACTGTCCGTTCTGGGGAGTACCTGAAAATCCTTAACTTTCGCCCAGTCCCTGGATTCCACCAACATATAATCTATTCTTGACTCGTGCCCAGGTTTGTTATAAGTGGGCCTTGGTGGTATGTCCCCTTTTATGCGCCCATTACAGGCTCTCAGTGAATTGGCCAAAGTAAAGGAAGTAATCTGCACAGCCACAGGGGACCATGCCTTTGCTGCAGGGCCTGCCGGGGCTGGAATTCCCCAGGCGTCATCCTCATCAATTGTGGCGCCCTCCAGGAAGGTCGGCAACGGCTCATACTGGTTATTGAAATCCCCTCCCTTTAGATAGGACGAACAGTGGGAGGAGGAATCTAGAAACACCGCCAGCTCGTCTATTGTGCCCGAGGTCCTTAATAACCCCACTGGTCGTGAATACACATTAACCAGAGATAGTGATTGACCAGACACCCAGTCTAATACGACACACTGGAAATCCTCAGAATTCGTTTGCAGTGCCCTAGCCCTACACCCTAGATGAGTAGCGACCCATATCAGTAACCCACCTGACGGGCGTCCCTTCCCCCCCAATTTGGCTGGTACTGAGAATGTTGCATAGCCTGGACGTGAATTACTTCCTCGTGCCCAGGTTTCCTGCAAAAGGCAGATGTCAAAAGACTCTATGAATGTCTGCCATTCAGGGGAGTCCAGTTTGTTTGACAGACCGGCCACATTCTACGAAAGAATAGATACCAAGCCTGGGACCACCTCCCGGTTCGGTGTGGTACTCCTGTTTTGGTGCACTGTGGCATTGCTATCCTCTAGTCTTTTAACCTGCGCCTGTAGTTGTTCTAGACCCCCACGGTCGCTGCTTTCTCCGAGTATGGATTGGCCCCCTCTCGGTATAGGTATACCTCGTTCCTGGACAGAATCGACCTGGTACTCCACAGAAGGGGGTGGTATTATATGAGAGATTTGGTAGATTTGTGTACTTCTAGCCTTCTGAAATCTGAAATCCATCCTGAAGGCAGCTGTTAACCCCTTGGATGCTAATGACAAGGGTAACTCGTCATGCACTACATGCACTACAGCAGAGCTGACCATTCATTTCAATGGAAATTAAGGAATGATGATATTATTGCCTTAGCACTATCATTTGCATTATATTCACATGGACTAAACTTGGAATAATTCATATTGACCTTTTGAAAGAATATGTACTCTTTTGAAAACAAAAGACAAACCCACTCTGAAAAAAAATGCTTCCAAGAAAGTGTGAGCACCGGCGTGAAAAATATCTATTGACTGTTGTTCGTAGAAAACAATTCTTTAAAAAGATGAAATATTATGTTTTGGGGAACTTAAGAAGTGAGTTTAACTCAATCCGACAGTAGTGCTGGAAAATTATCATATGACGTATATCTTCCAACTATCACACATGTATTTCCTTATCATTAGTTGCTACTGTATACCGTGGGTGTAATGTGAGATAATGAAGTATCTTAATGTGGGAATTTTCCATCTTTTTATGTATTTTATTGTACTAGCTGTTACACACTGATAAACCTTGACTCACCTTCACCTTTATTTGTTTAGGGTGTATATAGAGAGGAGGTTACAGAAACTCTGTGGTTTGTTTCCAATGAAAAGCCCATTTGTGCCAGTATCTTTGGCACTGTTCAACAAATCTGCATGGAGCTTTCCAAAAACAAAGTTGATCCATTTAGGTTCTGTTTGGAAAGGTTCCTACAGATCTGTCCAAAGGGAGAAAAAAAAGATTAGCACTTACCATTTAATCCCATAGAATTCTTTGCTCTTCTAAGCAAAACAATTGCACATTGACAGTACACCAAACTTTCCAATAAACGAGAACTGAGGGTTGCCGGTGTTCATTAGCTTTTGAGGATTAAGCATTACGAACGTGTCGGGTGCCCTTCTGAGAGCTAAATTTTACAGATATCTTACTAGTTGAAAAGTTGATGTGCCCATACATGCATCTCGCTTCGACAAATGTGCACAGTTTGACATAACCTTAGCATCTTTAGATTGTTGAAGATATTTATAAATTTGTTTTAATGCATAAAGGACAGATGATAGATTTTTTTTCCCAAGTCAATAGCTCTATATTCGGCCAGTATAGACCATAAAAGCACATAGAAAACCAATGACTGATAAAAAGGGGGGAGTGCTCCGAAAACTGTTTGCCCATAATGGTGGCAATCTTTGATGTATCAATATGGAATTTGGCAGACATTTAGCAGGTGTCGGCTTCTGTTGGTACGGAAAGTTTTGTGATGTTCCTTCAAAGGGGCACTGTTAAAAAGATGGCAAAAATAAATCCATGTACTTCTTAACTTGTTTTTAATGTAGATCCATAAGAAGGATATTAAAATAGGGTCAATGATTGATTAGCTAATAACGTTTGCACAGCTTGACAGATCTACTCAGCATCCTGCATATATTTATCCACTTTATCTTACTCTTGATATTTTGAGTTTCATGCACATCTGTCAAGGGCAACACAGTTATAGGGGGGAGTCACATTGTGTTAATTTCTGATAATACCTGGTCAGTTTTGAGAACCTGCATGAAATTTGCAAGCTGATAGCAAGTTAAAAGGTCCATGCGCAGATTTCAAACCTTAGTTATCAGATAAAGGGGCCAATGGTAAAGCGGGGGTCAAAACAGCTTTGTTTTGTTAATCACATTAATGCCATTTGATAGATCTGTACATTTGGAACCCTCTTGACATTTTTAACAAACTTCTGAAAGGTTGAGTTTTGTCCAGATCAGCAAAAAGGAGTAATTAAATAAGGATGGTGGCGAATAAGTGTTCATTTGCTAATATATTTAGTACCCTTTGATACAACTGCAGAATATTTGGCAGGAATGTAAATGTTTAGTTATCTTTTAGTAGGTGAAGTCAAGAACAGGGAACTCGGGTTTCCTCCCAGCATGATTCTCAATGACATCCATTCTTTTTGTCACTGTTTTATCATTAAATGGAAGTATGAACATTACTTGAGGGTTGTGAGTAAAATTCTTCCTAGAAGTTTCTGCTTAAGATTCAAGAGCCATTGTTGTATGTACAAGATCAGTATGTTTTTTATCCACTTTCATGAAAGAGTATGTAGCTCATTTTGATAACTCTGAGACCTTGAATTTACCAACAATGCATTTACACAAGCACCTTAGTAAATCGCTCATTTGAACTGTTGAGTGGCCCTCTTGATGACCCAAAAATATCACTTTTCGATTTGATTATTGCTTGCTGTAGTTCCTTCCCCCAACCTTGCTCCCTCCTTCTGAAGTGAGGACGTTTTACTGCTTTGAAAGAGGAATCCAGCACTAGACCTGTACTATTACTTCAGATCCTAGGGTATTTAGTAGTAGTTTTAATCCGACAGATTTTAAGGCTTGTTTAGACCTTGAGTGTTTTAAGCCAAAGACAAATGCTTTAGCTTACATATCAGAATGTGTTGCCATCTTCCTTTTTTAAGTAAGCAACACATCTTAAGATACAATAAAGTAGGCAAAAAGGCATTAAGACATAATTTTCCACATCTGCTGACATTCTTAGGAAGCCATGCTTGATAAAAGATCAAGCAGACATGTGGGCTTACCACCGGTGGTGATCAGCAATGGATCTCTGATGGCTGAAAGTAGTACTTCTAAGCCGCGGCCCGTGCAAGCAAGAGCGGTGGTGCTGGGTCGGGGGGATTCGACAAATGACAACAAGGGAAAATTAAATAAATAATTAATTTCCCCTCATTGTCGTCTATAGATATCCCCCAACCCGGCAGCACCGCTCTTACCTGCATGGGCTGCAGCTGGTACTTTGCCCTTAATGCTAGACTCAACTTTGACAGCAGGTCAACAGCACTCTTTACTCCTGTCTGAAGTGACCTGAACTGTTAAAAAATGTGCTTTAGGAGTCCAAATGGTGCATGAACATAGGTGTTAAAAAATTACTTCCAGGGAAGTCCCCTGCCATGTTCACATTAATTAATATTTAGTGTTGGGCCTAAATGCTGCCCAATTTTTGTCTTTGAAAAATAGGGTTGTTTTGTGAAATCATTATTATATGTCTTGCACAAGGACTTTAATGTTTCTGACGGCCTGGACTCTTTGCAGAGAATAATAGAAAGACATTCAGGCAACTAAATAATAAACTAATGCAAAACTTAAAATGGGTCCTGTACCACTGACCCTATGGTGCAACAAAGATCACTCCGTTGACTGCCAAGTGTACTTCAGCTTTGATGCTTACCCCGAGGTAAGCTGTGACAACAGCCAGGGTAACTACACGTATTTGCTTCTGACTGCATTTACACACGCTATCTCTAGATGTCTGCCTAGATTCAGAAGAAGGCTGTAGTAAACGTTTGTTGAAAGATGCATTTTTGAAGTCAGCAGCCGTTTGCTGATTTCAAATCAAGCTCTGCTAACACACTGAAATACATTTGCTAAATAAAAAATAACAAGAGACTTTGATGAAACTGCAAAGCAATTTTTTTCTGCTTATAAAAGACCTACGTGAAATATAGCCTTCATAGGGAAAATGCTCGGAGATGCCTGGCGTCTTGGCAATGTATAGTATAAAGAAACAAAATGCAGCACACAAACGTGAGAAACCCCCCCCCCAATATTTTACCAAGTCAGAATTCCGGATAGCAGAAGACTGATAAAACTAATTATGAAGGGAAAGGGAGAGAAACTTTTTAAGGCTTGCCTGGAGCACGAAACACAACAAAACAGCTTGCGGTGACAAACGAACAAATGCTAGTGGTGGTCCTAACTCAGGAGTAATCTCCATTAACAGCTGGTGTTACTGGACTCTTTACCTCCTACCTGCAGGAACACTTGAAGTTGCAAGAGGCTTGATGGAGTAGTAGAAGTAGGTTGCATTTACACAGATTGTTAAAAGAAGCCTTTATTACGTTAGTATACTTGTGTTGATTCCATATTAACAGCTAGTAATGGGATGTACTATTGTACCGATTGGTAAATCAAAAAAAGTGTGTCTTTGGGGTAAATGCAAAATGATATATGTTTGCTAACGTGTTTAAGGTAAATTCTGAAAGGGGCATAATGTGTCTATGTGGTATCCTCACAAACCAAGATAGCAAGTGAAATAAAGCCTAAAAAGTAGACAAAGTTTTGCGGCCTTCATTGACAGCCTCAAATACCCTTCTGGTGAAAGCCAAAGGAACAGACTTCAGCCTTGATGCTCGGTGAGTGATACATGAAACACTTAAGGCCATGATTGAAAGAAAATATACCTCATAAAAGGAAATAATAAACAAACACATTGATGCCTGTAATGCTAGCTATGCCTCTGGATCATCAAAGGTTCCCCTGCACAGCTTTTTGACGCTTGCTTGTTTTGTAGAGCAAAAGAAAGAAAAACAAACCAGTGAACAAAGAGTGGCTACTGTAGTACACAACATTACTTGCTGCCCCTCTGGAGTTGCAATGTGAATTCTAGAGGCAGAGCTATTTAAGCTTCTATGCTGAATCGAGAGCACCCTGTAGTAGCAGCCAGGGTAACTGAACTCATTTATAAGCAGATGGCTTCAGTAACACAGCCAGTACTAGAAGTGACCCTGTAAACAGAAGGCTGCTGCAATAAGATACAGCCCCTGAGATAGTCAGCAATCCTTGCTCACAGTGAGTGACCACCTAAAAGAACTTAAACTGTCCGTTCGACAGGCAGAAAGGCACTGGAGGAAAAATTATTGTCCCTTACTTAAAACCCTCTATCTGACATCACTCGCCGACTACAAGACCGCAATCCTTGCCGCCAAAACCTCTTATTTTTCAACAAAAATAATCTCTGCTGAAAACAAGCCTAGGGAGATCTTCGGCATAGTGCAGGACCTGGCTTACTCCGATAGGGCCTCACCTCAAATCCCCCCATCCCAGCCTCTATGCAACCAACTAAACACTTACTTTCTTGACAAGATCGCTACCATTAAGGCCAACATCCCCCCCCCTCGCCTGCCTTTGTTGACCCTTTTCCTCCTACTATTCAAAACCTTCTCACCTCCATCCCCCCCCTCACTGAAGAGGTATTCCTGGAGATACTCCCCAAAGTAAAATCAGGTTCCCCGGCAGACATCTGTCCGGCGAGAATCCTCCAATAAATCTACTCCTCCTGTCCTGAACCCCCCATTACCTTCCTTAACAGCTCCCTAGCGCAGGGAGTAGTGACCCCTACGCTCAAATCAGCCACCATAGTGCCCATTCTAAAGAAGCCTGGCGCTGACCCATCCATCTCAGCCAACTACCGCCCCATTTCCCTGCTGCCCTACCTGGGCAAGGTGCTGGAGCGCTATGTCACCGCGGTATTCAGCAACCATGTAGAGGCCAATGGGGGACTGGCTTCCCGCCAGGCTGGCTTTCGACCTAGGCACTCGACTGAATCAGTCGTGGTATCAGTCCTGGACAACCTCAGGAAGGGTATGGATCATAACAAACACCAGGCGCTGGTACTCCTCGACCTCTCCGCCGCATTTGACACGGTAGACCATACCATCTTACTATCCCGTGTCAAGGTGGCTGGAATTGAGGGATCAGCCCTGGTGTGGCTTTCCTCCTTCCTGAGGGACCGCACCCAGGCGGTCCGGCTAGGAGACTTCACAACCACCCCACTCCCTGTCACGTGTGGTGTCCCCCAGGGTTCTTCCTTGTCTCCCCTACTATTCAATCTTTATATCTTTCCCCTTATCTTCGCTCTTCAGCAGCTGGAGGTCACCGTTTATAATTACGCGGATGACCTCCAGCTCATCTTTGACCTATCCTCTTCTCCCCTCTCTGTCTCCAGCTTCCAGCATACCATGACATTCATCAGGGACTGGATGAACCACAACCATCTCAAATTGAACCCGGACAAAACCAAGTTGGTTCTTACCGGTGGTTCTTCCAGTCCCTGGAACTCTCTCTTCTGGCCCCCAACCCTGGGTCCCGCCCCCACTCCTTCTACCACGGTCAAAACACTGGGGGTTAAAATGAATAATCAACTCACCCTTCACTCACAAATCAGCTCTGTAGTTTCCTCCTGCTTCCTCACCCTCCGAACTATCCGCACTGTCGCTCGTTTCTTCTCCCCCCAGGCACTCAAAATGATCATGGCCGCTCTAGTGATATCACGGCTGGATTATGCCAACGCTCTTTACAATGGCATACCAGCATACAGTCTCAGGAGGCTACAGTTGGTCCAAAACCAAGCTGCCCGGCTGGTTTTTGGTCTCCCACGCTATCACCACTCCACACCCCTCCTCAGGGAGCTTCATTGGCTCCCTGTTAAGGAACGTTCTCTGTTTAAAACCGCCTGCATGGTTTTCCAGGCCCGACAAGGCACCGCCCCCGCCTTCATTTCCTCATTAATAAAAGAATACGCTCTCCCTAGAGAACTTCGTTCCTCCACCAAGTCCCTCCTTCAAATCCCACGCTTCAGACGCAAGAAGTGGGGTGGGTCCAACTTCTCCACCTTGGCCCCCACTTTCTGGAACTCCCTCCCAGACCACCTTTGTGCGGCTACCCATTATGTATCCTTCCGTAAGGAACTAAAAACGTTTCTTTTTAAACAGGCATTCCCTGTGTAAACCCCCTCCCCGGCTCTACCACCGGTTCTTACTTTTGTCTCTGTAGCCAATACCCTCCACTAGCGCCAAGAAACCGTTTGGTGCACGCTGTGCTTTATAAATGTTTTAAATTAGAAATTAGAAATTAGAAATTAGGGCCTCAGTTATGAGGTTTTGCTGTAGGGCAGCTCTGTAAGCCTTCCTGCTGTGCTGCCCTACGGCAAAAGAAAAGGGCAGGAATGTGCCATATCTATTAGATTCGGCGCATTACTGTCCTTTTCCCCTGTGCCAGCGTACAATAGACTGGCGGGCGCCAATGCAGGCACCTTATCACCACGGTACAAGGATGCCTGCTTTGCGGGGATGATTATTTCTGTGCAGGAAGGTAAACCTTCCTGTAGTAAAACAATCACAAGATAATTTTTCCTCTTTCTATGTATGCTGCAGAATATAGAATACATAGGAAAAGGAAAAACAAGGAGAATAAAGATATTTCTCCTCATTGTGCTTCCCTGAAGCCTCCCCTGAGGAGGAGTATGTTTTTGGTGCTGCCTCAGATTTACAATTTCTCGTAAATTTGGAGCAGTGTAAAAAAGCCATGGCCCTTATTTATGAGGCCTTGCGTCAGTTTTGCGCCGCCGGTGCGTCACTTTTTGTGACGCACCAGCGGCGTAAAATATGCTCCTTGTTGCGCCATTATTAAAAAATGACGCATCTAGGTAGATGCGTCACTTTTTAAACATGCTCGCTGGATGAATTTTATAAATTTTATGTTTAGCACTGTATTTTCCGGGTTTATAGCTGCCATGATGGCTTGCCTGCAGGACCGAACCCCCAGCCTATTCCATTCTAATTTTAATCTGGACCTGCGTTCTGTATTAAGGGCTGGGCAGAGGCAACTTACATGCAACATGGTTTCCGCTGTTTTCCCACACCCTCTACAAGAGAGATCTTCCGATGTACGTCGCCATGATGGTAAGTCCTGCAAGAAACGCCAGTCGCCCAGTCTGATGGCAATAAAGCTGCGTTTCAAGAATAATTAGTATGTGCTGGCTAGATAGCAGGCTGGGACCGGGTGTCTGTAGGAATTTATCATGGCCCAGGCATGGCTACGTTTCAGAAAAAGTGCTTTATCAGTGAGACAAGAAGTCATTCTCACACATTTTTTTATAGCTTTTTTAAATGCTATCCGGCCTGGGTTTAGGGCCCACAGGTCGCTTGCTGACATTTGCTTAATGGCGTCTGTAAAAAGACGTCCGTACAAACCCCCCGGGTTAATCTGGCTTATTTCTTCCCAGACTAGGGATTCTACAGTGCCTGGCTCAGCTTGTCTTAACTTGTGACACAGGTTGAGGTATGCCCCAGTGGCTGAGGCCTCATAGTTTATTAGCCCCATCTCCAACCTAATCTGTGCTGCGGAGGCGGTCTTTGGCAGCCGGAGCACCCTTTTATAAATTTTTGTGGTCTGTTGGTTCAGAGTTGTGTTCATTTTGCCACTGAAAATCTCAACGCCATAGGATAAAGTGGGGCCAACCTTTGCTCTCATTACCTCCAAAAGGGGAGCTAAAGTGGGACCGGAAAGATCTTTCGCAAGTTTGCTTAGTGACACCATTAGGGTCACTGCTTTAGCTCCGATCTCTCCACGCTGTTTTTTGTAGCTACATTTTGAATCCAGGTGGATGCCTAGGTATTTATAGGACTGGCCAATTACTAGACCAAAGTTGTTGAATGACCAGCCGCGCCCTGTATGTCGTTTCTTGCCAAATGTAACTACTTGCGTTGTCTTTAGGTTAACCTCGAGTTGGTTGCTGATCGTATATTCAAGCAATTTGTCGAGGAGTTTTGTAACCCTACCCTGGTTAAACTAAAGAGAGCCAGGTCGTCGGCATATAAAAGATTGCTTAGGGTCATGCCGCCCACCTTCGGAAGAAGTGACTCCAAGGCCCTGATTACAATGCTGGTCGGACGTGCGTCCGACCGACATTGTTTCGGAATGGAAACTGACTGTCTAGTTGATGGCGGTTCCATCCCACAGATTAGGATGAGACTGCCCATTTTTCCAATGGTGGTGTTATAAACGAAATTGAGGCCCTAACATAGGTACTCTGTCTCCGAGGCACAAATCCTTTGTGTCACAGAGACAGGCAGGCACTTTCACACAGGCAGGCCCTTTGACCTATATTAGCCCTCCCTTCACAATAATGAGCAACATAGAGGCTGTCCCTTATCTGATCAGTGTGCTCTGGGCACAAAAGACGGTCCATCCTAAATACGTAATCTCAATGTCCAACAGTGACTAACCTACGTCACAACAAATTCTTGGAAACAGGCCCTTTCTCCAAGAACACAAATTCTCGGAAACAGACCCTTTCTCCAAGAACTCATCTTCCTCTGACCAACTTTGCGTCAATCCAAGGCACCTATCCGGTATAAGTATACCTCCCTTTACCCAAGCAAAGCAGAGGAGACCGAGACTTCCATGCCGGAGGAGCTGCAACCTGTGTCATGCCACAGCTCCACCTGGCAGAGGTTCATCACCCATCTGTTGGTGTCCAGCTCGAGATCAGGATGAAGCCCCACTAAGGTAATGGGGTTAGACTAAATCCTAAGGGGATTCTTGGCTCTATAAAGACCTACACACATGCTAGGTACACTTAGGTACATCTAGTTAGGCATCATAGGGGTATAGGCTTTATCTTAATGCATTCTGTATTTCATGTATGTGTTCATTACTATTGCAAAATGGTAGAACAATGCCTTTTTATTTAACTGCACTGCTGGCCATAATTCTCTGCTACTGTCCAACAGTTGTCGCAGCACATATAACCAGTACTAGAATAACAACTGTGCAATACATTTTATTGTAAACATACCAACTGTTTCTTCTAAGTACTTCTCTGAGATGAGTGACTGAATGAAAAGTAGTGTATTGTTTCCACGATCCTGAGGGATCAGGGTTTTATGTTATGTGGTTGCCAGAAGCTATTCCCTTCTCGTATTCAAGAAGTTTCTAGTGGCCTCTGAGCTAGCTGGTACACAGTAATTAAGTTTAATATACATAATAGGGGCATGCAGACTCAGTCCTATGCCAAGTCTATCGTGTATGTTATTCAAATGCGCGGATCCTATAAGGGAAATAGGAACTACACTACAGTGGCTTGTGCTGCTGCCGTAAAAAAGGGCTGCAGCACAGGTTCCATTGGAAAAATGGATCTATGCAAACAACCAGGCACCATATACCAGTCACCATGTGGTGCCTGGCACATGGGGCATGGATGTTTAGGGGGCACCACTAGTCCCCTGTGCCTCATAGCAGAGTCGACGGAATGACGGGGGCCCTGCTAGTGGCCTCTAAAGTCAGTTTCTGACAGCCTTTCAATGGCGGCCAGGGCTGCATTTGAAAGGCTGTATGAACAGGACATCGTAATCCCTGCACTGATGACTGAGAAGGCAGTGCCCTATTGTAGGGTAGTACATTAAGTCTGTTGTTCGGATGGGCTCCTTGAGCCCATCAGAGGTGTCAGAGGGTCCCACTGCCCACTGCCTCCGACTGCCGTGCATCATGATGCAGCGGTGAGACTTCAGCACCAGATGTCATTCACACCACAACTGATGGCCTGTCAGCTGCTATCCAACCAACATCATAATTCGGCCCCAAGGGTCAGTCTGCTGACCACCCAGAAAGCTGAAGTGGCTATGCCTGAAAGTCAGTAGCCACATTCTATGAATCACCACTAACCTCTGCTGGGTGACCCAAGAGTCCAATCCTCGATGGCCTGAGTACATATTTGTCACCAAAGATCAGCATACGGCTTCATCGAAGGATACCACTGGACCCGCTGTGCTTGGAGACTTGTAGCCCAGCAGCAGCTTGCCTCCTACTCCTCTGATGGACACCGATCCCTGTGACCAAAGTCGCCCCACGTTTCCCATGCACCAAAAAATAACCAGAATTGAACCCTAATTGATCACAAAGCACCCAGAGAATCTTCAATTTATTGCATCCACAGCATCAGGACCACTCCTTTGAAGTTTATGGTGGTCCTGATGTAAATTGCAGAACTGGACTTGAAATTGCTTTGGTGCCCAGGTAACTTTTCATCTACTCCTTATTGCCCACCTGACGTATTCCCTGCCACATTTGGTCACCCCTCTCAGGCTGGAGTAGCCAAGCACAACTCTTTCACACTTTCAAAAGTTCTAAACTTTGTGGTTGCCAATGCTTGTTTGTGCTTAGGACTTAAAAGCATAGATTTACATTTTACTTGAAAATCTATATCACTGGAAGCCCCTAATGGATTTTGCTTATCTTGGTGTCGTAAAAGTTCATACAGTTATAATCTAATTTTATCAATTGGTGTCAAATTACTTTTGTGTTGTGTGACTTTCATATTTATTTCTTGTGTGCTTCCAAATGCTTCACAGTAGTTACTTTGTTTAAGCCATGGAGCTCGAAGTCACAGCTACCCAGTGTTCAGCTAAATGTTTTACAAATGAGCCTGAATAGACCCAAGACACTTTTGCAAGAGTATTATTGGAAAGTTTGCCCAACAATGCCATGTAATACACCACAATCCCCACACTTTGCAAACATTACACCAACCATCCCTCTACCCCCTACATTTCATCATGCATCATTTCTAGCCCATTACATGTCTCTTTTGTATTTCAATTATTTAAGCAGTTTTATTTGATGAATGAGTGTTCTGGTGGCATTAGACTGCACAGATCTACAACTGGCTATTTGAGCTTAGGGACTATCAGGCACATGCATCAATCTCGGCATTTGCGATTCCTTAATTGCGATTTTTAAGGAATCGCAATTAAGGAATCGCAAATGCCTATGCATCAAGAAATCGCTAAATAAATTGCGATTCCTTAGAATTCCTTATTTGCGATTAGCATTTTGCGAATCGCAATTAAGGAATCCCTTCCCATTCATTCCTATGGGCCTAGAGGCCCATAGGAATGAATGGGAAGACAATCTCAATTTGCGATTCGCAATTAGCTAATCGCAAATTGAGATTGCGATTTCAAGGGTGCAGGGGTGTCCAAAGGACACCCTGTTGCACCCCTGAAATCAAACAATGCACATATGTTGTGTACACACATGCCCTAAGGGCATGTGTGTGCACAACATGAAAGTTAAAAATATGAACAAAATTGCATATTTCTAACTTTTCGCAAAATTACCATGAGGTCCAACCTCATGGTAATTTTTTCTCTCTAATTGCGAAATCGCTATTTTTTTAAGTTTCATGCATTGCTTTTAAGGAATCGCAAAATTGCGATTCCTTAAAAGCAATCGCACTTTAAAAAATCGCTAAAATAGCGATTTCTTCACTTTTAGGTTGATGCATCCCAAATAGTGATTTGGGAATCGTAAACTGCAGAATTTTGCGATTCGCACCGTTTGCGATTCCCAAATCGCTTGATGCATGTGCCTGTATATCTGTATACTTACATTTTTTTATTTACATATCTCTGATTCTACTGACTGATATTTGTCATTATGGTTGCATTTTATTTACTATAATTTGCTCTATTGTTTTTTTAAATTAGTTTGGGGATTTTCTTGTATCGCGTTTTCACTTTATTACTGACCGTGTGCTGCATAAATACTTAAAATGTTTCCACTCAGTTAAGCCTGATAACATCTGGTAAATGCCATGAGAGAGGGATGAAAATTTGAGGTTTAATGGATGTTTCCAGACTCATCAAGTAGAGGAGAAGAGGGACATAAAAGGAATATCCTCAGATGGACACAATTAGATGCAAAAGGATATGCTGAAGGTGTGGTAACATTAATGCCTGAAAGGGGGCAACTCCATCCTGAATCTGGAAAAGATAAAAGGGTAGATTGAAGTGGAGGAATGTGGGGTTGGGGAAAGATTGCACACAATAAGGAAGAGAATGAGTACCAAGGTAGGAAGTAGAGTTGTAAGAGGTGGAAGTTAGGTGGGTGGGAGGAAACTAGAAAAGGAAATGTAAGAGATAGACTCATGGAAATGCTGGCTTGGAGAGGAGGGAAGAGGGATTAAAGTCTATTGAAAGAGCAATGCAAGGAGTGAAAATGAGCATCAAATAGAACAAGGTTCTTATCAGACATTTACACCATACAATTTCAATTGGTAAATTTGGAGATACTCAACTTGACTTTAAAACGAGGTGAGGAGGAACTAATTCTTGTCCGTACAAGATGCTAACAAGAACTGAGACAAAGTTGATTTACGAGAGTCAGTATAAAGCAAGAACAATATGAATGCAGTTTTCCAGCTACTGTTTATAGCAGAATGATTTTGGTCTGCTTTTTAGTGTGATCACCCCTGATGAATCAATATCAACTTAAAAATGCCTAATCGTAAGCTATAAATGATAAGCAACTGCCAATTTTGTGGAAATTCATCAAAAGAGGCTAAAGTTAAAGGCAAACAGAAAACCCCTTTTTAAAAGTTATAATACCTCAGACAAACTTTGATGTGCAGGTCTTATGAATTTCAAGCCCTCAGAGACTTTTCTTTTTTAGCTAATGTCCCAAAAACTACTGAACAGGTTTACAAAACAAGCAACAACCCTTTCTTGAGCAACGTTTATTATTTTATGCTAGGTTTGGTGTATTGTATTAAGCTGTTTTTCTGTATTAGAAAACAGATAAACTTATTCGACTTAAAATGGGAAATTTCCCTTTTTGCCTCCCCCTTTCAATTGCATCCGCATAAAAGTTGCCCTGCTGACCCAAAAGGAGATGCCCTTTTCGTAGAACAGCACCAAGGGGCTCATTACGATGGCGGACGGATTGTAGTCTGTCTGCCATCAGGTCTGGGATAGGGACCGCCCGCCTATAAGGCAGCGGTCCCACATATGGAATTAAGATGTGACAGCCACCACGGCAGTCGCATCTGCAAAATTTAACATTGCGGCGGATACTGCCAGCTGCAGCACCCGTCGTGATGTTAAAAATGCATCTTGCACATTTTTCTGCCACATGGTGCAGGAACATTTAGGGGGCACCATAGGTGCCCCCTAGTGCAGTGACAAACTGACACTGACAGGGGGGCCCCGCAATGGGCCCCCAAAGCCAGTCCCCACCAGCCTTTCTATGGTGGTGGAACCACCATGGAAAGGTGGTTTGGGGATCCAGCATCGTAATCTGGCGAGTGGTGCCTGATAGGCACTGCCACCATTTTGAGGATGCGGGGCAGTCTGATAGGCAATCGTTACGATTTGCCTCTGTCAGACCGATGACGGTTGGGCTTTCCACCAGCCATCACAATCTGGCAGGCGGTAATTGGCCTTATGATCGCGGTATACCTACCACTGACAGCCTGTCTGTGGTGGGTTCACCACCATCATAATCAGGCCCCAGGTTATTAAGACATTTAACAATGACTTTCCAAGGGAAACACTGACTAATCCACAACTACACCCTAGCTACTGTATTGTATTGTATAGTAAATGCATCAATAAAGCACTTACTACCTGTGACGAGATGTTGAATCACTTTTTTAGTGAGTAGCACAATACTCAGGTACCCAAAAAGGATTAGTGGTGGATTGGAATAGTCAAATATGAAATTAATTTGAACAGTGGATAGGTTTGCATTTATATAGCGCTTACTACTCCATATAAATTGTTGAAGCACTTTTCGGCGAGTAGCACACTACTCCGGAACCAGAAAAGGATTAGTGGCAAAATAGTATAGGCAAATATGAAATTAATTTGAGTGGTGGACATATTTATTTTTCATTTTATATTGAAGGTTTTGAATAGCGCGAACAAGAACCTTAGGGGTATCAGAGCGCTTTACAGGGCAAATGTAAGTGATAGAAACATATATAAAAAAATATAGTTTAGAATAATACAAAAGTAGTAACTAATACAGACTCAGAAAACTAAAAAGAATATACAGGATAAATAAACAGTTCAAGTGAATTTGGCCATGAGGATCGATTTTGCTTCTTTTTTGAAAGATGCAGTGGCAGGGTTCTGTCTCGTTCTGGGGGCAGGGCATTCCAAATCCTGGGAGCCATTTCAGAAAAGGTCTGGATGAATGTCAGCTTCTTAGCAAATCGTTGTGGTTTCAGTAGAAGGTTATTGGAGCTCCTGGTGGATATGTTACCTTCTCAGAGCACCAATTTCTCCTCTAGGTAACTCAGGATTTGTAATGTAATGCCTTGTGGGTCATACAGGCGATTTTCAAATGAATTCTGGCCTTGACAGGTAGCCAGTTGAGGGCACGAAGGTCAGGAGAGATGTGAACATGTCTTTTGGAGCCAGTGATGAGTCTAGCCTCTCCATTGATTGAGGCTCTTAGAGGCCCGTCATCAATCTAGGCAGGCCGCAGAGAGTGACACTCCCATAATCCATTCTAGGGCTTACTAGAGTTCGAACTGCTTGTTTGAAATCTTTTGCGGGCAGGAAGGATTTCATTCATCTCAAGGTGTTCAACTGAAAATGTGCTTCTTTTGTAGAGGCGCTGGTGTGTTTTTGCATATTTAGCTTACTGTCCAGGGTTGCTCCCAACGATCTTGCTGAGTCGATAATGAAGGGTTGACCATTGAGTGCTGTTAGGTGGTTCATCCACTCGAGGATGATGATCGATTGGCTGGGGGGAGCAATTAAGAGGAATTCGGGTTTGAGGGTTTTTAGTTTCAAATGGTTTTTGGCCAACCATGTCCACGTTTTATGGAGCTTTGCATTGAGAGATTTGATGTCCTCAAGGGAGTGGCTCTTTATGTAGAGTTGGGTGCCATCTGCATACATGTGATAATGGACCTTCGAGATGCTGAGAAGTTCGGTGAGTGGTTCCATGAAAAGGTTGAAAAGAGTGGGTGAGAGGGATGATGCCTGTGGTACTCCTAAAGTGACTGGGGTGGATTTGGACAAGGATTGATTGACCTTCAATCTTTGTGTTCTATTTTGAAGGGAGGAGGTGAACCAGTTTAGAACAGATCCAGATAATCACATTCTGTATTTCATGAGATCTAGTAGGTTGTTTGACTGTGTCAAAGGCCGAAAATATATCAAGCAAAATTAGTAGACAGGCTTCGTTCCGGTCCAGGATTTTTAATGCGTTATCTATAATGTTGGTCATGGCTGTTAGTCTGTTATTGTGATAGAACAGGCTAGTGGAGGGATGGAAGAGGGAAGAGTTTGCATTTATATAGCGCTTACTTCCCTGATGAGATGTAGCACTTTTCAGCGAGAAGCAGGCTACTCTCGAACCCAAAAAGGATTAGTGGTGAATTAGTGTATGGGAATATGAAAATTATTTGATTTGAGCAGTTGACATGTTAGTCTGTCATTCAGATTGTAAAAGGAATAGCGGAGGGATAGAAGAAGGATGGCCTAGATTTATTTTGGTGTTCATAGCAGTAGGAACAGGGTTTGAGATGAGTAGCCGGGAGGTGGAGGGGAAAAGTCTGAGGGGAGGTTTCAGAAAGGCTTGTTTGGGAGATCTGAATTTTAAAAGAGGTATGAGATGATGCAAGGGGGGTAGAGGAGGGAACAGTCTCTAAATGGTTATTTTAGGGGATAATAATAGTAGTATGGGGTTTGGGATGAATGGAAGCGTGGAGGTAGAGGATATATTGAAAGCAGTATAAGGTGATAAATAGGGTAGTGCATTGGAGAGAGTAGTGGAATGAGATTCGAGATGAGTCAGAGTGGAGGAAGAGGATGTAGTGAAAGAGATATGGGGTGAGATATATGGTTGTGCATTGGACATGCTGAATTTGAAGTAAAGTAATAAATATAAAGACACATAAGTACATGAACGGTATATCATAATTACATGGAATGTACATATGTGGAAGGAAGGTAATGTATGTAGATTAAAGTTGCATTTAATAAACTCAGACTTTCAAGAGTTGCTGACTTTACATTTTTTTGTAATTCAAAATTGAAAAAAATTGTAAATAAATAGTTGTGATAAAAGATTTACTTATTTATGCAATCATTTATATGCATGCTAAACATAGAATAATGTTCCTATGATATGTACATTTGTTGAGCAGAACTAACTAATACCTATATCTTTGCAAACATAATTATGATACATGCTTATACAAAGCAATACACATATGTAGGTACACATCTAAAGTCCAAATAAATGCTTAAATACAGAGGGAAATGCTGTATATTTATGCTTGAGTATGGTAGTTATGTGGGAAAGAGACACTTCTTGAGTAGTCTTCTGAAGATAAGTTGGTTATCTGTGGATCTTATGTTTGTGGCAAATAATTTCATAGTTTGGCTGCTTCAACAGAGAAGGATGTGCCACCCATGTTTTTTTCTTGTACTGTGGATTTTATAGGTGAAAGGCCACTCTAGAGTGGAGGTTCCTTTGTTGAATGTATTTTGTGATTTTTTTCCTGATGATGAGTGGACCCCACCGGCCTCAAAAACTACAGAACCATCTCCCTGCTCCCGTTCCCAGCGAAAGTCATTGAGAAAGCCATCAACAGCCAACTTGACACATTCATCGAAGAGCACCAAATCCTCGACCCCTCCCAATCCGGCTTCAGAAAAAAACACAGTACGGAAACCTCCCTCCTCGCCGCAACAGACGACATCCGCACCCTACTGGACAAAGGAGAAACAATAGCCCTAATCGTCCTCGACCTCTCAGCGGTGTTCAACACAGTCTCCCATCCCACCCTAATATGCAGACTCCATGATGCAGGGATCCAGGAGAAGGCCATCAACTGGATCCGCTCCTTCCTCTCCTGCAGAACGCAGTGGGTCAGGCTCCCCCTTTCCTCTTTTACCCTACACCAACCACCTGCGGAGTCCCCCAGGGGTCCTCCCTCAGCCCTACGCTCTTCAACGTCTACATGGCTCCGCTCGCCCCATCGTCAGAGGCAAAAGACTCAACATTGTGTCATATGCAGATGACAACCAACTCATCCTCTCCCTATCCAAGAAACCCAACACCGCCAGACACAACTTTCGAGAAGGCAGGGAAGCTGTCACCAAATGGATGAAAAACAGCTGCCTATAACTAAACACCAACAAAACAGAAGTACTCATCATGGGCCCAAACCCCGATGCCTGGAACGACACCTGGTGGAAACGCAATAACCCCCATGGACCACCTACGCAACCTGGGAATCATCCTGGACTCTTAGGTCTAAATGGACCACCAGGTCAACTCCGTTTCATCCTCCTGCTTCCACACCCTCCGCCTCCTAGATAAGACCTTCCAATGAATTCCCCTCAAACACAGAAAGACCATCACTCATGCCCTGGTCTTCAGCAGACTCGACTATGGCAATGCCTTCTACACCTGACTAAACAAAAACCTCACCCGCAAGCTACAGAACATCCAGAATGCCGCCGCAAGATGGTCCTCAACCTGCCAAGAAACTGCCAAATCTCCCAGCACCTGCACACACTCACCAGGCTCCCCCCAGAGGCTAGAGTCACCTTCAAGGTGCTCACCCAATCACACAAGGCACTCCACGACACCGGACCAGCAGACCTGAACAGCCGACTCAAATTCCACAACCCCCAAAGGACCCTACAGTCAGCTCAGCCTCCTATGCCGTGGTCCCCCGCATCAGAAAGACCAGATTGGGAAGCCGTTCCTTCTCCTTCCTCACGGACAGAGCCTGGAACCCCCTTCCGCTCTACCTCAGATAGACAACATTGCTCCCCATCTTCACAAGAAACCTCACAACCTGGCTCTTTGACAGACCCCTCCTTGATGGACTGGAACCTGCACCCCCCCCCCACCCTTGGGACTCTTACGGGTGAGTGGCCACACTCAACAAATGCCTGATTGATTGTTTGATTGATCCTGTTCCATGTATCACTATACAGGTGATACAAAGCAGATAGAATGTGGATCTTCTGGCAACTGGTAACCAATTTGGGCCCTCAAGGAAGGGAATATGTAGTCTTGCATTTTTATATGTAAGAGTAGTCTTGCAGCCAAGTTCTGAATCTGTTTTAGTATTTTCATATCTGTTAAAGGTGATCCATGGGAGAGGCTATTGACTTAATCGAGTTTGAACAGAACAGAGACATGGTAGCTTGGACCTTGTGTGAGAATTCTAGGTAGGGTACTGACAGATTATAATACAAAGATCGATAGAAATAGTAACAGAGCAAGAAACAGACATAGAAAGAGAGAAAAACAGGATGGGATAGAGGGAAGCAGAGAAAGGAAAAGAGAAACAGAGACAGAAAGTAGGAGTTGTAGCTTTAAGACTCTGAGCCTGTCCGGGCTGAGGATAACATGACTTACCATCATTTTGTAATGGTGAACACAGCACCAAGCATCCAAGTCCTGATAATGCTCTCTAGCTATGCCTTCTCTCTTGTCATTCTCTTCATTTTAGAAAAGTCGAGAAGGAGGCGAACTCCATCACTCTTCCCAAATGAACTCACAAAGGACAGGAAGTTTTTTTAGAGAGGTCATGAAGACATGTCTATGAGCAAACTCAGCTAAACAAAATACACTTTAGGACTAAAAACAACATGGACAGCGAACAGATTATTCAAATGCTCATTTCGATATTGTACAGCAGAAATAATTTCCAGGTACAGAAAGTTCCTTATAGCTTCTGCAGCTATTGGACAATAAAAATGTCAATAATTTGAATATTAACACCATCCAGTGAATCACAACACAGAACATATGAAATTATTATTAAGTGATTTCGATCCTTTCCTGTTTATTATTCCAGGCTCAGTAAGGCTACGGGATACTGATAACACTTTTGGTCTTTCAATAGGACTCCTTTTGGCATTTAATCTTTCAACATATACAAGAGAAATTATCTTTGTTCCATCTCATCTAAATGGTTTTTTAATGGAACTCTTTAGTGGAGTCCTCTGTTAAGCCAACCAATTTAGTAAATCTCTAGTATCTGCTAATCCAGGCTGATAAGTTAAGGGCTAAAAAACTGATGAATACCTGTATTTCCAATAGGTCACAGCACAATATTAATTTCAGAAGGGATAAACAGTAAAATCCCATCTAACATTATTCTCTCATCTATGGATGCCATTGCCTATATGGTTGTGCTTAGAGTCTCTCACCACAGACACCTATGCATCTTTAGCCAAAATGGCCCCAGCAAATATCTATAAGTGTCACAGAGAAGCACTGGGCAGACCCTCGTGCTATTGGCACCAGAAAATCCCATGATACCTCAAACAGTTCGGCACCTAACATTTTGACTTGTGTTATGAACTTCCTCTTTTAATGACCCTACTCTTGCTTCTCTCTCTCCATTTTCCCACTCTCTTCAATGGCACAATAGGTGTCATGAAAATGTCATGAGCTTTCAGTCACCACAGGCCAAGGGGTCTCCTCCTGCATCACTATATGTGAGCTGTGATACCTCATTGAAGCTGCAGCTATTTTCTACTGCAATTGGATTCTAACTAGGTAAAGCTCTGTATGTACTCCCCCCTATTAATAGGTTATTCTGGGGATCTGACTTTTCCTTTCACTTCAGCAGTGCCTTAAATGTTCTAGAACTGCTTCATATTTTGGTACAGAACTTTGCGGCAAAGTAGTCAGGCCCTGTCAGTGCAGATTTATTTGTGCTTGAAGCTCTTTAATTTCACATTCATCGTTTCTGATGTTTGCATTATGTTTCTGATATTTAGAATAGCATATACGTAATGTGTACTCTTTCTACTATAGTGGTCAAAAAGTCTCATAGACCCAATTTTACCAATTAGAAATCACACTGATTGAACTTAAAGAAATATTAAGATATTGTCAAGTCCTCTGGGTTTTTGTAATTCTGCAATTGAGGCATATCCCATTAAATTTCAGATTTACCGTTATTTTCACATAATCCACCAACTGCTCTGTAATATGCACATATCAGCAACATAATTATTTTCAGCTTAAGCAGATCACAAGGTATGTAAGAAGTTCCTCACATAGTGCAGCTCAGTCACAAATACATTTGCAAAGACTAACTATTCACCTTTCAGCTTCTGATTGCTGTGTTTCTGTGTTAAGCTGGTGTTATTGAGATGTTAATTTTGCCCAGGCCAAAGTAATGTGGGAAAATGACAAAATTGTAAAATAATACTGCCATAGTGTGTGTCATAGTGTGCTACATCATTTTCCTTGTCTTGTCACATAATTTGCAGAACAACTGCTGATGTCAAGTGAACATACTTTATCTGGACTGTACCTACTTAACACCTGTAAAAGTTAGTTGTGTCTCCTCCGCTATGGCAGTGAGGGGTCACCCCATTGTCCAACTAAACAACAGAATAACTATGGGTCAAAGAATAGGATGTGTCTTATCAGAAGTGTGTCTGAGTGAATGTGTGTTGAAACAAAAATATGAACAGCACACAACAAAGTATCGCACTCAATGAGAAGATGTCCATCAGTTTATCGTAAGTTACCGCCCTATCATCATTTGGAGCCTTTCCCAAGATGTGGAAGCAAAGTTGTTGCTATTTTAGCACGGGAAAGGAGAGTGCGTGGTAATTTACTCGATAAACTTGAGAGGAGTGCAAAAAAGAAAGATTGTGAAAATCAAAAAAACAAGAGAAAGGAGTGCTCTGTGTTTAAAATTGGATAATGAACGCTGAGGAACTTTATTCTGGTGCCGTTCATTTCCAAGGTTAAAAAATACAGTGCAAAACTGTCAGTGAGTAACCCTAATAATCACTGATTTATATTGTAATGGTCGACATTTTTCTGCGGTCTATAGATTAATGAATATCTGCCGCTTCATCAGGACCTAAAGTACATGCTACTGCTCAGAAGTGCGTTAAAAAATAGGATATAGATATCACCTTATCAAACCTGGTGTCCTCCTAAGGATGTGGAGGGGGGGGGGGGGATCCAGGAAAGAGCATCATACAGACTCAGACAACACAAATAAAAGACACATACAAAGATAAAAACGACATTCACATGATTAGTGTAAGTCATTTTACATTTCTGTCTCATGATATGGCACAACTGTGCAACTAGTTACCAAACTCATGATCTGGCATAAATATTAGGCCAGTTTTTTAACATTTGAATTCCTCTCGCTCACCTTTAGGGTTAGAGGAACGTGCCTCACCTCGCCTGGCAACAGCTCAGGAGGACGGAAAACATTCACCAGATTGGGACACTCTGGGATATGCCTGCAGTAAGAGGACACCACCCATGTGGTAACTGTGCCGCCTGTCCGCAAACTAGCAAGTCCACTAGTATAGACATTGGAACAAACAGAGCATGGGAACAAAGGCGTTTCACGAATTGCAATAGCAACAACCTAATATACTTGATTACCTGCCCCTGTTCCTTAAGATACGTAGGGATGACAACGAGAAAAATACGTACAAGGATCTCTGAGCATAAGAGTACCATCCGTTGTAAAAAGCAGGCAACTCGGCTTACAAATCACTTTTTTGCAAGTCAATCACAAACCTACAGAGTTCCATTGGACAGTGTTGGAGCAACCTCAGATTCCACCCCACATTGTAGATGTCTCTAAACACCTTTTCAAAATCGAGCAAAAATGGGTATATAAATTGAACTCGGATAAGGCTGGCCTTAACGAGGACATCCCATGGATGTCTCTCTAATTTCACTCATCAGGTCCCATATATTATGCTGAACAATTGCCCCTGACATGCATTTATATGTGGCCTTCTCCTAACTGGTTGTCTCCCTCTAGTGCCATTTAACATCCAGTCACCCATTTAACTGAGGACCCCTTTTTGGTTCCTGCGTACACCACATGAGGACATCCCTATGATGCTTCTCCGGTTTTAAACTAAAAAGGGTATGCAAGTAACTTTGAGCGTTGCACCTACCATGCATCCTGTCTTGGCAATCTCTGATGAAAGTGTCGCATTGAGGTATTCCCTTGTGATTACTCAACTTTTGCCTACCCACTGACTGGGGTCTTATATGTAGGTTTATTTGCTAACCACATATCTATACTCCGAATATCGTTAAATATCTTGGAAGGTTTGATCTCGCAGAACAATTAACACGTACAAATGCCTCTTAACAACGCTGGGGCACCCATAGAAACTACAAGGAACTACGGTTCCCGGCATGCTCAGTCGCCCGGTAATGACGCGTGAGTCGCGTCTCTCTGTAAACAAGTAATGGCGCTGCGCGAAGGTCGACACCTCCCCAGCAGCACAGACGGCTGCCGAGTGTACCGACGGGCAGGTAAGCCCCGCGCACATCTTTGCATGCTTTGGCCTTATTTAACTGTGCAGTGCATGCCCGGTTAGCAAGCACTGAACTCGCTCACATATGGGCAGCAACGCACATCGGGTGTAGAGTGAACCGGAACTATCTACATTCAGGTGGTGTGTTTAATTTTCTATCAGCGAGAATTTGGCGCAATTCTTTTGCGCTTTATTCCATTCACTTTGGCCCCTAACTTTTCACAACGAGACCTTTGGGTAACGACGAGTAACCAATATATGAGATCTATACAGGCACTATGAGCTCTATGTGTATTCACACAACTAAACAACGAGCAAATATTACAGAGTTATAGCGGCATGACATGGCTCCCTTTGTTCTCACCGTAGAAATAAGAACCTAGCAAAATTGACAACATTTACTTCTCAGAGACAAATCAGGACAGATGTATCTGATTTACATATACATAATAGATGATTATAACCCCATAATTGAAGAAGGGTCACTTTCCTCTATTGAAACTAGTATTTTCCGGACGGCGCCTACATGTCTGGACCTCTCAGTGGTTTCTTGATTTTATAGGTCTCATTTTTCTACAATCTAGAGCGGTGCACTATCCTCCTGAGCTGTTGCCAGGCGAGGTGAGGCACGTTCCTCTAACCCTAAAGGTGAGCGAGAGGAATTCAAATGTTAAAAAACTGGCCTAATATTTATGCCAGATCATGAGTTTGGTAACTAGTTGCACAGTTGTGCCATATCATGAGACAGAAATGTAAAATGACACTAATCATGTGAATGTCGTTTTTATCTTTGTATGTGTCTTTTATTTGTGTTGTCTGTGTCTGTATGATGCTCTTTCCTGGATCCCCCCCCTCCACATCCTTAGGAGGACACCAGGTTTGATAAGGTGATATCTATATCCTATTTTTTAATGCACTTCTGAGCAGTAGCATGTACTTTAGGTCCTGATGAAGCGGCAGATATTCATTAATCTATAGACCGCAGAAACATGTTGAGCATTACAATATAAATCAGTGATTATTAGGGTTACTAAATAAAAGTTTTGCACTGTATTTTTTAACCTTGGAAATGAACGGCACCAGAATAAAGTTCCTCAGCGTTCATTATCCAATTTTAAACACAGAGCACTCCTTTCTCTTGTTTTTTTGATTTTCACAATCTTTCTTTTTTGCACTGCTCTCATGTTTATCGAGTAAATTACCACGCACTCTCCTTTCCCGTGCTAAAATAGCAACAACTTAGCTTCCACATCTTGGGAAAGGTTCCAAATGATGATAGGGCGTTAACTTACGATAAACTGATGGACATCTTCTCATTGAGTGCGATACTTTGTTGTGTGCTGTTCATATTTTTGTTTCAACAAACATTCACTCAGACACACTTCTGATAAGACACATCCTATTCTTTGACCCATAGTTATTCTGTTGTTTAGTTGAACTTATGTTAAGGGGGCTATAACTGTGTGGTCACTAAAGATTCCCTGGGACCCTCCACCCATCCTTTTGTATTTTCTAGTCGCCCCATTGTCTTCAATAGGAAAAATAAAATGATAATAAGTTATTGTTATTATCATTTTATTTTTCCTATTGCAATAAGTGGCTCTCGGGTGGGGCTGGTCAGGGCAGGGAGAGGAGTGGTTTGCACTCCGTAAGTGCACATGGCTACCTCACTGCCCTCTCGCGCCGGCCAAACATTCATACACGCTTTACATTTCCCCACCAGGCTTGCTTTACACAGGCTGGTGAGGAACAGGCAAAGCCTCCCAGTCCCCCTCTGAGTGCCGTGGTTTGGCGCACCGACCAATCACAATGCTGCATTGCAGCGTTGTGATTGGCTTTGGGGAGCCATCGGAGCCCGGATGCTTCCTGCTCCTTCCTGCAGGCAGCAGAGACAAGAAGAAAAGGACAGAGAAGAGGCTGCAGCCAGTGCAGGTAAAGGGTTATTTTTAATTTAATTTAGTTTCTTTCACTCCTCCCCCACCTCTACCCCCGCACCCACCCCGCCACTCCCAAAGGGGAGCAGCCGTTACTGGTAAAAATGCTAACATTCACTTGTGCTCAATGTGCCACTGGATTCAATCTAGCCAGGCTGATGTAGGGTGATGCCCCAAAACCGGTCCAAGGATGCTTTTTTCCCGTCCAGGAAGGACCTGGCATGGCAGTTCGGGCTGGACTGTTCTCATAAGGAACAGGGTCAAGAATCATTTGCATACAGATGGGTCCAAACTGGGGTGGCATGGGGAGCAAAATAATGATGTCTTACACTCAGATCATTGTGACTGGGGGTGAAAGTTTGCATTGTTCAGCATTCCGTCCATCAATTGTTTCTTTTGCATCTGTAGCCCTAAGTGGGAAGGGTATGCCCAGACGTGGGCCCCGTGCTCCCTGCGCCACTGGCTACAAGCTAGCCTGGCTGATGAAGAATGATGTCTATGTGAGTAAAACACCTAGGACATCAGCATAATTAAATGACCAAATTAATTTAAGCCAGCAGGTGTGAAGAATAAACAAAAACTAAAATTGTATACAATGTATAAATTTAATACGTATTGATTAAAAATCATATAGACAGACAAACTATATGATAGGGCTAAAAATACAATTCATTAAAACCAAACTAGAATGTCATACTACACTACAATTCCTCAAAATCATACATATAGTAAAAAAAATACATTCATGTAATTAAATGACATAAAAAATACAATCATAAAGCAACTCGACGCGCGTTTCGGCAGAAAACCGCCTTCCTCAGGAGTCTCTGCTGATAATCTAGAGAAGCAATTATAAAGAAAAAGATATATGTCATACAAGACTAGGTATTTTTCACATATTTAACATACTTGTTTAACAGATTCTAAATAGTACTAGCTTCACTATTATTTTCTACAATCTGAGTACATATTCTCTATTGCGGCTTCGTCTAGACTCACACCTACTTGATTTAAATATTACACAATTTTGGTCATCTTATGTCAGTTGATTGACAGATATTCACAGAACTACATTGCACAGTACTTATCCGTATTGACATGCTGTTATCAAGATATATATTTTTACAATATGGGAAACATCAAAAATACATATAGCCTGAGCCACTTGTTTAATGCTAATGCCTGATCAGTGATACCACCTTTATATAGGAACAAAGATTAGAGAAATACTTTGAACACATGATGCCAGAGATAACTGTTATAAGATGTGTGATCAATATTTTTCCTGATGACATATATTGGTTACTTTAGTGTATCCTCATTAATGGCTTTATTAAACTAGAGAGGTTTCAGACTGATGGCTTTATTACGTTGGCGCGAGATCAGACCGGTGACTAGCCCATATTTCTCTCCTACTAGAAACAAAATATTACCTTATAATGTACAGATAGCGTCCTATCTTTCACTTGATGTTCAATCGTTGAACCACCAAAGGGTAGTTCTGAAATGCGGGCGATGATCAATGGATCATTCTACATTATCCTGGTACTCTGATGATACAGATAAAACAAACACTATAGGTTAGGACGTACGCCTAGCTATTTAAATAGGCTAGAATTGTTAACTCACTGAAAATGTTTCGCTGCACGTAAGAGGGTAATTACAAGAGAAAGAGGGAATTACCTTTAAGAATCTACAGAGAGAGCTTCGTGTATTGCCGTGGTTATTGATGCCGCCAGGTAAGACACACTTTTTTTGATAGCTTTTTTTCGATTTGACAGCTATCAAAAAAAGTGTGTCTTACCTGGCGGCATCAATAACCACGGCAATACACAAAGCTCTCTCTGTAGATTCTTAAAGGTAATTCCCTCTTTCTCTTGTAATTACCCTCTTACGTGCACCGAAACATTTTCAGTGAGGCGTACGTCCTAACCTATAGTGTTTGTTTTGTCTGTATCATCAGAGGTCTGATCTCGCGCCAACGTAATAAAGCCATCAGTCTGAAACCTCTCTAGTTTAATAAAGCCATTAATGAGGATACACTAAAGTAACCAATATATGTCATCAGGAAAAATATTGATCACACATCTTATAACAGTTATCTCTGGCATCATGTGTTCAAAGTATTTCTTCAATCTTGGTTCCTATATAAAGGTGGTATCACTGATCAGGCATTAGCATTAAACAAGTGGCTCAGGCTATATGTATTTTTGATGTTTCCCATATTGTAAAAATATATATCTTGATAACAGCATGTCAATACGGATAAGTACTGTGCAATGTAGTTCTGTGAATATCTGTCAATCAACTGATATAAGATGACCAAAATTGTGTAATATTTAAATCAAGTAGGTGTGAGTCTAGACGAAGCCGCAATAGAGAATATGTACTCAGATTGTAGAAAATAATAGTGAAGCTAGTACTATTTAGAATCTGTTAAACAAGTATGTTAAATATGTGAAAAATACCTAGTCTTGTATGACATATATCTTTTTCTTTATAATTGCTTCTCTAGATTATCAGCAGAGACTCCTGAGGAAGGCGGTTTTCTGCCGAAACGCGCGTCGAGTTGCTTTATGATTGTATTTTTTATGTCATTTAATTACATGAATGTATTTTTTTTACTATATGTATGATTTTGAGGAATTGTAGTGTAGTATGACATTCTTGTTTGGTTTTAATGAATTGTATTTTTAGCCCTATCATATAGTTTGTCTGTCTATATGATTTTTAATCAATACGTATTAAATTTATACATTGTATACAATTTTAGTTTTTGTTTATTCTTCACACCTGCTGGCTTAAATTAATTTGGTCATTTAATTATGCTGATGTCCTAGGTGTTTTACTCACATAGGTGTTTACCCTGCCCTAGGAATCCATATCGGTACCCAGGGGGTCCTTGTTTTTCTCACATATATGATGAAGAATGATGCCCTGAAACCGGTCCCAGGATGCTTGTTTCCGGTCCAAGGAGGACCTGGCTTGACAAATCGGATTGGACTGTTCTCATCAGGGTCAAGACTGATTTGCATATGGCTGGGTCCAAACTGGGATGGCGTGGCGGACAAAATAATGATAGATTAAACCTAGATCCTTGTGACTGGGGGGTAGACAGACAAAATATCGATATTTTAGTATCGACCTACAATAATATCGATGTTTTAATATCGAAGGGACAGAATATAGAAGGTAAGTAATATCGATATTTTTAATATTGAAGGGACAGAATTTTGAAGGTAAGTAATATCGATTTTGTTAATATCCATGTAAGTAATGTAAGTATGAATGAATGAATGAATGAAGACGCATTTCTATAGCGCATGGCTAATCAAGAGCATCCCAGTGCTTGAGGGGGATAACCATCAGAACATCCAGAGAAAATTTCAAGGAAAAAGGAAAGTCTTAAGTTGTTTCCTGAATATAAGATAATTAGGTTGAGACCGAAGCTGGAATAGACGCGTATTCCACAGCTTAGAAGCATTAACTGAGAAGCGTCTGCCCCCAGCACGAGATCTCTTTACCCTGGGGACTGCCAGCAGCATTTTGTCGGTGGACCTTAAAATTCTAGTGGTAGTATAGGGTACAATCATAGATTTCGTCAACAACGGGCCTGTACCATCGAGAGATCTGAAAACCGAACACAAGGCCTTAAATGGGTGTATGACGTTAGAACGCATACATTGACAACGCGTACCTTTACAACGCGTTCGTAACAACGAAAGTTGTTACCACGCATTGCGCTGGGGGGCGCAAAATTGATTAATTTAATTTACTATTCCAACACAAGTCCCCGTGGATAGTAGGGAAGGTGTTGGGATAGTAAATTAAATCATTTACTATCCTTGAGCGCCCCCCAGTGCAATGCGTGGTAACAACTTTCGTTGTTACGCCCGCGTTGTAAAGGTATTCCGTGGTAATGCTTGCGTTCTAAACGCTGCATACCCTTTAAATTGCACTCTCTCTGAGACTGGCAACCAGTGAAGTTGGCTCAGACAGAGCAGTCCTGGCAGACGATCGAGTGGGGCGGTTCAGAAGCAGACGTGCTGCACAATTCTGCACCCTTTGCAGAATCTTTAGGCTTCCATGCGGTGCCCCCAAGTAGATAGCATTGGAATAATCCAGTCTTGATAGAATAAGGGCCTGAACCATAGGACGTCGAGCCACGAAGGGTAAAAGGGGCAGGATAGGTCTCAGCATTCTCAGCAGGCCGAAACAAATTGCGGCCACCTTGGATGCCTGTACTTTAAGGTCCAAATTAGGGTCTAACCATACTCCCAAACTTTGTCTCTGTTTTTTGGGAGCAGGGGGGGACCCAGGCAGCTAGGCCAGAGATGGTCAATCTCCTCAAGGGCAGAGAAACCAAACATCATAAGCTCAGTTTTTGATGCATTGAGCTTAAGAAAGGATTGCCCCATCCACTCCCAGATTTTCTGCAGACAGAGAGGAAGTGCGGCAGAACTCGATGAATCAGGTTGATTGAAGAGATCACAAGCTGGGAGTCCTCAGCATAGGTCACAATGTGAATCCCCCAGGGCTCATCCACCTCCGCAAGTGGCTGCATATAGATATTGAACAATGTGGGGATCAATGAAGACCCCTGACGGACTCCACACTGCAATTGCATCTGTCCCAAGGAAAATTCATCCTCAAAGACTGAAAAAGATCTGTCATGAAGAAAAGAATGCACCCAGCAAAGTGCATTCCTCTAACACCCAGCTCACTAAGTCTCTGAATCAGAAGGGAGTGGTTGACAGTATCGAAGGCTGCGCTGAGATCAAGTAAAATGACAGCAGCACAGCCTCTGCTATCTAGAATTGTTCTAATATCCTCCATAACAGCCAATAGGGTGGTTTCTGTTCCATGCTTAGCCCCGAAGCCGGTCTGGGTAGGATGGAGAAGATTATTACCTTCAAGAAAAGCTGCATGGGCAGTATTGGCATGTTTTTCTGCAAGTTTCCTTCTAGCTGGGAGGAGGGATATCGGCCGGTAGTTGCCCCAGTCATTGGGATCCAAATTGGGCTTTTTTAAGAGAGCCTTCACTCTTGCTTGTTCCCAGGCCTGCGGGACAACGCCCGTCGTAAAAGATGAATTGATCACTTCCTGAATCACGGGAGATACAATCGGCGAGACCAAATTCAGGACTGAAGGCGGGGCAGGATCGTCCGGAGAGTCAGATTTCAGCTGTTTAAGAAGGCTTGTGTCAGAGACAGAGTAAGAGGAGGGAAGGATTCCAATAATGGCTGTTTTTTTAATATTGTAATGTGGGAGGGTTCAACATTTTGGTTGAATAGCTTATAAATGTTGTCAATTTTATTAGCAAAGAAATTAGCAGTTTCATCACATCTGCGTTGTGCTTCGGATTTGTTGATAGGCCGACTGGGAGGAGTAATGAGTGCCTTAGCTATTTTGAAGATCTCACAAGGAGCATTCGCTGCAGATAGAATTCTGTCATGATAAAATTCTCTATGAGTAGATTTTAATTCCTCTTTATACCTTCTCGGAGCCTCTCTATAAGCAACTTTTTGGGGCTTTAAATATTTCTTTCTCCATTTTCTCTCTAACTGTTTGCAGGCCTGCTTCATTGTCTTGAGTTTAGATGAGTATCAAGGCTTTTTGGCCGTGCCTCTATGATGGGAAATAGAGGTCTTTGGGAGGACCACGTCAAAAGATGACGACAGCCAGTTATTAAAATTTTCATACGCCGTCATGGGATTTTCATTAGAGAGCGGGATGGTACTAGATAGCAGTTCTGCCATCTGTTCCATGGATAATTTAGACCAGATCCGTAGATTTTTGGTCACTTTGGCAGAGGATTGAATAGGGCCATTAGTTGGACAAGTAAAATGTACTAAAGACTGATCCGACCAGAGTACAGGAACAGGATCCTTGACCACAATATTGGGCAGGTTAGAAAAGATAGGGTCAAGGATATGGCCAAGGTTGTGTGTGGAGCGGCGTACCAATTGTACCAATTGTTTTAACTGCAATGTGTTGAGACCCTCCGTAGGCTCATGGAGCCCTGAGTAGTTTATCTCGTCAAAGTGGACATTGAGGTCACCCACAATTAAAAAGTTGGAGAGTTGGTTAGCATAGTTGGCTGCAACATCTAAGCTGCCAATAGGTCCTGGGGGACGGTAAATAAGAAGCCCGGATAGGGTGAACGTATCCGAGATGTGTAGGAAAAAAATAAACTTTCACAGTTAGGGACTGGATTATTGGTGAATTTGCAGGTGTAAGTGTCCTTAAAGATCAGAGCAATGCCTCCACCCCGCCCAATGTGCCGATCCTGACGAAGGATGACATAATTAGGGGGGGAGAGCTTGGACAACTGCAACCCCTGCATCTTTATTTAACCAGGTCTCAGTTAAAAAAAGAACATCTGGCTGTCTGTCCTCCGGCAACAGATACATTTCTATAGCATGCTTTGGTACCGAACGACAATTAAGACTCAGCATTGTGAAATCCTCTTGCGTTTTTTCCCTTCTACTTACCAACCTATGTGTAGGTAAGGCAAGTTTACAATGTGGACATCTATGGCCATCCTGCCCAGGGTAGAAGGACTGTTTGCAACTCATGAGCAGCTCACCTCTTAATTGAATAAGAGAAGCCCTGGTAGACGAGAGTCTCTCTTGGGGGGCAGGATCCGGGGTCCTGGCCCCTGGGCACGATAAGGCGCGGACTGGCGCAGACGGGCTAGCCTTTGGCACGCCTTCGCAGCGCCACCGGACTCGCCCGCTGAGCGCATCTGCTGCGCGTCAGCGCCATAGTGCTCATTTAAAGGTAGGGGCGGTCAGACACTAGACCGTAACTTAGCCCAAATATGGCCACCTAAAGTGTTAGAACACGGAAGTGAGGGAGATAGGGTCCGCGTCTCAAAAAAGAATCCCCCTGCGGTAAGACAGTAGAGCAGGGAGACGAGGAGTAAAATGCGAGCAAATGAATTAAAAAGTTAAAGATGATTCCCAACAAATTCCCCGCAAGTCCCAACCGCTCAGTTCCCACTCGATTCCCACAGGTAAATCACAATTCTCAGTACAAGTAGATTAAAAGGAGGAAAGTGCAAAATACAGTTTTAAAAACAGTTCAGAATTAGCACCAAAGGGAGGCTCTGGTAGAGCTCAAGGTTATCAATGTTACTCATATCGATGTTAGTAATATCGATTTTTATATGATTTTTATGTATATTATTATGTATTTAATATGTATGTTATTTAAAAAAAAATATGTAATTTAAGTACATTTTTTATATTAGTACCGTAGCGGGTTGTGGGTTTATAGGGGAATAGGGTGGTAAGTAATTTATTTATACTAAATTAATTATTAATTTTTAGGAAGTATAAATTACTTTTAAATCATTGGTAATTAATTTTAATTAATTGGTCATTCATTTTAATTAATTGATTAATTAATAATTATGTTCTGTAGCGGGTTATGGGTTTATAGGGGAATAGGGTGGGAAGTAATTTAAATGTAATTTAGTAATATTTATTTTCATTAATTGTTTTTGCTAATTATATTATTGGTAATTAATGATTAATTGGTATTAATTTTTACTAATTGGTAATTATTTTTAATTTATTGATTAATTGATAATTATGTTAAGTGTAATATTTTATTATTGGAGTTTGTTGTGTGTTTATAGGGGAATAGTGTGTAAAGTAATTGATATGTAATTAAGTAGTTATTAAATTTATAGTTGGTTATTGATAATTAATTTCTTGTATATTAATTATTAATTGGTTATTATGTAAAAGTATATTTTTTGGTTATGAAAATTGATTTATTGTTGTTTAATTATTAATTGGTAATTAAATATTACTAAATATTATTTTTTGATGTTTGTAATTTAAATATTAATAAGTAATTAATAATGTTTGATAAATAATATTTTTGGTTTAACAAATGATTTAATTGTTCAATATTAGTTAATTGGTAATTACTTTTTAATAATTAAAATGTTTTTGTTATAAGAAATATGTTATTGTTCAATGTTTATTAATTGGAAATAATATGTATTAATTATTATTGATTGGTATTTACTATTACTTTATTGTTACTTAATTATTCATTGGTAATTATGTTTTTAATAATTATTTATTGGTATTTGTAAATAGTTTAGATTTATTTAATAATTATTTTTAAAATATTTTAAAATATTAATTTATTTATACGTATGTTATTTTTAACTTCTACGCTATCCAACACTTTCCCTACTGTTGCACTCTCTGGAATGGGAATAGTAATTTTTACCCGTAATTTTTACCCCTAAGCAATCCAACACTTTCCCTACTGTTGCAGTCTCTGGAGTTGAAATAGTAATTTTGACCCCTACGCTATCCAACACTTTCCCTAATGTTGCACTCTTTGGAGTGGGAATAGTAATTGTTACCCCTACGCTATCCAACACTTTCCCTACTGTTGCACTCTCTGGAGTGGGAATAGTAATTTTTACCCCTAAGCTATCCAACACTTTCCCTACTGTTGCACTCTTTGGACTGGGAATAGTAATTTTTTCCCCTACCCTATCCAACACTTTCCCTACTGTTGCACTCTCTGGAGTTGGAATGGTAATTTTTACCCCAACGCTATCCAACACTTTCGCTACTGTTGCACTCTTTGGAGTGGGAACAGTAATTTTTACCCCTACGCTATCAAACACTTTCCCTACTGTTGCACTCTCTGGAGTTGGAATAGTAATTTTTACCCTTACATTATCCAACACTTTCCCTACTGTTGCACTCTTTGGAGTGGGAATAATAATTTATACCTCTACACTATCCAACATTTTACTTACTGTTGTTTTTTTGGAGTTGTAATAGTATTTTATTCCCTCTGTTATTTAATATTTTTTGTATTGTTTTAGCTAATGTACTATATAATACATTTTAAAAATATTGAAAGTAAATTAAATTTATTTGATTTGTTTTGCATATTTATTTAATTTTTATTTATGTTAATATTTTGGGGTCGATTCTGATTCGGTAAAATCCCCTATGAATCGCCGTACGAAGCATTTTTCCCGTACGAATCTTACACCTTCAACGTTCCCGTACGTACGATGAAGTATGATTCGAACCCAAAGCATATATCCGTATGAATCGTACGAAAGACCATGCAACTTAAAAATACATACAAATCCCATTTGGAACACGCAGTACGCGACGTTCGTACGGATCGAAGCAGCTTTTCACGAACCAGCAAGTACGATTTGTTACGACAACACTCCATATGACTCTTTTTCTAGGGGAGTTTAAAACGCCCTTAAAAGCATATTTTGACTCGAACTGTGTGCCAAACAGACCCCCCGGGTATGCGAGTGCACCCCATGATTGCAGTGTTACCGTGCGTAGCGGTACTGTGCGTATGGATATGGTGCATGGGGGTACGGTGCATGGGTGTACGGTGCATGGGTGTACGGTGCATCGGGGTACGGTGCGTAGAGGTACAGAGCATAGGGGTACGGTGCGTACCCCCATTATTGCAGGGGTACGGTGCGTTTGTGAATGTGTGGTTCTCCATATGAATTGCTCATACGACCTTTTCCGTACGAACCGCGTTCTCGTTCCCCGGTCCGAATCATACTTGTCAGTTTGTACAGCATGTTTACGATTCGTACGGTTCACCGTGAGGGTCCTATATCGTACGGATGTTCCCTTGCTTTTCATACGGTTCGCACACATTCGTTCGTATTCTTCTCCTACGGATTGTACTACGTGATTCGGACGGATTTCTACGATTCGTACGGAAAGAGCTACGAAAACGATTTGTTGTACGGATTTGTTTCCCGAATCGAAATCAACCCCTTTATGTGTATAGATGAATTTGTAATTAATAATATTTGTAATTATTTATAATGTATTAAAATAATTATTAAAACTGGTTATTAAGTATATATATTATATTATACATTATATGTATATGTTTAATTCATTTGTTATTACATTATGTATGTTACTTATTAACTTAAAATATTATAAAATATTTTAAACTATGTTATTTAATTTATTTAGCATATTTTTTTAATTAAACAAAACGATATTTTTGACATCGATATATTTTGTTTTGATATTGTTGTACTTATCTTGTTGTAGATAGGATGTCGATATTGTTGACATCGATATTATTGCTCCAATATTTTTGTACCTCGATATTTTGTCTTTCGATATTTTGTCAGATATTCGACCAGGGATGAATGTTTGCATTGTTCAGCATTCCGTCCAGCAATTGTTTCTTTTGCAACATTCACTAGTAAACAGGCAAACCTACTTAGTCGATGAAAACAATGGATGGCTTTTGGGAACAGTTCTGGAATGATAAATGATTCTTGTCCAATTGAGGTAAGTTTATCAGGATGGAAGTTGAGAATGGTCCTCTAAAGTGTCCCAAATGTTCTCATGTATCATTCCTTCAGTCCTTTTTTATGTACACCTAACATCTCAGTTCTTAATCCTCCATTATATAGCATTCAAATGTACACATGAAACACAGATAAATCACCACATGGAGAATGGAATGGGAATGCCTACCACAACAATTTGCGGATCATAGATGTCACTTGATGAAGAAAAGTAATCTTCAGTACAATGACTGAACAACTGAATATGACAGTGAGTGGCACCAATTTGTAATCTGAGTCTTATTGTTGATACCCTGTCCTTAATTTGTGAAAAACTCACAATTGTGTCTAAATGCTATAGACATTGAATTACAGCTGTCTGTGTTGTGCAAAGCTCTATTGCTCCTCCCATCAAACCTCTACATTTGTGATGGCACAATATTCCATAAAAAAGCCAAAATTCAGGCCACCTTTAAACTAATTGCACTAGCTCATGGCAGAACAATTCAAAAAATATTAACCAGATGTGTTCCGGCATGAGGGAAATATATACCTAAAAAAGTATTTCCCCTCACCCCATGTATTGTATTGTATTGTATTGTTATTTATATAGCGCGGTTGCTGCCCAATGGGCGTCCAAGCGCTGAAGTGTGGAGACAGAACTCAGAAGACAGAACCGGGAGTGACGGAGGGTTATGATTCGATGGATTTGGTGCTCTGCTCACCAATAGACAATTCACCAACAGAAATTGAACTGGAGTATGCATGGAGTCAGGTCTAGGGGGTGGGAGAAACTTTATTTTATCCACGGAATAGGCATCATTTTCATGGAAATTTAGTAAAATATGCAAAATATGTAAAATGTACTTAGACAACATCTTGCATTAACATTTTGTGTAAGGAAATATATCACATGTAATAGTCCTGAGAAATACTGCAAGGAGGCATGTTGGAGGACAAAGTTAATTTTTCACACCAGTCTCCCATTGATGAAAATGACAAGAAGGTGTGTGAGCACCAAAAGGCAAACATGTACACAATTTGTTTAACTTCATGTGATTTTACATTCATATTTAAAAATTCACCCTGATATAGGGACAGTGGGTATGCATGATGAACACTTGAATTTGGAATATGCTCTGTTAGATGCTGAGATATATGAGAAGTTATGGATGAAAAGTATATTCTCAGCCACTGGTAAACACTCTGGCAGCATCCCAGTCCATCGCTATTTTTTGCAACTTTGCAACTATTCTGTCTCACGAAGTGAGACAGGTATGTCCAGACTAGGGTCACTTGCAGAGGGTCTGCTTGAGGGCTGTGTGACAAGTGCAGCCACACTAAGTGCTGATTTAGAGGCGGGGCTCTGACCTCAGGAAGGGGGCCATGTTTAACAATAACTTATGACTTAAAAGCACCTTCCACAAGTTTCTTGTGCATCCGCTTTCATGCAGCAATAAACTTGTACAGATTACTCTTTTGAGTATTGTTCCTTCTAGAGAGAGTGATTAGATATATATAAAAATCAAAGTATTCTCTAGTGGCAGTTCTGACTCACTATTAAGTAGCGCAGAGTGTTAATATGCCTGCTGCAAAGAACAGATCTGTATTTTATGTGGATAGCTGAGTGAATTAGTAACGCCAGACTTTGCCAGCGCTTTAAAGTATATGAAACATGTGAGTGAGGGGCTATGAAGAGATGGAAAGCAATTTTGCTGGGTAGTTGTGAGGAAATTCAAAGAGGAGATCATGGGGGAGGTGCCAAAAAAGAATGTTGCACCAAGCACCTTAGCGCTAAAGTCAGCGAGGCCCATGCACACTGTGTCGCTGGAACCAAGAGGCTGAAACTTGTGTTTATGTGGTCCAGCTGCTGTGGGTGGAATGTCTGCCATTTAGTAGGAGAAAAGAGTATGCAGTTCCTCTAGTGGTAGGATAAAGGGAGGTGATATGTCAATAAGCCACAAAGTATGTGTTGCTCTGGATGGTTTCCCAGATTAACTGGAAGATGCGATTTTTAAAAAATGTTGGTCCTTAGTTGCATGTATATGGACTAGGGACCTCCTGGTATTAATCATCAACACTGTCAAAAGGATAGCAGATGCTCTACTCATGAGAATACAGATAGCAGAAGGAGCACTGAAAACTACTATTCAGATAACTGCTTTCAAATCCAAGTTGGCAGAAATTAATAGTGAAATCGTGGACAACAAAGAGTACCTATTGAAACATAAATAGCCAAACTACAAAAGGATATACAGAAGTGGAGAAGGTATATCCTTACCTAAAGGTACTACTCAGCAGCAAGTAGTAGCTATTCTTCTGATTAGAGCTCAGATACCAATAGGAGGGCTCGTCTAATAACGATTCCAGCACTGGTAGCTAGAGAAGTAACAAACCAGAGAAGGGTCACCCCCCCCCATCCATACTACTATAATAAAGAGAGAGCCCAAACCTTTGAGGCGGGTAATCTCAGGAACCACAGCACCAATCATAACACCCAATACAGCGTTGGAAAGGGCAGTTGCAGCAGAAGGACATAGGCTATGCAGACGCCCACCATATACATTTAAAAGGTAAAAGAACCGTGCCAGCAAAGTAGTCCCTTGTGGGCGTGTCTGCATTGTGCTGTGGGCGTGTGCTGTGGGCGTGACAAACGCTGGGGGCGTGTGGTACGTTCCGCCCTTCATGCCATGTCTCATATCGTGTGCTAATCCCACCTGCTCCCTTTAAATACCCCTGCACCCCATAATCATAACCCATCCTTACTCGTTAAAATACCCCAACACCCTTAAACACTAACCCATCTTAACCCTATAAATATACCCTGTACCCCAAACCCAAACCTATCCCTAAACCCTAAAAATACCCATATACCCCAAAACCCAAACCTAGCCCTGAACCCTATAAATACCCCTGTACCTCAAAAGCCAAACCTACCCCTGAACCCTAAAAATACCCCTGTACCCCAAAACGCAAACCTAGCCCTGAACCCTAAAAATACCACTGTACCCCAAAACCTACCCCTGAACCCTAAAATACCCCTGTACCCCAAAACCCAAACCTAGCCCTGAACCCTTAAAATACCCCGGTACCCCAAAACCCAAACCTACCCCTGAACCCTAAAAATACCCTTGTACCCCAAAACCCAAACCTAGCCCTGAACCCTAAAAATAACCCTGTACCCCAAAACCCAAACCTACCCCTCAACCCTAAAATACCCCTGTACCCCAAAACCCAAACCTAGCCTTGAACCCTAAAAATACCCCTGTACCCCAAAACCCAAACCTAGCCCTGAACCCTTAAAATACCCCTGCACTCCAAAACCCAAACCTACCCCTGAACCCTAAAAATACCCCTATTCCCTAAAACACAAACCTAGCCCTGAACCCTAAAAATACCCCTGTACCCCAAAACCCATACCTATCCCTAAAGCCTAAAACTACTCCTGTACCCCATAACCCAAAACTATATCTGAACCCTTAAAATACCCAAACACCCCAAAACATATACCTCAGTACCCCAAAACATATACCCCTATACCCATACTTACCTTATCCAAACATTTAAAAAAGCACATGCTTTTACCATTCATGCATTTACAACAAATTTCGTTGTAAATGTACGCGTGGTAAAAGCATATAAAATGTAATGCCATGCGTTATAATCGCATTGCGGAGTCATGGTACTTTCGTAATGAAAGTATGCGGAGTGATGGTATGCGGAAAGAAAGGTGCAGAATAATGGGTGTTTACCCTCCCTGGTAAGTACATTGGTGGAACGGCGGCCCACATCTCCAGCAACATACTCATATTTTTTCACCACCCATTTGAAAAATGCACAGGTCTCTCTCATTGATGGGCAGCACCGACATACTCTTTTAGACACACCTCCCGCCACAAGTTCTAGAATTGCGAACTTTAGAGCTGGGGAGCTACGTTCGAATCTCGGCATCAGCCCAACATGCTGCGATTCTAGGCAAATCGCTTTGTCTCCCCGTGCCTACCACAAATGAATGTGTTCTTCTGTAATGTAAATTGTGCTCATGCCATGTTGTTGAGTTCGCGCTATATAATATTGCAAGGAAAAATAAAGTAGGGAAACTCGAGTTCACACACTACTGAACGCGCACTCTTAAGTGTACGGGCAGAGCACTGTGAATCGGAGCGTTTCACAGGCCTGTCACAGATAAGAAATGCTATCAAAACGAAATCCTACAAAACAATATATTACTGGCCGGCAGCAATTCATACCCGGACAACGTCGGGACGGGCTGCTAGTTCTAACTATAATGCACCTTCTTACCCAGGACACCACCCCCTTTCTGGCAATTCCCTATGAACCTGCAAGGCCAGCCTCAGTTTTACCCTATGGGCAACCCCCTTTTTTAGTCAGAGGTTGGGGCAGAGGAAGAGGGCGAAAAAAAAGGATGCAAAAACAGGTGCAGTGGCAAGAGCAACCAGTGCATGCAGTGGAGACAAGGAGCAGGACCAGGGGAAAAAGGAACTTGTGGTTAACCTGTCACACAGACCATTAATAGAAACTGAAAAAATAGTACTTGAGAAAGCTCTGGCTATGTTCCAACCCCTAGGAAGGACACATTTAGAGATAACTGTGAGATACAGGATTTCTTTCGAAAAATACGCCTGAAGGCTTTTTTCCAAGACAAACGCCAGATGATTAGAGAAGACAGTGGTCTATGGAACCCCTCGTCCTTCACGCCTAATAACAGCATGATCCCCCCTGAGATTTTATAATTTGAATGAGTTGTACTGAAAGACTTGGCTGTTGCTACCAAAAGAGTCCCTTTCCATAACCTTTCTAATGCAGAATTGACTGCAGCAAGATTCCTGGCTGATGACACCAGCATCACCATTAAACAGGCTGAAAAAGGAGGGGCAACTTTAATACAGTCTACCACCAATTATAACCTTGAGTGTCAACGTCAACTTGACAATACCAGATTCTAAACTCCCATCTCTGAAAATGCCACCCCCAGACTTACCTCGAAAATTGCTACCCTGGTATTCGAAGCAAAAACGAACGGATGGATAAATTGAAAAAGACCCTAAAATGCCCTATTTCTACACGCTTCCTAAAATTCATAACACCAGTCCCGAGATGACCAATTGTCTCAGGTATAGGTTCCCTCTTTAAACCTCTATCCTAATTTAGTGATCACTTTTTACAGCCGCTAGTGAGAAAAATTCAATCCTTTGTATGTGACACTGCTGACATCCTATGCATCCTAGAGGAAAAACAGGTCACAGATGAGACTGACCTTCTGGTCATGTTAGATGGGAAGCGCTGTATACAAACATCCCCCAGGGTGCCACCTTAACTGCTATTGAAACAGCCCTCACAAGAGAAGAATGGTCCTCACTGACCCCTGTCTCCTTTATTATGGATTGTGCCACCCTTGCACTGACCGAAAACTTTTTTGAAGATAAAAAACAACTTTTCCACCAATCCCAGGGTACTTCCATGGGAGTACCTTCGCACCGAGCGTGGCATGTTTTTACATGGCTGCCTTCGATGAGGATGTTGTCATGCACCCAAATAACCCTTACATCAATAACTGTGGAGAAGGTTCATTGACGCCGTCTTTATACTCTGGAAGGGGGACTTACCATCTGTGAGGAATTTTGCCAGTGGATTAATGCACAAAATGAATATTTGAAGTTCACACACACGATATACAATATAAGCATACCTTTCTTAGATTTGAATGTGAGACTGAACAATACAGAACTGAGTACTACCCTATACAAAAAAACCTACAGACAGAAATAGTCTGTTACTGTATAGTAGTCACCACCCTAGACCCCTAAAAGACAATCTGACCTTTGGCCACTTTCTCTGGATTAGGAGAAACTGTAGTTCCCTCACTGACTATAAGACTGAGGCCCAAGTATTGGCTTCCAACCTTAAACAAAGGGAATCCCTTCAAAGCCAGATCATGAACTCTTTAAAAAGAGCTAGGATCAACCCCCGCGAGACACTGCTGGAGGTCACCCTAAACAACAAACAGATACTCTCACTTGTGTTACATCCTTCACACCAGCTTCCACACTCATAAAGGGTATTATCAAGAAACACTGGGGGATTCTGATGACAGGAGACCTACACAAGCCAACACCTAGGTTCGCCATTAAACAAACTCAAAACCTGAAAGATATTCTGGTGCACACTAGGCCCAAGACAGAGACCAACACAGCATAAAGAACACTCTTGTATCTCCCCCGGTTATGGGCCACTACCCCTGCGGTACCTGCGCAGTACGCAAACAGACTACTATCACCAAAGCGATAAGTCTCTCTGATACGTTCACTTGGAAGATGACACAACATGCTGACTGCAACACTTCTCATTGTGTATACTTGGTCACTTGCCCATGTAATATGAAGTACATAGGGATAACACTGAGAACAGTGAAAATACGCATCACTTAACACATGAGCAGTATACGATGCCAACGAGTCACTACAAAGATGTATACACATTACAAGGAGTTGAATCATCCTCCTGTGTCCCTCCGTTGGTTGGTTCTTGAAGCCCACCCCAGAATCACACAACAAGCACTGTTCAGAATCGAACAAAGATGGATATATTGGCTGTCTACTAACCGACAGGGTCTGAATGACGTAAAGCCTGGGCATTACTAATTGATAGGTGAAGAGCCCAGAATTCCATCCCTATTAATTCTGAAGCTATGATATACTTAGTTTACCACCCACTAGAAGGTAAGAGCCTATATTCATACTTGGCGTATTACTCCTTGATAACCCTCTATTAACACATACCAATAGTCTCTAATTTTGGCCCACATTTACTAAGTCTCTTCAAGCAGGTTTTACACCTCAATGTGCATGTTACCTACTAACAGCAAACTTTATAAATTGGCCGCTGATTTCCAACCCCAATGTGCTTTTGACACGTTTATCACTGGCGTTTAAACTGCCCCACTATTGCTGGGTAGCGTTGTCTTTATAATAATACTACATGTGGGTCGGGCACCTGAATAAAGAAAATAGACATTACTTTTCACATTACAATATGGCTGCTGCTCTGACTAAGCTTTAGAGCAGACCTGAAAGTGTCACATGCTGTGACTGCCGCGACCCTGAAGCCATCCCCTCCACGCTCGAAATGCCGGTGAGTATTTCAGCGCCTCCTTGATGCAGCTATGTACATCCCGGTGCCGGCGGAGAGGGGTAGTTTTGATGGCTCACATCCTGAAGCTCAATGGTGCGTCACCTTGCTGCTAGACCATGCCTAACCCTCATTCCTCAATGCTTTGAAAGGTAAGGTGTGGACGTTGGGTTTCTGCATGCCTTAACTAATGCACTCTTCCATTCTGCAGTACTGGCGATCCATTAGTCATGGGGCGGGAAGGCATTGGAACCATACACTGACTGCATGGAGTACTATTTAAATCTTGGTATCATCCTAGTGCGGGCCGAATCCATGGCTCGACATGCTCTTCCTACCCATGACCATAAGGAAATTAACCCCCTGTAGTGCCTTTGCTTTACGGATTGTGTATTATGTGACAGACATGCCAGCTCCCCTATACCATTCCATGGACATGCGATCAACACTGGGGATACTAGGTACGCTTGAATCTTTGCCTACCTGGTTCCTCACTGTTGAGTCCAATTTTTGTTCATTATTTTGATTTCTTAGGGCACTACATTGTTTTTGTACAGTTACCCCGCCGAAAACTGATAGAAGCGATACTTTGATCACTATTGGTGAGTGGAGTTACATCACCATCCACACATACAATGTTTGTTTAAACAGTGAAACAGTCTTCTATCGAGCTCAGTCTTCTGATTTTTAATAAGATTTTAAATTAGCCTTAAATATTCTTATTATGAGATATCACACTTTTAGTAGGTTACAATTTGACACACCTACCTTTGTCACTAACCACTTGTAATGTGATGTTGCCTCACTTTATTACTGTAGGATGGTCACCTATCCACTGTTGGATGGACAACTATGTGTCTGGACATGGAGGGAGAGAGATGTCTTGCCCATGATTACTACCAATTGATACAGCTGTGAATTCATTCTGTATCCTTCTGTTAGGTAGCTCTGAGATATTGTGGGTACTCTAGTCATAGCGCTGAGATGTGGTAGGTAGATTACACACCCACCCCACTGTGCAGATAGTTTAACCACTAGGTCCTAATGAAATGCCATGTATCTCCTGTCCAAACAGCATGAAACATGTGACCCATAGAGTTGATCGTAGTTAAACTGAATCATAACTTCAGATAGCCGCCACTCCTTCCCTGTTTTTAATCAGGTGGGTAGCCAGTCTAAATAAAAGTATCTTAGGACTATCCGACTTGTTTTAATCACTTCCAACCACATCTACACTTCCTAAGGCCCCTTGCCCCCACTGCACCATATGGCTAGAAACAAAAGATCTCTGCTAAAGAGCCCCTTTATGGGTGCCTGTCGGGGATTGCAGCGCCAACCTCGACGAGGATCAGGCCCATATGATGAAGCATGACACCTAGCTGGCTGGGTGTGTGAGGGCCCTAGTTCCGACAGGAGAAATTCCCCTCCTCCTAAACCATCCAGAGGAATACATACCTTGTGGCTTATTGACATATCTCCTCCCTTTATCCTACCACTAGAGGAACTGCATACTATTTTCTCCTACTCTATGATTGGGCATGTATGCTGGACCTCCTTCCAAAAAAGCCCTCTAGTCCCTCTTTATTGATTGATGGAATGCCAGCCATGTCATTCAGTGATTTGGTAAACTTGCAGGCAGTTTAAATTAGATCATTGCCTGGAAGGGTTGATCGTACTCACTGCATATACAGAAAAAATTACAATCAAATGGATGAAAAAAAACAAAAAAACGAAAAGAAATAAGTAGACTAAAGGAAAAAATAACATTGCAAAATTTCAATACTACCAAAATTAACAAACTTAGAATACCAAGAATGAGAAACAATGTTCTCTAAGTAAACATAACATGAACAAGGAACAATTTTGCATTGCACCCCACAATGTAATGTCAAACAAATTAAAAATAACATCACAAAGATTCTCCCATCTATATGAAAATCTCACAGGTTACTTTTGTAATGTAGAAAGATTACTTAGTTTTCATGCCAAGTAGGTTTGAATCTCATTACTCCTGCCTCCGAACTTCCCACTCCACCCGAACTTTCATTTGTATGCTTCCTGATCCGTATTGATTGACGATTGGCACTTTCCACATCCACCGACTTAGACATGCTCCATACATCACCAGAATAAAAGGACCCATAACTTTAACCATCCTTTCCTGATCACTCCAGGCTTACTTACTTACACCTTATATCCTATTCCACATTTATTCTCTTGTGAACAATGTGTCTTATCAAAACTTGCTTTATAATTTTTCTGATAATCCAATCTTTGCAAAGCCAATCTATCTATGGACTCCCTTTCCACTATTCCTGTATCCAATTTCAATCATTCTGTGTTTAATTTACAATGAGATTTCCTTGCTGCTCTGAAGGAAGCAAAGGTTGATATAGATGTAATACTATTGGGTGTAACGCTATGTTCCTACCAGGCCTCTTTCAGGACATTCTTCAAAGATTCTGTTACCAAGTGCACACAGTGCACAACTCTTCACCACCTCATTCATACTCTCAGCTAAACCATTAGCCTGGGAAGAATGCAAAGCTGTCTCCAAGTACACAATGGGCAATTCCTTAAGGAAGCTTCCCATTTTCTTAGACACAAATTGCACCCCATTGTCTGTGACAGGACGTTGGGAATACTTCCCCTGGAAAATTACTCTCTCAAAAACGTAATTGCCATTCTGGTATTAACAACAGGAAACATGGAGGACGTGAGCTGAGTCTGCTCCCTCCACCACCCTGCTAGTAAGCCGTTTATCCTGACTTCCCAGTACCACGAATCCCCCATCTCCACACACCGACAGCGGGACTCACAAGGACGGAGTGTGACCGGAATAGCAGGCTGCTGAGCGCTGTATCAGACATCGCCGAGAGCCCGTCCCTGAGAGAGAGCCGGGAGGACTGCCGAGGAGGAGGGCGGCTGCCAAGACTGCTACACGCCAGCCGAGGGCTGCGACCCGCAGCATCTGCAACTGCAGAGCAAGTGACCCCCCGGCCTTAAAATGAGATGCAGTGAAATAACGGGTGCAGCGGAGAATCCTGCATAGCCGCCCAATGTCCTATACCGGGGAGTGAAGATGATGTGCTCAGAGCAGTGGAGCAATTCATGCCGGGTACGTGAGAGCTGCTGCGGTGCTAGATCACGGAGGCAAGGAGCGGAGAAGTTTTAAATAAGGAGGCTGCCTACTACATAGCGGGAGGGCCCCCCTCTCCATGCACGGCTCACCCTGAAGAAGCGCTGTTTAAATTACAAGCGGTACAAAAGGGGGTGGTGATGGATGGAGCATCTGAACAATCAAACACTCACACCCAGTCAAAAGACCTGGATTCAAGCAAGCCGGGCTGAAGAAGGCTGGAATGCCAGAAACCGGTCCTCGGAAGCTTGTTTCCGGTCCAGGGAAGACATGGCTTGGCAGTTCGGGCTGCAATGTTCCCATGAGGCACAGGGTCGGACTGATTTGCATATAGCCATGTCTGAACTGGGGTGGCAGAGTGGGCTAAAGAACGGTGATGGATTAAACCAAGATCTCTTGACTGGGTGTGAGTGTCTGATTGATTCAGAAGCTCCGTCCATCACCAACCCCCTTTTGTACCGCTTTTGGCCGCCATAAGTGTGGCAGGGTATACTCAGACGTGAGTCCCTTGCTCACTTTGCCACTGGATTCAAGCAAGCCGTGCTGAAGAAGGCTGGAATGCCAGAAACCGGTCCTCGGAAGCTTGTTTCCGGTCCAGGGAAGACATGGCTTGGCAGTTCGGGCTGCACTGTTCCTATGAGGCACAGGGTCAGACTGATTTGCATATAGCCATGTCGAAACTGGGGTGGCAGAGTGGGCTAAAGAACGGTGATGGATTAAACCCAGATCTCTTGACTGGGTGTGAGTGTCTGATTGATTCAGAAGCTCCGTCCATCACCAATCCCCTTTTGTACCGCTTTTGGCCGCCATAAGTGTGGCAGGGTATACTCAGACGTGAGTCCCTTGCTCACTTTACCACTGGATTCAAGCAGGCCGGGCTGAAGAAGGCTGGAATGCCAGAAACCGGTCCTCGGAAGCTTGTTTCCGGTCAAGGGAAGACATGGCTTGGCACATCGGGCTGCACTGTTTCCATGAGGCACAGGGTCAGACTGATTTGCATATAGCCATGTCTGAACTGGGGTGGCAGAGAGGGCTAAAGAACAGTGATGGATTAAACTCAGATCTCTTTACTGGGTGTGAGTGTCTGATTGATTCAGAAGCTCCGTCCATCACCAACCCCCTTTTGTACCGCTTTTGGCCGCCATAAGTGTGGCAGGGTATACTCAGACGTGAGTCCCTTGCTCACTTTGCCACTGGATTCAAGGAAGCCGGGCTGAAGAAGGCTGGAATGCCAGAAACCAGTCCTCGGAAGCTTGTTTCCGGTCCAGGGAAGACATGGCTTGGCAGTTCGGTCTGCACTGTTCCTATGAGGCACAGGGTCAGACTGATTTGCATATAGCCATGTCTGAACTGGGGTGGCAGAGTGGGCTAAAGAACGGTGATGGATTAAACCCAGATCTCTTGACTGGGTGTGAGTGTCTGATTGATTCAGAAGCTCCGTCCATCACCAATCCCCTTTTGTACCGCTTTTGGCCGCCATAAGTGTGGCAGGGTATACTCAGACGTGAGTCCCTTGCTCACTTTACCACTGGATTCAAGCAGGCCGGGCTGAAGAAGGCTGGAATGCCAGAAACCGGTCCTCGGAAGCTTGTTTCCGGTCCAGGGAAGACATGGCTTGGCAGTTCGGGCTGCACTGTTCCTATGAGGCACAGGGTCAGACTGATTTGCATATAGCCATGTCTGAACTGGGGTGGCAGAGTGGGCTAAAGAACGGTGATGGATTAACCCAGATCTCGTGACTGGGTGTGAGTGTCTGATTGATTCAGAAGACCCGTCCATCACCAACCCCCTTTTGTACCGCTTTTGGCCGCCATAAGTGTGGCAGGGTATACTCAGACGTGAGTCCCTTGCTCAGTTTGCCACTGGATTCAAGCAAGCCGGGCTGAAGAAGGCTGGAATGCCAGAAACCGGTCCTCGGAAGCTTGTTTCCGGTCAAGGGAAGACATGGCTTGGCACATCGGGCTGCACTGTTCCCATGAGGCACAGGGTCAGACTGATTTGCATATAGCCATGTCTGAACTGGGGTGGCAGAGAGGGCTAAAGAACAGTGATGGATTAAACTCAGATCTCTTTACTGGGTGTGAGTGTCTGATTGATTCAGAAGCTCCGTCCATCACCAACCACCTGTTGTACCGCTTTTGGCCGCCATAAGTGTGGCAGGGTATACTCAGACGTGAGTCCCTAGCTCACTTTGCCACTGGATTCAAGCAAGCCGGGCTGAAGAATGCTGGAATGCCAGAAACCGGTCCTCGGAAGCTTGTTTCCGGTCCAGGGAAGACATGGCTTGGCAGTTCGGGCTGCACTGTTCCCATGAGGCACAGGGTCAGACTGATTTGCATATAGCCATGTCTGAACTGGGGTGGTAGAGTGGGCTAAAGAACGGTGATGAATTAAACCCAGATCTCTTGACTGGGTGTGAGTGTATGATTGATTCAGAAGCTCCGTCCATCACCAACCTCCTTTTGTACCGCTTTTGGCTGCCATAAGTGTGGCAGGGTATACTCAGACGTGAGTCCCTTGCTCACTTTGCCACTGGATTCAAGCAATCTGGGCTGAAGAAGGCTGGAATGCCAGAAACCGGTCCTCGGAAGCTTGTTTCCGGTCCAGGGAAGACATGGCTTGGCAGTTCAGGCTGCACTGTTCCCATGAGGCACAGGGTCAGACTGATTTGCATATAGCCATGTCTGAACTGGGATGGCAGAGTGGGCTAAAGAACGGTGATGGATTAAACCCAGATCTCTTGACTGGGTGTGAGTGTCTGATTGATTCAGAAGCTCCGGCAATCACCAACCACCTTTTGTACCGCTTTTGGCCGCCATAAGAGTGGCAGGGTGTACTCAGACGTGAGTCCCTTGCTCACTTTGCCACTGGATTCAAGCAAGCCGGGCTGAAGAAGGCTGGAATGCCGGAAACCGGTCATCGGAAGCTTGTTTCCCGTCCAGGCAAGACATGGCTTGGCAGTTCGGGCTGCACTGTTCCCATGAGGCAGAGGGTCATACTGATTTGCATATAGCCATGTCTGAACTGGGGTGGCAGAGTGGGCTAAAGAACGGTGATGGATTAAACCCAGATCTCTTGACTGGGTGTAAGTGTCTGATTGATTCAGAAGACCCGTCCATCACCAACCCCCTTTTGTACCGCTTTTGGCCGCCATAAGTGTGGCAGGGTATACTCAGACGTGAGTCCCTTGCTCACTTTGACACTGGATTCAAGCAAGCCAGGCTGAAGAAGTCTGGAATGCCAGAAACCGGTCCTCGGAAGCTTGTTTCCGGTCCAGGGAAGACATGGCTTGGCAGTTCGGGCTGCACTTTCCCATGAGGCACAGGGTCAGACTGATTTGCATATAGCCATGTCTGAACTGGGGTGGCAGAGTGGGCAAAAGAACGGTGATGGATTAAACCCAGATCTCTTGACTGGGTGTGAGTGTCTGATTGATTCAGAAGGCCCGTCCATCACCAACTACCTTTTGTACCGCTGTTGGCCGCCATAAGTGTGGCAGGGTATACTCAGACGTGAGTCCCTTACTCACTTTGCCACTGGATTCAAGCATGCCGGGCTGAAGAAGGCTGGAATGCCAGAAACCGGTCCTCGGAAGCTTGTTTCCGGTCCAGGGAAGACATGGCTTGGCAGTTCGGGCTGCTCTTTCCCATGAGGCACAGGGTCAGACTGATTTGCATATAGCCATGTCTGAACTGGGGTGGCAGAGTGGGCTAAAGAACGGTGATGGATTAAACCCAGATCTCTTGACTGGGTGTGAGTGTCTGATTGATTCAGAAGGCCCGTCCATCACCAACTACCTTTTGTACCGCTGTTGGCCGCCATAAGTGTGGCAGGGTATACTCAGACGTGAGTCCCTTGCTCACTTTGACACTGGATTCAAGCAAGCCAGGCTGAAGAAGTCTGGAATGCCAGAAACCGGTCCTCGGAAGCTTGTTTCCGGTCCAGGGAAGACATGGCTTGGCAGTTCGGGCTGCACTTTCCCATGAGGCACAGGGTCAGACTGATTTGCATATAGCCATGTCTGAACTGGGGTGGCAGAGTGGGCAAAAGAACAGTGATGGATTAAACCCAGATCTCTTGACTGGGTGTGAGTGTCTGATTGATTCAGAAGGCCCGTCCATCACCAACTACCTTTTGTACCGCTGTTGGCCGCCATAAGTGTGGCAGGGTATACTCAGACGTGAGTCCCTTACTCACTTTGCCACTGGATTCAAGCATGCCGGGCTGAAGAAGGCTGGAATGCCAGAAACCGGTCCTCGGAAGCTTGTTTCCGGTCCAGGGAAGACATGGCTTGGCAGTTCGGGCTGCTCTTTCCCATGAGGCACAGGGTCAGACTGATTTGCATATAGCCATGTCTGAACTGGGGTGGCAGAGTGGGCTAAAGAACGGTGATGGATTAAACCCAGATCTCTTGACTGGGTGTGAGTGTCTGATTGATTCAGAAGGCCCGTCCATCACCAACTACCTTTTGTACCGCTGTTGGCCGCCATAAGTGTGGCAGGGTATACTCAGACGTGAGTCCCTTGCTCACTTTGCCACTGGATTCAAGCATGCCAGGCTGAAGAAGGCTGGAATGCCAGAAACCGGTCCTCGGAAGCTTGTTTCCGGTCCAGGGAAGACATGGCTTGGCAGTTCGGGCTGCACTTTCCCATGAGGCACAGGGTCAGACTGATTTGCATATAGCCATGTCTGAACTGGGGTGGCAGAGTGGGCAAAAGAACGGTGATGGATTAAACCCAGATCTCTTGACTGGGTGTGAGTGTCTGATTGATTCAGAAGCTCCATCCATCACCAACCCCCTTTTGTACCACTTTTGGCCGCCATAAGTGTGGCAGGGTATACTCAGACGTGAGTCCCTTGCTCACTTTGCCACTGGATTCAAGCAAGCCGGGCTGAAGAAGGCTGGAATGCCAGAAACCGGTCCTCGGAAGCTTGTTTCCGGTCCAGGGAAGACATGGCCTGGCAGTTCGGGCTGCACTGTTCCTATGAGGCACAGGGTCAGACTGATTTGCATATAGCCATGTCTGAACTGGGGTGGCAGAGTGGGCTAAAGAACGGTGATGGATTAAACCCAGATCTCTTGACTGGGTGTGAGTGTCTGATTGATTCAGAAGCTCCGTCCATCACCAATCCCCTTTTGTACCGCTTTTGGCCGCCATAAGTGTGGCAGGGTATACTCAGACGTGAGTCCCTTGCTCACTTTACCACTGGATTCAAGCAGGCCGGGCTGAAGAAGGCTGGAATGCCAGAAACCGGTCCTCGGAAGCTTGTTTCCGGTCAAGGGAAGACATGGCTTGGCACATCGGGCTGCACTGTTCCCATGAGGCACAGGGTTAGACTGATTTGCATATAGCCATGTCTGAACTGGGGTGGCAGAGAGGGCTAAAGAACAGTGATGGATTAAACTCAGATCTCTTTACTGGGTGTGAGTGTCTGATTGATTCAGAATCTCCGTCCATCACCAAACCCCTTTTGTACCGCTTTTGGCCGCCATAAGTGTGGCAGGGTATACTCAGACGTGAGTCCCTTGCTCACTTTGCCACTGGATTCAAGGAAGCCGGGCTGAAGAAGGCTGGAATGCCAGAAACCAGTCCTCGGAAGCTTGTTTCCGGTCCAGGGAAGACATGGCTTGGCAGTTCGGGCTGCACTGTTCCTATGAGGCACAGGGTCAGACTGATTTGCATATAGCCATGTCTGAACTGGGGTGGCAGAGTGGGCTAAAGAACGGTTATGGATTAAACCCAGATCTCTTGACTGGGTGTGAGTGTCTGATTGATTCAGAAGCTCCGTCCATCACCAATCCCCTTTTGTACCGCTTTTGGCCGCCATAAGTGTGGCAGGGTATACTCAGACGTGAGTCCCTTGCTCACTTTACCACTGGATTCAAGCAGGCCGGGCTGAAGAAGGCTGGAATGCCAGAAACCGGTCCTCGGAAGCTTGTTTCCGGTCCAGGGAAGACATGGCTTGGCAGTTCGGGCTGCACTGTTCCTATGAGGCACAGGGTCAGACTGATTTGCATATAGCCATGTCTGAACTGGGGTGGCAGAGTGGGCTAAAGAACGGTGATGGATTAACCCAGATCTCGTGACTGGGTGTGAGTGTCTGATTGATTCAGAAGACCCGTCCATCACCAACCCCCTTTTGTACCGCTTTTGGCCGCCATAAGTGTGGCAGGGTATACTCAGACGTGAGTCCCTTGCTCACTTTGCCACTGGATTCAAGCAAGCCGGGCTGAAGAAGGCTGGAATGCCAGAAACCGGTCCTCGGAAGCTTGTTTCCGGTCAAGGGAAGACATGGCTTGGCACATCGGGCTGCACTGTTCCCATGAGGCACAGGGTCAGACTGATTTGCATATAGCCATGTCTGAACTGGGGTGGCAGAGAGGGCTAAAGAACAGTGATGGATTAAACTCAGATCTCTTTACTGGGTGTGAGTGTCTGATTGATTCAGAAGCTCCGTCCATCACCAACCACCTTTTGTACCGCTTTTGGCCGCCATAAGTGTGGCAGGGTATACTCAGACGTGAGTCCCTAGCTCACTTTGCCACTGGATTCAAGCAAGCCGGGCTGAAGAATGCTGGAATGCCAGAAACCGGTCCTCGGAAGCTTGTTTCCGGTCCAGGGAAGACATGGCTTGGCAGTTCGGGCTGCACTGTTCCCATGAGGCACAGGGTCAGACTGATTTGCATATAGCCATGTCTGAACTGGGGTGGTAGAGTGGGCTAAAGAACGGTGATGAATTAAACTCAGATCTCTTGACTGGGTGTGAGTGTATGATTGATTCAGAAGCTCCGTCCATCACCAACCTCCTTTTGTACCGCTTTTGGCCGCCATAAGTGTGGCAGGGTATACTCAGACGTGAGTCCCTTGCTCACTTTGCCACTGGATTCAAGCAATCTGGGCTGAAGAAGGCTGGAATGCCAGAAACCGGTCCTCGGAAGCTTGTTTCCGGTCCAGGGAAGACATGGCTTGGCAGTTCAGGCTGCACTGTTCCCATGAGGCACAGGGTCAGACTGATTTGCATATAGCCATGTCTGAACTGGGATGGCAGAGTGAGCTAAAGAACGGTGATGGATTAAACCCAGATCTCTTGACTGGGTGTGAGTGTCTGATTGATTCAGAAGCTCCGGCAATCACCAACCACCTTTTGTACCGCTTTTGGCCGCCATAAGAGTGGCAGGGTGTACTCAGACGTGAGTCCCTTGCTCACTTTGCCACTGGATTCAAGCAAGCCGGGCTTAAGAAGGCTGGAATGCCGGAAACCGGTCCTCGGAAGCTTGTTTCCGGTCCAGGCAAGACATGGCTTGGCAGTTCGGGCTGCACTGTTCCCATGAGGCACAGGGTCAGACTGATTTGCATATAGCCATGTCTGAACTGGGGTGGCAGAGTGGGCTAAAGAACGGTGATGGATTAAACCCAGATCTCTTGACTGGGTGTAAGTGTCTGATTGATTCAGAAGACCCGTCCATCACCAACCCCCTTTTGTACCGCTTTTGGCCGCCATAAGTGTGGCAGGGTATACTCAGATGTGAGTCCCTTGCTCACTTTGACACTGGATTCAAGCAAGCCAGGCTGAAGAAGTCTGGAATGCCAGAAACCGGTCCTCGGAAGCTTGTTTCCGGTCCAGGGAAGACATGGCTTGGCAGTTCGGGCTGCACTTTCCCATGAGGCACAGGGTCAGACTGATTTGCATATAGCCATGTCTGAACTGGGGTGGCAGAGTGGGCAAAAGAACGGTGATGGATTAAACCCAGATCTCTTGACTGGGTGTGAGTGTCTGATTGATTCAGAAGGCCCGTCCATCACCAACTACCTTTTGTACCGCTGTTGGCCGCCATAAGTGTGGCAGGGTATACTCAGACGTGAGTCCCTTGCTCACTTTGCCACTGGATTCAAGCATGCCGGGCTGAAGAAGGCTGGAATGCCAGAAACCGGTCCTCGGAAGCTTGTTTCCGGTCCAGAGAAGACATGGCTTGGCAGTTCGGGCTGCACTTTCCCATGAGGCACAGGGTCAGACTGATTTGCATATAGCCATGTCTGAACTGGGGTGGCAGAGTGGGCTAAAGAACGGTGATGGATTAAACCCAGATCTCTTGACTGGGTGTGAGTGTCTGATTGATTCAGAAGCTCCATCCATCACCAACCCCCTTTTGTACCACTTTTGGCCGCCATAAGTGTGGCAGGGTATACTCAGACGTGAGTCCCTTGCTCACTTTGCAACTGGATTCAAGCAAGCCGGGCTGAAGAAGGCTGGAATGCCAGAAACCGGTCCTCGGAAGCTTGTTTCCGGTCCAGGGAAGACATGGCTTGGCAGTTCGGGCTGCACTGTTTCCATGAGGCACAGGGTCAGACTGATTTGCATATAGCCATGTCTGAACTGGGGTGGCAGAGTGTGCTAAAGAACAGTGATGGATTAAACCCAGATCTCTTGACTGGGTGTGAGTGTCTGATTGATTCAGAAGCTCCGGCAATCACCAACCACCTTTTGTACCGCTTTTGGCCGCCATAAGAGTGGCAGGGTGTACTCAGACGTGAGTCCCTTGCTCACTTTGCCACTGGATTGAAGCAAGGTGGGCTGAAGAAGGCTGGATTGCCAGAAACCGGTCCTCAGAAGCTTGTTTCCGGTCCAGGGAAGACATGGCTTGGCAGTTCGGGCTGCACTGTTCCCATGAGGCACAGGGTCAGACTGATTTGCATATAGCCATGTCTGAACTGGGGTAGCAGAGTGGGCTAAAGAACGGTGATGGATTAAACCCAGATCTCTTGACTGGGTGTGAGTGTCTGATTGATTCAGAAGCTCCGTCCATCACCAACCCCCTTTTGTACCGCTTTTGGCCGCCATAAGTGTGGCAGGGTATACTCAGACATGAGTCCTTTGCTCACTTTGCCACTGGATTCAAGCAAGCCGGGCTGAAGAAGGCTGGAATGCAGGAAACCAGTCCTCGGAAGCTTGTTTCCGGTCCAGGGAAGACATGGCTTGGCAGTTCGGACTGCACTGTTCCCATGAGGCACAGGGTCAGACTGATTTGCATATAGCCATGTCTGAACTGGGGTGGCAGAGTGGGCTAAAGAACGGTGATGGATTAACCCAGATCTCGTGACTGGGTGTGAGTGTCTGATTGATTCAGAAGACCCGTCCATCACCAACCCCCTTTTGTACCGCTTTTGGCCGCCATAAGTGTGGCAGGGTATACTCAGACGTGAGTCCCTTGCTCACTTTGCCACTGGATTCAAGCAAGCCGGGCTGAAGAAGGCTGGAATGCCAGAAACCGGTCCTCGGAAGCTTGTTTCCGGTCCAGGGAAGACATGGCTTGGCAGTTCGGGCTGCACTGTTCCCATGAGGCACAGGGTCAGACTGATTTGCATATAGCCATGTCTGAACTGGGGTGGCAGAGTGGGCTAAAGAACGGTGATGGATTAACCCAGATCTCGTGACTGGGTGTGAGTGTCTGATTGATTCAGAAGCTCCGTCCATCACCAACCCCCTTTTATACCGTTTAAATTACAAGGGCGCTACTGAATAGCTCAAAATGGTGGCATAACGCGGAGGGGAGGCTGACACCGACTCCCAGACAGGAGACCACGCAAATGATGGGACGGGGAGCCCTCGACTGAGCACAGAAGCAGCGTGGTCTTTGCTTAAGCAAGAGGGGGTGAGCTGAGAGTAATAGACACGGACAGACAGGTGGAGCGCCCACGGGTGACAGCGCAAAATTGGTGGCGCCCGGCTGTTCACCCCGATCCCCTCCCCCATAGCGCGGAACTCGAAACTGGCACAACAGCTGGAGCAGACACCTAAGCACCAAAAGAGCGACAGTGAGAACGGAAAGGGGTACATACAGGAACCAACGTGCTGAACTGCAGCTGGCGTCCACCGCGAGCCCTCATGGGACCTGCGGCGGGCCAACCTTGGTGAGACCCAGCGCCCCGAGAGTGGGGTGTGCTACCAGCAATGAAAGGGGCCTCCATGACACGAGTGGGAACAGACTGGCTCAGGGCACAGAGAAGCACCATGGGACGTAATAGGGCTAAACAGCTGGACCCTGCGGCGGGCGCCGCACTGCAATCTACTGCATCCGAGGACCCCTAAGCCTCATCCAAAAATGAGGTAATACCGCCTACAGGAGTTGACTCACAAGATGCCAAATTGGACTTAATACTATCTGAGATCAGAGCCGCTAGAGAAGCTCTGGAAACACGCATGGACGCAATGTCCACAGGCCTATCCCTACTGAAGGCGGACCGTAACAAGCTGGCAGAGAAAGTGGCTGCTCACAAATTGGCACTTGATTATCTGATACCGCAACAGACTGAACATTCCACGCGACAGGAGGACCTAGAGCACCAGCTCAGGGGATTACGGGACAGAGTGGACGATGCGGAAGGGCATTCCCGCCGCAATAATGTCCGCATCCTGGGTATTCCGGAGCGCAGCGAGGGATCGAACCCCACCCAGTTCATGGAAGACTGGCTCAAAAATGTGGTGGCACCAACGGGCCTTACACCACTCTACAGCGTGGAACGCGCACACAGGGTGCCTCCGCGACCGCCCAGACCGGGAGCACCCCCACGCCCCTTGATTGCGCGCATACTTCATTACAAGTACAGATACACTCTGCCAGATAGAGCGCCCCGATGAAATACGAAAACAGAACAATATCGCTATACCCGGATTTCACCCCAGCAGTTCAGAAAGCTAGATTGACCTTCCTGGGAGTGAAACGTGCACTACAAGACTGCAACTTAAAGTACGCTCTCCTTTTCCCAGCACTCCTAAAAATCATGCACGGCCACAAGACTTACTTTTTTGACACCACGGAGGAAGCGTCAGAATGGATGGAGGTAACGCTCGCGCCGAACGCCTAACGCCTCACAGGCCCCTCTGGCAGAAGCACAGAGAGATGGTCCCTCGCATCGGATGGAACCAATCACGCACCAGTCGGGACACACTCAGGGTGCGGATAGCACCGATTCGACCCAGCCACCAGATCTGGAAGGGTCATTTATAGAGAAAGCGGTCCTGACAACAACGGCCCTGGCGGTCCACGATGCCCAGGAACAGATAGGTGCTGATCATCAGTCTGGCATACGCACGAAAGTTTCGGAATCAGACACAAGCCTTCAACTTTTCCCGCGTATCACAGCGCAGATGGGGAATTACTTTTGAATGCCCGGGAATGTCGACGCAAGGTGGTAACGTATGCAGTTGTATAATATGAGCAAGATGAGGTGGGCCTTTGTGGACTGGGGTTATTTGCTATATCAGGGTGCACCCCAAGGACTATAAGTGGACGATTATTTGGTGAGCGCAAACCGGACCCACCCCCCCAGGCGAAGGCACAGTTGCGCTTCATTGTTAAACCCACGTTGGGTAACAGATGTTTGGTCCCCCTCTGGTTATGTGTGAGGACCTTAAGGTTGGGAAGTTTAATGTAGTTCGAGCACTCAGTTCAAGATTAATAATGTCCTACAGAATTGCTGTAACGGGCAAAGCATTCACTGTACGAACTCCTCACTATGACGACATATAACACATATACGTTCTGCACCTGGAATGTGCGTGGAATGGGCTTAGTGCACAAGAGGTACAGAATACTGGCACAATTGAACAGAAGAAAGATTAGCATAGCATATCTACAAGAAACCCACCTAAATGGAGCAGAAGGCTCCAAATTGCACAAGAAATGGAAGGGTCAATTATTTGCCACCGCCTACTCAGCCTTCTCCAGGGGGGCTGCTATTTGGATAAGAAACTCCATCCCCTTTAAATTGATAGAGCAACGGGTGGGCAGAGAGGGACGATATGTATTTGTACAAGAGATACATAATGGATCCCCTGTAGTGCTGGGTTGCGTCTACGCCCCCAATACGGAACATGCAAAATTTCTTACCACCCTTAGCGGAGTAAAATCAGACTGGTCTGAACACGAATGGATAATAGGTGGTGACTACAATGCGGTCCTGGATATCTCCCTCGATAGGTCCCACCCCCATTACACACCGCCAATAGTAGGAAACAGGCAGAGGCACTAGCACATTGGGCAGAATGCTGGGAAATGTTAGACGCTTGGAGAATCAAACACGCAGGACATAGGGAGTATACCTGTTACTCACCACCACACAAGTTGCATACCAGAATAGATAGCTTTTTCTGTTCTGACACACTCCTGGGGTCCATCAGCTCGGCAATTCACATGGGGAAGATACTATCAGACCACAATCCAGTAGAACTGATAATGCAGTGGGGGAGGATCCCAACCCCGATACCAACCTGGAGGCTGCCAACAGGGGTACTTGAGGACCCGGTTTTCAGACCAACAATTTCGGAAGCCATAACTACATTCTTTGCCGAGAACGCAGGCACAGCTAGCACCAGACAAATAGAACGGGACGCCTTTAAGGTGACTATAAGGGGAGCGGCCATAGGCATGAAAATAGGCATACGCCAGAATGTGGTGGAAAAACTCAGGGAAGTGGAGGGCGGACTAGCGATGCTGGAAAGCTAGGCTGCGGCACCAATGACCAACTTACACAACTCCAAGATGCCCATATACAGCATGCAGAGCTACTTAAGGAGTTACAGGTTATTGATTACAGGGAATACACGTCTAGACAACACACTCAGGCCGACAAGCCGGGACCATTGCTGGCACGTGTGGTGCGTAATACACCCATTTGCGCCCCTATAGTAGAGATACATGATCAGGTGGGAGGAACGGCTGGGACACAATTAGGCATCAACACCGCCTTTAAGGACTACTACACACACCTATACGGCGCACACCCCACGATGACTGACATGAATTTCGAGTTCTTTATGGAGGACCTACCCATTCCACAACTCACGACCGCGCAGCGAAATGATCGGCGCGCCCCATCACGACGCAGAAATCAGACAAGCAATCAAGGCCTTGCCACGGAATAAAACTCCTGGGACTGACGGCCTACCGGCCAAGTTCTATATCACATATACTGATTTACTAGCCCCGCAGCTGCATGTCCTGTACCAAAAATCAATAGCGGGCAGTGCCCTACCACCCACGACCCTACAGGCACTGATAGTTTCCCTTTTAAAACCCGGTAGAGACGGTATGCAAATGTCGAATTATAGACCACTGTCACAACTAAACACGGACTATAAAATTCTTAGCAAGCTATTAGCGACAAGACTGAATCAGTACATCCCAGCGCTTATTAATGCGGACCAATGCGGTTTCTTACCCGGCATGAGCACGGCGCTCAACCTCAGGAGACTGAACCAAATAATGTTGCACAAAGACACACAAAGTGGTGCGGAGGGCTGTGTCTCCTTGGACTTAAAGCAGGCATTTGATTCCCTAAGATGAGACTATATGTTTGCAGCCCTGGCGCGATTCGGCATACCACCGGCATATTTGGCATGGGTGAATCTCTTGTACCTACACCCGACGGCACGAGTCCGAACCAATAAATGTATCTGGGGACAGTTCACGATAGCTAGAGGGACGAGGCAGGGTTGCCCATTATCGCCCTTACTTTTTACACTGGCCCAGGAGCCGTTGCTGCATAAACTCCTGGCCCTAGCTACACCACGGGGAGTACTGCGCAATCTAGTACCACATATAGTGTCGGCCTACGCAGACGACATTACATTATACGTCAAAGACATGGCAGGCAGCCTCGCCCCTATACCTGACATCTTTGAAACTTTCCGGGTCATTTCGGGACTTGCTATAAATGAATCCAAATCATATGGCTACTCTTTTAGTGATGCTGTGAGAGACGCCCAGATACAGTTTCCCCCACATAGGTTCCAGATGGCTCCCTCGGCATTTAAATATTTAGGGATACAAATATACCGCGACACGCGAGACCTCCCGGATGGTAATCTGGGTTGGGCGCTTACAACCCTTAATACACAAATACAATTTTGGACTACCCTGCCACTGTCGATAGGGTAGCTATATCCAAAATGGTGGTACTACCCTGATTAGTATACTTCTTTAGGAACCTCCCACCCCTAACACCGATGAGCACCTTTAAATTACTGAACACGATGTTGACGGAGCTGATATGGGAGTTGGGGACACAACGAGTAAGTCTCGCCAAATTACAACTACCAACCTCACACAGGAGTCCCAGACATAGCGGCATATGGCTACGCCTGCCAGTTACAATGGCTGGCCTACTGCCTAGCAGGTCGTAACCTCCATGAGATAAATATGACCAAGACCGACAGGGACCGTGGAACCATACATCACCTGCTACTACAGAATGTCACACTGCCCCGATTCACGCCACACCTACTACGTCTTGCAATTAGATGCTGGAAGAGAGCTGTCAAATACACAAGCACGAAGACCCCTTATGCACCCACAATACCTTTACTTGGCCTGCCCCTCGGGACAGGGACACTTATGTAGCACGCTCTACAACCATGGCACAACTCTGGTGTTGCGCACATAGGCGACTTATTTGCAAATGGAAGACTCATGATGCACATGGACTTCACACGAGCGCACCAGGCTCCTATAGTCTTGTTCTTACTACATGCACAACTTGGCACAGGATGGAATAGAGCCACCTGCGAACCTGCTTCTCACCATACAATATTTGATGGGGAATGGGAGCCACCTGACGAAATGGTTGACGTATGGCATACGCGCTGGTAGGGCGATATCCTTACAACCCACTCAGGAAAGACGGGACCGTGACATGGGGCGAGTGCTCAGAGATAAGGAGTTGGACAAGATACTAAAATTCCCCAAAAAGGTGTCGCGGAACCCTAAATTTAAATTTATACAACTAATGGATTTTGCATAGAGCGTACCTTATGCCCCACCGACGCAGCGGACAGGTGCCCTCAGTGCATGGCCACGAATGCTGGCTTGCTACACATGCTATGGGAATGCCCCAGACTGAATCATTACTGGGAAACAATCCACAAGGCCCTGAATGCGATCGCCCCGCTAGACCTTACTCCTCCCCGGAATACTCTATATTAGGCCTAGGCCCTAATGAAAAGAAGAAAAGCACCTCCACACGATTTGTGGATTTGGCCCTTCTATTGGCTACAAGAACGATAATAACAAGGTGGAAATCTGCCAGACCCCCTGACCCTGGTGACTGGCATGGGGAGGTGACACGATGGGGGAAAGCAGAAGGGGCCGAACTGCAGAGGGAAGAGCGTAGAGGCCTCCGTAAGACGCACACATCTCAATGGACTGGCAGGAAATACTTATAGAATTCGAAGCATACGATGTCGCTGCGTAGGTACAGGCAAGTGTTGTTGATACATTGGCTATAATGATAAACAGATACAGAAAAACAGGTCCGCCTTCCCTCGCCCCCCCCCCCCCTGCCTGAAACAATCGCACACCGAAGGGTGCAGTAGTTGATAAAGCTGGAAGAAGAAACTAAAGAAAGCATAGGTATTGGAAGTTGAGGAAGTATAGGATGTTACTGTAACAAATGGCGATGGCCCACTGAAATACGAAATACGTAGATACATTGAACTGAATGTGGGGAAAATTGCGGGTGGGGGGTTTAGGTATTACATGGGATTAGTTGTATGTAAAAAGAAAACTGCATTCTTACTTTTACTCATATCCTCTGTATACAGTATATTGTAAAGAATACACTATATTGGATTTAAATGCTGTAATGCTGTGGCAATTAATGCCGAACAATTAAAATATTAAATAAAAATAAATAAATAACAGGAACACATTTACTTGGGGAAACTAGTAGAAATGGTTGTTAGCATGAGCTGAAGCCATTTCTTTGTGACAGTCATTTTAGTTAGCCATGTGCTCGCCGTGTGCATGCTCCCTCTTCACTGTTGCCTGCCCTTGCATTCTGCTTGAGTCATCATCTATAGTTAACTCCTTCAGCACTGAGCCAGAGCAATATATGCTCAGAAAGGCCTGCCGTCTCTAACCCAGGACTGTACCTGACCTCAAGATGGCATCTGCAATTCATTCGGTCCATGGTTTCTCCCCCCCCCCCCAAATCTGGACGGTGTACCAAGACTGTGCCAGACCGCAAGATGGCATCTGAAATTCATTCGGTCCATGGTTCCTCCCTACAAAATCTGACAATCTCTGAGTACTCCTGATCTCCATCCTGACAGCAGAGTCCGAGCACTATGTCCGACACCGGGTAGAGCTGCTCTGTTCAGCTATTGAGGAGATTTGCCTTGGTTTATCCCCTGACCATCACCTACCCAGCCGGACTTTGGGCACAGTTTGGGCACAGTTTTTCTCCCCATCTCCCTGTCTCGCCCACCCCCCTAATCGTATTTCTGTAAATCTGCTTTTTCCTTGTCTCCTATCTAGCAATCTGTTCCCATTTAGCACTCTTTCTTTCTTTGTCTTACTTCCTTTGCTCCTATCCCATCTCACCTGAATCTTTCCCCTTGCCCACTTCACTGCCTAGCCCCCTGTCCTTTTGTGCCTTTTGACTAAGCACTCCTTTTCCCCTTGTTGGGGAAAGATCCAATATTTATACTCTGGAATCTCATCGAACCCGCTGAGAGAGTTGACAGTGCCTAGGGAGTCACTCACAGTTGAGGTATGGTATGGCACCTCTTGCCAAAGCACTCCTTCTGCCCTTTCTGGGGAAGGATCCAGTATGTTGGCCTTGGAGTCTCAGAGACCACTCTGAGAGAGTCAACTGCGTATAAGGAGCCTCTCGCAACAGAGATGGGGAAATGACACCACTTCCCCTGTGATCACAGCTTACTGGACTTTGGAAGCAGCTCTGACTCCTCTACCGGTTTGTGTCCCCGTCACTTTCCCTCCTTTTTCCATGCTGTGTCTCTCACCCTCACCTCCTCTTCCATCCTCTATTCTTTGTCTTCTTCCCCTGCTCTTACCCCCTCCTTTCCTGAATCTCTCCCCTTGCCTGCTTTTTCCCTTATGTATATGTCTTTTTTGTTTGTCTCGTCCTTACTTGTCACTATGTTGCCAGGCTCTTATAACTATGTAACCTTTGTAACAATATAACCTGAAATTATGGTCTGAATACTCATGTAATGGCTCTGATTCCTCCGGGTCAAGACAGCGCTATATAAAACCTTTAAAATAAAATGATGTCAGCAACTCTGTTACTCCTCCTACTTTGTTGACTAAATATTTTCTGTTAGTCCATATATGTAAAATAACTGTTCTTGTGTATACTTGTACCGCCTCTTTTTGAGTCTTTATGCTTACTCAGCTACAAACTGGGCATAAAAGACCCATGGTTACTGTATTCCTGGGACTACCTCATACAGTGGCCTGAGGGTACCGTATTGATGTAGTCTCCCTCATGTGAGGTTAATATATTCATTCTCTTTAATATTACAGCTTCCGTGCCAATCTCTTCTTTGTTGGTTTAAGGACCAGTGCATCAGTGAGCCTCTAAAAGGGCTTTTTATTCCACAAATTGGCACCCGAACGTGTGACTCATCAGAGACGCGGCCATCCTAGAGTGCGGTTGTGACGGAAGACAGGAACCCAATGAGGAAGGTACCCTGCATGAGGAGACTCTTTCTCTCTGCAGACCGACGTGTTCTCTGGTTTTCCTGATCTGACGCTCTAGGTGATGGCCACTCCCGACTGAGATCTTCTTTGGCGTGAGTATTTCAAAACGACCATTCGGTCACTCAGAACTTGGCAGTTGGAAGCTGAACACTTTTCTTTGGTAAGGTTGCGATGCAACACTTTTGTATAGCTTGGCCAAGATTTCGATCTGTTTGTTTGTTTGCTGCAGCAAATAAAGGCAGGTAATGAGGAGGTTTTTCTCTACTTTTGGATAATTCTCAGGAAATACGATTTGATTATATTACATTGCATTGTAATATTGTTGTCATGCCTGCTAATAGCACACTTCGTATAGAGTGTTGCTATCTTGATGGTACAAATATGGATTTAGAAAGTACTCAGCTGATTCCCCTAGAGCGGATACCTAAATAGGTTTATGTACATTAAATATGGTATTTCTTCCAAATTGTATTGTACACTGTAGAACACATACACTAAGGAGGATCCTGATCTACGCACTTAGTAAAGTTCATAAGTTTTGATACGGAGCGCTTTTGAGTGTTCTGTCAGGCCAACTGGTAATTTGGTGTAGTTTGGAAAAAGTCTGGGGCTTGAGCTTGTCTTTCTGAACATGGCTGTCTATTTGTCTTGGTGTAATCTCTGTACAGATGTTTGTTCTTTCCTGTTTGGTCATTCCTTCACAATGATTTCTTTTAGAACCAACAATTCACAATCACTTGAATTAGCCTTCTCCCACTCCTTCTCATCCAAAGATGGTTCATACACCCAACTCACCAATGTACATTCACAACTCTCTTCTCCCTGTTAAATAGGCATCCTTAACATAACATAACATTTGTATTTGTAAAGCGCACATATCACCCAAGGGTCTCAAGGCGCTGAATAACAGATGTATATTGTTACTCAGGTGGATCAAGGGCTGAGTGGAACCACCGGGATTAGAACCTTTGACCCTGAGTTTGAACAGAGGCCCCTCCAGTGGATGCATTAGTCCACTGCACCACCAGACCCAGCATCCTTGACAGGCAGTCTACCAGGCATTTTTTCGAACAACGTATGTACTCAAATTCAAATTTGTAATTAGAAAGCCCGTCTGTCCACCTACATATCTTAAGAGACAAATTGTCCAACTCCCTACTAACATAAATCCATGTGAGTCTTCTATGATCTGAGTTTACAGTGAAAGGTATGCCCCAAGGAAGAACTTAAAATGCAACATGGCCCAATACACAGCTAAAGCCTCCTGTTCAATAATGGAATACCATTCTGAAGCAACTTTCAAGGAACGAGATGCAAAATCCACCACCTTAAACTTTCCATTCTCCATCTGAGCCAAATCAGCACCTAAACCGCTGATGCTGGCATCAGTGGACAACATTTTCTTCCGATTAGCTTCAAAGTGTCCCAAAGTTGGACATATCCCAATGCTATTCTTGATGTTCCCTAAGTCCACATCACACTCATCTGTCCAACAGTACAGAGAGCCCTTTTTTAGGTTTCGCCTGTCGAAAGCTGCGCAAGCAACCTTTCGCGCAGGCGAAATCTAATGAGAACAGTATGTGGCTTGGTCACCGCCTCTCTGTTCCATTGGCTAGCTCCATAAATGGAGGCTAGCCATTGGAACAGAGATCTGTCCGTCATAGCCGGAGCAGATTCGTGGGCGTTCCGGCGATTTTTAGGCTTTTCGCAACGTCATGAAGACGTGTCCATTCTGGGCGTGTAGTTATTAATATTTTTTTTTACATGGCTGTTTATCATCATTTGTTCGATTGTCCTGGACCCGCATGGTTGTATCCCGCTGTTCGTCCCCCCTCCCGCTGTCCGTGTCTTTGATCGCCCTCCCCCTCCTCCAAGCCCCCACCCGGCCTTGCCATTAATCTTTAGTTTACTTCGCATTGACCACTCTTTCATTCCTGTAACCAACAGCCTCAGACTAACGTTCATTCGAGGACTGGGACTACGGCTCCCAAAATGCACCGAGCCGCTAATTAAACCCCAGGACTGGCACAGGTGAGTCCGTCTTGTCATGAAACGTCACCGCATCAATAGCAAGTGCAGTAAACAAGGCATGCACCTTAAGGAATCTCGTCTTTTGCTCGTTTTCTGTCCTCTTCGTTGCTGCCTCTGGTTTCTCTCGAGTGTCCCAGATAAAAGCCTGCAGCACCTCTTTTTATAGCTCTAAACTTGGAATAAACCTAAGTTTGTGCCTTCTGCTGATTGGCGGATGAAAGCGGGGCAGTTATGAGACCCCTTCATCCGATCAGAGAAGGGGCGGCTCCGAAGAGGCTTTCCCTTTCTGCCTGCCCCGCCCTGGGATCCCCCTTCATTTCATGGAAAGCCGTGATTTACAGGAAAAAGAAACTTGAGGGATAACAAGCATTGGAAAAGGCAATTGGCCACGCTTTTGCGAAAGATATTGACTTTGCCTGTTTGACAATATCTTTAAGCTAAATTGTAAAGCAGTGGGACTGTGCAGCATGCTAAAAGTAAAGGTAGTAAAAAGGCACAATGATGGGACACATCATTTGTTTTAAAAGGAGGGTGGCTGTGTCAACAGGGACAATGGGAGGGAAGTAACAACAAGGGGATGGGAGTTAACAGGTAATGAGGCAGTGAGATAAAAGTGCTATTATGCAGTTGGCGCTGGCCACCTCATAGCGCTAGTTAAACATTTGGGGGGGGAGCGCGGAAGGAGCAACACAGGAATCTCGTCTTTCGCTCGTTTTCTGTCCTCTTCGTTGCTGCCTCAGGTTTCTCTTGAGTGTCGCATATATAAGCCCGCAGCACCTCTTTTTATAGCTCTAAACTTGGAATAAACCTAAGTTCGTGCCTTCCGCTGATTGGCGAATGAAAGCGGGGCAGTTATGAGACCCCTTCATCCGATCAGAGAAGGGGCGGCTCCGAAGAGGCTTTCACTTTCTGCCTGCCCCACCCTGGGATACCCCTTCATTTAATGGAAAGCTCTGATTTACAGGAAAAAGAAACTTGAGGGATAACAAGCATTGGAAAAGGCAATTGGCCACGCTTTTGCGAAAGATATTGACTTTGCCTGTTTGACAATATCTTTAAGCTAAATTGTAGAGCAGTGGGACTGTGCAGCATGCTAAAAGTAAAGGTAGTAAAAAGGCACAATGATGGGACACATCGTTTGTTTTGAAAGGAGGGTGGCTGTGTCAACAGGGACAATGGGAGGGAAGGAACAACAAGGGGGTGGGAGTTAACAGGCAATGAGGCAGTGAGATAAAAGTGCTATTATGCAGTTGGCACTGGCCACCTCATAGTGCTAGTTAAACATTTGGGGAGGAGCTCGGAAGGAGCAACACAGATTTTGTGTCGGTGCAATGAGCAGAAGGGGTGGCTGCAACCGGGGCACGAGTCAGGGGTCCACGCGGGTGGACGGATTCCCCCCACTTATTTCACAGGGTGGCTGCCGTCCACCCTGCCAAGAAGTTGGTCCCCACAGAAAAAGATACTGAATTCTTCCCGTTGTAATTTCCAAACACCGGGACTCTCTCAGCAGCACCTGCACGTTGTTGTCTGCTTCCGATCACAACAAAGTGCAGGAGGGGACAGGGCTCTCTTATTTTATATACTGGCCATAACAAAGGCCGATTCTCAGGGGTCATAAGCCTCGTTTTGTTCGAGTCTCCTGGCTGTCAGCAGTCAGGAGCCTCACGCCTGATGCAAATGGAGCGGAGGGCTCTTTGCGTGTGTGGAGGGGGCTCTTTGTGTGTGTGTGGGGGTCTCTTGTGTGTGGGGGGCTCTTGTGTGTGGGGGGGGCTCTTGTGTGTGTGTGTGGGGGCTCTTGCATGTGTGTGGGGGGCTCTTGCGTGTGTGTGGGGGGCTCTTGCGTCTGTGGGGGGGCTCTTGCATGTGTGGGGGGCTCTTGCGTGTGTGGTGGGCTATTGTGGGGGGCTCTTGCGTGTGTGTGCGGGGCTCTTGCGTGTGTGTGTGGGGCTCTTGCGTGTGTGTGGGGCTCTTGCGTGGGTGTGTGGGGCTCTTGCGTGTGGGGCTCTTGCGTGTGTGTGTGGGGGGGCTCTTGCGTGTGTGTGTGGGGAGGGCTCTTGTGTGGTGTGTGTGGGGGGCTCTTGTGTGGTCTGTGTGGGGGGCTCTTGTGTGGTGTGTGTGGGGGGCTCTTGTGTGATGTGTGTGTGGGCCTCTTGTGTGTGTGTGGGGCTCTTGTGTGGGTGTGTGTGTGTAAATGCAATACGTCTCACATTTGCGACAGAGTAAGTTATTGGCATTGTAAATGACAATGCCATTTATTTATCTGTTTTCAAAACCAACACATAAATAAAAAGTTTGTAATTTACAATGCCAATAGCTCTAACTTTTCCGAAGGCGAAACCGTTGCATTGTAAATGCTTGTTAACAACATCCTTTAAGGCTAAGAAATACTAGCAAATTTTGAATACATTGAAAACGAAATTCACGTAATCCTAAAAATGAACACACCTGATCTTTATTCACAGGTCTGGGAGTTTCGACAATACTTTTTACATGATCAATTCTTGGACTAATTCCTTCTCTTGAGATAGTGTCACCCAAGTAAGTCACAGCTGTCACACAGAGTTCACTTACGTCTTTCTTGAAAACGAACCCTGCACTTTGCAACCGCTCCAATACCTTCCACAAATAATCACTATGCTCCTGCAAGTTTTTTTCATAGACCAATATGTCATCCTGAAAGAACAGCACCTTAACCAAACCTTCAAGCAATTGTTTGATGACCCTCTGGAAACAGGCTGCTGCTGAAGCAAGCCAAAAAGGCATGCAGATACACTGTAATTCAACCAAAGGAATCATAAATCATATCATAGGCCTGGAATCAGGATGAAGCACGACCTGGTGGTAAGCACAGGATGCATCCATCACACTGAATATCTGTGCATCCTGTATAAGTGCCAAAGTTTCCGTAATGTTGGTAAACGTTGTCTGTCCTCTTAAATATATCTTTTCAGACCCCCTAAGTCAGCACATATTTGAAACTCCTTACCTTTATCTTTGGGTGCCAAACCTATTGGAGCCAACCATTTGGAACACTCTATTTCTTTTATCACACCTTTGTCCTTTAGTTTCTTGATTTCTTGCCCCAACGGAGTCAACACCATATGGGGAAACTTCCGTACCTTGGACACACTTGATATAGCTCCAATCTTGGGAACAATCTTTTGCTTAAAGTTTCTTGGTAAACCCATCTCACTTTCAAACACTTTAGGAAGTTTTCAACAGATTTCTTCAGGCAACTTCTCTCTGTGCAAAACTAACACTTCTTGCTTGGCATTGGGATTGACTGTTATCCCCATATCTTTCTGATGTCTCCACCCAAAAAAGTTAATCACCTCTCTTTGCCACATACACCTTTCTGCCATTCCCACGATCCCCAAACTAGATTTTCATCACAGAATAACCCAAAACCTCAGTTTCATGCTCCCATACCCTACCAGATTAATATATTGTAACAATAATGTGATATTTTCTCTTCCAAAAACCATATTCCAATGTTTATCTCCAATCATGGTGTAAGGAGACCCCGAGTCCGCAAGCACCATTATTTTCTTCCCATACACCATGATTTCACACTGTGGAATTTCAATTGGCTTCGCATCCACCAACCCACCATTTCGCACGCTCAACACACATTTCTCTTCTTCATCCAAACAATTCATTACTTGTTGTTTAGAACATCTGCACACTCGCTCAAAATGCCATTTCTTACCTCATTTTTTACCAAATACAAACCTCACAAAACATCCCTGACAGTTTGACACAGGTCCTTCACTTACACATCTGAAACACTTCATTCCACCGACTTCAACATCATTCTGAGGATATTTCTTCCTTTCAAATTCCTTTTTACCATCCTTGTTTCTTTTTCTCCCACATTTTCGGAGTGTTTATCCAACCCCTTCACTTCATTCACAGGCACATCCACTCCTAGATTCTCTTCCCCTTTTTATCCTGTTCACGTACATACTTGTATTCTCCACGGATTCAACAATTGCCAGTGCATCCTTCAAATTACGATTTTGAGAAAGCAGCTTTTCCTGAACCTTGACATTATTTGTACATCTACAAATATGGTCGTTATCTAAGGGCCCGTAACATTATCAAACTTAGACATTCAAGCTAATGTTTTTAATGCAGTAACATAACTACCAATTGTTTCCAATCTTTCTTGCATCCTAGCGAAAAACGTGTGTCTCTCCAATACCACGTTAATATGCAGCCAAAAAAGCCTTTTGAACATCATTACTGACATATTGTGTGCATTATTGGGTTCACCCTCCCCAATGTAAGACTTTCGTATATACACCTAGCCTTAATATCAAAATTGCGCAATAAAATGGCTGTTTGAGAATTGCTGAAAACCTTTCACAACCAATCGCAATCAAATACAATTCCACCTTTACCAAGGCAATATAGGTTCATTCTTATATGAAAGAAAGTGGGGAGGCTCTGACATGTTTGTAGTGTAGCTGCCGTGCTGTCTAATAAGTTAGCTGTCAAAATCAATCACAATAAAAAGAAAAAATTAAATATTTGTTTTAAACATGTACCACAATGAATCTTAGCATACATATTATATAACTAAATGTAATCACAGCATTAAATGGTGAACGCATACAACATTAACTTGAGCTTAGAAAATCACTTACACAACCATGGTGTACATAAGATCCCCTCAGTTGAACATTCCACTGAGGCCACAACTCAGTGTCACACGTCAGAAGCAACAAGAAAAGAAGAAAAAAGAATGAGAAGGAGAAAAAACTAAAACACTTTCTAGTTGCCAAACTGACAATTAACGATCATCTAATGCATTGAAGAGAAGAAAGTGTGTGCATCACTGGGTGCACCACAAAGATCAGGGGTTTACTACCCCAACCTGCCAAAATTCATCAATCCACTAACTTGTTAAGGCGATGAAGATGTGCGCACCTTAACAAAAATGAAGGTTTGCTATTCAATGCATGCACACCAGCTCCCACTGTAGAAGGCTACTCACACAATAACTGTCAAAATTGTCAACATTGAGGAAATAAAGGTGCACACATCACCACATGAGCGATCAGCTGTCACAATACAACGACTCTCAAGATGGCGGCCAAGCTTTGTCTTCTAGTTTCCAAAATGGGTTCCACCATCAGCGTGAATCCATTAATTCGACTGCTCTGGAATCCTATTTTGCTCCAGTTCTCTCTCACCCTGCTGATAGTCTGCACAAAAGATTCTATCAACATCATATTTTGTAAGCAAACTTCAATGGGGGTCACATCTCTTTAGATCATTGCTCCCACTCGGATCCCCGCCCCTAGTCCTGGTTTCCATCCAGAAGAATCCCAGCTACTGGAACACCAAATCGGCACCGCAACTTCCCACTACAGAATAGTTTGACTTCTGCACCTCCACAGGCTGAAAGGGATGAATACTGAGGTAAGAGAATCCTTATTCTTGATTGCTGCTGTGTTTGGGCAGCAATAAAAGGGATATGCATAATGTTGGCCTCCGGGCCTTTGACATAAAATCCAAACCTGAGTAGATTATTTTCAGATAAAGTCTGGTAATGATCTCTCTTCTCGGTCCAATCATCATCAATCTTAAGTTCAAATGAGTGAAACATCCACGGATTGTCCTCAGTATTATTTATTTTCTATATGCAATAAGTACCAGCAACCCTTCCAGGCAGCGATCTAATTCCAACTGCCTGAACAACCTCCGAACCTCAGAACCCACAGTTCCCTAGAACTTTACCACATCACAGAGCGACATCTGACATTCCGCCCACAGCAGCTGGACTAAGCTACACCCGACTGATGAGACTATAACAAGGGAGAAACTGGTACAGAGCGGCTTGAGTGCCAGTTTAGGGAACGCCTGGCTTGGCAGTTTGGACTTGAATGTTCCCATTGGAGCAGGGCCAAAACTGATTTGCATTTCGCTGGGTCCAAACTGAGGTGGCATGGTGTGCAAAATGACAATGGGTTCCAGAGTAATAGCCAGAGGCTAAGAGTAAATTAAATATTCCATCCACCACTAAGGTCTTCATTACGATGGTGGAGGGCCCGCAACTGACACGCTGTCGTGGCAGTCCCTCATTCATCGCAATGCAGTTTTCCCCCGCTATGGTATGATTGTGGAGAAAGCGTGATGGTCCAGACTGACGGATCAAATCTGACCCCCCGTCGGACCAACTGCTAATCCCTGCATCGCGGCAGAGCCTGCCAGAAACCGCTGTAGGGATGATGATATCCCTTTTCCCCGGTCATTCTGCGGTGGTCAACCCACTGCAAAACAGCTGGCGGAAATAGATTTGGGGGCGTGACGAGCCCCTCTTAATCCTTGTGGTAGGGACATCTACCCTGGTGGGCACCCATGGTACCCCCTACATATCCCTGCACCATTTGTCAGGCACCGCATGGTGCCTGCCTTGTAGTAGATGGATATTTCTGCATCCTATTTTTTGTACTGCGGTGGGGCTACTGACCTCATCCCTGTCACAATACAAAATATATGTAATGTGACCGCCACAGTGGCAGTCGCATCATATTTCGGATAGTGGGTAGGCCACCTCGTAGGCGACCGGTCCCAAATCCGATATGATGGCAGACGGACTTCAGTCCGTCTGCCATCGTAATGACCCCCTATTTGTCTACTGTAGTCTGTTGGACACTGAGAGCACAATCAAGTTACCTTTTTCGTAATGAATGTCTGACAAAATATCGACAAACAAAAAATCGACCTAGAAAAATATCGATACAGAAATATCAAAGACCAAAATATCAAGAAAAAAAATATCGTCAAAAATATCGATGTTAAAAATATCGTTTTTTAAATGTTTTAATAATAATGTAAAAATAAGGTAATAATACATATAATTAAACAAAATATAAATATTAAAACATATTTAAAAAATAATAACTACTACATATAATGTTAAAATTAATTAAACATCTACATATAAATTAATATATGTACTTACTCCACATTTTGCAACATTAGGGAAAGCGTTGGATAGTGTCATGGTAAAAGTTAATATTCCCACTCCAGAGAGTGTAACAGTAGGGAAAGCACTGGATAGCATAGGGTCGAAAATTACTATCTCCACTTCAGTGAGTGCAACAGTAGGGAAAGCGTTGGATAGCGTAGGAGTAAAAACTACTCTTCTAACTCCTGGGAGTGCAGCAGTAGGGAAAGCGTTGGATAGGGTAGGGGTACAAATTACTATTCAAACTCCAGTGAGTGCAACAGTTGGGAAAGTGTTGGATTGCGTAGGGGTAAAATAACTATTCCCACTCCAGTGAGTGCAACAGTAGGGAAAGCGTTGGATAGAGTAGGGGTAAAAATTACTATTCCAACTCCAGAGAGTGCAACAGTAGGGAAACGCACTGGATAGCATAGGGTCAAAAATTACTATTCCCACTTCAGTGAGTGCAACAGTAGGGAAAGCGTTGGATAGCGTAGGAGTAAAAATTACTCTTCTAACTCCAGGGAGTGCAGCAGTAGGGAAAGCGTTGTATAGGGTAGGGGTACAAATTACTATTCAAACTCTAGTGAGTGCAACAGTAGGGAAAGTGTTGGATTGCGTAGGGGTAAAAATTACTATTCCCACTGCAGTGAGTGCAACAGTAGGGAAAGTGTTGGATAGCGGAGGGGTAAAAATTACTATTCCCACTCCAGTGAGTGCAACAGTAGGGAAAGTGTTGGATAGCGGAGGGGTTAAAATGTATATTCCCACTCAAGGGAGTGCAACAGTAGGAAAAGTGTTAGATAGCCGAGGGGAAAAAATTACTATTCCCACTCCAGTAAGTGCACCAGTAGGGAAAGTGTTGGATAGCATGGGAGTTAAATTAACTTACTTATCGATGAAATATTTTTTATAAAATACATAACATATTATTAATTATTTAACAAAGAAATTATTAATAAATACCTATATAATTAAATCAATATTTACTTAAATAACATTAAATTACTTTCCACCCTATTCCCCTATAAACACACAACGCGCTACACATAAAAAATAACACAATTAATGTAATTATCAATTAATCAATTAATAAAAAGTAATTAACAATTAATAATTAATTAACAATAATTCAATTTACAATAACAAAAAATAAAAAGTAATTATAAATTAATTATAATTAATATAATTAAAAATTAACCAACTAATAATAATTACCAAATAATAACTAATTAACAATGCATTAATAATCAATAACAATAAATAAAAACATATTCATTGATTAATTATAGTTAAATTACTTCCCACCCTATTCCCCTATACACCAACAACCCACTACACATTAAAAATAACATATTTAATTTAATTATCAATTAATCAATTAATAAAAAAATAATTGCCAATTAATTAATTAACAATAAATTAATTAATTATCATTAACCAATTAATAAAAACGAATCACCAATTAATATTTAATCACCAATAAATTAACAGTCAATAACAATAAATAAAAAAATATTAATTAATTATTTAATTATAATTAAATTACTTCCCACCCTATTCCCCTATGAAGCCACAACCCGCTCTAATACTAAAACGCCCACAAAAGTTTAAAAAAATTACTATTTTCGAAACATTTAATACATATATTTAAAAAAATGAAGAAACATTAAGAAAATGTTAAACATACATATCAAATACATACTAAATCCATTACACTAAAAAATATTGATAATATTTACAACAATATTTTTGCTAACGATAATATTTACTTCGATATTACTTACTTTGATATTAAATAAATCGATATTACTTACCTCGATATTCTGGTCAACAATATTCTTGACTTCGATAATCTGTCCCTACGATATTAAAAACTCGATATTAGTGAAGGTCGATATTAAAATTTCGAGATTTTTACTGCTCACCTTTCTCAATATGCGAATGAAACCGAACTCTTAAAGTAAGGATTTGACTCTTGAGCAGTTTCATTTTGAGGTGACTACGTACAGCATAGCCGCAGAGTATTATTGGAGACAATGTTTATGTCAAAATTAGTCCTTCTCTTTTCTGTCTCATAACCATCCTTCCAAGAAGAGAACCGAAAGCCGTTTAAATGTATTATGCACTTTTTGTACTTATCAATCTTGAATCACCTGTTAGTGAAAACACTTCTCAGTAAAGTTCAGGACACATGTTCTGTCCATTCGCTAGCCCCTTAAATATACAAAATGCGAATAGTAGTTTTTACACAGCTGTACATAGGCTCTTGCAGTTTGCAAAACACTGAGCCTGGGAATACATTAGTTTTGAGGCTTGAATGATAAACAGCTTATTCAGGTATCTGCTGCCTCAGAAATGACAGGGTTATTCAGTTTATTTTATTTCCTAGAAAATTACTGTTGTCAGCAAAAGATGTTTTACTCTCCTGTTCTCTTTGGGGTGATACAGTTGACCAGCACGTGCATAATGTCTCAAATTTAGTAGCATGAAATTGGCAGTGGTGCAGTTCAGAAAAATAATGTATTTCGTGTTTCCTGCCTTCAAAGTTTTTATGTTTAAGTTAAAACCATTCAAGGGTTCGCAGAACGTGAAGGCCTGTTTGTTTGCATCCACATATATGTCTAGAGCTGAATTTACAAATACATTGTGGCTCACAAATGAGAAGCAGATGGACAAGAATCTTTTCCAAAGCAAGCATGATTGCCTGGGGTGCTGGCACCTAACTCACAAAATGAGGAGCTGTTTCAGATGACAATAATTAACATGTCAAACAAATGTCAGACTTATTGGAGGTGGGAGGGCTGAGGATTATGCCCACTACTGCTGTCACAGTAACAGCATCGAGAAATTGTACAGACACTGGTGCAGCAGGGGCACCTTGAGGGAAGTTAGAATATTACAGGGATATGACTGAACATTGAAAATTAACACCGGGCCCAAATTGACTGAGACCTTCTGCATTTGCAAAGTGAAGCAAAGTGGCGTATTGGTATTTACTGTTCAGTGCAAACTGTATTTTGCATTGCAATGGTGTCCTTTTCTTGGTGCAAAATGTGCTTTGCATGGCTTTGTGTTTCCTTGAATTGCATCGTGGTCAGAGTGGTGCTAATGGGGCATTACTTGGGTGGATCGGTGTAAACACCATAGGACAGATGTATCAAACATTTTTGCAGTCGCAAACAGCCCGATTCACAGAATTGGGCTGTTTACGAAAGGAAAAATGCATTTTGATATTTATCATTCACAAATTACGATTCGATAACATATTGCAGTGGTATGTAAGAATGTTTAGCGACAAAAATGAAGTCTCTAAACATTCACATTTTGCCACCTACTTCAAGTAGGTGATAACTTGTTAGACCTGGCATCTTTTGGCTTGCTTCCCCAGTCATTTTGCTCTCCGAGTTCCTGGTTTTGACTCTGCTTTTGCTGCTTTAGTGTCTCTGTGCACCTTCTCACTGCTGTACAGTGTTAAAGTGCAAGTGCTCCTATTGTAAATTGGATTATGGATTGGTGTTTCCACGATTGGCATATTTGATTTACTGGTTTGTCCCTGAGAGTGCCAGGGCCTGTAAATCAAATGTTGCTAGTGGGCCTGCAGCACTGAGTATGCCACCCACACAAGCAGCCTTTCAAAGGGTCTTCAAACTGGCCACATAATTTTGACTGCCATGTTGACTTGGCAAGTGCACCCACGTGCCAAGCACTAACCTTCCCTTTTTGTACATGTGAGTCACCCCTAAGATAGGTCCAAGGTACACCTGTGGGCAGGGTACAGTGATGTGAAAAGTAGGACATGCCTTGGTGTGCGTGTCATGTCCTGATAGTGAACTACAGTGTAATTTGTTTTTCACTGTTGAAAGGCTGTCCTATAGGATAGAATGGGGAACACTTTGTAACATCTTACAGGTATATCTTTCCATTGGGACATGATGGAGATATGGAGTTTAGTAGGCCTGTGTCGTGTAGTTCCTACAAACCTATGTAGGATCTGCGTGTTTAGACAACATAAACTAAGGGATTGGTGTCCAGACTGATTCCTAGACACCCCACAGGATATGTTTATCTGTAGCCCAGCTAGCTCACAGTGCCAGTGTAAAACCCTCTTACCAAGGAGTGAATAGTTCCTGGCAATTATCCAAGATTACAATCCTGACCCCTCAATGGTCATGGAAACTCTAAAGTACTTTTCGTTCAGTCACTTGTGCATACTTGCTCTCAGAGGGATATACAGAATAAATGATGGGGACATTTCAATAAGCATTTGTTGAACCAGCGTCCTTCTAGCATAAAATGCTTGTGATGCAACAGCCATTAGACAGAAACAGATGTATACGGTTATAAGCACCAACAGAGTAAAGAAAAGGTAGAATTCTACCATACTGCTAAAAAAGTGACTACATGCAGGCATATAGATACATGGCAGTAATAATGCGTATTGCTACGATGCAACCCTAACTACATGTACCTGAGTGTACCTAGCATGTATGTATGTGTAGAACCAAGAATCATCCTAGGAAAGAGGCAACCCCATTATGTGATGTGAGTGAATAAAGGACCCCATCTTGGTCTCGAGTTGGAGACCGCACGAGGGATGTCAGACCACTGCATGCTGGAGTGTCTGCGTGCAGGAACCTCCGCATCTAGTGTCAGTTTGTCAGCATGGAAGCTTCTCCTCTGGTATGCCCAGGGAAGAGGTGATATTTATATACTAAAAAAGGTACCCTCAAGGGTTTTCCATATATGTGTCATTGTACTGGGGGCATGTCGGCCAAGGATGACGATATTGATGACCCTTATACAGAGTTATTATGCAGAAGATGGTAATCCTGCTGTGATACTAAGAATCCTCATGCATAAGAAATGAGGCTACTTTTTCAGGGAAATTCACACAACATTAATTTGGCACTTAAGTTGGTAAAAGGTAAGCACCAGAACTGTTATGTAGATCAGGGTAGGAAAAATGTAGGTAAAAGGTTGTACAAATACCTAGGCCTATATTGGGGAAACATTGGGTTTGATAACACCTTAACTCAGAATGTAGAACTGCATCTTTTAGTAATGATGATTTTTATATTCTGGTTTTAAAATACCACTTTAAGAGAGTAGGTATATTCTTGTTTATCCATCCTGTGTTTGTCTGCTGGGCTGTGGATTAACTGTCTAGCTTTTGAGTGACAGGGGCTGGGGATGCACATTCTCTTCAGACAGCCACTGGGGTGGTTGAGGTGTGTCCTGCCTTTCCTGGATAAGTCAGGGCTGGGCTATGTAGATCTCAATGCATTTAGAGTAGTGGGAGGAGATTTTCTTGCACCTGAATGGACATGGTCTACCTTGGACAATGCTGTCTCCACCTCCTGCCGGGAAGCTGGGCCAGAGAGGGCTAAACTGGTTTGTACTCAACACAGACACTCTCTGCCCCAGAGAACAAAGTGAAATGCAGTACAAATATTGGAGCCCAGACCCTAGAACTTTAGAACTAGCTTGGATCAAGGACCCTGACAAAAAGAAGAGCTGGAAGAGCTGCCAGGAGGAGGGCTGCCCATTTGCTGTAGCGTTCCTTAGTTGCGTTGGCCTGTAGTTGCTGCTTCTGCCTTGGGCAGTGAAATGACTGGACTGAACTTTCTTTTACTTGGTGCTGAGTATCTCCAAGGGCTTGAAATAGAGCTTGCCTTCTGTTCACATAATCTCCGGGACATCAAAGACTTCACCTACATCTGACCACCGCCTCTGGAATTGCGGTATCAGTTGCCACAGAGGGGGAAAGCAGCCAATACTGCTGCGGACTCTGTGTCCTAAAGGCACCACAGAGAGAGCCATTATACTTTGCGCTGTAACCCTGCTCTCACCAATGACGATGACCACTTCCGCCACCGAGCCACTACTTGCACCGTGACCTGTGGGCGCTGCACTCCATACTGCCACACTACACTCTGCAGCCCTCACCAATGACAACGCTGCCTGCTGAACACGATACCCGTGACCGCATCATGGTTTGGGTGCACCACTTGTAAGTTGCACAAAGCACTGACCTGCCCCACACCACAGACTGGACCGAGCGATGCCAGCTCCCATCAACTCGCACTGTCGCTTTCACCGTGACCTGTCAGCACTGCCTCACTCTAAACCACAGCCCTGGTTTCGCCAATGCCGTTGAATGACTGTCACAGTGCCGTTGACTGCACTGCAACTTGAAGGCACTGCCCGCCTCACCGCTACACTACCGCTACTGTTGCCATGACCAGCCTGCACCGATGTAGTCGGCAAGAACTGTTTACAAATTTGCTGTGACTAAAGCCAGTTTGCACCAAAGCGGTCAGCCAGAACTGTTGAATTCAATTGTTTTCAGCAACGGACGGAGCGACTGCCTACGAGGAACTGCATTTTAAAGTTATATCTGCAAAGTGCCCATTTTTGATTACTGTATGTTGGTCTGTTATTGTTTTGGTCTTGTTTTCTAAAACTAGTGTGGCGTCCCTTTGTAGTGTTTTTATTGTATTACGGTTGGTGATGTGCAAATGCTCATGCCAAGCTATCAAAGGGGTGATCAGGGGTTATTTTAGGAGTGTATCTCCCCTATCCTGACTAGAAGGAAGGGCCCCTGTTTGGAAAAAGGTGAAACCATTGCCGACTAGAGACCCCCATTTCTAACTTTGGTTGTCAGCGGTGATGATAGGACTTGCGCTTGCACTTGACCTACAGTGATTGGTTCCCATTACTACCATATTGCAGACCATTACATACCACATACTGTTTTGTTTGATCTATTTTTGTGATCCCATTATTTTGGAACTTTAAATTCCTGCTGCATCCTGCCTGGTACAGCGATTCAGAAAAGGGGGTGGTGGTGATAAACAGAGTGTCTGAATTAAGCAGACCACTCTTACCCAGTTCAAAGATCAGGGCTTGATCCATCACCGTTTTTTAGCTCACTGCACCATCCCAGCTCAGAACCTGGCTATATGCAAATTAGTCTGACCCTGGCCCAGTGCATCATGGGAACAGGGCAGACCAAACTACCAAGCCAATTCTTATACTGGGAAGGAAACAAGCTTCCGGGGACCGGTTTCTGGCATTTCAGCCATCTTCGGCCCGGCTTGCTTGAATCCTCATGGTGCAATGAGCAAGGGACTCACATCTGAGTATACCCTTCCACGCTTATGGTGGACAAAAACGATTCAGAAAAGGGGGTGGTGATGAACAGAGTGTCTGAATTAAGCAGACCACTCTTACCCAGTCCAAAGATCAGGGCTTGATCCATCACCGTTTTTTAGCTCACTGCACCATCCCAGCTCAGAACCTGGCTATATGCAAATTAGTCTGACCCTGGCCCAGTGCATCATGGGAACAGGGCAGACCAAACTACCAAGCCAATTCTTATACTGAGAAGGAAACAAGCTTCCGGGGACCGGTTTCTGGCATTTCAGCCGTCTTCGGCCCGGCTTGCTTGAATCCTGATGGTGCAATGAGCAAGGGACTCACATCTGAGTATACCCTTCCACGCTTATGGTGGACAAAAACGATTCAGAAAAGGGGGTGGTGATGATGAACACCTGCCTGGTACAGCAGCATCATCAAGTGCATCCCTAGAAGTGGCCTTTAAGGATGAAAGGTTGGAAACCTACAATGTCAAGTAGTTTAAGGCAATTTGTAAAAACCTAAAGGTCCAAGTCAGATGCCTAACCTGGAAGGAGGAGCTACAGAAGGTACTGAGGACCTGGGTAGCAGCCAGACATGCTAGTGGGCAGTATGGAGATCTTAGTGTGGAATCAGAGGAGCGTATTCCTAGGGTGGATGTGCTGTTGGGAGAGGGTGGTTTATCCAGGTGGTGCAGCAGTGGTTTGTCCCCAGAAGAGCTGGAGGACAGAAGGGAAGCCAGGAGGCATCAGATAGAGGTTGGGAGGCTCAAGATGGAATCACAAAAGATGGTCTCAGACCATGAGCGAGGGCTCAAGAGCTGGAATTGAAAAGTAAATCCAGCACGGATGGCAGCAGCAATTCCACACTGCACTCAGATAGGGTTGTGCACATTCCCAAAAATGTAGGCAATGAATTTAAAAAGGGGGATGACATACAAAGTTGGTTTGTAGGCCATGAGGCACCTATACACGTGAATGAGGTTTCTGAAAAGCATTGGGGGGCAGGATTGTGGCCTCATTTCTCATAAGAGGAGAGTCTTTGGGTAAGGGGTACAACCTCACCTACACTGACATGAAGGAGTTCCTTCTCACTAGATATGGTTTCATACCTGATAAATACCTGATCGGTTTAGGTCTAGTAAGAAAATTGATTCCCAATCATGGTTGGAATGTGTGGATTCTTTCTGCAGGGCACTGGGTGGTTGGGTGAAGGGCAGCAGTGTAACAGATTTTCAGGGGCTGTACAATTTGATTTTGTGGGAGCACTTGTCTAGTCTATGTTTTGCAGATCTGCTCTAGCATTTATCTGATACTAAGCTGACTGACCCCAGGAAGCTTGCTACGGAGGGGGAACACTGGGTGAGTACCAAGGTCCCTAAGAAGGTGTATGGGGGAGACTCAGCCAAAGGTGGTGTATGGGGGAGACTCAGCCAAAGGTGGGCAGGGTCCCCAGTAGAAGAGTAGAGGGAACAATGGTAAAGCACAGGAGTTCTCTAAAAGGGCCCCAAGGCAATAAAGCTTCCCATCCCCCAGGAGATAAAAAAACAAGGGGTCTCTGCAGAGAAAGACTGCAGAGACTAGCACGCAAGTGATATGCCTGTGAGAAGGTGAGTTACTTGAAGGGGCCAATGGCCCAGGGAAGGATGATCTCAAGAATCTGTAGCCTGAAACAGTGGCCCAGGTTCCTGCCAAGGGAAAGGTCAGGGAACACGGGAAACCTGTCGCTAAGGTTCCCACAGTCCAAAAGGAGGCTAACCTACAGAGGAACAGGTTGCTGAACTAGGGGAATTATCTGAGCTGACCCATTAGCATCAAGAAGGTGGTCCCACCAGGGAAGAAATCTGCAGGGAGCAGAAGGAGTGCTCTTCTGTAGGGGGTTTGTGCCAGCAGGCTGCAAACCAGGCAGCTGATGATCAGTCTGCATCTGTCATAACCCTGCCATATCAATATCATGTGTATTCACGACCCTGCCAGTTTTCTGTGACTTGTGTATTTACAGTATGCAGATTGTGCCTTAGTTTTCATTTATTTTGTTTCTTTTTATGACCACAGTCTTTCTTTATTGTTTTCCAACTGGTGTTCATTGTTTACCAACTGGTGTTTAGACTTCTTCCGTTGCCAGTTTATACAAAACTGGAATCTGCAAACCTGACATGCTATGCGCTGACTATTATGGAAAGCATGTCAACAAGTGTTCTTTTTGCCGAGCGCTTTTCCTTTTTTGTCCACAAGATGCCTCTGTACATCCTACCAGCCTCTATAAATAGCGGCCTGGCCCTTCTGTCTTCCGCGGATTATTGAAACCGTTACGTTTGTGATGAATTGTTCCTCGGCTCCCGGAGACATCCTTTGTTCGGCTCCCTGCAGAGATCCTCGTTCTAGTTTCCTGCTGTTTGTGCCAATCTGAATGTTCTGCTTGTGCTTGGTGAAAGCAAGCAGTGCAGGTTTGGCAGATCTCACTGTGATTAGTCAGCTTTCAGGTAGGAGACAACTATAGAAATTTTTTCGACTATCTCCGTGTAAGGTTTGGAGCGTGCACATGTTTTCAAGCTTAATGTGAACGCGCAGTTTAACGTGTAACATGTTTTGAGACTCAGTTGGTAAAAAACTAATAGCGCATGAGACTATTGAACTCAGATTGTATTTGTGGGCTAACAATTAATGCGCTAGACAACAAACTGAACTATTGAAGCGCTTTTTGTTTCAAGACAATTTAATTTACAAAAGCATGTGGCAGACTCGTTTTATATCTCCAAAGAATGAATGTTCATAATTTACTTTTGATGTGAAAACAAGAATATTTGGGGCACGTTTTGAAATATGAATCACTGCATGGTTAATTGGGAACTAAAGTTGAGTTCTTGGAAAGTGCTCTACAAAAAAGATCAAGACACTGTCAAACTGTTAAGATACTTTTAACGTATTTAGTATTGCGCAACACAAGAACAGTTTTATTTCTTGGAATTCAATATTTTCCCTTTCAGGTAATCATTGTTTCAATACTTTGCATATGTGCATTGCACTAACAGTAGGATGAAATTCAAGACTCAACTGTTGCACCATCTTCGTTCCAGATCTCCCTCCCCGCAGTACCCTCCCTAATTCCCTTCCCTTCGTCTGGCCACTTTGATCCTCTGTTATATTTATATGCAGAGTCAAGGCTGCCGGAAGGTGGGCTACTTGGGGTTACTGCTCCTGAGGAACTAGGAACCTGACAGGATCCCACTGGATTTACTAGGAGAATGGTCTCCAATACAGCTAACCTAAAGTCGCTGAGCCTGGGTCAGCCCATGTGCTGGTGGTACTCCAGCGCTTCAGGGCCTTGTTACTGGGTATGGCTCACGACGTGCCTTTGGAAGAACATTTGGGTCAGGACAAGACCTTTGACAGGATTGTCCCCCACTTCTTTTGGCCCAAAATGTGAAGGCAGTCAGATGCGCATTGTAGGTATTGCCAGACTTGCCAGGCAAGTGGTAAGAGTGGGAGGAAGTATAAGGCTCCTCTCTAACCCTTTCCAATTGTAGAAACCCCTTTTGAAAGGGTTGGGATGGACATTATGGGGCCACTGTATCCCAAGATAGCAATGGGCAAGCGGTACAATCTGGCCATGGAGGACCATGCCCATGGTATCCGGAGGCTATCCCTCTCAGGACAACAGTGGCGCTAATGCTGGGCCTGGCATTAATGGGAATCTTTTCCTATGTGGGTTTCTTCAGAGAGGTAGTTTCTGACAGTGGGACCAATTTTATATCTAAGTATAAGACATCCCTGTGGGAGAAGTGCGGTGTAACCTACAAGTTCACCACTCCTTACCACACATAAGTTAATGGTTTGGTGGAGAGATTCAACTAAACCTTGAAGGGCATGATCAAGGGTCCAACAGAACTTGTGAGGTGTAAGTGGGACTTCCTCTTACCATGCCTTTTCTTTGCATACAGGGAGGTACTACAGAAGTCCTTAGGGTTCAGTCCCTTTGAGCTTCTGTATGGGCACCCTGTGAGAGGACCTCTCGGTTTGGTCAAGGAAGGCTGGGAGGCTAGGAGGCTGCTACCTGGAAACTTCTCAGGATGTATTTAGCAACATGCTGCCTTAAGGAACCATACTTCCCGCTTCAGGTGAACCTGATGCAAGCTAGGAGGAGATAAAACATTGGTACTACCAGAATGTCACTCTAGTAGAGTTTCAGCCTGGCCAGAAAGTGTGGACTATGGCCCATTTGAACCTTGTTCCTTGCAGGACAAGTGGACTGGGCCTTTTGTGGTGGTGGAGCACAAATATAATGTCCCTACCATGTGAATTTGCAGACACCTGGGAACTCTTTGTGGGTCCTACATGTGAACCGCCTCAAGCCTACTTAACAGGTCTGAAGTGAACAGGCCACGGGCTACAGACGATGGGGTGGAAGAGGAGTGTGAACCTCTCCCTGACCTTCTGTCTGCCAAGGAGCATGATGGGTCAGTGGAAGGTGTGATATTCTTCCCTACACTCACACCAGAGCAGCAGAGTGACTGTCACCACTTGTTGGGGCAGTTTGCGATGCTGTTCCACCTGACCCCAGGTGTTACTCACTGGTGTACCCATGATGTAGACACTGGTGATAGTCCTCCTGTGAAACACAAGATTTACAGGCTGACTGACCAGGTCAGGACCAGCTTTAAAAAGGAGGTTTCTAAGATAATGGTGTTAGGGGTCATCAAGACCTCTAACAGTCCGTGGGCCAGTCCATTGGTTTTGGTCCTAAAGGCTGCAGTACCCGGTGCCACTCTAGAACTGCAATTCTGTGTGAACTACCATGGGCTCAATGACATCACCAGGACTGACGTGCACCTGATCCCCAGAGCTGGTGAGCTCATTGATCGGTTGGGTCTGCTAACTTCCTCAGCACGTTCAACTTGACATCTGGGTACTGGCAGATTGTCTTAAAACTAAGGGGGCCAAGGAAGGGCCAGCATTTTCAACCCCAGAGGGGTACTTCCAGTTTTGGGTGATGCCCTTTGGGTTGAATAATGCCCCCGTCAACTTTCCTAGGCTGGACAACCGTGTGTTGGCTGGGCCGGAAGATTTCAGTGATGGCAACCTGGACAACATTGTAGTGTTCAGTTGCAGCTGGGAAGGCCACTTGCAGCACCTCTGGGAAGTGTTGAAGGTTTTGCAGAAGGCAAGCCTCACAGTCAAGGCCAGTAAGTGCCAGATCGGGCAGGGCTCTGTGGTGTACTTAGGGCACAAGGTAGGAAGAGGCCAGGTGGTACCCCTATAGCCTAAGATTGACACCATTCTGGCTTGGGAGCCTGCCACAACCCAGACAGAGTTGAGAAGTTTTTAAGTTTCTCACCTGGTATTATAGGAGATTTATCAAGGGCTATGGCACCATTGTTTTCCTCTTCACAGAGCTAACTTCCAGGAAGCAGCCCAGGAAGGTGATCGGGACTGATGCATGCCAGAAAGCTTTTGATGCACTGAACACAGCCATGTGCACTGTGCCTGTGCTCAAGACACCCGACTTCTCCAAGGAATATGTCATGAAAACTGACACTTTAGAGCATCGTTTGGCAGCACAGCTCTCACAGTTTATTGAAGATCGCCTAGACCAGCCTAGACCAGCTTGAAGTCTTTCTTAGACGGAGACTACTCCCCAGGGAACAGAGGTGGAGAGCCAATGAAAGGCAAGCTTTTGCTGGGGTCTGGGCAATGAAGAACCTAAGACCCTACCTGTTTGGGACTCACTTCCGAGTTCAGACAGACCACAAGCCCCTCAGATGGTGGATGCAAATGAGGGGTGAAAGCCCAAAACTGTTGAGGTGGTCCATCTCTGTTACAAAATGGGGGTATCTAGTTGGCAAGTATTTGTACCTTTGTACCTTTGTCCAAGTAGGGACCCTTATTCCTAGTCAGGGTAAGGGAGGTACACTCCTAAAATAACCCCTGCTCACCCCCTTGGTAGCTTGGCATGAGAGGCCAGGCTTATCTCAGAGGCAGTGTGTAAAGCACTTGCACATAACCAATAGGGATACAGTGAAAACACTACAAAAGGACACCACACCAGTTTAGAAAAGTGTCCAATATTTTTATACATCCAAAACAAGACCAAAAATGATAAAAATCCACCAAACAGCTCTCAGAAATCTCAATATTCAAAAATAGACTTACAATACAGTTACTTGAAGTCAATAGCTCCATCCAGGGCTATCATGGCGACATGAACAACAAATCCAAACAGTTCTGGCTGACCGCTGCATCACGGGTCAGCTACGGTGTTGGGAAGATCTGCAAAACAGTACCTTTCGGAAAAGCAAGGCATCTGTTCCAGAGGTCGGTGCAGGAGTCGTCGGGTCCTTGAAGTCACACGCGTTGCAGGTCAAATTCTTCGCAGTTGAAGTCAGGAGAGCTGGCATCTGCAAGCATTGGGCTGTGGTGCGAAGTGCAGCAGTGTGGCATGCAGTGCCCTCAGGTTGTGGTGCAGCCAGAGGCTGGGTGACGTTGCCCAGTGGCGTTGGTGAGACCAGGGCTGCGGTACGATGTGAAGCGGTGCTTGTCGCAGTGCTGGCAGGTCACGGTGGAAGCGGTGGCGTCATCTTTGTGAAGTGCTCTCGTCGGTAGACAAACTGACTTGATGGCACCGGCATTGGTAGGCCAAGGCTGTGGTGCGGAATAAGGACACTGCATCATGTAACTTACGAGCAGTGCCCTCAAACCAATGTGCAAGCAGCGGCATCATCATCGGCATGGAGCAGCATCGTCGGTGATACCAGGACGGCGGCGCACAGTGCGGTACCCACAGGTCACAGTGCAAACAGCTGCTCATTGTCGGCATCAGGTAGCATCGTCAGTGAGATCAGGTTTGCGGTGCGATGGACAGCGGTGCCCTCTACAGTGCCTTTATGACACAGAGTCAGCAGCAGCATCATTGACGGTGTAAGGTTGCTATTTCTTCTGTTGCAACACAAAACACACAGTCTCCAGTGCTGGGAGCAGATGAACTTGAAGTCTTTACTGCTCCTGAGACTTCTTGAACAGGGAGCAAGCTCTACCCCAAGCCCTTGGAGAAACTCACACAAAGAAGTTGCAGAAAGTTTAATCCAGTCCTTACACTGCCCATGACAGAAGCAGTCACTGCAGGCCAACACAGCAGTGAAGTGTTAGTCCCTCCTCACAGCTTCTCCCGCTTTTCTTCTTGGTTACAAAAAAGTTCTAAAGTTCTGGGGTCTGGGCCCCAATATTTATATTCAAAATTCCTTTGTTCTCTCAGGCAGAGAGTGTCTGTGCTTAGTCCAAATTAGTTTGGTCTTCTCTGGCCCAGCTTCCCACCAGGAGGCGGAGACAGCATTGTCTACAGCAGACCAGTCCCATTCAGGTTCAAGGAAATCTCCTCCCACTACTCTACACACCTTGACCCCCCAGTGGCTGTCTGAAGAGAATGCACATCCCCATCCCAAGCCATAAAGTCAATCGACAAACACAGCAGAGGCTCACAGAATGGCTTAGCAAGAAATTACCTACTTTCTAAAAGTGGTATTTTGAAAAACAAAGCATAAAAATCACCTTTACTAAAAGATGCATTTTTACATTCTGAGTCCGGGCATAATTAACTCTATTTTCCTAGCTTGTCCCAATGGGATGTTATATTTATAAGATGTTATGAATAAACTCCTATTCTACCCTATGGGACAGATACCATCACATAGTGAAAAACAAAATGCATTACAATTCACTTCCAGGACTTGTCACACATACCAGAACATGTCCTAACTTTGACATACACAGCACCCTGCCCACAGGACTATCTTGGGCCTACCTTAGAGGTTACTTATATGTAAGAAAATGGAGGATAAGGGCTGGCAAGTGCGTGCTCTTGCTAAGTCGACATGGCAGTTACAAACTGTGCACAGACTCTGCAGTAGCAGGTCTGAGTTACCTTTACAGGGCTACTCCTGTGGGTGGCAAAATCAGTGCTGCAGGCCCACTAGTAGCATTTGATTTAAAGGCACTGGCACTCTCAGTGCACTGTACTAGGGATTTACTAGTAAATCAAATATGCCAATCATGGAAGCACCAATCCATAACACAATTTACAAAAGGAGCACTTGCACTTCAACACCAAACAGCAGTAAGAAAGTGTGCAGAGACATTAAACCAGCAAAAACAGAGTAAAAACCAGGAACTCAGAAAGCAAAAAGGCTGGGGAAACATGCCAAAGATGCCAAGTCTAACACATGTCCCCTCCAGCTGAAAGTAGGGAGAACTACCCAACCTCCTGGGAGTTCCCTTCACTAAGGGGGAAGAACTTGGAAAGACCATCAGCATTGGTGTGTTCTGTGCCAGGACGGTGTTCCACATTAAAAAGTCTATTCCCTATAGGTAGATGGTTTTCATCCCTCATTTGCATCAACCTTCTAAGGGGCCTGTGGTCTTTCTGAACTCGGAAGTGAGTCCAAAACAAGTAGGGTCTTAGCTTCTTCAGTGCCCAGGCCCCAGCTAAAGCTTCCCTTTCTATGGCACCCCACCTCTGTTCCCTGGGGAGTAGTCTCCTGCTAAGGAAGACCAGAGGTTGGTCTAGGGCCTCTTTCTTCAGTTGTGAGAGCACCGCTCCCACACCATGCTCTGAAGTGTCAGTCTGCACTGTGAATCCCTTGGAGAAGTTGTGCGCCTTGAGTACGGTCCACGTGCACATCGCTACCTTCAGAGCATCAAAAGCTTTCTGGCAGGCCTCAGTCCAGATCACCTTCTTGGGCTGCTTCCTGGAATCAGCTCTATTAAGGGGGAACAATGGTGCTGTAGCCCTAAACAAATAACCTGTAGTAACCAGTGGGAACTAAAAAGACTCTCACCTCTGTGGGGGTCTTGGGGGGCTCCCTAGCCAAAATTGTGTCAATCTGGGTCTGTATGGGTGCCACCTGGCCGCTTCCTACCTGGTGTGCCAAGTACACCACAGAGCCCTGCCTGATCTGGCACTTTCTGGCCTTGAAAGTGAGGCCTGCCCTCTGCAAAGCCTTCAACAATTTGCAGAGGTGCTGCAAGTTTTCTTCCCAGCTGGAACTGAGCACTGCAATGTCAATCAGTTAGTCAAATTCACTTCATTCAGTTAATTAAAACCATAACAGCATACTACATAAGCCACATTAAAATATTACAAATACACCAACAGCTACAGGACACAAAAAATACATCAAGATCATCTACAAAAAAGCAATTCATGTTATAATAATTAAAAATTAACATAGTTAAAAAATGATCTCATTCATAGGGATCCTCTCTTTTTTTTTATTCTGACCGCTGTTGTCAGAAACCTAGCTATATTCAAAATTTCCCAAACATTAGTCAGCATCTGTAAATATATAAAAGCAGGTCCAGCCTGTAAAAATCCTTCTCCCCTTAAAATAGGTCCAATTAACCAATTCCGGGTATGCATAAAGTGCTCACAGAATAAAACAAAGTGCAATGAGTCCTGAGTTGAAAAATTATCACAAATACAAACACCCGGGTCTTCAATCTTTTTCCACCCCTTTGGTTCTGCAAGAAGTAGATGTAATTAATTAAATCTAAACCTCACTAGAAGGAAACAATGGTATTGATTAGTTACAAATTAAGATGGGTTCCATAGTACATGAAGTGGATAACAATTGATGAGTCCGCACTAAAGGCTTTTTGCAATTCCCTGGCTTTTCTATCTGTCTGTGGCACCTGCAGATACATGTTTTAGCTCAAATCAAATCCGCGTTTAGCAGCTTCTCGGTAAACAGATCTGGCCTTCCTAAATGAGTGTTGAGCCTCTTCACATAGCTCAGCCAGGGGATACTGCTTGCATGATCAAGTGCAAGGCATTCCTAAATCATTTCAGGATTCACCCCTAGATACAGGTTTATCCAAATACCTATCCACTTTAATAAATGTGCTATGCTGATTCGGTCTGATATAAAACCTAACCTGGTTTCTTGGTGGATTATATAAGAAGATGTTGACTGTGGAACAGCTAACATGTTTCTTAGGAATATATTTTTAACTATTTGAATATCCCTAACTTCTTTGTATCCCCAAAGGTCAGAGCCATAGCTTACTATTGTGATACATTTGGCCCTGTATATATTTATCATTGCTTGCATTGGCCTATCCCCTAATCTGCAAGCAAAGTCCAGGACGGCCAGGGTAGATCTAGCCATTGTATTTCTTTTTGCTTTCATTTGTGGTATCCACGTACCCCTTTCATCAAATAAAACCCCTAAATATGTAAATGAGGTTACATTGCCTTTGCAAAAGAGAGTCTTGGGTTTTCTAGTCTTAAGAGACCCAAAATCATTGTATGGGATTTCGAAAAATGAACATCAAGGTCCAGTGACTTCATAAAATAGGCAAAGGTTGTTAAAAGATGCTGCAGGCCAATTGCTGCTATCAAGGTGGCATCATCCGCGTATAGCAAAAGAAAGTTATTCCTTTTGTAAAATGATTTATACCCTATAATATCACACATGTATTTCACCTACTTCACACCAAACCTTTATATCCAAGTATCATAGGAGGAAACCACATTCACAGTGTGAAGTAGGTGAAATACATGTGAGATATTATAGGGAATAAATCAATCTACAAAGGGAATAACTTTCTATTGCTGTTGTCATTTTCCCAGTTCCCTTTAGTGTAAGGGCTACTCTCTACTTTTTTTTATCATCCGCATAAAAGACAGCCGGAATCAACTGCTCTCTCACACGTGGGATGTCCCTACTCGCCCCCATAAAACTGAATCATGGTTGTTAACATATAAAGAGAATAAAAGTGGGGCTAGAATACAACCCTGCCTGACACCTTTAATGATACCGGTGCCTCGTGTAAGGTTAACTTTTTGGTCAAATCTCACTGTAGCTGTAAGGTCCTTATGTAAGTCGTCCAGAAAGTTTATGATATTCTTGTCCAAACCTAATTTTAATAACAAGTGCCATAGTTTGGATCTATTTACTTGGTCAAAGGCAAGGTCCTTGAAGGCCGGATGAAGTAAACCTTTGTTCACGATCGTGTACTTCCCGTCCAATAAAAATAAATTTAGACACTGGTCTATGGTTCCTCTCCCTTTTCTAAACCCATACTGTAGATTTGAGAGGATATTGGTGTCGTTTAACCAGTCAGTGATTTTGCCAAGGACAACTCTTCCTAAAACCTTCACTGCAGAATCTATCAGTCAAATTGTCCTAAAACATTGAGGGTCGCCTCTATTTCCCTTTTGGAAGACCAGGACTATAACTGACTGGGACCTAGATGTTGGCAGGCCAAATTTACAGGCCATGGTAAAAACATTTGCTAATAAATTAGACCATGATAATACATTAGTTTTAAAAAGATCCACTGGGACACCATTCGGTCCAGGTGCTTTATTGCTTGACATCTGGTCTTTGGCCACCACTACTTCCTTATCAGTGAACACTAAAGTGTAGTCTTTAACTGCATATGGTGTACTTGAGATCCCTGATTTAAAATGGTTAAGCTACTCCTCTTCAGGAATATTACATTTCAGTGGAATGTTGTTAATATTCGAGAAAAATGGTTTATTAACAACGCTCCAGAATTTGGCGCTATTCCCAAATACATCAATAGAAAGCAACTCATTCCAAGCCTCCTTTTTTATTTCTGACTTACTGGTATATACAGTTACTTTATCATTGTTCCTGTGGATGGCTAGAAGAGGTTAATCTTGTGATTTATTTTTTAGGGCAACCATCAACTTCTGGTGAGCGTCAGCACACTTATGGTCGAACCATCTCTCACCTCTATTTGGGAATTTCTGGCAAGTAAATTGTAGGGCTCCATATTTCAGCATAGGCTATCAGAGTCTTGTTGTCCCTTTACCTGGTGTCAAGACAGAACTCTATCTCCAAGCCCACTTTAGTGACTAGCTCATTACAGAACTCCTCCGGAATGACCTTACACCATTTGAGTCTACGACACTGATCTTTTGATTTAATGGTTAAATTAGAGACATATCTTTTAGTCTCAGAATTGAGCCCCATTCCCCCTTGCCAGAATCAAATGTATAGGATTGTGATCACTAAACTGTGACCACCTAGCCGTTTAATCTTTGACATAGGCTTTCAAAGCAGGATTAATGAAAATGTAATTGATGGTTGTGTGCATTCCCCTTCCTTTAAAAGATGGTATGGCGACCTTCCCAATCAGATCATTTGGTTATAAAGACCAAACTCCGCTAGGGTGTCCTCTAAAAATGCCCATTGTTGTGTGTGTTCAAAATGGTTTCCATATGCTTGCCTGGACCCGGACTATCGGCAACATGGCAGTTCTTTAGGCTTAAATGTATATTAAAATCACCTAAAATAATAACTTAATAAGGTGCGACTTGTTTCTGCTTATAGGATTCCCCAAAAAATGTAAAACTGGATAGATGCTCAAAAACAGAGGTTCTATCAAATGAGTTACAAAAATACACAATGAATACCTTGGTTGAATTAGTAGGCACAATTTCAACTGGTAAATAGTTTGCTGACCCAAAATCCAATTTAAGATGCTTTCATGTCACCTTCAGGAGATTAGTGTTATTAGTCCACCTTTTGATCTTCCTGCTATAGATAGCCTGGCTGGTTCTGCATAAATAGCATATCCATCCAGTCAGAAGATATTATCAATTTCCCACGATTCTTGGAGCCTAATAACATCATACTCCCGTAGAAGGTCATTTCACATGGGGTCATCCATTTTATTTCTTAGTCCTGCTATATTCCAACTAAGTATTTTAACTAATCCTACCCCACTTAGCTCATCTTTATGGGTCAGATTATTTAGATTGTCCCTCTGTATATCAGAGTGCTGCCTCTGTGTAGGAACCGTGGTAGTCAGTCAGTCATTACCATCCAACCGACTCAATGGAGAAAATCTATTTGCTAATATTAACCTGTTGTTATCTGCACTTTCTCTTGCGTCATACCCCAGGGTTAATGGAGCAGCAGAATGCCCAGTCGTCCTTATCTGAGGGTGATAATCACCACTGGGCTTGGAGCTGATACTCGGCTCCTTCCTAAGTATTCCCAATTGCTGACTCAAAGGGGGAGTTGGGTTAATTGGCCGATCAGCTATTTTAGGAGGGTAAAAAAAGCCCAAAGGAAATAAAGTAATACCACCTTGGCAACAATGTTTATTACCCTGGAAGAGCCAACCTACCACTTCCCTCTGATCAAAATTGATAACAACACAATCTCCCTGTTTCTGTTTAGCGCAAGGACCCACCCATCAAACCTGTCTGGCCATTATGAAATGTGATGATGCTTTAAACCCTCCTTCAGAAGGCATAGTGGATAAGCTATTCAGGTGTTTTCACACCATTATCCTTGAGCGGGGGTACCACAGTTAAGACTGCTGTGAATGGTGTAGCTTCCGGTGGCAAATGGAGCCTAACTTGATTGGCCACCCCTTGTGTATTGCCAATTCCTGCCATGAGTCTAATTTCAGACTTCCATGGTAGTTCATTACTATTCTCCCGGCTATCACTTACTTTGCTTTCTGAGGGGTACTTCCCAGGCTTTGTCCCTGAATGGGAGGCACTAGCACAATCTTTCCCCAAGGGTGTCACCTTGACTACATGTGAAGTGTTATTAGTGCAGTGTGGTTTCCTACATTATGTATTTCCACCATTCTCCCTAGTGGTAGTATTAAAGCATGCTGCACCCTTCCATTTTCTCTCTAAACATGACAGTTTCGTCATAATGCCTTTTACCCTAAATTTCATACAGTTAGTTAACTCAACTCCTAATGTGTCAAAAAGGGTGTCAATGTGAGTTAAATTTAAATCCATGGCCAATGAGTTGTTTCCAGTCTGAAGAAGCAGTCGCTCCTCCATAGTCGGTCGACTTCCAGCCCCCTCCTGCGTAACCAAAATCGTTATTATTTAGTCCCGGCTTAGAACCCCTCTTCTTCTTTTCTTTTTCTTTACTGGTGCAAAAACCAACTCCTTAGGTGAAATTGTGTCCGGGCTACCAACGAGGCCAGTTAGTGGTTCCTGACATGTGTTCAACAGAATATTGCTGCCTTGAATAGAACCACAAGGCCCCATTGTAGATTCAACAACAGCTCCAGGTCCTAAAGATGCATTGGACGGGGTTGCCATGGGAAGGTGTTACTAACTACAGTCTTCCCTCCCATACCCAATTGAGCTTCCACATTATTGATTTCAGTTGTTATGGCACTCACAGCAGTAGTTAAATAGGACATCATGGAGGTGCAGCTATGAGGGACCTTTGTTTTTGTTTTCAACAAGTCATTTGAGAAAGGTAATTTGCGCTTACCCATGATGGCTTCAACATGAAAGAGAGGTTGCCCAGCCCGGCCTCTATGGGTCTCTAATGAGTGCAGACGGGCACGCATGAGTGTGCGTCCTGTGCTGCAGGAGCCCACGCCCGGCTTTAAGGTGCATCCAGATGCTGAAAGATGATGCAAGTGGCTCCACCCGTGTGTTGTCCTGGGACTTGTAGTTCCCCCACAGGCACTGGCAAGGACACGGACAGCAAGTCAGGGCAGAAAGCGAGTCCTGCACTGCCGGAACCTGTGCCCAGCTTTATGGGACCTCCAGGTGCTGAAAGAGGATGCAAGCGGCTCCGGCTGCATGATGTCGTAGGACTTCTAGCCCCCCCCCCCACAGGCACCGGCCAGGTCATGGGCAGCAAGTAAGGGCAGAAAGCGGGTCACTGCAATGTCATCCAGGTAGGTGGCACTGAAATCCTCCAGTCCAGTCAACAGCTGGTTGACCAACATCTGAAAGGTGGCGGGATCATTTTTTAATTCAAAGAGCATCTCCCAGAATTGGTAATGCCCCTCTGGGGTTGAGAAGCTGACCTCTCCTTGGCTCCATAAGTTAAGGCAGTCTGCTTGTACCTAGATGTGAGAAGTTGGCCTGATATATGATGTCTCCAATTCTGGGGGCACCTTGTATCAGTCCAAAGAATCCCTTATGGTGTTGGTTGTAAGTCAACCTTATAGACAAGCTATCCTAAGGGTAGCATGGACTAAGCAGCCTTAAAGGCTTAACTCAAGAGGGCGTGTGAAGCAAGCTGTTTGACCAATCACAATCCTGTAATATCAAATGAAAGGACACCACACAAGTTATATATTATAAATATATATATATTTATTCTCAGAATAATCCTCTATACTCTTTATGAGTCTAGAAGCACAAGCGTTTAAACAAAAGCACAGTAAAGCATATAAAAGTTGCACAATTATGGATGAGGCCCAGGGGCCACGCAAACCATATACTAAAATAGTGGTATAAATATCACTAATCATACAGTGGTAAGGCCTGAGGCCTTGGGAATCGCTGGGGCTATTCGGGACTAGCAGTGGTGAAGTCGGGAAAAGCCCGCGGGAACCGGGTGCAGCGCTTAAAGCACACACATGCACCAATGCAAAATCAATGGTGCGTAAAAGTTTCAAAGTTACTGATAAAGGAGCCTTCCGACTGGACTAGGATTACCAAACTTTAGACTTAGACTCTAGAGATGTGTACCAGTGTAGGAACACCGGCGTATGCTGGGTCATCCGGGGGGTAGTATATCCAGTGATTGACAGTCACTAGATGCGCCGCCCAGTAGTAGCATTGTAGGTCTGAGAGGGCTATGCCCCCATCATATCAACTTTTGGTCAGCTTGTGTCTAGCAATCCTAGGGGCTTTCCCATCCCATTACAGCGTGGTGACCACACTCTCAACCGCCTTAAAATAGGAGTCTGGAACATTATAAGGGAAGTTATGCAGAACGTAAAGAAAGTGAGCAGGTGCTAGCATCTTAAAAAGCGCAGCTCTCCCTACAAGCGTCAGAGGTAGGGACCTCCAGTGTTTAACATCTGCACGTAATCTGGCCAGTGGCGGAGCCAAATTTGAGTCATAGAAACAGGTGGGATCTGAGGTCACGAATACCCCTAGATATAGAAAACCATCATTGGCTATTGTTATCGCACATTCTTTTGGGAGACGTGGTACCTCCCCTTTCAACATAAAAAGGACCGACTTGCGCCAATTTATAGCAAACCCTGAGTATTTACCAAAGTTTGTTAGTATATCAAGGACAAGGCTGATCGACCTGTACGAATACGCTAAGTACAGCAGGATATCATCCGCATAGAGCGAAATACGATCTTCCACTTCGTCCGCCCAGCGCCCAACCACAATCACATATTTGCGTTTCCAATCTGCGAGCAGCTCTAGTACAAGGGAAAAGATCAACGTCTTTACATTTCCAATCTGCGAGTAGCTCCAGTACAAGGGAAAAGATCAATGGGGACAGCTGGCATTCCTGTCTCGTACCTCTACAGAGCTCGAATGTCCGGGGAGTAAAACCTTCACTCTCACCTGACCTAGCACTCCTGAATACAAAAGGCATACCCAGGCCACAAACTTGGGGCCTAGCCCTGCCCTCTGCAGCACTTCGAATAAATATGGCCATTCTATGGAGCCAACCGCCATAGAGGTGTCAAGGGATAATATTGCTGCGTCTTAATCTATGTATGGCCGTCTAGCCATGACGTTGTGTACCCTTCTTAGATTGAGAGCTGTGTTACTAATATTGCCGTACCCCTGGAACCCGTGGTATAATCTGAGTGTGCCAAAAGTGTATATCCCCATCTAGTGAGGGCCTTAGATTTGCGACCAACCAGGTGAGAATAAGACCACATCCGGTGAATTTCTCAGTAAGTATTGATGTACTATGCCCCTCTTGATCTTGTCTCCCAAACCATTGACATTCAAGGACAACACTGTTAGAAGCCTTTTACTATCCTGCCCCATGCTTGCAAGACACCCTTTGTTCCCTTCTGCGAGTTGTGTCTAAGTAGGATAGTGCAGAGTTCTGTATGACTAGTAAGTGTTGTTTAGCGACCAATCCATCTGTTTCCCAGTTTGAACCTGCGAGCAATAACATTTGAGTAAACAATTCTTCCTTCAGGAAGACACTCAGTCGCCCCAATTTAGCAACAAAATTATCAAGAAACCAAATAGGAAAATCACAGTAAAGCAAAGCAACTCCCCTCACGCCTCACTCCCACGTCCTCCCCACTCCCTGCCCCCTGCCCGTGGATTTAAAACTACCCACCTCAAAAGATGGCAGAGTGCCTTTCTCCCCCCAGAAATGCTAAGAATGCAGCGGGAACCGACCCCCCCCTATAGACTCATATTATAATTATTGCATGTTATAGCCATCCTACCGTAACAGTATTAAAGCAATATCATATCACATCAATATATCCGATAAATTGCAACAGTCCCCAATTCACTGAGTATGGTAACAGTCTTGCATCAGTGAGTGACCCCCCCCACCCGCCCATGCCCCTCTACTTGCATACTAATGTCAGCACAAGGCTCTTCAGATCCTCCGCCACAGTCTTCAGTTCTGCTCCTCCAGTTGTCTAGCTCCCATCGCAGGGTCTGCGGTCTCAGCCTCCAGCCAAATCCATCTTTGTACATTGGATCTGTTAGGACGATCCCTCCGGCGGCCCTCCACAATGTTCCACCCCTCCATCAAGTCCCAGACTGCTTCCGGTGAATCACAAAACCACGACTTGCCATCCCTCTCCACTCGTAGCCGTGCCGGAAAGAACATGGCATATTTCACCTTCCGGTCTCTTAGTTCCTTCTTTACCGCTTGAAAACCTCTGCGTTGCGTCTGGACCTTGGCCCTGAAGTCCGGATAAAACGCCACCTTATAGTTATCTATCTTCAAAGGTGGCTTGGATAGTGAGGCTTGTATTATTATGTCTCTATCTCGGTAGTTAAATACCCGGGCAATCAAAGGTCTCGGTGGCGCACCCGGTTTAGGTCTACCGCCCGGCACCCTGTGGGCTCTTTCGATAGAGAAGTAGCTGGACAGCGTCCTCGGCTTCAGGTATTTCGTAATTAGGTCTTCCACGTATAGATCTGCCGCTGGCCCCTCTGTTCGTTCCGGAACACCTAAAATTCGAATGATGTTACGGCGGGCACGGCCCTCATAATCGTCCAGCTGCTGCAACATCCTTTCCTGCTTCTGCTGCAAGTCGAGCATTTGCCTCTAAAGTTCCGACGTGTCTGTTTGAAGAGCGCATGTCACTATCTTTGGTTCCTTGACCTTTTCATCCATTTTTTTGAAGTCCGCTCGAAGCAAAGAGACCTCAAGAGTGACCGAGTCTACTGAGGTACGTCCCCCTTCTATGGCCGCCATAACATCATGAAGAGTCGGCTCTGGTCCCGGCGCAGAGGCTCCGGTCACCCCATCTCTCTCCGAGCACGGGGAATCCTCTTTTTTGCCAGTTTTTGTCCATGTGAATTTTGCCAGCTGCTTCTGGGCATTGGCCTTGGGAACTTTTCCTCCCGTAGCCTTGATGGTAGTAGTCTCAGACAGGCACAGGAGGTGGCTCCCCGGACACAACTGTATCTTAATGGGGAGAGCTGCCAGAGCAAGAGTCCGTGCCAGGGGGAGGGCAATCTACCCCCGGGGCCGTACACCACAGCTGACAGGGATCAACTATCCTGGCTACCATGCAGTCGCGTCCAGGCCTCTTTGTCTCCACATGTGAAGATTGACTGTAGTTTGCCGTATGTCTGTTACTTGGAGCACATAGGAGAGAGCCATCCTCCGACCGGAGCAAAGCAAGCAAGAGCACAAGGCCCTTCAAAGTACATCCATCATTCGAAAGCCGCTCCACACCTGTCTGGTCGTACTGCCGGTCTCTATCGCAGTCTTGTGATCGCATATTCACACTGAGCAACCACTGCACAGCACTCTCATCAGGTCCTGGTCTACAGCTCCTCACCCTTCCTCAGGTAAGGTAGAATAAGTCCAGCGAGGCCCATTAGCATAGCCTTTCCTGACAGAAAAAGGAATGGATGGATGGTACCTGCAGTATTCCTCCCTTGAGAATGTCACCAATAGGCCCAGGACCGGACCGCACCTCCACAAACCTACGTAAACCAGCCTGCAGTCCTCCTCTGCTGGGTTTTTGATTGATTATCTGGCTTTTGAGTGACAGGGCTTGGGGATGCGCATTCTCTTCAGACACCAACTGGGGGGGTTGAGATGTGTTCTGTCTTTCCTGGATGAGTCAGGGCTGGGCTGGATAGACTTGGGCTGCATTTAGAGTAATGGGAGGTGATTTTGCCGTGCACCTGGATGGGCCTGGTCTGCCTTGGACAATGCTATCTCTACCTCCTGCCCAGCAGGAACTAAGCACAGACACTCTCTGTCCTTTGAAGCAGGAGAACCCTTGTGTGCCGCTTTTCCCTCGCTGGACTGCTTTTCTCTGCTGGGAGACCTCGCGGGACCCGCTGCGCGAGTCCCGCTTCGCCTGTGTGTCAAGGCGCTTTCCAGAGGATCATAACATCGGACCCCGTGGGCAGGAGGAGGAAGTACAGGGCTGCAAGCGCCAGATGAGGGACAGGGACTCCATTGCCCAGGAGTCCCTGCGCTGTAATCACCTCCACCTGGTAGCTCTCCCTGTTTGCCCCGCCCTTGAGCGCCGAGTGAATGGTGCCTGCAAATTGCTGCCTCAGTGGGAGACGCTTTCTGTCCTTTGAAGCAGGAGAACCCTTGTGTGCCGCTTTTCCCTCGCTGGACAGCTTTTCTCTGCTGGGAGACCTCGCGGAACCCGCTGCGCGGGTCCCGCTTCGCCTGTGTGTCAAGGCGCTTTCCAGAGGATCATAACATCGGATCCCGTGGGCAGGAGGAGGAAGTACAGGGCTGCGAGCACCAGGTGAGGGACAGGGACTCCATTGCCCAGGAGTCCCTGCGCTGTAATCACCTCCACCTGGTCGCTCTCCCTGTTTGCCCCGCCCTTGAGCGCAGAGTGAAAGGTGCCTGCAAATTGCTGCCTCAGTGGGAGACGCTTTCTGTCCTTTGAAGCAGGAGAACCCTTGTGTGCCGCTTTTCCCTCACTGGACTGCTTTTCTCTGCTGGGAGACCTCACGGAACCCGCTGCGCGGGTCCAGCTTCGCCTGTGTGTCAAGGCGCTTTCCAGAGGATCATAACATCGGACCGCGTGGGCAAGAGGAGGAAGTACAGGGCTGCGAGCGCCAGGTGAGGGACAGGGACTCCATTGCCCAGGAGTCCCTGCGCTGTAATCACCTCCACCTGGTCGCTCTCCCTGTTTGCCCCGCCCTTGAACACCTCCAGTATACATAAGGAGTTGTCCTTGCCGCTGCGCGGGAGCGCGCGGGAGCGCGCGGGAGCGCGCGGGGCTAAGCCCGAGCAAAGGGAGGGCCGTCTAAGGCCGTCCAAGGTCAATCAAGGACGGGACGGGCCACCCCTTTAACGCCTATTCCCTGGTAAGAGTCAATTTTCCCTGCCGCTATCAGCAAGGATTTACCTATCAATTTATGCCATACCAGACATTCCTTTCTGTCCTTTATATATCTGAATACACACCAACGTATAACCATGTCCTCGGATCCTGGAAAATCCAGGAACATAACCGTAAACACATCAAAGGGGCCAGTAACTGGAACTATCGACCAATTCTTTAAAAGAGTTACAATCGTTTTAGAAAAAAAAATAGCGGACACTGAAAAGCGCCTATCGATGGACCTGTTAACCGGTAAGCGCTCCTCCCTAGGTTTGATTGGGAAAGTCACCTCACCAAATGTGATCGTTTCTGACTCCCTGACCTCCATCATTCCCTCTATTGATATTGATTCCCTCGCGCTTCTGGGTGATGAGGTGAGAGACGGAATAATTCATACAGCCAGCAATGAACCTGACCCAGCCCCTGAAACTCTTCTAGTAAGTCCTAACACATCTAGACTATCTAGTTCCCCCAATTTATCTGCTTCCCCTCCACCACCTTCAGAACAAACAAACAATCATCCGAAGGAACGAAAGAGACAGTCTTCCCCCCCTTCTCCAAGCACAATTACCATCTTGAACACAACCCCCTCTCCCACACTACCTGTTATGCCCAGCATGGTGCAGAAAACTTGTATCACGACAGGATTACTTCCTGAAATGGAGGCTGAACTTCTCTCCAGAATAGAGGTAATAGTGAAGGCACTTATGCTTCCTCTTCTGGAGAGAACAAGACTAATAAGCACCCATTTAGAAAATTTGGGCAAACAAATAGAAGATAATACTGCGGCCATTACTAAACTATCGCCACAATTCTATAAATACTCCACACAAAACCCTACCGGCCAACACGCTTTACCTCTGGAACAACCATCTACCAGTAGTGGGTCTTTGAAACCTGGAACCGTGCTAGGGAAAAAAGATGTGGCCAAAAGTTCAAAAGAAACAACAAACAATGAAAATCCAAAACCACACAATAGTAATCAGGTAAAAGATGGGGCTAAAGCTATTGCAAAGGGAAACAACACGGCAGGGAAGAATCCTGCAGAAAGAACTCTCCCCGTACCAAACACTAATCTTAATCCTTCTACCAACCTCATACCAACTAGAGAGTCGGGAGAGCAGTCACCACAGCGCCCAAAAAGATCTAGACGCAGGATAGTTGATTTACCTCCCGAATCCGCTCCATACACAATCATCATGACAGGAGTACCAGAATTAGCTGAAGGGGTCAGAGAAAATTATCACGCCCTAAAAAACAAAACTATTTACTGGTTGAAGCAGAATAGACCCCTCCCTGCACATGTCAACGAAGAAATCCTGTCAGTAAGGCGGGCTGTCTGGGTGGGGTCAACGCCGAAAGATAAAAGGGGGGATGTGATAGTTGTGAGAAGTTGGCCTGGTATATAATGCTCACTAATTCTTAGTGATCACTTTGTACCATGCCAAGCAACCCTTATGGTGATGGTTGTAATTCAACCTTGTAGACCAGTTATCCTAGTGGTAACGTGGACAAAGCAGTCTTAGGCTAAACTCTGAAAGGCATGTGAAGCCAGCTGTATTACCATACACAACCCCCTTGAATACCAAATGAAAGGGACACCACACAGATATATATTGAAAATATATATTGATTTATTAACTATAAAATCCCCTGGACTCTTTATGAGCACAAAAGCACAAGCGTTAAATCACAAGACAGTTTAAAATACACAAAAGTTGCACAATATGGATGAGCCCTAGGGGCCACCTAAACCATATACTAAAAAAGTGGTATAAGAGATACCAATAGGAAAGGGAACAGGCCTAGGGCCTTGGGAATCGCTGGAGCTATTCGAGACTAGCAGTGACTAAGTCGGGAAAGGCCCGCGGGACTCAGGTGCAGTGTTCAAAGTGCACGCACTTTCCAATGCAAAGTCTATGGTGCGTAAAAAGTACAAAGTTAGAAAGTTAGGAACCTTTGGAGCTGAAACTTAAGACACAGGCCCTTGAGATGTGTACCAGTGCAGGAGCACTGGCGGAGCTGAGTTACCTCACCCACAGGAAGCGGGTGCACAGGGTCGAAGTAGTGTCGGGTTTCGTCACGCTGGTTGATGGTGCTTGGAGCTGAAGATGCTGCAGGCGGCTCGATGTGAAGAATTCCGGTGGATCCAAGGGTGGATCTGAAGATGTGAAGACCTGAAAGCAGAGGGGACAATGTTCAAAGTCACTAGCCAGTGACTACCGTGGAACCAGATTGGAACCAGGTGATGTCGGGTGCAAACAGGCGTTGTCGTGTAGCTTCTCTCTGCAGCCACGTGGACACCGGGGGTCGAGGACGTCCAGGAGTCGGTCACGAGCTGTCCCACGCAGGCTTCAAGCTGTTGGCGGTGTCGGCGATCTGATCGGAGCAAACAGGCCTTGGCTAATGCAAGCCACGCAGGAATTGAAAGATGCTTAACACTCGGACCAGCAAGGTCAGAGCGAGTGCTCCTTTTCACAGGAGCTTGGGTAGGTCTGGAGCAACCAGACCTGCCATGTAGTTAGTCGGATTCGTCGCCAAGATGGCCGCTGACCAGGTGGCAAGTGGCCGGGATGGCGCGTCGAGTGGCACAATGCAAAAAGGCCCCACGCAGATCGTGGAGATGCTGGGGGGCTGATCTTCGGTGCAAGGGCTGCTCGATGGTGGGGGTTCTCAGTCCCTAAAGCACAATGTCGAGGATACCTCAGAAGCTGCGCAGTCAGCTTTTCGAGTGTCTTCCAAGAGGTCCGGTCCCACGTCACTCGGTGCCTCCACGGGTCCCTTCTTTGCAGGGACTGTGGATTGGGCTCTGAGAGGTCTGGGAGTCTGGTTCTTGTCGGGCTCTGGGCTCGGGCTCCGGCGGGAGGCGGCGGCAAAGCAGACGTCGAGTTGCTGGTTGGTGCCTGTGTTCACAGGGTGGCCACTCCTAGGCCACAAGGGAGATTCTCTTCAGTCTTCTGAGCAGCAGAATGTCGAAGTCCAGTCGTCTTCTTAGTTTCAAGTTGATTCAGGATGATCTGCTGTGCAATGGCACTGCTCCCACTCTTATTCCCAATCTGAGGGGTGGATCACCTACTAGGTCCCTCTTCTGGGAGGAACCAGTAAGGGGGGCGGTTACGCCCCCTTTTATTTGTCCAGTTCCGCGCCAAGCCTGGGTCTGGAAAGCGCCAGGACCGGTTTGGACTGGCCTATGCACGGGGACACCTTGTGTGCCCCGGGCATGTCTGATTCTATTCAGCCCTGTCCTACCCAATACACAAAACCCTGTCTGGGGTGGTGCTCGCACCTCCCAAGGCAGGAAACCCTTTGTCCAGGCCACCATCTGCCGAGTTTCGGTCAGCAGCAGGAGGCCAGACTCGTGTCTGTGGTGGCAGCATCCATTTTGTGATGCTGAGGCTCTGGTTAACTTTAACCGGGGTTAAGGCTACACACATGTCGTGTCCCTCTAGAAGGGTGGAATTCTATCCCCGTCGACAGAACTGTCGAGGGGATAGTATTCCAATTCGTATGACACCTTACTCGACATGTTTTGATAAAGCCAAACCAAAGATTGCATTTAACCGCGAGGATTATCATGCACTTAAGAGTATATGGTATGGCAATATCCCGGAACAGCTTAGGGAGTGGTTCCCGACAGCTGCAGACAGGCTCAGCTCATGCTAGAGCACCATCTCACATATTTCCAAGCTTTCTGCCTCCAGGATTGATGAGGCCTTCCATAGGAGTGGCTGATAGGAACATATGTGTCCAGTTTAGGGTTAGGCACAGGCATACTGTACCTAAGCAAGAGGTGATTACACCAACCTACCCCAGCTGAGTGATCAGCCAGTTGTGTCAAATATGGAGGCCAGGCAGGGGTGGCACAATACATGCTGCAGCCCCTGGTAGGCCTTGGAAACACCTATGCCCTGGGTACCTAGGGTACACTACTACAGGGGCTAATAAGGTGAACCAGTTCCAATTCGTAATGCACCTAAAGTGCATTGGCAGTAATTTAGAGAGAGAACAGCAGGCTGTGGGTCTGATTAGCAGGCTCACAGCCACATTAAGTCATAAACCAGTGAAGCAAAAAGCAAAAATTTGGGGTGACCATAGGATAGCAGACCCTACTCTCCTACATAACCCCCCCCCCCAAACGCAGGGACATTAGACTAACCTTGACCAGTTGTGTCTTCATGTTCTAAGTGGAAGTACCTGGAGAGACCATCTGCATTGCCATGGTCAGTCCCTGGAGAAGTTGTGCGCCTTGAGTACGGTCCACGTGCACATCGCTACCTTCAGAGCATCAAAAGCTTTCTGGCAGGCCTCAGTCCAGATCACCTTCTTGGGCTGCTTCCTGGAATCAGCTCTATTAAGGGGGAACAATGGTGCTGTAGCCCTAAACAAATAACCTGTAGTAACCAGTGGGAACTAAAAAGACTCTCACCTCTGTGGGGGTCTTGGGGGGCTCCCTAGCCAAAATTGTGTCAATCTGGGTCTGTATGGGTGCTTCCTACCTGGTGTGCCAAGTACACCACAGAGCCCTGCCTGATCTGGCACTTTCTGGCCTTGAAAGTGAGGCCTGCCCTCTGCAAAGCCTTCAACAATTTGCAGAGGTGCTGCAAGTTTTCTTCCCAGCTGGAACTGAGCACTGCAATGTCAATCAGTTAGTCAAATTCACGTCATTCAGTTAATTAAAACCATAACAGCATACTACATAAGCCACATTAAAATATTACAAATACACCAACAGCTACAGGACACAAAAAATACATCAAGATCATCTACAAAAAAGCAATTCATGTTATAATAATTAAAAATTAACATAGTTAAAAAATGATCTCATTCATAGGGATCCCTCTCTTTTTTTTTATTCTGACCGCTGCTGTCAGAAACCTAGCTATATTCAAAATTTCCCAAACATTAGTCAGCATCTGTAAATATATAAAAGCAGGTCCAGCCTGTAAAAATCCTTCTCCCCTTAAAATAGGTCAAATTAACCAATTCCGGGTATGCATAAAGTGCTCACAGAATAAAACAAAGTGCAATGAGTCCTGAGTTGAAAAATTATCACAAATACAAACACCCGGGTCTTCAATCTTTTTCCACCCCTTTGGTTCTGCAAGAAGTAGATGTAATTAATTAAATCTAAACCTCACTAGAAGGAAACAATGGTATTGATTAGTTACTAATTAAGATGGGTTCCATAGTACATGAAGTGGATAACAATTGATGAGTCCGCACTAAAGGCTTTTTGCAATTCCCTGGCTTTTCTATCTGTCTGTGGCACCTGCAGATACATGTTTTAGCTCAAATCAAATCCGCGTTTAGCAGCTTCTCGGTAAACAGATCTGACCTTCCTAAATGAGTGTTGAGCCTCTTCACATAGCTCAGCCAGGGGATACTGCTTGCATGATCAAGTGCAAGGCATTCCTAAATCATTTCAGGATTCACCCCTAGATACAGGTTTATCCAAATACCTATCCACTTTAATAAATGTGCTATGCTGATTCGGTCTGATATAAAACCTAACCTGGTTTCTTGGTGGATTATATAAGAAGATGTTGACTGTGGAACAGCTAACATGTTTCTTAGGAATATATTTTTAACTATTTGAATATCCCTAACTTCTTTGTATCCCCAAAGGTCAGAGCCATAGCTTGCTATTGTGATACATTTGGCCCTGTATATATTTATCATTGCTTGCATTGGCCTATCCCCTAATCTGCAAGCAAAGTCCAGGACGGCCAGGGTAGATCTAGCCATTGTATTTCTTTTTGCTTTCATTTGTGGTATCCACGTACCCCTTTCATCAAATAAAACCCCTAAATATGTAAATGAGGTTACATTGCCTTTGCAAAAGAGAGTCTTGGGTTTTCTAGTCTTAAGAGACCCAAAATCATTGTATGGGATTTCGAAAAATGAACATCAAGGTCCAGTGACTTCATAAAATAGGCAAAGGTTGTTAAAAGATGCTGCAGGCCAATTGCTGCTATCAAGGTGGCATCATCCGCGTATAGCAAAAGAAAGTTATTCCTTTTGTAAAATGATTTATACCCTATAATATCACACATGTATTTCACCTACTTCACACCAAACCTTTATATCCAAGTATCATAGGAGGAAACCACATTCACAGTGTGAAGTAGGTGAAATACATGTGAGATATTATAGGGAATAAATCAATCTACAAAGGGAATAACTTTCTATTGCTGTTGTCATTTTCCCAGTTCCCTTTAGTGTAAGGGCTACTCTCTACTTTTTTTTATCATCCGCATAAAGGACAGCCGGAATCAACTGCTCTCTCACACGTGGGATGTCCCTACTCGCCCCCATAAAACTGAATCATGGTTGTTAACATATAAAGAGAATAAAAGTGGGGCTAGAATACAACCCTGCCTGACACCTTTAATGATACCGGTGCCTCGTGTAAGGTTAACTTTTTGGTCAAATCTCACTGTAGCTGTAAGGTCCTTATGTAAGTCGTCCAGAAAGTTTATGATATTCTTGTCCAAACCTAATTTTAATAACAAGTGCCATAGTTTGGATCTATTTACTTGGTCAAAGGCAAGGTCCTTGAAGGCCCGATGAAGTAAACCTTTGTTTACGATCGTGTACTTCCCGTCCAATAAAAATAAATTTAGACACTGGTCTATGGTTCCTCTCCCTTTTCTAAACCCATACTGTAGATTTGAGAGGATATTGGTGTCGTTTAACCAGTCAGTGATTTTGCCAAGGACAACTCTTCCTAAAACCTTCACTGCAGAATCTATCAGTCAAATTGTCCTAAAACATTGAGGGTCGCCTCTATTTCCCTTTTGGAAGACCAGGACTATAACTGACTGGGACCTAGATGTTGGCAGGCCAAATTTACAGGCCATGGTAAAAACATTTGCTAATAAATTAGACCATGATAATACATTAGTTTTAAAAAGATCCACTGGGACACCATTCGGTCCAGGTGCTTTATTGCTTGACATCTGGTCTTTGGCCACCACTACTTCCTTATCAGTGAACACTAAAGTGTAGTCTTTAACTGCATATGGTGTACTTGGGATCCCTGATTTAAAATGGTTAAGCTACTCCTCTTCAGGAATATTACATTTCAGTGGAATGTTGTTAATATTCGAGAAAAATGGTTTATTAACAACGCTCCAGAATTTGGCGCTATTCCCAAATACATCAATAGAAAGTAACTCATTCCAAGCCTCCTTTTTTATTTCTGACTTACTGGTATATACAGTTACGTTATCATTGTTCCTGTGGATGGCTAGAAGAGGTTAATCTTGTGATTTATTTTTTAGGGCAACCATCAACTTCTGGTGAGCGTCAGCACACTTATGGTCGAACCATCTCTCACCTCTATTTGGGAATTTCTGGCAAGTAAATTGTAGGGCTCCATATTTCAGCATAGGCCATCAGAGTCTTGTTGTCCCTTTACCTGGTGTCAAGACAGAACTCTATCTCCAAGCCCACTTTAGTGACTAGCTCATTACAGAACTCCTCCGGAATGACCTTACACCATTTGAGTCTACGACACTGATCTTTTGATTTAATGGTTAAATTAGAGACATATCTTTTAGTCTCAGAATTGAGCCCCATTCCCCCTTGCCAGAATCAAATGTATAGGATTGTGATCACTAAACTGTGACCACCTAGCCGTTTAATCTTTGACATAGGCTTTCAAAGCAGGATTAATGAAAATGTAATTGATGGTTGTGTGCATTCCCCTTCCTTTAAAAGATGGTATGGCGACCTTCCCAATCAGATCATTTGGTTATAAAGACCAAACTCCGCTAGGGTGTCCTCTAAAAATGCCCATTGTTGTGTGTGTTCAAAATGGTTTCCATATGCTTGCCTGGACCCGGACTATCGGCAACATGGCAGTTCTTTAGGCTTAAATGTATATTAAAATCACCTAAAATAATAACTTAATAAGGTGCGACTTGTTTCTGCTTATAGGATTCCCCAAAAAATGTAAAACTGGATAGATGCTCAAAAACAGAGGTTCTATCAAATGAGTTACAAAAATACACAATGAATACCTTGGTTGAATTAGTAGGCACAATTTCAACTGGTAAATAGTTTGCTGACCCAAAATCCAATTTAAGATGCTTTCATGTCACCTTCAGGAGATTAGTGTTATTAGTCCACCTTTTGATCTTCCTGCTATAGATAGCCTGGCTGGTTCTGCATAAATAGCATATCCATCCAGTCAGAAGATATTATCAATTTCCCACAATTCTTGGAGCCTAATAACATCATACTCCCGTAGAAGGTCATTTCACATGGGGTCATCCATTTTATTTCTTAGTCCTGCTATATTCCAACTAAGTATTTTAAGTAATCCTACCCCACTTAGCTCATCTTTATGGGTCAGATTATTTAGATTGTCCCTCTGTATATCAGAGTGCTGCCTCTGTGTAGGAACCGTGGTAGTCAGTCAGTCATTACCATCCAACCGACTCAATGGAGAAAATCTATTTGCTAATATTAACCTGTTGTTATCTGCACTTTCTCTTGCGTCATACCCCAGGGTTAATGGAGCAGCAGAATGCCCAGTCGTCCTTATCTGAGGGTGATAATCACCACTGGGCTTGGAGCTGATACTCGGCTCCTTCCTAAGTATTCCCAATTGCTGACTCAAAGGGGGAGTTGGGTTAATTGGCCGATCAGCTATTTTAGGAGGGTAAAAAAAGCCCAAAGGAAATAAAGTAATACCACCTTGGCAACAATGTTTATTACCATGGAAGAGCCAACCTACCACTTCCCTCTGATCAAAATTGATAACAACACAATCTCCCTGTTTCTGTTTAGCGCAAGGACCCACCCATCAAACCTGTCTGGCCATTATGAAATGTGATGATGCTTTAAACCCTCCTTCAGAAGGCATAGTGGATAAGCTATTCAGGTGTTTTCACACCATTATCCTTGAGCGGGGGTACCACAGTTAAGACTGCTGTCAATGGTGTAGCTTCCGGTGGCAAATGGAGCCTAACTTGATTGGCCACCCCTTGTGTATTGCCAATTCCTGCCATGAGTCTAATTTCAGACTTCCATGGTAGTTCATTACTATTCTCCCGGCTATCACTTATTTTGCTTTCTGAGGGGTACTTCCCAGGATTTGTCCCTGAATGGGAGGCACTAGCACAATCTTTCCCCAAGGGTGTCACCTTGACTACATGTGAAGTGTTATTAGTGCAGTGTGGTTTCCTACATTATGTATTTCCACCATTCTCCCTAGTGGTAGTATTAAAGCATGCTGCACCCTTCCATTTTCTCTCTAAACATGACAGTTTCGTCATAATGCCTTTTACCCTAAATTTCATACAGTTAGTTAACTCAACTCCTAATGTGTCAAAAAGGGTGTCAATGTGAGTTAAATTTAAATCCATGGCCAATGAGTTGTTTCCAGTCTGAAGAAGCAGTCGCTCCTCCATAGTCGGTCGACTTCCAGCCCCCTCCTGCGTAACCAAAATCGTTATTATTTAGTCCCGGCTTAGAACCCCTCTTCTTCTTTTCTTTTTCTTTACTGGTGCAAAAACCAACTCCTTAGGTGAAATTGTGTCCGGGCTACCAACGAGGCCAGTTAGTGGTTCCTGACATGTGTTCAACAGAATATTGCTGCCTTGAATAGAACCACAAGGCCCCATTGTAGATTCAACAACAGCTCCAGGTCCTAAAGATGCATTGGACGGGGTTGCCATGGAAGGGTGTTACTAACTACAGTCTTCCCTCCCATACCCAATTGAGCTTCCGCATTATTGATTTCAGTTGTTATGGCACTCACAGCAGTAGTTAAATAGGACATCATGGAGGTGCAGCTATGAGGGACCTTTGTTTTTGTTTTCAACAAGTCATTTGACAAAGGTAATTTGCGCTTACCCATGATGGCTTCAACATGAAAGAGAGGTTGCCCAGCCCGGCCTCTATGGGTCTCTAATGAGTGCAGACGGGCACGCATGAGTGTGCGTCCTGTGCTGCAGGAGCCCGCGCCCGGCTTTAAGGTGCATCCAGATGCTGAAAGATGATGCAAGTGGCTCCACCCGTGTGTTGTCCTGGGACTTGTAGTTCCCCCACAGGCACTGGCAAGGACACGGACAGCAAGTCAGGGCAGAAAGCGAGTCCTGCACTGCCGGAACCTGTGCCCAGCTTTATGGGACCTCCAGGTGCTGAAAGAGGATGCAAGCGGCTCCGGCTGCATGATGTCGTAGGACTTCTAGCCCCCCCCCACAGGCACCGGCCAGGTCATGGGCAGCAAGTAAGGGCAGAAAGCGGGTCACTGCAATGTCATCCAGGTAGGTGGCACTGAAATCCTCCAGTCCAGTCAACAGCTGGTTGACCAACATCTGAAAGGTGGCGGGATCATTTTTTAATTCAAAGAGCATCTCCCAGAATTGGTAATGCCCCTCTGGGGTTGAGAAGCTGACCTCTCCTTGGCTCCATAAGTTAAGGCAGTCTGCTCGTACCTAGATGTGAGAAGTTGGCCTGATATATGATGTCTCCAATTCTGGGGGCACCTTGTATCAGTCCAAAGAATCCCTTATGGTGTTGGTTGTAAGTCAACCTTATAGACAAGCTATCCTAAGGGTAGCATGGACTAAGCAGCCTTAAAGGCTTAACTCAAGAGGGCGTGTGAAGCAAGCTGTTTGACCAATCACAATCCTGTAATATCAAATGAAAGGACACCACACAAGTTATATATTATAAATATATATATATTTATTCTCAGAATAATCCTCTATACTCTTTATGAGTCTAGAAGCACAAGCGTTTAAACAAAAGCACAGTAAAGCATATAAAAGTTGCACAATTATGGATGAGGCCCAGGGGCCACGCAAACCATATACTAAAATAGTGGTATAAATATCACTAATCGAACAGTGGTAAGGCCTGAGGCCTTGGGAATCGCTGGGGCTATTCGGGACTAGCAGTGGTGAAGTCGGGAAAAGCCCGCGGGAACCGGGTGCAGCGCTTAAAGCACACACATGCACCAATGCAAAATCAATGGTGCGTAAAAGTTTCAAAGTTACTGATAAAGGAGCCTTCCGACTGGACTAGGATTACCAAACTTTAGACTTAGACTCTAGAGATGTGTACCAGTGTAGGAACACCGGCGTATGCTGGGTCATCCGGGGGGTAGTATATCCAGTGATTGACAGTCACTAGATGCGCCGCCCAGTAGTAGCATTGTAGGTCTGAGAGGGCTATGCCCCCATCATATCAACTTTTGGTCAGCTTGTGTCTAGCAATCCTAGGGGCTTTCCCATCCCATTACAGCGTGGTGACCACACTCTCAACCGCCTTAAAATAGGAGTCTGGAACATTATAAGGGAAGTTATGCAGAACGTAAAGAAAGTGAGCAGGTGCTAGCATCTTAAAAAGCGCAGCTCTCCCTACAAGCGTCAGAGGTAGGGACCTCCAGTGTTTAACATCTGCACGTAATCTGGCCAGTGGCGGAGCCAAATTTGAGTCATAGAAACAGGTGGGATCTTAGGTCACGAATACCCCTAGATATAGAAAACCATCATTGGCTATTGTTATCGCACATTCTTTTGGGAGACGTGGTACCTCCCCTTGCAACATAAAAAGGACCGACTTGCGCCAATTTATAGCAAACCCTGAGTATTTACCAAAGTTTGTTAGTATATCAAGGACAAGGCTGATCGACCTGTACGAATACGCTAAGTACAGCAGGATATCATCCGCATAGAGCGAAATACGATCTTCCACTTCGTCCGCCCAGCGCCCAACCACAATCACATATTTGCGTTTCCAATCTGCGAGCAGCTCTAGTACAAGGGAAAAGATCAACGTCTTTACATTTCCAATCTGCGAGTAGCTCCAGTACAAGGGAAAAGATCAATGGGGACAGCTGGCATTCCTGTCTCGTACCTCTACAGAGCTCGAATGTCCGGGGAGTAAAACCTTCACTCTCACCTGACCTAGCACTCCTGAATACAAAAGGCATACCCAGGCCACAAACTTGGGGCCTAGCCCTGCCCTCTGCAGCACTTCGAATAAATATGGCCATTCTATGGAGCCAACCGCCATAGAGGTGTCAAGGGATAATATTGCTGCGTCTTAATCTATGTATGGCCGTCTAGCCATGACGTTGTGTACCCTTCTTAGATTGAGAGCTGTGTTACTAATATTGCCGTACCCCTGGAACCCGTGGTATAATCTGAGTGTGCCAAAAGTGTATATCCCCATCTAGTGAGGGCCTTAGATTTGCGACCAACCAGGTGAGAATAAGACCACATCCGGTGAATTTCTCAGTAAGTATTGATGTACTATGCCCCTCTTGATCTTGTCTCCCAAACCATTGACATTCAAGGACAACACTGTTAGAAGCCTTTTACTATCCTGCCCCATGCTTGCAAGACACCCTTTGTTCCCTTCTGCGAGTTGTGTCTAAGTATGATAGTGCAGAGTTCTGTATGACTAGTAAGTGTTGTTTAGCGACCAATCCGTCTGTTTCCCAGTTTGAACCTGCGAGCAATAACATTTGAGTAAACAATTCTTCCTTCAGGAAGACACTCAGTCGCCCCAATTTAGCAACAAAATTATCAAGAAACCAAATAGGAAAATCACAGTAAAGCAAAGCAACTCCCCCCACGCCTCACTCCCACGTCCTCCCCACTCCCTGCCCCCTGCCCGTAGATTTAAAACTACCCACCTCAAAAGATGGCAGAGTGCCTTTCTCCCCCCAGAAATGCTAAGAATGCAGCGGGAACCGACCCCCCCCTATAGACTCATATTATAATTATTGCATGTTATAGCCATCCTACCGTAACAGTATTAAAGCAATATCATATCACATCAATATATCCGATAAATTGCAACAGTCCCCAATTCACTGAGTATGGTAACAGTCTTGCATCAGTGAGTGACCCCCCCCACCCGCCCATGCCCCTCTACTTGCATACTAATGTCAGCACAAGGCTCTTCAGATCCTCCGCCACAGTCTTCAGTTCTGCTCCTCCAGTTGTCTAGCTCCCATCGCAGGGTCTGCGGTCTCAGCCTCCAGCCAAATCCATCTTTGTACATTGGATCTGTTAGGACGATCCCTCCGGCGGCCCTCCACAATGTTCCACCCCTCCATCAAGTCCCAGACTGCTTCCGGTGAATCACAAAACCACGACTTGCCATCCCTCTCCACTCGTAGCCGTGCCGGAAAGAACATGGCATATTTCACCTTCCGGTCTCTTAGTTCCTTCTTTACCGCTTGAAAACCTCTGCGTTGCGTCTGGACCTTGGCCCTGAAGTCCGGATAAAACGCCACCTTATAGTTATCTATCTTCAAAGGTGGCTTGGATAGTGAGGCTTGTATTATTATGTCTCTATCTCGGTAGTTAAATACCCGGGCAATCAAAGGTCTCGGTGGCGCACCCGGTTTAGGTCTACCGCCCGGCACCCTGTGGGCTCTTTCGATAGAGAAGTAGCTGGACAGCGTCCTCAGCTTCAGGTATTTCGTAATTAGGTCTTCCACGTATAGATCTGCCGCTGGCCCCTCTGTTCGTTCCGGAACACCTAAAATTCGAATGATGTTACGGCGGGCACGGCCCTCATAATCGTCCAGCTGCTGCAACATCCTTTCCTGCTTCTGCTGCAAGTCGAGCATTTGCCTCTAAAGTTCCGACGTGTCTGTTTGTAGAGCGCATGTCACTATCTTTGGTTCCTTGACCTTTTCATCCATTTTTTTGAAGTCCGCTCGAAGCAAAGAGACCTCAAGAGTGACCGAGTCTACTGAGGTACGTCCCCCTTCTATGGCCGCCATAACATCATGAAGAGTCGGCTCTGGTCCCGGCGCAGAGGCTCCGGTCACCCCATCTCTCTCCGAGCACGGGGAATCCTCTTTTTTGCCAGTTTTTGTCCATGTGAATTTTGCCAGCTGCTTCTGGGCATTGGCCTTGGGAACTTTTCCTCCCGTAGCCTTGATGGTAGTAGTCTCAGACAGGCACAGGAGGTGGCTCCCCGGACACAACTGTATCTTAATGGGGAGAGCTGCCAGAGCAAGAGTCCGTGCCAGGGGGAGGGCAATCTACCCCCGGGGCCGTACACCACAGCTGACAGGGATCAACTATCCTGGCTACCATGCAGTCGCGTCCAGGCCTCTTTGTCTCCACATGTGAAGATTGACTGTAGTTTGCCGTATGTCTGTTACTTGGAGCACATAGGAGAGAGCCATCCTCCGACCGGAGCAAAGCAAGCAAGAGCACAAGGCCCTTCAAAGCACATCCATCATTCGAAAGCCGCTCCACACCTGTCTGGTCGTACTGCCGGTCTCTATCGCAGTCTTGTGATCGCGAATTCACACTGAGCAACCACTGCACAGCACTCTCATCAGGTCCTGGTCTACAGCTCCTCACCCTTCCTCAGGTAAGGTAGAATAAGTCCAGCGAGGCCCATTAGCATAGCCTTTCCTGACAGAAAAAGGAATGGATGGATGGTACCTGCAGTATTCCTCCCTTGAGAATGTCACCAATAGGCCCAGGACCGGACCGCACCTCCACAAACCTACGTAAACCAGCCTGCAGTCCTCCTCTGCTGGGTTTTTGATTGATTATCTGGCTTTTGAGTGACAGGGCTTGGGGATGCGCATTCTCTTCAGACACCAACTGGGGGGGTTGAGATGTGTTCTGTCTTTCCTGGATGAGTCAGGGCTGGGCTGGATAGACTTGGGCTGCATTTAGAGTAATGGGAGGTGATTTTGCCGTGCACCTGGATGGGCCTGGTCTGCCTTGGACAATGCTATCTCTACCTCCTGCCCAGCAGGAACTAAGCACAGACACTCTCTGTCCTTTGAAGCAGGAGAACCCTTGTGTGCCGCTTTTCCCTCGCTGGACTGCTTTTCTCTGCTGGGAGACCTCGCGGGACCCGCTGCGCGAGTCCCGCTTCGCCTGTGTGTCAAGGCGCTTTCCAGAGGATCATAACATCGGACCCCGTGGGCAGGAGGAGGAAGTACAGGGCTGCAAGCGCCAGATGAGGGACAGGGACTCCATTGCCCAGGAGTCCCTGCGCTGTAATCACCTCCACCTGGTAGCTCTCCCTGTTTGCCCCGCCCTTGAGCGCCGAGTGAATGGTGCCTGCAAATTGCTGCCTCAGTGGGAGACGCTTTCTGTCCTTTGAAGCAGGAGAACCCTTGTGTGCCGCTTTTCCCTCGCTGGACAGCTTTTCTCTGCTGGGAGACCTCGCGGAACCCGCTGCGCGGGTCCCGCTTCGCCTGTGTGTCAAGGCGCTTTCCAGAGGATCATAACATCGGATCCCGTGGGCAGGAGGAGGAAGTACAGGGCTGCGAGCACCAGGTGAGGGACAGGGACTCCATTGCCCAGGAGTCCCTGCGCTGTAATCACCTCCACCTGGTCGCTCTCCCTGTTTGCCCCGCCCTTGAGCGCAGAGTGAAAGGTGCCTGCAAATTGCTGCCTCAGTGGGAGACGCTTTCTGTTCTTTGAAGCAGGAGAACCCTTGTGTTCCGCTTTTCCCTCACTGGACTGCTTTTCTCTGCTGGGAGACCTCACGGAACCTGCTGCGCGGGTCCCGCTTCGCCTGTGTGTCAAGGCGCTTTCCAGAGGATCATAACATCGGACCGCGTGGGCAAGAGGAGGAAGTACAGGGCTGCGAGCGCCAGGTGAGGGACAGGGACTCCATTGCCCAGGAGTCCCTGCGCTGTAATCACCTCCACCTGGTCGCTCTCCCTGTTTGCCCCGCCCTTGAACACCTCCCGTATACATAAGGAGTTGTCCTTGGCGCTGCGCGGGAGCGCGCGGGAGCGCCCGGGGCTAAGCCCGAGCAAAGGGAGGGCCGTCTAAGGCCGTCCAAGGTCAATCAAGGACGGGACGGGCCACCCCTTTAACGCCTATTCCCTGGTAAGAGTCAATTTTCCCTGCCGCTATCAGCAAGGATTTACCTATCAATTTATGCCATACCAGACATTCTTTTCTGTCCTTTATATATCTGAATACACACCAACGTATAACCATGTCCTCGGATCCTGGAAAATCCAGGAACATAACCGTAAACACATCAAAGGGGCCAGTAACTGGAACTATCGACCAATTCTTTAAAAGAGTTACAATCGTTTTAGAAAAAAAAATAGCGGACACTGAAAAGCGCCTATCGATGGACCTGTTAACCGGTAAGCGCTCCTCCCTAGGTTTGATTGGGAAAGTCACCTCACCAAATGTGATCGTTTCTGACTCCCTGACCTCCATCATTCCCTCTATTGATATTGATTCCCTCGCGCTTCTGGGTGATGAGGTGAGAGACGGAATAATTCATACAGCCAGCAATGAACCTGACCCAGCCCCTGAAACTCTTCTAGTAAGTCCTAACACATCTAGACTATCTAGTTCCCCCAATTTATCTGCTTCCCCTCCACCACCTTCAGAACAAACAAACAATCATCCGAAGGAACGAAAGAGACAGTCTTCCCCCCCTTCTCCAAGCACAATTACCATCTTGAACACAACCCCCTCTCCCACACTACCTGTTATGCCCAGCATGGTGCAGAAAACTTGTATCACGACAGGAATACTTCCTGAAATGGAGGCTGAACTTCTCTCCAGAATAGAGGTAATAGTGAAGGCACTTATGCTTCCTCTTCTGGAGAGAACAAGACTAATAAGCACCCATTTAGAAAATTTGGGCAAACAAATAGAAGATAATACTGCGGCCATTACTAAACTATCGCCACAATTCTATAAATACTCCACACAAAACCCTACCGGCCAACACGCTTTACCTCTGGAACAACCATCTACCAGTAGTGGGTCTTTGAAACCTGGAACCGTGCTAGGGAAAAAAGATGTGGCCAAAAGTTCAAAAGAAACAACAAACAATGAAAATCCAAAACCACACAATAGTAATCAGGTAAAAGATGGGGCTAAAGCTATTGCAAAGGGAAACAACACGGCAGGGAAGAATCCTGCAGAAAGAACTCTCCCCGTACCAAACACTAATCTTAATCCTTCTACCAACCTCATACCAACTAGAGAGTCGGGAGAGCAGTCACCACAGCGCCCAAAAAGATCTAGACGCAGGATAGTTGATTTACCTCCCGAATCCGCTCCATACACAATCATCATGACAGGAGTACCAGAATTAGCTGAAGGGGTCAGAGAAAATTATCACGCCCTAAAAAACAAAACTATTTACTGGTTGAAGCAGAATAGACCCCTCCCTGCACATGTCAACGAAGAAATCCTGTCAGTAAGGCGGGCTGTCTGGGTGGGGTCAACGCCGAAAGATAAAAGGGGGGATGTGATAGTTGTGAGAAGTTGGCCTGGTATATAATGCTCACTAATTCTTAGTGATCACTTTGTACCATGCCAAGCAACCCTTATGGTGATGGTTGTAATTCAACCTTGTAGACCAGTTATCCTAGTGGTAACGTGGACAAAGCAGTCTTAGGCTAAACTCTGAAAGGCATGTGAAGCCAGCTGTATTACCATACACAACCCCCTTGAATACCAAATGAAAGGGACACCACACAGATATATATTGAAAATATATATTGATTTATTAACTATAAAATCCCCTGGACTCTTTATGAGCACAAAAGCACAAGCGTTAAATCACAAGACAGTTTAAAATACACAAAAGTTGCACAATATGGATGAGCCCTAGGGGCCACCTAAACCATATACTAAAAAAGTGGTATAAGAGATACCAATAGGAAAGGGAACAGGCCTAGGGCCTTGGGAATCGCTGGAGCTATTCGAGACTAGCAGTGACTAAGTCGGGAAAGGCCCGCGGGACTCAGGTGCAGTGTTCAAAGTGCACGCACTTTCCAATGCAAAGTCTATGGTGCGTAAAAAGTACAAAGTTAGAAAGTTAGGAACCTTTGGAGCTGAAACTTAAGACACAGGCCCTTGAGATGTGTACCAGTGCAGGAGCACTGGCGGAGCTGAGTTACCTCACCCACAGGAAGCGGGTGCACAGGGTCGAAGTAGTGTCGGGTTTCGTCACGCTGGTTGATGGTGCTTGGAGCTGAAGATGCTGCAGGCGGCTCCATGTGAAGAATTCCGGTGGATCCAAGGGTGGATCTGAAGATGTGAAGACCTGAAAGCAGAGGGGACAATGTTCAAAGTCACTAGCCAGTGACTACCGTGGAACCAGATTGGAACCAGGTGATGTCGGGTGCAAACAGGCGTTGTCGTGTAGCTTCTCTCTGCAGCCACGTGGACACCGGGGGTCGAGGACGTCCAGGAGTCGGTCACGAGCTGTCCCATGCAGGCTTCAAGCTGTTGGCGGTGTCGGCGATCTGATCGGAGCAAACAGGCCTTGGCTAATGCAAGCCACGCAGGAATTGAAAGATGCTTAACATTAGGACCAGCAAGGTCAGAGCGAGTGCTCCTTTTCACAGGAGCTTGGGTAGGTCTGGAGCAACCAGACCTGCCATGTAGTTAGTCGGATTCGTCGCCAAGATGGCCGCTGACCAGGTGGCAAGTGGCCGGGATGGCGCGTCGAGTGGCACAATGCAAAAAGGCCCCACGCAGATCGTGGAGATGCTGGGGGGCTGATCTTCGGTGCAAGGGCTGCTCGATGGTGGGGGTTCTCAGTCCCCAAAGCACAATGTCGAGGATACCTCAGAAGCTGCGCAGTCAGCTTTTCGAGTGTCTTCCAAGAGGTCCGGTCCCACGTCACTCGGTGCCTCCACGGGTCCCTTCTTTGCAGGGACTGTGGATTGGGCTCTGAGAGGTCTGGGAGTCTGGTTCTTGTCGGGCTCTGGGCTCGGGCTCCGGCGGGAGGCAGCGGCAAAGCAGACGTCGAGTTGCTGGTTGGTGCCTGTGTTCACAGGGTGGCCACTCCTAGGCCACAAGGGAGATTCTCTTCAGTCTTCTGAGCAGCAGAATGTCGAAGTCCAGTCGTCTTCTTAGTTTCAAGTTGATTCAGGATGATCTGCTGTGCAATGGCACTGCTCCCACTCTTATTCCCAATCTGAGGGGTGGATCACCTACTAGGTCCCTCTTCTGGGAGGAACCAGGAAGGGGGGCGGTTACACCCCCTTTTCTTTGTCCAGTTCCGCGCCAAGCCTGGGTCTGGAAAGCGCCAGGACCGGTTTGGACTGGCCTATGCACGGGGACACCTTGTGTGCCCCGGGCATGTCTGATTCTATTCAGCCCTGTCCTACCCAATACACAAAACCCTGTCTGGGGTGGTGCTCGCACCTCCCAAGGCAGGAAACCCTTTGTCCAGGCCACCATCTGCCGAGTTTCGGTCAGCAGCAGGAGGCCAGACTCGTGTCTGTGGTGGCAGCATCCATTTTGTGATGCTGAGGCTCTGGTTAACTTTAACCGGGGTTAAGGCTACACACATGTCGTGTCCCTCTAGAAGGGTGGAATTCTATCCCCGTCGACAGAACTGTCGAGGGGATAGTATTCCAATTCGTATGACACCTTACTCGACATGTTTTGATAAAGCCAAACCAAAGATTGCATTTAACCGCGAGGATTATCATGCACTTAAGAGTATATGGTATGGCAATATCCCGGAACAGCTTAGGGAGTGGTTCCCGACAGCTGCAGACAGGCTCAGCTCATGCTAGAGCACCATCTCACATATTTCCAAGCACTCTGCCTCCAGGATTGATGAGGCCTTCCATAGGAGTGGCTGATAGGAACATATGTGTCCACTTTAGGGTTAGGCACAGGCATACTGTACCTAAGCAAGAGGTGATTACACCAACCTACCCCAGCTGAGTGATCAGCCAGTTGTGTCAAATATGGAGGCCAGGCAGGGGTGGCACAATACATGCTGCAGCCCCTGGTAGGCCTTGGAAACACCTATGCCCTGGGTACCTAGGGTACACTACTACAGGGGCTAATAAGGTGAACCAGTTCCAATTCGTAATGCACCTAAAGTGCATTGGCAGTAATTTAGAGAGAGAACAGCAGGCTGTGGGTCTGATTAGCAGGCCCACAGCCACATTAAGTCATAAACCAGTGAAGCAAAAAGCAAAAATTTGGGGTGACCATAGGATAGCAGACCCTACTCTCCTACATAACCCCCCCCCCCCCAAACGCAGGGACATTAGACTAACCTTGACCAGTTGTGTCTTCATGTTCTAAGTGGAAGTACCTGGAGAGACCATCTGCATTGCCATGGTCAGTCCCTGGGCGGTGCTCCACTGTAAAGTCCATCCCCTGTAGGGAAATGGACCACCTGAGTAGTTTGGGGTTTTCACCCTTCATCTGATTAAGCCATAAGAGGGGCTTATGGTCGGTCTGAATCTTGAAGTGAGTGCCAAATAAGTATGGTCTCAACTTCTTCAGGGCCCACACCACAGCAAAGGCCTCCCTCTCTATAGCTGACCAACGTTTCTCTCTGGGGGTCAGCCTTCTGCTAATAAAAGCAATGGGCTGGTCCTGGCCATCTACATTAAGCTGTGAAAGCACTGCTCCTACTCCCAACTCAGAAGCATCTGTTTGGACAATGAACTCTCTTGAGTAGTCAGGACTCTTCAGGATAGGTGCAGAGCACATGGCCTTCTTCAGGTCATCAAATGCCTTTTGACAGATTTCTGTTCACTGAACCTTTTTGGGCATCTTCTTAGATGTCAGATCATTAAGAGGAGTCACAATGGACCCATAGTTCTTAACAAACTTCCTGTAGTACCCAGTCAGGCCCAAGAAAGCTCTGACCTGAGTCTGGGTACTTGGAGGGGACCAGTCCTTGATGGTCTGGATCTTACTCTCCAGTGGTTGAACTTGGCCTCCACCTACAAGGTGGCCCAGGTATACAACCTTGCTCTGCCCTATCTGGCATTTTGTTGCCTTGATAGTGAGGCCTGCCTTTTGCAGAGCCTCAAGCACTTCCTTCAGGTGGACCAGGTGATCCTCCCAGGTGGAGCTAAAGACAGCAATATCATCCAGATAAGCTGCGCAAAAGTCATCCAACCCAGTAAGGACTTGATTCACCAACCTTTGGAAGGTGGCAGGTGCATTTGTCAAACCAAAGGGCATCACCACAAATTGATAATGCCCACTAGGGGTAGAAAATGCTGTCTTGGCCTTAGACTCCTCAGCTAACCTGATTTGCCAGTAGCCAGCTGTCAAGTCAAATGTGCTCAAATATTTGGCAGAAGCCAACTTGTCAATGAGCTCATCTGCCCTTGGAATAGGGTGTGCATCTGTCCTGGTGACAGCATTGAGACCTCTGTAATCCACACAGAACCTCATCTCTCTCTTGCCATCTTTGGTGTGAGGTTTGGGGACCAGAACCACTGGGCTAGCCCAGGGGCTCTCTGAAGGCTCAATAACACCTAATTCCAGCATCTTTTGCACCTCAGTCTTTATACAGCCCCTGACGTGGTCTGGTTGCCTGTAAATCTTGCTCGTTACAGGAAGACTGTCACCAGTGTCCACCACATGTGTACACCAGTTAGTCTGACTGGGTGTCAATGAGAACATATGCCTGTATGCCTGTAGAACTTGTCTGCAGCCATGTTGCTGATGTTCAGGTAGGCTGCCACCTAAGGCCACACCATCAACTGAGCCATCCTCAGGGTTCTGAGTGAGCAGGTCTGGGAGAGGGTCACTCTCTTCCTCCTGTCCCTCATCTGTAGCCATGAGCAAGCCCATGTCTTCCCTGTTGACATATGCCTTCAATCTGTTAACATGGAGCACCCTGTGGGGGCTCCTGGGAGTTCCTAGGTCCACCAAGTAGGTAACCTCTCCCTTCTTCTCCAGAATTTTATGGGGTCCAGACCATTTGTCTTGGAGTGCTGCTGGGGCCACTGGCTCCAACACCCATACCTTCTGTCCAGGCTGAAACTCAACAAGGACAGCTTTTTGGTCATGCCAAGCTTTCTGTAATTCTTGGCTAGCCTCAAGGTTTTTGGATGCCTTTTCCATGTACTCTGCCATCCTGGAGCGGAGACCAAGTACATAGTCCACTATGTCTTGCTTAGGCTTTTTGAGAGGTAACTCCCATCCTTCCTTCACCAGACACAGGGTCCTCTTACAGGGTGCCCAAACTACAATTCAAAGGGGCTGAAACCAACCCCCTTTTGAGGGACCTCTCTGTAAGCAAACAAAAGGCAGGGCAGTAGGATGTCCCATCTTCGCCTGAGCTTTTCAAGTAATCCTTTAATCATGCCCTTTAGGGTCTTGTTAAATCTCTCAACAAGCCCATTGCATTGTGGGTGATAAGGAGTGGTGAACTTGTAGTTGACACCACATTCCTTCCACATAGCTGTCAAATATCCTGACATGAAGTTGGCACCTCTATCAGATATTACCTCCTTAGGAAACCCCACTCTGGAGAAAACTCCAAGTAAGGCCCTGGCCACAACAGGAGCTGTTGTGGTCCTAAGTGGAATTGCCTCTGGGTACCTGGTGGCATGGTCCACTACCACCAGTATGAATCTGTGCCCAGATGCTGTAGGGGGATCCATTGGACCTACAATATCAATTCCCACGCATTCAAAGGGAACCCCCACCACAGGTAGTGATATTAGGGGCGCCTTTGTTGTTCCACCTGCTTTACCACTGGCTTGGCAGGTTTCACAGGAGCGACAAAACTCCTTAGTGTCTTCAGACATGTGAGGCCAGTGAAAGTTAGGGACAAACCTGTCCCAAGTCTTATTCTGGCCTAAGTGTCCTGCTAGAGGAATATCATGGGCTAAGGTGAGAAGGAAACCCCTAAATTGCAGAGGTATAACCAACCTCCTGGTGGCACCAGGCTTGGGGTCTCTACCCTCTGTGTAAAGGAGTCCTTCATCCCAATAAACATTATGGGCACCTTGAGCATTCCCAGCAGCCTCAGCAGCAGCCTGCTGTCTGAGGGGTTCAAGAGAAGGACAGGTTAACTGAGCCTGCCCCAAGTCTGCCCTAGAAGGTCCCCCTGTCCCCAGAAACTCAACCTGATCAGGTTCAAGTTCTTCAGAGACAGTTCCTTCAGGGGTCTCAAGACCAGCTTCTTGTGAAGCCTGATCCTCACTTGCAGGCAGTTGGGAAGGCACAGCCTTAACCCTCCTGTTCTTCTTCTGGGAAGGTGCTTGGTCTATTGATCCAGGATCCAAGACCTGAGGTTCAGAGAGGCACTTTTTGGCCTGTGACCTGGTCACAGCAAGGACATGTGATGATATCCCTAACATCTCTGCATGAGTCCTGTACTCAACTTCTGACCATAGAGAGTTCTCCAGGTCATTGCCCAACAAACATTCTACTGGGAGATCAGCACTAACCACAACTCTTTTTAGGCCAGTTACCCCTCCCCAGGAAAAGTTAACAAGTGCCACACTATGTGTAGTAGTGACATTGCTGGCATTGGTCACCAGGTAATTATCACCTGGCATGTATTGTCCAGGGTCCACAAAGTTAGGTGTCACCATAGTGACACTGGCACATGTGTCCCTGTAAGCTTGAGCCACTTTGTTATTAATCAAAGGCGTCTGTCTGTATTTGCCCAGGTTACTGGGGCTTATGTCAGGGGTCAAATCTATGTCCCCTTCACAAATCAGAACCGCCTGAGTAAGGGTTCTGACTAAGTCAGAATCTCCTTCAGTTCCCAAGGTGATACCCACTACCCCCTTGGTTTGTAGACCAGCACTGCTAGCTGTACTAGTGGGTGCAGTTGCCTTAGGGGCTGCAGTGCTGGGGGCTCCACCCTTTTTACACTCACTTGTCCAGTGAGAGGTGTTTTTACAGGTTTTACACCAGGGTTTCTTCTGACCTTCTTTCTTCTTCTTCTTGGAAGTTTGGGACCCACCCTCTGTATCATTTTGGGGCCCTGTTGAAGACTTCTGGTCTTTAGCTTTCTGCTCCCCACCCTTCTGGTCTGTTTTCTTCTGGTCACCACCCTGGTTCTGGTTCTGGTTCTTTTGCTTAACTCTGGTTCTTACCCATTTATCTGGACTCTTTCCCAATTCTTGGGGAGAGGTCAAATCTGAGTCAACCAAATGTTGATGCAACTGCTGGTTCTGACAATTATTTAAAATTTGTTCTCTCATCAGCAAATTATACAATCCTTCATAGTCTGTAACCTTGCTTCCCAGCAACCATCACTCCAGAGCCTTAGTGGCACACTCAACAAATTCAGACCAGCCCTGAGTCTGTGTCTTCTGGGTATCTCTGAACATTAACCTGTACTGTTCAGTGGTTAAGCCTAACCCATCAATCAGAGCACTCTTCAGGACCAGGTAGTTTCTAGAATCCCCATCACTAACTGTGAGGAGTCTGTCTCGGCCTCTACCTTCAAAGGAGAGCCACAAGATTGCTGCCCACTGCTCCTGAGGGATCTGCTGTACTTTGCAGGCTCTCTCCATTGCAGTGATCCATTTATGGATATCATCCCCAGCTTTGTAGGGGGGCACAATCTTACTCAGGTTTCTATTATCAAAAGACCTGTCTTTATCCTTGTGGATATTGCTGCCACCAGTGGGTTCTATTACCCCACTCTCTCTAGGCTGTCTTGCTCTAGCAAGTTTCTCCTTGGCCAGGGCAACCTCTAACTCTTGCCTCTGGATCCTAAGCTCAGCCTCTCTCATCTTGGCCTCATGTTCCCTTCTCTGAGGGCTAGTCATCTCCTTTCTGGAGTGACCATGAGAACCTCTAGAAGCATGGGAGTTGTCAGAGTCACCTGAGTGAGTCCTTCTCCTCCTAGGCTTCTGGTTAAGTCCACCTGGGGGTCTGAATGGGTTGTTACCAGATTCATTCCCAAGTAGGCTTAAGTTAGCCTGGTTCAGTCTACTGACCAGCACCTGACTATTTCTGTCATCATCTGACTCACTGCTTCCCCCTCTTCCTCTTCTTCTTCCTCTTCCTCCTCATCTACCTGAGGAGCTCCAGTGATGGGGGCTTCCTCATCTACCAGGATGATAGGACCAGGGGTATCTACAGTGTCATCCTCTGAAGGATGGCCTCCTTCAGCATCCCCTGTGGGGTTTGCCTTAGAGGGATTTAGAGTCTTAGACTGGTCTAAAAGCTCTCTTAGGTGGTCTGTGGTAGGGGAAGGCCCTGTCCTCAGACCCCTTAAGACACAAAGCTGTCTTAATTCCTTAAAGGAAAAAATAGCAAATTTGGATGGTGCCCTTGGAGGGTCACTCTCAACAGGGATGTTCCCAGTGGAACCCTCTGCTCCAGACATTGCTCTAGTGTGGGTGGATGTGTTGCAATCTACCTACACTGGTGTTTATCTACTAAACCTATCTAGTAGTTGTAGCTAGGGTGTGCTACTCCCTTTGCTCTACAACAACTAAGTTCAGTAGAACTTAAGTATACTAGTCTTGTTTTATATGTACCTAGCAGGTACCTGTATGATCTTTCAAATGATAATCTCAAAGATTGTAATGGTAAAACAACAGCAAGCTCAGATCCCAATCCGCTGCTCACCAATGTGAGAAGTTGGCCTGGTATATAATGCTCACTAATTCTTAGTGATCACTTTGTACCATGCCAAGCAACCCTTATGGTGATGGTTGTAATTCAACCTTGTAGACCAGTTATCCTAGTGGTAACGTGGACAAAGCAGTCTTAGGCTAAACTCTGAAAGGCATGTGAAGCCAGCTGTATTACCATACACAACCCCCTTGAATACCAAATGAAAGGGACACCACACAGATATATATTGAAAATATATATTGATTTATTAACTATAAAATCCCCTGGACTCTTTATGAGCACAGAAGCACAAGCGTTAAATCACAAGACAGTTTAAAATACACAAAAGTTGCACAATATGGATGAGCCCTAGGGGCCACCTAAACCATATACTAAGAAAGTGGTATAAAAGATACCAATAGGAAAGGGAACAGGCCTAGGGCCTTAGGAATCGCTGGAGCTATTCGAGACTAGCAGTGACTAAGCCGGGAAAGGCCCGCGGGACTCGGGTGCAGTGTTCAAAGTGCACGCACTTTCCAATGCAAAGTCTATGGTGCGTAAAAAGTACAAAGTTAGAAAGTTAGGAACCTTCCGAGTGACCTATGGAGCTGAAAATTAAGACACAGGCCCTTGAGATGTGTACCAGTGCAGGAGCACTGGCGGAGCTGAGTTACCTCACCCACAGGAAGCGGGTGCACAGGGTCGAAGTAGTGTCGGGTTTCGTCACGCTGGTCGATGGTGCTTGGAGCTGAAGATGCTGCAGGCGGCTCGATGTGAAGAGTTCCGGTGGATCCAAGGGTGGATCTGAAGATGTGAAGACCTGAAAGCAGAGGGGACAATGTTCAAAGTCACTAGCCAGTGACTACTGTGGAACCAGATTGGAACCAGGCGATGTCGGGTGCAAACAGGCGTTGTTGTGTAGCTTCTCTCTGCAGCCACGTGGACACCGGGAGTCGAAGACGTCCAGGAGTCGGTCACGAGCTGTCCCACGCAGGCTTCTCGCTGTTGGCGGTGTCGGCGACCTGATCAGAGCAAACAGGCCTTGGCTAATGCAAGCCACGCAGGAATTGAAAGATGCTTAACACTCGGACCAGCAAGGTCAGAGCGAGTGCTCCTTTTCACAGGAGCTTGGGTAGATCTGGAGCAACCAGACCTGCTGTGTAGTTAGTCGTATTCGTTGCCAAGATGGCCGCTGACCACGTGGCAAGTGGCCGGGATGGCGCATCGAGTGGCACAATGCAAAAGGGCCCCACGCAGATCGTGGAGATGCTGGGGGGCTGATCTTCGGTGCAAGGGCTGCTCGATGGTGGGGGTTCTCAGTCCCCAAAGCACAACGTTGAGGATACCTCAGAAGCTGCGCAGTCAGCTTTTCGAGTGTCTTCCAAGAGGTCTGGTCCCACGTCACTCGGTGCCTCCACGGGTCCCTTCTTTGCAGGGACTGTGAATCGGGCTCTGAGAGGTCTGGGAGTCTGGTTCTTGTCGGGCTCTGGGCTCGGGCTCCGGCGGGAGGCGGCGGCAAAGCAGACATCGAGTTGCTGGTTGGTGCCTGTGTTCACAGGGTGGCCACTCCTAGGCCACAAGGGAGATTCTCTTCAGTCTTCTGAGCAGCAGAATGTCGAAGTCCAGTCGTCTTCTTAGTTTCAAGTTGATTCAGGATGATCTGCTGTGCAATGGCACTGCTCCCACTCTTATTCCCAATCTGAGGGGTGGATCACCTACTAGGTCCCTCCTCTGGGAGAAACTAGGAAGGGGGGCGGTTACACCCCCTTTCCTTTGTCCAGTTCCGCGCCAAGCCTGGGTCTGGAAAGTCCCAGGACCGGTTTGGACTGGCCTATGCACGGGGACACCTTGTGTGCCCCGGGCATGTCTGATTCTATTCAGCCCTGTCCTACCCAATACACAAAACCCTGTCTGGGGTGGTGCTCGCACCTCCCAAGGCAGGAAACCCTTTGTCCAGGCCACCATCTGCCGAGTTTCGGTCAGCAGCAGGAGGCCAGACTCGTGTCTGTGGTGGCAGCATCCATTTTGTGATGCTGAGGCTCTGGTTAACTTTAACCGGGGTTAAGGCTACACACATGTCGTGTCCCTGTAGAAGGGTGGAATGCTATCCCCGTCGACAGAACTGTCGAGGGGATAGTATTCCAATTCGTATGACACCTTACTCGACATGTTTTGATAAAGCCAAACCAAAGATAGCATTTAACCGCGAGGATTATAATGCACTTAAGAGTATATGGTATGGCAATATCCCGGAACAGCTTAGGGAGTGGTTCCCGACAGCTGCAGACAGGCTCAGCTTATGCTAGAGCACCATCTCACATATTTCCAAGCACTCTGCCTCCAGGATTGATGAGGCCTTCCATAGGAGTGGCTGATAGGAACATATGTGTCCAGTTTAGGGTTAGGCACAGGCATACTGTACCTAAGCAAGAGGTGATTACACCAACTTACCCCAGCTGAGTGATCAGCCAGTTGTGTCAAATATGGAGGCCAGGCCAGGGATGGCACAATACATGCTGCAGCCCCTGGTAGGCCTTGGAAACACCTATGCCCTGGGTACCTAGGGTACACTACTACAGGGGCTAATAAGGTGAACCAGTTCCAATTCGTAATGCACCTAAAGTGCATTGGCAGTAATTTAGAGAGAGAACAGCAGGCTGTGGGTCTGATTAGCAGGCCCACAGCCACATTAAGTCATAAACCAGTGAAGCAAAAAGCAAAAATTTGGGGTGACCATAGGATAGCAGACCCTACTCTACTACAATAATCATCATTTTTAAGGATCATAGGGCGGTGAGAACTATAGGAGATTGGTATGAGGCCATTGGGGGGGGACAATATTTCGACACATTATGTTAGCTACTTCTACCCACGGGAATTAATTAACAAGCCAGTACACCATCACATTAGAAGGCAACGCCCAGAGTGGAGAAAAGTAGGCTATCAATTCACCCAGAATCATTTTCCACACCAACCTCTGCAGCCACTTTATTCTCACCTATACCGGAGTAATGTGTTTAATAATAATTACCAACCGATACTCCCAGATTACAACATACCAACATTCAACCCTTTCTCAATGTTGAGTGGCCTAGAAGGAATAGACTGACTTGCCAGTAATCAATCCCCGCCGCAAGAATCTCCTATGATAAAAGAAGATTCCCCTTTGGATGATATCATCCTAGGCATTTCAGTTGAAACTTCCAGTAATGAAGGTCAAATCCAGCTGACCCAATGGAATGAAACAAGTCTGAGGGAGGGGGAAGATCCCATTAGACGGAGCAAAACAAATATTGCCTCTAGTTTAACCCTCAGGGAACATAATCTAGACACAGAGATAGCCGTAAGAGACATGGAAAATAGGACAAATAAAGGACAGGTCCCTACCAGGAGAGTAGAAAAGATCCAAATAATGTTCTGGAATGTTGCGGGTCTCCGAGATAAAATTTTGGATGGAAGCATCCAAGAGTTTGTTAAAGAAACCCAAGTCTTGGCCCTTCAGGAGACCTGGCTCACAAAAGAAATGCACCTGATAGGTTATAAAACTTACTTTTCACCAGGGATTGCAGGAACTCATGGGAGAGCCAAAGGCGGGCCGATAATTTACATATCAAACACCATACCAGGCCTGGAAGTTACTGCACTTAGTCTAGAACCCCATAATCAAATTTTAAAGTTGTTTTTTAACACAAAGAGGACAATACTTCTCGTTAACCTATACGATAATTTAGTAGAAATCGAGAGAACAAAAATACTCGGGGCCCTTTCTAAGAAACTGACTAGTGGCACGAGACTAACACTAGGGCTGGAACCCCCAAGCAATGTCTGGGGAGGTGATTTCAATCATCATCCCTGTGTGAAGCCTAACAGTGATGTTTGTGGGATGGGGTGCGAAACAGACGTTCAAATAGCACGCACCCCACGTGAGCTACAAAAGTCCCTGAACAGCTACGCCAAATTCATGAGCGACCTAGATCTCCATATAAACATAAAAAAAACTTATGTTATGGTTGCTGGCCAAGTCAGGAAACATGGAAAAGGTATTTTCCTCAATAACGAAAAATTAGAAACCACCTCCCAGTACCCTTATTTAGGGATTATGATAGATGATAAGCTCAACTGGAGAGCAGCCATAGAAGCGCGTAAGCATCAACTCCTCCGCTCTATCGCTGCTCTCATGAAATTTGCCCAAAAGTTGGGGAAAAAGCCTCCGGTTGAATTACTCCCAATCTATAGAGCTAAGTGCCATTCCATTGCACTCTATGGGGCGGGCCTGTGGGGACATAAAAACACAAAAGCCCTTCAGGTAGCAGAGAACATCTTCACGAGACTCTTACTTACTTGCGGTACCAAAAAGAGTCCCCACCTTCGCCTGTCACGTAGAACTGGGACTTCCACACATTGAGTATTTGGCCAAAGTTGAACCCGTACTTCTTTGGCGCAGAATATGGGTGTCAACAAAAAACACCCTTACCAAAGACATTATTACGGACTGCATGAACTTAGACTGTGCTAAAAAAATAGACTGGCTAACATACGTAAAAAAACTTTTCACAGATCTAGGAATGGCGGAGTATTATTACAATCCTGAAACCATTGCCGAAATATCAAAAAAAGAACTAAAGGCAAAGGCGCTGAGCCATTTTGAAGAGTGACGTATCACTGTGGAGATCAAGAAACCATCCGTACAGCACTCCATAGCAGTCATGACTACCCTGGAAATGGAACCATACCTAACCTAAGTAAACTCACAGTTTGAACGTTTTCTACTTGCGAGATTTAGGTTGAACATTTTCCACAGGGTTGTCGCATTCCCTAAAAGGAACACTTGGGAAGAATGTCTAACAGTCTGCCCATGTAATGACTTATCAGAGCAGTCAACAATGCACACCGTACTGTTCTGCAAATTTTACTCTGCACATCGCAAACTTTGGCTAACCCCATTGCTCCGATCTTTGGACTTTAGAGGGTGCCGTCCTGCTATGCTATGGTTACAATTTTTAAACTCTGCACATGTATGTAAAGTTGTCAGCACCTTCCTAAAATGTATTTTTAAGCACAGGCTAAGCCTCCAAAACAATAATCTTTAACATTTCTGATAAAGTAATGATGACTTATATTTTAATGAATTGAATATCCATTAGTAATGTTAGATTTTATGAAATGTCTGTATACTTTTATGGTTTTCTTTGTAATAATGAAACCGAATAAAGATTTTACTACTACTACCACTCTCTGCCCTAGAAAACAAGGAGACATGCAGTATAAATATTGGGGCCCTCAACCCCAAAACTTTCGAACTTGCTTCGATCAAGGAACCTACCATGAAGAAGAGCTGGAAGGGCTGCCAGGAGGAGTATTGCCCCTTTGCTGTGTTGTTGCTTTGTTGGGTTGGCCTGCAGGTGCTCCTTCTGCCTTGGGCAGTGAAAGGACTGGACTGAACTTTCTTCTACTTGTTGCTGAGTATCTCCAAGGGATAGAAATGGAACTTGCTTCCTGTTCACAAAGTCTAAGGGACAGCAAACACTTCCTCTACATATAGGTAGAGCTCTGGAACCGCAGTTTCAGTTGCCACTGAGGGGGAAAGCAGCTAACACCATCACCAACACTTCTGTGTAAAAAAGTAATCACAGACATGATGGGCTGCTGATTCCAGCAGGTCACCATCCTTGTGATTTTTGTGATTCCTAATAGGTCGCAAATTGCACCTACTTCATTATTATTCATGAGGTAGGTCGAATTGTGACCCACTAAGAATCGCTGAAGGAAATCTATGAGATTCATACATTAGGAATAGCGATTACCTAATTGCAATTCTCAGAGAATAGGAATTAGGTAATCTCTGTTCCCGGTATTGATACATCTGGCCCCATATGTTTTGAAAGATTGCCTAATCTACTAGGAAAGTGAGCCTGGGCTTCACATCAAAACTAAAGTCTTCTTGAAGCAGACAATAACAAGGGGACATTTTTTCCTTTCTCGAAAAACTCAAGCATTGCCTTTGTGCTGCAGTGTGCAGCACACATACAATGTGTGGAGCCCTTGTAAATTTATCTAGATATGGGGATTTGTACTGGAGTAATATGAGTCCAGTACAAATCATGTAATAGACAGCACATTCTCATATCTGCACCATGCTGCAAGGCTGTGCATCACACAAGACAGTCTATTTACCACACCAGCGCTAGCTGGTTAATCTTGGTAGGTATGGCTCCACACTGCATGTTTCCTCCTAGTAAATTTAGTTGCTGTGCTGATGCATGAAAAATGTATAAATTTGCCCAATAGAAATGTAAATGATAATCAGAACTTTAGTGTGATTGAATATTTATTTTACTTTTAACAAACAAACATTAACTATGTGAGGACCATCCGTGAGTAGCATTTTCTACCACCAAGAAGTTGTATGGTCAATACAATTTCATTTGTGAATTCTTCTCAAGTTTAGCACTTTCTTTCAAAAATCTGATGTTGTCTGTTACCAGTCAACTCTACATCAGGTGCATCTTCTCTGTAGTAAGGAACATTGCTCAAAGGAGATTGTACTTATTGTAGAGAACAATCATAATTTTATTTACAGTAGATTTATTCTGTAGTTTCAAAGAGTCAGAGAACATGTACATTCTATAAAAAAAATATGAAAGTGAAAAAAAACCTAAATTACTGAACCAGGTCTTCTTCCTCCATTTCAGCATGAATCTAGACTCCATTATAAGTAGAATGGTTTGAAAGCCAACTTTTCAAACACCTCCTGAATAACTAATTCCTCTAGCCCAGGTATCAGGATATCTTTGCCTTCTGAAAATCATATTGTGTCTTACATTTCATTTAAAGCATATTGCATGGATGGAAGTAATAATAGAACATCTACACCCATTAGAGTGATATTGTATTTAACAATACTTTTTTAAGGATATTTAGAGCGTAACATTTATGGCAGATGATATTTACAGCACTATTCTGGTATACAAGCCCCCTAGCGGTCACCTCAGCTCTCAAATCTAGCCTTGTTGTTCAAATCATAACTTTGTATACTTTATAGCATATGTGAGACACTCTGATACCTATGTGATAGTCTTCCCCTCCCAGTGAATGTGGGCACACCAGGTCCTTTGGTGGTACACTGACTGTGAGTCACTTCCTTTGTGGTACAGGATTAGTGCACCCCCTAATAGCCTGTTTGATCCTGTGCCTCCATCAATAATATTGCACAGAAGCATTAGTAAAGTTGTTTCCTCATTAGCATGGAAACACATCAGTGGCCGTACAGAACGTGGTTTGTGCAAGCAGCTTCTGTGAGAAATTGGGTTGTTGGTTAACTGGGCTGTGAGCTTTGGTCAAACAGCAACCAAAATCATTGTCAGGGTGAGGCACAAGCCGACCATAAATTAACCTGTGCTCAAGCATCTGGTAGCTTGGCACAGAGCACAAGGTTTAACTTTGAGACAATGTGTAAAGAATGTGTGCAACACTTCAAATATTAAAAAATTGAGCACACCATACAAACAGAATCTCACACCAGGTTAGGAAAATAGAGTTATTTCAAACATGAAAAAAATGACAAAAATCCAATCAGTGGAACTGGTGATGTGAAATTTCAAAGGTTTTAGTGAAAAAAGTGCCAAAAAGCACAAATTGACAACTGTGAATATCTGGTTGTGCCGGACCAGGACTGCTAGAAATTGGGCCTCTGGTTGATTGGGGTGTGAGCTCTGGTCAAGCAGCAACCACACTCCTTGTCAGGGTAAGGTACAGCAAACCCTAAATAAACCTGTGCTAGCCCTCTGGGAGCTTGACACTCAGCAGGTTTAACTTAGAGGCAAGGTGTAAAGTATTTGTGCAAATCTTCAAACAGTAAATCAGTGAAAACAATACAAAAAAGATCCCACACCAGGTTAGAATAAAAGATATGAATTCAATTAATAAAACATGACCATAATGACAAAAACTCCAATTAGTAGAACTGGAGACTTTGAATTTTAAAGTTCATAGTGAGAAATAGCATCAAAAAGCACAAAGCACTATTGGGGATGGATTATTGACAGAATATTGAGGAGAAGAATATCGAGCTGCCACAATATCGAGGTACAAATATTGAGTGACAGAATATCGACTTCCTATCTACAAAAAGGTAAGTACAAAAATATTGAATCCTAAATAGCGTTGTTAATAATATAGTTTGCTAAAATATCAACTTTTTAATTGTTTTAAGACTAATATAAAATTTGCTAAATAATAAATATAATTAAGTAAAACATACTTAAAAATAATTAAAAAAGATTAAAATAATAAATATTAAATGTAATGTAAAAAACTGAAAACATGCATTTTTATTTTTTAATATATATTAGCTTAATTTTTTAAAATAATTTATATTTTTTATTCTACAATGGTAAAAACATAATTTAAAATATAATTACATATTTATATATATGTAATTAAATCTCTAATATAAATATAAAAATAAATTATTTATTATATTGTAAAACATTAAAAAAATATGATAAAATAAATATATTTTACACTACATAAAATATATAAAAATACTGAAAACGTTGCATAACATAGGGGATAAAATTACTATCCCACTCCAGCAAGTGGTACAGTAGGAAAAGTGTTGGATAGAGGGTGTATAAAAATTACTTTCTCTAATCCAGCGAGTGGAACACTAGGGAAAAAGCTGGATAGCGGGTGGGTAATAATTACTATTCCCACTCCAGAGAGTGCAACAGTAGGGAAAGTGTTGGATAGCGGGTGGGTAAAAATTACAGTTCCCACTCCAGAGAGTGCAACAGTAGGGAAAGTGTTGGGTAGCGGCTGGGTAAGAATTACTATTTCCACTCCAGCAAGTGCAACAGTAGGGAAAGTGTTGGCTAGCGGGAGGGTAAAAATTACTATTCCTACTCCTGCGAGTGCAACAGTAGGGAAAGTCTTGTATAGCGGATGGGTAAAAATTACTATTCCCATTCCAGTGAATGCAACAGTAGGGAAAGTGTTGCATAGTGGGAGGGTAAAAATGACTATTCCCACTCCAGTGAGTGCAAAAGTAGGGAAAGTGTTGGATAGCGGTGGGTAGCAATTACTATTCCCACTCCAGTGAGAGCAACAGTAGGGAAGGTTTTGGATAGCGTGAGGGTAAAACTTACTATTCCCATTCCAGTGACTGCAACAGTAGAGAAAGTGTTGGATAGCGGGAGGGTAAAAATTACTACTCCCACTCCAGTGACTGCAACAGTAGAGAAAGTGTTGGATAGCGGGAGGGTAAAAATTACTATTCCCACTCCAGCGAATGCAACCGTAGGGAAAGTGTTGGATAGCGGGTGGGAATATCCCACTCCACCAAGTGTAACAGTAGGGAAAGTGTTGGATAGCATGGGAGAATAATTTAGTATACCCACTCCTGCAATATAAACATTAATGAACAATTAATAATTTTTTCAAAATGAATTTACCTCCCACCATTTTTCCCTATAAAAGTCACTTACAATATTAAAAATATTAATAAATTAACATATTTAATTAACAATTAATTAATTAAATAATATCAATTAACAATAAAATTATTGACCATCACATCTAAATTACTTCACACAATTAACACTACAAAATAACTTTTAAGAAATATTATATAAAAAATAATACAAATTACATTAAAATTAAATTACTTCTCACCCTACTCCCCTATCAACCCTTAAACTCGCTCTTATTATCTAATTAATTATTAATTAATGAGAAAAATCAAAACAATTCACATAATTACCAATCAATTATTAACTGTTATTGATCAATTTATAAATATTATTAATAGATCAGTTAACTTAATTAACAATATAAATTAGTAAAGACAACATTAATGCAATAAAATAATTCATTAATTTTAATTAAATTACTTCCCACCCTTTTCCCCTATAAACCCACAACTGGCTACAGAATTAAATTACGCAAAAATGTTTTAACGTAAAATTCATCACTTTAAAAAAATTCAAACATACTTTCCAAAAATAAGACATATAATTAATTAATTCTAAATAATTCTTTAAAAATATATTATAATTTAATTACTCCCCACTCTATCCCCCTATAAACCCACAACCGGCTATGGAATTAAATTACGCAAAAATGTTTTAACGTAAAATTCATCACTTTAAAAAAAATTCAAACATACTTTCCAAAAATAAGACATACTTTTAACACATATACTAACATTGAAAACACAAATAAATGATAATATTAACAACGATATTTTGACAAATGATATTACTAACTTCGATATTATTAAAAACAATATTTCTTACCTGCAAGTCGATATTCTTAACCACTATATTTTTGAAAGTCAATATCCTGTCCACTTGATATTAAAAACTCGATATTTTGGCAAGTTGATATTTTTTATTCAATATTATGACTAGTTACCATTGGGGATATATGATCACACTGGACCAGGACAAAGTCACATGTTCAGGCCGACCACAATGTAGCATGGTAACTCAGTTAGGCCAGATGAATTGAGTACCTTAAAACCTGGCCTGTTGCGTGGATGCATGTTGAAGATGTGTTGTTAAGCTGAGGTGAAGCATCAGTTCAGAGATCCAGAGAGGCTGCGGTGCAAGGTCTTGTTGCATCAATTCTAGGATCCCATCCACAGGGCTTGTAATGTTAAGTCTGGTGTTCAATCAATCAATCATTTGTAAAGCGCACTACATACCGTCAAATTGTTGGGGATGCTATGCGCAGCTGAGGGTATGCGCCAATTCCGGTGAGCGGTAAAGCTGCAATGAGATATGCAAAGAACTGAGCCAGGGAACGTGTTACGCGAAGCTGGTTCCAAAGGCGATGTATTGCCCCCAAGATGTGGGTTACAGCAGTGATGTGAGCCCTTGTAATGGATCCAATCCACTCAGCAGTGGCGATGCATCCGTTTTGCTTGGGGATACACCGCTCAGCTGAGGAGATGTGTCATTTTTGCTTGGGATGTGTCGCTCAGCAGAGAAGATACATCACCTCCACTGGCAAGCACTTTAGGCCTTCTTCCTGGGGTGCAACCCCTTGGCAGGGTAGAATCACAGAATGTAGAGTCTAGGTGCAGAGGGGTTGGAAGCCAATTATGTCCCTGAGGCTTCAGTTCAGGAGGCCAACCAACTAGTCGCTGGAGTCACTCTGGGTTCTGGGTTCAAGGGATGCAGGTCCAGTCCTTCTCACCCAGGCAAGAATGAAGCAGGCAGCAGATCAGCACAGCAAAGCAGGTCTCCAGCAGAGTGGCAGTTCTTCAGCAGCACAACAGTCATTCTTTACTGGCAACGTATCCACAGGTCCAAAAGTGTACTGAAGTAGTGGTGTATGAGGATCTTCTTTTAGTCCTAATTGTGACTTTGAAGTGGGGAGAAGCTTCTAGAGGCATGCCTTGGAAGTGCACAGATGCCCTGTCGTCCTTGCCCTGGCTCCAGGCTAACTACAGGGTGTATGCTGCCCTTAGCTTGGGGACAAGCACAGCCTATTCCGATGTAAGTGTGGTTGGGTCCAACTCCTTCCTCCCATCTTGCCAGTGATGGCTTATTCATTCACACCTTAGCTCCCATGATTTGTATTTGTCTAGGATGAATACACAAAGCCCAACTCCCAACTACACACAGTCTGTAACAAGGCCCTCAGAGCTCTTTGGAAGAACCCAGAGGCTGCAGAGCTATTCACTGCTTATAAAACATCCCAAAACAACTACAGACGGGCATGTCATGCAGATACATTAAATCATCTTCAGCAGTTCTGTTGCACTCTCCTTTGCGCAAGTAAACCCCCAAATTCAAGAATGTTTTGGGCTTTGGTGAACAAGCATACAAGCGGTTACCATGGGCTGGGTAGCGCAAACATCAGAGAGCAAGCACGGACCATGTTTCAGACCAGACACTTTCAAGAACATCAGCTCCTTCTTAATGTAGAAATTCACCTCACACCAAAGAGGCTGGTCAATATAATTTTAAAGGCAAGAGCAGATGGTGCTCCAGGTACCCATGGTCTGCCATAGGCTGTTTTAAATTCAACTCCTCATTCTTGGCCAGTCAGTTAGCAAGTCTCTTTGATTATTGTTTGCTGAGCTCAACCATACCTAATTCATGACATCAGGCAATAATCTACCCCATTTACAAGGGTGGCACTCGATCTGACCCCAGTAACTACAGGCTGATAGCATTACTTGACAGCTAGGCCAAGTATTTTTCCAGCCTTCTTTTGGAGGACCTGAGACAGTAGGCAGAATTGAATGTGCTCATTCAAACAAATCAAACAAGGTTTTTAGCTATGTTAGGTACATTCACCAATCTTTTAGCTATATCATTTCTGATTGACAATGCAAAAACCTTGTTTTAATTATGACATTGCTGTTTTGTGGTTTTCAAGGCAGCATTTGACTGTGTGCCAAGGGAGGCGCGTTGGGCCAAGTTAATAACACAGGGAATCCCCCCGAAACGTTTGGATCCTATAATCCAGATGCACACTTATACCTGGATTTCAGGTAAGCTGGGTGGCAACTCACACCTGTCTAGGAAAATCCCTACATCATAGGGAGTCAAGCAGGAATGTGTGTTAGCTCCCCTGCTTTTTAATCTATTCATAGTTGATCTCCCTCAGGTATTGGGCATGTTAATAGTCATCCACCATAAGATGGCCAAGTCCGGAGTTGTAGCCTCATATATGCCAATGACCTTGCCGTCTTCAGACTAAAAGGGTAGGGTTGCAATTGTTGCTTAATCAACTGTACACATACACAACCACTAACAATCTAGAGGTTAACTTGAAAAAGTCACATTTGGCAGAAAATGGCGTCAAGGGGGTGGCTGGACTTATAACAATCATCAGATCACAGTAGAACAATGATATAAGTACTTGGGGATGCACATCGATGCTAATGACACTTTCATTAAGCACCAGATGGAAATTGCAGCAAATGTCATGGTTCTTCAAGTCAGCTTATCCAATCTCTAAAAAATATTCTTAGGTTCCTATCTTGTACCAATGCTGGAAGTTATGCAAGCTAAGAGTTCCTCTACCTTATCTTAAGGCTCTGAAATCCTTTTCGGCAAGCTTAGCAGTGAACTGAACCAACATGCAACAACGATTTTCAAACATGTGCTGTGGCTGCCAAAAGACTCACCCGCCACTCAGATCAGATTGGAACTCGGCCTCTTCGACCATCAAGCTTCAGATGCTGGTGTTATCCTCAATCTATGCCACGAGCTGAGAAGGGCTAGAGATGGCTCTCTGTAGGCCCAGCAATGCACCGATATCAGCTGCAGTAGGCCATCTGGGTCACAACATCTACTTGTAACTGAGTGTGTGCAGCACACTTCTTTTGTGGAAAAGAACACAGAAGCCACCATGAGGAAGTTCGAGGGAGCAGCTTTTATTCTCGCTGCAACAGGCAAATGCATTTCGGCCGCGAGGCCTTTCTCAATGCCCACAGTTGCTGAAATGAACACGCCTCCTCCCCTTGGACTATTATGAATGTCCGGCCCAGTCCTGATTGGCTGTTCTCTCCATTCCTCCCACTCCGGCCGGAGTGGGCTGCCCAACGTGCAGTCTCCACCAGGTGACCGGACTGCATGTCCCAGAATGCCATGTTCCAGCGAAGGGGTCTACAGGTTAGAGATGACATCCCATACAAATGCGTGACTGGCAGGTAAGTCCAAAGGAAGAGCGCGCCTCCATTCCAATAATTATGGAGTTAATCGTGCTCCCTCGAGTCCCCAAACCGCAGCTACCTTAAACACCCAGGTTGCGTTCTTTACGAGGCTCCGAATGACTCGGCATCCGGTCCACAGAGAGGCGGAATTGCCTCTGCATCGCATCCCTGCCTTCTGGGGTCACCAGGTGTCCACCGGAAAATCTGCTACCGCAGAAAACACTCCCACACCAGCCGGAGCTGCCGCTGCCAATGGTTCCGGTGAAACTTGCGCTGCAGGTTGCTTCTAGACCGTGTCACTGGCCCACACGGTAATGGATATCAGCACACTTCTTTTGTGGAAAAGAACACAGAAGCCACCATGAGGAAGTTCGAGGGAGCAGCTTTTATTCTCGCTGCAACAGGCAAATGCATTTCGGCCGCGAGGCCTTTCTCAATGCCCACAGTTGCTGAAATGAACACGTCTCCTCCCCTTGGACTATTATGAATGTCCGGCCCAGTCCTGATTGGCTGTTCTCTCCATTCCTCCCACTCCGGCCGGAGTGGGCTGCCCAACGTGCAGTCTCCACCAGGTGACCGGACTGCATGTCCCAGAATGCCATGTTCCAGCGAAGGGGTCTACAGGTTAGAGATGACATCCCATACAAATGCGTGACTGGCAGGTAAGTCCAAAGGAAGAGCGTGTCTCCATTCCAATAATTATGGAGTTAATCGTGCTCCCTCGAGTCCCCAAACCGCAGCTACCTTAAACACCCAGGTTGCGTTCTTTACGAGGCTCCGAATGAAGCCTCGAAACGCCTAAGGCAAGGAAACTGAATTCATGCTTAATAAATGCTGTTTGCCATCGTTAATGGACTGGCGTTCGAGTGCACTTTCATTCGAGGGTGCTTTTGTATAATATATATATATATATGTATATATATATATATATATATATATATATATATATATATATATATATATATATATATATATATATATATATATATATATATCGTCTCTCCTTCTGCACCTACTCATGCACTCTCACATGGGTGCTGCATGCGGGGGAAGCTCCCGTAACATCAAGCTTCTCGTCTTCTTCCACTTCAAAAAGACACAGCACTTGCGGGGGAGAGTCATAGATTTTATTTTGACTCTTCAAACGCACCAGACGTGTTTTGGCATACGCCTTCCTCGGTGGTACTGATTGTGAGTCCCCACAAGTGCAGATCTTTAACCATTCTCGGCCCTCTAGTGGTCATCAACATGATAATATTTTACAGTGCATGATGGTATGTGTAGTTTTCACAATTCAGTTCAAACATTGCGAACCCTCCAGTGAGCCGCCTTTTTCAATTTTAATGTCTTGATGGAGATAGTCTCCAATTTCGTGTTGCTCCGAACTGCAGACCCACTTTCAAGACAGCTGTGGAACCATGCCAAATTCCAGTATCTGGCAGCGTCCGTTCCGAGAATGGTTAAAGATCTGCACTTGTGGGGACTCACAATCAGTTTCTTTTTTGCCAGGGCTCACCTCAGAAGAAGTTCCAAGATGGAATGAAATGCGTCAGGATTGCCCAGAATTGCTCGAATAAATGCTTTGAAAGCACCGTGTTGCGCGTGCGGCTCATCGTTTTTTGAAGGGGGAGAAAGTGTTGTAATGTGTAGCGGCTTGGTCCTGCCACAGAGCTACGCACCGCCAGTAAGTGCGCCGCCATTACCCAGCCTTGGACCACCTTTGTGACTCGTGAATATCGAACCTTGGGTACGGACGCTGCCAGATACTGGAATTTGGCACGGTTCCGCAGCAGTCTTGAAAGTGGGTCTGCAGTGCGGAGCAACATGAAATTGGAGACTATCTCCAACGAGACATTAAAATTGTAACAGGCAGCCCACTGGAGGGTTCATAATGTTTGAACTGAATTGTGAAAAACGCACATACCATCATGCACTGTAATATATTATCATGTTGATGCCCACTAGAGGGCCGAGAATGGTTAAAGTTCTGCACTTGTGGGGACTCACAATCAGTTTCTTTTTTGCCAGGGCTCACCTCAGAAGAAGTTCCAAGATGGAATGAAACGCGTCAGGATTGCCCAGAATAGCTTGAATAAATGCTTTGAAAGCACCATGGGCTCATCGTTTCCTTGAAGGGGGAGAAAGTGTTGTAATGTGTAGCGGCTTGGTCCTGCCGCAGAGCTACGCACCGCCAGTAAGTGCGCCACCATTACCCAGCCTTAGACCACCTTTGTGACTCACATATGTATATATATATATATATATATATATATATATATATATATATATATATATATATATATATATATATATATATATATATATATATATATATATATATATATATATTACCTACTGGCGGTCGCCAGTAGGTATATATAGTTAGGATTGTTTACCATAGGAAATCTCCAACATTCTATTGGGAATAACTTTGGCCCTGGTTGATGAATCTTCGCAAATTTCTCAAAGAAGATGGCTCGCTCCGCTCCGCTCCTTCCCTGAAAATGTGGGGGGGATTCGTCAAGTGGGGGCTGAGAAAAAAGGGGGGTCCCAAAACGAGTTTTCCCAATGTTAATTTCCATAGGACCTTTAGACTCAGCTACAGCTTGAACCACTGAAGGGAATTACACCAAACTTGTCAAAATGGTAGTGTCTGGTACGCAGATCACGCTTTTTGTTAAATAGTGTAAATCCCTCCAGTAGTTCCTGAGAAAATTAGAAGAGAAATCAATTATATATCTATAAGCGCGCACAGTGCGCGCACCCCGCGATTTTTCACGATTTTTTTTTTTTGGGGGGGGGCTTGGGGGGCTTCTCTCTATCATTTTAATGTTTTTTAATTTAATTTCGAGGGTGCCCCCCCTCGTTTTGTCCCCCGAGATCACCGCCGCCGCCCGAGCTGCCTTAAGATGGCCACCGCCTGGTTGTGGGCGGGGCCGGGAGGACGTGGTTTCCGCTTTCCCCCTGCCTGGGGGAAGCCTTCGATGTCCGGTCTCCCGTGCCGAGGGGGAGACCGGGTGATGCTGGTAGTAATGGTGTAGCTGTGAGTTTATGGACTTGATTTGCTTGTTTGTCTGCTTATCCGTCTGGTTGAAGGGATAGTCTTTCATTTTCGGGTCTTGACGGATATTGTCTTGCTTCGAGTCCACCCAGCAGTCGGGCGGCTCCTGTATCGGCGGCAGAGTTAAGAATAAACCTGTGCTTGCAGTTTAAACTCGCTTTGCAGCTTCATTATTTGGGATGCAGCTCTTCTGTCCCCTCGGGTGGACCTCCCAAGCAGGTGCCGTGTTTGATCCTCGCTTATGGCTTTGTGCAGTTCACATCTATTTCGGTAGGGTATTTTAATTAAGATTAGTGTGCCATTGCAGATACTCAGGGCTGCGCGCTCGCCTTGTTGTGAGTGTGCCTCGCTCCCTTTCTCCAGTGCGCACATCCAGTTTGCGGCGTGTACTCACGGCTGCACATAGTCAAGGATAGGCAAATCAAGACGAAAACTTAAAATGCCACTGGAGCAGAAGTGCTCGTTCGATAGACAATCGCGCCTGCGAGAGTGTCTCACTACTCGACTGCTCACTCAGCGCCCAGAGCTTCCTTTTGTGGTTTTTGGAACCACAAACCATTGTAAAGTACTTTCTTCCTTCATAAGGGCGCACTCTCCATTTTATCTAGCGGGGGCAGTGTACAGAGAGCTACACACACAACAATTTGCCTGTGCTATACCGCAAGTTAAATAGCCAAGGCATCTTTAGGTAAGCCCAAGAGCAGGGTCACGGAGCTTAGCTGTCAGAGGCTGCGAGAGCCTCGGGTTCCTCGTGGTTGCCTGACTTCGAGCGATGGGTAGAACTGTGATTGTTTAGGTGTCAGAGAGCCAAGTGGTTCTCAGCTTATGGCACCTTAAAAGGCGCTCGAAAACGTCAGATTGATTGTTGGGATCTAGATAAACACTTACATATCTGCAAATCTTTGACAGCACTAGAACCTGCGAATAAACAAATAAGCACACTCTAAACTCGTCAGCTGCGTTCACTGTATGTGACATTCCTATGTGTGACTGCATTCGGGGATCTCTTTTCTCAAAGCCAACCTCTGGGTAATTGGTTAATTAGACGTCATAATGACGAGGGAATGGCCTCCAGAGGGCATCTGATTGAATCTATGAGTTAATGAGCAGCTAATAACCCAGGAACAGCGAAGCAAAGCAAAGAAGGAAAACTGCTTCAGCGGTGACGGGAAGCATTTAAAGAGAGAGTGCACTGGCAGCCGGGACAGGAGCTTGGGGAGTAGCTTGGCTTAGTAACAGCATCTGAAGTTGGTGATGGTGGGCTGGGGGGGGATATATATTTGTTAGCTCATTCTACTGCCTATACTGCAGTCAGTCCGCTGTGAAGTAAAATGCCTGCAACCAGTGGGCATACTTCTGACTAGCTTCACACGTGTCCAGATGGTGCAGGGCAGGTGGGGTACACATTTCCATGTGCATCGCTATTCCATGTTAAACGCTTCTTGCAAACTTTTTGAACCTCAATACAAACAATGTTTGCTATTGCCTTGAGTTTTTTAGTTGATTGAAAGGAATCCGTAAGGGTGCACATCTGGGGCAATAGTTAAGTGTTCATAAATGAAGTTGAGCAGCCTTTAAAAAAAATTAAATAAATATATATATATATATATATATATATATATATATATATATATATATATATATATATATATATATATATATATTAGCTTTTAAAAAACCAATGAAATTCACTGAAAAAACCATAGGTTATAGACTATATATAGTTAGGAATTAGCTTTTAAAAAACCTTGGAAATTCACTGAAAAAACCATAGGTTTTAGCCCTTATATAGTTAGGAATTAACATATAAAAAACCATTGAAATTCCTCCTATATACTTAGCTGGACATTTTATTGATATAAAACCAATGAAATTCCACATATAGTTAGTTGCAGTAACTATATATCGCGCACCCGCAATCCACTGCTGATGATGTCACATATTACATCATTCATGACATGGTCAGTGACATCACTGATGACATCACTGATGACAACTCAAATGACATCACTGACAACATCACTGATGTCATAATTCATGTGATAATACGGTGAATCTCTTCAGACTCTAATATAATCTTAGATACACTCAGTGTAAACAGACACTCACAGACTGTCACTCATCCATGGAGTTACTCATACACCTAGTCAGTCATGCAAAGAATCAATCACACCTCCATTTCCTCAACTATACATTTATACACACCTTACTTATTCAAACATATTTTAACACATATTTACTCTCTTATACAATCACTGATACAAGTTTTCAATGATCCATGCAGCCACTCACACATTCACTAGCTCTTATGCACAGTAATTTATATATGTCAACTCTCACATGTACTGTGTTTTACATATGTACTTACTTTGACATGTAGCACTGAGAAACCAATCACTCACCAATACACTCATGCGCACAGACAACCACCCATACAGCTGTTTCCACATGCAGTGTTGAACCCATACATCTAGTGAATCAACTCTTCACACATGTATGCACAGAGTCACACACCTCCCAGCCACCCACACACACACTCATTCTCCCATACAAATACTTGGGCAACCAATCAATAACCAATGTAGTTACTCATATAGCTACTGATCAACACATGCAGCAGTTTACAGAACAACAGACATAATGATGCACAAATTAAGACAGTATAGTCACTAACCCATGCACTCAGTGAGACACATTTAATCACTCACTCATACAGTCAGTCATGCACCTACTAAATCCTTCATCCAGACACTTATACATCCACTCATTCTTCAATATGTAAGACATATTTTTACTTTACAGAAACATACAGTGACTGGATGATGTCATCAGTGATGTCATCAGTGATGTCACTGACCATGTCATGAATGATGTAATATGTAACATCATCAGCAGTGGATTGCGGGTGCGCGATATATAGTTACTGCAACTAACTATATGTGGAATTTCATTGGTTTTATATCAATAAAATGTCCAGCTAACTATATAGGAGGAATTTCAATGGTTTTTTATATGTTAATTCCTAACTATATAAGGGCTAAAACCTATGGTTTTTTCAGTGAATTTCCAAGGTTTTTTAAAAGCTAATTCCTAACTATATATAGTCTATAACCTATGGTTTTTTCAGTGAATATATATATATATATTTATTTAATTTTTTTTAAAGGCTGCTCAACTTCATTTATGAACACTTAACTATTGCCCCAGATGTGCACCCTTACGGATTCCTTTCAATCAACTAAAAAACTCAAGGCAATAGCAAACATTGTTTGTATTGAGGTTCAAAAAGTTTGCAAGAAGCGTTTAACATGGAAAATAAATGGTTTTTACTCATCCCTGTGTGCCGCCTTTCTACTTCGAGGGAAGGAGAATGCTACGGAATATATATATATATATATATATATATATATATATATATATATATATATATATATATATATATATATATATATATATAAAAATATATTTATATACTACCTACTGCCGGGCCCCGAGTAGGTAGCTATAGTTAGGACCTAGTTTCAAAAGTGAAAAGTGTTTTTTCTTTTCCCAATAATTTGGCACCGGTTGACGAATCTTCCTGAACTTTTAAAAAGTAGTGACAGCTCCTGTCTTGGAAGTTTTGGGGTGATTTGTCAAGTGGGGTTTGAGAAAAAGGGGGGTCCCAAAATGCTTTTTCCCCATGTTATTTTCCGTAGGAAAATTTAGACAAAGCTACAGGCTGAACTGCTTACCGGAATTACACCAAATTTGGCAAGAGGTAGGTCTTGGTTCAGAAAGAGGCCTTTTTGGTAAATGGTGTAAATCTGTTCAGTAGTTCCTGAGAATTAGAAAAAGAAAAAGTTTCCATATCTGGGGCAGCGGTTTGTTTGCGAACTCTCCCGACCTCAAGCTTCATTTTAATTGGCAGCCAACACTCCAAACCAGGAAGTTCTACTGAGTCACAAGAAAACAGTAGAAAAAACATTAAAAAACAAGAACAGGGAGCAGGGTAGAATCACCCGACCCCCTAGGCCTGCTCGGGGGTCCCACAAAGACAATCAGGGCCAAAAAAAGCATTAAAAAAAGAATAAGTTTGGCCGAAATCACGATGGGGTAGCGAATCCCACAAAATTATTTAATAAAAAGAAAGCGTGGACTCCCGCGCTTCATTTAAAAAAAGCCCCCGGGTGGGCCAGGTCATAGGGGCATTGCCAATTTAGTAGTGGGGGCTCTCAGGGGCCCCCACAGCCCCAGGGAACGCCACTTGAAGCTCCACTTGTGGAAAAAGAATGCCGGCTCCCGCAGGAGGCGGGGAGCCGGTGGGACCGTGGGGGAATTGGGGCTTCCCCCACTGTCCCCAAGGGAGAGGTCAGGCCCCAGGGGATGGGGTCACCGGGGCCAGAAATGGCCTGAAAGGTGGCATTTGAGATGTCATGAGTGATGTCACTCCTTCCACACAGCCACCTTCCCGGAGAGCTGGAAGCACGCCGAGCTGACCGCCCTCCTGAAGAAAGCAACGGCGGACCCCACCGACCTCAAGAACTACCGTCCCATCTCGCTCCTTCCTTTTCCAGCCAAAGTCATCGAGAAGACCGTCAACAAACAGCTGGCCGCCTTCCTCGAGATGAACGGATCCCTCGACCCCTCGCAGTCCGGGTTTCGGCCCAACCACAGCACCGAGAACGCCCTGATCGCAGCCACCGACGACATCAGAACCCCGATCGACAACGGGGAAACAGCGGCCCTCATCCTCATGGTCCTCTCTGCGGCATTCGACACCGTCTGCCTCCGAACTCTAGTGAAGCGCCTCAGCAACATCGGTATTTGAGATAAAGCGCTGGAATGGATCATCTCGTTCCTCACCGGAAGAACCCAGAGAGTCCGCCTCCCTCGGTTCAGATCCGAGGCCACCGAAGTCATCTGCGGCGTACCACAAGGATCTTCACTCAGCCCAACCCTCTTCAACGTCTACATGAGCCCCCTCGCAGCCATCGCACACCAGCACAACCTCAACATCATCTCCTACGCCGTCGACACCCAGCTCATCCTCTCCCTCACCAGCGACCCCACCACCGCCAGAGCCAACCTACACGAAGGGATGAAAAGCGTTGCCGACTGGATGAGGAACAGCAGCCTTAAACTGAACTCGGACAAGACGGAGGTCCTCATCCTGGGTTCATCGCCCTCCGCCTGGGACGACTCCTGGTGGCCTCCGGCCCTGGGCACCGCTCCCAAACCGACGACCACGCACGCAACCTGGGCTTCATCCTGGACTCCTCCCTGTCAATGACCAGGCAAGTCAACGCCGTCTCATCCTCGTGCTACAACACCCTGCGCATGCTCCGCAAGATCTCCAGATGGATCCCCACGGAAACCAGGAAGACCGTCACCCAGGCACTCGTCACCAGCCGACTGGACTACGGGAACACCCTCGATGCCGGAACCACAGCGAAACTTCAAAAAAGACTCCAACGCATCCAGAACGCCTCCGCCCGACTCATCCTCGACATCTCCGACACAGCCACATCACCAGACACCTGAGAGACCTTCACTGGCTCCCTGTCAGCAAGAGAATCACGTTCAGACTACTCACCCATGCACACAAGGCTCTCCACGACCTGGGCCCCAAGTACCTCAACGACCGCATGACCTTCTACACACCCACCCGCCAGCTAAGATCGACCGGCCGCAACTCGCCACCGTACCACGTTACCGCAGAGCCACTGCCGGAGGAAGATCCTTCTCCTACCTGGCAGCCAAGACGTGGAACTCCCTCCCCACCCACCTTCGGCGAACCCAAGACCATCTTGCCTTCAGGAAGCAGCTCAAGACCTGGCTGTTCGAGCAATAACTTTCCCCTCCTCCAGCGCCTTGAGACCCTTCCGGGTGAGTAGTGCGCTATACAAATGACGTGATTGATTGATTGATTGATTGTATCGAATTGGAGAGCGGCAGCCCATTTCACACTTACTATACATGTGGGTGTTATGGTCATCATTAGTGCAAGCTTAGAATATGTGGCTTCCTTTGACATACTATAACTCTGGGATGCATGCGTTAAGCCCAAGAAGACTAAAAAGTGAGGAGTGTTTCCCTGCCCTCACGACAGGAGATTTAACATACTCCTGTAGAATAGCCGCTGAGATAATGCTTATCAGTTTGATTGTGAGAATGAGTGATGTAATATCTACGTGGTATAAGTGTAAATGTAGATGGGGGGCAGATTGAGTCATGGACCCTTATCAACAATGATGTAATCACATTGTGTATGTCTTTTTCTCCTTTAGTGGATACATCATGATTTTTAATTTTATGAACTGATTCTTGGATTAGAAAGATATTTTTTTAATATTTGTGAATAAATACATGATTGTGATTCTATGTTTATATTTGTATTTTGACTAGGTTACGTGAATTTGTACCAGAAATTAGATATTAAGAGACAGTTGTCATTCTAGTCCCGATGAAGGGGGTTTCTGAATAATCTATTGCCACCGAAATGCATCAACGCCCCTTTGTGTCCTTTTGGTTATATTCACAGAACTTTCCATATCCAATCTCCATTTTGATGAAAGGATCTTTTTTTTTAATTGATTGATTCACTTGAAATAACCACTATATGATGATTTGAATGTCCTTCACATGTCTTACTGTCTCTTGTGTATTGTAATTTGTAATTTTTAATTGCGATTCTTTATCACATCTTATCGTAAGTAAAAACGCCGACTGACTTCAGACACGAGTAGCATTTTGAACGGAGACTCGAAGCGTCTCTGCTCCTTACTTATGTAAGTTAACGATCAGGAACTTTACATCAGGATGGTAGGAACATTTTGTTCCTTTTTAATAGTGTACGCCACCGTTTAATTGTTTCTTTAAACTTGTGTAACAACTGCCTTGGCGCGTAAACGACTTTCTTAACTCTTTGATTTGAGACGAGCGCGTGATACCATACTTGAATTCAATGACTATTTTGTTGCCGGTATATTTTAGATCTTTTATGTTCATTTATGGGATAAGAATGTATGATTATATTTCACCTGTATGAATTCATCTATCCTCTGTTCTTTTATGATGTCACGGGTGATTTGATTTAATTTTGGTTTATTAGGTTTCATCTATTTCGATATTTATTGCCGGGGGCGTTGGCCTTTTCACTACCTTATTTTCTCATTTGATAGATAGTTCTCTTTTGGTAAATTTATAAAATGTGGAACGAATAGTTTCTGTTACCTCATGTATTATATCTTTTTGATTGTAGACATATATCCCTGATGATGGCTCATTAGCAGCCGAAATGCATTGGATTATGGATATGTTATAAGGATGTGAATGAATTTAATTTGTTTGAATTTGAAAATTAGATATGTTTATGAGAATGAAGGAATTCTTGAAAATAAGAAAAAATAAACAAATGTGAACTCAATAACGTTGTGATTAATTGGAACTCATTATCAATTAAGGATACCCCTTTGGGGCAATAAGAGCTGTGACTAGGGGACGTCTCCCAGATGGGACACGCTGTTAAATTTTGATTTGGACGCACTCCAGCACCCTAGAGCATGCTGGAACTGAATATTTAGTACAAATAGAGTGTGCAAGTGGGACTATCACTTGGTTTCAAATAAAAAAGTGGACAGGTCTAAGAGTGAAGAGATTTATGAACATTACAGTTTACATCCTCTAAATTCCAAAGACGTGATAGGAAACAATATTGAATTTTTTCAAATGAAGAAAGTGAAGGGAACTCTCTTGAGCTCATGAGAAAAAAGTTTAGAAGCTGGTTGTTTTCCACAGCTGTTTCCCGCTGGAGAAGGTGGACGATATGATGAATGAGCATTACAGATTCCAGCCTCAGGATACCACTCAACAAGATTGTACTCAGAAGATCCAAGATTTCGACACTGTGTTCCATATATATTTCATCTTCTCTTTGAAAGTGATTTGTATGCAGTTTCATATGCAGTGAACCATGTATGAAAAACAGCAGTTCATTGTCCACTTGTTTCTGCAAAGGAATTCATGAACGAAGCTCAACAAAGAGATGAACAGTTAGAATCTCAGTTAATAAGTTTAATGGCATGTCAACATGGTATCAATTAATATTGGCATTGTCCTCATGGAAAACTTAAATGTATGTTAAGAAACTTAGGTACCCCTACATGGATTGTGATACCTAGCTGTGCTGAATGTGCGTGGGACGATTTACTTGAATTTATACTAGAAGCTAATTGAAATGTAAAAAAATATTGAATTGAGGACTCCTGGAGAACTATGTTCCTTGAATTCTGTAAAGATCTGCAGATACCATAGGTTTCAACGTATTATGTCATTTATCAGCAATAAAAATATTCCTTCTTTTGGAGGAGTAACTGATTTCTATTTGTGAAAAAAGTGTCAAGCCAGAGGTGCTTCTCATATACACATGCTATTATGGATCATCAATGCTCCAAAATCTGGAACAGATACTTATGAAAGTGTTTTGTGATTCATTGAATAGTATGTTACCTGTGCAATTCCCAGAGAAGGAGTAGAAAACACCTTGAGACAACAAGTTTTACAGTTTCAAAGTCATCGATGAGGCAAATAGTGTCGATGAAAATACAAGTCTAAGGGAAAATGTTATACAAAGTGTCGTTTTGGATTCCCACATCCATTAATTTAAAAAAGAAGATATGCAGTCGGGCCTGGGCCCAAGTGCATTCCCGCTGATCTGTTCCTCCATGACATACATACTTGCCATCATGGATCACTGAAATAATAACACCTGACAAAATATCGACTTGCCAAAATATCGTGGACAAAATATCGACAGTCAAAATATCGAGTTTGTATCTACAAACAGGTAAGTACAAAAATATCGAGTACAAAATATCGTTAACAAAAATATAGATGTAAAAAATATCGACTTTATTAAAAACAGTGTTAAATTAAATTAATATTAAATTTTAATTACTAAAATATACTTAAAACGACTTAAATTAAATTATAATAATAAAATAATAAATGAAAATAATAAAAATAATTTTTTAAAATCTTATTTGTTGACCCTGAACCCTAAAAATACCCCTTTACCCAAAAACCCAAAACTGACCCTGAACCCTAAAAATACCCCTTTACCCATGACCTGAAAACTGACCCTGAACCCTAAAAATACCCCTTTACCCATGACCTGAAAACTGACCCTGAACCCTAAAAATACCCCTTTACCCATGAACTGAAAACTGACCCTGAACCCTAAAAATACCCCTTTACCCATGACCTGAAAACTGACCCTGAACCCTAAAAATACCCCTTTACCCATGACCTGAAAACTGACCCTGAACCCTAAAAATACCCCTTTACCCATGACCTGAAAACTGACCCTGAACCCTAAAAATACCCCTTTACCCATGACCTGAAAACTGACCCTGAACCCTAAAAATACCCCTTTACCCATGAACTGAAAACTGACCCTGAACCCTAAAAATACCCCTTTACCCATGACCTGAAAACTGACCCTGAACCCTAAAAATGCTCCTTTACCCAAAATTTATCAATATTATTTAATTACCAATTAATTATTAATTAACAATAACAATAAAGTAAATATATTAGAACATTAGGTGTAATTATTTTAATAATTAATATTATTTTATCAAAATTAATTACTTAAAAATAACACAAAATTATATATATAAAAAATGTACTCTAATTAATGTAATTAACTAATTACAATTAATTAATTAACAATTATTTACTAATACAAAATATATTAAAAATTATATTAATTAATTAACTAATTAATATTAATTAATTATCAATTAATTATTAATTAAAAATATTAACAAACATATATTAATTAATTAATTATTATTAAATTACTTCCCACCCTATTCCCCTATAAACCCACAACCCGCTACAGAATTACATTACGCAATTATTATCAAAACAAAATTCATGTAATAAAATATTTAATAACATTAATACACACTATTCACACATATTATTACATAAAAATACACTATAAAATATTATATATTATTAAAAAATCGATATTTTTGCTATCTATATTTTATACAGTCGATATTACTTCACTTACCTGAAAAACGATATTTTTGTAGTCGATAATATGTCCAGTCGATATTTTGTCCAGTCTATATTTAAAACTCGATATTATGTCCAGTCGATATTTTGGAGTCGATATTTTGTCTCTATACCTGCCATCATACAATCAGCTTCTTGTGAATGCTATCGCCAATGGAGCACCTATACCCGGTATATGGGCAGGAGCAGTTATACTTCCCATTCATAAAAAGGGGGATCGTTCCCTACCTGGGGTATCAGCAAGGTTGGTACTAAGTAGAATCGAGGCTTGGATGGAGGAATGTGACATCCTTTCCCATCTTCAGGCAGGGTTTCGATCATGCACCAGTACTGTAGACCAGGTGCTCAGGTTTATTCCCATATATTGGCGAACAGTGGTACTAGGGAAAGGCACCATTTATGCAGCCTTTGTCGACCTTAAGTCGGCATTTGACCTTGTTCCCCGTACCAAGATGTGGTGCACTTTTTTGAAGATAGGTATGCCGCTGGACATTCTGGCACTTTTGATTAAGTTGCATGCCAACAACTGTGCGCAGGTGAGATGGGATGTGCTGGGAAGTACCACTGAAAAGTTCCCAGTTGAGTAGGGGATCAGACAGGGGTGCATTCTAGCACCAACCCTCTTCTCAATATACAATAACAGGGTAGTGCAATATTTTGAGAATTTTTCTACGGATGCACCGTCTTTAGTTGGGTCTAAGATCCCTCTACTCATGTTTGCAAATGACACCCTCATTCTCTCCAAGACGAGACAGGGCCTGCAATGTGCCCTCACGAGATTCGAGGAGTTTTGTGAGGATCACTATCTCATTGTCAATGTGGTCAAAACTAAATATAGGGTCCTACATAAACACAAGAATATTGTAGGTGGTGTCAAAATGAAGGGAGGTACTTTAGAAAAAACTGAGATTTTTTCTTACCTAGGGGTAACAATTGACAAAAAACTTAGCTGGAAGCCCAGATATACTTGCCCACCGTCATGCATGCCCAACTCTCGGCGCCCTCTGCTGAGGGAGCAGAGGTTATCACACACCAAACCAATTGCCCCTGTGTTACAAATACACAACACCAAAATTGGTGCCTCAATCTTATACGGGGCAGAGCTGTGGGGTTACGCCAATCTGGATCCTTTGGTGGTAGCACAAACCAAATTCCTGAGGTCCATAATTGGCCTCCCTCAGTCCACCCTGTTGTTACCCCTATATTTAGACCTGGGATGCCATTCGATTAGGGATGTGGCACACTACAGGCCAGTTGCATACTGGAGGAGGCTGTGGGTGACATCTGAGCTCTCACACTATGCCCTGGCCTTACTAGAAGTTAGAGAATTTGATGTCACTAGGAACATTTTGTGGTTAATGTGTGTTAAAAATACACTCTGTGAGTTGGGGATGATACGCTTATGGACATCCCCTGCTGAAAGTACATTTCCAACCAAAACTGAGTGAAAAGCAGCTTATTGGAGCATGTTACTCATGAGGCGGTTTGTAGCTTCCACTAGCCCCTCCTTGTCTAAAGCCTTCCTTGAAAGCAAGCACAAAGCTAGATATGAGGGTTATTGGGACCTAATCACCACCCCCAAGGACAGAAAACTGTATCATCAGTTTAGGGTGGGGTTGCTCCCTACGAATGGAACATATTTTCTTTGCTTGCCCAGTGTACAGTAAACCTAGGTCCCGCTGGCTGAAATCCATATGTTCCAACTTTGGGACCAGGGCCAGCAGCGAGGCATTCAGGATCCTCAAAACATCTGTGGAAGGGCCTATAGTGATTGCCGTTGCCAAGTTCCTAGGCTGGGTGTGGGTGATTCGCTGGAAAGAAAGGAGGCTTATGTAAACACTCATGTCCATGTCCTGTACGTTTATATGATCTATCTAGCATTATGCACTTTATTACATTGATGACTTTTTGTAATTTGAACTAATGAAGGCTGGTTCCTCAGACGACGGCAGCACTGCCCGGGTGCATTTTAGTGTTTTAAGCTATTTATTTTATTATATTGCACTTCCAGGGTGGCTGTTTCAATTTTAGATATTCTTTCAAGATGTATGTTGGACACATTTTAGTACATTTTACATTTTATTTTCACCTCCTTGTGTATGTTGTTTCAACTTTTATGATTTTTTAGAAATTGAAATAAAGTTTATGACAAAAAAAGAAGATTAAATAGTTTCATGTCAGCAGTCAGACATACAGTAACTCATAAATCTCCAAAGAATACATACAACTTAAAAAGAACCACAGATTCAAAGTATATTAATCTTATCTACAAATGTTAAATGATGAGATTGAACAAGAACCTACTATTGCAAGTGAAATAGCCAGAGCCAGTTCTCAAATGAGTCAAAGTTCAGCTGCACCAAGCCAAGATCCACTAGGATAACCAGTTATTGAAAATGAAGCAGCTATTGCTATGAATGAAGTAGAAACTGCAATGCAACAAGCACAACATGATATTATTCAGTTAGAACATTTCGAAGAACAACTAAATATCAAACAAAAATAAATATATGAACAAGTGACACAACAGATACAACCTGGTTTGCTGCACACAAAACAAGAATGTAAATGTTCATCAAGCTGGAACAGGAAAAAGTTTCTTAATTAAAGTTTTGACTAGTTATCTGTACAAACCTACTGAATCACATTTATCTTGCCTTGTAACAGCTCCTACCGGATTAGCAGAACACAACATTAAAGGGATTACTTCACATCAATTTTTTATGCTACCAGTTGAACATGAAAATACATTGGAATATCACATGCTATCTGGAGAAGCTTGTTATGAAGTCTCAAGCGTACTGAAGAAAATTACACTTCTAATCATTGATGAGGTGAGCTTGGTCTCAAACTTAATGCTGCCTGTGTACACTTGAGAATGCAACCGATTTTAAAAACAGATTATGATGTTCTATTTGGAGGAAAACATATAATTGTATTCGACAATCTGCTACAACTTACTCCTGTAAAAGGACAACCTGTTTTTAAAACACTTGTCCATGAAGATACTAAAAAATCTTTGGGAAGGATTGGAAATGTGAACATTTGGTCACATTTTGAGTATATAGAACTTATTAAGAATATGTGACCAGCAAGTGATGGACATTATGTAAACTTTCTTCAAGATATAAGAATTGATGTATTGACAAAACATGGTAAACAAACTTTAGAAAGTCGGCTAATAAGGAACTGGTAATAAAGCAGGTGAAATAATGTACAATAGCCTTGAACAAAAGAAATCTATAGTTTGCCTTATGCCTACACTGCAAGAGTGTTCTACATTTAATGAAGAACTTTTAAAACTGTAAAAACAACAACTAGTGGAAATTGAAGCTATTGATAAATTGAACATCAAGGAGTGACTATTATTCTCACAGAGAAACTACAGTCAAAATTGGATTCTTTGGAAAAGTCTATATGTAGGACTGCAGGCTAAGAAAATACTTTACATGTATCTATAAACTGTCAGGTAATTTTACAGCGTAATTTGAATGTAGAAGAAGGTTTAGTAAATGGTGCAATGAAAAAAGTTGTTTATCTTGTACATTTTCAGAATAGAGATGGAATAGATTTTTTGAAGATAACATTTGATCAGATTAAAGAGGTAAAACAGATTGGGTATTGTGTTATGCGTTTTCTGCTTTTAAAAGACTTGCATGTTCTCAGAAAGCAGTTTCCTTCATCTTTAGCACATGCAATAACTATTCATAAATCTCAAGGTTTAAGTATAGACTGTGCTTTGGTAAATATTGGAAGTACAGTGTTCAAAGAGGGAATGACATACGTTGAATTGTCCCAAGTAAAACATTATCTGGTTTGTATTTGATTAATTTAATGAGAAAAAAGTTAGTGATGGTACAAATTGTGTAAGAGAGTACAATTGTTTAAGAATACTTTATACTCCTCATTAGGTGAATATACCATATATGAAAAATGTTTATTGTGTCCTAAACAGAAATCTATCAAACATTCAATTGAGGTTCAAAAAAAACAATTGAAGAGAATCAAGAAGATAACAAGGAAATGAAAATGGAAATTGTTGATGAGATTGTAGGATAATAGTTAGAAAATAGTTCAGGTATAAACTGCTATGCTAATGTGATTTTAAATGTTGTGTTTTATCCAGAAGAGCTGCATTGTGAAATCATGAAAAAAGATTTTGTTCTTTACTAGTTCATGTAGTTCAACAGATGGTGACTGACAGAAGTAAAACCCATACTGCTTCTGGTGTTCGACATCTTTTGATATATGTACTAGTTCTTTGACATTTACTCCTAATGTACAACAAGAAGCGCAACCATTTCTAATGCTTATGCTTAGATTATTAGAACCTGAAGGAATACAGATTGAAAATGTATTTGGAGTAAGTTAGAGATGGGATCATATATGTGAAGAGTGTTCATTTACTTAAAGCACTGAAATAGACACAGAATGCTTCATATACTTGACGACATCAGACTGCAAATCAGTACCTTTTAAAAAATTAGTAAAAACAGCCAGTCAGTATATGAAATGTTCGCATTGTAAGTCAGAGATGTTGTTACATTACATATAGAAAGATTTAGAAAATATTTCATTTTAATGCTACAACGTTGTAGAGCAAATGAAAGAAAATTGGCAACCAAAAAAAAACAAATGTTGAAACTCAAAAATCTATTTCAGGAAGAACTTTTATAGCAGTGGCTATTATTTTCCATGATGGACCTTCTACAACATCTGGACACTATACTGTGTATTTAAAGTGTAATTAATGATGGACACATTGCAATGATTCCCATTTGCAATTCAAATCTAGATTGCCTTGTGAATTACCAAATTCATACTTGTTAATTTTGAAGCCAAAGCTTTGAATACATCATTCGGCCTATTGGGAAGATGTGAACAGAAAGTGGACAGGATTGAAACAATTACTATTTAAAATTAGTGTTTGTGTTAATATTTATGCTAGTTGATACTGCATTTGGAAAATTGTGTTTAAAAGCAATACTTTTATATTTCTTGTTTTTGTTGTACAGATGTAAATGAGAGTGTACATTTTAGCAAATGCACTTGAGAGTAATAAAAGACTTAGGGGCAGATTTATGTCAACTGGCGCATCCCGAGGGATGCGCCAGTTAACATGCGCCACAGCTACGCCACCCATGGTGCGCCGCATTTATGATGCGGCGCACCATGGGGCAAAAACGGCACAGATGCGTGACGCATCTGTGCCGGAAATGTGGCGCATTGCTGGAGTTGCGTCGCAAGCGCGACGCAGCTCCAGCAATGCTCTGGGGGGGCCTATTCTTTCAATGCTGCCTCAAGCCTTACGCCTGCTTCAAGCAGGCGCAGGGTTTTGACGCAGCATTGCCCTGAAAGTGACTGAGTGAAATCTCATAGATTTCACTCAGCCACTTTCAAGAGGCGTTCCTGCGCAGGAACGCCCCCCCCTGCGCAGGAACGCCTCCTCATGGCGCAGTGCTGTACAACGTGACGCATCTCCTAGATGCGTCACGTTGTAAATAGGGCGCAGGGATGCGCCACGTTTCCGCGCCGTTGCGTCACGCAACGGCGGCGTAAACGTGGCGCAAGCCCATCATAAATCTGCCCCTTAATGTACAAGTTGGATGTAATTAAGAAACCGAAGATTGGCAAACATATAGGTACATATATTGGAAATAATGGTTTGCTGAAATGTGGTTTTTTTTGCACAATCTTGTTGATTGTTTTTTCCCTGCTGTTCATTGATGATACTATGTTGAAATCACTGTGTACGGTGAAGTTCAGTAGAACCTGAGAACAGCAAAAAAGGAAAACTGAAAATGTTATCTAAAATCATCTTGTGTTCTTAAAAGTGTAATATTTTAATTTCTGTAATACATTACATTAAATACAAAAAATTCTTCTCCTTTACAGTAGGTAATGGTGAAGTTTGAAAATAATTTTTATTCAGTTTACGACAATACTATTCTAAAATTGTTCCACAGAGTTATGTATCTAAATTACTAAAAAGGAGATAACTCAAAACCTAATCTGCATAACGTTCATTTATGTGTTAATTATTTCTAATAAAAATAATGTTGAACCTTTACACTATTTAAAAACGTTCAGATATCTTCAGACAGGTACTACCCAGGCACTCATCCAATCACTCAGGCACTAATATTGCACTCATCCATTCCCTCAAACACTACCCATGCACTCATCCATGCACTCAGGTAATACACATGCACTCATCTGTTCACTCACTCAGGAAGAACCCCTGTACTCATGAAATCCCTCAGGCACTACCCTTGCAGTCAAGCATGCAATCACTCAGCACTTCTGTTGCACTCCTCCAATGACGCAGGCACTACCCCTGCATTCATGCAATCACCCAGGCACTCTGCATACACTCCTCCAATCGCCCAGGCACTACCCCTGCAATCATCAAATTACACAGGCACTACTGGAGCACTCTTCCAATCACCCAGACACTACCCCTGAACTCATGCTATCAGCTAGGCATAACTCGCACATTCCTCCGATGACACAGGCACTTCTATTGCATTCATCCATTCCCTCAAACATTACTCATGCAATCATCAATGCACTCCGACACTACCCCATGCACTCATGCAATCACTCAAGCACTGCCCATGTACTCATCCAATCACCCAGGCACTCCCCCTCACTCATGCAATCACTTAGGCACTTTCCATATACTCCTCCATTCACCAAGGCACTACCCCTGCAGTAATGCAATCACCCAGGCACTTCTGTTCCATTCCTCCAATCACCCAGGCACTACCCCTGCAATAATGCTATCAGCCAGGCACTACTGTTGGACTCATCCATTCTCTCAATCACTACCCATGCACTCATCCATGCATTCAGGTACTACCCCTTCACTCATGCAATCACTCAGGCACTAACCATGCACTCCTCCTTCCACTCAGGCACTACCTGTGAACTCATTCATGTATACAGGCACTTCCCAAACACTCCTCCAATCACCCAGTGTCAGAACCCTTACCAGTTACTTGCACAGGAACAGAAGAAGCTAGTTCCCAACTCCCTCTCCAGGATTTCTCGGAGACCGATTACAATCACGTATCCAATAAACCCCAAAGGGGGAAGGGGGAGTGGATAAACTAATAAATAACAGAAGAGACCTCCGGATCTTCCTATCTGGCTCTTCTCGTCAATTCTGCCTACTGATAGCCCTCCGAAGAAACCTAAGGAAGCTAACACAGCACAATTACTTAGCACCCTAATCTACTCTTCAGCTCAATTGGACCACCCGAACTGCTGGCCTCATCGCCTCATTGCCTTTGCTGCCACTTTGCTTCCTGCTGCCTGAGGACTGCTGAGGACCGCGCATGGGGGTTTTGTGCCGCAATTAGCATCGCTCCTGCTCCTGTCTGTGGACCGCAGACTGCCTGAACTTCAAGATCTAGAAGGCAGCGTGGTCACGCAGGAGGAGCTAGCCGGCACATAAATCACCCTGGGGGCTCCCGTGGCGCGGTACGCCCTCTTCTGCTCACCAGGACCACCCTAACTGCTGGCCTCATTGCCTCATCGCCTTTGCTGCCACTTTGTTTCCTGCTGCCTGAGGACTGCTGGGGACCGCGCACTGGAGTTTTGTGCCGCAATTACCATCGCTCCTGCTCCTGACCGCGGACCACAGACTGCCTGAACTTCAAGATCCAGAAGGCAGCACGGTCACGCGGGAGGAGACAGCCGGCGCATAAATCTCCCTGGGGGCTCCCACGGCGTGGGACACGCGCAGGCTCACCCAGGCCAAGGGCAGGCCAGTCCTTGCCCGTCTGTGGCCGGATAAGGCTTGGCTGGGCTTACTCTCTTGGACATCGCCCCCGTGAATTTGGACTCAAACTGACAGAAAGAATCTTTATCTGTATATTGCAGCGGCCAAGCTCAATGCAAAGTTTGTAAATCCTTGGCATTGAGCCTGTATTGACTGTTTAGTAACTATGGGGCATATTATCAAAGGGGTTTATCTCCGCTTTTTTGGCTTTAAAAGCCAAGAAAGCGGAGATAAAATTATCTCCCTATTACCAAGCTGTCGCTAACACCAGTTAGCAACAGCTAGTAGGAGATAGCGACCATCTTGGGCCCCACTTTGCATGTCAGTGATATTTATCACTAATGAGATGCAAAGTGGGCGTGCCAAGATGTTAGAGACTGAAAACAGTCGCTAACATCGCTATCTCCTATTACCAACTTTTGGAGATATTCGCGCTAAGCGCGAATATCTCCAAAAGCTAACACCTGCCCTGAGCAGTTCTTAGCCATGTTATCCAATGGGAGGTGGATAACATGGCTAAGAGCATTTGCTCGATAATGCATGAATATCGCTGACTTTTCAGCGATATTCATGCATTTCGGCCGTTTTTTATCGCATTTGCGATAAACCTTGTTAATAGCAAGGTTTATCTGCGATAAAAATCGCCGATGTGCGGCGATAATTTTTGTCTCTAAACAAGTTAGAGACAAAAATTATCGCTAGTTGTTGGTAATATGCCCCTATATTATTGTAAAATAACTTGAGTTGTTTGGGGTCCCGGTTATTAGGTTGGGTATAGGAGAAACAGTAAGATTAGTTCTTTCTCTTACTCTGCCTTCCCTAATACTGTGTCCAATTAAGATAACATAACGAACCATCGGTAATAGGCAAATGCCAAGCTCTAAACCCAGTGAATCAAAAGAGTTTCTATTGACTCACAACAAACCTTATTAAGTTACCTTACCGGGGCAATGGGGGCCATGGACAAGAAGATTTCCTCTGTAGAAGAGTCCTTAGAGGCAGGTACATCGTGCTTGACCTCTGATCTAGATTACCTCGACAATCAGGATTCACAGAGGCATGGCACAAAGTCCAAACCTGCCCCAAATGGCTGTATAGAAGAGCTACTTTGCTAGGGGGATTGAGGATGCCTCGAATTCCTGCAAAGAGATCTTCATGATTGTTAGGGAATTTATTGCCCCACGGTCGAATGTGACCCAGACTGCCCCCACCGAGACGTGGGCATCGGATCTTGCATGCTTCTTTACCACAAAGATTAAGTTGATTCTGGACTCCTTTCCATCGCGACCGGCCGTTGCCTGCCCTTGTTTTGTGTTTGGACCAGTTCCATCGGTTCCCCTAGGGCCAGTCCTGACAGACTTTCCACCTATTTCAACTTCTTCGTCATTGACACTCTTGGCCAATCTTAAATCTGGATCGCCGCACGACCCATGCCCGGCCAAATTTCTGGCGAAGATGGCGGCAGTGGTAAATCCGCTGGTCAATCCCCTCCTGAATCTCTCTCTGAGCCAGGATGTGGTCCCTTTGGCTTGGAAACAGGCTATGGTCATTCCCCTTATTAAGAAGCCTGGTCTAGATCCCGAGGTCTTGGCCAATTACAGACCTATTTCTCTCCTCCATGCATTGGCTAAAACCCTGGAGAAGCACGTGCATAATGTGCTTTCTAATTTTTTGGAATCACACGATTTGCTTCATTCCACTCAATCGGGCTTCCGCCCTAATCTTAGCACTGAGACGGCGTTGCTGGAGGTGTCTGAAGCCATCAAGATAACGCTGGACTCGGGTGGCAGAGCCATGCTGATAATGCTTGACTTGTCGGCGGCCTTCGACACCGTCCCCCATGAGGGTTTGCTCGTCAGACTTCATGAGATTGGTCTGAGGGGGACAGTGCTTAGCTGGTTTACATCTTTTCTGGCCGGCCGCTGACAAACGGTCTGGGCCTCCTTTAGCTCTACTGAGATGCCGCCACTGGGAGTCGGAGTCCCGCAGGGCTCTGTATTGAGCCCAACTCTCTTTAACATCTTTATGAACCCTCTGACGGCCCTGAAAGAGTCCTTCAGGGCCCAGATCGTATCCTATCCTACGCCGATGACACCCAGCTGCTCTTTACCTGTCGGAAAGGAGAGGACTTTGATGGAGAGAGTATCCGTGAGTGCCTTGGGGCTGTTTTTAAATGGCTCCAACTGAACAGCCTCAAGTGCAACTCAGATAAATCGGAGGTGCTCTTCTTCAGTTGTCAATCCGATCCAGACTGGCAGGTATGGTGGCCTGCTGACATGTCTCCTCCGGTGCGGTCGTCTCAGTTAGCTAAGAATTTGGGGATCAACATTGACAATGGCCTGACTTTAAGATCTCAGATCCTGGCCCTCACTGGCACCTGTTTTGGTCTTCTCGTTTGCTTTCGGAAGTTTTTCCCTTTGCTTTCTGAGGACCACAGGAGGACTACGGTACAGGCCTTGATCGGTTCAAGACTAGACTACTCCAACGTCCTATATCTTGGCCTGCCGGAATATCTCCTGCAACGGATACAGGTGGTCCAGAACGCGGCAGCGCGTGCCATTTCTGGCCTGCATAGGCGAGTCAGAGTTTCTGGCTTGTTGCAGTCGCTTCATTGGCTGCCTATCCGGAAGCGGATAGTCTTCAAAGCCTTAACTCTTGCTCACAAGGCTGTTTATGCCACTGGGGCTAAATACCTTCAGAGGAGGCTCGTCTTCTATCGTCCTTCTCGATCTCTGAGATCAGAGTCGATGTTTCTTGCCACTGTTCCTCGTGTGAGGAAGGCCCGTATGGGAGGTCGTTCCTTTACTTTCCGGGCCCCACAGCTTTGGAACTCCCTGCCCCTGACATTGCGCAGCACCTCAAATCTGTTGGCCTTCAGGAAGGGCTTAAAAACTTGGCTTTTTGCTTCCTAGATTTCCTTATTCTGCTGACCATGTTCCCCTTTAATCTGTGTGTTGTGTTTGTCTTTTTCAGGCTGTCAATAAAGCGCCGGGACACTCTTTTGAGTAGCTGAGCGCTATAAAAGACACAAAATAACATAACATAACATATTCAGCATATTTCTGAGGAGATTCTACTAAGCAACTCTGACTCTTCATTACAACCTCCCAGAAGAAACAGAAGAATCCTGCCTCCATCTTGAAAATAGATGCTGATAAAGCTGGAGGCAAAAATTCATCAGAAGCCATCGAGCCAATAATAACGAAACAGGGCCATCAAGGAAAAAAAAGGGCAGGGTCAAGAAAAGGTTCCTGTAAGGGCAAGGAAGAGTTCAGTAGAAGATCCGACGCGCAAAGTAAAGATCTTAAGAGCCTAACACTTCTGGTCGAAAGACTAGATCTCTATTTGAGACTTAAGTTGGACCAAATGGGTGCTAGATTAACATCTATTGAAGATTTTATTTCTAGTAATATGAAACTAGCCCCTGAGTTTAAATGTATCTCTGGTGAGCTGGGTACGGTGAATAAGGGTAACAACATGCAATCCAGGCAATTAAGCACCACAGACAAAGGTTCTCGTAAAATTTAGGATAATGAGCCTTCTCTGGTGGGAGCATCTAATCCAAAAGATAGTGTAAATCACCAAACAAGGGACACTGTTCCCCAGACTATGATAAGCAAGCCATCAAATAGTGTAGATTCTGGTGAAAGGAATAGGGCCCGAAAGAGGTCATCAAAAGTGCCAGGGCTCATCCCTTCTTTAAGTATGCCACAGATCTATCAACACTCAGGGCCCATTTCCCTAGGCCAAACTTGGGACAATCCTGAAACAGATCAACACCTTGATCTACCCCTGATGCCACTCCCTACATAATTGTTTTGGCAAATGCACCAAAAAAGTACCTCTAAGAAATAGAATCGTGGGAATCACTGAGAAATAAATCACTTCGTTGGCTAGGAAGGAGGACTGGTTTAACAGAGCAATTGTTCAGCGAGTTTAAGATGGTGAGAAGGGTCCAGTGGATAGGTAATCGTGGGAAAATGCTGCCTGGTGATTGCATTGTTCTTACATTTAAAACACGACTACTTGTCAAGAAAATTCTTTGGGGGGAAGGAAACAATTAATTAGTAGCGGACGGGATCAATGCACTACCGATTGTTTTTTCTCTATCCTCCTCAAAACAGATATCTGAGTGAATACAAGATTAGAAACGTCGAACCAATTCTAGGTCAAACCTATAACATTCCAACTTTTAATAGATATAACATTCTATCCACCCTGGAAGAAACTGATTGACTGGCTAATCTAAATCTGAATCAACCTGGTACACAGGAAGCTTTGAAACAGATGGGTCATCACCAAACAGAAAGCTTGCTAAATTCTAACCAGTCCCCCTGTACAATATGTAGTGAATTTAACTCTCATATTTTACATCATCGGTGTGCATTAGAAAATACAGGTCCAGTTCAAGTTAGGAGTGATTTGACCAAACAGGAAGGAATAGGGATAACAGCAAATCCCGATCCTCTTGGAGGGACCATTATTCAAGGCATCGCACGGCTTGGAATTCCCAGTGAATCTGGACTTAACATAGTTTATTGGAACGTAGCAGGTCTGCGCTCCTAAGTGGTCAACGATGTATGGCTCAGATTTGTGGGAAACTTACACGTGCTTTGCCTCCAAGAGACTTGGGCTACATCAGTCATACACATTGAGGGATATAAAACCTATTTCTCGCCCTCATCTCCCTCTATTTCGGTAAGAGCCAAAGGGGGTCTGATAACATTTATCTCTAATCTTTTAGAGATTAAGGAATTTGTCCCTCTCAAACTGGAACCTAATTTCCAAATAATAACTCTCGCCATGAATACAAGTGATATCTATGTGTTGGTTAACTTTTACAATAACTTGCATAAGGTTAAGTTAGTAGCAACTCTAAAGGACATATGTTTCTCTTTACAGGAATTAAAAAATAAGAACTCCAAATATGTCCTAATAATATGGGGGAGGCGATTTTAACTTAACAACTTTCAGGCATAATAATAATCCAAATTGTGGCTTGCAAGATGAGAATAAAAACACTTTAACCCACTTTCCCCATACAACAATTGGGAATTGTCTGAATGAAATATTATTCATTCTGGAAATTGGGCTGGCTAACGAATTAGTGATTCCTCCAGTTACACTCACTCATACTTTTAATGGCAGAGGAGCTTCTACTTTATATTTGCCTCAAGTAATGCTGCGTCCCGCATTCTGAATTTTAAAACCCACGACAACACAACCAGCAACCATTTCCCAAATAGTATTATGGTATCCTTTCCATATAAATCAGATAGGCATAACTCTTTGAGAACTTACGGGCAAATAATTCTGATTTTGGATAGGTTAAATGGGTACTCGCTCAAGTGGGATAAAGTTGATTCACTTGAGATACTACAGAGATAGTGAAAAATTCTCTAATGTCCATAGAGAAATGTTTAGAAAACAATTCCTCTTACGAAGAAATCTTAACCCCTCCGGTGCTCATGACGAGCCCAGCTCGTCATGAGGCACGGTGCTCGTGTGCTCATGACGAGCTGAGCTCGTCATGACCACACCCAATTTCATTATGGCCCAGCACAGCAGAAGCTTTTTCTGCGCAGCCAAGGTGTTAAGTAGCTTTGTGACCAAAACAAGAGCAGTAAAAGAAGCCCTGTGCATCAAACGGAAAGATAGAACAGGTACAACTAAAGGATGGTTCAACAAAACTTGCACAAAAGCATATTCCACCCTAAAAGCAGCTCTCTATAAAACAGAAAGGGACAAACAGGAAATTGCCCTCCTCAGAAATGCATACAATTAGGCCATAAGGCAAGAAAAGCCGAACTGAAAAATGGATTATGCGATCAATTACACAAAAGCTGCATGATGAAGGATAGTATTGCCTTCTGGAAAACCATAAAATCTCCGTTCCTTTCGGAAGCCAGGGATAACCCCAAAACAGAAATAGCATTGATGAAGCATTGCGGGTAAAACATTTCTCGCAGATATTTGGTTCGTCTTGCAAGGAACATAATGTCCCAAAAGATAAGGAAAGGACAAGCTCTCACTGCATGGCAACAATTTTTTCTCTATCACTTAAAATTACTCATTCAGAAGTGGAGCGTGCATTAATGGCCAGCAAAGGGAGAAAGGAGCCCGGCCCGACGGGGTTCCAGTCAACCTTTTTAAATACAACTTGGAACAGTGGACCCCAATACTGACCAGGGTCCTTGAAGCCTCCTGTGCAGTGGGGCTTGTAGAATCGTGGTCAGATTCAATCCTGGTCCTAATATTTAGGAAGGGGGATCGTCAGTGCCCATCTTGCTATCGTGCCATATCTTTGTTAGATTCTTTAGGTAAAGTAGTGGGACGTAATATACTTGATCATCTTCAGCAATAGGCAGATGACAATAAGACACTGTCAGACCTCCAATTCGGGTTTAGAGAGGGCCTGGGCACCACGGAGCAGGCACTTAATTTGACCCTCTTAATGGCTAAATATGAAGATGCAAAGGGTGGGAATTTGTATATGGCTTACGTAGATCGATCTGCAGCTTTTGACTGTGTAAGCCATTTCAAAGTATGGTTTATCCTAACAGAGATGGGGGTAGAGCCTTGCTTGGTGAATTTTCTACGGGAACTGTATTCAAACGCCACAGCTATGTTGAGGTTCAGTTTAGGAGGATAATTCATGGCCTCATTCAGAGTGGAGAGGGGGGTGAGGCAGGGCTGTGTACTGGCACCCTATCTTTTTACACTATAAACAAATGGCCTGGAACATGCCATGTTAATAGGGTGCCTGGACGTACCTCTGATGGAAAAACGTCCCATACCCGCTCTACTCTATGCCGATGACGCTGTGATTATAGCCCGAAACACTTTAGAACTTCAACGGGCTCTTAACAGGTACCATAGCTTCATGGCAAATCTAGATTTAAGTATCAATATGAAAAAAAACCTTTGTAATGTCCTCAGGACCTAGAAATAAGAAAACCAGAGATATTTTTATTGAAAATAATAAATTCGAGAATACAAATACGTACCCTTATCTGGGAATTTTAATTGACGATAAGTGTTCATGGAGGCAGGCAATAGAGGCTAGAAAACTGCTTTTCATGAGGGCAACAAGAGCACTAGTCAATTTTGCACAAAGGTTAGGTAAGCAAAATGCATAAGCATTGCGATATTATGGAGCAGGGGTGTGGGGTTATGGAAAGGTGGATGCCCTTCAAAAAGTAGAGAATAGTTTATTGAGATTTCTCCTCGCAGTGCCGCGAGGTTCCTCAAACTATAGCTGCCACCTTGAAATGTTGTAAGTCACCGACATTGTGAAGCTTCAACCGATCCTTCTGTGGTACATCTTTGGTCGTCCACCAAAACTGTTTTTAATCAAGAGCTCTTAAATGATTGTCTTTCCTTTAGAAATGCGCAAAAGATTTGCTGGCTCGCATACATCAAATTTTTTCTGTATGATTTGGGTTTGGCAAAGTACTACCATAGCCCCACAATGCTATCAGAAATATCGAGAAAAGTGCTTAAGAAATTATGCTTGAAACATTTGGAACAATTGAGACTGGCTAACGAGGCAAGAAAAAGCTCAGTTCAACATATGTTCTCAATCCAAACCACTTTGGCTATACAGCCTTATTTAATTTTTAATTTTAGTGGTTATAAAAGATTTTTGTTGACACGTATTAGGATGAATATATTTTACCACCTGTTGACTTCTCCAAAAACAAATGACTGGTCAAAAGAGCTATCAGTTTGCCCCTGTGACGATGTATCGAATCAATCATCAATTCATGTAGTCTTATTTTGCAAATTTTACAAAGAACCTAGAAAGCACTGGGTAATTTTATTATTAAAAATGTTGGGTCTTCGACGTTGTCGCCCAGCTTACCTAGTTTTGCAACTTGTAGAGGAAGAGAAATACTGCTCAATTTTTGAAGTTCTGTGTTAGACATAGGTCTAATTTAGACTAGGATTTGAATTGTATAGATTCTGTACGAATATAGCCGTTTTCTTTTCCCTTGCACTCTAACGCAGTTTTACAGTTTATTTTAACAATAAGTCTGCACCTGAGCACTCTATCTTGCTGGCATGCTTGTCATTGATCACATTTCTGTATTTAAAAAAAGATGATTTTAACCACTGTTTTTATGTAAATTTTAACAATGAACTTTTCATGGTTTTTCTAAATTTGAAAAACAAATAAGGGATTATTGAAGTATGAATTATAATTACTCTGCATCTGCCTATTTATTTATTTATGTGAACTTAATTTTACATACCCCTAGTCCTTTTAGAACTAGCCTCTGTTCTTATTTTGTTGAGTTCTGTTGTTTGTAAGTTGTCTCTAATATATATCTTTCTTCTATGTTGTCTTTAAATCTGCAAAATACATTAACATCTTTTAATGACTATTCTATGAGGCATTAACCTAGTTATTATTGGTTTGTGAATTCACCTACCTATTTACTATAGAAGTATTTTCTTATTTATTCTTTCACTGAAGATTTTCTAGAAGTTTTCTTTAGCTTTCTTTGATCTTTCAAAATAAAGTTTGTTGGATAATAATTTTCTATAAACACTTGCTTTTAGTGGTTGCAGAAGATAACTAATAATATTGTTCTTCTTTTCTCCCTTTATTTATTTACATACAGGTCTTAACTGAGGCTCTTTATTTTATAAGGTAAGTGAAGATATTTCTAATAACATACCTTGTATACAACTAGTCTTTTCTGTCTTAATTCTAAAGATAGTCTGTCACTTAGCTGAAATGCACATTCGTATCTTCTTTCCGTGTACTCCAGGGGTTAACTGTGGTTGAGAAGACTGAAATGGGAGGAGTCACGGAAGAAGGAGTCTCCAGACGACGTCTTTAATCCTCCAGGCACCGGGAACTTCTTTGGGCGAGAAACTAAGGAAACAAGCAGTTTCCTACAAGCTCAAATATCAAAGAAATAGCGCTGGGAAACTTCATAAGGGGAAAAATTCCATTTGTCAAGCAGTGAGGGAAAAACAGGTATGAACTCGAGAAACGCTTCAGTGAAGTGGGCACTCGTTAGGGAGAGCGCGCTTCACCAAGGGTTCCAAACAGGTGTGGAAAAACAACTAGACCGCTACTGTGTTTGTCCCAAGGCAGCCATTTGAAATTCCTTTTTTTGCCACAACACATCCCAAGAGTGATTCTTCATGAAGTTTTCTTTTCTCTTCGGCCAGCATGAGTTTAACAAGGCACACACTGAACCTGCCACACTTGTTGAGGGTCCAGCGGTCCTGACAGTACCCCCTACAAAGAAGTCCTCCAACTCATGGTTTAGTAGGAAATCTTTGATGAAAGATTCTCACTAGTCTAGGAGCATGAACATCTGATTCGACTTACCAGGACTGCTCCTCTGGACCATAATCTTTCCAAACCACTAGGTAGTATAGTTTTCCTTTAACCTTTTTTGAATCCAGGATTTCTTTTACCTCAAATTCAATTCCTGATTTTAATTGAATAGGTTTCAGGGGGTAGTTCTTTTCTCAGCTCTAGAGATGCCCTCTTCAATAAAGAGACATAAAAACTGGATGAATCTTAAACTTAGGTGGTAACTTCAACCGATAAGTTACTGGATTTACCTTTTCCTCAATCGGATAGGGTCCAATAAACCCAGGTTGAAATTTCTGATTTCTTTTAAACCTAAGATTCTTCGTACTTATCCAAACTTAATTTCCTTCCTCCAAAGGAGGACCATCCCTTCTTTTCTTGTCTGCATAGGTGTTATACTTCTTTTTGACTTGTTCTAAAATTCTGGACGCAGTCTTATGGAAAAGACTCAGATGAGACACCAAATCCTTAACTGCTGGGACTGGGATTTTGGTTTGTTGAACAGTGGAATTTGGATGTCTCCCATAGTTTAGTTAAACGGGGAATAACCTGTGGACACATTTTTAGCATTATTATATGCATTCTGTGCTGCCCATAAGTAATCGGACCAATCCTTATCTTGTTTTAACTAGAATAATCTTAGGTATTGCTGTAGCTCTTGGTTCAACCTCTCAGTTTGACCGTCCGTCTCCGGGTGATAACTGGTTGAATACCGTGCCTCAATTCCCAAACCTTCTACAAAGGCTCTCCAGAAATGGGACAAGAACTGTGAACCCCGATCTGAAACAATGACTTTTGGAATCCCAGGTAGCTGCACTTTTTGTGTACTAAAGTTAGCAGCTAGTTGTTTTGCCATAGGAACCCCTTTTAGTGCTAGAAAGTGTGTCATCTTAGAGAATGCATCAACCATTACTAAAACTGTATCGAACCCCTGGCAAGAAGTTAAGTCAGTTATCAAGTCTAAGGTGACCGTGTGCCATGAAAGGGGGGGTAGGCATGGGTTGTAATAACCCTATGGGGCTTGCCGTTCCGATTTGCCTTGAGCGCAAATTTCACAAGTTTTAACATATTGTTCGATGTCTTAATTCATTTGAGGCCACCAATATTTTCTTTTCACCAAGTCTGCTGTTTTAGACTCTCCCTTATGTCCTGCCAATAGATCATCTTGGCACTCATGTAGTGCTTGGTTCTGCAACTCTCACGTGGGCAAGTATAAGGGCCCCTTATGGTAGGGTAGTTGGTGGAGGACTTCTCTTCCATCTTCTTGTTGGGCCCATTCTTGTACGGCTTCCGGACTTAAGGCTTGAGTGATTCATTCTTCCAAGTTCATCAGAGTGGTAACACAAATTATTTTAGAGTCTGGGATAATTGTTTGGTTCTTCGTCAGACTCTTTTCTTCTTCAGTTCGAATTCGAGATAAGGCATCCACCTTTCCATTTTGAGATCCTGGACTGTAAGTAATCACAAAGTCATAATCAGCAAAGTACAGTGACCACCGAAGTTGTCGGGGGGTAAGAGTCCTGGCTGACTTAAAAATTTTTAAATTACGATGATCACCAAAAACTGTTACCACGTGATTGGCCACCATAAGGTAATGTCTCCACTCCTTGAAGGCATCTTTGATCGCCAGCAACTCTTTCTCTGTTATGGTATAATTTATTTCAGCAGATGGTAACTTCCTACACCTGTAGGCGACTGGGTGGAGTTTGACTATCTCCTTATGTCTCTGGGATAATACACCTCCAACAGCGAAGTCTGAGGCATCGGTCTCTACATAAAATGGTTCAGTAGGATCTGCATGCAGGAGAATTGGTGCTGAAGTGAAGTTTTCTTTCAAGGATTTAAAGGCTTCCTCAGCTTCATCAGTCCAATCAAAGCGAATTCCTTTCTTGAGTAGACGTGTGAGTGGGATTATTTTTTGTGAAAACTCACTGATGAATCTCCGATAGAAGTTTGCAAATCCTATAAATCCTAGAACCTCTTTTACACTTGTTGGGGATTTCCAATCGATGACGACTTGAATTTTTCATTTATCCATGTTTATTCCAGTTGATGAAATAAAAAAGCCCAAAATCTCCACTTGTGAAACATTAAATGCACACTTCTCCAGTTTCACGAACAGTCAGTTCTCTCTGAGTTTTTGTAATACCTTCCTCACTTGTTCTTGATGTTGACTCTTGTCCGCTGAATAGATCAAGATATCGTCAATGTATACTATTGCACATCGATCAGTGAATTTGCTAAGAACGTTGTTGATAAAGTGCTGAAAAGAAGCTGGAGCATTGCATAGTTCATACGACATTACTTGGTATTCAAATAATCCAAACCTTGTTCTGAAAGCTCTTCCATTCATCGCCCTCCCGCATTCTGATTGGATGATAGGCTCCTCTTAAATCTAAGTTTGTGTAGATTTGTGCTCCTTTGACCTGATCCAACAGGACTGAGATGAGAGGAAGAGGATATCTATTCTTCTTTGGAATCTTGTTGATTGCACGATAGTCAATATAAGCTCTCAAATCTCCTTCTTTTTTTGGAACAAAAAATAGAGGCGAGGATACCGTTGATTGAGAAGGTCTGATAATCCCATTTGCCAGATATTTATCAATATATTCCTTCAAGTGTTGATGTTCTTTTTCTGTCAGGGCATAGACCCGACTACAAGGCATATTTAAGCCCTGATCAAAATCTATATCACAATCGTAAATACGATGTGGGGGTAATTGCTCAGCTTCTTGTTCATTGAACACGTCTTCAAAATCCTGATATTCCGGAGGTATTTCCTGTGAGTTTATTACGCACACCGAAACTTCTGCCATGCATAGAGAGTGTGCGGGGTTATCTTTATTTATTCTTCTCTCAATTCCAAAACAATTTCCCTTGCAATATTTTGAATTCATTTTGATGTTCTGGTGCTCCAATTGATGGCTGGATTGTGTTCTGTAAGCCAGGATAGTCCTAATATTAGTTGAAACTGGGGTGCATCATTTAGATTGCATTGAAGTTCTTCTCGGTGTCCATCTTCTGAAATCACTGGCACCGATTCTGTATGGCTCACAATGGGCCCAGACGAGAGGTTCGTTCTGTCGACCGCTCTGACTGGTTCAATCTTTATTTTTGGGATGGCTCTCAATCCAACCTTAGCTGTAAATTTTAACCCCAGAATCTACCATTACAGCTATTCCAGTCAGGGTAACTTGCCCAAAAAATGTTGTCATGGATAATATCAGCTGTGGTGAGGATGATTGCAAGGTGTTTGCCACCTGATGTTCCTTCAGAGTTGTTTCTTGATTAGCATCCACTGGTCCAACTCCTCCTTCAGGTGGTGCTGCGAGTTTTCCTTTGGCTTAAAGGAATTCTTTGATTTCTTCTGACAGTTTCTTATAAAGTGTCCACTTGACCCACAATACATACATAAGTTGCTGGCTCTTCTTTTATCTTTTTCTTCCTTAGAGAGTGGACCTCTTATAGTTCCTATTTGCATTGGTTCAGGACCTACTGGTCCTTCAGCTGATTTTCCAGCTTCCGGTTTAGTTCTGTTGAATCATTGAACTATTGGTTTTAAATCTCGTCTTCTTTCACCTTTCTTTCTCCTTGACGAAAATCTAATTCTAAAACCAGATCTATAAGGGCAGAGACTTCCGTGGGTCGATTTGGAATTTGCGCCAATACGTCTTTCAATTCATCCTTTAGGCCGTGATATAAAATTGCTGCTCTTTTACTCTTTGGCCAGTCTGTTTCCATCACTAACTTGTTAATCTGAGCCAAGTAAGCCACGAGGTCTCTGTTTCCCTGTCGTAGTTCAAGCAACTCATTATCTACTGCCTGAGAGATTCTTCATCTATCAAATATTCGAAGGAAGTATTGCTTAAACTCTTCATAGTTCTGTAAAAGTGTGTCATCTCGTGAAACCAAGGGCATAGACCATGACGCAGCATCTCCGCTCAAATATGATAAAACAAAGGCCACTTTGGAATGTGCGTTAGGGAAAATGGAAGGGTGGCACATGAAATGTAGAGAACACTGAGTAATGAAAATGTGTTCCTTTTGGGGCTCCCCAGTTCTGCTGTTTCTTTTCTTGAATTTATTACCACATTTGCTTTGCACACGAATCTACTCTGCATCTGCCTATGTATGTATTCATGTGAACTTAATTTTACATACCCCTAGTCGTTTAAGAACTAGCCTCTCTTCTTATTTTGTTGAGTTCTGTTGTTTGCAAGTTTTCCCTAATATATATCTTTCTTCTATGTTGTCTTTAAATCTGTAAAATAGATGAACATCTTTTAATGACTTTTCTATGAGGCATTAACCTAGTTATTATTGGTTTGTGAATTCACCTACCTATTTACTATAGAAGTCTTTTTTTATTTACTCTTTCACTGAAGATTTTCTAGAAGTTTTCTTTTGCTTTCTTTGGTCTTTCAAAATAAAGTTTATTGGATAATAATTTTCTGTAAACACTTGCTTTTAGTGGTTGCAGAAAATAACTAATAATATTGCTTTTCTTGTCTCCCTTTATTTATTTACATACAGGTCTTAACTGAGGCTCTTCATTTTATAAGGTAAGTGAAGATATTTCTAATAACAGAACTTATATACAACTAGTCTTTTCTTTCTTAATTCTAAAGAGAGTCTGTCACTTAGCTGAAATGCACATTCGTATCTTCTTTCCGTTTACTCCAGGGGTTAACTGCTGTCGAGAAGACTGAGGCGGGAGGAGTCACGGAAGGAGTCTCCAGATGACGTCTTTAATCCTCCAGGCATAGGGAACTTCTTCGGGCGAGAAACTAAGGAAACAAGCAGTTTCCTACAGGCTCAAATATCAAGGAAATAGCGCTGGGAAACTACATAAGGGGAAAAATTCCATTTGTCAAGCAGCGAGGGAAAAACAGGTACGAACTTGAGAAATGCTTCAGTGAAATGATCACTTTTTTAGGGAGAGATTGCTTTACCAAGGGTTCCATACAGGTGTGGAAAAGCAAATAGACCACTACTGTGTTTGTCCCACGGTGACCATCTTGAAGTTCCTTTTTTGCCACAAAACGCCCCAATAGTGATTATTCATAAAGTTTTATTTTCTCTTCGACCAGCATGATTTTAACAAGGCACACACTGAACCTGCCAGACGTGTTGAGGGTCCATCGGTCCTGACACACAGGCACTACCTTTGCACTAAAGCAATCTGCCAGGCACTATTCATGCACTCCTCCATTCCCTCAAACATTAACCATGTACTCATCCATGCACTCAGATACTACCCCTGCACTCATGCAATCCCCCAATCAGCACCCATGCATTCCTTCAATTACCCAGGCACTACCCATGCATTCATCCATGCACTCAGGCACTACACAAGCAATCCTCAAATCACCCAGACACTACCTAAGCACTCATGCAATCGCCAAGGTACTTCTGTTCCACTCATCAAATTACTTAGGCACTACCCCTACACTCATGCAATCAGTCAGGTACTACCCAAATACTCCTCCAGTCACCCAGGCACTATTCCTGCACTCATGCAATCAGCCAGGCACTACTCATGCAGCCCTCCAAACACTCAGGCACTTCTTTTGCACTCATCCTTTCCCTGAAAACATTACCCATGCACTCATCCATGCACTCTGGTACTACACCTGCACTTATGCAATAATTCACGCACCTCCCATGCATTCGACCAACACCCAGGCACTACCCCTGCACTCATGCAACCACTCGGGTAATTGTTGTATTTTTGACCAGTTTAGGTGGTTCTATTAGAACTGTTGTATTTAACCCCTTCCATGCTCATGACAGAACGGTTCCGTCATGAGCGTCGGTTGAGCTGTGCTCATGACGGAACCTTTCTGTCATGAGCCGATAGGCTCATTAGAACCTTCAGCACAGCGTGAAAATTCGCGCCGCGCTGAAGGGGTTAAAAAAGACAATTTCTGAATTTTTTCTGTATTTTCAAATTATTTTTTTGGGGTGTTTTTGAAGTTTTTTCTAACAAAAAATTGAACAGTCCAACATGACTAGTTCAAATAAACAGGAAAAATAAGATTGTCAAGCATATAAATAATAATTAACACTTGTGAGTTTTTATACTGTTAAGAATTACGTCAATACAATGCTCGCCAACACAAAGGTTAACTTGACATTTACAATAGTTGATTGAAGCAGTAACTAGCTCCGGAAAAATATGTGGCTTAGGTGAAGGTAGAACTGCTGCACCCGATGTTGATGGTGCATTAGGATCAGCCTGGGAAGCTTGCTCACTTTTCTGATGCAGCATCAGTTCTTCGGCCAAACGATTTAGATGCATTGTTTCTAGGTGCCTATTCACAGATGAGGTGGTGCGCAAATATTTTTTGTCTGAACCTCAAGAAAGCACCCTTTTGCACACAGTGCAAGTGATTTTTCTGGTGTTCACTTTCTTCTCCCCCACAGGCACTGTACTATGTCCATGCTATGCTTACTTTTTTTTTTACAGGCTCTTCCATTTCCTCAGGCTCTTCCAGCAGATCTTTCTCAGGATGACTGGATGTCATTTCAGTGACAAATAATTCAAAACACCCAAAAAAAAGAATTATAAGAGTCTACAAAAAAGAGGTCTTGACACACCCAAAATGAGAGGAATAAAACAGGTGTTGGATCCTCCTTCTAACAGAATGAAAAGGTTTTAAACCAATCAAAAGCTTTCTTTGAAGGTCACATGGATTCACGTACGGAAAACCCACCCATTGCGCAAACAATCACCATCCATAAAATCTGCTACACTTAATTCTAAAGTATATATCAGTGTTCATAAATTGTTCTTTAAAGTATTTTAGTGAAAGTCTTAAAGCAAAACCCATATTTAAACTTTCCACAGTGAGATTACATACTTAAAAAAATTATGCTAAACTCGGGACCCCTGCGCGATTCTGGAAATACATGCCTGCAGGGGTTGCGGATCCATGCACCCATCCCATAGGTTCGCTTAGGGTGCGTCCCCTTTTTTAAAAAAAAACTAAAAAAGATAGTTAGCATAAGAAATCAACAAAACAACTTTCATAGTATTAAAAGCATTAATTCAAGATAATAGAAATTTGAGTTGTTTAAACAAATAGCTCTAAATCTTCAAAAGATTGATTTGATTTGATTTGATTTGATTTCAGATTTGTAAAGCGCATAGCTACCCTGGGGCGTCCCAGCGCTGACAATCAACCTGCAGCATTCAGAGGGGGGAAGTTGTGGGGAGAGTTTTATGGGAAGAGCCAAGTTTTTAATCGCCTACGGAAGGCCAATAGGTTGGTTTCTCTTCGTATGGGGAGTGGGAGGGAATTCTACAGCTTTGGAGCATTATATGAGAACAGTCGCCCCCCTGAGCAGGCCTTTCTTATTCTGGGGACACTGGCCAGGGAGAGGGAGTCTGATCTAAGCTGTCTGTTGGAGTGATGTGGTTGGATGAGGGGTCTCAGAATAGGCGGGCCTCTGCCTTGAAGTATTTTATGTGAGATGCAGAGGGTTTTAAAGGTGATCCTTTCCTGAATTGGGAGCCAGTGTAATGATCTGAGGGCAGGTTTGGCAGAGCATCTGGATTTGGTCCCGGTCAGGAGTCTGGCAGCGGTGTTTTGGGCACATTGCAGTCTGTTGATGACCAATGAGGGAGCACCTAAATATAGGGAATTTCCGTAGTCCAGTCTAGAATTAACTAGCCCCTGCATTAGCAGTTTCCTGGACTGAAAGGGGATTAATTGGAGGATTTTTCGAGCTATCTGTATGAGGCCAAAGCATGTGCCGGCGGTTTTTCTAGCCTGGACTTTAAAGTTGAGGTCCTGGTCCATCCAGATACCAAGGCTCTTAACTTCAGTCTTGGGGGTAGGGGGTGATCCCATACAAGGTGGCCAGGTGAGGGAAGGGGAGAGTGGGCGTGGGTCCCCAGAAGAAGGATCTCAGATTTCTCTTTGTTAAGTTTCAGACGAGAATCGCACATCCATTGAAATATATTCTGGAGGCAAGATGACAGGTTGTCCAGACATTTGGTCGCCTGGTTTATAGAGACGACCAGCTGGGTATCGTCGGGGTACATAACAGTTTTTATGCCGAATGAAGTTACGATGTCTTCGAGGGGAGACATGTATACGTTAAAAAGTGTGGGGCTCAGGGAGGAGCCCTGGGGGACCCCACACTGGAGGGGGAGAGCTCTGGAATTAACTGAGCAGTCGGTCACCTGGAAGGTTCTGCCTTCTAGGAAGGATTTGATCCAAGACAGGGCGGTACCGGAAATTCCTGCCATGCTAAGACGGTGGATAAGGATGGCGTGATCCACCGTGTCGAAGGCGGCGCTCAAGTCCAGGAGGATCACTGCCACTGATCCTCCCGCATCTAGGATGGTTCTTGCCTCTTCGACCATAGCTAGGAGTGCGGTGTCCGTTCCCTGTCCTGGTCTAAACCCTGTCTGGGATTGGCCGAGAAGGTTGTTAGATTCTAAGAAGAGGGAAAGTTGTTGATTGACAATCTTCTCAGCCACTTTTCTGATGGCCGGGAGGAGGGAGATAGGTCTAAAGTTAGACAGGTCAGCGGGATCGAGGTGGGGCTTTTTGAGAAGCGCGCGGACTGTGGCTTTTTTCCAGTTGGTTGGAACGATGCCTTGAGCAAAAGATGCATTGATGAGATTAGTGAAGGGGGAGGAGACCGCGGAAGCGACCACTTTTAATTTGCTTATGGGAGCCGGGTCTGTGGGAGCCCCACTCTTCACTGTATGAAGGGTGGTCAGAAACAGTTCTGTGGACACCTGGGAGAACGCCTCGAGACGTGGAGCCTCCGGACAAGTGAGAGGAGTCGGGGTGTGGCGAGGTGCTGTGGGTGGGGAGGGTTTTTAGGATGTTGTTAATTTTTGTTGAGAAAAACTCAGCTAGCTGATTGCATCTAGTGCCAGATGGATCTGGTATGGGCAGTGGTTCCGGGGTTTTCGTTAGAAGACGAACGATACAGTAGGTTTCTTTGGCGGAGTTAGCTGCAGCTAGTATTTTTCCCTCGAAAAATGTGGCCTGGGTGTTTTTTATGCAGGTTTTGTACTCCTTCATGGCTGACCTGTATTCCTTTTTACTTTTGTTAGCTCAGTCCTTTCTCCAGAGGCGCTCAAGCTTTTTACACCTTTTTCTAAGTTCACGTAGTTCTGGGGTGAACCAGGGGGATTTAAAAGTTCCCTTTTTACTGGGGAGGGGTTTGACGGGAGGATTGCGTCAAGGGATTGTTCGATCCAGGAGCGGAGTTGGACTTCTGCTCGGGAGGGATCTGGGTCATGCTCAGGTGTAGTGGAGGCTAGTTTGTGGATCCAAACTGCTGTGTCCGGTTTTTGCCATGGGCGGGATGGTGCTTGGGGAGGTGGTCTATCCGGAGCTTCGTTTGAGAGTTGAAGCTTAAAAGGGATTAAGTGGTGGTCTGACCAAGGGATGGGAAGGGGTTCGTTCACTACTAGGCTAGGGAGGTTAGTGAATATGGGGTCCAGCAAGTGGCCCTTAGAGTGGGTGGGCTGATTGCATTTTAAGTGAATATTAAGGGAGGCTAGGTCTTCCTTAAGGTCCTCCGCTATTTTGTTTGATGAGTCATCGAAATAGAGATTTAGGTCTCCTAAGACCGTAAAGTTGGGGGATAGACAGGCAAGAGAGGAGGTCATTTCCACTAGGGATTTGCAAAAAAGACTTTGCTGTCCTGGAGGGCTGTAGACGAGGATTCCCGAGAGGGTTTTTGACGGGGATAAGTGGATGGAGAAACGGACATTTTCACAGTCCCGAATTGGGCTGTCCTTGAAGTGACAGGACAGATTATTTCTGTAAATAATTGCGATTCCGCCCCCTATCCCGGAGAGTCTGTCCTGATGTTTGATTAGGTAACCGGGGGGAGTGTTTGAACTATGTCAGGGTCTGAAGTGGAATTGATCCATGTTTCAGTGAGAAAAAGAACCTCGAGTTCAAATTCCAGCAAAAGCAGATTGATTTCTGCTCGGTGTTTCGGGAGGGACCTGCAATTGAGTAAAGCCATCTTAATCCATCGTGTTTTCGGGGGGATTCGTGGCGTCAGCCTGTATGGGCAAACCGAGCAACAGGATTGTCCTTCCTCTAAAGATATAATGTGGCAGCAAGGAGTGGGAAAGATGTTCCCGAGTTGGAGGAGGGTTTCTTGGGTATACCTCAATGGAGATGGTGTTAGAGTTGCAGAGGTCCCGGGCTCGAGGCTCGGTCTGCGCGGACGGGCGCAGATGGGCTTGCCTTTGGCGCGCCATCGGCGCGCTGGCGGCGCGCCCGCAGCGTGCGTCCGCCGCGCGTCCGACTGAGGCATAACCTTAAGGGGCGAAAGGGGTGGGTGTGGCTTCGGGGTAGTGGGCGTGGCCTCATTACCAGGCTGAGATAGTACCCGCGGCAGCTTTTACGTCGGCTGCGCGGGGTGATTACTGTTGAGTTGAAGGAGGGGGAGTGCCCAGGGTAAAGTGCTACAAGCAGGTAAAACAATTTTTAACAGATTCACAATGTTTAAAAAAAACGCTAAGCGTTCCTCCCGGCTTATGCCTCAGGAGCTGTCTGGTAGACTGAATGCGAGCTGACACTAATAGCGCGACGTATATGTTACCAGTGGGCGTGGCCTCAGGGTAGTGGGCGTGGCCTCGTTACCAGGCTGATGGCGGCAAGAATGAGATAGTACCCGCGGCAACGTTTACTTCGGCTGCGCGGGGTGATTACTGTCGAGTTGAAGGAGGGGGAGTACCCAGGGTAAAGTGCTTCAAGCAGGTAAAACAATTTTTAACAGATTCACAATGTTTAAAAAAACGCTAAGCGTTCCGTCCGGCTTCCGCCTCAGGAGCTGGCTGGTAGACTGAATGCGAGCTGACACTAATAGCGCAACTTATATGTTACCAGTGGGCGTGACCTCAGGATAGTGGGCGTGACCTCGTTACCAGGCTGATGGCGGCAAGAATGAGATAGTACCCGCGGCAGCATTTACGTCGGCTGCGCGGGGTGATTACTGTCGAGTTGAAGGAGGGGGAAAGCCCAGGGTAAAGTGCTACAAGCAGGTAAAACTATTTTTAACAGATTCACAATGTTTAAAAAAACGCTAACCGTTATTTCCGGCTTCCTCCTCAGGAGCTGTCTGGTAGACTGAATGCGAGCTGACACTAATAGCGCGACTTATATGTTACCAGTGGGCGTGGCCTCAGGATAGTGGGCGTGGCCTCATTACCAGGCTGATGGCGGCAAGAATGAGATAGTACCCGCGGCAATGTTTACTTCGGCTGCGCGGGGTGATTACTGTCGAGTTGAAGGAGGGGGAGTGCCCAGGGTAAAGTGCTTCAAGCAGGTAAAACAATTTTTGACAGATTCACAATGTTTAAAAAAACGCTAACCGTTCCTTCCGGCTTCCGCCTCAGGAGCTGTCTGGTAGACTGAATGTGAGCTGACACTAATAGCGCGACTTATATGTAACCAGTGGGCGTGGCCTCAGGATAGTGGGCGTGGCCTCGTTACCAGGCTGATGGGGGCAAGAATGAGATAGTACCCGCGGCAGCGTTTACGTCGGCTGCGCGGGGTGATTACTGTTGAGTTGAAGGAGGGGGAGTGCCCAGGGTAAAGTGCTACAAGCAGTTAAAACAATTTTTAACAGATTCACAATGTTTAAAAAAACGCTAAGCGTTCCTTCCGGCTTCCTCCTCAGGAGCTGTCTGGTGAACTGAATGCGAGCTGACACTAATAGCGCAACGTATATGTTACCAGTGGGCGTGGCCTCAGGATAGTGGGCGTGGCCTCGTTACCAGGCTGATGGCGGCAAGAATGAGATAGTACCCGCGGCAGCGTTTACGTCGGCTGCGCGGGGTGATTACTGTCGAGTTGAAGGAGGGGGAGTGCCCAGGGTAAAGTGCTACAAGCAGGTAAAACTATTTTTAACAGATTCACAATGTTTAAAAAAACACTAAGCGTTCCTTCCGGCTTCCGCCTCAGGAGCTGTCCGGTAGACTGAATGCGAGCTGACACTAATAGCGTGACTTATATGGTGCGAGTGGGCGTGGCCTCAGGATAGTGGGCGTGGCCTCGTTACCAGGCTGATGGCGGCAAGAATGAGATAGTTCCGCGGCAGCGTTTACGTCGGCTGCGCGGGGTGATTACTGTCGAGTTGAAGGAGGGGGAGTGCCCAGGGTAAAGTGCTCCAAGCAGGTAAAACAATTTTTAACAGATTCACAATGTTTAAAAAAACGCTAACCGTTCCTTCCGGCTTCCTCCTCAGGAGCTGTCTGGTAGACTGAATGCGAGCTAACACTAATAGCGCGACTTATATGTTACCAGTGGGCGTGGCCTCAGGATAGTGGGCGTGGCCTCGTTACCAGGCTGATGGGGGCAAGAATGAGATAGTACCCGCGGCAGCGTTTACGTCGGCTGCACAGGGTGAATACTGTCGAGGTGAAGGAGGGGGAGTGCCCAGGGTAAAGTGCTACAAGCAGGTAAAACAATTTTTAACAGATTCACAATGTTTAAAAAAACGCTAAGCCTTCCTTCCGGCTTCCTCCTCAGGAGCTGTCTGGTGAACTGAATGCGAGCTGACACTAATAGCGCGACTTATATGTTACCAGTGGGCGTGGCCTCAGGATAGTGGGCGTGGCCTCGTTACCAGGCTGATGGGGGCAAGAATGAGATAGTACCCGCGGCAGCGTTTACGTCGGCTGCGCGGGGTGATTTCTGTCGAGTTGAAGGAGGGGGAGTGCCCAGGGTAAAGTGCTACAAGCAGGTAAAACAATTTTTAACAGATTCACAATGTTTAAAAAAACGCTCAGCGTTCCTTCCGGCTTCCTCCTCAGGAGCTGTCTGGTGAACTGAATGCGAGCTGACACTAATAGCGCGACGTATATGTTACCAGTGGGCGTGGCCTCAGGATAGTGGGCGTGGCCTCGTTACCAGGCTGATGGCGGCAATAATGGGATAGTTCTCACGGCAGCGTTTACGTCGGCTGCGCGGGGTGATTACTGTCGAGTTGAAGGAGGGGGAGTGCCCAGGGTAAAGTGCTCCAAGCAGGTAAAACAATTTTTAACAGATTCACAATGTTTAATAAAACGCTAAGCGTTCCTCCCGGCTTCCGCCTCAGGAGCTGTCTGGTAGACTGAACACGAGCTGACACTAATAGTGCGACTTATATGTTACCAGTGGGCGTGGCCTCAGGATAGTGGGCGTGGCCTCGTTACCAGGCTGATGGTGGCAAGAATGAGATAGTACCCGCGGCAGCGTTTACGTCGGCTGCGCAGGGTAATTACTGTCGAGTTGAAGGAGGGGGAGTGCCCAGGGTAAAGTGCTACAAGCAGGTAAAACAATTTTTAACAGATTCACAATATTTTAAAAAACGCTAAGCGTTCCTCCCGGCTTCCGCCTCAGGAGCTGTCTGGTAGACTGAATGTGAGCTGACACTAATAGCGCGACTTATATGTTACCAGTGGGCGTGGCCTCAGGATAGTGGGCCTGGCCTCGTTACCAGGCTGATGGCGGCAAGAATGAGATAGTACCAGCAGCAGCGTTTACGTCGGCTGTGCAGGGTGATTACTGTTGAGTTGAAGGAGGGGGAGTGCCCAGGATAAAGTGCTACAAGCAGGTAAAACAATTTTTAACAGATTCACAATGTTTAAAAAAACGCTAAGCATTCCTCCCGGCTTCCGCCTCAGGAGCAGTCTGGTAGACTGAATGATATATATATATTTTTAAAAGGTGATTATAATTTGTAAATTTATTCTTTACAAATTATGAATACCTTCAAAAAGAGAAGTTCATAAAATACTTCCAAACATTTTAAAATAAAAGGGATTCTATAAAACACTTAGAAATTCTTTGAAAAAGCATAGATGACAGTGATTAAATACTTAAGGACTAGCATTTAGAAAACCTTTGAAAATTCATTGAAAAAGCCATAGGTTTCAGGGACTTTATAGTTAGGTAATAGCATTGAAAAAACCTTAGAAATTCACTGAAAAAAACATAGGTGTCTGGGAAGTTATAGTTAGGAATCAGCATTTAAAAAACGTTAGAAATTCACTAAAATAACAGCGGTTTCAGGGATGTTCTAGTTAGTTTCAGGTACCATTCTCAAACCATTAACACATCAATACCAGTTAGTACATACACACTCACTAACTCCTTGACTCACTATGGGGCCTCTAGTGCAACAGATGCAGGTCCGGTCCTTCTCACCCAGGCAGGAGGGCAGTAGGCAGCAGGCAGCAGGTCAGCACAGCAAGTCAGCAGTCCTTTAGAGCAGCAGTCCTGCAGAGTGGCAGTCCTTTCAGCAGCCCAGACATTCTTCTTCCTGGCAGAGTTTTCACAGGTCCAGAAGTTTACTAAAGAGGTGGTGTCTGATGTCCAATATTTATAACTGGTGCCATTCCTGTGGAAGTTGGGAGAGGCTTCTCGAAACTACATTTGGAGTGCCAAGATACCCTGTACACTCTGTCCTGGCTCCATACTAACTATGGGGGGTGTGGAGGTAGGACATATCCTATTCAAGTGTAAGTAGGGCTGTGCCCAGCTCCACCCTGCCAGTGATTGCCCATCCAAGCACACCTAAGATCCCATTGTGTGTGGCTGTCAGGGAGGAATGCACATAGGCCCACTGAGAACTATATCCAGTCATGTGACCCAGAGATAGGCAGCAGGCACTAAATGGCTAAGGCAGGAAAATGCCTTCTTTCTAAAAAGTAAAAGATACAAAATTGATGGACGGAATGCAGAACACATCAATATATTGACCCACAGTCAGGAGATCTGGGTTAAATCCATCATTCTTTTGCTCACCATGCCACCCCAGTTTAGACCTGGTCATATGCAAATCAATCTTGACCCCGTGCCTCATGGGAACCGTCCAGCCTGAACTGTCAGGCCAGGTCCTCCCTGGACTGGAAACAAGCATCCTAGGACCGATTTGGGGGTTTCACCCCTCATCAGCCAGGATAGCTTGAATCCAGTGGCACAATGAGCCCGTGACCCACGCATGGGCATACACGGTGCACTTAGGGCAAGAAAGCAAAAGACACACAATTGATGGATGAATATATGACATTGTTCTGCATATTGTCCATCAATTGTTCTTTTAGCATGTGTCACCCTAATGGGACCAGTATACCCAGATGTAGGTCCTGGCTAATGAGTGGTGAAACTCCAAACCGGTGCTAGGATCTTGATTTGTATATGGCTGGGTTCAAACTGAAATGGCATAGTGAGCAAAAAAAGGATGGATTTAGGCCCAGTTCTCTGTACTGGGGTGAATGTATGACATTATTCTGCATTCTGTCCATGAATTGTTCTTTTTAATTTCAAAAAGTGGAATTTTCGGAATTATAACAAAAAATCAGACTTTACCATGAGATAGGATTTTTCATTACAATTCCAAAGACACCAAACATAAACTGCTTATGTGTTACATTCAGAAATTACAGCTTATTAAATGGAAAAACATAAACCCTAGTTTATCCTACAGGAGAGGTAGGCCTTGCAGTACAGAGCATCTAATTTAAGAGCTTTTCATAACCAAGACTTGTGAAACATTAAAGTACATTTCCAACTTTTAAAATACACTGCACCCTGCCCTCTAGGTTGTCCATGGCCTTACTCAAGGGATGAATTGCAAGTATTAAATAGGAACGTTGGGCCCTGCAAAAGGTTTGATTTGACAAGTTCAAATGACAGTATAAAACTGCACTTATAGGTTGCAATGGCAGACCTGAGAAATGTTTAAAGTGCTACTTAAGTGGATGGCATAACCAGTGCTGCAGGCCCACTAGTAGCATTTAATTTACAGGCCTGGGCACAGGTATTGCCACTTTACTAGGGACTTGCAAGTAAATTAAATATGCCAGTTGTGCATACGCTAATTTTATCATGTTTTAAGGAGAGAGCACAAATACTTTAGCACTGGTTAGCAGTGGTAAAGTGCGCAGAGTCCTAAAAGCCAACAATAATGGTCTCAGAAAATAAGAGGGTGAAGTCAAACAGTTTGAAGAATACACCTGCATAAAGGGCCAAGTCAATTAGCTGGGATCCCTTCTATAATGTTTCAATGGAGGCTTTTCTGAGCATGCACTATCAAGAACCAAATTCCAGTTGCAACCCCAGACACTGCAGAACTTGTGTCCCTTTATGCTCTCCGGACAGCACTATCTCAAAGTCATTACTCTGGCCTTGCTCCACTTTCCACTATCTTCTGCTATCAAATGCTTCCTGACCAGATGTATCACATTTATTGGGTCTTACCACTTGAATTCTCTTTCTGCATACTGGGGCTTTTGACGTTGGCTAAAACGCTTCTACCTTTCTTCCCTTTCTTTACTAAACGTAACCTGGTCTTTATTAAACCTCTGAGAGTATGGCCATATGAAATGTAGGAGAAACTTATTGTGTGTAAATAGTGTGTTTGGTTTTGCTCAATGCCCCTAAATGTATATGAGTTCAGTGGCAGGAAAGTGTTAACTGCCTGGCCACTAGGAACACATTGACAATAATGTGATATGGGGGACTGCCCGAAGGCTTACTACATTTGTCTGAAGAACATTCTGAATGCAAGATTCATCTCTGGCAGGGCTAAGGAGAGCAGAGGTTTTTTTCACCATGTGGAGTTGTGAGCTGAGAGAGACATGAACATTTGTAGATATCAAATAGAAAACGTATTTCTGTCCCCGAACCCAAAGGTAGACTCTTGGAAGAATAGATGAGCATGGAGTCCTGAAACCTATCAGCTTCTGGGGAAGGCTGAAATATGACAGATGTTGAAGCAAAGGTTCTCTGAAAGAAATGTCTTCTCTCAATTAAGCTTTCCTCATTATCGTGTAGTTTTGAATATAGAAATATGAAATATAATTCTGAAAAAAATGGAGATCAGGATCCTCAATCCTCCCTTGCTGAACCTCAAGAGACTTAACCCAAGTGAGTCCACTTCAAGATAGTGAGATCACATCCTTTACAAATAATTGAGTAGATCTTGTACTTTAAACATCCCCGATGATGCTCCAGCCTGTCACATAAATAGTATGCCCACCATTAATCAAATTTCTCAGTTAAAGCATCACTGCCAAAGTTAAAGTACAGGTTTACTGCTGCAATTTCTACAGTACTACAAGTTTCTAATCAGGAATCTGAAGTGTTCTTATATATCAACTGTAGGAGGACTGTGGGCTTTTGCTCTGTGTAAATATTAAAACCACAGGTTTCCTTGAGACAGCATATTTATGTAAATAGTGTTCTTTGAACAGTTAATCCCATTTTTATTAAATAATTGCTTTGGTGGTGTACCAGTTACATTTGTACACATTTCTTTAGTGTGGTGCCAATTGACATCAAAGAGATGGAAAGATACTACAAAATGAAGACAATGGTTCTTGGTAAGTGTGCCACACCCTATACTGAATGTCTCAGCCTCACAAAATGGTATGTGTTATACAGATTTGTAAAGCACACTATCAACCTATAGGGGATCCTGGTACTGAGCAGGCGAGAATGAAGACAAACTAATTCCTAGTGGGACTTCTCTAAAATCTATGTCTTCAGCTTCTTGTGAAATTCAAGAAGTGAGAAGGTGGCTGTTATGTTTAGGGGCTGGTTGTTCACCTCTTTAGGAGCAAGGTAGGACAAGGTTCAACCCATGGATCTGTTTTTTCGCATAAATGGGATGTGTACAAGTAGGAGTTCCGATGATGCAGATTTGTCTGGAAGGTTTCAGAGCTCCTTCAAGTGTGATGTGATGTGAGTGGAGTGTGTAGGGGCTTGGGAGAGAGCCTGGCCGTAGAGTTCTGAATGATCTGCAACCTTCTGGTAAGTTTTTTTTTTATTGAGACAGGCATAGAGAGGAGACAGAGAACATTTGCAAGGGAAGATGGTGGCCGGTCGATAAGCCCGGTCGGGAGCTCCATGCCTGGGCTCTGTAGAAAGGCGCTACAAGCAGAGAGGAGCTGCTGCTTCTGACAGCTTTAACAATCTTAGGATCGTGGGGCGCACCGCGGATATTATACCTGAGCACTCCGAGGAGTTTTAAAAATGAAGCTTTAACTACTCTTTGCCTTCTCTCTGCCGATGCTCACGCCTACGCGTTGTTGTTGTACACGCGATTGAACGGCAGGCAGGCAAACACCACAGCTCCACTAACTACCGGGGGCATCTTGCATTTCATTGAAGTACTCACCGGGGGCAAAGGTCCAGCGTAATGGTAGTTTTCTCCGGCGTCCTGATTGAGGTTGCCGGCGTCGCCGCGGAAGTACTGGAGCAAAGTCCCGGATCACCACAGCGGGGCTCTCTCATCCGTGAATCGGCAATCCATGCAAACGCTGGTTGGTGGGAGGCGGCGTCACAGGCTCGACAAAACTGTAGGAGAGCAGTGAGCCGGATCTTGGTGTTTCTTAGAGGTAAGGCGGGGGGAGCTGAGGTATGGGACAGTCCTGTTCTGCATTCTGGGGAATGTAAATACTTAAAAGTCTGCCTGGGAGATCGGTCTGGTTTGGACTTGTTCCAGCTCCAAAACGGGGTGCAATCAGCAGATTCTCTCATTAATTTAAGATCCCTGAATAAGTTAAGCAGTCTGGGAGAACTTAACTTGGCTGACTACCCGGTAGAAGCTCTGTTAGATTCATCAGAAAAGGAACTTCGCCCCCATTTTTGTCTCTCACTTTACCAGCATATAAACACTGCAGGTAGGCCTTTTGTAGTAAAAGTGGAGGGGGAAAAGGGAAGTACAAACAGTACAATCTATCCATCAGTCAACTCAATAGACCTGACTTTGGATAAAATCAGCGACCAAGAAGCAGGAAAAATTGCATTTAAGGTGGATAAAGGAACTACAGCAGACTCTGAACTGAGGGGGAGGTCCTCTTACTGTCTAAGGAGCAGGCAGTTCCTTAAAACAACTTCCCCGCACGGGGTAACAAGCTAAACAGCCAGTCATTCCACGAATCACAAAAAGAGTTTCACGAAAATCTCTAAAATTGCAAGTAGGCAAACCTTCAAACAAAAAGGGGCTTGCAGAAGATAAACTGGAAGTAGGCGAAGGGGGAAAAACCGCCAAAATAAAATTCACTCCCTTGTTAAGGTCCTATTTTAAAGTGCAAGAGCGGGCTCAGAATAAACTCACAATGGAAGACTTTGCTCCTCCAGTGCTAGTAGAAGCTCTGACGGTTGCTATAACTAATGCCCCCTCAGAGGTCCTCACAAGGGAGCCAGTAGAACAGCTACAGCTACAGGAAGGGTTGCAGACTTCGGACCTAAATCAGACCATAATCCAGAGTTCACCCTCTAGTCAGAACTTGAGTCAGGCCCAAGGCTCACTTCAGGGCCCCGCTAGAATTGTACCTAATAGCCCTTCTAAAAATCCTCCCACTAATCCTACTTATCCTACTAATCTGCAGAGTGACTCACGAAGCAGTACGGATGTTATGTTGGAAAAAATGCTCGACGAGATGACATCCAGGTTCAAAATATCAGAAGATAATCAGAACAAATTCCACGAAAGATTTGAATCTTTGGACTCCAAACTAATAGCTCTAAATGATAGAGTCTCCTCAGCGGAAGCAGAAGTTGAGGGTCTAACTAGGAAGGTAGAGCTAACTGAGAAGGATATTAGAATCTTGAAGGCAAATGACAAAAGCATAGTTGAAAATTTAGAAGCTTTAGAAAATCAGTCCAGAAGGTGCAATCTCAAATTTCTTAATGTTCCAGAGGGCAAGAAGGGTCGGATATAAAGAAATTCATAATAGCACTTATAGAGGAGCACTTCCCATGAAGTAAAACCCTTGGCTTGTAAGGTGACATTCAGCGGGTACACCGGGACCCTTTTGGGAAGCCCAAAGAGAGGAAGAATCCAAGAAAGATTCTAATAAACTTTAGAACTTATACTCTCAAAGAGAGGATCCTAAGCGAAGCTCTGAAAAGTGGGGCATATAGCAACGATGACTGGTCTTTTAGGATTCGATCCGACATTGCAAAAGTGACACAAGACAGGAAATGGGAGCTGTGTCAAAAAATGCCCGAACTAAAAGCACTCGGGGCAACTGTCCAAATGAAGTTCCTGGCCTCACTTAGGATTATGTGGAGGAATAAGATGTACAACATTAGAGATCCTCAGGAAGTCGAAACACTTTTAGAACAGATGGGCGACCAGATCCAAATACATTCACATTCCTAACATTCCTAACATAAAATGTAATCACCAGTGATGAAACGGTAGCAGTAGCAGCAGCATCAGCACTCTCTTAGCACTCTCACAGAATTTTACTCACTCAGGCACAGGACTCGAAGTGGGCTAATATTAAGGACCAAAGGAAAGGGAGGCTTCCCCAGGGAGGGAGGGTGTTTCCCGTGTCTTCTTTTTTCTTCTCTTTCCGTTTATTTTGCACAATCACATTTGGTTTAATGTATACACTAGAGGGAAAAAGGGGGGGCACAAGGGAGAAGGGAGCAAAGTAGGGAAAAATTTTAAAAAAAAAGTCCTCAGCAAAATGTTGATTAACCTGTTGCGTAATGAGGACTATTTTCGTTTTTAAGAGACTGGCATAGAGGGTGTGCACCTAGTCAAGCTTGCTTCTGTGCAGGGTGTGTGTGACAAATATATGAGTGCTGTTTGGGAGATATTTTGAAATGAGTGCAGTCTTAGCTCTGCAGGCCACATGGTAGAATCCTACAGTAAAGTGCTCTACCCAGAAGACACAATTTTGACCTTGCTGGTTCTCAGTTTTAGACAGTTGGTCTACATCCAGTGGGTTATTTCACTCATACTCGCATTGAACTTGATCAGGGTTCTTAGTGGTGTCTTGTCCATGAGGGAGAGAATGAGTTATGTGTCATCGGCTTAGAAGAGGACATTGACGTCATGAAAACAGATGATGCTGACAAGGGGTATTATGTGTGTGTTGAAGAGGGTCAGGCTAAGGGAGGTTCCTTGCGGAATTCCTCAGATAAGGTCACAAGCATCAGAGGTGTATGGTGCCATGCTGTCTGCCTCGGTCCCTCTGTCAGGAAGGAGCACATCAATCAGAGTTGATGTTTTTAGGTTCCAGTGTTGTGTAGGCCTTGACTGAAGATGGGGTGGGATACCATGGCAAAAACTGTGGGGAGGTCCAGGAGGATGAGGGCCTCTGTTTCTCCTTTTACACAATTACAATTACACGGTTGTACCTAATCTCACTCTCATGCCGCTTCAAATTTTACTTCAATAAATCATGGTGCAAGCCCCAACACCCAAAGCTATCATTTGAATACAACTGAATATTCTTACCAATTATTTCTTCTAGCTAAAATTACTTGCCTGGTAAACTGGGCCTTATCCCTTAACCATCCTGTTAACTATTTCAACCAGCCTAGGGTTAGGAACTGTGTACTGGTGCGTGCCAAACCTCTCCTGAAACAACCTCATAGACTGTGAACATATTTGTACCACATTGTCTGTCAACGGATATAGGGCACTCTTTCACCATTTAATTCCCACTAAAATACTTGTACAGAGTTTTCTAGGCTCACTTCTGATGCACACACTACCGAATCCTACCGAATCATCTTTCATTACTGTGATGAATCAGTTCTTTTCTCCAAAACTGCTCCTTGGGACCACTATGTGAAATAGTTTTTCTTGAGATACTGTTGACAACACTTTCACTGGTTATGGAATATTAAAATTATTTATAAAGCGCACATATGCCAAGTGGTTTCTTCACACTGGTTTCAAAGGTTTATTTCAAAATTCTCACAATTTTCCCTCTAGGTTTATGGATAGTTTGTTTTCACATTTATTTGGTCATACTCGGCCTCCAATATTTCATTTTTATGCTTCTATATCATGCTTATTTTCAAATGTCCCTCTCACATCATTTGCATGAATATTCTTCTGCAACCACACTCAGAACTAAGTTCTTTAGCCTAGTCACCCCTGAATCACTAACTATTAGCATCCCTTTCACAATAATAGCCCCCTTCACATTTTGCACTTTTTAGGGCACACTCTTACAATACATTAATTTGTCACCTCCAATTTCTTGACCTCATTCATCTCCTCTTCCCACTTTGCACCCATGAATGTTCCCAAAACTCACTTTGTGACTTCTCCATCATACCTTACACCAAATCAATCATGTGGAGTCCTTGAATCTTCATCTACAACATTATAATTTCTTGCTATAGAATTCAGCCTGAAATTCATAGCTGCGTTCCACTTAGTAATTCCAAGTGTCTTACCTACCAGAACATTGGTTGGCACATTTACTAGGTTTTTGTGCAACGTAGTGCAGAAACTGTCTCATTTTAGGCTGCCATGTGCCAATGCACCCACCCTTGTACCATATTGCAAAGGTGTGTGCATTCTTATCAGAAGATGTGACCCCTCCCATTCAAAAACTATGTATTAATACTTTTTCCACTTTGTATGTGTCTAGGCCTTAAGAGTGTAAGGCCCAGCAGGGATCCTGCTGAGTAAATCCTGGTGAGTGAAGTGAAGTGTGAGGTACCCGATCCATGTGGGACCAATTCAAAAGTGCGGACTCTGTGCCCATTCTTGGGAAAGCTATGGCCATCACCCTTGTAAAACTTGAGATCGACAACCCTTGTGCGCCAAGAAAGGGCCCGTGAAGCTTAGGCTGTCGCCATTGTGCAAGTTGAGATCAAGAACCCCCGTTTACCAGTAGGGGGACTCCGGGAAGCTAGGGTCACCACCTGTGCTCACCACCTGTGCTCCTGCTAAAGTCAGCAACCTCCAGTGTATCAGAAGGAAGGCCACCAAAAAGAAAAGGAAGTCAGTGAGCGAGCCAAAAATGGCGACTCTTGTGTGACTAGGAGTGGGCCACTGTGAAGGGAGGGCTTTTGCCCTGAATCATTGTTCCACACTTAATGATTGCTACAGGAACTGAGAGAGGAGGCAGAACACATCATCAGGGAAAGATATTGAGTGCTGGTTACTCCCTCAATATCAGGAGACTGGAACCAGTGAAAAAGCACCCTAGCCCTCCTATGCTTGCCGGCTTATGTTGTGTCGAAACAGACTGCTCTAGATCCTCAACCTGATGAAGACGTGCACAAACTAAACACGTAAAGCTGCTAAGATTGATTCTTAAGGCCAAACCTAGACCTAGTCAATAAGTGACTAGCGTGGGACACATCTCAAAGTTGTCAACATTATTGATAGCATTTTCTTAATTTGCTAGTTCTTTAGTTTCCAATAATGTGTCTTCTATTTTAGTGTTTAATCCTGTGTTTAATACGATCACGAAACGTGTCTCACAAATACATTTATTTTGTGCTTAGGCATTTCAGAGTCAACATTTTTCTCCTCAATATATGATGTTAGTCTTGGTCTTGCCGTTTATTCCAATATCATCCTAGAGTCAAGTAATAGCCTCAAACTATCAAATAAAATGTCTAAAATTGTACTGAAAAAACAATACCAGGTAAAAGAGGAAAGGCAAAGGAAAAAAAAAACCTTGAATGGGAAAAAGGATGTTAATGCTTCAATTCAAAGGGACAAATTCACAAAGGAAAATATGAGTGTAGATATACTCACGCGTAGATCTATTTCTATACCTAGGAGTAACTCTTCATTCTTTTTCTAAACATAATTTCTGAGCAAAGGATTTCATCTTGTTGTAGGCTTACATGTTCCCATCCTTTCCAGTGAGGGAGTGAAGCTGCCTATAACTAAATTTGAGAGTGTAAAGTTACTCTTAGTAAATCTTTCCACTTGTTATTGGACCTATCCATCACCAGGGCGGAGAGCTACCCTTGGGGAAGCATAATGAAATGTAATTATGTTTTTTTATATGTATATATTCAAATGTTCTAATGTAAAATATGCATGTAAAATCATTAGAATATTTAATATCAACCTGACATCAATAAAATAAAAAATGACATTCTCAAGTAATGTTTTCGTATTAAACTATAAGATAACTTCAGTATATTAGTTACATTTTTAAATTTAAATTTGTTATAAATAATTAAATGAAATTTTGCCAGCCTCACTAACATTTGTATTTGTATTAATTTCTAGTAAACTCGGTTAAGTGATTTATTCAACTAATTTAAATACTTCAAACATATTTTAAAGATAAGTTGTTTGGTTTATTTTTTTATAACAATTATAATTTTAATTTCAACAAACACATATTTTACTTGAATTTTTATCACTTTAATATTCAAATTATGCATCATTTACATGTAGAACTAATTTAATAACTTTAACATTATTCCCTTGGATTAATAGTTCAATGCTCTGCTGCAATGTTTTTTTTTATAATCTTAAGTCATTTTGTTTTACATTTGTAAACACCCCCACCCCCCTCAGACAGGTAAAACATCAACACATAATTCATCAGGTGCAATACATAACATCTTTAATTGTTAAGATACATATAGGCTTCCAAAGAGAATCAATCATCCAGATATAATCCTGTTAGATCTCTATTCAAGTGTCAATAAAAATGCATGAAAGTTTCTGAAGTGACGTGAATATTCCCTTTTTTCTAAAAACATCTATACAAAAGTTGATAAAAAATGCATGTCCCGCCATTCCCTTGCATCCATTTGATCAGGGTATCCCAGATTTTCATACCTTTTTTGCCTGAATGGTGCCCTTATCTGTTTATATATAGCTATCTCCAGGCTACAAGTTGCTAACAATCTGGCAAGCCAATTTTGAAAAGCTGATGACCTAGGGTCCAACCAGGCAGAGATAAAAAAAATCAATCCATGTCCACTCCCTACTGTTTGTTTCTGACGTACCTAACACTATTTCATCTTCTGACAATACTATTTTGGTTTTTAACACTTCTGATAAAAAATCCAATATGTCCTTAATTAACTTTTGCAATGCATTACAGGATACTGTTCCTTTTCCGGCCACCCATTTGGCAAATAATACAATGAAAAAAATCTCTTGTGAAATTGTGCTTGTAACCTAGGGGACATTAACCCCTTCGATGCTCATGACGAGCTCAGCTCGTCATGCAGTACACTGCTCGTGTGCTCATGACGAGCTTAGCTCGTCATGAACAATGGGATTTAAGGGATGTCAGCACTCTGGAGGAATTGCCTTAGCATTCAAGGTGTTAAAAGAGAGTGTGACATTTCATAAGCATACAAAAAAGTTTTGGCTGACACCCCCAGTTTGTCCTGCCATTTTAAAGACCATTTGTCCAGATCATCGGGCATAGCAGTATTAATAAAACCACAGATTTCCCTGATAGATCCAGTTTTATCTCTAACTAACCCTGGGCAGAGTTTGCAGATTTTTGGCAAATCCGTGTCAGCGTAGAACGTGGAGTTACCGAAAACTCTGCGCTCTGCAACGGAGCAGAGTTTTTTTTATTGCACATTCAAAATGCGTTTTCGCAAGTGCGGGAGCAACTTACCGGGAGGCCTGCATTCACAGATGAGATTTCCCATCCGTTCGCGGTGGCTGTGAGATTTGGTAGCTGGCTGCACTGTACAGCAAGAGTGAACACCTCATTCAGATGCACCATCGGAATTCCGGCGAAAGTTCTGTGAAGATCGCAATGCTGAACACACAGAAATTGCAAGCTGGAGAAGAATATCCATGGAGCATCATAAAACCTTCTCGAAATGATGATTTGGGTGAAAAAACTCATCAGATTCACATTTGGCTGTACTTTTTTGTGCAAGGAGTTCTTTTTCTCTTTTTAATTTTTTTTTTCAAGAGGAAGGAAGTGCCCACGAGTCTCCAACTTCCTGTTCCTGTCCAGCAGGCTTCTCCCAGTGCTTTGTCCATGTCCTGTTCACTTTTCATTTGGCTTTGGAGCTGGAAAGATCACTCATTGTGTCTGCTGCATCATATATCATATTGGATTTGAGGACTTTTGGATTCGATATTTTACAAGTAAGTTGGAAAATTGGTGTTGTTTGATTGGGGCTTTACACCTACATTTCTTTGTACTTTTCATCCTTTTTTTAATTTATTGTTGTGGGTGGACTGTAGTTTCAGTCGTGGCCTAGTTGTTTTTTTTGTATGTAATATTTTCCACTGGTTTTATTTTATAAAGGAAACATGTTGCAAAGTTCACTACATGTTTTTCCAACTTTTGCAATCAATTTGCAACATTGATTTATTTCACTAGCCCACTAGTCTGCCAATAGGCTTTTAAGCCAGTTTGTTGTTGTGTGAGTGACCATGTGGCTGGTGGCCATTTTTGTGGTGGTAGTTAGAGTACTGCTTTTGCCATAGACCTGCATGTCTTTCCTTTGTTCCTCTTGGCATAATGCTTCTTGTTGTTGTGGCCTGGCCATGTGGCTGGTGGTCATTTTGTGAAGCCAGCCAGTGTGCTTTTGCCATAGGCCTGCATTTTCTCTCTTCCCTCTCTTGTTGTTGTGGTGGCCTGGTCATGTGGCTGGTTGCCATTTTGTAAGGTAGCCAGTGTGCTTTTACCATGGACCTGCAAGCTATCTTTGTGGTGGCTATGCCTTGTCCTTGTTGTTGGTTTGCATGTAATTGTTTTCTTTTTAGCCAGCAAAATATTCCAGGAAATTCACTGCATTTTCTAATACATTTGCAACATTATTGGTTTTAATTGATTCACTTTCCTTTGTTCCTCTTGGCTTACTGCTTCCATCCCCATTGCCAGCTGCAGCTTCCTGAATGATGCTGCATCCCACATGATGCACAATCAAATTCAGAATGCCAAACAGGTTCCATTTCATTTGTATTTTTGTTTTTGTACTTCTTTCCTATTCTTCCTGAGTGTACACAGTACACCATGAACTTCCTGGTTGTCAAAGTCTCACAAATGGCTTCACTGTTATGTTTTTTTAATAACTGAGTTAATACAATTTAATAATATTAATAATAACACTAACAAGTGTGACTGAACACACACACTAAGTTATATATTATATTTGTTTGTTTGTACTAGTAGTAATTTGAACCAGAACAATAAATTCCACATTTCACTGATATTCTTCTTGCGTCTTTGCATTTAGCTGGACAGAAAGAGGAGGATGCATCATCACCCATAGTACTGTCAGACAGAAGTTCTGCTGTGCATGACGTCACGTGAAGTCCGACCACATACATCTCTTCAACTTGTGCCACTCTGTGCTGCCGACATCTGAAGAAGATGGCCCCAAAGAAAGGTACTAGGTTCTCCAGTACCAAGAAAGTTGCCAGTGAGAAGAAGGAATTGCCACTTAGCACTTCTGGTGTGCCGACCAAGATCTTTTTTGGGAAACCAAAAATTGCGCCTGTAGTAGCAGTGTCTGGGGATCAAGCTGGGAGCAGCATCCCCGCATTGGGGGACCCACCCCAGCAACCTAGGCCCAAGCCCATTTGTGTATGGTGGACTCACAGGTTGATGAAGTCACACAAAAACAAGAGGTACAACAAACCAAAAGACAGAATAAAAAGTTACCTCCTCAAAAAAAATTAACTAAAGAGGACTGGGTGACGTGCAAAAATAGAAATTCCTGCAAGAAAAGGAATACACCTTTGAACTGACAAAATCCTAAATTAACTCCTTCTTTAAGAAGTTATTTCAAGGTGACCCCCAGTACGCTAACATTAAAACCAACAGGCGTAAATTCCGTGTGGGACCCAAGTGAAATATCTAACTCTTTGGATAGAATTCCTAACTCAAAGAGGTTTCATTTATTTATGGATGAGGTAGGCTTGCAGAAAGGAAACAACAGACAGGGTCTGGCAATGGCTGATGAAGTAGATAAAATCCAAGTTGTAGAAGTGGTGGAGCAGTGAGACCTGGGTACTTTCAGAGAAGTAGCTGCATCTCAAGTATCTATGGGCAAAAACCAAGTGGGAATTTCTGGGGGGAACCATGGCAGAGTCTGAGGCAGCGGAAGCACATAATGGGGACACTATGGACCACAATCAGTGTGTGATTTATTACAAGCTCTAGCTAAAGAAGTTATAGGTAGATTTCTGGTTTCGAAAGGCAAACAAGCAGATATTAAGGTTTCATGTGAAAAACTAGAAGCTAAACTGGACTCACTTGCAGTTAGGACTACAGCATTGGAACTCACAGTGGAGGAACTAGTATCTCAGATGGAGGACAATGCAAGAAACACAGTAGCATTAAAAGAGAAAGAAATGGGAATGCAAGATAAACTAGAGTCTCTCGAGAATTCCCAAAGGAGGAATAATAATATTCTACTTAAAATACCGGAAGGGGCTGAGGGAAGTAACTTAAAGGAGTATGTAGTAATGTTAATTAAATATGCTACTTGTGTGAAGTGTCCAGAGGAGGCTCTTATGACTGATATACAAAGAGTCCATAGAGAACCCTTAAGGCTGAATCCTAATGAAACGAGACCTAGAAAAATCTTAGTGCATTTTCTAACATATAGTTTAAAAGAAGAAATCCTCAATAAAGGCCTTAAGTTAAACTCCTTATCTGCAGAAGGTGTAATATTTCAAATACGCTCAGATGTTTCAGCAATCACAGCCTCTAGGCAGTGGGAGTTGGGACAGCTACTTGTGCCCCTGAAAACGTTGGGTGCAACAGCGCAACTAAAGTTTCCAGCAATCCTCAAAGTAATGCACAATAATAGAATGAAATAATTTAGACGAGTTGAAGATGCTGAGAACTTCTTGCATTCCATCTCTGGGGGCACAGAGGGAAAGAGAAAATAAGTAAACTCCTGGGGTAAGAAATCTTTGCAATCTAGTATTTAAGCTCTTGATTAAAGTTGGAAGCCCCATAGGCCAAGGTAGAGGCCATGGAAGAGGAAAGTGGGAGTTCTCCAGGGGAGGGATCACAAGGGGGAGAAAAGAGGGAGAGGGGGGAGCACAGGTTGGAGAGCAGTGGGAACAAATAGAAAAATATGTCTAATTCACCCGAGTAGAATGTTTAAATCAGAAGAGACATCAGAGAGGTGGCACGTCCACTAGAAGATCAGAATTTTTGTTTAAAGGTTCTCTCTTGGAACCTGAATGGCTTAAGAACAAAGTACAGGATGGAGAAAATTTTCCAATATTTGATAGATACTTCGGAACAGATCCTTATATCACGAGAGACCCATTTATCAGAAATTAAGCTAAAATCCTTATGTAAACCTAGAGAGTGGATTCAAGAAGGGGTTTGTACCATGCAACAAGTTTCAACCAAGGGAGTTGCAATTATTTTTTAGAATAATTCAGCTATCTCTCTATAGTCTAGCACAGTGGATAAGATGATGAGATGGGCTATAGCTAAAATTAAATGCTATGCATACAAGTTCAAAGTAGCAGGATACTATGGCCTAAACACAGATGATCCTGCTTCCTTTAGGAATTTACTTTCTGAAATGCTAAATTACACAGACCCACTAATATTGGCTGGATATTTTAATGTGGTCCTGGACCCAGTATTGGATAGATAACAGAAAAGCAGAGCAATCCAAAATCTTAAAATAGGTGTGCTGATTAAAAATGCAATGACGCGGTTAGCATGGTTTGATGAGTGGAGAAGTAAAATGGGAAACAGGAGAGGCTACACATACCATAATAAAAAATATGGACACAAGTCTAGACTAGATGTTTTTCTGTTGATTACAGATTTTAAAAAATGAGTGTAGGATATTAAGCATGTTGGGGAACATCTCTCTGATCATTCAGCACTAACATTATCACTTAAGGTGCCAGTAAAATCAAACCTCAGGAGATGGACACTTGATCGTGCATTCTTCTGGATGAGGGCATAGTAGTCCTTGAGACAAAAGTCGTTTTCCCCTAAATGTAGGTACTGCTCTGATACAAGTTGTCTGGGATGCATACAAAGCTTTTTAAGTGGTCTCAGAACATCTTTACAAATTGCCAGACACAAAATGTATAGAGCCGAAGTTGAGGGGCTATAGAAGGAAAAACAAGAGACAGAGTATTACCTTACCAGACATGAGAGTAACCCTTTGGATGCAGATAGTTTGTGAAACTTACAGTCTCTTAAGTCAGATTTGTCCGGGGTGCTGAATTCAAGGTTACAAAAGAGGTGTCAAGCCAGCAAATTAGCTCACTTTGAGTATGGGGAGAGCTGTGGAAAGCTCCTGGCATGGAAGACCAAACAAGATCTGCCCTGAGGTACCAATAATGGGCTAAACTCTGTTGTCCGGGGGAGTTTACTTAAGACACCAGCTGAAATCATAAAGGCTTTTCAAATGCATTTTGAGAAAGTTTATTGTGAAGATTTAACTGTCCAGGAAGAGGAAATCAGAGGCTGGTTGGGTCAGGCCCCACCGAACATAATTGCAGAGGGAAAATCTTGCAATATCAATATGCCGATATCAAGTGCTGAGATCAGAAAAGCTATAGTAACGGGTAAAGCTGGAGAAGCTGCAGGCCGAGATGGGTTACCTGTGGAACTATATAAAGCCTTAAAGGAGGTACTTATCCCTGTCATGAAGATATTAGTTTCTCTCATTTTTGAGTAGGGGAAGGATATACCAGCATCTTGGAATGAAGCAACAGTAGCTTTAATTCTTAAACTCTCAAAATCACCATGCTCATGTGATTTGTACAGGCCTATCTCTTTGCTTAATATTGATTATAACATCTTTGCAAAAATATTGGCAGAGAGGTTGAATGGAGTGATAGAGGGCCTACTCCACAGGGATCAAAAGGGCTTTGTTCCGGGGAAGTACTCCGGGATCTCACTTATAATCTGATTGGGGCAATAGATATAGCAACTCTCTATAAAACACCTCTGGCCATAATAACCATAGATGCCACGAAGTCCTTAAACTAGGCCTACTTTAAGTATATATTAAAAGAGATTAATTTAGGACAAAAAATGTGTAGGACAGTTTCTTTGATTTACCAAGCCCCTATTGCTAGAATTCTACTGAATGGGAACCTATCTGCACCAGTTAAAATCAAGAGAGGTACAAGGCAGTGTTGCCCGTTATCTCCCCTGCTTTTTAACTTATACATTGAGCCTTTAGCTGAAACGATTAGACAACATCCAAGAATATCTCCTTTTAACTTTAAGAACTGGGAAAGGAAGGTGGAGTTATATGCCAATGCCTTAATGGAATTTACATCGGACTTGAATGTTGCAATTCCGATAATTTACAAGGAAGCCTAGAACTTTGGTCTTGTTTCTGAATATGAAATAAACGCAGCAAAGACTGAATGTATGGCATGGAATCTAGACTTCAGTGCTCATCTAACAAAAAAACTGTTGAGATACCTGGGTATACTGATCACTCACACTATCGATAATATTACAGATACAAATCTTCAGAAAATCAAAAAAAGAAATGCATAACTGTTTAACGAGCTGGGCTTTTTTACCTTTGACCCTAATTGGCAGAGTTAATCGAATAAAAATTATGGAGCTTCCTAAAATAATATTTGTATTACAAAACATCCCTCTGGCATTTAATGAAGAAAGTCTGAAAAAGCTTAAGACAAAAATAAATACTTTTATTTAGGCCTCGAAAGGTATCACAATATCGTGGAATAAACTACATAGAAAGAAAAACAAAGGAGTGCTATGCCTGCCAGACCTAGTTTTGTATGCAAGAGTATTTCTATTCAGGGCAGGGAACTTACCAGATAGCTCAGATATTGGTACAATGTTAAAAGAAATGGTGTCAGATCTTGAGGGAGGACATAAGGGCTTTTTATGTAAATATAGATACCCAAGATTCTTTCAGAAAGTGAGTTGAAAGAAATTGAAAGGTTTCGCTGGTACATGGTTTAAAATCAAGAAAGTTTTATAGATTAGCTACTTTAGCGCATTAGCACCCATCTGGAATGCTCTCGGCTCACCAGGGTGGACTAAAGAATCTCTGGTAACTCTCTTGATAAAAGCTGAAATCTTGCGTTGGGAAACACTGATACCGGAAGGTTCTTTGCTTTCTTGAGATGTTCTGAATACACTGGCTGTCCGAATTTAAATACTGGCAAATAAAAAGCTGGCATCAAGCCATTTGAACAGCTGTGGGCATGTCCAATGAAGTAGAAAAGACAGTGAGGAGAAAAATCTAAAAAAAATAAATAATGTGGCGATCCTTTATTGGTTGCTGCTAGACCAGGCGGAGGATGAATTTAAGTTGCTGTCGGAGCTGTGGGGAGAGAACTTGCCTGGCGTTCATATTGAAGATTTATGGCAAAGTATCTCATGACATTTTGTATACTGCAGTTCAACATGTAAATTTAAGAAGAAACAAACAGCTAGATTCATCCAAGACCCGTTTTGCGAGTCAGTAATAGCGATTATTAAGGAATCGCTTTTACAGACTCGCAAAACGGGATTCATGTACAAATCGCAATTTATTTTGCGATTCCTACAGCTTCCTCATTTGCGATTAGCTAATTGCTAATCGCAAATAAGGAATAACTCCCCATTCGTTCCTATGGGCCTGAATGGGAAGACATATCAATGTGCAAATCGCTATTAGCGATTCGAATTTTGAAATTGCGATTTCAAGGGTGCAGGGGTGTCCAAAGGACACCCTGTAGCACCCCTGAAATGTAACCTACATTGGTGTTGCGCACACACATGTCCAAAGGACATGTGTTTGTGTGTAACATGCCACTTAGAAAAATGCATTTAAATGCATTTTTCTAAGTTTTCGAAATTTACCACAAGGTTTGACCTCGCGGTAAATAGCGGCCCAAAATTGCTATTTCGCAATTTTTAAATGGATCATGAATTGCATTTAAGGAATCTCAAAAATGCAATTCCTCGCAAATGTGCAAATTCTTTAATAGCGATTTTTGCATTGGGATGATGAATCCCCAATGCAAAAATTGGGCTCGCAAAGGGCCAGATTCTCAGAATCTGGCCCTTTGTGAGCCGATTTTCGTTTCATGAATCTGGCCGTACATCTTTTGTATTCACAGGGTGTACTGGTCTCCCTTAAAGCTTTCTAAATTTTCAAAAGGTCTGGCGCCAAAGTGTCAAAAATGTTGTCAGATCAATGCTGATGATGTCCATATGTTTTTACCTTGTCCAAAGTTGCACCATTTTTGGTTGGCTGTAAGTGGAGGTATGAAAAGTATTTTTGGTGTAAGCAACCAGGTAACCATAACCTTGGTGTTCTTTGGGTTGTTTCCATGTTATGAGTCTATGTTTTGGTGGGAAAATAAGCTATGTTTATATCTGATTTTGCTTGTACCAAGAGAAATCTGTAAATTGTGGATTAAGGGTAAACCTCCGATGTTTTTAGATTGGGTGATCGCCATTAAATTTATGATGAAGCTTGACAGTTAAATTAGAAAGAGACAAAAATAACATAAAAGACTTGTGGGCTCCAGGTGAGCAATGGTTGGGCACTATCTGACTATTGGGATAAATCAGCTTTTACACAGATTTACTTCACCCCTCTGGTATCTGTGAGTAAGCATGGGCGAATTTTGCGAATCTGGCGTTCGCGAATTTAGCGAATTTGCGAACTCGCAATCCGCAAAATCCGCGAATTCTCGTGAATTTGCGGATTTTTTTTTGTGTTCGCAAGGATTTTTGCCAGTTCGCGAGGGTTTTGTACCAGTTCGCAATTGCGAACTTACATGTCGGCTCGCAACGGTCGCGATTATGTTGTTTCTAAGTCTGGTTCATCATCACAGGTTCCCAGCACCCTCTGCCACCCTCTGTTTCACCCATGCCACCCTCTGGTACATCAATGCCACCCTCTGGTTCATCATCACTGTAGATTATGGGGGGGGAAAGCAAGCACACCTGCCCTGCTTCAACTGACATGAATTAATTTGGGGTTGATTTATTAATGTGTCACTGTTTTAAAATTCCAGTCTGGCACCTGCTTCCTTATCTGTAATTTGCTTTCTGTTGCAGTGCAATTTTTTCTCCAGGACCTTTGTGGCCTACTTGTAGCTATTCTATGAGCCTGCTGTGAGGGTCAGAGCAGGGTCATACAATTGTTGCAACTAGCAACTGAACTCTGGAGGGGCCCCAGTCAGGAAGCACTACAGGGAATGGTTACTAATGATGAGTTTGAACTTTTTCACCTGCTGAATGCTTTCACTTTTGCAAAACTCGTTTTTCTGCAGAACAGCATTACAGCAACTGTAATGCTCCAAACAAGCTTACTTGTGAAAGTTGATTTCTAATCCAAAAGTGATCCAAAGAAAGTCAAAAGGCCTCAAATCCAAAAAAGTGCAGGCAAATGTCAACCTGAGGAGTTATTCTGATAAAAATCATCATTTTCAGAAGGTCTATGCTGCTTGCTAGTGGATTTCTTGTGCAGAATTGCAATTTATGTAATTTCGCGAGTGCGAGATTGTTGCTGCCCGCCGCACCTACATGTTCGCAATTGCGAACTTACACCGCACGCCGCAAAATTGTATCACCAAGAAAAAAAAATTTGCTGAGTGCGAATTTGCGGATTTTCGGTAAATTTGCGAGCGATCCCGGATTGCGAATTTACCAAAAATCCGCAAAATCCGCGAGCGTAACGGATTTTCTGCCCATGCTTATCTGTGAGGCACCCAATGTGGTACAGAATAAGTCCACACAGAGACTATGTGTAAAGTGTATCCATCTAGATACAGAGTTCACCAGTTGGTACCATCTGAGAGGGGGGCCACAGGAGTTAATCAAACAGCTCTGAGTTTATCTGATGGCGAATGAGAACAACAAAAAAAGAGAGTAAGAGTCAGATTGAGAGGGAGACACCAAGGCAACAGAGAACGGCAATGAAAAAATTTGCAGTGTTGAGCCTAAAAACATCTGGCATCAAGAAGTCACCAGCATCAGTGGCACCAGAAAGGAAAAAATCCAGCTTACCATTCTCAGCATGTTTAGGTATGAGGGGCAGCACAAACGCAACCATCCAATGGCACATTTGTACAATGCGAAGCAGGCTAAAATGTTAGTGCTGGACCTTCTCGCTTTTTCTTTTGTGGAAGGGGTGGGTTTTCCTGAATTTGTGACAGCCATCTGCCCAAAATGGAAGGTCCCCATCTGGTCCTATTTTGCCAGATTTGCTGGTCCAGCACTACATCACGACGTGCTAGAATTGCTTGGAAAAGCTTTGCGGCCGAGAAACGAGCTGAGCGTAGGCAATCCATCGAACTTCTTAAACTTCCTCTAGAGAAACTGCCATCTTTGGGATCTTTGACAACGGCTTTTTCTTCACCATCATTTACCCTGCCGGTGATAGTAAAAAAATCCAAAGCCTCTTCTCTGTCACCTAGTTTGACTAGGGTCTCTACCTCTCCCTCGCTTGTCGTATTGATTGTCTCGCCCCCTATTTTGCCTACCACTCCAACTGATTCCCTTATTGGCAAGGAAAATATTGCCTCATTAAGTGTGTCACCCCCAAGTGGTTACTAATAACCCTTGCATCAAAAGGAAAAGACACATTACCCCGAGGAAGAGCTGCTTTTCCAAACATCCAAAGAAAATTAGGAAACTTGTAACAGGATTGGGCACCCCATGCAAGGCCAATAGGGCTGACTCCGGTGGGGCTCTGGTTGCTAGGGACGAAGTCATCTTGGTTAACACTGCATCTAACCCTAGCGATTTTCCGGTGACAGGGTCGATTGAGACTCCATCCTTAGACTCACCTTTGCTCCTACATTTGGAGAAGTTGTTGAAGTCTCTACTGGCCCCCATCAAAGAACGAGTTAAGAGGTTAGCTGATCGATTAGATTGCTTTTAACAGGCCACCCTAGATAACTTTTTTACAACTAAATCCCTAATTAAACATCACACTAGGACGGGGGATAGCAACAATGTAACTAAAACCACGGGGCCGGTAGGCAGTATATCTGTTATAGAGCCTCCCCCCCCTGTTGCTACCACTACAAAAAAGGGGCCCCGTCTTCCAGGGCAAATCCCGAAGCCTAGTTCTCATCCACCTAACCACCCAGGGGACAATGCTTCCCAATCTAGCAAACGTCTAGATACTGTGGTCACGGGCAATAACAATAGAGTTAACACTGGAAACACTGGACCTAAAAATACCCAAGCCTCACTGCAAATTCCAACGTCCTGTCCAGCTGCTCTTACCCCTAGTCCAGCTGACACAATTCCTCCTAGAGCGCCCCGTAGGATACCACCCATGAACCTGCCTCCAGACTCATATCCCTTTGTTGCTATTCTTACCAATGTTCCGCCATTATCGGATGGGCAAAGAAAAACCTTCCAGATGCTAAAAAAAAGGCAATGCACTGGTTAAGGATTAATAGATCTTTGCCCAGGGATGAGGATGGGTTGATTATAGGTGTCAGAAGGATAAGCTGGGTAGGTAACACCCCCAAGCGATTGGAGGAGGATTGTATAGTCATCAATTTCAAAGATCCTAGGGTAGCACGTTTAATCACTAGGCAGAACTTGGGCACAGGCAGTGCTGGAATCGGTGTAGTCGACCTAACTTTCTTCTACCCGAGACCACCAGGTATCCATTTTGGTAAAGCCCCAGAAGCAGGTTGTTACTATAACTCCACGCCCCTGGAATTCGACCCTTTTACTGTACCCTACCAGCACGGCACCCACTACAATGTACCAACCTTTAACCGCTTTGAAGCGATGGTAAACCAGGGGTGGGTTGATTGACAAGACGGCAATAACACCAAGGGATCGGACTATAATGATACTATGATTAATAGGGAAAATTCGAATTTTGAGGCAATGTGTGGGGAGTCTGTATTAATTCCTGGGGTACTAGAAAATGTGGACTTAAATGACACTAGTACCGACCAGGAAAGCACGCATTTAGAGGCAATGTGTGGGGAGCCTATAATAATTCCTGGGCTACCGGAAAGTGAGGAACCAAATCCAGTTAACATTGCTGGTATCCAGAAGGCTGTGTATAATAATGAGGCCAAAAATGTAGATGAGGAGGGGATTGTAGGAATCCAAACTAGCCATCCTGGGGCGTGTCATTTAGGATCAGCTCCCATAGATGGTTCAAATTTGGGTAAATTGGTTTCATGGAACATTGCGGGATTGGGTAGCAAGCTGGTATCCCAAAATTGGATAGACTTCATCAATGGTTTTGATGTATGCCTATTCCAAGAGTCATGGGCTTGCGATCCTATATTCCTTCTTGGTTACTTAAACTGCTCAATTCCAGCGAGTATAGGTGATAAGGGTCGACCGATGGAGGTCTAACAATTTGGATACGTGAAGGCTTACCTGCAACATTTAAAGTGGAAGAATCTGGTTGCATTGACATCCAAATGATAAGAATGGCATCAGATTATTGGGAAGGTTTAGATATTTACAATGTCTATGTTAGGGGCAGCACTAGAGGGAAGTCACCTATCATAGAGGCCTTGTCTTCTCTTTTGGAAAAACAGTCCTTGGGTAACAAGGTTATAGTTGCTGGTGACCTAAACAGGACTTTTGAACCCTTAGATATTTTTGATGATCATTTGGGGCGAGAGGAAGATACGCAATAGGGTGTCCCAACTCTAGATCTGACCCCGGTTAGGCGGTGGACAAATGACATAATGTGTCTGAATGCTATTTGCCTGGAACAGGGACTGCGAGCCCTAAACGGGAGAATGAAGAGTGACAGTGGAGGCTCCTGCACATTCGATAATGGTCGTAGCCAAAGTCGGATAGACTATGTCCTCTGTAGCCTGAACTTGTGGCATTTAATATGCGACATGGAAATAAAGGGTAGGCTGGAGAGTGACCATAATCCTCTTTGTGTGGCCCATAATTGGTGGCCGGCTAAATGCGGGAATCTCCCACCAACCGAAGATCCGCTACCCGACATGTCTAATGACATGCGTAGGCTGAATTGGCCGAGAGTAATGGCTAATGAGGAATCTATGAAATTTATAACTTCTGAAGTGGATATTGCAATCACCGCTATGGAAGATATAACTCCAGTAATCCCAGGGTCCAGGGATATAACCGACATTCACAATAGATTCTTTTCCCTTCTAAAACCGCATTTCCTGAGGCCTCGTAAGACAAATAACAAACAACCACCCAGAATAGCTAAGTGGTATAATCACCAGTGTAGGGAAGCTAGGAAAGGACTAGGTAGAGCAATACAGAGTAGGGATATAATAGCAGGGTAATAATTAGCGGTGCTAGAAAGCATTATAAGATCAGCCTATCCCTAGCTAAAAAATTATGGGATGAACAGCATTGGGCCTATCTAAAGGAGGCCTCGGGGGCTAAGGATTCCAGGCTATTCTGGAATATTGTCAAGTGGGGGAGAGGCGGTTTTCCAGACAAATCTGACAATAATGATCCAGAGGGTGCCTGGGTAGATTACTTTAAACCCCAATATGCCGAGACTTCACAGTTCAAGGATGCGGATGTAATTCCAGAGGTATATCCTATCGGGAATTTATTTACCCTCAAAGAAACGGAAGATGCTCTATGTACTGTTCCCGGGAGAAGGGCCCCGGGCCTAGATGGGGTACCAGCCAATGTTTTTAATAATGACAAAGCGAGGTGGGCTAAATATATATTCCTTTTGGGAAATGCTATTGCGAAGGGATCGGCTCTCCCGGAACTATGGAAGGGAGCGATTATTTTACATATATAAAAAAGGGGATCGATCTCTTCCAGCCAACTACAGGCCGATAAACTTGATTGCTACTGTTCAAAAAGTGGTAGGAAGGATGGTGGTCAACAAACTGATGGACTGGGTCGACGAGAACAATGCTCTATCCCCTTACCACGCTGGTTTTCGGCGGGCCACCAGCACAGTTGACCAGGTGTTTCATTTTGTTTTGCTACAGTGGGGGACGGTGGTGCTTGGCGAAGGCAGCCTGTATGTTGCTTTTGTTGACCTGCGGGCTGCCTTCGACCTGGTCCCAAGGAGAAAACTCTGGGCAGTTCTGAGTGAAATGGGTCTCCTAATAGAGCTACTCACCCTGATAATGAGGTTGCATGATTGTAATTTTGCCAAAATTCAATGGGGTATGCATAGCGAATCCTCTATTGACTTCCCGGTTGAACGCGGAGTGCGTCAAGGGTGCGCAATGGCTCCCCTGCTTTTCTCTCTATTCATAAATGGGATAGTGGCTCAAATGCTTGGACGCCAGTGTAGATGCGCCTTCGTTGGCGGGCCTCAGGGTTCCAATCCTGATGTTCGCCGGCGATACGCTAATTCTATCTAAAACTCCTGGCGGTCTGCAGCGAGCCCTGAATATCTTTGACACTTTTTGCGGGGAGCACGGTCTGGAAGTCAACGTGGGAAAGACTAACTTGATGGCATTTGCGCCAAAACGTACACCTAGGCCTAAAATACTTTTGAACAACTGCCTGTTAGAGGCGGTAACTGTATTTACCTACCTTGTGATACAGATAGCAAACGACTCGAGATGGTCCCAACACATTGAAATGGCGGTCTTGAGGCATCAACAGATCTCGGGGGCACTTCGGGTGGAACACAGAAAATCTCAGTCCAAACCAATAAAACCTGCCCTGGCTGTTATGATGCTAAGGCTCTTGGGTCTGCCCTTTATGGGGCAGAGCTGTGGGGTTTTGGGATGCTCCTCCCCTTGCAGACATCTGAGAACAGGTTTTTAAGGAGTATCACTGGACTTCGGCAGAGCACCCCAATGGTCCCCCTTGGCATTGATCTGGGGAGAAGAAAAGTGAGCGACCTGGCAGGGTTGCGCCCAATTCTCTACTGGAGACGTCTATGGACTACCCCGGAGATTCGGCATTATGCAGAGGGGTTTTTAGCCATAATAAATGCTGATACCTTCCACAAGATAGCTTCGCTAAAAAATCTTAGGTCTGCTCTGGGCGACCTCGGTCTTACGAATCTATGGGATAACCCTACCGGGGCACCCCTTCCAAGTAAAAAAGAAATCAAAGACCTATATTGGGATAGGGTTGCTGAAAGAGTCTGGAACAAAACCAAATCCGACTCCATGACGGGGCGTTTTGTGGTAGTTAAGCTGTATCCAGTACTAGAATCTTATTTGGATAGCATAACTAACCCTGGGGATATGAAGCTTCTTTTCCAGTTAAGATCGGGTGCTCTTCCGTTGAGATCGCTGACAGGCAGGTGGAGGAATTCCTCCATCTTAAGCTGTCCAGCTTGTGGTACATCAAACGAAAATATAGGCCACTTCCTATTCTCCTGTAAAGCCTATGCCACCCCGAGAAAAGTCTGGTTAGTCCCTGTTTGCAAAACTTTAGGGACATCCAGGGGTGTGGAGGCCCTACGAATCCTCTGCACTTCCACCCACTTGCCTGTAGTTTTAGCAACAGCTAAGTACCTGGGTTGGGCATGGTCTATAAGACGGAGGGCCCTCCTTCTTTAGAGTATACATGTTGTGGCATTCAATTTGGCATTTGTGCAATTGTGTATAAAAGTTATTGTGCTCCCCTTCTTTGATCAACTGCTTATGTTTGTACAAATTTTACTTAAAAACTGTATTTTATAAGGTAATATTTTTAATACTGTATTTTAAATGCATGTCCATGCTTTTATGAGATCAAACCTCGAATAAAGCTTTTTGATGATGCTTTGCGGCAGAGTGCTGTTCACAGTATCCTCGTGACAACAGTCATGTGGACCAGTTGCCAAGCCACTAATTACATGTGCATCACTGGATCTCTTTTGTGGGGGTTAGAGAAAAGATATCTGCAGGTGTTGACACTGTTGAGAATTTTAATGCCACTCAGAAACATGCAACTGTAGCCATGTTCACCATGGAGAAATCTTATACTGCTGTAAACATTTTGGAAGAGTTTAACAGCAAGGTCTTTGAAGAGCAGCACCCAAGAGGGCTTAATTTTGTGGGTTTTTTTGCCACGGACAATGGCATTAATACATTTAAGGCAATGGGCAATAGTGGCTATTTCACAACATTGTTCCAGACTTTCTGAAAAAAGAATACTGAGTCAGCAACTTACTGACCACCTACAGAAGAATATGCACACATTTCAGCCATTCTTTTAAAGACCCGAAGCAGTTGGGATCATTCAAAATGAGTATAGAGTGCCAGTTAGAGCACTTATCCAGGCAGTGTCAACACGTTGGAACTTATTACATGCTTGACCGTCTGTTTGAGCAGTACAGACCAATCAATGAATATGTCATGCGATGACTAGGGGATGATAGTGTGAAAGGCATGTCCATTGAGATCGACCAATGGGGCCTAGATAAATGCCTGACGGAGATGCTACTTCCTTACGAGCTCTTCACACGTGAAATCAGCAAGGTGGACTGTCCTATGGGCCAAGCTATCCCATTGTTGCACAAACTACAGGAACAGCTGAAGGGTTTGTCTGCAATGTACGCAGGTGTGGAGGAAAAAAAAAGAAGCATATGATTTGGTGGAGAGCTTATCCCTTTGCTTAGCTGAAAATATAAGGGTGCAAACTGAGATTGTGTAATTCAACCATTATTTCTGCCATAATTTTGGATCCACGGTACAAATCAGTACTGCACACTAACATAATAATTCCTTTTTACACAAGTGGATGTTGCCAAGTACAAAACTTGGATAACTGCGGTAGCCAGTTGCTTTGAAAAAGAGTGGCTGGAAATTAGAGGCCCGCTACTCTAGCCCACAAGAAGTACTGCAGGGCAGCCGGTGTCAAGTTCAACTTCAGAGCCTGAGGGCAGTGCCGTTGGCTCACAGTAGTCAAAACCACCAACATCAACAACAGCAAGATGAGGATCATCAGCCCCAGTAAAATCATCACAAGAAGTGAATCTACAGCAAGGGCTTGTTAGGTCCAGTAAAGCGGAGCACTCCTGAGCATTGAGCGGATGGTTCGGGCCTATCTGGATAACCCAACAGAGGTCTACATTGATCAAAACCAATTGCTGTATTGGCATGGGAAAAATTGCCATTGGCCAGAGCTCAGCAGGCTGGTGATAAACTATCTGGCTTGGCCTCCAGCAAGTGTCTCGTCCGAACGTGTTCTCAGTGCAGCTGATACCATTGTAACAGTGAAAAGGACCAGTCTCTTGCCCCAAAACCTGGAGAGGTTAACCATGATCATAAGTAATCAGCACTTTATACCACTGGATTACACCATACCTGAAGCACGGGATGAAGAGTAGGACTGTGACTTAGGTGACAAAATTAGTCTGGTAGATGATCTACTTTTAGGTGAACCACCAGAGTTTGAGGACGAGCTCTAGTTCCCTGATAACTAAGCTTTCAACCTTTTACTTTCTTTCTTCCTTATTTACTTTTATTATTTGTTTGTGTCTCTGTCCTTCTGGTTCGAATCACAACAAATCCATCACCACTGTCTTGTATTTTTATTGCCGTATTGGAGTTGCAATTGTATTCATTTATTAAAGAATTCCACTCCTCCGAGTCCTGCTCCATCCATCCTCCTGACTTGCCCTAAATCCATTTCACTCAAGTCAGACATTGGATGGAGAATAGTACAAGTGTGCATTTCTCGTCGAGTCCCTCTAAAAGAACATGACTATAGCTATCCTCCTTTCCGAACCAAGAAGGACTACCTCTTAAGATGAGAAAAGGTAATGATGGCATGCATTGGATGCTGACTCTGGGTGATTGGTTTTTGTGTTGTTGTTGTGCATGAAGTGTACTAGTATTTAGTCTACACACTAAAATGAAGTGACTCAAGTCAATGTTTCCCTTATTGTTGTTTAATAACAAATTTTACTTCTACTGCAGCGTGATCAATTGCATTCTTCTATATGGAATCTGGACTCACTCGGTACACTACAGACTGAGTTGGACACCATGATGATGATCACATTCTCTATACTCCTTGCAGCCAGTCAGTAGGATCGCAGATGATTGATGAAATAACTCGGGTGTATCATGAAGTGGCATAAAAGGTAAACAAGTCAATCAACAACAACCACAGAAGACCTACATGTCTGTGGAGCGGTGGAGTCAAGTCAGTGCAGTGGAGTCATATGACTGACAGAGGTGCATTGATTTAGTTACTTAATTTGGAAAATGCAATGTTGCTGTATATGTGTGCTCTATCTGGCTCAGTCAAAATCTAAGCTAAGTGGAGGTTGGGTGGGTACCGTGGGCCTGCTCTGTCCTGTTGTTGATATAGCATGGTTAATGCTGGAAACAGAGAAGACATGATTTAGCATGCCACCTAAGCATTGGCAGAAAATCCGTTCCGCTCGCGGATTTTGCGGATTTTCGGTAAATTCGCAATCCGCGAACGCTCGCGAATTTACCGAAAATCCGCAAATTCGCACGCAGCGGATTTTTTTTTCTTGGTGATACAATTTTGTGGTGTGCAGTGTAAGTTCGCAATTGCGAACATGTAGGTGCGGCGGGCAGCAACAATCTCGCACTCGCGAAATTACAAAAAATTGCAATTCTGCACAAGAAATCCACGAGCAAGGAGGATAGACCTTCTGAAAATGAGGATTTTTTTGAGAATAACTCCTCAGGTTGACATTTGCCTGCAATTTTTTGGATTTGAGGCCTTTTGACTTTCTTTGGATCACTTTTGGTTTAGAAATCAACTTTCACAAGTAAGCTTGTTTGGGGCATTACAGTTGCTGTAATGCTGTTCTGCAGAAAAACGAGTTTTGTTAAACTGAAAGCCCTCAGCAGCAGGTGCAAAAGTTCAAATTCATCATTAGTAACCATTCCCTGTAGTGCTTCCTGACTGGGGCCCCTCCAGAGTTCAGTTGCTAGTTGCAACAATTGTATGACCCCGCTCTGACCCTCACAGCCAGATCATAGAATCGCTACAAGTAGGCCACAAAGGTCCTGAAAAAAAAAATTGCACTGCAACAGAAAGCAAATTACAGATAAGGAAGCAGGTGCCAGACTGGAATTTTAAAACAGTGACACATTAATAAATCAACCCCAAATTAATTCATGTCAGTTGAAGCATGGCAGGTGTGCTTGCTTTTTCCCCCCATAATCTGCAGTGATGATGAACCAGAGGGTGGCATTGATGTACCAGAGGGTGGCATGGGTGAAACAGAGGGTGGCAGGGGTGAAACAGAGGGTGCTGGGAACCTGTGATGATGAACCAGACCTAGAAACAACATAATCGCGACCGTTGCGAGCCGACATGTAAGTTCGCAATTGCGAACTGGTACAAAACCCTCGCGAACTGGCAGAAATCCTTGTGAACACAAAAAAAATCTGCAAATTCGCGAGAATTTGTGGATTTTGCGGATTGTGAGTTCGCAAATTCGCAAAATTCGCGAACGCCAGATTCTTAATGCCACCTCTGTGCTTAATGCCACCTCTGAAACTGTTCTTGTTGCACTCCTCAGTAATTTATGAATTTTTTTTCTCCTTGATTTTTCAATATCCCTTTTGTTTTTCCATCTACACTTATCGGCTGACCTTTACCCTGTACTATACTGGGAAAAACAACTCACATTTACCTTACCAATCCGCATCCGCCAGGCAGGCAGTGGGGCACCCAAGATTGATGAATGGAGCATCCATTGAAGGGAGGACCATGAGGAATACCAAGATGCAACTTCCAATTTGACCAGAATAGTAACAACATACAGTAACTTAGTATCATTCATCATCTTTTAATTAATTTGATTCATTTTTCTCTTCAATCATTATGACTGTGTGTTGTTGTTTATTATGTTTGCTCTTAGTCTTTGCTTAAATCCCTACAGCTATTTATTATTTTTCGATGCTAGGTGTAAAAGGAAGCCCGGTACAACATAACATAAATAAAATGTATGTAATTTGGGTCTTTCTGAGGAGAGACAGCCAATGCAATAGCATAATAATAATAAATAATCATATACTACTGTCCTGTGCTAGTCTACTTAGTACTACTTATCCTTATCATTAACTACAACATGCATGGATTTCCTTTTACTCCCTTAACAGATTTATGAAGATGATGGTCATCTGCCAAGATTGTGTGTTGTCCATGTGTAGTGTTTATCTTTGTCAAACCTTTTCCTCAAACACTGCTTTCCAATCATTTATCAAACCCTAGTCCTCTTCTCCTCGGGCTGTGCGATTTATTGAGGTGAGACTAAATTAAATTTACGCCAATAATTGATCACACACTTGCTGGGGCGGATGTGGCTACAGCAAGTAAGCAACACTAATTCAAGGCAGGATGAGGATCTTCTACTTCTGCTCTAAGTATATATATATATATATATATATATATATATATATATATATATATATATATATATATATATATATATATATATATATATATATATATATATATATATATATATATATATATATATATATATATATATATATATATTACCTACTGGCGGTCGCCAGTAGGTATATATAGTTAGGATTTTTTCTCTATGGGATTTTTGAAAATTCTATGTCTAATAACTTTGGCGTTTGTGGACGGAATTGGCTGAAATGTTCAGGAAAATGGAACATTTTGTTTCTGAGCAGCCCCTGACAATTTGGGGGGGTTTCATCAAGGGGGGGCCGAGAGAAAAGGGGGGTCCCAAAACACGTTTTTCCCATGTTAATTTCCACAGGGCGGTTGGCCTCACTTTTAGCTCGAACGGCTGAATGGATTTGCACGAAACTTGGCAAAATTGTAGGGACTGTTAGCCCGATGTGCCTTTGCTAGGTCTCAATATATGTGCTCCAGTGGATTTTGAGTAATTTAGGTTCAAAAAAAGATATATATCTGGGCGGAGCCTAACCACACATCTGATCTGATTGGCTGTCAGCACTTCATCCAAGAAGTGTTGGCAGCCATCTTGGGACCAATATACATGATAGCACCTCATTAAAAAGCATTGTAGTTAATAGAGGGTTTTAGGACTTTAGTTACATTATAAATCATTTGTTGATGGTACCATACTCGTTTTAGGAATTGTGGTGGGTTCTAAGGTGATTTTACCATGTGAAAAAACCTTCTGCTGTGATATCATGAATATTGTTTGAAAGAAAACTAATATCTCATGATTTTCCCAGAGTGGTTTGGATGGGGATCTATAAGCTAAATTGAAAGCATATTTTCTGTAAATTCACATTATCTTTCTCAGTCATGTGAAAATGAAGTCTGACATTCTCAGTAAAACATGTACATCCAACAAGGACAGAGACTGTCAGTTGATTCCTTTGTGTTCTACTACAAACTCCTAGAGTGTTCTAAAGAACAACTAGAGCGCTAACAGTCCTACTTATTACAAAGGTATGGCACACCTGAAGCCATCTTGATTGGAATAAAGTGGTAACTCTTAAAACATTTAATTTAAAAAGAAACAACATGAGGGGGTATATTTTGCCATAGAAAGTATGATTAGTGCTGCAGAATGAAAAATTAGGGCACATTTTGAGTGACTTCTCAAATCCTTTTCTATTTCATTAAAACATTCTGACATGCAGTCTCCCAAAATGGCCACCAGAGACAAAATAGCCCAAATGTAGCCCAAATATCACCCAGATGTAGCCCAAGTATAGCCCAATGACAGAATGTCCCAGAGTGTTCTAAAGAACAACTAGAGCGCTAACAGTCCTACTTATTACAAAGGTATAGCACACCTGGAGCCATCGTGATGGGAATAAAGTGGTAACTCTTAAAACATTTAATTTAAAAAGAAACAAAATGAGGGGGTATATTATGCAATAGAAGGTATTATTAGTGCTGCAGAAAGAAAAATTAGGGCACATTTTGAGTGACTTTTCAATCCTCTTCTATTTCATTAAATAATTCTGACATGCAGTCTCCCAAAATGGCCACCAGAGACAAAAGAGCCCAAATGTAGCCCAAATATCACCCAGATGTAGCCCAAGTATAGCCCAATGACAGAATGTCCCAGAGTGTTCTAAAGAACAACTAGAGCGCTAACAGTCCTACTTATTACAAAGGTATGGCACACCTGAAGCCATCTTGATTGGAATAAAGTGGTAACTCTTAAAACATTTAATTTAAAAAGGAACAAAATGAGGGGGTATATTTTGCCATATGAACTTATGATTAGTGCTGCAGAAAGAAAAATTAGGGCACATTTTGAGTGACTTCTCAAACCCTCTTCAATTTCATTAAAACATTCTGACATACAGTCTCCCAAGATGGCCACCAGAGACAAAAGAGCCTAAATGTAGCCCAAATATCACCCAGATGTACCCCAAGTATAGCCCAATGACAGAATGTCCCAGAGTGTTCTAAAGAACAACTAGAGCGCTAACAGTCTTACTTATGACAAAAGTATGGCACACCAGAAGCCATCTTGATTGGAATGAAGTGGTAAGTCTGAAAACACTCAATTTAAAAAGGAACAACATGAGGGGATTAATTTTGCCATAGAAAGTATGATTAGTGCTTCAGAAAGAAAAATTAGGGATCATTTTGAGTGACTTCTCAAATCCTCTTCTATTTCATTAAAAAAATCTGACATGCAGACTGAAACATGCACTTTGAATACCAGCAGCAGACGTCCCTGGTGAGCAGTAGCTTTACTACAGTGATCTAATGTGCAACTAGAGTGCTAACATTCAGAATTTATGGCAAATGTGTGACACATCTGAATGCCTTCTTGATGGAACCAAAGTAAACAAGCATTGAAAGTGCAATAGATCTCGCCCTCGTTTAAGTTAAAGCCATTCTGTTTGTAATGAGGTGGCTTTTTAGCTTTGCTTTTATTAGTGTTTTTTCAACTTTCATGTAAATAACATGCATCTGTATGCATATAAGTATATGTATGCATGCATTTATGTTTGTATTTATATAGATATACAGATGATATATGTTTATATATGTATGTATATATATATATTCACTGAAAAAACCATAGGCTATAGACCATATATAGTTAGGAATTAGCATTTACAAAACCTTGAAAATTCAGTGAAAAAACCATAGGTTATAGACCATATATAGTTAGGAATTAGCATTTACAAAACCTTGAAAATTCACTGAAAAAACCATAGGTTATAGACCATATATAGTTAGGAATTCGCATTTACAAAACCTTATTTTACTCACACAAAACCATTGAAATTCCATATATAGTTAGTTGCACTAACTATATATCGCGCACCCGCAATCCACTGCTGATGATGTCACATATTACATCATTCATGACATGGTCAGTGACATCACTGATGACATCACTGATGACATCTCAAATGACATCACTGATGACATCACTGATGACAACATCCAGTGACTGTATGTTTCTGTAAAGTTAAAATATGTCTTACATATTGAAGAATGAGTGGATGTATAAGTGTCTGGATGAAGAATTTAGTAGGTGCATGACTGACTGTATGAGTGAGTGATTAAATGTGTCTCACTGAGTGCATGGGTTAGTGACTAAACTGTCTTAATTTGTGCATCATTATGTCTGTTGTTCTGTAAACTGTTGCATGTGTTGATAAGTAGCTATATGAGTAACTATATGGGTTATTGATTGGTTGCCCAAGTATTTGTATGGGAGACTGAGTGTGTGTGTGGGTGGCTGGGAGGTGTATGACTCTGTGCATAGATGTGTGAGCAGTTGATTCACTAGATGTATGGTTTCAAAAGTGCATGTGGAAACAGCTGTATGGGCGGTTGACTGTGTGCATGAGTGTATTGGTGAGTGAATGGATATCTCAGTGCTACATGTCAAAGTAAGTACATATGTAAAACACAGTACATGTGAGAGTTGACATATATAAATAACTGTGCATAAGAGCCAGTGAATGTGTGAGTGGCTGTATGGATCATTGTGAACTTGTATCAGGGATTGTATAAGAGAGTAAATATGTGTTAGTATATGTTTGAATAAGTAAAGTTTGTATAACTGTATAGTTGAGTAAATGGAGGTGTGATTGATTCTTTGCATGACTGACTAGGTGTGAGAGTAACTCCATGGATGAGTGACAGTCTGTGAGTGTCTGTTTACACTGATTGTATCTAAGGTTATATTAGAGTCTGAAGAGGTTCATCGTATTATCACATGAATGATATCATCAGTGATGTGATCAGTAATGTCAAATGAGATGTCATCAGTGATGTCATCAGTGATGTCATTTGAGATGTCATCAGTGATGTCATTTGAGATGTCATCAGTGATGTCATCAGTGATGTCACTGACCATGTCATGAATGATGTAATATGTGACATCATCAGCAGTGGATTGCGGGTGCGCGATATATAGTTAGTGCAACTAACTATATATGGAATTTCAATGGTTTTGTGTGAGTAAAATAAGGTTTTGTAAATGCGAATTCCTAACTATATATGGTCTATAACCTATGGTTTTTTCAGTGAATATATATATATATATATATATATATATATATATATATATATATATATATATATATATATACATATATATATATATATATATATATATATATATATTCACTGAAAAAACCATAGGTTTCACACCAGTTATAGTTAGGAATTAGCATTTAAAAAACCTATTAAATTCACTGAAAAAACCATAGGTTTCACACCAGTTATAGTTAGCTGGAAATTTTACTGATATAAAACCATTGAAATTCCCACGTTATAGTTAGTTGGACTCACTATAACTTGCGCGCCTGCAATGCACTGCTGATGACGTCACATATTACATCACTCATGACATGGTCAGTGACATCACTCATGACATCACTGATGACACCATCCCTGTGACAGAGTGACTGACCTCCTTTCAGTGTAATGTAACCCCTGAAACACATATTCAAAAATAGAAACTAACATTTACAAAAAAGTGGCGATACCTATACCAGTTACAACAACCAATTCAGTAATTCAACCATTTATATACACATTTACTCATTCACCAACAGTTCTATATAGTCATTCATACATATACTCACTTATCATATGTAGTGAAACACCTTTACATCCGTTAACACACCGACAGTCTTCCAAAAGTTACTCACACATATACTCACACATGCAAAAAAACTATTGAACATCCATTTATTTGCATATACAGCTATACACACACTACCACCTTATTCCTAAGGAAACTTACACATACTTACTCTCTTAAACAATCACTTATAGAATCACATACTTATTTAAACAGGAACTCTTACAATCTCTCACTCTCACATTTACTCACTTATATAAATCAATACTCCATATACTAGAATAAAACATATGTATACACACTCATATATAAAACATATTTATTTTTTCAGAAAGACACACATTCTTTGGATGGACAAAGTACAGGGTCTAACCAAAGATTTTGAAATTCCTTCTCTGGAACCCAGTAGAGAAAGTGGAAGTGCTGATGAAATTGTGAACCAGTTAGCAACATTCCGCCCAATTAGCCTGGAAGAAACAAGGCAGTCAATCCTAACCACAAAATCTGGGTCCCCATTTGACCCCTGTCCCATAAGACTCCTGCATCTCATGGTAGATGAAGTAAACCCTATGATTAACGAAATCGTAAATCATTCACTTTCCACGGCCAATGTGCCACTGGAATGGAAACTTGCGGCAGTGAAACCCTTACAGAAAAAACCCCTTCCTGACCCTGCGACTCTTTCCAATCTGCGACCTATCTCACTTCTCCCAGCATTATGTAAGATCACTGAATCACTGGTTAACAAACAGCTGACCATGTTCTTAGAAGTTAACGAAATATGGCATCCCAATCAGGCGGGGTTTAGAGCCCAGCATTCAACAGAATCGGCTCTACTGTACACGACAGACACCATTCGTACTGCCCTAGACCAAGGAAAGAAGGCCGTCCTGATTTTATTAGACCTGTCAGCGGCCTTCGACACGGTCTCTCATGCCATCCTATTAGATCGGCTAAAAACATCGGGCGTGAAGGGGACGGTACTAGAGTGGTTGGAAAACTACCTAAGGGACAGGAGACAGGTGATAACCCTGGGGGAATTTACCTCCACGGAAAAACATCAGACGATGGGAGTACCCCAGGGGTCCAGCCTCAGCCCGACATTATTCAATGTCTACACTGCGCCTCTGATTAAACTAATATCATCTTTTGGCATAGAGGTAGTAGCATATGCCGATGATACGCAGTTAATACTGGTTACGGATAGGGACAACCAGTCATGGGAAGAAACATTCAAGGAATGTTTAACTGCCACCTTTGATTGGATGCGGAAGAATCACCTAAAATGTAATACAGGAAAAACAGAGATCATTCCGCTAGGCCCAAATAATGACTTTATTCCCAGGCAATGGTGGCCAGAAAGGGCAGAAATACCGCCTCATACAACCATAGTTGCTCGGAACCTGGGGGTCACGTTTGATTCCAATCTCGCCTTCAAGCAGCAGGCAATAAAAGTGGCAGGAATGTGCTTTGGCTTAATCAAAAGCCTGAGGAAATTCTTTGATTTACTCCCTTTGGAGGCGAGGAAAACTGTTGCAGTAGCGTTGGTAACGTCGCGCTTAGATTATTGCAACAGTTTGTATGCTGGCACAAATAAAGAAGTAACTTACAGGCTTCAGCTAGTGCAAAGCGCTGCTGCCAGATTGGTGCTAAAATGGCCAAAAAGATCGTCAGCCTCAGGGGCATTAAAAGCTCTTCATTGGCTTCCCATTGTAAAAAGGATCCTGTTCAAGGTTTTGATTATAACATTTCGAGCAATGCACAAAACAGGACCATTATATCTACAGAAAAAATTCAAGAGATACTGCCCAACCAGAAACCTACGATCATCAAATTCCAATACTCTGGTGATTCCTAGGTTTCGTTTAAAAACCCATGGAGGAAAGTCCCTGGCAGTACTGGGTGCAAAGGCTTGGAATACTCTGCCTCTTGCCCTGAGAACTCTGGATAAAGAAACAGAGTTCCGCAAAGAATTAAAAACTTGGATATTTAAACTGCAAGATAGCATGGCCAGAACTCTAGTTTGATGCTTGCCTCTGTTTTTGGTCCAACTCTGAGTCACTTTGTCATCTGGTAATTTGCCGGAGGTAGCGCCTAGATGCTCCATTGGAGCGATTGCTGCGCGATATAAATAAAATTTTACATTACATTACATTACATGGTGTCATCAGTGATGTCATGAGTGATGTCACTGACCATGTCATGAGTGATGTAATATGTGACGTCATCAGCAGTGCATTGCAGGCGCGCAAGTTATAGTGAGTCCAACTAACTATAACGTGGGAATTTCAATGGTTTTATATCAGTAAAATTTCCAGCTAACTATAACTGGTGTGAAACCTATGGTTTTTTCAGTGAATTTAATAGGTTTTTTAAATGCTAATTCCTAACTATAACTGGTGTGAAACCTATGGTTTTTTCAGTGAATTTCATAGGTTTTATAAATGCTAATTCCTAACTATAACTGGTGTGAAACCTATGGTTTTTTCAGTGAATTTCATAGTTTTTTAAATGCTAATTCCTTTGTATATCGAGTTTCTAACCTTTTTTTTTTTTACAATTTGCTGTTTTTTTTTAAGTATTTATTTTTTTTTATATTTTTTTTCTTTTGCGCTCTGGGTGCGCGCTCCGGGAAGCTTTCAGCTAAGCTCTCCTGTAAGCTTCTCCGAGAGCTCATCTGAAAGCGCACCCAGAGCGCAACTGTCGTTCGTGAAAAAAAAATATGAATGAAAAGTTAATAATAATGCAAAACATTTCGTACCATACAAATAAAATTTGTTTTTTTTAATATGGAAAATGATTATGCATTTCTATAAAAGATTGATGACGTCACTTTGGCGCGCAACGTAAGTGCCCTCGGAAGCGCATACGTGCGCGGCGCATAAACGCACGGAAAAGCGCCTACGATCGCGCCACGTTTGCGACCCGGAAGCGCCTACGATCGCGCTGCGTAAACGCACCCGGAAGTGCACCGGAGCGCGCAGCGTAAACGCGTCGGGTCATGTGACCCTAAAATAACACTTTTCATTGGTTGCTAACAGTTTTTTTTTACAATGAATGAAATCCCCACCCATTTCCTTCACTTCTTCTTTCACTTTTGTGACTGAAAGACCTGCCTTTTTTGCTGCTCCATATTCCTGGATTCATCATGGCTGCCAGACTATCCAGCAGTGAAGATGATTTCATTGATGAAGAGCCTCCTACCCCAAAGGTGAAGGAACATTTCATCTGGAAATTTTTTAAGTTTCCAGAAGGCCAGAAGAAGGTGAATGCACCAAAAGTAGAGTGCAGGATCTGCAAACAGGTCCTGTCACGGGGTAACCCCCAAAAAAAATACTCTTTTGGCAACTTCACCATGATTCGCCATGTGGAGAGGAGGCACCCCCAGAATTTTGCCCGGGAAAGTGTCAGGGCTCTGGCACAGGAGGTTCCCAGAGATGGGGCCTCTACATCAACAGGAGGAGCAACTTCTTCTGGAAGAGAACAATCTCAGGGGCAGGTAGCAAACATTCAACCTGCATTCAACCATGGGGTCGTCAGATGCAGATACTGCAATCAACTCCTCACCTATGGGGAGCAAAGTGTCCTGCTCATGGTTCGGGCATTGGAGAACCATCACTGCCCTTCCCACCCCTAATTTTTTTCTTTTCTTTTTGCTCCTGTTGAGCAGTTTCTATTCCCTGTTTTTGTTCCTCTTCAGTTAAAAGAAGAAAACCAAAAGTTCTTTTCAGAACTACCTCCAATTCTCATCAAAGAGCTATAATCTTAAAAAATGAAGAGTAAGTGAAATATAGTGCATTGATAATTGAAAGGACAATGAGTAAGAAAGAACAGAAAGGTATGAGAGGTGAAAGGAAGTGAAGTAGGAGGACTGAAAGAAGGTGAGTGTTAGAAAAGAAAGTTATGACACAGTGAATAAACTGGAGGCCTCATTTCTGAAAAGTGACGCATCGCTACGTGAAAATAGCGATGCGTCACTTTTCTGGACGCACTCCTTATGACATTCCAGATATGTCATATTTAATATATGACTAATCAATTCGCAAGGAGTTACAGATATGTCAGTATTTCTGACATATCTGTAAACACAAAAGTAACGCATTGCAGGAGTGCGTCACAAAAGTGACGCAACTCCAATAATGTGTCCTTTCACATGGAAAAAGCACCATGTGAAAGGTTTGCTGTGAAGCAGGCGCAAGATTTTGGCGCAACTGCATCCTAAAAGTGACGCACTGCGTCATTATTACCAAGCTTTTTGCAAGGAACACCCCCTCTGCATGCATTATACCTGACACTATTTTTTAAAAAGTGACGCATCTAGGTACATGGGTCACTTTTTAAAACTCTGCGCCATATTGTATCTGCATCAGGTATAATGTATGCAGAGGGGGCAATCCCTCGCAAAAAGCTTGGTAATAACAACGTACTGAAATCTATGAGATTTCCCTGCGTCACTTTTAGGATGCTATTGCGTCAAAATTTTGCGCCGGCCTCGCATCACTTTTATGTTTACACATATGTCAGAAATACTGACGTATCTGTAACTCCTTGCAACATGATTCGTCATACATTAAATATGACACATCTGGAATGTCATAAGGACTGTGGACAGAAAAGTGACGCATCACACCAGCAGTGTAATAAAATGTGCCTCGTTGCACTATATTTAAAGGATGCAACAGCATCCTAAAAGTGACGCAGTGAAATCTCAAACATTTCACTGCGTCGCTATTACAAAGCTTTTAGTGGGAGAACACCCCCTCTGCATGCATTATACCTCACGCAGATATAATGTGGCGCTTGATTTTAAAAAGTGACCCATCTACCTAGATACCTCACTTTTTAAATATAACGCAACGCAACACATTTTTTTACACTACTGGTGCAATGCGTCACTTTTCTGTGCGCACTCCTTATGACATTCCAAGTAACGCATTGCTGGAGTGCGTCACAAAAGTGACGCAACTCCAGTAATGTGTCCTTTCAAATGGGGAAAGCAGCATATGAAAGGTCTTGCCTCAGTCTAACACCTGCTGTAAAGCAGGCACAAGATTTTGACGCAACAGCATCCTAAAACTGACGCAGTGAAATCTCAAAGATTTCACTGCGTCGCTATTACAAAGCTTTTTGCGGGAGAACACCCCCTCTGCATGCATTATACCTGACGCTATTTTTAAAAAGTGACGCATCTAGGTACATGGGTCACTTTTTAAAACTCTGCGCCATATTGTATCTGCAACATGATTCGTCATACATTAAATATGACACATCTGGAATGTCATAAGGAGTGCGCACAGAAAAGTGACGCATAACACCAGCAGTGTAATAAAATGTACCTCGTTGCACTATATTTAAAAAGTGACGCATCTAGATAGATGCGTCACTTTTTAAATATTGCATAACAATGCGCATTTTTTTACACCGCTGGTGCGTCACAAAAATTGACGCACAGGAAGCGCAAAACTAACAGCGCAAGGCCTTCATAAATATGGTCCTGGATTTTCCCCGTGCTTCGCCGGTGCGCGTACCATGCGCTTCCCCCGCGCAAAACGAAAAAAAAATTTTAATGCCCTGCAGGACCCTATTTTAGTCCCTACATCAAACCTAGGGGGTCAGAGGGGGTCTACTCTTCCCCCTTATGGTCATTTGCCCCTTTTTTTTTCAAACCCCTTTTGTCTCGATTTTACCGAGACACAAGATGGCGGCCGCTCCGCACTGTTTAGAATGTTTACAGACAACTGAGAGCCAATCAGCTTCCTGCGCGCAAGTCGCGTGTCGCGCCTGGAGCGCACTCCGGTGCGCGCACGGGAGAGCGCCTATAGATATATATATTTTTTTGAACCTAAATTACTCAAAATCCACTGGAGCACATATCTTGAGACATAGCAAAGGCACATCGGGCTACCAGTCCCTACAATTTTGCCAAGTTTGGTGGAAATCCATTCAGCCGTTCGGGCTAAAAGTGAAATCGACCGCCCTATGGAAATTAACATGGGGAAAACGCGTTTTGGGACCCCCCTTTTATCTCGGCCCCCGCTTGACGAATCCCCCCCAAACTTTCAGGGAAGGACCGGACCGCCATGAGACCATTTTCCTGAAAATTTCAGGCAGATTCGTCAACCGGCGCCAAAGTTATTCAAAATAGAATGTTGAGATTTAACATTGAAAATTATCCTAACTATAACTACCTACTGGCGACCGCCAGTAGGTAATATATATATATATATATATATCCAATCCCCAAAAGTTGCTTCGTGGGCTGCAGTGGCCCTGAGGGAGGTGGCGTGTACACCAGCCAAGCACGCCGGTAATCAGATTAACAAACAAAGTTCCAAAGCGGTACAACACGCTCTCAGAGACCCAAACACAACGCGTGGCCAGCAGAGTCCAAGGGTGTTTATTAACACCTACTACATGTTTCGGCTTACCACGAAGCCTTGATCACGTAAATCCCAAACAGTGCATGCGAGTCTAAATAAAGTTACAATACAGTGACATGGACACAATCAGCAGACTGGGAAGGCAATCCAATTCATGGCAGACATCTTGGAACGGTGAAATACCAATACCAGAGATGAAAACAATGTCTGGTCTGTAATCATTGTTGTAATCAACAATGTAAAATCACATTCTAATGATAACTTATCATAATCTTGTGAACCGTGCGGCTCAATGTTAATGCGCAAACAATAGTATAACTATGTCAGCTTGTACAGCCGGGCATAGGCAGCAGGGCAGGAGATGGTGTGAGAACAATGTCTCTCGAGACGCAGATAACAAACACAAGAATAGTGTAAGATTAACCAGTCTCTGGATAAAGTCTCTGTCAACAATTGAAGTAGTGCCTGCCCTGTGAAAATGGCAAAAGCATGCACGCATGTGTCTAAAAAGTGCCTGCAAGTGCCCACTGATCCAGAGTTGTGGTTAAGTATGGGCGGAAAATCCGTTCCGCTCGCGGATTTTGCGGATTTTCCGTAAATTCGCAATCCGCGAGATTCGCGAATTTCCCGCAAAATCCGCAAATCCGCGAGCAGCGGATTTTATGGCTTCCTCGCACTGTTCGCGTGAGTTCGCGGCTTCCCAGTTCAACTTCGCGCCCCGCGAATAAGCGCTAAATTGCAGAAATACGATCTTAGCAAAACTGAAACTACTTACCAGGTTCAAAAGTTCAAGCTCATCATTAGTAGCCATTTCCTGTAGTGCTTCCTGAGGGGCCCCTCCAGAGTTCAGTTGCCTACTTGCAACTATTATGTGACCCTGCTCTGACCCTCAGAATAGTTACACAAAGGTCCTGAATTACAGCTAAGGCAGACAAGCAGGAGCCAGGCTGGAAGTTCAAATCCAGTGACACATTAATCAGCCCCCTAATTCATTATTGTCAGTTGGGGCAGGGCAGGTGTTGTAACTAATTTTGCAACAATGAAAGCACTTAGCAAGTGCAAAAGATCACTAATCAGGAAGCACTAAGGAAGCAGGTGCCAGCTAAAAAAATATTCTGTGACACATTAATCAGCCCCAAATTAATTCAGGTCACTTGAGGTAGGGAAGGTGTGCTTTGCTTTGCCACAATAATGTACACTGGACAACCAGAGGGTGCTGTGATGAAACAGAGGGTGGCATGGGTAGGCCAGAGGGTGGCATGAGTAGTCAGAGAGTGGCAGTGGTGACAGAGAGTGGCAGTGATGAAGAAGAGTGTCCCAAACAGGCTGGACACGTAGAAACAACAAGTTCGCAAAACTTGCGACCCGACAGGTAAGTTTGCGTTTGCGAAATTGTACAAAACCCTTGCGAACTGGCAGAAACCCGCGCGAACACAAAAAAAATCCGCAAATTCGCGAGAATTCGCCGATTTTGCGGATTGCGAGTTCGCAAATCCGCAAAATTCGCGAACGCGAGATTCGCAAAATTCGCCCATGCTTAGTTGTGGTTGCCAGGTAAAATACCCTGGGGCTCTGGGATCAGAGCCTTTGGAAAATAAGGTAGTTAACAAACGCTGGTGATGGTGTGTTCCAGGTGGTATGAAGCCAGACGTATTCCTGATAGCTGATTGGAGCCCAGTGCCTGCTGCAGTGTCCTGATGTTCTTGGTGATGCCCAAAATGAGCGTGCTGTTAAAGTGCTAACAGGAACGTGATTGACGAAGGGCCTACTGCAAGGTGCAGTGTGGGGCCCCTGTCCCTGTAAATTAAAAGAACAAGTTTTAAAATTGAAACATGACAACATCGTATGCATGCAATTAATAAACAAGCACATAAAACATGGAAGAACAAGTTTGTCTAAGATGGTTCGTGGCTGACTGGCAGGAAGTTATGAATAATCATCTTTTAAATGAACTGTCAGTTCCTCATCATGATTCTTGGTTTGGAAATTAATGATGTGCTTGGATTCCATCTGTCTCAACATGAGCACTCTGTTACCACTCCTAGCGTTCCTGTTGATCTGCTCTAGGATGAAAAATCTCATGAGTGATGGATTTGAGAAGTGGTGATCACTAAAGAGCCTTGCCAGGGGATATTTAGCATCATTGTGTACAATGGCCCGATAGTGCTCCAGTATGCGTTTTTTGGCATGGGCGGTCGTACTGCCAATGTACCCTAGTCCGCAGGGGCAGACTATCACATAAATCACAAACATAGTGCTGCAGGTAAGAAATTGTGTGATCTCTTTGGCTATACCATTCTACTCCACTTTCTTAACCAGAGTGCTGTGTTTACAGGCTTTGCAGTGACTACACGAGAAAAATGATTGTAATCCAAGGCCTTGGTTGTTGGGGTAATCCGTGATGTCACTGCGAACACAAAGATCTCTAATGTTCCTGCCTCTCCTGTACGTGATGCTTGGTCTATCAGGGATGATATTACCTATGGTGCTATCACTTTTAAGAATGTTCCATTTTTTGGCTACAATCTTGTGTATCTACCTGGACTCCTTATTGAAAGTCAGGATGAGACGTGTGTTATTGTCTCCTGGTGCTGTCTCTTCAGGTGGGTTGCCATTAAGTGTGTCAGTTCGCATAACAGCATCTGCCTTGGCTTTGGCTTTTTTAAGCACCCAAGCCGGATAGTCTCTTTGTTTGAAACGATCAAGCATTTCCACAGCGGCCTGTTGGTAACTGGCCTCTGTGTTGCAGTTTCTTTTTGCCCTCAGCAACTCTCCGTACAGAATGATCCACTTGAGCGGTTCCGGATGGCTACTGAGGGCATGGAGAATACTGTTGCGGGCAGTCGCCTTCCCGAAAAGTGAGGTATACATCCTGTTGTCTTTGATGTCAATCTTGACATTTAAGTACTCAGCCGTAACTTTGCTAATGTTGCAGGTAAGTCTGATGTTATTATCATTGTTGTTGAGAAGATCTATGAAGCGTGATGCTTCATCCTCCGATCCTTTCCATACCAAGAAGAGATCATCAATGTATCTCCACCACGTGGCTATATGGCTCACATGTGCTGACAGCAATGGGTCCGTGAAGATCTTCTGCTCCCAGTGCCCCATGAAGAGGTTCACAAAACTTGGGGCGAAACACAAACCCATCGCCGTCCCTGTCTCCTGTTTGTAAATGGTGCTGTCAAAGAGGAAAAAGTTATTGAGGAAGCAAAATTTCATCATTTCAAGGAGCATTTTACTGTGCTCTCTGAAACGCAGTGGACGTCGGTCCAAAAAATGTTTGCATGCTTCCAGGCCCTGCTGATGATTGATGATGGTATAAAGGGCCTGGACATCCATGGTGCTGAGAAGGCAATTCTCATCCCATGTGAGGTTCTGTAATTTGGACAGGAAGTCTTTCGTGTCCTTGACAAAACTGGCTAAACCCTGGACCCAGTCCCGTAGATAATGATCTATGTACTTGGATACATGTTCTGCCACACTTCCCCTTGAGGACACGATGGGTCTCCTGGGTGGCTTATCCCTGCTCTTGTGAATTTTGGGTAAGAGGTATAGGACTGGGAGAGTAGGGTTGTCATTCTTCAAGCCCAAATCCACACTCATTCCCATCATGGCGCACAATGCGATCAACACTTTTCATGAATGTGTCAGCAAACAACTTAGTACCTATAGAGACACGAAGACGAATTACAGATCTAGATATGACAACTTGTCCAAGAAACAGAGAAACGCCCTCAAATCCCTCACCGATTACAATACTATTGACATTCGTAGCGCAGACAAAGGGGGCAATATTGTCATACTTGATAGAGATCAATATGTAGCAGAGGCCCAAAGGCAATTATCGGATAGCAATTACTCTATTGCCAGTACCTTTGATTTATATAACAACTGTATTGTCGAGTTGTGGAAGAAATTGAGTACATGGAGGGATAAGGGCACTTTGGAATGGGAGGAGTACAGGTTCTTGAAGAACGACAACCCTACTCTCCCAGTCCTATAACTCTTAACCAAAATTCACAAGAGCAGGTATAAGCCACCCGGGAGACCCATCGTCTTTTACTTGGACCTAGAGGTTTACATTAACAACTTGGAGATTCTGATATGACTCTATAGAAAGCCGACCGCTATTAACACCCAGCTCCTCTTCACCTGTGAGAGGGGTGTGGACTTCGATGGAGGTAGGATCCAGGGTTGCCTTGAGGCTGTGTTTCAATGGTTCCATCACAACAGCCTCAAGTGCAACTCGGATAAATCAGAGGTCCTCTTTTTTGGGTGCAGTTCGGATCCGGACTGGAAAGTGTGGTGGCCTGAGAACATGTTTCCACCAGCAAGTTCGTCCCAGGTGGCTAAAAACCTTGGGATTAAGATTGATAATGGCCTCACACTACGTTCACAGGTAATCGGTCTCACTGGTACCTGCTTTGGCCTACTCCGGATGCTACGTAAGTTCCTTCCCCTGTTATCGGAGGAACATAGGAAGATCACGGTGCAGGCGATTATAGGCTCGAGAATTGACTATTCCAACGTCCTTTATCTCGGCTTGCCAGAGTATCTGCTCCAACGGTTACAGGTTGTCCAGAATTCGGCAGCACGGGCCATCTTTGGACTATCTCGCCGTGCCAGAGCCTCGGGTCTTCTGGAGGCTCTGCACTGGCTCCCTGTCCGGAAGCGGATAATTTTTAAAACTCTTACTCTGGCGCACAAAGCCTTGCACGCCTCCGGAGCAAAATATCTGCAGAAGAGGCTGGCCTTTTATTTGCCTGCCAGGTCGCTCAGGTCTGAAGCCCTGTTTCTTGCGGCGGTTCCTCGTGTGAAGAGAGCCCGCATCGGAGGCCGCTCTTTTAAACTGCTAGCGCCTCAGTTATGGAATAAACTGCCTGTGTCCCTGCGCAGCATTCCTAATTTGTTGGCCTTTCGGAAAGGGCTTAAAACCTGGCTCTTTTCCTCTTAGTTTCGGTCCCTATTAGGTTTCTTTTTTATCTCTGTTTCTTATTTTCCCTGTTGTGTTATGAGATTAGTGTGCAATCCAAAGCGTCGGGACACTCTTCCGAGTAGCCGTACGCTATACAAAACCCCTGCATAACATAACATAACATAACATTTGATTCATGCCAAGAGGTTCCATCCCAAAAGTATGATTTACAACATCCCATGTGGGGAGTTTTTGCGAATGAAGCGAAACTGTTCATCAGAAGAAGATTATAACATAGCTAAAGATGAGGCATGTACACGCGTTAAGGCAAGAGGTTATTCTGATAACTCTTTAGACACTGCTAATAAAAAAGTAGAGAAAACAACTAGAAGAGAACTTCTGGCCATCAAAACTACTAAGGAAGACAGCGTCATTAATCAATCTGAGCTAACACGCATGATTACACGCTTCAATACACAGTCGGCAAGAATAGTGCAAATGTTCCGTAAGAACTGGCATATTCTTAAAACTGATAACATCTTGAAGGATCATATTGCAACACAGCCACTTATAACATACAGAAGGTCGAAATCCATTAAGGACTTATTGGTTTCTAGTCACTTTGATTGTACAGTTAAATCTAAGGAACCAATTAATGGGTTCTTTCCCTGCATGAAATGCAAGGCGTGCAAATACAGCTGCAAAAAGATATCAAATGAGATACCCGGTAAAAGTGCTAGGACCATGAGAAGCATACAAACATTATTGAACTGCAACTCTGAGTTTACCCTGTATTGTCTAGAATGCCCATGCATGAAGAAGTGAATCGGTACACTATAAATGCAATGAAGTGCTTCCTGATGTGTTGGATGGTTGGGGCTTTGCACGCCTTACGAGGAAGGCTCACTGCGTTCTGCGGGTCAGTTCAGGCTTCCACTGTGAGCCCAGAAATATCAGGAGGAAGCAGTACAGGCTGCATTTCAGGGCTGCAGCTTGCACCAAGTTCGAAGTTAAACACTTTAAAGCAGGACAGTCAGAGCATGAAGCACAGTGCATCGATCCACTTGGAATTTATTTTGTGCTTTAATAAAGGAGTGAACTAGCGCACCCACTTGGGAGTAAGTGACTACAAACACCATGAGGCAGTGGGAGTGCCACACCCACATGGGCAGGTGTTTTAAATTGGAAAGTTTCAGTGCGAATTTTCATTTCTGCAATCTGCCACTGATGAAAGGATTTATGTATCCAGAAATGCGTCTGCAAAGAAATGAGACTGAGAAGCCTGGAGTTTTGCGCAATGACTGTTGGCAAGTGTTTGATTTATTAAATTGAACTTTATCAAGCTTCCTGTGGCCTCCCTGTCAGTGCTTCCTGATGTGTTGGATATATATATACTATTCCACCGGATAATAGTGACAATCTATCTTTGAACTCGCTCACTTCTGGTAGTGAAGATGAAAATACACCAGTAAGATCCACTGAGGGTCTTTCCAACTGTGAAAACTTCATTCTGATTGACGAACTAAATTTTGTGAGCGAGGACCGGCGTTACTCCCTGCGCTCCCGGCAACCTCAAAACAAGCCAGGCAATCAGTCAGCCAGCGCAGGCACGCAAGGAGGGTCCTCTTCAAACGCAAGTACCACACGCGGCAAAGCAAAAAAGAACTGGAGAAGATAACAACCTCAGTAGAAAATACTGTTATCAATCTCACAGACTTTCCTTTATCCACAAAAGAACAACAATTGCTCTCTCTGGGGTTGTCATATTGTCCGCCCAACAGGTTTTCATATAATCAGACCCGGATTGACATTTACAAGTTCATCCGTAAGATCAAATTAATCAAATTCTTCAAACTTGAAGCTAAAAGAAAACAAACTGAGTCTAACATTGAAGTGACCACCATGACTCCAGGATTGCAAGTTCAAGATGCGGCCGGATTACAAAACTTATTGGATTTGGCTTTTGACAATGACTCACAACCCACTCCTACTGTGAGCCAGAGTACTGAAACGGGCTGTTCAGCTAATACTCCTTTTCGGCCTAAATCAACCTTTCTGCCAATCATGCCACGTGATTCGGTAGATGTGTTCAGTGATAGAGTGATTGTTGAATTGAAAGCACTTAATAGGAAGGTTTTGAGTCAGAAACATCAATCCAAACACAACGACAAACAGTACCATAGACTTGTGAGCAAGCTACAGAAGAACAAAGACATTATCATCAAAAATGCTGATAAGGGAGGAAACACAGTGCTTTGGTCAACTAAGGATTATATAATCGAAGCCCAGAGACACCTTAGTGACACCTCTTGTTATCGAGCTACTTCCCAGTTTGCGATGAACAAATGCAATGAATCTACTCGCAAACAAATACAAACATGGAAACGAAAAGGTTTGCTCAGGAAGGAGGAGTGTAATTTTCTGGTGAAAGAACATCCCATTACACCGGTGTTATATTTTCTACCGAAAATTCACAAACAAACAACACCCACTCCTGGTCGTCCTATCATAGCTGCCATAGGTAGCAATAAAGAAAACATCTCCAAATATATAGACTATTTTTTGCAGCCTCACATGCAGAATCTTCCATCCTTTGTTAAGGACACCACTGACTTTTTAATTTAACTCATGAAAGTGGAATGGAATGCGAACTTACTATTCTTGATAATGGATATCGAATCCCTTTACACGTCGATACACCACCAACATGGTATGAACGCGTGTAAAAGCTATTTGGACAGATGTGATATTTGTTTTCGTGAGCATAACACTATGTTAATGGAAATGTTAAATATCTGTTTAACCACTAACTTTTTCAAGTTTCAGGGTCAGATATATGAACAACTTCGAGGTGTGGCAATGGGCTCGTGTTTCTCCCCCAGGTACTCATGCTTGCATGTTGGCTGGTGGGAGGAACGGGAGCTAAAAAGCACACATCGCCATTGGTTACCTAACATCAAGCACTATTGGCGTTTTATAGATGACGTCTGTATAATCTGGCAAGGCACAGCAAAAGATGCTGAAATGTTTGTTGAGGAGATTAATAGGAATTCCTTTAATCTTAAATTTACCTCCAGCATCACGGCTGACTCAGCTGAATTTCTTGATGTTAACATTTTCATCAAAAACAATCGGATTGAAACCTGCCTACACAGAAAGGCCACTGCAGGCAATTCAATTTTACACGCTCACAGCTCTCACCCTGCCCACACGATTCGCAGTGTTCCTTATGGGGAGTTCATTCGTATCTGCAGAATATGCAGTGAAAATGACTCCTTGGAAAAATGTCTCCATGAATCTAGGCAACGTTTTATTCACAGGGGATACTCTGATCTCATCCTTGATAAGGCTCTCCACAAAGCTCGCGCAATTGAGCGAAAAACACTTCTAATGCCCAAAATTCCTGTCGGCTCTACTGATGAAAGCACTGTGCGCCTCATCACCAATTACAGTACACAGGAACATAAAATCAGGAGCATTATTACCTCTGAATGGCCTATAATCCTTACGGATGTCATTCTTGGACCTATACTATCTAGAAGTCCAAATATCACATTCAGAAGATCACCTAGTATGCGTGATGCATTAGATAGATCTATGCCCGAAGATCCTCCTAAAAAAAGTCTAACCACTAAGACAGGATTCTTTCAGTGCACTTCGTGCAGAGCCTGTACGTTTGCCAAGAATAGTACCCACTATTACACAGCATTTTGTTCCACACCTGTCCCTATTCGTGAACACCTCACTTGTAGATCTGAATTTGTTGTATATAAACTGAAATGCACATGCAACCTAGAGTACATTGGAAGTGCTAAACTTCCTGTGCACCAGAGAATATTGCAACACATCCGTGCAATTGTTAATAGCGACAATAACTACCCTGTCGCGCGACATTTTCGAGCTGTTCATGATAAAAAACTGAAAGATCTTGAATATACAGTTTTGTGCTCAGTACCTCAACCCGGACGGGGAGGTGACAGGATGAAACTTCTTCGGCAAAAAGAATCACATTTAATTTTGTCCTTAGACACCAAGGCACCTAATGGTTTAAATTTGACCGAAGATCTGAGCAATTTTCTATAAACTGTATAGGGTCAGTTTGAGATAATTATTCCTTCTGTACTATGTACGTGAGTTATCTGATGTGGCGTAGACTATCGCAGAGCGGTTGGCCGGCTGGCTAGCCTGCATTCGTATATACTTTGTTTAGGTGTTTTTCATTCCAATTATATTGTAATTTGTATTTTATGGAATTTTACACCTGATTGCAAAGTTACCTGCTATATTATTATGTTGTGCCCTGTCAGGGCAATTTTGACTTCTGCTGTGACTATGTCTATGATTCCCTTTCCCTCTTATTTTTTGCCGTCACCACTGATTTTTCTTCTTGAGTTTTGTTGTGCTTTCTCCCACATATCTGGTCCTATTATTTATTTTTATTTTTTGGTTTCTAATAATTTTATTTTTTCCATTATGATGCTTTGGTCCCAGTTTTAAATTAGGAATTGCAATGGTATTCATTTTACATGTTGTGATTCTTAGCTGCTTATTGTAAGTTCAGCAGATTAATATTACTTTCTGACACTATGTCAGCAGGAATATGTTATTTTTTGGCACTATGTCATCATTTTGTTCGTTGATATTGACAATAACAGTATAACCTTATTTTGGTTTCGTAGGCACTTGCCGTCACTGTTACTTGTAATTACACAACCTCTTTAAGAATCATAACACTGTATATATTATCCACACGCAAAACATGCAATTTGGTTCAGTTTTGCGTAATGTTTGTAACCATGAAAGTCCAAGCATTCATTATGTTTCATTTTGGGTTACTTTGTTTCTACATTATGTTTAAACTTTTAGTCCTTCCTTTGTTATCATGAACTGGAGAAGGCGTGTAACATTAGTGGTGTTCATTGAAGCCCTTTGTTTATGTTTAGTATTTAAGCACTTTTTTGTTTCTGGCGCGCTGTGTGATCAAGCTCTCTCGTAGAGTGAAACGCGTCATCCCTATTAAAAATACGTTTTCCCTCTTATCCATTGTGGATGTACTTCTTTGAGGCTATATTGATTTGCTGGCTGTGAGGTGTCGTGAGGTCTCGACCGTTGGTTCCTGTACTGTTTGGAACTTGGACTGCTTGCTTCATATATATATATACAAAACAGAGTACACTATCCCATTCACTCCTGAGCCACGGAAGATCAAACAACAGCTTACCTGTAAGAGTGAATATGTGGTGTATGTGCTGGAGTGTCCGTGTGCCCTGCGTTACGTTGGTAGTACCAAACTGCAGGTGCACAAGAGGATACTCCAGCACATCAGGGCCATCAACACCAGTGACCCGGCATATCCGGTGGCCCGTCACTTCAAGGAACATCATAACAACAACAGTTCCCTTTTGCGCTATTATGCGATCGACTGTGTTAGTCCCAATAGGAGAGGAGGTGATAGGGACGGTGCCCTTAGAAAACTGGAAACCAGGTATATCCTGGATATGGACTGTCGAGCTCCGGGGGGACTGAACTCGACAGAAGATTTTTACACATGTTTATGACAACTCCATACTGTCATACACGGTCTTCTGTCTCTCCTGTTGAGTAGTAGCTGCTCCGGTATTGCTTCTGTATTGTGGTTTATTTGTCTGTCCTCCTACTGAGATTAGTGTCGTCAACACTGTATAGATCAGAGGGTTGGATGGTTCCAAACAGTGGGGTGCAGCCTAGGCTTAGGCTGCACTAAGATGTACCAAGAACTTTGCTCACTGGTTTAAGAACTTATCAGCCCGATCTATTGTATATGAATAGGAGAAAACAATATCACAAAGTCACAAAAAAAAGTTTTGAAAAAAACTTCACACAAAAAAAGTGCACTTGATTATTTTCTTGTTATTCACTATTCACTGTGGTACATCTATCTCTGAGTTGTGGTTGGACTAGGAAATTCATGAGCATAGTGGATGGGAGTGGGGCAGAGGCTGCGAGGGTTTCCCCTCTCTCTTTTGGGAGGGGTCAACTTTCTCTGCCCGTCATCTATCCAGCCCAGTGCACGTGTAGACAATATTGTGCATTTTAATATGGGATGCTGCGATCTGAGTATTTATACATTTATATTACTGGATTGATCTTCTAGACTATAGATCTCATCCCAAATTAAAGGTGTCGTGCTTATCTGCATTTTTACTCATAGTTGCATTGAAAGGTCATGGTTTTAAATATATTTACATATTTATGATATATTTTTGTATTTACTAACTTATTATGATGTTACATGACCTTGTGTACAGAACACATGTTGTATATAGTATACATCTGTGAAGTTTGATCTTCTTGTAGCACCTTGCACTTTTGACAACGTCTGGCTATTTGCTATGTTGTATATAGTATACATCTGTGAAGTAGAATCTTCATGCAGCACTTTGCACTTTGTACACCGTTTGCCATTTGCACAATTGGATTTATCCAGTAATCTTTGTTTACATTGCGTGTTTTTATGAATTTGCATGTTTGCACCTTACTGATACAATTTCCATCAGCGCAACATGATTTCAGCCAAGGGATTATCCCGAGATGTGGTTATGAATATAAAGTCTGTTGTCAGTATCCATTTTCATGTACATCATGTGACCATAGACTCACCAATTGGAATGTATCCCCACTCAACACTAGCACTTTAAATATTGCCTTTCCCCAGCGTGCGTCATGTGATCAAGGCCTCTGTGTAGGCCGAAACGTCATGCTGTGTGCCGCTTCCTCGAGGGTACAATAAATATGATAATTGCTCACTGCACCTGAGGTCTCCGTCTTCCTTCCTGCGCAGCGGTTTCCTGCATTGGGCTCCGGGCGAGAGGTTGCTGAGGATTGTTCTATATATATATATATATATATATATATATATTTATATTTACAGTGAAACCAGAGAACTCGCAGCACCCGTAGCATTTGATAAAGGCTTCGCCGAAACGCGTCATTCCAGTGTCTAAAATAAATGGTTCCTGCAAAGCCCCGCTGTGTGCCTGCGTCTCCTTCCACAGAGAAAGGACATGGTTCTGCAATAAAAGGCATGTGCCAGTGACACGCAGTGGGGACCCTTCCATAAGTGTTAGTGGGATCAGTGGCATTGCCCCGAACCGCCACCATTTCCGAGAGAGCAGAGGCTTTGCTGTCAATGACAGTCCATCACTGCATGGCTGTTCCCGTGAGCTTCCCCCCCCTCTTCATTCCTTCTGTAATGGTTCAGCGCTGGGACGCTCATGGGCAGCTATGGGCTTTAGAAATCCGGTAACATTAACACTGCATGGAGTGATGCAGTAACTTTATCGGCATCCCCGAGCCTGCAAACATCGAGAACGTGTGGCTGGAAGTTGGGGCACAGGAACTGTTTATTGCCCTGCACAGCGCTACAACCTCCCACCTGAGCTCATTCTAATAAGCCGCTTACTTGAAGCAAGCGATAATACCGGCTGAGAGAGACATTCATTCCAAATAGGAGAAAACTGCATGCTGGGAATTGCAGTCTTTATCCATAGAAATGGCTGAATGGACTCTAGTTTAATGTGGCGCAGGTGTGTCCTACCCTACTTTAGGAGCAGGAAATCGACGACAGTGAAACCAGGGAACTCGTAATGCCAGTGTCTGAAATAAATGGTTCCTGCAAAGCCCCGCTATGTCCCTGCGTCTCCTTCCACAGAAGATGACTTTGTTCTGCAATAAGAGGCGTGTGCCAGTGACACGCAGTGGGGACCCTTCCATAAGTGTTCATGGGATCAGTTGTTTTGCCCCAAACCGCCATCATTCCAATAGAGAGCAGAGGCTTTGATGTCAATGACAGTCCATCACTGCATGAAGTGATGCAGTTATTTTACCGGCATCTCCGAGCCTGCAAACATTGAGAACATGTGGCTGGAAGTGGGGGCACAGGAACTGTTTATTGCCCTGCACAGCGTTACGACCTCCCGCCTGAGCTAATTCTAATCTGCCGCTTACTTGAAGCAAGCAATAATCCGGCTGGGAGAGACATTCATTCCTAATAAGAACAAACTGCATGCTGCGAATAGCAGTCTTTATCCATAGAAATGACTGAATGGACTCTAATTTATTGTGATGCAGGTGTGTCCTACCCTACTTTAGGAGCAGGAAATTGACGAGAGTGATACCAGGGAACTCACAGCACCCGTGGCATTTGATAACGGCTTCGCCGAAACGCGTCATGCCAGTGACTGAAATAAATGGTTCCTGCAAAGCCCCGCTGTATCCCTTCGTCTCCTTCCACAGAAGGTGACATGGTTTTGCAATAAAAGGCATGTACCAGTGACACGCAGTGGGGACCCTTCCATAAGTGTTCATGGGATCAGTGGCAGAATGCAAAGACTAGGAGGAGAGACTGGCAGTAGTAGGACAAGTCAGGGTACTCCATCTATCTGTCGGTGTGCTACAATATTGGCAAATTTCAAAAACTGGCTGCGGAGCTACAGTAAAAGGAGGAACCAAAAACATACAAGGTGATGTGAAAGAGTAACCCCTCCCAGAAAAGATTTGCATGATATCATATGTATTGGGAAACTATACATTTATTGCCCTAACTAATGTAAACTAGAAGAAAAACCCACAGCATCTGACCCACCCCTCTCCCTAACCCCAATCTATTTTCATTAAATTGAATAAATGCCCATGTCCAAGTAACTTCAAGAAAATGGAAACCACAAGGTTCCCCAATTAGTCCCAAAATCCCACCCACCAAAGAAAAGATTAAAAAAGGGACAAGAGTCAAAGACTGAGGTCAGTGATGATGATGAGTCTAACGTCTAGCTGCGGGGTGGCAGCTAGTTCTCTTCAGGACCTCCTCCAGCTGGGCCTCTAGGCGCACCACCCTGAGGAGCACGTAGAACTAAATGTTCCTGCAGGAACAACAGGGATGGGCAGCAGTAGATGTTAGTGATGTGCGGTGGGCTGCTGCCAGAACACAGCGGCGTACAACTGGAGGGACAAGGGGCTGGCTGGGCCCCAGGGCATAGAAGGAAGAAGCTGCAGCTGCCGCCACCTCCTCCTCCTCGTCCTCCACCAGGACAACCAGCTGGCAAATTCATCCCTCCAGCTTCATTTGCTGGGACCTGGCCACCAACTCCTGCCTTATGGTGTGGAAGGAGTTGCTATATCAAGAAAGGGAAAAAAGAGAATTGGTGTAACTAATACTCTTAGCAAAACAGTAACACTAAATTAAATTACTGTCCACACATAAAAATTATAGTGGCACAGTAGTAGCAGTTGTGGTATTTCCACCTCTCATCCCTCACTTTCCTTCCGCTGTACCTAAGATTTGAATGTGACGAATATTAGGGTAATGATTATACTTTCAGGCACAAGTATGGAGTAGAGTGGAAGTATTCTTTTCCACTCTCTTGTTTAGCACAATTATTCTTGTAGGCATGTCAGCTTGTGCCCTAGACAGGCATACTCATGTCACAGACTCATGTACTTTACTACTATCTGCATGTGGAGCAGCTGTATTACACAATTATAAATTTCCATTACGGCCATATCTGTTAAATCAATCGCAAATGCTCAGACAATTTCACTTTCACCCTGACTGCACTACTGCAATAAGGGACATGATGATGGTTAATGATCATATGCTTATGGATGATGAGAAACGGTGGCACAACATCATGCCATTCACGTGATGATGATGATGATGACATACTGAGTGATTTCTAAGTACTAGTTACCATGCAGCCGATAGGCCACCCATGGTTGACACAGGGAGGGGACTGGAGCAGAAGTGGGCCTTGGAGACGGAGGGAGGCAATTATGGGTTGGGTAACTATTTAGTCATACAAAATATATATGTTGTGCTTGCAAACCACGGTGAGTCAAGGGAGTATTCCATTCTGAAATACAAGTACAACCTCAAAACTTTGAATCAAAAACCTTACAAAAACAGTCCTTGTTCTTCCCAGGGCTTGTTTTTTCATTTAAATTCAGTGCATTGCTCTTCGAACATTATTATTATTTTATTCTTAATCTTCTTCACCCTTGGCTTTGATACTATGGCATGGTTTAATTTTCTTTTACATTCTCTTCATCCAGTCTGACTCTGTTTTCACCTACTATGATACCATCCAGCCATCCATCCATCCAAACATCTAAACCGGCTTTCACAGACAACAACATTCATTTAGATATAACCAACCACCCCCTCAAACCCCCCCCCGGAGGATTCCTTTCACACACACAGTTTCACCCTCCCTCCCAGACAGGCATCCTTTCTGGTTTCTGTTTCTACTTTTCACCCATCCTTCAACTACCCATGCATCCTATTCCTATCATCGTCCTCCACCACCTATGCATCCTAGGGCCTCTTCCTTCACCCACACATCCTTCTCGGCTAGTCATACATGTCATCTGACTGTTTATCTCTGTCATAAAACTGTCTTTTCTGATTGGAAGATAGAATATGCCGTTAATTACCCCATTAGTTACCCCCACCGCTAATGCTAATGTTTAAGTAAAGGGCAGGATGTCTTCTTCAACTACTCAGTGTTTACAAGCAACATCTTAGCCTCAGCAGAAGTACAGTGTACTAGTACTGAGTGTACACCCTTGCAGCAAGTGTATTTACAATCCTCAAAAAGTATGGAATATGACTTACCACCCCCCGCCACTGCTGCTGTCTCACCCCCTGTTGCTGCCGCATCCACTCCCTCTGTAGTGGCATGGTGGCCCTGACCACTGGTCCTAGCACTGGTGGTCGGTACTCCTGGGAAAAGAAATCCCATATTTTTAAACGCCATATACATCTCCCCTATTTATTTTTTTCATTAGCAAGAATAAAAATACACAATTAATAATACATATATGCCACACAGATCACTATCTACAATTCGGATCCTATAAAAAATAACTAAATAAGTGGGGGCGTGGCAAAGCAGGCGACTAAAATGGCCGCACGGTAGAGACGCTCCGGGGATCACATGGGCCCATTAGTAATTTCCCCAGTATGCAGTGCATTATTACGGGCGGAAAAGCCAGCGGAATGAGCAGGAGATGATGCTTAATGCAGATGGATGCTTAAAAAGCACTGGCGGCCCACAGGTGTGAGATCGGAGCGACTACGGAGAGACTGGGGGTAGACCTGCGTTGGAGCTCCCGGGCCAGCGGAGCACCTCCGCCCGGACAGTATTGGCAGAGTGGGCAGAGATGCCGGGGAGCTTGAGCGCTGAGGCGGGGAGGAAAGACTGCTTCGGTGTCTCTCTCGTCCCCCCACCTGGCTGTCCATCAACACGCGCAGGGGCTGGTTTGTCATCTGGGCCGCCGTGACCCCCCCTCCCGGTGAGTGCTATGGTACACGCGAACGGTGCCGCGAGCCTAAGCACTCGGGGACTGGTGCGGCAGCCACAATCTGGTGAGATAACCTGGCGAGGGAAAACAGGTCGGCCCGCCCAATGTTACCTCCATTGCTGCAGGACGTCAATCAACAGATTGGACAGCAGTGAGACTGTGCCAGTCAGTGGCCCCCCCATGGTGGATGTAGCACTTCAGCTATAACTTCGCAGCCATAAAGCACACAGCCCTACTGAACCACCACCCTCAGCTTGCATCTGGATATCTATCACAGTCTGACAGACCCCTATCAGTCTCACTTGCACTGAACTTCTTCAAAGGCTTCTGGAATCTCCACCAAGCCCTAGTGCATGCCAGCTCCAGTACTGAACATGCACCCCAATTGAGGCCATCTGAACCCCCTGCACTCGGTTCCGCCTTTCGCACGTCCATCACCACGCAATTGGCTAAGTAGCTTCACATGACCAATCCCTGTGCTATTTGTCACACTGCAGAGGTTCACCCTTAGCACCGCTTGTGAGGTATGGGCCGGAGGGACCCCAAACAGAGGACTCTTCCATTTTAAAAGGTAGTGGAGGGCACCTCTCCACAGCCCGCCAGAATGGCCGAGGGCACGCAAGCAGTTAAACATTCAGCTGGTCCTGAGTTTTCTGTCACTGCACTGCTGCAGGAGATGAGGGCTGTATTCAAGGTGTTGGACTCCCGCTTTGACAGCTTGGACAAGAACATTGCAGACATGGGGGCCAAATTACAAGTCCATGATCGCGACTCGACGTTGCGGAGGCCCGCATATCAGACATCGAAGATGGGACAGCTCAATCCCTCAAGAAACTGGAGAGAGCTGAGCGGGTACTGAAGCAGGTGGCGATTAAAAATGAAGATTTAGAAGCCCAAAGTCCCCGCAAAAACGTAAGCAGAATGGGAGTTCCAGAGACAACTGCGACGGGCCGGATGGATCATTTTGGGAAAAATTACTAACTGACCCGTTTGGAGTAAAGGCTTTTACGCAGGGCTTTGTGGTAGAGAGGGCCCACTGATCACTGGGCCCCAGACCCAATCCTGGCCTCCCCCCCAGACCCATAATAGCACATCTTCTTAATTTTCGAGATGGAGACACTGCACTGAGGCTGGCAGGGGATCGCAGGGAGGTAACCAGGCAGGGGTAAAAATGCATGCTCTCTCCGGCGAAACTCAGTGTTGATATGGGTGGCAGATCCCGTATTTTTGATACACCGCATGAGGCACCGGAATTCTTCTAATCTTTCAAGCAGTAAAACCAAGCAGGCAGTGGCGGGCAGATCTCAATCCTCCCCTCCGCGCAGCGACTCGGATGCAAATGCCGAACTTTGAATCCTGGCACTGGCTGGCACAAGTATCTGCTTTAAATTCACTATTGTAGTTCTTTGGGAAATTTCTGATAAAATGCACATGGCTTGTTTATCCCCGTGCTGCCACCCCCTAAGGTGTATCTGCTTAGTTGGTTCACACCCATCTTGGGGCTTTTAGTTGGTGTGATGTTATGTTTACTCAACAGAGAGATCCTTTGTACGAAATGTTAGAGTATTTCTTGTGGGTTGGCCTCCTCGGGGTTGATGGGGCAGGGAGGAGGGAGGTGGGCGGGGAAGGGAAAACATTGCTTTAATTGTTTGTCTTCGCTCCATGTTAGAATGTTTTGGGAAATATTTGATGATCGCTACAGTTGAGACAGAATCAGTTGCACGCTATTCCTAGATGACTCGCTTAGGTAACATAGCTGCACCCTCTGCACTTACCTTGCTGTCCTGGAACATAAAGGGCCTCAACGATATTTGCAAACGCAGACAGGTGCTTCACTATCTTAACCGGCACAATATAGATATCGCGTACTTGCAGGAAACACATTTGCTCCCCACCGACGCACAACTTTTTGGCACTAGCTGGGGCGCCCACAGATATTTCGCCAAGTATAGCACCTATGCTAGGGGTACTGCTATCCTGATACATAAAAGGGTTCCCTTTAACCTCAGTGAAGTTCTTATTGACCCGGAGGGCAGATATATTATAATAATTGGTTCCCAGTGTGGCCACAGAACTGCACTGATCAACGTCCATGCCCTGAACTTTGAAGCACCCACATTTTTCCAAACAATGGGCACCCGGCTGGCAAAGTATGCACCTCAGAAGATGCTCATGGGTGGGGACCCTAACTTGCTACTGGACTCAGTACTAGATAGTAACTCTAGTGTCCCTGGCTCCAAGCCACATGCACAGAGAGCCTTGCATGATCGCTGCGACCACTATGCCTGGGTTGATGTCTGGCGGCGCCGCAACCCTACGTTGACGGAGTACACTCACTATTCCGGCCAGCATCACACCTGGACCAGGATAGATTACTGGTTAATTACTTCAGATGTCCTTGACTGGTTTGATTTCCACAAGACACTACCTCGCACATATTCCTATCACTCCCCGATAGTAATACACCTGAAACTACCGTGACCGGAGGGATACAAGCAGCAATGGCGCTTCCCAGGCAGAGCACTGCAAGATGAAGTATTTAAAGTAGAGTTGCGGGAAGCGATAGACGACTATTTGACCTCAATACAGGTTTGGTCGACACCAGGGCGGTACTATGGGAAGGCTTTAAAGTCGTCATTAGAGGAATCTGCATTTCTAAGCACAGAGGTATGCTCAAAGACCTCCACTCCACAATGACCCGCATTGAACGAGACATTGCAGTGCTTGACTCTCAGTCCTCGGTGTCACCGACCCCTGATTATTAGGTAACCAGACTTGCACTACTGACGGAATACAGAGACACTGCTGACCGGGAAATAATGTATCTGGAGAAATACCACTCAGCACAACGTTATGGAGAGGGAGAAAGGCCGGGGAGGGTACTAGCACAAATGCTGAGACCTCCGTATGGTAAGTCATATATTACTGAGCTCTAATCAGCTACCAGCAAAACACTTGATACTACCCCTGCCATCTGTGACGAATTGCTCCCCTGCGCTAGTCTGCCAGCGCGGAGGGAGAACTACAAATCCCGGCATCCCCTGCGGGCGCTGACGCCCGTGACGCGCCTGGAGGCGGACAAAAACACACGGGAGGTCCGGCAGAGCGGGCTCCCCTGCGCTAGCCTGCCAGCGCCGCTCCTACCTGACAGGAGCACCGCAGCTATCGCCAGCAATTCCCGTGGGGTGGACACAGAACTTTTCCCTGACTGGTTGCCCTTCCTCCCTCCCGCTGCCGCCGAGGAACACCAGGTGGCCGCTGCGCGGAGGGTGAACTACAAATCCCGGCATCCCCTGCGGGCGCTGACGCCCGTGACGCGCCTGGAGGCGGACAAAAACACACGGGAGGTCCGGCAGAGCGGGCTCCCCTGCGCTAGTCTGCCAGCGCCGCTCCTACCTGACAGGAGCACCGCAGCTATCGCCAGCAATTCCCGTGGGGTGGACGCAGAACTTTTCCCTGACTGGTTGCCCTTCCTCCCTCCCGCCGCCGCCGAGGAACACCAGGTGGCCGCTGCGCGGAGGGAGAACTACAAATCCCGGCATCCCCTGCGGGCGCTGACGCCCGTGACGCGCCTGGAGGCGGACAAAAACACACGGGAGGTCCGGCAGAGTGGGCTCCCCTGCGCTAGTCTGCCAGCGCCGCTCCTACCTGACAGGAGCACCGCAGCTATCGCCAGCAATTCCCGTGGGGTGGACGCAGAACTTTTCCCTGACTGGTTGCCCTTCCTCCCTCCCGCCGCCGCCGAGGAACACCAGGTGGCCGCTGCGCGGAGGGAGAACTACAAATCCCGGCATCCCCTGCGGGCGCTGACGCCCGTGACGCGCCTGGAGGCGGACAAAAACACACGGGAGGTCCGGCAGAGCGGGCTCCCCTGCGCTAGTCTGCCAGCGCCGCTCCTACCTGACAGGAGCACCGCAGCTATCGCCAGCAATTCCCGTGGGGTGGACGCAGAACTTTTCCCTGACTGGTTGCCCTTCCTCCCTCCCGCCGCCGCCGAGGAACACCAGGTGGCCGCTGCGCGGAGGGAGAACTACAAATCCCGGCATCCCCTGCGGGCGCTGACGCCCGTGACGCGCCTGGAGGCGGACAAAAACACACGGGAGGCCCCGCGACGCGGGACGCGCGCGGGACCGAGCTCGGGGCTAAGCCCAGGCAAAGGGCGGGCCCTCTGTGGCCCTCAGAGGCCAGAGGAGGACGGGACGGGCCCCCCCTCTTGGCTACAACGAAGGGGGAGGTACCGAGCTGCTACACTGTCCCACCTCCCACTGGATACAGGAGGTAAATCATATTAAATCATATTGACTCATATTCGTGACTGCATTGATACCCTTTCCGCCTAACAGATTTGGACTTATGACATTGTACACCGGTCCACTACTGGTGTTTGTCGTTGTTACCATATTGCTCTTATATACGAAAGACGCCAACATTATGGATGGTAAAGGGGTCATAAATAATACTAACTCCCGTGGGGGGCCTGGAAACGGGAGCTTGGATAACTTACAAGTCTACCATCAATCCCCCTTAGTAACAACCAAATTGTGCCAATCGCTATCACTATTGGAAGAACTTAATGAAATTTGCAAAACTAATTACATCCTGCTTCAAGAGGGTAACGAATCAACTGGTGTCCCATTAAATATAAGTCCTTGTCCTAACAAACTACCTAACCCCCAAGTAACCCACCAGGGAAACCACTCCCCATCTACAGAAAAAGATAGTATTTTTATTACAAACCCTCAGACACCCCCCACCAAAAGAAAGCGGGATGCAAGCCCCACTTCAGTTTGTACTATTTCTCCGCAATCATTCAGGGCACGCTCTACCTCTAATTCTCCCCTACCTTCATTACCAACTGACCCTTTGACCCTGATTGAACACATCATTAAATCTTTAATATCCCCTTTGGTTAAAAAAATTATGGTTATCGGGGAAAAAGTTACCTACATTGAAGAAACAACGAAGGCGAACACTATCCTCTTAGAAAGTCTAATAAATGCTAACAAAGCTGAACTCACAGCCACTGCCGATCTACCTATAATTATGACACAAAGCAGCTCTCCCCTAACCAAGCAACCTACACCTAACAAATCTAAAAAGTCATTTCCATCTAATACTCGGCAAACCACACCAAACAGAAGTAGTCCAAAAAAGGTAATACCACTGAACTCAGATAAAGGAGTAGGGTCATCCAAAGATCCAACGCCCTTAGTGGGGACTCTCTCAAAAAATCAAATTGATCTCCCGCCGGAGGCAGCTCCCTTTGTTTGCATTCTATCAGGCGTCCCTGAATTAAGCAATGGAAAAATGGAGGGACAAACCGAGCTGGCAAACAAAGTATCTTTTTGGTTAACAAAGAATAGGCCCCTTCCACCAAACTTAGACGGGAAAATACTGAATGTCAGAAGGGTGAAATGGTTGGGTCCTCTAATCAAAGATATAGCGGGAGATCTGATTCTTGTAAACTTCAGGGACCCCCGGGTTGTCCATTATCTTCTGGGCTGGCAGCCTCAAAGGGGGGACGGCCCAATAGTTGCAAGGGAATTGAGAGATTTTTACCCCAGAGCCGCATTTATGCCCCATGTAAGATTTAAGACTGGAAATAGTTACTGTAGGGGCAACAATACACTCAGCAACCAAAAGCTACCCACTTGGAAATACTATTCGCATTGATCTGATAATTCGATCCTTGAAAGGTCTGATAACAAATCTCTGATGCCCGGGGCTGCTTAGAATTGCAGAGGAGGCGGCACTAAGTGGGGGAATGATGTTTTAGTTTAGATCGGTTATATGCCGATTGAGTGAGGGTTGTACTCCCCTTTTTTATATGAATAAAATTCCTTGTTAACGCACTTTGCACTTTTCTCGTATAATCTAAAAACTGTTTGTCATATTTTTGTAAACTCACTGTATGTATGCGCATATTTACTCCTTGGCATGGTATTTTCTTTTTAAGTATGATATGAATGTATTTTAATAATTGTACTGTGCTTTTATGGTTGCTTTGTTTCAACCGAATAAAGCTTATTGACTGACTGTGACGAATTATTAGACTACTATACCACTCTTTACACATCTCAGACGGGCGCAGACAACACTGCCCGGACGGACTATCTTGAAGAAATCGTGTTGGTGTATTTGGAGAAACACATGCACGACTTCATGGTGGAGCCCATATCAGTAGAGGACATCACACGTGCCATTGAAACAATACGGGGCTCAACCACCCCGGGATTAGATGGCTTTACGGGAGATTTTTAGGAAGAGTTTAAGGATCTCCTTGCTCTGCAACTCATTGAAGTCTACGCAGAGGCATTTGAAAATCAGATACTTCCCCCACATTTCGGGAGGCAGTCGTAATTCTCCTCTCCCACACCCGGCAAAGATCACAGACAATGTGGGTCGTATCGCCCTTTGTCATTATTTAACCTAGACTACAAAATGTTGGCCAAAGTCAATACATCAAAGGACATCTTTGCTATAGTTAATGAACTAGCTAATGCTGACAGAATCTTACCCTCTCCCATGCCTACTCAAGACCTCTGCAATTCCCTAAATAACTTTTTCTTGGATAAAATAGCCGCTATTAAAGCAGGAATTCTTAACTTAAATACTAAGGATTCCTCTGTTAGCTTATCTATCAATCACTTTACCTTAGAAGCCATTCTAGCCATTAGTGAACAAGGATTCTTGGACTTATTATCTAAAGTGAAATCCGGCTCCCCTATGGATTGCTGTCCGTCCTATGTACTGAAAGACATATTTACAGCAGTACCAACTGCTGCTGTAACTCTTCTTAATGAGTCTCTATCTCAGGGATATGTTCCTAAGGTGTTTAAGAGGAAGATTGTGGTTCCCCTTTTAAAAAGCCTGGAGCCGACCATCTCAACCTATCCAATTACCGCCATATTTCTTTGCTCCCCTACCTGGCAAAAGTACTGGAGGCACATGTGGCAAAATGCTTGTCTAATTTTATGGAACAGTCTGGTTATGTAGACGCTCACTAGGCAGGCTTCCGCGCTGCTCATTAAACGGAATCTGTGATACTGGCAGTATTGGATGACTTACATAAGAAGGCTGATGAAGACACACCCCAGGCCCTGGTACTATTAGATCTATCAGCCGCGTTTGACACGGTCGACCATACTATTTTGGTGGACCGTGTCAGACAGGCTGGCATCCAGGGACTGGCCTTAAAATGGATCAGTTCTTTTCTCAAAGACCATACTCAATCTGTACGTCTGGCCCCTTACCCGGCCCCTAAGTTATCTGTATCATGTGGAGTTCCACAAGGCTCATCGCTTTCATCCCACCTGTTCAATTTATATATCCTTCCCTTGATTAGTAAATTGAGGGATATGAATGTAACAACCTTCAATTACGCAGATGACCTTCAGCTTACTTTCACGATTGGCAATTCACATAGGTCAGTGTCTGTTTTCCAGACCACCATGCTATTCATCCTTCAATGGATGGATCAAAATCACTTAAAGCTTAACCCTAGCAAGACGGAGCTACTTTTGACGGATAAAAGCAAGATGTTTTGGGGCCCACAGTACTGGCCGACGGACCTTGGTCCCTCACCGGTACCCTCTACGTCAGTAAAGAACCTTGGGGTCATTATAGATAATGACGTATCACTAAAAAATCAAGTAGGTTCTGTGGTATCCAAGTGCTTCCTGCAACTCCGAAAGATAAGGAAAATCAGCCGCATGCTTACCCATGAGGCGTTAGTTCATGTGACATTGGCCCTGGTACTATCCCACCTGGACTACGCAAATTCAATCTACTTAGTGTTGCCCTTGTCTCTCACCAAGAGGCTGCAGATGATCCAGAATCAGGCAGCCAGGCTAATCTTTCATCAGCCTAGATTGCAATCGGCCAGACCATTATTTAAAAAACTCCACTGGCTTCCGATATCCCAAAGGACAGAATTTAAGGCGGGATGTTTAGTTCTCAAGTAATTGCACAGAAAGAGTCCTATATTTATCAATATTCTTTTAAATAGGTACACTCCCCCTCGTGCTCTGCGTTCAATGCACCTTCAGTTACTGAACACGCCTGCTTGTATACGGAAGCGAGAAGGTGGACGACGGTTTGCGTACTTAGCTCCCAGACTTTGGAATTCTTTCTCTCTGGAGCTTCGTTCCTGTGTAGATCTACTCAGGTTCAGGAAACGACTTAAAACTCAGTTATTTACAAATGCGTTTGTTTAGCCTCCCTCTGATTGTGGTATGTTTCCAGTAGCACCATGAAACCCTTGGGTCTACGTGCCCTGTATAAATAATTTGTAACATAACATAACTTAACAAAATCTTGGCTAATAGGCTAACTCAATTAATGGAGTTCATTATTTCCCCGTGCAGTCTGGCTTCGTTTCACATCAGTATACTTAGTTGAACTTACGCCCACTGTTTGCGGTGTTGCACAGAATACAACCGGACATCCCCGCAGCTGTGATATTATTAGAAACAGAGAAGGCATTTGACTCTTTGGAGTGGCCCTTCCTCCTAGAAGTGATGAGACGTATGGGCTTACCCTTTGGTTTCATCCAGCCGTCGCTCTACTGTAAAACAGGCCTGTGGTGCGACACCGACTCAATGGCACCCTTTCTACACCCTTTAGGCTGTCTCGCGGGACACGACATGGTTGTCCCCTGTCCCCACTCTAGTTTATCCTAGCAATGAATCCGCTGATCAGGCATTTTCAAGAACGACACATGCACCGTGGACTGCAGCTCAACACTGGTCCCCTCTTAGTTTCACTTTACGCAGATGACACCATCTTATACGTCCGAGAGCCACAGACAAACCTTGCACCCCTCATAAGGGAAATTATAAGAATTTGAAGTTTCTCAGGGGTGGGTATAAATTGGTACAAGTCCACTATTTTTCCATTAACTTCGGGCACAACTCCCTGGGACTGTGAGTATCCCCTAGAGTGGTGCCAGGACTCGGTAAAGTATTTTGGTATGCACATACATCAAGATACCTCTCACATCCTTCATTCAAATTATGGCCAAGCCATGAACAGACTGGCGGAACAGATTGATAAGTGGCTGAGACTGCCACAATTGTTGGAGGGCAGAGTTGCAATTCTGAAAATGGTGGAACTTCCCAAATTTGTATATCTTTTTAATAATATACCAATACCACTGATGGGCTTTTTTTTCCGCACGGTTCATTCCCACCTGATCTGATTGGTCTGGGGAGGGAGACAACAGCGCACCCATTGGTCCATCCTTACACTGCCATACGACAGGGGGATACAGTGTTCCCGACTTCCACCTATATTATTTAGTGGCACAATGTTGATACGCACTCTTGGTACCACCCTGACACATGCATTCCGTTTCTACGACCAGAGGCGGACCTGGTGCTCCCGGATAAATAATCTGCGGTGCTCCCTGGAGGATTGCCTTGGGACAGATGTGACATACAAACAGTTTCTACCACCTCCTGGGCATGGGGGAAATTGAGAAAGGTAACAGGGGCCACACATCTATATTCGTCCTACCTTCCCCTACCTAACAACAGATGGTTCACGCTCACAGGTGAGGGCTTAGTACTAAGCACACTTACTACACTGGACATTAGTAAAATAGGGGCCCTTTTCCCTGAGGAGCATGTATTCTCTTTGGATGAATACGCAAGACTGATGGGTAGCAGTTTTATGATGCACTTCATTATAGCCCGGGTCCGGTCGGCTATCCGGGCCACGATTCTCATGTTTCCACTAGAACCGGAGTCCTTCCTCCTGCTTTCGCTAGTGATAGAGACCCTGGATAGGGCCCGACTAGTTTACAAGATGTACAGGGCCAGCATCAGCATGATACCAGTAAACGATACTAAACTCAATGAGGCATGAGAGGCAGATATAGGGGGTCCCATAACCGACGACCAATGGGCAAAATGCTGTACGGTCACCAAAGACATATCCATAAATATTAGACACAAACTGATTCATTTCAAATTTTTGCGCCGGGCCTACTTCACTCCTGCCATGGCACACATGATAGACACCAACAGGTCCCATACATGTTTGAAATGCACCGGACCGCATGCTGATTTTATACATCTATTCAAAAAAGGGGGTGGTGATGAACAGAGTGTCTGAATTAAGCAGACCACTCTTACCCAATCAAGAGATCAGGGCTTGATCCATCACCGTTATTTAGCTCACTGCATCACCCCAGTTCAGAACCTGGCTCTATGCAAATTAGTCTGACCCAGTGCCTCATGGGAACAGGGCAGACCAAACTACCAAGCCAATTCTTCACCGGAAAGGAGACAAGCTTACAGGGACCGGTTTCTGGCATTTCAGCCATCGTCGGCCCGGCTTGCTTGAATCCTGGTGGTGCAGTGAGCAAGGGACTCATGTCTGAGTATACCCTGCCACACTTGTGGCGGCCAAAAACGATTAAAAAAAGGGGGTGGTGATGAACAGTGCTAATTTTATACATCTAGCCTGGACGTGCCCACAAATGCAGTCTTTTTGGGCGGGTGTACACACGACCCTGCAGAAAATAATCCATATCCCGCTGACTCCCGTCCCTGAAATTACATTGTTAGGATACACGTTTCAGATTCCCCAAAAAGTCAGGAAGCTGGCCTGAGAAGGGCTGCTTTTAGCCAAAAGAGAAGTTGCCATACATTGGGGCCAGAAGTCTGCTCCCAAATTACAGGATTGGCTACGAAGTATTGCATATTGCAATGTTAATGCGGAATGCTATGCTGATTTGATGCCGTTGGCCTCCAGCCCCAGAGACATATGGGGGCCATTGAGAGACTGTGTGATTGCTCAAAAATGGGCCTCGGATCAGCGGATGGAAAACGGCATTGTACCAGAAAGAGTGGGTTGATCAGGTAGCTACCACACACACAGCAAGACTATACTAATGTTCGAAATGGTACATATCTGTAAGACAAGGGGAGATCGGATGGGTAAGGAAATGAGATAACAAGCACGTGACTGATGGGTGAGATGGGGCTTAACACAAGCTTTCTATTACAAGATAAATGTAATAGCATGGACATGTGTTTGATATCGTTATTGACGTGATTGTAACTGAACTTAGCAGAGCGAAGATCAGAATAGACACAATGTTGGTTTGCATTAACATGTAAAGACTGGTGCAATGCTTTAAATAAAGTATTAAAAAATAACTAAGTAATATCTGGTTGGGCATTTGTTGGTGGCAATTTTTGAAAAGCCTCTCAAGAAGAGGTCAACCTATAGGACTGGACTCAGTGACTAGAGCTATGGTGTATCTCATGTTTTGAACAGAAGAAAGAGTGGCCAACTGGGCGGACATGAGGTCCCTCTTGGAATATGGTGCTGTCCTCCTACTCCTCCTATATTTCCTTTCAGCCATGGTGCACGGTAACAGTTGTTCAGTGTTGCTACTAAAAAAAGTACTGGGCCTGGATTAGAAAAAGTAAAATACACCACTTTGGGGGGTCCTGCTCCTGTCCAACGTGAGTGAGCACCATTACTGATTGAGCATGATGAGACAGTAAAGTAAACTAAAGCCTTCTCATCTCACAATTCATAAACCTGTGGATATATCTTACTTGTTTTGGGCATGCAATATGCAGTCTGCGCAGCACCTTAGTGCTACTAGTAGTACTAAGGAGTCATTACTAGCAGTAGACTAGGACCAATGGGTTCTCTGAGACTTACAGTACCACTACTAGGCAATCCACATAAGGAGAGAAAGAAAGCTCAGTGAAACCCAGAGGAAAGCAAGCTACAGACAGACTGTCTCATACAGAGTCACAGCAGAGGTTTGTTAGATGCAGTTTGATTTGATGTAAAAATAAAAACAGACACTAGAAGAAACAATGTTAGTAGTAGTATTTATTAGTAGATAATGGTGGAGCAAAAACAAGAATTTAGAAACAGATAGATTAAAGAGTATTTTGGAAACATTAAAATTAGGAAATGGAAATTTTAGAGCGGTAAAAGTTGGAGAAATATTAATATATTACAACACCAGGAGGACTTACTGGGGCCAGCAGCAGAGCCATCTGCACCTGAGGCCGCTTCCTGTTGTTCCTGGGAAACCCCTCCAGCTCCCACACCCGCCACACTACCAGCTGCCCCAGTTGTCTTCTTGCCCCTGGATGCTGATCATGGAAAGAGACAAAAAATTATTTATGTTAAATATATAAATGTAATTGTTATAAAAATATTTTTAGAAAGGAAACGTCAATTGAAATAACATTGACCTATGCTAAATCAATCAGATCAAATTATTTGACTAGTAGTAGTCGACTAGTATGTATCGCAGTTGAGTACCATCCAAACATTATTATTCCACAGTTAAATTCTGATTCTTGAATCCTAAACATACCTAGCCCACCTATTTCTTGACTATGGAATGAATTGCAAAAAATTAGTTTTGCTTCTAAGTTTCAGATCTCATTCCCAATCATCTCTCAGACAGTCTCAACTCCAAGAACCCCCCTTGATGGGCCAATTTCTAAGTCTGCTTTTATTCTTCTTCTTAATGCATAGATGGACGCATGATAATTGTGTACACCAAATTGGTTGGTTGCTATTCAGTCACTATAAGAACTACAAAAGGTTCTACTAGGACTAGTCATAAGAGAGGACACATCACTCACGAGTCACAAAGCAGGCCACTAAATTAATAATTACCAAATAATACTTACTAACTACTACCAAAGTCTTAGTGACAGGAGACAGGACAGTCTGACAGGACGAAGGAAAGCACTGGAGTCTCTCCTATGTGGATTAAATACCTACCTTAAATAAATTCTCTAACCTCTCTTACATAACCAGCCCAAGTGAGCACAAAGATGCAAACTAGTATGACAATTAGTTAGTAGCGCTGAGCACTTGTCTGGAAGTAACAATCACATAATAAAAGATTTTTAAACTAAGGTTACCTTACCTGCATGTAAGCAGCAGCAGCATGGTAGCTATTTGTGAAAAAAATAATATTCGCAATCGCAATACCAGTCACAATCGAAGAACACAAAATAGTAAGATAAATAGCTACTCACCAAACCCCGGGACCTCAACACCTAGCAGGACATGCTCCCAGTCCAGGATATCAGACCACCGCTGCGTCAATTGGTTATGGGTGTTCCGACCCCAGAGCAGTGAAACACTGCCCGGCGCACCCTTGCCCACTGCCGGTGATGCTCTCTGAGCCCGTACCCGGACCCAGGCCTGCCGTCTGCTGCCAGGGTTAAGGGGAGGTGGCTCTGGATAAAAAAAACAAAGTGCAGCCACCTCTGGTTCACTAAATAAGAACCGTGCCTGCACCTCTTGTCGGCGCCCCCTTCAACAAAGAAGGCAGTTGCGGCTGTCACTCCGAGCCCTCCTAGTTTTTCCCTGGCCCTTTGCCATGGTTCTGAGTAGGCGGGGACAGAAAAGAAAAGGTAGGAAGTAAGATAATAAGTAAAAGAAATTAAAAAACAATTAATAGACAATGAGTGAAAAACGCAGTCAAAAACACAAAAAATAGAAAAAAACGCAAAATATACAATTAGGAAAAGATTGGGATAGATATTAAATAATATAGATCAAAAAAAGTTTCTAGAAACAAAGGATTTGAAAGATACAGGGAGGATGGAAAAACAGGTCCAGAACCATAGCAAAAAGTGGAAAACAAGATGGCCGCGCCCATTGGCAACCGTGTTGTAAGGTTTGCGTGATATTTCCACCGAGCACACAAAAATTGTCCCCGAACACGTCATACGCATTCCTGAACAGGAAAAATGCATCGTGAACAGGCAGAACAAGCAACTTTGCGTGCTTGCGGAGCTCCGTGAAGCTCGTGGAGTTTTTTGTGGCTTCGCTGCATTCCGCGTAGCTCGATTACGCAAACTCTGCCCAGGGTTATCTCTAACTATAATTTTAATGGTTTCTGCTCAATGAAACTTGACCTGTCCCCCTCTCTTTTGCAAGAGAAAATCCCTAACCTGGAGGAACTTGAAAAAATCCGTCCGATCAAGAGTATATTCACATTTCATTTTGTCAAAGGACCTAAGCCCTAAACGGGGAAAAAAGCAGCCAATCTGAACAATTCCAGCCTGAACCCATTTATCCATGTAGAGATCTCCAAAAATCTCAGGGAGTTTATGGCTGTTGGATATAGGTGTATAAAAGAATATCCTTCCAATTCCCAAGATTTTAATGAACGTTACTCCATACTTTGTGGATACTAAAAAGAGTTTTAAAGCAAACTTTTTTGTAATACCTATCATGTAATTACCGCCACAAACACTTCCAGTCTCCCCCCAACATAAGTTCAAATGGTGAGGGTACCTTAGTAGTTGGCCTATTATCCCTATTTATCCTAAGCAACTCACGGCTATAGATTAGTGTGGCAGCCCAATAATATAATTTCAAATTTGGAAGGGCCAAGCCCCCCCCATCCCTTGGTAAGTTGATGAACCTAAGTGTTCGGCGAGGTTGCACATATGCCCATATAAATCTGGAAAACATATACTCTATTGCTTTAAACCATTGAGGGGTAAATTCCAAACATATGGCCCAAAAAAATTTAATATTTCGGGAGAAGCAGCATTTTTATGACATTACACCTACCCCAATGGATAAATTTAAGTTGTTCAACCTTGCAAGATGCTTTTTGTATGCTCCATTAAGGGTTCCATATTATTCTAGACCAAATTAACCAGCTTAGGGGTTATACTGAGACCAAGATAAGTGGCTCTTTCAACTACCTGGTTAGCTGCCATCATGTTTTTCTTGTTGAGCACAATCTGTGTCTTATCCTGATTCAAAGCGTAACCGGAGATATGCCCAAAACGCTTAGCCTCATCTTCGATTATTTTTATGGCAGCATTTGGATCAGATATAACCAGTGCAAATTCATCGGCATTGGCCAGGGTCTTAGTTGCCCAATTCTGTGACAAGATTGCCGGTATTAATGCATTATTCTCTGACCCATGAATGAAGGGGTCAATAAATGCCGCAAATAAAAGAGGGGAGAACGGGGACCCCTGTCTAGTCCCCTGGAGATTAAAAAGATTTCCAATAGTGTACCGTTCACCATAACTGCTGCTGATGGTTCGGTGTATAATGTTTGAACTGACTTGATAAAACAATCCCTAATGCCAATTTTAGATATGGCCATCCACAGATATTGCCAGGAGACCCTATCAAAGGCTTTCTCTCTCACTCTTTTCATTTGCTGTGACTAAAGTAATGCCTATATCACAGGACACTGTTGCACAACCTTCTTTTATCCCGTGTCTAGAGAAACCCCTGCACCCCTTCCCCACCGCCACCCACCACCGCAAGTTAGGCAATCAGGCTCAACCATGAGCCTGTGTGATGGTGTCTAGACCACTCCTCTCACCCCTCCCCCTCTTTCCCCTCCACCAGTATTAAGATATGAATTTAAACCTAAGGAAAAGGAAAAAGAAGAAGAATTGTTCCCACTCAAAGGGGACAACAGTTTCCATCCATCGCCTTTTTCATGTATATAACCAGCTTACTTTTTTGCTCCCGGCGTCCCCTAGCTGAGATATCTTCCAATAATGTCTGAAATTGAATTTCAGAAATAAAGCTGCACTTCTTTCCATGAAAGACAAATGTCAGCCTGGCAGGATTCTGTAAAAATACAGCTCCTGCTTTCTGGAAAGGGGTTATGAGCTGTCTGAGACGCCATCTCCTCTGCACGCTGACATGTGAAAAGTCTGGTTTGGCAAAAAAAGAAAAATTCTCAAAATTCATTTTGGCATTAGTACTGGCCAGATCATACACAGCTTGGCGTAACAAACAATTTCCAAAGAAAATCAGTATGGCATGGGGCAGTGTCTGCTCGTTAGATGGGTGCCTTGCAGGTGTTGGAGGAAATCGATGGACGTGTTATACTTCATTGCCCCAACCACAGTGGGAGAGTTCAGGCAGAGAGCTTTTCAACATGGTCATTGTAAATTTCCTTATATCGCTGCCTTCACAATTTTCGGATATCCCTAGCAGTCTCAAATTATTGGGACGCTGGCGATTCTCATACTCTTCCAGCTTCCACATCACATCTTTCAGGCTACTCAACTGAGATGTAGCCTGAACCTTCAGCCTATCTACAGTGTTCTCCAGTACCTTAGTATGCGTCTCCACCCTATTTAATCTCAATACATGTTTTTCCCGATCTTACAAACAGATCCTTGAAGTTTTTTGTAGGCTAACTTTGCCAGACAATTATCTGACTTGCCCTCATCTTCAAATAGTCAAAGGGATTGCAGAATCAAGGACTCGGAGAGCTCAGCTGATTTCCCATAGTTTGTTTGTGCAGATTCGCCCCCTAGATTTTCCCTTGGAGATTTCCCCTTTTCACTTACTCAATCGAGGGTAGTAGTTATGTTGCTGAGTAATCCCATCCCAATTCTTCCTCTTCCTCTCTGTCTCCAAGGTCTATCTTACGGGTTTTTTTTCCCCTGATTTCCGTTTAGGTCTTTTCGGGGTCACCCTTTCCCTTTGCGTACTGCTATTGCTTGAGGGAGAAACTCCGCCATCACTACTAGCAGGTATGCTAGTATCGGATACCCCTGATTCCTCAGTGAAAGAAAGAAACTTTTGCAGAGAGTCAGTAGATAGGTATCCGGTCTCCTTGATCTTTCCATGGGGATTATCCCCTCTAGCTGTGCCTTGCATTGTTTGGTTTGCTGTTTCTGGTGTATTAACACCCACCTCGGTCTCTGCTTTACTGGTAAAAGCATTGAGGGAACCTGTATTATTTAGCTCAGTCTCCTTCTCATTCCCATCCTCAAAGTGAGTACGTGGGGGTGCTCCCAGGATGGTACTATCGCAGTTTGACAGCCATGGTGTCCCACTCTGGGCAGGAATATTCTCATGTGCTCTTTCGCCTTGAATTCCGTGTATTATACTCTGCATCGGGTTGCACAACAAATCCCACAAATAGCGCGCTTCCCCACTGCATCATCATTTTCTTGATATTTCTGACTCCCTCGTGCCACCCCTTTAATTTTTGATTGTGTCTAGGGGCAAAATTATACTTGCAATGGAGGGTTGTAGTTTCCCTGGGTCCAAAGACATCAGCCGGCGCTGGGAGGCTAACTTGCCATGCCCTTCAGTCTTCTCTTTTTTTTATTCCTGTTTGCTCCCCTTACTGGCACAAGGGTCTACATTCCTGCCCTCCATTTTAGCCTCTGTTTCTTCATGGCGTGACTGTAAAGGAATAGTAGCCAACCATGTATTCCCTCGTCCATGAGCAGCCATCAACATAGACTCCTTGGTCTGAGCTCCAGAAGCGTCCCAGTAGCCAGGCAACTAAAGCCGTCGGCAGCTGTTGATGTGTGCGGCAATAGAGACAACTGTCAGCAGCAGCCTCTGTAGAGATTCCCAGCTGGCGCTGCAGAGCCCTGTCCCTCTCCTGTACAAACGTGCACCGCATCCACCTTGCTGCTTCTCTGGAGTCAACCCACTGTAGTCTCCAGTCCGTTGGCGCCCCCAACGCATTATCTGTTTCCACGGGGGAACACCCAGCATGAGAGAAACGATGAGAGAAGTAAGTGGTGACCTCAATCAGGTGCCATCTTGCTGTAGTCAGCTGCATATGTTTTCTAAGGGAGTGTGTTAAAATTCCAGTATTTGGCAATGCCTTGAATTTGACTAACCATAATGATGGGATATAGTACACCTAAGCATGTTTTGACATTATTAAGGCGGATGTATGACATTACAACACATACTTTTACAACGCCTACCTTTACAACGCAATTTTTACACCGCAACATCCATTACAATGCATACCTTTACAACGCATGCCATTACAACGTATTCTTTGAAACTACCTTTACAACGCATTCCACTACAACGCATACTACCTTTACAACGCATACCATTACAACGCATAACATTACATTGCAAGTAAGGTAAGTGTTGGATAGTGTAGGGGTTAAAATTACTATTCTAACTCCAGGGGGTGCAACAGTAGGGTAAGTGTTGGATAGTGTAGGGGTAAAAATTACTATTATAACTCTAGGGGGTGCAACAGTAGGGTAAGTGTTGGATAGTGTATGGGTAAAAATTACTATTCTAACTCCAGGGGGTGCAACAGTTGTGGTATTGGGTTCCCAAGGCCTACATGCTCCGCAGAAATACCCACTTACACCAAAAGAACTGTTGGCACGGAAACTGAAAAGTACAAAAGACAAGTTTATTAAGACCCCATGGGGTGGTGGTACATTCCTACAGCACCCTTCGGCAATGCAAGAAGTATCACACCGAACGTTGGTGCGAGTCCTTCTTTTATACAGATTTACAGTAATAAAAGGTAGGCGGTACATGGTTACAAAGTTTAGGTACATATATGGTCATTTTTGGAACACAGCCAACTCATGGGAGGGGTTACAATACCACTGGTCAGTTTGGCGGAACATTCCTGAGGGGTGACTGGTCAGTCGGAACTGCGCATGTACAAGCTTGACCGTTACTAAAAATAGCCTGTTGCTGGGCAAACTCGAGTGGTCAGTGGCACGGACAAAGGACTAAAAGGCATGCTGACCACAAGGCTGCTCATTCCCTAAAATGGCCGCCGTAACATACAAAATGGCGTTTTCAAATAAGGCCAAGTTAAGGGAAATAACGTGTAGTAAAGCTAAGCGCTAACCCGGCCATTGTCAAATTACGACAGACGACCCTTTTAGCGTTTAGCTGAAGCTACCTCATAGTGGACATAATCAGGATACTCATCTTCTATATCAATTGACATAATTTGAGTCACTTCTTCATGAAGCATTAATTCATTTTGGGCAAGAGCTCGTTTATATGGAACACAAGCTGATAAACACATGGAACATAACGCAGGGCCACATTGCATACATAAACACAAGAAGAATAAGATCCCAACTATGATACATAAGATTGTCAGTAGCTTCCAGCCCCACGTACTAAGCATAGACCAGAACCACCCCGAAAGGGTCCATGTACCATTGTCCGGGTGTATTTCAGCAGCGATTTTGTGCAGTTTCGATATAGCATCATATACAGATGGTGAATTGTCAGGCATGTAAACACAGCAACTACTTCCGATAATTCTACATGCCCCCCCTCGATCAGCTAGAACAACATCTAGAACCATCCGGTTCTGGAGCATGACAATCCTAGATATTTGAAGCTCTTCTGTGATATTTCCCAATGCAAAAGCGGTATCATTAGCTACAGCCTCAACAACACGGGTCAGTCGTCGTATTTTCCGACTGTTGAGAGCAGCCCCCACAAAGGAAAACAAACCCAGATTAAAATCTACATATTGTTGTAGGGCAGTATCGGTCTGATCAATATCATCCAGGACTACAGCACGTCTAACTCTATTTAACACAAAATCATGGTACAGTATATAATCATTATAGTACATTGGTGGGGCAATGAATACAGGAGGCAATACAAAAGAGATATAACATGTACCTTGTTATCCTAACGGGAGCTGATGATAGCCTTTATTACCACAAATGAAGTATGTATTTCGAGATGCCACAAATGATATGCCATTCGGACTGTCAAATGCAAGGGTGGTGTTACATTCACTTTTTCCAACCGGGATAGTACCTTTATTTCGTATACACAGATCCGCCTTAGTATCAATGACATTTATAACATGAGAACTGGACATATTAATGTTCCTTTTGGTTACTGTAAACCCGTGGTGCAGATACATTATCGGGGCGGTACTCCTCCCATTCAAACCGAGTACCTTCAGCCTGTGGATAACCATCCCGGTCATGATAGCATATTTTATTTAAACGGAACAGCACCCCCCCTTTTGTTGGCCATCGCAAAGTGAATAGAAGAGTATACCAAGCATTGCAGGAACCGTTATGGGAAAACGGGAGTGGGATGAGCGGTGTGCCCCCTTTCTTCTGATGCCCAGGCAACATCCCACACACCCAACAGTTAGAAGTGTTCGTCATATTGTGAGTATGATGCAAGATTTGAATGAAGCTATTGTTCAAGTAAGTCTGTCGGTGCCGTTCTTCATGATAGGGTAAGGTGAAATGAAAATGTTCAGATGGAGCCGGGGTAGTCGGCAGCAAATGTTCTCGTACAGGTGTGGTAAATATATTTTACCGTATACGAGTTTGCCATATAATTTCAGACAGGTACAAAGAATAGCTCAATCAAATGAGAGGCAGAGTCCGTGGTGTCTGAGTCATAAGGGCTTTAATCAAAATGGCTCGAGCCATGGAAATCAATTCCATCAATACAAGGGTTCGGGGGTATGCAATGATGGCAGAAAGATGTCAACGATTTATTAACAGTACATGACATATATAGTAAAATGACACAATGGCAATGGATACAGTAGGCGTGACAAGTGAAATGTATATGATAGGAACACATGTGCGTAGCAAAAAGGCGTGCACAGAGGCGTGTACTGGAAACGTCATAGAAAAGTGTCATATGTGGGTGGGTGCGTAGAGGATTCTGCAAAGTCAGCAGGAAGTGCGGATGCGCGCGCAACTAGCATGACGTGACATAGACGTGTAACTGGGGAGAACTTTGACACTAGTAAAGGAGACAGAAGTCTGGGATGTCAATACGACCTGGACCTATAACATATCTGGTATCTTATGTTTGGAGGATGTTTTATCTGGAGTAAAAGGTCTCTCGGGCAGAGGCTATTCTATACTGAATGCTAGTGCGTGCATAGGTGTCTACGTGTCTACGTGCGGGGCCATGGGCCTACTATGGCAACGGGAACTGTAAATTACTTGCACGGAGACAGGAAGACTTGCTCTTTGTTCTGCAGCCGGGGATATGTTTACCTAAATCACTAGACAGGAATGTGTTTTCGAGGAGGCTGAACAAATAACTTGAAGGCAAAATACGATTTTGGCAGGCAGGCCAGGCCGAGCCAGGCACCGCTTCGCTTGGCAAGAAGTAAGGCAGAGGTCAGGGATACATCTCCATGCTGCAGCTTTCAGAGGCAGAGACAGAAGTGGCTTGAAGGCAGAAATCAGGGCCTAGCTCGGCAGAGCCAGGAAAAACATGAAAGTGCACCATGTAAAGACGGTGGCACGGCATACTTAGGAACTGAATTACCGATCCATTCATGGTGGATCTGATAGAGGACATGTTAACGTTGGACGCAAATGTACTTGCGTCTTCAGATTCGGTTGTGGAGGGAAATTACATGTACTTTAAACTCGTACATGGAGCCGTTGGGGTACACGTTAGGGGACATACTTGACCATACAAATTTCAATTACCTCATTCCCTCCTTGTCCCCTACGGACCCTTCAGGATATATCTATTTTCATGAGACCATCAATCTGTTCATATAACATCACCTGTTCTTCTTTCTTTATTCGGGAATGGGAACGTGAACTTGGATGGGGAACACAAGCTGTGGCACACAAGCCGCAAATCGCTGGCCCACATTGCAGACATAGGCAACAACTGAATACTATGGCCAATATTATTCCTAGGAATTACAGTAGCTTCCATCCCCAGGCTGTTATTACACTCCAGAGCCAACCGGGCCAAGTCCAGGAGCCTGGATTCTGATGTATCAGATGGGCAATTTCGTGAAGTCTGGTAATGGCTTTATAGACTGATGGCGCGTTATTAGGAATAAACACGCAACAACTAGATCCGATGACTCTACAAGCTCCGCCCCTATCGGCCAAGATGACGTCAAGGACAAGGCGGTTCTGAAGAACAACAAGTCTCATAGCAGACTGCTCCTCTGTTAAGTTGCCTAAAGCAGAAGTAGTCTCATTCACTACTGCTTCGAAATTTCTGGTTAATTTGCGTATCAGTTTACTGTTAGAGACAGTGCCTAGATAGGGAAAGAATCCTTTATTGAAATCTGTATATTGTTCCCATGTAGTTTCAGTCTGATCGACTATTGGGAGACCTCTCTTGTGCCTAACGAGATCAAGGCGGGAATTCCTGTGATAGTCAGAGGGGGCTAGGAAAACTGGTGGCAATAGGAATGCAATGAAACAAGTACCATCCCAATCTAGAGGTAAGCGGACATAAGCTGTCTGACCACAAATGAAATAGGAATGTCGGGAAGCTTTGAATGTAGACTTGCCTTTATCACTGAATTCGACTACAGTAGTACAATCACTGTGACCTAGATGTACTGAACCATTCTTTCTGACACATAATACACCTTTTGCTGGTAAAACTGATATGGATGGCAAGTCTGGACTAGTCTCGGACTGAACATTTAGAATAATGAGGTTAAGTGTAAAATTGCCTAATCCATATACTTCATTTTCTAGATCAGTCCCTGTCATTTGTGGAAGACCTTCTTCATTTGGGAAACATGCTTTGTTCATGACTGTGTTCAGATTTCCCCATATCCAATTGCCTTGGGAAACACAGGATTCAGTGTCTAAAGAGGATATTAAACTAAACCATGCACCACAGGAACCATTATGTGTAAACGGGTAAGGAAAGAGGGGCAGAGCTCCCTTGTAGTTCAGATAGGGAGGGAGTCGGCCACATATCCAACAATTAGTAGCATTGTTGATCTGGTGAGAATGATGTAACATACGGATGAATGTATTTTTGCGCAGCGCAAGTCGATAAGACAATTCGTGTGGAGGCAGGGCACTGAACGTGTGCTCTGCAGTGTCATTAGAAGAATGCGCAATAGGAAAATACATATATAACATCCAACTCAGAACAGTAATCGTAAGACTCAGAAAAAACATAATAAGTAATGTGCATATGCATCTGCTTCGGAGACTTTTACAATATTTCTGTTTCTTGGTCTCCTGTCTATCTCTCTCTCTATTGGGGTCTAACTTATACATGTCAAGAAACTGTCTAACCGCTTCACCCAGGGGGGACTTAAACAATTAAACTGTCTGACTTACTAGACCTCAATTTCATTCGATACTCCTGCTGAAGAGTTTTCTCTAACAGGGGGAGTTTAGTATCAGTCTCTGGAATGCGAGAGTCCTGGGAATCAGTCTTTGGCGGAAGTCCATAAAATCGCTTAACGTGGCTGGAATGGACCCAGCCTTTCCTCCCCTCTAGTTTCACTGCAGTCCTGGTTGTTAACAAAACGATCTTCGGCTCCTTCCAACGGGGCTCCAGAGGGCTTGACCTATCGAAATTCCGGACTACGACGATATCCCCCGGGACCAGTTCATGTGGTTTCACCTCGGTGTTGTCTGGGAAGGCTGCCGCAACCTGTGAACGACATGATTGTAGTGCAGACATCAAGGAAGCAAGGTAATCTGTCAGCATATTACTGTCAACATCAGTTATTTTGCATGGCATAGGCGTCCCCCACATATTAGGAGGTCTACCGAAGACCACCTCATACGGGGATAGCCCTGTCCTAGAATGGGCTACCATTCGCATATAAAAAAGGGCAACTGGCAAAGCTACTATCCAATCTACTCCTTTCTCTTTACACACTTTGGCAAGACGCGTTTTCAGAGTCTGATTGTGTCGCTCCACGAGACCTGCTGCCTCGGGATGTCGGACACAGTGAAACTTCCACTGGTAACCCAATAGAAGTGAAACCTGCTTCATAAGTTCAGATGAGAATGGCTGACCGTTATCTGAATACACGACACGGGGCAAACCGTATCGAGGGAAAAACTCATGAACCAACTGCTTGGCAGTGGTCGGGCAGTGTAATCTGGGACGGGATATGCTTCTGTCCATCTGGATAGGGCACATACACCTACGAGGACATATTTGAATCCTCAGCATCTTTCCATCTGGATATAATCCATCTGGAGGACTTCAAAAGGATGATCGGGAGGATGAAATCCACCTTGTTCCATGGGAATGCCTTTGCCTGGATTAAACTGACAACAGATCATACAGGTACGCACTTTCTGTTTTGCTGCTGCTCGTAAGTGCTTGTTGAACCAGAGGTTCTGGATGCTGTCTAACATGGCTTTTTCTCCTAAATGTGCTGGACTATGTGCTGTGTTGATGATAACTTGAACCATAGAGTCGGGGAGAAACCATGTGGTCTTTCCCTTCGTCATCCATCCCTGTTCTGTCTGGACCCCTCCTTGTTCAGTCCATTTCTTTATTTCATCTGGAGTAGCATGTGTCTGTATGTCGATGACATCTTGTGTAGGATCTCTGACTGTCATGCAATGTGTCAGTGAGGTTACGTCAGTCTTTGTCATATCAGTCGTTTGAGTATGAGTCAGTGCTGTATGTTTAGCCGTTCGATCTGCAAAATCGTTACCCTGGGAAATAGTGTCTGTAACTTTTGTATGTGCTTTACACTTCATGATAGCTATAGCTGTAGGCAAATGTATTGCTTCCAACAGAGCTTGAATGAGGGGACCATGCTGGATCTTGGCTCCGTGAGAGGTCAAGAAACCTCTTTCTTGCCAAAGGGCACCGAAGTCGTGTACGACTCCGAATGCATAACGTGAATCTGTGTATATGTTTACTTTACGGTTCTTGGCTTGTATACAGGCTTGGGTCAGAGCAATGAGCTCTGCTGCTTGAGCTGACAGGGTGTCAATGCGATGTGTTTCTATGACTTCAGTTTCAGTGGTCACTGCATATGCGGCCACTAACTCTCCTGTACTCGTTCTCATACACGAACCATCCACCTAAAGTGTCAGGTCTGGATCGGATAATGCAACGTCTGTCAAGTCTTGTCTGGGCTTCGTAATTGTGTTAACGATATCCACGCAATCATGTGGAGTAGGATCTGTTGTGCTCAATGGTAAAAGTGTAGCAGGATTTAGTGTATTGCAGCGTCTGATTTCTATGTGTGGTTGGAATAATGTCAATTCATAACCTGTCAGTCGTGCTATAGTCAAGTGTTGGGTCTGTGTTCTGTTTAGGAGAACTTCGACTGAGTGTGGAACCTGTACTGTCAATTGATGTCCTAATACAATGGAGTCACTTTGTCTGATTGCTAGAGCTGTTGCTGCAACTGATTTTAAGCACGCAGGCAGGGCCTGGGCTACTGGATCTAATGTACTCGAGAAATAAGCACACGGTCTGTGTTTGTCTGCTTGAACCTGAGTGAGAACTGATAATGCTGTGCCATCACGTTCCGTGACAAAAAGTGTAAAAGGTTTGCTGTAACATGGTGTTGCTAAAACGGGTGCTTGACATAAGGCTTTCTTTAATTCGTCAAAAGCTTGTGTATGTTCCTGAGTCCATGGGAGAACAGACGAAGACGCTGCCTCCTGTGTTGTCAACTGTATAAGTGGTTTGGCTAGAAACGCATATTGTGGAATCCATTGTCTGCAATAAGAAGTGAGTCCAATAAAGGCTCGTACTTCTTTCTGTGTCTTGGGTTGCGGAAGATGTGCAATTAACTGAATTTGATCAGGTGTCAACTGTCTACCCCACTTGGACAGCAAGTGCCCAAGGTACACCACTTGCTGGGCACAGAATTGTAGCTTCGAAGGAGACACCTTGTGTCCCTTGTCCGCCAGGAAATACAATACTGTCAGTGATGCTTGTTCACATTCTGGTTCACTACGGGCGGTGATCAATAGATCATCGACGTATTGGAGTAGGGCAGTGTTGGCAGGCATGTGAATACTGTCAAGTTGTCGTTTCAATGCTTGGCTGTAGATGCTGGGGCTTTCTGTGAATCATTGAGGGGCGCGTGCAAATTTGAAGCTACGGCCATTTAAACAGAATCCGAAAAGGTATTGGCTCTCCGGATCGATGGGGACACTAAAGAAGGCGTTCTTGAGATCGATTACAGTAAAGAACGTCGCCTCTGAATCAATAGCTGTCAATAGTGACGAAATGTCCGGGACCACTGGGTACTGTGGTACAATGCATTTATTTAACTCTCGTAAATCGATCACTAATCGATAAACTGGGGGTGCATTTGGATCAGTGCGTTTAAGAATCGGAATGATAGGGGAATTACAAACATTTGAGTCGGTTTCTACAACCACTCCTCGTGCAATGAGCTCGTCAATGATTTTCAGTAAAGCCACTACAGCATTCGTGGCAGTACAACTCCTGGCTTGAGTGCGACACGGTATGGTGTAATGTGCATACAACCTACATCAGTGGGGCCTTGTGCCCATAAATGTGCAGGAACATTCTGTAGCCTGGGATCAAAATCTCTCAATACATAGTGTCCCTTAAAATCACGAAGGAACAGCCTTACTCCTTCCGGAGAACAACAAATTACAGCTCCTAGAGCTTTCAGTGTCTTTATACCAAGCAAGTTTTCTGGACATGATTTCGTGAGAAATAAATCTGTAGTACGGGATAATGGACCAACTGCAAGGGGAACTGGTTTCGATACTTCATTAACAATAGGCTTTCCTGAAAATCCAAGGGAGACATTCTGTGAGCCTGAGAGGGGTGCCCCTGGAACCTCGTCATGACTGATGGTAGTTCTGCTTGCCCCTGTGTCAATCAAAAATGTTCTATCCTTTCCTAATACCTGACTATGTACATAAGGACCCTCTTGATCTACAGGAACTTCAATAAGAGGCAAGCCAACCTCCCTCTCTAGGCTGTTTCATGTGTACTGCTGATAATCGGGGTAATCGGATTGTGCATACTGGTACATCTGCTGTGTAACATGTTGTGTTGCGGCAATGGGCTGGGGCTGTGGTACCGCTACGGTCTGTTGTGGAATCTGCATAGGCTGTACATTCTGCGGAATATGATGTGGGACCTGGTCCTGTCTAGGGGGACGCGGTCTCTCTTTAGTTTTACCTGTAGCTATATTGTGTTTCAGAACTGTACAATCGTTTACATACTGACCTGGCTGTTTACAATAGTTGCATGTCCCTTTAACAGGAACTGCTGAATTATTGGACTGTGTCGTACCCCTTTTATGACCATCAGCTGGAACCGACTGAGCAACTAACACTTTCATTTTCGTGTCTTTCATACGTCTCTGTTCGTGATCATGTTCCTCCGTGATTCTGTTCTGGTGGTACTGTAACATTTGTAACATTTGGGAAGGCGTATTTGCTTGCCATGTGCTCTCGACTTTCAATACACGGTTCTTAACCTGGGGTAAGGAATTCTCGACTAATTTGGTCACAAAAAGATGTGGGTATGACTCGCTACTTGTTTTCAGGCCACTATTAATAATAAAACATTTCTCGAATCTGGAATAAAAATCACTAGTGTCTTCGTCTTGTTTCTGTTTGCAGGCTGAGATTGCATCCCAGTCCTCCTTTTTAGTTGTTAATAATCTTGGCAAAACCTGTACTAATAATCCTGGTAATGCTTTAGTTTTCTCCCCAAGACCTAAACCTGGGGTTCGACCAGTTTCTTCGTTTTCTAATTCAGCCCAATTGATCTTTTTATCTCCCACCTCCCATTCTTTTTCTTTGAGTTTCTCGTAAATACCGGCAGGCAATAACACGTTTAATATTTTCATAATGTCGGGATATGTGTAATCTCCCATGAGTAACATGTCTTTTATTTCTCGGTGGAACCCTGCAGGATCTTTATTATGACTGGGCACTATTTTCTTCATTTCCAATAATTCCATTTTAGTTATGGGCGTGTATACAAATACGCGTTCAAGTGTATCATCTGGTTTCCGGATTGGATGCACTTCTCGTAAAGGGTTCTGTTTATCTAGGTGATATGGTTGTCTTCCTGGGGGCGGAACGGAAACAAGATGTGGAGTCAGGAAAGTTCTGTATTTGTGACGTTGTTCTAAAATGATGTCGATTAAATCAGTACCTAGACCTCTCCATCTTCTCAGGAGTAAGTCCTGCAATAGATTATATAACGGACCTGGATCAGATGCTTGGTTTTCATACTGTACAATAAGATGTTGGGTCATGTATATACCAGCTAGTCGCTGTTCTTCTGGAGTAAGACTTAAAAATGTTTGCACTACTGAATCATCTTTATATATACTGTCATCCCCGGCCCATTGGACTGTGGACCGGGCTAGTTCCTGATCACGTAAGGTATTGAGTTCATGATAACCTACTCTTTCTTTCAGGATTTTATCAGTAACTTGGAAAATATGTTCAAGGGAACATCGCTCTGGTATCGGGCAAAGGTAACGTCTCTTGTTTTCTAAACGAATGGGTCTGTCGAAGGGCCTATCAAGTGGACACTGTCTAGGGAGTTTTTCTCTACCTACGTACGCCATCAGATCTTGAGTCTCTGCGGCATCCTCTGGTTCTTCCTCCTCGGAGGTATCTTTATCGTCTGACTCGAGATACCTTTCAGTCTCCCGTCGGGCATGTATTGCTACTATTACTTTACGGATCTTTCTAGTCATAGCCTCTATACATTTCTCTTTGTCATGTTTACAATCTGCAATATTCTGACTCCACTTTGACAATCCCTCCATCTCTTCTTGCGGAAAGCCTGGCTGATCCTGTTCCCTGATCAAACAATTAATCAAAAATCGTAATATTAAAGCTTGTGTCTCAACTTTCTGATGTGCCATGGCTTCACGAACACAACCTGGCCTCTCTCCTGTTCTAATAAAATTATATATGTTGTCTAGATGTTCTGGCATTTCCGGTAATAACATCAAATAATCTGTAACACGGCGTAAACGTAATGAGGCTAACATCATGGGTCCTGTCTTGCCAGGTACTGTATCATATCTACAATCTGTAAGGAACTGTTTAAGTTTTTCGGCTGGGCTTGCTTTAGGTGTACGTTGCATTGCTAATTCTCTCATTGTCACTCGATGTAATTGTGGCGGGGTGTGATGGGGACCTCCTGTAGCACCGCCTGAGGCATGAGCATGACTGGACGTCATTGGGTGTGGGAAAGGTACATTTATCGGGGACGACTGACTCTGAATCGCATTTGAACCAAAAGGGTTATGAGGACCAAGAATAGGGGGGCCAGTAGGGGAAGTGACAACAGGTGCGGGAATATGCTGACGTGGAGGGGTCGTGGCTTGATCAGCAGGAATCTGATTATTATTGGCAGGCGGAAACAGATTATTGTTAGCAGGTTGTACAGGTACATTGGTATATGCGGGAGCTACATCATCTAAATAGGAAGAAAGGAAAATGTCTGCTGAGGTCTTTTTATGACGTAATTTAGTCGGAACCAATGGAGGTGGTAGCTCGTTCGGTATTTCCGGGGTCGCCTTGGGCAGGCCCTCGGCCAGAACCGGATACAGTCCTGTTATAAGGGCATTACTCTGTCTGTCGTGTTGTTCCATTCTGACTCGCTGTCCTTCTTCTAGTAGTTCTTTTTCTCTAGCTTTTTCGGAATCTTCTCTACTTTTCTCTGCTTTTCTGAGTGCTTTCTCTGTCCGTCTATGTGATTCTTTACGCCATAATTCAATGGCGTCTTTCTGTGACTGTCTGGCTTTCTTTTTCCATAATGCTTCTTCTACTCTCATGATGCACTCGGCATCCCATGTCCCTGTAACGGGCCATCTCTGATTCTCTTCCAAGTCTTTCGTATAATCCACCCACAAGTCTAAGTACAGTATGGCATCTAAGCCATGCCTGTGGTACATAAAATGTCCAGGAGTGTCCCTAGGTGGGATGGGAACTGCTTCTTCAAGTATCCCTTTCCTAGTTCCTATCTGTCGTAATTTTGAAAACAAAGGCATCGCTACCTTGATCTAGATGCAACCACGATAAACACAGTAAGAAATACAAACAATCACTCATACCACGACATTAAACACATTGAAACATTTCGAACGAATACTGACTTAACAAAAATTACTGGATCACTGAATGACTGAATTACTAAATGCACTACTAAACAGTACAGATACACTGCTAAAACAGTGCAGACCGGATATGTGTACCCAAACCCGTCTTGACCGGATACAAATTAATGCACCCGTCTTGATGCGTCCTCAGCAACGGTACTCACCGGGAAGCACGGAACGGAAGGCCTCGGAAACTCGACTGGACTGGACCGCTACGACGTCACTGCTGCTGCGCACTACGCATGCGCCTCGACGCTTCGGACAGGTGGGCCTCTCGACACCTCGGACACTGCTCTCTCGGCTGGGCTCTGGTTGGGATCCTCCGCACTCCTCACCGCCTCGTCTGGATGTCGACCGCAGTCTCCATCACCTCCGTAGGCCTGAGGGAGATACAGGAAAACCTGCAGATGCGCATGGGGTCTGTCACGGCTGTGGTAGGGGGCAAGGCCTGCGACGCATCGCCGTCGTGTGGGGTGGGGGAGGGGTACCTGTTCGGGCGCCAAATTATGTGGTAAATATATTTTACCGTATACGAGTTTGCCATATAATTTCAACCAGGTACAAAGAATAGCTCAATCAAATGAGAGGCAGAGTCCGTGGTGTCTGAGTCATAAGGGCTTTAATCAAAATGGCTCGAGCCATGGAAATCAATTCCATCAATACAAGGGTTCGGGGGTATGCAATGATGGCAGAAAGATGTCAACGATTTATTAACAGTACATGACATATATAGTAAAATGACACAATGGCAATGGATACAGTAGGCGTGACAAGTGAAATGTATATGATAAGAACACATGTGCGTAGCAAAAAGGCGTGCACAGAGGCGTGTACTGGAAACGTCATAGAAAAGTGTCATATATGGGTGGGTGCGTAGAGGATTCTGCAAAGTCAGCAGGAAGTGTGGATGCGCGCGCAACTAGCATGACGTGACATAGACGTGTAACTGGGGAGAACTTTGACACTCGTAAAGGAGACAGAAGTCTGGGATGTCAGTACGACCTGAACCTATAACATATCTGGTATCTTATGTTTGGAGGATGTTTTATCTGGAGTAAAAGGTCTCTCGGGCAGAGGCTATTCTATACTGAATGCTAGTGCGTGCATAGGTGTCTACGTGCGGGGCCATGGGCCTACTATGGCAACGGGAACTGTAAATTACTTGCACGGAGACAGGAAGACTTGCTCTTTGTTCTGCAGCCGGGGATATGTTTACCTAAATCACTAGACAGGAATGTGTTTTCGAGGAGGCTGAACAGATAACTTGAAGGCAAAATACGATTTTGGCAGGCAGGCCAGGCCGAGCCAGGCACCGCTTCGCTTGGCAAGAAGTAAGGCAGAGGTCAGGGATACATCTCCATGCTGCAGCTTTCAGAGGCAGAGCCAGAAGTGGCTCGAAGGCAGAAATCAGGGCCTAGCTCGGCAGAGCCAGGAAAAACATGAAAGTGCACCATGTAAAGACGGTGGCACGGCATACTTAGGAACTGAATTACCGATCCATTCATGGTGGATCTGATAGAGGACATGTTAACGTTGGACGCAAATGTACTTGCGTCTTCAGATTCGGTTGTGGAGGGAAATTACATGTACTTTAAACTCGTACATGGAGACGTTGGGGTACACGTTAGGGGATATACTTGACCATAAAAATTTCAATTACCTCACAGGCACCACAAGTTCGACTACCCAGGCTATCCCTGCTATCACCACAATTGTCAATACGAACAAGATAGCACCAATAATTCTCTTGTCTCGTGATGCGGAAGACGCCATATTTCAAAAGAGTTCACAATGCCTCAAATATACAACTAAAAAATAAAAACGTTAGTGCTGAGCTCCGAGGTAGCCGTTGTTTTCTTCTCCAGGGTCAAGAAGACGGGTGTCGCTACTCTTGGCAGAACTGATCCCCCCCCTTGAGATTCCCGGCTTCCGTTTCACAAACCCCAGAGCGGTAACCAACCAGTCTCGCACCCAAATAAAATCTTCTTCCTATCTTGGCCGCAGATCGTAGCGCTGTCGTCCGGAAACAGTGTGGTCCGGGAAGGCTCCCTCAGATTTGGCCGACGTCACAGCTGGGCTCTTTTCTTCGTCCAAGATATCTTTGTAGTCGGACAACACGGTAGGATTCACCAGGTCCGGAGAGACGCGACGGCAGTGAGTTGAATGCACCCACTGCTTCCTGTTGGTCACTCGCACAGCCGTTCGAGTCGCCAGTAGAACTTGCTCGGGGCCACGCCACCTCGGTTCCAAGCTGTTCGCTCTCTCAAACGACTTAATCATCACATAATCTCCAGGTTGAAGATTATGAGCCTCTCCAATGGAATTGTCAGGGAGCGCTTCTCGAACCTGTTGGTGAATAGAAAGCAAATCATTTGTTAATCGTGCCAAATAATCGTTCATCATTATACAAGGCACATCATGTAACAATCGCGGCTTAGGAACTCCCCATATATTCATAGGCCTTCCAAACACCACTTCATACGGTGTGAGGCCAGTTCGAGAGTGGGGCACTGATCTAATAGAGAGTAATGCTAGCGGCAAGGCGTCCGGCCACTTCAATGACGTGGACGCCACAATCTTAGCCAGTTTTAGTTTCAACGTGGCATTGTACCGCTCGACAAGACCTGCTGACTGAGGATGGAACACAGCATGAAACTTTTGCTGAATCCCCAATCCCTTCAGCACATATTCTACAATTTTCCCAACAAAATGAGGACCATTATCGCTCCACAAAAATTTACAAACTCCATATCGAGGGAAGTACTCTTTGAGCAAAACCTTGGCCGTTGTCAAAGCTGTATTATCTTTCGTGGGGAAGGCCTCAACCCATTTACTAAAGGCACACACCACCACTAAGACATACTTAAGGTTGTTGCAGCGCTCAAGCTGGATATAATCCATTTGAAGTACCTCGAATGGTGCAGAAGGTGGAACGAACCCTCCTTTCGGAGTATGCGTCCCTTTTGCAGGATTATGCTGTAAACATATCAAACAGGTCTGCACTACTCTCTTGGCAGTGTTGCCAATCTCAGGATGCTCCCAAACTCGTGTTAACAATCGAATGATTGCAAGAGCCCCCACATGTGCCAACCCATGTGTCATCTGAACCATCGCTTGCAAGTAAGCTGCAGGCAATTTCCATCTCTCCATGTCCTTACTCCTCCAACAACCCTCGTCATCCAGTACCCCTTCTGCTGCCCATGCTACAAGTTCTGCTTCAGTCGCTGATTTTTAGATATCTAGTATCTCCGCTCTAGCATCTTGCCATCGCTCGGCCTGCGACTTCGCTACATACATGGGGGAGTCATTTCGAGACATAGCTGTTTGTCTTGGTATACTGTCTGCAAAGGCATTGCCTTGTCCCACCTTGTCATTGACCTTTTTATGTGCACTGCATTTGATTATCGCTACTTTTTTTGGACAAAGCAACGCGTTTAGGAGATCACGCACTAGTTCTCCATGCATAATGTGTACTCCATGAGAGGTCAATAACCCACGCTCTCTCCAGAGTAGGCCGAAGTCATGCGCTACTCCGAAGGCGTACCGGCTGTCTGTGTAGATGTTCACACATAAGCCAGCACTCAGTTCGCAGGCTCTTGTCAAGGCTATCAGCTCCGCTGCTTGGGCCGATTTCTGGGGTATTCGTGCTGTTTCTACCACCGTCTTAAGTGTCGTGATCGCATATGCTGCAGAAGTCGTGCCATCTGGCAGCCTCAAACACGATCCATCAACCCACAGTTCCCCATCCACATCTGGAAGTGGCATATTCTGTAATTCGACACAACCCTTTGTTTGTTCCGCGGTCAGGAAAACACAATCATGGAGTTTTTCCTCCTGGCCCTCTTCAACGGTATAAGGCAATAAAGTGGCAGGGTTCAGGGTTGCACATCTTTTCAATGTGATATGTGGCGCCAGGAGTGTGAGCTCATATCCTATTAAACATGCGCTCGTAAGATATTGAGTCTTTGTTTGATTTAACAGGGCATCTACTGCATGGGGAACTAGCACCAATAATTTGTGCGACAAAACTATTCCCTCACTTTGCCGTATAGCTACTGCTGTTGCTGCAACTGCTCGGAAGCACCCAGGTAACCCTCGTGCTACGGGATCAAGAATAGCTGAGAAGTACGCACATGGCCTCTGCTTATCCCCGTGTGTCTGCACTAACACTGATAACGCGCACCCATCTTTCTCGTGCACGTACAATGTGAAAATCTTTGTGTAATCTGGTGTACCTAACACGGGTGCAGAGCAAAGGGCCTGTCTCAATTGTTCAAAAGCATTTTGACATCTGTCCATTCAAGGGGCATTGACGTAGTTTTGGACAATAACGCTAACAAAGGTTTGATAATGTGCGAGAACCCCATGATCCACTGCCTACAAAAGGATGTTAGTCCTATGAAGGCACGTACATCTCTCTGAGTGCGGGGGACTGGCGTATCTAATATCGCTTGAATTCAATCTGATGTTAATGCACGCCCCTCCTTAGACAAAAGATGACCGAGGTAGGTCACCTTGGGTCTACAGTATTGTAGCTTTTTCTTAGAGACTTTATGGTTGTTCTGAGCCAAAAAGGAAAGCAAAGCAAGCGTACTCTCCTCACATTGTGCGTAGGTGTCTGCAGCCAACAGGAGATCATCAACATACTGTATAAGGGCTACTCCGGATTGTAATTCAAAAGAGTCAAGCTGTCTTTTTAAAGCCTGGCTATAAATGCTAGGACTCTCTGTGTAACCTTGAGGAACACGACAAAATCTATATGATTTATTATTTAACGTGAAACCAAATAGATATCTGCTGTCGGGATGAATGGGAATGGAAAAGAATGCGTTCTTAAGGTCAATGACAGAAAAGGTCGTTGCTGTTGGAGGGACCAATGTAAGCAATGTCGTGATATCAGACACCACCGGGTATTGGGGAATGACAATTTTGTTAATTTCTCTCAAATCAATAATAAATCGATAGACTTTGTCGTCAGTGTCTTTCTTAAGGATCGGAAGAATAGGGCTGTTACAGACATTATAAGGAACTTCCTCCATCACTCCTGCAATGATCAAATCCTGAACGATATGCGTCAGGGCAATTTCACCTTCCCTAGAGATCTTATACTGTGGTACACGTGGCAAAAGTACTCCCTCCTTGACAGTAATTCGAATAGGTGGAATAAGCATCTGTCCCACATCCGTATCTGAGGTCGCCCACAACGTGTGTGGGAGAGAGGCTAATGCTTCAATTTCCTTCATTGTACAAAATCTGTCTGAATCTGGGTAATTGTCGTTCAAAATAACCAGCACTCCTTCAGGAGCGCAGCGTATCGTTGCTCGAAAGTATTTAAGCAAATCAATGCCCATAATGTTATCTGGAGTGTGAGGTGATAACAAAAATGGACAAAAGCTGAAAAATTTGTCAATGCAAAGTGCAAGATGTTGTGATAATGGGCTAGGAGAGGGTGTGCCATCAAACCCTATACATGTTATTGTTTCGCCAGACAGGGGAGCCCTTGGAACCAAGTTTTTGGACAAAGCACTACGAGTAGCTCCTGTGTCAACTAAAAACTGATCAGTAGAACCCAAAATGCCCGCTGATACATATGGACCTCTTTGATCTACTGGCACTTCAACTGATTCCGTACCCCATCCTACGCAATCCTATGCATGCACATAATCCTGATGCTCCACATTCTCACCCTCCGATATCTGATATTTATTTCGTCTATCAAAAGTATTTCGTTCATCCTGACCACGGCCCCTCGATTCAAACCTACCACGATCACTTCCGCCACCTCTCGCTCCTGAATAATTATTCCTCGACCTTCCACCTCCTCGACCACGCTGACTACGTTGTTCATGAAGCACCGGACAATCTTCAGCCCAATGCCCAAACTCTTTACAATATGCACATTGGTCCTCAGCAATGTCAGTACGACCGTACGACGCATTACCCCCTCCTCGCCTGCCTCTATCATTCCCTCTAGGTTGTGCACCACGAACCTGTGCCAACATCACCTTCGTTTTTAATTCCTTCGTTTTCTTATCAACACTTTCTTTAGCCTCTAGTTCCTGCCGCTCATAATACTGAGCCATAGTTAACAAAGACGCAGGGGTCGCCGTGGTCCAGGAACTTTCACTTGTCTTTAACCGCTTTGCGATCTCCGGTAGGAGATTAGCCACATACTTATCAACAAACAGATGCCTACCCATATCATCTGTTAACGATTGACCACTATAATCATGAAACGCTTCTTCGAAGCGTGTAAAGAAATCAGATACCGATTCGTCTGGCTTCTGTTTGCACGAAGCTAACATAGTCCAATCGATCTTTTTAGGAGGAACTAACGTTTTTAGTTTGTTCAAAATAGCCGCTGGGAGTTCTAAAATTAAATCACATGGTTTGCATGCAGGTTCCCTGTCTAAGTCAGCCTGGCTTATCTCCTTCCAAGTCGCCCCAAACATCGTTTGATCATTAGTCTTACGAATCGACCTCCACATATCAGGCGGAAGAATTAACCCAAAGAAAAGGTCTATATCAACAAGAGTCATAACACAAGAAGAAATGGCCCCCTCTACCCCTTCATAGAATGCGGCCGGATTCTTACGGAGATCAGGTAAAGCATTTTTCAATGCCATAACATCTGCTCTATTCCAAGGCGTATACACCCAATTATATATAAAATACCCCTTTGAATTTGCCGACATTTTATCTTCATCTGTACCGTCCCCTTTAGGGGGAACGTACAAAGGTGCAGCTTCACGCATAGGTATAACATGCACTTGAGAATTCTTATCTGAACCCAGGATAGAACACTGTTTGGACTGCTCCGTCGACCCCGGCACGGACTCCTTCTCTGTTTTTCGTGCTTCCCGCAATCTGGACGCCTCATCCCGTAGCTGGAGCAGTCGCGTGAAAAACCCATCTGCATCTGCAAGAACAAATACACCTTTTCTCAAATTCTCATGATGGACCGACATATCCTTAGGCTCTAAGTCCTCTGAATATTTACGAAATCGGGTAATAACTTCATCAGCAAGAGTATTCAAAAAACACATGAATTCTCGTTCTGTCCACTTATTCTTTTCGGCTACAACTTCTGACACAGTTATCTAATTCAAATTTAGCTTCCTAGCAAAACTGCGCAGATCCGCGGCTCTCTGCGCAGATAACCTGACACTCGACTTATCCGTCTTATCCGACTTATCCCGTTCTTCATCACTGGAATCCTCAGCCGGGGCTGTAGGTTGGATGTACGGAGGCGGAGATCGATCTAATAACGAAAAATCATCAATTTCATTATTAAGGACAGGATAAAGCGGACGTCGAATAGGAAATTGACCGGTCGTTTGCAAATTACGTTCCCGTGCCTCCCTCTCTTTCTTCTCCTGCGCCTCCTTTTCCTCAAGCTGTAAAGCTTTATCTCAAGCAGCCTTGCGCTGCTCTTTGTCCGCCAAGGCAACCTCACGCTTCATACGTTCACGCACCGCTTTCTCCCACATTCGCACACAATCAAACATATCCTGTCTAGACCTGCCCTGAAACAAGCATTGCTCCACAAACTGAACCTTTCGTAAATCCAACGACCCATGTAGTGGCCATTGCAACTCGGGATCGGTTCTAGTGTATTTATGCCATAATTTACTGTACAGTATAGGGGGAAGGCCGAATTTCACATACATCTCACGATTAGGTGTTCCTTCTGGAGGAGCCGGCTGAGATTCATTTAGCCTATACGTGGTACCATTTCCAAGACAGCACATCCCTCGGAGGGTGCTTAAAACAGGCATGTTCAAAAGGTACCACGAAAGCGTGATACCATAAAAAATTGCACTTACAGTACTTCACACAAATGTGCCGCTCAGAGTACAAACAAAATTAGAGAAACATCTCTACATGCCTGCCTATGTGAAGTGCACTACACATATATATTCAAAGTTCACAAAGTCAAAATGTTAGCTAACTCAAATCGTAGTCACAATCATAGAACTTCCGTAAGCGTCCGTAGACTACCTTACCGATCACAAATCTTACCCAATCTCAAATATCCAGATTCCAACTGCCAAGGTCTTTAATCGAATCAGCCAAACGGGCACTGTACAGCAACGCAGACGATCAGGATCTCAGTCGGAGACCGACGCCACCTGGAAGGTCAGATCAGAAGGAAAGGAAGAGAACACCGTGGGTGCCAAGACTCGGGTCACTCAGTGGCAGCGTACGCGTCCATGGCGAGTTTCCAATCCTTCGTCACGACCTCTCCTTCGGGCATCCGAGTCGCCGATGAGTCCCTTCGTGGTCGCCAATTTGTGGTATTGGGTTCCCAAGGCCTACATGCTCAGCAGAAATACCCACTTACACCAAAAGAACTGTTGGCACGGAAACTGAAAAGTACAAAAGACAAGTTTATTAAGACCCCATGGGGTGGTGGTACATTCCTACAGCACCCTTCGGCAATGCAAGAAGTATCACACCGAACGTGGGTGCGAGTCCTTCTTTTATACAGATTTACAGTAATAAAAGGTAGGCGGTACATGGTTACAAAGTTTAGGTACATATATGGTCATTTTTGGAACACAGCCAACTCATGGGAGGGGTTACAATACCACTGGTCAGTTTGGCGGAACATTCCTGAGGGGTGACTGGTCAGTCGGAACTGCGCATGTACAAGCTTGACCGTTACTAAAAATAGCCTGTTGCTGGGCAAACTCGAGTGGTCAGTGGCACGGACAAAGGACTAAAAGGCATGCTGACCACGAGGCTGCTCATTCCCTAAAATGGCCGCCGTAACATACGAAATGGCGTTTTCAAATAAGGCCAAGTTAAGGGAAATAATGTGTAGTAAAGCTAAGCACTAACCCGGCCATTGTCAAATTACGACACAGTGGGGTAAGTGTTGGATAGTGTAGGGGTAAAAATTACTATTCTAACTCCAGGGTGTGCAACAGTAGAGTAAGTGTTGGATAGTGTAAGGGTACTATGTGTTGTAATGCTATGCGTTGTAAAGGTATGCGTTGTAATGACTGTGTTGTAATGGCATGCGTTGTAGTGGTGTGTGTTGTAGTGTCATGCGTTGTAATGGTTGCGTTGTAAATGCATGCGTTGTAATGGATGTTGCGTTGTAAAAGTTTTGTTGTAATGGTAGTGCGGTGTAAAAGTTGCGTTGTAAAGGTTGTTTCCCTATTAAGGCTGTAGACAATTTGGAAGTATATTTCGTGAAATGCAATGCTCTAACAGCCTGATTCATCAATCATATTTGCGCTCGCAAAGGGCCAGATTCTGAGAATCTGGCCCTTTGCGAGTGCAATTTTTGCATTTGGGATTCATCATCCCAAATGCAAAAATCGCTATTTAGAAACTCGCAAATTTGCGAGGAATAGCATTTAAGGAATCTCTATTAGAGATTCCTTAAATGCTATTCTTGAAACATTTTAAAATTGCGAATTCGCAAATTTCGGCCGCTATTTACCGCGAGGTCAAACCTCGTGGTAAATAGCGAAAACTTAGAAAAATGCTTTTAAAAGCATTTCTCTAAGTTGCATGTTACACACACACATGTCCTTAGGACATGTGTGTGCGCAACAACTGTTGAAATGTGCATTCAAGGGGTGCTACAGGGTGTCCTTTGGACACCCCTGGCACCCTTCAAATCGCTATCTTATTTGCGATTAGCAAATTGCTAATCGCAAATAAGGAATACTCCCCATTCATTCCTATAGGCCTTTTGGCCCATAGGAATGAACGGGGAGTTATTCCTTATTTGCGATTAGCAATTTGCTAATCGCAAATAAGGAATCTGTAGGAATCGCATTTAATTTTGCGATTTCCTACATGAATCCCGCTTTGCGAGTCTGTAATAGCGATTCCTTATGAATCGCTATTTCAGACTCGCAAAACGGGTCTTTCATGAATCTGGCCGTAACTCTTTTGTGGTTTTTTTGTAGTAGCATAACCCTCCCTAAACCCCTCCCTAATTATCCATTAACCCCACCCATTTGTAGAAATTAGTCCCTTTTAGCATCATTCTGTTCCCAGGTTAGGATGAAAACCATATTGAAAGGGTGAAAAAAAGGAAGTGGACTAAGCCAATCCTCGATGTTTTCTAAAATAACCCTCCCCATAATGTTGGCAGTGTTGTCAATTTATTATATGGGTCTATAGCAGGTGGGCTGATTCAAATCACCTTTTTTATTGGAATTATTATAGCCTCCCCCCATGACTACATTAAATTACCCTGAACTGCAGCCCTCAGAACATTAGTTAAAAGTGTAGCCAAGAAATTGATGCTATTTTTTAAAAGATCAATAGGATCCCCATTGGGACCCGGGGCATTATTGTTTGCTGCAGCCTTAATGGCTAAGGTAACTGAAGGGAGATTTATAAGCTCAGCCAACTACACCTCCTTTATTAACAAGGTATTTAGCCTGCTCTCCTTTTCAAAGCCAATCGTCTGGTGTGCCAGATGTACAATGATAGAAAAATGGGTGATCTACTCTTGTTCAGGGATATGCCACTCTATACCATAATTGGGGTTTTGTGTAAAAAAAGGGCCAGCTAACCACTTCCCAGAACAGTCTTGAATCCTTCAACTTTGATGCTTTTTCTAAATCATCTCAATCTTTTGATCTAATTTCATGCCTTCTCTTTTCAATTGTTTGTTTATAATTCTTTCTGACTGCTCTAATCTTTTCGGTGTTTTGAGGGATTTCATTTGTGGCTAAATTAAAGCTTTGTGTGCATCTCTGCAATTGGGGCTACACAAGGAATAGGTTGGGTGCTGTCTAGATGGCGTTTTGATAGACAGCTCGGTAGACACTAACCTAACAATTTTAGTGAAACATTCGACAATCATCTCAGGAGCAACACCAAGGGAAAGACAGCAGAAAATATCACCAGGCACCTTATTGATCAGAGTACTTAGGGGCATATTATCAAGGGGGTTTATCTCCGCTTTTTTGGCTTTAAAAGCCAAGAAAGCGGAGATAAAATTATCTCCCTATTACCAAGCTGTTGCTAACACCAGTTAGTGACAGCTAATAGGAGATAGCGACCATCTTGGGCCCCGCTTTGCATGTCAGTGATATTTATCACTAATGATATGCAAAGTGGGCGTGCCAAGATGTTAGCGACTGGAAACAGTCCCTAACATCGCTATCTCCTATTACCAACTTTTGGAGATATTCGCGCTAAGCGCGAATATCTCCAAAAGCTAACACCTGCCCTGAGCAGTTCTTAGCCATGTTATCCAATGGGAGGTGGATAACATGGCTAAGAGCATTTGCTCGATAATGCATGAATATCGCTGACTTTTCAGCGATATTCATGCATTGCGGCCGTTTTTTATCGCATTTGCGATAAACCTTGCTAATAGCAAGGTTTATCTGCGATAAAAATCGCCGATGTGCGGCGATAATTTTTGTCTCTAAACAAGTTAAAGACAAACATTATCGCTAGTTGTTGGTAATATGCCCCTTAGTTATTTATCTGGCTCAATATCGCTCCAGCTTATACGGGCTCCTTCATTTTTAGAAAAATGTACAGGTAGTTTATTGATTAAGCCCTCTGTGCCTAAGAGGCTAAAATCCAAGGTTATAGAGATGGGATTATGATCAGTAAATGGAAGTAGATATACCTCATATTTCAAAAGGTGGCAAACCAGATTCTCTGTAATAAGAACAACATCTATAATACTACCACTACCTCTTTCTGTGAATGTTGGGCAGCATGCAGTCTCAATCGAACCATATTCTGAAGCAATGATTGAATTATGGGTTAATATTAACTGGTTTAAAGAGTCCCTATAAGGAGAATATTTAAAATGCTTTATATATTTTCCCCCGATGCCTGAAAGACCGCAAATGCGATTCCCATCCCAAGGGCATTTGGTAATATTAAAATCTCCAGAACATATAACTGCGTTCTCATCATTGCTTTGTCTATCTATACAATCTGATAACACCATTCCCAAATCATAAACAATCTCTTTAGGTTGCACCGGGAAAAGGTTGAAGTAGAAGTTTACAGTTACAACATTTAACATTTTTTTACATATAATTTCAAAACTCGGTAATATGTACTTGACGCTATTTAAAGCACCCTCACGTTTTTGATTTAGCATAAAATAAAGAAGGCCCAACCCCCTTCCCACTTCCTGCGGTTGTAGTAGTAGCTTGTATATATTATGATCTATAAATATTTATGCTCATAGAGTCAGTAGCCCAGGTTTCTTGTCAACAGATGACATCATAATTATACAAATGTGCCAACCTATCATAATTGTTAGATTTATCCCTAAATCCCACAATATTCCAAGAGAGGAAGTGGAAACCTTGGCCTCTATCAGAATTGGACTCCACATTTTTAGAGGTGCAGGCCGATGGAGCTAAAGATGGAGTGGTTATAGCCAACCTCTGTTGAACGCTAACCTTCACAAAACTGGGCTAGGTTACGTGTCAGTCACTGTCTGCAAGCGATGGTTTTGATTCATAATGGTTAGGATGGGTAAAATGTACCAAAGGTGGTCGGTTTTGGTGAGACCTAACAGTATGGTTGTATTGCCTTTGGAATACATTTCTGTGAAGGACCCTTATTTTGCTAAAGTTCAGCTACCAGTGAACAAATGGGACTACAATAAGTTTATCAACCCAGGATCTTGAAAACCTAAAACTATACAATCTCCATCAACTAATTTCACAGTGGGACCAACCCATTTTACTCTGATGTCCATTATAATTTGTTCCATAACATCTGGGTTACAATCTGTATTTCTCTACACCAATAACCTGCTTTATTAATAAGACAGAGCTCCTGAACTCCTTCAACTAAATGTGGAACCCCTACCAAGACCATGGTGTAGGGTGTACTATCCAGGGGGAGATGCAGGCTATCTGAAACACTTAAATATTACGGTGTTTTGGCATAAGCAGCCTGGTTATTGTTGTTCATATTCATAGGCCCAGATATTGGTGAATCTAAAGAGCAAAGCAGATGGGTAACTTTTAATTACATTTACTGGTCCCCCCTGGCTGAACCCAATTTTTGCAAAGATTGGTCAACAGCTGTGGATAATGACCCTGGAACACAGCCTACAATGTGAGACCATATTAGTTGGAGGCTGAGTAGCCAAGGACTCTCGAATTTCTCTCAAAGGAATTGGATGACACTCATCCCTACCTATTTCTAGAAGAGAAAAAAGTTGATCTTCAATCGTCCCCAAATGAACCAAAATAGGCTTAAGTGCGTCAGACAGAAGAATTGTAATCCTGGGATAGACATTCTTTGAAAAAGATTGTATCTTGTAATCGTTCACATGTCTGGATTGTGGGGTATCCTGCTGATCGAAATGTTGAGACCGTTTCAAGGGAGCTGGGCATTGTTTCTTAGACATTGTTATAGGCTCCACCCTTTTTCTCTTCCCTCCTTCAGGTGTCACACTTACAATCCCATCTATATTCTGCACAACAGTGTTAGACTGGCTGACATGTTAACTAAAAACAGCAATGGGGGAAGATGGAATTTCCACTACTAATGACTGAGGCGCCTGCTGAGCCTCACCCACTTCTATCAGCAATCCTTCCCCTACAGCCATAGGGAAAGTCTGCACTTAGCTAGCTCAATGTCTTGATTTATAGCTTCCACAGCTCGCTGCAAAAAAAAACGTCTACGGTGGTACCCTTATATGAGGCCTCAGGGTTCATCGATTTTCCCCAATCCAACTAAATATTATAATCAATTTTGATTAAAACAAGACAAAATAGGATTGCAGGTGCTACAGTTAGAAGGATTTTACAGCACCTTGCGCCCACCACCAGTCCTTTAGGGTAGGCTTACAAAAATCCAAGAGGGGGGGCCCAGCCTCATCCAGCTAAAGATGTGCGCATACAGGCCCACCCTTGGCCCAGTATTCTCCCACGCATGTCCCATGCAGCTGGAGCTCCCAATGAAATTAGTAGAGGGCCTCCAGGTACAAAATTGGTGGTGTTGGAGACACCGGCCACAAAAACTGTTGGGGTCTGTGGTTTGCCCCCTTACTCCAGCTAACGGCTCTCTCCGCACAACAGGAGTCCCAAGTGAAATTAGTAGAGCGCCTCTGGGCACGAAACTGAAGGCGTTTGTGACTCCTGCTGCAAAGACTTTTGGGGCTTGTGGTCCACCCCCTCACTCCATCTATGCGGTTCTCTCCACGAAGCAGAAGCCCTGGGTGAAATTAGAAGAGCGCCTCCAGGGGCAAAACTGGCAGCATTGGTGGCTCCTGCCGTAAAGACTGCTGGGGCCTGTGGTCAGACCACACACTCCAGCTACGGGCAGCATTGGCAGCTTCTGCTACAAAGAATGTTGGGGCCTGTGCTCAGCCCCCTCACTCCTGTTATGGGGCTCTCTCTGAAGGCAAGTAAAGGCTTGAGTTTTATCCTAATGCTGTGTCACACGTCTTTATTGTTGTTATGAGTTTTCTGAAGTTGGTAGGAAGTAGATGAGTCATGTTGGGGGTTTGGATTTACTGCATATTTGGATTGGGTGATTATGTGAGGACATTAGCTACCCAGACAGTCACCCCTCCATGCTGTGGCTGTGGCCCCGGTGCTTGCTGGGCTGGGTTCCCTGCCTGCTGGTGTTGCCAAGTGTTTGCCACCCACCTTGTCGTTGTTGCGTTGGTGTGTTTGCTGACTGATATTGTTGTGGCTGAATGTATGGCATGTTCAAGTGGAGCTGGGCTTGGTTTTGTGAATGGGACCTTTGTGGGACTGACCAGGGTCAATCGCTCTTTGCTCATGGTACGCCTTCAGATGGCATCGGTCGGCTAGGTGGCCCATCGTGAGGCAGTAGAACCATTCTCTAGGGTCCCACTGCCTCACCCTTCCTGATCTCTGCTGTTATACCAGGGCCAGAATCCTCTGAGATACCGCAGTGGAGGCTTGTTCGAGAATGGTGCCCTCTGCCCTTTTGCAGCCAATTTGGTCCGCTTGGAGGTGGTTTTGCTCAGTTTGTGGGGGCCCTGCCCAGTGGAGCTTTTCTGGGCTTGCCCCTGGTTTTGGCCTTTCCTAGTGGGCCAATGCATGGGGGGCTTGTGGTGGCCTCCCCCCCTCCCCAGCTCTCAGGCTTTCTCCATGTAGCCGGCAGGGGGACTTTCTCAAGGTAGTGTATCATTTGCTGGGAGTGCTGAGTTCCCAACACTACTTCGGCACCATATTGCCAGTGGGGGCACTTCCTCAAGGTGGTGTATCATTTGCTGGGTGTGCTGAGTTCTCTCTAACGGTCACTCGCTTTGGCACCATATTTGGCAGTAGGTGGGTGCTTCGGGTGAGATGGACACATCGCTTAGTGCCGGGCAACCTTGTCTGTGACACTTTCTCACTTGGGGAGGTGCCAGATTGACGACAGAGTCTGAGATTGGCAATCCCAGGGGCACGCAAGGTCTGTTTGTCACAGCCATTGCCCCAATGCCCCTTGGGCCAGCTCCCCACCTAGCCTTGGGAGACTCAGTAGGCATGTGCAAGTCGAGGTCCTGAATCTCCTGCTCCTTGTGTACCTTACTGGCTAACAACATTTTTGTCCGTTTGGTAGTTTGCACTAAACTGTGGTGTGCACGGCATGCCCACCGCTGAGCTATTTTGCATACCTCAAGAAGATTTCCCTTATACTGTAGGACCTCCCCATTAAAGAGGTCCACCCGGCTGGGGCCACCCTGGCTGGCATCCATGTGGTGTTGGTGTGTATTGCTGGTTGGTGCCCTGTGTGTGAAACTAGGGGAGAAGCACGCTATAGCCCCATTCTCAGAAAACTGGATTGATCATTGTTCTATGTATGTTAGCATTCGCAGTCCCATTTTCTATGCCGGCGCCATTTTGAGTTTAATCTAAACTTATTCTTTGTTATTTCTGAGAAAAGGCCTCTGTTGAGTTGTGTTTCTCCAATGCTAAGTTTTGCTTCGCTAATGAATGCACTGTTCTTATTAGTGCATACCTTTCCCTCTAGATAAAGGCCTTCTCCCACTTTTCTAGTGGCAGGCAAGGTCAGAGCAACCTTGAGTAGTAGTGTGTGCCCGGGTTCAGAATCGAAACTTATCCTCTGTACTTCATTGTTTAGCTGCATCTGCTTGGAAAATGCATTGTGGGTGTGCCTTCAGTGGTTCTGAGATGTACATAATGTATCTCTATGCTTGCTGATGTCAGTCCCTCTGCAGCACTCCTAAGCGACTGGGAAGACTGGGCACCATTCTGAGTGTACCTGAATAAAAAGATATTGGTTTTTATTCTCTACTGTCTGACAGACTCTTCATTTGGTATGTAAGGCTGAGAGGTGGTCGTGAGTGACCCAGGTGACAGTAATTGGGCTACTTCCTTTAGTTGGCGTCCGAACAGGAACACTTTTGGATGAGTGACCCATCCCCTTCAGCAGATGGGGGGAAGTCGAGGCCATTGTCGATCGGACTGACGGTTCAGGGATCGTTGTATGGGGAGCATTGATTGCTCTCTGCTGCCCCTTCTGTCTTGCAGGATAGTACCTCGCCCAGCAGCCATCCCAACTGGAGTCCTAAACCGAGAAACCTATGGATCTGACTATTTGGTCTGAAGAGTCGGCAGTGGAGAATTATTTCGCTTGACCTACATATATCAGATGAGTTTGTTTTGCTTCTTTGTGGCTTTGGTACCATTGTGGTCTGAATTTGGTATGGTCTAAGAACCATCTTTGGGATAAAAGCATTTGGAAAGGGGCGACCACTCGGTCCCCCCGAACGTATGGTTGGGTGCCCCGATCCCCCCCGGGAAACTATTTTGGGCGGGGGGTGTGGCTCGGCTGGTATACCCGAAGCGGCGTAGCCGGGGCGCGCCTTTTCCCGCCCAAGAGGGGTTGTCCTAGACTCCTACACCGAAGACCACGCCCAGTAGGCGTACCGGAGGAGGGTACACGCCCTCCCGCAGAAGAATAAATAGAGCGGGAATCCGAAGAAGCGTCCTCTTGTTCCTGTGCTCTGAAGGCTGCACCCACTCGTTTCTCGTGAGCCCTCGACGGAACAAGCAGCAATTTTGAGAACTTGTAATCTTGTTGTTTCTCTTTCAGTTATTTGGAGTTCGAAGAATCCAGGACCTCGTTGATCGACTAAGAGCGGAATACTCGAAACCATGGCTGGCAAGAAAGCAGGAAAGGGTCCTGAGACGGATAAGGTGTTACGCCTATTGTCGAACCGGATGGCTTGCATGGACCGGAAACTCGGACAAGTCCAATCGATCGGTAGAGGTTTGGCGGAGGTCAAAAAACAGCTGGCTGCACTGAGCGACTTGGGTCTTCCTAAGAAGGTAATAGGCCCGGCCTTGCCGGGAGTCGTACCTGAGGGTAGAGGGAAACGGGTGAAGAAGAGGGCGGTTTCGGGGGAGGTCCCGGTTCCAGAGTTACCCCCAGTCGCCCCCCTCATGCCGGCAGTCAACCCGGTACCAAACCCAGATATAGGTCAGCCGATCCCGGTTGTGATCACTCCCGCTAATGATGAGGAAATGCCTCCCGAATTGGCCATCCAGTTGGCAGCATGGCTCAAGAAAAAGGCAGGGGCCGCAGCGGCCCCTGGAGACCCGGCCAAAGAGGCCAGAATACTAATCGAGCAATTGCGGCAGTCGAGAGATGTCGCAAAGGCGAATGTTCCTCTTGTTCCCCCACAGGTGGCACCGGTAGGACCTGCAGTTGGTCCCGAGAAGACGGCGGGAACAACGGCCGAAACGGGTAAGCTCGCATTGCCAATGGCGGGGGAGGGTTCAATACCCTCGAGGCGGGAGAAGGTGGCACAGCACATCCCTATGGCCACGAAAGAGTTAATATGGGGAGACAAATATGTTAACATGTTTTCATTATTAACTGGCCATCGCAAGATGGAATATGCTAAAACCCAGAAGGATTTGTGGCACCCGAGCGTCTGGCGCGCCAAGATGGGGGAATTTAGGGTGGATGAGACAGTAACGAACTGGGTTAAGGCCTTTTCTATATTTACTGCAGTAATGGGGGAACGTAAACCCGAGGTGATGACTGAGTTGACTTGCTATCAAAATCGTATTATGGATTTTTATTCAATGTATGAGGGGGAGGAATAGAAAGGTTATGACATGAAATTACGGAAAGCGAAAGAATATGATGCTACTTTGACTTGGGATTGCCTGGGATCGGTGTCATGGCACAAGCAGCTCCTGCCAGGGGCGGTAGGTATGTCCTCGCCAGGCGGGAGTGGGTCAGGAGTCGGCCGCCAAAAGCCCGCAGTGCCCTTTCGAGCGGGCGCCGGTGGGGATTACCAGCCTAGGACCGGCGGGAATGGCAGCAAGCGTGGGGTCTGTTGGGGCTTCAATCGAGGCAACTGTAACAGACCGCAGGGAACATGTAGGTTCAAGCATGTGTGTGCGGGCTGTGGGAATTCCTCACACCCGGAAAGTTCATGTAGATCAAAAAATAGCGGGACGGGAGGAAAAGGAGGGTCTAAGCAGGAGTGAGGTAGAACGTTGTGACCGATTGCCTACACCAGTTGATCTCATGGCTATGACTCCTTGGTTGAACAAATACCCTGATCATGTATCCGCTGGGGTGTTGAGGAAGGGATTCTTACATGGCTTCCACATCCCGGCGGGGGATTTTCGGGGGGACTCCTTTTGTAAAAACCAGTTATCGGTACAGCACAACCCAAGCGTGGCAGAGAAGAAAATTGCGAAAGAAGTCAGCTTAGGGCGGGTGGCGGGGCCTTTTCATCGCCCGCCGGTGGTGGGGTTCATATGTTCCCCGTTAGGGGTTGTCCCGAAGAAAGACCCTGGGGAGTTTAGACTTATTCATAACCTGTCTGCTCCAAGGGGTTCCTCGGTGAACGAAGCCATTGACCCAGAAGTTTGTTCAGTGCGGTACGCATCATTCGATGATGCCGTGGCCATGTTAAATCGCCTGGACCCCGGGGCGCTGATGGGGAAATCAGATATCGAATCGGCGTTCCGGTTGCTCCCGGTACACCCACAGGATCAGCGCTTGCTAGGTTTTGCATTTCAAGGGAGTTATTACATGGATAAATGCATGCCTGTGGGCTGCTCCATTTCTTGTGCCTATTTTGAAATGTTCAGCTGTTTTTTAGAGTGGGCATTCACCGAGGCCACGGGGCATAGGCATGTTATGCACTATCTGGATGACTTCCTGTTATTGGGAGCAGCCGGAGATACGAAATGTGCGCAGGCGCTGCAGGACTTCTGCATCCTCATGCGGGAGTTCGGAGTCCCCTTGGCACCAGGTAAGACGGTTGGACCATCTACTTCACTGGAGTTTCTGGGAATTGAGCTCGATTCTGTGGAGGGATGTTTCCGTTTGCCGATGGAAAAGGGTACAAGTTTAGGGCTTCCTTGGCGCAATGCCTGGGCAAGGAGAAAGTGACCCTGCACCAGTTACAGCAAACAGTGGGTCAGCTTAACTTTGCCTTGAGAGTGATACCAATGGCCCGCCCCTTCTCACGCTCTATTGCACAAGCTATGGTTGGGCTCAGGGAGGGACACCACCGTACAAGACTGTCGGCAGAGGTTCGCCAGGATATGCGCACTTGGTTGGCATTTCTGGCGGACTTCAACGGTCGAGTTGTGTGGAACAAGCCACCAGCGTCTTCAGATGAACTAGGTCTGTGGACTGACTCAGCTGGGAGCGTGGGATTTGGCGCCATTTTTGGTAATCGATGGTCGGCGCAAACATGGCCGACGTGGTGGCACTCCAGCGGTCTCACAGGTAATATTGGGTTCTTGGAGTTATTCCCCATTTGAGTTGCTCTGATGGCATGGCCAGACGACTTCAGGGACCGCTCAGTGGTGTTTTGGTCTGATAATATGACTGTTGTCGAGTGCATTAACCAGCAGGCAGCACGCTGCAAATGGATCTTGAGATTGTTGAAGGAAGTTGTACTGCTTTGCATGCGATTGAATGTACAGTTCAGGGCGAAACATGTGCCAGGCGTACTGAATCATGCAGCTGACGCACTCTCTCATTCACATATGCAGGCGTTAAGGGGTTATCTACCTACAGCGGACCTAGTGGCGGCACCATTCCCCGAAGCACTATGGCTAATCGGTGCCCCGGAGTACAAGACCTCGTGGCAGCAAGCTTAGCCCCCAGGAAAAGGAAGGCATACGAAGGAGCGTTTCGTTCCTATTGCTCATTTTTGGGTCCCACAGGGAGTCAGAGCTGGGGTCAGGAGGAATCCTTCCTGGGGTTCCTGGTAGCGCTGCACAGAGAAGGCCGATCAGCGACAATGGCCAGTAGGCATAGGGCGGCCATTTCATTCATGGCGCAGATGCATGGCATAAAAGACCCAACGGGTTCCTTTTTGGTTAAGAAGGCCCTTCGCGGCTGGCAGGGCCTCGAGGGTCGCAAACAAGATGTGAGGCGCCCGATTGGCTTACACAGGTTGTCTCTACTCGTAGCGAAACTAGACGAGACGTGCTCCTCCCATTTCGAAGCAGTCCTGTTCCGGGCAGCTTTCGCTTTAGCATTCCATGGGGCTATGCGGGTGAGCAAACTGGTCGCAAGAAATAAGAAAGACGTTGAGGGAGGTTTGTGCAGGGATCACGTCCAAATTAGGGGTGATTCGATGGTGGTCTCGATAGCCAGGTCCAAGACCGACCAGGGGGCTATGGGAAATAGTGTTGTCATGCAGCGCGCACGAGGGTCCCCCACGTGCCGGATAGAGTGTATAGAGGAATACTTGGCACTAAGGGCGGCTACATGGGGGGGAGTTTGCTAAGGCACAAGCATGGCACCCCACTGATGAGGTTTCAGTTCCAGAGGGTGCTAGCACTGACAATCGCTGCTGCGGGCATGGACCCGTGCGATTTTGGGACCCACTCCTTCAGGATAGGGGCTGCTACTGAGGCTACAGCCAGGGGTCGGAGTGCTGAGGAAGTGAAACAGTTGGGACGATGGTCCTCGAATTGCTTCAAGAGGTATGTGCGATTGCACATGTTGTAAAGATCAATTGACATGCACTCACGCTTCTTGTCTTTTGTTTGAATTACAGTTTCGCGAGCCTGTCACGCGAGCGGAATTTGCAGTCGACCCGGCACCAGGAGACCAGCAGTCAAGGATCACCGTCTGGAGGGAGAGTGGTATGGGTCGTGGGCCACTCATATGTGAGGCGCGCCAGGGACGTATTCAAAGCAGGTGACGCGACTCACGCAGCTGGGGAATACGGGTACAGAGTGGCCTTCCATGGGAAGGGCGGGCTCTGTTTTGACCAATTCGAATCATTCTTTGAGGGTCTCTTAGGGCGGCAAAGGTCACCGCCATCTGTAGTCATAGTACACCTGGGGGGCAATGACTTGGTGACACTGGGTAGACGAGTGTTGTTTGAACAAATTTTGTCTGCTGTTAGCTGGTTGGCTAAAAGAATCCCGGGGTGCACAATTGCCTGGTCCCACATGATTCCCAGGAAGGTATGGCGGGGGGGCCTCTCGGTGTCAGCACTGAACCATTCGGTAAAAAGGGTTAACAATAAAATTGGTAAATTGTTTCGCTCTCCGCAGTTGCATAGCATTCCTCACGGGTGTATTCGGGGTGATCTCATGTATCTGAATGATGGGGTTCACCTGTCCAGGGAGGGGAATGATTTACTCATAGGAGACTTCATAGCATGGCTGAGGGGTTTGAGGAAGCATGACCTTTAGGAGGAGTAGGGGGGGCCCGATAGTCGGTCAACTATCCGGCCTGTGGCAGTAAGGTCATGATCGGTGAGCAGTAATTTCAAGGTCCCTAGAGGGGGGCGCCACCCAGAATGGATGGGAGCGCCCGGGGGGAGGCGGCCATTGGCCCCTCCCACAGGGAGGCAGCACCCACTAAGGATGGGTCGCCTGGGGGGAGACGGCCATAGGCCCCTCCCAGGGGGGAGGCGGCTAGATGCCCCTCATACTAATTTCCCGGGGGCCGGATATCCGCGACGGCGGATAGAGAGTGTGGGGATGGGGGGGGAGTCCACGCTGTCCTTCCTACAGATACCTCACACGGGAACTCGGACGACCTTTAAGATGGCGTCGAGTGGAAGGGGGGCCCCCACCACGACAAGGGAAGTTACAGTTGGCAACGAGGGTAGAGTCCTCTGCGCATGCGCCACTCACACTGTGAGGGCGAGAGTTTCGGTAGTAGGGATCTGACACCGGTTAAGACCTTGCCGTTGGCCCTTAATGCTAGGATGTACAATTTTAATTTAGAATGGATGCAGTTGCAGGATGTTAGACTCGGCTAGGAAACCTTTGTATTAGAGATCTGTTAAGGTTAGCCAAAGAACATGTCTTCATCGAAATGTAATAAATGTACATAATTATGAAACTTTTATTTAATGTTTTAAATTTTGTTTCATATTTTAATAAATACTGCCGGAAGGGTGACTCCCTCCCGCCTTCCAAAAGTTCAAACCTGTGTCTGACTTCTCCCATCCTTGGGGATTGTGTTGGGAGGGGGTGGCGGGCATCCCGGCCATATGGAAAGGGGCGACCACTCGGTCCCCCCGAACGTATGGTTGGGTGCCCCTATCCCCCCGGCAAACCATTTTGGGCGGGGGGCGTGGCTCGGCTGGTATGCCCGGAGCGGCGTAACCGGGGCGCGCCTTTTCCCGCCCAAGAGGGGTTGTCCTAGACACCTACACCGAAGACCATGCCCAGTAGGCGTACCGGAGGAGGGTACATGCCCTCCCGCAGAAGAATAAATAGAGCGGGAATCCGAAGAAGCGTCCTCTTGTTCCTGTGCTCTGAAGGCTGCACCCACTCGTTGCTCGTGAGCCCTCGACGGAACAAGCAGCAATTTTGACCCACCCACCAGCCCCTGATGGCAATGTTCATTTTAAATAAAGTTTTGCTGAGATAGGCCTTTTTTCCTTTGTAGAAAAGTAAAGGAATGTTTAGATAAGGATGTGACTTCTGCCTGTAGGATAATGTTTTGTTTTTGGTAGGAGTGAGCAGTCGATGACACATCGAGGCAATGTCAGAATTTTTTCTTCCTTAGTAGGTAAACAACTGTCGTATTTATTTTGGTCGGGCGGTAAGGTCATGATCGGTGAGCAGTAATTTCAAGGTCCCTAGAGGGGGGCGCCACCCAGCATGGATGGGATCGCCCGGGGGGAGGCGGCCATTGGCCCCTCCCACGGGGAGGCGGCACCCACTAAGGATGGGTCCCCTGGGGGGAGACGGCCATAGGCCCCCCCCCAGGGGGGAAGTGGCTAGATGCCCCTCCTACTAATTTCCCAGGGGCCGGATATCCGCGACGGCGGATAGAGAGTGTGGGGATGGGGGGGAGTCCACGCTGTCCTTCCTACAGATACCTCACACGGGAACTCGGACGACCTTTAATATGGCGTCGAGTGGAAGGGGGGCCCCCACCACGACAAGGGAAGTTACAGTTGGCAACGAGGGTAGAGTCCTCTGCGCATGCGCCACTCACACCGTGAGGGCGAGAGTTTTGGTAGTAGGGATCTGACACCGGTTAAGACCTTGCCGTTGGCCCTTAATGCTAGGATGTACAATTTTAATTTAGAATGGATGCATTTGCAGGATGTTAGACTCGGCTAGAAAACCTTTGTATTAGAGATCTGTTAAGGTTAGCCAAAGAACATGTCTTCATCGAAATGTAATAAATGTAAAATTGTACATAATTATGAAACTTTTATTTAATGTTTTAAATTTTGTTTCATATTTTAATAAATACGGCCGGGAGGGTGACTCCCTCCCGCCTTCCGAAAGTTCAAACCTGTGTCCGACTTCTCCCATCCTTGGGGATTGTGTTGGGAGGGGGTGGCGGGCATCCCGGACATATGCAATTGCTTTGCCAGGCATAAATAGTGAATTTGTTCTCTTTTTAGAATGCCCGGTATCAGTAAACTGTTTTCTTTGTGCTGTTGTTCTACAGATGCTCAATTAGAAGAAGCCCAGCCGGCGCCTCCAGAAGGCACTCCTAATTTTGATATGTATGTGAAGCATAGTCTTGGCCCTATTAGGTTTAGTACGCTATCGCACAGATATACGAGGGACAATGGCGAGTTTCAGTGGTCGTTGACGGGCACTTTTGATGACCAGAAGTTTGAGTATTTACAGAAACTATTGTTCAAGAGGCGAAGTAGACAGTCTATGTTTGATTCCCTCAGACCATGACAGAAAGCAGCTAGGCAGAGATGACTGAAGATGGAGAAAGAGGCATGGAAAGGGAAGAAGCAGACACTGACACAGTAAGCTGTAGCATATGATAGAGAAAAACAGAAGGGAGTTACATGTGAAGATAGGAGATTTTGACAGCATGTTGATAAATCATATTTGGCCCACGAGGAAACCAATACTTTTGTGGAAGATTTGTTAGACATCACCCCCATATACCCCACAAAGGATATATCCCAATGTCCCTGTGCCATCACAGCCACCTGTCACAGCTGTTCATACTATCCCTGTATCTACTGCTGTCATCTTGACGGCTGTGGCTAAGCTCCTCCTTCTTGGCCTTCACCGTCTGTGGCAACTGTGACTGTTAGCATACCTATCACACCTATTGTTTCAGCATCCCTATCTCCAGCTTTCTCTCTCCTGGTGCACCCGTCTGCTACTATAGTACCCAGTGCTTCTGTTGCTTCTCCATCTTTGATGGTTCATTTCCCAGCATTGTTGGGTTCTGAGATGCCAACACGTGGTTTTGAGGATAGAGATTTGACAAAATGTAATGAGTGTATGGGCCCTATTGTACGGTCTGCGGTGGGGGATGAGGAGAAGAAGGTAGTAGCTAATCAGGCTGCCCAGTGAGGTCGTAATCCCATTTACAGTGTGGAGGATGTTTGGGGTGTGATGAAAGATGATGAGTCTTTTATATAGCAGCATGCCCTTAAACATATGTCAGGAAGAAGAGGACTCTGTTGTATCAGACTCGAGAGAAAAGAACTGCTGAATATGTGGGCTTGTCTCAGTACAAGGACATTCCTGATTAATACAGACTGTTTTCTGACATACAAATCAATGCAGGGGGTCCATATCCTTCTTCACAGTGTAAACAAAAACAAATTCCCCCTGGTTATTGAAAACCAGGTGGGGCTGCTCAAGATGATGAGCAGCAATGAGCTTGTCCTTAATGCGAGCAAGGAAGAACTGAGAGCCACCCGCCTCATGGTGATGTAACATCAATATATGTTGGACTTAATACCCGCAATGGAAGGAGGGATGTGTGCCAAGATTGATGTGTCCTGCTGCATGTTTATCCCAGGTAGTGACCTGGATAACAGAACTCTGCCTCTTGCCATCAAAGCATTGTTCCATTTGCAAAAAACATGCACTAGGAGGGTAGTGCCCCTTAGCAGCCATGGTATCTAAACTGGTTTGCCTGGCTCCCCTGGTGGATGGTGCACCTCACTATTGTCAATTCTCATATTTTTATTGTTCTTGTGTGGTTTCCTAAATCTGGGTGTCTTCTGCTGTAAAAATGTAGTACTCAACTTAGGCAGAATGCAATAACTAGGAAAGTAGTGTCAGTCAAATCTGAAGATCAGCATTTCCCCAATAATGTGACTGTCAGGAAGTATGGGTTAGATAATGTAGTTGGAAATTCAACCAGAGGGCGGAATGTTGATTTTGATAAAAAAATATGCTAACAATAGTACACTCACATACACAAACAAAATCACATCACTATCATCAAAATTCACCTGTTATGAACTATCCCTTAGCCCTGACTCAGAAATACATGATCAGGTACGCTCTGACTGACTGATTGACAGGTCATAGGTGGAGTGGTACATAGCTGGCAGACAATCACATGAACAGGAAATTCAGATCCATCCCCCAGATAAGCGCAACAACGCAACAATGGTACAGGGAAATTGGCCTCAATAAAGCTCACAGAGCCAGAGGGATACCTGCATTCCCAAAACACCATAAAGTCAGATGCCACATGGAGTTAGGAGCACACAGCCAATCAGGACACAGCACACACAGTACACGCGGTGATAAGATGCCCCTCATGCTGGACATCTGGACACATTACCCACTGGCCCACTTAAAGGTCACTGTAAGGTCGAGGCGGACCTGAATTTGTTATCATGGATCTTTTATTTACGACTTCACCGATAAGGTCCGTATTCTTTTACCAAACATGCATCACCGGATGTACTTTTGCAGCACCCAAAACATCTCAAAAATCACTCAGATTGTTTGAACTTTGTGATAGTCCTCAGACTCGTTCCTGTAAGCTGTACTCCCGGACAAAGTGTTTAGTTAAACCTACTGCTCTTGGTTTGTCAAATGCTTCTTGTCTTAGTCATATTTGGGTAACAGCGGCATGGACAACAAACAACACATTTAAAGATATGGCAAAAGCACACTTGCTGACTACACAAAATAGCTGCCAGCTACATAGTAAAACAACAAGCAAGGAGGCATGGACAACAAAGAAAACATGCAGGCCTATGACTACACAAAATGAATGACAACCACATGGCATGGAGAACAAGGACAAAATGCTGGCCTATGGCAAACACACACACGTTCTCACACACACAGCCAAGCACACACACCCAAACACTTTCACACACACACACACACACACACACACTGGCTACACAAAGTAGGCATGGTAAACAATCAAGAAAACACTACCATTAACACATATCCTCCCAAAGCATCAATATATATTATCATTTTTTGTCCAATATGGAAAAGCACCGCTTTGCAAGTCAATCCCATCCAACTTGAAGAAACTAAACAACTTTCTTAGTGTCTTCACACACAAACGCTGAGTCTTGATGTAAGTTTGTAATGCTCATTTAATGATCCGTTTTTAGGAAAAAAACAGCCAACGCGTGTCGTTCTGAAAACAGAACTTCTTCAGGGCGAAATAGTTGTTCCAAAGCGTATTAGGTTCCAATCTTAAGAAATAACGGAGGGAGGAAAGAGAGCTTTTTGTCCTAATGCTTCTTTTCTGTTCTTTATGTTATAGCTCTCCCCAGATCGAACTCCAAATTGCAAGAATTATATATCTCCCACTCTGGTATTATTCCTTATGTTTATGCATAGAAAGACTGGAAATCCGTTAATTTCGTTATAACGGAGATCGCGGCGGTTTGAACGGCGGAACGCCGCAGGGTTGATGCATCGTGATCAACAATTCCAGGTGACTACCGTACGAACATTTATCGTTTTTGGATTATAAAGACACATATTCCACACGGCACAGGATGGACTTTCGCTCTTAAGATATTGGTTAATAAGTTTATACAAAAATTCCTGGAAATTAACGGATTTCCGGTCTTTGGAGCATTTGGAAAGAGCACGCTAGAATTTGAAAACTAATTTGTCTGGTGATTTCAGGATTGGTGCCTTTTCTTTGAGAGGTCCACTGTCCAAAGTGTTGTTGTATTAATAATATATATTATCACACAAAAATAAAATACACTATTTACAGGAAAAAAATAGAAATACAAAGGAAAACACATTTTGCATTTAATCCAATGCCATCCTCGACTTAAATCATTGATGTTTTAAAACAACATATACTACAGCAGTTTTTCCATATAGGCAATGGCTGGTACTGGCTGTATTGTCCATGGGCAGACTAGGCCTCATGATAAAATAAATGAATAGTGCAAATTAAAACATCTTCACTGTGCAACCTTTTTCACTTATATAAGCTAAACAATTTAATAATAAAAAAAACGAGGCCCCTACTGCAATACCAGGCAACCCACCAGAACCACAATCAAAATAAAAAAGTTCAAATATGTAATGGTTTTAACTTACTTGTGATGTAACAAAAACAAAATCCACACTAAATCCAAAAATATATATGCAGCAAGTACTGCATACAAAGAGAGTGATCCTTACACATTGAAATCCAAATGAAAAGTGGGCAGGAAGAGTAAGTTGGAGTTTCAGTGTCACTTCCTTCCTGTAAAAAAATGCTTTTTGCATTAAAAAAGAACCTAAAGCATCTGTTTGGGTAAAATATTAACTTGAAAGGGTATTTTCAAATTGATTTAGCTGCTTCTCAAGTAGAAACTCTACTCTTGAAGTAGCCATGCCACTCACAATTGCTGGTATCATAAAATGGTGCTGCGCTGGAATGCTCTGTGGAGACCGGAAATCGCACTAGCGGCCAGCAAATATTGGTTGTGCCCTCAAGCGCGCATTACAGATTCTCATGTTGTTCTCATGAACATCGCAAAGCTCAAACTGCAGAATAATGCCACCACGCACTAATTGCAGAGTTACCAAATTCTACAAAATCAAGGAGCAGGATCATATTTCCGAAAGGGCCGACTTTTTGGGAGAAAGTGCTTTGATTGACAAGGAGCAACATGAGTATAAAATCTGCTATGGCGATTACAGGACTCGACGTCTTGGTCCCCTGTCCTGAAAATGTTGAAAGCATATCATATAGGTGTGCACTGACCTCCAGGCTCTTGAAGGTCTCAAGTAACTTCTGGGACCAAAATGAAAAACTACAGGGTTGCCATGAACCTGTGGAAGTCCCAAGCGAGTCCTGAATGATTGGGCACCTGACCTGGACTGTGGCCCTGCACCAAACCCCAAGCTGAACATCCCCGTAGGCTGTGAGTGGTGGGGGTTTAGTCAACAGTTGAGGGGTTGGGTTTGGTAATAAGATCTTACTTCATGTTAAATGAAATCCTGGAAACTGAAAAAACAAAGGTTATAGTGGTGTTTTAGGGGCAATATAATTGTGTATAGGAATAACATCTTACTTTCCAATAAAAAACTCAGAAATTAGCAGGAAAAAAGTGATGTTATACTCTTCTTATGACCTCACAGACTGCATCACTCAAGACATGTTTGATGACATCTGTAGGCTGGTGTGAGCACACATTCTAGTTAGCACAGTAAACTGTAACTGATGACTTTTTATAGTTTTTTAGTTTAAAGTGCTGCTTGCTAACAATATACATACTGACAAAGGTGTTCTCAGTGATAGCTAGCATACAATGGGAGATGGATTAGCATTGTAGTCAGTAACACAAACTTGTAATAGATTCACAGCATTCCTCAGATGGCATGGGAAAATCCAAAAGGTATGCCTCCTTGGGTATGGAAAATTCAACAAAGTGTACTTTAAGGGCTGGGGCACCATATGCATTTCTAAACTGGGTATTTAGCAGGAGAGGCAAATCTTAAGGGATTTTCAATCAGCAAAACCATTTTTTTCTGGCTCCTCCAGGACCTGCAAGTCCATCATGCTTTACTGACATGCTCCCTATACTGGAGCAAAATCTCAGAGGCAACTGCCTTGGAAAGTAGGGTTCTGACCAGACGGCTGCCCATACTGGCAGTCCCAAATGTTTAAAAAACCTTTATCAGCTCAGGACTGTCTACAGTGCTTTAAGGCCACATAGGAGCAGGATGTGTAATCCGTTGAGGTCAAAGTCTGAGAGATTGCAATGATGCAGCCAAGGGAAGTAGCATTTCAAGCAGAGCCTTGAGTGATGCAGCTGTATAATATAGGCTTGATAATAGATGACAGATGCCTGAAGTGCTCAGAGGGAGAGGGAACATTCTTCCATACTAATTTGAAATTTATGATGATTAAACCTTTTTGGTTTGAGATGTTATTGGTACTGTCTGACGTACTTGAAATCATTATGGTACCACTGAAGCCTCAATTTTTCTTATTGCACATCACAAATAAAAGAGGTCCAGTCTAGAGGCAGAACCCAGGTACCGAGCGGGTGCCATGCATTGCGGGCGGTGTGCCATTTTCGCCTCCACCCCCCTACCGAGACCTATGGGGCATGGATCTTTTAGCTGACAAACTACACAGGTTCCTTTGATTTTGAGGGAAACCCCATAACTTGTTGGTTTGTTCTTATTGTTCTTGCACTTACTAGTTTTTATACTAATTTTAACTTTCATGTCCTCAGGTCAGGGTGGGCCTTAGCGCGCCCATACCGCTGAGGTACACTCCCCATGGTCCTGAAGAATGCCCAGTAAATTACACATAAAGGGCAGAAACATGTCGACCCCACTTTAAGTGGAAATATCCAAACAATTTATTTGGTAATTTCCCAACACATACTTTTAATATGTCAGGTTGACCACTGAATAAAAAAAAACAGCTCCGCAGTATTCTGGCGTGGTAGCACACCAGGGAGGCATTCCGCTTCTCCTGGTGGGCCCAATGATGAAGCATGTCACCAACCAGAGTGGTGAGGGAGGGCTTCCTGAAAAAATCCAATGACATTTCTTTCTTTCACCTTTCTCCCTTGTTTGTGCTTATACACATCTAATAATTGACACTCTTTTGCTGTTTGATATACATCACAATTGAAGCCAACCTGACCAGAAATAGGCAAGCCCTGTTCTCCCTGTGGTTCTTGATAGTAAAGTGCAATGTAGCACAGGAGAAACACCACAAAGAAGAGCTGGCACAGATCAGTGCATGAGAATGAGAGTTGATTTTAAAGCAGGGGTGTCATCAGAAAATATTTAGAAATAATGGGGACCGATAAAGAATTTTTCTGGCCCACATAGAGTGGGAGTGGACAAAATGACACCCTAAAAACACCTAATGAAGGAGATTTGAATAACAGAAACCTGTTGGATACAGAGCCTGAGTAATCAGAAATTTGGTTTGTAAAACAGCTCACAGTCACAGCGAAATATTAGTTGTTTATTGACCTAAACATTGCAACCTGAATTGAAAATAACTTGTTAAGTGCCTCCTATTGTGAAACAAATGCTTCATATTTTCTACGGTATGATTATGCACAAAATAATGTATTTTTTTGTAAAGATGGCTTGTATCCATGTGTGTCCTCTGTAAGCATTGGCGAATTTTGCGAATCTGGCGTTCGCGAATTTTGCGAATTTGAGAACTCGCAATCCGCAAAATCCGCGAATTCTCGCGAATTTGCAGATTTTTTATTTTTTTTGTGTTCGCAAGGATTTCTGCCAGTTCGCAAGGATTTCTGACAGTTCGCGAGGGTTTTGTAACAGTTCGCAATTGCGAACTTACATGTCGGCTCGCAACGGTCACAATTATGTTGTTTCACCCATGCCACCCTCTGGTACATCAATGCCTTATGCCACCCTCTGGTTCATCATCATCACTGTAGATTATGGGGGGAAAAAGCAAGCACACCTGCCTGCTTCAACTGACATGAATTAATTTGGGGTTGATTTATTAATGTGTCACTGTTTTAAAATTCCAGTCTGGCACCTGCTTCCTTATCTGTAATTTGCTTTCTGTTGCAGTGCAATTTTTTTTTCCAGGACCTTTGTGGCCTACTTGTAGCTATTCTATGAGCCTGCTGTGAGGGTCAGAGCAGGGTCATACAATTGTTGCAACTAGCAACTGAACTCTGGAGGGGCCCTTGTCAGGAAGCACTACAGGGAACGGTTACTAATGATGAGTTTGAACTTTTGAACCTGCTTTCACTTTTGCAAAACTCGTTTTTCTGCAGAACAGCATTACAGCAACTGTAATGCCCCACCAAGCTTATATGAGAAAGTTGATTTCTAATCCAAAAGTTATCCAAAGAAAATCAAAAGGCCTCAAATCCAAAAAAGTGCAGGCAAATGTCAACCTGAGGAGTTATTCTGATAAAAATCATCATTTTCAGAAGGTCTATGCTGCTTGCTAGTAGATTTCTTGTGCAGAATTGCAATTTTTGCAATTTCGCGAGTACGAGATTGGTGCTGCCCGCCGCACCTACATGTTCGCAATCGCGAACTTACACCGCAAAGAAAAAAATCCTCGGCTTGCGAATTTGCATGGCATGCTAAAAGACACTTAGAAAACAGTGAAAACACCTACATACACTAGGGAACACAATGCGTTGGGGTACCCCTGTGATTAGCATGACCTCCGCTATAAGGCCCTAGTACATAATAGGGCAGGGGATTAAAGCTACCTCTTAAAACAGGGCACATTTTCTCAGTGGTGAAGGAAGGGGAGCCTGAGGTGACATGTGAGCAAACATGCCCTGTGGCCGTTTTAAGTTGGGAGATTAAGTCCTCTTGAATCCTGGCGGTCACTGGGGTCCAACTAGCCAACCAGGTACCTCCAGTAAGCGCCAAAGGGCTGCATTGCAGAGAGTTGTAAATAGGGGTGTGGTCTGGACCACCTCTCTGCAACGCACGCCTCCCGCACTTATTGGAGGTTCCTGGTGGGCTAGTTGGCCCATAGGGAACCTCAGGATTGAAGGGCAATTCATTTCCCAACTTAAAACGCGCCACAGGGCGGGTTTGCACACATCACCTCATGTCCCGCCCCCTCCCTTCACCACTGTGGAAAGACACCCTGTGGCATGTTTTAAGATGGGGGAATCATTCCCCTTGAATACTAAGGGTCCCTGGGGGCCAACTCGCCCACCAGGTGCCTCCATTATGCACCACAGAGCTGCGTTGCAGAGAGGTGTACAAAGGGCATGGCCTGGACCACCTCTCTGCAATGCAGGCCTCCGGCACTTACTGGGGTGCGTTTTAAGTTGAGGAATTAAATCCTCTTCATATCATGAGGGTCCCTGCGGCCAACTAGCCCACCAGGCACCTCCAGTAAGCGCCCCAGAGCTGCGATGTAGAGAGATGTACAAAGGGGCGTGGTCTCAGACCACCTCTCTGCAACGCAGTGCTGTGGTGCTAACTGGAGGTACCTGGTGGGCTAGTTAGCCCCCAGGGACCCTCATGATTGTAGGGGAAATAATTCCTCATCTTAAAACGCGTCACAACATGCGTTTGCATAGTGTTTGTGGGAGGGGCGGGGTCTCCAGCGCAATGCCAGCTTTTTTTTTACTTTCTTAGAAGGGGGGCTGTGTGGCCCAACTTTCTTTCCTGTTTTTTGGGCCCTGGAGACTCCATCCCCCAGGGCCTGACCCCTATCTTTTGTTAAAAATTTCAAATCAGGAAGAGGGCCGTGTGGGACCTTCTCCCGAGGCTGTTTTCTGCCCAGGCGACCTAATTCCCCAGGGCATGGCCACTTTATTTTTATTTTTTAATATATTTAAAAAGGAGGGGGCTGTGTGGCCCCCCTCCCGAGGCTTCTTTTAGTCCCGGGGACCCCAACCCCTGGGGATCTGCCTCGTTTAAAAAAAAACATTTGGGGAAGGGGGGCCACACGGCCCCCCTCGCGGGCCACGTCTAGCCCCGGGGATCTCTTTTCCCGCGGCTGGCCCTCTCTGTTGAGGACCGTGGAGGGGTCCCCGATTCCCCCACAGTCCCGCCAGCTCACAGCGTCCTTCAGGAGCCGGCTTTGCTTTTCCATATGGAGAGCTGCTGACATGCAGTCCCCGTGTGGAAAAGCAATTCAGCTTTGCTTCATTGAAGTGAGAGCCGGTTTCCCGGCTCTCGCTTCAATGAAGCAAAGCAGTTTGCAGTGACAGGGTGGGAGCCGCGAGGCTCCCACCCTGTCATTGCAAACAGCAGTGCCCCAGAGATGGGTACCCCGGTAAACTGTAGGAGCTGGCCCTGGGGGTGGTGGTCCCCAGGGCCATCACTGGCTCCAGGAGGAGGGCCACGCAGCCCCCTCCCTCCATTGGCAAAGTCCCGGGGAGGTGGTGGTCCCGGGGCTTGGGGGTCTGTCATGGACCCCAAATTTGAATAATTAGAGCCCCAGGGAGGTGGCGGTCCGTGGGGTGTGTGGGGGGGGCTCAAGCCCCCCCCCCCACATAGGTATTTTTAAAAAATAAGAGCCCCAAGGGTGGCGGTCCCCGGGGCAGCGAGGGGGCATGTGCCCCCACAAATGTATTACTGAAAGCCCCGGGGTGGCGGTCCCAGGGCATAAATAAACAAAGCCCTGGGGGGTGGCAGTCCTTGGGGCTGTGGACGTATTGAGGCCCCCCACACATTTTTTTTACATGCCCCCAGTACTTGGCCCACCCGGAGGCTTCAATTAAACAAAGCGCGAAAGCCCCCCCTTCATTTTAGTTTTTTATTTTCTCACCGAATTCGCTCACCCAGCGTGAATTCGGATGAATTTTTTTGGGGCCCTGGGGGTCCTGGTGGGACCCCCTGAGCAGGCCTAGGGGGTCAGGGTGTTTCTACGCTGCATCCTTTTCTTATTGTGTGCCTTTGCTGTCTGTTTTCTTGTGCCTCGGTTACCGAGATACAATATGGCTGCCAAAACTGGTTTGAAGTGTTGATAGCCAATTAGAATGCAGCTCGTGATCGGCAGGGTGCGCAGATCCACCGCACCTCTATATATCGATATTTTTATTTTTTGATTTTCTCAGCAACTACTGAGCAGATTTACACTATTTAAGAAAAAGAGATCTTTCTGAGGCAAGGACTACCTTTATGCCAAACTTGGTGTAATTCCATTCAGCAGTTCGAGCTGTAGCCATGTCTAAAGTTTGCGATAGGAAATGCATTTTATTACCTCTTTTTTTAATTTCTCAGGAAATACTGAACGAATTTACATCATTTAACAAAAAAGGCTCTTTTGGAACCAAGGGCTACATTTTTGCCAAATTTAGTGCAATTCCGTTCAGCAGTTCAGGCTGTAGTAGTGTCTAAAGTTTCCTATGGGAATTAACATGGAGAAAGTACGTTTTGGGACCTTCCTTTTTACTCAGCTCCCGCCTACCGAATCACCCCAAAATTTTCCACTAGGAGCCGATCGGACTGAAAATTTTGAGAAGATTTGTTAACCGGCGCCAAAGTTATTAGGAAAAGAAAAAATGCATTTCCCCTGGAAAGTAGGTCCCACTAACTATAACAAACTACTGGCGACAGACAGAAGAAAGACCGGAGGCCACAACGGGGGACGATTTGGAAATGCTTTAATTCAAATTGTTATAGAAAATGCAAGGTGCCTGGTCTCGGGTTTGATGCTGTTTTTTATTTCACAGCGGATCAGAAGCTTCTGACTAATCATAAAGCTTCCATGATTTATTTAATCTTTTCACAATATTTTTTAATTAAACAGATGCGAGGTTTAAACACAAACTTTAACAGAAAATGTTACTGTCATTCATTGAAAAACAATTATACACAAATCAAAACATCATTTCAAATGCAACGTGAAACATGCTTATTTTAAACAATGTAAAGGAAAACAAGTTGATGGGGTACACCAGAAAATGTTTAACACAGTCCAATTGGCTGAATTTCTTTTAGCTATTTAGGACTGGGGTCACCATAGGCTTTTTATTTATTAAACTCAAGTCCCACAGCCTGGGACAGATATTTAACGCCTTTGGCGAAAAGAAGGGATGGATCCTTTAGGAAAGCCAAATTGTGGCATAATGCATTTCAGCCTCTTTTGGCCTTCCTCAGATGCCTGTTTGTAATCAGGAGGCATTGGAAGCACCTAAATAAGTAAATCCTGCCATTTCCCCATTGGTGGGATCTGCTCCTCCCCCCTTCCTCATGATGGCTCACTCACACGTAGTTCGTAGGAACTACATGTCCCAGGATACAACTCAGTCCCGGTAGGTGTAGCAGGGGGTAATGCGCTTCACAGTGAAAATGTCGGAATGCAGGATTCACGATGGTGTCGCTCAATGTCCAATAACCTGCAGTGATTTGTTAAAAACATCTCCTCGGGTCCCCAAACCCTGCATCAACCTCTCGCTCCAAGAAGCAGTGTGAGTGGAGGCAGAAGTGCAAATGCAGCCTTCCGTACATCTCGCTGCCCACTGTTGTCGTGGATTGAAGAGGTGAGCCACGGATATTAGATCCCTCGTACAAAGCAGCAACCCGCCGAAGCAGAAGCCAGTTACTCCGTGGCCAACTTGTGATGCAGGGGCCTCCGTATCACGCTACTGGCCAAGTGTGAAATAATATCCAAACAACTCCTCCAGAAGAAAGAGAGGAGGCCACAACGGGGGACGATTTGGACTTGCTTTTATTCAAATTGTGACATAATGCATTTTGGCCTCTGTCGGCCTTCCTCAGATGCCTGTTTGTAATCAGGAGGCATTGTAAACACCTAAATAAGTAAATCCTGTCATTTCCCCATTGGTGGGGATCCGCTCCGCCCACCTTCCTCATGATGGCCCACTCACACGTAGTTCATAGGAACTACATGTCCCAGGATACAAATCAGACCCGGTAGGTGTAGCAGGGGGTAATGCACTTCACAGTCAAAAATGTCGGAATGCAAGATTCACGATGGTGTCGCTAAATGTCCAATATCCTGCACTGATTTGTTAAAAACATCTCCTCGGGTCCTCAAACCCCGCATCAACCTCTCGCTCCAAGTAGCAGTGTGAGCGGAGGCAGAAGTGCAAATGCAGCCTTCCCTACATCTCGCTGCCCACTGTTGTCGTGGATTGTAGAGGTGGGCCACGGATATTTGATCCCTCGAACCAAGCAGCAACCCGCCAAAGCAGAAGCCAGTTACTCCGTGGCCAACTTGTGATGCTAGGGCCTCCGTATCACACTACTGGCCAAGCGTGAAATAATATCCAAACAACTCCTCCAGAAGAAAGAGTGGAGGCCACAATGGGGGACGATTTGGAAATGCTTTAATTACAATTGTGGCATAATGCAATATATATATATATATATATATATATATATATATATATATATATATATATATATATATATATATATATATATATATATACATATATATATATATATATATATATATATATATATATATATATATATATATATTCAACAAAAAGGTGCCCCCAGGTGAGGACGCACTTGACACATCAGGCGGAGGCTGTAGATTCAAAAACAGCGTCCTTTATTTTCATTTCTGCAATCCGATTTCACAGCGCTTTTTACAATGCAGCCCTACGCGTTTCGGAGCTCCTGCTCCTTGATCTCGGGCACTGGGTAATGTCAGCTGGGTGGGGGAGAGGAGCCAACCCGGTCTCTCCGCTTTTTCAAACGATGACAACCACTGATTGGGACACGCCCCCCGGTGGGCTCAGTCAGCGTTGACAGGTTTCTGGGACCTGTAATTCACTCCTACATGCTGCTTGCATTTTTAAATCCTTAAGTGGAGTTCCCCTCCAGACTGTACATTCTTTAATGCTCCCTTTTAAACCTCTCTAATGAGGAGCACCCTTCGGATTTCATTATTTTCCAGAGTTCTCAAATGAAGCTGATGTCGGCCTGCAATGCGCTTCCAGGCAGTCTGTGCGCGCAGCCCACTGTCACTTTGAATGGGAGTGCGATCCTCTCGGCCAGGGCAGGCCGAAATATCATCCAACAAAAAGGTGCCCCCAGGTGAGGACGCACTTGACACATCAGGCGGAGGCTGTAGATTCAAAAACAGCGTCCTTTATTTTCATTTCTGCAATCCGATTTCACAGCGCTTTTTACAATGCAGCCCTACGCGTTTCGGAGCTCCTGCTCCTTGATCTCGGGCACTGGGTAATGCCAGCTGGGTGGGGGAGAGGAGCCAACCCAGTCTCTCCGCTTTTTCAAACGATGACAACCACTGATTGGGACACACCCTCCGGTGGGCTCAGTCAGCGTTGACAGGTTTCTGGGACCTGTAGTTCACTCCTACAGGCTGCTTGCATTTTTAAATCCTTAAGTGGAGTTCCCCTCCAGACAGTACATTCTTTAATGCTCCCTTTTAAACCTCTCTAATGAGGAGCACCCTTCGGATTTCTTTATTTTCCAGAGTTCTCAAATGAAGCTGATGTCGGCCTGCAATGCGCTTCCAGGCAGTCTGTGCGCGCAGCCCACTGTCACTTTGAATGGGAGTGCGATCCTCTCGGCCAGGGCGGGCCGAAATATCATCCAACAAAAAGGTGCCCCCAGGTGAGGACGCACTTGACACATCAGGCGGAGGCTGTAGATTCAAAAACAGCGGAGGCGGAGATAAAAGGGGGGTCCCAAAACGTGTTTTCCCCATGTTCATTTCCATAGGGCGGTTGGACTCACTTTTAGCCCGAACGGCTGAATGGATTTCCACCAAACTTGGCAAAATTGTAGGGACTGGTAGCCTGAAGTGCCTTTGCTATGTCTCAAGATATGTGCTCCAGTGGATTTTGAGTAATTTAGGTTAAAAAAAAATATATATCTATAAGCGCGCCCGGTACGCGCACCGGGGCGCACACCAGCGTGCTACGCGAGTTCGCGCGCAGAAAGCTGATTGTCTCTCGGGTGTCTGTCAACATTCCAAACAGTCCAGAGCAGCCGCCATCTTGTGGCTCGGTAGGGTCGAGACACAAGAGGTGGCAAAAACAAAGGGGGAAATCACCAAAAGGTGGCAGGGTAGACCCCCCTGACCCCCTAGGTTTGATGTGGGGGCCATAAAAGGGCCCCACGGGGCAATTTTTTTAAAAAAAAATTCTTTCAATTTGCGCGGGGGGAGCGCCCGGTACGCGCACCGGGGAGCGTACCATAAGGAATAAAGAATGACAGATTTTTTTTTAAAGTAGAATTTTTTTATAAATTGAAGGTAGTTCTAAAAAGAACTGTTTTTTTAAATTCTTTTTGTTGTTTTATATTTTTTTAGTGTTTTTTGGAAAATTTTTTACTTTTTTTGGCTTTTAATGAACAATTTTATATTTTTTTTGTTATTTTTATGGGGACAAACAAAAAACAGGGAATTGTAAACGGCTCAACTGGAGCAAAAAAAATCAGGAAAAAATTAAGGTTTTTTTGGGCAATTGTGGTTGTCACCAGCACGGTTGATGAGATTAATGCTTTGCTCACCGTAGGTAATTGTTTTTCCACAAAATATACAAACAATTTTGTATTGTCCAAACTGGGTTTGTATGTTTGGGACCATCTCCCTTGTCTCTGGACCCGATGGAGTGGGTTGCTTACTTTGGGAAGTGCTGGGAGAAGATTGGGGAGGGTTTCTGGTCATTTCTCAGACCTCTGCCGCAGCATAGTTGTTAGGGTGCCGGCGTTGCATGTGGAGAATCATGGTGTTATTGCCAAAAGAGAACTTTCTGTTAGGGTTCCCCCTGGAAAGTACTTTGCCACAGATTAGACAAGTAACCTTTGGCGCATTTACTTTCTTGAGGTCCTTTGGGATTGAAAAAAACTCCCAGATAATGTGCTCCTTTGGCTTATATGGGGTAGTGTTTTCAGGCAGGAACCTCCTCCTCTCCTCCTCCTCCTCCTCCTCCTCCTCTTCTTCATCTCCACCACTGTGGTGTTGTGGTGGTCCTTGTGGTGGTGGTGGTGGCTGAGATGCTCCTGCTGATGCTGCTACTGTAGCCATTTTTCAGTACAAATTGGTACTAATAGATTTCCAAACACGTCTTCCTCAGTCAAAGGACAAAGTGAGAATAAGGAAAAAAGGTGGGGGCTTTCATCATTTGGAAAACAAAACTGTCCTGAACCAATGAAAAGTGTTATTTTCAGGTCACATGACCCGGGCTTTCATCATTTGGAAATCAAAACTGTTCTGAACCAATGAAAAGTGTTATTTTCAGGTCACATGACCCGACGCTCTTACGCTGCATGCCCGGGGCGCTCCCTGGGGCACTTACGTAGCGCGATCGTATGCGCTCGAGTGCTTCCGGGTGCGCGTATGCCGTGCGTATCACACGTACGCGGCTACGCGATACGTCACGATGAAAAATAAAACAAACCATGAACAATATACATAAAGAAAATAGTATTACATAAATATACAATATAGTATTCATTATAAAAAATATTACATTTCATAGTTATAGTAAATTGCTGCTATTAAAAAAGCTTTGAAATTCACTGAAAAAAACATAGGTTTGAGGCCCTATATATAGTTAGGAATTAGCATTTAAAAAACCTATGAAATTCACTGAAAAAACCATAGATTTCACACCAGTTATAGTTAGGAATTAGCATTTAAAAAACCTTTGAAATTTACTGAAAAAACCATAGGTTTCACACCAGTTATAGATAGGAATTAGCATATTAAATTCACTGAAAAAAAACATAGGTTTCACACCAGTTATAGTTAGGAATTAGCATTTAAAAAACCTTTGAAATTCACTGAAAAAACCATAGGTTTGACACCAGTTATAGTTAGCTGGAAATTTTACTGACATAAAACCATTGAAATTCCCACGTTATAGTTAATTGGACTCACTATAACTTGCGTGCCTGCAATGCACTGCTGATGACGTCACATATTACATCACTCATGACATGGTCAGTGACATCACTCATGACATCACTGATGAAACCATCCTTGTGACAGACCTCCTTTCAGTATAATGTAACCCTTGAAACACATATTCAAAAATAGAAACTAACATTTTCAAAAAAATTGAGATACCCATACCAGTTACAACAACCAATTCAGTAATTCCACCATTTATATACACATCCACTCATTCACCAACAGTTCTATATAGTCACTCATACATATACTCACTCATCATATGTAGTGATACACCTATGCAACCTGTTACACACCGACAGTCATCCAAAAATTACTCACACACATACTCACACATGCAAATAAACTATTGAACATCCATTTTTTTGCATATACAACTAAACACACACTACCAGCTTACTTCTAAGGAAACTTACACATACTTACTCTCTTAAACAATCACTTATAGAAACACATACTTATTTAAACAGGAACTCTTACAATTTCTCACTCTCACATATACTCACTTATATACATCAATACTCACATATACTAGATTAAAACATATGTCGTTACTAATAACGACAATAGTGAGACAGTCATTCACTCACTAATACACACATATATCACTCATCCACCCATACAGTCCTGCACATATGCTGTCTTCAAAACACATACAAACAGTGAGTCAGTCACCAACCCATGCAGCCACATATACACAAAGTGAAACACTGATACATATATTTCAATATTTAAAAGTTACTCGCTAATATATGTATTCACTAAGATACACTTAATAAGCCAGTTAACCAATCAATTTGAAAAAAAATCCATTTAGACACTTATTTAAATATGTATTCTTTCATCTACATATACATAAATAAAACATATTTATTTTTCAGAAAGACACACATTCACTGGATGGTGTCATCAGTGATGTCATGAGTGATGTCACTGACCATGTCATGAGTGATATAATATGTGACGTAATCAGCAGTGCATTGCAGGCGCGCAAGTTATAGTGAGTCGAACTAACTATAACGTGGGAATTTCAATGGTTTTATGTCAGTAAAATTTCCAGCTAAATATAACTGGTGTCAAACCTATGTTTTTTTCAGTGAATATATATATATATATATATATATATATATATATATATATGAAGAAGTAATACAGGTTAAGGACAACCCCGATCTACAAGTCCTATATGATCTAGCTTTTGAAGTTGATGTTGGGCCAGCATCTACTGTCGGTCAAATGATAAACGTTTGTAAACCTTCTGCTAGCCCTTTTCGCCCTAAATCTACTTTTTTGCCTCTGATGCCGAAAGATGCGATCAATGTCTTCATTGACAGAGTGATTATGGAACTAAAGTCTCTGAACAGAACAGTTATGTCTCAATCACGCAAAAGAGACTATTGGAATCAGCAGTACAATCTTCTCATCAAAAAACTTCAGAACAAATCGGATGTGATTACCAATAAATCCGATAAAGGTGGGAACATTGTTTTGTGGTCAAGGAAAGACTACTTTATTGAGGCAGATCGTCACCTACAAGACCAAACTTGCTACAAAATATCAAGTAAACATGAAATGAGAAAAGTTGAAGAATTAACTTGAAAGAAAATTCATCAATGGCGTAGGGTTTGACTGATCACTAAAGATGAAACAAATTAACTAATCAATGAATATCCTATTACTCCAGTCCTTTATTTTCTGCCAAAAGTTCATAAGCTAACTGTGGTAAATGAATGATGTACAGTCCACTGTGTAAGTAAGATTCTTTATTGTAAGTTGCTTCCAAGATATTAAGTACAGAAGTAAAGCCCCACCAGGAGCCAGCTGTTAGCAGCTCAGCCTGAGATGACCAACTGCCACAGTAAGTAAGAGAGAGGCCAGAGGGACAACCAGGCATTCTATGATGTCACAGATATCATAGTACAATCTATCCAGAGAAGAACAGTGGAGAAGACATTTAACACACATCCTCTTCCCTTATGGAGTAAGAACAGAATAGAAAAACAAATGACAAAAATACCATAAAAGCAACAAGTATTGCATGAGATATCATTAGCATGTGCAGCAATACAAAAACATGCTAAATTTTAAAAGAACAAAAAACAACAAAATGCTACAATATGCCACATCCCCTTCCCTTAGGGTAAAAGCATGGTTAAGATGAAAGAGAACCAAAGTAGCAAAGAAAGGTGGTCACGCTCACAAAATGGTACACCAGAGGGTAAACACCCTGATAAACAAAGGCGAGCGTAGACACAGACCCTAAACAAGCTCCCCTGACAAAAACATGCTGACAGAGGAAAATATGATAAAACTCCTCACAAAGTCCCACCGACATGAAACCCTTGGCCACGAATCTCAGGCAGGTGGACTTTGACAGAAACAGAGTGTCAAAAAGAAACAACGTTTAACAATCTCCACCAAAAAAAAAAACAACACAGGGTACTAACCCTATAAAATGACAACCTCCCCTAAGTAGAGTACACAACAGGATAGTCAAACTGGGAACAGAAACGGGGCACTGACTACCCACAGATACACCACCTCACCAAAGTAGGGTACACCGCAGGATAGTAAACCGGGAAACTGAAATGGGGCATTGACTACCCACAAATACAACACCTCTCCTAAGTAGGGTACACCGCAGGATAGTAAACCTGGGAACTGAAATGGGGCATTGACTACCCACAAATACACAACCTCACCCAATAAGAGTACAAATTAGGATATTCACCCTTGAAACTCAAAACAACAACATCACCTAGAAAAGGTACACCATAAGGTACTACAAGACGCTAGGAGACAACAATGACCTACGAGAACTGACCCTTAAAACAACACCTCGTCTAAAGACAAATACAGAGTACCGTTACACTAACTGCCCTCACAAATGTCAGTGTCAGTAACAAACACTGACTGCACACACGCCTAACTCACAAACGAAATGAAAGCAGGCAAATAAAATGAAAACAATTAAAATAAAGCTCCTCTCAGACTTTCACTCAAAGGGTGCCCCCACACCTTACCCACAAAACGAAATGAAAGTAGGCATTGCACACAGAAATAAACTTGGTCCAACACAAACCAGCACACTCCAAACATACAGCAAAGAATTGACTAACACAAAACATGCAGCGAGAAATGAAGTACAACAGTAGATAACAGATAAGATAAGCTCCGGTGAGCGATCTCTCACCTGGGTTCTCCGTGCGCAACTCTCCGCAGTCGTCGCTGAATATCCCCATAAAAACGAAATGCCAGACAGACTACCATACAGTCCACTAGGAAAGTCAAAATCTCCGTTGTTGTGCACATTGTCGAATCAATACTGGTCAAGATTAACCTGTCGCCCAGACCGTTGCAGTGAGGAAACAACGTGGTTGGCAGAACGTCCAAAAATGTGGTTGGCAAAGCGTGTAAATAGTAAGCTTTAAACGGCAGGTAACCAAAACGATCTAAAATCCAATCCCAAAATGGCGGCACGCTGTTACGCCTCCGCCAGATGGTTGACGGCGAAGACGTCCAAAGCAAAGTGCTTACCAGGCAAAGGAAGCGTGATGATGCGTGTCTTCATAGGGAAACGTCACCAGAGGAAAGAATCAGAAGATGAAGATGGTCGCTAAGTCCCACGAACATTCCAGAGATGTCATCATTCGGACAGAAGCAGAGGAACAAAGAAGGTCACTGCAGACCAACCTGTCGGCCAACCGTCAACAGCGTTAAATGAGGTAAGGAAAATAAACAAAGGACGCCAAAACTACGCTGCATTTAGATGCCACTAATCAATTTAGCAAGATTAGGACTGGAGTAGCCAAACGATGTCACAATGGTGATGCCAAAATAACAGGAGCTGCGAAGATGTTTGGTGCTTTCCAGAAACACAGGCAGGGAGAGTCCATTGAAAAGTTGAAGAAGCCGGTAGACAAAATAATCACAAGGCTTGAGACAGGACCATTACACAAACAGTTTAGAAAATGAATTCCTAGTGACATCAGCGTCTTAATAAACAGCGTCTTAAGTGATGAAACCCAAGCACCCAGGACGCAGGCTAGCTGAGGTGTTCCTTTGGGTTAACGTAAATTGAAAAGCTTTAATGTCTTAAGTTCCTAGACTTTTGGTACCTCAATGCTTCAAGCGCTCTTTCTTCCCAAAGCACACGAAGTTTATGCAGTTTAAAACTGGGGAAATCCATAAAAGTAGGCACATGACATGCTCTTGGGATACCCAATCATGGCCATACTGCAAACTGTCACGGCTCAAAAGTCGAAGAAAAACAAAAGGGTGATCAGGCCAGATGAGTTTCGGATGCTTTTGTTGCTGGAGACAATCCAGATGACAGCAAGATGACAAAATGTCCCATCAAAACAGTTGGCTCTTTCAGAAACAAACGCCCAGGTGCAGGCTGTCCGAGAAGAAACAGGACACTGGTGGGGTCAGCGGGCGTTACCTTTCTGCTTAAGTATAATTCCAAAATGTCTTTAGTTCCTTTTCTTATAGAAGCTTCCTTAGTTCACACGTAGGTTCATCCTCTTCAAAACGTCGCCAAGTTGTGGTAAATGAATGATGTACAGTCCACTGTGTAAGTAAGATTCTTTATTGTAAGTTCCTTCCAAGATATTAAGTACAGAAGTAAAACCCCACCAGAAGCCAGCTGTTAGCAGCTCAGCCTGAAATGACCAACTGCCACAGTAAGTAAGAGAGAGGCACTGTGAGCCAGAGGGACAACCAGGCATTCTATAATGTCACAGATATCATAGTACAGTCTATCCAGAGAAGAACAGTGGAGGAAACATTTACCACACTAACTCAACCTGTGCCTGGGAGGCCCATCATCTCCGCCCAGGGTAGCAATAATGAAAATCTGTCCAAGTATGTTCACTATTTTCTGCAGCCTTATGTGAAAAGTCTGCCTTCATTTTTAAAAGACACTACAGACTTTCTCAACAAAATCAATTATGTAACTTGGAGTTCTGACTTCTTTTTAATTGTAATGGATATAGAGTCCCTGTATACTAGTATCAACCATTGTCATGGCTTAAGGGCCGCCAGACACTTTCTGGATGATCCCGATATTTCCATGAGGGATCATCATGATATGCTGTTACAAATTATTGAATCACCAACTTTTTCCAAATCAATATTGAGATCTACCAGCAGTTGCGTGGTGTCGCAATGGGTTCATGCTTCTCCCCCAGCAATTCATGTTTACATGTTGGTTGGTTGGAGAAGCATGTTCTCAGAACGGTCCATGTGTGCTGGTGGAATCTCATAGCACACTACGGGAGATATATTGACGACGTCTGTCTCATTTAGAAAAGGTCAAGGGATGAAGCTATGCAGTTTATTAGGTAAATTAACATCAATGACCTTAATTTAAGATTCACTGCTACTATTGACAAAACGAAGGTTGAATTCCTGGCATTTTGCTATATGTGGAAGATGGAGTTCTGCAGACTATGTTACATCGTAAGTCCACAGCTGGAAATTCCATTCTCCATGTCCACAGCTCCCATCCTAATCACTTGATTATTAGCATACCATATGGAGAATTTATTTGTGTACGTCGCATCTGTAGTTCAGAGCAGGTATCCAGAAAGTGTCAAAGTGAGGCATTCCAAAGGTTTTTAAACAGCGGCTATACAAAGAAACAACTAACCAAAGCCCTTAATAAAGCCATTGCCAATCAGAGGGAAACTCTTCTCCAAGCTAAGTCAGAACAAGCATCTATGACTAGGGCAGCTGACAATAGTGTGCAGTCCGTCAGGCTTATTACCACTTTTAATGCACAAGAGCAGTCTATTCGCAGAATCATTTATTCCGAATGGCCAATAATTATCACCAATGCCATTGTGAGACCTATTTTCCCTGATCTGCCAGCTATCACTTTCAGGTGGAAGCCCTCTATGTGGGATGCCCTGGTTAAATCTATGCCTGAGGTGAAAGCAAAAAGTACCTGGTTGATGAAACCAGGCTTTTTTAAGTGTATATCCTGTTGAGCCTTCACTTTTCTCAAGAATTCAACTCACTATGTTACGGCTTTTAGTGACAAGTTGATTGCCATCAAGGAGCATCTAACATGCTGCTCTGAATACGCCATATATAACCTACGGTGTACTTGCAATCCAGAATATATAGGCAGCACAAAGTTGCCTGTACATAAGTGTATTTTTCAGCATGACAGGGCAATTGTAAATTCTGATCATAATTACCCGGTGGCGAGACATTTTAGATCTGTCCATGCCAACAAACTCAAGGATCTTGAATATGCAGTTTTGGGATCGGTTCCAAACCCCAGACGGGGTGGTAACCGTGACAAATTGCTTAGACAAAGGGAATGCCAATTCATTTTAGCATTAGATACTCAAGTTCCTAATGGGTTGAATATGAATGAAGATTTACACAACTTTTTATAAGATTATTTTCAGCTTACTGGTCAGTATTTTTATTCTGTGTTCCCGTCTTTTAAACTGTCCTTTTTGGATAAGGTGGGGATCTTAGGTGTTTTACAAGCATTGCTTGGGCTCAAGCAATCTTTTTTGTACATAGTTTTTTTCCTCTGCTGCTATCTAGCCAAGTAAATATATGCACTTTACACAGCATTTTTTTGCACCGCACTGTTTTGCACAGATTAGACATTAGGCACATGGGTAATTTTGATATAAATCGGCTTTTGATTACCTGGGGTCCCATTGCATTAGAGTTAGGTATGGTCCATAATTGTCCTATTCATTCGGTGCTTGATAGGTAGCTATTGGAGTAATAGTTGTACTTGTTCCTCCTACTGTATTGCTTTGCTTTGCTAATGGCTAAAAAGATGGCGAGTCTACATAATTTTGCACTTGCATTTCAGATTTCATTTCAGACTCAGGCCTGATAGTACTAAACATCTGCCATGAGATGAGTTTGCACTAGCACACTCTGTGTAGACGTACAAGTACTTTTAGTAGGAATACTGTACGTGGGAGAGAGTTGACTCTATATATAAAGCTGTTCATTCTAGCACTATTATGAGCAATGATATGAGGATTAATTGGGTGTAACATACACCAACCCTTTAGTAGTGTGTGGTATAGGTCGGTTTTTAAACATTCGTTTGCTCCAGGGGACACGCTTTTCAAACTTTTTGATCATAACCAATAGTTAAACAGTATTATGATCTAATGCACTATGGTGGAAGTTGAATGGTGTTGTGTACTTTTGCACTGAGCACTTTATAGATTAGCATATTTTGCACATTTAGACCAAGATGAAATGAAGGTGGAGAGCGGCTACTGGCGGTGTCAGTGCGCGGGTGGCAGCTCTTCGTTTGGGCAGCGCTGGGTGACACTTGAAGCTGCTCAAACGCTCCCCCGTACCGCGCCATCTTTCCCTGTATCGTTTTTGCTGCCCTGCTCCCAGCGTCCGTTGCGCTGTAAGCGGCGCCATTTGAAAGAGGCCAGTTCCATCCTCTTCCCCGGGGTTGTTGGCAGGGACGGCGCCCAGTACTGCGGCAGATAAGGCCTTGGACGGTTGTCCTACTAGAGATACATTAATCACTGGATACCTTGTTTGCCTGGACTTCGCCGTGGGCTGTTCCCTGCCCCTGTGGTGTTTTTCTTCTGCCGCAGCTCCTCGCCGGACCCACTCCGCGGGTCCCGCTTCGCGGTGTGGAGAGAGGCGCCTTGAGCATAGAGGGGCTCTGATCTTGGACACCGGACTCTGGGCTTTGGCAGGCAAGTACAGGGCTGCGAGTGGACCCGCAGGGACTCCAACTCCCAGGAGCCCCTGCGTGAGGTCAACCCACAACACCTGGGTCGCTCTCCCTGACTGCCACGCCCCCGCCCTAGCACTTGAAAGCAGCCCCCTTCCTGATCGACGTGGGATACCTTGTTTGCCTGGACTTCGCCGTGGGCTGTTCCCTGCACCTGTGGTGTTTTTCTTCTGCCGCAGCTCCTTGCCGGACCCACTCCGCGGGTCCCGCTTCGCGGTGTGGAGAGAGGCGCCTTGAGCATAGAGGGGCTCTGATCTTGGACACCGGACTCTGGGCTTTGGCAGGCAAGTACAGGGCTGCGAGCGGACCCGCAGGGACTCCAACTCCCAGGAGCCCCTGCGTGAGGTCAACCCACAACACCTGGGTCGCTCTCCCTGACTGCCACGCCCCCGCCCTAGCACTTGAAAGCAGCCCCCTTCCTGATCGACGTGGGATACCTTGTTTGCCTGGACTTCGCCGTGGGCTGTTCCCTGCACCTGTGGTGTTTTTTTTCTGCCGCAGCTCCTCGCCGGACCCACTCCGCGGGTCCCGCTTCGCGGTGTGGAGAGAGGCGCCTTGAGCATAGAGGGGCTCTGATCTTGGACACCGGACTCTGGGCTTTGGCAGGCAAGTACAGGGCTGCGAGCGGACCCGCAGGGACTCCAACTCCCAGGAGCCCCTGCGTGAGGTCAACCCACAACACCTGGGTCACTCTCCCTGACTGCCACGCCCCCGCCCTAGCACTTGAAAGCAGCCCCCTTCCTGATCGACGTGGGATACCTTGTTTGCCTGGACTTCGCCGAGGGCTGTTCCCTGCACCTGTGGTGTTTTTCTTCTGCCGCAGCTCCTCGCCGGACCCGCTCCGCGGGTCCCGCTTCGCAGTGTGGAGAGAGGCGCCTTGAGCATAGAGGGGCTCTGATCTTGGACACCGGACTCTGGGCTTTGGCAGGCAAGTACAGGGCTGCGAGCGGACCCGCAGGGACTCCAACTCCCAGGAGCCCCTGCGTGAGGTCAACCCACAACACCTGGGTCGCTCTCCCTGACTGCCACGCCCCCGCCCTAGCACTTGAAAGCAGCCCCCTTCCTGATCGACGTGGGATACCTTGTTTGCCTGGACTTCGCCGTGGGCTGTTCCCTGCACCTGTGGTGTTTTTCTTCTGCGGCAGCTCCTCGCCGGACCCGCTCCGCGGGTCCCGCTTCGCGGTGTGGAGAGAGGCGCCTTGAGCATAGAGGGGCTCTGATCTTGGACACCGGACTCTGGGCTTTGGCACGCAAGTGCAGGGCTGCGAGCGGACCCGCAGGGACTCCATCTCCCAGGAGCCCCTGCGTGAGGTCAACCCACAACACCTGGGTCGCTCTCCCTGACTGCCACGCCCCCCGCCCCACCTCCTTCTCTTTTATTTTCGCACTAGGATCCCGCTGCGCGGGAGTGCGCAGGAGGGCGCCGGGAGAAGCCCGGGACAAGGGCGGGGCCGTCTGTGGCCGTCATAGGCCGGAGTAGGCCGGGCTGGGCCTACCCTCTTGGTTCTGCCGTTAGCCACCAAGTCCCTAGCACAACAAGCTGATAAATTGCCCCATAGCTATCATCACACTCTAAGATACCATGCCGTCCCCGGTAAGGGAAAGTACCCCCATAAGGCAGGCAGGAACAAAAAACATGACCTTAGAGAATTACTTTCCTTGGGCGGGGGGAGATGGGGACAAGGAGAACACATTAAGCCGGCTCAGAGCTGAGCGGAGACGCTCTATAGATAACTTGATAGGTAGACCTCTAGGAGATTATCCTCCCACACCTAGCGAAGACTTGACACTAAATGAAGATGTTCCGATCCTGCTTAGGGATGTTACAAAAACGCCCCCAGTGGTACTTATGAGCTCAACCCCAGTGAGTAGCACAAGCCCAAGTAGGGGGACGATTGACTTAATTTCTCAACTGCCCCCAGCATCAAAGTCTAGGAAAGCCAAACCTAAAATAGCTGTAGCACAAGGGGTTTTTGGGCCCCCACCAAATAAACGTAGGAGGAAGTCGAGGGGTGCCCAGGCTAAAAACAAACCAAAGATCCCTCATTCTGATTTTGGGAAGTCATCTAAACCCTCCATATCAACTGTGACAACAGTGGCTGACTTACATTCTAAACCCGCTGCACAGGATGGTGTGGCCCCCGTCCTGACTAAAGAGACGGCTAGCAACATTGTTAATGCCCCCCTCTCTGTTGCTCCGCTGGGTAATTTGGAATTCCTGCTTAGGTCACTTTTGTTACCAATTAGTGAAAGCATCAAAAAAGTGGAAATCAGACTAACCATTCTTGAGGCTACACTAATCAGTATGAAAAATCCGGCCAATTCTCATGAGAGGGCTCCTAAACCTATTGCCACCCCAACAGCTCCAAAAGTGTTACGCATCTTGCTCCCTCACAGGTTGCAACTGCGGCCGCCCCACCACAAACCCAGAGGAATAACCCTGCCCCAAATAAGCCACCTAACCCCATAGGACCTATACCCCCTGCAAATGCTGTTCCCCCGGTACAGCCCACAGATAGTGTTGCACCCACTCCACTAATGAAGCTTCCCCCCAGGCCACGTAGACCTAATTTACCACCAGAGGCGAATGACTTTACAGTAGTCATGGCGGGCGTCCCACCACTAGAGGCAGGGGAAGCCGAGGATTTCTGTGCTCTGAAAAGCAGGGTGATTAAGTGGCTAAATTTGAATAGACCCTTACCCGTACACTTAAGCAATGAGATCATAATGGTCAGAAGGGTGCCTTGGATAGGAAGAACACGCAAATCCATCATAGGGGATTGCATATTGGTGAGCTTCAGGGATGCTGGAACAGTTGCTCACATATGCCAGGGAAAGAACAGATCACAGGTAACAACAATTCAAACACTTCATGTGTCTTTTTTCTTTCCCCCCATCCCAGCCCCTGTACACGTGACCCGTTCATATGACAACTGGGAAAGGGTGGGTCGAAGGGGTGTTCATCACGAGTTCAATCCCAGGCCATTATTTAGCCGCCCAGAGCCACCCTTCCACACATTCAATCGGTTCCACTGCCTGGATGGTCTTGAGGGGGTAGATTGACAAAGAGATAATGGCATATGGGGTATAGGGGGTAGAGGGGTTCCAAATGCTGAGTGGGAGAAGCACAACCCGAGGCAAAACAAAAGTCATCAAGTTGCGCCCGGAGTTATGTGCTGGATGAACCTAGGGTTGTAGATATTGCATGTATAGGGGACGCACAGGGACCGGAATTGGGAAAACAAGTGCGAGAATCACTAGGTGGGTCACAGGGAGGAGGGGTCCAGGGGGGTGAGGCACTAAAAATCATCTCATGGAATATAGCTGGCCTGGCTGGGAAATTTAATAACATAGAGTGGCTTGACTATATCAGAAAATTCCATGTAATTTGTCTGCAGGAGACCTGGGCCCAGGAGAATAATTTCCATCTGCAAGGGTATAAGTGTTTTTTTGTACCTGCTCAAAAATCAAGATCAGGGAGAGCCATGGGAGGTTTAGCTATTTATACAGATCTGAGCCTTCCGGGAAGTTACACTTGCCTTGATTGGAATTCCCACAGGATTCAGGGAGTCAGGTTCACTGGGAAAGGTCTTAGATTTGTTGCAGTAAACCTTTATAACAACGAGATAGCGGGATCTAACATCTCTCTTGTTACTGAATTAGATAATAGGTTGGGCCAGTTCATACCAGGCCAAAAAAATGGGCAGTCACATGGGTTGGTGGTTATGGGAGATTATAATTGCCACTTGTGCCCGGTACTGGTCCAAATAGGCACAGATTGGTCCCGATGCCCTATGGAGAAGGGACGGCATTTCTCTCATACGCCGTTGGGCTCAGCTTTCAGAATGTTACGGTTTAAATATGACCTTGAACACACCATTAATATGGTAGGGATGCAGGAGGATGGCACACTCCCCCCCACATTTAAGGGTAGAGGATGCTCTTCCTTCATAGATTACATTCTGGTCTCAAGGTCCTTAATTAATAAGACAACTAGTGTAGGGATCGAATGGAGTGGCTTTAGTGACAATAACCCTCTTGTCTTGGAGCTGCAGTATATGGTGGGTCTAAGTATTAGAGTTCAACGCACCTTCACTGAGAGAGCAACAGACCAGGGCAGGAGACTAAAATGGGCTAAAATAGACGGGGAAAAGTTCTACAAGGGCCTGGTGGACGCAGGCAAACTTGCTATTAATGATTGTTTGGACACAGAAGTCCGCGGACCGAGGATAATGGAAGCTTTCGACCAGATCGCTAATCTGGTCGATGGTTTGCTAAAGACTAGTGTCCCATTTAAGAACCACGGGAATCCCCGATGGTTCGACAAAGACTGCTCCAAAGCTTTGAGGGAGCTGAAAAGCTGCCTCAAAACTAAACCAAGGGTCCCCCACAATGTCAAGGTGTGCAGAGAAATTTATAAAAAGGAAATTAAGAGGAGGAAACTCGCCTTGCAGGCGGAAGCGTGGGCAGATTTACGAGAAGCGGGGGAAAGAAAGGACCTAGCAGGTTTCTGGAAAATAATTAATAACCCAACTGCCCAGGAAAAAGATACCCCGGATATAGGGGCCAACATTCTCCCAGAGCAGTGGGTCAACCACTATAGGGGCCTGTACAATCATGAGCCTGGTTCTACTGTAGACCTACCGGCCATTCCAACTGAGGCTCCACTGGTAGAATTCTCCATTAAGGAGATCATTGCAGGGATTGAGGGCATGACCAAAAATAAAGCTCCGGGGCCTGATGGAATCCCTCCTGATCTGTTTTTGAGTAACATCGAACTCTGGGCTCCCCTAATGACAAGGGTTATTAATACTGCTATCATCTGTGGCCTGCCCCCGTCTTGGTCCACGGCAGTAATTGTGCCGATTTTCAAAAAGGGCAACAGGGATGACACAAAGTGCTACCGCCCGATCTCCCTGATTGATGTGTCAGCAAAACTTTTGGGGAGGGCAATTCTTAATAGACTGTCCGAGTGGACCGAGGAAAAAAACATCTTCTCGGACACTCAATACGGATTTAGGGCAGGGAGGTCCACTAGTGACCAGTTCCTGAACCTTTATATGCTGACTGCCAAGTAAACCATGGCTAGTGATGAATCCATCTACATGGGTTTAATGGATCTGGCAGCAGCATTCGATCACGTCAATAGGGAAAAATTGTGGGGCATGATGCTTAGTATGGGGATGGAGAGTGGTCTAATTAATATATTGAGGGAACTGCACAGTGACACCACCGACAAAGTCCGCTTTAATAGGAAGGGGGGGCTGACCAGTTCTTTTCCCTGTAAGAGTGGAGTCCGACAAGGCTGCATTCTTGCTCCCTTTTTGTTTTCCCTTTATATTAATAATTTGGAGCAGTTTCTGTTAGGTCTGAAGGCAGATTGCCCAAGGGTTGGGTCGCGTCATATTCCTGTTCTGCTTTATGCAGATGATGCGGTACTGATCGCACGGACACCAAGGAGCCTACAAATCCTGATTGATGGTTTTGTTAGGTTCATGAGTGCCTTGGACCTTTCTGTAAATCTGAGTAAATCCTATGTGCTCCTGGCAGGGAAAAAAAACACCTCTAAATTTACATACAAAATAGGGAGCCACATTGTGGAAGAGGTCAAAACGTTTCCATACCTTGGTGTAACATTTGATGGTGCCCTGCGGTTTGATACCCTGGTGGAGGAACGTTGTAGTAAAATGATTGCATCTAACGGGGCAATTGCTAGCTATGGCAGGAGGCTAGGAAGATGGTCCCCGGAACAGGTGATAAATCTGTACAGCTCAGTATCATGCTCCAAGATAATTTACGGGGCAGAAGTATGGGGCTTTGTCAATACCACTAGTATCCAACGTGAAGAAAATAAATATCTGAAATCACTTTTGAGGGTACCACAAAGTACTGCTGGTTTGATTGCCCATAGGGAGCTAGGGAGACCATATATAGAAGATGTGATAAAATTGAGGCCTATTATCGCTTGGTTAAAAATCTGGTACAATCCTGATGCGACACTTAGTAGAGAAATCTTGTCGGACTGCCTAAAAAGGGACAAGTGTATGCGCATGCCCTGGCTCCTTTATGTGAAGAATACCCTGGAGGAGCTAGGTTTTGGGAACCTCTTTACTCATCCTGTAACTATTGTAGCCCAGAATAAACTGCATGTAGGGAGAATTTTTCTAGAGCGGAAAAACCTACGCAGAGATGAGGCTGAAGGGTGCAAAAAGACAGTGAGGGCCCATCACCTAGTGAAGAGCGTGGAAGGTATGGAGCCTTACTTGTTCCTCATGTACAATGCACTGGATAGGTTCCTGATGTGCCGTTTCAGATTGAACCTTCTCCCATTTATGTTGGCATCACCAGCGGGGTTTGCTACATCAATAGAACAGAAGGGGCCCTGTGGCTGCGACAACAGGTCTCCGCAGGACTCCCTTCATTTTGTTTTACTCTGCCCCTTTTACTCAATGTCCAGACGCAGATACCTTGTAAATATTTTGAAAAATGCTAATTTGGTCCACGCTAGGGAGGCACTTGTATTCTTACAGAAAGCTGAGGAACCCCTAACACTGTGTAGTATTATGAACTTTATCAAGGTAGCACTTCGTTTAAGGCTTACTAGAGGAGAAGACTGAAATGTTTTTACTTTAACTTTTAAGTGTTAAATATGGCTATATTGTTGTATTTATGTTTTGTTAATTCACTGTACAAAGAACCCTGAAATGTTTAATGACTTTTTAACATGCAAATATGAGTGTGCGTTTATGGTGTTTTTTAATCACCGAATAAAGATTCTTTGACTTGACTTGACTTGAAATGAAGTAATAGCATTATGGTCTGTTGAATTGTGCAAGGATTCAATGCTAATTTGTACTTTGCACTAAGCACTTTATTCAACAGCGTATTTGCACAAGTTGTTAGACCGATATGCTTTTATGCGATCTCACAAGATATACTGTGATTTTATTACATTATGTATTAATTATGATTTAGAACATATGTCACAAAATGCTTGCCCAGAACGTAATTATTATTGTTGTTGCCTATGTCTATTTGCTTTGTTTTTATGTGGAAAACATTGAGCCTTATTTTTTAAGGCTAGTTGTGCACTTTATTCACTACGATCACTTTACAAACGTCATGGTAAACGAACGCATCATGTGACCAAGTTCCCACGAGGAGTGAAACGCGTTATGGAGGGCACTTGCCTGGGACATTTGTTGCCTAAATAAAATGTTCACGCTGCTCTGCCACAATCCTCTGCATGGAGGTCTTTAATTTGCGTTGGAGGTATCATGAGGTCTTTGCCTGTAAGCTGCCGTACGCTGAAAGGGGACGGACAGGAATTGGTTTGAATATAAATATACAAGTGGTATATCTATCCACAAGAGAAATAACTCCGGCAGAAACATCGTTACTCAAAAAGGGCATTAATTTTTGTCCTACGAAAAGGATGGACTTAGCCCAAACACGAATAGATTTCTATCTATATATACGAAAAATCAAACTGGCAAAACATTTCATGGAAATGAAAAATAAACCACAAAAAATCCAAGAACTTCCTAAACTTACATCCACATTGAAAGCCAAAGAAGCTGAAAGCTACCTCACAATATTAAACCTCAATTCGGAGGACGGTGAGGAAATCGAACTAAACTTTGCCATAACACAATTAGGGGCTGGGATGAGCAAGAAAAAGGCAAAATAAAAATTCAACCCTCAGTTACCCCCTGGAAACAAAATAGACATTTTTCAAGAGGCAGTGATACATGATTTGTATAACATCACCAAAACCCAAGGCAAAGATATTTTAACTCCTCAAGAAAGAGTAGCGCTCCTGACACTGATCAATGACAAAGAAATTGAAATAAAAATGGCGGACAAAGGGGGAAATGTGGTTCTGTGGGACAGGAACGCATATATCACAGAAGCAATGTCTCAATTATCCAACCCCCTACATTATGAACAATTATCAAAGAATCCTACGGATCAGATAAAAAGGGAGCTTGACAGAAAACTTGACATTTGGGTATCACAGAATTTAATCGATTTGGATGAAAAGAAATACCTAGTGGTGGATTTCCCAAGAACTGCAACAATGTATTTTTTACCCAAAATACACAAGGATCCAAAAACACCTTCAGGGAGACCGATTTTGTCTGCAAAGGATTCAGAATTAGAACCAATGGCCAATTTCATCGATTACTTTCTTAACCCTTATGTCCAAAATTTAAAATCATACATAAAAGACTCCACTGACTTTCTTTGCACAATAAAAAAATTAATTTGGCAACCCAACTTTCAGATGATTACAATGGACGCAATCGCCCTCTACACAAACATTGACAACAACCTGGGCCTGCAAGCCTGCCAATATTACTTGCAAGATCGGAATATCCACTACACGGATCACAACAACATGTTAATGGACATGATTTCTTTTTGTTTAGTAAACAATGTCTTCTTATTCGGAGATAAAATCTTCGGACAACGAAATTGGGCCGCTATGGGCTTTTCCTTCAGCCCAAGCTATGCTTGCATAGCAATGGGATGGTGGGAGGAAACAGTGGCTTGGAACGAACAACATCATCACTTCACCCGCAATATAGTGACCTGGAAAAGGTTTATTGATGATCTTTTCATCATCTGGAGTGGAAGTGCAGCTGAGTTCCAACAATATTTTGAATACATGAACACCAGTACACCGTGCCTCGAATTCACCTATCAAATGAGCAATAGTAAAGTAACTTTTTTAGACACGGAGGTGTATGTTAAAAACAATCAGCTAGAATCAACACTGTATCGAAAAACCACTGCAACAAATGCAACCCTAGAGGCAACCAGCTTCCATCAGCCCTCTTTGATTTCGAGTATTCCCTATGGGGAATTTCTCCATCTAAGACGAATATGCAGTGAAGACCTGGAGTGGAAAAAACATAGTGCAGGCACAATCAAACATTTTCAAAACAGAAAATATGGCACACGGTTAATCAATAAATGTTGGAAACAAGCGGCAGAAAAAAACAGAGAGGATTGCCTCAGAAACAAAGATAAGAACAATATACCGGAAAATGAGCCAATAAGACTGATACTGGATTATAGTCAAGAATCCAAAATAATTTCACAGATATTGAAAAAAAACTGGAAGATTCTCCAATTGGACCCTATGATAGGGGAAAAGATGGGGACCCACCCAGCAATCACTTACAGGAAAGCAACCAATTTAAAAGACCAATTGGTCTACAGCCACTTTCACAGCAACAAAAAAACACTTTGGCTGAAAACACAAGGATTCGTAAAGTGTTTTAACTGCAAAGGTTGCGGGATTGCCAAACCAATGAAAGAATTAACAATGGCCAACCAAAAAACTTGGAAAATAAAAGAACTGATCACTTGCAAAAGTCCATACACGGTATATATGATAAAATGCCCATGCAAGTTGAGGTACATAGGCAGTACCATATGTGAACTAAAATTACGAATCCTTCAACATGTCCGTGCAACGACTAACAAGGACAGAAACAACGCTGTAGCCAAACATATGGAAAAACACCATAACAGCAACTGGAAACTCCTGAAGTTCTGGGGTTTGGAAACAATGTCCCTATCTGATCGAGGTGGCCACCGGGAAAAGCTTCTAAGACAAAGAGAGTCACACCATATCCTGAATTTTCGGACCTTGTCACCTTTGGGCTTGAACCAGTCAGAAGAAAAGTATATTCATTTATAAACTATGGAATCTCTATTCCTTTCCATTGACATGTGATTCAACTTATTCCCCTTCCCTTAGGGTACCCTTCTTTTACACCCTCACCCCGCACCCCCTCCTTTCCAAAACATCCGTTGAAGGATAATGAAGTTGTTTGTTATGAACATGCTTAAAGCATAAGCCCACTGGAGGGCATTATCTAACAGAACTCTTGAATGTTCATTATTGACATTAATGATTACAAACAATTTTTGGTAAAAGCCCACTGGAGGGCATTACTTGTACAGATTATTTTGATTTTCAATTTACTGCATAGTTGGTATGATTAGGTATGATGGGGGTGTCCATAAAACAAATGTAAAATAATGTTTGAATTAACAAACTACATGGACCAGAATTCCTTGTGGGCGGAAGTGACTTACAACTTCCTGGGTACACAGGGGTAATTTAAACAATACCTGAGCAAGTTTCAAACTGACCGTGAACAAGGTAGATGTAACTACCGAAACGCGTTGGATTTTCTTGTGCTCATTAAATTCCTTTTGGCAAGAACATTGGCTTTTGTGGCGGCTCACTTTGTTGGTTCAAAGATCGACTTTGTTGAAAAAAAAAAATAAATAAAAATAAAAAAAAAAAAAATATATATATATATATATATATATATATATATATATATATATATATATATATATATATATATATATATATATATATATATTACCTACTGGCAGTCGCTAGTAGGTAGTTATAGTTAGGATTTTTTTCAATGTTAAATCTCAAAATTCTATTTGGAATAACTTTGGCCTTTGGCGCCGGTTGACGAATCTGCCTGAAAATGACCTCAAAATGGCCTCTTCAAGCTCCGGTCCTTCCCTGAAAGTTTGGGGGGGATTCGTCAAGCGGAGGCCGAGATAAAAGGGGGGTCCCAAAACACGTTTTCCCCATGTTAATTTCCATAGGGCGGTCGACCTCACTTTTAGCCCGAACGGCTGAATGGATTTCCACCAAACTTGGCAAAATTGTAGGGACTGGTAGCCCAATGTGCCTTTGCTATGTCTCAAGATATGTGCTCCAGTGGATTTTGAGTAATTTAGGTTCAAACAAATATATATATCTGTAAGCGCGCCCCAGTACGCGCACCGGGGAGCGCACCGGGCGCGCCACGCGACTTGCGCACGGAAAGCTGATTGACTCTCGGGTGTCTGTAAACATTCTAAACAGTCTGGAGCGGCCGCCATCTTGTGTCTCGGTAGGATCGAGACATGAGAGGTGGCCAAAACAAAGGGGGAAATTATCATAAGGGGGCCGAGTAGACCCTCCCTGACCCCCTAGGTTTGATGTGGGGGCTTTAAAAGGACCCCGCGGGGCCCAAAAAAAAGTATTTTTTTTTCCAATTTTTTGCGGGGGAGCGCCCGGTACGTGCACCGGGAAGCGTACTGGGGAGCGTACTATGGGGAAAAAAGAATGATAGACTTTTCAAATATTGTATGTTTATTAATTGTTCTTTTTGTTGTTTTTTTTAATTTTTTTAATTCAAGTACCAACATGTAGGTACCAATGCAGAGTCTATAATTTAATATACACCGTCTTCTTTGTAGATATCTTGCATGTTGTTACAGAAGTTATTGTGGTATATGGAATTCATAGCATAGTCTGTCAGGAAAGCAGAAACAATATGGAGGCAGGAGATGATAAAGAGATGTTATATACACATTGAAGATAATATAGTGGGAGAAAGGAAGCAACTATGAGCAAACTTACTATGTAACAGAAAAAAAGTTGCACAGTATATTTTAAGTCTCACTTTATATTATATCTTTTTGGGTACTATTTCATAATTTAAATATTAAAAAGAATAATGTCTCAAACAATTTTAACTTTTTAAATTTAAATTTATTGTTGTGATTTTTCAAAATCTAAAAGAATTTGCAACATTAATTCATCAGGTATGTCCTCCTTTTCATTCAATGATTCAATTTCTTCAACACATTTAATTAAGTCTTGGTCTACAGTGTCATCCAAAAAGTCTATTTCTTCTTTGTCTTCCTTAGGATTGTTTTCCATATTAATTTGAAATGAAATATTTTTTGTTGTGCTTCCATTTTCTTGCTGTAAATTGCACAAAAAATAAATATATCAGTAGAGATAGGGCACTGTTGGGTTTAAGTTCAGACAGGTACTTGTGAGTTTTTAACAGTGAAGTTATCATTGGGCAGTGTATGGTTTCAGGCAGGAAGTAGAACTATTAAAAAGTGCCTGTGATGAAGCCTAAGTAAATTCATAATTATACCAGAGAAGCCTAACTCAATCAATAATTTAAATAAATAAGCCTTTCTCAATGTCTAACTCTTACAGAGGGACAGTATATAACTATCTGAAAACGTTTTCCCAAATTAACCTAAAGTGCATAACATAGTTCTCCTTTCAAATTAACAACTTACCTTCTTCAAAGTAGTTGAAGTTTTCTGTCAACATTTTTTCCAAATGTACCTTAGGTAGTGTTAGTCAAAATGGCTGTGTTGCTTTCTCATTTTTCATATATATTCATGTACTTAACCAATCAAATGTCAGCACATAAAAGTACAAAATGTAAGTAACATTTTAATTGGTTGAAAATTCAAACAGTTTCATATGTGTTTTTGTCATGTAATTTACCTCAGGATATTTAGACAGGGCTACAGCCCAAATGGCTCAATGGAATACCACCAAATTTGGGTAAATGGTAGGGACTGCTATGTAGTAGGGCATATTCTATATTTGGTGTAAGTGTCTCCAGTGGTTTTTCTGTAAATTACTTTCCCACCTTTTTTGAGGGAGCGCTTACCGGTCCGCGCCCCAGAACGCGCACCGGCAGCGTTACGGTAGTCCTCCATTTTGTGTTTCGGTAGAATCGAGACACAAGATGGAGGACAAACAACGTTGGGAATGGGTAGAAGGGGGCACGGTAGACAGCCCCTGACCCCCTAGGTTTTCTGAGGGGGGCTTAGGAGGCTCATAAAGGTTAAAAAAAAAATTGATTTTTTCGCGGGGGCAGCGCCCGGTACGCGCACCGGGGAGCGTACCGGAGAGCGTACTTTGGTGAAAAATAGTGAAAAAAGTTAGAAAAAGATAAACATTTTGAATGATCACAGGTAGGGTAGCTCTGAAAAGAGCTTTTGGGTTCTGTGGCTGATTTAGGTACCTACAAGTAGGTGCCAATGCACAGTCTTAAATTCAGGAGGAAAATTCTATTCCCCTCATCTGAGAAGTGCACACCATCTCCTCTGTAGATGTCTTGCATGTTGTAGCGCAAGTTATTATTGTATATTGAACCCATTCCACAGTCTCTCATGTAAGCAGAAACAGATTTATTCACATGTTTCCGTGCTTTCTCAAATTGTGGACAAAATTGGTTGGACCAGTTCCATTTCTGTCTTTGGCATATATTGGAATATACCAAGGCAGTTTGTGGAAAAAGTGTCATCAATTGATCAAAGGTGTCCTTTAACAGCATTTCCAGACCAAAACCAGTCATAGTGCCCAAATCATTTCCACCACAGTGCACTATTAAGAGGTCAGGATTTGGCAGATGCAAAAAGGTTTTCACCAATGGTATCAATTGATGACATCTCAATCCTCTCTGGCCAATCCACTTGATTTCCACATTTGATAAATCAAGGTTGTGATAATTTCTGCTTGCTGCATACCTTTGAGCCCAGTGGATGTAGCTATGTCCAATAATCCATACAGAATACATGATGTGAGAAGGTTCTGGTGCAGTCAGATGAAGTGTGGGAATGAAATGGCAGTTGGAACAGTAGGAGTTTACAAAAAAATAATTGTGGAGTTTCTCTGCAATGATTGGTGGATTCAGTTAGTTGAAAACAGAAAGTTAGGGTGCATGGTTGTGTTGTGTGTAAGAAGCAATTTGAATGGTTAAGAAAAAGTCACTAAAAGCAATAATGCCCTGGATAAGCTGGTGTATTGAGAGGTCAAACATCCTTGCTGACTTAATTTGCAACATTGTAGAATAAACTTTTGAACCTGAGAGTTCAGTTAGGAGGGAGTTGCTATGGTAACAGATAGAAAGGTCTGAGAGGGGGAAGGGTGTTGGTTTGAAAATAGTGAGGGAAGACTTTTGATTGGTTGAAATAAGGCATATGTGTGTAAAGTTAGAGATTTTCTATGCCAATCTTGGTTTCAGTGTATTGAGTGCACACCTTTTGCTCTGCTATAGAAAAATTGGTGTGTGTGTCTGACGCTGTTTTCAATCTCCCAAAGCATTTGTAAAGGTAAGTAATGATTTATTTAATTTAGATAGAGACTTGTTTGCTCTTTGGAGAATATTTGGAAGCAGATAGTTAAGTTTCAGTAGTGTAATTGAATACTTGTACATAGGTCCTGTATTGTGTTTCTAAAATGTTATTCAAAAAACGATTTTGGGTGTAAATGAATGGTATTTTCATTTGGCCCTTATTTATGATTGCCTTGTGCAGCCGGTGCATCACTTTAAACATGGGAAATAAGTGACGCTCTTGTGGCGCAAAGCCTTCATGAATAGGGCCCCGAGTTTGTTGGTGTGATTTGTTTTTTGCTTTTTGTTAATACTTATTATGAACATTTGCAAGACAGTGGATTTGTATTTTGGGAAACAGTGAGGTTACAAAAGTGATATTGAGTGGTTGTACATAGGTCCTGTGTTGTGTTTCTAAAATGTTATTCAAAAAACGAATTTGGTTGCAAATGAATGGTATTTTCATTTGGCCCTTATTTATGATTGCCTTGTGCAGCCGGTGCATCACTTTAAACATGGGAAATAAGTGATGCTCTTGTGGCGCAAGGCCTTCATAAATAAGGCCCTGAGTTTGTTGGCTGTTGATTTGTTTTTTGCTTTTTGATAATACTTATTATGAACATTTGCAATATAGTGGATTTGTATTTTGAGAAACAGTGAGGTTTCAAAAAGTGGTATTGAGTGGTTGTACATAGGTCCTGTGTTGTGTTTCTAAAATGTTATTCAAAAAACGATTTTGGGTGCAAATGAATGGTATTTTCATTTGGCCCTTATTTATGATTGCCTTGTGCAGCCGGTGCATCACTTTAAACATGGGAAATAAGTGACACTCTTATGGTGCAAGGCCTTCATAAATAAGGCCCTGAGTTTGTTTGCTGTTGGTTTGTTTTTTGCTTTTTGATAATGCTTGATATCAACATTTGCAAGATAGAGGATTTGTATTTTGAGAAACAGTGACATTTCAAAAGTGATATTGAGTGGTTGTACATAGGTTCTGCGCAGTGTTTCTAAAATATTAATCAAAAAATGATTTTGGGTGCAAATCAATGGTATTTTCATTTGGCCCTTATTTATGATTGCCTTGTGCAGCCGGTGCATCACTTTAAACATGGGAAATAAGTGACACTCTTGTGGCGCAAGGCCTTCATAAATAAGGCCCTGAGTTTGTTTGCTGTTGGTTTGTTTTTTGCTTTTTGATAATGCTTGATATCAACATTTGCAAGATAGAGGATTTGTATTTTGAGAAACAGTGACGTTTCAAAAGTGATATTGAGTGGTTGTACATAGGTTCTGCGCAGTGTTTCTAAAATATTAATCAAAAAACGATTTTGGGTGCAAATCAATGGTATTTTCATTTGGCCCTTATTTATGATTGCCTTGTGCAGCCGGTGCATCACTTTAAACATGGGAAATAAGTGACGCTCTTGTGGCGCAAGGCCTTCATAAATAACGCCCAGGTTTTTTTTGTTGTTGGTTTGTGTCTTGCTTTTTGATGATACTTGCTATGAACATTTGCAAAATAGAGGATTTGTATTTTGGGAAACAGTGAGGTTTCAAAAGTGTATTGAGTGGTTGTACATAGGTTCTGCGCAGTGTTTCTTAAATGTTATTCAAAAAACGATTTTGGGGGGAAATCAATGGTATTTATATGTAGCCCATATTTATGTTTGCCTTGTGGCACCAGTGCGTCTCTTTTAACATTTGACGCTCCTGTGGCGCAAGGCCTTCATAAATAAGGTCCTGAGTTTTTTTGTTGTTGGTTTGTGTCTTGCTTTTTGATAATGCTTGATATCAACATTTGCAAGATAGAGGATTTGTATTTTGTGAAATAATGAGGGTTCAGTAGTGAAATTGAGTGCTTGTACATAGGATCTTTGCTGTGTTTCTAAAATGTTATTCCAAAAACGATTTTGGGTGCAAATCAATGGTATTTTCATTTGGCCTTTATTTATAATTGCCTTGTGCAGCCGGTGCATCACTTTAAACATGGGAAATAAGTGACGCTCTTGTGGCGCAAGGTCTTCATAAATAAGGCCCTGAGTTTGTTGGCTGTTGATTTGTTTTTTGCTTTTTTGATAATACTTATTATGAACATTTGCAAGATAGAGGATTTGTATTTTGGGAAACAGTGAGGTTTCAAAAGTGATAATGAGTGGTTGTACATAGGTTCTGCGCAGTGTTTCTAAAATGTTATTCAAAAAACGATTTTGGGTGCAAATCAATGGTATTTTCATTTGGCCCTTATTTATGATTGCCTTGTGCAGCCGGTGCATCACTTTAAACATGGGAAATAAGTGACGCTCTTTTGGTGCAAGGCCTTCATAAATAAGGCCCTGAGTTTGTTTGCTGTTGATTTGTTTTTGCTTTTTGATAATGCTTGATATCAACATTTGCAAGATAGAGGATTTGTATTTTGGGAAACAGTGACGTTTCAAAAGTGATATTGAGTGGTTGTACATAGGTTCTGCGCAGTGTTTCTAAAATGTTATTCAAAAAACGATTTTGGGTGCAAATCAATGGTATTTTCATTTGGCCCTTATTTATGATTGCCTTGTGCAGCCGGTGCATCACTTTAAACATGGGAAATAAGTGACGCTCTTGTGGCGCAAGGCCTTCATAAATAAGGCCCTGAGTTTGTTTGCTGTTGGTTTGTTTTTTGCTTTTTGATAATGCTTGATATCAACATTTGCAAGATAGAGGATTTGTATTTTGGGAAACAGTGACGGTTCAAAAGTGATATTGAGTGGTTGTACATAGGTTCTGCGCAGTGTTTCTAAAATATTAATCAAAAAACGATTTTGGGTGCAAATCAATGGTATTTTCATTTGGCCCTTATTTATGATTGCCTTGTGCAGCTGGTGCATCACTTTAAACATGGGAAATAAGTGACGCTCTTGTGGCACAAGGCCTTCATAAATAAGGCCCAGATTTTTGTTGTTGTTGGTTTCTGTCTTGCTTTTTGATAATACTTGCTATGAACATTTGCAAAATAGAGGATTTGTATTTTGGGAAACAGTGAGGTTTCAAAAGTGATATTGAGTGGTTGTACATATGTGCTGCGCAGTGTTTCTTAAATGTTATTCAAAAAACGATTTTGGGGGAAAATCAATGGTATTTATATTTAGCCCATATTTATGATTGCCTTGTGGCACCAGTGCGTCTCTTTTAACATTTGACGCTCCTGTGGCGCAAGGCCTTCATAAATAAGGTCCTGAGTTTTTTTGTTGTTGGTTTGTGTCTTGCTTTTTGATAATGCTTGATATCAACATTTGCAAGATAGAGGATTTTTATTTTGTGAAATAATGAGGGTTCAGTAGTGAAATTGAGTGCTTGTACATAGGATCTTTGCTGTGTTTCTAAAATGTTATTCCAAAAACGATTTTGGGTGCAAATCAATGGTATTTTCATTTGGCCTTTATTTATGATTGCCTTGTGCAGCCGGTGCATCACTTTAAACATGGGAAATAAGTGACGCTCTTGTGGCGCAAGGTCTTCATAAATAAGGCCCTGAGTTGGTTGGCTCTTGATTTGTTTTTTGCTTTTTGATAATACTTATTATGAACATTTGCAAGATAGAGGATTTGTATTTTGGGAAACAGTGAGGTTTCAAAAGTGATATTGAGTGGTTGTACATAGGTTCTGCACAGTGTTTCTAAAATGTTATTCAAAAAACGATTTTGGGTGCAAATCAATGGTATTTTCATTTGGCCCTTATTTATGATTGCCTTGTGCAGCTGGTACATCACTTTAAACATGGGAAAAAAGTGGCACAAGGCCTTCATAAATAAGGCCCTGATTTTTGTTGTTGTTGGTTTGTGTCTTGCTTTTTGATAATACTTATTATGAACATTTGCAAGATAGAGGATTTGTATTTTGGGAAACAGTGAGGTTTCAAAAGTGATATTGAGTGGTTGTACATAGGTTATGCGCAGTGTTTCCCAAATGTTATTTAAAAAACGATTTTGGGGGGAAATCAATGGTATTTACATTTAGCCCATATTTATGATTGCTTTGTGGCACCAGTGCGTCACTTTTAACATTGGACGCACTCGTGGCGCAAGGCCTTCATAAATAAGGTCCTGAGTTTTTTTTGTTGTTGGTTTTGTCTTGCTTTTTGATAATGCTTGATATCAACATTTGCAAAATAGAAGATTTGTATTTTGTGAAATAGGGAGGGTTCAGTATTGAAATTGAGTGCTTGTACATAGGATATTTGCTGTGTTTCTAAAATGTTATTCAAAAAACGATTTTGGGTGCAAATCAATGGTATTTTCATTTGGCCCTTATTTATGATTTCCTTGTGCAGCCGGTGCATCACTTTAAACATGGGAAATAAGTGACGCTCTTGTGGCGCAAGGCCTTCGTAAATAAGGCCCTGAGTTTGTTTGCTGTTGGTTTGTTTTTTGCTTTTTGATAATACTTGCTATCAACATTTGCAAGATAGAGGATTTGTATTTTAGGAAACAGTGAGGTTTCAAAAGTGATATTGAGTGGTTGTACATAGGTTCTGCGCAGTGTTTCTTAAATGTTATTCAAAAAACGATTTGGGGGGAAAATCAATGGTATTTACATTTGGTCCTTATTTATGACTGCCTTGTGGCACCGGTGCGTCTCTTTTAACATGGGACGCACTGGTGGCGCAAGGCCTTCATAAATAAGGCCCTGAGTTGCTGTGGTATAAACTTTAATATGTTGCAAATTAGTGTTTATATTGTTTTCTTTTTGCCATTACTTTGTTGTTTGCTAATAGTGGTCTTTAATGTGTTATTTTTTTCAGAACCACAGATTGAAATCAACATTTTAAAAGCAAGCAAAAATGCCATCAAGGCAAAGCAATAGAAAAAATACCATACGTAAAAAAACAAAATCATCAAAGGAAATAAAAGAATCCTCTACAACAAGTACTTCAAAAAGCACCAGAAAAGCTCCTGGTAAGACAATTAAGTCTTTTCTTAACAATTTATGTAGATCAAAAAGTAATGTTAATGGTCATTAGAAGATCCAGAAGCAGAGAACAAATTTAAAAAGGAAGGAGAGGCCCTCAAAAATATCTCTATTGGAGCAGGAGATAAGACTATGGATAGCAATAGAAGGTTAAATCAATTTAGGGACATTCGTAGCGGAATGTTTCGCAATAGGGTAGTTTTAAATTTGCTTAAAAATGAAAAGAAAGGTAAACAGAGAGCTGCTTTTTACAAGAAAAAGAAAAGTGTAGAGAAGATTGTTGATCAGGCTTTTGAAGTTAAGAAAAAATTATTTATTTTAGCAATCAATAGAATTAGAATACTTAATAAGGCAATTGATGTTTTCTAATCGAACAGTAGATGGAAAAGAATTATTAATCGGACTAATTTTTGTGAAGTATTTTCTGGAGAATGGATGCATAGTTCAAGTTCTGAGCCATTTTTTAATGAGGAGAGTTACTTTCAGGAAAATGATTTGGTGCATGCAGTTGACACCAGTGGTCGAGCATATGAGGTGAAAGATGGTTGTGTGATGGAAAAAGAGAAACTTGTGTCTAGAGATGCAGAAGAGGTGTTAAGTGATGAAGTTTTAGGGAGATGTACTAAGGGTCCAGTGTACACATGGAAGTGCAGTAGTATTCGTAGTGTGCCACAGGATTCAATCGATTTGCTTCGAAAGTTCTTACGTACATATAGTAAGAAAAGTCTAAAACAAAAAATGAAGATCTTGCAAGAGTTAGATCCTTGCAGAGTGAGAGAAAGCACAGGTTTGCATGGGCATTCACTGGCTTGTCTTTCTAAAAAAGTATGTCAGAGTGTTTTTCTTCATTTTAGGATGTTAGCAGTGCATCATAATAAGGTGAGGAAATTAGTGAGAAGGTTGTATTATGCAAAAAGTCCAGCACTTAAGCTTAAACAGTTAAACAGTGCTCTTTTGCATGGATCTGAAGTGGATGTGAAGACTATTTGTGAAGAAATTGAGTTTTGTTATTTTGGAAACAAAGAGGACAGTGTAGAAATGGATATAGTAATGGATGTTAATGTGGAAGACAATGTACAGATTTCAAGTATAGAAAAGTTTGACGAGGAAATTACCAAGTTTAAGGTGAAATTGAGTGAAAGGCCTAAGTTAACTTGTGTGTGTTGTCGACAGACTCATTATAAGATTCAGACTAGGTTAGTTGATTTATATGTAAAATGTGAATTGGAAAATAATAGTGAATGGCAGGATTTGGTAAGTTATTTGTTGGTGGAGAATTCTTTTGATTTGAGTTTTGATCAGTGTATTTGTAATTATTGTTTGAAAAAATTAAATGAAAATAGAATGCCTGCTAGAGCTGCTCATAATAATCTTCAGTTGATAGATATTCCTTCTGAATTGATGGATTTAAATACTTATGAATCAATTTTAATTCAATGTGTCCATCCTTTTCAAGCTATTGTTCGCATGGAGCCTAAGATAGGGAAATTACCTCCTACAGATTTACAAAGAGGATTAAAGGGAAGAGTTGTTTATTTGCCTCTAGATATCAAGAAAAATATTGAAACAATTGGTGTAGAAAGAGTAGAAGAGGATCATCTGGTTATTCTGGTTAATGGGGTTCCGACAAAGAGTAAGAAAATCTGGCAAGATTTAGTGGAAGTTAGGAAAGTCAAAAAGGCAACGTTGTATTTGGTCAAAAATAATGAGTACTATAAAGATGTAAGAGTTGGAGCAGAGGAAATAGCTACAGAAGAAGACAGTGATTGTTCAGTTGACCAAATTGAAAAAGTTGATGTGTCTAGAAGTGAAGAAATATATGAACATTATACTGTTCATCCTTTGCATTCCAAAGAAGTAATGGGGAATGCAATTGACTTGTTTCAAATTAAAGCAGCAAGGAAGTCCCATTAGTGTATGGGAAGAAAGTTTGGAAGCTCGTTGTTTTCCACAGTTATTTCCAACAGGTCGTGGTGGACGATATGACGATCGACCAGTTCAAATTCCTGCAGCTGAATACCGGACTTTAAGATTATATGCTGAAGATCCAAGGTTTCGGCAATGCATTCCGTATTTGTTTCATCTACTGTATGAAAGTGATTTGTCTGGGCTTTCTTATGCAGTTAATATTATATTAAAAAGTGGAGCTCATCTGCAAAATGTTTCAGCAAGGGACTTTATGGAGAAAGTCAATCTGCAAAACAGTATTTTGGAATCTCAGCTAATCAATCTCTCGGCATGTCAGCGTGGAACAAATGAGTATTGGTTCCGTCGTCATGGGGAATTGAAATGTATGCTAAGAAACTTAGGAACTTCTACATTGTTCCTCACTCTTAGCTGTGCTGAGTATGCATGGGATGACTTACTTCAATTTCTACGAGAGGCAAATGGAAACATACAAAATATAGAATTGAAAACACCCGGAGAACTATGTTCTTTGGATCCAGTGAATGTTTGCAGATATTTTAATCATAGATTTGAAGCTATGATGTCTTTTATTACCAACAAAAAAAATCCTCCCCTTGGAGAGGTTTTGGATTTCTTTTGGAGGAAGGAATATCAAGCGAGATACATATGCTGTTATGGATTAAAGATGCACCCAAATTTGGATTAGATTCAGATGAAACAGTGATGAGTTTCATTGAACAGTATTCAACATGTGCTGTTCCAAAAACTACTGAAGAAAACAGTTTAAGGCAACAAGTTTTACGTTTTCAATCTCATCGTTGTGGAAAGTACTGTCGTCGAAAATTTAAAAACAAGGAAAAGTACTACACGAAATGTCGTTTTGCGTTTCCACGACCAGTGATTTCTAGGGGAAGAGTAAATAATTTGATTTCATCTCTACGACATACTGTGACAAGGAAATCTCCCAAAAATACATATAATTTAAAAAGAAACAAAGAGTCCAAGTACATCAACGACTACAACCCAGTGATTCTGTCCATGTGGAATCTTAACATGGATATTCAGTTCTTTGCTGACAACTCTATTGCTGTGGCTCGATATGTGACATCTTACATCACAAAAAAAGAAAAGACAGAACTGAAGGAAATGTGGGAGGACATTTCACATGAAAAGAGTCTAAGCAAGAAATTATACAGTTTCAGTCTGAAGATGTTGTCGCATTGAGAAATTGGAGCATATGAATGTTCTGATCGGTTATCATCAGCAAGTCTCTATGCCAAATCAAGAACAATCATTTGGGTGAATCTAGGTCTTGCTGCAACACGAAACCGAGTTTTGAAATCTGTACAAGAAATTGAATATTTGGTGGAGAAAGAACCACACAGTACAGATATTTTGAAGACAAATATGTTGGATACATACTATCCAAATAGAAGTACTCACCTTAAGAACACTTGTTTGTATGAAGTTCTGCAAAACTACAGTTATAAGAGGAACATCACAGAAGATATCAATAATGGAAAATATGCTGTCATTGGGTATGAAGGATGTCTAGTGAAGCAGAGAAAAGGCCATTTGATTAATCATCGAAAATTGAGTTGCGAAGCTCCAGACAAAAGAGAATTTTACTATTTGGAGAGGTTTTGGATTTCTTTTGGAGGGAGGAATATCAAGCGAGATACATATGCTGTTATGGATTAAAGATGCACCCAAATTTGGATTAGATTCAGATGAAACAGTGATGAGTTTCATTGAACAGTATTCAACATGTGCTGTTCCAAAAACTACTGAAGAAAACAGTTTAAGGCAACAAGTTTTACGTTTTCAATCTCATCGTTGTGGAAAGTACTGTCGTCGAAAATTTAAAAACAAGGAAAAGTACTACATAAAATGTCGTTTTGCATTTCCACGACCAGTGATTTCTAGGGGAAGAGTAAATAATTTGATTTCATCTCTACGACATACTGTGACAAGGAAATCTCCCAAAAATACATATAATTTAAAAAGAAACGAAGAGTCCAAGTACATCAACGACTACAACCCAGTGATTTTGTCCATGTGGAATCTTAACATGGATATTCAGTTCTTTGCTGACAACTCTATTGCTGTGGCTCGATATGTGACATCTTACATCACAAAAAAAGAAAAGACAGAACTGAAGGAAATGTGGGAGGACATTTCACATGAAAAGAGTCTAAGCAAGAAATTATACAGTTTCAGTCTGAAGATGTTGTCGCATTGAGAAATTGGAGCATATGAATGTTCTGATCGGTTATCATCAGCAAGTCTCTATGCCAAATCAAGAACAATCATTTAGGTGAATCTAGGTCTTGCTGCAACACGAAACCGAGTTTTGAAATCTGTACAAGAAATTGAATATTTGGTGGAGAAAGAACCACACAGTACAGATATTTTGAAGACAAATATGTTGGATACATACAATCCAAATAGAAGTACTCACCTTAAGAACACTTGTTTGTATGAAGTTCTGCAAAACTACAGTTATAAGAGGAACATCACAGAAGATATCAATAATGGAAAATATGCTGTCATTGGGTATGAAGGATGTCTAGTGAAGCAGAGAAAAGGCCATTTGATTAATCATCGAAAATTGAGTTGCGAAGCTCCAGACAAAAGAGAATTTTACTATTTAGCTCTTTTGCAACTCTTTAAGCCATGGCGTACAGAAGAGAAACTACTTGGAGATTTTCTGTGTTATGAAGACTATTTTAATGCAACTAAGGATACCATAGAATGTCCTGTTTTTCCAAATTATCTGCAAATGTTGAACGCAGAAATAGAGCAAGAAACCGCAATTGCTGAAGCGATTGCTAGAGACAGTTCTCAAGACAGTCAGAGTTCTACTTCATTGAGCCAGAATACACTAGGAGGACCAATTATCCAAAATGAAGCTGCAACTGCCATGGATGAGGTGGAAAGAGCTATGGAGCAAGCTCAAGAGGATGGAGTTAACTTAGAAGATTTGATAAAGCAACTAAACGTTGAGCAGAAAAAGATATATGACGAAGTCACAGAACAGATTGAACATGGATTCAGACATTAGAAAAAAGAGTGCTCATGTACATCATTTGAGCCTGTCCGACTGTACGTAAGTGGAGAAGCGGGAACAGGAAAAAGTTTTCTGATTAAAGCCATTTCAACTTGTCTGCAGAAAAGGACTGATTCACCGCTGTCTTGTGTTGTAACTGCTCCAACTGGTCTGGCAGCACATAACATTAAAGGGATTACTCTACATCGTTTACTGATGCTGCCAGTTGAGCATGATAATAAATTGCATTACAACAAGTTATCTGGAGATGCGTATTCTGAAGTTTCAAGAGTCTTGAAGAAAATGAAACTTCTTATCATTGATGAAGTAAGCATGGTCTCAAATCTAATGCTTGCTTTTGTGCATTTGAGAATGCAAGACATTCTTAGAACAGAGTATGATGTGTTATTTGGAGGAAAACACATTATTGTTTTTGAAGATCTATTGCAGTTGACTCCAGTAAAAGGGCAACCAGTGTTTAAAATGCTCACGCATGAAAATACCAGGAAGTCCCTTGGAAGCATTGGAAATGTTAATATATGGTTAAATTTTAAATATGCTGAACTGCTTCAAAATATGCGACAGGCAAAGGATGAAGATTATAAAAATATTCTACAAGATGTAAGAATTGGAAAAGTAAGTGAGCTTGGGAAAGAAGCTTTACATGCTCGATTAATTTCAAATTTGTATCCAAATGAAAACATTCTGCCAGAGAATATTTTTAAAAAAATGACTGAGAAGAAATCTGGGATATGTTTGATGCCAACTCTGCAAGAATGTTCCATCTTCAACAACAACATGTTAAAGTTAGAAAATGAAGAGATTGTGAAACTGGAAACAATAGATAAAATAGAGCATATGGGTGCAACAATTGTTTTGTCAGAAAATTTGAAAACAAAATTGGATTCATTAGAGAAAAGTATTTCTAAAACAGCTGGTTTTGAAAAGACTCTGAATGTGTGTTTAAATTGTCGTATCATTTTGAGAAGGAATTTAAATGTTGAAAGAGGTCTGGTAAATGCAGCAATGGGTTATGTTGTTGATTTTGTGAATAATACAAATAGAGATGGAATCGAATTTAAAAAAAAAAAATTTGATGGTATTGAGCAAGTACAACAAATCAGTCGTTGTTCTGCTAGATTTTTACTTGTAAAAGACTTATATGTTCGCCGAAAACAGTTTCCTGTTTGTTTGGCATATGCAGTAACAATTCATAAATCTCAAGGTTTAAGTGTAGATAGTGCTTTGGTGAACATTGGAAGATCTGTGTTTAAAGAGGGTATGGCATATGTGGCATTATCCCGAGTCAGAACTTTATCAGGATTGTACTTGATTGAGTGTGATGAGACAAAGGTTTGTGCAGATCTAGATTGTGTTAAAGAATACAATAGGTTAAGAAGAGAGTATGCTCCACATTTGCCACAATATCCTCTGTTTGAAAAACGTGTGGTAGGCCGAAAAGAAGAAATGAGGATAATTGCAGTGAGGTTTTAGCAAAAAGACAAAAAGTAGATGAAACTGTAATTCAAAACAGAAAGAAAAAGGATTGTGATGAAAATGTTGTTGGATTTCAGTTTGAAAATAGTTCTGGTGTCAACTGCTATGCTAATGTAGTGGTTAATGGTTTTTTTTTTCTTAAAACTTTACAAGAACAGATTGTTGAAAATTGGGATCAAAGATTGTTTGGTTTATTGAATTCTGTGTTTGAGAAATGTAGCAGTAATAGAGCAAAAATAGAAAGTGTAACAGAAATTCGAAATATTTTAGATATGTGTTCTGGTCAAGATACATGTTCACAGAACATTCAGCAGGATTGTCAGGAATATTTTATGTATATGTTTGGTGTTTTGGAAGATGAAGGTGTAGATGTAGATAATCTTTTCAGCCTTTCTTATCAATGGCAGCATGACTGCCACAATTGTAGTTCATCAAGTAATACTAGAATAGACACTGAAAGATTTATATATTTGACTTTACCAGACTGTAAATCAGTGTCATTTAAAAATCTAGTTAAAGCAGCAGATCATAATATGGTGTGTACACAATGTAAATGTCCAATGCTATCCACATTATTTATACAAAGTTATGGTCAGTATATCATTTTAGTTTTCCAACGATGTAGACCTGATGGAACTAAATTGACAACTTGTATCAAAAATGTTGTGGCTTCTCAGTTATCAATTTCAGGAAGAACCTTTACAACGGAAGCTATTATTTATCATGACGGTCCTTCGACAACATCAGGACATTATACATGCTACTTAAAATGTAAAAAAGGTTGAACTTACTGCAATGATTCTCATTTGACTTATAAACAACGTTTGCCTTATGACTGTAAAAATTCTTACCTACTGTTTTTAAAACCAAAGTTTTAGTAAAGGGAATTGGCCTTTGAAGATGGGAATAGTTAATAAAAGTTAGTTAGTTAGTTAATCTAATGTTTAAAATTATTTATCTCATATAGGTACTGTACGTGGATCTCATAGTAAAAAATACTCCTATATCTGACACAATTTGGCCATAAGGAAAGTGTAAGGTACGATGTTCTTAGATCTTTTTTCTTAGGAAGTCGATGAAATGAAAGTTATAGAGCACAGCAGACTTTTTTCCACCAAAAGGACCTTCACTATCTTCTATTTGGCCTCACGGAAAGGTAAGTGAATCAAAGTTTAGTTTACATATATAAGTTGTAAGTTTGTATGGGTTTTTTAAACACAATCTTTTAGATTGTGTTTTTTGTTTCCCGCTGTTATATGATGAAGAGTTTGAACTCACTAATTTAAGTGAAATTCAATATATTCTGAGAACAGCAAAAATAAACAATGTAACATATTGTAGAAGTTATTCTATAGTTTGCATTGTGTAATTTATATTGTATTCACACTGTCTCACACTCATTTTCCTTTTTCACCCTTATTTAGCTCTCTTTACTCATTTACACTGCCTTTTTTTAAACTTTGTTTCATCGCTGTTCCTTTACTCCACTTCATTCACAACTCCTCAATCCAATTTGAACTGTCTGCGTTTCCTCTCCCCCTTCCACCATTTTTTATCTTTCTCACATTCTCTCAGTACCACTGCTTTAGTTTTCTTCCCCTCTCTTTCTTTCTTTTTCTCCTTTACTCTTTTTCCTTTTGCACTCATTGTACTGCAGTTCACTCAGTCCTTCCCTTTGTTTTTCTGTGTACTTACTCTCTCACTCTTTTTTCATCCATCGTTCTATATTAACCTCATTGAGGCAAGATGGCGACCGCAACCCTAGCGGTGTAAGCTTGCCGGCTCCTCTGCTCCCGTTCCGAAGGAGGGGGACACGCCGCCGAAAAAGAAACGGACCTTTTCTGCCCTAAAGTGAGGGTATCGAGGCGGTGAATTTGCTCTGACCTGATCAAGTGCTGTTCCGAGCATTTCTGCAGCTTCTGTGGTTTGGACATCATCGTTGCTGTGGACGGCGGTGCTCTTCACAGTATCAAGACCGAGACGAAGAAACGGACCTGCAGGCTCCCGTCTTCAATGGTGTTTGCTGCTCTGCTCGCCGCCCGCACACTGCATTGCTCTTTCCTGAGCTGGTGTATCCCGCTCCAGCTTGTACATCCCCGAGTGAATTCGGCGTCTAGCGGGAAACTCAGCGGGAACATTACTACTATGGCTCCTAAGAATGCGAAGTCTACCACACGGGGTGGAAGAAACAAAGTAACAACTGTGGACGATAATATGCATGAGGATCTATCCAGTGGTTCCCCCGGCAAAGCTAAACCCGGTGAGTCGGCAGCCGCTACTTTAAGATCCCAGACTGTCAAGAAAGGGGTTGATCGTGTTGCACAAACAGTGCCTGAATTATTTCAGAAGCAATCGGCTAAAAATGTCTGTACACAGTCTGGGGGAACAGTTGCAATTACCTCTCAGGAGGCTTAAAGTATGTTGGGGGAAAAGGATAGTATCACAGACAGCATTACAGACTCGGATGCACAGATACATGTTTCTACTAATGTACAAACAAGGTTGCCTGAGTTCATTGTTATAAATCCGGAATTAGATTTAGCCCAGAACTCTAACTTTTCATCTGAAATGGGGGCTGCTGAAAATGGAATTATGGGAGATGTAGTCCCAGTCAGTCCAGTAACCCAATCGGAAGCAGAAACTAACGGTGAAAACTCTGCTTTGAAAGATAGTACAAGTCTAAGACTTCCAGCAGCACAGGATATGCTACAGGATATGACACAAGATATTAACGATCAATTCTATTCCATGTCTGACCTAACTTCGGAGGAAAGCCTGGATAGGGACTGGGCTGATTATCCAGCGGACGATACTGGTATAGAGGAAGAAGTGGGGGAGGGTGAAACTTCACCTTTCTCTGACGTTACAGTCAAGAAAAAGAATACTCGAAATCCGCAATCTACAAGAGATATAAACACTGAATCAGAGAACCCTAATCTGCTGGATGATCAATTCATTGTATCTGACTCCGATACAGTTCCTAATGGGGAAGTCACATTAGCAATGATATATCAAACATTGTTAACTCACAGATCTGATACGAAAGGCGAGATCGCGCGCACTCAGGCTACCTGTCGGAAGGTACAGAATGCCAACCGACGCATCACAAAGATTTGCACAGATATGGCTGCTAGAGTCTCAGAAGCTGAAACTAGGATCTCTACATTAGAAGACGAAGTGGTGGCTCAAAAAAAGGAACTTTCTCTGGTGAAAGATCAACGAGATGACATCAGTACAAAGCTAACTGAATTGGAGAACCAAGCTCGCCAAAATAATCTACGAGTTTTAGGGGTGCCTGAAAATCTAGGCGGTTCTGATGTTCGAAAATTTATTTGTGAACTTTTTTCTGAGGCGTTTTCTGAACTGGGAATGTGGGACTGGTCAGTGGTGATTGAACGAGCTCATCATTTCCCGTTTGTTCTTAGAGATAAGCAAAAAAATGAAGTCTATCCTAGGGCCATCTTGGTTAAATTTAGTAATTTTCTGGCAAGGGAAGCGGTATTTAATTTAGCAAGACCAGATAAAAAACGCTCAGGTAAAGATTTCAATTTCTTCGTCAGACCCGATTACTGTCAGGCAACTGTGTCAAAGCGATGGCATCTCAGACAACTGATAGCTGGCTTTCAACAGAAGGGAGCCACAGTATTTTTGCAAAGTCCTGCCAAATTAAAGATCATTGTAAAAGGCCAGACAAAATTAGTTTTTTCTGAAATTGCCGCAAAGGACTTTCTGGCCTCACTATGAACAATTGTTGTTATTGTATCGAGACTGTATCTTGGGCCATCTCATGTCTTCTTTCTAAGTAGCAGCAATGATCTAAAACTGAGAGGGAGGGGGGGGGGGTCGCATCCTGAGCTCCCAGGGACTGGCTGTCCCTGTGCCTCATAAGGTGGGTTTGGGTGGGGGGTAGAAGGGTGGGTTGGGTGGTGATGGTCACTGGTGGGTGTGGGTAGGGTAGGGTCGGGGTAAAAAATCAGCAACAATCAGCAACAGACATAGAAGCTGTACGATAGGGAAGTTTGCGAAAAATAATAGATGTGTTCAGAACCTAATGTCTCCTCTTCTGATTTCTTTTTTTCTCTTTTTTTTAATGGAGATGAAAATAAAAGTATGCTCTCTGAACATTAATGGTTTGAATGATAATAAAAAAAGAGGGGCCCTAGCCAAAATGATACAGCTACTTCGAATAGATATTCTCTGTCTGCAAGAGACTCATGTCGCATGGGATAAAAGGAGGATTCTTAATAATTTAGGACTAGATTTACTGGTCTGTTCTAAGCAGACAGGAATTAAACGCGGTGTTGCAATTTTCATGCGATACAATCTAGGGACCTGTATCAAAACAACTGCGGATAAATGGGGACGGTGGGCCTCCGCAGAACTGCTGCTATATCAACAGAAGTTTGTGATATACACTATCTATGGCCCTAATCTGGATGACGCCGAGTTATTTAACTCTCTAAATCAGGAGTTATCTGTCTGCACTTCTCCTATTATTTTATGTGGTGACTTAAATATTCATCTAGAAGCTAATTTTGATATCAGACACGATAAATATACAGGTTCTAAACCACAAACTTTTAGGGCCTTGAGGAATTTACTGACGGACAATTGTCTTATGGATGTGTGGTTTTCTATGTATAATAAAGACCCTGGTTATAGTTTCTTTTCTGCCCCGCACCGAAAGCATATCCGTCTTGACTATTTTCATATATCTCAATTTTTTTCGATAAAGTAAAAATGGAAATTCTCCCAAGATTATTATCTGATCACAATCCTTTAGTACTATATCTTAGTCTACCACCTATAGGTGAAAGACCTAGAACAACCTGGTTATTCCAGAGGAGTTTATTATCTGATGAAGAATATATTCAATATATGACTAAAATTATACAGGATTTCTTTGGTATTAATAATAATAGCGCATCTATCCCTGTGGTATGGGATGCATTTAAATCCGTAGTAAGGGGAGAAACTTTAAAATACTCAAATTTCCAAGGTAAAAGTAGACGGGACAAATTTCTGAAAGACTGTGATATGGTTTCGCGGGCAGAAAGAAAACTAGCTGAAAGTATCAAAGCCAACACTCACTTTCAAGAATCTCAAACTGAGCTGTTTATCAAACGTAGCATGGTTTATTCCTATATTGTGGAGCGAGTGATATCGCAGTGTAGACAATATAGAACTGAAAGTTATGAACTAAGTGAGAATACAGGGAAAATTCTGGCTCAAAGATTGCGTCAAAAAACAACAGCTAACAAAATTCTTAAAATTCGAGATCTTAATGGGAACATAAAAGTATCTAAGAAGGATTTACTGTCTGCCTTTAGTGAGTTCTATCAATCTTTATATTGTCAATCCAGGAATAAAGATGATGTAGAAGTGAGAATATCCCAATATTTTTAGGGTTTAGGAATAACTCGGCTAACGGAAGATCATATGGAATCTCTTAGCGCTACAGTATCATGGGAAGAAATTGAAGCAGCAATAATGGGACTGGCACTTGGTAAGGCAGCAGGGCCTGATAACATACCATTAGAATTTTATCGAATATTTAAGGGAGTGTTAAAATCAGAACTTATAAAATTGTTCCAGGTGGCATTCTCTGGTATTTCTCCAGAGTCATGGTCGCTAGCCACTATTGTTGTTTTTAAAAAGAAGGGGAAGCCCAGTGAAGAAATGGGATCTTATAGGCCCATATCTTTAATATCCGTCGATAGCAAAATTTTCGCCAAAATTTTGGCTAATAGACTTAATAATCTGATGCCGCTTCTTGTATCTAGAAGGCAGCATGGTTTTGTGGCGAAACGAGACACCACGGACCATATCGAAAAGATAATAACCTAGCATCTGAATCTTCTGTAGCAGTGGCCCTGTTGGACGCTGAAAAAGATTTCGACAGGGTCACATGGAGGTTCTTATGGGCTGTCATGATTAGGATGGGACTCCCTGAGGAGTTTCTGAATGCTATTAAGGCTCTCTATCATCAACCAAAAGCTGTTATTAGGATTATGGATACAGCATCTGAACCTTTCGAGATAAAAAGGGGGACCAGGCAGGGTTGCCCCTGCTCCCCCCTGTTGTTTGCCATGTATCTTGAACCCTATCTTCATAAATTAGCGACAGAGGAAGGAATTACTCCAGTAATGATTAGAGGAAACAATTTTAAAATATTCGCCTATGCGGATGACGTTGCCATTACCACACCAGATATTAAAAATACTTTACCGAAGATAATATCTCTGGCAGAAGAGTTCGGGGAGCTATCAGGCTATAAGTTAAATATTGCGCAAACGCAGATCATTCATTCTAAAAATGGTCGCCCCAAAGATATGGCATTTGTACCGGAGGCTCAATATTTGGGAATTACAATATCATCTAAAGTCGAGGATATTGTTCGTTTAAATATCGAACCTGTAATAAAATCTTCAAATATTACGTTGGAAAGGCTTAACAACCTTCACTTTTCTCTTTATGGTTGGGCGAAACTTTTAAAGATGGTAATTTTTCCAAAATTTTTAGATTTATTTCGAACTATCCCTTTATTGTTTTCAACATCTTACTTTTCCCAAATGGATAGAATGGCATCTAGATTTTTATGGAGCTATCACCGGACTAGACGTGCTATTAGTCGATGCTCTCTCCCAAGGATGAAAGGTGGTTGGGGGGTCCCGAATTTCCGACTGTATTACTGTCTCATTTTACTAAAATATATGGGTATATTAATTTTTTCCAGGGATCACCATCGAACAAGCGATATACCCGTCAATCTACGAGATATTATTGGGAGAGGAAGTCCCTCAATCTTTGGTTAAAATTCTGGAAAGCAGTTATTATAAAAAAACTAAATTTAAAATTATAGCAGCGGCTGCCTCAATTTGGTGGCAGTTTAAAAAGAAAATTATTAATCTTAAAGATATTAGTTATTATACTCCAATTCTGAAGACTAGGGTACTGCCCGAGATTTTTGATGACCCGATCATGAAAAGATGGTATGCTGCAGGCGTTCACATCTTGGGAGACCTCTATAATGATAATCAACTGTGCTCTTTTTCCAGCTTACAAGTCAAATATAATTTGTCAAGGCACGATTTTTTTAAATATCTTCAACTCCTGAATTTTCTAGAAACAAAAGGTTTACTTGATAATATCTGTATGAATAAAAACTATATTCTGGAAGCATTAAGGAAAGGGGGAGAATTAGCTTAATCTATCAGTTAGTAATAAATCAAATGGATGATGATTTGAAACTAATCGAAATTAAATGGCAAAAGAAACTTGGAATCACTAAGGTTGATATAGCAAGATCGATCAAATTAACAACCAAAGTACTGTTCAATGGCTCACTGCAGAGCCAACATTTTATGGCCATCTATGATCTGTATTATTCACCTGCGAGGTTGGCTAAATGGAGAGGAAACCATGTTGATAAATGTAACAGATGTAATGAAATAGCTGCCGACTCTAGCCACATGTTCTTCAAATGTCCTAAACTCTCCCAATTTATCACAGATATCGAATTCTTTATTAATAACAGTTTGGGGGTCTTGGCCAAATTAAATACGGAAATGATCATCCTTGGTTTAGAATTTAATCAAATAGGAATTAGGACACTAGGTGAAGAAGTTTTTTTATTTATCTGTATGGCAGCTTTTCGTTTTTGTATTACCTCACACTGGCTTGAACCCAAACCTCCTGTCTTTTGCCAATGGCAAACCAAAATTTTATCTATATATCAACTTCAAACTGCGATTTATAGAACAAAGAGTGTCGTAAAGCAGAGATTCGGGTTAAAAGTCTGGGCACCTATTCAGAAATGGATATAATTTATTGATTCACCAATCACTTTAAAATACAAGGGCCAAACGAATTTATTTATTGTATTTGTACATGTTTCTATTTCTTTTTACTTCAAATCTAATTTGTACTTCGTGTCCGTTGTAGGACAGTCCTGTCTTATTTTTTGTATAATGTCTGATTGTTTGCTGAAATAAAATAAAAAATAAAAATATATATATATATTAACCTCATTCCCTTCATCCCTTCCCTCTCTGACTCCCCTTAACTCTCTCACAGTCATCTTCTATTCCTCTTTCTTATTAATAGTTCCTCATTTAGACTCCTCTCCTTTTCACTCATTTTCCTTTTACTTTCTTATCTTTCCTGATTTCGTTTTGGTATCTCACATTCTTTTAGTATCTTACTTACCTTCAGTAATTTGTTCTCTTTCTATTTCTTTTTCCCTCTTTTTTCTCTTTCTACATTACTTTATTTCTGTTTTTGTATCCTTCACTATTGCTTTATTTCTTAGTAAACTTTTTAAGATTTTTTACCTCTTGAACTGTTGCTTCTATTTTTAAATATATATTTTACTAATTATAACTTGTTTTTTCTTTTGTCTTTCACAGATACAAGTACATTTTTATTAATTATATGGTAAGTGTGTCTACAAAATGTAGTTTGTCATCACCCTTTGCTTTAACATCACTACTTTTCTCTCATCCTACCTCACCCCTGTTTCCTTACTCTGCTTCCCTCACTTATTCTTATCCTCCATGTTTGCTTCTCTTTTCCTTACTTTCCTACCACATTCAACTTCTTTCAGTGCCCCTGCTCATCCACACACCTTCACTTACCTATTTTACTGGTTCACTTAGTCCCTTTCTGACACTCCTTCCTTTACTCTCTCTCTTCTTTCTCTCTGTCACTCCCCATGTCTTACCCTTATTCACTTATATCCACCCTCTTTCACTCCTCTTTACTTACACTCACTGCTATTTTCTTAACCTTCGTCATTACTGTTTCTTTTCTCTGGTTCCGTCACTACCTGTCATTCCCCATACTTAACTCTCCTTCCTTTTACTTTCATCACCTATTCACATTCTCCCAGAACCTCTGCTTTAGTTTTCTTCCTCTTTCTTCTCTTCTTTTGCTCCCTTATTCATTTTCCTTTTCTCAGTTACTTCCTCTTACACCTTTTCTCTGTTTTACTATCTCTTACACAGTCCCTCTGTGTTTCTCCCTCTAGCTCTCTTTCTCTTTACACCACTCTCTTTGTCCCCATTCCTCATGCTCACTCCATCATTATTTTTTTTTTCTTTTTTTTTGAGTGCGCTGACGGAACGCGCCCCGGTACGCGCACCGGGGCGCTCACCGGTACGCGCACCAAAGTGAAATTTTAGAAAAAAATGAATATACTTTAAAAAAAATATATGATATTAATATACAATATAGGGTTCATTTTTAGAAAAACATACCTTTCTCAGCTATAGACATTTGCGAAAAAAGACCCTTAGAAATTCACTAAAAAGTACATAGGTATGAAGCCCTATAAAAAGTTAAGAATTAGCAGTTAAAAAACCTATGAAATTCACAGAAAAAACCAAAGGTTTCACACCAGTTATAGTTAGGAATTAGCAGTTAAAAAACCTATGAAATTCACTGAAAAAAACATAGGTTTCACACCAGTTATAGTTACCTGGAAATTTTATTGACATAAAACCATTGAAATTCCCACATTATAGTTAGTTTGACTCACTATAACTTGCGCGTGTAATGCACTGCTGATGAGTGATGCCACTGACCATGTCATGAGTGATGTAATATGTGATGTCATCAGCAGTGCATTACACGCGCAAGTTATAGTGAGTCCAACTAACTATAACGTGGGAATTTCAATGGTTTTATGTCAGTAAAATTTCCAGGTAACTATGACTGGTGTGAAACCTATGGTTTTTTCAGTGAATATATATATATATGTGTGTGTGTGATTTACATTGTGTGTTTAAATTTGGAGAGTAGTCAACAAAATTCATGTGCTAATTGCGAGGAAAGTGGTTTAATATATGGGGTGGTGTGGTTGTACAAACTCATTGTATTACAAAGGCACAATTCCATATCGGATCCAGTCAGGTTAGTTTGTCAAACCTCAGCTCAGGCCAGGGTATCTTTTGCTCAGATCAGTTGGGCTTTATCAAAGGAAAAGTGTAAAGTAGTAAGAAGAAAAGGGAATACAGTACAAATTCAATACAAATTTACACATGTAGGTTGTGTTTTTTGCTTTACATAGACACCTGAATGACAAAAATCCACCAAAGGGCTCCAGAGAGTGGATTTTTAAAAAAACAATATATCACAGCTTTTCACTTAGCACAAGAAATCATTGTAATCCTCAGTGATTTGTGGTTTTGGATTAGCCACAAATGGAAATGGCTATAAGGGCACTCTTGTGGCAACCAACATTGACATGGAGCCAGTCACAGAGACCAATAAGGTCCTTGTAGAGGGACGGTCAGAAATAAGGCTTAAGAGGCTTATCCAGTTTACGTATGATGTCTTTTATTTACAGTGAAATATTGTGATCTGTGAGTTGTCTTAGATTGATTTGTTTGGTAGTCTCTATTTGGAGATAGCGAAGCCTGGTAATAGCTCTCCTCTTCTCTTTCCCTTCCAGGTACTAGTTGACGGTTCACCACCAGTTCCCTTCAAGAAATGGAAGAATATGCAGGTAAATTTTGCGTTTATGATTCAAACTCAATACTAACTCATTATGTAGTGAGGCCTGGTTTTGTCCTATTGGTAGTGCTAAAAATGCCTAATAGTGGTGCCATTTCTTCTGGTTTCTCCCCACTCCCCTTTCCTAGATAAATGTCAGGGTCTCTCTTTTGTGCAGTTAAGCCTGTGTTACCACTGTCAGTTGTCCTTTCGGCTCTCTTTAGGACCTATGTTGCAGGCTTTTTCCATAAGGGTATTCCTTACTCCCTCCGTGCTCCTCACAAGTGCTCTCTTGTCTCTTAGTGAGTGTCCATGTCTGCCTCCTTCCTATTTACTCACTGCCATGGCCACAACTCTCCAGAGTTGTACTGGGCATCTGCACATGGGCCAGTGGCATCCACTACTCCCCGGATGAGCTCACTGTGTCCTCATTCTCCCGTGTGGCGTCCGCATCTTGTCCTGCTTCTCTTGCAGTGGCAACCTTCCTCCGTTACAGCCCTCTCCCTTCCGGGTTGCAGCGTAGTCCTCCGGCTCTCCTTCTACTGTGATGTGTCATCTGTATCTGTTTTTCTCTGCCTCAAGGTGTGCTATTGACTGATTTTCCAGCCTCCTTCCTTCACATCTGTCCTCCTTTTCTCCTTTATAACTCCTCCCTCTCCACCCTGAAATATGAGGAGTCCCTTACTTTTGGCACCACTTATTTAGGCTGTGACAGCCTCTCCCATTTTCTAATGTGATCTTTTTTGTTCTAGATTCCAGCAGCCTTTGTCTGCCCTCTCTACACCATCCTTCGTCCCTGTCTCTGGTAAGTGGGTTGGGTTGGTGGTGGGTTTTGAAATCTCTCCGCCCTTATTGTCTTCTTCAGAAGAAATACTTCTTGAGGGTATCAGGACATGAAATCTGCATTGGTTTGCTCTCTTCCCTTTTTAATGATATATCTTAAACCTGAAGGGCTGAAAAACACTGAAATACACTGGCATTACTGCCTTTGTGCTGAAGCATACACTCTAAGGGAGCGTGGTCAGTGTATAAGTCAAACTCTTACTTTTCAAGGTAATAACGGACATTTCAATAGCCCATTTGATGACCAGACCTTCGTTTTCTACTGTTGCATAATTATGCTCCCTCGGAAAGAGTTTCCTACTAATATGAATCACTGGCTTTTGAACCCCGATGTCATCTTCGTGGGAAAGTACCAGCCCCAATCTGACCCCTAAAGCATCGGTTTGTAAGTTGACATTCTTTGAATAATCATGGGTAAGTAAAATGGTTTTTGATGTTAGGACGTCCTGTAACAATTTTCAAGCATTCAGATCCCTGGGGGATGGAATGCACAATTCCTTGTCAGTCTCTCGGCGGGTTCATAAGAATCAATTAAGGGGGTGGCCTAATGGGAGAATTTCAGAATGAACCTTTGGTAATACCCCACCAGCCCAAGAAATGCTTTAAGATTATTTGTTTTTGGGAAGGGAACCTGTAGTATGGCTGTGAAAAAGTGCCTGTTTTGCATGGTTAGCCCCCATGGTTTGCCGAGTTCTGATGTATTTTCAATTGTAGTGCACGGGGTCCATGCAATAGGCCTCCTTTCCCAGTGCTCCTTCTCTAAAACAAAACCACAATTGGTACTTCTGCCCTCTGTAAGTCCCTAGTAAATGGTACCCTGGGTACCTAGGGCCTGGAAGCTGAAGAGGGTTCTTTGTGACCCCCTAACTGGGACCATGCCACTGCCCTTGCAGCCTGCCTGCCCCTGTGAGGGAGAAAATGACAAAGTCAACATGGCACCCTGCCTGGGTGCCATGCCAGCTAGCACTGCCAGACAGCATAAGTAAGCCACCCTGCTAGCAGGCCTCACAGCCCTAAGGCAGGGTGTACTACACTACAGGTGAGGGCATATTTGTATGAGCTGATATTCCCCTACTATATTGGGCACCATTTCCTAATATTGTAAGTGCCAGAGAAGGCTTAGAGAGATAATGGTCTGGGAACTCAACAACTCGAGTTCCACAGCACCATGATAGCTCCACTGAATACAGAAGAGTTTGGTACCAAACTACTCCTTTAAATAAATCCACAATGAGGCCAGTGTGGGATGTATTGTACCATGTACCAAGAGGGCAACTCAGAGGGGCACTTAAATACCTAACAACCCTGGTCTCTGACTGGCTGTAGGTTGCGAGCCATCACCAGACAAATTTCTGGACCTCTTGGTCTCTGGGACCAGAAACAATGCACATCCTGGGCACTGCTGTCATGCCTCACCCAGGATTGCCCTATGCTCAAAGGGGGAACCTTCAAAGGCCTGCCTCCTTTGTAATGTGACAACTAGCCTCTGCTGCTAGCAGCAGATGGCAGCCCGGGTTTACACCCCCACTTTGGCGGGAAAACCAGCGTGAAAATTCAAAAAGATAGGAGGTATGCCCACCTTTGCCAACCTCACCCTGAGGATGGAGGAAGCAAGGTGAAGCCCAAATTTCAGTCCCCGCCATCTTAAAGATGGCAGGCCCCTCCAATCAGGGCTAGGTATATGCCCCCTCCCACAGGCAGGTGGTAAAATGGAGGGTGTAGACACCCCAGGTAAGGTACCCTTTGGCCCTTGTTTCTACTCTTCTAAAACGTCTCCTAAATTTAGAATTTAGGAGTCTCCCCCAGACCTGCCACTGGGATTCAATGGACTAAATAAGAAGACGGAAGACAACCGCTACCGGACCAGGAACTGATTCGCTGTAGACAGAACCTGGCAAGTACCCTACCACCTGCAACTGATCCGACAACTAGAACTGCCGTTCTTCCAGAAACTCTGCAAGGCCTCCAAGAAACCCCAGACAACTTTAAACCTACACCAAAGTGCCAAGAACCTCCCTCCAGACTGGAAGCTATAGTCCCCAGCATCTGCCGGTATCAGAACCGCAGTTGTGAGCACCCACCCTTGTATCGACGCGACTCACTGCTACCAAAGAACTCCATGACCGCAGTGGTAGAGGACTAGCACTTGTGTTGGCACAACTCTACTCAGTCAGAAGAGCATCTCGCAGAGTTGACGGACCAAAGAAGAAGACCGAAGATGGCTACTGCAGTACCAAGTACTGAAACACTGCACACAGAACCCGGCAAGAACCCATTCGCCTGCAACTGATTTGAACACTGGACCTGCTGTTCTTTCAGAAACTCTGCAAGGCCTCCAAGATTTCCCGGAGACCTTTCAACCTTCACCAAAATGCCAAGAACCTCCCTTTGGACTAGAGGCTCTAGTTCCAGAGTCCGCTGGAACCACCATGCAGTGGTGAAGGCCGACCCTTGTGTCGACGTGACCCGCTGCTACCAAAGAACTCCTACCTGAACAAAAGCAATGTCCCCATGATGATCCAACAATGGCAGATCCTCTGCATTCGATCAAAAGCAGCCAGCCCCCTGCAACCGCAATGGTAAACATGTTTGGGGTCTGCTGAAAACTAACCTGCTTCATTGCTCTCTGTGGACCATGAGGGTAAATCTCATTGCCAGTATCAACCGCCTCGGCGTAGATACTGCATCCTGCACCTCTTGGATGCACCCAGTCCCCCACTACCGACGTAGCCTGCAGTGTTGGCCTGAACCACCCGAAGACTGGACTGGAACTGTAAGTGGTATACATACCCATAAAATTGTTTTCCTCCACAGGATAATATTGAACTGCTCTGAAATTTGAACTGTCAAACTTCTGAAACCTGAAAAATATTTTTCATGAGAACTGTACTTACTGTAATGCGGAGACCCGGGTCTTAAAATACAAAGTATAATTTTCTTAAATTGGTCTAGATCTTCTTGAGTCGTGTGTCCATTATTGATCACAATTGAGCAATACATGCCTTACACTACTCTGTGTTAGGCATAAGACTGCTCGTCCACACTACCACAAATAGAGCACTTTGAGTTTTCCATGAGCCCTGTACACTTTTGGGGAACTCCAGGACTCTGTCCACGCTATTACCAACTAGTGACAACATATATACAGAGCCATCTTCCTACAATGGCGGGCACTTTCTATGTTTGAGGTCGCATCAGACCTTCCCCAACAAATAGCCCAAATACTTTATTTGTTTGGCAGCTAAATGGCTCTTCACAGGGTTAACCTTAAGCCCCACTTGTTTCTAAGCGTACATGGCCTGTACATATACCAGATGCTCCCCCAGGTAAGGCTGTGGATGTTGAAATCATCTATGCAGGTGGCTGCATAGGCCCCATGGGGCCTCAATATCCTGTTCATTATTCTTTAGAACATGGTGGGTGCTCCATGTAACGCAAAGGGTAATACCATGAATTGATAAAGCCCCTTTGGTATAAAGAAATCTGTTTTCTCCTTTTCATTTGGATTTCTGTATTTGCCGGTATCCTTTGCACACATCTGAAGTTCTAATGTACTGGGCCTGCCAGAGTCCCTCAATCATTTCATTGATATGTGGAAGAGGATTAGTATATAATTATGAGAATTTATTGACTTCTCTGAAGTCTATACAAAACAGTATAGTGCTGTTTGGCTTTTGGACAAGTTCCACTCACTTATTGAGGGTTTGATAACTCCTCTGTGTTACATCTTCTGTATCTCTTCTTCAATGGCACTGCCACAAACCTTGGGGATTATATAGGGTTTGGTTTGAACCTGTATCCTGGGTTCTGGAACAATAGAATTTTTATTATATTGGTGCTTCCATGAGTTGTCTAAAAAAGTCCCTGGACATATGTCTAGACATTTCCCCAGTACCTGCATCTTCTCAAGCTTTAACTCCGGGTATATACATTGTAAATCCTGACCACACAGCATCTCTTTCAGTATGTGGAGAACTGGGGGTGGTCACTCCCATTTTTAAGCAGATTGACATCTCTTCTTTGGTGGCCATTTTTGAGCTTTAGCGATCTATTGGCCATGTCTTTATCTCAATAGTATAAGGCTCGCTTGGTCCTTCGTTGATTGTCTATAATCAAATCTGATATGACTCATCTACCCCAAATTTTCTGGTATGTTTTTTTATATCAGCATAAGCAGTTGTCCTCTTTGGGTTTGAAGCCTGTGAGGCTGTCTTCAAGTCTTCAATTACCAGGAGACCCAAATAATATCTCCACTGATCTCCTGGCCAAGCAGCCGCTTGAGGTAGATGCCCAGAATTATTAAAGAAAAAAATGTGATCCTTCCGTCCCACATAATTCTGTAAAACTATCGAGAGTAGGACTGTTTCTTCCCTCTGTTGACCTAATACATCTACCAATTTGCTGATGGTGGAATCCCGAGTTTGGTACACTTTGTCCATCTGTCTACCTTGACTTTGCTCACACCTCTTCCCACAGCAAGCTCTTTCTGCTCTTTCCTGAGAGTCATTCACATATCACCCAGGAAGCGCAGAAGTGTGCCTAGAGGACACAACCTTGTGTGCAACTGTAAACAATCACTGGAAACTTTGGGCCATAATTTGGTGAATTTCTAAAGTTGTCATTTGTGTAAAATTCGACTTAATGCAATAGTTCTTTTGATCCCTTGAAGTACCCTATTTAGACGACACATTCAGATGTTAGCAGTGCTGAGTTGTCAGCATGTAACTGTACTTGCAAATGGGGCTACTATCCTTTCCAAAGTAATAACGACAATAAACTGTCAGGAGATGTAAATGCACCCTCTCTTTAGGGATCAGTACACTAGCAGCGATAAGGCGTTGAGGCTTGCTGCAGCTCTGTCCATTAGTCTCTGTAAGTGAGCGGCCTGCCGGGAGACGGCATCCGGAGGTCACATGCTAACGCGGCTTGTTGCAGCTCTGTTCGGAGGTTCTGTCCAGAGGCGGTGAGGACCCAAAGTGCATCTGGAGGCTGGCGGAGGGGACCGATGTCGGAGCCAAGCCGAAGCCCCCTTCAGTCTTGGGATCCGGGTCCGCGCCCCGTGGTCGTCTGCGTCACGGCACGCTTTCGTCCCTGGGGGCTGTGGTGTGCATATGGGGCCACTCCAGTGTGGACTTAAATTTTTTCTGCTTACCTGGGGTTGCCGTATTCTGGAGACGGAGCTGGCGTGCGGCCCAGTGTGACGCCCATCCTTCAACGTTTAACTGCGTCATTGGACCTGGCGCATTGGTGGTGATTCCTGCCCTATGGCTGGTGCTGGGGTTCCTGTGACAGTGCCCCCTTCTTTCTTGGGTTGTCTGGACCATTGTCCATTGTCCCGATGGGGAGGAAGTCTCTTTGGACATGGGGGGGGCCAGCGGAGAGGTGAGCAGATCGCACAGTCTAGCAGAGGGTTGCTTGCATGTGTGACCGGATTGCCTCTCAGGCATAAGTTGCCGCTTTGGAACTCATGGTTGCATCTTAGAGGGGACACATTATCATATATTATTGCAGATTAATTGGATCTGGACAGCAAGCACACTGACAGTGCCCCTGCCTTTTGACTATAGCCATGGTATTTTAATGGGAGACTGACCTTATATCTGGTAGCTGACGAGCAGGACTAAAGATGAATCCACAATCAATCAAACCAAAATTTTTACATTTTGGCAATGAAGATACATCAGGAAGGGACATGGGTACTAATAACTTTCTACAACAACAGATTTGGTCCAAAGATGTACACGATTGTGGGGGAAGTCGACAAAGCTATCTCTGACATTGTATGTAACAATAAGCCCTTGAATATAAATATCATTTGGTTAGGTTATTTCAATATACACCCCTGTAATTACAATATACAGCCTGTTTGTGGGTTAGAGGACATGAGGGGTAATCCTATACATCACTTACACATAGCGAGTATGGCAACGGACTAAATAACTTATCAGCCTCCCTAAACATGGAAATAATTTGTGACCCAGACCTCATAACAGACACTTTGCCGGAACCTTTCAACGAAATGGGGTGGAGTCAACGATTGACTACATACTTTTGACCGCTCCTCTTATTGCAAGAGTCGTTAAGGTAGGTAATTCCTTCACTACTTTTAGTGACCTCGCCATAGTTTCAATGGAGCTGAAGATATTAGCACTTGAGAGACAACAGCGCAGCAATGTCGAAACACCAATTGTGGCTAGGGAAAATGGACTCCAGCTCAAATGGGCACATATTGATGAAATTAAGTTGATTCCAGAAATCATATTAAACACACAAGATGGTAATCAACTATGTTTAGACCCAGATGCAGAAGCAGGGGAAGTTGTGCCAGCCTTTTGTAATATAAAATAGGCCCTAACAAGAACAAAAGCGCCAAACAGTGGCAAAGGCAGGGGCTGGTTCGATTGTCCATGCACAAAAGCTAGGAAGAGTCTTTGCTGTATGCTCTAATGGCTAAGCCTAGAAAACACATAAGAACATTGCAGGCCTCATACACATTTACAATGAAAATCAGAGAAAAGGAAATCAGGGAGGACTTATGGGCCTACCTGGATAAGGCAGCCAGCTCTGGAAATAGTCGCGATTTCTGGAAGCTAGTAAATGCACCATATTTTAAAAGCCCTAGCGACCCAACACTGGACATAAATGTCGATGAGGAGGCATGGGTCTCCCATTTCGATAAAATCTTTGCTCTAAACCCTGATATTACAAACCACTATGTGGCAATGCAGGAAATGCGTCATGTGCCAATATCATTTTCATTTATTGAAGTTAAAGTGGGGCTAGATTCATGTAGCTTAGGAAAGGCCCCAGGACCGTACGGTGTCCGAATAGACTTTTTTCAAGCTAACCCAGATTTATGGATACCGCGCCTAACTAATGTCCTGAATAGTATAGCCTTGGTAGGCCCCTCCCTCATGGTCTTCGGGGGTTATTGTACCCATCTACAAAAAAGGAGATAGGGCCAACCCAAAAACCTACAGACCAATTTCCCTGCTGGATACAATATCCAAGCTCATGGACCGCCTTCTTCTCTCTAGGCTAGAGGGATGGGCTAGAGAAAATAAGATCTTGATCCAGACCAAGTATGGCTTCCAGCAGGGAAGAAGTACTGTGGATCAATGCTTGAACTTAGCATTGACCATAGAAAAATATACTAGTATGAAGGATGGGAAAATATACATGGCATTCATGGACCTGAGCGCGGCGTTTGACTGCGTGGTCCATGATAAGCTATGGGCTATAATGGAGACGATAGGGCTAAAAACCGAATATATTGAATTTCATCAGGTATCGTATGAGGGATAATAATTAGATTTCCCCTATATGAGGAGTATCGGACATATATTATGTTAGCATGATGTATCTATATATCCTCTCTGTTTGATATATACACAATATAACTTGTATATGTGCTAAGTGGAAGGAATAGATTTATTCTTCCCCTGTGTTTCTAGTATTAACAGAGCAGGCCGAAAACCATACAGACTCCATTTTTCCTTCTGACTCGGACACAAGCTGTGATTACGTGTCACTTTCCAGTAGTTGTCAAGCCCCAGTTCATTTGAGTTACTGAAAGCAGCTGAAGGTAAACTGTTTTCTCTCTGTCCTGGGAACTCAAGCTCGCATCTGGCTTTGGGTGCAATAAGCACAATCCAGGAAGCGCCATGCCTACACTCCCGGGCACCAAGACTAAAGGGAGCCACCCCTCCTGACCTTCTCAGTAATGAATCGTAAAGCTTTGAAACTAATCATGTGTGCCAAATATGGTCCTTCCTTGGGGCCCGAGAGCCAACTGGTGTTTTTCCTTTTACAGTGATTCTATGAGTTGAACTGAAAGTATATAGCCTTCTGTTTGAATGTAAGCCAGCAGTCTTCTCCGCGCACCTGATGGGTGAGGATTGGAGAGTATTTTGCTTAATAAATGATTGAACCTTCTTCACTGCCAACTGACTGATTACTTGGTAATGGGATCGGGGCTATTGGTAGGTATAGCCCTATAGCTTTTTTTTATGGTACTTCAGTTGGCGACTCTGGAGGGACTCCATGATAGGGTCGTCCTCCCATCTCCGGGTAAAAGAACAAATGAAAGGGGAGCTCTGGTCAAGCGGGTGGACTGACCGGAAAATGTCATCTTACTCCGTTCTCGCGATCACGGTGTGCCAGCTGCTAGTGAGACCCTTTGCCGGAGTCCTACGGGCGTAACCCAGGAAGTGACCGCGTTGGTCTTCAGAAGTTGGTAGTGGAGAACGCGCAATTGTACCTGCGTGCACAAGGTGAGTGGATTGTTTTTGGTGTCTTTTGGAACGCACTGTTGAGCAGTGCCTTTGGAGCAGTTAACTGTATTGGATTTGGTGGTCGGTGTACCATGGAGAATTTTGGGGGTCTAATGGGGCAGCATCGTGGCTGCACGGGTAGATGCTCCACGGACTTGTTTTGTGAATAATAGAGACGCCGATCGGATGCCTTGGTGTGGTTTATGTGGTACCCACCCTGCCGGACTTGTCTCGGAAAGGCCTGTGGTTGTACCCGGGTAGCCTCTGGGACATATCTGACGCGATGCTAAGGCAGCAGGCTTAGTCAGAATAGTCCCAAGGGTGAGCCAGGAAGGCCCCGGGATGGTCTGTAGGACAGTCTGTGGTTATACCTGTCCGACTGTCTCTTGGTATTTTTTGAACTGCTTGTTTTTGGTGTAGGATTGCTGTCGGTTTGGGGGTCCATGAAGCTCTCTGTATGAACTATAGACTTATTATGGTCTCTCATGTGACCTAATTGGAAGGTCAAGGACTGTCACTCCGATAAAGAGGAGAAGGCGAAGCTTATTAAGTTGAAGCCGCGTGACTACGCGGTATCGGACTTAGATTTAGTCCTATATTGGGGGCTCAAGGATCACTATTCGTATTCGAAGTGAAGAAGGTGTGCACCATCAGGGACACCGTGTGATTACACGATCCACATCCAAGAGTTGAGGATAACTACAGGAACACTGATTCCCTCTCCGTAAGATCTCACCTATTGCAGTTTTAGGTCTTTACTATCAATATTCACTCGGCGGACTATTCCTGGTCGGGTCTTATGAGGCTGCGTGTGTGATTACCGTGGTTTAGATATTCCGTCACTTTGGAAGGGTTACGAGGTCCACTCGTTACCGGTGTCTTTCGCAACGGATAGGTTGTCTAACTGTACACCATTTAGATACAGAAGGATTACTATACATTATACGCCTTGAAAAAGTCTCAGGAATGAGACGAAACACGTGTCGGCGGTATGAGCTGTGAAGTTTTTATCTTTATGAACTTTTGAAATAAAGATTTTGAATATTACTTTCTGCACTGGATCTTTGCATCTATAAAAAACGTTACTCTTGGATTGGACTTTATTTTAGCTGGTGCTCTTTCTCCTTACACTAAAGGTGTAATCATGAGACACCTGGAGATCTAGTACTGTCTAGAATAGATACACTTAAGTCCACTTCTGGTGTGCTGGCAGAGCCCCCCTTCTTTTTCTGTATAGATTCAAGGCACACTTTGTGTGCTAGGCAACACCTTGGGGTGGTGGGTGTTAACAGGGCTATTTGAGCACCCGTGTTTTGTGGTCATTATACTATAGAACAGGCTTATTTTTGTGTATATTACATATTAGAGGAACCTAACGAATGTGCGGACATTTCTCCATTTGGGGGACACTACTGCCAAAAATCTTTTTATATTTACATATTGTTTTTGGTATCTGTTAGTCTAGAAACTGAATTGAATAATTATCTGTGAACAGGAGTTGACGGGGTCTGTTCTTTTGTATGGAAAGGAAAATATAAAAGAGACATGTCACTTTGAAAATGTTTCCATTCGAATATTGCTCTGTGTGTGTGTCTGAGTCAGAGAATGGGTGAAAATGTTGGGAGTGTCTGAACATGGCCATCTTTGAAAGACTGTTTCTTGAATGAGGTATACCTGTCAACGATCATAATGCCATGATTTAGCAAATTATGTTTTGGATGCTGTTGTCGCCGAAAGGGCACGCGTTTGGATGAAAATCAACCTGCCCCGCCCGAGGGCAGTCCAAGTTATGATATGTATGTTAAACATGGTATTACACCCATTTTGTTTAATACGCTATGACATAAAAATACTAAAGACAATGTGGAGTTGCAATGGCCCATAACCAGGTGTTTTCTAAACAAAGTCAACATGTGATGTTCGATTCTTTAAACTTGTGGCAGAAGAAAGTGAAGCGTAGACGTATAAGGGTGGAGAAATTATGTAAAATAAAGGGAGGTCAGATGATTACGCAGAAAGCCATAGCTTATGATAAAGCTCAGACCGAAAAGGGAATCGATTGTGCAGACAGACAATTTAGATTACAGACGGATAAAAGTTATATGACCAGGACTGAAGCGGAATATGAGATGGAGGATTTATTGGATACTCGTCCACCTCCGCCTTATGCCCCACAACGTATATAATTGTTGTTCCCTCCCCTCCAGGACAAGTCCCTTTAGCCTCTGCCGCTGTTGTTTCCTCTTCCTCTGCCTCTCCGGGAACGTCCTCTGTCTTATCTCCCTCTGTTTCTGAGACGGTTACCTTATGGTCCATTACATTGCCTTCCTCAATTATTTCCACAGTTGTCTCGTCTCCCCCTTCACTTGCGTGGGCTCCCCTTCTCTTGCGTAGGCTTCCCAGTCTGCGAGCACAACCCCATCCTTGGTTGCTTCAACTCCAGCTCGTGTTCCGGGAATTTTGGATACACAAAAGTTGTTTACTCGTTCGACTGTGGGACTCACTGAAAAACAGATGATTGAATATAAGTCATCTCAGTGGATGTGACAGCCCATTTATACTATAGCTGACATATGGAGTACGCTTCGAGACTTTGAGCCCGTTATGCAGCAACATGCCTTGAAACATATGGCTACATGTCTTATTACTTTATGGGAACAGTGTTTTCCAGGAGGGATGGCCCCCCAAGTGATATATGATATTCGGGACAGGGCTCATAAGTCTGATCTTAGACCAGAGGAAGTGTACAAAAATGCTGAGGTTTTGTTAAGTTATTGAGAACGAATGCACCAAAAATGTACCTTATGGGACTCTCAGCACCCTATGCGGGAAGTCCATCCTATTTTTCACCCTGAGCTACTGGAACGTAAAAATTATCAGGATGTAGTGATTAGACCTCGTGTATAGGTGCGCGTACAGGAGCAGTGGGCCCACAACCCCTGGAAAAGGAGTGAGGTCCTTTTGTTAAAATTGCAGCTACCTGACCCCCGTAAAAACCCTACAGCTTACTACAAGGAGCTTACAGAAGCGGCTTCCTCAGCCGGTATGACCTTAGCTGAAATAGAGCTATTTTTCGCGTTGATAGTCCCTGTTGATGTACAGCTTCAGGTGCATGATCAGGATCATGCTGCAGAATTAGGTGGGACATGGGATCAGATAAAAGAATGGGATAAGGAATGTAAGCCTGGTGATAAACCAAAACCCGAACTGTTGGCCTTACCCGGCCCTATTATTACTTGCATGCATTCCTTGATTCCACCTCGTAAGGTGGATTGGGATAAATTGACAGCATTTAAACAGAAGAAAGATAAAAGTGTCTCTGACTTTTTCACTAGATTTGAAGGTGTATTCATTGATTTTAGTGGACAGGATTTATCAGTGGAAGGTGGAATACGATTATTTGTTAGTCGTTTTGTGACCAACTTGTTACCAGAAGTCTCTGCGTAGCTACAAGCCGCTGAGAGTACTTGGACCACTTCTACGCCCTCTGTAATATTGAGTATGGCTCAATATTATGAACATAGGGAGAATGAGCGTAAGGATAAAACGGAAAAGAAAGCAAAGGATCTTAAAACACAGGTGTTGATGCAACAGGTTGTTCGAGGACGAGGCATATAAAAAGGCAGTAGAGGGTTCGTCCCGAGGGGGGCGGGAACTGGATGAGGAAGAGGTTCCGCTGTTAATCTGGGAATAAACCAGAGCGTCTATTGCAAGGAAGAAGGGCATTGGCGATATCAGTGTCCTTTATTGTTGGCCCAGAATGGGGCTATAAGAGAGAGAGGAAGAGGCAGAGGTGGTGTGGATCAAAGTGATATGCGAAGAGAGGAGGCAACGCACGTTGGATCAGAAAAGAACTATTTCGATAATCCAAGAGGTAGGCAGTATTATAATGAAAATTGTGTAAAGGATGCAACCGAAGGTTATGACTATGCAAGGACAGAGTGGGGGCCAGGTGTCAGTACCCGTTGATCAGCAAGGTCCTTATGTGAAGGCCCATTTGATTGGGACCTCTGAAAAATTCTTAGTTGATACGGGTGTGACGAATAGTTCTATTTCTCGTTCACGGGGCTGCTCTGTCTGGGCAAAGTAATGTTTCGGTGGGATTCTCAGGAATTCGGGTGGTGAGCTCCATCTCCAAACCCATTCCATTTATGATTGGTCCAGTTACGGTAGACTTTCCATTTCTCTTGACCGCCCACTGTGGTGAAAGCTTAATGGGGTTAGATTTATTAAAGAAATTACATGCCTAAATACATTGTTCGCCTGACGGTGTCTGTTTGACTGGCAAACACACTTTAAAGTGTTTTACTAAAAACAAACCCCTCCCTCCTGAGTTCGCTGGTATCCTGGCGACACTGTGGGCCACTGGAGACACCGATGTAGGATTATTAAAGATTCTACCCGTTTATATCACCTTAAAGCATAACGCTCAACTACTGCGCATACCTCAGTACAAGATCTCTCCGGCCGGTGAGAAAGCTTTGCTCTCCATCATACAAGAATTGATCAAAAAGGGTGTGGTGGAGGAGACAGCTGCTAATATATGCAACAGTCCCATTTTGCCGATTTTGAAAAAGGCTCCGGTTGGCAGTGACCCTGACCATGTTGATACTTATCTTTTTGTGATTGATTTGCGAGAATTTAATAAAATAGTGGAGCCCCAATACCCAGTGGTTCCGGACATCAATACTATTCTCACTATGATTCCTCCCACTGCAAACTATTTTTCCGTGATCGATTTGAAGAATGCTTTCTTCAGCATTACGATACATCCCGATAGTCGTCATATTTTCGGCTTCTTGTTATCTGGTCGCAGCTTCAGATTTTGCCGCGCTCCCCAGGGGTACACAGAGAGTCCTAGTATCTATAGTCAAGCTTTGAAAACATATTTGGTTGATTTGGTCTTGCCCCCCGGTAATGTACTTTTGCAATATGTTGATGATCTGTTGGTGGCCTCGGATAATGAGAAAGGTTGTAAGGAAGCCACCGTTAAATTATTGGCTCATTTAGCTGCTAATGGCAATAAAATCTCCCTTCCTAAATTCCAATACTGTCGACAGGAGGTGACCTACCTAGGTCATCTACTGTCGAAAGATGGGAGGAGACTAACCCCTGAGCGTGTGACCACCATTTCTAACATGCCTGTGCCTCGCACTCAACGTGATGTTCGTGCATTTCTTGGCATAACTTCTTACTGTCGCCAATGATCCCTAACTTTTCCCTTCTCACTAAACCTCTCCTGTACTTAACCACTAAAGAAGTGCATGAACCTTTACCCTGGAACGATGATTGTCAAAATGCTTTTGATTCTTTAAAAATTGCGCTTTGCACTGCACCTGTTCTTGGTACTCCTGATTACCAGAAACCTTTTGTGCTTTATGTACATGAGGTGGACGGTTGCTCGCTTTTTGTGTTGACACAAGGATTTGGTGGTAAGCAGAGACCTTGTGCTTATTTCTCAGCAGTGTTGGAGCACTCCCTAGCTGTTTAAGGGTTACTGCTGCGGTCGCAGTGGCCATTTGACAGTCAGAAGGGTTAATTCCGATTGCTGACCTCATAGTGATGGTACCGCATGCTGTGGATACATTATTGAACAAAACGAAAACCCAGCACCTTACGAGTGCGTGTCTTACAGGTTATGAATTGACTTTGCTTGCTCCCCACATTACGATGAAATGATGTGCCACCCTGAACCCTGCTACGTTACTACCCCTCCTTTCGGACGGAGGAAGAGACAAAGGGACGGGTAGACCTCACAGATATTCCTCTATCTGACCCCCAAGGGGAATTTTATGTCGATGGCTCTTGATTCAAACTACCAGATGGCACGACAACTCCTGCATATGCGATAACTATTCTTCACACTGTAGTTGAGGCTTCTCTAGTACTTTATAAATCAGCTCAGGCAGCTGAGATAGTGGCATTTCTCCGGGCTTGTGAGTTAAGTGAAGGAGTGAGAGTAAATATTTACACAGACAGCCAATACGCCTTCTGCTTGGCTCATAGTTTTGTCCGACTGTGGGCAGAAAGGGGTTTTCTTACTTCCCATGGACAGCGAATACAACATGTCCCTTTGATTTTACGATTACTGACTGCATTGACATTACCAGAAATGGTGGCTGTAGTTAAATGCAGTGCACATAAGACAGTTGTGGATGCTGTGGGTGAGAGTAATGCCTTTGCTGATCAGGTAGCTGAAGAAACTGCAAAATCTAAAATGACCTCAATGTTCGTGACTACTTCTGCTAGGTGGGTGATGGAAACAGAAATGTTTGACAACACTATGGAGAGTGTACGGGAAATACAGAAAGAAGCTATTCTTGCAGAACTGGCTCACTGGGAAAAGGAAGTGGGGAAATTAGATTCAAATGATTGCTGGATTGACGTGACAGAGAAACAGCGATGGTTGTTGCCCAATGCATTAGTAAATGGTGTAGTGACCATGGCACGTGGTTCAGCACATATCGGGGCAAAAGGTATTTGTGCATTATTAGACCCTGTGTGGAATAATCCCAATATCCCAAGTACTGCTGCTCATTTGGTACAATATTGCATGGTTTGTTTATGACATAATCCTGGGGACAGGGAACCTGTTTTGAGTAGAAATTTTGCCCCACCATCTTTGCCTTTTGAGTTGCTCCAAATGGATTATATCCAACTGGAGCGCGTGAATAATTTGAAATATGTCCTGGTCGTGGTGTGCGCTTTCAGTAAATGGGTGGAAGCCTACCCGACCAAAGAAAATACTGCTCTGGCAACAGCAAAGGCTTTGATATAGGAATTCTTCCCACGCTATGGATTGCCTCGGGTGATCTGGAGTGATAACGGGGGACACTTTAATGCAGCTCTTATCAGTCACATTTGCAATGGATTACAGATTAAGCAGAAAATTCATGCGGCTCGACACTCCCAGTCCGCTGGGTTCGTCTAGAAGTAACATGGAATACTGAAACTCAAACTAGCAACATTTCAAGAAAGTACTGGGTTAAGGTGGCCAGATGCCCCACAATTGGCATTGATGTCAATACAGGTTACCCCACATTCTCATTCTGGCTTGTCTCCTTATGAGGTAATTTTTGGGTGCCCTGCCAATGTCTGGGGAGTCCCGAGACCCAGAGCATTTCATGATATTGAGTATTCTATGTTGACAGACTATCTGTATGCTTTGACTAAAGACCTTCGTTCCATTCATCAACAGGTTTCCGCAGTCTTGCAGCCCCTGCCACAGGGTCCCGGACATCATTTGGAGCCAGGACAGTGGGTTCTGGTCCGTAACTATCAGCGGAAATCCAGCCTGGATCCCCGTTGGTTTGAACCACTTCAGATCTTATTGGCCACGCGGACGGCGGTGAAGGTGAACGGCAAGCGACATTGGATTCATGTATCACAGGTGAAGAAAATGCCCCTCCCGCTTCCTTATGGTCAGCAAATCCAGGAAGGAGTTCTGACCCAGGAAAGTGAACGAGCCCCTCACTTTGTCCCTTTTTCGGATGCCCAGGAAATTGGAGAAGGGCAAGGAGAAGGGGTACCAGGCTCGGAAGGGGCTCTGTCATCTGCACAAGTGATTGCCCAGGATTCTGTGGCCCCGGTAGTTGAACAAGAGGCTTTCAGTATCCCTGCTGTAACGGATTGATCATCCTCTGTTTTGTTCCCTGATCAGTAAGTGCCTGGCCATGCTTGCTACAACCTGCAGCCCAGAAAAAATCACAGTACCCCAGGTGAAGATGGTAGGAGATAGGGAGAGACTTGAGTGATAGGGTACAAACCTGTCTGTCCCACAAATGTCTGTTAGATGCCCTTCTGGGGTACTGAGCGAGACACTGGACTGGACGCGTTGAGAGCCTTGAACATTTTCTTGCTCTGTTCAGAAAGAAAGACTGAAATTCTTGTGTAACAAACCCAGGTTGTGTTTTCTTCAAGAGTTTTGTGAGGACAGAACTCCAACGTGAGAAGATTGTTTGGTTTCATTTGTGATGAACAATAGGAGCCTGCCTGTGAGGCTCTAAACTGACACAGTAAAGAAGCACCCTCTGGCAGGTTGGACTGCATTGCCCGAGTTTATTTTTGGACTTTTTGCTATTATGTATCCCTTTGCCCGTTTTGTTCCCGAAGAGGAATGCCCTTTTGCGCCAGGTTATATTCCTGTAAATATGCCTGTCTTTTCTAGTTGGACTCAATGTGTGAAATTGCATTCGTGGTCATTATAGCGACATTGCTAATCATATTAATGGGAGTATTCATATATCTAGAATTTTGCCATCCCATGCATTCTGTTTTAGGAACCACTACCCCAACTCAGGAACATGTGTTTTACACTTTGGCACCACATAAGGAATGGCACCGTCAGACTTATACGAAAAATGTATTTGGTGAAATGTTTAATCAAACACATAGCGCTACCGATACTACGAATTGTTGGGTTTGTGGCCTTCTGCCATCTGGTATGCACAAGCACGATTTATTCATATCCTTACCCGTGTCTTATTTGGGAAGTTGCGAAGCATGGTTTAAATGACTTTCGATGATGTATATGCATTATACAGTAGACACTCAAAGATTTTCAGAAAAAGACTATAAAATGATTTTAGCATATATTGAAGTTCACCAAGGATTTGACCCTGATGGAAATAATGGAGAGGGATCATTAGATCCGAATGCATGTATGAATATGTACACCACACATGAAAACATCACTTGGTTGAGGAATTAAATTTTGGATTTTGCTGAGTTTAATTTCACCCAATACTTCCACCACTTTCAAGATCGGAATGTTACAGATGATAGGGCCATTCCAGTACCTATATTGAATAGCACCTCTGCATTCTGTGTTCAGGGAGCAGGATACATATCAGTAGAAGAGAGTCAATGTAATTACATCTATTGGTTACGTACCTTTAGCAGCCCTCCGTTGTTAACCCCTCCTAATGTATATTTTTTCTGTGGAGAAAATGCCTATACTTGGCTTCCCCGAGGTTGGGCTGGACAGTGTTATCTGTCTTTTCTATACCCCCCAGTTTATATAGCCCCTCCTAACTATCACAAGGATCGCCATTAGGTATGGGAGGATTTTGCAGATCCACGATCCGCGGATTTTGCGGATTTTGCGGATCCGCGGATTTGTCCATCATAGTGGGTGAATGGCGGGAAGACGGTACAAACCGCGAGTGTGTGGGCGGGGCCAAACGGGCAGGGCTTCCATGCGAGTTCACACATGCTTCTTGTGTGTATAAAAGGTCAGAGAAAGATCAGTTCAGCAGATGAAGAGAAAGAAGCTCCTGGTCACAGGAACAGCACAGGTATTGCGCTCGTGAAAGTCAAGGATGCAAAAGCCTCTATCCAGCATCACAGCTGATTTTCCACGGCTTTCAGCGGCCATGTGTGTGTTACTATGCAATCGCCCCGAGGGGTGCAGGGTTCCCTTGGGTGAGCTGTCCATCATAGTGGGTGAATGGCGGGAAGACGGTGCAAACCGCGAGTGTGTGTGCGGGGCCAAACGGGCAGGGCTTCCATGAGACTTCACACATGCTTCTTGTGTGTATAAAAGGTCAGAGAAAGATCAGTTCAGCAGATGAAGAGAAAGAAGCTCCTGGTCACAGGAACAGCACGGGTATTGCGCTCGTGAAAGTCAAGGATGCAAAAGCCTCTATCCAGCATCACAGCTGATTTTCCACGGCTTTCAGCGGCCATGTGTGTGTTACTATGCAATCGCCCCGAGGGGCGCAGCGTTCCCTTGGGTGAGCTGTCTATCATAGTGGGTGATTGGCGGGAAGACGGTGCAAACCGCGAGTGTGTGGGCAGGGCCAAACGGGCAGGGCTTCCATGCGACTTCACTCATGCTTCTTGTGTGTATAAAAGGTCAGAGAAAGATCAGTTCAGCAGATGAAGAGAAAGAAGCTCCTGGTCACAGGAACAGCACGGGTATTGTGCTCGTGAAAGTCAAGGATGCAAAAGCCTCTATCCAGCATCACAGCTGATTTTCCACTGTAAATTTGGGAAGAAGGCACACCTGCCTCGACGACGCTCATGATTGTTTTTGGGCTGATGAATGAGTCACAGGAAGGGCATGTTGTAAATATTTTACGATGGCGCCGGCAAGCTGCCAGCGCCATCCTAAAATACTTACTAAATTAGCTTCAACAGGAAGCTCTAATAGATAAAATAAAGCAGGTGCGAGCACCTGCTTTATTTTATCTATTAGAGCTTCCTGTTGAAATTAACTTAGTAACTATTTTAGGATGGCGCTGGCAGCTTGCCGGCTCCATCGTAAAATAGTTACAAGTTGACAGGCCAGCCAGGCTTCAACTTTTGCCCCCGGAATCCGCCGCTCGCGGATTGGCGAATTCGCGGTAAATTCGCGGGAGTTCGCAGATCGCAAATTTACCGAAAATTCGCAAAATCCGCGAGCGGAACGGATTTTGCGCTCATACTTAATCACCATTTAGATAAACGGAGCTTGCTGTTTATAAGAAATAGAAGAGAGATAGATATCATTGACATAGATCAGACAGATAATCCCGAACAGCATTTTATCAACATTGTATAAGGAGCATTTCTTATTTGGGGACCCATAATCACCAGCAAAGAAGTACACCGTTTGTGCAGAGTAGTTGAAAGGGTAATTAACACCACTGCAGGGATATTGGCTAATTTGACTGTAGAGCTACAAGCGACGAGACTCGTTTCGCTTCCAAACCGTATGGTTTTAGATGTTATATTGGCAGATCGAGGAGGAGCATGCCGTGTGATCGGCAGTTCCTGTTGTGTTTATATCCTTGATTCCGCCCCCTCTGTTCATTTAGCCATTTAGAAGTTACATCGTTTGGCTTCTGAAATACATGCAGAGACTGGTACCTGGTCCCTCTCTGGTTGGTTCTGGGGTCTGCTATCTACTTGGGGATGGAAAATGTTGATGGTGCTGGCAAGTGTAGCGGGTATCAAATTCACTGGTTGCCTTTGCATACAATGTGGACCTGCATGATGCTCTTATTGCGCAATTAAACTTACTTCCTCTGTGGCTGGTCCCTCCCCAGCAGTGGTAAAGGCCCAGTTAGCACAGCAGGAGGTTAAGGATTTAATGCAGATTGATGAAGGAATAGTTGAAGATTGAGCTGCCTTACTTAGCTACATCATGCTAAAAGGGCCATTCTGAGGGATAAAAATTAGATTTCCCCTACATGAGGAGTATCGGACTTATATTATGTTAGCATGATGTATCTATATATCCTCTCTGTTTGATATATATACATAATATTATTTGTATATGTGCTAACTGGAAGGAAAAGGTTTATTCTTCCCCTGTGTTTCTAGTATTAACAGACTAGGCCGAAAAACATACAGACGCCATTTTTCCTTCTGACTCGAACACGAGCTGTGATCACGTGTCACTCTCCAGCATTTGTCAAGCCCCAGTTCATTTGAGTTACTGAAAGCAGCCAAAGGTAAACTGTTTTCTCTCTGTCCTGGGATCTCAAGGTCGCATCAGGCTTTGGGTGCGATAAGCACATTCCAGGAGGTGCCGTGCCTACACTCCTGGGCACCAAGATGAAAGGGAGTCACCCCTCCTGACCTTCTCAGTAATAAATAGTAAAGCCTTATAACTAATCATGTGTGCCATATATAGTCCTTCCTTGGGGCCCGAGGGCCAACTGGTGGTTTTCCTTTTACAGTGATTCTATGAGTTGAACTGAAAGTATATAGCCTTCTGTTTGAATGTAAGCCATCTCCGGGTACCTGCAGGGTGAGGATTGGAGAGGCTCCTCTATAGAGTATTTTGCTTAGTAAATTATTGAACCTTCTTCACTGCCTACTGACTGATTATTTGGTAATGGGATTGGGGCTATTGGTAGGTATAGCCCTATGTCGTACTTCACATATGCAAACACTACGGCATCAGTGTGTTAAACCAAAACCGGTGATTGAACAAGCTCTTTTAACCCCTTCCCAGCTCATGACGAGCTCAGCTCGTCATGCAGTACACTGGTCGTTTGCTTATGGCGAGCTGAGCTCATCATGAACAACGGAAATCCGAAGACTTCAGCACCGAGCGAGAATTGCTGTAGCATTCAAGGTGTTAAAATCTCCAGGGGAGTAGGGCAGGGTTGGGTATTGTCCCCCTTCTCCCTATACACAAAGGACGTTGAAAATGCACTCACAGTGGCTACTAGGGATGGCCCCCTCTTTGAAAATCAAATGCTACCAATACTGGCTTACGCGGATGACACAGTCTTAATCGCCAGAACGGGGATTGGGATGCAAAGGCTGAGAACCGCATATGTCTCTTTTATGGATTCACTACAGCTGAAAGTGAGCCAAACTAAGGGCTAGATGTAGGTAATCCAAAAATACCGATTCTAAAATACAGAATTTTACCGATTCAGTATTTTAGAATCTGTATTTTGGATGTAGGTAAAAAATCTGTAATTTTTACCAATGCGGTAAAATTCGGTATCTGTCATCCTGAATTTACTGAATCGGAATTTACATAATCGGTATTCACCGAATCGGTATTTCCCAATCATTCCTATGGGCCTTTTGGCCCATAGGAATGAATGTGAAATACCGATTCGGTAAATACCGATTCGGTAATTCCCAATCATTCCTATGGGCCTTTTGGCCCATAGGAATAAATGTGAAATACCGATTCGGTAAATACCGATTCGGTAAATACCGAATCAGAAAGGGAAGAAAGTGAAACCTAGTAGTCAGCTAATCAGGTGCTACCACCCACCCCATCCCAACCAGAAACTGCCCAAATCCACCGAGGTGGAAGTAATTACATGCTGCAGGAGAGGGAGAGCAAGCAGAGCAGAGTCACTGAGCCACAGGAAAACTTTATTTGTGCTTTTAAATTGTGAAAATGGCAAGCAGCAGTGAAAAGGAACATTCAGAGAGGAAGCGAAAACTTACATTTAGCAGCATGGAGCTGCAGGTCCTTGTGGAGGAGGTTGTTAAAGAACACCTGAAATTGTTTGGCAAGCAGTCCCTGACTGTGGCTGAATCTGCAAAAAAAAAGATTTGGCTGGAAATACTGACAAAGGTGAATGCTGTAGGAGTGACTCCAAGGGACATAGATGACCTAAAAAAGAGACCTCAGTAGCATTACCAAAAAGAAAATAGCAGACCTCCACAAAGAGGCAAAGAAAACAGGAGGAGGGAAAAACCGTGTACCACCCCTGACTGAGCTGGAGGTGATGGTGGGGTCCACCATAGAACCAGAGAGTGTCTGTGGACTGGGAGATGCAGACAGCTCAGCCAGAGCTGTCACCAGAAAAGGTAAGACACATGCACAGCAATCACCCCCACCCTATCAATTTCCCTTTTCCCTATGTGGCAAACTTTACCCCACTGCAGTAGAGGTAGTATCAGACAGGAACAATGCATCATGGGACATGTAGTATTTGAAAAACCTACCATGTCATACAACACAGCAATGAAGAAGTTAGGCAACACATATCTGACATAATGGCAATATGTACAGTGTTTGGTTGAAAAAATATTGAGACAGGAGCACAGAGCTAATGTACGCTTTTATGTCTACAGGTGAGACATCTCGCAGGCATTCCAGGGAGGAGGAAGGCACAGCATCACAGAGGGATGACAGCCAGGAAGCAGGCACAAGTGCAGAGAATGTCACAGAGGACACTGGTACACAAACACCACTGTCACCATCCCAAGACCTTGAAATGTCTCCACATCTGCAGGAGTCCCCAGAATATTTAGGATCCCCTCTCCTACTGTCCTCACCTGAACTGCCTGTGTCACTGGCGCAAACATCACATGCACCTCAAAAGAGCAGGAGGCATGCTGTTGCTCCACTGGTAGAAATGGAAACTTCAGCTGGTGAAATGGAGGGTGAAGACACTCAAACCTTGGCTGGGGAAGGAAGCACTGCAACACAGCAGTCCAGTGCAGAGGCTGGTGGTATAGGTATCAGATGCCGCAGGCCAAGAGGTAGCTGTGATGCACAACATTTTGAGCGTCCCAGTGTCTTTCTTGGACTGAAGGGTACCATGGTTAAGATCCAAAGAATGCAGGGGAAGGTCAACCAGTCTGTGCAACGCCAGATGTGGACCCTGAATACACATATGGAAAACATAGGGAAGGGCATCGGTGCACTGGTAGATGAGAATAAAAACATGGCATCAGGTATGAGGGAGATGGCCACAGGTGTACGGGATATGACACAATCAGTGCAACTCCTGTGCAGGAAACCGGACCAGGACAGGTTAGCAAGGCGCAAGGACAGACAACATGCGCAGCAACAAAGTAAGGCTATGAACCGTGTGGCCACAGCCACTGCCCTTATCTGCAGACGATGCATCAACATGCAAGAGGGACTAACACACAGCAGCAGTGAGGGGTCCAGAGGCCTTGCAAGGGTGACCAGTGCTGCAGAGGTGCTGCTTACAGCACGGACAGCACAAACTGCTGCTCTGGATGTACAGGAAAGTGAGGAAAGCACCAGTAGGAGCAGCATGACAAGCCCCCTTGTAGTTGAGACAAGGAGGAGCAGCAGGCGCCATGGTGACCCAACAACCCAAATACCCAGTGAGGACAGCCAGCCACTTTCAACTGGCACTGTTAGGCATGCCCCGGAAACGACTTGTACAGTCCACTCTCCATGAACTTAAATGGGGAAGTGAGACAGGAGTATCATCATTACATGGCAGACATTTTTGTAGGAAATCTTTAAATTTGAGTACCTGCGTAGTGCAAAATATTAAACTACGTTGGGTGCATGCTCCACCTATCTGTGTGTGTTTACTTACTCAGAAAAAGTTCTGTATGATCTCTGCTCTTCTCTGTCTGCCATCTGTTGGTGGCGCAACTCCTGCTGTGTTTGGGACAGGCAGCGCATGTTCATCATTGTGGTTCTCATAGTCACTCAATTCCACCTCTTTGCCTTTCTTCATTGCAAGGTTGTGTAACATTGCGCAAGTTGAAATTATCTTAAAGCAGATTATAGGTGAATATTGCCTTGCACCTCCACTTTTGTGGAGGCAGTGGAACCTGCTTTTCAAGAGCCCAAAGGTGCACTCCAAGACGTTCCTTGTGGATTTGTGTGCCTGGTTGTAACGTCTCTGGCTATGGGTTGTAGGGTTGAGGTAGGGTGTCAGGATGAATGAGCGGACGGCATATGAACTATCCCCTGTTTGAGAAAGAAAAATCCTTTACTCACATGCACACATACACATGCATTGGCAACATCTATTAGGGTGTGTCACAGTGTTTTACCTAGAAAGTATCCTTCGCCAAATTCCCCCGCTGTCAGGCGTGTGTAGATCGCACTGTTCTGAAAGATGTAGGAGTCGTGGGTACTTCCTGGGAACTTGGCCACAATGTCTGTGATGATGTTGTTAGCATCACAGATTACCTGTACATTTATGGAGTGGGTTGACTTCCTGTTCCTGTAAAAGTACTCTGTGGCAGCAGGTGGGCATATGTGGGTGCCATCAATACAGCCAATCACGTGTGGAAAATGTGCTATTTGATGAAAGTCAGTCTTGGTTTTGAGCAGTTCCACATGTGTGTCCGGGAAGCTGATATAATGATGCATCCTCTGCATCATGGCGTCAAGGAACTTCCTGAAAAACAGCAGCTCTGAGACACCCCACCTGCCACAGCCATCACCCCCTGGTAACTCCCCGATGCAAGCAGGTGTAGGCTACAGAGCACCTGCACATGAGGTGGGATAGCATGAGCCATTGGGGTGGGGTGCTCCAAAAGTGGGTGCAGGTCCCTGATCAAGTCCAGGATGGTTTGAGGGTGTAGCCTGTACCTTTGCAGGATCTCTGGTTCTGTCAGTTGAAATAGTGTTATCCTCTGCCTGTACACTTGCTTCTCCCTTAGCCAGACCCTCTCTTCTGCTTCCTGTAGCCGTAGCCGCCTTGCTATCACGTAGAATGCCGCCATTCTGGTCACACTGTTTCATTTTGGGTCCATATTTATACCCTGCACCTGGTTACCACCTGCTTTCAATCCATGGTAAATACCGACTCTTAAATACCGAATGTCATGATATTCGATATTTTAGAAGTCTCCTACATCTCAAAACCCATTTTTTGCCAATTCTTATTTACCGATTCGGTAAATACTGATTCGGTAAATTCCGAATCGTTATTTTACCGACTCATATTTACCGATTCGGAATATTTTTGACTCCTACATCTCATTCTCCAAATACCGGTCGGTAACGGCCGAAATTCTGTACTTTCGGCCGTTACCGACCGGTATTTGCCTACCTACATCTGGCCCGAAGTCTTTAGTAATAATAGCTGGGGCTATAAAAAAGAAAAAATGCTGCACTTCCGCTCGGATGCAGAAAAAAAATTAGTTTGGGACACTTTGTCCATCAGTCTGCCTGGAAACTTTGGGCAACAATATGGTGAATTTCTAAAGTTGCCATTTGTGTTAAATTCGATTTAATGCCTTGATACCTTGAAGTACCATATTTAGTAGACACATTCAGAAGTTAGCAGTGCTGAGTTGTCAGCATGTAACTGTACTTGCAAATGGCGCTACTATCCTTTCCAACATAATGATGACAATGAACTATCAGAACATGTAAATGCACCCTCTCTTTAGGGCTCAGTAGGCCTGCCTTGGTGGTGACCTATAAATATGAAAAGGAAGGTTTGGGTTTTGGTAATACTTTAAATGGCAAAATCGAGTTAGAAGTTTCTAAACTAGTCAACCAGCCTTCAATGGCAGTTTGGGTCTCATGTTCTACCTTGTCACATTAATGGTGGCACAACCAGTGCTGTAGTCCATGAGGGACACTGAACTTACAGACCCTTAAAATTGTCCAAACATCCTAAAGCCTGCTCACTGGGTCGTGCTGCTCTAGAATAACAAAATCAACATGCCGCCGGTTAAGGGGTCAGCTGGGAACTGTAGTCCGAGGGAGAGGGGTGTTTGATGGGTGGAACAGGGAGTCCGCAGAGATACAACATATCTTTTCATGAAAGTAGAAGTCGAGAATGTGCTCACCCTCTTATCAGGCCCACCAGTGAGACAACACCTAAGGCCTTGCACACACCATCTGAAAGAGACAGCAAGCCCAGTCTCAGACACTGCAATATCAAAAATACACAAGGCCAAAGGAAAGCTTTTCGACCACCTCCATTCTCTTCTGATAAAAAGGAATAGCCAATTCACTTGAGAAGCCCAAATCTAGCCCAACAGGAAGTTTCAAGACGAAGAGCTTAGTCAAGACACCTGGTGCCACTGGGAGAGTCACATTGCATGGCACATCATGCCTTGACTTAAGGAGTATACACTTGACCTCAGGGCACATTGCAATCGCTACCTGCATTAGTTTGAGACACACACCCTCATGTATATCACTTTTGCACATGTAGGTCAAAACCACTAACCACACCTATAGCACCTCCTATGTACTCCTTGGAAAGAGGGGCTTGTGATGCCGATGGAGCCCTAGCTAAGATTGGTGACACCCCATGTCAAACTGATTACCCTGTAAAAATGTTGCACCAACTTTAGAGTTAGGTAAGGAGAGAGCAGAGACCCGAAATCCCATAAGAATGACAAGGCCAAACAAACCCTTGAAATTAATACGTAGCATGATACACCAACTGGGGCCACCTTCCGGGGCCCACTAAAAATTATGTGAATGAATGGGGAAAAGGCACACCCCTCAAAACAAAAAGCACAGGAACCCCGAAGGAAAAATGATGGCGCATGCAAAAACTTATTGTTATTGAACTTGCAAAACAAACATAGCTCTTATTCAACAGGTTGGAAATTGAACGTCTAAGTGCACCACCTTTTCAACAGTCACATCATCACTCTGACAGTATCTACAGTGTGCAAATTAAGGACTATGAACTGTACAGTTATCTTTTGCCTAGACATTTTTGACTAAAGACACTACCAAATTGCCAGAATATCACCAACACTTCCCCTGGATCCAGTCAAAATGTTTGCAATGTTCCATAAGGTATGTATTGTGGAACTTCTATGTACCTTCTGTTTGCTATGGGTGTTTCGGGACCCATTAATCATCAAAGTACTGCCTATTCTGATGGAGTCTACCCCAACGTTATGCCCTTGAATGAGGACCTCTCCCACATCACTCAAAATTACAACAAACCCAACACTAGCATTTCACATGCAGTACATAGAGCCCTCTTACACAACATGTGGTATCAGCACATGACCACCGTGGGCTTCCAGACAAGGCCCAGGTCACGTTACGTTTGTTTGCCCCCGAAAAAAAAATGCCTTCTCCACCTATATCAATGTTGAACCCCATAGAGAAGTAGTGAACTGGCCTCATACGACATCAATCCCACACCACTGTACCTTTTCACCGAGCTTACCAACATTCAAACAAAGATAGATGTGATGTACAGGAGGGGCACCAAAGGGGAGGATACTGTTTGGCCCAGAGGCGTTCCAGAAAAGAGATTCTTGGAGGTAGCTAAACCACCACACCAATGCACAAACAACTCTGCTCCTGCCTTAATCTGTGGTCGCAAGGTGGCCATAACATTTCTGGGGCTGTCTTCTTTAATAACAAATGAACCCCAGGCATAGACTTACAATGTATGGCAATCTACCTCGATGATACAAGGGGAAACAAGTGTCGTACGGGATGGTTAAACAACAGCGCAGATACCCCATGTCAGGAAATTTGGGACATTGAGGTGGATAGATATACATGGTTAGAAGGGAAGTGACAACCCTTAATTGTACGGAAACTTACACTGTATTTCTTGTGTTTCAGAGGAAAGGGAACCATTCCAATGGGAATAAATGAGAACTGTTGTACAGCGCTGCACAGTTCAGACATGCAATGGGGCATCTCTACACTGATGGATACCTACTGCTGGTGTGGCGAGATTGCCTAAAGTCTTCTTGTCCTCAAATAGCGTGGCTTCTTCTTCCTCATCATCATACCCACCAGACCCTGGTTATTAAAGGAAAGGTATTTCAGAGTTGCACCAACACCCTCTAAGGAAGAAGATGACTCTGTTGCACCAGGTTCAAGAGGAAAAAACTGCTGACTATTTTGGCTAGGCTCAGGACATGGACATTGCTGATGTATTCAGATTATTTTCTGACACACAAATAAACAAAGGGGGATCCATACCCTTCTTCACAGTGCAAATGAAAGCGAACACCCTCTGGTTATTGAAAACCAGGTGTGAGCTGCTCAAGATTATGAACAGCACTGAGCTTGGCCTTAAGGTGTTCAAGGAAGAACTGAGAGCCCTCTGCCTCATGGTGATGCAACATCAATATGTGTTGTACTTAATGACCACAATAGAGGAAGGGTTGTGTGCCAATATCTTTGTGTCCTCCTGCATGTTTATCCCAGGTAAAGACCTGGATAATGGAACTTTGACGCTTGTCATCCAGGCGCTGCACCATTTACAAAGAGACGTGTGAGAAGGGAAGTGCCCCAGAGCAGGCATGGTATCTAAACTGGTTTGCCTGGCTCCTCTGGTGACTGACCAGACTGTGCATATTACTGTTGCTCATTCTCATATTTGTCTTGTTCTTGTGTGGTTTCCTACAATAGGGCCTGCTGTAAAAATGCAGTTATCATATTAGCTAGAATAAAATAACTAGGAAAATAGAGTTAGCAATGTGACTATCATGAAGTACAGATTAGATAATGTTGTCAAAAATTCAACAAGGCTGGGTAATGTTGGAATTGTTAAAAGCAATGCTAATGTTGATAATGATACACTTGCATACACAACCAGAATTTCATCGCTATGATCAAATTCGCCAGTCATGAACTCGCCATCAACCCGTACTCAAAATCATGTTATTAGGCAGCCTCTGCAAATCAGGCCCGTGGAAACTGATTGAAATGTCACAGGTGGGGTGGCACGTAGCTGACAGACAAGTCCATGAACAGGATACTCAAGTCCATCTTCAGATAATCGCAGCAACCCCACAATGGCCCAAGGAAATTGGCCACAATTTAACACACATGGCAAGAGGAGTACACACATTCTCAAAACACCATAAAGATCGATGCCACAAAGAGTTAGGAACACACAGCCAATCAGGACACAGAACACACAGTACACGCAGTGATCATTTGCCTCTTATTCTGGACATCTGGAGACATTACTCACTGGCCCACATTGTGTCCACGCATGGTTGAGGACCACATTGTTATTGTTATTGTTATTGTTATTGTTATTTTTGATTTGTATCGCGCCCAATCACCTTCAGGTCTCTAGGCGTGCATGCATTTGTTAACAGGGACTTTTTATTTATGAGTCCACAGACAAGACCCACATTCTTTTACCAAACAAGGATCACTGGTTATATTTTTATGACACCCAAAACTGTAAAAAGAAATTGCTCGGATTGATTGTATTTTGAGTCAGACCTGTTTCTATGAGCTGTACTCCCTGACAAAGTGTTTAATTAAACCAACTGTTCCTGTTTTGCAAAACACCTCTTGTCTTTTTTTTTACAAGGCAAATATCAATCAACAACTACATGCACTTTAGCGCTGGTTAGCAGTTGTAACATGCCCAGACTCTTAAGGCCAACAAAGGATACAGCAACAATTGGGAGGCAAAAAAGTTGAAGGAAGACAGCCCTAAAGATGACAGGTCCAACACTTCATATATGTATATATAGATAGGCAGACAGACAGACAGACAGACAGACAGACAGACAGACAGACAGACAGGCAGGCAGGCAGGCAGGCAGATAGATAGATAGATAGAAAGATAGATAGATAGATAGATAGATAGATAGATAGATAGATAGATAGATAGATAGATAGATAGATAGATAGATAGATAGATAGATAGATAGATAGATAGATAGATAGATAGATAGATAGATAGATAGGTAGGTAGGTAGGTAGATGGACAGACAGAATGAAAAAACCAAAGGTCACGCCATGTAGTGTTTTCTCATCAATAATTGCGTTGCAAATGTTACAGTGATATTATCATTGATGTCATAGAAGATGTTATGAGTGATGTAGTATGTGGGGTAATTAGCAATGCATTTTAAGGGTGTGAGTCATAGTTAACATAGAGCTCAAGTTATAGTTTTTTGAGATAACTATAACTATTGAATTTCAGTGTTTTTTTTGTTTAAAAATTGACATTGTCACTGAAATTCTCACCTAACTATAACAATACTTTAACTGTTGAAGTTTTCAGTGAATTTCTAGGTTTTAAAAAACTGAAAGTAGTATTTTATTAGCATATGTAAAGCCAACCCTGTCCGGTGCATGGCCTGAGGCCAGGCCCTGTGGCCTAACCCCAAAATTCAGCCAGCCTGTGAGGACAGCCAACCATATGCCTGCAGCCAGGCTTTGCATCCAAACTTTTAGTGCAGTCCTCTGCCCTAAGCCAATTTGGGCCCATGGACCACATCCCTGTATTATTTGTTTTAAAGGGGGGGGGCATGACCTCTTCCCTGAGCCACTTAGGGCCTTGAGAACCCCATTCCCCAAGGCCTATTTTTAATTAAGTGGAGGGGGGCTCCTGGTCACTCTTCCAGAGCCAACAGTGGCCCCAGGCACTCCATCCCCCGGGGCTAAAATGTATATTTTAAAGGGAGGTGGCTTCTAAAGGCCCAGAGATCCCATCCCAATGGCAGCACTGCTTAGACAAAGGGAGGGTGGCCACACACCCCCTTCTCATGTCTTAACAGCCCTGCAACCCCATCCCTCAGGGCTGAACTGATTAGAAATGAGGAGAGGGGTCTTACCAGCCCCTCCCTGCACTGTTAGGCCTGCGATCTAAGGTTTTGCATTGAGTTGAGTCATACTAGGTCAGTTCTAGTGGAATCCACAGGTAGGCAGGGAGTAGTGCGCTCTGATGTAAGTCAAGGGTTCATGTCCTGGGGGGGCATCTCTTGGGGCTCAACTTCCGGAAATGGCAGAGGCCAGCAGCAGGGCTCAAGCAGGTCCATTTGCAGGTCCAGGCAGGTCCAGTTGCCGAAAACCAGCTGAGCAGTTGCAGGGAGGCCTCCGAAGCTTGTTCTGTCCCTGTCACTCAAATAGGAGGTCAACCATGTGACCCTTGTAGTCAATCAGGTTAGCCTGGGATAACTGTAAGCAGGTCCAGTCTTACTTCTCAGTGAGCAAAGTAGTTCTTAAGTGGCAGGACACTCCTCTGGCAGCAGGGCAGCCCTTCTTCTGTAACTTCAACAGGTCAAAGCGTGTTCTGAAGAATGGTTCTGATGGTCGAAAATGTATGCCTAATGTCAGCCTCTCTGTGTGGGCAGACATCCTGTCTTTCCCCCATATCTGATTCAGAAAGAACTTCTTGTCCCCTGTCAAGGTTCTGGGAAATCTGGGCTGACAAAAGACTGGTGTCAGGTTCCTTTGAGTGTCCTGGAGCCAAGCCTCTTTGAAGTGCAAGTGGGGCAGAGAACAGTTCTTCTCCCAGCCATCCAGGCAGAATGATCCTTCCTGTCCAAATCAAATCCCTTTTATCAGTGTCTGGGAGGAATACAAAAACACTAACAGCAGGGCCTTTCACATTCATATTATCCAGGACACTGGAAGAATACACAAATGAATAGGGTGAGAAAATGCCAACTTTCTAAAAGTGGGACAAAAGGGGGTGGTGATGGACGGAGCATCTGAATCAATCAAACACTCACACCCAGTCAAAAGATCTGGGTTTAATCCATCACAGTTCTTTAGCCCACTCTGCCACCCCAGTTCAGACATGGCTATATGCAAATCAGTCTGACCCTTTGCCTCATGGGAACAGTCCAGCCCGAACTGCCAAGCCATGTCTTCCCCTTCTGAGGACCGGTTTCTGGCATTCCAGCCGTCTTCAGCCCAGCTTGCTTGAATCCAGTGGCAAAGTGAGCAAGGGACTCTCGTCTGAGGATGAGACTTTCTAAAAGTGGCATTTTCAGAATTGTGACTAAAATCCGACTTCACATTAAAGGCGATTTAAAATTAAATTACATTTTAGTGCAAACACAATATCTCTATATGCCCCCAATACAAAGCTAGCTCTTATTCAATTTATTAAGTTAACCAGTAATAGGTAATCATAGACATAGGCCTTAGATTAGTGAAAAAGGACTTTAGAAGTTTTTCACTACTAGGTGATATAAAATCTAAACCCATATGTCCTACTTTTTATATGCGGAGCACCGTTCCTATGAGCTTTTCGAGCTTACCTTAAGAGAGTAAGAGAGACTTATGTGTATTAAAAAGGAAGGTTTAGGCCTGGCAAAAAGGTACATTTTGCCAGATTGAAATGGCAGTTTAAAAATGCACAACAGCCTGCAGTGGCAGGCTTGAGACACGTTTTAAGGTGCTACTGTGGTGGGGGCACAATAAGTGCTGCAGGGCCACTACTAGCATTTAATTTACATGCCATATGTACATGTAGTACCATATACTAGTGACGTTTATGTAAATTAAATATGCCAATCAGGTGTAAGTATTTTACCATGTTTAGCTAGAGAGAACAAGCACTTTAGCACTGTTAGCAGTGATAAGGTGCCCTGAGTCCTAATGACAGCAAGGAATTCAGAAGGACAGAGGAGAAAAGGTAAAAGGTTTGGAAGTGACCCCAAAGAGAGGGCCAGGCCCAAAACTCACCATTTGTACAACCAATTATAGCCAGTCAACAGAATTAATTGCAGCTCCACGCCATGGCATGGTATCTTGTCTCATCACACTGTACCTGATGAGTTTGGCTCTCATCTACATGGGGGAGGGGTTGTTGGCAAGGGGAGTCAAGTCCTGTGCTTTCATCATACCTGTGGTTCCTGGAAGCCAGCATAACATTGCATTAACTTCACAGAATGGTTTTTCTAGCTCCCTGCCAGGTGCTACATGCCTTTAAAAATGTTGATGCTCCATTTGTGACACATACAGTGGTTTTGGAGGTCATGAATGAATTGAAGCCTCTGTCTTGTCGGTATATTTAATGAATGATGCATAGACTATTTTCTCATAGCCACCAGGTGATATCAAAATTATCTGTTGGGGTGATGCTGGTGCGACTGTGAAGCAATGGCACCTTCACGTACCTTTAGTTTGTGCCTGGGAAGGATGATAGGCCCAGACCATGCCTAATTCCCCTATTTCATATCAATGTATTTAGGAGTGCAAATGCACTGCACTGGTTGGCGTTTCTTTCTGCCAGTTCTGCAAATATTCTCAAACTCTTTCTGCAGAATAGCACATTTTGCCACGGTGCTTATCATAGGGAGAGCATTTTAAAGCTTTTAGTTTCCCAACCACCGCTCTTTGGGGCACATGTATGTAATTTTCATTTTGCGATTCTCAAATAGCGATTTTTAAGGAATCGCTATTTGAGAATTGCAAAATGGAATGTAGTTTAAAAAAATAGCAATTTTTTGCGAATTGCTAAAATTCCTTAATTGCGATTAGTAAATTGCGAATCGCAATTAGGAAATGAGTGTCCTATTCATTCTCAAAATGCGATTTCCTATGAGAAAATCGCAATTTGAGAATAGCAATTCCAAGGGTGCCAGGGTGTCCAAAGGACACCTGTTGCACCACTGGAATGTGCATGTAAGTGCATGTGGCGCACATACATGCCCTAAGGGCATGTCTGTGCGCCACATGGCACTTTGTATTTTTTTAAAAAATGCATTTAAACAGGAAATCGCAAAATACCATCTACTTGGAGTAGGCAGTATTTTGCGATTCCTTAAGCCAAAATCGCAATTTGCGAGGCACCCCTACATAGCATTTAAGGAATCACAAAATTGCGATTCCTTAAATGCTTGAGCAAAATAGGGAATCCCTATTTTTGCGATTCCTTATTTTGCTATGTGGGCCATACATACCAAAACGAATTCCGGCGTTTGCGAATCGCAAACAGCTTCGTACATATGCCCCTTTGTGGCTACTCTTCGTAAATCTGCACAGATAATCTAATTCGTTTCATTAATTTTTTTTGCAGCAGCAAACATTGGACTGCTAATAACTGCTTCAAGAGACTCAGCCATGTTTTTTTATTCTAGTCAGCAACTTTCTGTGTATAATTTGCAAGTTGCATGATCTTCACAAGAAATCTGCGTTTTGGTTATTGATGACTCATTAGGTACAATTTGCTAATAAGCTGGTGTAGTAATATAATAAATACATACATTTGTCACCAAAAACATCAACACTCACATAATTGTCTTCTCATTCCACTAAGGTAAGTGATTTAATATGGATTTTAGAGATGTCTTTGTGATGAGAACGAGCTTGCAAACACACCCCACCGAGCACAGCTGTTTTTTCTTCTGCTATGCACAGTAATGGATCATCCCACGTGGGTAGATCTCATTAGGAAATTTTATTTCCATTCACTGAAGAGCATTATGATCAATATTAAACAACTTAGCAATCTTTTTGTTACATTATTTAAACCTCAGAGTGACAATATTTGCATGCTACGCTGTGTCATTGTCTTAATGTAACTTGCTTAACTTTAAGAATGAATTATGTCCGCATGTGGCGAACAGGAAAAACGGCAGACAGCATCCAATACAATCAACCCACCACGTGGGTTCTGCTGCTGCCAAAAAGAATAGTATTTGGCAGCAATGATCATAACAACAAACAAGATTTGCAAGGAGATGCCAATGAAAGAGAATGTCAACAATCAACTAAGGAGTGAGTCAGTAAGTCATTGAGCGTTCATGCTTAAGTTCAAATATTATTATTATTATTATTATTATTACTATATTATGCTGTTGTTTTGTTTCTATTATTATTTTTAGTAACTATTTTTTATTATTATTATTTTTATATTGTTTTCCATGAGGTTCCCAAGAACCGTAGAAGTGCTGCATTGACTACTACTGCAATGGTAGGAGTGAGAATAGAGGAAGAAAGAAACAGTCCTGTTCTTTCAGCTGCCGGGTAGCTCCTCCACTAAGGCGGAGGAGCGTCACCCCACTGCTCATTGAGCAGTGGAAAAGAAATGATAAGAAGCTATTGTCGTTTTATTTTTCTTTGCGACTTTAGCCAGGTCGGGTGGGGCTGGCTCACTGCAGAGGGAGCCAGAGTGGCTTGCACTCCCTCCCTACATACGGATGATGCTTTAACAGTCATGCGCAATTGACATGTTCTCCAATGGGCTGTGTTGCACAGTCCCAAGGAAAACATGCCCAGCCTCCCAGGCACTGCCTGAGTAGCAAAACAGGCTTCTCAGACCAATCACAACACTGCTCCAGCAGCGTCGTGCTTGGCCGGCAGAGTTCGGAACCTTGGGTGCTTCTGTGCTTCTTCCTGCAGAGAAAAAGACAGAAGAGAGGCGTGCTGAGGCTGCACCGGCAAAGAAGGCAAGTTATTATTTTTTTACATCCCTCCCCCGCCCACCGCCCCGTTCACAGACAACCACCACTGTTCAGCTGCAGTAATAAAAAGGATCACACAAGGCCTGCCTACTCAAGATTTCCTTAGGGAACGTCAGCCAGCATTACTCTATTTTCAAGTGATAAAGTCAGTCATTTCATGAGGATCAGGATGGGTGCTTAAACGATCTTTCACCCTCTTTGAGAGGAGTCACCGTCTTTGTAAGGGGTACCTCAGGACTCCCAGCAATATCCCCACATATATATCTATGCCACAGGTAAGCCCTATCCATAGAGTCTGGAGCACTTACTAGAACTTTAGTGATACAGAACTAGTGGATTATCGTTCTATCAGAGCTGGTTTCTTTTCTTATTTTGTGTTTTTCAAATACCACAAGCCTGGCCCTAGAGCATTGGAGAGTCCTACATTGAATCAGTCAAGCTATAGAGAAAAAATTAATACATGCTCATAGAGAAAACACCTTCAATAACCGTGGGTGAAACATATATTTCCCAATAATGACATAAAAAACATAAAAAAAACTGAGCCAGGCCCACAACAAACATGCCTTCTCAGGAAAAAGTTGATCTTTATCAAGGAAGAGAGGTCAGATTAAGGAGGATTGAGTGTGTTGAGTATAGACAGCCTAGGACAGGGTACATTGACAAAATATTGCCTCTGGAAATATTGCCATACCAAAATATCTTGAAATACATATTGTTGTCAAAAACATGGTTATCCTATATTTATAATATAAATGATAAAAATATTGAATCAAAAATATAATTGTCATTCATTTCGTTGTACATAATATCGTTTAAATATATATAATTATAAACATTAAACGTTAATTAATTAAAAAGTAACACTAATGTAAGACCAATGAAATATATTTAATTAATTCTAAAAAAATCTAACTATTATACTTATGAAAAAAATTAAAACACACATATTTTTGTGCATATCTATATATATATATATGTGTGTATATATATATATATATATATATATATATATATATATATATATATATATATATATATATATATATATATATATATATATATATATATATATATATATATTACCTACTGGCGGTCGCCAGTAGGTATATAAAGTTAGGATTTTTTTCCTATGGGATTTCTGAAAATTCTATGTGGAATAACTTTGGCGTTTGTGGACGGAATTGGCTGAAATTGTCAGGAAAATGGCACATTTTGTTTCTGAGTGTTCTCTAAAAGTTTGGGAGGGTTTCGTGAAGTGGGGGCCGAGAACAAAGGGGGGTCCCAAAACGTGTTTTTAACATTGAGTTTTCCATAGGGCGGTTGGACTCACTTTTAGCTCAAATGGCTGAATGGATTTACACAAAACTTGGCAAAATTGTAGATTTGGTTTGCCCGACGTGCCTTTGCTATGTCTCAATATATGTGCTCTAGTGGATTTTGAGAAATTAACGTTTTAAAAAACAGATATATCTGTGACAGCGTCCCGGTTAGCGCCCAAGTTCGCGTACCTGATGCGTAACGGAACTTCGCGAGAAGAAGCGGATTGGCTCCCCGGTGACTGTCAACATTCTAAACAGTCCGGAGTGGCCGCCATCTTGTCTCTCGGTAGGATCGAGATACAAGAGGTAGAAAAAACAAAGTGGGAAATGAGCATAAGGTGGCAGAGTACATCCTCCCTGACCCCCTAGGTTTGATGAGGGGGCTTTAAAAGGGTCCCGCGGGTCAAAAAAAATATATATATATTATCGTTTTGTTCGGGGGGAGCGCTCGGTACGCGCACCGGGAAGCGGTCCGGGAAGCGTAATATTGGGAAAATGGGATGAAAGAATGTTCAAATATTGTATGTTTATTGATTGTTCTTTTTTTTATTATTATTTTTTTTTTATTTAAGTACCAAGATGTAGGTACCAATGCAGAGTCTAAAAATAAAAATACACCTTTTTCTTTGTAAATATGTTGCATGTTGTTTCTGAAGTTATTGTGGTATATGGAATTCATACCATAGTCTGTCAGGAAAGCAGAAACACCATGGAGGCAGGAGATGATAAAGAGATGTTAAATACACTTTGGAGATAATATAGTGGAAGAAAGGAAGTAAATATGAGCAAAGTTACTATGTAACACAAAAAAGTTGCACAGTATATTTAAAGTCTGATTTTACATTATAATCAATTTGCTACTAGTTTACAAAATACGTATAAAAATGAATAATGTCTCAAACAATTTTTGAATTATTAAATAAAAATTTATTTTTCTGATTCTTTTTCAAAATTAAAAAGAACTTCTAATAATTCATTGTAATTTTTTTCTCATTTTCAAGTAGGAAATCTACAGATTCCACACATTGCAGAAGTTCAAAGTCCCGTGAATCATCATAGAATTCAGAGTCAATTTCTGTATCTGTGTTGCTTCCTGCAACAATTTCCAAGTTAGTTTTGTTCTCTCCTTCCATTTTTGTGCTGTAAAACGAATTTTAAAAAAATATTTCAGTACAGGTAGGGCACTGTTGGGTTTAAGTACAGACAGGTAGTTTGTTTTTTTAAACAGTGATTTTATCTTTGGGCAGTGTATGGTATCAGACTGGAAGTAGAAATATAAAAAAATTTATGTGATAAAGCCTAAGTTAATTCTTAATTATACAAGACAAGCCTAAGTCCATCCATAACTAAAACAGAGAAGTCTATCTTATTCTATAACTATTACAGAGGGATAGTATATAACTATCAGAAAATGTTTTCCTAATTAACTTAAAGTGCAGAACATACTTCAGTTTTTAAAATATCATCTTACCAATCAAAAAGAAGTTTAAGTTCTCAGTTGAAATGCACTTGATATGTACTTCAGGAAGTAGTAGTCAAAATGGCTGTGTTTCTCTCTCTTTCTTTATATATATTCAGGTACATAACCAATCAAATGTCATGAAATAAAAGAAGATATTGAAAGTAGCATTTTGATTGGTTGTCAATTCTAACACTTCATAAGTGTTTTTGTTAGGTAATTTACCTCAGTATATTTAGTCAGGCTTACAGCATAATTTTCTCAATGGAATTCCATCAAATTTGGGTAAATGGTAGGGACTGCTATGTAGTAGGCCCTATTCTATATTTGATGAAAGTGTCGGTAGTAGTTTTTCTGTAAATTACTTTCCCACCTTTTTTTATCGAGCACTTACCGGTGCGCTCCCCGGTACGCGAACCGGCAGCGTTACGGGAGTCCTTCATTTTGTGTATCGGTAGAATTGATACGTAAGATGGAGGACAAACAATGTACGGAATGGGTAGAAGGGGGTGCAGTAGACACTTTGTGACCCTCTAGGTTTTCTGAGGGGGGATTAGGACGGAATACATTTTACAGCTTTTGATATTTGCTATTAAAAAACCATTGAAATTCACTGAAAAAACCATAGGTTATAGACCATATATAGTTACGAATTAGCATTTACAAAACCTTGAAAATTCACTGAAAAAACCATAGGTTATAGACCATATATAGTTAGGGATAAGCCTTTACAAAACCTTATTTTACTCGCACAAAACTATTGAAATTCCCATATATAGTTAGTTGCACTAACTATATATCGCGCACCCGCAATCCACTGCTGATGATGTCACATATTACATCATTCATGACATGGTCAGTGACATCACTGATGACATCACTGATGACATCTCAAATGACATCACTGATGACATCACTGATGACATCATCCAGTGACTGTATGTTTCTGTAAAGTTAAATTATGTCTTACGTATTGAAGAATGAGTGGATATATAAGTGTCTGGATGAAGGATTTAGTAGGTGCATGACTGACTGTATGAGAGAATGATTAAATGTGTCTCACTGAGTGCATGGGTTAGTGACTAAACTGTCTTAATTTGTGCATCATTATGTCTGTTGTTCTGTAAACTGCTGCATGTGTTAATCAGTAGCTATATGAGTAACTATATGGGTTATTGATTGGTTGCCCAAGTATTTGTATGGGAGACTGAGTATGTGTGTGGGTGGCTGGGATGTGTATGACTCTGTGCATAGATGTGTGAGCAGTTGATTCACTAGATGTATGGGTTCAAAAGTGCAGGTGGAAACAGCTGTATGGGCAGTTGACTGTGTGCATGAGTGTATTGGTGAGTGAATGGATATCTTAGTGCTACATGTCAAAGTAAGTACATATGTAAAACACAGTACATGTGAGAGTTGACATATATAAATAACTGTGCATAAGAGCCAGTGAATGTGTGAGTGGCTGTATGGATCATTGTAAACTTGTATCAGTGATTGTATAAGAGAGTAAATATGTGTTAGAATATGTTTGAATAAGTAAGGTGTGTATAACTGTATAGTTGAGTAAATGGAGGTGTGATTGATTCTTTGCATGACTGACTAGGGGTGTGAGTAACTCCATGGATGAGTGACAGTCTGTGAGTGTCTGTTCACACTGAGTGTATGTAAGGTTATATTAGAGTCTGAAGAGGTTCAACGTATTATCACATGAATGATATCATCAGTGATGTAATCAGTAATGTCAAATGAGATGTCATCAGTGATGTCATCAGTGATGTTATTTGAGATGTCATCAGTGATGTCATCAGTGATGTCACTGACCATGTCATGAATGATGTAATATGTGACATCATCAGCAGTGGATTGCGGGTGCGCAATATATAGTTAGTGCAACTAACTATATATGGAATTTCAATGGTTTTGTGTGAGTAAAATAAGGTTTTGTAAATGCGAATCCCTAACTATATATGGTCTATAACCTATGGTTTTTTCAGTGAATTTTCAAGGTTTTGTAAATGCTAATTCCTAACTATCTATGGTCTATAACCTATGGTTTTTATATATATATATATATATATATATATATATATATATATATTATATATATATATATATACCACGTGACTCCTCTGGATCTCTCGGTGTACACATATATGGAATTGTGCTTTTGTAATACAATGAGGTTGTACAACCACACCACCCCATATATTAAACCACTTTCCTCGCAATTAGCACATGAATTCTGTTGAATAGCCTCCAAATTTAAACAGACAATGTAAATCACACACATATATATATATATATATTACCTACTGGCAGTCGCCAGTAGGTATATATAGTTAGGATTTTTTCTCTATGGAACTTTTGAAAATTCTATGTCTAATAACTTTGGCGTTTGTTTGACGGAATCGGCTGAAACTTTCAGGAAAATGGCACATTTTGTTTCTGAGCAGCCCCTGAAACTTTGGGGGGGTTTCGTCAAGGGGGGGCCGAGAAAAAAAGGGGGGTCCCAAAACGCGTTTTTCCCATTCATTTTTCCATAGGGCGTTTGGCCTCACTTTTAGCTCGAACGGCTGAATGGATTTACACAAAACTTGGCAAAATTGTAGGGACTGTTAGCCCGATGTGCCTTTGCTGGGTCTCAATATATGTGCTCCAGTGGATTTTGAGAAATTAACGTTTAAAAAAACAGATATATCTGTGACAGCGTCCCGGATAGCGCTCCAGATCGCGTACTTTTTGCGTAACGGAGCTTTGCGAAGCGAAGCTGATTGGCTCTCCGGTGTCTGTCAACATTCTAAACAGTCCGGTGCGGCCGCCATCTTGTCTCTCGGTAGGATGGAGAAACAAGAGGAGGAGAAAAACGAAGGGGGAATTTAATGAAAGGGGGCAAGGTAGACTCCTCTTGACCCCCTAGGAATGATGTTGGGGTTATTAAAGAGTCCCGTGGGGCAAATAAAAAAATTTGATTTTTCGCGGTAGAAGCGCTTCTCGGTTCGCGAACCGGGTCGCAAACTAGTAGCGAAACGTGAATTCGCCATTTTGTGTTTCGATTTAATTAAATTACTAGATGGAGGAAAAGCAATGTGAGTATTGGGTATAAGGGGGTATGGGAGATGTATCCTGACCCCCTATGTTTTCTGAGGGTGGTTGAGGAGGCTCATATATGTTGATACTTGTCTTCCAGCGGTTGCGCGTGAGCGTTTTTTTTTTTTTGCCGCTTGACTTCTGTTAACGTTTGATTCGAAGGAAATCAGGAAGTGTTGACCGCCATTTTGACACTGCGAGTAAATATATTGTTAAAAATAATTGTTATAAATTAATCCGTATTGATAAACATTGTCTGCGCCATCTTGCTTTTTTTCCAATGCCACACTTTTGTTGTGCACGGCAGCCATTTTAGATGCCTTGACCAGACCCACTCTCTGCACGCCGCCAATCCTCAGCATGGCTCCCCACCCTCGCAAGCATCTCTCCCACGCACTGGTCACCCCTGCTCTCTCTCTCATGCATGGGCCATAAACCTCCCCCCATCTGCGCTGCTCTTCCCTGAGTATCACACCCTGTGCCCGCCCGACACCTCCCTTTCACCCTATTCACTACCGCACCCTCTGACACTCCTCTTCCTCTGTGTCTGATTGTCCAGGACGGTCCCAGGCTATCACCTAGCCCTGCGGATGTAGCTTATGGCCCCAACTGTAAAGAATCACCCCTGTTCAAAGAAGTTACAGTAGATCAAGGCCCCCACCTCATGAGATCCGTCACACCACACGCGTTCCTACTATCTGATAACGATCCTGTATTGTGATTGGGGAGGGGATTCTCATTGTAAGGGTGTGTGGGACCGAGCCTGAAGCGGAAGATTCCAGGGATGCCTTTTTGTACATCAAAGTCTTCACAATTATGTGTCACATTAAAAATATATAGCACTCCAACAAAGTAGTAGGATTATAACACTTTAATAACTTATAAATATATACAACGCTCCAACAAAGTAAACACGTTAAAAAAAACTTTTTAAACAACTATTTACATGACATTGCTTTAACCAGGATAGACAAAGAAATGACACAGTGAGGTAAAAGTTTCTGAAAGAAATGCCAAGAATGTCCCATGTGAAAGTGAATTTTATCTGGCAATTTTTTTCTTTTCCTTCTCATGAAAAGAAAGTTAATGCCAGGTTCGTTACCTGCCTCATCTGCAAAAAAAAAACTCTCGAGAGGGACCAAAAAAAAATATAGCTATGGTAATCACACCATGCATCGGCACGTGGAGAGGTGGCACCCTCTTAATTATTCTAAAGCACAACTTCCAGATTTGGTGGATAACCCCCGACCGTCAAAAACATCCACCAATGACTTAGCAATAAGTGAGTCAGAGGCAAGGGAAACGGTCTCAAATCTGCAAAAGAACTTTGGGCAGATGAGATTGACTTGTGTAGCATGTGGAAAATTAATTTCATGCAGAGAGATGAGTATTACTTTAATAAACAGATCATATGAAAATCCTCAATGTCCAAAACGTCCTAGAAAGTAATTTTTGTCATTTTTGAGGAAGAGAGATAACCTACAGTGGTACGGGGTCGTTTTCGTTCGTACTAGGGGGGCCAGGTGACATTCCTTCGGGGTGGCTTAGGGGCATTTAAAATAACTTCCCTGATACAGGTAGCATATAAAGTAGAGGCTAAATACCAGGATCTTTATCGATTGCTTTATGCTGTACAAAAATGAAAAACACACAACAAACCTGGACCATTCATATTTTCAATGTTTCTGCGTACTATACTTTTTAACCCTTAACTAATTGAGCTGCTTCATTTCACCTGCTTTTTAAAAAAAAAAAAAAAAAAAAAATCGGAAACAGTGGCCATTTATTCGAAACTTACCAATCTACGCGTTACAACTACGTTTGCTTTTTCAAAAACCTTTAATAAAAATGTTGGTGCCCAAAGACGGGCCTACAACCCCGTGGGCCAGCCACGGAGCAGGCTGGAACTGTAAATGGGGGGGGGGGGGTATTTATTTGTGGAAAACATAACAGAGAGTCAGTGGTCGTTGATTTCATAGTAAAAAGTGCGACAAGTGCAACAAAATCATATTGATAATTCATTGTGAGCAAGTACCAAAAGTGTCGACAATTCGAACCTTCAATAATAAATACAGTAATCAATGATGCATTAGAACTTAATATCAATTCATTGTTCGAACGTGTAAGCAGTACCCGTCCCATGTCAATTCATTGTTCGAACGTATAATCAATACCCATCCTGGATCAATTCATTGTCCGAACATATAATCAGTCTTATCCCATATCAATTCATGTGCTAAAAACTGCATACATATCTCATGATATCAAGGCTGAGCAATCGGGGCACAACAAGGAGTTGAGAGTTTCATTTGTACCGGCGCCATTTTGGGTGAGGTCAGGAAGGACCAAGTATAGTCAAAATGTCTCCACCAACTCGTGGTTGGACCGGGACCTCTTTTGGCAGTCCAAAAGTTTTCGTTGAAGGGTAGCAGAGGGACTGCCGACATGAACCATCAGTCAAAGTGGGGTGGGAGGCAACAATCTCTCCTACCGGGTCATACTGGTGTCCTACCGGAACTGATCAAGTTGGTAGTCTTGCAGGATTTTGGTCATTTCAAGACTGAGGCCGGCGCCGGCATGAGCGCGCCGACGTCCCGCGGCTACGTCGTGGTCGTTGCGTGGGTGATCATGGCAGTCATTCCCCATCGGGGGTGTCTGCGGGGGTCGGGGGCCCCCGTGGCTCTTATAGAATCTTCAAAGTTGAGGAGAACGTTTCTGGACGCAGGACTCATTTTCTAGTTGAACTCAGAAGCGCTGTTGCACCGCAACAGTGGACGAGACCCCCGCTGGGTGAGCGGAGCATCATTGCCTCGCAATAGTGGACGAGACCTTTTGTCGGGTGAGTGCAGCGCCGCTGCATCGCAAGAGTGGAGGAACCCTTTTGTTGGGTGATTGGAGCGTTGGGGGTGCAGCTGAGGGGCCCCCAATTGGGGGGGTGGGAGAGGCTCGTTTGCGCCGCCTCTCCCTCCCTGCGCACCCCACGCCGACACCTGGCGTTGATATCCGTGATGTCCGGACCAGGCGATAAGAGGGGGGGGTCGGAGGCAGAGGCAAGACACCCCCCCGTGGCCTGCAGGGCGCCGCTTCAGGACCGAACGGGGAGCTCATTTCAAGCCGGGGCCAGACCAGGAGATACGAGGGGAGGGGGGGGGTCGGTGGCATGTGCAAGACATCCCCCCCAGTGTTGTCGCAGCCATTATTGAAAAAAGAAGAAGATACCGTCGGCCTCGGCTCCCCTCCTGGTCCACCTTATGCGACGACCCTTTTGTTGGGTGAGTGGAGCGTTGGGGGTGCAGCTGAGGGGCCCCCACCTGTGGGGGTGGGAGAGGCTCATTCGCGCCGCCTCTCCCTCCCAGCGCCCCCCACGCCGACATTTGGCGTTGATATCCGTGATGTCCGGACCAGGCGATAAGAGGGGGGGGGGTCGGTGGCATGTCGCAGCCATTATTTTAGAAAGAAGAAGAATCCCGTCGGCCTCGGCTCCTCTCCTGGCCCACCTTAGGCGATGACCTCCCTGGCCGACAGCTGCCAGCAGGACCCGCCCTACACGTGCCGAAGGCCTCGTCTTCCAGATGGGCGTAGCCGCGAACCTGTTGCACTTCGGGAGTTTCCGGAATGGGGGTAGGTATCTGTTGATTTGTATCTATTTCATGTTACCGTTATTGGGCGTGGCGGGCGGTGGGACAGACATGCTTGGAGCAGTGGGGGGGTGGCGGAGCATAGCTACCTCGTGGCTGCCGTAACGTCAAGCTTGGCTTCTTTCACTACTTTCATGTTTCTTATTTCTAGCGAAGTCAAAAACTCATCAGTGGCCTACTGATTTTGTTTGATTTCTTTCCCTTCCTTTTCAAGTGTGTTTCATGCTAAAGTTTCTGTTTAACAGGATACAGTGATTACTTTGTATTTTACATATGTCTTCTTTATTAGGGATACTCTCCGGTTGAGCCAGATGATGTACCTCTAATAAATGGTCCGGGTGGAACTAGTTTCTCAATCAGTGGGGAGTAGATGGGCATGACATATTACAATGGGGGACAAAGGTCCTCATTACCCACCCTTCACTACTTGCAAAGACTAGACAGAATATTTCTATTCTACGTTATTTGCACATAGAGAATACCTCGAGAGAACTATTCCTTGAACAATAAATGTCCAGCCAATCAATCAATTAGTGGGGAGAAAAACAGGCATGACGGATTACAACGGGGGACAAAAGTCCGCATTACCTATCCTTCACTATCTGCAAAGGGAGACAGAATATTCCTATTCTTCTCTGTTTGTAGACAGGGAATATCTCAAAGAACAATAATCGATAAAAAATTAGTAGGATTATAACACTTTAAAAAAGGTATTCGTGAATTATACTTCTCCGGAAATTTAAAACTCACAAATGTTTTATTTGTGTAATCGTTTCAGGTCAAACGGATTGTGGGACAATGTTAAGAATGGAAGAGTCTCCAAAAGGCAAAAAGTACACTCACGTATGAAAATCTTACTATTAATGCTTGACTGAGGCCATGGAGATCAGAGTGCATGAGTCTCATGCTCAATCGATTGAGCTAGCCGGATCGGGCAACAAAAAGTATAAAATAGTTATGTAAATAGTTATTTAATAAAATGTTTTACCCTGTTACTTTGCTGGTTTGTTGTATATATTTATAAGTTATTAAAGTGTTATAATCCTACTACTTTGTTGGAGTGCTATATATTTTTAATGTGACACATAATTGCATAGGGTTTGTCGTTATTTTGGGTGGGGTGGGTGGCGGAGCCGAGCTGTCTTGCAGCCATCATGGTGTGGAGCTAAGTTCATCTCACTAGTTTCATATTTCCCATGAGGGGTTGTTCTTAATGTTTCTATTTTAGCGAGGTCAAAAATAGATCCCATTAGTGGCCTACTGATTTTGCTCGATTCCTTTTGTTTTTTTTAACGATTTTTCACTATCTGCAAAGACTAAACAGAGTATTGCGATTCTGTGCTTGTTTGTAAATAGAGAATGAACCAAAGAGAACCAATTCTAAAACAGTAAATGTTTGGATAACAATCAATCAAATAGAGAGGGCAGCAGGCACGACGGATTACAACGGGGGTAAAGGCCTGCGTTAACTAACCTTCACTGTCTGCAAAGAGAGAGTACTCCTAAGAGACAAGAGGGGGGGGGAGGGAGGGGGGGGGCAGCGTTCAAAGCACATCAGCGTGCATAAACACGAAAATGTTTTTACCTATCACCTACTTGACATTTGACAGCTTTTGATATTTGCTATTAAAAAACCATTGAAATTCACTGAAAAAACCATAGGTTATAGACCATATATAGTTAGGAATTAGCATTTACAAAACTTTGAAAATTCACTGAAAAAACCATAGGTTATAGACCATATATAGTTAGGAATTAGCATTTACAAAACCTTAATTTACTCGCACAAAACCATAGAAATTCGCATATATAGTTAATTGCAATAACTATATATCGCGCACCCGCAATCCACTGCTGATGATGTCACATATTACATCATTCATGACATGGTCAGTGACATCACTGATGACATCAGGTGTTGGTGCCTGTTTTCCAACACCTTGAATCTTCGTGGCACAGGTGGCTTTTTATTCCACTTGCAAGGTCAGACGCTAAATCAGCGGTTCAGGGGTTTTTAGAGAATTCAGATACTAGGGGCGCTCTGCCTCAATTTCTACGTTACGGTGTGTGGTGTAGGTGAGTCGAAGGTAGTGCGTGAATAGCAGACGGAAAACACCCTTAACCGTCTAAAAAAGTCAATGACTTAACAACAATAATACAGCTGAGCTCTCGCAACTACAGTATGGTATCAAAAGTTAGTACAATGACAAATGTAATACAGTGGACAGAAGCAGATTCTTTGGTGTATTTCTTGTCACAGCAAGATGAAGATTTATTGTATCCAGACTTTGAAGAACAGTCACAGTAAGCCGACACGTGTTTCGTCGTGTACATGTGAGTCAACACGACTCTTCAGGGCTTTAAGTTCAACTCCGAGCGAGTGAGTTGAAAAAAGTCTGGGACTCGTATTGGCTTCATCTTGCTGTGACAAGAAATACACCAAAGAATCTGCTTCTGTCCACTGTATTACATTTGTCATTGTACTAAGTTTTGTATTATTGCAAGGTCAGACGCGTTTCGGCGGTACAACCGCCTTGGTCACTGCATTACAATCTTTGCTGAAAGTAAATTCTCCCTTGGTTGCCGTGGCAACCACAAAGACAACCATAGACATAAAGAAGTGATGTATGGCTATACTTAATGACAGTGCAGTTTTTTTCATCAAATAATAAAAATAGACAGTACATTAAACAAAAAACTTTGTAAACAAGGTTTACCTATGAGAGTTTATAAAATGTCACTCAATCAGTAGTGTATTATATTAAACTTATAATAAAACTGAAATGGGTGTTTTTCCCAATAGAGTAGTGTTCTAGATTTACAGTAGCCCAAACACTACGCACTTATAGCCATCGCAATATTATCTGCTAGATAGGTATAGTTAGAACCTATTATCCATAGGAAAATTGCAACATTCTGTTCCCAATAACTTTAACGCTGATTGACGAATCTTCGCAAAATTTAAAAAACTCGGGGCCCCCTCCTATCTTGAAAGTTTCAGGGTGATTCGTCAAGCAGGTGCAGAGAAAAAAGGGGGTCTAAAACGTGTTTTCCCCATGCAATTTCCCATAGGAAACTTTAGACAAGGCTACAGCCCGAACTGCTGAACGGAATTACACCAAATTCGGCAAAAAGGTAGCCTTTGTTTCAGAAAGATCCCTTGTTGTTAAATGGTGTAAATCTGTTCAGTGGTTGCTGTGAAAATCAAAAATAGAAAAGTTTTGATATCTATGGCCGCGCACCCTCCTGATCAAGAGCTGAATGCTAATTGGATGTCAACACTCCGAAGCAGGAAGTGTTGGCAGCCATTTTGTGCCTCGGTAGAACTGAGGCACAAGAAACAGGTCAAACAAACGTGAAAAAAGATGAAAGGGGCAGGGTAGAAACACCCTGACCCCCAGGCCTGCTTAGGGGGTCCCAAAAGGACCCCCGGGGCCCCAAGATGTTTTTTTTTCTTTAAATCGGCAAAATGCATAAAGGATCAGCAGAAAAAACCCAGGTCTTTTAAAAAATATTTGCGGGGACTCAAAGTCCCCCGATCCCCGGGGACCGCCACCCCCCAGGTCTTATAAACAACATGGGTGGGGGGCTCAAAGGCCCCCCAAGCCCAGGCGACTGCCACGCCCGGGGCTTTTAGAAAATATTGGTAGGGGAGCTCACAGCCCCCCGCAGCCCCAGGGACCGCCACCCCTCAGGGCTTGTGCTTAAAAATAAATAAATAAATAAATAACCTGTGTGGGGGTTGAGCCCCCCAAACGCCCCGGGGACCACCACCTCCCCAGGTCTCTAAATATTAAAATTGGGGGGTCACTAGTCCACCATGTACCTCCAGTAAGCGCCACGGAGCTGCGTTGCAGCGTCTTGTAAAAAGGGGCAGGGCCTCTGAACACCTCTCTGCAACGCAGCTCTCTGGCACAAACTGGAGGTACCTGGTGGGCTAGTTGGCCCCCAGGGACCCTCAGGATTGAAGAGGAATTAATTCCCCAACTTAAAACACGCCACAGGGTCTGTTTACAGACATGTCTTCTCAGGCCCGCCCCCTTCCTTCACTATTGTGCAAACGCGTCTCCTGGCTTGAACGTTTAATATCCACAAAGGATTTTGAACAAGTTTGATAAAGTTAAATAACAAAGGGTGCAATGTCGGATGAGGCATTGCGGGAAAGAGAAAAGGCAGCAGACGAACTATGACCGCTTTGCACAGCTAATATTTGAAAAAATAAAAAACTAAACTTTGACAAGCAGAATCAGCGTATTGGAGTTGTCCGTTTCTCGTCTTGGTGCCTGGAAGCACCTTTGAGTGATAATTTATTAGATATATATATATTCCGCTCCTCATTCAAAAGTAAAGGGACCAGCACTCAATTCAGGTAAATCCAAACTCAGGATTTATTGCGATAACTTTTCTTGGAACAAACGCGTTTTGACATCAGCCTTCATCAATGTCATTGGCCAAGGCTAACACCCGAAAGTGTTTGTTCTATGAACTTTTTTTGCTATCCCAGTAATGGGGGGCCCCTCCGGCTTTGGTATTTTTTTTGTTTCACTGGATACGCGTAACCAACGTGTATCCCGTGATCTTTAAAAAAATAAAAAATTAGGGGGCCTTGTGGGTCCTTGTGAGACCCCCTGAGCAGGCCTAGGGGTCAGGGTGTTTCTACCCTGCCCCCTTTTCCTGTTTTTTGCGTTTCTTTTTTAGTTTTCTTGTGCCTCGGTTCTACTGATAGAAAGGTAAAGGTGCCTTCAAGGGAGTTTGTTTAGAAAATAATTGATAATTCAAAATAATTTACAAGGATAAATTAATACTCCTTATCAACAATCAATTGAGCAAAATAATTATTTGATTAAATATAAAACCTCTATTAGGTCAAAACATATAAACAACATATAAACAACTGACACAAAGGTGTATTAGAAAAATAGGATGTTATCAAAAAGTCGTTTAGGTAAGTAGTGTCATAAACAGATGAGTGAAAATACAGAAATAATTAGGCCTGTAGGTACACAAACAAATAAATTAATAAGTGACTCAACAGAACCTAAGAACACCTATCCCAAATCACAATGAATAAAACAAGACAGGGATAAGATGAAAGGTCGACGTTTCGGTCTCCTAAATAGCAATTTCAGAAACCATCTTCAGGACTGATGTCAATTATGATCTGTATAGAAATGATTGTAATCTGAAACAAAAATATTTACAATTACAAATCTACTCTGTATACCAACATTCATTACACCTTTGTGACAAAACAAAACACTTATTATACAAACAGAAACATAGTGATACATACAGAGATAACCATAGTGCAAAAATCGTATTTAAAACCTTGAAGTTATTTAGGCAATCTGTTTATCCTAGAAACATATATACATTTCATCATACCAGCAGATGTATCTATATTTCACCAGGGGATGGCATCAAAAATAATTTGTTACTTGGAGATATTTATTTCAATTCAAGAGATATAGTCAAAACAAATCATTGAATATAGTGTCTCTTTTGTTTAGAAACATTGATTTCCAATCCTTGTGTAGTTTAGGAACGGTTTGTGTGGAAAGATCAAACAGCATTTCCCTCACTATAACTAGGCTTTCTTGTTTTCAGTTTTCAGTTTGGTAAATTCTTGTGGGGTTTTTCCAGTGTTTTCAAGTGATTTCAATACCTTAAAAAACAGTGGTTATCAGTGGTTACACATTTTCGCACCATTAAAACTAACAGAAACAGTGTTTTTCCGGTGTTTATGGAAATTTTTGCTTTTATTATTCCTTGCTTTCTGCACTTATAGTACATGGTATATAGACAGTGTACGTACAATGTATATAAGGTCCAAATATATTTTTGCAAATCAAACTTATTGCAGTACTCCATACAATACTTATCCAATGAGTCTTGGTCATGCTAGCTCTTTCCTTCCCATGTAAGCTTTGTTCTGTGAAAAGGCCCTCTCAACATTGGTATTTGAGATGGGTACCACCAAAACAGCCAGTAAACAATTTGCTAACTCTGGCTACTGACATAATTTTCCATGCCAATACTGGTGCACTTGAAGATTGCGATTCTCTGTGCAGGTTCTGCAACATTTGCGTTGAACTGGGCGCTTATGCCCTCAGAGTTATTAAATCGGTAAGAAATGAAGCATCACCTTTGAAACTACAGAGAAAATTCCCCTTCATGGAAGGGATCCAGAACATGTACAGATTACCACAGTAAGGTTTCATTTACTTCAAATGCCATGTTTTGTAAAGGGACATTTCTATGCATCATTGCAAGCCATTACTCATACATTGTATAAAAAAAAATCATGAATTGCTCTTCAACATTGCTTTGCTAACCATGTAGCAAGCACTCTAACGTGAAACATGTTGAAGTTCCAAAGACACTAAAGGTGTCGCCTAGCCTACTCTCAAGGAGACATTTCACATATACACCAATTATGCTGAACACTTGCCAGACAAGGGTGTTTTCTTTTCAGACTCTAGTTTTTTTTATTATGTCCACTACAGCACTTATGTTCCAAGAATGCAGTAAATTGTACTATAAATATGTGACCAAAGATCCTCACATTTCTTGCCTTTGGCATTATCACTCAGCAAAATTTATGTTAACACATGGATAATATAGCATTCACAGCCCCTTGTACTGAGAACCATCAGCTAAGTGACACAGTTGGAATGACTCTTTCTTTGATGCCACACAAAGTACAAAATGATAAATATTTGCACTTTAGTTCCTGTGCATAACAAAACCACGCACCAAAATGGACTAAAAAGTCAATAACATTCTACATTTACTCTGAAGATTTTAAAGATGCTTTTAGCATACCATCTAACAAGTGGAAAGGATCTCTTACACGGAAGCACTTCAGCTCAAGTATTGATTTTGACGGGCCATCACACAACTTTTTTCATATACATAGCTGAATCACTGCAAATACAAACAATTTCACTCCAATCTTTGTTTAACTTGGAAAGAACATTTTTGTAGCAGCAGTCTAAGCTACACTGCGTTCCATGTTTTCCAAAAGTCTGGTGTCATGTTTTCACAACTATCCCAGATGCTTGGTGATGGCACTCTTTTCACATATACTTGTCACTATACCATGCATTGAATGCTTAAAGCCTGTGGTATTGGCAATTCATGTACTATCAATAATAACTCACTAGAAACTGGGGACTGATGTATCAAGCCCACAGTATCAAGTGATGGCACATATTGGGAAAGATTCTTATGAAACCAGACATTTTACCCATCAGTAAAAAAATCAAACGCAGCCAAAATATCAAATAGGATTTTGATATTTCCTGATTCTCTACAGTTTATAAAATAATTAAACAAGTCCTAAACCATGCTTCTTAACCCTGCAACTATGGACCAAAGACCACAAAAATGAAAAAAACGAAAAGGAAGAAGAAACAATATTTTAGTAAGCAACAACACTCAAGCAGAGTAATGTTAGCCCAGCTGCTGCTAACTTGTATAACAAAGTTATATTGTATTGGCCCTTTCAGGAAGAAAGAAATTACTATTTCACTCTCCTTTTACTTTATTTGAATGGCATTTAGTTTGTGGTTGTGCAGGTGTTTTGTCAGTGTTTATATGTTTACACTGGTGAGGGATATTTTCCTTTCAGAGGGGTTTTATCAGTTATTATAGGTTTATGTCATGATTGCCGGGCTCGGGCGGTGTCAAAACTACAATAATGGCTGCCACTTGGGGGGGCATGCACAGTGGCAGACTTATTGGGTCATAGAGCAGCCTCTCCCGAGCCGTAACGCTTCGCGTTCTAGCTCGCTGGTTACTCAGACTTACCTTCCGCTTTTTTCCTGTATCTCTTCCTGCGATGTCGGGCTCCTCTTCAGCGTCCAGCTTTGTGACGGCGTTTTCCCAGCCCTGACCCTCGTCCCGTTTCCCACTCCGTGTTCCTCCTACCTCAGTGGACTCTCATTTTCTCTTCAAATCGGCACCTGCAGGATAAGAAGATAAGGACAAGCTGCATCACTGTATTTTCGGTAACAGCGCTTTGCGCTATCATTTACTATATTGTTATTCAAATTTCAATGCACTTATCTGATCTAGTGCACCAGTTGTTTGTGAATTTCTGCTCCTTCTGTTTTGCATGGACACCTATAACAAAGACAAAAAGGGACAGTAATTATTTGCCTGAATTAAGGTCGCATTTAGTTTCTTTAGTAGTGAACTTTTCTTTGGTACCCCTATTAGGCATACAGAAGACTTATATTTAGACTTGGATATTGCAGGTGAAGGCCAGCTACATGAACTTCTTAGAAGAAGGGAAATATTAAGCTTCTAGATGTAGTCCCTGCCTGGTTCTGCTACAGCCTGGGGTTCGACATGGGACTCCTATCTCTCCCTATTTTGTTTTCCTTCGTCACCTGATTACCATTGTCACTTTGACTCTGTTGGGTGCAGTGGGTGATATGGGGAGGTTCCGGATCTTGTCCTCATGCTCATGACGTTCCTGCGGAAACAGATTTGAGTTCTGGCAGAATGCAAAGCAAAAAAAGAGAAAAAGTTTTCTTTTTGCCCGAGCGCCATGGAGATGACTCAAGTATCCCTCGCAGACTTAGCCCATATGTTGGGGAATTAACAGAAGGAAACTCAGGCTCTGTCAGCACGGGTGGATTCCATGCAGCAGAGTATGAGGTCTGACTCAGGTGTAGGGACCCAGAACCAGAGTACTAGCTTCCCAGTAATACAAGTCACTGCACAACTGTCTATATCCCTGGCCCCCCTGAGCGTTTTATGGGTGATCTGACTAAGTTTGCAGCCTTTATTAGTCAGTGTCAGCTCCACTTCATGTGTAAGGCTGCATGCTTTCCAACAGACCTAGCAAAGGTGGCCTTTGTTATCTCCTACCTAGGGGGGTCTGCTGCCAGTTGTACCATTCCCCTAATAGAAAGAAATGACCCTCTACTGCAGGACTATAAGGCCTTCAAGAGAGAACTCAGGAAGTTATTCGACAGACACGCCTTTATGTAGTCAGTAGAAACCAAGCTCTTGAATCTAAAACAGGGATCTAAAGATTTAACCACCTACATTTCCACTTTTAACAGAGTGGTAGCAGAAGCCGGGTGGTCAGAAGAGAAGTGTAGTACCTTGCTTTACAGGGGTCTGAGAGAAAACTTAAAAGATTTGGTAGCACAAGTGCTTGATCCCCCCCAAATCCTGCAACACCCTTATCAACTTAGTGGCCAAATTTTACAATGGAATAAGTGAAAGGAAATGAGAGAGTGTCAGGCCAATGGGGTGAGTCTTTGTTTATAAAGAAAGAAAATCTGATCCCGAAAGAACTGCTGAGGAACCAGATCCAATGTAAATAGATAGTATAAGAGGCCCCCTTAGCTAAGAAGAGAGACAGTGAAGGAGAAATAAGAAGTTGTGTATGTACTGTGGAAAGCAGGACCATTTCCTTGAAGACTTCCCTGTAAAGCCAAAACAGACAAGTCTTTTCAGAAAACTAGTGAGCCCGAAGTCTCAGAAGACAAGGACTTCGGTTAGATCAGGATTGATTGTCTTGCAAACGGAGGTACCTGCGTCTTTGCCAAGTCATTTCTTTCTCTCCTCGTGTCTAGCATGGGAGCACCAGGTTTCAAAGGTCCGAATCATGGTAGATTCCGGTACTTCAGGTAATTTCATGGAGCTCATTGCGTTTGATCTTATACAGTCACCTCAGTTTCTGGCTATTTTAGGGCTACCTTGGTTACATCGACACAGACCATTCCTTGATTGGAAGGCGATGACGCTAACTTTTGATCACGATTAGTGTAAGGAACATATTCTTCATGACACAGGGGTTCCTGAGAGACTCATTGCACTCACCAGTACAGATCAAAATATGTTACATTTCGTTTATCAAGACCTTAAAGACATATTTGGCGTGGAAAAAGCCACTAGTCTTCCACCTCATAGGACTTAGGATTGTCGGATAGATCTGTTGCCAGGAGCCCATATTCCCTGTTTTAGGGTTTATTCCTTAACAGAAAAGGAGAATTTGTATTTGCGAGAATACGTCTCAGGTGGCTACCCTCACAGGGACGTGTTTCGGTATCCTCAGGATGCTTCGAAAGTTTTTTCCTCTACTCTCTGAGGAACATCGGAGGATAACTGTACAGGCACTCATAGGATCCAGATTGGACTATGCTAATGCTTTGTATCTGGGTCTGCCGGAATATCTTTTACAGCACATGCAGGTGACCCAGAACGCTGCAGCACGAGCGATTTTTGGCCTGCATCGCCGTATCAGTGCCTCTAGCGTGCTCCAATCCCTTCACTGGCTTCCTATACAGAAGAGGATAATTTTCAAAGCCATGACTTTAACCCATAAAGCCCTGCATGCCACGGGTGCAAAATACCTTCAGAAGAGGCTGAACTTTTACCGGCCAACACGATCCTTAAGATCGGAGTCACTCGCACTTGCTGTGGTTCCACGTATAAAGAGGGCTCGACTGGGCGAGCGGTCCTTTAGATTCTTGGCCCCCCAGCTATGGAACTCTTTACCGCTGTCTCTTCGGGCCACACCTAATCTGCTTGCCTTCAGGAAGGCTCTAAAGACTTGGTTATTTTCTGGTTAGTGCGCTTTCATTCTCAGCTTCTGTTTTTCGTTGCTGTTATGTTTTTCAGTTTTCTTTTGGGTCTGGAGCACAAAGCGCCGGGACACTCCCTTGGAGTAGCCGTTGCGCTATATAAGACTCATATATAACCTAACATAACATAACATAACTTGGAAGAGATGTTGTGGATTCGATTTAGTCGTCCCTCCAGATCACCGGCATCATCATCTCTCTATTTCATACGAAAAAGAGAGGAAGGTCTTAGATGCTGTATAGATTATAGGGCATTGAATTCCATTACCATCAAGAACAGCTATCCCCTGCCACTTATGTCTTCCCTCCTTGATCAGATAAAGGATGGTCAAGTGTTTACCAAGTTAGATCTGCGAGGGGCATACCATCTTGTGAGAATCAAGGAGGGAGTTGAGTGGAAAACTACCTTCTGTACTAAGGGGGTCATTATGATTGCGGTTTTTCCGCATCCTCGGGGCCGGCGGAAGCCACCGCCGGCCCAGAGGATGCGGAAAAACCGCAGCGGACTGACCAAAGACCCACCGCAGCTTTTCCGCCGCGGTCGGCTTACAACCGTGGCGGAAAAGCTCTAATATGGTGACGGTGTCTTCCAGACACCGTCCACCATATTAGGATGGCCTGTAAATTATGCTTTTCTGCGGCGGGTTTTCCGCTGTGGAAAGGCATACGGAACTTCACTGCGGGGCCTGTTGCGGGCCCCCTAGGTGAAGGGGGGTGGGGGGTGCACATGGGAGGTACCTATGGTACCCCCCTGCATTTGCATGCAGAAAGCGGCAGGCACCGCGCGGTGCCTGCCTCTTACTGCATGCAAATGCAATGCGTGCATTTTTAACATTGCCGCGGGTGCAGCTTGAAGCCGCACCCGCCGCAATGTTAAAAATAGAGGATGTGACCGCCAGGGTGGCGGTCACATCCTAATTGCACAGGAGGGAACTCCGCATGCCATGCGGAGGTTCCCTCCTGCTCTGGGGTCGTGGACGGACGCAAGTCCGTCCGCGATCCTAATGAGGCCCTAAGTATGGTTTATAAGAATATCTGCTAAGTAATGCCCCTTCGGCTTTTCAATTTTTTATCAATGAAGTCCTAAAGGACATGTTGAACCTGTTTGTCATTGCTTATATCGATGACCTCTAGATTTATTCCTCATACATACAAGAACATGAAATTCATGTTAGGAAGGTCCTTGATCGTTTGCGAGACAACCATTTGTACTATAAGTTACAGAAGTGCCATTTCCATACTCAATTAGTCAGTTTCCTTGGATTCATGGTTTCTCCACAGGGAATCAGTATGAATCCACAAAAGGTTAAAGCCATTATTCGCTGGAAAGTTCCACAAGCTGTTAAAGAAATCCAGAGCTTCCTTGGCTTTGCCAATTTCTATAGACCTTTTATTCGTGATTTTTCCGATTTAGCTTCCCCAATAGCTAGGCTCTTGAAGAAAGGAGTTATGTTTAAATGGACCCTTGAGGCAGATAAGGCCTTTATTAAACTGAAGGAAGCCTTCACACAAGTGCCCATACTAAGGCATCCAGATCCTTCACTGCCTGAGGCAGACATTTCTCAAGTGGCAGTTGGAGCGTTCCTTTCTCAGGCACATTCAAATACAGGACGTCTCCACACCGTAGCGTATTATTCACGGAAGTTGGCTCCTGTTGAAACAAATTACACTATAGGAGACAAGGAACTATTGGCCATAAAAAGGGTCTTTGAAGAATGGAGGCCGTATATGCTAGGGGCCAGTCACAGAATAACAGTTCTAACAGATCACCGTAATTTGCAGTTCTGAAAATCAGCATGAGCTCAATCTATGCAACAACTACGTTGGACTCAGTTTTTTAGCGAGTACGATTTTGTCGTTCAGTTCCAAGCGGGGGAAAAAGAATGGGAAAGCGGATGCTCTATCCCGCTTAGGTTATGAACCCATTGAGTCACAGGGTGACCCTCCTCCTATAATAGCCAGAGAGCGAAAAATAGGAGCTCTGTATTCTGAAGAGAACTTCTTACAGACAGTTAAAGAGGCTCAAACATCCGCAGTTATGGAAGAGACAGTCAGTTCCCAAGAGGTTACTAAAACACAAGACCTATTCTATGTCCAAAGGGGTTTGGTACTTCCTACTCACGATCTAAGGATACAGGTTTTAGAATGGTGCCAAGCTCATCCTCTCGCTGGACACCCAGGGTATAAGAAGACATTGGATTTACTAAAAAGACACTTTTGGTGGCCGGGTATGGGGAGGGACACTAAGCACTATATTCAGACTTGTCATGTTTGTGCCCAAAGGAAAGCATCACACCAAGGGCCCTTGGAGTTGTTACAACCATTACCCACTCCACCTCTTCCCTGGCATACAGTATCCTTGGATTTCATAACAGATTTACCAAGAACCGCCCAAGGGAACACTACTCTCCGTGTTGTTATGGACTTGTGGATCAAGATGACTCATTTCATTCCGTTGAAGGCTCTCCCCACATCTAGAGAATTAGCTTCAGTGTTTGTACAACATGTTGTGCACTTACATGGTTTTCCCTCAATATTGGTGTCTGACAGGGGGATCAATTCATTTCTAATCTCTGGAAATAGTTAGGAGCCTTATTACAGATAGACGTCAGATTGCCCTCAAGCCACCACCCTCAGACAGACGGTCAAACTGAGAGAGTAACTCAGTGTTTTGAACAATATATCCGGTGCCAAGTCTTACACTCTTTTTCTGATTGGGATGAGATGGTGTGGATTACTGTATTTTCATATAACAACAGTTATCACTCTTCCACTGCTTTCTCCCTTTTTTTCTGTACTTACAGTTTTTCCCACAAACCATTCTATCCTCGCTTCCTCCTTCTGGTTCTGCTCCTGCAGTTGTAGACTTTGTAAAAGAGAAACAAGACATTCACAGAACAGCACAAATGAATTCAGACAAGGCGAAAGCGACAAGCAAAGGAGTGGATCTCCACAGACAAACAGAACATGGGTAAAGGCAAGGGGATGACGTATGGTTGTCAACACAGAATCTTATGCTGAGAAGGTTTTGCAAATTCAAATTCTGGAATATATGCCCATACAAGATATGTAAAGATACATCCGGTATTCCATGTTTCTCTTCTGAAACCAGTAGCACCCGGCATGCTTCTCCCTACAGTCCCAACCCCTGTGAGGGTGGATAACGAACAAGAATACAAGGTTGGGGCTATCATAGATTCATAAAGAGTACAACACAAGCTCCAGTACTTGATCCATTGGAAGGGTTATAGTGTTGAGGAACGCACTTGGGAACCAGCTAGCCAGGAACACGCTCCTCATCTATTATGTATGTTTCACAGGTGACACCCAGAGAAACCCAAACTGGTAGGAGGGTCCCTGGGAGGGGGGGTGCACTGACACGATTGCCGGACTCAGCGGTGTCAAAACAACAATAATGGCCGCCACTCGGAGGAGGGGGAGTGCATGCGCAGTGGCAGACTCATCTGGTCATAGAGCAGCCTCTCCCGAGCCATAACACTTCATGTTCCAACTCGCGAGTTACTCAGACCTACCTTCTGTTTTTTTCATGTGTCTCTTCCTGCAGTGTCGGGCTCCTCTTCTGCTTCCAGCTTCGTGACAGTGTTTTTCCAGTCCTGAATCTTCTCCCGTTTCCTTCTCTGAGTTCCACCTACCTCAGTGGAATCTTGTTTCCTCTTCAAAGCGGGACCTGCAAGAAAAGAAGATAAGGACAATCTGTATCACTGTATTTTCAGTAACAGTGCTTTGTGCTGTCATTTACTATATTGTTGTTCAAATTTCAATGAGCAGTTATCTGATCTAGTGCTCCAGTTACTTGTGAATTCCCAGTCCTTCAGTTTCACATGGACAGCTATAACGAAGACAAAAAGGGACAGCAGTTATTTGCCTGAATTAAGGTTGCATTTAGTTTCTTTAGTAGTGAACTTTTCTTTGGAACCTTGTTATGCATACAGAACACTTATAATTAGACTTGGAATATGCCGGTTAAGGCCAGCTACATGAATTACTTAGAAGAAGGGAAATATTAAGCTTCTAGGCATAGTCCCTGCCTGGTTCTGCTACAGTCTGGGGTTCGATGTGGGACTTCTCTCTCTCCTTGTCTGCTTCCCTTCTTACCCTGATTACCATTGCCACTTTGACTCTCTTGGGTGCAGTGGATGATTTGGGGAGGTTGTGGATCTTTTCCTCATGTTCATGACGTTCCTATGGAACCAGATTTGAGTTCTGACAGTTTAAACATAAAACCAGACAGCCTTGCTATAACGTACCCAAAACCTTTGTTTTTTCATGAAAATTTGTAATAAATCTTAGCATTGAGTGTTATTTATTAAGGTCTCACTAACTGGATTGTCATACAAAATGAAGTAGAGTGTTATACAGTTGAGTGCCGTAGAGTGGAGTATTGTATAGTGGAATTGAGTGCAGTGTAGTAGAATGTAGTGGGGTAGATTGGAAAACAGTGCAGTAGAGTATTGTGGAATGGAGTTGCATAGAGTAGAGTTGTATGGTGTACAGTGAAGCAGTGAATGGTTGGACAGTGACATAGTGTGAGGTACAGTCTCATATAGTGAATTAGAGTGTAGTAGAGTTCAGTGGAGTTGCATAATGTAGTGTGGAGTAAGGTATAATACAGTGTATTCATGTGTTGTAGAGTTGAGTGCGGTGTAGTGAATTATAGAGTAGTTGCTTAGATTGTGGGGATTGTATGAGGTGGAGAGGCAGTTTTGTTGACTGGGTACCAGTGGAGTTCACAAAAGTGTTCAGTTATATTGTTGCGAAAGGGCTTGTCGACGACTGGTCTGGCTGTGACATTTTGAATGTTTTTCTGGATTCGGTGGGGATCCATCTGAATGTCTTTCGAAGCAGGCAAAGTGTGTGGAAGGAAGATGTGGAGAAGACATTGGTCTGGCGGTTCATTGTGAAAGAGAAGTCCAGTATGATACTGAGGTTTCATGCATGGTCCATGAGGGTGGGTGGGGTTCCTAATGTGGAGGGCCACCAGTAGTTGTCCCATGCAGGGAGGTGGGTCCAAGGATGAGGACTTGGGTTTTGTCCAAATTGAGTTTAAGGCAACTGTTTGCCTTCCAGGTGGCAACGGCCTTCATCCCGCTGTGGAGGTTGTTTCTGGTAGTTGGGGTCTGTTGGTGAGAGAGAGGATCAATTGTGTGTCATCTGCATAGGAGACAATGTTGAGTACATAGTTCCTGACGATGGCCACAAGTATGTTTCACAGGTGACACCCAGAGAAACCCAAACTGGTAGGAGGGTCCCTGGGAGGGGGGGTGTACTGACACGATTGCCGGACTCAGCGGTGTCAAAACAACAATAATGGCCGCCACTCGGAGGAGGGGGAGTGCATGCGCAGTGGCAGACTCATCTGGTCATAGAGCAGCCTCTCCCGAGCCATAACACTTCATGTTCCAACTCGCAGGTTACTCAGACCTACCTTCTGTTTTTTTCATGTGTCTCTTCCTGCAGTGTCGGGCTCCTCTTCTGCTTCCAGCTTCGTGACAGTGTTTTTCCAGTCCTGAATCTTCTCCCGTTTCCTTCTCTGAGTTCCACCTACCTCAGTGGAATCTTGTTTCCTCTTCAAAGCGGGACCTGCAAGAAAAGAAGATAAGGACAATCTGTATCACTGTATTTTCAGTAACAGTGCTTTGTGCTGTCATTTACTATATTGTTGTTCAAATTTCAATGAGCACTTATCTGATCTAGTGCTCCAGTTACTTGTGAATTCCCAGTCCTTCAGTTTCACATGGACACCTATAACGAAGACAAAAAGGGACAGTAGTTATTTGCCTGAATTAAGGTCGCATTTAGTTTCTTTAGTAGTGAACTTTTCTTTGGAACCTTGTTATGCATACAGAACACTTATAATTAGACTTGGAATATGCCGGTTAAGGCCAGCTACATGAATTACTTAGAAGAAGGGAAATATTAAGCTTCTAGGCATAGTCCCTGCCTGGTTCTGCTACAGTCTGGGGTTCGATGTGGGACTTCTCTCTCTCCTTGTCTGCTTCCCTTCTTACCCTGATTACCATTGCCACTTTGACTCTCTTGGGTGCAGTGGATGATTTGGGGAGGTTGTGGATCTTTTCCTCATGTTCATGACGTTCCTATGGAACCAGATTTGAGTTCTGACAGTTTAAACATAAAACCAGACAGCCTTGCTATAACGTACCCAAAACCTTTGTTTTTTCATGAAAATTTGTAATAAATCTTAGCATTGAGTGTTATTTATTAAGGTCTCACTAACTGGATTGTCATACAAAATGAAGTAGAGTGTTATACAGTTGAGTGCCGTAGAGTGGAGTATTGTATAGTGGAATTGAGTGCAGTGTAGTAGAATGTAGTGGGGTAGATTGGAAAACAGTGCAGTAGAGTATTGTGGAATGGAGTTGCATAGAGTAGAGTTGTATGGTGTACAGTGAAGCAGTGAATGGTTGGACAGTGACATAGTGTGAGGTACAGTCTCATATAGTGAATTAGAGTGTAGTAGAGTTCAGTGGAGTTGCATAATGTAGTGTGGAGTAAGGTATAATACAGTGTATTCATGTGTTGTAGAGTTGAGTGCGGTGTAGTGAATTATAGAGTAGTTGCTTAGATCGTGGGGATTGTATGAGGTGGAGAGGCAGTTTTGTTGACTGGGTACCAGTGGAGTTCACAAAAGTGTTCAGTTACATTGTTGCGAAAGGGCTTGTCGACGACTGGTCTGTCTGTGACATTTTGAATGTTTTTCTGGATTCGGTGGGGATCCATCTGAATGTCTTTCGAAGCAGGCAAAGTGTGTGGAAGGAAGATGTGGAGAAGACATTGGTCTGGCGGTTCATTGTGAAAGAGAAGTCCAGTATGATACTGAGGTTTCATGCATGGTCCATGAGGGTGGGTGGGGTTCCTAATGTGGAGGGCCACCAGTATTTGTCCCATGCAGGGAGGTGGGTCCAAGGATGAGGACTTGGGTTTTGTCCAAATTGAGTTTAAGGCAACTGTTTGCCTTCCAGGTGGCAACGGCCTTCATCCCGCTGTGGAGGTTGTTTCCGGTAGTTGGGGTCTGTTGGTGAGAGAGAGGATCAATTGTGTGTCATCTGCATAGGAGACAATGTTGAGTACATAGTTCCTGACGATGGCCACAAGAGGGGTTAGGTCTTATATGCAGATGGATGTGAGGTCTGAGGTGTTGACGTGCATGCAATGCATGCATGTTTCTGGGTGTCTGATTTATGTTTGGTTGTGGAGTGTTTTTGGTCCTTGGAAGTGTGTGATGTCTCTGGTGCTAGTGTTGTTGGTGTGGTGTCTGTCTGTGTGATGGTGGAATTTTCTGGTGCTGTGGGTGTGGTGTACTGCTGTGTGATGGTGGAAGTGTCTGTGGCTACAGCTGTGGATGTGGGTATAGTGTCTGTCTGTTTGATCATAGAAGTGTCTGTGACTGCAGCTCTGGGTGTGGTGTCTGTGTTATGGTGAAAGTGTTTGTGGCTGCAGCTCTGGATGTGGTGTCCTTCTGTGTGATGTTGGAAGTATATGTGGCTGCAGTTGTGGGTGTGGTGTTTGTGTGAAGGTGGATGCGTCTGTGGCCGCAGCTCTGGGTGAGATGTCTGTGTCTATATCAGTGGATCGTGGTGAGTGTGGTGACTGCATGGTGAGTGGTCGTGCTTGTTTTTAGTATTTTATGTTTGTCTTTACTCATGAAATGGGATGTCCATATGAAATGTGGCTAAGGAGAAGTGTGACTCACTGGTTAGAAGCGGCAGACCCTGAAGCAGAGGTCAGGCCCGGGACCAGGGTTCAATTCCCGACGCGGCAGGGTCTTGGGCTCAATTATTCGGCACTCATCCGCCCACCCCTCAAATACTCCTGGCCCCCTGTGGCCTTGGGACCCGACCTCCAGGTCCAAGACAACTCTACTTGCTCACACCTTTTTGTCCTAATGATGATATTGACTAAATGAAATCAAAACTCTGTCGACCCCTTTTTCAAACAAAACTCCTCCATTGAAAAAATTTAATTTGAGTTTTTTGTTTATTGTTGTCAATGTGATGTATTGTTAAATGTCACTAACCCCTCACTTCACGCACCTTCACTATATTTGTGTGAGCACCAGAACTATCACATGAATGCAAAAAGGGATACTCCATTTATGCTATTAATAAATGTGATGTCACTTCAACCTTGCATCCCTGCATATATTGCACAACAATTCCCCCGTGGACTCATTCCTTGTTTCTTCTGACTAATGCTCATTAAATAATAGTCGCCTAGGCTACCCGAAGACCCCATTGGCCTCTGGTGCTCCATTGTTCTTTTTATAATATACACTACCCCAGGTCAGAATAATGGGTTCCCTTGTTTTTGACAAGATACCATGTAATGTTTGCCAACTCATGTTACTCTACATTCCCCTCTTACCAAGGGGATTTAGTGCTCAGTGTCTAACTTCAGGGTGCATTGCATCACATGCCATAAGTGAGTGGTCTACCATCAAAAGAAGCACAGTAGTGTGAGAGGACCACTCCAGACACAAGCTGATAAGGGCACTGTTTGGGATCACTGTCCAACGTTACTTCCAAAGGTGAGGTTGTTTATCTCAGAGAATAGGCAGACAAGTGGCTGCTTAACAATGGACACACAACTGTGAGTTCCAAATGCTTGCATGCTCAATAGTCAAAGCTGAACACCATGCTCCTACTAGCAGAGTTACACCTGCAACAAATTTCACATTGCATGAAAAATTAGTTATCTTCCACCTAAAATGGTCAACAGCTGCATGTATGGAAAATATATGGGCATGCATAATATAACACTGAGGAAAATACTCACCCCCTCCTAGCTGCTGTTGGGCTCTTCACTGCCCGTCTGTGTTTGCCACCGCCAGTATGTAAGTCACTAGGGGGGTCAGGTTTCAGCAAGCTCCCCTTTTGCCTGGAGAGGATAGCCCCAACTGGACCTCAGTGATCTTCCTGGTCCAACGTCCCTGGTCCTCCCACCTTTTCTTGCAGTGAGCACTTTACCAAAGAACCACCCCCAGGGCCAGCAACCTCTGGGAAATGGCTTTCCACATTGATACCTTGTAATGGGCCTTGTATTGTTTCAATAGATGAAGAAACTGAGTGGACACACAAGATATAGTTTATCAGCTAGGGCAACACAGATAAACTACACAGCTTGCACAGACATATCGTTTCATTTTCTACATGAGATGTTTGAAATGCACATGCTAACCTAAAGAAAATTCCATTAGTGCTCACCTCAAATCTCCTCTGCATGCTACCTCCATCCTGATCATGGCTATACTCACTGCGCAACACCCCTGACATCACATACCCATGGCCCTCACCACGAGTGCTATGAAAGGTGTTACAACATAACACAATAATGTGTACTCCAGAAGGCTACATGTGTACTGCAGTCATAAACAGACACCTATGGAGTCAGGAAAATTGACTTCAATCTCACTGGCTAAAACATCCCTACTACCATTGCACTGTGTACATGCAAAGTTTGTGCTCTCAAAAACAAGAGGGCTGTCTTGCATGTAAATGATCATTTAAAGCCGGTGGATCATTTTACATGTAGATTTCTGATTTGAACTCCTGACTATGTCTACATGTGTCGGTCTATTAAGCCCTGAGATCACAGAACGCACAGTATGCCATAATAAGATAACGATAAAATAGGTTTATAAAGCGCTCAATTGCCAGGGCCTCTTGGTGCTGGAGAGTGTGAGAAGTAGGCTGCTCTATTCGTCCTACAACTTATTTGGAAGGGAACAGGCATGTTTTAAGCAGTTTACCAAAAAGCTGTCTGTTTGGCTGCAGCCTCATGGCAATTGGCATCTTGTTCCACATGTGCATGGGATGACCTCTACATAGCATTGTACATACTGCACAATTGCACATTTTCACACAACTGGTGATGCACTTTGGAAAAGCACTACATTTGTGCCAAACTATTAGTTGTGATAATATTTGTCATGATTAATGTTCCGGTATAATGGCAGCATCACTCTTATTTCAGGTAACATCCAAGGCATGTTGAGTAAGGGGCCTGTGCTAAGGCAATGACAAACACTGAGAAAATGGGCCCATGAATATTAGTCTCTGGTGTGGTGCTCTCATCTTGCACCATAATCAATCTAGTCTCACTAGGTGCATTCACACCAAATCCTATTCTTGTAACACTGTTTCAGCCCACATATGAGGATCTGATGGTCCACAAAGGGTAGTACTTTGTACATCTGCTACATTGAGTATTACACTCTGGGCCATGGTGCATGCAACTCACATATCAATGTCAGTGTTTGATCTCAGCATGCTGAGCACACTGTACCCACATATCCGTCACATGGCCACATATAACTTACCTTACAGTACATCTAGTACCCATCATATATGTCACATTAGCACAGTGGGTCACTGTGAAGGGTCTGTGAGATCGTGTTACCTGACTGAAGACAGGTTCGTAATGCCTCGTGTGCTGAGTACTTGGTGGGACTGTACACTGTACAGGTAGATCACATGTCCCATAAATTGAGAAGTAGAGCCACACATTCTTTTCCTGAAGTCTGCCATAACATGATATCCAAAGTCAGCATTGCCACACAATAGGTCTATACATGCATAGCTATGCACATTCAGCTGGTGTATAGTTCAGTAGTGTATGCACATCACCTTAAATCTGTTACCTCCACAAATATCAGTGACACATGTACAAAAACTATTAGAATCCTATGTTGTGGCCACCAAATCATAATTACATTACATCAACTTCAGTATGGAAATCTAATTCACAGTGTGGGTCATGGACTTTGCTAGGTTAATCCATAAGGAGTAGACATTATCCGCAGTACCAACATTCTCCTCTGGTGAGTCATAGATTTGGCAGTACAGGGGAAGGACCACATCTACTAGTGTCTGGGGCTCCAGTGGAGTAAGGAGGGGCCCCAGCCCTGTACAGCATGTCATAGCAACTCCCAGAGGTGACAAACAGCAGCTTAAGATGAGGAGGTGTAGTTAATAGCAGTGTCTGTAGGCAAGTGTTTCCTTTTACAAACGGCAACCTTTAAATACAATACACAGCCGGTCTTCATTGTAGACGGCCACGTACATTGTACCAAAGCAGCCACATTTTACAATGTTAGCCAATGACTGTGACCTCAGTGGTAGAAGATGCCTACCTCGTGGTTCAAATCAGCCTGGGCTCATCTAGTGGGCAAGTCGACGGCGAACTCAGGCATCCACTTATGTGGTCACCTCTGTCTGCAAATACATCACTTGAACAGCGCAGTTAAAATGAGCCGGTGGTTGCTATTTCTGCATGTACCATTGGAGAGTCTGGGCCTCCACCTTGTCAGTGTTGAAATAGACATCATAAAACAGTTTTCCACAGACATATTCAACAATATATGTATGAAGTAACATCACACATGCATGACAATATTCCCCTGACTATACCTTTGCTCACAGGTCTGTGTTGAACATGACTGTACATGTACACATGTATACCGTTGGACCATGTACAATGGCGGTAACTGGAGTAATGCATGCATTTAATGCAGACTCCACTACATGACAGAGTCCACCATACCTAAGAATTGTCCAAGATGTGCACGGTGCTATTACAGACACATGTGTTCTCAAGATTGGTTGATGATGGATTCAAGGTCTATGTAAAGCAGTGCATCTTAATTATCCTGCTAACCTCAACAAATAAATTGACATATGATATGTGTATGTGACACTTTCAGCTGTCTTCCACATGGAATGGGCTCTCCCACAACACTGGCCACTGGTGGAAATGTAGCATCCATCTATGTGTAATGCATCTCATTCAAGAAAACTGCTGTGGACATCCTCACATATGCATTAAAAGTATTTTCTTATCACTTTTGGGTGTGTTCCATACATAGGTTCCATACATAGATGCTGTGCCAGAGAGAGGAGAAAACAGCCTCTAGTATACCGGCCATTCCCAGGCCTCCTAACTATGGAAGAAAGAGACACAATCCAGAAGTTTGAATAAGCATGCAATACAAGATCTAAGGGCCCAGTTGGAACCTGATTTACATCCCTGAAAACACTATCCCATGGCTCTGACACCAATGGTGAAACACATGGCATCATCACAGTGGCACTACATTTCTTTGCCACAGGTTCCTTTCAGGACATTGTGGTCATATCTAGAGGAATGGCACGACCTATGTTTAGTGGTGTACTTCATGATGTACTTGCAGTGATGGTGAAGCACATGGACAGCTATATTTAGTTCCCCAGGCGTGAAGATTTGGCCAATGTGAATGGAGACATTTTTGGATTAGGTTGCATCCAACATGTGATAGGATTGATAGATGGCACACATATTGCCTTGGGGGCACCTGAGGCCAATGGACAGGTCTATCAGAACAAGAAACACTTCCTTTCTATGCAACTTGCGAGTGGTTTGTTTAGCAGATTTATACATCTCTCCATACTGCTAAACAGGTGTGGTGCTGTTCAGCTAACGAAGAGGGCCTAGCTTGTTGGTGAGTATGATGTGTCCAAACATTATGTGTGTGTGTGAGGGCTAGTCACATGATCAGAAACTGTGTGCCAATTTTTAGCACTTCTGTCTGTCTTACATCTAGGAGACTCAGCATATCCCAACCGCCCTGGTTGTTGACACCACTCAGGAATCAAATAATGCTACAAATTTCTGCTGCAGCGAGGCCCATGGAAGAACTAGGCAGCTAGTGGAGCAGGTTTTTGGGCTCCTGAAGAAAGGCCAGATTCCGATGTCTGGACTGGAAGGGACTGGAGGAGGGGGCTCCTCTACTCACCAGAGAAGGTGTGTCAGATCACCATTGCATGCTGTATGCTCCACAACCTTGCACTGTGACGGAACATTCCTCTCAAAGCAGAGGATGGAGACCAGCAGGTGCCACCGGGTGAGGATCCTGAAATGTCAAATGATGATGATAGTGGTGAAAAGGGAGTAGTTGACATGCCTAAAGTGGTCATGAACAACTTCTTCTCATGAGCATAAGCATAATGTGTGTTGTCATTACTTAGCCTGTTATAGTGACTGCAGCTGTGATGATGTGGGGAGTTTGTTGCTGGCTACATGTTTGGTTTGTACTGCTGTGGTGCAATCAGTGCACAGTATGTTTATGGAGGGAGATCTTGACACATGTTGACATAATAGTTGTTTATTGGTGTAGGTGACATTTGGACATGTACTGTGTACCCCAGAAGTTGACTGTATTTGGTGTCAAATGTATGTCAGCCTCGCTAATTTTGCTACATTGGTCTGTACCTTCACCATGTCATCCTCAATTGGGCATTTCAGAGTTGTGGCATCAATACATATGTGATGCTGTTTCAAAGTACGAAAGGGACATGGATTGTTCCTGGAGATGTCTGGCACAGATTTTAGGTATCAAGCTCCTATACCAAGCCTGTTTGCACTTTGATAAGATGGAAGTTGCAATTAATCCATTGGACTTGTTCTCTCGTATGGAGGTCCTGTTGCCATATGTGTGCCATTATGTGCTCCAACAGAATGTTGTTATTAGGCCAAATCATGCTACTCTACCTTCACACTGGTTATGTCCTCAGTGTGTATGGAATGGATGTAGCTGTTGATGTGGCACACCACTGACCTTTGTGTGTGACATTCCACCAGCGGCAGCTACACACAATTGCAAAGGACCTGTGCAGTAAAACCTGTTTAGTGCTTTTTTTCTCACTGATGTTGCATTCCTATTGTAAGTTAGTAAATATGGCACCAGCTGATAACATGACCAAATTGGCCTGTGGGAAAAGTTGTTGGCATTTTGATATATATTCTCTCCTACAAGTTTGTTCTGTTATCGGCATGACCTTTGTTGTGCATGAGACTGATCATTTCACTGTTGTGTAAATTTGGCTGTGTTACTGACATTATGGCAGCCTAAGGTTGGTACTCTGTAATAAACTTGGGATGAGACTAAACACTTGTTTGTCTTGTTGGTGTGAAATGTTTGTGAACCTAATAGACAATCCACACATTGATGCACATTGTTTATAGTTAGAATTGGAATTTCCATGGACAGTACATGATACCTTGCTAGATCTCCATGATGCTACAGGAGCCTGAGAAATTGTGAGCATTGAAATGATTGCAGTGCACGTAGTGACATAACAAACAATAGGATGTAACATTAAAATAGTGAAAGTAAAAGAGTGAAGTAGTCAGTTTTGGTAGATGAAACCATTATAGTAGTAGGCACATTGTCTCTAGTCCAAAGTCCATCCCACTCCTCCAATCAGAAATGGGAATGTGTACTTGGAGAGTCAACTAAGTGAATGTGTGGCACAGAAAGTGGGACATCAGATGTGATGCCTCTTACTGCCAGTGGTTGGTGCCTTGCCACCCGAACCTCCTGAAGTTTTCTAGAATGTCACAGCCTGCGATTAGGGGGGATCCACTGCCACAGGGTCAGGGGTGTCTGAGGACTCATATTCTGTCAGAGCCTCCCTTAGCATGGTACTTATCTCCCTAAGCACAATGACAGATTTTCTTGTATCAAGCTGCTGATCTATGGATGGACCTCTGTAACTGCTTCATCTCCTGGGGGTCCTCTACTATCTGGCCCAACTCTCCTTGGTTTGCCTCATAGACAGGCAGGAGTCTCTCATGGTGGGCATGCACTTCATTAGCAGCAGTGGCCTCACTTAGCCCGCCCATTGTTACCTTCCCACCACCCCTGCCCCTACCGGCCTATGTCCTTGATACAGCCTTCACTCTCACACTGCCTCCTATGTCCTCAGTGGGAGGTATGTTAATCCTCAACTCTTCAGGTTGGATTTAGAGGCAGGAGATGTTGCCAGCTGTGCTAAGAGCACTGGTTGTTGAAGCAGAGGTCAGCACAGATGTTTCACCTGGGGTGGGAGATGTGTTTGTGGGCATGGTGAGACTCGCTCTAGCTATCTGCCCAGGCCCACCAGATAGGCAAGGTCGATCCTTCAGGCCACTTCTCCAGGAGAACCAGCATCACTGAAGGCTTGATCATGGGTTGGAGATGGAGTCTGGAGTGTGTCTTGAATCTGGGCAGATGTTGTGCAAGATGCACCTTTTCAGAGAAAGAGTACATTGTCATTGTTGTAAGTGTGTTTTGCACAGCCACCTCATCATTGACGCAGTGGTTTTGAACCTGTGCAGAACATTAGGCTTGTAGATTAACATTGCGAGCTCTCCCCTGGGGAACAATTAAGATATATCTAACAAGTGAGCATCAGCAAGCAGCAGTAGTGCATCTTGTTTAGTGGTCAAAGAACAGGGCTTCATGGTAGATGTAGTGACTTCAGGCTCCCATCCCTCAGACTTGAGCAATGGCTACCTGGATGTGAGTTACTCTTCAGCTTCAAGATGGCTGACAAGTGAGTATGGACAAACAGCAGTAGGACATCTGGTCACAACATGGCTTCCGGGCTGGTCATAGCACTGAGACAGCCCTACTAAGTGTGACTGAACACCTCCGCACCATTTTAGACTCTGGTGGAACGGCAGCACTGATTCTACTTGATCTCAGTGCTGCCTTCGACACAGTGTCACACAAGGTTCTGCTATTTAGGCTAAAAGAGGTTGGGGTATCAGGATTAGCCCTTGACTGGTTTAGAGACTTTCTATCTGGTCGGTCCCTCCGAGTCTCCACCCCCCCCCCACCTCTCCAGGGAATGTCCCATTAAACAGGGCGTACCCCAGGGCTCAGCTCTTACCCCCACCCTGTTCAATGTGTATGTCCAGCCCCTGGCAGAGGTAGCCAGGAGACACGGACTGTCCCTCGTATCCTACGTTGACGACACTCAGCTGGTGGTGGCACTAAATGATGAAAGTGGTCTTAGCACCCAAAAATTCCAACACACTCTCGTTGACATCACAGAATGGATGACAGCGAACTACCTACAGCTCAACGCCGGCAAAACCGAGTTGTTGGTGGTAGGAAAAAAGACCAACACTTGGGGGTAAAACTGGTGGCCAGCAGACCTAGGACAACCACAGGAACACAAGGACTGTGTCAAAAACCTGGGAGTCTGGGTAGACTCTGCCCTTAAATTTACTCATCATACTAAAAAAGTGGCAGCAACCTGCTTCGGCATTTTACAGAATCTCAGACCCATCCTAGGATTCTTCGACAACCAAACCCGTCAGGCGATAGTCCAGGCAGCCATCCTCTCCAGGCTGGATTACGCCAGCTCCCTTTTGCTAGGAACGAACGCAGCTGAAAAAGCTAGACTCCAGCGAGTGCAGAACGCCGCCGCTAGGGCGCTGGTAGGAATCCCCCGCCATGCGTCCGTAGCCAATGTTCTCACCAAACTCCACTGGCTCCCAATTGAGAAAAGAATTAATTTCAAAACGCTGTGCTTAGCTTTTAAGATCCTAAAGATGGCTTCTCCACCCATGCTCTGCCCACTTTTGTCAACATACGTCCCTCGACGTACCCTACGTTCAGAAGGACAAAATTTCGCAACGGTACCCCGTATTAAACTATCCAGGATGGGCGGCCGCTCCTTCAAATACTTGGCCGCCAAGCTCTGGAATGACCTGCCTGATCCGATCAGAGGGATACAGGATCTGCAGACCTTCAGGAAAGCAATAAAAACTCACCTCTTCTGCTAAACTTTCTTTCTCCCTCCCTACCTCCCTGATCCCACCATCTGTCCACTCGTCATACAGTAAGTGCCCTGGACGCCCCTTGGCTGGGGCAGCTGCGCGCTATACAAGCTCATATAACATTAACATTAACATTAACATCTTGTTTATTGATCAAACAACAGGGACTCATTGTAGATGTGGTGACTTCATGAAACCATTCCCCAGACGTGAGCAATGACTACCTCAATGTAAACTGCAATTCAGCTGCAAGACGACTGACAAGAGGGCATGGACGAACAGCAGTTATACATCTTGTTTAGTTGTCAAACACCAGGGGTCCATGGTACATGTAAGTAAGGAAATATTATTTTGCGTGATCAATTAAAACCATTGCATACTGTACATTAATGATAAAATCAAAGAACATTGCACTAGTACAAGAATTACAACATTTAAAATAAGTTGCTTTGTTTTGTGCATAAAAGTAAAAATTGATCTCGGAGGTACATTGCATCAATGACACAGTTAATGCTCAGTCTATTAAAAAGTCTGTTTGATAAGAGCTGTCTGTTTAAGTTGACAAGATGGTCCCGTACAACAAATAACTGTACCCTGTTACCCCTGGTTCTGACTTCCTAATGCCAATATATAGTACCATTGTTTAACATTGCGGGGCTTGCTTGGATAGTGCCCAAGCCGGGGCTTGATCTTAACTGCTGAGCATTGATTTCTTTAGTCATAATGCTGTTAAGTCAATGAATTTTGTGAGGCGGCAGTTTAGCTGTACTAAGGTGGGGTTAAAGCACAGCATCACTGCTTGCATGCAGGAACTTACTCGGTGCTGGTTAAAAAATGGTTTTAGCATGTTATTTTAATGTCCTTTAACTTGTTGCTAATACATATGCTGTGAGTAAGGTTCTCTGTGTCACAAGCACACAGAAAACAGGGCTGGGCACCTGCTCTTCTTTCCCAGGGCAGTAAAAACTGACTGATTGAGCCAACTCCCAAGCAGAACTTTAATAATTTTTCCTTAGTCCCAATCTAAGTTCCAGCCTTGAGATAGGGTTGGGGTTTGGGGACATCATGGTTGGTGAGGACAACCCAGCGATGAGCTTGTTTAGATATTTCTTGCTTGTTCTCTAAGGCTGATAAGAGTCTTGTTGACTTTGTAACTAGTGTTTGAAAGACCGAGTGGCCCATTGAGGTGTTCTAGGCATCTGTCAGACCTAGACTGTAAGTTAATTCATGAAGGTACACGTTAACTAGCAGTTTTCCAGTGAGGATCAGCTCAACCCAGAGATGATTGTTGAAGGACCCTATGTCAGCAGCTCTAATTTTGTGCCAGCATTTTATAAACGCCCCCTTTCTTTCTATCGCCTGATTTTGGAGGCCAAATTCTAGCCTGATTTGGTCCGGTGAGACGTGTTTGGGAAGCTAGAAAATTGTTCAGTAAGCAGTTGCTATTACGCTATCGAGGATTGCTGTGTCTTTTCCAGTCAGAGATTCATTCCCAAAGGTGATCGTAGGCTGCAATTTGGCTCTCAGGAATTTTCGAAAGGGGTCTAGTGTTAAGTCGGGCACCGACTTCTTCAAAGGTCTTAGGGCTAAAACAGGTCATAGCTCCCTTCCTTTGTAGAGATTCCAACTGCGGCTTGAAGGAGTAGTTTTGATCTAAGAGCACGCCCAGATATTTAAAGTTTGTTACTTGGTCCAGACGTTTATCAGCCAAATACCAGCTAGGGGTTGCCTTCTTGTGATGGTTCACTGCCATAATTTTAGATTTTTTAAAATTTATTTTCAGAGCATTCTGTTGCGAGAATTTGCAGGTTGCTTCTAGGAGGTGCAGGTTCCATCTAGAAGGCGCTGGAGTTCGACTAATCAGGACTAGGTCGCCAGCATATAGCAGGTAAGTCAATATCATGCCACCTAGCTTCAGGACATGTGAAGAGCAGCTGCCTAGTTTTGCCGGTAAGTCCGCCAAAAAAAGACTAAATAACAAGAGGGCAAAAATGCATCCTTGCTTTAGAACCTTTTTTGTGTTGATTCTTCTTGAGAGATGCATTCCTGCACTTAGTTTGATTCTGATCCAGGTGTTAGTATGGAGTGGTATGAGGTGGTCTAGGAGGGATGATGGTATCCCCAATCTGTTCAGCTTGTGCCACAACCTGGCACGGTCAATGTGATTGAAGGCTGCTGAGTAGTCCATGAGTACATGTAGTGACTTCAGGATCCCATCCCCAAGACTTGAGTAATAGCTACCTCATGTGATCTACATTTAAGCTGCAAGATGGCTGACAAGTTGGTATGGACAAGCCGTCCTAGTACATCTTGTTTATTGTACAAACAAAAGGGCATAATGCATGTTTGTACAGCAGATGGACATTGTTATGGCAATAGCTGTGATGTGTGCATTTAAACATGGATATGTTGTGACAGTTGTTGAGGTGTTACTTACCAGTCTCAAATCCCCCAGGCATTCTGATGAAGCCTTCTGAAGGCAGGAAGGTGTTCCCCTTCATCATTCAGGGTATGAGTTCCAATGGTGGTCCGGGAGGACCACAATCAATCTTGAGTGCAATTAGGTGGTGCCTGGAGGCCAGTCTCTTTACCCTCTTCTTGAGGTCATGCCACCTCTTCCTGATTTCCTCCATTGTCAGAATCGTGGTACCAACAGCATTCAACTTATTAACTATCAGGTCCCACATTTCATTTCTTCCATTGAGAGAAGTTTGTTGGACTTGGAATCGAAAGGTTTTTACCTCCTCGAATGATTCAATAATCAGCACTGTCAACTCGGTGTCTGAAAATTGGCGATTTTTGACTGGTGACATTGTGCAAAAAAACAATCAAGAAGGTGCATGAGAGTGAAGGAAACAAACAATGTGATCAGACCAAGGAATGACAAAGTGATAAGTGCATAAAACGTGTGGCGAATGTATGATGGAATTGTGATAAAGGCTGCCTTCTAAGCAAATTGTATCTTGCTGTGCTGAGTGTAGTGGCAAAGTATCATGGTCTGGGATGGAGTGTGCTTTGTAGTTTAAATTCCAGGTGCGTCCACTTTGGAAATAGCCATCAGCTGTGTTTTTTTTAAATCACCCAATGGACATGCTCTGCGACCACCATGGTCCATGGGCAGAGCTTAGCGACCGCCGCACTTCATGTCAGGTGTTCAGAGACTTCCATGCACCATGGCATGAAATTTGAGAGCTACCAAGTCTATGGACAAATCTTTCCGAACGTCACAATACATGCCCAGTACTTTCCGACTGCTGTGCTCCATGCCAATGGCTTTCTGACAACAACAGTTGAGGATTAAGCCCGGAAGCATCGTAACGCGGCAGAGACTGGTTAGTGGCCTTGGCAGTCAGAAATGGACCGCTGCCATGGCGGGCAGCATGTGTGTCCAGTATTCTAAAGAGGCCCACACTGTTTCACCAGTTATAGTTATCTCAAGTAACTATAATTTTTCTCCCTACGATAACTATAATTCACACCTTCGCCATGCACTGCTAATTACCCCACATATTGCATCACTTATGACAAGTTCTATGCCATCATTGATATTATCACTTCAACATTTGCAATGACATAATTGATGAAAAAACAGTGCATGGTGGAGCATGGTGTTTTGTAATAAAAGTAAGGGCGTGTGAAGCTCTGAGTGAAACTCTGTGGTTTGCAAACCCTTTATCTGAACGTGACATACCATTAAAGTGGACTCTTGGATGCTTGTTGGTACCCCGCTTTGGTTTGCAGATCTGAGTCCAGGTTTGTGAACCCTGAGGAGAAGTGCACTGCGACTCCTACAGACCTCTGTCCCTACTTAATACGGATGTTAAAATCCTAGTGAAAAAGTCCTGTCGTCCCGCCTTAACCTGCTGATGGAGCGCCTGGTCCTTCCCGACCAGGCAGGCTTCGTTCCCAATAGGGCAACCTCCCATAACCTACGTACCCTCCAGGCAGTACTACAGGATATTAATCCGAGATGCGAGGCTGCGGCTGTGTTCCTCGACGCCACTAAGGCGTTTGATTCTCTTGAATGGGATTATCTATTTGCCCTCCTTGAACGCATGGGGATCCCTTACAGCTTCCTCGACTGGATTAGACTGCTTTATGGTGAACCGTGTGCTTCCGTCCTCCTCAATGGGGCACGGTCTGCCCCTTTTCCCATCCAGAGAGGCACAAGACAGGGGTGTCCCCTTTCCCCCGTCCTTTTCGCGATCGCCATAGAGCCGCTTGCTGCTAAACTCCGACAGCACCATAACCACCGTTCTCTTATCTACCCGGAGCGGCAGCTCCTTGTGGCATTATATGCCGATGATATCACCCTATATGTCGACAAACCACGCGATAACCTCAACCCCCTGCTACGCGAAATCACTAAATTCGGCGCTATCTCAGGAATTCAAATTAATTGGGCAAAGTCTGCACTCTTCCCCTTAACAGATACAACCGTGCAATTTCCCCTAGACTACCCCCTGATGTGGGAATCCGAGGAAGTCAAGTATCTTGGTGTGATAGTGTCCCGCGACCGCGAGACCCTCATCAGGGCTAACTATGGCACGGTACTTGACAAGCTAACTGATAACATTACCAAATGGATCCATCTCCCGTTATCAATGGCAGGGCGCATTTCCCTAATAAAAATGGTTGTCCTTCCTAAGTTATTATACCTTTTCATTAACATACCTTACAGCCCGGGCCCCCACTTCTTTCGCTCCCTCAACTCCCAACTGTCGAGACTGATATGGGGTGGCAAGCAGGCTAGGATTAGTTTAAAGACGCTAATGTTGCCCTATCACCAAGGCGGGTTTGACGTTCCTGACTTTCAGAGATATTATGATTGTGCCCAGGCCCACTTTGTGGCGTACTGGTTACATCCCCCTCCCTTCATGGCCCACCTTGCGGTGGAAGATGGCTACATGCGTTCGGTACAACCGTCGGGATATCTTTATACTGACTCGAAGATTTTGGAACGAGATCCCACTACAGTGGACTGTACTGTCCATGCTTGGCGCCGCATCGCGGCCCGCATGGAGGTTACCTTTTTATACTCGCCATGTATGCCACTAGCGCACGACCCTAGATTGCGAGTCACCTGCGAGGAGATAGGGCGCAAGCTCCTCAAGAGACTAGCGATTCACACCTGGGGAGATCTCTTCCTTCAGGGGCAGTTCCGTTCTTCGGCACAGTTCTTTGGGGAGACCCACCCCACAGTCATGGACACATTCCTTTATGTCCGCTTACGACAAAACGTCAGGGCAGTCATTCCGAACTTTCCTGATGAGCCGGACGTCCTCCCCCCCTTGCATACACTTTTACAAACTGACGCCCCTAAACACGTGGTGTCCATGCTTTATAAGCACGCCCAGCCTGCCCCTTTCCCTCCCCCGCTTAGGGTCCGTAGCGAATGGGACGGTGACCTTGACGCACCGCTCTCTGACGAACAGTGGGAAGAAAGTTGCTCACATACCACCGCAGTGACGGGTAATACTCGCTTGCGGCTAATTCACTTTAAATTCCTGCACCGCACTTACTTCACTCCTTCCAAATTATTCCGGCTTGGCCTCCGTGATAATGATTGCTGCCTACGCTGCGGGGCAGAAGGGGCTGACTTCTTCCATCTGGCGTGGACCTGTCCTGCAGTAGCGGAGTACTGGCATGCCGTTTTTGAAGCATTATCTGATATGGTTGGGATTGGTATGGCCCCCTGCCCTAAGACTGCCCTGTTGGGACACGCAGTCCCGGCATTGAAAACTAATAAAAAACTGTTTGCGTTGGGCCTCCTGCTGGCCAAACGTCATGTTGCATGTAGATGGGGTAGAGGCCGTGCCCCAAAATTCAAGGTCTGGCTCAACACGATGTCTACCTGGCAAGACCACCTCCACAACTACTCTGAACTCTTACCGCACAAGTCACGCCCCAGGGACATATGGGGGCCCCTCACTGCCTACTTGCTCCGACACCAGTGCGATGACCCTCCAAATGACTGAAGCACTCTCCCCTTCTTCTCTGCCCTTGGCCTGTTCCCTTCCCTGCCCTGACCGCCCGGTTCCCACACCTACCTCCTCCCTTCCCTCCCCCCCCCTTCCCAGGCGGCCTTCCCGTGGACGGTCCTGCTTGACATCTGCGCCCTTGGGCCCCTGTTGCCCTTATGCATTCCTTGCTCACCCTCGCTGCCCGGCCTCTACTAGCTTGTGTCCTGCTGCTCGCGGCACCTACATCTTACACGTAGCATTACTCACATGACCTCTGCACTCTACCGTCCTCGCAGACTCAGTTACATGGTGTCCCTCCCCTCCCCCCCTCCTCCCTTTTCCCCCTCCCATCCCGTGTTCATCATAAGCATCTCATAGGTGTGTACCACATTTATGCTGGCGCAGTTCGTCTTTACCTATTGCCTGTACTCTATGGTACCTCGCCTTCTACTCCTCTGATCCACATACAGGTTATGGTGGTACATTACGGGTGGGAGCGTCCCCAGTTTTGTTGTTTGGGGGGAAAGAAAAATGATAAAAGAAGCCTCAATTCCATCCTTTTTGTATATGGTTTGCCTTCACTGTTAAGATATGTGCTTTTCCTGACTGTGCCTCCTTTATATCGCGGCCGGCCCTGGGGGGTTGTAGGCGACAAGCTGTGTCTACTTATCATGCCATGGTTTTTTTTTTTTTCAAGCACGTGTCTTCTTTCGCCTCCCCCCCCCCTCTTCTTTTTCTTCATAGCTGCCGGCCTGACGTCCCAGGTTGTAGGCGAAAAGCTGTGTACTGTTTCTACTGCTTTGGCACTTAATAAAGGCTTCAAAAAAAAAACAAAAAAAAACCCTGAGGAGAAGTGGAAGGCACAACAAGGGCCCATTATACCTTTAACGGTTTTGGTGCATTGTAGAGTTTTTTTAACGAACTATGTATTGTGGAGTCAACCATACCTCGAAAGTTCATTCCTTTTTCAGATTAGTTCATAACCATACTTTAACTGGTGATTTTAAATTAATATACATATTCATGGTAACAGATTGCCATCTTCAGTTTGGTACAGCAGGTCTAATTCTGCGATGGTGTCAGGCTCCATTCTTTCCTCATCCCTCCCCCCATCCGGGTGAGCTGCTACCCATGCTCTCAAGCTGGTTTGAAGCTCTGCTTTCTTCGCACCACGCCTAAAGAACACCCCTTTCTCCAGGCAAAATTCCTTAAGCTGCGCCACTGAGTAAGGTTCTAACTCAGCCAGCTTGAACTCCATCATGCCAGACGGGCCCTCAGACATTTGTATGGGATACTTGATGGAAAGGCGTCAAATAGGAGCTACTTACAACCACACCTCAAGGAAAGATTTTAGAAAAAACAAAAATGCCAATTGAAGAGACTAACTCTATGGAAAACAAGATTGCTAGACAGAGAAAGAACAATTAGGTGTAAAGTGCGTGGTGCACACTAAGTTGCTGTAGGGTGTATGCAAGCACAAATCCTATCCCACCGCTGCCACCAACTGTTGGAATCGGAACCGCCGGCCCACATAGGGTAGCATTACTCTAGCTGGAAGGCTAAACCTCGAAGGCAATTGTGACGTGCTTGCATTACACCCCAATGCAAACCCAATAAAAATGACACCACACTATCTGTTAAATAGAAAATGGATTCGTTTTATCTCTGTTTTCGTGTAAACACCTTTCTTTCCAATTTTCAATAAATTAGGCCTTGGACATTTTCCTTTCAAAGATTACATACGTTAAATGTTCATTGCATCATATTTCTTACAGTAGTTTAAGCACTGAAAGTTTAATACAACCAAATTGACCTACAGCAGGTAAGTAAACTGTAACTGGTTGTCAAGAAGTCATTCAGGGAATAATCTTGTTGTTTGCCCAAGTGAAGTACCTTTTGGGAAGAGGAGACCTTTGGCAACTGCTCACCACACCCGCTCCGCGGGACCAGCGCCTCAAGGGGACCTGAGGAGCTGTTGTGCGTGAGCCCACTGGATCAACAGGCAGTAGCGCTGCAGGGACTCGATCTCCCAGGAGTCCCAGCTTGACCGTGCACACCTGGTCTGCGCTCCCTTCCCGGCATGCCCACAGCACGTCCTATGTACTATTTCTTGGTCACAGGCTGCCGCTGCGCGGGAGCGCGCGGGAGTGCGCCGGGCTAAGCCCGGGCAAAGGGCGGGCCCTCTGTGGCCCTCAAAGGCCAGATGAGGCTGGGCTGGGCCACCCCCCCTTCCTCTCTGCACAAGGACCTGGACATTACCTGTACATCGCTAAGTAAGCTTAAATTAGAGATTTGTCTAGCGTTCCCCTTGTTTTTTTTTGCCATTACAATTTCTCAACATAGCAGGAGTTTCCTTTTGCGTCGCATATATTTTTTGATTTGTTATTAATTCTAGCATCATCATGACCACAAAAGGCATCCCTAAAAATGTTATCTCATAAGTTGGGACTCTTAAGGGGACAATTGATCACTATTTAACTTGGGCATCATCTGCCATTGAACGGGAAATTGTGAGGGCCGAACAGCGGTTATCCTTAGAATGATTACCTAATAAACGATCCTCTTTAGGGCCATCTGAAACTTTTACAAACGCCTCCAATACCAGGGGGTGTAAATGAACCCATTAACTCTGCTAATGCTTCTGGGATTCCCGTGGAGCTAAACCAAAGTCCAAACATGGTAGTCAGCCCTGACTTAAAGAAGGGGAATACAAGTGTTGTACCAGATGTGCAAATTCTATCAGAGGAAAGCATTCTTGGAACTCCATCCATCACACCTAACAAAAATAACACTAAACTTATTGTATCCGAACAGGTCCCTACCACAAAAAGGAAGCGTAAGGGTGCCAAGCACAGGGGAGGTTGGCAAAACAAGCTAAATTATACTTAAGTCCCCCTAAGGTTAATAATAATATCCCAAGACCTGTGAAGACGAACAAGGGACCACGAGTGCCCCCATTAATTCCTCCACCAGACCTTCTGGCGCAAATTGAAGAACTAGTGAGATCCTAATTCTGCCACTGGTAGAAAGACTTTAGAGACTAGGAGAAATGGTGGGGAATATTAAGGAAGTAACTAATGCCAATAATGTAGAAATTAAGAAACTGGCTCAAAACAATCACATTGAGAACCAAGCAGTAACTACAGTGGCCCAAAGAAATGGAGCTTTAATACCAAATACAAGCCAATCTGAAGCTCATAAGTCAAAACCCCCCAACTTACAGGACCCAAAACATAATAAAGGTCTTACCCCTCCAAAGAATGCCGCCCCCAAAGTGACGCACTCTAATATTTGCAATAACGTAGATGGGGTAAGTGCTGACCATGGAAGAAGTAACAGAAACACATTCGTATTGACCTCCCGCCAGAGGCTGAACCCTTTGTGTGTGTCCTCTCTGGGGTTCCAGAGCTCCCTAACGGGAAAATAGAGGGAAATGAAGAATTAAAAAATAAAGTTGCATTTTGGTTAAGCAGAAATAGACCACTCCCCCCTAATATTGATGGGAGAATTTTAAACGTTAGAAGGGTCGGATGGCTAGGTCATATGACCAATGACATTCCAGGAGACTTGGTCATAGTAAATTTTAACAATAACCGTGTGATCCCTTTCCTGAGAAGCTTGCAACCACAAATAGGAGATGGTTGCATAGTAACATGGGAACTATCTGATTTTTAACACAAAGTTCGACTCATGCCTTCTGTAAGAACTAGACTAGAAAATTCTCCTTTTTTGGGTAATGTTGGCCCTGCTCCTATTCAGTCCCTGCTGACTCATAACAGATTTGCACCACTGTCAACCCTCGAAGAAAACGATTGACAGTGGGTTGGTAATGATCCATCTTTGCCAGGGGTAGACAATGTTACCATATTAGATGAGAAATGTTTACTGACTTCATCAGTCCCACCATGCCTAGGGCCTAATGATGTTCAAGTATTGTACCCCACCCCAGTTAACTTGAGTCCCACTATACTTGTGAAATCCAACATTTCCACTATTACTGAAAATGAGCACTTGCCAGCCACCCACCATACAATTATTTCTCGCTGGAATATAGCCGGGTTAGAGTCTAGACTTTGTGTACCTGACTGGGTGGAATTCATAGAACAAGGGAATGTTTGGTCCTTCCAGGAAACTTGGGCGGTTGCACCTTTATTTCGCACTGGCTTCGTAAACTTTTTTAAACCGGCAGCTAAAGGCCATAGAGGGAGACCAGTAGGTGGTTTGACAACCTAGGTTCGCCAGCATAAAGGAGTTACAGTGGAAGAAATCACAATTGATAGTTCGGATATTTTGATTATTAGGATCCGTTCAACTAATGGTCTTAATATTCTGCTTGTGAACGTTTATGTAAGGGGTCTTCAGGGCGGGAAAGTCTCTCCAACTATTACACTCTTGGAGGACTTCCTTACTAACACACTGAGCGGGGGGAACAGGGTGGTGGTGGGAGATTTTAATACCTGTTTTGAGCCGCTGGATAGAGAGGACGGAAAGCTCACCGAGGCTGAGGACATGATGTGGGGAATTCCTCAGCTAGAACTGGTACCCATAAGGAAGTGGACACAATCTGCTATGTATATTAAAGGGCTGTGTCTTAACCTAGGATTGAGGGCAGCTAATGGAAGGGTAAAATCAGATAGGATGGGCAGAAAGACTTTTAACAATGGCAGAAACAGTAGCCGAATTGATTACATTCTGATCGATGTGAAGCTATGGTATGCTGTTGTTGATATGGAAGTTATGTCCAGACCAGAAAGTGATCACAACTCGTTAGTGCTGGCCCTATTAGATTATAGCTTTTTGAGACTCCCTCCGGATGACTCTAATGTCGTCCAAGTGCAGGTTATTTTAAAAAATGATCTGAGAAGGGTCCGGTGGCCTAAGATAGCCAAGGATGAAGTAGCTAGAGCTGAGATAAGATCACTAGTCACCCAAACCATGGAAACCCTGGGGAGCTGTGACACGCAGGTTTTGATTACTGCTAGAATCCCTAGTGCCCATAGAGAGCTATTTCAGGGGCTGAAAAAGTTGTTTATTAAGAGCATTACTAACCAGGGTAGGAAGGGAAATCAGAGGATTGCTACCTGGTACGATCATAAGTGTAGGCAGGCCCAGCATGAATTGATTGCCGCAATTAAATCTAGAGTACAGGGTTTAATACAGACCTGTAGAGCTGCATATAAATTAGCTCAGAAAAATGCAAAAAAAACTGGGATGAGGAACGTTGGAGGGTCCTCACAGAGGTTCGTGATGGCAGGAATCTGTCACAGTTTTGGCATCATCTTAAATGGGGCAAATGTCCGGACGAACGGCCAAGGTCTGCTTAAGTGGACCAGCAACAGTGGGCCAGTTTCTTTGAAAATCAGTTTAGGACCGATAATGAGGCTGTGGTGGTTCTTCCCCCCCCCCAAACCATGATAAACCACTAATATTTACCCACTCAGAGGTAAAGTCTGTTATGAAAACTATCCCGAGTGGAAAAAGCGCCAGGCCCTGACTGCATCCTGGCGGATCTTTTCCTGCAAGAACAGGATCTCTGGGTTCCTTATATCACTATTCTGGACAACGCTTTAGCTAACGGTGCACAGGTCCCCGATTCTTGGCTCGGGCTGAGATTTTACCGATATCACTCAGTCCCGTCCAATTATCGGCTGATCAGCTTAATAGACGCGGTACAAAAAATCACGGCCCGCTTAGTTCTGGGACGTATTCAGTCCTGGATGCTTGAGTTTGATATACTAACACCTTTACAGGTGGGTTTTTGAACCCATGTAGGTACCCTTGACCAGGCATTTAGGTTTGTGTTACTTTACTGGAAGGTAGTCTTCAACGGGGGTGGCAAATTACATGCAGCCTTTGTGTATCTAAGGTCTGCTTTTGATCTTGTATCAAGGGCAAGGTTTGGGAATGTTTATTAAAACTGGGCATGCCAGTAGAATTGGTGAGGCTCTTGGTGAATTTACATGCCCACAAGTATGCACAGGTTCGCTGGGGTAAGCCTGGCGAGGTTACTGATAGATTTGATGTCGCGAAGGGTGTTAGACAAGGGTGTGTATTGGCCCCTACCTTATTTTCTTTATTTATTAATGGGGTACTAAATTATTTCACAAACCACCCTACAGATGCTCCATCCCTGGCCGGTATGAAAATCCCTCTGCTCATGTTCACGGACGACACGCTTTTAATATCTTAAACGAGACAGGGACTTCAGCTAGCCCTGTCTATGTTTGAACTGTTTTGCCGCGAACATGAGCTAGAGGTTAACGGGGCCAAGACAAAGTTTATGGTTCTACGGGGGAAGAGCCCGATTACAGCTAGGTTAACAATGGGTGGGGCTACCCTTGAACAGACTTCGTCTTTACATATCTTGGCATCACATTTAGTGACAATCTTAGCTGGAACCCTCAGATAGACCTTCTTGCTTTAAAGCATGCTCAATTAGGTGGAGCTCTTCTTAAAGAACACAAATGCTCCCAAACAAAACCCATGTCACCACTTATTAAGATCTACGGCTCAAAATTTTTGCCAGCGGAGCTGTATGGTGCAGAGCTTTGGGGTTATAGTAACTTGGACCCCCTTAAAGTGTCCCAAAACAAATTCCTTAGGGCAGCTATAGGCCTCCCCCAATCTACACCCCGCATTCCCCTTCTATACGATTTAGGGTGCCAACCAGTCAAGGATGTTGCGCGATATAGACCACTAGCGTTTTAGCAGCGCCTGTGGATTACGCCTGAACTTTCCCTATACGCGAAAGCTCTCTTAGAGGTTAGGGATCTTCAGGGTTCTTACAGGATAGGCTGGTTGAGAGACCTAAGAACAACACTGTTTGATATGGGGTTGGGGAAACTCTGGTGTAATCCGGACACAGCTACTTTTCCCCCGAAAAAGCTGTTGAGAGATCTGTACTGGGATGGGCCGTCTCTAAAAGACATGCTTCATTGACAGACGGCTCGTTGATGGCATCCTTTGTGTTGGTGAAGGATGTTTGTTTCCTTGAAGACTATTGGAATGTCATCACTAGGCCCCTGGATCGTAAGCTATTCCATCAGCTTAGAGTAGGGACACTACCGCTCAGGGGTCTAACAAAGTCTTGGGCCAACAGTGGTAATGGATACTGCCCATTGTGTACAGAGTCGGAAGAAACAGTTGACCACTTTCTCTTTGTCTGCCCCGTGTACCATGCTCCTAGACATAAGTGGCTACGCCCAGTCTGTAGGTCATCTGGCACACGTTCAGCGAAGACAGCTAGCAGAATTTTAAAGACTGACACCTCATTACTGGTGGTAATTGGGGTTGCTAAATTTATTGGCTGGGCCTGGATCCTACGGTCAAGGTTGATTAATTCCTTATTAACTGCCCCCTAAAATGCCAGATTGGGCACAGGTTTGAGGTACCTAGGAACGATATGTTGTACTATAAATGTTTTGTTTATACGGGTCTTTTATTGTAAATGAAGTCTTGTATATATTGATTTAATGCTAATTTTAGTCTGTTCTTAATGCATATTAATTTATTGTTTTAAACCATTGTACACATTTTAAATCATATCCGCGAATTTGCACTGTAGGGCAATGTACCCATTTTAATTGGTCATTTATATGGGATGAATTGTTTTTATGGTTGATTTGTGTACTATGTCTTTTATGATGAAATATCGAATAAAGACTTCTTTGACTTGACTTGACATTCAGGTAAGTATATATAGTATGCACTGCAATAAACATGCATATCTGCTTGGAGCAAGCTTAGAATGAAATCCTGTTTTAGCAGGTCTTCCGCTTTGATTTGAATTAAGCTGATAAAGGCATTTGGCACAGAATCATACCGGTTTCCTAATCAATGTGCGTTGTCTCTCCCTCACTCCTGCGTAGGAAACATGCTTAGGGAGGTCTTATTTTCGAAGGGGGGGGGGGGGGCTAGAGGTCTGTAAGGCACTCTTGTAATTTAAGTTAGTCACGCTTTTGCGAGGGAGAGAGGATCGATGTAGGGCTCAGTTCTGAACAGCCCCATCCATAACAGGCCTACCCCCTTCCTCCTGCGTAACTCAGCTTCCTTCAACCCCACACTCCGGCAGGCCATTACCCTGTACCTTTATGTTGGCTGGCGATTCCGCTACTTTCCACAGAGTGAAACTTTCAGGCCAATCCACCCCCATCCTCCCGCTCGGGCCTTTCAGCGCTTTGCCCGAGGCAGGGGTAGGGGCAGCAGAAAAGCTGCAGCGCAGTCACTACGGGAAACCCCACCACGTGCGGGCCTCTTCTTAATCTCTTCTCCTGCCCTCCGGAATACTCGGAGGGAGGTAGGATTGGCCTCCCGAAGGACCGTGGAGGCTTCCCCTCTTCAGAGGATGCTCCGGCCCTGGCAGGATGATGTCGCAGTGGGCAGGGGTCTGGTTGCTAAGCGACCCCGCCCAGCGTCTCCCTCGGGGCCTTGCGTTGTTCTCTCCACACACGGCTTGGCCCCTCACAGCACCCCGTCAGCGGTGAGGGAGTACTTGGCAGACTTGGCACACAGCGCTTCAGTGAGAGGGGGGGCTGGAGGACTGTAACCCAGCACTGGCAGACTTAGGCGGCAGATATGCAGGCAATATCCACACGCTTCTGACTAGGGCCAACAGGAGACACGGGCAAAGACTAGATCCCAGCCTTACGTCAGGGAATATCAGAGAGGGGCCCTTGCATGGCGTTGCCCTCACAGCATACAGCGCCCACCCTTCCAGAGGCCTAGGGCTGGGGAAAAGTCACCCTCATCAGGTAGCCAAGGGGATTTGACCTTCTAAATTGTGGACACACTGAGGTGTTGTGCTCTCTGAATTTCCTCAGGCAGGGCCAAATCAACAGGAAGAAGGGCAGCACCCTCAGGCCAACCCGCAGCCCCTAGCAGCAATCAAATTAGCATGTGACACAATCCCCCTGACGCTGTAATCCGCATTCCAGCCAGCCCAGCAGTGTGACAAAATGGCCGCCCATTGTCCTCCCTTATATAGCCTGGGCCCTGGTCACTAGAGACAATCAGAAGGTTCTGGATCCCCCTAATGCTATCCTATGGACCAGAGCTTTGAGGTAATTCTAGCAGGCGTCCATCTCTGGAACCCCACCCCATCCACCATTTTAGGAAGGCACACCTGTACCTCAGCACTGGTTAGCAGTGTTGGGGCACCCGGAGACCTAAGGCCATACAAAAATGGTTGGTGGAAAAAAAATATATTGGGGAGGCAGAAAATGACAAACATAAGGGGAGACCATCCAAAGAGCTGACAGGTCTAACACTAGTTATTACCAATATTGAGTAAGCGTCGTGGTCACCATGACTCATGCACTTATAATAAGTAGCATATTACTCTCTGCCTCGCTGCATAATATTTATCTCTTGATGCCCTTTCTTGTGCATTATTTATAAAAATAGTATTTTAGCTGATCTGGAGGACACTCATCAACTGATAGGCTGATGGACTAAATAATAAGAAAATGAAGAAATGGAAGATTTTCAGAAGAATCTCCCCTCTACTGTGGTAAAAACTTTGAATTTCACCTTTGGATAATAGTAATACCACATTCTGCATTTATTGCTGGCCCTTAAGAATGGTTTTATATCTCCACATTTATTTTACATTGTTGCATGCTTTAATATATTGTGGATTTGAAAAGTGCCTCAGCATGTGCCCATTTCTTTTATGTCACTGATTATGTCACTGATGTCATAAACCTCTACATTTAACAAGCTCCTTTCTTCATGCTCAGTGCTCACCCTGGAGTTTCAGCATAATGCCTTTTGCAGAGGATTGTATGTGTGTGTGTCTGTGTGGGTGCATGCGTGCGTGCGTGTGTGTGTGTGTCAGACTTATGTCAAAGAGTATACCGTCAGTGTGTTTTCCATGCAGAGGAATTGGATGTTATAGTACTATACATATCCTATCATCTTCTGCAGTGTTCTAGTGTAGGGTCTCATCTATGAGAGATAGGGGAGAGATAGATTGATAAAGATAAATAGATAGACAGAACAAACTGGTTCACCACAGATTGGTTAGTGGAGAGAGACATAGGTCTGCTGTGCACACCCAATGGTTCACAGCTAAACGGTCTCCATCATATGAAAGAAAGCTTTCCTCTCCCTGAAAATGATGGGTATCCCTGCTGTCTGTACCGATCATGAAATCCATCAGCTGAGCAATGAATTGCTCTGCTGCAGATGGCAGGTATTTCTGTCAGGTTACTCCCCTGACAGAGGCAAGTGACAGATAGTTCTGATGTGTGTTTCAGGTGAGAGATTGCTCCACTGTCAGCACTGAGTGGGGACATTTTTAGTTAATCAAGGAATTGCTCTACCATCAAATCAACATTTGGCTTTTTGCTTCTGTGTCTGGATGGGTGATATTATATCCACTGGCCAGCGGTGGAGTGTTCTCAGAACTGCAATGGAGAGACAGGCAGGCATTTCATTTTGATACTTTTGAGTGAGTCATTTAATTGTTTTCGTACACAGGCAAGTAGGTCTTCTTGTTCCCTCTAACGGATATATTTATGTGTAAAACCCAAGGTTACATATGTGCAAAGAGAATTGACAGGAAGGAGAGCTATAGAGCTGCCCGTCACTTCAAAAGACGTTTGGTTCTGGGAGGATAGAAATAGCAGTGTTTGGGACATAGCCCTTCATTGAGTCGTTCGAACAGGGACTTGGCACTCTTGCATCTAGGACGCCTGGGCCTAGGCCAGAGCTCTCACTCTGACCCAGGCTCGCAGTGGGCGTTCTCCAGTAAGTCAGGAGACCGTGTCAGGTCGTCCCGGTCAAAGGTGGGCTCACTGTGAGATGCATGAGTGAAGTAGTGTGGCTCACTGGTTAGAGGCGGCAGACCCGAGAGCAGAGGACGGCCCGGGACCAAGGTTCGATTCCCGGCGCGGCAGGTTTCTGGACCAGGGTCAGCGGACTCGATAATTCTCTCGCCTCGGTGCCCACTCTGATCAGCGATCACACTCGGCAACTCTGGGCATTAGCTTGCCTCATCTTCACTAACGGCCCCACCAGACCGCCGGGGATGCCTGGTCTCACCCTGGAGATACCCTTTAAGGGACCATCTCTCAGGGAAGCCAGGAAGGGTTTCGCAGCGGTCGAAGCGCCTTGGGACCCTACGGGTAAGTAGTGCGCTATATAAATGCCTATACAATACATCTTGTTGCTTTCCCAATACAGAAACAGAAATCTGACACCCCCTGCCCTTGTGACAATGTATCACGCCAGAGTTGCTGCCATTTCCTACTTTTTTGTAAATTTTATCATTTTATAAGACTAAGGTACTTGAAACCTATATTTATTAAATACAATATACGGTCTTTTAAGAATGCCCTTGTGTTAGTATCAGTTTTAGAAAACGTGGACATATGTTTTTTTGTTGCAACCTATATTTTGAAATGTACAGCTGCCAGGAAAAGTATTGTGTTGCCATAATTTTTATATTCCTGTCTGAACTTTTCAAAACGTACAGCTGCCAGGGTGAGTGTTCAATATATCCTTAACCCTGTCTGTACATGTTTTCTTTTCTTGTATTAACAAATTTTAAAATGAAATTTTTATGTCCTATGATCATGCGGGGGCTTGTTGCTCAACGTACAGCTGCCAGGATTAATCTTTTGTGTTAATTTATCTACTCCTGTCTGTACGATTTTAACTGTTAACTTCTATTCCTTTTGCCACTTTTATGTGTCTTCCTTAATTATGATCCAATATTAACGTGTGCTAGTATGTGTCCTATCTTTACATGAATTTTCTCGGATTCCTGTATAAATTTTGTATTTTCTAAATTTTTAATGTAATGGATTGATTTCATGTTTTGCTTGTATGATTTGTTTACAAATCGAATAAAAGCTTTGAAACCGAAACCGAAACCGCCTATACAATACAATACAATACAATAGAGGTTGCAGAATGCCGACATCTGCCGGGTTCACTCATGGATGCTGTGCCCACTTGCAAGAAGACATACATGAACAGTATTCCTTAGCTTGTGTCTAGGCTTTCCCTGAAGGGGCAATATTCTCCATGCCCTTTTGTTTTTGTGTCCTGGTCCTTGATGTCCCTAAAGAGATGAGAGCGGTATTTAAAGAGACAGTGTGACAAGGGAACGTCAGAGGTTTCACGTTAATAGTGTGTGCATAACAATTTTTTTGTGTGTGATAATCATATTCCCATAATTTAATTGTGTTTTAGTCATTCACATGTTAATATTAATTTTATAGCAACCCCTTGTGACACCGATAACGTTCAACAATTAACCAAATGAAAGAATACTATATGGAAAATGCACATTTTAACAGACCTACACAGTTTCCTAAGGCCTTCTGTAGAACACTACTCTGCATCAATGTTTGGATATTTGCACCTAAAGAGTGCCTTTAGAGTGTGAGTGATAAAGGCATCCAGCAACATGGCGGGTAAGATCTATTTGAAGTGCATGGATAAGATGGTTCAGATTTACTAACCTTTCATGCAACGCAGTTTAGCAAGGCAACTTGCTGCGCTGAATTGTGTGAAAGGGAGAGAGCAGAAAAGTGCCATATCTACTAACAAATAGCGCACTTCTGCTCTCTCATAGCGCTGGCGCACTTCAGGCAGCCTAGCACCAACCCAGGCACCCTTGCACCATGGTACAAGGTGCCTGCATTAATGGGTGTCTGTGTTACAAGGAGATTTGTTTTTGTGCAGGAAGAGATACCTTCCTGCACAACAGCAATCTCTCAAGGCAATTTACTCTTTCCATGTGTGCTGCAGACAGAGGATATTCGAGGAAAAAAAGATTGTTCTCCTTGTTACACCACACTCTGCGAGGCAAAGTTTTTTCACGCAATCCAAGGTTAATAAACCTTTGAAAAATGGGGATTGCATGAAATCCATGGGTGGAAGCATGACAACGCCCATGCTTTACTCATGGAACGCCTCCTAGAATGAAATGTAACCAATGCAGCATAAGCCGCTGCGTTACATCACGTTTCTTTGAAAGCAGCTAAAGGATGTGCAAATTGACCCTTGTGTGGCTTTGCAAATATCTACTAGGCTTTTGCATCATGGCTGCATTGAAAAAGTGGAGCAAACATGATACAAAATGTTGGTAAATCTGCCTCACAACCCCCACGTGCTTTTTGTCATAATTACCACATCCCCAATACTCTGAATCAAGTACTAAGGGGCATATTATCAAGAAACAGCGTTAAAATGATCGCCGCTTTAGCTGCAGGAAACTGCTGTTAAAGCAGCGATAATGGGCTTGATAATATGCCCTTGAGAATTCCCATAGAAGCCCATGTTCTGGTGTCAACATGGGCTTCTATGGGAATTTACAAGGGCATATTATCAAGCCCATTATCAGCGTGAAACTGCTGATAATGCGGCGATCATTTAATGCCGTTCTTGATAATATGCTCCTAAGACATTTATGGACTGTGAAAAAAATATTACTCAGAAGCTTAAACCTTCCTCCTATACATTTTCTTGAAGTAAAACCAGCAGGAAAACAAGTCTAACGTGTCATTCTCCGACTGTGTGGAGGAAGAGGACGAACCATCGACAACGTGTTCTAGGAAAGAGCTCTGTCTTCCATTGATTTCCTTTCTGTCAGCGACCAGCGCGCCGTGCCACTTACGGTACATGTAGAGTCACACATCACTGTATTTAATCATTGTTTTGTCAGCTGTACGGCTGATCCATATCGCTTAGATGAGGACATTTTTGAGTCATCAAGCGAGAGACTTTTATTATGAGAGCTCTGGATGTTTCGCCGATTGATGTGCGTTTTTTCTAACGTGACAATTCATTTGTTTTAAGTAAACGTGCTCCGGCGAGGATGCTTCTGTTAGTGGCAAGACAAGTATCGAAATCCACTGGGAACTGACTTATGATAGGATCTCATTGCAAAACAGAGGATTATTTCTGCACAAATGCAAAACGAAAAACGGGGAAATGCGAGTTGTTGTGTTATTTAGTATGTGGTTTGTGAAGTTTAATAAAAAGCAGGCGCAATTATCTGGTTTAGGGTGAACTAATGGCCAGAAGTACGACCATTTTTTTAAGTCGCCAACAGGCTACCTGCCCGTTTGCGACCGCAAAATAGATCAGCTCAATGTACCTAACATGCAGCCTGATTCATCATGCCGAAATCGGCTCGCAAAGGGTCAGATTCTGAGAATCTGGCCCTTTGCGAGCGCTATTTTTGCATTTGGGATTCATCATCCCAAATGCAAATATCGGTAATTGCTAATTCGCTAAATTGCGAGGAATTACATTTAAGGAATCTCTATTTGAGATTCCTTAAATGCAATTCATCAACCATTTTTAAATTGCTAATTCGCAATTTCGGGCCGCTATTTACCGAGAGGTCAGACCTCTCGGTAAATAGCAAAAACTTAGAAAAATGCTTTTAAAAGCATTTTTCTAAGTTGCATGTTGCACACACACATGTCCTTTGGACATGTGTGTGCGCAACACCTGTTTCAATTTGCATTTAAGGGGTGCTACAGGGTGTCCTTTGGACACCCCTGGCACCCTTTAAATCGCTATCTTATTTGCGAGTAGCAAATTGCTAATCGCAAATAAGGAATACTCCCCATTCATTCCTATGGGCCTTTTGGCCCATAGGAATGAATGGGGAGTTATTCCTTATTTGCGATTAGCAATTTGCTACTCGCAAATAAGGATTGTGTAGGAATCGCTATTTATTTAGCAATTCCTACATGAATCCCGTTTTGCAAGTCCTTAATAGCGATTCCTTATGAATCGCTATTAGGGGCTCGCAAAACGGGAGATTGATGAATCAGGCTGATATTTTGCTAGTCGCTAACATATTAGCGACTCTCAAAATATGGTTTGCGACTCGCTATTAGGAAGGGGCATGCTGAGTTTCAAACCTATGTATGATTGTTTTGCAACTGCATTTGCAGTTGCAAAACACTCGCAGTTTTCCTCCTTTTTCAAAAGGGTGGTAAGCCACTCACAAACGAGGAAAATATTTTTTACGTGCAGGCAGTGGTCCCAGGGGCCACTGCCTGTCTTAAAAAAATTAAACTGAAAAGTTTCATTTTTATTTTTTAAACGCATCGCATTTTCCTTTAAGGAAAATGGGTTGCATAACAAAAAAAAAAAGCTGCTTTATTTAAAAGCAGTCCTAGACATGGTGGTCTGCTGACCCTAGCAGGCCACCATCGCTGGGAATGCTAGCCATTCCCATTGGGGTCGCAAATTTAGACAGCCTGATTAATGTTCATGAGTAATGCAATTTGCGACCCCATTGGGAATCGCAAACCGTGTCTGAGACACTGCTGTACATTAAGTTTAGCGAGTCGCAAATTGCGAGTCGCAATTTTGGGCAATTTGCGACTCTCTAATCTTAATGGTCATACATCTGGCCCCAAGTCACTGGTGCATGCCTGTAGCCAGGAGTTTATGTTTTAGGGAGTCTCCCCCCCAGTAATGACAGAAATATAAAAAAAATGTTTTGAGTTCTGCTTCTAGAAAACCGATGAACATTTGCTCAAGTATGTAAACATTGAAATTCCACAATTCATTTTCTTTTTGTATTTCTTTAGCATGGTATTTCTGCTGAGGAACGTTTGGAACCCTGTAAGGAAAATAGTGTTTGTTGAAGCACTTTAGGCCTCTAATATGGTCAAAACTATATCAGATTTGCATATGACTACTGGGTGGAGAGTCTGAGACACTCCTGAACGATCTTTTGTCAAAGGTTGATTTGTTTGAAAGCACACTGAATCGGTAACATTGGTCAGAACTAATTGGATGTAAATTAAAATTTGAAGGGGAAGGGAGGTCTCTTCAAAGGTTTGTTTTGACAAAGGGAGCATTGCTCAGACAGTCACTTTAAGAATGTGTGTTTTACATACAAGGGCAAGGTCAATGCTGGCACAGCAGTGTATGCACTATTTAAGGAGGCAATTTAGATACATTTGTATTCCTTTCATATATATGCAGTATAAGTTTATTTGTAGGCTCAATACAGAGAGGGACAATGTTAAGTTGGCTACACTTCACATGGATGGGAGGCAACAGATTTAGGAGTCTATGGGGAAAAGTGAAGATTTTAGCTTTCAGTAGATGATCAAAGGGGCCCCTTTAAATATCTGAGAACAAACTCGAGAAACAGTAGCACCCTCATGTATGAAACTACCAATTGCGGGGGTATTTTATTTTTTGGAACAGACATTTTGAGGTTCAATTAGCTGTTAGAAAAAAAGTGATGGTCATAAGGCCTGGACACTTTATTTTGTAAAACTGTGGTTATTTCCCTGAACCCGATTTTCATATAGACATTTTCTCTGTGTGGGTAACATTTTAAGAGCGACGAATTTTATCTTAGTACTGCTATTCACATAATTTGTCTTGGCACATATTTTTTAAAAACATTCGTCTTTTTTTGCTATTGAGAGCAGCCTTCTGAAACAACTTAAACTACTGAAATGTTTATTAAGCTCTACTTCAGAAAAGTCTGACACCTGCCACGTTTTAGGGGCTGTGCATTTGGAAAATGGCTGTTACATATACACATTTGTCCCCAATTTTTGCTAAGTTTTCTTATGGGAAAACCGTCCAATGCATTTTAGGAAACAGTGATCTCATTTGCTACACTTGCCTGGTGTACTATGGGGTCGCTGCTACTATATACTCGTGGGCTCCCTTTGGTTATTAGTCCATCGCCTCACTTCAACTTCACCTCAACTTAATATCACCTTACCGTCTTGTCAGCCTCATCACAACATAATTCCAAGCTTATCTCAAGCTAAACGTTTACCTTCTACTCACCACAACCTCTCCCCTCCTACAATCAACGTTGCATCACATCACCTGCAACCTTATCCCCCACCTTTTCTATGCCTCTGCTGACCTTTCTCTTCGTCACATCCCCTCTAAATCCTCACCTCATCTGTTTACGTTTCATAAAGTTATGTTTACCTTCACTTTCCTTTCCAATAATTTTAGCTTACTTGAAACCTACTTTTGGCTTTTCGTTTATTATGACTTCAGTGGATCAGCACAGCATTTTTAAACCGCAGATCCAGCAATAGAGTCAGTTCTCATAGCTCCTGCCGCATGATCAGCAATTTGTGAAAGCCAGATTTCTGCAACTGCCCAGTAAAGCGGATGGCAAATTGGAAGAGAATGTGCTGCTCTAGAGTGTGATTAATAACACAAACTATGCATGGCTGTGCTTTCAATATTAGGTAGCGTCACATCTATTACAACCCTGGTTGATGCAGTAATAATTGCGAATATCAGTACTTCAACTGTGGTTTCTAGAATTTGGCACAACACACCAGAAAACACAAGAGCAGGATGCATTTGGATTTTGTATCATAAATGGTATACAATATGACAGAGGCATCCTCCACAACTGTCCACAACTGGACACAAATATCACCAGTGGCCTATAGAATTGGACATAACACTCCAAATGCAGCCTTCAGAAAGAACTTGACAGAGTATATTTGGAGAAACATCCTTTACAATGCAACCATTACATCGCACTACACTTACAACGCAGGCATTACAATGCATACCATTACAACGCATGACTCTACATCGCATGTCACCTCAATGCAGGCATTACAACGCATAACATTACAACGCATACCATTACAATGCATAGTACCCCTACACTATCCAAAACTCTCCCTACAGTTGCACAGCCTGGAGTTAGAATAGTAATTTTTACCCCTACACTATCCAACACTTTCCCTACTGTTGCACCCCCTGGAGTTAGAATAGTAATTGTTACCCCTACACTATCCAACACTTACCCTACTGGTGCACCCCCTGGATTTAGAATAGTGATTTTTACCCCTATACTATCCAATATTTACCTTAAATGCAATGTAATGGTATGCGTTGTAATGTTAGCGTTGTAAAGGTATAATGAGATGTAATGGAATATGTTGTAAAGGTAGTTTCTAAAAATGCGATGTAGTGTCATGCAATGTAATGGAGTGCATTGTAAAGGATATTGCGATGTAAAATCTGCATTGTAAATGTATGCGTTGTATTGTCATACATTCGTATATTTGATGTGGTTGTAAAAGGTAGTAGTAATCCTACATTTGAAGAGCTAAAAACGAGATAACATTCCAAAGGGGCCCTGCAGCACTAGACTAAGGGCCTTATTTCGAGGTTGGCAAAGAGAATATTCCTTTACATATTTACAAGTGCATTATAGCCTATGGCATTTGTTATATGGCAGAAGGGATATCCTCCATGTTTTGACACTATCTAATCCACCAATGTCTAAATAAGGCCCTAAGAATTTCAGTTGAGACATTGCTACTATTGTGTACAACATATTTTTTTGCAGAACTAAACATTCCTGCACCTTCTATTATCACTCCCTTTGGACACCAAGGGCCCGATTCACAAAGCATCTGCAGTCATAATGGAGGCTCCGCAGTCGTGGGCAAATCTCATTTTGGAGATTCCGCTGTAAGAGCAGCGACTTTGCCATAAGTGCTTAGGCTCTTTGTAAATCAGTCCCAAACATATCTTTTGCCTAAATTTTACCCACTGTGAAATGGATCACTGACATAATATCGATGACATAAATATCGATGTAGCAAAATATTGAGTAAAAAATATAGAATACCAAAATATCGAGTTTCTATCTCCAAACAGGTAAGTACAAAAATATTGAATTAAAAATATCGATGTAAAAAATATAGTTAGTCAAAATATCGAATTTTTAAAATATCTTAAAAGTAATGTAAAAGTAATGAAATATTAAATATAATTAACTTAAACATACCTAAAATACTTAAATAACCTTAAAATTAATAAGCAATTAATGTAAGTTGAAAATAAATAAACATACAATTACATTTTTAACACATATATAATATAGAAGCATAATATTATTAAAAAATATACAATATTTTAACCATAGGATAGCAGGAGGGTGACATTTACTATTACCACTCCAGTGAGTGCAACATTAATGGAAGAGCTGGATAGCGGAGGGTAAAAATTACTATTCCCACTCCAGTGAGTGCAACAGTAGAGAAAGGGTTGGATAGCGGGAGAGTAAAAATTACTATTCCCACTCCAGAAAGTGCAACAATAGGGAAAGCGTTGGATAGCGTAGGGGTAAAAATTACTAGTCCCACTCCAGAGAGTGCAACAGTGGAGAAAGCGTTGGATAGCGTAGGGGTAACAATTACCTTTCCCCTCCAGAGAGTACAACAGTAGGGAAAACGTTGGATAGAGTAGGAGTAAAATTACAATTCCCGCTCCAGTGAGTGCAACAATAGGGAAAGCGTTGGATAGCGTAGGGGTAAAAATTACTAGTCCCACTCCAGAGAGTGCAACAGTAGAGAAAGCGTTGGATAGCGTAGGGGTAACAATTACCTTTCCCCTCCAGAGAGTACAACAGTAGGGAAAACGTTGGATAGAGTAGGAGTAAAATTACAATTCCCGCTCCAGTGAGTGCAACAGTAGAGAAAGTGTTGGATAGCGGGAGGGTTAAAATGACTATTCCCACTCCAGAGAGTGCAACAGTAGGGAAAGCATTGGATAGCGTAGTGGTAAGAATTACTATTCCCACTCCAGAAAGTGCAACAGTAGGGAAAGCGTTGGATAGCGGGAGGGTTAAAATTACTATTCCCACTCCAGAGAGTGCAACAGTAGGGAAAGCGTTGGATAGCGGGAGGGTAAAAATGACTATTCCCACTCCAATGAGTGCAACAGTAGGGAAAACGTTGAATAGCGTAGAGGTAAACATTATTATTCCCACTCCAATGAGTGCAAAAGTAGGGAAAACTTTGGATAGCGGGAGGGTAAAAATTACTATTCCCACTCCAGAGAGTACAACAGTAGGGAAAGCGTAGTAGTAAACATTACTATGACCACTCCACAGAGTGCAACAGTAGGTAAAGTGTTGGATAGCGTAGGAGTAAAAATTACTTTTCCCAACCCATTGAGTGCAACAGTAGGGAAAGCATTGGATAGCGTAGGGGTAAAAATTACTATTCCCACTCCAGAGAGTGCAACTGTAGGGAAAGCGTTGGATAACATAGGCATAAAATTTACTATTCCTACTCTAGTGAGTGCAACAGTAGGGAAAGCGTTGGATAGCGTGAGGGTTAAAATTACTGTTCCAGCCGACACGTGTTTCATCGCGTTAGGAACAGTGTGTTCGCGACTCTTCAGGACTGCGATGAGCAAAACGAAAAAAATAAGATCGCTCCACCGGTGATAATTCCGCCCTGGCGGGGCTCGTGACCATTTGCGCAGAAAGTCTTGGGAGATTACAAAGTAAAGAGTAGGTTGTGCCGTATGTAAATACTTGGGGAGTGTTCGATTAAGTTGTAAGGCTGGGACATGTTGCCAACATTCAAAGTTTGAAGCGGATAACTCCAATCAGGTGTGTGTTTGGTCAGACGTGCAGCGTGTGTACACTCCAAAACTCCCGGGTCGCTGTGTTCCGAATTCTGGTCCCGGGCTTACAACTTAATCGAACACTCCCCAAGTGCGATCTCCAACACAGAGAATCACGACGTACACAGTTTATCGACGGGGCTTTATCCTTGCTGTGAATATAAACGGCACAACCTACTCTTTACTTTGCAATCTCCCAAGACTTTCCGCGCAAATGGTGACGAGCCCCGCCGGGGTGGAGCAACCTTATTTCTTTTGTTTTGCTCATCGCAGCCCTGAAGTGTCGCGAACACACTGTTCCTAACACGACGAAACACGTGTCCGCTGGTTGTGGAACCATTCAACTTCATTATCACAGCGACAAGTGCAAAGAATTTTGAATTCTTCTATTGTCTTTTGCCTAATTCAATTGTGTGTATCTGACTTAGACAGTACTGTTTAAGATTTCTAACGTGTGTGCATAAGGCATTCTTGTAAATTGTACCTTTGTATGTCTGGCTTTGCGGACATACTCTAGAGTGGTTATAGAGTCTCATCCACCCGCCAGTTGCACCACAACCTACCGAACCTATTCCATCACACATTGCGCACACCTATGGCAGAGCGCCCAGTTCTTACCCGTTGTGATTGAAAACCCTCTTTTGTGATAGTTACGTTAAAATGACTATTCCCTCTCCATAAAGTGCAACAGTAGGGAAAGCATTGGATAGCGTAGGGGTAAAAATTACTGTTCCCACTCCAGAAAGTGCAACAGTAAGGAAAGCGTTGGATAGCGGAAAGGTTAAAATTACTATTCCTACTCCAGAGAGTGCAACAGTAGGGAAAGAGTTCGATAGGGTAGGGGTAAAAATTACTATTCACATTCCAGAGAGTGCAACAGTAGGGAAAGTAAATACTTCATATATGAATACAATTAAATTAAATATTAATAGCAATTACAAATTAATTGAAAGTAATTAACAATTTTATATAATATAATAATTAATCAATTAAACATACACATAAAAATTCATTATTGAAAATAATTACCTAATAATACAAATTATTTACCAATTACCAATTAAATAATTAACAATTAAAAAATAATTAAAAATTACAACAACAAAATTCCAATAAATACATTAAAATATTTAATTAATAACAATTAAATTACTTCCCACCCTATTCCCCTACAAACCCATAACCCACAACAGAAAATAAATTAATAAAATTAACATAATGATCAATTTATCAAAATTATTTACCATTTATATTTTATTTAATTACCAATTAAAAATGTACATATCAATTAATTCAAAATAAGTACCAATAAATAAATTAAATTATTTAAATAATTATAATTAAATTACTTCCCACCCTATTCCCCTATAAACTCACAACCCACTACAGAAAATAAATTAATAACATTAACATAATTGTCAATCAATCAATTAAATAAAATGAATTACCGATTATATTTTAATTAAATACCACTTAAAAATTTAAATATCAATTCATTCAAAATGAATACCAATAAATTAATTAAAAATGTAATTGATTATAATTAAATTACTTCCCACCCTATTCCCCTATAAACCCACAACCCGCTACAGAAAATACATTAATAAAATTACCATAATTATCAATTAATCAATTTATTAAAATTAATTTAACAATTATATTTTAATTAAGTATCAATTGATAATTAATTAACAATTAATTCAAAATAAATATCAAGAAATAAATTAATATTAAGCAAAAATTAAGAACCATAAAATTAATTAATTAAAATAAATTATAAACTAAATATACACATTTCACACATATACTTACCTCAAATTCGATATTTTTGTTGTCTATATTCTGTCCATTCTATATTTGTGTTGTCTATATTCTGTCCATTCGATATTTTGACCATTCTATATTTTGAATTCGATATTACTGCTATTCTATTCGATATTTTTGTAGTCTATATTCTGTCCATTCGATATTGTTTCCATTCTATATTTTTAAATCGATATTAATGCAAATCGATAATAAAAACTCGATATTTTGAGTGTATACCCTGTGAAACATGACAATAATTTGAAAACTTAAAGTTGCTCAGTAGAAGCGCAGGGTATTGAGGGTGTATATGTGTTTAATTTATGTGTGTTTTGCACTACTTCTGATATGCCATCCCTTCTGTGTATGTGATGTAAGGCTGCCAGTGTTGTACCTGTTGTTTATGTTTGCTTGAGGGAGGTTTGAATACTGCTAGTAACTGGTCTCTAGGTAGTCCTGTTGTTGTTGACGCTTGCATTGCCCATACCCTACCTATTATGTGTGTATTAGGGGACTTTGGACAAAATGTTTCACTATTCTAAAGCAACTAAACAATTCACTTTTCCACCTTCTGCACAGTCCTCTGGTAAGTTTCAGTGACATATCCATTCCCCTCCAATCGTGCTCTTGACTTAAATATTAAACTTGGGACTGATGCTCTTGTTAAATCTTTTGTTCTGGGTGGCCATCGCTAGCCATATAAACTGGAACCTTTGGGCTCTCGTAGCTAGATGAGTTGCAGGCTTCTTGCTACAACACTCTTGGGGCGGAGGAGGCCACGACTACTATGACAGTAAGTGACAGCTGGCAGCCAGTCAGAGGGTGTAGCACTCACTGGTGTCCAAGTTAGACTCAAGTTCTCAATTCATGATACAAGCTAGGGAAAAGAAGTACTCATTTTGTTGGCGGGAGAGAGGAAAATGTAGGGAGAGCCATATCTGTTTTTTTAAGGTTTTATTACTGATGCTGGAAATGCAAATAAGACTGGATATTGGAACTTGACTATCTGCAGACCAATGGGCCGTATGGAAAGGTTGGTGTAAATATATGGAAAAAGACTACAGAATTGTAAGCTGTTGACATTATATTTAAAAAAATGCTGTTTACAGAACATATGATACCATATCCTCTCTGTAAGCTTTGCAGAGGTCCTATCTGAAATTAAGCTGAAAATGCACTGCAAAGCCATTCTGGTCTATACCCCAATCCTCAGCATCAGTACACTACTGAAGTATGGCAGGCTGGACTCAGCTCCACCACCACTAATATGTTCTGCCCTCATCTGCTGCACATCACCTCCACACTGAAGGAGACTGCCAAAGCTTCACAACCAATTTCTGTGACATACAGAAATTCACACTGCCTCTATTTTAAGATGTGGCACCTGTGTAAATTCTTTATCCCCAGATGCTGCACCAGTGCAGTGCAAAACATTCTCAGCCTTCAGAGGGAGCATGCTACCTGTGTGCTGCAGGAATATGCCCCATTTTCATACCAGATACTGCACCAGTGAGCTGCATTGAAATTCGCTGACAGTGGTGTCTTCGCAATGAGCTGAAGCACCTCTTCACTACCAGAATATGCCCTGACTTCTTCCTAATGCAGCATCTGACTTGGAAAAGCATGTCCCACTCTGAATCGCTGTCTGTGCTGCTTCAAGCCAGTGCAAATATTCACATATTACAATGCAGCAAGACACCTTGCCATGCTGCGTGAAAGGTAAAGGACAGCAATGCATCGCATTCAACATTATACGGCACATTCCTTCTCTGTTCCTGTGCTGGCACACAACCTGCTGCCTAGCACCAAAGCAGGCCCCTGGCACTCTGGTGCCAGGGTGCCTGTGTTGTAGGCAGAATTGTTTTTGTTCAGGAAAGGATACCTTCTTGCACAACAATAATCCTCATGCTTTTATCTCTTCATATGTTTTCTGTAGTACACAGCACACATCGAAAGATAAAAAAACAAGGTGAAATGAACATATTTCTTCTTTTTATGCCACTCTTGGGGAGATGTAGCATTTTATGGCATTCCCAGGTCTACCACTAACTAACTAGATGTGGTTATATGCCAAAATTCATGGGCAGATGTGTGGATACAAAAACAAAGCTCCACCAATGGAATGCCTAACTGGGACAGAGTCACTCCTTGTGTTACTCCAAATTTACTAAGTAACTCAGGTGGCTTTTCATTGCTTGGTAAATCTGACATAGGAATTGCATTGCCCTTGCGACACCCTGCATGATGCAAGGGCAAGGCAATCGCTTGATTAATCTGGCCTAGACCTATCTTTATAGAACTCCAATCTGGCTGCAAAACAGTTGTAAAATAAGGAGGGCTGAGAGAAAGCACACAGCATATGAAGAGCTGCTTAGTTTTATATTTCCTTTATTTTTTTATTACCTTCTTTATTGTTCGGTTCCTAGCATATGATATTTACAAATCAATCATTTAAATCAATAGTGCAGGAATGATCTACACTTTGAAAGTAATAACAACAAAAAAATTTAAAGAACATAGTAGCCATAGGAGGTGGTTGACACTCATAGAGATATCTTCATATATTGCAGCATAGGCCCCCAGATTTTTGCCCCCAGTTTTATTTCCTGCGTGATTTTAAACGGTACAAACTGTATTCCAGATTAAATACATTATAAAACTTTTCACGTCACATTTCAAACAATGGCGCTTCAGGCTGAAGCCACATAGAGGCAACACATAATCGAGCAACTGCAACAGCCATAAATATGAGGTGCCTAAATGGATAACATACCTGAGCAAGCTGAGTGCTCTCACCCACTCCTATTAGCATTACCTCTCTAGAGATACAATCATTGACTCCTGTAATCTGAGTTAGAAAATCTGATATAGCCCCTCTAAACTGATTCAACACTATCCAATCAAAAAATATATGTGAGATGTCAGATTTCTCTGCCTGACACCTAAAACATTTTTCCGTCGAGAGCCCCCCCCCCCACTTCATCATTTTAAGTGATATACATTAAATAAGGTTTTACAATGCTTGGTGCGTAAGTTTGCTGTCAACATAACCTTGGCTGCCATATCGATTGTTTGTTGCACATATATACCTATAGTACCAAATCTTTTGCTTCATTTCGCATCGTGTATCTCTATATCATCCCGTTGAGTCTCAACCAATATGTCATATAATACCCCAATCTTAGCACTTTTTTTGATTTTGCCTCTAATAGTGCATTGGGTATTATGACTGTATGTCTACAATATTTACCTAAGTAATCATGAATTTGTAAGAATTTGAAAAAAATTACATTTTTAGGCAGCTTAAACTGTTCAGCTAAATCTAAAAAGGAAACAATTATTCCACCACTATAGATATCCCCTAGATGTCGAACCCCCTTGTTCCTCAAGTTGCCCATCTTTGAATCCCAAAAAACAGCGGGGAATAATTCTGTACAGTTTAAAGTTGTATAGTATCCATAGTAATGCAGTTTTACGTATTATCTTTGACACTTTATATGCTGCAGTGAATGTCTTAAATCTCGTTCTCTTGAAGTAGCTGGGGTCAAAAAACTTAACCAAGGCCTTACTGGCCTGAGTCCCCATCAACATTTGGTATATATTGGGCGTTTCGAATAATTGTACTTCCACACCAGTCACCAAATACTGCATATTCTGCAAGAGGCAAGCTAAATAGTAAAATGTAAAGTTCGGCATGCCCCATCCCCCGCGTCCTAATGGTAGCGTCATATACTTCGAGGCAGGCAAGCTTTCTTCTGACCCAAGATAAACCTCTCAGCAAGGGATTGTAGCTGTGATAGTTGGGGTTGTGTTAGCTCAAGCGGAACTGCCCGAAAATAATACATTGCCTTACGAAGTATACACATTTTTAAAACATTACACCGCTTTACCATTGACAGATGGAGGGACCCAATCCTTTCTCATTGCCGCCGAAGATAATATAAATGCCCAATTAACTTCAATAATCTCTTGAAGTGACATCCTAATCTTTATCCCCAGATAGCTAGCTTCCGGCGTAACATGTACTTTGCCGGGGCACAGTCCCTCAGTACACACAATCTGGGTTTTGGATACATTCAGCTTATACCCAGCAACTTTCCCATATTTCTGAGTCTGGTTCTCAATCTCCCTTATCACTTGCTCTGGAGCAGATGTTGCTACTGCTATATCATCAGCGTAAGCAAGAACCCGCACTTGATATTTTCTAACTGACATTGACTAAATTTCACTTCTCATTTCCAGCAATAACAACAACGTATTTATATAGATAGCAAAAAGCAAAGGCGAACAGGGACAGCCCTGTCGCATTCTCCTGGTGATGTATACAAAGGATGATTCTTTGCCCATTGTACAGATTTTAGCTCACGGTCTTTTATACATAGTTTGTAACACTGATATATAACGGGGTCCAAACCCCATCTTCCGCATTGTGGCCCAGAGGAACGACCAGGATACGCTGTCCAAGGCTTTTTCAGCTTCTGAAAACATTATACCAATTTGCTTTTGCTGTGCATTAGCATAATCTAGCATTGCAATCACCCTGTGTAAATGGTTGATCGTGCCCCTACCGGGTAGAAAAACGATGTTGATACCTAAAAACTAGCTGGGAGATTATTTGAGACAACCTAGTTACAAGAATTTTCAACTAACCTTGCCATCTGCATTTATTAATGATATGGGTCTATACGATCCCTGAGCCTCGCAGGTTTATCTTTTTTTTAAAAAAACACAATGTTAGCGTCATCCCAGAAAGGTGGTGAATTCCCCCCCTGAGCCTCTAAAAATGTAGCCAACATATCTTCTTTTATGATAGAGAAAAGTATGCAATATATCTCCAATGGAAGTTTATCTGGCCCTGCCGCTTTCCCCGCCGCTAATGCCCCCAATGCTGCTTGCAACTCTGTCATGGTAATAGGGGCTCCCAACTCATCACGTTCTTTTGTCCAAGCCCAGTTAAATCTAAACTCTGCAAAAATTCCTCTATATTAATCTGCTCACTGGGTCTTGAGTATATAATTCTTTATAGTAAGAATGGAATACCTCCAGTATTCCTTCTATAGTCTCTGCTATGCCCCCTTTACCATCTTCCAGTCTTTGATCTAAGCATCGGCCAGTTGACTTACCATATTCATACCTTTCTTCTTTATACGTTTTAAACTGTGCAGCTATTTCCTGACCCCATATCACATTGATCCTGGTCTTACAGCATGCAATCTTAGTTTGTAATTCTTAAATGCCAACATTACCTCTAACTACTTGGATAAGTACCCACTCTGCTTTCTTTAGCTCCTCAAGTAAAACCAGCATTCGCTCCTTGAGTTGTCTCTGCTTAGCCCAACCATAGCTGAGTGTTTCACCTCTTAGCCCAGCTTTCAATGCATCCCAAACCATTGGTTGGGCAGCCGAGCCTCTGTTGCTCTCAAGAAATAATTTAGCCCAAGTTTGAATATGACGAATATAGTCGTCGTCCACTCGAAGCTTCTTATTAAGAGTGAAACACCGACTTTCCCTTGGAAGATAAAAGCTAATAAGATCTAAGACCACGGGACCATGATCCGACGTAATGCATGGCCATACCTGCTCCTTTGCACCAACGGTGAATGGCCGAGACAGAAAAACATAGTCTAGCCGGACAAATTTATTGTTTGGGAATGAATAAAATGTGTACCTAGGATCCCCACGATTAACAACGGCCCATCCATCTACTAACCCATGATTCTGCAAAAGCTGTTGTAGGGCCCTATACACTTTTGTTTTGCGCCCAGTATACTTTGCATGCAGGAAATCCCACATCTGCCCTTCCCCGTATATATTGAACACCCCAAACAATATCAGCGGGGTTCCCCACAGCGCCAACTCAACATTCAAAGATTCTAAAGTCTCAGCCTCATCCAAATTTGAACCATATACTGTACAAAGAACTACCTTAGTACCCCCTATAATACACTCCGTGATTGCCCACCTCCCCAGATTATCTACCTTCTCCCTGCTCGTACTAGATATTCCACAGTGCGCTAAAATCGCCACCCCCCTGTTCATAATAGATTGTCTGGAAGAGGCTATTAACGTAAACCCCAACTCGGATAATATCTTTCGATCAGCCCAGGGAACATGCGTCTCTTGTAAACAAAGAATATCAGGGTTTATTAACCTCAGATTAGCAGCAACTCGCTTCCTCTTAAGAGCATTATTCTGTCCATAGACATTGAATGTACATATGCGCATCCTCCTATCTCTCCCCTTATCCGCCATTAATATATTTGTATCTCACAACAATCGATATGTCAGTATATATAACATCATTCCTACATGACAAGCTATGAATTGAATTTTTACCTTTTACCTTCCCCCGACCCATACCCTTGCTCCCCACACAACCGCCCCAGGTGGAAAACTGTGCAAGGATTTATTTTGGGCTGCCAGAACCACAGCTGACAGGCTCTGTTGATCAACGAAGGTCTTGGCTTAAACAAAGCCAGGGATGCCAAGCCATACATCAGACACCCTCAGCAAGTCTATGTCAACACCCAGCAACAGCAAGAGGTGTCTCAGGCACAGTGAAATTGAATTGGATTGTTGACTTATTGAAGTTGCAGGACTGATGTAGGGGAGAGCGTTTTGACATCAAGTTAGACATAATTATTTTTGTATAAGGAGGTATTGAAATTCGTAAAACAATTACTTGTATCGCGGATGTCAGTTCTCCACAATCAGGCCTGGGGAAATTGCAATCCTCCAATTGACCACGGAATCAGCAATCATGTTACAAATGGGTTTAAATATGAACTTTCACTGTTGTTCTGCATATTCGGTTTCACCGCACCGAGGAAGGCAATCTCTGAAATTCGTCTGCGGACAATAATAGCTTTTTAAACACCCTGTGAGTGCACCAACCTTTACTTGGCAGTTGTTGTCAAACAAGCGCGTTCCACTTCGTCTCATTCGGTTGCCTAGCACCAAAGCAGGTCCCCAGGTAGCATGCGGGATTGCTTTTGTGCAGGAAGGGGAACCTTCCTGCACAAAAGCAATCCTTATTTTTTGTTTTGTTTTTTGTTTTTTTCCAGTGAATTTCTAAAGGTTTTTTTTTAAAGAAAAACATATCTTTTTATCACACCTAACTATAAAGGTCCGTTAAGCTCAGTGAACGTCTAGGGTTTGTTTAATGTAAAGTAATGTTTAATTATTATATGTAAAGCCAATCCCTGCTGTGAATGGCGATTGGGGGTGGAAAACAATGATGGATCGCACACCACTAGCCCCTCCTCCGGATCGCCCCTATGCACTCTGGTATTTGTAGTGCGTGAAGTATGAAGAGTTGACACAAAGTTCGTAAGTGGTACACCAAGGTTGGTGTAAGTAAGTACTTATTGTTCCCAAGATCGCTAGACCCGAGGCATGGCCCGGGTTTCGGGATAGTTTCCCTCAACAGTAGAGAAAGTATTTGGGTTGGATGAGAAGGCCGCCAAGTAACCGTCACAGGCCTCGTTGCCTTTTCCGGCGATGCAGACGCGTCTCCAAAAGCTCGTCAGCTTAGAGGCTCATGGGAGCCCTTAAGTAGAAAACAACGATGGATCACAAACCACTAGCCCCTCCTCCGGATCCTCCCTATGCACTCTGGCATTCGTAGTGCGTGAAGTATGAAGAGTTGACACAAAGTTCGTAAGTGGTACACCAAGGTTGGTGTAACTAAGTACTTATTGTTCCCAAGATCTCTAGACCCGAGGTATGGCCCGGGTTTTGGGATAGTTTCCCTCATCAGTAGAGAAAGTATTTGGGGTGGAGGAGAAGGCCGCCAAGTAACCCTCATAGGCCTCGTTGCCTTTTCCTGCACGCAGGTGCGTCTCCAAAAGCTCGTCAGCTTGGAGGCTCATGGGAGCCCTTAAGTAGAAAACAACGATGGATCGCACACCTCTAGCCCCCCCTCCGGATCGCCTTATGCACTCTGGTATTCGTAGTGCATGAAGTATAAAGAGTTGACACAAAGTTTGAAAGTGGTACACAAAGGTTGGTGTAAGTAAGTACTTATTGTTCCCAAGATCTCTAGACCCGAGGCATGGCCCGGGTTTCGGGATAGTTTCCCTCATCAGTAAAGAAAGTATTTGGGGTAGATCAGGCCTCGTTGCCTTTTCCGGCGCGCAGGTGCGTCTCCAAAAGCTCGTCAGCTTGGAGGCTCATGGGAGCCCTTAAGTAGAAAACAACGATGGATCGCACATCGCTAGCCCCTCCTCCGGATCGCCCCTATGCACTTTGCGATTCGTAGTGCGTGAAGTAATCGTAGTGCGTGAAGTATGATGAGTTGACACAAAGTTCGTAAGTGGTACACCAAGGTTGGTGTAAGTAAGTACTTATTGTTCCCAAGATCTCTAGACCCGAGGCATGGCCCGGGTTTCGGGATAGTTTCCCTCATCAGTAGAGAAAGTATTTGGAGTGGATGAAAAGGCCGCCATGTCTCGGGTCTAGAGATCTTGAGAACAAAAAGTACTTACTTGCACCTACTGAGGTGAACCACTTACGAACTATATGTACCAGAATCCTTAGGGGCAATCCGGAGGAGGGGCTAGCGGTGTGCGATCCATTGCCGTTGATTCTACAAATGGGCTCCCTTGAGCTTTTAAGCTGACGAGCTTCTGGATGATGCACCTGCGTGCCGGTTAGGCATCGAGGCCTGTGACGGTTGCTTGCCGGCCTTCTTTTCCACCCCAACTACGTTCTCTACTGAGGAGGGAAGATATCCCGTAACCCGGGCCATGTCTCGGGTCTAGAGATCTTGAGAACAACAAGTGCTTACTTGCACCTACTGAGGTGAACCACTTACGAACTATATGTACCAGAATCCTTAGGGGCAATCCGGAGGAGGGGCTGGCAGTGTGCGATCCGTTGCAGTTGGTTCTACAAATGGGCTCCCTTGAGCCTTTAAGCTGACGAGCTTCTGGATGACGCACCTGCGTGCCGGTTAGGCATCGAGGCCTGTGACGGTTTCTTGGCGGCCTTCTTTTCCACCCCAACTACGTTCTCTACTGATGAGGGAAGATATCCCGAAACCCGGGCCATGTCTCGGGTCTAGAGATCTTGAGACAAAAAAGTACTTACTTGCACCTACTGAGGTGAACCACTTACAAACTATATGTACCAAAATCCTTAGGGGCGATTCGGAGGAGGGGCTAGCGGTGTGCGATCCATTGCAGTTGATTCAGCGATTGGAGGTGGGTTGGCCAGAGAACGTTATATTTTTTTAAAGGGGAGAGGTCCTTGTGCCTTATTAGGCTTTGAGGCTATCCCCACATCCTTTTTATACTTTTTAGAGGGTTGTAGTGCCAATTGGCCACCCTCCTCGAAGCTTATAAGGCCCTGGGAACACAATCCCCTTAGATGTTTTTCCCAGAGCCTTTTACACCCTGGGGATCCCATCCCCCAAGGACACTAGTTAAATTAAGGGAGAGGGGATCAGTATGGCCCCCTTACCTTGGCCTTATTAGGCCCCAGGCAACCCATCCTCCTTCATGGCCATCTCTTAATTAAAGGGGAGGGGCAACATGGACCCCCTCCTGAGCCATCCTAGGCACTGAGGACCCCATCCTCAAGGGTCAATTTTTATGACAGGGGAGGAGGCCACATGGCCCCTAACTCTCTGAAACTTTTTAGGCCCTGAGGACCCCATCCCCCCGGGAGGTTTATATGACTTAAAGGGAAAGGGGTCCACACTTCCCCACTCTTTAAACCATTTCTGGCACTGGCAACCCCATCCCCAAAGGCCCTGCACCTCTCAATGGGGGCCACGGGGAAATCCCCAGGGCTCTATGCCCCCAGCTGGCTTCCTGCAGGCAGCACGAGCTGGTATTGTGCCCACCCAGATAATGCTGCTTTCTCCGTGCGGGAGTAATATTTTGATATTTCTCTGTCTACATCAGTGTAGGCAGGGAAATGGATCAGCTACCGTCGGCTGGGAGCAAACTTTGAGTTTTCCCTCCCCACACCGATGCAGGCAGGGAAACTGTTGTGCCCCAGGACATATGCAAAAAGAACATTTCATGGACAGAATGCAGATACATGTCATACATTCACCCCAGTACAGAGATCAGGGCCTAAATCATTGTTTTTTTGCTCATCATTGCATTCCAGTTAGGACCCATCCATATGCAAATCAGTCTTGACCCTGTGCACAATGGGAAGAGTCCAGCCCGAAATGCCAGGCCAGGTCCTCCCTGGACAGGAAACAAGCATCCTAGGACTGGTTTCGGGCTTTCAGCCCTGATCAGCCAGGATAACTTGACTCTAGTGGCATGGATAGCATGGGACCCACATCTGGGCATACCCGTCCCATTCGGGGTGACAAATTCAAAAAGAACAATTGATGGACAGAATGCAGAACAATGCCATACATTCACCTTAGTACAGAGATCTAGGCCTAAATCCATTGTTTTTTTGCTCACCATGCCATTCCAGTTTGGACCCATCCATATGCAAATCATGTCCCAGGACATAGCATGTGAGCCGGCCCGAGCGATGGGGTGACCGAGGACATTAATGGCTCAGGGAAGGGGGTTACAAGGCCCCCTTCCTTAAAATGATCATCTCCCTAGGACCACTAATTGCTCAGGGAGGGGAGATGTGTGTCCTTCTCCCCATTTTAAGTAATTACAGCCCCATGACCGTTAGAGGCTGAGGGAGGGGGAGTACCCTATTCATTTTGAAGAAGTTTGGCCCTGGCTGGGCTTCCAGGGGCCTTTAGAGCCTCAGAGAAAGAGTGGCATGCCCCTCCCATTTTACGTAATTACGCCCTGGGGGTGGGCTCCCAGGCCTTTAGAGGATCGGGCAGGGGGGGACAAATGGCCTTCCCCAGTTTAGAAACATTTTGGATCAGGGGTGTCCTCCTGGGGCCTCCAGAGGCTCGTTGAGGGGGTCCATGCACCCCTTCCCCATTAAAAAAAATTACGGCCCTGGAGGTGGGCTCCCAGGGGTCTTTAGAGGCCTTGCTTGCCATTTTGAAAAATGTTGGAGTCAGGAAGGTGGGCTGCATGGCTCCTCGCAACCTATTAAGTAATTTTGGCACCAGGGGTGGGTTCCCCCGGATCCTTTAATAGATTGGCGAGGGGGGCCACACAGCCTCCTGCCCTGAGCCTTGTTGGGCCCTGGGGATCCTATCCCCCATTGCAGTTCATTTGAAAAAAAGGGGAGGGGGATGCATGGCCACCTCGCCAAGCCATGTCAGGCCCTCGGGTCCCATCTCCCAGGGCCACTATTTGAATCAAAGAGGAGGGGGCACAGACCCCTCCTGAACCTTTTTTAGCCCCCAGGGAACCCATCACCCGGGAGTGCAGTGTCAAAGGTGGGTGCCCTATGTCCACCCATGGTAAGCATAATATATGCATGAGGGCTGTGAAAGTAGTCCCAAGGCCCCTGTGGCTCCCGCTGGCTCCCAGCACGCAGCTGGAGTCGGCAATGCTCCTACCCGGATGGAGCAGCTACTAATGCTGCTCCCTCTTGGTGTGAGCAATATTTTGTATCTGTTTCCCTACCCACATCAATGCGGGCAGGGAAACAGATCAAAATCTGCTCCCAGATGGTGAGAGCATTTTGAAACTCCTTCCGGATAGGAGCACATTTTGCGTTTGCTCTCCCTAGGCGGGAGGTAAAAAAAATGCTTCCACCAAGTGGCAGCAAACACAGGTGTCCCTGTAAATGCCAGTTTAGGCAGAAAATCAGCTATGTCCTGGGGCTGGGCTCCCTGCACATAGAATGAGAGCCTGTATTGAGAGATTGATCCCCTGAGGCCATTAGTTGCTCAGGGATGGGGCCACATGGGCCCCTTCCTTAAAGTAAATAGGCCCGGGGTGGGCTCCCTTGGGTCTTTAATAGCTCAAGAGGGGGCCACAAGGTTTCCCACCATTTTGAAAACGTTTGGCCCTGGTGGTGGTCTTCCCGGGGGCTTTAGATGCTTGGGAAGGGGGGGCCATGCAGCCTTCTGCCCAGTTTGAAAAATTTGGGCCCAAGATGCTTTGAACTGCTGTGCTGTCCCCTCGCCATAAACACTAATACAGGGGTGGGGTCCCCAGGGCCTTTATTGGCTCAGGGAGGGGGCATACAGCCCCGTCTTCTTATGGAATAAAGCCCTGGGAGAGGGCTCCCCAGGTCAAATACTTAATTAATGCTGCCTGCCATTTTTTTGGGGGGGGGGGATTCTTTGGAAGTTCCATGGGATTGCAACAAAGTTTGCCAAATATTTTATGTATTTGGTCCCAGGGTTGTCCCTCTGTGTCACTCCATGAGGTCTAGGAGCGAGGGGCATCCCTAGCCTGCCCCCTTATATTACTTTTAATGTTTTACTTCAGGACATGGAACAAATGCCCACATGCATCAAGCATTTTTGGAATCGCAAACGGTGCGATTCCTTAAAATCGGCCGTTTGCGATTCCAAAAATGCTTTTTGGGATGCATCATTGTTTTTTGTTCAAAATCGCTAATTTTGCGATTTTGGAAAATGCGATTGCATTTAAGGAATCGCAATTTTGCGATTCCTTAAATGCAATGCATCATTTGTTTAAAAACTTGCGATCTTGAAGATTGCAAGTGCAAATTACCACAAGGGGGAACCTCGCGGTAATTTGCGAAAAATGTTTAAAACGCTCAAATTAGCATTTTAAACACTTTCATGTTACAGACACACATGTCCTTAGGACATGTGTGTGTGAAACATCCATTTAAAAAAATATTTCAGGGGTGCAAGGGGGGGTCCTTTGGACCCCCCCCTGCACCCATGAAATGCATCAACATTTTGCGAATTCCAATTTGCGAATTCGCAATTCCCATTGATTCCTATGGGCCTTTTGGCCCATAGGAATCAATGGGAATTGCGAAATCGCACATTTGAATTCGCATAATATTTGCGATTCGGTAAAATTGCGATTTTTACCGAATCGCAAATATTAACCACTTTCAATGATGCATCCCGTTTTGTGAATCCATATTTGCGATTCGCTAAAAATCGCAAATTTGGAATCGCAAAACGGGAGTTTGATGCATGTGGGGGTAAGTCCTTGGGTCCTTCAATGGCTGACAGCAACATTTTTCTGCACAGCCCCTTTCCTTTGTTGTGCAAGGGACAGCCCCTGAGAGGTGATGTTCTCTGGGGCCAAATATGGTCCAAGAGGGGGGCCATGCAGCTCCCACATTCATTTAAAAGAAGTATTTGGCCTTGGAAGGTGGTGGTCCCAGGGACCAGGAGTCAGTGCAGTCCCCCACTTTAATGTTTTATCATGGCCGGGAGAGGTGGTGGTCTCCTGGACCAGGGGGAGCACATATGCAGCACATATGCCCTGATCTTTTTATTTAATTAGGCTCCCAGGAGGGTGGTAATACCAGGGGCCCACTGGAGTCTGCAATCCCCCTGATTATTATTAACAGAAGCCTCAGGGAGATGGTGGCCCCAGGTCATAATTAGGCACTTGTAGGGGGCCCCATGCATCCTCTCCATTTTTATCATTACCTGCATGCCTTCACAACCTGGACCTCTCAGGGGCTACACTATAAAGAAGTACGGGAGACGTTGTTTTTTTAAAAAAAACAAAATCACTGCGGTATTCATGAATTTTCGCAAATTTTGCCGTCAATTAGAAAAAAATATTTTGCCTCCTGTAACCGCAAGACCGAGGCTATGGGGTTAGGGTTGTCCTACCCTGCCCCCTTTTCTTTTTTGTGTATTTCTTTGGAACTCAGCTGAAGTCCAGTCCCAAGATGGCTGCCAACACTTCCTGCTTGAAGTGTTGGCAGCCAATCAGAGCTCTGCAGATCTTTGCATGGGCTTATGATTATTTGTGAAAGCTTGGCGATCGTAGATCTACAAATTTGGATTTCCTATAATATCTCTCAATTCCCTGAACGGATTTACACCCAATAACTGCAAGCGTAATCTGTGGACTAAAAGGTACCATTTTGCCAAATTTTGTCATTCTGTCCAGCGGTTCGGGCTGCAGGCGTGTTTAAAGACTTTATTAGAATTAACATTGGAAACCCATATTTCTTGGCACCCCTTTTTCTCAGCCCCTACTTGACGGATCACTTCAAAACTTTCCATGCACAACTAGAATGATAGTTACATATCAAATGGAGTGCCCCAGTCTCCCTGTGAACCTGGGCAATAATGTTATTATTGTAAACAGTTGGGTCATTTGGGTGAGCTCTATTTCTTTACAGTATTATACTTATATGAAGCATTAAACATTTATGCATTCACTTAAAACAATTAAAGTGAAGTTAATGCTAAAGAAGGAGAATCCAAACCATCTGTGCATTCATCAGATATTTTATAAATTGTACTCATTTATAAATTCTTTCAACTATAAACATTCTTGACTTAAAGAGGCTGAGAAAAGCGCATTGTACAATTGTGAACCAGTAGTGAAATTTGTGACAGTTAGTATTCTGTGATCTTGGCACAAGTGTAATATACAATATATACAAGGATTATTTACAAGTTGGTGAACAGGGAAAATGGATTGTGGCCAATGATAGTATAATGTTATCTGTGTACTGCAAGCGTCAGTATTTAATACAGAATCCTTAGAAAATAGGTCCACTATGGTTTTTGTCGACATTTCGACCCTCTGGTAGCGCACTTGGGGCTTCTATACGAGTCTTCCTCATGACTGTGCGGGGTCGGCGGGGGGAAACCAGCCTATGTGATTAAAGGAAACAACTATGAGGTTTGGATTCTAGTTTAGTGCATAGGCTTCTAGCTGCCTGTGAAGTACAAAACTCACCTCCTGGTAAGCCCAGCCGGGCTTACTTGTGGTGAGTGGACTGCGTTAGTCAGTTCTATAGGGAAAAAGAAGCCTAATTAGTGCTTCTTAGTACAAATGTCTTGTGAGAAACAGTGGCGGCTGGTGACATTTTAAAGTGGTGAGGCGTAAACCTATTGTGGTACCCGACTGCGGCTAACCAGCGTAGCGAGGATGCCCAAAGAACCTACAGGGGGTTCGAGGGGTTCTCCCCTCGAGAAAGTTTTGAAAAAAGAGTGGACAAATGGTGCATTTTCAAGCAAATTTAAGAAAGCAGGAAGGATAATAAAGCAATACAATTGAATTAATCATCATTTGAGAAATTGTCAAATTTTATGAGCTATAGAGGACAATATTTGCGTATGCTGATGTTATCATTTGCCCCTATTTACTTGTGAACACACCAATACACTTGTAACTGTTTTGTGCAATATAAAAAACATTTGCTCATGCAATGCAAGCAAAAACACGCATAGGGAGCACGGAGGATTATGCCCAGAACTGGCGTCTTATGCACACACTATATCTGTGTATACATGCTAATGCTATTAGACGTCAGCTAAAGGTCTACTCACTGAAAAACACAGGTAGTGGCCAAAACAGCAGTATTAAACAAACTGGACTGAAATTTATTTAAAACTAGTGCACAACCTATGGACCTAGCATAAAAGTGTGGGCAGCCCTGGCTTCAGCAGCAACAATATGCAAGAACATGCAATACCCGTCTTGCGATGAAACTGAAAATGACACGACCAGTACAGACAAAAGCTACTACTCTCATCACCTACCAACAGTAATGCCTAAAACAAAAGATGAGATTAATCAGTGGCTGTTCTATTTAATCCAAAAGAAAGAGTTCCTAAGCAAAGGAACAAGAGATGTTACCACACTAACATCATATGTACAATAAATGATTAATAAAAATACAAGAAACCAGGATTTTTTGTTGTCTGAAAAATAAAATTTAAGTTCAAGGCAAAAAAATATATTTCTGTACAAAAGGGGTGAGCATTCACATGGGGTAGGGTACATACATAGATAAAACTTGGATATTCAAGGTATTGGTTATTTTTCCTTTGACATATCCAAATATTGAGTCCAGACTGCTTAAGCACAGTAATTAATTGATTTCAACTAAAAGTCAGAAGAAAATCAAAAGATGACATGAAACAGAATGTGCAGAGTTGGACTAAACAAGTCGACGTTTCGGTCTTTTTTGAAGTTTTCCTAAGACCATCATCAGGACAAAATTAATGGTATATACAATTGATGACCCTCTGTAAAGAAAATAACAATGTATTATAATGTGTACATTTACATTTGAGTACCTGGTTTTACAATTTTTTACATAGTATTGCTATTTATGATACAAATCTAAACATATTTACATTTTTAATGTTCACATCTAGAATATCAGATTTATTTAAAACAGTCGGTGTGGCGACTAGAGCAATTTAAGCAAAGATAATTAAGAAAAGCAATGGTCTAAAAGATCCCAGTCCAAGCAATATCTAAGTTATTTCCTAGTTGTTGATAAACTAGTGGTATCTTAAACTCACTTTTGAAATCAAGAGCACGTCAGTTTGAAGTTCAAGACAGCAACAGCACCTTCAATTATGGCGTAGAGATCAGGCAAAGAAATGAATCAATTGTACCTAGGGTACACTGTAAGAAATGAGAGTGATTGGTAACTGTCTTACCACTACAGTGCGGGGCGTGAAAATTAGCATAAATTTAAGGTCAACACGGGCTAAAAAGAATAATTTACCTCGTAAGTACAGAGATGTAGACAACCGTTTCTGGCGGTTAATCCAATTAAAGTCGCTTTTCAAATCACTTTAAAAGGAGGCATTCGGTATGACTAATAATGTCATACTAGTTAGTTAAATCAATGCCGATCGCTTTGCGATGGTAGTGATAGAAGCTAGGTTTGGTCAAACTAATGATTCTTTGTCAGATAGGCAGGAGCTCAAATGTGAGCAGTGTGTTTAAAGCTCACATCGATCGGCATTGATTTAACTAACTAGTATGACATTATTAGTCATACCGAATGCCTCCTTTTAAAGTTAACACGCTTTGTCTCTAACTGTTTTACAACTGCAATATGTCTGTTGAAACATCTTTTTGTAATATAATTGACAAAACGTAACAGTTCATAATCATAGTTACACCGCATTTCAATACCTGTATAATTCTTTTTTATTCAGAAATTTTCGAGTGATTTGAAAAGCGACTTTAATTGGATTAACCGCCAGAAACGGTTGTCTACATCTCTGTACTTACGAGGTAAATTATTCTTTTTAGCCCGTGTTGACCTTAAATTTATGCTAATGTTCACACCCCGCACTGTAGTGGTAAGACAGTTACCAATCACTCTCATTTCTTACAGTGTACCCTAGGCACAATTGATTCATTTCTTTGCCTGATCTCTACGCCATAATTGAAGGTGCTGTTGCCGTCTTGAACTTCAAACTGACGTGCTCTTGATTTCAAAAGTGAGTTTAAGATACCACTAGTTTATCAACAACTAGGAAATAACTTAGATATTGCTTGGACTGGGATCTTTTAGACCATTGCTTTTCTTAATTATCTTTGCTTAAATTGCTCTAGTCGCCACACCGACTGTTTTAAATAAATCTGATATTCTAGATGTGAACATTAAAAATGTAAATATGTTTAGATTTGTATCATAAATAGCAATACTATGTAAAAAATTGTAAAACCAGGTACTCAAATGTAAATGTACACATTATAATACATTGTTATTTTCTTTACAGAGGGTCATCAATTGTATATACCATTAATTTTGTCTTGATGATGGTCTTAGGAAAACTTCAAAAAAGACCGAAACGTCGACTTGTTTAGTCCAACTCTGAACATTCTGTTTCATGTCATCTTTTGATTTTCTTCTGACTTTTAGTTGAAATCAATTAATTACTGTGCTTAAGCAGTCTGGACTCAATATTTGGATATGTCAAAGGAAAAATAACCAATACCTTGAATATCCAAGTTATATCTATGTATGTACCCTACCCCATGTGAATGCTCACCCCTTTTGTACAGAAATATATTTTTTTGCCTTGAACTTAAATAATAATTTTCAGACAACAAAAAATCCTGGTTTCTTGTATTTTTATTAATCATTTATTGTACATATGATGTTAGTGTGGTAACATCTCTTGTTCCTTTGCTTAGGAACTCTTTCTTTTGGATTAAATAGAACAGCCACTGATTAATCTCAGGTTTAGGTACTTTGATTGTTCCGAAACAGGTCCTAACAGTGCTGAAAAACTATTGAACAAACAAAACCCCTTGCTGGCCATTTCCTATTATAACAAACTCTGCCCGAGCCCGCAAGGGTATATTGGGTTGCTCACCTTCTTATTCACTAAAACAAAAGATGACATCTTGTGAGTGAACGGACAAACAGAATCGAATGTGAGGAGACCAGGAGGCAGAATGCAAAACCTGCATTGATGACAGCTCCGTATGCGGGCGGAAGGTTGAAAAGAAATACATGCATATATTGTTTAGACTGCCATTAAATAACACTACAGCTGGTCTGCACTGGTAACCACGTACCTTTTCTGAGAAGCCAGTGTGGGTGTACACAAAACGGTAGGTACTACACAGCCTAACCTCCTCATACTACCAGATAAACATCCACATTGAGAGGGGTTGGGGAGTGAAGAAACATCACAGAACAGCTTGGCACGTACCGCGGGGAAATGAGCTGGTCTCCTTCTCGTCCCTCTAGTAACAACGCAATGTGTCACTGCCTCTTTCTCTAAATGTCCCCTGTAGAGCGATTCCTTCCACGCCTGCTCCGTTTACCTGCTGCTGCCGAAGGCCTGTGCTGCAGGCCCAGAGCTGCTTCTGACACAAGGGCACAGGCTGAGCACACCCTAGCAGCGACTGGCGTATGTGTGATGGCTGCACACGTGGCAGGATCCACGGCAGCCAACTGGACCAGTCCTGCGTTTTCAATTAACAAATTGGTGTATTCTGGGGGACGTAGTCTCGTTTCACTTGAGTCACATGCACGATTACAAAAACAGTTTATATGCTGAGAACCCCATTTGCTTTTTTACTGGTTTGGTTGAAAGTTAGTTACGAAAATGTGAATTATTTAAACAAATACATCCTCTCCAAAAGGCAGCATGCTAATATTTGCTTCGATGTAAGAAATAAAGTTACATCTTCATAAACACTTAAAAACAAAGATTAATGATTCGTCAGAAAGCTATAAAGAAGTTTGTTGTTTTGAAAATAGGATGTAATGTGTAATTAACTGGACGTCCACGTGTTTTTGAGCGCACAATGTGTGCGGCATGCCGTCGTATACCAATATTCGCAAAGGTCCTGAGTCTGGTGTGGGTGGGTTTCCTAACATGACAGCTCATCATGCATTTGAAGCCACAATGACAGCACCCGCTGAGTCACACACGAGCCGTCTGTACAGACAATTAACAAAGCATCGACCTCTTGCACAATAAACAACCAGCGCCCCGCAAAGTTGCCTGAATATGCACTCTACTAACTTTAGTCCAAAAACGTTTTACCCTCTTGTTTCTCCTCTTTGGCACATCACACCCCCACAATACGAATTTTGTTTGCAAAGTAGTCTACAAATTTAACCATTTCCGATTTCAAGAACAAACGCACTGCAACATTTTTTTTTAAGACATTTGGGTGTGCCCAATTAAATCAGTGTGTGACCCAGCAGACTCTTTCTGCTCTCAGGGACCAATTGAGGAGTTAAAACGTGTCCCACTGGAATGTGCAGGCGAAATGTATCCCGTCGCCGCCTCGTTTGTACCTTGAAAATGCAAAATAAAGTGATTTAAAAAAATGGAAGACTCTGGCCCCTCTTCATAATCTGAAGGGTGCTCCCACATTTTGCGTTGCCCCACTGCATAGAGATGCCATGTCTCTACAAAGTAAGTCAGCCCTACAGAGTGTGAGTTTTAAAACAGCTGTGCGTTTTTGTTTGTTTGTTTGCTTCATGCCAAACCAGACCGGAGGGCTATACAAACTCATTGCTTTTTTGTCATGCATCAAGCATGAAGCTTCTGACTTAAGAAACATGCTGCAGCGCCAGTTTCCGGGCTAGTGCGGATTGAGGAGATGCGGCGTAACGGCCAGAGCTGCCGATTTTGGAAGAGGATGTTTAGGTTCGGAACCCGTTTTCGGCTAAAAGTCCAGTGCTTCTGGAAAAATCACTTAATCGCCCATGCGCAAAAAAACATCTGCACCTGTATAATGTAACCTGGTGCTCAAATAAAGTGCTCTAATGCCTGCAGCCAAGTTCGCGCTACATAAAATTACATAAAATGTTTGCATATGCAAGCTGCAAGGTCTTTCAATTTGATAGGGAATTGCCCAGGATTAAGTGTGTGCATGAGTCCACTGTCCACGTCATTTTTGTGGTGCTGTTTCCCACTAAACCTGTTGGACACACTGTTAACATGAACATTACACTGGGCGGTTTCTTCCTTACTGTGCGGCTCTCGTGTTTACATAGATAACATTTTCACAAGCAAGCAGAGGTAATGATTCCAGTAGAAGTGGTTCTGGTGCATCTAACTTGGAACACGGTAGGGAGGTGTGTGAAGCTGTTTGCGCCTCAAAAACTAACTTACCTTACCGCCGGTCAGCGCCGCATCTTCTTCTGGGACCTTTCACTTTGGCGCCTTCACACTGGAGCGGAAACCCGCCCTCCGTCCTCAGCCAGTCCTGCAGGATTGACACAGGGCATGGCTGCTTTCTGACCGCCTGCCCATTAGGAGAGCGAGGTTTCGCTCTTTTAATGGGCATGCGCCAGCCGAGCAGGCACAAGTGCGCTTGCGTGGGCAAGGCCGAAAAATGTGCCTCCATTCCAACTCATGCGCCCCTGTGTGCTGCTGGCTGCAGCCTGCCGCAGACAATGCCGTATGCCTGTCAGTCAACATGACACAGGACCGCCCACCCCCTTCAGACTCTGTTTGGGGTGGGCGGTCCTGTATCATGCTGACTGACAGGCATGATGCATTGTCCCTCCCCTGAGAGTTTACTTTAGTTCAGTGCAGTAAGCCGAGGGAGCTGCGGGTGCAGGCGGGGGGGCAACGCCCCAACGCCCCCAATGGACGGGCCGCCACTGGTGAGAAAACTTCCGACATATGTCATCATGGATGACCATCTACAACTAGCTTACCTATCAGTGGTGCTTCAGCGTGTACCCCCGATGGTTGCAAACGTTGTAGAATGACTTGCAGATCTGGTCTGAAGCAAGTATTCGTTTCCTGACTAAAATTAAAGGGGAAGAATACGGTAATGAATATGATATGACTGCTGATGTACAGTCAAGGTTGTTAAAGCGGGCCGTTTTGGTTGGAGATTGGACTCACCTTGTGGAAGCGAGTCTGAAATACAAGGGATAATTAATGATAGGAAAGACAGACACAACCACAGAATTTGTCAGCTCAGAATATGGTACATTTATTAGCCACAACAAATACAATTTAACGTGCAACACGGTGACAATCAGCATAGAAGCTAGAATGTCCAAAGATTTATTGTGTTTGGTATACTTTATAGACTCAAACCACAGGACCACCCATATGACACATGACAATAGAAGTATTATACGTAGCACAGTCCACCATGATTCCCACAGCCAATGGGCACAGAACTGTAACAAGAAATCTCTTTGTAAGGTCTGATTTATCTGATGCATACATACTGTAGCTAACCATGTGATCTGAATGGGCAGTATTGGGGTCAGTCAATCAAAATGCGAGCTGTCATGGCCTAGTATATTTCCATTCAAAACTGCGACATAAGCAAGGCAATGAGTAATATTGCAAAATCTGTTATTTGCTAAAAATTATATTGTGCAACCGGTGTGTCACTTCAAGCGGTGTGTCACTTATCTCGTCTGGGCACAGAGAAATGCAAGGACAGCACTTCTCTGATTGTGAAAGGGTCTGAACTATCCAAGATGGAGATTACAGACAAAGGCTAAGTTAAGAGGGCCTGAAGCTACAATCATTTGGTATCAAAATCCAAGATGGCTTCAGCATTCCCAAATCTGATACCAAATCAATATACCCTGCGTGCCAACATAATCATATCCATGGCAGGTACCTCAGCCACTGCCTGTTGCTCTGGCTCATGGCTGTGCTCATGGCCACGGTGCATAGAGCGTAAGCAGTAGGAGACAAGGGATGTGCAGCAGACTGGGCAGACCTGTATCATAATGCAGAGTGTCAATAACACAGCTGCTATTATGATAACAGCCTTTATGATCCATGAGCCCTCTTCCTCATCCCTAACATCCTTTATGTTATGGATTGCCCTATCTATGTTCCTGCTGTTGTCAGGTATATAAGAACGGCACTTTTGACCTGTGCCATGTCTGAGAAGTGGACCATACGTGGTATTATTGATGCAAGGTAACAACGGCCGTACCAACCTGGAGGCAGGTAAAAGTATGCCCATGGTCCGTAGACAAAGAATTGTCCCTTGTAACCCACCAGTCCAGGTGAGGACCCAGTATTGCTGTCCTTGATGGGCGACAGCCTTGTGACGTGTGTGCAGTTACTTTTGCCCATAAATATTTTGTCCACTTTCCTAGGTCCCATTATTCTCCTCATTTTGCTTATCCTGTCCTTACATGCCAACAGTCCTTGTTTTCCGTGCAGTAATTCCTGTAACACACAGGGGTAGGGTATGCATGACTACTGTGTTGAGCAGTTATGTGCTGTAGCTATGTCTGAAGGTAATTTAGGTATTCTGTCCCGCTGTATCCCTTCATCATATAGGATGCAGGATGGGGCTTGGGACAGTTATTCTTCTCTAAACCTTGGTATATTACCTTCCTTGTTACTACTCTGCTAATTGTCATTTTCCTCAGCCCTGTTTCTGCATCTCCTGTCAAATGTGCTAAGCATCTCCGTGTCTGACCTTGTAGGGTGCATATTCCCGCATGGTGCCCATTTCTTCTTAGGCTCTCTGGCACCCTGTCTGATACTCTCTATATTGGAAACATTCAGTGTTGGGGCTGCCGCGAGGCCATTGTTGGGAGGTGCAACTAATACTGACATATTGTGTTCAGTGGAGAGTTACTCATGCATCAGAATACAACCCATGTACTTGGAAACTGGTAGTACAATGTAGCTCATGCTGTGTTGTGTATCTGTTGGTAGGTGGGTACAAACATAGCATCCTGAAATGTTCATGATCTGTACATATAATTTCAGCATTTCAACATATTTATTGTTATCATATTCTTCCCACAATTCTCTGTCATTCTCTTCTGTAACCTCCTTCTTCCCCAACACAATCTGGTCTGGCACAACTATGTTTCGCTCCTCATGTTGTATAACTGTATTATTCTCATCACCCACTTTGCCATGAAGAAATGGGATGTCAAACTCCTCTGCAAACATTATAAACATGGTTGTCAGAACTATCCCAGGTACTGGTGATAATACAGCTGCCAGAATATATGGCCATCTACGCTCATTTGTCCTTGGCCTAGGCATATTAAAAGCGTTTATGGGATTAATAATAAGCCATTATTTTCGCCCCAATTGACGTCTGTAACAATATGTAACCCACTGTTTTCTATGGCAATTATAATACTTTGTAAAACTTCAGTTCGTGCTGTTGCTAGCTCCTGGGCTGATGGTAGGAAGCCAACTATTGGGAAGGAAAGGTCATTCAGTATAAGTGTCTGCAGCCCGCTCAATATTGGGGGGTTTGGCACTGCTACTCTCTGAACAGTTGTTACCTCTACTCCTGGTGACAACGTTGCCACTGCTGACCTTATTGTAATATATAACACCCTTTCTTCCACCACCCGTATCGTAATCCACCTGTGTACTGCAGGTGATGCAACCTGCATATCTCAATTTTATTAGCAATCAATAATATGTGGTTACAACATCCATTATTGCCCCCCAGCCAATGTGATGTATGCCAGATATGACACTGTCCAAGATGTCAAGGCGTGTGTTTGCCAGTTCCTGTGTTGGTGCTTGGCTGCCAAATGTGGTAAATGTAAGCTGTTGCAATATCAAGTCCGTCAACTTGCTCATCAGTGGTGGTTTTGGTACAATCAACTGGATTTGTCCCTTCTTCTCCACTCCTGGCCACAATAATCGTATGACTATCACCAAGGTTGACTCTTGCACCTCTATTGTCATTTGCATCAATCTACCACTCCTTGTTGTGATAAAAGGTGGTCCAGATGCAATGGTAGTCATGTAGCTGAATATAGTCTATTTTCACAGTTCAATGTTCCTCTGGTGCTTCACTAGTCCGTGTTGTGCTCACAGTTCTTAATTAAAATATATTTGATACAGACACCAGCACCATTTGAAATCAAACACGTTGGTGCCTTTGCTGGGTCTGACAGAGGTTACCAGTACATAACAGACAATAGGCACTTGAAGGAGACAGGTGTCTCTATGATGTCATTTGGAGGATGTGTCTGCCAGGCACAGCAGATAGTTGAATTGGTCGGTCTGTTGGAGGGTTGGCCTGCAGCCAGCAGGAGATCTCTTCTTCCTTATCCTCTGTCGTGCTGGTCAGGCTGGTCCTTCCTGGTGGATTGGAGGTTGTACCTATGGTCCGCCTCAGGTGCTGCTGGTGATGCTGCCGGAGCTTGCCGTCCGTCATCCTGGTCCGCTGCCCGCTTGGTGTGAGAACTGTGGATCCACGAAGTCAATCCCTCGCACTTCACTGCGGTGGTCAAGATGACGGTGAAAGGACCCTTCCACCTGGGCTGAAGACAGTTCCGCCGGGTATGGGCCTTTATCCAAATCCGGTCCCCAGGCTGCAGGTCATGTGGTGGTGGAGTTGCTGCTTCTGGAAGAGCCTGCAGGACCTGGCGGTGAAGATAACGTAAAGTCTCTGTTAGTTTCTTACAGTAACACAAAAGCAAATCGTCTACTATTGGCAGAGGCGCAGTGGACATATGACCCGCAATGTTCATGGGTCTGCCAAACAACACTTCATGTGCACTTAGTTTTGTTATCCTGTCAGGCGTACTTCTCATTGCTAGCAGAGCTATTGGTAGTCCATCCACCCATGACAGTTCTGTAGAAGCGCAGATTTTCCGTATCTTATTCTTCAAGACCCCGGATTTGCCTCTCAACTTCACTGTAGTTTCTATGTGACCCCCAGACCCTTGCATAGTCCCCCTATTACCTGGGAAATGAACGCAGGCCTATTGTCTGAGTCCAGAAGTGTTGGGATCCCAAATCTTAGGATAAGTTCCTTCAGGAGACATTTAGCGACTGTTGATGCATCACAGTTCTTTGTGGGGTATGCCTCCATCCACTTACTAAACATACAGAAAATGACCAAGACATGCCTGAACTTATGGGAGGGTGGCATGTCAATGAAATCCATTTGTAGGCTTTCAAACGGTCCCTGGGGTGGAGGGAAGTGACCAGGTGCAGTGCGGGTACCCTTTCCAGTGTTATACTGTGCACAGATAGTGCACTGCCTGCAAAGTCTCTCAGCTGTGTGACAAAACTTGCCATGAAACCAGCATTGTGAAAACAGTCTAATCATTCCGTCTCTCCCCACATGTGAGGGGCCATGGAAGAGACGTGCCCTTGAAGGAAGCATTGATGAAGGCAGGCAGATTTTCCCATCGGGCCCAGTCCATAATCCCTCCTCTTTTTTCACACACCCTCCTTTTGCTCACTCGGCTATCTCCTCAATGTCAACTTTTTTCTGGATGTCTAACATCCACCTCTCTGTTGCTGCCCACTATTTGTACCATTGCTAGCTGGCAGCCTGTCAGTGCTATCCTCTTTGCTTCTCTATCAATGAATGCATTGCCCTTTGACACATATTCTCTAGATGATGTGTGTGCAGCACATTCTATGATGACCACTTTGGATGGTCTCAGTAATGCTTGGAGGAGGTCACTTAACAACATTGCATGTTGTATTCGTTTGCCTAAGGATGTGAGGAATCCCCTCAAGGAGAGAGACAATATTTTAATAAACACAGAATGTTATTGTAATGCCAGACCAAATTAGATGCCCAGTTATGAAATAAAATCCACCCACGTTCTTTCATTAAGTGCAGATATACAACTGTTGTTAATTCACCCGGTCTTGCAGAAGTAGGCCAAGAATCAGTACTCCTAGAAAATATCTGTGAACTGCATTTAAGCATGAGCAAATATGCAGGTGTAGTTCTGCTCATGCAAAAATCTACACCTCCACTTGTATCCAACCTCAGAAGAAGTATTATGTCTGTCTCTTTCAGGAGTAAAATCCAACATGTCTCAGTATGGGAACATTTTTCAGCGAAGAGCTGGTGAAAACCCTTAAAACGTGCAAGCATTTTTGCACATACTCCAAACGGCATTTCCGTCCTGTAACTTTTTCCTTACCATTACCTTCAGCCCCTGTATGTAGATCTGTGGAACGTGGCAGCATAAGGTAATAGTTAGCATTCAAACCCTACTATGGAAGGAGCCCTGGTATAATCAGAAATGCTATTTTAGACATCTTATATAATGATATTGCTGCCATAATTTGTCACCGCATTACATGGCACAAAAGGGACAAGTGTTTATGTTATAAGACACCTATTCACACACACCCCTAGACTGCACCTGTATATTAAAAGACATATTAAATGTGGGCATACAGTATCCTTGAAATACCATAATATGAAGCACAGTTATTCAATGCACACTGTCCTTCTGTGTTTGCATATATTCATTACTAAAGATCAATTAATAAACATAATATTACAACTCTGTGTCCGAATCCTTGGTGGGCCCTTGCGAATACACTGCTTTTAAAAAAAGCATTTTAGCATATTCACATTACAATATAATTTGTTATATTTCGTTGAAGAACCTAGAAATGAAAACATTAATATTCATTCTTTTAGATGCATATATAAAATAGTACTTTTCCTTGCGCCATTCAATTAGGTACAACCCTTATAATCTTGCCCCCTTCCCGTACTTTTCTAGCCATGCCCACTGTTTAAGAATTTTCAGTGAGTTGGTGCTGTTGCTGAAGCATGAACCAGAATTAGAGCCATTTCTCCATCGTGGAAAGGTGTGCCTCTTAAATCACGCTAAACATTTGCATAATTATCTGTAGCTAGCACATATGCAGTACTTTTTTTTTTTTTTTTTTTTTCTTTCAAACACTCCCTGTCCATGACCCATTGCTAGGTGGGAATAATTCTGTGAGAAATCAGTAGTGGTGCAATGTGTGGGCCAGATTGTCAGAATAATAGAACATATTTGCACCAGTGGATCTTTCTATCCAGATATGAGAGGATGAAAACCTCTAGCATTACACTCTGTAGGGGAATGAAGGAAAGAACCTAAAAAGTATATTATCTTCACAAGCAAGAGAAGAATGAAAACATTGTGCTTTTGTGTATTGGCATTTACCTTACCCGACCAAATTGTGTGATCCTGACCATTTCAATCCTGGGAATTTAATCATCCCCCCTCAATATGTTTAAATGCATACATTAAAGACTAGTACTTGAAATACTGACAATACTTATCAATGCACTGAAAGAACATGATCTACCAAAATGAAACAGCTCTACATGTCTTTAACATTTCTGCTATAGACTGTTCTCCTGAAAGTGATGCTATGCAGGGCTACCTCCCATCAATTGAGTAACCTGACCTTTAAGCAAATGTTGCCTCCTGTAAATTAACTCTAAACAACTATAAATTGTAAGTCATTCCATTAATTTACATTTAAGAATTTGCATTCCCTTCCATTCTCCGCTGCAAATAATACATTTCTTTTTTAAACCAGTTCTGTTCATACTCACTGAAAACTGTTGTAGTGTGTGGTTTAGTCTTGGCGCAATGCCCAGAATCTGTGGCCAGGCCATGATCATTATTTCAAAGCCAGTCCAAAAGAGTTTTCTTTAACCCTTCCATGCATCGTATCATCGATGGCCCTGCTGGCCATTTCTCAGTACCCTTTGTTCTACACATAATTTCAGAAAGCCTTGGTAAAGGACATGAGATCTACTCTGTACCATGATACATGTACAAATGCCACTTTATTTTCCTTCCCCACATGTGGAGAAAGCAAATGTCAATGCGGTGCGTTGTGGGCACTTTGAAAGAAATCAGAGAATGAAAATATTTGCGATATCCAAACTATAACATGGAGAAAGGGGGCTGCGGGCCTCAGGACCTTAGCCGATTAAGAAGCAGTATTGAACGTTTATTTTTCTGTGCGTCATTGTAACAGCTAATTTTTCTTTCCGCAGAACTTGGAAGGAGGACAGGCTGCTTCCTGTCCCATTGTTACAAAAGAAGCAGTATTTGAAAGATCCTGTCAAAAGTTCTATTTCGTTAACTTCCTCATTCAAGAGTTTGTGCACAAGGTCTGTTCTCCATGAGATAGCTCGGTGGGTTGTGCCCCTGTGGTAGAGAATGCGAGTGCAAACATATATGTTTGGCACGGGCAGATGTATCCTTTCCAAAGAAGCGTGCTCACTCACATATATTTAATCTAACTGAAGGGATGTGTCTATTTTGAAATAACGGGGCTGTCGACACTGCCTGGGAGCACCGAAAATAGACTTGTCACCCTGTCTAACATGACAACCAGGTGCTAAGCAGCCATAAATGTCCTCGGATTTGATAAATATTGGAAAGGGTCTATTTGAGCAGTCTAGAAATATTATTGTATGAAAATAGCAACAGAAATCGGTGTCCTTTTGTCAAAGTCAGATCAGTCAAAAATGTAGCTGTACAGTCAAATTTGACCATTGATGAACACTGGTATTGACAACAAAAATCACAAAACTCAAGAAACTTAATCCAAATAAAGGAAAACAGAAAATTACATATTCCTTCCCTGTGTGAAACCAGGCATTCACCCCCTCCTTTTCACACCATCTTACACCTTCCACCCCTGGAGCCAGCGAGTGTCGCAGGCAAGACAGGGAATTGCAGAATTACACCATCCCTGAAACATCAGTAGTCTTGTGCTGCCTATTTTCAGGGAGTCACTGCGTGGTCAAGGAACAAATGCAAAGTTTTGCCTTCGCCGGAACTCAGTCGAGGAACAAATGCAAAGTTTTGCCTTCGCCGGAACTCAGTCGAGGAGGTGACAGTGCAGCAAGTATAATCTAATCCAAATATAAATCACATCACATCATCAGAGAGAGAATACCAGGGGAGTATCTGCAGTTACAACCCCTTGCGACGCTGGGTGTGCTCAAACTGCGCCTGCACCCATGGGCCCACTTTCAAGAATTCCCACCGAATCCTCCTGACCCTGCTCCCACTGAGCAGGGTCCCCGGACCTATCAGTCTGGTTGGAGCGCCACTGGCTGCCTATGAACAGAAATCTGGAGGGGATGCAAATCACCAACCCTCCACCAGCCCCTCCAACCAAGGTCCCAAAGGGGCTCGTCAGCCCACTCATGACTGAGTTCCCTCAGAACTCTGGCTAGCCAATACGGGTGCTCCATTTGCAATGGCACCCAATTTTTCCTTTTCCGTCCCCTGACATGGTAACTGTAAGTCCAGTCTTTTTTTTTTTATTCTGTCAAGTAATGCCATTTTCTAATAAACAAAAATGGAACTCAGTCCTAAGCGTAAAGCCACCATGTAAGCAGGTGATTTGTTTCGGTGGGCCTGGCTGGCAACTGTCCAAACTATAGTTAGTCAAAGGATTTCCCATGACAAATAATAAACAGGAAGTGTGTATGGTGTGCGTGATATGTACAGTGGGAGCAGCGCAGGGTCTTTACTCAGTAATCTACAACCACGATGAACAAAATGCAATCGTACCAGACAGATGATGGGAAAGGGTGCGCGTTACATAGGTGACATTGACACACACAGGATGGTCACAAACAGTTGCACGTGCTTTTCAGCCAGCTTGTCAGCTATGCCAATTCACAGAGGAAGCCAAAGGAAGCCATTCGCCATGTATTCATACAAGGCAGCCGATACCAGTTCACCACAGCACTGAGTCATGAAAAAAGTATATGAAGTCTTCGGGTGCTATGATTCTGGCGTCCCATAGACTGAACAGGAGACAGGAAAGGGTGGTGAAAAAGATCAGTAACTCCACGTCCCCTTGCAATTCTCCTTGGCCCCAATAAACTGGGAGGAGAGGGCGGCTGGACAGAGAGAGTTTGAAAAACACACAGAACACATGCAGATTTTCATGCATATGTTGACCATACAAGGAAATAGAGAAGGTGAACTCTCTTTCGCCGCCAGATATTCACAATGAACAAATGAACAGATAGAACAGATAAACAAGTAACAGTTCGGGTCACCGCAGCAGCGCCGCAAAATGTGCATGTGTGGTGAGTGTGGTCAGTGTGTGTGGGTACCGGATAAGTAATGTCTACACCACTAGATGATAACAGAGCAGACAACTGATTAACACAGTGTCAAGCTATTCGTACTATGGCAGCCAGCCAGCATATTTGGGTAAATCGGAGTGTCAGGAACAGTCACAGTTGAGTCAGTCGAGTCAATTAAGTCAGTCACTAAGCGTACTTACACCAGAATGCTAAGCAAGGCACATATCACTTCATACATATGTAAATGAGGCATAGAGCAATCAGGACACCCCCCTGTATGTGCCGAGGTCAACCCCAAGGCACAGACACCAAACGGCAGTGGCCGGGGGAAAGAGACCCAGACCACCAGAGCACCAGAAACACGATCAGAACAACAACAGAACCAAGCTTGCGTACCTAGCCCCAGATCCAGCAGAGCTGAGGAACCACGCCAGGCGCCACCAGAAACACGGGGAGCAAACTGCTACAACCCACAATGGGAGCTCACAGGAAACCCATGAAAGGAGAAGGCCCCCCTGCTCAACCAAAATCAGAGGACAAAAACCTCAAATAAACACTCACCTCCAGTACACGAAGTCCGTCAAACCCACTGACCTCTGCTCCAGGCAATCAGTGGCAGCTGTCCAACCCCAGACTGGACTCTCACTGGTAAGACAGGAATCTGCAGTAGTACGCCTTCCCTCGGACCTCAAGCCAACACGAGTAGGCGTCTGGGAGTCACTGCGTGCATGGAACTTTGTGAGGCACACCGTCACACTGGGGTCGGACAGCGACCGGAGCCAAATACTAGGATGCAAGGAGAAAAACAGCAAATCACAAAGGAGCCCAGAGCCACAAAGGGACCCCTAGGTCCAGAACCGGCCGAGAAGGGAATCAGAGGAAGAATCACAACTCAAACCAGAGCATCAGGGACGCAGTCATCAACAGAGTGGTGGCAAAACAAAAAATAAATAATAACAGCCACCAGAAAGAGGCAGATAAAAACACACCAACATCGTCCCAATCCACGACATATCACAGGGACCAGCCAGACAAACAGGGCAGAGCCAAGAGGAAATACCACAAAAACTGAGCTGAGAAAAAGATCAGAGGAACAGAGCAGGAACCAGAAATCAAGAGGAACAAGGCCGCACACGAGCAGGCCGGCCACCGGCATCCAACGGAGCGAAGCAGAGAGATGCACAGAGAAAAATCAAAGTCATCGAACCTCAAAACTCCAAGCTCCAGAGGAAACCCGCGGCCGAGCCGCCCGAGGCCAGCGATGTCACCACGAAGTCCGGGGCTGCATTCTCCACCAAGATGTGGAAGCGAGTCTGAAATACAAGGGATAATTAATGATAGGAAAGACAGACACAACCACAGAATTTGTCAGCTCAGAAGATGGTACATTTATTAGCCACAACAAATACAATTTAACGTGCAACACGGTGACAGTCAGCATAGAAGCTAGAATGTCCAAAGATTTATTGTGTTTGGTATACTTTATAGACTCAAACCACAGGACCACCCATATGACACATGACAATAGAAGTATTATACGTAGCACAGTCCACCATGATTCCCACAGCCAATGGGCACAGAACTGTAACAAGAAATCTCCTTGTAAGGTCTGATTTATCTGATGCATACATACTGTAGCTAACCATGTGATCTGAATGGGCAGTATTGGGGTCAGTCAATCAAAATGCGAGCTGTCATGGCCTAGTATATTTCCATTCAAAACTGCGACATAAGCAAGGCGATGAGTAATATTGCGAAATCTGTTATTTGCTAAAAATTATATTGTGCAACCGGTGTGTCACTTCAAGCGGTGTGTCACTTATCTCGTCTGGGCATAGAGAAATGCAAGGACAGCACTTCTCTGATTGTGAAAGGGTCTGAACTATCCAAGATGGAGATTACAGACAAAGGCTAAGTTAAGAGGGCCTGAAGCTACAATCATTTGGTATCAAAATCCAAGATGGCTTCAGCAACCTATTTAGGCTTTCGATGGATCACGAATCCGAACTGTTTAGGAAATGCTCCTACCGGTGGAGAAAACGCTCCTGCTCGGCACAGCTTTCCAAGTTTAATGGGCGAGGCGGCTCCTGAAACTGGATATATCTAGCGGTGCCAAGCGCGAGGACGTTGACGGCAGAGGTGCGTCAGCGGTTGCTAGGCAACCTGCATGTCCTCCGATCTGACTTGTGTAGAGGTATGTATGAATCAACAGCAGATACAGTGATTCTTGCCGCTTTGCTCGTTCAGATATTCGCGCGCCTGAAAAGCCGTACCTCTAAGTCATAATGTAAGAGCCCGGAGTTACCAGTTCGATATTGAAAAGTAAAAGTAAAATTACATATAATTGGAAGAAAAACGTATTAAAAGCATATTACTACATATCATAGTACTCGTTATTGCACCACCAAACGTGGGATGTCTAGACAGTACTTGGATGGTGTTCAGTCTAAGACACATTCAATCAGCAACTACATTTACAAATAAATGGCATTGGTACACAATAGTACAATCTTGTTATGGGTGATATAGTGTCAGCACAGAGCGATGGGTGTCTACACTCACAGTGTAAACTGAATACTTGATGTTAATACTAGAGGTCTTAAAGCTGCCCCATCTGTCTGCTGGTATCTTCAATTTCATTCAACCCATTTTCCAGCGAGTTTAAGGAATGTATCCATTGGCACTCCTTGTAATTCATAGAGTGTGAGATGGAGCCACCCCTTGGGTCCGTGTGTATCTTTTGTAACACCCACCACTTTATGTCATTAGGGGTATGATTCTGGTAGAAAAATGTTCTACTAAAGGTGCCCCTGGTGTTTTGCACCTTACACGACTCATATGCTGTAAGATGCGTGTTTTGATTTTTTGAGTAGTTTGACCCACATAGATTTTGGCACAGGGACACATGATTGCGTATATTAGATTCGTACTGTTGCAGTTCGTGAAAACTGCAAGTTTGTATGACCTGTTCTCATGTGTAAAGTCATTGCCTTCCTGGCAGAGTCACAGGCTTTACATGACCCACATTTACGGTGGCCAGTGATCGGTGGTAGACACAGAAGGTTCCTTATGTCTGGTTGCTTTTGTGGTTCCAAAAAGGCTTGTACTACTTTGTCCCTTACATTCTTTCCCCTTTTAAAAGCAAAATCGGTTTCTCAGTTGTTTGTAGTTCACCTACGACCAGGTTCCAGTATTTCAATACAATCTTCTTCCCTTCACTGCTCTTGGTATCGAAGTTTGTGACACACACAATGTTATTTAAGTCCTCTCTTTTTTCTTTGACTTCCAAGAGTTCTTCTCTGGGGCTATACCATGCTCTTTTCTTTGCAACCTTCAATAGACTCCTTGGATAACCTCTCGTTGCTAGTGGGTTGGTTAGCACCTCTGATTCACGAAAGAAATCTTTTCTGTGACTGCAGTTTCTTCTTATCCGAAGGTACTGCCCGAATGGCAAGTTATCCATCAAATTTCTTGGGTGATGGGACCCATACATTAGTAGTTTGTTCCTTTCTAATGGTTTCCGATAGAGATCACAATATATCCTCCCTTCTTCTGTTTTGAAAGTGAGGTCCAGAAAATCTATTGATACATTGCTTCTGGACATTGTAAACTGTATGTCTGCCCATCTCTGGTTTACCCATGCATGGAAGTTCTCCAGCTCCTTTTGTTCTCTGTCCCAGATCATGATTACATCATCGATGTATCTCTTCCATACCTCGATGTTTTTGAGGTATGGGTTAGAGTCCGTTTACGAGTGCTCTTCCTCATAACTGTCCATGAAGATATTCGCTAGACTGGGGGCGTAAGTAGCCCCCATCGCTACTCCCTTGCACTGAAAATAAGATTGTTTTTCAAATATGAAATAATTCTTTTTCATCGCTATTTCCAGTAGTGTGATGGAGAAAGTCGTTGGTATCCAGTGTGGTCTTGGTCTCTGGTCCAACACCCTTCTTACTGTTTGTATTGCCTTCTGTTGTGGAATTGAGGTGTACAGTGATGCTACATCCATTGTTACCATTATATTTCTCTGTTGGTCAAATGGGTGATCTTCCACTAACTGAATAATATGCATTTTGTCACGCACATAGGACTTCGTCTGTGGGATAAAAGGCTGCAAAAAATGATCGATGAATTGATTCAATGGCTCCAACACTGAGCCACATCCCGAAACAATTGGTAGCCACAGGGGATTTTTAACTCTCTTGTGAACTTTTGGGAGGGTATAGATGGTAGGAGTGCGAGGTTCCTTTTGGTTTAGGAACTCACATTCCTTCTTGCTCAGAAATCCATCACTTATTCCACTCTCTGTCGCATTTTTTATTTGTATTTTTATCTCACTAATTGGGTCCTTGGAGATTGGTTGGTAGCTCTCTGCTACTCCTAGTTGTTGTTTAATGTCTTTAGAGTTGTTTTCTATGTTCTGTACCACCACTGCCCCACCCTTTTCTGCGGCCTTTAACACAATGGACTCGTTCTGCCCTAATGATGTGAGAGCTTGACGTTCTTCCCTGCTGATATTATAGGGGATGTATTTCTTTGCATTGAAAAGTTGCATTGTGTCCTCCAACGCAACCTTTTCAAAAGCGAAAATCCTTTCGCTCATCATGAAAGACGCTGGTATAAACGTAGAGACTGGTTTAAATAATGTAGCTGCATTAGTGGGGGTGTAGATGTTTTTTGAGAAGAAATATTTAAGTCGAATCTTACGAAAGAACCTTTGAAGTTCTAGTTTCATCTTAAAAGAGTCTGGTATTACTGTAGGTACAAACGAAAGCCCTTTCGCTAGGATGCTGCATTCCGCATTGCTCATGACATGCTTGGACAGATTTGTAATAGGATCTAGAGATGTAGGGGTACTGAGAACCATATTCATGGTATTATTCTGCGCTGCCTGGTTAAGCGATAGAATGCACTGGTCCTGTATAGTTCCGGCTGGTGGGCCTACAGCTGCATTGGAATTCTCAATATTTTGTGCAATAAGGTCTCTTAGGTTGTGTTGATCTTCTAGGTTACCCTCTGTGTTAGGTCTGTCTACATTCAAAATCACCGTGGTAGCAACAGTCACCTCATTCGGTTCACTAATGTGCTGTCTAACTGTTTGTGATACCTGTATTGGATATGTCATGCATGTACTCATGCCTACCATCTGTATGTCTGTTTTCTCGTAGATATCTCGCCATGGGTCTCTGGTTGGTAGAACCTGACACGTGAGGTACCCGGATGCATGTTGTGTCCCCTGCCCCATCTCCTTGGTCTTTCCCAATTCTGTGAACGACCTCCGCTTCTGTTCCCTTGGGTATGGCTGTCCCCTAAAAAATGTGGGCCTTGGTTTGTTTGGTTACTAGTGGAGGGTATGTCAGTGTCAGAGTCGGAGTTACTTCCCACAGAGGAGTCGGAGAATGTGTAAAACCGTCTTGGTCGCTGTCTTCCTCTGTTTGAAAAGATTACCTGGCTGTCCTGTTGGTAATAGTCGTCACTAATATATGGATAAGTTATGTTTCCCTGGACAGTGTATAGTATCAAGCAAGAATTAAAAATATAAAGCACTGTATCTGATGTTTACCTACTCAATCCATAAGTATAAAAGAAAAACATTAATGCCCACATGCATCAAGCATTTTTGGAGTCGCAAACGGTGCGATTCCTTAAAATCGGCCGTTTGCGATTCCAAAAATGCTTTTTGAGATGCATCATTTGTTTTTGTTGAAAATCGCTAAATTTGCGATTTTCTAAAATGCGATTGCATTTAAGGAATCGCAATTTTGCGATTCCTTAAATGCAATGCATCATTTTTAAAAAAATTGCGAATTTAAAGATTGCAAGTGCAAATTACCACGAGGTTGAACCTTCTGGTAATTTGCGAAAAATGTTTAAAATGCTCAAATTAGCATTTTAAACACTGTCATGTTACAGACACATATGTCCTTAGGACATGTGTGTGTGAAACATCCATTTTAAAATACATTTCAGGGGTGCAGGGGGGGGTCAACATTTTGCGATTCCAATTTGCGAATTCGCAATTACCATTGATTCCTATGGGCCTTTTGGCCCATAGGAATCAATGGGAATTGCGAAATCGCAAATTGGAATTCGCATAATATTTGCGATTCGGTAAAAAATTGCGATTTTTACCGAATCGCAAATATTATGCACTTTCAATAATGCATCCCGTTTTGTGATTCCTTATTTGCGATTCGGTAAAATCGCAAATTTGGAATCGCAAAATGGGAGTTTTATGCATGTGGGCGAGTATAACTAACAGAAAACATGTTTCCTATAAACCTAAAGTGAACAACAGAGTTCTCCTTACAAATTAACAACTCACCTTAATGAAAACTGTTGAAAAGTAAATTCTGTCTCAATCTCACACCTCAGAAGTATACCTCGAACACTAAAATCTCAAAATGGTTGTGTTTCCCTCTCCTTTCTCATACATATTCAGATACCCAGCAAATCAAATTTTATCACACACAAAATCAAAACCAAAGTAACATTTTAATTGGTTCAAATTATCAACACTTTCAAACTCAAATAATCTTCAACCTAACCCCAATGCTCTCTACGAATTACCATACTAACTCTCCACAAAACACATACCTAAACCCAAAGGTGAAAGAGTCATCACTCAATGTTGCACTCAACCAACATCTAAACACTGAAACTTGTTATTTTAATGTATTTCTTTTTTGTCTTTTTGAGCCGCAGTCCGTGCACGGTGTGCAGACCCCGCGATTTTTTTAATTTTAATTTTGTATTTTTTTCAACCTTTGGGGTCCTTTACAGACTCCATGACAAAACCTGGGGGGCTTAGGAATCTCTTCCCTGCCTCCTTGTCAACTAATACACTTCTGTTTACAACCACTAGCATCTGCCACAAAAACAAGATGGCAGACAACACTTCCTCATTTCGACTGACTGGAATGTTGATAGATGTCCAACAGCCAATCAGAATTCCCTGCGCGCACGCTAAGGTACGCGCACGTGCAAGGACAGTGCAAGGACGGTGCACGCCCGTGCACACCCCGTGTCCAGCTTAAAGATATATAATTTGAAAAAGTCGATTTTCTCAACAATTACTGAAGGGATTTTCACCAAATATACAAAAAGCACTTCTGCATACCAGGCTCTAACATTTTGCCAAGTTTGCAGTAATTCCATTCAGCCGTTCGGGCTGTAGCTGTGTCTAAAGGTCCTATGGAAAATTGCATTGGACTCAATTTCACGTTCAATTTTCTCAAAAACTACTGGAGGGATTTACACCAAACATACAAAAGGCACTGCTTCATACCAGTCCCTACCATTTTGCCAAATCTGGTTTAATTCCGTTCAGCCGTTCGAGCTGTAGCCTTGTCAGAATGTCCCTATGGAAATTAACATGGGGAAAACACGTTTTGGGACCCCCCTTTTTTTCCCGGCCCCCACTTGACGAAACGCCCCGAAACTTTCAGGAAAGAAGCGGAGCGCAGAGAGGCAAATTTAAAGAAAATTACAGGCAGATCCCTCAATCGACGCCAAAGTTATTCTCAATAGAATGTTCGGAATTTCCTATGGTAACTAGGTCCTAACTATATATACCTACTGGCGACCGCCAGTAGGTAATATATCTATCTATCTATCTATCTATCTATCTATCTATCTATCTATCTATCTATCTATCTATCTATCTATCTATCTATCTATCTATCTATCTATCTATCTATCTATCTATCTATCTATCTATCTATCTATCTATCTATCTATCTATCTATCTATCTATCTATCTATCTATCTATCTATATATATATATATATTGCCACAGAACTCCTCCCAGCAAAGAAGAGCAGAGACCCTGGGGAACATTTGGAGGCTCTTTAATGAACAAAGTGGCGGATGCATTTCTAGCCGGTATTGGCCGTCGTCAGCGCCCAAAGCCTCCACAGATGAGATACACTCTGCTGGTGAACACCGCCTCATAAGAACTTGTTGTAGTGAGTCAGCACCGCCCCCTTCAAGATGTAGCACACCTGTGCAGCGTCTTGTGCGTTGAAACAAACTACAAGCCCCAGAGTCCTGTGTGGTAGGTCCTAGGGGGTGTTGCTCGGGGGGAGGGATCAATGACAAAATCCAATGTGCTTGCAGCAGAGTTTCAGCAAAGTGTGCCCAAAAAAGAACGAAAATAACCAACGTGTGACGGTTTAATTTCTTCAGCTTTGCATTTCATCAAATGTCCTCCTCAGCTCCCCCATACTGCCTCAGCCTTGGATTCCAGGGGGTACTTGCGGCGGGGACAACACCGACAATCCCGGCAGCCCAGCGCGAGGTTTGGCTAACCTCGTCACCACCAACTTGTTTCCCCGGGCTCCAAGGCGGACTTTTGGACCATTTAAATAACTTTGAAGATACGTTTTTATATATATATATATATATTCTTTTTGCTCTTCGAGGAAGAAAAGATTCGCACTCACGGGTACTTTCCCAATTGTTTGCCTTTTATTTCTTTATTTCAGAGAAACATTGCATCACCATTTCTTTATTTCAGAGAAACATTGCATCACCAACGCGTTTCAGTAGCGGCTTCCACCTTGATCACGGACCGTGAAAAAAAATAAAAAATAAAAAATTCGGAAAATCGCGGGGGTACGCTGTAGCGACGGGGTAATTTTAGTCTATTTTCAGACTGGTGGTGACTATAATCCACTACCATCTCAGTCCTAGTTGCAGTTGCATTCATTTGTAGGGCTTAACTATGCGCTTTGACAGGGTTTAGTGCCTTTTTCCGTTTTCTTGGGCCTACATTTCCAAAAGCTAGAGAGAAGCCATTTTGTAATGCTGACTCGACTGTCCGAGGCGCTTGCAGAGTAAAGGTAGTGTTTAGAATTTAGCCTGTTATTCGCTAGTGAGGAACCGGTCAAGACTGGCCCTTATCAAAAGAATGTGTTTGTCTCCCCGGCTCTAGACGCAATACACAGGTGGCCACTGTGGGAGGCGAAGGGAGCCGGGGACTGGTACAGGAATTTTGTGGGAGTCGGCCTAATACCAGAACTTTCCATAGGGAAGAGAGCTCTATATTATCAAGGAGCGAGCGGTGTGACAGAGAGAAAGTAAGATGTGAAGTAGAGAGAAGAAGTTGGTCCGAAGGCTGGTGCAGAGAGATTGATACCATCAGCTAATTGAAATCCTGAAACGAAGAAGGAAAGTGACTAAGGGTCCTGTAGTGACATCATACTGGAGTGGCAGAGACTGAGTCCAGAAGAGGGTTCGAGTATTTTGGAACCATGGCAGCGTAGATGAGGCGTAGCGGTGCAGACGTGTATTCGTGAGCCATAGAGGGAGAGCAGAATCCCGAGCAGATTGAAGACAAAGCGAGAGAGAGATAGGGATCATCTCCGCTGCTGAGATGGAAAGACACACGTCTAAGGTGAGGCGTTCTGAGCTTAGTGTAGAATATATCTAATCATTCATTCTTACCCCCCCCTTTTAGGTTACAGGTAGCGACTAACTTAACTCATGTTTCTTTTGCTCATTCTGTCATGCTTAATTGTAGAATAAAGATTTAATGTTAAATATCTTTGAATGTTGTTTTTAAGAATGGGATTGACCTTTCCTTTTAACCAGGTGCTGACATACAGAAGGATGGGATATGCCCTTCTGAAAAGGTAACTGATGATGGGAGGAGAGTGTGAACTTCATTTGGGAAATAACTTTTAAAGGTGAATCCCCATTAGTGTAGATCGTAGGGAGACGTTAAAGAGATCGTCGGGTGACGTTAAAGAGATCGTCGGGTGACGTTAAAGATATCGTCGGGTGACGTTAAAGATATCGTCGGGTGACGTTAAAGATATCGTCGGGACACGTTAAAGAGATCGTCGGGTGACATTAAAGATATCGCCGGGAGACGTTAAAGAGATCGTCGGGAGACGGTAAAGAATATAAGATGAGGTAATTATAGGATAAGATATGGAATCCATTAGATGTTAGTGGTATGTTTGACTGTATAGGCTTGTAAATAGCCCCTTTTTCACCTTCTCAGGCGAGTATTCTAGACATCATGTATATAGTGGCCTGAGAAAAGTGTGGTTACGTGACAACTGGGTTAGCTATAGTTGGTAGTCTGCTTGGTCTGAGAATCCGGTTGTTACATACGCGCACCGTACAGAGTACAGTAAGCTTACAGTAAGCTTACTGTACCCTGTACAGTGTGCGTACGGTGCGCTATCCCTGCGATTTTCTGAAGAAAAAAAAATTGGGGGGCGGGCTGGGGGGCCTTGTGGAACCCCCGGAGCAGGCCTAGGGGGTCAGGGTACTTCTACCCTGCCCCCTTTGCGTGTTGTGTACCTTTGTTTCACTGCTTTCTTGTGCCTGTGTTCTACCGAGGCACAAGATGGCTGCCAACACGTCCTGGTTTGGAGTGTTGACAGACAGTGGCAGCCAATCAGCATGTCTTTCACAGGAAAGCAGCATGCTCATTGACTGTCAACACTTCTAACCAGGAAGTTTTGGCATTCATCTTGTGCTAGGTAGACCGAGGCACAAAAGAAGCAGAAAAACAAACATGTAGAATGCAAAAAGGGGGCAGGGTAGAAACACCCTGACCCCCTAGGGCTGCTCAGGTGGTCCCACAAGGATATTAACATATTTAAACGTTATCCGCTAATAGAACTAGCATTCAAAAAACCTTGCAAATTCACTGAAAAAACCATAGGTTTCAGGCCTTATATAGTTAGGAATTAGCATTTAAAAAACCTTGCAAATTCACTGAAAAAAACATAGGTTTCAGGCCTTATATAGTTAGGAATTAGCATTTAAAAACCATTGAAATTGCTCCTATATAGTTATTTGAACTAACTATATTTTGCGCACCCGCAATCCACTGCTGATGATGTCACATATTACATCATTCATGACATGGTCAGCGACATCACTGATGACATCACTGATGACATAATTCATGTGATGATATGATGCACCTCCTTACACTCTAATATAACCTTTGATACACCCAGTGTTAAATCCAGACTACCATTCTTGAAACCATTGACACACCAATACCAGTTACTACATACGCACTCACTGATTGCTAGGTTTACACACACATCCACTTATTCACCCATAGAATCACTCATACATACAGTCACTCATCAATACAACACTAACATATGCACTCATACCCATATACAGACACTCACACACTGCCACTCATCCATGGAGATAATCACACACCTAGTCAGTCATGCAAAGAATCAATCACACTTCCATTTCCTCAACTATACAGTTATACACACAACACCTTACTTATTCAAACATATACTAACACATACTTACTCTCCTATACAATCACTGATACAAGTGCACAATGATCCATACAGCCACTCGCACAATCACTGGCTCTCATGTATAGTCATTTATATATACCAACTCTCACATGCACTGTGTTTTACATATGTACTTACTTGGACATATACCACTGAGATATCCATTCACTCACAAACACGCACATGCACACAGTCAACCGCCCATACACCTGTTTCCACATGCACTCTTGAACCCATGCACCTACTGAATCAACTGCTCACACATCTATGCACAGAGTCACACACATCCCAGCCACCCACACACACATTCAGTCTCCCATACAAATACTTGGGAAACCAATCAATAACCCATATAGCCTCTCATATAGCTACTGATCAACACATGCAGCAGCTTACACAACAACAGACATACTGATGCACACATTCAGAGAGTTTAGTCACCAACCCATGCATTCAGTAAGACAAAATTAATCACTCACTCATACAGTCAGTCACACACCTACAAAATCCTTCATCCAGACACTTATACATCCACTCATTCTTCAATATGTAAAACATATTTAAATTTTACAGAAACATACAGTCACTCGGTGATGTCATCGGTGATGTCATCAGTGATGTCATTCACTGACCATGTCACGAATTATGTAATATGTGACATCATCAGCAGTGGATTGCGGGTGCACGAAATATAGTTAGTACAACAAACTATATAGGAGCAATTTCAATGTTTTTTTAAATGCCAATTCCTAACTATATAAGGCTTGAAACCTATGTTTTTTTCAGTGAATTTCAAAGGTTTTTTATATGCTAATTCCTAACTATATAAGGCCTGAAATCTATGTTTTTTTCAGTGAATATATATATATATATATATATATATATGTAAACAACACCTCCTCTCGAAGAAAGAAGCAGGAGCCTCAGTGAGGATAAGAAGCGGCAGCACCTTTATTCCAAACAATAGGCGTATGCATTTCAGCCGGTGTGGCCTCGTCATCGCCTGCGGTAGTGAATGCGGAGGTCCTGGCGTTCTGCAGCTTGATAAGGCACCCAGCCCCACTATGATAGGTGCAATGTCCCAGCTCCGCCCCTCAGCAAATGAAAGTCCTCAGTGTAGCGGGCCCGTGTAGATCAGCGGACTCCATGTCCCAGGATGCACCAGTGGCTCCCAGGTGAGTATGGCTGTGGAGCGGTCTTGAAAAATACAAGAAAATAGTGAAGGGAAAGGTGCGCTGCAAAGCGTTCATGGAAACCGCAGATTGAAACACGGGAGCCTCGAGTCCCCAGAGCCTCATCGACCATAGGTCCAAGCCCCTAATGTAGCGTGAGCAGGGAAGAGTAAACCCAGCCCAAATGGAGAAAAAATGTCTCACTGTGACGCTGCAGGAGCGAGGTCCGCTGGCGGGTCAGGAGAGATTCAATAACTTGAAGAAGCAAAGGATGCCAAAGCAGGTTCCAGAGTCTCCGGGCCACTTGAGATGAGGGAGCTCCTGAACCGCGCTTCTGGAAAGCGCGCAGAAATATAAACAACACCTCCTCTCGAAGAAAGAAGCAGGAGCCTCAGTGGGGATAAGAAGCGGCAGCACCTTTATTCCAAACAATAGGCGTATGCATTTCAGCCAGTGTGGCCTCGTCAGCGCCTGCGGTAGTGAATGCGGAAGTCCTGGACAGACGTGCACCCATAAGTCCAAAGATGCCCTGCTTTGTTGCCTCCATTAGTGCGAGGGCGAATTCTTCCTGCTAAAGCTCTCGCTCTCACCTGCAACAAAGCAGGGCATCTTTGGACTTATGGGTGCACGTCTGTCCACTGGGACATTATCAAGTGTTTACAAATGAACTGCGAGCGCACCCAACAGGGACTTTGATTAATGAACTACAGCATCCAGAATGCCGTGGTGTGCACCACGCCCCTCGAGGCAGGTGATTCAAAAAGACTGTGCACATCGTGCATGCGCTGCTTTTCATTTTAACACACGCCACTGAGGAAGAGAGCATCCTGCTCTTGAAACGCGTCTGGCGGTGAAACTTTGAAAGACGCTACCCTTTGTACTTAAAGCTGCCAGCATACCTCCATTAAACCAAGTGCTGATTGAGAACCTTGTGTGGCTGCTTCAATGTGGGTGTTTTGCAACTGTGTGGATAGTAGCGGCTGTTCCCGGTCGCGAAGCGAGCTCATCCGCTTGTGAGCGGGTCCTGAGCAAGCCTTTGAACGGGGGCTTACTCATTTGAAGGAAGAGGTGAGAGCGAGAGCTTTAGCAGGAAGAATTCGCCCTCGCACCAATGGAGGCAACAAAGCAGGGCATCTTTGGACTTATGGGTGCACGTCTGTCCACTGGGACATTATCAAGTGTTTACAAATTGAACTGCGAGCGCACCCAACAGGGACTTTGATTAATGAACTACAGCATCCAGAATGCCGTGGTGTGCACCACGCCCCTCGAGGCAGGTGATTCAAAAAGACTGTGCACATCGTGCATGCGCTGCTTTTCATTTTAACACACGCCACTGAGGAAGAGAGCATCCTGCTCTCGAAACGCGTCTGGCGGTGAAACTTTGAAAGACGCTACCCTTTGCACTTAAAGCTGCCAGCATACCTCCATTAAACCAAGTGCTGATTGAGAACCTCGTGTGGCTGCTTCAATGTGGGTGTTCTGCAACTGTGTGGATATATGTATATATATATATATATATATATACACATATATATATCGAACTCCACAATCCTGAGATGCGTGAGACCAAAGGCGACCACAAAAGTGGGAACAGACCACAACGAAGGACGATAAGAAATTGAGGTGCCTTTATTCCACCGATGGGTAGCAGCATGACGCGTTTCGTCCGGAACACCCGGACTTGATCACATGACATACCCAGAGATAGTGTGTGGTTTAAATACTGTGAACAATATATTTCGACTCCACCTTCCTCCTACCATAGAAACTGAAAACATACTGCCTCAGACTTTTAACTCATATCACAAGTGGGCAACAAAAATAAATGTATATTGAACATAACACCATAATATTAATAGTTGTCATTAACTTAAATTCATAAATTAAAAATACATTAGTAATACAGGGCAAGTGCCCTAATACACAAGTATCACTAGTGTATAGATGATATGTTCGTCTCAGTTAAATATGAACAAGGGGAACAACGATCTACCACAGTATATAAAGAAACCACACAATAAAACAGTGCAAAAAATGTATACAGTGCATTAATCATAATAAATCTCAATAGAGCAATTATACCTGAACCATTACAAGTATTAGCAGCATACGTGTAATAATTTTCAAAAAGTGCAAAGTGCCATAAAGTGCAAAAGTAGTTCTAAACCGGCTATTTCATAATCGGATTTACAGTTAGCAGCAAAAAAGATTTTTAAGAAAATATATTCAGTGCAATCAATTCACAGACCTTATCAATTTACATTAAAAGCTCAAATACAGTATTTCATATTACAGGATACAAAAAACATTCTACAATTCATTCTTCATAAAAAGCCCATTAGTTGTAAAAAGCCCATGAGTCGTAAAAAGCCCATTAGCCGTAAAAAGATCACCCTCTGCACTTCTAAAACTGGTTAAATTATAAAAACAGTAAAACAAATTTAAAATTGTGCTAAAACATGATATTAGATGGAGGATCTAAAACATGTTTTTATGATGATAATGCAAAACAATGGGTAGGTATCAAATAGACCTATATTAGAATTTTTTTTAATGTAAGTAATCCTCAAGAACCAAATACAATTACAAAAAGTTATGAAGGTCCTCACCCATGTTAAGACCATAACGTTTTTTACTATTAAGAATTATTATATAGTGGCTCTCCAGTTGTCTCAATTTCTTTTCCCTATCCCCTCCTCTTTTAGAGAGCTGAACTGCGTCAATTACAAAGTATTTCAAATCATTAAGATTATTCTTGTGAACTAATTTGAAATGACGCGCCACTGGGTAACTGGAGACGGAATTAACTATTGCTCGCAAATGTTGAAGAAAGCGCTTAAACACCTGGAGTTTAGTACTCCCAATGCACTGCAAATTGCAAGTACATTATAAGACATATACTGCATGATCTGTCTTACAGGTGTACAGACTGTTGATCTTATTAACAGTCTCTGAAAATGCTTCATGATATTCTGTAGTGTTAATTCCAAACTTGCACGCTCTACAAGAGCTGCACTTATAGTATCCAGTTCTTTTGGATAACCAATTAGATGTTATAGTAACTTCAGGGCTCGTTCTAACCAGGGCATCCCTCATAGAGGGTGCTCTCCGAAATGTTATCGCTGGATGGTCCTTCAATAAGGGTGCTAAGGTAATATCTGTCTTAAGGATAGGCCAGTTAGATTTCAAGATGTGCCTGATTTTATGTTCCTGGCAATTAAAAGTCGTGATCAGCCTAATTTTACTTTTCTCTGCCCAATTGTTTTGGGTTTCTTCCGGAATATCGGTAACAACCAAAGGTTCATCAGAACAAACGGGGCCATTAGCCATCACTTTATTCAAAGATTTTATGAGCTCCATTTTATTGTAACCTCTAGCTAAAAATCTCTGAAATGAATCCTCCAGACAGATACTTAAATCCTCCTCATTGTAGCAAATTCTCTGTATCCTTAAAAGTTCCCCATATGGGATACTTTTAATTAGGTGGCGAGGATGATTACTTTGGGCATGCAGAATGGAATTACCTGCCGTAACCTTTCTATGCATCCTGGTCTTGATCTTATTATCCACAATGTATATATATATATACATATATATATATATATATATATATATATATATATATATATATATATATATATATATATATATATATATATATATATATATATATATATATATATATACATATATATACATATATATTACCTACTGGCTATCGCCAGTAGGTATATATAGTTAGAATTTTTTCCCTATGGGACTTTTGAAAATTCTATGTCTAATAACTTTGGCGTTTGTGGACGGAATCGGCTGAAATTTTCAGGAAAATGGCACATTTTGTTTCTGAGCAGCCCCTGAAAAGTTGGTGGGGTTTCGTCAAGGGGGGGCTGAGAAAAAAGGGGGGTCCCAAAACGCGTTTTTTGCATTGAGTTTTCCATAGGGCGGTTGGACTCACTTTTAGCTCGAACGGCTGAATGGATTTGCACGAAACTTGGCAAAATTGTAGGGACTGTTAGCCCGATGTGCCTTTGCTAGGTCTCAATATATGTGCTCCAGTAGTTTTTGAGAAATTAACGTTCAAACCAAGATATATATCTGTAACAGCGCTCTGGGCAGCGATCCGGTCCGCTTACTTTTCGCTTATCGGAACTTTGCGCGCAGAAAGCTGATTGGCTCTCTGGTGTCTGTCAACATTCTAAACAGTCCGGAGCGGACGCCATCTTGTCTCTCGGTAGGATCGAGAGAGAAGAAGAGGTGGAAAACGAAGGGGGAATTTAATGAAAGGGGGCAAGGTATCCCCTCTTGACCCCCTAGGAATGTTGTTGGGGTTATTAAAGGGTCCCGTGGGGAAAAAAAAAAAAATGATTTTTCACGGTAGAAGCGCGGCCGCGAACTGGTAGCGAAACGGGAATTCGCCATTTTGTGCTTCGTAAATTAAATTACTAGTTATAAGTGGGTGCGGGAGACGTATCCTAATCCCCTATGTTTCCTGAGGGTGGCTGAGGAGGCTGATATATGTTGATACATCTCTTCCAGCGGCTGTGCGTGAGCTTTTTTTTTTTTTTTGCTGCGTGACAGTCCGGAGCGGCCGCCATCTTGTCTCTCGGTAGGATCGAGAGAGAAGAAAAGGTGAAAAACTAAGGGGGAATTTAATGAAAGGGGGCAAGGTATCCCCCTCTTGACCCCCTAGGAATGTTGTTGGGGTTATTAAAGGGTCCCGTGGGGAAAAAAAAAAAAAAATGATTTTTCACGGTAGAAGCGCTTCACGGGCCGCGAACTGGGCCGCAAACTGGTAGCGAAACGGGAATTCGCCATTTTGTGCTTCGTTAATTAAAGTACTAGGTATAAGGGGGTGCGGGAGACATATCCTAATCCCCTATGTTTCCTGAGGGTGGCTGAGGAGGCTGATATATGTTGATACATCTCTTCCAGCGGCTGCGCCATCTTGCCTTTTTTCGAATGCCACAATTTTGTCGTGCACGGCAGCCATTTTAGATGCCAGGCTGGTTCCAGGCTATCACCTAACCCTGCGGATGTAGTTTATGGCCCCAGCTGTAGAGAATTCAGACATGCCAATCCTCCTGATTCAGGCGTGTGAGTACTGATTTCAGTGCTAGTCTCCCGCCTCCCGATTTCTGCAAGCAAAAACCCGGGGGCATATTACGAACAACTAGCGATAATTTTTGTCTCTAACTTGTTTAGAGACAAAAATTATCGCCGCACATCGGCGATTTTTATCGCAGATAAACCTTGCTATTATCGCAGAAAAGTCCGCGATATTCATGTATTATCGACCTAATGCTCTTAGCCATGTTATCCACCTCCCATTGGATAACATGGCTAAGAACTGCTCAGGGCAGGTGTTAGATTTTGGAGATATTCGCGCTTAGCGCGAATATCTCCAAAAGTTGGTAATAGAAGGTAGCGATGTTAGGGACTGTTTCCAGTCGCTAACATCTTGGCACGCCACTTTGCATGTCATTAGTGATAAGTATCACTGACATGCAAAGCGGGGCCCAAGATGGTCGCTATCTCCTTTTAGCTGTCACTAACTGGTGTTAGCGACAGCTTGATAATAGGGAAATAATTTTATCTCCGCTTTCATGGTTTTTAAAGCCAAAAAAGCGGAGATAAACCCCCTTGATAATATGCCCCACGATTCCTTGGGGGTTTCAGCTGACAGGGCTTGGTATTGTGTTACATGGTAATTTTTCCAGGAAACGTCAGAGGGTCGATGCAGGGGTTCTAGAAGAGGTGATAAACCATTTAAGCCTCATGAACAAGCGCATGGTCTTTTAAAGATTTGTGAAGTACTCGGGGCGGCGGTGTGTGTGTGCCCTTTTTCAGGAGCGGGCGGGGGGCACTGCCAGCAACTTGCCAGGTCAGGTAGTGTTCAACACGTGCATCACCCTTTCTCTGCCTGCTATTGCGCTCCATGCTTCGGAAAGGTAAGAAAAAGAACGTGCATTTGAGTTTGAAATGTCCGATCCTGCAGCAGCACACTTCCAAAGCCCACACATGACAATAACCCGATTCAAGGCCCCATTCACCCGTTTTTAAAAAAATAGATAACACTCCAACAAAGTAAGGTTATAAAACTTTATTAACTACTAACTTTAACAAACGGAACAAAAACTAAAAACATTTAAACATTTCTCAACACAAAAAGCAACAATGGTTAGAAGCTGTCTTTTGTGCGAATAGTCCCAAGGCAGCACAACGTGCAGAGTTCTGGACGGCACCCAGGTGATGTCGCCTGGGTGCCGCACTGGTTTAGGGATCCTACAATGCTGCTCCGAAAATTGGCGTGGGGCGTCCCGGGTGGGGCGGGGGGAGGCCTCGTCAGTAGCGGTCTGTTGTGCGAATAGTCCCAAGGCAGCACAACGTGCAGAGTTCTGGACGGCACCCAGGTGATGTCGCCTGGGTGCCGCACTGGTTTAGGGATCCTACAATGCAGCACAGAAAAACAGCGTGGGGCGTCCCGGGTGGTGCGGGGGGAGGCCTCGTCAGTAGCGGTCTGTGTCCAGTGTCACATGGCTGACACAACATGTACGACAGGCACCCAGGTGATGTCCAGTAAACTGCCGCACTGGTTTTGGTATCCTACAATGCTGCTCCGAAAATTGGCGTGCGGCGGCCCGGGGGGGGGGCGTGGGGGAGCCGGCGTGAACGGGCCTCCCCAGGTGGCGGCCATCTAGCTGAGTTGCGCTCGCTCTTGCGGCCACAGCGTCTCGCTCACCATGTTGTTGAGTTGCTCCCACTCTTGCAGTGCAGCGATAGGCGGCTGCCACATGGCTCTTAAAATGGCGGACAGCTCCTCGGTTTTAGGCCTGGTCCACTGAAATGGTCCTGGGACACTTTGGAACTCGGACGCTTGCCTGCTAGGGCTTGGGTTCCATTCTCGAAAAGCGTCCCCTCAGCCGTGAAGATTGTATAAAAGTCTTGGGGGCCCCCGACTCCCGCAGGCTTCTGGTGGGGAGCGGCTGCCATGATTGCTCGCGGAATGACCACGACGGAGCCACGAGATGGTGGTGCTCTCATGCTGACGCCAGCTTCAGTCTGAATGATCCAGAAACAAGGTGGGGCTTTCATCGTTTGGGAAAAAAAAATGTTCTAAACCAATGAAAAGTGTTATTTTTAGGTCATATGACCAAGCCTTCCATCTTTAGGAAACCAAAAGTAAAATGAACCAATGAAAAGTTTTATAAACAAGTCACATGACCTGTTATGCGACATAGGGCTACAAAAAGCGTAGAAAATCCGTTGGCACGTGAGGCGGCGTCAGTAGCGGACCGATGTGCGAATAGGCCGAAGGCAGCACAACGCGCCGAGATCTGGATGGCACCGAGGTGGTGTCCAGCAAATTGCCGCACTGGTGTGGCCATCCTACAATGCTGCGCCGAAAGACGGCGTGTCCAGCTGAGTTGCGGTCACTGTTGCGGTACAGTGACTCGAACGCGCCGAGATCCGGATGGCACCGAGGTGGTGTCCAGCAAATTGCCGCACTGGTGTGGCCATCCTACAATGCTGCGCCGAAAGACGGCGTGTCCAGCTGAGTTGCGGTCACTCTTGCGGTACAGTGACTCGAACGCGCCGAGATCCGGATGGCGCCGAGGTGGTGTCCAGCAAATTGCCGTACTGGTGTGGCCATCCTACAATGCTGCGCCGAAAGACGGCGTGTTCAGCTGAGTTCCGGTCACTCTTCCGGCACAGTGACTCGAACGCGCTGAGATCCGGATGGCACCGAGGTGGTGTCCAGCAAGTGGCTGCACTGGTGTGGCCATCCTACAATGCTGCGCCGAAAGTCGGCGTGGGGTGCCCCGTTGGCTTATGAGGTGATGTCAGTAGTGGACTGATGTGTGAATAGGTCGGAACCAGCACAAGGCGCCAAGATCCGAATGGCAAGTCCTGGATGTTGAGTGCCTCAGTTGAGATTTCTGAGCAGTGCTTGTAGGACTGTCTGAAGCTTATTTGCACCTGTTGCAGCTTCACTAGGTCCGGCGGAACTTTTTGCCTTTTCCTTTCTGCTTCTTTTCCTACAATGCGTTTCATCTGAAGACACGACCAGGTCCCTGAATGTGTGCAGGGGGACGCTATTGATTGAATGAACGCGCCGAGATCTGGATGGCACCGAGGTGGTGTCCAGAAAATTGCCGCACTGGTGTGGCCATCCTACAATGCTGCGCCGAAAGTCGGCGTGGGGTGCCCCGTTGGTTTATGAGGTGATGTCAGTAGTGGACCGATGTGTGAATAGGTCGGAACCAGCACAAGGCGCCCTGCACTGTTGAGCCTTTTTCAATGTCTGTTTTTTGTTGTTTCCCCTCCATCAAAAACAAAACAAAAATACAAGGCGCCAAGATCCGAATGGCAAGTCCTGGATGTTGAGTGCCTCAGTTGAGAGTTCTGAGCAGTGCTTGTAAGACTGTCTGAAGCTTATTTGCACCTGCTGCAGCTTCACTAGGTCCGGCGGAACTTTTTTCCTTTTCCTTTCTGCTTCTTTTCCTACAATGCGTTTCATCTGAAGACACGACCAGGTCCCTGAATGTGTGCAGGGGGACGCTATTGATTGAATGAAAATGGCGGCTTGACACAAAGCTGACTCAAGGGTTACTGTTGGTGCTATACAGACAAAAATTGGTTTTCAGTTTGTACATTCTTCAGGTTTTTTTTTCTCCATCCAAGTCTGATTGAGAGTTTGTAGAAAAATGGCTTCAGATTTTCCACATACTACTCTTCAACATTCTTCCTAAATGTAACAATGTGAAACTCACTAGGAGAACGGCTGTTTCTGTTTCCTTTCAAAATGCTGCCACCAATATTTTCTGAATGGAAGACACCATCTTGTAGCATAAAGGGCCGAAAGGGGTTCTGGTCTGGCCGATGGTTGGTGGAGACATTTTGACTATATCTTGGACCTGCCCGGCCTCGCCCAAAATGGCGCCGGTATAAATGGGACTCGTAACTCTTTGCCCGCAAATGTATATCTAGAAAATGTTATTGTAAGTGGCCCTGTCGTATTTTAATTACAAAATGTACGTCCACCGATTCCGCAACTGTTAGACACCTTTGTTCTTGTCACCTAATGGCCCGCTCGTTACGTTCTTCTACAGTGTAAATGTCTCCTCATCATATACGATTTCAGTTTGCTCCGTGGCCGGCCCACGTGGTTATAGGCCCGTATTTGTATACTGACATTTTCACAATAAAGGTTTTTAAAACAAAACACGGTAGTAGTATTTTCATTTGTAAAGTTTTTACTTTTAGTGACTGTTTTCGAATCAGTAAAAGGCAAGTGAAATAAAGCAGTCCAATTACATGACGGATAAAAGGTATAATATGTAGGAACGCAGTAAAGATAAATGGTGAAGGGCAGTTGTGTTTTTCATGTCTGCAACATAAAGTGATCGATAAGAATCTGATAATCAGGCGTATCGGCGACTAAGACAGCAGGCCGAATCTCTTTTACTCAACGGCTCCGTCATGGAAGGAAGAAACGCCCTCTTTCTCGAAAAAGGAATATATTTTACTTGCAAGACAGTTGTAAATTTTCCGGGAAAGTACATTAGCCTGGAATATTATAACATATGTTTGAAAAAAAAATATTGTTCGAAAATAATAAAAAGCGTAATTTTTAGGTCATATGACCAAGCTTTTCATCATTAAATTAACAAAAGTAAAATGAACCAATGAAAAGTTTTATTAACAAGTCACATGACCTGTTATGCTTACGTTACGCGCTGCGCGCCGCGCCTCGGATCACTTCCGGGTGCGCTAACGCGGCGTGTCATAAAACGCATTACGCGACAACGTAGGTCAAGAATATAGTCTAAATGTCTCCACCAACCAGCGTTCAGAACACAACCCCTTTCAGCAGTCCAAAAAGTTCTGTTAAATGACAACAGAGGGGACAGGCAACAAGAACCATCAGTCAAAGAGGGGAGGGCAAGTTCTTCTCTTCCGGGTCATGTTGGGGCGCTACCGGAACTGATCGAATTGGTAGTCTACAGTGTTTCTGGATGTTTCAGACTAAAGCTGGCGTCAGCATGAGACCACTACCATCTCGTAGCTCCGTCGTGGCCATTCCACGAGCAATCATGGCAGCCGCTCCCCACCAGAAGCCTGCGGGAGTCGGAGGCCCCCAAGACTTTTGTAGAATCTTCACGGCTGAGGGGACGCTTTTCGAGAATGGGACCCAAGCCCTAGCAGACAAGGTGTCCCAGGGCCATTTTAGCGGACCAGGCCCAAAACCGAAGAGCCGGCCGCCATTTTGAGAGTCCTGTGGCAGCCGCCTATCGCTGCACCGCAAGAGCGGGCGCATCTCAACTACATGGTGAGCGAGACGCTGTAGTCGCAAGAGCGGGCGGAAAACAGCTGAATGGCGGAAGAGGCACAGTGTAGCAAAAGCGGGCGGAATAGCAACTAAAACGATAAAGGGGCGCCCCACTACAGCTTGTCTTCAGGTCAAACGGATTGTGGGACAAGGTCCAGAATTGAAGAGTCATCAAAAGGCAAAAAGTTCCGCCGGACCCCGGGAGCCGGCCGCCTATGTCGGGGGCGATCTCAGGCTACACCAGTGCTATAAGACTTGGGGAGGGTGTCGGAGCCAAGCGTCTTCTCCGAGTCCATGGCCATCACACCGCCCCTCAGGGGCCTCCGTCAAGCTGTTTAGGAAGGTAACATATCACATTGTTTTCTAATGCAGTCAGGTCCACAAACGACACTCACTTACTTTGAGAATAGTGAAGCTGCAGTAGGTGGAAATAAGCTTCAGACAGTGTTACAAGCACTGCTCAGAACTCTTAACTATGGCACCCAACATCCAGAACTTATGCTATTTGAGAATGGTAGTGACATCGAAGCATCTCAGGGACCAAAACCATTAACGTACTTTCACGTATGAAAATCTTACTTGGGGAGGGGGCAGGAGCGAAGCGCCCCCTCCCAGTCAGCGCCACCACACCGTATGTTGAAAATCTGAAGCCATCGTTCTACAAAGTCAACCAAACTTGGATTGAAAAATCTAGAAAAATGTACAAACTGAAAACCAGTTTTGGTCTGCATAGCATCAGTAACAACGTTTGAGTCAGCTTTGTGTCAAGCCGCCATTTTGATTCAACAAAGCACAGGCATTGAAAAAGGCTGAAATTCAGAACTCTAAACTATGGCACCCAACATCCAGGAGCTTGCTATCCGGATCTTGGAGCCTTGTGCTGTTTTCGATCTATTCACACATCGGTCCACTACTGACATCATCTTATAGACCAACGTTATGTAAATAGTTTTTTAATAAAATGTTTTACCCTGTTTCTTTGCTGGTGTGTTGTCTATATTTTTAATATTTGCATAGGGTTTGTCGTTATTTTGTGCGGGATGGGTGATGGAGCCGAGCTGTCTTGCAGCCCTCATGGTGTGGAGCTCAGTTCATCTCACTATTTTCGTATTTCTCAAGAAGGGTTGTTCCTAATATTTCTATTTTAGCGAGGTCAAAAAGAGATCCAATTAGTGGCCTACTGATTTTGTTCGATTACTTTTATTTTTTTACACGATTTTTCACTATCTGCAAAGACTAAACAGAGTATTGCGACTTTGTGCTTGTTTGTAAATAGAGAATGATCCAAAGAGAACCAATTCTAAAACAGTAAATGCTTGGACAACAATCAATCAAATGGAGAGACAAGGAGGCACGACGGATTACAACGGGGGTAAAGGCCTGCGTTAACTACCCTTCAGTATCTGCAAAGAGAGAGTACTACTAAGGCAAAAGAGGGGAGGGGGGGGGGCAGCGTTCAAAGCACATCAGCGTGCATAAATACGAAAATGTTTTTATCTATCACGTACTTGACATTTTAAAGCTTTTCATATTTGCTATTAAAAAACCAATGAAATTCACAGAAAAAACCATAGGTTATAGTGGATATATAGTTAGGAATTTGCATTTACAAAACCTTGAAAATTCAATGAAAAAACCATAGGTTATAGGCCATATATAGTTAGGAATTAGCATTTACAAAACCTTATTTTACTCGCATAAAACCATTGAAATTCCATATATAGTTAGCTAACTATAAGCGCTAACTATATATCGCGCACCCGCAATCCACTGCTGATGATGTCACATATTACATCATTCATGACATGGTCAGTGACATCACTGATGACATCACTGATGACATCTCAAATGACATCACTGATGACAACTCAAATGATATTAATGATGACATCTCAAATGACATCACTGATGACATCACTGATGACAACTCAAATGACATCACTGATGACATCTCATTTGTCATCACTGATCACATCACTCATGTGATAATACAATGAACCTCTTCAGACTCTAATATAACCTTACATACACTCAGTATAAACAGACACTCACAGACTGTCACTCATCCATGGAGTTACTCACACACCTAGTCAGTCATGCAAAGAATCAATCACACCTCCATTTCCTCAACTATACAGTTATACACATCTTACTTATTCAAACATATAATAACACATATTTACTCTCTTATATAATCCCTGATACAAGCTCACAGTGATCGATACAGCCACTCACACATTCACTGGCTCTTATGTTCAGTTATTTATATATCTCAACTCTCACATGTATTGTGTTTTACATACGTACTTACTTGCACATGTAGCAATGAGAAATCCATTCACTCACCAACACACCCATGCACAGTCAACCGCCCATATAGCTGTTTCCACATGCACTCTTGAACTCATACTCCTAGTGAATCAACTGCTTACACATCTATGCACAGAGTCACGCACCTCCCAGCCACCCACACACACACTCAGCCTCCCATTCAAATACTTGGGCAACCAATCAATAACCCATATGGCCACTCTTATAGCTACTGATCAACACATGCAGCAGCTTACACAACAACAAACATACTGATGCACGAATTAAGACAGTTTAGTCACTAACCCATGTACTCAGTGAGACACATTTAATCACTCACTCATACAGTCAGTCATGCACCTACTAAATTCTTCATCCAGACACTTATACATCCATTCATTCTTCAATATGTGAAACATATTTAAACTTTACAGACACATACAATCACTGGATGTTGTGATCAGTGATGTCATCAGTGATGTCATTTGAGATGTCATCAGTGATGTCATCAGTGATGTCACTGACCATGTCATGAATGATGTAATATGTGACATCATCAGCAGTGGATTGCGGGTGCGCGATATATAGTTAGCGCTTATAGTTAGCTAACTATATATGGAATTTCAATGGTTTTATGCGAGTAAAATAAGGTTTTGTAAATGCTAATTCCTAACTATATATGGCCTATAACCTATGGTTTTTTCATTGAATTTTCAAGGTTTTGTAAATGCAAATTCCTAACTATATATCCACTATAACCTATGGTTTTTTCTGTGAATATATATATATATATATATAAATAAGTCTCAAAGTTCTCATCGGGAGTCAGCACTGAATGTAATTTCAATTAGGCAAAGACCCGGGATCGAAGGAGACCAATAAACAAAACTGGATATGCCACACAGCTCTCACCGCTTCCGCATTGGCGTCAGAGGTGCCGAGTCACCAGAGGGCACAAGACTCCTGGGTTAGGCATTTCTAGCTGGGGGAATGCAAACCCCGTGCTGGCAGTCGCGAAAATCGCCCCGCTGTGGGATCCTAACGCTGATTTTTTTTTTTTTTTTGGGATCACTGACAGAATATCGAGGAGCAAAATATCGACCTGCCAAAATATCGTGGAGAAAATATAGAATGCCAGAATATGGAATTCCAATCTTCAAAAAAATCGACTCCAAAATATCGTTGTAAAAAATATAGACAGTCAAAATATCGAATTTTTTAAATGTTTTAAAAGTAATTTAATATTAATATAATAATAAATACAATTAATTTAAACATACTTAAAATACTTAAATAAACTTAAAATTAATAAATAATTAATGTAACTTAAAAAACATTTTTATAAATATATATATATGTATATGTATATATATATATATATATATATATATATATATATATATATATATATATATATATATATATATATATATATATATATATATATTACCTACTGGCTGTCGCCAGTAGGTATATATAGTTAGAATTTTTTCCCTATGGGACTTTTGAAAATTCTATGTCTAATAACTTTGGCGTTTGTGGACGGAATCGGCTGAAATTTTCAGGAAAATGGCACATTTTGTTTCTGAGCAGCCCCTGAAAATTTGGTGGGGTTTCGTCAAGGGGGGGCTGAGAAAAAAGGGGGGTCCCAAAACGCGTTTTTTGCATTGAGTTTTCCATAGGGCGGTTGGACTCACTTTTAGCTCGAACGGCTGAATGGATTTGCACGAAACTTGGCAAAATTGTAGGGACTGTTAGCCCAATGTGCCTTTGCTAGGTCTCAATATATGTGCTCCAGTAGTTTTTGAGAAATTAACGTTCAAACCAAGATATATATCTGTAACAGCGCTCTGGGCAGCGATCCGGTCCGCTTACTTTTCGCTTATCGGAACTTTGCGCGCAGAAAGCTGATTGGCTCTCCGGTGTCTGTCAACATTCTAAACAGTCCGGAGCGGACGCCATCTTGTCTCTCGGTAGGATCGAGAGAGAAGAAGAGGTGGAAAACGAAGGGGGAATTTAATGAAAGGGGGCAAGGTATCCCCCTCTTGACCCCCTAGGAATGTTGTTGGGGTTATTAAAGGGTCCCGTGGGGAAAATAAAAAAAAAAATGATTTTTCACGGTAGAAGCGCGGCCGCGAACTGGTAGCGAAACGGGAATTCGCCATTTTGTGCTTCGTAAATTAAATTACTAGTTATAAGTGGGTGCGGGAGACGTATCCTAATCCCCTATGTTTCCTGAGGGTGGGTGAGGAGGCTGATATATGTTGATACATCTCTTCCAGCGGCTGTGCGTGAGCTTTTTTTTTTTTTTTGCTGCGTGACAGTCCGGAGCGGCCGCCATCTTGTCTCTCGGTAGGATCGAGAGAGAAGAAAAGGTGAAAAACTAAGGGGGAATTTAATGAAAGGGGGCAAGGTATCCCCCTCTTGACCCCCTAGGAATGTTGTTGGGGTTATTAAAGGGTCCCATGGGGAAAATAAAAAAAAAATGATTTTTCACGGTAGAAGCGCTTCACGGGCCGCGAACTGGGCCGCAAACTGGTAGCGAAACGGGAATTCGCCATTTTGTGCTTCGTTAATTAAAGTAGTAGGTATAAGGGGGTGCGGGAGACATATCCTAATCCCCTATGTTTCCTGAGGGTGGCTGAGGAGGCTGATATATGTTGATATATCTCTTCCAGCGGCTGCGCCATCTTGCCTTTTTTCGAATGCCACAATTTTGTCGTGCACGGCAGCCATTTTAGATGCCAGGCTGGTCCCAGGCTATCACCTACCCCTGCGGATGTAGTTTATGGCCCCAGCTGTAGAGAATTCAGACATGCCAATCCTCCTGATTCAGGCGTGTGAGTACTGATTTCAGTGCTAGTCTCCCGCCTCCCGATTTCTGCAAGCAAAAACCCGGGGGCATATTACGAACAACTAGCGATAATTTTTGTCTCTAACTTGTTTAGAGACAAAAATTATCGCCGCACATCGGCGATTTTTATCGCAGATAAACCTTGCTATTATCGCAGAAAAGTCAGCGATATTCATGTATTATCGACCTAATGCTCTTAGCCATGTTATCCACCTCCCATTGGATAACATGGCTAAGAACTGCTCAGGGCAGGTGTTAGATTTTGGAGATATTCGCGCTTAGCGCGAATATCTCCAAAAGTTGGTAATAGAAGGTAGCGATGTTAGGGACTGTTTCTAGTCGCTAACATCTTGGCACGCCACTTTGCATGTCATTAGTGATAAGTATCACTGACATGCAAAGCGGGGCCCAAGATGGTCGCTATCTCCTTTTAGCTGTCACTAACTGGTGTTAGCGACAGCTTGATAATAGGGAAATAATTTTATCTCCGCTTTCATGGCTTTTAAAGCCAAAAAAGCGGAGATAAACCCCCTTGATAATATGCCCCACGATTCCTTGGGGGTTTCAGCTGACAGGGCTTGGTATTGTGTTACATGGTAATTTTTCCAGGAAACGTCAGAGGGTCGATGCAGGGGTTCTAGAAGAGGTGATAAACCATTTAAGCCTCATGAACAAGCGCATGGTCTTTTAAAGATTTGTGAAGTACTCGGGGCGGCGGTGTGTGTGTGCCCTCTTTCAGGAGCGGGCGGGGGGGCACTGCCAGCAACTTGCCAGGTCAGGTAGTGTTCAACACGTGCATCACCCTTTCTCTGTCTGCTATTGCGCTCCATGCTTCGGAAAGGTAAGAAAAAGAACGTGCATTTGAGTTTGAAATGTCCGATCCTGCAGCAGCACACTTCCAAAGCCCACACATGACAATAACCCGATTCAAAGCCCCATTCACCCGTTTTTAAAAAAATAGATAACACTCCAACAAAGTAAGGTTATAAAACTTTATTAACTTTTAACGATAATGAACAGAACAAAAACTAAAAACATTTAAACATTTAATAACACAAAAAGCAACAATGGTTAGAAGCTGTCTTTTGTGCGAATAGTCCCAAGGCAGCACAACGTGCAGAGTTCTGGACGGCACCCAGGTGATGTCGCCTGGGTGCCGCACTGGTTTAGGGATCCTACAATGCTGCTCCGAAAATTGGCGTGGGGCGTCCCGGGTGGGGCGGGGGGAGGCCTCGTCAGTAGCGGTCTGTTGTGCGAATAGTCCCAAGGCAGCACAACGTGCAGAGTTCTGGACGGCACCCAGGTGATGTCGCCTGGGTGCCGCACTGGTTTAGGGATCCTACAATGCAGCACAGAAAAACAGCGTGGGGCGTCCCGGGTGGTGCGGGGGGAGGCCTCGTCAGTAGCGGTCTGTGTCCAGTGTCACATGGCTGACACAACATGTACGACAGGCACCCAGGTGATGTCCAGTAAACTGCCGCACTGGTTTTGGTATCCTACAATGCTGCTCCGAAAATTGGCGTGCGGCGGCCCGGGGGGGGGGGGGGGGAGGCGGCGTGAACGGGCCTCCCCAGGTGGCGGCCATCTAGCTGATTTGCGCTCGCTCTTGCGGCCACAGCGTCTCGCTCACCATGTTGTGGAGTTGCTCCCACTCTTGCAGTGCAGCGATAGGCGGCTGCCACATGGCTGTCAAAATGGCGGACGGCTCTTCGGTTTTGGGCCTGGTCCACTGAAATGGCCCTGGGACACCTTGGAAGTCGGACGCTTGCCTGCTAGGGCTTGGGCTCCATTCTCGAAAAGCGTCCCCTCAGCCGTGAAGATTGTATAAAAGTCTTGGGGGCCCCCGACTCCCGCAGGCTTCCGGTGGGGAGCGGCTGCCATGATTGCTCGCGGAATGACCACGACGGAGCCACGAGATGGTGGTGCTCTCATGCTGACGCCAGCTTCAGTCTGAATGATCCAGAAACAAGGTGGGGCTTTCATCGTTTGGGAAAAAAAAATGTTCTAAACCAATGAAAAGTGTTATTTTTAGGTCATATGACCAAGCCTTCCATCTTTAGGAAACCAAAAGTAAAATGAACCAATGAAAAGTTTTATAAACAAGTCACATGACCTGTTATGCGACATAGGGCTACAAAAAGCGTAGAAAATCCGTTGGCACGTGAGGCGGCGTCAGTAGCGGACCGATGTGCGAATAGGCCGAAGGCAGCACAACGCGCCGAGATCCGGATGGCACCGAGGTGGTGTCCAGCAAATTGCCGCACTGGTGTGGCCATCCTACAATGCTGCGCCGAAAGACGGCGTGTCCAGCTGAATTGCGGTCACTGTTGCGGTACAGTGACTCGAACGCGCCGAGATCCGGATGGCGCCGAGGTGGTGTCCAGCAAATTGCCGTACTGGTGTGGCCATCCTACAATGCTGCGCCGAAAGACGGCGTGTTCAGCTGAGTTCCGGTCACTCTTCCGGCACAGTGACTCGAACGCGCTGAGATCCGGATGGCACCGAGGTGGTGTCCAGCAAGTGGCTGCACTGGTGTGGCCATCCTACAATGCTGCGCCGGAAGTCGGCGTGGGGTGCCCCGTTGGCTTATGAGGTGATGTCAGTAGTGGACTGATGTGTGAATAGGTCGGAACCAGCACAAGGCGCCAAGATCCGAATGGCAAGTCCTGGATGTTGAGTGCCTCAGTTGAGATTTCTGAGCAGTGCTTGTAGAACTGTCTGAAGCTTATTTGCACCTGCTGCAGCTTCACTAGGTCCGGCGGAACTTGTTGCCTTTTCCTTTCTGCTTCTTTTCCTACAATGCGTTTCTTCTGAAGACACGACCAGGTCCCTGAATGTGTGCAGGGGGACGCTATTGAATGAATGAACGCGCCGAGATCTGGATGGCACCGAGGTGGTGTCCAGCAAATTGCCGCACTGGTGTGGCCATCCTACAATGCTGCGCCGAAAGTCGGCGTGGGGTGCCCCGTTGGTTTATGAGGTGATGTCAGTAGCGGACCGATGTGTGAATAGGTCGGAACCAGCACAAGGCGCCCTGCACTGTTGAGCCTTTTTCAATGTCTGTTTTTTGTTCTTTCCCCTCCATCAAAAACAAAACAAAAATACAAGGCGCCAAGATCCGAATGGCAAGTCCTGGATGTTGAGTGCCTCAGTTGAGAGTTCTGAGCAGTGCTTGTAAGACTGTCTGAAGCTTATTTGCACCTGCTGCAGCTTCACTAGGTCCGGCGGAACTTTTTTCCTTTTCCTTTCTGCTTCTTTTCCTACAATGCGTTTCATCTGAAGACACGACCAGGTCCCTGAATGTGTGCAGGGGGACGCTATTGATTGAATGAAAATGGCGGCTTGACACAAAGCTGACTCAAGCGTTACTGTTGGTGCTATACAGACAAAAATTGGTTTTCAGTTTGTACATTCTTCAGGTTTTTTTTTCCATCCAAGTCTGATTGAGAGTTTGTAGAAAAATGGCTTCAGATTTTCCACATACTACTCTTCAACATTCTTCCTAAATGTAACAATGTGAAACTCACTAGGAGAACGGCTGTTTCTGTTTCCTTTCAAAATGCTGCCACCAATATTTTCTGAATGGAAGACACCATCTTGTAACATAAAGGGCCGAAAGGGGTTCTGGTCTGGCCGATGGTTGGTGGAGACATTTTGACTATATCTTGGACCTGCCCGGCCTCGCCCAAAATGGCGCCGGTATAAATGGGACTCGTAACTCTTTGCCCGCAAATGTATATCTAGAAAATGTTATTGTAAGTGGCCCTGTCGTATTTTAATTACAAAATGTACGTCCACCGATTCCGCAACTGTTAGACACCTTTGTTCTTGTCACCTAATGGCCCGCTCGTTACGTTCTTCTACAGTGTAAATGTCTCCTCATCATATACGATTTGAGTTTGCTCCGTGGCCGGCCCACGTGGTTATAGGCCCGTATTTGTATACTGACATTTTCACAATAAAGGTTTTTAAAACAAAACACGGTAGTAGTATTTTCATTTGTAAAGTTTTTACTTTTAGTGACTGTTTTCGAATCAGTAAAAGGCAAGTGAAATAAAGCAGTCCAATTACATGACGGATAAAAGGTATAATATGTAGGAACGCAGTAAAGATAAATGGTCAAGGGCAGTTGTGTTTTTCATGTCTGCAACATAAAGTGATCGATAAGAATCTGATAATCAGGCGTATCGGCGACTAAGACAGCAGGCCGAATCTCTTTTACTCAACGGCTCCGTCATGGAAGGAAGAAACGCCCTTTTTCTCGAAAAAGGAATATATTTTACTTGCAAGACAGTTGTAAATTTTCCGGGAAAGTACATTAGCCTGGAATATTATAACATATGTTTGAAAAAAAAATATTGTTCGAAAAAAATAAAAAGCGTAATTTTTAGGTCATATGACCAAGCTTTTCATCATTAAATTAACAAAAGTAAAATGAACCAATGAAAAGTTTTATTAACAAGTCACATGACCTGTTATGCTTACGTTACGCGCTGCGCGCCGCGCCTCGGATCACTTCCGGGTGCGCTAACGCAGCGTGTCATAAAACGCATTACGCGACAACGTAGGTCAAGAATATAGTCTAAATGTCTCCACCAACCAGCGTTCAGAACACAACCCCTTTCAGCAGTCCAAAAAGTTCTGTTAAATGACAACAGAGGGGACAGGCAACAAGAACCATCAGTCAAAGAGGGGAGGGCAAGTTCTTCCCTTCCGGGTCATGTTGGGGCGCTACCGGAACTGATCGAATTGGTAGTCTACAGTGTTTCTGGATGTTTCAGACTAAAGCTGGCGTCAGCATGAGACCACTACCATCTCGTAGCTCCGTCGTGGCCATTCCACGAGCAATCATGGCAGCCGCTCCCCACCAGAAGCCTGCGGGAGTCGGAGGCCCCCAAGACTTTTGTAGAATCTTCACGGCTGAGGGGACGCTTTTCGAGAATGGGACCCAAGCCCTAGCAGACAAGCGTCCGAGTTCCAAGGTGTCCCAGGGCCATTTTAGTGGACCAGGCCCAAAACCGAAGAGCCGGCCGCCATTTTGAGAGTCCTGTGGCAGCCGCCTATCGCTGCACCGCAAGAGCGGGCGCATCTCAACTACATGGTGAGCGAGACGCTGTAGTCGCAAGAGCGGGCGGAAAACAGCTGAATGGCGGAAGAGGCACAGTGTAGCAAAAGCGGGCGGAATGGCAACTAAAACGATAAAGGGGCGCCTCACTACAGCTTGTCTTCAGGTCAAACGGATTGTGGGACAAGGTCCAGAATTGAAGAGTCATCAAAAGGCAAAAAGTACCGCCGGACCCCGGGAGCCGGCCGCCTATGTCGGGGGCGATCTCAGGCTACACCAGTGCTATAAGACTTGGGGAGGGTGTCGGAGCCAAGCGTCTTCTCCGAGTCCATGGCCATCACAGCGCCCCTCAGGGGCCTCCGTCAAGCTGTTTAGGAAGGTAACATATGACATTGTTTTCTAATGCAGTCAGGTCCACAAACGACACTCACTTACTTTGAGAATAGTGAAGCTGCAGTAGGTGGAAATAAGCTTCAGACAGTGTTACAAGCGCTGCTCAGAACTCTTAACTATGGCACCCAACATCCAGAACTTATGCTATTTGAGAATGGTAGTGACATCGAAGCATCTCAGGGACCAAAACCATTAACGTACTTTCACGTATGAAAATCTTACTTGGGGAGGGGGCAGGAGCGAAGCGCCCCCTCCCAGTCAGCGCCACCACACCGTATGTTGAAAATCTGAAGCCATCGTTCTACAAAGTCAACCAAACTTGGATTGAAAAATCTAGAAAAATGTACAAACTGAAAACCAGTTTTGGTCTGCATTGCATCAGTAACAACGCTTGAGTCAGCTTTGTGTCAAGCCGCCATTTTGATTCAACAAAGCACAGGCATTGAAAAAGGCTGAAATTTAGAACTCTAAACTATGGCACCCAACATCCAGGAGCTTGCTATCCGGATCTTGGAGCCTTGTGCTGTTTTCGATCTATTCACACATCGGTCCACTACTGACATCATCTTATAAACCAACGTTATGTAAATAGTTTTTTAATAAAATGTTTTACCCTGTTTCTTTGCTGGTGTGTTGTCTATATTTTTAATATTTGCATAGGGTTTGTCATTATTTTGTGCGGGATGGGTGATGGAGCCGAGCTGTCTTGCAGCCCTCATGGTGTGGAGCTTAGTTCATCTCACTATTTTCGTATTTCTCAAGAAGGGTTGTTCCTAATATTTCTATTTTAGCGAGGTCAAAAAGAGATCCAATTAGTGGCCTACTGATTTTGCTCGATTACTTTTATTTTTTTACACGATTTTTCACTATCTGCAAAGACTAAACAGAGTATTGCGACTTTGTGCTTGTTTGTAAATAGAGAATGATCCAAAGAGAACCAATTCTAAAACAGTAAATGCTTGGACAACAATCAATCAAATGGAGAGACAAGGAGGTACGACGGATTACAACGGGGGTAAAGGCCTGCGTTAACTACCCTTCTGTATCTGCAAAGAGAGAGTACTACTAAGGCAAAAGAGGGGAGGGGGGGGGGGGCAGCGTTCAAAGCACATCAGCGTGCATAAATACGAAAATGTTTTTATCTATCACGTACTTGACATTTTAAAGCTTTTCATATTTGCTATTAAAAAACCAATGAAATTCACAGAAAAAACCATAGGTTATAGTGGATATATAGTTAGGAATTTGCATTTACAAAACCTTGAAAATTCAATGAAAAAACCATAGGTTATAGGCCATATATAGTTAGGAATTAGCATTTACAAAACCTTATTTTACTCGCATAAAACCATTGAAATTCCATATATAGTTAGCTAACTATAAGCGCTAACTATATATCGCGCACCCGCAATCCACTGCTGATGATGTCACATATTACATCATTCATGACATGGTCAGTGACATCACTGATGACATCACTGATGACATCTCAAATGACATCACTGATGACAACTCAAATGATATCAATGATGACATCTCAAATGACATCACTGATGACATCACTGATGACAACTCAAATGACATCACTGATGACATCTCATTTGTCATCACTGATCACATCACTCATGTGATAATACAATGAACCTCTTCAGACTCTAATATAACCTTACATACACTCAGTATAAACAGACACTCACAGACTGTCACTCATCCATGGAGTTACTCACACACCTAGTCAGTCATGCAAAGAATCAATCACACCTCCATTTCCTCAACTATACAGTTATACACATCTTACTTATTCAAACATATAATAACACATATTTACTCTCTTATATAATCCCTGATACAAGCTCACAGTGATCGATACAGCCACTCACACATTCACTGGCTCTTATGTTCAGTTATTTATATATCTCAACTCTCACATGTATTGTGTTTTACATACGTACTTACTTGCACATGTAGCAATGAGAAATCCATTCACTCACCAACACACCCATGCACAGTCAACCGCCCATATAGCTGTTTCCACATGCACTCTTGAACTCATACTCCTAGTGAATCAACTGCTTACACATCTATGCACAGAGTCACGCACCTCCCAGCCACCCACACACACACTCAGCCTCCCATTCAAATATTTGGGCAACCAATCAATAACCCATATGGCTACTCTTATAGCTACTGATCAACACATGCAGCAGCTTACACAACAACAAACATACTGATGCACGAATTAAGACAGTTTAGTCACTAACCCATGTACTCAGTGAGACACATTTAATCACTCACTCATACAGTCAGTCATGCACCTACTAAATTCTTCATCCAGACACTTATACATCCACTCATTCTTCAATATGTGAAACATATTTTAACTTTACAGAAACATACAGTCACTGGATGTTGTAATCAGTGATGTCATCAGTGATGTCATTTGAGATGTCATCAGTGATGTCATCAGTGATGTCACTGACCATGTCATGAATGATGTAATATGTGACATCATCAGCAGTGGATTGCGGGTGCGCGATATATAGTTAGCGCTTATAGTTAGCTAACTATATATGGAATTTCAATGGTTTTATGCGAGTAAAATAAGGTTTTGTAAATGCTAATTCCTAACTATATATGGCCTATAACCTATGGTTTTTTCATTGAATATATATATATATATATGTTACCTACTGGCGATAGCCAGTAGGTATATATAGTTAGGATTATTTGTCTATGGAACTTTTGAAAATTCTATGTCTAATAACTTTGGCGTTTGTGGATGGAATCGGCTGAAATTTTTAGGAAAATGGCACATTTTGTTTCTGAGCAGCCCCTGAAAATTTGGGGGGGGTTTCGTCAAGGGGGGGGGCGAGAAAAAAGGGGGGTCCCAAAACACGTTTTTCTCATGTTAATTTCCATAGGGCCTTTGGCCTCACTTTTAGCTCGAAAGGCTGAATGGATTTGCACGAAACTTGGCAAAATTATAGGGACTGTTAGCCCGATGTGCCTTTGCTAGGTCTCAATATATGTGCTCCAGTGGATTTTGAGAAATTAACGTTCAAAACAAGATATATATCTGTAACAGCGCTCCGGGCTGCGCTCCGGTCCGCTTACTTTTCGCGAAACGGAACTTTGCGATGCAAAGCTGATTGGCTCCCCGGTGTCTGTCAACATTCTAAACAGTCCGGAGCGGCCGCCATCTTATCTCTCGGTAGGATCGAGAGAGAAGAAGAGGTGAAAAACGAAGGGGGAATTTAATGAAAGGGGGCAAGGTATACCCCTCTTGACCCCCTAGGAATTTTGTTGGGGTTATTAAAGGGTCCCGTGGGGAAAATAAAAAAAATATGATTTTTCACAGTAGAAGCGCTTCACGGGCCGCGAACTGGGCTGCAAACTGGTAGCGAAACGGGAATTCGCCATTTTGTGCTTCGTTTTAATTAAATTACTAGGTATAAGGGGGTGCGGGAGACGTATCCTAATCCCCTATGTTTTCTGAGGGTGGCTGAGGAGGCTCATATATGTTGATACATCTCTTCCAGCGGCTGTGCGTGAGCTTTTTTTTTTTTTGCTTCGTGACGTCTGTTAACGTTCGATTCGATGGAAATCAGGAAGTGTTGACCGCCAATTTGTCAGTGCGATAAAATATTTTGTTATAAATGAATTCTTATTGGTAAACATTGTCTGCGCCATCTTGCCTTTTTTCCAATGCCACAATTTTGTCGTGCACGGCAGCCATTTTAGATGCCAGGCTGGTCCCAGGCTATCACCTAGCCCTGCGGATGTAGTTTATGGCCCCAGCTGTAGAGAATCCAGACATGCCAACCCTCCCGATTCAGGCGTGAGACTACTGATTTCAGTGCTAGTCTCCCGCCTCCCGATTTCTGCAAGCAAAAACCCGGGGGCATATTACCAACAACTAGCGATAATTTTTGTCTCTAACTTGTTTAGAGACAAAAATTATCGCCGCACATCGGCGATTTTTATCGCAGATAAACCTTGCTATTAGCAAGGTTTATCGCAAATGCGATAAAAAACGGCCGCAATGCATGAATATCGCAGAAAAGTCCGCGATATTCATGTATTATCGAGCAAATGCTCTTAGCCATGTTATCCACCTCCCATTGGATAACATGGCTAAGAACTGCTCAGGTCAGGTGTTAGCTTTTGGAGATATTCGCGCTTAGCGCGAATATCTCCAAAAGTTGGTAATAGGAGATAGCGATGTTAGGGACTGTTTCCAGTCGCTAACATCTTGGCACGCCCACTTTGCATGTCATTAGTGATAAATATCACTGACATGCAAAGCGGGGCCCAAGATGGTCGCTATCTCCTTTTAGCTGTCACTAACTGGTGTTAGCGACAGCTTGGTAATAGGGAGATAATTTTATCTCCGCTTTCTTGGCTTTTAAAGCCAAAAAAGCGGAGATAAACCCCCTTGATAATATGCCCCACGATTCCTCGGGGGTTTCAGCTGACAAGGCTTGGTATTGTGTTACGTGGTAATTCTTCCAGGAAACGTCAGAGGGTCGATGCAGGGGTTCTAGAAGGGGTGATAAACCATTTAAGCCTCATGAACAAGCGCATGGTCTTTTAAAGATCTGTGAAGTACTCGGGGCGGCGGTGTGTGTGTGTCCTCTTTCAGGAGCGGGCGGGGGGGGGGGCACTGCCAGCAACTTCCAGGCCAGGCAGTGTTCAACAGTTGCATCACCCTTTCTCTGCCTGCTATTGCGCTCCATGCTTCGGAAAGGTAAGAAAAAGAACGTGCATTTGAGTTTGAAATGTCCGATCCTGTAGCAGTACACTTGCAAAGCCCACACATGACAATAACCCGATTCAAGGCCCCATTCACCCGTTTTAAAAAAAATATATAACACTCCAACAAAGTAGGATTATAAAACGTTATTAACTTTTAAATATAACGAACGGAACAAAAACTGTAAAAACATTTAAACATTTTTCACAAAAAAAAGCAACAATGATCAGAAGCTGTCTTTTGTGCGAATAGTCCCAAGGCAGCACAACGTGCTGAGTTCTGGACGGCACCCAGGTGATGTCACCTGGGTGCCGCACTGGTTTTGGGATCCTACAATGCAGCAAAGAAAAACAGCGTGGGGCGTCCAGGGTGTTGCGGAGGGAGGCCTCGTCAGTAGCGGTCTGTTGTGCGAATAGTCCCAAGGCAGCAGAACGCGCTGAGATGTTGATGGCACCCAGGTGATGTCCAGTAAACTGCCGCACTGGTTTTGGTATCCTACAATGCTGCTCCGAAAATTGGCGTGGGGCGGCCCGGGGGGGGGGGGGCGTGGGGGAGGCGGCGTGAACGGGCCTCCCCAGGTGGCGGCCATCCAGCTGAGTTGCGCCCGCTCTTGCGGCTACAGCGTTTCGCTCACCATGTTGTTGAGTTGCTCCCACTCTTGCAGTGCAGCGATAGGCGGCTGCCACATGACTCTTAAAATGGCGGACGGCTCTTCGGTTTTGGGCCTGGTCCACTAAAATGGCCCTGGGACACCTTGGAACTCGGACGCTTGCCTGCTAGGGCTTGGGCTCCATTCTCGAAAGCGTCCCCTCAGCCGTGAAGATTCTACAAAAGTCTTGGGGGCCCTCGACTCCTGCAGGCTTCCGGTGGGGAGCGGCTGCCATGATTGCTCGCGGAATGACCACGACGGAGCCACGAGATGGTGGTGCTCTCATGCTGACGCCAGCTTCAGTCTGAATCATCCAGAAACAAGGTGGGGCTTTCATCGTTTGGGAAAAAAAAAATGTTCTAAACCAATGAAAAGTGTTATTTTTAGGTCATATGACCAAGCCTTCCATCTTTAGGAAACCAAAAGTAAAATGAACCAATGAAAAGTTTTATAAACAAGTCACATGACCTGTTATGCGGCATAGGGCTACAAAAAGCGTAGAAAATCCGTTGGCACGTGAGGCGGCGTCAGTAGCGGACCGATGTGCGAATAGGCCGAAGGCAGCACAACGCGCCGAGATCCGGATGGCACCGAGGTGGTGTCCAGCAAATTGCCGCACTGGTGTGGCCATCCTACAATGCTGCGCCGAAAGACGGCGTGTCCAGCTGAGTTCCGGTCACTCTTGCGGTACAGTGACTCGAACGCGCCGAGATCCGGATGGCACCGAGGTTGTGTCCAGCAAGTTGCCGCACTGGTGTGGCCATCCTACAATGCTGTGCGGAAAGTCGGCGTGGGGTGCCCCGTTGGCTTATGAGGTGATGTCAGTAGTGGACCGATGTGTGAATAGGTCGGAACCAGCACAAGGCGCCAAGATCCGAATGGCAAGTCCTGGATGTTGAGTGCCATAGTTGAGAGTTCTGAGCAGTGCTTGTAAGACTATCTGAAGCTCATTTGCACCTGCTGCAGCTTCACTATTGCCCGAGGTGGTGTCCAGCAAATTGCTGCACTGGTGTGGCCATCCTACAATGCTGCGCCGAAAGACGGCGTGTTCAGCTGAGTTCCGGTCACTCTTGCGGTACAGTGACTCGAACGCGCCGAGATCCGGATGGCGCCGAGGTGGTGTCCAGCAAATTGCCGTACTGGTGTGGCCATCCTACAATGCTGCGCCGAAAGACGGCGTGTTCAGCTGAGTTCCGGTCACTCTTCCGGCACAGTGACTCGAACGCGCTGAGATCCGGATGGCACCGAGGTGGTGTCCAGCAAGTGGCTGCACTGGTGTGGCCATCCTACAATGCTGCGCCGGAAGTCGGCGTGGGGTGCCCCGTTGGCTTATGAGGTGATGTCAGTAGTGGACTGATGTGTGAATAGGTCGGAACCAGCACAAGGCGCCAAGATCCGAATGGCAAGTCCTGGATGTTGAGTGCCTCAGTTGAGATTTCTGAGCAGTGCTTGTAGAACTGTCTGAAGCTTATTTGCACCTGCTGCAGCTTCACTAGGTCCGGCGGAACTTGTTGCCTTTTCCTTTCTGCTTCTTTTCCTACAATGCGTTTCTTCTGAAGACACGACCAGGTCCCTGAATGTGTGCAGGGGGACGCTATTGAATGAATGAACGCGCCGAGATCTGGATGGCACCGAGGTGGTGTCCAGCAAATTGCCGCACTGGTGTGGCCATCCTACAATGCTGCGCCGAAAGTCGGCGTGGGGTGCCCCGTTGGTTTATGAGGTGATGTCAGTAGCGGACCGATGTGTGAATAGGTCGGAACCAGCACAAGGCGCCCTGCACTGTTGAGCCTTTTTCAATGTCTGTTTTTTGTTCTTTCCCCTCCATCAAAAACAAAACAAAAATACAAGGCGCCAAGATCCGAATGGCAAGTCCTGGATGTTGAGTGCCTCAGTTGAGAGTTCTGAGCAGTGCTTGTAAGACTGTCTGAAGCTTATTTGCACCTGCTGCAGCTTCACTAGGTCCGGCGGAACTTTTTTCCTTTTCCTTTCTGCTTCTTTTCCTACAATGCGTTTCATCTGAAGACACGACCAGGTCCCTGAATGTGTGCAGGGGGACGCTATTGATTGAATGAAAATGGCGGCTTGACACAAAGCTGACTCAAGCGTTACTGTTGGTGCTATACAGACAAAAATTGGTTTTCAGTTTGTACATTCTTCAGGTTTTTTTTTCCATCCAAGTCTGATTGAGAGTTTGTAGAAAAATGGCTTCAGATTTTCCACATACTACTCTTCAACATTCTTCCTAAATGTAACAATGTGAAACTCACTAGGAGAACGGCTGTTTCTGTTTCCTTTCAAAATGCTGCCACCAATATTTTCTGAATGGAAGACACCATCTTGTAGCATAAAGGGCCGAAAGGGGTTCTGGTCTGGCCGATGGTTGGTGGAGACATTTTGACTATATCTTGGACCTGCCCGGCCTCGCCCAAAATGGCGCCGGTATAAATGGGACTCGTAACTCTTTGCCCGCAAATGTATATCTAGAAAATGTTATTGTAAGTGGCCCTGTCGTATTTTAATTACAAAATGTACGTCCACCGATTCCGCAACTGTTAGACACCTTTGTTCTTGTCACCTAATGGCCCGCTCGTTACGTTCTTCTACAGTGTAAATGTCTCCTCATCATATACGATTTGAGTTTGCTCCGTGGCCGGCCCACGTGGTTATAGGCCCGTATTTGTATACTGACATTTTCACAATAAAGGTTTTTAAAACAAATCACGGTAGTAGTATTTTCATTTGTAAAGTTTTTACTTTTAGTGACTGTTTTCGAATCAGTAAAAGGCAAGTGAAATAAAGCAGTCCAATTACATGACGGATAAAAGGTATAATATGTAGGAACGCAGTAAAGATAAATGGTCAAGGGCAGTTGTGTTTTTCATGTCTGCAACATAAAGTGATCGATAAGAATCTGATAATCAGGCGTATCGGCGACTAAGACAGCAGGCCGAATCTCTTTTACTCAACGGCTCCGTCATGGAAGGAAGAAACGCCCTTTTTCTCGAAAAAGGAATATATTTTACTTGCAAGACAGTTGTAAATTTTCCGGGAAAGTACATTAGCCTGGAATATTATAACATATGTTTGAAAAAAAAATATTGTTCGAAAAAAATAAAAAGCGTAATTTTTAGGTCATATGACCAAGCTTTTCATCATTAAATTAACAAAAGTAAAATGAACCAATGAAAAGTTTTATTAACAAGTCACATGACCTGTTATGCTTACGTTACGCGCTGCGCGCCGCGCCTCGGATCACTTCCGGGTGCGCTAACGCAGCGTGTCATAAAACGCATTACGCGACAACGTAGGTCAAGAATATAGTCTAAATGTCTCCACCAACCAGCGTTCAGAACACAACCCCTTTCAGCAGTCCAAAAAGTTCTGTTAAATGACAACAGAGGGGACAGGCAACAAGAACCATCAGTCAAAGAGGGGAGGGCAAGTTCTTCCCTTCCGGGTCATGTTGGGGCGCTACCGGAACTGATCGAATTGGTAGTCTACAGTGTTTCTGGATGTTTCAGACTAAAGCTGGCGTCAGCATGAGACCACTACCATCTCGTAGCTCCGTCGTGGCCATTCCACGAGCAATCATGGCAGCCGCTCCCCACCAGAAGCCTGCGGGAGTCGGAGGCCCCCAAGACTTTTGTAGAATCTTCACGGCTGAGGGGACGCTTTTCGAGAATGGGACCCAAGCCCTAGCAGACAAGCGTCCGAGTTCCAAGGTGTCCCAGGGCCATTTTAGTGGACCAGGCCCAAAACCGAAGAGCCGGCCGCCATTTTGAGAGTCCTGTGGCAGCCGCCTATCGCTGCACCGCAAGAGCGGGCGCATCTCAACTACATGGTGAGCGAGACGCTGTAGTCGCAAGAGCGGGCGGAAAACAGCTGAATGGCGGAAGAGGCACAGTGTAGCAAAAGCGGGCGGAATGGCAACTAAAACGATAAAGGGGCGCCTCACTACAGCTTGTCTTCAGGTCAAACGGATTGTGGGACAAGGTCCAGAATTGAAGAGTCATCAAAAGGCAAAAAGTACCGCCGGACCCCGGGAGCCGGCCGCCTATGTCGGGGGCGATCTCAGGCTACACCAGTGCTATAAGACTTGGGGAGGGTGTCGGAGCCAAGCGTCTTCTCCGAGTCCATGGCCATCACAGCGCCCCTCAGGGGCCTCCGTCAAGCTGTTTAGGAAGGTAACATATGACATTGTTTTCTAATGCAGTCAGGTCCACAAACGACACTCACTTACTTTGAGAATAGTGAAGCTGCAGTAGGTGGAAATAAGCTTCAGACAGTGTTACAAGCGCTGCTCAGAACTCTTAACTATGGCACCCAACATCCAGAACTTATGCTATTTGAGAATGGTAGTGACATCGAAGCATCTCAGGGACCAAAACCATTAACGTACTTTCACGTATGAAAATCTTACTTGGGGAGGGGGCAGGAGCGAAGCGCCCCCTCCCAGTCAGCGCCACCACACCGTATGTTGAAAATCTGAAGCCATCGTTCTACAAAGTCAACCAAACTTGGATTGAAAAATCTAGAAAAATGTACAAACTGAAAACCAGTTTTGGTCTGCATTGCATCAGTAACAACGCTTGAGTCAGCTTTGTGTCAAGCCGCCATTTTGATTCAACAAAGCACAGGCATTGAAAAAGGCTGAAATTTAGAACTCTAAACTATGGCACCCAACATCCAGGAGCTTGCTATCCGGATCTTGGAGCCTTGTGCTGTTTTCGATCTATTCACACATCGGTCCACTACTGACATCATCTTATAAACCAACGTTATGTAAATAGTTTTTTAATAAAATGTTTTACCCTGTTTCTTTGCTGGTGTGTTGTCTATATTTTTAATATTTGCATAGGGTTTGTCATTATTTTGTGCGGGATGGGTGATGGAGCCGAGCTGTCTTGCAGCCCTCATGGTGTGGAGCTCAGTTCATCTCACTATTTTCGTATTTCTCAAGAAGGGTTGTTCCTAATATTTCTATTTTAGCGAGGTCAAAAAGAGATCCAATTAGTGGCCTACTGATTTTGCTCGATTACTTTTATTTTTTTACACGATTTTTCACTATCTGCAAAGACTAAACAGAGTATTGCGACTTTGTGCTTGTTTGTAAATAGAGAATGATCCAAAGAGAACCAATTCTAAAACAGTAAATGCTTGGACAACAATCAATCAAATGGAGAGACAAGGAGGTACGACGGATTACAACGGGGGTAAAGGCCTGCGTTAACTACCCTTCTGTATCTGCAAAGAGAGAGTACTACTAAGGCAAAAGAGGGGAGGGGGGGGGGGCAGCGTTCAAAGCACATCAGCGTGCATAAATACGAAAATGTTTTTATCTATCACGTACTTGACATTTTAAAGCTTTTCATATTTGCTATTAAAAAACCAATGAAATTCACAGAAAAAACCATAGGTTATAGTGGATATATAGTTAGGAATTTGCATTTACAAAACCTTGAAAATTCAATGAAAAAACCATAGGTTATAGGCCATATATAGTTAGGAATTAGCATTTACAAAACCTTATTTTACTCGCATAAAACCATTGAAATTCCATATATAGTTAGCTAACTATAAGCGCTAACTATATATCGCGCACCCGCAATCCACTGCTGATGATGTCACATATTACATCATTCATGACATGGTCAGTGACATCACTGATGACATCACTGATGACATCTCAAATGACATCACTGATGACAACTCAAATGATATCAATGATGACATCTCAAATGACATCACTGATGACATCACTGATGACAACTCAAATGACATCACTGATGACATCTCATTTGTCATCACTGATCACATCACTCATGTGATAATACAATGAACCTCTTCAGACTCTAATATAACCTTACATACACTCAGTATAAACAGACACTCACAGACTGTCACTCATCCATGGAGTTACTCACACACCTAGTCAGTCATGCAAAGAATCAATCACACCTCCATTTCCTCAACTATACAGTTATACACATCTTACTTATTCAAACATATAATAACACATATTTACTCTCTTATATAATCCCTGATACAAGCTCACAGTGATCGATACAGCCACTCACACATTCACTGGCTCTTATGTTCAGTTATTTATATATCTCAACTCTCACATGTATTGTGTTTTACATACGTACTTACTTGCACATGTAGCAATGAGAAATCCATTCACTCACCAACACACCCATGCACAGTCAACCGCCCATATAGCTGTTTCCACATGCACTCTTGAACTCATACTCCTAGTGAATCAACTGCTTACACATCTATGCACAGAGTCACGCACCTCCCAGCCACCCACACACACACTCAGCCTCCCATTCAAATATTTGGGCAACCAATCAATAACCCATATGGCTACTCTTATAGCTACTGATCAACACATGCAGCAGCTTACACAACAACAAACATACTGATGCACGAATTAAGACAGTTTAGTCACTAACCCATGTACTCAGTGAGACACATTTAATCACTCACTCATACAGTCAGTCATGCACCTACTAAATTCTTCATCCAGACACTTATACATCCACTCATTCTTCAATATGTGAAACATATTTTAACTTTACAGAAACATACAGTCACTGGATGTTGTAATCAGTGATGTCATCAGTGATGTCATTTGAGATGTCATCAGTGATGTCATCAGTGATGTCACTGACCATGTCATGAATGATGTAATATGTGACATCATCAGCAGTGGATTGCGGGTGCGCGATATATAGTTAGCGCTTATAGTTAGCTAACTATATATGGAATTTCAATGGTTTTATGCGAGTAAAATAAGGTTTTGTAAATGCTAATTCCTAACTATATATGGCCTATAACCTATGGTTTTTTCATTGAATATATATATATATATATATGTTACCTACTGGCGATAGCCAGTAGGTATATATAGTTAGGATTATTTGTCTATGGAACTTTTGAAAATTCTATGTCTAATAACTTTGGCGTTTGTGGATGGAATCGGCTGAAATTTTTAGGAAAATGGCACATTTTGTTTCTGAGCAGCCCCTGAAAATTTGGGGGGGGTTTCGTCAAGGGGGGGCCGAGAAAAAAGGGGGGTCCCAAAACACGTTTTTCCCATGTTAATTTCCATAGGGCCTTTGGCCTCACTTTTAGCTCGAAAGGCTGAATGGATTTGCACGAAACTTGGCAAAATTATAGGGACTGTTAGCCCGATGTGCCTTTGCTAGGTCTCAATATATGTGCTCCAGTGGATTTTGAGAAATTAACGTTCAAAACAAGATATATATCTGTAACAGCGCTCCGGGCTGCGCTCCGGTCCGCTTACTTTTCGCGAAACGGAACTTTGCGATGCGAAGCTGATTGGCTCCCCGGTGTCTGTCAACATTCTAAACAGTCCGGAGCGGCCGCCATCTTATCTCTCGGTAGGATCGAGAGAGAAGAAGAGGTGAAAAACGAAGGGGGAATTTAATGAAAGGGGGCAAGGTATACCCCTCTTGACCCCCTAGGAATTTTGTTGGGGTTATTAAAGGGTCCCGTGGGGAAAATAAAAAAAATATGATTTTTCACAGTAGAAGCGCTTCACGGGCCGCGAACTGGGCTGCAAACTGGTAGCGAAACGGGAATTCGCCATTTTGTGCTTCGTTTTAATTAAATTACTAGGTATAAGGGGGTGCGGGAGACGTATCCCAATCCCCTATGTTTTCTGAGGGTGGCTGAGGAGGCTCATATATGTTGATACATCTCTTCCAGCGGCTGTGCGTGAGCTTTTTTTTTTTTTGCTTCGTGACGTCTGTTAACGTTCGATTCGATGGAAATCAGGAAGTGTTGACCGCCAATTTGTCAGTGCGATAAAATATTTTGTTATAAATGAATTCTTATTGGTAAACATTGTCTGCGCCATCTTGCCTTTTTTCCAATGCCACAATTTTGTCGTGCACGGCAGCCATTTTAGATGCCAGGCTGGTCCCAGGCTATCACCTAGCCCTGCGGATGTAGTTTATGGCCCCAGCTGTAGAGAATCCAGACATGCCAACCCTCCCGATTCAGGCGTGAGACTACTGATTTCAGTGCTAGTCTCCCGCCTCCCGATTTCTGCAAGCAAAAACCCGGGGGCATATTACCAACAACTAGCGATAATTTTTGTCTCTAACTTGTTTAGAGACAAAAATTATCGCCGCACATCGGCGATTTTTATCGCAGATAAACCTTGCTATTAGCAAGGTTTATCGCAAATGCGATAAAAAACGGCCGCAATGCATGAATATCGCAGAAAAGTCCGCGATATTCATGTATTATCGAGCAAATGCTCTTAGCCATGTTATCCACCTCCCATTGGATAACATGGCTAAGAACTGCTCAGGTCAGGTGTTAGCTTTTGGAGATATTCGCGCTTAGCGCGAATATCTCCAAAAGTTGGTAATAGGAGATAGCGATGTTAGGGACTGTTTCCAGTCGCTAACATCTTGGCACGCCCACTTTGCATGTCATTAGTGATAAATATCACTGACATGCAAAGCGGGGCCCAAGATGGTCGCTATCTCCTTTTAGCTGTCACTAACTGGTGTTAGCGACAGCTTGGTAATAGGGAGATAATTTTATCTCCGCTTTCTTGGCTTTTAAAGCCAAAAAAGCGGAGATAAACCCCCTTGATAATATGCCCCACGATTCCTCGGGGGTTTCAGCTGACAAGGCTTGGTATTGTGTTACGTGGTAATTCTTCCAGGAAACGTCAGAGGGTCGATGCAGGGGTTCTAGAAGGGGTGATAAACCATTTAAGCCTCATGAACAAGCGCATGGTCTTTTAAAGATCTGTGAAGTACTCGGGGCGGCGGTGTGTGTGTGTCCTCTTTCAGGAGCGGGCGGGGGGGGGGGCACTGCCAGCAACTTCCAGGCCAGGCAGTGTTCAACAGTTGCATCACCCTTTCTCTGCCTGCTATTGCGCTCCATGCTTCGGAAAGGTAAGAAAAAGAACGTGCATTTGAGTTTGAAATGTCCGATCCTGTAGCAGTACACTTGCAAAGCCCACACATGACAATAACCCGATTCAAGGCCCCATTCACCCGTTTTAAAAAAAATATATAACACTCCAACAAAGTAGGATTATAAAACGTTATTAACTTTTAAATATAACGAACGGAACAAAAACTGTAAAAACATTTAAACATTTTTCACAAAAAAAAGCAACAATGATCAGAAGCTGTCTTTTGTGCGAATAGTCCCAAGGCAGCACAACGTGCTGAGTTCTGTACGGCACCCAGGTGATGTCACCTGGGTGCCGCACTGGTTTTGGGATCCTACAATGCAGCAAAGAAAAACAGCGTGGGGCGTCCAGGGTGTTGCGGAGGGAGGCCTCGTCAGTAGCGGTCTGTTGTGCGAATAGTCCCAAGGCAGCAGAACGCGCTGAGATGTTGATGGCACCCAGGTGATGTCCAGTAAACTGCCGCACTGGTTTTGGTATCCTACAATGCTGCTCCGAAAATTGGCGTGGGGCGGCCCGGGGGGGGGGGCGTGGGGGAGGCGGCGTGAACGGGCCTCCCCAGGTGGCGGCCATCCAGCTGAGTTGCGCCCGCTCTTGCGGCTACAGCGTTTCGCTCACCATGTTGTTGAGTTGCTCCCACTCTTGCAGTGCAGCGATAGGCGGCTGCCACATGACTCTTAAAATGGCGGACGGCTCTTCGGTTTTGGGCCTGGTCCACTAAAATGGCCCTGGGACACCTTGGAACTCGGACGCTTGCCTGCTAGGGCTTGGGCTCCATTCTCGAAAGCGTCCCCTCAGCCGTGAAGATTCTACAAAAGTCTTGGGGGCCCTCGACTCCTGCAGGCTTCCGGTGGGGAGCGGCTGCCATGATTGCTCGCGGAATGACCACGACGGAGCCACGAGATGGTGGTGCTCTCATGCTGACGCCAGCTTCAGTCTGAATCATCCAGAAACAAGGTGGGGCTTTCATCGTTTGGGAAAAAAAAAATGTTCTAAACCAATGAAAAGTGTTATTTTTAGGTCATATGACCAAGCCTTCCATCTTTAGGAAACCAAAAGTAAAATGAACCAATGAAAAGTTTTATAAACAAGTCACATGACCTGTTATGCGGCATAGGGCTACAAAAAGCGTAGAAAATCCGTTGGCACGTGAGGCGGCGTCAGTAGCGGACCGATGTGCGAATAGGCCGAAGGCAGCACAACGCGCCGAAATCCGGATGGCACCGAGGTGGTGTCCAGCAAATTGCCGCACTGGTGTGGCCATCCTACAATGCTGCGCCGAAAGACGGCGTGTCCAGCTGAGTTCCGGTCACTCTTGCGGTACAGTGACTCGAACGCGCCGAGATCCGGATGGCACCGAGGTTGTGTCCAGCAAGTTGCCGCACTGGTGTGGCCATCCTACAATGCTGTGCGGAAAGTCGGCGTGGGGTGCCCCGTTGGCTTATGAGGTGATGTCAGTAGTGGACCGATGTGTGAATAGGTCGGAACCAGCACAAGGCGCCAAGATCCGAATGGCAAGTCCTGGATGTTGAGTGCCATAGTTGAGAGTTCTGAGCAGTGCTTGTAAGACTATCTGAAGCTCATTTGCACCTGCTGCAGCTTCACTATTGCCCGAGGTGGTGTCCAGCAAATTGCTGCACTGGTGTGGCCATCCTACAATGCTGCGCCGAAAGACGGCGTGTTCAGCTGAGTTCCGGTCACTCTTGCGGTACAGTGACTCGAACGCGCCGAGATCCGGATGGCACCGAGGTGGTGTCCAGCAAGTTGCCGCACTGGTATGGCCATCCTACAATGCTGCGCCGAAAGACGGCGTGACCAGCTGAGTTCCGGTCACTCTTGCGTTACAGTGACTCGAACGCGCCGAGATCCGGATGGCACCGAGGTGGTGTCCAGCAAGTTGCCGCACTGGTGTGGCCATCCTACAATGCTGCGCCGAAAGTCGGCGTGGGGTGCCCCGTTGGCTTATGAGGTGCTGTCAGTAGTGGACCGATGTGTGAATAGGTCGGAACCAGCACAAGGCGCCAAGATCCGAATGGCAAGTCCTGGATGTTGAGTGCCATAGTTGAGAGTTCTGAGCAGTGCTTGTAAGACTGTCTGAAGCTTATTTGCACCTGCTGCAGCTTCACTATTGCCCTGGTGTGGCCAAAGGTCGCACATGACATAGGCGGCCGGCTCCCGAGGTCTGGCGGATCTTTTTTCCTTTTCTTTTCTGCTTCTTGTCCTACAATCCGTTTCATCTGAAGACACAACCAGGTCCCTGAATGTGTGCAGGGGGACGCTATTGATTGAATGAAAATGGCGGCTTGACACAAAGCTGACTCAAGCGTTGCTGTTGATGCTATACAGACAAAAATTGGTTTTCATTTTGTACATTCTTCTGGATTTTTTTTTCCATCCAAGGCTGATTGAGAGTTTGTAGAAAAATGGCTTCAGATTTTCCACATACTACTCTTCAACATTCTTCCTAAATGTAACAATGTGAGACTCACTAGGAGAACGGCTGTTTATGTTTCCTTTCAAAATGCTGCGAACAATATTTTCTGAATGGAACACACCATCTTGTAGCATAAAGGGCCGAAAGGGGTTCTGGTCTGGTCGATGGTTGGTGGAGACATTTTGACTATATCTTGGACCGGCCTCGCCCAAAATGGCGCCGGTATAAATGGGACTCGTAACTCATTGTTGTGTACTGGTTGAACAACCTTGATATCACGAGATATGAATGCAGTTTTGATGCTCATGGCGGGCGGGGACGAGAATTGATTGAATATTTCGACATCTCTATTGATATTAAGTTCTGATGTGTTATTGATTACTGTACTATTGAAAGTTCGAATTAACGTCACCCATGGTACTTGCACGCAAATGTATATCGAGATAACTTTTTTGTAAGTGGCCCTGTCGTATTTTAATTACAAAATGTACGTCCACCGATTCCGCAACTGTTAGACACCTTAGTTCTTGCAACCTAATGGCTCGTTCGTTACGTTCCTCTATAATGTAAATGTCTCCTCATCATATACGATTCCAGTTTGCTCCGTGGCCAGCCCTCGTGGTTATAGGCCCGTATTTGTATACTGACATTTTCTCAATAAAGGTTTTTAAAACAAAACATGGTAGTAGTATTTACATTGGTAACGTTTTTACTTTTAGTCACTGTTTTCGAATCAGTTAAAGGCAAGTGAAATAAAGCAGTCCAATTACATGACGGATAAAAGGTATAATATGTAGGAACGCAGTAAAGATAAATGGTCAAGGGCAGTTGTGTTTTCCACTTCTGCAACATAAAGTGATCGATAAGAATCTGATAATCAGACGTATCGGCGACTAAGACAGCAGACCGAGTCTCTTTTACTCAACGGCTCCGTCATGGAACGAAGAAACGCCCTTTTTCTCGAAAAAGGAATATATTTTACTTGCAGGACAGTTGTAAATTTTCCGGGAAAGTACATTAGCCTGGAATATTATAACATATATGTTTTTTAAAAAAAGTTCGAAATCAATAAAAAGCGTATTTTTTAGGTCATATGACCAAGCTTTTCATTATTAAAATAACAAAAGTAAAATGAACCAATAAAAAGTTTTATTAACAAGTCACATGACCTGTTATGCTTACGTTGCGCGCTGCGCCTCGGATTACTTCCGGGTGCGCTAACGCGGCGTGTCATATAACGCATTACGCGACAACGTAGGTCAAGAATATAGTCAAAATGTCTCCACCAACCAGCGTTCGGAACACAACCCCTTTCAGCAGTCCAAAAAGTTCTGTAAAATGACAACAGAGGGGACAGGCAACAAGAACCATCAGTCAAAGAGGGGAGGGCAAGTTCTTCTCTACCGGGTCATGTTGGGGCGCTACCGGAACTGATCGAATTGGTAGTCTACAGTGTTTCTGGATGTTTCAGACTAAAGCTGGCGTCAGCATGAGAGCACTACCATCTCGTAGGTCCGTCGTGGCCATTCCACGAGCAAACATGGCAGCCGCTCCCCACTAGAAGCCTGCGGGAGTCGGGGGCCCCCAAGACTTTTGTAGAATCTTCACGGCTGAGGGGACGCTTTCGAGAATGGGACCCAAGCCCTATCAGGGAAGCGTCCGAGTTCCAAGGTGTCCCAGGGCCATTTTAGTGGACCACGCCCAAATCTGAAGAGCCGGCCGCCATTTTGAGAGTCCTGTGGCAGTCGCCTATCGTTGCATCGCAAGAGCGGGAGCAACTCAACTACATGGTGAGCGAGACGTTGTAGTCGCAAGAGCGGGCGGTAAACAGCTGAATGGCGGAAGAGGCACAGTGTAGCAAAAGCGGGCGGAATGGCAACTAAAACGGTAAAGGGGCGCCCCACTACAGCGTGTCTTCAGGTCAAACGGATTGTGGGACAAGGTCCAGAATAGAAGAGTCACCAAAAGGCAAAAAGTTCCGCCGGACCCCGGGAGCCGGCCGCCTATGTCGGGGGCGATCTCAGGCTACACCGGTGCTATAAGACTTGGGGAGGGGGTCGGAGCCAAGCGTCTTCTCCGAGTCCATGGCCATTACACCGCCCCTCGGGGGCCTCCGTCAAGCGGTTTAGGAAGGTAACATATCACATTGTTTTCAAATGCAGTGAGGTCCACAAACGACACTCACTTACTTTGAGAATAGTGAAGCTGCAGTAGGTGGAAATAAGCTTCAGACAGTGTTACAAGCGCTGCTCAGAACTCTGAACTATGGCACCCAACATCCAGAACTTATGCCATTTGAGAATGGCAGTGACATTGAAGCAACTCAGGGACCAAAACCATTAACGTAATTTCACGTATGAAAATCTTACTTGGGGAGGGGGCAGGAGCGAAGCGCCCCCTCCCAGTCCGCGCCACCACACCGTATGTTGAAAATCTGAAGCCATCGTTCTACAAAGTCAACCAACCTTGGATGGAAAAATCTAGAAAAATGTACAAACTGAAAACCAGTTTTGGTCTGCATAGCATCAGTAGCAACGCTTGCTATCAGAGTGCATGAGTTTCATGCTCGATCGATTGAGCTAGCCGGATCGGGCAATAAAAAGTATAAAATAGTTATGTAAATAGTTATTTAATAAAATGTTTTACCCTGTTTATTTGCTGGTGTGTTGTCTATATTTTTAATATTTGCATAGGGTTTGTCGTTATTTTGGGCGGGATGGGTGACGGAGCCGAGCTGTCTTGCAGCCCTCATGGTGTGGAGCTCAGTTCATCTCACTATTTTCGTATTTCTCATGAAGGGTTGTTCATAATATTTCTATTTTAGCGAGGTCAAAAAGAGATCCAATTAGTGGCCTACTGATTTTGCTCGATTACTTTTATTTTTTTACACGATTTTTCACGATCTGCAAAGACTAAACAGAGTATTGCGACTTTGTGCTTGTTTGTAAATAGAGAATGAACCAAAGAGAATCAATTGTAAAACAGTAAATGCTTTGATAATAATCAATCAAATGGAGAGACAAGCAGGCAGGACGGATTACAACGGGGGTAAAGGCCTGCGTTAACTACTCTTCACTATCTGCAAAGAGAGAGTACTATTAAGAGAAAAGAGGGGAGGGGGGCAGCGTTCAAAGCACATCAGCGTGCATAAACACAAAAAAGTTTTTACCTATCACGTACTTGACATTTTACAGCTTTTGATATTTGCTATTAAAAAACCAATGAAATTCACTGAAAAAACCATAGAATATAGGCCATATATAGTTAGGAATTTGCATTTACAAAACCTTGAAAATTCACTGAAAAAACCATTGGTTATAGACCATATATAGTTAGGGATTAGCCTTTTCAAAACCTTATTTTACTCACACAAAACCATTGAAATTTCATATATAGTTAGTTCCACTAACTATATATCGCGCACCCGCAATCCACTGCTGATGATGTCACATATTACATCATTCATGACATGGTTAGTGACATCACTGATGACATCACTGATGACATCTCAAATGACATCACTGATGACTTCTCAAATGACATCACTGATAAAATCACTGATAACATCTCATTTGACATGACTGATCACATCACTGATGATATCCTTCATGTGATAATACCATGAACCTCTTCAGACTCTAATATAACCTTAGATACAATCAGTATAAATAGACAGTCACAGACTGTCACTCATCCATGGAGTTACTCACACACCTAGTCAGTTATGCAAAAAATCAATCACACCTCCATTTTCTCAACTATACAGTTATACACACCTTACTTATTCAAACATATACTAACACATTTACTTTACTCTCTTATACAATCCCTGATACATGTTCACAATGATCCATACAGCCACTCACACATTCACTGGCTCTTATGCACAGTTATTTATATATGTCAACTCTCACATCTACTGTGTTTTACTTATGTACTTACTTTGACATGTAGTACTGAGATATCCATTCACACACTAATACACTCATGCACAGTCAACCTCCCATACAGTTGTTTGCACATGCACTTTTGAAACCATACATATAGTGAATCAACTACTCACACATCTATGTACAGAGTCACACACCTCCCAGCCACCCATACACACACACTCAGTTTCCCATACAAATACTTGGACAACCAATGAATAACTTAACAAAAAAAGAGGGGTGGACCAAGGAGCTTGATCAGGTCCAGTGTCCATGCTCCTAATTTAATACTGCTTACAACAAAGGGGACACTGTTCCTAGTACGAGGTGCAAAAAGTCACCTGTGTATGCGGGTGCAAAAAGTCACCCATATTAGAAAACCAAGAGAGAAAGAGAGATAGGATTACTAGGTAAAGTGACCCACAGTGAACAGGGAAAACATTTAGAGTCCTCTGTTGCCCTCACACACCTCAAGAGGTGTCATGCTTCATCATCGGGCAGTTGCTCCTCGTAGGGCCGGCGCTGCAATTCCCTACGGGCCCCCCGAAGGGACTCTTTGTCGGAGATCTTTTTAGGACTGCCGGATGGTGCATGTGGGTGTGCGGGGTAAGGGGTCATGTGAGGGTGAAAAAAAGTGCGTGCAAGTATTGTGTAAAGTACATAGTGGGTAACCATGCAGCGAATGTTTGAAAATTGTACCCAAAGCAGTCTAAGTTGCTGAATAAATAAAATCTAGCCCCAAGGGCATACTATGCCAGGGTCTAGACATAGGTCAACATGTTTCGCGCCTGTGTCGCCTTAAGGGTCGTTGGCGCTTCGTCAGGACCAGAGTGTTTAAAAATATGTGGTGCACGTGAAAATAGATTAAAATACCCTCATAATCGACCAGGGCGGGCAGAAACCTGTATACCCGACATCTGGCTACAGCTGCATGTTGTAACCGCTCCTGGTCGGTACCTAGAAAAGAAAATGGACAATAGAATGCAAATTTACGCATCAGAAACATTTTGACGCCACATACTGTGCCACCAATGTGTGCACAAACAATTTTTGAAGACAACCAGAGTAGCAGACACAAGGGACACAGGCCCGCACAACATGACTACGGAAGCCCAGATCCAGCAAGGCATGGTTTAATGCATCTAATACTCCCTAGTAGGGAATCAACGCCCCTCTCTCCTATACCATACAAAAAGGCTTTTTTGCAGTGGTATAGGAAGGGGCCCACTCGTAACTGTTGCCCCTCTATAAACCAGGGTATCAACCACTGTGAAACATGATGCTAGCAGGGCCTCATGGAGAATAAATGCCCCGATGCTGTAGACTCCAAATGCGTGCTCACCTCGCTATGCTGAGGAAACGTTTCTGCTGGCAGCAGGCAACGAAAAACCCCCGCATTAACAGGCTGTAAAAGTAACAAATAATCGCAGGGAGTTAACAACACAGGCTCGGAATGCCATATCAAGGTTGCTAGGTCATCGCGGTACCTGACTCATTTCCAAAATCTACTCACAGATTAGCTCGTGTGCTGTCTCCTCCACACCTACCCCATCGTTGCGTCTGCCCGGAAATGACATCGCATTTCGCGGTAGCTATTTAAAGCAGATCTCAGGGGTCAGGTGTGCTAGGCGATTAACTTCACCGGAACATCTTACTGGGTAGAGAAGGATCAGTCCGAATGCTCGGCTGTTAAGGACGCACCGCGCATGTGCAGTAAGGGAAAAACTACTCCCCTCCACATGCGCAGCGCTGACACTCGTATTGCTCGTGTACTCTAACGAAAATGCGATACTTGTGGTGGAAGCCCAATGATCATAAAAGTCCCCTCTCAAATATAACTCATACAAACAAACTATGCTTGTAGTCGTGATGGCTACTTAAATGCGTGTGTATCCCGTTTGCAGGCCCCATAGTCATGGTAGTTGTTACATTTAGTACTACTTGCCCTGCAGGATGGAACAAATAAATTGCCACCTCACTGTCTGAGGCATAGGATGTAAGGAGGAGTAGTGGGGTATATCAGGATTAGGTAAAGTGTCACAAAAGGTGCAATTAGCTTCATAACCTCTCCTCCCTACCTACTCCCTCATCCATGAGAGTAAGAGACTATAAGAATCAAGTTACAGAGTGTTAGGTGGAAAGAAATTCCAAGACGCTATTAAAGCCTTTGCAAGAGTGTGGGCTCCGTTAGAGGTTGCCAGTTGGCAAAACCATGTTGTCCCGTGTGCCTGTAGAAATAAAGGAAAGAAGAATAGACTGGTCCAACGGCGACACCGCCGTGCTTAAATTACTTAACAAAAAAAGAGGGGGGGACCAAGGAGCTTGATCAGGTCCAGTGTCCATGCTCCTAATTTAATACTGCTTACAACAAAGGGGACACTGTTCCTAGTACGAGGTGCAAAAAGTCACCTGTGTATGCGGGTGCAAAAAGTCACCCATATTAGAAAACCAAGAGAGAAAGAGAGATAGGATTACTAGGTAAAGTGACCCACAGTGAACAGGGAAAACATTTAGAGTCCTCTGTTGCCCTCACACACCTCAAGAGGTGTCATGCTTCATCATCGGGCAGTTGCTCCTCGTAGGGCCGGCGCTGCAATTCCCTACGGGCCCCCCGAAGGGACTCTTTGTCGGAGATCTTTTTAGGACTGCCGGATGGTGCATGTGGGTGTGCGGGGTAAGGGGTCATGTGAGGGTGAAAAAAAGTGCGTGCAAGTATTGTGTAAAGTACATAGTGGGTAACCATGCAGCGAATGTTTGAAAATTGTACCCAAAGCAGTCTAAGTTGCTGAATAAATAAAATCTAGCCCCAAGGGCATACTATGCCAGGGTCTAGACATAGGTCAACATGTTTCGCGCCTGTGTCGCCTTAAGGGTCGTTGGCGCTTCGTCAGGACCAGAGTGTTTAAAAATATGTGGTGCACGTGAAAATAGATTAAAATACCCTCATAATCGACCAGGGCGGGCAGAAACCTGTATACCCGACATCTGGCTACAGCTGCATGTTGTAACCGCTCCTGGTCGGTACCTAGAAAAGAAAATGGACAATAGAATGCAAATTTACGCATCAGAAACATTTTGACGCCACATACTGTGCCACCAATGTGTGCACAAACAATTTTTGAAGACAACCAGAGTAGCAGACACAAGGGACACAGGCCCGCACAACATGACTACGGAAGCCCAGATCCAGCAAGGCATGGTTTAATGCATCTAATACTCCCTAGTAGGGAATCAACGCCCCTCTCTCCTATACCATACAAAAAGGCTTTTTTGCAGTGGTATAGGAAGGGGCCCACTCGTAACTGTTGCCCCTCTATAAACCAGGGTATCAACCACTGTGAAACATGATGCTAGCAGGGCCTCATGGAGAATAAATGCCCCGATGCTGTAGACTCCAAATGCGTGCTCACCTCGCTATGCTGAGGAAACGTTTCCGCTGGCAGCAGGCAACGAAAAACCCCCGCATTAACAGGCTGTAAAAGTAACAAATAATCGCAGGGAGTTAACAACACAGGCTCGGAATGCCATATCAAGGTTGCTAGGTCATCGCGGTACCTGACTCATTTCCAAAATCTACTCACAGATTAGCTCGTGTGCTGTCTCCTCCACACCTACCCCATCGTTGCGTCTGCCCGGAAATTACATCGCATTTCGCGGTAGCTATTTAAAGCAGATCTCAGGGGTCAGTTGTGCTAGGCGATTAACTTCACCGGAACATCTTACTGGGTAGAGAAGGATCAGTCCGAATGCTCGGCTGTTAAGGACGCACCGCGCATGTGCAGTAAGGGAAAAACTACTCCCCTCCACATGCGCAGCGCTGACACTCGTATTGCTCGTGTACTCTAACGAAAATGTGATACTTGTGGTGGAAGCCCAATGATCATAAAAGTCCCCTCTCAAATATAACTCATACAAACAAACTATGCTTGTAGTCGTGATGGCTACTTAAATGCGTGTGTATCCCGTTTGCAGGCCCCATAGTCATGGTAGTTGTTACATTTAGTAATACTTGCCCTGCAGGATGGAACAAATAAATTGCCACCTCACTGTCTGAGGCATAGGATGTAGGGAGGAGTAGTGGGGTATATCAGGATTAGGTAAAGTGTCACAAAAGGTGCAATTAGCTTCATAACCTCTCCTCCCTACCTACTCCCTCATCCATCGATGATGAAGCATGACACCTCTTGAGGTGTGTGAGGGCAACAGAGGACTCTAAATGTTTTCCCTGTTCACTGTGGGTCACTTTACCTAGTAATCCTATCTCTCTTTCTCTCTTGGTTTTCTAATATGGGTGACTTTTTGCACCCGCTTACACAGGTGACTTTTTGCACCTCGTACTAGGAACAGTGTCCCCTTTGTTGTAAGCAACCAATGAATAACCCATACAGTTACTCATATAGCTACTGATCAACATATGTAGCAGTTTGTAGAACAACAGATATAATGATGCGCAAATTAAAACAGTTTAGTCACTAACCCATGCACTCAGTGAGACACATTTAATCACTCACTCATACAGTCAGTCATACACCTACTAAATCCTTCATCCAGACACTTATACATCCACTCATTCTTCAATATGTAAGACATATTTTAACTTTACAGAAACATACAGTCACTGGATGTTGTCATCAGTGATGTCATTTGAGATGTCATCAGTGATGTCATTTGAGATGTCATCAGTGATGTCATCAGTGATGTCACTAACCATGTCATGAATGATGCAATATGTGACATCATCAGCAGTGGATTGCGGGTGCGCGATATATAGTTAGTGGAACTAACTATATTTCAAATTTCAATGGTTTTGTGTGAGTAAAATAAGGTTTTGAAAAGGCTAATCCCTAACTATATATGGTCTATAACCAATGGTTTTTTCAGTGAATTTTCAAGGTTTTGTAAATGCAAATTCCTAACTATATATGGCCTATAACCTATGGTTTTTTCAGTGAATATATATATATATATATATATATATATATATATATATGAACAACCAGTCCTGCTCCAAAAGAAGAAGGCACGTACACAAGGCTGCTGGAATATGGCACCTTTATTTTTCTGGGTCTCCCTCGACCCCGAGCTCAAAGAGACGCGTTTCGGCTTCAAAGAAGCCTTTGTTAATCGAATTGGCGCCCAAACTGATTGAACACATATAGCATTGATATAGCAATGATTTTGCTCTGTTTGTAAAGTGAAACTGTTCTCTAAGTATACACATAGGCATTATCACACTGGCATCATTAAAACAGATCCGACAATTGCACCTTTTATAATATCTGCACAATACATAAACATGACTAAGTATCCGCAAGTTGGAATCTATTACAAAGCAGCCTGCCTCTCTCTGTGTCATATACTTAAGCACTACATGAGTAACCATGTCAATTTCACCTGCATGAATGGGAACATATGGAATATATGCACACAGGGCCGTCAATCGCTCAAAAATATGTGCCTAAAGACATCAGATAAAAATCGTGCTGCTAAATCTCACCATATTATTTCCGTAAGACTCCCCTTTAAATCCGGCATTTTAAAAGGAGCTGGGTCACAGGTTAATTGTTGTACGATCTGTATTCTCCGCCAGGAAAGCAAAGATAATTGATGTACAGCTATTTCGAGCATGTACCATATTGGTGTCCTCTGGAAGCATTTGGGGCATAGTAATAAGCAACAGCACAACGAGGCCAAAAATAAACACACATTGTGATATATATTCCAACACAAATGCTTGCCAGCAGGCGCGCGCTTATGTCCCCACATTACTGCAACTCCCATAAGGCAACTCGGCAGACCGATAAATTGCAGAAGTCCATGGGTTGTGACCCATACTAAAGTCAATTACATTAGTCCAATCCATTGGGGCTAAAGAAAAAATGATTACGAAATTGAATAAGTCTCAAAGTTCTCATCGGTAGTCAACGCTGAATGTAATTTCAATTAGGCAAAGATCCGGGATCGAAGGAGACCAATAAACAAAACTGGATATGCCAAAGAGCTCTCACCGCTTCCGCTTTGGCGTCCGCGGTCCCCAGTCACCAGAGGGCACAAGACTCCTGGGTAAGGCATTTCTAGCTGGGGAAATGCAAACCCCGTGCTGACAGTCGCAAAAACCGCCCCGCTGCGGGATCCTGGTCTCCACTGCTGTCATCCTTAGTCCTCTTCCTTACAACCACTCTGGAGGCTCCACCTTTAGCATTTCCATACTCCTGCAAAAAGTTGCGGTCAGAAGGAAGAGCCACTCCCCATGCCTTAACCCCCTTTTATTCAAACATACTTCTTCTCTTCTACGGCCTTTAGTCTCCTCTACCTCGGCCTCTCAGGAATCCTTCCTACTATCACCTATATGGTACAACTCACTCATATTGATAAATAACAGACCTATTGCATGGCCCTCATGGAGAGCGAAAGGTATCATCTGGGTACATCATCTTTTTGATGGTTCATCCCCTTGCTCGTTTCCTCAATTTAGATCTCTATTCCATTGCCCTCCTTCTTTTGCAAAGAAATTCCTCATCCTTATGGAAACAATTCTAGAGTGTTATTATTCTCTTCCTTCTGAAACGTTACCATCCTCGTCTTCCACTTTACTCAACGACCTCTCTACTACTCCTAAAGCTTCCCTCATTTATCGATATTTCTCAGTATCCGACCCGGACCGTCTCAAATCGAAGTTGGAATTGTCTTGGGAGACAGACTTAGGCTCCTCATGGTCAACCTCTCTTTGGGACAAAATATGGGCCAGATCTTTGAAGATTTCCCGTACTGCCTCTCTTACTCAATCCCTATTTTTCTTCTACCACAGACTCTACCTTTCTCCTCTTTCTATTTCTCGCTTTCAACCCAATTCTGTATCTAACTGTTGGACTTGTAATGCTCCCACTGCAGATCTTCTACACCTTTTCTTTTTCTGTCCTTCAACTCGTACTTTTTGGTCTCAGATATGCTCTCGCCTCTCCCGTATTTTCAACATCTCTGTTCACTTCTCCCCCTCTTTTGTATTTCTCGGTAGCCTTTCAGAGGACTTGGATCTCCCTCCACACTCCCAAGGTCTTTTTGATCTTATGCTAGCCCTCGCATTACAGCACATTTTTCTAATTGGAAATCCTTGAACACTTTGTCTCTAAATTGTTGGTGGAATTTAGTATGTCAATCACACAGACTTGATGTCGCCTTTGCCTCCTCCTGCAAACCTTCCCGAAATGTTGAGCTTTATTGGTTACCTCTTACTTTATACTTAGATCAATCTGCCAAAAAGACTTACTCTCCATTTTCCTCGGATAACTTCAAACCCCCTGAACACATATACTCTTGCCTGTAGTTTATGATATTTTTCACTTGTACTGTTGTAATTTTTTTGCTTTATTCATGTTTTCTTTTTGATAAACGTTTCTACTTTAAGTAATTGCTAATATGATGTTTTTCTACTGTACTTTCTGATTGACATTCATGATATTTGCTTTTTGTTTTTCCTCATTCTCTAGGATATTACCATGCTTTTATTTCCCTCCCCCCCTCCTCCCCGTAAAATAATTCAAAATGCTTGTTTTGCATTGTGATATTGGTTACTTATGTTTAATTTAGACCATTCTTTATCCTTTTCTCATATTTTGCTGATGTCACCTTCTTGTAATATCTGATTTTCCTCTAATAAAGCTTTCAAACATAAGAAGGAAGAGCCACAAATGACGGTGGTAGGTGGACAGCATTTAGACCGCTAACGCTGAATTAAATGAACAACCAGTCCTGCTCCAAAAGAAGAAGGCACATACACAAGGCTGCTGGAATATGGCACCTTTATTTTTCTTGGCCTCCCTCGACCCCGAGCTCAAAGAGACGCGTTTCGGCTTCACAGAAGTCTTTGTCAATCGAATTGGCGCCCAAACTAATTGAATACATATAGCACTTAACCCCCAGGTACAGGGTAGACATGGAAGAAATATTCGTGCATAAATGAAATGCAATGATTTTGCTCTATTTGTAAAGTGGAACTGTTCTCTAAGTATACACATAGGCATTATCACACTGGCATCATTAAAACAGATCCGACAATTGCACCATTTATGATATCTGCACAATACATAAACATGACTAAGTATCTGCAAGTTGGAATCTATTACAAAGCAGCCTGCCTCTCTCCGTGTCATATACTTAAGCACGTACATGAGAAACCATGTCAATTTCACCTGCATGAATGGGAACATATGGAATATATGCACACAGGGCCATCAATCGCTCAAAAATATGTGCCTAACGACATCAGATAAAAATCGTGCTGCTAAATGTCACCATATTATTTCCGTAAGACTCCCCTTTAAATCTGGCATTTTAAAAGGAGCTGAGCCACAGGTTAATTGTTGTACGATCTGTATTCTCTGCCAGGAAAGCAAAGATAATTGATGTACAGTTATTTAAGCATGTACCAAATTGGTGTCCTCTGGAAGCATTTGGGACAAATGCTGGCCAGCAGGCGCGCGCTTATGTCCCCACAATACTGCAACTCCCATGAGCCAACTCGGCAGACCGATAAATTGCGGAAGTCCATGGGTTGTAACTTGTGACCCATACTAAAGTCAATTACATTAGTCCAATCCATTGGGGTTAAAGAAAAAATTATTACAAAATTGAATAACGCTTTTAAAAAAGGGGAAAAGAAGTCTCAAAGTTCTCATCGGGAGTCAGCACTGAATGTAATTTCAATTAGGCAAAGACCCGGGATCGAAGGAGACCAATAAACAAAACTGGATATGCCACACAGCTCTCACCGCTTCCGCATTGGCGTCAGAGGTGCCGAGTCACCAGAGGGCACAAGACTCCTGGGTTAGGCATTTCTAGCTGGGGGAATGCAAACCCCGTGCTGGCAGTCGCGAAAATCGCCCCGCTGTGGGATCCTAACGCTGATTTTTTTTTTTTTTTGGGATCACTGACAGAATATCGAGGAGCAAAATATCGACCTGCCAAAATATCGTGGAGAAAATATAGAATGCCAGAATATGGAATTCCAATCTTCAAAAAAATCGACTCCAAAATATCGTTGTAAAAAATATAGACAGTCAAAATATCGAATTTTTTAAATGTTTTAAAAGTAATTTAAAATTAATATAATAATAAATACAATTAATTTAAACATACTTAAAATACTTAAATAAACTTAAAATTAATAAATAATTAATGTAACTTAAAAAACATTTTTATAAATATATATATATGTATATGTATATATATATATATATATATATATATATATATATATATATATATATATATATATATATATATATATATATATATTTGCTTTCACTCCGTTCAGTACCACCCGTGCAGCATCACACAGTCAAATCCAGACTGGTCACCAAACGAATAAGCCAGACACAGAATAAGGTTCAGTGATTTTAATCCAGTTTACAAAGTAAAACCCAGCAAGCCTGCATGACGCGTTTCGCCTCTAGCTAGAGGCTTGATCACATGATTATATATATATATATATATATATATATATATATATATATATATATATATATATATATATATATATATATATATATATATATATATATATATATAAACAAGTTCCTCAAAGAAGAAAGGAGAGTTGCACACCTCCCGTGGATTCAAAAGCATGTATTTGCTGTACAGAACGGGCGTTTCCTGATGCATTTAGGTCATTCCGCTGACCTTTTTCAAAGGAAGAGGACGCCTTCGGCTTGTAGCAAGTAAGTGCAGCTGCGCCAGCAGGGTAGCTCTTTATGTGAATTTCTAACTCTGGTGGGCGTCTCGGGAGGCTGACTAATTCACTGAGCCTGCTGGTCCTAGTAGTCCGCTGTACTTTTTGCACTCACGTTCTTGAGTGATGCCGGTTTGATTTGTGCTGCAGTGTTGGTGTCACGGGACCCCGCATGTCCCTTTTCAGACATGCAAGTACAAAAATATCGCCTACAAAATATCGTTGTAAAAAATATAGACAGTCAAAATATCGAATTTTTAAAATGTCTTAAAAGTAATTTAAAATTAATATAATAATATATATAATTAATCTAAACATACTTAAAATACTTAAATAAATTTACAATTAATAAATAATTAATGTAACAAAAAAAAAATACATATATATATATACACATATCATTAACAAAGCATATACAATATTTTCAACGTAGGATAGCGAGAGGGTTACATTTACTATTATCACTCCAGTGAGTGAAACAGTAGAGAAAACATTGGATAGCGTAGTGGTAAAAATTACTATTCCCACTCCAGAGAGTGCAACAGTAGGGGAAGCATTGGATAGCGTAGAGGTATAAATTACTATTCCCACTCCAGAGAGTGCAACAGTAGGGAAAGCATTGGATAGCGTAGAGGTAAAAATTACTATTCCCACTCCAGTGAGTGCAATACTAGAGAAAGTGTTGGATAGCAGAAGATTAAAAAGTAATATTCCCACTCCAGTTAGTGCAACAGTACGGAAAGCATTGGATAGCGTAGGGGTAAAAATTACTATTCCCACTCCAGAGAGTGCAACAGTAGGGAAAGCGTTTGATAGCGGGAGGGTAAAAATTACTATTCCCACTCCAGAAAGTGCAACAGTAGGGAAAGCGTTGGATAGCGTAGGGGTAAAAATTACTATTCACACTCCAGTGAGTGCAACAGTAGGGAAAGCGTTGGATAGCGTAGGGGTAAAAATTACTATTCCCACTGCAGTGAGTGCAACAGTAGGGAAAGCGTTGGATAGCGTAGGGGTAAAAATTACTATTCCCACTCCAAAGAGTGCAACAGTAGGGAAAGCATTGGATAGCGTAGGGGTAAAAATTACTATTCACACTCCAGTGAGTGCAACAGTAGGGAAAGCGGTGGATAGCATAGGGTAAAAATTACTATTCCCACTCCAGTGGGTGCAAAAGTAGGGAAAGCATTGGATAGCGTAGGGGTAACAATTACTATTCCAACTCCAAAGAGTGCAACAGTAGGGAAAGCGTTGGATAGCGTAGGGCTAAAAATTACTACTCCCACTCCAAAGAGTGCAACAGTAGGGGAAGCATTGGATAGCGTAGCGGTAAAAATTACTATTCCAACTCCAAAGAGTTCAACAGTAGGGAAAGCGTTGGATCGAGTACGTGTAAAAATTACTATTCCCACTCCAAAGAGTGCAACAGTAGGGAAAGCATTGGATAGCGTAGGGGTAAAAATTACTATTCCCACTCCAGTGAGTGCAACAGTAAGGAAAGTGTTGGATAGCGTAGGGATAAAAATTACTATTCCCAGTCCAAAGAGTGCAACAGTAAGGAACGCGTTGGATAGCGTAGGGGTTAAAATTACTATTCCCACTCAAAAGAGTGCAACAGTAGGGAAAGCATTGCACAGCATAGAGGTTAAAATTACTATTCCCACTCCAAAGAGTGCAACAGTAGGGAAAGTAAATACTTCATATATTATTTAAAAAATATAAATTATTATCTCTAAAAATTTAATTAAAAGTAATTACCAATTTAATATAATATAATAATTAATCAATTAAAATTACAAATTAAAATTAATTATTACAATTAGTTACCTATTAATACAAATTAATTACAAATTAACAATTAATTAATTAACAATTAAAAATTAATTAACAATTAATTTAAATTAAATACAATTAAATACATTGATGTATTTAATTAATTATAAATAAATTACTTCCCACCCTATTCCCCTATAAACCCACAACCCACTACAGAAAATAAATTAGTAAAATTTACATAATTAGCAATTGATCAATTAATTAAAATTAATTGCCAATTAAAATGTAAATAATTACCAAATATAAATTAACTATTAAATAAAAATGAATACCAATAAATAAATGAACATATTTAATTAATTATAAATAAATTACTTCCCACCTTATTCCCCTATAAACCCACAACCCGCTACAGAAAATAAATTAGTAAAATTAACATAATTAGCAAATAATCAATTAAATAAAGTTAATTGGCAATTAAAATGTAATTAATTACCCATAAAAAATTGATTAACAATTAATTTTATATATATACCAATAAATAATTTTACATATTTAATTAATTATAAATACATTACTTCCCAACCAATTCCCCGATAAAACCACAACCCACTACAGAAAATAAATTATTAACATTTACATAATTAGCAATTAATCAATTATTTAAAATTAATTGCCAGTTAAAATGTAATTAATTACCAAATATAAATTAATTATCTAATAAATAAAAATGAATACCAATAAATAAATTTACACATATTTAATTTAGTATAATTAAATTATTTCCCACCCTATCCCCCTATAAACCCACAACCCGCTACAGAATTAAATTACGCAAAAATTAAAAAAACAAAATTCATTAATTAAAATAAACTCTAACATCAATACACACTTTTCACACATATAATAACATAAAAAACACTATAAAAAATTCGATATTATTAAATATTTGATAATTTTAATAACCTATATTATATACTTCGATATTTTAACTTTCTATATTTTTAACATTCGATATTACATTACTTACCTTAAAAATGATATTTTTGATGTCTATATTCTGTCCATTCGATATTTTGTCCATTCTATATTTTAAACTCAATATTATGTCCATTCGATATTTTTTACTCTATATTTTGACTGTTTACCCTTTTTTATCTGTGGCGCCGACAGAAAAAAAGATGGTGGCCTCCCACCCTTGGTTCAGCGTAATTACATATTTTTGGGAATATAGCATGTGACTCCCATTCCCAAGCTTCAGAAAGGACTCTGGGATCCCCATCGCCTGGAGCTTATTATAAATTTAGGAGAGTGGGCATGCAGCTTTCCCCACTGAGCCTCTATCAGCCCTTGGTGCCCTCATTTCTGCCCAGAAGAGTATGGACATACCATACATGCATTCTCCTGGGAAGAAAACACAAGCTTGCACCTGCCTAGGTGGGAGCTGTAAAAAAAGCGGCTCCCACATTGATGGGAGGAAAGGAGAATGGTCCCAGTTCCTGCCAGCACAACTAAGGGTGCTGGCTGGAGAGCCGGCTGAGGATGTGTGGGCCCTGAGGCTCCCTCCAAGGCCTCAAACATCAAGTGCATGTAGTTGCCACGGGGGCACTAGGGCACTGGGGCACCCAATATAAATAATAAATCAAAACAATGGTTGCCACATGGGCCTTGGGGCTCTGGCTTGGCCCCCAAATATAAAAAACTGGAAGTGACCCGAGTGGGCACTGAGCCACCTCAAAAATATTATAAAAATATATAAAGTACAGAAAATGAAAAGCAGAAGCGAGTCATGAAATACTCACTGCTCCGAACAAGGAGCACCCCATACATTTTAAATGTACTTTGAGGTATTATGATCAATTAATATATTAGCTTTGTGGTTTTCATAGATATGAAATCTGAACACTTTAATTGAATTCTTTTATAACCTGAATGATTGTATTGTATTGATCGCTAGATGCTTTAATGAGTTGTCATCGAAATAAACTATTTTTGATTGAATGATAAATGTCTTGTATAAAAGACTCTACTTTCCTACACGTATATACTTTTTGTCTCCTTACATTTGAATCTGATTTAGGAGCCGCCATTTTCCCACGTTTTAGCAGTATTTTCCAAGTTCATTTCCTCCTAACCATTAAGAAACACCTACCGTTCTTATCAGGCTACATTTATCTCCCATTCCCTCCCAGGCTTTTAAAACACCTATCTGTGTTGCCATGCTACATTTAACTCTCTATCACTAGCTCGGCCTGACTCGGCCATGGCTGAGATGACTCAGTGTTCACTTTCTGAATTTGCATTCCCTTTTATCTCTTTCTAACTAGAGCCACAGCGGCGCTGAGGAAGATCAAACGCGATGGAGCCCAATGAGGCAGTGGTATTGTACCTTGTTAAACCTACAGCACAGGCATAAAATATTTGCCACAGTGGCATGATTTTACTGCAAACTGCATTAGGAGAAACCTGAAATGGCCCAGAAACCAAATGCTGCTATCTATCTCGCTGCATACTAAGCAATCGAAATAGGAAGCACTGCTTTCTAAATGAGTTGATGTGCTGCGAGGTATTTAATATTACACATGATTTAATGGCAATACATTTGTTTTAACATGATTGGCTTATTTAATTTTATTGCAATTGTTGTTCAGTTGATTCTGCTACAGAGACGTCTGCGTGCCTGAAAGCTTTGTACAGTGGAGTAATTTCACCAACACAATCAGGTGAATGTGAACGCAAATGCCATTGCGACTCTAATTGCAAAACCGAACGAGATGTCAATTGGCCATTTACCTGATAATATCACAAGTAGTCAAATCACATATTCGGTAACTCTATCGGATTCACAGAATGTAGATTTGAACATCATGTATATATCTATACATATATATCTATTTATCTATATATATCGTCGAGTGTGGTGTTTCCAAATTGTGTATATTTAGTGACCTTCTCTTGCCAAGGAAACTACCCCACCACAGCATTGTGGGTCCGTGTGCTTCGACCCTAGAGGCACTGTAAGGAGCGACGTACCTGTTCGGTGCCACATAAAGAAAACAGCAAACTGGGCGTGGCGGACAAAGCGCCCGGATGGAATATTATGAGGTGATGAACAAGGTACAGCTGCACCATTTGGAACTTTAAATACTTACCAGGACTACAACAACCATAGTTCTCGGCTGCCACACGCCTATTGGGGCGGGATGGACCAATTTAAAAGACATGAGTGGAGCATAGCCCGCTGTTCCTTTCATCACATACGCCATGCCAGTGAATAAGGTATTTTACCGAAACGCGTATGGCACCAAGTGGCGTTGACTCGAAGAGGAAGCATTTCCAGTTTGTCCGTTGTGAGGAAGCATTTCCAGTTTGTCTGTTGTGAGCCGAATAAAGAAGGTGAAGTCCTGACGTTGAGTGTGGAGTTTCCAAATTGTGTGAGCAATTACATTTGGAATATATGTATATATATATATATATATATATATAGTCACTGAAAAAACCATAGGTTTCACACCAGTTATAGTTAGGAATTAGCATTTAAAAAACCTTTGAAATTCACTGAAAAAACCATAGGTTTCACACCAGTTATAGTTAGGAATTAGCATTTAAAAAACCTATTAAATTCACTGACAAAACCATAGGTTTCACACCAGTTATAGTTAGCTGGAAATTTTACTGACATAAAACCATTGAAATTCCCACGTTATAGTTAGTTGGACTCACTATAACTTGCGCGCCTGCAATGCACTGCTGAGGACGTCACATATTACATCACTCATGACATGGTCAGTGACATCACTCATGACATCACTGATGACACCATCCAGTGAATGTGTGTCTTTCTGAAAAATACATTTTGTTTTATATATGTATTTGTAAAGGTCGATGGAAGAATAAATGTTTAAATAGGTGTGTAAATGGATGTTATTTTATAAAAAAATTGGTTGGTTAATTGGCTTATTAAGTGTATCTTAGTGAATACATATATTAGCGAGTATTGTTTAAATATTTAAATGTTTGTATCAGTGTTTCTCTTTGTGTATAAGTGGCTGCAGGGGTTGGTGACTGACTCACTGTTTGTATGTGTTTTGAGGACAGCATATGTGCAGGACTGTATGGGTGGATGAGTGTGTATATGTGTGTGTTAGTGAGTGAATGACTGTCTCACTAGTGTCTTCATTAGTAACAACATATGTTTTAATCTAGTATATGTGAGTATTGATGTATATAAGTGAGTATAGTATATATAGTGAGAGATTGTAGGAGTTCCTGTTTAAATAAGTATGTGTTTCTATAAGTGATTGTTTAAGAGAGTAAGTATGTGTAAGTTTCCTTAGAAGTAAGGTGGTAGTGTTTGTATAAAGGTATATGCAAATAAATGGATGTTCAATAGTTTATTTGCATGTGTGAGTATGTGTGTGAGTAACTTTTGGATGACTGCTGATGTGTAATAGGATGTATAGGTGTATCACTACATATGATGAATGAGTATATATATGAGTGACTATATAGAACTGTTGGTGACTGAGTGGATGTGTATATAGATGGTGGAATTACTGAATTGGTTGTTGTTACTGGTTTGGGTATCTCAATTTTTTTGAAAATGTTTGTTTCTATTTTTGAATATGTGTTTCAAGCGTTACATTACACTGAAATTAGGTCTGTCACTCTGTCACAAGGATGGTGTCATCAGTGATGTCATGAGTGATGTCACTGACCATGTCATGAGTGATGTAATATGTGACGTCATCAGCAGTGCATTGCAGGCGCGCAAGTTATAGTGAGTCCAACTAACTATAACGTGGGAATTTCAATGGTTTTATGTCAGTAAAATTTCCAGCTAACTACAACTGGTGTGAAAGATACTGTGCATGGGGTTTTTTAGAAAAGTAGGACTACAGGGGCGCACTGCCTTGGTTAAACGTTACAAGGTGTGTAAGGATAAATGTATCTTTGTGTAGTGCGTAAAGAGCAGACGGAAAAACACCCTTAACCGTCTCAACAGGTCATAAGACAAGACAATAGTACAACATATAAGCTCTCGCAACTACAATTGTGTATTACAAAACAGGGTTCAATGACCAAAAGTAAAAGGAAACGCAGACGCAGGTTCTTTGGTGTGAAATTTCTTATTACAGCAAGACGTTGGTTTTTCTCCAGACTTTAAGAATGATATCAAACGCCGTTTGATATCATTCTTAAAGTCTGGAGAAAAACCAACGTCTTGCTGTAATAAGAAATTTCACACCAAAGAACCTGCGTCTGCGTTTCCTTTTACTTTTGGTCATTGAACCCTGTTTTGTAATACACAATTGTAGTTGCGAGAGCTTATATGTTGTACAACTGGTGTGAAACCTATGGTTTTGTCAGTGAATTTAATAGGTTTTTTAAATGCTAATTCCTAACTATAACTGGTGTGAAACCTATGGTTTTTTCAGTGAATTTCAAGGGTTTTTTAAATGCTAATTCCTAACTATAACTGGTGTGAAACCTATGGTTTTTTCAGTGAATTTCAAAGGTTGTTTTAATGCTAATTCCTAACTATATAAGACCTGAAAGCCCACCAGGAATCTCCAGTATGCGCCAGGGGACTGCATTGCAGAGAGGTGTAATGAAGCCACAACCTTTTTTACACCTCTCTGCAACGCAGCCCCCGTGCATGTTTGAAGAGGGGTAACTAATTCCCCTTGCATACTGGGGGCCCCTGGGGGCCAATTAGCCCACCTGGAACCTCCAGTATGCGCCAGGGGCTGCATTGCAGAGGTGTAATGAGACTATGCCCCTTGTTACACCTCTCTGCAACGCAGCCCACTGCCGCGTTTGCAGAGGGGGAACTAATTCCCCTTACATACTGGGGGTCCCTGGGGTCAACTAGTCCACCAGGAGCCTCCAGTATGCGCGAGGGAGCTGCATTGCAGAGAAGTGTAATGAGGCCACACCCTTGTTACACCTCTCTGCAATGCAGGCCACTGGCGCGTTTGCAGAGGGGGGGACTAATTCCCCTTGCATACTGGGGGTCCCTGGATCATATCTGCCCAAACACCGATATTCCGAACGATTGTAAATGACTTTTCTTGAGAAACATTTGGATTTGGATTATCATGTCCTATACTTTGGAATTTTTGAAAGACTGACTATGAGGATGCTATAAGTTACTCAAGTCTGCCCGAATTGTGTGGGTAAAATTGATACCTAGTCACTTTGAATAAGAATATACTTATGTCTCGTCGAACATTTGGAAGAAATATCTAGTTATATGACAACAGGATACCGACATAACTTGAAGGAAATAAGAACGCCCTGAAGAAGTTCTGTTGTACAGAACGAAACGTTTCGGCTGGCTGTGGTACATAAACTTAAGGAAAATAAAAGCATTTGAATATACACCAAGATTCAGCGCTTCAGTAAGGACTCTAAGTGATATGATTTGATTGGACTCATTGTGAAAGTGGTGCTGTGCCAAACTTTGGAATATTCTCCACTACTCTCTACTACTTACTCTCTCCTACTCCACTACTCTCAAATACTCACTGTCTACTACTCATTCTCTACTACTCTACTACTCTCTACTACTCTCTCTCTACTACTCACTCCCTACTACTCGCTACTCACTACTCCCTACTACTCACTATCTACTACTCTCTACTACTCACTCTCTACTACTCTCTCTCTACTACTCACTCTTTACTACTCACTACTACTCTCTACTACTCACTCTCTACTTCTCACTCTCTACTACTCACTCTCTACTACTCTCCCTCTACTACTCACTCTCTACTACACACTCTCTTCTACTCTCTACTACTCACTCTCTACTACTCTCTCTCTACTAGTCTCTACTACTCACTCTACTACTCACTCTCTACTACTCACTACTATTCTCTCTGCTACTCATTCTCTACTACTCACTCTCTACTACTCACTCTTTACTGCTCTCTACTACTCACTCTACTACTTACTCTCTACTACTCTCTACTACTCACTCTCTACTACTCACTCTCTACTACTCTCTACTACTCACTCTACTATTCACTCTACTACTCTCTACTACTCACTCTCTGCTACTCTCTCTACTGCTTTCTACTACTCACTCTCTACTCTCTATTACTCACTCTCTACTCTCTACCTCTCTACCTCTCTCTTCTTCTCTCTCTACTAATCTCTACCTCTCTACCGCTACCTCTCTACCTCTACACCTCTACCTCTCTACCTCTCTCTACACGCACACATATACACATATATGCATATATATATGCATATGCATTTATATATATGTATGTGTATGTATAAAAAAAACAATGTTGGAACTGGGGTAGCCTGGCCTAGGGCAAGACTAACATTTCAGAGGCACAGTGTCAAGGTTGCAGACCACCCAACAGTACAACCACGCAATAGCACTCAAAAAGAAAACGCTACACCAAAAATGTGGAAAAATAAGTACTGCTTTATAAAAAATAATATTCTCTTTGTTTTCAGAATTTACAGCTTAGGGCATTACAGGTCGCTTTTAGAATCAGCAATTATACCTTTGATCTAGAGAAGTAAATAATACTCTTTTGGCTGTGAAAGAATTACAGTTCAAAACATTCAGTTGTCATCAATTCAGGAATGCTTACTTTTGGAATGGAAATTCTCAATAGGATTGCTAAGCAGTATTACTTTGCATTAATAAACAATCACAACAATATATTTCATCACATTAACCTGCCAAATCCACTGGCTATGTCTTTACTACGATATTAAGATCTCTCCTCCCTTATCTGCACCTTAATACAGCACTAGAATGCACACTAAGAGTGGACTGCAGGAATTTCACAGGTTCACTGTACTCATTAACAATCGCTATAAATGCCTGAAGGAAGTTCCCCTATGGGCGAGTACTGTCAGCGCTCTTCTGTTAGTAGTTTATGTTTCCTAGACCTGTAACAAAATGAGGTTGGGATTATGAAGCTACTTCCCCTCACCTACTATGACACAGCTCAGGAATTAGGATGACAAGAAGTCAGGGCACCTTGCTAGACGCTAGATCTTGTGAATCTTTATCATTAACCACAAGGGCACAGCACCTTCCTTTCTCACCCCCACTCTCCTTACTGTCACAGTGGCCGTTCTGCCACAGTCCTCCTCTTTTGTCTGACAATCGACCTCCAAGGGGTTCTGCCCAGCTTCCCTGACTAGCTTCTTAGCTTGGGCTGGCGCTGGGGAAGTTGATGCCACAAATGTGGGTACTTTCCTGGTTGTCTCCCCTTCCCTACTGCTCAGCGCGGTTCTTCTGAGTTGCGCTGCGGCAGGGACAAGGAGGGGTAGCTGATGCGAGGAAGCGCTAAAGCCTGCTTCCTCGCCGATCGTTTCCTCGACGGTCTGGGCGTCTCCTACGCACTCCGGTTCCTTCGCGCAGATGCGGGGGAGTAGTGTGCCGGCTGGGAGTCGGCGCTGATCACCTGACGCTAGAAGCGTCTTCCGCGAAGGCCTGCTCACTTCACCCTTCACCTCGCACGATGGAGCATGCGCGGTACTGCCGCCGGTAGCGTCTCCTGCAGGGGCCTGCTCGTTTTCCACTTCGCCTCACAAAGATGAAGAGCACGTCAGCGCGGGCGCGAGGGACCAGTGTTCCTGCTTGGCGCCGCGCTATCTCCGCTTCCTCTCTCACAGTCTTTCCCCTCACCTGTCTCCAGGGACACGCTGGATAGAGCGTAACGCTCGCTCGACAGGGCCACACAGGCTCTGTAGCCACTCGCCTTCCCTCTAAGCCTCGGGGAAAACACCGGGCTCAACACTGGCTAGAGCTGTCTTCTTCACAACGCTGGTAAGTGAAGCACGGCCAGGGGGAAGTCAGGGAAGTCCTTAAGCAGAGCGTCCCGACAGGGGTCAATGGGGCTCAAGTGTAGAGGGGGCTTCCACCTCAGATGGAACAATCTCTTCAGTAGAAGAAGGTGGTTGGGAGGGATTGGTCAGGGGTAGAAGGGGGAACGTCTCCCTGTAGTGGCTGTCTGTCACAGGGACAAACTAACTGCTCCCAGTGCGTCCTCCTCCTTTCACCACTGCCTCACTCCTCCACTCTCTGGTCAACACAAAATGGCTTCCCAACCTCTGCCCTTATATAGACAACCCCCACAGAGTCCAGTAGGGTCCAGAAGGTTCTGGAAAGCCTAAGGTTATCCTATGGGGCTGACTAGGATGTGGCAGTTGGAAACAGTTAGGGCCCTCCATTTTGTGAATTACAGGAGTTTCCTGACAGAACAGCCCTCTGGGCCTGAGGTAAAAAACTATGAGGGACAAAAGAACACCTATCCCCTTGGCCAACACCTATAAAAAGTCAGTGGACAAGAATTATCAAGGGTATGAGGGGCAGCAAGGGGACAAAATAAATAATAAATAGGAGGGACTACGCCAAAAAGCCAGACAGGTCTAACACGCGTCCCCCCCAGCTGAAAGTGGGGAGAACTACCCAACCCCTTGGGAGTCCTCATCACTAAGGCGGAAATACCTGGAGAGACCGTCTGCATTGGCGTGGTCCACTCCAGGCTGATGTTCCACTCGGAAGTCCATTCCCTGTAGGGAGATGGACCACCTCAACAGCTTGGGATTTTCCCCCTTCATTTGCATCAGCCAACGAAGGGGTCGGTGGTCAGTCGGAACCAGGAAGTGCAAGCCAAAAAGGTATGGCCGCAGCTTCTTCAGAGCCCACACCACCGCAAAAGCTTCCCTCTCAATGGCACTCCACTTCTGTTCCCGGGGAAGCAGTCTCCTGGATAAGAAGACTACAGTTTGATCCAGGCCCTCTTCATTTAGTTGCGATAACACTGCCCCAATGCCATGTTCTGATGCATCTGTTTGGACAATGAACTCCTTGGAGAAGTCTGGGGCCTTCAGGACCGGTGCCGCACACATCGCCTGTTTCAATTTCTCGAAAGCTTGCTGACAAGCTCCCGTCCAAACTACCCGTTGAGGTTGTTTCTTGGAGGTGAGCTCTGTGAGGGGCGCTACAATAGTGCCATACCCCTTCACAAAGCGACGGTAGTAGCCTGTGAGGCCCAGGAAAGCTTGTACCTCAGTCTGTGTCTTGGGGGGTTCCCAGGCCATGATTGCCTCAATCTTCGCCTGCAGGGGCTGCACAGTCCCCCTACCCACCAAGTGTCCAAGGTACACAACCGACCCCTGCCCAATCTGGCATTTGCTGGCCTTGATTGTCAATCCAGCTTGTCTCAGGGCCTGGAGAACTGCCTGCAAATGCTGCAGATGGTCCTCCCAACTGCTACTGAAGACAGCAATGTCATCCAGGTAAGCAGCAGAGAAACTCTCCATTCCAGAGAGGACCTGGTTCACCAGCCGCTGAAATGTGGCAGGGGCGTTCTTGAGCCCAAAGGGCATCACACAGAACTGGTAGTGTCCCTCAGGCGTGGAGAAGGCTGACCTTTCCCTTGCTCCATCTGTCAAGGAGATCTGCCAGCACCCTGAAGTGAGGTCAAAGGTACTCAGATATTGGGCAGCTCCTAGCCGGTCAATCAATTCATCCGCCCTAGGGATCGGATGAGCATCAGTCTTAGTCACTGAGTTCAGTCCTCGATAATCCACACAGAACCTCAGTTCAGGTGTGGTGCCTGGTGGTGCGGCTTTTGGTACGAGCACCACCGGACTGGACCAAGGGCTGTTGGAAGGTTCAATAACTCTCAGCTCTAGCATCTTGGCAACCTCTCCATGGATGCTAGCCTTCACCTTGTCAGACAGCCGGTAGGTCTTCGACTTCACTGGTGGGCTGTCTCCTGTGTCCACGTCATGGGTACACAGGTGAGTCCTTCCCGGGACAAGGGAGAACAACGAAGAGTACTGCTCCAGGATCTGGCGGCAGTCCTCCCGCTGCGCAGGAGTTAGAGTAGGAGAGAGAATCACTCCCTCCACTGACCCATCCTTCTCTTGAGACGAAAAGAGATCTGGGAGAGGTTCGCTTTCCGCTTCCTCTTCCCCGTCAGTCACCATCATCAACATGACTTCGGGCCTCTCATGGTGGGGCTTGAGACGGTTGGCATGCAGCACCCGTAGGGGCTGTCGAGGGGTCTTAAGGTCCACCAGGTATGTGGCCTTACCCTTCTTCTCCAACACCTCAAAGGGGCCTGTCCAGAGATCCTGGAGGGCGCTAAGCTCTCCAGGCTCCATCACCCACACTTTCTGGCCAGGCTCCAATTCCACCTGGTGAGCATTGTGGTCATACCACTCCTTCATGACTGCCTGGCTGGCCTCCAAGTTGTCAGAAGCTTGCTTCCACAACTTCGCCATTTGGCTCCTGAAGGCCAGCATGTAGCTCACCACATCCTGGGGGGGTTTCCTGGGAGACTTCTCCCAACCATCCTTCACCAGGCTGAGAGGACCGCGTACAGGGTGCCCATACAGAAGCTCAAAGGGGCTTACGCCCTCTCTCTTCTGGGGCACTTCCCTGTAGGAAAAGAGTAAACAGGGTAGGAGGACGTCCCATTTCCTCCGCAGGCTTTCGGGCAGACTTCTGATCATGCCCTTCAAGGTCTTATTAAACCTCTCAACCAGTCCATTCGACTGGGGGTGATAAGGAGTGGTAAACCGGTAGGTCACCCCACACTCCTTCCACATTGCCCGCATGTAAGCTGACATGAAGTTGGTCCCCCTGTCAGACACAACTTCCTTGGGAAATCCCACTTGGGTAAAGATTCCCATTAGGGCTCTCGCCACTACAGGTGCAGTGACTGTCCTCAGAGGTATTGCCTCTGGGTACCGTGTGGCATGATCCACCAGAACCAGGATAAACCTGTGACCAGCTGTTGTTGGTGGATCCAAAGGCCCTACAATGTCGATGCCTACCCTTTCAAAGGGTGTGCTAATGACTGGAAGTGGTTCCAGGGGAGCCTTTAGCTTCACCCCTGTTTTCCCACTGGCCTGGCAGGTTACACATGTCCGACAGTAAGTGTTGGACGCCACTTTCATCTGAGGCCAGTAAAAGTGGAGGACAAGCCGTGCAAAGGTCTTGTCCTGGCCTAAGTGTCCTGCCAGGGGTATGGCATGAGCCAATTCCAAAAGAAAGGCTCGGTACTGTTGCGGGACTACCAAGGCCCTTGATGAACCAGGCAAGGGTACCTTGGGTTCACTGTAGAGGAGTCCATCCTCCCAGTAAATATGGTAGTGTCCCGTAACATCACCTGCTGCTTGGGCTTCAGCCTGTCGCCTCAGTCCCTCAAGGGTGGGGCACTCCCTCTGCCCCTTACAGAATTCCTCTCTGGTAGGACCTCCCTCCACATGCCACTCCGCAGGGATGGGTAAATCCTCCAGAGAGTCTACTTTCCCCTCCACGGACTCCTGGTCCACCACCGCAGGTGGCCGATCTGTCACATGGGGTGTGGAAGCCGGAGCAGGCTTTCTCTGTCTCCGGGTCTGTCCCTTCTTAGCAGCGGGTTGGGCCATTGTTCCAGGCTCCAACCCAGGCGAACTCCCTCTCCGGGCAGTCGCAGACCGTGTGCTTGCGCAGGCCCAGTCAGGTGTACCCAGCATCGCAGAATGCGTCCGGTATTTCACCTCTCTCCAAGTGTTGTGTTCCATGTCATTCCCCAACAGACAATCGACTGGCACAGCAGGGCTTACGGCAACTCGAAGTGAACCTGCAACCCCCTCCCACTCAAAGGGAACCTCAGCCACTGGATAGTGGCCCATTCTGCCGTCAGCCATCGCGGCGGGGTGGAGTACATTAGGAACAACCTGCTCTGGAGACACCAGCTGACTTCTCACCATAGTCATACTGGCTCCTGTATCCCTCAGAGCCTCCCCTCTCTGGCCATTGATGGTGACCCATTGCCCATACTTTGTAGTATTTGGGGGCACCTGGATCTTTGGAACCATCTCCCTCTCTCCCAGGGACACTAAGGTGACACCCGCCCACTCACCCACCTTATCTAAGGGCAACTCCTCCCCGAGCGCTACACTAGCTACTCCCGGTGACTTTCCTCCGGTGGGAGGGGGTGGTCTCTTTGGGCATCTGACATCCCCTTAATAATGTCCAACACCACCACACTCAAAACAGTGGAGAACCCTTGGCTGCTGTCTTTGGCCAGGATTAGGGTTTCTGGGCGGGTTTGCCCTAGGGGTGAAACCTGCTCCCTTCCCTTGGAAGTTATTTTGGGGACCTTTAGAGAACTCTTTCTTTTTCTCTCCCCCCTCCTTCTTCTGGGGGGCGCCCTGTCCGGCTTTTTGAGATTCCCCTCCAGTCCCCTTGGAGGACACCCGGGTACTTGCCCAGATGTCCGCCTCCTCTGCAAGCTTCCGGGGATTGGTCAGCTTGCTGTCCACCAGGTGTTGGCGCAGCTCGGGAAAACATTTCTCGAGGAGGTGTTCTCTCAAAAATAGATCGTACAGCCCCTCATAATCTTTCACCTCACTGCCCTTGACCCAACCCTCTAAGGCCTTTCTGGCGTAGTCAAGGAAGTCCAACCAGTTCTGGGTGCTTAATTTGTGGCTCCCCCTGAACTTCTGTCGGTACCTTTCTGGGGTAAGCCCGAACTTCCTTAACAACGCCAGCTTCATGGTGGGGTAGTTAGTTTGTTCCTCTGGTTCCAGGGCCAGCAAGGTGTCCCGACCAGCAGGAGGCATGTACTTGTACAAACTACCCCCCCAGTGCTTCTCCTGCACCCCATGAACCCTCAGAGAAACCTCATAAGCAGCCAGCCACTTAGCTATATCGACCCCCTGACTGAAGCTCGCTATCAGGTCTTTTGGTAAATAGGGTTTGGTCTCCCTGGCTGTCTCCTTTGGTTCGCTGCCACCATTCCTTTCAGGAGAGGACCCCCGTCGCAGGCTTTGGAGCTCCAGTTCCTTCAGTCTGAACTCGTGGGCCATCCTCCTCTCCTCTTTCTCCTGCTCCAACTTAGCCAACTCCCATCTCAACTGTCTTTTCTCCCTCCTATCCGTGAGCTCGGCTTCAGTTAAGCTTTCCCCAGAGGCGCTACTGCCCCTTCTGGAGTAGGACACTGGTCCTGGGAGTAAGTTTTCCCCTTCAGTGTGGAATAACTCATCTATCTCCCCCACCGTGTCCTGGTCTACCCCCTCTTCCTCCTCCTTCTTTTCTTGGTGTGCCTCCACCCAAGCCCAAAGACTGGTCTGGAGCTCCCCCTTCCTGGCACCATGTTTGAAAAATACCCCCATTTGCTGGCAGAACATTTTCAACTGTGACACAGAATAGACCTCTAGGTTTTCCACAGCGAACTCCATTTTGAGTCAGGCAAACCTAGATAACACACCAGAAATTGCAGAGTTGCAAGGGCAACCTAAAGCCACCTCCACCCACCACCAGGAACAAATTTGGAAAAATCAAAAAGACAAATTAGGAGGGCCGCAAGGAGAAAACTCCTGGTGTAGGTTTAGTGTATTACGTTGAATTACTATTGAGTAGCTGCAACCAAGTCAGTATCCCACCGCTAGGCACCAATCTGTTGGAACTGGGGTAGCCTGGCCTAGGGCAAGACTAACATTTCAGAGGCACAGTGTAAAGGTTGCAGACCACCCAACAGTACAACCACGCAATAGCACTCAAAAAGAAAACGCTACACCAAAAATGTGGAAAAATAAGTACTGCTTTATAAAAATAATATTCTCTTTGTTTTCAGAATTTACAGCTTAGGACATTACAGGTCGCTTTTAGAATCAGCAATTATACCTTTGATCTAGAGAAGTAAATAATACTCTTTTGGCTGTAAAAGAATTACAGTTCAAAACATTCAGTTGCCATCAATTCAGGAATGCTTACTTTTGGAATGGAAATTCTCAATAGGATTGCTAAGCAGTATTACTTTGCATTAATAAACATCACAACAATATATTTCATCACATTAACCTGCCAAATCCACTGGCTGCGTCTTTACTACGATATTAAGATCCCTCCTCCCTTATCTGCACCTTAATACAGCACTAGAATGCACACTAAGAGTGGACTGCAGGAATTTCACAGGTTCACTGTACTCATTAACAATCGCTATAAATGCCTGAAGGAAGTTCCCCTATGGGTGAGTACTGTCAGCGCTCTTCTGATAGTAGTTTATGTTTCCTAGACCTGTAACAAAATGAGGTTGGGATTATAAAGCTACTTCCCCTCACCTACTAGGACACAGCTCAGGAATTAGGATGACAAGAAGTCAGGGCACCTTGCTAGACGCTAGATCTTGTGAATCTTTATCATTAACCACAAGGGCACAGCACCTTCCTTTCTCACCCCCACTCTCCTTACTGTCATAGTGGCCGTTCTGCCACAGTCCTCCTCTTTTGTCTGACAATCGACCTCCAAGGGGTTCTGCCCAGCTTCCCTGACTAGCTTCTTAGCTTGGGCTGGCGCTGGGGAAGTCGATGCCACAAATGTGGGGACTTTCCTGGTTGTCTCCCCTTCCCTACTGCTCAGTGCGGTTCTTCTGAGTTGCGCTGCGGCAGGGACAAGGAGGGGTAGCTGATGCGAGGAAGCGCTAAAGCCTGCTTCCTCGCCGATCGTTTCCTCGACGGTCTGGGCGTCTCCTACGCACTCCGGTTCCTTCGCGCAGATGCGGGGGAGTAGTGTGCCGGCTGGGAGTCGGCGCTGATCACCTGACGCTAGAAGCGTCTTCCGCGAAGGCCTGCTCACTTCACCCTTCGCCTCGCACGATGGAGCATGCGCGGTACTGCCGCCGGTAGCGTATCCTGCAGGGGCCTGCTCGTTTTTCACTTCGCCTCACAAAGATGAAGAGCACGTCAGCGCGGGCGCGAGGGACCAGTGTTTCCGCTTGGCGCCGCGCTATCTCCGCTTCCTCTCTCACAGTCTTTCCCCTCACCTGTCTCCAGGGACAAGCTGGATAGAGCGTAACGCTCGCTCGACAGGGCCACACAGGCTCTGTAGCCACTCGCCTTCCCTCTAAGCCTCGGGGAAAACACCGGGCTCAACACTGGCTAGAGCTGTCTTCTTCACAACGCTGGTAAGTGAAGCACGGCCAGGGGGAAGTCAGGGAAGTCCTTAAGCAGAGCGTCCCAACAGAGGTCAATGGGGCTCAAGTGTAGAGGGGGCTTCCACCTCAGATGGAACAATCTCTTCAGTAGAAGAAGGTGGTTGGGAGGGATTGGTCAGGGGTAGAAGGGGGAACGTCTCCCTGTAGTGGCTGTCTGTCACAGGGACAAACTAACTGCTCCCAGTGCGTCCTCCTCCTTTCACCACTGCCTCACTCCTCCACTCTCTGGTCAACACAAAATGGCTTCCCAACCTCTGCCCTTATATAGACAACCCCCACAGAGTCCAGTAGGGTCCAGAAGGATCTGGAAGGCCTAAGGTTATCCTATGGGGCTGACAAGGATGTGGCAGTTGGAAACAGTTAGGGCCCTCCATTTTGTGAATTACAGGAGTTTCCTGACAGAACAGGCCTCTGGGCCTGAGGTAAAAAAACTATGAGGGACAAAAGAACACCTATCCCCTTGGCCAACACCTATAAAAAGTCAGTGGACAAAAATTATCAAGGGTATGAGGGGCAAAAAGGGGACAAAATAAATAATAAATAGGAGGGACTACGCCAAAAAGCCAGACAGGTCTAACAAACAACAAAACATTTTTTTTTTAAACAGCTACTTTTAAAACTGTCATTCTTTTTCCCCATGGTACGCTCCCCGGTACGCTCCCCGGTGCGCTTCCCGGGCGCTCCCCCCGCGAAAATAAAAAAAATAAATATTTTTTTTGCCCCGCGGGGCCCTTTTATGGCCCCCACATCAAACCTAGGGGGTCAAGGGGGGGTCTACTCTGCCCCCTTATGGTCATTTCCCTCTTTGTTTTGGCCACCTCTCGTGTCTTGATCCTACCGAGACACAAGATGGCGGCCGCTCCGGACTGTTTAGAATGTTTACAGACACCCCAGAGCCAATCAGCTTTCTGCGCGCAAGTCGCGTGGCGCGCCCGGTGTGCGTACCGGTGCGCGTACAGGAGCGCGGCTATAGATATATATATTTTTTTGAACCTTAATTACTCAAAATCCACTGGAGCACATATCTTGAGACATAGCAAAGGCACATCGGGCTACCAGTCCCTACAATTTTGCCAAGTTTGGTGGAAATCCATTCAGCCTTTCGGGCAAAAAGTGAAATCGACCGCCCTACGGAAATTAACATGGGGAAAATGCGTTTTGGGACCCCCCTTTTATCTCGGCCGTCGCTTGACGAATCCCCCCCAAACTTTCAGGGAAGGACCGGAACGCCGCAAGGCCATATTGAGGAAATTATGAGGCAGATTCGTCAACCGGCGCCAAAGTTATTCGAAATAGAATTTTGAGATTTACCATTGAAAAAAATCCTAACTATAACTACCTACTGGCGACCGCCAGTAGGTAATCTCCCAGTTAGGCCTGTTATGCCTGTCTGCATATGGGCTATTGGGAGAGACAGGTCCTCCATGGTGAACATTCGGTCGATTGTCCGTTGGTATCGTTATATTGACGATGTGTTTTTAATCTGGAGAGGTACACGCACCGAAGCTGAGCATTTTATTGATACCCTAATTGTAACAATTTCAATCTAGCGTTTACATCAGACATTAGCCAAGAGCAGGTACATTTCCTCGATATCACTATTGAGATCTGCCAGGGGAATCTACAGACCAAATAGTACAGGAAGCCTACGGCAGGGAATACGGTGCTCCATGCCAGCAGCCACCATCCCGCCCACCTTATACGTAGTATTCCCTATGGGGTGATGCTGCGTATAAGTCGGCTATGTAGCACTGATTTTCAGTGCAACCTAGCTCAGGAGGCCAGTAAAATTTGATTTTTGGCCAGAGGTTACAAGATGGGCGAAATTGAGAAGGGGGGGCTGAGAAAAAAGGGGGGTCCCAAAACGCGTTTTTTGCATTGAGTTTTCCATAGGGCGGTTGGACTCACTTTTAGCTCGAACGGCTGAATGGATTTGCACAAAACTTGGCAAAATTGTAGGGACTGTTAGCCCGATGTGCCTTTGCTAGGTCTCAATATATGTGCTCCAGTAGTTTTTGAGAAATTAACGTTCAAACCAAGATATATATCTGTAACAGTGCTCTGGGCAGCGATCCGGTCCGCTTACTTTTCGCTTATCGGAACTTTGCGCGCAGAAAGCTGATTGGCTCTCCGGTGTCTGTCAACATTCTAAACAGTCCGGAGCGGACGCCATCTTGTCTCTCGGTAGGATCGAGAGAGAAGAAGAGGTGGAAAACGAAAGGGGAATTTAATGAAAGGGGGCAAGGTATCCCCCTCTTGACCCCCTAGGAATGTTGTTGGGGTTATTAAAGGGTCCCGTGGGGAAAAAAAAAAATGATTTTTCACGGTAGAAGCGCGGCCGCGAACTGGTAGCGAAACGGGAATTCGCCATTTTGTGCTTCGTTAATTAAATTACTAGTTATAAGTGGGTGCGGGAGACGTATCCTAATCCCCTATGTTTCCTGAGGGTGGCTGAGGAGGCTGATATATGTTGATACATCTCTTCCAGCGGCTGTGCGTGAGCTTTTTTTTTTTTTTTTGCTGCGTGACAGTCCGGAGCGGCCGCCATCTTGTCTCTCGGTAGGATCGAGAGAGAAGAAAAGGTGAAAAACTAAGGGGGAATTTAATGAAAGGGGGCAAGGTATCCCCCTCTTGACCCCCTAGGAATGTTGTTAGGGTTATTAAAGGGTCCCGTGGGGAAAATAAAAAAAAAATTATTTTTCACGGTAGAAGCGCTTCACGGGCCGCGAACTGACCATGTCATGAATGATGTAATATGTGACATCATCAGGAGTGGATTGCGGGTGCGCGATATATAGTTAGCGCTTCTAACTATATATGGAATTTCAATGGTTTTATGCGAGTAAAATAAGGTTTTGTAAATGCGAATTCCTAACTATATATGGCCTATAACCTATGGTTTTTTCATTGAATTTTCAAGGTTTTGTAAATGCAAATTCCTAACTATATATCCACTATAACCTATGGTTTTTTCTGTGAATATATATATATATATATATATATATATAATTTATATTAAAATTGATGTTATTTCACTACAATACAATTAAAACTATAGTCCTATGTGTGTACTTGATAGTTTTTCTCTGATGTTTGGAGAGATCCTGCCACTGATCGGGTCATCTATGCATAAAAGATTCGTACCTAAGCCCTGCGTATGAGCTAAAAAATACGAATGCAGACCCTCAAATGTATGCACATAATAGTCACTACCATTTGCTTAAAAATCATACCCAAGTGGGTAAGGCAGGTAACAGTACACATTGAGCACCAATTGGCATACGTGCAAAATCAGCAATGAATATTGGCAGAATAAATAAAGAAATAGTTCTACCTGAAGAAAAGTGAATTAACAAAGTGATATAAAAACAATACTTTTTGAACAATAAGAAAGATAGTTGAGATAGCTTGTATGTTTACATTTATATGATTAGTTAGTTAGTGTTGTGAACAATGTTCATAAATATGTGTGGCAGTCCTCCCCAGCGTTGAGACCATTAGGGGTCTTGGTTTCTAACACGATTATGTACCTGGTCTCTAATCTACGCAACAGTAGCTCGCGGTCCCCTCCCCTTCTCTGTGGTGGTACCATGTCAATGACAAAATATCTCAATTCTGAAGGGTTTTTACCATGAAACTCCTCAAAATGCCTAGCCACCGGGTATGCAGTGTCGCCGTTGGTAATGGCCTGTAGGTGCGGGAGGATGCGTTTATAAACGTGTGGTCTTGTGCTACCAACGTAGCGCAGACCACAGGGGCACTCCAGCACATACACTGCGTACTCGGTGCAGCATGTCAGTTGGCATTTATTCAACGTGGGTTTGTTACTGAATGGAGTAGAGTATTCCTTTCTGCTTACTCCATTTCTACAAGCCTTGCAGGAAGAGCACTTGAGGAAGCCCTTAATTGAGTCCAACCACGAGCCTGTGGTCCTGATCCCAGGGCTGCTAGTCACTAAACAGTTACCCATAGTTCTAGCTCGTTTATAAGCTATGCTAGGAGAGCCACTAACCAGACCGCCTAATACTGGGTCACTGGAGATAAGTGTCCAGTTGTGTTTGACTATGTTACGAATAATCAAATGTTGATTGTTAAAGGTTAGAATTAGGCGGGTTTCATTGTTAGCAACAGTGGATGTGACATTCCTGCTTTGGGTGCTACTGGGCAACAAGGATGTCCTATCGAGGGAGTTTGCTCTGCTTATTGCTTTATGAATTCTTTCCTTCGAGTACCCCCTTTGCATTAATCTGTCCTTACAGGCTAGTTGAGCCGCCTTGCAATCTATGTCAGCGCTCAAGATCCTCCTGATCCGGAGCATTTCCCCATAATGGATGCTCCTTATGAGGTGGGCAGGATGGTGACTACCTGCATGAAGGACACTGAAGGAAGGTTTGCGGTATAACTTGGTTTCAAGTTTCCCCCCTCTAGGGAAAACCTCCACATCTAGGAAACTGACTGATGTGTCACTGATCTGAGCGGTAAACTGAAGGTTAAGATTGTTCTCGTTCAACTTTTCAATAAACTCAAGTGCCTCATTTTTAGATCCATCTCAAATTACAAAGAGGTCATCGATGTACCGTAACCACCTTATAATTTTGGTATTCATAGTTTCCCTGAATTTAGGCGTGAGGACCTGCTCCTCCCAGTATCCCATGTGCAAACAGGCATAACTGGGAGAGAAGCAGGCCCCTATCACCACACCCTTCGTCTGCTGGAATAATTGCTTCCCAAACAAGAAAAAGTTGTTTTCAAGGCACAGGGAAATCATGGCAATGATAATGCGTCTATGTTCAGACAGACCAGCAGGTCTTGAGTTTAGAAAATGTTGTACTGCTCTGAACCCATCCTTGTGAAAGATGCTGGTGTACAATGAGGTAACATTGAGTGAAAATAACAAATAACTATGTTTCCACTCCACATCATTTATCTTACTCAAAAAGTCTCCTGTGTCAAGCACGAAAGATGGTAAAGACCTGAGAAATTCTTGTAAGAAAAAGTCAGCATACTTGCTCACATTTTCAAGTATACTATTGCAAGCCGAGATGATGGGTCGCCCCAGCGGCATTGACCTATTTTTGTGAATCTTGGGTATGAAGTAGATTACTGGTGTTACCGGATTTTCCTGAACTTGAACTCGTCCATGGTGATAATGCCAGTACTTCTCCAAGCCATAAATTTGGAATAGATATCACTCTTAGCTTGCTTAACTTGGTTAACATCAGTCCGTCGATAGCATGCCCGATCATTAAGTTGACCTAATGCTACTTCCATGAACATTTTACATGGCCACAATACAACATTTCCTCCTTTATCGGATTGCCGAATGAATATGTTCATATTCCTTTGCAATTTTTCTAATGAGTTGATGATATTCAAAATCCCGGTAGTGATGTTTCTTAGAGAAGGTGCTGTGTTTAAGGAAAAGTGCCCTTAGTTCTTGAGAGACTATCATGAAATGAGTCAACATTGTCTTTAATCATTATTGGAAAAAATTTTGACTTTGGTTTAAAGTTGGTTGCTGTCGTAGAAATGCTTGTGCCCGGGCCCGGTCGGGATGAAGGCAAAACAGAGTCATTTCCCATATCCAAGAGCTCCTGTAGCAAAATAGAGTCATCTGTAGTGGGGGTAGTGGACTGGGTGCACTGCACAGCTTCCTTAATTCGTTGCAATGGTTTTGCAGGCAGTGGTATTTACGCAGTTTGAGTTTGCGCATGTATTTATATAAATCGATTTTCATTCCCGCATAATCAATGTTGGATTTGGCACTGTATGACAGACCTAAGGCACGTATGGAAGTTTCTTTAGGTGTTAGCGGGACATCTGTGAGGTTGACAACTGTTTGCGATTCGTCAGAGCCCTGACTTATCTGCGGTTCCATTGCTTGCGTGGCTTTTTTACCTTGTTCGTTGTCCCTCCGCTGTTTGTTGCAACGCCTCCTTGCTGTCCGCTTTGTGGTGGCGTTTTTTTTGCGTTTGCACCCTGAGCACAGGAGCCGAGGGTCTGTTTGCGATCCCGCTGGACTACCTCTAGCTCTTGTGCAAGGGTGAATTTGCGAAACCCCACCCTCTGTGCCAGTGCCAGCTCATTGTCGGATTCGCTGTCGATGTTGGAGCTGCCATCCAAGATAGATGAGGCTTCAATCCCTGCCACCTGTGATGTTTGTCTTGAGAGGGGCGGGTTAGTGGTTGGGGTGGCATGTGTTGTTTTTAGGCGATCATATTTCTTGGCAAACGTAAAAATTTGGCCGTGCTCATAGTCGAGGCGGTCCCTTTGAAACTTATACGCTTTACGTCGTTTGATCACATCCTCTTCCCTCTTTAAACGGACCAACATATCATCACAGTACTTTGCCATCAGGGGCGAACTTGGCAATTTCTCAATTTCCTAATTTAGTCTGTCAATTTCTACAAGTAATTTGGCCCTGCCCGTTTCTGCATATTGTATGAGTATTATCATGAGCTTCCTGGAGGACTCCAAATTATATTCCACCCAGGGTTCTCATATGATGGAGCGAGCATAATCCTTAAACCACGCGGAACCCTACCGACCTCCAAATACCCAGTCAATGAACAATGTTCCCACCACTTGGACTGCTCAGCTTTGCTTGCCTTCTCTAAAGCCTTGAACAAATCCTTTGCATTACCATACGTTTCTTGCGAGGGGGCTGTCAACACAATAGCTGTTCTATCCCCTGCCGGGGAATCTGTAAACATACTCTTCGCTGCCTCAACTCGTCCCTGTAACGTGTCGTCAGACATGGCGTTTTAGTTGTGAGCGTTGGAATTGAAACTATGTATTTCTGTTGTTTAAAGATAGTCTGTAACGGAAAACACACTCCACACAGGACTTACTAAGGAGCTCCTTTGATTGGCAGGTACTAGCGGCGCAGCTCGTGTCCTGGGTCAACGAACGCCGACCTCCGACCCGGAACTGCTCCGACACACTTCCCCGCTCTTCGTGTGGAACTTCCACTCTCCCGGGGCACTCCGGTTACTCCTCATGAACTAGAAAAAGGGGATCCCAGCTAGAATCATTGCTTCTCACCAAAGAGCCCAATTGTGGAGGGATTCGCCAAATCCGGGTAAGCAATCCCGAAAATATTTTAGGCAAAAAGACGTCTCCAGCAGTCACGCAGGTTTTGAAAAGACGAGGCGAACCCAGGTACTGGTGCTAGTTATATATATATATCTACATATATATATATATACACACACCTATATATTACCTACTGGCGGTCCCCAGTAGGTATATATAGTTAGGATTTTTTCTCTATGGAACTTTTGAAAATTCTATGTCTAATAACTTTGGTGTTTGTGGACGGAATCGGCTGAAATTTTCAGGAAAATGACCGAATTTGTTTCTGAGCAGCCCCTAAAATTTTGGGGGAGTTTCGTCAAGGGGGGGACGAGAAAAAAGGGGGGTCCTAAAACGCGTTTTTCCCATTCATTTTTCCATAGGGCGTTTGGCCTCACTTTTAGCTCGAACGGCTGAATGGATTTACACGAAACTTGGCAAAATTGTAGGGACTGTTAGCCCGATGTGCCTTTGCTGGGTCTCAATATATGTGCTCCAGTGGATTTTGAGAAATTAACATTTAAAAAAACAGATATATCTGTGACAGCGTCCCGGATAGCGCTCCAGATAGCTCACTTTTCGCGTAACGGAGCTTTGCGAAGCGAAGCTGATTGGCTCTCCGGTGTCTGTAAACATTCTAAACAGTCCGGTGCGGCCACCATCTTGTCTCTCGGTAGGATCGAGAGACAAGAGGAGGAGAAAAACGAAGGGGGAATTTAATGAAAGGGGGCAAGGTAGACCCCTCTTGACCCCCTAGGAATGATGTTGGGTTTATTAAAGGGTCCCGTGGGGCAAATAAAAAAAATTAGATTTTTCGCGGTAGAAGCCGGGTCGCAAACTGGTAGCGAAACGGGAATTCGCCATTTTGTGTTTCGCTTTAATTAAATTACAAGATGGAGGAAAAACAATGTGAGAAATGGGTATAAGGGGGTACGGGAGACGTATCCTGACCCCCTATGTTTTCTGAGGGTGGTTGAGGAGGCTCATATATGTTGATACTTGTCTTCCAGTGGCTGCGCGTGAGCGTTTTTTTTTTTTTTTTGCTGTGTGACGTCTGTTAACGTTCGATTTGAAGGAAATCAGGAAGTGTTGACCGCCATTTTGACACTGCGAGTAAATATATTGTTAAAAATAATTGTTATAAATTAATCCGTATTGATAAACATTGTCTGCGCCATCTTGCTTTTTTTCCAATGCCACACTTTTGTCGTGCACGGCAGCCATTTTAGATGCCTTGACCAGACCCACTCTCTGCACGCCGCCGATCGTGACGTCTGTTAACGTTCGATTCGAAGGAAATCAGGAAGTGTTGACCGCCATTTTGACACTGCGAGTAAATATATTGTTAAAAATAATTGTTATAAATTAATCCGTATTGATAAACATTGTCTGCGCCATCTTGCTTTTTTTCCAATGCCACACTTTTGTCGTGCACAGCAGCCATTTTAGATGCTTTGACCAGACCCACTCTCTGCACGCTGCCGATCCTCAGCATGACTCCCCACCCTCGCAAGCATCTCCCCCACGCACTGGTCACCCCCGCTCTCTGTCTTATGCATGGGCCATAAACCTCCCCCCATTTGCGCTGCTCTTCCCTGAGAATCACACCCTGTGCCCGCCCGACACCTCCCTTTCACCCTATTCACTACCGCACCCTCTGACACTCCTCTTCCTCTGTGTCCGATTGTCCAGGCCGGTCCCAGGCTATCACCTAGCCCTGCGGATGTAGTTTATGGCCTCAACTGTAAAGAATCACCCCTCTTCAAAGGAGTTACAGTAGATCAAGATACAATCTGATAACCATCCTGTATTGTGATTGGGGAGGGGATTCTCACTGTGAGGGTGTGTGGGACCGAGCCTGAAGCGGAAGATTCCAGGGATGCCTTTTTGTACATCAAAGTCTTCACAATTATGTGTCACATTAAAAATATATAGCACTCCAACAAAGTAGTAGTATTATAACACTTTAATAACTTATAAATATATACATCGCAACAAAAACAGTAAACACCTTAAAACATTTTTTATTTAAAACAGAAGCAACAATGGTCAGTAGCGGTCTGTTGTGCGAATAGTCCCAAGGCAGCATATTTACCTAGAGTGGTGCTGTGTAGGACATTCTGAATGGAAATTAAACAGAACTATAACCATCTACTTCCAATAATATAACTTTTATGCCCAAATTACGCAAAGATTTAGCTAATCTGCTAAAGGGGGGAGTCGCCATCTCTTTACAATAATCAATAATGAAAAATCGACATCAATAGGGTTGTCCGTATTCCCGATGCAGCACTATAGTGCAACATACACAGCACCTGGGGTGTCAAGAGTGAACAGGTCCTAGCTGCTTAACCAATGACTGACAAATGCTATATTAAACACTTACTATGTATAATACTTGCGTTCACAATAGTTTTACTTTACAAAACAGAACAAAAGATGCCCCCTGTAAGTAAACCCATATTAGCTGTTTCAGTTATTGAACATCCTAAGGTTTTATGACATGGTGAACAGTAGTGATATCCTGGGCGGGTGATGGAACTGGGTTTGTTAATGGAAAAACATCTACAGAGAAAACTATTGGTGAATTATACTTCTCCGGAAATTTAAAACTCACAAATGTTTCATTTGTGTAATCGTTTCATAAACACGTACATTAAAAAATTAAATACGCTCCACTGTTTTAGAAAATCTTTACAGTTTGCTACGTCACCCTTTAAAGTTACAACTACGAAAACCTACTTACTTAAGCTGTTGAATTCGGCTTCAAATGTAAAGCATAAGTTCAAGCTAGCATATCATATTTCTAAAAGGTTAAACATAATTGATATGCAAATTTAAATACTACCCTTTCTTAATGGTGACACCTTATCTGTCCTATATCCCACAATATCCATGAGCAAAGCAAAAGAAATTCTGAGGCCCTGAAGAAATAAGGCTTACTGTGGGGTTCAACTCAATCTGGTGTTTGGGCGCTTTCATGTTTTGGGGTGATATTCTGTGACAGGGTGCAGGCACCAGAAGAATTTTAGCCTAGTTAATCACATTGGAGAATGAGGGTCTGGGTAAATATCTAATCTGGTGAAGAACCATCCCTTTTTTAAACCCCATGGTGACCAACTATAGTTTATTCTCTATTTCGTTTCCTTGCCATAACAAAATAAAAGTCTTGGGTTATTTATGGAAGGGAAGACTTTTTGTTTCTTCCAATTTTTTTTAAAAAACAAAGGTTTAAGGAAAGGCAACCCTTAATGTCCATGTTTTCCACAGAAATTTGCCTTTGAAAACTAGAGGCAATAAATAAGGCCGAAATCTGTATTTTGTTTTTGGATACACATGTCATTTGTGTCTGTGTATTCATTTTTATGCATGACTTTATATGGAATGGTTAAAATAACTTATGATGCAACTTAACAGGAAAGATCACAAACATTCCAATGAGTGCTATGTCCCAGGTTTTACATAAAGTAGTGTTTACATAGAGTGGTGCTGTGTAGGACACTCTGAATAGAAATTAAGCAGAACTATAACCATCTACTTCTAATAATATAACTTTTATGCCCAAATTACGCAATTACTCAATTTTCGATGATTAATCAAATGGCCTTTTTTTTCTGCTTCACTAGACATCCTTCATAGCCAATGACTGCATATTTTCCATTATTGAAAAAACTAAAGTGACAACTTCCTCATCCTTAATTTGTCTTTCTTTGTTCCTTAAGATGTCATCTGTGTCAACCTCTTCCGAGAATGCAGATGCGTTAGGGATTTCCTTGTGTTTCTTAATAGCATTGGTGTCTGCACACTTCTTTGTCAATTCTGTGAACATGACAGCTGCTTCATAGACAGACAATATCTTTGTTAAGTCATTAGTGTTAAGTGTGTCTGAAACTACAGTGACCTTCTCTGTTTTACTTTCCTCAGACACAACAGAGTTTTGTGTGTTGTTCTTCTGAGCGACAATTATTCCAGATGTTATTCTAGCGTTGTTCTAGCGTTTCACTTGCCATTCAGCGGTTTTCCGCCCGCTTTTGCTGCACTGTGCCTCGTCAGTAGCGGTCTGTTGTGCGCATAGTCCCAAGGCAGCAGAATGCGCTGAGATCTTGACGGCACCCAGGTCATGTCCAGTAAGTTGCCGCACTGGTTTTGGTATCCTGCAATGCTGCTCCGAAAAACGGCGTGGGGCGCCCGGGGGCGGGGGGGGGGTGGGCGGTGGGGAGGCGGCGTGAACGGGCCTCCCCAGGTGGAGGCTCGTCTGCTGTAGTGGGGCGCCCCTTTACCGTTTCAGTTGCCATTCCGCCTGCTTTTGCTACACTGTGCCTCTTCCGCCATTCAGCTGTTTACTGCCCGCTCTTGCAGCTACAGCGTCTCGCTCACCATGTAGTTGAGTTGCTCCCACTCTTGCGGTGCAGCGATAGGCGGCTGCCACAGGACTCTTAAAATGGTGGCCGGCTCTTCAGATTTGGGCGTGGTCCACTAAAATGGCCCTGGGACACCTTGGAACTCGGACACTTGTCTGCTAGCGCTTGGGCTCCATTCTCGAAAGCGTCCCCTCAGCCTTGAAGATTCTATAAAAGTCTTGGGGTCCCCCGACTCCCGCAGGCTTCCGGTGGGGAGCAGCTGCCATGATTGCTTGCGGAATGGCCACAACGGAGCTACGAGATGGTGGTGCTCTCATGCTGACGCCAGCTTCAGTCTGAAACATCCAGAAACACTGTAGACTATCAATTCGATGAGTTCCGGTGGAGCCCCAACGTGACCCGGTAGGGAAGAACTTGCCCTCCCCTTTTTTGAGTGATGGTTCTTGTTGCCTGTCCCCTCTGTTGTCATCTAACGGAACCTTTTTTGATTGCCGAGTGAGAAAAAAAAGGTGGGTCTTTCATCGTTTGGGAAAAAAAAATGTTTTAATCCAATGAAAAGTGTTATTTTTAGGTCATATGATCAAGCCTTCCATCATTAGGAAACCAAAAGTAAAATGAACCAATGAAAAGTTTCACATGACCTGTTATGCGGCTTTGGGTTATAAAAAACATACAAAACTCGTTGGCCCATGAGGCGGCGTCAGTAGCGGACCGATGTGCGAATAGGCCGAAGGCAGCACAACGCGCCGAGATCCGGATGGCACCGAGGTGGTGTCCAGCAAGTTGCCGCACTGGTGTGGCCATCCTACAATGCTGCGCCGAAAGACGGCGTGTCTCCCACTCAAAATACATAAAATGGCGAAAGACGGCGTGTCTCCCACTCAAAACATATAAAATGGCGAAAGACGGCGTGTCTCCCACTCAAAACACATAACATGGCGAAAGACGGCGTTTCTCCCACTCAAAACACATAAAATGAAGTCTAGACTAAAAGGCAATGATCATATTTTCTACTCTTGCTATAGTTCTTCATGCACTGAGGGTGCTGTAGAAAAAAATAGAAAAATGTACCCGATTCAGCACTATAGTGCAACATACACAGCACCTGGGGTGTCAAGAGTGAACAGGTCCTAGCTGCTTAACCAATGACTGACAAATGCTATATTAAACACTTACTATGTATATTACTTGTGTTCACAATAGTTTTACTTTACAAAACAGAACAAAAGATGTCCCCTGTAAGTAAACCCATATTAGCTGTTTCAGTTATTGAACATCCTAAGGTTTTATGACATGGGGAACAGTAGTGATATCCTGGGCGAGTGATGGAACTGGGTTTGTTAATGGAAAAACATCTACAGAGAAAACTATTGGTGAATTATACTTCTCCGGAAATTTAAAACTCACAAATGTTTCATTTGTGTAATCGTTTTATAAACATGTACATTAAAAAACTAAATACGCTCCACTGTTTTAGAAAATCTTTACAGCTTGCTAGATCACCCTTTAAAGTTACAACTACGAAAACCTACTTACTTAAGCTGTTGAATTCGGCTTCAAATGTAAAGCATAAGTTCAAGCTAGCATATCATATGTCTAAAAGGTTAAACATAATTGATATGCAAATTTAAATACTACCCTTTCTTAATGGTGACACCTTATCTCTCCTATATTCCACAATTTCCATGAGCAAACCAAAAGAAATTCTGAGGCCCTGAAGAAATAAGGCTTACTGTGGGGTTCAACTCAATCTGGTGTTTGGGCGCTTCCATGTTTTGTGGTGATATTCTGTGACAGGGTGCAGGCACCAGAAGAATTTTAGCCTAGTTCATCACATTGGAGAATGAGGGTCTGGGTAAATATCTAATCTGGTGAAGAACCATCACTTCTTTAAACCCCATGGTGACCAACTATAGTTTACTCTCTATTTCGTTACCTTGCCATAACAAAAAAAGAGTCTTGGGTTATTTATGGAAGGGAAGACTTTTTGTTTCTTCCAATTTTTTAAAAAAAACAAAGGTTTAAGGAAAGGCAACCCTTAATGTGCATGTTTTCCACAGAAATTTGCCTTTGAAAACTAGAGGCAATAAATAAGGCCGAAATCTGTATTTTGTTTTTGGATACACGTGTTACTTGTGTCTGTGTATTCATTTTTATGCTTGACTTTATATGGAATGGTTAAAATAACTTATGATGCATCTTAACAGAAAAGATCACAAACATTCCAATGAGTGCTATGTCCCAGGTTTTACATAAAGTAGTGTTTACCTAGAGTGGTGCTGTGTAGGACACTCTGAATGGAAATTAACCAGAACTATAACCATCTACTTCCAATAATATAACTTTTATGCCCAAATTATGCAAAGATTTAGCTAATCTGCTAAAGGGGGGAGTCGCCATTTCTTTTCAAAATTTATTCACCCATCCGTAGCCTCTCTAATCTCCATTACAATGTGTTTGTTGCTGTCGCTAGCTGATGAAAAAACTAAAGTGACAACTTCCTCATCCTTAATTTGTCTTTCTTTGTTCCTTAAGATGTCATCTGTGTCAACCTCTTCCAAGAATCATCAGCGTGCATAAATACGAAAATGTTTTTACTTACCACGTACTTGACATTTTACAGCTTTTCATATTTGCTATTAAAAAAACATTGAAATTCACTGAAAAAACCATAGGTTATAGACCATATATAGTTAGGAATTAGCATTTACAAAACCTTAATTTACTCGCACAAAACAATAGAAATTTGAATATATAGTTAGTTGCAATAACTATATATTGCGCACCCGCAATCCACTGCTGATGATGTCACATATTACATCATTCATGACATGGTCATTAACATCACTGATGACATCACTGATGACATCTTAAATGACATCACTGATGACATCTCAAATGACATCACGGATGACATCTCAAATGACATCACTGATGACATCACTGATGACATCTCATTTGACATTACTGATCACATCACTGATAATATTATTCATGTGATAATATGATGAACCTCTTCAGACTCTAATATAACCTTAGATACAATCAGTGTAAACAGACACTCACAGACTGTCACTCATCCATGGAGTTACTCACACACCTAGTCAGTCATGCAAAGAATCAATCACACCTCCATTTCCTCAACTATACAGTTATACACACCTTACTTATTCAAACATATACTAACACATATTTACTCTCTTATACAATCCCTGATACAAGTTCACAATGATCCATACAGCCACTCACACATTCACTGGCTCTTATGCACAGTTATTTATATATGTCAACTCTCACATGTACTGTGTTTTACATATGTACTTACTTTGACATGTATCACTGAGATATCCATTCACTCACCAATACACTCATGCACACAGTCAACCGCCCATACAGCTGTTTCCACATGCATTTTTGAACCCATACATCTAGTGAATCAACTGCTCACACATCTATGCACAGAGTCACACACCTCCCAGTCACCCACACATACACACTCAGTCTCCCATACAAATACTTGGGCAACCAATCAATAAACCAAATTGTGGTAAAATCGATTACCTATACTTAATTTGCTATCAATAATCAATAAGAATAACTCAGAAAAATAAGAGGCAAAATCCGGGATATTGAGGTTAACTCAAAAGGGTTTTATTCCTGTAAAAGGAATTGGGTTATTGGCTCGAGCCAAGGTGGCATAACCATTCCATCACCACACAGGGTTCAGGAAGGGAAGACAGACAACATATTGTTTACAGAAATACAGATATATAGTCAATGCATTACAATGTATGAGCATGTAGTAGGCGTAACAGTAGGCGTAACAGCTGGAAAAGAAGAGATAAAACATGGAAACGTCACAAAACGTCATTAAAAAGGCGGTATAATAGGCGTGCATAAAGGCGTACACTAGAAACGTCATTGATCATGAGGTCACAAAATGGGTGGATACATAAGAGAATCTTGCAATGTCAGCAGAAATATATGGCAGAGATGCGCGCGCAGCTGCTTGACGTGTGTCTGACGTATAACCAGAAGGTGAAGGGACTTGACATTTCGCACTACAAGTGTAGACATAAGTGTAGACATAAGTCTGGGATGTCAGATCAACCTAATCCCAAATCGTATCTGGTATCATATGTTTAAGGAACAGTAGTGTCTGGAAGGGAAAAGGTCTCTCGGGCAGGGACTACTCTATACTGTCTGCATGTATGCGTCTACGTGTTGGCATGCGGGGTGAGGGGGCATGGTCCTACCATGGCAACGGAGTCTATGAATTACTTGCACGGAGACAGAAGAACCGGGCCCTCTGCTCCTGCAGCTGGGAGGATGTTTACTTGAACTACGAGACAGGAATGTGTTTTCGAGGAGTGGAACAGATAATTCGAAGGTTGAAGACGGTCTTGGCAGGCAGAGGTTAGGCTATGCGCCGGAGCCGCGCAGGGAAGTAAGGTGGGGGCCACTGGCACAGAGGTAGCCTGGGCTGAGGCCCTTGGAGTCAGGAAGCAGGAGAGAACTCGAAAAAGGCTCAATGGCATATTCTGGGCCTACTTCGCCAGAGCTTAAAAACGTGTAAAGTGTACCACAAAAAGACGGTGGCACAACATATATAGGAACTGAATATTCAAACCGTTCATGGCGGATCTGAAAGAGGACAAGTCAAAGATGGACGCAAATGTATTTGCGTCTTCATGGCTGGCACAGGAGGGAAATAACATGCACTGCAAGCTAGTACATGGAGACGGTGGGGTACTCGCTGGGGAACACTACTTGATCAAAAATTATATTTCCTCATTCCCTCCTTGTTCCCCACGGACCCTTCATGAAACATCGATTCTCATTAATTGATCGACTTGTTCACTTAACATCATTTGCTCTTCTTTCTTTAGGCGCTTTGAATGAGACCTGGAACGTGGAACACATGAAGTGGCACACAGGCCGCAAATTGCCGGTCCACATTGGATACACAGGCAACAACTGAATACTACAAGAAAACCAATACCTAGGAGGGATAGGATCTTCCACCCCCAGGCAGATAACGTTGTCCAGAACCAACCGGACCAAGTCCAGGTGCCTGGAGTCTGATGAATTAAACTTGCGATCTTATGGAGACGTGTAATAGCTTTGTACACGGATGGTGCGTTATTAGGGATGAAAATACAGCAGCTTGACCCGATGACCTTACAAGCTCCACCCCTATCTGCCAAGATGACGTCAATAACAAGACGATTTTGAAGAACAACAACCCGCATAGCGGACTGCTCCTCCGTTAAGTTACCTAGAGCTGAAGCGGTCTCAAGTACCACTGCTTCGAGGGTTCTGGTCAATCTACGGATTAGTTTACTATTTGAAACAGTACCTAGGTAGGGGAAGAAACCTTTATTGAAATCTGTATATTGTTCCCATGTAGTTTCTTTATAATTGACAAGCGGGAGATCTCTCTTGTATCTATGCTTAACCAGATTGGTGTTTCTATGATAGTCGGGAGGGGCTAGAAAAACAGGTGGCAGAAGGAATGCAATATAACAAGTGCCATCCCAGTCTAAAGGCAAACGGACATATGCGGTGTGACCACAAACAAAATAGGAATGACGTAGAGCCCTAAACGTGGATCTACCATGATCAGTAAATTCAACTACAGTGGTACATTTACTATGACCTACGTGTACAGAACCATTCTTGCGAACACATAGTTCACCAGTAACAGGCAAGACTGCCATAGCAGGTAGAACAGGAGCAGCTTCGGATTCGACAGATAAAATCATGAAAGTGACTGTGTAATTTCCTAACCCATATACTTCGTTTTCTAGATCAGTTCCAGTATCAACGGGGAGTCCCTCCTTGTCAGGGTAGCATACCTTAAGCAGGACTAAGTTCAGGTCACCCCAAACCCAGTTACCGTCATAAATAGCAGCAGTAGAAACTAGGGAATTGAGCATTTTAAACCACGCGGCACATGTGCCATTGTGAGTGAACGGGTACGGGAAAAGGGGCAAAACACCCTTGTTTTCTTGGTAAGGAGGGAGACGACCACATATCCAGCAATTAGTAGCATTAGTAGCCTGATGGGAGTGATGTAACATACTGATGAAAGTGTTGTTGCGCAGCGCAAGTCTATATGATAATTCATGAGACGGTAATTCACTAAAAGAATGTTCAGTAGTAGCATTATAAGTAGCACGCTTGATTATAGGGTAGTATATATGCAGAAGAATACCAGCAGTGATAACCAGCAAACATAGGAAAAACATAACAAGTAATGTCATTATACAGCGACTACGAAGTGATTTGCAATACGCCTTTTTCTTATGTTGTCTTTGTCTATCTGTCTCTCTATCTTGATCTAGGGGATACATGTCAGAAACTAATTTAACCGATTCACCTAGGGGAGGACTTAAACAATTAAACTGTCTGACTTGCTAGATCGTAACTTTTGTCTGTAAATTTCTGAAGCGGTTTTCTCAACCAAAGGGAGTTTCGTGTCAGTTTGTGGAGGAGGGCAGGGCTTAGTGTCCAAGTCCGAAGGAAGTCCAAAGTATTTCTTTACGTGGCTGGAATGCAGCCACCCTTTCCTGCCCTCGATTTTTACAGCGGTCCTCGTCGTAAGCAGAACCAACTTCGGCGACTGCCAGCGGGGCTCCAGCGGGCTCTTCCGATCGAAATTTCGGACATATACAAAGTCACCAGGTACCACTTCATGGGGCTTCGTCTCAGTGTTGTCGGGAAAGGCTGCAGCTACCTGTGAACGACAAGATTGTAGTGCAGACATCAAGGAGGCAAGGTAATCTGTCAGCATAAGACAATCAACATCAGTTATTTTACGCGGGATGGGCGTCCCCCACATATTCGGTGGCCTACCGAAGACCACTTCATACGGGGATAGTCCAGAACGGGAATGGGCCACCATCCTCATATAGAAGAGGGCGACCGGCAAGGCAACTATCCAGTCTATACCTTTATCTCTACAGATCTTGGAAAGTCGGATTTTCAATGTTTGATTATGACGCTCCACGAGACCTGCTGCCTCGGGATGCCGGACACAATGGAACTTCCACTTGTAACCTAACAGAAGTGTAACGTGTTCCATTAGCTTGGATGAGAATGGCTGGCCATTATCTGAGTACACGATACGGGGCAAACCATACCGCGGGAAGTATTCACGAACCAACTGCTTGGCAGTGGTCGGAGCAGTGTAGTCGGGAACTGGGTATGCCTCTATCCATCGGGAAAGAACACACACGACTACGAGAACATACTTGAATCCTCGACACCGTTCCATCTGGATATAATCCATCTGGAGGACTTCAAAAGGGTGATCGGGAGGCTGAAATCCACCTTGTTCTACGGGGATGCTTTTACCTGGATTGAACTGACCACAAATCATGCAAGTACGTACTTTCTGTTTGGCTGCTGCCCGTAAGTTTTTATTGGACCATATGTGTTGAATACTGTCTAGCATTGCTTTCTCACCAAGGTGTGCAGGACTATGTATTGTATTAATGATGACTTGTACCATAGAGTCGGGGAGAAACCATGTAGATTTTCCCTTCGTCATCCATCCCTGGTCTGTTTGGACCCCTCCTAGTCTAGTCCATTCCTTAATTTCATCTGGTGTTGCATGTGACTGTATGTCGATCACATCATGTGCGGGATCCCTAACTGTCATGCAGTGTGCTGGTACCCCTATTTGTGTCTGATCAGTTACATGAGTTCGGTTCTGAGCGGTCTGCTTTGCTGTTCGGTCTGCCAGGTCATTACCCTGGGAAATGACATCAGTAATCTTAGTGTGTGCCTTGCATTTCATGATAGAGATTGCAGTAGGTAGATGTATTGCATCTAACAGAGCTTGAATGAGGGGACCATGCTGGATGTTGGCACCGTGAGAAGTTAAATAACCTCTCTCTCGCCAGAGGACTCCAAAGTCGTGAACGACTCCGAATGCATAACGTGAATCAGTATATATGTTAACTCTCTTATTTCGGGCTTGAATACATGCTTGTGTCAGAGCAATAAGCTCTGCTGCTTGGGCTGACAAAGTGTCAATACAATTGGTTTCAATGACTTCCGTGTCTGTCGTGACGGCGTAAGCTGCCACTAATTCACCTGTCTTTGTTCTCATACATGAACCATCCACATAAAGTGTCAGGTCTGGATCTGGTAACGGGACATCTGTCAAGTCTTGTCTGGGTTTTGTTGTGATAGTAATAACTTCAATGCAATCATGTGCCAATGGATCTACCCCATTTACTGGCAATAACGTGGCAGGATTCAATGTGCTGCAGCGTCTGATTTCGATGTGTGGCTGAAACAATGTCAATTCATAACCTGTCAGTCTTGCTATGGTTAGGTGTTGGGTCTGAGTTCGATTCAAGAGGACTTCTACAGAATGTGGAACCTGTACTGTCAATGGATGTCCTAACACAATAGAATCACTCTGTCTGATTGCTAAAGCTGTAGCTGCAACTGATTTCAAACATGCTGGAAGGGCTTGTGCGACTGGGTCTAATGTACTGGAAAAATAAGCACAAGGCTTATGTGAACCTGCTTGTTCCTGGGTGAGGACTGACAATGCAGTACCTTCACGTTCTGTAACAAAAAGTGTAAAAGGCTTACTGTAACATGGTGTCGCTAAAACAGGTGCTTGACATAAGGCTTTCTTTAAGTCCTCAAAAGCTTGTGTATGTTCCTGAGTCCAAGGGAGGACAGACGAAGTCGCTGTCTCCTGCGTTGTTAACTGAATGAGTGGCTTTGCTAGAAATGCATATTGGGGAATCCATTGTCTACAGTATGAGGTGAGGCCTATAAAGGCCCGTACCTCCTTTTGTGTTCTGGGTGGTGACATGTTTACAATTAACTGAATGCGATCAGGTGTGAGCTGTCTCCCCACTTTGGACAGCAAGTGACCCAGGTACACAACTTGCTGAACACAGAATTGTAGCTTCGAAGGAGACACCTTGTGTCCCTTGTCAGCCAGGAAATTCAAAACAATCAGAGATGCATTTTCACATTCGGGTTCGCTTCGAGCGGTGATCAGCAGATCATCGACATACTGAAGCAGAGCAGTGTGAACTGGCATGTGGATACTGTCTAGTTGTTTTTTCAATGCTTGGCTATAGATGCTGGGGCTTTCTGTGAACCCTTGAGGTGCACGGGCAAATTTAAAAGATCGTCCATTTAAACTGAATCCGAACAAATATTGGCTTTCCGGATCAATGGGAACACTGAAGAAAGCATTCTTGAGATCGATTACAGTAAAGAACGCTGCTTCGGAATCAATGGCTGTCAGCAACGAAGAGATATCTGGGACCACAGGGTACTGCGGTACAATGCATTTGTTCAATTCGCGCAGATCAATAACCAATCGATAAACAGGTGGGGAATTCTGGTCAGTACGTTTGAGAACAGGAATGATAGGGGAATTACACACATTAGAGTCGGTTTCCACAACCACACCTTGTGCGATTAGCTCGTCAATGATTCTCAGTAAAGCCACTACAGCATCTGGAGGTAACTTGTATTGTCGAATTCGTGGTAATACCACTCCTGCTTTAAGTGTGACTCGATACGGAGTAATGTGCATGCAACCTACATCAGTGGGGCCCTGCGCCCACAGGTGGGCAGGGACGTTCTGTAATCGGGGATCCATGTCTCTCAATACATAATGGCCTTTGAAATCTCGCAAAAATAATCGTACTCCCTCGGGAGAACAACAAATAATAGCCCCTAGAGCTTTCAGTGTTTTAATGCCCAATAGATTTTCTGGACAGGATTTCGTGAGCAATAAGTCTGTAGTCCGTGTCAGAGGACCTACTGCAAGAGGGAGGGGTTGTGATACTTCGTTGATAATCGGTTTTCCTGAAAATCCGAGGGACACGTTCTGTGAGCCTGAGAGGGGTGCCCCTGGTACTTCACTGTGACTTATCGTGGTTCTGCTTGCCCCTGTATCAATGAGAAACTTTCTGTCTTTCCCTAAAACTTGACTATGTACATAAGGACCATTCTGATCTACAGGAACTTCAATAAGGGGCAAGCGGAATTCACTCTCTAGGCTGTTTCATGTGTATCGTTGGTAGTCAGGGTAATCGTTCTGTGCATACTGATACATTTGCTGTGTCGTGGTTTGCGTTGCAGTAATGGGCTGTTGCTGAGGTATCGCTACTGTCTGTGAAGGGGCTGGCATGGGTGCGATCTGCTGTGTATTCTGGGGTACTTGTTGTGAAGTCTGATCTTGTCTAGGAGGACGCGGTCTTTCTTTTCTCGTGCATCTTAGTTATTGAAGTTCTGATTCTTCGGTACATGTTATCTATACTGGCTTCTTTGTCATGCTGACCATCGGATATATGTCGGCCCCACTTGTGGAGTGCTTTCAAATCATCCGGGTTCGCACCCGGCCTATCTGCTTCTCGAATAAAACAGTTTATAAGAAACCGTAATAGCTTGGCTTTAGTATCCACTTTCTGATGCTCCATGGCCTCTTTAATGCTTTCAGGCCCTACTCCTGTCTGCACAAACTTATATATTCGATCCATATGTTCTGTCATTTCAGGTAGTGACATTAGGAAGTTCGTGACTCGCCGTAAACGTACTGATGCAAGTAACATGTCTACATCATTCTTTTTACCAGGTACCGGATCATATCTACAATCTGCAAGGCGATCTCCATAAAATGTAATATCTGTTCTAGGTGTACGCTGTTGCGCTATTTCTCTAAGACTCAGGCGATGATTTGGTGGCGGAGTCTGGTAACCAGCCCCTCCGGACGCGCCTCCTGAGGCACCGTCTCCGAAAGGGTTAGTCGGATCTGTATCAAGGGAAGTAGGAGGATTCTGGGGAGGAGTAGCTTGCGGGGGAGGAAGAGCATAAGGGTTCAGACCGTTAGGCACAGGCCCTGGCGCAGGCAAGGGCGCAGGCAATGGGGTATTAACATAGGTGGGAGCAACATCATCTAAGTAGGAAGAAAGGAAAACGTCCTTTGCTGTCCTCGGGTGTGTCTTAGTCGGGAGCAATGGGGGTGGTAGGTCCTTCGGTATTTCTGGAGAGGCCTTAGGCAGGCCTTTTGACAGGATGGGGAACATGCCATTCATAAGCGTATTTCGCTGTCTGTCTACTTGCTCTAATTTTACTCTGATACCTTCCTCTACTAATGCGTCTTCTCGGACCTTGTCGGGTTCTTCCTTACTCTTTTCTTCTAGTCTGTGAGCTTTTTCTGTGCGTCTATGCGACTCTTTACGCCATAACTCGATGGCATCTTTCTGTGACTGTCTGGCTTTCTTTTTCCATAATGCTTCTTCTACTCTCATGATGCAATCTGCATCCCATGTCCCAGCAGCGGGCCATCTCTGATTCTCGGACAGTTCTTTAGTGTAGTCTACCCACAAGTCGAGAAATAAAACAGCATCTAAGCCATGTTTATGGTACATAAAGTACCCTGGAGTGTCCCTAGGTGGAATGGGAACAGCTTCCTCTAAAACCCCCTTACGGGTTTTTATTTGTCTTAATTTAGAGAACAACGGCATTCTGAAATCTGGCTACTTGATTCTTACTCAGATATGAACACACTATACATAAGACACGTCGAAGCACAACAATGAAAATCGAACATTCACTCATACCACGACATTTGAATGACACATTAAAAACATTTCAAGAACGAACCACATTAATTGAATACAATAACAAGTGCAACAGGATGTACCGCTAAACGGCACGGATACACCTTATACAGGTGCAGACTAGATGTACTGCTATACAGTACAGATACACTGCTAAACAGTGCAGACCAGGCTCGTGCACCCGAACCTGTCTTGACCGGCACAAACTAATGCGCACGTCAGGATGCGTCCCTAGCAACGGTACTCACCAGGAAGCACGGAAACGGAAGGCCTCGGAAACTCTGGACTGGACTCAACACGGACTGGATTCGGACTCGACTCGCGACGTGGATACTTCGGAACTTCGGAACCTGGCGGGCCTCGGTATACCACGGATCTTGCTCTCTCAGCTAGGCTCGGGTTGGGATCCTCCGCACTCCTCACCGCCTCGTCTGGGTGTCGATCGCAGCCTCAGTCACCTCCGTTGGCCTGAGGGAGATACAGGAAATCCTGCGGATACGCGTAGTTGTCCGTCCGGCTGTGGCAGGGGGCTAGGCCTGCAACGCACCGCCGGCGCGTGGGGTGGGGGAGGGGTCCCTGTTCGGGCGCCAGAACTGTGGTAAAATCGATTACCTATACTTAATTTGCTATCAATAATCAATAAGAATAACTCAGAAAAATAAGAGGCAAAATCCGGGATATTGAGGTTAACTCAAAAGGGTTTTATTCCTGTAAAAGGAATTGGGTTATTGGCTCGAGCCAAGGTGGCATAACCATTCCATCACCACACAGGGTTCAGGAAGGGAAGACAGACAACATATTGTTTACAGAAATACAGATATATAGTCAATGCATTACAATGTATGAGCATGTAGTAGGCGTAACAGTAGGCGTAACAGCTGGAAAAGAAGAGATAAAACATGGAAACGTCACAAAACGTCATTAAAAAGGCGGTATAATAGGCGTGCATAAAGGCGTACACTAGAAACGTCATTGATCATGAGGTCACAAAATGGGTGGATACATAAGAGAATCTTGCAATGTCAGCAGAAATATATGGCAGAGATGCGTGCGCAGCTGCTTGACGTGTGTCTGACGTATAACCAGAAGGTGAAGGGACTTGACATTTCGCACTACAAGTGTAGACATAAGTGTAGACATAAGTCTGGGATGTCAGATCAACCTAATCCCAAATCGTATCTGGTATCATATGTTTAAGGAACAGTAGTGTCTGGAAGGGAAAAGGTCTCTCGGGCAGGGACTACTCTATACTGTCTGCATGTATGCGTCTACGTGTTGGCATGCGGGGTGAGGGGGCATGGTCCTACCATGGCAACGGAGTCTATGAATTACTTGCACGGAGACAGAAGAACCGGGCCCTCTGCTCCTGCAGCTGGGAGGATGTTTACTTGAACTACGAGACAGGAATGTGTTTTCGAGGAGTGGAACAGATAATTCGAAGGTTGAAGACGGTCTTGGCAGGCAGAGGTTAGGCTATGCGCCGGAGCCGCGCAGGGAAGTAAGGTGGGGGCCACTGGCACAGAGGTAGCCTGGGCTGAGGCCCTTGGAGTCAGGAAGCAGGAGAGAACTCGAAAAAGGCTCAATGGCATATTCTGGGCCTACTTCGCCAGAGCTTAAAAACGTGTAAAGTGTACCACAAAAAGACGGTGGCACAACATATATAGGAACTGAATATTCAAACCGTTCATGGCGGATCTGAAAGAGGACAAGTCAAAGATGGACGCAAATGTATTTGCGTCTTCATGGCTGGCACAGGAGGGAAATAACATGCACTGCAAGCTAGTACATGGAGACGGTGGGGTACTCGCTGGGGAACACTACTTGATCAAAAATTATATTTCCTCATATTTTTTACATATGTACTTACTTTGACATGTATCACTGAGATGTGTTTGTTGCTGTCGCTAGCTGATGAAAAAACTAAAGTGACAACTTCCTCATCCTTAATTTGTCTTTCTTTGTTCCTTAAGATGTCATCTGTGTCAACCTCTTCCAAGAATCATCAGCGTGCATAAATACGAAAATGTTTTTACTTACCACGTACTTGACATTTTACAGCTTTTCATATTTGCTATTAAAAAAACATTGAAATTCACTGAAAAAACCATAGGTTATAGACCATATATAGTTAGGAATTAGCATTTACAAAACCTTAATTTACTCGCACAAAACAATAGAAATTTGAATATATAGTTAGTTGCAATAACTATATATTGCGCACCCGCAATCCACTGCTGATGATGTCACATATTACATCATTCATGACATGGTCATTAACATCACTGATGACATCACTGATGACATCTTAAATGACATCACTGATGACATCTCAAATGACATCACGGATGACATCTCAAATGACATCACTGATGACATCACTGATGACATCTCATTTGACATTACTGATCACATCACTGATAATATTATTCATGTGATAATATGATGAACCTCTTCAGACTCTAATATAACCTTAGATACAATCAGTGTAAACAGACACTCACAGACTGTCACTCATCCATGGAGTTACTCACACACCTAGTCAGTCATGCAAAGAATCAATCACACCTCCATTTCCTCAACTATACAGTTATACACACCTTACTTATTCAAACATATACTAACACATATTTACTCTCTTATACAATCCCTGATACAAGTTCACAATGATCCATACAGCCACTCACACATTCACTGGCTCTTATGCACAGTTATTTATATATGTCAACTCTCACATGTACTGTGTTTTACATATGTACTTACTTTGACATGTATCACTGAGATATCCATTCACTCACCAATACACTCATGCACACAGTCAACCGCCCATACAGCTGTTTCCACATGCATTTTTGAACCCATACATCTAGTGAATCAACTGCTCACACATCTATGCACAGAGTCACACACCTCCCAGTCACCCACACATACACACTCAGTCTCCCATACAAATACTTGGGCAACCAATCAATAAACCAAATAGTTACTTATATAGCTACTGATCCACACAAGCAGCAGTTTACAGAACAACAGACATAATGATGCACAAATTAAGACAGTTTAGTCACTAACCCATGCACTCAGTGAGACACATTTAATCACTCACTCATACAGTCAGTCATGCACCTACTAAATCCTTCATCCAGACACTTATACATCCACTCATTCTTCAATATGTAAGACATATTTTAACTTTACAGAAACATACAGTCAGTGATGTCATCAGTGATGTCACTGACCATGTCATGAATGATGTAATATGTGACATCATCAGCAGTGGATTGTGGGTGCGCGATATATAGTTATTGCAACTAACTATATATTCGAATTTCTATGGTTTTGTGCGAGTAAATTAAGTTTTTGTAAATGCTAATTCCTAACTATATATGGTCTATAACCTATGGTTTTTTTCAGTGAATATATATATATATATATATATATATATATATATATACTGAAAACACCATAGGTTTCACACCAGTTATAGTTAGGAATTAGCATTTAAAAAACCTATTAAATTCACTGAAAAAACCATAGGTTTCACACCAGTTATAGTTAGCTGGAAATTTTACTGACATAAAACCATTGAAATTCCAACGTTATAGTTAGTTGGACTCACTATAACAAGAGCGCCTGCAATGCACTATATATATATTACCTACTCGCGGTCGCCAGTAGGTAGTTATAGTTAGGATTTTTTTCAATGCAAAATCTCAAAATTCTATTGTGAATAACTTTGGCACCGGTTGACGAATCTGCCTGAAAGTTTCCTCAAATTTGCCTCGCGGAGCTTCGGTCCTTCCTAGAAAGTTTGGGGGGGATTCGTGAAGTGGGGGCCGAGATAAAAGGGGGTCCCAAAATGTGTTTTCCCCATGTTAATTTCCATAGGGCGGTTGAACTCACTTTTAGCCCGAACGGCTGAATGGATTTCCACCAAACTTGGCAAAATTGTAGGGACTGATAGCCCGATGTGCCTTTGCTATGTCTCAAGATATGTGCTCCAGTGGTTTTTGAGTAATTTAGTTTCAAAAAAATATATATATCTATGGCGGCGCCCCGGTACGCGCACCGGGGAGCGCACCGGGCGCGCTACGCGACTTGCGTGCTTAAAGCTGATTGGCTCTCGGGTGTCTGTAAACATTCCAAACAGTCCGGAGCGGCCGCCATATTGTGTCTCGGTAGGAGCAAGACACAAGGGGTGGCAAAAACAAAGGGGGAATTGACCATAAGGGGGCAGAGTAGACCCCCCTGACCCCCTAGGTTTGATGTGGGGGCCATAAAAGGGCCCTGCGGGGCAAAATAATTTTTTTGGGGGGGGGATTTTCGCGGGGGAGCGCCCGGTACGCACACCGGGGAGTGCACCGGGGAGCGTACCATGGGGGAAAAAGAATGACAGACTTTTTTTAAAAAGTAGCTTTATTAATAAAATTGTTCTTTTTGATGTTTTTTTTAAAATTTTTATTTAAGTACCAACATGTAGGTAGCAATGCAGAGTCTAAACTTTAATGTACACCGTCTCCTCTGTGGATATCTTGCATGTTGTTACAGAAGTTATTGTGGTATATGGAATTCAAACCATAGTCTGTCAGGAAAGCAGAAACAACATGGAGGCAGGCGATGATAAAGAGATGTTTAATACACATTGGAGATAATATAGTGGGAGAAAGGAAGTAACTATGAGCAAAATTACTATGTAACACAAAAAAGTTGCACAGTCTCACTTTATATAATATTCCTTTTGGTACTATTTCATAATTTACATATAAAAAAGAATAATGTCTCGAACAATTTTTAATTTTTAAATAAAAATTTATTGCTGTGATTTTTCAAAATCTAAAAGAATTTCCAACATTATTTCGTCAGGTATGTCCTCATTTGGATTCCATGATTCCATTTCTTTCACACAATTAAGTAAGTCTTGGTCCAGAGACTGATCCAAAAAGTCTAATTCATCAATCTCTTCCTCAGGATTGTTCTCCAGATCAATTTCGAATGAAATATTAATTTTATTTTGTTCTCCTTCCATTTTTTGCAATAAATTGCATAAAAAATAAATATATCAGTAGAGTTAGGGCACTGTTGGGTTTAAGTTCAGACAGGTACTTGTGAGTTTTTAACAGTGAAGTTATCTTTGGGCAGTGTATGGTATGAGGTAGGAAGTAGAAATATAAAAAAGTGTATGTGAAGAAGCCTAATAAAATTCATAATTATACCAGAGAAGCCTAACTCAATCTATAACTATAACAGAGAAGCCTATCTCAATCTGTAATTATAACAGAGGGACAGTAAATAACTGTCAGAAAACGTTTTTACAAATGAACTTAAAGTGCCCCTTCACAAATTTATAACTTACCTTATAGAAAGGTGATGAAGATAAATGAGAAAATCCTTTAAAGATGTATCTCAGGTAGTTGTAGTCAAAATGGCCGTGTTTCCCTCTCATTTTTCATTTATATTCATGTACATAACCAATCAAATGTCAGGAAAAAAAGTAGGAAATGAAAGTAACATTTTAATTGGTTGTAAATTGTAACACTTCATGTGTGTTTTTGTCATGTAATTTACCTCAGGATATTTAGACAGGGCTACAGCCCAAATGGCTCAATGGAATACCATCAAATGTGGGATAATGGTAGGGACTGGTATGTAGTAGGGTCTATTCTATATTTGGTGAAAGTCTGTCTATGGTTTTTATGTAATTTCATTTCCCACATTTTTATGGGGAGCGCTTACCGGTGTGCGCCCCGGTACGCGTACCGGGAGCGCTACGGGAGTCCACCATTTTGTGTTTCAGTCGAATTGAGACACAAGATGGAGGACAAACAACGTTGGGAATGGGTAAAAAGGGGCACAGTAGACACCCCCTGACCCTCTAGGTTTTCTGAGGGGAGTTTAGGAGGGGGATATATGCCCAAAAAAAAATAATTGCGGGGGGAGCGCCCGAACGCGCACCGGGGAGCGTACCGGGGAGCGTACTCTGGTGAAAAATAGTGAAAAAAGTTAGAGAAAGATAATCATTTTGAGTGATCAGAGGTAAGGTAGCTCTGAAAAGAGCTTTTGGGTTCTGTGGCTAATTTAGGTACCTACACGTAGGTTCCAATGCACAGTCTTAAATTCAGGAGGAATATTCTATTCCCCTCATCTGAGAAGTGCACACCATATCCTCTGTAGATATCTTGCATGTTGAAACGCAAGTTTGTGTGGTATATTGAACCCATTCCATAGTCTCTCATGTAAGCAGAAACAGATTTATTCACATGTTTCCGTGTTTTCTCAAATTGTGGACAAAATTGGTTGGACCTGTCCATTTCTGTCTTTGACATATATTGGAATATACCAAGGCAGTTTGTGGAAAAAGTGTCATCAATTGATCAAAGGTGTCCTTTGAAAGCATTTCCAGACCTACCCCAGTCAAAGTGCCTAAGTCATTTCCTCCACAGTGCACTATAAAGAGGTCAGGGTTTGGCAGATGCAAAAAGGTTTTCACCAATGGTATCAATTGGTGACATCTCAATCCTCTCTGGCCAATCCACATGATTTCCACATTTGTTAAATCAAGGTTGTGAACATTTCTGCTAGCTGCATACCTTTGAGCCCAGTGGATGTAGCTATGTCCAATAATCCACACAGAATACATGATGAGAGAAGGGGGACCCTTTGCTGGATTGGACTTCGTGCTACTGGGACCTTTGCTCTTGGACTCCTGGGGCCTCATTTATGAAAAGTGATGCATCGCTGCGTGAAAACAGCGATGCGTCACTTTTCACTGCACACTCCTTGCGACATTCCTGATGCGTCATATTTAATGTATGACGCATATTGTTGCAAGGAGTTACAGATACGTCAGTATTTCTGACGCATCTGTAAGCGCAAAAGTGACGCATTGCTGGAGTGTGTCACAAAAGTGACGCAACTCCAGCAATGCGTCCTTTCACATGGGGAAAGCCCCATGTGAAAGGGCCTGCATCAGTCTTACGCGTGCTGTGAGGGAGGCGCAAGATTTTGACGCAACAGCGTCCTAAAAGTGACGCAGTGAAATCTCATAGATTTCACTGCGTCACTATTACGAGGCTTTTTGCGGGGGAACGCCCCCTCTGCATACATTATACCTGACGCAGGTATAATGTGGCGCAGGGGTTTAAAAAGTGATGCATCTACTTAGATGCGTCACTTTTTAAATATGGTGCAACAGGGTGCATTTTTTACACCGCTGGTGCGTCACAAAAAGTGACGCACCGGCGGCGCAAAACTGACGCAAGGCCTTCATAAATAAGGCCCCTGATTCTGGGCTTCTGACCTGCTTCTACACCACTGTTCACCGGACCCGATTCGCGGGTCCCGCTTCGCAGGGGAAGCCGCCGGGGAATCTGTGGAGCTGCTGTGTTGACAGAGGAGTGTTGGGGCATCTGCTCAGGGCTGCGAGCGTTCTGCAGGGACTACATCTCCCAGGAGTCCCTGCCTGGCCAATTTAGATCACCTGGCCCGCTCTCCCTGTTAGCCCCGCCCCCTGTGCACATATCGTGTAAAAGAGACTCCCTGCCTCTCACTTGTGGGACCCTTTGCTGGATTGGACTTCGTGCTACTGGGACCTTTGCTCTTGGACTCCTGGTTCTGGGCTGCTGACCTGCTTCTACACCACTGCTCGCATTACCCGCTTCGCGGGTCCCGCTTCGCAGGGGAAGCCGCTGGGGAATCTGTGGAGCTGCTGTGTTGACAGAGGAGTGTTGGGGCATCTGCTCAGGGCTGTGAGCGTTCTGCAGGGACTACATCTCCCAGGAGTCCCTGCCTGGCCAATTTAGATCACCTGGCCCGCTCTCCCTGTTAGCCCCGCCCCCTGTGCACAGATCGTTTAAAAGAGACTCCCTGCCTCTCACCTGTGGGACCCTTTGCTGGATTGGACTTCGTGCTACTGGGACCTTTGCTCTTGGACTCCTGGTTCTGGGCTGCTGACCTGCTTCTACACCACTGCTCACCGGACCCGCTTTGTGGGTCCCGCTTCACAGGGGAAGCCGCCGGGAATCTGTGGAGCTGCTGTGTTGACAGAGGAGTGTTGGGGCATCTGCTGAGGGCTACGAGCGTTCTGCAGGGACTACATCTCCCAGGACTCCCTGCCTGGCCAATTTAGATCACCTGGACGGCTCTCCCTGTTAGCCCCGCCCCCTGTGCGTCACACCTAACCTATAATAGTGGTGTCTACTTCCGCTGCGCGGGAGCGCGCAGGAGCGTCCCGGGAGAAGCCCGGGACAAGGGCGGGACCGTCTGTGCCGGCCGTGGTCGGGCGAGGTTGGGTTGGGCCATTCCTCCTGGTTAATTTTGTATACATTATTGTTGGTGTTAGTACAATTTTGCTATTGTTATAGTACTAATTAAAACTGCAATGCCTCTACGCTCCGGCAAGGAACGTACAGTACAATTGCAGACTGCTAAGGGGGTGGTCTCCGGTCCATTAGACTCATTCATTACTCGAGCTACTCTGATCTTAGAAAAAGAGATAGCGATGGCCGAGAAAAGGGTCTCTATTGACCTAGTTAGTGGGAATCATTCCTCTCTGGGTAGGTTGGCAATAATACCCAGCCCCGTTTCACAAGCCCCGAGTAGCAGTCTACATTTGGTTACAGCAGAGGTGTTTGTGCACCGCGAGGTGGAAGGGAAGGGCATCCCACCCTCCGTGGGGGAAACTGATTCGTATCTGGATGATACCCAAGATAGCAGGGGAAATGAAAATGAAAATGAAAGTGTGCTCCTGGCCAGCAATTCTGAGTCGGACTCACCAGGTGACGAGGACCCGTTAAGAATTGCACCTCGCAAAAGGAAAAGGCGCTTCGGCCACCAGGGGGGGGGGGAGCTTACAAGATACCGAAGACTATTGATCTGGCCCACACTAGTGCCCCAAACCCCGAGGCCCTTCCTACCCTTTGTCCTGCCCTGGTACCAATAGATCCATTACGCCCTCCCATATCCCCTTTGGTTCCTCTGACCCATGCCCAACCTGTTTTAGTAGCGATGAAAGCTTATTGCTAAAAATGGAGGCCATGATTAAAACTCTTTTATTTGCTGTACTTGAGAGAACAAGGCTGATGACCTCTAAATTGGATGTACTTGAGTCCATTGTAAATAATAATACTGGTTTACTACATAAGTTTACTAGCCCCAAAAATGTCGAGGGGAATCCTTGTTCCTCTACGATCAGCACAAAGGGCCAGAAAATTGCATTAACTGGTAAAACAGTAACCTCCATGAGCACTGGTTTAGCATTAAATTATCCTGACCATAAAACAAATAAAGATTCAGTGGCGGGGGGATCCTCTAGGGTTAAGGATTGTACTCCGGTTGTAGGCTCTTTGTTGCAGGTGCCAAAGAAGGCCACCTCCAAATCTAATCCCCAACGAACACCGGCGTTACGGCTGCAAGATCGTGCAAAGGGTGCTCCTAGTACATCGTCTCAGTCTACCCCCAGGGCAGGCAGCTAAAGGGAGCACGAACTCTACCACCCCCTTAGGGAAACCTAACAAGCGGGCTCACCCTTGCATAGACCTACCCCCTGAAGCAACCCGGCACACAATAGTTTTAACTGGTGTAGCACAACTTAGGGAGGGTGCCAACGAATCTTATGGGGGACCTTTGTAACAAAGTGGTATTCTGGTTAAACAAAAATCGCCCCCTTCCCCCATCATCCTCGACTGAAATTCTGTTTGTGAGGAGAGTTGAATGGGTGGGTCACGGCAGTAAGGACTTAGAGGGGGATTGTATTATTATATCTTTTAAAGATCCCTGGGTGGTAGATTTCTTACGTAGGGAAGCAAGGTTTGCAAGATTGGGGGATGTGCAGACCTTAAGTCTTGGCTATTTTTATCCAAAACGATTCTGTGAGTTTCCCCCGAGACATCTACCCTCAAGATTGCCAGTCAGGAGGCACCAAGTTGATAGAACACCCTTCCTCCCGCAGTACCCATTATTGTTTAACCGCTTTGAGCCCCGCGCTGGCCTGGAGGCCATTGATTGACTCTACCCGGTTGCAGGGAATGAAAAGGTTACGAGGAATCGGGTGAGCGAGGCAGACGGAGCTGGTTTGGAGATGCCTCAGGGGGTTGTTGGGAAAGAGAGAATAGAGGTGCTGTATTCAGGGGAGAGTTCTGAAATACCCACAGGGGGTGTGATAGAAGGTGCTGGTGGGGTGGGGTTCGAGCAGGGGGACACTAGCAAGGTGGTAATGGCTCGAGATGCGACTAGGGTGGAGAGTCATCAAGTGAGCTTAGCTGCACCCATGGCAGTGGACCGGAGTGGGCCACGTAGCATAACAACAATACAGGAAACACTCAAATTAGCCTCTTGGAATGTGGCAGGGATTAAGGGGTGGATGGATTCTGAGGATTGGTTAGAATACATTGATACATTTGATGTTTTATTATTTCAAGAAACCTGGGCACCGGATCCAACTCATAGGGCCGGGTTTTTAAATTTTTACAATCCAGCTATAAGGGGCAGCAAGGGCCGGGCATCAGGAGGGCTAGTGACATGGGTTAAGCAGGCAATAGGATACCATCCAACTGAAATACTTGCGGATCACCCAGTCATCTTGGGTATTAAATTAAGCAAGGACGGCTACCAGGATCTCATAGTCATTAATATCTATGCACGAGGCCAACCGGGTGGCCGCTGCCCTAGCATTGTAGACTTTGTGGACACATATCTTGAAGGGATAGGGAGAGACAAGATACTTGTTCTAGCTGGGGATCTCAACTGTACCTTTGAGCCCCTTTATGCTGTAGGGGATAATTGGGGGTTAGCAGAGGATGTGGTTTGGAAGATCCCAGAACTGTCCGTTGATAAAATCACAAAAGGGACTGAGGCAACTCTACATTGGATGAGCTTGTGCCCGAATGGGGGCTAAGAGCTACAAATGGCCGCACTGCCTCTGATCAGGGAGGCAATTCCACCTTTGATAATGGGCTAAGGAAAAGTTGTATAGATTATATCTTGTTGAAGATGGAATATTGGCCACTTCTGATAGACATGAAGGTAGTACCCCGCCCTGAAAGCAATCATAATCCTCTGTCACTTAGCCTGAGACTTCCGGGGGCATGTGGAAGGATTCCACCAGCTGTTCACTCGACAGGGGACACTATCCTGACCAACGATAGAAGAAGGCTTAAATGGACAAGGATTGTGGGGGATGAGACTATTCTGGATAGCATTACGAATGTGGTTTCCAAGACTGCTAACGACATTTCGACCCTTGTCACCACTAGGGGTGATATTGATAATATTTGTGAACTTCATGAACAATGCTTCGCCCAGCTCAAGGTCCTTCTAACGCTGCCGCCAACCAAAGGCACCCCAAAGGTGCATGCCTCCCGCCAGAAGTGGTATAACAAGCAATGTAGGGAGGCCCACAACAGATTAGTGAAAGCAGTTAAGTCCAGGATTTTGAGTGACATAAAGGAAACCAGGGCACAGTATAAAAAATCCAGTGGGAAGCAAAAAGAGAGTGGGAAGATAATTATTGGTCTGACCTTCTGGACGCCTGCACTTCCAATAACCAGATTAAGTTCTGGGAAATTGTAAAGTGGAGCAGAAACCCCGACTCCCAAACACCTACTAACCATGTATCCGCAGAAGCCTGGGTGGAGTTCTACTCCGGTCAATTCAAGGATTTGAATTTAGAATCCACTACAGGCATACCCAGGTTACAAACTATGTTTGTCCATACAGAAGAGCTGACTTTTACAGAACAGGAGATCAAGATTGCACTTGGCCTGACCCAGGGGGGGAAAGCACTGGGGATGGATCTAATCCCAGCTGATCTATATAAAAACAATCCCCAACTTTAGGTTCCCTACATAACCAGGATCGCAAATACTATTGCTAAGGGGGCCAGGATTCCCGTGTCATGGAAGGGGGCTGAGATTCTCCCAGTTTTTAAAAAAGGTGATCGCTCGAACCCAGGGAATTACCATCCAATTAGCCTTATAGACTCCTTCCAAAAGGTCATAGCAAGGATGGTCCTTGCAAGAGTTCAGTGCTGGATGGAGCGAGAGGGTATTTTGTCCCCAATGCAGGCCGGCTTCAGATCTGGTACAAGTACCATCGATCAAGTTTTCAGATTTTGTCTGATCTACTGGAAGGTGGTGCTGCTGGGCGGTGGAACTATCTATGCCGCGTTTATCGATCTGAAGTCGGCCTTCGACTTGGTGCCAAGGGCCAAACTTTGGTCCGTTCTTAGAGTCCTGGGATTGCCAATAGAATTATTAGATCTGATTGTCAGATTACACAAGGGCAATTTTGCAAGGGTTAGGTGGGGAGGCCAGGGACAGGTAACGGACTGCTTCCCCGTAACACGGGGCGTCCGTCAGGGGTGCGTATTGGCGCCCACGCTCTTTCTATTGTTCATCGATCAAGTGGTTACGTTTTTTGCTAGTACCCCCACTGATGCACCCACTCTGGGGGGGACCAGGTTTCCTATGCTCATCTTCGCTGATGACACATTACTCCTCTTTAAGACCCGTAGCGGTTTACAGTCAGCACTGGACCGCTTTGAGGAGTTCTATCGCATCAATGATCTTAAGATTAATGTGAGCAAAATGAAATTTATGGTGCTCACTAGGAGTCATCCCCTACGGAGTGCAGTGACTATGAATGGAGAGAGTTTGGAACAAATCGAGGTTATGACCTATTTGGGAGTAACCTTGACCTATTGTCTCCGTTGGAAAGCGCAGGTGGACACATTACATTTAAAATGTGCGCGTCTCACGGGTTGTCTCCTTCAAGAGCAAAAAAGGTCCCTTACTAAACGAGTTAAACCTGCACTTCGGATCTATACCACCAAGGTTAACGCTGCAATTTTGTATGGGGCAGATCTTTGGGGACATATGGACCTCTCTACCCTGGTGAAAACGCAGTGCAAGTTCATGCGGAAACTTGTAGGTCTACCCCAATCCTCTCCATCTAAACCACTTTGTCTGGATATGGGTTGTAACCCAATAAACGAAATGGCAAGGTACAGACTGGTGGCTTTTTGGACCTCTCCTGACCTTAACCTTTTTGCTAATGAGCTTGCAGAAGTAAGATCAATTTGGGGGTCCGGTGGTATTCCATGGCTGCGTGCAGTAAAATCGATCCTGGTTGAAATGGGCCTTGAACAGTTGTGGGTTTCCCCGGGATCTAATATTTTTCCATTCAAACAGGAGTACAAGGCACTTTATTGGGCCTCTGTTCGTCAAGCTTTGGTCACTGCTTCTGGCTCCGCTAGTTTAACAGGAAGGTTCCTGACTCACAAGTTGGACTCCTTCCTAGAGAACTATTGGGACATTATCACTAGGCCACTTGACAAGAAACTTTACCACCAGTTTCGTGTGGGATCCTTGCCCTTGAATTTGTTCACTAAAAACTTGTCTAATGGAGTGAGTGAATATTGCCCTTGGTGCCCGGGACACAAGGAGAGTGTGGGTCATCTTCTATTTGCCTGTTCGATTTATCAAGCCCCTCGAAGTAAATGGATAAAACCCCTTTGCCAGCGACTTAAATATAAAGGGTGTGCTGATGCTATTTGGGCACTTAGAACTAACACCTCTGATGTGATTGTTGTGAGCGTAGCCAAATTCTTGGGGTGTGCATGGGTGATCAGAATGAGAAGTAAGCAGACATGATTAAGATCCTGTCTCTTTTTTTAATTACAACATTTTTAATTCCAACCTTTTTAATCTTTTTTAATTTTTAGGTCAGGTTTGTCTTTGTATTGTCAGGCTGTTTAATTGTAATTTTAAAATAATGTTATATTCTATATGTATGAATTTCATGAAATTCGAATTTGTATACAGTAATTGAAACTATAATTGTGTTTGCTGTAATACCAACTCTTTATAATAATCTGTATGTCCAAAACATCACATTTAAAAAAATGTCTTTTATGATTTTATTATCGAAATAAAGACTTTAAAACCTGAACCTGAACCTGAGAAGGTTCTGGTGCAGTCAGATGAAGTGTGGGAATGAAATTGCAGTTGGAACAGTAGGAGTTTACAAAAAAATAATTGTGGAGTTGCACTGCTGTTGAATCACAAGCAATGATTGGTGGATTCAGATAGTTGAAAACTAAAAGTTAGGGTGCATGGTTGTGTTTTGTGAAAGAAGCAATTTGAATGGTTAAGAAAAAGTCAATTAAAGAAACATTTCATCGGATAAGCTGGTGTATTGAGAGGTCAAACATCCTTGCTTAGTTCATTTGCAACATTGTAGAATAAACTTTTGAACCTGTGAGTTAAGTAAGGAGGGAGTTGCTTTGGTAACAGATAAAAAGGGCTGAGGGGGGAAGGGTGTTGGTTTGAAAATAGTGAGGGAAGAGTTTTGATTGGTTGAAATGAGGCATATCTGTGTAGAATTAGAGGTTTTCTGTGCCAGTCATGGTTGCAGTGTGTGGAGTGCATACCTTTTGCTCTGCTAAAGAAAAATTGGTGTGTGTGTCTGACATTGTTCTCTATCTCCCAAAGCATTTGTAAAGGTAAGAAATGATTCATTTAATTTATATAGAGACTTGTATGATCTATGGAGAAGATTTGGAAGCAGATTGTTCTTTTAATGTTGTTTTGTGTCATGTTTTTTGATAATGCTTGTTTAAAACATTTTAATGCACAGAGGAATTGTATTTTGTGAAAATAGCGCACCAAGACAAAAAAACAAAAAAAAAGAAGAACAATATACATATAAAAAATAGTATTACATAAATATACAATATAGGATTCATTTAAAAAAATATTACATTACATAGCTATAGAAATTTGCTATTAAAAAACCTTTGAAATTCACTGATAAAACCATAGGTTTCACACCAGTTATAGTTAGGAATTAGCATTTAAAAAACCTATGAAATTCACTGAAAAAAACATAGGTTTCACACCAGTTATAGTTAGGAATTAGCATTTAAAAAACCTATTAAATTCACTGAAAAAAACAGAGGTTTCAAACCAGTTATAGTTAGCTGGAAATTTTACTGACATAAAACCATTGAAATTCCCACGTTATAGTAATTGGACTCACTATAACTTGCGCGCCTGCAATGCACTGCTGATTGTGCCAGATTAGTATTGTAGCGCAGCGCTGGACTGTTACATTGCCTGCATTTTCAATTGTGCCACATTGGTATCGTAGCGCTATGTTGCATTGCCTGAGTGTTTGCTTCGCCTTGTTTCGCTTTTGTTTCTGCTGCCATTTTGTTGTTTGTTTGCCTCCCAGCCCATCCCTCCACCCTGCTCCCGCCTCCCAGCTGCTCCTCCCTCCCACAGATAGCAAAGGAATCGTCCTGCCTGCCCTAGCGCTGTGAACATCCTGACTCCTGCAGAGGCGGTCGCTCCCCACGCTCCCTGATATCATAGCGCTGGACTGCTACATTGCCTGCTTTTAAATTGTGCCAGATTGGTATCGTTGCGCAGCGCTGGACTGTTACATTGCCTGCATTGTCAATTGTGCCACATTGGTATCGTAGCGCTATATCGCATTGCCTGAGTGTTTGCTTCGCCTTGTTTCGCTTTTGTTTCTGCTGCCATTTTGTTGTTTGTTTGTCTCCCCTTTGCTATCCAGCGCTACAGTATCAGGGAGCGTGGGGAGCGACCACCTCTGCAGGAGTCAGGATGTGTTATCCGGCGCTATACTTTTGTAATATATTAATAAACATATTGTATGCATATTTATTTGAAATGTAGTGTTGAGGCGCCAAAAGTTGATTACATACTCCGTCCAACCGCCATTTTAGTAGTTTTCCTTTGGTATTTTTATTAAACCTGTTACTTTCATTTTACCCTGCGTATATTTTCTCTGTCATCAATGAGATTTGGTGCCACAGATACCACGGTGTTTGTCCTTGGCCTCCAATCTTATCAGAGTTGGTCACACGTATACCTAGAAACTAATTTGAAGGACGTAAGGCACAGGCATTACAACACGTGTTGGTCAACAAAAAAACAATATTAAGATTTTGCATTTATCATGTGTAGTAAATGCATACTAGTTGTAAAAGCATGTGAGGAAAAGCGATATGCGTGCTAATGGCTTTGTGGTGACGATCACGCGTGCTTATGAACCGGGTCTGGGCGTGGTGGAGTCTAGGGTACCAGGCGGAGGGGCACGCAGCTGCACTCATACAATATAGAAGTAATATAGGATTTTTAAAACATAAAAAAGTATTCCATAATTATCCTAGATGAAGTCTTCTGTTAGTATGTTCATTAAATACATGAATATATGCTTTTTATACAATTAAAAACTTTAGCGTCTTTTTTGTATGGGGCGCCGTACATGACGTCACATGGAGGCCTTGATGCAACGTGCAACCTCGAAGCGTATTCGTAGCGAATGCTGAGAATGATTAGCAGTAAAACTATGTTGCGATCACTCTCTCATTGTCAAATCAGAGCACAGGGCGCGCGATGGGAATGGTTAGAAGTTTATTTTTATTTATTTAGGAGATTTGTAGAGCGCATGGCTGCCCGAGAGCGTCCCAGCGCTGACAAAATCCACCAAGATCTCCAAAGAAGGGGCCGGGGGAGCGAGGGATCAAGGGAACAGCCATGTCTTCAGGGATTTGCGGAACGTTAAAAGATTAGGTTGAGCCCGGAGGGCGGGTGGAAGAGTGTTCCACAGCTTGGATGCCTGGACTGAGAATTGTCGACCTCCGGAACGAGATCTTTGGAACTTGGGTATCTTGGTCAGGTGGGCATTGGTAGAGCGTAGTGTTCTGGTTGTCGTGTGGGGGGATACAAGATTTTTGAGAACCGGGGGTGCTTTTCCGTGCAGAATTTTATGAGTTAGGCACATGGCCTTGAAATGCACCCTCTGTTCCACCGGGAGCCAATGCAGTTCTTTAAGTGCAGGCTTAGCAGAGCAGCGTTTTTTGGTGCCAGTGAGGATTCTGGCAGCCGCATTTTGCACCACCTGAAGCTTAGAGATGACTTATTACTTATGACTTAGAGGTCACTCATTGGAGATCCAATTCAGGTGTGTGGCTTATCCACAGTATAATAACGTTATTTTTTAAACTAGTCAAGTTTGAGGTTTGCATGAAATACTATGCTATAGGCAGATATGGATGTTTTGGCAGCGCTTATGTCCATGAAGCTTGTTTATTACCATTTACATATAGGTGCCTGAGGGAGGGAAAAGAAGTCTGTGAATGGCGAGGATTGCACAATAGTACCAGATCACTCCTTAATTTGTAGACACATACAATTGCATGGCTCTTGTAAACAAGATGCGCCTAATTTGGGTGAGTTTTGAAAGGTAGTTCGACACCTGCTATCATAACTACGTTCAGTTTACTTGAAAAGGGAGTTATTGAAGTAATGAAGATTGTTGTGCAATGTTAGCAGGCATCGCTTATATGATTATGGTAACTGAGCGTGTGGTTTGATTAAAAAAAAGTTGTGTTAACTCGTCTGCATGGGAAGCTGTATGTTTCCATCTGGCTGTCTATTTTGACCTTGAAAGCAGAGTGAACCAAATGAGTCGTATAAGAGCGCTATTGTCTCAAAACGAGATCGCTCCTATATCTGTTACAGAAACATTTGTCCTTCATGTAGCAAACACCGGCACAGATGTGCATGCTTTATTAAATACAGACCCGCTCTTGAATTTTGGGGAGTTAATTTAGAGTATCTATATTGTGTCCTTGACTACGGGGTTACCTCACTTTTTAAATTTAGAAGCAGTGGCTTTGTGACTTCTGTAGAAACTATATTTGGTGTCTTTTTGGGATTTTTTATTCAATTTTTTCCAGCATCTTTGGTGGATTGCGGTTAATACTCGCATTAGTTGCCGGTGTGCTTTTATTAATTTGTTGGGGACAATAACCACAACAATTTGAAAAAAGGGTCCAAGGGATATATAATTTAGAGACCCACACCTGATCATATCCCCAGCTCCTGCTTAGTGTATAACACAAGAAACACAGGGGGTCTACCAGCTTAATACTAGAGCTGTACTGTCAAAACCGAGTCCACACGATCTCAGAGTGTGTATATCACAAAGACAGTGTGTTTTAGAGAAAAAAAGAGAGAAAAATAGGTGAACTGTACATGCATAGAAGGGACCGTTACATCATAGGGTATTGATAAATGGCTAACCAGTCCAAAACAATTCAGATCGGGTTTCCAACAAACAGACTTAATGATCAGTCATATCATTTGGCCAAACCCTTGTGCATAAAGGTTGATCCCTTGATCATAGGGACAGTACTCGCACCTTATCGCTGTTTTGGGATTTGGTCCACCAACATAATTAAAACGTCCATGATGACTGATCTTTTGATGGTAGAAAAGACAAGTGCAACAAAACAAATAGTGAAATTAAAATAGGATGGAATGCCCTCCTTCTGACAACTTTATTCTGCGGACAAGACACACCTCCTAATTAAAAACCAGAACAGTGCAAAAAAGACAGTAACAGATATCTGCCTATAAAAGGGCCAACATGTTCCTGCCTAATGGGTGTAAATCCCTTGGCATTCATCAGGGCCTCTGCTCTTATAATAGTTGCACTCCTAGTAGTGAAATAAACAGGATCACCACCATCACCAAAGAAATAAAGATAAACCTGGTTAGATACAGTACAACCTGTAGTAACCACAGACTTTCACCCTCCGACTCACTTTGGCTACAGTGAATTTCTGCGAATGAAAGCATTACATTGTTAACATTATGTCTGATGTATCAATCTCCTATCAAGCATGTCTCACCGAAATACCATAAATATGTGTAACAAAAGAAAATTCAATGCTCACCCTGAATGGTAGGGGAAAGGACCTCACCTCACCTGGACTCTGCTCAAGTATAGGAGGCCTCGCACTACAAAGATACAGGGAAGAAAAAAGGAATATAGCACAGTGAAGCTAAAGGTTATAGACTTAACACCATGCATACAACTCAATTCTTTGGATATTACCCCATATCTGAATGCTAACATATAAAATAAGTCAATCCACGGACCTCGTTGCACCAAGCCATCAGGCAACCCAGACACTGGACTCTAGCACCAAGCTGTTTGGCACAACAACAGTGCTCTTTAAAAACAATTAATTATAATCACTCTCTCCTCCATCAAGGGCATTAAGAAATCATATATGCTCTTACCTATCTGTCGGTGCCACAAACTTGCATCTGAGGCTTGGGAGAGGCACCGACAAGTGTATGTTCTCAGTTTAAGTAGGCTGATGTTCGTGTAGTAACACTCCGCCTGTATGTTCTCTACTGAATAACAGGAGCTGTTTGTGTACAGTGTCTCCCACCTGCCTTATCGTTTATTGTGTATGTAGGATAATGAATTTCCCAAAATATATTGTTAGAAAAGGCTGTTTGGCGTGTAGCAGCTCTAAATGTTAAGCACACTACTTTACGATCGAAATAACACGAGAACACGCATCCACAACTACAGGATGATGTCATCGCGGCCATTTTTGTAGTTCAGACCCTCGGTACCGACCAAAACATACCGGGATCTCCTTAGTTACATCCCCAACTCCTAAGCACACGCTGACCAGACAAGTCAGCGGGTGGACAGCAAGGGCTATGAGTGGTAATCACTCTGCTCGATGCTTGATTCGATGTTTTGCTTAATTTTATGTTATGCTTCCAAAATAGCGCGAGATCAAGTGCTCAAAAACTACTATTAGAGGATATTGCAGCCATGTTTGTAGTTTTAGTTGTCAGGGGCTTAGATCATAGCCCGTGGCTCAGTGCTTTACTTACAAGATAGCGCGAGGTCACGCCAAAAACTACAGATCGAGACTATTGTGGCCATAATAGTAGTTCTCATATTGGCAAACTGATCGAGTATTACAAAGAGCTTGTAGTTGGTATCTCAATTGAAAGTATGAAAATGTAAAAATAGCAGACTATCTTAAGAATGTATATTGACTCTATCCACTTAAGGCAATCTGAACAAACTCCCCAAGTAGTGTAAACAACATCAGTTATAAGCTAGTATGGATCATGTACATTGCAAACTTGAGTGCACAGTAGGTAATGTGAGTAGCAGCACCTACAGTAGGTTATATAAATAGTATAGATATTAAAGTACTTATTGCTACTATACTTTGCAAGACAGTGTTATGTCAACAACTAAAAGACCGGGTGATTCATTGTCTGTAAACTTGTTAAGCCTTATAGAATAAGGCTAGAAGGTGATTGCCACTACTGTACAGAAGTAGATCGTTATAATAAGGTCCAGGGAATATCATCATTTAATCCCCCTTTGTCAGATTGAAGCCTATAGATCCATCATTGTTCCCTCCTAAAGAGGTAACCGGACACATCACTTATATAACTGGGTATATGCGGGTTTTCCAAAATAGTCCATTGGAAATCCGTTTCAAGGTGTGCCTGTTCAAGGAAGTGTCTCGTAAGTTTTGTGTGGCTTTTCTTACATCAGAAAGAGCTCTTATGTTCCAGCATTCTAGTGCGAACTTTCCGAGTAGTCATTCCTACATATCGTATGGAACAGGGACATGTCAGCATGTAGATCAAGTTGGTACTGTTACAATTGCTGAAATTGTTCTGAAACCAAGGTCTGTTAGTGTCTATATCTATATCCTTTGTATGTTTGGTCTGTGGACAAACCGAGCAAGTACCGCACGGATGATGCCCAACAACTGGAGGGAGATCCCATAGGGTTTCACCCAGATTTTTAGGAGTCTCTCTTGGGCGTGTATGGACCAGTCGATCTCTGATACTATTCGCCCTTTTAAATGCGAACAAAGGTTGCACAATTTTCTCTTTTCCATGATTTAGTAGGCGCCAATGTCTTTTCACGATCTTTTGGATGGTATTGCTTCTCGTGTTGAAGGTGCTCACAAAAGTGAGTCTTTTCAATGGAGGTTTTGCGATAGGAGCTTCAAGGAGCGCCTCTCTGTTGTTATTAAGTGCTCGTTTTCGTGATCTTTTTAATGAGTGACTTAGGATAATGTCTATCTTTTAATTGTACACAAAGATTGTTGGCATGTACCTCGAAGTCCTCTCTGTTGGAACAGTTTCTACGAACGCGTAGAAACTGGCCATAAGGTAGATTTTGGCGCAGGGCCTTCGGATGATAGCTCTCGTAGAGGAGAAGTGAGTTGCGCGCCATGGGTTTCCTGTAGAGTTCACTCTGCAGGCCTGCAGGAGTGACATAGATCGATAGATCTAGGAAAGCAATTCTTTCTCTGTGTGCTTCCATGGTGAATCTGAGAAACTGGTTTTGGCTATTTAGCCACTGATGGAATTCGTTACCTGAATCTAGTGTGCCTCTCCACACCACTAACACGTCATCAATATAACGCTTCCACCACCTAATGGAGGTATGGAAGGGGTTGATGGGTGTCACTACGTGTTGTTGTTCGAACTGATGGACATATACATTTGCCAGACTCGGCACGAAAACGCTGCCCATACTAGTTCCAGAGATCTGGAGAAATAGCTTATCTTCATACTTGAAAATGTTCGTTTTCATGGCCAGCGTGGCTAAGGCCATTATAAACGATACTGGAGTGATGGTCTCACCTATACTATCCCTCAGGATGGATGTTACAACTTCCAGAGTCTCATCCTGAGGGATAGAGGTGTAAAAAGATTCTACATCGAAAGAGACCAACAGGTCTCTTTCGCTATCAAAGTCTATTTTGTAGCACATCTTTAGTAGCCTGCAAATATGTAGGCATTTGTTGAACAATAGGCCGCAGGAAGTGATCCACAAAAGTTGACAGCGGCTCTAAGGCTGACCCTATGCCTGATATAATAGGCCTACCAGGAGGTGGCCTCTGAGGCTTGTGTACCTTTGGCAGAAGGTAAAAATAGGGTATTATTGGATGTTTGGAAACCAGGAATGTTGCCTCACTCTGGGTAATCCAACCCTCAGCAAGTGCTTCTCCAACCAATTCTCGTATCTGCTTGATGACATCCTCAGTAGGATCTGTAGACAAGGGAAGGTACGCCTGTCTGTTGTTGAGTTGTCTGTAGCACTCATTCTGATAATCAGTAGTATTTAAAATAACTATAGAACCGCCCTTGTCTGCAGGCTTTATAGTTATTGACTGATCTTCTGACAGTGTCTTCAGTGTTATTTGTTCTAATCTGGTCAGGTTGTTGAATGACCTGATTCTTGTGTTCCATAGAGAGGAGGTGTCCTCAGCTACAGCTTGTTCAAACGCCAGAACCTGTGGCGGAACAGTATGAATGGGTGGTTGAAATTTGGATTTAGTTTTTAGTCCAGTGTTAGTGTCCTTTCTCTGGTTTTCGTTGTTGTTCTTATCTTTAAAGAAATAGTGAAGTCCAAGTTTTCTGAAAAACTGACTAAGTTCACATTGAAAAGTGAATGTGTCCCCATGATTCGTCATGACGAAACCCAAGCCCTTATTCAATACTTCAACTTCAAGTGTGGTCAGTATCTTTGTAGATAAGTTGACTACGAGGGATTGTTCCCTGATGGGCCTGCTTTCTGGTTCTTGGCAGTTTGGCTCTGTGTCCCTGCACGTGGACCTGTCTGGTCTTCCCATTGTACACCCATATTCTGTGCCGCTCGCCTTTTGCCTCTGGGTCGGCGAGGGCCAAACCCTAAAAAATGTTGTGAGTTATAGGTATTTGGAAATCCTTGGAAATGCGGGGGTGGTGGTGGTGGAGCAGGGTAGGGCTGTTGGTTAGGTGGGAAACCCCAGGGGCCGGGTGGCCACGACTGCTGGTATTGATTAGTATATTGGTTACCATATGAGTAAGGCCTATTGCCCCTACCTCTGCCACGTTGGTGAAAACTTGGTGTACCCATGTTGGTGTTATCTGGATTGCTACTATCAGACCCTGAGCTAGAGTAGTTAGACCCAAAGCGTCTACCGCTGTTCCTATACATAGGAGGTGCATACGTGTCACTCGTGTACAAGTACACGCGTTCATGTCTCCATTTGCCCAAATCTTTCTTGAATTTGTCTAATTTAGTTTGTAGGATTGTGTCATGAAACTCACACGAAGACTTATTTGATTCGTCCTGTTGTTTCTTGAACAGAATCGGAGTTACCATTGTTTTTATAGCTGCTTCCAGAATCTGTATTTCTACCAAGATAGTGTCTGCTATTCGTTTTGCTGTGCTAATGATCAATATTAGCCAGTCACTGGTGCATCTCCATGCTATTAGCGACCAATCTTTCAGAAAAACCTTGTCTTGCAAGAATAGTCGAGGGGCATTGGAGACCACCAGGCCAGGTGGAGCACAGCTAGCCCGTAAGTATTCCGCCATGGTTATGCCATGGACCAAAGTTCCGGCATGTGATTTCTTTAAAACCAAAACTTTGGCCCAATCATCTCCTATACTAGAGGTAACTGTTGAGGGTGTATCCAAAACACTGGGCATACTCTCCAGTATGGATTTGTATGTGGCATCATCGTACGCAATGCCACTGATTTCTGCCATGATTATTAGTGAAAGGAGTAGTTGTAGAAGTGGTGTCAGAGCAATATCAGAGAAACCAAGACTAGTTACCACCAATACCCGTGGTCAACCGACTCTCAATGTTAAGTAATAGTTCTACAATTCAGTAACTGTCAAAGAGCCATCAATGCATATGGTTCTAAAAAGAGGACCCGCAGCCGAACAGCTGCTCAATAACAGACAATAACCACAAAAATTTGAAAAAAGGGTCCAAGGGATATATAATTTAGAGACCCACACCTGATCATATCCCCAGCTCCTACTTAGTGTATAACACAAGAAACACAGGGGGTCTACCAGCTTAATACTAGAGCTGTACTATCAAAACCGAGTCCACAAGATCTCAGAGTGTGTATATCACAAAGGCAGTGTGTTTGAGAGAAAAAAAGAGAGAGAAATAGGTGAACTGTACATGCATAGAAGGGACCGTTACATCATAGGGTATTGATAAATGGCTAACCAGTCCAAAACAATTCAGATCGGGTTTCCATCAAACAGACTTAATGATCAGTCATATCATTTGGCCAAACCCTTGTGCATAAAGGTTGATCCCTTGATCATAGGGACAGTACCCGCACCTTATCGCTGTTTTGGGATTTGGTCCACCAATATAATTAAAACGTCCATGATGACTGATCTTTTGCTGGTAGAAAAGACAAGTGCAACAAAACAAATAGTGAAATTAAAATAGGATGGAATGCCCTCCTTCTGACAACTTTATTCTGCGGACAAGACACACCTCCTAATTAAAAACCAGAACAGTGCAAAAAAGACAGTAACAGATATCTGCCTATAAAAGGGCTAACATGTTTCTTCCTAATGGGTGTAAATCCCTTGGCATTCATCAGGGCCTCTGCTCTTATAATAGTTGCACTCCTAGTAGTGAAATAAACAGGATCACCACCATCACCAAAGAAATAAAGATAAACCTGGTTAGATACGGTACAACATGTAGTAACCACAGACTTTCACCCTCTGACTCACTTTGGCTACAGTGAATTTCTGCGAATGAAAGCATTACATTGTTAACATTATGTCTGATGTATCAATCTTCTATCAAGCATGTGTCACCGAAATACCATAAATATGTGTAACAAAAGAAAATTCAATGCTCACCCTTAATGGTAGGGGAAAGGACCTCACCTCACCTGGACTCTGCTCAGGCATAGGAGGCCCCGCACTACAAAGATACAGGGAAGAAAAAAGGAATATAGCACAGTGAAGCTAAAGGTTATAGACTTAACACCATGCATACAACTCAATTCTTTGGATATTACCCCATAATCTGAATGCGAACATATAAAATAAGTCAATCCACGGACCTAGTTGCACCAAGCCATGAGGCAACCCAGACACTGGGCTCTATCACCAAGCTGTTTGGCACAACAACATTGCTCTTTAAAAACAAATAATTACAACCACTCTCTCCTCCATCATATTAATTTGTTTACATAAATATGGATGCACATCCTGCAGCAGACGATAATATGTCCTGGCTGTCGCTGCTCCGCAACCGAATGCTTAGTTACTTTGGAGCGCGGCCTCTTGCAACATTGAGTGTAGCTTATGGATTATCATTTCGATTTTCCTTTTTCATATGTGCTCAACCTGTGTTCCATTGCCTGAGCTGAGATTTCAACTGGGCCCTGGATTTGTGTCTCTGCAGTACGGTGTCTCCCAAGGCGGATTATGACCAGTTGATGAACCCCTTAGTGGTTCATGACTTGCTCTGTTCTGGCGGCGGGATTATGTCCTTAGCAGCGACACATGGAATAATGGGACGTTGGAATGTTTTTGCAGTGGCGCTTGAGTTCTTGGCACGCAGTTACATTGAAGATGACCCGAGTTTTCCTCCGATGGTGATAGAGGCTCCGGTTGTTGAGGAACATGTATGTTCATTCTCAATATTGAATTGGATGGCTGAAATGTTTTCAGATGAGAACAATGACTTCCTCTTGGAGGCTGTTGCTAAATACTGTGCTTACACGCTGTAGGACTAAGACTGTTTGATTTTTCTACATATTTTTTATTATTTAGTTACTGTTTTCTATCAAAGAGCGAATACATTTTTTTAGGGGGAAATGTGAACTTGACTGTGCTTTTTAGGCTTGGACTGTGCGTTCTTAATTCTCCCACTTTTATATCATGTGCTTTGATCAAGAAAGGGTGCCATGGGGCTGAGCGTTGCACTCACAGCCTGTTAAGTTAGCATGGGTTTATTAGAAGCTTACACGCTATTTTTGCTTTCCTGCTCTGCACACAACAGGTACTTGTGATATTGTTTAGAGAAGGTTGAGTATTTTGCTTTATATGAGAATAATTTGGTATGCTAGATTTGTAAACTGCCTCGCTAGTTTTGTGTGTATAGTGAGAGCATGGAACATCAAGGTTATCTTGAATACTGTGACTGTTATTCAGAATGATCCTCGCATGTTCGAGCCATAATACATATGGAGCTGTGGGCTCCCCTGATACTTGTACGTTTCATAATCCATTGTGGAGGCAAAGTTACACACAGTTGGAGAACATACGTATCTTGACAGTTTGTGGAGCACTGAATGTGATCCACTACTGCTGAGTACCAGAGGTATGGGTGTGGCCATGTAATCCTATGAGACTTTCTGTAGTTATAAACTAATCTGCTAGGTAGGGAGAGTGAAATGTAGGTATATTTTGAATTTGTTTACCTTTAGCATTCTAGGATGCTTTTTCCGTTTGTATTTCATAGAATAGTAACAATGCTGACAAGCTTGTTTCTGATAATATGTTTGGTTGCATTTTCTAAGGTACTGTGCATAAGATTATGGCGTTAGAAATAAACATTTCAAAGTTGCACTTGTCTTTATTTACATCTTGTTTTTGACTGGTGTAAGAGTATATTGAAAGAGTGTTTTTTCTATCCACTTTACTTCATTTAATCTAAGTCGCATGTTCCGGGTTAACTAGTCATTGGTGTTTTGCTCTAGGGTGAACAACCAATGAGTCACTGACTGCTAGTTTGGTAGGGAGTTTTTGTAGTAATATGGGTTTTGGTACACTGTAATTCACTGAGGTCCTAAGTCTTTATGCACAGTTTTGTGTATGAGCAGAATTCCTGGAATAGTAGGTACAACAAAAAGGCTCGATAAAGGGCTTGCACTTTGAATATGAATATAAAATAGAAAAATAGTTGATAATCACAGCTAAGAAATGCAACAATTAGATGTGTGTATGTGTGGATAATGTGTAGATTGAGTAGAAGATGAAACATGTGAAAAATAAGAATGGTTGGAGAGACGCAAACTACCCATTGCATTGTCAGTGAAGTGGATCTTTGGATTTCCAGGTCATTACACAGATAGGGTGTTGGATTTCACAGTGGGAGCAAGAGAAACTAGTACAACAACTAAGGAAGAAAGCTAGTGCATAAAGTACACACAGTTGGGCACATTTACATGGTCGTGGGAAGAATGATGCAAAGGTGGCACAAGGGGCTTGTAAACCTGCCGGAGTGTGTGGTAGAAAAGACACAAGAAAGGACAGAAGTGTGTAAATTACCCACTGCTATTCACGGGTAGTAGTTACCAAGAAGGCTGAATAAAGGGCCTGCACTTTGAATTTGAATTAAAGAAGAATAATTGATAAGCTTAGGCAAGAATGGTAGCAAGTAGGTGAGTGTATTTGTGGTTGTTGTGTTGATTGAGTGGAAGATGACTAAGGTCAAAAATTATAGAGGTTGCAGAGATGCAAACTATCCATTTCTTTGTTAGTTTTCCAGTGCATATATATATTCACTGAAAAAAATAGGTTTCAGGCACGTTATAATTAGGAATTAGCATTTAAAAAACCCTAGAAATTCACTGAAAAAAACATAGGTTTCAGCCACGTTATAGTTAGGAATTAGCATTTAAAAAACCTTGGAAATTTACTGAAAAAACCATAGGTTTCACCCATGTTATAGTTAGCTGGATATTTCTCTCATACAAAACCATTGAAATTCCCCCATTATAGTTAGTTCAGCTAACTATAACTCGTGCGCCCTCAATGCACTGCTGATGAAGTCACATATTACATCCCTCATGACATGGTCAGTGACATCACTCATCACATCACTGATGACAATGCTAATTCCTAACTATAAGGTGGCTGAAACCTATTGTTTTTTCAGTGAATGCGGTCGCCACTAGGTAGTTATAGTTAGGACCTATTATCCATAGGAAAACCACAACATTCTATTGCCAATAACTTTGGCATCTATAGATGAATCTTCTTGAAGTTTTCCAGACTTTTGGCCAGCTCAGTTCCGCTCCTTCCGTAAAGGTTTGGGGGGGATTGGTGAAGCGGGGGCTGAGAAAAAAGGGGGGTCCCAAAACGTGTTTTCCCCATGCAATTTCCCATGGGACCTTTTGCCACGGCTACAGCTCGAACGGCTGAAATGAATGACACCAAATTTGGCAGAGAGGTAGTCCTCCGTTCCAACGTGTGCCTTTGGCATACCTGGTGTCAATCTGTTCAGTAGTTTCTTTGAAAATTATGGTTAAAGTCATTTATATATCAATGGGCACGGAGGGTCCGCGGATTGTGCGAGGATTGGCCTCGTAGGATAAACGCACCGTCCCAATCACGTACTCAATTCTAATTGGCTGTCAAGTGGTTGTAAACTTTTGAAATAAGGAACTGTTGGCAGCCATTTTGTGCCTCAGTAGAAGCAAGGCTGAGGAAGTCAGTGAAATATGTGTGCAAAATGTGAAAAGGGGGCAGGGTAGTTACACCCTGACTCCCTAGGCCTGCTCAGGGGGTCACATTAGGACCCATAGGGCCAAAAAAGTAAGATAGTATTTGTCTTTCCTTTAGCCACAGCTACAGCTCGAACGGCTGAATAGAATTACACCAAATTTGGCAGAGAGGTAGTCCTCAGTTCCGACTTGTGCCTTTCGCATATCTGGTGTCAATCTGTTCAGTAGTTTCTTTGAAAATTATGGTTAAAGTCATTTATATATTGATGGGCGCGGAGGATCCGCAGATTGTGCGAGGATTGGCCTCGTAAGATATGCGCACCATCCCGATCACGCGCTCAATTCTAATTGGCTGTCAAGTGGTTGTAAACATTTGAAATCAGGAACTGTTGGCAGCAATTTTGTGCCTCTGTAAAAGCGAGGCTGAGGAAGTCAGTGAAATATGTGTGCACAATGTTAAAAGGGGGCAGGGTAGACACACCTGACTTCCTAGGCCTGCTCAGGGGGTCACATAAGGATCCGTAGGGCCAAAAAAGTAACATAGTCTTTTTCTTTTTTAAAAAAAAGTTGCAGGTTGCACGTAGGATCTGTGCATTTCGCCGCCGAAAAAAGAGAAACATGTATTTTTGAGATATACATCAAGCTTATGTGTTTAGATCTTGGGTGGCTCTAAAAAGAGCCCTGTGTTTATTGAAAGATTTTAGTACCTACAAGTAAGTACCGAAGCAGAGTCTAAAGTTTATGAAGAAGACTCGGTTTCCCTCACCTGTAAAATTACACCATCTCTCCTATAGATGCCATGCATATTGAAACACAGATTGTTGTGGTATATGGACCCCCTTCTATAGTCTCTGAGAAAAGCAGAAACAGAATTATTCACATTTTTCCCAGCTTTCTCAATCTATGGACAAAATTGATTGGACCAGTTATATTTTTGCCTGTGGCATTGTTAGAATAGACAAAGGCAGTTTGGGGGAAAAGTGACATCAATTCTCCAAAGGTGTTCTTCATAAGCATTTCCAGGCCTACCCCAGTCAAAGTGCCTAGGTCATTGCCACCACAGTGCACAATTATGAGGTCAGTGTGTTGGAGATGTAAAAAGGATTTAACCAATGGCAATAATTGGTGCCACTTTAACCCTCTCTGTCCATTCCATTTAATGTCTACGTTTGGTAAACCTAGGTCTTTGTGAATTCCTTTCTGTTCTGCGTACCTTTGGCTCCATAAAATATAGCTGTGTCCTACAGTCCACACTCAAAGCATGTTGAAGGGAGGTCTAGATGCACTCAAATGGTCTCTGTAAATGAAGGGCCAGTTTGAAAAGTAATATTTTTCTAAAATAGTGGATAAGATGCAGTTTAGAAAAAAAGTAGAGAAATGATTGGTTGTTTGACAATATTCTAGAACACTTCCTCATCGCGAGTCCTTACACTAGACAAACAACACTGCACTACTCTAAATTCTAAATCTGTAGTGTTACAAAACCATGGCGACTGTTTATGTACCATTTAGTAATCTATTTACTAAAGTAAAAGTGAACCAATTATGAATTCACTCAGTGTCTTTCCTTATAGTATTGTGATCCTTTAGAAAATATGTATGTACTCATAGAGTGAATCAGGTTTTAGTGTTATGGAGTGCTTCAAACTGGTAAGCACTATGTATGTAGTGCTCTTACAACTTTCACAGTTCTGCTTCAGGACTACAGTTTTTTTGTTAGAATTTATATGAAATGTTTTTGTATAGTAATAAAAAGTAAAATTATTTTAAGTTTTTAATAAATACTTATATGTGTTTATTTTTACAGATACTGTTTATCATTAAAATAAAGTTATCATGCTGCAGAAAGAAAGATGAATAAAAAGTCAGAAAAAAGGATACTTATTTGAAAAAAACTCAACCACAACTCTTGGAAGACCAACATAATGTGGCGAAAAAGAGGACAATTTCTGGTAAGACTTCAAAAGACTTTATAAAAAAGATCACTAGACTGAGAAAAAAAATACAAATGTGAAAAGCAGTGAAAATGTTCCAAGCAAAAGAAAAAGTGAAAAGAATAGGAAAGGCCAAAAAGGCAATTTAAAAACAAAGGTTACAACTTCTAGCAAAAGAGGAGAAAATGAATATAAAGAAATCCGCCAAAAATTATTTTACAACAGAGTTGTGAATAACTTACTGAAAGACACAAAAACATATAGAAAGAGAATACAATTTTATGAAAAGAAGCACATTGAATCCATTGTTGAAAAGGCTTTTGAAGTAAAGAGAAAACTCTTCATTTTAGTACTGAAGAGAATTCGATCATTAGATAAACCAATACATTTAATGAAGGCCAAAAGTAAGAGGAAAAGAGTAATTAACTAAACTAATTTTTTTGATTTGTTTCCTAGAAATGCAGAAGAAGTGATAGCTAATGAAGTTCTAGTCAGATGTTCTAAAGCCCCAGTGTACACTTGGGATGGTAGTAGTATGTGTACCGTACAACAGGAATCTATTGATAAATTACGCAATTTCTTACAAGCATATTGTAAAAAAAGTGCTAAACAAAAGATTAACCTGTTGCAAGGACTAGACCCTTGCAGAGTGAGAAAACATAATTGTTTGCAAGGTCATTCTCTGGCTTGTCTTTCAAGGAAAGTATGTCAAAGTGTTTTTTCACCATTTCAGGATGTTGGCAGTACATCATACTCAAATGCGGAAGTTAGTGAGAAGATTGTATTATGCAAAAAGTAAAGCACTAAAGTTAAATGAGTTGAACAGTGCTCTTTTGCGAGGGTCAGTATCAGTTGTGAAAAAAGGTTTGTGATGATATTGAGTTTTGTTACATTGGTCCTGAAGAAGAGAGTGTAGAAACTCAAACATTAAAAGAAGAAAAGGTTGCAGAGAATGTTGAACATAGTTGTACCAAAGATTTTGAAAATGAAATTAGAAAGTTTAAGGTGATTTCAGGTGAAAGGCCAAATTTTTCTTGTATTTGTTGTCGCCGAACTCACTACAAAAATCAGACTAGGAGTGTTGATCTGTATTTAAAAAGTGAAAACGAAAATAATGATAAGTGGAAGGAATTTGCAACTTATTTGTTGGTAGAGAATTGGTTTGATTTGGGTTCTGATCAGCGTATTTGTAAATATTGTTATAACAAACTAAATGAGAATAGAATGCCTGCTAGAGCTGTGCATAATAATTTAGAGTTAGTTGCTATTCCTCCACAACTGACAGATCTCAATACCTATAAGTCTATTCCCATTCAGTGTATGCACCCGTTTCAGGCTATTGTTCGTATGGAGCCTAAAACAGGTAAATTGCCTCCTTCACATTTACAAAGAGGATTAAAAGGAAGAGTGGTGTATTTACAGTTAGATTCATAGAAAAATATTGAAACTATTGGTCTAGACAGTGTAGAAAGGGAACCTCTAGCTATTCTTGTTAACGGTGTGTTAACTAAGTATAAGAAAATCTGGCAGGAGTTAGTGGATGTTAGGAAAGTGCAAAAGGCACATTTTATTTGTTAAAAAACAATACATACTATAAGAATGTTTATATAGGAGAAGAAGAAATACTTTTAGAAGAAGATACTGATACGTCAAGTGGACAAATTGAAAAAGTGGACATGTTAAGATGTGAAGAAATCTATGAACATTATAGTGTGCATCCACTTCATTCAAAAGAAGTGATGGGAAACACAATTGATTTGTTCCAAATGAAAAAGGCAAAAGGAAGTCCCATGAGTGTATGGGAAAAGAGCTTGGAAGCTCGTTGTTTTCCACAGTTGTTCCCAATTGGAAAGGAGGACGATATGATGAACATCCTTTGCAGATTCCTGCATCTGAATATCGGACAACAAGATTATATGCAGAAGATCCAAGATTTCGACAATGTATCCTTATATATTTCATCTTTTGTTTGAAAGTGACTTGTCTGGACTTTCATATGCAGTTAACCATATTCTAAAATCTGGAATACATCTGCAAAATGTATCTGCAAAAGATTGTATGGATAAAGTGCACCAGAGAGATGATCATCTAGAATCTCAGCTCATTAATTTAATGGCATGTCAGTGTGGGACTAATGAATATTGGTACCATCATCATGGAGAACTAAAATGTATGCTAATGTATACAGGTATTTCAATCATAGATTTGAGGCTATGATGTCTTTTATATGCAATAAAAAAATCTTCCTCTTGGAGAAGTTATAGATTTCTTTTGGAGAAAGGAGTATCAAGCAATAGGTGCTCCTCATATACATATGCTGTTCCGAATTATGGACGCTCCCAAATTTGGAAAAGATGCGGATGATACAGTTTTGAGTTTCATTGAACAATATGCAACTTGTGCTGTACCCAAAAGGACAGAAGAAAACAACTTAAGAACACAAATCTTACGATTCCAAAGCCACCAATGTGGATTTCCACGGCCTGTAATATCGAAAGGAAGAGTTAATAGTTTTATGTCATCTTTGTGACATACTACCACAAGAAATTCCACAAAAACAACCTACAACTTAAGAAGAAATGAAGAGTCAAAATACATAAATGACTACAACCCAGTCATTTTGTCCATGTGGAATGCTAACATTGATATACAGTATGTTGCAGACAATTCCATTTCTGTTGCTCGATAAGTAACATCTTATATTACAAAATCAGAAAAGACAGAATTGAAAGAAATGTGGGAAGAGATTTCTCATGAGATACAGTTTCAGTTTGAAGATGTTATTGCATCGAGAAATCGGAGCATATGAATGCTCAGATCAGTTATTATCGGCAAGTCTATACTCCAAATCTAGAAGAATCATTTGGGTGAGTCTAGGTCTTGTAGCAATGCGAAATTGGGTACTGAAATCTGTTCAAGAAATTGAATATTTTAGCAGAAAAAGATCCATAAAGTACAGATATTTTGAAAACGAATATGTTGGACACATATTACCCAAACAGAAGTCATCATCTTGAGAATATGTGTCTGTATGAAGTGCTGTTAAAATACACTTTTAAACGGAATACTTCAGAGAACATCAATGATGGAAAATATGGAGTCATTGGTACCGAAGGATGTTTGGTGAAACAAACGAAAGGATATTTGATTAATCACAGGAAGCTGAGTTGTGACACTGCTGATGAAAGGGAATTTTTCTATTTAGCTCATTTACAACTATTAAAACCATGGCGTTCAGAACTGGAATTACTTGGAGATTTCCAGAGCTATGAAGATTCCTTTAATGCTTGTAAAGATAGCATACAATGCAGTGCTTTTGCAAATTATGTGAAAATGATGAACAATGAAATTGATTAAGAAGCTACAATTGCAGCTGAGATTGCTAGAGACAGTTCTCAAGACAAAGTTCTGCTGTGCTGAGTCAAAATCCACTAGGACAACCAATTGTTGAAAACAAAGCAGCAATCGCCATGAAGGAGGTAGAAACAAAAATGCATCAAGCTCAAGAAAATGTAACAAACTTATGAAACTTGGAAGAACAACTAAATGTTGAGCAAAAACATGGATTACTTCATGAAAAGAAAGAGTGCTAATGTACGTCATTTCAACCTATCCGAATGTACGTGAATGGACAAGCTGAAACAGGAAAATGTGGTTTAATTAAAGTAATTACAAGGTATCTACAGAAAACAAATGAGTCACATTTGTCACTGCTCCAACTGGGTTGGAAGCACACAACATTAAAGGAATTACTTTACATCGTTTACTAATGCCACCAGTACAACATGAAAACAAATTGGAATACCACAAGCTATCTGGAGAAGCTTGCTGTGAAGTTTCAAGAGTCTTGAAGAAAATTAAACTTCTCATTATTGATGAAGTAAGCATGTTATCAAACTTAATGCTTGCCTTTGTGCATTTAATAATGCAGCACATTCTTAAAACAGAGTATGATGTATTATTTGGAGGAAAACATGCCTTAGTTTTTGGAGATCTACTGAAACTGACTCCTGTAACAGGAAACAAGTTTTTAAAACACTTGTGCATGAAGACACCAGAAAGTCTCTGGGTAGTGTTGGAAATGTGAACATGTGGTCATATTTTGAATACAAAGAACTCATTACAAATATGTGACAGGCAAATGATGTTGATTATGGAACTATTCTCCAATTTGACTACTGACAAACTATGGCAAAGAAGCTTTACAGACTCGATTACTTTCCAATTTGTTTCCAAATGAAAATATAGTTCCTGAGAAAATATACATGGAAATTGCAGATATGAAATCTGTAATCTGCTTAATGCCAACACTGAGTGAGTGTTCTATATTCAACAAACAACTTTTGAAACTGGAAAATGAAGAAATAATAAAAATGGAAGCCATCGATAAAATAGAACATGAAGGAATCACTATTATTTTAACTGAACAATTGAAGACAAAATTGGATTCTTTAGAAAAATCAATATCTAAAACTTAGAAAAGAATCTTTATGCATGTAGGAACTGTTGGATAATTTTAAGGCATAATTTGGATGTAAGAAAGTGTTTAGTTAATGAAGCAATGGGCAAAGTTGTGGATTTTGTTAATTACCAAAGTAAAGATGGTATTGAATACTTAAAGATTACATTTGATCAGATTGAAGAAGTAAAACAAATTGGTCGTTGTTCAGTTCTTTTTTTGCTTGTTAAAGATTTATATGTCCTTATAAAACAGTTTCCATTTTCTCTGGCTTTTTTTTGCACCCCCTGGATATCTGGGTTGTTCTATCGGAAGTGGTCCGGAAGAAGGTGGCCTTGAGCAACCGAAAAACGCGTCGACCAAGTGTGGGGTCTCACATTGATCTTGGAGACCTGTATTCATGATTTACTTCCTTGTTTCAAATATTGTGGGAATGGGTACGGTTTGAGTGAGAATGTGGATATTGCTATGAATGTGTCTAGATGTTAGTGCAGCTTGAGTGAGAATGTGGAGATTGCTATGAATGTGTCTAGATGTTAGTAATTTGTTCCTCTTTTCCAGGGGTTCATTGAATTATGTACTAATTTTCAGTCAATTAACTTGATATAAATGCCTGATTTATTTGCACTTTATGATGTTCTTCTGTGTTTTCACTTTTTATATATTTATAAAAATGCTTTGTCTTTATAAAAATTGTAAATTTCATGATATTTGATACATTCATAAAGTAATGTTCATTGATGCAAATTTATGGAACATATATTTATAAACATGGAATAAAAAATTTATATTTTTTTGAAATATGGCAAGTCATGGTTCAGTCTTTGTCACCAACATCTGATTAACTATATTTCTTTGTCATATCAGAATTATGTGATAGGTAAGGGATAATTGTCCTCTTCTTGTTATGATCAATAGGTCTAGCAATGGCCCTGGTATTCCCCACCTCTTCAATTTGGACCATAAAAGATTCCGATTAATATGGTCAAAAGCTGCCTTGTAGTCTATAAAGCACAAGTGGAGTGGCATTTTAGTCGTTTTGGCTTTATCAATTAGCAGACCCATAGTCAAAATATTTGTTGTTGTCCCAACCGATTTGGCAAAACCCGTCTGATTAACAGGAAATAGGGAGTTTTCTGTGACCCAGGCCTGCAATTCCTCCAATAGGATACCAACAAAATACTTCGCCTCATTATCCATGAGGGCGACCAATCTATAGTTACGTGGTAGAGATTTGTCCCCTGACTTGAATATTGGAGAAATACTAGAGCCCTTCCAAGTACCAGGTAGTATATTAAACTGTTTAGTTTCCATAAATAGTGGCCCGAGTGCTACAGCCCATTCACTTTCGTTCTGTTTGTAAAGAATGGGTGGGATACCATTCAGCCCTGGCGCCCCCTCTCTTTTCCCTTTTTGATTTGGCGCTTGATTATCTTTTGTAGGTTTATCTCTCCTATGTTCATGGTTGTAATAACGTTTTCATGTTCATAGCGAGTTCCGCAGCTTGGCTTTGATTTATTGTCATCATTTTCTGTTTCTGTATCAAAGTCTCTATGTTGTGTGAAGTGATCTTTGAGATAGTTTGCCCATGCCTCTTCGGTGATATTAGAGGATACTCCATCGTGCATAGGGTTTATAAAGGAATTGATTGTTTTCCAGAATTTTGCCCCGTCATTCTGCTTAGTGTCTGCATGTAGTTTGGCCCACAAGATATCCTCCCTTGCTCTATTTGCTTCCCATTTTATTTTTTTTAAAAGATGCCTTCAGTTCACGTAGGAGGTCATATTTCGCCTTATCTCTTGGGGAGTACCTAAGTTGACGCACTGTTTGGAAAATACATTTTTTGGGACGTTTTATCTTCTCTTTATATTCCTTCGTAAAAGAAGTAGTCGATTTGCCGACAATCCGTCCCTTTTGAAGCTTTGGAGTTGTTGAGTAGCCTGCCATTGTTGTTATAAAACTTTCCCATTTCTCAACTTCGCTTACACCAATTCTTCCATCAAAGTGCAACTTCGCAATTTCTTGCAGACATCCCTCATTCACTGCCGAATACTTAATCCTTTCATAATTGATGGTGTAAATTGAGTCTTTAGGTACCAGTGATCTTTCAAATTTAGGCTTGCTGATATTCAGTATGATTTCCGGTGGGCAGTGGTCACTATCAGCTTTTTCCCCTATTTGAAATGAGGCAATATGATGAAATAAGGATAGTGACATAAAAGTATAATCAAGAATCTTACTTAGTCTTGTTGAGTGAAACGTGCACGCTGGTGGGGTATCTCCCATAAATCTCCCATTTAGTGCTCTGATGTTATAGGACTCTAAGTTCTATAACGACTGCTTATCTAGCTTGGAGTATTTGGATATTTCTGAAATTACGTGGTGCGGTATATTCCAGGCTATGTTTTGATAATGGTTCTCATCCTCTGTTGAGGTCCCCATCAGATTAAGATTAAAATCCCCGGTGATCATAACATCCATTGTTGGTGTTTCGTTTATAGTTTCCTCCAGGAATTTGCATAATTCTTTTACTACCTTTCCTTTCCTTTTTGGATGGATATAGGTGTTGATTAAAGTTAAGTTTGAATTTGAGCCCTTCTTGCCTGATTTCGAGATGAACAGTTTTATTATCTTTAAGTTAGGAGTAAGTGGTCCAAGTTCCTTGATCTCACCGCACTTGCGAAAAAACGTAGAAAGCCATGCAGATGCGGGGCTCTACCTGCCATGTTTCTTGAAACTTTAAACTATAGGGGTTACGTCCGTTTCGGGGGCCCAGTAGGACGTGCAATATTTTTTCAAAAAGAATTACCTGGCCCCAGTCTTGGAACTGCTAGTTACTCATGCAGATTTGGAAATACAACGCATCACGTCATTGCATTTTACTTTCACAGTTGTATTAATTCAACTTAATTTCAAGCATCCTTAAATTTTTTTGAAGCATGAAAAGAATACACATTTCATTCATTTATACATTCCTCATGAATAAATGTTAATAAACACATAAAAAACAAGACAATTCAAAAACTTAAAAATAACGACAATAAATTCAAATCTAATGATTAATTCAAACAATTACACCAGTCGGTGATTCAAACAATTCCTGTAGGCGCTATGACATTGAGTATTGTTCAGTTTGTTAAGCGCTTCAAACAGGTATACTGCGGAGACAACTTTCTCTGGAAGTGATTTGCTCTCGGGGTATATTTCATGTAGTGGCACCCTCTGTTTAGCTCCAATTAATGTGGATCCCTCGCAGGCAAAATATTATCATGCCGGCACGTTTCCAATCCCCCTCTGCCTCGGGGATTATCATCAAGGCTTAGACCACGTGTAATCTTTATTTTTTTTTATTTTTATTTTTTATTCCTAATATACCAATAGTGGGTATTCTAGATAGGGAACCTCCTCCTCTCCTTCCAACATCACGATGTACCAGCATCGAAAATTAGGTACAAAAGGAAAGAGGAGAAGGGAAGCCCCTCTAGTATTAGCTGTTCGCTTTATCCACTCAAAACCTTTTCAACTGGAGAGCACTTGGTTAGGTTAGAGACTAAACGCCAACAGTACCCAGGTGAAATCATCGGAATACTCTCATCTGTTCCGCCAGGCCACAAGGGCCGCCAGATCTTATCTTGGCTAGAGCTATCACAAGCTATATCAGACTCGCTAGTGTATATAATATATTTCAGGCAATCAGAGAAAGTAGGGGCATTTTCAGACTTCCAGGCCTTGCATATTTCCCGCCTAGCTAAGATCATTACGTAGAAAATGAATTTGGTCCTTATATCATTGAGATGATACTCTACGTCTATGCCGAAGAGGATCATCCTTGGTGTAATCACATAAAGTATGCCCAAAACTTCTACTATAAATTCTTCAATTTTAGACCAAAAAAGTATAAGTCTTGGGCACTCTACAAACATGTGCAAATCATTGGCGGCGGGAAATTTGCACCGTGGACAGCAATATTCAAGGCTAGTGATCTTTACTAGTTTTTTAGGAGATATATATGCTCTATACAGAGTGAATAGGTGGTTCTGTTTTAGGGGAGCGGACTTCACTACTGTATTTTACATACTAAAGGAATCCCCCCACAGAACCATTAAGTTATTGCAATCTAGACCTTCTGCTCCCACCCACAGCTTATTGAGTTCTAATTCTGTAACTTCATCTTTCTCAATCAAGGCCTCATACTAAAAGAAAATCTCTTTTTTCCATCTCCCCTTTCTATTTACCAAGTCAAACTTAGGGCTAGATGTGAAATCCCATGATGTAGTAGCCCACCAGCCAGATAGCTGGCAGTATTTAAACCAACCTGGTAAGAGTTCCTCCTGTCAGCCTAAAAAGGGAGTCCCACCCCAAGAGCTGTGAGTTATCTTGTAAGACCTTCCACTGCATAATGCCAGCCACTTTGAGGGGAATCGATAGTTGGTCCTTGAGGCATTCTGGTGTCCCCGTTGAGTACCATATCGGGCCTGAGGTGCGTAATACAGTATTCCTAGCTTTTTTCTTACGAATAACCAATTTTTCAGGGCCGTGCCTAACACTTTTAATCTTACCTTCTTGTAAAATCTAGGGTCCCCGAATTTAAATAAGAAGAATTCATGTCCTTGGGGGATGCCCTGTAATAATGCCTGAAATAAACGGCCCAAAGAAGACGTATCAGCTTTATCCGCCACTAGGCTGAAATTTTTAAAATGAAAAGAATGGCAATAATGAAGTATGTCGGCATTGCAAGTCCTCCTGTTTTCAATTTTCTCCTCAATTTTCTCCAGGAGATTCTAGGCGATTTTGAGTTCCAAATGAAAGATCCGATTTTTCCCTGTATTTTAGCTATGTCTTTTGGACTAAAAGGTAGGGGTTTTGAATTAAACAAAAAAGTAACTTTAGGTAAAATAACCATCTTTATTAAGTTCACTCTTCCGAAGATATTTAATGACAGCCCGGACCAACGCTGCAGGAGCTCGCAGACATCCTTATAGACTCTATCCAGATTTACTTTAGATGTCTCTGTGATGTCCTGGACCAGATGTATTCTGAGGTATCTCATTTGAGGCTTCGCTTCAGGGAATACCACCTCCTGATTCCACTGCATGATCTTTGTTTTTCCTTTATTAATTTTATACCCCGAAATCTCCCCAAAGGCTTCTGCTTGGTCAAAAAGTCGGGGGATTGTTACTTCTGGATTGGAGGTGAACATTAAAAGATCGTCCGCATATAAAGCAAATTTTAAATCTAATTCATATATAGAAAAGGGTTTGATCAAAACATCAGATCTTAACTAAATAGCTAAAGGTTCAATATATAAATTGAACAATAATGGGGAGAGGGGGCACCCCTGCCTAGTACCGCAGAATATTTGGACCCAATCTATGAGCAAGCCATTAACGAGAATCTTGGCCTTAGGATTTAGATAAAGTGCTTTTATAGATGCTATAAAATTTGTTTGGATACCAAATCCAGATAGTGCTTCCCACAAGTACAACCAATTGACTTGGACAAAGGCCTTGGCGGCCTCGATTGCTACGATGGTTAAAGGAAGTTTCCTATCTGTAGCAAAATCAATAGCAGCAATAGCTTGAAAAATCAGCTTGTTCAACTGCCTACCCGGCATGAAACCTCTCTGATCCTCGTGTACTACAGATTTAATTACTTTAGCCAATCTCGCTGCTAGAACCCCTGCAAATATTTTATAATCGATATTCAGCAGTGAGATTGGCCTATAGGACTCGATGATCAGGGGATCCTTATTGGGCTTCAAAACCAACGTAACTGTGGCCTCCAGCCAAGTTTGTGGGATGGGCTCACCTGCCAGGTGTATTTTAATAAATAGGGACGTAAGAACAGGGACAACTATATCAGAGCCTATTTGGTATACTTCTACGAGGAGCCCATTGAGGAAAATGAAATTTTACATGACCAATGTGTCCCCTGCGTGTACCCCACGTTTAGTGTATGTGCATGTCGCCCATGCATTTTCCCTTTGTGGCCTGAATAATGAGGCCTCTGCATTTACGTCCCACATTAGAATGTCAGTCACTAAGTCTTTTATGAAAGAAACGTTAATTCTGCACTGAGGCCCATGTTGCCCATGTGTTTGCATTGTGCACTTTTAAAATCGAGATGAACCCATTTTGTGGCTCAGCCTGAGCCAGTCTCCGAATTAAGGTTTCATGCCTCCAGACACTCTGAGAGCTGCAGCTACGTGTCCCTGAACTCGCTTACTTTGTCTAAGCCGAGAGGGGCCCAGCCCGGGGTGCCAAGACAGTATTTTGCACAACAGTTATCTGCTTGCTCTACAGAATTACATTCCTGCCTGGTGAAGAAGGTAAACAGAACCCATCTGCAGAGATAGGGCCTAGCCTTTCTGTCTCCGTTTAAGTGATTTACAGAGCTTGCATCCATAGAAAGCCCAAAGCCCCCACGCAATGAACGAAGAAATATATGCCCACACTGGCTCTTGGTGATGAGCGACCTTTGCTTCAGATAATACATCCCCGGACCTAAGATATCAGATAATACCAGACGTGCAGGTCGTCCTGACACTGAAGGCTTCCCTACTAGACCGAAAGTCAGCTTCCCCCCAGTTACACGTCAATTGCACGTCATGATCAAGTTGCGCACACAAGTAGGGCAAAGGTTCCAGCTGGCCATGCAACCCCCTCTATGTATCCACCCACCTATGACTCACCTATGACTCCTCAAGTGAACGCCCACATGTACGCCCACATGTACGCCCACATGCTCTTATCTCTTTCTTTCTCTTGCTATGCCTGGAGCGCTCCTCCTCCCTATGTATGAGATTGAATGTATAAATATTGTACTCTGTGAATAAAGTTTAGAAGACCCTTCCTGAACCTTAGTGGTGATGGAACCGATTCTCCCTTAACTCGAGTTATTGAAATAAAGCCCTTTTGAATCGGACACCACGGACTCTGCCTCTCATTTAATGCATGACCCTTTGTTTAAGTATAGAAATTATGACAGGGTAATACTTTATTTACCACATAAATCTGGCGCCCGAATAGGGACAAATCCCCTTCCCCACGCGCCGGAGATGTAGGTCCAGCCCATGCCCCCTGCTACAGCCGTGACGGACTTCAAAGTGTACACGCCAGCGGGACTTCCTGCTTACTCCCTCAGGCCCACGAGGAGGACGGACTGCGACCAGGCATCCACACCAGGCGGTGAGGATTGCGGATCATCCCAACCAGAGCCCAACCCGTGAGAGAGCAAGGTCCGAGGTTTCCGAAGGTCCACCTGTTCCGCGGCGCATGTGCAGTATCAAGTTTGCGCAGTATCAAGTTTCCGAGGCCTTCAAGTTCTGCTTCCCGGTGAGTACCACTATTGGGACGGGTTCATTTATTTGAACTCGGTAAAGACGTGTCCGTTCACTCGAACACGGTAAAGATGGGTTCACGGTTAACGTGGGCACGGTAAAGACTTGTCTCATTTACGAGACCGGTATGGTTGTACTGTATTCCAGTACATAAAGTTAACTGTTTTTAAGTACATGTATCAGGTTAAACTGTATCTGTTTTAGTGAGTAAGGTTTAAGTGTTAATGATTGTTTCAGTCAGTTTATTTTTGTGTGTATTGTGTTTTCCTGCTTTCCCCTGCTTTTTGTGTTTTCATTGTGCTGGTTTTAACATGCCACTGTTTTCAAAGTTACGTCAGATAGGGACCAGGAAAGGAATATTAGAAGAGTCAGTTAACATCCCGCCTAGAGACACACCTGGTCATTATATGTATAATAAGCACGGGCTAGATGCCATATTGTTTTTAGACTTATGGGTAGATTACACAAAGGATTTAGAGGAGAAGTACAGATGGCCTGCTTCGGGAACATGAGATTCTGAATGCATTATGAGAGTAGAGGAAGCGCTATGGGAAAAGAAATCAAGACCCTCTCAGAAAGATGCCATTGAGTTATGGCGCAAAGAGTCACATAGGAGAACATAGAAAGAATTCCACCAAGCAGAGAGAAGTAAACAAGCAGCGGAAAAAGCCAAAGAAAAAGAACTGCGGGAGGAGGGGGAACGGGTCAAGGCAGAACAGGCTGATAGAGAAAGAAATGCCGTTGTTACTGGTATTTATCCCATCCTCTCAGAAGAACTAGCTAGAGTGACCCCCTCAGAAACACCACGTAGGTCGCGAACACCACCACCTGTACCCTATAGAGTATGTAGAATAAAGCCAACAGCATCTGAGGCTTTTATTTCCTCCTATATAGAAGAGTCCGCACCGGACTACGTAAACGCAGATTTCCCTCCGCCCCCATCAGCGGATCAGCTCCAACAGCTCCAGCAGCTTGTGAAAGACGACGTAGGACAAGGGGCCGTAGGGGGAGGGGGGCCTACGCCAACGTCAACGCCATATAAGTTTACCATAAATGTAGCAATCCCTCACTGTATATACGATCCAGTACCAGGAAAGGGTTCAATGCTCGTGATTTCACTAAGACTACGAAAGGCTGTCGATTATTTGTACACACTACCAGACATGAAAGAGCACCTAGATAAAATATACCGTTTCATTAGGACGGGGGAGGGACCCGAGAGTATAGCACAGGCCATGGAACACAGAAAAGTAGGGGTTAAGAACTACATTCTACGTTTTATGATTAACTGTCTGATCAGGGAACAAGGCCAAGGAGACGGGGATGTAAAGCCTGGTTTGTTAGAATGGAGTGATAACATAGATGCCGGTCGGCATGATAAACAGGGACAGACAGATAGCATGTACAAGAAAATACGAAAGGAAATATTAGCAATACACAGAGTAGGGTCTGACGAGAAGAGTGAGTCATCAACGGAAGAGGTAGAGTTAGAAAACAAGGCAAAGGACAAAATGAATTATGTAGGCAAAGCACGACAGTTTGACAGGCCTAAGTGCCTCGACTACCGTAAACAAGGGTCGGCTATAAAAGAAAGATATTCCCTTGAGAATCTATTTCAAGCTACTGAAAAAGCCCTGAAACGACGGATAGAGAACGAGCGATCTCACATCCCACACGAAATGGAATTGGCCCGGTCAGCCACCCAGTGGGTGTCCAATTCTAACATATATAGCAATGACATAGTAGCCCAGACTTTCTTGAGCCTCCCACCGAACGAACAGCGTTTGGCTGGTATTTACATGGTCCAACATTTAATAACGTTGTATGAGCATCAATATTCTGATCCCGGTCACTTGTATAAATTACTGGAGGACATACTTCTAGACAGATGGACAGGCCTGGGTACTGACTTAATTCACGTCATCTTGGATCAACGACATAAGTACTTAAATTCTCTGACCACATGCATGCTTCCCGCCCCACACCACGACAGAAAGCGCCTATACATAGACAGACAGAACCCCCTACGAGAGGTACATCCCGTCAAAAATGCAACCAGTGAGCTTCAACGAGTGTATGTTTACACCCCCTTAACGAAATTAGAAATACTGGAAATGAAAAAGATGTTGCCCTGCCATGATAAAGACCCGGGGGGGTTTCACCGAGAATTAAAAGACATTCTCCGCATCGGAGATTACACGTACGCTGACATTCTGAAACTATTGAAAGTACTGTTGCCTGCAAGTATTTACGAAAAGCTTAAGGAAAAAGACTGGGAGGTGGGAGAGAAAAAGTTAAGTTGGACAGAATTGGAAACGGAAGATAAAGCCAGGCTTCCGGGGGTTGGTCTTGGGGACAAAGCTAAAGAACTACCTGAACTCCTAATACAGGTTTTGCCGAGATTATTGATTACTAAAAAGGAAGATTGGGATGCTATTCAGCCTGTAAACAAAAACAAGACGAGGACACGAGTGATTTCTATTCTAGATTCGAGAAATGCTTTGCTATTAATAGTGGCCTTAAGCCCAGTAGCGAATCATATCCACATCTTTTCGTGAGCAAATTAGTAGAGAATTCCTTACCCCAGATCAAGAATAGAGTACTGAAGGTTGAGAGTACTTGGCAAGCAAACAGCCCCTCACAAATATTGCAAATGCTACAATATCACCAGAATAGGATTAGAGAAGAACAGGATCAGGAAAAGAGACGCATGAAAGAGACAAAAATGAAGGTGCTGGTTGCCCAAACGGTTCCGGCAAACACAAACAAAAATGGCACGATTTCTGTCAAAGGGAACTGTAATTATTGTAAACAACCAGGTCACTTTGTAAAGGATTGTGCTGTCCTGAAACACAATATAGCTACAGGCAAGACAAAAGAACGACCACACATTCCTAGGCAGAATAGTACGCAGAATAGCACCCAACAGAACACCCAACAGACAGTAGCGACATTTCCACCCCCACCACCGCCTGTTCATGCCACACAGCAAATGTATCAGTACACACAGTCAGACTATCCAGAATACCAAGCGTTCTCATGAAACAGCCTGGAGAGGGAAGTTGGCTTGCCCCTTATTGAGGTTCCTGTAGATCAAGAGGGTCCTTATGTACATAGTCGTGTACTGGGACAAGACAGAAAATTTCTGATTGACACAGGGACGAGCAGAACTACTATCAGCCATGACGAGGTTCCAGGGGCACCCCTCTCGGGCTCACAGAATGTTTCCCTGGGATTTTCAGGAAAGCCTATTGTTAATGAAGTATCGAAACCAGTCTCCCTTGGGGTTGGTCCACTGTCACGTACCACAGACTTGCTACTTACTAAATCGTGTCCAGAAAACGTACTTGGTATAAAGACATTAAAAGAACTAGGAGCAGTTATATGTTGTTCTCCGGAAGGAGTACGACTGTTCTTACGTGATTTTAAGGGACATTATGTGTTGACAGATTTTGACCACAGACTCCAGAATGTACCACAGCACCTATGGGCACAAGGTCCGACTGACGTAGGTTACATGGACATAACACCACACCGTGTTACTCTCAAAGCAGGAGTAGTACTACCACGTATACGACAATACAAGTTACCACCTGAGGCCGAAGAGGCCTTATTGAAAATTATTGACAAACTCATTGCACAAGGGGTGGTAGTGGAGACTGACTCTAATGTATGTAACTCACCTGTCATTCCTATCCTTAAACGATCAGACCCTAATGCACCATCAGTTTACAGACTAGTTGTTGACCTTCGAGAATTGAATAAATGTGTAGTACCTCAATACCCAGTGGTCCCAGACATTTCTTCATTACTGACTGCTATTGATTCTGAGGCAACGTTCTTTACAGTCATTGACTTGAAGAATGCTTTTTTCAGCGTTCCAATTCATCCAGACAGCCAGTATCTTTTCGGATTCAGTCTAAAAGGACGCAGTTTTAAATTTGCGAGAGCTCCCCAAGGTTTTACAGAGAGTCCTAGCATTTACAGTCAAGCATTAAAAAGACAACTGGACAGTATTAATATGCCTACCAACACTGTACTGCTCCAGTACCTAGACGACATCCTAATTACAGCACGATCAGAAACAGAATGCGAACATGCATCACTGACAGTTTTACACTTTCTGGCAGACAAGGGGCACAAAGTGTCTCCTTCAAAGTTGCAATTCTGTGCACAGCAAGTGGTGTACCTTGGACACTTGCTGTCCAAGAGGGGTAGACAGCTGACACAAGAACGTATTCAGTTAATTGCTAACCTTACACAGCCCAAGACACAAAAGGAAGTGTGGGCCTTCATTGGCCTCACTTCATACTGCAGACAGTGGATTCCCCAGTATGCCTATCTAGCCAAACCGTTCATACAGTTGACAACACAGGAGGCAGCGTCTTCGACTGTCCTCTCTTGGACACAAGAACATACCTTGGCATTTGAAGAATTAAAAAGAGCCTTATGTCAAGCGCCAGTTTTAGCGACTCCTAGTTACAGCAAACCTTTTATGCTTTTCGTAACTCAACGGGATGGAAGAGCATTATCTGTCCTCACACAAGATCAAGCAGGTAAACACAAGATGTGTGCTTATTTTTCTAGTACACTGGATCCAGTGGCCCAGGCTCTGCCTGCGTGCCTGAAATCAGTTGCAGCAACAGCCCTAGCCATAAGACAAAGTGATTCGATAGTGTTGGGACACCCCCTGATAGTACAGGTACCTCATGCAGTGGAAGTTCTCTTGAACAGGACACAGACACAACACTTGACTGTAGCGAGACTGACAGGATATGAACTGACGTTATTTCAGCCACACATAGAGATCAGATGATGTAACATTCTGAACCCTGCTACACTTTTGCCCTCAAGTACAGTAGACACCGTACCACATGACTGTGTGGAAGTAATGAATATAGTGACGAAACCAAGACAAGACCTGACAGATATTGCACTGCCAGACCCTGACCTGACACTCTATGTAGATGGATCATGCATGAGGACGAGTATGGGAGAGTTAGTGGCAGCATATGCCGTGACCACTGCTACTGAAGTCATAGAGACACAAAGAATAGACACGCTGTCAGCACAAGCAGCAGAGCTCATCGCTCTGACACAAGCCTGCATAAGAGCTAAACACTTGAAAGTGAACATTTATACAGATTCACAGTATGCTTTTGGCGTAGTTCATGACTTCGGAGTACTCTGGAGGGAGAGAGGTTTCTTGACCTCTCATGGTGCCAAAATTCAGCACGGTCCGCTTATTCAGGCCCTGTTAGAAGCAATACATTTACCTGCAGCCATAGCCATCCTGAAATGCAAAGCACACACCAAAGTTACAGACACCATTTCCCAGGGTAATGACCTGGCAGACCGAACTGCTAAACTTACAGCCCAGACACCAACAGACACGACAAAGACAGAGGTACCATTACTGACAAAAAGTATGACAGTCAGGGATCCTTCTCAAGATGTACTCGACATACAGACACATGCCACTTCAGATGAAATAAAGAAATGGACTGAACAAGGAGGGGTTCAGACTGACCAAGGTTGGATGACTAAGGGCAAAGCTACATGGTTTCTCCCTGATTCCATGGTACAAGTGATCATAAACACAGCACATAGTCCAGCACACTTGGGAGAGAAGGCAATGTTAGACAGCTTACAGAATATCTGGTTTAACAAGCACCTGCGTGCAGCAGCGAAACAGAAAGTACGTACATGTATGATCTGTTGCCAGTTCAATCCAGGTAAAGGCATTCCGGTGGAACAAGGCGGATTTCATCCTCCTGACCATCCTTTTGAGGTCCTCCAGATGGATTATATCCAAATGGACAGATGTAGAGGTTACAAGTATGTCCTGGTAGTTGTGTGTGCACTAACTAGATGGACAGAAGCGTATCCAGTCCCAGATTATACTGCTGTGACAACAGCCAGGCAATTGGTGCGTGAATTCTTCCCTAGATACGGATTGCCCCGTGTCGTGTACTCAGACAATGGTCAGCCTTTTTCTTCTGAATTAATGAAACAAGTGTCCCTTCTGTTAGGATATAGTTGGAAGTTTCATTGTGTACGACACCCTTGTAGAAAAGCATAATCAGACGATAAAGACGAAACTAGCAGAGATCTGTGCAGAAAAAGGCGTGGATTGGATGGTAGCGTTGCCGGTTGCCCTCTTTTACATGCGTATGGTAGCTCATTCCAGAACAGGCCTATCACCATATGAAGTGGTTTTCGGTAGACCGCCGAATATGTGGGGTACGCCTATGCCTAAGAAAATGACTGATGTTGACAGTAACATGCTGACAGATTACCTGGCTTCCTTGATGTCTGCACTACTCTCTTGTTGTTCACAGGTTGCCGCTGCCTTCCCTGACAACACCCAGGTCAAGGAGCACGCCATAGTCCCTGGTGATTTCGCCCTCGTGTGGAATTTTGATCGATCAAGCCCCCTTGAGCCGCGTTGGAAGACACCGAAATTAGTGTTACTGACCACGAGGACAGCGATCAAGGTCGAAGGGAGAAAAGGATGGATCCATGCCCATCATTGCAGAAAATACTTTGGAGACTCTGGAACTTCGATAAAGAACAATGACATTACAGACTTTGAGCCCCCTTTGCTAGAAAAGACTCCACAGCAAGAGTACAGGTCCAAATTACGATCTAGAAAGTCAGACAGCGTTTAATTGTTTAAGTCCACTAGGTGGTGAATCGGTTAGACAGGTTTTCTGACATGTATAGGATCACGGACCAGAATAGTAAAAAGAGCAAAATGAAAGAAAAATACTGCAAGATATTACGCAGCAGATGTATATTAACTCTAATTTTTCTGTCTCTTCTGTGCATCACTATAATCTGTATCAGCTTAATACTACATGTTTTCTTTCCTCCTAATGCCTCACGTATACACTCTTCCATTAATGACACAATAGAGCATACATTTAGTGATCTGCCACCCCATGAACTGCCATATCGACTAGCACTGCGCAACAATACTTTTATTCGGATGTTGCACCGTTCTCATCAGACCAGAAATGCAACAGATTGCTGGGTATGTGGCCGACTGCCACCTTATCAGAAGACGAAGGGAGTTCTGCCCCTCGTCCCTTTTCCGTTCTCCCACAATGGTTCGTGCGGAGCATGGTTTGCCTTAATGTCATCACTAGACAGAAAGTCCACAGTTTACCAGGGTGACTGGATATGGGGAAATTTGAATAAAGTAATAAATGAGGCATGTTTTCCAGACGATGACGGACTTACCCAGAGGAAGGGGACCGATCTAGAAAATGAAGAGTACGAGCAAGGAAATGCTTCCCTCAGCTTTATGATTCTGAATGTTCAGCCCATGCAAAATGTAGGTCCACCGACTATTTCAGTCCTACCAGTGAAAGGTGATTTGTTCGTTAGAAAGAAAGGATCAGTATATATGGGACACAGCGAGTGTAATGCTGTAGTCGAGTTTAATGATAAAGGAAAGTCTTCTTTCAAAACATCTCGCCATAGCTATTTCATTTGCGGTCAGACAGCTTATGTACATCTGCCCTTAAACTGGGGTGGGACATGCTATATAGCGTTCCTACTGCCCCCCGTCTTTCTAGCCCCATCCCATTATCATCAAGATTCACGATTAGAGCATGTTAGACACCGGAGAGAGACCGATTCCCCAGTGATTGATCAGACTGAGACAGCTTGGGAGCAATATACAGATTTCAGTAGAGGATTCTTTTTCTTCATAGGTCCCGTCCAAAACAGTAAACTCATATGCAGGTTAACAAGAACTCTGGAAGCAGTAGTGAATGAGACTGCATCTGCCCTGGCGAACTTGACCCAGGAGCAGTCTGCCATGAGACTTGTTGTTCTTCAGAACCGCCTTGTTCTTGACGTCATCCTGGTGGATAGGGGCGGGGCTTGTAGAGTGATCGGCTCCAGTTGTTGCGTTTTCATTCCTAATAACGCGCCATCTGTGTACGCAGCAATAACAAGGCTCCACAAAATTGTTCATGATATACATCAAGACCCAGGCACATGGACTTGGTCCAGTTCGCTCTGGAGTGTAATATCGGCATGGGGATGGAAAGTCTTGTCGTTCCTAGGAATGATACTGCTTATGATATTCGGCTGCTGTCTCTGTCTGCAGAGTGGCCCGGCGATTTGCGGCCTGTGTGCCACTGCCTGTGTTCCACAACCACGTATACAAAAGATCAAAGATGAACAAATGATGCTGTATTATCAGATATACGGTCTCATGAATATAGATGTGTCCTGAAGGGTACAGTAGGGGACAAGGAGGGAATGAGGAAAATGAAATTTTACATGACCAATGTGTCCCCTGCGTGTACCCCATGTTTAGTGTATGTGCATGTCGCCCATGCATTTTCCCTTTGTGGCCTGAATAATGAGGCCTCTGCATTTACGTCCCACATTAGAATGTCAGCCACCAAGTCTTTTTTGAAAGAAACGTTAATTCTGCACTGAGGCCCATGTTGCCCATGTGTTTGCATTGTGCACTTTTAAAATCGAGATGAACCCATTTTGTGGCTCAGCCTGAGCCAGTCTCCGAATTAAGGTTTCATGCCTCCAGACACTCTGAGAGCTGCAGCTACGTGTCCCTGAACTTGCATACTTTGTCTAAGCCGAGAGGGGCCCAGCCCGGGGTGCCAAGACAGTATTTTGTACAACAGTTATCTGCTTGCTCTACAGAATCACATTCCTGCCTGGTGAAGAAGGTAAACAGAACCCGTCTGCAGAGATAGGGCCTAGCCTTTCTGTCTCCGTTTAAGTGATTTTCAGAGCTCGCATCCATAGAAAGACCAAAGCCCCTACGCAATGAACGAAGAAATATATGCCCACACTGGCTCTTGGTGATGAGCGACCTTTGCTTCAGATAATACATCCCCGGACCTAAGATATCAGATAATACCAGACGTGCAGGTCGTCCTGACACTGAAGGCTTCCCTACTAGACCGAAAGTCAGCTTCCCCCCAGTTACACGTCAATTGCATGTCATGATCAAGTTGCGCACACAAGTAGGGCAAAGGTTCCAGCTGGCCATGCAACCCCCTCCATGTATCCACCCACCTATGACTCACCTATGACTCCTCAAGTGAATGCCCACATGTACGCCCACATGTACGCCCACATGCTCTTATCTCTTTCTTCCTCTTGCTATGCCTGGAGCGCTCCTCCTCCATATGTACGAGATTGAATGTATAAATATTGTACTCTGTGAATAAAGTTTAGAAGACCCTTCCTGAACCTTAGTGGTGATGGAACCGATTCTCCCTTAACTCGAGTTATTGAAATAAAGCCCTTATGAATCGGACACCACGGACTCTGCCTCTCATTTAATGCATGACCCTTTGTTTAAGTATAGAAATTATGACAGGGTAATACTTTATTTACCACATCATCTGGGCCAGCTGCCTTTACTTTGGTCATTCTTTTCAACTGATTGTGGACCTCCCCCTCTTTAATGGCAGAGCTCATAAAAGCACTATCAGCCTCCGTTATCTGTGGAAGACAGAGCCCCTCTAGCCAATTTACTGCACCTCGGGTTAATTCATCATTATTCTCAGTATATAGATTCTGCATATATTATTTAGCTTCTTCAGAGATCTGGTCATTGTCATGAGATATAACTCCAGTACTCTGCACCTTTAATCCACTGATTTGATTTCTTACTCTATCAGACCTAGCCTTCCATGCAAGTAGGCGTCCACATTTTTCTCCATAGGAGAAATTCTGTAGTTTGCTTGCATCCCACCTGTCTTTAATGGTTTTACCTGATATTTGGCCTTTAAACTCTCTAATTCTTTATGTATGGCAGCTAAGTTAGCCTGCTGTTCTAATGAGGCCTTCTGTAGCTGTCGCTCTTTTTGTTTTATCCTAAATAAGGAATCTTCCTCTATTTTCCTCCTAGTCTTACTTCTCTTTATCATTTTGGTGGTGAAAAACCCCTTATATAGGACTGGAAGGCTTCCCATACAATTTGGTTGGATGCAGTGGCACTATTAAACCTAAAATACTCAACTATCTGCTTTAACAGATCATCCTTTACCTCCTCTTGTAGGAGTATAGATCTATTTAGGGTCCACCGTCTGGCTTGCGCACCCTGCAAGAGCTTAACTGTTATTTCTACCATTGAATGATCAGATAATATGGCTGGAATATAGGAAGTGGACACAGCCGCGGGTAGTAGCCCTTGATCAATAAGGAAGAAATCAATACGTGAGTGATGTCTGTGTCTATGACTATAAAATGAATAATCTCTATCTTTACGATTTTTAATCCTCCAGACATCTAATAAATTGAAGTCTTCCATTATATTTTTAAGCTCTCTCTTTGATTTATCTAAAGGAGAGGAAGCGACCCTGGAGGTGCGATCTAAACTTGCATCAAAAACTAAGTTGAAGTTGCCTCCTAGGATAATAGGTGCATTCAGGTCGGAAAAACTAGTTTTAAGCTTATCAGGGCCTCCGGAGAATCTTGATTTGGCCCATAATACGTTAAACAGGTCAGCCGTGTACTATTTATGACCAAAGATGCAGTCAACCATTTGCCTGAGAAGTCAGTCTCATACTTCTTGACTCTAATCCCACTATTAGCTTGGATAGTTATTGCCACCCCTCTGGTATTTCCACCTTGATTAGAGCAGAGGAGGTCCTGAATCCACTTTTGGTTCGTAAAAGCAACCTTACATTCTTGCTGCTCAAGGTGAGTTTCTTCTAGGAGAAAAATATGGGCCCCTGATTTATTCAAAAATTCACAGATTCTATTAAGCCTCCTACCCTCCCTCAACCCGTTTACGTTCCAACCTATTATTTTCATTTTATTCGAATTGTTGGTCATAATGGTAGGAAAGAATATCTAATGAGCAATTCAACTCCAACCCTTGTGTTTTCTCTGTTTAAGACTTGCTTCATAGCTATTTCGGACTTTATGGATACATGAGGAAAGTTTTTCTCTTTACCAATCCTATCCCCCTCCACCTCCCTCCTACCCCCCTTGAGGAACCCCCCCTTTTGAACCTTGGCGATCATATCGCATTTGAAAGCCCTATCCCTAATCTGGATTCTGCCCTAATAAATGTCAACTATGTGGTGTACCTGCACCCCTATTTCATCTTCTTTTTTTATTTGTATATATATATATATATATATAATTTTCCTTATATAATGTGAAGTGTTCCAATCATACTAACCCCGTGTACTTTTAGAATCCAATTTTTATGTTTTATTGTACAATGCATACTCCTCTCATACAATTTTAGTGTGAGGAGTGTCTAACGTTGAGCTTCTTTCACGCTTATAAGAAAGCTATCAACCTCCTGAGTGGATGCAAAATTATATGTTTTGTTTCTCCATACCACCCGTAATTATGCTGGGAATTTCATCATAACCTGTGCTCCTAAGCTTCTTAGATCCTGCATCCGGGACCCCAACTCCCACTGCCTTTGTGCTGTGGCTCTGCCTATGTCAGAGCAAATTAAATACTTAGAAGAGTCAATCAGGAGTGATGGATTGACAAGAGCCCTACCTAAGATCAATTCTTGTACTGAATACGTGTGGAAATTAACCAAAATCTTCCTCGGGCGCTCCTGTCTGGGTGACGTTGGAAGGGGTCCCTATGCGCTCGCTGGATCTCACTCTCAAGATCGATATCAGGTCTATCTTTTAACAATCCTTCTCTCAATAACTTACAGACTAGGGACTTCACATCTCCATTTTCCGCCCCTTCAGGAATTTTCAGGAATTTCAAATTATTCCTTCCGGCATGGATCTCTAGGCGTTCCATATCGAGTTGCAGAGTCCTATTCTGTGCTTTCAACTCAGATATCGTTTTTTAATGGGCTTGCGAAACCCTAGAGAGAGTGGCAACTTTGCCTTTTAGCACCTCCGTTCTTGTACAGATGTCATCTAATTTACTCTCAAGGCTGGTGCATTTCTCAGTAATCTCTTTCTGATTTCCTTCAGAGATTTCAAACTTGGGTAATAGCTTCGCCAAAAGATCTTCACGTAGGGATCGAAGGAGACTCTCCATGCTTTGATTTTCATATTCCTTTTGCTGTTGATGTTCTGCCCCCAGTACACCTACCACTGAGGAATCAGCTACATCAGCTGAAAAGACACAAATTTGGCTGACTGGTGGTTAAAAATGGGTTTCGACAAAGGCACTGTTACTGCCTGCGAGATAGGACTCTCCCCCATACTCTTCCGTAACTCAATACCGGATGTGGGGTCTCCCAGGTCTGTCTCAGGCTCGGATAACAAAGGAGTGTACTTGTTTTGGAGCATGACTAGGGTCTTGGGGTGGGCAACCGGGGCAGTAGGGAGCTTCTGTGTCGCGATCAGTGATTCTGCCTGCTTGCTCACCCCATCTAAGCTAGAATCTGTTTTCTCCAAAATTTTAAATTAAGATTTTAAAGAAGGAGCAGGTTTTAATATGCTGGAACTTTTTCTTTGTTTTTTCACCTCTCCGGTTTTATTCCTCTCCCTCCTTTCTCTCTTTTTCTGTCGCGAGGTGAAGGGGACCAGACAGTCAACATGATTTAACACCTTGGCTGCTGCGACTTTTCCCCTCCTGTGCTAAATTTCCTTGAATCCTATTATTCATGACGAGCTCAGCTCGTCATCAGCACAGCTCAACTGTGCCTCATGACAAGCTGAGCTCGTCATGAGCATGGAAGGGGTTAAAGATGGATGCAGTTATTCCCTTTCAGGTAGGGAGGAGAGGAGATATCTGCTCCTTGTTACTGTGGGGGCTGAGGCAGCTGCTCCTGATACCTCCTTTGCCTCTCTGCCAACACTTACCCTCCTCTGATTTTCCTGCTGTGAACAAGACTCTTCCAGCGTTGTGGGGGGTCTGCATAAACTCAGTGTCCATTACTTTGGGTCCTATACGCGCAATCGGGCTGGTCCGTGCCCTTACACAATCTATTTGCGCGGTATCCCAGGACTCCCAGGACTCTCTACTGGCACCATAAACGTAAAAAACACAAGACAAGTCCCCCTCCTCTCTGACTAAGGGACAATACCTGCTCACCGCCATAGTCCCGCTTCGAGGGTAGGCTCTAGCTGCTCCTGCCCGGATCATAAACCATATCCTGGCGCGGCTCGCAACGCTGGCCCCTCTTACTTTGCCTCGATTGCCAGCTCCGTTCCGTTCTGCGTCGGACCTTAAGACCACGCCCATGAGACCCTCCGGGTCCTAGTGCTCCACTAACGCCGGATTAGCCTTGGTGAAGAGAAGAAGAGAGGAGAACGTATACGGGGTTAGTGCAAAAGATTTTTACTGGAAAAGAAACATTTTCCTTGTGTTCTCACCGCCTAATTGCCGATGTTGGGCTTTTTAGGAGGGTACAAGCACTCCGGTACGACTTGGCATCTTCCGATCAGGGACAGAGCACTCGCAGCCGGCGTCAACCCGCCACCATCTTCCTCCTACCCCTCGAGTTTCCGATGGGCCTATTGCCGATGTTGGGCTTTTTAGGAGGGTACAAGCACTCCGGTACGACTTGGCATCTTCCGATCAGGGACGGAGCTCTCGCAGCCGGCATCTACTCGCCACCATCTTCCTCCTACCCCTCGAGTCTCCGATGGGCCACCACGGTGTAATCTTATCTTCTTTGCTGAAATTCAATCTCCTAATAGTATCCTCTTAGACACTGGAGTCTTCGTGTTTACTTGCGATGACTCCCACCTAGTAACCTTATTTGCGATTTAAATTGAGACAAAATACATCATTGAGGGCTTTACATTCCACCTTGTGAATGTTGTAATCCTTTTTCAGGGGATTTCTGGCTCTTCTTAACAGGTTATGACTTCCTGATGAAAATTTAGGCTTGTTCACAGTGCTCCATCAGGGCCCCTAAACAGACAGGGCACGGGAGGGTGCCTGTAACCTCAGAACATGGCAACCCTAATGCACACAAGGAAATTGTGGAAGCAGATTCTACCCTTTTGTTAGTAGCTCAGACATGCCCAAGGGGAGACACAAAAAGTAGACAAATAGGCATTTCAAACATTTATTGAAGCATTTCAACTATCTTTTAAAGCAATTGTACTCTTGTGTAAAATAGGTGCACTGTAAATCTTAATAGAATGGTGCAAAACAATGTTACCAGCATTACAAGACTGGGGAACAGAATTAATTATTCAACTATTGTGTCTTACCATTGATTACATGCATACATGAAAAGGCACTCCTACCTAGCACTGCCTAGCTTATAGAACATAGGGTTTGTGGGTCTGCCAGAATACCTCAGAGTAAGCTAACTCGCCATTCACCTGCATGCGTATGTCATCTGCCAGCCAACCTTGGTGTGGGCCAGGCCGATGTCCTTTTCAGGATGGTTTTCGAATTTAACTGGGCTAGAATTCAGGCATGGGGCAACTTTCAATAATCCATCAAGATGCTCCTCTGCCGAAACAGAGGTGTAGTGTTGTTTAGATAATAAACTGCACTCATTCTTTCTGTGCCTGAGTCCTAGTCTTCTTGTCATTGTTGATTCTATCCACCCAGAGTTGTCACCAAATGAAGAACAATAAATACAGTCATTTTGCCTGTGAAGGAATGTAACTGTAAACAAAACCATTTCTGAGTACTTTATCTCATATGGCTGTACAAGCAAATGTGTTAAAAGTTATCATCAAAAGAAGTCAACTTTAAACGTGGGCATGTAAAATGGAAGTTTGAGTACCTGGTACCTATTAAACCACACAAACTTGTTTTCCAAATATTCTTGGATGGGTGAGCCTCCATAAAATGCCACTTTGTAGTGGTCAGGCTCGCTGCCCTCACTATTGCACAGTTCGGAGGCTGGTCTGACAAATTTGCCAGGGCTGTTTTGGGTTCCCAGTCTGACTCTGAGTTACAGGGATGGCATCAATCTTGTTCAAAATTGAGATTTATGCAGACATGTGGCCTAAACAAAACACCTTTCTTAATAACTTCACTTTTACACATAACAGGAAATTTCCATCAGTTGCAATTATATTAATTCTATATCTGTAGGATAAAGTGCAAAATTGCACATTTTACATTATTATCAATGCAGAAAAATATGATCTGAAAAACAATTATACAATAGCCTGCTATAACTATTTTATAATCATTAAAACTACTAATAACCCTTTTTTAATCAGAAATTCATTTAGCTTGCATCTCTTTCTGCTTCTTTCAAGAATTCTCCTCCACCATGTTTAATTATTTGTAGATGCAATCCTTGATATTTGTCATCTCGTAATCTTCAGACAACTTCCTCTTTAGTGGGATCTTCTCATTTTTATTCCCAAAATATTTATTCAGACAGCCCAAAAAAGTTTAAGAAAAGAAACAAGACAATTGCAGAAATCATAATAAATATTGTAGGTCTTATTATAACATACAAGGTTCCAAAAGGACACCCCACCTAAGTGATAGACCTGGCAAGCTGCTAGCCTGGTTGGTCTCACAAGAGAATCGCTCAACCCCAGTGGCAGCAATACAGACGGAAGGGGGAGACCTGCTGCACTCACAGCGCCTTGTACATGAAGCGTTCACAACCCACTATGCTGCCCTATACCACTTCCGGCTGCGTATCCCTCACCCTGACATACCTGAATACCTCTCCCCTCTCCAGATGCCACAACTGACTATCGCACAGCAGGATGAACTCGCAGCCACGCTCACACCTGAAGAGATCCGAGAAGCCATTTTTAACTTATCCAATGGCAAATCTCCGGGCCCAGATGGGCTACCGGCCGAATTTTACAAGGCCGGATCGGATGTCCTCCTACCGGAACTGCTAAAAGTGTTTGCTGCAGCTGCGGAGGATTCTGCGCTTCCCCCTACGCTCAATGAGGCCAACCTGATCTCAATCCTTCAGCCTGACAGGGATGCTACACGAGTGGGCTCTTACCGCCCCCTGGCGTTGCTAAACACGGACTATAAAATACTAGCCTCCACGCTGGCCCGCAGACTGGTGGCCCCCTTTGTCCCCCTCCTGGTACACCAAGACCAAAATAGCTTTGTCCCGGCATGCCACACCTCCCACAACATCCGCCGCCTATTTCGAGTACAGGTATATGCTACTCGTCAGTGACCCCGGGCGGGATGCCTGATATTGGATCTTGAGAAGCCTTTCGATTCGGTCGAATGGCCATACCTGAAGGCGGTCATGGACAAATACCACATGGGTGGTGGATATGAACTCATGGTCGATTTACTGTATGATAAGCCCACAGTCCGGGTCCGTACTGGCCCACTGCTTTCTGACACTATCCTTGAACGGAGAGGCACTAGACACGGCTGCCCCTTGTTGCCCTTACTGTTCTCTCTAGCTATGGAACCTCTAACTACAATCCTCAGAGCCGAGGGTCATGAATGGGGCATCCCGATGGCATACGGACTCCACGTGGTGTTGCTGTACGCAGACAACTTGTTGCTGTATATAAGAGACCTGACTGACAACCCTGCCTCACAAACAGACATTTTCCAGTCTTTTGAAGAAATGTCGGGACTACGGGTTAACTGGTCCAAATCGGGGGCCTACTCCTTTGGCCCGAATACCCCTGAGTGCAACATTTACCTGGGTGGAGAGAGACTACACTGGTACCCCGACACGTTCCTCTACCTGGGGATACTCATATATCGGAATCCAGCAGACATCGTAGAGGAGAACCTATTGCGGACGATCACAGCAATTCGGGCCCAGGTTGGCTTCTGGAAAACCCTACCCCTAAACGTGCCTAGCCGTATAGCATTGGGTAAACTGATAGTACTACCTAGACTGCTGTATTACTTTGCCAACATACCCACGTACGTACCCACTAAACTATTCCGAGAACTAGAGGCTCTACTCCGCAGCCACATTTGGAACGCAGGTCGGCACCGTGTGGCGCTGAATAAATTGTATGGACCAACAGACTCGGGAGGCCTGGCAGTTCCTAATATGGAAAAATGCAATGGGTTACGGGGTGGCTCAGTGATAATCACCTAGAAGACACTGCTTCGGATGTGGCTGTCTGGAAACGGACGCAAATCGGCGCATTGTTTCATCCAATGGCTCGGGCCCCCTGCCCCACTCAGCTACACCTAGCAGTCGCACGCAAGTGCTATCTACGGTGCCTGCGAATCACCAGGGCAATGACGCCATATGCCCAAATTCTTCCTCTGCTAGGCACCCCCAGGCCGACGGGTGTGTTGACGGAAGCTCACTTAACTAGCTGGACGCAGGCAGGAGTGGAAACGCTAGGTGATCTCTATGCACACGGTGAACTGCGTTCCTTCGCAGATCTTGCCACTAGCACGGACCTTCCAGCCGGACGGTTATTGCTGCACGCATCTCTCCTGCGCACACTGACCACTTCCTGGGGCGATATGTCTGCGGAGCTGCTGATGCATTGCTTCATGCAATACCTACATGTCATGGGAAATGGCTCACACATTATATAATGGCTAGCGCAAGCACTATTGACTCACACACAACCTTCTACGTTGCTGCTGCGGGCAAAGTGGGTGACCGACAGAGGGAGGGACTGGACAGATAAAGAATGGGCCATGGTCTTAGCCGGGCCAACAAATATCCTGCGCAACCCCCGCTTCAAACTCATCCAATTTTACATTTTACACCGAGCCTACCTCACGCCTGACAAAATAAACAGATACTTCACAACAACCGATGCCACATGCCAATGTTGCTCACTGACCGGGGCAGACCTCTTACATATGCTCTGGTATTGCCCTGACATACGAGCATACTGGGATCCGGTCACGGCATTACTCACACAAAGCACTGACAAACAAATTCCCATCACGTGTGAGGCCTGCATCCTGGGATTGTACAAACGCACGACGCTCAATAGAGTGCAGGCGCGCTTCTGGGACATGGGGCTCATTACGGCCAAGCGCTTACTCACCAAACACTGGAAGGCCGCCACCCCCCCCCACATATTAGGCATTGGCTAACCTCTTTCACAAACTGGGCACGGGCGGAGGGCACGGTGCTTCTCCGAGAGGAGACGGCGGGCCTCAGACAGTTCCCCATTTCTCAACTCTGGGATAATCACCTTATAACCTTCCAGCAGGCTTACCAAGAACTAGGGATAACCTGAGATAACGTACCCCAGGGCCGCCGCAGCGACAACCAGCACTGAAGACAGCTGCCACACCTGACCACTTTCTCTACTCGCCTCCGTTGGGCCGGCTACACACTTTGGATAGTGCGGACACCATGCCCGCTCGACACATAACACAGATCTGCACTGCAATACACCATAGGCACCTACTTGCAAACGCATTGACCACAACTAGCGACGACAGAGCATTCCCTCCACACTAGGGTGAGACCTCCACCAGAAAGGCCAAGCTCACGCCTCTCAGAATGATAAGCCTAGGACTGGCAGTACCCCACGGCCACCGCCCAAAGACTTCCACATAGTGGACCCATTCACCCCACATATATCAACTCACCCCGTCTCCGAAGCACTGACCCACCACATGGAATTGCAATGACCCTCTCCCCCCAGCCCTATTCACTTCCATTACCCCCCAGTTTTTCCCGCCAATATATAGGTTTAGGGAATGGTTTACTCACTGGCCATGTTCCTCGACCAGGCCCCCTTTATTGTTACTGAAGAAGACACTGCACATGCCGTGCCATGGACACGAGACGATATTTGTCGGTACACACGCCACTTTTCGTGGCAAAGACATAACATTACCCACGCCATGCACAAGGTTCAGGCCGAACATAGGGTCCATGCTAACAAGCCAAGGAGGGTAGGCCTAACGCGCTGACCCCCGACCTAAAAGTGCGCTTCCCCGCTAACAATACTGGGGGGTTCCACACGTATCCAACCTGCGGCATAGCCGGACTTCAACCGCAAAGGCCGCAGACCAACTTCGCCAAAAATATGCGTCTGCTCCTATACCACAGTGAGCTATACTGATATACACCACTTTCACACTGCATTGACGTAGCAAGCATAAAGCTGACGATATGTTTATTGCTGATACTCTGGATGGTAAATACTTTATGCAGCTTTTGAATCCCTGCAGGAACTTGGACAATGGCTACAATGATGTTGATGCTAAATTGGAACTGCAATGTTTTTTTTTTATTTTACAACAAAAAAACAAAATCATACACCTGTTACTTACCGTGCTATGTATAAGACGATGTGTATATGCTTTCCTGAGCTCCGCCGCCGGACCCCCGGGTTACCGGCTGAATGGCTGTGTCATCTAGATGATTTTTCACTTGTTTACCTTTTTTTCCGCGGCCAGCCCTTGTGGGCTGTCAAGGCTGTATACAATATGATGACGAATATATGTACATTAAAGGTCTTTAAAAACCAAAAAAAAAATAATAACATACAAGGTTAAACCACCCAAATTACCAACCCATTCACCATCTTAACTAAAACCTTTCCCATTCTCATTAACCCAGGAACTTATAGCTTTCCATAAGCCATGTTGTTCTAACGATTGAAGTTCATGAGAGTTATCAGTCAGTTTGTTAATCAGGAGTTAATATTAGGACGGTAATTACTAATTAACAACATCACTCAACCTTTAGTACTTTGCAAACACCACCTTTCTTTACACGAATATCGAATGCTAAGCAGTTCTGCATCACCATAGCTCTAATAGCTGTTAGTTCCAAATTAATTGAGCTTGCACTCCAGGTATACTTAAAGCATGTCTATCCACCAACAAGTTTAGATAAACGTCTAATTTTCACATAATTTATTTCCACACCGATTGGAGGACAAATAACACCTAATATATCTAGAACTATCTGTGCAATCCCTTGTTTCACTCTCCTTAAACCTGCATCATCCATTTCACTCATTTAACAAACTCTAGGAAATAGCAAAGCAAGAAAACAAGATTCAATCCAATTGTGCAGCAAATTAAAATAGGCATTCTCATTACACATAATAAATTCTACTCATAACTGGCTCTCCACCAGTCAAATAATCATCACTTACAACATAACTCCTTTCAGACTCACGCTCCCCATATATTTAGCCTTATTGCTTTTAAGAGCTTTATAACACACCATACATATTTCTCCTTGCCTTTCTTGTTTAATTCACAATCTAAGATGAAAATTCAACAATCTACATTTTTCTTATTCTCAGATTTGTTCACTTATGGCATTTTCCTCTTTCCAATCTCTAACAATTTCTAACTGCCACCCATTGTATTGCTTAGTAGATTCATGCTCCTGCTCAATAGGTTTAGTTCCAAGCTTAATTTGTGCAATTACATTTTTAAAGTCCATAATTAAAACCATCACTAGAATCTTCATTATCTGAGACAGATAAATCCATCAATGACACACTGAAATCCCACAAGAAGTCAAAAATGTGTTATTACACTAACCAACGAAATACATACGACTGGAGGATTAAAACAAGGGTGTGTCCTTGCCCCACTGCTTTTTAATTTATTTCTAGCAGATTTCAATACCGCACTGAACGAAGTAAATGCACATCTGCCTCAGTTAGATGACAAGCAAATATCTAATCTGTTGTACGCAGATGATGTTGTACTATTAAGTCAAACAAAAGTTGGGTTGCAAGGGTTAATCGATCGTATATCAAGATACGCAAAAGAAAATGAGATGGTAATAAATTAAACAAAGACCAAAGTAATGGTAGTTACAAAAAATACAAGACTTAAAAATGAATATAAATGGATGTTGGAACAAATTTGATTTGAACAGGTTGATTCCTACCAGTATCTTGGAGTTATATTTAATGACAGTGGAAATTTTCTTTCGCAAAAAAAAGATATTACCAGAAAAGCTAATACTTTGGTTGCAGTATTTAGGATTATACAGAAAACAAACTCTGCCTTGTCTTATCGTCCTTTACTAAAGATCATTTTGGTGAAATCACTACCTCCCCTGACATATGGCTGTGAGGTATTAAACGGGAAAGATGCGGAGATTATTAATAACACAGTCGCAAAAATGTATAAAATCTTATTTTGCCTACCGAATAATGCCTCACAAGTGCAGGTGAGTCTGGAATTTGGGATAAATAACCAGCTATATGCAAGAAAAGGTCAAGCTCTTAAAGTGTGGAACCAAATATTAAAAGATCAAGAAAACCAAATGTCCCAGCTATTGCGGCAAGAAGTCAAAGACAATAGGAAACTGCAGGCCTGGTCATATCTAAATAAAGCGAAGGAAGAATTTGGTGCAATATCAATTTTGGAAAATACAATTACCAAGGAAAGTTTTAAAAAAACAAATAACAAACTTACTAATCAATTGTCGCTGATAAAAGATGAAGATGTATTTGTAAAAAGAAAACATGCATGGGCAATTATAAATGGATTAATGAAAAAAGTCCAAGAATATCTTGAAACATCAAGGTCGCAGAAAAATAAACAAATCTTTATCAGAGCATGTTTTGGCTTATTCATAATAACAGCCTGATAAACAATGTGATTTAATATCCAAATGAAACAGTATAATGTTTGCCTCACAGTATCTTATATAATTGTAATTAGATGATTGATAGGTAATATGACAAAATATGTCATTGCGGTATCTTGATTAATGATATATCAATATGATATGACTGTCAATGTGGCATACTGCAAATATCTGTCTATTGTATTAATCTACATGTACTTGGCCCCATGGTCTGGACATCGGACATCACCAGGTGACGAGCACATATTTAACAAATACAGATACACCTTAATGGAACTTAATGAAGTTCGGGATCGGTACGTAACACTTCGCCCCACACTTGATTAGATTTGAATCACGAGCACAAACTCCACATAACTTTTAATATTACGGTATATATATGCAACAAATACCGTTTCAATATGGCACCCAGAAACGACGCGAATGGTAATACAGAGTGTCTAGCTCGTAAGCAGGAAGTGGAACCCGAGGGATATATACTTCCGGTTCAAGGACGCGGGCTTTCCAAAGTACGGAAGAACCTGCTCGATACGGAGCCGAACAATATTGCCTCAGGACTTCATAGTAGTAAGGTAAGATATTGGACCCAAACAAATAACTATTAGATAAACCAATGATTAACTTTAGTACGGAACATTAACTAAACTTCCGTATATATGATTTTCTTTTCTCTTTGGTATAATCGACAGCTGGGGTGAGAACTATTCCTTAACAAATAATTAAGAGGAACATCGATCCTTCCATTGGATTGAATCGGAAATTGGAAATATCTTGATCACGACGGAGATCATAAACTTACCATTAATTAGAAGGTAAGCTCATTACCTCGCTAATGACTGGCACCTAACAGAGGGATATATTAAATGTTCTTCAAAGCAATAGGATAATACACATTATATACTTTTTTATGTGTCCTTATACAGCCCGAGAAATAGGATATAAAGATTGGGGTCAAACAGAGATTATTAACCCATGCCACGTAAGGCTGGGTCGGAAATATAACCAGCCAGAAGGTACATCTCTGAGCTGGTTTACCAAATTCTATTATTATTCTTGCACTAAAATGTCAACTACGAAACTCAATATGAGACTCAACAATACGTTATACTTGGATAATTTTCAAGCACAAAAGTTTACAAGTAACGAATATCAGGTAAGCCTGGGTGTATATATACTCAGCCTTTCATTTATTGCAGGTACTTCACAAATATAGATCGACACCTGCGAACAACTAGACTCGGCACGGGCACTTATATAATTCACTTAATAAGGCACATAAGCGGTAAAAACACGCTTGGGGCAGCACATCGCAGGTGAAAGACTGAAACATGCACAACCTATAAAGTTAATACTTCACAGACTGTGGGGCTTACTAATGTCTCTCTAAATGAGACAATCTTCACCCTTTTTTCTATGGGAGATATCTACTTTCTCCCACCTCTTCCTTTTTTCCGAGCAAGTTTTCCTCATCCAATGATAGGAGGTAAATAATACATTTATACGGGAAATGTTATTTATCCCACAACTTTAATAATCTCACTTGCCTGACATGTAACCTAGATTATTCAAATATGGTTAATATGTACAAATTATGATTATGAGACAATGTATCTCGAAACTCCAATATTGTTTCGTATTGTATTTTCTTTCCCAGCCCTAATGAAGTCGTGGGTTCCTGCCCATTCGACGAAACACGAGTTGGCTTGACTTGGAGAAAGCCCTAAAGATTAAATGAATCATATATACAACTCAAGTTGTACCAATTTTGTGAATTGAAATATTGTGTACATTTTCCTGTAAAATACTTAGAGTTGGTGTGATAGGATTGTATATATACTTGAATCTAAGGATTATTGGTGGGTAAGGATGACAACCCATACCTAGGCACCCAACAACCAAAAAGTATAGTGAATCTGGGAAAATCTGCCTACATAGAGTTAAGCGCCATAACCACCTAGAACTGTCATCTTTCAATTCCTCATAACGTTTTGGCTTATTGCAGGGTTTATGTCACTTACCTACATGGAAGAGCAGTGAAGAGTACACTGCATGTAGGTTATGCAAATGTGGACAAGAGAACATTATACACTTATTATGTCTTTGCCCTGAATTAGAAATTGAAAGGAAAATTACTCTTAAGAGACTATTTAATGACTGTGGAGTAAGGACATGTAGACAAGCATTGATGGCATACCTAAATTCTAAAGATATATTCATGAACTCTGCATTTGTAAAAATGTTATATGCTGTTGGAAAAAAAGTAGAGGAGTAATATCTGAACTATTTATCCACTGTATCCCAAAATATACTGTGTATTGTATTTTAGTAAGTGTATAACATGAGAAAAATCGTGTATCAGCAGCTAGATTCATGAAAGACCCGTTTTGCGAGTCTTTAATAGCGATTCATAAGAAATTGCTATTAAGGACTTGCAAAGCGGGATTCATGTAGGAATTGCAAAAAATATTGCGATTCCTACATCTTCCTTATTTGAGATTAGCAAATTGCTAATCGCAAATAAGGAAAAACTCCCCATTCATTCCTATGGGCCTAAAGCCCCATGACAGTCAGATAACATGGAAACCCCACTTGAAATATGTTTGTGCATACACTTATTATTGTCTTGTGGTGCTTAATATCTTCTTGTATCTCCAACTTATCCCCATTTACACATTTAATTCTGAAGATATCGCAGGACTTCCCGCATCTCCGGCTCCTCCAGTATTACCAGAGTCAACCACTTGTGCCCGAACCCATTCAATAAATGGTTCCCATATCTCCCTAGGCCTAGAGGCCGGCTGCATAAGTTCCCAGTATTTCGCCAGCTGTGTTTGACCATATGTTGCTTCCCTTAGCCAATCTTTGACTGTGGGTGTCCTTCTCCCCCAAACAATTGCTATCTGACATCCGGCAAACAATAAAAGTAGCGCATGCAGCTTGTGTGTTTTAATGTGCATTTTTTTGACGTATCCTAGTATACCAACCAAGGGGGATGGGGGTACCCTGAGCTCCAGGATTTGGTTGATAGATTCAAAAATACGAGGCCAATATACACTAATGGCAGGACACTCCCAAGCCATATGGAGGAATGATGCAGCATGCATTCCGCACCGCCAACAACAGTCATTTTCCCTTAATCCCATCCTATATAGGCTAATAGACGTTCTATAATAGTGGTGTAAAAAAGTAAAATGGATCAGTCTGAGTTTATAGTAAGGGAGAGATCAGTCATCTGAGCACAGCAGTATGTCCACTCCTCGTCTGTCATGGGGGTGGGCAACTCGGTGTCCCATTTAAGACGAGCCTTCAAAGTCACCCCAGGGGCATCTGTCTGCATATGTGTGTATAGTCTGGTAATCGATTTACGTGGTGATGGAGTGGTCAATATGTTCTCCAGTGCATTCAAGGTAGGTGGCTGAGATGGGAAATCTGCATGTATCTGTCGACAGGCTGCCCGAAGTTTGTGATACAGGAATAATTCCCCAAATGGAACCCTCTCTCCCTCCTTGGCTGTCGGATAGTCCCTGAACTCCCCTCCTGGGTATAGGTCCGCAAACGTATTGAGTTTCAATGCCTGTGCAATCTTGCCACTTATTTCATCTCAGACGTTGGGTAACATAGGATTTTGTGCAAGGGGGATCGACAGAGCATACAATATAGGTATCCCTGCCCGTCTCCGCAGACCTTCCCATGCCCATCTAAGTGTTTTGGCCGTGTCAATCCCGTCAGTGGGCCGTTTATGTCTCTGACATACTGTCACTCAAAGAGGAACAGGCGACACTGCATCCTTTTCCACCGCAACATGTGGTTGAAACGGCGTCGGATGCACCCAATATTGTAGATATTGTGCCTGCACATAAAGTGCGTATATTTTCATGTCAGGGGCACCCAACCCTCCATGCCAGGTTGGCAGCGATAACAACTCCCATGACACCCTGGCTTGGCCGCCCGCCCACACCAACAAAAGCAGTAATAATCTTAAAGTCTTCAAAAAGAACTGAGTGAGTATGAGTGGCAAATTTACGAACAGGTACAGGAACTTAGGCAGAATTATCATTTTGAACAATGCAATCTTACCGACCAGAGACAATGGGGGTCTGCTCCTTAGAGCCACCTTGCCTTCCAACCAGTTGATCGTCTTGCCATAGTTCAGATTTGTGCACATCTTGGCAAATCCATATACCTAGATACTTCACTGTGTCCTCTTCCCACTTTAGCGGGAACTCAGAGGTGACCACCTTAGTGTTGTCCATTAGTGGAAACATCACCAACGTATTCCAATATATGGATATTCCCAAAAGCCCACCAAATTTAATAAATTCCCTCAGCACTACATCTAAGTTTCGCTCCGGGTTCAATATGTACAGGGTAACGTCATCAGCGTTTAGTGATATTAAAAGACTCCAAGCACAAAATCCTATACCTTTGTCAGTGTGGTGCTGTCGAATACGCGCTGCCAGGGGTTCCATCGCTATGGCAAATAGTAATGGGGACAGCGGACAACCCTGCCGCATTCCTCGCGTGATTGGAAAAGGGTCTGAAATAAGGTTATTGACTCGTACCCTGGCAGTTGTTTTGGTATACTATAGTTTTATCCACCTGAAAAACAGTAGTCCGAATCTCATCCTCTCCAAAATTCTAAACAGGTATGGCCATTCGATCAAATCAAAATCCTTTGGGCATCCAGGAACACCATCGCAGCCTGCACGTCAGGGTGGAGGTAATGTAGTACTGAAAAAAACGTGCAAAGGTTGTGGGTGGTGGATTTTCCGGGGCTAAAGCCTGATTGGTCCGGTAGAGCAATCATGGGAACCATAGGCTCCAGCCTGTTTGCTATTAGTTTAGCAAATATTTTGACATCTAAATTTATAAGGGATAATGGCCTATAAGAGTCTAGCTCGGTTTCAGGTTTTCCCGGCTTTAATAGTGTAATATAATAGCTGCTCGCATTGATTGAGGCAATACGCCTGTTTCATGTGCCTCTCCAAACACTGCTAATAATCTAGATGCAAGCTCCTCAACGTACACCTTTTAAAATGCAGTCGTCAGCCCGTCTGACCCAGGGGCTTTGTCTAATGGTATACTCCTGATTACGTCAGCGACGTCTTCAACGGTAACGGGTAGGTGCATGTATTCTCTATGTCGATCGTTGAACCATGCCAATGCTACGGAGTCTAAAAATTCCTGCATACATTCTGGGCACTCTGTTTGAGTTGCAGTATATAATTTTGAATAGAACAATGAGAATTTATCCAGAATAGCCGGGGATCCTTTAATTGGGGTACCACAATCGTCATTAATTTCGGAAACAAAGGCCGTAGAGCGCGGAGCTCCAAGCATACCGGCAAGCGTGTACCCTGGTCTGTCCCCCTCTCCGTATCTACGGGCCTCTGCATATTTCCCTAGGAATTTGACTTCCCTCTGTGCTTCCTCCTCATATTCCAACAACTTGCTCTTCAAATCCGCCATTAAGGCCGATCCTCCCCCATCATGGATACGCATCTCTAGATCTTGTATTTGAGACTCTATGTTCCCCAGAGTGGTTCTAATGGCATTCAGGACTCCTGCCTGCCTAGATATACTTTTCCCCCTGATGACCACCTTAAAGGCTTCCCACAGTGAGGCCTCTGTGTCTATGGACCAAGTGTTCAATGTAAAGTACTCTGAAATATCATTACGGATTTCCTCCTTGAATACTTTGTCCAGTAACGCATGCGGGGAGAGTCTCCAGGTGAATGCTCTACGTGTAGTGTTGTGTAGAGAGATAGTCAGCAGACACGGAGAGTGGTCAGATATGGTTCTAGCCAAGTGTTTTACCTCTACTACCCAACAGATGGGACCAGGCATGACGATGCTCCGAGAAACACGTACCTTCCTTAGTTAATGGATTCCGTAGTCGCCATATGTCTACCATGTCCCCGTCATCTAGGAGAGCGTTGAGAACTCTACTTGCAGCTGGGTGGTGTGTGCACGCTGTGCCCTGTCTATCTAGCTCGTCATGAATATTGGCATAGAAATCCCCCCCAAAGGGTCGTGATGCAACCAGTAGCCCACACCGTGGCCCACACATCCTGAAAGATATCAGGTGCATCCACATTTGGCCCATATAACGCCATCAGTGTTACCAGAGTGCCACCCAGATATCCCAATAGAACAATATATCCTCCCTCTGGATCTGCATAAACCTCTCGCTCTCTCCAGTCTAGACCCCGTTTTACCAGCACAGCCACCCCCCTGGAATAGTTGGAGTATTCTGAGGCGTGGATGATCCCCATCTATTATGTCTAAGTTTCACAGAGGTCGAGGAGCGGAGATAAGTCTCCTGTAACATACATAGATCAATATTGTGTTGTGCAAGATATATATGTACCAAACTGTTTTTTCTGCTATTGTTGAGTCCGCGTATGTTCCAGGTCAAACAATTTATTATAGTCTCAAGCGTATCGAGGCATCTCCACAAGTCTCAGCCTACATCCTCCCCACATCTACAAATATCTCCTTGTCCCGTACATCATGCCCACCACAGCATGACCACACATCACCAACCCAAAATAAAAACTACCCTCCACCCTACCTTCCTACCCACGTCAACCCCCCAATCAGGTTGAAGCATAACCTCACCCGTACAAAACGACAACAACAAAAAGAGAAATATATCTGGGAAACTTCCCATGAGGCCGTGGGAGTGCCGTACAACATCCCCTACCGAAGTGGGGTGGCCGAGAAGCTGCAAGGAAAAGAATTTGCATCTGGTCGTGAAAAGAAAAAACCCGTGGCTCAGGCAGCATTTACTCCTCCCACCATCCCTTGCTGTTACGATAAGGTATCTCCCACCGTTGTCAGATCAGCAATAAACAACTCACATTTGCAATAACATAGCAACAGAATACTTCAAAGAAAAACATTTTGCATATGGATAACCGCAGCCCGCAAGAGCAATACAATGCTATTTACTTATCATAATCAATACCAGTCCAGAGTCCTATGCCCACCATCAAACCTAACCAACATTAAAGTCCCTGATATCATACAAAGGTAGAGATAGCATATCAAGTAGAGTGTCATAGCATACACATCAGTCATTATCACTTAGTTGATTTTCAGTGGCATCTTCTGATCTAGGGCCAGCTTTCTTCTGCTTTCCACCTACATGCTTGGCAAATTTCAGAGCCGATTTGGCGTCCGTAAAAAAGTGGGAAAACCCATCATAGAACACTTTAAGTTTGGCTGGGTAGAGCAAGGAATAAGGAATTTGTGCTTGTAGTAAGATCTGTTTCGCTGCCACAAATTCCCTCCTGGCCGCCTGAACTGCCGGAGTGAAATCCGGATAAAAGGCAATTTGATTTCCTTGGTATAACGTAGTCCCTTTAATGTGAGCTTGACGTAGTACAACATCCTGGTCCTGATAGTTTAAAATCCTCGCCAGAATAGGAAGTGGCGAGCTCTAACCTGTGGCCGAGCTCCCAGGGTGCATTGTGCTCTTTCAACAGCAAACATAGGTGATAAGTGTTCAGCAAATAGGTCTCTCAAAAGGTCAGCCACATAACTTTCTATCTTAGTGATCGCTGTTGTCTCCGGGACGCCTGTGATGCGTATGGTATTGCGGCGCAATCTGGCCTCCAAATCCTCGTTCTTCGCACAAATCACACCCACAAGTCTATCCATCTGCGACAGTTGGTCTTTGGCCTCGACTTGGAAATCATGGAGGTCAGACTGCTTTTTTTCGAGAACGGCCAATCTGTGTTTGTGTACCACAACCTGGGTCTTCACGGATTCCATCTGCGTTATCAGCATGTCTAGTTTTGCATCAATAATGCGCAAGCTAGAGCGCTTTTTTAGCATAGGGGTGGGCATATCTTCGCTGTGATCTTCCTGCTGCCCCTCCAGATGCCGACTCAGCGTCTGGCTCCATTTGCCTAGTCCACCGTTGCTGCTCAAAGCTAATCTTGGGCTGTTTGGCGTCCTGTTTCCCCATGATAGTACACCTGCACAGGCGTGCCCAGTTTACAGCGTATGCTTGGACCACTGCTCCGCAAACTTCACAGCTCGAGTTTCCCGAGCAAGGGTAACCTTCTGCACCCGCTTGAATTAGCTCACCCAACTCCCGAGGGTGTGGGGGCAACACTTTTTACACTCTCCACCTCCTGTTCTCAAGGGGAAGCAAACAGATAGCAGGTGTTCAAGGCAGTGACCCTCCTGCTACCGCAGGTTCAGACAGGCATCCACCAATCCCCCAGCTATTGCACTGATGTCTCATTGTAAAGTGCCCTGCAGCCTCAGCTGTGCAACCCAAACCGCGATCTTCCGCAAGTACAGTGTAGGGGAAGCACCATCTCAGGTGGCCCCAGGGCATCTCATTTCCACCCTTCAGTAAAATGGTGGCCGATCAGCATCCAATGTCCAAATCAGCCTGCCCGTCTCCTCCAAGCACTTAACAGTTAACTGTTCTGAAGTAACCAAAGCTGAAGCAGCACTTATGGAATACAATGTCCTTGAAGCAAAAACCTGTGAATGATTTGCAGTGCTATTGCAATTTATTTGCTGGCGATGAATTTGGCCAAGCTGGTGCTTATACATTAATGACAGTTGCAGTAAGTGTTGCTGGTACTAGTCAATTGTAAATGGTAGATGGGCACTGCTACGTCCCGTAGAGGTGTTGATTGGGTGGAATCCAGGATGTGTTGCACCAATTCGGTATATTTGTATACAGGCAAATCCAGTATTAGTACTAGCCTATACAGACGGTATCAGAGGTCTAAAATGTCGCCATCTAGAGGTATTGGCAAACTAACTAGAGCCGCATGCAGTCAATACTCCGCCGCGGGGCTCCCCGCATGAGCAGCATCTTCATCCCGCAGACTGCCCTCTCAGCCCGGCCTCACTCTTCAGCTGCTAGCTGCCGCAAGACTCCCGTCAGCCGGTCTTCCAGTGTGGGCAAAATGCGGCCCCTGGGGGAAAGCAGGTCAGCAGACCAGTCTTTTCCCCGGGGAGTTCGCTCGAGGCTAGGGACAGGCAGGAAGTAGTTAGGGTTAGGTCAGGGGAGGGAGGGGTTAGTTAGGAGGCTATTTAGGGGGACAGGAGGGAACGACTTCCTTTTCCTGTCCCCGTTGCCTCAGGGAGAAGTCAGTTTTGAGCGTAGACGGAGTGTGATTTAGCTATGCGGAGTGCTAATTAGGGTGTTTGGACGTCGTAACTGGTGCCCCAGTGTGACGATTAGGCCAGTTTCCTGCATCTACAGTTAGGCAGGGTGCTATTTAGCTTTATTTTCAAATTATCGTCGCAGGTGCTCCGGTGCGGTGCGCATAGGTGCCAAACCTCACGCATCTCGCGGACGGACAGAGCGTGGGTGCAAAACCTCACGCATCTCGCAGAGGGTGCGAATGCTTGATTTCAATGATGGCTACACCTGATGCAGAGGCGGTGCGGGCTGCCCTGATAGTGCTTGGCCGGGCCGACCAGGTCAGCGTCTGCGGGGGTGGCTGCAGTTGTTGCAGCCTGTATGGATGAGCCCTCTGGAGCTCGTGAGGGGGGCCCAAGAAAGGGAAGGGGAGGAAGCAGCAGGAAGCACCTAAGAAAGGGGGGAGGCGGCTGAGCCTCCCTGCCAAGGTGGGGGCAGGGGATGTGGTCCCAGAGGAGGAGGAAGGGGCCGGAGGGGAAGGGTCCATGAGCCCCAAGCTTGCAGTTGGGGAGCCCGGGCAGGGCCAGGCTTCGCTGGCCTCACAGGACAGGTTGTCTAGGAGCTTGGGTCAGTTGGTAGGGTATGACGAGAGCAGTGAAGGCAGTGCGGGGAGGACTTGGATGATTGGGAGGCGGCAGGTGGAGAGGAGTTTGCCCTCACGCTGTCCGGGGAGGAGTCCGGGGAGAGGAGGGGTTCGCCATCCTTGAGCAGCCGGTCGACCTTTCAGGGGGCCGGTAAGGGGTTGTGAGGCCCCAGGGTTCCAAGGGCAAGGGCCCTCTGAAGGCGCAGCAGCAGGTGGGAGCAGGGCAGGCGGCTGGGAGTGCTGCGGCACCCGTGCCCGGGAAGGGAGGCCTGGGGGAGCAAGGGCAGTCTTCCATGTTCGACAGGTGGGCCCACATGTCCGAGGAGGAGAGGGCCCGCGACCAGCGCCGTGTCATTGCGGAATACGAGAAGGAGTGGCAGCGCTTATGAGATGCCAAGGAGGCGAAGGCGGGTGGGGTGTTCAAGGGCGATGGGGCCCAGGCTCCTGCGTGTGGTCGGGGGCCGGCTGGGGGTCGAGGAAAGGGTGTCCCAGGGTCCCAAGGGCAGTGGGTCTGGGTGGAAGGTTCAGGGACTGCCTTGACGGATCAGAGACCTTGTGGCACCGGGGCCTCCCCGAGCGCATACGGCTCGGGGGGGACAGGCCAGCAGGGGCAGCTGGCAGAGGCCGGGGTGGGCCGGCGGGGCGCAAAACGGCCTCCAAACGCCGGGACAAAGAAGCAGGGGGGTCCGCAGCGGCCTGCCCTCCAATGAGGGAGCGGGCACCGGCAATGTTGGAGTGTGAATTTACGCCTGAAGTGAAAGGGAAAGGTGCAAAGAGAGTTGTGACTGAAGTGGTGCTGCTGGATGTGCAGGATCAGTGGTTGGACTATGAGGATGAGGAGGATGATTTGGAAGAGGGTGAGTTGTGTGAACCTGAAAGTGTGTGCAAGGCTAGGGTGGCAGCGGCCAGGGTTGGTGCTTTCCAGGAGGCACTGGACGGCGCCAGTCGGGCCAGCAGAGGGATGTCGAAGCCGGCGGACGCACGGCGACAGGAGAGGGACGCTCCTGCAACTTTGTCAGGTGAGGGCGCTTGGTGGGACGCCTGGATGGAAGGGGGGAAAGGGGGAAGGAAAAAGCCCTGCCGGTTGGTGGGGGTGGGGGATGGGTCTGTGTGGTCTGGGACCCCAGGTGGGGTGGTGCCTGTGAAGGCTGATGAGGGTAAGCAGGTCGCGACGGACAGCGCGCACACTGACAAGGCGGTGGACTTGGAGGGGAAGGATGAAGGGGTTGAGAAGCTTCGGAAAAAATTGCCGTACATGGGGCTGGCGATGCCTCTGGGGTCACATTTGTCGGAAAAAACGAAGGCGAGGATCTGGAGACATGAATGTGTTTAAGCTCTTGCATAGGGAGATTCAGGCGAAGGAGGGGTCTAAAGAGGAGGAGTGAGAATTGACCAGGCAGCCGAGGGTGCCGGTCACGATGGAGAATTGGATGTCGGCCTTCTTGATTCATGTGAGTATTTATTGTGAGAAGTATGGGGATCGGGCTATTGCATTGTTCAAGTATATGGATGTGATCACGAAGGCGCAGCTTAATTTCGGGGGCTTTGCATGGTTGAGCTACGACGAGGAGTTTAGGGCCAGGGTCAGTGTTAATCCCGACAAACCGTGGGGGGACGTAGACCAGGAACTTTGGATTCACAGGCGGCGGTGTCTATGCATACGGCCAGTGGTATTCCGGTCACTTATCGGTCTTTTCAGCGGCGCCCTGCCCAGTCTGGGGCGGGTAACCAGGTGGACAAGGGAACCAGGCTGTGTGGTCTGGATCAGCAGGGCAACAGTACAAGACAGTCGCTTCTGGGGCCTGCTGGGGGTTCAATAAAGGTTTCTACAACCGCCCCTCCTGTAAATTTAAACATGAGTGTTCGAAGTGCGGGGGGCGTCACACAGTGCCTCACCTTGGCGACGCCGTCAGAGCAGTGGAAATTTGCCAAGGGTAGGGGGCAGCCTGGGCCGAAGGGCCCATACTCCGGTTAAGGTGGAGGCCATGGGTCCTTGGCCCTCCCGGTACCCTGATAAGGAGGCGGCATTGCGTTTGTACTGGGGTTTTGTTGAAGGTTTTCGGATTGGATATCAGGGGCCCAGGGATAGGCGATGGGCTGAGAATTTGCGGTCCGCCAAGGATTTGCCGGAGGTTGTGGCGGGTAAACTGGAGAAGGAGGTTTCGGAGGGCAGGATTGCGGGTCCTTTTTCTGATTGGCCGATGTCGGATCTCATTGTCTCACCTTTCGGGGTGGTGCCTAAGAAAGAGCAGGGGGAATTCAGATTGATTCATCACTTGTCTTGGCCGGAAGGTGGGTCGGTGGATGATTTCATTGCAGAGGAGGACTACAGAGTGTTGTATGCGTCAGTGGATGATGCCATTGGTCTTGTGAGGTCCTGCGGGAGGGGGGCAGAGTTGGCCAAGTGTGACATCAAGTCGGCCTTTCGCCTTCTCCCCATTCATCTGGCGGATTTTCCTTTGTTGGGCATGCAGTTTGACTGGGCCATTTTTGTAGACATGGGGTTGCCGATGGGTTGTGCGATTTCCTGCGCTCGCTTCAAGACTTTCAGCTCCTTTTTGCAGTGGGCCTTCGTGGACCGCAGTGGGCACCGGCTGGTGTCTCACTACTTGGATGACTTTCTGTTTGTGGGCACGGGGCGCTCTGGCGAATGTGGAACGGCTCTGCAGCAGTTTCAGTTGTTGGCACAGGATTTTGGGGTGCCATTGGCTCCGGAGAAGACGGAAGGGCCCAGTTGTTGCTTGACATTCCTTGGTATTGAATTGGATTCGGTAACTTGGCAGGCGCGTTTACCAGTGACGAAGGTGGCTGAGAAGCAGGATGCTTTGAAAGGCCCGCTGGAGGTTCGGAAGCTGGATTTGAGGTCGGTGCAGCGTTTGTGGGGATTGTTGAATTTTTCCTGCAGAGTGGTGAGGGCTGGGAGGACGTTTTGTAGGCGGCTCGGCATGGCCATGTCGGGCGTGTCCCTCCCACATCACAGGGTCAGGGTCACGCTGGGAGTCCGGTCGGACTTGCGAGTGTGGCTGGTGTTCCTGGAAGACTTCAACGGCGTGTCTTTGGATTTTGCGCGGGACAGGATGGTGTGGCAGGTTCAATTCTACTCGGACGTGGCGGGAGCGGCAGGTTTCGGGATCTTCTGGGATGGTCGCTGGTCTGCGGAGCAGTGGCCAGCTCACTGGCTACGCCAGGGCAGGAGCATTGCGTTTTTGGAGTTTTTTCCCTTGTTGGTTGCACTGCTGGTTTGGGGCCCAGAATTCAAGAACAGGTCGGTGTTGTTTCATGTGGACATGACGGTGGTGGACTTGGTGAACAACCAGAAAGCAAGGGACCTGCGAGTGCTGCTGTGTTTGCGTTTCAAAGTGCTGTTTTGCGCGCAACATGTGACTGGCGCAAGTAACGAAATTGCGGATGCGTTATCTCGTTCGCAGTGGCAGCGCTTCAGGGAGCTGGCGCCGGGAGCGGAGGCTTGCAAGACCAAGGTGCCGGAGGGTATCTGGGCATGGGGGGAGTGCGAGTGGTTGGTTTGGTTGAGAGGTCTTTTGCGGAGTCCACTAGGCGGGCATACAGATTGGCTTGGACTGAGTTTGGGGAATTTGTGGGTTTGGGGAAGGATGTGGGGATGTTGCCGAAAGAGGTGTGTGAACAAAGGGTGGTGCGCTTTGTGTTGGACTGCATGGATAGGGCGTTGTCGCAGACGACGATTGCTGGCAAGTTGGCCGGAGTTTCTTTCTACAGAATGATGTATTTGGGTTTTGATCCGGCTAGATCAGATCTGCTGAGTCGAATGTTGAAGGGTTGGGGGCGGGTGCGGGTGCGGGCGGAGTTGGGTGGGGGGAGTTGCCACGTGAGGCTGTCATGTTTGACTTGTTGGAGAAGGTTCTAAAGGAATAGCATTTCTGTTGTTATGACGGGGAGGAGGTGGCGCTGTTTCGCCTGTGCATGATCTGGATGTTTTTCGGAGCATTTTGTGTGTCAGAGTTGCTGGGGATCCGTGGGGTGCCGGGTCGATTGTTTGCTGATGTGCGTTTGGATGGGGCGCGATTGGGCATTTGGTTGGGGTGGTCCAAGACAGACCAGCTGGGGCGGGGCAAGTAGGTTTGGTTGTCGGAGAGTGGGTGTGCGAGCGTGTGCCCGGTGCGAGAGTGGCTGAGTTTTGGTGGTCAAGTGCGGAGGTCAGAGGGGGAAATTTTTGTGCACGCGTCGCGGAAGCGTTTGACGTCATTCCAGTTGTTGGCAGTTTTGCGGATGGCTTTGAGGAGACTGGGCAGGGATCCGGCTCGCTTTGGCACGCATTTCTTTCGGATTGAGGCAGCCACTGTGGCAGCAGGCTTGGGTTGGTCGTGGGAGGAGATCAGGAGGATTGATCGCTCGCGGTGCTGTGAGCACTATGTGCGCAAGTGAGGGCGCGGGGCGCACTGCTTGGACGGCTGCGCTGCTTGGCGTTTTTCTTGTTATGCTTTGGTACTAATATCTTTCTCTTCGTAGGATGTGTTCGTGGACCGGGGGCCAAGATGGTCACTTGGGTCGTTGGGCATTCTTTTGTACACTGGGCTTCGAAATACGCTGACAGGCAGGTGTACGGCGTTAGCCTGGGCCTGAGGAGCAGCCATCACGAAGTACAATGGTGGGGTAAGAGTGGAATGCGATGGGGTGAACTGTTGCCGTGGCTAACAAGGAAAGTGTCGCAGCTGGGCTGCCCGGACATGCTTATCGTCCTCCTGGGGGAAAATGACTTGGTGAAGCAATCGGGGGTGTCACTGTTGCATTTGATGCAGAGGGACTTGGGGTGATGAGACGCAATCTGGCTGGCGCCTGTATTGTGTGGACTGAATTTGTTCCACGGAGGATCTGGAGAGGTGCACTCAAGCCTGCAGCCATTGAAAGGGCCCGCAGGAAATTGAACAGGGCAATGAGACTCTTTTGTGCAGATCAGGGTATCAAAGTGCTGGCTCATGTCGAGCTTCAGCTGGAACAGCCACTTCTTTTCAGAGACGACGGCGTGCACCTTTCTCACATGGGAAACGCATTTTACCTGATGGAGCTGCGGGATCTGATTAGCTTTTTGTGGAATGAATCGATCTGGTGTAAGAGGGACTGAGTTTGAAAGGTGCACGCTTGGTGGGACAGGTAACCGCCCTCCGGGAGTTCCCTGGGTGGCGGGAACTGGGAGGGGTGGGGAGTCCATGACGGGCAGAATCACCCTTCCAGGGAGGGGGTTACAGGTGCAGGATGGGAGAGAGTGGTAGACGGGAGTGCGATGGATGGAAATGACGGAGGAGTTGGAAAGTGAAAAGGGGAAGTGAATGAGATGCAAAGAGGTTGTGGTGTGATTTGGGAGTGGCTGGTGGAGCACGTGAGTGGATGACGGTTGAAAATGCAGGATGTTGGAGGGATTGTTTAAGTTAATGATGTTATGTTTATTGTGAATGTCATGCCTGTCCTAATAAATGGCCTTTTACGCAAACTGATGCGTGGAGTGGTTATTGCGCGATGCGGCCCCCGGGGGAAAGCAGGTCGGCAGACCAGTCTTTTCCCCGGGAAGTTTGCGCGAGCCTAGGGACAGGCAGGAAATAGTTAGGGTTAGGTCAGGGGTGGGAGGGGTTAGTTAGGAGGCTATTTAGGGGGACAGGAGGGAACGACTTCCTTTTCCTGTCCCCGGTGCCTCAGGGAGAAGTCAGTTTTTCCACCCACCCTACATGGCTGGAAGGGGAAGCTGGGTGTTGTTGTTGACGTTGCCATGTTGGGCAACATGCCAGTTTAGGACAGGATGGCACAATAGGGGGTGTTTCCGGGAACTGGGAGGGGTGGGGAGTCCATGACGGGCAGAATCACCCTTCCAGGGAGGGGGTTACAGGTGCAGGATGGGAGAGAGTGGTAGACGGGAGTGCAATGGATGGAAATGACGGAGGAGTTGGAAAGTGAAAAGGGGAAGTGAATGAGATGCAAAGAGGTCGTGGTGTGATTGGGGAGTGGCTGGTGGAGAACATGAGTGGATGACGGTTGAAAGGCAGGATGTTGGGGGGATTGTTTAAGTTAATGATGTTATGTTTATTGTGAATGTCATGCCTGTCCTAATAAATGGCCTTTTACGCAAACTGATGCGTGGAGTGGTTATTGTGCGATGGCAGATGTAAATGTACATGTATTTATATAGCGCAAATCACTGACCGAGGTCGGTATCTAAGCGCTTGCTTAGGGAACCCGTCCTGGTATTCCCCTGTGAGATAACCCCGGCAGGGTATCCACAAGGTGAAAGCCAGGCATCCCGCCGCGAGGGGCCGTTGTGGAGATTAAGCAAGCTATTGCCCAGAGTCGCAGAGTGTGAACCTGTGAGTCGAGAAGGCACCGGAGCGAGAATTATCGAGTCTGTGGAATTTTTTAGCCCAAGACCCGCCGAGGCGGGGAATTGAACCCTGGTCCAGGGCCGATCTCAGCTTCCGGGTCTGCCGCCTCTAACCCCTGAGCCACACTTCTACAGATGCTACTGCGAGTGTCACCTTTAGGCTCGTCCTCCGTGACACAGGGGCACGTCCTCACCCAGCAAAGGGTGGGGGCAGTCTTCCTCAGCCGCGACCCTCCTTTGGGCTGATTTTACCGCCGTTCCGCCGGTTCTAACCAGAGGTCTCTACAGGCCATAAATGGAGCCACGTCCTCAGGTGACTCGAGCAGCCGCACACCGGGTCCACAGCCGATCCTCCAGCATCTCGCTCGCAGCTTCGCGGGCCCTGAGGATGGTTGAAGCAGCTTCAGATGTGCCCCCAAATCAGCAATGCCTGTTGCCATGGTTGCCCTAACGTTCAGAGGGCATCAGGCATCAAAAGTCTCTTCTATCATATGTGCAGATTTATGCCGGATTTTGTCTTGGCCAGCGGAGCACACTCAGGGAGCAGCCATTCCGCTTCCCAGCAAGCTACGCCCCTAGTATAAATGATAAATTGGAATCAACTAACTAAACTTTCTCTATCTTTTAATCTGTTATGTTCCCCTTTATTATGTCTTATGGTTAATTAAACTCTTGTGGAAGCATTCTCACCAGAGATAGTAAGCACAACAACAGATCAAATAAGACTATTAATATAGTTAATATAAAAGTCAAACCAACAATTTTCTATTATTTGCTGTGCTCTATTTTATATTAGGATATTAAGATTGACAACTTATCATGAGGCCCACAATTCAAATGTTTGACCGTCTAGTTTAGTAGATATCATCAGGTCCTTTGGCAGAGAGACTGACGGATGTGGCTCGTGTACAGCAGTGAATCTAGGATTTATCTAAGCTTACACCACCACTGCTCATGCTGGACTAATAGGAGAGCATGGACACTACCACTCTGGAAGCGCCTTTATCTTTAGATACAGATTGATGATATCTACTAAACTAGACGGTATTACTCAAATGCCCATGAGCTGATCCCCGCATCGCGGCACCGGGCTTTTCTTCCTGATACGTGTACAGGACTATCGAACTAACCATTCATATATGATTTGCTCTTGGTCAATCACCTGACAATTCCCATGATACCCCCCACCCCTGTCCTGAAGAACACCCGCTGCTGAGGACTACACTACCCCTTAAGCACCTAGGTCGAAACATCAACGCCCCTGAGATAGGCCTCCCCCGATTCCCCATTGTTTGATAAACAAAAGTCATTGCGCTGTGGAAATAACAGCTTGAAATGCTCCATGTTATATTGTTTGTATAGGGATAGGCCTCAACAGTAATGAGAGACCGGATTGTAAATTACATTGGATCTCATATGTAAAAATTATGTTTAATAATCTCTGTTTCCTACCTTTCCCTAACCCTCTATCCTTTTTTCAAATGAGCACTGATTCTTCACATATCACTTCCTGTCTGATGACCATAACCATGCGAGTAGAAATTGTATGCTTTGCTTATTGAAATGATACTTCATTTGATTGATTAAACTATGTTATCAAGCACATCATAGAGGCTCTGAATTGAAATATTTTTGTAGACACTGTTGGTGCCTTATCAGTTTTTTATATATATACATATATATATATATATATATATATATATATATATATATATATATATATATATATATATATATATATATATATATATATATATATATATATATATATATATATATATATATATATATATATATATATATATATATATTACCTACTGGCTATCGCCAGTAGGTATATTTAGTTAGGATTAATTCCCTATGGCATTTCTGAAAATTCTATGTCTAATAACTTTGGCGTTTGTGGACGGAATCGGCTGAAATTTTCAGGAAAATGGCACATTTCATTTCTGAGCAGCCCCTGAAAATTTGGGGGGGTTTCGTCAAGGGGGGGCCGAGAAAAAAGGGGGGTCCCAAAACGCGTTTTTCCCCTGTTAATTTCCATAGTGCGGTTGGACTCACTTTTAGCTCGAACGGCTGAATGGATTTGCACGAAACTTGGCAAAATTGTAGGGACTGTTAGCCCGATGTGCCTTTGCTAGGTCTCAATATATGTGCTTCAGTGGATTTTGAGAAATTAACGTTTAAATCAAGATATATATCTGTAACAGCGCTCCGGGCAGCGATCCGGTCCGCTTACTTTTCGCGTTTCGGAACTTTGCGCGCAGAAAGCTGATTGGCTCTCCGGTGTCTGTCAACATTCTAAACAGTCCGGAGCGGCCGCCATCTTGTCTCTCGGTAGGATCGAGAGAGAAGAAGAGGTGAAAAACGAAGGGGGAATTTAATGAAAGGGGGCAAGGTATCCCCCTCTTGACCCCCTAGGAATGTTGTTGGGGTTATTAAAGGGTCCCGTGGGGAAAAGAAAAAAAAATGATTTTTCACGGTAGAAGCGCTTCACGGGCCGCGAACTGGGCCGCAAACTGGTAGCGAAACGGGAATTCGACATTTTGTGCTTCGTTAATTAAATTACTAGGTATAAGGGGGTGCGGGAGACGTATCCTAATCCCCTATGTTTCCTGAGGGTGGCTGAGGAGGCTGATATATGTTGATACATCTCTTCCAGCGGCTGTGCGTGAGCTTTTTTTTTTTTTTGCTGCGTGACAGTCCGGAGCGGCCGCCATCTTGTCTCTCGGTAGGATCGAGAGAGAAGAAGAGGTTAAAAAACGAAGGGGGAATTTAATGAAAGGGGGCAAGGTATCACCCTCTTGACCCCCTAGGAATGTTGTTGGGGTTATTAAAGGGTCCCGTGGGGAAAATAAAAAAAAAAAATGATTTTTCACGGTAGAAGCGCTTCACGGGCCGCGAACTGGGCCGCAAACTGGTAGCGAAACGGGAATTCGCCATTTTGTGCTTTGTTAATTAAATTACTAGGTATAAGGGGGTGCGGGAGACGTATCCTAATCCCCTATGTTTCCTGAGGGTGGCTGAGGAGGCTGATATATGTTGATACATCTCTTCCAGCGGCTGCGCCATCTTGCCTTTTTTCCAATGCCACAATTTTGTCGTGCACGGCAGCCATTTTAGCTGCCAGGCTGGTCCCAGGCTATCACCTACCCCTGCGGATGTAGTTTATGGCCCCAGCTGTAGAGAATTCAGACATGCCAACCCTCCCGATTCAGGCGTGTGACTACTGATTTCAGTGCTAGTCTCCCGCCTCCCGATTTCTGCAAGCAAAAACCCGGGGGCATATCACGAACAACTAGCGATAACTTTTGTCTCTAACTTGTTTAGAGACAAAAAATTATCGCCGCACATCGGCGATTTTTATCCCAGATAAACCTTGCTATTATCGCAGAAAAGTCAGCGATATTCATGTATTATCGAGCAAATGCTCTTAGCCATGTTATCCACCTCCCATTGGATAACATGGCTAAGAACTGCTCAGGGCAGGTGTTAGATTTTGGAGATATTCGCGCTTAGCGCGAATATCTCCAAAAGTTGGTAATAGGAGATAGCGATGTTAGGGACGGTTTCCAGTCGCTAACATCTTGGCACGCCACTTTGCATGTTATTAGTGATAAGTATCACTGACATGCAAAGCGGGGCCCAAGATGGTCGCTATCTCCTTTTAGCTGTCACTAACTGGTGTTAGCGACAGCTTGGTAATAGGGAGATAATTTTATCTCCGCTTTCATGGCTTTTAAAGCCAAAAAAGCGGAGATAAACCCCCTTGATAATATGCCCCACGATTCCTTGGGGGTTTCAGCTGACAGGGCTTGGTATTGTGTTACATGGTAATTTTTCCAGGAAACGTCAGAGGGTCGATGCAGGAGTTCTGGAAGAGGTGATAAACCATTTAAGCCTCATGAACAAGCGCATGGTCTTTTAAAGATTTGTGAAGTACTCGGGGCGGCGGTGTGTGTGTGCCCTCTTTCAGGAGCGGGCGGGGGGGCACTGCCAGCAACTTGCCAGGTCAGGTAGTGTTCAACACGTGCATCACCCTTTCTCTGCCTGCTATTGCGCTCCATGCTTCGGAAAGGTAAGAAAAAGAACGTGCATTTGAGTTTGAAATGTCCGATCCTGCAGCAGCACACTTCCAAAGCCCACACATGACAATAACCCGATTCAAGGCCCTATTCACCCGTTTTTTTAAAAATAGATAACACTCCAACAAAGTAAGATTATAAAACTTTATTAACTTTTAACTATAATGAACGGAACAAAAACTAAAAACATTTAAACATTTTTCAACTCAAAAAGCTACAATGGTTAGAAGCTGTCTTTTGTGCGAATAGTCCCAAGGCAGCACAACGTGCAGAGTTCTGGACGGCACCCAGGTGATGTCGCCTGGGTGCCGCACTGGTTTTGGGATCCTACAATGCAGCACAGAAAAACAGCGTGGGGCGTCCCGGGTGGTGCGTGGGGAGGCCTCGTCAGTAGCGGTCTGTTGTGCAAATAGTCCCAAGGCAGCAGAACGCGTTGAGATGTTGATGGGACTGTGTCCAGTGTCCCATGGCTGACACAACATGTACGACAGGCACCCAGGTGATGTCCAGTAAACTGCTGCACTGGTTTTGGTATCCTACAATGCTGCTCCGAAAATTGGCATGCGGCGGCCCGGGGGGGGGGGGGCGTGGGGGAGGCGGCGTGAACGGGCCTCCCCAGGTGGCGGCCATCTAGCTGAGTTGCGCCCGCTCTTGCGGCTACAGCGTCTCGCTCACCATGTTGTTCAGTTGCTCCCACTCTTGCAGTGCAGCGATAGGCGGCTGCCACATGGCTCTTAAAATGGCGGACGGCTCCTCGGTTTTGGGCCTGGTCCACTGAAATGGCCCTGGGACACCTTGGAACTCGGACGCTTGCCTGCTAGGGCTTGGGCTCCATTCTCGAAAAGCGTCCCCTCAGCCGTGAAGATTCTACAAAAGTCTTGGGGGCCCCCGACTCCCGCAGGCTTCCGGTGGGGAGCGGCTGCCATGATTGCTCGCGGAATGAGCACGACGGAGCCACGAGATGGTGGTGCTCTCATGCTGACGCCAGCTTCAGTCTGAATGATCCAGAAACAAGGTGGGGCTTTCATCGTTTGGGAAAAAAAAATGTTCTAAACCAATGAAAAGTGTTATTTTTAGGTCATATGACCAAGCCTTCCATCTTTAGGAAACCAAAAGTAAAATGAACCAATGAAAAGTTTTATAAACAAGTCACATGACCTGTTATGCGGCATAGGGCTACAAAAAGCGTAGAAAATCCGTTGGCACGTGAGGCGGCGTCAGTAGCGGACCGATGTGCGAATAGGCCGAAGGCAGCACAACGCGCCGAGATCCGGATGGCACCGAGGTGGTGTCCAGCAAATTGCCGCACTGGTGTGGCCATCCTACAATGCTGCGCCGAAAGACGGCGTGTCCAGCTGAGTTGCGGTCACTGTTGCGGTACAGTGACTCGAACGCGCCGAGATCCGGATGGCACCGAGGTGGTGTCCAGCAAATTGCCGCACTGGTGTGGCCATCCTACAATGCTGCGCCGAAAGACGGCGTGTCCAGCTGAGTTGCGGTCACTGTTGCTGTACAGTGACTCGAACGCGCCGAGATCCGGATGGCACCAAGGTGGTGTCCAGCAAATTGCCGCACTGGTGTGGCCATCCTACAATGCTGCGCCGAAAGATGGCGTGTCCAGCTGAGTTGCGGTCACTCTTGCGGTACAGTGAGTCGAACGCGCCGAGATCTGGATGGCCCCGATGTTGTGTCCAGCAAGTTGCCGCACTGGTGTGGCCATCCTACAATGCTGCGCCGAAAGTCGGCGTGGGGTGCCCCGTTGGCTTATGAGGTGATGTCAGTAGTGGACCGATGTGTGAATAGGTCGGAACCAGCACAAGGCGCCAAGATCCGAATGGCAAGTCCTGGATGTTGAGTGCCTCAGTTGAGAGTTCTGAGCAGTGCTTGTAAGACTGTCCGAAGCTTATTTGCACCTGCTGCAGCTTCACTATTGCCCTGGTGTGGCCAAAGGTGGCACATGACATAGGCGGCCGGCTCCCGAGGTCCGGCGGAACTTTTTGCCTTTTCCTTTCTGCTTCTTTTCCTACAATCCGTTTCATCTGAAGACACGACCAGGTCCCTGAATGTGTGCAGGGGGACGCTATTGATTGAATGAAAATGGCGGCTTGACACAAAGCTGACTCAAGCGTTACTGTTGATGCTATACAGACAAAAATTGGTTTTCAGTTTGTACATTCTTCAGGTTTTTTTTTTCCATCCAAGTCTGATTGAGAGTTTGTAGAAAAATGGCTTCAGATTTTCCACAAACTACTCTTCAACATTCTTCCTAAATGTAACAATGTGAAACTCACTAGGAGAACGGCTGTTTCTGTTTTCTTTCAAAATGCTGCCAACAATATTTTCTGAATGGAAGACACCATCTTGTAGCATAAAGGGCCGAAAGGGGTTCTGGTCTGGCCGATGGTTGGTGGAGACATTTTGACTATATCTTGGACCTGCCCGGCCTCGCCCAAAATGGCGCCGGTATAAATGGGACTCGTAACTCCTTGCCCGCAAATGTATATCTAGAAAATGTTATTGTAAGTGGCCCTGTCGTATTTTAATTACAAAATGTACGTCCACCGATTCCGCAACTGTTAGACACCTTTGTTCTTGCAACCTAATGGCCCGCTCGTTACGTTCTTCTACAGTGTAAATGTCTCCTCATCATATACGATTTCAGTTTGCTCCGTGGCCGGCCCACGTGGTTATAGGCCCGTATTTGTATACTGACATTTTCACAATAAAGGTTTTTAAAACAAAACACGGTAGTAGTATTTACATTGGTAAAGTTTTTACTTTTAGTCACTGTTTTCGAATCAGTAAAGGCAAGTGAAATAAAGCAGTCCAATTACATGACGGATAAAAGGTATAATATGTAGGAACGCAGTAAAGATAAATGCTTAAGGGCAGTTGTGTTTTTCATGTCTGCAATATAAAGTGATCGATAAGAATCTGATAATCAGGCGTATCGGCGACTAAGACAGCAGGCCGAATCTCTTTTACTCAACGGCTCCGTCATGGAAGGAAGAAACGCCCTTTTTCTCGAAAAAGGAATATATTTTACTTACAAGACAGTTGTAAATTTTCCGGGAAAGTACATTAGCCTGGAATATTATAACATATGTTTGAAAAAAAAATATTGTTTGAAAACAATAAAAAGCGTAATTTTTAGGTCATATGACCAAGCTTTTCATCATTAAATTAACAAAAGTAAAATGAACCAATGAAAAGTTTTATTAACAAGTCACATGACTTGTTATGCTTACGTTACGTTACGCGCTGCGCGCCGCGCCTCGGATCACTTCCGGGTGCGGTAACGCGGCGTGTCATATAACGCATTACGCGACAACGTAGGTCAAGAATATAGTCAAAATGTCTCCACCAACAAGCGTTCGGAACACAACCCCTTTCAGCAGTCCAAAAAGTTCTGTTAAATGACAACAGAGGGGACAGGCAACAAGAACCATCAGTCAAAGAGGGGAGGGCAAGTTCTTCTCTTCCGGGTCATGTTGGGGCGCTACCGGAACTGATCGAATTGGTAGTCTACAGTGTTTCTGGATGTTTCAGACTAAAGCTGGCGTCAGCATGAGACCACTACCATCTCGTAGCTCCGTCGTGGCCATTCCACGAGCAATCATGGCAGCCGCTCCCCACCAGAAGCCTGCGGGAGTCGGAGGCCCCCAAGACTTTTGTAGAATCTTCACGGCTGAGGGGACGCTTTTCCAGAATGGGACCCAAGCCCTATCAGGGAAGCGTCCGAGTTCAAAGGTGTCCCAGGGCCATTTTAGTGGACCAGGCCCAAAACCGAAGAGCCGGCCGCCATTTTGAGAGTCCTGTGGCAGCCGCCTATCGCTGCACCGCAAGAGTGGGCGCAATTCAGCTGGATGGTGGGCAAGACGCTGTAGCCGCAAGAGTGGGCGCAACTCAGCTGGATGGGACAAGGTTCAGAATTGAAGAGTCATCAAAAGGCAAAAAGTTCCGCCGGACCCCGGGAGCCGGCCGCCTATGTCGGGGGCGATCTCAGGCTACACCAGTGCTATAAGACTTGGGGAGGGTGTCGGAGCCAAGCGTCTTCTCCGAGTCCATGGCCATCACACCGCCCCTCAGGGGCCTCCGTCAAGCTGTTTAGGAAGGTAACATATCACATTGTTTTCTAATGCAGTCAGGTCCACAAACGACACTCACTTACTTTGAGAATAGTGAAGCTGCAGTAGGTGGAAATAAGCTTCAGACAGTGTTACAAGCGCTGCTCAGAACTCTTAACTATGGCACCCAACATCCAGAACTTATGCCATTTGAGAATGGCAGTGACATCGAAGCAACTCAGGGACCAAAACCATTAACGTACTTTCACGTATGAAAATCTTATTTGGGGAGGGGGCAGGAGCGAAGCGCCCCCTCCCAGTCAGCGCCACCACACCGTATGTTGAAAATTTGAAGCCATCGTTCTACAAAGTCAACCAAACTTGGATTGAAAAATCTAGAAAAATGTACAAACTGAAAACCAGTTTTGGTCTGCATAGCATCAGTAGCAACGCTTGAGTCAGCTTTGTGTCAAGCCGCCATTTTGATTCAACAAAGCACAGGCATTGAAAAAGGCTCAAAGTCAGAACTTTGAACTATGGCACCCAACATCCAGGAGCTTGCCATCCGGATCTTGGAGCCTTTTGCTGCTTTCGACCTATTCACACATCGGTCCACTACTGACATCATCTTATAAACCAACGTTATGTAAATAGTTTTTTAATAAAATGTTTTACCCTGTTTCTTTGCTGGTGTGTTGTCTATATTTTTAATATTTGCATAGGGTTTGTCGTTATTTTGGGCGGGATGGGTGACGGAGCCGAGCTGTCTTGCAGCCCTCATGGTGTGGAGCTCAGTTCATCTCACTATTTTCGTATTTCTCATGAAGGGTTGTTCCTAATATTTCTATTTTAGCAAGGTCAAAAAGAGATCCAATTAGTGGCCTACTGATTTTGCTCGATTACTTTTATTTTTTTACACGATTTTTCACTATCTGCAAAGACTAAACAGAGTATTGCGACTTTGTGCTTGTTTGTAAATAGAGAATGATCCAAAGAGAACCAATTCTAAAACAGTAAATGCTTGGACAACAATCAATCAAATGGAGAGACAAGCAGGCACGACAGATTACAACGGGGGTAAAGGCCTGCGTTAACTACCCTTCAGTATCTGCAAAGAGAGAGTACTACTAAGACAAAAGAGGGGAGGGGGGGGGGTGCAGCGTTCAAAGCACATCAGCGTGCATAAATACAAAAATGTTTTTATCTATCACGTACTTGACATTTTAACCACATGACTGCTGGCCATTTTCCCCTCCTGTGCTGGAAAATGCCATTTTAGTGGCACTATGACGAGCTCAGCTCGTCATCAGCACACGACACCCATGGGTGATGACGAGCTGAGCTCGTCATCAGCATCGAAAGGGTTAAAGCTTTTCATATTTGCTATTAAAAAACCAATGAAATTCACAGAAAAAAACAATAGGTTATAGTGGATATATAGTTAGGAATTTGCATTTACAAAACCTTGAAAATTCAATGAAAAAACCATTGGTTTTAGGCCATATATAGTTAGGGATTTGCATTTACAAAACCTTATTTTACTCGCATAAAACCATTGAAATTCCATATATAGTTATAAGCGCTAACTATATATCGCGCACCCGCAATCCACTGCTGATGATGTCACATATTACATCATTCATGACATGGTTAGTGACATCACTGATGACATCACTGATGACATCTCAAATGACATCACTGATGACATCACTGAAAACATCTCATTTGACATGACTGATAACATCACTGATGATATCATTCATGTGATAATACGATGAACCTCTTCAGACTCTAATATAACCTTAGATACAATCAGTGTAAACAGACACTCACAGACTGTCACTCATCCATGGAGTTACTCACACACCTAGTCAGTCATGCAAAGAATCAATCACACCTCCATTTCCTCAAATATACAGTTATACAAACTTTACTTATTCAAACATATACTAACACATATTTACTTTACTCTCTTATACAATCCCTGATACATGTTCACAATGACCCATACAGCCACTCACACATTCACTGGCTCTTATGCACAGTTATTTATATATGTCAACTCTCACATGTACTGTGTTTTACATATGTACTTACTTTGACATGTAGCACTGAGATATCCATTCACTCACCAATACACTCATGCACACAGTCAACCGCCCATACAGCTGTTTCCACATGCACTTTTGAAACCATACATCTAGTGAATCAACTGCTCACACATCTATGCACAGAGTCACACACCTCCCAGCCACCCACACACACACTCAGTATCCCATACAAATACTTGGGCAACCAATCAATAACCCATATAGTTACTCATATAGCTACTTATCAACACATGCAACAGTTTACAGAACAACAGACATAATGATGCACAAATTAAGACAGTTTAGTCACTAACCCATGCACTCAGTGAGACACATTTAATCACTCACTCATACAGTCAGTCATGCACCTACTAAATCCTTCATCCAGACACTTATACATCCACTCATTCTTCAATATGTAAGACATATTTTAACTTTACAGAAACATACAGTCACTGGATGTTGTCATCAGTGATGTCATCAGTGATGTCATTTGAGATGTCATCAGTGATGTCATCAGTGATGTCACTAACCATGTCATGAATGATGTAATATGTGAAATCATCAGCAGTGGATTGCGGGTGCACGATATATAGTTAGCGCTTATAACTATATATGGAATTTCAATGGTTTTATGCGAGTAAAATAAGGTTTTGTAAATGCAAATCCCTAACTATATATGGCCTAAAACCAATGGTTTTTTCATTGAATTTTCAAGGTTTTGTAAATGCAAATTCCTAACTATATATCCACTATAACCTATGGTTTTTTCTGTGAATATATATATATATATATTACCTACTGGCTATCGCCAGTAGGTATATATAGTTAGGATTAATTCCCTATGGCATTTCTGAAAATTCTATGTCTAATAACTTTGGCGTTTGTGGACGGAATCGGCTGAAATTTTCAGGAAAATGGCACATTTTGTTTCTGAGCAGCCCCTGAAAATTTGGGGGGGTTTCGTCAAGGGGGGGCCGAGAAAAAAGGGGGGTCCCAAAACGCGTTTTTCCCATGTTAATTTCCATAGGGCGGTTGGACTCACTTTTAGCTCGAACGGCTGAATGGATTTGCACGAAACTTGGCAAAATTGTAGGGACTGTTAGCCCGATGTGCCTTTGCTAGGTCTCAATATATGTGCTTCAGTGGATTTTGAGAAATTAACGTTCAAATCAAGATATATATCTGTAACAGCGCTCTGGGCAGCGATCCGGTCCGCTCACTTTTCGCGTTTCGGAACTTTGCGCGCAGAAAGCTGATTGGCTCTCCGGTGTCTGTCAACATTCTAAACAGTCCGGAGCGGCCGCCATCTTGTCTCTCGGTAGGATCGAGAGAGAAGAAGAGGTGAAAAACGAAGGGGGAATTTAATGAAAGGGGGCAAGGTATCACCCTCTTGACCCCCTAGGAATGTTGTTGGGGTTATTAAAGGGTCCCGTGGGGAAAAAAAAAAAAATGATTTTTCACGGTAGAAGCGCTTCACGGGCCGCGAACTGGGCCGCAAACTGGTAGCGAAACGGGAATTCGCCATTTGTGCTTCGTTAATTAAATTACTAGGTATAAGGGGGTGCGGGAGACGTATCCTAATCCCCTATGTTTCCTGAGGGTGGCTGAGGAGGCTGATATATGTTGATACATCTCTTCCAGCGGCTGCGCCATCTTGCCTTTTTTCCAATGCCACAATTTTGTCGTGCACGGCAGCCATTTTAGATGCCAGGCTGGTCCCAGGCTATCACCTACCCCTGCGGATGTAGTTTATGGCCCCAGCTGTAGAGAATTCAGACATGCCAACCCTCCCGATTCAGGCGTGTGACTACTGATTTCAGTGCTAGTCTCCCGCCTCCCGATTTCTGCAAGCAAAAACCCGGGGGCATATTACGAACAACTAGCGATAATTTTTGTCTCTAACTTGTTTAGAGACAAAAATTATCGCCGCACATCGGCGATTTTTATCGCAGATAAACCTTGCTATTATCGCAGAAAAGTCAGCGATATTCATGTATTATCGAGCAAATGCTCTTAGCCATGTTATCCACCTCCCATTGGATAACATGGCTAAGAACTGCTCAGGGCAGGTGTTAGATTTTGGAGATATTCGCGCTTAGCGCGAATATCTCCAAAAGTTGGTAATAGGAGATAGCGATGTTAGGGACTGTTTGCAGTCGCTAACATCTTGGCACGCCACTTTGCATGTCATTAGTGATAAGTATCACTGACATGCAAAGCGGGGCCCAAGATGGTCGCTATCTCCTTTTAGCTGTCACTAACTGGTGTTAGCGACAGCTTGGTAATAGGGAGATAATTTTATCTCCGCTTTCATGGCTTTTAAAGCCAAGGTGTCCCAGGGCCATTTTAATAGACCAGGCCCAAAACCGAAGAGCCGGCCGCCATTTTGAGAGTCCTGTGGCAGCCGCCTATCGCTGCACCGCAAGAGTGGGCGCAATTCAGCTGGATGGTGGGCAAGACGCTGTAGCCGCAAGAGTGGGCGCAACTCAGCTGGATGGGACAAGGTTCAGAATTGAAGAGTCATCAAAAGGCAAAAAGTTCCGCCGGACCCCGGGAGCCGGCCGCCTATGTCGGGGGCGATCTCAGGCTACACCAGTGCTATAAGACTTGGGGAGGGTGTCGGAGCCAAGCGTCTTCTCCGAGTCCATGGCCATCACACCGCCCCTCAGGGGCCTCCGTCAAGCTGTTTAGGAAGGTAACTTATCACATTGTTTTCTAATGCAGTCAGGTCCACAAACGACACTCACTTACTTTGAGAATAGTGAAGCTGCAGTAGGTGGAAATAAGCTTCAGACAGTGTTACAAGCGCTGCTCAGAACTCTTAACTATGGCACCCAACATCCAGAACTTATGCCATTTGAGAATGGCAGTGACATCGAAGCAACTCAGGGACCAAAACCATTAACGTACTTTCACGTATGAAAATCTTACTTGGGGAGGGGGCAGGAGCGAAGCGCCCCCTCCCAGTCAGCGCCACCACACCGTATGTTGAAAATTTGAAGCCATCGTTCTACAAAGTCAACCAAACTTGGATTGAAAAATCTAGAAAAATGTACAAACTGAAAACCAGTTTTGGTCTGCATAGCATCAGTAGCAACGCTTGTGTCAGCTTTGTGTCAAGCCGCCATTTTGATTCAACAAAGCACAGGCATTGAAAAAGGCTCAAACTCAGAACTCTGAACTATGGCACCCAACATCCAGGAGCTTGCCATCCGGATCTTGGAGCCTTGTGCTGCTTTCGACCTATTCACACATCGGTCCACTACTGACATCATCTTATAAACCAACGTTATGTAAATAGTTTTTTAATAAAATGTTTTACCCTGTTTCTTTGCTGGTGTGTTGTCTATATTTTTAATATTTGCATAGGGTTTGTCGTTATTTTGTGCGGGATGGGTGATGGAGCCGAGCTGTCTTGCAGCCCTCATGGTGTGGAGCTCAGTTCATCTCACTATTTTCGTATTTCTCATGAAGGGTTGTTCCTAATATTTCTATTTTAGCGAGGTCAAAAAGAGATCCAATTAGTGGCCTACTGATTTTGCTTGATTACTTTTATTTTTTTACACGATTTTTCACTATCTGCAAAGACTAAACAGAGTATTGCGACTTTGTGCTTGTTTGTAAATAGAGAATGATCCAAAGAGAACCAATTCTAAAACAGTAAATGCTTGGACAACAATCAATCAAATGGAGAGACAAGCAGGCACAACGGATTACAACGGGGGTAAAGGCCTGCGTTAACTACCCTTCAGTATCTGCAAAGAGAGAGTACTACTAAGACAAAAGAGGGGAGGGGGGGGGGGTGCAGCGTTCAAAGCACATCAGCGTGCATAAATATGAAAATGTTTTTATCTATCACGTACTTGACATTTTAAAGCTTTTCATATTTGCTATTAAAAAACCAATGAAATTCACAGAAAAAACCATAGGTTATAGTGGATATATAGTTAGGAATTTGCATTTACAAAACCCTGAAAATTCAATGAAAAAACCATTGGTTTTAGGCCATATATAGTTACGGATTTGCATTTACAAAACCTTATTTTACTCGCATAAAACCATTGAAATTCCATATATAGTTATAAGCGCTAACTATATATCGCGCACCCGCAATCCACTGCTGATGATGTCACATATTACATCATTCATGACATGGTTAGTGACATCACTGATGACATCTCAAATGACATCACTGATGACATCACTGAAAACATCTCATTTGACATGACTGATAACATCACTGATGATATCATTCATGTGATAATACCATGAACCTCTTCAGACTCTAATATAACCTTAGATACAATCAGTGTAAACAGACAGTCACAGACTGTCACTCATCCATGGAGTTACTCACACACCTAGTCAGTTATGCCAAAAATCAATCACACCTCCATTTTCTCAACTATACAGTTATACACACCTTACTTATTCAAACATATACTAACACATATTTACTTTACTCTCTTATACAATCTCTGATACATGTTCACAATGATCCATACAGCCACTCACACATTCACTGGCTCTTATGCACAGTTATTTATAGATGTCAACTCTCACATGTACTGTGTTTTACATATGTACTTAATTTGACATGTAGCACTGAGATATCCATTCACTCACTAATACACTCATGCACAGTCAACCGCCCATACAGCTGTTTGCACATGCACTTTTGAATCTATACATATAGTGAATCAACTACTCACACATCTATGTACAGAGTCACACACCTCCCGGCCACCCATACACACACACACTCAGTTTCCCATACAAATACTTGGACAACCAATCAATAACCCATACAGTTACTCATATAGCTACTGATCAACATATGCAGCAGTTTGTAGAACAACAGATATAATGATGCACAAATTAAAACAGTTTAGTCACTAACCCATGCACTCAGTGAGACACATTTAATCACTCACTCAATCAGTCAGTCATGCACCTAGTAAATCCTTCATCCAGACACTTATATATCCACTCATTCTTCAATATGTAAAACATATTTTAACTTTACAGAAACATACAGTCACTGGATGTTGTAATCAGTGATGTCATCAGTGATGTCATTTGAGATGTCATCAGTGATGTCATCAGTGATGTCACTAACCATGTCATGAATGATGTAATATGTGACATCATCAGCAGTGGATTGCGGGTGCGCGATATATAGTTAGCGCTTATAACTATATATGGAATTTCAATGGTTTTATGCGAGTAAAATAAGGTTTTGTAAATGCAAATCCCTAACTATATATGGCCTAAAACCAATGGTTTTTTCATTGAATTTTCAAGGTTTTGTAAATGCAAATTCCTAACTATATATCCACTATAACCTATGGTTTTTTCTGTGAATATATATATATATATATTACCTACTGGCTATCGCCAGTAGGTATATATAGTTAGGATTAATTCCCTATGGCATTTCTGAAAATTCTATGTCTAATAACTTTGGCGTTTGTGGAATATATATATATATATATATATATATATATATATATATATATATATATATATATATATATATATATATATATATTACCTACTGGCGGTCGCCAGTAGGTAGTTATAGTTAGGATAATTTTCAATGTTAAATCTCAACATTCTATTTTGAATAACTTTGGCGCCGGTTGACGAATCTGCCTGAAATTTTCAGGAAAATGGTCTCATGGCGGTCCGGTCCTTCCCTGAAAGTTTGGGGGGGATTCGTCAAGCGGGGGCCGAGATAAAAGGGGGGTCCCAAAACGCGTTTTCCCCATGTTAATTTCCATAGGGCGGTCGATTTCACTTTTAGCCCGAACGGCTGAATGGATTTCCACCAAACTTGGCAAAATTGTAGGGACTGGTAGCCCGATGTGCCTTTGCTATGTCTCAAGATATGTGCTCCAGTGGATTTTGAGTAATTTAGGTTCAAAAAAATATATATATCTATAGGCGCTCTCCCGTGCGCGCACCCGAGTGCGCTCCAGGCGCGGCACGCGACTTGCGCGCAGGAAGCTGATTGGCTCTCAGTTGTCTGTAAACATTCTAAACAGTCCGGAGCGGCCGCCATCTTGTGTCTCGGTAAAATCGAGACACAAGGGGTTTGAAAAAAAAAGGGGCAAATGACCATAAGGGGGAAGAGTAGACCCCCTCTGACCCCCTAGGTTTGATGTAGGGACTAAAATAGGGTCCTGCAGGGCATTAAAATTTTTTTTTCGTTTTGCGCGGGGGAAGCGCATGGTACGCGCACCGGCGAAGCACGGGGAAAATCCAGGATTATATTTATGAAGGCCTTGCGCTGTTAGTTTTGCGCTTCCTGTGCGTCAATTTTTGTGACGCACCAGCGGTGTAAAAAAATGCGCATTGTTATGCAATATTTAAAAAGTGACGCATCTATCTAGATGCGTCACTTTTTAAATATAGTGCAACGAGGTACATTTTATTACACTGCTGGTGTTATGCGTCACTTTTCTGTGCGCACTCCTTATGACATTCCAGATGTGTCATATTTAATGTATGACGAATCATGTTGCAGATACAATATGGCGCAGAGTTTTAAAAAGTGACCCATGTACCTAGATGCGTCACTTTTTAAAAATAGCGTCAGGTATAATGCATGCAGAGGGGGTGTTCTCCCGCAAAAAGCTTTGTAATAGCGACGCAGTGAAATCTTTCAGATTTCACTGCGTCAGTTTTAGGATGCTGTTGCGTCAAAATCTTGTGCCTGCTTTACAGCAGGTGTTAGACTGAGGCAAGACCTTTCATATGCTGCTTTCCCCATTTGAAAGGACACATTACTGGAGTTGCGTCACTTTTGTGACGCACTCCAGCAATGCGTTACTTGGAATGTCATAAGGAGTGCGCACAGAAAAGTGACGCATTGCACCAGTAGTGTAAAAAAATGTGCCGCGTTGCGTTATATTTAAAAAGTGAGGTATCTAGGTAGATGGGTCACTTTTTAAAATCAAGCGCCACATTATATCTGCGTGAGGTATAATGCATGCAGAGGGGGTGTTCTCCCACTAAAAGCTTTGTAATAGCGACGCAGTGAAATGTTTGAGATTTCACTGCGTCACTTTTAGGATGCTGTTGCATCCTTTAAATATAGTGCAACGAGGCACATTTTATTACACTGCTGGTGTGATGCGTCACTTTTCTGTCCACAGTCCTTATGACATTCCAGATGTGTCATATTTAATGTATGACGAATCATGTTGCAAGGAGCTACAGATACGTCAGTATTTCTGACATATGTGTAAACATAAAAGTGATGCGAGGCCGGCGCAAAATTTTGACGCAATAGCATCCTAAAAGTGACGCAGGGAAATCTCATAGATTTCAGTACGTTGTTATTACCAAGCTTTTTGCGCGGGATTGCCCCTCTGCATACAATATACCTGATGCAGATACAATATGGCGCAGAGTTTTAAAAAGTGACCCATGTACCTAGATGCGTCACTTTTTAAAAAATAGTGTCAGGTATAATGCATGCAGAGGGGGTGTTCCTTGCAAAAAGCTTGGTAATAATGACGCAGTGCGTCACTTTTAGGATGCAGTTGCGCCAAAATCTTGCGCCTGCTTCACAGCAAACCTTTCACATGGTGCTTTTTCCATGTGAAAGGACACATTACTGGAGTTGCGTCACTTTTGTGACGCACTCCTGCAATGCGTTACTTTTGTGTTTACAGATATGTCAGAAATACTCCAGTTTATTCACTGTGTCATAACTTTCTTTTCTAACACTCACCTTCTTTCATTCCTCCTACTTCACTTCCTTTCACCTCTCATACCTTTCTGTTCTTTCTTACTCATTCTCCTTTCAATTATCAATGCACTATATTTCACTTACTCTTCATTTTTTAAGATTATAGCTCTTTGATGAGAATTGGAGGTAGTTCTGAAAAGAACTTTTGGTTTTCTTCTTTTAACTGAAGAGGAACAAAAACAGGGAATAGAAACTGCTCAACAGGAGCAAAAAGAAAAGAAAAAAATTAGGGGTGGGAAGGGCAGTGATGGTTCTCCAATGCCCGAACCATGAGCAGGACACTTTGCTCCCCATAGGTGAGGAGTTGATTGCAGTATCTGCATTTGACGACCCCATGGTTGAATGCAGGTTGAATGTTTGCTACCTGCCCCTGAGATTGTTCTCTTCCAGAAGAAGTTGCTCCTCCTGTTGATGTAGAGGCCCCATCTCTGGGAACCTCCTGTGCCAGAGCCCTGACACTTTCCCGGGCAAAATTCTGGGGGTGCCTCCTCTCCACATGTCGGATCATCGTAAAGTTCCCAAAAGAGTATTTTTTTTGGGGGTTACCCCGTGACAGGACCTGTTTGCAGATCCTGCACTCTACTTTTGGTGCATTCACCTTCTTCTGGCCTTCTGGAAACTTAAAAAATTTCCAAATGAAATGTTCCTTCACCTTTGGGGTAGGAGGCTCTTCATCAATGAAGTCATCTTCACTGCTGGATGGTCTGGCAGCCATGATGAATCCAGGAATATGGAGCAGCAAAAAAGGCAGGTCTTTCAGTCACAAAAGTGAAAGAAGAAGTGAAGGAAATGGGTGGGGATTTCATTCATTGTAAAAAAAAACTGTTAGCAACCAATGAAAAGTGTTATTTGAGGGTCACATGACCCGACGCGTTTACGCTGCGCGCTCCGGAGCACTTCCGGGTGCGTTTACGCAGCGCGATCGTAGGCGCTTCCGGGGCGCAAACGTGGCGCGATCGTAGGCGCTTTTCCGTGCGTTTATGCGCCGCGCACGTATGCGCTTCCGAGGGCACTTACGTTGCGCGCCGAAGTGACGTCATCAATCTTTTATAGAAATGCATAATCATTTTCCATATTAAAAAAAACTAATTTTATTTGTATGGTACGAAATGTTTTGCATTATTATTAACTTTTCATTCATATTTTTTTTTCACGAACGACAGTTGCGCTCTGGGTGCGCTTTCAGATGAGCTCTCGGAGAAGCTTACAGGAGAGCTTAGCTGAAAGCTTCCCGGAGCGCGCACCCAGAGCGCAAAAGAAAAAAATTATAAGAAAAAATGAATACTTAAAAAAAAACAGCAAATTGTAAAAAAAAAAAAGGTTAGAAACTCGATATACAAAGGAATTAGCATTTAAAAAACCTATGAAATTCACTGAAAAAACCATAGGTTTCACACCAGTTATAGTTAGGAATTAGCATTTAAAAAACCTATGAAATTCACTGAAAAAACCATAGGTTTCACACCAGTTATAGTTAGGAATTAGCATTTAAAAAACCTATTAAATTCACTGAAAAAACCATAGGTTTCACACCAGTTATAGTTAGCTGGAAATTTTACTGATATAAAACCATTGAAATTCCCACGTTATAGTTAGTCGGACTCACTATAACTTGCGCGTGCAATGCACTGCTGATGACATCACATATTACATCACTCATGACATGGTCAGTGACATCACTCATGACATCACTGATGACACCATCCTTGTGACACAGTGACAGACCTCCTTTCAGTGTAATGTAACCCATGAAACACATATTCAAAAATAGAAACTAATATTTTCAAAAAAGTGGATATACCCATACCAGTTACAACAACCAATTCAGTAATATCACCATCTAATACACATCCACTCATGTGTATGTATATGGGTTATTAGATATTTTTATTAGTATCAGTATGAGTGTCTATATGGTTTGGTGGGGGTATTACTTAGCACATAGATGCATGAGTGACTGACTCTTTGTTTGTATGTGTTTTGAAGACAACATATGTACAGGACTGTATGGGTGGATGAGTGTCTATATGTGTTTGTTAGTGAGTGAATGACTGTCTCACTAGTGTCTTTATCAGTAACTACATATGTTTTAATCTAGTATATATGAATATTGATGTATATAAGTGAGTATATGTGAGAGTAAGAGATTGTAAGAGTTCCTGTTTAAATAAGTATGTGTTTCTATAAGTGATTGTTTAAGAGAATAAATATGTGTAATTTTAAATAGAAGTAAGGTGGAAGTGTGTGTATAACTCTATATTCAAATAAATGGATGTCCAATAGTTTATTTGCACGTGTGAATATGTGTGTGAGTAACTTTTGGATGAATGTCGGTGTGTAACAGGATGTATAGGTGTATCACTTCATATGATGAGTGAGTATATGTATGAGTGACTATATAGAACTATTGGTGAATGAGTGGATGTGTATATAGATAGTGGAATTACTGAATTGCTTGTTGTAACTGATATAGGTATCTCCATTTTTTAAAAAATTTCAGTTTCTATTTTTGAATATGTGTCTCAAGGGTTACATTATAGTGAAAGGAGGTCTGTCACTATGTCACAAGGATGGTGTCATGAGTGATGTCACTGACCATGTCATGAGTGATGTAATATGTGATGTCATCAGCAGTGCATTGCACGCGCAAGTTATAGTGAGTCCGACTAACTATAACGTGGGAATTTCAATGGTTTTATATCAGTAAAATTTCCAGCTAACTATAACTGGTGTGAAACCTATGGTTTTTTCAGTGAATTTAATAGGTTTTTTAAATGCTAATTCCTAACTATAACTGGTGTGAAACCTATGGTTTTTTCAGTGAATATATATATATATATATATATATATATATATATATATATATATATTTATATATATATATATATTCACTGAAAAAAACCATAGGTTTCACACCAGTTATAGTTAGGAATTAGCATTTAAAAAACCTATTAAATTCACTGAAAAAAACATAGGTTTCACACCAGTTATAGTTAGCTGCAAATTTTACTGATATAAAACCATTGAAATTCCCACGTTATAGTTAGTCGGACTCACTATAACTTGCGCGTGCAATGCACTGCTGATGACATCACATATTACATCACTCATGACATGGTCAGTGACATCACTCATGACACCATCCTTGTGACATAGTGACAGACCTCCTTTCACTATAATGTAACCCTTGAGACACATATTCAAAAATAGAAACTGAAATTTTTTAAAAAATGGAGATACCTATATCAGTTACAACAAGCAATTCAGTAATTCCACTATCTATATACACATCCACTCATTCACCAACAGTTCTATATAGTCACTCATACATATACTCATTCATCATATGAAGTGATACACCTATATATCCTGTTACACACCGACATTCATCCAAAAGTTACTCACACACATATTCACACGTGCAAATAAACTATTGGACATCCATTTATTTGAATATAGAGTTATACACACACTTCCACCTTACTTCTATTTAAAATTACACATATTTATTCTCTTAAACAATCACTTATAGAAACACATACTTATTTAAACAGGAACTCTTACAATCTCTTACTCTCACATATACTCACTTATATACATCAATATTCATATATACTAGATTAAAACATATGTAGTTACTGATAAAGACACTAGTGAGACAGTCATTCACTCACTAACAAACACATATAGACACTCATCCACCCATACAGTCCTGTACATATGTTGTCTTCAAAACACATACAAACAAAGAGTCAGTCACTCATGCATCTATGTGCTAAGTAATACCCCCACCAAACCATATAGATACTCATACTGATACTAAGAGAAACATCTAATAACCCATATACATACACATGAGTGGATGTGTATTAGATGGTGGTATTACTGAATTGGTTGTTGTATCTGGTATGGGTATATCCACTTTTTTGAAAATATTAGTTTCTATTTTTGAATATGTGTTTCATGGGTTACATTACACTGAAAGGAGGTCTGTCACTGTGTCACAAGGATGGTGTCATCAGTGATGTCATGAGTGATGTCACTGACCATGTCATGAGTGATGTAATATGTGATGTCATCAGCAGTGCATTGCACGCGCAAGTTATAGTGAGTCCGACTAACTATAACGTGGGAATTTCAATGGTTTTATATCAGTAAAATTTGCAGCTAACTATAACTGGTGTGAAACCTATGTTTTTTTCAGTGAATTTAATAGGTTTTTTAAATGCTAATTCCTAACTATAACTGGTGTGAAACCTATGGTTTTTTTCAGTGAATTTCATAGGTTTTTTAAATGCTAATTCCTTACTATAAGTTTCACTTTATAAATAAGACTGTTAGCACTCTAGTTGTTCTTTTTAACACTCTGGTACATTCTGTCATTGGGCTACAGTTGTGCTACATCTAGTTGAATTTTGGGCTACATTTACAATTTTTGATCTCTGGTGGCCATCTTTGGGCTTCATTGGGCTACTTTGGGCTACATTTGGGCTACATTTTGGCTCTAACATATATTAAGCCCAATGTAGCACAATACATATTTTTATAAAGTTAATTTTTTTACAAACCACTTCAGAATAGGGCTACCTGTCTCTACAATTATCCCATTTTTTTTTTTTTAATTTTTGGGGGGAGCGCTCCCAGAGCGCGCCCCAAAGTGCGCCCCGAAAAGCGTATTTCTGAAAAGCGCCCCCGGGCGCGCTCCGGGGAGCGTCTCGTGAGCGCCAATATCGCAAACGAAAACATGATCGTGACGTATCGCGTAGCCGCGACCGCGTGATACGCACGGCGTAAGCGCACCCGGAAGTACTCGAACGAATACGATCGCAAAACGTAAACTTCCGACGCGCTTACGCTGCGCGCCCCCGTGCGCGTAGCGTAAGCGCGTCGGGTCATGTGAGCAGAAAATAACACTTTTCATTGGTTCATAACAGTTTTAGTTTCATAATGATGAAGCCCCTGGTCTTGTGACCTGAAAATAACACTTCTCATTGGTTCAGGACAGTTTTGTTTTCCAAATGATGAAAGCCCCCACCTTTTTTCCTTATTCTGACTTTGTCCTTTGACTGAGGAAGATCTGTTTGGAACTCTCTGTACCTTTTTGTACTTTAAAATGGCTTCAGTAGCAGCAGCAGCAGGTGCATCTCAGCCACCACCACCACCACCACCACCAAGAGGACCAGCTCCAAATTATATTGGTGGTCAAGAACAGGAGGAGGAGGAAGAGGAAGAGGAGGAGGGGAGAAGAAGATGGCTGCCTGAAGAAAACACACCTTATAAACCCAAACCACACTTCATTTGGCAGTTTTTTTCATTCCCAGAGGGGCAAAAAAAGGTGAATGCGCCCAAAGTCACTTGCCTCATCTGCGATGATGAACTTTCACGGGGCAACCCAAATAAGAAATATTCTTTTGGTAACTATACCATGATTCGGCACATGACAAGAAAACATCCAAACAACTACTCTCGCGCAGAGTTCCGGGAACTGGCCAGTAACCTCCCCCAGTCATCAAGGACCCCCTCCCAAAGAAAACAACCCTCTTCCTCGCAACCAGAAACATCTGAGGTGATGCCTACCATTCAGCCAAGATTTGCTGATTTTAAAATTACTTGTAAGGCTTGTGGCAAGCTTATCTCCTATGGGGAACAAAGTGTTAAGCTCATCGTCCTTGCAGGCGATAATCACAAGTGCCCCAAAAAGAAATAATTTTTTGGTTTTTTTGTTTTTTTGCTCCAGTTGAGCCAGTTTCAATTCCCTTTTTTTGTTTCTCCCCCTAAAAAATACAAAAAAAATATAAAACTGTTTTGAAAAGCCAAAAAAAGTTTAAAAAGTTCCAAAAACACAAAAAAAATATAAAACAACAAAAAGAAGAAAAAAAAAAGTTCTTTTAAGAACTACCTCCAATTTCTAAATGAAAACTTCATTTTTTTAAAACTCTGTCATCTTTTTCCCTCATTTTACGCTCCCCGGTGCGCTACCTGGTGCGCGCACCGAGCGCTTCCCCCGCGCAAAACGAAAAAAAAAAAAAAAAAAAAATGCCCCGCGGGGCCCTTTTATAGCCCCCACATCAAACCTAGGGGGTCAAAGGGGTCTATCCCTGACGCCTTATGGTCAGTTCCCACTTTGTTTTAGCCACCTCTTATGTCTCGATTTTACCGAGACACAAGATGGCGACCGCTCTGGACTGTTTAGAATGTTTACAGACACCCGAGAGCCAATCAGCTTTCCATGCGCACCTCGCGTGTCGCGCCTGGAGCGCACTCCGGTGCGCGCACCTGTGCGCTGCTATAGATATATATATTTTTTTGAACCTAAATTACTCAAAATCCACTGGAGCACATATCTTGAGACATAGCAAAGGCACATCGGGCTACCAGTCCCTACAATTTTGCCAAGTTTGGTGGAAATCCATTCAGCCGTTCGGGCTAAAAGTGAAATCGACCGCCCTATGGAAATTAACATGGGGAAAACGCGTTTTGGGACCCCCCTTTTATCTCGGCCCCCGCTTGACGAATCCCCCCCAAACTTTCAGGGAAGGACTGGACCGCCATGAGACCATTTTCCTGAAAATTTCAGGCAGATTCGTCAACCGGCGCCAAAGTTATTCAAAATAGAATGTTGAGATTTAACATTGAAAATTATCCTAACTATAACTACCTACTGGCGACCGCCAGTAGGTAATATATATATATATATATATATATATATATATATATATATATATATATATATATATATATATATATATATATATTATCCAAGAATTCTCCTCAGTTTACGAAGAAATGTAGGACACCCAAAGCTTCTGTAACGGCATTTTATTCAAGCAGAAGAAAAAGTCTCACAACGCGTTTCACCACTTAAGGCTTGATCACGCTCGTCACATATGTGTTGGCAGCCATATTTAAATCCACAACACCCTTGTGCATAGAAACTAATGCGCGAAGCGGCGGACATATTATAACAAACACAAACATGCTGAAAGTTATCTGAAACATAGTTGTTTGCTCAATATCACAGTTAAATACAATTCATAACTGTCACTTTTGTAATCATCTGTGCAAAAAACATCCTCTTAATGACTTAATGAAATTCATACATAATTTACACAAATAGTCTTATAATGTCATTCGAAGCATGATTGTCATGATAATATCTATATTAGGCACATTGGTATCCATTCTACCCCAGTAAACATAAATTTAATGTCACTCCAGTGGTAAATGTTATCTTAATTACGATTGGCCGCATTGTAGAGAGCGCTGCTGTGACTGGTTATGCAGTCGCTATGGAGAATATACACAAACATTTACGTGTCTCCTATTCCCCATATGTTGACACAACATTTCCCAATACATTGCATACTTAGCGATGTTAGAGACGAGTATACGTCGTAATGTCTCTGTTGCCCCAGTGGGCTGGAACGTAAATGGGCCTTGTAATATGATCGGCCTTCGTGGTAGAGCCACCCCCGGTTTAAAGTATCATTGGTGAATTGTAGTACACAGGGTTACACAGTTGATTCTACATCAACCGATATTTACAAGAGACATATAGTTTGTTAGTTGTCGTGTCAGATTGTCAATGAAGCCCTAGTGGGCTAATGCAGCTGTAAATAGTACCTCAAGAAGGGGCATCATTGTCCCGCCCCAGTGGGTGATTCGGACAAACATCATGTCTGGAATCAAACAGAGTGTCTATCAGGGTGATATGGATTCCGCTGAGTCATCAAAAATTCCTCCGCTACAACGCATTGAGTGAAATCTAAAATAATGGAAAATAATAACATTAAAAACTATAGAGTTGAAGACCACAGACAATATATACATGGTTCATAATCTCATTCATGTAAATGTATCGCTAATTCTTCACTGTTGTTCAATCCTTTGGGGGATAAACAATCAAAGTCTACAATATATTTCGACTCCAATTTTCTGAGGGACAGTTAACGATTGCCACCTCGCACACCCAGATCAACAGCTGATATGCTTCAGGAATGGTCTGATAACTCTGCATCCTGTTCCATCACCATGATGTGCATATTGGTTAAATATGCTCTTAAAGATAGAGCGATACTTTTGGTTGAAATTGAGCAATTAACCATAGAAATTAGTTCCATGATGACTAAAGAGGCTTTGGATGAGTTTTTAAAGAAACTGACCACGAAAATGGACAAGCTTGAGGAAGAAATAACGGCGAAAAAACAACGTAAGTTTATTCGCGATTACAAAGACTATCAATCTGGGCGTACTCTTACTTTCCAGAAAAAGTATGATCATCTATTTGACTAGAAAACTGGTCTAGCGATAAAACCAATAATATCCAGTCCAGTACAAGAAGTTGTGGAAAGTGACATATCCGATGGGATTGCCTCAGATGCTTCCAACACAGAAGGCAACCAAGATGTGGTAATAGATCCAACAAAAAACCCCAACTTTTTATTACAATTCCAGATGATCAGCAAGAATCGCACAGAGATGTACCAGGATGCGAGTGCACAAAGAGGACGAGGACGAGGCAATAGAGGCGGAATCCCCGCAACAAACAAGCCAAAAAGAGGAGGTCCAGGCAGAAACAAAGCTCCAATGGGAATGGCAACACGGAGCAAGAACCAAAAATTAATATGACAGTTGTAAACCTTTCACAGAGAACCCTCACCCAGGTAGAGGAGAATACCTTGGGGTTAGGACTTTCATTTTGCCCCTCGATGAATATGAATTTTGCAGACACTCGAATAGATCTATTTCTATTCTCAAGAAAACTAAAATTGAAAAAATGGTTTGAGACCCTTCCGAAGTCTGGGGAAACTGTGAGTACCGCAACAGCGATAAGTAATATTGATATGAATGATTTTGAACTGTTAGAAATCATTGACTCAGACTCTGGTGATTGCAATAATACTCCAGATTATGATGTTTGGGGGACGGATTTGGGGATCAATCCAGGTTCTAAGTTCAGACCCAAATCAATCTTTCTCCCTTTGATCCAATGTGATGCCATTGAGGTTTTTGAGAGAGGGGTTTTGAAAGATCTTATGAAAATTCGTAACTATAAACTCTCTTGGACTCAAAAAAACCTCACTCTTGAACAAATGACTGCTTTGGATAATCCAAAAAATGACAAGAGTATTGTTATCAGACAAAGTGATAAAGGGGGAAATGTTGTGGTACTTGATAAGGATAAATACTTGAATGAAGGACAACACCAATTGAATGATGTTGAATGTTATTGTAAGGTCAATTGTGATGAGTTTTCACGATCGATTATAGCGTTCAGAGATCTTTTGTTGGAGTGGAGTGATAAGGGACTATTGGAAAGAGAAGAATTCCAATATCTATATTGTGCACATCCTAGAACACCTATATTATACCTACTGCCTAAACTCCACAAGAATCCCAATGAACCCCCTGGCCGTCCCATCGTATCCTCTATTGGATCTCTTTTAGAGCATACATCTAAGTATATAGATCACTATCTTAGACCTTATGTGATGGCTCTTCCATCTTATATCAAAGATAGCACTCACTTCCTCACTGTCATAAACGGACTGCACTGGGAGACTAATTACATCTTGGCTACACTAGATGTGAGTAGCCTATACACCAGTATCCAACATCATTTTGGTCTAGAGGCAGTTAAACACTTCCTGAGAACACGGTCTGTATCTTACATAAGACATTCTGAAAGGATAATACTATGATCGATTTCTGTCTCAACAACAATTTCTTTTTCTTTAACGACATCTTGTATCGACAGTCACAGGGCACAGCCTTGGGGACCTGCTTCGCCCCCAGTTATGCGAATCTATACATGGGATAGTGGGAGGAGCAGGTCGTCCGGGAACTGGCGGGATTTGACAACGTTGCCCTGTGGCTTAGATACATAGATGATATTTTTTTAATTTGGTGTGGGGATGAGACATCCCTAAAATCATTTATTGTACAACTGAACTGTAACAACCTGAATCTAACACTTACCGACCATTTCAGCAAACAGGCAATTGAATTCTTGGATATAATAGTAGAAGTCTCCAATGGCCAACTAAACACCAGACTATTTCGTAAAAAAACGGCGGGTAACAGCATTTTAAATGCTAATAGCTGTCACCCACGTAATCTGGTGTACAGTATCCGGTATGGAGAACTTCCCTGTGCTAAACGTAACTGTAGCACCCAAGAAGCTTATGTTGAAGAGGAAAAGGTGATGTGCGAAAGATTTCAGAGCAGGGGATACACCAAAAACATGATCCTTATGGCAAAAAAAGTGTTGAAGAAAAGAATAGAGAAGAACTGTTAAATCCGAGACTAGTCGAACAGGAACAGGAAAAAGTCAGATTCATTACCACCTTTTCGGGCCAAGCCAACAAAGTACGAAAAATCTTTAAAAAACATTGGCATGTTCTGCAAACCGACATTCATCTAAAAAAATACTTGAACGACAATCCTCAAATCACTTTCCGCAAAGGAAGATCCTTAAGAGATGAGCTGAGTTGTAACTATGTTACCTCTGGAGATATTGACAATATCCCCAAAGAGGGAGGCTTTAGATGCTGTCGCAAATGCAAGGCATGCAAAAACAGCTTTGATTGTAACTCACTTACGGTCCCTAACACCAATAGAGAATTTACGATACGTAAATACCTTACATGTACCACACCATATAGTGTCTATGTTCTAATTTGTCCCTGTAACAAATGGTACGTTGGCAGTACCAAACATGAGGCCAAGAAGAGAGTATTAGAACATCTACAGGCAATTCACAATAACAACAAACAATATCCCATAGCAAGACACTTCTATACAGAACATATGCAAAATGAGAAGTTGGTTCGGATGGTGGTAATTGACAATGTTGATCTGGGTGTGCGAGGTGGCAATCGTGAACTGTCCCTCAGAAAATTGGAGTCGAAATATATTGTAGACTTTTATTGTTTATCCCCCAAAGGATTGAACAACAGTGAAGAATTAGCGATACATTTACATGAATGAGATTATGAACCATGTATATATTGTCTGTGGTCTTCAACTCTATAGTTTTTAATGTTATTATTTTCCATTATTTTAGATTTCACTTAATGCGTTGTAGCGGAGGAATTTTTGATGACTCAGCGGAATCCATAGCACCCTGATAGACACTGTGTTTGATACCAGACATGATGTTTGTCCCAATCGCCCACTGGGGCGGGACAATTATGCCACTTCTTGAGGTACTATTTACAGCTGCATTAGCCCACTAGGGCTTCATTGACAATCTGACACGACAACTAACAAACTATATGTCTCTTGTAAATATCGGTTGATGTAGAATCAACTGTATAACCCTGTGTACTACAATTCACCAATGATACTTTAAACCGGGGGTGGCTCTACCACGAAGGCCGATCATATTACAAGGCCCATTTACGTTCCAGCCCACTGGGGCAACAGAGACATTACGACGTATACTCGTCTCTAACATCGCTAAGTATGCAATGTATTGGGAAATGTTGTGTCAACATATGGGGAATAGGAGACACGTAAATGTTTGTGTATATTCTCCATAGCGACTGCATAACCAGTCACAGCAGCGCTCTCTACAATGCGGCCAATCGTAATTGAGATAACATTTACCACTGGAGTGACATTAAATTTATGTTTACTGGGGTAGAATGGATACCAATGTGCCTAATATAGATATTATCATGACAATCATGCTTCGAATGACATTATAAGACTATTTGTGTAAATTATGTATGAATTTCATTAAGTCATTAGGAGAATGTTTTTTGCACAGATGATTACAAGAGTGACGGTTATGAATTGTATTTAACTGTGATATTGAGCAAACAACTGTGTTTCAGATAACTTTCAGCATGTTTGTGTTTGTTATAATATGTCCGCCACTTCGCGCATTAGTTTCTATGCACAAGGGTGTTCCATTTGAGAAGTGAGTATATGTATGAGTGACTATGTAGAACTGTTGCTGAATGAGAGGATGTGTATATAGAAGGTGGAATTACTGAATTGGTTGTTGTAACTGGTATGGGTTTCGCCACTTTTTTGAAAATGTTAGTTTCTTTTTTTGAATATGTGTTTCAAGGGTTACTTTACAGTGAAAGGAGGTCTGTCACTCTGTCACAAGGATGGTGTCACCAGTGATGTCATCAGTGATGTCACTGACCATGTCATGAGTGATGTAATCTGTGACGTCATCAGCAGTGCATTGCAGGCACACAAGTTATAGTGAGTCCAACTAACTATAACGTGGAATTTCAATGGTTTTATGTCAGTAAAATTTCCAGCTAACTATAACTGGTGTGAAACCTATGGTTTTTTCAGTGAATTTACTAGGTTTTTTAAATGCTAATTCCTAACTATAACTGGTGTGAAACCTATGGTTTTTTCAGTGAATTTCAAAGGTTTTTTAAATGCTAATTCCTAACTATATATAGGGCCTCAAACCTATTTTTTTTCAGTGAATTTCAAATTTCAAATCTCTATAGGTATGTAATGTAACGAATTTTATATTTTATAATTATGTAATATATATATATATATTTTTTTTTATTTGTTTGCCCCGGTGCGCTCCCGGAACGCGTACCGATGTGCTCACCGGTAAGCGCAGTGCTGTGGCGCGCCACGGGGCACGTACCGGTGAGCGTCCCGTTAGCGCTATTGCCGCGAACGAAAACAACATTGTGACGTATCGCGTAGCCGCGTGATGCGTCATATGACGCACAGCGTAAGCGCACCCGGAAGCACGCATGCGCATACGATCGCAAAACGTTCTGACGCGCTTAAGCTATGCGCCCCGGGGCGCGCCCCGGGTCACGTAGAGTAAGCGTGTCGGGTCATGTGACCTGAAAATAACACTTTTCATTGGTTCACAACACTTTTGGTTTCAAAATGATGAAAGCCCTGCTCATGCGACTTGAAAATAACACTTTTCATTGGTTCACAACACTTTTGGTTTCCAAATGATGAGAGCCTGGTCATGTGACTTGAAAATAACACTTCTCATTGGTCCAGAACAGTTTTTTTATCCAAATGATGAAAGCCCCCTCCTTCCTTCTTTATTCTGACTTTGTCCTTTGACTGAGGAAGACCTGTTTGGAGATCTGTCTCTAATATATTCTACTTAAAAATGGCTACAGTAGCAGCAGCAGCTGGAGCATCTGCCCCACCACCACCACCACCACCATCAAAAATACCCGCAGAAGGTCACATTGGTGGTCAAGAAGAAGAGGAGGAGGAGGAGGAAGAGGAGGAAGGCTCAAGGCAGTTCCTGCAAGAAGTTCGTCAGCCCTACAAACCAAAAGAGCACTTCGTATGGCAGTTCTACAAAATGCCAAGGGGTTTAAAAAAAGTAAACGCTGCGAAGGTGACTTGTTTGATTTGTGATGCTGAGCTGTCCAGGGGGAACCCTAACAAAAAATATTCCTTCGGGAATCATACCATGATTCGGCACATGATCCGTTGGCACCCAATCAACTATTCTGCTGCAGAGGTAAGGGACCTCTGCAGTAAGCTACCCCCATCATCATCTAGACCCTCAACATCAAAAGAACCAACTCCATCGGGTTCAGAAGCAACAGAGACAATGCCTATCATACAACCCAAATTTAACGATTTTAAAATCATGTGCAAATATTGTGGTAGGTTAATTTGCTATGGTGAGCAAAGTGTTAAACTTATCATCTGTGCTGGGGATAACCATAAGTGCCCGAAAAAACCCTAATTTTTTGCAGAATTTTTTTTGTTCCAGTTGAGCCATTTACAATTCCCTGTTTTTTGTTTCTCCCCCAAGAAAATACAAAAAAAATATAAAACTGTTCAGAAAAGCCATAAAGAGTAAAAAATGTTCAAAAAAACATTAAAAAAATATAAAACAACAAAAAGAAGAAAAAAACTGTTCTTTTTAGAACTACCTCCAATTTATAAATAAAGGCTTCATTTAAAAAAAACTCAGATTCTTTTTTCCCCATGGTATGCTCCCCGGTACACGTACCGGGTGCTCCCCCCGCGCAAATCGGAAAAAAAAATATTATATTTTTTTGCCCCGTGGGGCCCTTTTATAGCCCCCACATGAAACCTAGGGGGTCAGGGAGGGTCTACTCTTCCCCCTTATGATAATTTCCCCCTTTGTTTTGGCCACCTCTCATTTCTCGATCCTACCGAGACACAAGATTGAGGCCGCTCTGGACTGTTTAGAATGTTTACAGACACTCGAGAGCCAATCAGCTTTCCGTGCGCAAGTCGCGTGGCGTGCCCGGTGCGCTCCCCGGTGCGGGTACCGGGGCGCGCTTACAGATATATATATTTTTTGGAACCTAAATTACTCAAAATCCACTGGAGCACATATCTTAAGACATAGCATAGGCACATCGGGCTACCAATCCCTACAATTTTGCCAAGTTTGGTGTAAATCCATTCAGCCGTTCGGGCTAAAAGTGAGGTTGACCGCCCTATGGAAATTAACATGGGGAAAACGTGTTTTGGGACCCCCCTTTTATCTCGGCCCCCGCTTGACGAATCCCACCCAAACTTACAGGGAAGGACCAGAGCTCAAAGAGGCAATTTTGAGGAAATGTTCAGGCAGATTTGTCAACCGGCGCCAAAGTTATTCCCAATAGAATTTTGAGATTTAACATCTTTAACATTGAAAAAAATCCTAACTATAACTACCTACTGGCGAGGTAATATATATATATATATATATATATATATAGCTATGTTTTGCTGAAAAATCAATACGAGGTTAGTCTAGGACCACTTGTATTCTATAACGACAAATACCCAGGTCCTTTGACTATATTGGGTTACCCCATTTTTCATAATGGTAGAAGAACAGGTAGCACCGGTATCAATTCAAAATGAAGCAATAGTGACATTGACTTCACCTTCAATGTATGGGTCACTCTAGTCTGCCCCAAGTAACCACTCTTCCTACCCTCTCAGGAACTGTCACTGTGAATTACTCCATGATGAAAAATGATGTGAATCATAATTAGAAACAGTGGATTCTGCTAGTACCCAGGAATATAAGGCATTTTTTTTAATGTTATTGGGATGGGACCATTGTTGATATGTTGTGTCTGCATCTGAGGAACAACTCATTCAGAATTCACTCTGGATTTTGTCTGCATTCACATTGCAATGCCCGACTATACCACTGAGGTGGCAAGCAGTGTTCCTTGTCAACATGTCCACATTTGTATTAATTCCAGAATTATTCGTCATTCCTTTTTTACCACCTTGATTTGCATTGACCCATTTCTGATTCTTGCATCTTGCATTTGAGTCAATCAATCAAACTAACTTTATTCTGCATAAAAATAACTACCTTAAATGTACATTCCTTGAAATCAATAGCAATAAAGAAGAAGTATACAAATTAATGAAAATAGTAAAACAATACATTGCAAAAAAGAATTAAAAGCATATCAAGGCGTATATACATGATGCACTTTTCCATAGGCACTTATTGCTTGTTTGCCCCTCCTGATCTTGGAGTCATGTAATACTGGCAGAAGATAGTAATCTCTGGCCTCAGAGTAAAGCTTGCAAAATATAAGTAAAATGTGCTTTGTGAAGATGGAATATAACAAGGACATAGGCTAAGATCGTTCTTCCAAGCTTTGCCATTTGGGAGCACCACCAAAAGATGCACCAAATTTAGCTTAAATCGTGTTAGATAGAATGTATGCTGAGGGTTCAAAACCTGCACCAGAGAAGGCAATATCACTCTGCTAATAAACAAATCAAGATGGTTGCAGACTGGGATTGGATTTGCTGCCTGGGGTACACTTACCTGCTCTACCTTCACCCTATACCATTCTTTAACAATATTTTTGCTTATAGACATTCCCTTACTGGATTATTAAATACCTGTAACTACCTTAGCTCAGATCATGCTTTTTTTTAACAAAGGATAACCATGGGATGAGATGGGCCTTATTTAAATTTATGCAAACCTTACTAATCTGTTAAGTAAGGATCAGATTATGCTTCTGCTATATCGAAATACACAAAGGTGAACTTTCACTCAGCCCTCCAAAAAGGAGGGACCATAGTCACCATGGCATATACAAGTAGAGCAGCCTTGTGGGACCACCAGAAGTCTTCCGGCAAATCTGTTCTCTATTTGCTGTAGCTGATCAATATTCTGATAAACCAGTGCCACAAATAGCAATGGCCAGACATTTACTTAATTACAAAGTAACCTTTTCCCTTCTGGGTTTATGACCAGGTTTTTGTGAAAATTTAAACATAGCTTCCACCGATCCCTCTAACTGTTGGGACTGTAAAACTGATCAAATGGTTCAAGTAAGAAAGGAGCAAAAAGAGATGCCTAAATAAATAACATTTTTAACCTGCCCTACAACAGAGTGCTCTATTAAGTCTTGGAGACCATTGGTATTCTTTGGGCCAGAAATCATCGTAAAACTATGTGTAAGATTAACATTGAGATCCAAATTATTCATAAATAGGGAAAGCGATTTGATAACTATTCACAGTTTTGGCAGCAGAAGTGCATCGCAGCATAGAGCAACATTGGGATCAGGCGTCTATCCATGAAAGGCAGGCCTTTTCCATTTACAGCTTAGTAGTCCATCAGTCCGTTAATATAAAGAGTAAATAAAAAGGGTGCTAGTATACAGTCTTGACATACTCCTCTAACAAAGTGCATAGGCTTTGTGCATTATTCGTTTTGTGCAACTTGCACCATGCTGTCTTTTCCCTGTACATGTCTTTAAGTAACCGAGTCAGTGGTTCTTTCACTCCCATCCTGGACACTATAGACCAGAGCTTAGAGTGGTTAACAGTGTAAAAATTTCTAGGCAGGTCCAGAAATGCCAGATGGATGGGTGTGCCCTTGCATATGATATACTTAGCGGTTAAAAGATACAGATCTAGCAACTGTTCTACCGTCCCTAAGCCTCAGTGGAAACAGTATTGCACATTATTCAGGATAGCATTCTGTTTCACCCAGGTCTCCGGCTTAGCAAAAAGGACCCTGCATAGTGGAGTGCAGCAAAGAAATTGGTTGATAACAGGCGAGGCTGCTTCTATCACCTATCTTAATTCTGGGTGCAATAGTTGAGTCCAGCAGTCCTGAAGGAATTGAGAATTTAGCAACAGTCCTTAAAACATTTGGTATGAGGCATGGCCAAGTGCGTCAAAATGGCAGACACACTGTAGATGAGCTCCCGGTGGGCATTCATTAATCTATCAATATTCTCCCACACTAGCAGCAAATTCTGGCCCCTGACCAAACCAGTGACAGTGTAAGGGGTGGAGGGGGTTCCCAGAAGCTACAGGGATGACTGCCACTCCTCGTGAGTCACAAGACAGACCAGAGGCATCAGACGACATTGGCCTTGGTATCTCAGCTTGCAGCCTGTCCACTGAAAAGAGACTCAAGCAATGGTGGTGAACATAATGAACAGGTGAAAAGACAGCAGACGGACCATGAGAAAGAGTCAAAGGCCATAGGCTTAATAGCTGGAAACTCACCAGAGGAAACATGGCATGGGTCAATGTTGTGCTCCTGAGGGCCAGAAGGCCAGGAGATATGTGTTTGCCCGATGTGGGAGCTGTGATGCCTCCCTCTGTGGTCCTGATCTACAACATTGCCAGATGCAGCTTCGATGGCAGTGGCGCAGCCATATTGGGTGTTGAGGAGAGGCCTGGATTTCCCTCTATCTGAAGTATTCCAGCACCCAATGGGTGGATCGTCGGGGCTGGGGTGACTGGAGCCTAGCAGATTGGACCCGGTGGCTTACCGAAAGGACCTTTCAGATCCTAGCCATGGCTAGAGCCCCTTGCTGGTGGTGCCGAGGTGAAGGGCCCTATGTGGATGATGCAACGGCAGATGTTGAGCCCTGGAGGGCTGAGAAAAGGTCCACCCACTTTGAATGTCAAAGTTAGACTAGGCCAGGGAGGGGTTGTAGATCCGCCCAGTGTTGGAGGGCATCATCTGGCCAGAGCGGCCATACAGTGATGATTGCAGTGATGATTATGAGCCGTTGATGAGGGCCCGCTGCCCAGCCATGACACCGTGAGGATATCAGGGCTGGGCCCAGCCACCTGGTCCTGATGATGATTTTGACGGGGACTGGCAGAGGCTGGGTAAACTCATTCAACATGGCCCTACGTTGAGGACAAGCTCCATTTCCATCAGTGTGGGTTGCAGCATGGGGCTTCCTACCACTGACTGCTCGCGCCACCCCTAGGAACCACAGGTGAGGGTTTGGCGGGTCGTGCACACCAGTGAACCCAAACAGTGAACCAAAGCAGACCAATGGGATTACCGTCCTGAATGACAAAGGATAAACTACCCTCTACGAAATTCAAACAAAGTACCATTGACAAATACACTATCATTGGTACTGAAGCCCTAGAATCAGGAGAGCCAGTAGGTATTGGCCTAGACAATGGTGCACTGCTGGTGGCCATTATTCAGTCCAGAGGTATGCTAGATACTAGGTTTGGGGAAGAAGGCTCTGACATTACCCTGCTTTGACAAGATCTGCTGAAAGCGGTAGATAGGATCACCCAGGCAGAGGCCAGGGTATCAGGAGTTGAAGACCTAGTCATGGCCCTACAACAAAAAGGTAACGATTTGGCAGTTATGATGAAGGAATTGGTGGCATGGGTGAATGATGCCGAAAGGCAGCGAGCATCGAAATACTTTGCGTTTTAGCCAATGGGTGTGAGGGGTTCTCCCAGACACATTTCCGACACAATGACTTAAATCAATAGTACCCGCTGAGTCCCTTTCAACATGCTTTGTTTTTCAGAGGGCCCATAGAGCAGAAAACTCCACCTGGAGGAAGACCATGACTAGTCTTTGCCAAGATTCTCAATTACATAGGTAGGGGCCCAATGCTTATATATGCACAGAGCCAAGACCAGATCATTTTTCAATCACAAAACATAATAATATTCCTAGACTACACGAAAATGGCACAACAACAGCGTCAATCAATTCAATTCAATATAAGCTTTATTTTGTATGTACAAACAACCACAAAAGCAGTTGCAAAATTAAATACATTAATTAAAATAGTAATTTAAAAAGTTTTAGCAGCAACTTACATAAAACAAATCCTTATCAAGTAAATACTAGTTTTTAGAGGACAATGATTTTCCTTACATTTATGGCTTTTAAAATAAATTAGGCAACATTAAAACAGACCCTGGATCTGTAAGATCACCAATAATTTCATTGCAGTTTTGTGTGTTTTCACATTTTGTTTAAAAATAACGGTTTTAAGTAATGACACCTAAAATTCAAGTAAAAATTACAAAAGAGCATAACGTGGACTGTGCTTTCCTTAGACTGCCCATCACAAGGACAAGGGGAACATCTGGGGGGCAGGATTTCATTGCAGGGAAAGCAACTAGATGGTGTACAATTACTAATCTGAGCCTAGTCAATACAAAGCGATGTGATGGATTGGTGGCCTGAGTTAAATACATTGGAAAACCCATCTTAAGCTCAGTAGATTGGTAAAATATAAAAGTTGATTTTTCTCTAGCTACCATTATATGGGTTTCCATTTTGTAATTCAAGAAAACATCCTTAATTACCTGTTGGTTAAGGTAGTCATCTGTACATGGTTTACCTGAATTGATAGATTAAACAGCTTGCTGCATGTATTACTGATACAACTTAACCAAGGGATTCACAGCATCAATCATTCATGGGGCAAAACAGCGCCTGCACAATTTTAAGATCCAGTACATTTGATCTATCCTGCACGCTTGAAGGTTGTCTTCAATTTACAGACTCTGTTCTTTGACTCTCCACAAGAGATTTTTGCCTGGGCAGATGAATCAGTGCCATTGAAACCACATACTCAGCTCTGCTTTGACTATGATTCATCTCAAAGCGATAGACAGAATCATCCCACAAAGTCCATTTTGAAGCACTGTAATCGATCCCGCTCCTTCTAGAGGAACATGCATCTAGATGATGCACCCTATTTGGTATATGGTGGATCAATGAGGCATGCATGTCCACAGCCAAGGATTGAATGCTCTAACACAGAGGTCTTCAAACTTTTGGATGCCGAGACCCCCCTGTCAACATTTTCAAGCGTAAGGACCCCCTCCTGACAAAAATTTCTAAACGTCTAGGTTATGAGGATGATGAGGACCAAATTATGCGACAGGCTTGACTAAATTGTGTGAGTAGAAAATGTAAATAATGTTCTGTGATGCTGCATATTTTGGGGTAGCATTGCTTTATTTAGAATTTTTTTAAACACAGTAATACTGAGGAAAGATTTCACCCCACCAGTACCAGTTTATAACCAAAATACAGCAATTAACATCAGAAAGATGTCTAGTCAACCTCTGTGAAGGGCCTCCCAATCCGCAGGAATACGCGCTGCCACATTAGAAGCTCACCTGGCCATGGCCGGGAGCAGCAAGGGTGCATTCAAACCGTGGCGGTCTTGTGCAGAGCTAAGCAGTTTACCCTTGCCCCTTTCCTCTCACCCCCTTCCTTCCACTTCCTTCCATCCCTCTCTTCTCTCCTCTCCCGGCCCCGGATCCCTCTCTCACATTGCAGGCAGATGGTTATTAGCCCCAGGACACCTTTTGGTAACAGTAGCGCACTACAATGTAAATAATAAGCAGAAGCAGGGTATCCACTAGACCCGAAATTGGGGGGGGGTGGAGGCTTAACACTCCCAGCCAGGGCTTGTCCAAGCACTGTTAGCATACGGTGCAACAGTCTTTCCACCTTCTCCATGAATTCCCTCACTACCACTCACCAACAATACACCTCATCTCTCTATAGCACCTGTCTGACAAACATTTCATTTTTTTATAGCGCTACTCATAGTTTACTCGCACTCAGTTCTGTGATGTGCATGGTACATCTTCTTTGTACCAGGCACTTTAACCTTCTGCACTGTGTGGGTGACAAGAGTGCCCATGTGACTGCACGGTGAGCAATGCAGCAGTGTGAGAGTAGGGGAAAAGGAGTGACTGCAGGGTGAGTGAGGTGACCATATGAATTTGGGTTCAGTGGTAAGTGCAGAGTGGGACAAAATAGTGCATGGTTAGTGATGGCCTTGTTTGAGTGAGCTACAGATTGAGCAGTAAGGGGGGGGACAGGTGAGTGAAGTGTCACATGAGTGCAGGGTATGAAGTGTGCTCGTGTGACTGCAGGGTGAGGTACAGAGTGAACAATGCAAGCAAATTTTTAGTGCAGTGATCACTGTGAGAGCAGGGTTAGCGGGTGATTGGTGTGAGTGCATGGTGATTGGTGTGAGTGCAGGGTGAGCGAGTGAATGATGTGAGTGCATGGCGATCAGTGTGAGTGCATTGTGATCAGTGTGAGTGTATTGTGATCGCTGGGAGTGCAGGGTGAACGTGAAAGTGAAGGCGAGAATGGAAGTGAGTAGTCTAAAAGCAGGGTGCATTCCCAGAAACTTGAAGCGTAGGGTTTCAGATATAAGTTAAACTATTGCTCTAATGGCAATAATCAGGGTTCGAGGGTGGAGGAAATAAAGAATGTGCTGATCCTGCAACAAACTTCCAGTCTAATGATTAGGGTTACCAGCTCATTATTTTGATGGCCCAGAAGTAAACAGTCACCTACAGCTGTATTTTTTTCACTTATCTGTGAATACTTAGAACAGCAAATATAAATAGAAAGCACTTTTAATTGTGTTCTAGGGATGCCTCAATGATCCATGACTAATAATTAAAGAGAATAAAGACAGAAAAGTCACATAACTAATTAATACATACTTTTTTTTATAACTCAATTTAGTGTCAAGAGCAGGTCTCTGCAGGATCTTTAAACAACACATAGCAGGGATGTTTCTTTATATTTTTCATTAAATGCATTCTCACACTACAGCAGTAAGTGTAAAAATACAAATGTAAGGAATAGGCAGAGTGGGGGACCAGGGGGATCACATTTAATGAGTATCTGCCGTCTTAAAAGCGATCATGATATAACTTAATTCCCAATGCAGGTGAGGCACTTTTCAGCTCTCAGATAACAGCGGTCGCCGCACAGCTGGAGTCAATGTGTGCCACTCATTTATTAACGCTTCGCCCCCACGCATGCAGGCTGTGGATGGCTCCAATGCAGGATTCAATCAACAAGCATTAGTGGTACATAAACAGACTGTGATATCACTTCCTGAGTTTCCACTCATAGATCATGTGCACTTTTGTTTCACCCCAAACTCGATCTTCATTCAGAATGCAGAAATACATGCAGTCATTTCTTCTTTAAAAAACTATCCCTCGAAATCGCATTTCTTTGTCTGCTCCTAGCCATCCCCTCACCACCACTTCCTGCTGGTCAATTTAACTCCATCTCCCCTAAAGCATAGTTTAATGTGAGCGTGTTTAGCTTCGGCGCCTCGCTATGCCTTCCCCACCCATCACTGCTTGTAAGGTGGCTGTTCTGTGTTTAAAAAAAAGAAAGGCGCTGCTCTTCAAACGCTTCAGCAGGTCTTTAAAGACCATTAGCATATTTACATGCCTTTGTTAACTGATTACCAAAGCTTAGTTTTTTTATGGTTCCAGTACCCCCTGGGCCCTGGAACCATAAAAAAACTAACCTTTGGTAATCAGTTAACAAAGGCATGTAAATATGCTAATGGTCTTTAAAGACCTGTGAAAAAATCGGGATGGAGATAAGACTCCAGACACTGCCCAGCCAAGGCCCCAGGAGCGCGAGCTGCACTGCAGCAGCCCGGGCTGAGACACAGGATGGGGAGGAGGGGGGCTGAAGCCCTGGAGGCCAGGGCAGAAGTGTCACTGTGAAGGCGCGACCCCCTTTGCATCGCTCCACGGCCCCCCTGGGGGTCGCGCCCCACAGTTTGAAGACCCCTGCTCTAACACCACTGGCACCACTCAGGCGAAGGAAATTCTGCATGCTTACTTTAGTATGGTTGGACTTACATGTTTGACTGTACCCCTAGGGAAAAGGGAAAAGGAAAAGGTTTACTTCTCTCTGTCACAGTTTACTAGTTGGGGAGGGGTATGGGGATTCATTGGCGATACTCCATTGGTGAACCCTGTTGGAATCCTGGAAGGGTCTTTTTATGTGACAGATACTTCTTGTTTACTGATGGAGAGGGATGGGGAGTGGAAAGGGGTTAGTGCACATACCCAGTACATTTACCTCCTTAGGTCCATATGTGAAATCCCAAATTTACTCACCATAATAACTAACGCAGACCCTGTGGCCCCCACCAACAATATTAAACGAGGCCCGGTTTTAAAACAGGCCAAAAGAATTGGGGCAAACTTTCTTCTCTTGCAGAAGATGCATCTCCTGGGCTCTATAGTCCCCTGCCTGTCCAGGTATGGCTATACACAGATTTTCAACTCCTGGTTCACAAGAGAATCAGGAGGTATAGGTATCCCCATCACAGAGTTCCCTTCCAGCCAACTAAAGTCTGGACAGACAGATATGGTAGATATTCACTAGTAACTGGCACAGTATATGGAGAGCATCTTACACTTGGCAGGGTATTCAGACACAATATTGGAAAAAAATTGAGGAGGATAAATATTGAGTTTCGATTTATCGCGATGCAAGAATATTGTGTGCAAAAATATCGTAGACAAAACTATCAATTTTAAGGTAAGAAATATTTCTGTTAAATATATCTGTATCTTTAATATTGATGTTAAAAATATCTATGTTAACATCGTTGACAAAAATATTGTTGCTAATATTATAAATGTGTAATTATCTTTATGTATTTTAGTATATATTTTAATTATTTTTGTTTGTATAGCTATTGGTAATGTTTTTTAATATAGTTTATTTTCTTTACTTGCATTTATTACTTTATTTACATTAATAGTGCCATTGTGGGGTTTATATGTGTAAAGGGTGGAAAATAATTTATTTATAATTAATTATGAATTAATATCAATTATTTAATAAAGAAATTATTACTGTAATTGTGAAAAAAAATGGTATAGCATTACGTTTTATGTCTGGGTTTTGGGGTGTGTAGGAGTATAGGATGAGAAGTTATTTCATTCCAATTATTTATTAATTTTAATCTATGATTCATCATTTAATTGATATTTAAGTATGCAAATTGTATAATCAACTTAATTTTGTATTACTAATTTTGATGTGGGTTGTGGGTTTTGTAGGGGTAAACAATGTGAGTGAAAATAATTATAATAATAAATATTGAATGTTATTTTTTTAGTTGATAATTATCTACATTTTGTTATTAAGAAACATTTAAGTTATATATGAGGTGTGTATTGTGTTTGCAGGGGTAAAGGGTGAGAAGTTAGTTAGATATGAGTAATATATTATTAGTTGATTATTCCTAATTGTTTAATTGATAATGAATAATTTAAATTATGCAATTAATTTGTTTTAAATATATTAGATGCGTGCTGTTGGATTTGTGGGGATTAAGGGTGGGAATTTAATTAAATATAATTACTTTGTTATTGCCTGTTTAATATTAATTGTTAATTGATAATTATGTTAAATCTATTTATTTATATATATATATATATATATTCACTGAAAAAACCATAGGTTTCACACCAGTTACATTTAGGAATTAGCATATAAAAAAACGATTAAATTCACTGAAAAAAACCATAGGTTTCACACCAGTTATAGTTAGCTGAAAATTTTACTGACATAAAACCATTGAAATGCCACGTTATAGTTAGTTGGACTCACTATAACTTGCGCGTGTACTGCACTGCTGATGACGTCACATATTACATCACTCATGACATGGTCAGTGACATCACTCATGACATCACTGATGACACCATCCAGTGAATGTGTGTCTTTATGAAAAATAAATGTTTTCTATATGTATATGAAAAAGGTCGATGGAAGAATAAATGTTTAAATAAGTATCTAAATGGATGTTTTTAAAAAAAAATGGATTGGTTAACTGGCTTATAAGTGTATCTTAGTGAATACATATATTAGCGAGTAATGTTTAAATATTTAAATATATGTGTCAGTGTTTCACTTTGTGTATAAGTGGCTGCATGGGTTGGTGAGTACCTACATGTGTGTGTATATGGGTTATTAGATGTTTATTTTAGTATCAGTATGAATGTCTGTATGATTTGGTGGGGGTATTACTTAGCACATAGATGCATCAATGACTGACTCACTGTTTGTATGTGTTTTGAAGACAGCATATGTGTAGGATTGTAAGGGTGGATGAGTGTCTATATGTGTGAGTTAGTGAGTGAATGACTGTCTCACTAGTGTCTTTATCAGTAACGACATATGTTTTAATCTAGTATATGTGAGTATTGATGTTTATCAGTGAGTATATGTGAGAGTGAGAGATTGTAAGAGTTCCTGTTTAAATAAGTATGTGTTTCTATAAGTGTTTGTTTAAGAGAGTAAGTATGTGTAAGTTTCCTTAGAAGTAAGGTGGTAGTGTGTGTATAGTTGTATATGCAAATAAATGGATGTTCAATAGTTTATTTGCATGTGTGAGTATGTGTGTGAGTAACTTTTGGATGACTGTCGATGTGTTACAGGATGTATAGGTGTATCACTACATATGATGAGTGAGTATATGTATGAGTGACTACATAGAACTGTTGGCGAATTAGTGAATGTGTATATAAATGGTGGAATTACTGAATTGGTTGTTGTAACTTGTATGGGTTTTTTTGAAAATTTTTAGTTTCTATTTTTGAATATGTGTTTCAAGGGTTACAGTGAAAGGAGGTCTGTCACTCTGTCACAAGGATGGTGTCATCAGTGATGTCATGAGTGATGTCACTGACCATGTCATGAGTGATGTAATATGTGACGTCATCAGCAGTGCATTACACGCGCAAGTTATAGTGAGTCCAACTAACTATAACGTGGAATTTCAATGGTTTTATGTCAGTAAAATTTTCAGCTAACTATAACTGGTGTGAAACCTATGGTTTGTTCAATGAATTTAATCAGTTTTTTATATGCTAATTCCTAACTATATATAAGGCCCCAAACCTATGTTCTTTTCTTTGAAGTTCAAAATTTGGTTAATAGCAAATGTCTATAGCTACGAAATGTAATATTTTTCAAAATGAATGAATCCTATATTTTAAACAATTTTTTTATTTTTTTTTTACCCTGGAGCGCTCTCGGGCGCGCCCCGGTGAGCGCCCCGGTGAGCGCCCCGGAGAGCGTAGTCTTTTGAAGCGCCCGGGGTGCGCTCCGGAGAGCGTCCCGTTAGCACCAATGTCACAAACGAAAACATCATCATGACGTAACGCGTAGCTGCGTCCGCGTGATACGCACAGCGTAAGCGCACCCCTAAGCACTCGAGCGAATACGATCGCGCAACGTAAACTTCCGAACACTTTTAATTGGTGCAGAACACTTTTACTTTCATAATTATGAAATCCCTGGTCTTGTGACCTGAAAATAACACTTCTCATTGGTTCAGGCCTTTTTTTTTCCAAATGATGAAAGACCCCACCTTTTTTCCTTATTCTGACTTTGTCCTTTGACTGAGGAAGACCTGATTGTACCTCTCTGTACCTTTTGTATCTATAGAATGGCTTCACTAGCAGAAGCAGCTGGTGCATCTGCACCACCACCACCACCACCACCACCAAGAGGACCACCACAACAGTACATTGGTGGTCAAGAAGAGGAGGAGGAGGAAGAGGAAGAGGAGGATGGGAGAAGATGGCTGCCTGAACAAAATACCCCATACAAGCCCAAGTCACACATTTTATGGGAGTTTTTTTCACTCCCAGAGGGAAAATAGAAAGTGAATGCGGCAAAGGTGACTTGCCTTATCTGTAAGGAACAACTCTCAAGGGGCAACCCAAACAAAAAGTATTCCTTTGGTAACAATACCATGATTCGACATATGATCCGTAATCACCCTAACAACTATTCTCGTGCAGAACTCAGGGAACTGGCCAGTAACCCCCCCAGTCATCAAGGACCACCTTCCAAAGAAACGAACCCACTTCATCGGGACCAGAAACATCAGAGATAATGCCTCGTATTCAGCAACGATTTGCTGATTTTAAAATCACTTGTACTGCATGTGGCAAGCTTATCGCCTATTGTGAAAAGAGCGTAAAGCTCATCGTCCTTGCAGGTGACAATCACAAGTGCCCCAAAAATAAGTAATTTTTTTCTTTTTTTGTTTTGTGCTCCAGTTGAGCCAGTTTCAATTCCCTTTTTTTTGTTTCTACCCCTAAAAAAATACAAAAAAACATATAAAACTGTTTTGAAAAGACAAAAAAAGTACAAAATGTTCAAAAACATTAAAAAAAATATAAAACAAAAAGAAGAAAAAAACAGTTCTTTTCAGAACTACCTCCAATTTATAAAAAAAGGCTTCATTTTTAAAAAACTCTGTCATTCTTTTTTCCCCATGGATCGCTCCCCGGTCCGCTCCCCGGTGCGCGTACCAGGCGCTCCCCCGCGCAAAACGAAAAAAATAAATGTATTGCCCCGCGGGGTCCTTTTAAACCCCCCACATCAAACCTAGGGGGTCAGGGGGGTCTAACCTGCCCCCTTATGGTCATTTCCCCCTTTGTTTTGGCCACCACTTGGTCTCGATCCTACCGAGACACAAGATGGCGGACGCTCCGGACTGTTTCGAATGTTTACAGACACCCTAAAGCCAATCAGATTTCCGTGCGCATCTCGTGTATCGCGCCCGGGGCGCTCCCCGGTGCGCGTACCGGGGCGCTGCCATAGATATATATATTTTTTTGAACCTAAATTACTCAAAATCCCCTGGAGCACATATCTTGAGACATAGCAAAGGCACATCGGGCTACCAGTCCCTACAATTTTGCCAAGTTTGGTGCAAATCCATTCAGCCGTTCGGGGTAAAAGTGAGGTTGACCGCCCTATCGAAATTAACATGGGGAAAACGCGTTTTGGGACCCCCCTTTTATCTCAGACCCCACTTGATGAATCCCCCCCAAACTTTTAGCGAAGGACCGAAGCTCCGTGAGGCCATTTTGAGGAAATTTCCAGGCAGATTCGTCAACCAGCGCCAAAGTTATTCCAAATAGAATTTTGAGATTTTGCATTGAAAAAAATCCTAACTATAACTACCTACTGGCGACCGCCAGTAGGTAATATATATATATATATATATATATATATATATATATATATATATATATATATATATATATATATATATATATATATATATATATATATATATATATATATATATATATATATATATATATATTCACAGAAAAAACCATAGGTTATAGTGGATATATAGTTAGGAATTTGCATTTACAAAACCTTGAAAATTCAATGAAAAAACCATTGGTTTTAGGCCATATATAGTTAGGGATTTGCATTTACAAAACCTTATTTTACTCGCATAAAACCATTGAAATTCCATATATAGTTATAAGCGCTAACTATATATCGCGCACCCGCAATCCACTGCTGATGATGTCACATATTACATCATTCATGACATGGTTAGTGACATCACTGATGACATCACTGATGACATCTCATCATTTGAGATGTCATCAGTGATGTCATCAGTGATGTCACTAACCATGTCATGAATGATGTAATATGTGACATCATCAGCAGTGGATTGCGGGTGCGCGATATATAGTTAGCGCTTATAACTATATATGGAATTTCAATGGTTTTATGCGAGTAAAATAAGGTTTTGTAAATGCAAATCCCTAACTATATATGGCCTAAAACCAATGGTTTTTTCATTGAATTTTCAAGGTTTTGTAAATGCAAATTCCTAACTATATATCCACTATAACCTATGGTTTTTTTCTGTGAATTTCATTGGTTTTTTAATAGCAAATATGAAAAGCTTTAAAATGTCAAGTACGTGATAGATAAAAACATTTTCGTATTTATGCACGCTGATGTGCTTTGAACGCTGCACCCCCCCCCTCCCCTCTTTTGTCTTAGTAGTACTCTCTCTTTGCAGATACTGAAGGGTAGTTAACGCAGGCCTTTACCCCCGTTGTAATCCGTCGTGCCTGCTTGTCTCTCCATTTGATTGATTGTTGTCCAAGCATTTACTGTTTTAGAATTGGTTCTCTTTGGATCATTCTCTATTTACAAACAAGCACAAAGTCGCAATACTCTGTTTAGTCTTTGCAGATAGTGAAAAATCGTGTAAAAAAATTAAAGTAATCGAGCAAAATCAGTAGGCCACTAATTGGATCTCTTTTTGACCTCGCTAAAATAGAAATATTAGGAACAACCCTTCATGAGAAATACGAAAATAGTGAGATGAACTGAGCTCCACACCATGAGGGCTGCAAGACAGCTCGGCTCCATCACCCATCCCGCACAAAATAACGACAAACCCTATGCAAATATTAAAAATATAGACAACACACCAGCAAAGAAACAGGGTAAACATTTTATTAAAAAACTATTTACATAACGTTGGTTTATAAGATGATGTCAGTAGTGGACCGATGTGTGAATAGGTCGAAAGCAGCACAAGGCTCCAAGATCCGGATGGCAAGCTCCTGGATGTTGGGTGCCATAGTTCAGAGTTCTGAGTTTGAGCCTTTTTCAATGCCTGTGCTTTGTTGAATCAAAATGGCGGCTTGACACAAAGCTGACTCAAGCGTTGCTACTGATGCTATGCAGACCAAAACTGGTTTTCAGTTTGTACATTTTTCTAGATTTTTCAATCCAAGTTTGGTTGACTTTGTAGAACGATGGCTTCAAATTTTCAACATACGGTGTGGTGGCGCTGACTGGGAGGGGGCGCTTCGCTCCTGCCCCCTCCCCAAGTAAGATTTTCATACGTGAAAGTACGTTAATGGTTTTGGTCCCTGAGTTGCTTCGATGTCACTGCCATTCTCAAATGGCATAAGTTCTGGATGTTGGGTGCCATAGTTAAGAGTTCTGAGCAGCGCTTGTAACACTGTCTGAAGCTTATTTCCACCTACTGCAGCTTCACTATTCTCAAAGTAAGTGAGTGTCGTTTGTGGACCTGACTGCATTAGAAAACAATGTGATATGTTACCTTCCTAAACAGCTTGACGGAGGCCCCTGAGGGGCGGTGTGATGGCCATGGACTCGGAGAAGACGCTTGGCTCCGACACCCTCCCCAAGTCTTATAGCACTGGTGTAGCCTGAGATCGCCCCCGACATAGGCGGCCGGCTCTCGGGGTCCGGCGGAACTTTTTGCCTTTTGATGACTCTTCAATTCTGAACCTTGTCCCATCCAGCTGAGTTGCGCCCACTCTTGCGGCTACAGCGTCTTGCCCACCATCCAGCTGAATTGCGCCCACTCTTGCGGTGCAGCGATAGGCGGCTGCCACAGGACTCTCAAAATGGCGGCCGGCTCTTCGGTTTTGGGCCTGGTCCACTAAAATGGCCCTGGGACACCTTTGAACTCGGACGCTTCCCTGATAGGGCTTGGGTCCCATTCTCGAAAAGCGTCCCCTCAGCCGTGAAGATTCTACAAAAGTCTTGGGGGCCTCCGACTCCCGCAGGCTTCTGGTGGGGAGCGGCTGCCATGATTGCTCGTGGAATGGCCACGACGGAGCTACGAGATGGTAGTGGTCTCATGCTGACGCCAGCTTTAGTCTGAAACATCCAGAAACACTGTAGACTACCAATTCGATCAGTTCCGGTAGCGCCCCAACATGACCCGGAAGAGAAGAACTTGCCCTCCCCTCTTTGACTGATGGTTCTTGTTGCCTGTCCCCTCTGTTGTCATTTAACAGAACTTTTTGGACTGCTGAAAGGGGTTGTGTTCCGAACGCTGGTTGGTGGAGACATTTTGACTATATTCTTGACCTACGTTGTCGCGTAATGCGTTATATGACACGCCGCGTTACCGCACCCGGAAGTGATCCGAGGCGCGGCGCGCAGCGCGTAACGTAAGCATAACAGGTCATGTGACTTGTTAATAAAACTTTTCATTGGTTCATTTTACTTTTGTTAATTTAATGATGAAAAGCTTGGTCATATGACCTAAAAATTACGCTTTTTATTGTTTTCGAACAATATTTTGTTTTCAAACATATGTTATAATATTCCAGGCTAATGTACTTTCCCGGAAAATTTACAACTGTCTTGTAAGTAAAATATATTCCTTTTCCGAGAAAAAGGGCGTTTCTTCCTTCCATGACGGAGCCGTTGAGTAAAAGAGATTCGGCCTGCTGTCTTAGTCGCCGATACGCCTGATTATCAGATTCTTATCGATCACTTTATATTGCAGACATGAAAAACACAACTGCCCTTAAGCATTTATCTTTACTGCGTTCCTACATATTATACCTTTTATCCGTCATGTAATTGGACTGCTTTATTTCACTTGCCTTTACTGATTCGAAAACAGTGACTAAAAGTAAAAACTTTACCAATGTAAATACTACTACCGTGTTTTGTTTTAAAAACCTTTATTGTGAAAATGTCAGTATACAAATACGGGCCTATAACCACGTGGGCCGGCCACGGAGCAAACTGAAATCGTATATGATGAGGAGACATTTACACTGTAGAGGAACGTAACGAGTGGGCCATTAGGTTGCAAGAGCAAAGGTGTCTAACAGTTGCGGAATCGGTGGACGTACATTTTGTAATTAAAATACGACAGGGCCACTTACAATAACATTTTCTAGATATACATTTGCGGGCAAGGAGTTACGAGTCCCATTTATACCGGCGCCATTTTGGGCGAGGCCGGGCAGGTCCAAGATATAGTCAAAATGTCTCCACCAACCATCGGCCAGACCAGAACCCCTTTCGGCCCTTTATGCTACAAGATGGTGTCTTCCATTCAGAAAATATTGTTGGCAGCATTTTGAAAGGAAACAGAAACAGCCGTTCTCCTAGTGAGTTTCACATTGTTACATTTAGGAAGAATGTTGAAGAGTAGTATGTGGAAAATCTGAAGCCATTTTTCTACAAACTCTCAATCAGACTTGGATGGAAAAAAAAAACCTGAAGAATGTACAAACTGAAAACCAATTTGTGTCTGTATAGCATCAACAGTAACGCTTGAGTCAGCTTTGTGTCAAGCCGCCATTTTCATTCAATCAATAGCGTCCCCCTGCACACATTCAGGGACCTGGTCGTGTCTTCAGATGAAACGGATTGTAGGAAAAGAAGCAGAAAGGAAAAGGAAAAAAGTTCCGCCGGACCTCGGGAGCCGGCCGCCTATGTCATGTGCCACCTTTGGCCACACCAGGGCAATAGTGAAGCTGCAGCAGGTGCAAATAAGCTTCAGACAGTCTTACAAGCACTGCTCAGAACTCTCAACTGAGGCACTCAACATCCAGGACTTGCCATTCGGATCTTGGCGCCTTGTGCTGGTTCCGACCTATTCACACATCGGTCCACTACTGACATCACCTCATAAGCCAACAGGGCACCCCACGCCGACTTTCGGCGCAGCATTGTAGGATGGCCACACCAGTGCGGCAACTTGCTGGACACAACATCGGGGCCATCCAGATCTCGGCGCATTCGACTCACTGTACCGCAAGAGTGACCGCAACTCAGCTGGACACGCCATCTTTCGGCGCAGCATTGTAGGATGGCCACACCAGTGCGGCAATTTGCTGGACACCACCTCGGTGCCATCCGGATCTCGGCGCGTTCGAGTCACTGTACCGCAACAGTGACCGCAACTCAGCTGGACACGCCGTCTTTCGGCGCAGCATTGTAGGATGGCCACACCAGTGCAGAAATTTGCTGGACACCACCTCGGTGCCATCCGGATCTCGGCGCGTTCGAGTCACTGTACCGCAACAGTGACCGCAACTCAGCTGGACACGCCGTCTTTCGGCGCAGCATTGTAGGATGGCCACACCAGTGCGGCAATTTGCTGGACACCACCTCGGTGCCATCCGGATCTCGGCGCGTTGTGCTGCCTTCGGCCTATTCGCACATCGGTCCGCTACTGACGCCGCCTCACGTGCCAACGGATTTTCTACGCTTTTTGTAGCCCTATGCCGCATAACAGGTCATGTGACTTGTTTATAAAACTTTTCATTGGTTCATTTTACTTTTGGTTTCCTAAAGATGGAAGTCTTGGTCATATGACCTAAAAATAACACTTTTCATTGGTTTAGAACATTTTTTTTTCCCAAACGATGAAAGCCCCACCTTGTTTCTGGATCATTCAGACTGAAGCTGGCGTCAGCATGAGAGCACCACCATCTCGTGGCTCCGTCGTGGTCATTCCGCGAGCAATCATGGCAGCCGCTCCCCACCGGAAGCCTGCGGGAGTCGGGGGCCCCCAAGACTTTTGTAGAATCTTCACGGCTGAGGGGACGCTTTTCGAGAATGGAGCCCAAGCCCTAGCAGGCAAGCGTCCGAGTTCCAAGGTGTCCCAGGGCCATTTCAGTGGACCAGGCCCAAAACCGAGGAGCCGTCCGCCATTTTAAGAGCCATGTGGCAGCCGCCTATCGCTGCACTGCAAGAGTGGGAGCAACTCAACAACATGGTGAGCGAGACGCTGTAGCCGCAAGAGCGGGCGCAACTCAGCTAGATGGCCGCCACCTGGGGAGGCCCGTTCACGCCGCCTCCCCCACGGCCCCCCCCCCACCGGGCCGCCGCACGCCAATTTTCGGAGCAGCATTGTAGGATACCAAAACCAGTGCGGCAGTTTACTGGACATCACCTGGGTGCCTGTCGTACATGTTGTGTCAGCCATGGGACACTGGACACAGTCCCATCAACATCTCAACGCGTTCTGCTGCCTTGGGACTATTCGCACAACAGACCGCTACTGACGAGGCCTCCCCCCGCACCACCCGGGACGCCCCACGCTGTTTTTCTGTGCTGCATTGTAGGATCCCAAAACCAGTGCGGCACCCAGGCGACATCACCTGGGTGCCGTCCAGAACTCTGCACGGTGTGCTGCCTTGGGACTATTCGCACAAAAGACAGCTTCTAACCATTGTTGCTTTTTGAGTTGAAAAATGTTTAAATGTTTTTAGTTTTTGTTCCGTTCATTATAGTTAAAAGTTAATAAAGTTTTATAATCTTACTTTGTTGGAGTGTTATCTATTTTTTTAAAAACGGGTGAATAGGGCCTTGAATCGGGTTATTGTCATGTGTGGGCTTTGGAAGTGTGCTGCTGCAGGATCGGACATTTCAAACTCAAATGCACGTTCTTTTTCTTACCTTTCCGAAGCATGGAGCGCAATAGCAGGCAGAGAAAGGGTGATGCACGTGTTGAACACTACCTGACCTGGCAAGTTGCTGGCAGTGCCCCCCCGCGCGCTCCTGAAAGAGGGCACACATACACCGCCGCCCCGAGTACTTCACAAATCTTTAAAAGACCATGCGCTTGTTCATGAGGCTTAAATGGTTTATCACCTCTTCTAGAACCCCTGCATCGACCCTCTGACGTTTCCTGGAAAAATTACCATGTAACACAATACCAAGCCCTGTCAGCTGAAACCCCAAAGGAATCGTGGGGCATATTATCAAGGGGGTTTATCTCCGCTTTTTTGGCTTTAAAAGCCATGAAAGCGGAGATAAAATTATCTCCCTATTACCAAGCTGTCGCTAACACCAGTTAGTGACAGCTAAAAGGAGATAGCGACCATCTTGGGCCCCGCTTTGCATGTCAGTGATACTTATCACTAATAACATGCAAAGTGGCGTGCCAAGATGTTAGCGACTGGAAACAGTCCCTAACATCGCTTTCTCCTATTACCAACTTTTGGAGATATTCGCGCTAAGCGCGAATATCTCCAAAATCTAACACCTGCCCAGAGCAGTTCTTAGCCATGTTATCCAATGGGAGGTGGATAACATGGCTAAGGGCATTTGCTCGATAATACATGAATATCGCTGACTTTTCTGCGATAATAGCAAGGTTTATCTGCGATAAAAATCGCCGATGTGCGGCAATAATTTTTGTCTCTAAACAAGTTAGAGACAAAAATTATCGCTAGTTGTTCGTAATATGCCCCCGGGTTTTTGCTTGCAGAAATCGGGAGGCGGGAGACTAGCACTGAAATCAGTAGTCACACGCCTGAATCGGGAGGGTTGGCATGTCTGAATTCTCTACAGCTGGGGCCATAAACTACATCCGCAGGGGTAGGTGATAGCCTGGGACCAGCCTGGCATCTAAAATGGCTGCCGTGCACGACAAAATTGTGGCATTGGAAAAAAGGCAAGATGGCGCAGCCGCTGGAAGAGATGTATCAACATATATCAGCCTCCTCAGCCACCCTCAGGAAACATAGGGGATTAGGATACGTCTCCCGCACCCCCTTATACCTAGTAATTTAATTAACGAAGCACAAAATGGCGAATTCCCGTTTCGCTACTAGTTTGCGGCCCAGTTTGCGGCCCGTGAAGCGCTTCTACCGTGAAAAATCATTTTTTTTTCTTTTCCCCACGGGACCCTTTAATAACCCCAACAACATTCCTAGGGGGTCAAGAGGGGGATACCTTGCCCCCTTTCATTAAATTCCCCCTTCGTTTTTCACCTCTTCTTCTCTCTCGATCCTACCGAGAGACAAGATGGCGGCCGCTCCGGTCTGTCACGCAGCAAAAAAAAAAAAGCTCACGCACAGCCGCTGGAAGAGATGTATCAACATATATCAGCCTCCTCAGCCACCCTCAGGAAACATAGGGGATTAGGATACGTCTCCCGCACCCCCTTATACCTAGTAGTTTAATTAACGAAGCACAAAATGGCGAATTCCCGTTTCGCTACCAGTTTGCGGCCCAGTTCGCGGCCCGTGAAGCGCTTCTACCGTGAAAAATCATTTTTTTTTTCTTTTCCCCACGGGACCCTTTAATAACCCCAACAACATTCCTAGGGGGTCAAGAGGGGGATACCTTGCCCCCTTTCATTAAATTCCCCCTTCGTTTTTCACCTCTTCTTCTCTCTCGATCCTACCGAGAGACAAGATGGCGGCCGCTCCGGACTGTTTAGAATGTTGACAGACACTGGAGAGCCAATCAGCTTTCTGCGCGCAAAGTTCCGAAACGCGAAAAGTAAGCGGACCGGATCGCTGCCTGGAGCGCTGTTACAGATATATATCTTGATTTAAACGTTAATTTCTCAAAATCCACTGAAGCACATATATTGAGACCTAGCAAAGGCACATCGGGCTAACAGTCCCTACAATTTTGCCAAGTTTCGTGCAAATCCATTCAGCCGTTCGAGCTAAAAGTGAGTCCAACCGCCCTATGGAAAACTCAATGTAAAAAACGCGTTTTGGGACCCCCCTTTTTTCTCAGCCCCCCCTTGACGAAACCCCACCAAATTTACAGGGGCTGCTCGGAAACAAGATGTGCAATTTTCCTGAAAATTTCAGCCGATTCCGTCTACAAACGCCAAAGTTATTAGACATAGAATTTTCAAAAATCCCATAGGGAATTAATCCTAACTATATATACCTACTGGCGATAGCCAGTAGGTAATATATATATATATATATATATATATATATATATATATATATATATATATATATATATATATATATATTCACTGAAAAAACCATTGGTTATAGACCATATATAGTTAGGGATTAGCCTTTTCAAAACCTTATTTTACTCACACAAAACCATTGAAATTTCATATATAGTTAGTTCCACTAACTATATATATCGCGCACCCGCAATCCACTGCTGATGATGTCACATATTACATCATTCATGACATGGTTAGTGACATCACTGATGACATCACTAATGACATCTCAAATGACATCACTGATGACATCACTGATGACAACATCCAGTGACTGTATGTTTCTGTAAAGTTAAAATATGTCTTACATATTGAAGAATGAGTGGATGTATAAGTGTCTGGATGAAGGATTTAGTAGGTGCATGACTGACTGTATGAGTGAGTGATTAAATGTGTCTCACTGAGTGCATGGGTTAGTGACTAAACTGTTTTAATTTGTGCATCATTATATCTGTTGTTCTACAAACTGCTGCATATGTTGATCAGTAGCTATATGAGTAACTGTATGGGTTATTCATTGGTTGTCCAAGTATTTGTATGGGAAACTGAGTGTGTGTATATGGGTGGCTGGGAGGTGTGTGACCCTGTACATAGATGTGTGAGTAGTTGATTCACTATATGTATGGGTTCAAAAGTGCATGTGGAAACAGCTGTATGGGCGGTTGACTGTGCATGAGTGTATTAGTGAGTGAATGGATATCTCAGTGCTACATGTCAAAGTAAGTACATATGTAAAACACAGTACATGTGAAAGTTGACATATATAAATAACTGTGCATAAGAGCCAGTGAATGTGTGAGTGGCTGTATGGATCATTGTGAACATGTATCAGGGATTGTATAAGAGAGTAAAGTAAATATGTGTTAGTATATGTTGTTTGAATAAGTAAGGTGTGTATAACTGTATAGTTGAGAAAATGGAGGTGTGATTGATTTTTTGCATAACTGACTAGGTGTGTGAGTAACTCCATGGATGAGTGACAGTCTGTGACTGTCTGTTTACACTGATTGTATCTAAGGTTATATTAGAGTCTGAAGAGGTTCATGGTATTATCACATGAATGATATCATCAGTGATGTGATCAGTCATGTCAAATGAGATGTTATCAGTGATTTTATCAGTGATGTCATTTGAGATGTCATCAGTGATGTCATTTGAGATGTCATCAGTGATGTCATTTGAGATGTCATCAGTGATGTCATCAGTGATGTCACTAACCATGTCATGAATGATGTAATATGTGACATCATCAGCAGTGGATTGCTGGACACCACCTCGGTGCCATCCGGATCTCGGCGCGTTTGAGTCACTGTACCGCAAGAGCGGGAGAAACTCAGCTGGACACGCCGTCTTTCGGCGCAGCATTGTAGGATGGCCACACCAGTGCGGCAATTTGCTGGACACCACCTCGGTGCCATCCGGATCTCGGCGCGTTCGAGTCACTGTACCGCAAGAGTGACCGCAACTCAGCTGGACACGCCGTCTTTCGGCGCAGCATTGTAGGATGGCCACACCAGTGCGGCAATTTGCTGGACACCACCTCGGTGCCATCCGGATCTCGGCGCGTTGTGCTGCCTTCGGCCTACTGTAGCCACAAGTGCGGTCGCAACTCAGTTGGACGGCGAGTGAAAAGATAAGGGGCGCCCCACTGCAGCCGAGGAGCCTCCATCTTGGGGGAGACGCACAGCCCCCAGTGACTGACGCGACCTCACAGGCCAATGGGGCGCCCCACGCCGACTTTCGGCGCAGCATTGTAGGATAGCCACACCAGTGCAGCAACTTGCTGGACACTAACTCGGTGCCATCCGGATCTCGGCGCGTTGTGCTGCCTTCGGGGTATTCGCACATCGGTCCGCTACTGACGCCGCCTCACGTGCCAACGGATTTTCTACGCTTTTTGTAGCCCTATGCCGCATAACAGGTCATGTGACTTGTTTATAAAACTTTTCATTGGTTCATTTTACTTTTGGTTTCCTAAAGATGGAAGGCTTGGTCATATGACCTAAAAATAACACTTTTCATTGGTTTAGAACATTTTTTTTTCCCAAACCATGAAAGCCCCACCTTGTTTCTGGATGAATCAGACTGAAGCTGGCGTCAGCATGAGAGCACCACCATCTCGTGGCTCCGTCGTGGTCATTCCGCGAGCAATCATGGCAGCCGCTCCCCACCGGAAGCCTGCAGGAGTCGAAGGCCCCCAAGACTTTTGTAGAATCTTCACGGCTGAGGGGACGCTTTCGAGAATGGAGCCCTAGCAAGCAAGCGTCCGAGTTCCAATGTGTCCCAGGACCATTTTAGTGGACCAGGCCCAAAACCGAAGAGCCGTCCGCCATTTTAAGAGTCCTGTGGCACCCGCCTATCGCTGCACTGCAAGAGTAGGAGCAACTCAACAACATGGTGAGCGAGACGCTGTAGCCGCAAGAGCGGGCGCAACTCAGCTGGATGGCCGCCACCTGGGGAGGCCCGTTCACGCCGCCTCCCCCACGCCCCCCCCGTGCCGCCCCACGCCAACTTTCGGAGCAGCATTGTAGGATACCAAAACCAGTGCGGCAGTTTACTGGACATCACCTGGGTGCCATCCACATCTCAGCGCGTTCAGCTGCCTTGGGACTATTCGCACAACAGACCGCTACTGACGAGGCCTCCCTCCGCACCACCCGGGACGCCCCACGCTGTTTTTCTGAGCTGCATTGTAGGATCCCAAAAACCAGTGCGGCACCCAAGTGACATCACCTGGGTGCCGTCCAGAACTCAGCACGTTGTGCTGCCTTGGGACTATTCGCACAAAAGACAGCTTCTGACCATTGTTGCTTTTTTTTGTCAAAAATTTGTAAATGTTTTTACAGTTTTTGTTCCGTTCGTTATATTTAAAAGTTAATAAAGTTTTATAATCCTACTTTGTTGGAGTGCTATATATTTGTAAAAAATCGGGTGAATGGGGCCTTGAATCGGGTTATTGTCATGTGTGGGCTTTGCAAGTGTACTGCTACAGGATCGGACATTTCAAACTCAAATGCACGTTCTTTTTCTTACCTTTCCGAAGCATGGAGCGCAATAGCAGGCAGAGAAAGGGTGATGCAAGTGTTGAACACTGCCTGGCCTGGCAAGTTGCTGGCAGTGCCCCCCCCCCCCCCCCCCGCCCGCTCCTGAAAGAGGACACACACACACACCGCCGCCCCGAGTACTTCACAGATCTTTAAAAGACCATGCGCTTGTTCATGAGGCTTGTTCATGAGGCTTAAATGGTTTATCACCCCTTCTAGAACCCCCTTGTCAGCTGAAACCCCCGAGGAATCGTGGGGCATATTATCAAGGGGGTTTATCTCCGCTTTTTTGGCTTTAAAAGCCAAGAAAGCGGAGATAAAATTATCTCCCTATTACCAAGCTGTCGCTAACACCAGTTAGTGACAGCTAAAAGGAGATAGCGACCATCTTGGGCCCCGCTTTGCATGTCAGTGATATTTATCACTAATGACATGCAAAGTGGGCGTGCCAAGATGTTAGCGACTGGAAACAGTCCCTAACATCGCTATCTCCTATTACCAACTTTTGGAGATATTCGCGCTAAGCGCGAATATCTCCAAAAGCTAACACCTGACCTGAGCAGTTCTTAGCCATGTTATCCAATGGGAGGTGGATAACATGGCTAAGAGCATTTGCTCGATAATGCATGAATATCGCTGACTTTTCAGCGATATTCATGCATTGCGGCCGTTTTTTTTCGCATTTGCGTAAACCTTGCTAATAGCAAGGTTTATCTGCGATAAAAATCGCCGATGTGCGGCGATAATTTTTGTCTCTAAACAAGTTAGAGACAAAAATTATCGCTAGTTGTTGGTAATATGCCCCCGGGTTTTTGCTTGCAGAAATCGGGAGGCGGGAGACTAGCACTGAAATCAGTAGTCTCACGCCTGAATCGGGAGGGTTGGCATGTCTGGATTCTCTACAGCTGGGGCCATAAACTACATCCGCAGGGCTAGGTGATAGCCTGGGAACGGCCTGGCATCTAAAATGGCTGCCGTGCACGACAAAATTGTGGCATTGGAAAAAAGGCAAGATGGCGCAGACAATGTTTATAAATAAGGATTCATTTATAACAAAATATTTTATCGCACTGACAAATTGGCGGTCAACACTTCCTGATTTCCATCGAATCGAACGTTGACAGACGTCACGCAGCAAAAAAAAAAAAAAGCTCACGCACAGCCGCTGGAAGACATATATCAACATATATGAGCATCCTCAGCCACCCTCAGAAAACATAAGGGATTAGGATACGTCTCCCGCACCCCCTTATACCTAGTAATTTAATTAAAACGAAGCACAAAATGGCGAATTCCCGTTTCGCTACCAGTTTGCGGCCCAGTTCGCGGCCCGTGAAGCGCTTCTACCGTGAAAAATAATTTTTTTTTTTATTTTCCCCACGGGACCCTTTAATAACCCCAACAACATTCCTAGGGGGTCAAGAGGGGTATACCTTGCCCCCTTTCATTAAATTCCCCCTTCGTTTTTCACCTCTTCTTCTCTCTCGATCCTACCGAGAGATAAGATGGCGGCCGCTCCGGACTGTTTAGAATGTTGACAGACACCGGGGAGCCAATCAGCTTCGCATCGCAAAGTTCCGTTTCGCGAAAAGTAAGCGGACCGGAGCGCAGCCCGGAGCGCTGTTACAGATATATATCTTGTTTTGAACGTTAATTTCTCAAAATCCACTGGAGCACATATATTGAGACCTAGCAAAGGCACATCGGGCTAACAGTCCCTACAATTTTGCCAAGTTTCGTGCAAATCCATTCAGCCGTTCGAGCTAAAAGTGAGGCCAAAGGCCCTATGGAAATGAACATGGGAAAAACGCGTTTTGGGACCCCCCTTTTTTCTAGGCCCCCCCTTGACGAAACCCCCCCACATTTTCAGGGGCTGCTCAGAAACAAAATGTTCCATTTTCCTGAAAATTTCAGCCGATTCCGTCCACAAACGCCAAAGTTATTAGACATAGAATTTTCAAAAGTTCCATAGACAAAAAATCCTAACTATACATACCTACTGGCGAGACGCCAGTAGGTAATATATATATATATATATATATATATATATATATATATATATATATATATATATATATATATATATATATATATATATATATATATATATATATATATATATGGATCAATTTCTGTTCCCAGTTGAAACCACAGAAGTAACGGACCACCACACGGCTTGCAGAGTGTTACAGCGAACTTTTATTATCCATTTTCAGCAGTTCAGGTAGGCATGACGCGTTTCGGGCAGGGACTGCCCTTGATCACATATATATGTTCATGGATCCGGCCCAGCACCGGAGGTAAGGAGGCACACAAACAATCAGGTGTAGAGCTTAGACCAACAGCTTTATTTTTAGCTCAATCGTCACTAGCCCAACGTGTTTCACCTTCAGCCGAAGGCTTGATCACGGGTACAGAGCTCTAACACGAGCTTTCTTTTATGTTAGTGCACAGTGTGAAAAAATTAATAAGTATCATGCAAATGCATTGTGGGAAACGTAGTTTGCATCTGTGTTCTGTGTGTTTAGAATTGCTCTGGTTCATATTAACATTGGAATGGGATAGCAGTCTTGCAGCGTTTCACAATAAGTCATGAAGGAATGTTTATATTTCAAGTTCTTGGACTATAATTTACTGTCCGGGGAAATTACAATTGATTTCAGTTTCATTCTCTCTAGTGAGATTTATATAACAGTTAATGAAAAATCCATTGTTTTATGCTCTCTCTAGTGAGCAAGTTATTCCTTCATGTTCTTTTTATAAATGTACATATAACTCTTCTGTTTGGTTTAAACCTCTTGGCTCCAGGGTCCTGAATGCGATGATGTGTCGCGATTCCTTTTGTCTCAGGGATTTCCTGCGATTGCCTCCTCTTTCTGTGTCCGCTAGTTGGTCAATGACGCAGAATTTGAGATTCTCCCAGTTGTTGTCATGGTATAGACTCATGTGTTTAGCAATTGCGTTTGACTGATCTCCGTGGATGGTGGCTCTTGTGTGTTCGAGGATCCGTTTTTTTGCCTCAAAGATGGTGCTGCCAATGTATCTTTTGGCACAAGGGCACATTACCATATATACGACAAACGTGCTTTTGCATGTTAGATGTTGTTTGATCCTCCACATTTTTCCTCCATCCATTTCTATTTCCCTGGTGTCTGCTGCTATCTTACAAACCTTGCAATGCTTGCAAGGCCAGAAGCCTTTCCGATGTAACCAGGTATTTTGCGGTTTGTCCTGGAAGTGACTGTGCACTAGGTGATCTCCCAGGTTTTTAGCTCTCCGGAATGAAATGTTAGGGTGTGTTCCAATAATTGGCGCTAGGGTCTGATCTGCGCGTAATATGGCCCAGTGTTTTTTTATTATTTTGATCAGTGTCTGTTTTTCCGCATTGTAAGATGTTATGAGTCTGATCTTGTCATCTTTTTGTTTGTCTTTTACTTTGTGTAGGATGTCGTTTCTGTTTGTTTCAATCACCTATTTGAGACATTTTTATACTGTCTTGGGTGTATATTTTCTTGTATGGAACCTTTCTGTAGCTCATATGCTGTTTTGCTGGAATTCTAACTGTTGAGAACAGTTTCTCTTGAGGCGGAGAAATTCCCCATATGGGATACTGTTTTTCAGTTTTACATCGTGGAAACTTTGTCCATGTAGAATGGAGTTGGCTGCCGTTTTTTTACGATGTAGGGGGGCTTCCAGATGATTGTTTTCCACATAAATTTCTGTGTCTAAGAATACCACTCGCTTGCTTCTTATTTTGTAGGTGAATTTTAAGTTGGTGGAGGTGTTGTTTAACCTTTCGAAATAGTTTTCAAAGTCAGATATTTTACTGTCCCAAATTATGAGTAGGTCGTCAATGAACCTGACCCATAAGATTGTTTTTTCTTTCCATGCATAATGTTCTACTTTCCAGGCTTCATTTTGTTCATACCACCCCATAGTTAGATTGGCATAATTGGGTGAGAATGAAAAGCCCATGGCACAACCACGTATTTGTTTGTAGATCTTTTTGTTGAAAAGGAAAGTGTTGTTGTATAAACATAACTGGATCATTTGGTTCAACATTTAGTTATGTTCCTTGTATTTTATGTTCCTTTTGTTCAGATAATGTTTGCATGCCTTTATGCCAATTTGATGTTCGATGTTTGAATACAGAGATGTTACATCCATGGTGATTAATTTGAAGGATTGTTTCCAGACAACATCTTCTAGATGTTTCAGAAGATCTGTTGTATCTAACCGTGGGCAAAGCACTACGCTACGCTCGCGGAGTTTCAAAGTTTACACAACTTCGCACTACGCGAGCTGCACGTAGCACAGTGCGAACACGTGTAGTGCAGCGTAGCGTAGTGCAGTGCTAATTTTTTGCTTGTTCGCGGTCCGCATTATAAGATGTTACGAGTCTGATCTTGTCATCTTTTTGTTTGTCTTTTACTTTGTGTAGGATGTCGTTTCTGTTTGTTTCAATCACCTTTTTGAGGCATTTTTGTACTGTCTTGGGTGGATATTTTCTGGTATGGAACCTTTCTGTAGCTTGTATGCTGTTTTGCTGGAATTCTAACTGTTGAGAACAGTTTCTCTTGAGGCGGAGAAATTCCACATATGGGATACTGTTTTCCAGTTTTACATCGTGGAAACTTTGTCCATGTAGAATGGAGTTGGTTGCCGTTTTTTTACGATGTAGGGTGGTTTCCAGATGATTGTTTTCCACATAAATTTCTGTGTCTAAGAATACCACTCGCTTGCTTCTTATTTTGTAAGTGAATTTTAAGTTGCTGGAGGTGTTGTTTAACCTTTCGAACTAGTTTTCAAAGTCAGATATTTTACTGTCCCAAATTATGAGTAGGTCGTCAATGAACCTGACCCATAAGATTGTTTTTTCTTTCCATGCATAATGTTCTACTTTCCAGGCTTCATTTTGATCATACCACCCCATAGTTAGATTGACATAATTGGGTGAGAACGAAAAGCCCATGGCACAACCACGTATTTGTTTGTAGATCTTTTTGTTGAAAAGGAAAGTGTTGTTGTATAAACATAACTGGATCATTTGGTTCAACATTTTGTTATGTTCCTTGTATTTTATGTTCATTTTGTTCAGATAGTGTTTGTTTGCATGCCTTTATGCCAATTTGATGTTTGATGTTTGAATACAGAGATGTTACATCCATGGTGATTAATTTGAAGGATGGTTTCCAGACAACATCTTCTAGATGTTTCAGAAGATCTGTTGTATCTAATCCTGGGCGAAGCACTACACTAAGCTCGCAGAGTTTGCGACCTTTGCGCAACTTCGCACTACGCGAGCTGCACGTAGCACAGTGCGAACACGCGTAGTGCAGTGCTCATTTTTTGCTTGTTCGCGGTCCTGAACGTCATGTTCGCGACCGCGAGCAAGCAAAATTACATCCCGGCGAGATTCTCAATGCAGGGAGGTAAGGTTTCTCATTGTGAGTGGTTGCGCATGCTCGCGACCGCTCTCATTGAGAAACTACCAGTTCGCGTTGAGAAAGCTGCAGCTCGAGTAATAATCTACTCGAGCAGCAGAAAACTACAGCTCGCACTGTGCAAGATGCCATTTTCAATGATTGCACAGTGCCGGATGCTTGTCCGCACTGTGCAATCATTGAAAACACATCTTGCACAGTGCGAACATGCTACTACGCAGCTCGCGTAGTGCTACGTGAAGTTCGCGTAGTGCGAAGTGCACTTCGCGTAGCTTCGCGTAGCGCTACTTCGCGAACTACGCCCACCCTTAGTTGTATCCTTAATGAATGATGGAAGGTCCCTTACCAGAGGCGTAAGGAACTGATCGATGTAATTGGAGATCCCTTCTAATAGGGAGTTATTGGCTGAAACAATAGGCCTTCCAGGCGGGTTTTTAACGTCTTTATGGACCTTTGGGAGGCAGTAGAACGTGGGGAATGTAGGATGTTCATTAATCATGTATTTCCGTTCATTCTCACTTATTAGGCCTGCGTTTACCCAGTCTTTTAATAGTCTGGAGATTTCCATTTGCAAATTTTCTGTGGGGTCTGTTTGCAGCAGTTCATAGCAATTTATGTGCCCTAGCTGGCGTTGGGCTTCAGCTACATAGTCACTCTTATTCATGATTACTATGTTTCCGCCCTTATATGCAGGCTTGATTTCTATATTTTTATCCTCCGAGAGGTTTTTGATGATTTGTTTCTCTTTTGGCGTGAGATTGTCTTTGATTTGGCTATATTTGATTTTGTATAGTTCTTCAACCACTAGTTCCTGGAAAGTATCAATTGTATTTCCCGGTGGCAGAGTTGGATTACATTTTGATTTTGGTTTCAGACCATTATCTGTGGCTCATTCCTGTGCAAGGGTTTCTTCCAATTCAATTAATTCTGCTATTTCCTGGGAGATTGTCATAGCGCCCATTGTCATGACGGTAGATAATCCCTCTAGATCTTCTACATTGAGTTCAATGTCTGTATTTGTATTTTGTGTTTGTTTATTTCTTGATTTCTCTGCATACATCTTAGCCAATTTAAATTTTCGTGTGTATTTATATAGGTCCACACAGGTTTCAGAAATGTTGATGTGGGCTGTTGGGCAGAAATTGAGACCTTTCTTTGAGATGTTCTTTTCACTTTCTGATAGATGTCTGTTAGAGAGGTTGATGACATTTAACTCTTGTGAGATCAGTTCTTGATTCTTTAACGTTGTGGTTGTCTTAATTTCGCTTTTGACCAGAGGTCCTCCTTTGCTTCATTTCCGGCCTCTCTGACTTCTTCTGGTTTTCCTCCTCTTCCTGGGGGTCATCCCCTGCCTTGCCCATGCCCCTCGGTGATTGTAGCCCTTGTTGTTGTTTGGTTTCCAGCGCTTTGCGCATTTCTATTAAAAAGTTGTTTTTGTTTTCGGCTGTTGATCTGTCTGCTGTGCTGTGGGTTCATCCTTATCATTGCATTCCAGGCTTGTCAATAAATCAAAGCTTGAAATTTCATCCCCGTCATTGCGTGTTGTTTTCTTGCCTTGGCGTTGTGCATACCTTTTCCCAAAAGTGAATATGCGACCTTCTTCAAAGTCTGCTTTGTCCCGTTGGAACTTATATTGTTTGCAAGATTTTACACATGCCTCATGTTTCTCTAAGTTCTTCAAGATGTCTGTTTTTAATTTTTGTTGCTCCTCATTGAGATTTAATTTATTTATTTCTTCTTCGAGTGCCCTTAATTCACTTTTGATTTCCTTTACGACTTTTTCAATATGTTTGATGAGAATCATCATTAGGCCCCTAGAGGAGTCCAGAAGATGTTCACCCCATTCTTGGAGTAACTCACTTGAGGTGTCCTGATGACTTGGCATCAATGTCAGTCGCAAACCCCTTGGAATACGTTTCACTTCAATGTATTTCTGGAGGCTTAACAATTCCCACCATTTGTTTATTTCGCGCTTGGAGAGACGTTCCCAATATTTTAATTTATCCCTGATGATGTTGGAGGGGGCGCTGGTTTGGTCTCTTTCCATTTGTCTTGTCCCCTGGTTTGTGAAGAGGTTATCAATGTCCGCTACTCTTTTAGCTTCCCTTTCAAGCATGACGAAAAATACTTTTGTTGTTTATTTGTTAATAAACCATGTGGTTTTATTTATTATTTTTGGGCTGGTAAATAAGCTTTGCCTGTTTCTCATATTATTTGGTTTTGTTAGTCACACCCTACGTCTGATGTAAATTGCGGGAAATCATTTGTTGTTTCCGCTAATACAGATCTCTCGGTGTGTCTTTCTATCATGTCCTGTTTTCAATGTGTTAGCAGGAGAAGGGAATCGCTTTTTCTTACAGACTTCTACGCCGGGCAATTAACCGTCAAAGCATCTCAGCAACGCAGGAAGTTCTAATTGCAAGTAATAGGAGTTTGCTCTTACCGGGGAGAATGCAGCAGTTTCCAACTCTCCGGTTCGTGTCTTTTTGAAGCTCTGCTGTGTACGTGTACGTTCCTGTAGATGGCATTTCACTCCTGAGTTCGCTCTTGCCGGGGAAAATGCAGCAGTTTCCGACCCTCCGGTTCGTGTCTTTTTGAAGCTCAGCTGCATATGTGTGCGTCTCCGTAGATGGCGTTTCACTCCTGATTCTTGCCGTGTTACTTTCAGGATTTCTTCGATGCAAGGAAGCTCCGGTTTGGTTTGCTGTCCTTAATGGCTGCTCGGCGTCCTATCAGAGTTTGGCTCACAGTTGTGGTTCTTTTGTTCTGACGTCAGCGCTCTTGATTCTGGCGTGGTGCTCCCCTTGAGAAACGATAGAACCTATCGTTATGAATGTTCACGGATCCGGCCCAGCACCGGAGGTAAGGAGGCACACAAACAGGCAGGTGTAAAGCTTAGACCAACAGCTTTATTTTTAGCTCAATCATCACTAGCCTAACGCGTTTCGCCTTCAGCTGAAGGCTTGATCACGGGTACAGAGCTCTAACACAAGCTTTCTTTTATGTTAGTGCACAGTGTGAAAAAATTAATAAGTATCATGCAAATGCATTGTGGGAAACGTAGTTTGCATCTGTGTTCTGTGTGTTTAGAATTGCTCTGGTTCATATTAACATTGGAATGGGATAGCAGTCTTGTAGCGTTTCACAATAAGTCATGAAGGAATGTTTATATTTCAAGTTCTTGGACTATAATATACTGTCCGGTGAAATTACAATTGATTTCAGTTTCATTCTCTCTAGTGAGATTTATATAACAGTTAATGAAAAATCCATTGTTTTATGCTCTCTCTGGTGAGCAAGTTATTCCTTCATGTTCTTTTTATAAATGTACATATAACTCTTCAGTTTGATTCATACCTCTTGGCTCCAGGGTCCTGAATGCGATGATGTGTCGCGATTCCTTTTGTCCCAGGGATTTCCTGCGATCGCCTCCCCTTTCTGTGTCGGCTAGTTGGTCAATGACGCAGAATTTGAGATTCTCCCAGTTGTTGTCATGGTATAGACTCATGTGTTTAGCAATTGTGTTTGACTGATCTCCATGGGTGGTGGCTCTTGTGTGTTCGAGGATCAGTTTTTTTGCCTCAAAGATGGTGCTGCCAATGTATCTTTTGGCACAAGGGCACATTACCATATATACGACAAACGTGCTTTTGCATGTTAGATGTTGTTTGATCCTCCACATTTTTCCTCCATCCTAAACGATGAATACTGGTCTCAGAATGAGTGAGAATTTTGCCAATCAGATAAATACACCAGAGTCTATGCAAAAGGTATAAGTGAGTTGACCTCATAAGACAGTGGTGTGTGTTCAGAAAAGTATTGCCATTTTCCAGTTGCTATACGAAATAGTGCTGCACCTCAGCACAAGTAGCTCAATGTCTGTGTTTGTCCCACACGTAAAACCCCAATACCCTTGTCTTTTCATGTATTTTACTCATTACAGGTACCAGAGAAGGACTAACATATCCTTCCCCAAACCACTACACCTGAACATACAATTCTGTTCAACGATCATAACTAGCACAGAGACGCCTTTGGTCTCCATACACTTCACCTGGTCCTGAAGAAAGCCCACTCGACCAAAAATGGCGAATCAGGGCTGAAACATGTCGACCTTTTAGAACAATGAATATCAGTGTGTGAGATACCTCAACTATCTCAGTACACACACCTTTAATTTTAAACCAAGTCTCGAACCACTGATTTATTAAAGTTGGAAATACAGGGTACACAAGCCTTTTTTACTTCTTTCACAACACTCCACTTCCCTATCACTAATCACTACTGCTGTAACCAAGGGTTACCCTCCTGGTGGAGGTTGCATAACCACTAACCCAATGATTATGCACACACGGGTCTAAAAAGCAGAGAATCAAGATATACCGTTTTCGCAAAACATCGGACACGTGCATGAGGGTTTTTTATTTGGGACAGAAGTACGCTACCTGCAAAAACAAGTTAAAGCAGGACAAGCGATCCCTTCTCATTTGATTGTTTGGTACTGTCTGGTGGCCTTTCAGTGATCTATAGGGACTGAAACAAGATAATGCATCCAGAAGTAGACAGGTGGCGCACTATCGGGGATGGTACACAGACAAAATATCGAGTTTTAAATTTCGATATACAATAATATCGAAGTTTAAATATCGATGGGACAAAATATCGAAGGTAAGTAATATCGACAGTCTTAATATCGATATTAGTATGATATCAGTAATATCGAAGTTTTAAATATCGATGTCAATAATATCGAAATAAATAACTTCGATGTTACTAATAATAATTTTTAAATAAATTTAGTGTATATTATATTGTATTTATTATGTTTTATTATTTATTTTTAATGTAATTTAATTAAATGTTGTCTTTTACTACTGTAGCGGGTTGTGGGTTTATAGGGGAATAGGGTGGGAAGTAATTTAATTATGTTAAATTAATTATTAATTAGTAGGAATTATTAATTAATTAATTGAGAATTAATGTTTAATTTATTTTAATTAATTGATTAATTGATAAATATGTTCTGTAGCGGGTTATGGGTTTATAGGGGAATAGGGTGGGAAGTAATTTAATAATAATTAATTAATTAATATATGTTTGTACATATTTTAATTAATAATTAATTGGTAATTAATTTATATTAATTAGTTAATTAATTAATATAATTTTTGTACATATTTTTAATTATTAATTAGTTGGTAATTAATTAATATTAATTAGTTTATTACATTAATTATAGTAATTTTTTATATATAATTTTTTGTTATTCTTAATTAATTAATTGGGAAAAATAATATTCATTATTAAATTAAATTAATTACAGCTAATGTGCTAATATATTTACTTTATTGTTATTGTTAATTAATAATTAATTGGTAATTAAATAATATTAATTAATTTTGGGTAAAGGAGTATTTTTAGGGTTCAGGGTCAGTTTTCAGTTTTTGGGTAAAGGGATAATTTTAGGGTTCAGGGTCAGTTTTCAGTTCTTGGGTAAAGGGGTATTTTTAGGGTTCTGGGTCAGTTTTCAGTTTTTGAAGAAAGGGGTATTTTTAGGGTTCAGGGTCAGTTTTCAGTTTTTGGGTAAAGTGGTATGTTTAGGGTTCAGGGTCAGTTTTCAGTTCTTGGGTAAAGGGGTATTTTTAGGGTTCAGGGTCAGTTTTCAGTTTTTGGGTAAAGGGGTATTTTTAGGGTTCAATGTCAGTTTTCAGTTTTTGGGTAAAGGGGTATTTTTAGGGATAAGGGTCAGTTTTCAGTTCTTGGGTAAAGGGGTATTTTTACGGTTCAGGGTCAGTTTTCAGTTTTTGGGTAAAGGGGTATTTTTAGGGTTCAGGGTCAGTTTTCAGTTTTTGGGTAAAGGGGTATTTTTAGGGTTCAGGGTCAGTTTTGGGTTTTTGGGGTACAGGGATATTTTTAGGGTTCAGGGTCAGTTTGGGGTTTTTGGGGTACAGGCGTACAGGGTAAAAACAAAAAAAATTACATTAAATCAATTAAATAACATTAAAAAAATAAAATTACATTAAATTATTAAGTGTTTTATTTATTTTAAATGTATATGTATTAGTTTTAATTGTGATTTAATATTTTTATTTAATATTTGTAAAATTATATGTATTTTAAAATTATTTTTACATTATTATTAATACATTTAAAAAAACGATATTTTTAATTCCGATATGTTTGTACTACAATATTATTTTTTCGATATTTTTGTACTTACCTTTATGAAGATATGATTCCGATATTTTTGATGTCGATATTTTTGTGCCGATATTTTTGTATTTCGATATTCTGTCTGTCGATATTATGTCAGACATTCATCGGGGAGGGGGGTTGGGGCTCAGGGTTCAGACTGGGCTCCCTGGTGTACATGCTAGGCTGATGCATGGAGGGCCTATCATCTAGCTGACACTGGAAGTACATAATATTCCGCAGTCCATGGCTCTTTCTCCAGAATAAACTATCTGTTTGAACCCAGCTGCTTCATCTGTAGGGTATCCAATATTGACATATTGTCCAGAGGGCTCACAGATCATTCCCCAGTGGTCCTGAAGCTCCATAAGGGACCAGAGCGTCCGGATTGTGGCTGGCGCCTGTCACCATTGCATCTGTGGAATCCTTCTTATAAAGCACTTATTTATCGGTCCATTGAAGACAATTTTACCATTAATACTGCAATAGCAACCTCTGTGACAATACGATGGGAAGACCTGAAGCTGGCTCTCTGCCCAGGAGAGAGTAAACGTAGAAACTTCACCCTGTTCAACCTTGAGGTACAGATGCAGATGTTGGAGGAGAGTAGCCACTGAGAAGGTGGTGGTGTGGCATGGCATTGCACCAACAGCAATACCAACAGCTACTCCTTGACACTAAACCGGCATGGCAGGCTGTGCAAGGCCACATATACCAATGAGACGACAACTTGAGCAGGATGCTACATAGACTGTGTTAGGCAGCTTGGGATTTCTTTCCGGTGCTGGTGAGCTGGGATGCAGAGAGGGGCACTGCTATCTGTTCCCCAGGAGGTGGCTCAAAGGTTTGCTTCCTATTTTGGGGAAGTCTACGCTCAACGTGGATTAAATGATAGAATTTATCGAAGCCTTGCCCGCGTGGTGTCTGACAGATACCGCTCATCCTCAGCTGGATGTGGCTATAACTGATGAGGAACTCTCCTTATCTCTGGTGATGATGTGGATGCTATTGTGGACCCATAATCTAGCCCCAGTGCCATCACGCCTCAAAGTGGAAGTGAAGGCATGGTCTTTGTTGCCACTGTCCCTTGATAGGTAAGTCCACAATATTCAAAATGGTCTCCCTATCCAACTGTTATATCCCCTCCAGAACTACCCCTATACTATCCTTCCATCATGGTTTCGACAGGTTAACACAGTGCTGAGTGGGTTCCTTTGTGGGGAGGGGCAGCACTTATTGCCCTTCGGGCATGGTTTCAGTCCAGGTACTGTGGGTGCATTGTCACCGCGGATGTCTGGTCTTACTATGTTGCCTCCCACCTATTGATTAATAATGACTGGTGGTCTGCCCTAGAGAAGACCCAGCTCATGCGATGGAGAGATGGGTGAAACCTCCCTGCTTGACTACCTATATAGAGGGACGAGGGTGGGGTTCCTTTCCCCGGAAACCCAAACAGTCATAGAGATGTGGAGATGCATTCTCCAGCATATGGGGAAGTGGGGGAGATTGATGCTGTGGACAACTTTGTGGCAGGGTACCCTCTTTCAAGATGCAGCTCTATTGGGTGGCTTCCAGAAATGGAAATCATTGTAATATCTACTGTAGGAGATGTTACGTGAGGTACATTCCAGGAGATGCAAAGTGATTATCAGCTACACTGTAGCCAATTATACCAATATCTGCAGCTCCGCCATGATATAACCCCATATCTCTGTAATGTTCATGAACTGCCAAAGTTCAGCCCATTAGAGTGCAAGCTCTTAGTGGGAGATTTGGGTACCCATAAGATTACCTAAATGTATCAGTTCTTGATTACGAATAGCTCCACCACACTGTCGACTTTAAGGGTGGCATGGGAGGCAGACATTGACAATTTAGATGACAATGATTGTACAGAGACCCTGGGGGCTCCCAGTATGGCAGCAATACCTGCCCTTCTCTGCTTAATATAAATAAAATACCTTCATAGAGCCTATTATACGAGGCGATGCCCCTGGCGCATGGGTGTAATTGATACCCGTGTTCATTTGTTGTGGAGCGTAGGAGGATAATTTCCTCCACACTGTGTGGAGCTTTGTAGCATTGACTTGTTGTTGGCCGGGATGATGTCCTGCCTCAGGGAGGTCCTCCCTGGGTGATTCCACTAGCTCCTAAAGTATGTATAAGATGCAGATGTTGTTTTTAGGGCCCATATTGGAGAAAGTGACAAAGCTAGAATGTGGAAAGCAAACACATCTCCATGCATTGGTGCCTGGAAAAGGGGGATGGGCATTGACCTTAAGGTAGCAGAGTATGTCCCCAGAAACATGCAAAGATACTGCAGGGATGGGCCAACTACAGGGGTATAGTCCTAAAAGACAGCAATGGAGTCTTTACCAAAATTCATAGGTGCCTCATTATTCTCCACAAGTCCTACACCAGCATTCTGTGAGCAGTAATATAAAAGTGAACTGTCCAATCCTTAGCAGGTATCATAGGTTTCAACTTAGAAGCTGCAGTTTCCGAAAAGTACGCTTGTTTGGTGACCCTCCAAAATGTTCAACTATCTTTTAAATGATCTGCTATTGTAATATCTTGCTATGCTTGTTTTCTAATGCTACACTTTCTATGTGTTATCCTCTCCCTATAAAGCCTCCTGCACTCCTGGACTTCCTCTCAAATTAGGGGATTCATCTTCAGTGCATCGTATAGATTCCTATATGCACTGAGTATGTTTTATTAAACCATCTTTAAGGCTTCCTAGTCCTGGGGGCTTTATTACAGATCATCAGATCTTTTAGAGCCCCACAAAACTGGGTGCAAGTGCTGATTATCTCATTGGGGATTGCTTCAGACCAATGCACTACTTTGTTCAATAAAGCTCTCCAACATTCTTTATTTATGTGACTCAGGTGAGGAAAATTCTCAAGGACAATCACGTATGGGGCAGATGCAGGGGGAAGTTGTGGAGCATCCCTACAGGGTACCAGTTTGTTTTTTGGCATATGAACATGAATTGGCAAGGGAACTTTGGGGATACTAATCTGACCTTGTCTTGGGTTGGGGGCGGGCTCCTTTATTTCCAATGCCTTGCAAAACACTGGATAGTCTTTCTGCTTCTCCAATACAAACTTCTGTCTCCTATCCTTTACCTCATGAGTCCACACCAAACTGTTGCTGTGCTTTGGATACCACATTCTCCTTTTCAAGTGGGAAGGTTTACAACATTAGTGCATGTACCTGACCTATTTCCAGGGAACCCATTCTTGTGATTCTCTATTTTATTGCAGAAGCCTTTAATATTAACATCAAAAGCGTTTAGACTGCAAAGTACAAATCACTAAAAGCATGTAATATAGGAGTGTCAGAAATCAACAGCCCATCTCAACATTCATCTTTACTCGATTGGTCGTGTTCATGGACCTGGGACTCTAAGTAGCTTTCTTCTTATTCTTTCTCGGTGGGGAATTATTTGTTTGCTGGCAATCACACATAATAGGCAATGAGACATTAATTATTTAAGGGTTGTTTACAGGTCTCTGAACGTTATCAGATGTACGCGCAGAGCTCAAAACACCTGGAAGAGTACCAGAAGCATTAATGAGCGGAGTAGGTTCAGAAACTGACGTGCGGTGACTAAGATGCTGTTGTGCCTCTAGTCTCTCCTGTACCAAGTCAGCCTCTGAGTTTATCACACCCATTGCACTGGTAGGAAAATAAGTGATTAAAGATACAGATTTTGAACTATGGGGAGATTTACGAAAACTCCTTCCAAGGCAGCACAGACCCCAGCGAAGCTGCACTGCGTTGTGTAACAGAGAGGGAGCAGGAGAGTGCCATATCTTCAAAGATGTGGCTCTCTCCTCCTCTTTCACTTGTGCTGGCATGTATTGTAGCTGCCATGCGCTACGCACACACCGTAGCACCATAGCATGGGGGGGGGGGTGAGTCTATCATAGGGTATTTACAGGAAGGGTACCCTTTCCGTGCAAAATACAATGCCTAGACAAGATGCAAAGCTTTTCCCACTTGGTGTGCGTGCTGCACCGTGCAGCAAACATGCAAAGTTGGAAAAGGAAGGACAATTGAAAGCATTTCTCCTTCCTTGCACCTAATTAAAAAAGGCAAAGGTCTCATGCTAAACCCAAACTACTTAATTTCATAAATTGTGTTTAGTGTGAGAAATCTTGGGTGGTTGCATGGGAACACCTATTCTCCACCCTTGGCACGTCCCCATGGCTCTAAGTAATGTAAATCAGGGCCATGCGCTGCTTTGCATTACTTTTCCATTTTTTACAATGCTAATCAAGGTTAGAACTGGAAAGTTAATTAGACAAAAACGATTTTGCGCCAACTTGTTTCACTTTTGTGATGCAAACACAGTGCAAAATCTTCGAAATCTCCCCCATGACTTTCCCCCATGGGGTTAATTGATTTCCTCTTCCCCATTTAGATAATTTTTCACAGTTTCTCGAATGACAGGCACAGGGAGACTGTAGGCTTAGATTCTCTATTGCACTGCAAAGAGGTTGACCCAGCCCAGACTCCTCTAGGCTCTGATGGGCATAGGGGGCCAGCTCTTGTCCCAGACTTGGCCATGGCTGTGCCTGAGCATGTCCTTCGCTGCTGGAGTGTGGAAAGCACTATTAGCGCTGGTGCTCCTCCCTGCAGCCCACCTTCAACACTCAGGGACTTCTGGAGGCTGTAGCCCCCCTGGGTTAACACTTGGGAGTCATTCCATTCACTCCAAAATTTCCAAATTGAGTATAACCCATGTCTGAACCCATCAACAATTTTTGGGAAGTCGTCTCATATTGCTTTGTCTGGGCAACCATTAGCTTCTCTTTGTTTCTCGTTTGTATAGCATCAAACTAATCACTACTGAATTTAGTCAGCTTTAAAATCTCATATATACTCTTTGCCTGTCAACACATTTCACTTTGCTATATATGACCATTGATTTCTGGATGCAACCCAATAATGGAAGTAGAATCAAGTACCAGCGACACCATAGTTGTCTTGTTCATCACCTTAGGAGTCCCTCTTGAAAATCTGCATGAGGCTCTCATAATAAACATGCACTGACTCTTGTTTCTTGTGAAGTTCTCAAAATGTGCCCAATCAATATCCTTTTCAGGCACCTTCTTCTTTCTTCAGTTGGCACGTGACAGCAACTGTACATCAGATCACAAATCACTAGGGATTACAATCTTAAATAATGAATTCAAATCATTCCACAGCATTTGAGAACTTCCCTGTTCCACCTTTCAGTCTCTTCTTACAGTTTTGGAAAATTTCTAGTGAAAGCATAAGAATCAGCTCTCGTCCATGGCATGTGTAGTAAATTTCCACCATGTGTTCCTCTTTCCTTGTCTTTTCAATGAAATCATTGATGACTACACGACTCCAGCATTCAAGAACAGCCCTGGACTGGAACTGATCGTTCCTCACAGGAAGAAACCAAAGGATCACACTACCACCTTTCCTCACCCGCGAAGTCCCACAGGGGTCATCTCTGAGCCAGACCCACTTCAACATCTACATGGCCCCCCTCGCAGCCATAGTCTGACAACACGGCCTCAAAATCGTATCCTACGCCGACAACACCCAGCTCATCCTCTCACTCACCAGAGACCCTACCACAGCAAAACTCAACTTCCAGAAAGGAATGCAAGACGTAGCAGTCAGGATGACCAACAGCTGCCTCAAACTCAATGCCGAGAAGACAGAAGTCCTCATCCTTGGAACCACTCCATCAGCATGGGACAACACCTGGTGGCCCACCACCCTCAGAAGCCCACCTACCCCCTCCAACCACGCCCAAAACATCGGCATCGTACTCGACTCATCCTTAACCATGAACCAAAAGGTCAACAACGCCGTCACCTCCATGCTTCAACAACCTCCGCATCCTTCCCAAGAACATCAAATGGATTCGCCCTCATTCAAGGAAGACAGTCACCCACGCACTCATCACCAGCAGACTGGACTATGGAAATGCACTCTACGCTGGCATCAACAAGTTTCTACTCAACAAACTCCAGACAATACAAAACACCAAGGCCAGACTCGTCCTCTGCATCCCCCTGCACGAACATATCAGCCAACACCTATGGAAACTGCAGTGGCTCCCCATGGAGAAGAGAGTCATCTTCAAAGTCTTCACACACGCCTACAAATGCCTACACTACAATAGACCCAAATACCTCAACGACAAAATCAACTTCCATGTGCCCAAAAGAAACCTCCGATCTCCCAACCCCGCACTAGCCAAAACCCCACTCACCCACAGAGCCAGAGCAGGTGGAAGATAGATCTCTCACATTGCAGCCAAGACCTGGAATGACCTACAGGCAGACATCAGACGCGCCCCCTCCCTGAACACCTTCTGGAAGACTCTCAAGATCTGCATACTCCCCTTCCCCCTCAGCACCTTGAGATCCCCACAGATGAGTAGCACGCTTACAATTCCCTGATTGATTGATTGAAAGTTACCCAACACAAATCATGTTTTTCTTTGAGTCAAATACATCTTGTATTATTATTTCTCGCAGTTTTCATCTTACTAATGCCACTGCAATATTCGTCAGTTAATTCTTCTGGCTGCTTTTTTGATCAAGTGCCTCATTTCATCAACATTGTATGACAATTGTCTATTTAAATGAATTTTCGATTTTAGCATTCATCCAAATTCAAATTTCAAAAGGCCAATATAATTAGTTCTTTCTTTCAGAGTCTACTTAGCCCCACCTGTAATAATATGTGGATGGATTTGAATTTGAGAAACAGATAGTTATTTCTGCTATTACTTAGCATTGCTTTTGTTGCAACTTCAGATGGGGCACTCGTAATGTCCCATCAGTCCGCCCGCCATCGCTGCAGAGCTGGGACCGGCCGCTGGTAAGGCAGCAGTCCTATTCAGTGTATTAGGATGTGCCCACCACTATAGTTGGTGAATCCAGGCCCCTGATCATTGTGGATGGTGCTGCTGGTAGCAGCCTTCCACCATGCAAGAAGGGCACGTAGTGCATTTCCATGCACAATGTGGCAGGCACCACACGCTGCCTTCCACCTTGTGTATGGAAATGTAGGGGGGTACAGTGGGTAACCCTCCAGTGCACATTGACCCTTCCCACACACACAGAGGGGACATGCAATGGGCACCTGAACCCAGCCTCTGCCATCCGTTCCATGGTGGTGGAACCGCAATGGAAATGCTGGCTGATGCCAGCATTGCAATCTGCCGGGCGGTGCCTGATAGGCACCGCCACCATTTCACACATGTTGATCGCTCTGCCAGGCAATTGTGATGATTGCCGTGGCAGAAGTGTGGAGGGCGGTTGTTGTGACCGCAGCAGTCAATAAGCGTTTCCCTCGGCAATCCTAATGCGGCGTGGGAAATGGGAGCCAGATGGTGGAGGGGCAACCACCGGCCAAGGGATGGCGGTACCTTTGCCATTGTAAAGACCCCTTATATTCTCTTTCAGTATATGGTCTAGAACACAAAAAGGTCATTTAAAAAGTTACACTCCTTATCTGAATCATGATTCTGTTCAAGAGCTCAGGGATGGGCTGAGCATCAATCTAGTGAATAAATTGAGTACTCTTGAACCCACATAGAACCTAAGTTCAATGGTGGCACCCGGCGGGTAGCCTTGGGTACTAGCATAATGGGCTAATCCAGAGACTGCAAAAGGGTGCAATCACCCCTAATACCAGCATCTTGGATACTAGCTCCCACGTTGTTTGACATCTTGTAAATTGTATTCTTTACATGCATGCTGTCTCAAATATAAATAGTGGGTATACAAGTGTGTAAGCCCGGGGGCAGAGGCAGCTGTTGTCCTTCGGAAGTGGTGAGGTGAAAACATTTGGGATGAGTGCCTTGTGGGGAGTGAGCGAGCAAGCCTGACCCTCATATGGGGTATTCGGAGGGGGGTATACCTTCCAGGAAAATCTGAAAAAAAAGTGGGACAATGGTGCATTTCAAGCAATTTTGAGAAAGAAAGAAGGTTAATAAAGCATTGGTTGGTAGGACATCAATAGTCCACAAAATGATTTAAACCTGTAACAGCGGGACACAGGCTGATACTACTTTGCATATTATGGAGCTTTTGATGGTCTTTTAATACCTGTTTTTTATGAGAGAATTTATGGTTCTATCATAAGGCAGAATGTAAAACCAATGTAATGGAGGGACCAATGGCAGCCGGCCGGTGCAGGGGGGACCATGGGGAGAAAATAGTCACAAGGCTGCACTGTCAGCCAACAAGAATGGCCTGCTTACACTGTCTACCTCAGAAAAGGTTTGAAACCCTCCTCTTCACGTAGGGGTGTAACAATGCATATCCTAACTTGTCAACTAGAAGGAGAGAGTGAGTGGGGAGAGAGAGGGAGAGAGAGAGGGAGAGAGAGAGAGGGAGAGAGGGAGAGAGAGAGAGAGAGAGAGAGAGAGAGAGAGAGAGAGAGAGAGAGAGAGAGAGAGAGAGAGAGAGAGAGAGAGAGAGAGAGAGAGAGAGAGAGAGGATTCAGAGAGAGGGGTAGGCAAAGAGACAGTAAGAGAGAGCAGTCTGTGTGAGGGAGAGAAAATAAAAGTGATATAATGATAGGTGAAGGTGTGCACTTCACTCTCACTGACTTTTAGTGTACATGCAGTGCGGTGTACAGTAATTGTAAAAAAGCATGTTTTTCCTTCAGGACCCTCAATAAAATGATTTTAGTTGGAGAGGAGGTTAAAAGTGTTGAAGGTCACAACTGGATATTCTCCTGAAACTCCTGTCTTCAGCCTGGATCTATGCCAGCCTCACTCAGAGTGAGCTGCCAGGCTCAAAGTCACAGCAAATTCCTGTGAGGAGAGATAGAGAGCCCCCCGGTCTCGCACAGGACATTTGTGTAAGGACCTCTGTTTACTCCAACTGGCTGCTGCTGAAAGACTCAGCATTCTGGAACATTCTTGGGGCCCATCAACTCTGGCTGCATAAAGATATATAAAAGTAAACAAAAGTACCAGGTAACAATAAAAGTGTGCACCACGCTCCACTCTTCCCGCTCCACCAAGCAGCCTGTCCAAAAATATGGGGGGGTCTCGCTCCCCTGTGTTCCTTGTCCTCCTGTGCCGGGGGGTTGGGAGGGTGAACTGTATTTTATAACACAGAGCTCATTAGTCCAACATCACAGGGTAGAACAACCATGATGTGCTGCCTCCAGGTGGACAGCTCACCTCTCTCAGGCCTGGTCCCACCCCTGCAACTCCAGACGTTCAAGGATTGGCTGAGTTTTGGCAACCACTGGTCAGAGTTTGCCAATGCTCATTTGGACCCTTGGGGGCAGAAACAGCAAACCCCTGGGCCCCTATATTGCATAATGTGGCAAGGGCTCAAGTGAGCATATCATACTGGTCAGAGGAAAGCCCCCATCCAACCCAACATGCTCACTTCACCCCAAAGAGACCTGGCACCTGTCAATCATCAAGCATGCTTGGAGTGGAGGCTACCCCCTTCCCCCATGTACATTCTTTGCCTGGGTAAAGGTCATGCCGCGCACTGGGGTAAAAAAAGAAAGATTAAATTGTATTCAGTAAACATAAACATTTTTAACATGTCAAAGAAACAGGGAGCGATGCCCCCATGACCCCATAAAGAATCTGCCCCTGCCCAGAGGTGAGGGAAAACAGGGAGGTGAATTGCATGAACAGTTGGTGACAGTCCCTCTGCTGTTATTGAGTCAGAGTAGGGGAGAGGTAGATACCCTTTACTGACTCGCTGTGCTCATGGGCTGATAGGAGGTCAGGGAGAGGTTTGCACTCCTCTTCTACCACACCGTATGTCACAAGGAGCATAGTGAACCTCAGATCTCTCATATTGTGGTTTGAGACCATTGAGTTAGAGTACCCTTAAGGGTTCCTTTGGGTTTTAAGGTTCACCAGGTGGGTGACCTCCCCAGTTCACTACTTCACCTCATATGATCCAGACCAACAGTTTTGGATGGCCAAAAGCTCATAACCCACACTTTTTTGCCAGTAGAAAACTTGACCAGAGTGGACGTCTGGTCACAACAGAGTTTCAAAACAACTTGGATGGCCTTAAGATTCTCTTTAGCCTTCCTCCAGAAGTGTTGCATCTGGTTGTGGAGAGGAAGCATGTTGTTGACTACATCCTTGGGGGGCTACTTGGAACTTATACCACCCCTCCTTCACTAGGCTGAGAAGTCCCCTCTCAGGGTGTCCATAGTGGAACTCCAATTACCTAAACCCAACTACCTTCTGTGGTACCTACCTGTAGACAGAGAGAATGCATGGCAAGAAGTCGTCCCACCTCCATCTCATGGACTCAGGCAGGCCCATAATTATGCCTTTGAGGATCTTGTTGAATTTCTCCTCACCCCCATTTGTTTGGGGGTGATAGGATGTGGAGAAAATGTAGAATACCCTGCACTCATCCTACATTGATGTCATGTACACTGATATTAAGTTGGCGCCTGCCTCAGATATTACTTCTTTTGGGAACCCCACCCAGGTGAAAATCCCCATTAGGACTTTAGCCACTACACATAAACCGAAACTGGGATAAACCTGCTGCCCAAGGCATTTCATACACAGAAAGGAATCAAGGGAAAAAATATATATATATTCATAAAAATACTTTGTCCAAGCACAAAATGGCCAACACATGTTTCACAATGCAAATCACATCCTCATTTCCTCTTTAGCAGTTCCTTTTTTGTTTTTTTTGCTTTTACATTTTTTTATTGGCAGCACGAGATACATGACTAGAAAAGAAGAAGAACATTTTTTTTATTCATTCAGTTTTACCATCCAGATAAACAGTTCAATATAAACCAATCCATACAGAGATATAATTCATAACTGTTAAGGAATATTCAGCAAAACAAAAAATTGATATTAAACATGATAGAGCCCGTACAATTATAGCCTTAACAGTAGTTTAGCTTCATCACCAAATGAACACGCAAAAGAACGAGGTAAAAAATGTCCCAAATTATATAAACGTTCCCCAAATTTTATCACACTTCATCGTTGCTCGTAATCCTCTTACTTTAGCTAACGCTAATTCCATAGTGTAAACTTAATTAACAAGTGTCCACCGCATACGCGGTTATTTTGAGGACGTTTGACCCATATTTGTAAAGGATGATATTAGACTTTGTCTGTAGTGCATTTAATAATGGTTCCATAGAGAGCGCAAACAGCAAGGGTGACAAAGGGCACCCTTGCCGAGTGCCCCTAGCTACTGAAAAATTGGCCCTGAAAGCCATATGCAGTCATCACCGCCCATAGATAGTCCCACCCCACTCGATCAAATGCTTTCTCAGCATCTAATAGAACCATTCCGAGTGGGGTGGAGCTAATTGTTGCTATGTCAAAGGCAGTTATTGCAATATTTATATGGGCGGTAGTATCCCTCCCCATAACAAATCCGTGTTGTTGTGTGTTAACTAGCTTAGCGATGAGGGGAGCAAGTCGCATAGCTAAGATTTTCGCGAATGCTTTTGCATCCGCTTAGATTAGTGAAATGGGTCTATATGACCCACACTCATCAGCAGGTTTATGTTTTTTTAAGAAAGAATACGATCTTAGCTATGTTCCACGAGCCAGGGGCTTTTCCCGTTTCCCCAATTGAGTTTATAACTAAGCTAAAAAGAGGAATTCCTGAATGCACGTTTTATAAAGTTCTATAGGAAGCATATCCTCCCCAGCAGCCTTGCCAGAGAAGAGAAGTAATTGCAAGCTTTATCTCAGTTTAAGTAATATTTTCAGCCATTTGTCCTATTCCTTCTCTGTATCCTTGGTCTGTAAGAATATTATTAATATATGACGATATGTTATTCGTTGTAGGGAAGTTTTCCGGGGTGTATAAGTTATGATAATAGTTAACAAGTTGTTCTAGTATCTGTTCTGGTTGGTTATAAATTTTAGTATTCGTTCCTTTAATAGACTTGATTAATGTGCTAGCCTTCTTATCAGCAACTTTATATGCTAAAACATTTTTTCAATTTTGTCCCCGCTTTCGTACTGGGATAAATGGTATTTATGTAGTTTAACACTAAATCTCTCTCTAAGTATCTTTTTTGTAGCAAACTGAAGGCTAACTAATTTAAGTCTTTTTTAGACAATGTCTGGTGTTCCTTGATGAAGTGCTTCAGCCAGGTCATTTTCCAATAACAAGATGTTAGATGTCATAGTTTTAGTCTCATTCCTACGTTCTATATTCTTTCTGAAGATATATTGCTGTGCAAAACCCCTAATGCTAGCCTTACAGGAATCCCAAACAAATATAGGTGAAGTAGAGTTTAAATTAATTTTAATAAATTCATTAATGTGTTCTTTAATTTGAGAAATAAATGCTAAATCGGAAAAAAGATATCTAGGAAATGTAAACTGCCTTAAACCTTGCTCCATTGTAATGATATTAAATTAATAAAGAATGGGATTGTGGTCTGATGTAACTCTTGGGCATATTTCAATAATACTCGAATCTAAAATCTTATCTGCTGCCCAAACCATATCAATTCGTGAACATAGTTTATGGGGTGCGGAGTAATATGTATATCCTGCTAGCTTAGGATGTATTATCTACCATACATCCTTCAAATTATGTAAGCGACTTAATTCTAATATGGCGGCTCGGGTTTTATGCACTCGCTGGAAGGCACCCCGCCTAGTAGTGTCCATGTCGTAATAAATTACACAATTAAAATCTCCCATTATTATCAGTTCTCCTTCCGAATCTAATAATTCAACATTAAGCCTATCATACATAGATGAATCATCAATATTAGGTCCATATACCACACAGAATACATACTTGCAACGTTCAATTTCTATTTGAGCAATTGCCCATCTACCCCCTTTATCAGCAGCCATTTGGATAGTTTAAAATCCTAGTTATTTTTGTTTCATTATTGCAACTCGCCTAATAGAAGCGTTTAGAGTAGAACATACCATTAACTCTTAACCTAATTGCCCTAATAACTTCCTGTCTTCATAGCAAATATGCATTTCTGATAACAAAACTATATGGGGTTTATACATTCTTAGCTCCTCTTGAACTAGACGCCTCTTGTTTTTACTGTTAATGTCAGCGACATTCCAAGCTTTACACCTAATCCGATACATTCCTTAAACAGATTACCTTCCTCTGTTTTATTAAGTACCAAAATATCAATGTTCCATCATAATCTTGTTTGAAAATTTTGAATCTTGTGCTGTCATTTTTATCATTTTTTACCCTACCAGCCCTGAACCCACTCCTCCCACCCCCCCACCCCCCACTCTATTGTCCCTTGGGGAAGAGCAGCCTACCAAAGTAGCAGCACAAAGTCTGCTCCCGACATCCCATGGTGCTACATAAAAAAGAGAAAGAGAAAAAGGAGGACAGAAAGAGAGAGAGGAAAGGAAGAAGACAAAAAAGAAAAAAAAGGATCTCTCTAATGCTTATTATCATTTAGAGTTTATTTTAATCAAAAAGTGAGCAAATATACAACTAGAAAGATATATGAAATAAAAAGAGCAAAGTACAAAAAACTAGAAAGATTCCAAAAAATAATGCTGAGTAAATCCTCATTAGCTGAGAGCCGCTCAATTAAGCTCCAAATATAATTCCTTCATTCGTTCCTATTCTTGCATTCCCTTTTTAAGTAGGCCATATAGTATACTATTAATTAGTACAGAAACAACCTAAGAGAAATTAGTATTAATACTCTGAATTTAGAAAGTGCTAATTCTGCTTCTTTTTCATCAGTATCAGTAAAAAAATAAGTATGACCCCCTTAATAACTTTAAGATGGGCAGGTTCCTGAAGGTACGCCTCCCTTTAAAAGGTTTAACCCCTTGTATGCTGGTGACGAACCCCAGCCGTCACGCTCCGCGGTTCTCGTGTGCTGATGACGGCTGGGGTTCATCACGGCCCGCCCTGTTCGTTTGTTTACCGCACAGCGGCGGAAACGGGCCAGCAGCGAAGGGGTTAAAAGGATCTATCAACTGTTGTAGCTTCCTTCTTTTTTCCATTGTAACTTTACTTAGGTCAGAACGGACAAAAAAGGTTACATTTTCTAGTGTGAAAGGGGTATTAGGTCTAGCTTTAAATGAAGCTGCCTGTCTTAGTAGAAAATTTCCAAAATAAATCAAAAGAGGACATGGAAATTTGCTCTCCCTATTTTTTTGGATTAAGGGTAACCTGTGGACTCTTTGAAGCTGTGAGTCCCAGTCCCAGTCAGAGAGATCTAAAAATGCCTTCTGAAACAATTTTACCACATATGTCCTTGGGTCCAACCCTTCTAACCCTTCTGGAATAGCAAAGAGTCTAAGGTTTTGCCACCTTTGGCGATTCTCCATGTCCTCCATCTTGTTCTGAAGAATCGTTATTTGTGCATCGTGTTGGTTAGCTAAAGTCTCTGTACGGGCAGACACTTCTTCCGCACCTACGACTCTTTGTTGCAGTTCTTCGATATCTTGAGCAACCCCCCCCCCCCCCCCAGTTTGCTGGACATCTCCTGTAAAGAGTTCTGCAACTTATTATTGTCTTCTCTCAGCTGCAGAAAATGCTGCGATGCTTCCTGCCTTTGGTCCGTTAAGGTCTTTAGGATCCAATTAAGAGGGGAGAGAGCGGAGTCCGAGTCCACTAGCCCTGTTTGAACCGGTACATCAGTAGTGTTTATTGTTACTGTATCTATAAATGTAACTGCCACTAGAGTGGAAAACGGAACATATTATGAGGAGGGACTCGGTACAATAGCTGTTATAATACTGTCAAACTCTGACTCAGACCGAGTTTTATTCTGATCTATAAGAGTTGATTTTAAACCTGCTTGGGCGAGGAGTGGGGATGTAGTATGATTGATAGTTGGAAAAGGATCAACCACATCTTTTATATTTACGCTTTCCGTTGGACCAACCCCTGAAAGGCGGAGGGCTATGTTCTTAACCCACCCTTTAGCTTAAATCCATTTTCGGAGAGGGCTTTCATCTCTGATAGGCTTTCCACGTAAATTAGAAGTTGAAATAGAAAGGTTAGATGCATTAGTATTCCCTTTCTTAAGTTTATTTTTAGCTTTTGTCCTTCCCTTTTTTGCGCCCCAGAGGCTTAGCAGTTCCTGTAAGGGAGCTAGACAATTCATCCTCTTCAAGCTCCTCATAGTCACCATTCGAGCACTCCTCCGCCCCTTCAGTACTTGAGGCCACAAGATCCACCACGTCCATGTCCACATCATCAGATGGCTGCTCGTTCGTTGTTACGGCCCCTGCCCCCAGAGTCCAATTAGCATCATAGTTGCCTGAATCGTTGCTGGTTCTGACCCCTGAGTAGGCTCGGTAGTTGATTCAGCGACATTGCCTGACAACACATTAGGCTCAGTAGCTCCAACACTAGGGACAGCCTCCTCCGCAGAGTTATCTGCATCTTTCCTCCCTCTCGAAGTAATGTCAGAGTCGGGGACCGCTTTATCCATGTTTGTTTTGTTCGTTTTATCCATTTTATCAATTTTGCTAACCAGCTTAGTTGGTGAGCTGCCAGTTCCATTAAGACACTCCTGTTTCCTAGTATCAACAATTTTGAGAGTTTCTGATGAATCAGAAGGTGCTGTAACAATGTTTTTACTAAGAGTTACATTGTTTCCAGCTATTTTTCCAAGGCTAGCGCTATGGTTAACACTCACAATACCATCTGAAATAACAAATAGCGGGGCACGTATCAATTGCGTACCCGCTATTTGCTCAGTTTTCTCCGACACAGCCACTGAGAAAGATGGGATCATGGCAGGCATACTCCCCAAAGTATACGCGCCAGTAGTGTCAATGGAGGCCGATGTCTCTGCAGTGACCACCCTTCCTGCACAAGTGGCTAGGGGGACGTTCTTTGGCGCCATCCTCTTTTGCGTGGTCAGCCCTGCAGCAGCCAAACCAGTCTGCGTTGCTACCTTCACCGAGGCAATCGGAGTAAACGGGGCCGCCAACACAGTGAGGCCAGACCAGCCGAGCCCTAGTCTGCCGAGCAGCCGTGGATTCAGCGATCTGACCGCGAGTAGACGCCACTCGCACCGGGCCCGAAAGAAGCGAAGCATTCAGCAGCGTCGGAGCGCACAGGCAGCGTGATGGTTAGTCTCGCTCTTAAATTTCCTTTCCTCTCAATATCTCTAACTTTCCAGTGTTTCCTCCATATAATCTGTGATAGCAGGGGAGCCGGGAGCCTCCGTTAAGCTGCTGCTCCGTGGCGGTGTCAACCCGCCATCTTGGTACAGGACTGATTTCCCTCTTTAGCAGTTCCAGTAAATCACAAAATTCATATTTTTAAAGTACGTTTCTTTAATAGCAGTGGTGCACTCAATTTTCAAATTAAAGGCTGTCATTGTATAACAAGAAGAATAAGCAGCATAATGTCATTTAACAATCAGTATATCAGCAGCTGATACACTGCTATACCAGAACTGTTATGCCCTAGGGTGACTTAAATGTATTAGAAAGGAAGGTTTGGGCCTGGGTTAAGTTGTTTTTGCCAGATCGAAATTTCAGTTTAAAGTTTGAAATACAGGCAGCAATGACAGGCCTGAGACATGTTAAAGAGCTACTTAAGTGGGTAGCACATTCAGTGTTGCAGGGCCACTAGCTGAATTTAATTTACAGGCCCTGAGTACAGGCAGTACCACGTTACCAGAGACAGGTAAATTAAATGTGTCAATTGGGTGCATGCAAATTCTACCATGTTTTAAGATTAGAACACAAGCACTTTAGCAGTGGTAAAGTGATCTAAAGCCATTGAAAACCAAGGCAGAAAAATAGGAGCATTGAATGCAAAAAGTTATAGGAGAACCACTCCAAGGATTACATGGCTCACAGAACACTTTGCCACAAAAGTATAATATGGCAACATTGGGGCTCAGCCATGAGGCACACTGATCCCCATCTGTACTTCACCTATGACAATTTATACTCGAACTAAAATGTAAAACTACTGCTCCCACTCACACATTTTGCAGGACTCCTGCAAAGAGAGGCTGCCACCATCTGAGTATGAGAGGATCATCCTGGCGCTAAACAGTAATGAGTGTGGCAGTGTAATCTTAGCTAAACTTGATCAATGTTGGGGGAGTGATGTGTCAGAGAATAAGTGAGTAGCACAAGACATCAGAGATGCCATTAATCCAAGTCTTAAGCTGCTGCTTAAAAATCCTCTCTGAGTCCTTTAAATCTTAACTCCCTGGGACGCTAGTTCCAGGCCCTAATGCCCCGAACTGTGAAGGATTTTCCTCCTTGGGTTTTTAGTTTGTTTGCGGGGTACGGGCAGGTTATCTTGTGAGGACCTAAGAGGGCATGTTGCCCTATGGTGGGTGATTCTTGAAATTAAATATTTTGCCCCGAGTTCTAAAGGGTCTGAAAATAAGGAAAATGATTTAAAAAAAGAACCTTTCATGAATTGGCAGCCAATGAAGTACTTTCAGGGCTGCTGATGCTAAAGAGCGATGAGGGAGTTTAAGTACTAGTCTGGCAGCATAGAGCGTTTCACCACCTGAAGTCTCTGCAGGGTTTGTTTTGAGAAGCCTGCTTCCAGATTATTACAATAGTCCAGCCTAGAGGTTATCAGGGCCAATGCCACAATTTTTCTGTCTGATAGCAGGAGATATAAAAACACTTTTATCAAAGCTTTTATGTGAATGAAACACATTCCAGCTACTGCCATAGCTTGTGGCGAAATTATAGTCTTATTGCCTGACTGAATATACATCTAAACCCCTAGGTTTCATTTTTGTCACCAGTGATGTGGTTGACAAAACTGTATTTGGAGCTGTTGATCAAACTTTTCTGTACCTCTTAATAAGCACACATTATTAGTCATGAAAACTCCCTTCCTTCGACCTAATGTCATGGCATCAGAGACCTTTTTATCTTTCTTGTTTTCTCCACCTGCTGGATATTTAGAAGTCCAGTGCCAGAAGAGAAACTCAAGATGGGCAAAATGTTCTTCAAGTCCTGAGGCATTTAGGGCACAGTTGACCATTAGCCAATGCCCAAGCTTGGATCCTGAATAAAAGAACAGGGGGCACTGGCTGCAGCTGAGGATGACCAGTATGGCATGCAGAGGCAAGTGGGACTATGTGTGATTGGAGATCCTTGTTTACAGGCTCTCATTTATGATGGGCAGGACACTAAAACCAGTGACTCGTCGTATGCAGACTACAGGAAAAGTCACACAATCAATGGTAAAGGCACAACAGCACATGAATAAGGATAGAACGTTATAGCTGGAAAGTATAAAATATGACAAAAGCCGACAGGGCCAGACAGATGTTGACTTCTAGGTGAACAACAGTGAGGGGCCAAGTAATGTTATGTATCAGCAAAGAGACATTGATTAGTCTGGAAGGACAAATCACAGTAGGGAAAGGCAGAACTCCATCAGTCTTAATACATCATAGCTAAAATATTAAACTTAACTCAGAAACTTGTGAATAACTGTATATGGGCTGTAAAGTAAAATGTCAAAGGAGACAGATATAGCTTTCGCTGTAAAGTATGAATCTTTTACAGTTTTAAAGTAAAAGGTTGATGTTAGTTGTTACCAGGAGGATTGGGCTGGTTTAAGTTTACTAAGGGCTTATCCAATCATCAGGACACATCCCTTTTTAAAGAGATATTTATGACATAACTACTGGCCAGGTTGTTCATGGGTCTATCCTGTCCCTCTCTGAGACTCTGTGACTATTGGTTGGTATGCATGTAAACAGGGTTGAGGTTGTGTTATATATTAGCATCACCTCTTTAATCTTTGATCGGGCTTTGAAAAAATAGTAAACCCATCGCCCAACATTCCAATAGCCTCAGTGAGTCAGCCAAATGTAAGGTTACATATTACAAGACGCCGGTTAGTTTCTCAAACCAGCGCCTACAGCAAGGAGAAGAAAGCATGCCATAGACCCCGCCTGCCGCCGCACTCACCTCTCTGTCCCTACCCTGGGCTTGTTCCTGGCTGTCACGAGCAGGAGCAGATGGAGAAGTGTGAAGCGTTAAATAGAATTGTTAAGCAGCCTCACCTAGGGAGGACCGTTGATGACATGCACATCGCCCGTAACCAACGAGTCTGGTAGTCGAGTTACAGCACAACATGGCCCTGGTTTGAGAAACTAACCGACGGCTTGTAATTTATCCTTCTGGATCTATTTTAATATACATGGTTATTGGCATGAGCATGGGTTACCCCTCGGGTTAATCAATCATGCTGATGCATTTTCTAAATCTCCTGACAGTATGTGTTGAGTATAGTCAATCAATATATAACCTGACGTTTGGCTGACTCACTGAGGCTATTGCAATGTTTGGCGATGGGATTACTAATTTTTCAAAGCCCGATCAAATAAACTTTAGCCATTACTGATATCATTATTGATACTTGAACAGCTGGACTGTCTCCTTTACACATCTGAGGTACCTCATACAAAATCGCTCTTTTTAATTCAGTGGTGATGCTAAGTTGGACCACCAGTTTCTAAGAGCTAACGAGTTGCAGGGTATTCGTTCTGTCTTTCTTCTTTTCACAGAGCGTTGCCTCACGCACTGAGTTGTTACCAGGAGCGGTGGGTGGTTCTCCCGATTTCTTACGGGTAAGAAGGCTTATACAAATAGGTTTTTCTTTTTGTAATTTCCAGCACTCTTATTGATTAAGTATGCTTTGTTATATAAACAGACAAGCACAATGAGTGTTTATTTTGAGCATGTCTCTCTCTCTCTTTCTCAAAGGTGTTTACTTTGTATCCATGTAGTTACCTCTAAAAATAAACACACAGGCATACGGTTGGTTGTATTGTTCCTTCATAATAATTTTGATTTGTGATATTACACTCACTAGTTTTTGCAGTAGTAATCCTCAGGTCATGAAGAAACCCATGATCAATTTATGATCAAGATTGGCTGAAACATGTGGACCTTCCTTATATTCTTCACCTGCGCGTTTGCAAATTTGTTCAGATCGAGGTTCCACTGCTTTTAATATTAGACACCATGGGATACTAAATAAACTCATTTTTCTACTGGTAGTCAATTTTAACACACTTTTTTGTTTACACTGCACAAGATACTTTTACCACACAGTGAATTGCTTCATTGTTCTTAGGACATCTAGCCCCTGGATTACACTAAAACATCTGAGAGCTCTTCCATTACACAAGCAAGGAGTTGTAGCTCCTTGACTGCACTAGGTTGCAGCCAAGAGGAGATCCCAAATGATGAAGCATGCCACCTCGTTGGGTGATGGGATTCCGTCCTCTTCAAGAGGACTTCCTCCAAGGTTGTGCGTCCTGTTGAGTTTAGCTTATCTGTTTATGTATAATTTTTTCAGGGACCTGCGGATTCTGTGGTATTGTGGTATATGGTGGGGGGACTTATCCATGCTGGTCTGTAAATTTCCCTCAGACCATATAACTTACTTGGTAGTTTGCCTGATGATACACCATATAGGCACATTTTCTAGTAAAGTGTCATCAACCATATCTTCAAGGGATAAATGTGGGGGTATTAGTAAACCATTATTGGTTGTTTTAGTGGGTAAAGGTGTTATGCTGTGTTTACACCTTTCATGTATCTTGATTTTCACATTTGCTGAGATGCCCCTGTCATCCCATATGTCTGACCTTATTAAGACCCTAACAACTATTTTGAATTTTCTGTGAAAAATAGCTGTGCATTTCACCCCAATTTTATATTTAAAGTTGTTAATCATTCTAATATTGTAGTTCATATAGCACGAAACCATGATGACATGTCACAAAAAAGAATGTACAGGTGGGTAGAATGCTAATCCATGAGAGTGCTATTGATGGAAGAGTATGTGTTTGTTAGGTTGCCTTTTTGGGGGGTGTATGACTCATTATTGAGTCCTAAACAATGACCAACAAATATTTTGGGACCACAATATTGACTCATGGCATATCAAGATTAATGTAGATTGCAGCCTTATAGCCCATGGCCCAAATCACAGGCAAGGGCCTTTAGCGAGAGAGAGAGGGCCTTTCCTGCTCTTTTTTAGTAGTTTGCAATGCCAAGCGGAGAAGGTATGTTTATTTTCTGCACTCCTTAAATAGATAAAAGCTAAAGTAGTTTTGAATCTTTCTACACATTCTACGAGACAGCATTTTTTTTTTTTAAACTGACTTGCATTAAACTGCTTTTAGTATCTGGTTGCAACAAACATGCAACAGGTTTTTATTGTGTTAAATTTTGCACCAGAGATTTTATTTGTATTCTTCATCTTTGCAGACATGCTGCCTCTTTCATATGAAAGAGCTACAAACCAAGGTTTTAAGTGGATTGTGAATAAGGTGATGGTGTGACCATGTATTGTATGGGATAAAGTACTCCCTGGTGTACATGAGAAGGATATTGCAAGTTATTGCTGAGTTACACATCCTAATAAAGGAACCCAGCCTTCAACCTCATTCCTCTGTATGGTTATGGAACTCCTAGGTGACTTGCAATATCCTTATAATGTATGGCAAACCATGTGGCAGCATGTATATAGCTGTACCAATGCATAGGTGTAGGAAAAAAGTGAGAGAATAGATACAGTTGCATATGATGATTCCTGACATTGTGGTTCTATAATACGGTTTATTCATACTGAGTATAACTAGTGCCCAGAGTGATATACTTATTATTTATTTATTTATTTATTTATTTATTTATTTATTAAGTAGTTTCATATAGTGCTGGCCTGACCTGATGGTATGGGAGCGCTTTACAACTGTTTGTGTGCACAAGTCATACAATAGAGCAGTATTCTATATATTGGTTCGGAAGTCCAAGTGTGTTGAGCAGCATTGAGGTAGTACTTGAGTCCTGAGATAACCTCATTGAGTGCACGTTGTCTTGGGTAGAACCTCTTAGGGGGGAGGAGCAGGAAGGGGTCAAAATGCAGGAGGAGGTAGTTTGTAGTGCTAAAATGTCTGGGAGCAACGGCGAGCAGGAATTTGTGTTTAGTAGGCGGCTATCCATTCGGGTGGGAGCAGTTGAGGAAGAGGACTTTTAGGTGTTTTTTAAATTTTGCGAAGGATGAGATAGTCCTGATACCAAGTGGGATGAAGTTCCAGATTGTGGGTGCGTTGCCAGCGAAGGACGGGGCAGCAGTTTTTTGTTTGCGTGTTTTCATAGAGATAAGTAGTAATGTACTGGAGCTCCTGAGGTTCCTTGTCTGATCAGCCCTCTTGAGTTTAGCAGACAGATACACAGGTTTTCCTGTGTGCAGGGCTTTGTGCGTGAGGCAGGCAGTTCTGAAACTGGCACGTGATTCGAATGGGAGCCATTTTAGTTCTTGAGTGCTTATGAAATGTCATTGTATTTTCTAATTCCAGTGACAATTCTGGCAGCTGCATTGAGAGTAGTTTTGAGAGGAGCTAGGTACGGTTTTATTGTATCTGTGAGGGTGACATTCCCATAGTCGAGTCTAAATAGCACCAGTGTTTGGGTGGCTTGTTTGAGGTCTTTGGTTGGGATGAATGGTTTTATTTCGTTGATTAGCTTCAGGTTGACTAAGGCACTCTTTCCGGAGTTCTTGATGTGTTTGGTCATGTCGAGTTTTGAGTCTAGGGTGATTCCTAATGATTTTACGGAGTTGGTAAGAGTGCAATTGCCGTTAAGAGCATCCAAAGCTTTTAGCCATTCTAAAATTTGAGGGTTCTCTTCTTTGTTGGATATGAGGAGGATCTCAGTTTTGTCTTGGTTGAGTTTTAAGTGGTTAAGCAACAGCCAATGTTAGATTTCTTTTTGAGTGTCCTTTAGTCTGTGAATGTCATCTATGGAGGCAGTTTCTAGATAGATCTGGATGTCATCTGCATATAGGTGGAAAGGGATGTTAGCATTTTTGAGTAAGGTGGTGAGGGGTTCCATGTATATGTTGAACAGTGGAGGTGAGAGCACTTATCCTTAGGGGACGCCCCAGCTGACAGGGTGTAGGTTGGAGATATAGTTTCTGAAACCCGATTCGTGGGGATCAAGAAGGTTGATGCTGTACATGTGCTGAGTCAGTTGTAGGACGATGCATTTTTCAAGGGTTTTAAATAGGGAAGGGAGATTGGAGACTGGTCTGAAATTATTCAGTTCCTTGGAGTCAAGGCCTATTTTTTTTAGTGGTGGCGTGACTTGGTCAACTTTGAGGCATTCAGGTATGATGCCGGTATTCAGGAAGCTGTTTATGATGTTGCACCAGAAAGGGGTTATGGAGAGGTTCCGCTTTTTGGTCAATTGGGTGGGTATTGGGTCAAGGACGTGAGAGGCTGGCTTGGAGTCGGAGATCAGTTTGAGGATCTCAGTTTCTGGGATGAGGTTGAAGGACTTTCAGGTTTGCATGGGGTGCTTGGGCGTGCTGTCTACTGTCACTGGGGGCAGGCTTTTGCAGACGGGGTTGACATTGAAGTCCAGTAAGAGCTCAATCTTGGTGATTATTTATTTAAAGAAGTTGGTGAAGTTCTCGCTTAAGTCCTTGGAGGCCTGTAGACAGGATTCCGGGGGCTTGGAGGCTTGTTGCCTGATGATTATGAGCAGTTTGTTGGGCCTGTTTTTGGCATTGTCCAGGGTGGCGCAGAAGAAGGAGGATTTTTTGCTGCTGATGTGTTTTTTGTACGTCTTACGGTTGCTTTAAGTTGTTTGTGTAGGCTTGTGGAAGGGTTGCTCCTCCATATTCTTTCTGTATCTCTTAGTTGGCTCCTTGCATTGTTAATGTCCATTTTTAACCAAGACCTGGATGGGATGTTCCTGGGTTTTTTTTGGTTTCAAAGGGGCTACTTGATCTAGAATGGATTTCATGTTTGTGTTGTAGTAGGCGGTGAGTTCTGTTGTGGATAGATCGTCCATGGAGGGAGTGAGGAGAGCATTAACCCTTTCCACTAGGTCAGTCATGTTAATCTGAGTACGTTTTCAAGTCTACTTCAGAGGGTCTCGGGTGGGGAGTTTAAGTGTGATCGGCTGAGTAGGGTGGAATAGGATTAAATGGTGGTCGGACCAATCCACGGGCAGGGTGTGGTCTATTGTGACTGTGTCGTGCTAGGCGATAATGGCATCTAGGATTGCTCCTCTGTTGTAGGTTTCCTCTGAGCAGTGTTGGGTAAGGTTGTTGCTGTGCAGCAGCTCATTCAGGTTATGGATTACCAGGCTATTTTCTTCATTCCAGTGTAGATTGAGGTCGCCCAGAATGAAGCTGTTTGCGTCTCGGAGAAAGCAGTGGGCAATCAGGGCGGACAGGTGTTCGGTGAATGTGGTGGTGTTGGCTGGGAGGTGGTAGATAAGGTGGCAGATTAATGTTTTCTTGTTGCTAGTGTTGAAGTTGGCGGTTAGGCACTCAAAGGTGTTGTAGTTTAACCCCTTCGATGCTCATGACGAGCTGAGCTCGTCATGAGGCACAGTGTAGCTGTGCTTATGACGAGCTGAGCTCGTCATGAACAATGGTATTCAAAGAATATCAGCACAGGAGGGGAAAAGTCACAGCAGCCAAGGTGTTAAGGAGTCAATTTCCGTCAATGAAATATTGGTTTTGTGGATGATTGCTATGCCTCCACCTCTTTGGTCTTTTCTATCTCTGTTGGTGATTACAAAGCCAGGGATACAAGAGTATCCATGAGTGGTAAGGAGGAGTCATTTAGCCATGTCTTGGTGATGAATGCTATGTCTACGTCATGGGTGAGGATGGATTCCGCTAGCTCTGTGGCATGCTTTGTGGCTGATCTGAAGTTTATGAGCATGCAGTTGGTGGGGGAGGTCTCTATTTTGTTTTTTTTTGTTCGGGCGACCGTGGGGATGATAGTGTGGGTGGCCGAGGTTCCAGGGGATTTCGGAGAGGCCTGTTCTCTTCCCAGTCCGGTGATCACCTGAATTTTGGATTGGTGGGTGGCAATAATAGGATTGTTGTACAAGGAAGCAAAATCTGCCGCTTTACTCGCAGACATTACATCTCTACTTCTTTTGGGTCTCTGTGACTAATTAGAGAGGGGGTAGAGATCCATTTCGGGTGGGGAGCCTTCGAATGCTTCTGTTGAGAAAGAGAGGGGAAGGATGGGATGCAGTAAGGCTTTAGGGGCGTGGCGAGGTTGGTTAGCATTTCACTAAGACCCTGGATGATGTTTTTTATCTGGCTTTCAAGCAGGGTGAGCTGCTGCCCAGTCTCCATGTTGGAGAGGGTGTCTGGGCAGTTATGTTAAACCTGGGGGGGAAGAGCCTAACGTTAAGTTGCCATTCTGTGTGTGAGCTGTACGTGTGGGGTCAAGTTTGGGCCAAGAGTGCGGGGAGGCGGGGGCCGTGATGGGACATCAGTATTAAATTGCATTTGGGTCTGGGGAGGGGGTTAGCAGTCACGTACTGTGTGTTGAAGTGTTTTGAGGAGGGGTGGGAGGGAAGGAGGGCAGGTTTGCCAGAGGGGGTAGTGGGGTCTTGTTTTCTCTGGTAAAGTTGGGGGTAATATCTCACGGCGGGAGGCAGGTGTTGTTACAAGGGTGTACCGGAATGGTGGGAGAGTTCTGTTGGCGGGTCAGGCTCTTCAGGGACAGGGGAGGGGTGGGCAGGGGAGGAGTGCGTGAGAGAGGGCACTCCAGAGAGATGGGAAGAGAGCGTCAAAGGACTCTAGATTGTCGTTGTTGGCTTGTATTAGGACTGTGTCATTGGAGTAGATGCTCACAGTGGTGTTCCCATTTCACCAAGTGCAGTTAGGGGCTGAGAATGTTAGTATGCAGCTATGGGAAGTGTTAGTCATTTTTGAAATATTGAGTTGCGATCTGAGGATGGAGTTTCATATTTCGGGTCTTTCAGTGTGGAAGATGAGATCCATATTTACCTGTCCTTTGGAGGATCAGTGGTAGATGTCTGTGAATAGTGATACAGGATGTTGTTTGAACAGTTTTTACTTAAAGTTTTTTTTCGCTTTGGGTAAGAGGTTGGGGGAAAACCGATGGAGAAGGAGTTCGGGCCTTGCGATTTTAACCACATGGCTGCTGCGGGGATTTTTGCGCTGTGCTGCAAATTGCTCTTTTGCTGCAGATATGACGAGCTCAGCTCGTCATCAGCACACGACACCCGTGGGTGATGACGAGCTGAGCTCGTCATCAGCATCGAAAGGGTTAAGTGATTCACAGAGGCGGGTTGGTGTAGGCTGAAGTAGCGGATGGCATTGTGACTAGGTATGACAGGAGCAGGCACCCTATAGGGAAAGGTTGAATAGAGTTACCAGAGCCGTCCTTTGAGGGTAAAGTACGAGTGGTAGAGAGATTCGTGCTGTTGCTCTAGGGCTGGTTGTTGATTCACCAGAGCACATGACTGAGGGTGACTCCTAGGAGGCTATTAAATGGTGAGTTATCAAGGGTCAGGCAATCAGCAGATACGGACTAGGCATGGCAGTAATGGCATGGCAGTTAGGTTAGTGCGGCCATTTTTGAGTCAGGCATCTCTTCTATATACTTAGGAGGAGCAATGTTTGTCTGAAAAGGAAGAGAGGTATTGTCAATCATTATTCTCATGGAACAAACACATTTAGGTGGCAGAGCAAGAGAAGAAGAAGAGCTGGGGTGTAGCTCATGCAAAGATAAGAAGGGAGTGAAACAAGGTGGGGGCTTTGCAGAGGCCCTAAGGCCTACTTTGTCAATACAGGTCCTAACAGGCACAATGCCACATTAAGATTATTTTAATAGTCCTCCTGTGCAGCCTTTATGAGAAGCACTTCTCTTTTTACTCATGAAATCTCAACACAGGCTCCTTTGGGTAGCCTTCAAAATGGAAAACATGAAATAAAACCGAATAGGAGAGGGAAGAGGTTCAATACTATTGGTATTACATTCCAAAGACCTAACAATGTGATTCAAATATATGACGTTTACAGGAAAATAATGCAGCGAGTTATTTTGAAACAATACAGCTCAGCAAAACCTGTCTTGCTTTTGGGAGTTACACCAGCTCCCTCTCATTTCAGTAAAGTAGATGAGTTTGGAGATTCATGTTAGGGCTTCTCCCTCCTCACCATAGACTGAGGTCAAATGAATGAGGTTCTGCTGGGTCAGGAGTGTAGGAGTTCAGAGATGAATTGCCTGAGCCGTCATCCACAATAGATTAGCAGATACTCTGTGCTTCTGAATTACCTAGCCGTTTACGGATTAAAATGGAAAAAAACAAAGAAAAAAAAGCAGAAACGGGATAAAATATGAATTAGGGTCCACAGGTCTAACTGTGAAGTTCAAACAGAAAATCTATTGCAATGCTGTCATATTTATGGTGTCCTGCAAAGCCATGCAAAGATAATTTTTTAAACAAGCGTTGCCCAGTGAACACTGGGAGTCAGTGTTATTGATTAAAAATATCTATCAAGATTTGGCTCATTCCTCTCAATTACGGGGTACTTGTGTTGCAGGTAGGATTGGTTTTGTGCAGGAAGGCAAAGTTGTTTTAATGGAAACATAGCACTCTTCGAGGCAGTTTTTTGTTGCTTTGTGACTTTTTTCGTTATTGGGTTGTAGTCTTTGCTTTATGTGCTTGATGAGGTGAGTTATATATGCTTAAATTTGTAGAACGTCGGGTCCCATTTAGTTAGGCAAAGAGTGCATAATCTGTAACATTCCACATGTTGCAACATAGGAAGTGTGTATTCCATGTGCAACTCCTAAAGATTTGTCACCATTTCTGACCCTTCAAGTCAGTAATCAATCTATTTTGTGGGCATGGCTTTTTGCCCGATCCGAGTTCTACATTTGTTGACAAGAGTGCCATGTTTATTAACTCATCAAATGGCATTTATTTTTACTTTTATCTCGATTCCAGGGGCGGTTCTCCTTTAAGGGTTCCGGAGCTATGCCCTCCTTGTTTTGTAGACCATTTTCATTTTTAATATACCCAGAGTGAATAATAATCTATTATTTACTCTAGGTACAATAAGGAAAAATGTTGTCCAGATCCAGCAGCTGCCTGAGGCAGCTTGTGTAACACTAACTGATGGCTTGAGCAGGCATAAAACAGAGCCTGAACTGTCATCATAGAGATTATCCAATGTTGGTGAAACTTCCAGCACCTGCCTCGGGCCCCTGGCATGCCTTAGTGCCTCCCCTATCTGTGATGTTTACAGCACCACAGACAAGGTAGTCACAAGCGTTGCAGGCTTAAGCCCTGTATTGCCCATGGATATATGTCAATCAGCCAGTCACTCTACCCTTCCCCACACGTCACAGAATGGGGAAAGGGTGAGGTGAAATAGCAGCCACTGAAACTTCGCGTCTGCAGCCGTGCAGGTTTGAAGTTTCAGTTTCACCATCTTCCTGGTAGAAGGAGATTGAGCTTGAGACACGCAGATTCTCGTGAAGTCCCTGGCAAGCAAAATGATTCCCCTAGGGGAAACCTTTGCTAAACACTTTACCCTGCAAGCTGTCTGGCTGTCCAAGAGAATCACCGCCAACCCGCCGGAGCACCACAGAACTACCCCCGCCTCCCGCCGCACGACTCCCGCTGGTCCTGGGAGACTGCCGCCGAGCGGAGAGAGGGGGCCGGGGAACTACATCCCCCAACAAGCCCTGCGCCTGCACCACCTGCAAGGAGCGACAGGAGGCGCATAAAGTCGCGCTTACCCTGCAGAGCGGGGGAAACCTTTGCTAAACACTTTACCCTGCAAGCTGTCTGGCTGTCCAAGAGAATCACTGCCAACCCGCCGGAGCACCACAGAACTACCCCCACCTCCCGCCGCACGACTCCCGCTGGTCCTGGGAGACTGCCGCCGAGCGGGGCTCGGGGGCCGGGGAACTACATCCCCCAACAAGCCCTGCGCCTGCACCACCTGCAAGGAGCGACAGGAGGCGCATATAGTCGTGCTTACCCTGCAGAGCGGGGGAAAACTTTGCTAAACACTTTACCCTGCAAGCTGTCTGGCTGTCCAAGAGAATCACCGCCAACCCGCCGGAGCACCACAGAACTACCCCCGCCTCCCGCCGCACGACTCCCGCTGGTCCTGGGAGACTGCCGCCGAGCGGAGAGCGGGGGCCGGGAAACTACATCCCCCAACAAGCCCTGCGCCTGCACCACCTGCAAGGAGCGACAGGAGGCGCATAAAGTCACGCTTACCCTGCAGAGCGGGGGAAACCGTTGCTAAACACTTTACCCTGCAAGCTGTCTGGCTGTCCAAGAGAATCACCGCCAACCCGCCGGAGCACCACAGAACTACCCCCGCCTCCCGCCGCACGACTCCCGCTGGTCCTGGGAGACTGCCGCCGAGCGGAGAGCGGGGGCCGGGGAACTACATCCCCCAACAAGCCCTGCGCCTGCACCACCTGCAAGGAGCGACAAGAGGCGCATAAAGTCACGCTTACCCTGCAGAGCGGGGGAAACCTTTGCTAAACACTTTACCCTGCAAGCTGTCTGGCTGTCCAAGAGAATCACCGCCAACCCACCGGAGCACCACAGAACTACCCCCGCCTCCCGCCGCACGACTCCCGCTGGTCCTGGGAGACTGCCGCCGAGCGGAGAGCGGGGGCCGGGGAACTACATCCCCCAACAAGCCCTGCACCTGCACCACCTGCAAGGAGCGACAGGAGGCGCATAAAGTCGCGCTTACCCTCCCTCGCGGGACGCCGGGCGAAGCCCGGGCCAAGGGCGGGCCCGTTTCAGCCCGTTCCAGACTGAACCAGGCTGGGCTGGGCCCATCCCCTTGGTTTTCATCCGTCAGTCGATCTTCTCTCCTGTTAGAGGTACTTTCATTCTGTTTTATTTGATCCTGGACTTGGTTCCTGGAGCCTGTACCCCGCTATAATGTCTGTAACAAGGGGATCTAGAAGCAAGACTGCCCTCAGAACTGCGCAGTTTACAGGTCCTATTGATAAATCTATATCTACTACTACCGAGGCTATTAACCTAAATATTTCCCTCCTAGAGCGCAGGGTATCCCAGGACCTTGCGATTGCTAGGAGATCTTCTTTGGGCCTCATAGCTGCGGCTCTAACCCCGCTTCCAACAGCTGCACCTATTCCTATTTTAACTAAGCCTGGAAATGTAACAGCACAAGTCCATTCTATCCCTAATGCTGTTGATCTGTCGGCCACAAATCTGTCACTGGAACTGGACACCACTGGGAACCTTGAGATCACCCCGGACCTAGAGCAGATCGTGGCTGAAGAAGATTCGGCGCAAGGTGTTCGGTTCATGGGGGTGAGAGAAGGTGCTGTACCTAAGCAGCCAGTACTCTTAAATAAAGGGAACAAGGTCAATCAACACCCCAAAAACAAGAAAAAGAAAGGTTCAACAACTGCTTCAACCACGAACGTTACCACCAGTACTAATTCTGTATCATCTGTTTTGCCTAACTTAAATTGTCCCACCTTGGGTAACGTTCAGGAGGGTGTCCCTTGTCAGTCAGATCCCGATCTTTCCCAGCTCTTTGAAAGATTCAGGGACCTCCTTAAACATCATCTCCAGCCACTGGAACGGAGTATTATGGCAATTGAAAAACAGCTTGCCATACTTCTTGATAAAACATCCAACCAGTCCAGGGCAGGAACTGACAAATCTGGGGGGGTTTCCTCAGCGTTCTGTCCGGGGGTCCCCCCAGCTAACATAGATAGACCATCTGTTACGTTTGTCGCACAACCCAAAACAAAAGACTCTACAATTCCCACATCATCTGCTTCTATTACCTGCGCAAATTGCACAAAATCCAAGCCCAAAGTTAAATCCGTACCCCAGACACCTTCATCTAGTCAGCAAACTCCCGCTGTTCAGACCCCTCAAGTTACGTTAACTGACTCTAACCACACTACGACCAATGTGCTCTTACAGCAATCTAACAGCAAAACCCAGGCTCCCCCTAAAACCCACTCCCATGTAGGTAAAAAGGGGCCCAGACCTAAACGCCCAATTCATCTGGCTCCCGAGGTATCTCCATTTACCGTAATCTTAACAGGAGTACCTGAACTTACAGCAGGAACAGATGAACCCCATTGGTCCCTCCGGAATAAAATCCTCCAGTGGCTCAGTATCAACAGGCCCCTGAAGCCTCCCACCATCTGCAGAATATCTTCGGTACGTAGGGTACCATGGGTGGGGAAGAGCCCCAAGAGTATTCAGGGGGATTGCGTCATCGTTACATGCGAGGATGCTTCTACTGTGAACCATATTTGTTCATGGCCAGACCTAGAGAAGAAAGGCGGTATCGATACCCATCGACTCTCCTTTTTCTACCCCCCCACATTTAACTACCACTACCCAATTCCACCACCAAACTGGGCCATGACCCAAGAACACCAATGGAATTATGGTGACCCATGGCAAACCCAACAGAACAGGGGCAGGGAATGGGTACCTCACCCCTGGTATTCCAACAATAACCATTTTGCAGATGGGGGGTGGCAAGGTATTCAGACAACCAACAGATTTGACTGCCTGGAGATGGTTGACTGACATCATGTCCCACCACCATCAAGTCAACCAGTCAATAGGCAGTCAGGATCTGGTTTAAGTGTGCAATCTGCCCTTGCCAGTATACAAACAGTCTCTACTGCGGCCCCAGCGTCTCCTAATGAACATTCGGTTTTACAGAGGGTCTCTGTACCAGAAGGTACTTCCATCCAATCCCCTCCTCTTAGATACCATCCCTCTAATACCCAATCTCCCACTAGGAGGTCAGTAATCGGACCTTCCAGGATAACTGTTCAGGCAACTAAGTCTGCCGATCTTACCCTGATCTCCTGGAATATTGCAGATATTGCAGGGAAACTAAACACCCCTTTTTGGCCCAGGTTTATAGGAGAAGGGTTTGATATAGTCCTCCTCCAGGAGACCTGGAGCCAGGAGGATATAAATGTAGAAGGTTATTCATCCTATTGCCTTAATGCCATTAAATCCAGCTCAGGCAGGGCAAAGGGGGGACTTCTGATACTTCTTTCTAACAGATTGAGTAATTACAAAGTCAGAAGTAGCTCAAGTGTGGGAGCTCATAGCCAGGTATTAAGGATTGAATGTGGCAAGGGAAATGATTTGGTCCTTGTTAATTTTTATAATAACATCTTTGATGCCACCAGAGGAAATATTTTGTACCCTCTGGAAAAAGAAATTGCTAAGGCTATGGGCATTTCAAATAAGAAGACGGACATCCTATGGGCTGGGGACTTTAATCTGCAGCCATGCCAGCTATCTAAGGGGAATCCATGGGGTTTTGGGAAGGAGCAGGATAATTTTAGCGGGGTGTGGGCAGGAGCGAGGATTTTCCCCATTTTCCACATTGCCACTATGGCTCTATTTTAAATAAATTGTTATCTAAATCAGATCTATTCCTGTTAAATTGTAACAAAAACAATCTGAACGCCATTTGCCCTACTTTTACAGGGAGGGAAGCTGGGACATTTATCGATCACATCCTGTTCTCCAGCAATGGTGACTATCTAAACTTGTATGTGAGAGAAGAAAGTCTTAGTGACCACAATAGCATCTGTGTCACCCTTCCTGGAAGGGGTGCCTCATTAGAGACCGGAGAAACCTGTACCACTAACATTGCTTCAAGCAGACCTAATGGCCCAAGGATGAAATGGACAGGGGTCAACTCTGCGGCCAAACAAAGGGAGGTCATAGTTAGCTGTAAAACTGAGATCAGTTATTGTCTAAATTATGTTATTAATCCTGATCTCTTGCTATCACAATTCATCAATATCAATATTGTTATTGAGGGTATTTTTAGCAAGAAACCATCAACTAACAAAACCGTAAAATTGGGATGGTTTGATAATTCCTGTACAGTAGCCTTACGGGAATTGAAGCTTGCTTTAGGGTCCAAACCCCGAAACGGCAATAGAATTAAACAAACAAGAGCTAACTACAAAATGGCTATTTTTAATAGGAAAAAGGTCTTACAGAGAGAAGCATGGGATAAGTTGAATGAAGCAGTTGAGACCAAAAATAGTAAACTCTATTGGGAAATAGTCAACAGCTCATTTCTAAATACAGAAGGCATTCCGGAAATTACTTCTTATGTCGCATGTGAGGAGTGGATCATCCACTTTACCAATATCTTTAACCCTGAATGGTTATCATTAACCTTACCTCTTGCTGACTCGTCCATATGGACACCTATACCCTTGGGGATAACCCTGGAAGAGGGACTTGAAGGCCTTGCCAACAGCAAGGGGGGGAAGGCCCCGGGACCCGATGGTTTGCCTATAGATTTATTAAAAGCTGAACCTAACCTGTGGGCCCCCATTCTGGTGAGGAATTTCAATTGTGCAGTCGAAGGTAACATTCCCCCTTCCTGGGGCCAATCGGTTATCATCCCCCTATTCAAAAAAGGTAGTAAATCCGAGGCCTCCAATTATTGACCTATTTCTTTATTGGACGCCTCAGTAAAGGTTATGAGCAGAATTCTGCTCAAAAGACTAGAAACTTGGGCCGAAGATATGAACATTCTAACTAAAGTACAATATGGCTTTAGGAAAGGCATGGGTACATTAGAGCAATGCGTACATTTGGATCTTTTAATTAATAAATACACAGTAGCTAAAAAGGGCAATTTATTTTTATGTTTTGCTGACCTGAGCAGCGCGTTTGATTTAGTTGATCACGGTATTCTTTGGCAGGTTTTACTGGAGTTAGGGGCACCGAAAGAAATAGTCCACTTTTTGGCAAGGCTCTACGAGAAACTTTCTTGTAAAGTCCGATACGGTACCCTAGGTGAATGTACACCGTTCTTCAAAGTGTCAAGGGGCATCCGTCAAGGATGCGTATTAGCCCCTCTTTTATTTTCCCTTTTCATTAATTGTGTTGATCGCACCTTAGCTACTATACCGGCAGATGCTCCGCTGATTGGAGGCAAACCTGTCACAATCTTATTATATGCGGATGACACCGTCCTTTTATCCCACACCCAGATAGGTTTACAGCGTCTCATTGACAGTTTTATGCTGTTTATACAAAATAGGAGACTCTGTGTAAATAAATCTAAGACCTATGTCATGTCGTGTGGTCAGTCAGCCAATAAACTGAAGTCCAGTTTTTACTTAGATAGTGACAAAATGCTACAAGTTAAAACATTCTGTTACTTAGGAATCACCTATGCCAACGATGGGTCTTGGAAATCCGAGCTTGATAATATCAGGATGAAAATGATGCGAACTACCAGCAGCGTATTTCGATTTGCTTCCAAGCTCGGATCGAGAAGCATCCGAGATATGATTAACATCTACAACATACGCTGTGTTCCCTCGGCATTGTACGGGGCGGGTGTGTGGGGTCACATAGATGGCACTCCCCTACAAAAAGATGAAAATAAGTTTTTAAAAAGAGTGTTATGTGTACCCCATTCTGCTTCTGTTCAATTAATCCATGACGAGGTTGGGGTCGAGTTTATTTCTGACTTAGCAGCCGTTCGCCCACTCTTATTGTGGCGCTCTATTTGGGCTAAGTCAGAGACTCGATTCACTCAAGAAATTATTCTTGATTGTATAGGATTGGACTTTTCATCACGCATCCTATGGCTGAAATATATCCATATCTGGTACAAAACTCTGTTTGATATTGATGTTCTCCTTAACCCTGAACTGGCGGTCGAAATCCCTAAAAAAGAAATCAAACAAACTTTCTTAATGTACAAAAAGAAAGGGCGCGATGAGGTATATGGCAAGCTGGCTACTGTGAAGTTCTATAAGGAACTTAATTTACCATCGGGGTTCCAAGCCTACCTTTTAAAAGTTAGCCGTCCATCTCATCAATTTGTCCTAACTCGTGTCAGGTTGGGTATCGTACATCATCTTGTTGCGTTCCCAGTACAGAAACTTAAATCAGAAACCCCCTGCCCCTGTGACAACGTTTCACGCCAGAGTTGCTGCCATTTTCTACTTTTCTGCAAATTTTATCATTTTTTAAGATTAAGGTATTTAAAACCTATTTTTATCAAATACAATATACGGTCTTTTAAGAATGCCCTTGCGTTACTATCAGCCCTAGAAAATGTGGACATTTGTTTTTTTGTTGCCACTTTTATTCTGAAATGTACAGCTGCCAGGAAATGTATTGTATTGCCATGATTTTATATATTCCTGTCTGTACTTACCTGTCTCTTTTACAGCTTGCGGCAAATAATTATGCAAAATGCCTTTTTACTCTGGGTCTGTGGTGAAATGTACAGCTGCCAGGAAGAGCACATTGTGCGATAATTACTTTTAATCCTGTCTGTACATGTATGCTGCCCCGATTTCTAGCATTTTTAATGGTACAGCTGCCAGGAAGTGTTTAGTGCTGCTATATTTTCACAACGTCCTGTCTGTACCTACCTGTCCTTAAATTTACTTTGCAATTTATAATGTCCCATGTCTCTGGCTTTGGGTTTATTCCAAAATGTACAGCTGCCAGGATAAGCACTTCATGTGATAAATTCCTTATTCCTGTCTGTACGCGTATGATCCCCGCACTTTCTAGTTTACTCTTACATCTCCGATCATGATTTGATGTCTAGTGCTTGTTAGTATATGTTCTTTGCCCATATGAAATATTCCGGATTTCTCTTTTATAACCTTGCATTTTATAATAATCTTAATGTAATGAATTGTTTTATAAGTTTTTGCTTGTATGATTTGTATTTACAAATCGAATAAAAGCTTTGAAATTGAAATTGATTCCCCTGGAGGTGATTGCCCTGGTGTCACAGGTTAAAAGTGGTTATAAATGAGCTCTTGTGTCTATAGGGCATATTCACAAGGAGCTATCCCGGAATTAAAGGCACTTCATCACAGTCAAAGGTGTGATAAATTTCCCCCACCATTCACAAGCAGGTGCTAACAGCCCACAGCACCACTTTTCCCGCGATAGCAGGCACAAAAAACATTGCCACAAAGGACCCCCGCAACTATCGCTAATGAGATGCAGAGTAGGCGTTCCCATGACAAAAGCCGCAACAACACCACATCTCAACATTCACAACGATCAGGCAGATCGGCGATAAGAACAGAAAACACCCAATAAGGTGCATTAGCAGCAGGAATTTCACACCTGCTCTGACCTGGTGTAAAGTCAGATGGCAGCCTGCATCACAACAGGGAGCCCTGCCCAGGGCGTCATCGGAAGGGCAATAGATGCCATGGACCCACTCATCATGCTGCACAGACACCCAAGAGGGCCACAACGCCACCCCGGCACAGCCCCGAGGACCACCACAGAGGCAGGACAGACAAACACAGCGGCCCCCCAGGAAACGCACCTGCATCACAGGCCCAACATCTGACAATGTCACTGTCCACTACAGGCTGAAAGGGCAACCAACCTACGCATCCTGGCCTTCATCGCCTATCAGGCCTATGGCACCAACACAGCAGACAACCTCACACCAAGCTGCTGGTGGTGCACCACCTGTTGGCCCCTGGCACACCCCAAACAACTCCCGCCAGAGTCAGCTGAGTCTCACAGCCAACAACATCCAAGACCCCCATGCCTGTCCTGGATATCACCATCCTGGCACCCCAGTTCCCGTACGGCCAACACGATGCACCGGAAACGCTGGATACCAAGCAAGGACCATACACCATAGACGGATGCATGCACGTGTAGGGGGCAATCCACTGCACACATGTTCCGCCTATCCCTCCTGGTGACACAGCACACAATCAGCGCAACAGAAAGTACTCACCAACATGCAGGCAACATCCGAACGCCGTGGGACCTTCACTAATGTCGCCTCTAAATTCACAGCCAGTGTGTATGTTCCCTTCACCCTCCGGCAGTCCAAGAACAACCAGCCATCCCAGGATGGCACAAAGGGAAATGCACAGCCCTTTAGCAACTTCCCAATTAACACCCCACTCACCTCAACTCCACAACCATGCAATCCAAAACTCTGGCAATGCACACGTCACATGTCCCAAACCAAGATGCACAACAACATGCCCACCCACCAGACATGATAGAACAACTCACAATGGTAACCTGGGCAACGCGTGAACATGACAAATCTACGGCATGGCACCTCAGCCACACAATGTCAAGTCAAGTCAGAAAATTTATATAGCGCACTACATACCCAGAGGTTCTCAAGGCGCTGAGGGAGGGGAGGAGGATTACTTGTCAAATATCCACGTTTTAAGTTGCTTTCTAAATGCTAGGTGGTTCTGGGTAAGGCGAAGGTGGGTGGGGAGGGAGTTCCATGTTTTAGCTGCCAGGTATGAGAAGGATCTGCCTCCCATGGTGGTCTTGTTGATGCGGGGTACAGTGGCGAGGGCTTGGCTGGAAGAGCGTAGTTGGCGGGAGGGGGTGTAGAAGGATAGTCGTGAGTTGAGGCATTCTGGTCCGATGTCGTAGAGTGATTTGTGTGCGTGGGTTAGCAGTCGGAAAGTGATCCTCTTATTGACGGGTAGCCAGTGGAGGTCTTTCAGGTGGCCAGAGATGTGTTCGTTACGCGGGATGTCTAATATGATCCTGGCTGAGGCGTTTTGGATTCGTTGGAGTTTCTTCTGGAGTTTAGCGGTAGTACCTGCGTAGAGGGTGTTTCCGTAGTCCAGTCGGCTCGTGACCAGAGCATGGGTGACAGTTTTTCTGGTTTCGGTAGGGATCCAGCGAAATGTTTTTTTGAGCATGCGGAGAATGTTGAAGCAGGATGAGGATACAGCGTTGACTTGTCTGTTCATTGAGAGTGAAGAATCCAGGATGACGCCTAGGTTCCGTGCGTGGTCTGTCGGGATGGGTGCTTTTCCAAGGGCTTCGGCCACCAAGAGTCGTCCCATGCAGAGGGGGAAGTACCTAAGATGAGGACTTCTGTTTTATCTGAGTTCAGTTTCAGACGGCTTTGTTTCATCCATTCGGCAACTTCTTTCATTCCTTCGTGTAGGTTGGTTTTGGCGGTGCTGGGGTCATTGGTGAGAGAAAGGATCAGTTGAGTGTCATCCGCGTAGGAGATGATGTTAAGGTATGTTGGCGAGCGATGGCCGCAAGGGGGCTCATGTATACGTTGAAGAGGGTGGGACTGAGTGAGGATCCTTGTGGGTACGCCACAGATGACTTCAGTGGCCTCGGACTTGAATGGTGGAAGGCGGACTCTCTGGGTTCTTCCGGTGAGGAACGAGGTGATCCATTCAAGTGCTTTTCCTTGTACTCCGATGTTTCTGAGGCGTTGTAAAAGGGTGCTGTGGCAGACTGTGTCGAAGGCTGCGGAGAGGTCGAGGAGGATGAGGGCGACTGTGTCTCCATTGTCCAGTAGAGTTCGAATGTCGTCTGTTGCTGCGATGAGGGCGGTCTCAGTGCTGTGTTTTGCTCGGAAGCCAGATTGTGAGGAGTCGAGGGATTTGTTGGCTTCGAGGAAAGCGGAGAGTTGGTTGTTGACAGCTTTCTCGATGACTTTGGCTGGGAAAGGAAGGAGCGATATGGGGCGGTAATTTTTGAGTTCGGTGGGGTCCGCTGTGGGTTTTTTCAGAAGGGCGGTGAGTTCAGCGTGTTTCCAGCGTTCCGGGAAGGTGGCGGAGTTGAAGGAGCAGTTGATGACGTCCCGGAGGTGCGGTGCTATGACGGAGTCTGCTTTGTTGAAGATGTGGTGGGGACATGGGTCTGTGGGGGATCCTGAGTGGATAGAGTTCATCAGGCGGATGGTGTCCTCAGTGGAGATTGGGTTCCAGTCATGAAGAGTGTTCAAAGGGGGAGGATGTTCAACATATGGTTCGGTGGGTTGGTCTCCGGGTTGGTTGTCGAAGCTGTTGTGGATGTCTGCAATTTTGTTGTGGAAGAATAAAGCCAGGAAGTCGCAGAGGGCTTGAGAAGGGGTGATGTCGTTGGAGTTGGCCGAGGGGTCGGTAAATTCCTTGACGATGTTGAAAAGTTCCTTGCTGTTGTGGGCGTTGTTGTCTAGTCGATCCTTGAATGCAGTTTTCTTGGCCTTTCAAATAAGTTGGTGGTGTGTGCGGGTGGCGTTTTTGAAGGCGTCCTTGGTGCTAGTGGATGGGTCTTTTTTCCAGGCCTTTTCAAGGGAGCGGCAGAGTTTTTTGGACTTCTTAAGATCATCGTTGAACCATGAGGCCTTCTTGCTGCCAAGTTTGCGTTGACGTTTTTTCAGTGGTGCTAGGATGTCGGCGGTGTTGGATAACCATAGGGTGAAGTTGGCGGCGGCTTGGTCTGGGTTAGAAGAGTGGGCTGGGGTGTTTAGAAGGAGCGATGAGGAGATCTGGTCGATGGTGATTTTGTTCCAGTTTCTTTGCAGAGTTGGTTGGAGGTGGTTGGTGGGTTTCGGCTTGTAGGTGAAGTGAACGCAACTGTGGTCAGTCCAGAGGAGATCCGTAGTGTGGCTGAAGGAGACATGATTGCTGGAGGTGAAGATGGGGTCGAGTGTGTGACCTGCGATGTGGGTGGGGAAAGTGACCAGTTGTTTAAGTCCGAGGTTGGCGAGGTTGTCCAGGAGGGTGGTGGTGTTGCGGTCGTTGTTCTTTTCAAAGTGAAAGTTGAGGTCTCCCAGAAGGATGTAATCTTTGGAGGGGAGCGCGTGTGGAGTGATGAAGTCCGTGATGTCTTCACTGAATTTTGAGCGGGGTCCTGGTGGTCTGTAAAGGAGGGTGCCTCTGAGTGTGGTCTTGGGGTCGATGTGGATCTGGAAGTGAAGGTGTTCAGAGTTGGCGAGGTTGACGTCAGAGCTGGTTGAGATGTGGATTGATTTTTTATGGACGATAGCGATTCCACCTCCTGTGTGGCCGGTACGGTCCTTGCGTGTGATTTTATATTCTTCAGGGATGGCAATGGTGATGTCTGGTGCGGAGGAAGCGTTCATCCATGTTTCTGTTAGGAAGGCGACGTCCGGAGAGATGGTGTCTAGTAGATTCCATAGGTCAATGGCGTGTCTGTGGACCGAACGGGTGTTGAGAAGGATGCAGTGTAGGTGGTTGGGGTCGGGAATCTGTGGTGTGGTCGTAGCGGAGATGTTGTCGGTGCCGCTGAATTTGCAGGAGTAGCAGGAGAAAGGTCCATGGATGTGTCCTGGAGCGGCTTGGACGCAGTCGGGGGAGCGGCCGGGGTTGAGGGCTAGAAGGGTGGCGGCATCATAGGAGATGCGGGAGGGCTGGGCATCGCGAGGGCCAGGGGGTATGGGGCTGGGCGCGGTCCAGGCGCCGACGGGCGTAGACGGGCTTACCTTTGGCGCACCTTCGGCGCGGGTTGGGCGCAAACGCTGCGCGTGAACGCTGCGCGCGGGAATTACTGTCATATTTGGATGGTGGAGGGGGAGGGGCGAGGGCGGCTCAGCTGGGAGGCGGGGCGGGTTCACTATGAGCACAACAACAAGCAAAATGGCAGCGGAGCGCTGGGGGATAACGCGCAAACAGATAAAATACAATGGCAGATAAAATACAATGCAAAATACAGCTAAAGCGGCTGATTTAAATAAACAGAGCACAAAGCGGCAAGCGAGGGCAGAAGGCAGATTGCAGGCAATGAGAGCAACGATACCACATACTGGGGAGCGACCACTCGGCTCGAGAGCTGAGAGCGAGTCACAGCGCTTAGAGGAGATCGAGCGCTGGAAGTAGCTTGTGGGAGGGCGGCTCAGCTGGGAGGCGGGGCGGGTTCACTATGAGCACAACAACAAGCAAAATGGCAGCGGAGCGCTGGGGGATAACGCGCAAACAGATAAAATACAATGGCAGATAAAATACAATGCAAAATACAGCTAAAGCGGCTGATTTAAATAAACAGAGCACAAAGCGGCAAGCGAGGGCAGAAGGCAGATTGCAGGCAATGAGAGCAACGATACCACACACTGGGGAGCGACCACTCGGCTCGAGAGCTGAGAGCGAGTCACAGCGCTTAGAGGAGATCGAGCGCTGGAAGTAGCTTGTGGGAGGGCGGCTCAGCTGGGAGGCGGGGCGGGTTCACTATGAGCAAAACAACAAGCAAAATGGCAGCGGAGCGCTGGGGGATAACGCGCAAACAGATAAAATACAATGGCAGATAAAATACAATGCAAAATACAGCTAAAGCGGCTGATTTAAATAAACAGAGCACAAAGCGGCAAGCGAGGGCAGAAGGCAGATTGCAGGCAATGAGAGCAACGATACAACACACTGGGGAGCGACCACTCGGCTCGAGAGCTGAGAGCGAGTCACAGCGCTTAGAGGAGATCGAGCGCTGGAAGTAGCTTGTGGAAGGGCGGCTCAGCTGGGAGGCGGGCGGGTTCACTATGAGCACAACAACAAGCAAAATGGCAGCGGAGAGCTGGGGGATAACGCGCAAACAGATAAAATACAATGGCAGATAAAATACAATGCAAAATACAGCTAAAGCGGCTGATTTAAATAAACAGAGCACAAAGCGGCAAGCGAGGGCAGAAGGCAGATTGCAGGCAATGAGAGCAACGATACCACACACTGGGGAGCGACCACTCGGCTCGAGAGCAGAGAGCGAGTTGTTGAGAGGAGAATGTTGGGAGAGGAGGCAACGAGGCATATGTGAAGGATGCAGTAGAACCATGATTGGGAAAGTACACCATGCCAAGAGTGGCGGCGAAGGGCTGAACAAAACGCAGTATGCAGAATACCCATATCCACGGCGACATACACCTCTGGTGAATGGAGTGTAGTGGACAGTGGACGCAACCATGTCACCCCATCCAGTGGGGGTCCTTGCGGAACTGTTTCCTTTCATGCCACACCCGTAAGTGTGAGCAGAGTGGGATGGCCTGGCGCATGCCTGGCCAGTGTAGGGGTGTGAATAAAAAGCAGGTAGCCCTGGGCATTGCCCTCTTCTGGAAAGACCAACGTCTCTGCCAGGGCGGCACCTCCCACCCGCCATGAGGCAGAAGCCGTCCTCATTAGCCGAGTTGCCTGAGATCCTGTGCGCCTGCCATACCCCGCCCCGCTGGAGCACAAACCTGTCAGGGCTGATCCTATGCAGCCAGGCCACACTAATCAGCATCCAACACTGGTGTGTGTCATGGAGGGCCCACCACGTGCCAGTGTAAGCTCCAAGCAAGAGGCCAGTGACCCGACCAGCCTTTCAGACCACCGCTGTCCCTCCGACGCTGGTCCACATTACTCCTTTCTCGTTTACATATTCTACCGTCGACCTCTGCGGCCCAGTGGGTCCCATATGTGAGACTGTGTCTTGGCTCCTGAATGGCAGTGACCCCAAATCCAGGACAGCGACCACAGCACCAGACTACCTTTGATCAGTGAGGCATAATTCCATATGCGCATCTTGCGACACATCCTGCCACAATGTGGTGGAGAGAAAAGGATCATTGTTATGGAGGTGTTCATACAGTACCGACAACTGCCCTGGTGTCACTAGCTCTGTGCATCGCGAGCCAAAGACACATGGCTGTGGGCCACTGCTGACATCTGCCTACAGCCTACACTGCGGTCCAGGAGGTCAAAGAGTCATGATTCAGCAAAGGCGGAGTCCATATCAGTGTACCGGCATCATTTCAGTCTGCATTCCCACTCAGCCCCTGTGCCACTAAGCGTGTTCCAGGACATTCAAGGACACTCTCCGGTCGTGTCTGAGCCTATGGACTAGGGGGCATTTTTCACCTGCATGTAGCTGATACGGAATTGTTGATGGCAACAGGTTTTCACATTCCACTCCTCCATTTGATGCTTACTGATAAAATCAAAACTTTTGGCAACCTGCCCTGGAGGACACCTTTCACTGTCCCACGAAACACTCCGAAACATACACCTGGGACACCAGATATTCCGTGGGGGTTGGCTTACACTCACCCCACGCACATCCAGCACAGGTATCACTGTACATGTGGCCCTGCCGATAAAGGGGCCAGGCGCATGTGCCTGTAGCCAGTTCAACATGATCTTTGGGTGTGTCCCTGTGGTCTTGTAGTATGAATGTGTTCCCCGGGCCCTACGACTTTGCATTGTGCGGTGTACCACGGATGCAGACATGTCAACGGAGGCAGCGGTCAAGGGTTGGACATGTAGCTTTGTTGTCACCCACTCCATTTATGAGCGGAGTGGCCATTGTACGCACAGCCAACATGGATGTTTTACTGCTAATTGTGCACCCCTGGGCGTGGTTCTGTGCTGTGCATGTGCATCTGTATGTGTCTCCATGGCAGCCTGGGTCTCCTTAGTGGGGTGTGGGTGGGCCCTGTAGGGTGATCGACCCCTACAAATGTGTCCTGGTTTGCATTCCTTGGGTTCGGCCCCCAACCCACACCTGTTGGGACACCTCCTTTTGGCGTGGTGACAGATGCCATAGGGGTACCATGTGTGAGTGGGTGAAGTGTCCTGAGCCAGCTGTGCCTGCGGGAGCTTCCTGTAGTGTGGTCTGTTGCAGGCGTGGTGTTCAACTCTGAGTAGCTTGGCTGTCCGGGTCCTGGTGGGGGGTTGCATGGGATATCCATGGGCTGTTGTATGTGTCAGTGTCGATGGTGTGGTGGTACTCTCCGGCATCACTGATGCATTGTATTATGTGCTCTGCTGCAGGTGTTGTGTGCCCTTCTGCGATGTGAAGGGGAGGTGCATGTTGCCTTTGTGTTAGCATATATGTTGGTGCATTGTGCTAGTTTGCATGCAGACTGTATGGCAGTGTACATTTTGACCGTTTGGGGGTGCTGGATTCCTCTGCTAGTGTATCAGTTGCTGATAGTGTTCTGTCGCCTCTGTGAAGCTGGACTTGTTTTCCTGCGGTCTGCACCCCGTCTCCCTCTCCCTCTTCTCCTTGGCCTTCCCCGATCCCGTTGTTCCTTGCTGGTGGTCTGTGGGGGTTGTGGGGTTTGAGTAGGCCTCTGCGCTGGGTCAGGGTTTATCTGTCTTGCTACATGTTTTGGCTTGTTTCTGGTGTATTTTTCACAGGATTTTTATGGTGCATTGTCCCGCCAGAAGCATGGGATTAGCGGGCCTGTGGCTGGTTTTCGCTACTTTTTGTCTCACAAATTGGCATCATCGCTTTTTTTGCCTTCCGGTATCGCATTTTTACGGCGTGGCATTGATTTTCACATGGACATTTGCTGCATTATCTGGTGTCTATTGCATGCTACCACCTTGTTGTGAATTGCACATTGACACAGGATTGTTTTCCAGCGATAGGCTGCGATGTTGGAAGTTGAGTTACGCTACTCTTGCGGTAGTTATCACATGTTCTTGTGAATAAACCCCTATGTCTTTGTTTGACTCGGGTTTTATCTCCTCTTCCGTTTTCTTTCCCCTTCCTTTGTTCTGTGCCTAGATATTGTGCAGTTTGCGATGTGATGAAAAACAAAATGCACCCGTTCAGCTGTGCCATTTTCTAAATTCATTTACTTAGATGTAAATACACGATTTTTTTCATAGGCTCAACAAAGCAGGAATCATTCTTAAAAGAACTTTACTAAGAAAAAGCAAAGTGACAACAATTGGCCAAGCACAGTTTTTCAAATTCGCACAAGAAAAACAAAGTCCAGAGGTAACTAAATGTGAATGAATGCATGATGTGCTTGCAGGAAAACTAAGACAAATGTAAAATATGATTTGAGCATGACCAGTAGAAAAAGGTTACAAAGTATAGGTTTCATCTCCAAATTATCTGCAAGGCCATAACATTATGAAGACAGTGTTTTATGTAGCCTCAGAAACGTGATATTTGACAGGGGTGTAATTCTGTTCTGTGTTGTTTAGTGAAATTGTACATGCTTTGTGTCTTGGTTCATACATACAATGCCAACTTTGGATGGTTTATTTTAAATTGTAAATCATGCATAGCCATAAAAAATTATAAATTGAATTAATCTTTGCTATTATATGATTCCAGTACTCCATGAATAACTTGGACGAACCATTTCAGTCTGAAATGTTCACTGCTGTAGAGCTTATTGGGTTACAGTCAAGTTGGAGGTAATGTGCTTGTTTTTACTAAACCTGTGCATCATTAACATTTTTCTTAATCGAAAGCAAAGCCTTTCCCTCTAGTAATTTCGGGTTCAGTTGGCCCTATATAAACAAAACTGCAAAGAAAATCCCTAGCCTCAGGTATACACATAAAAGAGTGGCTCCTAAAGGTTGCCTCCTATTGGCACCCACAGGTTGCTCACCCCTTTTCAAAGGGGCATCACACAGACCCCCGCAGTCCCTGCGGCGCACAGGAGGACTTTTCAGCTCAACACCTATGAATATTGATCAGATATGAAAGGCTGAGGGAGCCCCTCATTACATTCTGCACGGGCCCCTTAATTTTGTGTTACACCACTGTGGCACAGCCTCCCCCTGTAGTGGTCAGACAACCTATTCCTCCCCTCAAGTGTACCTCCTCAAACTCCTGTGGTTTGCCTCATGCATTCACGCAGTCATTGTTGTCACCTCTAGAAGCTTGTGGTGTGCCTCCGGTTGCTGCACCTCCAGCAACCTGCCCACTCAGTATCCTGCCACTGGCCTTCTTCACTTCCCGAGATGAACCCTGCCTCAGTCACCTGTTAGGCTGCACCTTGCTTGGAGAAACCCTGGTGCTTATTTATAGGCCCTTGCATCATTTTTGCTCTGGTGCATCACTTTTTGTGACACACCAGCAGTGTAAAAAAAATGCACCAGGTTGAGTTATATTTACAAAGGGACGCATCTATGTAGATGCGTCACTTTGTAAACCCCTGCGCCACAATATACATGCGCCAAGTATAATGTATCCAGTGGGGGCGTTCCGACGCAAGAAAGGGTTGTAGAAGTGATGCAGTGAAATCTATGAGATTTCACTGTGCAACTTTTAGGACGAACATGCATCAATATCTTACGCCTGCCTCATGGCAGTTGTAAGACTGTCGAAGGCACAGTTAACATGGGACTTGCCCATGTGTAACGACCCTTTGCTGGAGTTGTGTCACTTTTTTTGACACAACTCCAGCAATGCGCCATCTTTACACCTACATATACGTCAGATCTATAACTTTTTGCAACATGATGCGTCATACTGTAAATATGACCCATCATTGGTGTCGCAAGGAGGGCGCAATGAAAAGTGACGCATGACTGTTTTTTGCAGCGATGCGCCACTTTTCATAAATGAGGGCCCCTGTATTCCACCACAGCCCGCTGCGCTGTCTTTGTTTACCCACCCGGTTTGTCCCCCCCTTCCAGAGCTCCAAGGAGGATTACTGAGGTGTCATATGTGAGGGAGCCAGGGTCTGCAGATGTGGCACGCTCTGTGCAGTGTGGGAACAGATTGCAGGGGATGAGAATTATCAGGGGCAGGCAGTGGTGTCACGGTTCAGGCAAGTCCAGCTGGGGTGGAGAACTTCCTCCAGGCTTCAAGTAGCATACAAAGGGAGGAGTGTTTATTTCACTAAAAGCTCCTGAAATATATAAACTAACTTCCACTCTGGGCAGAGGTGAAGACGTTCGGCAGCGCTGTGCCATTTTCACTGAGGGGAACTAGGATGGGGTCTTTTCACATTCTGTCTATAGTTCGTCATAGCATCAGGATGACTTTTGATGGTAGAGTGACTTTTGATGGTAGAGGGCCCCGTGGCCATCAGCAGTAAGACTAGGAGAAATGCATCATAGGGTGGAAGTTGGGCTCCTCCTGACGCAGTGCCTATGATGAAAGTAGTCCCTGGCTTGTTTTAGGTGTGATGTCAGTTGTTCTATTATATACCTGGATGCAATAACAGAAAGAGGCAGCAAAATACTCGGCTGGCATACTATGCTAAATTCAGATTTTTAACTTAAATGTTTGAGCAAAATCGTCAATTAATTGGGCCACAATTTGCAGTAAATATGTGGTGTAAAAACCACCATTTGAATCATTTTTTTGAGAAAAAGAATGGCTGGTCAGAAGCCCAACCGCCCCCCCCCCCCCCCAACCCTTATTTTTCACTTCGGAGTTTTTTAGCTCATTATACTCACCGGCAAAAAAAATTGCCAGAACTACTTTCAAAATCCACCAGACACCACTGCTCGATTCCTCATTCACTAATTCGAAACAGACACGAGGTAAATTACAGTCTTTTTAGACCGTATTATTTTTTTACCCTTTTGTATTATGGACATATAGAACAGCTGTGAATCACTCTCATTCATGGGAATTCTCACACCTAGGTTATTGCAAAGCCTCAATGTCGGCTACAAAAAAGATTCGAGAAATGGAAAACGAAGCATATGGGTGATTGGCTATTAGCATCCAGCCAGGTTTTTTTGGTTTTTTTTTGTGGAAAACAGGAGCCTTATGGGAATTTTATTGGCCGCATTTCATTTCTTACGGGTTCATACTGCAATCTCAAAAGAGATTACTTCGAGATCAAGAACACAAATAGAACATGACGGAATGACGGGACGCCAGAGGGCAAAGGATTCTATTGAAGAGCTGGATAACATTATAGTCAGCGATATACAACAAATCAATAGTGAAGAAATGATATATGATGAAACATCCCAGATTAACATCAAAAGTCTGCCTTGTCTGTAAATAATATAAAAATATAAGCACTTTATTATTTTCTGAAACCATTGCAACGTAATTCAGCAGAAAGGTCTGCATTTGAAGTGTGCTCCCCACTGTGAAAACAGAATTTAGTCCCAGGGTTATTTGCCAGTTACAGCTGTTTATTTGACGCAGCAGTTGGTCCATTTCTTTTGTCAACATAATGAAGGTAACCAGGGCAGGATCACAGATTCAAACCATATTACTCGACTAATCCTGCTGCGCTCTAATCCATGAAAGCTCACTTTTTAGGATTAAAACAATTGCAGGTTTGAAAAATCAAGACAGTGCTCGAACCTTTGTACACAGATGTATTTTGAGATTACTGAATTATGATGGAAGTACTACCCTTCTGAGAAACCACACTATTTGTGTGTCTCATTACCAGGCCCAATCACAGGGCATGCGAATTTAAAAACAAATGGAAATCCGTATTATGCAGTAAATGAAAAAGTAGAATCTCAAGTGCTTATTTTGAAGCCCATTGCGCCGCCAGTGCATCACTTTTTTGATGCACCAGTGGCTCAGAGTGCAGACCCTAGTCTACGGGAACACGCAAAGCCACTTTGCATGGCTATATATGGCCTCGTAATATGAAGTAAGGCAAAGCAGCACAAGTCACTGCGTTGTAATACTCTGTGTCAAAGAGATGTTCCATGGGCTTTGCAATGGTTGCTCCCATGCAACATCTACGGATTTTGACGCATTCCCAGATTTACAAGGACTTGTAAACCTAGGAATGCTTCCAAAGCCTATGCCTCTCCGGGGGAAGGCATAACAAGAAGAAATAGCTTTATTTCTCCTCATATTTTCCTCTTTCCATGCAAAAAAAAAAAAGAAAATGGCTCCATTGATATGTACAGGAAGATGTCTATCATTGGTAGTCTGGTCTGCCCTGTTCCCATGATGCACTGGGCCAGGGACAGACTAATTTGCATGTAGCCAGGTTCTGAGCTGGGATGGTGCAGTGAGCTAAAAAACGGTGATGGATCAAGCCCTGATCTTTGGACTGGGTAAGAGTGGTCTGCTTAATTCAGACACTCTGTTCATCACCACCCCCTTTTCTGTATCATTGGTACAACACAGAAGCCCTTGCACCATGGTGCAAGGAAGCCAAAATGGCAAACAAGCACAGTGGGAAAGGTCAGAAATGTGCTGATTATCATAAATACAACACATTCCTGTCCTTTCCTTTTAACACAGTGCAATGCAGCAAAGACCCTTAATGTGCTGCCCTGCTTGAAAAACTTGCAAATTAGGCCCTCAGTCTGCTTCTCAAGCCAGACATTCAGGGCCTCATTTACAACATTTTTGTGCAAAATAGCGCCACAAGGCTACTTGCTGCACTCCTCTATTGCCAATGCAGGCACACTTGCACAATGATGCAAGAGTGTCTGCATTTTATCAGAACTGTTTTTCTGCATGATTGGGCACCTTCCTGCACAAAAAAAATCAATGGAGACATTTGACAATTTCTATGTGTGGTGAAGAATACAGCACCCATAGAAAGAGTAAAACAAGGAGGAAAAATAAAGTAATTTCTCTTCATTACGCCTTCCATGAGGATTCGCAGTTTTGATGCATTCCCATGGTTACAGATCCTTATAAATCTGGGAATGTGCCAAAAGGCACCGCAATGCCCATGGAACGCCTCCTTCACGTAGAGTAAGGCAACAAAGGGCTTTGTGTTGTCTCATAGATATGATTGTGATGCCTGCGCCACCGGACCGTAAAGTGACACTCCAGCGGCGCAGGCCTCTTTTAAATAAGGGGCCGAAGTTTAGTTCATGCACAACTGTTTTGTGCAGCATTTCACGTTATAGAGTTCACAATGTGATTATAGTAGCTGGGACTAGCAGAACCTATTCACAAAGCCAATTGTGAAAATGCGTAGAAGCAAATTCCATGTACTGATGGATTTACTGGGGAAGCACTTTTTCACTTTCTACGTAGGCAGCTACCTGATTTTCATTGTCATTGACTCTGCATTTTACATATTTGTGACACATTGTTTAGTCTTTTCCCTGACCTTCGAAAGATGCATTATATCATGCACTGACTATGTTAGTGTGGTGTGTGTGTCTCACCCTTGCCAATTAAAACAAACAAAATTAATTGGCACAAGCGTTGTCTGTGATCCAGCGTCACAATAGAAATTCTGTCTCTATATAAACACCAATCTCTACCTAATACTCACCATACTAATCAAAACTAAGGCCCATACAACTGAGACAGATAAGTGTGCAGCTGAATCATATGGCCTAATTAAACGCTCTATCTAAACAAACTATGTACATTATATACAACTGCAGTATAACATTTTATTCATTGACTCTAGAAAAACATTTTAATTAGACCATTTTGGTCAATGGACATAGCTGATGGTAACGACTAAAATAATCAAGACCAGCTTGACATTTTAAGTCTTTTATTTTTAAGTTTCAAAGGTTCAGTTTCAAAATCTTAGTTAGCTCATTTATTAATTTCAAACATCTTTAATAAATCAGTATTATCCATTAATTTATTTGCACAAAAGGTCTGGCACTTCAAAATTGCACAAAATTAATGAATTAAAATAAACATCAACCCTGAAAAAGAAAAACATTTATTATGCAATCAGTATCCTTACGTGTCCATAAGCAAATCGGACAGCACTTCGCCCTCAGGAACAGTCAGCCCCGCTCCCCTCAATGGGCTAAGTTTTTATACCTTTTCTAACTCACTAATCTAGCTAAACGATATATTTTTAATAGTTTCCAACACCCTGAGTGGTTGCTGTTTGTCAGACCACCATGAGGCCACCGCTTCCAAATATTAAAACGTCACTCGTCATTGTCCATTGACATGAAGCGACACCGGCTTCCGAAGGATTGATACGGTATCCAAAGTCATTTCACTGTTTCCTCCATAGCTCGGCCAAACCATCCCTTGTCACTTCCTTTGCCTTGTAAGAATATCTTTCAGAGCACATTACGCACAAGTCTCTTTGTTTAGGCTTCAGTTTCTTTCAAAGAATAGTTTTTGTGGAAAAGCTTCAACATGACTGTGCTTGGCTCTGCTCACATACAGGCTAACCATCATTTTTCCAGAACTAGGCCTCAAGCCTTTCTCTCGGGCTAGTATGCAAACAAACACAAAAGAAAATTTAATACAAGAAAAGAAAGTTGTTCTGTTACCCAACTTCGATTACTAATGTTATCCCATTAGTACAAGTCACCTAACAGAAGCACATTAAAAAGCAGCACATTTATAATTTACCTTTCTTCATAAAATCCAGCATAAATCTGAAATGATGAAAAGAAATACAAACACAACATAGAAAACAACATAACGTAGACATTACCATATATAAATTAAACACATGCCATCAATAAATCAGCCGCATTAATGTTGACAAAGACAATAGGACAAACAAAACAACATTAGTTATGTATTATTAAACGCACCAGCAAATGCAACAAGAGCACATTTATCATTAATCCCGCGTGTAATGCAATGATGATCTTTTAATCTAGATTGATTTAATACAACAAACATGCAATAACACATTAATATATTAGTTCATATTACAAGGAATTAATTTCACAAGCCAGAATAAAATTATTTCTGAAACTCGCACCATCAACTCCCTCATCTGGTGATTTCAAAATCACCAAACAACACCCAAAATTTAGAAAAATTTTGAACCCAATTTAGAGACGTCATATTTTGAGTTCTTTCAGTATTAGTCTCCCTAAACCCCTGTTTCTGCTGTTTGCTCAACACTATCAAACTGAGCCCTTCGCATTTCCTCTGACTCATATTCCTTCTCCTGCTCCTTTCTGAGTTTATAAATCCTCCTCTTTTCTTTCTGATGCTTCTTTCTTTTGTGAATCATGCAGCTAATATTTAACAGCAATATCACCATAATGATGACAATCACTGGATAGAGCACTTTGCCGATAATTGAGCCACCAATCTCTGAAAACCATTCTTTAATTGCCTCAATCCTTTTGCCTATTCGTTCAGCGAAATTTTCTTCCTCCAGGGGTTCTATCTCTTCCTGAAATACTGTTATGTTCTTAATAAGCGACTCTATATTCCGACTCTTGTCAGGAATATATGTACAACAATGCTGGACATGTAAAATCCCACAAACTCCTCCCTCTTTTGCAAGCAGAATGTCTAATGCAAGATGATTCTGCATAACCATGCTCCTGGTAGCAACAAGTTCTGTGTTGACTAATTGGAAACCACTTGCTGTATCTGTAGACAATCTATCTACAATTGTGGAAACTTTTCTAATTTTGATTGAATTCATGGTAATTCCTACCATAGGAATGACTGCACCAAAGATGTCTCCCAAGACTTCTGTTAAACTTTCTCTTTTGAACCTGTTCAGGTGTTCACCAAATTCAAAGGTACCCTTTTCATTTCTGTCAACATGAAAATTTTTGGGAAATACTAATCCAAGATAGCACGTCCCATACCAATGGTCTGGGAGGCTAAAATATACCTTATTACCACAAATAAAATAAATTCCAGGAAAAATTGGATCTTTACCACCTTTAAATCCCCATCCCCTATGATACGATAAGTATCTTCACATTGACTAGCACCAACAAAAAAGTTATCATATAGTATGTTATCTCTTCTAATGCAAAATTTACCACTAACTGGTTCATCTATATGTATGGCTGCATATGTGTTAATACCATTAAGCTTAGTGTCCTCCATTTGCCAGTACTTAGACTTGGCATGTTTAAGCACCTCATTTCGTTTGTAAATAGCCCTTCTCTCCTCAACCATATTCAGGCAAGTCTTTTCTTCTGCTCTCATTTTGCATGTTAGATTATTTCTATAAGCATATTCATAATTAAGCTCATTAGTTACTAAAAAGAATTCCCTCATCTGCTTTGCAGGCTTTACTTTATTTAAGCAATTTACAACTTTGAGGTTTGCAAAAACCTCATCAAAGTCTGAGTAATAATACTCCAGACGACCAGTTTGATAAAACAAGCTAGCAATTACACTGCAAGTGATGCCATATGTGAGAGGTAACATGTTATAAGTAACCCCCTCTGAGACAGAAGCAGGCAGCTTCACACAAACATAGCAATCCTTTACATTCATTACTTTAACATATTCAGACAGAAGCCTAGAAAATGAATTGCTAGAAAAATCTCCAACAGATCTATCTTGATGGATCTCTGGATTATGCTCAATAACTCTGCTAGACTTGCCAGCATGTTTTTCTTGTTTAGTCTCTACTTTACTTGTTATATTAGTCTTAAACTTCTGTTTATCAATACCAAAAGGATATACTACAGCTAAAATTAACCAAACCAGTATTAAAAGAACCACACAAATTGAAGACATTTTGCAACATCTTTTCACAATAGAGCACCTTGAAGTATCAGAGCTAGGCATTTTTTCAAATGAATAAACAAAACAAAAATGTAAAATTATTAATGAACTATAAAACTAAAACTAAAATATAAAATATCCCCCCTTTTAAATTTTTTTTTCTCTATTTTTTTAAGAACCCTAAAACAGCTTTTCTTCGACCTTGCGTCACATGAACATGTGTTTTTCAGCTAACACAATTTCTTCGACCTTATGTCACCTAACACATTCTCTTCAGCCTTATGACAGGAACCCAAAACCCTTATCTAAAATTAAACAACTTCAATCATTGTCACTAGCTTCTTCCAAATCTTCTTCACTACTGCTTCCTACCTCAACAATTGGCGGGATAATGATGTACGTCCACTCTGGGGACTTATACTTTTGATTTGGCTTTATTACTCTTTTTGTCTTACGAGTGATTACTTCAATTTTCTTATTCTTTTCGTCTTTCTTATCAGAGTCACCTCCCTGACTAGAAATTTCGTTAATCTGCTCTTTTGATTTCTTCACCAGTTTGAATTTCAAGTTTTCTTCTGGCCAAATATCTCCTTTCCTCAAGATTTTCTTTTTTGGCACGTTTTCGTTACTTTCAGCTTTCCAAGCTTTTTTTCTGAATTTTCTTATTTCAGACTCTTCATCACTCCCATCTGTGTCTGTTTCTGAGACTTCAAATCTGTATCTAGGAACTTCTTTACTCGGCAGCTTCACTCCATTAGGAACATCATCCTTACAACTGGTACTTGGTAATTCTTCCTCTTCTTCAGGGATCACATTTAGCTTCCCAGTTTCAGAATTCTTGCTCCTGCACACAGAGCTACTCTTTTGCCTTTCAATACTCTCCTTGTTCAGATTGTTATCCTGCTCAGAGTCTTTTTCTCCTGAATCTTATTTTTCTTTCAAATCTTCATCAACATCTTGATGTCCAGTCACAATTTCCAGATCTTTTTCATTCAAGGCCTGATCTGCGTCTAGATTTTCCAGATGTTGATCTTCTTGCTGGTCATCAGATTCTTGATCTTCAGGATCACCTTCTGAATCAGAATCAGTTGTTGTCTCACTTTCTTCGTCAAGATTATCAGGAGGTGGTACACGAATGGTATGGCTTGCATGCACCCACCTTTTCAGACCTCTACACTTAACAGCATTTGTTGTGACAAGAATTACTTGTCTTGCCTTTTGCCATCTAGGTACTAAGCAGTTTCTCCTTCGATGCACTTTGGTTCTCACCCAATCTCCAGGCAACAGATAATGAGCTTGTTCTTTCTCCTTAGTTATTACATCTGTTCCCACCAGATGAAATACAGAATTAACTACATCAGAAAGGTTCTGACAGTATTCAATGATTGCACTATCATTAATACTCAAAAGCTTGCCAACTGGAACAAATGCTTGCCTCATTACTCTGCCCATCAAGATATCATGGGGACTAAGGCCTGTCCTTTTCTCTGGAGTACTTCTTAAAGACATCAGAACAAGTGGAAGAGCATCTGTCCATTTCACTCCTGTGGCTAGACACATTTTTGAAATCCTGTTTTTTATTGTTCCATTCATCTGCTCTACAACACCTGATGCTTCTGGTCTGTATGCACAATGCAGCTTCTGTTCGATGTTTAAAGCTTCACAAATCAGTTTTAGCAAACTGTTTTCAAAATGCGTTCCGCGATCACTTTCAATGGTTACCGGAAAGTCATATCTAGGTATGATCTCCCTCAAAAGTAATTTTGCCACAGTGACTGAGTCATTATGACGTGTTGGGAAAGCTTCCACCCATCTTGAAAACAGACAAACAAATACAAGCACATATTTCAGCTTGTTGTGCTTTGGCATATCCATGAAATCCATCTGTAATCTGGTAATAGGACCACCCTCCCGTCCTATGGTTCCCAAACTTACAACAGTTTTCCTGTTTGGATTCATTTGTTGACAAGCCAAACATCTTTGGCAAAGTGACTCTGCTATGATTCAGAATTTTGGACTGAACAATGTTTCTCTGAATAGTCTAATCATGGAATCTCTCCCTAAATGCCCTGGACCATGGTACATCTGTGCCATGTCAGCAATCATGCAATTTGGCATTACAGGTCTGCCATCTTTGTGGACCCAAACTCTATCTTCCTCTCGCTGTCTGCACTCTGCTTTTAACCATGTGTTTTTCTCTTCTTCATCTGCCTCATCTTGTAATTCCTTTACTCCCTGCCATGTTTCAACTACAGATATTAGCATGAGAGAGTTCAACGTGTGACTTTTGTCTTTTTCTTGATTGATTGAGAAATTATTCTTTGCACAGTACCTTACAATTTCACCTTTAGTAATGTAATCCTCACCCTTTTTATGAGCTGCACATTTTACCACAGCAATTTTTTCTGGTAATTGAATGACATCAATCAATCTTTTGATCAATTTTGCATTTCTGATTGGCGTTCCCGCAGAGGTGAAATGACCTCTTTGAGACCAGAGCTGACCATAGTCATGAACTACGCCATACCCATACTGACTATCAGTCACTATGGTCACTTTTTTACCAGCTGCTCTTTCACAAGCTCGAATTAAACCAATTAATTCTGTAATTTGAGCTGAACGAATCCCATCAAGAGGTGAACCCTCTACAACCTCTGAAACAGTACATACTGAGTATGCTGCTATCAGAATTCCTTCCTCTGATCTTAGACAGGAACCATCAACAAAGTAAACCAAATCAGATTCAGGTAAAGGAACATCTTTTATGTCCTGACGAGGTTTGGTGCAGTAATCTACAACATCCAGGCACTCATGATCCATGTCATTCTCATTGTTAACTTCAGTAACAATACCATCCGGCAATAATGTGGAAGGATTTAAATTCACACATCTTGCAATTGAAACATTATTTGATCCCAGAATTGTGTTCTCATATTCTGTCAACCTGTTACTGGTTAGATGCTGAGTTTTGCTTCTGGTAAGAAGAATTTCAACTGAATGAGGTACATATACTTTTACAGGAAATCCCATAATGATACCCTCACTTTGTTCAAGACTTACACTTGTTGCAGCCACTGCTTTTAAGCAACCTGGCAAAGCTTTTGCAACAGGGTCCAAAACAGCTGAGAAATAAGCAATGGGTTTTCTCAGTTTTCCATGTCTCTGGATCAGGACTGACAGCGCACAACCTTCCCTTTCAATGCAGTACAACTCAAATTCTTTCTCATATTATGGCATTCCCAAAGCTGGAACTTCACATAAGCTTCTTTTTAACTGTTCAAAGGCTTCTAATTCTACTTTTGACAATCTGATTGAATCTTTTATGTCTGCTTTTGTCAGTCTTTGTAGTGGTTTTGCAATTACCGAAAATCCACTAATCCATTGACGACAATATCCAACCATTCCCAGAAACATTCTGACCTGTCTTTGTGTTGTCGGGGGCTGAATTGCTCGAATCATTTTAATTCTTTCAATAGTCACTTGTCTTATTCCCTTTGCAATTCTGTGACCAAGATACTTTACTTCTTGTTTGCAAAACTGTAATTTCGCAGGTGACACTTTATGTCCCTCATCTGCCAATCTATTTAAAAGAGTAATGGTGTCAGTTACACAATTTTCTAGTGTCTTTGCTGCCACAAGCAAGTCATCAATATACTGAACCAATGTAGAATTTCCAGGCAATATCAGATCTTCCAGGGATTTCTTTAATAACTGATTAAAGATAGATGGACTCTCAGTATACCCCTGTGGGATACGACACCATGCTAAAATACGATTCTGGAACCTAAATGCAAAAATTTGCTGGCTCTCTGGATGCAGTGGAACTGTAAAGAAGGCATTACACAGGTCAATGACTGTGTACCATTCTGCGTCATGCAGAATCTGATAAAGAATTACCGCAGGATTTGGAACAATTGGGCAACATGGAACAACAATTTGGTTAATTTTTCTTAAATCCTGAACAATTCTATATGTTCCGTTTGGCTTTTTGATACCCATAATCGGTGAATTACATGGGCTACTCTCAATCTCTTTTAGTACACCTTGACCTATGAACTTCTCAATCACTGGAATGACACCTTCAATTGTCTCAGCTTTCATTTTGTATTGTGGAACATTCGGAAAATCTATTCCATGTTTTACAGTAATTTTTACTGGATCTACATTTTTCATAAGACCCATATCATTCCCAGTTAAGTCCCAAATTTCTGGTTTGACTGGCTTTTTGAGCTCTTCTGGCAAATCATTTTTGTCAAAGACAGGAAATAATAATGTCTTTTCTTCTTCAACCATCAACATTGTCAATTTGTAAAGACCATCTACTTCTGATGTTTGTAACTCAATGCCATCTGGTGAGCAATATATTTTGCAATTCATCTTGCACAATACATCACGACCCAACAGATTTACTGGACTACTGTCACAAACCAGAAACCTGTGTTTATCTTTGTAGTTTCCAATTTCAACTTTTACAGGCTCTGTCAGACTTGTTTTAATTTGCTGATTTGCTACACCTACAACTTGGATGGACTCACCAGAGAGAGGAAGGTTTTCTATTTCTGTTGATCTAACAGTAGAACAGGTAGCACCTGTGTCCACAAGAAAAGTGATATCTACATCATTCACTTCACCATTAACAAATGGACCAGACTGATCTACCTCAAGAGTGGGTCCAAGCACACACTCTTCTTCCTCTCTCAGGCACCGTCATGAGTAATCTTCTGATGAATCACTCTCTTCCTTACCTTTTAACCAAAACTGCTGAGGAGCATTTGACATACTCATTTTTGACCCATTATTTACCTGATTACCTCCACAGAAACATGTTTCTGGTGTAAACCTTTGAGCATTTACACAGTTTGGAAATGGTGCTTGTGGAATCTGGCTCTGCTGAATTTGGCTCTGCTGAATCTGGCTCTGCTGATTCGCTACCTGTCGCTGTAGCTGTCGCTGCTGACTTAACTCATTTAATTGCTGCTGTAGCTGTTGCTGTTGCTGCTGATTTAACTCACTCTGCATCTGTGGATTTAATGAAGTATTTTTAAGATTTCTGGGCAGGTTTTTACACTTGCCCTTCCAGTGTCCGATTTCGCCACAATTAAAACATGGGAGCTTCTGTTTTAGCTCTTCAACATTTACATTAACTTTAGGTTTATTATTAAAATTATTCTTAAATTTGCCTTGATTCTGTTGCACATTTTTATTATCAAAAGCCATTTGCTGTTGTTCAGCTACTTTCACTTGTGCCCACATTGCTTTCTCTTTAAGGTTTTTCTGCTTGGCATCTATCTCATCACTGCAATATTTTGCCTTTCTCAGGATGTCATCAACCGAAAGTGATTGCCAGCACACAATCCCATTTTTAATCATCTCACCAATTTCAGATCTCAGGCCGTAGACAAATCTGTAAATAAAGTGGCTCGTGTCCTTTTCACTTAATTTTTCATAGCCACTGTACTGTTTAAATACTAACAGCAACCTTTCATAAAAAGAATGTACTGATTCTTTTGGCTCTTGATTTGTTCTGTCAATTTTAACCCAATCTACTTCTTTCGGGGGAATTTTCCCTTTCAGCCAATAAATTACTTTATTATACATATCCATAACATCTTTGGATGGGGCACCTGTAATTGTGTCTCGAGCAGGTTCTTCTTTTGGCCAACTCACAGAAATTTTGCATTCTGTCCAAAGATCTGATGGGACAACAATGTCAAAAAATCCATCCAGATCAATCCACAGAACTTTTGACACTTTATTAAATCTGTCCACCTGTCAATACCATTCAACAGGCTTCTCTCTCAGCCGAGGAAAATCATTGGTAAACAACAGAATATCCTGTCTGGACCAAGGGACATGCACATATCCTCCACCTGCTATTTCCCTCATTGGAAATTCTGAAACAGTTTCACTTCTGACTCCTTTGTCTTGTTCTTTATTCTTTGGCCATTTCATTCTCCATTTTCCTAATTCACCTAATCTTTTCAGAAAAGCTATCAATTCTTTAATATGGGTCCTTCTTCCAGCAGTATTGAGATTATCAATATCTTTTTCGGAAAAATCCACTCTATAATGTTTCTGCAAATGTTTCTGTTTGCTCAGATCAATCTCTAATTCAGCAGCCATTTCTTCCAGTTGCTCATACCTGTTTTTCGTTTTCCACTGAATACTCTTACAAATAAAAAGAAGTTCATCATCCTGATACAATCTTAAATTGTCAGTACCAATTGTGCCAATTATTAATTGCTCCAACTCATCTTTTAATTTTGCAACATCAAGCTTTTTAAATGGGGGGGCGTGGCTTGGACGCCGATGGCGATGGTCGCCTGAGAGCTCGGCTCCGGGACTGAGCCCGCGATTATCCTGCAGATCGGAGTCCGCGGGGTACCCTAGCCCCCGCAAACCGATGTACGGACCGATTGGGACCTGCCGAGGCACCCGGTGACACTCGAAAACGGGTTGACCTGACAGAAAATCGAAGTTTGGGTCCCCGCGGAGTGCGACCCAAGATGGCGCCCGGGCCTCTCCGTCTCCTTGGCCGGAACTCTCAATCTGGAAGAGCGTCGTTGACCACGGCGCACCCTCCATCTCCTATCTCCCAGTGATGTGATGGTCTGGATGTCGCTTTGATCGGAATTTGAGCGCGGTGACCGCTCCTGGATGGTCGGAGGACTACACCATCGTGGCCCTCGAATCACGGACGCCTGGCGGCCCTATCTGTGCTGCCGACCCCCTGTGCTGCACCCGTCCGCACCCCGCCGAGTGACTGGCCTCCATGGGCAGCACGGCGCCTCGGCGCCACAAAGTCTCCGGTAGTGTTGGTGACCCTCGTTCCAGATCCTCATCGGCCAAACGGGCCTGCCCGACCTGGCGCCGATTGTCCCCGCCTCCTCCTCAGTGCCCTCCGACGACGCGGTGGTGGCGCGACCCGAGGTTGTGGAGGACCAACAGGCCCTGGAGACGGAGATTGTCGGCCCTCGACCCAAAGACAACTTGCCGAGAGGGACATAGCCGACGCCCGCAATCGGTGGTGCCTCCGTCTGGCTCTCCACCGTGGGACTCCTGCGCCATGGGAAAACCGAGAGGACCCAAGGGGACTACCCCAGCTGCCTCAGATTCGGAGGCACCGAACAAAGATGATCGTGGGGACCCGGAGAGCTCTGGTGGCGCTCCATTGCAACAACAATTTGACCGGGTCCTGGAGGCGATCGCAACCACGCGCTCGGCCTTCCAGCAGGACATTGCTCAGGTGGCGACGAGTCTGGGCCTCCTTAGAGCGGACCATGGCAAGCTTTTGGATAGAGTCAAGGAAGTGGAGGGCTCAGTAAAGACCTTGGAGCCGGCACAGAGGACCCTGGCCGCGACGGTGAAGGATGCCCTGTCCCGGATTGAGGCCCTGGAGCGGCGAGCAGAGGACGCGGAGGGACGTAATAGGCGAAATAACATTCGAGTGGTGGGCCTGCCGGAAAAGATTGAAGATGGCGACATGGTGGCCTACTTGGAAGCCTGGCTCCGGGACACAGTGGCCCCGGAGGGCCTGTCCTCCTTCTACACCCTGGAGCGAGCACACAGAGTCCCAGCGAGGCCGCCGCAGCAGGGCCGTGCCCCGCGACCGGTGGTGGCACGTTTGCTGCACTTTCGGGACAGAGACCTCATCCTTAATGCCGCCAGACATAATGGCCCCTACAAGGTGGAGAATAGCCAAGTGAATATTTTCCCGGACTACACGTATGAGACCCAGCGCAGGTGGTTCTCTTTCCTGGCGATCAAGCGCGAGCTCCGGAGCGAGGGTATCCAATACTCGCTCCTGTTTCCTGCAAGGCTTCGCATAATCGTTGATGACAAGACTCAGTTCTTTGATTCCCCGGAAGACGTCTGTAGCTGGCTCGAACTCTATAGGGCTGGAAAAGATGGCTTTGGCTCGTCAGCTCAACTGGCAGTAGAGCCTGGACAGCGGCGGCGGTCCAAAAGAATTCGGAGTCGCCGTGGCCAGACAGGCAGACCTTCGACGGTGGAGACGTCGGCGGAGCGGAAGGGAGTGTTGGAGATGTTGTCTACGCTGTCTGGTTCACGAGATGGTCCCATTATAGAGGAAGCGGACCTTGGAGACGAGGGGGCACCAACGGACTCGGAGGAATCGGTGACCGACAGTGTTCACACGCCGGTGATCACTCCAAACTCGGTTGAGGACCTTTTGGATGGACAGGGATGACGGGGTGAGCTACTTCCATTTGGGTGAGGGCCCGCGGCGGGGGTCGGCGATTGCTCATGATCTCCGGTGAAAATGGGGGTGGGGTGCCCTGCTCATGACATGATCTTTTGTTTTGGGCTTACTTTAGTCTTGGTAGCCCGAGAATCGAGGGCCCATTGCCGGCGCCCAGCCCGCACCTAGCCCTTAAGGCCTTCCTGCAGTGGCGACTGCAGGATTAGTTGGGGACTGTGGGATTGTTGGAGACATAGTTTGGATGGGAACTAGATGGTACTATTTGGGTCCTGTTCTGGGAAGGGTGGGAAGGGGTTTGGTTCGAACGGGGGTTGTTGTTTTTTGGTTGGGGAAAATGGCCGCCATCAGTGTTGGGATGCTTGTTGCTCTTTCATTGTTGGGACCCGGATGGAGAGACCTGGCGCGGACGATATGGGACATGGCTGATGTTACTAATGTGAAATGCATCACTTGGAATGTGCGGGGGCTTCACACTATGTCTAGACGCCACAAAGTCCACGCTTATTTAGTGCGTAGAGGGGTGCAAATGGCGCTGCTGCAGGAGACCCATCTCAACAAGGCGGAAGGGGCGGCGCTACAGCGTAGGTGGAGAGGGCAGGTCTTCTACACTTCGTACTCAGCATATGCCAGGGGGGCGCTGATTTGGATTAGAGCTGGGGTTCCTTTTCAGGTTACGAAATCAGTGGTGGATCCGGAGGGTCGCTACGTGGCCATCTCAGGCACACTGGGGGGGATGGACCTAAACCTTTGCTGTGTTTATGCGCCTAATGTGGACCAGCTTGCCTTCCTTTCCAGGTTATCGGGCTCGTTGGCCCACTTCTTCTCTGGGCCCCTCCTGCTCGGAGGGGATTTTAATTCAATAGTGGACGTGGAGGCCGACCGCTCGCATCCCCCCCTCCCTGACTCGCCGATTCGCCGTGTGGCTAAAGGTAGGAGGGAATGGCAGACACACTGGGGACTTACGGACATCTGGAGGACACAACACCCCGACGCTAGGGACTACTCCTACTTCTCGGGCCTGCACGAGTTGCACGTCCGTCTGGACGGGTTTTTGGGCTCGGCAGAGTTGGCTTCCGCAGCGGTCTGAGGTTCCGTGACAATTGTAAGTGGTGTTTTCGACTCGCACGAATATGGTCGAGTCTGGTATCTATGAACCGCAAATGACGAGTTTAGTAAGTGTGCGCAGTTTCGCTGTGCTAACTTAAACCGTTCGTTTGTTATGTGGGTTTTTCATCTGTACCCATGGGTTCCATCTTAGATACAGCATCCATTTTGTCTCTTGCCCTCAAGTAGCCAGCGAATGGACGTTGTCCGCTTCGCGACCCTGGGACTCCCAAGATATTTGCGGAAGACACATGTCCTTTGTAAGTGTCTTTATGACGAGGGGGATGCTACTGTAAAGCAGATGGCGCCGCTCGAGGCTCATCTTGCCGCACGGACTTATTGTCTCAGCCGTGCATCTCATTTGGCACGTCCCTTTGATGCCTGTATCTCGTGTTTCCCGATACCTCCCCTTTTACACCCTTTCCGATCTCCCCACTGTCTCCGTCTTCCTCTGCACCTGTCTTTGTTCCTATTTCGATCTGTTTTACTGCTGATTGGAATTCGCTAATGATGGGAAGATGGGTTTTTACAGTTGGGAACCACCAAATGTTTCCGCACTTATGTTCCGGACCTCATGTGTATCAAAGTGACCAAAGCGACCCCTCTGGGGGATAATGGTGGGAACCGGGTTGTAAACTTTTGTGTGCCATGTTGTCCTATGGGTAAAAACTGTATAAAAGGAGCGATCCACAGAACCAATTTGAAGCAGTCTCCCCGAACTAGACTCGATGTACTTCCTGTGATTTCTGTGTTCCCTGCAGCAAATAAACGTTGAATCTTTGACGCCGAAGGAAGTGTCCCGTGTCTCTGTCATTCGTACGCCGGAGCAGGTTACCCACGAAGGTTTCAGGTGTTGTGCCCTGGCACCGCTGGGTCTTAAAGAACCCAGTCCTTCAGTTGGCGCCCAACGTGGGGCTGCATCAGTGGTACCGGTCCAAGCCCGACAATCGTGAGGAACTTCGTGTGAAATCTCCGAGGGAAGGTGCACTCCGCTTCATCGATCCTGTTGTCGAAACAAGTGGCCCGAAGACTTTTCCCGCGAAGATTCCCGCCTCCTGACGGCTGCGACAGACTGCTGCCCTGACTGTAGACCTGTTTTGGCGCCTGGCGTAGATCTTGGTATAGCGAGACGATTGACGGGCCTTCCTGGTGACGCCATCGATCTTTGAGTTAAGTATTTGTGGGTCGCTCCCAGAGTTCTTGGTTGTTGACACTTTAGCGAGTGTTTTTGTTGTTAACGCTGTGTGAGTGTTTTTGTCGGTGACACTTTGCTAGCGTACTTTGTTGTGTTGTTTGACGACTGCAGCCGCCAAAAACCGAGGGTTTTGTTCTTTGCTGGGACTTGGTAAATCCCGTAACCCTTGAAGTTTGTGAAACTCGGCTAGTGTGCAAGATGCCTGGCCGCAGTACTTTGTTTAGTTGTTTCAGGCCTTGTGGTACGGATTCCCGACTGGAGGACTCGTGTCCGATACCTCCGGTTGGAACTCCCACGTATGAACTATATAGCAAACATGGGCTAGGCCCGATTACTTTTAATGAATACTGGATCAAATATACGAAGAAAGATGGTGACCTTCGCTGGCCACCACATGGTAGCTTCGAGGCACCGATCTTAGATAATCTAGAGGTTAAATTGTTCGCGAAAAAGTCAAGGCCGGCCATGTTTGATGCCTTTCGGTTGTGGCGTAAAGAAGCCCGACAGAAAGAAATCAGACAGACTAAACGAAATCAGCGAGATAGTGCTGGTACCATTGTAAAGAAAGCAGAGCAGTTCCAGCATGATAAAGAGGTTAGGGAAAAGGAAGTGTTTGACAGATTACAGCGTATGACTATAGATAAATGTTATCCCGCCTTGCCTACGGAGTCGGAAAAGAAGGAAGATGCAGTTGAGGATCCTTTAATGTCTTATCTTATGAAGTCGCCACCTCCGTACGTACAGGGTACCACAGCCCCTGTGATTCCCCCTGTACCTGTTCCTGCACCTATTCTTCCTTTGCCTGTGCCTGTTCCTCAACCTGCACCCGTTCTTCCGACTGTTCCTGCTCCTTCCTCTGTTTCTATTCCTACTGCTCCTCCGCTTCCACATACTCCTGCTCCCGCTACTGCTCCTGCTCTGTTAACCCCTGCGGTTGTTTCTGTTTCTACTCCTTCACTTGTTAGTCCTGTGTCCTATACTTCTCCCTCTACTCGTAGTCGTAATTCTCCTCTTGCGGCTAGCTTCTTTCATTCGCTCGGACCTGTTCATGGGTCCGCTGGTTCCGACGGTCCTCAGAGACGTAGTCAGCTTCCTGGAAACAGAGAACGCGTTGCGCTATACAACATGGCGATGGGTTGGATGGTAAATCCTCTTAGAAGTCCACCCCGTGTTGTCCTCGAAACATTTTGTCAATTCAATATACCAACCCAGAGGTATGTGTTTAATGAAATGTGTAAGTTCCTTCACGATCAGATAGCGGCCGATGCACCTGATGAGGTGCTGACCGCCCTGTCTGACCTTCAGCTTCAGTTCTCGAATGGACTGATAGTGGATACTAACGTCCGACGTGCTGTTGAGCGGTTACTATCTTTTCGCCCCGCTCCGATCCCTCATGCATTGTTTGTCGAGGATGTTGAACAACAGCCAGACGAGTCTGGCCAATATCCCATGCGTGAAGTTCCACCGGTTTGGATACCACCTAATCCTAATGCTCAACCTCCGACGACAGTGGGGCATTTCCAGAGAATATGGATACATCTTCCATGGAAACGCTCGGAAGTGTTACAGGTGAAGCAATCTTTGCCTGACCCTCGCAAGAATCCTTCAGGGTATTACAAAGAATTATCGCAGCTCGTAGATGCTACAGTAATGAATCTAGCCGATATCGACATGTTGTTCGGCAATGTCGTACCGCAACCGGTATGGGCTAAGATTCGCCATGAAAACCATCCGAATGAATTAGGTGGTGCTTGGGCTGCTATTGTCGCGGCAGATGCCGGACAAACGGCTGCTGCTAAACCCGACCAGCTGATTGTTGATCTTCCTCAACGAATAATAGCGTTAATGAAAACTCTTATGCCAGCCATGAGGGTGAACTGGGACAAATTGTCAGCCTGTAAGCAAAAGAAGGACGAGAGTGTTTCCGACTTCTTCACGAGGTTCGAGGAGGCATTCGTTGACCATAGTGGACAGGATATGGGTACTGAGGGTGGTCAAAGGTTGTTTGTGGATAAATTTGTTTCGAACTTACTGCCCGATTTGAGCAATAAATTGAGGAATTCAGAAAGTGCATGGGCCGTTTCTACTTCAGCTCAGATATTGGCTACGGCACAATATTATGAGAACAGAGAGAAAGAAGAGAGCGACCGCGCTGATAAAAAGACGAAAGAGCTCAAAACTAAAGTGCTGCTTCAGCAAGCGTATCCTCCACGTTCAAATCAGAATAATTCACAACAGAATAGATCGCAGCCACAATCAAACCGATCTCAAACTCGTAATGACTCCTCTTCCCAAAGATCTTCGTTAGGGTACAATCAATGTGCTTATTGTAGACAAGAGGGTCACATAAAATTCAATTGTCCTGTTCTAAATGAACGTAATAGTGGTAACTCGTCTAGAGGAGGTCGGGGTGGTTCGCAGCAGGCATCCCGTGGTAGAGGTCGTGGTACTCAGAACGATCGCTCAGATAACTCATCAAATTCCGATAATTGTTTCGATCAACGTGGATCGTCGCAAGGACGATCTGCGCAGTACAATGTAGACGATTATTACGTCGATCAGGGAACTGACGACTGTAATTACTAGGACAGCCATAGACAAGGAGAGGGAGTGGTATCAGTTCCGGTTGATCAGAGAGGGCCTTACGTCGCAGTTGCTACATCGGGCGTCGTTGAGCCTTTTCTGTTGGACACTGGTGCAGCGAAAAGTTCCATTAAGCATTCGAAACTCCCTGGCGCACCTTTGTCTGGCTTAACAAATGTTTCCGTTGGATTCTCTGGCGCCCCTGTTAGCAATCCAGTTTCGCGCCCTTTGCCCCTTAAAATTGGGCCACGTGAGCTAGAAGCTCCGTTGATTTTGACTACGGGTTGTGGTGAAAATCTTTTGGGCCTGGATTTGCTTAAACGTTTGTATACGACTTTGTATTGTTCTCCTGCGGGTGTAAAGCTTACGTTAGGAGAGAGGGTTGTCTCTCCCATGTACTTGTCCCTCGATAAGCTCCCACCGGAATTGAGTTCTCTTCCTGCGTCTTTGTGGGCAACGGGTCCGAATGATGTGGGCCTACTTGATATCTCCCCATATGTTGTTCAGTTGAAATCTAATGTGCGATTGCCACGTATTCCCCAATATCGTATCTCCCTTGATGGTGAACGAGCACTGTTAGCGATCATCTATGATTTGATCGAGAAAGATGTTATTGAGGAGACTCGGGTAAACGTGTGCAACAGCCCTGTGCTGCCCATTCTTAAACGTACTGATCCTTCAAAGCCGCCTGTTTATCGCTTTGTTATCGATTTGCGGGAGGTGAATAAAATTGTGGTTCCTCAATTCCCCGTTGTGCCTGACATCACGGCGCTACTGACTCTGATTCCAGCTTCTGCATCGTGGTTTTCGGTGATTGACTTGAAAAATGCGTTTTTCAGCATCCCGATTGCCGAGGAGAGCAGAGACCTTTTCGGTTTCTCTCTTGGTGGACGCAGCTTCCGGTTCAAACGCGCTCCTCAGGGCTACTGTGAAAGTCCATCTATTTACAGCCAAGCCTTGAAGGGTCAACTGGATGCGTTTAGGTTGCCGGCTGGTGCGGGCTTAATCCAATACGTTGACGACTTATTGGTGGCTGCTGATACTCAGGACATTTGCAAAATTGCTACGGTGTCGTTGCTGCAACATCTCTGTGAGTTAAATCACAAGGTGTCCCCTTCTAAACTCCAATATTGTTGTCAAGAAGTAACCTATCTAGGTCACTTATTGTCAAAGGAGGGAAGGAGGTTGACCCCAGAGAGAATTGCAGCAATTGCGCGCATGGCTGTGCCAACAACCCAAAGAGATGTGCGTGCCTTTTTAGGTATCACGTCGTACTGCAGGCAATGGATTCCAAATTTTTCATTGCTAGCGAAACCATTAGTGGCTCTTACGTGCAAGGATGTTTAAACTCCTTTACCATGGACGGAAGAATGTCAGAAAAGTTTTTCTGAATTGCGTGATTCATTGTGTTCGGCTCCTGTGTTAGGTACTCCTGACTACAGTAAGCCGTTTACGTTATATGTTCACGAGAGGGAAGGTTGTGCTTTGAGTGTCTTAACGCAACCTTTTGGTGGTAAGCAACGTCCATGTGCATATTTTTCCTCGACTTTGGACCCGGTAGCTAGAGCATTGCCGAGTTGTTTACGAGCAACAGCGGCAGCCGCGGTCTCCATCCGACAATCAGCAGGATTGGTCATGGATAATATGCTTACGGTGATGGTTCCGCATGCAGTCGATACTCTTTTAAATCGGACGAAAACTCAGCATTTGACGAGTGCGAGGTTGTCTGGGTACGAGTTGACGCTGTTGGCAAGCCACATTCAGATAAAACGTTGTAATGTTCTGAACCCGGCAACTTTGTTACCAATTAGCACAGAGTCAGATGAAGTAGCAGAACATGATTGCTACTTGAGGACAGAGGAGGAAACAAAAGGTCGAGTGGACCTTAAAAACACCCCATTGGAAGATCCGGACGGTACACTGTATGTGGATGGGTCATGCTTTAAGTTGCCGAATGGCGATGTGACTACTGCTTATGCTGTTGTAACGTTGAATACTGTTGTTGAGACGGCAAGATTAAATCAGAATTCTGCCCAAGCTGCAGAGCTGATCGCTCTTACTAGAGCGTGTGTGTTAGCGAAAGGGAAACGTGTGAATGTGTTTACCGACAGCCAATACGCATTTGGCGTCGCACATAGTTTTGGACGATTGTGGAGAGAGAGAGGTTTCTTGACGTCGCATGGTACGAAGATTCAGCATGGCCAGCTTGTGAATGATCTTTTGGATGCACTTACGTTGCCTAAGCAAGTTGCAATTGTTAAATGTAGTGCGCATCGTAAGGTCACGGATGATGTTGGTCGTGGTAATGCGTTTGCGGACGAGATTGCTAAGGAGACTGCCCGAAACCTTAGCACTCGAATGTATGTGACGAGTTCGGTTAGGTGGCCTACAGAATCGAGCATGTGTGAAGACACTATCGAAAGTGTGAAAGAAATTCAGAATGAGGCCACCGAGACTGAAAAGGCGAAGTGGAAAGAAAGTACGGGAAAGTTGGATGCGAATGGTTGTTGGATTGATTTGTCTGATCACAAAAGATGGATGTTACCGGATGCGTATGTGCTGGCCGTTGTGACAATGGCGCATGGGTTAGCACATATTAGCACGAAAGGTATTTGTAAATTGCTGTCTCCTGTATGGAAGAATGATGGTATCACGAAATGTGCTGAACGTCTGGTGAAGAATTGTATGGTGTGCATGATGTACAATCCTGGCAAAGGAACCCCAACTCCTCCTGGCAGTTTTGCTCCCCCTTCATGCCCCTTTGAGGTGATTCAATTGGACTTCATCCATATGGAGCGATGCAATAACCTGAAATACGTTTTAGTTGTGGTTTGCGCATTCTCCCGATGGATCGAGGCCTATCCTCTCAAAGACAATACTGCTTTGTCTACTGCGAAAATCCTGCTGAAGGAATATTTTCCTCGGTATGGAATGCCTAGAGTCGTGTGGTCAGATAACGGAAGTGAGTTTGTGGGTAGTGTGATGAAGAGTGTGTGTAAGGGCCTTGGAATTAATCAGAAATTCCACAGCGCCAATCATCCCCAGTCAGCTGGATTGGTTGAAGGGTACAACGGCACCCTCAAACTAAAGCTAGCGAAGATTCAGGCTACGACTGGTCTTTCGTGGCCTGACGCTTTACCTTTAGCATTACTGTCAACTAGGGCGACTGTACACTCCCGAGTAGGGCTTAGTCCCTATGAAATAGTGTTCGGCCGTCCTGCGAATGTGTGGGGGGTTCCTAGGCCAGGAATGTTCTGTGATCTTGAGTACCCAATGTTGATCGATTATCTTCATGACTTGACTGCTAAACTGAGGTTAATTCACCAACAGGTTTACGACGCATTGCCGACGCAGACGGAGGGTCCAGGCCACCAGCTCCAGCCCGGAGATTGGGTGGTGACGAGAAATTTTTCACGCAAGAATAACCTGGACCCGAGGTTTACTGGACCCTATCAGGTTCTCCTTGCCACGAGGACTGCTGTTCGTCTCGAGGGACGCAAGAATTGGGTGCATGCCACCCATACCAAAAAGGTCCCTATCCCTTTGCCGACAGACCCGTGGGTAAGGAGAGGCATTGCATCAACTGAAACTGAAGGATTGCCGGTGTTCGTACCTTTTAGCGACGCGCAGCCTGTTGGAGAATCCTCAGCGCAGCAGAAAGACACTGTTGAACAATTATCATCAAAAGACTCAAGACCAAACCACTCAACTGATCAGCGGGACGCTGTCTCTTCAACGGATCCTTTGTTTAACGAGCAGACACGTCCTGGGAAAACTCGATACTTTCTACGATCAAGCACTAAAGACTAATAAAAGATCCTGCTTTGCTGTATTGACAACTGCATTATCCCGTTTTTCGTGATCAGTTTTGAACATTCATATTACTGTGAATATTTCTGTATATATATATATATTGAGCTTCATTCCTTATACTTTTTGCTTTCACAGCTGAGAGACTTTGTTTTTGCATATATACATATTGTGCATTAAAGGCCGTAGGGCCGCGCGCGTACTTCCTTCTGGATAGTAGGTCTTGACGCTAGGTTAAAGGCCGTCGGTTCCTGGGAACTCCTAGGGATTGACTATTGCTACACAGAACGAAGTGCGTCAAGAAACGTTGCGGACGGTCGTAGGGAATGGCATTCTCGAAGCTGAATGATTTGGAAGGAGCTCAGGCTCATAGATTCAAGTTGCAGCAACTTAGTCGTACCAAATGTTTTATATTCCAACTGTTTGTATTGTTTTTGACTGCTTCTGCATTTTTGGCGGGTAGGGTGTATTATACGATGTCTTACTTCTTACCTTCTGCTACACCTACTCCTACTCCTGACCCTAAACTTACCTCCACTGTTTCTCCTCATTCCTTTCATATGTTACCGGAACACGAACAGGCTAGACGTGTAGAATTCCGCAACAATTCCTTTATTCAGCTCCTTCATCAGCATCAGTTGGTGGTTAACACTACTAATTGTTGGGTGTGTGGGTTGATGCCACATACTACGGATAAGGGAATTCCATATCTGGTGTTACCGTATAGTTCCCAAGGGTCAGCTCGAGCATTTCAAACAATGTTTCGAAGCGCACTGGGTTTCCACCCCATTCGAGAACCACGTTCCCCCTACTCTGGTCCTACCTCGTATCAAAAACCTTTGTCGATAGCAATAGAGGATTTAGATAGTGATATCTATGATCCCTCGCTTATTCCCGAAGAAGAGATACAGGCCTATAGGGTCCTAAGTAGAGGTGAATATAGTGCGTTCACTAGCGAAAAGCAGCTTAAAAGCTCGCCTCAGATATGGGTTGTACCCCACACTGGTAATTTTTGTCTCATGGGTCGTGGCCGAAGATCGCAAGCCCGACTTGGAGCGAGTGCTTGCACTGAAAATTACATTCTGCCGATGGTCTCGTCCCCTGTGTTTCTGGCTGCCAAGGGTACATACTTTATCTGTTATGATCGTGCATATGCATGGTTGCCCGCTGACTTCATGGGCTCATGCTTCATTGCAAATTTGTTGCCTCCAACGTTCACTGTAGATGCCGATTATCATAAGACTAGAGTTGTGCGAGGCGTAATTAGCGAAGAGGATACTGCCGGTCAAGAGGCAGGAGACTTTTTCAAGGGTTTCCTCCCGTTTTGGGGACCTATGGTTAATAGTAGGAACCTGAGACAGTTGACTCGAGTGGTAGAATCGACAGCTAATATCACTGCCAGTGCCCTTGGTAATATCACCACTGAACTTCAGGCGGAGAGACTTATGACGTTACAAAACCGTATGGTTTTAGATGTCATCTTAGCAGATCGAGGTGGGGTATGTAAGGTGATCCATTCGAGCTGCTGCATTTTCATTCCAGATAACGCTCCAACTGTCTATCAAGCCATCTCGAGGTTGCATAAGATCTCCGAATCCATACACGTGGATGTAGGGGATTGGACGCTACTTGGGTGGTTTTGGGGCCTGATGTCGACTTGGGGTTGGAAGATTCTGATGATCATCGGAGTCGTTGTGGTGTTCCTGTTCACGTGTTGCCTTTGTGTGCAGTGTGGTCCTGCCTTATGTGGCCTCTGTGCTACAACGTGTATGAGACAACCACCTGTTACCAAGGGGACTCGGTTGGACAGAGCTATGCTACAGCAACATCTCGATGGTCTGATGAATATCGAATATGATTCCGACTAGTGCTTGCCTACATGAGGGCAAAAGGAGCGTCTGAGGTTCCGTGACAATTGTAAGTGGTGTTTTCGACTCGCACGAATATGGTCGAGTCTGGTATCTATGAACCGCAAATGACGAGTTTAGTAAGTGTGCGCAGTTTCGCTGTGCTAACTTAAACCGTTCGTTTGTTATGTGGGTTTTTCATCTGTACCCACGGGTTCCATCTTAGATACAGCATCCATTTTGTCTCTTGCCCTCAAGTAGCCAGCGAACGGACGTTGTCCGCTTCGCGACCCTGGGACTCCCAAGATATTTGCGGAAGACACATGTCCTTTGTAAGTGTCTTTATGACGAGGGGGATGCTACTGTAAAGCAGATGGCGCCGCTCGAGGCTCATCTTGCCGCACGGACTTATTGTCTCAGCCGTGCATCTCATTAGGCACGTCCCTTTGATGCCTGTATCTCGTGTTTCCCGATACCTCCCCTTTTACACCCTTTCCGATCTCCCCACTGTCTCCGTCTTCCTCTGCACCTGTCTTTGTTCCTATTTCGATCTGTTTTACTGCTGATTGGAATTCGCTAATGATGGGAAGATGGGTTTTTACAGTTGGGAACCACCAAATGTTTTCGCACTTATGTTCCGGACCTCATGTGTATCAAAGTGACCAAAGCGACCCCTCTGGGGGATAATGGTGGGAACCGGGTTGTAAACTTTTGTGTGCCATGTTGTCCTATGGGTAAAAACTGTATAAAAGTAGCGATCCACAGAACCAATTTGAAGCAGTCTCCCCGAACTACACTCGATGTACTTCCTGTGATTTCTGTGTTCCCTGCAGCAAATAAACCTTGAATCTTTGACGCCGAAGGAAGTGTCCCGTGTCTCTGTCATTCGTACGCCGGAGCAGGTTACCCACGAAGGTTTCAGGTGTTGTGCCCTGGCACCGCTGGGTCTTAAAGAACCCAGTCCTTCAGGTCCGGTCTGAATACCTAACCAGGACTATCTCGGACCATAACCCTCTCCTGCTGGACCTTCGCTGGTTTCCCGGGGCTCCTGCTGCGCCCACCTGGAAAATGCGTCCGGAAATCTTAGAGGACATAGTCTTCAAAGCGGACCTAGAAGACAAAATCTCAGAATACTTCGCGTCCAATGGGGGTACTGCGGGATCGAGGGCGCTGGAATGGGACGCCTTTAAGGTGGTGGTCAGAGGCTACTGCATTTCTAAAAAGGTGGGCATGAGGCAAATCATCCTTGACGACTTGGCGGTGGCTGATCGGAAACTCCGTGAGTTGGAACTCCGCCACCCCGGGTGTCCTGAACTTCAGGAGCGCACGGCAGCGGCGAAGGAGGCGGTAGCGGCGGAGGTCGAGCGGTTGCGCTGCTTCGACTATAAGGCTTATACTGTTTGGTCGCTCGCGGAAGGGGACAGATCGGGTGCATTGCTGGCGTGGTTAGCTAATCCCACACGCCAGACCTCTCTAACGACGTCCATGCGCACGGCGGAAGGGGCCGAAGTGCACACTCAGCCTGAGATCTTGAGTTGTTACCTGCGCTATTATGAACGCTTGTACCGCAGTCGCTCTGCCAGGGACCCCGACCTGATCGAGGACTACCTGCGACCTCTGGAGCTCCCAATGGTGGAGCCAGACGTAGCGAAAGCGCTGGGCTCCGATATCGAACTAGGGGAAATTCGCAGCGCCATTAAAAAGATGGCGAGAAATAAGACCCCGGGCCTAGACGGCCTTCCGATCGAATTTTATGCCGCCTACGCTGACCTCCTGGCACCGAGGCTGCTGATAGTTTACAGGGAGGCAAAGCGACTGGGTCAGCTCCCCGGCTCGATGTGCGAGGCCTTAGTGGTTCCCCTCTGTTAGACCTGTCTGCTTCTGGGAAGACTCTAACCACCATGATTTATTTTTGTCCCCCTTAGCCTCCCAGAGTTTCTATTTTTATTTTTACATGTGTCCATCAGGAATTTTTAATGGTGTCAGGGGGCTAGGTGTTCCCTGGCGATGACGCCATTTTTCCCTCATAACCTGTGAGGCCTAGTCAGCCCCCTTGAAAATCTAGGGATCTCCAGAGACCTAAAATGGTGTCCACCAACTGCCATAACGGACACTACTGGAGGACAGGTCCATAGGTTAACATTAGGGAACTTTCTAGAATACACTAGAGAATTCTGCAGGTCTCAGGCCACCCTATATAAGGCCAGTGACCAGCAGCCATTTTGTTGTTGACCCAAGAGTGGAGGAGTGAGGCAGTGGTGAGAGGAGGTGGACACACTGAGAGCAGCTAGTTTGTCTCTGAGGCTGACAGTTTCTTCAGAGGATTGTTCCCCCTTCAGCCTCTGACCAATCCCTCCCCATACATCAATTGCGGAGAAGAACAGCTAACTGAATGTGAAGGGAGACCCTTCTTAATCTGCACTCCAGTGGAAGCTGTCAGGACACTTTTATTGAAGATCATTCTTGATTTCCCCCTTGCCAACGCTCACCTTCCAGTCTGCAGGAGGAGCTGTGGGCCCCACGTTGTGGCCAGTGTCCCTAGTCGCGCTGATAAGAAGGCGCGTGTCAGGAGAACGTTGGCAGCCTGGAGGAGCGAGTCGCCGCTTCAAAGCGTGATCCCCGTGGAGCCAGGTGAGGGGAGAGACTGTGCAGGAAAAGCGGCGAAAGTGCAGCGCCGGGCGGGAATACTAATCCCTCGCGCCCGCGCTGTCCTACCCTTGGCCGTGAGGAGGCGGATCGGAGGAGGCGAGGCCTACGGGAGGCGTGTCTGAGCTGTGAGCAGCCTCCGTGAAGAGACGCGTTCGCGTCAGGTGACCAGCGCCGACTTCCCGCCGGAGCACTACCTTCCCGCAGCTGCGCAAACGAGCCGGAGCGCGCAGGAGACGCCCAGACGCCGAGGGAGACGATCGTCGGGGGAGCCCGCTTGGCGCTTCCTCGCCTGAAGTGCCCCGCCTTGTACCTGCCTCAGCACACCACAGGAACAGTGCCCCGAGCAGCAGAAAAGGGAGAGACCCCACGGCAAGCCCTTCAGTGTGACACCAAAAGCCCCAGCGCCAGCTCAAGCTGAGGAGTCAATCAGGGAAGCTGGGCAAAACCCTTTGAGGGCGATTGTCAGGCAAGAGAGGAGGACTGTGGCGGTTCGGCCACTGTGACAGTAAGGAGAGTGGGGGAGAGAAAGGAAGGTGCTGTGCCCTGGGGACTAATGTTAAACAAAACTACCAGATCTTGCTTATAACAAGGTGCCCTGACGTGTTGTCTGATTAAACTCTAAATTGTGCCATAGTAGCTGAGGGGATAATAACTCTATAACCCCCACCTCAGGTTTATAGGTTGTTTGACATATAAATTACTGTCAATAGAGCGCTGACAGTACTTGCCCATTGGGGAACTTTCCTCAGGCATTTATAGCCCTGTAGGTGACTTTAAGTGTGTATCCTAGCTCTGTGTGAAGGTACAGAGAAGGGGAGGGAGTTCTTAACCCTTTGGTAATGAAGTAACCAGGTATTTGGGCCGGTTCAAGTCGTGAAATGTTGATGACATTGATTGTTAATGTAAAGTGATATTGCATAGTGTAATTCTCTTGGAATATTTCTAATCCCAGAAGAGTGTTATTCATTCATCACCGTATCCATTGTCAATAGAATGTGTTTCACTATAATTTTTCCACAGCAAGAAGAGCGTCATGTATTTTCCCAAGACAAAAGTGTAATGATTATTTCTGAGCGAAACTGATGTGGTAATCTGTATAATTTGAATCCAAAGAGTCATATTATTTTTATAAAAGGTAACGGTATTTTTCCAAACAGAGGTGTTGTGTCTTTATTTTAGTGGTTCATCACTGTGTTACTGTGGGTAAGGCTTGTAAGTACTTAGCCAGCGCCTGGAGTTAGCTGTAGACCACTACTGTGCCAAGCTACCATATGTAGGCTTGGGTAATCCAGGTCCAACATAATTGGTGTTTCAGCGGTGGGATAGCGGATTTGTACTTACACTCACCTATTAGTAACGCAGTGCCAACCACGAGACCCCACCTGGAGTTTTCTCCCTACGGCCCTCCTAATTTACATTTTTGGTTTTTCTAAATTGACTTCTGGCGGTGGGTGGAGGTTGACCTCAGGTCACTCTGTGGATTTCTCCTGTGTAGCATTTTATACTTCAAATAAGAATGGAGATAAATGTGGAAGAGCTAGACAATTATACTGTGACCCAATTGAAGGAATGGTGTCAGCAGCAGGGGGTGTTTTTCAAGAAAGGCGCCAGAAAAGTTGAGCTGCTGACCAGTATTCGGGCATGGGTAGAGGCTCATTCCTGGGAGGAGGTAGATCCTGAAGAGAGTGACAAGGACACTGTCCTGGAGACCGCAACACTGTACCAGGCGGGAGGGGAGAACCTTGTAACAGGTCCTAGGACACCTTCCAGAGTGGGCAGTAGTGTGTCAGAGAGGGGCCTGACCGACGCCGAGTTAGAAGACAGGAGGGAGGAGAGGAGGATGAGAATAGAACTAGCCAGGATGGACATGGTGAGGGAGGAAAAGAGGTTGGAGCATGAGCGGACCATCAAAGAGATGGATTTGCAAGCCCTAAATTTACGTACCCCCAAACCAGAGAATGGTGGCAGCGATTTCCAGACCAACACCAGGGAACCTAGACCGTACCTACCAAAAGATATTATGGCTTGTTATGTACCCAGCGACGACATTGCCAAATGGCTAGCCGCCTACGAGGTCTCGCTGAGGGCCCACGGGATACTGGAAGTCCACTGGGGAGGTGGGTTATACAAATACATGCCCCCCACTGGCAGGGATACTTTGTTGGCCCTTGATCAGAGTGAACAGACCTACTACCCGGCTATGAAGTCAGCGCTGCTCAGGAAGTTTGGGTTGACCCCTGAGAAATATAGGCAAAAGTTCCGGGGCAGCTACAAGCTGGGCACACAAAACTGGGTAGATTTTTTGGACTACTCCAGGAAGGCCCTGGAGGGTTGGGTAAGAGGCAGCGAAGTAGGAGACTATGAGGGACTATATGACCTCATACTCAAGGAACACCTACTCGAGAAGTGTCTTCCCGAACTAAGACAGCATCTGGTGGACAGCAAGCTGACCAGCCCCAGGAAGCTTGCTGAGGAGGCGGACATCTGGGTTAGTACCCGGGTGTCGACTAAGGGGACTGGAGGGAATTCCCAGAAGCAAGGACAGGGCGCCCCCCAGAAGAAAGAGGGAGGGGAAACTAAGAGGGAGTTCTCAAAAGGGCCACAAAATACTTCGCAAGGAAGGGGCAGAGGATTCATCCCCAAGAGTAACCCCCCTCGCAACCCTACCCCTGGCCAAAGCCAGCAGCCAAGGGTTGTTCATTGTTTTGAGTGTGGTGGTGTGGGACACTATAAAGGAGATGTGAGATGCCCAAAAAGACCACCCCCTCCCACTGGAGGAAAAGCCCCGGGAATCACTAGTGTAGTGCTCGGGGAGGAGATGCCTTTGGTTAATGGAGGGGAGAGGGCGGGTGTCACTTTAGTGTCCCTGGGAGATAAGGAGATGGTTCCCAAGACCCAGCTGCCCTCCAATACTATTAAGTATGAGCAGTGGGTCACCATCAATGGCCGTAGAGGGGAGGCTCTGAGAGACACAGGAGCCAGCATGACTATGGTAAGGAGTCAGCTGGTGTCTCCAGAGCAGGTCATCCCAGATGTACTCCATCCCGCCGTAATGGCTGACGGCAGATTGGGCCACTACCCTGTGGCTGAGGTTCCCTTTGAGTGGGGAGGGGTTGCAGGTCCACTTCGAGTTGCCGTAAGCCCTGCCGTGCCTGTTGACTGCCTGTTAGGGAATGATATGGAGCACAATGCTTGGAGGAGGGTGGAGTACCAGACTCACTCTGCGATGCTGGGACCCCCTGACTGGACTTGTGTCAGCACAAGGTCAGCGACTACCCGAAGGGGAAGTTTGCTTACGCTGGAGCCTGGAACAATGGCCCAGCCGGCTGCCAGAGAGGAGAAGGACAGGAGGCCGGAGGACCCTGCCTCGACATCTCCACCTCGTGAGACAGCTGGACCACCTGCGGAGGTGGATCTGGAGTCCACAGGGGAGAATGTTGCTTCCCTGGAGAACCTACCCATCCCTACTGAATGGCATGTGGAGGGAGGTCCTTCCCGGGAAGAGTTCTGCAAAGCTCAGAAAGAGTGTCCTACTCTCGAGGGGCTGCGGCAACAGGCCAACGCCCAGGCAGCGGGAAACATTGAAGGGAGCTACCGGATTTACTGGGAGGATGGACTCCTCTACAGTGAGCCCAAGGCACCTGGCCACGGTTCAGCCAGAGCCTTGGTGGTCCCTCAATGCTTTAGAGCCTTTCTACTGGAACTGGCTCATGAGATACCATTGGCAGGACATCTAGGACAGGACAAGACCTTTGCCCGGCTTGTCCCCCACTTCTACTGGCCTCGAATGAAAGTGGCGTCTGATACATATTGTCGGACGTGTGTGTCCTGCCAAGCTAGTGGGAAAACAGGAGTGAAGCTTAAAGCTCCCCTGGAACCACTACCTGTCGTTAGCACCCCCTTTGAGAGGGTGGGCATCGACATTGTGGGGCCATTGGATCCACCAACTTCAGCTGGTCACCGGTTCATACTGGTTTTGGTGGATCATGCCACACGGTACCCAGAGGCAATACCTCTGAGGACCATCACTGCACCTGTGGTGGCAAGGGCCCTGATGGGGATCTTTACCCGAGTGGGTTTCCCCAAGGAGGTTGTGTCCGACAGGGGGACTAACTTCCTTTCCGCATACATGCGGGCTATGTGGAAGGAGTGCGGAGTTACCTATCGGTTTACCACTCCTTATCACCCACAAACCAATGGTCTTGTGGAAAGGTTTAACAAAACCTTGAAAGGTATGATACGGAGTCTACCTGAGAGCCTGCGGAGGAAATGGGACATCCTCCTACCCTGTCTCTTGTTTTCTTACAGGGAAGTGCCACAAAAGGGAGTGGGCTTCAGCCCCTTTGAACTTTTGTACGGGCACCCTGTACGGGGACCTCTCAGCCTGGTGAAAGACGGATGGGAACGGACTCCCAGAAAGCTTCCCCAGGACGTGGTGAGCTACATGCTGGCCTTCCGGAGCCAAATGGCTAAGTTGTGGAAGCAAGCTTCAGACAACTTGGAGGCCAGCCAAGCAGTGATGAAAGAGTGGTATGACCACAACGCTCACCCAGTGGAACTGGAGCCTGGACAGAAGGTGTGGGTGATGGAACCTGGAGAGCTAAATGCCCTCCAGGACCGTTGGACAGGCCCCTTTGAGGTGTTGGAAAAGAAGGGGAAGTCCACCTACTTGGTGGATCTTAAGGCCCCGAGGCAGCCCCACAGGGTGCTGCATGCCAATCGCCTCAAGCCACATCATGAGAGGCCCGCGGTTGTCTTGATGATGGTAACCGATGGAGCAGAGGAAGAAGAAAGCGAACCTCTCCCTGATCTTCTCTCGTCCCAAGAAAAGGATGGGTCGGTGGAGGGAGTAATTCTCTCGCCATCCCTAACTCCTGAACAGCAGAGTGATTGCCGCCAGATCCTGGAGCAATTTTCTTCTCTGTTCTCCCTTGTACCGGGTAGGACCCACCTGTGTACCCATGACGTGGACACAGGAGACAGCCCACCTGTGAAGTCTAAAATCTACCGGCTGTCGGACAAGGTGAAGGCCAGCATCAAGGGTGAAGTCGCCAAGATGCTGGAACTGGGAGTAATTGAACCTTCTGGAAGCCCTTGGTCTAGCCCGGTGGTTTTGGTACCAAAAGCTGCCCCACCAGGCACCACACCTGAATTGAGATTCTGTGTGGACTACCGAGGCTTGAACTCAGTGACCAAAACTGATGCCCATCCTATCCCACGGGCGGATGAGCTGATTGACCGGCTGGGAGCTGCTCAATACTTAAGTACCTTTGACCTAACTTCAGGGTACTGGCAGATTTCCCTTACCGAGGAGGCGAAGGAAAGGTCAGCCTTCTCTACACCTGAGGGACACTACCAATTTCGTGTGATGCCCTTTGGGCTCAAGAATGCCCCTGCCACTTTTCAGCGGCTGGTGAACAGGGTCCTTTCTGGAATGGAAGCTTTTTCTGCTGCATACCTGGACGACATTGCTGTCTTCAGTAGCAGCTGGGAGGACCATTTGCGGCATCTGCAAGCTGTTCTTCATGCCCTGCAACAGGCTGGATTGACAATCAAGGCCAGCAAGTGTCAGATCGGACAGGGGTCAGTGGTGTACCTAGGTCACTTGGTGGGCAGAGGGACGGTGCAGCCCCTCCAGGCAAAGATTGAGGCTATCATCGCCTGGGAGCCCCCCAAGACTCAAACAGAGGTCCGAGCCTTCCTGGGCCTCACTGGATACTACCGTCGCTTCGTGAAGGGGTATGGCACTATCGTGGCCCCTCTCACTGAGCTTACTTCCAAGAAGCAACCCCGACGGGTAGTCTGGACGGAGGCTTGCCAGCGAGCCTTCATGACCTTGAAACAAGCATTGTGTTCCGCTCCCATTCTCAAGGCCCCTGATTTTGCTAGAGAATTCATTGTCCAAACAGATGCGTCAGAACATGGCATTGGGGCAGTGTTATCGCAGCTAAATGATGAGGGCTTGGATCAACCCGTGGTCTTCCTGTCCAGGAGACTACTCCCCAGGGAAAGGAGGTGGAGTACAATTGAGAGAGAAGCCTTTGCGGTGGTTTGGGCTCCGAAGAAGCTGCGACCATACCTGTTTGGTTCGCACTTCCTAGTTCAGACTGACCATCGCCCCCTTCGTTGGCTGATGCAAATGAAGGGGGAGAATCCCAAGTTGCTAAGGTGGTCCATCTCCCTACAGGGAATGGACTTTAGGGTGGAACACCGACCTGGGGCAGACCATGCCAACGCAGACGGTCTATCCAGGTACTTCCGCCTTAGTGATGAGGACTCCCAAGGGGTTGGGTAGTTCTCCCCACTTTCAGCTGGGGGGGACGCGTGTTAGACCTGTCTGCTTCTGGGAAGACTCTAACCACCATGATTTATTTTTGTCCCCCTTAGCCTCCCAGAGTTTCTATTTTTATTTTTACATGTGTCCATCAGGAATTTTTAATGCTGTCAGGGGGCTAGGTGTTCCCTGGCGATGACGCCATTTTTCCCTCATAACCTGTGAGGCCTAGTCAGCCCCCTTGAAAATCTAGGGATCTCCAGAGACCTAAAATGGTGTCCACCAACTGCCATAACGGACACTACTGGAGGACAGGTCCATAGGTTAACATTAGGGAACTTTCTAGAATACACTAGAGAATTCTGCAGGTCTCAGGCCACCCTATATAAGGCCAGTGACCAGCAGCCATTTTGTTGTTGACCCAAGAGTGGAGGAGTGAGGCAGTGGTGAGAGGAGGTGGACACACTGAGAGCAGCTAGTTTGTCTCTGAGGCTGACAGTTTCTTCAGAGGATTGTTCCCCCTTCAGCCTCTGACCAATCCCTCCCCATACATCAATTGCGGAGAAGAACAGCTAACTGAATGTGAAGGGAGACCCTTCTTAATCTGCACTCCAGTGGAAGCTGTCAGGACACTTTTATTGAAGATCATTCTTGATTTCCCCCTTGCCAACGCTCACCTTCCAGTCTGCAGGAGGAGCTGTGGGCCCCACGTTGTGGCCAGTGTCCCTAGTCGCGCTGATAAGAAGGCGCGTGTCAAGAGAACGTTGGCAGCCTGGAGGAGCGAGTCGCCGCTTCAAAGCGTGATCCCCGTGGAGCCAGGTGAGGGGAGAGACTGTGCAGGAAAAGCGGCGAAAGTGCAGCGCCGGGCGGGAATACTAATCCCTCGCGCCCGCGCTGTCCTACCCTTGGCCGTGAGGAGGCGGATCGGAGGAGGCGAGGCCTACGGGAGGCGTGTCTGAGCTGTGAGCAGCCTCCGTGAAGAGACGCGTTCGCGTCAGGTGACCAGCGCCGACTTCCCGCCGGAGCACTACCTTCCCGCAGCTGCGCAAACGAGCCGGAGCGCGCAGGAGACGCCCAGACGCCGAGGGAGACGATCGTCGGGGGAGCCCGCTTGGCGCTTCCTCGCCTGAAGTGCCCCGCCTTGTACCTGCCTCAGCACACCACAGGAACAGCGCCCCGAGCAGCAGAAAAGGGAGAGACCCCACGGCAAGCCCTTCAGTGTGACACCAAAAGCCCCAGCGCCAGCTCAAGCTGAGGAGTCAATCAGGGAAGCTGGGCAAAACCCTTTGAGGGCGATTGTCAGGCAAGAGAGGAGGACTGTGGCGGTTCGGCCACTGTGACAGTAAGGAGAGTGGGGGAGAGAAAGGAAGGTGCTGTGCCCTGGGGACTAATGTTAAACAAAACTACCAGATCTTGCTTATAATAAGGTGCCCTGACGTGTTGTCTGATTAAACTCTAAATTGTGCCATAGTAGCTGAGGGGATAATAACTCTATAACCCCCACCTCAGGTTTATAGGTTGTTTGACATATAAATTACTGTCAATAGAGCGCTGACAGTACTTGCCCATTGGGGAACTTTCCTCAGGCATTTATAGCCCTGTAGGTGACTTTAAGTGTGTATCCTAGCTCTGTGTGAAGGTACAGAGAAGGGGAGGGAGTTCTTAACCCTTTGGTAATGAAGTAACCAGGTATTTGGGCCGGTTCAAGTCGTGAAATGTTGATGACATTGATTGTTAATGTAAAGTGATATTGCATAGTGTAATTCTCTTGGAATATTTCTAATCCCAGAAGAGTGTTATTCATTCATCACCGTATCCATTGTCAATAGAATGTGTTTCACTATAATTTTTCCACAGCAAGAAGAGCGTCATGTATTTTCCCAAGACAAAAGTGTAATGATTATTTCTGAGCGAAACTGATGTGGTAATCTGTATAATTTGAATCCAAAGAGTCATATTATTTTTATAAAAGGTAACGGTATTTTTCCAAACAGAGGTGTTGTGTCTTTATTTTAGTGGTTCATCACTGTGTTACTGTGGGTAAGGCTTGTAAGTACTTAGCCAGCGCCTGGAGTTAGCTGTAGACCACTACTGTGCCAGGCTACCATATGTAGGCTTGGGTAATCCAGGTCCAACACCCTCCTCAAACCGGGAAGGGATTCGTCCGATCCGGCGTCCTACCGTCCTTTATCAATGTTGACGGTCGATTATAAGATACTGAGCAGCATGTTGGCATCGAGGTTGTTAGGTCACATGCACTCTCTGGTGCACGAGGACCAGGCCGGATTCATTCCCAAGCGAAACACGACCATGAACATCCGTAGGCTGTTCCGCTTGCTGGGAGAACCGCTCGTGGATGCCCCATGCCCGGTAGTCCTTTCAGTAGATCTGGAGAAAGCTTTTGACAGCTTGGAATGGGACTACCTGCGCACTGTATTGCTGCGGTTCGGCCTCGGTGAGGGCTTCGTGAGGTGGACCACGGTACTGTATGCCTCGGCGTCGGCCAGGGTACGGGCAGGCCCGCTGATCTCGCAATACCCGGTGGAGAGAGGCACGAGGCAGGGTTGTTCACTATCCCCGCTTCTCTTCGCGCTAGCGGTGGAGCCACTGGCGCTGCTGCTCCGGTCGGGGGCCCACTTTAACGGTTTGTGGACACCTTCGGGCCCACATTATGTCTTGTTGTACGCCGATGACCTGTTGCTCTTCCTTGAGGACCCGGTTGCTGCCTTGAATGGGGCTGCATCGGCGCTCACGGCATTTGGGGAGGTCTCGGGCCTTCGGGTAAATTGGGCTAAGACCTGTCTCTTCCCGGTCCGCAAGGGTACGCCCAGCCCCGATATCAGCAGGGAGATTAGGTGGGAACCTGACTGCTTTAAGTACCTGGGGGTGTACGTCTACCACGACCCGACTGACCTCCTGGATGGGAACATAGCTCGCAGCATTCGCGCGCTGCGTGGTAGTATGGACTTCTGGGCTACTCTGCCGCTCTCGGTGGCGGGGCGGATCGCTTTGCTTAAAATGGTGGCGCTCCCCCGGCTGCTGTACTATTTCCGGGCGCTGCCGATTTGGATCCCGCCGGCCACCTTCCGCCTGTTACGGTCAATGGTGGTGGGATTCCTCTGGGGTTCGGGCCGCCGGAGAGTGGCCCTCAAGACCCTAACAAGACCGAAAGCTGAGGGTGGTCTTGCAGTGCCGGACTTTGAGAAGTATTATTTGGCAGCGCAGCTGCAGACCTTCACCCAGGAGGTCGCCAGAGAATTCCGTGGCCCAGAGGACAGGAGGGGCACAGGGATGGCTAGGCATGTTATCTCCTTCATCGCGCTGCGTCAACGTTTGGCCTTGCAGGACCTGACGCTCGAAGAAAGGACCATTCGTTTGTGCTGGAACCGTGCCCACGCCCGGGGCCAGTTGCGGATACCATATGCACCCGAAATGCCTCTGGGTATGCTGACGGCCCTGCCTCACGGCGGTGATTGGTCACGACTGGCGGACTGGGAGGACGCAGGTCTGCAGTTGCTGGGTGACCTTTACGAGGCCGGGCGCTATTGCCCTTTCAGGAGCTCATTGACCGTTTCGATGTTCCTCGAGGCGATTTTCTTTTGCACACGGCCCTGGTCCGAGCGATTCAGGGGCACTGGAAAAACGGACTGGAGGAACCTCCTACATCTCCGGTGTGCCAGTATGTTATGATGTCCGCGGGAACGGTTAAAACGGTTACTTGCCTGTATAGCAGACTGACCAATGAGGGGTTGACCCCCCTCACCTCCTTAAGAACCCGTTGGGAAGCGGACATAGGGAAGGAGATCCCGGAGACGACCTGGTCACAACTCATGAGGCGAGCCTGGAAGGGCACGCGCCACGCCCGCTTTCAATTGGTCCACTTTTATGTACTCCACAGGGCATATTTGACCCCGGCGAAGATCCAACAATATTTTGCCACGGATTCTGCGGACTGCCCCAGGTGCCGCGCGCCTGATGCAGACCTCCTCCACATGCTGTGGTCTTGCCCGGGGCTGACCTCCTATTGGCTTGAAGTGGGGGATACCCTGAAGGAGGTAACGGGGAGGTCCTTATCGGTTGATGCGGCGGTGGGGCTCCTGCACTGGTTTCCGCATACCCCCAAAAATAAAATCTCTAGCAAATTTATCGATCTGGGGCTTCTCCTTGCTAAGCGGGAGGTGACCAGGAGCTGGAAGGCACGGGTTGGTCCTACGGGGGTTCGGTGGCACAGCGAACTTTTGAAATGGGCGGCGGGGGAAAGCACGCTGAGATACCAGTTAGCTAGGAGACAACGCAGCGAGAAAGCGCAGGAGGCAGCGCTAGAATGGGAGACATTAGTGCAGGCCCTCAGGGATTATTGCGCTCCCAGCGATTCCGAAAGTGAGGATGCAGCTCGTCCCGAGTCCCGATAGACGATTGTACCTTACATGTCTGTAGCTTTCCCCGGGGGTCCTCCTATGGATCCCCCTACGTCCATTACCATGCACTGATGGCGGGGTTGGGGGGGTTTTACCTAGTTCGTAGTGTTTTGGGGGGGGGGTTTCTTTTGCCTTTTTTGTAGGATGGTTTAGAAAAGCAGATGACGGATTGCGGATCATCCGGACCGGCTTCGATTTCCTGTTGCACCCCCACTGGTAATCGCCGCCCGACCCTCGGGTTGTGGGCTGAATGGCTGTGTAATAGACTGTCTTGACGAGGGGAGACGGGATGTCTTCTAATAATTTTGATTGAAATTATAATGCTGATCCGCTTTGTAAAATTTTACTAATTCCTGCAATAAAAATATATTTTAAAAAAAAATAAAAAATCAAGCTTTTTAAATTCAGGAGCTTCTGGAGACAATGCATTTTGTGTTAAATCTATTCAATTTAAACCTCTTTCTGATGTACCTGGATCTGATTCTGCAACAGTCGGTGTCTGAGAACCTGTTAGACTTTGATTTAAAGTTACATTTGGCATCAAAGATTTTTCACTGTGAATTTCTGAAAGTTCTGAATAGAATTTTTCAGCCACTTTTGGAATTTCTGCATTTAATGGAACTGTCAATGCAGAATGTCTATTTTCTCCCTGATCAAAAACTGCTACAATAGGACCAATTGTTACTGGTACTGTCACTGCTTCCATGCTTTTTGTTAATTGCTGAATTAAATCTTCCTTTGCTTTATTATAACTTGAAATTTCTGGCATATCAGCAAGAATTCTTTCCTGATTACTTTGAAAAATATTTCTCTGTTCTGAAAATCTATTTTCTCTGGGTGTTCTAGAATTATTTATTGACCCTACTCTTTCAGGTAATTTTAAGAATCTGGGTGAATCTTCAATAGCTTCCCTAGGAGGAGGTTCACTTGGAGAAGTTCCTGTAGAAACTCTCGGGGTGGATTGAGAATCTATTTGATAAGGTGGCGGTTTGCATTTAGTAGAATAAATGTCCTCTAAAATTGCATCATCCAATTCCTCATCAAGTCTACTACTCTTCTGTTGTGCTTCCTTTTGACCTGGATCTTTAGTGATCATTATTCTCACTGGGTACAAACCATCATACATGTCTACTTTTCTCCAGTGTCTCACCTTGTCTTCATGTGTTTCTCTATTTAGAATCTGTTTTGAATTTCTAGGTATTGAACATTTGCTTTCACGTTCAAGTTCCATCATCTCAACCTCCCATTCAACTAAAGCCTCAAATTGTGTAGGTCTAGGCTTCAGCACAAGATCCATCATTTTTTCTCTCAAGTTCCTTAAAACCTTCATATTAAATGACCCATCCTCCGGCCATGCTAATACACCATCCTTTTGTGTATAATGCAACAAATTTTCAAACCAAATTACAGTATGATAACCATATTCACCTTCCATATAGGCTGCAGGTGTTTTGTACTTATGAAGTAATTTTCCACCACGCGTTTCAATTTTCTTGTCATATTTAAATACATTTTTCATTTTCTGAAACAATGAAGGCTTCTTTTTCTCATTATCATACCAATAACTCATGTTTTAAATCAAAATCGCTTATTCCAAAACGATCGAAATGTTTTCTTGATGTTCCGCTATTTCAGCCAATCCGTGCGCGAAAGACACCAACAAGCCAATCAGGTCAAGCTACGTCACCACCTTACTCAACCAGTAGAAATACAGTATTCAGAACTGACCAATCTGGTATCAGCTCGTCACTGTCACGTTAACCAATCAGTACGCTTGCTGTGACGTATGTTATCCAATCACAGCGCGGACCGAAATGACGTACACTGCCGCTGTAGCTTCACTGTGTGTTACTCCGTAAACTCACCCCTCCTTCACAAAAACTTTTCACAGCGCCATTTTAAATAATACTTTTCCAATGAATTTCAATTAGTAACTACAAATAAACAAACCACTTGTCTGTTTCGCTAAATAAAGTGATAGTTTTACAAACATTCAGAATTTTCTTCGCATAAAATAGATGACGCTATTTCTATACGATCATTCAAGCATTCAAACGGAAACCCTGATCATACACACACAAAATCTTGGCAGGACTTGAATCAACCACAGAAATCTTCAAACGTTAATAAGAATAGACGACGCTATCTTACCCTATACTCAAGCTTGGATAAAACCTATTACTCTTTTCACAAAAAGTTTTTAAACGGGCTCACCAGGTCCCTATGCTTGATGCTACGATTTCATAGACAATCCTCACTATTACATTCAACCAGTCACATCTAAGGTCCCTAAACTTGTGCTGTACGTCCACAACACTTTGCGATATATTCTATACCACAAATTTGAAACAGAACAAATGCACTGTGTAACTCTTCTAGTCACACTACTCTTTTGCGGGCAAACAACCAGGAATTTTTCACACTGCAGGAAAAATCCTTTCGACCACATTCAACGACTGAACAAACTTAACAACATGTTTTAGACATGTATCCTATGTAATTAACATGTAACATGTCAGTTACCATAGCAACCAAACTCTGCTACCAGAGATTTGATCCAGCGTCACAATAGAAATTCTGTCTCTCTATAAACACCAATCTCTACCTAATACTCACCATACTAATCAAAACTAAGGCCCATACAACTGAGACAGATAAGTGTGCAGCTGAATCATATGGCCTAATAAAACGCTCTATCTAAACAAACTATGTACATTATATACAACTGCAGTATAAGATTTTATTCATTGACTCTAGAAAAACATTTTAATTAGACTTGGTCAATGGACATAGCTGATGGTGACGACTAAAATAACTAAGACCAGCTTGACGTTTTAAGTCTTTTATTTTTAAGTTTCAAAGGTTCAGTTTCAAAATCTTTATTAGCTCATTTATTAATTTCAAACATATTTAATAAATCAGTATTATCCATTAATTTATTGGCACAAAAGGTCTGGCACTTCAAAATTGCACAAAATTAATGAATTAAAATAAACATCAACCCTATTTCTCTATGTTAAGCTTTCTGACCTGAAAAAGAAAAACATTTATTATGCAATCAGTATCCTTACGTGTCCATAAGAAAATCGGACAGCACTTCGCCCTCAGGAACAGTCAGCCCCGCTCCCCTCAATGGGCTAAGTTTTTATACCTTTTCTAACCCACTAATCTAGCTAAACGATATATTTTTAATAGTTTCCAACACCCTGATTGGTTGCTGTCTGTCAGACCACCATGAGACCACCGCTTCCAAATATTAAAACGTCACTCGTCATTGTCCATTGACATGAAGCGACACCGGCTTCGGAAGGATTGATACAGTATCCAAAGTAATTTCACTGTTTCCTCCATAGCTCGGCCAAACCATCCCTTGTCACTTCCTTGGCCTTGTAAGAATATCTTTCAGAGCACATTACGCACAAGTCTCTTTGTTTAGGCTTCAGTTTATTTCAAAGATTAGTTTTTGTGGAAAAGCTTCAACATGGCTGTGCTTGGCTCTGCTCACATACAGGCTAACCATCATTTTTCCAGAACTAGGCCTCAAGCCTTTCTATCGGGCTAGTATGCAAACAAACACAAAAGAATAATTAATACAAGAAAAGAAAGTCTTTCTGTTACCCAACCTCTATTACCAATATTATCCCATTAGTACAAGTCACCTAGCAGAAGCACATTAAAAAGCAGCACATTTATCATTTTCCTTTCTTCATAAAATCCAGCATAAATCTGAAATGATAAAAAGAAATACAAACACAACATAGAAAACAACATAACGTAGACATTAGCACATATAAATTAAACACATGCCATCAATAAATCAGCCGCATTAATGTTGACAAAGACAATAGGACAAACAAAACAACATTAGTTATGTATTATTAAATGCACCAGCAAATGCAACAAGAGCACATTTATCATTAAACCCGCGTGTAATGCAATGATGATCTTTTAATCTAGATTGATTTAATACAACAAACATGCAATAACACATTAATATATTAGTTCAATTTACAAGGAATTAATTTCACGAGACAGAATAAAATTATTTCTGAAACTCGCTCCATCATCTGGATTGAGTGGCATTTGAAATATCAAGGTTAAATCCTGGAAGTAGATGTGTTGCCTTGTCGAACAAATAGCGGAAGGCATGTTTTATCTAAGAAAGGGATTCAGAGAGAAGTGTAGGATGCTGTCAGTAGAAAACCCTGCTGACAGGAGTCTCAGAAAGACACTACCGACGGATGGCATATTGGGGTGTGCCAAGGTTTTATTTCGGGAAAAGAGTCTCACAGAGTTCAAATCATCTATAAAGCTATAGGAGTGTTCTCTTTTGCCTACCTGATAGTATCATTTTCACTCGCAGGTGTTAGCTGTTGCCAGTAGTAAATCATAAGCATTTCTTCAATTTTTCGCCTGAAAACTCTGTAACCTTGTCGCAATTATTATGCTAGTGTTGTGTCCTAGGACAGTCTAGTTGCTGAAAGTGTAATGAAACATTTAACACCCAACCACCACTGATGTCACAACATCACATGACACAGTCAATTAAAATAGCCCAGCGCACGTGCTCTTGGCTCATTAACCCACCAGCCATCCGAGTATGTGTCCAGTTCTTACCCGCATGTCGGCCCCTTGCCCACGATGCAACAATGGTGACGAGGAGTGGCTTTAACCCCACGAGCAACAGCCAAAGATGAAGGGGGAGAGAATGCTGCCCGCCTAGGGGCACCCCTTACATCGATCAGCGCCCGGCCGCCGGAATGCCCGAGGGGCGAGTACTGTGCCCTGGGCCCATGCACTGATGTCGAGGTGACCAGGAGCCGACCCCGCACCTCATGCGCCGTGCCTGCTAAGGACGTGCAGACCACGCGGAGCCCACCTGCTGTGGTCGCAACCAGGTACCCCACCAGAATGAGCGGACTGGACAGAGCCCAACTGCACCAGCCGCAACAGTGCCCCAGCCCAAAGCGGACCAACCAGAGCCCACCCGAGTTCACCGCAGCAGCAGGGACCCCCACCGGAGCGGAGTGCTGGCCGGGCGGAGCCCATTCGCTGCGGCCGAATCTAAAGAAGAGGGCCCGTCGGCCGAAGGTGAGCCCGGGAACGAGATGTGACCCCCGTGAGACTGTACACCAAGCGGAGCCAACCCGCTGTGCTGGAAAATGAACCCACAATAAAGCAGGGCCAGCTGAGCCCACCCGCGGCCTGCCTGCAGCGTCCCCCACCGCGCGTGAGAAGCTACGGCGGCGGGGATGAATAAGCTGAAGAAGCGCTCGCAGCGTGTGGTGAGCTGCCGGGCATGCATAGATCAAGCGGAGCCCACCCGCCGCTGAGTTGAGTGGTGCCAAACCCCCCCCTTGCATAGCCTGTGAGGAGGCAGAATGGAGTGAACGGGAATGGCTGGCTGCAGCGGAGAGAGACACTAGGCTCAATGCCCCCAAGAGCACCTGCAGCCTTCCCCCAATGTAGCGTGGACCGCCCTCGCCCCACGCGCCGTGAATAACGAGCCGGCAGTGGTGGGGTGAGAGCAAATGACGCGGAGCCCATCCGCGATAAGAGCCCCAATCAGCCCGCAGATCAAAGGATCTACAAGGCAGTGACACGCCCCCCATGTGGCTGCAAGGACAGGGGACACTGGGAGACACACCAGAGAGCTGGCAGGGATGGACAGCCTGTAAGCAGCCAGTGCTGTGTAGAACTGAACAAAACAAAGGCTCCTCCCTCAATCGGCACAGCTTCCAAGTTGTGCCTACTGTCTCCAAGTAATAATAAAAGAAAAAAAGATACACTTACCTCTGATCAGCAGAGACTCCAGCCCCCTCCTCTCCTGCACACTCCATGGCAACATCAGGTCCTGCAAGCCCGGGACTCCTAGCACAAAGAAAAAAAGACAAACAGGAGAGAAAGCTAAGAAGATGTGAGCTGCTGCTGGAGGGAACCCAAATCCTACACTGCCATCTAGTGGACGATGGAGAGCAGTGCACCAAAAAACAAGCCACAAGAAGCAAACAAGCATTGGACAAACCAACGAAGGTCTCCAGAGTAAAACATACCTGCAGCAATCACAGCCTGGAACAGATCCAATCAGCAAACAAGCACAAGACAGCACAAGGGAAAGCCTACCGGGAGAACAAGCCTGCAGCGACTCTGACGAAGACTGAGACCCATCATCACTGCTGAGCTGACGCCCTGTGGCCACAGGTGCTCACCGCAACCGCAGGAGAGCAAAGAACCTCACGCTGGACGGCGAGGGAGAGTCAAGACGTCTTCGCTAGCAGCAAGATTCGAGGACAACCTACTGGAAGCGCGCAAGTATACCCCGGATGCGGACGGAACAAGGCAGCGCCTGAAAGTAAGGAAGCCACACCCAAAGCACCAGAAGACATGCGAGGCAAGTACCCAAGTGTTTGAAGACGGAACAGAAGAAGTGCAACACGCACGTGGAAGAGCGATGACGCCAAAGAATCTAATGAAGCGCAAGGAACAAAGCTACACTGAAGATGTACCACGATGGTACCAAGTGAAGCAAGAACTTGCCACTGCAATGCACACTGACGTGCAATGGAAGAGTGACGCAAAGTTACCCCACAGCCAAAAGGAGGCGAAGAAACCAAGCACGGTCAACGCCCCAAGAAGTTAAAGAGCCTCACCGGAATCGCGTGCGAGAAGTGCACCCACCGGAGAAGTTTCCAGGAGCGGTGACCTAACCCTCCAGAACCAAGAGCGCAGACAAAAGACAAAAGTGCGCCAACGCCAAAAGTCGATCACCCAGATGGTCGCCCGAACAGGAGAAGAGAAAGCCGACCTGCCAACAGGTCGCCGGAATGCTGACCCGCCAGAAAGGCACAGTGAAGGCACTCTGCCAAGAAGTTAGGAGGCAAGAGAGAAGATCGTAATGACCGGTCCAGTCACCGAAGAGTGGAGAGAGGACAGTGTCCTAAAGACAGGACAAGGCCAGACGGAAACAGGCGGAGTGCACGCTGCTTGATGAAGCCTGGTCAGCAAGACAAAGAAAGAAAGGTGACCGCACTGTGTTGCGGAAAGGAGAAAGGGAAATGAGTGGCATGATGCCATGAAGAGAAGAATGAAGAAAGAAGTCAGGTGGCACGACGCCATCACGAACAACATCTGGAAAAGGTGAAGAGAGGTGTGACAAGTCCACACACTTACATGAAGAAGAGGTGACACACCACAACATCGGGTACAGTGACCCACACGTCCAGGAGAACACTGATGGCACCAGGAACAGATCAGGCATCTACTCACAAGACCCTGACGACCCATCGACTACAGGAGAGCACAGGCTAGACAATTGGCAACACCCACCTTTGGGATCGAATGGAAACCTGGATGCGGAGGGAGCTCAGATGGCCTGAACAAGGAGAACTGACTAATCCACATCAGCCTGTGGAGATCTAAGGGGCAAAGGCCTCAGCGACACCGGTGGCAGAGGGTCCCTACACGAGAGATGGATCCATCGCCGTCTAACCTGCACGTCCCAGGAAGAAGAGGAACTTGTGCGCAAAGGCAGGAGTCAACAACTACCCTTTAGGTGGAGCTACGGACTTTGTGAGGTAGTACCCTCATCGTCTCCTCCATTCACACGCAGTCTGTGGAGTTGGAGCAACGCTGTGGAAGAATATCCTGCCCAGTGGAAACCTAATGAAAAGGGCCTCCGGGACATCTTGTGGCAGGAAAACACCCGAGAGAGGGGCGTCCTAGTGAGAAGGATGTCCTTCAATCACTCCATCCTTTGTAATGTAAAGCCAAGCTGCCAACAGTGAAAAAACCGACGGAAGAAGACAACATCATCCAAGTCTAACATCTGGTCATCCTGCTTGGTGTTATCCTCAAAAGGAAGATCTCAGTGGACTGACCAACACACCCCCAGGGAGTAAGTCCACAAGAGCACGCCCACCGAGTGATGTAAATATATAATTTACTCTCTTAATTTCTATGCAGGTAAGTACTTAATCAATAATAACTCAATCGGAAAGAAAGAAACCAGAGTCCGTGGTGTTAGAGATTCTAAGGGGTTTTATTCCTCAAAAAGGAATGGTCATGACCAAGATATCATGTTCTTCCCACCACTGGGGTGGAAGAAGGGATAGTAAGAGCGCGCTACATTTTATTGACAGTACATAGCTTATATACTTAATTCATGTCATAAGAAAAATGGTATAGTAGGCGTAACAGCTGAGAGAAGACAAGATAACAGTATACACGTGTTACTAGTACGTAATCAGAAGGCGTGGACTAGGCGTGAACTGGAGGTGTGTGCTAGAAAACGTCACAGATGGGTGTCACAAAGGGGTGGCACTAACAGAAATGTTGCAATGTCAGCAGAAATCGGAGGCTTGGATGCGCGCGCAGCTGCATGACGTGTGATTGACGTGGAACTGGAGGGTGCAGGGACTTGACATTTACACTAACGGAAAGAGACAGAAGTCTGGCATGTCAGATCAACTTGTACTTCTATCATATCTGATATCTGATGTTTGGGAACCATATTATCTGGACGGAAAGGTCTCTAGGGCAGAAGCTATTCTATACTGACTGTGAATGCGTGTATATGCGCCTGAGTGTCTGCATGAGAAGCGTGGGGCACGGGGCCTTCCATGGAAGCATGGTAACAGAAGCTATGAATTACTTGCCCTGAGACAGATCGGCCCTTTGGCTCTGCAGCTGGGGAGGATGTTTACTGAAGCTAGTAGGCAGGAATGTATTTTCGAGGAGTGGAACAGATAACTCGAAGGTTATAGTCAGTCTTGGCAGAAAGCAGTCTGAGCTGAGCGCGAGGGGCCGCGCTGGAAGTAAGTCAGAGTTCACGGGTACATCAAGCCCAAAAGAACCAATATTTCAGCAGCAATTTTTACCATTGTCATCAAGCAAGCAGCTGAAGAGACTTATTGTAAATTTGTAATTACTGTATATTTATGTACTTCCTCCCACAGGTTCGGACCATAGTCTTTCCTTAATTTTTTATCAAATTTTGGGAAGAATGTTGTGTACTAGCAGACACAGTCTAGTTGCTGAAAGTGTAATGAAACATTTAACACCCACCCACCACTGATGTCACAACATCACGTGACACAGTCAATAAAAGGAGCCGAGCGCACGTGCTCGTGGCTCATTAACCAACCAGCCATCTGAGTGTGTGTCCAGTTCTTACCCGCATGTGGGCCCCGGACCCACAACGCAACAGCTAGCATTTTGCGTCCAAGTTATTATCTTGTTAACTATCCTCTTGCAAGCAGCTGAATATTGACCACTCATGGGAGGAAGGTTACTTCAGATCGTTATATTTGTCTACAGATGCTGAAAATCAGGACAGGCCAAAAAACAGAGACAGACCACAAACTACTAGCTGATATTAGCACAGTAATCAACCCGCAAGTGTCACATAGCTGCTGGAACATTAATCAGCCCAATTATACTAGTGCATGCAGTTTTGACCATGTAGAGAAACACATATACGCAGCAATTGAAGTGGCAAAATACCACTACATCCTTTGAGGTCGGCCATTAAAGGTATCGTGAATGAAAGCATTGGATACTGTACACCCCTTTAAAGCCACAGAGCAGTTGACCTATGAAGAAGCGTCAAGAAAAATAAGTGCATTGCTCTATAATCTGAAAATTGTGATGCGACCATGTGTGCTCTAACATTCCTAATTTGGGTTGTTTGAGCATATATAGCCCTTTAATGGGGTGTCTGAACCAATGCTGATCAAAAACCAATAGCCAAACACAAATCTCACAAACAAAATCCAAAGAAATCCAACAAACTCAGCCATGTGCATGCAAACAGTGGATAGGCAATGTGACCCTAGAAGGAACAGGAATACACAACATTTTCATTTTGGACAAAAAGCACAGACACAATACCCCAACCCAATGAAAAATTGCATTAAAAATGCCAATCATGAACACTAACTGTGATCAATAGGACAAATCTGCTAACACAGACATAGACACCACACCAGTTATTAAGTGAGCATGGTCTCAATGTTTAGCAATATAGGATGACATAGCACAACTGCACTCAAAAGAAACTCATGAACACAAATCCACCTTGCTGCATGTGACATTCACACAATAAATGCACACTACAAATTCAACACACATCAGAATGTATCACAATGCACAAACTACTCACACACAATGTCATGCAAATAGAACATCACACACCCATGCACTTGTCAGTAGACAGAGCCAACACAAGCCAAACACTGCATCCATCAACAACAAAAATACAACATTTGCACATACTAATTCATCACATAGCAAATGCAACTTGACATCAGGGGGGTGCACACCTGGCAAGTACACTGCAACATACACTGACAGTAGTACATGCTTGGTAAGCAGCATGTGAACACCAACAAACCCAGTATCACACATATCTGAGTGCTCCACCATGAACTTCCATTCCACAAATCATAACAGCACACAGATCACATCATACTCAGGAATGGTAGCAGTATATCAGCAAACAGACATACACCTTAGCCATCGCCCATTTCTGCACAACTCAGGAAAACCAAGATGCATCCAACATGACTAGAGGACTGTGCTGATCAGACATATGCACTGCACATGAGCAACCACGACTGCAATCAAGTAGAAGAAAATACCACATAACAAATTGTGATAATGTCCTGAGTGGCACATTGGCCCTGTACACAGATCATACTCCTACAGTTTAGTGTCACACTATGAAGTGGTGGTGAGGGTCACACACTGGCAAGGCATGCGTTGGAAGACATGAGACTGAAGTGGTATGTACATCAGTATTGGACAGGTAAGGAGTGTACAGTGCAAAAACACATAGAGGAGTAACTCACAATGTATAGGCTTTAAAAGCACCTATAGGGAATGGTATGACTCTTCATACCGCATACTATACTTGTCCCAAAAATGTGTCAAGTGACAGCAATGTATGAGAAAAGTCACATATAATGTCAGTGTGGCTGAGCAGGTCAGCACAGTGAGCACAAACTTAAACAAGACCCATTGCTGATCAACAAAACACAACACAGACATTGCAGTGACACACTCTGCATACTCGCAACTGACAGAGACAACAGTAGGTGTACCCCAGGATTGCATGGTCACACTGACTCACTGCGCAGTGTTCAACCTACAACTCCTATATTTGCCTATAATCTAAAGCAGATGTCTGATAATATAAACAAACAGGCACTTATTATCTGGATCATACATGTGTGTAGGTGTCATGTGAAGGGACACATACACCTCAACACATCTTACAATGGCAGGCCAATCACACTGTATGACTATGCAAGTGCACACATTCACATGTACCCATGTGACTATGAAGAAAGGCCTACACAAGATGCCTACGCATCAACACTGCTGTTCACACATCAAGGAAGATCCCACAGATATGACGGACCCTGGACACCCCAAAAGTTATCCTGTGGATATAATTCACTTCTGTTGTGGTACTGCATCTTAATATGACATGTCTACAATATTGCAAACCTGACAATAAAATGATTTGGATAAGAGTAGATCATCACAAACAACCACCATTGCACCCTCAAGCCTCAGAGTTAAGAAACACAAAAGTGCCTGTAACCTCTGGCAACCTCTGAAAAAGTAAATCAAGTAATTGCCAATGGGAATGTGGCATACAGAGTATATGTCAAATGGACATATACCCATACATTAAACTTTTTAGTTACAAAGGGCAGGGACAAAGTAGACAACATGAGTAACAGTCTTTATTACCTAATCTCAGGATAGGCATAAGAAGTGCAAAACATCTAGGCCACTGGCCAGTCCAAATTTCTAGTCTGCACATGTGTGCATGAGAACTTGCAGAGTAAATGGTACAAAACGTTAAGTCAATTGGCCAGTACACATTTCTAGTCCGCATATGTGTACATGACAACGTACACATTAAGTAGTTAATACAGTACAATACAATGAGAATCACCAGAGCTCTTGGGCTACATATGGGCATTCCAGGCACCTCTGTGGGAGAAATGGTGGGGGGAGGGGGAGGGGGACTTGACTAAAATGTTGGTTTTAATTTGAACTGGGAAGGGCCTGATTGTTGGGGCCAGTTGGAGGACTGGACCTGGGAGGGAGAGAACTGGCTGAGGTAGAGGCATCAGTGGCTGTAGGAGCTGGAGGGCAGCTTGGACCAGGTGGAGTAGTGGCACAGGGAGGTGGAGACATGCTGCATAGAGGCACAGTGGTTGAGGGTGAATGTTGAGGGCTAGGGGCTCAATAGTTTGGGCATCCTATTACCCACAAGTTTCTTGGCCGGAGTGAGAAGTGAGGGGGCCACAACAGCCTCACACTTCCCCAAAGGTGTAATAGGTGCAGGGGTCTCTCCCCTTGGGGATTTGCTGGACCTGGTTGTACGCTTGGGTTGGCCTTGCCTCTTCCCCTGCATCCCCTGCATCCCCTGTTGTCGAGGTAAACCCCTCACTTTGCTCTCTTGTCCCTGCTTCACAGGGGTGTGGGTGGGAGTTGACGTATTGTGTGAATCTGCCTTTGGAATGTGTTTGGGCTTAGTTGTGGCAGGCACCAGGTTCACAGCAGACAGGGTAAGTGTTTGTGGGTCTTTGGGAACAGGTGTGGGGATGGAAGTGCCCTTGGATGGTGGTGATTTTGATGAATGTGATGTTGATGCCTGCTTTTTGACCTGATGCCCCCGGGTGTTTTTGTGATGTGCTTTTTGTTTACACTCATGGTGCCCGTTTAGTGTTGTGATGGTATCTGGGGTCTGGTATGCTTAGAGTGCTGCTGTTGTGTGCTGCATGTGGAGGACTGGGTACCTGAGGGCTCTGGCGTGTGTGCACTCTCGGCAGGTGGCACCACTGGCTGGGTGGTTGCTGAAGGGACAGGGAGCTTGTGACTGCTGAATGGCTGTTGTCACAGTGGAGGACAAAGACTGGACAGTTTGGTGTAGGCCATCCACGTCCGAATGAAGGCCCTCCATGAACACAACTACCTGTGCCAACTTCTTGTCATGATCCTGGACGTCATTCAGGAGAGCAGTCTGACCCACACACAGCTGGGGCAAAATGTCTACAACCTCCACACTGAGGGCAGCAGGGGAGACAGGGGCAGGGGCAGCGGTGCCTTGGGGAAGGAGACTCTACCCTTCCTAGGGCTGCGTGCGCGGACAGCACTTGGGGTAGCTTCTAGGAGGATGGGCACTGGGCCAGTTGTGGTGGAAGAAGATGCAGATCTGGAACTTCCTGTGCCCACCAACGCTGAGTAGTCACTGCTGGAGTCTGAAGATGTGGAGGTTGGCGTTTCCGGATGTGAATCATCCAGGGCACTCCTGTCCCCCTCCGAGGCGCTGGTCCCCTCAGTGTCAGTAAACTCCTGTGTAGCAGTTGTGCCATTAGCTTCCTCACCAGTGTCAGTCTCCCGTCCTTCTGTGCCCTCAGTAGATGCTGCAAGAGACAGAAACATAGTTGCCGTATAGTGCCATACTCAAAAACATCATATGCAAGCAAAGCGCAAAACTTTAAAATGATACTCCCATGTTGAACTCCTCCATGTACATTCAGCATAGGATACATTTATGCAATCATCAGATGATGCATGGAAACATGCATAGTTGATAGTAAAGCTCAATGTGCCATTGACACAGCCATACGACTGGGCCTGTGCTTTCCTGTAACCACACATACTATTGTCTGTAAGCATACCTACGTGCCTGTAGGTGAGATAGCTAAACATCACTCTGTCACATATTGAGTCTCTTTATGGGAACACCACAGATACAAACTCTAATATGTCCTTTTGCAAGGGCTACAAGCTCCATATATACACAATATTGGGCTTCAAAGCACAACTACAGTTGTACATTAGTGTCAGCTGTGTAGATGTTACAATTTATCTGATGTGCACTGCATCTATGAATGCACACTAACATGATGCTTGCTGCTGTTCACTGCCAGTTGAAGTCTATGACACTCATTCTGCAGCATATGTCACAAGGCCACATCTTATCTGTCAATGAGGTGCCAATGAGCACCATTGCACAATGTAGTGATAAACACAAAGCACTTAAGCATGAGAATGTGAAGTTAATGCAACTCCTTCATAGGTTGTGACATGTCATATATCAACATGCCCACAAGTCCCTGACGCTCCCTCTTGATCCAAGGCAGGATTGTGTCTGCTGTTGATGATGAAGTTGGTGGACTCCATAAGGACAGCTAATGTGTGACAATACCTAGGGTCTGGCATATGACATCCATAAGTTGTGCTGACTGATGACGTTGAGGACACATCAATGTGCCAATAAGTCACACACTGATTAAAAACATTAGCCACAACTTAACAATGCACTGATGCACAAGCACACCTCTCCACAATGCACACATACTGAGGACTGACACTCCACAGTGCCTAAACTATTTCACAATAGCTAGATTCAGGTGCATTGCATTTGAAACACAGAGTTTAACCATCCCAGTCATGTTGCCATGTGCACAAATGGCATAGGTAAATTAGCCAATGCATCACTGCAATCATCAACATCTACCCTCTCAGCACCTGTGTGCACTTGCTGTCAAAATCATCGGCCTCAGCTGCACTAAATTCCCTTCATTGGTTGCCACTCCATAAAAGAATTCTTTTTAAACTCTTACTTACCGTCTTCAAATCCATGAAAAGCACAGGGCCTCATTACCTTGCAAATCGCTTCACTTGCTACAACCCCACACGATGTTTGAGATCCTCTGGCACAAATCTCATAATGATCCCTAGGTTCAAGTACAAAACTAGGGGTGGGAAAACCTTCACCGTTCTGGCAGCAAGGGCATGGAACAACTTACCCGCCAACCTTAGATTAATTGAAAAAGAGAGTATCTTCAGAAAACTCCCCAAGACATGGGTGTATCAACAACCTGACACCTCTGTACTGGCAGCCATTTAGACCCAGATCCTCACCACGTATCATCCATCACCTATCTACTTCATGCATGCACAGCGCCAAGATGCTCCTTCCGGAGCAAACGTTTGCGCTTTATAAAAACTCATAAATATCAAATATCAAATATGGCTGGTAATTCCATCCTGTAATGCCATGCAGCTGATATTGGGATAATAAACCTTTAAATGGCGTTGTCCTCTCTATTATTTTAGAAAAAGGGACCCATGGGACAGGTTTGACCCATACCAACTCACTGCTCCCTGAATCCGCATCTGTGCATGTCTGTAGCCACCAATACATCATCACATGAGAAAAATATTAGCCACACAGCGCACACAAGCATGACAATTGTCCTGGGCTACCCAATTCACACAATGAATAATCCTGTGTAGGGGGTATCAGTGCATGACAACATTCTTGCAATGTGACTTTTACATATTTCAAGATGATTAAATGTGACAAGGTTCATGGGTTGTTGACACATGAGAAACAAAATGTTATACAAATGTGTGACAGCTGTGGGTGCCGCTCGCCAGAGGAGACCGTGACTGTACATTGCTGGAAGTTGCCAGGAGCCCCGTAGGGCATTGCTGATTGTGTCAGAGGAGCCCCGCTGGGCAGTGGAGGAAGCGCGGGGGAGCAGTGGGCAGGAGGACGGGACTGCGAGGACCAGCAGGCTGTGCGTGTGTCATCGAGCACACCTGCGGCCTCTTCCCGTGTCCCCGCCCCCCCCTGTTGTGAGCGCTGAAAACTCCTTGCGGCTCCCGCTTCGCGGGTGCCGCTCGCCAGAGGAGACCGTGACTGTACATTGCTGGAAGTTGCCAGGAGCCCCGTAGGGCATTGCTGATTGTGTCAGAGGAGCCCCGCTGGGCAGTGGAGGAAGCGCGGGGGAGCAGTGGGCAGGAGGACGGGACTGCGAGGACCAGCAGGCTGTGCGTGTGTCATCAAGCACACCTGCGGCCTCTTCCCGTGTAACCGCCCCCCACTGTTGTGAGCGCTGAAAACTCCATGCGGCTCCCGCTTCGCGGGTGCCGCTCGCCAGAGGAGACCGTGACTGTACATTGCTGGAAGTTGCCAGGAGCCCCGTAGGGCATTGCTGATTGTGTCAGAGGAGCCCCGCTGGGCAGTGGAGGAAGCGCGGGGGAGCAGTGGGCAGGAGGACGGGACTGCGAGGACCAGCAGGCTGTGCGTGTGTCATCAAGCACACCTGCGGCCTCTTCCCGTGTCCCCGCCCCCCACTGTTGTGAGCGCTGAAAACTCCACACGGCTCCCGCTTCGCGGGTGCCGCTCGCCAGAGGAGACCGTGACTGTACATTGCTGGAAGTTGCCAGGAGCCCCGTAGGGCATTGCTGATTGTGTCAGAGGAGCCCCGCTGGGCAGTGGAGGAAGCGCGGGGGAGCAGTGGGCAGGAGGACGGGACTGCGAGGACCAGCAGGCGGTGCGTGTGTCATCGAGCACACCTGCGGCCTCTTCCCGTGTCCCCGCCCCCCCTGTTGTGAGCGCTGAAAACTCCTCGCGGCTCCCGCTTCGCGGGTGCCGCTCGCCAGAGGAGACCGTGACTGTACATTGCTGGAAGTTGCCAGGAGCCCCGTAGGGCATTGCTGATTGTGTCAGAGGAGCCCCGCTGGGCAGTGGAGGAAGCGTGGGGGAGCAGTGGGCAGGAGGACGGGACTGCGAGGACCAGCAGGCTGTGCGTGTGTCATCGAGCACACCTGCGGCCTCTTCCCGTGACCCCGCCCACTTTACACACAGGCAGCATAAGACTTGGAGTCATTACGCGTCAGCGGGACGCGTGTGCGAGACATCACCCGGGACAAAGCCCGGACTAAGGGCGGACCCTCTTAGGCCCTCATAGGCCAGATTAGGCCGGGCCGGGCCTACTTTCCTGTTCATTAGTTCTTTGGTTCTGGTTTCTACTTAGCCCTTGTTGTCCAAGACATTCCATTTACCTATCATGCCTTCACCAGCCCTGGACAAATCCATAGTGAAGCTGGGGGGGTCCAAGATTAGAACCCTGGATACATATTTTCCAAGCTCTTTGGCGAAGGAAGAGGGAGATTTGGATACTGCCCTTGCAGAACGCAGGGTTGAGCGCCGACGCTCTATTGAAAATCTGAAACGTAGACCCCTGGTAGATATTGTAGACGGTGGCTCATCGCTGATTGTTAGTGAGGAATCTCTTTCACAGGAAGGAGTCCCTCTTTTGTTGAGGGAATGTACTGTTAGTCCCAGCCAGGCACCGATGCCCACCCCTTCCCCTAGCCTCTGTTGTACGGCTATTGATCTTATATCCCAACCTACCCTTACCTCTAAATCAAGGAAAGCTAAGCCCAAATTAGTTACTGTGGCCGAGCTGCACGGCCCTCCCCCTAATAAGCGTAGAAGGAAGTCGAGGGCAGGTAAGGGTAAATCCAAACTTTCCCATACCGATTTTGGAAAACCTACTAAGTCTGTTCCTGTTCCTGGTAAGTCTAATGAAGATACTGGTACTGTTCCTCTCCCTACAAATAGCCTGCCTACTTTACTGCCCCCAGTTGTCCCCCAGGGGAACCTAGAATTCTTACTCAGATCTCTGCTGCAGCCTATCACTGAGAGTATTAAGAGAGTGGAGATCCGTTTAACTATTCTTGAGGCTACATTAAGTAGTTTGAACTCGCAGGTCAATACCCTTGGAAGACCCCCTGAGACTATGTCCCCTCCCACCCTACCCCCCACCCCACAACCTCCTCCAACTATTTCAGAACCAACTGTGGTGACCTCTGCCACTCCTATTTTGCAACCCCTCATGGCCAAACCAGTTCCTCCATGCCATAGTAAAACTATCACTCCCCCACTACTACCAGCAGGTATTACTCCCCCTGTTATAAATCCCAATGGGGCTGTAAATGGTGACGGCATTCCACCCCCTTTACCAGAGAAACCTGCCCCTAGAGTTCGGAGACCCGACCTTCCCCCCGAAGCTAACGATCTAATGGTAGTTATGGCCGGGGTTCCTCCCCTGGAGATGGGGGAAGGTGAGAATTTTTTCTCACTAAAAAATCAAGTAATTAAATGGTTGAACTGGAATAGACCTCTTCCTGCATATTTTAATAATGAAATTTTGATGGTAAGGAGGGTACCCTGGCTGGGCAAGACCAGGAAGTCAATAGTAGGGGACTGTATTTTGGTGAGCTTTAGAGACCCAAAGACTGTTCATTACATCTGCTCGGAGTCGAATAGATCATCTGAATCCACCATCCGGACCCTGCATGTATCTTTTTTCTTCCCCCCTGTACAAATGCATTGTGATCAAGCTCAGGACAAATGGACAAGGGTTGATCGGAGGGGTAGATTTTGTGGGTATCCAGCCCAACCTGTTTTTCAACCACCTATGACACCCTTTCATAATTATAATCGTTTTAATTGTCTGAGTGGCCTCAATGGTGTTGATTGACTGCCCACTGCTGTAGACCCCACTATTGCTTCTGATAAAGAGCCTACGGTATTGCCCGACAGTAGCCCTATTTCTACCCAAGATCTTGTAATGTCCCAAACTGCCCCGATAATCCCCGTGGCTTATCCAGTATTATTGGACCCTCTACCTGTCAATAATGCTTTAATCACCACGGTACCAGTGCCTATTCAACCCCCCACTTGTTCCCCTGGGCTGAAGTTTGTTACCTGGAATGTTGCAGGGTGGAGCAGGCAATCGGCCTCTCTGGGGTGGAAAGAGATCCTCTCGGACTTTGATATTTTATGCTTACAAGAGACCTGGGCAACTGCTGATATTGAACTCGATGGGTTTGTGTCCTATAACAACCAGGCAATAAGGACAGGTATGGGTAGGGCTAAAGGGGGGTTAGTGATTTTTACATCAGTCAAACTTCCACTATGTTTGATTTCCTACCTCCCTGTGGGACACCACTCCCAAATTTTAATACTAGAACATCCTAAGGGCCATGTTTTAGTGGTGGTCAACCACTATAACAATCTGTTTAATGCCTCAGATACCTCAGTGGCAGAGGAGCTGGGTCCTATTTTGAGGAACCTACGAAACGATGTCAGTAAACCAATTGACATCATTTGGGGTGGGGATTTTAACCTCCGTACTTGCCCATATTCCTTTACTAGAATTTGTGGATTTGATGGAGACAACGGGGAAAACAGAGCACATTTTGTACATTCTCCTCATGGTGACTCCTTTAATTCCCTCGTGCTGAACCTGGATCTTATGATCCACTCCCCGGCCCTAGATGCGGATGGTAAGACTGTTCCAACTTTTGTAGGACCCAGCTCGTCTTCTGCCATTGATCACCTACTGGTTTCTACGCATTTTACTCCTCATTGTACGGTTCGCGTCGTTACTGACCTTGGAGGTAGTGATCACCAAGCAATCACCATGCTTATTTCTGCATGGGGGCCTAGTGCTAAGAATGATTATTTGGTATTAGAAGATGTTACCCCATGTAGACAGAATGGTTTCCGTATAAAGTGGAATTTGGATAACTCCGAAAAATTGCAAGCTAGAATTATTAAAGAGGGGTTCGCTGAAATTTACAGTTGCCTTAATCCTGAGGCCCCTAACGGGTGCATTATAACTAATTTTGTGGCACTCGGTGATGCTGTAAAAAGGTGCCTTACCATTACTAAAGCCCGAATCAGGAACCAAAACGTGGGCTGGTTTGATAGCCTATGTACTCAATCCCTGCGGGAACTCAAGTTGGCCTTAACAAAACACCCGAGAGATAGGGAGGCCGTCAAATTACTTAGGCTTACCTATAAAAGTAATCTTGTACGTAGGAAGCAGGAACTCAGGGAACTTGCCTGGGATGCCCTGAACCAAGCATCGGTACTACGGGACAGTAGGCTGTTTTGGTCTACGGTTAACAGCTCTTTCCTTGCCAATGAAGAGTTTCCCAAACTGTCAGCGCAGGTCAGCGAAGCCAATTGGGTTTCCCATTTTTCTGGTATTTTTAATCCACTTGGGGGAGACTCTGTCGGTCCTACTATCCCGATGTCTGACACTAGGATACCTCTGGATATTACCCTATCAGAGGTGGTTATCTCCCTAAGCCAGAGCAAAGGTGGAAAGGCACCGGGACCCGATGGGGTACCGGTAGATCTGTACAAATCTAACCCCAGTCTTTGGTGCCCACTCCTGACCCAGGTGTTTAATGCATCAGTCCTGGAGAACACCCCTCCTACTTGGAGTGAATCCCTAATTCTACCTATTTACAAGAAGGGAGATAGAGGCGAGGCAAAGAACTATCGCCCTATCTCCCTTCTTGATTCCTCCCTGAAGATTATGAGTAGGGTTCTCCTTATAAGGCTTGAGGAGTGGGTTGAAGAAAATAATATCATGGCTGAATCCCAATTTGGTTTTCGCAAAGGCTTAGGAACTACGGAGCAGTGCCTTAACCTTGACCTCCTTATAGGGAAATATACGAGAGCGAAACAAGGGTCCCTATTTCTCTGTTTTGCCGATCTTTCAAGCGCCTTTGACCTTGTGGACCATGAACTCTTGTGGTGCACTTTATTGGCCATGGGCGCCCCCCCGGCAATCATTCACTTTCTGGCTCGTCTCTATAACAAGCTGTCGGCCCAGATACGTTTTGGTCCGTCGGGTGAATGTACTGAGAAAATCAGGGTTAAGTCAGGCATAAGGCAGGGCTGTGTACTGGCCCCCCTGCTATTTTCCCTCTTTATCAATTCCATTGAATCTGAACTTAAAAAGGCCCAGGCGGATTCCCCTCAAGTCGGTGGACTTCCCGTACCAGTTCTGCTTTATGCCGATGATACGGTGCTTCTTTCGCGTACTCCGAATGGGCTACAGAAACTTATGAATACTTTTTATGATTTTATTAATGCGAGGAAATTGAAAATAAATAACACCAAGACCTTTATTATGGCCTGTGGTAAACGGATGAAGTCTGTTATACCGTTCCATTTTAACAATCATAATATTGAGGTAGTGGATAGGTTCTGCTACCTCGGTGTTACTTTTAACAACAAGGGGACATGGTCCCAGGAGATCTCAAATGTTAATGGTAGAATGGCCAAAAGCTCATCTGGTATTTTTCGATTCGCTGCAAAGCTAGGAAGCCGCCGTATACCTGATATGGTAGACATTTACAGGCATAGATGTGTGTCTATTGCTCTGTACGGCTCTGGTATTTGGGGCTATAGTCAGCATAGGACACTGCAAAATACAGAGAATGGGTTCCTTAGAAGATTGCTTTGCCTACCTCCCTCGGCACCTACTGTACTGTGCCATAGCGAAGTCTGTTTAAACTATCTGACTGATCTTATGGGATTAAGACCCCTCATGGTATGGAGGTCAATATGGGCTAAAGAAGAGACTACTTTTTCTAGGAAGATTATCACCGATTGTTTGAAGTTGGACAAAGTCCATAAGATTCCCTGGCTAAGCTATGTCTCTTATACTTATGGCAAGGTATTTCATTTTGACATCATTAAGGATCCCTATTGTGCCGTTACTGTATCGAAAAAGGAACTTAAAGATGTTTTCATCCAAACTAAGTCTGATATGCGTAGGGTAAAGTGTACTACCATGTCTACCTATGTATTTTATCACACCACTAAACCTGAAGTAAAGGGCATGCCTATGTACCTAAAATTCATAACCAAGCAGTCCCATCAGTTTGTTCTGACACGTCTCAGACTTGGTATAGTACATAATTTAGTTGCCTTCCCTGAGATGAAACTTCCTAGCCATTCCCCCTGTCCTTGCGATTGTCAGACTAGGCAAAGTACTCGGCACTTCATGCTTATTTGTCCACTCTATATGCATCTTCGCCGTCTCTATCTCAGACCTATGTTTTTAAGATTATCAGTGTATACTATTACCCAAGCCATGGAATTATTATTTGCACTTGACTCTGCAGACACCTGTTTTTTTACTGCTACTTTTTTACTCAAAGCCATTTCTTATAGGAAAAGTCTGGTGTTTTAAATCTTCCGAAATTTTTTCATTTCTGAGCTATTGTTTTATTATAATGTTTGTATTGTGTTTTATTGTACGCTTTTGTGATTGTTTTTAATAGTCGAATAAAGCTTGAAAATTGAAAAAATTGACAGCTGCACTCAGCACAGAGGCCACTTAGAAGCCATTGCATCACACTAGAGACATCACAGAGCTCTGCACTGGCTCAGGGTTGGGAATCTTGCAGTCACTAACACCTAAAGTCACACTTTGCACAATACTCACCCCCAACTTGCTGCTGATGAGCCCTAACACGTCTATCCAGCTCTGGCGGTGTCACTGGCAAGATGCGGGCCATTAGTATTATCATGTTACTGCGTGCTAACCTGACACTCCGAGGAAGCACCCCCATCTTCATCTCTGCCAAGTTTTTGCTCAGCCAGTGGATGTCATCCCACCTCTTGTGACAGCCTGTATGCCGTCGGTTGGAGACACCCAGAGCCCGCACCTTGCGTGCAATGGCCCTCCATATTGCCTCATGCTGATGGACCTTAAACTACAGACATGGGAAACAAAAAGAGGAAGTTTCAGTGACACTGTGTTGTGTACCACTGTGTGTCAGTACAGGAGCATAGAAAATACATATCACACTAATACATAAATGGAAAGCAGAGGCCATACATCATGACACATAGTACACTTGGATCAAATAATATCGTAGAAATGCATACATGTATGATGATGGACACACTACATGGCCATTTCATACACATGCAGAGTGCCAGCACAGCAAACAATGTAATAATGGAGCTCATCTGTGATGCAGTATGTGAGTGAGCATGACATACAATACAGTGGAACTGATGTGTTGTGGCAGACTCACTGTTTGACCAGTGCATGGCTACATGAGTCATGTTGGTCACATTTAGGACCATGATCTTACATTCTCACACTCTTCTCACAAGGTGTAGACCTGTCTTGTGCAATCCCTCGGCCTAAGATTGGCCATCGTGAAATAGGGTGGTGGACAACACATATGTTCCACTAAATCCTTTGAGTGCTGTGTCCTTGGGCAGTTTCTGTGCAGGCAAGAGGGGCTCACACTGAGGCTAAATGTGGGCCATCAGAGAAATCACATGCATGTACAATACGAGAGGATAAACAGTGCCTATACATGCGAGACTGAACACATCATGGAATCAATAGAATGATGACATCTCCAACTCACATTTATTAGATGTGTCATAGGTGAATTACCACCAAGAGTTTTACACTCAGGCATTGTACTCTTGTGCATAATGCACACATCTCCATAGGGTCAATTCGAAAACTGTACACACATCATTCAGTAGCCTCTGGAAAAAAATACATTCGTAATGTCACAAATGAGCATATGAAGACTTAATGGACTATGTCATCACTTTGCACGGGCAATGTTTGTTCAGACTTCGAGTGTCTCAAACCAGCAGTGTAACTGTATGACTGCAAAACCATAGTATGTCACTCCCATCCTTCAATGCAGTCATGGATCTGTGGAACTAAGGCTACACACCACTTTGACATGAATTCAGCACCCTAGGCAGTGCATCACACATTTACATTACCCAGTCTAAGACCAACGTGTTTTTGTTTTGGCTTAAGAAGAGCTGTAAAAGTGTCCATGTTGCCATCTTCCCCACATACTCAAATGAAATTCTTAATAGACCATGTATGGAGCATGCAATGGACAAAATACGGAACGCACGCATGTTGGCTTAGACTCCTAGGCACATACTACTTGACAGTTACATCAGGTGAGCATTCTGAGCTCTCTCAAACTTTTACTCTTGCACTTATCAGTACATCTGGGGCACCATATAGCCTCCCATACTTCGAAAGGACCTCATCCACCAGGACCTCCAGCTCCTCTGTGGTGAAGGGACGGGTCCTGATGTTCTCAGTTCTCGCCATCACTGGGTCCAGAATACAGGAACAGCAGCAGTTGGTGGTGATTAATGGCAGGCAGCAGTGTCTGAATGCAAGTGAAATGTGTGGCTCTCTCACAGATATTTATAGCCCCCTGGGGTTGTTTCAGTTTTACTCAGCTGATGCAATTGGTCTGCCTGGTTAGCATTTTTGGCTTGTATCTAATAACCGGTACCATGATAGGGTAGCACGCCTACCGCAAGTTTCAAAATTGTATTGCACTACGGCGATCGTGGTTCCCATTGGCTGCAATGGCATTGGCATAGGCTGTGTCACACCGCGGGGTCCAGGCAGTCTCTGCCGTAATCCTGCATCTTCACTTGTATCCAATGACTGGGCCCGCGGTAACGGTGCACACCTACCGCTGGTGTTAAAACTGCATTGCACTACCGCAATCGTGGTTCCCATTGGCTGCAATGGCATTGGCAAATGCGGTGTCACATCGGGAGAGACAGGCAGTGGCTACCGCAATCCTGCATCTTTCAATTGTCTGCAATGACTGGGTCCGCGGTAGCGGTGCACGCCTACCCAGAGTTTCATAACTGCATTGCACTACCGCAATCGCGGTTCCCATTGGCTACAAAGGCATTGTCATATATGGTGTCAGACCGCGGGGGCCAGGTGTTCCCTACCGCAATTTGCCATTTTTCAATTGTGGTCAATGACCCTGATCGCAGAGGCGGAGCACGCCTACTGTACCTATGGACACATTGTGCTATAGCATTGACACTAGCCAATTTTCATCATTGACCACTATACCTTTGCAATGTATTCTGGCACCTGTTTGCAAAGTTAAATGCAAGTGTGATATTTAACTCACTGATGCCCACACATGCCATGTCAGTACACATGATTACATGCATTGTCATGTACTTCCACACATGTCACATATGATATTTGTGTGCATGTACACATATTTGGTGTGTAATGGAGTCTCATATTTATGAACATGTCAATGTGTGAGAAGGCTAATCAACCCACAGTAAAGATGGACTGACCACATAAAGCGCATATTTCACTGTGTACATTGCTGTTATCATTTTGATAGTTGATCAGCTTACACACACTGTGCTCATTGTGTAGAAAAGTTGTGCTCTGTGTGACTTAAGCAAGAAGGTGTGGCAGGTACAGCAGCTATGTGGAAGGCAGCAGTGATGCTGTTTGCCACATGTGCTGTTTCAACTACACCCAGGGCTGGTGACACAAGATGGAGGAGTGCACCATTTACTGTTTCACATAGTCAGTTTCTGTTTTGGTAGTAGTCAGTATGTACAACCTGGCCATATATACTACTACATGAGATCAAGGTTTTTCTGCATATGAATTGTGCATTAAGCTGTTGTTACAGTCCAGTCAATGTTGGTGCTGTGTCAGTCATAATGTAAGGTGGTTGACACATCTCATTGGGGAATTACATTTACATGTATCCTCTTTCATAATATGTAGGAAACAACCATATGTGCATTGGTCGTTCCCAGTGCTGGCGAACATGGAGGATGAGGACACCATAAGGAAATTCCATCTGGATTGCCTTACCCTTCAAGACCTATGTGCTCAGTTGGAGACCCATCTGAGACCTCACAGAACCTATCCAACTGCTTTGACACCAACAGTTAAGGTGATTGCAGCCTTGCATTTCTTTTCCAGTGGTTTGATTCAGTACATGGTGGCCATCGCCGGTGGGATGTCTAAAGCTATGATCAACATGGTGCTACATGATGTCCTGTCAGCACTGTTGAAGTACATGGACCGCTACATCCACTTTCCAAGGAGACATGAATTGGCAGATGTGAAGGGTGAATTTAATGATCTTGGATACATACCGAATGTGGTTGGAGCCATTGACTGCACACATGTTGGCCTAGTTCCACCACAGGCACGTGAGCACATCTACAGTAACAGGAATCATTTCCATTCAATTAATGTGCAAGTGGTATGCCAAGTGGATAGGATTATCTCCCAAGTCTGTGCCAAATTTCCCGGATCAGCATGTGACTCCTACATACTGCGTAACAGCATCATCCCACAATTGATGGCAAATCTGCATTCGGAGCGTGCGTTGCTTGTTGGTGAATACGCAGAGTCAAGTAGTGTGCTCTATGTGTGACATGCAGTTCACAGCTACTGTTTATATTACAACATTGGTCTGTGTATCTCACACCTAGGTCACTCTGCGTATCCCAACTGGCATTAGGTTGCTGAGCCCACTAAGGCATCCAAGGACCCTGGTGACGTCCGCTACATGATGCACATGGGAGGACACAATGTGTAATGGCAAGTGCTTTTGGGCTTCTGAAGTCGAGATTCCGGTAGCTGGACAAGAGCGGAGGTGCACTACTCTGCTCTCCCAAAAAGATGTGTCAGATCATAGTTGCATGCTGCATGCTCCACAACCTGGCCTTGCACAAAAAAATCCCCCTGCTCCTGGATGATAATAATCCACATTTGTAAAGCGCACAATCACCCGTAAGGGTCTCTAGGCGCTGGGGGCCATCGGGAAGATTAAGCAAGCTATTGCCTAGAGTCACATGGTGCTGGGCTAATATGCCACTGGTGCCAGGGATCGAACTGTGATCCCTGGATTCCGGAGACAGTCGCCCTCGGCACGGCTCCACACCTCTTCGGACGATGATGAGCAGCAGATAACAAATCCAAACATGCCCAGTGACAACGACAGTGGAGAAGAGGAAGGTGGTGACCTGCGTCAACAGCTCATCGACAACTATTTCCCTTGAGTGTAAGTGGCATTGTACAACAGCGACATTGTCTGTCGGTTTTGATGGGGTTGGCAAGGCATAGATGATCTTTTTGACTGCTGGCTGTTGTTGCCTCTCTGTTAATGGCTGATGTGTGTGGCACTGGGTATTATTTTCCACGTACCTCATATATGTGTTGATGTTATTGCTCTTTGTTATGTGTGCTGGTTTCTGTTCATTGATGACTAGTGGTATGTTTTAGCTGTTATGGCATCACCTGACAAGTAAATGTCTCTTGTGTCTTTCTAGGTTCCTTCATCCTATCAATGCCTCAACCCACTCTGAGTTTGTGGTGCACTGGAATCGGAGTTGACGTTGTACATCCTGCGATAAACATAGAACTGACACTAAGACATAGGTGTGTGAAGAGTGTTTATTTTCAATATTTTTTTGTGAAAGATAAGGGATTGTTTATAAAATCGTGCAAAGTGAATTTATGAGTTGTCAGTGATGGTAAATGAGACAAATAGACTAGTTACTACATTGATGTAGTTACACAGTACAACAGACTCCTGCCATCAACATGGCAATGTGGGTATGGATAGTTAACAAAGTCAATGTCAAGTGCAACCAAGTGCAATCATGGCTGGCTCAGCGAATTTACTTTGGTTGGTGCTTTGCCACGTGATCCTCCCGTGCTGTTTCTCGAAAGTCCCCTCCTGCATTTGGAAGGGGGACCTCTGCTGCAGGCTCAGCGGTCTCTGAGGAGTCATTTTGTTACAGCTCACCCTTCTCTGTGGTGCAGTTGAGATGATGGGAGTATCAGCATGCAGGCCACTTGAGGGGGGTTGAGCTGTATCTCTGTCCCTCAGAACACCCACAAGCTGGCCCATGAGGTCCACAAGTTGGCCCATACATGTCTCCATGAACCTCAGCAGAGGCAGAGCTCACGCACTTCTTCCACAACCTGGCCCAACTGTCCCTGGTTCTGTTCATATGCCCCAAGGGCTCCTGCAATGGTGGCCAGGGCTTCTGTCTCAGGGTCCTCCTGTCATTGTCCCCCAGTTGTCCTCCCACCAGCCCTGCTGGCATGCACCTGTGGCGTTGGGACTCGACGCCCCTGCACACTCTCCCTGGCATCCTCGGATTGTGTGGTGGTGTTGGTAACCACTGAGGCAGGGAGAGTGTTGCAGGCAACAGTGGTGATGGTGGTGGTGGCTGCCGCACAGGTTGTTGTAGCAGGGGTCAGCACTGTTGTTGCTGTGATGGTGGTGGCGGGGACAATGAGGCCCGGAGACGTAGTACGCCCTGGATGTCCTGAGGGCCAGATTTTTGGTCCTCATCCAAGAAACCAAGAGAGTCTGCATGAGAGAATTCACGTTCTGGGGGGGAGACAGGCTCTGCTGGTCGGTGGTGTTTTCTGCTGCAGTTGCTTGTGGATCTCCTGTGGAACAGAGGTTAAATGGTCATTTAGGTGAACTCCACTAGCTTGGTGTTAGAATTCTGGAAGTTACATTTGATAAACCAAACACTTTACTTTGCAATCACTTGGTAGTGATGCAAGATAATGAGCATCATGGCATAATGTTGAGGTACATACATTACTCATCCATGGTGTGACATGTAAATTGAAACCATGAGCCATGGACAGATTGTGTGATTGCAAGGACATATCATCATCTACCGACTTGTGGCACATCAACTTTTGATAATGCATCTTTTTTGTTTACTCGTCATGGAATCAAATTCAGCTAAGCAAGAACTAGCCATTAGAATGTTATACATACCTTTTTCATGTCATGCCCTTTACTTTGTTTGTCAAATTGACCATGCATGTTTTGTGTTCATATGGGCCTTCAAGCTCTGACACCATGTGGCACTTACACATTGCATTCTGTGCTGTGCATGATTGGGCCCTGAATTTCTTTCACATGTGACTTGGTGAGTCAAAGTTTTATTTCTGTGACAGTTACATGTGTTTAGCTCTCTGCACACTGAATAAAGTTTTGGGATCTATGCCAAGTTGCCTGACATGTGAGGGCTGGTGTGGTCATATGGCTCCATGCATTTTGAGAAAGATGGCATGGTGCATGCACTGACTACCAGTTTGGTGATTGAGTGGAGGAGAAAGGCTGCCGCATGGTTCTAGATGGTGGGGGTGTTCCATGCTGCTCAGCTGTGGGACAAGGGTGCCTGGTGGGAGTTGGAGTACTGGCTTCCTACCCACAAACACCCCCCCCCCTGTTAATATGGCTACCTACCTGTAAGTTTGATGAAAACAATGAAATGGCTGCCACGTTGTTCTGGATGGGGGAAGTGTTTCATTCTGCTCAGCTGTGGGACAAGGGTATCTGGTGGTAGCTGTAATGCTGGCCTCCTACCCACAAGCCCCCCTCCAAAATAAGATGGCAACCTACCTTTAAGTTTGATGAGAACAATGAAATGGCTGCCACATGTTTCTTGGTGGGGGAGTGTTCCATTCTGCTCAGCTGTGGGACAAGGGTGCCTGGTGGGAGTTGGAGTGCTGGCTTCTACCCTCAAACACCCCTCCCTGTTAAGATGGCTACCTACATCTAAGTTTGATGAGAACAATAAAATGGCTACCACATGGTTATGGGCGGGGGGAGAGCTCCATCCTGCTCAACTGTGGGACAAGGGTACCTGGTGGGAGTTGTAGTGCTGGATTCCTACCCACAAGCACCCCTCCCTGTTAAGATGGCTACCTACCTGTAAGTTTGAGGAGAGCAATTAAATGGCTGCCACGTGGTTTGGGGTGGGGGAGGGCTCCATCCTGCTCAGCTGTGGGACAAGGGCCCCTGGTGGGTATGGTACTTCTGGCTTCCTACCCACAAACACCCCTCCCTGTTAAGATGGCTACCTACCTGTAAGTTTGTGGAGTGCACTGAAATGGCTGCCACATAGTTCTGGGTGGGGGGAGTGCTCCATCCTGCTCAGCTGTGGGACAAGTGTGCCTGGTGGGATTGGAGCGCTAGCTTCTAGCCACAAACACCCCTTACTGTTAAGCTGGCTACCTATCTGTAAGTTTGAGGAGTGCAAGGAAATAGCTGTCACATGGTTCTGGGTGGGGGGGAGTACTCCATCCTACTCAGCTGTTGGACAAGAGAGCATGTGAAGGCTATCTGCCTGTAAGTTTGAGGAGTGCAATGAAATGGCTACCACATGGTTCTGGATGGGTGAATGCTCCATCCTGCTCAGCTGTGGTACAAGTGTACCTGGTGGGAGTTGTGGTGCTGGCTTTCTACCCACAAACACCCCTCCCTGTTAAGATGGCTACCTACCTGTAAGTTTAATGAGAACAATGAAATGGCTGCCACATGGTTCTGGGTGGGGGGCGTGCTCCATCCTGCTCAGCTGTGGGACAAGGGTGCCTGGTGTTAGTTGTAATGCTGGCTTCCTACCCACAACCCCCCCTCCATGTTAAAGTTTGATGAGAACAATGAAATGGCTACCACATGGTTCTGGTGGGGGAGTGCTCCATCCTGCGCAACTGTGGGACAAGGGTGCATGGTGGGAGTCGTAGTGCTGGATTCCTACCCACAAACACCCCTCGCTGTTAAGATGGCTACCTACCTGTAAGTTTGAGGAGTGCAATGAAATGGCTGCCACATGGTTCGGGTGGGGAAGTGCTCCATCCTGCTCATCTGTGGGACAAGGTTACCTGGTGGGAGTTGTATTGCTGGCTTCCTACCCACAACCCCCCTCTAAGTTAAAATGGCAACCTACCTGTAAGTTTGATGCGATCAATGAAATGGCTGCCACATGGTTCTGGGTAGTCAGAGTGTTCCATCTTGCTCAGCTGTGGGTGAAGGTGGCCTGGTGGGAGTTGTAGTGCTGGCTGCCTGTACACATGCCCCCATGGGAATATTGCTAGCTACCTTTTAGGAGATTCGGAGGAAGGTAATGTTAGATCTGTGAGATATGTGTTGGGAAGAGTGTGTTGTATGTAAATGCATTTAGGTCTAGGAGGTGTAGCTTTCTAGTTGTGTAAGACAGTACATAGCAGTGTAATGGGAGACATTTGTTGGGACTTGCCAGTCTCCACTCCCCTGGTTAGTCATGTGAGACTCTTTGGATGCAGTATGACAATCACCTTCACCTCCCATTCGGTGAATGTTAGCTGTGGAATGGGAGGGTCATCGCCAGTCCTCTGAGCCAGCTCATGGTTCTTGTTGGCACATGTTTCACCCTGCTCTTGAGGTCATGCCACCTCTTCTTGATGTCAGGCAGGGTGCGCGGGATGGTCCCTACTGCATTGAATTTGTTGAATATCCTTTCCCCCATATGCTTTTTTCTGGCTAATGGTGTCTGTTGGACCATGCTTCCAAACAAATGTGGTTCTACTCTGATTACCTCAACTACCATGACTGACAACTCATTGTCAGTAAATTATGGAATTTTTTTCAGTGCCATGGTGTGTAATGTGAAAATGGGTGAAAAGGGCAGGTGTGAAGGTGGAGGTATGTGTGGTATGTGGGTGGTTCTGATGGTGTGATGTGTGTTGATTTGACTCTCCTTTGCTATGGGGTGTTGGGCCCTTCAGTTCTGGAGTTCTGCAAAAGATTCCGGCCAGGGAAGGTGTTGGTTTTATACTCAGCTATGTGGGTGGGTGAAAAAGGAGGAATCATGTCAGGTGTATTATCTGGGTTAACCTGAGATTTGTATTTTTTCATTGCTATGGGGATGTGTCATTGGAGTGTGTCAGATGTTTTGGAGGCTGCACCAGGAAAACAGCCACATATGGTAGCCTTGTTGTGGTTGCTTTCAACCGCCATTCCTCTTTCCGGGCGACGGCAGCAGCCTGAATGCAATGGTCCTTCCGCCGGCAGGTCATTTGGCGTTTTTGGGTCTTTCTGCAGCAAATCCGTCTGTCGCGGTCACATTTTTTAGGCAGTGCATCCTAATCTGACCACCGGTTTTACCGCGGTACATGCCGATGTTTATTTACCGCTACCACGGCAGTCGGAAAGCTTTTCCGTCCGCCATCGTAATGAACCTCTAGATTCTAACAACAGCCTCCACACTTTGGAAAAGATCTTTGAAGTGTGCAGGGACAGAATATGAGTACAAAATATCGAGTTGCACAAATATTGAGTCATTAATATTGTGGGTCAGAAATATCGACAGCAAGAATATCGTTGTCAAGAATATTGACTTAATGTAAGTACCATTGATTTTAAAAATATCGAAGTGTTTAATATCATTTGCAAAAATAGAGTTGTTAAAAATATCGTTTTTGATTATTGTTATGTATTTTAGCATATATTTTATATGTATGTGTTGTATGTATTTTTTATTTAGAATTGTTTCTATTTTTAAAATATATGTTCCATTTTTAGTAGTTAACCATTTATTTTTATTTGAAATTTACGCTTTTAGTTCCATAGCAGTTTGTGGGTTTATGGGGAAAAAGGGTGGGAAGTAATTTAATTATAGTATATGTGTTAATTTTTTTTGTATTTGAATTTTATTTTTTCAGTTCCGTTGCGGGTTGTGGGTTTTAGGGGAATAGGGTGGGAAGAAATGTAATTATATTAAATTTGTTGATACATTTTGATCTATTCATGTTTGTTTAATTGAGTTGTTATAGTGTTAAATGTGCAACATAATATATTATTAATTAATTATTAATTGGTTATTTATTAATATTAATTAATTAATTGGTATTTTTTACGGCAATAGAGCAATTAATTGTAGTTGTTTATTGTGGTGTTTATAGGTGTAAATGGTGGGAAGTAATGTACTTCTTATTTATGAATTCATAATTGGCTGTTAATTAATTTTAATTAATTGGTTAATAATTTGGGAATTTTTGTAACTAATTTTAGGTGTGTGTTGTGTTTATAGGTGTAAAGGGTGGGGAGCACATTATTTGTAATTAATGATTTGATAGTTGGTTGTCAATTAATTTTAATTAATTCATTTGAAATTAATTTTGGTAATTGTGTAATTAATTTAAGTGTGTGTTGTGGTTTTTATAGGTGTAAAGGTTGTTAAGGGTCGTAAGTAATTTATTTTTAATTGATGGATTGATAATTTGTTGTTAATTAATTTCAATGAAGTAATTTGTAATTAATTATGGTAATTCTGCAATTAATTTTAGATGTGTGTTATGGTGTTTATTGGAGTAAAGGGTGGGAAGTAATTTGTGTTTAATTAATCAATATATAGGGGCTCAATATGATGGCGGACGGAAGTGCGACCGCAGCCCTGGAGTAAGCGGAAAAAGACGTTTCCGTGTCCGCCTGCCGCGGTCACTCCATCCGCCATATCAGGATAGGAAAGAGTGTCAAAATTCCGTCCGCGACGGAAGAGCATGCACCGCCGCCCAACTACACCCGACCCCGCGGCAGACGTAACCAATCCAGAGACACCGCTGTACGGACTGACGTCAACAACCGTCCCCCAATTCAAGATGGCGGAAAACACACATAAAACCGCTGCGGAAAAACAACCTGCCTGAACACGGCGGATTCCCCAAAGCGAAGATACCATACATAGCAGAGATACCCACCACAAGCTGCAAGCCGTCATGGACCAAGCGCTACACGCTTTTCCGATACTCTTCGCGATCGACCACCTGCAAGTCATGGCCCACTATCGACGACGACGCAGGTACGCTACACACCATTTACTGTCTGATGGGGAGTACCTGCCAGGCTCGTGACGTTGGGAGGGGGAGTGTCATGTTTGATAAACCACATATCTTCGCAAATACTAACCCACAACTGGAGTACACAAGCAGGAATGACAACGACAAACCACGACACATGATTGACTTGCTTTATTGCACATAATAGGGATATAATCACAGAGTATGCATGAGCATAGACATCGTGGGCACCAGAACAGGAAAATCAGAGGCAGCACATGAAAGGGGCCAAGTGTATTAACAGTCCATGGCATGGAACAGGTACATCAGAGGCAGCACATGAGAGGGGCCAAGGGCATCAACAGTCCATGGCATCGAACAGGTACATCAGAGGCAGCACATGAGAGGGGCCAAGTACATCAACAGTCCATGGCATCGAACAGGTACATCAAAGGCAGCACATGAGAGGGGCCAAGTGCATCAACAGTCCATAGCATCGAACAGGTACATCAGAGGCAGCACATGAGAGGGGCCAAGTGCATTAACAGTCCATGGCATCGAACAGGTACATCAGAGGCAGCACATGAGAGGGCAGACTGCAGGTTCAGAACACCAACAGGGCATTGTGGCCAACCAGCAGGTACATCAGAGGCAGCACATGAGAGGGCAGACTGCAGTATCAGAACACCAACAGGGCATTGTGGCCAACACAGCAGGTACATCAGAGGCAGCACATGAGAGGGCAGACTGCAGTATCAGAACACCAACAGGGCATTGTGGCCAACTCAGCAGGTACATCAGAGGCAGCACATGAGAGGGGCCAAGTGCATTAACCGTCCATGGCATCGAACAGGTACATCAGAGGCAGCACATGAGAGGGGCCAAGTGCATCAACAGTCCATGGCATCGAACAGGTACATCAGAGACAGCACATGAGAGGGGCCAAGTGCATTAACAGTCCATGGCATCGAACAGGTACATCAGAGGCAGCACATGAGAGGGCAGACTGCAGGTTCAGAACACCAACATGGCATTGTGGCCAACACAGCAGGTACATCAGAGGCAGCACATGAGAGGGCAGACTGCAGTATCAGAACACCAATAGGGCATTGTGGCTAACACAGCAGGTACATCAGAGGCAGCACTTGAGAGGGACCAAGTGCATTAACAGTCCATGGCATCGAACAGGTACATCAGAGGCAGCACATGAGAAGGGCCAAGTGCATTAACAGTCCATGGCATCGAACAGGTACATCCGAAGCAGCACATGAGAGGGGCTAAGTGCATTAACAGTCCATGGCATCGAACAGGTACATCAGAGGCAGCACATGAGAGGGCAGACTGCAGTATCAGAACACCAACAGGGCATTGTGGCCAACACAGCAGGTACATCAGAGGCAGCACATGAGAGGGCCCAAGTGCATTAACAGTCCATGGCATCGGACAGGTACATCAGAGGCAGCATATGAGAGGGCAGACTGCAGTATCAGAACACCAACAGGGCATTGTGGCCAACACAGCAGGTACATCAGAGGCAGCACATGAGAGGGCAGACTGCAGTATCAGAACACCAACAGGGCATTGTGGCCAACACAGCAGGTACATCAGAGGCAGCACATGAGAGGGGCTAAGTGCATCAACAGTCCATGGCATCGAACAGGTACATTAGAGGCAGCACATGAGAGGGGCCAAGTGCATCAACAGTCCATGGCATCGAACAGGTACATCAGAGACAGCACATGAGAGGGGCCAAGTGCATTAACAGTCCATGGCATCAAACAGGTACATCAGAGGCAGCACATGAGAGGGCAGACTGCAGGTTCAGAACACCAACAGGGCATAGTGGCCAACGCAGCAGGTACATCAGAGGCAGCACATGAGAGGGCAGACTGCAGTATCAGAACACCAACAGGGCATTGTGGCTAACACAGCAGGTACATCAGAGGCAGCACATGAGAGGGCAGACTGCAGTATCAGAACACCAACAGGGCATTGTGGCCACCTCAGCAGGTACATCAGAGGCAGCACTTGAGAGGGGCCAAGTGCATTAACAGTCCATGGCATCAAACAGATACATCAGAGGCAGCACATGAGAAGGGCCAAGTGCATTAACAGTCCATGGCATCGAACAGGTACATCAGAGGAAGCACATGAGAGGGGCTAAGTGCATTAACAGTCCATGGCATCGAACAGGTACATCAGAGGCAGCACATGAGAGGGCAAACTGCAGTATCAGAACACCAACAGGGCATTGTGGCCAACACAGCAGGTACATCAGAGGCAGCACATGAGAGGGCCCAAGTGCATTAACAGTCCATGGCATCGGACAGGTACATCAGAGGCAGCATATGAGAGGGCAGACTGCAGTATCAGAACACCAACAGGGCATTGTGGCCAACACAGCAGGTACATCAGAGGCAGCACATGAGAGGGCAGACTGCAGTATCAGAACACCAACAGGGCATTGTGGCCAACACAGCAGGTACATCAGAGGCAGCACATGAGAGGGCAGACTGCAGTATCAGAACACCAACAGGGCATTGTGGCCAACACAGCAGGTACATCAGAGGCAGCAGAAGTACGTGGTGCAAGTACCTGTCCCAAGGACAAGAACAATGCAAATGTGGTTTCCATGGACGATATACACACCAACTTAAAATAGATGTGAGTGAAGGTAAACACACCGCACATCAAGGAGCAGTTGGACTGCCTGAAATACCTGCCCCTGACACACTGTGTGAGACACAGCCACAGCCCTAGTGACTGACACTTGAGCCATAGACCCAGACACACTGCCAGCACCAGACATAGGAGTGTGCAACACAGCCACAGCTCTAGTGACTGACACATGGGCCATAGACCCAGACACACTGCCAGCACCAGACATAGGAGTGTGCGACACAGCCACAGCTCTAGTGACTGACACATGAGCCATAGACCCAGACACACTGCCAGCACCAGACATAGAAGTGTGCGACACAGCCGCAGCTCTAGTGACTGACACATGAGCCATCGACCCAGACACACTGCCAGCACCAGAAACAGGAGAGGGCACAACTGAGACAGTGCCACTACATGATGCATGACAGCAAACAACAGACACAGTGCCACTATCTGACAACTGAGAGTGAACCTCTGATGCGCCACTGAGAACACCGAATTGATGAGCCACAGGGCTGTATGGGCCAGGTGGCAGGGTGACTCTGGGAGCTGGGGATAGCTGTTCTGGAGCTACATCGGTGTGGTCAGGTGTTAATGGTGTGTGAAAAAAAAAAGAAACACAGGGGGAGGGTCTTCAGGGACAGTTTAATGACCCCAAAATGCTACTGTCCCTTAGAACAGTTACAACAAAAGGGTAGCACGGAGTCAGAAGGAACTAAGTAAAACCCTAAAGGTGCCTCAAAAGAACAACAAACATAAACTGCTAATGTATGAAAAGAAAACAACAATGGGACCACTCAGCTCTTTAGGAGAAAATTCCCATCAGTCACCATTCGATTCCGCCCTTCATCATCTGGGAACTGTCACCCTCAGAGACCAAAGGTACTCTCAGTGGACTGGTCAGTTGTTAAGACCTAATCCCACCTGTATCGTACTATGATGAGGGGGGAAAGAACTCAAAGAGAAATAGTGTGGTGACTGGAAGCAGTGCTAGAACTAGTGAAGTGCAATGTGCAAAGGTGAAATGTGAAATGTAAAATTAGGTAGGGAAGTGAAAAAGGATTATTTATTAGAGAATCACTTCGCTCCTAAAAATAAAAAACATGAGTGCGTAGGTGGTCTAAACAAATAACCATCAGTGGTTATTTGTTTAGACCACCTACGCACTCATGTTTTTTATTTTTAGGAGCGAAGTGATTCTCTAATAAATAATCCTTTTTCACTTCCCTACCTAATTTTACATTTCACATTTCACCTTTGCACATTGCACTTCACTAGTTCTAGCACTGCTTCCAGTCACCACACTATTTCTCTTTGAGTTCTTTCCCCCCTCATCATAGTACGATACAGGTGGGATTAGGTCTTAACAACTGACCAGTCCACTGAGAGTACCTTTGGTCTCTGAGGGTGACAGTTCCCAGATGATGAAGGGCGGAATCGAATGGTGACTGATGGGAATTTTCTCCTAAAGAGCTGAGTGGTCCCATTGTTGTTTTCTTTTCATACATTAGCAGTTTATGTTTGTTGTTCTTTTGAGGCACCTTTAGGGTTTTACTTAGTTCCTTCTGACTCCGTGCTACCCTTTTGTTGTAACTGTTAATGGTGTGTGTCCACATTTCTTAGGGATATGTGAGGGCACCCCGGACATGACAGGACTGGCAAGTGGTGCAGACTCCAATGAAACATCACCCACCAAAGGTGGAGCATCTGCTGCTGGGGCTCTGCTCTCTGGGGACGTGCTGGACCCTGCCTGTCGTTTGCTGTGTGCCTGCCGTCTGGACTCAGCATCATATGTAATGGGGGATGCAACTACAGGGGACTCCTTCCTCAGCTTCTGAGGGGCCAGGATGGGAGTGGAGGTATGGGGTACTCCGCCGCGGAGACATCTGTTTCCTGTTCCTTCAACAACATCAGTCTCAGTGCAGCCAGGGGTGATGTATGCCTGTCCTTGATTGAGCTAGTGTCTATGGGAGAAGCCTTGTCCCTTGGATGTGCCTTGGCCATAGGAGGAGTCTTTTCTATGGACTTTCCCTGTTCCCTGGACGGTGCCCTGTTCCTGGCAGCAGACTTGTCATCTGTGGTGTACCTGTCTCTAGAAGACTCCTTATCCCTGGGTGTATCCCTGCCCTTGGGAGAAGGCCCTACCTCTGTTGTGTGGCTGTCCTTGGGAGTGTCCCTGCTCTTTTGAGGTGTCTTTGTCTTTGGACTGTCCTTGTCCCTGCCCTTGGGAGTAGCTCCTTCCTTAGTAGTGTCTCTGTCCTTGGGAGTGTCCCTGCTCTTTTGAGGTGCCTTTGTCTGTGGACTGTCCTTGTCCCTGCCCTTGGGAGTGGCCCATTCCTTAGTAGTGTCCCTATCCTTGGGAGTGTCCCTGCTCTTTTGAGGTGCCTTTGTCTTTGGACTGTCCTTGTCCCTGCCCTTGGGAGTGGCCCCTTCCTTAGTAGTGTCCCTGTCCTTGGGAGTGTCCCTGCTCTTTTGAGGTGCCTTTGCCTTAGGACTGTCCTTGTCCAAGGGAGTGTCCATGGACTTGGGAGTATCCCTTGCCTTGGGAGTACCTTTTGTGTGGGATGCCTGTGTAGCATGTGAAGGCATTTCCCCAAACACCACTTGTGGACCGTGTGTGTGAACTCCAGTGTAACTCACATTGTCTTTGTGAACAGATTTTGCTGACCTAGGGGATGGTGTCTGTGCCCTCTGTGCCCTGATGTGCTGTCTGTGGCTGCTTCTAGTGCAATAACCTGTATTAGAGTCCTGGTCAGAATATTCACTCCCCCCTGAGATATCAAGTGGTGTAGATGGGGGAACAGGAGTAGCACCCTGCCCATGCGACTGTACAATGGCAGAAGACACAGTGCTTGCCAATGACTGAACTGTCCTGTGTAGACCAGCAACATCACCATGCATCCCTTCCATGAATGCCACCACCTGCCCCAACTTCCTATCGTGGTCTTGGAATGCATTGATCATATTGGTCTGCCCCACACACAGCTGTCGCAGCAGATCAACAGCCTCAGCACAAAGTGCATTTCGGGTCACCGGGGTGAGGAAATATAAATTTTATGGTCAAGTTATGTTCCCTATCGTAGACCCCAACGTCTCCATGTACGAGTTAAAGTGCATGTAACTTCCCTCCTGTGCCAGCTATGAAGACGCAAATACATTTGCGTCCACCGTTAACATGTCTTCTTTCAGATCCACCATGAATAGATTGATTATTCAGTTCCTAAGTATGCCGTGCCACCGTCTTTATGTGGTACACTCTCGTTTTCCTAGCCTGCAGAGCTAGGCCCTGATTTCTGCCATCAAGCTCATTTCTGTTTTCTGCCTCTGACCACGGTTGCCTGCCTGCACCGTAACCTTTATCCTACTCCCTGTGCGGCGCGGGGCCTGGCTCAGTCCGGCCTGCCTGCCAAGATGGTATTTTGCCTTTATGTTATCAGTTCTGCTCCGTGAATCCACATTCCTAGCTAACGAGTAGGATAAACATATCCTGCCTGCAATAGATACAGTCCAGTCTTTCCGTCTCCATGCAAGTGTATTACTGTACCCATTTCCATAGAAAACTCCAGTTACTTAAAGAAATATATGCATCTGCTAGCCTTAGTGACAAGTAACCTCTGTCCCGATAGCCTTTAGTTTCCAGCAACATGTACTCCAAACACAAGATACCAGATATGATTTAGGAACAAGTTGATCTGACCCACCAGACTTCTGTCTCTCCCCTCTAAGGCTAAATGTCAAGTCCCCTGCACCCTCCAGTTTACGTCAGTCACACGTCATGCTGCTGCGCACGCATCCTTGCTACAGATTCCTGCTGACACTGCAAGATTTCATTATGTATCCACCCACTTGTGACACTTCTATGTGACGTTTCTAGTACACACCTCCGTGTACACCCTTGTGCACGCCTTCTGATTACGTATTGCTACGCACATGTTTCCTATCTCGCTTCTCTCAGCTGTTACGCCTTCTGCATGAATGAACTATAAATATTGTACCTTGTTAATAAAGCATTGCTCTGTCCCTTCCTGAACCCCAGTGGTGAAAGGAACATGATATCCTGGTCCGGACCATACAATTCCATTTTATTGAATAAAACCCCTTAAAACTCAGATGCCACGGACTCTGTGTCTCTTATTTTGATTGAGCTATTTTATTGAATTTTACCGCATAGAAATTAAGTACTAGGTAATTTTATTTACCACATAAATTGGCACCCCAGATGGGACCCTCCCCCACCTTACTCGCCGGCGGTGCGTTGCAGGCCTAGTCCCCTGCCACAGCCGGACGGACACTCATGCGCATCTGCAGGATTTCCTGTATCTCCCTCAGGCCAACGGAGGTGACTGAGACTGCGATCGACACCCAGACGAGGCGGTGAGGAGTGCGGAGGATCCCAACCCGAGTCCAGCCGAGAGTGCAAGGTCCGAGGTGTCTTGAGGCCCACCAGTTCCGAAGTTCCGAAGTATCTATGTCGCGAGTCCAGTCCAGTCCAGGGTTCAGTCCAGTCCAGTCCAGTTTCTGAGGCCTTCCGTTTTCTGTGCTTCCCGGTGAGTACCGTTGCTGAGGGAGTATCTAGACGGGTGTGTTACTATGCATCCGGTAAAGATGGGTTTGGGTACACAGATCCAGTCTGCACTGTTTAGCAGTGTATCTGTACTGTTTAGCAGTGCATCAAGAATTCCAGTCTGCACTGTTTTAGCAGTGTATCTGCACTGTTTAGCGGTGTATCTGTACTGTTTAGCAGTATATCAAGAAGTATTTTAGTGAGTATTTTCGTTATAGAAATCAAGTATAGTCAATATATGTATAGGATTTTTGTGATTAATGTCGTGGTATGAGTGACTGTTTGATATATGTTACTGTGTTCTTTTATGTAATAATTGTGTTCAAAATTCAAGTAAAAGTCTAGTCAAAAATATTACGATGCCACTGTTCAGTAAATTAAGACAGATAGGAACTAGAAAAGGGATTCTAGAAGAAGCAGTGCCTGTTCCACTTAGGGACACTCCAGGGCACTTTATGTACCACAAACATGGCTTAGATGCCATACTGTACTTAGACTTGTGGGTGGACTACACCAAGGAGTTAGAAGAGAAATATAGATGGCCTGTTTCAGGAACATGGGATGCCGAGTGCATCATGAGAGTAGAAGAAGCTCTATGGAAAAAGAAATCAAGACCCTCACAGAAAGATGCCATTGAGTTATGGCGCAAAGAGTCACATAGGAGAACAGAGAAAGAAATTCATCAAACAGAGAGAACTAGACAAGGTCAAGGCAGAACAGGCTGATAGAAAGAAATGCCGTTGTTACTGGTCCTCTCAGAAGAACTAGCTAAAGTGACCCCCTCAGAAACACCCCGTAGGTCACGAGCGCCACCACCTGTACCCTTTAGAGTATGTAGAAAGAAGCAATTCCCCACTGTATATACGATCCAGAACCAGGAAAGGGCTCAATGCTCGTGATTTCACTAAGACTAGGAAGATTTGTGTAGTTTCTTGTAAATAGCTCCTTGTAAATATGGCTTGTGAGGAGCATATTCTCATTTAGACTTGTTGTGTTCCTTGTGCATTTCGCCTTGTAAATATGCCTTGTGAAGAGCATGTCATTTTTGGACTTGTTGACTTTCTTGTAAATATGGCTTGTGAATAGCGCCATGTGGATATGGCTTGTACAGAGCATGTTATCATTACGTCAGTCAGGAGAGAGCTGGATCTCTTTCAAGTGCTTGGAGAAAATGTTTTGAATACGGGTTAATTTCTTGGATTGAGAAGGCAGTATTTGTTTTGACAAGGTGTTGAGGAATTTTAGCGTTTTTTTTTTGGGGGGGGGGCGTGTTTTTGAGCGGAAATTCGTACCCGTTCCAGTGGAGGGATTTGGTTGCTTTTTGGTGAGGATTTAGGGAATAGCTTGAACTACTGTGATGCAAAGTTTGAAAAGGATCCGAGCTGTGGAAGTGGTGGAAAAAGCATGTTTTGTGCGGGGGTGCGATTTGCAATGTTATCCAATGGGCGTATTCAGTTTGCAGATTGAATGGTAAAATGTTGCATGGAGGGTAAAGGAGTGTTTTTGTGAAGGGTTTTGTCTTGGAATACTTGATTTAATGTGTTTAGCTCAGAAGACGGTAAAGTTGTAAATAGACCAGTCGAATTGAGATAAGGGTTTTGCACAGAGGGTGCTTAGATGTTTTTTAGGGTTGACAAGAAAATATAAATCAGACCCTTCATAGAATGCGTTTTTATTAGTGTAAATGAACAGTGTGTTTTTTAAATAGGAATGTTTCTACAGAATATTTTTTTCCCAATGTGTCCCCTACATTAGTTTAATTTGCATTTAGTTTCAAGACTGACCTATGTACTTTGACAGGCTGCTTCAATTGATGTGTGCAGAGAACAGTCCCCACTAAAATTAGAAAACATGGCCTTTTGAAAAAGTATGAATCCTGGCCCTCTTAATAGGTAGAATAGATAAGTTTGCACACTTACTTATGAAAATATTGGTTACGCAATGCAGAATTAAGGAGTTCGACATGTTATTTTCAAAAAAAAAAAGAGTAAAATATGGTGTGTTTCCATGCCATGAATGTTTTGTTTCCCTTGCAGCTAGTAGCAGTACAGAATTATTTTTAAAATGCTAGCATGTCACTCAGTTACAGAAAAATATATGTCTTTATTAATTTACTTTTTAACACGTTTTAAAGGTTTGCTTCAGTTAAAGTTAGAAAAGCTCTGGCCTGGGAAGAGATATGTTATGACGTACAAGGAATGTGTTTTTTAACCTTGAGACAGTCCGTCCCCTGGTTCCCAGTGAATGATGTTTATATAAAGGGAGGGCTACTCCCTCTTGAAGCTAGCAGTGCCTGTCTTGTTGGCCATCCTCCAATTCTTTTCCGCGGACAATTATTGGCTGTTCTCCAGCTGAGTCAGGCTCTTCCTCACAGTCAGTACTAAAAGCTTCATTGACTCCAGATAAGAGCATGCTTGCAAATGAATAGTTTTTCCCTCAGTAGTGTAAACAGGATAATCGGCAGAAGCTTTGCTCCTGCCATGAGATCAACATTTGGCAGTCATTCAATTTTAGATCGCAATGAAGCTCGGCTTCTACTTGATAATGCTTGGATCAGATTCAAGCTCTGAGCGCGAACATCTTTCTAGAGGTGGGGGCTGCTTCTCGGAGTAGTGAGGCAGTATATGCAGTCAGACTACCAATCTTTTTAATGAAACAGCCTAGAGAGGTTAGAGTAAGTGTCAAAGCCAGTTTCCCTTGGGGTTGGTCCACTGTCACGTGCCACAGACTTGGTACTTACCAAATCATGTCCAGAAAACTTGCTAGGTATAAAGCACCTATGGGCACAAGGTCCAACTGACGTAGGTCACATGAACATAACACCACGCCGTGTCACTTTCAAAGCAGGAGTAGTACTCCCACGTATATGACAATACAAGGTACCACCTGATGCCATAGTGGCCTTATTAAAGATTGTTGACGAACTCATTGCACATGGGGGGTGGTGAAGACTGACTCAAATATATGTAACCCACCTGTCCTTTCTATCCTTAAACGATCAGACCCTAATGCACCACCAGTTTACAGACTAGTGGTTGAACAGATGTGTGGTACCACAATACCCAGTGGTCCCAGCCATTTCTTCATTACTGACTGCTATTGATTCTGAAGCATCATTCTTTACAGTAACTGACCTGAAAGATGTCTTTTTCAGTGTTCCAATTCATCCAGGTAGCCAGTATCTCTTCTGATTCAGTTTAAGTGGACGTAGCTTTGAATTTTTTAAAGGTTTTACAGACTGTCCCTTTCAAAGTGCACAGCAAGTGGTGTGTACCTTGTACACTTGCTGTCCAAATGGGGGAGACAGCTAACACCCGACCGTATCCAGTTAATTGTAAATATGTCACAGCCCAGAACACAATGTCTTAGTGAGTCACTTCTTATTGCAGACAATGGATCCCTCAGTATGCATTTCTAGCCAAGCCACTTTTACAGTTGACAACACAGGAGGCAGCGTCATCGACTGTCCTCCCTTGGACTCAGGAACATACACAGGCTTTTGACGAATTAAAGAAAGCTTTATGTCAAGCACCAGTTTTAGCGACACCATGTTACAGCAAACCTTTTACACTTTTTGTCTTCTTTTAAACCGTACACAGACACAACACTTGACTATAGCACGATTGACAGGTTATGAATTGACATTATTTCAGCCACACATAGAAATCAGACGCTGTAACACATTAAATCCAGCTACACTTTTGCCATTAAATATGACAGACCCTTTGGCACATGATTGTGTTGAAGTCATTACCATCACGACGAAACCCAGACAAGACTTGACAGACACCGCGTTACCAGATCCAGACCTGACACTTTATGTGGATGGTTCATGTATGAGAACAAGTACAGGAGAGTTAGTGGCTGCATATGCAGTAACAACAGAAACTGATGTCATAGAAACACATCATATTGACACCCTGTCAGCCCAAGCAGCAGAGCTCATTGCTCTGACCCAAGCCTGTATTCTAGCCAAGAACAAGAAAGTTAACATATATACAGATTCCCGTTATGCATTTGGAGTCGTACAAGACTTCGGTGTACTCTGACAAGAAAGAGGTTTCCTGACCTCACATGGGGCCAAGATCCAGCACGGTCCCCTCATTCAAGCTCTGTTAGAAGCAATACATTTGCCTACAGCAATAGCCATTATGAAGTGTAAAGCACATATTAAAGTCACTGACAACATTTCCCAGGGCAACGACCTGGCAGACCGAACAGCCAAGCTTACAGCACAGACTCACACACCTGACTTGACAAAGACAATAGTCCCGACGCCAACTCATTGCATGACAGTTAAGGATCCCGCCCTAGATGTAATTGACATACAGACACATGCTACCCCAGACGAAATCAAGAAATGGACTGAACTAGGAGGGATCCAGACAGAATAGGGATGGATGACGAAGGGAAAAGCCACATGGTTTCTCCCCGACTCTATGGTTCAAGTTATTATTACCACAGCACATAGTCCTGCACATTTAGGAGAAAAGCAATGTTAGACAGTATTCAAAACCTTTGGTTCAATAAACATTTACGAGCAGCAGCAAAACAGAAAGTGCGTACTTGCATGATCTGTTGTCAGTTCAACCCAGGTAAAGGCATTCCCGTAGAGCAAGGTGGATTTCATCCTCCTGACCATCATTTTGAAGTCCTCCAGATGGATTATATCCAAATGGACAGATGTAAAGGTTATAAGTATGTTTTAGTAGTGTGTGCACTAACCAGATGGACAGAAGCGTACCCAGTCCCAGATTATACTACAGCAAGCCTTGTAGAAAGCCATAATCAGACACTTAAAACGAAATTAGGGGTACGCCTATGCCTAAAATAAAATATCTGATGTTGACAATAACATGCTGACAGATTACCTAGCTTCCTTGATATCTGCACTACTCTCTCTTCATTCACAGGTTGCCACCGCCTTCCCTGACAACACCCAAGTCCAGGAGCCTGCCATAGTCCCTGGAGATGTTATCTATGAGCGGAACTTTTGACCGATCAAGCCCCCTTAAGCCGCATTGGAGGACGCCGAAGCCTGTGCTACACACCACAAGGACTGCTATCCGGCTCGAAGGACGAAAAGGAAATTCTATGGACAATTTGGAACTTTCTCTTTGCCCAAATCTTTGATAACACCCAAAAGACTGCCTTGAAACTAGTGACTCAAAACCCCCTTTTCGAGAAAAACTCTGCATCAGGAGTATTAATCCAAATTACGGTCTAGCAAGTCAGACAGTTTAATTGTTTAAGTCCTCCCCTAGGTGAATCGGTTAAACCTGATTCTGACATGTACCCGTTAGACCCCAATAGAGAGAGAGATAGAAAGAAAGAGTTCAAGAAACGTACATACTGCAAATCACTGCGTAGTCACTGTATAGTGACATTGTTAATAATGTTTTTCCTAAGTCTTCTGATAATAGTTGCAAGTGTACTTCTCCCTATATATTACCCTATTTTCAAGCGTGAACAATCTGCTTACAATGTCACTGTCGAGCACACTTTCAGTGAATTGCCCCCGCATGAATTGTCATACAGACTTGCGCTGCGCAACAATACATTCATTAGTATGTTACACCATTCCCATCAGACCAGCAATGCTACCAACTGCTGGATATGTGGCCGACTCCCTCCCTACCTGAATTACAAGGGAGTTCTGCCCCTCTTTCCGTACCCGTTCACACACAATGGTTCCTGTGGTGCATGGTTTAGTTTAATAAATTCCTTAGATTCTGATTCCGTAGTTTACCAAGGCAATTGGGTATGGGGAAATCTGAACACTGTTCTGCACAAAGTATGTTTCCCTGACAAGGAGGGTCTTCCCAAAAGGACAGGGACCGATCTAGAAAACGAAGTATAAGGATTAGGTAACTTTACACTTAACCTCATGATTCTGAATGTTCAGTCCGAAGCCGAATCAGTCCTGCCCTTTATGTCAGTATTACCAGTTAAGGGTGAATTATGTGTCAGAAAGAATGGTTCAGTACACCTAGGACATAGTGAATGTACTACTGTGATTGAATTCAGTGATAATGGCAAGTCTACTTTCAAAGCTTCCAAGCATTCCTACTTTGTTTGCGGTCATGTCGCATATGCACGTTTACCTCTAGATTGGGATGGAACTTGTTACATTGCATTCCTTCTGCCACCAGTATTTCTAGCTCCACCTGATTACCATAGAAATTCCCGACTCATACAGACTCGACCCAAGAGAGAACTCCCGATTGTTGACCAGACTGAAACAGCATGGGAGCAATACACAGACTTTAATAGAGGATTCTTCTTCTTCATAGGTCCTATCCAGAATAGTAAACTCATTCGTAGATTGACCAGAACTCTCGAAGCAGTAGTGAACGAAACTACTTCTGCCCTAGGTAACTTAACACAGGAACAGCCTGCGTTTCCTGTTCAGAGTCACGTTCTGCATCCCGCTTGAGAAAGGATGAGCAAATGATGTTATATGAACAGATAGATGGATTAATGAACATTGATATATCATGAAGGGTCCCGTAGGGAACAAGGAGGGAATGAGGAAATATAAATTTTATGGTCAAGTTATGTTCCCTATCGTAGACCCCAACGTCTCCATGTACGAGTTAAAGTGCATGTAACTTCCCTCCTGTGCCAGCTATGAAGACGCAAATACATTTGCGTCCACCGTTAACATGTCTTCTTTCAGATCCACCATGAATAGATTGATTATTCAGTTCCTAAGTATGCCGTGCCACCGTCTTTATGTGGTACACTCTCGTTTTCCTAGCCTGCAGAGCTAGGCCCTGATTTCTGCCATCAAGCTCATTTCTGTTTTCTGCCTCTGACCACGGTTGCCTGCCTGCACCGTAACCTTTATCCTACTCCCTGTGCGGCGCGGGGCCTGGCTCAGTCCGGCCTGCCTGCCAAGATGGTATTTTGCCTTTATGTTATCAGTTCTGCTCCGTGAATCCACATTCCTAGCTAACGAGTAGGATAAACATATCCTGCCTGCAATAGATACAGTCCAGTCTTTCCGTCTCCATGCAAGTGTATTACTGTACCCATTTCCATAGAAAACTCCAGTTACTTAAAGAAATATATGCATCTGCTAGCCTTAGTGACAAGTAACCTCTGTCCCGATAGCCTTTAGTTTCCAGCAACATGTACTCCAAACACAAGATACCAGATATGATTTAGGAACAAGTTGATCTGACCCACCAGACTTCTGTCTCTCCCCTCTAAGGCTAAATGTCAAGTCCCCTGCACCCTCCAGTTTACGTCAGTCACACGTCATGCTGCTGCGCACGCATCCTTGCTACAGATTCCTGCTGACACTGCAAGATTTCATTATGTATCCACCCACTTGTGACACTTCTATGTGACGTTTCTAGTACACACCTCCGTGTACACCCTTGTGCACGCCTTCTGATTACGTATTGCTACGCACATGTTTCCTATCTCGCTTCTCTCAGCTGTTACGCCTTCTGCATGAATGAACTATAAATATTGTACCTTGTTAATAAAGCATTGCTCTGTCCCTTCCTGAACCCCAGTGGTGAAAGGAACATGATATCCTGGTCCGGACCATACAATTCCATTTTATTGAATAAAACCCCTTAAAACTCAGATGCCACGGACTCTGTGTCTCTTATTTTGATTGAGCTATTTTATTGAATTTTACCGCATAGAAATTAAGTACTAGGTAATTTTATTTACCACAGGGGCAGGGGCAGCGGTGCCTGCACCGAACGCCACTCTGCTCCCCCTACTTCTGCGTGCACGAACAGTACATGGTGCAGTTGGCGGCAGTGTGGACCCTGTGTGCTGTGTCCCGACCGAAGGTGTTGATTGCCCACTCCCAGTCTGTGACAACAGTGCTGACTCACCAACACTGTCAGAAGATGAGGACGATGATGTCTCGACATGCGAGTCCTCAGGGACGGTCCTGTCCCCCTCTCCGGGGCTGCCCTCTTCTGTGTCAGTCTGCGTGTGTGTTAAGTCAGATCAGGATGCGTTGCCACCACTCATCTCCATCGTCTGTGGCTGAGTGCCCACTGCCAAAGCTGAAATACAGAGAAAAGAGGTGTAAGTCATGGCCACACTCAAGTACAGAAGGACAAGAAATCTCTAATTCCATTGCTGACAAAGAACATGTAGCCCCCATCCTGCACACGGCCCACCCCTACCAGTCAACCTCACATGAAATAACCGGTGGTGGCCGTGAAACATGTACAGCATGCGGGCAGGGCAAGTGCATGTACATCTGCACACATGTCTTGCCATGGGGCCACAGACCTTTATGGCGTGTGCTTGAACACTCAACTACTATGCAAGTGGCGTGTCAACATGGCGGACATGGATGTCAAATTACACTCCGCTAATGGCACCAACATGGCATTGCTGCAAAACATACGCACCACGGAAGTCACTACTGTGTCTGAGCACCAATACAAGCATTGCACTCCCAAGTAACATACACATACAGTCTGCTTACCGCTAGTTTGCTGTTGATCCACACTCAGCCCGTCAGACAGGTCAGGATGCGTCACAGCAATGATACGGTGCATAAGAGGGGTCATGGAGCGTCGGGCCAGACGTGGCGTTCTTGGAATCATCCCCAATGTCATCTCCGCTACATTCTTGCTCAGCCTGGAAATGTCGTCCCAGCGTTTGTGGCAGTGTGTGTCGTCTATTGCACACCCCCACTGCCTGTACATCACGTGCTATGCTCCTCCACACGGCCTTGCGAAGGTGCAGCTTTACCTACCATGATAGGAGACAAGAGGATAACGTAAGTGGGCAGTATGACATGCACATACTACCTACAAAGACGTATCTACATCCAGCCATGCTCTTCACAACACATGTGAAGGTCCCACAGCACACCGGCAGGCCTACAGAAGACAGGAGCCACTGACCACCTCAGGGCCAACAACATGTACACCACTGCACTTACCACCTTTCCGGGTGCACCGTACAGCTGTTCGTAGTGGCTGAGCACAACGCCCACGAGAACAACTAGTTCCGATGCGATGAAGGGACGAGACCGGATCTCTTGCACGCTCTGCATGGCAAGGTCCTGGACTGTGGCACTACAGCAGCAGTCGGTGGTCAGCTCAGCAGCAGGAGGTCGAGGTGATGGTCATAGGCAGCAGTCGGTGGTCAGCTCAGCACCAGGAGGTCGAGGTGATGGTCACAGGCAGCAGTCGGTGGTCAGCTCAGCAGCAGGAGGTCGAGGTGAGGGTCACAGGCAGCAGTAAGAGCCAATGACTGGCCCTGGTGTTACGGTCCACTGCTTCCGCTACTTTCGATTGGGCATACGCGGCCCGCGTACCCTCTTCCCATTGGCTGCATGTGCACGGACCGTCACGGTCACACATCGGCAACCGCATGTGCAAGCTTCCGGGACGGATGCTTCTTTTGCAAAAATGTTCAATACCTGGCGCCACCATGGCGGTGCACGCATTCCGTGGGGGAGGTGCAGGCCAACACATCCTTCTGATGATGTCAATGGACATGGCAGTTCATGACCCCCTTACAGCCACATTGCATCATCCACCGTACACCAGCCGGCCCAGCCCGGTCCACAACTGCCGTGCCAGGCATGTCACCCACGGCCGGCCCAGCCCCGTTCACAACCGCACGGCGGTGGGTGACATGCCTGGCACGGCCGTTCTGGACAGGGCCTGGCACGGCGGTTGTGGATGGGGCTGGGACGGCCGTGGGTGACATGCCTGGCACAGCGGTTCTGGACCGGGCCTGGCATGGTGGTTGTGGACGGGGCTGGGCCGGCCGTGTGTGACATGCCTGGCACGGCGGTTGTGGATGGGGCTGGGCCGGCCGTGGGTGACATGCCTGCCACGGCGGTTGTGGACGGGGCTGGACCGGCCATGGGTGACATGCCTGGCACGGCGGTTCTGGACCGGGCCTGGCACGGCGGTTGTGGACCGGGCTGGGCCGACCGGTGTACGGTGGATGATGCAATGTGGCTGTAAGGGGGGTCATGAACTGCCATGTCCATTGACATCATCAGAAGGATGTGTTGGCCTGCACCTCCCCCGCGGAATACGTGCACCGCCATGGTGGCGCCAGGGATTGAACATTGTTGCAAAAGAAGCATCCGTCCTGGAAGCTTGCACATGCGGTTGCCGATGTGTGACCGTGACGGTCCGTGATCATGCAGCCAATGTATGCCCATTCGGAAATAGCGGAAGCAGTGCACCGCCATGGAAGTGCCAATGATTGTATCTTTTCAAACGCTGCACCGTGGTGTATAGTCTGCACTTGCGTTATGAGGGTTGTGAGCGTGCTTGCGTAACTGCATATGTCATGCACTTTATCATGTGTGTTCCTACTATGCCCATTGATGTGCACACAATGTGCTACACATGTGCATGTCGATGTGTTGACGTCTTGTATTTCCCTACTGACGTTTCGACCTCTTCACATCTACACAGTACATCACGGTTGTCTCGCCACATTCAGAATCTGTTGTCAGTGTGTGGTTAATGTGTGGTAATTACAATGGTGGGGGTACACATGCATTCTGTGTATGCGTATGTGTGTTGCCTCTTGTGTCACCATGCATGTAATGTCCGGATGCTCACCATTGTCGGTGTTGGCATTGGTGCCTGATGACATGGAGTGTGTGTATCATTATCGTTTTGTGCTTGCACGTGCATGTGTGTCTGTGATGAGGCTTGTTCACATTTGGGTCCTAACACATCTCTTGTTGGCAGTAATGTTGACATGAGACTAAGTTGCATTGCACATGTTGACACACATCAGGTTGCTAGTGGCTGCACATTGTTCATACGGCACTCCGTGTTGTAGTAACTTTCAGAGATGTCACACATATGACAATTGTCCACAACATTATTCTTCTTGCTAGTGTTGGATTACATGTGAGTAAGTTGCACAGCCATGCGTTGTTTGTAAATTGACTTATATTACATCTACTCCAACACAGGAGGGCTCCAAATGTCCATCGCCCATTCACTGTGCTGGAGGATATGGTTGACGAGGAGGTGATCAGGAAATTCCGGCTAGATCGAAGTAGATTGATGGAGCTTGTAGACCAATTGTCTCCTCATCTTCAGCCACGAAGAACGTATCCTGGTTCCATTACACCCACAGCAAAGGTGATGGCGGCACTACACTTTTTTGCAACTGGCACCTTTCAGTACACAGTTGGACATGCCGGGGGGGATGTCACAGTCCATGTTCAGCATGGTACTTCGGGATGTTCTAAAAGCCATGATGCTGTACAAGGATGACTACATCCATTTCCCACAGCCGGCAGAGTTGGCAGCAGTCAAAGCAGACCTCTATGCACTGGGCCAGATACCACACGTAGTGGGTTCCATTGATGGCACACATATCTGTCTCATTCCACCACGGGCACGTGAGCAGGTATATAGGAATCGGAAGCACTTCCATTCCCTCAACTCGCAGGTGGTGTGCCTGGCCGACAACATCAAATCCCATGTGTGTGCAAGATTTCCAGGCTCCGCACATGACTCCCACATCATTCGGACCAGCATTGTCCCCCAACTGATGGCAAATCTGCGTCCAGAACGTGCGTGGCTTGTTGGTGAGTATGCTGTGGGGACAGTTGTGTTTTCTGTGTGGCATGGGATATCCACCAATTCTGGTTGTGATATTTCTGTCTGTCATCCCCCTACATAGACGACTCGGTGTACCCAAACAGGCCTTGGCTGCTGAGTCCCATACATAATCCAACTACAGCGGGTGAAATGCGATACAATGATGCCCATGGAAGGACACGTAGAGTGGTGGAACGTACTTTTGGACAGCTAAAGTCTAGGTTTCGGTGCCTGGATAAGACCGGAGGGGCCCTGCCTTACTCTCCAGGCAAAGTATGCAGGATCGTGATTGCCTGCTGCATGCTCCACAATGTGGCCTTGCGCAATAACATTGAACTGATCTTGGACCCTGAATACCAACAAGTTCCTCGGCCTCCCATCCCACCCATGTCGACTGATGAGGATAGTGGTGAGGAGGAAGGTGTGGACCAGAGGCGGCAGCTCATTGATCGCTACTTCCCTTGAATGTGAGTGACTACCTCTTGTGCGGGTTAACAATGCGTAATGTATGTTTGCTGGTGGTGTGTGGATGTGGTGTGCATCAGCTGGGTGTTCTGGTATCTAATGTTTGCATGTGTGTGTCTTAATTTCTTTGGACATGCAAGTCTCCACGATGTGTGTGCTCTCATCCAGTGATTTTGTGGTGAGTGTGGTTTGTGGAATGTTGCACTGCAGTGTGTTGTGATGGGTGTGATTCAGTTTCCTGACGTGTGTTTGCTGTCTCTGATTTTCCCTAGGTCACTCCCACAGCGGCATGATTCTGTACGACAAGGATCCCTGCACCTGGTAACGTCTGTTTCTGAGACAATCATGTGAATAAAACATGGAGGCAACACATCATTGAGTGAGTAAGTGAATTTTATTTACAGGTTGTGCATTGGTGCTGGTGGATATTTACAAGTTAGTGTTGGGTGGGGGAGTGTGAGTTGAAGGTCATGGCAGATGAAATGTCCGTGCTGATACCACATTGGGTGATGTCCGGCTAGTCCAGCAGACCTGTGCCAATGCTTGGCGTAGTGGGACAGGATAGTTTGCGGGTGGATGGCAGCCTCAGGCAGTGTCAGAGTCATTGTCGGCCCATTTTTGAGCGGGTAGATGGAGCATCCCCACTCCTCTCACCCACTTCCAGCCTCGGACGGCCCCTCCATCTTGGAGCCGGAACAGAGTCAGCTTGGGGGGCAGGTTGCTCAGGGGCCACATCCGTGTCCAGGGGCACAGGTGGCGGTGGCAGTGGTGTTGCTGATCGTGGCGGCTGGACATTTGGTTGAGGGGGGGGGTTGCGGCCTAACAATTTCCTCCACAGTGATGTCTGCTGGCCCATGAGGACCACTATTTGGCCAAGGCGGCTGTTAATGGACCGCAACATATTTGTGTTGTCAACCGAGTCCTGGTGGGCACGATCAGCCTGTTCCTGCCCACGCTCATAGGAAGCCTGGACTCTGGCTAGGGTTTCCAGTGACTCAGCGCCAGGATGGGGTGGGTGTCCTTCCCCAGCTCGCCGGTGTGAGGTACTCCTACTTGGGTGATGTGGCCTCGGCTCTCTCCTTTCCCGTCTACTCTCCCTGCTTGGCTGGGATGTCGATGGCCCTGTGTTGTGCGGTGGGTTAGGCAGGGTGGCACAGGCAGGAGTGGTGGTACTGGTGGTGGTGGTGGCTCTACAGCTCACTGTGGCAGGTGTTGCAGGAGTGACACAGGCCACGGTTGTTGATGCAGGGATTTCCAGTGAGCCAGATGGCCCTGTCAGTGTGCTGGGGCCCGCTCCAAAATCCGCACCGGAGCTGGCTGTGGCATCGCACCCAGAGAGTCCTGGATGTGAGTGAGGCGAGTGTTGCGGCCGGTTGCTGGTTTCACTAGTCAAATTGTGATCACCTGAGGGACAAGATTTTGCTGATCAATACTGTGGACATAACATGTTTTTTTTTCAATATATTACATTTGAGTGTCCTGTCGCACGCAACCCACCCACCAACACTACCCTCCCTGTGGACATTGGGGCCTGTTGGGAGTTGTAGTAGTGACCTCCCGCACACACCCCACCCACCTCTCCACATACACCACCACCAACCTCCTTGTGGACATGGGGGCCTGTTGGGAGTCGTTTACATTTTGGTGAGTATGTGGCCCACATGCATGGGTTGGGGCCTGGGAGATGTGTCTTCTCAGTTGTGTGAGGCAGACCATGTTGTTGTGATCGTGGTGCTTGGTTTGTACTAACCAGCCTCTTCTCCTTCCTCAATTCCTTCCAGGCTCTCTGGGTGCAGTATGCCCAGCACGTTTTCCTCCCAATCAGTGTAAGGTTTGGGCTCCGGGGGTGTGACGCCACCAATATGGTGTGCTTGTAGGTTTTTGGCACGGATGCCTTTGACCCTGGTTTTTAGGTCATGCCACCGCCTCTGGATCTCGTGCTCGACGCATTCACCCGACTTACTATCCTGTCCCACCTGTGATTTTTTGGAGCCACGGTGGTCTGCTGGACTAGTGTCCCGAATATGTGGGGTTCAACACAGATGATTTCATCCACCATGACCTTCAACTCTGTCTCTGTGAATTTAGGGTTTTTCTTGGGTGACATGGTGTGTGGTGCTCAAGATGTGGGTTGAGTGAGTTGGGAGGTGCAGGTGTGTGGTGCGTAGGAATGGTGTGGTGTTTGTTTGTGTTGTGGGTGTGTTTGGGCGGTGGTTGTATGTGTGCAATTGGTGTCTGCTGTCCGTCGTCTTGGGCCTCTTGCTAGCAGCTATGCTGTGATGCAAAGGATTGTGGTAGTGGGTGGGAGTCATTTTATAGTCTGTGTTGTGGTTATGTCCCAATGGTTGTTGGCAGTCAGGTGCTATGTGGGTTTGTTGACTAGTGTGGATTAGTAGGTGCTTGGGGCGGGTGTCATTGTGGCTTGTGATTGGTTTAGGTGTTTCAGGTGGGTGGTAGTCCGTGTTTTGTGTGTTTTCTATTTACTTCCGTCAGACATTTTGTCATTGGTTTGACGGTAGGGATGTTATTTGTGTTGGCCTTCCGCTGGGATGCACCGTTTCTCGTAGCATTGTTTCCGCTGCGGCCGTGGATTGAGGTGCGTACCGGGGAACAGGCGGCGTTACCCTAATCGCGGCCATGGAGCCTCCGCAGGTATTCCAATGGCTGTGACTGTTCCTGTGGTCATGTTCGTCTGCGGCGGTCGGTGTATCTTCGGTTCCGTCCGCTAGCGACAGTCTCAGGTGTACTCCGTTCGCCGCGGACGGAGTTTGATGTGGTCCGTCCGCTGCGGTTGGAGTTTTGTCCCATTTTTATCCTAATTGCTACGGAGGTTTATCCGAGGAGCGGTCTGGAGTATCTTGCCCGCTTTCTTGGCGGACAGAACCCGTTTCCGTCCGCGATCCTAATCGGCTCCATAGTTTTTTTTGGTTTTTTTTTCCTCCTTTAACCACCATGTAGACAAAGTACCAAAAGGAATTTACGTAGAGCAGTTGTCTCAGTTTATCTAGAAAACTGGAAGGGATACAAATCTTGTGGGGGCCATTTATCCCTCAGCTGTCAACTGCATTCCAGGAAGGCACAGAGTCCGTGATTTACCAATCTGCTGCAAACCTTGGGGTAGTTTAGCAGCCAAGTGGGGCCGGGCATGAACCGGCTAACGGCTGTTCCACCAGTACCAGATATAGAAGCACCGTAGGAGAACAATCATTGGACCTGGGAAAAAAAAAACCCCGGATGAATCAATGAAGCCAAGAAAGTAGATACCAAAACGCCCTTTTACTGTGATTACCAGATCTAGCCAGATCCGTACATGAGGTCTGCAAGACTGAAGCTTGCCAATCCCTAAATGTAGGAGGAGAAGAGTCTTTCCACTTTCTGCAGATCTCTCCTCTTGCAAGCAGGATAGCATAAAAGACTAGACACCTGGCTGGATTTTGTACGCCTTCTAAAACCCCAAATACTACTAGGAGCAGATCTATGATGACAAGTCTTCCCAGTGATTCTGTGAGGGTATTACTATTATGCTCCCAAAACGTGGTTAACAGTGGGCATTCGAAAAACATATGTGTATCTAATGCAGAGATCAACCCGCATTTAGCACAAGACACTGACTCTCCTCCTGCAAATTTAGATAACCTAAGAGGGGAATAGTATGCCCTATGCAGGGTAAAGATATGATTTCTGCGAAGCCAGGACGGCTTAACAATGTTCCACAAAAGTTCAAAAGAATTCATCCAAAGATCTTCTAAATTCTGGTCCATCAAAACAGAACCCCATAATGACTCCGGCAGAACAAAATCTCCATCCGACTCCTCCAGAATGAAGTTGTACCATTTAGATATTTCTTTTTTAACTGGACCACAGGTTACTAAATCAGAGACAAATTGGCTATGCCCTCCAAGTTTGAATGTATTCCTGTTAGCGGGAGAGGTTTTATAGGCTACAGTCCAACTGTGAATCTGTAAGTATTTAAATCGTGAAATATTAGGGCCAACTTTAACTTGCAGATGTTCCCACGAGAGTAGATCTCCCTCGTAAAAGAGGTCACGCCAAACTTCCAGGCCTGCCTCTCTCAAAGGGATAGCTAGAGTGTCTTCGAGCCAGGCAGGATTTTCAGGCAACCCTCACAGCGGAGTTTTTTCGCAAAAGTAATTTAATTTTATGGATTTCATGACTTCAGCCCAAGTTCCTTCCTTTAATGTTGCGCAAAGGGCTCAATATAAAAACCAAAAAGCAAGGGAGAGAGCAGGCATCGCTGTCGGCTTCCCCTAGAGATGGAAAAAGGGCTCGAGAGGTCACCATTAACGAGAAGGCATGCAGATGGATTGCTGTATAACAGGCCTATCACCATACGGAACCTTTCCCCAACACCAAACTTGGCCAAGGCCTCCGACAGGTACACCCAATTAATCCTGTCGAAAGCCTTGGTTGCGTCCAGCATAAGGGCGGCCAATGGGAGGTTGTTGGTTGTTGCTATATCTATGGCACCGATCAAATCATAGGTTAATTCATAAAGTTGTCTCCCTTTCAGGAACCCCTTTTGATCCGAATAAAGGACAGAGGGCGCGATAGAGGCTAATCTAGTGGATAGAACTTTGGTAAAGATTTTATAATCCACATTCAAAATAGAAATCGGTCTATACGAGCCACAGGCCTCCTTAGGTTTACCAGGTTTTAAAATAAGGGTGATAGAGGCATTATCCCATGATGTCGGAGGGGACATTCCTTTTAAAAGGATTTGATTAAACAAAATGGTGATGAAGGGAACGATTTCTGACTCCAGGAGTTTATATAACTCAGCTGGAAGTCCATCCGGTCCGGACGCCTTCCCCTTCTTACCCTTCCTAATGGCAGATCTTACCTCCTCCTCTGTGATGGGATTATCCAAGTGTTGTGATTGTTCATAAGAAAAAGAGGGTAAAGTGATGTTACTCAACCAGCTCTTAATAGCCTCAGCCGTGATTACCTTATCTTCTTGATATATATCTTGGAAGAATTCCCTGAAAGACCTCCTAATTTCATCATCTGAGGTAAAGTTGTTGTATCCTACTTTTATAGATGCTATGTTATTCCGGACCTGATCTACTTTGGTTCCAAGCTAGTAATTTACCAGCGCCTTCACCATATTCGAAATGCGCCAACTTACTGGCTTCCCATCTTTGTTGAACCCTCAGATTTAAAATCGAAGCAAGGCTTCCTTTTAGAATCAGCAGTTGATTGTAAAGAGGATCTAAAATAGACCCTGAAGCTGTACTGTTAATATCAATATCATGTTAAACATGAGCCATTTCTGCTTCAATGGAAGAAATCTTTTCGTTATACTTCTTCCTTCGATAGACAATTTTAGCTGTAATAAGTCCTCTCAAGGTAGCCTTAAACGAGTCTCAGATAATTCTATTTAAGGCAGAACCATTATTTGATAGAAAGAAGTTCTGAGTCTCCGACTTAAGGTATGAGATATCCTCATCATTGGTAAGGAGAGAGCGATCAAAGGACCACGTACTCGGGGGTTTCTTAATAAGGAGACCTAACTCCAATTTAACCGCGGAGTGGTTTGAAAGATGAAAGGGGAGGTAATCTATTGTTTTAACAGAATTAACCAGTCTTTGAGTTATTAGGATAAAGTCGATCCTTGACTTGTGATGGTATTTAAGGTTCTGAAAAGAAACCCCTTGTTGTTGTCCTGACCTGTGTCGCCAGACATCAACAAAACCATACTGCCTCATAGCGTCCAGTAGGAAGGATCTAGTCTTAGACAAAACCATAGATCCTTTATTAGGAGACTTGTCCAAGACGGGATCCAACACAATGTTTAAATCGCCGGCTAGTATTATAGGTCCTGAAACACAAAGTAACTGTGAGAAAACAGTTTCCAAACAAGAAGGGTCATCCTGATTCGGATCATAATAGCCGACGATTGTAACTGAAAACCCGACCATAAGGACTGACGCCATGGCCCATCTGCCAGAAGAATCTAAGGCTTGCGATACCAACTTGGCTTTAGCTCCTTTTTTAAAGATAATCGCAACCCCCCTAGTATGAGATGTTTGAGTGGTAAAAACGACAAAATCAATCCATCTATTCTTCTTAGTAAGTGCGATCCATTCACTATGAGTTAAATGGGTCTCCTGCAACACCACGACCTGCACATCCAAGTCCTTCAGATATTGTAAGATTCTATTGGCACGAGGCTTGGTGCGGAGGCCGTTGACGTTACAGGAGAGAAAACCAACACTACTCATCTCTCATCCAGTAAGCCAAGACGACTAAAAATACTTTACCAAAGAAAAATATTTATGATCAGGTTCATGACTTCCTTACAACAATTGCGTGTAATGTGTGAGTTACCATTGCCAAAACTACTTTTTAGGTTATTGAGGAATTTTTTATATTTTTGCCACCCCTCAGCTCTCACCCACCCAGGGTGAGAGGCCCTCCCCCCATGAAGAACCCTTGCAATATCTAACCGGAACAAAGCCCAGTAGTTAGTGCCCCACCGGTTGACCTCCAGCAAGAAAGATCACCCGCCTACTTTTCAAGTGACAAAATAAAGAGTGAAAAAGATTCCAGAGAAAGAGAAGAATAACTAAGACTGTGAGGCTATTAACTAGTTCATTTAAGTAAGAAGAAAAATGTTACATCCACATCTAGGTTTCCAGATCTAAAAATAGAGAATTGAATGGAAGGTCCCCTTAAGTACTTAAGCTGGAGTTATTGATACCTGGTGTTATACCTTACAAGCACCCTTGCCCAAATCCATTAGTAGCTCATCAGCTGCTTGTACAGACCTGATGTTAAACATCTTGTTATTGTACATTACTTTAAGGGCTGCTTGAAACATGAGCTGAGCTGTTGCACCTAATTTTCTAAAAGCATCTAGGCAGCTCCCAAATTCCCATTGCTTTTCAAGTGTTACTCTAGAAAGGTCAGATCTTATCAAAAAAGTAAAACCTTTTCCAGCCAAAGATTTTTGTTTCAAAGCCATATTCAGGATGCGCTCTTTTAAAAGGTAAGTGTGAAAATTAACTAAGATTTTACGAGGTTTAGACCTCTGGGGATTCAATTTAAAGGGATCCCTGTGAATCCTCTGAATGTCAGCCGACAATTCTGCGAGGGTATGCTCTAAATTCAGTGATTCCTTCAATAAAGATACGATGTATTGTTTAATATCTGACCCTTCAGATCCTTCAGGAACATTCAAGATATGAATGTTCCCCTGTCTCGCATTGTTTTCAAGAGTCTCCATCCTCTTGCTGAGAGCCAGATCTTCCTTTGTGAGTTTCTGAATATCAACTTTAGCTTAGTCCAAATAAATTGAGTGGGCACCAACCGTTTCCTCTAGCACTCCAGTTCTTATAGTGAGCCTTTCGATTTTAATATCAAGCGTTTTGCAGTAGTTTCTAAACTCTAATTGGTTAGCAGATGATTCCGCAAATCCCTTTCTTATCTCCAAGGTAAGGGCTGAAAACATCTCCAGAACGGAGGCTGCTGTCAACGGAGAAGGAGAAGGAGAAGAAGGGGCCAGTAATGAATTGGGATCAAGTAGAGCAGGGACAGAAGAGGTTTCCATATCTACACCCCCAGGTGCACCTCCTAGGTCAAGAAAATCTAACTCTTCGGTCTCCTCGGTCTGCTCTGTAGTCAGGAGTAGGGGTAAACTCTGCTCTGTCACAGATGAAGATTGTGGCTGAGATTGCGCAAGCTGCACAGACTGCACGGGCTGTACAGGCTGTTGTTCTATCTCTAGATCATGCAGACCTTGCAGGTTCCCTACTAAAGCGGTGGTTACAGCCTTTTCAATAATTTGAGTAGATCACTTCTCAGCTGCATCTTCCACGCCCAACGGAGATGTATCTGCTGGGATGAAAGGTTGGCAATAAGAGGAGGAACTAGCCTCTGGGGCCGATGCCATATCTGTGTCGTTAATCTCTTCGGAGAGATGTAAAATCTGAGGAACGACTTTGAAGTAGGAGCGAAGTGAAGGAGTTATTCTTGAGCATGTGGGGAGCACTGTTTTAGAATCTTTAGCCTTCACTTTAGTTTTACTTTTCACATTAGTGTTTTTAGACTTAAGTTCTGTATTCAAAAAAGAAGAAGATTTTTTCTTAAAAGGTGTATTGACCCCTTTTCCAACCTCTGCACCCCCCTCCGGGACTCCGACTTTGCTTACTCCGTTTTTCTTTTTTCGCCCGCGGCCTCGACCTTTTTAAGCCCCCCTCTGGGAGTATTAGGCGAGGTGTCAAGAGTATTAGGAGTATTTGTAATAGGAGAAGTCTGTAATTTGTGGTCAACACAAGTAGTGCAAAGTAGGGAAGTAGAATTAGTAACTACTTGAGAGAAATCTGTGTAGTTCCCACAACTGAGTTCATGAGCCAAGGGCCCCTCCACTGTAGGTGCAGCTGCTGTTTTTGTGAGCCTTCTTTGGAACACTGGAGCTATATTACATGAATAACATCCTAGAATCATGGAAAGGTAGTATTTTTCAGACAATATAAAAAAATTCCCAACGAGTTACAGGCTAATAGCCCTTATCGACGTGGAGGCAAAGCTCTACGCAGCCTGTTTATTAGAACAACCTGAAGCCTGGCTAGAAGACAGTTTTTACCCCAACTGTAAAAAGGGTTCAGGGCTGGTGTGGGGACACTGACACATTTAACAGCCCTGGCCCTATTAGCTGAACAGGCCAAAAAAAGGAAAACACAGCTATTCATGGGTCATATAGACCTAAAGTCTGCATTCGATTGGGTGCCGCGGGAGCACCTATGGAAAATATGGCGGCATGAGGCGTACCAAGTTGCATTTTGAAGACAATCAAGGAGCTCTACACAAGAATTTCGGTCAGGTCAAAATAAGAGATGGAACGTCAAGGTGCCGGCTTGCTGCAGGTCGCGCTGCTGTCGCGCTGCTCTTTTTAACTACCTATTTTTGTATTTGTTTTATTTTAATTTGGTTCTCACCTGTTTTTAGGCGCTCTCACTTGGGAATAGTCCCTCGCCCTCTTACCTGCATTTAAAGGAGTTAACGCACCGCCGTTTGGCGGGTCGGTTCCCGGGGTTGGTCGGTGGGCACCATCTTGCATTGGGCTGCTTAGGTTTTGCACGGGCGCCATCTTGGAGTGTCTCTTCGCTCGCTGTGCCATTGGCCTCGCCTACTTAAGGCGGACTCATCTTCAGTTACTTGGTCAAGGTACCGGCTTGCTGCAGGTCTCGCTGCTGTTGCGCTGCTCTTTTTAACTACCTATTTTTGTATTTGTTTTATTTTAATTTGGTTCTCCCCTGTTTTTAGGTGCTCTCACTTGGGAATAGTCCCTCGCCCTCTTACCTGCATTTAAAGGAGTTAACGCACCGCTATTTGGCAGGTCCGGGTCCCGGGGTTGGCCGGTGGGCGCCATCTTGCCTTGGGCTGCTTAGGTTTTGCACGGGCGCCATCTTGGAGCGTCTCTTCACTCGCTGTGCCATTCGCCTCGCCTACTTAAAGTCGTCCTTTCCCGCGCAGCGGGATCGCGCAGTGGGACGCCGTCGCTTAGCCGGAGTCGTGCCTGAGTCCTGCCCGTCTGCGCCCGTCCGCGCCAAGGACGCGCCGGGCGCGGCGGTCTTTAGGGATCTAAACATCTTCAGGGTCGGCTACACGGGATTGCGCTATGATTGTTTATTCTGCCGCCACGCTGCGGGTCTTAGGACGTTCTGTCCAGAGATGTATATATGCACCTATACACCCGCTTTATGGCCCTCATCAGTGTGCCTGTGGTCAGTGGGCACTGGACCTTCCGGCTAAAATCTGTCAGAAGACTCTACCGGTCGCTGCGCGCCGTGGCCGTCAGGCCCATGCTCAGCGCATCCTGAGCTTCAATGCGAGGTCTCTAGTGCAACACCACCAAGCCGTTAGGGACTTGATGCGTGACGAGGCCCCTGATATTGTGGCTATCACGGAAACCTGGCTGAAGGATGATGACACGGCCATTATTAATTTGGCATTCCCCTCAGATTTCTCGGTCTTCACCTTGAATCGATCGACTAGGGGAGGGGGTATCGCTCTCGCAGTAAGATCTAGTCTCTCTTGCTGTTGGTCCGCCCTTAACATCGTAGGTTGCGAGAGTGCCACCTTCAAAATTCAGGTCAACCTCCAGTTCTCCCTTTCAGGGATGGTAGTCTATCGCCCTCCGGGTAGCGAAGTAGCATTCAGGGCTGCCTTCCCCGACGCGGTAAGTTCTCTGGCGTTGGGGTGTGCTAACTTCTCTGTTTTGGGGGACCTCAATCTGCACTTTGAGAATCAGAATATCCCTACGGTGTGTTGTATCTTAGCCGATCTGGAGGCTCTTCAACTCCAACAAATAGTGCGGCATCCCACACATGTAGGCGGCCACACGTTGGACCCGTTTTTCACGAACCTGAAGGAGGCCACAGTAACGGCCGTTACCCCGCTCGGCTGGACAGACCATTCTTTAGTGGCCATTCATGTCCCCTTGCCGGGAATTCCCTCTTCTGCTCCTGTGAGGACGATCTCCACACGGCACTGGAGTAAACTGAGTCTCGAGGACCTTCATCAGGCCTTCGCGGCAGTGCCGTTGGGACCTTTGGAGGACGCGGATGTAGGTTACGACCGGTTCTGCTCGTGGGTCACTAAGGCACTTGATTCCCTGATTCCTGTCTCAACTAGGAAAATCAGTTCCAGGGAGTCAAGCCCCTGGTATGATAGTGCCTTACGCATACTCAAGGGCAGCTGTAGGCGAGCGGAGAGGGAGTGGCGGAAGGTGTACGACAGTGGGAAGAAGGCTGTGTATCTCGCCGCCGTTAAAGCTTACCACTGTGCTATATGTCGGGCCCGGGCAGCTTTTTACGCTGCGGAGTTCGGCAATAGCCCTAATCCATCTAAAACCATCTTCAAAGTGGTAAAGGACCTTGTGGCAAAGGATCTAGTTTTGTAATGGGCAAAAATATGCTATTGTTGTTTTGAATTGTATAATAAGTATATCAATTGTTATGTATATATATGCAAAAAAATGATTTACTGTAAATAAGTGTTACAAAAAGTGTGGAAAAAGCTAAAAAATAATAATCAATAAATAGATGTTTTTCAAAAACACATATCACGGCACTTCAATTTATACCCTTTTGTAATATGTGACAGAGTATAAGGAACATACACATAACCTGGTGTACAGGTTGACTTTTTTCTAAAAAAAAAAAGCAAAGCGAGCCTCGGCCATAACAACGAGCTCCATCGCGCACTGTGAGGCTCTTGCCCAGTTCTTTTTAGAAAAAGTTCAGAACATCTATTCAATTTTTCCGGACACTAGGCCACCGGCAGGTACTCCACGTAACTTCGGCGGAGATTTTCTGCTTCATGTGCTACCCCCGTTGTCACCCGAGGGCTTTACCATCTTGGCGCAGCAGGTGAAATCCGGGTCGCCCGCCGATCCGCTTAAGCCAGCCCTTTTCAGAGACCAGCTGTTTGTGGGACGTACCTCGGTACTCTCCCTGATTACCATCTCGCTGGCCTCGGGTACGGTTCCAACAAGCTGGAAGTGGGCTGTGGTCTCTCCTATTTTAAAGAAACCCTCTTTGGACCCGGAAAATCCGGAAAATTACCGGCCTATCTCCCTGCTCCCCTGCCCGACCAAAGTCGTGGAGGCCCACGTGAACAAGGTTCTTTCCGACCACCTTACCCGTGCCAACATCCTAGACCCCACCCAGAACGGGTTCCGTGCTGGGCATAGCGCGGAAACCGCCCTTCTCACCATGGCTGAACATCTTCGCACAGTGATGGATGCAGGACAGACGGCGGCGCTGGTATTATTAGATCTAAGCGCCGCCTTCGATACTGTCTCCCATCCCATCCTGCTGCACCGCCTGGAGGAGATTGGAGTGGGGGGGTCCGCCCTCCAGTGGTTCCAGTCCTTCCTCGATGGTCGTCTCTTCAGCGTTGCGATACCACCGTTCCAGTCCAGTTTCCATCCTCTGAAACAGGGAGTGCCGCAGGGATCCTCGCTGAGCCCCACGTTGTTCAATCTTTACGTGAGACCGCTAGCTGAGGTTGTCAGGCAGTGGGGTATGACAATGGTGTCATATGCCGATGACACCCAGCTAGCGGTTACGATCAGCGGGGATGCGGACCGGATGCTCCCAGGTTTCAGAGTGGACTCAGAGCGGTGGCAAGCTGGATGAAGGCCAATTGCCTCCAGCTCAACGTGAAGAAGAACGAGATCATGATCGTCGGTAGAAGGGCGGATCTCTGGGGGGACAGGTGGTGGCCTTCGGAGCTTGGGCCGGCCCCCTTCCTGTGATGGAATTAAAAAACTTGGGAGTGTGGATGGATCCCACTCTCGGTTTCGTGGAGCACACGAAGAAAATGGCAGCATGCTGTTTTGGAATTTTCCGGGCTCTGCGACCAGTCCTGAAGTTTTTTGATTCTCATACATGGCAGTTGGTAATACAGGCGACTGTTATATCACGCCTGGATTATGCCAGCTCTCTTCTGGTCGGCGCTAACTTGGCCGAAGTCACTCGCCTCCAACGAGTGCAGAACGCTGCCGCCAGAGCTATTGTTGGTCTTCCCAGATCTTGCCCTGTTTCCAGTACTCTGAAAGCGCTGCACTGGCTGCCGGTCAGAGCAAGAATACAGTTCAAAGTACTGTGCTTGGCCTTTAAGATCCTAAAAGGCACGGCCCCTCAAACTCTTACGGGTCTTATGTCCTGGTACGTCCCCACTCAACATCTGAGATCCTTGGGCCAAGCTCTTACCATCACTCCGCGATACAAGCTGTGTCGTATCGGTGGTCGTTCCTTCCGAGTCAAAGCGGCCGAACTCTGGAACAATCTCCCAGTGGAGATTCGGTTGCTGGAAGACCTTCTTTCCTTCCACAAGGCGATAAAAACTTTCCTGTTTTAATCTTGATTTCTCCTTTTAGCTGTTGTGTTTCCTGTGGTTGTTGCGTGTTACCTTGACATGCGCCGGGACGCCCCTTGGCTGGGGCAGCTGTGCGCAGTACAAATTCACGTAACATAACATAACATAACATAACGTGTGCAACTAACAACATTTATACAAAAAAATCACTAAAACAGGGGTGCACATTGGCTCCATGCTTATTTAATACATACCTGATAGATCTTGAAGAAGCGCTAAGGAATATCAACTCTCATCCACCAAGTTCGGTGCATGAATAAATTCAATATCTTCAGATGCGGACAACATAGTATTACTGATGCAAATGCCTATAGGACTACAGCGCATCATGAAGGCCCTTATAAGTTATACGGACAAGCAAGGCCTAAAGCTCAACTTGAAAAAAATAAAAGTGGTACAGCTGGTAGATTCAATGTTAAAGAAGCATACTTGGTTTTTAGAAAGGAAAAAAATGGAGGAAGTCAAAACATACAAATATCTAGATATCTAGATATTTGTTATCTATTCTATCTATTCTATCTGATATCTAGATATCAGATAGAAGTAATGCAAGCAAAAGCTTGATCTCAGAACTGCAGCTTTAAAATCCTAAAGAAGAAATTGAGATGCCCTTCAGTTGGACATCTGTTAACAGTGATGTGTACCCAGTTGATGCCAACTGTGACATATGGCTCACAGAGTCGCTGAAGTGACGAGAGTAAGGCATACTAAAAAATCTGAAACAAAAGTATATAAATTGGTGTTCAACATTCCAAAATCAGCATCTCCAGCAAAAGTGCGCTTAGAGTTTGGTCTGTTGAATCAAAAATATTAATGCAAAGGTGCATTTATAAAATTATGCTGGAGGCTCTGCGCCAATAAAGAATTTATCAATCATCTGTGGTGGCAGGAAATAGAGGAGCAAAAACAGAATAACACAAAAGGCTCATGGGGCCAACATCTAAACCAGACCATCGAGGGATTAGGAGTACAAGAAGCTTAGTGTGCAAGCATTGGGAAACAAACTTTTTATCGTGTAATAAAGATTTCAGTCAAACAACTCTCATATTTAATAGACAAAAACACCTTTTCGCTAAGACAGCATGCCTGGACAGTGATTAATCAGTACAAAAAAAATAATGCCCCAGGATTATCTCACAGCTCATTTTTCGCAGTCAATAAAACACCAGTTCATGCAGTACAGATTTGGAAAATGGTAAACAAAAGATCTAATCCCAACTTGGAAGGACCAGACATCAAACCAAGAATGTTGACTATGTAAATACTAGGAAGAAACCCTGGTACATATTTTCTGTGTCTGCCCAAAGTTCTTGAAAGAAAGAAAATATTCACTGATAGAAATTTTCAGAGATCTAAAAATTAGACCTTGCAGGCAAGCAGTAATTTTGTGGCTAGGTGGAACCTCAATACCGCTCATTTGCAGAGGTGTAACATTTGTAAAAGCAAATAAAAAGCAATGGAACGACTAACATAAAGTACTTGTACTATAATAAAGAAGTACCATTAGGGAACAATATCTGCAGAACATGTAAGAACAAAGTATTAAGTTGCACAATGCACCAGCACTTTAAACCTAGAGTATTAGAAAAGGCAAAATGGAATAACGGTCTTAATCACAGAAAAGGAATCAAAATAGGAATTCATTTACACACCCACTATGGAAATGGTACTATGAAGGAAAACAACTACCTCTCTAGATAAGTGATTTGAAGAACATTCAATTTTAATAATAAGTATTGAAGTAAGACTTATGCGAGGGACTGTTAATGAAGTAAAAACTGGTGGATTAAAAGATAGCCGCTGTAAAAATAGAAACGTAAAATAGGATTTTATGTCTATTTTTGATATAAGATATGACCTTATAGAGATTTTTAATATATTCTTTTTTAAATGAAAATAACTTGACAAAATGGTCAAGGTCTACATTTTAGAGTGGTAGCAAAGAATCTTTTTACATTTATCAAATGCGATGAACAAATGTTTGTGTAATGGGTTTTACTGACTAAACACTTAATAAACTATATTGAGTTCATTATGGTAAGTGCCTGGATGGTGTAAAATATCAAATTCACAAACAAATCGGGATGCTGTTTATCACTATTTTTACTTGTCACAGTGGGTACTCAACACTTTTCCCATTAATCACAGACTCCTCTCCACATACATAAATTAAATTTCATGATTCATAATCCCACTTCGTTTCTTATTAACTTCTGTTTACTGTGAAAATGTACAGTCATATCCCATATTGCAATTTATCATATTTACATTGTATCTGCTATTTCTTCACATGTTCTGCAATATCTGCAGAACATGTAAGAACAAAGTATTAAGTTGCACAATGCACCAGCACTTTAAACCTAGAGTATTAGAAAAGGCAAAATGGAATAACGGTCTTAATCACAGAAAAGGAATCAAAATAGGAATTCATTTACACACCCACTATGGAAATGGTACTATGAAGGAAAACAACTACCTCTCTAGATAAGTGATTTGAAGAACATTCAATTTTAATAATAAGTATTGAAGTAAGACTTATGCGAGGGACTGTTAATGAAGTAAAAACTGGTGGATTAAAAGATAGCCGCTGTAAAAATAGAAACGTAAAATAGGATTTTATGTCTATTTTTTATATAAGATATGACCTTATAGAGATTTTTAATATATTCTTTTTTAAATGAAAATAACTTGACAAAATGGTCAAGGTCTACATTTTAGAGTGGTAGCAAAGAATCTTTTTACATTTATCAAATGCGATGAACAAATGTTTGTGTAATGGGTTTTACTGACTAAACACTTAATAAACTATATTGAGTTCATTATGGTAAGTGCCTGGATGGTGTAAAATATCAAATTCACAAAAAAATCGGGATGCTGTTTATCACTATTTTTACTTGTCACAGTGGGTACTCAACACTTTTCCCATTAATCACAGACTCCTCTCCACATACATAAATTAAATTTCATGATTCATAATCCCACTTCGTTTCTTATTAACTTCTGTTTACTGTGAAAATGTACAGTCATATCCCATATTGCAATTTATCATATTTACATTGTAGCTGCTATTTCTTCACATGCAATCATTATTCCTCTTTAGTTTTTAGCAAGTGCTAAAACTCCTCCATCATTACTGGAATATCACTGATTCAATTACCGCATGGCTCTTCTGCTATCATGGCCACACTTGTTCATCCTTCTCCACTCCTTTTGTAGGAGTTTATCTCTTGTGGGTTGTTAAAATGTAGACCTGACCTTTCATGGGAGTCACTTGTTCTGAGTTTTTTCTTTGTCTTCCTACATGTATTCACTCCTCACTGTCTGCTGTATATTTCATCACATGTCTACATTAGCCACATTAATATATTAAATGGGTTTGTTGTATAAATTAGACCATGTGTATATATCAAACTATGAAAAAGAAAATAAAAAGATTCTAGAGGAAGACAAGGTTTAGGGGTTACATCTCATTATGCTTCACCAACATCTATTCTTATCTTTTCATCTTCCTCTTTTTAGAGACTCGAGTGTAGCTCTTTTTCATTCAGTGTTTTGCAACCTCATTTCCAGTTCTCTCAGAAAATTAGTGTGGGCACCCTCTTTTTGCTAGTGGGTACTGCGTCATTCACAAAATACTTGATTTAGGGTCTTTTTGATGATATGTTTCACAGTGGAGAGCCTATGGGTTTGTGTGAACATTGTTTGTGATTGCCTTCATGTGCTGTAATATTCTCTTATGGACAGGCAGTGTAGTACTCCCAATACATACACAATGAATTCTGGTTTGCAGTTGTATGCTCCATTTATTTTCAATGCTTTTGTGTTGAACAGTATCAAGTATGTCATAGTATTTTGGCCTATAGCGTAGGACCTGCAGCATGAGCATTTTCTGAAGCCCAGTTGTGGTTGTAACCAACTTTGCTCTCATTATATCTCTAGGCAGCTCCACAAAACTGCATCCTTTAGGGGTGGTGCCCTTCTGCATATATTTAAAGGATATTTTAGCACCAATGTCCCTATTACTGAATCTGATTTTATCACTTGCCAATTTTTTTCTCAAAAGTTCTCTATGTTCTTTCTTTTGGATATTAAACGGTGTTAAGAACCTTGTTGCTCCCTGCACATCCTTCGTTTTCATTTCGATTTTGATTTGGAAAACAACAATGTTTCCTGTTTTCTTTTTGTTTGCCACCTTTTGAGCTGCTTTCACTACTGTGGCACTGTAATCCCTCTACTCATTCCTACTTTCTATTTCATCCTGACACATTGTCCGATCATATACTGTGCTGCCGTTTCTTCTAGCATGTGTCATTTCACCATATGGAATACCCATCTTTGTGTAATTAGGATGAAAGCTGGAGGCATGTAGGGTTGTGTTCCTTACTGAATTTTTCCTATGTAACCTTGTCTTCAGTTTCCCTTCATGATCATACACCTCAATATCTAAGATTGTCACCTTAGATGTGCTTATGTCATACGTGCAATTTAAATTCAGATTTCTGATGTTCAACTTTCTAGCAAATGGCTCTGCAGAGTCTACCGACCCCTTGCACACCACAACAAAGATCATTGATAAATCTAGTCCAGATTATGGGGTGTTTTGCCCATGTTTCTTCGTGGTCCCTGAGGAGCACCAATTCCTCCCACCAGCCCACATGCAAGCATGCATAACTGGGACCGAAACAGGTGCCCATTGCAGTCTCTCACATATGTTAATACAACTCCCCTCAAACAGGAAGAAGTTGCCCTCCAAACACCTCTTCGCCATAGTTAATAACATCTGAGTATGATTGTTTAAGATGACTGGTCTGCTTCGAAGAAATTGGTGCATAGCTCTTTAAGCATCTGAATGTGATATACTTTTGTACAATGCTGTGACATCCATAGCAATTAACACATAATAATCTTCTTCCATAGGGATATCATTGATTAGCCTCAGAAAGTCCCAACTGTCTTTTACAAAAGATTGTAAGTCTTTTACATATTGCTGACGATAAAAATCAATGAATTTTTTAGATGTGTTCTCCATCAAGCTTCTTTTAGCTGAAATTATTGGACAACCTGGTGGGTTGCGTGTGTTCTTGTGGACTTTTGGAAATAAATACTCTGGGGCCGATTCACAGAACTAATCTGAGACAAAATCCTAAACTTACAACTTGTGTTATTCACAGATGGCACTTGCATTTTTTGTTGTTCACAGAAATTACTTACAACTCTTAACTTTACATCCGCAGTCAGGCCAGAATCAACGCACCCAGACCATACTCTCCACACCCGTACTGTACTCTCCGGCTAGTCCGTACTTTCCAGCTCGAGCTATCATCTCCGGCTTTGGCCAGATGAAGTGTAATCAATGGGCTGGAATGCAATTTTTATGAAAAGGATCATTAGGAATGTGTGACAAATGGTAGAGGAGGTCATGAAAAGTAGTTTGGGCAAGGAAAATGGTATGGGCAGGCACAACATCATAACACAGAAAAGTTTGCTCCTTTGTATCATGTTACAACTTGCTCTCCCCTCAGTGTTGACTGAAATGTTGACACCGCAGTCAAAAATGAGAGGAGCACAAATTGTGCACTGAATGTACCATGATGCAAAGGAACAAAGTTTTCTGGGTTATGATGTAATGTCTGACCATCCCCTTTTCCTTGCCCAAACTATTTGGCGGCCTGCTGGGCTCAGCAGACCACCATGTCTGGAACTGATTTTTAATAAAGCTGCTTTTTATTTTTAAATGCAGTCCATTTGCATTAAAGGAAATCAGGATGCATATAAACAAAAAATGAAACTTATTTGTTTCATTTTTTAAGGGCAGGCAGCGGTCCCAGGGTCCACTGCCTGCACTTAAAAACATTTTTTCAGGGACAGTCACAAAGTGGAAGGGGTCCCCTGGGGACCCCTTCCAATCTGCGACTGCATTACACCCTTTTGGAGTGGGAAATGGGAAATCTTGCTTCTGGCAGTAAGGGAGGGTGACCAGTGTGCCTTCTGGAATTTCCTTTCAATGGGAACCAAGGAAGGCCACTGCCCAATTGAGGGCAATATCCCTGCTGCAGACTTTGTCATCCACTTTTCCATCCTAAATGCTGTCAATAGAGCTGATAGCACCTCCCGTCACCCTGGGAAGCTAAAGATCAAGTCAAGGGGAGTAGCAAAAGGGCCACAAAGGAGACTGAGCAGCTCTCGCTGGCTTAAGTAAGATTGGCAATCTCCAAGATAGTCCCAAACAAAGAACAGGACTTGATAAAATCACTGGGGAGCTGCTCAGGGGGAACGCTGATATTTAGACTTCCTATTCTTTAATACTATTTAACTCCATCCTGATAGAGCACCGATATCCCCAAGTTGGGCAGGGGCATACAAAATTCAAAATCATAGGCCCCTATCTTGCTAACATCAAGGCCCTAGCTTTGCAGATGGTACCTTGTTATTTTCAAAGTTACCAATGGGGTTGAAGAAATTTTTGATTTGTTGGAACCTTCTGCAGACTGAGAGGCTTATAAATAAACATGGCCAAAACAAAAGATATGGTTCTGAACCCATGCTATTCAATGAGATCGGACCCATATTATTGGGCTACCATGCTAAAATACAGTGTTAGTCTACTAATGGCTAACTTGGATGGTCGCAACATACCTACTCCGCAAGAACTTATCCTGGGTGATGGAAGCGCTGGTTGTCTGTGGCGCCATATCAATGATGACTATTTTAAAAAATGTAAGACTATTTCTAGTGTTTTTAAAGTATGGGGCAATGTTAAAAAATTAGTAGGCTTAGGTCGGTAATCCTTTTATACCCCCATGTCACAGAATACGGCTCTTCCGGAAATATTCCAGGATGTATGTATGCAGAGATGGGCTGAATTAGGAGTTACACAGCTCAGGTGTTTCTTTTCTACTAACGGACTCAAATCATTTGATGAATTGAAAGTAGATTTTGAGTTGACGAATCTGGACTTTTTAAAATTCCTTCAGGTGCAGGACTTTATATTAAAGAAAGTGGGCGGCCGTATCAAATTTCAACCTTGTCAAATAATAGATAAACTAAGACTAGTTAAAACTCCGAGAATTGGTGAGATATATGTAGGGTTGAATTTATTATTACCCGATGATATGGATAAACATGCGTTGGCATGGCAGACTAGGCTGGGGGTTTCTCCTCAAATTTTCACCTACTCACCTCTAAATTACCTCTCATACACCCAATCACATGCCCAAATAGCCACTCACATACCAATTCACGGACCTATACATGTAGTCACACAACCACTCACTCATCCATTTACATACTCATACAAGTACTCACAAAACCACTCACTCATCCATAGATCTACTCCTACAACAAAACAATTACCCATACAGCCACTCACACAGCAACACATTCGTCCGTACAGCTAATCCCACACCCACTTATTCACCTATACAGCTAGTCACGTACCCACTTACTCACCCATGCAGCCTCTTAACACAGCGACTCACTCAACCATATAAGCACTTACAACCTCACTCACAAACCCACACAATCACTTAACCCTATTCACATATCCATAAAAGTATTCACACATCCTCCCACTCACCCATACGTCTATTCACACAGACACTTACTTTACAATACAGCCACTCACATGACTCACTAAACTAAACAGCCACTCAAACAGACACACAGTCACCCATACAACAATTTATACAGCCAGTCACTCACTCATATGGCCACTCAGACACCCACTCACTCACCCATAAAGTCAATCACACAACTGCTCACTCACCCACACATCTACTCACACCTACGTTAACATTCATATAGCCACTCACACACCCATAAGGCCCTCACACCTCCACTCACAAATAGATACACACAGTCACATAGCCACCCACATAATATATATTAGAACTAGTATCACTCAATAGCACAGAAAACTTAAAATTTTAACTTTTGTGGTACCTTGGAATATATGTTTAACACTCATAATCTTTTAGAAAATACTCACCGGATGATGCGATCAATGATGTCATCAGTGATGTCATTTGAGGTGTCATCAGTGATGTCACTGACCATGTCTTCAGCCATGTAATATGTGAGGTCTTAAGCAGTGCATTGCGGGGTCATAAAATATAATTAACTGTTGAATTTCACTGGTTTTGTAGGAGTGAAATCTGAGCCTAACTATAATGTCCCTGTAGCCTTTGGTTTTTAAAGTGAATTTCTAAAGTTTTTAAAATTATATTTTCTAACTATAAAGTCCCTGCAAACTTTGTGTTTTTAAGTGAATTTCTATGTTTTTAACTGGTAGTCATGTTTGCAGAGTGGTGGAGAAATGGGGTGGGCCTCTGACCAGCTCTTTGGAATCCTGCTGTGTCTGACTTACTGGAGGTAACAGAAGGGCTGCTTAGCCCCCAAGGACCCTCAGCAACCAAGAGTACTTCATCCCCCACACGGTAGTGTGCCAGGAGGAGCAATTCAATTCAAAGAAATCTTTATTCGATTATTAAATCATAAAAGACATGCATCACAAATTACAATACAAAAAAATACACATAGTGTTTAAAAAAATATAAAACAGTATTAAAAACATCTAAGACCATATTAAATCATTATACAAACTTCATTTGAATGGTTTTATAAAAGTTACAATAAATCCTAAGTTAAATAACCATAGTGACTCAGACTCATTAGGTGTTGCACATGACAAATGAGCCTAAGGTTACAGGTTGGGACCTAGGTCAAGTTAATAAACCTTGCTCTTAAGATCCAAGCCCATCCTAAGTATTTAGCTACTCCTTTTACAATCAGAGGAGACAGATTTGTCTTTAATATTCTACTGGCATTTACAGCCGAGCGTGTTCCCAGGATTCTGCAAACGGGGCTTAACCATTTTGCTCTAGGGGCAACATACAGTGGGCAGACGAACAGAAAATGGTTTATGCTTTCACCCTGACCTGGGCACCTGGGACAGTGCCCAGTCCCACCCGTGCCCCACTTTTTAGTAAACTCCTTTAAAGGCAAGGAACCGCATCTATATTGATGAAATAGTTTACGGTCAGGGGCTTGGTTATAGCATCCCAGTATTTTTCAAGGCAGGGAGCATCCTTCGTAACAACGAATGAACCAGTGAGATTACTAGCAGTCAATCCCGGGTGTCTCTTTTGTAGAACCCAATCCCAGTAATGTGACTTTAAGTCCTTTTTGGAAGGGAAGGTTAAAGTTGCGGGATTTGACCACAGTTCTCCATACCCCAGGGCACACAAGGTAGTTCTTAAATCCTTAAACCAACCAACGTTATATGAGCCTGGGAGATCTCTAACCTCCATACAAGCTCTTCCGTATAGTTGGAGTTCAGGCGTTGTCCAGAGGCGTCGCCAGAATGCTAATGGATGAAACCTGGCAAGGTCCTCCACAGGCTGACACCCAAGATCGTACAATAGCGGAATCCGCGGTGTTGACTGTGGAAGACCCGTAGCCACCCTAAGAAATTTATTTTGGGCAGCTTTCAAAGGATCCAGATTGCTAAAGCCCCAGAGCTCCGCCCCATATAGGACAGAGGGTAGAACTTTCGATCCGTAAATCTTGATTAGAGGCGACATGGGCCGGGTAAAGGAACTTTTGTGTTCTTTAATCAAGGCTCCTCCAATCTGCGCATGCTTTAGAGCCAAGAGATCAACCTGTTGGGACCAGCTAAGGGTCTCACTGAACGTTACTCCCAGGTAGGTAAACAACTTAGTCTGTTCCAGGGATGTGCCCCCCATAGTAACCCTTGCTGAAATCGGGGTGTGTCCTCTTAGTACCATACATTTTGTTTTTGATACATTCACCTCAAGCTCATGCTCGCTGCAGAACAGTTCAAACCTCATTAGGGCCTGTTGAAGACCCTGTCTGGTCTTGGAGATTAAAAGAGTATCATCAGCGAACATGAGCAAGGGGATTTTCATTCCAGCTAGAGACGGAGCGTCGGTAGGGTGGTTGGTAAAATATTTAGTGACCCCATTAATATATAAAGAAAAAAGGGTAGGGGCTAGTACACACCCTTGCCTTACACCTTTATAACTGGAAATCTTACTTACCTGCCCTGTTTTGCCCCAGCGTACTAGGGCATAAGTTTGAGCATGTAGATTCACCAGGAGGCGTACAAGGGGAGCTGGCATACCCAACTCTGCTAGACAGTTCCACAACCTTGCCCTTGGGACAAGGTCAAATGCAGACCTTAAGTCCACAAAGGCTGCATAGAGGGTACCTTTACCTAGAAGGACAGTCTTCGAATAAAGAAGAATAAACCGAAAGGCCTGGTCTAGGGTACTCACATGGGACCTGAAGCCAGCCTGGAGTGGGGTTAGGATGTTAAACTCACAAATCCAGTCCTGAATCCTGCCAAGAACAAGGCGGGCTGAGATTTTTTGCACAGCATCTATAAGGCTGATCGGCCGGTAGTTGGAAGGAACCGACCGATCACCTTTCTTGTAAATTGGACGGATTTCAGCCCCAGCCCAGGACTCGTGAACCTTGGCACCAGAAGCTAAAGCATTTACCAGTTGGACTAGATATGGAACCCAGAGATCATGATCATGCTGGAATAAGTCAGCTGGAATGCAATCAGGACCAGGTGCCTTGCCCCTTGGTATGGATTGCAAGACATGTTTGACTTCACAACTCGTGAACTCAAGTGGATCAACCGACACAGGACAATAAATAACATCCTGTGCACTACTATGGCTCCTGAATTGTTCCTCAAAGTAAGGTACCCACTGATGCCGACCAACCGAAGCAGGGCTTGGACGGTCTTCCTGGGATAAACCCCATTTTAATAAATGCCAGAACTGTCACATATTCCGAAAGCTACATGCTTCAGTTAGTGATAACCACCGTTCCTCATCCCAGTTGGCCTTGGCTTTGCGCTTGCCATCATTTTATGCCTTCCTACAAGACCTAATTAGGCTATGGTTCTTAAGCTTTAATGCTTCGAACAAATCCCCATGAGTCCGACGACACTCCTCATTAAACCAGGTTGTAATTTTCAGTTTCCCCCTACTACCCCGCTTGGAGATAGACTTCACAAACAGTTTTTTCAACTCTGAAAAAAGACTGGTGTGAATATTAGTAATAGTTGCATTAATAACCTCCTGTGAGTTACATTTAGAAATTTCTTCCAGTGAGTTAGCAACCAGAGATCTAATCTCTTTGCGTGCCTCAACATTAACAGAGATTTTTGGCCATCGTACCCTTCTCATATCGTTACTAAGTACGACTTCTTCCTGAACGATATTAGGCATACAATTTACGGGCCCAAAAAAACTAAGATCCCTTAGTTCCCCCACCAGCGGGTCATGATCACTTTCCAGGCGAGACATAACCTCCATGTCCTCGACAGCAGCCCACAGCTTAACGTCGACTAAAATATAATCTGCCGTTGCTAAAGGTATGTCTACCCGACCTGTCTGAACGCACTCTACCATTTAGAGCTCGCAAGCCCTGGTCCAGGCACAGCCATTTGATAAATGTGGCAGATTGTGTCCATTTTCCAATCGGGGGTAACTCAAGCTGGGGAATCCCCCAGACCATATCTTCAGCCTCAGTGAGTAAGCCATCATCTAAGCTCAGGGGTTCAAAACAAGTGTTTAGATCCCCCATAACAACCTTATGCCCAACTACGGATGCACCTAATAGGAATTCATCCAAAAGGAGGAGGGTTGGAGAGACCCTACCACCCTGGATGCCCCTGGCATAAATATTAATCAAAAGAATATTAAGACCTTTGGTAGATTTTATACTAACCATTAATATATCGGGGCTATCAATAGATACCTCCTCAACTCTTACACCCTCATACTGGCGAATCCAGGTGGTCAAGCCACCCATGGCTCGACCTTTGTGTCCTTTAATTGCTAGTTTGCTAAAGTTTAAATAACCAACAAATAACACTGGTGAAAGTGCCCAAGTTTCTTGGAAAGACCATACATCACCTTGCTGTATAAAATTCACCCAATCCGGAATACACATACGGGACTCAAGGCCAGCTATATTCCAACTACCAAGCTTGGTGCCACTTGAAACCGCCTGGACACTAATATTGGCCTTGGAGAGGGAATAAACTACATCATGTGATGGAGGGGCTAGGTTATCATCAGAAGACCTCCTATAACTTGGTACGTCCTGTATTGGAAAATCATCACTCCTTACATCTGTTCTATCTAATTCAGCCACACCATAGACTACCAACTCTAATTCCCTGACGCCATAAGAGGGCCCTCCATTAAGGCCAATCACCTTGTCAACATCCTCTTTGTTTACAACAGCATGTAACACCGAATCTGTTTCCAAATTCCTGCCCCAGTCCCACCCGGAAAGTCAGAACTCCCATTTTTGCTCAGCATTGACTGATCCTTTGGAGCTTCAGCATAACATAGAATGTTGACTGGGGTAGCAGCAATAACCGTACAATCTGAGTTAGCCTCTAGAACCAAAGATGGGGAAACTGGTCAATCATTATAGTCCAACCCTGAGTAGGGTTCGAACAGATTATGCAGCGGGATGTTCCAATACTTGTTGGGTTGGGTGTCATTAATTAGATTGTTTGGTATAGGGAAGAGACTAGGGGGCTGACGGCAAGGAGGATGGGAAAAGGGAAAATTTGGATTAGTGGGAGGACCTGGAAAGTGGGAATTGAAATTAGCCCAATTCAATGGGTGAGTGTTTCTATTAGAACTAGGATGGGTGTGGGGTCTAAGCAAAGCCTCAGGGTAAAAGTAGCTGAGATTTCGTGTAGAAATACCTCCTTCCTTGTTTCCTGGGTACCAATCACTAATGTGTGAGACAACTCTGTGATCCTTAAAGTTGATAATCACAATGTCACCCTCTATGTCTTTTGGACGAAGACCCACCCACCTGCATCTTCTTACTGAGATAATGTCACCATTTAAGTGAGCAGGGAGGGGTCTATTAGTTCTCAGCCAAAAGATAACTTTGTTTTTCAGGTTTACATTGTTTTCCAAATTACCATTTGTGATCGGGGGGACACCAGTTAGGAGAATCACAAAATTTGCCGAGTCTGGGGGAAGGTCTACTGTGTTCCTACGATTATATGTTGATCTATGGGTAGTAGTTTTTGGTTTATCTATCCCTGAAGTAATAGTTGACTTGTTTTTGGATGGGATAGGTTTATTTGGAGCCAACATGGGCTTCTCTTTGACAGGCTTGGAAAGTAGCAACGGTTTGGTTAACATTTGGGGAACATTAGTATTATTATTAGAAGTAGTGTTTCATTATTTTTATGAGGATTACTTGGGGTAACAATGTTAGCGCTAAGCTGGCATTTCGGATGAGACTGTACCTTGGGGTTCATTGGGTGGGAGGTTGTGATTGGATCGGCTGTTGCCAAGAGGCAATCCATTTTATCCCCCAGGTTCCTAACTCTCTTCAATAGAGGAAGCATATATGATTTTAAGAGTTTATCAAATATTTCAATAAACTCTTTATTAAACATGGGTAGACTATCTTCAGGAAGGGGTGGTAAGTGGTGGGTACCTAAGGGAGCCTTCTTCACAGGGGGGACAATTAGGTTAATATTAGGGTTTGCTATAGGGGGAGAAGAGGCCAAGTGATTAGTGCCTTTTCTTTTGACATCACCCTTTTTCCTTTTTTTCCTTGGCGGGGAACGGGCAACCCTTTGTAAATTTAAAGGCTTAGTTCCAGTATCACACTTAGTGTGTGTCGAAATATTCTCGGTTGTGGCTACACTATCTATTGAGCGATTGGTGAGGGTTGAGTGAAGTTTAGGGGGTATAATCGGGGCAGCAGGGGTGTTAAGGTCGATAAGGCTATTAGAAGCAGTGGGAGGGCTATTTATATTGCCCTCACTGTTTATAACAGTGTGGGTGAAAGAAGTGTTGGGGACCCGAAAAATACTAGGAATTTGATCAGTACTAAATATATCAGCTTCTCTGTCCAGCCTACCAATACTGCCCAATTCTTGTGTAGTGTTTAGATCTAAGGGGGGAGACAAGGGTTTTTTTTAAGTTGTTCTATAGAGCGACGACGCTCAGCCCGTTTCTCCGCAAGTAGGAGTTCTTTATCAATTTCCTTGTTTGCCTTCTCGAAATATTTGTCGAGAGGCCCAAGGAAAGAAACTCCAACACAAGATGGTAGTGAGCTAGACATGGCAGAAAATGGCCGTAATGAATAGGGTACCTCAAGGCTGGCTTGACCATAAACACAGCTCAGCAATGGACAAGGTGTGGATGTTAGGGACCAGGCCCAGCCCAGCCTCCTTCAGCCCCTGATGGCCACAGACGGTCCCGCCTTTGTCCCGGGCTGCTCCCGCACAGCGGTAGTTGAGCTTAGATTTATTGGCAGTGGAAGACTCGGAGGGGCAGGTCCAGCAGGGAGAGCAGGCCAGATGACTCCAATTGGCCATGCAGGGACTCCTGGTTGTTGGAGTCCCCGCGTTGTAGCTCGCAGCCCTGCCTAGCCCATCAGTGCCCAAGCAAAGTCCACAGCAGTCACCAGGGTCCTCCACCAAAATGCTGCACACGAAGCGGGACCCGCGAAGCGGGTACCGCAAGTTGTTGCAGGAAACAGGACAGCCCAGAATAGCCTTCGGCAGCTCAGCACACATAGATCCCACCAGCTGAAAAGGTGAGGGCATTTTTACCAGGGTCCGGCGCTCGGGGGCGGGGCTAGCAGGGAGAGCAGGCCAGGTGACTCCAATTGGCCGAGCAGGGACTCCTGGTTCTTGGAGTCCCCGCGTTGTAGCTCGCAGCCCTGCCTAGCCCAACAGTGCCCCAGAAAAGTCCACAGCAGTCACCAGGGTCCTCCACCAAAATGCTGCACACGAAGCGGGACCCGCAAAGCGGGTACCGTGAGTTGTTGCACGAAACAGGACAGCCCAGAATAGCCTTCAGCAGCTCAGCACACAAAGATCCCCAGGAGGAGCATTTACAGAGTGGTGGTGAAAGGCGGTGATACATTTGACCAGCTCACAGCAATCGCGATGTGTGTGCCTTACTGCAGGTAACATGAGGGTTTTTTGGCCCCCAAAGACCCTCATAATCCAAGGGGACATTATCTAAAAGACAGTTGTGCACCAGGAGGTGAGTTTGCAGTGTGGTAGTAAAAGGTGGTGGGGCCTCCAGTGACCTCTCAGCAATCCTGCTGTGTAAAAGTTATTGGAGGTAACAGGAGTGGTTCCTGATCCCTAATGACCCTCAGCAGCCAAGTAACTTCATCCCTCAACCATTAGCGCTCCAAGAGGTGCATTTGCAGAGTGGTCGAGAAAGGGGGCGTGGCCACTGACAACCTCTCAGCAATTCGACTGTGTGGAACTTACTGGAGGTTGTGTGGGACTTACTGGAGGTAACAGGAGGAGTCCCGAGATATTGCCCATTTGGGCACAATTGAGTGGTATTTTACCAAAGAGCCAACTTTTGTTATCCATAAGCAAGAATTTTGTAAATATGTGACAGCCTACTTGGGCATGATTGTATGTAGTCTTATATTGAGCTGGGAATGTGTCCACACCAATTCACTTATTCTCTGCACTAGATAATGCCCACTTAGTTAAGTTGTGGATGTTTGGATCAGGGCATAATTGACTGGTCGAGAACATAATTAACGAATAATTTACAGCACTGCTCCCGTTAATTGTTATAGTGGGACAAATGAGTAGAGCAGCATGCTAACATTCTAAATACCACGTACATTATTGATTTTTCTTTTCTTTTTTAGATTTATTTGAAAGCTAAAGGAATTGTTAATATACAGCAATTCACTCTATGCATAATGAACATTATGCATGGAGAAGAAAAATGTGTGATGACATGATAGCCTGTCTTTTGTGGCCATAGCACGAAACCCAGTGAAGTAACATTGTATGTAAATAGGGTGAGAAAATGGCTCTTCTTAATCTGTTATCAATGGTCAGGGCAGCCAAAACGCATCAGGTTAGCACACCAATGAAGGGTGTTAAATTACTCTTAAGAAAATGTCTTCTACCTTGGTGGTATGAGGACGATAGGCTAAATTACGGACATTGCTGAAACTGTGTGGGAAGACGCGTCCTTCTCTTTGGAGCACAGCTGTGGCCAGCCAAACACGGAAGTACATAACAGAGCGACAATAGCCACCCTGTAGCTATAGAGTTATCAGAGAAAAGAATTCAGACTTTTCACAATTAATACCTTTTTGCCCATTTGACAAACCTCTACAAAACGTAGCAGACTTACTCTTCCTTCTACATTGCTATGTGAAGCAAATTTTCAGAGTGATTGGTCAAGGGGATGCAAAGATGTCAGTCATGTCAGTCATGGAGTTCCCAAAACACATTTTCCACCAATACATTTTCCATAGTCTATTCTATCTCTCGAAGCGTGAATGTGGCTGAAATGGATTTACGTGACATTTGGCAGGAGTAAGAATTGTGGTGCGCAGATGATCCTTTTGGATACTGCAGGTAGGCAGGCTATAAGACATTTTAACTTAGTGATAACTATGGCAGTGGAATTTTCACAACATTTCACAGTATTTTTTCAGAATTGAAGCAGTACATAGCGATGAAAAGTCATTATGTGATTGGCTAATGACTGCCATTTCAAAAGTTAAAGGCAGTCATGTTGTTTTTAGGTTCATTTTGCCTGTGTTCTGCGTTTCAGCCGTAGATGAGGTAAGTATTAGGTTTGATATTTCCCCCTACTTATTAACACTTTAGTAAAGTCATTTTTGGTACTTTAGAACTCCAAAGGCAGTACGAATTCTCGTGAGGGGTGACCGTAGCATGTCTAGTGGATTCATTTCCCTGGACGGTGAGATGCACTACTGTCACCCCTCATGAGAATTTTTTCTGGATCTCTGAGATGCTGGCAAGCCAGCCATATACTCATGGGAGTCTAATCATTGGCTCCAGTTACCACAGAATCATGAGGGAAACTTGATTTCCGTGAAACAATTATACAGACCATCACTCCGTCAAAGACCTTTGTAACCAGATCTTGAATATCGGATGAGGACACCTACTTTTTTAGGCTCCCTCAGCTCAGGCTGTTCCATTTGACTCCAAGTCCTGAAGAAGACCTGTATTTGATGTTTTATACTAACACTTAACCTCACTGGGTCAAAACCTTGACGACAAATAGAGGTGTTAATTACCTATGTACAGAAGACTAAATATCCAAGCAAAATGGGACATCTGCTCCAACATATACATGTATCCTTTGGACACCATATTGATTAATTTATGTATTGTATGTTAACATCTGTAACTGTCTCTCATGCTTTATGTATCACAGTCTTGTTATATTTATGTCAAGTTTATTTGTTTATTTAAAAATTATACAGCAAACCTGTATGTGCCTTTGATATGCCATTATTTGATAGGCTTCACGATATATGATGACTAATATACCGTGTCTTAAATTCATAGCTTGTTGGTGCCTTGGCTTTTTAATAGGTAACAATTAGTAAGTCAGTCAGTCAAACTCTGTTTATTTTGGTAAAATACCATAAAAGAAACAAAGAGACAAGTTAAGCAACACCCTTGTCGATAAGGTGACAGGGCTAGACATATGGTAGGGTTTGGCCAAGCAACTAAAAAAAGGCAATCAATAGAAAGTTTCAAACAGCGGACAATAAAAGTTTAACAAATATCCTACAGTTGGAGCTTACCTCAGTATATCTTTCAACCACGGAAAAGTTGATGTGCAAATTTGGCAAAGTCCCTAGCCTAAAGTGCATGTGCATTATAAGAAGATACAATCATAAGCAGCGCACAATTATATGAAAATCATTTACAAAACCAATCATCACAATAAAACAGATAGACCTCAATCGAGGGTGTCCATTGAGCAAAAGCATCTTGGAGTTAGATGGTCAGAAAGAGACTTATATAGGCAGGGCATTACCATTACAATTCTCAATAGTAGGCCGGGGGCTTGTCTGTACCCGCCTTCTTATCGCCTATGAGTGGCCTAAACCTTTGTTAGTTGTGCAGCTGAAAAAAAGTGTTGCATCAGATTTCAGTATGGGCAAGGCCTCTCTAAAGACTCTACTGCCAAGTTGCATCCAAACAGAAGTCAGCCGTTTACTCCTAGGTTTTGCATATGCTATGCAGGCAAAGAGGAAATGGCTGATGGTTTTGTGTGGGCAAGGGCAACAGAGACAGCCCTTTTGCTGTGCTCTATTGGCCACCCATGAGTTTTGTGAATGCATTAACAGGCAGGCTATCATGCCTGAACTGGATGAATAGCTTTCGATCAGCGGGCACTTTAATTATATCAAGGTAGCTTGAAAAAGTGCAGCTAAATTTGAAGTCTTTGAGTTTTTCTGATAATTTGCCCTGGGAGCCATCTATATATGCTTTGGACTCAACCCAATCAGAATATAATAAATTAATCTGTTGTTTATTCTGAGTTGGAGGACAAACAATACTATGGCCAGGGATACCTAAGCTGGACAAGAGGCTTTTACAATATTTGATCCAGCCTATTTTGTTTGCAGTGTCTAAAGCACAGACCTCCTCAAAGGCCAAAGCGTAAGGTGACAGTTCTGGAGCGGAAACAATCCGCTGCCAGAACAACAAAGGGCAGAGCTTCACTTGGTCACTAGTGGATTTGGTGCCCAAGTCGAGCAAAAGTGGGTAAAGGAGGGGTTCCTTGCGGGAGAGAGGTCAGGTTTCTGAGGAACTTGTTCTCCTGGGTTTTCAGGTCAATTGCTCTTTCTATACCCCACAGCTATACTCCATAAAGAGTCCTGCTCATAGCCTTGCAACTGTGGAGTTTCAACGCTTGTGCAATTGGCTTGGTGTAAGAAAGGCGGTGCTCCTTACACAGAGCCCCAGTTACCTAGGAAAACTTAAGATAGGTCTTATTAAGATGGTGCTTCCAGGCCATACCCTCTGATAATTTAATTCCGAGGTAATTAAAGGAGCTCACTTGCTCTAGTGGAGTGCAACCTAGGAACAATTTTCCCTTAAAGGACTTGTGGGGAATCAGTAACATGTGCTTAGTTTTGGATGTGTTGATTTCCAGCCCCCTCCTATCGCAGAAAAGCTTGAATTGGTTTAAACGTTTTTGCAAGTCCATCCATTGGGGTCTTCGAGACGAGAAGGGTATTGTCTGCGAACAGAAGAGTGGCGATTTTCTACGTAGCTAAGGAGGGGACATCCACAGGGGTAGCTGATAAAAGCTTGACCACACCATTGATGTAAAGTGAGAATAGGGTTGGGGCCAGGACGCAGCCTTGGCGGACCCCCCGCTATTCTCTAATGGAGTCGGCAACCTGTCCCAGGCTGCCCTGTCTGACCCTGGCAAAGTTCTCTTCATGAAGCCTGACAAGGAATGTGAGAATACTCAACAGCATAACCATATACCTGAGCACCCGCCATAAATTGTCCCTGGGAACGAGATCAAAGGCGGATTTCAAGTCTATGAATGCAATGTATAAGCTATCTTTGCCCAGCAGAACTACCTTCCAATAGAGCAAAAAGAGATGAAAGACCTGATCAACAGTTCCAGTTCTTTGTCTAAAGCCCGCCTGGAGGGAAGAGAGGATGTCATTCTCCTCCATCCAACCCCTGATTTTAGCTAGTAATGAGTGGCAGAGAACTTTCTGGACATAGTCGATAAGGTTAATTGGTCGATATTTGGCAGGGTTGGACCTGTTGCCCATTTTAAAAATAGGATCACTCCCGCCCCCTTCCAGAATTCTGGGATCCGCCCTCCACCCATGATGTGATGTATGTTCCCCATTTTTCCCTAGCAGAGCGGAAGAGATCTCCTGGGATACTATCCAGCCCAGAGGCTTTAGTGGGTACAAATGCATACATAGAGTTCAATATTTCCTCTCTGGTGAATAAAAGATCATGTGATAAATAGAGTGGTACAGTCACTACTAGATCATTATCAAAGATTTTAGGGATTCAGTACAGTGCTCCAAAGTGATTTGCCACTCAATGGCTGAGATGTTATTGTCCAGGAGTGGGGACGTTTCATTGTATCCCTTGCCCACGAGTATGCAAAACACTCTGACGTCTGGGTGCAGGATGGATTCTCCAAGTTCTTCCCACCTCCTTTTATCCCTTTCCCTCTTGGCATTGTGCTGCGCCAATTTACATTGGCCCTTCAGTTCCCGAATTGGCAGGATATCCTCTTTGCTTAGGGATAGAGACAAATGTTTTTCAGGGATCTACACTATTTTATGAACAATAGGGTCATTTTGGTCGATTTCGCCTGGTTGGAGTGGGCCTCGGATGAGTGAACAATACCATTTCTCGCCAAGTGGTTAAAGAATGGGGAATGTAGAGCACTTCAGCTAGTTGGTGTAATCGTGTTGTTTGTCCGGGGAAACAGCACCCCTAGATGGAGTTCAAGATCACTTTTTAAAATACTAAGTTTGTGTTCATCAGCCATGACTGTGGGACATTTTAGCCGGCGGTTGTCATTTGAGGGAGTCACCGCCTTGTGGCAAGGATAGCGGGAGCTGGCTTATTCTTTTCACCCCACAGATGCTCCATTGTCAAAAAAAGGGGGTTGTGATTGCTCTCGCATGTCATGGTTATCGTCATATCTAATACACTGGGCCACAGCATAAGGTCCACAAGTATATAATCTATCATTGATCCATTTAGCCAGACAAAAGTCATTCCTCCTCTTTTGTTGAAAATGGTCCTTCTGTTTACGGCCGGCAGCCTGTGTGGCAGGGTTAGGGAGTTCAGCTGGAGGGCTGCTTGTGCCCACTTCTTTATTGGAGGTAATTCCAAGGGAGGAACCAACCACTTGCTCTTCTCTTCATTAACTTCAAGGATGTCTTCCCAATCAAGGGGCTCAAAAGTTACATTGAAGTCACCTCCAACGATTAAGGGATAGGCAGCTTTGGGTCCCATTTTAAATCTAGGGCCAGCCAGGTTGTGGTCTGCCTGCTCTTGGGCTCCATGCATAGACATTATAAAGGTCAATGTACTTGTCCAGTGAGCCTTTGAGTCTAACCCAGAGGATATCGGCGTTGTTGGTATGGAGCTCCTCAGAGGTACAAGTGAGTGTGATACTAATTAGGGTGAGGAGCCCTCCAGATGGGCATCCATGTTTGGAAGGGATTGTCAGTTTGTGAAAAGTTACAAAGCCTAGGATAAAAATGGGGCTCAGGCTCCAAGTTTCCAGCAGGATGCAGATCTCATGTGAGTTAATGAACTTGAGACAATGCGGGAGATCTAGTTTCCCCCCTATGCTCGCCACGTTCTATGAGGGTATTTTTAGTTTCCTTACATCTACAAGAGGGGATGGGTTAGAAGTGGCAAGTATCATAGCAAGTAGGACCATATGGCTGGGCAAGTAGGTACACAAAGTCCTATCATCAGCCTGAACCTCATCTCCCAAATGTGTGGCAGAATGAGCATGCAATACATGATGGAAGCTATAAGGCACTAGCTCGTACTCGGCAGAGCAGCCTTCGAGGCCTGTATGCAACAAAGGGGAAGTAGCATTTGGATTGATGTTAGAAGGATGCACATGTTTCAATGGGAACTCCAGAGCCAGTCAATCAAATTGTGAAAGAGGCGAGAGTGGTGTGACCCTGAGTGGCGCTGCTATGGTCTTAGAAGGAGGCACACGTGGAAAGATGTTCATTTTCAGTTGGATATTGGTAGTGGGTGGGGAGCAAAATCTGGCTTCCAAGGCAACTAAATTATGTACCATATTCTCACTTTTGAGGGATAGTTCTACTGCGTCAGCAGTGTTATTATTCAGGACGCATCTTCTTGTCCTCAAAATATGGTCCGTAATCACTGATCGGCAGCCCCTTACATGCCTGATCAAGTGAATGGCTTTGTTTCCAAGGGCTTCCCCGACTCATATTTGTTGTTGACTTTAGGGACATTAGTCATATAGATGGTACACTGGGGGCAAAGTGGGGGATTGGGCAGGGCCTAAGATGTTGGAAAACATCCCTGCCGCCTATGGTCTGGTGGAATGGTTCTTTCACTGTGGCCGCATTGGCCCAGTTATGCCTTTGTTGATTCCCCTGGAGCCAGCTAGCGATTTATCATGTGGGGCTAACCTATTACAGAGATCCCCTTCAAGGCTACTAGGATTACAGGTCAGAGGTACAGGGTAGATAATAGAAGTGTTGTGCATTGTTGATAAGCCACTATTGGTGGGCTGGTTAGGTTTTGTAAACATGATTAAACACGGAGGACCCAGAGGTGGTGCAACAAAGGGGAAGTAGCATTTGGATTGATGTTAGAAGGATGCACATGTTTCAATAGGAACTCCAGAGCCAGGTGCTTTTTCCATACCGCTGCAATCTACAATTGTGAGATATAATTTGGAAATAAGAGTGTTTAAAGACCCTACTATTTCTTTAGGGCTATGATTTCCCTCTGAAGTTTGAGATTTTTGGTTATGTCCCGGTGTCCACCGCGAACAGTCACCATGGTGAGTAGTCATGTTCACCCCCCTGGATGCTGTGCCTAGGGGACCTGTGTTCTCCCTGTGGATATATGGATTTGGAGTGGCTGTCTGTTCCTTGAGGGCTGCAAATCTGTTGCTCAAAATAAGATCTGCAGGGATCCCACCTTGGGTTTTGCTATCATTACTCTGGGGGCTAGTAGGGGGTACATCATTAGCATCACGGACTCCGGGGGCTTCTGGTGGCCGTTTGCTACTGGCAGTCTTTTTGATTAGGCTTAAAAATCCGCCAGGGCCTGGTTAGCGAGTGGAGTAGCAGAGGGTATAGAAGGTTGGTGGACCTTGGGCGAGGGTACAGATGTTGTGAGTAATCCTTCACAGCTGTTAAATATGTTGTCTATTTGGACTAACACACTTCCTCCGCATCCACCATCTCTCTCTGACCCAAGACTGATATTCTGAGTCCGTTTCTTAGTCTTTTTCTTTTGGGCATCTCCCAACACTCCCTCAATCACTTTCCTTTTGCCCATTGGCGCCCATTTGCACCCATCTGGTCAGTAAGTATTGAGAAAACTGTGTGGGCCTGGGTGGAATCAAGCCACAGTACCTTAATGTGAAGAAGATTCCGTAGTACAGGTACTTTAGATTGAAAATGACAGATGGGAGGCCCAGCCCAGCTCTGACGGGCACAGACGGGCCCGCATTTGGCCTGGGCTTCGCACTAGCACAGTCCGGGAACGTCCGCACGTGTCCTGCACTACGGGAGCCCTAGACACCCTTTAAGCGCCTCCTGGTGCAACTGGAATGGCGTTGGTGGTGCAGGCCACTGTGCAGAATAATGTGTGCTGTTTAGCTCCCTCACAGCTCCAAGGGCAACAGTAGAGCAGGCTCCAGAACTGCAGAAGTCCTAGACGCCTATTAAGCGTCTCCTGGAGCAACGGGAATGGCGTTGGTGGTGCGGGTCGCTTAGCAGGCTGGGGCGTGCAGTCTGGCTCCTCCATGGCTCCAAGGGCATTAGGTGAGTGAAAATTAGTCAATACCTGGTATATTGATTATTTTCTTTCTCTCCCCACTGATTCAGGACATTCAAGCAATTCATGTAGAAGAAATATAGCACTCCCAAAGAACCATTTGTTGTTACATACCACTAGAAATCCCAGGTTCTGCAGGATATTGGTTTACCCCATTAGCTTTAATAGTAAGGAATGGACAAAGGCATTGCTGTGTGCTGCGCCCCTTGCTTCAGGAAGATCTCCAATGGCTTGAAGTAGAGCTTGCTTCCTGTTTTTGAAGTCTCAGGGATATCAAAACTTCACCCCAAGCTCCCCTAAAATCCCTTGCTGAAAGTCTTGACCTGCTAAGAGGGGCCTCTGGAGGTTGTTCCTGCTGTTGGGAGCTGGAAAAGTAACGCAACAAGGAGAAGCGTGATGCATCCATACCTGCTTCCGATGCATCGGCGAACAAACTGATGCAGCGCCTGTCCGTGGCTCGAGAAATCGCTGATGCCGCATCAAGTGCACTGATCTACTGAGGCAGAGATCACTGCACTGATTCTGAAGCAGGCCCTGCTGTGTAGCTGCAAGAACTAAAATATTGTGGGACTGCGGCTGAAGAAATCTGTGCAAGTGCTGTTGCCGCAGCTACATCTGCATCGAGAACCAACGCAACCCCGATCCTCATGCATCGCACCGGGGTGCCAAGTCTACACAGAGGCTGGGGCCGCAGTAAGAAACTGACTCATCACCTCCCAGCACAGAAAGAAACCGACGCATCACCTCCCATTCTGTAAGGAACTGACGCATCACGTCACCTGTGTGGCAGTAAGAAACTGACACATCACCTTCCCCGGAGTAAGAAACCGACTCATCACTTTCCCTGAGCAGAAGGAATGGATGCATCACCTTCCCTGTGGCTGTTCTTGCTTTTGATTTGGGCGCATCCAAGGTACTTTGTGTTATCTGCAATTTGCGTTGAACAGTAGTGTTTCTACCTTTTGAAAGTCATATTTTTATTACTGTATTGTGGATATTTGTTGTTTTGGTCTTGTTTGGTTTATATAAAGATTAATTATTTTTCTAAACTGGTGTGGTGTCCATTTGTAGTGTTTTCACTGTATTAATGTATGCATGCATAAATGCTGTAACCCCTTCCAGGCTCATGACGAGCTGGGCTCGTCATGAAGTAGCCTCCTACCAGGCTGATGACGAGCCCAGCTCGTCATGATCAATGGACTTTTGAAAATTCCAGCACAGGAGGAAAATATCACTAGCAGCGATGGTGTTAAACAATACCTCTGAGATAATCCTGTCAGCTCATGCCAAGCTACCAAAGGGGGTGAGCAGGGTTTTTTTTAGAAGTGTATCACCCTTACCCTGACTAGGAAGAAGGACCCCTACTTGGACAACGGTGCAAACCATTGCCAACTAGAGACCCCCAGTTCTAGCAACTCCACTTTATGCCACTCCACAATAGGCTATTACACTGTATACAACTACAGTCTACCCTGCTTCACTCTAGAACACTCCACTGCATGGTATTCAACTCTACAACACTTCAGCCAATGCTTTTCCACTTTATTGCTACTATGCTGTACCTCACTCCACCCTACACCACTCTACTGTACGCTATTCCACTCTATGCCACTCCACTCTTTCCCACTCCTGTGTACACTATACCAGTGTATACCACTCCTGTATATTCCGCTAAACTCTAATCCACTTTACTCTACACTATTCCACTATACCTCATACCACTCTATGCCAGTACATTTTAGAACACTCCACTGTAAACCACTTCACTGTATGCCAATCCACTGTACACCACTCCACTGTATGCTATTCCACTTTACGTAACAAAATTTGAACACACTCCACTGCACACCATTGCACTGTACACCACTACATTGAATTACAACGCACTCTACTCTATTTCACTGTATGCAGCGCCACTGTACGGCAATCCACTCCATGCTACTCCACTCAATGCAACTCCACTGTACACCACTCTACTGTAAACTAGTTTAATGTGCAGTATTACCCTATACACCACTCCATTGTACGACACTGAACTCTACTCACTCTACTCTACCCCACTCTTTGTTACTCCACTCTACACTATTCCCGTGTGCACAAATCCACTCTAGCTATTACATTCTATGCAGTTCCACTCTACACTATACCACTTTACACCACCCAACTGCACGCCACTGTACTATTTGCTATTCCACTCAATCCTATTACACCATACAACACTCCACTACACACTATTATACTTTACACTGCCACACTCTATGCACTCCACTCTATGCTATTGTTCTGTATGCCACTGCACTGTACCTCATTCCACTGCACACCGTTCCACTCTTTGCCACTGCACTCTTTGCTACTCCATTATACACTATTACACTCTATCACACTACACTCTGTGCCACTAGGCTCTTCGCACTCCACTGTACACTATTCTGTTGTATGCACACACAACTCTACACCACTCCACTATACAACACTCACCTCTACGTTCTTCCACTCTACACTACTCCACCATTTGACACACCACTGTACCATACTGCCCTGTACTACACTCCACTCTACACCACTCCTCTGAACACTATAAACACTATACCATTCTAAAGCACTTCACTGTATCAGATTCCGCTCTATCATTGTATGACACTATACTGTACAATAGTACACTTTATAACATTCTTCTCTACTGTACTTGCACTGTATTCAAGTTGGGTGTGGTAACTCCACTCGAATACACTTCACAAAATGACAGTAAACTTTACAATTACAAAGAAATATTTAAAAAAAACATTTTCGGGGCGTGGCTTTGGCACCGGACAAGATGGCTGCCTAGTGAGGGACCTCTCCGATGCCGGGAAGACCTTCCTTGGACTTTGCTGTCATTTTCAATCCCTCGTCGATGTAGGACATCGGATTGTGCAACCGGAGTATCTGCTGCTCCTTTTGAGACCTTTCTTATGTGCCGGTGAGCCCGTTTATATGCACAACCCATTTTCCTCAGAAACGGAGCTCCGCCATTTTAAGCGCTCTCTATGGCTGCGCTGCCTGTTGACGTGTCGATGTTTGGGACTCGTTACAGTGCTGGCACGCTTCTTCTTCATAATACATGTTATTGCTTTGGAGACTTTTGAGGGTTCTTTCAGCAACCGGCCTCTATGCATGAAATTTAACAGCAACTCCATGTGATGCTGCATAATGTCTCCTGCCCAGCTCCTTACCTGATTGCTTGTGGTGCCCTATGAAGACAGAGACTTTTTCTCATTTACCCTCTGGCTTCACATCATGCTGTTTCACCTGTGCAATTTTCTGGTCACACTGTATTTCTCCCTACTGAGTGGATTGTCGCCAGTTTGCGCCCTTTTTTCTACATGGCTTCCTGTGACCCCTGCATGCCGCCTTTAACTGACTATACGTGCTAGTGAACCCTTTCGCGCTGTGTATCTCTTCTTCTGCGCCACGATATCTGCAGAATATCACCTCCTACTAGATCACTATGTGTTTCTTTCAGATTACAGTATACCATTTCTCTGTACGTTCTATACAGTACAGCAAATTACTTTTTCTCTCTCTCAGACTTGTTTTTGAATTGTCCTGCTCGCCACCTTGCATATTTCAACTGATGATGTGGTTGATGTGGTTGGCCAAGCCTTTTTGCTGTTGATTTTGACGCCATTTGAATATTTGAACTCTCAAAGCCATTGTTCGCTCCTTACACCTAGAATTTTCCTCAAGGGTGCGGTGCTTCCTGCGTTATCTTGGTTGCTCTCTCGCTCATCTGGGTCTTAAATGCTGTACTCTCTTCGGATAAACGCACTTCTTTGCTTACTTCACAAAGCCTTCAGGAACTTCTCTCCACTGTGTTGATATGGTCAGGCTCCGTAAACTGAAGTTTCTCTTTGTCCCTTCAAAATCTCCTTTACCGTCATTCTCAAATCACTGTCTGTTCCGGATTCAGCACCAAAAATGGCCGGCTCAGCACCCCATCGATCTTCAGTCACACAGTCTGTTTCCAATAAATCCTCACCTCCTGCATCCTCTTCCAAACGCCTCAAGCACGACCCTCCCTCCCCTGACAAACCTTTATCATCATCTTCTACAGAGCAGATTCTGGAAGAATTACAACCATTTATCGAAGAGACAAGTAAGGACATGCAAATATTGAAGGAGAAATGGTCAGTCATGGATGCCTGAATTACCTTAGTTGAACACCAAACTCCTGAGATTCAGTCTAATTCGCAACGTATCTCCTCCTTGGAGAAAACTGTTCTCTCTCTCCAGCAACACACAGAGGATTTGGAAAATCGAAATAGGAGGAACAACCTTCGTATTTATGGCTTAGCGGAATCTTTGGAGGGAGATGACCCGGTGACTTTTTTTACATCCTTTCTCCCAAAGCTTTTAGACATGTTTCAGTCTACGGCCCACAGTATTCAAAGAGCCCATAGACTTGGCCCTCGTTGAACTACATCCACAAAACCACATGGAGTTATTATTCTCTTCCTGAAGTTCACAGATTTACTCGCTGTCCTCTCGGCTGCCAGAGCCAAACATCAAGTCTTCTGGTTGGGTCAGCATGTATTCCTGGCTCAAGATGTTTCCAATGCCACCGTAGCACGACGGAAGGAATTTCTTCCTCTTCGTCCTTCTTTTCGCTCCCTTGGAGCAAGATATGGCCTGTTCCACCCCTGCATTTTTAAGGTTGCACATCAAAATAAGACTTGGACCTTTCAAGATCCTGGAGAACTGAGGAATTTTATTCTTCTACAAAATGGTGGCGGCATGGACACTTCAGCTTCTTCATCAAATGGCTGACTAGTTTGAGGTGTTTCTGATGTTATATAATTGTCTTCATGTTTTCTATCTTGGCTGTTTTTTCTTCTCTCTTTTATACCGTCCTTGAGATTGTTGTATTGTTTCTGTTATTGGTTGTTTTTATTTACTCTTGTACTTAACTTATGTTATACTGATTGTGGCGCTTTTCCGATTGTATTTTGTTGTACTGATGTTGCTTATAATAATTTTCTTCCCTTCCACAGATTTGTGTTTGCCATCCCAATTGTCCTGTCATTCCCTCTTCTGTGGCCCTATGATGTCCCGGTGCAGCTAGGACCCTGTTCCTTGGCTGGTTCATCTTGTTGAGTGTCGCCATCCCCTCCTCTCCCTTTCGTATTTCCCCTTCAGGTATGTTGTTTATAGTCATCCTTTTGGACTTGTACTGTCGCTTCTGTCTATCTCTCTCCCCTTATCTCTTACCTCTACTTTCCCTTCTCTACTTCTTTTTCTCCTTATCTTTCCTATTTATCTCTTTTATTCTCTTTTCTTCTTCTTTCTTTCATGCTCTAGTTTGTTCATAATTGCTATTTTTCTTCCATATTTTGTATTTGACATGTTTATATAGTTTACAATTTAGAGTTGTTTCATGGAATGTGAAAGGTTTTAATAATCCCATCAAGTGGCAGAGAGTACTCTCTCATTTATCTTCTTATAATCCTGATATTGTCCTTCTCCAGGAAACCCATCTTACTGATCTAGAATCTTTAAAATTGAAAAGAAGTTGGGTGGGTACTGTTTTATATTCTCCGTCAGTTCATTAAAAAAATGGGGTTGCTATCTTAATCCATAAGAAACTTCAATGTAAAATTCTATTAGAAGAAAAAGATGCAGATGGTTGTTGGGTTTTAGCTAAGTTGCTTATAAATGCGATACCCCTTACAGTATTTAATGTCTATGGTCCTACTACCTTTGACCCTTCCTTTTGGCCGTTGATCACTAGCAAATGTATTCAACATCAGGATGATTTTTTCCTTTTAGGAGGTGACTGCAACCAAATAGTTGATCCCTTTTTGGATCGTAAATCCTCTGTCCGTTTTGTTCCACATAAACCCCATAAACAGTTTTTAGACACCATCTCACAAGCTCATCTTTCTGACTCTTGGAGACTCACTCATCCAGACACGCTAGATTTTTCTTTCTTTTCTCACCCCATGCTTCTTTTTCTCGTCTAGACTATATTTTTCTCTCCTCTTCTCGAACTCAAAACCTTTTGTCCGCCTCTATTGAACCTATTGTAATCTCAGACAATGCTCCCATTGTTACAACTTTTGACTTGCTTCCTCCTCCTCCTAAATACTCTCGCTGGCGCTTTAATTCCTCTTTGTTAACCGATCCTACTTTTTCATCTTGCTTCCATTCCTTCATTAGTGATTTTTTCCAAATCAGTTCTGACCCTCACATCTCCCCTCATGTCCTTTTGGACTCATTCAAGGCTACAGCATGGGGTTTCATTATTAATTTTGTTTCTAAAAAGAAGAAGCAGTTTCTTCAAAAGCGGAATGTTGCTTTAGCTCATATTAAGACTTTGGAACAACAGTTTTATACCTCTTTTCCTAACCGCATGTCCTCTGAACTCCTTCAAGCTAGGATTGCATTTAATAAACTTACCACTGACTCAGCTTCTTCTATCCTTCTTCGCAGTAGCGCACGTTACAATGGCGGGCGTAACAAATCTGGCAAACTCCTTGCTAACTATCTTAAATCCCGTAATGAGCGTACCTTTATTGAGTCTATTTACTCCCCTACTAATACTCTCCTCCATATGGACAAGGACATTCTTGAGCAATTCATTCTTTTTACAAATCCTTGTAAACCCCGGAAACTCCCCCTACGCCGGCCCTTCTTCAGTCTTATTTTGACAATTTACCCAAACCCGATACTTCCCAACTCCAATTCTCAGACGTGGAAACAGAGTTTTCCCTACATGAACTTTCCACTGCCTTGTCTTCTCTTCATAAAGGCAAAACGCCGGGCCCTGATGGTTTTCCAGTTGAATTTAATTTGCACTTTTCTGACCTCTTGTTACCCAAGCTCCTTGTCCTCTTCCAATCGTTCTGCTATTCTGGTCTTGCACAAGGTTCTTTTCAAGATGCTACTATCTGCATTTTTCCCAAAGAAGGCCGTGATCCCAAATTTTGTAAAAACTATCGCCCAACTTTATTAGTTAATGTGGACTACAAACTTTTTGCCAAATTGCTCGCTCTTCGTCTTGACCCCTTTATGCCACATCTCATTGGAAAAGAACCGTGCAGTTTTGTTAAGGGTCGTCTTACCTCTGATAACTCTAGACTTCTCCTCAATGTGTTAAATAAAGCTTCTTCTCTCTCTATTCCCCTGGCAGCTATTTCAGTAGACGCTGAAAAAGCTTTTGACCAGGTTGACCTTTATTCCTTTCTTGGTGGGGTCGCCTTGATTCGGTTAAAATGATGATTGCCCCATGTCTGATTTATCTGCTTTCTGTGCTTTCTGTTCATATTACGGCTCTCTATTTCAACTGTATTGACTCAATTTTTTCCAAATTTCTTTGGAAACAAAAAAAAAGCTTGGATATCCTTGTCAGCTCTTCGCATGACCAAGTCAAATGGGGGGGTCAACTTTCCTGATTTTCGTCTCTACCATAAATCTTTTTCTCTACGTCAAGCTTCCACATGGTTATCGACAGAGCTTTCTTCCCTTTCCCCCCTCTGGCTTCATATTGAACGCTCTTTGTTATTGCCCTTTGCCTTTCAAGATGTAATTTGTTTTTCCTCTAAATCCCCTCATACTGTTCCTCCATTGTTTAAACACACTTCCTCTCTTTTGAAACCCTTGCTGTCCACATTGAGTATGTCCCATGAATCTTTTCTACTTTCGCCCATTTGGTACAATTCGCTTATACTACTAAAGAACAGACCTCTTGCTTGGTCCTCTTGGAGGTCGAAAGGTATTATTTGGGTTTATCAACTTTTCGACGGCTAGTCGCCTTGCTCCTTCCCCCAATTTCAAGAACAGTTTTGTTGTCCTTGATCGTTCTCCCAGAAATATTATACTCTTATGGAAATTATTTTAGACCGTTATTATTCTCTATCGTCTACTGACTCGCCTCTGGCTCCTTCTCCTCTTTTTGCCATCCTAGCCACTTTTCCTAAGGCTTATCTTATATATTGTTTATTTTCTGCTCCCAACCCTACATGTCCCAAGACTAAAGTTGAGCTCTCCTGGGAACGAGATCTTGGTTGCTCATGGCCTGTTTCTAGCTAGAATAAGCTATGGTCAGAACTCCGAAGACTTCCCGCTCTGCCTCCCTCACTCAATCTATCTTTTTCCTATATCATAGACCTTATCTTTCCACCTTATCTCTCTCTCGCTTCCTCTCTTCCTCTACTTCTAATTGCCGGACATGTAATGCACCTGATGCCGATCTTCTTCATCTTATCTTTTTCTGTCCCTCTGTAGCAGCTTTCTGGAAGCAGGTCTGGTCCTTCATTGCACGTATTTTTACACTCTCTGTCCCTTATTCTAATACCCTTATGTTTCTGGGGAGCCTCTCGGAATCTTTACACCTTCCGTCACACTCTCAGAGTCTTTTTCACCTCATGATAGCTCTCGCTTTCCAACACCTTGCCTCTAATTGTAAATCCCTCACCAAAGTCTCCATCCGTTGTTGGTGGAATTTACTATGTCATTTTCATAGACTTGAAGTTGCCTTTGCATCCTCTTGTAAACCTCCTCGCAATGTCGAACTATATTGGCTGCCCCTTACCTTATATCTAGATCAATCTTCCAAAAGGACCTACACTTCCCTCTCCTCCGAGAATTTTAAACCTCCTTGAAAGATTCATACTCTCGCTTGTAGCGTTATTTCCTAAAATTCACAGTTTACATTGTATTATACTGAATTTTTAGTTATTGTTTATTCTTTCATGTTGATGTGCACCTGTTTTTTATATGCCGTTATAGTCTATATAAGCATGACTTATACTAGCATGGTTACTATTTCCCCACCCCCCTGTTTTTCCTTCCCCCCTGCATTCCCCCTTAAAATTAGAAAATGCTTTTAGTCCTTGTGTTGTCATCAGTAGTCTGTAGATTTTTCCATATATTTCTCCCCTGCACTTGAATCCGTTTTGATACTGATGTCACATTATTGTTATGCACCCTTTATTCTTAATAAAGCTTTCAAACACAAAAAAACAATGACATTCAATGAAAAACAATGGCTAAACTTTTGTGTGCAAGGTGCCAACAATGGCTGAAGGGGGCGTGACTGAAGACACACTGAAAAGTGCTGCTGCATCCCGCTGCATGGGACACACGCGGGCTGTCCTCAGACAAAGCTTGGGCCAAGGGCAGGCCTATCTGCACCAGTCTTCAGCTGTACGAGGCTGGGCCCTACCTCTTACATACATTTATTTACCTTCCCCAAGCAGCAAGGATGGAGAGGTTGTTACAGCACGCATTGTCCCGACCTTAAGACAATGACAGTGAGCTTTTGGGGAAATGCAAAGTTGGAGGAAATACTGTACACTCCTCTGTTTCCATTAATAGCATGCTTGAAGGGTTTTCGGGATTGCTAGAAATGAAATTGATTTGACTGAATGTAGATTCTTCCCTGACCTTGGGGTTTTGGCGGCTAACTCTTTTAATCCTGAAACTGCAGGGAGTGGCTCCATCTGTATAACTGAGGTGGGGCATACCCTGTCACCAGTTGCCAATTGTTCTCTCGATAGTCCCAAAATAAAGATATACACTGAGGCCATAATTTGAATTGGTAATCCTCCAATGCCGCAGCAGGCCCCGGCTACGGCAATTAAGAGGAAAAGGCAGTCGGGGAGTAACATCGGCATTAAGAAGAGGAAACAGCCCTCATCTAACATGGGCTGAAGAATCAATTACTTTCCTAGATCCAACCCTCAAGCACACCCACAATGCAGACCGCTGAATGTCTGACAAATAATTTGTCATTCTGGTATTCTCTGACTCTCAAAGGACTGTTTGAAAAATGTGGAAAAATTCTGGAGGGAAAACTGAAGCCAGTGTAAAATCATTTGGATAAGCTTGAAAGGCTTGTGACCAGTGCTCTCAAACAGTTACCCCTTGAACACTCACACTCAAGGGCCTGAAGTAGAGGCCCTTTTGCATGTGATCAATCACTTAAGACACACTCTTCTAGCACTAATAGCACAGTGCAACAGAAAACTATTAGGAAGCCACTTTTTACCTATAGGGGGCTGACAACCCATCCCTTAATGATGAGGCATGGGCAGGGACAGAGCCAATTGCCCTCAATCTACTATCGCTCCCCTTTCTGTGCCAGATACTGCCTCTATTTCCCAGGTCACTGGCTGTCCTATTTTTGCCCCGTGTGAAGATAATGTGAGCCTCACCCTGCAGCTTGCCCTTACACTTTAATGTTGGGGGGGGGTCCAACCATTAAAGGCTGGGCAACAGGAATCATGGGATCAGCTACATAATAAAGCCTCCGACTGGCTTTGTAAGAATAAGCATTTCAATGCCTGGGGCTTGGACAAATTATAATGGTCAGGAGAATTGGCTAGTTAGATCAGTCAATGAACCTTCACAAACCTGCATGCGTATGCGATATCCTGAGTATGAAGGAACTCTACAATTTGGTACACACAGATGTTATCACTCTCCATTTAGGGTTTTTTCTAGACCTCCATCACATCCCATAGTTTCACACCTGTATTGTGCGAGGAACCCTGGATACAATTTACTACTAATGTGCTTTCTGTACTAAGTGACTTGGAGGCTGTGGAATGACTTTCTAAGAACCAGCTATTGACCAAGCAGATGCCCTCTTATAACATTTTGACCAACCCGCACCACAATATTAATACCTCAGGTAATGAATGCCATCCACGGGAATCACCAACATGTTTATCAAATGTCATTCTAGGATCTTTTGGGGAGATCCAGCACTGTATGGAGAATAAGAGTGTTACCCCCTTGAAAATTCCAAGTTGGAATGTGGACAGCCTCAGACCCAGAAGTGTGTTACCCCTTTGTGAATCTTGAAAGTCAAAAATCGACTTTAGTTGTTCACAAAGGGCATTTACGAGTAGTAAATCCCTTTGTGAATACCGAAAGTTGTAAATTTGGACTTTCGTCCCAGTTCATCTTTGTGAATCGGGACCACTATCTTTGTTACACAGAACTTGGAGGAGTTATTTTTACATGGCTTGGTCGTTCAGCCTACATTTAGAGACCATAACCCTTACGAAATCCATTTGCTTGTATGCATGAGGGGATCGTTGAGATGGGATATTGGGGCATGTAGTTTGCAATGATCTTCTGATATCTTACGGCTATTATGGAGATCCAGCGACCCTGTACATCTATTTAATGAAGTAGTTCGTGCAAATATAGAGTTGTAACCACATGCCTCAGTGAGGTAGATTGAGGTGGAGAGTTAGTGATGGATTTTACTGATCTCTCTCCTGGGATAAAAAATGTGCTTTTGAAACCCTCTCAGCCTAAATCACATACCCCACAGTGGTTTAATGCTGGATGCTCTGAAGCTAAGAGGGCCCTCCAACAAGCCTTGCTATCTAGACCTAGGGTCTCAGTCTTAGTAGTCTTCAACTCAAGCAGTATAAGGCTATAACGGAGAAGTGATATCAAAATGCTAGCTGAGGCTGCACAGATGGGTAATACTAAAATATTCTGGATCACTGTAGCAGAGCTAAAGGGGTGTAACTTGAGGTCCTTTAGTTCTATTACTGCCATATTTCCAGCAGCATCAGGGAGGAGCATTTTGGACAAATGTACGCCAGACCTTTATCTCCTGATACTTTTTGTATAGATTTTGGATCTGTTGCAGGATTCCAGATAACCATGCTGAAAGTGGATGATGTGATTAATCAAATCGTGGGAGTCAAGGCACCCAGCTCTGATTGGATATCCACTGATTATTTAAAAATATTGTCACTTTTTTGGGCACCCCTTCTTACAAGCATCTTTAACAATCTTGCCCACGCCCCTTTACCAAGAACCTGGGGCATATCTACTATAGTGCCAATTTTTATGAAAGGTGACGTTCCCACCAAGGCTACTATGTGTATATCACATTAATTGACGCTACCGTTAAAATTCTGGGTACGTTTACTTACAAGGGAATAATAGACTGGGTCAATGGTGTGTCTGTGTTACAGTGTTCCCCGGTTGGGTTTAGGCACAAATGAGCATGTCCTAAACCTAAATTTAGTACTTGGGAAAGTATACTGTGGATAAGCAATCTCCCTTGTGCATAGCATTCATGGACCTGTCATTGGCATTCAATTGTGTCAACAGGGTCAAATTGTGGCACATCCTTATTTCACAGGGGATGAATACACCATTGGTTTACTTCCTCGCTTACCTTCGTGAATATATGAGGGCAAGTGTTAGTGCACAGGTGGAGGTGTCTGCTAAAACTGGTATTTAATGCAGGGTGAGACATGGTTGTGTGCTGGCCCTTCTCCTTTTCATTCTGTATATAAATGATCTCCATCGTGCTCTAATGCACGTGGCCAGAGATATTCCAATGATCAAGGGCAATCTCCTCCCAACACTCCTATATGTGGATGATGCAGTGCTGATGGCACATACCCCTAAGGCACTGCATCTTATGGTACATGCTTTTGTAGACTTTTTGGGTTCTGTTGACCTGCAGACTAACTTTGCTAAATCACATATTATGTCTTGTGGCCCTAAGCATAGTACTATCTGGAATGTACGAGTTGGCTCTCATTGTTTAACCGGCACTGTCACTTTTCTAAAGCTGGGTATAATGTTTCCTGCCCAGGGTTCATGGTTTTTTAATATAGTACATAGTTCAGCTAAATTTGTTTCAGCTAATGAGTTTCTAGCCCATCCCCCTCAAATTAAGGGAGGTGGCTCTGCCTTACCTGTGTTACAAGTTTACAAATCGCAGTGCCTGCCAATTGCTATGTATGGGGCGGAGGTGTGGTAGTTTTTCAATTGTTTGGTGATCCAATCAAGAAGAATACAGATTCTGTAGAAAGTTTGTATCTATTCCTATATCTTCCGGACATTTTATCCTGCATAATGAACTAGGACGAGGGCCGGACTGGCCATAGCGGGCACTGGGCAATCCCCCGTGCGCTGCATGGTGGGGGCCGGTTTTGGGCCTATGGGGGCCGTTTTTGTTACAGGGCCGTTTTCGGCCCTGTACCAAAATCGTCCGAAAACCGGCCAAGAGCTTGGCAGCACCTCCAACCCCCCAGTGGGGAGGGGGTGGGGAGGAGTGTGGCCGAGCACTTTGCCAGGGCCGGTTGTGGTTCCCAGTCCGGCCGTGAGACTCCCCTATGTCACGGACCTAATTAGGGCTTGTCCAGTCCTTCTCTGTGTTTCGATTTGGCGGAATGATGAGGCCGCCCTGACTAGAGATATTACTTTGGATTGTCTCTCTCTGGACTGAGGGTTGCAATTCCATGGATTGCATATGTCAGGTCAGCATATCGTAACATTGGTATGCAATCCCCTTTACCGAACCTTCCTCCTGTATGAGCACCAGCAAGAAATTGGTGTCCCATGCTTTTTTTCTGTTTTCTGACTTTCAGTGGTTTAGTGCCACGAAGGGGTCACATAATGGAACCAATTATCTCAGCTTGTCTGAATTTGCTCACCCTACTGACTGTGTTTCGGGCACGTTGTTGTTGGGAAGGCTCTTTGCTCTTCCGTTTTATGTCGAATACTATGAAATATTTCCTTTTTTTCCAATGGGTTTTGTAAACAGACTTGAAACTAGAAAACGGCCTTGTGACAATGTATCCGGCCAATCCATATTTCATTTTATGTTTTTTTGTAAATACTAGAGATACACTAGATTTTTCCTAATCCCCTTTAAAAAAAAAAGAACTGTCATGATCTTAATCAGTGTAGACCAGCTTTTAGATTCTTATTGCTTCTTTATACGGAAGAAACTATTGCACATGTCGGGTCATTTTTAAAGTTGGTAGTTTGAGCTCGTACGTCAATGTTAACTTATTTATAAAGTAATGCTTACGTTAAATTCATTGCTTATTTTCATGCTTCGCATGTTTGGATAATTATTTGTTTATATTATGCCCCATATGTTGCATTTGTTTCATAAAATGCGATTTCCAGTTGCACTTTATTAATTGTTTCTGTATCTTTTACCTATTTATTTAATGTATTGTGTTTATCGTGTTGATTACTGTTCAATGCTTTTGTGGTTTGCTGTAATGCTCCCGGATAGTGTTTTATTGATTGATTGATTCAAACAAATCCTGTCAAAACATTGTGGGGCAGATTTACAAGCCCCTTGCGCCTCTTTTACGCCGCTGTTGCATCACTTTTGTGATGCAGCGGCGGCACAAAAGATGCGCCATGGTGCGGGGTATTTACAACGTGACGCATCTCCCAGATGCGTCACGTTGTAAAGCCCTGCGCCAGAAGGAGGCGTACCATCGCAGGGAGGGGTGGGGGGCGTTCCGGCGCAGGAACACCTCCCAAAAGTGGCTGAGTGAAATCTACAAGATTTCCCTCAGTCACATGTGGGCCCATGCTGCGTCAAAACCCTACGCCTGCTTGAAGCAGGCGTAAGGATTGATGCAGCATTGTGGAGATAGGGCCCCCAGCGCATTGCTGGAGCTGCGTCGTGCTTGCGACACAACTCCAGCAATGCGCCGCTTTTACGTCACAGATGCATGACGCATCTGTGCCATTTTTGCCCCATGGTGCGCCGCATTGTAAATGCGGCTCATCCAGGGAGGCGGAGCTGCAGCGCACAATAACTGGTGCATCCCTGCTGATTTGCAGGGATGCGCCAGTTTTTGTAAATCTGCCCCTGTATTTCTCTTTTTTCTCTGCCTTTACCAATCCGCTTTCTTTTGTTCACTTCTTACTTGGTCATTTGTTCAATGTAGTATGATTCTTTTTGGAAGCTCGTTTTTTTCCTCTGTTTTTTCCTCTGTTACTTACTCCTTCTGATGAATAAAAATGTAAATAAAAAAAGTCAAAAGATTTGTAAAGTCAGATGGTGAAATTAAAACCGTCAACAACTGATAAAAAAATGAAGAGGGCTGGAAGGGCGGCCCTGTTTATCTGGCTCGTTGCCAGGCTGTCTTCATTACAAGTGGAGTTTGCAGTGCTCAAATAAGTGTGGGAGCTTTAATCCGTGCCGTAGTGGCAGGCTCAGATATCTACCAAATAGTGTGTCTTGTTGTGTCTTCACCTTCAGATAACTGCATACAGAAAACTTTAAAAAGAAAAATAAAGGTGTGTTAAACTAATAAATTAAAAAAGAAACCAAAATCAAACAGAAATCCCGTATTTTATTAATTTCTAAAGGAAATGGGCATCAAGAGTTCCACGCTTTTGTCATGAACACAGAATGTTAGAGATCTAATTGTTCAAGTTTTTCATTAGAACACTGTGGAAAGGTACAGTTGATTAATTGCGAGTTAACTGAGAGACTGCAGCTGAAACTAACCAGTTATAGTTTACTGTGCTAACTATAACTTGTGCCCCTTCCCTGCACTGTCATGACCTCAGATAATGCATTACTCATGACATGTTCAATTACATCATTGATGACATCCCTGGTGCCATCTCAAATCACATTTTTAATGCCATTCTTAGGTAAACGGATGTCTGGATAGCTGTGGACCAGCTTCTAATGGTCATGCCTGTTGACACTTGCTTTGCTGCATTGCCTGAGCCTTTTTAACTGATTTAGGTCCTGACATCTGAAACCAGCCTATAACAGATATCAGAAGTGAAGCTGTTGTTTCTCTTGGTTTAGTAATAGCTGGCCATGTTATTGGGTGGTGCTGATACAGTTGCAACAAGCTTCTTGATGGCTCAGAGGCAACAGCACTGTCCTCCTCAGAGGTTGATGGCTGCACTTCAGCTTTGAGTTTTGCAAATCTTCATCATCTAGATCATCCAATTTCCTGGCAATCCATATCTTGGAAATTGAGATATTCCATTTTGAGAAAGGAATGAAAGTAGGGAGTGCTTTTTTGTACTGTTCACCCAGTATTTCGGCACAGATGTACTCTTAAGGGGGCACAATCTCTTTTTGACAGCATTTGATGTATGTTCAAGCAAAGGATTCGGCTGTTGACAAAAGCAGAAGCTTCTTCATTTCCATTGCTAAATGGCTCCTACATATTTTGCAAATCACTCATACCTGCAAAAAGGAAACAATGAGATCTTTTGGCTTATGGTCCTGTCCTTCTCACTGACTTCCTGTGTCATAACGACAAAAGACTTTAGTATTTGGATCAGGCACTCCACTAGCCCTCATTTTCCCACCTCCCTCATCATGCATTTAGCATGCTGAATGCTCCTAATCTGCTTCCTGGTTTGAACAAATGACTACAACAGCCAACCAGTATGTTGTTGACTACTTCTCTTTTGAGGAAGTCATGCACAATTAGGTTTATGCAATGAGCTAAACACAGGCCTCTGAAGTATTACCCTTCAGCCATGACTTTGACAACATTACTTCCAATGTCAGTGGCAATGGGTCCAGTGTTAAGACGTCTGGTTTGTTGCCATTCATAGACTTTGATATTAAAATCATCCAAGATGGCAGCTCTATGTGATTTCTCAATTGTAAATATCACAACTGTTGAATGGCACAAATGCTTCAAAAGGCATCATCAGTGGTGAGACCAGTTACTAGTGTTTCATTTACTCCCTTGAAGAAGACCAAGAGTTCATTAATGCACATATCTGATGCATGACAAGAGGTGCTCTTGTCTATTGCGAGGTGAATGTACTGAAAAGCGCTATCCTTAATTCCTTAATAGCTTCACCAACCCTTTGTAGCACTTGATGGTGCAGCGCTGGCACAGCAACAGAGACATAGTACTAGCTGAGAACCTTCCATTTTATACAGAGGATCTCCACAAATTCCAGAACTCCTTCCCCTTCCACACAAATGGTAGAAGGTCAAGCACTAATATTTTGGTCAGCTACCTTTTATGTAAATGGCCTTTATCATAAGTTTGGTGGTACTGTAACTGCTTGGTGAGCATAGTCTTGATAGTTGGTTATTGTGACTAATTTATTTGTGATGCATCCACTAGTGACCTACAGGGAGCAGGTAAGCTGCTTAGGTGCTCTCTATTCTTTGTGAAATTCCAAGGCTGCTGCAGGTAATAACCGCACCGAATGAGGGACGGTCGCAGGGCTGCTTCCCATGTATGTTAATTTTTCAGATGGTTCAGTACTGTAATATCCACCTCGCCTACTATATAGAACTCTTTTGCAGTACATTGAGCATTCGCCAATATGCTCCTCATGCAACCTGAATGTGAATAAGTCACTGACTGGGGAGGATAGCTTACTTATTGTTCAAAGGTCTGCAGAATTTGTTGAGGTGGAGCAGGTTTTGTTTGCCTTTTTTTAGGTTGGGCAGTGATTGCGGTAAGGGTGTGGTTGCTGCAGGGTTTTGGGCTTGAAAAGACAGAAGCTTGCAGTTTTGATAGAACTACATGACTGAGGGTAGGTTGAATAGAGGTGATCTGGATTATTCGGTGCCACTCTCCATGCTAACAATCACTGCATCATCATCCCCCTCCACTTCGAAGGCTTAAGGGCTCCCATGAGCCTCCCAAGCTGACGAGCTTCTGGACGACGCACCTGCGTGCTGGGCAACAAGGCCTGTGACGGTTACGAGACGGCCTTCTCTTCCACGCCTATTGACTTTCTCTACTGATGAGGGAAGATATCCCGACACCGGGGCCATGTCCCGGGTCTAGAGATCTGGGGAATAACAAGTATCTACTTGCACCTACATAGGTGAACCACTTACGAACTTTCAGTAATTCTTCGAAATTCAGGCACTTCACATACCAGAGTGCTTAGGGGCGACCCAGAGGAGGGGCTAGCGGTGTGCGGCCTTTGCTGTTTTTTCTACATAAGGGCTCCCATGAGCCTCCCAAGCTGACGAGCTTCTGGACGACGCACCTGCGTGCTGGGCAACAAGGCCCGAGACGGTTCTGAGGCGGCCTTCTCTTCCACCCCTATTGACTTTCTCTACTGATGAGGGAAGATATCCCAAAACCCAGGCCATTTCCCGGGTCTAGAGATCGGGGGAATAACAAGTATCTACTTGCACCTACATAGGTGAACCACTTACGAACTTTCAGTAACTCTTCGAACTTAGGGCACTTCACATACCATAGTGCTTAGGGACGACCCAGAGGAGGGGCTAGCGGTGTGCGGTCCATTGCTGTTTTTTCTACATAAGGGCTTCCATGAGCCTCCCAAGCTGACGAGCTTCTGGACGACGCACCAGCGTGCTGGGCAACAAGGCCTGTGACGGTTACGAGACGGCCTTCTCTTCCACCCCTATTGACTTTCTCTACTGATGAGGGAAGATATCCCAAAACCCGGGCCATTTCCCGGGTCTAGAGATCGGGGGAATAACAAGTATCTACTTGCACCTACATAGGTGAACCACTTACGAACTTTCAGTAATTCTTCCAACTTCAGGCAATTCACATACCAGAGTGCTTAGGGGCGACCCAGAGGAGGGGCTAGCGGTGTGCGGTCCATTGCTGTTTTTTCTACATAAGGGCTCCCATGAGCCTCCCAAGCTGATGAGCTTCTGGACGACGCACCTGCGTGCTGGGCAACAAGGCCCTTGACGGTTACGAGGTAGCCTTCTCTTCCACCCCTATTGACTTTCTCTACTGATGAGGGAAGATATCCAGAAACCCGGGCCATGTCCCGGGTCTAGAGATTGGGGAAATAACAAGTTTCTACTTACACCTACATAGGTGAACCACTTACGAACTTTCAGTAATTCTTCGAACTTCAGGCACTTCACATACCAGAGTGCTTAGGGGCGACCCGAAGGAGGGGCTAGCAGTGTGCAGTCCATTGCTGTTTTTTTCAATATAAGGTCTCCCATGAGCCTCCCAAGCTGACGAGCTTCTGGACAACGCACCTGCGTGCTGGGCAACAAGGCCCGTGACTGTTACGAGGCGACCTTCACTTCCAGCCCTATTGACTTTCTCTACTGATGAGGGAAGATATCCCGAAACCCGGGCCATGTCCCGGGTTTAGAGATCGGGGGAATAACAAGTATCTACTTGCACCTACATAGGTGAACCACTTACGAACTTTCAGTAATTCTTCGAACTTCAGGCACTTCACATACCAGAGTGCTTAGGGGCGACCCGGAGGAGGGGCTAGCGGTGTGTGGTCCATTGCTATATTTTCTTTATTAGCATATGTCTTCATTCTGGATTTCGGCACGGAATCTGTCGTATGTATCTCAAATGCATCTTTCGACCTATAATTGGTCCATTGCGGCAATTTGGTTCCCATGGTTCTCCTAAACATCAAGATGGCAGGGTTTTCACCTGTAGTAGAATGAGGAATTAATCTGTAAGCACAGAGAGCTGAAGATAGAGCCTATTTGAGATCCCTTCCTTCAAGCCAGGTATTGAAGTACTTTCTTTAGACTGCCCATGAAGGCATTCTGCAGCACTATTGGCATGCGTCCAGAGAGGGTTTCTTTTCTGATATTTTCCATTCAAGTAAGTGAGAAAATCTTTAAACTCTTGGCTGTTGAATGATGTGCTATTGTCAGACTTGAAAATGGGCTGGACACCCCATGTCGCAAAAATGTCACTTAATGTCCCAATTACTTTGTTATATGTGGTTGCCGACAAGTCTTCAACAAGGGTGTTGGACCTGGCCCTTTTGGCAGGTTCACCCTGAAACTTTTTGCTTTTTCCTAGCCTGTTTCTGTGACCTGGTGTTGGAGATTATAGGCCTTTGCGCACTTTTTCACTGTGGTACAGTGTAAAGTGCGTGAGCTCTCTGTGTATGAGTGACCTGCCCTCCCATAGGAATGAATGGGGAATATGTATGCCCATGGTAGTTCCTGATGTGTGGGGAGTGCAGGGTCGAGTTTGGTAAGTGCGAACTCATGAGATTGAATGCTGCGCAATGGTATATGAGGCATGATTGTGTCTAGTGTAGAAGTGCCACTTTTAGAAGTTGATTTACAAAAGGGGGTGGTGATGAACAGAGTGTCTGAATTGAGCAGACCACTCTTACCCAGTCCAAAGATCAGGGCTTGATCCATCACCGTTATTTATCTCACTGCCCCATCCCAGCTCAGAATCTGGCTATATGCAAATCAGTCTGTCCCTGGCCCAGTGCATCATGGGAACAGGGCAGACTAAACTACCAAGCCAATTCTTTACCAGAAAGGAGACAAGCTACCGGGGACCGGTTTCTGGCATTTCAGCCTCTTCGGCCCGGCTTGCTTGAATCCTGATGGAGCAGTGAGAAAGGGACTCATGTCTGAGTATACCCTGCCACACCTATAGTGGCCAAAATCGATTTACAAAAGGGGGTGGTGATGAACAGAGTGTCTGAATTGAGCAGACCACTCTTACCCAGTCCAAAGATCAGGGCTTGATCCATCACCGTTATTTATCTCACTGCCCCATCCCAGCTCAGAATCTGGCTATATGCAAATCAGTCTGTCCCTGGCCCAGTGCATCATGGGAACAGGGCAGACTAAACTACCAAGCCAATTCTTTACCAGAAAGGAGACAGGCTACCGGGGACCGGTTTCTGGCATTTCAGCCTCTTCGGCCCGGCTTGCTTGAATCCTGATGGAGCAGTGAGAAAGGGACTCATGTCTGAGTATACCCTGCCACACCTATAGTGGCCAAAATCGATTTACAAAAGGGGGTGGTGATGAACAGAGTGTCTGAATTGAGCAGACCACTCTTACCCAGTCCAAAGATCAGGGCTTGATCCAGAAACCGGTCCCCGGGAGCTTGTTTCCTTCCCAGTGTAAGAATTGGCTTTTGTAGTTTGGTTTGCCCTGTTCCCATCATGCACTGGGACAGGAACAGACTAATTTGCATACAGCCAGGTTCTGAAACTGGGATGGTGCAGTGAGCTAAAAAACGGTGTTGGATCTAGCCCTGATCTCTTGACTGGGTGAGAGCTTTCTGCTTAATTCAGAGACTCTGTCCCTCACCACCCCTTGTTGTAAATATTTTTGTCCACCCTAAGCGTGGAAGGGTATTCTCAGATGTGAGACCCTTGCTCATTGCACCATCAGGATTCAAGCAAACCGGGCCGAAGACGGCTGTAATGCCAGAAACCGGTCCCCGGGAGCTTGTTTCCTTCCCAGTGTAAGAATTGGCTTTTGTAGTTTGGTTTGCCCTGTTCCCATCATGCACTGGGACAGGAACAGACTAATTTGCATACAGCCAGGTTCTGAAACTGGGATGGTGCAGTGAGCTAAAAAACGGTGTTGGATCTAGCCCTGATCTCTTGACTGGGTGAGAGCTTTCTGCTTAATTCAGAGACTCTGTCCCTCACCACCCCTTGTTGTAAATATTTTTGTCCACCCTAAGCGTGGAAGGGTATTCTCAGATGTGAGACCCTTGCTCATTGCACCATCAGGATTCAAGCAAACCGGGCCGAAGACGGCTGTAATGCCAGAAACCGGTCCCCGGGAGCTTGTTTCCTTCCCAGTGTAAGAATTGGCTTTTGTAGTTTGGTTTGCCCTGTTCCCATCATGCACTGGGACAGGAACAGACTAATTTGCATACAGCCAGGTTCTGAAACTGGGATGGTGCAGTGAGCTAAAAAACGGTGTTGGATCTAGCCCTGATCTCTTGACTGGGTGAGAGCTTTCTGCTTAATTCAGAGACTCTGTCCCTCACCACCCCTTGTTGTAAATATTTTTGTCCACCCTAAGCGTGGAAGGGTATTCTCAGATGTGAGACCCTTGCTCATTGCACCATCAGGATTCAAGCAAACCGGGCCGAAGACGGCTGTAATGCCAGAAACCGGTCCCCGGGAGCTTGTTTCCTTCCCAGTGTAAGAATTGGCTTTTGTAGTTTGGTTTGCCCTGTTCCCATCATGCACTGGGACAGGAACAGACTAATTTGCATACAGCCAGGTTCTGAAACTGGGATGGTGCAGTGAGCTAAAAAACGGTGTTGGATCTAGCCCTGATCTCTTGACTGGGTGAGAGCTTTCTGCTTAATTCAGAGACTCTGTCCCTCACCACCCCTTGTTGTAAATATTTTTGTCCACCCTAAGCGTGGAAGGGTATTCTCAGATGTGAGACCCTTGCTCATTGCACCATCAGGATTCAAGCAAACCGGGCCGAAGACGGCTGTAATGCCAGAAACCGGTCCCCGGGAGCTTGTTTCCTTCCCAGTGTAAGAATTGGCTTTTGTAGTTTGGTTTGCCCTGTTCCCATCATGCACTGGGACAGGAACAGACTAATTTGCATACAGCCAGGTTCTGAAACTGGGATGGTGCAGTGAGCTAAAAAACGGTGTTGGATCTAGCCCTGATCTCCTGACTGGGTGAGAGCTTTCTGCTTAATTCAGAGACTCTGTCCCTCACCACCCCTTGTTGTAAATACTTTTAGAAGTTGGCATTTTTGTGTAATTTGTGTCTGGCGTGTGATTAGCTGAGGCTGGCTGGTGAGCCTGGCTCCAAGAGTCTGGGAGGGTCTGCCCCGGTAGTGAATGGAGTGTTTAGCATGCTGATGTAAGGGGAGGAGTGAGCCTGGGCCTGCTTGTGGATTGACTGTCTGGTTTGAGGGTCCTGAGTGAGGCTCGATTTTCCCCACACAATGCTGGCTCCACCCCCTGGGGTGCGTCTGATGTCCCTAGCCTGGCCAGTGAAAGGAAGTCCCTATAACCAGTTATTGCTGGTTCTCACACTGCCTGCACCCTGCTAGACAAAGGATTTCTCTGTATAAAAAAGGGCTGTGTCCCCTTCCAAAATGTTCTTGTCTTGTACTGGAATTTGCCAGGGGCGGGCTCTGCCCAGCCCCTGGATGCCTGGAGGACTTCTGGGGGACCCCTCTGCCTTGCCTGGGCTGAATGGGGACTTTGCTTTGCCCTGGATACCTGATGGAGTACTGGAGCCCCTGGACCCCTGAAGGACTTTGTGGAAGACTTCGCTGGGGGGCGCTTTATTTTCCCTTTCTAGTGCTTGAGGGCGCTTTTCCTGGGCCTTCAGCGCTGGGGAGCACTGTGAATTGCCCTTTAGCGCTACGGAGTGCTTTATTTCGCTTATAGCGCTGGACGCGCTGAGATTTCTTCCCCCGAGTGCTTAGTAGCGCTTTTATGCCACGATCAAGTGCCCACCTCAATTTGATTATTATTTAAAGCCAGTGTCCACCCGGCATTGCCTCGTGTTCTCACCGCCGCAGCCCAGGAGTGTGCAAGAAGCCGCCGGGCCGCCGCGCTGCCAGCGACGACCCGGAAGTGCCCCAGCCTGCCCCGGAAGTCCCGCCCTCGCCGCCGCAGCACGGGGAAAGGAGAGGCGGCTGGAGGAACCGGCGGGGCTCCGGTACCAAAGAGGAGCCCCGCGCTGTCTGAGGGGACCCAGGGAGCAGGTCGTGAAGCTGTCTCCCTCCTAGCGAGGCTCCTCCGAGGAGAGAGCCTGTGCTGGAAGCCCGGGTGCCCAGAGATTGCAGCCGTGAGACGAGGGAAGGAAGCTGCCTGCCGGGTCCCCCGGGGCTCCCGAGTGCAGGGAGAGCCCCGAAGGTTTTGCTGGAAGAAGAACGACTGAGAGTGCAGGCGGGGCTCCGGTGTTGAAGAGGAGCCCCGCGCTGCCTGACGGAAGAGATTGGCAGTGTTTCCCACCTCCCGCAGCACCAGCGAAGACCCGGTGAGTGCGGGGGCAGTGTCTTCTTTCTTTTCGGAGCGGCCTCGGTGGACAGAGGGCCGCACCCACCAGTGGGGCATTGGTTGCCAGCCCTGAGAGGCTCAGGGCCCACATTGTGTGTAGAGCCCTGAGAGGGCTCTGGGGGCCATTTTTAGTTAGAGGGGGCGTTGGGGCACATTGCCGGTGCCCGCCCCCTCCTGCCTGCGAGATATTTGTTGCAGAGCCCCGAGGCTCTTGAGTGGCACTTTTGTTTAGAGCCCCGAGAGGCTTGAAAGTGTCATTTGTTGACGAGCCCCGAGAGGCTCATGGGAGCATATTTGTTCAAGAGCCTGTGTGGCTCTTACCTTTTGGCGCAGTTCTGTTCAAGGGCTAATGAGAGCCCATGCTATAGTTTTATTGATGTCCCAGCTGCCCAGCAATTAGTGGGCAGCTGCAACGTTTAGGCCCCTGACTTTTGGACACAGGGCCTCCTAGCCCCAACAAGGCCAGTTGGCCTAGTGACTGCCACAGGTGGTGGCTTATGTAATTTTTGCGCAATTGTGTGGTTTTATTTCACCTCTGAATGTATTTTCATGCATCATGCGTTTTTGCGCTATTGAGCTGTGTTATGGCACCTCTGAATGTTTTTATACATCATGTGTCTTCTCTGTCCTTATACCTCTGAATGTTTTAGGCATCATGTGTTTCTCCGGTACCTCTGAATGTGTTTTGATGCATCATGTGCCATGTTCTTACACCGCTGAATGTATGTTTTATGCATCATGTGTTTTCCTTCCCTACACCTCTGAATGTTGTGATGCATCATGTGTAATGTGTTCTTGCTTATACCCCTAATTGTATTGTGATACTTAGGTGGTTGTTCTTTCTAGTACAGGTGGTCCTAGTGAGGTCCTGGTTCCCTGCGTGACATTCTCCTAAGGTGTTTAGGGTTGCGTAGGTGGTACTTACCTGTTACCAGTAGTTACTGGTTGTGATTTATAACTGTTATTTTGTGCTATACTTATTCTAAGTTCTAGAAGTGCTATTTCTACTAAGTGCTGATTTTGACAGGTGCCCACGTGGCCCTGTCCTGTGTAAATAATCCCTTGTGAATATTGCCTGTGCCAGTTGGCACAATGTACATGTGGGATTCTATCTGATGTGTTTTGACAATAAAGAAGTTATTTTTATATAACCTTGTGTGGAGTTCCTTTTGTGGTGTGCCTAGGATGTTGTTGCTGTTGTTTGCTGGCGCAAATGCTTTACACATTGCCTCCGGGATAGGCCTGTCTGCTCATGCCAAGCTACCAAGGGGGTGAGCAGGGGTTATCTTGGCGTGTGACTCCCTTGCCCTGACTAGAATGGTGGTTTCTGCCTAGCTTTGGCGACAGCCTTAGCCAACCAGAAATAGCCAGTTCTAACAAAGGGGATATTGTAAGTACGCTTCAACAACTACCATGAGATGATGTCCATTTCAAAGGGGTCCAAAGAAATCAATTGCAATGCTCTGCCACACCTGCTTTGGGAGGTCGGACATAACTAATGGATGCTGTGTTGTTTTGAGAGATAAGCAGTTGCACAAATGACAAGCCTTTACTTGTCTTTTAACTCTTTCATCTAGGTAAGGAAACCACACTCATTCTTAAAGAGTTCTCTTGGTAGTGACAATGCTGCAATGACCCTCAGGGGGTAGTTCAATGACTTCTTGTCGCAGACTACTGGAATGACTATTTGAGAGCCTCCGAATATAATGCCTTCTTCAGTGACATAAAGTTCCTCACATACTTTTTTTGAGTTTTTGGTATTCTAAGTCATTGTAGGAGGTTGAGTGTGTTTCTTCCAGGATTGCGGGGCAATAATGTCTTTGACCTTATTTGTAGCAGCAGAATGTGTTCCACCGAAAGAGCTGCAGGTATTCCTGACTTGACTATGAAGTTAACATAGGCCTCAGCAGCTTTAGATGTTGAACTGGGGCACTGCACTGGCACTCATGAAAAGCAATCAGTGGGATTTTGAACTTTCCCTCTCTTATGCACAATATTGTAATCATGCTCTTCCAATTGCAACCCCCAACTCTCAATCCGAGGGGGCATCTTGGATTTCAGATTCCCAGAAATGGTGAGCAATGCCTGGTTGTCAGTAGCAAGGGCGAGGTGCTTTCTTTCTCAAGTTTAGAATAAGCACGTTCAGTCTGTGAAAGACTTCTGCTTGCATGAGCCACAATGTGGCTTTGGCCATTGTGATGTTTACTGTGCTGGGCAAGGATCACACTCAACCCCATTAGTCAAGCATCTACTGCAATCTCAGTATTTAGTTCTGGATCAGAATAGACATTTCAGTAGTGTTCTCAATTGAATGTTTTCTTTTCTTAAAGCTTCAATCACATTCAGGTGACCACTTGAACACAGCGTTCTTTTTTGCAAGTCTCTCAAAGGGGCACTGACAGTTGCTAAATAACAAATGTACCTGGAACAGTAACTGGCCATGGCATAGAAGGATCATAGCAAGGTCACAACTTGTGGTGAAGTAGTTGTTGACATCGACAAAGGACACGAGAGGTGCAATTGCAATTGCTGGTCATAGTTTAAAGCAACCAAAACATTATCAGCTTGCACTGTTGAATCCAGCATTTGAGTATGTTTTTAGACACACATGGTTTACTATTTGGTTGAATGATAATACATCTTATATCACTATTTAGTTTTACGATTATTGTCTTCACAGATTGATTAATTTCTAGATTTTGTTTTTATCATTATTTGATTTTCATCATTATTTGATTTGGAGGATGCCGTTTGGATAAAATAGTATTTATTTATTTACTTTATTGTGGTGAACACAATCAAAATAGTATTTTTTCATCTTCTATGGAATGCAGTCACATGAGTTTTATCACGTGATTCGTGAGTTAAATGTTGCAGACACTGGGTGGGTTTTAACTGAGCACGCAGGAGAGATGTGAAATTGGTGAGGGATTATACTGATGAAAGTTTGCTGAATATTTAATTGTTGTTTTAAATGTGCTCATCCTGTTTCGATCCATAAGGTTTGTAGCACGTTTACTGAAAAGGGCATGTGAGAGTATTATGTTTAAAATTACTTACACTATCGAAGACTGATATGCTTGAACTAAAAGACATTTCTAGCAAATAGTACTATTGTGTAATGTTTTTATTCTCATTATTTGTGTAGAGGACATAAGTTTATTTTGTTTTAAATAGTTCTTTTCATGATTGATTATGTGGGCATAAGGGGTTTTATGAAAAAAACTGTTTTTATGATACAGAAAAATGATTTTCTTAGTTACGGCTGTTAATAAGTGGTTTTCATTAAGTAGAGTTTCTCCTGATGGAGGGCAAATGAAGGCCCGAAAGGCATTAGGATTACCATCTGTACTTTAAATCATGAGGAGGAATTTTGCACCTCTACGTGTCTAATGAGCAAAGCCAGACGGCACTCGTTGAACTTATAAAGCATTAATGAAAAACATTGAAACTAGCATGGAGTACCTTTGGAATAACATTCAAAGAAAAACAGAAATTAATTTTGGAATCTCATTTAATGTTCATTTATTTGCTGTGCATCCTGGATGGAATCTGATGAGGCTCCAGTGAGTTTATTTATACTCAAGCACATGGACGGAGGGCCTAAACAAGGGTGGATTTATATTGCGTTGAGCATCTTTTAACGGGTTGAAGAACCGCTTACATTGGTGTTCATTCTATCTTATGATGTGCAGAAAATCACAAATATAACTGGAACAGTAACTGGCAATAACATGGAAGGATCACAGCCTGGTCACATCTTGTAGTGAAGTAGTGGAGGATAAGTTTGTAATTTAACTGCATATGGTGTCATTTCCTTTTCAGAGAAAATAATCCCAAAAGATTTTAGTCTTGATTTATGAAACTCACACTTTTCTGCATTCAAAGTGAGACCAGTGTCAGCAAGCAAATGGCATATACATGTAAGGACTTTGTCATGTTCCTTTTGTGGGGCCCCAAATGCAAATATTTGATCACTATAATTGAAAGTATGTGTGACAGGCTGTATTATGCAGCGAATTACATCCTGAAAGAGTTCTGCAGCTGACGACACCCTGAAACTTAGGGTCTGATTATGAGTTGTGCGGTGTGGGAGTGGGACACATCGCCACCGCCTGCTCTCATATCTGCAAACCTCACCGCCAGCCACCCGCTAGATTACGAGTTACCTCATTGTCTGGCAGGTAGTCCTTTGGCATTCCCACAGCCGCGCCTATTAAAAAGGAACTGCAATGGAAGCTCCAAAGCACAGTCCATGCCATGCAGGAAAGGGGGTGCATGTTGACAGGGGGCACACAATGTGCCTCCTTGCATGCATCCTTTGGTCACAAGGCCACAGTTTTGTGCCAGTGAGGAAAACTCCAAATATGCTTGGCATTCTGATGCCGCAACACCAAGCATATTGTATCTCTGTTCACTGCCTCACTGCCAGGGATTGCAGATCCCTAGCAGTTGGAGTGGTCCTATGGCAGTCCGACCAACATTGTTGTAATATGGCAGTCGGATCGCAGGTGCAGCAGTCTCTGACCGCCACTGAACATCCAGTTTGACAGATCGATGGACCACCAAACCCATAATTAGGCTCTCAATATTTTTATATCTAAACAAACCAATGTGGGTGAACAAAGTGGTAATGTCCCGCAATTTTACTCTAGTTCGAGTTGATGATAGCCCTTGTTCAGATCAAGGCGATAAAATACTTTGGCCGTATTCAGCTGTGTAATTGTGTTTGCAATGTGCAGACCTCGATGTCGTTCTCTCTCAATTGCCTTGTAAGATTGGCGAATGGTGACACAGATGCACACAGCACCTCCACTGTCATTTTTAGGCACTACCACTGTGGGTGAAACCCATGTTGTCAGACCAGTAGAGCATTCAATGAAGTCATGCTTTACCAACATTTCCAGTTCTTTCTCAACAGGTTCCTGCAAGTGAAAAGCAATTTGACTAATCAGTTAAGCAGCAGGGCGAATGTCATCATTGATCTGAAGTTACACTTTTATGGTCTTAAGCTTTCCTAGTTCATAAAACAATTACATGAACTGACTTGCTATGTCTGCATGCACATTTATGTTATCATACCCATGTCAGCATCTGTATTGAAACTGGGTAAACATGCTCTTGAGGAAGTACCTTGAAGAACATGACTCAGCACTTGTAATTTCATCTTCTTGTTTCCCATGTTTGCCACTAATGATCGTTGACTTTGCAATGGCATGGAGGCAGCCTATGTGTATATCTTTGTTTTTGAAGGAGGGCGACAGGGCACCAGAGACAGTTCATGATACTTCTCTGCTGGCATGATGTTTATCGATGCACCACTGTTGATGATAAAAGGGACAACCATTCTCCTTTGATGTGATCTTGGAACAATGTCCCAAGGAACCTGGTTGTTTCACCTTGCGATCTCACATACATTTTGACTTTTCTCCGCTTGAAGTCAAACACACATGCGTATGTCATTCACCCGTCAATGTCATCATCGTACAGCCAACTTCTTCACTGTCGCTCGACAATGACATTGAAGAACCTTTGGACGATGATTTTGATGAAGATTACCTTGTTTAGTTTTCACTTTCCTCAATTTGTGTTGCTGCTTGGTGTTGTGGGTGTGGCTAGATTGCATCTGGAACTGTCTGGCATTGTTTTCTCTTTGAGATGCAGTTGATTTCTCTTTTGCTTTGCAGAAGGTTATGAAATTATTTTCTTTCACGCAGCTTTTAAGGATTGGCCAATGGCGGGACATTTACCTTTGTGCAGAAAGGAGAATCTGCATCTGAAAAACAATGTCTTTTTCTCTCGAGACATCATTTTATGGCCCTTGACCATGTGTCTATCCTTACTTTTCATGTTAAATGCTGATTCACTCTGGGCTACTCCATCTTCTGTATCAGTAACTTGTCGATCTTCACATTCTTCTTCTCTCTCAGCCATTAGAACTCTCTCCAGACTGAGTGTCTTGCACAGCATATGTCATCGGAGCGAGTCAGTAAGGCAGCCATCACTGGAGCAGAGGTGGATGGCTTCTTCATCAGTGATTTCATTGAACTAGCAATGCTTGATGAGAGTCTCAAGTCTTTTGGAAAACTCATCCATTGTGTCTCCAGCTTGCTGCATCACTTGGTTGAAGATGCAGCTTTCATAGTCGACGTTTGTCATTGTATTGAACTTACAGTAAGATATTTCATCAGCTTGGGGTATTTTCTTTATTACTTCCTTCACTCCATCAACTACAAGGATCTTTATGTATGTGATGATCTTTTTCTCATCTACTTCTTATAGTGCATCGATGAAATCATCTAATTTTTAGAACCATGCAGGCAATCTGGTGCCAAAAATGTGCGTTTTGGCAGTATCAATCGAAACATCAGTTTGTTGAAAATGGCAGCATCATAGCCAGTTGCGTAGCTACTGACGGTGACCCCTGCACCTTCTGATGCCCGCTTGGACTGGCCCCATTCATATAATCTCTAAGCTCCACCGCATGCTTGCATCGGTGTCATTGCGGCCAATCTGCTGTCATATGGCTTCTTTTTCATCTTTTGTGGTCAGTAACTTTTGTCTCTTGCAGGTGGTCATCACCATTTCTAGTCTCCTGAATGGTACCTGGCTTTCACTGCCTTTAGTCTTCATTGGCACCTGGATGCTTCTAATTTTGGCACACTTTTGCACCTGGCTATTGCTACGTTCTGTGTGTTTGACAGCTCGATGTTATGTGGTGGCGCAGTACCTCTTCTTTCAACCTTACCTCGGGGTCTTCGCCTTCTTCAAAAGCTTTGCACTGGCTAGAGTGATGCTTTGACTCACATACACCAACCGTCATCTGCTTTACTTTGACTTAGGCGCACATGGGAAGCATGAGGAGTTTGATGTACTTTGGCTAACTCTCAGGGAGAGCCCTCTCATTTCTTCATCGCAAGTTGTAGCATCCGCCCCAGCCCGGGAGCATGCAAATGACCACCTCACAAACAGAGCTCTGTAGTGTAGGTCTTTATTCTTAGGAGCGGCACTGCTAACTGTATGCACTTCGTCATTAACTTTATTAACCACTCCCAGACGCGCCCAAACAATGACTTCATTCTCCTACGGAGTTTATCATGGATGAGAAGGATACCTCGCTTCATAATTACAAGACACTACAGTTAGCACAGAGCTGACTTTGCTGAAAATGCCTTTACATGTGTCTCCATTTTATAAAAAAAGATTGTGACATTTGTAGCAGAAATATTTACTCATCAAATAATTACATTTCTTTAGTTAATTTTTATTAAAACATGATTCAGAAATACTGTTTGTTTCTCGGGGAATTAAAAAGGCTTAACCTCGAAGATTAAGGTTCAGCGGTAGGTGCTTATCAAGAGTTTTTCTTATGCAAAATACTTTTATGTTTTTTTAGTAGAACTATAAAGGAACCCAAGTGCCATTATTTTTGTAAGTACAAAAACCAACACGATTTTATCTTTGCAGCTGCTGCTAATTACACTGCGGGGCAACAAGGTCACAATTAAAATCTTGCAGTTACCACGAGGAAAGGATGAAAGAAAATTAATGAATCCACTGTTCGGTTTCAGATCATTTGTTTGTTCCCTGCCAGGTTTTTCAAAGTGCATAATTAATTTTAAAAGTTCTCCCCGCATGCCTTGCTTCAGACAGACTAAAGTACCTTCTATGGTTTCCAATCTGACTCAGAGAAACAACGGGGACAGTTTGTCCAAACATCTGTTGCATTTGGTGTTCATTACATTTTTATATGCTTTTCACACCAGACAGTGAACAGCAACACAGATGTTTTTTTCGGACAGAACGCAGAACGGCAACGGAGTGTGACGACGCTGAAGGATTGAAGGATTACACCTAAGTATGCCCTTCTGTGCAACCCAACCCATAATATTATAGCTAAACAAAATACCAGGGCCACATAATGTATTCAATACTTTGAGAAAGCAGTCAGGCATATCTATTTCCTATGTGAATCACGCCACCAAAGTTGAATGCTGTACAAATAAAAACTTGAAGAACACAAGGCCTGATGTATGAAATTGTTTTACACCTTCTGTGTCTGTGGGGAACCATACTTACGAAATGTATTCAGTGATCTCATTCATGCATTGTATTTTTCAGTGTGCTGCAATTCACAAACATTAGCAGATAAACAACAATATGAATGTAGCCGAGTTGCTTGTGTTCTGGTTTAGGGAGGGTCTGGGTTGGCAGTTTGGATTGGACTGTTCCATGAAGAGCATGGTCAAGACTAATTTGTGTATGGCTGGGTCCAAACTGAGGTGGCATGGTGAGTAATGAATAATAGGTTGGAGTACTACTCAGAGCGATTGCCAGAAGTTAGACTTATTGCAAGCAGCCTCCCGTCACCTTTTGTGTGTTTAAAGAACAGCCCAACGTGTCATAGGTATGCCCAGACGTGGATCCCTTACCCACTGTTTCAAGGTAATCAAGCTATACCCAGCTGATGAGTCCTTAACAAGGGCAAAACTGGTCCTGGGTTGCTTGTGTTCTGGTTCAGGGAGAACCTGGCTAGGCAGTTTGGGATGGACTGTTCCCATGAGGAGCAGGGCCAAGACTGATTTGCATATTGCTAGTGGTGAGATTTATTCGCAGCCTCCAATCATCTTTTGAGTGTTTCATGTATTGTCCTAAGTGGCATGGATATGCCCGGACATGGATTCTGTGCTCACCAAACTGTACCTGGCTGATGACTCCATAACTAAGCCTGGGCGGTGAACTTCGCTTCGCTCGCAGTTTGCGGAGTTATCCACACTCCACGTTATGCATAGCCCGCCGAGTTTTGAAAAACTCTACTCCACTCTGCTCCGCAGATATTTTTCCTCACACGCACTCCTCAATATCAAGTTGGCAAGCGAAGAAAATCCACCTCCCTGGGAGATTTATCAAGGCGCAGGTCAGATTTCCAAAAGCGAGTAGTCACGTATGCTTGCGACCGCTCACTTTGAGATACTGTCCGTTAGTTGCGAGAAAGCTGCCCCTCGACTAGCAAATCTACTTGAGCGACAGAAAGGAAGCTGCACCCGCTTCCGCTGTGCATGGTGCCATTTGCAATAATTTCATAGTGCAGACAAACACCTGGCGCTGAAATGTACTACAAACCACATTCTTTTTAAATCACTCCGCCTACGCTGAACTCCACGAACTCTGCCCAGGCTTACCCATAACTAGGGCAATACCGGTCCTGGATTGCTTGAGTTCTGGTTCAGGGAGGACTTGAGCTGGACTGTTCACATAAGGAGCAGGGTCAAGACAGATTTGTATATAGCTGGGTCCAAACTGAGGTGTCATGGTGAATAAGAAAACAATGGGTTGAGAAGCTACCCCTAGTGACTGCCAGTAGTTAGAATTATTGCAAGCAACCTTCCATTACCTTTTGTGTGTGTTTCATGCACCACTCCAAGTGGCATGGTATGCCCAGATCTGGATCCCGTGCTAACTATGTTACAGGAACCAAGCTGTACCCGGCTGATGAGCTGATAACTTGGGCTAATACAGTTCTGATTTGCTTGTATTCTGGTTCAGGGAGGACCTGGCTTGGCAGTTCGGGCTGGACTGTTCCCATGAGGAGCAGGGTCAAGACTCATTTGCTTATCATTTTGGACAAACTGAAGTGGCATGGTAAGCAAACAGTGCTACCCAGAGCAATTGCCATTTGTTAGACTTATTGCAATCAGCCTCCCATCACCTTTTGTGTGTCTCATGTACTATTCAATGTGGCATGGGTATGCCCAGACGTGGGTCCCATATTCACTGTGTCACTGATTTCAAGCTGTACCCGACTGATGAGTCCATAACTAGGGAAAAACTGGATCTTGGGTTGCTTGTGTTCCAGTTCAGGGACGACCTGGCTTGGCAGTTCGGGCTGGACTGTTACCATGAGGAGCAGGGTCAATCCTGATTTGTATATGGCTGGATCCAAACAAAGGTGGCATGTTGAACAAATGTATGATGGGTTGGAGTACTACCCGAGCAATTGCAAGAGGTTAGACTTATTGCAAGCCGCCTCCCTTCACTTCTTGTGTGCTTAATGCAATGCCCTACGTGGTATGTGCATACCCAGACATGGGTCCTGTGCTCACTGTGTCACTGCAATCAACCTCTATCCGGCTGATGAGTCCATAATAACCCATTCCTAGGCTGCTTGTGTTCCAGTTCAGGGAGTACCTGGCTTGGCAGTTCGGACTGAACTGTTTCTATGAGGATCTGGGTCAAAGATTTGTATATGGCTGGGTCCAAACAGAGGTGGCATGGAGAGTAAAAGAACAATGGGTTGGAGTGCAGTTGCGAGCAATTGCCTTGGGTTAGACTTATGTAAGCAGCCTCTCATCACCCTTTGTGTGTTTCATTTATTGTCCTAAGTGGCAGATGTGGGTCCTGTGCTCACTTTGTCACTGGAACCAAACTGTACCTGGCTGATGAGCTCATTACTAGGGCAAAACCGGTCCTGGTTTGCTTGTGTTCCTGTTCAGGGAGGACCTGGCTGGGCAGTTTGGGATGGGCTATTCCCTTCAGGAGCAGGGTCAAAACTAATATATTTTCTGGGCCCCACTGAGCTGGCATGGTGATCAAAAGAAGGATGGGTTGGAGTAGCACCCCGAGTGATTACCAGTGGTTTGACTTATTACAAGCATCCTCCCTTCACCTTTTTTTGTCTTTCTTGTACAGCTGGAGGTGGCATGGGTATGCCAAGACATAGATTGCATGCTCACTGTGTCACTGGAACTAAGCTATTCCCGGCTGATTAGCCAATTCCTCGGGCTAACTCATTTCTGGGTTGCTTGTGTTCTTGTTCAGGGAGGACCTGGTTTGACACTTTGGGCTGGACTGTTCCTTAGAGTAGTAGGGCCAGGAGTGATTTGCATCCAGCTGAGACGAACCTGAGGTGGCATGGTGAGCAAAAGAACAATGTGCTGGATTGCTACCCTGAGCGACTGCCAGCAGTTAGACTTATTGCAAGCATCCTTCCATCACCTTTTGTGTGTTTAATACACTGCCCTATGTGGTCATGGTATACCCAGACCTGGGTCCCTTGCTCATTGTGTCACTGGAACCAAACTGTACCATACTGATGAGCCCATAGCAAGAAACCGGTCCTGTGTTGCTTGTGTTCTGGTTTAGGGAGGACCTGGCTTAGAAGTTTGGAATGGACTGTTCCCATAGGAGTAGGGTCAAGACTGATTTGCATATGGCTGAGCCCAAACTGTGGTGGCATGGTGAGCAAACAAATGATGGGTTGGAATGTTAATCTGAGTGATGGCAGTGGTTTAGACTTATAGACTTATTGAAAGCAGCATCCCATCATCTTTTGTGAATTTCAGTATGCTGCGATTCTCATACGTTAGCAAAAAAAATTAAAGTGGGCACGATTTTTTTTTTTTAGACTGCCCTCCACAATTTCAGTATGGGCTTTTATGTGTGCCTCAACATATTTTTATGGTACACTGTAACAGCAATATTTCCACCATAAGATCCTGATTGAGTTATAGTCTGCTATATAATGTAACCCACAGAACATTATGAAGAGTGTATATGTCAAAGAGAGTGTGCTTTATAAAGCCACAGGCAAACAATATTTGAATAAATGCATAACTTAGTATACTTATAGCAGCTCAAAATGCATATGATGAGGGTGTTTTAGTCTTTATTTATTTTTGTTTATCTTGATATATTATGTAGCGTAGAGCAGGCAAAACTGTCATACAGTCATACATTGCAGATCATCATCATCAAATACTTTATTCTCTATTTTCCAGCCTTAAAAAAGTAGATACACAAATACAGCCACAAAAAAAGCATGAACACAAAATAATTATCAAAAATGAATGCGGCTCAGGTCAGTAGTCAGAACCAAGCAATAAATTTTAAAACAAGATAAAATATAATCATTAGTAGGTACGGGTAAGTGCTACAATGTGCCCCCAAGAAACTCATCTGCATATGAGTCTATAATCACTTAAAATGATTAATCATCACTGTACTGGCCATTAAGAATGGCAGAGTAAGGCACTATAGGGTTCATTTGCAAGCCCCATTCGCCACTGGTAAGTCACTTTTAATGATGCTCCAGTGGCACATACTACAGAGCCACATCTACGAGGCCACCTAAGGCCACTCTGCGAGACTTTTCATGACCTCATAGATATGGTGTGAGGCAATGCAACATAAGTCGATTTGTTGCCTCACACTGTGATAGAGAGGCTTGCCATGGGTGTTGCAGTGGGAGTTCCCACATAACACTCATGACATTTGACACATTCCCAGATTTATAACATGCTGTAAACCTGGCAATGCATCCCCAGGGGTGGCGTAACAGTTGTTTTTTGTGAAGGAAGGTGTCCCTTCTTGCACAAAAAAACCTGATTTCAACACAGGCACCCTTGTACAATGGTGCAAAGGTTCCTGCATAGGCGCTCGGCAGCCAATTTTGAGCCAGCGCAGGCGAGAAGAACATTAATGTGATGTATCTTGTAGATACGGTGCATTCCTGCCTTTTTTAGTGATGGCAGGCGCAAATTGACTGGACTGCCCTGCATTAAACTGTTATAAATAAGCCCCATAATATAAAAGGTGTGCACGTCAAATGAAACAGAAAGTGTCAAATCAATATAGTGTGGGGTAAAATCACAACAAATTAACCTTATTTTTTTGTTAGGAAGGAGCAACAGGATAAAGCCAAACACATGACATATTGAATAATGAGAATAAGAATATAGATAAGAATCAATCCATTCCTTTACACCTCATGCACCAGCTCCATTAGAGATATTTAGATATTGCACAGACAATCATCGGCAGGAACTCTGTGCGCAAAAGCCAGGGGGCAGCCTGGAGCTGTCTGCATCCGAGTTGTTTGCATAGTGGAATAATCCCGGCTTTCCTAGGGTGAGCATAACAGGAACAGAAGAAAATAAAATGAATCAAAGACTCCACCCCCTGCCAGCATGGTGGATATATGGTGCTCATAAAGCTTTGGGATGCCATTTGGCAAATAAAGACAATAGGGTTAGCGTCCCATAGCTAAAATTATGATATAGTTGCCTTGCTAGCTGTGGATTATTTTTATTCTAAAAAGGGATGAAATCCAGAGTCTGGTCTAAAATCTAAGAAATTACAAGCAAGGGACGCTTCAAGGACATTGCTCATTTTGCTAACATAAATTTACTCCCAAAATGCATACTTAAGTTAGCCCTAGATAGGTGTATTGTAGAGGAAGAGGAGGACTAAAATTCTCCTAAGCCAAGTGGAAAGAAGAATTTGTTTTACATTTGTTAACAACTTAATTTTACCAGAATTTCTCAGCAAAACCACATCATGTAGAGGTCTATAGTATTTCTCAAGGCCCAAGGAATATTTCAACTTCTACCAATACAGCAATGGTCTATGTTAGGCCATAAGGGACATAGGCTCTATGCCCAAGTACCAGCGAAAAGGTATTAGAGGGGTGTTTTTTTGGGAGATTAATTTGAGCTCTCAGGAATTTATTCTTGGCTACCCCAAGCAAAGCCAAACTTGTGTTGTCCAATATTTCAGACCCATACATAGCACTATCCTCAGTCATAGCCCTGTAAGCCTTTAGTGTGGGTGAAATTTTACTTACACAGGAATACCTGCAAAGTCTTAAAATATCAGCAGTGTTGAGTTAAGTTCAAGCTGCTCTTCTGAACCTGGGGCAGCCACGACATAGATCTGTTTAGCTTGTCCTCCAAAATATCAAACTCTGTAACCTTGTCCAGCAGACTTCACTCCAACATTATCAAGCACCTGCATCTTTATGAGGGCTGATGGCTGTAAACTTTGTTTTGGAGTGGTTAATCACCAGCACTCATTCAGAACAAAAGGCCTCAAAATTGTCCACTACATGTTGAGGGCCACTAGGGATCTTCGATATAAGAGGGGTGATCAGGAAATAATAAAAGTGGAATCTTACAACCAGCCAATCAATGGGTGGCATTTTGTCCCTACTCTAGATAGGTGACCACATCATTGAAAGATGAAGAAAATAAGGTAGGGGCAAGTATGCACCGGACCATTTTCTGGATATCTATCCATTCAGTCAGATCCCTTCCCAGGTCCCATCTAACTTATGCATACATGTCCTGAAGAAGGCAAACTAAGACATCCTGAGGCTCAGATGGAACCCCGTACTTCTTGAGGACCTCCCACATCTTTCCTCAGGGACTGAATCATACATGGAATTTAAGTCAACAAATACCTTTTGAATGACTACTGACTTCAAATGAATTAACACACACGTAATAACCTGGTCGCTAGTACTTATCCCTCTTATTAACCCCGCCTGCATGGGGGAGAGACCCTGGTGGTCCTAAATCCTCTGAGACTGATCGGCCTGTAATTTGAGGGGGAATCCTGCAGGCACTTTTTGTAAATAGGGACAATTTCAACCCTCTTACAGCTAGCAGGGATACTTGCCCCTTCCAAGATGTAGTTCGGTAGTTTATTCAAGTACAGATCCCATTCCTGGATGTCAACAAGAAAGAGATCGCCGGGGACACCATCCAACCTCGCAGCTTGTGTACAACTCAACCATTATTCAACCCCTGCAACTGCTTGTAAAGATCAGAGGAGTGCAATTGTTACACCTCAGTGATAATGGAATTAGCTAAAAGCCTCTGGGCTCGCAGGTCTCTTTGGGCCACCAACTTCCAACATTTCTTGGAGTCGTTGTGCATGGCAGCTTTATAAATAGTTACCTATACTGAGTCTCCCAGTACTTTGCACTCTTATTTGGGCCAGGTTATATTCATTAATTTTACCTTGTATCAATTGAGCATCACCACTAATAAGGGCTTGGCGATTCTCATTCTTCCTGTCATTACAGGTCTTATTATACCAAAATTTGGTCAGGTTTGAGGGGAGCCCTTTTGGTAGCACATGAAACGGTCCCCAAAAGTTTTAAACAAGTCCTCATTGATCTTTACAATTTTTAGGTTTCTGAGAATATCCTCAACCTGAGCAAGATTTGGATTTTCTAGCTTTCCAGCACATTTGAGTCAACCACATTTGAGCTAGTGGCAACAGAGTCAGAGCTATGATGGCCATACAGCACCGAAGGTACTTTGATCTTTCGTTTCTTTAGAAAAATAGAAAGAACTCTTTTTTAGAGCAGTGCTTGGCTGTGTGCCACTAGAGTTACCTTCTCCCATGAGATTTTCCGGTTCTTCAATTACTATGCCTATACACGAGGGTTGAATTATCCGTCAGACCATCAGAGGGAATGGTCAAAACTGGTTTGTGGTTTTTAACTCTCATTCCCTGTAGAATATCAGTTGCATTGCTTGCCTTTACAAACTGCAACTCCTGCTCTACTGGAGGGGCATGAGTATTGAGTTGTAAGACTGATCCAAGATGCACAGGGGTCATCAAAGACTGCATAAGAGTATTGGATTGCCACAGATGTTTTCCCAAAGTCACAAGGATGGAAAAGTGCTGCCCTCAAGTAAGTCCCAGCCAGTACCAAAGTATGCCCACACAGAAATCTCAGGAGCACCATAAGTCAGGAGAGCAACTACAGACTTCAATTTATTCAAAAGGGATATGAGGCTGTTAAGGGGCCTCCTCCTGCAGTTCTGAGTATTCTGGGACTTGCAGTCCCTGTGACAGGAAAAATCAGTGTTGTCCAGTGACCTGCTGTAGGAGCAATGAGAGCGTTTTATAGTGCACACTGGCAGCACCTGGCAAAATTTGCAGGGCCGCCTGCTGTAGGAGCAATGAAAGCATTTTATAGTGCACAGTGGCTCCTGCTGGCCGACGTTTCCTTCCTTCCTTCTTCCTTCCTTCCTTCCTTCCTTCCTTCCTTCCTTCCTTCCTTCCTTCCTTCCTTCCTTCCTTCCTTCCTTCCTTCCTTCCTTCCTTCCTTCCTTCCTTCCTTCCTTCCTTCCTTCCCTTCCTTCCTTCCTTCCTTCCTTCCCTTCCCTTCCTTCCTTCCTTCCTTCCTTCCTTCCTTCCTTCTTCCTTCCTTCCTTCCTTCCTTCCTTCCTTCCTTCCTTCCTTCCATCCTTCCTTCCTTCCTTCCTTCCTTCCTTTCTTTCTTTCTTTCTTTCTTTCTTTCTTTCTTTCTTTCTTTCTTTCTTTCTTTCTTTCTTTCTTTCTTTCTTTCTTTCTTTCTTTCTTTCTTTCTTCCTTCCTTCCTTCCTTCCTTCCTTCCTTCCTTCCTTCCTTCCTTTCCTTTCCTTCCTTCCTTTTTTCTTTCCCTTCCACCCAGCACCATGGCTGAGCAGAGGATTGGCTGCATCAGGCTCCCCAACCCCCGAAATGAACACCACCAGCCCCCTACCTTGCGGTCAGTCATGCAGTAAATGGGTACATTGCCACTTTGTTTTCACAGAGGTGAAGGTGGCTGCGCTCATTTTTTATTAGCAGCGCCTCCTCCCCACCACCCTGGCAGCAGGCAGCATGCCTGGAAGTGGGCATACCCTCTGGGTGCATAGGCGGTGCTGGGAGAGGATGTGCAAAGCTGTGCACCACTGCTCTGGGGTCCAGTGCACCCAACAACAGCTTACGCACTGGTGGGCCATGATCCAGGATCTACTTGATCTTCTGCGTGTGGACATTGCGCAGTGTGTAATAATTATTTATTTGTTGTGTTCAATCTCTGCTAATATTTTTCGCAAATAGCAAGCATGTTGCTCACACTCTGGCAAGTTAATTTTATGTTACAAATATCATTTAATAATAGAGTAGACAGGTGCTTGGCAGTGCTTTCTAATCTTACTTGTTTGTGCCCGCTTGGGCTGATCAGAGACTCCACTGTCCTGTCAGTAAGATAGTGGTAGTTACGAGTATTAGTGAGTTAGCATGTTTTCTCAGCTTTCTGTCCCTTTATTTTTTTGTTGCACATACAGTCCCAATCCCAAGTGATTTCCCAGTGATGTGTAGTATGCATGCATCTATGATTCAAATAAAAAGGAGATTGAGTTTAATTGACCCTTCAATGAGGGTTGAGACTGAGAGATTGAGAATGGGATGAGAAGCAAAGATCATTCATTGCACTTTATTAGTAGTTCCAAAATGTAGATAATGAAATTTGGAACAGGTTAGAAAATTAAGGCATATGTAAAAGATACTAATAGGAAAAGATCGGATTTTGAAAAGATAAATGTTAGTGCGTTTGCGTTTCCTTTTCAAAATGTTTTTGAGAGATTAACTGTACCACAAATTATTTTTTTATTTAATTTTGTTTATTTCTTGCATCAGCATATGGAGGCAAGGGGATACCACTAAGGCACAGGTGGGTGAGGGAGATAGAGGTGCTTCCACAAGTGCTGCTGACAATGGCTCTACTGGCCCTTGTAAGTCCTCCTGTTGTTAATAAAAATATTTCTCTAACTTTTACAGCTTCTCATTTAGAATTTTTTTTTCCTTTTTTTTGGCCTGTCTCCTAATTTTTTTCCAACTCCTCTTCTATCTGGTTCCTAAATTCTTCTTATCCCTGCATTATCCTATTTATTTATTTCCTATAATTTAGGTTTCTCTACTTGACTACAAACTCTCTGTACTAGTCTGTCTGTAGCTTCCTTTTTCTTATGCTTTGTCAGCACGTTATCTCTCTCCCCTTTTAGACCTGTGGTATTGTAAGACTCAGAAAATCCATTTTAGGTCAGGTACTCTACTGTGTGTTTTTAATTTTTTCAAGAAGATTAAAACAATGTACCCAAACTGTAGTGATGTTCTGGGTTGTATTTTCCTTTTCCAAAAATAAGGGAGGAGTATCTGGCATTTAAAAAGTATAATTTTGTTTATAGCCACACAGAACTCCGGTGCCGGCTCTGAGAACACCAGGGGAGGAGATTTGGCAGCAGTCACTAAGGAGAGATTCCCAGCATGAACAGAGGCAGGCAGTGGTAAGTCACATTGCTTATTTATTGACAAATAGTAATATGCGCACAATAAGGGCGTTGCACAGGGGGAGTAGGGGGAGTAGATAGTTATGTCCTCTTTGATCTGCAACTCAGCAGACAAAGGTTCATAAATGAAATTTTACACATCTGGGGTGATGGGGAAGGGAAAACAGGATGGAAGGACAAATGGATGGTTGAAACATATGTAATTTATGAGTGAAAGGATGTGATGAGTGAAAGGATGCGATCATATAGGTGGGTAGTGATGATGATAGAAATCTGCATGGTTTGGTGAAGGATGGATGAAAGGGCAAATATGTATATGGGTGAAAGGATGCCTGCCCAGGTGGGTGAAAGGAATGCTTGGGTGGGTGAAAAGCAAAGCATGAATGCCTGGGTGAAATGATAAATGTGTGGGTAAATGGATGTTGGTGGAAGGTTAGTTCTTCTATTATTAAAAATAATAAAAGAACAATGGAAAGATGAATGGATAATTCCTTGATGTTTGTGGATGGGGTAGTCTGTGATGAACATGCCAAATCTGTACCCGGTCCATAATACTTTCCCTGTACTACAGTAAATCGCTTTCCCCACTGTCTACTTGTGGCAGATAGGATGTCTGCATGATTGATTTATATTATAAGTAGGTGTATAATTCATATTATTAATCTGCATTGTAGTTGGAGAAAAATTGAAAGGCATTTTGGAGAAGGGCAGGGCCATTGGAGTAATAGAATTGTCTATTACAGCTGCCCCAACTGCACTGCGGAGACTGGGAGTACAACTAGGGCTCCTGTTGAGGTGTACCTCCATTAATTAATTTAGCACAGCAAGAAAGAGAATGCTTGTATTCCATAGTGCATAATGAATTTCTCATTAATGAGTTGTACTTAATTTTTATTTTTCCACACAAAGTGTCTGTAGTTTAATTGCTTTTTAGGTAATACACAAGTACACAATAATTGTGCATTGAGGCACTCTGTTGTAGACAACATAGGAAAACAATAATGCCTAGACATAGCAATTTATCAAAAGGATATAGGTTATAGTCGGTGAGGGAGTCATTGGTTAAATAGGACTGAGGTGATTAGAAAAGTAACATGCGCATAGCAAAACAAGGATTCATGTTCGGCAATCAATTGTTCTTGAAAGCTTGTATGATCAGCAATTTAGGAGAGAATAAAAAAAACATGACTCTAAACCAACAAGCTTCCCAAACCTTGCAGAGACAAAGGTTTGATCGCTTTGAACAGTTTGTAGTGGACTGATCTCCTATGAAAATACCAATGTCAGGTCAGACTACTCTAGAGATGTTAAAAGAAAATGTAAGTTGTATGATCAACAGCATACTAGAACCATCATTGTAGCTAGACCATTCCTTTAGCAAATGGGCCAAATTTGTGAAGGCCCAAACCATCTAAGCACTTTATAAGAAATCCTTCAAAAGAAAACAAAACTTATTAACAGGTGTGCTGCTTGTGCTGCTGTGCTTATTCTGCCCTAATTCCTTTCAGACAGTTAATGCATTTGCCTTTAGTTTTATGAGAGGCATGTGCGGGTAATGGCTGTGACTCTAATCACATCACATCGAATGGCCCAAGGGGGCCATCAATATACCACTACTGTGCCATCCACTGCATTATCCTAAATAGGCTTTTAGTAAAGAGGATTGTTTACAATTTGTGTTTTTTCTCTTTAGCTACTCCTGGCCGTCAACATCATCCATCTCACCAGAATGTAGCAGCCCGCTGCAGCAGCAAAAGCTGGAGGCAATTAGGACTAAGTATCAGTGGCTAGTGGCCTTGGAAAAGGAGGAGAAGGAGGCAGCTTCCCAGGGGCCCCAGCCCAGAGCACCAGCATTATCTATAATTTCTTCTTGACATTGGTGCCACAGTCCGCTGGCAGCTGCCGGCCACCAAGCATTCACTGCTTGCCCCCCACTCAGACCATTTACTTCACTGCCTCCTTGCAAAGCTGGAGCCAATAGAAGACCATGAGTGACAAATAGGGAGGCACCTCAAAGAGCTCCTGAGCCTAGCCCACCATGCCTAGCAGTGCAATCTACCCCTTTTTTTACTTTTGTTTTGGTGGGTGAGACTTAGTTGTTGCTGTGGGTTGAGAGGGTGGTGATGTAGGATCAGGGCTAATATATAATTTGGACTACTTTAGTTATCTTTCTGCACAATGGACAAGGATATTTCATTTGCTTGGGGAGAGGGGTGGGCCAGTTGTGGTGGTTGGAAGGAGTGTGTTATTTATTGTTTGGGTTAAATAGGCTGCACCACAGAACTTGTGCCCTTGATGAGTGGGCCTCTAATTCCTAGCCGTTCTTTTTTCAAGGTCACTGGCTTGCTCGGCGATCCATATTTTGTAGTTTGAATAAACTATGTCTAAAATAGTGCAGTAACTGATTGCACAGTTGTTCAAGAATTGTGACACACATTTAATGTATGGATTACACAATGTCCCTTTTCACCCTTATATTAACAGACATGCATGATCACCATGGCATTGACAAATGACCATAGTCTCAAGTCGACCATAATATAGTCGACACAGCTAGTGTGGTTAAGTTTCTTAATAGTATATGCTCAGCTAGAATTTGACTTAGTTCAGCCATTAGTGGCCCCAATTCCCAATCGAACTGGGGGGTACTTCAATGAATCACACACTGAGTCCATCTTTTGATGGGGGCAATTTCCAAGGCTGGGACTCCCCAGACCACATCCTCCTTGTGTGTAAGCTGGACATCACCATTGCCAAAGGGCTCAACAGTAGTGTTTAAGTTCCCCACCAATATAAAATAATGTTGGAAACAACGTCCTTTTAGAAAGTCCTCTAAGGCTTGCCCAGTTTTATATGCGAGACCACACTTTTCAACGCTTGCACAAATATTGAGGATGGCACCTTGAACATTCTTATTAAACGTAAGTAAAATCCACAGGATATCAGGAGAATCAATGTCTATTAGAGTAATATTTTAAGTAGGAGAGGCTCGTACCCACATGGTTAAACCTCCCGGTGCTCTCCCAATTGAATTTGGTTTTGCTGACACATAATAGGTAAGATAGCAGGGTTTATAGACAGGCTCAGTGCACCTTGTCTCTTGGAGCAAGCAAATATCATGCTCCTCAATACATTTGTTTGAATGTGGTCAAACCAATTATGAGTTAAAACCAGCCACATTTCAAGATAAGATATTAGTCACGGAGGGCTTTGGGATAATAGGAGCACCATTCAAGGGGTGCGCCTGTAAAGATGGAATTTCGGCAGGTGGAATACCTTTATTGCCAGATAATCAGATAAAGGGACTAGGTGTAGCTGATAGATGATAGTTATTAGCTTGCTTTCCATCATACAAAGCTTATGGGAAGCTCAGATCGAGTACAGGTAAGGGTACAGTGGAAAGCACTCCCCTAGACTGACTATTTAATTCCATAAGCATGCATCTGATATCGCCGACCTCATCCTGAGTCAAAAATCGGTCCTAGCGATCCTGACTGAATCGTGGCTCAAGGATTCCTCATCGTCCTTCCTTGACCTCTTAGTCCCCCGGATGATAACATTGTAAGGTTGGATCGGCCCTCAAAGAAAAAAGGGGCTGGCATTGTTTGTATCTACCGCTCCAACCCCCTTGTTACGGTACTGCCGGTAGACCCCACGTTCTCCTGTGAATACCTCGCACTCGCCATCTCCAACAAGACCGCACAATTGCGCAAACTTCACATTTTTTACCACCCCCCTGGCAAGAACGACACCTTTACGGACCTCCTCATGGAAATCATCACAGCCAAGGTGTCCCCTAACTCTAACGACATTTTCCTTGGTGATTTCAACTTGCACTGGAACGATCATAAAGACCCTGAGGACAATGCCATCAGAGACTTCTTGGCCTATCAAGCCGTGCCCCAAGCCTGCTCCCTACCCACTCATTCGAAAGGTGCCACCATAGACTGGATCATTGCTAAGGAATCAGTGGTCAAACTTATCTCCATTGATCCGTGTGATTAGTCTGATCACCACGTCATCAACTTCCCAGCACCCACAAATCATGGACACCTCAACCTGTGATTCCTAAACGATGGGTTAGGGACACCAAGAACCTCGACCACAAGAAACTGGCAGCGCGTTGTGAGTCTGACCCCCCACAATGCACATCGGTCACCAACCTAGCGGACCATTACTCCGCCACCATATCCGGCATTCTCGATGACTTGGCACCTCTAAAACTAAAAAGAACACAGATCAAGGACAGAAATCCCTGGTTCAGCGGATCCCTTGACAAGGAGAGGAGATCCCTTCGACAGACCGAATGAATCTGAAAGCAACACCCATATGCAGCACGTCTAAAACTTCTTCGACAGGCCAAAAATGCCTACAATAAGAAAATCCTTAGCACTAAAAAAGAATTTTTCAGAACTGAGCTGGAGAATGCCAAAAATCGACCTCGCAAACTGTTTGAATTGGTCAAACACCAATACAACAAACTAGCTGAAAGCGCCAAAGAATCACCCAAACCCCTAATTTCAAGCGAGGAATTCTCCTCTTTCTTCTGTGACAAAATCTCTGCCCTAGGAAATGAACTTAAATCCGCAACCCTCCACTAAAATAAAAATCAACCAGCTCCACCTCTTCCCTCCGCATTGTCCTCCCTAACCTCACCCAAAAACCTAGCGCACTGGTCCAACTTAAAAACCTATGACAACCACACTATCTTGAGAATACTTGCCTCCTTAAAACCAAACAATCTCTTTAACCATCCTCTCGCCTCTAACTGCCTAGCTGCCACTTCTCAAGCTATCATCCCCTCCTGGACCGCAATAATCAATGCCTCCCTCCTACAGAGCTCAATTCCTGATTTGCTTAAGAGTAGCCAAGTTACGCCCATCCTAAAAAACCCACGCTGGACCCTGCCTCCACTAAGAACTATAGACTTATATTCAACATCCCACTCCTTGCCAAAGTCATGGAAAAATGTGTGGAACAGCAGCTGAGCTACACATCAACAACTTTCATCAGCTCGATGACTTCCAATCTGGCTTAAGTCCTGGGCACAGCACGGAAACCACACTCCTCCACATTGTGGATGAGGACCTCCAAGCCCTAGACCTAGGCAAAACCTGTCTCCTAATCCTCCTAGATCTCTCCTCCGCCTTTGATACGGTGAACCACAAGATTCTCCTAGAATGCCTCAAACTCAGGATGGGATTGAATGGCACCTTCCTTCAATGGTTTAGATCCTTCCTCCAAAACCGCTCTCAGAGAGTCCTCATCAACGGTGAGCTATCCGCCCCTATCCGATTTCTGTTGGAGTTCCCCAAGGAGCAACCCTCTCCCCCATCCTGTTCAACCTTTACCTTGAACCTTTCACCGAGGTGCTACGTGCGGCCAACATCTCCTACCTCATGTACGCCGATGATGCTCAGGTCTACTTAAAAATCTCTTCCCCTGAGGACATTCTCTCTCTTAACTAGGCCCTGAAACTGACAGTCCATTGGCTCACTGCCAACCAGCCAAAACTTCATGCAAATAAAAACGAATTTCTTCTGATCTCCCCTCCCAAACCCAATCCAGACATCCAGGAATGGATCAAGACCATTGCTTGCACTAAACTGCCCTGCTATCATTGTGGACTCCCTTGGTATAACCTTTGACGGCAGCCTGAATATACTAGGCCATATAAACTCTTTGGCCAAAACGTCTAGATTCCACCTGAGCTACATAAGAAACCTAAAACCCTTCCTTGATGCCTCTGACCTTAAAACGGCAACCCAGGCCCTAGTAATTTCCGGACTTGAATATGGATGTTCTACTCTCGCAGGGCTACCCAAAAACTCCCTGGCCCCATTGAAACACCGCTGCTAGACTCCTAACGAGCTCAAGAAGATTTGACCACATCTCTCCTCACCTCAAAGCTCTGAACTGGCTTCCCCTAGAGCCCAGAATACAATTTAAACTAGCCTGCATTACTCACAAAGCTCTATACTCAAAGTCCCCTACATTTCTCTCACAAAAACTCCTGATATCCAGAGGAGCCAGAAACTCCAGATCTGCCAAAAACCTGTTGATGCAACCAGCATGCTTCCGGAAGAAAAAAACCTACAATCGGGCCTTCTCTGGGGCTGCACCAAGAATCTGAAACTCTCTTCCTCCCTCCATCAGAAGACTTCCGTCCCTGGTACACTTTAAGAAGGAGACCAAAACCTTCTTAATGGGAAAATATCTTGCCTAAGAATACTGTTCAGTCACCTCATCAACAAGTTCCACCCTCCTCCTCGGTATTATCCACGACATCCACCGATGACAAATTTTTCTGCACTCTGGGGCTTCTCCCTATGAGATGAGACAGCATGTATATTATACCTACCTGCTTTAATTTTTATCTGCCTTAATTTGTTAACCCACATGTAGATTGGACTTTTGACGGCTTGCACCTCCTGTATATTCTGCTTTAAGTTTATCCCACATGTAGCTTGTACCTAAGACTGCGTGCTCCCCCTTTCAATGTGTGCTTTGCTCTCCCAATGTGAGCCTTCCCATCCTCACAACTTGTATTCCTTCCCCTCAAGCCTGTTAAGCGCTCTGATACCCTCACAGGTCTGGTTCGCACTCTATAAAACTATGAAAGAAAGAAAGAAAGAAAGAAAGAAAGAAAGAAAGAAAGAAAGAAAGAAAGAAAGAAAGAAAGTCCTTCAGTCAGTCCATCTTACCCATAGTTGAAGGCAGTCTCCCCCTGCTCTGTGTAAGGAAAAGCAAGTTCCTGCTTGATGAAAAGTATTTAAATTGTCTAGGAGGGATATTTGAGGACTGTTAGAACTGGGGGTCTCTAGTTGGCAATGGTATACACCTTTGACCAAATAGGGACCCTTGCTTCTAAGTTAGGGAAAGGAGATTACACTACTGGATAACCCCTGCTCAACCCCCTTGATAGCTTGGCACGAGCAGACAGGCTTATCTCAGAGGCAGTGTGTTTAGCATTTGTGAACACATACAGTAATACAGTGAAATCACTACAGATGGACACAACACAGGTTTCATAAAAACAAGTATTTTTATAGAGACTTATCACAAGACCATAAACGACAAAAATCGACAATACTATACTCATTAATAATTCTTCAAGATGTTAGAAATGGTTCAAAAATAGGTTATTCACTTAAAAACAGTCTTTAGCAACAAATAACCCCAACTGGAGCTATCACAACGTCAAGGTCAAAGAAATCCCAAAATACGGCGCCAACCGCAAGGTGCGCGGCGTTGGTCCCGGTGTCAAAACAGACTCACTAAGAACAGTACCTGGGAAACGTGAAAACAAATACAGCTTATGGCTTCGGGGAGGTGCAGCGTCATTGGCGCGTTGCAGCGTTGGGTCCTTACTTTGGGGAAGATGATGCGTCAGTGTCCTGGATGCTTGCGCAGGCATGTGAGGTGTTGGTTCCAGACTGGAGATGAGGTGACGTCACAATGGTGCCGAAACCAGGGTTCTGTACGATGTCACAATGTCGATGGATTCTTGACCACCCATGTCGAAGATCAGGTCCATGATGATGTCTGCTTCAGAGTAGATGCGGCACAGCAGCAGGCATCAGGCCGGCATCGCAAGTCAGAGCAGTGCTCACAGCTATGGCAGGCTTACAATGTAATTCGCTGGCGTCGATGTGGCACAGCGCCGGGCAGGTCGGGTCTACGTTGCAAGTAGGAGCAGCGCTCACGGCTTCGATGCAGTTGACGGCATCGCTTGTCGCATCGGTGTTACAGAATTCCTTCTGTAGCAGCTAGAACAGCAAGTTCTAGACGCAGGTAAACAGAAGGGGTAAAATCTGGTATCCCTGAGACTTCAGTCAGGAGGCAAGCTCGACTCAAGCCCTTGGAGTAATATTTTGCAAGATGATTAAAGTCCTTTAAAAGTTCCTTCTCCTCTCCTTGGCACTGAAGACACCACTTTAGGCCAACCCAGTAACACAGCACACTGGAAGGGGGACAGAACAACTCCTACAGCTTCCTTGGTTCTTCTCCTTGGCAGAGGTCTGTCTTGTTGTTCAGGAATTAATCTAAAGTCTTGGGGTCTGGGCCTCAAAATGTATACTAGCAACTCCTTTGTCCTCTGAAGGCAGATGGACTTGTGCCCAGTCCAAACCAGTGCTGTGCAGTCCTGGAGCACTTTGTTGACAAGACTCCTTCTTTCCTTTGACAGTGTGGGCCAGGGACATCAGACGACCCTCAGGAGGTGGAGCCAGCATTGTGGAAGGCAGGCACAGCCCTATTCAGGTCCAAGGTGCAACTCCTTCCTTTGAATCATCTACATGCAGATAGTTCTATTCAGCCCTGTGCTGACTCACCCTTTCTCCTGGAATCCCCCAGCCCCTGTCACTCAAACTCCAGACAAGGAATACACAACCTAGCAGAGGCAGGCTTGGATAGTTTTGAAGAAAATACCTACTTTCTAAAAGTGGTATTTTCAAACACAGAATGTTAAAACCAACTTCACGAAAATATGTATCTTATCATTCTGAGTTCAGGCATACTAAACTCGAATTTCTACCTAGTTCCCTGAGTCATTTAGGTTTATAAGATGTTATAATCAAACTGCCCATTCTGCCCAATGGGGAACAGGGAGCCTTGTAATAGTGAAAAAGGAAAGTGGCTGCAATTCACTATTGGGACATGCCACACAAATCAGGGCATGTCCCACCTTATACTTACAATGCACCCTGCCCTTGGGCCTACCTTAGGGGTGTCTGATATGAAAAAAGGGATGGTTTAGGGACTGGCAAGTGGGTGCACTTACCCAGTCAACATGGCAGTACTTGACTGCACACAGGCTTTGCAATGGCAGGCCTGAGACACACTTTACGCAATGCTTCTGTGGATGGCACAACCAGTACTGCAAGCCCACCAGCAGCATTTGATTTACAAGCCCTGGGCACACATGGTGCACTGTACTAGGGTCTGACAAGTAAATCAAATATTCCAATCATGGAGTCTCTAATAAATACATCATAAGGAGCACTTGCACTGTGACACTGAATTGCGGTGGCACAATGCTCAAAGTATCTAACCAGCAAAACAGATCAAAAACAGAGGAGGCAATCAGTGAAAATTGGAAGAGAGGATCACGCCAATGATACCAGATCTAACAGGGACTAGATCTAATATCAAGGGCCACCAGGGTGTCACTCAGTTCTGCCTTGTTTAAAGTGAGCTCCGTCATGTCATTTTTGGATTGTTCGAAGAAATCTTTCAGGCATGAATGATACCATCATGAATAACCGAATGACAACCCCTTACATGCCTAATCCAGAGGGTCACTTATTTATTAGTGATTCCTCTTCTTTGTATCTCACAGTGATGGAATGTTTCAGGACCTTAGCTGTTATAAATTTATTTTGGTCAAAGTTACACTCTTGAGCAGAATTCAAAACATGCATTTGGTTCCATCCTTGGTGGCCAAGAGCTATTATTAGTAATCTATCTAGTAGTGTCAGGAAGCTGTGTAGGACAATAGCCATACTTGTTAAGGTGTTTCTACCCAAAATTGTGTTTGGCTCATCTATTAAGTCCAGTAGAACATGCATGCTAAACCTATAATTCACCATGATTTACTCTGAGTTAGCTTAAAAGGGTTTACACGCTGTCTAAACAATCTCTCCTTTCTCCGAAATCTCCTTTGTTGAACTCCAAAAATATGCAACGTCTTTAGCATGAAACAAGGGCAGCCATTGAGAAAGCATGTACTACATTGTGGGTCTCTATTTGAAGTTTGTACTGGGTCATCACCTGTTTCCACTTGGAGGTAAATTTTACATGCAAAAAGGCCTTTAAGAGTTGATTTGGTATTTGCAAATTATTTAGACATTGAAATAATTATTCCTTATTTGCAATTCAGAAATAAGGAATTGCTCTTTGGGAGTGTCACTACATTGCAAATGAGCTTCGGTACATATAAAAAGCCCTTCTTACCATTTTGTGAGGCTGGCTAATAAAACTATATGTATGGCCCAACATTCTTTTTTAAGTATTTCTAAAATTGGTAGAGTGACTTCTTACAAGTCGTTTTTTGGAAGGAACTGTGCCACCTTCCCACTCCATCATTTCTCTTTGCTTCTTGGGATATGGTGCTGTCATAGACATTCGACCATGGACTGTGATTCCTGGGTTGGCATCTGTGTCCTCAACGGTACAGGCAACTAACCCAAATATCTTCAAAATAATCAATTTGTGAAGCTTGTATTACGTCATGCTTTTGGTAATAGGGGGATTCGATTTGCACGTCATAATTTTAGTGACATTTGGTATAGCAATTACTTTCTTAATTTATTTCACTGAAAAGTCTAAGGTAGTATTCTGGATGCAGGATGGATTTTTGTAGGTTGCTCCTTACGCTTAAGTTGGAATAATACTTGCATCCTTGTCATGCAGTGTGTGGGTAGACTTCTAGTATAGTGCAAATCAATTTATGTTCAACATCTGTGATATTTTTAGAGTTATAGTTGATAGTTTTTTGTATTATACGTGATAGCATTTCATTGTTAGTTGCACTTTGTTTTTTAAGTATCAATGCATACACTAATGGGATGTATGTATTTTTGTATTAAATATGTATTGCATATATATGTGAGAAAATGCCCCTTTATGATTGGTCACCTCCATTTTTTTGTGGATTGTATTGCTGGTTTTTAGACTATATGCACAGGGACATTGTGCTTAGCTTATGTGCTCTAATACCTATAACATGGAGAAATTGGTTAGTCCTTTATTGGCATATTTAACTCTCCTATAAGGCCATAGCATATGGTGTAGAAACTGTACCAGTGGCATGGAAAGTTAAATGTCACTTGTGAACTGCAGCACGGTTTATGCTATCCTCTAGTGTGACAACAAAATCATGACTTAAGACTTATCTTTGTATCCTGACCCCTGCATTTTTAACCTACAGTGCAACCTGTTAGAATACCAATTTTGACAGGTAAAAACTTGCCTTTAAAATATTAATAAGGTATTCCTATGTATGCCTTGTGGTCCAGATGGTCGGGTGAATGATATTTAAAAAATGTGACATCTAGAAAATTAAATTTAGCATGCCCCTAACATAAGAAGGACTAAAAGCAGGAATAGTGTGCTATGATAAAAATCAAACTACAGATTCAAATACTAATATTGTATCTCTGGACTTTTGCCAGGTAGAAAAATGATTAAATCTCTATTTTTGAAAGTTATTAAAAATTCAATATAATGATGAAGATGGACTTTCATTAGATATGAAGGAAAAGTAACTTTTATAAAAATACTTTTTGCCTTTCTGAAGGCTCCTGGAGACTTCGCCTAACCTGTGCCCAGCCCGGGAAGAGGTGTGAAAGACATGTGAAATTCCTGATCTCAATAGGGAGAGATGACTCCTCTGACAACAACATAATATGCATGAGGATATGCCACTTCTAATGACATCCCATTGTCGAATTCTGTATGATATGTATCTCTAAAGCACATGTCAAGACACCTTGTGCATCCCCTGCCTGGTTGCTGAAGGACCCTGCTTTTATCCTACCAAACTTCTGTCTCAGGGCTTGTTGTGGGTACAGTGTCTGAATTAAACTCAATTTTAGTGGTCGATGTAACAAGACACATGTAATTTTCCTATGACACTCCCACAGATACCCCAGACCCCAGAGCCCAGGTTGAGTGTGGCCAAACACTTTCGACATATTGAAAACTCCTTGGCATATATCATTTTTTGGCCCAGTTGCAGCACAGCAAACAGGAACTACTGAAAAAGTGGGTAAGGTTTCCTCAGAAATGTTTACCTCATTGCTTATGGGGAGCCCTGGAATAACTACCACCCGCTAGTTGCAGCCAAGCATAAATATGGCACCCAGAGGCAGAACAGTGCTGGACTTGCAACCAGGGAAGAAGGAAACAATTGCACTTGGCATTTGCAACCTGTGCGAAAGATGTGAAGATGTTGAGCCCCAGATCCTCTCAGAATCCAGGGACAGAAAGATCTCTAGGTATCATAGGGCTGATCTCCTGGATGGCTCCAGAAACAGAAAAAAGCTAAAGAAGGCATTCCTGTGCGGAATCCTACCTGTCCAGTGGCACTTGAACCTTGAATGGACTTTGCTGTTGCCTGACACCATGAAGTTCTCTAAGTGCTCACCCTGAGGGCCTTTGAAGTTTACTCCTATGGTTTCTTGTGCACCAAAAGATGTTTGGGAAGTCTTTCCAAACTTTTGCGTCACAATAAGATTTACGGTTTTCCCAGGTGGAGAAGAGTTTTTCCTAAGGAAAATAACAAAGTTCCATTTCAGATTGGGACTTAGAAATGCTTTTTTAACTTCTCTAATTCGAGGCCCTAGCAGACCCATCCTGCTTGGTTTATCTGGCCCATGTTCCATCACAGATGGCCTTAAATTGTGCTATGGTTCTGGCCTATGGTGACCACTGACTACCATTAGATCTACAAAAAGGGGGTGGGGTCGCACACTACTCACACACCGGCGGAAGTTGCCCCTAAGGACTCTGGTCATTGTAGTAGAGTGTTCGCGATGCATCATCTTTCGATCTTGCTATCTTCGCTGTCTTCGCCATCCCTGGACACGTGTTTCGGGTTTTCAACCCTCGTCAGCAGGGATAGGCAGTGTTCTGGGGTCGCCGATGGCTGCCAATATCTGCCAGGTATAGTACCACTCGGGCGCGTAGGTGCGGGATCCCAGGCTCGTCAGCCTGCTGCTCAAGGGAGCTTTAAGTTACAAAAAGGGGGTGGGGGCGCACTACTCTCACACACAGGCGGAAGTTGCCCCTAAGGACTCTGGTCATTGTAGTAGAGTGTTCGCGATGCATCATCTTTTGATCTTGCTATCTTCGCTGTCTTCGCCATCCCTGGACACGTGTTTCGGGTTTTCAACCCTCGTCAGCAGGGATAGGCAGTGTTCTGGGGTCACCGATGGCTGCCAATATATGCCAGGTATAGTACCACTCGGGCGCGTAGGTGCGGGATCCCAGGCTCGTCAGCCCGCTGCTCAAGGGAGCTTTAAGTTACAAAAAGGGGGTGGGGTCGCACACTACTCACACACCGGCGGAAGTTGCCCCTAAGGACTCTGGTCATTGTAGTAGAGTGTTCGCGATGCATCATCTTTCGATCTTGCTATCTTCACTGTCTTCGCCATCCCTGGACACGTGTTTCGGGTTTTCAACCCTCGTCAGCAGGGATAGGCTGTGTTCTAGGGTCGCCGATGGCTGCCAATATCTGCCAGGTATAGTACCACTCGGGCGCGTAGGTGCGGGATCCCAGGCTCGTCAGCCCGCTGCTCAAGGGAGCTTTAAGTTACAAAAAGGGGGTGGGGTCGCACACTACTCACACACCGGCGGAAGTTGCCCCTAAGGACTCTGGTCATTGTAGTAGAGTGTTCGCGATGCATCATCTTTCGATCTTGCTATCTTCGCTGTCTTCGCCATCCCTGGACACGTGTTTCGGGTTTTAAACCCTTGTCAGCAGGGATAGGCAGTGTTCTGGGGTCGCCAGTGGCTGCCAATATCTGCCAGGTATAGTAGCACTCGGGCGCGTAGGTGCGGGATCCCAGGCTCGTCAGCCCGCTGCTCAAGGGAGCTTTAAGTTACAAAAAGGGGGTGGGGTCGCACACTACTCTTACACCGGCGGAAGTTGCCCCTAAGGACTCTGGTCATTGTAGTAGAGTGTTTGCGATGCATCATCTTTCGATCTTGCAATCTTCGCTGTCTTCGCCATCCCTGGACACGTGTTTCAGGTTTTCAACCCTCGTCAGCAGGGATAGGCAGTGTTCTGGGGTCGCCGATGGCTGCCAATATCTGCCAGGTATAGTACTACTCGGGCGCGTAGGTGCGGGACCCAGGCTCGTCAGCCCGCTGCTCAAGGGAGTTTTAAGTTACAAAAAGGGGGTGGGGCCGCACACTACTCACACACCGGCGGAAGTTGCCCCTAAGGACTCTGGTCATTGTAGTAGAGTGTTCGCGATGCATCATCTTTCGATCTTGCTATCTTCGCTGTCTTCGCCATCCCTGGACACGTGTTTCGGGTTTTCAACCCTCGTCAGCAGGGATAGGCAGTGTTCTGGGGTCGCCGATGGCTGCCAATATCTGCCAGGTATAGTCCCACTCAGGCGCGTAGGTGCGGGATCCCAGGCTCGTCAGCCCGCTGCTCAAGGGAGCTTTAAGTTACAAAAAGGGGGTGGGGTCGCACACTACTCACACACCGGCGGAAGTTACCCCTAAGGACTCTGGTCATTGTAGTAGAGTGTTCGCGAGGCATCATCTTTCGATCTTGCTATCTTCGCTGTCTTCGCCATTCCTAGACACGTGTTTCGGGTTTTCAACCCTCGTCAGCAGGGATAGGCAGTGTTCTGGGGTCGCCGATGGCTGCCAATATCTGCCAGGTATAGTACCACTCGGGTGCGTAGGTGCGGGATCCCAGGCTCGTCAGCCCGCTGCTCAAGGGAGCTTTAAGTTACAAAAAGGGGGTGGGGTCGCACACTACTCACACACCGGCGGAAGTTGCCCCTAAGGACTCTGGTCATTGTAGTAGAGTGTTTTCGCGATGCATCATCTTTCGATCTTGCTATCTTCGCTGTCTTCGCCATCCCTGGACACGTGTTTCGGGTTTTCAACCCTCGTCAGCAGGGATAGGCAGTGTTCTGGGGTCGCCGATGGCTGCCAATACCGCCAGGTATAGTACCACTCGGGCGCGTAGGTGCGGGATCCCAGGCTCGTCAGCCCGCTGCTCAAGGGAGCTTTAAGTTACAAAAAGGGGGTGGGGTCGCACACTACTCACACACCGGCAGAAGTTGCCCCTAAGGACTCTGGTCATTGTAGTAGAGTGTTCGCGATGCATCATCTTTCAATCTTGCTATCTTCGCTGTCTTCGCCATCCCTGGACACGTGTTTCGGGTTTTCAACCCTCGTCAGCAGGTATAGGCAGTGTTCTGGGGTCGCCGATGGCTGCCAATATCTGCCAGGTATAGTACCACTCGGGCGCGTAGGTGCGGGATCCCAGGCTCGTCAGCCCGCTGCTCAAGGGAGCTTTAAGTTACAAAAAGGGGGTGGGGTCGCACACTACTCACACACCGGCGGAAGTTGCCCCTAAGGACTCTGGTCATTGTAGTAGAGTGTTCGCGATGCATCATCTTTCGATCTTGCTATCTTCGCTGTCTTCGCCATCCCTGGACACGTGTTTTGGGTTTTCAACCCTCGTCAGCAGGGATAGGCAGTGTTCTGGGGTCGCCGATGGCTGCCAATATCTGCCAGGTATAGTACCACTCGGGCGCGTATGTGCGGGATCCCAGGCTCGTCAGCCCGCTGCTCAAGGGAGCTTTAAGTTACAAAAAGGGGGTGGGGTCGCACACTACTCACACACCGGAGGAAGTTGCCCCTAAGGACTCTGGTCATTGTAGTACAGTGTTCGCGATGCATCATCTTTCGATCTTGCTATTATTATTATTATTATAATTACATTTGTTAAGCGCGCAGCTACCCGGAGGTTTCCCAGCGCTAAGGCAAACAGCAAGGTATACAAGGTGGGAGGAACATCGGAACAGAAGTTAATTGTTAAAAAGCCAGGTCTTGATTCCTTTACGGAATGTCAGAAAGCACAATTCAGAGCGTAGAGATAGGGGTAAGGAATTCCATAGGGAGGGAGCCAACAAGGAGAATGAGCGCCCTCCCATTTTGGCTCTGTTGACGCGTGGTATCCTAAATTTGTTCTGAGTGGAAGACCTAAGTGTACGGGGGGGGACATATTGCTGCACCAAAGCGGATAGATAGTTCGGGGCTCTGCCAGTCATAATCTTATGCATTAGACAGAGTGCCTTAAATTTGACTCGGCTCTCAATTCGCAACCAATGCAATTCACGCATATGAGACGCGGCCGAGGCTCTGGCAGGCAGGTTACATATAAGGCGAACTGCCATATTCTGTACCACCTGGTACTTCCTGGTTACCTCCTTGCAGGCACCCAGGAGTAGAATGTTCCCGTAGTCCAGGCGTGAGGTGACAAGAGCCTGGACTACAGTCCTCAGGGTGTCAGCAGGCAGCATCCACGTGATTTTCCTCAGTTACCTGATGATGGTGGTACAGGTGGCGGAGACTTTTACCACGTGTTGCTTGAAGGAGAGTTGATTGTCGAGGAGGACCCCAAGATTACGGGCTGTCACGGTTGGAATAGGTAAAGGGCCCATCTCCGGAGGCCAGTGTTGTGGGCCCCAGAGCGAGGTATCTGAGCCAAACAGGAGTAGTTCTGTTTTATCCCCGTTTAATTTCAATTTGTGCTCCAGCATCCAATCAGATATTTGTTTCAGTCCAGACTGAAGGGAGGAGGAGGGAAGGTTTTTATTGGTAGAAAGTGTGTAGATGACTTGAGTGTCATCAGCATAGGAATAAATTGTGAGACCAGCCTGTTCGGCCAAAAAAGCCAGAGGTCTCACATACAGATTAAAGAAAAGAGGGCTAAGAATAGACCCTTGGGGAACACCGTGAGTGGAGGGAAGTATTGAAGAAACGGATGTAGAAGAAAAGACTTGAAATGTGCGATCAGAAAGGAAATTAGCAATCCAGGCCAGGGCGGAGCCACCGACACCCACGGATTTCAAGGTGGACAACAGGATGGAATGGGAGACGGTGTTGAATGCGGCACTCAAATCAAGCAAGATGAGTGCCACTGTCTCCCCATTGTCCACCTGTCTTCTGATGGTCTCCGACACACCTAGGAGAGTGGTTTCAGTAGAGAAACCAGCCCTGAACCTGGATTGAGAATCATGAAGAAATTTAGAAGTTTCAACGTAAGAATTGAGCAGAGAATTAACGTGTTTCTCGAGAATCTTAGAGAAACATGAGAGCAAAGAAATAGGACGAAAATTAGATGGGTTGTTGGGATCTGCATTGGCCTTTTTTAATAATGGGACCACCATCGCGTGCTTCCATTCATTTGGGACAATAGCTTCAATTAGTGAAGCATTCAAGACCTCCAAAATAATATGGAGTAAGGCTGGGTCCAAAGAACTCAAAATTTGAGGGGGCATTGGGTCAAGGGGGGAGCCAGATTTTATGTCTTGGAGATACTTTTTTAGAAGCAAAGGGGAAATAGGTTCCCAGGCAAGGAGTAGGGGAGTAGCGGACGATGAGCAGGTAATAGTAGCAGGAAGGGGATTGAGTAAGACTTCATCAGAGTGGGTGGAAACAGAGGAAGTAGAGTTAAAAGTATCATCAATCCTATCAATTTTCTCAAGAAAGAAATTGGCTAAAGCATTACACTGGGCAGTGTCCAAACAGGGGTCCTTAGGTACAGAGGACGCACCTGAAAGCTCTTTGACTATTTTAAACAGGGCCTTAGGTCTATTTTGAGCCGTAAGTATGGTGTTATTAGCAAAGTTGGCTCTAGCGATATCACAAGCCGAGTGATAAGCTTTAAGGGCAGCCCTTTATTTTATTTTAAGATCTGGGTCATAAGTGGAATGCCATATGCGTTTCAATTGTTTACAATTAGACTTTTCTTGGCGAAGGGAGTCATTAAACAAAGGTGCCGGTGGGTGATGAATTTGAGATTTATTTCTTTGAGATGGAAGACAGAAATCCAAGGCAGTTGTCAGCCAAGATCTGACAACGGGTAGCTCTTTAATAGTCATACTGGGGAACGTAGGTTTTGAGTTGGCAAGAAAAGAGTTTAATTTGTCTACATCTAAACGTTTCCAGTTCCTACTAGCTTTATGAGGAAGAGCAGGATTAGAGGAATTAGCCACAGTCATTTTAATTGAAAAGTTAACAATAAAATGGTCAGACCAGGTGACCGGAGTTGAGGACTGATAGGAAATGCCAGTAAGGTTGGAAATGATGGCGTCTAATAGGTTACCGGCCTTATGGGTAGGATCGGTATTATGAAGGTGAAGATCTAAAGCTGCAAGATCCTGTAACAGACGTGTAGTGGTGGCGCATGACACAGAGTTAAAATGGATATTTAGATCACCAACAATTAAAAAATTTGTCGATTGTGCTATAAACGGGGCAATAAATTCAGGGAAGGAAGAGGCCCACCTACCAGCAGAGCCCGGTGGGCGATAAATCAGGCTGCCGGTTAGAGTAAAATGAGGAGAGAGACAAAGTTTAAACAAACCAGCTTCACAGTTTGGAAAATCGAGGTCTTCCCATTTACAAGAGAATTCTCTCTGGAAGATAATGGCAATTCCCCCACCTTCTTTGAGAACCCGGTTTCGCCCCACATAGGTGTAATCATTGGGGAGAGCCATGGCGATGTCAGGGCCAGAGCTAACATTTAACCAAGTTTCAGTGACAAACATAGCAGCAGGGCTAACTGTCTCCAAAAGATCAAAAATATCTCTCTTATGTTTCGAGAGAGATCGACAGTTAATGCTGATAAACCTCAGAAGGGAACTTCGCTGTCTTCGCCATCCCTGGACACGTGTTTCGGGTTTTCAACCCTCGTCAGCAGGGATAGGCAGTGTTCTGGGGTCGCCGATGGCTGCCAATATCTGCCAGGGATAGTACCACTCGGGCGCGTAGGTGCGGGATCCCAGGCTCGTCAGCCCGCTGCTCAAGGGAGCTTTAAGTCACAAAAAGGGGGTGGGGTCGCACACTACTCACACACCGGCGGAAGTTGCCCCTAAGGACTCTGGTCATTGTAGTAGAGTGTTCGCGATGCATCATCTTTCGATCTTGCTATCTTCGCTGTCTTTGCCATCCCTAGACACGTGTTTCGGGTTTTCAACCCTCGTCAGCAGGGATAGGCAGTGTTCTGGGGTCGCCGATGGCTGCCAATATCTGCCAGGTATAGTACCACTCGGGCGCGTAGGTGCGGGATCCCAGGCTCGTCATCCCGCTGCTCAAGGGAGCTTTAAGTTACAAAAAGGGGGTGGGGTCGCACACTACTCACACACCGGCGGAAGTTGCCCCTAAGGACTCTGGTCATTGTAGTAGAGTGTTTTCGCGATGCATCATCTTTCGATCTTGCTATCTTCGCTGTCTTCGCCATCCCTGGACACGTGTTTCGGGTTTTCAACCCTCGTCAGCAGGGATAGGCAGTGTTCTGGGGTCGCCGATGGCTGCCAATACCGCCAGGTATAGTACCACTCGGGCGCGTAGGTGCGGGATCCCAGGCTCGTCAGCCCGCTGCTCAAGGGAGCTTTAAGTTACAAAAAGGGGGTGGGGTCGCACACTACTCACACACCGGCGGAAGTTGCCCCTAAGGACTCTGGTCATTGTAGTAGAGTGTTCGCGATGCATCATCTTTCCATCTTGCTATCTTCGCTGTCTTCGCCATCCCTGGACACGTGTTTCGGGTTTTTAACCCTCGTCAGCAGGGATAGGCAGTGTTCTGGGGTCGCCGATGGCTGCCAATATCTGCCAGGTATAGTACCACTCGGGCGCGTAGGTGCGGGATCCCAGGCTCGTCAGCCCGCTGCTCAAGGGAGCTTTAAGTTACAAAAAGGGGGTGGGGTCGCACACTACTCACACACCGGCGGAAGTTGCCCCTAAGGACTCTGGTCATTGTAGTAGAGTGTTCGCGATGCATCATCTTTCGATCTTGCTATCTTCACTGTCTTCGCCATCGCTGGACACGTGTTTCGGGTTTTCAACCCTCGTCATCAGGGATAGGCAGTGTTCTGGGGTCGCCGATCGCTGCCAATATCTACCAGGTATAGTACCACTCGGGCGCGTAGGTGCGGGATCCCAGGCTCGTCAGCACGCTGCTCAAGGGAGCTTTAAGTTACAAAAAGGGGGTGGGGTCGCACACTACTCACACACCGGCGGAAGTTGCCCCTAAGGACTCTGGTCATTGTAGTAGAGTGTTCACGATGCATCATCTTTCGATCTTGCTATCTTCGCTGTCTTCGCCATCCCTGGACACGTGTTTCGGGTTTTCAACCCTCGTCAGCAGGGATAGGCAGTGTTCTGGGGTCGCCGATGGCTGCCAATATCTGCCAGGTATAGTACCACTCGGGCGCGTAGGTGCGGGATCCCAGGCTCGTTCGGGCCCGCTGCTCAAGGGAGCTTTAAGTTACAAAAAGGGGGTGGGGTCGCACACTACTCACACACCGGCGGAAGTTGCCCCTAAGGACTCTGGTCATTGTAGTAGAGTGTTCGCGATGCATCATCTTTCCATCTTGCTATCTTCGCTGTCTTCCCCATCCCTGGACACGTGTTTCGGGTTTTCAACCCTCGTCAGCAGGGATAGGCAGTGTTCTGGGGTCGCCGATGGCTGCCAATATCTGCCAGGTATAGTACCACTCGGGCGCGTAGGTGCGGGATCCCAGGCTCGTCTTCTTTTTAGTTTTAATATTCCAGGTTTAGCTTGCTTCCTTTTCAGGAACATTACTCCTGTTGGCTCTTGTGAGCTCATACTGACCACTTTCAGGTTCTGTAGAACCTTCCTCATTTTGATTTCTGGAATCTTACTAGCATGATTGTTGCTAGACCTGGCCTACTTGGGACCTGGCAGCCTTGGTGTGGTGTCCCCTGGCTTTTTTGCCTTCTGACCTTCTGTTTTGCGGACTTCACTTTCGCTGGCTTTAGGACTCTGGGCACTTTACCACTGCTAACCAGTGCTAATGTATGTGTGCGCTGCACTTTAAAAATGGTCATTTTTAGCTTATACACAACTGGCCTATTTAATTTACTGATAAGCCCCTAGTAAAGTGCACCACTTGTGCCCCCTGAGTCTGTACATTAAATGTGACATTAGTGGGCATGCAGCATAGAGTGGGCGACCCACTTAAGTAGACCTCTAACATGTCTTTGCACCTGCCATTGCAGAGCCTCTGTGTGCAGTTTTTAACTGCCTTGCCCAAACCTTCCTTTTTAATATATATGTCACCCCTAAAGTAGGCCCTGGACAACCCAAGGGGATGGTCCAGTGTATTTAAAATGTATGACATATACTTTTAAGTTTAACAAGTCCTGGTAGTGAAAATCTCTCTTGCATAGGTTATCATTGGGATTATCTTATACATTTTAAAATTGTGATATCCAATTGGGAAGAGATGGGACCCCCAACAATGATGTCTCTGGAATCCCAATTTAAAATCAAAATTCATGGTGAAGTTAGATTTTAAATTGTAATTGTGAAATGCAACTTTTAAAAAGCTGTCATTTTCTTCCTTTACCCATTTGGTGCTTTCTGTCTGTCTCTGAATAAACACATGTGGTGGGTAATAGTTGGGCTTTTGCATTTCCTTCAGACAGCAGACACACACAAGGGAAGCCTAGGTGTGATTGATGGGACATCCACATGCAGATTACACACCCTAGGCAGGATGGAGGGAGGATCTGATACTAACAACTAAAATAGGTGTGTCCTGTCACTCCACAAAGGACTGCATATCACCAAGTAGTGAGTCTGGAGCCAGGGTAGGAAAGATGGGACTCTGTGCACTTAAAAGGCCTCTCTTTGCAGTGTACTCCCACTTCAAAGTCAGCATTAAGTATAAGCACTGGAACTCAGACACCACCACTTCAGTGCACTTTTTGTACCTGCGGATATTCTGCCAGGAGGAAGGACTGGTATGTTGCTGAAAGGACTGCCACTCTGCTGGTCTCCTGTTATGCTGTGCTGACCTGCTTCCTTATACCCTTTTGCCTGGGAGAGAGAAGGACTAGAGCTGCTTCTCTCCAACCCAGAACCAGAGTGACTCAAAGGAATAGTTTTTTAGTTCAATATACAGCAAACTAGACCCAAAGGTATCAAGGCACTTTTCATGAGCAGCTGTTGCGTTACAGGTGGACACATTCGTTTTTGTTAGACACTGTGAGATTATGTGATTTGCCCAGAATCATAAGATGTTCAGCGTCCCTGCCGAGATTCAAGCCCGGTTCCCCGGCTTCGAGGTAGACTGCCCTAGCTGTTAGGCCACATCTTCTACCCAGGATTGTCTGCTACTCTCCTGTTTTAAGATTCAGGTGTATCAAATATTTCATTTCCTCTCATCACCAGCACCTGGACACTGCCATCTGAGAGTCTTGCCCTGCCAAGTGGTGCCAATCCAGTCCTGGGCCCTTGGAAGTGGGTTTTAAGTGCTGTAACTGCAAAAACCGGTGAATCTCCGTCCATGCCGATGCATCATCGCTGCTTCCAGGCTTGACGACATCGCATCACCAGCTGATGACTCGATGACTATGCATCACCTACATCAGAGCGATTCACGACAACACATCTCCAATTTGCACGGTTCGGGTCTGACGCATCATCTACATCCTCAGGATCGACGCTGATGCATCATCTCCTTGGTTCCTCACATCTCGTCCTCGACGTCAAAACAAACCCAAACCAAGGCTGGTCCCTGTATCAGACACATGGTCCAATGCCGTTGGCCTGAAAATTTGCATTTGAACCAGTCTAGCGTGACCAGATAGGCCGGGATGGCACATTATGCTTTAAAGCACTATATTTCGAGATATTCTTTAAAAATTCCTAACTCCAGTACTACTTATTACATTTTTGTCATTTTGGTCTTGTTTTGTTTAGTAGATCAAGCTCTATTTCTTCAAACCAGGTGTGGTATATTTTGTGTGGTGTTTACACTGCTTGACTTTTTGAAGTGTTGCACAAATCGTTACACATTGGCTCTTCAGTTAAACCTGACTGCTCTGTGAGAAGATATAAGAGGGAGAGCACAGGTTAATTTAGGGTGATAATCTAATCCGGACTATTATTGTGGTTCCTGCTTGGATAGGGTGCACACTTCTGCCAAGCAGTAACTCAACTTCTTATTAATAAACCACAAAATATACTCCAACAGACCATCATTTGGTCAGAGAAAAGAGTACTTAAACTTGAAAAAGGAAGTATCCTGTGTTAGGATAAGTATCTAACTTCCCCAAAAAGTGATGAAGGAAGACATTCCTTTTTGTTTAGTTAGCCTCACACACCCTAGCGGTGTCATGCTTCTTCATTGGGTCACCCCGACGCCTACAAGTCAGGGTGGGCTCAACTACAGTGTTGGGAGCTCTTTGTGATAAGTGAAGACCAGGGAGGATTGTAGATAAAAAACCTCAGACAGATCCCCGGTTTCCCTTTATTCTTGGGTCTGTCCGGGTTGTTCAAAATCTTTAAAACGGGTCAATGGGAGTGTTATGGTCCTATGGCCCTAGTGATAACATGTTTCAGTCCACAGGCAGCCTTAAAGGTCCTGACTTTCTTCATGGCAATGGTCACCCACCCTTGGGGACAGAAGAGGGGAGTCCCTATCCTGTCATTTTATAAAGGGCAGAGTAGCTGCTCCTGTTGTATGTTTGACAGACAATTAATCTGTCATGTGTGGTTCTCCATCTTTGAAAAAACAAAGACAGACAGTACATAACATTGTATGAGCATATGACTGTAATTCCTTAATGCTGCTTCCCAATTCAGTGCGTTGGTTGGAACCGAACTACAAAATGCCCGGTGAATGTGCAATTACATGTATTTAATCTCGTCGACTCAATTTCTAACAAAAATGTTCCCTGGCACTTTCTACAATGTTAGTTTTAGAGGCAACCCTGCCATAGCATGCATTAGAATAAAATATTTTGTATTTCCAGCGTGCTTTTAGACTGGCAGTCCCATCCTTATTATAAATTAATATATTCTAACTTAAGAATAGCTTTAGTTTGCACGATTTGTGTATTACATACCTCTATTTTTATTTTTTTGCTTAAATCTTTTTACTAACATTTTTGCACATTTTTAATAAAACATACAGTCAGAGCAGCACTCATGCATCAAGTGGAGAAAGTAAGAAAAGTGATTGCCAGCAGCAGGATGCACAATGCCCAATAGTAACAGGAAAAACAGATCTGTATATTATGGCGAGCACATCAAATCATGAGTCAATATCCCTAGACAGGGGCGGAGCAGTGCTGGTGAGTCACACCACCGGGTGGCATGTAAATGATTCAGGTATAGTGCAGTTCGAACCCACTGGGTGCATAGGACACAACAAAATGCGGACAACATAAGTCAAGGAAGGGAAAGTGGAGTCGCTTGAGACCTGCTGCTGCATCTAGTGTAGCCGGGGAGCCAATGCAAACATGGTCTATTGACAATGGAACTGAAGGGCTAAGTGTGCTTGGGTGTCAGTGCTACTCAACACTCCCACCGAAAGGGGATGTACCCTGAGTATCGGCCCCAGGTAACGTATTCAGGTCCCCTGTGTTTGTGACCATTTCTTGGAGCATGGAAACCATTGTGTCCCAATGAGGCGCTAGGGGGGATTTACGAAAGCCAAGTAGGTCCTCTCTATGTAGCGTCACACCCTCCGCCTTAGCCCAGTTAAGCAGAGATCCGCGCCAGGCAAGCGGGTAAGGTGACAGAGGGGATTTCCATTGTTTGGTGGGCTTCTCAAATAGGGGAAATGGCTAGGGAGATGCAAGTTGCTAGGGTGATTGTCACATTCTTCCAGTAGTCAATCAAGACCAGATAACACCAGAGCATATGGAGAATGTCAGCATCTAACTGCCGGCAGCAGGGACAAGCCGCATCTGTGCGGAGGATGTACCTGTTGATTTGAGCTAGAGTAAGGTATACTTACTTTTATTTTTATGTGGAGTTTACTACTTTTCGTTTATTTTTAATTTCTGTCTAAATATTTTTACGATAAATATTCATTTGTCTGCTTTAGTTGTAATACTTACTTTCAAAATTGTCTTTTTTGTACTTTAGATTTTGAAATGTCTGTGCTTTTATTTGGGTTTTTCTTTTTTGGCTTTTTCTGGTGGACATACCTGTATTTTTGAGAAAAAAAAATCTAATTTTTGTGGTTTTATATATTTATTTAATCATATATATTTTCAAGGTCATTCTCAGGTGTCATTTGTTTTAAAACTTTATCCCCCACATGCATCAAACTCCCGTTTTGCATTTCCAAATTTGCGATTTTTACCGAATCGCAAATATGGATTCGCAAAACGGGATGCATCATAGAAAGTGCATAATATTTCCGATTCGGTAAAAATCGCAATTTTTACCGAATCGCAAATATTATGCGAATTCAAAATTGCGAATTCGCTATTTCCATTGATTCCTATGGCCCGCACCCTTGAAATGTTTATTTAAATGGATGTTTCACACACACATGTCCTAAGGACATGTGTGTCTGTAACATGACATTGTTTAAAATGTAAATTAGAACATTTTAAACATTTTTCGCAATTTACCACGAGGTTCAACCTCGTGGTAATTTGCACTTGCAATCTTCAAAATCGCAATTTTTTAAAGAATGATGCATTGCATTTAAGGAATTGCAAATTTGCGATTCCTTAAATGCAATCGCATTCTGGAAAGTCACAAAATTAGCGATTTCCATCACAAAATAATGATGCATCTGAAAAAGCATTTTTGGAATCGCAAACGGCCGATTTTAAGGAATCGCACCGTTTGCGACTCCAAAAATGCTTGATGCATGTGGGGGTATGTGTTGTTTGCTTTTATGGTCCTTTGCAGTAAAGATGTATTTATATGTTGAATTTCCCACCAGTAGAGTGATACTGTCCCAGGGTAATTATTTTCAGGATGAAATTTGTAGTGTTTTTCTGTGTCCTTTGTCTTTAAATGTAATTTAATAGGCTGGTTGGAGAGTAGTGTGTGTTTTTTAACCTGTTATTGTAATCACTAGTATTCTCACTATAAATGTACTGTACATTAACGCTATCTATAATTTGTATATGTAGGTATTGTAGTTGTGATTTTATTTATTTTAATAAGTTCTGTTTTCCCAAGTTTGATTATTTTGTTTTGTGTTTTTTTTTTACGTTTTATTCGTTTTAACGTAGTGTTAATTCTTTATTTTAGTTTTTGATATTGCTGTATTTTAGATATTTTTTATTTTCAATATGTTTTTACTGTTTAAGTATATAACATCATGGTATTTAAATTATAAATATTTATGGTGATATTTTGTTTTTTTATATTGTTTATCTCGATGTAGTGTCATACAACTGAGGTAAGGACCAGCTAGTCGTGCCGTGCCACCGAGCCTCCGTGTTGTAGGCGGTCCCCGGCCCCTGCTCCAGCCCCTGCTCCTGTCCCCTACTGCCTGTGGGGGCATGAGAGCGAGAGAGCGGTACGGAGTGGAGCCAAGGAGCCGAGGAGCCAAGGACGAGGACAACGGCGACTAGGACGCAGAGGCCGCCATTGCACTGCTGTGTGCTACTGGTGGTCTCATTACTGGCTCTCTGACCCTTAGGCTTCCCTCTTTTCGTAAGAACATCCTGGTGCCCGAAAAGTCTTCTTTAGCCACAGAGGCTTGAGAGGGAAACCCCGCTGTGCTCCCGCGTTTTGCAGCCACTCCACTCTACTCCTCCTGCCACTCCTGCCGCTCCACTGTGCTACAAACACCACTACGACATACTTTCACATCTTTACTTTACTCCTGTTACAATCTGAAGTGCAGATAATTTAGCCAGAATCACACACATTTTTGGACAACTGCCAAATCCAGGCCTCTGGATTACAAAGCTATCAACTTTTCATTACAAAATATATCCTGTAATGGTATTGCATATTAGAGGAGTTGATACACAAATACCTTTGCTCACACTGCTGTTGCCAAAGTCTCTCACCTGCCCTGCCACAGTCCGTGGGGACTGCAACACCTCTCTGGACACTTCTGCTCCCGCATTTCGTCCATCTCAGATGCGGGTGCCGGGACTACATCCCCCAGCCTCCACTTGCGGCGCCTGCCATCCCATCATGGCAAAGTGCCAGGAGGCGCTTTAAAACTGCACAAGGGCTCTTGCAGCGCAGGACATGCGTGGGCGAAGCCCGGGCGAAGGGTGGGCCTGTTTGAGCCCATTGGAGGCCGGGCCAGGCCCCCCTCTAGCATCACACACTCCATCGGTCCGACAGGTCTGTTTCATTGCTATTCACCGATTTCAGTCTTCCTGGGTTATGTGTAAATGTAAATGTAAATGTGGGTGTACTTGTACTTATGGGTCTTGTTTGTGTGTTTAATGCCTCCAGCTTGAGATGAATACCCGCAAAGGAAAGCCCAGACCTGCACCTACAGGGGGAAGTGTTGCAGGGACCTTAGACCAATTTTTAATTAGGGCCACCTTGGTCCTGGCACACCAGATCGCTGTGACTGAGCGCCAACTATCCCTAGATGCCCTACAATCAAAACGATAATCATTGGGTGGCCTGTCCTCGGCGCATACTCCTGAACACTTCGTGACCACAGGCACTGACTCTGGTGCTTATCTGAGAGTGTTAGTCAGCGCTCACATGCCTCTTTGGACTTATTGGTGATTGGGGAGGGTTCAAATATTGCACCCACTGATGATCAGGTGAATGAGGGTGTATCTGCTGGTGCCAAAACACGTGCTGCCACAAGGATTGCCCCTAAACCCAAAGCCCAATACAAGGAATCTATGGTAACCAGGCGGAGCCACCTACAAAAAGGAAGAGAGGAGGGGGGCAGCAAAGGCAGAAAAGCGCTAAAATGCAGAAGATCAATAAGAATGGCGGGTTACTGACTATGACATCCCCCGTAATCGCTGACTCTGAGCTTTTGACACCCACCAATGGTGCTGTGGACTTGGATCTGCTGGGTGTTTCTTCTGGATCATTTAAGGGACTATGTGTGAAAATGGGGGACATAATTCAGTCAGCTCTCTCACCCATCCTTAATAGGTTAGGTCGTATTGAAGAAAGACTGACTAACTTTGAATTGCAGGTTGTGCCTTATGTCTATACTATTGAAGCTCCTTTGAAAACTATTGGCCGTGCAATTGAAACCTCATTGAATATATTATGCCAATCTGTACCTACTAAATTCCCCCTGCCGACCACCACATTATTTAATCTAAGGTCCCCATTTCAAAGTAAATCTGACAGAAAAGGTTTAACTTCTGCTGCGGGGTTGGATGTTTCAGGTAGACAGGTTGTGGAGGAGGGGAACATTTCTAGTGAATTCACCCAGTTAATCCTGTGTACCCCAAGGAGATGGGCAATAGACCCCAGGGTAGTTTAGTAGGTGACACTACACATAATCTTTTTATTTGTGGCATAGGCACTCACTTAATGCTGGCCAATGGACAGTCTGCCCGTAATTTTGGTCCTACGCATAATGGTTTGGCTCATAGTTGCATGAAGGATGGCCCCAGGGTATTACATCTCCCACCAGCTGCAGCCCCTTTGGTAGTGGTCTTGAAAAATTTACCGACCCTGCTAAACGGTTAGCTGAAATCAACTGACCAGTTAATGGCCAAGACCATGCATTAGTTTACTTCACAATTGAAGCTAGCCGGGTCTGGGGGGGTGGTATATTGGCAACCAATTAATAATGGCTAGACAGGCACCGTGGGTTGGACACTCTATGAAGGATGGGGGGGTGATTGTGTCATTGCAATTTTAATAACAAAGAGGTTGTTCGATTTTTACTGAAGTACTTAGGGAGTGGAAGGCAAGGGTGTCATCGTGGGAAAATCTCCCTTCTACCTCTAGGGTTTTTTTATAGACCCTGTCATACCTCTCTGTCAGGGAGGGGAGGTCGGTTTGTTCCTCATAGACCCGTAGGGAGATTTGCTGATCTGGATCTAGCTAATAGATTTGCCCCTTTGTCAGACCTAGATGCCTGTGATTGACTGCCTTCAGTAGCTGCCTCAACATCAAATGAAGTTATTAGTCAACTTGCTTTTACTCTCCATGAGTTCAATTCACAGTTAGTGATGACCACAGGACTTGCTAGTACCCCCACATCTGAAGCAATGTGGATTGTACTTCTGTTCCATGTCCCACTGGGCTGAGTAATGCCGAACAACCTGGTGATCATACTCATAAATGCAGTATTCTGAGCTGGAATATTGCGGGTTTAAGATTGAAAAGTGATGACCCCAATTGGCTATCTTATATAAAAACTTATGATATAATTGACCTCCAGGAGACCTGGGACAGGGAGGAAAATTATTGGTTGGACGGCTTTAGCTCATATTTTGCACCTGGACATCCAGCTTTGGCGGGCAGAACAAAAGGAGGCCTGTTGTTTCTCCTCTCTTTGGACCTAAGGGGCTCTGTAAAAAGGCTTGAGTTTGACTCCCGACACTGTCTGATACTGGAGCTTAGTAAGCATAATCATCCACAGTTTTTATTGGTGAATATCTATAATTCGGGGGAGTGTGATTATGTAAATCGAAATTTAAGTACCCTGAATAATTTTTTTATGGATTATAAGTCCAAGCAATCCACTTCTCCCTATTATGTTTTATTAATGGGCGATTTTAATACGCATTTATGTGGTTCACATCGTTTAATTGACGATACATATGGCTTTAATTATGCCAGGGCTCCGCATTTTGAGCACACTAGGAGGGGCGAGAGCCTTGAGTCTCTTTAACTGACGCTGATCGTTTCGAACCTAGCTTTGTTAATCCTGAGGATCGGTGTCCCACATTTAAAACCAAGGCTAGTAACTCTATTATAGATTTAATTTTCATGTCCCCTATGTTATTGAATAAGGCAAATTTTTACGATGCTCAGGAATCCCCTTTGAGCGACCGGTTGTTTTAATCTTGGATACTAGTTGTTGCATTCTGGCAAGGGAGGTAGGAACCGGGCCCCGATTAAGGTTCTACCCTGTGATCAGGGGAGGAGGCTTCGATCGGCAAATAACACCCCAGACACATTACTCAAGGACATGTGGGAGAATTGTTTAGATGGCATTACTGTCTGTATTGACCCCCTAAGTACTAAGAATGCGGTACTCAGAGCTTTTGAGGGCATCTGTAGTCAGATAGGCCTTGATTTAACTACCAAAACCAAAATGAGACCCAAATATGGCCCAAAGTGGTTCGATGAAAAAAATGCTCACATGCTCGCGCATTATCCCTCACCCTGGAAAAACAACCCCGGGATAGAGATCTAATAGCCAGGTGGAGGAAGGAGTATCAGTTAGTCCTTCACAGGAGGAAACACGAGATAAAGGAAGAGGCATGGAACTCTTTATTGTCTGTGGAGGTGTTAAGGGATAGCTCCAGGTTCTGGACCATCATCTGCACCCCATTTTTTTCATGGGAGGATAATGACGCTCAGGATTGTAATATCACAGAAGCTCAGTGGCTTTCTCACTTTGAGGCAACTTATGAGTTCAGGGGGGCTGTGGATTGTACCCCATGGTCCTTCCAAAATTAGGCCAGTACCCCGATTGAGTTTAATGAGGGGGAAATTGAGAAAGCAAAAGTAAGAATTCCCTTTTCATATATTGAGAGAAGAGACTTAGGTCTCTGGGGGGTTCAAGGGAGGGGTGCAGAGTGAGCCAACAAACGTATCTCAAGTTGCATACAGATTGACAAATTCACAATCAATTGTAGCTAGCCTTAATTAACAAAACTCTTGAATATCAGTGCTGATAGTAAATTGATAAGGATTTATACACTAGATGTAAATTTGCTTACAAAAATATTTTTATTTAAAGATATTATTCTCTGTTCATACCAACTTTTCACACAAGTTTACACATTTATTCATAAAAACCAACAAAAACATTTGATACAACAATTTATCACACAGAGTAGCAATGTTTTAAAAAAATATTCAAAATGCAACAAATTTATCACACAGAAATTGTCGACGCGGCGTTTCGGTGATTTGAGTCGTCACCTTCTTCAGGAAAGTGTTGTGAATTAAAATCACTCAAAATTAGCTGTTGGTCGGTCGCTTTAATAAATTGGCAATGTCCGACCGTATGGGAATTAACTTGATTTCTTTCTTCAGCAGATATTCCTCTTCAATGTGGTGGGTTATTTATAATATTCTTCCTCTATTTCATCCTCTAGGTCAAATATCAATTTTCCTGAATTTCCTTTTGAGTGAATCCTATTCGAGATTTCTCCTCCTTAGGTCTTTCGGGCGTCTACCTCGACCGTCCTTCCGTGCAGTCAGACTGAAGAGAAATCTCGAATGAAATAGGAATCCCTCCCTTTTAAGAAATTCACTGCCATAAAAGCAAGAACGAACACCAACATGACATGGCCTGAGAAATAAAAAATAAAACTCAAATCAAATAGCGGGTGAAGAAAGGAAAGACCGTCCTCCATAGGATTCACTCAAAAGGAAATTCAGGAAAATTGATATTTGACCTAGAGGATGAAATAGAGGAAGAATATTATAAATAGCCCACCACATTGAAGAGGAATATCTGCTGAAGAAAGAAATCAAGTTAATTCCCATACGGTCGGACATCGCCAATTTATTAAAGCGACCGACTAACAGCTAATTTTGAGTGATTTTAATTCATAACACTGTCCTGAAGAAGGTGACGACTTAAATCACCGAAACGCCGCGTCGACAATTTCTGTGTGATAAATTCATTGCATTTTGAATATTTTTTTAAAACATTGCTACTCTGTGTGATAAATTGTTGTATCAAATGTTTTTAATGGTTTTTATGAATAAATGTGTAAACTTGTGTGAAAAGTTGGTATGAACAGAGAATATTATCTTTAAATAAAAATATTTTTGTAAGCAAATTTACTTCTAGTGTATAAATCCTTATCAATTTACTATCAGCACTGATATTCAAGAGTTTTGTTAATTAAGGCTAGCTACAATTGATTGTGAATTTGTCAATCTGTATGCAACTTGAGATACGTTTGTTGGCTCACTCTGCGCCCCTCCCTTGAACCCCCAGAGACCTAAGTCTCTTCTCTCAATATATGAAAAGGGAATTCTTACTTTTCCTTACACAATACCCCTCCCTTTTCAGAAAAAGGGTTTCTCCTTCTTACTTGAAGTCCACAATAGCACAGTTTGTTAACTGGGGAAATTGAGAAAGCCATAAGAGATACTGCTAGTAATAAAGCACTGGGCCCAGAAGGTGTTCCCGCAGATCTCTTTAAAAGTAACCCTCAATTCTGGGCTAAAATCCTTGCTAATGTATTTAGGGCTGTGGGTACAGTAGGCTTCCTGGCCTCCTGGTCTAAATCTATTATTATTCCTATTTTTGAAAAGGGGCAGCGAGGGGACCCCCGGTGTTACAGGCCGATATCCCTCATGGACTCCTCTGTGAAAATCTTGGGAAAGGTTATTTTATCTAAAATCACAGATAGGGTAAATAAAAGGGGTATTCTGTCTAACATGCTATATGGATTTAGATGTGGGAGGAGTACTATGGATCAGTGTTTACATTTGCATCTTTTATTAGGCAAATACACTTATGGCCAAGGAGGGTTGTCTAACAATGGTTTTTATGGATTTATCCTGTGCGTTTAATCTGGTTAATAGATCAAAGCTTTGGAATATGTTGGTGGAAAAAGGACTTGACCCATGCTTAGTTTATTTTTTAGCTAACCTTCACCAAGACCTCACAGCTTCTGTTAGGTTATCCCAGGCTGGCGATTGTACCAGATCTTTTAACTCGGGCAGGGGCGTACAGCAGGGATGCATTTTAGTGCCCCTGCTTTTTACACTTTATGTGAATGATCTGGAAAAATCGCTCATTGAGGCTGCATTGGATATTCCGCTAGTGGGAGAGTGTACAATCCCTGTTCTCCTCTAAGCGGATGATGCGGTTCTCTTAGCAGTAGGTCTACAGTGGCTTTAAGACGCTTTTGGGGCGTTCATGAACTTACTGGATCTGATTGTAAATAATGGAAAGTCACACACCATGACAGTAGGTGATACATCTAGAAAGATATTTTATTGTAATGGTGTGGGGGTTTCCTCTGTGTCTCTCTTCACTTACTTGGGAGTCCTTTTTGATGACAGGTCATCCTGGGTTCAATAACAAAAAGTCAAAAAGAACGCTGTTACACAAGCTTCCTCATCCCTCCTAGGATTTGCATGGCATCTGGGGGCCAGACCGATAGAGGCTATCCTAAAGGTTTATAAGGTCAAGTGTTTGGCTATTGCGGCCTATGGATCCACTATATGGGGTTGTAAAGATCAGGCTGGCATACAGATTGCTGAAAACTAATTTTTAAGGAGTATTTTGTCCGCCTCACAATCAACTCCATCCTTCTCTATACATCAGGAGTCAGCGCTAGGTTATGTTACCGATATTTTGAGAACAGCTCCATTGCTTTTCTGGCTCAAAACTTGGTTGAATCCCGAATTAACCCTGAATCACATGAATTTACGAGACTGTATTGCGCTGGATAAGTCTGTAAAAATCAAATGTTTGGCATACGTGAAAAGTATGTTATCTAAACTAGGACGACCAAAGCTTTATGAGGAACCTGATAAGATTCGGAAGGATAACGTGCTGCGGGTAAAACTGAATTTTAAGAACCTCTTGTCAGTGGGGTGAGAAGAACAGGAGCTATGCAAACCCTTAGTTAGTGCCCATTTCTTATTAAAAACATCTATTAACATTGAACCTTACCTGTTAATTATTAATTAGTCGTACCATTGATGGCTCCTAACTAGGCTCCGTTTTAATTTAACATTGGGGGATTATCAAGGATGGTGTAATCCTGAAGATGCTGAACCTTGCCAATGTGATAATTTCTCCCCTCAAGACACACTACATTTTATGATGTTCTGTGACTTTTTTCCCATATTTGCATGAGATTTATGTCACCTATCCTGAGAGAAAGGGGTTTCACCCAGGTTAGAGAAGCGCTAGTCTTTCTTCAATCTTTGTGTAACCCTGGTGATATTTTCCACATTCCATCCTTTTTGGTAGCAGCAGTGAGGATTAATAATAAGAGAAATCTGAGGATGATTCCATCTAAAGTTACTGCTTGTGGTCTACTGCTATTTTCAGGTTAAGGGGTCCGAATAAGTGACAGGGTTTTATAATGAATGGAAATATCGTCTATGTATTTTAACTGTTATGTCCAAAGATTTGTAATATTGTCTATGTCTATGTCCTGTTTTTGTAATTTTATGATTTTAAGTAATTGAATAAAGTGGATTGACTGATTGGCATGTATAATTTACTGTTCGTGGAAGACATATGCTATGATGATAACTTAGAATTACCTGTAAAAATACAGAAGGGGTACAGCGGTAATTTCACAGTAATTCTCAATATAAAACCTCATCTACCTCTATTTTATAGCTGAATAGGTGTTGGGCCCTTGACACCATATAGTACCTACAGGAGTCTTTACATAATCATGAACAGTCAAAAATGCAATTATTATTTAGGCCAATGAAGAGAGTTGTTGAGTATTTTAAAGGGTTGTATTTTCTAGTCAAGAGTTAATTTTTTCTCTGACCCTTTATTCATTAGTAAAATATCAATCAGGTTACAGAATTTGGAAAACAGGAAAAATAGCATTAATACAGAACATCTTACAGTCTGCATATAAACATCACATGTACAAAAGAAAATGTGGCGCAAATGTCAGTCAAAACTCTTAAAGGGTTTCTAGGAAAAAAGAGTCTTGCAAGGATAAGCTATAATTAATAATTTGCAAAAATCTCCCATTAAGAGAAATAAATGCATAATAAAAATAAATATTTTCAAAACTAACTAATTAGTCAAAGCATAAACTTGGAATTTTAGCATCTAAACCTATTCTCATCAGCTGCACTCTCTGCTCTGGTGATGCTCAATCTCCCTCTTCATCATCTGACAGAAATGCTGCTCATTGAAAATTCTCCTCCTTCACAAGTCCTTAGAGGAATGTGATGTGCCTTGCCAAAAAATATGACGGGCAAGGACTTCTCTGAAAAAAAAATAAATAAATAAGCAACGGCCCCCCCACCTCTTTCTGTCTCTCCTCGGACGCAATCTCCACCCAGGCTGCAGTAATCTCCTCCAGCGACGTTTCTCGTTTCTAAATGTTTATGGTCCAATCTGTTCTCTCAAGAGATCACATGCCCCCTAACGCCTAAGCCTAAAAGACAAAGAGCCAACCACGCCTCCCAACAGGTCATTATTTATACTCTAATTCTTGTCAGACTACACAAAAATGTCTCATATGCAGAAAATGTTTTACCTGATTGGTCAGCCAAGATGGTATGAGGGTCTAACTATTCTGATCTCATGAAAATTCCAAAATATGCCGCTTTAAACAAAAGAATCGTTAATGAATAATACATTTATATGTTTTAGCAAAATTTACTAGGAAAAATGTTTCATTCTATTTTCATCCTTCCTGTCACATCGCAGGCAGGAAGGATACTTTAACTAACACTTGTACATTAGCACAATAACAACAATGTACAGTTCACAGTGACCTTGACTCCTTCTGTTCTTGAGGCAAGCTGGTACAATCTGTGCATGCTCTTTTCTTTTAATGCAAGTCACAGCCTTGCTGGATTCACAGACAGCCATTTTATCCTAGGCCCAAAAACAAAACAAACACAAAAGAGTATTACCTTTACGTAAATAAACCCATTATCTTTCCCCCATACTAATACCCTTTATAAAGGATTACCTAGCAAAGCTATTAGTTTAAAGCAGCTTTCCTTATTGTTTGTCCACAACATACAAAAATAAAAATGTGCAACACAGCCTGAACATGCACTAGTGTACATTTTCAAAGCACACAGTTATTGTTCAAGTTCAAGTTCTGGCATTTATAAAGCGCACTACTCACCCAGAGGGTCTCAAGGCGCTAGGGGAAGGGGTTCATTATTTGTCGAAAAGCCAGGTTTTAAGTTATTTTCTGAAGGAGATGTGGTTCTGAGTAAGGCGGAGGTGAGTGGGGAGTGAGTTCCATGTCTTGGCAGCCAGGTAGGAGAAGGATCTGCCACCCATGGTGGATTTCCGGATGCGCGGGACTGTGGCGAGGGCATGATTAAACGATCTAAGCTGACGGATGGGTTTGTAGAAGGACAGTCGAGTGTTGAGGCATTCGGGTCCTAGATTGTAGAGGGCTTTGTGTGCGTGGGTGAGAAGGCAGAAAGTAATTCTTTTATTGACGGGAAGCCAGTGGAGGTCTTTTAGATGTCTGGTGATGTGATCTTGGCGCGGGATGTCTAATATGAGTCTCGCTGACGCGTTTTGGATGCGCTGGAGTTTTTTCTGTAATTTTGATGTGATTCCGGCGTAAAGTGTGTTACCGTAATCCAATCGACTCGTGACCAGTACGTGGGTGACAGTCTTTCTTGTCTTGAGGGAGATCCAGCGGAAGATCTTTTTGAGAATGCGAAGTACGTTGAAGCAGGAAGATGAGACGGCGTTGACTTGTCTGGACATCGAGAGAGAGGAGTCTAGGATGAAGCCAAGGTTACGTGCATGGTCTGTGGCTGTGGGTGCTGCGCCCAGTGCGGAAGGCCACCAGGAGTCGTCCCAAGCTGAGGGGGAAGAACCTAGGATGAGTACCTCAGTTTTGTCTGAGTTGAGTTTTAGGCGGCTATGTTTCATCCATTCGGCTACTTCTTTCATGCCTTCGTGCAGATTGGTTTTGGCGGTGTTGGGGTCTTTGGTGAGGGAGAGGATTAACTGGGTGTCGTCGGCGTAAGAGATGATGTTGAGGTTGTGTTGACGCGCGATGGAGGCGAGAGGACTCATGTAGACGTTGAAGAGGGTGGGACTGAGTGAGGATCCTTGAGGTACGCCGCAGATGACTTCGGTGGCCTCTGAATAGAATGGGGGAAGTCGGACTCTTTGAGTTCTCCCAGTGAGGAATGAGATGATCCAGTCCAAGGCTTTTCCTTGTATGCCGATGTTGCTGAGTCGATGTATAAGGGTGCTGTGGCAGACTGTGTCGAAAGCGGCCGAAAAGTCAAGTAGGATGAGGGCCACTGTTTCTCAGTTGTCCAGGAGTGCTCGGATGTCGTCGGTCGCTGCAATGAGGGCGGTTTCGGTGCTGTGTTTGGCTCGAAATCCGGATTGAGATGGATCAAGGGAGTTGTTGGATTCAAGGAAGGCGGCGAGCTGGCTGTTGACGGCTTTCTCGATGACTTTGGCCGGGAACGGGAGGAGGGATATGGGTCGGTAGTTTTTAAGTTCTGAGGGGTCTGCTGTTGGTTTCTTCAGAAGGGCGCTGAGTTCGGCGTGTTTCCAGCTTTCTGGAAAGGTGGCAGAGTTGAACGAGCAGTTGATGACATCACGGAGATGGGGGGTGATGATGGAGTCAGCTTTGTTGAAGATGTGGTGGGGGCAGGGGTCAGTGGGCGAGCCAGAGTGGATTGATTTCATGAGGCGAATGGTGTCTTCAGTGGTGATTGGGTTCCAGGCGCTGAGGTTATTAGTTGGCAGAGTGGGATCAGAGGGGGGTGGGGAAGGTTGATCGCTTGGAGAATTCTCGAAGCTGTTGTGGATGTCAGCAATTTTGTTGTAGAAGAAGGAGGATAATGCCTTGCAGAGGTCTTGGGAGGGAGTGATGTTTTTAGATGCTGCGGTGGGGTTGGTGAATTATTTGACGATGTTGAAGAGTTCCTTGCTGTTATGAGTGTTGTTGTCGAGACGATCCTTGAATGCTGATTTCTTAGCGGATCGAATCAGTTGGTGGTGTGTGCGGGTGGCTGACTTGAGGGAGCAAAAATGAAACAAAGGTATTTGTAGAGTAGATGCACAGCTCGTTTTGACTGTCTGTACGTTTTATCTCTACTTTTAGGTGCTCCATAAGTGACGTCAAATGTCCCAAGGCGTCTTAACAATCTGAATTATAAGTAGAACCGGTGGATCACTGATTCTATCCTTATGTGCACACTTTGGTACTTCTGTGAAATAGAAAATTCGTAAAGTTCAAGATGTTTTAAAGGATTTTAATTCCAAAAAGTTCCTTGTAAGTGGTTTTCCAAAAGTAAACATTATATGTACATGATTATCATATTGCTCAGCATATGACACGGTCTTTCAATTGGTTCCAATGCATTTCGGGCTAATAGTTAAGCCCTTCATCAGGGAAAAGACACTGTGAAAATAAAACATGAAAAACAACCTCTCAGTATGCCTCCTATGTGGTATGTAGTAAGTGGGGTGTGCAATATCATGGAAAAAAATCGTAGTGAATGTGTAGTTAAAGGGTCACCTTAAAAAACATTCATGCCCGAGTGTGTAAGTGAAAAGATAAGAACTGAAATATCTCACGTGTCACTTAATGACTTGGTAACCACAGTCGTAACTGTAGTGAAAAAACAGGGGAAAGATGTATGATGTATGTCAAGTTTACAAAAAACGGGAGCAAAGTCCATTGTAAGAGGGAATGAGTCGGCTAACTAACCTGAAGAAAGTCGCGGTGTGGTGGACGCGGTCGTTCTCCTTTCTTAGACGTTGGTTACGTCCAACCAACGTCTAAGAAAGGAGAACTACAGCGTCCACCACACCGCGACTTTCTTCAGGTTAGTTAGCCGACTCATTCCCTCTTACAATGGAATTTGCTCCCGTTTTTTGTTGGCCAGGTTGTCCAGAAGGGTGGTGGTGTTGCTGTCAAGTTTGTTGTCAAGGTGGTAGTTGAGGTGTCCTAGAAGAATGTAGTTCTTGGAGGCTAGGGCGTGTGGGCTGACGAAGTCCGTGATGACATCGCTGAATTGGGTGCGGGTACCTGGAGGCCTGTAGATGAGGGTGCCTCTCAGTGTGGTCCTGGGGTCGGTGTGGATCGGAAAGTGGAGATGTTCGGCGGTTGTAAGATTGTCGTCGGAGCTGGTTGTGATTTTGATGGTGTTCCTGTGGATGATGGCGATGCCTCCTCCTGTTTGATTGGTGGGGTCTTTGCGGATAATCTTGTAAGTGTCTGAAATGGCTATGGCAATACATACTCATAGCAACATGCTTTACTGTTTTAGATAGCTTTTCATATAAAAAGCGTTTTGTCCCATGTGTAGTGTTTGGTGCATTATTAATTAACACACATTATAAAAAGAGGTCTTATAAACTGAAATATTTTTTTCTAAATATGCAACAAAGCCAAAGCCTCTTAAGACAAGAATAGTGAATGTAGATTGCAAGGAAAATGAGCTGGGAAGAGCGAACACATTCTATGGTTATTCTTTACAACTAAAAAAGGCCACTGAAATTACAAGTTTTCTCTAGACTGCAAAACAACACATGTTAATTCAGCAAAAACATTTCAGACTGACGGCCTCATTTCATTTCTTATGTCCCCTTGTTGTAAATATTTTTGTCCACCCTAAGCGTGGAAGGGTATTCTCAGATGTGAGACCCTTGCTCATTGCACCATCAGGATTCAAGCAAACCGGGCCGAAGACGGCTGTAATGCCAGAAACCGGTACCCGGGAGCTTGTTTCCTTCCCAGTGTAAGAATTGGCTTTTGTAGTTTGGTTTGCCCTGTTCCCATCATGCACTGGGACAGGAACAGACTAATTTGCATACAGCCAGGTTCTGAAACTGGGATGGTGCAGTGAGCTAAAAAACGGTGTTGGATCTAGCCCTGATCTCTTGACTGGGTGAGAGCTTTCTGCTTAATTCAGAGACTCTGCCCCTCACCACCCCTTGTTGTAAATATGTGTTTTCACATGCATCAAAATGTGCGTCATTTTAAATCTAGTCAGTCTGAAGCACAAAAATAAAGCAATGCCTGACTCCAGATGAAATCTGCTCCATCAGAGGCAATCAACAAAACTGTGAGAACTGCTGTGATGTTCAGAATGAAAACAAGACACTGGAACCCTGAAAGGTTAAATGCAAAACCCAAAATATATTTGTTATGATGCCTGTCAACATTTGATTGCAAACATGCGTGAAAGAAGGCATGGCAAGAAATAGTTCCGGACCTTCTAATTTCCAATGTCTAAGTGACAACTTATGTGTCATACCTGTGAAAACAGAGCTGTTATTCAGGCCGAATGCCAGCAACAGTGGCATTACATGGCTGAGTGTTATGTGTGAAGCAAAGTTAATTGTAGTAATATCATTCAGTTTATCGAGATTTCTACACTGTGTTTCATAATCTGCTCCAGTATAGGTGTGGGCAAATGTAGGTAGGCCCTTTAGCATTCCTACTGGTAGCTACAACGGTGCTACCATAATTAAGTATACATACTCTCAACTACCCTGAATATTTTTTTTTGTCTTAGGGTGGCAGCATTTTTTTGTAACTGATGGCACTGCAAAGTAACTTCCGTAACATCAAATGAACATCTGCTATTTCTATGGGCATGTGTTTTAAGTACATCCTCACTATTTCGGTATATCAGAGGCCAAAATATTGCTTCACTTTATTGATCTACATCGCAAGGTAAGTCTAGGTAAGCAGATGTAGAGTGCAGAGTATGCAATATTGTTGGAAGCCGATATTGTTTATCTCTAAACAGTACAATTCAAGAATTTTTGAATGAGTGAAGAGGACTTTTTTCTAGCAGGGGAAGCCTTTAAAAAGAATGTGGCTGTTGCTTCAGTCAAAATTCTGTGTTATTGTTAAACCAATTTTTTTGATTGAAAACATAATGTCAGTTTTTCTACAAAAAGGGACAGTTTTCTCAAAGGATTGCGTTGATCTTGCATCACACAAGGTCAATCAAGGGGAAGCAAGGCAAACGCAATCCTTAAGTCAGATTTACCAAGCTGTTCAAAGCCACCTTGAGTGGCTTGGAAAATCTGGAGCACTACCTTGCATTACTCTGTGCCAGGAAGGTGTTACATGGGTGGAGAATGGGTGTTCCCATGCATCCATCCATGGTTTCTGGAGCATTTCCAAATTTACCAAGAGTAGTAAACCTAGAAATGTGTAAAAAATGAATTCCTTACTGATAGAAGCACAATGAGTGAGATTATGTTTATTCCTCTTGTTGTTTACTTTTTCTAAGTGTGCCACATTCTTTAACACATTTAGAAAGATGAAAACGCCTCTAAGGATTATTTTGGTTTCCCTTCCTGCACTAAAATAATGCTGTAGGCAAGGCAGGCATCCTTGCACCAGGACACAAGGATGCCTGCATTGGTTTTAGGTAGCACATAGTGCACCAGTGCAGTGAGAGATAAGAAATGCATGATATCTTAGTAAATATGTCACATTCCTGCCCTTTCTATTCAATGTAGTGCAGCACATTCTCTTGCTGCGTAGTGCAGTGACAAATATTAATAAATCTGTCCCTTAGTATTAATGTCAGTCTGCCTGACTTAAAATAAAACCCTAAGTAGTAAACTTGTATCTTTTGGAGGTTGTTCCATTGAAAAGACTGGACAGGTGGAGCATTCTACATGTAGGTGTATGAATTGAAGGAAGTGGCCCTTAGGGGCCATCCGGGTTACTGAAAACCACCTGCTATGCCTTCCCAAATAATGAAGAGTCGGTCAGACAGTAGAGAATACAAACAAACATTTATTAGCAATACTCTGCAGACGAGTCCAATCTGACCTGCACTCTAAGATGTCTACCAAGGGACTGGCCCCCCAACAGCCTGCAATGCATAACCATTCCTCCAACAACCCCCAACCACGCCCACAGAGGAAAGCTACTGGCTTAGACCGAATATGAACAAAGGGGGCACAGATGGATGGGTTGCCACCTGTCAGATGGTACACACAATCACAGTTTCAAGGTTGGTTTGCTGGGTCTCAGCATCTTCTAATGTGGGAGCAGAACTATACACATACATGGGTATGCGGAGGCAGAATGGGTTGTTCATTAGTAAGTCAGAAAGCAACCTTGAATGAAAGAGAAAATAACATCTAAATACAGTGTTCAGCTAAGTCAAGCAAAATGAATAACAGGGCCTAGTTCAGACACACCCTAATAGAGATTGCGAAACAGAAAATGGAGCCACATTCGCTAACTGGAATTCACGCATTACAAGGATAACTCAGTGGGTTGCATAACGTGAATACCAATGAGATCTAGTTTAGCTGCACAATGCTAACCTACTATGGCACAAAACAAGTATATAATGAGAATGGGGTTTTTCAAACCAAACAGACCATCCTTTTAGCCGTGGAGGCTAAATGCTTTATTGGCGCTATCAGGAAGGGTCATTACAATTCTAAGCATATGGCACCTGTATATTAGACAGCTTTAATATAAAAAAAATGCCCACATCAGTCAACCTCATATCCGGTATGTCTTGCATCATCATAGTGGAGATTTATTATCTCGCCCTGGCAATTTAGGGGCAGGGGTGAGCTTACTCACACAATAGGTACAGCATGCTGGAAGGCAATTGACACAAAGGCAGCATGCAAAGATGACACCAGCTATAGCTACTAGGAAAAGAAGTATCTTTTTAAGAACCATGAACCATTGTCTTGATGAATATAAAATGCAATTCTATGTAGCTTCTGTATAGCAGAATATACATTTGGGGCGTGGTCAGGGATGTAAACACAGCAACTGCTACTGGTGACCCGACAGGCTTCACCCCTATCTGCAAGGATGATAGCTAAAACCACCTGATTTTAAAGAGCAACAAGTCTGGTAGCCTGGAGCTCAGCTGTAATGTTAATGAGGTTAATGAGTATACCTGCGGTGGTGTTTATAACACCATCTACAACTCTGATGAGGCGACAAATGCTAAGGGTTTTCTGAATAGATCCCCAGAAAGGCAGAAAACCCATCATGGCATCCATGAATTGCTACAAAGTAGTATCGGTCTGATCAATATATTCTGTATTAATAACTCTCCTTACCTGAGACAAGTAGGCACTCCTTCGCTGCAGTCTATGGTCTCTGTGATAGTTAGATGGTGCAATATAAACAGGATGTAAAAAGAAAGAGAGATAGCACTGGCCACACCATCCTCTAGGGAGCCTGGTATAAGCATGTGCTCCACAAACAAAATATACATTAGGGGTGTGAGTAAAGGTAAGCTACTAGTGGTATTAAATATATATATATGTGTAATTACAGCTGCGTAGTCCCACTGGAATTTTCCCAAAACCTTTGATTCAGAAGCTAGCTGCGGTATGGATGACAGGCAGGGGCACAATTTCATTTTCATTGATATTGCATGCTTCAAAACCTTTAAAGTATTCAGTAACATTGAATCCCTGAAGGTCGAGCATTTCATCTGGCAGCCATGTGACATTTCTGTTATTCTCGAAGACGTTGATGCAAGTATCTGGATGTAAAGTACACTCCTTTCCCCTTATCCCGGGAGTATAAAAACCCTAATGTACCACTACATGCTCTAGTGCTGCTTGATAATCAGACTCCGTCATATCCATGGAGTCAGCATGATAATGGATATACACCATAGAATGCAACTGGAACCATGCCTCACAACTACTTAGGTACGAAAAAGGTAAAGACACCAGTAAATAATTCTTGTGTATGACAGAGGGCAGTAACCCACACACCCAGCAATTTGTGGCATCGGTCATGTTGTGTACCTGATGAGGCATTTGGAGAAATGTGTTCTCAATGTACGCCTGTTTATGTCTCTCCTTGTGCGGTGCCAATGTACCAAACAGATGCGCAGGTGGAACCGGGGTAGTCCCTATTAGAGTGTGTGCTGGATGGTGTTCTTCTAAATACCATACGACCCGAACATTGTGATCAAGAGTATGAGAAAGAAAATCACTATTACTATCTTACTCCTAGTGGACCAGCTAACCCAACCAGGACTACTCTGCCCTAGTTGTGGGGTCACCAGGGGCTGTTCTTCTTCAATAACTGCAGGACCAAATGGATACATTTCTAAAATCTCAAAAACAACTTATATTTATCTGAGGAAAAAATCATGAACTGAAGCCATTAATGATACAACAGAACCAGAGGAGCATAAGTTACCCAGTGTCCTTCAGAGCTTTAATGGTAGACTCCTATTGTCTATCAACAACGGTGCTATGAAGCAGTCCCTGGCGGTAGCTGCTCGATCGCACCCCTTGCTGGAAAACAAATCCTGTTCTTCCAGGATAGGGCACCATCCCTCCTTGGAAGACACCCTCAACTAATCCTGTCCAGTGTCCAGTCCTGTGGCTCAAGCAAGGTAGCTTCACTTTCTTCGTCCGTTTGCACCCACCTCAATCTTGTGTCGGCAAAGGGAGCAAAACTGGGCACCCGCTCCCCCTCCTGATCAGCAACACCGTCAAGGACCCACTGGTCATAGGGAAGTGGGAGAGGGACCTTCTTGATGTGCGTCCCATGCACATAGTACTTCTGCCCTTCAAGCTTCACTGCAGTGCGCGTGGCAAGGGAGACCAGCAGCGGTCCTCTCCAACGAGGATCCAGGTAGCTCTTCCTCTGGAAGTTTTTCACCAAAACATAATAGCCGGGCTGTAGCTGATCCCCAGGGCCCCTCTGGTATTGGCTGCAGCGTGTCTTCAATCTGTTGCTGGATAGAACAAAGATCTTTAGTCAATTCATACAGATAATCCACAAGCAGGGGGTACTCTATCTCAGAGAAGCGCTTGGGTCTGGGAACACCCAGACATTAGCAGGGCGATTGAAGACCACTTTATACGGGTACAACCCATGGTCATTGCAGGAGGAAGAGCAAGGTGGCGCTAGAGTGCAGTGAGCAGAGCAGAGCAGAGCGACTAGCAGCTGAGCGGAGTCACAGCAGTGCGAGTGAGAGCGGTCTGAGCGGTTTGAGAGCCACAGTCAAATCACCGCAAGCCGTGGCTGCCCCCGGCTGCCGCAGACACTGATAGAGAGCCGAGCCCAGAGCCGGCTAAAGAAACACTCAAAGAAACGCCCACAGCGGTCTACAGCGAAGCCGCAACCACAGTCGCCGCGGGCAACAGCTGCCGAGTGCCGAGCCGCAGAGAACCGGTGAGAGCAGGGGTGCAGCGGGGAGCGCATTGTTTCAGTGAGTGGCGTTGCTCACTGCTCGTTGCTCATAGTGCACCGCCAAGAGTCGCAGTACAGCAGCAGCAGCTGAGAGGGGGACAGTGGTCACCGCCATCACCCGCCATCACCAGCCATCACCCACCAGACAGCATTTGCCCCGTGATTGCTAATCGGGTTTCTTAAGGCCCCCCTCCCCCTCCCCCAGCCGCACGAGGGGTCAGGCGCCCGCTGGTGGCGCAAGCTGGGGTGTGTGGCAGAGGCAGAGTCAGGGGTGCCACTATTTGGGCAGCATTGGGCAGCACAGAAGCGACAAAGCAACAAACCACTGCAAAACAACTGGCAAAACCACTACTACAGCAGTGCAATAACTTCATTTAATCTCTGTCAGTTTCCAACCATCCAGGTCCACTACCAAAGAGTCACAAACCAGCAGCACAGCATCAGTCGACCAGTCGGCCAGCCAGCAGGACTCGGGACTCAGGAGTGGCAGAACAGCAAATCCCACCTGAGTCAACAGAGCCTCAGAGCCTCAAGACAGCTTAAGACATTGCAATCTTTTTTCAGACTTCCAACAGTTGTGGTTGTGTCATACCAGCGCTACCCCAGTTAATCCAGTTGACCCGGCAGCACTAGGCTCAGCTGATTAGTTAACGCTGTGTTATATCAACGTTATCCCAGGCATTCAGCCAGTCCGGCAGTCAGTCCAGTCAGTCCAGCAGCACTAGACGCAGCCAATTGGCCACCGCTAGCCAACGCTATGAGATCTGGGAAAGTAAGAAAAACTGCGGTGGCAAAGAAACGGAGGAAATCGAAACAGCCGGCACCCGACGGGGAGTCTCACCCGGGTACCCATAAGCCCACCCGGACCACCCAGGAAACAACAACTGTGGGCATATTCTCACCTAACGGCAACTGCAATTCTAGCCAAAAAAATCTAAACGGGCAAGAGCACGGACTCAGATATGTCAATTGCCTTAAAACCAGCGAATTTGTTGGACTATTTTTAAAAAATCCCAACAATGACTAACATTTCTCCGCAGTTCCAGTCCCAGTCCCAGTCCCTGTCCCAGCCCCAGGAGGCACCCAAGTGTGGAGCTTTGACCCGGCAGCCGGACACAAACACACTTCTTCCCCATCCTCTATCCCCACAACAGTGGTCGTCGGAATGCAAAAAGATAACCCAACCGGTGGGAGTATACATCTTCGGCTCAGCCCTTAACGATCCCATACTGGCATGGCAGGAGGATGCAAGCCTCAAACCGTACCCTCTTAACCATTAACCTGCCACACAACAGGACCAGCAATTAGGACAGCAAGTTTTACCAACGGCAGTGGAAAAGCAAGGAACAAGCCAGCTGCAGACAGCTCCACCAAGCTCATGGGACAGCCCGAGTTCCATCACAGGCCAAACCCAGAAACCGGATACTTCATCTATACCTTTCCGACAAGACTCTGTCGCGGTAAAGGTAGCTACAACGATCCCACACTGTCAGTCAACTCTTGCTCAAATCCATGTGCAAAGCTCCCACTCGAGCAACAACACCTCTCAATTGTCCCACCCGTTTCAAACTGTAAGCACACCAGAGGAGCCACTGACTGTGTCAAGTCCAAAGGATACCGCATTCTCATCACCAGTAACAATAATGACATCGCCTCAAAAGTCGCCTAAAAAAGTCGACACAAATGACCAGCTCCTAGCTGACCTGTCATTTTTCTTAAAAAATACTCAAAATCTTACCAAAGACACGTGACGTCAAATACCAAGCCCAATCAAGAAGAGCCTATAGTAAATAGCATTTGGCCTCAACTTCTTCAAACATTCCAACAAACAGTCAATGCACTAAATTATCACTCGGACAAACTGGACGCGCAGGTCGACCTTTTAAATACTCTAGCGATGTTCACGGCAGGAATCGATAATAAACTCGATAAACTGAATAATCTAATACTCGGAGAGCAAGCTTCGACAAAGCTCGTACAGTTGGTCTGTTGCTTTTCCCCAATTATTGACTCGCGCTCTTCTCTCCCAGACTTCTTGACTAGTGTTATAAATGAAGTTAAGATGCTGAAAGGAGGTAACTCACATACAATCCCCTGCCCGCAATTGCAAAATCCGCCAGACATGATCCAAGACCCAGCCAACTTGAGATCCATCACAAATCACAGCGACAAGCCGAGCGGGGGACCAGTTCTCTGCCCAAATCAGCAGAGAGAGCAGCTAAAACCCGGTGAGTTACAACCGAACCCGGCTAAGGCAGCAACTGAAAATGCCGGGAGCCCAAGTGGGCATATCATCCGCACGGATCATTCAGCGATGGAGTCAATGGCAAGCCCAGCGATCCTGGCCTCTCCTAAACAGGAAGTGCTGCCGGCTCCTGAAATCCGCCTCAGCAAGAAAGAGCGCAAACGCCAGCGCAAGTACAGAAACAAAGTAAGGGCAAAAACAACAGCCGTTCACCCGCAATATTACCCCCTTTTTGCAACGGCAGCTAACAAACAGGCTCTAAGTAAGGCAGTCGCACTCCCACCTTTAGGAACCCCTAGTGTGATCAATCTAAAAGGGGACTTACCTGCAAATGATATTCAACCAATTGCGGAGAGTTCACAAGAGGTAAGCGAGCCAGCAGTTCGAACAGCAACAGACGAGTTCAGCACTGCTTCAGTAAAGCCAAGTATGAACATCGGTAATTAAGTGCATTGAGGCCCAGCGAGCTCCAAGCAAAACTAAAAGCAGTGCCAGCTTTAACCGCGTCTCGGGCACTCACTACAATAACAGGAAGGATCCCAACAGAAACAATCTACAATGAAAAAATAACTCTTGGAGAAGCCCGCCAACGCCAGACACAACTGGAGCAGGAATCGGAGGATGGTCCGCCAATTAATAAACTGAATAAGATGGCACCCAGTCCAAAACACAAGGAGACCAATAAGGAATCACCGCCCTTTCACATCTTATTGGCACCTGAATACACATCAAAGGGCCGCCAGGATATCCTCAATAGATCGAATATTTTAAAACTAGTAGATGGCATTCCGGGGTTCACAGGTCTGGTATAGAATCTATCGAATTCCTCCCACCAAGAGGTGTCCAACCGTCGGAGGTAACCCTGGTGACCCTCAAGTCGGCCAGCTGGGCAGGTGTGTTTTTGGACCACAAGGCCACACTGAGGAAATGGGGCATCCAAGTGTACCCATACTCCACGCCAGGCTATCCAACCGCATTACTAAACCAGCCAACAAAACCCCAAAAAGCTGGATCTATAAGATGGAAAGACCACCTGAAAGCATACTCAATATTAAAAAATGCATCAGGGCCGGAAGAAGATCATAAAACCTCGCCAAAAGCGGTCCCCAACAAAGCCATATGCCAAGTATGGGGATGGCTCCCAACCTTCTTGTCAACGAAAAGCAAAGAATGACCTCTCGAATCAGAGTCCGTGGGCCACAACCACAAGCGCCCGGTAAAGTCAAATCTCCCAGCAGCTGTACTAACAACCGTATCTAACTCACAAGCGGACCTTACTTTTCAAATGTGTTCCTGGAACATAAGTGGCCTTCATAAAAAAATGATGAACCCCAACACTTTCGCCTTCTTGTGTGAGCATGCAGTAATAGCTCTGCAGGAAACTTGGGCCACAAGAGAATATGCAGTCACTGGCTTCATTGAGTTATGGAAACCAGCACTCAGGGATAGCCGGTTCGGCCATTCCAAAGACGGGCTGTCAATATACATATCAGACACCATAAAAGGTCCAATTTCACGATTACCCCTTGAGGAAGACTGGCTACTTGGGGTAAAAATTAACTCATGGCGGAAACAGCGTCCACTCTTTATCCTAAACGTGCCCATTAAGCCTAGTACACGCACAAAAAAAGATCATCTGGCACGCCTAACAGAAATCATGAATACGTTAACCTCGGAACACCCCAACTCAGTACTGTATCGTTACGGGGGATTTTAACACCAACCTATTCCAAGGGGAACTAGCAGATCCTGATGGGCCTTTTTTATTTCCTATCACCGAGTTCATGATTCAAACCAAACCGCCACACCAAGCTCAATGCTAGTTGGGCGAACTCTGTGCGATAAGATTCTATAGCGCAGGATACCTTGTTATTAACGGTAGGTCAGCGGGCAATACCCCCCAAACTAGTCCTGGACTAATGGCAGCAAGCAATCCTATCTGGATTATACCATCTGCAACGCCGCCCTGCTTCAATGTCTAGCTAACTTCTGCATCTGCCCACGAACCGAAAGCGACCATAGGCCCCAGGTCATATCTTTCAATACATGGCCAGCTAATCACAAACCTGCTCCCCCAACCTGCCGGGGAACATACACGGAAAACCTAATGCGCCTCAAGTGGAGTGAAGATATTAACCCGAATATTCTGTGTGTAAGCATGGACATCATAGGAGACGGAACCGAGCAAGAGGTCTCTTCGATCGCAACATGGTCAATGCTCTGTTCCCATCTGACCAACCTTTTTCCTGCAAAACACCAGTTCCAAAGGGCAACCCAGGCTCGTCAATTTACAATTTCACCCCTGACCAAATCACTCAAGGAAGTTAGAAACAATGCCCTGCGGGCACTGGCAAAATCCCCGGGGAATAGTGATTGTTTAATGCTTTACCAAACTGCTCAAAAACCGTTTAAGTTGGCAATTAGAAAAGATAAACGATCACACGATAACCAATTTTGGTGCACAATGGTGTGGGATAGCAAGAGCAAAAATTCTAGAAAATTCTGGGCCCTAATCAATCGCTCCAATTGTACCACATCGATGTTTGGATCTGCAAATATCCAGGAATCAGACTGGGCATCATTCCTAACGGATCACTTTAAGTCCCCAGAACATCTAGGCCTCACAGGAAGCAGTACCCCTAAAGAGACTGATACAGGGCTTGGTTCCAAGCGGAGTACACCCACCTAGTGCCCACACCCCGTCTATGAGGACCTCCAGGTGACACAAGAAAGGGTTGTCAAAGCTATAACAAAAGCAAGAGCTGACGGTGTGCCAGGCCCCAATGGACTGCCACAGAGCCTGTTTAAATCGGACATTACCTTCTGGTCTGAATCGCTAACAAACCTCTTCAACTACGCATTGAGAACAGCAACAATTCCCGACTCATGGCTGGGCGCCATCATCCATCCAATTCATAAATCAGGATCTCGCGCCTCGCCAAATAGTTACAGACTTATTGATCTTTTGGACATTGAGGCAAAGCACTACGCAGGCCTCCTTCTGAAGGACCTGAGGCTATGGGTAAAAGACCATAACCTGATGCCGATGAATCAAACAGGGTTCGTTGCTAATTCAGGGACTAGGACTAATCTGTTAGCAGTATCAACCATTGTCGACAAAGCATTTTTAACATCTAGGTCAGTGTTTGCTGCTTTGTCGACTTAAAAGCAGCATTTGATAGAGTCCCTAGGGCGGCTTTATGGGTAAAACTAGGGAAGTGGGGGATTCCAGGTAATTTGTTAGAGGCAATCATCCAATTACACTCCTGCACCTGGTCCGGTTGAAGTTGGGGTCCGGCACACTTCTCTTGCGTAAAATTATGACAACTAGAGGCATGAAGCAGGGATGTGTGCTGGCCCCCCTTCTTTTTAACCTGTTTATAGCAGATCTGCCAACGATCTTGGATGACACAAACAGTCATCCTCCAAAGGTGGGAGGCTTGGCAGTAAGCAACCTTTTGTATGCTGACGACCTGGTTCTTTTTAGTCTTACGAGGGTCGGGCTACAAAGGCTCTTGGATAAATTGCTTAGCTATACGATCATGAACCAGCTAGAGGTCAACCTAAAGAAAACGCAAGTTGTCCCCTTTGGTAAGAAACATTACGCTGGTGGCGGGTGGACATTTAACAATGTAAACCTCGAGAGGAGGAGCTGGCCGCGTGAGCACAGAGCTCCCGGGACCCTCGCCACTCTTCGCAATTTATCCTGACGTTATCCTGAATGTTCAGATGGGCTTTTGAAGATGAACTTCTGCTGATCGCTTTGCTCTTTAAAAATTTTGATTTGGACTTTGGGAACCGAAGTTACGTTTATCCGAACTTTTGAGACCCACCTCGCGGTAAGCCGGGGACTTGGCAAGTTGGCACGCCGGGACGGAGTTGAACAACAACGGCTGAGGGGTCCACCCCCATAGCCCTGCATCGGCTTTCAGTTTCACTTTTGGGTCCTGGCATTGTCTGACTGTGCGACAGTTCCGTTCTGTTGGAGATTCACCCAGGCTCTGTTGTATCAGAGTGTGCCTTCTCTCCTCTACGCAGTTGTGTCGAACTATATCTTTACCTCGGCCGCACAAGCCTGCTTTTGTGGACTTTTGGTGACTTGCCCGCAGGCGGCCATTTTTACTAGGTCTCACTGGCCCCTCCGGGGCCTATCTTCCAGTATGGCGGCATGGGCCGATGTTGAGAAATGGAAAACTAAGGCGCCCATTCACAGGGGATCGGTCCAAACCAATGTCATGGATCGGTATACACAACCTAAAGGATCCCCTGGTGGCGCCAGCCGTACCCCGGAGGACGCCAAGGAAGATTCAACCGTGCCTACTTATCCGTCTCTTCAAGACGTCATGAGCGCCATTGCTAGCATGAAGGAGACCATGGGCCAGCAGTATGAGGCTCTAGCTCACAAAATCGACACGGTTGCTATCGATGTCACCTTGATCAGGGCCGATTTGTCTAAAACCAACGAGAAGGTGAAATTGTTGGATTTGAAGACTTCTAGCCTCACAGCGGATGTGTCGGAACTTCAAACTGAGATTGGCAACCTGAAATCAACTAACGATCTCATGTCTCATCGACGGGAGGATTTTGAGAATAGGGCAAGACGCAACAACATCCGCGTCATAGGTGTCCCGGAAAATCACGAGAACCATGCGATGGACCTCCTGGTGGAAGACCTTGTCTTGAACCATCTTGCCCCTAAAGGACAGAGCAAGTTCTTTGCAGTAGAGCATACCTATCGCGTTCCGGGTGGAAAGCCGAAACCGGGCGCCCCTCCGAGGCCTTTCATTGCCAAGCTCTTTCACGTCAGAGACCGGGATGTTATCCTGCAGGATTCGAGGGTGAACGGCCCGGTAAAATTCGAAAACTCTACAGTTAACTTCTACCCAGATTTCACTCAACTCGTCCAGAGGCAAAGGATGGGTTTTCAGGGTGTGAAGCGACGTCTCCGTGACTTGGGCCTGAAATACGCGATGCTGTTTCCTACCAGGCTTCGTGTGGAATACGAAGACCGGACATTTTTCTTTGCCCAACCAGAGTATGTGAGTGACTGGCTGGACTTTCTGCCTGCCCAGGACAACAGAACTGAGCACCCTGGTGGTGCCGAGGGTGGTGAGCCGGAGCAGAAATGATGACTCGGCCCCTGATTTCCAAACACTTGACTTTGTGCAGCTTGGTTCTATTATCTCCTTATTTTTGTATTTCATTGTTGTGTGCCTGAGGGTGGCGGGGGTTGTGGGTCTCTTTCCTTCTCCAGGGTCTTTTTGTAGATTGGGTAATGGTAGGGCCACAGGCACACTGCAAGTTGGGGTGGCTTTCTAGTCTAATGCAGGGGTGCAGGGAGGGGGGGGTTGTAACGGGATTCGGTTGGGGGATGGAGAGGGGTGTTTGTAAGTTTTGTTTTTCTTCTTCAAGGCAACGTATTGTTTTTCTCTATGTTTCAAATGTTGTGCTCTTTGTGGGGTGAGTTCTGCATCACTTGTTGGGATGGGGGGTAGTGGGTTGAGGTTAATATCTTGGAATGTTAATGGGTAGGGTGATAGGATAAAACGGGGTGAGGTGCTGCAATTCTTGCGTTGCCTGTCCCCCGAGGTGGTTCTTTTACAGGAAATGCATCTGGTGGGCAACACGTGTCATGCCATGAATAGGTGGGGTTATCGCCATGTCGCACACTCTGGTTTCACCTCAGGCTCTAGGGGGGTGGACATTCTTGTTCGGTCCTCTCTTCCCCTGGAGATAGACGATGTAATCCTCAACGACAGGGGGCGCTACGCCGCCGTCACTGGCAGATGGGAGGGTAGGACTATTTCATTGCTCACTATATATGTTCCTCCGGGCCTCCAGACCTCCACTTTTTCAGATATTGGGCGAGATGTGGTGAGACTTCCTGATGGTATTTTGGTTATGGACGGGGACTTTAACTCTGTTGTTTCTGGTACCATAGATCGTCATCCCCCCAGGGATCTACCTAAATCCCAGTCATGGCTTAGTGAATTTTTGGACACTTTTGGTTTGGTAGACGGCTGAAGGTTGATGCATCCAACGCAGAGTCAGTACACCTTTCACTTTGGGGCTCATTGAAGTCTTTCTAGACTCGATGACATCCTCATGCCTGCTGTCCAGTCCCCTTCTATTAGAGAGATTCAACACCTCACCCGGGGCATTTCAGACCATTCCCCAGTGTGGTTTCGTATGGATACTGGAGTGAGTAGTGCGGGCGAGTCGCTCCCATAAACCCCTGGTACTTGCGTAATCCCAAAACCTGCGCCACTTTGATAAAGTCCCTAGTCAATACTTCCTTGAAAACAACGGGTCTGTGTCCTCATCTGTGTCACTATGGGAAGCCTTCAAGACTGTCATTCGTGGGCATGCCTTATCCTTGATTTCTGAAGCCAAGAAAACCAAGAATCAAGAGGTTGTGCGTCTTGACGCCGAAATAGTTGAACTGGAGAATGACTTAGAATTACGTGTTACCCATGATAGACTCCACGCCCTTGGTCTAAAGCAGCTGGATTATAGGTCCATTGTCACGGACGCTGCCAAAATAATGCACAGGGAGCAACAGGCCAGGTTATATGATGTCGGGGACAAGGCGGGTAAATTGATTGCGTGGCTTGATAAGAAAGAAAGGGCGAATCGTGTGGTCCCCGTGATTCGGAATTTGAATGAAGAGTGTGTGACTGACCCGAGCGAGATTGTGGAGTGTTTCGCTGACTATTTTCATACTGTGTATTCCCCGGTGTCTGATAGAGATGAGGAAGACTCCCATTTGTTGCTACGCGATATTACGTTGCCATGCCTATCGGAGGTGGACCTAGACCTGATGGAGGCTCCATTGTCTGCGGATGAGATTGCGATCGCTATTCGTTCTGTTCTCTCCGGCAAGGCCATGGGCCCGAGCGGTCTACCCATCGAATTATATAAATTGCGCCCTGATAAAGTCGCACCATATCTCTGAGATATGTTCATGGAAAAAAAAACTATGTAAACCTCGTCACAGGTCAATCCTATAAATACCTAGGTGTCCACCTGGATTCTAGACGTAATCTCACAAAACAGTGTAGTGAGATCACAGTCAAAGCTACGACCCTTGCGGTGTCACTAGGCAAGCTCTCAAAAAAACTCTCAGGCCCAACCCTATCGCCTCTTCTAGAAGTAATGAGAGCGAAAATTGGCCCCAGATTATCATATGGCATAGAGACATTCAGGGGAAAAATGAACACTGCTTTGAATAGGCACACGACAAAAATTTATAAAAAGGTTCTCCAGCTACCAAAGTCAGCAACCGCTGCACAGATAAGACTAGAGATGGGGCTAATAAGCTATGATGCCTCCGACACCGGGGCATACCTGAACCTCTGCACAAACTGAGGCAGGCGTACCCTGGCACATTAGAATCCCTCATCTGGTTAGAAATCTCCCAGAAAAATTCAGGCGGAACATTCAGTCGCCTTTTCAAGGACGCAATCAGCAAATGTCAGCGAGTGACCTATGGGTCCTCAACCCCAGCCAGACAGCTTTTAAAATGGGGATCAAAAAATGTGTGAGAATGAAATCTCTCATTATGGATAAAGCACATTTTTCAAAACGCAGTCATGCTTGGGCTCTTTTAAATTCGTACAGTCAGCTAGCCCCTGCTGCCTACTTGGCCTGTACATATTCATTGTACTTAAAACGTAGTCTTACCACTATCAGAATGGGTGACTGGCGATTTTTGCAAGATCTACCCACATGGCGACGCATGGCGGAGGATCTAACTTGCAGAAGATGTGGCAAAACAGCAAAAACTCTGTTGCATGTGGTCTGTCTCTGCCCAGCCCTTAACTCTGAACGCAGGTCCAATCTCAAAGCTGAATGGAATAGGCTGGGGGTCCGGCCCAGTAGGCAAGCGATTATGGTGGGTTTTAACCCCGAAAATACTGTTTTAAATATAAAACTCACAAAATTCATTCAGCTAGCATACCGTAGTTTTAATCAAAATGGGTCCTGCTAATGCGCCCCCTAATACTTTTAATCTTTAATGCACTCTATACCAGATTTTAATTTTAAATAGGGGCAAAATGAAATTTTTATATAGAGGTTTAGGAATGCTGGTTGTCTTTTACACGTATGGTACCATTGATAATGGGTATATCATAAAAGGGCTGATGAGAAACGTTTCTCGCACAATATGTTTTAAAGCTACCCTTCCTCTTATCACTACCACCCTGTGTTTTTATTTTCCTTTTAAATTGCTATGGAACAAGGAGGCCCAAAAGTGGATAACTTCTACTTTAATTATGGCTGGGTAATTGACTGTTACTTGTATTCTCTTCGCTTTCAAACAGCTGATACACAATGTGAACTTTGTAATTCTTTTAAAGATATATGTTTATATCTAAATAAAGATATTTTTGATTTGATTTGATTAGAATGCGCTGTCACACTGGTAGATAATAAAGCCAAAAGTAGAGCATCTGGCCACTGCAACCCTGTACTTTCTTGTATCTTTGCTAACTTCAGTTTGAGGGTCCTGTTATATTTCTCCATGAGACCCGCTGACTGGGGGTGATTGGCTGCATGAAACTTCTGTTTAATGTGCAGACCCTCACACACTAATTTGAGGACCTTTGAATTGAAATGACTTCTGTTGTCACTCTAAATCAAACGTGGCAATCTTCGCCGTCGCCACAGCCGTAATTTCTTTAGTTGGGTAAGCTCCAATCCATTTACTGAATGCACAAATCACGACCAGCACAAACTTCAAATTGTTTGTTGTTCAATTTCGATTAAATCCATCTGGAGGACCTCGAAAGGTTAGGAAGGTGGGGCAAAGTTACCTGAGACTATATCTGTGCCTTTCCCAGGATTCTGTCTCATACAAATAATGCAGTGTTTCACTAAATGCGTGGCTACTTTAGAGATATTATCAATCTGCCATAGTCCAGTAGCTTACATATTCCTTTGGCACTAATGTGTGCTGGGCCGTAGGCCATGGTAACAACAGGGAGCACATAAGCGTTGGGCAGCAACCATCTCTATTTTCCGGATAAGTCAGTCGATCACCCATCCTCATCCAAGCACCCTGTACTCTCCTCCCATAATGCTAATTGGTCTAGAGTCGCTTCACCCTGTATTTCCCTAACATTTTCTATTGTGTCCTCGAACATTCCATTGTCTGGGACCCACCTAGCGGGACCTGCCACAAACATATTTTTTATCTCCAATCTAGCCGTCTCCTTAGCTGTCTGAGCTGCAAACGTATTTCCCCTCCAAACATCATCAGTTATAGCTTTGTGGGCACTACACTTTATTATTGCCAACTTGTCGGGAAGTGTCAATGCTGACAACTGTCTATGTATCAATGGGCCATTCTGTATTCGCAATCTATGTGAGGTCAAGAACCATCTCGCCACCTAGTGGCATCCAAAATTATGGGCCACCTTAAAGGCATACTGGCTGTCGGTATAGACATTGACAGTCAGTCCCTCACTCAACTCACAAGCCCTAAGGAGGGCGATCAACTCTGCAACTTGGGCCGATTAGCATGGGATAGGGAATGTCTCAACTACAGTGTGCAACATTGTGATTGCGTTCGCTGCTGTGGTAGTGCCCTCTGGTAATTTGAAACAAGAGCCATTGAAATATCCATCCCCTTGTGGGTCAGGTAAGGGAACATCATTCTGGTCTACCCCTTCCCTTTGTTTCTTCTTCAGTCCAAAATAAACAATCATGGATATCATTGTCCTTTTCTTCCGATGGGAGGGGAAGTAATGTGGCTGGGTTCAGAGTAGCACATCGTTTGATGGTAATGTGCGGAGCAAACAAGGTCAATTCATATCCAGTCAGACGTGCACTAGCAAGGTGCTGTTTCTTTGTCTTATTAAAAAGCGCATCTACAGCATGAGGTACCATTACTGTAAGATCAGTATCAAGGACAAGCCCAGCCGATTGTTTGATAGAAACTGCCATCGCTGTGGCAGTTCTCAGGCAGCTCGGGAGGGCTCTGGCGGCGTTATCAAGTATAGCAGAGAAATAAGCGCACAGTCTCTGCTTACCACTAAAACCCTGTGTTAGAACAGAGAGCGTGCAACCATCCGCCTCATGTACACTGTTCAAAGAGCACAAACGGCTTCTGCTAATCAGGAGTACCAAGCACAGGAACAGAGCAAAGCTCAACCTTTAATTGCTCAAAAGCTTGCTGGCATGCAGATGTCCATGGCAGGAGTTCATGCACTTCTTTGGTGGTCAGGTAAAGGAGGGGTTTTATTAGTAAGAATAATTGGGAATCCAGTGGTGACAATATGAGGTTATGAAAAAACAATTTAACGGTGGCCTCTTTACAACCATCTTCACTATCAGAAGCCACAAGGAGGTCATCAACGAACTGCAATAGCACATTACCAGGGGGAAGTTCCAGAGAGTCCAATTGTGTTTTTAAAGCTTGACTATAGATACTAGGGTTTTCTGTATAGCCTTGTGGAGCACAACATAATCTAAAGCTCCTGCTGGCTATGGCAAATCCAAACAGATATCTGCTATCTGAATGGATTGGAATGCTGAAGAAAGCATTCTTCAAATTGATCACAGAAAATAATTTTGCTGATGACGGAATCATTGTCAAGATGGTGGTGATATCTGGAACTAGAGGATACTGGGGAATCACTATCTTGTTAACCTCTCCCAGGTCAATTACGAAGCAGTAAAAACCAGAATGAGCGTCAGAAGTTGTCAAGAAGAAGACTCCACATGTTGAGAAGTGAGAAGGAGTTTATTAGAACCAGATCCTTCAGTGCCATCCACTAGAGTGGCCTCACCAACATTCCAATGTGAGCTTCACTCCAACATTCTAAGGTAGGCTATACCAACGGGGAGGGAAGGGAAGGGGGCACAGGGGCGGGAAAAAACTTACCAAGTTACAACACACCTTCCTACGAAAGGGCAGCAGAACAGGGATATGTGAGTATTAGAGCATAAATGGTTTGGAAAAAACAATGGGAATAACCTGGAAAGAAAACACAGGTTGAATTACAAAGCAGAAGAGATCACAAACAATGCATAAAATCTATCTATGCTCCATAAATTTCCATCTTCTAACAAGACAGAATTATTATTGACTTTCCTGATCCTAAGGGGTTAGAGAAGGAGGAAGATTTGGACTTTAACAGAGTGGGTTTTTTGACGACCACCCAATCCCCAACCATCCACTCCCTGTCAGATGTGCCCCATTTTGCGTCATAATCATTTTTGTTCTTGACTTGATGTTCTTGGACTCTCTCCGTTACAGTGTTCCTTTCCACCCACACAGAGAACCCTCCATTTAGCCAGTTTGGAGTCAGTTTGGAACCTGGGTTTCTTCCTTTAAGAGAAGTAAATGGAGATACTCCTGACACAGAATTGGGGTGATATGATATGACCACAACATTCTCCTTAAGCTGTCATCAATTGGCTCTTTGTTTGACAAGGCAAGTTGAATGGAGTCCTTAAGCATTCTGTTAGCCCTTTCCACTAAACCATTTGATTTGGGGGAGTACAGTGGATATTTTATGTGAATAACAGATAAACTGTTCAGGAACTCTCTCATCTCATCCAAAGTAAATTGCACACCATTGTCTGTTATCAACTCACTGGGTATGCCTTCTTTTGAAAAGGTATCCTTTAAAAACTCAATGAGATACACTGTAGTAATGGAAGGGACAAACCGGGTCGTTATCCAGTGCGAGTGATAATCAATAAGGACAAACATAAATTTTTGAGATTGACTTAATAAATTCAAAGGACCAATAATGTCCATCCCCAGTTTATCCCAAGGTTTGGTGGGAACAGTGACGGGAATTAGTGGAGCCTTGCGGACATTCGTTGACTTATCACTGGCTCCACATGCAATACATTCCTTTACCAGCTCTTCAATTTGTGTGCCCATTTTAGGGAACCAATAGTTTTGAAGAATTTTACTTTTTGTTAAGCTTCGTCCAGGATGACCTTCATGTCAGATTTGTATGATGCGATCCCTCATTCCAGTCGGGGGAATTATTTTATTCCCTCTCCAGACCAGGTCTTCAATTATGGACAACTCGTCCTTCACGTTCCAAAATTCCTGGAGATCCTCTGGCACCTCATTTTTTTTTTCTGGCAAGCCAACGGTGATCATGTCCTTTAATTTTCCCAATACCTCGTCTTCTTGAATGGATTTCAACCATTCGTCTTTCTTAATGGCTGGAATATCGATTGCCAGGATGGTTTCTAGGCATGGGCGGAAAATCCGTTCCGCTCGCGGATTTTGCGGATTTTCGGGAAATCCGCAATCCGCGAGATTTGCGAATTTCCCGCAAAATCCGCAAATCCGCGAGCAGCGGATTTTGCTCGCACTGCTCGCACTGTTCGCGTGAGTTCGCGCCCCGCGAATAAGTGCAAAATTGCAGAAATACGATCTTAGCAAAACTGAAAGTAACTACTTACCAGGTTCAAAAGTTCAGGCTCATCATTAGTAGCCATTTCCTGTAGTGCTTCCTGAGGGGCCCCTCCAGAGTTCAGTTGCCAGTTGAAACTATTATGTGACCCTGCTCTGAACCTCAGAATAGTTACACCTATGCCACAAAGGTCCTGAATTACAGCTAAGGGAGACAAGCAGGAGCCAGGCTGGAAGTTAAAATCCATTAATCAGCCCCTAATTCATTATTGTCAGTTGGGGCAGGGCAGGTGTTGTAACTAATTTTGCAACAATGAAAGCACTTAGCAAGTGCAAAAGATCACTAATCAGGGCGCACTAAGGAAGCAGGTGTCAGCTAAAAAAATATTCTGTGACACATTAATCAGCCCCAAATTAATTCAGGTCACTTGAGGCAGGGAAGGTGTGCTTTGCTTTGCCGAAAATAATGTACACTGGACAACCAGAGGGTGTGGTGATGAAACAGAGGGTGGCATGGGTGGGCCAGAGGGTGGCATGAGTAGTCAGAGAGTGGCAGTGGTGACAGAGAGTGGCAGTGATGAAGAAGAGTGTCCCAAACAGGCTGGACACGTAGAAACAACAAGTTCGCGAAACTTGCGACCCAACAGGTAAGTTCGCAATTTGCGAAAGTGTACAAAACCCTCGCGAACTGGCAGAAACACGGGCGAACACAAAAAAAAAAAAATCCGCAAATTCGCGGGAATTCGCGGATTTTGCGGATTGCGAATCCGCAAATCCGCAAAATTCGCGAACGCGAGATCCGCAAAATTCGCTCATGCTTAATGGTTTCTTCCTCCTCGGTGTCTTCTGGTACATCTACCAAAAGCGGCATACGCGAAAGACAATCCATCAAAGAATTTCTTGAGCCTGGGACATGCATAATAGAATAGTTGAACCCCTGCAGTCCTAAGACCCACTTGGAGATGCGTGGAGTGGTGTTCTCTAAATGTTTGTTTGCAAACAACGGAATCAATGGCTTGTGATCCGTTTTCAGGCAGAAAGGAATTCCCCATTGGAAGTACTTGAAATGGCCTATAGCCCAATAACATGCCAGTGCTTCTTTCTCAATCGTGGAGTAATTTACTTCAGCAGTCTTCAAGGTTCTTGAAGCGAAAGCTATTACTCTCTCTTCGCCATTTACCAATTGGACCAAAGAGGCAACCAGACCTTTATTACTTGCATCCGTAGACAATGTGGTCTTGGCATTCGGATCAAAGGTGTTAAGATGGGAGCCTCCAAAATGGCTTCTTTGATGAATTGGAAGGTTTGTTGATGCTCCGTGCTCCATTCGAATTTGGTTCCCTGTTTAAGTAACTCCCTGAGAGCTTGGACTTGGTCTGTGAAATTCTTCACAAACTTCGACATATACTCAACCAGGCCCAAAAAGGATTTCAGTTCATCTTTATTTGAGGGAGCCGGTGCGAGTTTTACTGCATCTACCAGGCTGGCCTTTTGTTTAATACCTTCACTTGAAATCGTGTGCCCCAGGTACACCACTGTTTCCACACCTATCTTGCATTTATCCTTCTGAGTAGTGACACCAGCATTGCTGAGTTTTGACAATACTTCCTCCAAGATTTTGTTGTGCTCATTTTCAGTCGCTCCATAGATTAGAATGTCATCTTGGAAACAGACTACTTTTTCAAGACCCTGCAAGATGTTTTGCATAATACGATGAAAAACAGCGGCTGCAGATGCAAGCCCAAATGGCAATCTTGAAAATTGATATGCACCAAAAGGGGTTATGAAGGACGTGAGGTGCTTTGATTCTGGATGGAGAACAACCTGGTGGTAGGGGGAGGACAGATCTAAGACTGAGAAAATCTTTGCACCTTTAATGGCCATCAACATCTCATTGATGTTGGTGAGGGGGTGTCTATCCACCCAGATGTTAGCGTTCAAATCCCTGAGGTCAACACAGAGGCGGATGCCCTTTCCCCCCCTTTTGCCGCTACGGACAGAAATCTTGAGCTTATTGTATACGTCCAACATGGCCAAAAATCTTACTGAGTGAGAGATTACTGATAAATGCCAATACCCCAGAAGAATTTTCTCTTAAACCGCTGAATAGAATCCAAACCAGACAGAAGTAATTTACTGTTCCAGTCAATCACAGTTACGGCGAGCAAGCTTTGAGTGAAAATATTAATGAGGGCTGACCAGATAACAAGCTCACTCTGGATAAAAACAAGTGAAAGTTAGGCACACCAAAAATGTCCTTGTTCGAGATAGAACCACTCCAAGCATATGTCGAGAAACAGTTTATAAAGTGGATCCCTGAAAGATGACACATTTAATTTTAAAACGATCCTCAGAAAACTAATCCCTCGACGATGGAGAAACTTAGGAAGGAGCTTGACACTGGATATCAACCCACAAGGAGTTTCCTACCTCTTTCGCGCTCTAAAAACCGTTCGTCCTCCACAGTTTCTTTCAGGAACGCTGAGGAGGAAATCCAAAGACGGTGCCACAGATCATGCGCAGCACTGACGAAAAGAGCAAAACTGAGGAGGATATCAAAAGACGTGCCACAGGTCATGCGCAGCACTGACGTTAAGGGCGGAACACACACACCCCTACCTCATCACGTCGTTTTCTTCAGAGACGGTCCGTCAAAATGAAACTGACGAATCGAAGAGTGAGGAAATAGGAGTAGGCTGTAGCGTCCTGTCCTGTTGCCCTGGAAACGCCTCAGGAAACAATAGCTCGGCTTCCTGAGAGAAGAAAATGGGACTGCTGATCGGATGCAACGACGTTCGATGAAACTGCAGGAATCTTCAGCCTCTTGCACTTCTTGTGAACATCGCGTCTCCTTCTGCATAACAGCTCTGCTTACTGGCTTCACATTTAATCAGTTCAGGGTTCCAACTTCCCTCAGAATGAACTGAGAAAACGATCAGCCTTTCCTCTAAAATTAATCGACTTTTGTAGATGACAAGATAAACTGGGGAAAGGAATCAGCCGTCCCCAGCACAGCAACGTCGCCAATTTGTTAAGAAGAAGACTCCATACGTTGAGAGGTGAGAAGGAGTTTATTAGAACCAGATCCTTCAGTGCCATCCACTAGAGTGGGCTCACCAACATTCCAATGTGAGCTTCACTCCAACATTCTAAGGTAGGCTATACCAACGGGGAGGGAAGGGAAGGGGGCACAGGGGAGGGAAAGAACGTACCAAGTTACAACACATCAGAAGTATCCAAGGGTGCCTTCTTACGAATAGGAAGAATAGGGCTATTACACACTTTCGCCACTGTCTTCTCAACCAGACCAGACTTAATCAAGTCCTGTATTATTTGCAATAAGGCCTTTTCACCTGCCTGTGATATCTTGTACTCTGCGATACGTGGCAATACAGTGTTGTCTTTGATCTGAATAGAGACCAATGGAATCTGGAGTAACCCCACATCCATGTATGTCATAGCCCACAATGTGCGTGGCAGACCTGCACGAGCCACCTTTAGCTCAATGGTGATGTAGACGGCATCTGGGGAACAAAATATTCTTGCATGTAATCTTTTTAACAAGTCCAATCCCATCAAATTTTCTCCACAATTTGTTGTTAACAAAAATGGTGAATCCACCGTGAAGGGCCAATAGTCAAAGCAAAGGTTTTGGAACAACTGGCATGCCTGAAAAACCTACTGACACATTATTTTGGCCAGACAGAGCTGCCCCTGGGACCAGTGAACGAGAAACAGAGCTATTCATAGCACACGTGTCAATTAAAAATGTCTTAGTCATGCCTTGCAGATCCGCAGTGACATAGGGTCCGCTCTGATCTACCGGCACCGGAATTGGTACCTGGCCCTGGATGTCCTAGCTTGGGAAATCCCCATCACTTTGTCCATGTCATAGTCATCATGATAGTACTGCCGTCCTCGGGGGTCGTCAAAATAGTTCCCACTCTGTTGAGTATACAATCTAATCTCTGACTGCATCAACACTCTGCCTCCTCCTCCTCTTCCCTGGCCTCTAAAACCCCAACATCTCGGGCCTCACCTTTCTGCAATAACACCCGACACTCATTACGCCAATGTCCCTCCTGTTTACAATAGGCACATTGTTTAAGCCCAATAGGCACACCTGGAGCACCATCCCTGTTAGACCAGGGTAACTGCTGGTCCGAACCCGACCCTCCCATCGCTACTAGCTGCATCAGCACCCTTGTCTTCAACTCTTTTGACTTCTTCTACACTTTCTCTTTCTCCTCATTCTTCCTATGCTCATAGCACTGTATCATACTCAATATTACTGATGGGGAGAAGGTGCTACAAGTAATTTCCAAAGCCTGCAACCTAGTTGCAATCTCGGGAAGAAAGTTATTAACAAACCTGCTGACAATCAACCGGACTAGCGCCGGTATATAACCGAACAATGGGTCCACTTTGGTAAGTATACGCTCACTGACGTGATTTGGATGAGGATTTACCTCGGAGCTAATTGTACTGTTCTTTCTGAGTGGTTTTAGACTTACCCCTTCCGTCTTGGGTTTGAGGATTGGGGTTGTTGCTTTATACCATCAGGATTCCACGCAGTGGTATAGATGCTTTTAGTGACAGCTGTGTTCCTGACTGTGTAGCAAGGTTTTTTGATCTCTTGACTGGATTCACATTCATTCCATCTCTATTTGCATAAGTCCCTACCCAGTGTTTTCGTGGGACCAAAATTACTTTCTGCCTTGAAATATACTGACGAACCCCTCTCATCTGTCTCGTGATATTAACAGAGACAAAGGGTATCTCGGGTCCTTTTAGAACTATACCATGTGTGGATATGTAGATCTATTCTTCTTCTTTTTATATCATTTACTTTGGGGATGTGGTTGATGGTTCTTTAATTAGAGTGTATGATTTGGATATTTATCTAGCTATTCTTTTGCTTTCCTGGTATTGTATCTCATATATAGCACGCATTGGGATGTGGCATTTAATTCTGTTCTTTGAGCACCTTCTGGCACTTGTTCTTGGGATTGTTTGGTCTTCTTTTGGTGTTGGTTCCTGCAGCATAAGCATGTAGAAATGTATAACTCGATTATGGATATGTAATTATTGTTTCATTGTCCCTTTAAAAGAGAATACTGTCAGTTATTTATACTGACCCCAGATTTAGCCCCCCGTGCTATAATATTGTTCGCTTTGAACTATTTTATTATTGACTCAAGAAAAAGACTTTGATACATGGAAATATTGAACTAATGCGCCCTGACGAAGGAAGTTAGGACCAGATTTCTTTGCCGAAACGCGCGTCGGTGCTTCACTTTTGTTCTGTTGTGTTGTATATATTGCATCTGTTTCTGTGAAGTCTCCTTATTGTTTTTTTGTTATTGGATTCATGTGTTGAGAATTTCTGAGATTGGCAAAACTGTGTCTGAATGATTTATGTGGCTGTTGTGATTGGGCCTTCATGTGTGATGTTTTCTTTTGTTGGGGGTATTGTATATAGTATAAATATACGTGTATAGAATGTACATATAAAATTGGTACCACGATCATGATACAATGTTACTGTGATGTTCTTACTTATCAAAAAACTCTATGAATAAAAAAGAAAAATCTGTTATTTCAATGATTTCTGTTTTGGGACAATGTTATTGTTTGAATTGATATAGGATATGCTACCTAGAGCGAATGGAATACTAGTGAGGGGTTCTGTTCTCGTTATTGACAATCAACCGGACCCCACCCTCGAATGACAGATCCTGACCACTAAAGTCTAGAAACACCCCTTCAAATCTAGTAAAGAAATCAGACACACTCTAGTCCTTCTTCTGACGGCATGCAATCAACTTGGCCCAATCCACTCATCTTGGAGGGATAAGGGAATGCACATAAGTGATAATGCGACCCGGCAAGGCTAATAACTCCACCTTCGGCTTCTCACCTGACTAGCATTCCATGTCCCACGTCCTAATCTGATGCCATGTTCCACCCAATTCCACTACATGATCCTGTGTATGCATTTGCCTCCATATGTCCACCGGTACCCACAAACCAAACAACTCCTCAATATTAGCTAACTTCATCACTGTGGAGGAGGCAGCCTCTGTCAACTCCTTGTAGTACGCAGTTAGATTTTTCCGAGGGTCCGGCAACTGAGCTTTAAGGGATATTACCCTACTACTCTTCCAAGGAGTATATATCCACTGTTCCTGAAACTGAGCATCAACCTGTGGCCTAATTACTGTATTTGTTGCATCGCGCAGTTCTGGTATTTCAGAATATTAAATGGGATCGACCTCCCTCATGGGGTGCTGTGTCCCTATCGTCGGAACCTGTTGGAGCAATCTGCCCCATAACCCACCATTACTAAAAACTTCATTGGGGCCATACCCGTAGCTTGTACACTGTCTCGTATGAGCTTGAGGTGCAACACCCTGAAAATACTGCTCCCACAATCCTATCAGCGTAGCCGACATATGCTTCAAAGGAGAACAGTCACAATACATAAAGAAAACAAGAAATGGTCTACGTTATCTAATCAAAATCAGACACCATCATTAAACCATTCAAAAAATGGATGTGATTTTATTCCATCACAATATTGAAGTAAATTAAATTATATGGTTCAATGTATTTCACATTTGGATATTTTTGAAAGACAGATGCACACAGGGTGGAGTGATGAATGCATGGGAGGGATTTGAGAAAAGGGACAGTAGTACACATATATACATCAGCAAGCAATAATTACAACCAATCCAGCCAGATGCCTGGCATATACATAACAGACAAATCATAACATAATTGAGTAGATGCTGATATACACTCTCTGTCATCTATGTTTGATAATAACACAAAACACTGTCAACGTTTCGACTCCTATATAGAACAGCACACATTACACTTTGGGGGTGGGGTCTTCATCAGGACCGAGATGGGGAAGGTAGTGGGCACTGGTAGAAACAGCGAGAAGACTTCAGGCTGAGGATTTAAAAGCTGGGCCTTGTGGGTGCTCAGAATTTTAGTAGATTGTTGTGGTTAGTGATAATCAGTCCAAGGCTGATCAGTAACCTATGGCTGATGGCTGCTGGGAGAACCGGTGAATCAGTTAATACCCAAGGTGCTCTAATACGTCATTGCTTTGCTTCTTTCTGCCATACTCTTAAAGAATCAAACATCGACTGCCTGCTCTTTTTGGCGAACAATTTGTCCTGCAAGAAATTCAATTTTTGTTCATCAAATGTGTCAGTAAGCGGCCACTGGAAGTCAGCATTGTCCTCTGTATATCTTGCTAAACATAATAGGGCCAATCCCATGCTTGACGTAAACATCAAAATTTGGGGTACCCTCCGGAGGCGCAGGCAGGCTCTCTTCTAACTGAGCCTCAGTAGAACAACACAAACATCCAAAACACCCTAGTTTACTTAGACAAGGCATCTTCATATAAGACACATGCGCTGTCCTTAACGGGCAAATATAACACCAATCAGCAAAAGGGTTCGAGAACCAAACCAGAACAGCCCGGGGACCGCACCCTGCAGTCTGGAGACTACAGGAAGTTCAAGAAGACAAGAAGTTCAAGAAGACAGGCTTCAGACCCAGACCTTTTAAAAAATAAGCCGAATTTCCAGTTCGGCTGGCAGATGGTTCGCAAACACTCAGTGTCTTTTAAGGGTCGGCAAACCCCCCAAGTTCAAACCAAGACAGTTTTAAGACCGTACAAAGACACAGCACATGGGCTTGTGCCGTTCAAGCAAGGCAGTGCGAAAACTGCACCAAGACAGTCCAAAGACTGTACCAGGACACAGCCCGTAGGCTTGTGCCGTTCAAGAATGGCACCATTTTTCCTAGAATCAAATCACTCACCTGGTGCACTCAGGTTAAGCAAAGTTATTTTCCACTGCCGACTCTTCAGACCAAACGGTCAAATCCAAGGTTTCACCTTCTCAGGACCCCAGCCGGCGACCACTGGACAAGGAGTCACCCGATCAGAAGGGCGGGGCAGCCAAGAGGACCAACCTTTTACTGTGTGGGGACCCCCGATCCGCCCAACCGACCAGAGGCATCCCTGACCCAATTACGGGTGAGTCGTATCACCTTGTGGGTCCCTATTAGGGTGCCAAAAGAAGGAAGTGGCCCTTAGGGGCCATCTGGGTTACTGAGAACCACATGATATGCCTTCCCAAGTAACACAGAGTCGGTCAGACAGTAGAGAATATAAACAAGCATTTATTAGCAATACTCTGCAGAGGAGTCCAATCTGACCTGCACCCTAAGATGCCTGCCGAGGGACTGCCCCCCAACAGCCTGCAATTCATAACCATTCCTCCAACAACCCCCAACCATGCCCACATTGGAAAATTACTGGCTTAGGCCGAACATGAACAAAGGGGGCACAGAATGATGGGATGCCACCTGCAAGCTGGTACGCACTATCATAGTTTCAAGGTTGCTGTGCTGGGTCTCAGCATCTCCTAATGTGGGAGCAGAGCTACACACATGAATAGGTATGGATAGGTATGCAGAGGCAGAATGGACTGTTCATTATTAAGTCAGAAAGCAACCGTGAATGAAAGAGAAAATAACAACTAAAATCAGCTGAGGCAAGCAAAATTAATAATTGGGCCTAGTTCAGATACAGCCGAATGGGGTTTGCAAAATACAAAATGGAGTCACACTTGCTAACTGGATCTCATGCATTACAAGGATAACTCAGTGGGTTGCATAACGTGAATACAAAGGAGATCTAATTTAGCCGCACACAACTAACCTACTATGGCACGAAACAAGTATATAATGAGAATGGGGTTTTTCAAACCTAACAGAATTGTATCGAGTAGTAACTAGTATTACTGTACAAGACCTTTCTGTACCACAGCATGAAGTTTGTGACTCATGCCTGTAGTTAAAGGTCTGATGCAATATTTCCTGTTAGTAAAATTGAGTCACATTCCTTCTCACTTGGGGAATCTGGATGCAGAAAAACCTGACGGGGAGTAATCAGGTGATGTGAAATAAATGCATGAAATCACGGACTAATTTATTTCTGCCCTTTGTAGAAAATATGACAGGGGCCAAGAAAATGGAGGGAAAATGTGGATTATTTTCTACAAAATTGAAGAGGTTGACGGATAAGAAAGGGGAGCTTTAGGGAGTGCCAGGCTACAACACCCTCCCGCAAAAAAGTAAACCCATTGCTATTCACAAATTACACTTCTAAATTAACTACAGCATTTCAAACTTGTATTTAAAAAAATGTTATTTAAATAATTTAAGCACAAAACTTTTAAGAAAGTGTAATACATATTAATTAAAAATAAATGTAAGTTTTTTTAAACTATTCTTAAAAAATTACATTTATAATTAAAAACATATATTTAAATTGTTAATTATTTAATACACATTTAATTTAATTTGTAAATGTGCTGTATCATTTCGTAATTTTTTGTGTTAATAATAAATACTTTCAGTTATTTCACTTTCACTTTTTATATTAAATATTTGTAATTCTTTTCTAAAGAATACCAAACTTAAAATAATTTTCTCTATACTTTCAGTAGGGAAATCTCCACCACAGCGGCAAAGAGCTACACTTACATTTAAAAAGTTAACAGACGTAACTTCCTTTTCACTTTTAAATTCAGTTTTAGATGCCCGCTCTCTGAACAGAGGGGGTTAAGATATGTAAGTCTACAGTTAGGTGTACATCTCCACTCAGATATTGGGAATAACACAAATGCCCACATGCATCAAGCATTTTTGGAGTCGCAAACGGTGCGATTCCTTAAAATCGGCCGTTTGCGACTCCAAAAATGCTTTTTCAGATGCATCATTATTTTGTAATGAAAATCGCTAATTTTGCGACTTTCCAGAATGCGATTGCATTTAAGGAATCGCAAATTTGCGATTCCTTAAATGCAATGCATCATTCTGAAATCAAATTGCGAAAACAAAGTTTGGAAGTGCAAATTACCACGAGGTTGAACCTCGTGGTAAATTGCGAAAAATGTTTAAAATGTTCAAATTTACATTTTAAACAATGTCATGTTACAGACACACATGTCCTTAGGACATGTGTGTGTGAAACATCCATTTAAAAATACATTTCAGGGGTGCAGGGGGGTCCTATGGACCCCCCCTGCTCCCATGGAATGCATCAACATTTGCGAATTCAAAATTGCGAATTCGCAATTTCTATTGATTCCTATGGGCCTTTTGGCCCATAGGAATCAATGGGAATAGCGAATTCGCAATTTTGAATTCACAAAATATTTGTGATTCGGTAAAAATTGCGATTTTTACCGAATCGGAAATATTTAGCACTTTCTATGATGCATCCCGTTTTGCGAATCCATATTTGCGATTCGGTAAAAATCGCAAATTTGGAAACGCAAAACGAGAGTTTGATGCATGTGGGCAAAAAAGTGTAGATTTACATCTAGGTGCAGGTATAGAATTAGACATGAGTACATTTACAGATATAAATGTACCTTTGTGAATAGGCCTCTACGTGTTATGACAGGCTCAATAAAGTCTATGTACTTTGTAAAGGCTGAAAAACAATGACTAAATTAAAGATACTTAAAAAGCAAAGTTTCTTATTTAAATACATAATAGAAAAAAAGTATTTTCTGGGATTTTAGCCATAAACACATTTATACTACCAGCCCATCAAAAGCGTAGTACAGAGAGTAAAAAGCAACACATTTAGTGATGCTGTAAACAAAGATTTATTGTAACATAGCCTCATCTGACTCTGCCATGGGAAACCGTTGACCTGTGGTGTTGCTGCCACTTGGCCTTAGTATCACAGTGATGGTCACCACTATCCTATCTAAGGTGGGGAGACCATCACTAGATTTCAGTGCCTGGGTGCACCATGAAGAGCATAGCAATCCCCAGAATGGTAATCAATCAGCAGCCAGACCCAAACAGAGAAAACTCCCTGTTTCTCAGGGCCATTCACTGTTTTTTTCAAAAAACAAACTTTTACAGTGGAAGTTAGTTTTCAAAAACAAAAAGAAATAATGAGCACAGCAGGATAACATTTTACCCTTTGCATTTTCTCTCAACCTACAGTGGAGGCTAGAATTCCAACTTCAATGAACCCTCGAGTCTTCAGGATTAATATTTCTTTGACAACTTTGGAATTTCTAAGCAAGCTTCTATTGGGTTTCGTATAACTCTGGTCTATCCAAGAAGCATCTGCCAAATAGCAGTGGCGGACGGTACAGTACGGGGTGGAAAGGTATAAAAAAGAATCACTTAGCTGATCGCTGCATCTTGCCACCTTTTCTCGTGTCTCCTCCGCTCATCTTCAAGGAAGCACCCCTGCACCCCTGAGCCAATCACACCTCTGCAATGCCGCCTTGTGAGTGGTAAGCACCTAGGCCCCCCTGAGGCAATCACAATGCTACAATGCAATGTTGTGATTGGTCTGAGTGCTGTGGGTTGGTGCTCAGACAGGGAATGGGAGTCGTGGCATGTTCTTCACCCAGGCTGTAAGGCACCCTGGGTGGAGAACGTGTAAAGTGTGCATAACTTTTTGCACATCAAGCAAAGGCATAGTGCACACTTTCGGTGGCAGCAAACATTCCTCCTCCCTGCCATCAGATGAGTAAAGCTCTGCCAGGCCCTAACCTGACAATACCAAAAATAAAATTATAATAAATTCCGTTATTATTATTTTTCTTTTACACTGCTCTTGAGCAGTGGCGCGACGCTCATCTACCTTAGCGGAGTACCCTCCACTACCAAATAGTGGTTATTGTACTAGGAGTCCCTTACCCTGTGTTCACACACCCTATGTGCTAGATTCTGTGATTCTGTGATTTTGCAACCAGTACAGTATTGCTCAGTATTGCACGGACAGTGGAAAAATTGTGGGTGACAATCAACATGTCTGAACCATAAAGATTAAGCAGCACAATCTAGACAACAACCAACTTGGGATTAACTTTGATGATTCTAATGCTTTTGCATTCTAATGCTTTGCTGAGCACCTATTGTCCTTGAAAGCTAGTGACATTGTGGATCCCTGAGGTGACGGGGGAAGAAGACAGATAGAAGGATACATAGTATTGGCCTATATAGCGAGATGAGCTAGAAACCGATGATACGATAGACCCCCCCCCCCAAATATATATAACTTGCATAATAGGACCTGAGGATAAACTATCTATAGGATATAGAAAATCATGTTCTGTCTGGTGCTGGCCAATGAACCTTCCAGGATTGAAGTGTGTCTAGCACAAATCTGCTATATAGTAATTCCCTGCAAAATCTCTAAACTGTCCAGTGTATGGCCAGGAAGTTAAAATGAATCATACTTAATAAGAGACGCCTCATGAATTACTAAGTATAGAAACTGGTGTGTCTCCATTGCTCACTGGGCTTCATTTGTATTTCTCGTGCTGTAAATATAAGGTGACAAATGCAAAAACAACAGTTGATGGACAGAATGCAGAACAATGTCACACATTCACCCCAGTACAGAGATCTGGCCCTAAATCCATCGTTTTTTTGCTCTCCACACCACCCCAGTTCAGACATGGCCATATGCAAATCAGCCTTGAACCTGTGCCTCATGGGAACAGTCCAGCCCGAACTGCCAAGCCATGTCTTTCCTGGACCGGAATCAAGCATTCCAGGACCGGTTTCTGGCTTTTAGCCGTCTTCAGCCAGGATAGCTTGACTCTAGTGGTGTGAAGAGCATGGGACTCACATCTGAGCATACCCATCCCACTCGGGGTGACAAATGCAAATACAACAGTTGATGGACAGAATGCAGAACAATGTCATACATTCACCCCAGTACAGAGATCTGGGCCTAAATCCATCGTTTTTTTGCACCACCCTAGTTTAGACATGGCCATATGCAAATCAGCCATGACCATGTGCCTCATGGGTGAAATGCCAGAAACCGGTCCTCGGAAGTTTGTTTCTGATCCAGGGAAGGCATGGCTTGGCAGTTCGGGCTGGACTGTTCCCATGAGGCACAAGGTCAGACTGATTTGCATATGGCCATATCTGAACTGGGGTAGCAGAGTGGGCTAAAGAACGGTGATGGATTAAACCCAGATCTGTTGACTGGGTGTGAGTGTTTGATTGGTTCAGATGCTCCGTCCATCACCACCCCCTTTTGCACCACTTTGTTTGCCATAAGTTGGCAGGGTATTCTCAGACGTAAGTCCCTTGCTCACTTTGCCACTGGATTCAAGCAAGCCGGGCTGAAGACGGCTGAAATGCCAGAAACTGGTCCTCGGAAGCTTGTTTACGGTCCAGGGAAGGCATGGCTTGGCAGTTCAGGCTGGACTGTTCCCATGAGGCACAGGTTCAGACTGATTTGCATATGGCCATGTCTGAACTGGGGTGGCAGAGTGGGCTAAAGAACGGTGATGGATTAAACCCAGATCTGTTGACTGGGGTTGAGTGTTTGATTGGTTCATATGCTCTGTCCATCACCACTCCTTTTGTACCGTAAATATAAGGTGCACTTGTTTAATATACCCACCTCTGGGTCTGACTCATCAAACCTCTCTGGAAGATATTGGTGATGTAGCACCTCACATCTACTCGTAAGGCTTCTCCAATCCTTACTTGAGTTGTACAGAAGAATATTTATACATTTATGGATGAATAACTAAATGAGTCTAAAATCTTAAAACGAATGGCATAGCTTTTCTGCTTTATATGGTTTGTACATGGACCATATTAATTTCTGCAGTTAGCATTTGAATACATTTCAGTGGAGGTTAGCATGTTTAGCTACCCTCACTGTCTAGCAGAAGGGCTGAAACACTTATCTGGACTCCCAAGACAGACCCACTTATTGCCTATATGTAACAATGTATCTTGCCACAAGTTAATTTTTAACCTATTAATAACCTATCTAAGTGTAAGTTTGAAGGCAAGATTAAAACATTGTCAATGTACCTTATACAGCACACCTTTAATGCTAGCCTCAAAAATGCTCTTGGGAGAACCACAAAGAAATTATCTCAAAGGAAGAATGGAGCAATCATTCAGCTAAGTTTGGCGTCTTCCACATTAGTAAATAACACTTGTACACAAAGTTGGGGTCTGATGTCACACTAAGACCCTACAAACCAGCATGCTAAAAGGAGATGGTTATGTGGTTGACTTTTTTTCCCTCAATAAGTTGTGCACTCACCAGCAGTAGCAAATGCTGCATGATCCATGTAATGCAACTCAGTTAATTTGGAATGTCCTGCCCATTCACTTTGACTGGGTAAATGATTGGTCGCTACAATATGTGTGCAAATGTTATTCTCTTGAATAATATAATTTGCAAAATAATAGCTAAGAGTATATACCTTAGCATTCACTGTATTGCAGAGCAGTTTATATTTATTACTTTAGTGTGTGACAGTATAGTTGAACAAATCCATTTTTGGAACAAATTTTGGGTGCAAGTTTGAATAGTTGTAAACTTAATGTGGTATAGTGAGGGAGTGTCACAACGTCATTCCATCAGTGTGCCTGAAAAAACTGCAATTTCTTCAAGTGGGGAATTATGAACTTCACACACAAGCTGCTGGTGGGAAACAGTGGGGAACAACGCGGCAGAGCCACGTGTGTTCTAACTTCGCAAGTGCTACCACGTTTGCCTTAACCATGCATGTGCCTTAATCACGCGTATGCATGGTTAAGGCAGTGCGGGTCTAGTTGCTGGCTGGCTGGCGGAAGCAGGAAGGATAGGAAGTGAATCAGTGAGGTAAGTGGGGCCTGGTTTTGGAAGGGGTTAGTTTGTATGGTTTTGGGGGGTCGTGGTAGGTTTCAGGGCTGGGGGCGTGGGTAGTTTTCAGGGATTGGGGTAGGGCACTGTATTTTTAGGACGCAGGGGGTTCTGGGTTGTTTTTAGGGCTTAGTGGGGGGCCGGGTTGTTTTTAGGCGTAGTTTTATAAGTCAGGGAAGGGGCAGGGGTTGGGGGGTTAAGACTTGTCTGTCAAGTCTTAACCATGGATATCTCTTTCCCATACATGCCTTAACAATACATAATTCCTTGCAAAGCCATATTCTTGGTGAAAACTTGCATTGTTGAGACAGCGTGGAACCGGCATCCATCCTAAAGGCATGCCTGGTTCCTTCATACTACCGCTATTGGTGGACAAACATTTATACTCATCCCAATTAACAAAATTGCCTTTGGATTTAGACATTTCCATGGATGCCACTCCACTCCTGTAGTGATTTTTGCCAAAGCTGTAGCTGACAAGGTTTCCAAAACGTTGATTATACTTTGTTGTAGCTCGGGGTGGGTATGGTTGGAGAAATCAAAACTCCTTGAGCTGATTCAAGCACTTGAAGAGGAAGGAGGTGTATCTTTCTCAAAAATGAAACAGAGTTAGATCATAGGCCTTCAATAGATCAATGCTCAGCGCCAATGCCACCATCACCCTATATAACAATGGGACCATTCTAATCCAAGCTTCTAATGTCAGTCTAATTAAGATAGCTATTATCTTCCCATTACTCAAAAAAGCGCTTTCGACGAAACCCAATGACACCTACTCCCACCCCTCAAGCACTCAGGTCATCACAAGTCCTCCCCCCACCTCTCTGGGGAGGCCTTCACTCTACGGATATCACTCTTCTCCTTTAGACGAGAACAGAGCTGCACTGTCCCCTGTTGATGTACCCCAACCCTCCAGACTCCAGACTCAGAAGGTGAGACACATCTCAGGTTCACTCAGCGCACAGCCTGCTAGTCCGATTCTATCTGCCCTTCGCTTGGAGAGATCCCTGTGTGACCTACCATCATTTCTTTCATCATTTGATCCCTCTTCCTTCCTCACCCCTCTCTCCATGCCTCACACTACGCTGGTAAATGTTCATTGCCCCCCAAGGACCATGTTCGGTCAAACCAACTATTTCCTGCCTTGACTATACCTGACCCTCAGATCAATAACCATATCACCCTCGCTTATGATCCAACTTTGATAACCAAAGGTCATGGAACTCCGTTAGTCCCTAATGATCAACTCCCTCCACAGGAATCACTCCCCTTCATCGTGGACTCCACAGGCATCCACCCCTTTCTCCGCTCGCTTTCCCAACTCACCCTTTACCCCTTTAAGACATAGTTGTGCGCCTGGATGATATATCTCTCCAGCTGCAACTTCCCACCACTGAACTACATGACATGAAAGCCCTCTCAAACGAGCTTTTCCCTGTGATCCTCTCCTTCCTCACCTCTGCGAGTCAACCCAGAGGAGCCTCCCTTAGTGTGAGTGAACGCACAGGCCAGCTTCTAGCCCCCTCCATCTTTCAAACCATTCCCTTAGCTAACGCGCCCTCCTGGCCCAGATTTGAGACCTATCTGGTGTCCAATGATCTCATTGACCTTCTCAACTCTTCCTCTACTAGGTCCAACTCCAACATGATCCCGCCGAGAGAAATCCAAACCGTCCAATCTAACATGTGCAGTGAACTTCCGCACAATCTTAGAGGCATCAATAAAGACAACCTCACAATAATGAATGTCATACAGACCCCTTCCCCCACAAATCCATCATGACTTAAATCTCTACTACTCTATTGCAGGTCAGCCAGTAAACACACCTCCAACATCTTCGACCTCATCCTGCCCAATGATTTTGATATTATCATTCTCACTGAAACTTGGCTAAAACCCACCTCCACTCCTATCCTAGACCTCCTAGTACTGCATACTCAAGACATAATTAGGCTAGACAGAGCTCAGAATCTGGTTGTGGCGTAGCCTGTATTCATAGTATACCTTTGTCTCAATATCTCAAGTAACAACCTGCCGGTTTGCAAACTTCACACTTTTTTATCACCCCCCTGGAGACAATCTCCCCTTTATTGAGCAACTAATGGAAGTCATCACTGGCAATGTTGATGATTCAGCAGTGTGCCAAATCTTCCTTGGTGATTTCAACCTTCACTGGTCTAACCACGGGGTAACCTGCCTCAAAGCATTTTTGAAGGATCAAGAACTGGTCCAGCACTGTGCCCAACCAATGCATAATAATGGGGAAATTCTAGACCTCACTATCTCGAAGGGGCAGACCATCACATTGGATACCATTACCCTTTATGATTGGTCCGACCACCACTGTATCTTTTATATTAACAGGGTGGTGACGTTGAAGAAGACTCAGCCAACAAAATCAAAGATCTGGAAAAGGGACCTTAGATCAATAAATTCAATCGAGCTAGCAGCCCACTGTAAATCTGCTGTCTACTCCCAAGCTGACCTGGTTGAGGTTCAGTTACTCACAGACGCCTACAACATCCTATATCATGGATGACATTGCACTGCTCCAACAAAGAAATGCCTCAACAAAAACATCCAAAACATGGTACAACGACAATTTAAATACTGAACGCCGTAACCTTAGGGCAGCTGAAAGTTCCCGGATATCCAAACACTCCCTGGAACAATTAAAACTCCTAAGAGATGTTAGGAGAATATACAACAAACAAATCAAGGGCACTAAGGCAGACTACTTCAGACACCAACTTGATCTAGCTGCAAACCACCACAAGAAACTTTTTGAATTGGTCAATCAGCAATCAGTGGTAGGTCCAAGCCACTCTGACACCAGAGGCAGTCCAACCTCTTGTGATGAACTTGCTTCTTTCTTTACTGAGAAATTAAGACCTCATCACCATTGAACACACTGCGCTCCTCATCTTGACCTCTTTGATAAGAGCAAACCTATCAGCCTGAACACTAAGAAGAACGCGTCATGGGGCTCCTTTACCCTATACAGTGAAAAAGACATTCACAAGATTCTTCAAAACATCAACCCATCTAACCACTTCAGTGACCTGTTGCCCCAGACATCTTCAAAGAAATCAAGAATGTACTCATCCCCACCTGGACAAGGATTGTAAATGCTTCTATATCACAAGGCACGATCCCAGACTGCCCAATAGCAGCTCAGGTGTCACCTGTACAAAAAAAACGAACATAGACTCTTCCGACCTCAATAATTTCTGCCCAATCTCCAACATCCCCACCCCTGCCAAACTATTAGAAAATTGCGTACAGTTCCAACTTTGAGCCCACATAGAGAATTTCCAATTTCTTGACCAGCATCAATCCGGCTTTCGGAAGAGGCACAGTACCGAATCAGCTCTCACGCACGTTATAGATGACATTTTAAAAATGCTTGACCAAAATAATTCCTGCCTTCTAATCCTCCTTGACCTTTCCTCGGCATTCGACACAGTGAATCATGATGATGGAGCAAGGTTTCACATATACAGAAACTTGCTTGGACTCGGCCCTCTCAAAATAACCTATAACATATTAACCAACATGTTATATCCAATAATATTTGCATTACACAACATATTTAGAGAGCTGGGGAAGCTTGCATATGTGCTTTTACTAACATTAACGTAAGTGTCTTAAAATGGCTGCCAAAAAATGCGGCAATGGTACTACGCATGCATCCGCCACATCTATGTGGTGTGACGTATTTCTGCTTTGTTGGGAATTTCTCGCTTCTGCGCACGAGTGCCAGAAATGGCCTCTTTAAATCTCACATGCTAATGCTTATATTGCTGCTTGTACTAAACTTGTTCGTCCTGCTTGACTATTAATGCAAAAGTTAAAATAAAGTAATGGGGTTAGAGTAGAGATAAGTGGTATACAGTGCGTTCATTTATTTTTGTATTCTAATATGTTTCTCTTTGACTTTGCTGTTAGCTCGTACTTGGGCCTGAATACAGACACATTCTCTATCTTGGACAAAGCTGCAAGTGCGCACTCTAGCTCCGAAGTTGCTGAAGCATTGGCATTGAACCCCAGCCAAGAATCAACTTACCCACGATGTCTATGAGAAAATGCCCTTCTGACCTCAGGAGGAACTGAAGCTATAAAAAAAGTAGCAATGTGTTGAACATCATTGCTGAGTGGAAGAAAAGTGCATGGGAAAATAAATTATGGGCGATAACCAAAATCAACTGAAACTAATATTGAAATTACCTCATCTTGGTATGGTTTGATGACCTCTCCTCGTCTTTCTGACCAATCACTGAAGGGGAACACATAGATTTGTAACTTTTATGGGGTGGTACATTGCCCTCGAATTGGTATAACTAAGGTAGGTTTAGATAGAGAAATTGTCTGACTTGTCTGAATAACTGACCTGTCACTGAACCAACGACTGCTATAGGAGATCAAGAGCAGAGGTGCTGCCAGGGCAGTCTGTCAGAAGAATCGAGGTGTTGGGAAATTATCAATTACCCAGTCTGGGCACTAATTGACTTTCCAGAGAGAGAGGGGTGTGATCCTGGCGTTGCACTTAGAGGAGGTCACCTGTCCTGATCTGCACCTTTCTTGTCCCGTGGGCACCTGATTAGTCGGGAGCCTGGTCCATATTTGCCCCAGCCCCTGGCCAGGATTGGTCATTGCACCATTCTAGGTAAATATAATCCATGTGGTATCTCCTTGTGCTATTTCCCTTTCTCACCTTTCCCAGGTACCGATGTTTAAAGGTGTTACTGTGATTTCTTACAAACTTTATGTCCTACTGGTTAAATTCTTGCTTGTAAAATTTATGGTCACGGTATTGTGGCCTTTTTCATTTTGACTCAGAAAATCTTTCATAGATAAAACTTCAAAAATTGTCTCAGAGTCTGTGGTTATTACAGGAAAAGTAAATGTGTTTAAATATTTCCTGTTTATTCTAAACTCCTTTTTCGATCCCTAGGACTTATAGCAAAGGTTACAAGGATTGGTAAGTCATGGTTTAAAGGTATAAGTCCTAAAAGGACCTCTAGACACTGATAGGGTGATTAAGTTAGTAAAATCGCAGGCAGGATTGCTAATTCAAAGTGTTAGTGTTATATGGGCCCAGGTGAGAATGGTCAAACTGAGCTCGTTGTCCCTCCTATCCATTCTGAAGAACAGGATGGGTTTCTCGGGTGTGTGTTCCAATGGTTCTTGTCCTTCGTCCAACACAGATCACAGAGTCAAGGCAAACCACTTCCTCTCCAATACTCTTGGGTGTCCTCTAAGGGGCCGCCCTATCTCCTATCCTCTTCACCCTTTTTCTGGAACCACTAGCTAACTCATCAAATTCCACAAACGTTCTCTTCCATATGTATGCGGACAACACACAAATTTATCTGAAAATCTCATCCCCGGATAACATCATCTCGCTCAACACTACCCTAATGTCTACTCAAAATTGGTTAACTGAGAACCATCTCCTACTCAACATCCAAAACAGAATTTTTTCTCATCTCTCCTCCGAATCACAGCCCCAAGCTGGACCCAAGTTGACTCTCCTCACTACTTTCAACTGCACCCCTTTCATCATAAACTCAGCCAAATCTCTCGGTATCACATTGGACAAGCACCTGAATGTGAAAAACCATATCAGCAATGTGTGTAATAGAGCCAATCACATGATGAGGACACTTAGAAATATCAAACCATTCCTCCCACAAAAGGATTTCAAGCAGGTGGTTAAAACACTGTGTAGTAATGGACAACACTACATTGAAGGTAAGTGAGTTCTTTATTTCTTGGTAAAGCTCAAGGATGTCGTCAGCTGTCTTCACTCGGTGGCGCTGCTCTGTCAACATTCCAGAGCGAGCGCCGCTTGACAATAGGAACATACCAAGTACAGTAATAAGGGAGGGGGTAAAGGGCACAGGGTGGGGAAAGGGCAAGGGGCAAGTTACAACACTTCATCCTCCCTATAGAACAGACAATAGAAAGGGAAAATTATGCAGGCCTAAACAGAGACCTAAAGTAGCTATCTCATTACAAACTGTTTTTGCCATTGGGGAGCGTGCCTTTGCCTACCACTTCTCCTGTCCACTCTGGTCTCCCCTCTGATGTCTCCACCCTCATACCTAGCGGTGTGTGGCCTGGAAACCTCTCTCCCTGCTGGCACAACCCTATCCTGGCTCCACATTCTTCCATCTTCCATGACTACTGAATTCTTGTTGAGAGTCTTAATAGTGCTGGGGGCATAGAATTTGTCTCCTCCAATTCTCAGTCTTTCCGGTTTTTTTATATACACTCTTTGACCTGGCTGGAATCCTCTCTCCTTGGCTCCCCACTTCTTGTCATACCAATCTTTGTATTTGCGTTGGCTGGCTTCAATCTTCCTCTTGATCACCTGGGGGTCAGCTTCCATTATTTGACTTCTTCCCATCCAACTAGGTGTGAGCTTAGTGCCTGCTTTCCTTCCTCTCAGTAGCTCGAAGGGTGTGCATCCTGTGGTAGACTTGGGTGTGGTATGGTAGGCCCACAGCATGTCCCTTAACGCTTCCTCAATGTTCCGTCCCGCTTGTTTTGCCAGTTGTATGCACTCTTTCACCATGCGGTTTACTCTTTCCACCTTGCCGTTGGCCTTGGGGCAGTACAGTGGCGTGCGGACATGTGCAATGGAACAGTCCTTGAGGAATTCCTTCATTTCTTCAGATATAAGTTGTACGCCATTATCCGTCACCAGAGTCTCGGGCACACCTTCTCTTGAGAACACCTCTCTCATGAACTCAATGATCGTTCGGGTGTTCACGTTGTGGACTACCTTGTAGGTCACCCAACTAGAATAGTAGTCCACCATGACAATGAGGTACCAGTCTTGGGACCCTCTTCCCTGTATTGGCCCCGTTATGTCCAAGCCGAGCTTGTTCCACGGGGCTTCAGGTACCTCCACAGGTGCCAAAGGTGCTCTTCTCACGGTCTTGGACTTGTCGCTCAAGCTGCATGCGTAGCAATCACGCACTTTGTCCTCCATCTCACTGTCCATCATAGGGAACCAGTAGTCCGTACGAAGTCTGGCTTTGCTCAGGCTCCTTCCTAAGTGACCTTCGTGAGCCAGCTCCACTATTTGGTTTCTCAGGGTTTCTGGAGGAACTAGTTTTCCGGACTTCAATATTAAGTCTCCCTCCACTGATAGATCCTCTCTCACGTTCCAATATGGCTGGATCTCGCTCTCCATGTCTTTGCATTTTTTCGGCCAGCCCATGAGTATGAACCTCTTTACTTTCTTCAGAGTCTCATCCTGACCCATTTGACTTTTCCATGTGTCCTTTTCTATGGCTGCTAAACGCAACTCCAGGACTGGGTCACCTCTAATCTTCTCCTCCGCTTCTTCCTCCGCCGGCGCTCTCGACAGGAAGTCAGCTACCCTGTTCTGCTGTCCTGGAATGTATGTCACTCTGAAATTGTAAGCTTGTAATCCTACAGCCCATTTGGCTATACGCGGCGTCATACTCTCCATATCTTTCTTTGTGAATAAAGAGACTAACGGTTTATGGTCAGTCTGCACTTCGAAAGGAGTTCCCCAGATGAAGAATTTGTAGTGGCAGACCGCCCAGTAGACCGCTAGTGCTTCTTTCTCTATGGTAGAGTAGTTTTTTTCTGATGTCGTGAGAGTTCTGGATGCAAAGGCCACCACCTTGATTTTGCTTCCTTCTCTTTGTGCTAGGGTGGCCCCTACCCCCCGGTTGCTGGCATCCGTAAAGATGATAGTCTCTCCATTTGGGTCAAACTTCCCAATGAATGGGGCTTCGATGATGGCCTTCTTGATGTCTTTCATTGCCGTCTCTTGATCCTTGCCCCAATTGAAAACACTGTCTTTTTTAATCAAGTCTCTTAGAGGCTGTGACACCATCGCAAAATCTTTAATGAACTTGGCCATGTATTCAGCCAGCCCCAGGAATGACAGAATGTCCTCTTTAGACTTAGGAGTAGGAGAATCTCTCACCGCCCTGATCAGGTCACTCTTGGGTTTGATCCCTTCTTCAGAGAGGGTGTGACCTAGGTAGTCTACGGCACACACACCTAACTTGCATTTAGAAGGTTTTGTGGTAAACCCCACATCTCTCAATTTCCTGAGTACCTCCTTCGCCATTTCGTTGTGCTCCACTTCATTGCCCCCATAGATCAGTATGTCATCTTGGAAGCAAAGGGTGTTCATGCAGTCCTTTAGTACATGTTGCATGACTCTTTGGAAGGCCGCAGCTGCCGACGCCAAACCAAATGGCATGCGCAAGAACTTAAAGTTTCCAAACGGGGTAGTGAATGCAGTGAGCAGTTGAGAGTCCGGGTGTAGTCTGATTTGATAATAGGCTGACGATAAGTCTAGCACACTGAAATATTTTGCTCCCTTAATAGTGCTCAACATTTCGCCTATTCTGGGAAGTGGATATCTGTCCACCAGGATGTTGGCGTTAAGGCTCCTCAGGTCCACACAGAGCCTAATGGTATTCCCTCCATCTTTCGCCGTGATCACAATCGGGGCCAACCAAGCTGAACTTTCAATCTCTTCGATGACTCCCTGACAAATCAGTCTCTGAAGTTCCTGCTCCAGGGGTTCTCTCATGCGCAAAGGTATGGATCTTGTCTTATGCACCACGGGTTCTGCCCCCTCCTTGAGAATGATCTTGTGCATATAATTCTTAAACACCCCTAGATTGTCACTGAAAACCTCTTTAAACTCTTCCATGAGGTTACCTGCTATGCCCAGTGGATCAACTAACAACACCTGTTCTGAGTTATTGGGATCTAAGGTGATGCCTAACTGTTTCTGATGCTTCCAGCCCAACAAAGTGGAGCCCCTGGAGGATACGTACACCTTTCCCACTGTGTGTCTATCCTTAAAGGAAATCTTCATCGTCACCATGCCCTCCAGTGGTATTCTCCCCTCATTGTACCCCTTGGGATTGATGTCAGGTTGTAACAATTTTACAGAGTGATTGGCAAACTTTTCTTCAAAAACATTTTTATCCACCAGGGTGTAGGGTGAACAAGAATCAGCATACATGCTAAATTTGACTCCATCTAGGAGTACATCACATTTGGGATACGAAATCACTTCATCTTCCTCATCCCCACTCAATTGAAAAACATATGATCTCTCCCCATCCTCCCCTTGGGTGGTTTCTTCAATGACATTCACTGACTTGCCTGGCGTCTTACACACTTTGGAGAAGTGCCCCCACCTGTTGCACTTCCTACACTGTACACTCCTAGCTGGACACTTCCAGTTACTTGCCAGGTGGTTGGGACTACCACATTTAAAGCACACGATGGGGCCTGACTTACTACGCCCCCCTTCTTTACTTTTGTCCCCTACTTTACAGACGGTCTCTCCCTCAGAACTAGACTTGTTTTCCGTCCTCTCCTTACTCGCCCCCTCAGTTAATTTCATTTCCCTGATACATCTCGCAGTATGTTCTAGGCCCTTGGCTATGTTAACAGCTTCATCTAAGTTCGGATTCTTGGTGAGTAACTCCTCCTGCGTCTTAGTGTCATTGGTGCATCGCACCAGTTGATCTCTAATTAAAGAGTCGGTGAGTTGCCCAAATTCGCACGTGGCAGACAGCCCTCTCAGTACCGCTACGTAATTGCTCACTTTTTCTTCCCTTTTCTGCACCCTCTTAAAAAACTTGTGCCTCTCCATTACCACATTTATCTTCTCCTTAAAATGTGCCCCCAGTTCCCTGAGTGTACTTTCATATACATTGACACCTTCTTCCACTTCCTCCTGGTCATCATCTACTAGCCTCCCTGTTATGTCTTCATAGATCTTTCTCCCATGAGTACCCAAGTTGTGGAGTAGTATGTGTTGCTTGCGTATATTGGTGTAATTGCTACCGCCTATGGCAATCAGATAAGATTTGAATATGCCTTCCCACCTTCTCCATGGAATGTCAGGTTCACCTAATTCATTTAGAAAGGGGGGAGGTTGACTCATGCCCGCCCCCGCCATTGCCATACAGGTGAGGTATACCTGAAGGAAAAACTTGCCTAATAAACAGACAGCAGAGATGCAGAGGAAATCTAAATAATAATATGAAAACACTGCAATTTATCCCCAGAGTGTCCCCGATAAATATTAATGACTCTCTACATTGTAAACAACACAAAAATATGTGAGAGAAAACAACAATTATGAAGGTTGTAGAAATAGTCCCCTTTCTACTTCTTCACACTGCCTCTCCTCAGACCAATGAGGTAACTGGCCCCCCCCCCACCACTGGCGGGACCTTCCTGTTGAGGAGACTTCCTTTATCACAATCCTCTCAAGTCCACCGGCAAGCTCGTGAAATTTCGTTATAAAGGCAGGTGAGCTTCTCCCCTAAATGTGCACATAGCTCTATGTAGCGTAGGCTCGGAACCAAAGGCTTAGACAGGAAATGCAGCGCGATGTGAGTCTCTCACGAGGGAATCAAACTGCCACACCTCGCAGCCCTGACAGAGAGTTCTGCTTTCACTTTCCGCTTCTCTCCGCTGACACTGATGAGCGTGTTGAACACAGCGCGATGTTAATATTTTCCCTCACGCCGCTATCTGAAAACGAGGGATTCTTCGTAGAAGCAGCTGTTTTCACCAAACACAGCCTGCGCGCTAGACCGTGCCCGACCAGGCACCCGACTTTACCCTTAACGCGCTGAAAGCAAGAGCCCCACTAGACTTGTGAGGAGGGATCCCGGTGCCCGACCCGACACCCGACAATGGTCCCCACCACCCTATTTGACGCAGGGGCTGACTCTGAGGGTACCGACGCTCTTACTTGAAATTGACAAGAGTCGTCTCATCAATCGCTCGTGGTGCCTCAGTTCACTGCTTCAACGCTTGTCTCCGTCAAATCTTCCAGAAGACGTCAGTCACTTCAAATGACAGCAATCACTTCACCAGGGGAACGACATCCGCTGTCCCTGGCACAGCTTTCCCGGTCCTCGTCGCCAAAGAATGTAGTAATGGACAACACTACATTGAAGGTAAGTGAGTTCTTTATTTCTTGGTAAAGCTCAAGGATGTCGTCAGCTGTCTTCACTCGGTGGCGCTGCTCTGTCAACATTCCAGAGCGAGCGCCGCTTGACAATAGGAACATACCAAGTACAGTAATAAGGGAGGGGGTAAAGGGCACAGGGTGGGGAAAGGGCAAGGGGCAAGTTACAACACACTGGTCTTGCCGAGGCTAGACTACGGCATTGCTACGCTTTGTGGTCTTCCCAAATACATCATGGTTCCACTAAGGGCATCACTGAATGCTGTGGCCAGACTGGTCATAGGTATCAAACGCAATGAGCATATATCCCCAGTCCTAAAATCTCTCAAATGGTTGCCTTACAAAGCTCGAATTCAGGTAAAGATGGCCGCCATGGCGCATAAAGCCCTGTATCTCAAAACTCCCAGGTACCTAGCCAGAAAAGTTTGAATTATCCTTTGTTGGTAGAGCCTCAAAAAGTGCAGAAACTTTCCTCCTGAAACCACACATCCTTAGCAAAAAGACAACTTGTCACTGAGCTTTCTCCGGAGCTGCCCCAAAGATATGGAACTCTCTTTCACCAGAGGTGCGCAGAATATCTTCAACAGCTGCTTTCAAATTGGAAGACAAAAGATTCCTAATGAACAAATTCTTAACTTAATTGGGTGTAGGCTTCTCCTGCTCAAATTCATTGATCCTAGAACCATTGCACCACCATTTGTTGCTGTTCTCCTTATTGCATTGTGTGCCCCCCCTCCTAGCCCACTATATTCCCATTTATTGTATTACTCTTCTTGATTTGATTGCCTGGGGACTATGTGATTATTCCTGTTGTGTATGCTTACTTGATGTTGATATTGGATTCATGTCCTTCCGTCCATTCTTTTGCAAAGCACTCTGATTTCCTTTGGGATCATGTTCATGCTAAAGAAAACTTTATGAATAAGTATATGTCTCAGGTGTCTTGGGCGGTATAACTTTACTGCTGTTTGTATCAAGTGGATTTCACATACTGTTTAAATGAATGCTTTTGATGGTGATCCTGTAGAAATTGACATCCATCAACAAAGCACATTCCTTCAAGCTGTTGACCTTACTTCCACGTCCTTGTGTACTGATTCACCATCGCCATTGTTCTTTCTCGGTCATTATTTGGTATTCCAGCTCAGTGTTATTTTGAAGCATTTTCTCTGCAGGCAGATGAGGCCCAAAAGCAAATAATCTCTTCTTTAGTAGGATCCAGTTTGCGAGTTCTTGAGGACCAGAAGCAAATCCCTTCAGGTGGTAGGTCGCTCCCCCACCACACAGCTCCGCCTTTGTGTCCTGCCGCTGCCGCTGCTGTAGAAGTTGAGGCCGTCCTCCACCCGCAGGCTACCACCTGCACCTCATCCCTGGTGGCCAGTAGTAGGCCTTAGGTTTGTATCTCAGTTGCTGTCCTTCTTCCATGCACTGCCTGCATTCTTATCTGTGCCTGTTTTTGCTTGTCTTCTGTTCCCCCTCGCTGCCCCTGATCGTGCCCGTTTTGCCTTATGTTTTCCCCTTGCTGCCCCTGATTTGTGCCTGTTTTTGCTTGCCTTCTGTTCCCCTCATTGCCCCTTCATTCTGTGCCATCTTACCTTCTGTTCCCCGTTGTTGCCCCTGATTTGTGCCCATTTGCCTTCTGTTTCCCCCTCGCTGCCCCTGATTGTGCCCTGTCGCCTTTAGGTGCCCTCGCCAGTCCCATTTCCACTGCTGCGTCCCCTGCAGCCCCCCCTCACTGCCCATTCGCAGCCTCTGCCTCCCGCCTCCCGCCTCCCGCCTCCCAGCTGCTCCTCTCTCCCACATCCCCATATATGGCGGACACGCGCTGCAGATGCGCCTCTGGCGTGCCCAAGGCACGCCTAAGGCAAGGCCGTCTTCGCCTGTCCCAGCGCCAGAACCCCTGATCCCCGCAGCCATCACGACGACCACCACCACTACAATGCCAGCTCACTCCACGCTTTCAAACCCAGACAGACCCACACCTGCTTCAAGGCTGCCCCGAAATGCACACACGGTCCCTTCAACTGCCGGAACTGCAGCTACACTAGCCTCAGAGCCACCGCACCACCCGCCAAGAAAGACCTCAACCACCTCCGATGCATTCTATTGAACACCCGCTCTGCACGCAAACACGCCGTTGAGCTCTGGGACCTCCTCGACACATCATCCCCCAATGTCGCCTTCCTAACTGAGACCTGGGTGATTCACTCCTCCGCACCCGACATTGCCATAGCCATCCCAGACAGCTACAAGATCTCCCACAGAGACCGTACCAACGGAGTCGGAGGAGGAATCGCCATCGTCCACAAGAACAGCATCAGGGTTTCGACCAGCACTGACGACACTCTCAGCACCGCCGAACAGATACATTTCCAGATCCACACAGACCCCAAATCCACCCTCAGAGGCACTCTCATCTACAGACCCCCCGGACCCAGACCCCAGTTCAACTACTCCATCGCTGACTTTATCAGCACGCACGCATTGACATTCACCGACTACATCCTCCTCAGAGACCTGAACTTTCACCTGGAGAACAACAACGACAGCAATTCGACAACCTGGATTGATAACCTCGCCAACCTCAGACCGAGGCAACGCGTCACAAAGCCTACCCACTCTGCCGCCAACACACTTGACCCTGTTGTCTCTGCAAGCCCCTACGTTGACCTTCAGCCACACCACCAAACTCCTCTGGACTGACAACCACTGCATCAACTTCTCCTTCCAGAAACCCACCACACACAACTGCACCCAACAGATCCCTCACCGCTGCTGGAGAAAAATCACTGAAGACCAACTACACGCAAACCTCGCTCCCAGCCCACCCTCCGAGCCCTCCAACACCGGCGACGCTGCCCACAGCCTCAGACGCTGGATCAATGACTGTGCCAACACCCTCTCCCCGCTTAGGAAACCCCCCCACAGAGACACCAGCAGGAGGGCCAGCTGGTTCACCCCAGAACTCCTAGCCTCCAAGCGAGCCTGGCGGAAACTTGAGAAGAAATCGCACAGCGAACAAACTTCGGACAGCCACGCAGCCCACAAGGACGCCACCCGCAACCACCATCACCTCATCAGGACCGCCAAGAGGACCGCCTTCAAAGACCGCCTCAACAACAACGCACCCAATAGCAAGGACCTCTTCAATATCGTGAAGGGACTCTCTAATCCCAGTTCCAACACCAACGACATCCCACTGTGGCAAGCCCTGTGCAACTCCCATGCCACCTTCTTCCACTGCAAGGTAGTAGACATCCATGACAGCTTCAACACCCAGACAGCCCCGACAGACATCAACACACCAGACTCTCCGCACACCATCCACCATGACCCCCTGCTAGCCTGGAGCTAAACTTGGGGGACCCCCTCTACAATAATTCTAGGTCAGGGAAAAGAGGGGTATACCCGGTTTACACACACTCACACTCGGTCCTTTGCTGCGAGGAGACACGGGTTGTGGAAATGCATAAAGAAAATAAAAAAAGTTCCATCCCATAATCAACTAAACTAATACAGAAAGGAAAACAAGGATATTGACCTGTTATTGAGGAGTATTACAATGGCAGCTGTTTTGCCACAGTATTAGAAGGGAAAACATCTAGAATACAAATACTAATACGAGGCTCATGTGGAGATGCCCTAACTTCAAATCATTCGGACCGATATATCTAAAGAAAATAAGATGATGGTATCCATACTCATTCGTCCATGATTTTTTTATGTCCCCTGGGAAAGGAATGCATGATATCTGAATAGGTCCTGAGGAAGGCGCTTTTCTTCTGTTACCTGCCGAAACGCGCGTCGACCTGGTGCGGACTCATACATTGGCAGGAGAATCATCTTGCCTAGAGTTACTCAACTATATACAGATAGTGTGTGAATGTAGTAATGGTGAGAGTGTGTGAATTTGTGTATTTATTGTCAACCAGGGGGTATGTGTAGGAAATCTTAATTGTAATTTGTCTAGAATATTTTGTAGTTAAAGATTGTAAAAATTTATAAAATGAATACGAAGATGAATACATTTAAAAATAAAGTATTTTTGAAAAAATGAAAATATTATATACCCCAAAAAATTTCATGAAAAACTGAACATGAAAAATTAAATGAATAATGAAATTCATTGTACTGTCACTATTGCTTGCTTAAGTGTTTACAAATTTATATAATTATTGTGAGGCATATGAACTAAGTCAATTGATAAATTGATGTAGGTCAATGAGGGAAATCTTAAGCATATTGCGCCCCTGCTAGCCTGGACCAGCGTGAGCATCGATGACACCATGAAGACCATGAGCACAATCCACTCCGGTTTCCCGTCAGACCCATTCCTTTTTTTTTTTTTTTTTTTTAATATTTTTATTGAAATTTTTCCCCTTTTTTCCCCCCCTGAGATGAGGACAGGGCACATTAACATTCATTACAATACAAAATCATGAATAAGTATGGGAATTATACAGAACGTTATAGTCATAAAATAATATCGATTCATACATAGTTTTCTCAAACCAAATCATATAATCCAAATATACACAGACTTCTATATACTAGATTCTCAATTCCATACCCCCCCCTGGTGATCACTAATCGGGTCCTTGTTTCCAGTGAACGAGAGGCTCCCATATTTCTAAACCTAGTTTCTCGCCATTTCTCCCCCTCCTCGCATAGATAGCTGATTCTAGCTTTTGAATAGATAATATCTTCCCCAACCATTGATGATAAGTTGGAGGGTTAGGGTCCAGCCATGCCGAGGCGACTAATAGTCTGAGGATGGCCAATGCTACGAATAGAAACTTTTCATTACCCACATATGTCTCAGGATTGACTCCTAATAGCATGACAGCTGGGCTTAATTCTATTGTTGTTGATAATACATTCTGTAAAAATTGCTCAATATCCCGTTTTATACTATTCAGATGTGGGCAGAGTGAGAAAATATGTATTAGGTCCGCCCCCAGACTCCCACATCTGAAGCAGGTGGTCCCCGTAGTGCCCCCCCATTGAACAATTTTTCCAGGCGTGTAGTAGAGATGGAATAGAGTCTTATAATGTTGAGCCTGTAATGATGATGAACACAACAATTTTCTTCCCATCTCTAATGAATCTGAAAAAATATCCCTGTTTATATCCAAATCTACAGACCACCTGTTTATCCATTTCTCCATATCATCTTTCTTTAACACTGTCATCTCACAGTAGGACCTCTTTATAGTACAATCCGAGCCTGTTTCTATAATATCCATCAATATATTTCTATCAAACCCCAAGGGTCCTCCTTTCCTGTTTATTAGACAACTCCTTATTTGAAGATATTTAAAAAAGTGTTTTGTATCTAGGGTATATCGATCCTGTAGCTCAACAAATTGTAAAATACCTTGGGGGCCCAAAATATCTCCAATCTTTCTTATCCCCCGCGACTCCCAATCTTGGAATACAGCTCCCGAAAAAACCATACTAGGGAGTGAGGGGTTATTTTTGAGTCTAGTGTAAAAATTATATTTCCCAAATCCGATCTTTTTTGATATTCCCTTCCAGACATTATGGGCAGCCATTAGAATCTTGAACAGTGTTCTTTTATGATAACTTTCCTCCGTAAATCTTAAAAATATATTTTCCGCGTTTTTACCTAAAACCAAACCATAAATTGCAAGTGATCCTGCTTTGTCCCAGTCATCTATATCAGCCCCCCCTACCAATCCCAACATGTTTTGGAATGCGGCGGCCCAATAATACACTTTTAGGTCTGGTAAGGACCAGCCACCACGTTCCCGTGGTAGAGACATATATCTCAGTGCTCTGCGTGTTTTTCCCTTAGCCCATACGAAGCAGTTGATCATTTGTTCACATATTTTGAACCACTTGTTTTCGAATAAGAGTGGGATGGCCCTAAATATATACAAAAATTTTGGCAATATCATCATTTTAATAATATTGACCCGGCCCACTAGTGATAAGTGTAGATTTTCGTACCGATCCAAATCCTTCTTTGTTTTGCTTATTATTGGGACGATGTTATTTTCCACCAAATTATTTAACTCAGCTGTTATTTTTATTCCAAGGTATGTCCCTGCCTGAACCACACGGTTGTCGTCACACGGAGTCACAGAGTTTTTAATTATCTGAGTCTTGGAGGCATTTAGGGCATACCCGGATACCCGTCCGAATCTGCGGGCCTCTTCTTCTATGTACACAGTTGTCTCTGTGGGGTTTGGTGTTATCACCGCCACATCATCAGCATAAGCCAAGATCTTACATGGTCCCAGTAATGTCGGCAATGGAGTTATCTCTGGACAGAGCTCTAGTTTGCGGATCAATGGATCCATATACATGGCAAAGAGTCAGACCCATTCCTGCAGCACATCTTCAACAAAGCCGCCAGCTCCATCGCACCCCACCTGCGCCACATCATCAATCTCTACCTCGAGACCGCGACCTTCCAAGAGAGCTGGAAACATGCCGAGATCAACGCCCTACTCAAAAAAACCTAAGGCAGACTCTAGAGACCTCAAGAACTTCTGGCCCATCTCACTGCTCCTGTTCCCAGCCCAAGGTCATCGAGAAGATTGTCAACAGACAGCTAACCCGATACCTCGAAGAAAACAGAATACTGGACCCTTCCCAGTCAGGGTTCTGCAGCAACCACAGCACTGAGACTGCCCTCATCGCCGCCACTGACGACATCAGGACACTGCTGGACAACGGTGAGACTGCAGGCCTCATCCTCCTGGACCTCTCCGCTGCATTCGACACCGTCTGCCACCGCACTCTACACGCACGCCTCCATGCTGCAGGGATCCAAGACAAAGCCCTGGAATGGACTACCTCCTTCCTCTCCGGCAGAACCCAGAGCATCCGCCTCCCCACTCCTATCCAAAACCTCTGAGATCATCTGCGGCGTACCCCAGGGTTCCTCTCTCAGCCCAACACTGTTCAACATTTACATGGCCCCGCTCGCACATGTCACCCGACAGCACGACTGCAACATAACCTCCTACGCCAACGACACTCAACTAATCCTCTCCCTCACCAAGGACCCCATCACTGCCAAAGCCAACCTGCACAAAGGAATGAAGGCCGTCGCCGACTGGATGAAGACCAGACGACCGAAACTGAACACAGAAAAAACGGAGGTCCTCATCCTCGTCTCCAACCCTTCAGCCTGGGATAACTGCTGGTGTCTGACAGCACTGGGGGCACCCTCGACACCCACCGAACACGCACGCAACCTGGGAATCATCCTCGATTCAATGCTCTCCATGACCAAGCAAGCCAACACCGTCTCCCCCGCCTGCTTCAACACCCTCCGCATGCTCCGCAAGGTCTATAAGTGGATCCCAACAGATACAAGAAGAACAGTCACCCAGGCCCTCGTCAGCAGCAGACTCGACTATGGAAACACCCTCTACATAGGAGCCCCTACCAAACTCATCAAACGACTACAACGCATTCAAAATGCCTCGGCATGACTGATCCTCAACATACCATGCCACGGCCACATCACCCGCCTCCTGAGAAACCTGCACTGGCTGCCTATCAACAAGAGGATATCCTTCAAGCTCCTCATCAATGCACACAAGGCACTCCACAAGACCGGCCCAGCCTACCTCAACAAATGACTTTCCTTCTATATCCCCAACCGCCAGCTCTGCTCCGCCGACCTCACTCTTGCCACCGTCCCCCGCATCCAAAGAACAACCACCGGCGGGGGGTCCTTCTCCCACCTCGCCACAAAGACCTGGAACTCTCTCCCACTGAGCCTGCACAGACCCAAGACCTGCTGACCTTCAGGAGCGACTCCAGACCTGGCTGTTCGATCAGTAGTGCCCCCCCCCCCAGTACCTTGAGACCCTCACAGGTATGTAGTGCGCTCTACAAATGTTTTTGATTTGATTTGATTTGATTTGATGTGAGGTGCTGGATTTGGGGATTCTCAAAGCCATTATGCTTTTGAAAAAACAAAAAACAACACCCAATCAGCCGAGAGTCAGTGTTTCTGTCCAGGTGACTTGAAAACAAAATACATGCTAATTGGCTAAATGGCAGCCTGACTGAATACTCTGGATGTATTTATTCTATAAGAAAAATTCAAGACAAGGTCAATTTATCACTACTCCCACCAATGCGTTTTGGACTGCTGGAAAGCGTACTCTGCAAAAATTGTCTTAGTAAACTACTTTCAGATCAAGGGTTTCAAAGGAAAAGATGAATACCTATGAATATTTTACTGTTTATGTGGATGTACAATTTATTGCCATTCAATTAACTTTGCCATTGTAATTAACATGTAATTATCTATGTGTTTATATACGTGCAGTCCCCAGATGCAAACAAATGGCAGAATCAGGTCTATGGGAAAAAATGTAAATTTGCCCCCACACCCCTTTAAATGCAGTTCCATGACTTGTTGGGCTGCTAGTTCACATGCAGCTTCTAACTTTTCCTGTTTGCGCTTTTACTATTATTTTATTTATTATCTTCTCTTGTATGTGCCAATGTTCATTTTCTGTGATGTACCCAATTCTTACTGCAAGTGTGGTATGCACTGCGATAAAGATTTAGAGGTTAGTTTGTGCATGGAGAGGTGCTAAACTATAGTCTTATAACACCGGCCATTAAAGTTCTGCTCCAGTGATAATGGCTCAAGCCAAAGGTTTGGGCCTTTAACAAGGGAACAGGACTTTAATGTCGTTATAGTCCTCCCACAGAGGGCTATACGGCTATTAGAACATTCCGCCACTAGATGGATGAATGTTCTAACAAATAAAACAAAGGCCTCAGTGAACCCAAGGGGATTGAAATCCCCTTGGGCTCTGTAAGGCCTTTGTTCCCAACAACAGCTGTGAACAACAACATTGGAATGCTAACGCTCCGGGCTTCTACCAGCCATTAGAAGCCAGAGCACTCCATTGTTTTCAATGGAGCTCCCAACATTCCAATGTTCTAATAGGTTGTCAGAGATCACCACCTTTGTCTTCCTGATAGAAGACCAACATGAAGGCAATCATTTTGCTGAAAGTGCTTTCCAGATCTGGCAAAGGCCATTTAGCCAAAACTGAAATTAAACTAGCCATCATGTATGGTGGACATGTGGCAAAGAAGTGGATTTATTTCTACAAAAGACAATGCTCATGACATGCAGAGCATTTCCACGAAAGTTGTGGAGAACATTCCTTTTGTTTCCTGTCTGGACCAGCTACCCTTTTGTTGGTGGTGAGGAAGAGCTTCTGATGTAAACTGGGCCCAAGGTGGATGGTCATCCGCTGCTGAGCTAGCTGAGGCTCTGTCAACAGCAGTCTTTAATATAGCTTTACAGCCTGCCTTAGCAGGCTAAACAGACCAATAAAGGCCTGCTTCAGTGTTAAAGGCCTGAGCAGAAGGCAGGGCCTTTAACAAGTGAGCAGACCTTTATTAGCCAGTTTAGACCAGCAGTGGGCTTTGGACTATTAAAACATTCCGCCACTAGAAGGCAGAATGTTCTAACAAACAAAGGACTCAGTGAGCCCAAGGGTATTTACATTGCCCAGGGCTCCATTGGGCCTTTGCACACAGCAACACCTGTGAACAACAAACATTGGAATGTTTGAGCGCCGGGTGTCTTCCAGCCATTAGAATCCCAGAGCACTTTATTGTCTTCAATGGAGCTCCTAACATTTGAGTGTTCTAATTTGCTAAATAATACATTTTGCTCAGAAGCCCGAAGCTCGTACCAGTGATATTAGTGCGCTAAATACCAAGCATGTGTCTTTCTGATTCCATCTCATGCCTTTTTCATCTACCACCAGATCCTACCTGTCCCTTTATCTCACTCTTGCAGGTTCCTGCTTTCTACCATTGTTATGGTGTTCCCTCCTGCTGCGTCCTTCTCTCTACCCCCCTTGTGTGTTTTGCATCCTTGAGAAGTGTGGCTCAATGGTTAGAGCGGCAGACCCTGATGCAGAGGTCTGGCCCGGGACCAGGGTTCAATTCCCGTCTTGGCAGGGTCTTGGGCTCAAAATTCCACGGACCGGATAATTCTCGCCTCAGTGCCTATTCCAATCATGGAGTCCCACTCTGCAACTCTGGGCAATAGCTTGCTAAATCTCCACAACGGCCCCCACAACGCTAAGGATGCCTGGCCTCCACCTTGGGGTTGCCCAGGAGTGGACGCCTCACAGGGAAAGCCAGGACAGGTTCCACAGCGGTATTCGTACAAGCTCCTTGAGACCCTTGCGGGTGAGTAGTGCGCTATACAAGTATCAATTTACATTTTACAATTTACATCCTTTGCTCTAGATCAAAGTCTGAAGAGGAAAAATAAATACTGGGCCACAAAAACGAGTGCCACTGGGCCCCACCTACAACCACCAGCTCAAATTAAACCAGGTTGAAAGAAAACTGGTGTTTTCCCTACATGTTAATACTGTGGTTAAATCATGAGTTTGATGGATGGGATATCTACAGTCAGACTCGAAATGACCCCTTAGTCTCCTGAACAAGGGCAAGTGAAGATTAAGGCATTGTTAGATTCTTTAGACTTTAGTGCAAGGGCAACAAAAAGGTATACAAAAAGTAATAAGAGATTTTCGGATTCACAAAAGAAATATTAGATCCTAAAAAACACAATATCTTTTATTTTTTAGGTCCTCATTCCAATGCCAGATTTCCACGCTTCTCAAGGGGAGAGCAAAATGGCTCTGCTGTTTCGAAGCGAGCGGGTGCAGACTTTATGATATTGCTGAAGAGGTAGCGTCTATCGAGTCCTATGGTTGACTCAGCAGAACAGTGCAGTAATCATTGGACTGTTGAGTCTCTTTTTGGCCATATCTCAAATGCATGCCATTTTCTCACACCATTGCCCTTGTCACATTCCACATCAGACTTACTTATGCGGCTGGCTTCATTGACCCAATCCCAATCAGATGAGAAGCACTTCTTACATTTTTCTCTTCTCGCTATTAATAGCAACATAAAAAAGAAGGCCCTTTTGCCATGTATTCCACTTATTCGTTGCTGAGTCTCTTCCAACTAAGATTAGGGAATGGCTCCCCTTAACTTCTGTGCCCTAAATTTCTCCCAGTGCACCACTGACCTAATTTCAGTAAAGGACTAATTCCTGGCACTCCGCAAACATGTGTTTGTCATCCACTCCCAAGGTTTTGCATCTCTTACACCTCGAAGGACCTTTTATGATCCTGGCCATCCTCAGTGGGCCCCAAAAGCTCTGTGAAAGTATGAAGTGGTTTGGTTTTAAAAACCCCAGTTTCACTGTTTTGTAGGTTTTAAAATCTGCTTTCTGGAATGGGCGACTCAAACCACCTTTCAACTATTCCGGAGGTACCTGGTGAATCCCATATTAGGGCCAAGTCTGAGTAATATAGTAGCCCCATCACCTTATTAGCCAAGACCCATACTTTGAGCGTTGTATGGAGGACCATCAGTTGGACTCACTTGAGAAAGACACTGAATTTAAATAAAAACGTCTCTCCTTCTAGGTCCGTAATAATAGCAGTGTATAACAACCCCCATCGGGTAGCATCTGAAGAGTTTGCCAAGGGCAAAAACGTTTGAGTTGGAAAGCATAGCAATATTTCTGAAAGTTCCCCAAGGGCAGCCCCACCCCCTCATTTCAATTGTTTCCCCTGCTTTTCCATGCAACACTGGTGCCCTGAGGTGCCCAAATAAAGCTAGAAAGTTTTGCCTGTAGCCTTCCAATCTGCTTGTTTGGGGACATCTCTGGAATGGTAGTAAACAAAAATTTCACTTTCATCAGTACCATCATCTTAATGATGTTTACCTTTCCATAGAGACCCAATAGCAAGCATCCCCACCTTCTCAATAGACCACCTATTTCCTTACAGACTTCAGATAGATTTTTACTAGGCAGCTCTTCTAAACTATGTGTGATTTGGACCACTAGGTGTTTGATCTGATATTTTAGATTAAAACTAGTGCACGCATTTGGCCAAGCCATTACTTCTGTGTTATCCATATTTATTATATAGCCAGTAATCTCCCCAAAACTTGCTGCATGTTTTTCATATTTAGGAATTGAATGCTCTGGGTTGGTCATGTATAAAATTAAGTCATCTGCACACAGACCAACCTTGATCTTCAAACCTTGATGTTTAAAAGGAAGCATAGATTTGTCCCATCTGATTGCCTGTGCCAGGGTCTCTATATGCAGATCAAAAAGAAGTGATGAAAGAGGCCACCCTTGCCTGGTACCCTGTGAAAGTGGCAAAGGTGAGGTAAGCTCCCCATTTACTAAGATCCTAGCTATGGGAGCCCTAAAAATTAAATTAGAGGGTACCTCAAATATATCTAGGGTCTCCAAGTGATAGGCGACGTTGACTTGGGGCCATATGTAGGTAATATGTGTTTTGCGATTCTCAAATTGCGATTTTTAGGGAACCGTAATTAGAGAATCGCAAAACCCAATGTAGGTAGGATTAGCAAAATATTTCCAAATCCCACCTATTCCTTATTTGCGAATCGCAAATTGAGGTTCGCGAATAAGGAATACCTTCCCATTCATTCCTATGGGCTAGAAGGCCCACAGGAATGAATGGGAAGACATTCTCAATTTGCGATGCTCAATTAGAGAATCGAAAAGTGAGAATGCAATTTCAAGGTTGCAAGGGTGTCAATAGGACACCCTTTTGTACCCCTGAAATAAACATGTGTGCACATGTGGCACACATACATGCGCTAAGGGCATGTATGTGCACCACATGGCACTTTGAAAAATGCAAAAAAGTGCATTTTTCAAAGAAATCGCAAATTACCACCAACCTGAAAATGGTGGTAATTTGTGATTCCTTAAGCAAAAATCGCACAACTTGGGTGCTTCCTACATTGCAATTAAGGAATCGCAATTTGGGAATTCTTAAATGCATTTGAAAAATAAGGAATCGCAAATTTTGCGATTCCTTATTTTGCGTATTGGTTTTTGTGTGCTATATAGCACACTGCCCAAGTTGCGAACGGAAACGCTGAAATTCTGCGAATTTCAGCATTTGCGATCACGATTGGGCTACCTACATATGGCCCTTGGTCAAAAGCTTTCTCCGCGTTTAGTGTAACTATCGTCAGAGGTGAATTGAAGGTTTCAGCTATAAGCTATATTTCAGACTCAAAATGACCCCCTTAGTCTATTAGACAGGAGCAAAGGAGGACTGAAGCATTGTTAGATGCTTTAGACTTCAGTGCAAGTGCAACAATAAGGTACACAAAAAGTAAAAATTTAGTTTTCTGATTCACAAAAGAAAGGTTGAATACACAATAACTGTAAAATGTTGTGTTTTGATACAAACAGACAAAAATCCGACTCCATTCTCATGAATTCTTAGGAAGGGAAGGCCACCATTTGTCATTGAAGGAAGTATATTTATAGAACGTCCTAAGAAATGCGGAGTTTTCTAATTGCTGTTCTGTTAATCTACCCTGACGCTGGCACAACAGTGATTCATTTCCACTTTTTTTTTACTCAATTTGACTCTTTCCGTGGTACATTTCACTCGTGCACCATTCAGTATTCATATAAACATGAAACGAAGACAAAAAACCATTTTCAGCAAGATGACTAGGTAACGTTTTCTGCTGGCATATGCTATGATCTGCAGACCACAAGTTACAATTCTTGCATAGCTTACTCAGCGTTTTATCCACCGTCCTAAGTCATAAATTGGGCGTGATCGTAAAACGTATCCATTGCGATTCGAAATAACTGAAATATGCCTTAAAGCACGATATTAAAAAAGATATTTTAATATATCAACTTTTCTCTCCAAAGGATCATAATCCGATGAACTCCAACAGTCAGGACACAAGGGCATTGTTTCTCCTAGAGAGTCTGTACGGCCTTGTGTGCATCCTTCTAACAGAGTTAGTCACAGATGGTGTTGTGGAAGCACAGTTCCAGATTTATCTGTCCCAAGAGATATTCCTACTGGCAGCCCTTGGGATCTTCGTTCCATGAAATTCAAGTCACAGGAAAATTAAGTGGACTGGCAGATTGATGCAGTTTATTTTTGATGGTTGTAGGCAGCAGGGTGCCTTGCGAGAGTCTTCCAAATAAGTCTCTGTGGTAATCGAAAAGAAAACTGACACAGCAGACCAGGGCAAGTGAAGCCCATTCTGAGTCTCCATGGACCTCGTTGCCTATGCACTGACCTGGGAGTGAAACTGTAATGGGAGGTAGCATGCAAGATGCTCACAGCTTGATGTAAGTGTATGATGCTGAAAGGAATTGGAAAACAACCTGTGTGTTTGTGTGCGGATTTATTTACCAATATGGTGAATGAACAGAGGTATTGAGAACAGCAGATGTTATCTTAAAACAAATATTACATTATGAAAAGTGAATATTTTATGCAGATTACATTGATTTGCTTGTTCATTGATTTAATCATAGTCTCAGAAAAATAGGCAGCATGTCATTAGCATGTCATTAGCTGTTCCTGTCTTTCTACAAGATTCTAGATAGTGCTGTGGACCAACCATCATTGATTTTAGCAGTCGAAGGTTTCCTCCAGTTAAATAAAACGATGCGACAGATTCACATAACCCTGTTGCCAAAAGCCAGAAGTATAGTCCCCTATTTGTATTAGATGTTCAGTGTTTCCGTGTTAACAAACACTAACTCGCATTGAAACTGTACATTTCAGACCGCACTTTCTTTTACTGTAAAACCTCATTACAGCGCTTAAAATAGCAGAATTACAATAGGAGACACTATATAAAACCAAGTGATAAGAAAGTTATCAGCAAAGAAAAAAAATATTATTATAGGTCGATGCAAATGTGATTTTGAACTACCCGGAGCAAAACATCTCAGTGAACACTGCATTACATATACAGGGGGACCATGTCATATTCCTGAAAATCTACAACTGTTATAGATATAGTATTCCTTCTTTCTCGTGGTTTACATATGCAGATTTTTTTCTTCGTACTAGTGAATTTATTTTTGCTTCAGAAAAAAAAAAACATTAGCTTCCTACCACGTTTTATAGGGTGTCCTCATTCTGGCAAGGTAGCCACGCCTATGTTTTACACAAGCAACTGTATCATGTGATTTTCCATAGTGGGTACTAATGCAAAATGTCTATATATACCTATAAAGGTAGGGTGTTAGGAGGTAAGGAGAGTTCACATTGCCACACCCGATAATTCCACCCCTGCAGCCCACTAAGCTACACCAATCGAAAACTTTCTGTCATAGTGTGATTTTCTCCACATAAGATATTATTTAAATGGACTTTCCTTTTGAAATTACTTTAAAAATTATATTTTATAGTTTCGGTACCCATGCATAACACAGTCATTTAGTCATGCTTTCATTTTCTACTTTTCATCATTTGTCTTTACATTGGGTCAACATAACATTAAGCACAAACACTCCTAAATGTGAATCAGGGACATGCTTCAACGCCTAAAAAGATTTTTCATTCTATGTCTCATTACATTTACTATGACACTCTTTGACATCTTTTCTTCATTTTTAGATGACTCCTAAGGGGGTGGATCATTTCTAGATTTCTGCAGTTGTCCAATGTGATCATTGCTGAGAGTGGGTTTTCCTTTGGTATGGATACTTTTCTTATTTGCACCTATCTGATTGTTGTAGCTCTGTTAGGAGTGAGACTCTAAACAGAACTGATATATAATGGCTGTCATCTTTTTGAAAAATTGTGGTAGAACTCTGAAACAAAAGGTAACCAGTTTATTTTTGTGTAACTCCTGCAGGTGTATTTGATTGGCCCATGTTAGAAATTTGGTTGTAAGACTACTGGGGTCTGAGCCCCAGTCAAGCAGAAACCACAACCCTATGCGGAGTAAGATGCAGGTAAACCCTAAATTACCCTATACTCACCCTCGGGTAGCTTGGCACAGAGCTGTAAGGCTTAACCTTAAAAGAACTTACTTGGGATATCTGGTGGCGCCAGACCGGGCAAAGTCAAATGTTCAGGCTGACTGTGATGAAGTGCGGGCTGCATACAGGGATCCTGTGAGGCCAGCTGAACAAAAGTATCTTGATCCTGGCTGCACCAACCAACATTGAAGATATGGGTCACAGCCGAAGTGATGCGTCTGTGTCGATCCATGCAGTGAGGGGGAAGTGCCAGTCCTGATCCGCGCAGCAACAATGATGGGTTGGCTCCAATGAGCAAAGAACTATGATGGGGAGCTTTGTTGTCATCAATGAGGATGCAGTCGAAGGAGCTGCAGTGACCTTGCGCAGTGATGATTGCAAAGGAGATGTGTCATGGGAGATCCACACAGTGAGAGTGATGCACCAGTTATGATCCACGCAACAGGGGCTATGCATCAGTTCTGATCCACACAACAGCGCAGATGTGCCGTTTCAACAGGGGATGTGGGTTTTGCTGAGGAAAGTATCTTTAGGCATCAGTTCAAAGAGTCCGGGGCTGGGGTGGCACCACTTAACAGGGCAGACTCACAGATGGCAGAGTTCAGGTGCTACAGGTAAGATGGATGTCTTTTATGTCCCTGAAGCTTAAGATCAGGAGGCCAGTCAGCAAGCCTTTGGAGTCAATCTGGGTTCAAGTGAGGCAGGTATAGTCCTTCTCAACCATGCAGGGGAACAGTAGGCAGCAGGGCAGCAAGGCAGGAGTGCAGCAAAGATGCAGTCCAGCAGACAGGCAGTCCTTTATAAGCACAGCATTCCTTTTTCCTGGCAGAGTCTGTAGTATTTTGCATATGTATTTATGCTTCTCCCATGTTGTTTTGCCCTTAGCTGCTCAGCCAGTGTGAATGGCTGCATGGAATGTTGGGGTGGTGATGATAAATGGAATGTTTGGGTGCCTGTGAGGTGAAGTGTGACAGTTGGAGTATGGGTTGAGCAGCAGGCAGACTGCTCCTGGAGGGTCTGCTGTACATTGAATGAATGAATGAAATATTTCTTGTATTGCGCATACTTTGCCCAATGGGCGTCAAGGCGCCTAAGTCAAATGCAGAAGCTAGAACCCTACCAAGTCCTATTCTCTCATATGTATGCCCTCTTAAAGAAGTAGGTTATAAGAGCCTTTTTAAAAGACTCGATGGAAGGGAGAGTTTTAATCTCAGTGGGGATGGAGTTCCATAGCTGCGGAGCAACCACGGAGAAAGCTCTGGCTCCCCATCTGGCAAGTTTAACACGGGGGACAACCAGTTGATAGATTCCTGCAGAGCGGAGGCTTCTTGCGGGGACGTAACGCATAAGAAGAGAACCGAGAGCACTAGCAGGACCATCCGACAATGCTCTGTGGGTCAAACAGAGAATTTTGAAGGTGATTCTATGCTGCACCGGAAGCCAATGAAGCTCCTTCCTGGCTAAGGTGGCAGAAGAGGCTTTCGGGAGATCCAGAACAAATCATGCTGCAGCGTTCTGAAGGATCTGCAGACGGTGTATCAGGCCTTTGTTGGCTTCCATGTAAAGGGAGTTACAGTAATCCAGCCTCGAACCAACGAGGGCGACTACAACCTGTTTGCGCGCCTGGGGGAAGAGGTACCCTCGGATTTTTCGAATAGTACCCCAAGATTTCTGGCAGATGGGGAGGGGGTGGGGCAGGTGCCAAGAGAGGAAGGCCACCACTCACTCGACCACAGATTTTGGTTCTTCCCAAAGATCAACACCTCCGTTTTTTCGCCGTTTAGTTTGAGGGAATTTATAGTCATCCAGTCTGCCACATACTGCAGGCATACCCTGAAACTGGTGGCAGATGTACTAACAGAGGTGTGAGCTAGTGATACCATGATCTGGGTATCATCTGCGTAGGATACCACCTCCATCCCCTGAGATTTAACTAGTCATGCAAGGGGGGCCACATAGATGTTGAACAGGGTCGGGCTTAAGGCCGACCCTTGTGGCACCCCACATTGCAATGACTTGGCAGGGGAGAGGTGGTTTCCAAGCATCACTCTTTGTTCCCTTTCAGTCAAGAAGGAGTTTAAGAGGCTCAGGGCCGGTCCCGTGACACCAGCTTCCCTCAGCCGAGATGTAAGAATGGCGGGGGACAGGGTGTCGAAAGCGGCCGTGAGGTCTAAAAGAACCAGAACCGTAGTTTGGCCAGAGTCCACCTTGCGTCGGATGTTGTCGACCACACAGGTAAGTGCAGACTCAGTGCTGTGGTGTTTTCTGAAACCATGTTGGGTGTTATCCAGGTATTCAGAGGAGTTAAGGAAGGAGAACAGATGGAAGTTCAGATGTGCCTCGGGCATCTTCGCGGGTGCTGGAAGGAGGGAGATTGGCCTGAATTTTTTCAACATGGCCGGATCAAGAGACGGCTTCTTAAGAAGAGGTTTAACAATAGCCTTCTTCCATATCGGAGGGAAAGATCCCTGAGTAATAGCCTTGTTCAGAACATCAAGCATGGGAGGAAGGAGGCAATTTCTGCATTCTTTCAGTTTTTTGAGCGGTATTGGATCAAGGGGGGAGGCCGATTTAGTCGTATCCAATAGTAGGTTCAACGATTCAAGGGAAAAAGATGGAAAATTCGTGAAAAGGCAGGAAGGATCTTTGCCTAGCGAATCAAGACTGGAGATAACATTGATTTACCAACTTACAGCTAAGACTGTATATCTGAGTTTTTCAAGAATGGGTGGTCCCTACACTAGCATTATAGTCCCTGTGACTGTTTTCAGTGATGCGACAAGCATTATAATCTTTATCACTGCATCAGGGTGCTGCACAGCGACATTTGGCATACCCACGTGCCAGGAGTCATCCGGCGCACATCATGTCTGCATGCCGCCAGTTTGTTTTGGAACCTGAACACCAATCCTGAAGACGCTCTTCACCCGCACTGCGCAAGCCATTTCCTAGCCTGCTTGGCCGGCCCGCAAGTAGCGGGGTTGGAGTTGTAGTGTAGTTCCTAGTTTCCGACTAGGCCCTGCGCATTGGAATAACATAAACAGTAGTATCGACGTAGAAGTGCGGATCTTCCAGGCCTCCACTGACTATGCTAAACTTAATTGGGTGTGTTACCAACTAGCTCAGAGGTCACTGGAAACTTTCTTCTCTGCATGGGAAGTGATCAGCTTCCCTGGCACAGATAAGAAGGGATTCAGCTTTCCAACAACCGTGCAACATGACAACTTTGCTCCTCAGATCAAGAGTCAATCTCTAGGGTCGTGTGAAACAATAGACATGTATTTCACTCAGTCAGGTTAGTGCAGTTTACTTTCACAATATGTAGAGAATAGAGAGACGGGCGTTTGTCAATAAAGGGTTAACATTTATTGAACAGTCTTTCTTCTCGTACAAGAGAAATGTATTGCCACAATTGCAAGACTTGTTATTATAAAAAGTACGTACAGTAAGATAAGTATTGCAAGATAATACTGTAAAAGCATTGATATGGTCTCTTAGCCATACAATGGTTTAAAAGTAATAAAACATATATACAGTCATATATACATTAGGCTAAAATACTCAACTGGTGCTTCTAACTACGCCTACCCCAGTGTGCCTGACCTAAGCCTAACACGTGGAAGGGGAGTAAGTAAGTAGCTTTAAGTTAAGTTGGTTTTGCCAAGGTTTGCTTCAAGAATTCTCTTCTAAGGGTTTAGTGAACACCATACCTCTGAATAGAATGATGGAAGTCTGGTATTTCCTTCTGGGAAACTCAGTATCCCAGTCACCCGCGAGGGCAGACTAGAAGCGCTGGAGCTGGATTTCTCTGTTCAGCGCGTCGAGGAGGAGGAGGGGGGACAGCGTCCGCGGGCAGCTTGGCATCTGCTGGGCTCTTCGCAGAGGGACGGCTGTTCAGCTCCTAAGCTTACCACACCATCGTTCGCGCTTTAGCAGTGATAATGGTATCAGTAGCTTCACCAACAGCAGCGGGGCAGCAGGCTGTGCAGCAGGGTGCATACAGCATACAACAGCTAGCAACAGGGTAGCAGGCTGCAGCAACAGGCTATTGCTTAAGGTAACGTTGGTAATATTTATACCTGACAGGTGCCTGGTTTGACGCAAGTTTGCTGGACATAAGACGTCAATTAAAGATGTCACTAGGAAGTGATAGCTATCAGTTGCTCATTAGAGTTCCATTACTAATCAAAACACAGCAAGCGGGGACTTCCAGGTTTGCTGAGTTTTTATCTTGTTGAAGAACTCGGAATGTTAATCTAGGAATATCAGATAGTGACTTCTGCTCTGTCATTGCACTAATTGGTTGCAAAGGAAGTGGCAGAAAACTATTCTGGAATGTGGCTCTGTTCGTGTGAGGCCAGAGATGACTTTCTGAATATCGCACTTGAACGGTTATGCCAATATAGGGAATAAATGGATTTATAGCCGAATAGGGGCATAAGGTCGCAGTATCGATCAGGAACCTAGATAAACACGCAACACCCACTCCACGTTTTCATGTCCATCAAATTACTAAAACTAGAGCAATAGGATGCATGTGTAACATTGCCCACCCCAAAATACATAAATGCATTCGAAATAGGCGTATATTGTAATACGTGAAATTTAGGTACTGTACGTTTTTTGAAGCATAGAAATCATTCAAAAATTATTGCATATGAAATCAATGAACGAATATGCAAAAAGAATTACACATGAAGTATCTCTGAAACAGAAGAAGGGTGAGATAAATCATCACATATAAATGCATTGCAATAAATGTGCTAGAGGCTGATGCAAGTTTGTTATGTCTCTAGATGTGTTTAGAAATAGAAGTTTGAAGCTTCTGTTCTCTAAGAATAGTTTTTACCTTAAGCAAATAATTGTTCGTGCTAAAAAAGGTCAATATTAAAAAATGTCCAATTCAAAAGAATTAATGCTTGAACGGGGAAATAGAGTTCCAACGCTTTTAGCAGTTTTTGTTGATCAAAACTGAAGGCCGAATTCAGAGTTCATGGGAACGCTGTGTGTCGGAAAGCTTCTCCAAAGTTATTGTTTCTGTACGGGTGAGAACATCGTATCAGACAGGCTCTCAAAGAATTGGTCTACAAAATCAGGTGACAGTTCAACCAAATTCGATAGCGCTGTAACTTGGCTGGTGTGAGAATGATTGCTGTCATCATAGTCGGGATCAGCAATGCTCACAGAAGGTCGTACCTGGGTGATGTTGAATTTGTCACTCGCTCCACTGTTACCACCTAGTCGTAGTACAGGAGTCTCAACGAATGCCGTCATCAGGATTGGTAGCCGCTGGGGACAACACAATGCGTGAGCCGTTATTTGACTGAGCAAAGTATCGAAGTCCATTGATACTGCTGATGGAAGTGAAAGACAGATGTCCAACACGCACTCATCTCCGCATAGCATACATCGAAGTACCGGTAAGATACAGTTCTGCCATATAGGTCTGAATGAAAGGGACCAGGTCATGTTTATTTCTCTCAGCCTGGCCAATCCGAGGACGTTAGTTATCCTGTCCCGGTAGCGCATTGCTAGGATTGTCTCTTCCATTCCCATGGGAGCTATGTCTGAGTTTCGGTTTGCCATAACAAAGCAGGAGGGTCAAAAATAAAATCCCTGCAACGAGTCCCAAAAATAATGGTATGCCGCCAAAAACAGAGTGAACAAAATTAGGAACGATTCCCAAAATTGCCTGAAAGCGTGTTAGCAGTCCCGTAAAGACCGTCTTAAATATGCCTGGGATGCTTGTGGCACTAGACATGTTAAGGAGTTGGCTGAGCATTTCTACGAAATGCACGGGGCAATTTGTTGATAAAAGTTCATGAACTTCAGTAGCTGTCCTTGCAACTAGAAGATCATACGTCTCTGTTGATGACGTTATAGGCACTGTTGTCTGCAAAAGCACAGACTTCATTTTGCTTAAAGTATCAATTCGTATAGAATAGAGATTCAGACGAGGCCAGATGGGAGTCACTGTGTCTGCAGGCCCACTCGGGAACAATGCTTGCATACAGCATTTGACCATGGATGTTACGCTTACTAGATAACTTTTCCCTGGCACAGGGCCACAACATCTGTGATCCGTTCTAAGAATGTAACTCCCGTTTGCGAGTTGCATAAAGAAGGGCTCTATCTGAGTTGCAGGTGTGACTAGCTGGTGGCATGAAAGGTTGTTAGAATTTCCATCACATGCTCCGTGTAAATTAATACCCTGACACAAAAGTATACCGCATAGTGAATGTTTACAATTTTCACCACTAAGAAATACATTTTTGTCGCTGTCACTATAGCAAGAATGTGTGTATGGTAATTTCCATTCTGATTTTACATATCCTTTACCCAATCGTTCATACTGGCCAGTAGGTATGTATTCAAGGCACTTTTTAAATTGGAAAGTTGTTATCGGAATGGTGATAATTCCGTGTATTATCCATTCAATGACAGGACTCTCTGACATTGTCAATGGTAATCTCTCAAGTTTCTCGATGCTCAGGATTGTATAGTCTGCTCCTTTCTGTGCCAAACTGATCTGTTTATCAGTAAGGTTAAAAATGGAAAATAATGACGTTGTGTTTATTAAACGCCAAGGCACATAGCCTGAACGAAGATTTTGCAGCGTCCAGCCTAATTCTATAATAGAACGTAATTGAGATTGGCCATGTTGTAACATTAGCAAGTCTCTATCTATCACATCAAAGGCAGAGGATACAATATTGTCCAACGAATATATTCTGGAAGACAGAGTCATTAACCCATTGTCTACTACAGAAAGTGATTTTTCCAAATTAATACGATCAATTTCTCGTATTTTTTCTGCTGTTTCAATTTGTTTGACTTTCCAAGCCTCGTTGTACGCAGCATAGATACTGGTCGCTATGAAATGCTTTTGACGCTGTTTGCGTGGTCCAAGAATGAAATCGCGCAAATCAGCACCATCTTTTAGTAAAGACAAGTGTTGCTTAATTTCAGCCAGTGTGGATGATGTTAGCCATTCAAGGCAGAGTTTCCCTACACTGTATGTCGTTATTATCCCTGGATGTTGTCTCTGGGAATATCTTGGGTCTAGTCTGGTCATTTTTAACCCCTGTGTTTTATTCAGGAATCTATCTTGACAGTTGTTTGTGTCAGTAGGCCAGATTAACCACTTTTTCCAATCAGGATGTGTTCTGTTAAAATGTAAAATTTGTGAAACGTCTAACTCAATATCTGCAGTTATATTTTCAGGTATTGGCTTTGGAATAGACGGTGTTTTAAGGTCTTTGATCTTAGCTAGGCCAAGACAGGATGTTTGGTGTATTGTGTCATTTAAAAACAACATTTGTTCTGGTATCATGCAGGTTCTGAATAGTGCTTCAAGGCCTTGTACCTGCCAATCTTTTGTACCCCAAATTGTTTTCGTTTCAATGTTATCTTTCCAATAATCAAAACCAAATGTCATCATTTTGTCATAAAATGCTTCTGAATATATCAATTTAGAATTTGTCAGCATTGTTTTCATCCCTGTTTTATCTAACAGTATGTAATAAAACGTTTCTGCATTACTGGTGTTAAACCCTGAGAAGTATTTGAATTTCTCAAAAAATGCTTTAGAACTGCTTTTAGGTGGTGTAGCACAATGTTCCCATTGATTATAAATAAAAACATTTCTAGGCTGTGCAGATTTATGCAAGTAGTGATCACCATAGTGTGTGTAACAGAATAACTGCTCATAACTAGATGAACCTTGTAAATAATCATGATCTGTGAATCTAGCTGACATTACTAAATCAGACATCATGTCATTAATACTGTTAAAGTCCCAATCATCAGAGAATGTACTAGGTGTTACAAAGTCACTTAAGGAAACCTTCAGTTGATGAGGATACTTCAGGATTTCGACCGGACCATATATTTCATAGTCTGTTTTCTCCCATACTACCCCACCAGGTATTGGAATTGCTGTGACATTTACTGTTGACAGTTCTCTTTTCTTCACATGGGATGATCTGTGTGGTTTCAGGACTAGGTTGATGTTCTGACTTGCTGTGTCCATTCAATTGTAATAAACTTTCATAAAATTAAAACTAAAATTAGGCATAGTAGGAGTATGAATACCCCTGAAAGTATCCAATGCTCAATCAACGGTGAATCCAGATATAATTCTTTGATTTGTTGAAGGAGTCCTGTTGTATTTTCTTTAGAATACTTTTTTGTTTCTGGCATCACTTCGGGGTCGTTTTGATCTTCAGAGAAGTTGTCGAAGTTGATGAAATACCCAGAGGCAGTTCTGTCAATTGTTGGGATTGGATTTCCAATTTGTCTTTCGGTAGCATTTTCTGATGCCACATTAGTGTAGACTGGTGTTGTTTCTTGACGAACTGTTTCAATCTGTGTCTCAAGAGGCACGAGTTCCATGGCATTATTGCATAGTCCTTCATTGTGCACTGCAGGCTGATCGAATGTGATTAGTCTTTCAGTTTGAACCTCTTGGATTGTTGCAAGTTTGGGTATTCTGTTGTTTCTTGGGAGTCCACTGGGCCTACTGTTGGTTATAGGCCACATGCTTGTGGTTTTACCAGGTCGATAGACACGACTCTGTTCTCCTTTTCACCAGCAAGGGGTGGTAGTACAACTGATCTTGTTCCGGTGACTGCTAAGACAGGTACTGCTTTTCTGTAAGAAGGCCCAAATTCCTTCTTCACCGCAATCTTTTCTCTGACTAGATCCCCAATCTTTGGAATCCAGACAGGCCTTGCTTGGGCTGTTGCTTGTGGTGCCTCGTCAGTGGTAGATGGCTGTTGCTTTAACTTTATGTTGCTTAAGGATTTTCTTGTTTCATTCAGTTCCTGTAAAACAGCCAAACGATCTTTGATGTCAAAGTCTGTTGTTTTTTCTTGTACCACTGACATCTGACTATCGAGGTCCTGAATGTTCATTCTAATTCCAAACAATAGTTCGTATGGGCTGAAACCTTTTAGAGAATTTCTTGGCAAGTTATTAAGACTAGTCTGGACACTTATTAAATGTTTGACCCACCCAGCGCCTGAACCTAATATCTTCGCTGTTATAGATCGCTTTATGTCCCGGTTTTTTCTTTCAACCACACTATTCCCTTCGGGGTGAGACGGACAAGAATACCGCAACCCAATTCCCATGCTGGCCATGGCCTCCTTACAAGCTCGAGAGCTAAAAAGCAGGACCCTGGTCAGAATCGAACGTGGTAATTGCGTATATGCCGATATGGACTCGCAAATCTCTCTTATAACAGTTCTAGCGTCAGCCGAGCGCAGGAGGCTACATTATTTAAGTGTGTTTAGCCTTAACTGTGTACAATGGGACGCGCTTCTCTTCTTTGATTGCGCAGATAGACCGCCTTATGCTGTCTAGCAGGGATCCTGAAACTACACCGGCCTGTTCATTACTGCGATCTCTGTTGCAGTTTTCACAATTTTGAGCAAAACATTGAATATCTATACTCATTCCTGGCCACCAGTACTCTGATTGCAATTCTTTCAGAGAAACCTTGATTATTTGGTGTCTCAGACCCAACCCCATGTGTGCTTCCAGTAAGAGGAAGCCCCTCCTGCTCCTGTTTGGAATTACTCTGTCCCCCACTCCAGGGATTCGAGCAAAAGGAATGGAGTTTGCATCGATTATGTATGCATAATTGAGTTGATAGTTCACGGGTAGCGCTGCACAGTCGCCTTTTACGGTCGTTTTTACTGCCAGCATGGTTTCCCCGTCTATGTATTTTTCTGTACGCTTTTTTGTGGCTACGGAAGCCGGTTTAGTTGCTTCCGCTGTGGCTGTATTAGCCAATGAATTCCCTGCAACGTGAACGCCATCACGTTGAAGACTCTGTGCGTGAATCACGTGAGTCTTTTGTAGTTCTTTGTGTAAAAGAGCTACCTGTTTCCAGAGCAATTTATGCTTTATTGTGGCACCTGTGTCATCTTTGTAATCATTTTCAATCCACCTCTGCAGTTTATTGTTGTAAGAGTTGACGCAAAAATGAGAATCGCACACGATAAGTGTCGGGAATTCACGTGCTGCATTTTCGAGCGCCATCTTTAAACATCTGATTTCAGTTTTCTGAACCGAACAGTTTCTTACAGATTCAGTTTGTGTTACTTTCGGTCTGAATTTACCGCACAGCCAACGACCTTTAATGATCGCACATGCTGCATCGTAGGATTTTCTCTCTACGTTGAAATGCTGTACAAATCCATCTGTATAGATTATACAGGCGTATTGTGGGAGAGGCAAAAGTTTGATTGGCAGAGGATATTCTTCTTCATACTCTAAATCATTCAGTTCTTCGAATTGCGGGGCGAAATAGTATTTCACGTCTTCCGCTCCTAGAGAATCTACACACTGTATCCATTTCGGATCCAGTGACACTGTAGGCAGGTTTACTGGGCTGAATAGCGCCTCGAAGACGGATTCCGCTGTAAGGATATTAATCCGTTTGCCGTGTGCTAGTTCTCGTTCATTTGCTAATGCGATTTGCACTGCTTTCACAGTTCTTTCTGTGTGACTGAATGTTTTTTCTGCTTGTGTGTACAAGTGAGATTTAATTGAAATTGGTACCTTTTCTCTCTCATTAGAGGTCAGGTATGTGAATCCGCATCTTCCTGAGATGACTCGGATTACAAGATCACGTGTGCTGTCACGTGTATCTAATTTTGTTTTTGCTAACATGTCTGTTTGCAGTGATCTCAAAATTTCTGTGTGTTTTTGAGTCCAATTGATTTGTTTAAAATCAGGTTTAATTAGTTCGTAGAGAGGTTTAACCCTCTCTGCGTAATTTAGAATGTATGTTCTTCCGAAATTCAGAAAACCTAGAATGGATTGTAAATTCTTCAGCGTTTTTGGAGCTTGGAGTACAGCGCACTTCTCTAAGAAGTTGTCCGCTAGGCTTTTCCCTTCACTTGATAATTCGTACCCTAAAAATAGTACCGTCAGATGGGCAATTCGAGACTTTTTAAAGTTGAATTTGTAACCCTCTGCTGCGAACCCAAGTATAATGGTGTTCACTCTTTTCAAGTGAGTATCCAAGTCGTCGTCTGTGAGATAGATATCATCTACGTAAGATAATGCCTCATCATCATATATTTGTAGTAACTCTGTTACTCTAGCTGAGAATAGTCCTAGGCTATTCTTGAACCCCTGTGGGAGTCGACAGAATTTTTTCTGCGACCCAAATGCAGAGAAAGCGGTCAAATATCTGCTTTCTGGTGCAATGTTTTGACAAAAGAAACCATTAGATATGTCTAATGTCATTTTATATTTCTTCCTAACTATGTTATTCATTAGGGCTGCACTATGCGAGTTTTGTACTGCAAAAGTTTTACAACATGTATTAAGGTGTCTGTAGTCCAAAACTAGACGATATGAATTGTCTGGCTTGGAGACAGGAAACAAAGGATTGTTCATTTGAGAGGTGCATGTTTCAATCACCCCCTTGTATTCAAATTGATCTAAGATCTCCCTGACTTGTTTTTTAGCTTCTTGCTTAATGGGATACTGCCGTTGGGCAGTTGGTTCACTTTTTAATTGGATTTTGTGAGGAGTTGAGTCCTCATCCCATCCGGCATGATTTTTATATAATGCAGGTGCCTGGGCTACTGCCCATTTCCTTGCATATGTATATTTTTGGTGAATCGGAATGTGATTCGAGAAGGCAGGCATAATCATTTCTTCGCCACGAGGGCACTCCATGACAAACTCTGGGGGCCAATCTTTTTCAGCTAACAGAATATCATAGCCTTTTGAGAGCTTATCCCAAAATAGACCTCTTATTTTCCTAGTCTTATCACCCTCTATACGCAATGTTATTTCGTATATTTTATGGGGCTCGCTAAGTCTGGTGTCGGCAGTTTCAACCTGAATGTATTCATTCGTGTCCACTGTCTCCAGCTGACTCATCAAGATCTTGCGCGCTATACTGATTTCTGCTGCACTGTCCAACATTGTCAATGCCCACTCCCCGTTTTTCAACTGTGTCCTCAGTATTCTCGGCATGGTTGATTACTCTAATACTGGCTACCTTCTTTTTCTGAAATTGAGATTTTTTACTCTGAGCAGGTTCCTTGTCTTTGGACTTGGTGTGCTCTCCTGGGTCTGACGTCCTCTTCTTTCCGAATTCTGTGGAAAAGATCGAGAGGGACGTGTATCAATACTTTGATATCTATCAGGTTTTTTCAGATTATCCCTATTTCTAAGGTTATATCTTTCTCAGAGGGCTCCCTCTGGGGAGACTGGCGTTCTCGAGTCGGAGTTCTTTCCCTCCGTCGAGGAGACCTTCCTCTGGACTGGAAAACTTTTTCCTTGGGAGTGGATTGTTTATTTCCATCCCAGCTCTTTTTAGGAGTGTTTAAATTATTTTTAATAAATAATTTTTCAGGATTTTCGAGCAGTTGGGGCTTTACCGGTTTCCCACCCAAGCTGTCTCTACCTAATTCTTTATGCATTTTTCTATGATTTTGGCAAGCTCAACAGGATCTTTTATATCTGTTTCCTTCAACTTCTGGTGGATCGCCACAGATGCTGCTTCTCCTTTTATATTGGCTAATAATATAGCCGAGACCTGCTTGAAGTCTTTCAGTAATTTCATACCTAGATTTAAAGCGGGCTCTGGACCGTATTCATTTTGAATCTGTTTTAGCACTTCTGGTATCACCGCCATAGACGGAACACCGTGTGTTTTTGTGTAAATGGAAGCAAAGACTGTACCACAAGTGTCACAATCCTCCACGTGTGGTGCGATTCCCATAGGAAGGCAGATGGTCAAGATTCTGTGTTTCTCTATAGGGGTAGTATCAGGAAATACTGCCTCTATTTGGGTGATTTTCTGTGCTAACCAGAAAGGAATTTGTTCCCGTTTTACGGGTGTTTTACCAGTACATGACTGTATGTTCTGTGGTGTAATTTTATTAGTGTTCCCCTGATGGGGGGTCAGCTGTGGTACATTAACAGCTGGCTGGACTGTTGCAGTCCGCATTACATATTGGACTAATTGCCTATGTATATTTATTAATGTTTTTAGCTGTACTAACAGCTCTTCCTTTGACATTTTTACAATGTCCGGATGTGGTGTGTAGCTGGCTAGAACCGGCCACGTTGCTCCTGGTCTACCTAGTGGACCGAGCCTGGTAATGTGATCATTATGTTTTAGGGCGCCATTAAACCAGAGCAGGTGCTCTTGGTATTTAAGTGGAATTTCAATCTCCTCGAAAGGAGCGTACTCTTCCGGAGGTTTCTCTATTTTGTAATAGTGAAACTCTTTTGTTGTAGCGTTTGCCGCTGGAAAGTTTATCCATGAATAGAATATCTCTGTCTGCCGATATTCGTGAGCCTCTATCACGAAAATTACTGTACCACCTTGAGGTGTCAGTCCGTTCTCTATAAGTTTTAAAGTTATAGATTTTCTTAAGTGGACCGGGATGATAATTGCATCCGGGTCTGTGTGTTCGAGACCCTGCTGAGTCGCATCTGCTGCGGCCCCAGTGGTTCCGTTTTCTCCTGGCATTTAAAATGCAAGGTTTGCAGAGTTGGTCTCCAAGGAGACAAAGATTAGGTGCACAATATTTTGGAACACTGTATCCTTCAACGTTGAATAAACCAGAGCTTTACATAGGAATCTCTTCCTACTAAGGTCGGGCGGATTTTAACCTTTCACCCACTCCAGACGTCTATTGGAGTATTTACGGGAGAAAGGGGTCTGTGTGAAATATGCACGACTGAGTTACTCTAACGTCTTGCGTTAGTTTATCGCCTTACCAAACGTTGGGTGCCATGTAGTGTAGTTCCTAGTTTCCCACTAGGCCCTGCGCATTGGAATAACATAAACAGTAGTATCGACGTAGAAGTGCGGATCTTCCAGGCCTCCACTGACTATGCTAAACTTAATTGGGTGTGTTACCAACTAGCTCAGAGGTCACTGGAAACTTTCTTCTCTGCATGGGAAGTGATCAGCTTCCCTGGCACAGATAAGAAGGGATTCAGCTTTCCAACAACCGTGCAACATGACAACTTTGCTCCTCAGATCAAGAGTCAATCTCTAGGGTCGTGTGAAACAATAGACATGTATTTCACTCAGTCAGGTTAGTGCAGTTTACTTTCACAATATGTAGAGAATAGAGAGACGGGCGTTTGTCAATAAAGGGTTAACATTTATTGAACAGTCTTTCTTCTCGTACAAGAGAAATGTATTGCCACAATTGCAAGACTTGTTATTATAAAAAGTACGTACAGTAAGATAAGTAATGCAAGATAATACTGTAAAAGCATTGATATGGTTTCTTAGCCATACAATGGTTTAAAAGTAATAAAACATATATACAGTCATATATACATTAGGCTAAAATACTCAACTGGTGCTTCTAACTACGCCTACCCCAGTGTGCCTGACCGAAGCCTAACACGTGGAAGGGGAGTAAGTAAGTAGCTTTAAGTTAAGTTGGTTTTGCCAAGGTTTGCTTCAAGAATTCTCTTCTAAGGGTTTAGTCAACACCATACCTCTGAATAGAATGATGGAAGTCTGGTATTTCCTTCAGGGGGAACTCGGTATCCCAGTCACCCGCAAGGGCAGACTAGAAGCGCTGGAGCTGGATTTCTCTGTTCAGCGCGTCGAGGAGGAGGAGGGGGGACAGCGTCCGCGGGCAGCTTGGCATCTGCTGGGCTCTTCGCAGAGGGACGGCTGTTCAGCTCCTAAGCTTACCACACCATCGTTCGTGCTTTAGCAGAGATAATGGTATCAGTAGCTTCACCAACAGCAGCGGGGCAGCAGGCTGCAGCAGCAGGGTGCATACAGCATACAACAGCTAGCAACAGGGTAGCAGGCTGCAGCAACAGGCTATTGCTTAAGGCAACGTTGGTAATATTTATACCTGACAGGTGCCTGGTTTGACGCAAGTTTGCTGGACATAAGACGTCAATTAAAGATGTCACTAGGAAGTGATAGCTATCAGTTGCTCATTAGAGTTCCATTACTAATCAAAACATAGCAAGCGGGGATTTCCAGGTTTGCTGAGTTTTTATCTTGTTGAAGAACTCGGAGTGTTAATCTAGGAATATCAGATAGTGACTTCTGCTCTGTCATTGCACTAATTGGTTGCAAAGGAAGTGGCAGAAAACTATTCTGGAATGTGGCTCTGTTCGTGTGAGGCCAGAGATGACTTTCTGAATATCGCACTTGAACGGTTATGCCAATATAGGGAATAAATGGATTTATAGCCGAATAGGGGCATAAGGTCGCAGTATCGATCAGGAACCTAGATAAACACGCAACAGAGTTTAGGGAATTTTTAACTGGCCGCATGTTCATTCCAGTGGGATGAATCCCCGCGTCTAATGGTACCCAGCATTTCATCGAGTCCCATTACAGTTTGGGGGACTGTCTCTGTCTGTCAGGAGTCATCCTTTCATCGGGCTGTGGTGACACAGAGCCATCTACAATCTCTATTTCACCTGAAACCCAATGTGATGTGGTGGTATCTTCTCCTATTTCGCACACGAATAACCCTAGTCTGTTGTCTACTTTCATATCTCGCCGCAGAAACACGGAAATATAATGAAATCGCGTGCGAGTAGCAATATGAACTCGCGATAGCACCCATGAGCAGGACGGGTGAAAAAAGAATAGTCCATTGTTGAGTTTCACAACGTGACGTAGGAACGTGGAAGCTGTACAAACCGCATGCGAGTGAGATCGAATACACTCACCACAGCGCACAGTAGAAGGACGAACTACACAACATTAGCGGAAGGTAAGACAAGCCGGGGTACCACTATTATATACACTGACATGGATATTTAGATCTCACTGATATAAACGTTTGTTTACAGACAGACGCAACCTATATTAAAAAGTGGATGATATAAAGGGCCAAACGCGAGTGTTATCAGACTGCAACAGCAGTTACAGATGTAAGTTCTTTCTAACAACAGTACTTGTGCTTTGGTTTTTGAGCTGAAATACGGAATGTAGTCTAAGCGGTGTCCATTACTCTCATAGAATTTGGATACATTACGCCACTCCCATACATCCCGTTTGTGCTCAAAAAACAATAGGTAAGACAGTAATTAAAAGAGTCTACGAACACCTGGCATGTTTTCACATATGAACTTTTGGCAACACTTTGCACAACTAGGATCTTGTTGGGATTATCTTTGACATCTCTCACGTTTCTTTCTGAAAATAGCACCTTTTGTATCTTTTAGTTACATTTATCAGCTGCATAGCATTTTGGTTATGTGCACAATGGTTATCACTATCACTTGAAGATTTTGGTAATTACAATAATTTGAGCTGGTGAAACTATCTAAAGAAAGCATACATTGAAATAAGTGGACACTTATGGTTTATTGTTTACTGTTTTTTAAGTATGTGAAGAGTTGTTATTTACATGGACATATTTTCACAGTGTTCCCCTGATGAAGGGGCCCGCACCGAAATGCATTGGGATATGTTAGACACACTATTGAAGAATTGAATACTGCAACATTGAAAATCTCTAATATAAAAGATTGCATATACAGAAGGTAAGGTAAGGTAAATTTATTGCACAGTTAATTAAAACTCACAATTTAAAATACATAAAAATTGGTTGTCAAACATTTAAAAATTATTTGTGTAGTACGTGAAGTTGCTTAGTCAGTTAATGTACTTCATTTGGGTCGCGAACCCAAGAATGCACAGGGCACTGTCTGGCTATTACTCATTTTCATCTTTTTATGCTACTTTAATTCTTTTTGCCACTGCATCGAGGTATTTTGTAGTTCTGCAGTTTAGTTGGGTCTCATGCGGATTGAAACACAGTTTGACTGCCTGTCGGCAGGATCTAATCCCCTTCTGATTCCATATTTTGCGTAGTAGTGTTCTCCTTAGGTCCGTTACACTGGGACAAATACATATTGTGTGGACTAGATCTTCAGGACCTGTATTGCAGAGTTGGCAAGATTGGTCGTCCTGAATCCTCTTCCATGGAGCCAGATGAGGGAGAATTGGGAGTATGCCTAACCGCAGCTTTAGGATTTTTTCCTTGATCTTCTGTTTAAATCCCTGGTCTAAATACACTTGAGGCTTTAGAGTTTTATAGTCATTTAAGACTATCCATCCATGTGCCCCTTTTGCCAGCGTTTCTTTGTCTTCCAGCAGCGATGTTATTTTAGTTGCTTTTGTTACTAGTTTTTTAAAGTTTTTGTGGTCTACTGGGCTGTTCCAAAAGCCGGTCAGCTCAAGATTTTCTAGAGATTCCGTCAGATACTCTCTAGCGTGTGATCGTTCTCGTCTTTGCAGTTCAGTCCAGAGGTGGGAATTTAGGGTGCCTGGCTCTGCGTTTCTGATCTTGTGCCAGCATTTTATGAAGCTGCACCTTCTTTCTACTGTTTGCTTTTGTATCCCAAACTCCAGACAGATTTGCGCTGATGAGACATAACTAGGAAGATGGAAAATTGACCTGTAGGTTCTGGCGGTTACTTTATCAAGTGTCAGAGCGTCTTTTCCAAAAGTAGGTTCACTCCCCTATGTTAATGTCGGTTGGAGACAAGCTCTCAGTACCTGCAGAAAAGGGTCGAGCGTGTGGTCAGGCAGAAGCTTCTTCAAGGGTTTCATCGCGAGGAAGCTCATGGTTCCTTTTCAGTGTAGCGTCTCTAATTGAGGTTTAAACGACCCTCTGCTATCCAATAAGACACCCAGGTACTTGTAACACGTCACTTGATCCAATTTGTGGCCGTCCAGGAACCAATTGTTCTTCCTGGCCTTCTTATAGCCATAATTCTTGTTTTTTTCAAGTTGATGGTTAGGCCGTTAAGATGTGAGAATGTGCTAGTAGTGTTCAAAAGATGTTGGAGGCCTGTTGGAGTGCGGCTTATTAGAACAAGATCGTCGGCATAGAGGAGATTGGTCAGCGTAATGTCCCCTAGCCTCGGGGCGTGCGATTTGGTACTGACCAATTCCCCTGGTAGATCTGCCAGGTAAAGGTTGAACAGGGTCGGGGCTAAGACACACTCTTGTTTCAGGCCTTTGGAGGTGTTGATTCGCCTTGAAAGGTGCTTCCCGTCTCCCAGCTTGATCTTGACCCACGTGTTGGTGTGCAGTAGGATGAGTTGCCTCAAGAGGGGGTGGGGTATCCCCCATTTTTCGAGCTTTTGCCATAACTTACCCCGGTCCACATGGTCAAAGGCTGAGCTGTAGTCAATGAAGCACAAGAACAGCAAGTTTTTTCCTAGTTTTGCAGCATCTGTAAGTAGGGATAGAGCCATAATGTTTGTAGAAGTACTCTGTCCTCTGCAGAATCCTGTTTGGGTCGGTGGAATTATATGCATTGTCTCTGCCCACGAAGTCAGTTCTTCTAATAGTATGCCAGCATAATACTTGGCCTCTATATCTAGTAGGGCTATCAGCTGGTAGTTGGCAGGATTGCTCCTGTCTCCTTGCTTATAGATAGGGCTTACGATAGATCCTTTCCAGGATTCCGGGCATGTTTCTAAAAGAGTGGCACTAAAGTATCGCTCCAGAATTGGATGTCATGCTTGAATATTGATGGTGGAATCCCGTTAGGGCCCGGGGCTCCTTCCGTTTTCCCCTTCTTTATTTGAATTGTTTGTCCGATTAGTGGTTATATTGATGTCATTTTCGGTGTTAAATGTTGATGTGCTGTTATTCTTTACCCCCCCTGCCTTCTGTTGGTCATGTTGTACTCTGATGTTATCTCCTGCGTTTCTGAGCCCTTTTTCTACCTTCCTTTTTTCGCTGGTCTCCTTAGTAAGCTTGTTTCCTTGTATTGTCGGACCTGTGGAATTGTCTTCGTTGAGTTGGTTAAAGTGATTGTGAGGTAGTCTGCCCAAGCTGGCTCTGATATATATGAGCTTATCCCGTGGTGCCCTGGCCGCTGCAGGCTATGAATTGTTTTCCAAAAGTTGGCGCTGTTTTTTTGTTTTGAATCGTGCTTTATTTTTGCCCAAAGTTCATCATTCATCTGCCTTTTGTTTTCCCAGGTTGCCTTTTTCAGACTTGCTTTTAAACTGCGTAGGATGTGGTGTAGAGGCTCTTTTATAGACTGTGTACGCATTTGCTTCAAAGTTTGCTTGATGTCCCTTTTGAGGCTTTTTATCTTCGGTGTACTTGTCTTTCTCGATATAGCCTTCAAGGGTTTGCCTTTAGACGCCATTGGTTTAGTTGCGTATTTGATGCCGAGGGCCTTCGTGAACCCTTCCCAGGCCTCTATTTGGTTTCCGGCCGAGGTCCCGTGATGTATTAATTCCTTTGCGTCAGTAGACAGCGCCTCGATATTGTCTTGTTTGAATCTGATGCGTTTGAAGTCTGTTGTATGTTCAGAGCCTGCGGTTGCCCTGACTTCCTTGGGGATCCCACTAAGAGGCTTTAAAACTATTTTTTGCGGCAGATGATCGCTTTGGTCACGGGCGCCCAATTGATATGAGCTAATGACGTCAAATACAGGGAGCGTTACAAATGCGTAATCTAGATAGGAGGAAGTTGTGGCGGAGTGGTAGGTTGAAGCTGGGGGGGTGTCTTCTTTAAAGCGGCTGTTCAGCACCCTTAAGTTTAATTGCTCTAGATCTTTTAGCAGTTGTGTTGCGCACTTTGTTTGTTTAGTTACCGGCACTTGTACTTGCTCTGGGATTCCCCATGCTCTGTCGAGTTCTTGTGATAGTTCGTCATCAGCGGCGGTTCCAAGGAGAAAAAGGTTGAAATTTCCTGCCAGAATTAAGTCCCCTGCTTCCCCCTCATCCAAGATTCTTGTGTTCCTTGGCCAGCTCTCTTGCGCCCTTCTGCTTGTGCTTTGGGTGTATGTGGGAATTGAGCGGTGTCGCTCATAAACATTATTTGAATTTCGCCCAGAGGTCGTGTTGTCCTGCCCTTGTGTGCTGACCTGCTGCTGTGCTCCTCGAGTCCTCCCGCTGCCGCTTTTGCTTCTCTTGCGGTCGCCGAGCGGAGGACTCGCATTACCACCACCCCCAGCGGCAGCGCAGCCAGGAGATCGTCATTCATGCGCCTGGAGGCGCTACAAATGCAGTGAGACACCGGCAGAGCGTGTGTCGCTCATAAACATTATTTGAATTTCGCCCAGAGGTCGTGTTGTCCTGCCCCTGTGTGCTGACCTGCTGCTGTGCTCCTCGAGTCCTCCCGCTGCCGCTTTTGCTTCTCTTGCGGTCGCCGAGCGGAGGACTCGCATTACCACCACCCCCAGCGGTGGCGCAACCAGGAGATCGTCATTCATGCGCCTGGAGGTGCTACAAATGCAGTGAGACACCGGCAGAGCGTGTGTCGTTCATAAACATTATTTGAATTTCGCCCAGAGGTCGTGTTGTCCTGCCCCTGTGTGCTGACCTGCTGCTGTGCTCCTCGAGTCCTCCCGCTGCCGCTTTTGCTTCTCTTGCGGTCGCCGAGCGGAGGACTCGCATTACCACCACCCCCAGCGGCGGCGCAGCCAGGAGATCGTCATTCATGCGCCTGGAGGCGCTACAAATGCAGTGAGACACCCGCCTCGCGTGAGCGAGCGCGGAGCGAGCCGGGCGAAGCCCGGGCAAAGGGCGGGCCCTCTGTGGCCCTCAGTGACCGAGGTAGGCTGGGCTGGGCCCTGCTATTTTCATTTTATTGTTTGTTATTCTACTTGGTCCATATGAAGTAAACACTCGAGCTGAGAGGGACTCAATCTTCCCAATTTTCCTGTTCTTGAAAGCTGGCCTCTATCTTTCAATCCTATAACCTTTTTTATGGTGTTTATATAACATTTATCTGTTCTTATACTGGAATATAACTAATTCACAAACGACGTAGTGTGGGAAGCTTGTTGTAGAAGATGACTAAAAAACTTCGCTCTGGGAGAATGGTGGGAGGAAGAACTTGTGCCAAAACTAAATCAAATCCTTAGCGAAATAAATCCGTGAATAACCAGCTGTTAAAGGGTCAATGTCAGCTCTTTGAATTATGGATAAACCCCTAATGGCTGCTGGAAAGGATATTATAGCCTCTGATATCCAGGAGAACTATACCCAAGTTGTAGATACCAAGACTCTTCCTGTGATTTCTGAGCCATCTCAAATGAAAATCATTGACACTCCCTGCCTTGTGCATTCTGAGGAGGGTGGGGTTATTAATTCTCTTGCACTTTCTGTCAATGACACTCAAGCAAATACTCCTGGTCCCCTTTTAGAGTCACCCTTGAACAGCATGGATGGTCAAGCCTCACCACCGCTCTCCATTGACCTCGAACTCTGTGGCTGCGTTATGTGAAGGCTGTTAGCCCGGTTGCTCCTGAAGTTAATAAACCTTTTGGGGGGGCGACTCCATCCGGGCTTCTACTATATAGCAGTACCCCCTCAATGAATAGGCAAGATATGTCTGACTTATTAAGTACTTCCAGGAGTCTGATCCTCAATCTCTCCGGCAGTTGTCCTACAGTCGGGGCAGGAGATAAACCTCTATCGGAATCCCTGATTGCATTGGAACATCTGTTAGCCTCTATACTATTTCTACTGGGGAAATTTGTAGGCAGCTCGGACTGTATCTTGGACTCTGTTACACAAATCTTGGAAACCCTAGTACAAAAAGCACCTGAAATGAGGAATGCTCCCCTCTTCACGTATGCTACTAATTTGAACAAGGGGGAAACTGAGGAGTGCACAGAAAACTCCAAGATAAAGGTCCCTGAACCAGTACCAATTCCAGTACACGATAATGTCGTTAAGGGTTTGTCTGTAACAGCTGCACCCAATTGTATCATGAATGTGGATCTGGAGATAGTGAAAGAAATTATGCCTAGCCCTGACTGCCAAGTACCACAAGTCCTTTTTCCTATTTTCTGCTCGGAAAATAAAAAAGCACATTCTGAGGACAACCTAGAAGTAAAGGAGAAAAATGGAAAACACAAACAGTATAAAGGTAATAAAAGGAAACCGGTGCGTAATCATAAGAAGAAAAGACAGAGGCAGATAATTTTCCAAAACTCTCTACTCCTAAGTGATAGGGAAGACAAAGCCACTGAACCAATCCCAATGACCGCAATGGTGGTTTTGGAATCTAGTCTTCCCTATCGTGTCCCAGAGTCTCCTGGAAATTCTCCACCCACGATTAGGGAAGATCTAACACAAAAGGACGGTTTGGGCTTAAAATCTTCCCCAGGATTGGACACAAGGAGTGCTAACCCAGTTAAACTGGAGTTACTCAACCCACTGGCCTCTTCTTTTACTTTCACAGCCGGGGCAGGGGAGTCGCCCTTCCCCATTTCAGAGCGAAAAGAGGTTATATCTTATGTGGACACTTGTGTGTTAGATTTTCTCCCGCTATTTGATGTTGATTTACCATTAAATAGAGCATGGTTACTCAAACGCTTTAGTGAGATGGATAGTCTCCATCTTATCCAATCAAGTGCTATTGAGCTAGTCTCTCTGTTAGGGGGAAATAGTGTTTCGCATATAAGGGTCAAATTTTATTCTAAAATAATTGCAAATTTGATTCTGCAACAGGCAGAGATTTTCTAATGTACAGGTATCGATGTCTTACCTATACTGAATTTTGGGTATAAAGATGTTTTTCATAGGATGTCCCAAAAGGATGATAGACAAACTGGGGTTGCTTCACCACTTAAAGATCTAAAGATTTGGGTTGCAAAAGGGAAACGTCTGGTTTCCCAGGTAAAACCACCTCCACTGATTTAGAATTCCTCTCAAATAGAGGATTCTAATCGGTGGAATTGGCTGCATAATGCCCTATCATCTAAATCCACAGATAATCCCAAATTGTTTCAGCACCTTTAACAACCAACTGAAAATTATCTCTTGGAATGCAGCGGGATACACAGTAGTCCAGAGAAATTCGAGTTCCTATTCACGTTGGGAGCAAACGTGATTTGTATTCAAGAAACTTGGTGTACCAATAATATTGATGTTAGAAACGACTACTTTGTGCTGGAAGTCCCGGCTGTCTCATCCAAGAAAGGGCATGCTAAAGGGGGAATCGCGTGCCTGTTATCGAATAAATTGCACTGGAAATTCTCTCATTATACCGACCCAAGTAACCTTTTTCAAGCCATAACCATAGCAAATCTTCCCTCACTCCCAAAGAAGTCGTTGGTTGTAATTATCAATGTTTACATTCCTCCAGAAGAGTGCTTTAATGGTGTATTGAAGCAGGTTTTCCAATATATTGGCCAGATTAAAAACACATCACCTTCTCCAGAAGTCATACTAGTGGGTGATTTAAACTGTAAAATATCTAACTCCAGTATGAACCTTTTTAGAAATAAAGCCAAAGAAGAGGCGCATTTTATACCACAACCCCTCTTTCCCGATAAAATAGTAACCAGTAAAAGACGGAAGATTCTCTTAGAAGAATTATCGGCAGTTGAGGGGCTTATCTTAAATGGGAGATTCCCCTCCGACGTACCTGCAAAATTCACTCATAAATCCCATTGTAGGCCCTCTATTATTGATTTTGCGATCTCGGACTATGACATGTTCCCGCGCATCCTGGACCTTATGATAGTTCCCACGACATTGAGTGATCATAATATAATCCTCCTGACTATTTCTTTAAAACCGCCTAGTACGGCATCATGGTCTATTAATAGTAAAGATACAACTTTCCACGCATCCTCTGGTAGATGTTTTTGGAACCCATCTGCAATTTCTGGGGTGCATATTACCCTATGTAAAACTATATTAGATCTGAATGCTTGGTATGGTTCGGAAATTGTTAGTTTTGAAAACTTTATGCGGAACATTATCCTGAATGTAAAAAAGGCTAGCTGTCCCCTGAAGCGGGTATTCATGCCCAGTGCCTTGTGCACGCTGAACAAAGAAATAAATAAACTAGTCCGAGCCCAATTTTTAAGTAGATCTGGGGAATGGGAAAAAGAAATATCGAGGTTAAAAAGAAAGAGAGTTAGACTAAAAGCGAAACTAAAAAAGGAGAAGGAAGACTTAGTTAGGATTAACCTAAGGGAAGCAGCAGCGCATGGTAAGATCCGTGAATTTTGGTCCATAATCGGGAAGGGATGTGGCAATAGATTAACCCCTTGTCCAATTCCTATTGCCGAAGACGTTTGGTCTGCCTACATTTGGGAGCTTTATGGAGGGAACGGTACTATAGTGGATATTAGTCCCCCTGATTTAACATCTGAAGGAGAAATTAAGTATCCATCGGAGGAAACAATAGTAGCGGCCATAAAGAATATGCGCTCGTCTGGCGCAATGGGCCCTGACGAACTCCCCATGACGGTCCTGAAGCAGGAGCCCCTCATTTGGAGTAAAATTCTTTATCCACTGTTTAAATCCTGTTTTGATTCGAAAAAGGTACCAGCATCTTGGAGGGGTAGTATCTTGGTCCCTATCTTCAAGAAGGGAGCAAGGAATATCCCTAGTAACTATCGTCTGATTGCTCTCCTCGACTCAGTCGGTAAGGTTTTTGCGAAATGTCTTTTAAATTTACTCTCCGACTGGGTTGATGAGAACAATATTTTGCCTCTCGAACAAACGGGAATTCGTAGGGAGCATGGCACCCTAGATCATTTAACCACCCTTCACGTGATATCGGACAAGTATACGCAAGTAAGAGGGGGGTTTGTCTATGCAGCCTTCATTGATTTCTCCACAGCATTCGATAAAGTGGACCGTAGAACGCTGTGGAGAAAATTAACATCCCTTGGAATACCCCCGTACTTATTAGCTCTTGTTCGTACATTACATACGGAAACCTGGTGTAGGGTACTGCGGGGGGGTGAAAGGGGCCTCTCCGATCGCATTCCCTCTCTTAACGGCTTAAAACAGGGCTGTCTTTTGGCGCCTCTCCTGTTCTCCCTATATACGCAGGATTTACCTGCAGCTGTGTCTGTCTGCGATGGTATCGCTCCAGTGATAGGGGGGGCCTCCATTTCCTGTCTAATGTACGCCGACGATATTCTTATTTTGGATTTAACACCTAAAGGTCTGGCAAACATGTTGCAAGCACTCCACGCTTTTGCTGTTTCCCACTCTATGAAGATTAACATATCTAAAAGTAAAATCATGTGCATAGGGGGGAAAAAGAAGTGCCGCTCGGAAAATTTTGGGTGGAATATTGGCGGCCAAAAGCTGGAGGTAGTCAAATCTTATACCTTTTTGGGAAAAATCATCACGGCCAATCTGAGCGAGAGGCCCCATATTGAACATTGTTCTCGAAAAGCCCTCGCTCATGGTAAAGGCTTAAATTCACTATACTCAACGACCGGTAAAAGACATTTTGCCTGTATGCTTGAGGTATATAGGGCTAAGATCCCAGCTACCCTTCTCTATGGTATCGAACTTGTAGAGCTAAAACTCTGGGATTTCTGCCATAAAATTGAAGGGAAACTTTTAAGATCTTTGTCCTCCCTAAATACTAATTGCTCTTTGGCTGCTTGCAGACTCGAGTTTGGGCTAAGGAGCAGTTGGGTGCAGGGATTATGTGCCGTGGTACGATGGGTGGTCCCTCTAGCTAGAGCAGAACCAGGGACGATGAGAGCCCTACTCAAAAGTGAATTATTGGGCAACTTTAAAGAGTTTTCACAACTTGTAAAGAACTTTAGAAGAGCTGTGACTCTTCTGAAGTTAGATGAAAGTGTCTTGTTCCTGCACTCTCAATCTCAATTAAAAATACTGTTAAAACAGGCATCGTGGGAACTATGCTTTCTAACAGATAAAAATGTAATACAAGGAAAAGGGGGTTGTGATCTTCTCCTTAACTCATATGTTGCCAAGAAAGCCCAACCCTACGTTCTATGGAATATACCCCATGGCATTAGAAGACTATGGTTCCTTCTTCGCTATGATCTATTACCTTTAAATGTACTCCTATCCAAATGGTATGGATCATCTAAAATGTGTAATTTCTGTAATTTGAGCACACAGGATCGCATGCATGTTCTGCTGATTTGCCCTGCACTTCGCACTTTGCGCTTTAAATGGCTAAAACCAATTTGCCTCCGTTTAGGTATATCTAATGTAAATATCTTTGTACAATCTTTATATTGGCCTCCAAATGAAATGTTCTGCTTCTACATTTTTAATTTTTTTAAAGGATTTTTAGCTATTTATTAATACGTCACTGGATTGATTTGTGCCAGCTTTTGTTGTAGCTCTGTTAATTGATGATTATGGATTTGAATAACATATGTATATGGAACATTATGATTCTACTTGTATTTGTCTTTGAATTTGTTGTATGTACTTTTATGTGGCCCTCGCAGAGAGCCAAAACATAATAAACTTTTTGATTTGATTTGATTTGAATTGATTATTACAAGAGGGCGGTCCGGCTTCCTTGTGTTAAGTGTGATGACTGCCGCCTGTAACACATTAGGAGTAATGGTCTTGGTTTTTATTTCCCTCATCGATCTAATTGATAGTATTGAGGCAAAGATCATCAGTCCTCCTGATCTGTGATCAAAGGTTGATGTCCTGGTCGCAGGGGAAGTTTGCATCATATATCCTTCCAAGGATATTTCTTCTACTTCCCAAGTTTCTTGGAGTAGTATTAGGTCAAATGACCTTAAGTATTTTATTGTGTCCTGGTCGTCTAGTTTGTCGGTCAAGCCGTTGATGTTCCAGATGCATATTCTTAGGGTGATCTAATTTGCGAGTCTCGGGGGCTCTGCTGGGTGCTCTTGTCAACGTCCACCCCTGTTTGTTATTGTTCGCAGTATTATGCCAGAGTTCGAAGTTGGAAATTTTGTTGTTGCCACTTCGGTATAGGAAGGACTGGTGACTGACTCAGTGCTCCTTTCAGTATTGATGTAGCTTTGGGACGATGTTCTGTTCTGCCTTCATTTAGAAAAGGTGTTGGGTAGCAAGGCCTTTTGCCTGGTTCAAGTTTTATTCCCCACTGTGCGAATTTGGTCAGCTTTCCTAAGATGCGATCGACCGGGTCGTTTGATGACCATGTCGTCTTAGTTGTTTCTGATTTGTTCTGTTCTGGTGCAGGTTGGAATTCGATTTGGAGTAGGTCAGTTGAGGAGATGCCCTCCAGGCCCTCGATTGAGTTTATCAATTTTATAATGTTCCCTCTGTTCAGAACGTCCACTCGACCTCTGGTTTTGTATTCTGGGATGAATATTAGTATGTCTATCTTATTGGATGGAGTGGCACGTAGTTCTTCGACTGCAGTGTGGCCAGGGTCATTAACTCTGTTGGAGGATTGGTCGCAGTTGTAGTCTGCTGTGACTGTGATTTCCGTTGATTTGGGGTTTTCCTGATCCAGCTTCAGAGTCGGCAGGCTCTCGCTTTGAGGCATGATGTTGTGGCTCCTAGCTACGCCACTTTCGTAAGTCTCTTGCTCAGGACTTTTACGCTGTTGTATGCTTTGTGTGTTTAACTCCTCCTTATGTCCAGGGTGATCGGTTGTAATTGCAAATGATTCTATTATAATTGTTTTTTTGAGTTTGTCGGAGGAGTTTTCCTGATCCGGCTTCAGGGCCATCAGGCTCTCGCTTTGAGGCACAGAGTTATGGCTCCTAGCTGCACCACGTTCGTGGGGCTCTTGCTCAAGTCTTTTCCACTGTTGTATACTTTGTGTATTGTTTTTGTGGGTTTAGCACCTTTAGCACGCATCTTTCAGCACGCACTACCATTACCACGCATCTGTTACAACGCATACCATTATAACGCATAGCGCTTTGAGGCGATCTGACTTAGGGAATGGCTAGTGAATAGGTTAATTTACTATCCAATAACCTTCCCTAGTGTCCACGGGGACTGGTGTTGGAATAGTAAATTAAACTGTTCACTATCCAGCACCCAAAGCACTATGCGTTGTAAAGGTATCGCGTTGTAAAAAATGCGTGGTAATGGTATGCGTGGTAAAAGTGTGCGTGCTAACAACATACATCCGTTTTTGTGCGATCCCGAAAGATCGGTTGTTGTTGCAATTATTTCTATTGTGTTTGGTTTTTTGAGTTTATCTGAAGTCCTTGCGGCGGTCTGTTTTTTCCCAGGGATCATTTCTTTGCCTGTGGTCGAGGTCTGCTCAGTCTCATTGTGGGAAGATACGGTCTCTTCTTTTTCCTCTTGGTGGTAGGACTCCTGTACTTGGCTTTTCTGTCCTTGGGTTATGGCTATCATTCTCCTGTTCCTACCTTTCCTTTTTTGTTTCCGGCGGGTTCGTGAGTTTGTAGGTGCTGCTACACTTTCTATTTCGGGAGACGGGAAAGTTGGGGTCTGTTGGAGCTGGTGCCTTGAGAGGTTTCAGCTCGTCCAGGAGATTCTCTAGCATAGTTGGTAGCGTCGATAGCTTATTTATTATTGGGAAGCAGTCGCATTCTGTTTTTGCTAGCGCTGAAAGTTCTGCTGCTTCCTGTCCCCTTTTAATGAGACCGTTTAGGTCGCCTAGTTTCCTCTCGATTCCTGAGGTAAACTCTGCGAGTGTTTGTAATACTGTTAGTTGCATATCTAGTTTCTCTGATTGATATTGTAAAGCTGTTGCAGATAGTTGTATTGTGTTTAGTAGGTTTTCCCAGAACATGGTGAACAAGCCTTTGCTCTTGTTCTCCGGTCTAGGGTCACTGGGGGTTTTGCTGGGTTTTAAGTTGTAGGCCGCCACTAAGTCTTGCCGCTCCTGTGACGCAAGAAAGGTCATATCGTTGGCTGTGGCGTAGATGTTCTATTTTTTCTGACTTTTAGGTGTATTTGATAGGTTAAAACGGCCTGTGTCACTCTGCTCTTTAGGGGCCGTTTGGTGAGCGTCCCGCGAGCTCTTTAGCATCGGTGGAGGGGTGCTGGTCGGTTGAGATGTTACTCCCGTTCCTTCCTGCTCACTCAGGGCTTTTTTCTGTGGTGATCGGGATGAGAAGTCGCCCCAATCGTGTCGGTCTTGAAATTCGAAAATTATCGAGGCGTCTAGTGCTCCGTTTAATCTTGGCCCACTTGGAGAGGTCTGCATGACCGGGGAGCTTTCTGCTTTTATCCTTCTGGGCGGAGTCTGTGTGTTTTGAGCGCTCTTTAATACAATGTTTAGTGGACTGCTAAACTCCACTGGCTGATCTACTGTTGTGAAGGCTGTTTCATCTTTTTCCTTATTGTTTGTTGGCTCGATATCAGTTTGTGCCCTCTGGTAACTGTTGATGTGGATGTCCGCCATTACGAGTTTTAAGGATCTTTCTGCTTCCGGAAGTTGTTGTGCTTGTGGTGGGAAATGTTCTATCTTCCCAGGTTCCAAAGGAGTGGGTAGTTGTTCCAAGTTCCCGTTTTTTGTAAAAATTGCTGCTCCAGGATGTTTTAGAAACACAAATTTCGTATAGATTTTTGGTTGGTAAGTGTGTGAGGGTTTAGTAAGTGGTTCTCCATCTATAGTTATGAGATCTTCAGTTCTGGCTCTTTTTGATCCTTTCAATGATTTACTTGGTTTTGATTCATTTTTTGGGCCCGTTGTGGTTTCAGGATTTTTATCTTTGGTGAGTTCCAAGCCTGTAAACCAAGGCAGCCCATGTTGTCAGTAATTTCTTTACTGGTTTTGGTTTCATTGGAGTTGTCTTTTTCCTTTGCGTTTGTTGTTGTACAGAGATTGTCGTCTGTAGGTGATGGGGAGGTTCCAGCATCTTTTGTTGCCCCCCTTTTCCGTCTGGATGCTGGTTTTGTGAAAGACCTTCTCACTTTTCCTGACCTCATAACTGTCCGAGAGCTAGAGGTGGATTTAGTTTCTGCTCTGCACTGCACCGGTTCCCAGCTCCCTCCGCACAGGCCTCTGAAGCTTCTGCGCAGAAGGATGCGCCGGTTGCGGCTTAGATGGGTCTTGATTGAGTCTTGAGACAGTCTTTAGCGGCTCCTCTGCCTTGGATTGCTGCGCTCACAGCTCTGGCTCTAGCGTTCGTGCAGCTCTCTGGCACTCTCTGGCAGTAGGAAACTGTGGGATTTGATTTCTAGCCTGGGCTGTGAGCTATTGTTTTATGAAAGGTCGTCAGCTGTAGGTGGCCACTACGATGCCACTACGATGCTTTGGTTCTTCTAGCAAGCGCCACCAACAGTCTTGTATCCCAGCAAGTTTGAGTCACTTTCTCGTATCTGCTGAACAGAACTCCTCTGAAGTACTCCAATAATCGAGTATTGTATTAGAAAATGCCTGGAATAGTAACCGCTTGGAATGGTAAACGCTTAAGCCCTTTTTAGCATAGTCAGATGTGCTTTTCGCAACCCAATGTTTGCGAGGTTTATTCGAGGGAAGAAAGGCTTTGAGCTGAAAAAACAGTGCTTTATGGCAAATTAATGTTTTTCCGCTTGGAGCGTTCTCTGGCTAAAAGGACGTGTCACAGGGCTCTCTTTTTTAATGAGATGTAATTAGATAGTGAGCTGGATTAGGATGAGGGAAGAGCTGTTGTTAAGCAGCTGTTAATGTTCTTTATTGCAGCTCACAGCCCATTGGTCATCCCTCCTCCTCCGTGTTCATTCCTGTTTTCCCTGTGATTGTGGAGGGGTCAGGCAACGATGTCAGGAAGGGTTGCTGCTATACTTCTGTGTGGCAGGCAACGCTTTCAAGGAGGATTGCTACTGTGCTTCTGTTTAGTGAGGCGGGATAGTGCGGCTGGGGGGAGGCGGGGGAAGGCAGTGCGATGGGGTGGCTCACCTCGCTTCGCTTGCTCCCCTGGTGGGCCCTCCTGCACGACGGTTCTCGGCTCTCACACTTAGCTCCTCACATAAACGCCGCCGTGCTCCTCCAAATGCTCTAAATGCCGTTCTCGCAGCCAGCGCCAAACTCCAGATCCCAAGCTCTCACTACTCGCACACCTCCCACAGCACGCCGGTGCTAGCGCAGTGAGGACGGAGGAGGTGGCACACAGCCTAAAGCCCAAAGTCCAAAGTGTGTGGAGCGAACCCCCACGCTGAAACTGATGCCCGCCGCCTTCTCTCCACTATGGCTTTTCGGCTCTTGGCTTTTCGGTAATTCCGCAGCTCAAAGCTCAGCTCAGCTACACTCTTGCTCCGCTTTGCTCTCACTCCTTACTCCTCCTCTTCCTGTCATCACAATCTTTCCAGGAAGTTTCAAAACAGAAGGAATTATTGTTTTTCTTGTCTTTCTTGTTTTTCTTGTTTCTTTCCTGTTTTCTTATGCTTAAAAATTTAATTTTTATTAAAATATGATGGCGTTGGCGTGGTTTATGACTAACCATGCAGTAGCAGGCAAAACAAATGATGACATTTGTGGATCACATTGTTTCAGAATTTAAGGTTAAACTATGATTTAATTTGAAACACTGGTATTAACATTGTATAAATACAGAGCACCTTATTGGGCGTTTTGAACAGTGCACCCTGGTATTTAAACATATTTTGTTTAAATCCATTTTCATCTTCTCCAATCTGCCATTTTGTTGCATGCAAGCTGCTGTGAGAAGGAATGTTCTGCCTGGAGATGCTGGTTCATACCCATTTATTTCACTTGGCATTTTTATTTTTTTTGTGTTATATAAAGTGGGAAGATATGTAGCATCTTGAAAATGTATTTATGCTTCTCCATGCTGTTTTGCCCTTAGCTACTCAGCCAGTGTGAAGTTGCTGTGTGGAATCTTGGAGTGGTGATGATGAATGGAATGTTTGGGTGCCTGTGAGGTGAAGCTTGAGAGTTGAAGTATGGGTGGCGCAGTAGGAAAACTGCTCCTGAAGGGACTGCTATACACAGATTTACCAACCTGCAACTAAGACTGAATAAATAAGTTAAAGCAACACTTTGGCTACCCGATCTTCATTACCACAGAGTATTTACTTTAGTGTACTGAAGGGATAGTGTCTGAGGTCTAGTAATTACAATTAGTTGGGCCTTTGAAGTGGAGGAGACTTCAAAGACAGGTCATCTTTGAAGTGCACAGAGGCCCTCCCTTCCTGTCTTGGCTCTAGGCTCACTACATGGGGTATGCAGCCCTTTGTGTGCGGAAAGGACACCGTCCTATTCAGGTGTAAGTGAGGCTGGGTTCATCTCCTCCCTCCCATCCTCTTAAGATGGCCCGTCAAACCACACCTAAGCTCCCTTTGTTTGTGGATGCCTTGGGGGAATGTACAAAGCCCAGATGCCACTGATCCCAGACTGATCAGAGACAAGCAGCAGGCACCAAATGGCAAAAGTAAGGGAATTATTACTTCCTAAAAGACAATAAGAAGAAAGGGGGACTAAGGGCTTTTTTAGGCCTAGCATACATGCCCAAATGAAGTCAAACAAAATAGGTAAACAGTTCCCGAAAGGCAAGGGGAATGATGTTAGCTAAGTGCGGAAATGTCCTCACTTAAAAGCAGGAGGAATAGGGGATTCTTCCTTTCGGAATTAGGGCCCACACACACCCAGCCAGCTGGGTGGTATGCTTCATCATAGGGCTTGGTCCTAATCAGGTCGGCACTGCAATACCTGACGGGTACCCTATGATAGGCTATTTGGTGAAGATCTTTTATTCCATGCTGTTTAGTGCTGTGGGTGTGAGGGACCTAAAGGTGTAGATGTGTGAAGTGTGGGTCAATGGACCGTGCAAGGGTTAAAACAGGAAATGGAAGTCCAACCAGAACAATTTTAATAAATACCAGATTAAAAAATATAGATGTGGTGCACTCTTGATATGATGCATCAGGATACCACCCTCTACATTGTGGTTGACATGTTTCTCGCCTTAATGTCATAAGATCTGACAGCAATGCATCAGGACCTAATAACAGTCTATTTACACTAGTTGTGTTTTTCTAGTTAAATAACCGTGATAGACCACAAGCAGAACCCTAAATGAGGTACCTGTGAGTATGATGGCCAACGCGGTAAAATAAATCAATAAAAATGAATAAAAACTCACCAGGTATTTTAACCTGTAATATTGTGGTGGGCACCACGGGGGCCCGGCATATTCATAATAGGGTTGCCTCGGTCCCACACTTTTTTCTGAAAACCACAATCCAACTCTCTGCTTTGAAGACCAAACTCTTGGAAATTAACAATGAGATCACACAGAATAAAGAATATTTCATGAAACATAAGATTTCAAAGCTACGAAAAGACATACACAAATTTGACAAGGAAAAAGTATATCCTTATCTTAAAGCAGACTTCAACCCGGCGGGTGCAGGCAACTCCTCAGATGAAGGTTCTAATACATCGAGGAGATGTTCCTCAACTAACAGTGACTCGAGTACTGGCAGCTGGGGCAGTAATAGCTCCAGACGGAATACACATTCCATGTATCCCAACGATACCATGCCACCATATCAGGGACCACCCATTTGGCAGTTCCCCATGTATCCACAAGGACATCCACAATTCTTCCCACCAGGCAACTATTAACCCTGGGCATTGTTTGAGTACTAGCTCTACGCATAGCTACGTGAAGTGCCTTTCGCACTATGCGAGCATCGCCGAAGGGGAAGGTGGCAGACGGAAAAGGAGTTTGATGACAGCAGCGAGTGTCTGTACCTGTATACCCGTGCACGCGAGCCGAGTCTCGTTTACCGTTCCTGCTGTCATCGAACTCCTTTTCCGTCTGCCACCTTCCCCTTCGGCGATGTATCATAGCAACCATACTTCACACCCCGCGAGTAACATCCGCCTTCGCCTGTTCTTTCCACCTACAGGTGCCACTCCTTGAACTAAGCATTCATGCCAAAGGAAACATGGAAATCGGAGCTGCTCTGTTTCCTTGACCCAGTGATCCACTTGACCCGTTTGGAAACCTAAGTAAGTTCCTATTGGTGTGTTTGAGGACTCAGCATGAAAGTAGTAGCTCTGAGGAGTAATGGCAAGCTGGTGATTGTTGTGTTTTTATATAACAGATGAGAATTGAGCGTCAGGATTGCCCTTGATAAACTGACCACACCTATTCTGTAATTCAGAGGTAAGAGATGCGTAGCTTGTTGTGATGGAGGCTAGAGAAAGAGAGAGACATTATATTGTGTCTTTTCTAAAGAAAGGTATTCTTACTTTTTTCACAGATTCTGGTCCTGATGAGAACTCTATCATCAAAAGAGTTCGAAATGCGTAGACTACCATAGCCAGAAGTTATATCGAACTGTTTTATATAAATTGGAAAATGTATATATGGCTTTCTGTGAATATTGATATTCCAGTGTAAATGTGTATGTGTGTCTGTGGTTACGTTGGAAATAGGGTGATTTAGGTTTGAATGAATGTTGATTATAAATGTTTTAAACTTTTTTGTGAATTATTGTGATTGTATTTATGTAAATGTTGTGTACATAAGGTCTTAAAATTTGTAAAGTTGGTGAAACTATAAACCAATGCTAAAAAACGTTTTGTTTAGAAAATAAAAGATTTATTCTGCTCACACATGTGAGATTAAGACATCTTGTTTAGTTTGAATGTTTTGAATATTTTTTTAAATCATTCACAGTATTGGCAAGATTCACAAAGGCACCAACCCTGTCCCAGGAAGGCCATTGTCTCAGGGATCGGTTCATCTCTGGAACCTTTATCAAGGTTCTGCAATCACTTTTTGCAACCACTGGTAGAAAGACCCCCATCATTTCTACTAGATGCCACAGATGTCCTGCAACTTATTGAGGAGGTCCAGCATCCCGAAGAAATCATCCTTCTGGTCACCCTGGATATTGAGGCCCTCTATACCAACATCCATCAATGTGCCACCTATAGTGTTATAGAGGATGCCCTCATCAATGTAGACTGGGACTCCCCTACACCAATGCCCTTTGTTCTGGAGTTTACCACATTGGCTCTGATGGAGAATTTCTTCGAGTACAGCAATCAAGCACTGTTGCACCCCGTGTGGCATTCCTCTACATGGCCGCATTTGAAGAGAGACAGATCTTCGATGCCTCGAACCCCTACATTAATGTTATTAATGTTATTAATTGTTTTATATAGCGCTCAGCTACTCCGAGGAGTGTCCCGGCACTTTAAGAAAATCAGAAACGGCTATTGGGAGCAGAGGAGGGACAGGAAACCATTGAACAAAGAGCCAGGACTTTAACTCTTTCCTGAAAGTTAACAAATTTAAGGCTTTCCTCAAATGAGCTGGCAAGAAGTTCCATAACTTAGGAGCCAGAAAACGGAAGAAGCAGCCCCCGATCCGGGTCCGACGTATGGATGGGACACGTGCCAAGGCCAGAGAGGCTGACCTCAGCGTTCTGGCCGGCATGTAGAAAGCCAGTCGCTTTCTAATATATTTTGCTCCAGAGTCGTGCAATGCCTTGAAAGCGAGTGTAAGTGCCTTGAAGGCCACCAGGTTCTTATTAGGGAGCCAATGCAATTTTTCCAATAGCTCTTTTGCCCAGGTTCATAAATGGCTCTAGCAGCCAAATTCTGCACTACCTGTAAGCGCAATAATAAGTAATCAGGCATACCCAGGTAGAGGACGTTGGAATAATCCAAACGGGATCCTATCAAGGCCTGCACAGTGATATTTTGATGCGCAAGAGAGAGCATAGGAAGAAATTTCCTAAGTGTTTTCAAGATGCCAAAAGATTTTCCAACAAGACCTAGGATCTGAGGTTTCAAAGTAAGACCCTCATCGATCAGCACACCCAGATTCTTTGCCTTGGAGGAGACAGCCAATGGAGGAAACATGGCCGGAGGCCACCAAGACTGCCATCTGGGATCAGCGTAACAGCCAAAAAAAAGCAGCTCCGATTTATCGGAGTTGCATTTGAGGCTATAATGTTCAAACCACTCAAACACTGCCCCCAGGCAACCTCTGATCTGCACGCTGTCAAAATCCGAGCCCCTCTTGCAGGTGAAGAGAAGCTGGGTGTCATCAGCGTAAGAAACGATCTGGGCTCCGAAAGACTCTGCCAAGGCGGCCAAGGGTGCCAGATAGATGTTAAAAAGGGTGGGGCTCAGGACAGAGCCCTAAGGTACCCCGACCTCCGATGGCGGCATTTCAGCAGAGAACAGAGGGGCCCAGACCGTTTGGCGGCGGCCCGCTACGAAGGACTTACACCAGCTGAAAACCACTCCCCATAGTCCGATCTCCTAGAGTCTTAAAAGAAATCGCCATGGAGAACGGTGCCAAAGGCCGCCGACAGATCAAGCATTTCCAGCATGGCCTTTCCACCTTCATCTAACACCTCACGGATGGCATTGGTGACTTCAAGGAGAGCAGTCTCCGTACTCATATTGGCACGGAAACCCAACTGAGTGTTATGAAGGATGTTATTACATTCCAAGAAGTTGGAGAGCGAGATGTGGACATGCTTCTCCACCAATTTGCCAGTGACGGGAGAAGGGAGATGGGCCGGTAATTGGTGTGGGCCAAGGGATCAAGATTAGGCTTTTTAACAACGGAAGAATCAGGGCGTGCTTCCAGGCCTGAGGGACCTTACCTGTGCTCAAAGAGAGATTGAGCACCGGATTGATCAAAGGGTTGATCACTGAGGCCATTTTCCCAAGATATTTTGCCGGGTAAGGGTTATGAGGAGATACAGATTTGAGTCTAGAAAGAAGCTCAGAAGAAGAAGAAAGAGATAGAAAGGGAAATTCGGACAGGGAGTGACCCTCGCCGGAGAAAGACGTGTACCGAGGGAGATTAGTGTCTGGGGGTGAGATCAGATTTGTGGAGGAGAAAGAGTCTTGAATCATTTTGATTTTGGTGGTAAAGAAATTAGCGAGATGCAGCACCCATGATTCAGAGTGGGAGTGTGTGGGCAGAACAGAGCTAGGTGAGGTAAACTCCTTTACTATAAGAAAAATGTATTTACTAGTATCTGCGGCGGCCTCTATTCTACTGGCATAACAGGCTTTTTTCTCTAGCAAGATGTTTCTATGGTAGAGTTTGATGGGTTCCCTATATGCAGTTTTATCCGCTACCCCATAATGCCGGCGCCAGGTACGTTCCGACTTTCTTCGGAGAGCGAGGCCGTGAACCACGGGGCAGATGCCAGGCTGTAGGCTTTGCGAGAACTAGTCTCAGGGGCTAACTCGTCGAATCTATCGACTAGCCATCTGTGCAGAAGATCGAGATCGACCTCTAAACTACCTGACAGCTGGCACGGATAAATGGAAAGAGCATGCAACAGCATGTCAGGGGATACACGATGGAAGGCTCTCGACGTTTGCCGCAAGCATTCTGAAGGCCTGAATGAAAATGTATCTGTCACTGGGATCTGAAAGTTGACTAAATAGTGATCCGACCATAGCACCGGTTCGGGAGGAAGGAAAAACAACAAGTGGTGTTGTGGAAAACACTTGGTCGAGAGTATGGCCTTTCTCATGTGTAGAACCGGTGATAAAAGGCGACAGACCAAGAGGAGCAGTAACATCCAGGAGCTTAATGGCATCAGTATCGGTTTTAGAGTCCAAGTGAATGTTAAATCTCATGCATACGGTCGAGACCACCACATGGAGATCGTCAAAAAAAGAACCCAAGGGTCCAGGGGGTCTATATATAAGAAGCCCTGCATACACTTGATGAGATGACAGATATAGGGAGAAACCAAGGGATTCGCAGCCCCGAATGTCATCAGTAGGAGTAATAGTGCACAAAAAGCGTTTGTCAGCAATCAGAGCAATGCCACCGCCCCTGCCCCAAGTCCTATCCTTCCTAATAATAACATAGTTGGGAGGAATAGCAGTTGCTAGGTCCGGGCCTGCGGCTTCACCCAGCCAGGTTTCAGTTAGAAAAGACATATAGGGTTTGCCTCGATCAAGAGGTTGTAGATGTCAAGGGCGTGCCTAGTGAGAGATCTAGTATTGAGAAGCAGACAAGGGAAAAGTTAAGGGGGAACAAGGGGAGGTGGAGCCTGCACACGAATAAGTCGCCAGCCACAGTTAAGACATTGCATTTTCAAGGCATGCCTCCCAGGAAAGATTCTGCTACAGTTGCCTGTATCGCCCCTAAGGGAGAGAAGCTCCAACAGGTTGAAGGTGAGCATGCTTTAAGAGAGCCCAAGGCAGATAGCCCCATCTGCACCCATCCGCCTCCGGGATGCTGACGGGCGCAGACGGACATACCTTAGGCGCTCCTTTGGCATGATAGGCCCGACCGCACGGTGTGTCCGTTGAGTGGAGGAGAGTGCCACTAATTTTATACCTGAGCAGGCTAAGTGAGGCAGCCCGCACCACTGGTCCGCCGTTCAGCGTGCCTGACTCCTCCAAAAATGGCCGTTACCAAAGCAGGCAGCCTACAATTCCCGAGATACCCTGCGGCACCTCGTCAGCCATGTGGGTGTAGGGAAAGTGAAAGAGGATCCCCCGCGATGCCGTTGCCACCCAGCAAAGCGGAGGGATCGAGCATAAGAGAGAGAAGAAGATGTTATGTTATGTTATGTTATAAAACTTATAGAGCGCTCAGCTGCCGCAGCAAAATGGCGTCCCGGCGCTATATTGGACAAAATAACACAACCAGAAGAAGAAATCAGACTGAGCAAAGATTAGAGTAATGGGAACAGAAAGGTATTGATAGCTCTTCGGAAAGACAGTAGGTCCGGTATGGGACGGATGTCAACGGGTAATGTGTTCCAGAGGCTCGCTGCCAGGACGCCAAAGGAGCGACCACCCACTCTGGCCTTCCTGAAGCGAGGAACACAGGCCAGAAATTGACCCGTCGAACATAGTACTCTAGCAGGGGTGTAGTAGGTAATTGCCTGTGTAAGAATGGGAGGTGATGAGGCCTTTAGGATCTTAAAGACCAGGCACAGAGCTTTGAACTTAATCCTCTGTCCGACGGGCAGCCAATGAAGATCATACATGGTGCGTCTGACAGAACAGAATTTGGGCAGGCCTACCAGCATTCTGGCGGCCGCATTTTGCACACGCTGGAGGATTGTTAGTTCAGCTTGGTTAACGCCCAAAAGAAGCGAGCTGGCGTAATCCAACCTAGAGAGTACTGTAGCTTGGACAATGAGTTGTCTTGTAGGAGCATCGAAAAATTTAAAAATGGGTCTAAGGCTCTGCAGAACCCCAAAACAGGTGCCAGCAACTCTTTTGGTATGGGGGATGAATATCAAGTTGGAATCGAGCCAGACCCCGAGGTTCTTAGCCTCTGTCACAGGAATGGGGGCTTGGCCTAGCTCCGGTGGCCACCAGTGGTCTCCCCAAAGATGAGCCTGGTTGCCCAGAACTAAGACCTCTGTTTTTGCTGCGTTAAGTTGGAGGCAGTTCTCCGTCATCCAACTGGCCACCTCCTTTAGGGCCTTCTGAAATTTCGGGGCTTCAACCGCAGGGTCCCCATTTAGTGCAACCGCTAGCTGGGTGTCATCGGCGTACGACACCATAGTTAAACCACATCTTTTTGCAACAGTGGCTAGCGGCTGCACATACAAATTAAAAAGAGTCGGACTGAGTGCCGAACCTTGCAGGACCCCTTGGGAAATATTGCGTGGAGTAGATTCGAATGGGGGGGTGGAGACTTTAAAGGTGCGTCCAGATAAAAAGGAACAAAACCATTCAAATGCGGTATTCTCCTCACCGGCCTCTCGCAGCCGTTGAAGAAGGATGGGATGGGAGACAGTGTCGAAAGCGGCACTGAGATCCAAAAGGATCAGTGCCGCCGTCTGTCCTGAGTCTATCATCTTCCGCAGGTGCTCCACCATGGCCAACAAGGCAGTTTCCGTGCTATGGCCTGCACGGAAACCATTCTGAGATGGATCTAGAATGCCTGAGTTTTGGAGATGGTAAGACAGGATTTTGTTGGCATGTGCCTCCGCAAGTTTGGATACCCATGGGAGGAGAGAGATGGGTCGATAATGTTCAGGCTTTGAAGGGTCCATGGTGGGCTTCTTTAAAATTGGGATAACCGTAGCCTGTTTCCATTTACTGGGAACAGTCCCGGACTCAAAGGATAGCCCAATCAGATCATACACAGACAAACAGATCTCAGCGGATTCTTTGAATTGTACAGGTCTTAGTGGATCGGCGGGTGAGCCTGATAGTAAGAATACACCCGGCTTTCCGCCTCAGGTGTAGAAAAGAGGAGAGTAAGGAGAAAATGCCCAGTAAGGTAAGATTACACAACCTCTTAAAATGCACACAAATGTTAGAAGCGCTCGCACTCCGTGCAGGGGTCAGTGAAAGCAGCTCCGATTTAAAAATTATGGCAGCGCTAGAAATCAGTGCAGGAGCTAGAGAAAAACCGCACCAGTGCGAAGGTGCCGGTAAGCGCAGGTGAGCAACTGTAAGGCCCTGGCCCACAGCGCTAAGACAGAGACAAAATCCAGCAGCGACAAAAAGTTAAAAACGCTAGCAATCAGCGCAGAAAACGATAAGTTTTTTATATAGGTTAAGAGCTGTTCGCAATTGCCACCTCACATCCGCACCCAACCTCCGCCACAAGTCAATTGCAGGAGGGTTCCAATCAACCAGGGGCAGACCATAAGCTCAATTTTATACCTGAGCAGGCTAAGTGAGGCAGCCCGCACCGCTGGTCCGCCGACCAGCGAGCCTGACTCCTCCAAAAATGGCCGTTACCAAAGCAGACAGCCTACAATTCCCGAGATACCCTGTGGCACCTCGTCAGCCGTGTAGGTGTAGGGAAAGTGAAAGAGGATCCCCCGCGATGCCGTTGCCACCCAGCAAAGCGGAGGAATCGAGCATCAGAGAGAGAAGAAGATAGTAAGAATACACCCGGCTTTCCGCCTCAAGTGTAGGAAAGAGGAGAGTAAGGAGGAAATGCCCAGTAAGGTAAGATTACACAACCTCTTAAAATGCACACAAATGTTGGAAGCGCTCACACTCAGCGCAGGGGTCAGTGAAAGCAGCTCCGATTTAAAAATTATGGCAGCGCTAGAAAACAGCGCAGGAGCTAGAGAAAAAACGCACCAGTGGGAAGGTGCCGGTAAGCGCAGGTGAGCAACTGTAAGGCGCTGGCCCACGGCGCTAAGACAGAGACAAAATCCATCAGCGAGAAAAATTTAAAAACGCTAACAATCAGCGCAGAAAACGATAGATTTTTTAAATAGGTTAAGAGCTGTTCGCAATTGCCACCTCACATCCGCACCCAACCTCCGCCACAAGTCAATTACGGGAGGGTTCCAATATATCTCGTACCTGGTGCTGTGGAAGAGATTTATTGATGACATCCTAATCTTTTGGAAGGGGAAGAGGTCCACCTGTAATACATTTTGCAAATGGATTAATACTCTCAATCCCCATCTGATATTTATAAGCACTATCTCTGACACTAACATCCCTTTTCTTGACCTTAATATCATGATTTGTGAAGGCCAACAAAATACTACCCTATACAGAAAAGCAATTGACAGCCATAATCTTCTTCTATTCAGCAGCCACCACCCGAGAGCACTCAAAGAGAACCTACCTTTCAGGCAATTTCTCAGAATCAGGAGAAACTGCAGTACTCTGGAGGACTACAAGACCAAGGCAACTAGTCTAGCAAGCAATCTCAGTAAAAGAGAATATCCACCATGCAACATTGCACTTTCCATGAAAAGGGCTAGGAATAATTAACTGTGAAGCCCTACTAGAAACAGACATAAAGATCCTACAGAGGCCCTTACTTGTGTCACCACGTACACCCCAGACTCCAACAGAATCAGGAATAATATCAAAAAACATTGGGGTATCCTCACTACTGGCACACTTAACTTGCCTACACAGAGGTTTGCATTCAAATGCACGAAAAACCTCAAGGACATGCTTATACATACTAGACCGAAGACTCAAAATGTAAATTCACACAGACACCACTGGGATCTTCCTCCTGTTATCGGACATTACCCATGTGGATCCTGCGCTTTCTGTCCCTTGACAGAGCTGTCCATGGAAATAGTGTTTTCTGAAACTTTCAAATGGCAGTTAGGAAAACACATTAACTGCAATACGGCCAATTGTACATACATGATCACCTGCCCTTGTGGCCTCCGCTACATTGGCATGACCACTAAGGTGATCAAAACACGCAATACTGAACATAGGAGCAACAACAGGTGCCACAGAGTCAACACCACGATGTGCACACACTTTGACCAAACAAAACAATCACCAGACACTCTACGCTTGGTCGTCCTCGAGGCACACCCGAAAATGAGTAATGGATCTCTGTTTAGGACTGAACAGAGGTGGGTGCACTGTCTAGCAACAGACAAACAGGGACTCAATTAGGACATCCCGTTGAGTGTACTGAACAGATAGTAGCCGCTTTGAGATGACGTAGTATCTGACCATTGACAACTGGGTCACATTCCCACTCACCTAGGAATATATAGAACCTGTAAATTGGCCCATTGCAACAGTTTTGAACCCTGTGGGTGCCACACGCTTACACAAACTGGCACCTTCTTAGCCCTGGTACCAGATACACAGGCACGTCCAGTTTCTCCACCATGAGTGTAGCCACCATGACCAGGGATACCCTTGCACCATCTGACCTGCTGCATTAATTTGACATCACCCGACCATCCAATTTGGCTTACCTTGTCAGCTTCCCTAAATTAGCTAGCATCCTGCTTGTTGGTTCAGTGGAGTCCTACTGCACTACTGCAACTTGTCCATACTTATGATCACTGTTCGTCCCTTATTGCCTTGCAGTAGTGACACCCAAGTACGGCACCTTCCACAAGGAGCATCCAGAATCGATGCCCTGAACTTTCATTTGCGAGGTGAGTTTGCGCTTGTTAGAAAGTGAGGCAGCGGACACACCAGGTACCTCCAGAAACTGCTTAGCACTACAGGGACCGGGCATATTGATAATAATACAATTGCTTCAGTCCCACCGTGCATAGATACCTGGTGTTCAGTACCTTGTGACTTTGGGAGTGGTTTACTCTTTATCATAAGGGGTCTTTAGAATGCAACTCATGCGGTCTCGCAGTGTCCTCCGCATAATGACCGTTTTTAACTTGCCTACTAATTTAATACAAGTGTTGATTTTTGCGAATCCCTATCCAACATTAAAGGCGCTTACACCATACCACCAGGTGCAATAGACCTTTCCTGCCTTACGTTGAATAATCTGCACTTCATTGACCCCCACTTTTTTTAGGACACTGGAATTACCAGGTGTCTCTCCCTGCCGGGAGTCAATGGTGTAAGTCACGAATCTACCTTGGGTGAGTTCACCGGTTTTCAGCTACCATATTATTATCGGTTAACAAACCTGGTGTGTTTTTATTCAAATGTATTCATCATTGACTGGCTACTTTCTGCACGAGCATGTCACGATTGTGTGACGCATGTTTTTGGCACCATGATTACATCATCAATTTGCATCATGCGCACAAGGTATGGCGAATAATGTAGGGGACGCATATGTTATGGATTTAACTGCTTCTATTCCTGTAATCTAATCATCTTGATTTGTTTTAACAGGGTGGCCATCATACTCACAGGTACCTCATTTAGGGTGCTGCTTGTGGTCTATCACAGGTATTTAACTAGAAAACCACAACTAGTGTAGATAGACTGTTTTTAAGTCCTGATGAATTGCCATCAGATATTATGACACTAAGGCAAGAAACAGGTTGACCACAATGTAGAGAGCGGTATCCTGACACATCATATCAGGACTGCACCACATCTCTATTTTTTAACCAGGTTGGAAGCCACATTCATTAAAATTGTTCTGGTTGGACTTCCATTTCCTGTTTTAACCCTTGCATGGTCCATTGACCCAAACTTAACACATGTACACCTTTAGGTCCCTCACACTCATGGCACCAAACGGCATGGAATAAAAGATCTTTGCTAAAGAGCCCCTCAAAGGGTGCCCGTCAGGTATTGCAGTGCCGACCTGATGAGGAGCAAGCCCTATAATGAAGCATGACACCCAGCTGGCTGGATGTGTGAGGGCCCGAATTCTGAAAGGAGGATTCCCCCTTTCCTCCTGCTATTAAGTGAGGGCAGTTCCACACTTAGCTAACCTCACTCCCCTTGCCTTTCAGGAACTGCATACTTTCCAAAAGAGGCATTTCTTGAATTGTAAATTAAAATTCGACTTCACCCATAAGTTAGGATTTTTAATTTAGGATTCCAGAGATATCATACTTGCGGTCTTATCTCTTCCCAACTAGACCTTACACACATAAAATGTAATAAGGTAATCCCAATGTTATCCTACGGGAGAGATAGACTCCCATGTCATGCAGTAGTAATAAACAACGTTCAGAGTTTTTGACTTCTAGGACATATACGGCTTAAAAGTAAATGTCCTGCCTTTTAAATACATTGCAACCGGCCCTCTGGGTTGTCCATTGCCTACCCTAGGGTGACACATAATTCTAAAAAGGGAAGGTTTGAGCCTGGCAAAAAGTTTATTTTGCCAGGTTGACATGGCAGTGTAAAACTGCACACACGGGCCCTACATTGCAGTCCTGAGACATGGTTGAAGGGCTACTTCAGTGGATGGCACAATTAGTTCTGCAGGCCCACCATTAGCATTTAGTTTGCAGGCCCTGAGTACAGTGTGTATCCCTTTAATAGGTACTTAAAAGTAAATTAAATATGCCAATTGAGGATAAATCAATGTTACCATATTTAGGGGAGAAGGCAGAATTACTTTAGCACTGGTTAGCAGTGGTAAGGTCCTAAAGTCAGCAAAACAATGTCAGAAAAGTGAAGGAGGCAGGCACAGGCTTTAGGTCTAACATGTGTGTCCCCCAACTGAAAGTGGTGGGAGCTATCCATCCTCTTGGGAGTTTTCTTCACTAAGGCGTAAGAACCTAGAGAGATCATCAGCATTGGTACGGTCTGTACCTGGGCCGTGTGCCATCAAAAATGTCATTCCCTGTAGGGAGATGGACGACCTCAACAGTTTGGATTGTTTGCCCTCTACTGCATGATCCATATGAGGGCCCTTTAGTCTATCTGATCCAGGAAATGAGTCCAAACAGGTATGGTCTCAACTTCTTCATTTCCCAGACCACAGAAAAGCTTCTCTTTCAATTTCACTCCTTCTCTGTTCCTGTGAAAGTGACCTATTCCTAAACAAGGCAGGCAGGTTGGGCTAGGCCCTCTTCCTTCAGCTGTGCCAAGGCTGCTCATATGCCATGCACTAAAGTATCTTTGCATAAGGAATTGCTTGGAAAAATCAGGTGCTTTGATTACAGGTGCTATACACATGACTTCTTTGAGGGACTCAATAGCTTTCTGACATACCTCTTCCAGATCACCCTTCTAGGCTGCTTTTTGAAAGTCAGCTCAGTTAAGGGGGATGAGAGAAATTGGCCTGATATATGATGTTCACTAATTAAAGTGGGAACCTTGCATCAGTGCAAACAACCCTAATGGTGATTTAAGAGGTCAAACATAACCTTAGAAAGCTATTCAAGTGGTAGCTGTGGAGAGCAGCCTTCAGGCTTAATGTTAAAGGAATGTTAAGCAGCTTGCTTTACCAATCCTATTGTATTGGTTAAATGGAATGAGAAACACACAGTAGTTATAAGAATATATATTTATTATTATAACACCTTAAATACCTCACAGTATCTGCTACACGCTGATAAACATAAAGCACACATGTTATGTTATGTTATGTTATGTTAAGTTATGTTATGTTAATAGAACTTATTAAGCGTGCGATTACCCTTGGGTGTCCTGTAGCACAGAACAAACGTAAGAAGCACTAATACTCAGTGGGCTCCAGGGGGAGACCAAACCATACACTAAAATAGCGGTATCAAAACCACAATTTGAGCCAAGACAGAGTCTAGAGGTTGTAGAATTGCTGGGACCCAAAGGAACCACCCAAGGTGAGAAAGTAGGGACCCCACGGAGGGTGGTGCAGTGTGAGAAGATAACCGTGCAGTACATACAGTTCAATTGGAGAGTTGTGATTACAATTTTAAAATTTGAGGCCCCTCCTCAGTGGATTACGAGGAAACCCGTTGGAACATAGAAGGTCGGAGAACCACCCCACCCGTGCATACCAAAGTACCAGAGTAACCTATCCCAGGGAAGCTGGGAGCATAGGGCTGAAGTGGCATCTGAAACCGCTGTCGTTCTCAATGGGAGTGTTAGAAAGTACACAGCCACACCATGATGATCTGAAGAAGATTTAATAGCAGCGGCACAGCAACAAAGAATGCAGCTACTCGGTATGCAGGAACAGATTAACTGACCTGATGCCTAGCAGCCAGTTAGGCTCTAAGTGGAACTCAAAGCATAACAAGAAAGACTCAAAGGTACAGCATGAATAATAAAATATGAATAAAGATATAACACATCTCCCTTCATTATAAAAAACAACAATTAAAAAACTAAGTACTGAAAGGAGATATAGTTAAGAAACATAGTCATCAAATTTCTTGGGAACGCATCTTGGTCGAAAGGATGTCTTAACTCTAAATGCAACCGACTCCTTTGTTACCTGTTGTGCATTAGGAAAAATAGTATTGTGAACAATAGGACATTTAGCAACCTGTTTGATGTTCCACAACTTGCCATCTTGGGATAACACTGTTGCTAAACACCCTTACAACTTTCATTGGTTTGCCAAATTTATTGGAACATTTAGTTAGAAAACCTGGTCTTCTAATTCTAACCCAATCACCCACAGAGATATTTGGGGTTTTAACATTCCATCTATTATCATACCACAGTTTTGATTTTGCTTGTTTACTTCCAACTTTTTGAGCAACCTCTTTAACCAACTCCTTTGAAAACAAATTATTAGAACATTTATGTCTGAACCACCAAGGACAAATAGTAGAAGCACGATCTCACCCTTTGAGAAGGTGGAAAGGACTAACCTCAGTGGTTGAGTGCGGAGCAATTCTATAAAGCCATAGTTTTTCTCTCAATACATTTTTCCAATTGCCACCGACTTAACAACATCAGCTACAAACCCTTTCAAAACCCTGTTAAAGCGTTCTACTAAACCATTTCCATGAGGTTCATGGACAGATACAGTATGATGTTTAATGTTATGTAGATTAAGAAAATTCTCTATTTCTAATGAGGTAAGTTGAACCCCATTGTCGATGACAAGTGTCGAAGGACAACCCTCTCTAGAAAAAACTTCTTTAAAAAACTCTATAACCATATTGGTAGAGGCAGAAGAAACAAATTTGACCTCCGGCCATTTAGAGTGGTAGTCCACAAGTACAAAGGCATATCGAGAACCACTTGGAAGACTCATGAAAGGACCAGAAATATCAAATGCTATTTTTTTCCAAGGATCAATGGGCCAGGCTGTATTCTTCAAAGGGGGAACATTAACTTTTAACATTTTCTCGCTTCCCATGCAAACTACACACTCTCTTACTTTGCGATCAACCATCTGATCTAAACCTTGCCACCAAAAATAATTTCTTATTAAACATTTCATTGCAGACATTCCTGGATGTGTTTTATGTGCCAACTCCAAAATAATGTTATGCATGGCAAAAGGTGGTACACGTTTTCCAGATTTGAAAATTAGATTATTCTCAAGTTCTAACTCAGTAAAAACATTAAACAGTGGCATAAAGTTTTCTGTCAAATTTTTCTTATCAGGCCAACCCTCTAAAATATATTTTGTAATAGTCTGTAATGAAAGATCTTGATTATTTGCAGACTCCCAAGATTCTTCAGAAATCTCTTCGAAAGAACCTTATAACACATCTTGTAAACAAGTGACCACATCAGAAGCATCCAAAATTTTGCTGCAAGATGTTTGACAAGGAAGTTGAGACATGAAATCTGCAACAACATTTTTTTTTACCTGGAACAGGTGTAAAGCAATACTCCTGTAGTCTTAAAATCAACCTGGAAATGCATGTAGTAGAATTCCACCCACCACCTGGGGAAAGGATATTAACTAAAGGTTTATGATCCGTTCTTAAAATGAATTTGCTGCCCCAAATATAGTTCCTGAAATGTTCGATCGACCAAACACAAGCAAGACGTTCTTTCTCTATGACAGCATGTCTGCGTTCAGTTTCATTTAGAGTGCGAGATGCAAAACACACATTCCATTCTTCTTTGCCACAGGTTTGAGACAAAACGGAACCAATGCCATACATGCTGGCATCAACTGTAATTATACATGTTTTGTTCAAACTGAAAGGCCTGAGTGTGGGGGGCATGCAAAATATCTGATTTAATAAGCTCAAAAGAAGACTGTTGTTCACTTTGCCATACAAATGGATTACCATGTCTAAGAAGTTTCCGAAGGGGTTCCATTTTGGTTGCAAAATTGTTCAAGAATTTACTGTAATGTTCGCACATTCCTGCAAATGACAGTAACTGATCTTTATTGCTAGGAGGAGGAGCTTTGCTTATACCTTCTACATTCGACTTTTTAGGTACAACACCAACCCCCGATAATGTGTGACCAAGATATTCAACTGAGGTTTGGAACAATTTACATTTACTTGCTTTTAAAGTCAAACCATTCTCCCTCAACTTGTCACATACACAACGCAAATGTACCTCATGTTCCTCATAATTACTAGAATAAATTAAAATGTCATCCTGAAAGAACTTAACAAACCGGTCTACGTCTATGAAAATGTTAAACATAACTCTTTGAAATACCAAGGCCGCCGAAGCTAAACCAAACGGCATTCTTGTGTACTGATACAGGCCTTGGGGAGTGATAAAGGCAGTGAGACATTTAGATTCATCTGTAAAAGGAATTTTATGATAGGCCGATCTCAAATCGAGCGTGGAAAAAACTTTAGCTCCCTCCAACATAGAAACTACTTCATTTATATTGGTAAGGGAATGGCAGTCCACAATAATGGAAGAATTTAGGGCCCTGAGATCAACACACAGTCTCAAACTTTTATCCGGTTTCCTCACTAAAACAATGGGAGAAACCCACTCTGTAGAATCTATGGGTTCAATGATCTTTTCAGAAACTAATGCATCCAAGGTTTTTTTAAGAGCTTCCCTAACGGTAATCGGCACCCTCTTAACTTATGTTTGACAGGAACAACACCAGATTTAAGTTTTATTTTATGAGAGTAGTTCCGAATCTTTCCCAATTTATCTGAAAAAACATCTTTAAAATCTGATTTGATAAGATCAGTCTTCTCTTCAGTTATAAGAGAAGAAATATTGTCAAACTCAATAGTTTCATCTAACATCACAGGATTTTTGGCACGACGATTAAGTATAATGCCAAATTTCCACTGATCCTTCCAACCTAGAACATTCACACCCTTAACTGCCACATGTAATTTAACTTCAAAACACCTGGTTTTGAAAGTGAGATCAACCAAGAAATAACCTAACATATCAATTTTTGAACCATTAAAGCCCAAAGCACATATATCAGATGGTAAAATATTTGAAAAATCTAACAAACATCCTAAACACTCATCAAAATACTCTTTAGTAATAATAGTCCAAGGCGAACCTGAATCAGCCATGAGATCAAGTTTTACACCTAAAACAAACACTTCACAAATGGGTTTATTTGTGGAATGACCTTCAACAGAATCATTGACATTTGAAACACCTTCGCTAAGATAAACTACAAAACCTTTATTCTTCTCATCACAAACATCACCACCACTACACGCACATTTGCATGCTTTGGATGACTCCTCAGTTACATAAGCTACTTAAATTCTAGGATTTTGGACACTTTTCCTGACATCCCTGCAAACTTTGGAGAAATGTCCTAATCTTCCACACTTCCTGCACTCTTTATTAATTGCAGGACATCCAGCATATGAAGCTACATGTGTTCTACTACCACATTTAAAACATATCACAGATGTATCCAATTTCTTAAAATACCCAGGACTGTTAAATCTATTAGCATTAGAGACAGGATGTACATTATCGCTGACTTGTCCATCTGTATGTTTAACCACACAAACTTCATCAGAAGAATCAGATTTATGCTCACTGTTTTTCTTAACAGTGAGCATTCATTTCTCAGACTGCTCTAAGGATTTAGCAATGGCAATGGCCTCAGATAATTTAGGATCCCCAAGTTCCCAAAGCCGTTCTTGTGTTTTCTTATTCTAAACATGAACAATGATTTGATCTCTCAACATTTCATAACACATGTTTCCAAATTTACAATGGATAGATAAGGATCTTAAAGCAGTAATAAAGTCATCAAACAATTCCATGTCATGTTGTGCACAAGTATAACACTTGCAACTGTTTAGAGCTATGTTGGAAACAGGTTTACATCTCTTCTCTATCCTAAGTAGTGCTTCTTTACACACATTAGTTCCTTCACCTTCACCTTCCACAGGTGGAATTGGAGGAAAAGCCCTAAAAACCATCTGTCCTTCTGACCCTAGACAGTGCAAAAGAATACTCTTCTTCCTTTCTGCTTCCATACGCTCGCCATCAATTGCCTTCATGTAATTGAAGAACTCCTCCTTCCAACATGTCCATGGAATTGGCGGATCCCCCTTATTTTGTAAAAACTTCTCTGGTGGATCGAATTGCATATTGCAAAAATTGATGAATTGTCTCACAGAAATAATATACTATAAATAATGTATCCAAAAAAAAAAGATTGTGAAATATAGATCAATCCCGGAAAACAAACAGAGCTGTAACGAGTTATGCTAGTATTTTCACTGAATACAATGGCTAAATGACCAAAACTGTCCCAAAAAAAAATAGTTGTTCCTGAAATATACAAAAATAAATGCCAAGTCGCTTACTTCCAGAAGCATACATAACAAAATTGTTATTAACAAGATGAAATTGCCTTCTTATATAAGCAAAACGCTTCCAATCGGTGATAAGTTTGCTATGGTCACCGCAACCTCGTGAAATGGCTGCCACGTCATAGCGTGATGGCGTATAAACACCCACGTCATTAAATTCTCGCCCAACCTTGCTCGCGCGTTATGTTCCACAGCTAGAAAATTTGAAGGCTCGTTCCGACTCTGTTCCTGGCTGGCACCGTCACGTTCCAGTTGCCGGTGATGGATGCAAAATCTCGCACCGTCACGCTCCAGCTGCCGGTAATGGATGCACGAGTAAGGACTTAAAAATAAACAAAACTCCAAGACGCCCCTTCGGTGGGGCAGCTGTGCGCCGAATAAAAGTTATTAACATAACATAACATAACATAACAATTTCTTTAAAATGGATAAAAATCAGCCATTCAATGTTGGTCAGAGTCATTCATGCGGCGTTTTCACAAAAATAAATCTCGTACCTTCTTTAAAACGATGGTTCGATCCGTTTCTTCCTTGATCTAAGGATTGAATGTATAAATGAAGACTCCACATCTGTGCAGCTAAAAGTCTTGTAAATGTAGCCTGTGTTTTCCCTCGTCGCCAAAGTTTGTTAGAAAGTACACAGCAACACCATGAGGATCTGAAGAAGATTTAATAGCAGCGGCACAGCAACAAAGAATGCAGCTACTTGGTATGCAGGAACAAATAACTGACCTGATGCCTAGCAGCCAGTTAGGTTCTAAGTGGAACTCAAAGCATAACAAGAAAGACTTAAAGGTACAACATGAATAATAAAATATGAATAAAGATATAACAGGGAGTCTTCAAATAAATGCCAGTGTTGGAGAGAAGGAAAGTGTCCTGTGGAAGCTGCAGTTGGGTTCTTTATGGAAGGATACTGAAAGCAGAGGGGACTGGGTCTCTATCACTTAGGAGTGACCAGGGGCTCGTTAGACGAATGCCCACCGATGTTGGGTGCTTATCGTATGAAGAAGGAGACCTTGACTCTACAGCTGCAGGGACCAGGAGATGTCGAGGACAACCACGACCTGGATACGGGCTGTCCCATGAAGGATGTTGAGTGCTGAGAGGTCGGTGTCCAGCAGGAGCACCATCAAGCCTTGGCAATGGCAACTCATTAAGAAGGTCAAAGAAGGTTACTGTCTGGCCCAGCAAAGATCAGGGCACTCACCACATCCAGGGGAGTCAATGCAGGTCTGGAGCAACCAGGGGAGCCCAAGAAAGTAAGGATTGTTTCTCAAGTGGACCCACAGGCCGAAGGCACAGGAGTTGCACGGGGACCACTAGTAGCTTCACAAAACAACAACTTGCAGTAGGTGGCCTCACCCTTCCGCGCCTTCATTTCATATGGACTGGACCAGTGGTTCTGGAGAGCCCTACGCTCTACAGGCTTCATGACCCACACTTTCGGGCCAGGCTGAAATTCCACCAGAGTGACCTTCAGATCCCACCAGAGCTTCATGACATCCCGACTGGCCTCTATTTGCTTTTGCCTTCTACCATATTAAATGTATCTGGTTGCGGAGGTTTCATAGTAGCTTTTACCCACCCCTCCTTGGCAAGGCTCAGAGGTCTCCTAACAGGATGTCCATAGAGGAGTTCAAAGGGGATGAACCCTACTATTTTCTATGGCACCTCACTGAAAGCAAATGGAAGGCACGGTAAGAGGACGTCCTACTGAAGCTTCATGGGCTTAGGCAGGCCCATAATGATGCCTTTCAAGGTCTTGTTGATTTGTGGCACAAGCCCATTGGTTTGAGGATGATAGGGTGTGTAAACTTGTAGGTTGCATCACACTCATCTTGCATGAACTACATGTACATGAAGTTAGTACCTCTGTCAGACACTGCCTCTTTGGGTAACCCAACATGGGCAAAGAGAACCGTCAGAGCTTTAGCCACAGTCACTGACCTCAACAGGCTGGCCTCTGGGCAGCAGGTGGTATGGTCCATCATCACGAGGACAAATCTGCTACCTAAGTATATTTAGGGGTCCAATGATCCAATGATGTTGATTCCCAACCTACAAGGAGGGTGCCAATGACGGTAATGGGATCAGGGAAGCTTGTTGCTATTTTCCTGATTTCCCACTGGCCTGGCAGGTAGGACAGGACCTATGGAACTCTTAAGAGGCTGTCTTCATTCTGGGCCAACAGAAGTGGGAGACAAGCCTTCTGAAGGGCTTGTTCTGCCCTAAATGACTTGCCAGGGTATGCTATGAGTAAAACCCAGTAGGAAGGTGTTGTAAATTAGCAGCAATGGGTTAGCGTTAGCAGAAGCCATCTTGCATTTAGAAGTTATCTTATCTGCTTCTTAGAAGCCATTTTGTGTTTCTGGCAGTCATCTTGTCTACCATGTGCTGCCATGTGCTCACTATGTGCTTTGTCCTACTTTACTGTTAGCTGAGCCTGAAGTCTGCCCAGTAACAGGATATATTTAGCCTCCTCCACTTTAATGCATGCTCAGAAATGCCCGGTAGAATCTGCAGCTGTTACTGATTAGTTTCAAATAGGAATGTGTTCACTACGTTCTGAAAACTGTTAGCTCCTCCCACTTGGTTGAACAAAGAGAACTTGTATGTCCATATTTGGTAATTTTGTGTGCTCACAGGAGCCAGGACTGCCCCTTGCATTTATGCTTACTGTGTAAGTCTGAAATGTATTTAAGGAGCCAGCCTTCTGAATTCCTCAGACTGCCTCCTTCATTTGCCATGGCTTTTGGGCGACGCAGCCTCACCCCATATGAGTGTAATAAAGTATGTTCTTTGATATTCCAGATTTCTGTGTCAACCTTCTTGCTGCTTTTATGGACTATGTATCAGTGTGACCCCTGAGAAGCAGGTTTTTGAATACTACAGATGGCGCGCCAACGTGGGGCTCATCAGAGAGGTGGCTATCCGAAGGAGTGATCACCTTTTCAGGAGACAGAAAACTACTGAGGAGCATGAGACGGGTTTCTGCAGAGAAGGTATGCTGTGCACAGCGCTTCTGGTGATTCCTTGTGTCTGCAGCCCAGAGTGTTTCTGATTCCTCCTGATTTTGATCCTCCTTGTGATGTCACCCCTGACTGAGAACATTTTTGGCGTGAGTATTAAAATGTAACATGAAAAGATAGACCGTTTGGTCATTTAGAACTTGGCAGTTAGAATTTGGACGCTCTGTGATTGGTAAGAATCGTTGCACGGTACTTGCCCGAGCCTCTGATAGTCTTGACTGGCAAGGCAGTTTTAGGATACGCTTGCCCCGACTAATTTGATTGATTGTTTGGTATTGACTAGTCATTTTGAGCCTATGTATGTGAATATGTGAGTTGCAATTCATGTAGGCAGGTAATGCAGAGACTTTTCTTTACTTTGTTTGAAATTTGAACGGTGCATGTAGGAAGAGGTACCTTAAGCACCACTTGGAGTTTAATATTGTATATCCTGCAATATTTTTGGTCATGCCTGCTGTTAAGCTCCCATGTTAAAATGTGTTGCTTTTGTGAAAGGTACCATAATGTGATGTGAAATAAATGTGCCGGCTTCCCTTAGAAGGGATACCTAAATAGGTTTGTAAAAACATATTTCTTCCTTGGTGATTTTGTATCCCCAGGGAATTAAAATATGGACATAATACATGTAAGGATCCTTTGTTCGGTGCACTTTTGTGAATAGAGGAATGCAGAGCGATTTTTGATGCTCTGCCAGTCAAAACTGGTGAATTGCAGTCTTTTGAAACACTATTGCCAAGCGTTTCTTGTAAATATGCCAAACATTTCTTGTAAATACGACTTACAATTAGCATTTACAATGGTTTGGTTTAAGTTCAGTTTGTAGGTTGTCTTTTGTTTCAGTCCTATGTGTTGATCTGTGGGTTCAATGTGTGTTTAAATGTGATTTTTTTTACCGTTAGTGTAACTTCCTTTTGTGAATAGCGTTGGCGCGAATTTATGAAAAACATGCTTTAAGAGCTGTATTGTGTGTCCTGAATGTTTGACATTTTTCTGTTTCTGTGTGAAATGAGCTCAATGCGTGATTGTGAATTTCTTGATGTTTTCAGTCTGTTAAGAAAAATGTTGGATTCATTGATATTAGGTGGAAATTAAATGAGAATGCAGTAATTTGCCATGTTACCTGCTAAAATAGCTATATGTTACTTTTTAATTTCTAGACTAAGCAAAGGCACATATGTGCAAAAATGTTAAATGCTTAAAATAGATAAAGTTAAAATTTACATTCACTAGGAATATGAAAGGCCTCAAAAATTAAATTGTGTGTTGTGTAGGAAAACAAATTTGTAGCATTTTTTACTTACATGCATTGTTATACATGTAAAATGCTAACACTTCAGCTAAAGTGAATCTTTGCTACGTTTAAATGTATCTTGTGGCACACGCATTTTTGAAAATGTCTGTTTTCAGTCAGCGAAAAAGTGCTGGGTTTCAGCTTTGTGCAGACCCTTCCCGCCTTTAGGGCGGCAGATGTTGATTTTTTTTCAAAGGCCATGAATAACATGGGACTTTTTATTCAGCCAGGGCTCAGCCGTTAGTTAATTACGGTTTGAATTCAGCATTTCAGGATAGTCTTTTAGAGGGTTACAAAAATAAGGTTCATTATTTTGTATCACAGGAAGACATTTCAATTGTGGTTTTCCTCTCTTTTTAAACACAGTAAAAAAGAAAAAGGGGTATATTTCTGGTTTTGTTGCTCAATGTCCTTTTAAAATTCTGGCGCGAAAATCTGTCTTGTTTTCAGTAAGGCTTTTGCGCATAGGCTCATACATGACTGCGTCTAAGAATAATAGGCAAAGGATGCAGTTTGTTTTTATATGGGGATTTCGTATTTCAGATTGGGTTTAGATACAAAAAAAAAGTATTAATCATGGAAAAATTATTTGGAAAAAAAATAAGTGCTTTTTAAAATCGTTTTTAGATATTCACAAAGCTTAATACTCATACTAGGACCTCTTAAAATTAAAATTTGATTTATGTATGTGTGACTGCATAATTAGGACATTTGCATGTTGGTTTTTCACTTGGCGCATGCGTAACAGCTCATTTTTCTGAGGCATTACATGCGCTATGCCTCATGTTCGCTCTTTGCAACATGTAAAGCACATTCTGAGGATGATTAATATGTAATGCAATTGTAGGATTTTCATTTTTAAGTGCCCCAAAGTCAAAAGTCGAAATTGAGTTAAAATGGACTTTTTAACACAGCATTCTTGTCATTTACAATAGCTTTGCAGTGTTTCTGGCTTTCAGAAAATGCATATTTGTGTATATTACAAACTTGTGGGTTATTATTATTCGAGGTTGTTCTTCATAGCTCATCGAGCCACTGTGCCCGGTGCAGAGGTTTATGTTTAATATCAGAGTTGAAGGTTCTAACTTTGGCGGGGGCCCATTTTGTCTTTCATCTTTGTAGGGTTGATAAATGGGTACCATTGCATTGGGTGGTAGCAAACATTTAATTTAATGCTGGTATGCTATGTTATTATGCTCTGCAAATTGTTCACAGTAAATGTTTTATAATATAGGACTAAATGAATATTTATCCCTAAAAGAAGTCATTTATATAGCATGTGTTTTTCAACAGGGTTGATTTTTGTAGCTTAGAAAGAGTGGGGAAGGTTTTCTGCCTTTGTTAGTTTGAGTGAGGAAATAGGAAGTGGGGGTCTGAAAGGAGCCCATGGTTCGCCTGGCAGAGTTTGACCTTAAGGTCAGTGAGATGGGGGTTTAGCAGTAAGTGAAGACAGATGGAGCAATGAATGCTTGGTATAAGCTTCTCTGACTAGCAGAAACTCAAGCTTGCACATTAGATGGCTTGCGCGAGGCTTTTACGTCCACATCTGCAGCTCATTACATTAAGGCTTTGTCTCTGAGAAGTGCATTCCTGACAAGCCTTGAAGAAAGGGAAAAAGCAGGGCTTTGAGGGCCTCGGGGGGGGGGGCTTGGAGGGCCTCACGGGCTCCCAGGGCAGCAAGGACAGGCTGGTGCACGGGACGCAGTGCATCTGTGAAAGTACTTTATTTTTGGACGGTCAATATTAAAGTGGGTTAGCATGTTTTAAGAGAAGGATGGTTGGTTAACAGTTGAAATTTACTCTGTTATGCGCTGTGTTAGTAGTATGTTGAAAAGAGATGGGTTTTTATTATGACTTCTTTGAAAAGAAATGTTTGTGTGTTTTATTTAATGATTTTGCATTTTTTCCCTTATGAATGGTTTCTGCTGACCCTTGTGTTTCACAAGCGACACTGTAAGTTTTATTTGCCAGTTTGATTACCAGCGACTGGTGATCACCTGGCAAAAGTGGGGTGTGAGTAAATGAAAGCGTAATTTTGGTGTAATTTTGATTTTGATTTTGATCCTGACAAATTAAGCAGGCCTGGATTTTGGGTTTCTGGTTGCATGAATGCATGCACCACTGTTTATTTGCATGTGCTAATGTGATTTGTCTATGCTTTTTGTGCTTGGTATATTGCATGTATATCTGATGGTTTGATATGTTGTTTTGTTATATGTTGCTGCTTTTTGATATTATTACAAGTTTTCCCGTGTTGGGAAGGGACATGTATGGTATGTGTCATTGAACACCACGTGGTTAATATTTGTGCTCATAGTAAATTTCACAGAGATGATGTGTGCATACTGTGGACATGAAAATACATCACCTCACCAGTGAATGTTAAAATTTGGCCATAATAGTATTGAAGTAAAATAAAAGAGATATACAGGAAGTCACAATACTGCCCTTCTCCCTTAAGGAACAGGCAAGCCTAGATTTATATACATATTCTTGATTGGACCTAAGGATGAAATTATAGATTTGTGGCTCTTGTTAAAGGTGACCTAAATTTTTCATTTTTTCCCTTGAAGAAGGAACTGGACCATTAGCTGAGATTACCGTATATGGTGTAGCGGCCAGCAGTAGAGTTCAACTTTCAGCTACTGTGACCTTTGTTTATTACCCATACTCCTGGTATTAAGTCACAAACTTAACTATCACTTGAGTACATTTTGTTCTTCCTATAGATTTTTCTTTGGCCACTTTTCCCCTGATGTTGCATTGTGCCTAGTTATTAGGGACTTTAGCTGTGTCCTACTTCTATTTTCCTTTTTCCGTATTTTTATTACCAGTCAACGCACTTTTTTTATGATTGATGTATTGCTTAGGTTCACTTCTAGACTGCAGAGATGTAACAGGGACCACCATCTTATGTATAATTCCCTTTTGTATGAACTGACCAGACTGTTTCTTTCTCTTAAGACTTTTCTTTAGGCCTATATTTTTGGTGCTTTCCAGTCTGACTGTCAGCTTAGTGATAGACTGGTTAACTGACTTAATAGTATAGTAAGAAAAGTTTTCCATCTCAATGGGAGACACTGTATGTTCATTCTTGAGTGTGAAAAATGTAATGCCCATTCTTATTAGGTTCTCAGTTCTTTTGTCCGCTGTTTTAATATTTGATAGACCACGTGTGTTTTAATAATGGAAACACTAGGAGTTTCTAGCTCGTGTTTTCCTGTGTCCACATTTTGATAAATTAGCTTTTGTCTAAATGTCCCTGATCATCTGTTTTATGTGATTTTGCTTTTGAGGTGTTCTAGATGAGGGATTTAGGAACACTTAGATTTACTCATTGAGGAAAATGTTTAGCCCATTAGATGATGCCACTATATGTAAGGACAACCATTTAGATAGAATTCTTATGTAATTACCTACCCTTAGATGACAGAGGAGATGCTCTCATATAAAAACCCAATTGAAGAGGCTAGAGTCATTGTTTTGCCTTTTATGAGTATGATAGTGTATTTTAGATTATGATAGTCCCATGGCGTATGACAACTGTCTTGAAGATTACAGGCCACCTGTTTGTAGTCCCCTTGTTAAATATTGAATTGTTTTTTTGTGCTAAATTGAAGGAAATTAACAATTGTGTCACATTTCCTACATCACTAGGTTCTTCAGGATCTTCCAGAGTCAAAGGGAGCGTGACACCCTGCAGAACGAATGACCAAGATGAATTCTAACTCCTATCCTTGACAGCCATAGATGAAAGCAGGAAGTTTTGGTCTATAGTCCCAGCACCCAGTAAGGAATCTGCACGCCATCAATGGTATTTCCAAGTCCTTTGTTTACTTCATTGGCCAGCGCTGCATGACAGAGAGAAAAGAGGATTTCGTTTTGCAATAGAATTTGAATTGGAAAAAGGGCAAAAGCTACCTTTTTATGTACTGGCAACCTCTGACAGTGTACAGCCCCTTGAGCCCCTTGGCCTGAGTTTTGGCCACATCGTTCCCTTTTTCCCCTTTTGCCTAACGGAAGAGCAGTGCAATGGAGAATTCAAGATTGGCAAGAGGCACTATCTTATGGTGCCCATGAAAGAGCAGCTTGAGCGTCCTCTGACACTGAATAAGGAGTGTTGGAGTTTGAGAATGTAGTTCTGGTTGGCACGAGATGACCTGTGCTCATGATCAAAGTAGAGCATAATATCTGTAGTGTCTGCCGCAGATGAGAGACACTGTTGCACTGCCTTGAAACATTGAGACTTTCGACTGAACTGTGAGTGTTTGCCAAAAGGGCACTCCAACGGATGCTGAGACACATTTCTATGGAAGGCCTGAAATGAAGAGGCCCATGCGGTGATGGAAGAAGAGACTCGATGAACAATAATAGTCCGCCAGAGGGACTTGGGATGGACTCTCGGCATAAGTTGTGATCATATAAGCAATTCCTGAACAGTTAAGATACTGGGTGTTGTGGAATTAATTTTTATTTTCTTGCTTGCAGTGTTTTAGAGTAGTATTCCGTTTAGTACAGGTAGAATAGAAGTTCATTCTCTGTGGAAGAGTATCCCTATTCAACTTGAGAGCATTGAAAGATTGCTACTGTTTCGCCTGAGTGTATAGTGTTTTCTGAAAGATTTTAGGATTTGCTATTGCTTAGGGTTGTGAAAATGCTAATTTTCTATGTAATAGTGGTCATTACTTTCTCCTACTGTTTGTATGTATGTTTATGACATAATGTCCTGTTCTTTAGTATTCTTGGTCATACCCTTGCTGAAATGTTTAGAATGGAAAATGCTTATCTACCAATGAATTAGGAAATTGATGAAACTATGTGAAAATTAATGAGCACCTGTTTTCTATGTTCCTACTGGATTATACGAATGTCTTCAGCAAACGCTAAAACGGGCGACTGTTGTAAATTAGCAGCAATGGGTTAGCGTTAGCAGAAGCCATCTTGCATTTAGAAGTTATCTTATCTGCTTCTTAGAAGCCATTTTGTGTTTCTGGCAGCCATCTTGTCTACCATGTGCTGCCATGTGCTCACTATGTGCTTTGTCCTACTTTACTGTTAGCTGCGCCTCAAGTCTGCCCAGTAACAGGATATATTTAGCCTCCTCCACTTTAACGCATGCTCAGAAATGCCCGGTAGAATCTGCAGCTGTTACTGATTAGTTTCAAATAGGAATGTGTTCACTACCTTCTGAAAACTGTTAGCTCCTCCCACTTGGTTGAACAAAGAGAACTTGTATGTCCATATTTGGTAATTTTGTGTGCTCACAGGAGCCAGGACTGCCCCTTGCATTTATGCTTACTGTGTAAGTCTGAAATGTATTTAAGGCGTCAGCCTTCTGAATTCCCCAGACTGCCTCCTTCATTTGCCATGGCTTTTGGGCGACGCAGCCTCACCTCATATGAGTGTAATAAAGTATGTTCTTTGATATTCCAGATTTCTGTGTCAACCTTCTTGCTGCTTTTATGGACTACTTATCAGTGAGACCCCTGAGAAGCAGGTTTTTGAATACTACAAAGGTCCAGTAAACCTGGGGGAAAACCAGCACACTGGCAGCTCCAGCATCTTGTGCCTAAGGAGCACTATTAACCTCATGCGCGCTATTGTTATTCTGCTTGTATGCTGAGTTTTTTAAAAACCCATGTAACATGACGAGCTGGGCTCGTCATCAGTGTGCGAGGAGGCTACACCATGACGAGCCCAGCTCGTCATGAGCGTGAAAGGGGTTAAGGAGACCATTTTCCCTGGAGATTAGGTGATCCCCAGAGGCTTCACATGCTGCATGGGCTGAGGCTTGCCACCTCAAGACTGTAATACTCTTTCTGTGCTCTGCAGAATTGCTGGTGGTCTCACCATTAACTTGTCTAGGAGGAGTACACAAAGCCCTACTGTCACTAACCTCAGGCTAATCAGGGACAGACAGCAGGCACCAAATGGCTAAAGTACGAAAATGACAACTTTCTAAAAGTGGCATTTCCTGAAATGTCATTTAAAATGTAAATTCATTGTAAGTTAGGATTTTGGATTAGCATTCCAGAGACACCAGACTTGAGATCTTAGGTCTTCCCAATTGGAAATTGCACTTATAAAATGTAATACTATAATCCTAATGGTATCCAACGGGAGAAATAAGCCTTGAAGTTGGGAAAGACGATTTTTTGGAGTTTTTGACTACCAGAACATGTAAAACTTAAAGTACATTTCCTGCCTTTTTTAGATATATTGCAGCCTGCCCTCTGGGTTGTCCAGGGGCTAACATAGAGGTGTCTTGTATGTATAAAAAGGGAACGTTTGGGCCTGGCAAAAGGTTTATATTTCCAAATGGACAGAGCAGTGCAAAACTGCACCCACAGGCCTTGCAGTGGCAGTCCTGAGACATGGGCTATTTAAGTGGGTGACACAATAGGTTCTGCAGGCTCACTGGTTGCATTTAATTCACAGGAACTGGGTACAGGGAGTACCACTTTACTAGGAACACATAAGTAAATAAATATGCCAGTTGGGGTTGAACCAATGTTACCATATTTAGGGGAGAGAACACAAACACATTGGCCCTGTTTAGCTATGGTAAAGTGCACCGAGTCCTAAAGCCAGCAAAAACGCGGTCATAAAAGTTAAAAATGTAGGCAAAACATTGAGGATAAGATCAACCTAAGGTTGTCAGGTCTATCAGCTAGCCTTCCATTATACCGAGGCAGATTGCCCTTGCTCTTTAGCAACATTGTTTTATAAGCACCAACAGACTTCTAACTTCCCTCTCCTTTAACAGGATTCTACACTCCCTCTACTTTAACCTATTCAGGTATCGGTCAAATGGTTTTTAAAGAGGACATCTTCCAATCAGCCGAAACTCACCCGGGTCCTTCTTTGGGACCACACCTAAAGGGGAACAAACAAAGTTAGGAACCGGTGGTACACTAAACGGACCGGCGACTCGACCTCGAGTAACCTCCTTCCTGATCTTATCCTGTACCACGGTCGTATGCTGAAAGACCGATAGCTGATTTTTACATTTCGCTGCACCTTGAAAGTCCCCCACTGGGATGCGGAAACCATAAGAAAACCCGTTCCGCAACACCCCAGCAGAAGTACGATCCGGGTATTCACTGAGCCAAGGAATCATTGCCAAGGTATCAATCGGGGTAGGTAAAGGCGCCCCTCGGACTATGTTAGACCTGTTTGGCGCCTCCTCTACCCCTGTTATCACCCGTTTTGGCTCTGCACGTGGACTCAGGATGGGATGATTGCCCACACCCACTACATTTGTGTCTAAATTTGCACGATCCCTGGGGCCTAGTACATTTACCCCTGTTGAAGTTCCAACAAACCCCCCTTTTTCCTGTATTGCCGGCAGGCTTCGAGTAATTGTCGGTACCCGCACCTGACCGAAAGGGCGTCCCCGCATACTGGCGGGAGGATTCGCCAACGATACTCCCTACTAATGGCAATTTTAACATACCAGTCTCCTTCATTTTGGACCATGACACAGAATCATAACAATCCCACGTTAAGTTTTTATCATGTTCTTTAGCCTTTCTAAACAGGTTATCATAGCAGAACCAATGATTACCCTCGTGTGATACCGAGTACCCCATGATTCGTGACTGATAAATCGGCAATTCGGGAAACAGATCGGGCCTTCTTTCCCCCAAGATCGATGTAAAAACCCCCCACGCTTGGCCCCAATTGCCAATGTTTTCATTTACCTTAAAGGCGGCCATTTTTGCGCGCCAAACACTCGGATGCATGAGCTCCTTCTGGCCCTTAACATGCTCCATCTCATAGTGATCAGTAAGCAACGAGAAGATGTTTACGTACTCCCCTGCCCATATCTTCTCTTTAATAGCCAAAGGAACATGCTGACCCAACTTTTCCCTACGAGAGGGTGCTGACTCATCCCTCGCAATCGGCAATGGCCGCTTACCTTACCTGCTACTGCACCCGTCCCCTGTGGCTTCTCTACAGCGGCAGCCGGCGTGGACACCTTCGCTGCTTCCCGTGACTCACGCAGTTGCTTCATTAGCTCCTGTGCGTCGACAGCCGTGGCGCCCTCGCTACCTTTTCCCAACCACGCTGCTAATTGTGCTGCCAGCTCGGGCGGCATATCTTCCCCGGACACGGGGGTGACCACAACGGGAATCGGATTCCCTTTCTCCGGCACGGGAGTTGGTGCCTCGAGCGGGGTACTGGGACCCGGGTTGTCTCCCCCAGCTGCTCCCCTCCTGGGCCTCTTGTTTTTCCCTCCCGGGGCTGCTCCCGCCAAAGGACGTTTCGGCCCCCCTTCCTCGTCTTTATCCATTCGCCTCTTTAGGTCGGTCACCTCCTTCATTAGAACGCGCAGCATCTGGTCAGTAGTCATGCGCTTTCCCGCCTTCTTCGGCATTCTCCAACAGAGTATCTGAAAAACAAACAAGAACGATTACAACGCTCAAAATTGGCTCTTCGTTCCGTCTCGAGCTCACGTGCAGCGAGGAGGTGCAGCTTCAGAGCACAGGAACAAGAGGATGCCTTCGGATCTTGCTTCTCCTTTTATCCGTCTTCAGGGCGGGCGTAAACCCGCCCCTGCCTGCCCCTAGGGCGTGGCCAGCCGCGTCAGTGTCTAGGCCAACCCACTCTAGGGCGGGAAAAGGCGCGCCCCGGCTACGCCGCTTCGGGCATACCAGCCGAGACTCGCCTCCCGCCCAAGATGGCTTCCCGGGGGGATCGTGGTACTCCGCCATACGTTCGGGGGGACCGAGTGGTCGCCCCATTCCACTTTAACCTATTCAGGTATCGGTCAAATGGTTTTAAAGAGGACATCTTCCAATCTGACCTTGCCTATCTTCGCTCGCAGTTTTAAAAAAAAATGTCTTTTCATTCTTATTTCATTTCTTCAAGAACTACAGCTCCTACATAGAATGGAATCTAAGAAGATAATGACTTAGCGATTGCGCCATAGTTGGACCTACTGACTTCAGATTTATGCTGAAATCAGTAGTGCTTACACCCCATCAGGCTTTTTCAATGTAGGCATTACTTTGATTGACTTTAGAGGTGATGCAGTACTGTGATGTTGTAGAACACTTGCAAACCATGTAAGAATATTGATGCGGGCAAGAAGATTAGGCCAGGAATGAGATAATTTAATCTAGTCAACTTTGGTCTTGTTTCCAAGGGTCTCATTCTTCAACATAGACTTCTATTATTAGGAAGGCATTCTGCACTATTGAGACCAGGCAGACTTCTCTGGTTAATCGAATTCGTGTGACTGGTACAAATTCTTTGCACATTGCAGATTTAGCTGCGTTTCCTGGGCTGTACAGCAATGGGTTTTGCATACCTGCCAAATTTCAGGTTGCTTATGTGTGACATTACCATGGTAAAATTGCACTTATTTGTGAATGTCATGCTTTATGTGTTACACTATGTGTAAAACATGTATGTGATTAAAACCATGAATCCAGGGGGGCGTGGCCAAGATGGAGACGAAAATATGACGTGCCTGCTCGTCGCTCCGACCCCTGGCCTGGGCCCATCCGAATAGCAGTCCTCAGTGGATCCCTAGACAAAGCCTTGAACCCCCATTCGGTCTGGTGCATGCCTGTAGAGCCTGGACCCTGAGAGCAGTGCGGCATTGGCTCTCTACCCCGATGACCGGCATCCCGCTCGACGCTGCGTGGCCCGCTGCCTGCACTACAACCTAGGAGAGAGGTGCTCAGAGGCAGCTGCGCATTACGGGACAGAGCCCAGCCGAGGCCCCCCTTGGAGGATCCCGACTGCAGTGTTTGGCCCTGGAAGGGTGCCGTGAATCTGCTGGCAGTGGGAGGAGCCGGTACACCTGCACCAGGGACCCGGTGGCAGAAGGAAGAGGCAGTGTGGTCTTCCATAGGGGAGCCACTGGAGGACTTTACATCGGTGAAGCTGGCAGTTGAGCCCACGCTTGGCAGCTGTGGGCTCTGAAAGCCTTCAGGATGCTGTGTCCCTCAACCCCCTGCAATGCTTGAGAGGCAAGAGAGCCAAGTAGTCTGGGGCCCGGGTTCACGAGCACCAGATGGCAGCTTTGTTGCGGCAGTGACTAGGTCGAGCGCCCAACCTCCTTTGAAGATACCATCCCCCCTGACATATGGGGGTGTCCCCACCGATCACCCCACTGAGTGGTGCACTGCATCTCATGAGAGCGCGAGGTCCCTGCTTAACTTTGTGGAACCCCCTCAGAAGGAGGAGGCAGCGAGGAGGCCAAACTGGCAGAGGTGCTGCGCTGACCAGCGCAATTGGTGACACAGCCTCAACTGCAGGGCCTGGAGCTAAGGGAGGACTTTACAGGATCAATTTTTGCTGCCTCTGGTGAGCATCCAGAAGTGGAGGGCCACAGCAGAGCCGCTGTGTGGCTCCGCAGGGAAGATAGGCCGAGGGAACCACACGCTTGAACCTGCATGCCGCGCCACCGACTTTCAGGCTCCTGGAAACATGGCTGGAAGTGGTGATAGCTTGAGAAGCTTGAAGAGGAGTCTACCAGGCCCCCAGCACTCTGAATTCTCTTATTCTAAGTGGCATCGCTTCCCAACTGCAGGTAAAATAGAGCTAACCACTGCACGATGGCCACCAACAAATCCAGGAAAGATAGATCGGTAAAGAACCTTCTTCTCAAGGCTGGGGCTGGAGGAGCCAAAGCATCGATGTGCAGAGTGGTCCCTCGGGGGGACAAGGCCAACATGATCCAGAGGGGCCGGTCACGCATAGTGTCCTTGAATATCTCTTTTGAGCCCTTATTAGAGAATTCCATTTCATGAAAAAGGACCTGTCCACTGAGATTCGGGAGATGCGCAGAGACATAGATTTGGTGAGAGAGAGAGTCGACAAGCTGGAGACACAAACAGCCATGCGAGACAAGGAGGTGACACAGCTTCAGCAGGATGTACTGCATCTCCAAGACCAGCAATTGGATCTCCATTGTCATGCTGAGGACCATGAGAACTGTTCCCGCCAGAAAAACATCAGAATCAGGGGGGTTCCTCAGGGGTCGGAGAGGAAAGACATTGAGGCCTTCTTTGTGGAACTGTTTCATAATAAGTTGGGGGTCCCCCGGAACAATATATCAAACTGGACCGGACACATCGTGTGGGACCCAAGAGACCGGAGACTGCCCCCCTCCCGATATATCCTGACATGCGTGCACAACTTCCAGGGTAAAGAACGCATCCTTTGGGAGGCGCGGGGACAACACCCGATAGATTTTCACTCCTGCAGGCCTCTTCTATTTCACGTTCCGGCAACTTCTACTTTGCAGAAATGAAGGTAGTTACAGCCTGTCACGGTGTTCCTGCGCTCCAAAGACATCTCTTACTCCTGGGGTCATCTGTTCTGGCTCATTTTCAAGTAGGAGGGCCAGCTTCGCCACGTCCGCTCTCTTCGAGAGACCTGGTAATTTCTTAGTATTGCCCATGACACGCCTGAGAGGGAAGCCCACGCTCGGCGTCGCAACAATTCAGCAAGATGGCAACGAGTTGAGAAATCTCCATTCCGCCTTCACCCAGACGCGGAGACAATGGCTATGGAACGTGCAGATGTGCTGAACTCTCTGTCAGAAGACTCGAACACCGCAGACTGAAGTATTCTGGCTCTGGTAACGACAGCTGCAATTCTAATGGGATCCATATTGATTTAACTGGCTTGGCCCTGTGCTGTGTGGGGTGGGGATGGTGGGGGGCTCCTGCTATCCATCTCACGACTCTCCATGGGAAATATTGCCCAGGACATTTGTGGACTTCACACGTTGATGTTTTTAGTTGTATGTTCTTTGTTAGGGGTTTCTGGGTTTCCTCCTCCTTCCTCCAGATATGAGGGTTTTATGGTCTTTGCAATCTATACCTAATATTCGCTTTTGCAGGTTTGGGGGCAGTTCTTATTAGCACACTTTGGGGTTTCCTTTTACGTCGACCGACATTAATATCCTGTCTCTTAATGTTAAGGGGCTTAATAACCCTACCAAAAGGCGGGCTGTCTTATCCTTCCTTGAAAACTTAGACACTCATATTTGCTTGCTCCAGGAGATGCACCTTCTGCCAACTGACATGCATGGATTAAGATCTAGGGCCTTTCCTTATCAGCTGTTCTCCTCTCGATCCCCCTAAAATGACGGGGGTGGCAATTTTGGTCTCTGCTAGGGTTCCAGGTCAGGTGGGCAGCAAGCAGGGTGGATTCCTGGCACACACCTTCGCCCTGGGCACACACACCCTCACAGTAGCTACTGTATATGTTCCTAATGATGGCCAGGAGGGATTCATTTGAGAAGGGATACATGAGCTAACTGGCCTCCCAGACAGAACTTATGGGGAGATTTTAACTTGACCTTTGATAGTGCTGTGGAAGGAAACATCCTTTACAACGCAACTTTTACCACGCAGTGCCTTTACGACGCAACTTTTACAACGCAAACCATTACAACGCACTGTGCTGGGGGGCGCTCTAGGATAGGGAATACGTTTAATTTACTATCCAACACCTTCCCTAGTGTCCATGGGGACTGGAGTTGGAATAGTAAATTAAACTATTCACTATCCAGCACCCCAAAGCACTATGAGTTGTAAAGGTTTTCATTGTAAATACTGCGTTGTAAAGGCATGCGTGGTAAAAGTTAGCGTTGTAACGTCATACATCCTGTTGTGGACGATCAGGACAGCAATGGAGGCAGACTGGGGCCCTTTCTATGGATGAGAGACGTATACTGGCAGAGGCCGGATTCACGGACGTCTGGCAACTGCGGCATCCAGGGTCCAGGGAATAGAGCTCACCTGACCCAAATACCTGAGACTTCTGAGACTTGCAGACCTCCCTAGCAACCAGCCCTGAACACTCTGGCTACCTAATGCATTCACCTATAAGGGTCTATTCCAGTTCAATCTTGACATCCTCAGCTCATAAAGGTATACCTATTGCATGGGAGGAGGAAGTTCAGGAGGAAGGGGGGAGTTCCATTTTTGTAATTTTTGTCATATAATTTGCCAAATGTAATAATTCCATTGCCGGATTGCATTCCGATGAACACAGAGCATGCTGGCTTGTTCGTTGAATCCTATGTTTCAAAAATCAATAAAGAAATGTAAACAAAAAAAATATTAATCCAAATCACTGTAAATATAAATATTCTTAGATAAATAATAGTGTACGGTTAATACAGAATGATTCATGTTTAGAATAGTATCTGGAAAAAGTGGAGCATAACCTGAAAGTGAAAGTATGCTGGATATTTAGGTAATTTGAATACTCTTTGGGAGATATTCTAAAGAACATGCGATAATCATTGCCAAAATAGGTTAACGCAAATTTTCATATTGCTGTCTATCGTGGAAAAATAACTCTGTTAACCTCTTCCATGCTCATGATGGCTCCCGGCCATCATGAGTCACGGTGGGCGTGTACTGATGATGGCCGGGAGCTGTCATGACCACGCCCGCGATTGGAATCTTCAACACTGCAGCGGAATTCACGCTGCAGCGATGAGGTTGACATTGTATTCACAACACGGCGGTAACATCCGATAGTCGCCCGATATCACGTCAAATGTCCGCAATAAAACTACAGTGACGGGGATAAAAATCCAAAGTCGATCGTGAAAAAATTGGTGAAGAGCCCAACTGTGATAATAAAACAGTGACAAGCTGACCAGGTCTTCAATTCACACCTGTCAGGCAGGAAAAAATCAATATAAAAGCATTCTATGGGCTTTGAGGCCCATATGAATGAATGTGAAGACATTCAGTATTACCGATTCAGTATTACCGAATCAGTAATACCGGGAGGTATTTCAAGGGTGCCAGGGCGTCCAAAGGACACCCTGTTGCACCCCAGAAATTTGCATGTGTGCAACTGTGGTGCACATACATGTCCTAAGGGCATGAATGTGTGCCACATGGCACTTTAAAAAAATGGAAAAACGTTTTTTTTAAGGGAAATCAGTAATTACCACCAACTTGAATTTGGTGGTAATTACCGATTTCTTAAAGCTAAAAAGCACTCTGTAATGTGCTCTCTACATTGCATTTAAGGATCGGTATTACCGATTCCTTAAATGCAAGAGCAATAAGGAATCGGTATTAAGGAATCGGTATTTACCTATTCCTTATTTACCGAGTCCTTACCTACATTAGGAATGGCTAAATACCGGTTGGTAATACTGAAATTTACCGAATGTTGGCGTTACCGACCGGTATTTAGCCACCTACACCTGGCCTCAGAAGTATTCTCAAGGTCCCCACAAATCTGCATCTGGTGGGAAATCCCAATCATTCAAGAAGACAGGCCAAAGGAAACAATGGTGTAAAATCTGTAAACAGAACAGCCATTGGACTAGTGATTGTAATAAGACCAAAGACTCAACTCCAGCCACCATTGCCCCTAAGGCAACTGTTCCCCCTAGTTCAGCTTCAGGTGGTGGTAATCAGAATAAGGGTGTAGGAGAGTTAGCCCTGGGTTCCGAGATGGACTTTGGCTTAGTCAGAGTTCCAAATCAGGCTGTACTGATCTGTGATGGAGGCATGGATATGTCCTCCTTTTATGAGCCCCAGTAATTTGGGCAAATCCAGACAGCATCCTTTAATTAGTGGAAAAGAGGCTTTTGCATTCAGGGACAAAGGAGCAAGCGTCCCAACGGTGACACAAGACCTAGGGGCTCCTGAGCAGATCATACTTGGTGAAATGGACCAAGTGACCAATGCTAGCAATGTCAGGATCAACCATGCCCTAGCAGTTGTTAATTTCTCCTGGGGAGGTGGTAATGGCCTTAAGAAGGTTGTGCTAAGTGCAGATCTCCCTCTTGAATGCTTGTTTGGCAATGATTTGGAGACTTCAGCCTGGTCTGAAGTGAGGTTCAGGACCCATGCAGAAATGTTAGGTATCCCTGCACATGTGTTTGATGTGACTAGGTCACAGGCCAAAATGTCAAAAACTGAACAGGCCCTGGATTCTGGAAGAATGGCCCAGGTGCCTTCCAAGAAAAGAAGCAGTAGGGTTAAGGCAGTGCCTTCCCCCCATGACTCAGAATACAGATCAAACTCTTGAGGGAGATGTTTGTAGTCCTAAAAAAGGAACTATCCCAGAGGAGCTTGAGCCTGATCAGGTTGAGTTCTTGGGGACAGGCGGCCCGTGCAGGGCAGATCTGAGCCAGGAGCAGTTGAGCTGCCCTTCTCTTGAACCCCTTAGACAGCAGGCTGCTCCTGAGGCTGCTGGAAACGCTAGTAAAACCCATAAGATATATTGGGATGATGGACTCCTGTATTCAGAGAGTAGAGACCCCAAGCCTGATGCAGCCAGGAGGTTGGTTATACCTCTGAAGTTCAGGGGCTTCCTATTGACACTAGCCCATGATATTCCCTTAGCAGGTCTCCTGGGTCAAAAAAGGACTTGGGACAGGATTGTCTCTCATTTTCATTGGCCCCACATGTCTGAAGACACTAGGGAGTTTTTTCGCTCCTGTGTCACCTGTCAAGCCAGTGGTAAGGAAGGTGGTCCAACAAAGGCCCCCCTGATACCCCTACCTGTGGTGGGTATTCCCTTTAAAAGGGTGAGGATTGCTATAGCTGGCCCCATAGATCCTCAGACAGCCTCTGGGCACAGATTTATCCTGATGGTGGTGGACCATGCCACTAGGTACTCAGAAGCCATTCCCCTTAGGACCACCACAGCACCTGTGGTAGCAAGGACCCTCTTGGGAGGGTTCTCAATGGGTTGTTTCCCTAAGAGGTAGTTTCAGACAGGGGTGCAAACTTCATGTCTAGTTACTTGACTGTAATGTGGAAAGAGTATGGAGTGAATTAAAAATTCACCACACCCTATCACCCACAAAGCAATGGTTTAGTTGAAAGTTTCAACAAAACCTTAAAGGGCATGACCAAGGGTCTCCTAGAAATGCTTCCGCGTAGATGGGAAATCCTTCCGCCCTGCATTTTGTTTGTATACAGGGAGGTTCCTCAAAAGGGGGTTGGTTACAGCCCTATTGAAATTCTGTTTGGGCATCCTGTAAGAGGTCCATTGTGTCTGTTGAAGGAGGGATGGGAGTTACCTCTCAAACCCCAAAAACAGGACATAGTAGACTATTGTATTGTATTGTGATTTGTAAAGCGCGAATTGCTGCCCCAATGGGCGTCCAAGCGCTGAGGCATAAAAAACAGAACTGATGAGTGATGGAGACGAGCTTAGATGGATCTAGTAAACAGGTAAGTTTTCAGCTGCTTTCGGAATGAGAGTAAGTTGGGATTGGACCTGATTTGTAGCGGGAGTGAGTTCCACATCTTCGCAGCGTTTAAGGAGAACATCCTTCCTCCGGTCCTGGCTCTCCGCACTCTTGGGACTACGGCTAGAAAAGCTTCCGTAGATCGGAGGTTTCTGTTAGGATGGTATTGAGTAACCAGTTTGTTGAGGATCCTTGGGCCAGACCCCCAGAAAGCTCGATGGGCGATGCATAGTGCCTTAAAAGCCACTCTCTGCTTTACTGGGAGCCAGTGTAGGGCGACCAGGGCGGGTTTTGCGGACTGCGTCCTTGGAATCTGCAGCAACGTGTGGGCGGCGCAGTTTTGGACGACCTGCAGTTTTCGCATGGACAGCTCTGGGGCCCCCACATACAGAGCGTTATTTGAGTCCAGCCGGGACTGGATAAGGCCCTGAACTGCCACTTGTTTTGCTTCCATTGGGAGGAGGGGGAGGACCTTCCTTAGTGTTCTAAGTAAGCCAAAACAGATGGCGGAAAGTTTAGTGGCCTGGGTGGAGAAGGAGAGGTTTTTATCCAGCCATACTCCCAGGCTTTTTACACTCTCTTTGGGGGTGGGAGGTGTGCCCAAGCATCCAGGCCACATGGAAGGGAGTAAAGTGGGTGAAACAGAGCCTAGGAGCATGAGCTCCGTTTTATCTCCATTCAGCTTTAATGAGGAGCCTGTCATCCACTTTTTTATATCCTCTAGGCAGTTCATCAGGTTTCCTGAGGTGTGGCCGGTGCTTTCCTGCGTCAGTGAAACCACTAGCTGGGTATCGTCGGCATATGATACAATTTTTATGCCTGATGGTTTGACGAGCCCAGCCAATGGTTTCATATAGACATTGAAGAGCACAGGGCTCAGAGAGGAACCCTGTGGTACTCCACAGTCTAGGGGTTTTCTGGCTGATGTTATGTCCCCATCAAAGATCTGGAAGGATCTGTTATACAGGAATGATTCCAGCCATTTTAGAGCGTCGCCTCCGACACCGATGTTATGCAGATGGTTCAGCAGAGTGGCATGGCTGACCGTGTCGAAGGCTGCACTTAGATCAAGGAGGATCACTGCCACTGATCCCCCTTGATCCAGTATCCTTCGAGACTCTTCGACGACTGCCAGCAAAGCAGTTTCAGTACCATGTTTTGGCCTGAAACCTGTCTGGGTTGGATCCAGGAGTGCATGGCTTTCCAGAAATTGTGTCAACTGGGTATTTATGTGTTTCTCTAGCACTTCTTACCCAGGGAAGTAATGAAATTGGTCGGTAGCTAGAGTGATCTTCTGGATTGAGGGTGGGTTTCTTTAGCAGAGCCCGTACCATGGCTCTCTTCCACCCAGTTGGTACTGAGCAGGAGGAAATGGATGAGTTAAGGAGCTCTAGCACCACTGGAAAGATGGCTTGGCCTGCCTGGAGCAGTATTTCTGGTGGGGCAGGGTCGAGGGGAGACCCCGATTTGACTTGGGCTGCCAGTTGTTGCAGTGTCTCCAAGTTTAGTGGAGAAAAATGATCCAGCCTAGGTTGTCCTTGCAGGGGGGAATTATTCAGGGGGCTTTGATTAATTGAATTGTTGTCTGTTACCGGGAAAGGAGAGTAAATCTGCGTGACTTTATTATGGAAAAAATCTGCAAGTTCATTGCATTGCTCTAGCGATTTCGGGACTGGGGGGGCAGTATTGACAGTAATGCATTTTTTGACCAGATGGAAGATCTCCTTGGGTTTTGATTTTGCTGCCATTATTTGGTCTGCAAAATAGGCGGACTGAGCTGTTCTCACCCCGTTTCTGTAGGCCTTAATAGCTTCTTTATAATGTTTTTTGTTTTCTGGAAGGAAATCTATTCTCCAGGCTCTCTCTTTTTTCCTACAGAGGCGTTTCAGGTCTCTCAGGGAATCTGAAAACCAGGGAGCAGACTTGTGTACTCTCTTAGGAGCGGGATTCTGTAGAGGAAGGATCGTGTCCAGTGATTTCCTGATCCAACCCTCATAGTTGTTATTTGCTTGGTTGGGGTTAGTACAGGGAGGTGGACGGGAGTCTTCAAGGATAGTTGTCCATGACTCTATGGAAAGTTTTTTCCAATTCCTCCTAGTTATAGGGCGGGGAGGCAAAGAGGGGAGTTTGCTGGTAGACCAAGTAAATGGGATGAGAAAATGGTCTGTCCATGGAAGGCGAGTGGGTTGGCCGACCGTTAGTCCGGTGCAGTTACTAAAAATTGGGTCGAGCAAGTTTCCCTTTTCATGGGTGGGGGACCTAACCAATTGAGTCAATTGCAGAGCTGCCAGGTCCTCTGTTAGTTCCCTAGCAACAAGGTCTGTGGGGGAGTCAAAATGGAAGTTAAAATCTCCTAGAACTGTATAGTTAGCCGGAGTTAGAAGCCGATTCGCAACGATATCTGGTAGAGACCTAATGAACAGTTTTCCTGAATCTGGGGGGCGGTATATCAGGGTACCAGAAAGGGAGCTGTTCGCAGAGAAGTCTATTCTGAATGCAATGCTTTCGCATTCGGGAATAGCTTCGGACGAAATACGGCAGCAGTATTTCTCTTTTAGAATAATAGCCAGGCCTCCCCCTCTTCCCTTGGTCCGGTCCATTCTATGGATTTGGAACCCAGGGGGAAGGGCGGTGACTATGTCTGGCTCTGACTGGGGCGTGAGCCATGTCTCCGTCAAGAAGATGGCATCCGGGTTGTGATTCTCTAAGAGTAGGCATATCTGTGTGCTATGCCGAGGAAGAGATCGGCAGTTTAACAGGTACATCTGGTGGTCCTGTGGCGTGGCTGGCGCCTCACTGGTGTCAAAGGAGTGTTTGCAGCCAGGGCATTGAATAGGGAGGTCGGCTGGAGGGAAGGAGTGCGAGCATTGCGCCATAATAGGAGGTCTTACCTTTTTTAAGGCGGCTGGGCTGTATGTCCTGACCTGGATGGTGTGGGGGGCAGGGGTTGTGGCCCCTGGCCCCGTCAGGTCGCGGACGGGCGCAGACGGGCTTGCCTTTGGCGCGCCTTCGGCGCACCGCCGGCGCGCCCGCTGCGCCCGTCCACTGCGCCTCCGGAAACAGCACATTCTTAAATGAGGGGGGAATGGGGGGTGTGTGGCCTAACTCGGTGGGCGTGTCCCTGTGTTTCCACGGCGGCTGTCCTCAACCCTCCTCAGCGCCTAGTTTAGCTGCGCGAGGGGTTCGATTGTCAGGGGGCAGTGGTTAGGCTTAGGGGATTACAATTCTGACACACTCAACAGTTTTAAAAACAAACTTTAAAAATGAGGAGCCAACAGTATTCACACACACAATAATAACAGAGTAGTTTTAAAAATTGCGTATCCCTGCTCTCGGCTTCCGCCTCAAGAGCTCTATCTTTTATCAAGCGCTGACCGGAGAGCGCGCGCTTTTATAGCGAGGGTAGCGGGGGGCGTGGCCTAACTCGGTGGGCGTGTCCCTGTGTTTCCACGGCGGCTGTCCTCAACCCTCCTCAGCGCCTAGCTCAGCTGCGCGAGGGGTTCGATTGTCAGGGGGCAGTGGTTAGGCTTAGGGGATTACAATTCTGACACACTCAACAGTTTTAAAAACAAACTTTAAAAATGAGGAGCCAACAGTATTCACACACACAATAATAACAGAGTAGTTTTAAAAATTGCGTATCCCTGCTCTCGGCTTCCGCCTCAAGAGCTCTATCTTTTATCAAGCGCTGACCGGAGAGCGCGCGCTTTTATAGCGAGGGTAGCGGGGGGCGTGGCCTAACTCGGTGGGCGTGTCCCTGTGTTTCCACGGCGGCTGTCCTCAACCCTCCTCAGCGCCTAGCTCAGCTGCGCGAGGGGTTCGATTGTCAGGGGGCAGTGGTTAGGCTTAGGGGATTACAATTCTGACACACTCAACAGTTTTAAAAACAAACTTTAAAAATGAGGAGCCAACAGTATTCACACACACAATAATAACAGAGTAGTTTTAAAAATTGCGTATCCCTGCTCTCGGCTTCCGCCTCAAGAGCTCTATCTTTTATCAAGCGCTGACCGGAGAGCGTGCGCTTTTATAGCGAGGGTAGCGGGGGGCGTGGCCTAACTCGGTGGGCGTGTCCCTGTGTTTCCACGGCGGCTGTCCTCAACCCTCCTCAGCGCCTAGCTCAGCTGCGCGAGGGGTTCGATTGTCAGGGGGCAGTGGTTAGGCTTAGGGGATTACAATTCTGACACTCTCAACAGTTTTAAAAACAAACTTTAAAAATGAGGAGCCAACAGTATTCACACACACAATAATAACAGAGTAGTTTTAAAAATTGCGTATCCCTGCTCTCGGCTTCCGCCTCAAGAGCTCTATCTTTTATCAAGCGCTGACCGGAGAGCGCGCTTTTATAGCGAGGGTAGCGGGGGGCGTGGCCTAACTCGGTGGGCGTGTCCCTGTGTTTCCACGGCGGCTGTCCTCAACCCTCCTCAGCGCCTAGCTCAGCTGCGCGAGGGGTTCGATTGTCAGGGGGCAGTGGTTAGGCTTAGGGGATTACAATTCTGACACACTCAACAGTTTTAAAAACAAACTTTAAAAATGAGGAGCCAACAGTATTCACACACACAATAATAACAGAGTAGTTTTAAAAATTGCGTATCCCTGCTCTCGGCTTCCGCCTCAAGAGCTCTATCTTTTATCAAGCGCTGACCGGAGAGCGTGCGCTTTTATAGCGAGGGTAGCGGGGGGCGTGGCCTAACTCGGTGGGCGTGTCCCTGTGTTTCCACGGCGGCTGTCCTCAACCCTCCTCAGCGCCTAGCTCAGCTGTGCGAGGGGTTCGATTGTCAGGGGGCAATGGTTAGGCTTAGGGGATTACAATTCTGACACACTCAACAGTTTTAAAAACAAACTTTAAAAATGAGGAGCCAACAGTATTCACACACACAATAATAACAGAGTAGTTTTAAAAATTGCGTATCCCTGCTCTCGGCTTCCGCCTCAAGAGCTCTATCTTTTATCAAGCGCTGACCGGAGAGCGCGCGCTTTTATAGCGAGGGTAGCGGGGGGCGTGGCCTAACTCGGTGGGCGTGTCCCTGTGTTTCCACGGCGGCTGTCCTCAACCCTCCTCAGCGCCTAGCTCAGCTGCGCGAGGGGTTCGATTGTCAGGGGGCAGTGGTTAGGCTTAGGGGATTACAATTCTGACACACTCAACAGTTTTAAAAACAAACTTTAAAAATGAGGAGCCAACAGTATTCACACACACAATAATAACAGAGTAGTTTTAAAAATTGCGTATCCCTGCTCTCGGCTTCCGCCTCAAGAGCTCTATCTTTTATCAAGCGCTGACCGGAGAGCGTGCGCTTTTATAGCGAGGGTAGCGGGGGCGTGGCCTAACTCGGTGGGCGTGTCCCTGTGTTTCCACGGCGGCTGTCCTCAACCCTCCTCAGCGCCTAGCTCAGCTGCGCGAGGGGTTCGATTGTCAGGGGGCAGTGGTTAGGCTTAGGGGATTACAATTCTGACACACTCAACAGTTTTAAAAACAAACTTTAAAAATGAGGAGCCAACAGTATTCACACACACAATAATAACAGAGTAGTTTTAAAAATTGCGTATCCCTGCTCTCGGCTTCCGCCTCAAGAGCTCTATCTCATATCAAGCGCTGACCGGAGAGCGCGCGCTTTTATAGCGAGGGTAGCGGGGGGCGTGGCCTAACTCGGTGGGCGTGTCCCTGTGTTTCCACGGCGGCTGTCCTCAACCCTCCTCAGCGCCTAGCTCAGCTGCGCGAGGGGTTCGATTGTCAGGGGGCAGTGGTTAGGCTTAGGGGATTACAATTCTGACACACTCAACAGTTTTAAAAACAAACTTTAAAAATGAGGAGCCAACAGTATTCACACACACAATAATAACAGAGTAGTTTTAAAAATTGCGTATCCCTGCTCTCGGCTTCCGCCTCAAGAGCTCTATCTTTTATCAAGCGCTGACCGGAGAGCGTGCGCTTTTATAGCGAGGGTAGCGGGGGGCGTGGCCTAACTCGGTGGGCGTGTCCCTGTGTTTCCACGGCGGCTGTCCTCAACCCTCCTCAGCGCCTAGCTCAGCTGCGCGAGGGGTTCGATTGTCAGGGGGCAGTGGTTAGGCTTAGGGGATTACAATTCTGACACACTCAACAGTTTTAAAAACAAACTTTAAAAATGAGGAGCCAACAGTATTCACACACACAATAATAACAGAGTAGTTTTAAAAATTGCGTATCCCTGCTCTCGGCTTCCGCCTCAAGAGCTCTATCTTTTATCAAGCGCTGACCGGAGAGCGCGCGCTTTTATAGCGAGGGTAGCGGGGGGCGTGGCCTAACTCGGTGGGCGTGTCCCTGTGTTTCCACGGCGGCTGTCCTCAACCCTCCTCAGCGCCTAGCTCAGCTGCGCGAGGGGTTCGATTGTCAGGGGGCAGTGGTTAGGCTTAGGGGATTACAATTCTGACACACTCAACAGTTTTAAAAACAAACTTTAAAAATGAGGAGCCAACAGTATTCACACACACAATAATAACAGAGTAGTTTTAAAAATTGCGTATCCCTGCTCTCGGCTTCCGCCTCAAGAGCTCTATCTTTTATCTTGTACTTGGGGGCAAATTTATGTTAACTGGCGCATCCCGAGGGATGCGCCAGTTAACATGCGCCACAGTGCCCAACAGCTACGCCACCCATGGTGCGCCGCATTTATGATGCGGCGCACCATGGGGCAAAAACGGCACAGATGCGTCACGCATCTGTGCCGTAAAAGTGACGCATTGCTGGAGTTGCGTCGCAAGCGCGACGCAGCTCCAGCAATGCTCTGTGGGGGCCTATTTTTTCAATGCTGCCTCAAGCCTTACGCCTGCTTCAAGCAGGCGCAGGGTTTTGACGCAGCATTGCCCTGAAAGTGACTGAGTGAAATCTCATAGATTTCACTCAGCCCCTTTCAGGAGGCGTTCCTGTGCAGGAACGCCCCCCCCCCCTGCGCAGGAACGCCTCCTCATGGTGCAGTGCTGTACAACGTGATGCATCTCCTAGATGCGTCACGTTATAAATAGGGCGCAGGGATGCGCCACGTTTCCGCGTCGTTGCGTCACGCAACGGCGGCGTAAACGTGGTGCAAGCCCTTCATAAATCTGCCCCTTGGTCTCCACTCCAGGATGGCTGAGTATATGAAATGCAACTAAAAACCTTGAGGCTAGGCAGGAATTGCAAAAGGCCTGGCATGACCAAAAGGCTGTGCTGACTGTTTACCAGCCAGGACAGAAAGTGTGGGTGTTGGAGCCTGTGCCCCCAGCAGCCCTCCAGGACAATTGGAGTGGCCCCCATACAATGTTGGAACAGAAGGGAGAGGTTACCTATCTGATAGCCCTTGGAGCTCCCAGGAGACTCCAAAGTGTGCTCCATGTCAACAGACTGAAACCATATGATGACAGGGCAGACATGGGCTTGCTCATGGCTACTGATGAGGGACAGGAGGAAGAGAGTGATCCACTCCCTGACCTGCTCTCACAGAACCCTGACGATGGGCCAGTGGACGGTGTAGCCTTGGCAGGCAGTCTCACTGCTCAGCAGCAAACTGATTGTAGACAGGTGCTCAATCAGTTTAAACATATGTTCTCACTGACTCCAAGTCAGACGACCTGGTGCACTCATGAAGTGGACACTGGGGACAGTGTGCCTGTTAAAAATAAGATTTACAGGCAACCTGACCATGTCAGGGACTGTATCAGGACAGAAGTCCAGAAGATGTTGGAATTGGGAGTTATTGAACCCTCAGATAGCCATTGGGCTAGTCCAGTGGTCTTGGTACCTAATCCTCACACCCAGGGTGTTAAGAGAGAGATGAGGTTTTGTGTAGACTACAGGGGTCTCAATGCAAACACTAAGACCAATCCCAAGAGCAGATGATCTTGTAGATACTTTGGCATCAGCCAAGTTTCTGAGCACTATTGATCTTACAGCTGGCTACTGGCATATCAGGTTAGCTGATGATGCAAAGCCAAAGACAGCATTTTCGACCCCTAGTGGGCACTACTAATTTGTGGTGATGCCCTTTGGTTTGAAAAATGCACCTGATACTTTTCAAAGGTTGATAGGTTGATGAACAAAGTCCTAACAGGCCTGGAAGATTATAATGCAGCCTATCGAGATGATATTGCTGTCTTTAGCTCCACCTGGGAGGATCACCTGGCCCACCTGAAAAATGTTTTGGAGGCCCTGCAGAAAGCTGGCCTAACTATCAAGGCTACTAAGTGCCAGAGTCAGGTTGTGTACCTGGGCCACTTTGTGGATGGATGCCAGGTCCAACCATTAAGAGCAAAATCCAGACCATTGTTGTGTTTCTATCTAGGACCCTAATTCGATAGAAGAAGGAAGAGGCAGTGTGGTCTTCCATAGGGGAGCCACTGGAGGACTTTACATCGGTGAAGCTGGCAGTTGAGCCCACGCTTGGCAGCTGTGGGCTCTGAAAGCCTTCAGGATGCTGTGTCCCTCAACCCCCTGCAATGCCTGAGAGGCAAGAGAGCCAAGTAGTCTGGGGCCCGGGTTCACGAGCACCAGATGGCAGCTTTGTTGCGGCAGTGACTAGGTCGAGCGCCCAACCTCCCTGGAAGATACCATCCCCCCCTGACATATGGGGGTGTCCCCACCGATCACCCCACTGAGTGGTGCACTGCATCTCATGAGAGCGCGAGGTCCCTGCTTAACTTTGTGGAACCCCCTCAGAAGGAGGAGGCAGCGAGGAGGCCAAACTGGCAGAGGTGCTGCACTGACCAGCGCAATTGGTGACACAGCCTCAACTGCAGGGCCTGGAGCTAAGGGAGGACTTTACGGGATCAATTTTTGCTGCCTCTGGTGAGCATCCAGAAGTGGAGGGCCACAGCAGAGCCGCTGTGTGGCTCCGCAGGGAAGATAGGCCGAGGGAACCACACGCTTGAACCTGCATGCCGCGCCACCGACTTTCAGGCTCCTAGAAACATGGCTGGAAGTGGTGATAGCTTGAGCAGCTTGAAGAGGAGTCTATCAGGCCCCCAGCACTCTGAATTCTCTTATTCTAAGTAGCATCGCTTCCCAACTGCAGGTAAAATAGAGCTAACCACTGCACGATGGCCACCAACAAATCCAGGAAAGATAGATCGGTAAAGAACCTTCTTCTCAAGGCTGGGGCTGGAGGAGCCAAAGCATCGATGTGCAGAGTGGTCCCTCGGGGGGACAAGGCCAACATGATCCAGAGGGGCCGGTCACGCATAGTGTCCTTGAATATCTCTTTTGAGCCCTTATTAGAGAATTCCATTTCATGAAAAAGGACCTGACCACTGAGATTCGGGAGATGCGCAGAGACATAGATTTGGTGAGAGAGAGAGTCGACAAGCTGGAGACACAAACAGCCATGCGAGACAAGGAGGTGACACAGCTTCAGCAGGATGTACTGCATCTCCAAGACCAGCAATTGGATCTCCATTGTCATGCTGAGGACCATGAGAACTGTTCCCGCCAGAACAACATCAGAATCAGGGGGGTTCCTCAGGGGTCGGAGAGGAAAGACATTGAGGCCTTCTTTGTGGAACTGTTTCATAATAAGTTGGGGGTCCCCCGGAACAATATATCAAACTGGACCGGACACATCGTGTGGGACCCAAGAGACCGGAGACTGCCCCCTCCCGATATATCCTGACATGCGTGCACAACTTCCAGGGTAGAGAACGCATCCTTTGGGAGGCGCGGGGACAACACCCAATAGATTTTCACTCCTGCAGGCCTCTTCTATTTCACGTTCCGGCAACTTCTACTTTGCAGAAATGAAGGTAGTTACAGCCTGTCACGGTGTTCCTGCGCTCCAAAGACATCTCTTACTCCTGGGGTCATCTGCTCTGGCTCATTTTCAAGTAGGAGGGACAGCTTCGCCAAGTCCGCTCTCTTCGAGAGACCTGGTAATTTCTTAGCATTGCCCATGACACGCCTGAGAGGGAAGCCCACGCTCGGCGTCGCAACAATTCAGCAAGATGGCAACGAGTTGAGAAATCTCCATTCCGCCTTCACCCAGACGCGGAGACAATGGCTATGGAACGTGCAGATGTGCTGAACTCTCTGTTAGAAGACTCGAACACCGCACACTGAAGTATTCTGGCTCTGGTAACGACAGCTGCAATTCTAATGGGATCCATTTTGTTTTAACAGGCTTGTTCCTGTGCTGTGTGGGGGTGGGGATGGTGGGGATGGTGGGGGGCTCCTGCTATCCATCTCACGACTCTCCATGGGAAATATTGCCCAGGACATTTGTGGACTTCACACGTTGATGTTTTTAGTTGTATGTTCTTTGGTAGGGGTTTCTGGGTTTCCTCCTCCTTCCTCCAGATATGATGGTTTTATGGTCTTTGCAATCTATACCTAATATTCGCTTTTGCAGGTTTGGGGGCAGTTCTTATTAGCACACTTTGGGGTTTCCTCTTACTTCGACCGACATTAATATCATGTCTCTTAATGTTAAGGGGCTTAATAACCCTACCAAAAGGCGGGCTGTCTGATCCTTCCTTGAAAACTTAGACACTCATATTTGCTTGCTCCAGGAGATGCACCTTCTGCCAACTGACATGCATGGATTAAGATCTAGGGCCTTTCCTTATCAGCTGTTCTCCTCTCGATCCCCCTAAAATGATGGGGGTGGCAATTTTGGTCTCTGCTAGGGTTCCAGGTCAGGTGGGCAGCAAGCAGGGTGGATTCCTGGCACACACCTTCGCCCTGGGCACACACACCCTCACAGTAGCTACTGTATATGTTCCTAATGATGGCCAGGAGGGATTCATTTGAGAAGGGATACATGAGCTAACTGGCCTCCCAGACAGAACTTATGGGGAGATTTTAACTTGACCTTTGATAGTGCTGTGGAAGGAAACATCCTTTACAACGCAACTTTTACCACGCAGTGCCTTTACGACGCAACTTTTACAACGCAAACCATTACAACGCACTGTGCTGGGGGGCGCTCTAGGATAGGGAATAAGTTTAATTTACTATCCAACACCTTCCCTAGTGTCCACGGGGACTGGAGTTGGAATAGTAAATTAAACTATTCACTATCCAGCACCCCAAAGCACTATGAGTTGTAAAGGTTTTCATTGTAAATACCGCGTTGTAAAGGCATGCGTGGTAAAAGTTAGCGTTGTAACGTCATACATCCTGTTGTGAACGATCAGGACAGCAATGGAGGCAGACTGGGGCCCTTTCTATGGATGAGAGACGTATACTGGCAGAGGCCGGATTCACGGACGTCTGGCAACTGCGGCATCCAGGGTCCAGGGAATAGAGCTCACCTGACCCAAATACCTGAGACTTCTGAGACTTGCAGACCTCCCTAGCAACCAGCCCTGAACACTCTGGCTACCTAATGCATTCACCTATAAGGGTCTATTCCAGTTCAATCTTGACATCCTCAGCTCATAAAGGTATACCTATTGCATGGGAGGAGGAAGTTCAGGAGGAAGGGGGGAGTTCCTTTTTTGTAATTTTTGTCATATAATTTGCCAAAGTAATAATTCCATTGCCGGATTGCATTCCGATGAACACAGAGCATGCTGGCTTGTTCGTTGAATCCTATGTTTCAAAAATCAATAAAGAAATGTAAACAAAAAAAATATTAATCCAAATCACTGTAAATATAAATATTCTTAGATAAATAATAGTGTACGGTTAATACAGAATGATTCATGTTTAGAATAGTATCTGGAAAAAGTGGAGCATAACTTGAAAGTGAAAGTATGCTGGATATTTAGGTAATTTGAATACTCTTTGGGAGATATTCTAAAGAACATGCGATAATCATTGCCAAAATAGGTTAACGCAAATTTTCATTTTGCTGTCTATCGTGGAAAAATAACTCTGTTAACCTCTTCCATGCTCATGATGGCTCCCGGACATCATGAGTCACGGTGGGCGTGTACTGATGATGGCCGGGAGCTGTCATGACCACGCCCGCGATTGGAATCTTCAACACTGCGGCGGAATTCACGCTGCAGCGATGAGGTTGACATTGTATTCACAACACGGCGGTAACATCCGATAGTCGCCCGATATCACGTCAAATGTCCGCAATAAAACTACAGTGACGGGGATAAAAATCCAAAGTCGATCGTGAAAAAATTGGTGAAGAGCCCAACTGTGATAATAAAACAGTGACAAGCTGACCAGGTCTTCAATTCACACCTGTCAGGCAGGAAAAAATCAATATAAAAGCAGAAAGAAAATCACAAACAGAACCCAAACATCTGCAGAGCACAATGGAGGTAGCCGGAGCAAGTACAGAGTGTAGGAGAGTAGGGTCTGCTTACTATGGTTACCCCCACTTTTTGCTGGTGTTTCACTGTTTTTCGACTTTAGTCTGGCTGGGGCCCTGCTATCCAGGACCCCAGCCTAGTTGCTTCCTCTCTAAATTGATTCCATGTACTTTAGGTACACTCCAGTTTGGTTACTGGGGTACCATTGTGAGTCCCTAGTATACGGTACACCAGGTACTAAGGGCATAGGTACCCCAGAGGACTACTAGGGGCTGCAGCATGTATTATGCCACCCGTGGGAAGCCTTCCAAAATTACACCACAGTCCTGCTACTGCAGCCTGGGTAAGGTGGTGCAGGCACCCCTTCCTAAGAAATTTGTTACCTATATCTACCTTAAATCACTGCACATAGAAACCTATCAGTCACCCCTATGGCAAGCCTTAACAATCCTGAAGGCAGGGTGCTTAGTTTGAGAGGGTGCCTATTCATGAGCAGAGCCCCTCTGCAGCCTTCGGAACCTATTTTCCGGGGCTGCTCAGTGATGCAGCCAGACCATATACTTTTAAGTGCATTATAACCTTGGAATGGCTGCATGGAAACATGTCATGTTTGGTGTCAAACACTTTGGAATGCTAACCCCCGCCAGTCCTGGTGGCAGGGGTAGAATTCCATCCTTCTAGAGGGAGAGACTTGAACACACTCGTCTAACCGGTTATAGTTTACTAGAGCCTTGGCATCACAAAATGGATGCTGCAGTACACAGACACGAGTTTGGCCTCCTGCTGCTGACCAAAACCCCAGCAGGGGAGGCCTGGACAATAGGTTTCGTGTCACAGTGAGGTGTAACCACCTCCCAGACAGGCTTCAGTGTATTGGGGCTTGGTGGGTGCACTCTGACAGTGCTTTGAAGTCTGCGCTGGGGGCACATTTGGTGTCCCTGTGAATAGTCCAGTTCAAACCGGTTGCAGGGGTGACCAGTCCCTGCTCAGGCATGAAACTGGACAAAGGAAATGGGTGTATCTACCCCTCTTTCCAGACCCTTCCATGGGTAGGTCCCCAGAGTATTTGCAACCCCTTTTTTTAGTATCAGTAAGGAACCCCTGGCAACAGGACTTTAGATTACACCTGGACGAAACTCTAAAACTGAATCCTGAAACGTAGATGCTCTACTAAAGGCTAGAGGACGGATGAATCTCCTTTGGGGTCAAGCAGTGACTCCCCTGCATGGCAGGCACCAAAGAAGCATCTTGCTGGTCTGCATTTCCGAAGCTCTTGCCGGACTACAAAGTATTTGCATCGCAGGAAGAGGATTTCCAGATTTCTCAGAGGCCGACCCGGGTCCCCAGCAAAGCTGACCTTGTGAGTTACTTTGAATCGGAACACTTGGACACTGTACACATTTGCTAGTGCATTAACTACTCGACATCTCCTAAAGTTGTGCTTCGGGTTACTTGTAGCCCAAGCTCCGAGCACCATCTGCACCGAAGATTGTGGGCCTACACTCGAAGAGTGTTCCGTGAGCCTGCTTCTTACATTTCTGCTTGAGGCTCCTTTGCGGTCCCTGGTCTATCGACTGGTGGGTCCCAGTGAAAGTAACTCTAAGATGTGCCCTGACTCCCCACCAAGTGGTGAGTCCCTCAGACCTTGATGGTTTGAACCAAAGCATTTCTTTGATTCCCGCGTGGGTTGCTGGTGCCAAGGCTTGTTGGGTCCAATCCGGGCACCAACAATGCAGCACTCGACATCCTTCATGGGACAGCTCAAATCCAACTCCTGGTCATCATCATCAACGCCTCCTGGCCCAGTGGCTGAAGAGTCAAGCTTCACCTCTTTCACCTGAAATCACCCAACATCTGTGGGCATTCGACTATTGTGCCCCTGGTCACAGGTTAGTGACCCAGACTTCGTCCCCTCTGCTTTCAGGTTCTTCTCATCTTTTATCCAGGCTTGGCTCATACTGGACACTTTCTACTTCTTCGGCAGCAGCACCTTGAAGCAGATCGCCATTAAAAACGATGACGATTCCCAACACCAAAAGACACCTATGCACCCGGCTTTTCTGGGTGAGGTAACTCGAGTACTCCGGTACTCCCATGGGAATTGGCCCTAGAACCCCTTATGTCTAAAGGGGTTTGCACAAAGTCCTCTCCTAAGTGTTCTTTATCTTTAAATTTCCAACTGCGACTTTCCCCATAGAAGTTAATAGTGATACGCAGCTGTGTGTAGACACTGCACGCGTCCCCCGTTGGTCCCCTGTGTCACTACTTTGGGTGGTTTCTTGTGGCCCCAGCACTTCTACAGGCTCTAGGCCTTGTGTCTAGTCAAGTATTGGTTCTTATCTACTTGCTTAATATATGGTTTGTTATGCCCCTAGGGCTCAACATATATTTATTTATTTATTTATTTATTTATTTATTTATTTATTTATTAACATTTATTAAGCGCGGCGAATACCCGTGGGCGTCTCGGCGCTGGCTTAAGGGGTGGATCAGTATTTAAGAAGACCTAACAAAAAATAGAACTATTGGTCAAATAACCAAGTCTTAAGTTGTTTGCGAAGAAAACAGGGAAGGGCTGGTCCTAATGTGTGGAGGAAGGGTGTTCCAGAGTTTGAGGGCGGCAACCAGAAAGCGCCTGTCACCCCAAGTGACTGTTCTTGTACGAGGCACTACTAGGTGATTGTGATGAGAGGAGCGAAGGGAACGGGTTGGGATATAGTGATGAAGATTATGTTTATGGAAATGGGGGCCTTGGTTATTGAGTGCCTTGTAAAGAATGCACAATGATTTAAATTTGATACGACTGCGTATCGGAAGCCAGTGAAGTTCCCTGATGGTGTTGGAGACCGATGCAAACTTGGGAAGTCCCGCCAGCATCCGGGCGGCAGCATTTTGAATTGACTGCATCTTGTTAGTCACCCGGGATTGTGCGTTTAGGAATAGAGCATTACAATAGTCTAGTGCGGACAGGACTAGTGAGCTGACCAGAGTTCTCCCGGCAGTGTCCGGTAGGTAAGGTAATATTTTCCTGATCATTCTGAGTTTCATGTGAGCATTTGCAGAAGTCTTGTTGGCATGTGCCATAAAATTTAGACATGCAACAAAAGTGATGCCCAGATTTCCAACTTTAAGAGCTGGGCTGGGAGGAGTTCCAAACGATGTTGGCCACCATACTGGGGACCAGCTCGGAGAAAGGTGACCGAAAATGACCACTTCAGTTTTATCTGAATTAAGTTTGAGAAAATTCGTGGCCATCCAATCACCTATGGCCACCATTCCTCTGGTGAATAACTTGGCCACTTCTTCCCCATCTCCTTTGATGGCCAGTACCAATTGGGTGTCGTCGGCATAGGAGGTCAGGCTCATCCCAAATGCTTTGATGACACTAGCAAGGTCCGACACGTAGATGTTAAAGAGTGTCGGACTTAGGGACGAGCCTTGGGGGACCCCACACGGCAAGGACACCTTAGAAGATTGGTATGGTCCAAGGGATACCGCCTGAGTTCTGTTGGCCAAAAATGATACAAGTAGGTCCAGCGCTGTTTCCTGGACCCTTAGTCATTCGACACAGTCGGCCAAGATCTTGTGGTCGACCGTGTCGAAGGCCGCAGAAAGATCCAGCAGAACCAAGACTGCTGTCCCCCCCTGATCTCGTATGGCTCGGATATCGTCTGCCGCTTTTAGGAGGGCGGTTTCCGTGCCATGGCATTTACGAAAACCAAACTGAGTGTTGTCGAGCAGCTGATGCCGCTCAACAAACTCCGACAAATGTTGGTTCATACCTTTTTCTATAACCTTGGCCAGGAAGGGGAGACTAGCTATCGGCCGATAGTTTTTTAGTTAATCTTTGTTAAGATTGAATTTTTTTAGTAGGGGTTTAACCAACGTGTGTTTCAATGAGGCCGGGAAAATGCCCGATCTGAACACAGCGTTACAGACCAGTGTAATGACCGGAATCAGCGTGTCCATAACTGGTGTGAGCACTTTGAGCGGGCAGGGATCCAGTGCTGACCCTGTTTTAATCCTTGAAATGAGGCTCTTCGTCTGATCCATAGTAAGGTCAGCAAAGCGTGTAAGTATATTGTCACGCGGTGTAATAGGAAGGGGATGAGGAGCAGTATTGGTATTTAGGGAGAAAACCTGATAGATGTCATTGACTTTCTTGAAGAAAAAATCGTATAGGGCATCGCAAAGATGTTGTGAAGGAGGGGGTGTGAGATCCTGCGTACCACCGGACAAACGCTTAGTTATATCAAATAACTCCTTGCATGAGTTTTTTGCCTTGTCTATTTGTTCGGCATTGTAAGCTTTTTTTGCCTCCGCAATCATATGTTTGTACCGAGTGAGTGACTCTTTATATAATATTTTACTCTCGGGGTCATAGTGCTTTCGCCAGTATCTTTCTCTTTGTTTATTAGTTTGTTTCTGCTTTTTAAGTTCATCAGAGAACCAGGGAGCGCTAGGGGAAGCTCGATTCTGGGAAACAGATTTTAATGGCACTAGCTCCTGAGTGGCCTGACTGAGCCAGTTATGTGCTAATTTACTGTATGCTATTGATTTTTCTGTATGTACTTTTGCCTCTAGCCTCATAAAGAGACTAGTGGGATGTGTTTAGAATAAATACATATATTTTGTATATATATTGGTGTGGTTCTCCTTTCATTTGGTCATTCACAAGATGATAGACTGCTTTACATTCCTCAAAGACTCAGCCTGAAGTCTGTTCTCCACAGCTACCACTAGAATAGCTTTCAATAAAGGCTGTCTTTCACCTACCATCAATAAGGGTCATTTGGACTGGTGAAAGGTGCCCGCTAGAATAGTAGACAGCATATGCTAGGCCAACTTCTCACATTGGTGTGCAGAATGTGGGCTTCCTACTTGCCATTGTTTTACTAGATAATCTCAAGTGATTGACTAACTGAAAACCACCAAAGGTACCAGAGGTACATATAATTGAAGCTTAAAATACAGTAAGTTCTACTGTACTTAGAGTTGTGTCAAGCGCTTAGCACACTCTTTCTACAACTCAAGAGAGTTTAGTATGCCCCACTAGAGTAGGTAGGTGCATACTAACCCTGGGCGAAGCACTACGCTACGCTTGCGGTGTTTGCGACGTTTGCACAACTTCGCACTACGCGAGCTGCACTTAGCACAGTGCGAACATGCGTAGCGCAGCGTAGCATAGTGCAGCAGTCATTTTTTGCTTGTTCGCGGTCCTCCACGTCATGTTTGTCACAGCAAGCAAGCAAAAGGACATCCCGGCGAGATTCTCAACGCGGGGAGGTCAGGTTTCTCATTGTGAGTGGTTGCGCATGCTCGCGCCCGCTCTCAATGAGAAACTACCAGTTTGCATTGAGAAAGCTGCCGCTTGAGTAATAATCTACTCAAGCAGCAGAAAACTACAGCTCTCACTGTGTAAGATGTCGTTTTCAATGATTGCACAGTGCCGGATGCTTGTCCGCACTGTGCAATCATTGAAAACCCATCTTGCACAGTGTGAACATGCTACTACGCAGCTCGCGTAGTGCTACGTGAAGTTCGCGTAGTGCGAAGTGCACTTCGCGTAGCTTCGTATAGCGCTACTTTGCGAACTACGCCCACCCCTGTACACCACACCAAACTAGTAATGTCTTCAAGGCCAGGAACCAGTGGGTCCCTGCCAGATGTCAGGATGTTACAGGCATCCAAGTATGACACATTCCCATTCCTAGAACTGAGAGCATTGTGTACTATGAGGAAATTGAAGACAGGCAAAATTGCCAACACCCAACGCCTCAAGGAGGTACTACAGCTACATGATCTTAGAAAGGCTTCAGAGCCTGAAGGGTTAGGCAGTGGGGATGGGGCAGCAGATGAGGAAAGCCCGGGGTCGAAGAGGACCAGGACCAGGAAGGTGACAATGACCTTGACCTGAGCAATGCAGCTCCTCTTGGCAATGAGGATGAAGGCCAGGAACATCCTCTCTTTGTCATCCCAGGAAGAGTTGGAGGTGTACCTAGAAGGCCCAGATCTCCTTCTTAGGAATCTGACCATTCTGGTGTATCTGTAGGGACCTCTTTCTCTTCTCATATAAGGGACTCTTCCCAGGAGAAGAGAGAAAGGCAGGTGAGGCTTGAGGAACACCAGCTGAGATTTAGAAGACAGCAGGTAGCCTTAGAAAGGGAGTCCCTAGAGCTTGAAAGAGCTAGAAAAAAGATGGGACTAGAGACCCATGGTGGCAGCAACTTCCCTAGTGGTAAACAAATATCTCATGACGGTAGGAATTTACACAAAATTGTCCCTCCCTACCAGAGTAGAGATGACATCCACAAGTGGATCACTGAACTGGAAAAGGCCTGTAAACTTCAGAAGGTCCCCCAGGAGCAGTGGGCAGCCATCTTGTGGCTCTCCTTTGCAGACAAATGTAGAGACAAGCTCCTCACTGTTAGAGAAGAGGATGCTGATGGTTATACAGTCCTGAAGAGTGCTCTGATTGAAGGGTTTGGCCTAACCACTGGATAAAGTTCAGAGATACCCAAAAGGCTCAGACTCAGGACTGAGTTGACTTTGTTGATGTGCTACTAAGGCTTTGGAGGGCTGGTTACTTGGAAGTAAGGTGTGTAATTAAACAAGATTGTAGAACTTAACTATGAGGTAGCAGCTCCTTAATAATTTTCAAAATCAGCTGTTGCATCAGCACCAGGTAGACTCTGATCTGACCTCTCCCCAAGAATTGGGAAAGAAGGCAGACAAATGGGTCAGAACCAGGGTGAAGCAGAAAGTTCAGAACAAAGGTAGTGACCAGAAGAAGCAAGATTCTATAAGCTCTGATGAGGGTGGGGAAAAGGGTAAAGACCAGGGCCAGATGAAGGTAAATCAGAAATACCGATTTCTTAATAGCGAATATTGCCAATTCGCTTTTTGGAAATCGGTATTTCCTATGTAGGGAAAGATTCAGTAAAAAATACAAAATCCTTAATATTCGTTATTATCAAATTGGTAATTGAGATTCGGTAATAAGCAATACCTACCCATTCATTTCTATGGGCTTTGAGGCCCATATGAATAAATGTGAAGACATTCAGTATTACCGATTCAGTATTACCGAATCGGTAATACAGGGAGGTATTTCAAGGGTGCTAGGGTGTCCAAAGGACACCCTGTTGCACCCCAGAAATTTGCATGTGTGCAACTGTGGTGCACATACATGTCCTAAGGGCATGGATGTGTGCCACATGGCACTTTACAAAAATGGAAAAACGTTTTTTTTAAGGGAAATCAGTAATTACCACCAACTTGAATTTGGTGGTAATTACCGATTTCTTAAAGCTAAAAAGCACTCTGTAATGTGCTTTCTACATTGCATTTAAGGATCGGTATTACCGATTCCTTAAATGCAAGAGCAATAAGGAATCGGTATTAAGGAATCAGTATTTACCTATTCCTTATTTACCGAGTCCTTACCTACATTAGGAATGGCTAAATACCGGTTGGTAATACTGAAATTTACCGAATGTTGGCGTTACCGACCGGTATTTAGCCACCTACACCTGGCCTCAGAAGTATTCTCAAGGTCCCCACAAATCTGCATCTGGTGGGAAATCCCAATCATTCAAGAAGACAGGCCAAAGGAAACAATGGTGTAAAATCTGTAAACAGAACAGCCATTGGACTAGTGATTGTAATAAGACCAAAGACTCAACTCCAGCCACCATTGCCCCTAAGGCAACTGTTCCCCGTAGTTCTGCTTCAGGTGGTGGTAATCAGAATAAGGGTGTAGGAGAGTTAACCCTGGGTTCCGAGATGGACTTTGGCTTAGTCAGAGTTCCAAATCAGGCTGTACTGATCTGTGATGGAGGCATGGATATGTCCTCCTTTTATGAGCCCCAGTAATTTGGGCAAATCCAGACAGCATCCTTTAATTAGTGGAAAAGAGGCTTTTGCATTCAGGGACAAAGGAGCAAGCGTCCCAACGGTGACACAAGACCTAGGGGCTCCTGAGCAGATCATACTTGCTGAAATGTACCAAGTGCCAATGCTAGCAATGTCAGGATCAACCATGCCCTAGCAGTTGTTAATTTATCCTGGGGAGGTGGTAATGGCCTTAAGAAGGTTGTGCTAAGTGCAGATCTCCCTCTTGAATGCTTGTTTGGCAATGATTTGGAGACTTCAGCCTGGTCTGAAGTGAGGTTCAGGACCCATGCAGAAATGTTAGGTATCCCTGCACATGTGTTTGATGTGACTAGGTCACAGGCCAAAATGTCAAAAACTGAACAGGCCCTGGATTCTGGAAGAATGGCCCAGGTGCCTTCCAAGAAAAGAAGCAGTAGGGTTAAGGCAGTGCCTTCCCCCCATGACTCAGAATACAGATCAAACTCTTGAGGGAGATGTTTGTAGTCCTAAAAAAGGAACTATCCCAGAGGAGCTTGAGCCTGATCAGGTTGACTTCTTGGGGACAGGGGGCCCGTGCAGGGCAGATCTGAGCCAGGAGCAGTTGAGCTGCCTTTCTCTTGAACCCCTTAGACAGCAGGCTGCTCCTGAGGCTGCTGGAAACGCTAGTAAAACCCATAAGATATATTGGGATGATGGACTCCTGTATTCAGAGAGTAGAGACCCCAAGCCTGATGCAGCCAGGAGGTTGGTTATACCTCTGAAGTTCAGGGGCTTCCTATTGACACTAGCCCATGATATTCCCTTAGCAGGTCTCCTGGGTCAAAAAAGGACTTGGGACAGGATTGTCTCTCATTTTCATTGGCCCCACATGTCTGAAGACACTAGGGAGTTTTTTCGCTCCTGTGTCACCTGTCAAGCCAGTGGTACGCAGGTGGTACAACAAAGGCCCCCCTGATACCCCTACCTGTGGTGGGTATTCCCTTTAAAAGGGTGAGGATTGCTATAGTTGGCCCCATAGATCCTCAGACAGCCTCTGGGCACAGATTTATCCTGATGGTGGTGGACCATGCCACTAGGTACTCAGAAGCCATTCCCCTTAGGACCACCACAGCACCTGTGGTAGCAAGGACCCTCTTGGGAGGGTTCTCAATGGGTTGTTTCCCTATGGAGGTAGTTTCAGACAGGGGTGCAAACTTCATGTCTAGTTACTTGACTGTAATGTGGAAGGAGTATGGAGTGAATTAAAAATTCACCACACCCTATCACCCACAAAGCAATGGTTTAGTTGAAAGTTTCAACAAAACATTAAAGGGCATGACCAAGGGTCTCCTAGAAATGCTTCCGCGTAGATGGGACATCCTTCCGCCCTGCATTTTGTTTGTATACAGGGAGGTTCCTCAAAAGGGGGTTGGTTACAGCCCTATTGAAATTCTGTTTGGGCATCCTGTAAGAGGTCCATTGTGTCTGTTGAAGGAGGGATGGGAGTTACCTCTCAAACCCCAAAAACAGGACATAGTAGACTATGTACTTGGGGGCAGATTTATGTTAACTGGCGCATCCCGAGGGATGCGCCAGTTAACATGCGCCGCAGTGCGCCACAACTACGCTACCCATGGTGCGCCGCATTTATGATGCGGCGCACCATGGGGCAAAAACGGCACAGATGCGTCACGCATCTGTGCCGTAAAAGTGATGCATTGCTGGAGTTGCGTCGCAAGCGCGACGCAGCTCCAGCAATGCTCTGTGGGGGCCTATTCTTTCAATGCTGCCTCAAGCCTTACGCCTGCTTCAAGCAGGCGCAGGGTTTTGACGCAGCATTGCCCTGAAAGTGACTGAGTGAAATCTCATAGATTTCACTCAGCCACTTTCAGGAGGCGTTCCTGTGCAGGAACGCCCCCCCCCCCTGCGCAGGAACGCCTCCTCATGGCGCAGTGCTGTACAACGTGACGCATCTCCTAGATGCGTCACGTTATAAATAGGGCGCAGGGATGCGCCACGTTTCCGCGCCGTTGCGTCACGCAACGGCGGCGTAAACGTGGTGCAAGCCCTTCATAAATCTGCCCCTTGGTCTCCACTCCAGGATGGCTGAGTATATGAAATGCAACTAAAAACCTTGAGGCTAGGCAGGAATTGCAAAAGGCCTGGCATGACCAAAAGGCTGTGCTGACTGTTTACCAGCCAGGACAGAAAGTGTGGGTGTTGGAGCCTGTGCCCCCAGCAGCCCTCCAGGACAAGTGGAGTGGCCCCCATACAATTTTGGAACAGAAGGGAGAGGTTACCTATCTGATAGCCCTTGGAGCTTCCAGGAGACTCCAAAGTGTGCTCCATGTCAACAGACTGAAACCATATGATGACAGGGCAGACATGGGCTTGCTCATGGCTACTGATGAGGGACAGGAGGAAGAGAGTGATCCACTCCCGGACCTGCTCTCACAGAACCCTGACGATGGGCCAGTGGACGGTGTAGCCTTGGCAGGCAGTCTCACTGCTCAGCAGCAAACTGATTGTAGACAGGTGCTCAATCAGTTTAAACATATGTTCTCACTGACTCCAAGTCAGACGACCTGGTGCACTCATGAAGTGGACACTGGGGACAGTGTGCCTGTTAAAAATAAGATTTACAGGCAATCTGACCATGTCAGGGACTGTATCAGGACAGAAGTCCAGAAGATGTTGGAATTGGGAGTTATTGAACCCTCAGATAACCATTGGGCTAGTCCAGTGGTCTTGGTACCTAATCCTCACACCCAGGGTGGTAAGAGAGAGATGAGGTTTTGTGTAGACTACAGGGGTCTCAATGCAAACACTAAGACCAATCCCAAGAGCAGATGATCTTGTAGATACTTTGGCATCAGCAAAGTTTCTGAGCACTATTGATCTTACAGCTGGCTACTGGCATATCAGGTTAGCTGATGATGCAAAGCCAAAGACAGCATTTTCGACCCCTAGTGGGCACTACTAATTTGTGGTGATGCCCTTTGGTTTGAAAAATGCACCTGATACTTTTCAAAGGTTGATAGGTTGATGAACAAAGTCCTAACAGGCCTGGAAGACTATAATGCAGCCTATCGAGATGATATTGCTGTCTTTAGCTCCACCTGGGAGGATCACCTGGCCCACCTGAAAAATGTTTTGGAGGCCCTGCAGAAAGCTGGCCTAACTATCAAGGCTACTAAGTGCCAGAGTCAGGTTGTGTACCTGGGCCACTTTGTGGATGGATGCCAGGTCCAACCATTAAGAGCAAAATCCAGACCATTGTCGTGTTTTTATCTAGCACCCTAATTCGATATTCCCGATTCATGCCCTTATGTGGTTTTAATAAATAGTACCCTTAAAAAGGCATAAGAATCAGATCCATATTTAGAAATAGCCCATGCAGTCCAAAGCACGGCAAGGCTAGTCCCATAGACTCCTAGAAAGCACAACACAATCTTTAAACAAACCAAGCCTCCAGTAGCCTGGGAATCCCCCTCCTGCTTTTGTTTTGATTTGAACAAGAACTCCTAGAGTCCAGCAAGAACCGTTAGTTCTTAATGACGTCTTATGTCCAACCTTACGTCAAACCCGACACCTTTCAGGTATAAGTATACCAGCGACCTTCTACTTGTCCGAGAGCCCAGCTGTTGCCAGAGCCGAAGGAAGCTGCCCCTCTCTTCTTGACACGCTGGAGAAGCTGCCTTTTCTCACGCCGAGAAATCCAGCTCCGGTCTTCCTGAGTTACCCTAGCGGGTTGCTGGGAGATTGAGTCCTGAGAAGCGAGATACAAGACCTCCTTCATTCTATAACCAAGGTACGGAGCTGATTAAAACCTTAGAGAGAATTCTTGATTCCGATCCTTGGCAAAAACCTAACTTTAACTTAAAACTGCTACTTACTTACTCCTTCCCATGTATTAGGCTTTGGTCAGGTACACTGGGGTAGGCGTATCTTAGAAGCATCAGTTGAGTCTGTTAGTCAATGTTTTTATGTATGTATATATTTTATCCATTTTAAAGTATCATATGGCTAAGAAACCAGATCAATGCTTTTACAGTATTATTTCATAATACTACTTTTACTGTACGCACTTTACTTTATGATAAGTATTGCAATTGTGGCAATTCATTTCTCTTGCATGAGAAAGAAGACTGCTCAATAAAATAACACAACACCTTTTTATTGAAAACTCCAGTCTCTCTATTTCTCTGCACTCTGGTGAAACTAAGCATGCACAATTGACTGAGTGAAATAGCCATCTATTGTTTTCATACAACTCTAAAAAAACACTGTTTCTGAGGGAGCAAAGTTGTCATGTTTATGTGGTTGTCAGAAATCACTTATTGTCTAAATCAGGACAGTTAACCCTTTCCTGAACATTCGAGAAAGCTTCTAGTGACCTCTGAGCTAGCTGGCAAAACTAATTAAGTCTAACATAGTCAGTAGAGACCTAGATGACCTCAGTCCTATGTCTACACTGCTGTTTATGTTATTCCAATGCGCAGAGCCTCTTGGGAATATAGGAACTACACTACATGGCGCCTAACATTTGGTAAGGCGATAATCTAACGCAAGACACTAGAGTAACTCAGTTGTGCTTTTCACACAGACCCCTTTTTCCCGTAAAAACTCCAATAGACTTCTGGAGTGGGTGAAAGGTTAATATCCGCCGGAACTTAGTAGGATGAGAATCCTATGTATTAGTTTTTGGTTTACCAATAAACAACTGAAGAGTGAAGAAGAAACAAACAACCTCAAAATAATATGTGAGGTGGAAGGGAAAAAGAGGGGTAAGAAAACTCAACATATATAAAAAGTTGTTCTTGGTTTAGTCAAAGTTGAAGGATACAGTGTTCCAAAATATTATGCACCTAATCTTTGTTTCCTTGAAACTTGATCTGCAACAAAACTTTCTGTCAGTAACAAGGGAGAAAATGAAGACCAAAGAGAGAAAGAAGCATTAGCAGCTCGACTCTTAGCGGAAGACTCAAGTCTTCAAGAAAATGACCCGAATGCTATAATCATTCTGGTCAATATAAGAAGAACTATAACTCTTTAACTCATTGAAAATGGACTATCACCAAGAGGTGGTACAGTCATATTTGTGATAGAGGTACATGAGTTTCGGCACACAGAGTTATTTTATTCATGGATACATTTTCCAGCAGCACACGCTGTGACAAAAGACTTCCACTATTACAAAATAGAGGAACCTCCGGATATATACACTCCTTATTGAGGACGTTGAAATCCCACTAACATACCAAGAGCACCTGCTCTGGTTTAAAAGCACCCTAAAACATCAAAATTACATCACCAGGCACGGTCCACTAGGTTGACCAGGAGCCACGTGGCCGGTTCTAGCCAACTACACAACACACACAGACATTGAAACAATCTCAAGCGAAGAACTCCTAGTTAAATTAAAAGAATTAACAAAGGCATATAGAGAATTAGTTCAAATGGCAAAGGACAATATAAAGTACCTCCAGAAATTGAAGGAGACAGATATTACAGACCAACCATTTGAGCTTTCTAAAATCATAGAAAAATCCTATGAAGAATTAGGAAGAGATGGTTTGGGTGGTAAACCGATAAAATCCCAACTAATTGAAAATCCTGAAAAAAACTATATTAAAAATTATCTAAATACTCCAAAAAAGAGCTGGAATGGTAATAAACAACCCACTCCCAGAGAAAAACAATTCCAGTCGAGAAGAAGGTCTCCCCAACGGAGGAATAAATCACCGGTTGGAAGAGACAAATCTCCCCAAAGGGAACCCTCGGAAAAAAGATATAACCTTAGAGATAGGGATAAAATAAGAAAACCTGACAGATATCAAGACATTGATACACGTCCCTCTCGATCCTTTTCACTCAATCTTTCTCGATTTTCTTCACAGAAATCGGAAAGAAGAGTACGGTCAGAACACAAGGAAGAGCACGTCAAGTCCAAAGACAAAGAACCTGCTCATCAAAGTAAGAAAACACAATTTCCCAGAAAGAAGGTAGCAAGTATTAAAATTAAACATGCCGAGGATTCTGAGGACACACCTGAAAAACGGAGAGTGGGCCCAGACAATGCTAGACAGCGCAGCAGAAGTGACCATAGCTCGCAAGATCCTGATGAATCTTCTGGAGACAGTGGACACGAATGAATACATTCAGGTGGAAACTGCAGACACACGAGTTAGTGTGCCCCATAAACTATATGAAATAACATTGCGTATAGAGGGAGATAAAACTAGGAAAATTAAAGGTCTCTTTTGGGAGAATATTTCTAAAGGCTATGACATCCTGTTAGCTGAAAAAGACTGGCCACTAGAGTTTGTCAGGGAGTGTCCTCATGGCGAAGAAATGATTATGCCTGCCTTCTCAAATCATATCCCAATTCATAAAAAATACACATTTGCAAGAAAATGGGCGGTGGCCCAAGCCCCTGCATTATATAAAAATCATTTAGGATGGAATGAGGATTCTCCTCACCACAAAATCCAATTAAAAAATCAACCCACTGCACAAAGACAGTACCCAGTTAAACAAGAAGCTAAAAAGCAAGTCAGGGAGATCTTAGATCAACTTGAATATCAAGGGGTGATTGAAACATGCACCTCACAAATGATCAATCCTTTTTTTCCTGTCTCCAAGCCAGACGATTCATTTAATCTAGTTTTGGACTACAGACATTTAAACTCCTGCTGTAAAACAATTGCAGTACAAAATACACACAGTGCAGCACTAATGAACAATATCGTGCACAAAAAATATAAAACGACATTAGACATTTCAAATGGATTCTTCTGTCAAAACATAGCACCTGAAAGCAGGTACTTGAACGCTTTCTCAATAATGGAGTCGCAAAAACAATTTTGCCGACTCCCACAGGGATTCAAGAGTAGCCCAGGATTATTCTCAGCAAGGGTAACAGAATTACTACAAATATATGATGATGAAGCATTATCATATGTCGATGACATCTATCTGACAGACGATGACCTGGAGACTTACTTTAAAAGAGTGGACACCATAATTCTTGGGTTCGCATCAGAGGGTTACAAATTCAACTTTAAAAAGTCAAGAATTCCCCATCTAACAGTCCGAAATTTAAGGATATGAATTATCAAGTGAAGGCAAAAGCCTGGCAGACAAATTTTTAGAGAAGTGTGCAGTACTCCAAGCACCGAAAATGCTGTAAAATTTACAATCAATACTAGGCTTCCCGAATTTCGGTAGAACATACATTCTAAATTATGCACAGAGGGTTAAACCTCTCTATGAATTAATAAAACCTGATTTCAAACCAATACATTGGACTCAAAAACACACAGGAATTTTGAGAGCATTACAGACAACATGTTAACTAAAACAAAATTGCAAACTTGCGACAATGTACGCAACCTTGTAATCCGAGTAATTCCAGGAAAATGCGGATTCACATACCTGACCTCCAATGAGGGAGAAACTGTACCAATAGCTTACAAATCACACTTGTACACTCAAGCTGAAATTAAATTCAGTTCTACAGAAAAAAATCTGACTTCGGTTCAAACTGCTGTAGCATGAGAAAGAGCCCTAGCCCAAGGCAAAAGAATAACTGTTTATACTGCAGAATCGGCCCTTAAGGCATTAACAAGTCCACCGAATCTGAGAACAGTGGCATTAGATCCAAAATGGATACAATGGGAAAATTCTCTTGCTACAGAAGACCTGAAATACTATTTTGACCCGAAATTCAAAAAACTAGATGATCTAGAATATTAACAAGAATATCGTCTGCCAATCGAAATTCTGCCCCTCGAACAATATAAATGTGTGATCTACATGGACAGATTTGCACACCATTACGATGTAGAGAAAAAATCCTACAATGCAGCGTGCACGATTGTTAAAGTTTGCTGGCGCTGTGGTAAATTCAAACCAATGATTACCAAAACTGAATCACTCAGAAACTGTTCAGCTCAGCGAGATGAAATAGGATCTTTAAAGATGGCGCTTGAAAATGCCGATCGCGAATTCCCCACACTAATAGTGTGCGATTCGCATTACTGCGTCACGTCATATAACAGTGACATGCAGACATGGAGCAAACACGGTTACAAAGATGACACAGGTGCCACAAAAAAGCAGAAAAAGCTTTAGGAAGAAGTAGTTCTTTTGCAGAAAGAACTACAAAAGACTCAGGCAGGGAATTCATTGGCTAACAAAGCCACAGCGGCAGCGGTTCAACCGGCTTCCGTAGCCACAAAAAAGCGTTCAGAAAAACAAATAGATGGAGAAACCATGCTGGCGGTAAAAGCATAGTTAAAAGGCGATTATGCAGCATTACCTCTCAACTATCCACTCAGTAATACATACATAATTGATGCAAACTCCGTTCCTTTTGCTCAAATGCCTGGAGGGGGGGATAGAGTAATTCCAAACACAAACCGGAGAGTTTTCTTGATTGAAGACGCACACATGGGATTGGGTCTGAGGCACCAACAGATATTGAAATCTCTGATAGAATTACCATCACAATACTGGTGGCCGGGAATGAGCGTAGATATTTACAATTTTGCAAGAAATTGTGAGGACTGCGACAGAGATCACGGTTGTGAACCGGACCAGATCCCAGCCAAGACACCACTACAGGATATCCATGCGCAATAGTCCCACCGGACAAATGCGGTCCCATAATTATTAAGATTTGATTCACTAAAAATGTGGGCCCCAGCGCTCGGCTGATGCCAGAACTGTTATAAAAGATTTGCGAGTCATTTTCGGCACATACGCAATTGGCATGCTACATTCTGACCAGGGTCCTGTGTTTAACTCTCGAGCTTACAAACAGGCCATGAACAGCATGGGCATTGCATTGCGGTACTCTTCTCCCTTCCATCCTGAGGGAAATGAGGTAGTGGAAAGAAAAAAAACGTGACATAAAGCAATCTATAACGGCGAGGGTATTAGGTTCGGGTGATGGGTGGGTCAAACAGAGAAAGGATCGCCGTGAAGAAGGAATTTGGGCCTTCTTACAGAAAAGCAGTACCTGTCTTAGGTATCAGCAGAACAAGATCAGTAGTACTACCGCCACTTGCTGGTAAAAAGGAAAACAGAATTGTTTCCATCGATCGGGTGAAACCACAAACATGTGGCCGATAATAAATAGCAGGCCCAGTGGACTACCAAGAAATAGCAGAAGACCAAACTTTGCTACAATCCAAGAGGTTCAAAATGAGAGACTAATCACATTCGATAAACCAACAGTAAATAAAAAAGGACTATGCAACAAAGCCATGGAACTTGTGCCTCTTGAAACCCAAATTGCAACAATTCCTGATGATACACCAATCTACAACGATGTATCCTCAGACTGTACAAATGTAACAAAAGAAAATGCAAAGATCAATGGAAATCCGGAAGCAATCCCACCAATTGACAGAACTGCATCTGGCTAGTTTATCAACTTTGATGACTTTTCCGATGATCCAAGTAAACATGGAGTCAAGCCAGCAACGAAAACTTTCAAAGAGAAAATGACCGAGCTGTTTCACAAACTGAAAGAGACATATCTGATCTCACCATGGATTGAATTTTGGACTGTGTCAGGTGTACTTTTCCTTCTGCTTTGGCTAATCATGGTTTTATGTTTGGGTACATTCATTGATGGAAAATATAGTACAATGGACACAGCAAGTCAAAACATCAACTTGGTCCTAAAGTCGCACAGACCCTCTCACATCGAGAAAAGAGAACTATCATCAGTGAACATCACAGCCAATCCAATACCTGAGGGTATTGCATGGAACAGAACAGACTATGATATTTATGGCCCGATTAAGCTCTTTAAGTATCCACACCAGTTCAAGATTTCCTTAAGTGATTTTGTGAAACCAAGTTCCTTTTCTGATGATTGGGATTTTGAAAATATTAATAATATGATGTCAGATTTAATAATGTCAGCTAAATTTACAGAACATGATTATTTACAGGGTTCATCAAATTATGAAGAATTATACTGTTACAATAACTATGGTCATCAATATTTGCATAAATCTGCACAACCTAGAAATGTTTTTACTTATAATCAATGGGAACATTGTCCAACACCACCAAAAGGAAGTTCGAAAACATTTTTGAGAGATTTCCATACTTCTCAGGGTTTAACAACAGTGATCCAGAAACATTTTATTTTAAAATGTTAAATAGGACAGGAATTAAAAACATGCTGACAAATACTAAATTGATTTATTCTGAAAAAGTTTATGACAAAATGTCAACATTTGGTTTTGAATTTTGAAAAAACAACATTGAAACAAAAACCATCTGGGGAACAAAAGACTGGCAGGTACAATGTCTAGAATCATTATTTAGAGCATGCATGATCCCAGAACAAATAATATTCCTGAATGATACCATTCAACATACTACTTGTCTTGGTTTAGCTAAGATAAAAGACTTAAACAAACCGTCTATTCCAAAGACCATACCTGATTATAACAGTACTACTGATATGGAAATAGACATATCCCATATTTTTCACCAAAAGAGAACAAATCCTGATTGGAAAAAATGGTGGATCGGCCTATAGACACAAACAACTGTCAAGATAGATTCCTGAACAAAAGACAGGGGTTTAAAATGACCATACCAGACACAAGATATTCCCAGAGACAACATCCAGGGATAGTTACAACATACAGTGTAGGGAAACTATGCCTTGAGTGGCTACAAACATCTACACTGGCTGAAATTAAGCAACACTTGACTTTACTTAAAGAATGTGCTGACTTGCGAGATTTCATAATGGGACCTCGCAAAACAGCGTCAAAAACTTTTCATAGCGGCCGGTATATACGCTGCATACAACGAAGCTTGGAAAGTAATGCAAATTGAAACAGCAGAAAAAATATGAGAAATTGATTGTATAAATTTGGAAAAATCACTTTCTGTTGTGGACAATGGGTTAACGACAGTATTGTATTATCTGCCTTTGATATAATAGAGCAAGACTTGCTAATGTTAAAACATGGTCAGTCCCAATTGCGTTCTATTGTACAGCTTGGCTGGACGTTGCAAAACCTATGTTCAGGCTACGTGCCATGGCGTCTACTCAACACAACGTCATTATTTTCTATCTTTAACCTTACTGATAAGCAAATCAGTTTGGCACAAAAAGGAGCAGATTATACGATTCTGAGCATTGAAAAACTTGAGAGATTACCATTGACAATGTCAAAGAGACCTGTCATTGAATGGATAATACACATAACAATTCCAATTCCAATAACAACTTTCCAGTTTAAATATTGCCAAGAATATATACCAGCAGGCAAGTATGAAAGGTTGGGTAAAGGTTACATAAAATCAACCTGGGATTTACCTTACACACACAAATGTTATAGTGAAGGACAAAAGGAGGTATTCCTTAGTGGCAATAATTGTAAAAAATCACTAAGCGGTATACTTCTGTGTCAAGGTATTACCTTGCATGGAGCCTGCGAAGGGTCTTCAAATAACCTTTCATGTCACCTGAAAGGCACTCCTGCAAGACAGATAGAACCATTCTTCAGACAACTTTCTAACGGTAGCTACGTTATAAGAACTGACCACAGCTGTTGTGGCTTGGTGCCAGGAGAATGCTATCTGGTAACTGTTACTTCCAGGGTTGTTTATTTATTGCATCCAAACAGCAATCCAGACTTTGAGGCGGCAATATGGCCTTATTGATACTTTAAGCAGAATGAAGTCTATTCTTTTACAGACAACTCTGCCTTTCACATCATCCAAAGAAACGTATGACCTGCAAGTTGCACGGACAGCGGCAGAGATACATACCCTTTTATCGATAAATTGCCCCGTACATTTTGCAGAAATGTTAAGCCAAATTTTAAACATGTCTGATACCAGTGGCATCGCACATGTATTTAAAATGATTTTTTCGCGACTGTTAACACCATTTGAAACAGTTCTGGGCATCTTCCTGAATTTTGTCCATTCTCTCTTAGGTGGCCTACCTTTAATTTTGGGACTCGTAGCAGGAATTTTATTTTTGTTCCTTCTGCTCCGATATGGCAAGCCAATCCACAGACAAGACTCCAACAACGATGGAAGAAACGATCCTAGCAATACGATACCGAGACCGTATCAATAAGGTCCTCGGATTGGCCCGGCTAAGAGATCTGAGTACAACTTGGTTTCTTTCATTCAGACCAATCTGGCAGGATTGCATCTTACCTGTGCTTCGATGTCTGCTATGCGGAGAAGAATGCGTGTTGGACGTCTGTCTTACACTACCATCAGCAGTACCAATGGATATCGATACTTTGCTAGGTCCGGTAACAACTCATGCAACACGTTGTACCCAAAGGCTACCTATTCTGATGACTGCATTCGTTGAGACTTCAGCACTACGAGTAGGGGGCGGTGAAGTACGAGAGGAAGCAGCACCAAACAGGTACAACCTTCTGTGAGCATTGCTGATCCAAACATAAATGATAGCAATCACGCAGAGAACAGCACAATTTCAGTATTTTCGAACTTGGTCGAACTTTCACCTTATGTGGTAGACCAATTTTTTGCGAGTCTGTCTGATATGATGTTCTTCCTGAACAACGGGAATAACTTTTTAGAACAACAAGCACACAGCGCTCCCTGAACTCTGAATTTGGCCTTCAGTTCTGTTAAACAAAGCAATTGAAAACATTTGGAACTATTTTTCCTCTGAAAACAAAATTATTTTTATTTTCAAATCAAAATATTTTTCCATTTTTCCTGGCACATGATACTTTGCTTAAAGTAGAACTATTCTTAGAGAACAGAGCTTCTTTTTTTAGAAACATAAGATACAATATTTTACAGATTCTGTGATGTGTCCCTAATGAGGCATTAAGGATATCCCCTTGGGCACACCTTGTTTTCCTCCCTTGAAATCAGAGGATTCCACACATTTTTTACTCCATGGTAAACATCATTTCTTTTATTTCTTTATGATTCATTCTCATTATCCATATTTTGTAAATATTTCAAAGTTACTTTTTCATCTAATCCACATCAGTGACATAATTCCTTTTAACTCCAATGCATTTCGGGCGAAATCCTGTCGCCCTTCATCAGGGAGTCAATACTCTAAAAACACAAAGAATAATAAACAATGATTATTATTGTATTCCAGGGTCTCTCAGTCATGCTGTTTATGTGCTTAACTTAACATCACAAAGTGCTCCAGGTATAACCACCCCATTGTTCTTTTTCTACCTGTGTCTCTTATTATCAACTCCATGATATACATATTCACTTAATGCCACTGTTCTTCACTACGCCGTGAAAGTCTGAAAAATATCAATATCACAAAAGCTCGTAAGTAACTCTCTCTAGTTTATCCCGTAGTTACCAACATAACTCAAAAACCGGTGAGGGTGTCACGGTTTCCAATGTTGAAACTGACCTGCATTAAGTTGCCTTGGCGTTTTATTCGGTATTCCTCTGCGTTCTCTAAATCTCCATTCCAGACGGTAGTCACGGTTACCAACAAGCTCTTCTCCTATACGCTGTTGTTCCGCTCACGTGACCATGAAGCGGGACAACATACTGCACCAAACCTCTTCTTTCAAATCCGGCAACACCCCTCTATACTACCGCTTCTAGGTTAACCATCATATTCGGAAAGTACTAATTAGTTAAAATAAGGAGAGTAACGCTAATACGTAATCTAAAGTCAATCCAAAAATATTTCAAAAAACCAAAGCTAATCGCACAGGCAATTCGAACCCATGTCAGTCAATGTAAGAAAAAATCCCATGTTCTACACGGTGTGCTATGGTGTAAGTGTAGTGTGTTATGTGATTTGCACAGTACAAGGTACTCCATATTCGACTCTGGAATTTAAAATGAAAATAATAACAAATGAAAAATATTAACACATTATAGCATATCATATCGCAGGTCTCCTTTCCAGTGCAAGAAAGACAGCAGCAAATGTATCCAGATTATAAATAGCATGACAGTTCGCTCCGTTCGTTGAGCCCATTCGGACTTTGAGTACACAATTTATGTATCCAATAGTTCTCATGTTGCAACATGTGTTTGGTATTATCCCTTCCTTCTGTTTTTTCTACTACTTTGAAATATTTACAAAATATGGATAATGAGAATGAATCATAAAGAAATAAAAGAAATGATGTTTACCATGGAGTAAAAAATGAGTGGAATCCTCTGATTTCAAGGGAGGAAAACAAGGTGTGCCCAAGGGGATGTCCTTAATGCCTCATTAGGGACACATCACAAAATCTGTTAATTAGGCGCCCAGGGACATTGGCCGCCACCTACGGAGCACCCAAAAAAAATATATATATAACTAACTGCTTAAAACAAGTTGGGCACTCATCCCACTTTTCGTATACAATATTTTACCTCAGCTTCTAGCACATGTACAATATCGTATAAGTATGTGATGAAATGGTCTCGACCTTCTCTTCTGTATACAGAGCCATTTCATGTGTAATTTCATTTATAATTTTCGCAATTCATTCAGCTGATATATATGAACTTAACTGAATGATAACCTTGCTTGAAAACGTACAGTACCAATACTCATTTTCGTGTATAAACCATACACCATTTCAAATGCAATTATGTATTTTGGGGTGGGTTGGAAAACACACATGCATGCATCGCATGTTTACTATTGCTTAGTTTTTAGTAATGATGGACATTAATCCGTGGAGTGGGTTTTGTATTTCTATCTAGGACCCTAATTTGATATTCCAGATTCATGCCCTTATGTGGTTTTAATAAATAGTACCCTTATAAAGGCATTAGAATCAGATCCATATTTAGTAATAGCCCATGCAGTCCAAAGCACGGCAAGGCTACTCCCATAGACTCCTAGAAAGCACAACGCGTTCTTTAAACAAACCAAGCCTCCAGCAGCCCGGGAATCCCCCTCCTGCTTTTGTTTTGATTTGCACAAGAAATCCTAGAGTCCAGCAAGAACTGTTAATTCTTAATGACGTCTTATGTCCAACCTTACGTCAAACCCGACACCTTTCAGGTATAAGTATACCAGCGTTGCCTAAAGCAAACACACAGTGGTGGGGAGCAGAGCGACGTTCTACTTGTCCGAGAGCCCAGCTGTTGCCAGAGCCGAAGGAAGCCACCCCTCCCTTTGTGACGCGCTGGAGAAGCTGCCTTTTCTCACGCCGAGAAATTCAGCTCCGGTGTTCCCAAGTTACCCTCTCGGGTTGCTGGGAGATTGAGTCCTGAGAAGCGAGATACAAGACCTCCTTCATGCAGAGCTGATTAAAACCTTGGAGAGAATTCTTGATTCCGATCCTTGGCAAAAACCTAACTTTAACTTAAAACTGCTACTTACCTTCCCACGTATTAGGTTTAGGCTAGGTACACTGGGGTAGGCGTATCTTAGAAGCATCAGTTGAGTCTGTTAGTCAATGTTTTTATGTATGTATATATGGTATCCATTTTAAAGTATCATATGGCTAAGAAACCATATCAATGCTTTTACAGTATTATTTCATAATACTACTTTTACTGTACGCACTTTACTTTATGATAAGTATTGCAATTGTGGCAATTCATTTCTCTTGCATGAGAAAGGAGACTGCTCAATAAAATAACACCTTTTTTATTGAAAATGCCTGTCTCTCTATTTCTCTGCACTCTGGTGAAACGAAGCATGCACAATTGACTGAGTGAAATAACCGTCTATTGTTTTCACACGACTCTAGAGATACAATCTTTATTCTGAGGGAGCAAAGTTGTCATGTTTATGCGGTTGTCAGAAAATAATCCCTTCTTGTCTAAATCAGGACAGTTAACCCTTTCTTGAACATTTGAGAAAGCTTCTAGTGACCTCTGAGCTAGCTGGTAAAACTAATTAAGTCTAACATAGTTAGTAGAGACCTAGATGACCTCAGTCCTGCGTCTACACTGCTGTTTATGTTATTCCAATGCGTAGACCCTATTGGGAATATAGGAACTACACTACACCATCATGGATTGGGTTGCTCCAACTACTCAGACTCAAGTCGGAGCTTTCTTGGGCCTGACTGTCTACTACAGAAGACTTGTGAAGGTGTTTGGATCCATTGTGACATACCTGAATGACTTAACTTCCAAGAGAAATCCCAAGAAAGTTCAGTGTGCAGTTAGCTGTGAAAAGGCATTTGATGACCTGAAGCAGGCCATGTGCACTACACCAATACTGCAAAATCCTCAATACTTCAAAGAATTCATTCTCCAAACAGATGCATCTGAGTTGGGGGTAGAGCTGTGTTATCACAATTGAATGATGAAGGTCAGAACAAGCCAGTAGCTTTTATTAGCAGAAGGCTGACCCCTAGAGAGAAACGTTGGTCAGCTATTGAGAGGGAGGCCTTTGCTGTGATTTGTACTCTGAAGAAGCTGAGGCCATCTTGTTTGGCACTCACTTCTCTGTTCAGACTGACCATAAGCCCCTCTTGTGGCTAAAAAAGATGAAGTGTGAAACACCCAAACTTTTTATGTGGTCCATTTCCCTACAGGGGATCGACTATACAGTGGAACATAGACTTGGGAGTAACCATGCTTATGTAGATGGACTCTCCAGATATTTCCAATTAGAACATGAAGCCTTAACTGGTCAAGGTTAGTTTAATGTCCCTGTGTTTTTTTGGGGGGGTTGTGTCGTAGAGTAGGATCTGCTTACTACGGTTACCCCCAATTTTTACTGGTGTTTTTCGAATTTAGTCTGGCAGGGGCCCTGTTATCCAGGACAACAGCCTAGCTGCTTTCCTCTCTAAATTGATTCCATGTGCTTTAGGTACACTCCAGTTTGGTTTCTGGGGTACCCTTGTGAGTTCCTAGTATATGGTACACCAGGTACTAAGGGCATAGGTACCCCAGACGCCTACCAGGGGTTGCAATATGTATTATGCCACCCCTGAGAAGCCTTCCAAAATTACACCACAGGCCTGCTACTGCAGCCTGGGTAAGGTGGTGCAGGCACCACTTACTAAGATGTAGATTACCTATATCTACCTTAAATCACTGCACATAGAAACCTGCCAGTTGCCCCTATGGCAGGCCTTAACAATCCTGAAGGCAGGGTGCTTGGTTTTGGGTGAGAGGGTACCTGTGCATGAGCAGAGCCCCTCTGCAGCCTTCTTAAACTATTCTCTGGGGCTGTTCGGTGATGCAGCCAGACCACATACTCTTAAGTGCATTATAACCTCGCGGTAAATGCTAACTGTGGAAAAGCTGCATGGAAAAATGTTGTGTTTGGTGTCAAACAGTTTGGAATTCTAACCCCCCTCCAGTCCTGGCGGCGGGGGTAGAATTCCAGCCTTCTAGAGGAAGAGACTTGTACACACTAGTCTAACCGGTAATAGTTTAAAAGAGCCCTCGCATCCCAAAATAGATGCTGCAGTCACAGACACAAGACTGGCCTCCTGCTGCTGACCGAAACTCTGGCAGGGGAGGCCTGGACAATAGGTTTCCTGTCACAGGGAGGTGTAACCACCTCCCAGACAGGCTTTAGTGTATTGGGGCTGGGTAAGAGCACTCTGAGAGTGCTCCCAGTTTGCACTGGGGCACATTTGGTGTCCCTGTGAGTAGTCCAGTTCTAACCGGATGCAGGGGCTACCAGCCCCTGCTCTGGCGTGAAATTGGACAAGGGAAATGGGTGCATCCACCCCTCTTTCCAGATCCTCCCATGGGTGGAGCCCCAGAGTATGTACAACCCCTTTCTTTAGTATAAGGAAAGAACTCCTGACAACAGGACTTTAGATTACACCTGGCCGAAACTCTCAAACTGAATCCTGGAACTTAGATGTTCTACTAAAGACTAGAGGACTGAAGAATTTCCCATGGGGTCAAGCAGTGACTCCCCTGCTTGGCAGGCACCAAATAATCATCTTGCAGTCTACAATTTCGTAGCTACCTCCGGACTACGAAGTATTTGTGACACAGGAAGAGGATTTCCAGACTCTTCAGAGGACGTCCCAAGTAAGTCCCCAGCAAAGCTGCAACCCACAGCCCTCGTGAGTGACGTGGAAGCGGAACTCCTGGACACTGTGCACATTTGCTAGTGCATTAACTACTCAACATCTCCTGAATTTGTGCTTTGGGTTGCTTGTAGCCCAAGCCCCAAGCACCATCTGCACCGAAAATTGTGGGCCTACACTTGAAGAGTTTTCTGTGAGCCCCCTTCTTACATTTCCACTTGAGGCGCCTTCGCAATCCCTGGTCCATCAACTGGTAGGTCCTTGTGAAAGCAACTCTAATTTTTCTTGGCTTATCTGGTTGCTCCAGAAGTGCCCTGACTCAAGCTTCACTTCTTTCACCTGAAATCACCTGACATCTGTGGGCATTCGACTATCGTGCCCCTGGTCACTGGTTAGTGAACCAGACTCTGTCCCCTCTGCTTTTAGGTTCTTCTCAACTTCGATCCAGGCTAGGATAAATCAGGAGTTTATAAAAGCACAACTACTCACCTGTAAGGGTCTCAAGGCGCTAGGGGTGGGGGGGGGTGCAGGTTCCATTCCATCAAGGAGGGGGTCTGTCGAAGAGCCAGGTTTTGAGGTTTCTTGCGAAGATGGGGAGCGATGTTGTCTGTCTGAGGTGGAGCGGAAGGGCGTTCCATGCTTTGGCCGCGAGGAAGGAGAAGGAGCGGCCTCCCGATCTGGTCTTTCTGGTGCGGGGGACCTCGGCGTAGGAGAGCTGGGCTGATCGTAGGGTCCTTTGGGGTGCATGGAATTTCAGCCAGCTGTTCAGGTATGCTGGTCCGGTGCCGTGGAGGGCCTTGTGTGAGTGGGTGAGCATCTTAAAGGTGATTCTCGCTTCGACGGAGAGCCAGTGGAGTGTGCGCAGGTGCTGGGAGATGTGGCAGTGTTTTGGCAGGTTGAGGACCAGTCTTGCGGCGGCGTTCTGGATGTTCTGTAGCTTGCGGATGAGGTTTTTGTTTATTCCGGCGTAGAGTGCGTTGCCGTAGTCGAGTTTTCTGGTGACCAGGGCGTGAGTGACTGTCTTTCGGTGTTCAAGGGGGATCCATTTGAAGGTCTTACGAAGGAGGCGGGGGGTCTGGAAGCAGGAAGATGGGACAGAGTTAATCTGGCGGTCCATTTTGAGCTCGGAGTCCAGGATGATTCCCAGGTTGCGTGCGTGGTCTGTGGGGGTTGGCGGGTTTCCGAGGGCGGTGGGCCACCAGGTGTCGCTCCAGGCGTCGGGGTTTGGGCCCATGATGAGTACTTCTGTTTTGTTGGTGTTTAGTTGTAGGCAGCTGTTTTTCATCCATTTGGCGACGGCTTCCATGCCTTCTTGAAGGTTGCATCTGGCGGTGTTGGGATCGTTGGATAGGGAGAGTATGAGCTGGGTGTCGTCTGCGTATGACACGATGTTGAGTTCGTAGGTTCTGACGATGGGGTCAAGTGGAGCCATGTAGACGTTGAAGAGCGTCGGGCTGAGGGAGGAGCCATGGGGGACTACGCAGGTGGTAGGTGTGGGGTCTGAGAGGAAAGAGGGGAGTCTGACCCGTTGCGGCCTGCCGGAGAGGAAGGAGCAGATCTAGTCGAGGGCCTTGTCCTGGATTCCTGTGTCGTAGAGTCTGTGTATTAGGGTGCGGTGGGCGACTGTGTCGAACGCCGCTGATAGGTCTAGGAGGATGAGGGCTACTGTTTCTCCTTTGTCCAGTAGGGTGCAGATGTCATCTGTTGTCGTCTTTACCGGACACTTTACACTTCTTCAGCAGAAGCACTTTGAAGCAGATCGCCATTGAAAACGATGACGATTCCCAACACCAAAAGACATCTATGCACCCGGCTTCCCTGGGTGAGGTAACTCAAGTACTCATGGGTTGGCCTTGGAAACCCTTAAGTCTAAAAGGGTTTTCTCAAAGTCCTCTCCTAAGTGTCCTTTATCTTAAAATTTCCAACCGCGTCTTACCCCATGGAAGTAATGGTGATCCGTGGCTGTGTTTAGACACTGCATGCGTCCCCTGTGGGTCCCCTGTGTCACAACCTTGGGTGCTTCCTTGTGGCCCCAGCACTTCTACAGGCTCTAGGCCTTGTGTCCAGTCAATTTGTGGTTCTTATCCAATTTTTTTTTATATGGTTTGGTACGCCCCTAGGGCTCAACACATATTGTGCTAATTTACTGTGTGCTATTGAGTTTTCTGTATGTACTTTTGCCTCTAGCTTCATAAAGAGACTAGTGGGATGTGTTTAGAATAAATACATATATTTCATATATATACCTGGTTTGGTTCTCCTTTCATTTGGTAATTCACAAGATTATAGACTGGTAAAAAGAGCTAATTTACATTCCTCTAAGACTTTGCCTGAAGGTTGCTCTCCACAGCTACACCTAGGATAGCTTTCAATGAAGGTTATCTTTAACCTACCATCAATAAGGGTCATTTGGAGTGGTGCAAGGTGGCCACTAGAGTAGTGGACAGCATATGCCAGGCCAACTTTTCACACAGTGGACAACCAAAACCCCACAAGCCCCACAGAGGACCAGCCTGGGACCTCGGGGTAAGGGAAGTGCAAGGAGAAGAAGAAGAGGAAGACGCAGTTCAGTCCGCAGGAAAACAGGAACCTGATAATGGAGCTATTAGAACTAGGGCTGGGTGTAGTTTGCGAAGTAGCACTTCACGATGCTACTACAAAAATGCACTTCGCACTATGCGAGCTACGCGTAGCACTACGCGAACTGCGTAGTTTCATGTTCGCACTGTGCAAGATGCCATTTTCAATGATTGCACAGTGCAGACAAGCATCCAGCACTGTGCAATCTTTGAAAACAGCATCTTGCACAGTGCGAGCTGTGGTTTTCTGCCGCTCGAGGAGATTTTTCCTCGAACTGCAGCTGTAGTGTAGTTCCTATATTCCCAATAGGCTCTGCGCATTAGAATAACATAAACAATAGTTTAGACGTAGGACTGAGTTCGACTAGGTCTCTACTGAATATATTACACTTAATTAGGTATGCCAGCTAGCTCAGAGGTCACTAGAAACTTTCTCGAATGAACAGGAAGGAGTTAAATTTCCTGATTAGACAAGAAGGGATTAGTTTCTGACAACCGCATTAACATGACAACTTTGCTCCCTCCAGAATAAGGAGTATATCTCCAGAGCCGTGTGAAAACAATAGATAGCTATTTCACTCAGTCAATCGTGCATGCTTAGTTTCACCAGAGTGCAGAGAAATAGAGAGACGGGCGATTTCAATAAAAGTTGTTATTTATTGAGCAGTCTTCTTTCTCATGCAAGCGAAATGGTTTGCCAAAATTGACTAACCGTACTCAACTGGTGCTTCTAAACTACGCCTACCCCGGTGTACCTAACCTAAGCCTAGTACGTGGGAAGGAGTTAGTGAGCTGCAGTTTAAGTTAAGTTAGTTTTGCCAAGAATCTGAATCAAGAATTCTCTAAGGATCTAATCAGCTCCGTACCTTTATTTTAGAATGAAGGAGGTCTTATATCTCTTTCTCAGGACTCGATCTCCCAGCAACCCGCAAGGGTTACTGGAAACACTGGAGCTGGATTTCTCAGCAGGAGAAAAGACAGCGCCTCTCTCAGTGCGTCAAATGGGAAGGTCGGCTTCCTTTGGCACTCGCATCAGCTGGGCTTTGGGTAAGTAGATAGCTGCTCTGCTCCAAACCACAGTGCGTTGCTTAAGGCAAATGTTGGTATATTTATATCTGGAAGGTGCCGGGTTTGACGTAAGGTTGGACATAAGACGTCACTAAGAACTGTCACTAAGAACTGGCAGTTCTTTCATGACTCCCAGGAGTTCTAGGACAAATCAAAAAAGAAGCAGGGGGAATTCCCGGGCTGCTGGAGGTTTGGTTTGTATAAAGAACGCGTTGTACTTTCTAGGAGTCTAGGGATGTAGCCTTGCCGTATTTGGACTGCATTGGCTATGACTAAATATGGATATGATTCTTATGCCTTTATAAGGATATGATTTGTTATAACCACATCAGGGCATAAATCTGGAATATTTACCTAGAGTCCTAGATACGTTTACAACACCCACTCCACGTATAATGTCCATCATTACTAAATACTAAGCAATATATAAACATATAAGTATGCATGTGTTTTCCAGCCCAACCCAAAATACATAAAATGCATTTGAAATGGTAGAGGTACACGAAAATGAGTTTTATACTGTACTTTTTTCATGCAGTGGTATGACTCAGATAATATTTTTTGTAGTGCATTATAATCTTCACTGAATGAATCACGAAAGTTACATTTATGAAATGGCTCTTAACACAGAAGAGAAGGTCGAGACCATTTCATCACATAATTATACAAGATTGTACATGTGCTAGAGGCTGATTCAAAATATTGTCTCTAGAGTCTCTAAAAATAGAAGTTCTGTTCTCTAAGAATAGTTCTACTTTAAGCAGAGTACCATGTGCCAAAAAAAAGGTAAATATTTAGGAAATTGGGTAAAAATTATTACGCTTTCATTTGGACAAACAAATTAGTTCAAAATGTTTTCAGTAGTCTTGTTTATAAAAACTGAAGGCCGAATTCAGAGTTCAGGGAACCCTGTGTGCTTGCTATTTCAAATATTATTCTGGTTGTTAGGAGAGAATAGTACCTCAGATAGGCCGGCCAAAAATTTGTCTACATCAGTAGGTGAAAGTTGGGCCAACTCCAAAAAATCTGAAATAGTGCATATATGCGATGCATTGCCATCATCGGTGTTTAGATAAGCAATGGTCACAGAAGGTTGTACCTGTGTGGTGCCGCTTTCATCTCGTACTTCACCGCCACCTTATCGTAATGGTGAAGTCCCAACGAATCCCGTCATCAGAATAGGTAGCCTCTGGGGACAACACGTTGCATGAGCCGTTACCGAACCAAGCAAAGCATCGATATCCATTGGTACTGCTGATGGTAGTGTAAGACAGACGTCCAACAGGCATTCTTCTCCGCATAGCAGACATCGAAGCACAGGTAAGATGCAATCTTGCCAGATTGGTCTGAATGAAAGAAACCAGGTAGTATTCAGATCTCTTAGCCGGGCCCATCCGAGGACTTTAGTGATACGTTCTCGGTATCGTATTGCTAGGATCGTTTCTTCCATCGTAGCCTGAGTTTTGTCTGTGACTTGGCTTGCCATATCGGAGCAGAAGGAACAAAAATAAAATTCCTGCTACGAGTCACAAAATAAGAGGCAGGCCACCGAAAAAAGAATGCACAAAATTTGGGAAGATGCCCAGAACTGTTTCAAAGGGGGCTAACAGTCCCGAAAAAATTGTCTTAAATACATGCGCGATGCCACTGGTATCTGACATGTTTAAGATTTGGCTTAACATTTCTACAAAATGCACGGGGCAATTTGTCGATAATAGGGTATGTTCTCTGCCGCTGTCCTTGCAACTTGCAGATCATACGTTTCTCTAGACGAGGTTAAAGGCACAGTTGTTTGTAAAAGAATAGACTTCATTCTGCTTAAAGTATCAATTTGAATAGAAGAGATATTCACAGAAGGCCATATTGCTGCTCCATGTCTGGATTGCTGTTTGGATACAATACTTGCATAAACAAATGACCCTGGAAGTCACGCTCACAAGATAGGCTTTTCCTGGCATCATGCCACAACAGCTGTGGTCACTTATTATAACCTAGCTACCGTTGGAAAGTTGTCTGAAACAGGGCTCTATCTGTGTAGCAGGGGTGCCGTGCAGATGACATGAAAGGTTGTTTGATGAACCTTCGCAGGCTCCATGCAAGTTAATACCTTGACACAGAAGTGTACCTCTTAGTGATTTTTTACAATTGTTACCACTAAGAAAAACTTCTTTTTTCCCCTCACTATGTATCTATCTGTATAAAGCAAATTCCAGGTTGACTTGATGTATCCTTTACCCAACCTTTCATACAGGCCTGCTGGTATATCCTTTTGGCAGTATTGAAACTGAAAAGTTGTTTTCGGGATTGTGATGGTGCATGTATTATCCATTCAATGACCGGTCGTTCTGACATTGTCAATGGTAATTTTTCCAGTTTTTCATTGCTCAGCACCGTATGGTCGGCTCCTTTTTGTGCCAACGAGATTTGTCAATCAGTAAGATTAAAGATAGAAAATAATGATGTGTTGATTAGACTCCATGGCACGTAGCCTCAACGGAGGTTTTGTAACGTCCAGCCTAGCTGTACAATAGAACGCACTTGGGATTGACCATTTTGTAACATTAGCATATCCTGTTGTATTATATCAATAGCAGATGATACAATGCTGTCCAGTGAATCAATTCTGGAGGACAGAGTCATTAACCCATTGTCCACTACAGAAAGTGATTTCTCCAAATTAATATGATCAATTTCTCATATTTTTTTTGCAGTTTCAATTTGTGATACTCCCCAAGCTTCATTGTAAGGTGAGTATATAACGGCGTATATGAAACGTTTTTGATCCTGTTTGCTAGGTCCCATTATGAAATCTCGCTAGTCAGCACCTTCTTTAAGTAAAGTTAAATGTTGCTTAATTTCGGGTAGTGTGGATTTCTGTAGCCATTCGAGGCATAGTTTTCCTACACTGTATGTTGTAATTATCCATGGAAGTTTGTCTCTGGGAATATCTTGGGTCTGGCCTGTTCTGTTTGAATCCCTGTGTTTTGTTCAGGAATCTATCATGACAGTTATTAGTGTCTGAGGGCCAGATCAACCATTTGTTCCAATCAGGAATTGTTCTGATTTGTTTTAAAATATGGGACACGTCTAACCCCTCATCTGTCGTGGTGTTTCTATCAGGCATAGGCTTTGGTTGTTTAAATCTTTTATCTTGGCTAGGCCAAGACAGGTTGTTTGTTGAATGGTGTCATTCAGGAACAATATTTGTTCTGGGATCATGCAGGCTCTGAATAATGATTCTACACCTTGTACCTGCCACTCTTTTGTACCCCAGGTGGTTTTTGTCTCAATGTTATTTTTCCAAAATTCAAAACCAAATGTAGACATTTTTTCATAACATTTCTCAGAATAAATCAGTTTAGTATTTGTCAACATGTTTTTCATTCCTGTCTTACTTAACATTTTGAAATAAAACGTTTCTGGGTCAGTCATATTAAACCCTAAGAAGTATGGGAATTTTTCATAAAATGTCTTCGAACTGCCTTTTGGCGGAGTTGGACAATGTTCCCACTGATTATAACTGAAAACATTTCTAAGATTAGCAGATTTATGCAGATAATGATTCCCAAAGTGATTGAAGCAATACATTTCTTCATAATTCGAAGAACCCTGTAAATAATCATGTTCTGTAAATTTTGCTGACATTTCTAAATCTGACATCATATTATTAATATTTTCAAAGTCCCAATCATCAGAGAAAGTACTAGGTGATACAAAGTCACTTAAGGAGATCTTGAATTGGTGTGTATATTTCAAGAGCTCAACCGGGCCATAGATTTCGTAGTCAGTTTTGTCCATTCCTATACCATCAGGTATGGGGATGGCTGTGATGTTCACTGATGATAGTTCCCCTTTTGCGATGTGAGAAGATCTGTGTGGTTTCAGGACCAAGTTGATGTTCTGACTTGCTGTGTCCATTGTACTATATTTTCCATCAATAAATCGACCCAAACTCAAAACCAAGATGAGCCATAAAAGGAGGAAAAGTACGCCTAACACAATCCATAATTCAATCCATTGTTAAATCAGATATGTTTCTCCGAGTTGATGAAAGAGCTCTGTAATTTTCTTTTTGAAAGTTTTGTTTGTTGGCTTGTTTCCATCTTCACTTGGATCATCAGAAAAGTCATCGAAATTGATGAAGTAGCCAGATGCAGTTCTGTCAATTGTTTGGATGGCATGAGGATTGTTATTAATCTTTGTAGTTGCTTCTTCCTTTTTCATATCAGCATAGTCCGAGGCTACATCTTTGTAGACAGGTGTTTCTTGACGAACTGTTGCAATTTGGATTTCAAGAGGCACAAGTTCCATGGCTTTGTTGCATAGTGCTTTTTTATTCACCGCAGGTTTAGCAAAAGTGATTAGTCTTTCAGTTTGAACCTCTTGGATTGTAGCAAGATTTGGTCTTCTGCTATTTCTTGGGAGTCCACTGGGCCTACTACTTATTATTGGCCACATGATTGTGGTTTTACCGAATCGATTGATACAACTCGGTTCTCCTTTTTACCAGCAAGGGGCGGTAGTACTACCGATCTTGTTCCGCTGACAGCTAAGACAGGTACTGCTTTTCTGTAAGAAGGCCCAAATTACTTCTTCACCGCGATCTTTTCTCTGACCAAATCCCCAATCTTTGGAATCCGGACAGGTCTTGCTGGGACAGGTGGTTCTTCTTCAGTGGTCTTTGTCTTTAGCTTTGTGTTACTTAGACTTCTTCTTGTTTCATTTAAGTCCTGTAAAACAGCCAAACGATCTTTGATATCAACGGTTTTTTGTTTCACCACTGAAGTGTGACAATCAAGATCATGAATGATCATTCTTGTACCAAACAAACGTTTGTACGGAGTGATACTTCCTAGAGAATTTCTTGGCAGATTATTAAGACTACGTTGGACACTTATTAGATGTTTGACCCACCCGTCACCCGAACCTAATACCCTCGCTGTCATAGATTGCTTTATGTCACGGTTTTTTCTCTCCACTACTGCATTTCCCTCGGGATGGAATTGACTAGAATACCGCAATGCAATGCCCATGCTGGCCATGGCCTCCTTGTAAGCCCGAGAGCTAAACGCAGGACCCTGGTCAGAATGTAGCACGCCAATTGCGTATGTGCCAATAAAGACTTGCAAATCTTTTATAACAGTTCTGGTGTCAGCCGGGCGCTGGGGCCACATCCAAATGAATCTCGTCTTAATAATTATGGGACCGCATTTGTCTGGTCGGATGCCTGCGTGTAGATAGTCTAATGCTGTCTAATGAAGGTGTCTAGGCTGGTTTTACTGTATTAGAGTCAGATATCAGGTCCGGTTCATAACTGCGATCTCTAATGCAGTCCTGACACTCCATTGCAAAGTTATAAACTTGCACGCTCATTCCCGGCCACCAGTATCGTGATTGTAATTCTATTAGAGATTTCAGGATCTCTTGGTGCCTCAATCCCAATCCCATGTGTGCTTCTTCAATCAAGAAGACTCTCCAGTTCATGTTTGGAATTACTCTATCCCTCACTCCAGGGATTTGAGCAAACGGAACGGAGTTCGAATCAATTATGTAGGTATTTCCGAGTGGATAGTTTAGAGGTAACGCCGCATAATTGCCTTCCCTTGAGGCTTTTACTGCTAGTAGCGTTTCACCGTCTATTTGTTTTTTCATACGCTTTTTTGTAGCTATGGAAGCCGGTTGACCCGCTGCCGCTGTGGCTCTGTCAACCAATGAATTCCCTGCAACGTGAACACCATCACGTTGAAGACTCTGCGTATGTATCACGTGAGTCTTTCGTAGTTCTTTCTGCAAAAGAACTACTTGTTCCCATAGTTTTTTATGCTTTATTGTGGCACCTGTCTCATCTTTGTAACCGTTTTTTTTCCAGGTCTGCATGTAATTATTGTAAGACTGGACGCAGTAATGTGAATCGCACACTATAAGCATCAGGAATTCACGATTAGAATTTTCAAGCGCCATCTTTAAAGATTGTATTTCAGCTCGCTGAGCTGTACAGTTTCTGAGTGATTCAGTTTTAGTGACCATCGGTCTGAATTTACTTAAGCGCCAGCGACCTTTGACAATCGCGCACGCTGCATTGTAAATTTGTTTTTCCACAACGTAGTGTTGTGCAAATCTGTCTGTGTAGATTACACAGGTGTATTGTTCTAGAGGCAGAATCTCGATTAACAGAGGACATTTATTTTCATAATCCAGATACTCTAGTATTTTCATTTTCGGATCAAATGCGTGTTTCACGTCTTCTGTTGTAAGAGAATTTTCCCATTGTATCCATTTTGGATCTAGAGCTTTAGCCTTTAGAATACCTTGTCGTGTTACTGCCTCAAGGGCTGATACTGCTCTTAGTACAGATATGCTCTACCCTTGGGCTAGGGCTCTTTTTTTTGCTACAGCAGTTTGAACCGCAGTTAGAATTTTTTCAGTAGAACTGAATTTCATTTCAGCTTGTGTGTACAAGTGTGATTTGTAAGCTATTGGTACCGTTTCTCCCTCATTAGAGGTCAGGTTTGTGAATCTGCATCATCCTGGGATGACTCGGATTACAAGGTTGCGTTCGTTTGCGCGTGTTTGCAGTTTTGTTTTAGTTAACATGTCTGTTCGTAATGATAGTAAAATTTCTGTGTGTTTCTGAGTCCAATTAATTGGTTTAAACTCAGGTTTTATTAGTTCGTAGAGAGGTTTATTTCCTCTCTGCAAAATTTTGAATGTATGCTCTTCAGAAATTCAGGAAACCTAGAATTGATTGTACGTTTTTCAGCGTTTTTGGAGCTTGCAGTACTGCACCTTTCTCTAAGAAGTTGTCTGCTTAGCTTTTGCCTTCACTTGATAATTCATACCCTAAAAATAGGACAGTAAGATAGGCAATTTGTAATTTTTTAAAGTTAAATTTCTACTCTTCAGATGCGAACCCAAGTATGATGGTGTTCACTCTTTTCAAGTGAGTCTCCAGGTCATCTTCTGTAAGATAGATGTCATCGACATAAGATAATGCCTCATCATCAAATATTTGTAGTAACTCTGTTACCCTGGCTGAAAATAATCCTGGGATGTTCTTGAATCCCTGTGGGAGATGACAAAATTGTTTTTGTGCCCCCATGCTGGAGAAAGCAGTTAAATATCTGCTTTCAGGTGGTATGTTTTGACAGAAGAAACCATTTGAAATATCTAATGTCGTTTTATATTTTATTGCGAACTATATTATTCATTAGTGCTGCACTGTGTGAGTTTTGTACTGCAAAGGTTTTACAGCAGGAGTTTAGGTGTCTGTAGTCCAAAACTAGACGATATGAATTGTCTGGCTTGGAGACAGGAAACAAAAGATTGTCCATTTGTGAGGTGCATGTTTCAATCACCCCCTGATATTCAAGTTGATCTAAGATTTCTCTGACTTGTTTTTTAGCTTCTTGCTTAACAGGATACTGCCTCTGTGCAGTAGGTTGATTTTTTAACTGGATTTTATGGTGAGGAGAATCCTCATCCCATCCTACATGATTTTTATATAATGCAGGGGCCTGGGCCACTGCCCATTTCTTAGCAAATGTGTATTTTTATGAATTGGAATGTGAGTTGAGAAGGCAGGCATAATCATTTATTTGCCATGTGGGCACTCCCTGACAAACTCTGGTGGCCAGTCTTTCTCTGCTAGAAGGATATCATAACCTTTAGATAGGTTCTCCCAAAAGAGACTTTTTATTTTCCTAGTTTTATCTCCCTCTATACGTAATGTTATTTCATATAGTTTATGGGGCACGCTAACTCGGGTGTCTGCAGTTTCCACTTGAATGTATTCATTCGTGTCCACTGTCTCCAGAAGATTCATCAGGATTTTGCGAGCTATGGTCACTTCTGCTGCACTGTCTAGCATTGTCTAGGCCCATTCTCCGTTTTTCAGATGTGTCCTCAGAATTCTCGGCATGTTTTACTTTAATACTGGCTACCTTCTTTCTGGGAAATTGTAATTTTTTATTTTGATGAGCAGGTTCCTTGTCTTTGGGCTTGAGGTGCTCCTCTTTATGTTCTGACAGTCCTCTTCTTTCCAATTTCTTTGAGGAAGTCTGAAAAGATCGAGAGGGACCTGTATCAATATCTTGATATCTGTCAGGCTTTCTCAAATTGTCCCTATTTCTAAGGTTGTATCTTTTTTCAGAGCGCTCTCTTTGGGGAGACTTGCCTCCTCCTTCTGGAGATCTATTCCTTAGTCGAGGCGACCTTCCTCTGGACTGAAACTTTTCTTCTCTGGGAGTGGTTTGTTTATTACCCTCCCACTTCTTCTTTTGAGAGTTGAGATTATTTTTAATGAAAGTCTTTTCAGGATTTTCAGTTAGTTTATTTAGTCGGTAGGTTGTACCGTCAACTGTTAATTGAACTAAATCTCTATATGCTTTTGTTAATTCTTTTTTTTTAACTAAGAGTTCTTCGCTTGACATATTTTCAATGTTGGGATGTGGTGTATAGCTGGCTAGAACCGGCCATGTGGCTCCTGGTCTACCTAGTGGACCGAGCCTGGTAATGTGATTTTGATGTTTTAGGGCCCCATTAAACCAGAGCAGGTGCTCTTGGTATGTTAGTGGAATTTCAATGTCCTTGAAAGGGGCATATCCCTCTGGAGATTCCTCTATTTTGTAGTAGTGGAATTCGCGTGTCACAGCATGTGCTGCTGGAAAATTTGCAGAGGAAAAGAATACCTCTGTCTGCCGATATTCATGGGTCTCCACCACAAATACAACTGTACCACCTCTTGATGATACTCCATTTTCTATAAGTTTTATAGTTTTAGTTTTTCTTATATTGACCGGGATGATTATAGCATTCGGGTCGTCATCTTGGATATTTGGGTCATCCGCTAAGAGTTGAGCTGCTAGTCTAGCTCTCTCCCTTTCGTCGTCACTTTCTGACATTTTACTGACTGAAAGTTTTGCAGATCAAGTTTCAAGGAAACAAAGATTAGGTGCACAATATTTTGGAACACTGTATCCTTAAACGTTGACTAAACCAAAAACTAATACATAGGAATCACTTCCGACTAAGTTCTGGCGGATATTAACCTTTTACTAACTCCAGACCGCTATTGGAGTTTTTACGGGAAAAGGGGTCTGTGTGAAAAGCACGACTGAGTTACTCTAGTATCTTGCGTTAGATTGTCACCTTACCAAACGTTGGGCGCCATGTAGTGTAGTTCCTATTTTTCCAATAGGCTCTGCGCATTGGAAAAACATAAACGATAGTTTAAACGTAGGATTGAGGTCGACTAGGTCTCTACTGAATATGTTAGACCTAATTAGGTATGCCAGCTAGCTCAGAGGTCACTAGAAACTTTCTCAAATGAAACAGGAAGGAGTTAACTTTCCTGATTAGACAAGAAGGGATTCGTTTCTGACAACCGCATAAACATGACAACTTTTCTCCCTCCAGAATAACGAGTATATCTCCAGAGTCGTGTGAAAACAATAGATAGTCAAATGTGCCTGCTTAGTTTCACCAGAGTGCAGAGAAATAGAAAGACGTGCATTTTCAACAAAAGTTGTTATTTATTGAGCAGTCTTCTTTCTCATGCAAGAGAAATGAATTGCCACAATTGCAATACTTATCATAAAGTAAAGTGCGTACAGTAAAAGGAGTATTATAAAATAACACTGTAAAAGCATTTACATGGTTTCTGAGCCATATGATACTTAAAACTGATAAAATATATACAATACATACAATGATAAAAGTTGACTAAACATACTCAACTGGTGCTTCTAAACTATGCCTACCCCGGTGTACCTAACCTAAGCCTAGTACATGGGAAGGAGTAAGTGAGCTGCAGTTTAAGGTAAGTTAGTTTTGCCAAGAATCTGAATCAAGAATTCTCTAAGGATCTAATCAGCTCCGTACCTTGGTTTTAGAATGAAGGAGGTCTTGTATCTCTTTCTCAGGACTCGATCTCCCAGCAACCCCAAGGGTCACTGGAAACACTGGAGCTGGATTTCTCAGCAGGAGAAAAGACAGCGTCTCTCTCAGTGCGTCAAATGGGAGGGTCGGCTGGGCTTTGGGTAAGTAAATATCCGCTCTGCTCCAAACCACCGTGTGCTGCTTAAGGCAAATGCTGGTATATTTATACCTAGAAGGTGCCGAGTTTGACGTAAGGTTGGACATAAGACGTCACTAAGAACTGTCACTAAGAACTGGCAGTTCTTTCAGGACTCTCAGGAGTTCTAGGACAAATCAAAACAGAAGCAGGGGGAATTCCCGGGCTGCTGGAGGTTTGGTTTGTTTAAAGAATGCATTGTACTGTCTAGCAGTCTAGGGAAGTAGCATTGCCGTATTTGGACTGCATTGGCCATGACTAAATATGGATATGATACTCATGCCTTTATAAGGATATGATTTGTTATAACCACAAAAGGGTATAAATTCGGAATATTTAATTAGGGTCCTAGATACGTTCACAACACAGCTTTCTCAACACGGACTGGTAATTTCTCATCGAGAGCGGTCGCGAGCATACGCGACCACTCGCAATGAGAAAACAGACCTCTCCGTGTTGAGAATATCGCAGGGAGGTTTATTTTCCACGCTCACGATCAGCAACTTGATGTTCCTGATCACTCGCGGTCGCCAACTTGTTGTTCAGGGCCGCAAGCAACTAAAAAATGACCACTGCGCTACACTACGTGTGTTCGCACTGTGCTACGTGCAGCTCGCATAGTGCGAAGATGTGCAAACTTCGCAAACTACGCAAGCGTAGCGCAGTGCTTCGCCTAGGCTTAGATAGAACACCACCAACTACTGTTTGTCACCTCTAATGTGTCATTGGCAACAAAAACTGGAATATGGTAGTCCATTGTGCACAAGGGGAATGCAGTTGAAGTGCTGAGGAGGACAATGGAAGAGGTCAAGAGGCACTGGATTGATGTGAAGCGCAAAACCAAGCAGAAACTCAGCAACAATCAGAAGGCAGCAATGCAGACGCAATGTGGGAGTCCAGCACCCCAGGAGGAGCTGGATGAGATGGAGGAAATGGTGTCACCAGCAATGTTCCCTCTAATTATTTTCCTCTGTGTGCGGCAGTGGAAGGTCTCTGTGCACTGCAGCCCAGGCTATGTGCGCCGGGAACCAGAACTCGTGTCTGGGTGCAGCACCAAATATCACACCTGTAGCACCACATGAAGGGTCTAAAGGCAGGTGTTCAATTTAGATACACACGCCATGACATGAATTGGTTACACGGGCAAGTGAACTTCTGGTTTAGAAAAGCATAAGACTCCAACTATGGTACCTTAAGATTTTACTAAAGATCCTCCTCAAGCACTGTTCATAGGGTGAGAACATGTTGGGAGCCTATACAAGATCACATATATACAATACACATGGATATAGCACTAGAATAATCTAGCTTTGGGCGGCTTGGAGTAGCCTTTAAATACGCAAAGTGCAAGCACTGGGTCAAGCCTGTTAATATTCCTGTTGCCTTTTCTTATTTTCCGGCTCCTGCAACTACTGAGCTTAAACACAGAGTTTCATAAAACTGTGTTCCAGTACTGCCCCAAGCATTGGCTTGCAATGCCAAAGGAGTGTGTAGTAATTACAAGGAGACTGACCCAGCATCACCCAGCCTGTCAATGAGGTGCCTAACACAGTATTTGGTGAAAGTTAGAACACCCTTTCAAGCAATAATACAGTAAATTACCTTTGACACAATTCTGTCCTGAGTCACTATCAGGAAGGTGTATTTGTTGTGCTTGATCCCATTAAAATGGAAAAGGTTGAAAGAGTGGCGGATTTCAGAAAGAAAAAAGTCTATTGTGAATAAATGTAGTTCTCTGTTCATATTAGTTTGTGTTGCTTGGTTATGATTCTTCTTAAATCTGTACATTTGTGAGCGATAAAAGGTTCACACCTTTTAATTGCTGCCTAGTACAAGTGATCACTCATGTTCAAGTGTAGATAGTTGCGAAGACGTCTTTTTCAAAGAAAATCCTGCAACACCTTGTATTGCAAATGAATTGGTCACTATTTGGTATTCTTGAAGTGCTATGTAGATGCCTTTCTAATTTTAGAACAATTTTATATGTAAAAAGGAAACATCATGAAAGGCAATACAAGCTTTGTAAAGTATACAAAGGCTACACACTAAAATCAGATGTGAAATCACAAGTTCTACAGTTTAAGGTGCAGTGCTAATAGCGATTAATGACTATGGGCTAGATGTGGGTAATTTAAATGTACCACTTTGAAAATACAGAATTTTACTGATTCAGTATTTTCGAATCGGTAAATGCTATGTAGAAAAAAAATCTGTAAAAAATACTGAATCGTTAATATACAGTATTTACCGAATCGGTATTTACCGATTCAGTAATTGCCTCCCGATTCGGTAAAATTGGGAAAGAGTCAAGGTTGGCAGGGTGTCACTTTGACACCCTGTTGCACCCCTGAATAGTGCTGGTGTGCACATGTGGCACACATACATGCCTTAAGGGCATGTATGTCTGTCACATGGCACAGGTGTAAATGCCCAGATTTGCATTTACAGAGGTATTTGTTATTTACCACCAACTAATAGTTGGTGGTAAATAACTAATCCTTCAGGCACAGAAGCACTCTTTAAAGTGCTTCCTACATGTCATTTACAGAGTCGTTATTTACCGAATCGGTAAATATGCCACCTACATCACAAAAGGCTATTACCGGTCGGTAACGGACAATTTTGTTACCGACCGTAGCCTTCCTACATCTGGCCCTATGTTAATTAATTCCCTGTTATATTGGTCATGGATCAAAATGTTGTTGGGAAGCAAAATATTGAGACACTTCAGACTTAAGAATAGAAATGTCACACAAACACAGGGAAAATATGAAAATGTCACAAAAGGAAAATTAAACTTGCCAGCTAGATTTTGCTAGAAAGAAAGCGTCACTCATAGTTGTTGAAATGTCACTAATAATTACACTGAAATCATGAAAAGGTCACACAGAGCAATGTGAAACTGTGACAGCTATATATGTATTTCTATTACCCTGGGCGAACCACTAATCTACGCTCGCGGAGTTTGCGAAGTTTGCGCAACTTCGGACTACGCGAGCTGCACGTAGCACAGTGCGAACATGCGTAGTGCAGCGTAGCATAGTGCAGCAGTAAATTTTTGCTTGTTCCCTGCCCTCAACGTCATGTTCGCGACCGCGAGCAAGCAAAATGACATCCCGGCGAGCGTCTCAACGCGGGGAGGTCAGGTTTCTCATTGTGAGTGGTTGCGCATGCTCGCGACTGCTCTCAATTAGAAACTACCATTTCGTGTTGAGAAAGCTGCCGCTCGTGTAATAATCTACTCTAGCAGCAGAAAACTACAGCTCGCACTGTGCAAGATGCCGTTTTCAATGATTGCACACTGCCGGATGCTTGTCCGCACTGTGCAATCATTGAAAACGCATCTTGCACAGTGCGAAGATGCTACTACGCAGCTCGCATAGTGCTACGTGAAGTTCGCGTAGTGCAAAGTGCACTTCGCGTAGCGCTACTTCGCGAACTACGCCCACCCCTAATTTCTATATATACGTTTCCCTCCTTTTTATGGCTGGATTTTGCTGGTGAGAATATGTTACTCGTAGCCCTGCCAAGTACCAAGCATCAGGTGTTAGGCTAACGCATTTCACTGTGGTTGTCCGCACTGAAATGCAAATTCATGCACAATAGGCATAGCACCTGCCTCTGCTGTCAAGTCATAATACCGCTATACTGAAACTGGAGTGGCAGCATGCCTGTGTGAGAGCGCTGCTGCTGGTAGGCTTTGAAGGCTGCTGGCTACAATGTATTAGGTAAAATAGGAAGTAATCCTCATGGATGCATGCGGCATTATGCAGGATGTGGCAATGCCAGGGCAGCACTTACACCGCAGCGCGGTAATTTAAACATAATCATAAATGATCCCTGCCACCCCCGAGACCCAACCCCATGGAACCGCTGTGGCTGCTGGAGTCCAGAGCACATACTGTGCAGCTACTGAGTCTGAATGCAGCCCGGGTGGCATGTTTGCAGAGGGAGTCATTTGTTGTGACCAGGAGGACTCTGGTTTCAATTATTTGAAAAAGGGAAAAGCTCTGGTAAAATAGGAGTGCTGGTGCTTGTTAGTAAGTGTGCTTGCTTTAAGATGCATGCTTTTAATAAATATGCATACTTGAGCTCATGGTTTTCAGAGAAAATATGTGCCTTGGTGTTGAAAACATTCCCAACTTCAGCATAATCTATATCTAATCACGACTGTATGATTTTTATTGATCCAGCTAGCTCTAGAGTGGGGCAAGCAGTGCCCCAGCTGTACGCCGGCGGAGCAAAAGGACAGGGCCGCCAGTCACTGACTCTGTGACCCTCTCCTATGGACAGGAACAAAGACTAACATGAGACGGGTGCTCCCTTTGACCCTTTGCAGTAACATTCCCATTCCTGAAGCTGATACAACATTTGTACGAAGGTGGATACCTGACAATGGTTACCCCAGATTTTTTGCCTTGTGTTTAGCTGGTTTCCGACTTAGTTGGCCTGGTTCCCTGCTAATCAGGGCCCCAGGCTCTCTGCTCCCTCTTTAAAATGGACTCCATGCACCCTAGGTGCATAACCAAATTGGTACTGGACACCTTGTCAGCCCCTATCTAGTGCACTATAGGTGCCAAGGGCATAGGTGCATCCAAGGCCTACCAGGGGCTGCAGCATAGCTTTTGCCACCCCTGGCTGGTTCTTAAATTGACACAACTGGCTGATCACTCAGCTGGGGCAAGTTGGTGTAATCACCTCCTGCTTAGATATAGTATACCTATATCTAAACCTATATCTGGACACATATAAACCTATAGGTCACTCCTATGGCAGGCCTTATCAATCCTGGAGGCAGAGTGCTTGGTTTAAAGTGAGATGGTGCTCTAGCATGAGCTGAGCCTGTGTGCAGCTGTCGGGAACAATTCCCTAAACTGTTCCGGGATAATGCCATACCATATACTATTAAGTGCATTATAATCCATCGCGGTTATATGTTAACTTTGGTTTGGCTATATCAAAACATGTCGTGTAAGGTGTCATACGATTTGGAATACTATCCCCTCGACAGTCCTGTCGACGGGGATAGCATTCCACCCTTCTAGAGGGAGAAGACATGTTACTTTACTGAAGCACGGTTGATTTTTAAAAGAGCCTCAGCATCACAAAATGGACGCTTTTGCCACAGACACGAGTCTGACCCCCTGTTGCTTGCCAACACTCAGCCGAGGAGGCCTGGACAAAGGGTTTCCTGTCACGGGGAGGCATCACACAACCCCAGACAGGAGATAGTGGATTGTAGCAGGGAGGTTTGAAAGAAACCAGACAGTGCCTGGGGAGCACAAGGCTTCCCCTTGCATAATCCGGTCAAACCGGTTCTGGGGCACACCAGCCCCAGTCCTAGTGTGACCCTGGACAAAGGGAAAGGGGTGTAACCACCCCCTTCCTGGGTCCCACCCATAGGAGGGAGCTAGCAGGTAATCCAGCCCCCTAGATTGGTATAAGAATGGGAGCAGTGCCAAAGCACTCAGATTATCCTGACTGAAACTTATGAAGCGAAACTCTGGACCCTTCGACATCCTACTCAACGTAAAAGACTGAAGAATCTCCCTTGTGGTCAAGGAGTGACCACCCTGTGCAAACAGGCACCATCCAGCACCTCGACGTTTGCTTTGTTGCAGTTCCTGCCGGAACTCGAGCGACAGAGTTCAACATGACCAAGCGTGCCTGCCTTCTAACAGCCCGATCCACAGTCCCTGCAAAGCTGAGAGGCATGGAGGTGCCCTGAAGCGTGGGGCCCGCCATCCTGGAGAGACCACGAGATGCTGACCGTGCAGCCTACGAGTGACCCTCGAAGCTGCGAATTGGGGTTTGAGAAGCCCCAGCCCTGTGCCTCTCTTGCACCAAAGCTCATCCTTCTACACTCACCGAGTGCTGCGTGGGGCCCTTCTGCATCTTTTGGCTCAACGCGTTGGCCCGGTAACTTGCCCGTTGGCTAGTGGCCCCTGTGCCGACGAACCTTGAAACTTAACTTGTGAATCTGGTTGCTCCAGAATTGCACTCGCTCCCCTGAAAGGGAGCACTCGCTCTGACCCTCCTGGTCCGAGTGTTAAGCCATCTTTGAATCCTGCGTGGGTTGCGCTTGCCAAGGGTTGTTTGCTCCAATCCGGAAGCCGACACCGCCGACAGCGAGAGCCTTCATGGGACAGCTCGTGATCCACTCCTGTACATCCACAGTGTCCCAGAATCCACGTGGCAGCAGAGAGACGCTTCTTGACAGCGACCTGAAAGCGCCCGACATTGCCTGGTTCCTTCCTGGTTCCACCCTGGTCACTGCTGAGTGACCCAGACTCTGTCCCCTCTGCTTTCAGATCATCTTTATCTTTGTTCCACCCTTGGATCACACCAGACACTTCTCGACTTGACGCCTGCAGCATCTTCAGCTCCAAGCACCATCAACCAGCGTGGCAAAACCCGACACTACTTCGCACCTGTGCACCCGTTTCCTGTGGGTGAGGTAACTCAGCAACGCTGGTGTTCCTACACTGGTACATACCTCTAGTGTATGTGTCTAAAGTTTCATCCTGCTAGGTTAAGCGGAAGTCTCCTTTAACTGTAACTTTATAACTTTTACTCACCATTGACATTGTATTGGTCCCTGTGTGTGCTTTAACCCCTTTACTGCTAAGGCCATTTACCTATTCTCATCTAATTTCCATTGAAATCAATGAAAAGTGCATGACGAGTTACCCTTGTCATTAGCAGCCAAGAGGTCAAGAGCTGCACCCGAATCCCGCGGGCTTTTCCCGACTTCAGCATTGCTAGTCCCGACTGCTTCCAGCCATTCCCTAGGCCCTAGGCCTAACCACTGTTCGATTGGTATCTCTTATACCACTTTTTAATATATGGTTTGCGTGGCCCCTGGGCCTCATCCATTATTGTGCAACTTTTATATGTTTAACTGTGCTTTTGTTTAAACGCTTGTGCCTCTGCACTCATAAAGAGTACAGAGGATTATTTTGTAATAAATACATATATTTTTATAATATATAACTTGTGTGGTGTCCTTTCATTTGATATTACAGGATTGTGATTGGTAAAACAGCTTGCTTAACACGACCTCTTGAGTTAAGCCATTAAGACTGCTTAGTCCATGCTACCATTAGGATAGCTTACAACAAGACACAAAAAGGGTTGTTTGGACTGATACAAGGTGCCCCCAGAATTGGAGACATCATATATCAGGCCAACTTCTCACAACATTTAACAGTATTTAACATTATTCCTACACTGGTAAATATTGTAATGCCTTTCCATATCTCAAATCTTGCTCCCCACAGACCATTTCTCCACCAGTGATACCAGCAGAACCCCTCCAGAAACCCTCTCCTCTTATGCCGCAGTGTGGCGGTTTTCGGCTGCCTCCAATGCCGCCTCATTGCAAACACGTCCCCCGGCTGGCAATTACCAGAACCCCTCTGGTGATCAAGGCAGGCCCCTGTGTTGCCCCTGTGGTATGACCGATTGCCTGGCTTGACAGTAGAGCCGCCAGTTCTCGCCAGGGGCTATTTAGCTCGCCAGGGAACCCCCACAAAAAGACACTCCTGCCATGGCCAGCCTAGAGCTTGAGTGCATGCGCTCGGCGTGCTTTTCTTGCCTCTCTCCATGCTTCAATTCTCTCCCCCCTTGGTTGACTCTCTCTGTGCTTCAATTCCACCACAGATGCTGGCCTCCACCTCCCCATCCCCCTCAACTCTCTATACTGCAGCAGGCCGCACAATCACTTTCATCAGTTTTACTTTCATGGCCACTGCTTATTTGTTGCTCTCACTCCCCATTCTTTCTCTGTCTGTTTTTGCATCCTCTCTATGTCTCCTGCTAGTTCTCTCTTTCTCACACTGTCTGCTTCACTCTTTCTGTCCCCCGTCACAACGTCCATTTTGTTTATTTCTATTGCGCTCCTCTTTTTTAAAATCTGTCTTTTTATTTCTCTAGCTGATAGTACACTTTCGGGCTGTGAGGACGTTTCTCCCTCTGTCTCGCTCTTAACTGGACAAAAAAGTGCAAGGACCTGTGTGGCCCTGCGAGATAGCTCAGTGGACTAATTTCCTCACTGCAGAGAAGTATGCGATACATGAAAGGTAAAAAATGAACTCCCAGCTGGCCCGGTCAGTCTCTTTTCCTCCGGAGGGCGGTAAAGGAGTGATGCTGGATTGTTACAGCGCCTTGAGTCTTAGCTAATAACTGCACTCTGTTACGATACCAATGAGACATCTCAGTGACCTATGAGGGTGAACGCTTCTCCTATTTACCTAACCCGTCAGTCATATTCATGGCTCCTTGCAGGGCTGACTAGGCCCTTTAACCTTCTAAGCTCCATAACATAAGCACTCTAAATTCTGATACCACACACCACTGAACAATATTATTATTATGAGCTACACAAGTCACATAGAGTCTAAGACAACCCCTTACGAATGGAGGGGGGAAGTTACCATCACAGCGTAACATGCATGCCTCTGCAGCACACTTTACTCTTCCCTGCAGATCAAACTACAAATCATGCCCTTTTACAGCTATAAAATCATGTACTTATTTTTGCAGCTACGCAGTCCCAAAATGGCATGAGCCACTGATGTGAATTGGAGCGCCTCATGCCTCCTAAGACAATATGAAGCTCTATATAAATTCTTTAGTAAAATATGTGTCAGGTTACTTCAAGAGTTATTAACAGAAGTTTGGTTCTTTGAAATTCTAAAGAATGAAAGAGGTGCTTCTCTGCACATTTTGAGAATGGGCAAAAATAGGAGGCATGTGCTTTTCTAGGGTGGGTTAAGACCCACATGCACCCACACCTGAGCAGGGGCAGTTCTCATGACGGATGCACTAATGTAAGAGGCGGGTCTAGTAGACATGTTGCTGACGTTAGAAATAGGCATTCAATCCAGACAGCCCGCATTGCGATAGCTTGTAGCACCATAGCGTTTTATATTTGCCAATACTCTTTTCCATTTGTTGCTGCCTGCGCACTCCTCCTTGTTATCATTGCTTAACAGTCCTGCCTGCCTGAAAAACAGCGCTATGTGCAGTAACTAATTTCTATGCATTTTTTTAAATGTGTGTGTTTGTGTCTCTTCATCTTTGGTCATGTATCTGTGTGTGTGTGTGTGTTTGCATGAATGTGTGTATCCAAGTGTCTGCACCTCTGGGTGTGTGAATGCCTCTATATGTGCATGGGTGCGTTTTTCTGTTAAGTTGGCTTTGCATGTTTCTCTAAAAGTGCCTGTATGTGATTCTATAGAAGTATATATCTAATTATGTACACCGGCTATCCCCGCCCACCTCACTTTACCTCCCACCTTGACGGCAGTGACTTATGCTCCCAGTCCATCTGCTCCTGCTACATCATCACTTCCCCTGCTGTTTCAGGCAATGGCCCCCCTTGCGCTCACAGACGGCTAAGAAACATTAGCATTGAGCTAAGAAACATTAGCATTGACAAAGACAATAGCTCTTGCATTGCCGAGACCTATTGGCTTTGTCAATGCTTGTTGCTAATAGTACATGGCTGAATGTGGCCTTTGAAATAGTATTCTTGTTAATTGCAGTGCACACTAGTGCTGCAATTAAAAAGAATACTATCTCAAAGGCCCACATTCAGCCCCACAGCTGCCCACTATTAGCTAAAGAACTGCAGGTTCATAGACAGCATGTGCTTTCAGGTGATTCTGAAAGCACACATTGTGTATGACTCTGCATTCCTTTTGCTGATAGTGCGGGGCTGAATGTGGGCCTTGAAATCGTATTCTTATTAACTGCAGCGCCTGTGCGCACTGCAATTAGCATGAAAACTATTTCAAAGGCCCACATACAGCCCCACAGATGCTCAATATTAGCAAAGGAATGCACAGTCAAAAGCGACGTGTTCTTTCAGAATAATCGGAAAGAACACGTTGCGCTGTAGATTGTAACATTCCTTTTCCTAATAGTGCACACATGCGGGGCAGATTGCAGGCCTTTGTAAAAGTATTCATGCTAATCGCAGCGCATAATGGCACTGCAATTAGCATGAATACTTTCACAAAAGCCTACAATCTGCCCTGCATGCATGCACTAGTAAGAAAAAAAAATGCAGCAAGGGCAGGCCCCACCAGCTCGTTAACTCGAGCCCTCCCTAACCATACAGGACATAAAGTCACTTTTCTGATGCTCGGCTGTGTCCTCGTCACCATCGTCTCCAGCTCTGCCTCCTCCAACAAGGAAATTACAATTTTTGGCATTGCTTGCATTTTAACAGCGGCGGCGCAAACAGTCTTACAGGCTGTGTTGGGTGTTTGCGTGCATGCTACAATTGGGACACTGTGCACTGGGGGTGAATTCAGTGGGCGCGCGCGCACCCGTGGACACTCCAGGGAACAGTGGTCACCAGTCATCAGTGTGGGGATGGTGGCAGGAGTTGGGGGACCAGACACTGCTCAACATGACCTGACACAACAGCAACAGGGTGAGTAACGATCGGGGACGGGGGAGATGGGTAAAATCGCACACATGCACAATTAAGTATAGCACAGTGCACACCCACAATGACTCTGGATCATGTCCCTGATCCCCTTGGCAGACTGCAGCACACCTAGAAACAGCAAGTACCCCCTGTCGAGTATGGGCCAAGAGGGGGCCCTTCCCACACATCACCAATTTCACAACCAACCCATGCACATGTGCCTAACCCAGCAAAGAGGTGTGTCTGTGAGCCACACTGACAATGCAAGTGACACAGCATGATGAATAGCATGGCTGCAGGCAATTTATCATGACATGTTACGTGCCACGACACTGAGGTGGTTCAGTGTGGACTAGGGTTGGGCGGAAGTCGGGTAAGGGACTTTCGCGGAGAGGCACTAAAATTGAAACAATTTCCATGCCTCTCCGCAAATTTCCGTTACGTGACACCTGCCTGGCAAAGAATGCGCATGCGCAGGCTCCCACACATGCGCAGTTTCAGAAAGAAGGCGCGATGGACCAGGAAGAGAAGACCCCGCGATAAGGTAAGTGTTTTAAATCTTATTTTAGGCTTTAATCTGTTTAATATTGTGGGCGGGAGGTGGGCCGCCAACTTGCATTCCGCCCCAGAGTGTGCAAAAATTTGCCCAGTTTTTCCGTCTTCTTTGAGGAAGGCGCAAATCTCTGTACATTCCATGGGCGGAACGGAAATGTCCACCCACCCCTATTGTGGACCACATCGGTAAATGAACAGGTCACCCTCTGACACATCCACGTGCACAAACAACCCCTGATGTTAACAACACATCTCTGGACAAATCATACCCCAGACTCTCAACTCCCACCAAGAACCCAATGTACCCAAGTATGCAACATCACAGCACTGTATAAGCGCAGAAGTCAAAGGCACACCACCTGAAAGGGAAAAGGGGCAGCAAAATCAGAGCTGCAGGGGCGACTCTCCCAAAATGCAGCACACACACATAACATTCAGACCACATCAACATTGACAACAATATGGTAACTGTAAGATGTTCACAACAGAACAGAGGCCACAACTGGTGCTGCTTGTGTGTAGAAACTGGCCAATCACATTTGGCATAGCAGGAAAATGTGAGATGTTAACCACTTCCATGTGTCGGAGGGCCCCCCGGCCGTCTGACTTCACGGTGGGCGTGTGCGGAGGATGGCCTGGGGCTGTTTGAACAGCACACACTTGGAATTCTTGCGCACCGTGGGGAAATTCCGGCCACAGCGAGGTGAATAATGTACAAGTACAAACACGCATTTGTGATGTTGTCAAAATGTCCACTGTCCCGCATCAAATAGGCAGTTCCTCCCAAACAGTCACAATGTACATTGTCATGCAGTCTGTACATAAACTTGTGCAATGTGTCAACATACATGTGAACACAATGTTAAACTGCATCTCCCCTTCACATTGCAGAGGGAATTTCAAAACCTTCTTCAGAGCAGACCAAACATCTCTTCACTGATGACGAAGACGGCCTCTACACCTTCGACAACGGCACCCTCCAAGAGCTCATGGACAGTTTCAGCATCCCACCTCCAGGAGCAGGGCAGCACAGCTACATCGAGGAGACCTCACCCCCTGCATGGACCACACACCCCGAAGCACCCACCACCATGGCTGCCTCCCAGGACCCCCACGAACAACACATGGCCTTCCAATGCCATGTGGTGGGGTGCCAGGAGAAGATGGATGACTAGGTGCGGGTGGGGTTCGACCTCATGGTAGCCAAACTAGATGCCAAACATTGGTATCTAAGTCACATCAGGGACCACTCACAGACCCCAACAGACACCAACAGTCCGCTCCATGATCTCCAATGATCCATGGCTGACATTGCTGGAGACCTGACTCTGAGACAAGAACAAATGTCTAGCCAGAGTGGCTCCAGCTATGTCACCTGGGAGTTGGGACACATGTGGAAGACCATGGAGAACATGGAGCAGAGCAGGCGGAAGGAATTGCTGCCAAAAAATACTTAAAAATATAATAAACGTAGTAAAACATATTTTATATTATTTAAAATTAATATGTGATTTACATAAGTTAATAATAAAGCAAGTAAACACATACATATAATATATAAAATACTTAATAATCAGTTTTAAAATTTATTGTAAAAACTTATAAATAATAAAAAATATTATAACTTACAATTGTATCTATACACATACAATAATAATATAAATAACAATTAAATATTAATTCAAAACAAATTACAAAAAAAAAATACTTTTATTATTTTTAAAATTAATTATATACGACATTAACTAAAACAATACAACAAATATTAAGTAACAGAGGGAATAAAATACTATTCCAACTCCAAAAAAAACAACAGTAAGAAAAAAAGTTGGATAGCGTAGGGGTAAAAATTACTATTCCCACTCCAGAGAGTGCAACAATGGGGAAAGTGTTGGATAGCGTAGGGGTAAAAATTACTATTCCCACTCTAGAGAGTGCAACAGTAGGGAAAGTGTTGGATAGGGTAGGGGTAAAAATTACTATTCCAACTCCAGAGAGTGCAACTGTAGGGAAAGTGTTGGATAGCGTAAGGGTAAAAATTACTATTCCCACTCCAGAGTGTGCAAAAGTAGGGAAAATGTTGGATAGCGTAGGGGTAAAATTTACTATTCCAACTCCAGAGAGAGCAACAGTAGGAAAAGTGTTGGATAGCGTAGGGGTAAAAATTACTATTCCCACTGCAGAGAGTGCAACAGTAGGGAAAGTGTTGGATAGCGTAGGGATAAAAATTACTTTCCCAACTCCAGAGAGTGCAACAGTAGGGAAAGTGTATGATAGCGTAGGGGTAAAAAATACTATTCCCACTCCAGAGTGTGCAACAGTAGGGAAAGTGTTGGATAGCGTAGGGGTAAAATTTACTATTCCAACTCCCGAGAGAGCAACAGTAGGGAAAGTGGTGGATAGCGTTCGGGTGAAAATTACTATTCCCACTGCAGAGAGTGCAACAGTAGGGAAAGTGTTGGATAGCGCAAAAGTTAAAAATAACATGCTTATAAATACATTAATATTTTAAAATATTTTAAAAAAATATTTATTTAATTAATTTAAACTATTTATAAATACCAATAAATTATTATAAAAAAAGTATTACCAATTAATAATTAATATCCCAAAAATTAATTATCAATACCCACCTATAAATGTAATAACTACTTAATTACATATCAATGTATTTACACACTATTTTAATATTAACACACAACAAACACCAATATTAAAATAATACACTTAACATAATTATCAATTAATCAATTAATTAAAATTAATTACCTTTTTTTTTTTATAACATTTTTATTGCAGGAAAGAAAAAATAACATCACATTGCATACAAATTTCAGAGGCAAAAATATCCAAAAATAAATTTAACGGTTAAATAAATACAGAGGATAACATTGTACATCCAAAAGTAAATCATTTTAGTTTAGTTGCTGCCGATACATATAGATCAGATAAAAGTACCCCAAATGTTTTGCCTCGCTTTCAATGCCTTAGTACCCCTTACCTTGGCCATTGAAAGTTCCATTGTATGTATTTCATTAATAAGATTCCACCACTCCATAATATTGGGTGGTTCCTTAGAGATCCAAGTCCGTGCAATAACCAACCTAGCACAAGCAATAGCAATAGAAATCAAGTCTTTATACTTATTATTAGTATCTTGTATATCTAGCAATACTAAATGTGCCGGAAGTGTTGGAAATATAATTTGTCTACTGTTTAAAGCGGTTAATCCTTTCCGGACATTGATAGAGCATATGTTCTATACCGGCGGCTTCTAGATTGCATTTGGGACATTTGGTTCGCTCGCTGGGACCATTTCCCGGGGTCCAGCTAGCAATTCTTTGAGGTGTATAGTATATTTGAGTCACCGTTCTATATAATTGAAGCCTTAAGTTTGAGGATTGGACCACTATGTTTATTTGTCTGAGCGAGTCTGCAATCTGGCTAGGATTGATGTTCACACCTAGTCGGTTAGTCCATTTTTCCGCCATGTTTTCACAGTCTCTTTGCTTGTGGCTACTTAAGTAGGCATAGCTCTTACTAATAAGTGATTTAGTGTGTTTCGAGTAAAGATATTTTAAGGTATCTGAGTTTTCTATTTTCTTAATTTTCATTTTATTAAACAAATAATCTTTCATCTGAATGTATTTAAAATACATAGTGTCTCTAATTTTGTAGATTAATTTTAATGCATTAAAGCTCAAAAAACCATCAGAGCCATATAAATCACCTAAAGTACTTATACCATGTTTCAGCCACAAGGCTGCAGCGCCATCTGAAAAGAAGCCCGGTAGCCCTGTATTCCCCCAAATCTGTAGCTCCGCATTAAAGAAAGGTATCTTGCCAAAAAATCATTATTTGGTCCCAGATTCTTTTAATATGTCTCGCGGTCTTAAACTTGACTCTCTTAAAATAATTGGGGTTATGCACACGGTACAAAAACTGATTACTATCTTGTCCCAACATAAATTGATGGAAAAATAAGGAAGCATCATTGGTTATTAGGCTCCGTATGCGTTGAAAAAAAGTTGCAAAAAAATATAGTTTAAAATCCGGGAAATTTAGGCCCCCTTTTTCAATTGAGAGTTTCAAACAAGCCATTGATCTACGAGCTTTTTTATAGCTCCAGATATAACTGCTACATATACTCTCTATTTTTTTAATATATATGTTGTTGAGTTGTAGAGGAATAGATCTAAATAGGTACAGCAATTTTGGTACAATCTTCATCTTTATTAAATTTATTCGTCCTACCAGGCTCAATGGTATCTTATGCCAGTTTTTTAAAGATGTAGTTATTTCCTTAAGTAAAGGGTCATAGTTCAATGATACGATTTTCTCTATTTCTGCTGCCAGCTTAACTCCTAAATAGATAGCATTAGTACAGAGTCCCAAAATCGGTTGAGCAGGTTTGTAGTTGGCGATTTCTTGGGTCTTTCCAACATTTAGTTTATAGCCTGATATCTCTCCAAATTTACTAGCTTCTTTAATTATCTCAGGGAGTGCCAAAACTAAGGGGTCGATTAGGATCGCGGACGGACTTGAGTCCGTCCGCGACCCCAGAGTATGAGGGAACGTCCGCATGGGCTGCGGCGTTCCCTCATGTGCGATTAGGATGTGACCGCCACCCTGGCGGTCACATCCTGGATATTTAACATTGCGGCGGGTGCTGCTTCAAGCAGCACCCGCCGCAATGTTAAAAGTGCATGTGTAACATTTACATGCACAAAGCGGCAGGCACCGCGCGGTGCCTGCCGCATTGTGCATGTAAATGCTGGGGGGTACCATAGGTACCCCCCATGTGCACCCCCCACCCACCAACACCCTGGGGGCCCGCAACGGGCCCCCAAAAGCAAAAGTACACATGCTTTTCCACGGCGGAAAAACCGCCGCGGAAAAGCATGTTTTCAAATGCATCCTAATTTGGCCGGCGGTGTCTGATAGACACTGCCAGCCAAATGAGAGCTTTTCCGCCGCGGTTGTAATCCGACCGCGGCGGAAAAGCAGCGGACAGAAACCAAGACCCACCAGCCATCGTAATGTGGCGGTGGGTCTTTGGTGAGTCCGCAGAGGATTTTCCGCCTCCTCCGGGCCGGACGTGGCTTCCGCCGGCCCGGAGGAGGCGGAAAATCCTCCATCCTAATCGGCCCCTAAGTCTGTAGTGAATATAGCTATATCGTCAGCAAAAGCGGTTATTTTCAAACTCTCGCCACCATTTGTATTGGTATTATATTATCTTGGACGGACAAAGCATTTAAAAATGGCTCCAGGGCTAGAGCGAAAAGCAGGGGTGATAAAGGACACCCCTGCCTTGTCCCCCTTTTAATTGCAAAGTTAGCTGAATTAACTCCAGCATAACTAACTATTGCCATTGGTAGTTCATACAAGGATCGAACCCATCTGAGATATTGTCCCTGTATACCGAATGCGCTCAACGCCGCCCACAAATACTCCCACCCCACTTGGTCGAACCCTTTCTCCGCGTCCAGCATAACCATTCCGAGTGGGGTGTGAGTTGTCGAGGCTACATCAAATGCAGTCACTGCGGTATTAATATGGGTAGTGGTGTCTCTACCCACTACAAACCCATGCTGTTGGCAGTTCACTAAATCAGGCATAAAAGGGGCGAGACGGTTAGCCAGGATTTTGGCAAAGACCTTGGCGTCGGTATTTATTAATGAGATGGGCCTATAAGACCCTCGGTCCTTCGGTGGTTTGCCCTTTTTTAGAAAAAGTATTATTTTTGCAGTTCTCCAAGATATAGGAGCACTTCCTGTTTGACCTACAGAATCTATCACCAAATGAAAAAGCGGTATGAGTTCTTTCTCACAGATTTTATATAGTTCTATAGGCAAGCAGTCTTCTCCCACAGCCTTTCCTGAAGGTAGTGTTTGAATAGCTAGCTCTATTTCAGTTATAGTAATCTTAGCCCCAAGTTGCTTAATTGCTTCAGTATCTAGTCGGCCGAGCAAATATTTATCTAAATAATTTGTAATTTCTTCCTGAGAGGGTGAATTATCTGGGGTATATAAATGGCAATAGTATTTAGCAAATTGCTCTAAGATTTGCTCAGATTTTTTATATTCAATTAAGTCTGACCATATTATTGATTTTATAGTGGATTTAGCTTTTTTATCGGCTACCTTATAGGCCAAGATCTTGCCGATTCGATTGCCCCCTTCATATTGGGCTAATTTATATTTATGTATTTTGGAACTAAATTTCTCCCTAAGAGTTTTTTTTAATGCCGACCTCATTGACACCAATCCTAATCTCAGTTCTTCAATATTTGTCTTCCCCTGTATTACAGCATCTATCAATTGTTGTTCGGCTGATAGAATACTAGATAAAGTTAACTTATCTGCCCTCCGTCTTTCAGTATTTTTCCTTAAAATGTATTGTTGTACATAGCCTCTAATGCTAAATTAATTACCAACTAATAAAATTTGATTACCAATTAATAATTAATTACAAATCATATAATTAGTAAAAATAGTTAATGAAAATAAATTAATACTTAATTACATTTAAATTACTTCCCACGCTATTCCCCTATAAACCCACAACCTGCTACAGAACATAATTATCAATTATTCAATCAATTGAAATAAATTAACAATTAATACAAATTAATTACCACTTAATTAAAATAAATGTATAATTCCTAAAAAATTAATAATCAATTTAGTATAATAAAATTACTTCCCACCCTCTTCCCCTATAAACCCACAACCCGCTACAGTACTAAAATACAAAATTTACTTAAATTAAATTAAACAATATAATACATAATAAATACATAATAATATACATAAAAATATTATAAAAATCGATATCAGTAACATCGATATTACTAACATCAATATTAGTAACATCGATATTACTTACATCGATATTAACAAAATCGATATTACTTACCTCCGAAATTCTGTCCCTTCGATATATAAAAAATCGATATTACTTACCTTCTATTTTCTGTCCAATCGATATTAAAACATCGATATTATGGTAGGCCGATATTAAAAAAATCGATATTTTGTCTGCCTACCGCAGTAAGTACATCATATATTTTAACCTGCAGTGATCTTTTAGGGCTGTGTTGGATAAACAAATGTGTATATGACCCTGGTTCTTCAATTGCAGTGATCAGCTGATACGGGTCTTTATTTTTCAAACTATGGGCGATAGCTTCAATAGTTCACACCCCCGCTGTTGGAATGCAGTTCTCCTTCTTGATTTAAATCTGTAGTATTCTTTATAGCTGTAAATTAGTCTGACAACCACATTAGTGTAGATGCTTAATGTTGTATTTTGCTATTGCATGTATATAGAGGGTATGTTCGATCTGGCGGTTTGCAGATACGGTAAACCTTTTATTGAAGTAGAAGAACGTGACACGTCCAGCCCCGGGTAGTGTTGAAAATGTATTACACTGAATTCAATATTGGACAATCTGAATAAAGATCCATTTCCATTCCTCTACTTCCAAAGTTCTTCTGGAATCCTTTCTCATGCGTTGCTACATAATGACCTGCAATACATATGCCCCATAATGTTATGCAAAAGCATTAATTTATATATCTAATGTACCAGGATCATGTGCCACACAGAATACTGTGCTAGGGCACTTAAGCATTCCAAAAACGTTGGTCTCATATGCCCTAAAAAGTTCAGCAGTCTGCTCATTCTTTTTTCCATAAGTTGCTCAGCTCTGTTTGCTGCCAATAAAATGAAATGTTTTTAACATTACATGCCAACAACATTTAAGAACAAAACATTAAGAATAGATGGTGAAGTGTGATGCAAAGCAGATGACACAAGGCTAAACAGTACACGTTGTTTGCATTTGGAATTGGGTCAGGCTGGTTGATTGAGAGGTAATCGTCCATGTGGAGGGGAGAGAACAATCTTTGAAAACAGATTTAAAAACAGGTACGGAGAACATATTATGTGGTGAAAGGATCTTAATCCAGAGGTAAGTAGTATAGCGAAGATTGGAAACTGCCAGGTGTAGGCTGTCAGAGTGAAGTGTTCTGGGAACATGTTAGGGGAGAGTGGAGCAGTGAGTTATGTGGAGATGCTCTTATACATTTGAAGATTATATTAAGTAATTTTGTTTAACCCATTGGTTGTCAGCTAGCAAACCAACTGAGTTATAGGTGGTTAGGTGGTTTCATGGAAGTTAATAAGGACAGTTAGCATCATACATGTTTTTTTTCCACATGAGAAAAGCAATGGAGAGGTAGGCCACCTAGAAGATGACCGTAAGGTAACTTGCTAGAGGGTGATGCTGATGTTGAACTGAGGTAATCAAGCCTATTTGGCTACGTAGGTGTTAAATAACATCAGTTGCTTTCTACAATTGAATACTACAGCAACTTGTCCAGAAAAAAAGGAGAGAGTAGCGGTTTTTAGAATAAACAAGACAGGGGTTTCTAGTATTGCTGGGGAAGACGATCTAGGGAAGAAGATAAACTCCGTTAATACAGGGAAGTGAGCATGAAGAAACTAAGGTCTATCTTATGATGAATGGTTTTCTGAAAATTAGAGATTTGAAATTCTGGTTCTGATCCACGTAGTGAAAAATAAATGAAGAATATTTTGTGTGGGTCATAACCAATAGGAGGTAAAAGAAGTCAAACAAGGATTTCATTACATCATAGCAAGAGGTACTAGTTCCAGGAATGTAAGGCCCAGGAATGAGTTTCAGGGAACATTAGCTGGAAAAAGTATTGATTTGGAAAGACAGTTATGGTACAATGAATACATCATTTGAGAGGCTAGCGAGAACTAGGTGTAAGGTGTGGGCAGCAATGTAAGATGGTGGTAAGGTGGTGGTTGTATTGTAGCATATTAAATGTAAGTGGTAAAATCTCCCTCTGTGATATGCCGTGTGCCTATTTCTTTAAGTGCACATAATTTGAACTTATCACAAGAGAAATTGTGAATCTTGTTATGTATAATATGTATGTAAGATTTGCCGTAATAAACCGAGAAATTATTTTGATAGAATTGTTATTTAAATGTGTATTATGCTACATTTATTTAATGTAGAACGTTTCGTAGCCTTAGGGATTGTTTGCCACTCTAAAAAACGTCAATGATACTGAAAAACAAAAAATGTAAAACAAAATCCATTACATAAAACTAAGGAATAGAGGAGCATATGTTAGAACCTCCAAATAGACATTTAGGGGGGAGATGTATTAACTTATTGCACAGTGCAGCACATCAACTACGCTTGCTATGCTGTGGTGCACTAGTAGGAGAGAGCAGGGCAGCACTTTGTCTACTAAGATATGGCACCTCTGCGCACTTCAATAGTGCTGCCACTCTTTTCAGGCTATCACCATACACAGACATTTTCACCATAGTGATTTCTACCATAGGTCATGTACTGGAAGAGTTTTGCTTCCAGCTTAAAATATTAAACCTATACATACTTCAAAACTTTTCCCACATTTAGGGGCTGATTAGGATGGAGGATTTTCCGCATCCACCGGGCCGGCGGAAGCCACCGCCGGCCTGGAGGATGCGGAAAATCCTCTGCGGACCCACCAAAGACCCACCGCCACATTAGGATGGCTGGTGGGTCCTGGTTTCCGTCCGCAGCTTTTCCGCCGCGGTTGGCTTACAAACGCGGCGGAAAAGCACTAATATGGTGACGGTGTCTCTCAGACACCGTCCGCCAGATTAGGATGTGCTTGGAAACATGCTTTTACGCGGCGGCTTTTCCGCCGTGGAAAAGCATGTGTAACTTCACTGCGGGAGCCCGTTGCGGGCCCCCTAGGTGAAGGGGTGGTGGGGGGTGCACATGGGGGGTACCTATGGTACCCCCCTGCAATTGTATGCAGTAAGCGGCAGGCACCGCGCGGTGCCTGCCACTTTTTACATACAAATGCAATGCGTGCATTTTTAACATTGCGGCGGGTGCAGCTTGAAGCTCCACCCGCGGCAATGTTAAAAATAGAGGATGTGATCGCCACCCTGGCGGTCACATCCTAATCTGCACAGAGGGAACGCCGCAGCCCATGTGGAAGTTCCCTCCTACTCAGGGGTCGCGGACGGACTCAAGTCCGTCCGCGATCCTAATGACCCCCTTAATTTGTTCTTTAGAAGCAACATGCATGCAGTATGTGTAATGTTAGGAGAAATAAAACCATATCTTTTAACCTATTGAGAAAGCATTAATGTTTGGCACAAAGCTTTTTTACCTTTGTTAGTAGATGGGTCTTTCCATCATAAATCTTGTTTAAAAGTGCGGGAATGTCCATGAACCATGCATGGGATGCCCACTCATTATAATGTGGTACAAAAGTAGCGTATTTATTTATTTATTATCTCTGACTCATCCCAAACCTCAATCTACTACTCTCTTCAATGCACTACCCTATTTCTCACCCAATACATCTCTCAATTCACAGTCTACCTCTACTCTCTGACTCATCCCAAACCCCATTCTACTACTATGAACCACAACATAACCATTCTAGACTCATGCCTCCTCTACCCCTCCTTGGACCATCTCATACCTCTTTTAATATTTAGATCTCCCTTGCAATCCTTTCTAAATCTTTCCCACTGGCTCTTCTGCGTCCACCTCCCCCTTAACCGCATTGCTGCTGTGGTGATTTTTGCGCTGTGTGGCTGTTTTCCGCGTTACATGACGAGCTCAGCTCGTCATCAGCACACGCCACCCGTGGCTGATGACGAGCTGAGCTCGTCATCAGCAGCGAAGGGGTTAAGCATCTCAAACCCACTCCTACTGCCACAGGGCTCATCCCTGAGCCCCATGTTATTTAACGTGTATATGGCACCCCTGGAGGGTGTGGTGTCTCCGTTTGGCTTTAAGACCATAAGCTATGCGGATGACACCCAGCTAGTGGTGAGTCTTACACAGCTGGAGAAACAGCCTGAGCGCTCCATGCATGCTTGAGAGAGGTGTTTGATTGGATGTCCAGGTCATCGCTCAAATTGAACGGATCAAAAACTGAGCTGATGATCTTGGGCCAGTCAAGTTTTGCCCTCTCGCCAAACAGCTGGCCCAACTGCATGGGCACCCCGCCCGACCCAAAAAAGGAGATTAAGAGCCTGGGGGTCTGGCTGGAGCCTGACTTGTCCTTTAGGACACACACCAAGAAGATCGCGGGCGTGTGCTATGGAATGCTCCGGTCGGCCCGTAAGGTTCTCCCCCTGTTACCAGAACTCTCCCGGAAGCTGTTAGTCCAAGGCTTAATCCTCTCACGCCTGGACTACAGTAACGCGCTCTTTCTTGGAGCGCCAGAGTCAACGTTTAAGATCCTGCGACAAGTGCAGAACGCAGCAGCAAGGCTGCTGCGGAACGTTCTCGCCAGGCAGTCAGCCAGGCCTGCTTTAAAAGCACTCCATTGGCTCCCTGTCAAAGAGAGAGTTACCTTTAAGGCCCTGTGCATCGCCCACAAGAGCATACAGGGGAAAGGACCAGCTATTCTGAAGGACATGATTCGCCCCTATAAGCCCACAAGAGCCTTACGCTCGGACAATAAACATTTCCTTCAGACAAAGAGAATCAGGAGAGCCCGTTCAGGGGGCAGGAGTTTTTCTATCCATACAGCGCGCGCCTGGAACTCCCTCCCATTCTCGCTGAGCTCCGAACCAAACCTTCTCAGATTCCGGAAACATCTGAAAACGAATCTTTTTCCAGAATAACTGTAGCTCCTCTGTTTTCTATTAGTAGCCTGCTCTTGGTTTCTATAAGCGCTGGGATGCCCCAGGGTAACCGTGCGCGGTACAAAATTCAATAATAATACTGCTATGAACTAAAACAATATAAACGCTTCACTCTTCTATCCTTCCACTATCCTTTACAATCCAACTAACAGACTAACATGTCCACCGAAAAGCACTTCAATACCTCATCCGTTGTAGCAAGTACTTTATACATTCAAACTCTTCTCTATTCTAATCTTTTTCAATCCAAATAACAAACTCACATGTCTACCACTCAAATTAATTTAAGATCTCCATATACAAATTTACCTCTAATCCTTTTGGGGTTCTGGAGTTCTACTCATTACTTGCCAAACATTCACCAAAAAAGTGCTTTGACTCCTTGTCAGGATTAGAAGCGCTATAATAATGCAATCACAATTACAATTCAGTATTATCGTTCTACTTTGACCTGGACTAATTCCGTCGCCATCCAGGCATACAAAATTACTCTTTCTCTCTCTCTCTCTCTCTCTCTCTCTCTCTCGCTCTCTCTCTCTCTCTCTCTCTCTCGCTCTCTCTCTCTCTCTCTCTCTCTCATACACTCTCTCTCCCTCTCTCTCCATACCACCCCTCAACACTGTACACCTCAATTTCAGTCAAACTGTGTCACTGCCCTTCGGCATTCAAAAAAGATGACTTTCCCGAAGTTGATAGAAACTTGAATTTTTATTTGAAAGAGCGATAGTTAGTTAAGCAACCAAACAACGCATTCAGATTATGCATACTGATGTTTATTTTATGTTAGATGAGTTTTCCCTTGCACTTTCCATTACACACACCCATTTAGTGAGCATTTGCTTTTGTGTCAGCCAACGTCTCGTTCTAGCATAACCTGGGTGAATGCCACGGCTATCCAGGCATACAAATCAGACCGAGAAGAAGAACCTCTCTCTCTCTCTCTCTCTCTCTCTCTCTCTCTCTCTCTCTTTCTTCTCCCACACACTGACGAAGGTAAAGCTCAAGTTACCTCACAGCCCTTGTGCATACATTAAGAATATATTTTCCTTAAATTGCTAGCTACATGAATTTAATTAGAAAGAGGGATGGGTAATTCAGGGACCACCCCTCATGTCACTTATTCACGTTGTGCATACTGATGTCTGGTTTCTGTTAGTTGATTTTACCCTTACACTTTTCACTACACTTGCCATTTGTTCCAGCGTTTGCTGTCATGCAGCAGCAACTATCACTGTACTATGAACTGTATAGGACAGTACATACGATAGTGTATGTCCACGCCTGTCAGGAGAGTTCAATGATAAATCTGTCAGTGGTTTAAAAAAGATTATTATTTATATAATTGTCAGTTTTTCCTCAGGTACTAAATAAGTGCTAACATGCTAGGCACGTTCACTGCTATTACTGATGAGAGAAACACTATCCTCTGTTCTTTTGTAAGTAATATTAAAGATAGCGTGCAACTTCTAGCGTTCTCCTTCCAACAAGTGCACTTTGCTTTGATAAATGTTCTCCTCTTCGTGAAACACAGAGAGGGCGTCTATTACTGACATGACAACACCAATTCGACATATTACTCTTTATGGAGTTCTAGATGATGACCCAACGTATGTTATTAATCCAAGGTAAAGTATACAAAAGCAGTATCAATTCTCTCTGCAGCTACTGATCTGGCTGAGACAGCTGCCTTCTGAAATCAAACAATGTGCTACAGATGTTCATACACATTAATCCATTGTTCTTAATATCCAGACAAAATGGTGACACCCTGCACTTGGCTAGCCATATATGCCTTTGAAACCTCTTTGCTTTAGTGACAACTGGATGCCACTAAACACTTTCAGAAGACAAAACATTGCAGATTGTTCCACCAATTTCCCCTGACTATGTCTGCTTGAAACAATTGTCCTATATAAATTAGGCCACCGTCTATAAATTGAATGTGTTATTGTCATATATTAACATAGGGTAAAAATATGCCTGTTAAATCAAATTGCTGCCACTGATATTTTGTATTCTCTTTGGAGCTTTCTCTTATGGACTTTGATATCCCTATTCCTAGATTGCTTCTGCTTATAGCATCTTGTGTTTTTGCAGCTAGTGCTGAATTATAGAATGACATCTACAAACATGTGGCCTGATGTGAGCCAATTATATTTAGTGGTTCATCAATTGTAACAATTACTGTATTGCAAATTAGTAATCGCTAAATATAATTTACTTCCTTTTCTTTTTGGCAACTGGCGATTCGTAAGCATTTGCTATTTTAAGATACCAAATAGGGAATTGTGAATTGGTATCAGTTGCACATAACAACTGTCACTAATTTCAGGAAATACATTTGCTTTCAGCTACACTACAGAAAGAGAACTTCTCTCCCATCACAATAGTAAATAAAACCACCATGGCCAACTATGAGCCTAAATATTGGGTTGGCAAGAAAACAAAGCACAAATTTAGCAACAAAGTGCTTGATATTCTCATGAAGGAGTCTGTCTCTAAACACTCTTTGGAAAATCATCTGTCCTTGAGGGCATGAAGAAAATTGGATGGCAATACAGCCAATGATTATTTCTGTGAGTGTCACCTAACTGTTGGTTTTGTGAAATTAGGAAGCAGTGGTATCATCTGCTTTCCTGCTCCAAAAACAAAGAGGCAACAAAAAAAAGTAGACTTCAACTATAAGTGGGGGTAAGCAAGTACAGATGTACTGTCTACCTATTCGGAAGAATTGAGATCACTTTCCAGCCTGAATCCTTCTTTGGGGCATCTAATATTGATACATCAACCCCTTTGTCCGATGGTCCAGGTCAGTTGCAATGTAATAATATATATATACCTAAATTAAAATCCTTTATAAATAAAATGAATGAACAGATGTGCTAATATATTTTTATTGAACAAACTCTCAAAATAGTAATAAAAGAGAAGTCTAACATGTTCTCTAATCCATTTCATGTTTTCATTGTGTTTTTTCTATTATTAGTTTGATGGCTTATATAAAATATATTATTAATGCTATATATACTATTTAGATACAGCTCTAACTTCATTATGAAAAAATGTTTCAATGTAAATTCACTTGCTGAAGCAAAATAATAGAGACACATAAACAAATGTTAACAATATTTTCATTAACAGCTCAAGCTACTCATTTAACAACGCCTGAAATAGAGGGTACTGGTGATATTCCTCCAGGACCATGGAAGCAGAAACTGCTGATCCAACAATTATAATGCCTACAGAGACAGATAGCTCACCCAACTGGCAAAACACTACCCGTGCATTAGGAGACCTAGCTACGACTACTTCTCCCTGCAGTTGCTCAATATCATACAACATCATTCTTTCCTATCTTAGCAGTAAAAATAGCTGCTTTAAACCTACTGTAAGGCCCTGAATTAAAGAAGGCCAGGAATGCTCCATTTCACCAACACTATTCTATGCATTGAGCAATTAACGCTGAAGCTTCAAAGACAGCAACACAGCACTACCTCCGAACTGAGCAGACAGGTAGCAAAATTAAATAAAACCTTGTCTGGAGGTAATGCAGCCATTAGATCTGGCTTTTGTAAAATTAACAATGATACACAAATATGTTCACACAAGGGGCTCAAGGCGATGCAGTACAAAGTCATCCACACAAAGACATGAACAATTGCCTCTAAATAGTTGGGTGTTCTGCTGAAAAGGTGGCCACAGGTTTTTCAGAGAACTGAACTAATGTTTCATATATTGCCTTAAAAAGTAGTTCTTAGACACACTTACAAATATACATTTGAAGGTTTCACTCTATGCCACATGTAATATGAATTTAATGTACTGACATTTTACATTTACTAGTGATAAATGTGCACATGCATATTACTTGTGCGCTCTTGTTTTAAACGCATTTTAGGCCTACAATGTTCATGCTGCATAAAATATTGTTTTGCATTTCCTGCTAACATGATATTTCTTGCAGGTATTTACATTCATTGTAAATTTGAGAATAGATACATTATTGTTCTAGTAATAGAAAGAGAGAGCCTGAAAAGAAAACTTTGACAGAAGGACATGGAGAGCCAGAGCGTTAACTGAAAGGTCTAGTCAGCATTGTTACCATCTAACCTGAGTGGGAGAAGACAATGTTATATCCATGTCCGGAGGGCTATATTATGTGAATGTTGCAGTCTGCAACGTGAGAATGGAAGAGGACAATAGGACCACTGATGATGCAAACAAAGGGGTGTTAATTGAACAATTTTAGTATGAATAACCGGAGTATACACTCTCTGAGATTATCACACTTTTTCATTGGACATTTGGAGGTTTAGACCTCTATGCTTCCCTTGATTCTTTGCTGAGTGTAGTTTAGCCTAACACTTACTTCCCTGACCTCCTAGCGATCACTACCCGATAATTATGGAGATTATAAATCCCTTTCAGGCAGTGGCTATAGAGGGGAGATCCGTGCAGAACATCTCTGATATTAGTATGGCAAAACAAAAATGGCTACGCATTAAAGTGGGACAGGGTGGTCCCAAGTGATTTTCTGCGCAACCTGGTAACCAAATGTTTGCCTAGCTTTTTGTCCATTCTGGATGAAAGTGCGACTAGTCAGGAGATCCTTAAACAGTTTGAGGTTATTGCTTCTCAAATTAAGGGTAACCTCTGGGTGGTTTCTAAATCAAGTAAGGAAAAGACGAGAAAATGGTTTGACCACACGTGTACAAAGGCCCACTCTAAGCTTAAGAGAGCTTTACATGCTGTCCCCCGTAATTCTTTAAGGGTTAGGGTGGCGCCGAATTCTTATCAGAATGCATTGAAAAGAAGGAAGTTGGCAATTAAAACTGAAGCCTGGGAGAAGCTCGGCGAGGCCTCATTGAGTAAGGATGTCTGTGCTTTTTGGAAAGCAGTAAATGCCCCCTTCTTTGATTCAGGAAAAGCACGTATTGAAATTGCCATTACTGAGGACTCTTGGGTGGGCCATTATTCCAACCTGTATAGTACCTCCACAGATGAGCAGATTCCTCTGGTGCAATTACCAGTAATTGATCAGGGGGAAATGAGAGCGAATGGTTTGGAATTAAAATTTACCCTAGAAGAAATAACTGAGAGCCTCAAAGCAACACAGGGCGGCAAAGCCCCAGGTCCAGATGGCATACCTCCAGACCTGTTTAAAAATAATATTGACCTGTGGGGCCCACTCTTAGTGCAACTTTTTAATGCATCCTTAAAGATGAGCCTACTCCCATCATGGTTTATGTCTGTTATTGTTCCAATTTTTAAAAAAGGGGACAGGCAAAACCCTATGTGCTATCGCCCCATCTCCTTATTGGACAGCACTGTAAAGATATTAGGAAGAGTAATACTAGGTAGGCTACAAAAATGGTCGGAAGACAACTCTTTAATCAGTGACCTTCAATACGGGTTTCAAAAGGGGCAGGGGACAGTAGATCAGGGCCTAAACTTATTAATCCTCCAGCAGAAATATACCAAGGCACGACGTGAGCCCATTTACTTCACCTTCGTTGACTTGACGTCAGCGTTTGACTGTGTCTCACACAGCAAATTATGGGACATTATGGAATCTCTTGGTGTAGAAGGAAATATAATCGCCTTTCTTAAGGACTTGTATTCGGGTGCCATCGCAACAGTGCGCTATGGCAAAAAAGGTGAATGCACTAGATCTTTTGATATTGGACGTGGGGTACGCCAGGGTTGCGTTTTAGCACCTTTCCTATTCCTGGTATTTATAAATGGAATAGAGAACGCTCTAGTGGAAACAGCTTGTGATATGCCTAGGGTAGCTAAAAGACCAATTCCTGCGTTACTATACGCAGATGATGCGGTCCTAATGGCTCGCACCCCGGTGGCTCTGCATTGTCTTGTAACATCTTTTAATGCTTTCATGACTAATCTGGATTTGAAAATCAACTGCTCCAAGACATTCTCTATGAACTGTGGCCCTGGAGCTAGCAGAAGAAGGAGGCGGATGTTTATCAATTCAACCCCCATAGACTATACTGCCACCTTTTCTTACCTTGGTATCCTATTTCACGAAGCAGGGAACTGGACAGAAGCGATAAAAGTAAGTAAAGCCCTGTTCTGCAAATCTATCTCTGCCCTTAAGAATTTCGCAAAAAAGATGGGGAAAAACCAACTGTAGAATTTTTAAAAATTTACAATGCCCCCTGTGTCTCTATTGCGGTCTATGGTGCTGGATTGTGGGGGTATGAAAATGTCAAATCTATACAAGTGGCCGAAAACAAATTTCTGAGACACATCTTAGCTGTACCTGAGAGTGCTTCTAGTTACATTTGTCATACAGAATTGGGCCAATGTTATATTGAAGACATTATCAGAATCCAACCAATACCGCTGTGGCATAGGGCCTGGACTAGTGATGGATGTGTATTGAACCGTGCTATCCTAACTGATGGACTAAGTTTGGATTATGCTGGGAGGATAAGGTGGTTCATATACATTAGGGACTTCCTTGGAGGTATTGGCTGTATGGGCTATTATGACAATCCCTTGTCCATGTGTAACATCACGCGAAAGGCACTAAAAAGAAAGTGTATGAAACACCTGGAAGAAAGTAGGATGATAGTGGAACATGAGAAGAAAACTGTCTTAGCCCATCTATCTGTATCAAGACAAGGAAAAATCCAACCATACTTAACCCTTTCTTTGACAGATTTTTCGCGGTTCATTTTGACCCGATTTAGGTTAGGCATCCTCTTTATGGCCCTAAGCTTCCCCGCAATTAATTGTTGGTCCTGCAATCTCACCAAATGCCCATGTGATGATCAATCGGAACAGTCTGACATCCATGTCACTTTTTTCTGTAAATATTATACGTTACCCAGGAAAAGATTGATTATTCCAATTCTAAGGGAAATGGGCATGAGACGTTGTAGGGTCGCCTTCCTGGAACTCCAGAAATTCGATGTTATTTTTAATGTTGCCTGTATCTCGGAATTTTTTAGCAATGTTTTTAGGTTACGTAAATCAATTTGCACTTAAATTTAATTCATGTTTAACTTGTATATTTCTTCCTGTTTGTATGATGTATTGAGTATGACACTGTATTATTATGAACAGTTTTTTATGTACTTTTATGGTTATTATTCTTTTAACCGAATAAAGTCAAATTGAATTGAATTGAATACTTCCCTGACCCAAGAAGATTCTTGACCAACCTTCTGCAATGCTGATACCTTTCTGCTTATTTTCCAGCCGGTTCTAATCTCCTTTATGGAATTTCCTGATTTTCTAAATCCTTTAGGCTTTAGACATCCTGTAAACTTGGACTTTATTTTAGGCACTTTACATTTACCCATATATAGATGAGAAAATACTTTTGTTACTCTTTTGTATTGCAGTAACTGAACTCCTTTTTAGATTGATGCTGGTTCTCATAAACTTCTTTAGGAGGTTGGGCTTCCCCATTGTTATTGTGTATCTCAATAGCATGGTGCTAAGAGTCGTGCATCTTATCTTGATTCTTAATTTGTGATAACCTTCTTAACCACAGTTACTGTTTCCAGGCCCTTATTGTGTAGCCAAATGGGTTACATTGTTAATTGAAATTGATTGGTTAAATGTTGTCTCCCATCACTTCTTCAGAAAGTGGGACCAGAAAATACTGGGTCGAGTGTGAGCAGTATTTCTGTTTGGTGAGCCTGCTACATCAAAGTGCACTAGAAGCCAGAGTGGAGAAGGACAAGGGTCACACATATTTCTAAAGAAAGACCAATAACTGGATGATAACAACTCCAATAGAAATATAGAGGATTAGACTGCTTTCTTGAAGTTAAAGGAAAAAAAAATCCTCTAATAAACAATTATTTTTCTAAACACAGATTAATATTTTCAAAATAAAACAGTTCTTTTTGATGTAATGAAAAGAAACATATGTTTTTAATCTATGCACTTTGATCTAGATCTTTACAAATATGTATGTGATGTGTACCTTAAAAGTAGCTGTAAATGACATCATCCCTGCACTTGCATCCTTCCTCAGCTCTTGCAGCACCATGCTATGAAGGCAGTAAAAAAAGGGAATTTTCTACATCATCTCCATCAGATTCCTCATTTGCAATGTTTATTGGGAGTCTCTTACAGATGGCTGAATTATTCAACATTGCGCAGGTGGCCATGATTTTACATCACATTGCTAAATCGTACTCTAGGGCACCCCCACCTTTTTGCTGATATCCAAATCTGCCCTGAGTGAACAAAATATCTGCTCTTTAATGCTCCCTGTTTGTTTAGGAGTAGCATTAAACCTCCTTTGTCTAGGTGTTGTGGATTAAGGTATGATGTCATGAACCATGCCCTCACTGCATATATGCCACCTGAAATTTCACAAATGTGTTTCAGAAATATTTTTTAAAAACACATATTTATCACCAAGTTTATCTTAAGATAACAATTACCTAACAACCATGTGTCTCTAAGCTTTGGTTTTGCTAGTCCCTCACACAGCCCACAGTGTCTAAGATGGAAGACTAATGAGTGCTCCCAGGCTACGAAGAAACTTGGTCTGTAATCACGAACGTGACATCGCACACTACTTGAATATTTGATGAATGGTGACTCTTTCTAATGTGATATACATACTATGTTTCACAGAGCAGATATATTAGAATATGTGTACCACTTAACCTGCCAGCCATTTGAGGGCGATATTTTCAACATTGTATTATGAAAGTCCCAGAAAATCCTCCATAAGGTACACTACCCTCCTGCAAGAGTGCTTTAGTAGGTCGTTGACATAAAAGGTGTAAGCTACACAAAATCTGAATATGTGTAGGAATTGCACTATTGGATTGTGCACGACTGAGATGCACAGAGTTGAATTAATTTATTAAATTAAGAACTACCTCTTTGCTAAACCTGTACCTTGCATAAACCTTCTCATCTGTTTGATCAAATAAAGTCGCCCTCTGGCTGAACAACCACTCTCTCACACCTCTTCCTTATCCTCTGTTGTCCTCCAAGAATCCACATCCTCATCACTACAGCAGAATGTGCAGCAATTGTGAAAGATTGCAAGACATGTTGCCTCTTTTTATATTTTGCAATTGTTAACACCTGCTTCTATCGATTGTACTTTGCATGTGCAAAATGCATGTTTCTACAGCATTTCCTATTTGTACATTATGTTATGTTATGTTATAGGTTGTTTTATAGCGTGCTCTGCTACTGGGGAGTATCCTGGCGCATTGCGGAGGTGACCAAACATAACACAGAGAGAAAGTCTAGACCTGACAAATAAACAGATGGGTCTTGAGATCCTTTTTAAACTTGGATAGACACTGGGCGGTACGCAAGTGAAGAGGGAGAGCATTCCAAGCATTCGCAGTTACCACAGAAATAGATTGGCCGCCCAGCCTAGCCCGCTTATAGCGGGGAAGAGTCAGTTTGGCCAGCGAGGCTGACCTGAGACAGTGAGAAGGAGTGTAGAAAGAGAAGCGCTTCCTCAGGTAGCCGGGGCCTAGCTCGTGGACAGCTCTAAATGACAGCACGAGAGATTTGAACATAATTCTCTGAGCTACAGGGAGCCAGCGTAGTGCGCCTATGTGTGACCGAGTGCTCTGCCATTTCGGAATGCTAAACAAAAGGCGGACCGCGGCGCTCCGGAGAACCTGCAGTCGTTTGACCAGATACGCCGGGATACCACAAAACAATGCATTAGCATAGTCCAATCTGGACAAAATGAGGGAACGCGCAACCGTTTCCCTAGCTTCTCTGGGCAGCAGAGGGAAGAATTTTCTTAGAGCCCCTAGCGTAGCAAAACAGGTCCCTGACAGCTTGTTGATATGGTCCTCAAATCTGAGGTCTTCTCCGAACCAAATTCCGAGGCTCTTAGCCGAGCTTCCCATCACCTTGGGACTAGGAAAATCTGGGGGCCACAACTCATTCTTAAAGTTGGAGGGGAAGGACCCATAGAAGAGGACCTCTGACTTATCCTCGTTGCATTTAAGCTGGGCCATCGCCAGCCAATGAAACACAGAGGAAAGACAGAGGTGAACAGCCGTTGTATCCAGCTGGTCATCCGGCCAGGTAACGAGCAGCTGGGTGTCATCAGCGTATCCGATGACCTTAGCCCCAAGCTGTTCGGCCAGGTATATCACAGGGGTGATGTAGGCATTAAACATCAACGGGCTCAAAGTGGAGCCCTGAGGGACCCCCGTGCAGAGTGGTTTGGCCTTTGAGGCAAACGGCGGCATCCATACTTGCTGCGTCCTATCAGAAAGGAAGGATGACAACCAAGCCAGTACCCTGCCGCCAATGCCAATATCAGATAGTCTAGCAAGGAGGAGATTATGGGGGACGGTATTGAACGTGGCAGAGAGGTCCAGAAGAATCAGGACAGCTCTGCCGCCACCATCCAAGCACTCTCGAATGGCCTCCGTCACCTCCACCAAAGCTGTCTCTGTGCTAAAGGCCGCCCTGAACCCTGACTGCGCCGTGTGCAGGGCATTGGATCTTTCAATAAAGCTGTCTAATTGGCGAAAAGCCACCTTCTCACAGATCTTCGCCAGGGCAGGTAGCAAAGATATAGGGCGATAATTTCCCGGTACCGTAGCCTCAAGCCCTGACTTCTTTAGTAAAGGGAGCAGCATAGCTTGCTTCCAGCATCCCGGAACCGTGGCAGAAGACAGTGAAAGGTTCACAATCTGGGTGACCTCAGTACATACAGTAGACGCCACTCCAGATAGAACCCGGGCAGGGCAGGGGTCATAAGGTGAGCCCGATTTCAGGGACTGAAGGAGAGCCTGGACATCACGCTCCTCTGCCACTGAAAAATCCAGAAACTGATGTGAGGGGCAGTGGACTGTTTGAGAGACAGTAGTCATCAGAATATTGCCTGTGAGCAAGGCAGCGAGCAAATCCCTTTGAATTTTTTCAATTTTTTCACTGAAAAAACAGGATAGCTCCTCGCACCATTGAGAAGAAGAGGGAAGCAATGGTGAGTCTGCCACAGGGGATAAAAAGCTTTTAACAATTGAAAAGACCTCACGGCTATTGTTACTAGCTTTAACAATCCTCCCAGCATAGTAACCACCCTTAGCTAATCTGATGGCCGCATAATATTCCCTCTGGGCAGTCCTCAGGATTGCTTTAACCTCTGGCTGATAGTCTCGTCTCCAAGCCCGCTCTAATTTCTTGCAGCCACGTTTCAGATCCCTTAGATCGGACGAAAACCATGGCTGAGAAGGGATGCAGCGAGGACGGGACGGGGCATTAGGCTTTGTGGATTCTTTGACCGCACATTCCATCCACCCATTAAAGCTACTAACCGCCTCTACCAGCTCCCCGCTGATTATTGGTTGGGACTTAATTAGGGCTCGCTCAAAGGAGGCAATGTTGATCTTTGGAGGGAGGTCCAGGACCGGACCAGTGCTCACTCTATCGAGTCCATCCACCTGCCAGGCAAAACTGACCAACTTGTGGTCGGACCACGTCACTCTATCCGACCTAAGTGCCACAACGGGAAAGTAGGAACAAGCCAAGTCGAGTAAGTGACCCCCCATATGAATCGGACCTTCCACCCATTGTTTGAATTGGGCCAGTTCCAAGAATAGCGATTTGCTATTTGATGATTGCAACTTTCAATTTCAGTATTGTGCAAATTTTTAAGAAATACATCAATAATGATTCTTTGTGGATCACACTATTAAATGTTCATAAACCAGTTCGCAAACAGTTTTTGGCACACCATGTTTCGGTACATCACACCCTACATTTATTTTGAGAAAGGGGCAGCAATGAAAAGGGTGGGAGGGTTTAGCCACCTCCTGGATAGGTTAGCATTGGTGCCTGAAAGGATTAGTAAGCACCATCGAAATGAGGATTTTCTCGTTTCAAAACAAAGTTTTTTTTCACAAAATGTATCCATTTTAGAGTAAATGTAATGTAGTACTCCCTGGCCAAAACAGAAACGATATCTCCAGTTGCATATATGCCCTTTCAGAACGTATATACTTTATTAATTGCATTCTTGTTATTCTTCCTGCAAATTGAAGTGGTCTAAGTGACAAAATAAGTGTAGGATAATTCTTCTCTGCTCAATTCAATAAAAAGTGTAAATGTGTCTCAAATAGACATCGGTCATTAAAACAATTAAATTAAGGGAAGAATGTTATAGGGTGTTTGTGAAATTTTTGTGTATTTTCATAGCACTACGACCTCAGAGTCCCCATTATTCTCTACAATTATTCCTGATCATGGAAGAAGCCACAATACCTTTGCTGCAAATTTCAACATTATTTCCGCAGTCATTCTGCTGTGAAATCTCTCAAATAGTCAACAGTGGAACACACAATCAAGCATCAAACTGTATGGTCAATGTGAAAAATACACGAATACATGATGAGGCAGGTAAACACAGAGAAAAATTGTTGATACACCCCAGAATGTTTTTTTAGATCTGTTCATCCTGCAGCAGTCAGTCAAACAAAATGGACCTGGGGCAGACATAGAGGAGGAACCATTCAGGTAAAATATATGCTAATAAAACAATCCCTTGTAGGCCAAATTGAGATCACCAAATAGCTCTTTTGCTCAACCAAGCACTGAAATTTGCATACCTGCATTTCAACATACCAAGAGCATATCAGATTCTCATCACCCATCACCACATTATATTAGTCAAGTCAAGTCAAGTCAAAACCACTTTATTTGATTATTTAAAATCATAAAAGTATGCTATACATATACAGAAACATTAAAATATCTGTTAAAAATATATTATACAAGATAAAAACACAATTCATAATCGATTAAAATTAGATAATTATGGGCCAGATGTAGGTCACCAAATACTGGTAGGTAGCGGCCGAAATTACCGAACTTCGGCCATTACCTATCGGTATTAGGCTACTTAGATGTAGGTGGCCTAAATTGCAAATTCAGTAATTTACTGATTCGGTATTTTAAGGAATCAGTAAATTACCGATTTCTTAAAATACTGAATCGGTAAATAACGGAATTTGCAATGTAGGGAGCACTCAGATGAGTGCTTTTCCCATTTTAGTTTGTTGTTATTTACCACCAACTATAAGTTGGTGGTAAATAACGAATACCTTTGAAAATGCAAATCTGTGCATTTTCAACTGTGCCATGTGGCAGACATACATGCCCTTTACATATAGCTGGTTAATTAAAATATACCACCAAAAGAAGAAAAAACAGAAACAAGAAAGTAGCGCGATTATCAGGATATCCAGTCACGTGCATCTCCCAAAGTTTAAATCTATAACAGTGGGTAAGTTGATTTAAAGGTCATTCGTATAATTAATCGAAAAAGTACAATTAGGACCTATAGATAAAACTTATATATTCGTTTTTAAACAGTGACAAATTATTAATCACCAGACTTTGGTGGCTCCCTTGTCCTCAAAAGAGAACGCATATATCAAGAAAGTTGAAGGTAACCTTTCTAATGTAAAGAGACGATGAAAGCACAATATGCCAATCATTAAGAGTTGAGATAACAGATTGGTAATTATTTATTTAAAAGGGTTTACAATTCGAAAATTATAACCAGAGTATTGCAAACTAGCAGAGCCACCTAACCCAACGAAGAGAAGACGGGTAGAATATGAAACAATCCTCAAATTGACCGCAGAGGTTGAATAATTCCACTTTTTAATAAGGTATGCGTACCAGAAATCCATTTTCTTAATACAACAAGTTAATGTTTATCTCAAATAGTATTTGAAGGTTTATAATGGCTCCACAGTAATTAAAACCTAGAACCATCTGTGTCTATATATAGAGAGTGCCGAAAAGTGTCCAATAGTACTGCTATATTCATGTTTAGACGATGTTTAGTTTAAATAATGTATGTCAGTGGAATAAATAATGTTTAAAAAAAAATGTACAAGTTTTATGTAACTAATTGTATGTTTCTTTTATTAATTAGAATTTTGTCCTGATGAAGGTGTTAATACAAATACCGAAACGCTGCATCGACAACTTGCATTTTTTTTTTTTTACATTTTTATTTAGTATTTTGCAGAAAAAAGAGAGAGGAAAGCAAAGAAATTATACAAGCGACAGTCCCGCAATATTCCCCACACAGGGGGTGCTGTAATAAGCGTAAAAAGGAGGCAAAGTGAGGTAGCATGGTATGGCAATAAATTTCAGTTCTCAGAGTCAGTGCTTGCCGAAGAGCAGATAGGGAAACAAGCTCAGACCCCTTCTCGGTCGACCGACCGGTAATAGTCTTGCAAAGAGGGGTGGCGAAGCCCACATGGGGAAATAGTGCTGCATAAGGCTCAAAAATCTGTCATCCTCCATAGGCTATGCGGTGCCGCAACAGGTAACAAACTAACAAACCCAACTGAGTCCCCTCCCTACTCTCCCCTCCTCCCTCCCCCCCGGGTGGCGGCGACAACACACACATTCATTCTTAGGCCCTCAGTCATACAATCTGATTAAATCTGGAAAAGGTGAAGAGCGCGAAATGCGGATGGGCAGACCGCACAGGGCAGACCTTGTGATAAGAAGCGGACTAGGGGACCCCATCGGAACAGGAAATTCTTAAAGTTGCCCAGGAAGATGTCCGCCACTCTCTCCAGGCTCAGTAGTCACCATAGTCTTGTGTGCCATAGTGATATAGCTGGAGCATTCGGTTTCTTCCAGGCTGCAGCTAGCGTGAGTTTGGCGGCTCCAAGGCAGAGCCATAGGATATGTTTACCCGCTTTTGTTTGATGTTCTAACAACGGATCGCGGAGCCCCAGTAGGACATGAGCCATAGATTCCGGGATCGGATAACCGAGGATGTCCTTGATGAGGGACAGAATTTCAGCCCAGAACGGGCGGATGATCGGGCAGTACCACCAAATGTGGCGGAAGTCCCCCAGTAGACCACAGCCCCTCCAACACCTGTCCGAGGAGGCCGGAAATATTCCATGTAACTTGGATGGGTAGAGGTACCATTCTAGCATGGTTTTTAGGTGAGCCTCTCCTAGGTCCACCGAATGGTTGTGCGCCACGACATCTCGCCAGAGACCTTTCCATTCTTTGTCAGTAATGTCTCGGCCCAGAAGGACCTCCCAGTGTTCCATTTAGTGGGGACGGGGAGATACTGAAGTGGCAAGTAACAGCCCATACAGGAAAGAAATTGTCCCCTTCATAGTGGAGGTGCGTAGAATAAAGGCCTCAAATGGTGAAAGTGGTCTCGTAGCGGCATCTCCTATTCCCGCTGAGGTCGCCCAAAGGAGGAGCTGGATGTGGCGGAAGCGTTCAGTGGCCGGGATCCCATAGTGTTGCATGCAGTTATGAAATGTGAGAGGTGCTGATCCGTGAAACAAATGCGTAAGAGCTCTGCATCCTCCTTCTCTCCACAGTTGGAAGGGTCCCTCCTGCATCGCCGGTGGAAAGGCCAGGTTGAAGTATATGGGGGTAAAGGGGGACGGAAACGTGGTCCAGCAGTCATCACCAGTGACCGTATCCCACACCTTCAGGACAGTGCTAGTGGGTGTGCTGATGTAGGCATTCTTGGGCCTGTCCACCTTGGGTTTCCAGGCCAGATCCCAGATCGATCTCCCAGCCACACTCCTATCCATATGCAGCCAGTGTTTCTCTGAGAGCTGCTGGGACCATTCTACCAGTACCCGTAGCTGCACGGCTTTATAGTACAGGTGCATGTTAAGGAGCCCCACTCCTCCCTCCTTCCGCGGACGTCGCAGCGTCGTGAAGGAGAAGCGTGCTTGCCCGCCTTGCCAAATGAATCACAGCATCAAGGTTTCAAGGCGCTGGAAAAAATCCTCCTCTATTGGGATGGGAAGGGCCTGAAAAAGATATAGGAATTTAGGGAGGAGGACCCTCTTGAGAGCATGGATCCTGCCAAGCCATGAAATATACTTCGGTTTCCACCGATCTAGATCCGCTCGTACTGCCGCTAGCATTGGGGGGAAGTTAGCTGAAAACAATGATTTTATGGTAGGGGTCAGCCGACCTCCCAGGTATAACAGAGAGGTAGACGCCCATCACAAAGGCGTGAGCAGTCGCACTTGCTCCACTTCTGCTGGAGGGAGAGTCAGGTTCAGTATGTATGATTTATCAAAGTTGACCTTGAGCCCGGCCACCGCTTCAAATTCGGATAGTACAGTTTGAGTATGCGGCAATGAATGCGCTGGATCCCCCACGGATAATAACACATTATCCGCAAATAGGGAGATTTTGTTCTGCTCACCCGTAAAGGGAAGGCCCTTGATCTGTTCCCGCTCCCGCACCTCAAGAGCTAGAGGCTCGATACTCAGGGCAAAGAGGAGAGGGGAAAGGGAACATCCCTGCCTTGTTCCCCGTGAGTGAGTGAAACAGGTAGAACGATGCCCGTTAATCACCACCCTAGAGCTGGGGCTGCTGTAATTTGCTCGGATCATTGTTATGAACTGGTGCGAAAAGCCAAAGGCGTCCAGGGTGCAGAACAGAAATCCCCAATCAGCGCGGTCAAAAGCTTTTTCCGCGTCAAGCCCCACCAGTATCGCTGGGATGCGGAACCTGGGGGCCTTCTCTATCAGGTGTATCACCCGCCTTAAGTTGTCATGTGTCTGCCATCCCTTAATGAACCCGTACTGGTCTGGGTGAATGAGGGCCGGCATCAGGTCCTGGAGCCGGCTGGCGATGATAGAGGAGTATAATTTAGCATCGATATTGAGAACAACTATCGGGCGGTACGACGAGAATTTGGAGAGATCCTTCTCCGGCTTGGGGATCACGGTTATCATGGCTTCGGCCATAGTCCCAGAGGTCCTCCCAGTGACAGCCATTTCATTGAAAAGGGAGACCAGATAGTCGCACAGTTCCATCACAAACGATTTATAAAAAACGGCAGTGTAGCCGTCCGGGCCTGGCGCCTTATGGAGCTTCAGGGCCTTAATAGCGTCAAACACCTCCGTTCTGGAGATGGGGGCAACCAAAAGCTCATTCCACTCTTTAGAGACCTGCGGTATGGGGAGGCCAGCCAGGAACCTTCCTTGAGCTTCCTGGTCCAAAGAGTCACCCTCGTAGAGTGCAGCATAGAAGCGGCCAAAGATGTCTGCCTTGTCCTCATCCCGATGTTGCAGGGACCCCGCCGGAACCTGGATCCCTCCGATGTATTTCCTCTCTCTCTTGTCCCGGAGCTGACGGGCCAAGTGCCTTCCTACCTTGTTCCCCCGTGAGTATGAAACACGTCGAAGCCTCAGGAGGGTGAATTCAGCTCAGTTGTTGTAGTGGGCCTTCAATTTTCCCCCCACAGCAGTTAATGGCCAGAGGCTCGCCCTAGACGGGTTCGATTTGTGCGCCTGTTTCAAGACAACAAGTTCTGCCTCTAAGTCCTCTCGTTCCTTCCTCCTCAATTTATTGAGGTTTGCATTGAGACCAAAGCAAGTGCCCCGCAGCGAGGCTTTGCTTGCGTCCCACGTGTTGACACCGATGTGCCCGATGTCGGGTTAAGGGCCAGAAACTCCCTGATGGCTTTCCGTAGCTCCTTACAGGATGTATCGTCCCGAACAAGCGCAGCTGGGAAGTACCATTTTCGCAAACCGTCCCCCCTCATCGACCAATGCAGCCCGAGAACCAGCAGGCTATGATCTGACACGGAGAGCGGGAAGACGCTAGAATCATGGACATCTCCCCTGAAGGCCTGGCTTAAAAAGATATGGTCTAGGCGAGAATAGGAATGGTGGACGTGGGAAAAGAAGGTATAGTCTCGGGCCTGGGGATGCAAAGAGCGCCAGCCGTCAATCAATCCCAAATCACCCACCAGGCATTGCGTTTCGGCAGAGAAGACACCGGTGTCCGCCCTCTGGGCTCGGGAGCTGTCTAGGTCCTTGTCCCATACCATGTTGAAATCGCCCATTAAAAACAGGTACCCCTCCACAAAAATCCCCACTTTATCCAACAAGTCCTGGAGAAAGCCATTCTGCCTAGCATTGGGAACGTATACCACCACAAAAGTGCACAATCTGCCATATACCAACCCCTTGACTATCAACCAGCGACCTTCCTTATCACAACATACCCCCATAGGCTGGAAGTGAAGGGAAGCCCGAAAGAGAAGAGCCACCCCCCTGTGTTTGGTGGAAGCAGAAGACCTGTAGATAAGGGGGAAGTGTCTGTGTTGGAGCCGGAGCTCATCTCTACGCGCCAGGTGGGTCTCCTGGAGACCCACCACATCTAAGTGATGGTCAGACAAGTATTTCCAAAGTTTTTGGCATTTCTGTGGGGAGTTGAGGCCCTTCACATTCCATGTGCGGATACTAAGCGGCATGAGGAAACATTAGGTCCCATCGCTTTGCATTCGTTCTGTTAACATGCCCTTGCCCCCTCCCCGCCAAAGGCAACCAGACGTCCCCTTGTTCCCCATTCACTCCCCGTATGTCCCCATCTAGCCCCCCTTCACACCCCCACTCCCGGCACCAAGCCCCAAAGCCCCTCAAAGCCCGGTCCCACAGCAGCAAGAAAGTAGTTTCAGCCATAGCACAAAACCAGTGGTCGCCTCCGCTTAATAACTCGGTATCCAGAGGCCCATGTGACACACCTCCAGAGGGGATAAGACTCACAGCAAGCACACATTGGTCGCCACCACCACCCTGCCCAGCCCCAACCCAGTCCCCAACTACCCCACCAGTCCTCCCCCAGAGCCCTCCAGTCCCCAACAACCAAGCAAACAAGAACAAGGTGCTTAGCAGTCCCAGTGGATAGTAGTTCGTAGAGTTCTCCCTGGGAGGGGGTCGGGGCACCACTGATGGTTTTCCCTAGGGCCACGGTCCGGGGTGTCTTCTCAAAAAGTACAAATATACCCATGGTACCTGAGTTCACGTGCCACTCCGGCACCATACGGCCATCAGCTCAAGAATCAGGCCGCTCCGGAGCTCAACTGGGAAGACGCCAACGTTGCTGAGGCCACAGATGCCACTGCCTCTCCCCTCTCCTGCAGGCTAGTTGTACGGTCAGGTCTTCTACGGTCCGTCTCCGGACCCACTCTATGCCATGCGGAGGACCGCCGTCGCCTCCGTGATGGTGAACTGCCAGCCTCTGGTGAAGGAGTCGAGTCATCAAGGCCCAGAAGTTCTTTCGCCACTTGGAGAGAACGGACTTGCGCTAGTCTATTTTGCCACCTAAAGATGATGCGAAAGGGGTGACCCCACGAGTAGGAAATGTTACGTTCTCACAGAAAGGTGGTCACCGGGCAGAACTTGCATCTCTTTTGGAGCGTCGATGCCGCTAAGTCCTGGTAAACTTGAGGACGGTGCTCTCGGAACTGCAAGGACGGAATGTCCCACGCTTTCCGCAGGATACCCTCCTTTAACTGGAAGTCATGCACGCAGACTAAGATGTCAGGGGGCGGCCCTCCTCCTCGTTTAGGCAGACTAACCCTGTGGACTCTGTCCATCCTGATGTCATGTATGTCCTCCTCGCCCAGTATCTGCAAGAGAAGTGTCTGCACATAGCCTCGCAGGTCACCTGCTTCGCCGTCCCACAGCACCGCGCGTATGCGGATGTTGTTCCGGCGGGAACGATTCTCCAAATCCTCCGCATGAGCCTGGAGGTCTAAGTTCTTCTCCGTGAGCCGAATTACATCCTGCTGCAATTGGTGGACATCGTTCGCCATGCTTAAATCATGATCCTCCAGTGTAGCCACTCGCTCTCCGATGCCATCCACGTCCCTCCGCACCTCACGAAGATCCGACGCCAGTTGAGAGCGGAGCTCAGAAATGTCCTCCTTAATAGAGGCGAAAAGTTCCGTCATAAAGGCCTTGGTCGCAGGGGCCTCATCATCTTTGTGCCCGGGCAATGCGCTGGGTCCGGGGGATGCCGGCTGTTGGGATCCTTTGGGAGGGCCATCCTTTCCAGGCTTCCCTTTGCGCAGTGTGAAAGACATCGCGGCACCCCTGTTCCGTCGGGTATTCAGGGCGGGAGATCACCTTTCAACAGTACACAGCTCCGTCGCGGCGACTGCACACCTTCCCAGTCCAGGTCACAGCCCTAGAGCTCACAGTCTACTCCAAAGGCCCTTCGGCGGGTTCGGTAGTCCCATGCGGCATATGGCGCCACCACCTCGCACTCTTTCCGGTCGGCCGTGCAGGAACCCGGAAAGGGCGGTCCCGGGCCTACAGTCACAGTCCCAAGGGCCTCAGCCGCACAGTTGCTCGTGTGCCAGCAATACTTTGGTGCAGGGAAAAGCACAGTGTCCAGGGGCCCTCTACGCCTCGCAACATCACAAATCGGTCCCTTGCTGTCGTAGGTCCGTAGGCCCTGGTTCGAACCCTGAGCAGTTGTCTCCTGCGTCGAGCTTCAGCCCGGTAGTGGGCCGCAATGTCCAAAGCGCTGTACCCCCAATGCACTGAGCAGTCTCTCCTTCCACAGGGGGGGAGTGAGGGTCACCCCGAGAGAGCCGACTGGCCCGCCAGCAGTCCGCCACGCGGCCCAGGGGTTCTTCGGTGATCATTCGCGGCCGTCTCGCCGCACTGCGCTCAGCGGTGCACCATGCTCAATTACCACACCCAAGCTCTCCGTGGGTTTAAGAAGCCCAGCAGTAAGATGGGCCGCAATGCACGATCCTGTCCGCCGCGGCAACTAGGCCGCAGTCCTCGGGCTCGCGTAGTCCGTGAGGCCGGGTGGCGCAGTCCCCACCACGCTGGACCGTGTCCCCTCACTCCCGCCAGGAGCCGTCGAGGTATCCCGGGCAATTCTCCGCTTCTCCGGGCAGTTGAAATCGCCCCCTGCAGGCCCCACGGCACGGTCCGTGCCACCGCTGTATCCAGGCCGCAAGCCTCGGGGACGGGTAGGCAGCAGGTCAGAAGGCGCAGTCCCCCTCTCGCTTGGGCCCCGTCGCCGCACTTCGTCCAGGATCCATAGATGTGACCTGGAGATTCCTCGTCTCTCCTGGCGACCTCGATCGACACCTCCAGGGCAGCCCCGGTCCACAACTCCCTCCGAGCAGGCCGTAACCCCCAGAGACCGCACAGCGCTACCCCCCGTCTGCGTGGTTCACCCGCTCCAGTCCTGGTGCCGTTCCCGGGGCGCCTCTGCAGCCAGTTCGGGGCTGATAGTTGGATACGTCCCCCAGGAGATGCAGGGGGTCCGGAGAGCCGTAAACGAGCCCGGAGCAGGGTGCTACACAAGGCTATAGAAGGCCCGGCGCCGGAGGGACTCAAAAGCATGTCCTACTCCGCCGCCATCTTGGCCATGCCCCCTTTATTCGACAACTTTCATTTTTATTGCTCCTTGTGTGGATTGACACACTTTTAACTTTTTTATCTTAATTGTATGGCACTTTTCTGGTGCAAAATATTGTATTGTATGAATAAATTGTACAATCTTTCATAATTTTGTTGTGATTCCTGTTATATTTTTTTTAAATAATTCTATCATATGTGAGAATGTGGCACTGATGGGTTCTTGAGTAACTAGTGGATGCCTAAATAGCTTTTTTCTAACTTTGAAGCGTAGGGACTTGCTCCTTTTTATACAAATAGAAAATAGCTATTTTCTTCTGGGGCGAGCATATGCAGGGCAGCCAAAGAAGACATGGTCAAGTGATTCAATCGGGGCAGATCAACAAAGGCAGCCTTTGATCTGGGCAACATTGCCAAACCAAGAACTTGTAAAATAGTTTAGGGGTGGAGAGCCATGCCTGAAATAATTGTAAAACCTTCTATTGGCTGGCACCTAGATAAAGTCAAGGTATCCTTCCAGGGTACTCACTAATTTAAAATCCATACATTCCTTAGTTAGTCTACCCTGCCTACTGTCCCTGATTTTGTTCTGCAATACCCAGTCCCAGTACATTATTTTAATGTGTTTCTTAGTGGGTAATGCTGGACAACTGGTCAATGATTTTCAGAGAGATTATCCAAAGGAGAGAAACGGTTATGAACAGGAATAATTAAAGGAGATAGTTGGAGTTGAGTTAGATTGGGGTTTTTAGCCAGATCTCTATAAAAAAAACTGAAGGAGTATGATTGTAATCTTACTGCTTTTGAGGTGGCTGTGCTAAGAGGCACAAATTACGTCCCTGGATATCATGAGGGTTCCTAAAAGTCACAATAATGGAACCCCCCTGGAATTCCTTATGCATTTTCCCAATCCATCCCACCCTTCTTGCCACGAGGACCTCAGGAAATAGGCAACTCTAGAGCCTGGAGTTCCCCTTCATCCAGTCCACAGTTATGTTGATAAGTTCCAGTGTCAATTCACCCACTTAAGGGCACAACATTGGGACATTTGCCATGATAATAACATAAGAAAACGTGGCTGGAGATAAGTCATATCTAGAGATGCAACCAAATGTTAACACCATGGGTTTAGCAGGAAGAAATAGCTTCCTGTTAAGTGGTGGCCTCCCACGAGTATGTCAGGTGGATCAGATTCCCCCCACACTTGAGGGAAATAAAAGGGATGGGCTGGGCACAGTAGCCTCAGTGAGCACAGAGAAGGATATCCACCCGTTGCCTTGTATGGGGGCTGTTTCTCCTAGGCAAAGGTAGGGAGTCTATGCCCATAGATGTTATCCCACAATCCAACCACACCATGGTCTGATCTAATATCCATATCATTTAATTTGGCCTCAATGTGGCCCATGCGATCATACAGCCCGACATCTTGGACTCAATGCGATTGACAATCTCCTTGCCAAATTGCTTAAACAAACCCCCAATAACCTCTTTGCAATTAAAATGTACATTTTGAATAGGAGAATCCACATGCCTGACTAAATTGCCAGACTTTTTAAGTATTGGCACTCTTTTCCATTTTGTATGTAACAACAGGGTTTGGTTAACAGGCTGGACGAGAGAGTGAGAAACACATTTAGCTGAATGGGTGCTATCTACACACTCCTGGCCAGTAGGGCTGGTGAGTGATTCAGAATATGTTTGTAATGAGGCCAGGGAAAGCTGTTTCTCAGCGAGATTGATGTTTTTACACACAGCCTTTTTGATATACTCATCAAGAGTGCCAAAATTCTTAGCCACAGCCACTTCAGAATTAGGACCTAACTTACATTTATCCATCTGAGAAAAATACAGAGGTCTACTTAAACAATTAAAATAGACTCCAGGAAATCGTTTATGGGGCAATCACAGCGAAGCTGCACAGTACCTCAAAAAGTAAATGCCCAGGGGGTTGGCCCGGACAGCATCCTCTGGGCTCAGATGGTTGCAGGACAGGCCCGCCCTTGGCTCTGCTTTGACCAGGTGCGTTCAACACTCATTCCGCACTGCAGGGTTGTGCGAGGTGCTTTATAGCGCCTAATCCGTCAGTAGCAGCGCCCTCAACAAACAACCTGGAGTTGTTGGAGCAACGGATTGTAGGGCTTGAAGTTCCCCTGGTTGTCTTGGCATCCTATGCTGTGAGGTTGTGCGAGGCGTTCATAGCCCTAAAACATCTGTAGCATGTCCCCAACAAACAACTAGCAGCTGATAGAGAAGGGGATTGTAGGGCTAGTATTCCCACTGCCGCTCTTGGCATCCCCAAAAACCAACAAAGATGAGTGCACTTTTCCTGTTGAAATTCACTCATCAAAAAACGTAATATTACAAATGCGTAAGTTCTATTGTTATTGTTACCTTCATATTACAAATAGAGAATATTCACAAGACAAACATTTATATATTATGTGAAGAAGAGTGGAAGTGCCCTGAAAAAAATGCAAATCCCTGGCCATCTTTGTATTTAATTTGTAACATATCTTCTAAACTTAAGTTCTTCAAAAAATTTTGGTTGACTGCAAACGATTTTGTGGATTTTACAACATTGACTGAATTGATCTGACTATCACAATGATACAGAGATTCCAGTAAGCCATCCTCCTGCCCAGAAACAAGGGGGCTGGGGTGGATTGGCTAGGATAATTATAATGTTCATTAGACTTGAACCTTCATCTGGATTAATGCCCTACATAATGGCTACCATGAACTTCTTTTTGCCCAGTTTATACAGTGAGGCTTCCCAGAATCCTTTAATATCCAAGTAAATGCCCATACATCCTTCAAATGCCTCAATAAATTTGCTTCACCCTAATGCCAGATAGTTCCAGATATATGACCACCAATCAGGTGTAACTAGCTAGTATTTGATTGACTTTTTCTTTGTGGATGAGAATCTCCTCTAGCAGTTTGAAATCCACTCCAGCTTCTTTTAGACTACTGCAATGATGACTCTTGTTTTTTCTTTTGTTAAACAGGTCATTAGCATCCCATTAAGTAATGTCTAGACTTCCTGACATATTCCTTGAGTAAAAACATTAGATGTCTAAATGACACACTCAAAGAAGTAAGAAATGCAGATACTTCATCTACCACCAAAGGTTCTTACTTACACTTGAGGATTCCATTTTTCAGTTTTCTATCCCTAGTGCTACTCACCCTACCCATCCTGGGCCAAATTTATCAATGAGTTGCGTCGCCCTTGTTCCACACAATGGGGAGCAAGACCGACTCAACTCATAAGTAAGATTTATCAAGCCACACAAGACCCCCTTGCGTGGCCCTGAGTGACTTGATAAATCTAGAGTAACGCAAGGCGATGCAAGTCACTGCATTGCATTACTTTGCCCCAGGGAGGTATTTCATGGGTGTTTCCACGCAACATCCATGAATTTTGGCACATTCCTAGATTTACCATTACTGGGATATTGTTTTAACTCCCACCTTCTCTGGTCCGTACATATTGATATACTTAGAATTAGAATATGTTTCTTATTCCATTGAATGGATCTATGTGGTTCTGACAGGATCTTTTTCATGTTATTTTAATGTAGGAATGCTAACTAAGATTTTAAATGGTCACTATGGCAGATTTGTTCTTGTTGTGATATACCCTCTGAATACCTTTGACAAAATCCATTTCCTGAATGTTATTGATAAAAGAGAGTACAGCAACAACAACCATATCAAATTCTGGTATAACTATATTTCTGAGGTTGATTTTCATTTAATAGTTTTCTAATTACTCTGAAGCCATGTTGACAGCTTAGTTTCTGTGTGCCGCTAGTCGTGCACTAGTCTTAATCACTGCTTTATGCAGTGTAGAAATCTTAGCATCTTGCTGGCACAATATTGTGTGCATATCATGTAGTTAAGCATCCATCTTTTTATATTTGAAAATCAGTTTTTGAGTGTTGACTTCAATTACTTATTTTGTTTTAATAACTGCTTTCAAGTAGATTAACCTTTTCCTTACCCTACTAACCAGCTTCAAATATTAATGATTGTCAGTGGAGGATCACTCTTCCCCTTACTCTTCACCCTCGGATTAGGGTTGTCTTTCTGCTCACATTTGAGGGCCAGCCTAAATGTAGCCTGAGACTCATCATGTTTAATTTATTTTGAGTTTTTTTATGGCACTGAGCCTTATCACTTTACAGTCACTTCATTGCATTATGATTACTTTGCAAACAATGTTACAGTTCATTTTGGCACCCTCCCTCTCATGATATCCTATGACAATTGTAGACGAGCAACCTGTAATCCCTAAGGAGGGCATGAGACAGTGACCCCCATAGTAAGTAATAAAACATGGAAACTAATACTAGGTTTAATGGGATTTAGTCTTGGGGCCTGATTAAGATCTTGATGGGACTACCGGCTTACAGTACTCCATCATGCCTGCGGTTTACCGCTAAGCAGATTTAGATGTTCCCATTGTCCTGGTGGTGTCCTAGCGGCAGTGTCATGATGGAGTGAGGCCAGGGTGGTGTGAAGACAGGCAAGTACTACTTAGCCTCTTGGAAATACAAATATATGTTGTGAATCTGTCAATATGTATACATAGGTAACTTGTACTGAACATGTTTTACATATGGCATTGCACCCCAACAACATACACCCACTTGAATCTACACCCACAACCACCATAAAAGCCCATGACAGATCCCGGTGACAACGGGGTGCCTAAGAATCGTGGTCAAATAGCAGCAGCACAGGATGGGCATGGAAAATGGCTTTCAAGATGGAATTGGTGATGGGACCCCAGAAAATGGTGAGTTTAGACCTCTTTATTTCCATTCTGTGAACATAAGCTTTGAGGTTTCCCTGCAGTTGCCTTGACATAAAGGCACATAGTGATGTGGAAGGTGGGGCTCTTGGCAGGACTCCTTCCAACAGCAGCTTCTGCCGCTGTCGCTGTCAATGCGGGAGAAAATTCAGGAGGAGGCAGCAGGACAAGCTAACATTTAAAGCAAGCGGGCAGACCAAGAAGGTGGAGGGTGGGAAGACCACCAAAAAAGCGATGGGTGGATGAGCCCTGCAAGATCTAATCAGGCTCTTAGTAATTTAACATTATAGTCAAATCTGGCAGCCTTATTTTAAGTTCTGAGAAATGTGCTGCCTTTTCAATGCACACTGAACCAGATAACTGCATTGCCTGTCAACAAAACACCTTCCAACATCAGTTTGATGTAACACACCTAGGAGTTTACTGCACAGCAATGAAATAAAATACCTCTAAAAGAGGTAGATGCAGCGAAAATGAATATTCCTAAGGCAACTTCATCACCATCTGCTGCTTGTGTATGATAATTCTGCAAAAAAGTTCAAATAAATAATGTAGCATCATAGTGGCTGCCCAACACACTTCTAGCAAATAAATAACACAAACTAAAGTGCAGAATGGCATCACTCTCATAGTTGAAAAATCCTGTAGAACCACATTAAGTATAGTGCCACATAATTCATACATATTCATAATGATGGTATGAAGTCATTCCTTCAGTTTTACTGTGGCAGGATTCAAATCCTTCTTAACAGTACTAAAATATACATTGAGAACCTCATGGACAAATTCAGCTGCTCACTCCGGGTATGTTGGAACAGCCTTCCTGACAAAAAACTATTCCAACTCCTAAGAGGTAGCCTCTCCTGAAATGGCAGGGGAAGTCCCTCCTACGCCAGAAGAACAAGAAAGAAAACTTTGGGCAGGTCTCTCAACAAATGTGTTTGGAACAATCCATATTTAAATTAGGAGCAAACCATTGTCCACAAATTTCCCACTCATGATAAGGATCGTACTGTCACCAAGAATACACCTTTAGTAAAAGGAGGTCCACTAAGACTTTATACATAGACAAGAGGGGCATTTGGCAAATCTCTAATTGCATGGAGAAACCTTGGTCATTCAATAGCAATAACAATTTAAGGTGGTAAGGAACAAAGTATCAAGAACATTAAAATCACCCCAGGGATGAGAGAAGGCCTTAATAGCTGTCCACTGTGCTTTTAAATTGGCCACACCCAGCCCTTATGGAAATTGTCAGACAGTAAATTACAATGCTGGGAGGAGGCTATGTCAGGAACTACACCTTGATGCTGAACACCGGGTCGGGATGAAAATCCAAATGAGTGTGTAACAACATATACTTAAATACTTTTAGACTGATGAACTCTAAATTTAGATATCACGGAAAGCCCAAGCTTTGCAACCCTAACCTTTAAGCCCCCAAGGTCCCATACTCAAGATAGACAGTTTCAACTTGGACAGCACTGAAAATCAGTTACATGGCAATGACCAACATCTGTAGCAGCTCATTAACTTTGAACCCAACATAACAGGACCACTACCTCCTCTGACCTCTCCCTCTAAACCTTCAGCAACACCTAAAGGCTCAATGGAGAACATGCATATAGTACCCTACAAGCACAGAGCTAACAAAGCATTCAATACCCCACAGTCAGAGAGTCAAGAAAAGTGGGCACACAAGAGAACGCATCATTCCATTCAACCTTTTGGCTAAATAGTTCTAGTCTTGAGGTACCATAATGAAGACTTATTATCTGGAGACAGGCAATAGTCCAAAGAAGATGGAAAAACATTACTTTTGCGCACAACTTAGATGAACTGACAGCTGGGATGGAATCAAACTAGTGCCAAGAGTTTTATTTTGGTCTTGCCCCAGTTTATCAGCATTCCATTGTCCACCATATGTTCTTGTACAGACTAGTACCAGGCATAATTTGGGTACCCTCTTTAAAACACTACTAGTCTTGTGGAAGACAGAAGAAGGACCGCTCCTGCTTTTGAGATCTGTGAATAGAACTCAAAGGTCTTGACCTGCTCCTACTTGTACCCAGGATAAAGAAGTGGACAGCAAGGGTCAGTTGTCTTACCTCCTAAGCTACAGGGACTCAAAAAATGGAAGAAGACCAACTCGCTGGAAGAACTTAGCTGATCAGTATTAATTTGACTTGTCCTGGCTTCTGCTGGTTGCTTCTGTGGGGTGGTTCCTGGCCCCCAAATTCTATTCATGAGATCCTGGTAGCCTTGGCTGATGTCATTGTGTACTCCTCCTGCCTTGCCCTGAAAGGTACAACCTAGAAACTGTCAGACCTGGATTCCTTGGTGTGATGCTTTTCCTGCCTTTTTGCCTTCAGATTTCCTGTTTTGTTTGCTTTGGTTTTGCTGGCCTTAGTACTCTGTGCACTTTACCATCACTGACCAGTGCTAAAGTGCTTGTGCTCTCTCCTTAAAACATGGTAAGACTGACTTATTCCCAATTGGCATTCTTAATTTACTTGCAAATACCTAGTAAGGTGGCACTATCTGTACCAAGAACTTGTAAAATAAATTCTACTAGTAGGCGACCACTCAGTATCATGTCCGGTGTTACTTGACTCGCCGAGATCTAATCTGGAGCCCCGCCGTGAGCTAGGCAGGCTTGGATTCATTACACAGACCTGAGCCACGGAGACGATGCAATATTGGCTGAGAATACTCAATATAAACAGGAATTTGAATATATACACTTGGAGAGTTTTTTTGTAATGCAGTGCAAAGTGTTCATCAAAACCAAATTTTAAGAGCCACACACATGATTCTATCTTGACTGTAAGAAACCATTGGTCCTGAGGAAAATTCCCATAATATGGGGGATTCGAAACGCGTAGATCACAGCTTGTTTAGGCCAATCAAAACTGATTGATTCTGTTATCAAATTGGAATTTTGTATTCATCTGATGGTCTTGTATTCTAAGTCTTGTTGCATTTGAGAAATATTAAATTGAGTATGCCATGCTAGAAAAAGGTTTTTTTAGGTACCCCAGGGTGGGCACTCATATGTATGGTGTAAGAATGGCTGTATGTGTGTGATGACTAGTCTAATAGTTGTATGATTCTGACACAGTCCGTATGTTGTGTACGGAGTATGTTTTTTATTGAGTGAATGTTAAGTTTAATTGCAAATGGGCTCCTAAAAGAGAATTTAGAGGGACCTGAAGTATTTTTGTTCCTAATAGGGAGCAGTTCTATTTTGAAAAACTTTGAAAATATTGGTATAAATTGGTATGAATAAAGCTTTTTGATTAATTTAAACGTAAAAAGTGGTTTTATGAGGGCAGAAGTTTGATTCATTGCCCATCAAACTATTGGTTAAAGAAAGGTGCAGTACTGGCATTTTGTTGTGTTTATTGATAATTAGGCGTGGCCTGGCTGCGCATAAGCAAAACCCTGTTTTGTTTATTCTAGTAGGCCTGCAGCATTGATTGTGTGCCACCGCCTTAAGTGCACCTTAAACATGTCTCAGCCCAGCCATTGCCGCCTGTGTGCGCAGTTTTGAACTGCCATTTTGACCTGGGAAAATCGACCTTTTGCCTAGCCCAAATCTTCAGTTTTAATAAATATATATCACCCCTAGGGTAGGCTCTGGTAAGCTCAGAGGGCCGGGAGCAGTGTATTTAAAAAGTTGGACATGTACTTTTAAGTTTTACATGTCCTGGTAGTGAAAAACTCTTACATTTGTTTTCAGTACTGCAAGGCCTACCTCTCCTATAGGTTAACATTGGAGTTTCCTTATTACATTTAACAAGCTCTAATTCCTACATGGGAACATTTAAAAAGATAATGTTTGGTGTCTTTTGAACTGTAATGACAAATCCTAACTTATGGTGAAGTTGGATTTTAAATTAAAAATTTGTAAATGCTACTTATAGAAAGATGGCATTTTCTTGCCTTAGCCATTTGTGTCTTCAGCCTGTCTCTGGTTCACATGACTGGGTGTAGTTGGCAATTGGGCTTTGTGTATTCCTCCTTGACAGGCCCACACAATACAGAAGCTTAGGTGTGTCTAGATGGGCCATCACTGACAATATGGAAGGGAGGCGCAGGGCCAAGCCCCATTTACACTTGAATAGGCTGTGTCCTGCCTCCATACAAATGGCTGCATATCCCTTGTAGTTGGTCTGGAGCCATGACTATGAAGACTGGTCACCTGTGCACTTCAAAGTCATGTCTCTAGAATCTTCTCTCTTCTTCAAATCAAATGCAGAGCTGCTTATAAATATTGTACCTCAGACAGCAACTCATCAGTACACTTCTGGACCTGTGGATACTCTGCCAGGAAGAAGGAGCTGCCACTCTGCTGGACTGCTGCTCAGAAGGACTGATGTGCTGAAGGACTGCTGCCCTCCAGTGCTGACCTGCTGTCTTCTGCCCTCTTACCTGTGAGAGAAGGTCTGGACCTGTAACTCTAAACCCAGAGTGACTCCTAAGGCTAGTTGGTAAGTCTCCTGATCAGAAGCCTCAGGGACACAAAAGGTGTCCAACGACCTTGAATAAAACCCTTGGACTCTTGCCACCTGTTAGTCCTGCCCTTCCAAGTGGTGTCATCCCAGTCCTAGTACCTTGGAAATAGGCCTTAAGGTGCTCTGCCAAGCCCAGCTGTGATTCCCATCAGAAACGCTGTGAAGTGACGTAAAGGCCTGCAAAGCCACGCTGCACAGCACCAATCCTCAACGGATCTTATGCAAAGCGAAACAAAGCCCTGCAAAGCCACGCCACACACCTACCAGCCTCATCAGGACTGAAGCGATGTGGAGCCTCATAAAGCCTTGCAGACCAGCTGCCTGCTTAATCAAAACTGAGGCAAAGTCACACAAGGCCCTACAAGCTATGCTGCCCATTTCCCCAGAACCAATGCCATGCAAAGCAATGCAAAGCCCAGCAAAGCCTCGCCACACTGCTTCATCAGATCTGATGCGGGACAATGCGAAGTCTCACAAATCAATGCTGTGCAGACTGCACACCAAGATTTAAAGTCCTGTCTGGATTGGACCTAAGTTGGTCCCTCAAGCCAACTCGCACTCCATCATGGTCAGCCTGAACGAGTGACTTTGCTTCAAGGAGAGGGTATATTGTAATGGCCGGAGCTCTGACTTCGAAGCTTGTCATCCAGGTTCAAATCTCAGCATCGGATATTTGCCAGTTTTGTCTTGTTCAAATTGGTCAAGAATTACTCCATTTTTCAAACTTGGTGTGGGATCTTTTTTGTATGATTTTTTTAAATTAGTTATGTTGGAAGTGTTGCACAAATACTGTACACATTGCCTCTAAGTTAAGGCTTACTGCTCCTTGCAAAGCTGCCAGAGGGTTTAACACAGTTTATTTTAGGGTTGGCTTCTGCCTCATCCTAACCAGGATGTGGTTGTTGCTTGAGTAGGGTTTTACCCCTCTCAACCTGTATCCCAATTTCTTACAGAAACTTTCTATAGATGTGTTTTGCCTGGAGAACTACCAGGGGACCAGGATAAACCTGCCAACTGATCTGCTAAGGATGCATTGAAGGTGTACCTGACTTCACTCTAACTCCCACTGTCAGGGCCAGACTGGCCATAGTGGGCACCAGTGGGCTTGAAGGGTGGGGGCGGGTTTTTGAGTGGTGGGTGCCATGTTTGTTACTGGGGGCAGGTTTTGCATTATTGCCCCCTGTAACAAAATCAGCAGCAGTGCACATCACTAGCACTAACCCACCAGCATCAACCCCCCTGTGGCTGGTCCATTTGAATTGGGGCTGGTTTGTGTTTCCAGTCAGGCCCTACCAACTGTGTTTTCTGTGTGATGACCAAATCTGTCAAAGTCAAGGCTGCTTTGACTCCATCTAGCAGCTTTGGCAATGCTGACATTGATGATAGCCCGGTTGACATGGAAGAACTCCAGAACATGAAAACCTGACCTTCTCCTGTCATCATTGATGACTACATCAGGACCCTGTTCTTCTGCTGTTCAGGCTTTTGCCTATTGCCTTCAATGCAAATGAACCCATTGACGATCTGTCTACACCCAAAATTGTTTCTAAGAAAAAATGGTAACTGTTTGTCTAGGACTAACCCAGACCCTGCACCCAACCTGGATATTGACCGTGGTCAGCCTTAACTTATGAATTTGCCTGGTCAAGGCAAAGCAGTTGCCCACTGTTGGTGCTTTCTGTTTTTTAGAGCTATTTTCATATAAAACTTTAAAAATTGATCTCTGATTCTCATTACTGGATTTTTGGTGTAATTCAAATATTCTCTATATTTAATAATTGGATTTGGATTTTTATGTTGTTGTGTTTATGACATTTTAACTGTTTTGGTACTTCTAAATGCGTTACACATTTCAGTAAGTTACGCCTTTCTGCTGTGTGCCAAAGTGTCCAAAGGTTGAGCTCAAATTTAAATCACTGAAATCTTTACATTATTACTTGTGGTGGACTACCAATAATCCACTATCTCACAATAATGTTAGTGAAGTCATGTTAATAGAATGCAAATCTCTATATGCAATGAACATTTCACTGAATTTAAACACATGTTGGCCTCTAGGGTAACACTGGTTTGCAGCAAGGGTAATTCCTTTTTATGTCATTAGAGGTAAACTGTAGAATGTGATTGACATAAAAATATCATCCTGACAACGATTGAGGTGAATTATGTTTAGGAAGGCTGGTTTCATTGATCTGAAGGGATGGCAATCAATTCTAGGAGGGTAAGGTAGACGTGGACCATTTTTAAAAAGATTACTCAATTTCAATCAATGAGGAGTGAATGTTTGTTGAAGGTGAAGATGATGCTGGGATGAATGGTGCGAGACAACCTTACGGACAATATTGCATTCAGACAGATGTAGCTCTTTCGGAACTCTCACAAGATTCCCTTATCCACGCATCTGAAGCTCACCCGAGTCAGGCCTTTTTGGCTTTAGGCATATGTATTTGTATATGTACAATGTGAAACACTGGACCACGGAACACTAAGGAAAATATATTTGCCTTTATAGCGCCTTCAAATATCAATACTAATGTAATGAAATGGGAAGAAACAGAGGTCTAAACGACAATCTTATGAGCCAAACTAAAATGTACTAAAGAAAAAAATATTTAGCCATATTGTGCTATTATATAACATGAACTGACAAAGCCAATACTTCCGGTGTTGTCAACCAGCATTTTTACTTGGCCAATTCTTATTTTATTCTGCCATGGTTTTTGCAAAGCTTCATTTTTGAGGAAGATTCAGGGCCCTCATTAATCTAAAGAAAGGCAAAATAAAAATTGTGCCCCAAAAAAGCACACATAACCATACTTGTCCCTGCACTGAAGACAACTATTTTGTTTATGGATTTGCTCCCTGTGAAAGAGTACCATGTCATTACACACAGTTAAGTAGTATAATAGCTAAAGTGGGCTGACCCATTGGCCAAAGATAAATGCAGGAGTGGATGGAAGAAAAATGTGAATAACACAACAACATACTAATGGATAAAGTCTGTCTCAAAATGAAAGACAGATAGACAGACTTAGATAGCTAGATAGATAGATAGATAGATAGATAGATAGATAGATAGATAGATAGATAGATAGATAGATAGATAGATAGATAGATAGATAGATAGATAGATAGATAGATAGATAGATAGATGCACGTATAACAACAAACTTGCATCGCTGTTGTCATATCCACCAGGTATGACCTCCTCATCAACCCAGAGTCAAAAATACATGGTCAGGCAGGCCCTGTGTACTAGGTCTGAAGCAACTGGTTAACAGATCACAGGTGGGGTGACACATAACCCTTAGACAAATGCGCACATAGGAAAAAAACAGTTCAATACCACAGATAGGCAGCAACACCACAATTGTCTTAAAGATTGACCCCAATTTAACAAATTTAGTCTGAGCAACGCGTGTTCCCATACCCCATAAAGTTAGATACCACACAAAGTTAGGAACACTTAGCCAATCAGTATCCAGCATGCATACTACATGCAGTGATCATGTGCTTACCATGTCGGACATCCAGACATGTACTAACTGGCCCACATTCTGCCTACGCAAGGTCAAGTCCCGCCTGCGCTTCTTATCAAAGGACAGATTCATGGCCTGTGACTAGGCCCGGATTCCTGTTCTATAAGAATGTAAAAATTGCTTTATGACACTTTGTGAAATGACTTTGTGAAATGTATAATGTGAGGGCCAAAACCAAAGTACTTTCAGACAGTCTTCAGACCATCACTCTGTCGCCTGTTCTCCCGGCCACTGTGTTTAATTAAACCAAATGTTACTGTTTCGGCAAACGCCTATTGCATTTTATTTTTTCAAGATAAATTCAAATTTGGAGCAACAAGTACTTTACATAAATAATTTTAGCAAAATCAAAAGGTCTTGGCTAAAACTAAACCTAAATAAAGATGAATGTGGAATGTAGTAAATAACCTATAAAAACTCTTTGAGCAGAGGGTTTTCACATAGAGCAGTGACTTAGAGGAAATATTTATCTAACACGTTTGAGGCACATTCTGTGCTGTGCGAGGTGGAAGGATGACTGTTTATAGCACATATTATCCCTCAGAGTCCACTGATGTTATAGGATACAGGTTAACATAACTCAAGAGTGGTAAGGTCAATCACTCTCCAGGACCTCATGGAACTCCTTATGGATCCACTTATAATGTAAACATATGTATGCATGGTTACTTTAGGGCCAGTTTAAAATATCTTAATTTAGCAAGTTGCACCCTCTTGAAACTGCAGGCCAAGACATTGTTGAACACCTTGGGTCAACCAAAGATAAAGGTCAGACTACGCTGAATCTGATTCTTACTTATGGGAACATAATCGCACATGTGGTAGTGAATATAAGATATGATATTCTATCCTTTAATGGCTGACTTACATTTTTTAATGTTTCCAGGTGAGATGATGCAACCACACTTTTTTTAATGTTGGCTTATTATAACTAAAGCTTTAAATGATTAGTTGTATCATCTGATTAACTTTACTATTTTGAGAACTCACGTGGATGATTATTTAAAAAAAGAAATATAGATGGAAATGAGCAAACAAGCTAATCCAAGGATGAAATATTTTGAGTCAGTCAGAATGCACTATGGGTTAAGTGCAGGTTTCACATCAAGATGCATTACAACTTGATTTGATTCAAACTGGTTATACATTATCAGGTAACTGATGATTCATTTACTGCAAATTTGAATGCTTTAAGCAAAATTAGAGTTGCTACATGCCTCTCCAGCACTTTTGCATAATCATATCTGCAATCATACTTGATGAGTGGTATATCATTGGAAATTAGGTCGTAATTTTGAGATTCCACTTCTTATTACTACCTACAAGAAAATGTGTAGACTCTTGGCAGATTAATAAGACTAGTCAAAACACTTTTACACCCAGAAGCTATAAAAAGGAAGAATGTTCCCATTTACTCTGGGAACCATATTGAAGAGGAAATAATTATTGAGCCTCATCTTTCCTTCAAACAACAATTGCATGGATGAATGGACCCTCAAACTCTCTCTTAGCAGACTTACACCCACATGTACAAAGATTTTTCCTAGGGTTTTCTAGTTTTGGTATGTAGAAAGCCTAAATAGTGATTCTGTAACTGGTTACTAGATCGCAATTTGGGTTTTGTGATTCGGTATTTGGAAGGGGAGGGTTTGGGTGTCCCTTCCGAACACCAAATAAAAAGGGTATGTACAGATGTTTTGTGCCTAAAATACTATTGCAAAATGTCCACACTTTACCAAGAAATTAAAGTTGGTGGTAGCTCTTTTGATAAAGGGAAGGGGTCCCCAAGGGACTCCTTTCTGTTCAAGAATGAATGGTAAAATAATCAAAGTTTCATTTTCTTCCATTTAAATGAATCCCATTTTCCTAAATGGAAAACAGCTGAGTTTTTTTAACAAATTGACTGCTTAATTTAAAAGCAATCACAGACATGGTGGTCTGCTGACCCCAGCAGGCCACCATCCCTGTGATGGCTGCGACTCCTAATGGGTCACAAATTGTGACCACTCTCAATAATATTCATGAGGCAGGTCTATTTGTGACCCAATAGAAATTGCAAATGAAACTCAAAAGAGTTTCATACATTAGGGAAAGTGAATTCCTATTTGTGTTCTCCAAGAAATCCCAATCAGGAAATCACTATTCCTATTCTTCGCACATTTAGCTCTATACCAATGAAATTTGCAGGAGCATGGCAACATTTACCCGGATTCAAGATAATGGTTTTCAGACCTGGCAAGCTTGGTGTGATTTCTGCTAACTTTTTTCCCTTCAGATCTCCTGTTTTTGCTGACCTTGTTATTTTCCTGGCCTTTGGATTCTGTGCACTTTACCACTGCTCAACAGTGGAAATGTGCTCTTTCTCCAAAATGGTGTAACATTGCCTTATTCACAATTGACATATTTAATTCACTTATATGTCCCTAGTAAAATTCACTACAAGTACCCAGAGCCTATAAATTCAATGCTACTAGTGGGCTTGCAGCACTAAGTGTGCCATCCACTTAAGTAGCCCTTTAAACAAGTCTCAGGCCTGCCTTTGCTGATCCTGTGTGTGGAGTTCAAACTGCCATGTTGACCAGGCAAGTTAAACCTCTTGCCAGATCCAAACCTTCTTTTTTAATACATATAAATCACCCCTAGGGTAGATCCTGGACAGCCCAGAGGGCAGGGTGAAATGTATTTTAAAAGTATGATATGTACATTTAAGTTTTACATTTCCTGGTAGCTACAAACTCTTACATTGGTTTTTCACGACTGCAAGGCCTATATTGCCCGTAGGATAACATTGGAGTTACCTCATTACATTTAATAAGTGTAATTGCCAAATGAGAAGATATAACTGGATCAAGTTGGTGTCTCTGGGATCCTAGTTTAAAATTGTAACATGGTGAAGTTGGACTTTAAATTAGAAAACTGAAAATGGCACTTTTAGAAAGTGGGCATTTGTTTGCACTAGCCATTTGGTGCCTGCAGTCTGTCTCTTGTCACATGTTTGGGTGCAGTTGGCAGTTGGGCTTTGTGTATTCCGTCTAGACAGCCACACACAATGTGAGCATAGGTGTGACTTGATGCCATCCTGACAGAATGGGAGGGAGGCGAAGGGCAGAGCCTCACTTACACCCGAATAGGCAGTGTCCTGTCCACAAACAAAGAGATGCATACTCCTCTGTAGTGAGTCTGGAGGCAGGGTAGTAAGGGAGGGTATCTGTGCACTTCAAAAGCATCTATTTGAAGTCTCCCCACTTCAAAGACCAATCTGGGTATAAGAGCTGGACCTCAGACACAACTTTATCAGTACAGTTCTGGACCTGTGGAGACTCTGCCAGAGAGAAGGACTTCTCTGCTGCTGAAAGGACTGCCACTCTGCTCTACTGCTACTCTGTTGGACTTCTTTAGTGCTGTACTGCCTCTGCCCTCTTGCCTGAGTGAGAAGGACTGGACCTGCATGTCTGACTGCAGAACCCAGAGTGACTATAAGAACTAGTTGGCTGGCCTCCTGATCTGAAGCCTCATGGATATAACAGGCTTCCAATAACCTTGCATCTGCACCTGAACTCTGCCATCTGTGAGTCTACCATGCCAAGTGGTGCCACCCCAATCCTAGACCCTTGGAAGTGGACCTAAGGTGTTTACCAGTAGAACGGACGCATCTTCTTGACCAGCTCATCCTCTTGCTGAACTATCTACTCAGCTGGGCGGTACATTCTCAAGAAAGAACCAACACATTGCTACTCTTTTATTGCTTACGCCTGACATAGAAGCTTTGCAGTGATCTTAGCATCTTCGGAACCGCTGCATTGCTGACAGTGCAGCAAATCCCCAATTCAGGTCCTTGCATCCCTCGTTGATGGCAGCTCGACGATGATGTTGACCTCCGAATTGCATCTTAGCGGCTCATCTAAACTGACACATCACCCCAGATGCGGCCGCAAACTCGACGCCCCATCTTTGCATCACAAGCTCCCTTCAATGGGATCCTCAATGACAACGCACATGAACTCACACCTCAGTATAGCATCTCAGAACCGACACATTGCTTCAACTACTCTACGCTTTGCCTCCTATGCATGGAACACTCCGCAACCAGGATTGAAGGTACTTTGTTTAGCGCACCTAACATAATACCTGTAGCTGGCCCACCCTCCATCACGTTTGGGCTGAACTTGTGACTTTGTCCCGGCCCAGCCCGACCGGATTTCTCTTGTTGGCGCTTTGTGTTTTTTGGTGCTACTTTAACTTATATCATAAAAATGTAATATCTCTGGTTTTCCTGAATAAAGTTTTTGTCATTTTGTACTTCGTTAATTTATTAAAATATAGTTTCTTTTTCAAAACTCGTGTGGGATCTTTCTGTGTGTTTTTTTCTCAGTTTTTACTGTTTGAAGTGTTGCACAATAATTTACACGTTGCCTTCAAGTTAAGCCTGATTGCTCCAAGCTACCAGAAGGGGAGCACAGGTTAATTTGGGGATTACTGGTTACTTACCCTGACTAGGATTGTGGCTACTGCTTGTCCCGGGCTCACACTCTAGTTAAACAGGAACGCAATTTCTAACAATGGCTAACTTGCTGCATTTTATCTTTTTAGCTGAGCATGACTAATGCATTTGTAATTACTGTACTAATAGGGACAGTCTTTTACTTAAATGATTGAATGATTTTTAAATTGCATTGAGCATTTCGGAACCTTTCTGCATTACTTATACTTATTATTGTTATTTTGTTCTCTGTAATCTACGAAAATATAAAGGGGCAGATTTACAAGTCCCTTGCGCCACGTTTACACTGCCTTGCGTGAAGCAACAGCGGCGTAAACGTGGCGCATCCCTGCGAGGCATTTACAACGTGACACATCTAGGGAGATGCGTCATGTTATAAAGCCCAGTGCCACAATGGGGGCGTTCCCACGCAGGGTGGGTGTTCCGGCGCCTGTGCGCCTCGCAAAAGTGCCTGCGTGAAATCTACAAGATTTCACGCAGGCACTTCCGCCATGATGCTACGTCAATTCCTTATACCTGCTTGAAGCAGGCGTAAGGACTGACGCAGTATGTTAACTATTGGGCGGCCCTGAGCATTGCTGGAGTTGCATCGCGCTTGTGACGCAACTCCAGCGATGCGCCGCCCTTGCTTCACGAGATGCGTCACGTATCTGCCTACCCTTGCGCCATGGCGCACCGCATTGTAAATGTGGCGCATCTGCTGTGACGCAAGGGTAGTTTTGCGTGAGGCATTTGTTCTGGCGCAACTCTGCTGAAATGCAGAGATGCGCCAGAACTCGTAAATATGCCCCAAAGTGCTTTGGCTCTAGTTATGTACGCTGACTAATATTAAAGTATTGTTGTTGTATTTTTTCTAAACTTTGAATTCTGCATCATCAATACTGATTTTTCATACTCAAAAGTGGGAAGAATCAGACTATTGCACACATTGTAAGGGACTTCCTCCACAACCCCAACTTCAATCAAATCACGAACAATATGTATGAGTGCTTCTTCACCCTCTTGTGAAATTTTATACTGGGGCAAACATGGTAATAAAGCACCCTCCTTGACACTAATGTGCACTGGTGGAATAATCATCTGCCCTACATCAGTGTCCGAAGTAGCCCACAAAACACTTGGGAGTGAAGCTAATGCAGTATCCTCTTTAAGAAGACAAGATCTTTCGGGCACAGGGTAATTCTCATTCATAATAACACGCACTCCTTCAGGAGCACAGCGTATTGTAGCTCTAAAATACTTAAGCATGCCAAGACCCACAATATTGTCTGGCGTGTTTGGTGAAAGCAAAAACGGGCATGGAGCAGTAAACTTGTCAACATGGAATGCAAGTGGTTGTGACAATGGGCTAAGGGAGGGCGTTCCATCAAACCCTACCAATGTAATGGTTGAGCCAGACAGGGAAGCCCTTGGAACTAATTGTTTAGACAAGGTGCTACGAGTAGCTCCTGTATCAACCAGAAACCAATCAGGAGAACCCAAAACATGTGCTGTAATATAGGGACCCCTCTGATCCACTGGAACTTCAACCGATTCTTTACCCCATCCTAGGCAATCCTATGCATAAGCAGAATCATGAAAATCAGATGACGCGCAATCAGATATTTGATATTGGTTTCAAAGGTGTTAAACCCATTCTTTCTTCGTTCATTAGAATCAAAACTAGCACAATCATTCGTGCTCCCTCTAGGCCCTGAGTGTCCTGAACCATTTCTCATTTAAGTCGTAAGTATTTTATTTGTTGATTAATTAAAATCATTACAAACAAGAATAGATAAAAGCAACCTACATAAACAAACATATACTATGCACAGAGTTATAATCATTTTAAAATGATCATCTAAAATTGCATTAATACAGTCAATTCCATAATAATGTTTAAGTGTTTACACACTGATTAAAATACAGGTATTAACTAGAGTACAATATATTAGCAGCAATCACTGTTATAGCAGCATTTAACTTAAAGTGACAGTGTTAGCATTTCTCATTTGTCCTCAACTGAGTTGAATTTGCTGGGCACGTAATACCGGACAATCAGAAAGCCAGTGTCCAAAATGTTTGCAATACGCACACTGGTCAACTGACAGATTAAAACGAGTGAAAGACGAACCATAGGATCCACGTCTACCTCTATCATTGCCTCTAGAAGGCGGACCATAAGCTTGAGCCATCATAACTTTTGTTTTCAATTCTTTAGTCTTTTTATCTTCATTACCCTTTGCTTCTAACTCCTGGCGTCCGTAATACTGAGCCATAGTTAAAAGAGAAACCGGAGAAGAGGTAGTCCATGTACTCTCACTAGCTTTTCAGCGACTGGCTATTTCTGGCAGCCAGTTGGCGACATATTTATCAATGAACAGATGTCTGCCTGTATCATCCGTTAAAGACTGGCCATGGAAATCATGAAATGCTTACTCAAAGCGCGTAAAGAAATCTGACACTGACTCATCTACCTTTTGTTTGCACAAGGCTAATATAGTCCAATCTATCTTTTTAGAGGGAACAATCATTTTTAATTCAACTAATATAGCTGCTGGAAGATCTAGAATTAGTCAACATGGTTTCTGTGCGGGTTCTCTTTCTGAATCTGCTAATTCTATATCTTTCCATAACGCCCCGAAAGTCACATTATAATCAACTTTACGAATAGTTCTCCACATATCAGGGGGTAGGATCAATCAAAAAAAAAATTGATATCAGGCAGTGTCATAGTACAAGAGCTAATAGCACCCTCAAGTTCCTCATAAAAGGCTGCTGGATGTTTACGCAGATCAGGCAATGCAGTCTTAAGAGCCATAACATCCACTCTACTGGAGTATAAACCTAATTATAAACAAAATACCCCTTTGAATAAGCAGAAGATTTATTATCATCGGTTCCCTTGCCTTTAGGAGAAATGTACAAGGGGGCGGCTTCCCGCATAGGTTTCCCATGAACTATGATAGTCTTATCCGATCCGAAGATAGAGGCTCCAACCGTGCCGGTCTGAGTTGTATGCGCAGCTCATCCGCTGCCTTTTTCTCCAGCCGTAGTCGAGCTACCTCAGCACGTATTTTAACCAAACGCCTGATTGAGTCAGCTACCTGGGGAAAGAGAAAAAGACCATCAGGCATGTTCGTACAATCCTGCGCCACATCGATAAGCTCAAATTCTCCTGAATATTTCCTATACCATTCAATAACTTCTCCAGCAAATGCTTCCGTAAAATATACTTGCTCCTTCTCCAACTAATCTTTCATATCATGTAAGAGTTAAGGGGCAGAAGCAATATTAAGAGTGGCTGTACGAGCAGCAGTTCTAAGGTCAGCATAGCGCGCAGCAGGAATCATAGAACGAGTGTCTTGCGCTTTATCCTGATCTTCAGGAGATTTCTCATCGGGCTTATTAGGAACAGAAGGGAAAATATAGGGAGGTGGAGAACGATCTAATAAGAAATCGTCATGTTATTTATTAAGGATAGGATAAAGGGGTTGCCTAACAGTGTACTGGCCAGTTACCTGTAAATTGCGCTCCCTTTCTTCTCTTTCTTTTAATTCTTTTGTTTCCTTGTCCTTTAACTCTAAGGCTTTCGCGTGAATGGTTTTACGTGGTTCTTTTTCAATTAAGGCTTTCTCACGCTTCATTCGATCACGTACTCCTTTCTCCCACATTCGTGCACAATCAAACATATCTTTTCTAGATTTTCGCTGTAACATACACTGCTCCACATACTGAATCTTTCGTAAATCAAATGACCAATGCATAGGCCAACACAACTCTGGATCCTTTTTAGTGTATTTATTCCATAACGTACTGTACATTATGGAAGAAAGACCATACTTAATATACATATCCCAATTAGGCGTCCCCTCTGGGGGAGCTGGTTGAGCTTCGTCGAGTTTCAAACTGGTACCACTACAAAGGCAACACATCCTACGAAGTGCGCTGAAAACAGGCATGCCAAAAATAATGCAAAATATGCAATATTATAATCAAAGTAGCGCTTAAAGTATCTACGTATGTTGCGCCGTTCAAACAAATATAAAGTAGAGATAAATCTCCTCATGACCTGCGTATATAAATTTCAATTTATATATGTTTTTTTTCAAACAAAATCAAATGTTAGCTAACGCATACAAAGAGCCACAATAAGTGTTGCTAAACTATCTTACCAATCCAAGGCATTACATTCACAGCAAGGGCTGTATTAAACAACTCTTACCAATCCTGTTAATGTCCAGATTCCAACTGCCAAGTTCTCAAATCGACCAAACGGTCTCTGCACAGCGAATCAACAGAAGAGATCTGTCGAGGACCGGCACCACATGGATGGTCAGATCAGAAAGAAAGGAAAAATGCCGTAGATGCCAAGACTCGGATCTCCTCTGGCAGTGATCATGTCCAAAGCGAGTTTCCAATCCTTCGTTTCGACCAGTCCTTCGGACATCCGAGTCGCCGATGAGCCCCACGTGGAAGCGCCAATTTGCGGTATCGAGTCTCAGCAAGGCCTAATTGTGCAGCTTTAAAGCCCTCAAATTATAGAATTGAAGTTGGCACGGAAACTGGAATAGAAAATATACATTTATTAAGACCTCATGAGGTGGAACTACAGTCACACAGTACCCTTAGGCAATGCATGAAGTAGCACACAGGATGGAAGGCACATGGGGCTCAAAAGAAGGCGGTACACATACTGAAATGGGTTTTATGTACATATAAGGACATTTTTAGAGACCACATTCAACAAGTAGGAGGAGCCAACAGTTGACCAATTGGGGTAAACACATGCTTAACAGTGATGGATCAGAAATAGATGTGGCTCGACTGAGCATGCGTGTAATTGGCAGAAGCTAAATATAACTTGTTTCTAGGAAGAATACACAGCAGTTAACAGAGAAGTAAGACAGAGCACATGGTGAACACGAGGTAGCACATGGCATACAAAATGGCTGACAGAAATACAAAATGGCTTCCAAGAAACGGGCAAGATACCATCGGAAAACTCACTGGTATCAAATGCTAACCTGCTCGCTGTCAATTTACGACAGGGTGAAAGAGTACCTGGAGCAATGGGAAGATTTCCTGGCCAAGTTCAATGGTTGTCATGATCGGTCAAATGGCGCCTACCTGACTACAACTACCAGAATGAAAAGGTAGTGGGAGGAGTTCATGGAGATGTACCCCAGCGCAACACCAGGGCGCGCTGTATGTGATTAATTTTCTGAACCTTGTTTGTTTCCTGTATGCGTTCCTCACGAAGGAACTGTTGTTTGGATTATTGGGAGAAGGACCGCTTTTCTGGTGGCAAAGCGTTCCTGAGTTAAGGGACTCTACTTGCAAACCTCCGGAAGGAAAAGACCTTTGTTCCAGTCCTTCCTGCTAGCGGCTGCAGCGGGAAAGGACTCACGTGTTCTCGGCGGAGATGCGTTGCTCTGAGCTCGGTGAAGACGGAAAGAGCTCTGTTACGTTTTTCCGCACTGGTTCCCTTCCCGCTTGCGGCTGCAGCGTGGAAGGGTTTTGGCAGTACGTGTTCTTGGGTGAGACACAGCATACCGGATCCAGGTAACGGCGGACGGATATCATCTGTTGTTTTGCACTCGCTCCATTCCCACTTGCGGCTGCAGCGGGGAAGGGATTAGTTTGAGATTCAGTGCAGTCACAAACATTGGACATGACATCCTGCCTGCAAAGTTTGAGTACAACTTATTATTGAAAGCAACACGCCGGTAAGCCTCGGAGGAGGTTGGAACTTGTACTTTGTTCTACCTATTTTTTAGTGTTCCGTTTATTTGGGCCCAGCTAGGAATACTTGGTTTGTTTTCTTTTTGTTCTTATCTTGGATGGCCTGTTAGCAGTGACTTGGATTAACAGAAGCCTTGTCCTTCAGTATACTGCAGTAACTTCATTCCTTCCAGTGAAATTTCGGATACTGGGTTACTGGAGAGAGATATTTATTGTTTCTGGGGCAGCGAGAAAAAGGGTATATTTGTTTAGGAGTTAATGATATTCCATCCCTGAGTACCTGTGAACTGGAACTAATTCTGGGCTTGTCTTTTAGGAAGCCACCACAAAGTAGAGAAGTATCTGCTAACTAGAGAGGAAGGGCTTACCTTCTGATTGATGTGGTAGGTAGAGGTTCATTAGCGAGAATGTATGAGAGTATTTAGGATTGGATGCTTTAACCTTTGTTTTCTTTTGTAGTTTCAGCTATCCCTTCCGTTGCTGTCCCTTCCCTTACCCTTTTTCCTCGCTTGATTACCTCTACGCTCTGTGTTGTTGCAATAGTCAGAGTGTGGGGAAGTCAGGAGGTGGACCCCTTTCAGCATCACCCTGATCCCGAGGAGAAGACAACTGTGACAATGGTACCCTCATGTGGCGGGAACCCTGGGTGCCGGCTGATCAACTTGAACTTTACACCGATGCAGCAGGCAGCCATGGTTTTGGGGCTATTCTGGGGACAGCATGGGTGGCAGCAAGATGGCCGGACAGCTGGCATCAGAAGGGACTAATAGGCAACATCACATTGCTGGAACTGTTTCCCATAGTGGTGGCATTTACCTAATGGGGCCATGAGCTTGCCAATAGGCAGATAATCCTTTGGTCTGACAATCATGTGGTGGTACAGGCGGTAAACGTAGGGACATCAAATTGCGCGAAGGTGGACAAGCTGCTGCAGAAGCTAGGCAGCTGCCAGCTGAACGCAAACATAGCCATTAAGGTAAGACACGTCATGGGGCTAGATAACGCAATAGCTGGTTTAATTTCTCAATGTTAGTGGGGCAAGTTCAGGGAGCTGGCACCAGAAGAAGACCAAATCATGGTACCGATGCCAGAGGGCATATGGGATCTGGTGGACATGTCATAAGGACTTTACTAAACAATGGTCTGGCCCCCAAGATAAGGAACTGTTACAGTAAGTGCTGGGCCCCCTTCACAGACATAACAGCTGCCAGGTAAGTGCAGGCCATTGGGCAAGAGGAAGTGATTGCATTCATCGAATGGGCATTCCGGAGGGGGGGGGTGTCATGGGCACAGGCACACCTGAGCGCGGTCGCGCACTACGCAAAGCTTGTACCGCGGGGGCAACACGTTCTTTCCTCTGTAGAATGGCCCAGAAGGGCTGGGGCAGACTGCAGGCCAAAAGTAAAGATAAGAAGCAGATCATTGACTTTGCAGTCCTAAAACAGGTGATAGGCACCTTGGCAGAGGTATGCAATAGGGTCCAGACGCAGAAGTTATTTAGTTCGGCATTCGCAGTAGCCTTCTTCAGGGCATAAAGTGTCAGTGAACTAGTCGCCCCAGCAAAAGGAGACCCACGAACAGCATGCATACACATCGCAGACCTTCAGATAGTGGCAGGGCATATGGTAATCCATTTGCGCCGATCAAAAGCAGACCAGTCAGGCAAAGGGAAGTACACCAGGATTGAGTGCATCAAAGATAAGTCATGCTGCCCAGTATGCTTAATCCGGGCCTACATGGGTCAAGTAGGGTATTCACAGGGGCCAATATTTACACATAGGGACGAGTCTTACCTGAGCTGGTTTCAGTTCATAGTGATCATTCGAAGATTCCTGGAGAAGGCGGGTTTCCCATCAAGAGAATATGGATCACACTCCTTCCGAATAGGGGCTGCAACCACAGCTGCAGGCCTGTGCTTTGGGGCTGATCAAAGGAGGTGGGGCGAGGGGCATTCAAGAGATACATACGACCGCTTACAAAGTCTTGGCTTTTCCTCACTCCCGCTTTCTAGGTCTGTTCAGAGGGTTGCAGGAAGATATGGATTGTGGGGCACTCGTACATAACCTAGGCTCAACAGTGGGTGGCAACACAGCAAGATTTCGGAGGGATATGGCTCCAGAGTACAAAGATGACATGGCTGGGCCAATCCGGAATGAAGTAGGACCAGTTGCTCCGTGTGGTGCAGAGGACACTCAGGCAAGGCGAGGGGCCAGATGCGATAGTGGTGCGCCTAGGGGGTAATGACCAAGTGGCCATCAGGAGGAGAGGCTTACTGGAAAAAATGGTCAATGACCTGGCATCACTAGCTAGGTTAACCCGCCCGGTAAACATAATATGGTCTGAAATTATAGCACACAGGGCATGGAGGGCGGCCATAGACCATGGTGCGGTGGAAAAATCAAGATGCAAACTGAACATCACCATGGCAAAAATATGCAGGGCCAACAGCTAGGGTTTCATTAGGCATGGTCTGATCAACCTGAGGTCCCAGGGATACCACTTGGAAGATGGGGTCCACCTGATGGGGGTAGGCATGGACATGTTCACACTCAACACAGTGGAGGTTCTGGAGCAACTGGGTTTCTCTTGAGCAAGGGCACAGGAGGTGACAAAGGGGAGCTGCTGCTGATCGTGGAACCATCCGCAGCATAGTGGAAGAAACCCGGAAAAAGATCCAAAGGGGAAAGTACCATAGGTAGAAGAGCCGCTCAAACATTACCCTTGGGATGTTTCATGGCAGGGACACTGGGTGAGCAATTGACAACACACAGCATAGGCAGAGTAGAAGAGAGGCTCGCACAGTGTCCTTGGGATGCCACACAGCAGGGACACGGGGGAGCAGGGGAAGGGGTGAGCAAGGGTCCAGGGGAAGCGAAATGGCACTTTCAGCGCTGGCCGGTCCTAACAGACAGTCACAAATTGGTAGCAAGAGAAGACTGGAACCGTAAACACTGAGGCCTTAAACAGCGGGCACCTCGAACAAAGGCAGTGCTGACAAAAAGGACAACGACAAGCATGGGAAATGATGCAGGATGTATATTGACATGGATGTTTATGAATGACCAACCAATAAGTTGTGAAACGTTTAATCCATATGTTGAATAAACTGCGGCTTTTTATACACCATAGCTTGTTCTCACAGGAATGACTATATGAGGAAAGGTCGCAAGCGGGTAAGGGCGAAGAGGAGAGGGGTGAAGTCACCCCCTGGGAGGTGTTGGGACACAGGCAGGGAAGGCAAAGCCAGCTGGTCCCAATAGGGGTCCGTAAGAAACTCCCCCGGGTGCGTGAACCACCCTCCAATCCCATGAAAAGAGAGGGAGCGCCGGATTGGGTGCCGCGAAAACAAGTACTGGTTGGCCAATAGGGGCCAAAAGAGGAAAGCTCTGGGGGTTCAAAAGAGGCATAGGGTCCCCCTTTTTACCACAGAAACTCCCTTGTCGCAGTGGAATCCCACCCACCCACAACAAAAGAAGCAGTCATCGCAGCCGCTGAGTCATTGAAAGGGAGGGGGGAAGAACCCAAAAAAAGATCCAAAGGGGAAAGTACCATAGGCAGAAGAGCTCACACAGGGACACAGGGTGAGCAATTGACAACACACAGCACAGGTAGAGTAGAAAAGAGGCTCGCACAGTGTCTTTGGGATGTCGCACAGCAGGGACACTGGGGAGCAGGCGAAGGGGCCATCAAGGGTCCAGGGGAAGCGGAACAGCACTTGCAGCTCAGTCCAGGCAAGTCCTTACGGATGGTCACAAATCGTTAGCAAGGGAAGTCTGGAACTAAGTGCTGCCTTTTATACACCATGGGGCAGATTTATGAGGCCCTTGCGCCACGTTTAAGCCGCTGTTGCGTCACGCAAGGCGGCGTAAACGTGACGCATCCCTACGAACGATTTACAACGTGACGCATCTAGGCAGATGCGTCAAGTTGTAAAGCCCTGCGCCGCTTGTGGGCGTTCCGGCGCAGGGTGGGCGTTCCGGGGCAGGTGCGCCTCGCAAAAGTGGCTGAGTGAAATCTATGAGATTTCACTCAGTCACTTTTCAGCCAATGCTGCGTCAAAAGCCTGCGCCTGCTTGAAGCAGGCGTAGGTCTTGACGCAGCATTGTTAAAATGGGGCAACCCCGAGCCTTGCTGGAGCTGCGTCGCGCTTGCGACGCAACTCCAGCAATGCGACACATTTCCGGCACAGATGCGTCACGCATCTGTGCCGTTTTTGCACCATGGTGCGCCGCATTATAAATGCGGCGCACCATGGCTGTCGGAGCTGTGGCGCACTGTGGCGCATGTTAACTGGCGCATCCCTGGGGATGCGCCAGTTAACATAAATCTGCCCCCATATCTTGTTGTCACAGGAAAGACTTTATGGGGAAGGGTCACATGCAGGTAAGGCCAGAGAGGGGACGAGTGACCTCGCCCCATGTGAGGTGTTTGAACTGTAGAAATGGGGTAGCAGTGGTGTGGGGTCTTTTATGCTTCTGAGTTCGCGCCCATGGAGCTAGACAGCTCAATGTTTGTGGTTGCTGTTTTTGCTATCTTTGAGTATTGTTACTCATTGGTTCCTGACTGACAAACTCAAATGGTTACCAATCATCTATCTGACTTTTGTTGCTACAACAGCAGAGTATCTAGTCCAATAGGTAATGACATCGGCCCTTCTGAGAGGCGTTCATTCAGTTAAAGTACGTCAGTGTTGTTTAGGCCACAAGGGCGCTTTTTCAGAAAGATGGGACCAGTACCACTCCAATTCGCATCGGGTCATTTCCATCATTTATTTTTCATATAGGTAACCAGATTTCTCAAAACTATCAGGTTTTAAGGGATGAAGTTTTTTTTGGGTCTGGAAGTATTGCGTTATTTCAATGTGACGCACTTTCAAAATGCAAAATACTTTCAAATCCACTTTCATAAATGCCTGCCATGTTAAAACCAATGTAGCTGGAAATAGAGAACTACAAAAACAATTACTAAATCAAACAAACGTGTTCATTTTATTCAGTGCACCATTTTAGGAAGCAGCCTCTAATAAATAAGTTTTGAAATACTGTTTCGGGAAATGGCACTCTGGGGCATATTACCAACAACTAGCGATAATTTTTGTCTCTAACTTGTTTAGAGACAAAAATTATCGCCGCACATCGGCGATTTTTATCGCAGATAAACCTTGCTATTAACAAGGTTTATCGCAAATGCGATAAAAAACGGCCGAAATGCATGAATATCGCTGAAAAGTCAGCGATATTCATGCATTATCGAGCAAATGCTCTTAGCCATGTTATCCACCTCCCATTGGATAACATGGCTAAGAACTGCTCAGGGCAGGTGTTAGCTTTTGGAGATATTCCCGCTTAGCGCGAATATCTCCAAAAGTTGGTAATAGGAGATAGCGATGTTAGCAACTGTTTTCAGTCTCTAACATCTTGGCACGCCCACTTTGCATCTCATTAGTGATAAATATCACTGACATGCAAAGTGGGGCCCAAGATGGTCGCTATCTCCTACTAGCTGTCGCTAACTGGTGTTAGCGAAAGCTTGGTAATAGGGAGATAATTTTATCTCCGCTTTCCTGGCTTTTAAAGCCAAAAAAGCGGAGATAAACCCCCTTGATAATATGCCCCTCTGTCTTTTGTCATGCTTTCAGAGTCTCGATATCGATCAGAAAGCTTATCTTCATGCAAATAGGAATTATCTCAGATTCTTCAGCTGTCATTTCTCTCCTAAAACATACTGCTGACATTTCAACGCTATCCTTTTTAGCTGCACACAAGTCCCCCGTTTGCCTGTTGCTGATTTTCCTCTTTATTGTCTGCCAAGTCTTTTTATTTTCCAAGCATGAATTACGAAACAGTGGATATTACTGGCGACTGGTGACATTTGAAAGTGGAGAGGAGTATAAGTTCGAAATGAGAGTCCGTGGCCAGCGAGTATAATAAGGTAGATTCGAAGGGCGGTTCGTCTCATGGGGGAAAATTTGAGTCGGAAAATGGTGCATTTATAAGCAAATTTGAGAAAGCAAGAGAGTTAATAAAGCAATTGTGAAAGTGTAGTTATGGCTCCATAAAGAGGTTTAATGATATAGGTAGCTGCTTATTTAGTATAACCACAGAACTTCATAACAGACTTTGAGATAACAATGCAGTGAATCTGTGAATGAAACATTGCTAAGGCCTGTAGAAGGTGTAGTAGTCTTCAGATTGTCTCAGTCATACATTTTGTGCTCATTCTACATTAGACACATGCATCTTTTTCTTTCCACAGCTCGTCCACATGCATATCCTAACTTCAGCAACTCCTTTCACTGACTACTGAATACACTTCCTTACATCTCCTTCACTTTACAACCACCAGTCACACAAGGGACCAACTCACCGGTAAGAACTGTATTTTCACTTAATTTTGCCTTCTCAATAATTTGGCAACTGTGTACCTCCTTAACACACAGTTGCACAGAATCCCAATTACAGCTGGAAAAAGTGACCATTGCTCTGTTTGTTCAGCAGTGAGGCTAGGAATTGGATGACCAAGTATTCTGAACACCTTTTTGACCCACTGACAGGCACTGGGAGAAATTCCCAATGCCTTCAGCCTCTGCTCCAGAGCTCTCCATGGTGGCCTGTTATCTTCCATTGTAATAAAGTTAGCCAAATTTAGAAGAAGGTGTAGGCTTCATCAGTGAAGCCCTAGGATGCACTCTACAACAATAATTTGCCACAACTACCACCGCTCACATCACAACAGATGTAGCCACACAACAAGACAGGCACCTACGAGACTTCCTCCTGACGACAGCAGTCAAAACAGTACTAGCCAAGTGGAAAGACACAACCAAAGCCACATTCAAGCGGTGGCTAAACGTAGTCACATTCCTAAGAGGGACAGACATCACAGCACTAAGACAAACACCATGGAAGAACCCCGACCGTACAATGTGGTCATCACTAGACAAATACTTTGGCTAATACAACCTTCATAAATCTATATAAAAAAAAAGCCTGAAGGTGCCTCAGTTCAAAGCATGAGAAAAGAGATTGCATGGCAAGCAGAGGTCTGTACCTCACAATTTCTGCCACAAAAACATCATGGGGCAGATTTACAAGCCCCTTGTGCCACCGGTGCATCACGTTGCATGACGCACTGGTGGCGAGTGATATTTACAAGCACAGGTAAAGACACCCTGTGTGACTTAACCTGTGCCTGTAATTATTGCCACTGTTCACGCAACATTTTGCGTGTTAGGAGCGTGACATGGATGTTGCTGTGGGTATTTCAATGCAACACCCATATCCACTGATGCATTTATAGATTTATGAGAAATCGTAAATCTGCAAATGCGTCAGAATGCTAAGCCACCCAAGGGGTGGCGTAGCGAGGTGCAACGAGGAGAAATGTTTTAATTTCTCCTCGTCTGCTTTCTCTTTCAATGCGTGCTGCATTCTGCAGCACACATTGGAAGAGGAAATCACCTCAATTGATTGTTTTTGTGCAGGAAGGTGTCCCTTCCTGCACAAAAACAATCTCCCCATGACGCAGGCATCCTTGCACCATGGTGCAAGGGTGCCTGGGTTGGCGCATGGCAGCAGTTTGTGCACCAGCGCAGGGGGAAGCACAGAGATGCAACATATTGTTGTAAATATGTCGCATCCATGCGCTTCGAAACTAACACAGCGCGGCGCAGCAAAATGACGTGATGCACTGCGCTACATTAGTTTCTTGTAGATCTGTCCCCATGTTTTTTAATCTGCTAAACGCAACCATAATACATACGTGTGCTGACATAGAGAGAGCATATTCATATTTCCAGTCAGAGCATAGTCATTACATGCCATTGTTGCTTCTGAAAGTCAGGTTAAAGACAGAAAAGCTGGGTAGAAATAGATCCATTTTGGTAAAATAGAAAGTCTAACCTCAGACTGAAAAAATACTTTGTTGTGTAAGTGTTACAAATCGAATAAGTATAACAGAAAATCGCTTCTTTTAATTACATGTGATATTTGGGTGTAGCACTAACCCTGCTGTGCTTTTTGTATATTCCCAGCTGTTTTATTAGCTTTATTTGTGATGCCTTCGATTTGCAACCACATGTCGGGTTACCTACAAGATGGGTCTGGTTTTCCTTTGTTCATGATAGCTCACAGCCTCCGTCAAATGAATGTGAACGGTATTATCACCGAATACTGCAACTTTACTTCTTTTTGTTTGGCTTAGAAAGAGCGGTGGCCATGTCTGAACTAGGGTGGCAGAGTGAGCTAAAGAATGATGATGGATTAAACCCAGATCAGTTGCCAGGGGGTGAGTGCTTGCATTGTTCAACACTCCGTCCATCATCCTCCTTTGGTTTTGCTTTGTTCGCCCTTAATTGGCAGGGTGTGCCCAGACGAGAGTCCCTCGCTCACCTTGCCACTGGATTCAAGCTAGCCTGGCTGATGATGGCTGATTAGCCAGAAACTGGTCCCAGGATGCTTGTTTCCGGTCCAGGGAAGACGTGGCTTGGCAGTTCGAGCTGGACTGTTCCCATGAGGCAGAGAGGCAGACTGATTTGCATATGGCCATGTCTGAACTTGGGTGGCGGTTTGAGCTAAAGAATGATGATGGATTAAATCCAGATCAGTTGACTGGGAGTGAGTGCTTGCATTGTTTAACACTCCGTCCTTCATCCCCTTTGGTTTTACTTTTAGAAAGTGGACATTTCTCTGCACTTACTGCTCTTTGTGCCTGACACCCTGTATCCAATACACATCTGGGGTGGGTGATAGCTACACTTTATGCATTCCCTCTAGACAGCCAGAAACACAGAAATGGCTGGACTAGACTGAGCACTCATCTGCATTCATCTGCAATCTGTTGGCCTTCCTGGGCTGGAAGGGTGAGAGGTGTCTCACACTTACATCTGAATAGGCTTTGTCTTGTCCTCACACAAAGCACTGATTTACCCTCCGGAGTTAGCCTGGCAGACATGACTGGGTTGAAAGGGTTCCTTGTGCACTTCAGAGAGTTCTTTTGAAGTACTGGGTCTCTGCCCCCCTAAAATGAGACACTTTTGCGTCTTGAAGTCAACCTCTGTCAACAGGACTGCTGAGCTGCTTAAAGGACTACATTGGACTGCTTTTCTGGAAATACTGTTTTTCTGTTTGTTGCCCTGCTGCCTGCTACTCCTGAGTCTTCTGGAAGGAGAGCAGGACACTGCCTTCCCTCTAAGTGATCTCCAAGGGCTTGCTGACTTGCTACATGTATTCTGAAGTCTCAGGGACACGAAAGACTGCCTGCAATTTTGCTGATGCTGCTGGACTCTGCCTTCTATGAGTCCTACCCTTGCCTGAGGTGCCCCTCCAAAATCTGAGCCGCAAAAGTGAGTTCTGCAGCTATTTTTATCACCTACAGCTCCTGGACCCCCTGAAACCAAGCTTTTGGGCTCTTCGCGACTGCAAACAGAACTGGCCTGTTTATACTGGGACTGCACCGCTCACTCAAAGGATGAGTGCAAGCTGCCGCAACGTCATCTCCTCACACAGTAAGCATTCAGCACCCATGAACACGGGCCCCGTCTGCCATCCACAACACCCAACTGACTATTCATGCCTACAGGATCATCACTTGTGATGCTCTACTTGCTCCAAGCGATCGTCTCCCTCACAAGCAGGCCTCTTTAGTCAGCTTCAGTAGGTAAATCTTCAGCGGAACCTGTTTTGAACTGTATCTAACCCGTGCTCCATCATGGTAGGCCAGCACTTTGGATTTACCCCTGTCTAGCACAACCTAAAGTAACCTTTTAGCGCTATTGACTTCAAAGTACTGTTTTCGGTTTACTCTTTAAAAATGTATACTACGATTCTGCTTATTGGATTTTTATTCGTTTTGGTCTTTTTTTATTTATAAAAATATAATCTGTATTTTTATACCTGTATGGAGTCTTTTTGTGGTGTTTTCATTGTGTTACTGTGCATGTGTGTTAATACTTTACACAATGCCTCTTTAGATAAGTTTGACTGCTCTGTGCCAAGCTACCGGAGGGTGAGTACAGGTTATCTTTTGGTGTTTCTATAGCTTATCCTGACTAGAGTGGTGGCTCCTACCTGGCCTGAGTGCTTACCTCAGCCAACCAGGAATCACATTTTAACACTCCGGTATCAAAACGTTAATGTTGAATTCAGGGGATCATCTAGTAATTTCCTGTCATAGTGCACCCTTGCACATCTGGGTTAAAACGAGGGCTTGTAACAGTGAAATAAATCTTTGTTGGGGAAGTGTTAGGAGGGGTGTATTGTCATCAGCATAAAAGCTACAGGGGGGGTCATTAATTTTATCAGGGAGGCAGGCATCAGGTTACACACACACACACACACATGCACACACACAAATTCACAACACTTGCAAAAAATAAATACATTCATACATGCACACATGCACCAAACATTCAAAAATAAAAATCTTTCCTGCCCTGCAGCTCAAAGAGGAAAACCTTGGAGTTCCCGGGAGGGATGGGACTGCTTCCTCCTCTCATTGGCTGACATTGTGTCACCCAAATAGAGAAGGCAGCAGTCCCTCACTCATCACTGAGTGGGATGGGGTCAGTGAGATGGCAGACCCCACCAAATTCTGTAATGAGGTGTCTCTGATTGATTGTCAGCCCTGGGCAGTTCAGGGCTTAAAACTCTAGAAACCCAGGTGCGAGGCAATCAGTGACGTCCCCCCTCATCATGAGGGGCAGGGCCTTGAGCCACCTTTGCAAGGCTGAGGGGATCATGCCCACCGGGCTGTGAGAGCCTCATCCTGGCAATGTTCGCTCAGGCAGCCAGGAGTCTGGGCATTAAGCATATGTCTAACTCTGGGCTCCCTGACCTGAACAAGAAGAGTGTCTGTCAGGCTGACCTTTACTCAGCCTGACAGACAATTGTCTCCAAAAAAGGTGAGGAGGTGTGGCCCCTTCACCCCTACGGACATGCTGCTGCTGATGGGGGGAGTCCTTCCACCTCACCAAACCAGCAGGTTCAGTGCCCTATTTGTAGATGGGTAAACTGCTAGATTACTCTAGGCAGAGCATTTATTGTCTACACTGACAAAATTTGACCCAACACTCCATACTTCACAGTACCAAAGCATCGTAATAATGATTCTCCTGCCCCATTGAGAGCTCTGCTTTTTCTTGCCCCTGTTGGACATGAGAAGCATGGTGCAGATAGACAGAGAACGTTTTGAATGCCTCTAAAACACATAGAGAAACTTCCCTGAATGACAGAAGCATTTGATTCTTGTTCAGAGTGGGCTTAGGGCGGTGGCGAGCTGGATGAAGAACAACTGTCTCCAGCTCAACGCTAAGAAAACAGAGATCATGATCGTCGGTAAGAGATCGGAGCTATGGGGGGACAGGTGGTGGCCTACGGAGCTGGGGCCGGCCCCCCTTCCGGTCACGGAATTAAAGAACTTAGGAGTATGGATGGATCCCTCCCTCAGCTATGTAGGCCACACGAAGAAAACCGCGGCCTGTTGCTTTGGTATCTTACGGTCGCTTCGTCCTGTTCTGAAGTTCTTTGACCATCGCACCAGGCAGCTGATAGTCCAGGCTACAGTGTTATCTCGCCTGGACTACGCCAGCTCTCTTCTTTTAGGGTCCAATGTGGCTGAGATTACCCGCCTCCAACGCGTCCAGAACGCTGCGGCGAGAGCTATTGTGGGCCTACCCCGTACTTGTTCTGTCTCCAGCACATTGAGATCACTGCACTGGTTGCCTATCAAGGCCAGAATTCAGTTTAAAGTGCTGTGTGTGGCGTTCAAGATTTTGAGGGGGGTAGGTCCTCCAATTCTTGCGGACCTTCTGTCTTGGTATGTGCCTACTCGGCCCCTGAGATCCTTGGGCCATGCACTTACTGTGATTCCCCGATACAGACTGTGTCGGGTCGGTGGCCGTTCCTTCCGGGTCAGAGCAGCCGAGCTCTGGAACTCCCTTCCTGTAGAGATGCGGCTGTTAGACGATCTTTTAGTCTTTCGTAAAGTCTTAAAAACTTTTTTGTTCTAATAAATCTCTTTCCTCCTTTCTGTTATGTTTCCTGTGGTGTTGCATTTTTACCTGCCATGCGCCTGGACGCCCCTTAGCTGGGGCAGCAGTGCTCATTACAAATGTATGTAACATAACATAACATAACAGAGTAAGCATCAAAAGCTTTAAGAGTTATTTTTATATAAATAAAAAAGTTTGCTGACTAAGTGCATTCCACACAGCTTCCAGCCAGCAAACCTAAGGTCTGTAGCAGCAGCTCCCTTAACTACACAGAAATCACAGCCAGGCACACAGAGATCTATCAGTAGGACATAGAGTCCACTGATTTAAATGACCCGCCATGTTATTTACATATGAAGGTGACTTATTATAATATCATCTAAAGTGCTTAAGCAATAGTGAATATCCAGTAAAACAAGATTTCTGATTGCAGATGTTAACACACATTGAAGATGAATGATTGATGTTGCATTTATGAACATACAGTAACTTATATTGAGTTACACTGCAAATTTAAAAATTCAGTGATGACTACTAAAGAACTGGGACAATCTAAGTATACTGTTAGGATTAGCGTGTGATGGGAAAAAACTGAGTATGTCTAATGGAGGTAATATTTCTAATATGACGGCTTTTCTTGTCACAATGATGCCAACACTGTAATGCTTGCACTGGCATGTAAATGTATTTGTAAATGTATTTGAGCTTATATAGCGCACAGCTACCCACAAAGGGTTTCCCGGCGCTTGCTTAGGGAACCCGTCCTGGTATTCCCCTGTGAGATAACCCCGGCAGGGTATCCACAAGGTGAAAGCCAGGCATCCCGCCGCGAGGGGCCGTTGTGGAGATTAAGCAAGCTATTGCCCAGAGTCGCAGAGTGTGAACCTGTGAGTTGAGAAGGCACCGGAGCGAGAATTATCGAGTCCGTGGAATTTTTGAGCCCAAGACCCGCCGAGGCGGGGAATTGAACCCTGGTCCAGGGCCGATCTCAGCTTCCGGGTCTGCCGCCTCTAACCCCTGAGCCACACTTCTCCACATCATCATGGTGGTAGTACTTGTCTTACTACAGACATCCATCAAACCATGGTGCCTACTCTTGGTGTAATGATTATACCACCATAATTATTGGACCTGGCCCTTTTTGCAGGGTTATCTCCAAACTGTTTGCCTTCATCCTGTATTTTTTCTGACTTGTTTTTGTTGGTTTCATGACTCTGAACACTTTACCGCTGCTGATCAGTGCTAAAGTTCAGATGGTCTCTCTTATAAACTTGGTAAGTTTGGTCTACACCTGTTTGGCATTTTTAATTTACCTGTGAGTCCCTTGTACAGTGGTATCCCATATTCCCAGGGCCTGTAAATTAAATGCTACTAGTGGGCCTGCAGTGCTGCTTGCGTCACTCACCGAATTAGCCTTCAAACCTATCTCAGGCCTCTGCCGCTGCAGGGCATGCACATGCAGTTTACAGCCACAATGATGTGTCACTAAAAATGCCACTTCTGAAACTCCCCTTTTACTACGTATAGGTCAGCCGTGAGGTAGGCCACAGCTATCCCAATATAAATCGCAATCAACACACACTGCCCACACCACAATTACTCAATACCTGTTTTTGAAGGATAAGAAACCAATTTATTGTCACTTCACTAGACAGAGTTACTTTGTGTCCATTATTTTATATCTTTTTCATATTTGCAAAAACTCATAGCAGAAAAAAAGACAATAAATTCAAATATTTACAAGGCTAAATAGACTTTTTACATACAATAAAGACAAACATTATTTAACATTTCAACATCAAGCATTACAAAAAAATGATAATAATTATGTCACAAACAACAATTATTACAATCAATTAATGAGAGAAACTAAGTTCGGGGGGAAAAATATAAGTAACTCAATGACTTATAGACGCTTGAATACTGGACCAGCCAGTCCTAGTATCTTGAAAATGGTGATTTATTTCTCCCAAACAACACTGCCGACGCGTTTTTCAAGACCAGGCGCAAAGTCACTGGTCTTTCATCAGGGCTGTACATTCTTTGTATCTGCAAGATGCATAGACATTGTTTTACTTAACCTAGCATATGGATTCCTTATTTCCATACAATGGCTACAAACAGTTCTGGGCTACATACCAATTCTGTTTGAAGGAGGACTTCGTGAAGGGTCTTGTGGTGGTCCTGTTGCTAATTAATGTGGCCAGACAGGAATGCCTAAAGAGATTTTTTAAGATGTGTGTAAGTTGCAATTTTTGTCAGTTCGTTTCTCTAGTTACGAGAACAGATCAAAAGTGGAGGGGGGAAGCGTACCTTATTCTTTAAGAACTGCCGGATTGCGGCGGAATCAATTGTGCGGCGTGACCATCAAGGTTGGATCTACAATGTGGGGGAAACTTGCCTTACTAGCGAGGCAGTGTACAACCAGTGTGTAATGTTAGATAAAAATCTAACAATCAAGGAAGGTAGCCTACCTTCGTTCGTTTTCTTGTTCTCAAAAGAAAGGAGTGTCACTATCACCGTCCTGTTGAAAAAAAAAAACGCAACCATAGCAGTATATTCAAACGTGTGGTGGCACACGTTTAACGCTTAGTAAAGCAGTATGGGCCATTACCTGCTACTCAGCCACTGCTCGATAATGCTGGGGTCTGCTTTCTCTCAGTAAGATGGCCGCCGCTATTTCCTGTTTGTTTTATGCTCAAACCTGTGCGGGTGCATTCTGGGACTTGTGGTCCCATGTCTTTCAGACAGCTAACAAATGTACCCAGAAGGCACACAAATGAGCGTCCTATATCTGGCACATTAGCATGATCAAATTTGTGTTTCATAAAAGGCAAATTGGTGCTTACCCCAGGATATATTGGAACTGGTGTTGATATTGAAGCAACATATGACTCTAGCAGCCTGTAATTGTTTCACCATTCAAAGGACATCTCAAGGCCAAGGACCAAATCTAATGTCAGTTTCATGAAATAGATCACAAAAACCAAAGGACAAACCAGGGATGTCAAACCGATGCAAGTCAGGACAAAAGGGTTCCTTAAATTTAGTTATATATGTGCTATCTCAGACAGGTTATTGAGGCCAGTCTGTGCGCTATTAAACTTCAGAATCAGATAGGCCTCTTTCTGTAGCAGAACGGGCTCAACGTCATGGCATTTGGACTTAGAATTCATGGTGTACAGTACAGACCATTTGAACTCCGGTTCGATGTGGCCTTTTTCGCAAAAATGCTCAAACATTGGAGCAGACATAACTTGTCTCTTGATATGTGATCGGTGCTGGCTAATTCTTTGGTTCACTTGTTGGCTAGTTTTTCCAATATAAATTAATTGGCACGGACATAGTACCATGTACACAACATTCCTGGTTCTACAATTAGAGAACTCTTTGTGTCTCCACTTGGTGCCTTGATGAACAAACTCATCGCCTTCAATTGTGCTGGGACAAGCGACACAGTTGCCACACTTGTGATGGCCCTCAATCGGCTTGAGATTCCATTGCGCCAATAGATCGCTTTTGGGCTTAGGGATGACTATGTCAGCCCAAATGAGTTCTTGGCCAATACTGCGATTCTTTCTGTAGACCAAAATGGGTGTGGGGAATGGGCAGTTCAACCCCTCCAAAAGATGCCAGTTCTTTAGCACAGCTTGTCGTAGTTTGTGTGTGTCAGGACAGAAGGTTGTGACGCACACAAGTTTATTCAAGGGTGTGCGCTGTTTGGTTTGCAACAGGCATTCTCTAGGCGTATATTTAGCGCGCTTAAGAGAATGTTTAAGGAGCTTCCTAGGGTAACCCCGGTCTTGCATGGCACAGCAGAACGCTCGTGCGTGGCGCTCGTAGTCTTGTACATCAGAGCAATTGCTCCTAATTCGTAGTAATTGCCCATAGGGCAAATTTGCTTTTAAACTGCGCGGGTGTGAACTCCTGTGGTGTAAAATGGTATTCCTGTTGGTGTCTTTCTTAAACAACAATGTTACCAACCGTCTGTCTTCGCATCTTAGCTCAATGTCCAAAAAGGTCATGCGGCTAGAGCTATTCTCTATTGAAAATGTTATGTCTCTGTGTCTTGTGTTAAGCCATCCATGAAAGGCCATTAAGTCGGTCTGGCTCCCCCTGCCACAAGAGCCAGACATCATCTATGTACCAGTACCAGAAGCTCTAGAGGTCATGCAGCTATATCTGGACCTAAGAGAAAGACCACATTGGGTTCTTACTGCCTTTATTTTGGAACTGGCAGCAATAGCATTGAAGAGAAATTATTTTACCATCAATGGCCAGTTCTACATGCAAGTGAAGGGCACCGCCATGGGATGTCCGTATGCCCCAGAAATGACGGTGCTCTTCATGGCGCAGAATGAAGAAAAGTTTGTTGATACCAACAACCCTTTCAGACAACAAATTATACAGTGGTACCGGTACATAGACGACGTCTGGCTCCTGTGGCAGGGGAGCCAGACCGACTTATTGGCCTTTCACGGATGGCTTAACACAAGGCACAGAGACATAAAATTTTCAATAGAGAATAGCTCTAGCCGCATGACCTTTTTGGACATTGAGCTAAGATGCGAAGACAGACGGTTGGTAACATCGTTGTTTAAGAGAGACACCGACAGGAATACCATTTTACACCACAGGAGTGCACACCCGCGCAGTTTAAAAGCAAATTTGCCCTATGGGCAATTACTAAGAATTAGGTGCAATTGCTCTGATGTACAAGACTACGAGCGCCACGCACAAGCGTTCTGCTGTGACATGCAAGACCGGGGTTACCCTAGGAAGCTCCTTGTACATTCTCTTAAGCGTGCTAAATATACGCCTAGAGAATGCCTGTTGCAAACCAAACAGCGCAAACCCTTGAATAATCTTGTGTGCGTCACAACCTTCTGTCCTGACATACACAAACTACGACAAGCTGTGCTAAAGAACTGGCATCTTTTGGAGGGGTTGAAGTGCCCGTTCCCCAAACCCATTTTTGCCTACAGAAAGAATCGCAGTATTGGCCAAGAACTCATTCGGGCTGACATAGTCATCCCTAAGCACAAAAGCGATCTATTAGCGCAATGGAATCTCAAGCCGATTGAGGGCCATCACAAGTGTGGCAACTGTGTCGCTTGTCCCAGCACAATTGAAGGCGATGAGTTTGTTCATCAAGGCACCAAGTGGAGACACAAAGAGTTCTCTAATTGTAGAACCAGGAATGTTGTGTACATGGTACTATGTCCGTGCCAATTATTTTATATTGGAAAAATTAGCCAACAAGTGAACCAAAGAATTAGCCAGCACCGATCACGTATCAAGAGACAAGTTATGTCTGCTCCAATGGTTGAGCATTTTTGCAAAAAAGGCCACAACGAACAAGAGTTCAAATGGTCTGTACTGTACACCATGAATTCTAAGTCCAAATGCCATGACGTTGAGCGCTTTCTGCTACAGAAAGAGGCCTATCTGATTCTAAAGTTTAATAGCGCACAGACTGGCCTGAATAACCTGTCTGAGATAGCACATATATAACTAAATTTAAGGAACCTTTTTGTCCTGACTTGCATCTGTTTGACATCCCTGGTTTGTCCTTTAGTTTTTGTGATCTATTTCATGAAACTGACATTAGATTTGGTCCTTGGCCTTGAGATGTCCTTTGAATGGTGAAACAATTACAGGCTGCTAGAGTCATATGTTGCTTCAATATCCACACCAGGTCCAATATATCCGTGGGTAAGCACCAATTTGCCTTTTATTAAACACAAATTTGATCATGCTAATGTGCCAGAAATAGGACGCTCATTTGCGTGCCTTCCGGGTACATTTGTTAGCTGTGTGAAAGACATGGGACCACAAGTCCCAGAATGCACCCGCACAGGTTTGAGCATAAAACAAACAGGAAATAGCAGCAGCCATCTTTACTGAGAGAAAGCAGACCCTAGCATTATCGAGCAGTGGCTGAGTAGCAGGTAATAGCCCATACTGCTTTACTAACCTTTAAACTTGCGCCACCACACACTTGAATATACTGCTAAGGTCGCGTTTTGTTTTCAACAGGACGGTGATAGTGACACTCCTTTCTTTTGCGAACAAGAAAACGAACGAAGGTAGGCTACCTTCCTTGATTGTTAGATTTTATCTAACGTTACACACTGGTTGTACGCTGCCTCGCTAGTAACGCAAATTTCCCGCACATTGTAAATCCAACCTTGATGGTCACGCCACACAATTGATTCCGCCACAATCCGGCACTTCTTAAAGAATAAGGTACGCTTCCCCCCTCCACTTTTGATCTGTTCTCGTAACTAGAGAAACAAACGGACAAAAATTGCAACTTACACACATCTTAAAAAATTCCTTTAGGCATCCCTGTCTGGCCACATTATTTAGCAACAGGACCACCACAAGACCCTTCTCGAAGTCCTCCTTCAAACAGAATTGGTATGTAGCCCAGAACTGTTTGTAGCCATTTCATGGAATTAAGGAATCCACATGCTACGTTAAGTAAAACAATGTCTTTGCATCTTGCAGATACAAAGAATATACAGCCCTGATGAAAGACCAGTGACTTTACGCCTGGTCTTGAAACGCGTCGGCAGTGTTGTTTGGGAGAAATAAATCACCATTTTTAAGATACTAGGACCGGCTGGTCCAGTATTCAAGCGTCTAAAAGTCATTGAGTTACTTATATTTCCCCCCCCGAACTTAGTTTCTCTCATCAATTGATTGTAATAATTGTTGTTTGTGACATAATTATTATCATTTTTTTGTAATGCTTGATGTTGAAATGTTTTTTAATGTGTAAATAGTGTTTGTCTTTAATGTATGTACAAAGTCTATTTAGCCTTGTAAATATTTGAATTTATTGTCTTTTTTTCTGCTATGAGTTTTTGCAAATATGAAAAAGATATAAAATAATGGACACAATGTAACGCTGTCTAGGGAAGTGACAATACATTGGTTTCTTACCATTCAAAAACAGGTATTGAGTAATTGTGGTGTGGGCACTGTGTTTATTGCGATTTATATAGGGTCTAGCCCCCACCACGTAATGGACCTAACCCCTGTTTTTCACAACAGCTATCCCGATAGGCAGGGTGCTGTGTAGGTGAAAGGTAGGAAGTGTGCCTTTACTGTGTGGCATGTCCTGGTAGTGACAAACAGCCTATTTAGTTTTTCACTGCTGTGAGGCTGCTCCTCTCATAGGCTTGCTCTGGGAATTCCCTGATATATGTTTCCGTGCCATTTTCTCATATGAAAGGAGTAGCTGGCATGTTTGGTATGTTTGGAATAACAGTAATAATTCCTGCTTATTGGTCAAAGCGGATTTATTATTTCTATTTTATAAATGGCACTTTTAGAGGTGGGCATTTCTGTGTGCCTATGACTCTTTGTACCCCACATAGTTGTGTGTTCACCATCTGGTTTAGACTGACAGGAGAAGGGGATGTGCATTAGGGGTGGGCGGCAAATTCCTTTCCGCTCACAGAACTTGCAAAATTTTGACATTTCCTTGTTCCGTGCGGAAATGTCGAAACTTCTGCGATCCGCAGCCGAACGGAATTCGAGGGCACCAGGAAGCACTTACAGCCTGATTGTTGCCGGTTAATGAATATGAATATGATTGTTGCCGGTTAATGAATATGAATTATTAATATGATTTAGTACTGTATTTGTTCCACTGGAATTATACAAACTCCCTCAGAACCAAGTTCATATCCTCCTGCGCGAGTGGTTATGGTAGAGAGTGTTATGGTATACAATGGTTGCCTTGCCATATGATTCATGTGACCATGGAGATGGTGAGCCTCTAACCGATTTTTCCTGGGGGGCCTGTCTGGACAAATACCCTACAGGGCATGGCCCATCAATCTAATACAATTCCTCATGGAGTGAGGTTTCAATATATAAATGGTGTTAATAATATTTATCTGTGCCCAACAATACCATTATTCCCTGACTATGATTGTTTATATGTTCTGTTTGTCCTTGTGAACATAGGGGTTTTATTAATAATATGTATTTATTACCCATGATGTCTTCAATAACACACGTGATGTCTGAGGTACCAGATCTTCTTATGAACGTTAGGATTAATTTAAATCAACACCTGCCATCTGGCTGACTCTCTTTTGTAAAGGCTACGAATGTACAAACTGTTTCCTTAAAAAAAATTTTTGTGCAACTTTATCATTACTTGTGACGCCCTGCCACCACTATCCAATACCCGTTTGATAGTCTATTTTCTCTTTCTGCTGCGTGACACTCGATGGTCTGACATGGCTGTGCCAGCATCTAGAGTCTGTGTGTCGTCGTCATAGACACCTGCGCGGTGATGACTCTTCCTATTTAGACCATAGACAGCGTAGCGCTCAGGTTCTCTTCCATTCATAAGAAGCTGCAGAGCGAGTAGCTGTGAGTAATCTTCTGGTGAGAGCTTGGTAGACTATTCTATTTCTTGTTCTTTTCTTCCCCCTTTTTGGATTTATGTACTTACTTTCTAAATACACTTCTGTTTATATGCAGATCTTGCACTGCTGTGTGACCCGATGTTTTCACTGCATCCCAGCTTCCTGGGGTGAGTGTCAGTCCCATGCGCTATGTGTGTTATTTAATTATTCACATATCCACCCGCATTGCAGGGTTAATAAGTAACCAGCATACCCGCAATAGCCAGGCTGGTTCTGACTTACCGGCAATTCCTGCTTTGTCTTTCCAGACTGCGCTTCTAACGATCTAAGTCTTCCCATTGAAAAGGCAAACACACAGGTATTCCCTTATTGGGCAAATAATTTTCCCCATGAGTACTATTAAGGCACGAAAATTGTACCTTGAATTACTGATTTTCATCCCAAAATACAAAGCTCTTCATCATAATTATGGCACGCATCTCAATTAAGTCAAGCTGGAGTTGGGGTCCAAATCGTGAATGCAATTTTATCCGGTGATTTTTGCACATCGAGTTGGTTTGCATTTGCACAATGGGTGCAACAAGCAATCGCTCGCAGAGATTTCTTGCCATTTCACGGAATTTTGCGTACAGCAACTGCGCAAATTCTGCCCATCCCTAATGTGCATGCACTCTAGACTGTAAGAAGGGAGGGTTGAGGTGCGTCCTGCCTTTTCTGGATTACTCAGCACTGGGCTGAATAGATTGTGGCTGTATTTAGAGTGGTAGGTGAAGATTCCCTTGCACCTGAATAGGCCTGGTCTGCCTTTGGAGTGGTGGGAGGAGTTGCCCAGGAACCTGAATAGGGCTGTGCCTGACTTTCACAATGCTGTGTCTGCCCCCTGTAGTGTGTCTTGAGCCAGGGCTTGGGATTGAATGGGGGTGTTGTCCACTTCTAAAACGTGTTTGTAGTGCCCTCAAACAAAGACTTCTGTAGAATAAGTACAGAGGCTGTGACCTCATGATTTTTAGACACTGTATGGGACTTGTACCCAGATGCAGCTGGCTCTACAAGATGCACCAGAGGATTGCTGTGTTGTCAGGGAACTGCCACTTTGACTTTGCCCTGTCATGCTGACCTTCTGGAAGGACTGCATCTTTGCCCGAAGGACCCTGTGTGATGGGCTTCTGCTTGCTTCCGTGAACCTGCATTCCCCCAGTTCTCTCAAAGGAGCTCACCACGAGGTGAGAGCTGTGGACTGCTCCTGGTTGTTTGCCCCGTACTGGTGAAAATTCAGCACTGCTGAGCGCTTTATGTTTCATTTATCTTTCCCTGGAGGGCAGGTTGAATGCTTTATTTCCAGCATCCTTAAAGAGCTTGGGGGATTGCAGGATTTCTCTTTCACAGCTAAGGAAATGCTGAAGGGGCAAACCACAACCAGCACATAGTGAGTGCTGCTATGCAGAGGTGATCTGCATGGTGTGAAGTGCAGCGCCAGCCACATGGCCATGGGAAGCTGCTATATTATATACCGATGGGGGCTCCTTCCTTCTTTTTCCCTTGCCTCATTCATAGGGGGAACCACTGTATCTAAGAAGGAGTAGTACTAACACAGAAGCACTGTACTTTGTCGATTGCTGGTGATTGATGTAACCCCTATCTACTGCCTCATATTCCCTAATGTTGTGCCCTGCATACGGCTTATGTCAGGTTTGATACAATATCTACACAGTGATCGTGTAAGATGCTATGGTGATAATGTTTTTATAACGTGTGCAATCTATGTTTATTTTACCCTATTACACTATCTATGTTGTTATGACCATTGCCTAGTGGCAAAGTGATTCATGTGGTTGTGGCTAATGTGTATTATGTGCAATACAACTTTTATATAACTTTGTCTGGAGTCTCTTTTTGTGGTGTGCCAAGTGTGTCACTGGTTGTGTGTGTGTGTGTGTGTGTGTTGCTCAAACGCTTTACACATTGCTCTGGGATAAGCCTGACTGCTTTGCCAAGCTACCAAAGGGGTGAGCACCGGTTATCTTGTGTGTCTAACTCCCTTACCCTGACTAGAGTGGTGGCTTCCGCCTGGCTTAGGTGCATACCCAGCCAACTAGAAACCCAATGTCCAACAATAATGAGGGTAATACATGCCATTTTTATAAAAATATTACCTCTGGTGCCAGACACATCAGGCTATAATAATGAGCTTTCTTCATCTATACACTCATTTGTTATTGTATTCATGCACTCTTTGTTCCATCCACCCATCCATCCACTCATTTATTCGGCCATTCTTCGATCAAGGATGTCCCTCACCCAATGCTTAACAAAGAACTTGGTTACTTACTGTGTCATCAATCAAACCACTGACTCGTTTCCACATTTACTTAGTGAACCATTCATATAATCAATGAGAATGTTTTCCCTTGTAAAATAGATACACCAGTCGGCTTGATTTTTCCTTGTGATGAATTGGCACTAGCCAAACAAAGGCAGTGAAGTCCATGTGACATTTGGTACACTGACGTCTGCATCTGCAAGATAAATGTTAGTAAAAGTGTTACATAATCCATGCCATCAGAAAGGCATTTTTCCAGACCGGGACTTAACAACCTGATGTAATTTGTAAATTGTAATTTGGATTTATTTCAATTTAACTAGTTAGACTGTCACCATTGAAAAAAATGATTTCTAAAACGAAAAGCCGACAATTGTAACCTGGTGTTTCGACATGGAATTATCTGATACACTCATCTATAGCCATATTAGGAACTCATTGGTAATCGATTGCATTACAGGGCCATGCTTTGAGAAACTACAGAAGCAACGTATACCATATTTGGATTTGTTGCTGTAGTGCTGCAGGGTGGCAGCCAATATATGGGACTAAAAGACCATGAATCAACTAATCAAATAGATTTCAAACACCAACAACAAGACTTGATAGTGCTGATAACAAGAAAAAGTAAGGAGGTCCGAGAAGTCATTGGTGATTATATATTTTTCAAGTAACTGTATCTTAGTCACCTACAGTTGCTTTGTATCTGGACCTTGGGACTATAGATATAGATGGTTCATGCATGTTAATCTCAGAACCCTATTGTTTTGGCCAGAGTATGGTCCACATCCGAGTTTAGCTACTTCAAGAATGAACTTTGTGATATATCGAACCACACTGATAGTGGATCACTAGGCTGGTTTAGGGATGTAAGGGAGCTGCTGGGGCAAATCGGTCTTATGCACCTCTCGGAATGTCCTGATACGTTCATGTCTAATATTTCTACAGATGATAAGACACCATAAAGGCTTTGGTCACAGGAGAAGCAGTTTTTAAAAACCCCACATGGTAGTTTGATTAAGGCATTCTTGAGTGACTAACGTACACCTAAACTTGACCTGTTCTTAGGCAGGGTTATTCTTGTGCTAGCCAAGACTTTCTACCTTGAACTTTGGTTGGCCACCTTTCAGCTGAACTCTTTTCACCTCTAAGTGGGGCAACTTACCCCTTCAAACAAATTACAGTAAAAGCTTCACAAATTGTCTTGAAGGTGACATTTTTTTTTCTTTTGTTCATCTTAGGCTGTCCTCAGGTGGAAGTGGGTGCTCCCGTTAGAGGCCTAAGTGTCCAAATTCGAAATGATCCCTGGAGCAGATGAAGACTTACATAAAGCATTACAGTGGTACTAGGAACCTGTTATCTGCTTGTAGCCAGGCGCCATTTTAGGTATCAGTGGTAATGGTTGTCACTTTTAATATTCGTATGTAGTATTTTATTTATTGTACTGGTTTTATAGGATGCACCCAAAATAAATGTACATAAAATAAACTTAAACTTGTGCATCTTAAATATGTTCTAAGACGTGCACTCAGTTTTGGGTTTACTGTACTTTAATTCTAGCGTGCCTTTACATTCTAACCTTTCCATTAAGAAACATACTTTTATACATTATTTATATGTCTGGCTTGTTTTCATGTTACATTTTAAGACATTGGATATTACAAAATGTGCAACATGATTGGTATTCGTCAGAAGTCTGAGTTCCCTAATTAAATAACTGCTGTTTTGAGGAACGTGCCTGAACTATATGCAAGAATGACTGGGAAGAGTAGAAATAAATGAAACCTTCTTTCAGTCTCATTTGAATTGAATAATACACATAAATTATGTGGCTGCTACTCAATAAAATAAATAAAACGCTGTATAAATTAAACAATAATATAACTGAACAATTTCTATATTTAACAATCAATGTAATATTAAATGAACATCAAAAATAAAATAACACTAAAGTGAAATGCATTTTAATTAAATTAAATTCCCCTATAAACACAACAAACTGCTACTTAAATATATCTTACTATTGAAAATATTAACATTAAAATGTACATTATTATTAACAACTTGAACTGAAAAAGTGTTTTAAAATTAAAAAACTAAACAATGTACAAATTTTAGGGGGTCATTAGCATGGCGAGGAGATCGCCACAGCCCGACTGGTAGTGGCGATCTGCCCGACAAATCACTACGCTGGATGGCCTGTTACCCCCTGCCACATTAAGAATGGCAGGGGGTACAGCGGCGGACTGAAAGACCGCCCGCCACTTTTCTGCTGGTAGGCAATCATACCAATTTCCTACCGGGCTGAAAAGGCCCCTAATATGGTGGTGGTGCCTTGCAGGCACCTCCATCCATATAATGAGGTGGCATTTGCAATGCCTTTCCATGACGGAGACTCCACCATAGAAAGGCATGCAGAGTTCTCCTTGGGGGCCTGTTCGCGCCCCCAAGGCGGTGGGGGGCTGCACTTGGGGGGCATCCATGTTAGACCCTAACATGGGCATTGGCAAGGTGGCAGGCACCGCGTGGTGCCTGTCACGTTGTGCATGCCAATGCACAACATGCATATATTGCATTGTGGCGGGTTTTGCTTGCAGCACCGCCTGCCACAATGTAATGTATTGGGCAGTGGCATCCTAATTGCCAGTGCGGGACAGCCGCACCACTGGCAGCTGGTCCCAGCACTGCTAGGATGGCAGGCGGACTTCAATCCGCCCGCCATCTTAATGGGCCCCTTAGTACCCTATTAAAAAAGGATTTACAATAACAAACTAATTACCATTACATTTAATTTAATATAACTTCATTATACACAAACCCTATTCCCCAAAAAACCCAACAACCTGCTACTACTTATAAATATGTAATTCAATTTGAAAAAAAAAATGTTTGACACGCTGTGTTCCGATCGGCGCGAGGCAAGATGGCCGCCGACAGACCGTAGGAGGCAGCAGCACCCGATCACTCTCCCATGGTGAAAAGTTTGGAAACTTGGCTCTGACAAGAAGGACACCGAGATATGCTATATCTTTGCAACATGCAGCGGAGTTACGAAATGTAATCAAATTAATCAAGTTGTAGCCCAAGTTGTAGCCCAAATAACGAGCAAAAAACCGAATTGCTGAGGCACTACATAGCGTGATGTTTAAGGACTTATTCAGCTGGTTTAATTTTATGGAGTGGCCCATTATACAATCCACTATTAACTACAAGAGAGAGCCATATACCTTCTGGCAGACGGTTGGAGCAGCGATTGAGGAAGCACTACAGCGACTCCAGAATAGTTGGCGCATTGGGAGGCAACTCATGGCTCCAAAGGTGATGAAGATAGTTGAAAGTGAGGAGGAAGATCTGCGAGCAAGTGATGCTGAGATACCACCAAACGTAAGGGTGAAGGCACGGCATGGAGCCCATTTGAGGAGGGAGGCTGCTAAGGCCCGAGAAGAAGAGAAACTAGCTGCCACGGAAAGGAGAAAACAAGATAAAGAAGCTGAAAAGAGGAAAAAGAAAGAATCGACTAGAAAAGGACTTACGAAATGTATCGATGCTGGCTCTGAATCCTCGAGAGAAGCTACCCTGCGGCAGCCGACTCTGTTCGAGTCATTCCCGGCGCTGAGAGCTGAAAGCGCTGGGGATGCTCTCGCAAACGTGAACGCTGCAGGACTGAGTGGCTGTAACAGGTCAGAGGGTGTTACAGAGCAGCGGCCTGGATTGCAAGATGTAACCGAGGCTGAACGCTTAGAGGCTGCGAGGAGCTTGGAGGATGACGTCAACGAGCCAAGAAGCGAGGAGCGAGTCGCGACCCGGGGCAGCAGCTGTGATGTGTCAGATGGATGAAGGAAGTGACGCGGTGGGAACCAGCAGTGAGCCGACGGCAGGCAAGGAGTCAGCCCTGGATCCAGTGAACGGAGCCGGGGGGGAAGAGCAAAGCAGAAATGAGTTTATGGAATCCACGGAGGCAACAATGGGTCTAAAGCAGACGGCCACGTTAATGAAGACAAACACAGTGGCTGGTGATATAAGTGACACAATGGGCGAAACAGAGCCGCGTGAAAATACAATTGCAGGAGAAGTCCTTCCTGTGGCTATGCCGCTATCGCTATCGCTATCAACAGTAACAACGCCTGATACTCAAGCCCAAGCGGGTAAGGAGCAAGGGGGTGGGAGCCGAGGCGCCGAGAGCATTTCAACACCTGAATCGACACAGATATCTCCCGGTAACAAGGGGATAGTAGACATGCCTACCATAAACGGCCCAGGAAATAACTCTGTAGATATCTTGGTGGATAACACGAGTAAAGCTAAAAATAGTATCAACAAAAACAATACTTACGCGGGGGTCCAAGAGGGGGTCCCAGATGACTCTCAAGCAAGGATTGAGGGCGTGGATAAGGGGAGTATGAACAGTATGATTGAACATATGCTTGCAACTACTGGCTCACCCAGCGATGACTGTTTCTTTACTGGGAATGACGATGACAAGGACGATAATGAGGAAGAGGTAGAGGCCGAGGAGTCAGAATCAAGTCATAATGTATCTGCTGATTTAGGCATCACATCATCATCCACGGAAAGTGGCTCTGAGGTATCACAGATAGATACTTCAGAGCTAGACACTGAGTCAGAGTCAGAACATAACACCGTATTAAAGCGAAACTTAGCGAGTAAATCAAGTAGAACCAAGGGAAGGACCCGTAGAAGAGCAAAGAAACGTGGGAGTGTTATACAAGCAGGAGTGGCTAAAAAACTGGATTGGGATTATGCAGCCACCTCGCAGCTGTACCAGGAGGGTGCAGTTGGTGGCTCTGAACAATTAAATAAACCGCAAGCTCAGGCCCAGATGCAGGGGAAAGACTATGCAGCGAACTTCGATCTCTTGTTTTCCACCCTAAAGCAGATACAGGGGGAGGCTCGACGGGAGAGCCAAAGAGCTAAGCAAGCAAAAAAAAAATACAAGGGTCTCTACGCAAGGTTGACAAAATGTATGTGGAAATGGCTGGTAGATTGGTGGAGGTGGAGGAGAGGACAGGCAAAGTAGAGGATGAAGTCGTAAAACTACAGGAGTACAGAGATAAACAAGAGAAAATATCATCAGATGTGTTGTGGAAGCTCGAAGATTTCGAGAATAGACAGAGGCGCAACAACATAAGACTGCTTGGGATTGAGGAAGGGAAGGAGGGGGCGGATGTACGTGCCTTTACTGTGGAATTGTTGAAAGGAGCTTTCCCAGAAATGGATAAATGGGATTGGGATAAGGAAGTGCAACGCGCACACAGGTTTCCTTTGACGCAAAAAAAAATAATGCAAGCACCAAATCAAGGGCCATCCTAGTATATGTGGGCAATTTCTTATTGAGAGAGGAGGTAATCAGTAAGGCAAAGCCAACGGCTAAGCGCTCCTATAAGGACACAACATTCTTTGCCCGTCCAGATTTCTGCCACACTACTGTGGAGAGAAGGTGGCGAATGAGGCAACTAATAACACCTTTTCAGAATGTGGGATGTGATGTATACTTGATGTTTCCCTGTCGACTCAAGGTTGGCTTTAATGGCCAATTTAGGGTCTTCTTTTCGGAAATAGTGGCACAGGAATATCTGACTTACCTAAAGGAGGGGAAGGCACAAAGAGATGGGAAAGCGCAAAATGACAGGGCTGCAGCTATTAGACAAACTGCTTATGTGACGCAAAAAAAGAAAAAATTAAATGGAGAAGCTAGAATAAACGAATGAGGGATGGAGTAGCATGGATAAATAATCCCGACAAAGTAGGTTAAATTAAAGGATACTGAGATTATGGGAGAGTGGCAGGGGAGAGGCTTCCTGGGGGAGATAGGCTGTCAGACACAGGTCATCATTGACCTGTTTGCCAGTAGGGGTGGGTGGGAGGGCAGGGGTCAGGGGGGGGGCAGGAACACAGGGCACGGTATGGCACCAAACGATAGAATCATTCACAGAAGCAGAGGCAGAGGTGGGGGAAAAGGGAGACAAGACAGGAGACTTGGGGATGAAAGAAAGGAAAAATTTACTTGGTGAGGGGTACAGATGTGAGGAAACGGGAAGTACGGTAAAAAGAAATAAACTGTATAATATGAATTTATATGGTAACAAAAAAATGAATTACCTATGGGAACTAGATATGTAACATGGAATGTGTGCGGGCTAAATGATGCTCAGAAAAGGTTAAAGCTTCAGTGTTACTAAGACAAATGAATGTGGACTTTATTTTTTTACAAGAGACACATGTCATGACCTCACAAGAATTTTATTTGAAACAATTGGGCTTTCAGGTATTAGTAAGTTCACAGCAAGGTGTCAAAAAGAGGGGAGTAGCTATACTATCCAGAAATAAAAATCTGCTCCTAAGAAAAAAAGCACAAGACCAATGGGGGAGATGGGCAATGGTTGAATGTATGATAGATGGGGAATGGACCACGTTGGTAACTGTATACGGATCGACTGAGGATGACCCGGAGATTTTTCAATTTTTAGACGTGGAGCTAGCTACTTGGGCACCCAGATTCATAATGGCAGGGGACTTGAATATCAATGGCGCTGATGGTCTAGGCTTAGGCTCATTCGGTAAATACTCTGGTAGAAAGAGGCGCGTATGCCATGCTTTACAGGGATTAGTGGCAAATAATACCCTATCTGATGTCTGGGGAAAAGAAAGGTGGGAAATAAGGGCTATACATACTATTCGGCCCCGCATAAAATCTGTGTAAGATTAGTTTTTTTTTTTAAATCAAATGCATTTATACCGGAATCAAGAATAGAAAGACTCCCACGGATCCTAAGTGATCACAATCCCCTAATCCTTAAACTACCAAAACCGGCAAATATTCGAGAGCGAAGACAGTGGACTTTTGAAAGAGGATTATTGCAGGAAGAAAAATACGTGGATTTCATGAAAGTATGGATCAAAGAATTTTTCGAGATTAATAGAGATAGTTCTACTATGGGGGTAGTATGGGATGCTTTTAAAGTGGGGGTCCGGGGAGAAACCCTGAGCTTTAACTCTTATAAGAGAAAACAGGAGCAGATGAGAAATATGGAACTTGCAAAGGCAGTGCTCAAGGCTGAAGAGAAATTAGAGGAGTGTATAGTAAGCGGTACCCCAGTAGATAATGTAATCTTGGAACTTTTAAAAGTGAAAGGGGACGCAGAGAGAGACATCACTAGAAAGGCTGCAAAATTATATACAGCAAAAAGAGAAAAATGTCGTGAATTTAGCGAAACAGTGGGTAGAACCTTAGCCGTCTGAACAAGGCAGCAAGAAGTGTTAGGAACTGTAAGGGAGATCAGGGATACCTCTGGTAGGATCCATACAGAGTCAGGGGAGATAAGGGAAGTGTTCAGAAACTTTTATGAGAAGTTATATGAGGAACCAATAAGGGGAGATGCTGCTAAAATCAGAGATTATCTACAGGAAATCCCGGTGACTAGATTTTCGGATGAAGAGGCAGATACTTTAGAGGAAGTCTTTCAGGGGGAAGAAATTAAAAATGATATTTCGAATCTCCCCTCTGGAAAAGCTGCAGGCCCAGATCAGATTCCAATAGAGTTTTATAAAGTATTCTGGGACATCTTAGAAGTCGACATGGTCAAGACGTTGCAACAGGCACAAATAGGAGATTCAATACCTAGGTCAAGGGGGGGGGCTGAAATAGTGATAATTCTAAAAAAAGGGAAGCCTCCGGAAGAACCGGGGTCATATAGGCCCATTACTTTGATGAACACGGATACTAAAATCTTCTCTAAAGTATTAGCAACAAGATATGCCAAAATAATAGACAGAGTGGTGAGTAATAACCAACATGGTTTTATACCTGGAAGGAGCACCACGCACCATATGCGCAAGGTAATAACCTTATTTGACGCTGCAGCAGTCTCAGGGGACCCAATGGCGATTGTGCTATTAGATGCGGAAAAAGTATTTGACCGGGTCTCCTGGGACTATCTGTGGCATACTCTCGAAAGATCAGAAGTCAAAAAAAGGTATATTAAAGCAATCCAGGCGCTATATGTAGACCCTGTGGCCTCTGTGCAAGTGAAAGCGGGGATTACAACACAATTCCAGATAAGGAGAGGTACGAGACAAGGCTGCCCCTGCTCCCCACTGCTATTTGCAATGTATATGGACCCACTAATTCGGAGAATAGAGATGTGCGATATAATAAAACCATTGCCTACTCGAACTGGCCTTTGCAAAATACTAGCGTATGCTGACGATGTTGCAGTAATCACACCAACACCAATGGAGGCTATTGCCCAAGTGGAAATAGAGGCTTTGAAGTTTGGAGAAATCTCGGGCTATAAACTCAACACCAATAAGACCCAGATAATTAAAAACCACAACACTGCGTGCACAGATACCCGAGTTGTCCAGGCAGGTACATATTTGGGAGTGTCTATTTCAGCTGATTTAGACTAGTGGAAAAGAACTTAACACCCTTAATCAACAAAGTACGGAGATACCTAGATAGATTAGATAATTTACATTTATCAATTGTGGGACGAACAAATGTAGTAAAGATGTTGGTTCTACCTAAGTTTCTTTATTTTTTTAGAGCAATACCTTTACTATTCGAGGCTAAATTGTTCAAGAAGATAGAAGATATGATTAACAGATTCATATGGGCAAAGGGGAAAACCAGGAGAGCACTTAGATTTATGACACTTCCACGGGAGACGGGGGGGTGGGCACTGCCAGACTTAAAGCTTTATTATTGGGCAGCAGTTCTGCAAAATATAGTTGGCTTAGTGGGGGGGGAGAATCTGAAGGCTGGAATGAGTTGGGATCACTAGCAATCTATGGCTTGCTATTGGGTCCAGAAGCAGAGAATGTTCTTCTAAAATATACTGAAACCAGCTACTACAAAAGGACATGGTTTAAAACGCTCCTAGCGGCTTACACTGTTTGGAAAGCTTTTACTAAAAGGTTCGGGCTGGGGCGGTATAACTCATACACTAGATTGAAAGGAAATCCAAACCTACCTGTGGAAGTAGTTTCTGATTCTATATTTGCAGAATGGGAAAGAAAAGGAATTAGAAGGATAGGTGACCTTATGGGACAGCAAGGGGTTTACCAGTTTTCCGAATTACAAGCTAAGTACGCAATAGATAAAAGACAATTTTTTAAGTACTTACAAATAAGGAGTTTCTTGCACAACAATAAAAGTGGTGTGTCAGGATTTAGTGAAAACGCAATCATGGAAGTGATTGAAGCAGGCGAGGAATGTACCATAAAGAGATTCTATGCTGAGTTATTCAATTCAAAAGAGGATGATATCGAAAAATGGGCAAATAAATGGAAAGTTAGCTTGGAAGTCAGGGAGGAAAGCTTTTATATGTCTTTGGAAATGGGGTATACACTGTTATGCTCAGCACCTCTCCAGGCGCAACACTACAAAACACTATACCATACGCCTGCAAAGATAGCCCAATGGGGTGGAACAGCAGGAACCAATTGTTTTAGATGTGGAAACTCAGAGGCAGATCTAATACATGTATTTGCAACATGTCCTCACCTGCAGCCACTTATAAAAGACATACAGGGATTCTTGAATCAAGTATTAGGAACAAATATTCCCCTAACCCCCTCAATAATTCTTTCGGGGATAAAGGAGGAGGAGGGTCAACATCAGGGCAAAGGGGAATCTTGTTTATTCTTAGCTATGTCAGTTATGAGACTCTGTATTGCATCTGCATGGCTGGATTCTTTACCACCATCATTCCATCAATGGCTCGCTAAATTACTATCAATATATAACCTGGAAATTGAGATCTATGCAAGGAAAGGGAAAAAGGAAGAAAAACTGGGAAACAGATTTGGGATCCCATTACTCGTTGGAAAGAAGAGAGTATGGACTGAAATGCTTGAATAATATATTTTGCTATGATGTTTGGCACTGTCTAAGTTACATTCATGTATGTTGATGCCGGCCCAGCCGGGGGGGAAAGATTGTAATCTTGCTTGGACTTTAAATATATGTGCTCTTATTTATCTCCATTTTTTGTGTTCTTTCTCTATTTTTCGTATTCTTTTCTCTTTACCCCTTATTTTTTTCAATATGTTATATGTCTTGTTTCATGTAAATACTTGCAGTGCCCTGTATGTATGCAAAAAAAAGGGAAAAAAACTTCTCAATAAAAATATTTTTTTAAAAAGAAAAATTAAAAAAAACTACTAAAACATTTACAGCTACAAATTTAACTTAAAAAATTCCTAACAAATATGCTAACTATACTAACAACTACAAATTATTTTATTCACGGAAACATATTGAATTATTGAAAAATGATAATTTTAAAACCACATTAAAAAAGTGATTTTAAAAATGCCCATGCCGCACGTGTTGGCCTCTGGTACCCTCCAGCTAACAACCGCCGTCATAAGAGTCTCACAGCCAGCCCAATCCAAGTTCCTCACAACATTCTTGGAAGACATCATCAGCGTGGCACCCCACTATCTATAATTCCTCCAAACTGCCCAGGAACAGCTGGAGACAAAGCAAGCCATCTACTCCATAGCTGGCTTCCTGCACGTGTTGAGGGCAATTGACTTCACACATGTCCTACTTGTGCCCCCTGACAACACTGCACACAAGAACCGCAACAGAAAGCACACGTAATCCATCAATGGGCAGGTAATAGTGGACCACTGGGAAATCTCCACCAACGTCGACGCCAACCACCCAGGCAGTGTGCATGTATCCTACATCTTCCGACAGTCAATCATAAACCAGCGCTACCAGGATGGCACCTATGGAAATGCATTGCTCGTTGGCAAGTACCAAATAAACAAACCACACATCTCAACTCCACAATCATGCAACTCACAACACCCAGAATACAAACTCACATACAACATGCCAAACAACATGCCCACCCACCAGACATGACAGCACAGCTTACTGGGGGAACCAAGCAGCATTGTACATAAGCTATTAATGGCATGGAACCTCAGCCATACAATAGCAGACTGTGGGAAGAGGTGAGGACCAGGCATGTGCTAAGGAGTCAAGTGACCGATGAATGAGAATGTGCACAATGCCAAGTGTAGCATGGATGCGATGGCCAGACTGCAGTATGCAGACACCACACATATCCATGTCAACATAACCTGCTGGTGTTTAGAGTGCAGTGGACAGTGGAGCAACCGTGTCACCCCAACCAGTGGGGAAGATCATGGAAATGTAGCTTGTCACGTCCCCCGTAAGCGTAAGCGGAGTAGGCTGGCCCGGCATACACCAGGCTAGCATAGGGGTGTGAATAAAAAGCACGTAACTCTGGACATGGTTCTCTTCTGGAATGCCCAACGTGTCTGCCAGGGTGGTGCCTCTCACCCCGCCATGAGGCCAATGCCATTGCTGTGAGCAGTGTTACCTGAAAACCTGTGCACCTGCTGCACCCCAGGCGACTGGTCCCTGAACCAGTCTAGCCTGCTCCTGCGCACCGAGGCCTCAATGCTCACCTGCTGACACCAGCATGTGTCAAAGAGGGCTCACCACATGCCATGCAACCTCCAAGCCTGAGGGCCACGACTCTGGAAGCCCCCTCAGACCATCATGGCCTCCACGACACAGGCCTGCACTACAACCTTTCTCGTTAATGTACTCCACCGGCATACGCAGCGAACAAGTAGGTCACGCATTTGTACCTGAGTCTTGATTACACTATGGAAGAGAACATTATTTATTGCAGAGTTTATATCACTATACTCCCTTCGATGTGGTGCCACCAAGTCTGTGTCCAACCACACATGTCTGTGGGCCCAAGCGGACTACTGCCCTCGGGCCACATTGCGCTCGAGTAGGTCAAACATTTGGAACTGAGTCTTGATTTTACAATGGCACAGTACATATTTTTGCATGCAAGGAGAGGTGTAAGAGGATGATGCAATTCAGCCAGGAGGAAAAAAGGATCATCGTTACGGAGGTGAACAAACATTACCGACAACTGCCCTGGTGTCACTAACTCTGTACATCGCAAGCCAATGGCACATGGCTGTGGACCACTGCTGATCGCTGCCTCCGGCCTACACTACAGTTGAGTAGGTCACACATTTGGGACTGAGTCTTGATTCAGAAATGGCCAAGTTCATATCATTGTACCGACATTATTGCAGACTGCATCCCCTCTCAGCCCCGGTCCCATTAAGTCTGTTCCCCGACATTCATGGACACTCTCTGGTTGAACTTTGGTGGCGTCTGAGTCTATGGACTGGACGTTATCTTCATCATCATGTAGCTGATACTGATGTGCTGCTAATAATGAGGCAGTAGCATTCCACTCCTCAATTTGCCACTTCAGGATGGCTTCTGCCCTCTGCATCATGCCCTGCAGGACACCTTCTACTGTTCCCCGTAACCCTCTGCCACATTCGCCTCAGACATCGATGAGGACCCGCTCAGTCTGCGTGGCCCTACCTCAGTGTACCGTAAGTCACCGTCTCATGGTGGTATGCCTCTGCTAGCTGCTGTGCATCCTGAACACTAACTCTGCGCAGCTCAAGTCAGGGACCCTGTCTTCTGAGATATTGGATGGCCTCTGAGACAATGGCCTTGGGGTCATCAATGCCATGTGTGTGTGGCCCTGCGCTGTCTGCTGCCTCCGGCCTCAACTGCAGTCCACCAGGGCTCACACATCAAATTGAGTCCTGACTGGCCCGGAAATCGCATCACCACAGGAGGCACATGCCACCACCACCAGGACCACCTCCAACCGTCAACTGCCAGAGTCGAAAAAGTCATTCTGGCAGACTAACGGAGTTGCTCACACCTGTCATGGATGCCATCATTTACCTGATACCCTGCTGAACACTCATGGTACCACTAACTTAGTTCCTGATAGAGTTTTGTGCAGTAGAGAGGTTACGCAGCAATGTCACCTTGGGCAGTGTGGGAGACCTGGCACGATGATGAGGAAGATGATGCAGGTGTAACACACTCCACTGCAGCTGCATCAGGTATATCCCGAAGGGACACAATCCTAGACAATTTCTTTACATGAGTGCGCTCAGCTCTAGTGCTCCAAACTCACTGCACTGCAACTCACTGACACTTCTGTTTGCATATTGGGTGACCTCTGTACTTGCTCCGGCTACCTCCATGATGCTCTGCAGTTGTCTCTGTTATGCTGGTGTTTTCTGTTTCCATTTTAATGGTGTTCACTGTTCAAGTTGTTGCCAGCACCAACCACTCCATGAGGGCTGGCTTACACACACACATCCAGCACAGGTGTCACTATACATGTGGCCCTACCAATAAAGGGGCTGGGCACACATGCTCATAGCCAGTTCCACAAACTATCTGCATGTGTACGTGTGGTCATAATTAGGGCTCCCGGTTTTATGGTATTTATTTCCTTGCCATTTCCGTCTGTATTTATCCATATTTATTTCTAGGGCATTTTTTCAGTATTTATCCACATTTATTTTTGCCACAAGCAAAAGACGACGCTACAGCTAGTATTTTTCCACATTTATTGAAATTGACAATGTTATTAATTTTCTAGTGCAATATAGACTATATTGTACTAGAAAACAAATATAAAATGATGTCATGTGCTCGCCTACACTACAGCATAGTAGATGATCTATTTTGTACAGTTTAGGACAAAAAATGATAGATCTTGGATTGCTAATTAGTGGGCTGTGCCGCTTCACCGTTCTCTCTCTCCTTCCTGCTTGACTATGTATCCCTTACTCTTAAAGACGACGCAACATCTCCAAAAGATTGTGCTTCAAATCTGATGGAGTTTCTTGCTGTGTGAGATAAAGCTGACAAGTCCCACCCGAGTACTTCAAGGGTCTTTAAAAAGACCATTTACATGTTAACGAGGCTTTGTTGTTTATTTCACCCCTTCTTATTAGGCCAGGGGCAGTGTACACTCCCTGTGAGAGCTGCCTTTTACATGCGACACGGGTGGGAGCTACGTGCCCATATTTTTTATAAATGTAAACAGAAACAGTTGGGGTGTTGGCTGCAAAAGAAAAGAAACACAGCCCTGAGATGCCTGGTCTGTAAGGAAACGGGATGGGTGCTGTGAAGCCGGGAGAACAGCAATCTAAACAATGCATTTGTCAAATTTCTAATGATAAACGGCCTGAAACCCACTGCAGGTCAAGAGTTTGAAACAGACGTTCTAGACAAAGGAGAGGAAATCCGCCCAACAAGATGCTAGGCTGAATTGAAATTGATGGTGGCATTGTTGAGAGTCTCGCAGGCATGATTGTTGGCAGTAAAGGGGGGGACTCAAACTCCTAACACAGCTAACAAACATATTTCAAACAGTGATGTATGCTGTACTCAAGGACTTTTGAATGCCAGCCCTACTATATCAGGATGGACTTTGCTAATACCCTTTTTTGTGACAAAATTTGCTAGTATTTTGCCATTTATAAATATAAATACAGACAAAGGAAATATACATTTCCATCTGTATTTATATGTATAAATCCGTAAAAACTGAAAACCAGGAACCCTAGTCATAATGATGCATGAGGGCTACAGACCCTACAACATTACATTTTGCTGTGTACAGCGGATGCAAACATGTCACTGCAGGTAATGAATTAGACCTTTGACATGTAGCTTTGTCGTCACCCAATGAATATGTAAGAGGAGTGGACTGGACCATCATACGCAGGTCCAGCATGGGGGTATGAATGATAATTGCGTGCCTCTGGGCGTGGTTCAGTACTGGAAATCTGCAAATGCATGTGTCTCTGTCGCAATGTGGGTCTCTCTTGTGGTGTGTAGGTGGTCCCTGAAAGAGAATTAGACACCCTTGTATGTAATCTAGTTGGTCTTCCATGGGTTCGGACCCCACCCGCACCTGTTTGGCTACCTAGGTTTGGAATTCTGACACTATGCACTGGAATGCCACGAGTGGTTCGGTGAAGTGTTGGGAGCCAACCGTGCTGGCAGGTGCTTCCTGCTGTATGGACTGTGCAGGTGCTGGGTTCTCCTCTATGTAGTTTGGCTGACCTGGTCCTATTGGTGGGTTTCCTGGGATGTCCATGAGGTGTTGTAGGGTGTCGGTATCAAAGGTGTGGTGGTCCTCTCCAGCATCCCTGATGAGTTGTTTGGTCTGCTCTGCTGATAGTATACCCCAGCACACATGAATTTCAAAATACAGTTTCACATGTTATTCACATATAACAAAACACGTCAATCATTTGATTTTTTTCTCTTCTTTTAATTTCTCTTCAATTTCTTGGTGAGTGAACTGTTCCCAAGCCAACACGTGTTTCGTCGCCTCAGAAAGTTTGTACATGCAACTAGTTCAAGGCTGAACAAGAGTTCCTCTTCTCTTTGGCCTTCCCTGACCCCGTTTTTCCTTGCTGTTGGTCTGTGGGGGTTGTGGGGTTTGTGATGACCTCTGCACTCCGTCTGGGTGCATCCATGGTGCTATGTGATTTATTTTTGCTTCCCTTTGTTTTTGTTCTGCTTTTATGGTGTGTTTTCCCAATTGACTCGTGGATAAGCAGGCCAGTTGCTTGTTTCTTGCTGGGTTTTTTTGTCGCGATTAACATCATCACAAGTTTTTTTGCGTTTGTGTTGACTTTATTTGACATTTGATGCGTTATCGTGGGACTATCACATGGTACCACTGTGTTGTGAATGCTACGTCAACAAAGCGTTATTGCCCGCGATAGACTGCGATAAGAAATGTTGTGTTGAGCTAATTTTGTGGTAATTATCACACTTTCTTGAGAATATCCCCCCTAGCTTTCTATCACTTTCTACCATTCTCCGGCTCTGCATATTTACCAAAAGATCCCTTTCAAGTAATGTAGTTGCGTGTTTTTCAGACCTTGTTAGCATCTCTCTCAATGAGACTAATAATGCTCATGTTCAGAGTGCTCTCTTTAGGCAACTTAAAAATGCTCCCTTTAGGCATTTTATGAACATTTTAGAGAGAAGAGTGCTTTTTTAGTTTATTTTAGAAAATACTGCATATTTCAGGGGAACATCCATCCACTATACGGTTGTATCTTCTTTCCTCATAACACCCTAGCTTTAATTTAGAATCACATTATTTCCTTGGCCTTTGTAAATATATGTTAGGTGAAACTCTCAAAAATCCATTTGCAAATTCTTCGTCTAAAAATGTCTAGTTTTACTCAAAAGATGGAACTCGGGATTTGAAGAAATCTCAAATACTTATTTATAAATTCTCGCTGACTTTTCCTCTGGCGCTGTAGGTATTTTTGTTCTTTTTTTGTGTGTGTGTGGGAAGGGGGGGGGGAGGAATACCTCCTAGTGACACCGCTGCATGTGACAACACCGTGTTCTGGAAATAAAACGACCGGGATTGAGTAGCCATGAAAAACAAGCAATGGAGCTCTGCACAGTTTTATCGTAAACACAAGCTGTATAGGACACATGATATTAATAAATGAGAAGCATTTGCTGTTATCTTTTGTCCCTTTATCAGGAAATGGCCGAGCTGATTTAAGGATGAGCGATGAATGCTGAATCCTTTAGAACATTCGAGTACCTCATGATTGTGTATTCCCTGCAGGAAACTTAGCTTGGGCGGGTTTTCATGAAATCCGCTATGTTGAGAAGCTGTATGTGTGAAGAAAAGTAGATAAAAAGCTTAATCAAAGCATTGTTGCTGGAGTTCACTATCCCGCACTCCATAACCTAAAACAGCGAGTCAGAGCCAACCGCCAGTGAAAGGTACAACGTGCTTTTAGGAAACACACTGTTAAATTATGCTTTTTTTGCCAAGCAGGTTCGATTTAAGGTACAAAGGCATCATTGTGCAGAAGAGGCAAAAGGTTAGTAGCATGAATATCAATGCACCAAAACACCTAGGGGCATATTATCAAGGACAGGTGATACATTATCGCCACTTTTATCTGCAGGAAACTGCCGATAAAGCGGCGATAATGGCCTTGATAATATGCTCGATGAATTCCAATCGAAGCCCATGTTGAATGTGTTCACATCTAACATGGGCTTCGATTGGAACTCATACAGCATATTATCAAGTCCATTATCGCCGCTTTATCAGCAGTTTCCTGCCGATAAAAGCGGCGATAATGTATCGCCGGTCCTTGATAATATGCCCCCTAGGGCCTCATTTATGGGATTATGGTGTAGGGCAGCTCAGCAAGAAACCTTGCTGTGCTGCCCTATGCCACAGTGAAAGGGGAAGAATGCAACGTATTTATTTAATTCTGTGCATTCCTGTACTTTCTCCCTGCACTTGTGCCATTTCGGCAACCTAGCGCCAACGTAGGCACCCTGCAACATGGTTCAAGGGTGCCTCAGTTGCATATACGAATGTTTTTGTGCAGGCAGGGACACCCTCCTGCACAAAAATAACCCTAAGAGGCATTTTCCTTTTTCTATTGGTGCTGCAGAATGCAGCATCCATAGAAAATGCAAAAGACTATGTCTAATTTCAGGAGGCATACTGATTTGATGCTTCCCCAGTGTTACATGATTTTATTAATCTGGGACATCATCAAAATCCATGGTTGCTGCGTGGGAAAACCAACTGCAACTCCCTTACTGAGACACTCAGGGCCTATATTGAGGCGACGCAGTGATTTGTTCTGTGGTGCCTTACTCAAAATTTATGAGGCCCCAGAAAGCCATGCAGGGTGGCTTTTCGTGGCTTCATAAATCGAATTGAAAGCTCAGCATCTTGCATGCAGCACTTTATGTGGTGCAAAAGTGACACAGGGTTCTCATAAATAAGAGCCCAAGAGAAGTAGCAATAACACCTTCTAAGTGACATTCACAGCATGCAAAGTCGCATTACGCAGTTCCTGTTACAGGAAGTTGTGTCATAGGACATTTAGCCCTGATAACAATAACGTTGTTACCTCATTTCTGAGGGTAACATATGATAAACATAAGATTATAAAAGTAAAAGCTCTGACCAACTGAAAGGTTTTTTTGGTTAACAACCAGACAGTGGTGCTAGGTGCTGAATTGTATATTTGAGTACCCTTAACTTGCACTTTTTCTGCCACCATCTGGTTTGAAATTATGATCTATCCCCCATGCTGCGCTTTTTTTTAGCACTGAAAGCACTGGTTTAGTGGTTATTAACTGACTAATGTACGCTGGCTCGTCAGATGTTTTTGCAAGGCCTGGGGCCAAAAACAAATTAGGGGACCTAAGTATTTTAAAACAAGTTCTCCAGGGAATGAGAAAACATGGCTTCTCGTATTATGTAACAGTATAAAGCTGCCTAATTTTTATTGAAGTTCATAGCCTTGCTTGCAGTTATTAATCTTTGAAATACCCACTCATGTTTCGTGCTCTGCAAGATCACATCCACCTACACAATATAGTTATTCATGTTTTTTGACACACTTGCCTGGTCAACAGGATGTAAATAGCATGTGGGATTCACAAATGATGTAACTACTAAGATGTGGCTTTTACATGTGGCCCGGAGGCAGCTTTGGCTGTTCATCTGAATCATGTTTTCCATAAAATGTATTGTTCTTGTGGTCCAGTTTGAAGAGGACCCTGCCTGGCAGTCCAGGCTAGACTTTTATTACTGGCATAGTCATTGAAAGAATAAGAGCAGGGTAATTTTGGCTCCACCCTTTACTGTTTGACAAGGATTTAGAAATGAAGGGTGCAGATTTACAACTGCTGGCGCATCTCTGCAAATCAGCAGCGCTGCACCAGAAGAGATACGTCACGTAATCCCCTCTTATGCCACCACTGATGCGTCGCATTTACAATGCGGCGCACCATGGTGCAAGGAGGGGCAGATGCGGGACGCATCTTGTGGCGTGCAGGCAGCTCATTTTTTGAGTCGCGCCGCAAGCGCGTTGCAACTCCTGCAATGCACAGGGGCCGCCCGTACTTAACCTGGTGCATCACTTCTTTTGCCTGCTCCAAGCACTGCATCACTTTTACGGAGCTTTCGTGTGAGGGAACGCCCACCCTGCGATAGAACGCCCACATGAAACCTGAGGCAGGTTTCATGAGGCGCAGGGCTTTACAACGTGATGCATCTGCCTAGAAGCATCACGTTGTAAATGAGTCGCAATGTGGCGCATGGTTTACGCTGCCGCTGTGTCACAAAAGTGACACAATGGCGGCATAAAAGTGTTGCAAAGGGCTTGTAAATCTGCCCCGGAGTCTCTAGTTGGCATTAGTTTGTACCCTGCCCAAGTAGGGACTCTCACTCCAGTCAGGGTAAGGGAGTCACACAGCTAAGATAATTCCTGATCACCCTTTTGTAGCTTGGCAGGAACAGTCAGGGTTATCCCAGAGGCAATGTGTAAAGCATTTGTACATAAACACAAAGTGAAACAGTCAGCACGCTACAAAGGGAGTCCACATCAGGTTAGGAAAATAGCCAATATTTAGCAGAATAAAACAAGAACAAAACAGCAATAATCTAACATACATAAAAAGAGATCACTTTTAATCCCTTCACAGCCGGGCCTTTACGCCCCTCCACCTCCACGCCCTGGGTTAGTTTGCGTTCTTAGGCCCCCATAGCCTTTGGTTCACATAAGGTATCTATGCCACATTTGCGTCATTTTCGTCCAGCATGCTGAGGATTCTAAAGGCCCCCAGAGTTTACATATTCCCTTGGAGGGGACTGAGAAATTATACCAAATAATGCAATATTTTGGGGTTTTGGGAAATAAGTGCTGCAGAAGAAAGCATCTGTTGTTTTCCTGCAAATGGTATCAATGAAGGTTTTTTTGGGGGACATAACCTATATTTTGCTACTTTTGTGCTTTCAACCTTCTTACAGTTAGTGGTAGAAATGGGTGTGAAACCAACAATATAGCCCAGAAAGCTGTACTTTTCTAAAAAGTTCACACAATTCTGAATGCAGCATGGGGAGATTTGTGCAGATTCTTAAAGGTTTTCACATAGAAGATAGAATTGAAATAAAAGACTATTGAAATGTAGTTGGAAAAACAGCTATTGTGCCTCCATTTTCACCTATAACGTCTTCTAACTATGATAGACAATAACTCGCATGCCTGCAATCCACTGCTGATGATGTCACCTATTACATCATTCATGACATGGTCAGTGACATCACTGATGACATCAATTACTGATGACATCTCAAATGACATCACTGAAGACATCACTGATGACATCATCTAGTGAAAGTGGTTTGGTTTGTTATTTAAATATGTATTATATATATAGCAATCTGCATTCAAGAATGAGTAGATATATAAATATAAATATCTGGATGGAGGATTCAGTAGCAGTGTGATTTACTGTTTATTTGACTAATTTATAGTGTGTCACTAAATATATTGGATAGTAACTGAACTGTGTGAATATCTATATCACTTTGTCAGTTGTTGTGTAAACTGTTACACCAGTTGGTTACTAGCTATGTGAAAGTTTATGTTAGTTATTGATTAGTTAATGGAGTATTTGTATGGGAGAGTGAATGTGTTTGTGGTTCCGTGCGGTGTGTGTGACTGCCCAAAAATTTGTGAATAGTTGATTCAGTAGGTATATGAGGTTATGACTGCATGTGGAAACAGTTGTTTGGGTGAGTGAATATATTTATGGGTGTGGTGATGAGCAAATATATCTCTCAATAGTACATGTCCAACAAACCAGAAAAATAAAAGGCAGTGTATGTGACATTCGTTGTATGTAAATAAGTATACATAAGACTTGTTGATTGCATGAGTGACTGTATAGATAACTGTATACTTGTAATAGTGATTTCATAACGCACTAACTATGAGTTATGAATAAATGAAGTGCTCTTTGTATAAGTGTGTAGTTGAGTAAATGTAAATATGATACACTGCTTGCAAAAGTGAGTAGGATGACTGCATAAGTGAATAGGATGTGTGCTGACGTGTTCTGACGTTATAGGTGTATAAGTATATTTGATAGTGTTCTATTTATCTTTGTTACCATAAATGAGTAAATCTATATGTAATTGATTAGATGTGTGTGTAGATCTAGGAATCACTGAGTGGGTTTTTACATACTTGTATTGCTGTGTCAATGGATTCAAATATGGTACTCTTGATTTTACAGTGAGTGATGAAAGGTTATACTAGTGTATGATGAGGTGTATCTAATTGTCACGTGGATGATGTCATCAGTGATGTCATTTGAGATGTCATCAGTGATGTCACTGACCATGTCATGAATTATGTAATATGTGACATCAACAGCAGGGGATTGCGGGCACGCGAGTTATAGTTAGAAGAACTAACAGAGGAATTTCAATGGTTTTGTACGAGTGAAAAGTCCCACTAACTATAGCACCACTAAAACCTATGGTTTTTTCAGTAATTTTCTAAGGTTTTTTTTATGCTAATTTCTAACTATAACATATCTGAAACCTATGTTTTTTTCAGTAAATTCCAAAGGTTTCGTGAATGACAATTTGTAAATGTATTAACTGTTATATTTTTTTATACTGATTTACTACACTTTTTTAAACTATTTATTTTTAGATATTTTATTTTGTAAATGACATTATAATTACATTATACATTACACTACAAAATATACTTTCTCAGAATGATTTACTAAAGTTTAAATACTCTGCAAATAGGCAATAGACTTTTAAGTACAGTAGTTACAGTTGTTGCAATGGCAACACAGTTCCAAACACAAGGCAACATTGAGCTCAAAGGGAATTTCTAGTTAAATGCAATTAGTTACTCTATAGATTACTTTTCTAACCACAGGACTGGATCCTAGATTCAGTCCTGGAACATCTCGTGCAAACAGTTGAGTAAAATTGTTTTGGTTAAAGTAGTGATTTTTAAGGAATATTATTGTATTTTAAAAGTTGACACTTAGAAAATTTTTCACATAGAATCACCAATGTTATCCTATGAGAGGAAATTCACTTAGCAAGTAAGTAGTGTTATCATTACTTTTTCTTACTCAGTGAGGAATCCTGGATCTAACACTGGTGCATGTCCTGTAAACAGTTAAAGAATACGTTTAAGTTATACAGGCAATTTTTAAGGAATATTTGTAGTTTGAGAAAATCGATGCTTAGAAACTTTTCTTGTGAAAACCAGACAATGGATTCCAATAGAAAGAAATACAAGTTACTGGTAAGTACACTTAGAATTACTTTTCAAGGTCAGTGCTGGGCTAAAAGATACAGCACTGGATTCTCTCCTGATAACAGGTGAGTAAATCGTAATTCGTTGTTCAAATGATTTAAGGTGACTATTTTAAAGTTCAAAAACTCCACACTTAGAAGAATTTCCAAGTGAAACTAGTCAATTTTAGCCTATTGAAGGAAATTCAAGTTACTGGTAAGTACGGTTAGAATTACTTTTCAGAATCAGTACTGGGCTCAAAGATGCAGCACTGAGGTCTCTCCTGATAACCGGTGAGCAAATCGGAATTCGTAGTTCGGCTGAATTTACTTCGGTCCAGTATATATGGAGCCACTTTCCTACACCATCCACTCCCTTCACCACTCTGCAAACATGCCCTATGGCGCATTTTAAATTGGAGTTTTTTTTAATACTCGTATAATAAAAGAGGGAAGGAACTAAAAGAAAAAGAAAGAGCAAAAACGTATGAGGATATAAAACAAAACTAAAACTGTTTATCAAGTTTCACTTTTACAAAAACACGTGCGCAAGTTAAACAGTGGAAATGTGAGCACGTGTTAACTGAAAAACGCGTAAAAAAATAGGAGGAGCACTAAATTGGTTCCATAGTGACTTCAATAACCAAAACATACATAAACCACACCCGTAGGATGATTACTTTTGTTTCTGTGATTTAATTACGGATGACCAATATACGAGCAAGATAAAGTTTACAATCGTCGGATTCATCTTCAGTTTATCGTCCATTTCCTCATAGGGAACATAAAATGAATGTATATATTGTAATATATAAAACATTATGTTCCCTCCTGAGGGGTTGGATGTATGTTGACAGAAGGAGGAACCAATTTTAAAGAGAGGTAAATTAATAGTATAAGTTTAAGCATTATATATTTTTCTAATGCAAGTATATTATTATAATTTCTAAATGTAGTGTGTAAAAGTATAATTGTACTTTAAAAACAAAATAACGTAAGAACAGTTCATGTATTATCAATGCGAATTTAAAATACTATGAAGATGCAGAAAAAAGAAGGTTTGAAATATGTACAAATAAAAATAAATGATTAAGTAATTCTCTTTTTCTTCTAGAGTGAAAAAGGGTTTATCAGTATGTATATTGTGTAGTACTGTGACGTAATTTCACTCATGAAGAACTGGAGGTTTATCATTGCAAGCAGTAAACATAAAAAATATTAATGTCAATTAACAGATAATAAAATAATCCTTTTTAACAGTCACAATGTTTTCATGAAGAGTAATTAAAAAGAAATGTACAAAAAACAAAAAAGAAAGATGAAGAAGTGAGGGAGTGTTTGTAGTAGCACTTCTATTCTACTTTATCTGAAAGTAAATCATGCCCTCTTATATTAATAAGAATTTGGGCAACACTTAAAAAGATTTGAATAGAAAATAATATTTGTGGAGAAGAAAGGGGGGGTTGTGGATATATATATATAGCGCGTAGTCAACCCAAAACTATATCAGCAATTTACAATGGCACCGTATTTACCGCAGACTTTCAGGCAGGTGTTGAATACTTAATTTCTGTATATTACTGTATGTGGACGCGACTCAGAGGCTCAAACACAGATTTCAAGCACCAAGTTTGACAGTGTACCTGAAGACCACATACGTATATATATTAGCTGCCCTTCATGTGCCAAAAGCTGCATCCTAAAGCTTTCATAGTCCTGTATTACTACAGCTATAACACTCCACTGAATGTACAACAAACATTCATATTCGCAGAAATACGTCATGTCCACCATCTTTTATGTGTGCAACTATGAATGAATATAGGGTCGGGGATCCATGTTGGCGATGCTGTGGTACTTTACAGATATATGACACATGTGTGTTTAACCTGTTCCATGCTCCCGTCAGCCAACGCGGGAGCACTACCTGGCTGGACTGCGAACCACCGTTGGCCGTCGCAGCCCCGCCCGTTTCCTTGAATGTTCCCCACTGGCACGGAACGTTTGAAGCAGTTTTAGAGTTAAGAACAGGGTGACCTCAGCACTTCAACACGGACACCGGAATCAGTTGATTTCTCCTATACATCACGACGGAACCACGTCCATAGCTCCGGAATCATGGTGCACAGCCTTGGGCAGCACTGGCATACGTCAGTCCAGCCCACTCCGCTTAGCTTCCAGGAAACCACAACAAATTTAACTACACTTTCCTAAAGCTAATGTGACAATAATTCTAATGCTGTCCTTGTAAATATGCCCCCAATATCACAAGAAATACAGCGAAAATTCATGTTTGCAAGTGAAAACTTTGTTAATATAAGACTGTGCACTTAACATATCAATCCACCTCAGATAATAAACATGTTTAAGTCTAATTCAGAACGGATGTTAGAATCCGACATAAACCGCAATTAGCGAGAGTTTTCCTATCGGTCCTCAAATCCAGGGTCGCCTTGTAAATACAACGCTGTTGTCATACCTCCCTCTTTTTTTTTATATTCTCATAGAAACACCTACCTTCCCACTGAGCATGCCTACATTGCAACTCATTGGAGATACGAGACGATCCCTTAGCAACCCGGCTGCTAACATGCATTAATGCATCTTAGCATCACCTAGTAAATAGGGCAATATCATTTTCACTGCATTTTTGGCTTTTTTTTAATTTTGGCAAAATGGCACTTGTTAATATGCCCTCAAGCTTGCTATGACAGAGCGGGAACCTCGACTTTCGCACTGCCATAGCAAACAGCAGTTTCCCGGGGGTTGACACCCCAAGACACAGCAGGAGCGGCTCCTGGGAGGGGGTGTTCCCCAAGGCTTTTGACTGCTCTAAAATGGGCCCCACGCGGCCCCACTCCCAAAATATAAAAAGCACTGGAGGGTAGTAATCCCCGGGGCTAAGACGACCTTTGAGCCTCCTCACCCAGTTATTTTGTAGCACCGAGTAATGACAGTCCCCGGGCTACAGGGCCTCTCTCTGTAATATTTTAGACCCTGTGATTTCGCCCTCACACATAGCTAATTTTTAAACAAGCACCGGAGACCCCGCCTCATTTTTATTTTTATTACGGCAGATCCATACATCCAACGCACATTTCTCAGTTTTTAAAAAAAACCAACAACGTTTTTTGAGGGCCATAGGGATCTCTGTGGGAACCCCTGAGCAGGTCTAGAGGGTCAAAATATTTCTTAGCTGCCCACTTTATACATTCTGAACACTTGTTCAACTAATTTCTAGACCCTCCCTTTTAACAAGGCACAAAATGGCTGCCAACACTTCCTGGTTTCGAATATTAACAACCACTTGACAGCCAATAAGCATTCAGCTCGTGATCGGGACGGTGCGCTTAGTGTGCGCAAAAGATATGTGCATCCACCAAGGCCATAGATATATATGTGCTTTTACTTGTATTTTTCTCAAAAACTACTGAACGTATTTACATCAATTAAGCAAAAGGCATGAGTCTGAACTGAGGACTACCTCTTTGCCAAATGAGGTATAATTCCGTTCAACTGTTCGGGCTGTAGCCGTGATGAACGATGTCTATGTATAATTGCTTGGGGAAAGCACATTTTGGGACCCCCCTTTTTTCTCGGCCCGCTTCAAATGCAATATTTTAGACCCGGGGATTTCCCCTTCCCGCATAGCTAATTTTTAAACAAGTACAGGAGCCCGTGCTTCGTTTTCATTTTTTTTTACGGCAGATCCATGCACCCACCGTACATTTCTCCGTTTAAAAAAAACAAATCTTTTTTGGGACCCCCCTAAGCACATCTAGAGGGTCAAAATATTTCTTACCTGCCCCCTTTATATATTTTAAACACTTGTTCCACTAATATCTAGATCTTCGCTTCTACCGAGGCACAAAATGGCTGCCAACACTTCCTGGTTTCGAATGTAAACAACCACTTCACAGCCAATCAGCATTCTGCGTGTGATCGGGACGGTGTGCTTATAATCCGCGCATCCACCAAGGCCATAGATATATATGTAATTTTAATTGTAATTTTCTCAGGAAATACTGAACAGATTTACACCATAAAAACAAAAAGTATGAGTCTGAACCAAGGACTACAACTTTGCAAAATTTGGTGTAAATCCGTTAAGCCATTCTGGCTGTAGCCGCGATGAATGGTACCTATGGAAAATTGCATGGGGAAAACATGTTTTGGGACCCCTTTTTTCTCAGCCCTTGCTTCACGAATCACCCAAGACTTTTTAGGATAGGAGCGATCCGGAGCGCCCCAACAGCTTTGAAAATTTCGCAAAGATTCATGAACCGGCGTAAAAGTTATTCCAAATAAAATGTTGCGGATTTCCTATGGAAAATATGTCCTAACTATAACCACCAACTGGCGACCGTCAGTAGGTAATATATGTGTGTATGTATATATATATATATATATATATATATATATATATATGCACTAAAAATCCATAGGTTTGACACCAGTTATAGTTAGCTGGAAATTTTACTGACATAAAACCATTGAAATTCCCACGTTATAGTTAGTTGGACTCACTATAACTTGCGTGCCTGCAATGCACTGCTGATGACGTCACATATTACATCACTCATGACATGGTCAGTGACATCACTCATGTTTTTTCAGTGAATTTAATAGGTTTTTTAAATGCTAATTCCTAACTATAACTGGTGTGAAACCTATGGTTTTTTCAGTGAATTTCAAAGGTTTTTTAAATGCTAATTCCTAACAATAACGATTGTGAAACCTCTGTTTTTTTTACTGGATTTCAAAGGTTTTTTAAAAGCTAATTCCTTTCTATATTGAGTTTGTAACCTACGATTTTTTTTTTATTTGCTGTTTTGTGTATGTATTGATTATTTTTTATTATTTTTTTATAATAATATTTTTAAAATGTTTTTTTTATCATTGTTTCCTTGGGCACTCTGGGTGCGCACACCGGTAAGCTCTCCGGAAAGCGCACCCAGAGCGCTGCTTGCGTTCGTGTAAAAAAATATGAATGAAAAGTAAATAATAATGCAAGACATTTAGGGGCCGATCAGGATCGCGGACGGACTTGCGTCCGTCCGCGACCCCAGAGCAGGAGGGAACCTCCGCATGGCATGCGGAGTTCCCTCCTGTGCAATTAGGATGTGACCGCCACCCTGGCGGTCACATCCTCTATTTTTAACATTGCGGCGGGTGCAGCTTCAAGCTGCACCCGCGGCAATGTTAAAAATGCACGCATTGCTTTGGCATGCAGAAAGAGGCAGGCACCGTGCGGTGCCTGCCGCTTTCTGCATGCAAATGCAGGGGGGTACCATAGGTACCCCCCATGTGCACCCCCCACCCCCCCTTCACCTAGGGGGCCCGCAACGGGCCCCCGCAGTGAAGTTCCGTATGCTTTTCCACGGCGGGAAACGCGCCGCGGAAAAGCATAATTCACTGCCCATCCTAATATGGTGGACGGTGTCTGAGAGACACCGTCACCATATTAGAGCTTTTCCGCGGAAAAGCTGCGGACGGAAACCAGGACCCACCAGCCATCCTAATGTGGCGGTGGGTCCTTGGTCAGTCCGCTGCGGTTTTTCCGCATCCTCGGGGCCGGCGGTGGCTTCCGCCGGCCCCGAGGATGCGGAAAAACCGCAATCCTGATCGGCCCCTTAGTACCATACACATAAAAGCAGTATTTTTGAATAAGGAAATGAAAATGATTTTGCATTTCCTTGAAACTATCGAAACGTCACTTAGGCGCGCTGCGTAAGCGCCCCCGGAAGCGCCTTCGTTCGCGCCGCATTTGCGCCCCCAGAAGCGCCTACGTTCACGCCGCGTAAGCGCCCCCGGAAGCGCTTCGGTGCATGCAGCGTAAGCGCGTCACGTCATTTGACCTTAAAATAACACTTTTCCTTGGTTGCTAACAGTTTTTTTTACAAAGAATGAAATCCCCACCTATTTCCTTCACTTCTTCTTTCACTTTTGTGACTGAAAGACTTGCCTTTTGTTCTCGGTTCTCTGTTGGTTATCTTGGATTATCATGGCTGCCAGACCATCCAGCAGTGAAGATGACTTCAATGAATTCATTGATGAAGAGCCTCCTCAGCCAAAAGTCAAAGAACATTTCATCTGGATTTTTTTTTCCATACCTAATGACCAGAAGAAGGTAAATGCTCCAAAAGTGGAGTGCAGGATCTGTCACAAAGTCCTGTCACGGGGTGACCCCACTAAAAAATAATATTTTGGGAACTCCACAATGATTTGCCATGAGGAGAGGAGGCACCCCCAGAATTTTGCCCGGGAAAGCTTCAGGGCTCTGGCACAAGAGGTTCCCAGTGATGGGGCCTCTACATCAACCGGAGGACCAACAACATCGGTGAGGGGGAGATCACAAGAGCTGGTTCCGAACATTCAGCCTGCATTTAAAAAAGGCGTCCTTAAATGCAGAGACTGTGATCAGCTACTTTGCTATGGGGAGGTCTTTCAGTCACAAAAGTGAAGGAAATGGGTGGGGCTTTCATTCTTTGTAAAAAAAACTGTTAGCAACCAATGGAAAGTGTTATTTTAAGGTCACATTACTTGACGCGCTTACGCTGTGCGCACCGAAGCGCTTCCGGGGGAGCTAACGTGGCGCAAACCTAAGCGCTTCCGGGGGCGCATACGCGGCGCGAACGAAGGGGCTTCCGGGGTGCGCTTACGCGGCACGCCTAAGTGATGTTTTGATAGTTTCACGGAAATGCAAAATCATTTTCATTTCCTTATTCAAAAATCCTGCTTTTATATGTATGGTACTAAATGTCTTGCGTTATTATTTACTTTTCATTCATATTTATTTTTCAGGAACGCAAGTAGCGCTCTGGGTGCACTTTCCGGAGAGCTTACCGGTGCGCGCACCCAGAGTTCCTCAGGAAAAAATTATTAAAAAGAAAAAAAAAATATTATTATAAAAAATAATAATTAATACTTACACAAAACAGCAAATTTATGAAAAAAATCGTAGGTTAGAAACTCGATATAGAAAGGAATTAGATTTAAAAAACCTTTGAAATTCACTGAAAAAACCATAGGTTTCACACCAGTTATAGTTAGGAATTAGCATTTAAAAACCTATTAAATTCACTGAAAAAAACATAAGTTTCACACCAGTTATAGTTAGTTGGAATTTTACTGACATAAAACCATTGAAATTGCACGTTATAGTTAGTTGGACTCACTATAACTTGCGCACCTGCAATGCACTGCTGATGATGTCACATATTACATCACTCATGACATGGTCAGTGACATCACTCATGACATCACTGATGACACCATCCTTGTGACAGAGTAACAGACCTCCTTTCAGTGTAATGTAACCCTTGAAACACATATTCAAAAATAGAAACTAAATTTTTCATATAAATAGAGATACCCATACCAGTTACAACAACCAATTCAGTAATACCACCATCTATATACACATCCACTCATTTACCAACAGTTCTATATAGTCACTCATACATATACTCACTCATCATAAGTAGTGATACACCTATACATCCTGTTACACACCAACAGTCATCCAAAAGTTACTCACACACATACTCACACATGCGAATGAACTATTGAACATCCATTTATTTGCATATACAACTATACACACACACTACCACCTTACTTCCAAGGAAACTTACACACACTTACTCTATTAAACAAAGACTTCTAGAAAGACATACTTATTTAAACAGGAACTCTTACAATCTCTCACTCTCACATATACTCACTTATAAACATCAATATTCACATATACTAGATTAAAACATATGTCGTTACTGATAAAGACACTAGTGAGACAGTCATTCACTCACTAACACACACATATACACACTCATCCACCCTTACAATCCTACACATATGCTGTCTTCAAAACACATACAAACAGTGAGTCAGTCATTGTTGCATCTATGTGCTAAGTAATACCCCCACCAAACCATAAAGACACTCATATTGATAGTAAAAAAAAACATCTAATAACCCATATACACACACATGTAGGTACTCACCAACCCATGCAGCCACTTATACACCAAGTGAAACACTGATACATTTATTTAAATATTTAAACATTACTCGCTAATATTTGTATTCACTAAGATACACTTAATAAGCCAGTTAACCAATCATTTTTTTTTTTAAAAAACATCCATTTAGACACTTATTTAAACATTTATTCTTCCATCTACCTTTACATATACATATATAAAACATATTTATTTTTCAGAAAGACACACATTCACTGGATGGTGTCATCAGTGATGTCATGAGTGATGTCACTGACCATGTCATGAGTGATGTAATATGTGACGTCATCAGCAGTGCATTGCAGGCGCGCAAGTTATAGTGAGTCCAACTAACTATAACGTGGAATTTCAATGGTTTTATGTCAGTAAAATTTCCAGCTAACTATAACTGGTGTGAAACCTATGGTTTTTCAGTGAATATATATATATATGTCTCCATATGGGCTGGTGGGAGGAGCAGGTCTTGAAAAGGGAATATGAAAACATCTTGAAGACACATGTCCCTTTATGGCTGAGGTACATTGACGACCTCTTCATTCTATGGAGGGGGGCTGAGGAAAAAGCCATGGAGTTTATACAAAAGTTAAATGATAATCTTTTTAATTTGCAATTCACTGCAAATATGAGTAAAACCTCCGTAGTCTTTCTAGATGTAGAAGTGTATGTCAGCAACAACAATTTATGCACCAGACTCCATCGCAAGCCTACGGCTGGGAACTCTGTTCTCCATGCCTCCAGCCATCACCCCCAACACCTGATCAACAGCATCCCCTATGGGGAAATGCTGCGGATCAAACGCATCTGCAGTGATAATATGGAATGCAAACTGGCTCAGGAAAGTTGTAAGAAGAGGTTCCTTCAAAGGGGATACAAACCCGCGATCATTGATAAGGCTATCAGGAAAACTGAATCTTTGAATCGCGACAACATCTTAGCCCCTAAAAGCCCTGGTATGGCCGATGACTCTAACAATAAATTGCGAGTCATCATAACTTATAATAAACAGCAAGCGGCCATCAGAAAGATTTTCAGGAAGCACTGGGATCTTCTGTTGAAGGATCCTGTCATAGGCAATGATCTGCTTAGAGACAATCCTACCCCCCTTATAACTTTTCGGAAAGCCAGATCCATGGGTAACTGTCTGAACAAGTGTAATCCTGAAATTAGACCCCCCTCCAATTGGCTGTCCAAGCAAAAAGGTTTTTACAAATGTTTCCAATGCAAAGCCTGTAAACATGCAAACAATGTTAAGGAATACAGCATCCCATTTTCACCTTACCCAGTCAGAATCAAACGACGGATTACGTGTAAAACAGAATATGTTGTATACGTTTTGGAATGTCCCTGTGCACTGCGCTACGTTGGCAGCACCAAGTTACCCGTGCACATGAGGATCCTGCAACATCTCAGGGCCATTAACAATAAGGATCAAGCATATCCTGTGGCACGGCATTTTCAAGCAAAGCATGATAGCGATAACACTCTGCTGCAGTATTTTGCCATAGACTGTATACCCCCTTCTCGTAAGGGTGGCAACAGGGATAGTGCCCTGAGAATGCTGGAAACCAGGTATATTTTGGAATTTAATTCCAAGGTCCCAAATGGTCTTAATACCACGGAGGACTTATACACCTGTCTATGAACCATCCATTGAACTATAGGCTTCTGGATCTAATTCTGTTTCCCTTTGATTGTGATAAGTATGGAATGAATAGATTTATTCCAATACATTTGTTAGGAAAACCAATTTTGCCACTGTAACAGGTTCCAGAATCTCCATAGATGCCACTTTTCAGTATGTCTCTCGAGATTATACATCTGCGCTAAATTATCAACTTGAGTATTCACTCATTTTAAATTCACGTAACATACACCATTGGTTATTTTCAGTATTTGAATAGAGTATCTTGGGTTGTCCTATTCTATATCTTTTGTTTCACTGTTTCACATTTTGGTTATCACTCTATTTATCGCCTATACATTTCAGGCAGCTGATACCATCGATCTATATATCCTAGGACCCTTCTTTTCTTACTTTAAAGTGTTTGCCCACTTGGGCTATATTAACGTAAACAGCATACTTTGGACTGCATCTGGAGCTGGATACATACATAGATTTGCCAATCATTGATTTGGTTATGTATCAGTGACTATATGAGGTGGGCTCCTCATACTATTGGGGAGTCATCTTTTACAATGTCTTCATTTATTTAAATATGTGTATATATATATATTTTTCTACTGAGATCTATATGTATATTTTCAAATTGATATATGTGTGTATATACATGAAATTATTTGTAAATACGCTTTATTTTAATTGTACATTCTACTAAAATTGTTGTACATATGTATTCCAGGAGCAGTCCAGCTGATATGCACTGTGTTCATTGCATAGTCTGTTTTTCAGTTTCATTGTGCAATGTAACAGCTGTTTACAATTATGTGTTACTGGTCACTTTAAATAAGATATGGGTCCATGAGTAACGCGTCATGTGAACAAGGTCCAGGTCGGACCGAAACGCGTCATGGCGGCATACTGATGCGTGGCGAATTTTTCTTTCAATAAAAACTGAAAAGCACGAAAGATTGGGTCCGCGCTTATCTATCAGAGTCCTGTCCTTTGAGTGGATTCGTTTGATAGAGTACTGGTATATATATATATATATATATATATATATATATATATATATATATATATATATATATATATATATATATATATATATATATATATATATGTGTGTGTGTGTATTTATATATATATTACCTACTGATCGCCAGTAGGTAAGTATAGTTAGGACCTAGTTTCCAGAGGAAAAACATTTTTTGTTTTCTCAATATCTTTGGCGCCGGTTGATGAATCTTCGCAAAATTTTGAAAACTAGTGGCCCGCTCCGGTCAGCTCCTGTCTTAAAAGTTTTGGAGTGATTTGTCAAGCGGGGCAGTGAAAAAAGCAGGGTCCCAAGACACGTTTTCCCCCTTTAATTTTCCATGAGAAACTTTAGACAAAGCTACAGCCCGATTTGCTGAATGGAATTACATCAAATTTGGCAAAAAAGGTAGCCCTTGGTTCAGGAAGAGCTTTTTTTTCTTATATGGTGTAAATCCGTTCAGTAGTTTTTGAGATATTAAAGGAAACATATCTGTATATGTGTGGGCGGAGCCTAACCACACAAGCACAAGCTTGCCTCTGATTGGCTACCTGCACTTAGTATTGGCAGCCATCTTGTGCCTCGGATGAGGGAGAAAGAAAAAGGTAAAAAAACATAGATTAAACACAAGAGAAACGCTGACCCCCCAAGCCTGCTCAGAGTGTCCCACAAGGACCACCAGGCCCCAACATTTTTTTTTTAATTGGGCGTTTGTGGTTGTTCAATAAACTCTTGAATACGTACATTACTTTTCCAGGACTGTGTTAGGTTCGAGAATCCAATCGTTTTCTAAATCTAAGAAATTACAACTAGTACTAATATGCATGAGCCGGGCCTCACCTCGAGTGGCATGGCGGAGGGAAAAATGAAGACCGGGAATGTGACCCCGATGATCTGAGAGTGGCTGAGCTCTAAGCAAGCATACCCCCTCCACCTTGGTATGAGCCCTGAGGCTGCCATCTGCGGTTTCACTCATTGCCTCTTCTCTGATACCCAACCCCCCTTCACTAAAGACAATGCAATTGTTGAAGCTCCTAAACTGGTTTTCTCATGAATGACACCAAAACTGCGTCTCCCCGGGGGTTGCTGGGAGCAGGTAAGCAAGTCTCCTTGGGAGGTGTGAATGTGGCGGAGTGGGACACTTTAGGTGCTTTGTGGGGGGTGCATGGGGACAGTTCCTGTGTGCCAAAGCCAGTCTAATCCTGTTCGTTAGATGTATGTGTTTGGGAGACAAGCTGTCTTATCAGTCCAAGCTCATCACGGGTTGGGCCAATAGCCAACAGGAGCTGGAAAGCAGGGCTCAGTAGAAGGCTTCTTGGCACCCACGAGGCTTCTTTAGAGATGGTCCCTGGTCTCAGGCTCGGCTCTGATGGACTCTGGCCTCTGACTGGACCTGGACTCGGACCCTGCGCTCCGACACACAGATCAATGGGCTCAAACTGTGGCTGATAGGGACCTGACTACGATGAAGCTCTCACTGGCTCTGGCAGTACTGCTGATGACCAATATATATCCCTCAGCTGGGTGCACTGAGGCAAGCCCCCCTCCGACTGCTTTGAAGAGGTAGAATTCATAGCGCTGCGCATCCGGTGTGCATGGTCACAGCGCTGTACACTGATAGCATGGAAGCATAGTGATGGAAAGGGTGTCTTGGGTGGTCAAGGGCTCATCCCTGAGCAAAGGGGGATCTGGGGCCCAGAAGACCTGTCTCTGTGACCCCCCCAATCTTATATTTATCTGTCCTATCCAACTGCCCAGTCCCCCATCGGGTCGCTGCCCGGAGTGCCCATTCATCCCAGGGGTAGGTGTGAAGCGGGTTCCTTGGAAGCGGGGTCTGGTCGATAAGGCTCAGTTCTCCCCCACCCCAAGCACACACACACCCTCATGCAGCTGACAGCCACTTCTGTGGGTGGGACAGCTTTGAGAGGTTAACTCGCTGTGCTGTCGGGGTTGTTGAGGTTGGTTAGGCATTGTGAGGTTGGTTTGTGATATGTTCTAGGTTTGCGTCACGCGGGACTATGGGTGGCGCTGTAAGGTGGCAACAGGCCCTAATACAAGTGAGGAAAATGTGCCCACCTGCCCCTCCCACTTAGTTTCACAGTAAAACACAGATACAATTTGGTTGAAGTGGGCACCACTGAGCCCCGGTGCCACTGAATCCGCTGCACCCCAGGGTCCCATGGTGAGGTGCTGGGACTTGGAGGTGCTGTATGCATGGCTATGCTGAGGTATGTGGGAAAGACTTGTAGAGATGGGAGGGTGCGCTGTGGTGTTTGATGGGGTGATGCGTAGTGGAATATGGTGTCTACAGATGTGTGCGGTTTGAATTGTGTTTTTGGGGTCCGTGGTGTCCCTTTGATGAGTTATGTCGATATATACAGCAGAGATTTGTTGTGGTCATAACTTGTTGTGGTTGCTTGTGAACTTGTGCGATGCGTGGTGAGGCTGGTGCTGTGTAGCACACATGGGTGGGGTGATGCCTGGTGAGGGCTTCTGGTGAGTAGCACACCTGTGTTGTGGTGACTCATGGATGTTGTGTAAATGCAGGACTGGTGGTGTGTAGCACAAATGTGTTGTGGTGAGGGCTGGGCAGATGTATTGTGGTTACTTGTGGGTATTGTGGTGATATGTGGCGGGAGCTGGTGGTGTGTAGCACACGTGTGTTGTGGTGATGCGCTTTATGAGCTTGCTGTAATGTGTGGTAACTTGTGTGAGGTGCGGGGTTGGGTTGTTTTGTGCTGGTTTGGATTAGGCTGAGTTCGGGGTTTGTGCTGATATGTGCCGGGGAGTTGTGTCACATGGTGGGGCACTGCTGTGGTAGGGATTCGGGGTGGCTTCACGTCCTGGTGTCTTCTGCCCTGTGAGTCGGTTGTGATGAGTGTGATGTTCTTACAATTGTGTCTGTTCCTCAGGACAAAAGAACGAGAAGTGCCTGGAAAAGAAGCCCTCCCCGCACTGGAGACGGCACCCCGGACACGGTGAGCGGTGGGTTTGTGGGTGGGTGGGGGGTGGAGAGGGGCATGGGGTACCCATGTGTGCCCCGCACCGTAAACCACCCACTGCCAGTGCCCCTGCATCCTTATGTGGACAGCAGGGTGCCTTGCTTCATTTTGAAACCCAAGCTCTGAATGTCACATGGACACACCCGCAGTAGGCGCAGCAACCCCAACCCCCCACAGCTGCAGAAGACACCAATCCCCCAACACCCGCAGCAGGCACCAATCCCCAACACCTGCAGGAGGCACCAATCCCCATCACCCACAGCAGGCACCAATCCCCAACACCCGCAGCAGGCACCAATACCCCACAACCGCAGCAGGTGCACCAACACCAGCAGCAGGACACCAACACCTGCAAGAGGCACCAACACCTGCAGCAGGCACAGCAACCCCCCACACCTGCAGCAGGCACCAATCCACCACAATCACAGCAGGAACACCAACACCTGCAGCAGGACACTAGCACTTGCAACAGGCACCATCACCCGCAGCAGGTGCAGCAACCTACCACACCCACAGCCGATACCAATCACCCACACCTGCAGCAGACACCAATCCCCCACACCCACAGCAGGCACACCAAACCCCCACACCTGCAGCAGGCACAACAGCCCCAACACCTGCAGCAGGCACAGCAACATCCACACCCACAGCAGGCAGCAACCCTACATACCTGCAGCAGGCACAGCAATCTCCCACACCTGGCTCCAACACCCCACACAAACAGCAGGTGCAGAAACTCCCAACACCCGCAGCAGGTGCAGCAAACCCCACACCCACTGCAGGCACCATGAAAGTGAAGCCTGTGTTAGCCAGATTTGCTTCCTAGGGTAATCGATAATTGAGAGAAACTGTTATAATATATATAGCGCAAAAAAGGCTAAAGGATAAGATTTAAACCCATGGAGGCGTGTGGTAATAGAATAAGTTTTAACCCCATGTAGGCATGGTAATAGCATATAGAGAGTGGAGAAGTGTGGCTCAATGGTTAGAGCAGGCAGACCTCGATGCAGAGCTCTGGCCAGGGACCAGGGTTCAATTCCTGCCCCGGCGGGTCTCGGGCTCATTAATTCTCCTGACCGGATATTCTCGCCTCAGTGCCTATTCTGAACATGGGTCCCACGCTGCAACTCTGGGCAATAGCTTGCTTAGTCTCCACAACGGGCCCCACAACGCGAGGGATGCCTGGTCTGCACCATGGGGTTGCCCAGGAGTGGACACTTCTTAGGGAAAGCCAGGAAGGGTTCCCTTGCGGGATTCGTACAAGCGCCAGGAAACCCACTGCGGGTAGCTGTGCGCTATACAAGTACAAAAACATTTACATATACCAGGCAGTTTGATTATGCTTATAGTTGTTTATCCTGAGTATTAAGGAAGGCATTACGATAATACCAATGAAGGCACCATATTTATTTTGAATGCCACAGCGTAAACAGTAACTAAATTAGATGGAATTCAAAAAGGAGAATGGAAAAAGCACAGTAGGAACCATTATGAAGTATAATACTCCTCTCTCCAAATTACATTATGTATAAAATAATATGCCAAAGAAATAATGAATTTTTTTCCTGCTTTGTGTGTATATAATAAGTCTCAATCAGGACAAATAAATGAGCCAGTATAGTCAGTCGAGTCCCACCGATAAATTGTCCAAAAACAAGTATTAAATTAAGAACACATATAGAGACAAACCCTGAGAGAACTACAAGATAGGGAGATAATACTATGTAAAAATCTTGTTTTCAATCTGCACAAAGACGTGAGGTCACCCCCGATTCTTTGAGTGTGCCACGAAATATAAAACAAGAAGGTCTGTGGCTGCAGCGATTCATATCCTTGAAGTAAGGTGAGTCCTACAGGGGATAAATAATAGTGGAGTAAACAACAGTATAAAGTATTACATATAACAATAAGAGTTATCACTTTGTTACAGTAATACGACTAAAAACAAATTCCCCTCCAAAAACGGTGGCTCCCCCGAACAGTGTGTAAAGCCGCATTTAACATTGACTAAGGTAATTAAATACCTCGTTATTTTACATGAAAGTAATAGAGACAAGCAGAGAGTTGAAGGTACCAGATGATACACCTTGTTTTCCATTTCATCCCCACAGACAGTTGCAATTATCTTCAAAGATGCACTGATAGCCTACGGGCCCACATAAGTATAAAAGGGGCCCTAAGGCAGCAAGAATCCCATTCTGTCGTTGGGTTCAGAATAATCAATTTTTGAACTCTAAGGTATGTAGGACCCTGGATTTTCAGCATAACTACAAAAACATAGGAGTTAGTTCAGAATACAACAGAACTGGTTTCTAGGACAAAGGGAGAGGTAACAGAGTTTTTAAGGGTGGAAATACATAGTAAATGCATGTAAAACAAAATGTTGAGGGCTGAGTCCCCAATAATAGCATCTTGATTAAGTATAGAAGGAACGATGTATACATACTGATTTACACTGTAAGAATGAATGGGTAGTAATTATGTTGTTCTTTTAAAACCTAGAATCTGTCCTGAAGAAGGTGTTTTCATAAGAAAAAAGCCGAAACGCAGCGCGGACAATCTTTGATTCTTTTTTATGGATTATGTTCTGTATTTTATTAATTGAGTAGTAAATTCAAATGTATTTTTCTTTATATTTTTAATTAATTGTGCTTATAATATTTTTATGAGAAACTAATATTAACATTTGTATATTGTTTTTACTCTCAACTTTTTGAGAACAACTTCTTTTATACAGTGTATGCCAGAATTATGTACCAAATGTTAGAATTTTTTATTTAGAGTGTGGACATATCAGCTTGCAGTACTGGAACCTCTTACCTCTCGGTCTTTGTCCTCTAATGAAGAACCTCAGATAGGTCTAGTTGTCTTCACTAGGAGATCCACAATAATATCTACATAGTGGCCCTTGAGTCTAATTTATAGACTTGTTGTTACAGGACACCACGTGATTTTTTCACAGCAACATCCACACCCACAGCAGGCAGCAACCCTACACACCTGCAGCAGGCACTGCAATCTCTCACACCTGGCTCCAACCCCCCACACAAACAGCAGGTGCAGAAATTCCCAACGCCCACAGCAGGTGCAGCAAACCCCACACCCACATCAGGCACCAATCCCTGACACCCGCAGCAAACACCAACCCCCACACCTGCAGCTGGTGCAGCAACACCTGCCGAAGGCACAGCAACCCACCACACTCGCAGCAGACACCAATCTTACACACCCGCAGGAGACACCAATCACCCACACCTGCAGCAGGTGCACCAAACCCCCACACCCACAGCAGGCACAGCAACCCCCATACCAGGCACCAACCCTCCATACCCGCAGAAGGCACCAACCCCCCACACCTGCAGCAGGCAGCAACCCTCCACACCCACAGCAGGCATAGAAACCCCCCACACCTGCAGCAGGCACCAACCCTCCACAACCACAGCCCACACTGACTTGCAACACCCGCAGCAGGCACAGCAACCCCCAACACCTGCAGCAGGCACCAATACCCAACATCCACAGCAGGCACCAACGCACCAGACCTGCAGCAGGCACAGCAACCCCCAACACCCACAACAGGCACCAACCCTTAACACCCGCAGCAGGCACCATCTCCCCATTCCTGTAACAGGTACAGCATCCAACAAAACCCACAGCAGGCACCAATCCCCCACACCTGCAGCAGGCACACCAACACCCGCAGCAGGGCACCAACACCCACAGCATGCACCAATTCCCCACAACCGCAGCAGGTGCAGCAACACCTGCGGCAGACGCAGCAACCCCCCACACCCACAGCAGGCACCAGTCCCCCACATCCTTAGCAGTGCACCAACACCCACAGCATGCATCACCCTCCACATCAGCAGTGGGCACAGCAACACCCAACACCCGCAGCAGGCACAGCAACCCCCCCATACCCGCAGCAGGCACCAACCCTCCACACCCACAGCACGCACCAACTCCCAACACCCACAGCAGGCACAGAAACCTCCACACCTGCAGCAGACCCCAACCCTCCACACCCGCAGCAGGCACCAAACCCCAACACCTGCAGCAGTTAAAGCAACCTCCCAAACCTGCAGTAGGCACAGCACCCTCCAACACCTGCAGCAGGTGCAGCAACCCCCACACCTGCAGCTGGCACCAATCCCCTCCACCTAGAGCAGACACCAATTCTCCACTCCCACAGCAGGTGCACCAACCCCCACATCTGCGGCAAGCACCAACCATCCACACCTGAAGCAGGTGCAGCAAAACCCCACACTTGCAGCAGACACCAACCATCCACAGCTGCAGCAGACACCAATCCCACACACCCACAGCAGGCGCACCACACCCGACACCCATATCAGACACAGCAGCCCCAACACCTGCAGCAGGCACAGCAACCCCCACACCCACAGCAGGCACAGCAACCGCCACACACACAGCACACAGAACCACCCACACCCGCAGCAGGTGCAGCAACCGCCAACAGCTGCAGCCCTAACACCTGCAACAGTCAGAGAAACCCCCCACTCCCACAGCAGACACCAACCATCAACAACCACAGCAGGCGCATCAACCCAGGCATCCATAGCAAGCACAGCAACCACCCACACCCGGAGCAAGCACCAACCCCCATACCTGCAGCAGGCCCTAATCCCCACACCTTCAGCACGTGCAGCAACTCCTGCAGCAGGTGTAGCAACCCACCACACCTGCAGCGGACACCGAACCCCCACACCCACAGCAGGCACACCAACCTCCCACACCCTCAGCAGGCACAGCAACCCTCATACCAGCAGCAGGCACCGATTTTCCACACCTGCAGCAGGCACAGCAACCTCCCACACCCAGCAGCAACCCCCAACACCTGCAGCAGGTGCACCAACTCCCCACACCCACAGCAGACACCAATCTCCCACAGCAAACACCAATCCCCACACCTGCAGCAGGTACAGCAACACCTGAAGCAGATGCAGCAATCCCCACACCCGCAGCAGGCACCAACCCTTCACACTGCCAGCAGACACGGCAACCCCCAGCAGGCACAGCAGCCCCCCACAACAACAGCAGGCAGCAACCCTCTACACCTGCAGTTGGCACCAACTCCCAACAGCTGGCACAGGAACCCCCACACCTGCAGTAAGCACCAACCCTCCACAGCAGGCACAGCAACACCCAACACCCGCAGCAAACACCAATCCCCAACATCCACAGCAGACACCCTTCCCCTGCAGCAGGTGCACCAACACCCGCAGCAGGTGCATCACACCCACAGCTGGCACCAACTCCCAACAGCTGGCACAGGAATCCCCCACAGATGCAGCAGGCACCAACCCTCCACAGCAGGCACAGCAACCCCCAACACCCGCAGCAGGCACCAATCCACAACATTCGCAGCAGGCACCAATCCCCCACATCTGCGGCAGGTGCACCAATACCCACAGCAGGTGCACCACACCCACAGCAGGCACCAACTCCCAACAGCTGGCACAGGAACCCCCCACAGCTGCAGCAGGCACAAACCCTCCACAGTAGGCACAGCAACCCCCAACACCTGCAGCAGGCACCAATCCACAACATTCGCAGCAGGCACCAATCTCCTACATCTGTAGCAGGTGCACCAACACCCACAGCAGGTCTACCACACCCTCAGCAGGCATAGCAACCCCCCAGACTCGCAGCAGTCGCCAATCCCCCACATCTGCAGCAGGTGCACCAACTCTTACAGTAGTCACAGTAACCCCCACACCTGCAGAAAGTGCAGCAACCCTCATACCCACAGCAGGTGCAGCAATCCCCCCACACCCACAAATGGCAAAGCAACCCCCCACACCTGCAACAGACACCAATCCACCCCCCACAGTAGGTGCACCAAGACCCACAGCAGGCACAGCAACCTCCAACACAGTCAACAGGCGCAGCAACCCCCACACCCGCAGCAGACACCAATCCCCTACACCCACAGCAGATGCACTAAGCCCCCACAACAGTAACAGGCACCAACCCTCCACAGGCGCAGCAGGCAGAGCAACCCCCAAAACACACATCAGGCAGCCTTGATTGTAAATATTGTGCTTCTCTTGAGAAGAGCCATGATATAAATATAGTGCTTCTGTTTAGAAGAGCCATGATATAAATATAGTGCTTCTGTTGAGAAGAGCCATGTTTAATAATATAGTGCCTCTGTTGAGAAGAGCCATACTATTAATATAGCGCTTCTGTTAAGAAGATCCATGATAGTGGATATAGCGTTTCTGTTGAAAGAGATGATAATAAATATAGTGCTTCTGTTGAGTAGAGATGATAATAAATATAGCACTTCTGTTGAGGAGATGATAATAAATATAGTGCTTCTGTTGAGAAGAGATGATAATAAATATATTGCTTCTGTTGAAAAGAGCCATGGTAATGAATATAGTGCTTCTGTTAAGAGGAGATGATAATTAATATAGCGCTTCTGTTGAGTAGAGATGATAATAAACATAGCGCTTCTGTTGAGAAGGGATGATAATACACTCACTGGTAGAAGGCTCGCAGTCCTACCAGGTAGGCGCTGTCCATACTCCTGTGGTACCCCAACCTGTACTTGCCAGGGGCGGGCAGGCTGAGGGCCTCGAAAAAAACGTAATGTTCTGACCCTGTTTCTCCATCTTTTCTGATACTCCATGGTTCTCTGTACTTCAGCTGCCCTTGAAGATGCAAGGCCCAGGAAAATGGAGGGCTCCGTGAGCCCAAAGGGGGCAGAGAAGTGCTCCTGCGACAGCTACCTGCGTGAGTAAACTCTGTCCTTATGCACGCACCCTAAAGCAGCGCACCCTGAGAACTGCTGTAAACTGAGTCCAGGAAACTCCTTCAGAACCAACCGGCTTGTTTTACTGCCTCTTCACCCTGGAAGTACATGCACACCGGAAGTGAGCATGGGGGAAGAGAAGTGACCTCAACCCTGTATTTAACTGGTTTAAAGGATGAACATATCCCCTGCCCGTCCTCTCTGTCCCAGTCCTTGCGTCATGAGGGGGCCCATCCAACCGAGCAGTTTATATTTACCCAAGCCTTTATCCAGACACTTAAACCAGTATTACCTGTTTCTACTCTACACCTGCTTCCTTGTATTTATGACCTCTTCCCCTCTCTCTCCTCCTTCCTGTCACCTAGAGGGTTTTCAGAGTAAGGTAAGCATTTTTAATTGAACATTCTAATTTTTAAACTTGCGGTTGTAGAATGTTGCTATAGCAAGTGCTAATTCGAGTGCTTCTGGGCATTTTATCTTCTCCCGGTCCATGTGCTTTGGTGTGATGGGCAGCCTTGGAGCAAATGCACTGCATCGTTAGTAGATTCATCCGCATGTGTATATATATATATATATGTAACAATCCTTGCTACCTCTTGCCCGGAGCCCTGTACTGGATACCGCTGCGCAGGAAGAAAAGAGGAGACCTCAGGTGCAGGTGAGCGATAGATTTTATTCCCTCAAGGAAGCGGCACACCACAGCATGACGTTTCGGCCTTCACAGAGGCCTTGATCACATGACGCATGCTAGGGAAGAGGCAATTTTTAAAGTGCTAGTGCTCTGTGAGGTGCAAACACATTGGTAGGTTAAGGTCACATGTCCTGCAGTATCATAGACATAGACGACAGATTGTAAGCAAAACGCATCACGGGATAATCCCTGACTTCGGCCCATATTGCAGGATACAAATACTGGTACTTAAAGTGCAAGTGCTGTATAATTGTTGTAAACAATGCATACTAGGAGTCACTGGGAAATCCAATAAATAAATAGTGCAAATTTGGGCAATAATGCAAACTATTGGGTAAAGTGCAAATAGTGTCATGCGAATAGTTTTTCTAGCAATTAATATATAGAATATATACAATATATACAATACATATCAAGTACAATCTCATGTGTACCATCAAATTTAAAGAAATGCATATAAAAATATATATATCCATAAATAACGAATCACCAATATATAAATATATATGTAAAAAACATGTATGTACAAGCATATTGCCAATAAATATATATACACCCAATAGACACTATTTACACAGGATGAGACCTCAAGTGAGCCAAAAAGGCATGACTGCATAAATGCATTAATGTCTTAACACCGAGGTCGCAGCACCCTATTCGTATTGCACATACTGATGCTCATATGTCTATATAATATTTACAACAAGGGGTGGTGAGGGACAGAGTCTCTGAATTAAACAGAATACTCTCACCCAGTCAAGAGATCAAGGCTAGATCCAACACCGTTTTTTAGCTCACTGCACCATCCCAGTTTCAGAACCTGGCTGTATGCAAATTAGTCTGTTCCTGTCCCAGTGCATGATGGGAACAGGGCAAACCAAACTACAAAAGCCAATTCTTACACTGGGAAGGAAACAAGCTACCGGGGACCGGTTTCTGGCATTTCAGCCGTCTTCGGCCCGGCTTGCTTGAATCCTGATGGTGCAATGAGCAAGGGACTCACATCTGAGTATACCCTTCCACGCTTAGGGTGGACAAAAATATTTACAACAAGGGGTGGTGAGGGACAGAGTCTCTGAATTAAACAGAATACTCTCACCCAGTCAAGAGATCAAGGCTAGATCCAACACCGTTTTTTAGCTCACTGCACCATCCCAGTTTCAGAACCTGGCTGTATGCAAATTAGTCTGTTCCTGTCCCAGTGCATGATGGGAACAGGGCAAACCAAACTACAAAAGCCAATTCTTACACTGGGAAGGAAACAAGCTACCGGGGACCGGTTTCTGGCATTTCAGCCGTCTTCGGCCCGGCTTGCTTGAATCCTGATGGTGCAATGAGCAAGGGACTCACATCTGAGTATACCCTTCCACGCTTAGGGTGGACAAAAATATTTACAACAAGGGGTGGTGAGGGACAGAGTCTCTGAATTAAACAGAATACTCTCACCCAGTCAAGAGATCAAGGCTAGATCCAACACCGTTTTTTAGCTCACTGCACCATCCCAGTTTCAGAACCTGGCTGTATGCAAATTAGTCTGTTCCTGTCCCAGTGCATGATGGGAACAGGGCAAACCAAACTACAAAAGCCAATTCTTACACTGGGAAGGAAACAAGCTACCGGGGACCGGTTTCTGGCATTTCAGCCGTCTTCGGCCCGGCTTGCTTGAATCCTGATGGTGCAATGAGCAAGGGACTCACATCTGAGTATACCCTTCCACGCTTAGGGTGCACAAAAATATTTACAACAAGGGGTGGTGAGGGACAGAGTCTCTGAATTAAACAGAATACTCTCACCCAGTCAAGAGATCAAGGCTAGATCCAACACCGTTTTTTAGCTCACTGCACCATCCCAGTTTCAGAACCTGGCTGTATGCAAATTAGTCTGTTCCTGTCCCAGTGCATGATGGGAACAGGGCAAACCAAACTACAAAAGCCAATTCTTACACTGGGAAGGAAACAAGCTACCGGGGACCGGTTTCTGGCATTTCAGCCGTCTTCGGCCCGGCTTGCTTGAATCCTGATGGTGCAATGAGCAAGGGACTCACATCTGAGTATACCCTTCCACGCTTAGGGTGGACAAAAATATTTACAACAAGGGGTGGTGAGGGACAGAGTCTCTGAATTAAACAGAATACTCTCACCCAGTCAAGAGATCAAGGCTAGATCCAACACCGTTTTTTAGCTCACTGCACCATCCCAGTTTCAGAACCTGGCTGTATGCAAATTAGTCTGTTCCTGTCCCAGTGCATGATGGGAACAGGGCAAACCAAACTACAAAAGCCAATTCTTACACTGGGAAGGAAACAAGCTACCGGGGACCGGTTTCTGGCATTTCAGCCGTCTTCGGCCCGGCTTGCTTGAATCCTGATGGTGCAATGAGCAAGGGACTCACATCTGAGTATACCCTTCCACGCTTAGGGTGGACAAAAATATTTACAAGGGGTGGTGAGGGACAGAGTCTCTGAATTAAACAGAATACTCTCACCCAGTCAAGAGATCAAGGCTAGATCCAACACCGTTTTTTAGCTCACTGCACCATCCCAGTTTCAGAACCTGGCTGTATGCAAATTAGTCTGTTCCTGTCCCAGTGCATGATGGGAACAGGGCAAACCAAACTACAAAAGCCAATTCTTACACTGGGAAGGAAACAAGCTACCGGGGACCGGTTTCTGGCATTTCAGCCGTCTTCGGCCCGGCTTGCTTGAATCCTGATGGTGCAATGATTCAAGCAAGCCGGGCCGAAGACGGCTGAAATGCCAGAAACCGGTCCCCGGTAGCTTGTCTCCTTTCTGGTGAAGAATTGGCTTGGTAGTTTAGTCTGCCCTGTTCCCATGATGCACTGGGCCAGGGACAGACTGATTTGCATATAGCCAGGTTCTGAGCTGGGATGGGGCAGTGAGATAAATAACGGTGATGGATCAAGCCCTGATCTTTGGACTGGGTAAGAGTGGTCTGCTTAATTCAGACACTCTGTTCATCACCACCCCCTTTTCTGAATCGTTTTTGGCCACTATAGGTGTGGCAGGGTATACTCAGACATGAGTCCCTTTCTCACTGCTCCATCAGGATTCAAGCAAGCCGGGCCGAAGACGGCTGAAATGCCAGAAACCGGTCCCCGGTAGCTTGTCTCCTTTCTGGTGAAGAATTGGCTTGGTAGTTTAGTCTGCCCTGTTCCCATGATGCACTGGGCCAGGGACAGACTGATTTGCATATAGCCAGGTTCTGAGCTGGGATGGGGCAGTGAGATAAATAACGGTGATGGATCAAGCCCTGATCTTTGGACTGGGTAAGAGTGGTCTGCTTAATTCAGACACTCTGTTCATCACCACCCCCTTTTCTGAATCGTTTTTGGCCACTATAGGTGTGGCAGGGTATACTCAGACATGAGTCCCTTTCTCACTGCTCCATCAGGATTCAAGCAAGCCGGGCCGAAGACGGCTGAAATGCCAGAAACCGGTCCCCGGTAGCTTGTCTCCTTTCTGGTGAAGAATTGGCTTGGTAGTTTAGTCTGCCCTGTTCCCATGATGCACTGGGCCAGGGACAGACTGATTTGCATATAGCCAGGTTCTGAGCTGGGATGGGGCAGTGAGATAAATAACGGTGATGGATCAAGCCCTGATCTTTGGACTGGGTAAGAGTGGTCTGCTTAATTCAGACACTCTGTTCATCACCACCCCCTTTTCTGAATCGTTTTTGGCCACTATAGGTGTGGCAGGGTATACTCAGACATGAGTCCCTTTCTCACTGCTCCATCAGGATTCAAGCAAGCCGGGCCGAAGACGGCTGAAATGCCAGAAACCGGTCCCCGGTAGCTTGTCTCCTTTCTGGTGAAGAATTGGCTTGGTAGTTTAGTCTGCCCTGTTCCCATGATGCACTGGGCCAGGGACAGACTGATTTGCATATAGCCAGGTTCTGAGCTGGGATGGGGCAGTGAGATAAATAACGGTGATGGATCAAGCCCTGATCTTTGGACTGGGTAAGAGTGGTCTGTTTAATTCAGACACTCTGTTCATCACCACCCCCTTTTCTGAATCGTTTTTGGCCACTATAGGTGTGGCAGGGTATACTCAGACATGAGTCCCTTTCTCACTGCTCCATCAGGATTCAAGCAAGCCGGGCCGAAGACGGCTGAAATGCCAGGAACCGGTCCCCGGTAGCTTGTCTCCTTTCTGGTGAAGAATTGGCTTGGTAGTTTAGTCTGCCCTGTTCCCATGATGCACTGGGCCAGGGACAGACTGATTTGCATATAGCCAGGTTCTGAGCTGGGATGGGGCAGTGAGATAAATAACGGTGATGGATCAAGCCCTGATCTTTGGACTGGGTAAGAGTGGTCTGCTTAATTCAGACACTCTGTTCATCACCACCCCCTTTTCTGAATCGTTTTTGGCCACTATAGGTGTGGCAGGGTATACTCAGACATGAGTCCCTTTCTCACTGCTCCATCAGGATTCAAGCAAGCCGGGCCGAAGACGGCTGAAATGCCAGAAACCGGTCCCCGGTAGCTTGTCTCCTTTCTGGTGAAGAATTGGCTTGGTAGTTTAGTCTGCCCTGTTCCCATGATGCACTGGGCCAGGGACAGACTGATTTGCATATAGCCAGGTTCTGTGCTGGGATGGGGCAGTGAGATAAATAACGGTGATGGATCAAGCCCTGATCTTTGGACTGGGTAAGAGTGGTCTGCTTAATTCAGACACTCTGTTCATCACCACCCCCTTTTCTGAATCGTTTTTGGCCACTATAGGTGTGGCAGGGTATACTCAGACATGAGTCCCTTTCTCACTGCTCCATCAGGATTCAAGCAAGCCGGGCCGAAGACGGCTGAAATGCCAGAAACCGGTCCCCGGTAGCTTGTCTCCTTTCTGGTGAAGAATTGGCTTGGTAGTTTAGTCTGCCCTGTTCCCATGATGCACTGGGCCAGGGACAGACTGATTTGCATATAGCTAGGTTCTGAGCTGGGATGGGGCAGTGAGATAAATAACGGTGATGGATCAAGCCCTGATCTTTGGACTGGGTAAGAGTGGTCTGCTTAATTCAGACACTCTGTTCATCACCACCCCCTTTTCTGAATCGTTTTTGGCCACTATAGGTGTGGCAGGGTATACTCAGACATGAGTCCCTTTCTCACTGCTCCATCAGGATTCAAGCAAGCCGGGCCGAAGACGGCTGAAATGCCAGAAACCGGTCCCCGGTAGCTTGTCTCCTTTCTGGTGAAGAATTGGCTTGGTAGTTTAGTCTGCCCTGTTCCCATGATGCACTGGGCCAGGGACAGACTGATTTGCATATAGCCAGGTTCTGAGCTGGGATGGGGCAGTGAGATAAATAACGGTGATGGATCAAGCCCTGATCTTTGGACTGGGTAAGAGTGGTCTGCTTAATTCAGACACTCTGTTCATCACCACCCCCTTTTCTGAATCGTTTTTGGCCACTATAGGTGTGGCAGGGTATACCCAGACATGAGTCCCTTTCTCACTGCTCCATCAGGATTCAAGCAAGCCGGGCCGAAGACGGCTGAAATGCCAGAAACCGGTCCCCGGTAGCTTGTCTCCTTTCTGGTGAAGAATTGGCTTGGTAGTTTAGTCTGCCCTGTTCCCATGATGCACTGGGCCAGGGACAGACTGATTTGCATATAGCCAGGTTCTGAGCTGGGATGGGGCAGTGAGATAAATAACGGTGATGGATCAAGCCCTGATCTTTGGACTGGGTAAGAGTGGTCTGCTTAATTCAGACACTCTGTTCATCACCACCCCCTTTTCTGAATCGTTTTTGGCCACTATAGGTGTGGCAGGGTATACTCAGACATGAGTCCCTTTCTCACTGCTCCATCAGGATTCAAGCAAGCCGGGCCGAAGACGGCTGAAATGCCCGAAACCGGTCCCCGGTAGCTTGTCTCCTTTCTGGTGAAGAATTGGCTTGGTAGTTTAGTCTGCCCTGTTCCCATGATGCACTGGGCCAGGGACAGACTGATTTGCATATAGCCAGGTTCTGAGCTGGGATGGGGCAGTGAGATAAATAACGGTGATGGATCAAGCCCTGATCTTTGGACTGGGTAAGAGTGGTCTGCTTAATTCAGACACTCTGTTCATCACCACCCCCTTTTCTGAATCGTTTTTGGCCACTATAGGTGTGGCAGGGTATACTCAGACATGAGTCCCTTTCTCACTGCTCCATCAGGATTCAAGCAAGCCGGGCCGAAGACGGCTGAAATGCCAGAAACCGGTCCCCGGTAGCTTGTCTCCTTTCTGGTGAAGAATTGGCTTGGTAGTTTAGTCTGCCCTGTTCCCATGATGCACTGGGCCAGGGACAGACTGATTTGCATATAGCCAGGTTCTGAGCTGGGATGGGGCAGTGAGATAAATAACGGTGATGGATCAAGCCCTGATCTTTGGACTGGGTAAGAGTGGTCTGCTTAATTCAGACACTCTGTTCATCACCACCCCCTTTTCTGAATCGTTTTTGGCCACTATAGGTGTGGCAGGGTATACTCAGACATGAGTCCCTTTCTCACTGCTCCATCAGGATTCAAGCAAGCCGGGCCGAAGACGGCTGAAATGCCAGAAACCGGTCCCCGGTAGCTTGTCTCCTTTCTGGTGAAGAATTGGCTTGGTAGTTTAGTCTGCCCTGTTCCCATGATGCACTGGGCCAGGGACAGACTGATTTGCATATAGCCAGGTTCTGAGCTGGGATGGGGCAGTGAGATAAATAACGGTGATGGATCAAGCCCTGATCTTTGGACTGGGTAAGAGTGGTCTGCTTAATTCAGACACTCTGTTCATCACCACCCCCTTTTCTGAATCGTTTTTGGCCACTATAGGTGTGGCAGGGTATACTCAGACATGAGTCCCTTTCTCACTGCTCCATCAGGATTCAAGCAAGCCGGGCCGGAGACGGCTGAAATGCCAGAAACCGGTCCCCGGTAGCTTGTCTCCTTTCTGGTGAAGAATTGGCTTGGTAGTTTAGTCTGCCCTGTTCCCATGATGCACTGGGCCAGGGACAGACTGATTTGCATATAGCCAGGTTCTGAGCTGGGATGGGGCAGTGAGATAAATAACGGTGATGGATCAAGCCCTGATCTTTGGACTGGGTAAGAGTGGTCTGCTTAATTCAGACACTCTGTTCATCACCACCCCCTTTTCTGAATCGTTTTTGGCCACTATAGGTGTGGCAGGGTATACTCAGACATGAGTCCCTTTCTCACTGCTCCATCAGGATTCAAGCAAGCCGGGCCGAAGACGGCTGAAATGCCAGAAACCGGTCCCCGGTAGCTTGTCTCCTTTCTGGTGAAGAATTGGCTTGGTAGTTTAGTCTGCCCTGTTCCCATGATGCACTGGGCCAGGGACAGACTGATTTGCATATAGCCAGGTTCTGAGCTGGGATGGGGCAGTGAGATAAATAACGGTGATGGATCAAGCCCTGATCTTTGGACTGGGTAAGAGTGGTCTGCTTAATTCAGACACTCTGTTCATCACCACCCCCTTTTCTGAATCGTTTTTGGCCACTATAGGTGTGGCAGGGTATACTCAGACATGAGTCCCTTTCTCACTGCTCCATCAGGATTCAAGCAAGCCGGGCCGAAGACGGCTGAAATGCCAGAAACCGGTCCCCGGTAGCTTGTCTCCTTTCTGGTGAAGAATTGGCTTGGTAGTTTAGTCTGCCCTGTTCCCATGATGCACTGGGCCAGGGACAGACTGATTTGCATATAGCCAGGTTCTGAGCTGGGATGGGGCAGTGAGATAAATAACGGTGATGGATCAAGCCCTGATCTTTGGACTGGGTAAGAGTGGTCTGCTTAATTCAGACACTCTGTTCATCACCACCCCCTTTTCTGAATCGTTTTTGGCCACTATAGGTGTGGCAGGGTATACTCAGACATGAGTCCCTTTCTCACTGCTCCATCAGGATTCAAGCAAGCCGGGCCGAAGACGGCTGAAATGCCAGAAACCGGTCCCCGGTAGCTTGTCTCCTTTCTGGTGAAGAATTGGCTTGGTAGTTTAGTCTGCCCTGTTCCCATGATGCACTGGGCCAGGGACAGACTGATTTGCATATAGCCAGGTTCTGAGCTGGGATGGGGCAGTGAGATAAATAACGGTGATGGATCAAGCCCTGATCTTTGGACTGGGTAAGAGTGGTCTGCTTAATTCAGACACTCTGTTCATCACCACCCCCTTTTCTGAATCGTTTTTGGCCACTATAGGTGTGGCAGGGTATACTCAGACATGAGTCCCTTTCTCACTGCTCCATCAGGATTCAAGCAAGCCGGGCCGAAGAAGGCTGAAATGCCAGAAACCGGTCCCCGGTAGCTTGTCTCCTTTCTGGTGAAGAATTGGCTTGGTAGTTTAGTCTGCCCTGTTCCCATGATGCACTGGGCCAGGGACAGACTGATTTGCATATAGCCAGGTTCTGAGCTGGGATGGGGCAGTGAGATAAATAACGGTGATGGATCAAGCCCTGATCTTTGGACTGGGTAAGAGTGGTCTGCTTAATTCAGACACTCTGTTCATCACCACCCCCTTTTCTGAATCGTTTTTGGCCACTATAGGTGTGGCAGGGTATACTCAGACATGAGTCCCTTTCTCACTGCTCCATCAGGATTCAAGCAAGCCGGGCCGAAGACGGCTGAAATGCCAGAAACCGGTCCCCGGTAGCTTGTCTCCTTTCTGGTGAAGAATTGGCTTGGTAGTTTAGTCTGCCCTGTTCCCATGATGCACTGGGCCAGGGACAGACTGATTTGCATATAGCCAGGTTCTGAGCTGGGATGGGGCAGTGAGATAAATAACGGTGATGGATCAAGCCCTGATCTTTGGACTGGGTAAGAGTGGTCTGCTTAATTCAGACACTCTGTTCATCACCACCCCCTTTTCTGAATCGTTTTTGGCCACTATAACTTTGGCAGGTTATACTCAGACATGAGTCCCTTTCTCACTGCTCCATCAGGATTCAAGCAAGCCGGGCCGAAGACGGCTGAAATGCCAGAAACCGGTCCCCGGTAGCTTGTCTCCTTTCTGGTGAAGAATTGGCTTGGTAGTTTAGTCTGCCTTGTTCCCATGATGCACTGGGCCAGGGACAGACTGATTTGCATATAGCCAGGTTCTGAGCTGGGATGGGGCAGTGAGATAAATAACGGTGATGGATCAAGCCCTGATCTTTGGACTGGGTAAGAGTGGTCTGCTTAATTCAGACACTCTGTTCATCACCACCCCCTTTTCTGAATCGTTTTTGGCCACTATAGGTGTGGCAGGGTATACTCAGACATGAGTCCCTTTCTCACTGCTCCATCAGGATTCAAGCAAGCCGGGCCGAAGACGGCTGAAATGCCAGAAACCGGTCCCCGGTAGCTTGTCTCCTTTCTGGTGAAGAATTGGCTTGGTAGTTTAGTCTGCCCTGTTCCCATGATGCACTGGGCCAGGGACAGACTGATTTGCATATAGCCAGGTTCTGAGCTGGGATGGGGCAGTGAGATAAATAACGGTGATGGATCAAGCCCTGATCTTTGGACTGGGTAAGAGTGGTCTGCTTAATTCAGACACTCTGTTCATCACCACCCCCTTTTCTGAATCGTTTTTGGCCACTATAGGTGTGGCAGGGTATACTCAGACATGAGTCCCTTTCTCACTGCTCCATCAGGATTCAAGCAAGCCGGGCCGAAGACGGCTGAAATGCCAGAAACCGGTACCCGGTAGCTTGTCTCCTTTCTGGTGAAGAATTGGCTTGGTAGTTTAGTCTGCCCTGTTCCCATGATGCACTGGGCCAGGGACAGACTGATTTGCATATAGCCAGGTTCTGAGCTGGGATGGGGCAGTGAGATAAATAACGGTGATGGATCAAGCCCTGATCTTTGGACTGGGTAAGAGTGGTCTGCTTAATTCAGACACTCTGTTCATCACCACCCCCTTTTCTGAATCGTTTTTGGCCACTATAGGTGTGGCAGGGTATACTCAGACATGAGTCCCTTTCTCACTGCTCCATCAGGATTCAAGCAAGCCGGGCCGAAGACGGCTGAAATGCCAGAAACCGGTCCCCGGTAGCTTGTCTCCTTTCTGGTGAAGAATTGGCTTGGTAGTTTAGTCTGCCCTGTTCCCATGATGCACTGGGCCAGGGACAGACTGATTTGCATATAGCCAGGTTCTGAGCTGGGATGGGGCAGTGAGATAAATAACGGTGATGGATCAAGCCCTGATCTTTGGACTGGGTAAGAGTGGTCTGCTTAATTCAGACACTCTGTTCATCACCACCCCCTTTTCTGAATCGTTTTTGGCCACTATAGGTGTGGCAGGGTATACTCAGACATGAGTCCCTTTCTCACTGCTCCATCAGGATTCAAGCAAGCCGGGCCGAAGACGGCTGAAATGCCAGAAACCGGTCCCCGGTAGCTTGTCTCCTTTCTGGTGAAGAATTGGCTTGGTAGTTTAGTCTGCCCTGTTCCCATGATGCACTGGGCCAGGGACAGACTGATTTGCATATAGCCAGGTTCTGAGCTGGGATGGGGCAGTGAGATAAATAACGGTGATGGATCAAGCCCTGATCTTTGGACTGGGTAAGAGTGGTCTGCTTAATTCAGACACTCTGTTCATCACCACCCCCTTTTCTGAATCATATGTCTATATAAGGCTGGAGGGTCGGAAGGAGAGGAGATGTTAACCCACCGTAAGGTTAGTAGACCATCGCAGCCTCAACTCCCTCATATATATATATGTGAATGGAGAAGTGTGGCTCAATGATTAGAGCGGCAGACCCTGATGCAGAGGTCTAGCCCGGGACCAGGGTTCAATTCCCTGCCTCGGCGGGTCTTGGGCTCAAAATTCCACGAACCTGATAATTCCCGCCTCCGTGCCCATTCCAATCATGGAGTCCCACTCTGCAACTCTGGGCAATAGCTTGCTTAATCTCCACAACGGCCCCTACAACGCTAAGGATGCCTGGCCTCCACCTTGGGGGTGCCCAGGAGTGGACCCCTCACAGTGAAAGCCAGGATGGGTTCCACAGCGGTATTCGTACAAGCGCCTTGAGACCCTTGCGGGTGAGTAGTGCGCTATGCAAGTATCAATTTACGTTTACATACATATATATATAAAATCCCTGTGTGGGAGCCATCACTGTTTAAGGACTTCTGGCGTTTGAAAAAGGCACACACCGAAACCGGTCATGCCACAGCCCTGAAATAAATATTTGCCTGAAAGCCCCGCTGTGTTCCTGGTGGTCTTCTTGAGGAAAGGAGAAAGGGAGTGTATAGTTGCGCGATTTCCAGTTACGCGCACGAAGAACCCTCTCACGAAGTGGCCGCTCGAAAATTGGATCAGGAGTGATTTTGCCTAGGAGTCGGGTGAATTTGGCGGCCCGCCACAAGAACCTCTGAAGCGTTTGAGGCAGCTGGAAACATCGGGCACAGAGGGTGTAGAGTGACGCTATCACCCGGCCTGTGCTGGAAGCTGCTAAGCTAAGGAGGATGTGGAAGAGAGTTTTGGGACTTGAAGACAGACACTAACGTGAAATTTACAAGTGAAGTCCCAGTTACCTGAAGTAAAATGTCAGCGCGCTGTACCCTGGGACTGGTAGTCCTGAAAAACGAAGCGAGCAAAATTACAATTGTCTCCAGGTGAGCCCAACCATCCACTTGGAGGGAGGAGCCCATAAAATCCCTGTGTGGGAGCCATCACTGTTTAAGGACTTCTGGCGTTTGAAAACGGCACACGACGAAACCGGTCATGCCACAGCCCTGAAATAAATATTTGCCTGAAATCCCCGCTGTGTTCCTGGTGGTCTTCTTGAGGAAAGAAGAAAGGGAGAATATATATATATATATATATATATATATATATATATATATATATATATATATATATATATATATATATATATATATATATATATATATATATATATATATATATATATATATATATATATATATATATACATATATATATATATATATTCACTGCAAAAACCATAGGTTTCAGGGACGTTATAGTTAGAAATGGTCATTTAAAAAACCTTTGAAATTCACTGAAAAAAACATAGGTTTCAGGGACGTTATAGTCGGAAATTAGCATTTAAAAAACCATAGAAATTCACTGAAAAAACACAGGTTTCAGGGACGGTATAGTTAGTTTGACATTTCACTCATATCCATTATAGATAGTTCAGCGAACTAAAACTCGCGCCCTCGCAGTGCACTGCTGATGATGTCCCATATTACATTATTCATGACATTGTCAGTGACATCACTGATGACATCTCAAATGACATCACTGATGATATCATCCCGTGACTGTGTGTTTCTATAAAGTTTAAATATGTTTTATATATATATGCCAAGTTGTATTGAAGAATGAGTGGGTGTATAATTGTCTGGATGGATGATTTAGTTGGTGCTTAACCGACTGCATAAGTGAGTGATTAAACGTGTCGTACTGAATGCATGGGTTAGTGACTGATACAGACATTCACACAGATTAGTTTGTCAGTTGGTGTGTAAGGGTTTGCATGGGTTGGTAAGTAGCTAAATGAGGATCTATATGGGTTATTGGTTGGTTGTCTGAGTATCTGTATGGGTGCCAGAGTGTCTGTGTGGGTGGGGGTGTGACTCTGTGCATAGATGTATGAGAGGGTGATTTACTGGGTGTATGGATTCTAGAGTGCATCTCTGAAAGGTTGTATGGGTGGGTGAGTGTGCGTTTGGTTGTGTTGGTGAGTGAATGGATACCTCAGTGGTAAATGTTTGAGTAACTGCATATGTGAAAGGCAATATATGTGAGTGCTGAAGTGTATAAATGACTATATGTGAGAGTGCGTGATTGTGAGAGTGGCAGTGTGGATCAGTGTGTGCTTGTATTAGTTATTGTATACAAGTGTAAGTATGTGTTAGTATATGCTTGAATAAGTGAGGTGGTGTGTGTATAACTTTATAGGTCAGTAAATGGGAGTGTGATTGATTGTTTGCATAGCTGACTAGGTTTTTGAGTAACTCTATGGATGAGTGGTGGTATGTGAGTGTCTGTATAGATCTGAGTGCATATAATAATGCTGTATTGATGGTTGACTGAATTTATGAGCGACAGTAGGGGTGAATGAGTGGATGTGTGTGTAGACCTAGGAATTAGTGAGTGGGTATGTACTAACTGGTATTGGTGTGTCTGGTTTCAAAAATGGTCGTCTGTATCTTAGAGTGGGTGTATCAAAGGTTATATTGGGGTATAAGGAGGTGCATCAGATTATCACATGGATGATGACATCAATGATGTCATCTGTGATGTTATTTGAGATGTCATCAGTGATGTCATCAGTGATGTCACTGACCATGTCATGAATGATGTAATATGTGACGTTATCAGCAGTGCACTGCGGGCGTGACTTATAAATAGGTGAACGAACTATAACAGCCACATTTGTCTGGTTTTGTACAAGTGAAATATTCAACTAATTGTAACGTCCATGAAAATTTTGTTTTTTTTCTGTGAATTTCTAAGGTTTTTGAAATGCTAATTTCTAACTATAACGTCCCTGAAACCTATGTTTTTTTCATAATATATATATATATATATTACCTACTGGCGGTTGCCAGTAGGTATATATAGTTAGGATTTTTTCTCTATGGGACTTTTGAAAATTCTATGTCTAATAACTTTGGCGTTTGAGGACGGAATCGGCTGAAATTATTAGGAAAATGGCACATTTTGTTTCTGAGCAGCCCCTGAAAATTTGGGGGGGTTTCGTCAAGGGGGTGCCAAGAAAAAAGGGGGGTCCCAAAACGCGTTTTTCCCATTTATTTTTCCGTAGGGCGTTTGGCCTCACTTTTAGCTCGAACGGCTGAATGGATTTGCACGAAACTTGGCAAAACTGTAGGGACTGTTAGCCCGATGTTTCTTTGCTGGGTCTCAATATATGTGCTCAAGTGGATTTTGAGAAATTAACGTTTTAAAAAACAGATATATCTGTGACCGCGTCCCATGTAGCGCTCCGGTTCGCGTACTTTTCGCGTTACGGAACTTTGCGAAGCGAAGCTGATTGGCTCTCCGGTGTCTGTCAACATTGTAAACAGTCCGGAATGGCCGCCATCTTGTTTCTCGGTAGGATCGAGAGGCAAGAGGAGGAGAAAAACGAAGGGGGAATTTAATGAAAGGGGCCAAGGTAGACCCCTCTTGACCCCCTAGGAATGATGTTGGGGTCATTAAAGGGTCCCGTGGGGCAAATAAAAAAAAATTGATTTTTCGCGGTAGAAGCGCTTCCCGGTTCGGGAACCGGGTCGCGAAACGGGAATTCCCCATTTTGTGTTTCGTTTTAATTAAATTACAAGATGGAGGAAAAACAATGTGAGAAATGGGTATAAGGGGGTACGGGAGACGTATCCTGACCCCCTATGTTTTTTGAGGGTGGCTGAGGATGCTCATATATGTTGATACAAGTCTTCCAGCGGCTGCGCGTGAGCGTTTTTGTTTTTTTTGCTGCGTGACGTCTGTTAACGTTCGATTCAAAGGAAATCAGGAAGTGTTGACCGCCATTTTGTCACTGCGAGTAAATATATTGTTAAAAATAATTGTTATAAATTAATCCGTATTGATAAACATTGTCTGCGCAATCTTGCCTTTTTTCCAATGCCACACTTTTGTCATGCACGGCAGCCATTTTAGATGCCTTGACCAGACCCACTCTCTGCACGCCGCCGATCCTCAGCATGGCTCCCCACCCTCGCAAGCATCTCCCCCACGCACTGTTCACCCCCGCTCTCTCTCTCATGCATGGGCCATAAACCTCCCCCCATCTGTGCTGCTCTTCCCTGAGAATCACACCCTGTGCCCGCCCGACACCTCCCTTTAACTCTATTCACTACCGCACCCTCTGACACTCCTCTTCCTCTGTGTCTGATTGTCCAGGCCGGTCCCAGGCTATCACCTAGCCCTGCAGATGTAGTTTATGGCCCCAACTGTAAAGAATCACCCCTCTTCAAAGGGGTTACAGTAGATCAAGGCCCCCACCCCATGAGATCCGTCACACCACACGCGTTCCTACTATCTGATAACGATCCTGTATTGTGATTGGGGAGGGGATTCTCACTGTAATGGTGTGTGGGATTGAGCCTGAAGCGGAAGATTCCAGGGATGCCTTTTTGTACATCAAAGTCTTCACAATTATGTGGCACATTAAAAATATAGAGCACTCCAACAAAGTAGTAGGATTATAACACTTTATTAACTTATAAATATATACAACGCTCCAACAAAGTAAGCACGTTAAATGAAAAAAAATTTAAACAACTATTTACATGGCAGCCTGCTGCAACATCCATCTCAAAGCAACAATGGGCTGCTTTGGTTTGTCTTTTAGTCGGCAAAATCCGTCGGCCTGTGAGGTGGCGTCAGTAGCGGTCCGTTGTGCGAATAGGCCGAAGGCAGCACAACGCGCCGAGATCCGACGGCACCCAGGTGGTGTCCAGTAGGTTGCCGCACTGGTCTGGCCATCCTACAATGCTGCGCAGAAAAACGGCATGGGGCGCCCGGAGGGGGGGAGGCGGCGCGAACGTGCCTCCCCTGCCTCCCCAGGTGGAGGCTCCTCTGCTGCAGTGGGGCGCTCTTTAGCGTTTCAGTCGCCATTCAGCTGTTTAGCGCCCGCTTTTTCGGCACTGTGCCTCATCCGCCATTCAGCTGAGTTGCGCCCACTCTTGCGGTGCAGCGATAGGCGGCTGCCACAGGACTCTTAAAATGGCGGCCGGCTCTTCGGATTTGGGCCTGATCCACTAAAATGGCCCTGGGACACATTTGAACTCGGACATTTGCCTGCTAGGGCTTGGGCCCCATTCTCGAAAGCGTCCCCTCAGCCTTGAAGATTCTACAAAAATCATTGGGGCCCCCGACTCCCGCAGGCTTCAGGTGGGGAGCGGCTGCCATGATTGCTTGCGGAATGGCCATGACGGAGCTACGAGATGGTGGTGCTCTCATGCTGACGCCAGCTTCAGTCTGAAACATCCAGAAACACTGTTTACTACCAATTCGATGAGTTCCGGTGGAGCCCCAACGTGACCCGGTAGGGAAGAACTTGCCCTCCCCTCTTTTGACTGATGGTTCTTGTTGCCTGTCCCCTCTGTTGTCATCTAACGGAACCTTTTTGGATTGCCGAGTGAGAAAAAAAAAGGTGGGGCTTTCATCATTTGAGAAAAAAAAATGTTGCAATCCAATGAAAAGTGTTATTTTTAGGTCATATGATCAAGCCTTCCATCATTAGGAAACCAAAAGTAAAATGAACCAATGAAAAGTTTTATAAACAAGTCACATGACCTGTTATGCGGCTTTGGGCTATAAAAAGCCTACAAAATTCGTTGGCCTGTGAAGCGGCGTCAGTAGCGGACCGATGTGCAAATAGCCCGAAGGCAGCACAACGCGCCGAGATCCGGATGGCACCGAGGTGGTGTCCAGCAAGTTGCACTGGTGTGGCCATCCTACAATGCTGCACCGAAAGACGGCGTGGGGTGTTCGGGTGGGGGGAGAGGCGGTGCGAACGGGCCTCTCCCGCCTCCCCAGGTGGAGGCACCTCATCTGCAGTGCAGCGCCCCTTACCCTTTCACTCGCCGTCCAGCTGAGTTGCGCCCGCACTTGCTGCTACAGTAGGCCAAAGGCAGCACAACGCGCCAAGATCCGGATGGCATCGAGGTGGTGTCCAGCAAGTTGCCTTACTGGTGTGGCCATCCTACATTGCTGCGCCGAAAGACGGCGTGGGGTGCCCGGGGAGGGGGGGGGCGGCGCAAACGGGCCTCTCCCGCCTCCCCAGGTGGAGGCACCTCTTCTGCAGTGGGGCGCATCTTAGCGTTTCACTCGCCGTCCAGTTGAGTTCCGCCGGCTCTTGCTGCACAGTGCCTCACCCGCCATCCAGCTGAGTTCCGCCCGCTCTTGCGGCACAGTGCCTCACCCGCCATCCAGCTGAGTTGCGCCTGCTCTTGCGGCTACAGCCTCTCGCCCACCATCCAGCTGAATTGCGCCCACTCTTGCGGTGCAGCGATAGGCGGCTGCAACAGGACTCTCAAAATGGCGTCCGGCTCTTTGGATTTGGGCCTGGTCCACTAAAATGGCCCTGGGACACCTTGGAACTCGGACGCTTGCCTGCTAGGGCATGGGCCCCATTCCCGAAAGCGTCCCCTCTTTTGACTGATTGTTCTTGTTGCCTATCTCTTCTGTTGTCATTTAACGGAACCTTTTTGGACTGCCGAAAGGGGTTCTGGTCCGACCGCTGGTTGGTGGAGACATTTTGACTATATCCTGGACCTGCCCGGCCTCGCCAAATATGGTGCCGGTATAAATGGGACTCGTTACTCCTTGTTGCGTACTGGTTGCCCAACCTAGATATCACGAGATATGTATGTAGTTTTGAAGCAATTGGCGGGCGTGGACGAGTACTGATTGAACATTTGGACATCCCTATTGATATTAAGTTCTGATGTGTTATTGATTTCTGTACTATTGAAAGTTTGAATTAACGTCACCCATGGTACTTGCCCGCAAATGTATATCTAGATAATTTTATTGTAACTGTCCCTGTCGTACTTTAATTATAAAATGTACGTCCACCGATTCCGCAACTGTTAGACACCTTAGTTCTTGCAACCTAATGGCCCGCCCGTTACGTTCTTCTACAGTGTAAATGTCCCCTCATCATATACGATTCCAGTTTGCTCCGTGGCCGGCCCACGTGGTCATAGGCCCGTATTTGTATACAGACATTTTCACAATAAAGGTTTTTAAAACAAAACATGGTAGTAGTACCTAGATTGGTAAAGTTTTGAATAATAGCCACTGCTTTCGAATCAGTAAAAGGCAAGTGAAATAAAGCAGCCCGATTACATGACGGTTAAAAGGTATAATACGCAGGAACGCAGTAAAGGTAAATGGTCAAGGGCTGTTGTGTTTTCCACTCCTACAACATAAAGTGATCGATAAGAATCCGATATTCATGCCTATCAGCGACTGAGACAGCAGGCCGAGCCTCTTTTGTTCAACGGCTCCCTCATGGGACGAAGAAACACCCTTTTTCTCGTAATAGGAATATTTTACTTGCAAGACAGTTGTAAATTTCCCGGGAAAATACATTAGCCTGGAACATTGTTAGTGATAAACTGTAAATGCATCTGGGTCCTTTGCTTTACAAGTCAGAGTGAGAAAAAAAAAGGTGGGGCTTTCATCATTTGGGAAAAAAAATTGTTCGAAAGCAATGAAAAGTGTTATTTTTAGGTCATATGACCAAGCCTTCCATCATTAGAAAAACAAAAGTAAAATGAACCAATGAAAAGTTTTATTAACAAGTCACATGACCTGTTATGCTTACGTTACGCGCTGCGCGCCGCGCCCTGAATCGCTCCCGGGAAGCTGCGCCTCGTGCACCGGAGCACTTCCGGGTGCGCTAACGCGGCGCGTCATATGACGCATTACGCGACAATGCAGGTCCAGAATATAGTCAAAATGTCTCCACCAACCAGCGGTCGGAACACAACCCCTTTCAGCAGTCCAAAAAGTTCTGTTAAATGACAACAAAAGGGACAGGCAACAAGAACCATCAGTCAAAGAGGGGAGGGCAAGTTCTTCTCTACCGGGTCACGTTGGGGCTCCACCAGAACTGATCGAATTGGTAGTCTACAGTGTTTCTGGATGTTTCAGACTGAAGCTGGCGTCAGCATGAGAGCACCACCATCTCGTGGCTACGTCGTGGCCATTCCGCGAGCAATCATGGCAGTCGCTCCCTACCGGAAGTCTACAGGAGTTGGGGGTCCCGGTGACTGTTGGAGAATCTTCAAGGCTGAGGGGACTCTTTTGGGAATGGGCCCATGCCCTAGCAGTCAAGCGTCCGAGTTCCACGGTTGCCCAGAGCCATCTTTAAAACACAAAAATGTTTTTACCTACCACGTACTTGACATTTTAAGGCTTTTGATATTTGCTATTAAAAAACCATTGAAATTCACTGAAAAAACCATAGGTTATAGACCATATATAGTTAGGAATTAGCATTTACAAAACCTTGAAAATTCACTAAAAAAACCATGGGTTATAGACCATATATAGTTAGGAATTAGCATTTACAAAACCTTATTTTACTCACACAAAACCATTGAAATTTTATATATAGTTAGTTGCACTAACTATATATCGCGCACCCGCAATCCACTGCTGATCATGTCACATATTACATCATTCATGACATGATCAGTGACATCACTGATGACATCACTGATGACATCTCAAATGACATCACTGATGACATCACTGATGACATCTCATTTGACATTACTGATCACATCACTGATGAAATCATTCATGTGATAATACGGTGAACCTCTTCAGACTCTAATATAATCTTAGATACACTCAGAGTAAATAGACACTCACAGACTGTCACTCATCCATGGAGTTACTCACACACCTAGTCAGTCATGCAAAGAATCAATCACACTTCCATTTCCTCAACTATACAGTTATACACACCCTACTTATTCAAACATATACTAACACATATTTACTCTGTTATACAATCCCTGATACAAGTTCCCAATGATCCATACAGCCACTCACACATTCACTGGCTTTTATGCACAGTAATTTATATATGTCAACTCTCACATGTACTGTGTTTTACATATGTACTTACTTTGACATGTAGCACTGAGATATTCATTCACTCACTAATACACTAATGCACACAGTCAACCGCCCATACAGCTGTTTCCACATGCACTTTTAAACCCATACATCTAGTGAATCAACTGCTCACACATCTATGCACATAGTCACACACCTCACAGCTACCCACACACACACTCACTCTCCCATACAAATACTTGGGCAACCAATCAATAACCCATATACTTAATCATAAAGCTACTGATCAACACATGCAGCAGTTTACAGAACAACAGATATAATGATGCACAAATTAAGACAGTTTAGTCACTAACCCATGCACTCAGTGAGACACATTTAATCACTCACTCATACAGTCAGTCATGCACCTACTAAATCCTTCATCCAGACACTTATACATCCACTCATTCTTCAATATGTAAGACATATTTTGACTTTTCAGAAACATACAGTCACTGGATGTTGTCATCAGTGATGTCATCAGTGATGTCATTTGAGATGTCATCAGTGATGTCATCAGTGATGTCATCAGTGATGTCACTGATCATGTCATGAATGATGTAATATGTGACATGTTCAGCAGTGGATTGCGGGTGCGCGATATATAGTTAGTGCAACTAACTATATATGAAATTTCAATGGTTTTGTGTGAGTAAAATAAGGTTTTGTAAATGCTAATTCCTAACTATATATGGTCTATAACCCATGGTTTTTTCAGTGAATATATATATATATATATATAGACTTCGAGGAGGCTGCCTCGGAGTGTGTATCCCGTTTTAAGATCAGGGGATACGGTGAAAAACTGCTGAGAAAGCCTCTAAATAAAGTAAGGAAAATTGAAAGACGCACTCTCCTAACTAAAAACCCTATACGGGGTAGACGTACTGAGCAAGCAGGTAACAGCAAGGGAAAATTCAGATTAATAACTCCATACTCGTCAGGGGCTAAAGACCTAAGAGTGATGCTAACTAAAAACTGGCACATTCTCCTGATGGATAATGTGCTTAAGGAAGACCTACCAATCCATCCTCTTCTAACATTTAGCAAAGCCAGATCAGTAGGCGATATGTTAGTGACCAGCCATTTTGATAAATTACCCCAGAGAACTAACACCCTAAGGGATCAAAAAGGCTTTTACCCCTGCGGCCGCTGCAAAGCGTGCGCAGGCAGTAAACGGGTCCTGTCATACGTAATAGCAGATACAGGGAGAAAAATGACTATAAACAAATTTATCACCTGTAGTACGCAATATGCCGTCTACTGTCTACAGTGCCCATGCGGCCTCCGCTACATTGGGAGCACTAGTAAGGAGCTCAAGTTGAGAATACTTGAGCACCTTAGAGCTATAGACAAGGTGGATCAGGCCTATCCAGTGGCCCGCCACTTCACTGAGGCTCATAAGCAGGACCGCAACAAACTCCAATACTTTGGTCTTGACATTGTGCCTCCCAATGCGCGAGGTGGTGATCAGCTAAAGAGATTACGGAGGATGGAATCCAGATACATTATTGACCTTTCAACAAAACACCCAAAAGGCCCCAACAGTGGGGAGGAGATGGCATTTCATCTGGGGAAATGAGACACACTAACCTCTAGAATGCTATGAGACCTTGAAGTGTAATATTGTCAGACTACAGTGCTGTGATGAGACCTTATCTGAATGATAATGTATCTCTTTAGATTAGGCTTTCCATTATCACATGAGACGGGATCCACATGTTATATATCAGAATGATGCAACATTTGACAGCTGTCAGGTGAATGGAATTTTTACACAGAATTTTTACACAGATTCATATGATTGACTGTCTTTTGTGATGACATTTTGATATTATGAATTCTGGTTTGTAATATGATGCACCTAATTCTCAGTATTTGAGATAATTTTTGAGTACAGGGAAACTGAGCTGGGATTATTTAAAACTGAGCAAACTTGAATGGTTTGAATTAAATGAATCACTAAGTAAGACTGTTCAACGTCATTGCCAGAATTTGAGATATTGATTGAATATTGGGTGATTATTCCACTATGTTCACTCATTATGTTTAGTTTTCATGCCACTTTCTATCCGCCGCCACACGCACAGCATTGAGCCTTACCCACTTTTTAAATTTATTTATAAGCAACTTCGAAATGCATGATACAAAATGTGAAGTCTTATAATATGATGGACAGCATTGATTTGTATGACAAGGGACATTAGCCGATCCATGGCTTGATCATTGTTCATTTTATGGACTAATGTATATTATTTTTGGGGGGGCGTGGCCAAGATGGCGGTGTGAGCGGACGTGCTTTGCCAAGCTCCCGCCGCCGGCCGCCGACTTAAGCACTACCACAGCACCGGCCTGGCTGAGACCGGCCCCGCGAGACGCCTGACACCGGTGCCGCTGCAGCGGCAACCTTTTGACCCAGAGCGGTGACCGGAGGCGGCCCGACCCTTGCGGGGAGCCGCCGCGGAGATAGCGGCAGTTGGGGCCTAGAGCGATCCCCGGGCTGAGTGCGAGGACGAGAGCGAGGCCGCAGAGGGAGGAGCCACGACGCCGCCTGGGGTCGCCCGCGACAGGCAGCAGCACAGGGGGTAGGTCCGGCCCGCGCGGTGATGCGCGAGGCCTCCCGCGATCTAACGCGGAGGCTTCTGCGGACCTGCCGCCCCTATCCGACGACGGTGTGGCCCCTGCCCGGACACCAGCCGACACCCGTCCCCAGCCTCAACAGCGGAGCCAGGAACCGGGCGGCGCGCGCAGGTGAGGCGCGAGGGAGCGGACGCCTGGCCCAGACCCGCGGCGATCCAGCACGGCGGAGACGAGGTAACGGGGGGGGAGAACCAGCGACACCCGGCCCCCCCCTCCTCGCCGCAGGACACCCGCTTCCCGCCCCCGCCCGGCCGGAGAAGGTCGGGGCCGGAGACGCAACCCACAGCGGAGGTCCGCCATCTTGTGTGGCCTGGTGGCGAGGCCGCAGTGAAGCCTGACGTCGGCCTGGCTCCCAGCCCTGCAGCTGCTGGCGCTCAGCGACCCACGAGAGAGCCAGCCCAGTCCTGCCCACCCGCCCACGCTGCAGCCCCGAGCGGCGGACCCCACACTGGCCCGGATGCCGGCCGAAGGACACTCCTGAGCGCCACGGCGAGAGGGGGCCCCCACCCCTGACAGAGCCCCTGCCTGCGTGGGGAACCCCTGGTGGAGCCCTCATAACTGGGCCCTCACAGCGGGGCCACATTGTGACGCCGGAACCCGGCTGGACCCATAGCCGCCACGCCTGACGCGCCATCCTCTCCACTACCCACGTGCCGGACACCACGAGACATAGCCACTCTTACGGCCTGAGGCCGCCGGTACTAGCAGCGGCCGGTTGCCGAGCGAGGGAAATCGCAGGAGCCATGTCCAACGCCAGGACGAGGAAGGACCGCTCCATTGCCGAGCTCTTCACCCCCGGCGCAGTGGGGAAGAAGGCGGATGGCGCAACGACCAGCCACCGGGCGGGCTCCGAGAAGAAAAGCCAGTCCTCTCCGTCCCAGGGACAGGTGGACCCGGAGGGCCCGGTCACGCGCTCCTTCCTGGAGTCGCTCTTCATGGGTCTGCGCGAAGACATACAGGCTTTAAAGAAAGAACTCCAAGACGAGATTAAGGAGGTGCGCCGAGACACCGACGCCATTGGTGAGAGAGTGGCGGAGCTAGAGACGAAGAGCGACGCACGGGATACAGAAATTGAAGCACTGCGACAGGAGCTGGTGCGCATACATGACCAGCAAGTGGACCTCCAGACCCATGCCGAGGATTTGGAGAACCGCTCCAGGCGGCATAACATCAGAATCCGGGGGGTGAAGCAATCCCCGGACACGGAGCACCTCTTTCTGTTTACTCAGGGCCTGTTCAATCATATCCTAGGTCGGCCGACAGACTCTCCATTGGGCCTGGACAGAGTGCACAGAACAGGCCCACCTAGAGCGACGACGGCCCACCCGGCTGACATCCTGGTCTGTGTACAAGACTATCGGACCAAAGAGGAGATCCTCAATAAAGCGCGCCAAGTGGCGCCGGTGTCCTATGGCGCACACTCCCCTGTTCTATATCAAGACCTCGCAGCGCTGACCCTGGAGAAGAGACGCATCTTCCGACCTGTCACAGCAGAGTTGCGGAAACGCCACATCTCCTACAGTTGGGGACACCCCTTTAGACTGGTGTTCAAGATGGGCAACAATCTTCACCAGCTGCGTTCCCTCAGGGAGGCATGCAGCCTCCTGAACATCGAAGAGCCGACTGAGACTGAGAACCCGGGGGGGGGGGGGGGCACCGCCAGCGAGGAAGCGCCGGGACGATGGCGGCAGCAGCGGCGGCGACACAGGCCGCGGCGTCCCGCCACCAAAGAGATAGAAGAAGGCCAACGAGCAGCGGTGGAGACCGTCGCACAAGGCCTAGTGAACCAGGACAACGACTGACCCCCGGCCAGGGACACACGGATCTGCGGGGTTACGGCTCAGCCGGGCCCGCTCACTCCGGCGGCGGGGGCGAAGCCTCTCTAACCCGCACCTTTTCTTCGCCATCCCATTGATGGCCGACCCGGACGGGGACGTGCTCCGTCCGCCCACACTGTCGCCATCGCCTACACTCCAAGTGTCTACCCTACCACGGATCCAGCGGACATTCACCTGGATCTGGGACTATGATGGATCAGACTTCTTTATGGTTGAGTTGACAGGGGCAGAGGGAGGGAAGAGGGGAGGGAGTTACATCGGTGCTTGCACCCTTTTCAATGTTTGGACAATGGGACAGCAGGGGTTATGGGAGGGGGGAGTTGCACCAGTTGGGGTTGGGGCTGGGGGGGAGTTGGGGGAAGAGGGGGAGGGTTGGGGGGGCTCTCCTTGTCCAGGGGGTTCTACCACCGCTGACGGAGTCAGTGGGTATTCCAGCGCAGTGTCTTCCATGGTCTTTCAGCTCGCGCCCATCGCCTTCAGGTGGGACCTGGCATCTTCCCTATTGCCTCAGACATGACACGTCACCTAACAGTGCTCTCACTTAATGTGCGGGGTCTTAATAGTCCGAACAAGCGCAAGGCAATACTGTCCTTCCTCGAGCGTTCCAAAGCAGACATTTGCCTCCTCCAAGAAACACACCTTGTCCGCAACGACCAGCATAGACTCAAATCGCGCGCCTTTCCCTGGCAGTTCTTCTCCTCATCCCTGAAAAAAGCAGCCGGGTGGCAATCTTAGTAGCTAAGTCATTCGAGGGGAGGGTCCTCCAGAAAGAAGCTGAAATTAAAGGGCGGCTTCTACTTTATAGCTTCCAGGTCGCAGGCCATACTTTGCTTGTGAGTTCGGTCTATGCCCCGAATGAGGGACAGGAAAGGTTCTTACACACGGCGCTGGAGGCCACGACATCCACCACGCACACACACTTATTACTAGGAGGAGACCTCAACATTGTATTTCATAACACAGCAGACCGCTCAGGCCAGAGATCCGGGCAAGTAGGAGCACTCACGGCAGCAGGACACGCACACATAGCAGACTTGGGCCTCATAGATTTATGGAGACACACTCACCCCCAGACGACGGCCTACACATATTATTCGGCGGCACGCAAGTCTTATGCGAGGCTGGACTATTTTTTGTGCTCCTCTCAACTGGCGCTGCAGGTCAAGGAGGTGGAGATACTACCAGCCTCGCTATCGGATCATTCCCCGGTAGTAGCGACATTTCGAGTGGGGGCCACGCCAGCTCCACAACGACACTGGAGGCTGCGGGATGGCCTCTTGCAGTTGCCCGACACCCAAACACGGCTCAAGACTGCGATTGACCACTTTTTGGAACACAACGCAAACGACAACACCACAAAGGCCACTCAGTGGGCAGCCCTCAAAGCGGTCCTGCGCGGTGAACTTATCTCCATTGCCACAGCCAACAACAGAGAAAGGGCTCTCAAGCGTGCCGAACTTACCCAACGGGTGGCGGAACTGGAACAAATGCACCAACGCACAGGGGCGGCACGGGCTTGGCGCCAGTTATGCGCCGAGCGGAAAATGTTGGCCGCATTAGACCAGGACGTGGCGGAATACGCCGCCATGCGCCTAAAACACGCATATTACACCGGAGGCGACCGCTGCGGGAAGCTCCTGGCGAGCAGACTGCGGGCGCAGACCCAACGGCAGCAGGTGCGCTCCCTCCTATCTGCTAGTGGCAGCCAGATCACGGAGGACACGGCTATAGCAGCAGCCTTCGGCAACTTTTACGTGGCGTTATATGACGCGGACCGCCTGGACCCTGATGCCGGACCAACCTATCTGCAAGGTGCTGCGCTCCCCACCCTTACTCAAGCCCAAGCGGACTTCCTGGAGCTGCCTATAGGCCTGGAGGAAGTCATCTCTGCAAATGCCCGCCTCAAGGTGGGGAAATCCCCGGGACCCGACGGCTATACTGCGGCCTTCTACAAGGCCTTTTGTCAGCAGATTGCCCCCCTCTTGCGAGACCTGTTTAACACCTTCGACACGCCTGGTGCCAAACACCCGGACTTGCTGGAGGCGTCTATCTCTGTGATTCCCAAACCGGGCCGCGACCCGACGGCTTGCGGCTCGTACAGGCCCATCTCGCTGCTGAACGTAGACCTGAAGCTCTACACCGGCATACTAGCAGGCCGCATTGCACCATACATGCAGCAGCTGATAGACCCTGACCCGTCGGGTTTTATCCCCCAACGGCAGACCAGCGACAATACCAGGCGGGTGTTGCACCTCATTGAGGCCGGGTCGCGCACCAAACCGGGTTGTATGCTCCTCACCATCGATGCTGAGAAAGCATTCGATAGGGTGCATTGGCCCTACCTTGACCATGTTCTTCGCCACTTCGGGTTTGGGGAGAAACTCCGCCACCGCATCTTCAATTGCTACCGCCGGCCCAACGCCACAGTGCGGGTGAACGGCCATAACTCCCCGAGATTCGATATTGGCAGAGGCACGCGCCAGGGCTGCCCACTGTCGCCGCTCCTATTCGCACTATACATGGAGCCGATGGCACAGAGGGTGCGACAACATGCGCTCATCTCCGGCATTAAATTTGGAGCTGACACGCACAAAATCAGCCTTTACGCTGACGACATTCTGCTGTCCCTCACCGATCCGATGCAATCCCTGCGTGCTCTCTTTGTGGAGCTTCATGCCTTTGCCCTGGCCTCAGGTTTTAAAATCAACGAAGCGAAGTCGGAAGCCCTGAACATCTCACTGCGTCCGGACGTGGTGGACGAGATTAAGTCCGAATTCAAAATACAGTGGTCGGACGCATCCGTCCCCTACCTGGGTGTCCGCCTGTCCCCAACTGTGCGGGGCACTGCGCGAGTCAACTATGAGGCACTCACAAACAAACTGCGGGAGCAGCTACGGCGATGAAAGCCGCTTACGCTTTCGTGGCTAGGCAGAATTGCCGCAGTCAAAATGACGCTGCTACCGCAGATCTTATATCTGTTCCAGACGCTCCCCTTGAATCCCCCGGCTGGCTGGCTGCAACAGACCCAATCGGAGCTGTCGCGATTCATTTGGAATGGCCGCCGACCGCGGTTTAAGCATACCCTCGCCACTTTGCCCCCAGCTAACGGGGGGGTCAGCGTGCCCGACCTCACCCTGTACTTCCAGGCGGCGCAATTGCGCACCTTCATGGAGTGGTTTCAACTGGAGTCAGGCAAGCACTGGCTCTTCCAGGACCAGGCGGTGGCAGGTCGTACCCTTCAGGGCGTGCCTTTCCTGCCACGCCAGCACAGGGCCCCTAACTTGTACGCCTCAGAAATCACAAGCACCGCCCTGAGAGTGTGGGATAGAGTGGCCGTGGTCAGGGGACTGACCGCCTTTCCCTCGCCTATGACCCCCATTTTCGAAAATCCTGACTTCACGCCAGGCTTGGACACAGGAGCATTTACGACTTGGCGAACGACGCCCTGTAGGGCGGCGGGCCACATGTTTGACCTCAAGGGGATTCTCCTGTTCCAGCAAGTCAAGACAGACTACGGTGTGGCCGAAACGGTACCTGCAGGTGCGGCACTGGGTGCTCCATCCCTCGATCCAGCCTGGTGCCCAACGACACCTCACGCCTTATGAAAAATGGTTGCTGACTCGCACTTCGGATAAGAAATTGATTTCGGACCTCTATCAACAGCTGCTCCTCACTCAGGCCCACACATACAACGCGGGACAAGCCAGGTGGGAGAGGGATCCGGGGCGGCAGCTCACAAGGAAAGAATGGGAAGGGGTGTACCACAGGGCCAGACATTCAGCACACCACACCGGGCTTGCCGAGACTCTAACCAAAGTAGCCACATACTGGTACCACACCCCTGAGAGATTACACCAATGGGATGCCTGAGTTAGCGACAGGTGTTGGAGGGGGTGCGGGGAACTAGGAACACTGGAACACTTGCTATGGAGCTGCGAGGCGCTTCGCTCCTATTGGAACCCCATCCTGGATCTCATAGACGCACACCTAGATACACAGCTGCCGCGCTTCCCAGCCTAAATCATATTAGGCCTCCCGAACGCTCTCATGTACCATCTGAAGTCCTGGAGGGGGCGGCTGATCGCACTTGCTCGGGGGGCAGCGGTCCAGAACATTGTGGCCCACTGGAGAGCAGTCCAGGCTCCACAACAGCTGGGGTGGCTCCACCGGCTCTGGGCGATCCTTGGGATGGAGAAACTGTCACTGGCAGCGGCAGGGAGGGGGGCGGACTTTGCGGAGTTCTGGTGACCATTCCTCGCCCTACTTACGGGGGAATTCCGTGAGGTGAGCTGCCCACGCTACTTGTGTCTGCTGCGCCTTGCCGAAACACCTCTCCCGGAACCCAAGACACGCTCCCACAAGCGCACAGGCCCGACACGCGCAGCGCCACCTGACCAATAGTAGGCGATAGTTGCCTATCACTTATTCCCGAAATGGACAAGGAGAGGGGAGGGTAAGGGTGGGAAGGGTAGGGGGGGTTGTTTACAGTTCTATGTTTCTTTAATGTTGCACTAATACTACACAGCCTGCACCTCTGTAGCACCTCTTATGACGCGGCCGGCCCGGTTGGGTTGTAGGCGGCTTGCTGTGTTAACGAACAGTGTGCCCCGCTGGCCATGTCACGGGTGTCAGTGGGGTCTCAGACTATGGCTGCCCCAGAGTGGCGCCGGCCCACATGATATTTTGGAGGTGCATAATGCTTGCCTGTGCTCAATAAAAGATTTCATACATAATGTATATTATTTGTACCACAACTTTATTTGGGCCACCGCTCATCTATGGGTTGGATTTCATTGAATGCATAATAATGAGCTGCATGAATAACATTGACAACATTGAAAGATGGCGCGCCCCTTTTCTTGTTGTGGCGTAAGTCCCCTGTCTATGTCGATGTCCGAAATAATGTGTGTTTGGCGTTAAAAAACATGTCGACATGAGTCTCAGTGTAACACACACTGACGAAGGCAGCACACCGAAATGCGTCTGTGTGTGCCCCTGCCGCGTAAATAAGATCTACATATTTGCCCTCCGAGTGCTGTTTTGTCCTTTTGCAAAGATCAAGGGGAGTTGGAGAGTTATATATATATATATATATATATATATATATATATATATATATATATATATATATATATATATATATATATATATATATATATATATATATATACATATTTAGAGCAGGAGAAGATCCTCACCCTGCCTTGAGTTAGTGTTGCTTTCACCACATCTGCACCAGCAAGTGTGTGTTGAATTATTGGTGTAATGTTAATTTAGTCACATTTCAATATAAATCACACAGCCCAGTGGAAGAGGGTTAGGGTTTGATGAATTGTTGGGAAGGGGTATTTGAGGGAAAGGTTTGATAAATACAAACACTACACATGGACAACACATAATCCTGGCAAACGACCATCATACATCTGTTAAGGACAGGACTGGACTTGCCATAGCGGGCACCGGGCAATCCCGTGGTGCAACGCTCAGGTGGGGGCCAGTTTTGGGCCCCTGGGGGCTGTTTGTGTTACAGGGCCGTTTTCGCAGCATAGCTGCAAAATCGGCCCTGTACCAAAATCGGCCGAAAACGGCGGTGCAAAAAGCTTGGCTGCACCATAAACCCCCTTGAGTGGGGAGGGGGGCGGCCGAGCACTTTTCCAGGGCCTGTTGTTGTTCCCTGGTTAAGGAAGAAAAAGGAAATGCGTGCATGATGATGACTTGTTGAGTAGTACTAGACTAGTAGTACAGGGCAACAGTATATTAATAGTTAATATTTTTATGCAATTACCCTGCCTGTATGCCCCCAGAGAGACCCAAGTAACATATATTTTATGTTCGGTTGTACCTGGCTTCTATTTAAACTAGCAAAGAAACTTACAAAATATCTGTAGGAGTCAAATATAAGCAAACATAATAAACAAAAACACAATCAGGCATAATAATTGAAGAGAAAAAATGAATGAAATTGAATGATGATATTATAACTATGTTATGGTCAAATTGGAAGTTGCATCTCTGCATTCCTCCTGGTCCTTCCTTCCATGGACACTCCGTCCGTCAATCTTGGGTGCCTGCTTGGAGGATGCGGTTTGGTATGGTAATGTGAGTTGTTTTTCCCAGTATAGCACAGTTTAAAGGCCGACCTGTAAGTGTAGATGGAAAAACAAAAAAGATATTGAAAAATCAAGGAGAAAAGTAAAGTTAAACTGCATAAATTAGGAAGGAGTGCAAAAAGAAACATTTCAGAGGCGGAATGGCTAAATCATGTGTACTCTGTTTCCAGCAGTAACCTACAACAACAACAGGAGCAGGTCTGCCTACCCAACCTCCACTAAGCTTATATTTTGAGCCACACAGCACTGAGCACGCACACACACAGCAAAGTTATTCCATCAATCATCTCCGATCATATTGACTGACTGCGAGTATGGTATGGTCATCATGGTATCCAACTCTGTAGTGTACTGAGTGAGTCCTGAATCGAAAATGCAATGGATCGGCCTGCAGTAGTTCAATTCTCGTTTTGAACAACAAGAAGGGAAACATTGACGAGTCACTTTTTGTGTGTGGATTAAATATTAGTAGACATCATGCAAAACAACACAAACACCAATCACTTAGAGTCAGGGTGCCTTGCATAACATCATTTACCTGTTCTTATGGGGCATTCCCTCTAGGCTTGGAAAGGAGGATAGCTAGAGTCAGGTTATTTGGAGGGACTCGACGAGGCAGACACACATTTCACATTTTTTGTACTATTCTCCATCCAATGTCTGGCTTGAGGGGAATGGATTTAGGGCGAGTCAGGACTGGAGCAGGACTTGGAGGAGTGGAGTTATTTCTTCACTAACGGTACAGAGTTGCAACTCCAATCTGGCAATAAAAGAGTAAGATGGTGGTGATGGATATGTTGTGTTTCGAACCAGAAAGACAGTGACACACACAAATAATAAAAGTAAATATTATTCCTTAGCTATATCTTTTTGGGGAGCTGCTTTAGGGGAGTCAAAGCAAGACAGAAAGTAAAAAGTCGAAAGCCTAGTTGTCAGGGAAGTGTAGCTCATCCTCAAACTCTGGTTGTTCACCCAGAAGTAGGTTATCTAACACACTACTTCCATGACCTGAATCACTGTCATCATCTTCCTGCTATGCTACTTCAAGTAAAGTGTAAACCTTTGGTATAAAGTGCTGATTCATTTTGATCATGGTTTGCCTCTCCACATTTTGGGGTGAGAGACTGGTCTTTCTCACTGTCAGAACGGCACCAGCAGCACTAAAAACCAGCTCAGAGGAGACACTTGCAACAGTTCAAGCCAGATAGTTATTGCCAGCCGGCTGAGCACTGGTCATCGGTGCCTTTTTCCATACCAATACAGCAAGGGGTTTTGATCAATGTAGACCTCTTTTGGGTCATCCAGATAGGCCTGGACCATCCACTCCTTGCTCATGGTTGCTCCGCTTTGCGCAGCCTCTTATGCCTTTGCCGCACCACTGGACTTAACAAGCCCTTTCTGTAGAAACCATCCCTGTGACGATTTTAGGGCTGAAGCTACTTTTCTTGTTGTTCTTAGTGTCGTTCGTGGTTTTGGCTGCTGAGAGCCAACCGCACTGCCCTCAGACTCTGAACTTGAACTTTAAGATGGCTGCCCTGCAGTACTTGCTGAGCCCTGTAGTAGCGGGCCTCTAATTCCCAGCCATCCTTCCAAAGCTATCCAAGTTTTATCGTTGGCAACATCCCTGTCTGAAAAAGGAATGAAAGTGTGCAGTAATGGTTTGTACTGTGAATCCAGAATTGTGGCACAAATGTAATGGTTGGATGACACAATGCCTCTTTGCCCCCTTGCATTTTCAGATAAGCGAAGGGTTAACCTCTCCACCAACTCATATGCTTCTCTTTTTGCATCAAACCTGCGTACATTGCAGACACTCCCTTCAGCTGTTCCTGTAGCATTTGCAAAAATAGGATAGCTTGGCCCATAGTACAGTCCTCCTTGCTGACTTCACGTGTGAGGAGCTCTAACAGAACAAGCATCTCTGTCAGGCATTTAACTAGGCCCCATAGGTCCATCTCAATGATCATGCCTTTCATCATAGCATACCCTCTTTGCATAACATATTCAATGATTGGTCTGTACCGCTCAAACTGACGTTCAAGCATGTAATAAGTTGTGTTCCAATGTGTTGGCACATCCTGGATGAGTGCTTTAACTGGCATTCTATCATCACGTTGAATGATCCTCAGCTTTTTCCGCTCTTCGAAAGAATGGCTGAAAGGTGTGCAGATTCTTCTGCAGGTGGTCAGTAAGTTGCTGACTCAGTCTCCTTTTTTCAGAAAGTCTTGAACAATGATTTTAATTCAGTGCGCCAAACACAGGACCCTGAAAAGCCACCATTGGCCATGGCCTTAACTATATTACTGCCATTGTCCATAGCAACAAAACCAACAGTAAGCCATTCAAGGACCTTGCTGTCAAAGTTTTCCAAAATGTTTGCAGCAGTATGAGATTTCTCCATGGCTACAGTTGCATCTTTCCGAGTGGCATTAGAAATATGAGCAGTGTCAACAACACCTGCTGGAGATATCTTTTCTCCAACCCCAACAAAAGAGATCCAGTGTGCAGTGATGCACATGTAATCAGTGGCTTGGAAACTGGTCCCCATGTCTTTTGTCAGATGGACAATGTGAACAGCACTCTGCTGCAAAGCTTGTCCAAGCAATTCCAGCACATTGTGATAAAGTGTTGGAACAGCAACTCTGGCAAAATAGGACTGGCTTGGAACCTTCCGTTTTGGGCAGATGTCTGTCACAAATTCAACTAAACCCGCCACTTCCACAAAAGAAAAAGGGAGGAGGTCTAGAGCTAACATTTTAGCCTGCTTTGCGTTGTATAAACCTGACATTGAGTTGTTGCGTTCAGACTGCCCCTCTTACCTTAACATGCTGAGAATGGTAGCCTGGATGCTCTTCTTTTCTGGTGGTACTGATGCAGGTGACTTCTTGATGCCAGAGGTTGTTAGGCTCAACGCTCGTTTTATTGTTGCGGTACTCTCTTGCCTGGGACCCCTTGGTGTCTCAGCCTGACTCTTGTGCCACTATGACGTTGCTGATGAGGAGGTGCACTGCTGGGGAGAGGGCTACTTTGTGTACCAGAGAAAATGTCTCTCTCTTGTTCACCTTTCACCGTGATGGGATCTTCTACTTCTTCATCCCCACCAACAACGATAGGTAGAGTTTTTTGGCCGCTAAGGTGCGTCTCCCAATGGATCAAGTTTTTTTTTCTGATGGGTTGTTTGGACTCTGGTACCATAGTTTGTTCCAAGCTTCCCCCGACTAATACCTTGTCCACAAATGGAACATATAGCAATGTTCAGCTCCTTCCTGCTAACCAAAAATAAGTCCCAAACTGGGGAGGTCAACTTTCTGGGGCTGCAAGTGCCACTTGCAAAACCGGATGAACTGGTAGGTGGGTGTGAAGTTTGACTCTCTACAGTACCTACTTCTACTGAGCTGGTTGTGGTGGATGTATATCACTGCCGGCGAAATATGGAAGCTGGAGGTGGTGTTGGTGGTATCATCTGTGCTGGTGATATCCATGCCACCTCCCTTACAGCAATTTTGGATAGGGTAATGTCGGTCTCCACAAGGGCGGGACTAATGTCCATGATGACTGGCTCGTCATCATCATCCTCCTCTTCTATATCTACCTTTATAACTCTAAGGTTTTCTGGAACCTTCCTTTTTCCTAGCCTTGTCTTGTGGGCGTGGTGTGTCTCCAACTTAAACAGAGGCGGGATCCAAGCGGTGTCTAGATTATCAGAAAGGAGGGTCGGAGAAGAAGCTGAAGTACTAACCCTCCTTTTTCCTTGCTGGGTATATGGAAGACAATGGATCTTCTAAAAGAGTGGCTTGCTCTTCTTCTTCCTCTACAGGAAGTCGATCTCCTGAACTGCCCCTACTTTGGGATGAACAACTACTATTGGGGGTGGGTGCAGTTGTTGTTGCCCACTAATCCGAGTTCCCTGCATTGTTTGGGTACTATTTTGTGATAACGATAAGTCAATTTTAACATCACAGCTCATCGATGTTGGACTTAGACTGGCTGCTTTTGCAATTTATTTATTTATTTTATTTTTTCCATTTGTAAGGCGCCAAGACACAGCATAAGGATGTCAAGAGAGATTTCTGGCTATTCAAGTTATTGTTCGAATAGCCAGGTCTTAACGTGCTTTCTGAACTTGACATGATTTTCCTCCTTTCGAATGAAGGGAGGGAGTGTGTTCCAGAGGGATGGTCCAAGGTGGGCGAAGGATCTCCCTCCCTTTTTTGCCAGTTTAAATCTTGGTACACAGAAGTTGGCAGCGGATTGCGAACGAAGATTACGCTTGGGAGTATAGGGGTGAGCAAGAGCTAGGAGATATTTGGGAGCAGTACCTGCCTTGATTCTGAACATGTAGTTCAGGGCTTTGAAACGGATTCTGCTTTCAATCCTGAGCCAGTGGAGTTCGCGACGGTAGCTCGAGACTCCAGTATTTTTGGGGATTCTGTGCAGTAGTCGAACTGCAGCGTTCTGGACAAGTTGTAGTCGACTGACTACCGCTTTGTTTGGGCCAAGGTACAGAATGTTGCCGTAGTCAAGCCGTGATGTAATGAGGGCATTGACTACGGTCTTTTGCGTGGAAGAGGGCAGCATCCAAATAATTTTCCTCAGCCATTTGATGATGGTAAGGCAAAGGCCAACAACTTTGTTGGCCTGTTGGCTCATGGAGAGGGAGCTATCCAAGATGACTCCTAGATTACGAACTTGAATCACTGGGGTAGGAAAGTTGCCCATCTGGTTTGGCCAGTGTGAAGGATTCCAAAGATCTTGACGTTTTCCTAAGAGAAGAATCTCTGTCTTGTCTCCATTGAGCTTTAATTGGTTCCTTGTTATCCAATTAAGGATGTTTTGCAGCCCTGATTTGAGGAGAGAAGGGGATGTCGGACAGGATTCAGATAGGGAGAAAATAATTTGGGAATCGTCGGCGCAGGTCATGAGGGTAAGTCCAGATTTTTCGGCTAAGTCCGCTAGGGGTCGGAGGTAAAGGTTAAAAAACAGGGGACTCAGTATAGATCCCTGTGGCACGCCGTGGAGGGCCTTGAAGGTGTCGGAGCAGGCCAGTGAGGATGTTATTTGGAAGGTCCGTTCCGCCAGGAAGGATCGGATCCAGTCAAACGCTTTTCCGCAGACACCATTTCTGTGTAACGCCTTGATGAGGATTTCGTGGGATATGGTGTCAAAGGCTGAGCTCAGGTCTAAAAGTACGAGCACGACCGTCTGACCTTTATCGAGGAGATTCCGGATGTGCTCCGTAACTCCTAGAAGGGTGGTTTCTGTCGAGAAACCAGCCCGAAAACCCGATTGTGAGGGGTGTAAAAGCGAGTTTTCTTCGGTAAAGGTGGATAGGACTGAGTGGACGTGTCTCTCCAAGCATTTAGAGAAGGCAGGGAGCAAGGATATGGGTCTGTAGTTGGCAGGACTTTCTGGATTTGCTGTGGGCTTTTTTAGCAGTGGCGTTATCATGGCATGTTTCCAAAGGTTAGGGTCTGTAGAAAGTTCAAACGAGGAGTTAAGCGTATCCGCGATGATTTCCAAGGAGCGATCGTCCAGTTGTTTGATTATTTTAATCGGAATCGGATCCCTGGGGGAGCCGGACTTGATGTTTTTAAGAATGGTTTTCAGTATATCCACCGAGATGGGGGGCCAGGCTTCCAGGGTGTTTTCACAGGTGGGAGTATGTTCCAGGTCGGGAGAAGAGGGTGGCTCATTATTATTGATGTTAATGTCCCTGATAATTTTCTCGATTTTATCAGTAAAGAAACAAGCTAGATCTTGGCATTGTTGAGTATTCAGTGGGGGAGCCGAGGCTGTGGTTTGTGCACCTGCTAGTTCTTTGACTATATTGAACAAAGTTTTCGGCTTATTAGTTGCTTCCATGATGGTATTAGAAACGAACGAGGCTCGTGCTTTTGCGCAGGCAGTGTGATATAGGTTCCTGGCTTCATGGTAGATCTTTTTTGTGTCAGGGGCGAAGTCTTTACGCCATTGACGCTCAAGTGCTTTGCATTTTGATTTTTCAGTTTTTAGAGAGTCATTGAACCAAGGGGCAGGGTGGAGGTGTCTGTGCCCTTTGATATGGGGGGTGGGTAGACAATGGTCAGTGGCGTCGCTGAGCCATTTGTGAGTAGCTTCCGCTAAACTTTCCATGTTGTGACCATTTCTGGGGGGGTTTTCGTTGAGTGTTGTATTTAATTTTGGCAAGTCCAGTAGCTTCCAGTTTTTCCTGGATGTAGCTGGAAAGTCAGATTGCCCAGTGGAGGTGGGTGGGAGATTTATACTGAATTTAATTAAATGGTGGTCAGACCAACAAATGGGAGTGGTGTTTTGCCATTTTAGTTTGTTAATGTAGGAGATAATGGGATCTAGCAGATGGCCCGCTTTATGTGTAGGGCCAGTATTGACTAAGGTCAGATTTAGGGCCAACAGATCCTCTAACAAATTAGAGCAAAAGGGAATGGAAGGGTCCTCAAGATGTAAGTTTAAGTTGCCAATAAGTGAAAAAAAGTTTGAGGCGATGTAGTAAGAAGTGATATAGTTGGCTAAATTAGATGCCCATTGGGAAGAATTCCCTGGGGGCCGGTATATCAATAAGCCTGACATCGTGAAGTTCGGGTTCAAAGAAATTTTGAAGAAGCCGGCTTCACAATCAGGGATGTCTACTTGTTCTAGCGTACATTTCAAGTCTCTGTTAAAAATGTTGCTATTCCACCTCCTAACTGTTTGTTGCGATCTATCCTAGTGATTGCATAATTGGCGGGGAGGGCAGTAGCAACGTCTGGGCCAGCACTCTCGTGCAGCCATGTCTCAGTCAGGAAGAGGGCGCTAGGGTTTTCATCCAGAAGGAGGTTGAAGATGTCCAGTTTGTGTTTTGGAAGTGAGCGGCAGTTAGTGCTGTAGAACACGTATTTTAGTGCCTCAGCGTTGCGAGGCTGTTTGCGTTTCTTGTTTCTTCTAGCAGTGTCAGGATAGGGTTGGCAGATAGTAGTGCTAAGTTTGCAGTTTTTGCAGAAGGTAACTCCAGTTTTGTGGAGATTGAGAGTAGTGCACCTCGGGTTATTAAGTGGGCGTAGCGCTCTTAGTTCTGTAGGGGATCTTACCAGCCTTTTTTGGGTGGGGGGAGCATAGCCTACTGCCCCATGTCCCGTACTGGCCCGGACACGCACAGACGGGCTAGTCTTTGGCGTGTCTTCGGCGTGCTGAGGGCACGTCCGCTGCGCTCGTCCGCTGCGCCTCCGAGGGGTGTGCATAGTTATGGGGAGGAGGGGGGGCGTGGCTAGCTCTAAGGGGCCTGGCCTCGAGTCTCATGGGAGGTGATGGCGGCTGAGAAATAGCCCTTCCTACATCAGCGCTGGCTTTGCTGTGCAGGACAATGTCCTCAAAAACAACAGAATTAAAAGATTTAGTAAAAACGAACACACAGTGTTAGTAAGATCAACAATGTGCAAATTGCGCAGTATTTTAAAAGTTAAGGAGCAACGACCCCGGCTTCCGCCTCAAGGGTAGCTGTTTGACAACACCGGCTTGTAGTTCAGCGCGGCGTTTTAAGCGTCTGGGAGGGGGCGTGGCTAGCTCTAAGGGGCGTGGCCTCGAGTCTTGTGGGAGGTGATGGCGGCTGAGAAATCACCCTTCCTACATCAGCTCTGGCTTCGCTGTGCAGGACAATGTCCTCAAAAACAACAGAATTAAAAGATTTAATAAAAACGAACACACAGTGTTAGTAAGATCAACAATGTGCAAATTGCGCAGTATTTTAAAAGTTAAGGAGCAACACCCCTGGCTTCCGCCTCAAGGGTAGCTGTTTGACAACACCGGCTTGTGGTTCAGCGCGGCGTTTTAAGCATCTGGGAGGGGGCATGGCTAGCTCTAAGGGGCGTGGCCTCGAGTCTGCAACAGACATGGGCTTGGGCCTAGGTAGGTGGGGTGGGTCCACTGATGCGGGGGTGCTGTTTCCAGCGTGTTCCCCGGACACCACTGCTGCAGACCCAATTTTTGGTTTCCCAAAAAAGGTCTTGGGTAACATACCGGTCTTGGTAAGTGGCAGTGCCTTCTTCTCATTAGCAACTTTCTCGGTACTGGAGGGCCTGGTACCTTTCTTTGGGGCCGTCTTGAAGTTGTCAGCAGCATGCAGTGGTACGAGTTGAAGAGATATCTGTCATCACATGTCACATGACGTCATGCATAGCAGGACTTTTGCCTGGCAGTACAATGGGTGATGATGTCTCCTTTTTTGTTCACTTAAAAGCAAAGAAGCAAGAAGAACTTCAGTGAAACGTGGCATTCATTGTTGTGGTTCAATTACTACTTGTACAACTAGTACAGTGAAACAAATATAATATGCAACTTAGTCTGTGGTCACACTTTTTAGTGTTATTAATAATATTAAAGGTATTACCTCAGTTATTAAAAAACATAACAATACAAAAATAAGGGCGTTGATGGTTTGAGTACTTCTAGTGTACTGTACACTCAGGAAGGATAGGAAAGAAAAAGAACATCAAAAGTACAAATATAACGGACCCAGTTTGGCATTGTGCAACACGTGACGTGGGATTAAGTATTCAGGGAGCTGAGGCTGACAATGGATACAAACAATAAGCCAAGAAGAACAAAGGAAAGACATGCAGGCCTAATGCAGAAGGACAGTGGCTGACTTCACAAAATGGCCACCAACCACATAGCCAGGCCACATCAACAAGAAAGGGAAGACAGACAATACAGGCCTATGGCAAAAGCACACTGGCTGCCTTCACAAAATGGCTGTCAACCACATGGCCAGGCAGGCCGCAACAAGAAGCAATATGCAAAGAGGGACAAAGGAAAGAAGACATGTAGGTCTATGGCAAAAGCACTTTCACCACCACACAATGGCCACCAGCTACATGGTCACTCACAACAACAAGCAGGAGGCCTGGAAAACAATGAAGTCAAGCAGGCCTACGTTGACACAGACTTTACAAAATGGTCCTTAGCCACACAGGTAGGCTCAGCCAAGGCAAATACTGGCCCACTATTATAAACACACTCACACACTGGCCCGACACAGGAGGCATGCTAAACAGCACAGCTTTAATGCAACAATGTCAAAAACAAAAAATCACAGGGCTAAAAAAGGTTTGCAAGTTACACAACATCCACTCATGAAAAAAGTGAAATACAAAAAAAACATTTTTCAATTCAATCCAATGCCATCCATGCCCTAAATAATGTTTAAATTCAACAGACACCACAGAAACAGTTGTTTCATGAACCTGTGAGTAGCTGTGGTCCTACTGGCTAAAAGGCCTATTGGCAGACTACTGGCCGGCTAGTGAATTAAATAAATATTGCAAATTGATTTCAAAAGTTGGACAAAATGTAGTGAACTGTGCACCATGTTTCCTTTATAAAAGACGAAAAATTACTTAAACAAACAACTAGGCCAATAGTGAAACTACAGGCCACCCACCCACCACGATACATTTTCTCAAAAAACAATGAAAAGTACAAAAAAATGTAGATGCAATGCCCCAATCAAACAGACAACACCAATTTTCAAACTTACTTGTGAAATCTCAAATTTAAAACTTCCCAAATCCATTAATATTTGATGCAGCAGAAACAAAGAGGGATCCTTCCAGCTCCGAATCCAAGTGGAAAGGGAGGAGTTTATCAGCTACATTTATGCCAGGTTTTGTGAAATTCTAAAAGCCCGGAATAGCATCCAACCAGGGTCGGCAATCAGGGAGAATGTTGACTTTGATCAGCAGTGTGCTAAATGTGACAAAAGAGTTATCCACTAACAGCCCAGATATCATAGCGGTTAGGCTAAGAGTAGAACAGGTCACACTATAGACATCTGTAATATCTATGTGAGAAGCACCAAAGGAGGCGCTGAATCCCCCCTTTACAAACTCTCAATGAGTTGCTCGACATACGGTGGCCGGCATACCCTCTAATTATAGGTGGAGACTTCAATGTGACTTTTGAGCCTATAGATAAGGATGATATTTATAATGTCAACGAGGAGGACAAAATATGGGCTGTCCCATCTCTTGATTTCCCACCAATAAAAAATGGTCACAATCAACACTTCAAATGAATTAATTGACCTTAGAACACAGACTGAGGGTCATGAATGGGAGAACACATTCATATAGAGGAGGGGAACTGACCTTCATTGTTCCAACTGATGCTAGTCAAATTGACTATATTTTTGTGGATCTCAGGATGTGGCCAACTGTAATGGACATGAATATAGCCAAAAAAAGCAATAGTGATCACAATCTACTAAGCCTAGGTACTGTCTCCCCTTGGGGTGAACCAGAGAGCGCCCCAAGATCAAAATGATCACAAAAGAGGTATTACCTTAGAAAGACAAACGTCACCTCAAATGGCCTGTGGTTATGGGGAACGAGTCTAAACGTAACTATGTAAAGCATGACCTGAAGGTCCACCTGTTTGAAATTCTCTCTTATACGGATGATTGTAAAACACTGGAGACTGTTAGTGCCCTACATGTAAAGCACTTTGAACAACTGGCCTTATGCTTTGTTGACTATTCCCACCACTGATGTTCCAAACGGAGGGAAACAAAAAAGGTAAGCCGTTGGTTCACATTTGAACGAAGGTCACTAAAGAAATGATTGGCTAAAGCCATTGGAACTAAGAACATGTCCTTGGTGCGTGACTGAAGGAGGTCATATAAACTGTCCATAGCTAAGGCTAAGCGAGGCTGGGATGAAAAAGCAGTGGAGGCAACTTGGGGAGGCCTGTTCCCATACTGACCATAGGAAATTCTGGGCCCTTATTGGTAGGGGGAAATTAGAAAACCAACCCCAGCTAGCCAATAACATCATGGCTAGTGCCTCACAAGAACACATTGGTGCTCTATACACCAATAATGCTTGCCCTTTTACAGAGCTATACTCCCCCGATCTATCCCTACCTTCAGCAATGATTTCTTACTTTAAGGAGGAAGTCCTGGCTTCTATTGAGGCCATTGTACCAGCCAGAGCTGCTGGACCTGATGGGAGTCAAGGAGATCTATTTTGTTATGAAAAAGACAGCTGGTCAACATACATATTGTCACTCTCTAATGCTGCTGCTGGGGGAGCCCCAATCCCTGACTCATAGAAAAGAGCCAAAGTCGTCCCTGTTTTTAAAAAGGGTGACAGGAGCAATCCGACCAACTATAGGCTCATCAGCTTAATTGATTGCATCCAGAAAGTATTTTATCACTCTCACACTCCACACAAAAAACAGGACCAATTGATAAGGTTTTCATTTTTTTCCTTCTTTATTGGAAAATGGTTTTATTGGGCAAGGGGAGTCTATATGTAGTCTTTATAGACCTGAAGTCAGCATTTGACTTCATGCCTCGGAACAAGCTTTGGTTGGTACTGAAGGACATGGGGATGCCTTCAGAAATCTTGTCATTAGTTGAATGCCTCCACGTAGATAATTACACCAGGGTGAGATGGGGCGGACAGGGTCAAGTTACTGATCCCAAGAAAAACAGTAGGGGGTTCGCCAGGGCTGTGTTCTGGCACCAACGCTGTAGCATTTATATATCAACTAAGTGGTTGATTTCTTAGCCAAAACTCTAGCGGATGTGCCATCCCTAGGGAATAAGAAAATCAGAACACTCCTCTTTACATATGACACCCTCCTTGTTTCTAAAACAGCCATGGGGCTTTAAACACTACTAAATCAATTCAAGTCCTTTTGTGACGAGAGAGGCAATGAAATAAATACTTCAAAAACAAAACTTATGTTGCTAAACTCCCATAAATGATTTAATGGGCGCCTAACTCTAAATAACATATGCCTAGAGAGAGGCAGTTGCTCTGAAAATCCGGGCATCAAACTGTCAGAAGGCATGTCTTGAAAGCAACACCTAATTAAGGTCAACCTAAAGTTTACACAGGTTTACTGGGGCCCTAAGGAATAAACACTGTTGCTCTTATAAAAAACCGTTTGCACCAGCCCTGAAAATTTACAAAACAAGGCTGTAAGTAGCGCTATTTAAGGGGCTGAGCTGTGGGGTTTTGAAAAAATGAAGTATCTAACGTGTAACAGAGAACACGTTTCCCTAGGAACTTGGTGTCTTCCCCCAAGTACACCACTTTGCCCTCCTAAACTGGATACGGGCATTAAATCTGTTAAATATCTAGTAAACTCCACCCGCTTCTATGTTTGGCAGAGACTAGTCTCAACCCCTGAACTGTCCCCATATGCCCTAGCTTAAAGTTTGTTCCTTAGATGCATTTAAGAAAATAGGCTGGATCAGGAATATTAGAAATCTTCTCAATAATATTGGGGTAAAGGGGAGTAGTAGTAATTGCCCAGAACTGCCCACAAAGAAACAAATAAAAGTGATCTACTGGGATTGGGAAACACAAAACGAAGTCAGAGGTAGCAATCAGGGCACACTCAATGAGGATTTTATAGATTTCAAACTATCATGTACCTTGGAAGGTTACCTTGATTTTATTCTGTTATCGGCTGATATGAAGCTCTACATTCAATTTAGGCATGGCTGTCTACCCCTGAATTCATTTACAAATTCATGGCCATGTAACTTTGTTCAGAACAAAGGCTGTCCCTGTTGTGCTCCTCCAATCGAATCGACTGGTCATGCTCTCTTTGGATGCCCTGCATACTTTGGGCCTAGAAGAAAATGGTTAACCCCCTATTTGTAAACAGCTCGGATCCCAACATTATTCTTCAGCTTTGCTCATACTAAAATCAGACACAAGACCTCTGTTTGCAGCAAAGGTCCTCGGACATATATGGGAAATCAGAAGGAAGATCCAAAAGTTCAACCCATAATCCTTCCTAACAGGTCCATAGTGTATTACTTTCAGGCACTGTTAATGGGGGAAATCTACAATAACCTCTACAAAGTGCAGTTTCAATGTGTAGAACCTCAGTGTCATAGTTTATAGCAAACATTGTATTTTTATGCATTAGGCTATATGAATTGATCAGCTACTAGCTTTTTAAAGGTGGCCAATGTTCAAGTTTTTTTAAAGAAAAGGATTGTATTTTACATTTTAGGATATTTGACCAGCTTAGCTCTTTTTTTCCTTAAGTGAAAAAATATTTTTTATTATATGTAATGTTATTGGGTTGTATATATGCATTCTGCACGTTTATGGTCTGATGACTGAAATAAAGTTTATTGAATTGAATTGAGTTTAGCTTCCACTGAAAAAATACTGACTGCCGTGTAAATGGCAATCCTCAAAGAATGGCTCCTTGCGCAAGGAAAATGCATTATTATCGTCACTCCCATGCCAGCCTCAGAGGATGTCACCAAAGCTAGCATTTCTCTCTCTAAGGCCCTCTATCCTATATGGATGAAATGGGCTTCATTCTTACAACTTTGTCTTTGATCCTTCTTTACAAACACAAATATTTCTATAGTATAAGTATATTTTACCATCTACTGTTTTGCCTCCCCATCGCTATACCTATATTGTTGACACTGACGGTTCAGCTAAGCTTGTCATACATTCACCCCAGTACAGAGATCTGGGCCTAAATCCATAATTTTGTTGCACTCCACACCAGCCCAGTTCAGACATGGTCCTCGGAAGCTTGTTTCCAGTCCAGGGAAGACATGGCTTGGCAGTTCGGGCTGGACTGTTCCCATGAGGCACAGGGTCAGACTGATTTGCATATGGCCATGTCTGAACTGGGGTGGTGTGGAGTGAAAAAAAACGATGGATTTAGGCCCAGATCTCTGTACTGGGGTGAATGTATGACATTGTTCTGCATTCTGTCCATCAACTGTGGTTTTTTCATTTGTGGTAAACATTAAGCCCGCCTCCTTGTCGGATTTGGTTCCGACCGACTCGCAATTGGCGGTTCCGCACGAGCGATTACTGTGCTTCCGAACACCATCCGGAAAGACTCCCCTTGACTTCTATGGAAGCCTGTGTTCTGACCGACAACACAGGCTCCAATGGGGGAAATGGGTATCTACAGAAAACCTTGCACCCTGTCGTGGGCACCCCATGGTGCCTGCTACTCAGTGCATGGTATTACAGGGGGTGCCGTAGGTACCTCCATGACCCCCAACCGGAAACCTCCAGATGAAGTTTCCGACAGCCTTTTCGTGTCGGACAGTTGAATTCGGAAAGACTATCAGAATCCGCCATCGTAATTTGTCGGTCAGAAACGCTGTCCATAGAGCTGTATGAATTGGCTCCGACCGACTTGGATTATCCGAGAGCCAGTTGAAACCAATTCCGAATGATCAGGCACATTCCCTTTGTAATCGATTGGTCGGAATTGGCTCTGACTGAGTCAGGCGAATGGATTCCAACACAGTTTAGGAGAATCCGACATTCAGTCTGAGGCTTTCTGCACAACTTCGTAATCGGCCCCTACACTCTCTGAGATTGCACTGCACAGTTGGCTGAACTGAAGGCTTTGCTTCTTGTACTTGAAAATACGGATCCTGAATTCCCTACGCTTATAATGTGTGATTTGTATTACTGTGTACAGACCTTTAATGATAATTTACATTATTGGCAGCAAATTGAAATCAAAGATTAATAGGTAACACAATCAAGCATAAACTGCTTTAGGTTAAGGTGACAAGCTGTATGGATATGTTGCCACTAACTCATATAATACATACATTGAGTCATCAGCATGTTGGAATGCACGAGGTAGGGAATTCTCTTGCTGATGAAGCCCCCAAATCTTCTGTAGGGACAGCTAAAATAGCAGCAGTTACATGCTACAAAGCTCATAATAATTAGAATATTTTGCCACAATGAATTCAACTAAAAAAGCATTCCTTTACCAAAGGGTTTTCCTTCTAAACAGTCTTATCATTTAAGTGACCAGAATGTTCCTCTTGCAACTATTCCTGGAGTTGGCAATCGTTTAATTCCCAACAAGGCTTATTCCAAGAGGCCAAGAAATATGTCCTGTGCTGTGACATCTACCAACAGAATAAAAGCTCCAGCTTGGCTCATCCACTGCAAACATATCTCTTGGTTTAAAATAAGCCCTTTGGCTGTATCTACCTGGATCATTGTGGTCCACTGATTTCAGATACTGCGTTTAAATTAATTTTAGTTGCGGTTGATTCTTGCTCTAGATTTCTCTGGGTATGGCTACAGTACTCAGCTGATGTCTAAACTGTTATAAAAAAAACAGTCTTGTTGGTACATAGGCATGCTGTGCATTCCATTTGGCCCAGGGTCCTGCTTTCACATCTAAAACGTAGCATGATTCAAACACGTCCCTGGTGGTCCAGGTGCATTATTGTTCTCCCTATAGGCCTGGGGGCAGTTCTGTTGTGCAAAGGATGAACCATGGCCTAAAGCAGTCCTTAATGGCTAGAGTTTTAGTTACTGGGCGAGGTTGGTCGAACCATCTTTATGGGGTTCAACAAGCTCTGAATGCCCTCTCTAAAATATCTCTGGGTTGGCGGACCCCGTATGAAGTACTTTTTGGCATCAAGATGTATGTTCCATACCTTGACGGTCCAGAAACTGTGGCGGCTGCCGCAACCTTTGATGTAGATAACGATTGTGCTCTCTTACAAGATCTACAATAGTTCTGTGACGTTCAATTTAGCAAATATTTGCCCACCTCTGCCGCTTTAAGTGCAGATGTACAGACAACAGTTTCCAACTGGCTTCCTAAAATTGACAATCTGAAGACAATTAAAAAGGAGTTTGGTCCAACATACTGTGCTCCTGTCCTGGTCCTCAGCTTACAGGGTACAATAACTGTGAACTTTCTACTGCTTCCTTGTTCGAAAGACAAACACTTTGTCTCCATTGAACATGTCAAATTACACCCTGTGGGTGATTCTACATAGTATGCCACAGGGTGTTAGTGCTCCCACATGAGACATTTCTTTGCACCCGTGAACACCACCGAATTACCTTCTCTCCAGCTGGGGGTAAAGGGGAAGGCTGAGTCCTCCACTGACAACATGACCAAAATAATTACTGTTTTTTCTACTGCAGCTCCTGCAGCTGATGTCATTTGTACTGATCCCCTGAGGGTGGATCCCTGTCCCTTGGATTTTGCAAGTACTGCTGTTGATTTCCATCCTCCACTTTTTCTGCTAAGTACCTCCAGTTACTATATGGATCTAGATGATTTTTCTTTAGACTGTTTTTCGGTTTTGCATCCGCCTCCAGCACAGATTTGTGGTTTAATTTAATGGTTGAAACACACTTATCTAGTCCAACCTTGGATATATGTCTGGCTCATACTCTCCTTGTTTTTTTTTTTGTTCATGTGGATTGGATTTGTGATTGTTTTTTCCTATTAATCAATGTCCACTACCTCCTGGAATGTTTTGCTGTGGAAGTGGTCCACTTGGTGTTGGTATCCCAATACTTTTTTGTTTAAGCAGAAAAGAGACTTTGCCTTCATCAACATTTCAGTCAGTCCAGTGCTTAAATTCTTTGATGCCCCCACTAGGCAACTCATGATCCAAGTCACTGTCATCTCTAGGCTGGATTATGCGAGCTCCCTATTGGTCGGCCTGAATCAGGCAGAGATTGGGCGCCTACAACGGATCCAGAATGCCGCAGCAAGATTGGTGGTAGGCCTACCCAGATTTTGCCCCACCTCTAGTACTTTGCGCTCATTGCACTGGCTCCCGGTGGCCCAGCGGATCCAGTTTAAAGTCCTCTGTATCGCCTATAAGATTCTGAAGGGATCCCCAGCAATGATCCTTACTGCCCTTTTAGCCCATTATATCCCAGCCCGAGCTTTAAGATCTGCAGATTTAGAACTGGCTGTTGTGCCACGCTTTAAGCGGAGTAGGGCAGGAGGGCGTTCCTTTCAAGTTCGCGCGGCGGTTTTGTGAAACTCCCTGCCCCCGGCGATTCGTGCTCTGAGGGATCTGCTCTCTTTTCGCCGTGCGCTGAAAACTTTTTTATTCCCTTAGTTTTTAATGTTGTCTGATTATTGTTTCGTTTCGTTGTGTTGTGCAGCTGCCTTGTCGGGCGCCAGGATGGTCCTTGGCTGGAGCATCTGTGCGCCTAATAAAAACGCATAACATAACATAACATAACATAACATAACATAACATAACATAACTTATGAGGTTGCTTGGGTTAAAGTTCTTTTCAATTTTCAGCCCTACCGAGATCCTGTAGATACCATAAGCCGTATCAGATTCAGATTCAGAAAATCTTCATTTCGGTAAAGTTTTTACCATAAAAGACGTTTAAAACATTCATTTAAAAACTTTGATTAAAAATGGAAATTTATACAGTATAAAGACAAACATGGACGTTTAAAAACAAAGTCCTTATTACACTGTCAAGTCCTTGGTGCATTAGGGTCAGTTGCCAGCCCTAATGCATTTCCTTCTCAGACACCAGATTGCACCCAGATATTTGGCCACTGCAAACACAATATGATCAGACAGATTGGATTTCAGTACTCTATGAGCAACCAAACACTCCACAAAACTCAGATTTCTGCATAGGGGAACTATCCATTTCTTGTGAACCTCTTGGTAAACCGGACAGAAAAAGAGTATGTGGAGTTCGGATTCATCAGACGTTCTACATGCTGGACAGATACTGGTTGATTGTTCCCTCCATTTGCTAGTGAATGTTCGAATGGGGGGAGACCCATGTCTCCACTGCAAATATAGTTTCCTGAGGAGAGGAGGGTGCAATTTGTCCAGAGTTGGTTCGAAGTTGTAAGTGTCCTTAAAGCATATGAACGAATCGGTCAATGAACCAACTTTTTGATGGTTAAGAAGATCCATTAATTTACTGTCATGATATGCCTTAGCCAATTCCTTTTTGGGGATGAGTGGACAAGTAGCCAGGGGGTCGGACCACATCTTCGAAAGTCCCAGACTCTCCAGTTCAGATTTGACAAATTTAATCCACTTAATTTTCCCCGCATTGGGCATGGCAAGCACCTCCTGTAATCCCAGTCTATAGGAGGCCAATTCTGGGGCTACCCACAGCCTGCGCCAATAAGCCAGAGGGCGAAAAGCCAGTTCTTCATCTAGCGGTCGTAGCCCCAGATCCAGCCTGAGAGGGACAAGGGGCGTACTAGGGGGGAGTCCTACAACCCTTCGAATAAATTTGTTCTCCTCTTTCTGCAGATCTTGTGTACCTACATGGCCCCTGAGTTCACACCCATACATGGCAGCCCCCCTTGCCTGTATCTTGTAGATCTGTATCGGAGGACCTATGGGCCTGATCGATGATTTGTTATTCACCAGAAGATTCATGATGCCCCCCGAGTATTGGGTCAATTTAAGGAGAGCTTTCTCCTGATGCGTGTTCCAGGACTGTCTGTCATTTAGCATGACGCCGAGGTACTCAAATATTTTCACCCTCTCAAGCCTACTTAGTCCAATTTTGGGGCTGAAGAGGAATTTAGGTGGGGGATTGAAGACCATGAATTTGGTCTTTAGGGTATTAATTTCTAGACCATGGTCCTCACAGAAGTCCGCAAAACCATCAAGGACCCTCTGTATACCCGTTGCAGACTTTGAAAGCAGCAGGGTGTCATCGGCGAACATGACAGCCGGCACCCTTACGCCAGCTAATTTAGGAGCATCAGCGATAACAACCTCGTTTAGGTGAGAGATAACCCCGTTGGCATAGAGGCAGAACAGGGTCGGTGCAAGCACACAACCCTGTCTTACCCCCCTGCCAACGGTGAACCTATTAGACAGTGCCCCCATCTTGCCACACCTCACCTGTGCAAAATTAGCACTGTGAAGACGAACAATCATTTTCAACAGACCCTCAGGGACACCCAATTTGGCCAGCACCTCCCAAAGCTTTTTCCGTGGTACCAGGTCAAAGGCCGCCTTTAGGTCCACGAATACAGCATAGAGGCTGCCACCCTCCAACTGCACCGTTTTCCAGACAATGAGGACAAGCCGAAAGACCTGGTCTATTGTTGAGACCTTCTCCCTAAAGCCAGCTTGGAAAGGGCTCAGGATATTACATTCCCTCGTCCAGTCCAGCAGGCGGTTCAGCAACAGCCTGGCAAACAGTTTTTGTGACACGTCTATCAGGCTTATTGGCCTGTAATTGACTGGGAGCAGAGGTGATCCCTTCTTATAGATTGGAACTATCTCTGCCCCCAGCCAAGTTGGGGGGATTGGCATACCATTCAGGATTCAGTTAAACATCAGGCTGAGGTACGGTGCCCAGACTTTGGGTTCATGTTTATATAGGTCCCCAGGCAGCCTATCAAGGCCTGGCGCCTTACCAGCAGCCAGGGACTTGATTGCCGTAGTGACTTCCACCACGGTGAATCCAACAATAGGAGCTACACTTTCGGTGGGTTGGTGCTTTATTTCTTCCGATGGGGTCAACAGTTGGTCACTGTGATATGGTTTATATAGATTTTTAAAATGTTCCTCCCAAACAGAGGGAGCTATGTTAGCCTTTACTGCAGCAAGGGGTTCAGCTGAGCCATGCTTCACAATTTGCCAAAAAGTTTGGGCATCTCGTGTTGCAAGGGCGGCTGTCATTTCTGTCCAGTTTCCCTCATCCCATTCTACTTTAGCATTGCGAAGGATTGCCTTGTAGGCCAATCGCTTTTCCCTGATCTTACTTGGGGTGTCTCGAATTTTAAGGGATTCTAGTAATGTGGCTTTCGCTCTCCTGCAGGAAGCGTTGAACCATGTAACTCTTTTCTGCTTAGGCTTCTTCAGCCTGGCCACAAGGTGCAGCACTTCTGCCAGGTGGGTACATAGGTCAGTGTGAATAGCACCAAGAGCAGTGAGCTGTGCGGGATTAGGTGACAATGGCATAGATGCCTCGGCCCTTTCCAAAGCGGAGGCCTCCATGTCATTGGCTAGGTGGTGCAAGCATACCTCAACCTTTTCTAGGGCAGGGACGACTAGGGCATACAGCCTTTGAATGTTGGACGGATTTTCCTGCAATTTTGCCCATTTAATTCTGCGCCTATTACTGGATAGTGCTAGATCTACCTGATTTGTTGAATTTTCTTCAACCAGGGCCGTGTGTGACCCCTGAATCTCAAATCTAAGTGAGAGCAGATTATGGTCACTATCTGACCTGGGAATTATTCCACAGTCCTTCACTTTATCCCAATCCCTTAATGAGACCAGGATATAGTCAATACGTGACTCATATCCAGGTCTGTTAAAGGTGTGTTTTGGTGGGATATCCCCTTTGATTCGCCCATTGCAAGCCCTCAGCGAATAACAGAGCGAGAAAGACGTTATTTGGGTGGCAAGTGGTGTCCAAGCCTTTGTCGGTGGGCCCTTCAAAGTGGGGATGTTCCAAAGTTCATCCTCTTCACTTGTTATACCTGCCAAATGGTCCGGGAGAGGTTCGTACTGGGTATTAAAATCTCCACCAACAATTAGGGGAGAGCAAAGAGTGATGGAGTCAAGGAACAATGCTAGATCCTCAATTGTTCCCGAGGTGGCTCCTATCCCAACCGCTCTCGAATAAACATTAATCAGTGTTACTTTTGCACCACATGACCAATCCAGATATACACACTGGAAATCTACTGAGTTAGTTTCCAGATGTGTAGCCCTGCATATAAGCCGTATCACACAAGGTGCTCCGGGAGCTCAACGGGCTTTTTTTGCCCGCTTTGCATGCCTGTGGGATATTTTGATATTACAGAAGAGGCTGCAGACTCTGCTCCGTATTTTTCTTGAATGTGTTGCCCCACAGGGCAGCACGAGTTTGCGGCCTCCCTGGGTGCAGTGCATTCTATGTAATATGGCGCACTTTACCTGTTTGCGCCCGGCGCACCTATTTTAAGGTGCACCAGGCGCAATCAATGAAAGTGCACCCTTTATATAATAGGGCCCCATATGTGATCAAAGTTTCTATGGGTGATATAATAGTCCCTGGGTTGAATTCATATGACTGGGATTCAAAACTATAATTTACTATACTGTTTTTGAGTCTGAGGACCTATATCTTAATTCTGCTAACTATGCCGATTTTTTGTTATCATCTTTATGGACATAATTTTCTGCACAGAGTCAGTTGTCAGCGTCTACATTTTAATAATACACAATGAAAACATAATTTGACTCCCAAACAAGAGAGTTTAAAAAAACATAAATAAAAGTTCACATATTTTATAGGACATAAGACTTCAGACCCCTACGTCATATATTTAAAATTAGTTCCTACCACACCAACAAAAATATATGCTTATCCAGACCAAGGTCATATCTACAACTTCGTTTGTCAACCAGTTAGCCCTTAAAGGCTATGATTACTGGAAGAACATAATTGATTTGAAATTGATTTGGGGAATGTCATTTTGGCGGGTTCAGGGAACGGAAACCTTTTTTAGAACCTGTTTAATTCCCACACAAATTATTTTCTTGAAAGACATGATCCAGCAGACAATATATCTGGCATTGGCGAAAATTAAAGAAATGAATGCCCCAACAATTCCGTCAATTGCCCGCTTTGATAATTGGCAAAGTTTGTCAAATTACACACAAGAACAACTAAAAGGCATGATACAGAAAGGTACATTTAATTTCACATTTTCAAGCCCTAATGGGTGGTTACTGTGGCCAGTAGACACTAATGGTTGTCATTCTAATTTTGTTAATTCCACATCTGTGTTCAAATTAAAATGTTCTGATTCCCCAATACTCTCAATTTTCATATTCTGGTACTATTACCACCCATTTTTGTGGGAAAATAGTGTCAACAATAGGTAGAACATTCCACACTGTCTGCAGTGAAACATCTTTCTCTCCTGTCCAAAGACATACATTTATCAGATATCATTTTGGGTCCCTCATCTCCACATTGTAAAAGATACCTATAATGACATTTGAAAGTTGTCCCAGAAGGAAGCTGGTGCAAGTTTAGGTCAAATTAACCATGATAATTCATATAAAGTGCTTTCTGTTGGTTGTAATAATACATTGTCTTCTCCAATATACAAGTTAAACAACATTGTGCTGTCTGGTATTAATAATATGCAGATTGATATGCCAACACTGTATCATGGGCAAAGTCAACTTAGATCTATTATGCAGTTTAGATGGATGCTTCAAACAATTAAACAGGTGTGTGCACCATGGCATTACTTGAATTGCAGTGAATTATTTCTGCCCTTCAATTTAACAAGCAAACAACAAATGATGGCTATTAAAGACATAACTTGCACAACACTGCATTTAGAGAAATTAGAACAACTTCCATTCACTATAGCTGAAACCCCTTCGTCTGTGTGATTATTACTTGGTTTTATTTCTTTGTCTATTTAGAGATTTCAATTCACAGCTTGCATGAAACATTTCACTGTAGGAAGATATGAACCCCTTGGGAGCAGCTTCATTCATGAATTATGGGCACTTCCCTTTCGTATCATTGTGAACGTGCCAATAGGGAAGCTTTCATTACTGGAGACGAGTGCAACTCTTCTGTTGGACACTCACTCATTTGCAAAGATATTAAAATCAACGGCACAGGTAATGCTTCTTCACCAAAATTGGCCTGTTATGTATAAGGAATCACAGTTCCCACAATTCTTCCCTTCATTACAGTCTTTCCTAATGGGAGTTACTTGATGTTTACTGATCAAGATTGCTGTAGCATGCTAGCTGGAGTCCCGTACATTTTGTCCATTCCACAGTTAGTTACTTGTTGCAACAACGCCCTGTCTCCCCCTCCACATCGGTTTGTAGATAGCTAGTTGTGGCCTTCACTTCCAACTTTGAAGGCAGACTTCAACAAGCTAAGCACAGTCAAAGCCTTATGTTTTCAAAATTAGGTAGCTCTCACATCTGCTTGCAAACCTTCACATTGTAGGTGGCTAAAAGCTCTAGTGAAATACAGCCTTTGTTAAATACAAACTTTCCACTGCATTTCAGAGAATTTGTGCATAACATTTTTAATGCCTCTAGTACAGACATTCTTGCACACTTTTTTAAAGTTCTCCACTCTTGCCTTGTCAGTTCATTCCAAACTGTCTTTGGAATGATACCAGCTTTTATCCATTCCATTTTTTCAAGTGTTTTCTGAGGATTCCCGTTGCTTATTCCTCATTATGGCATTCTTATCCTTTTTCTGCTTCTCAGCAATGAATGTTCTTTTTGCGGGCCCTCTGAAGCTACAGCCACTTCAACACTATGGTAAGCGCATGCTTCAAATATTTCTGCTAAGAGATCTGGATCTTGACTGGTCCTTAACACTCCAGCTTGCCTAGTTTACCTGCCAACAACCCATGTTCCACAGTCTCTGGTGCCCCTTTGAGTGGGCACTGGATATTTGCCTGGCTTCGCAGACATCAGTTGCCTTGGACATTGGACTGATAATGCGTCCCTTAGCAACCTAATTGCAGGACTGTCACTTGAATTTGCGACTTCTCCACAATGTGAGGGTGGGGTCACCTACTTCCGAGGAAATATGTGCATCTGCACATGGATCACGGAATACAGGCTTTACTAACATGAATGCAGGTTGCACTGTAAATATTCCACCCTCAGCTGGGAGCGATCTGTCTGTTCTTTGGAACTTACAACTTGGGCTGTTAATCAATCATCATTTGCAGAATCAGGCTCCTTTATGGAGTTGTTGTCCTTTGAATTGGTGAGTTACACAATGGATTCCTCCGTAGCACCATGATTCAAATATTTTCTGAAATTGACAATTTCTTTTTTTAATTTCCAGAATATAATTTTTACGAGCTATGCTTTGAGTTTGTTTATTTATTAATTATTTTCTTAATATTTTGTGCTTTTTTCCTTGCCTTTATCCTACTCAAGGATATTATGTGTTTCTTGCATGGCCCATTGTCATTTTCTCTAACTGCGCATGTTGTAGGCCGCCTTTATTTTGCACATGTTACTACATAACACCCTTGCTTTTGTACCACAATATATTTTCACACAGAACATTGCCAAGTTTTCTTATTTTGTTCCTTTCCCTGGATTTGATCTAAACACACTAGACAAGGTCAAACAACAATGCCCCTAGTTATTCTCTCTGGCCAGACAATAGCACTTAGACATAACAAGAGAATGCAGCTGCTGTTTGTGAGCACATGCATATCTTGTTATATAACTGAGGACGGGGGACCTGAAAAAACACACACTCAGCGAAGGTCCTGAAGCAAGACAACTACATCTGCTGAGATGTGGAACATCAACCTATGTAAGCTATGTTATGGGGTTTGTCACTAATTCCGGATATGTTTAATATATTCTCATTTAGCTCCAGTAGAAGGGGGGGTTGTCAGGCTAGTCTGTCTTACAACATGACACGGATTTTTCTGGTATATGGTTTTTTAACCATGCTAATGATATTTTTTATATGCATTTGTTGTCTTCTTGTGGTGAAAATACTGCATCTTAGAGCAGAATAGTTTAAAGAAATATTATAAACTTCGGGTCTCTTGTTTATCTTGTTGTGGGCAAGTCCGAGTGAGAGAGCAAAATGGTGTGACCTGTTACTGCGAAACCCGTTAGAGTCGAGAGTATTGTGTTCTGGGGTGCCAATTCCCTTCTTTCTCTGTACAGGTTAAGATGGCAGTGAAGGTTAAGAAGGCAGTAAAGGTTAGTGAGGCACTATAGCTAGTCAGACTCAGGTTCATAGATACTGAGGTGGTATGATAACTCAATTCCTACATGCCAAAGTTCTATGGTCCCAAGAATAGCTCTGTTCTGGAGCATAAGCCCCGAAACAATAGCTGTACACTACCAAATACTACATTTTCATTGGCTTGCAGATGGTCTGTATCTACCCAGGAGATTCCTACCTATTACCTAAAACAAGCCTTGTTATGGAATCAACCCACATAACTCTAGAACTTCCTACCATGCCAAATGTTTATGAAACTCACCAAGGGCCAGGTGCACGACCCATTTTTCCATGTGTAAACAGGTTTGCGACCTGTTTGAGCGAGCAAAAATATGAATGGGCTTTGTACAAACCCTATTTAGCGAGTCACAATTAATTTGCGATTCGCTAATAGGATTTGCGACGCACTATTAGAAGGGGCGTTCCAAGGGAATCCCCTCCTAATAGTGACTCGCAACCCTATGTAAGAATGTTTTGCAACCTCAATTGCAGTCGCAAAACACACGCAATTTACCACCCTCTTCAAGAGGGTGGCAAAGCACTTGCTAATGGGAAGGGGTCCCCTTTGTGAATGCAGGGGAAAATATTTTTAGAGCAGGCAGTGGTCCCAGGGACCACTACCTGCACTTAAAAAATAGAGCAAACATGTTTAATTTTTCTTTTTTTAAAAGCATCATGTTTTTCCTTAAGGAAAACGGGCGCATGTAAAAAAAACTGCTTTATTTAAAAGCAGTCATAGACTTGGAGGTCTGCTGAGCCCAGCAGGCCACCATACCTGGGAGGGCCAACCAATCCCAATGGGGTCGAAAATTGCGAGTGCCTCATGTATATTGATGAGGCATGTAATTTGCGACCCCATTGGGAACCGCAAACAGTGTCTCTGACACTGTTGTACATTGGCATTAGCGACTCGCAAATTGTGACTCAGAATTTTTTGCAATTTGCAAGTCGCTAATGCAAAAAGTCGTACATCAGACCCTAAGTACTAATGAAGAACAAGATTGTTCAATTACCTCATAGAATGATCCAGAATAGGGTGAGATGCTGCTGGAAAAATCAGGTTTCGAATCATTTACTTTTCTGTACTGAATGTTGCATACATGAAAATATTTCTTACCTCAGCTGTAACAAGCTCCAAGCATCAATGTGAATCCTTTAAAACATTCCTTTCCATTTTTTTGTTTTATATATTTAAAGTGTTCTAAGTGTGAGAAAATTGTGTAGGGCAGTTTTGTGACAGTTTTGTTCCATCTGATTGACAATGTTACTTTTTAAAATATGTTTTAACAAATTGCCTACTCATTTATGATATACAGAGATACATTTTTAAAGACAAAATATATACATTTGTAAAGATGCTATATAATTTATCATATTTTCAGAAAAAATAAAACGAGTTTGAAGCGAGATGTAGCTACAGACAAAAGCAGGTAGAAGTTAAAAAAAATTGAATATTCAAAAAATACTTAGGGCCTGATTAGGATACATCGGACCACCATCCCTTCGGAAACCCGACCGCCTGACTACAAGTTGGCGGTCCTGCCACCCGAAATAGGATGCGACTGCCACCACGGTGGTTGCACTGCCTATATTTTGGTGCTGCCTTCAGCACATGCCGCATTACAATAAATGGACCTCACACATACCCTGCACTACTTGGCAGGAACCATGAGGTTGGTGGGCACCATAGGTGCACCCCAGGTCCCCTATCAGAAGGCAAGGGGGCACACTAGAGGCCACCAAAGGAACCTTCCGCTACCCTTTTCATGGCAGGTTAACCGCAATGAAAGGGCCAACGGAAAAAACATCAGAAGGCCTATGGCGCTGCCTGAGCAAGCCAGTCAGATTAGTGTTGGATATTTTTTCCACCACCGACCATCTGCTCACCACACTAATGTGGTGGGCTGAAAACACTATTATGTTGGTGGTGGGAATGCCACCGACAGGCTGTTGGTGGTGGATCCACCGTCATCGTAATCAGGCCTTTAAATTTGGATCGCCTCACTACTTACACATTTGAGCACAAATATAACTGTTTTCAGCATGCGATCTGTAAAAAAAAATGACTACTTGCACTTTTAAAACAATGTACTCCCCTGCATTTAAAATGAGGATTAAATTCGGCCTTCTATATTCATCAAAATGTTACAATTACAAAATAAAGCAAATTAATTTTCGAAGTCGTAGTTATAACCAGTGCTGGAAAGTGGATTATTAGTTGGAATGGATGGGAGTGCCCCACAAGTTACAATGGCATACTTCTTTTTAGGTCTAGTAAGGTTGCCGTAATTTGAGCTCAACCCCTGGTAACTATGGCACAGAACAAACAGGGTTCACTTAAGAAAATGGGTAAAACATTTTGGATTACCAAAACAGTTTAAAGTTGAAAATACAACAAATGAAAACCTTACTCCTGTTTATGAAAATAGAAAATATTTCAATGTAATTTTACAAGGAGGTTTATTTTGGCTAGTCCAATTTGCCATTAAACCTGCACAGCCAAGTTACTCCTGGCAGGCCTGCACTCATGTTCTGCATTGTGAGTGAATGGTGGCACAATATGTGCTACAGTTCATTAGTGACATTTAACTTACAGGCCCTGCATACACTTTGCACCATATACTGGTGACTTATAAGTAAGTTAAATATGCAAATTAGGCATGAAGCCAATTTCAACCTGTGTTAGGGTTCAGAGCACATGCACTGAGGACTGGGTAGCAGATGTATGGGGTCATCATATAAAAAGAGGCATTTTCCTACAAATAGTTTTTACGCGATTTTCTCTGTCAAGCTTCATTACAACATCTGAGCAACTACCACGTCAGAGAATAGTTCAGACTATGTAACATCCTTAACACTGTAGAGGTATGTGCCTAAACGGAATATCTTGGTTATGCAAGTTGAGTTCAGCACTACCTATGGCCCAAAGGTACTAGTTGTAAATTACATTACAGACTGCGCTAGCTCCAAAGGATGGCAAAGAACAGGCCTAACAGTGAGTAATATTGCTACCTCCTGCTAATATGTCACTTATATTCTTGCTTCTGGATATCTGTGGAGGTATTGATCAATCCAGTTTCCTTTTTTCACAAGGAACTGAGAGGTAGTCTCTGTAAATGTTCGGGACAGACTAGTGCATCTGAAAATACAGTAAGTCTAGGAAGAGTCAGTCTCAAGGTTTTGAGCAGAATTTACAAAACATTTTGTGCTTATACATGAGATTTATAGAGCAAGTGGTAGGGCTATGGTTTCTAAGCTTCACAAACCTAAATCTATTAACTACCATGTAACTTTACACCACAAGTGTGTACAATTAACCAGAATGATGTGTGGGCATTACAAGGCAGGGTTGGCCTAGTATGTTTGTAGATGCCCGCAAATCCTTCGGTCTGTGGACATTCATAAACCCCTATCTCACCCTTTCCCACTCTGGCACGGAAAACTCATAAATCAGTGCATGTGTGATATAGTAATCCCATAAGCATAGGATTGTGATTCCCTTTAAGAATCTGTCCAATTTTTTTGCCATGTAACTGACTGCCTCCAATCACACATGCCCTTCATACTCACACACATGTTCTTAAAAAGTTTCTCTTGAGTTTCTTCTAGAGGTGAGTCTATTTCTGTTATGAGGCATTCAGATTGACATACTCTACAGAGCTATTGCCAATAATAGATTGACTTGAAGACTATTTAATTAGGTCATTGATTGACTTGGGGGAAATTTTAATGATGACAAAATTCAAAAAATTCTCGAATTCAAGTTATATGAAATTCCTTAAAATGTCTTATTATGCAATGTCTTCAAATTTTTGCATGTGAGAGGCACGTTAATTCAGACAATATCTGACGAAGAGACATTATTTGTTGAAACCAGTCTTGTGCCAATATTTAGCCATTCATTTTTATATGGCATGAAGTGCACACTCATTTGAGAAACGTCACACAGGATACCTTCAAACCACGTTTCGCGCTAAAAGCATACTTTCTTGACATTTTTAGGACTTTAGAGAAATTTCTCAGTAAAAAATTGCATAATTTTGCCAAATCTCAGTTATCGGCCATTTTACTTGTCCTCCGAAAGCAGTGTGGAAGCATATTGCCCTTGACATCAATTCTGTGTGAAAACACAGATGGAATGTAGGATACATCTGTGCAAGTAGATTTTCTGGTAGCTCACCACATGACAATATAGTATTCCCTACTTCATTAATTGCAGGTCCAGGATCAAGGGGGAAAAACAGAAACCGTAAACTAAACACTGTATTCCACACAACCTGTATTTCTTCTTTTATAGCTCAAAGTCCATAGCGGGCTGACCAAAGGCAAGTTCAAACATTGAATAGCTAATACATATACATATTTAATTTACCTTTTATTATTCATTGGTAAATATATACTTCAATAATTTTCTTCGCACATCCACAATATTATTTACAACTCTCAAGATTATCAAGTCTTTACTTTTTCTTCATGTTTCAAAAAACATTATTACGAAAATGTTGTGTATTTTTCATAAAAACATTTTGCAGTGCACAAAATTATATTGTTACTTGCATGACGTAGCACTCTGGTTGTAAACCTAAGTCCAGGTTTACACCTACCGTTGACATGCTGGGAAGTAGCTGTTTATGATAGAGCAGTTTTGAAAGATCTCAATAATATTACCAAATGCATTACCCCTGTTCCACCAAACTTGACAAAAGGAGAGGCTGCTGCATTCAAACAATTTCAAGAAAACCCAAAGATCACAATGAAACCACGTGACAAGGAAGGGGCATAGTTTTCATGGACACCAGACAATATATTGAAAAGTACAAACAATGTTAGAGGTCCCAGAGCACTACAAAAGGACAGAATTAAAAGTATTTGAACAAGTGATATTGAGAGCATTTGAGAATGGGGGTATTTGTAAGAAGGAAATTGAATTCCTTAACAAGGATAACCCAGTTATTCCAGCCTTGTATTGAGTCGCCAAGACCCAGTAAAACATCTAATCATTTCCCCTCTTCTTTCCTCCACAGAACCCCTCTCCAAGTATGGGAACGCCTTTCTCTGTCCCATTACTAAGTGCTACGGCTCATATATCAGAGACACAGGGGATATGAAAATAAAGAATGCGCCCATTAATCGCCATCAAGAGATCCTAGTAATGTTATATTTTGAGGCAATTTGCACTAATACTCACTAAAAGAGGTGCTAGGCACAGTAGAAGCCCTCAGGGAGAGAACACCTGAGTACAGACCAAATGGGTTAATTTTGAAATGTCTCAAAATTGTGCTTTTTAACAACTTTTTGGGAATTCAATGGGAACATCTATCAGCAAATCAAGGGGAACAGTATGGGGCTTCTTGCGCCCCAAGTATAGCGAATATCTATATGGGTGAATATGAATGTAAACACATCTATAATGAAGTAGCACCCTTTTTTGAGAACATTATGTACTAATCACGGTTTATAAATTAAATATTCCTTGTATGTTCTGAGGAGGAAGAAGATCTCATCAGTTCATCCTGTGGCCCAACTCCAGCAACAAGAACTTAAAATGTACTGCTACACATAGCAGGAAGAAGGTAGAGTTTTTTTGCAAGTAAATCTCTGGTTGCTGGCTAAGATGCAGGTCATTTTTGGGGGAAATCCACAATGCCAAACCAAAATGATACAGCACACCAGCTTCCATCCATACTGCCAGAAAAATTCAATCCCCTTTTGAGAATTCCTAAGGATTAGACGCAATTGATGTAAAATGGAGGCATTTATGTTGCATCCATAGGAATTGAAGGAGCATACCCGAGACTTCTAATCAGATACGCTTTCAAAAGAGTTAAATATTATAATTGAGATGCACTTTGGCAGGAAAATGTCACAAAAACGGACAATAGGTTAGTATGTATCACCAACCACTCAAATGTGAACTACAAAGTAAAACTGATCTTTGTATGCAACTGGAAAATACTCAATACCAACGAGGAAAAACATGAGTTTGGACGTAATGCAAACCTTAGGGACAAACTGGTACACACTAGAATGAGACAAAATACAGGATATTGGCAAAGAACCATCAGTGGTATCACCTTGGTAAAAGGAAATCATAGATGTGGCATATCAATGCCTGCAACATAGCCATGGTGACTGAATGCTGGGAAATAAAGTATACACTGGTCTCCTTAAAGATATGACCAATTGCGGAAGATGCAATAATATTTATCGTATTGCATATCTGTGTGGTCTAGGTTACTCACCGAAACAAGCAAAGGGTTCAGGATTCACTATGGTGAGCATAAGTCAGCAATCAGGACTAAGAAATTGCAGGAACCTTTTGCCTAACTTTGCCTTGAAGCACAACATTCTGAAAGCGATTTGAAGTGGATCATATTTGAGAGTGAAGCAACGGCAGTGGCGTCAAATGATAGAAGTGAGAAGAGAAAGGAAAACTTTTCTGGATATTTTCACTCAGTACAGTGAAAGAAGGACTCAATTAGGAAATAATGTTGCCTGTTACATAATTAGCAGATGTTTGGTTGAAGAATAGCTAGCTCGATTATCAACTATTACCTGTGATCTCTTACTACTATGGATTACACTGCACCTGGTAGATAGAATCATGGACTCCCTTTTACATTATTTTGTCAGCACACTGGGTTCTCTGTATGTATGACTGTATCTTTTAGATTTTTCAAATATACCATTAGGACACCTAAATAGGTTAATTACAAAATGGAACTTTATTTTTCAATTCAGCTTTAATACTGGCACATCATATACTGGTACCCCATCAGATAGGTTGCAGATCTATCGTATTTTCGACGTGTATTTGGGAAGAGATATGGAATGCCATAGTCATATAAAGGTACTGATTTTCACTGTAGCGACTATAGGAATAGGCTTCAGCCCCCAGGCAGCCCTTAAGTAAACTTAATTAGCCCCATCACATGTTGGGCCCTTTTCAAGAAGTTGTGTTACTATTCAAGATCAAACCTGTGGCCCTTTAGAGGACTGAAAACACATTCCAACATGGCTCTCAAAAACAATGATAAGGTACTTACCCCTGTCCATCATCATGTTGCTAAAGAGGATCACATGTGTCCAGCATATATAAACAAAATAATGGTAGGATCAACAACATCTAACTTTCCGGCTAAGCCGTAAGTCAGGTAAAGGCACCTTGTTAACAGTTTGAGAGTCTGTTTTCTGTCTGTTAGTTAATAGCTAGTGAATGTGAGCGCAAGCTACGAGGGATCACTCGGGAGGCTGTTCAGCAGTGACAATAGCTGAGTGTGGGTTTTGGGATCTGGCAAATATATTTAAAATACCCGGTTTAGCAATAGCCCAAGCATGCATAACAATAAGAGAACAGCATGGTGCTTTGCCAAATCATCAGGCAGTAATACGCTGTAACTAACTAAAGGATGTGGCCTTTAGGGGCAACGCAGGTTACTTACAACCACCTGCTGTGGCTTCCCAAGAATGAAGAGTCGGTCAGACAATAAAAAATGCAAATAGTTAGTTTATTATCAATATTCTGCTGAGGAGTCCATCATGACCTGCACCCTAAGATCGAGCAGTCAGAAGGGTTCAGAGTTCCTTGTAGTGTTGTGTTAAGGCCACTAAAAATGTACTCTAGGTGGTGGGGGGTTGGGGAATTCCTCATTTCGGAACTAGGACCCTCACACACCCAGCAAGCTAGGTATCATGCTTCATCATATGGGTCTGCTCCTCGTCGATCCGGCGCTGCAATGCTCGACGGGCACCCATAAAGGGGCTCTTCATCGGAGATCTTTTGTTCCTTGCCGTATTGGTGCCATGGCTGTGAGGGGCCTAGTAATGTGTAGATGTAGGAAGTGAATATAAAACAGGTCAGGGAACCCTTTGTGATAACTTTATTCTCTTGGGAACCCACCCTTATTAAAATGATTAGAGGGGGGAGACTGTTTTGTTATAAAGTGACAAAAATTTCGCTCAACCCCTATAAGGTCAACATGTTTCTCACCTCAATAAGTCACAGAAGTGATCAGGTGGCAATTCCTCAGGACCGTGTGTATAATACAAACTATCTACAGTGAAAGGTATGGTGCAATTCTACCTACCAATTGTTCTACCAGAGGGTGATTACCCTGGAAATGGCAGTCAACCTAGAGTACAAGGAAGAAATATAGAAACAAAATAATGGTTGGGGGAGAAAGCGATATCCCCTTTCGATTTCAGATGTTGTGCTAAATTTAACACAATCATAATTCAGACTTTCTTAATAAAAACAGACAGAGCTCACGCTCTGTACACATCCCCTGTGTATCCATTTATTAGAACACTCAGATGTAGTGTCTCTATCTATGAAAACATATGAAAACTCAGGTCAAAGAATGTTAGAAGTAGAGCTGATGTACCGCACACCGCCAGCCAAGCACCAATTCATGCACACTGCCAGCCAAGCGCCAGTCTACACACACCGCCATCACATTTTGAATTTATTTTACAAAACAAACACAAACAAATTGCAAATACATACAAATCTACTAACACAAAATCTGAAACTAAATACATTGCACCAATGCCAACCTTAAAACAGAACACAAATTTTAAACAATACAGACCAGGCAGTTCATTTTATCACTCATGGTTACTCCCAAAAATTCTTTTGTGTGTGGTTAGCTCTATAACAAGCAGGCACACACAGCCCAGGGTTAGAAGGACATCCAGGACAGAAAAGACGAGTCTCCTTCCGCAGACCTCTTCGCCAACAGACTCTACATCATCTAGTGGGAAAGTCTTTTGTAGATGTGGGAGGAATGTAATCAGGAAATTGGGAATCTTTCAATCGAGCCACATCCTCCACCACTCCAAATCTAGGAACACTTACCTGTTCCACAACAACAAGACTAGCTATCACAGAGTGCTGAAACTGAAGAAATGTCAACTTTGATGCAGGGGTACATTTCTTGAACACAGTAAAAGCATTCAAAGTTGCTAAGTTGAAAAAATGGATGGCCAACTTCTTATACCAAACATAAGCCTTCCGAATAGCAGTGTTAGGTTCTGTCAGCTCATGTGAACAAGTGTACGTTCCCAACAGGTTCCAACCTCTGATCTAGTCTGTCAATACCACCCATGTCCTTTTTGTAGTCCTGAATGCACACAGGTGTGTGCACTTCAGCAACCTGATCCCAAACATGCACAGGTGAAGTACTCTCATCATGGATGGTAGTCAGCATGTACACATCCCTCCTGTCCACACATGTACAGCTAGTAGTTCTTCACTACGCAAGGAACTCTACTGACCTCTCCGAAGTTTTTTGCAAACAAGCTCTTTCGGATAACCTTTGTGGTTAGAGCGGATTGTGCCACATACAAAAGTGTCCACTTTAAACAATTGCACAGCAGTGTAGAAGTTATCGAGGTACAAATGGTGGCCTCTGTTGAACAGTCTTCTAGCAAGATCCCTCACAATTTTTCTCTGAAACTCCAAAAGTGGACGGAACAACCAGGTGGGTCAATAGTGGAATCTCTACCAGTGTACTTACAAAAATTAAAAACTTATCCTGTCTTACTCTCACACAACATATACAGTTTAATTCCATAGTGTGCCCTCTTGCTAGGGATGTACTGCCTAAACACCAAATGACCCTAGAACAAAACCAAAGGTTCATCAATAGATATTTCTTTCCCTGAATGTAAATCCCTGAAAATCGATCAACAAAGTGATCAAGAACAAGCTGAATCATAAAAAGTCGGTCACAGTCAGGGTGACTATGTGGCAACGCCAAAGAATTATCCACAAAATGCTGCATGCGTAGCAGAAGTAAATACCGATCACGAGTCATAACTGCTGGAAATATGTATGTACTGCCTAAACACCAAATGACCCTTGTACAAAACCAAAGGTTCATCAATAGATATTCCTTTCCATGAATGTAAATCTCTGAAAATCGATCAACAAAGTGATCAAGAACAAGCTGAATCATAAAAAGACGGTCACAGTCAGGGTGACTATGTGGCAACGCCAAAGAATTATCCACAAAATGCTGCATGCGTAGCAAAAGTAAATACTGATCACGAGTCATAACTGATGGAAATATGCCTGTTGTTATCAAGGGACTGGAAGACCAATATGAAGCCAGGTTCGGCTTCCTTACCAAACCCATCAATAAAGTCAAACCCAAACACTTCTTCAGCTCTTCCAGATTTGTGGGAGTCCACCCAGTAGCTCTAGAGTGGGTCCTAAGTTTGTCACTGTTGTCCCTCAAAAACTGTTCAGCATACAAATTAGTCTGCTCAACAATCTCACCCAAAAATACATCATCCATAAAGAACTGAAAATACTGTATAGGCAAAACATTTTCACAATCAACTCTTCACCCTGCATCACCGCTAAAGAAAGGCTACACCGGCTGCACCATGTTTGGATCAACCCAGAGTCCAGCACTTCCAGTAGGAAGCCTAGCAGCCTCAGGCTACAATCCAGATGCCTCTTGCACCATTGGCACATCAGTATCCTCCTCTAAAACAGGCACTTCATCTGCACTGAGAGAACCTTCATCATCCGATGATTCCATGTGGAGAGAAAACTCACTGCCAGAATGTTCCCCTCCCTCCTCTCCCTCAGATGCACTGTCAGTGTCATAATCCGGCTCAGAGGAAGATTTAAGAAGCATACCAACCACCTGCTGAGCAGTCATTCAACGGCTAGCCACAATGATTACTAATAAAGGTCTGATCTGAGTTTAATCCATCATCATTCTTTAGCTCACTCCACCACCCGAGTTCAGACAGGGCAATATGCAAATCGGTCTGACCCGGTGCGCTATGATTGTCCTAAGTTGGTAGGGTATGCCCAGACATGGGTTCCTTTGCCACTGGACTCAAGCTAGCCTGGCTGGTGACTGCTAATTAGACAGAAACCGGACCCAGGATAGTTGTTTCCGGGCCAGGGAAAACATGGCTTTGCAGGACTGTTCCCATGAGGCACAGGGTCACACTCATTTGCATACGGCCATGTCTAAACTGGGGTGGTGCAGTGAGCTAAAGCATGCTGATGGAAGAATAATTAAATTGCCCGCACCCAATGGGGACAGACAAAGCTAAAATGTATGCCCCCAAAAGGGGAGTGACCCTTGCCCAAGGGGCCACTCCGCACTACATTTATTCAGTTGGCCCAGTGGGCCGAATACATTTAGTAACATTTAAATCAGCCCACCCAGGGGGCAAACAAAGAAAAATTATAGGCCCCCAAAAGGGGAGCAACCCTTGCCTGAGGGGTCGCTTCCCAAGTCTACATTTTATAAACTGGGCTCCCTAAAATGGCCCACATGGAAGTGACCCGAGCCCAAGGGGCTACTCCCGAGCACATTGTACAATCTAACATTTTTTTTAATCTGCCCCCCGGGGGGTCCAGAGAAAGCGATTTAAAATGCCCCAAAACTAAATTTTAAAATATCGGCACCATAAAATGGCCACCATGGGAGTGACCCTTGCTCAAGGAGCCCCTCCCCAGCACATTGGCACAATTTCTCTAAAAAAAATTACAATTCTGCCCCCCCTAGGGGGGCAGACAAAGCGATCTACCTTGCCCCCAAAAGGGGAGCGACCCTTGCCTAAGGGGTCGCTCCCAAAGACTAAATATTTTTTTCTGTCCTCCCTAAAATTAACCCCATGGGAGTGGCCCTTGCCCAAGGGGCCATTCCCCAGAGCTATGGCCGAATGTGTTCAGATTTTATTTAAAAAAAATGATATTCTGCCCCCTCCTGGGTGGCAGACATCGCAAATTTATTGGCCCCACAATGGGGAGTGACCCTTGCCCAAGGGGCCGCTCCCCAAACAGACAAACATTGGAAAAACTTTTTTTTTTAAACCCTGGCGTCTAATGGGCATTACTGCTGCATGATCGCACGATCGTGCAGCAGGAATGCTCAAAAGAGGCATTGAGGGAAAGGAAAACTCTTTCCTTTCCCCGATGCCTCTTTCATTCAGATCCCCCCTCCCCAGCCCCAAAACGTACCTCTTTCTCCTCCAACGCGCAGGAAGCAAATAGCTTCCCTGCGCGTCGGGAGAGAACGGGAACCTCAATTGATGTCAGCGCACCTCTCACGCTGACGTAATTGATGTCGCGGAGGGAGGGGGGGTGGCGGGGAAAGGCAGGGGATGGTCTTTCTCTGCCTTCCCCGTAAAAAACATTAAGATTGCGCAGCCACCGTTACATGCATAGCAAAATCAGGCTCCTACTACCGCGTGATCTCGCAACTCCACAAATGCAGCCGATTTGCCTAAACCATGGCCAGCGCAGTGTGTATTTTAACCGGCTCCCACTTACGCACAGTACCTTCCAGGCTGCAGCGGAATGGGTAGGTCGGAGAGACAGCTCACTATGGGAGCAGGTGAGTATGCGATGGGGAGGCTCTAACATACACCGGCGAACATCTCAAGGTAAGGTGTTGCCGAGCGGAGTCATGGAGTGTTTACTGCTTTCTTAATCAGAGCTAACAAAGTGAGTGGGAAAGGACTTGCATTACACACGGCTGGGTTCCTTTGAGGGAGGCCTCACGCGTGCAGTTTTATTGGCAAGGTACGCGCTGTCTTCAGCCACTGCCTCCAGTTACTGTCACTGCGTGCAGTGCCCCTTCCAGGCAAATCGGCAACTCACTGGTCTTTATTTACTTACTGGCGGCATTTGCTTGAGAATCGTGATGGTAGAGCACTACCGTCTTGACCGTGACCGTCTGCTCCTCTGAGCATTTCACCAGTGCCATGAAGTGAGCGGTACATCAGCGCTTCTTATAACCATGCTCTGACCTGAATTTTCATATGTTTTCATAGATAGAGAAACTACATCTGGCTGTCCTCTACTCCACTGCCAACTGATGTGGCGGTACTAGCAACTGATTTAAGGTGAGCCCACCACCAACTACCACCATGGTCGATATCACCATGTTTCATAATAAATGTATACACAGGGGATGTGTACAGATTGTGAGCTCTGTCTGTTTTTATTAAGAAAGCCTAAATTTTGATTGAGTTAAATTTACCACAACAGCTGAAATTGATAGGGGATATTGCTTTCTTCCCCAATCATGATTTTGTTTCTATATGTCTTCCTTGTACTCTAGGTTGACTGTCATTCTCCAGGGTAATCACCCTCTGGTAGAACAATTGGTAGGTAGAATTAAACCATACTTTTCACTGTAGATAGTTTGTATTATACACACGGTCCTGAGAAATCGCCACCTGACCACCTCTATGACTTATTGAGGCAGGAAACATGTTGACCTTCAGGGGGTTGAGCAAAAATGTTGTCACTTCATAACAAAACAGTTGCCCCCCTCTAATCCTTTTAATCAGGGTGGGTTCCCAACAGAAAAAAGTTATCACAAAGGATTCTATGACCTGTTTTATATTCACTTCCTACATCTACACATTACTAGGCCCCCTCACACCCACAGCACCAATACGGCGAGGAACAAAAGATCTCCGATAAAGAGCCCCATTATGGGTGCCCGTCGAGCATTGCAACGCCGGCTCGATGGGGAGTAGACCCATATGATGAAGCATGACACCTAGCTCGCTGGGTGTGTGAGGGTCCTAGTTATGAAAGGAGGAATTCCCCATCTTCCTCCACCTAGAGTACACATTTAGTGGCCTTAACACACCACTACAAGAAACTCTCTACCCTCCTGTCTTCTGGCATATTTTGGGCATGTACGTTGGACCTATATCAAGCCCTCTCTGTCCCTTCTTTTGTTGAGATAACACTGCACCCTAAGATGTTTGCCAAGGGACTGTCCCCCCAACAGCCTACTGTGGATAATCATTCCTCTTGTGAAGCCCTCAACCACGCCCACAATAGAAAAATACTGGCCTGGGCCAAACATGAACAAAGAGGCACAGTAGGTGAGCTAGCACCTGCATTATTGGTACACAATATCAAGGCCTCAAGTCACAGTGCTGGGTCTCAGCATTTCCTAACGTGGGAGCAGAAACTAAACATTCAGATAAGTATGGCAGGGCAGAATGGCCTATTTATTAGCAATTCAGAAAACAGCCTTGAGCAGCTGAGAAAATAATAATGATATGCAGTGTTCTGCTGAGGCAAGCAACATGAGCAATGAGGCCTAACTCGGACACAGTCTAAGCAGCCTAATAGGGATTACGAAAAGCAAAATGGAGTCACGCTTGCTAACTGAAGCCTGCACATTGCAGGGATAACTCAGTGGGTTACATAACGTGAAAACAAATGTTGTCTATTTAGCAATGCACAACTAACCTAATTTAGCATGAAACAAGTGTATTGCATGAATTGGGATTTCAAACCTAACACAACATAAAATAAGTTCTGGCATATCATTATCCAATATATATACTGATCACTAGCAATTCAGAAGGCGCTAGGTAAAGGAAGGTCTGGGTCAGGTGAGAGCATACTACATAGCATACTATAAAAACATGCCTAGTGAGTACTCTTCCCTGAGCACATGGGAGGGGTGCTCCAAGTGCCAGTAATACCGTTGTACAGCATGGTACAGATAGAAGCCCCAGGAAGTTTCCCATGCCATAGACAACTACAGGTTGAGATAAGAGTGATGACATTAGGATTTTAGGAGTGCTTCCTTTTTGCTATTTATAGAGCTTTTCACTGCCACATGTAAAATTTACCCAGAGTTTTTAGAGACGCCAAGTGGAGAAACATGTCTAAACATATGGGGGATGACAAGGGACAAAAAGGTAATACATATATACTTTAATCCCAGTCGACATGACCCTAGGCACCCTAAGTATTGGAGGTCTCATTTGGCCCCTTTTCTCTTTTTTGTTCCTAGGAGCCCCCTCTATAGCCACTGTGATAGTGCTAAATTGCCCTAGGGATGACAACAGCAGCATGGGCATTTGAAGAGACATAATTAACACACATAATATACTACGACTAGGGCTTTAAATTGGCCGGGTGTCGCCGGTGCTGAACGTCTGCAGTTTTTGAAAGGGGGCCTCAAACCAGGTCTCTATAGGGCTCTGTTTTGTGCCCTGCCCCAGGCGGTTAGTTTTTTTATGGCCTGCAGTGACAGCAGGCACATGGAGTTGCGCATGCTCACACTGCTCACTTCTCACTAGTGGAGAAGTTACGGCATGACATCACGCCAGGCCAGCATTGTAGGGGAAGGGGATTTTCTTTAAAGAGAGTCATTTTCTCTCTGGATTCCCCTTCTCTTTTTGAAACTCAGAAGAAGCAACATCGTTGTGGTGTCACCAGGGCTTTAGGTGTAAGCTTTTTCAATATTATATATAAGCCATTGTTGCGGCTTATTTATCTTATGCAACTAACAACTGTTCATTGACAAAGTCAATAGTCCTGACTTGTTACAGGTATGATTTTACTTGTTGAATCTGGATGCAATGAAAAAAACAGCAAAATACAAGTCAGTGGCACACCATCCTAAGCACACATTTTTAGCATATGTGTTTTAAGCCACACCCTAAACTACATAGGCCACGCCCCTCCGAAAGACCCCACCACACAGTTCCCTTACAGAATAAAGTTGCATGGGGGTTCTGTGATGGCCTTTTAAAACTCACTCTTTTTTCCTTTTGGGCCCCCACTCACCTTAGAAAGTGCATCCCTGTCATCAGGTGCATGCCCGCCCTCCACCAAATGGGGTTTCTGGAGGGCGAGGACTGGCAGATGATGAAGCATGACACCTGGTGGTGTGTGATGCCAGTCTATCACTTTTTGTTAGATGCCCTTATAATAATTTGGCACTTCACATTCACTTGGTTACACTCTAGAAGTGGTCTCTTTTTGTGATATATGTCCTGATTGGAGGCTGACCATTTTCTAGCGCCCGACTGCCTTTGGTTCCACCCTCAGGTCACTGCCTGAGTTTCCTTGTGTCCTCCTCTATAGAGCAGCTGTTGGCTGCGGGAACATTTAAACTGGGCTTTTTCCTCCTTCACTTGGATGTTGGGATTTCAATAAAAGTGTTTATATAATAAACCTTTAAAGCACCTCTACGGATTCCCCACATTCACACCATGGAGACTGAACTCGCTTACAATGAAGACGCTTATGCAGAAATTCTAAGAACACCGTCACTACTAGCAGAAACAGTGGTAGCAAATACAGTCAAACATTCGGATGAATGGGAGACATAAACATCCAAAAAGAAGGAACAAATACGTACGGCTCTACATGCAGCGTTCATGACTGAGTACCTTAGAAAAAATGCAGCTCCTAAGGGACTTATTGTCACTAATGAACCAAGACTTTTCCTGAACAATAGAGAGTTTCGCATCAACTGGTCTGGTATAGCATGGAAATGCACCAAGGACTGGCTAGTCCTGATCATTAACACTGCTAGACAATTAGCAGACGCCCTACTCTTTGAGATCCAACAAAGTGAGAATGCTCTGAAAACAAGCATTGATATCAAGATTTTTAAAAAGAAGTTGGACGACATTAATAAAGACCACTCTGAATATGGCGACTTTTTAACACAATCAAAGATCACAAAACTTAAGAAGGATGTACAAAAATTCAACAGGGACGCTATTTATCCATATACTACGGATGAGCATTACGATAAAGCACCGGAACCCCAGATCAACAGGAGACAACAACGTGCCAGACCAACACCGCAGAACTGGAGCTTCAGCTCTGGAGATGACCGCTCTTCTTCAGGCAGTAGCGATGAAGGGGCTGGAACAAAACCACACCAAGTGCAGCGGCCCAACCAATACACCAACCAACAGATGTTCGTACCACCCATGAACTCGTATGGTTTTTGGCAAAAACCATACTATCCACAGGGCTTTGGCTTCCCACCAGGTCCTTAGCCTTTTTTTTCATGGGCAGAGGGAGGGGACGAGGAAAACGAAAGCCACAAAGAAACCTCAGGGTGCACTGGGAGGAACCCGTGGAAGAAACCACAGGGGCAATAACAAGGAGCAGAGGCAGGGGCAATGTGCCATCAACAAGCCGGATGTAACCAACATCGTTAACTTGAGTAAACATCAACTCTCCAAGAATGAAGAATCGATTTTACAAAAAGGATTGGGTTTTGTTCCTACCCCACAAAATGATCCTTTTATTCTCCATGTTGAACTCGCCCAGTTCTTCCGCAAAATCAAAATCAGAGCCTACTTTGGAGACTTGGAGACTGACTCATCTGAGGATAATGGACATACCAATCTCAGAAAGAATTCCTCTTTTACTCCACCGAATGCACCTTGCAACGCTTTGGCATTTGAACAAGCTATTCTCACTGAAATCGATAAAATCAACTTCAATGAAATGAAAGGGTTCCAAAACATCAACAGAGGGGAGAGACTAGCTTTACAGAGTTTGAAACAAAATGTGGAGATTACAATAAAACCAGCAGACAAGGGCGGGGTCACGGTCATACTAGATGCTACCATGTACCAAGATGAATGCTTGAGATTACTCGCTGATAACAACAGCTATGAGGTCCATCAGAGAGATCCCACCCGACCCTTCTGAACAGAATTAAGACCATTGTCCACGAAGCTACAACTAATGACTGGATAACCAAAAATGAAGCAGACTTTCTCATCAATAGTGATTCCAGGATGCTGAGGTTCTACGTCCTGCCTAAAATACAAAAAAACAAATTTCCACCACCTAGCAGGCCTATAGTTTCAGGCATAAACTCGATACTAGAACCCTTGTCGCAGTTTTGTGACTGGTTCATGAGACCAATTGTCCAAACATCATGGTCATACCTACGGGACACTAAAGATGTCCTCTGCCATCTCCGAGACTTGGATATTAACCAGGAGGAAGACATCTTTATTACTATGGACATTGATGCGCTCTATACGAGCATCCCACAGAGACGAACACTGGATGTGGTCGAACGAATACTTTTTGACCAAGTATGGAACTACGTGACACCACAGCATTTTGTGATGGAATGTGCAGAAATAGCACTTATGGAGAATTTCTTCGAATTTAACAACGTCATATACCATCAGATACAAGTCACGTCGATGGGGAGCACGTTTGCTCCCAGCCTGGCATGTCTTTATGTCCGGCAATTCGAGAAAGACAACATCTTCAAGGACACCAATCCCTTCACCATGAATTTGAAAACATGGAAAAGATTTATAGACAATGTTCTCATAGTGTGGAAGGGCTCTGATGAGGAAGCACTTCGATTTGTGGAGTGGGTCAATGGTATTGACCCTCATTTGAGATTCACCCACAAGATCGAAGAAAATCATGCCGTATTTTTGGATTTGGACACAAGCCTTACCCCAGATGGCATACGAACGAAGGTCCATAACAAACCTACTGACAAGAACAGTTTATTACTCTTTGAGAGTTTCCACTCTAAAGCCTTGAGACAGAAACTCCCGGGGCCAATTCCTGAGAATTCGCCGGAATTGCTCCAGTATAATGGATTTCATGGTACAAGCAGATGATCTAGAGAAGAAACTTCTGACTAGACACTACCCAAAGAAGCTGATAACCAGAGCAAGGAAACGAGCAAGAAATAACCATCGTGAGGCACTATTAGAAACCACACGGAGAGAAAAAACGGACAGACCAGTCTGTGTGACAACCTTCACCCCTGTCTCTAATAGAGTCCAGAACACCATCCGTAAGAAGTGGCACACCCTGAACTCAGGCCAGATGAAGTGGACACAACCACTCTTTGCCTTCAAACGGAGCCGTAACATCAAAGACACTCTTGTACATACCACGAGTAACACGCAAGGAGGAGATAATCAGTTGACACTATGGAACCACCAACGACCGGTGGGCCATTTCCCTTGTGGTGGTTGTGTTGTATGTCAATTTACTGAAACCATGAAAGAAGTGGACATAGGGACTGGAAAACCCTGGGTTCTCAACGATTTCAGTAACTGCAACACTGAACATGTGGTATATATGTTGACCTGCCCATGTAAGAAGATTTATATTGGTATGACCACAAGAAAAGTAAAGATTTGCATCAGCGAACATCTCAGTACCTTCAGACGGAAAAAAGATAACACCAAACTTACCAGACATTCTCTAGAAAGCAACCACACAGACTCTGATCTGAAATGGACAGTTTTGGAAGTACTGAAGAAGGAAGTGGTTAATCGTATGCATGCCCTTCATGTAAGAGAACAGCGCTGGGTTTTTAGACTAAACACGGCGAAATTTGGCCTGAACGATGATATCCCATGGCTACAAATGAACCAGTGACAGTACCTGGGTCAAATATATAGCCAAGGGCTCACCCTACACTTCTCCTATCTTAACAACAATGAAGATCTAGAACTGAACTGTATAACTCCCCAAAAAATTTGACAAAGAATTGTTTTGTTGCACCATGTGATTCCCCCCCAAAAATTTTACGACATGACTCCCAAGAAAAAAAAATGTTATCACGTAAAAAAAATTTTAGCACTATTTTTTTCTTTTTTTACCACGTGATTCAAATCCAGGATGTATCACACAGGACTATGTCTATACCAGTAATCTTGGCTATAATCTCTGACATCCTTGATTGTGCACGTAACATCAAACACACAGACCCACTATTCTTGGTTAAGTGTGCATATATGACGAGTATGTGATATTTGTCACAGACTAGTACCTTTCCGATATACTGGCATTCATTCCAATCTAAAGATGTGAATATTCACCCCTCTGATGAGTCATACACGATCCCCTCGATTTCTAAGGAAGGCTTGAAAATCCCATTCCGAAGATAGGGGGGCGGAGTCTTTATGACACAGAGGTAAACAGCACGGCACCAGTCTCCACACAAGTCTAACTAACACGCCCATCGCTGGGTGGAGTAACGTGTTAAACCATGTGCCTGCCCGGAACAATTCCATCAAGACCAGGCTGATGGGGTACGCCCTCCTGGGACACCGGATACTCCCCATGTGCCGGCTATACGCCGGAGCCCCGAACAGGGATCAGGCCCCAACACGCCCCAAACCAGGCGACTCTACCTATCAGCATTAGCCCTCCACATAACTTTTTCTGTACACAGGAAACACAACGTCACTGAAAATGCGTCTAAACTGTCCCCGTGACTTGTTAATCTGGAATAGCTTCACCTGGGTACAATTACCTTATGATGGGCTATATTATAAATACTCCCCCTCCTCTCTGATTATTCTATCCATCGGGGAGGAGGAGAAACGCATCTCCTAGGTGTTCTTGCGGAGTACAGCGTAACAGCCAGTAAGTTCCCTCTTTGAGATTTTTCTCATTCGTGATTTCATCCGCTACTTGCAATACAACTCGGATATCGAGATGGTGGATACATTACTTCCATTCTCTTTGTTCTCTCTCCAGCACCGTGTGACCACGGGGTACTCCCTAGTCCGCACCTCCCATGAGGCCAGCCGGTCTTCTCTAAAGGGTGAGATGAATGACTGGCCGTTTCCCCTAGTTTACAGTACAATCACTGTGGACCGTAGTTTCCCTAAAGAAACCCTACAATTTATCCTTTCTCTAGTACTAAAAACCAAGTGAGATTTGGACACATGTTATATAAATAGTAATGTGATGTCCTTTTGTGTTTTCTATCTTTTTCAAACCCTACAGGTCATTGGACCCCTAGAATGGATACTAACTATAGGTCACGTCCACAGAGTGGCACTACCAGCAATGTATGGTAAGATTGGAGCCCCTATAAATCGGTCCTGATGAAAGCCATGTACCCACTGGGACGTCTGGCTGAAACATGTTGACCCACCTCACAACACTTGTATAGCGGTGATGGGAAGATTGTCTCCTTATTCACAGCACCACTGCTTTTAGATACCACACAGTTCCCTTACAGAATAAAGTTGCATGGGGGTTCTGTGATGGCCTTTTAAAACTCACTCTTTTTTCCTTTTGGGCCCCCACTCACCTTAGAAAGTGCATCCCTGTCATCAGGTGCATGCCCGCCCTCCACCAAACGGGGTTTCTGGAGGGCGAGGACTGGCAGATGATGAAGCATGACACCTGGTGGTGTGTGATGCCAGTCTATCACTTTTTGTGAGATGTCCTTATAACAATTTGGCACTTCACATTCACTTGGTTACACTCTAGAAGTGGTCTCTTTTTGTGATATATGTCCTGATTGGAGGCTGACCATTTTCTAGCGCCCGACTGCCTCTGGTCCCCCCATAAGGTCACTACCCGAGTTTCCTTGTGTCCTCCTCCATTCCACTTAAAGCCCTGATTACGAGATATCCAAGACTGGCAGGGGTGTTAGGACAGAATTTGAGACTTGATGGTGGTGGAAAAGAAAGCACAGTTTTGCCCATTCATGCACTCGTGCAGGCCCGTCTTTCTTCTCACTTTCGTCTCTTTCCTCTGTTTTTTCTTATTAATATTCACGGCATCACATAATTTACGGGTGCATTTACTGCACACAGTGAACGTTGGTTTCAGGATGGAAGGTGTTTTGAGGGTTCTTGCTGATTTTGTATACATCACACCGCGCATGTATCTTTTCATCACTTTTTCACCAGGGTTTGGGTCTTAATGCAATAGGTTCTAACATTGGAATAAAATACCAAGAAGACATTGAAAATTTGTGGTCCTGACCTTTGATTTTGCATACTTCATTTCAGATATTCCAAAATTGGCCACCCAGAGTATACGTTCATTGTAGTGTGTGGTCCTGAAGAAAGTAGATTTGGATTTTTTTTCCACCTACCGAAACGCGCGTCAACTGTTTTTAGGAGTGATCCTAACTCACAAAACAGCTAAAATAGTGAATCTTTTACCTTTGCAATTTTTGGTGTATGCTGGGAGTGGCTGGAATTGGTACGAATGGTGTATATGAGAGAATGTGTTTTGGAAATAAGTGATTGGATAGAGGGATGGGGGATTATAATCATGTATGCAACATGTTTAATATTGTGTACTGCAAAAGGTATTTATGGAAAATTCACAAAACTTTTGTAAAAATGTTTTATGATACATGAAGAATACAATAAAATTTGACGATCTTGAGAAGTGCACATAATGCATGAAACCGTATTGAAGTATATATTTACCAAAGAATAATAAAAAGTAAATAAAAACTATGTAAATGTATTAGCTAAAAATTGTTTGAACTTGTCCTTGGTCAGGCCACTATGCACTTTGAACTGTAATATAAGAAATACAGGTCTTGTGGGATACTGTATTTAGTTTATAGGTTTTCTAGTAGCCTCCATTAACACTGAATTACAATCTCGTCAACTCGAGAACACGCAGCATTTTCGGGTTAATAGTGCAGCCCCATTTCTAATGTAACTTTGCTTCAGAGGAAAATCAAGGACGGCAAATTTATGCGTTTTGCACTAACATAATGTTACAAATATTCATTATAATTGGGATAGCTTTCAGCTGTTTCAAGTGGAATTTCAGCAGACGGTGTGTGGGTGGAATGTGGTCACGGGTATTAAAAAAATTGGAACTGCTGCAGCATTCATTTGCTTTGCCTGTTACTCTCCACCGCCCAGTGTCTTTTCACGAGGTTTCATAGACGTGCTTGAGCATACAGATGTACAAAATTAGCTCTTCCGCTTTCTGATTGAACGTATTTCCCTAACTCGGGCTTAAAAGACAAATATGATGTATCAAAAATGAGACAACTGGAAAGTAGGCGTTTGGAGGAGGTGTTAACGTGGGAATTCCCAGAAAAGGCAGCAGCAGTAAACCTTCGGTCACTCAACGAAACAGCAATACACAGCACACGCATTTCTCACCAAGTGGCTTCATGACTAATGTTTCTCAATTTGAGACAGGATAAGCATGTCTGGAAAGCCTAGAGGAGGGTCTCTGCATCCCCAGCGATGCAAGCAGAGCCCCATTCTTCAGAGGAACTACACCTGGGCCAGGATCTCGTTACAGCTCAGAGGTGGACTAACTCCTTGAGGTTTGAGGCACCCGTCTCCATTTGTACAGAACAAGTATGAATCACAACCATCCCAGAATGGTGGCCTGCTGATATCAGCAGACCACCAGCTTTTGAAAATTTGTATATATTTTAAATTCAACCCGTTTGCCTTACAGGAAAATGGGATGCGTTATTTAAAAAAATGAGACTTGCAACTAACATTTTTTAAGCGTAGTTATTGTTGCATGAAACCACAGCCTGCTCTTAAAGATTTTTTTTTAGCATTCTGAGACAGGAAGGGGGTCCTTGGGGACCCCTTTACATTTGTGAATGCCTTACCACTTCTTTTCAGTAGTCAGTATTTCTTTTTTTACCACAATTCAGTTGCTAACATTAAATCATCGCACTGCAAATCGATGATTGGAAGGGAAGCTCTAAACCCTCCCCTTGCAAATACTGACTTGGACTTTGGTCACAAATCCAAATTTGTGGTTTGTAAATATCAAAAGTACATTTTTGTTGTCGCATATGATACTGCCTATCAGCCCATTTGCCAACATAAAAAGACTTCATACATCTGTCCCCTAAGTTTTTGGAGATACTGCAAGTAAAAACAGGCACTCATTTTGTAGGATTAATGTGGTGACCCTGTTGAAGCCTCCCTGACATCTAACTGAACTGGTATCAACTGCTCTAACTTGTAAAGTGGTTGTTCTGTTTCTTCAGTATCAGATAAATTCTGGATCATGATAAACATCAATGGGATCTAGAAACTGGAGATTTCGTTCACGCAAAAATTTTAGCGCTAACAAACAGGCACAGTCAATTGTTGATAATTTTGCCCTAATGCCAATTCGATATAATTGTGAATTATTCAACCTAAATTTGAAGTAAGCGTTCCAAAATAAAACATTAAAAACGAAGGGGCATATTATCAAGAAAGGGCGTTACATTATCGCCGCTTTTATCGGCAGGAAACTGCAGATAAAGCGGCGATAATGGACTTGATAATATGCTCTATTTAATTCCAATCGAAGCACATGTTAAATGTCTTGACATCCAACATGTGCTTCGATTGGAATTCATAGAGCATATTATCAAGCCCATTATCGCCACTTTATCGGCAGTTTCCTGCCGATAAAAGCGGCGATAATGTAATGCCCTTTGTTGATAATATGCCCCGAAATTCGCTAAATATACAAAAGAGGTGACAAATTAGCACAAAAACTATAATCCGACATTTTTATACAAAACTGATCACTAATGTGCTATGTATACCATTTTTGTAGCAAACTCCATTTTGCTCATTTGAATTCACTCCTCTCTGAGACACTCGCTCATTTATTCTCTCATGCTCAATCATTCTCAGTCACTCTTAGTCTCAATCAGCCTAATATACACTCATGTCCTCTCACTCTTACTCTCACTCTGACTCAGTCTCACTTATTCTCACTCACTCTCAGTCATGCACCTTTTCCCGCCGTCTCATTTACTTCACTGCCACTCACTCTCACTGGCCTTCACACATATTCTCACTCATGCTAATTAACATTCACTTATCTACTCTCACTCCTTCATACACATTTTCACTGTCACTCTCCCTCACTAAAACTATTTCCTTTTGTTTCATTTATTTGCATACTGTCACTCTAACTCAATCTAAATTATTTCCACTGACTCTGAAACATTCTCACTAAGTTTCACTCACTCTCATTCACTTTCACTCATTCACATTCACTCATGCTCACTTACATTCACTCACCCACCCACACTCCTCCTCATTCATACTAACTCACTCTCACATTCTTTCATTCTCACTTGCTCTCTCATTGTCACCCACTCATATACACTCAACCTTACTCTCACCCACTCTCAATGTCAGTCTCATGCTGACTTTTTCTCACTCACTGCAACTCACTCACATTGCTGTCACACAGATGCATTAATGAACACCCATATACTAATTCTATTTCTTACATCACAGTATCACACACACAGTTTCTCACTCGCACAAGAACATGCACACGCACACGCACACTCACATTTAACATTTAATTTACCAAGTCCATTTTTGTTGCTCCTTAGTGTAGTAGCGCGCTCTAGTGTACGCACGTCACGTAGGCCACGTGACGTGCTACGCCCGCGCAAGGCTACGCGCGCTGCGTAAAGGTTTGACGCGCAGAGCCGCTAATCGGCAGTTGAGGCTCGGCACTCTTTATAGTTGATATAGACGTGTCAAATAAAGTGAAGTTAACTACTTACAAGGTTGCAGCGTCATCATTGTTGGGGGAACCGATAACATTACAATGGGACGAAGGTGGGATAGCCGATCCCTACCCCCGCTGCGAACACCTACGGCAACCGCTTAGCAAGCACCCTGAAGAGCGCGGCAGAGCCAAACAACCTGTAGTCCCCAGAGGTCGAAAACTGCGCGAGCTGAAGAAAACACGGCGAACAGTAAACCAAACAAGGTCAGCGTCCACCTAGTCAAAGAAACGAGCTGGATACCCTGGTAAAGAGCGAGGGGGCCGACGCAGGTAGTCCCCAGGACCACGCATACAAGGTAGAACAGGACAGCGCGCCGGGAAGCCCCAAAGGCCACACGAGCCACCAGCCCACGATCAAGAGTGAAAGAATGAGCGTGCAAACAGGATATGCGAGAGCGCCGGTACAATTCCTGCCCAGACGGGGAGAACCGTTGATGAAGTGGGAGGACTGGAGAGAGTACATCGACAACTTCATCGGCGTTCTAGAAGACGAGAGTGAAGAGACATTCAAACCATCGAGGAAGAAACGAATCTTGCTATTGCACTTAGGCCCTGAAGGGTTGAGAGTCTACAAAAGCCTGGTGCCGAAGCAAAGAAACAGCACGGACGATGATGTGTACGCTCATGCAATCGACGATTTGAATGAACATTTCAGACCGGCGGTGTGTGTGTCGGTGGACAGATTTAACTTCCAACAATGAAAACAACGCCCTGGGGAGACAGTAGAGGAGTACGTGGCAGCATTAAAATGGCTAGCCGCCACGTGCAAGTATGACAACTGGGAGGAAGAATTTATAAAGGACCAAGTGGTAATGCACACCACATGCACCTCCGTGCAAGACAAGCTGTGGCCCAGTGGAGAAACTACCCTGAAAGACGTACTGGTCATCGTCAAGAGAGCAGAACTGGCAAGGAGGTGTGCGGACGCAACAAAGAAAGAGACGGCGTCCAGCGTCATGGTAAACAAGGTGGACGAGGAAGAGTCCCGCAAGGACCACCAGACAAAAAGGATAGCAGACAAGAGTAACACCAGGTGGAGCAGCAATGGCGGTCCGCCAGGAAGGCAAGCGGGAACCAACCGGAAACCATGCTACAGGTGCGGGAACTGGGCGCACGAAGCACACAATAGGAAATGTCCGGCATTTCGTGCCAAATGCATGTACTGTGGAATAATCGGTCACTTCGAGAAGGTGTGCAGGAAAAAAGCCTCAAAAAGCATAGTGAAATTAATCAGCCATGACAGCAACACCCAGGAGGAAGCGCCGGAGGAAGAGGTGGCCACGGTGCTATGCATATATGACCAGGTATTGGGAGTGGATGGACAAATAATGAGCATAGATGGGAAAAGGACCATGAAACCTGTCCTGGAGATGGCCATAGGAGGAGTCACTATCTACGTAGTGGCCGACACCGGCTCACCGTACACCATCGTCCAGAGGGCAGTGTGGGAAGATAAGTTTGCACCATGACTAGGCCCGTAACTGGAGAGACTAGACATCCGCCCAGTCACGTACAACGGGGACCGCATACCAATGGCAGGCTTCCGGCCACTGAAATTTGAGTTCCGGGGTCGATCGGCCTATTGCAAACTCTATGTATCAGAGAAGGGTCCCTCCGTACTGAGGTGGCTGGACCAGGGCGATCTAGGCATCAAGTTGGATCCAGGAGGCAAGGAACAGATCTTATTAACTGAACAAGGAACATGGCCTGACCTGGACAGATGGAGGAAAACATTCCCCAGGGTGTTTGGGGGCACAGTGGGGAAGCTAGAAAAATTCTCACACAAAATCATCCTGAAAGACAAGGCAGTACCCGTGGCTCACAGGGCCAGGAACATCCCTATCGCGGTACGAGAGGCGGTCCAAGAAGAACTCCAGGACCTGGAGAGGAAGGGGATCATCGAGCCCATCACATGCACGGATGGCTGGCGCCGTTGGTGGTAGTCAAAAAACCAAACGGAAAGGTCAGGTTGTGCGTGGACCTTAGGGAGCTCAACAAGAACATCGTGGTGGAAAAGTTCCCTCTGCCAAGAATTGAGGAGATGCTGGCCAGCACCCGGGGCATCAAATGGTACTCCACCATAGATCTGACTTTCACCTACCACCAAATTGCCCTACATCCGGAGAGCCGCCATCTTACATCGTTTATCACTCCGTTTGGGTGTTACCAATTCCGCCGCATGCCATTCGGGTTGGCCTCAGCAGATGCAGTCTTCCAAAAGTTAATGCACCGGCTCTTCCAGAGAACCACCGGCGTCCAGTACTTTCAGGACGACATCCTGGTGATGGGCAGAGACAAGCCGGACCATGACGCTAAACTGGAAAGGGTACTACAGATCTTGGAAGGGAAAGGCCTCACAGCGGAATGGTCCAAGTGTTGCATCAGAATGGCATCAGTAACATACCTGGGGCATGAAATAGGCGTGGAAGGAGTAACCCCAAAGGCTGAAAACGTCAAGGCAATCTGTGAAGCACCCCCACCTACCAATAAAGACGAAGTCAGATCATTTCTTGGCATGGCCGAGTACTATGGAAAATTTGTGCAACATTTCGCCTCAAGGACCCACCACATGAGGCAACTGACAAGGGATAACACCGAGTTTCAGTGGTCAGAAGAGGCACAGAGTGAATTTGAAGAAGTCAAGACAGCGATCACTGAGGCCATTCCACTCCAAGGGTACGACCCCCAAGGCAGGACAGTTTTGACCACAGATGCCAGCGATAAAGGACTGGGAGCAGTCCTTATGCTGGACAGAGGACAAGGACAGATGGACACCATAAGCTTCGCCTCACGCACACTGTCGGGCACTGAGAAGCGGTACAGCGTAATTGAGAAGGAGATGCTCGCAGTGGTGTGGGCCACATCGAGATTCAGGCAGTTTCTGTGGTGCACACGTTTCTTATTGAGAACAGACCACAAACCTCTGCTAAAGGTGCTGACGTCGATCGGACACGCCGAGGCCACACCAAGGATTTCAAAAATGTCATTGAAATTACTAGAGTTCCGGTATGATGTGGAGCACATACCAGGGAATAAGAATCGAGAGGCAGATTACCTAAGCAGAGCAGCCGCCATGGACTCAAGTGGTGAGAACAGTGCAGGAATGGAGGAATGGGTGGCGCTCAGAGAGGACCAGGAGGCCTCCATCAGTCTCACAGAATGGAAGCAGGCGTATGACGAGGATGTGGCGTAAAAGGAGGTGAAGAAGTTCGTTACGCAAGGGTGGCCCGAGAAGAGAACACTTGGAGGGGAACTCAGACCCTACTACGAAATCAGAGAAGAACTGTCGATAGATGACAAGGGAGTGTTTGTGCACAGGGGGGAGAAAGTAATACCACCTGCGGACCTCATCAACAGACTGTTAGATACACTCCATGAGGGACACCTTGGGATCTGCAAGTTAAGATTGAGGACCAGACAATACTACTGGTGGCCGGGAATGGACTTGAGAGCGGAAAGACATGTCAGGAACTGCAACAGATGCCAAGGAGCCGATAAAGCACTTAAACTGCTCCGCCCCGAACTGGGTAAGTTTGATCTACCAAAGAACCCCTGGGAAGAACTGAGTGTGGACATCCTGGGCCCAGTTCTGGACATACGAGGTGTCCAAAAGTACGTGTGTGTCATGGTGGACAGGTACTCAAAATGGCCTGAGATAACAATAGGAGAAACCATGGACGCGGATACCATCATCAAGTTCCTAGCAGACACATTCGTGAGGGAAGGCATTCCCAAGACGGTGCTTAGTGACAACGGGCCCCAGTTCAAGTCAGAGTAGTGGAGTAAATTCATGAGCAGGAATGGCATTGTAGCCAAACACACGGCCATCTATCACCCTGCCGGAAACGGCTTAGTGGAGCGGTTCAATAGGGTGGTGATGGGGTCGATCCAAGCCGCCATATCTGACGACAAAGACTGGGAAGTGGAAATTTGGCACATGATCTGGGCCTACAGGATCACGCCCACAAGCACGGGATACAGCCCGTTCCAGATATTGAGAGGGCACGAACCATTCACATACGACAACAGAGTGTGGAAGGAAAAAACGGTCACCAGTGAATGGTCACCCGCTGTGGTGCGAGCCAACCTCGAGAGGGCCCAAGCAATCTACACAAAACATTACGACCGCAGGCGGAACGTACGGAGTACCGGCCTGGAGGAAGGAGAATGGGTGGGAGTGAGGTTGGCCACTGCGCAAAGGAAGGGTGAGAGCAAATACAGCAAGCCCATGCTGGTGAAGGAAGTCCTGGGCAGGGCAGCCCGGCTGAGCGATGGCAACGTGTGGTCGCAGGACCGCATGACAAGGTGCAACAAAATCTTGAGCTGGGACCAAGGAACCACAGACTTTGGTGAGGAAGAGACTGAGTCGGTTGGGCAGGAGCCCCCAGAGACAGCTTTTGAGGAGAATGGAGAAGGCTCACAAGAACTAGAGACAGTGGTAAATGAGCAGGAACAGAAGGCAGGAGAATGTCGTAGAGGAAGAGAAGAAGGCGCGGCTGCGCAGGAGGTTGAAGGAAGCAACGAAAGTGAGAACGCCAACACCCCGGTAAGACTGACCCGAAGGGGCAGGGTGGTGGTTAAGCCAGCCAGATTCAGAGACTATGAATGGGACAGTGGACTATGAGTATTATCTGTATGTTGGAAAAAAGGGGAGATATGTAGTAGCGCGCTCTAGTGTACGCACGTCACGTAGGCCACGTGACGTGCCACGCCCGCGCAAGGCTACGCGCGCTGCGTAAAGGTTTGGCGCGCAGAGCCGCTAATCGGCAGTTGAGGCTCGGCGCTCTTTAGGGATAGACGTGTCAAATAAAGTGAAGTTAACTACTTACAAGGTTGTAGCATCATCATTGTTGGGGGAACCGATAACATTACACTTAGTTGCTGATACACAGACCTTCAGTTAGACGCAGAGCTTCCTCCCGCCTCCGACACTGAAACAGGAAACTGAAATCTTACGACTGACATATGTGCAGTGCACACATTTCACATAGTGCCGATTTCAGTTTTGAGTTCCTTGCTTCTTCATCTTACCTTCTCCTATGTCATCACATGATGGGGTGAGGGGTCAATAGGGCTCTTAATCTTACCCCTCCAGGTGATGAGATTTGCTGGTCATTAAGGTTACAGTCCGAGTAACAGATAACCTTGGGACTATTTGGACCTAAGAGTAAAGAACCCTAGGCTTCATATATATGTGACGCTCCAGCATGTCACAAATGGGAAGGTCCTGAGGCATAGCAGGCCGCTAATGCCAGGGCTGAGACTTCACAAGCCCTTAGCTATATCACTGATAACTGGCATAGGTACTTTTATGCGTCTGTGCCAGCCATCAGAGAGTTCTCACTTTGTTTCTTGGACTGCTGCTCGTCCTATACAGTGAGAGTCAGCATTTTTTACATTATTGTGAACAAGAAGCTATTATTCACTACCATTATAATAAAATTAGGGGCAAACACCAAATCGGGTGGAGTCCCTACCCTACAAGGATGAGCTGCGCATGAACCCATAATTGCATGAAGCTATTTTTTTCTCCTCCAAAAAGGGTTCAAAAATCCAAAAATCAGTTGGTTTTGCAGAAGAGATAAAGGTGCATGTATCTAGGTTTGTGGGTCTGGTGGTTGAGCTGCTCTAACTGTCAATCAGAATCACTTTTGTCTGCTTAGAGGTTTTGTTCTCTTTGATTTTGTATACCACAGGGAAGCATACATCATACTTACATGTGATTTCTTTTACAGAGGGAGTATCCTGGGATTACTGTGCCCAAGATCTCCTTAAATGTACTTTAGATGAGCTGATTAGCACAAGACTGAGGTCTTATTCCAAATGTCCAAGCAACAGTCAATCTGCCATATGACAATTGAAAATGAGATGTTGTTAAAAAGCATTTGTAAACTTGCATCACTGTGGAGTAATTTGAGAAAGGTTTATCACAAAAATGATGCTCAAATTAGGGAAAACTGTGAAAATTGCATGAGATGCACAAAACATTCTTTGCTATATCTAATCTTACTTTTCTAGTTGAGGACATACATCATATAGAAAAGTAACTTGATATGCTGTTAGAGTTTGTTTTCAGCAGAAAATGTTTGGTTCAGGCAGAAAATATGTCTCTCAATGCAACATGTTCTCATTAATCCAGTTCCCACCTGTAACAACCATGCAAAAAACGAATTAAATGGTGGAGATTTTGCACATTTCTTTTAATGAAAGAATTCTGACTCTTTTGATATTTCAGCAACATAGTGAAAATGTGAGTGGTGGTCCAATCACTCTGTACATGTCTGGTTCAGATATTAATGTACCAGATTTTACACTGTTTAAGTTGTACACAATGTGCACATTTTTATTTCCTAAATGTTTTCTCCGGTTTGCTTCCTTCTTTCACCTTCACCCATTTGACTTCTCGTTTTACTCCTTTCCGGATGTTAACCAGAACCTCTGCCTGGCTCTATATTTATATATTCACTCAACCAAAAGTCACAGCAAGAAAATAGAATTAAAAATACCTTAGAAATTTACTGAAAAAACAAAGGTTACTGGGATGTTATAGTTAGGCTCTGATTTCCTTCGTATAAAACCAGTGCAATTCAGCAGTTATAGTACCCTGACCTTACTATAACTTATGCCCCCGCACTGCTTATGACCTTACATATTACATCACTCATGACATAGTCAGTTGCATTATTGATGGCATCACTGATGACATCTCAAATGACATCACTGATTACATCACCAGTATGGGTCTATGAATAGGTTTATGAATAGTTGTGTGGGAATGGCAGTGGGTGTATGAAAGGTTCTATTGGCGTGTGAGTGGGTGTTTCAGTGATTCTGTGGCTGATGTCATCAGCGATGTCATTTGAGATGTCACCAGTGATTTCAGCAGTGATGTCACTGACAATGTCATGAGTGATGTAATATGTGAAGTCATAATCAGTGCATTGAGGGGGCATGAGTTATAGTTAGCTCACTAACTATAACATCTGAATTTCACTGTTTTTTTGCGAATGAAACCTGCGCCTAACTATAATGTCCCTGTAACCTTTGTTTTTTTCTGAGAGTATTTAAGGTTTTTTAAATGCTCTTTCCTAACTATAACGTCCTTCTAACCTTTGTTATTTTCAGTACATTTGTAAGGATTTTTATATGCCAATTCCTAACTTTAACGTCCCTTTAGTCTTTGGTTTCAGTGAAGTTCTATGATTTTTACATTTGCAGATTGGTGATGAAAGGGGCTTGGGCCTCTGACCAGCTGTCAGGAGTTCTGCTGTGTCGGACTTACAGGAGGTACCAGGAGGACTAACCCTCCTGTTACATACACTAAGACCCACACAGCTGAATTGCTGAGAGGTTGTCAGAGGCCACTCCCCCTTTATTTACCATTTTGCAAACACACCTCCTAGCATACTACTGGTTTGGGGAAGAGGTACACTTTAGTTCTGAGGCCCTCAGGAGTGAAGTGGAATTCATTCCCCAACCAGAAGTGCGCCAGGAGGCGTGTTTGGAAAGTGGTGGAGAAAGGGAGAGTGGCCTCCAAGTCCTCTCAGCAATCCCACTGTCTGAGACTTACCAGAGGTAACAGACGGGGTTCCTGACCCCCAAGGACCCTCAGCATCTAAGGCAGGGGTACTCATAGTAAGGCCCGCAGGACGCCAGCAGTCCGGAAAGCCTTCCCTGGTGGCCCCGGGACCTTGCAGACATTATTTGCATTTTCTTTAAAGTGTGTCAGCAGACACTGCAGGTTGCAGCAGCCCAGTCCGACTCTGAGAGACACTGCTCTGTGGGGGCCGGGCGATTCCAGTGCAGTGATTGTCAGAGTGGAGCTGCAGGGGCCTGAGAAGAGGTGAACTATAACAATGCTTTATTAACATGTTAATGGTCTTTTAAAGACCTGTGAAGTACTTGGGTGCGGCTGTGTGTGCGCGAGCCGTGGAAGCTGTCTCAGCTCGGGCTGCCAAACATGCAGGGTGAGGTGACAGAGGGTGACAGAGGGAGGGTGACGGAGGGAGGCAGTCAGGGGGGAACAGAGGGAGGGAGACAAAGTCAGGGAGACAGAGGGAGGAAGAGGAAAAGAGACAGTGGGAGGGAGACAGAGAGAGGGAAACAGAGGGAGGCAGTCAGGGGGAGACAGAGGGAGGGCGACAGAGTCAGGGAGACAGAGGGAGGGAAATGGAGGGAGACAGAGAGATGGAGATGTTTTTCTGCTTTCTTTTGCCTCGATCTACCGAGCACAAGATGGCTGCCAAAACTTCCTGGTTTGAAGTGTTCACAGCCAATGAGCATGCAGCTTGTGCTCGGAAAGGTACGCGTACGAACGTGTACCGTATGCGTACGGTACTCGTATGCATGCGTACCCTGCAATTTGCCTTGGGGGTCCTTGTGCGACCCCTTGAGCAGTCCCAGAGGGTCAGGGGGTTTCTACCCTGCCCCCTTTTTGTGTTCTACACGTTTGTTTTTCTGCTGTCTTGTGCCTCAGTCTACCGAGGCACAAGATGGCTGCAAACACTTTCTGGTTTGGAGTGTTGACAGACAGTTGACAGCAAATCAGCATGCAGCTCGTGTTCGGAAAGAAACGCGTACGTACTCGTATCGTACGCGGTCCTGTACGCATACAGTACGCGTATGGTAAGCGTCTTTATGTATACTTAGGATTTTACTTAGGATTTTCTCAGAAACTACTGAACGGATTACACCATTTAACAAAAAGCCCCAGCTAAAGGTCCTATGGAAAATTGCATGGGGAAAACATGTTTTGGGACCCCCCTTTTTTCTCGGCCCCTGCTTTCCGAATCACCCCCAAACTTTCAGGGAAGGAGCGGAGCGGAGCAGGCCATATTCTTAGAGAAATTTGCGAAGATTTGTCCACCGGGGCCAAAGTTATTCCAAATGGAATGTTGCGGATTTCCTATGGAAACTAGGTCCTAAGTATAACTACCTACTGGCCACCGCCAGTAGGTAATATGTATATATACATATATATAATTATATACATATACACACATATATACATATATCCTGCTCACTTCGCTCGATACCGCTCTCACAGCATCAACAGTCACATCCAGACCGTCAGAAAAACGAAAAAGGCAGACCTAAATACATATATATATATATATTATATATTTATATAGATATTTGAAGGGTCGGATCGAGATGTGCTGATGTTGGATAGATGGGTCAGTCAAGAATCATTTATAAGTAGATGCAGGCTTATCTCTAGCCACTCCTCTAGGATACTACATTTCAACAAGAAACTGGAACTGAATATCAACATTAATCAAATCTTTTCCCTCTTTTTGAAGAAACCCTATTACTTAGTGCCAACAGTTACAGAGACAACTGTATTAACACCCACCCCTCTTTACATATTAGGAGATGCAAGCACACAGAACATAAGTCCCACAGACAGGTCTGTACAAAGTCTAACAAATAGACAACGCAGAAACACAATGAGAGGAAAGACCTCTTTGTCAATGAACACACAGACATTTGTAACATCGCATACTATACACATGCAGTCAGAGCTCACACATGAATTCACACATGGATGGAAAGACAAAGTGTTTAATGGAGAAAATAGATCCATGGGCATTCAGACATCCACAGGCCAATACCCCTATGCGCACATTACCACACAGCCTAACAGACATAGAAGCATTACAGTACATGGATCACAACTCACAAAGACACTGTTTTTTCAAAAAGGGCACATGTAAAAAGAAAACTTGCTAGACAAATTTGCTTACTGTTCACAGCTCTCAAATTTGTAAGCACTGTGGCTTCATTTCTCCATGAACACAAAGGTTTCAATGCAAATGATCTATACATTGTAATGAGAACGAGACAAGTCAAACTGCATACAGGATATTGCAGGAAATACCTGATTCCAAAATGGTCCCTTGAAAAATGAGTTCTTTTAACAATTCCATTCATAGAAAAACAGATGCCATATTAACAGTGGGTGACCTCAACACTTCAAATTCCCCTTCTATATTCATACTAAAATAACCAAGCCTTACATTTTTAGAAGGGGTTCATGGGGTTTTGTCTGAAGTGCAGAAAATCTGTGCGAACCAGTGTTTGGCAGTTTTTCTCATTTACAATTCACCAACATTAAGCTGGCTAGTGCGAGTGAGAAAAAAAATTGATCACTAGCACGAGCACTGTGCAATTTCTCAATGCGTGCAGCCACCAGAATAGAAAGTCTCATCGAGTGGTAGAGGGAATCAGTGCCCTCTGGAGTGGCACATGGTGCTTTTGTGTTGTAACAAGCTCCTGGTGCTAAAAACCAGAGCAAGCTGTGGGATATGCTAAAATTCAGCCTCTTGCAGAACTCTGCAGAATCTCATTGAGTTTTTATGTAACCCTGTGGAATTATGTGGAGTTAAACTCCCAGAGTTCTACCCACCCCAAAGTTTTAGATAGCACACTCAAGTTTCTTCATCTTATATCTCCAAACAATTTGCATTCTGGAAGCAGAATTATTAAGATAACCCTACAAAAAGTCTTACATCTGAGTTTTGGACTCAGTCCAACAAATAAACCTTGATAATTGTCTGTCTATTACCTTGCATTTTAATAGTATTCTCTCTTTGTTGCTCCCTGTTGCACTCGTGGCATTGCAGTTGTCTAATTCATGGATTATCTTTTACATCACAATATCAGATTTTACTACCTTTGATTCTAATGTCCTAAATCATTATGGCAATCACACCTATTTAGTGACATACATTTCCTCACATTTTGCAATTATGAAATTGCAAAACTATGGTATTGAAAAACAGAAAACAAATATGCAAAGCAGTTGAAAGTGCTGTGTAATAAACACTTTTTACTTTGAACTATTTAAAGGATTTATACATTATGGGCCCTATTTTATCAAAGGGTTATATCACTTTTGCATAACGCAACATGGTGCGTGTGTGACACAACCCCTAAATGTGATTCATCAAGCCAAGTAAGGCCACTCTGAGTGGCCCTGAGTATCTTGATAAATCAGGAGTATCGGACTGCAGTGCACATTGCTGAGCTGCGTTATTCTGCCCCACAGAGGGAATCCATCGCCATTTGCATAGGTGTTCCCATGCAGCCCCCATGACTTTTGATGCATTCACAGAATGACCATTACTGATAGACCTGGGAATGCACCAAAATGCGACGCCTTCCCAGGGGGGCGTAGCGTTGAGAAATATCTTTATTTCTCCATGTTACTTCCTCTACACATAAAGGAAAATGCCTTTCCCTGCACTGTAATGTAGCGCTACATTCAATCTAGATAAATATAGCCCTGTGTTTGCACTCCTTCAGCTTCCTAAATCTCCATAACCAAATTACTAGACATTTAGTTTCAGTATGTTTACAAATTAAAGAAAGAAAGAGAAAAAATACATGTCCTCTATGAACTCCCATACATACTTAAACAACAACTCTGTCACTCATACCATAGAAGTGATTACACACACAAAAGAGAAAGATATGTTTTTTTATTTGATGTGATGGTGTCCCATGGATGTCAAATTCTATAATATATGCATCCGCCTGCCAGGCCTGATCAGAAGGGGCTGAGGGATATTGCTTCCCCTCTTCCAGAGCTTTTTCATTTACAATCTTTATTTCGATCACTGTGGATCATAAAAGGTTACAACAAAGATTTAAAACAGTTAAAAGGAAAATAAATCAGATTGTAATTTAAAAAAATAAAGAAACCATAAAAGTTAACAGTTAATAAACATTCAAAATAATATTATAAAATGGACAATTAGAGAATGTAATAGTTAAAAAATATCAAGCAATGCTTTTAACCATATTTACCTGAATACAGCGATTACGAATGTGCCAGACAGCTGTTAAAAACTTCGCAACAGCAAACACAATGGGGGGGGATAGGTCGGTCTTTAGTATTCTGTGGGCGGGAAGATATAATCTGAACCCAAGGTTTTTAAAGAGTGGGAGAAGCCAATATTTTCTTGGGCTTTGATAGACTTTTGCAAAAAAACAAAATATGAAGATCATTCTCGGAAGGATGTCGACAAGCTGGGCACTGTGTGTGAGGCTTGGACCTGTCCCAACAATCCGTGAAAGCCCCAAGCGGCAGTGTGCCGTAACGCCTCTGCATAAAAAGTTTCCTTGTCAGGACGGGGCTAATTCCATCAAGGACCGGCTCGGGGAGATATAGGTCCTTAGACATGGTAAACAGGTTGGTTAGTGAACCTTAATGTGTACTCTCAATCGAGACACGTAACTTTCGCTCGTAGTACTCTCTCGACAGGAGTTTCCGAGGGGTCCTGGCACAAGCGTTGCCCGGGTCCTGCCATAATTCCGGCCTTCCTAGAGATTCGCATGTTGACCTGATGTAACTCAGCCATGGTATCTGGGGGGGTGTTTGGTAGGTGAAGGATCTCTGTGAGCTCGTTCCTATAGCTCGATAAGTCAGGTGAGCTCCAGATTCTGCGCCAATAGGTTAAGGGTTTCAGACCCAATTGTTCAGTAATAGGTCTAAGACCCAGGTCTAGTCTCAGTGGGAGGAGGGGTGTGCCAGATGGTAAAGCTGCCAACTGCCTTATAAAATTATTCTCAATGATCTGGAGTTGCTTGGCAGTAGCATGGCCCCACATTTCTCCGCCGTAAGTAACGGCCCCTCTTGCCTGCATTTTGTAAATGTGGATAAGGGGACCAAATGGTTTAAGAGTAGACCCGCTTGCCAACCTACAGATCCCACCCGTTAGTTGTGTTAGTTTCATGGTGGTCCTGGTGCAATGGGAATCTCAGGTCAAATTTCGGTTAATGGTTAGGCCCAGATATTCAAAGGTGAGCACCCTCTCTAATCTCAACGACCCTATGGTAGGGCTTGGACGAGTTGTGGGAGGAGGGCTGAAGATCATAGATTTTGTTTTCATGGCATTGATCTCCAGTCCGTGCTCCACACAAAAGGTCGAGAACCCGTCCAAGACCCGTTGTATGCCCATGGGAGATTTAGATAGCAGCAGGGTGTCGTCCACAAACATAATTGCGGGGACCCTGCTGCCATTAAGCTTGGGAGCGTCAATATCGACCAACCTGTTCAGGTGGTCAATAACCCAGTTGACAAAGAGGCAAAACAGGGTCAGTGCAAGCACACAACCCTGCCTCACCCCCCTGCCAACGGGGAAACTATCTGAAAGTGCCCCTCTTGTGCCACATATGACCCGGGCATAATTCCCCTGGTGCAACCTCATCAGAATTAACAGAATATCCCCCGGGATCCCTAGCTCCGCCAGGACATTCCACAGTCTCTCGGGACTAAAGCGAAGGCGGCACGCAAGTCCACGAAAACCGTGTACAAGCTGCCGCCCTCGAGTGTCACAGTCTTCCAGAACAGGAGGTTCAGACGGAAGATCTGATCAGTTGTTGAAACCCCTTTTCTGAACCCAGCCTGATAGAGACTTAAGATGGCGTATTCCTCTATCCAGTTTTGGAGGCGATCGAGTATTAGCCTACCAAACATTTTCTGGGTTACGTCGATGAGGCTGATAGGCCTATAGTTGGCTGGGAGCAGAGGCGACCCCTTCTTATAGATAGGGACTATTTCTGCGCCCAGCCAAGTGCCTGGTACATCCATGCCCCCTAGGACGGCGTTAATAGTTTTCAAAAATAATGTTGCAGTCTTTATTTTTTGCGAATCAGCTAATATTGCTAAATCAGTTAGAGGCCTCTAATATTTTTAAACTTTGATACGTTTTCTACTATTAAGGGCTCAACTTCCATTTGATGGCGTCTCTGAAAGAAAAACTTCTGAAATGCATGGCCAAGGCAGCAGTTATTTTTAATTAAAATCTTTCAGCAATTCTTCCAGCAGTCCAGGCACCTGTTTTGGTTAAATATTTGCATTTCAATTTAAACATTAAGAAGCTCTCTAATTTTCTAAAGAGTTTACCCATACTAAATAAAAAAACACACAACTTCAAATGGTTCTAGATACAAAAAAGCACAAAAATGCAGATTATTCTAGATCATAGATCCATTTCATCACAATAGGTCAGTCAGGGAGAGGTGTGTGAGCTGATAAACTGTTGAGCAACCTACTCCCATTGGGGTTTGCCTTGCAAGGGCCTGTGATGCCATTTGGAACAAGCCTTTCAGGGGTGCTTCTAAGTTCTGTCTGGGAGGCAGTTAATTTACTATAAATTGTTTTACATATTTCAAAACAAAGACTATCCCACAATTAAGAGCTATAATAAATATTTTCTATGTCTAAAGATCTGGAGGAACATAGCCATTCTTAAGATATACATTCATTTTTTATTAAAGCTAAAGGTATTAAAAATCACAAGCACTGGTAACACCAAAAATCTGGCTATGTCAAGGTTGCTCAATGTTTCTTTTATTTTATTTCAAGCATGTGCTACAATTTTTTTTAAAACAGGCTGTTACATGGCCACTGTAAGATTGCAATAAAAGTGTGAAATTAAAATAATATCGAATGATGTGGACATTCTGCTAGTCCTGTATTAAAATAACGAGCTTTTCAGCTGTGCCATGCATTTTTCACTGTTATTTGTGGAGGAGACAACAATAAATAACTAATCAAACACTCAAACTGCGGGCATCTACAGTGTTACAATGTCATCTACTCACTTTATAAAAGCAGCTGTCAAAAGGACAAGGAAAATAAATCACCGAAAGTGCAGGCAAAATAAATGGCAGTTTCTTTGAAACAAAAAGGAAATACATCACATGTGTATTTTGAACTCACTGTCACTCATGAAAAACAGTTTTTAGTCAGATGGGAACAATGTTCACAGCGTTTGTGAAGTCACTTAAAGTGAAGGAAGCCAGTGGGCAAAGTGAGCTGACGCATTACCCCATTTTACATGCTTTGGTGGATGGAAGCAAACTGTGATTGACAATTTAAAAGACCAATATATGAAACCTGCTAACCAAAAGTCTCTCTATTTATGTATATTATGTATGATTTCTTTTTTTAAATATAGGGCCTGATTGATCAACCCTTCGTGGCAGTGGTTACTGTGAAAAATTGTACACAGAGTTCCTCCACTGACTATTAGCCTCCATTTAGTGATTGTATGCATGTTGAATCTCGAAGACATTTTTCTTTGTCAGGTCGTAGATAGCCCCCAAGACATCTTGGTGAGCTACCATACGACATAGGGTATACCCCCAACGCTTAGGGACCTTTTCCTTGTTTCCTTATAGAGGTTACAAGTACTCCATCGAGCTGACTGAGTCCCGCCTATCGTATTTAGAAGTGGGCTGGCTGAACCGTCGTCCACATCAAGAGACTGTTTTCCGTTCGGTAAGCAAAGCACCTCTGTCGATGAAGCGAACTGCTCTGCTGGCAAACAGTACTCAGTTGCAATCAGGTTGGTGGATTTCTGCTGAGCCTATTTAGATTTACCCGTTGTGCTGGGGTTGTCCACGCTCCAGATTCCTGAAGGAGTGAGTCCCTGGTGGATTTGAGACTGGTACTTACTACTTATTAGTGTCATACTACACACATATGTTGTGTTTGATTCAAAAATATGTAAGTAATGAGTTATGCACCTTTTTTGACATATAGCATAGCACAGAAAAAAAACGTACACACACTATTGAATGAACACCCACAGGCAACACAAGCACAACACCCACAATCGTGACGAATATATATATTTTTGTGTCAATACAGTTGTGTTGATTTTACTTTGATAAGTTGTAAAATTAACACTAATGCATTATACATAAGAAAAGAATTGCATATAAGAGCAATGTAAAAATACAAGAGACTAAAGCAATTGTCAACACACTATTCATAGTAAGACATATGTAAAAGAAACTTACTTTAGATCCTGGCAACAACGGAGTTGATTAGTGTTATATTCAAGTAGAAGCAACAAAGGAAGGACCTGGACAATGGGGATCAGGATGGTAACTGCCAACTCAAAGTGGGAGGTAACCCGCCAGTTTCCTCAACAGAAAGATATATCATGATTGGCCCAGGGGTAAACTTGGCTGGACTCCCACCAACAGCCACTTCTTCCCATAATAAATCCTGGTGGAGGCAGCGGCACTTGGATGGTTTTTTGTCCATTGACCCACCAACATCTAAATAGAACTAGCGGACCGCCAAGTAGGCAGGCGGTGAAACCATTGAAACTGTGACAGCAGGACCAGATCTGCTAAGATCAAAATCAAGCCCATAGTCTGGTGTTACAGCCCAAGCTGTCTCACAGGTCAGACCTAAAAATATGTCCACATTTTAGGTGAAAATTTATTTTTAAAATAGAGCACTATACACTTCGCTATCTTTTGAAGTCATGCAAAGACTGCACCGGTTGCAGCAGAAAAATATGAAGAGCAGACACAACTGATGTCTCTTCAGGTGATCATTGTATTATGCTTCATGTGGAAATGCGTGATTTGAGCATATTCATTTTTATCTTAATAAAATTACTTTCTAGCATCTTACTTGTCAAGGCACCAACAACTTGTGCAATCAAACATATCGCAAAGCCCTTGGAAATGGGGAGCATGTCAAACTTTCTTTCAATACAAAAAATCTCATGATTATTTCTTTCTTGTGGAGAGTGATAGCCAATTAAAAAGTAGTCTTTTTCGATTGCTCAATGGATTGCAGAAAACCATGTTTATTGAAGCTCCTTAGTAACGAGGGGCCAGATTACAGAAGTACCCCCAGAGTGCCATCTGCATGTGCAATGAATTTCATGCCCAAGGTAAGTTTGAATATGAAGAACAGGCTTCAGACACTTGCACACCCCTTCTCTATTATGCATTTAGTGTGATTCATCTCATACCTGGGCAATGTGCAGTCGGAGTTCTTTTATTTATGTGGGTGCATAGCCTTTTGCAAATAAAGGATGCCTTTGTCTGCGTGCCTGCATGAAATTACAGAGCCAGCTGCATGGGAAAAGAATCCTTTGGGGGGAAAACTGGGTGGAGCAGCACACAGTTTTATGGTTATTTATACTCTGGTGGGGGCCAGCTAGTCCTGTGATGGAAGACTGGCTGCTTAATTTAGAGCTCCTTAAAAGACAGGCAAATATCTATTTGCCTTCGGTCGAGTCACCAGTAAGGTAGCTCCAGTAAAGGGAGGTGTGGCCAGGCACCATTGGCAAACCAGAGAAACTGGCTGACGAACCCCATCCAGCGGCATCCTGTCTTTTCCTTTAGGCAAAGGGTAATTTAATGAATGCTGCATGCTCCCTACCCTTTTTACATACTTGCCTATTGTGGGTGCAACATGTTGAAAAACTAAGATGCTATGACTACTACAAATATATGCAAGGCCTGCATGCAGAATGTGACTAAACTGGCTCACTTTTTGCTTTGCTTGCTAACCCTGTTACATAGGGCATGGTCATTGTGGACCATGAGACAAACAAGGAAACCCAGCTTTATAGACAGACGGATATCAACCAACATTTTAGAAACTACTGTTCTTGTCAGTTCAAGAAGTCTTTATTCGATTAGTTCATCATAAAAGACATAAAATACAATATATACATAAAAACAGTTAAAACAAGTATTAAATCACTGACAAGCTAATCAGCTTCTTGTGCAAATATACAAAACTTTACAGAGAGACTCGAGTACAACCATAGATCAACAGGTTACAGGATATTAAACAGTCACCATTTGGATATTTTTGAAGAGCCTGCTTCTAAGCACCCAGGCCCACCCAAAGAATTTAGCAACCCCCACAACAATAAGGGGATCCAGGTTGGTTTTTAACAATCTAGTTGCTTCCACAGCCGATCTGGTGCCTAGATGTCTACATACCGGTCTTAGCCATTTGGCTCTGGGGGCAGAGTATAGTGGACACACATACAAAAAGTGATTCAGGCTTTCCCCAATACCTTGACACTTAGGACAAAACCTCGACCTTTCCGTTCCCCACTTTTTAGTGAAGTCCCCAATGGGAAGTGAACCGCATCTAAATTGAAAAAATAGTTTGCGGTCCAAGGGTTTAGTTATGGTATCCCAATACCCTTCTAACTTGGGTGTGTCCTTGTGTACAATAAACAGTCCAGTGAGAATGCTCGAGCTCGTTTTTGAATACATGTTGTGAGTCACCCATTCCCAATAACATTTTTTAAGTTCCTTTTTGGAGGGGAAATTGGCTGACTCAGGCGAGGACCACAGATCGCCATAACCCAAGGCTAATAAGGTAGCCTTAAGGTCTCTAAACCATCCAATATTTGCGGCACCAGAGCTATTTTTTACCTCCAAGCAGGCTTCCGCATAATAATGGAGTTCTGGCGTTGTCCACAGACGGCGCCAGAATGTTAATGGACGGAGTCTTGCTTGGTCCTCCACCGAGTGGCACCCTAAGTCGTAGAGAAGGGGGGTTAGTGGTGTCGACTGTGGCAGACCTGTGGCCATTCTTAAAAATTTATTTTGAGCATGTTTTAGCGGATCCAAATTGCTACCACCCCAGAGTTCCGCACCGTACAGGACTGCTGATAGAACCTTACCACCGTAGATCTTAATAAGCGGGGACATTGGCCTCGTAAATGACCCTTTATGTTCCTTGATCAGTGCCCCGCCCAGCTGTTGGTGTTTCATGGTCATAAGCTCGATCTGATGGGTCCAACTCAAGGTGTCACTGAAGGTAACTCCCAGGTAGGTGAAATGCTTTGTTTGCTCCAGGGGGGTGTCCCCCATGGAAACCCTGGCATTTATTTGTTTGTGCCCCCTTAAAACCATAAATTTGGTTTTGGACACGTTCACCTCCAGCTCATGTTCGCTGCAAAAACTCTCGAACCTTGACAGTGCGTTCTGGAGACCCTGTCTGGTTCGTGAGATCAGGAGAGTATCGTCAGCGAACATGAGCAGGGGGATTTTCATACCAGCCAAACTTGGAGCATCCGTGGAAAAGTTGTCATAATACTTAGTAACTCTATTGATATATAGGGAAAACAAGGTGGGTGCCAAAACACAACCTTGCCTGACACCTTTAGCCACTGGAAAATTCTCCGTCACCTCACCCGGTTTACCCCATCGAACAAATGCAAATGTCTGTGCATGAAGGTTCACTATAAGACGTACCAAAATGGGAGGCATGCCCAAGTCTAATAGGCATTTCCAAAGCCCGGCCCTCGGGACAAGGTCAAACGCAGACCGTAGGTCCACGAAGGCCGCGTATAAGTTGCCTTTGCCCAAGGTGACTGTCTTCCAATGCAGAAGCATGAAACGAAATGCCTGATCCAGGGTGCTCACATGAGGTCTAAACCCAGCTTGGAGAGGAGTAAGAATGTTATATTCCTCTATCCAAGCCTGAACCCTTGACAGAACAAGACGGGTTATGATCTTCTGGACCGCGTCAATTAGACTGATCGGCCGGTAGTTCGATGGAACCGACCGGTCACCCTTCTTAAAGATAGGCAATATTTCAGCGCCTGCCCAAGAGTCAGGTACCCTGGCACCCATGGCCAACGCATTTACCAGTCGCACTAGGTACGGTACCCATAGATCTTGATCCTGTCGGAATATGTCCGCGGGGATAGAATCCGGACCAGGCGCTTTACCCCTAGGGATGGCATTCAGGACTGTTTCAACTTCTTTGGCCGAGAACACAAGTGTATCAAAAGTTATTGGCCAACTAATGGGATCTTGCGTGGTGCTATGGCATCTAAATTGTTCCTCGAAGTGGGACACCCATTTCTGTTGTTCAACGGATGCGGGGCTTGGGCGATCGTCCTGTGACTGACCCCACCTAAGGAGGTGCCAGAACTGCTGTAAGTTCCTGGAGCCACAGGCCTCGGCTAATGATGTCCAGCACTCGTCATCCCATGCGGCTTTAGCCCGACGTTTGGCTTCATTATACGCCTTCCTACTGGTTTTAATTAGGGCTGGGTTCTTTAGTTTTAAGGCCTTAAACAGAAACGAATGGGACTCTTGGCAAGCTTCGTTGTACCAGTTTACGGGTTTCTTAACCTTCCCTCTACCCTTGTTGGCAACAAATTTAACAAACAGTGATTTTAAGGACAGAAACAGGCTAGCATGAATGTCTGTGATATTTGAGATCGTAATTTCCTGGTTTTCACACTTATCAATTTCCATTAAGGAGTTTGAAACCAGGGTTCTGATCTTTACGCGTGCTTCCACATCTACAGAAACCTTTGGCCAGCGCACCCTCCTCATGTCATTTGTTAGTACCACGGCCTCCTGTACAGGGTTAGGCTGTCTTTCAATCGGCCCTGCAAAGCTAAAGTCCTTCAGTTCCGCAATGAGTGGTTCGTGGTCACTTTCTGGTCGTGGCTTAACTATCATGTCCAATACTATAGGCCACATTTTGATGTCATCTAGGATGTAATCAATGCGACTGCTATGTCTGCCATTGAAAAATGTGTAATTACCCATCCTATCCGAGATAACGCGTCCGTTTAGGGCACGCAACCCCCAGTTCAGGCAGAGACCTTTGATGAATGTGGCTGCTTGGGACCACTTAGTGATCGGGGGTAACTCAAGTTGTGGAATCCCCCAGGTCAGATCCTCTGCCTCAGTTAATAACCCATCCTCTTTGCTTAAGGGTTCAAAACAGGTATTAAGATCACCCATAACAACCACATGACCTGTTATTTGAGTAGAACCCAAGAAATCATCCAAGCAAGTGAGGGTGGTTGAAACTCGGCCACCCGCAATTCCTCTAGCGTATACATTGATCAGCAGTATGTCCAGCCCACTATTTGTTTTCATACTAATTATCAATATATCAGGGCAGTCAATAAAGATTTCCTTAACAGATACACCTGCAACTTGACGAACCCAAGTAGTGAGGCCACCCATGGCCCTACCTCTTTGGCCTCTAACTGCTAGTTTGTTAAAATTCAAGAAGCCTGGAAAATACACTGGTAGGGTTGCCCAGGTCTCCTGAAAAGACCAAACATCACCTTGTCGAATGAAATCAGCCCAATCAGGAATGCATATACAGGATTCAATTCCTGCGACGTTCCAACATCCCATAGTGGTACCCCTTTCACATACTTGGTCACACATTTTTGTTACGGCTATTGGGTAGGGTTCGTTGGACTGGAGAGAGGATTCTACACGCCCAGGTGCATCTGTAATCAAACCTTCCATTGACAAACATATTGACCCAGCCTGAGTAGTTGACTCAGGGTTTGCGCCTACACTGATAGCATCATTGAGAGACATAGAGGTGGGTACCAAAGCTGATATATCTGGCTCTCCTGAATAAACCATACATCCCTCCACACAATGATGGGGTTGGTCTTCAAGACTTTCAACAATACTTGACAGGATACTCAGGTCATCTCCCACACTCAGACACTCAGAGTTAGGTTCATCAACCCTTGTCGAAAGTGCTGGTCAATCATTAGTCGACAGCCCTGATAGTGGGTCGTATAGGTTTCTCAGTGGAATATTCCCAAACTCTTTAGGCTGGGTAAACCTATTAGGATATAGGTGTGCTGGGTAGAAACTTGGGGCGGGCTGTTGTATCTGTGTGAAAGCAGGTGTTGTGGGAACCATTGGATACAGGAACTTATTGGGGAATGGCAGATCCAATAAGGCTGGAGGACCTATGGGCTGGGTATTGATCTTAGCCCAACCCGGCGTTTGTACGGGACAGTTGTAGCTAGATTGAATGTAGGAGCGATACTGTGCCTCAGGGTTAAATTGGGGTCCAAGGAAACTAGGTGTAAAATTGGAACATTTGAGGAGGCTTTTGGTGTTTTTGTTGTTATTAGCAGGAGGTTGATCTGTTGGATTGATCAGGGTCTCGGGATAAAAATAACTAAGGTTCCTCGTGGAAATCCCTCCCTCATTACTTCCCACATACCAATCTGTGAGATGGGATACTACTCTATGGTCCCTAAAATGTATAATCACTATATCCCCCTCTATATCCTTAGTGCGAACCCCTACCCACTGACATCTTCTGACCGTAACAATATCCCCATTAAGATGAAGAGGAAGGGGTCTATTTGTTTTCAGCCAAAAGATCACATTGTTTTTTAAACTTTTGTTATTTTCCCTATCCCCTTCCGCAACTGGTGGCACACCCGTCATAACAATAACAAAGTTCATGGAATCCGGGGGCAGATCTACATTTTTCTTCTGTGGTTAGCGGATTTACCCATCCCTTTCTTTGTCTGTGGCGCTACTCCCTTAGCAGGAGGTTTGTTGGCTACCACCCTAGGATTTGCTTTGGCAGTGCTGGCTGCTCTAGGAGGTTGAGCAGCCAGAGCCGAAGCTTTATTTGTAGTAGTGGCAGCGTTGGTTACACTTTTAGGTTGTTGGCTGGTGGAACTAGTTATATTGCCAACAGCATGGGATGAACCGGGAGGTTTATTGGGTGGACCCTTGACCTTATCCAGGCTAGAGGAGTGTGTAGGCTCAATGGTCGCCAGCAGGCGGTCCAATTTGTCACCCATTATCCTCACACGCTCCAGCAGGGGTAGCATATATGATTTAATAAGCTTCTCTATAATAACGTAGGACACCTCATTAACCCCTTCGATAGCTAACTCAGGAATTACCAAATCCTGTATGTCTGATGGCAGTGGCACTGCATTAGGTGGGATCACTAACTCATTGTTTGGTTTGGGTAGAGATGGTGATGGTGACTGGCAACTTTGGCCTTTCCTTTTTACCCCGCCCTTTCTCCTTTTTTTCCTAGGTGGAGAATGCACAACCCTCTTGGCTTTATCAGGCTTGGTTCTAGAGTTACATATACTCATTGGTGGAATACTCTCGCCTGGGTCTATACAAACCAGTTCAGGTTGGGCAACATGGGACGAGGTTCCGAATCCGTAATTTGGATGTTGGGGATGTTTGTTTCAACAAAACTAGAATGATCAATAGGGGGACAAACTAAGTGGCCTCCGCTGGTAGCGCTGGCACAAGGCGGGGAGATAATTGGAAACCTAAATATACTAGGGGTTTGGTTAATATCAGTAGCATCGTCCTCAATAGAGCTCAACCCTTGGGCAGCCATTTCATGGGTATGATTTGAAGCTGACTGTGTGGGCAGTGGAATTTTCTTTAACTGCTCAATTGATCGTCGACGCTCTGCTCTTCTCTCTGCAAGGAGTAGATCCATATCTACCTCCTTGGTGGATTTCTTAAAAAATTTATCTAATGGGCCAAGAACAGAGATTCCTACACCTGGGGGAGCAGAATGACTCATATCAAAAGAGCACAGGTTAAGCTTTCACAACCCAATGATAGAAACTTAATACACTACTAACAGAAGACAAAGAGGTGATCAGTGACACAGTATGCAAAAACAAGATGAAAATGACCTGGCCCAGCCCAGCCTCCTTCGGCCCCGGACGGCCACAGACGGTCCCGCCCTTGTCCCGGGCTTCTCCCGGCGCCCTCCCGCGCGCTCCTGCGAAGCGGGAATTATGTTCAGTTTTATTCGCTGTTAGTACCTGTCATTGGTTGGTGGACAGGGGGGCGTGGCCAGCGGGGAGAGCAGCCCAGGTGTGTGGAATGGGCGCGCAGGGGCTCCTGGAGACTGGAGTCCCTGCCTGTGCTCGCAGCCCCGCCGGCTCTTCTACCTGCCCGCGCCTCGATACTGGCTCCCACTGAAACTGCTGCCTCAGAGTCACGAGGCGCTGCGGGACCCGCAAAGCGGGTCCGGCGAGGTCGTCAAAGTCTTGGGGAGTTTAGAACTGCAGAATTCCTTCTGGGGAGGTCGCTTCCATCCAGTGAGCACTTGGCGGCAAGAAAACAGTTTAAAGGTAATCCAAGGGTTCTGTGCAAACAACCGGCTTTTCAGCAAGGAAGCGGGGGGCGTGGCCAGCGGGGAGAGCAGCCCAGGTGTGTGGAATGGGCGCGCAGGGGCTCCTGGAGACTGGAGTCCCTGCCTGTGCTCGCAGCCCCGCCGGCTCTTCTACCTGCCCGCGCCTCGATACTGGCTCCCACTGAAACTGCTGCCTCAGAGTCACGAGGCGTTGCGGGACCCGCGAAGCGGGTCCGGCGAGGTCGTCAAAGTCCTGGGGAGTTTAGAACTGCAGAATTCCCTCTGGGGAGGTCGCTTCCATCCAGTGAGCACTTGGCGGCAAGAAAACAGTTTAAAGGTAATCCAAGGGTTCTGTGCAAACAACCAGCTTTTCAGCGAGGAAGCGGGGGCGTGGCCAGCGGGGAGAGCAGCCCAGGTGTGTGGAATGGGCGCGCAGGGGCTCCTGGAGACTGGAGTCCCTGCCTGTGCTCGCAGCCCCGCCGGCTCTTCTACCTGCCCGCGCCTCGATACTGGCTCCCACTGAAACTGCTGCCTCAGAGTCACGAGGCGCTGCGGGACCCGCGAAGCGGGTCCGGCGTGGTCGTCAAAGTCCTGGGGAGTTTAGAACTGCAGAATTCCCTCTGGGGAGGTCGCTTCCATCCAGTGAGCACTTGGCGGCAAGAAAACAGTTTAAAGGTAATCCAAGGGTTCTGTGCAAACAACCGGCTTTTCAGCGAGGAAGCGGGGGGCGTGGCCAGCGGGGAGAGCAGCCCAGGTGTGTGGAATGGGTGCGCAGGGGCTCCTGGAGACTGGAGTCCCTGCCTGTGCTCGCAGCCCCGCCGGCTCTTCTACCTGCCCGCGCCTCGATACTGGCTCCCACTGAAACTGCTGCCTCAGAGTCACGAGGCGCTGCGGGACCCGCGAAGCGGGTCCGGCGAGGTCGTCAAAGTCCTGGGGAGTTTAGAACTGCAGAATTCCCTCTGGGAAGGTCGCTTCCATCCAGTGAGCACTTGGCGGCAAGAAAACAGTTTAAAGGTAATCCCTACTGTTCTTGTCTCTACTCAAGCACGTCCACACATACAGTGAATGCCATTAAGGATTTCCTGGCTCTGTTACTCTTGTCGGTCCTCACTCCTGAAGAAGCCGAGGAATAAGGGTGGGTATCATAATGCAGGAGATGAGGAGACACTGAAGAGCATGGGGAGGAAGAAAATTCATGTGACGGATGGGCTCCGCATTGTGTTCTAAGTCACATACACTGAAAAGTTAGCTAAACATACATGCCATATCCTGCCCTCAACTCAGGAGGCACTATTGGTGCCTTTACTCACAACAGGGAGGCCAGCACATGACTGTAAAGCATATAGACCATTGTTGAACCTTAACATCAACTATGAAGTCCTTAGCTAAACCCTCATAACCAGACACCTCCCTTCATGATGAAACTAGTCCACCCAAAAGAAGCAGGATTTCTTCCTGGCTACAACACACCAACTAATATTAGAAGTCTCTTGACCCTACTGGTGGCTAATACTTGAGACCATGGGGAAGCTGCAGTGTTTGCAGTAGATATAGAGAAAGCCTTTAACAGGTTAGATTGGGACTTTCTTTATAGTATGGTGGAGCGCCTGCAGTTAGGGAGTGGTTTACCTAGTTATGGCCTCCAACACTTACAAATCGGTCACCTGTTTATATTGGGGATCATGGAAATTGTGATGCAGCACGAGATGCCCTACGGACCTGCTGGGAGAAGGACCTGGTGATTCCTAAACCCAAGTACTGCTGGGTGACTTTTTGGAGTGTTACAGAATGCCCAGCTGCTATGGGATCCCGAACCACAGTTTGGCATAGGGAACTTGAGAAATGGGCAGGATATGAAAGTGGGGTGCGGCTTCAGGAGGCCAGACAGGGGGATGGTACCAGAAGGTGGCCAGTGCCTGGGAGGTATTATTAGACTGCTTAAAGAATCCATACCCCTCGTCTCAGGTGGCATCCCCAGGAAACCCTATAAGCCCTAGCCATTAATTGAGACACCTATCTTCATTACAATTCTACCCTTTGCTTGGGGGACCTTAATGTTTTACCTTCATGATGCTGACTACAGCTGACCCCTACTTTTAATTTGCTGATTGCAAAAATCCACACTGGGACGTGTATTTGATGTGTTGATTATTGGGTATGACCCGGGAATGGTGAGTGGGGGATTTGGTTGGGTATTTGTGGGGTACTACAGTTGGATATGCATTGTTGGTGATTGCTTGATGCCTCTTTTTTGATCAATGTATGATGCTGCTTTGATACTCAATAAAAATGGCTTAAAAAAAAGGTAGCTTCAGTGAAGCCACTAAACTTTGCTGAGTAGGTCCCATGTTTATTCTGCCTGCACAGCAAACAATTTTTGTTTTCAAGAAACATCCTTCCAAAGCAGAAGTTTGTTTCTTGAAAAATGAAAAACAACAGTGGCCTTGATGAGCACGGATTTTACTCTGAGCATCATGATCATAGTTCTATTTACCTGTCTGGGACTGGCATGTACTTCCTGGGTAAGCACATCTAGTGAGAGGTGCCCCACTCTAAATAGGGCAAGGTGATTATCACTGTGACCTGGTGGCCTAGTGATGAATAGGGTGCCAGGTCTGAGGTTTACGCCAACTGGGGCTTCACTGGCAAACATTTAAGGTCTGATTTATAGTTTGGCATGGAGGGTACTCCATCAAAGCGATGATGGAGTAACCTCTCCACCAAACTGAAGGTTTGACCAACTGATTTCTAGATTGGAGAAACATAAGTATCTGTTGCTGAGATTTATGTCCAGTAGCCCAACGGAGTTAAAGCCTGTGGAGGTTTGGCCATTCAAGGGCAGGCCAAATTTAGAGTGTCCTGTTGAAAGACTAGTTTTTACTTTTCCTTATAATCGTGAAAAATATGGCAGTAAGGGACATTAAAAACATTTATATGGCCCTCATTCCCTGTGAAAATATATCATGCTTTAAAGGATCATGAGCATTTTTTCAAGAAAACAAAAACATAAAATAAAGTTGGACTGATAGTATCATCATTTTGACAGTACCTTCCATGAAACTTTGAAAAACATTGACAGGAACCGCTGTGACATGAGTTCTGCCAAAGGTAAGAGATATCCAGTTGACCAACAGACACCTCTAAATTTGGAGAACTGTTACTTCATGTGGCTGGCTAAAAATTTTACTCCATCACCTTGATGGAGTAAATAACGTATTCCAAACTTTAAATAAGACCCTTAGTGAGTCCCTCACCTCTGAATGAGCTCTGAGAGCTGTGAGTTTGGAGAAGATGGTAACCACGCCACTTGTGGGCAAGTCTAACTCATCCTTGAGTACCATTGTGCATTTTGAAGTGATGTAACAAAATATGCTACTTTTATTGAACATTTTCATGTATTCAGGGGAGGGGCTCCCAAAAATTGAGGTAAGTCAGCTGCATAAGGGTGCATGCAGTAGGAAGTGGCAGCAAAAAAGGAAATGACTAAAAAATAAAAAAAATCTTTCAGGTTGCAATTTCAGGGATCTCAAAATATGGCTCCCACAAGACTTTAAATGAGCCCATAAGTGTGTTAAACAATCTTAATGTGTTTGGGAGAATACTATCAATAGTTTCAGTGGGCATTTTTTGCAGATGAGACATTTGTTTTCCGAGCCCAGGATAGCAGTGCATTTACACAAGAAACAGGGCATTAAGAGCCCATATTTTCATACATTTTACACTGGGTTTTCAATCACAAATGTAAACCAACCCAGCACAAAACGTTTTTTTAATTTACTTTCCAGCGTAAAATTTGCTTTGTCCTGGAAAGTTGCCTGAACCTAATGCAAAGTTGCAGAAGCTATGCTTTATTTTCTCTGGGTCAAGTGGGTGTTCCATGGCTGGTACATGGGTATTCCCATGCAATCACCCATGGTATTTCACATGAAACCCTATCTACTAATAATAGTGGACATGGTTTTTATGCCAAAGATTAACTCCACTATGGAGCAGGCGTTAAAAAAGAGAAGTGCTTTTATTTCTCCTAAATTCCCCCCCTTGAGCATGTGTGCTGCACTGTAGAGAACACATCCAAAGTGGGAAAAGTATTAAAGGTGGTCTAAGCATAGTAGTTTGTACTAGAAGGGGACCCTTGCGGTACAAAAACCTAAGCTAGACATCACACACACACTAGCACTATGGTGCAAAGGTGTATGACTGATTGCGCACCATTGCAAGGGAAGAAGCAGGATAGTGGCAAATCTCTGCTGTGACACTTTCCTGCTTTCTACTATCACAGAACGAAGCACAGCAGGTTTTCGTGCTGCACTGCATTCCGACATCTTTGTAAATCTTGGCCTAAGTGTAACCCTCTCAAAGGTTTGCTGGAGGTGCATGTCGGAGATTCACAATGTTAAAATGAAACAGGTGCGAAAGGGTTTTTCAAAGGATTGTTCAACTAATGATAACAAATGAAGAGCATATTCCTAATCGAGCTAAGACCACAAAGTCGTACTTTAGTAGTAGAAACATATCCAGGCACAGCTATGATTATTATTATTATATTTAAATTTATACAGCGCACAGCTACCCGGAGGTTTCCCGGCGCTAAACAAGAGAGAAAGGACGGGGTAGTTGCAATAGGACGAACTCTGGAGAACATAGAGGGTCTATAGGTTAAATAACCAGGTCTTGAGGTCTCTGCGGAACCTTAGATAGCAGGATTCAGAATGTAAGGAAAGAGGAAGGGCATTCCACAGGAAAGGGGCTAAGTAAGCGAATGAGCGGCCGCCCATTCTGGCTCTCCTAATGCGAGGCACCATGATAGTCTGTAATAAACTTACAGTATCCAAGCGTTGTAAAAGAACAGTCAGGGAATTCCTTACATATATATCACATGCTTCTCACGAGTTACACTAGTGCAAAATGTTCAGTGTTGGGCTCTACCACAGTAAGTAACAAAATGTACTACTGTGTAGGGCTATATCTTACTAATACTGGGATGATGGGGCAGGGTGTTAGGATTCGGTCCCCAGTCCTCTTTTGATGACCATATCTTCGCCGTCACATGACACGCCAGCTGTATAAAAGGGAGTCATATCATAGTGTCGTTGCTTGTTATTGCTAACCTGTGGGTTCCCGCTATCTTGGTTCCTGTGAAGCTGTTGGTTGCTGCTGATTCTCACGGGCTCGTGAGAATCGTTGGAGTATTGCCTTTTTACCCTACCCCTTGCCCTGAGTCCCGCTGTTGTTAACTACCTGTTTCCTCCCTCCTGTTCCCTGGTTTCCCCTTCCCGTGTCCCTGTAGTTAGTTAGTTAGTTTACTTGCTTTTGTTTCCCCCGTCTCTTGTTAGAGATTCGCCAACGACATCCAGGGGCTCCTGTTTGTCAGAAACTATTTGGCGTCTTTTTTCTTTTGTACCCGAGACGTTGGAAGACCAAAAAGTAACGGACGCTAGGCGTTCACGTTGTATACAAGTCTTGTGGTAACCGTTCCGCCTCGTTATGGGCGGATATGACGTTTGAGCCGTATCCCGGCTGGGATTGCCTTTCGGTCATTTTCCCGAGAGACGAGTTGTCATCGTTTCTCAACACCCTAGGTTATCCCCTTCACTCCCCTTTTTTGAGGCACAGGGGTTTTTTGTTCATGCACGTTATTTCGGCATGTTTTTTACCCTGTGAAATCCCTTCATGCCCAAACCTAAACACCCGAATAACTAGTCTTGTTTTTGCAAGATAAACCCCCTCGGAGCAAACCCTGCATTTGTTTCTGGTAAGTGAATGTGTGGTGAATTGCTGGATATGGTCTTATGTTACAAAGGTAGGATTGGGGACTGAAAGTTATTGTGTGGTGTATCTTTTTGTTTCCCTGTCTATGCAGGTGCGGAAGCGAGGAGGAGGGTGTTATTTTGATCTACGCTCTACAGGGGTGGAAGGTTTGGTGCCTTTATTTCCACCCCCTTTTCTGGTTCATCGGTTTACTCATCTGTAACATCTAGTGAGTGACCGGTGAGTCGGGGAAGTGGTTGGGACACGCCTCGTTCCTGCAGTGTGTGGGTTGGGCAGGAGCCTAACACAGGGTTTGAGTATGAGACTCATCACTGCCGTGGAACCAACAAAGGGCCTGATTACAATGTTGTTTGGAAACTGTCCTGAATGAATTGGATCTGGAATAGTTTCCAAATTAATCAGGTCGTGTGAGTTCGGACTCCCGATTATGATGCCTACCAACATCGTTCGGTCAGACTCACATTGACTTCAATGGGAGCCTGTTTACTGTACGCAAACACAGGCTTCCATTGAGAAAATGGGGGGTTGGGGAAAACCTTGCACTTTGTGAAGGGCACCCCATTGTGCCTGCCACATTGCGTATGGTTGGGAAGAGGGGTCCCTTGGGTACCACCATGGGTCGCATTGGGATGCCTCTGGGTGAAATGAGGCCCGCAATGGGCCTCCAAAGACTGATTCTGAAAGCGGTTTCATCTCGGGCAAACTGAATTGGAACGGCAGTCCGAATCGGTAATTGTCATCGCTCGTCCATAGACTGGGTCCGTAGATCTGTACGAATGGGATCTGAAAGCCTCGGACTGTCCGGATGCCTTTCGCAACTGATTCGGTCTGCTCGAACGAGTTCTGGGCCTCATAATAGGTAGTTGGGAAATCTGTACAATTCGGTAGGAAACAAGGGTTCCAAATCGGATTCAACAATACTGAATCCCATCTGGAGCACTTCCTAACAACATCGTAATTGGCCCTTAAAAGATGATGCGATTGAGGAAACCACTTTTTGCAGTTGTCATGTTCAAAATGAGTATACTTGAATATAGGAATCATAAGATCTGCCCTTCTTGAATTTGGGATAGGGACAGTGTCAGGTTTTGCCAATCCAACTCTCATCCAGCTCAATGTGTGCTAGTCATCTACTGCAGTCGGTTTGGGGGATGCAGGTTAGGTTTTGATGGGTTCAAAGTAGCAATCACTGCCATAATGTTGCGGGTGCTCCAGAAAAACTTCCAAGGTTGCAGGTCTAGTCCCTCGCAAGCCAATGCTGACGTGAGGACAGACTCGACAGTTAAGAGTGGTGGCAGTGCTCGAAGCTGTGCACTTGGCCAACGATTCCTGAAAGAGTATACCTTGCGTTTATTCTAGTCAGTCAGGAGTCAGAGTAGGGATTTCATTTCTTAGTGTCTACTTAGTTATAGACTAGGTTATTATCGTACGAGTATGCTGAGTAAGCTAGATATAATTATTTAGGTTTAAAATAATAGTGATTGGGTTCTAGTCCCACCAAGCAAAGAGTACCAAGAACAAAATAATTCACTCACCTGTTCTTTACATGACATTGGCGTCTTTGAAGAGTCATCAGTCTTCAGAACTGCAAGTACACTAATAGGCAAATGAAGAAAAATTATGTTTTATAAAATGCAAAAGAATGTTTAAACATTACAAATACTGAGAGTAGAACTTATCTGTTATCTAATAATCTAAATACAAAAATGGCAAATAAGAAGAGAGGCAAAGGTCTTATCTTCACAGGGTAAGAGAGAACACAGAAAGGGTAATATTGAGCACAGAAAGAGTATCGAGTATAGAGGTTAATAACATTGTGTTGTTTTCAATTACAGTTCACACAAGAAGTTTTACACCAGAAACAGTGCAGACGGTGCAGTGCGTGGGTGTGGAAGTGAATCCCTGGAGCAAGACAGTCTCTTTTCTGTACCCTTCCCCTTTCTCCCAACTGGGTTAATGCGAGTACTTGTTATATGAGAGCCCAGGTGGAGGTCTGTGGGGGGAATTCGAAACTCTAAACATTGTGCTCCAGTGAGTGCTTGGAGAGGTTTGTGAGTATACAAGTAGGGCCTTGACAGAGTGAAGTGCCCACTTGTAAGACTTACCTGAGTAGAATGGCTTAGGGTTATGATTTAAAATGTTTAGGTAAAATTCTAGAAGTAATACAGCAAGATTTAATGGCCGTTAGATAGGAGAACAAGACCTTGAAGTCTGAAATAGATGCCTCAAGAAGAGAAACTTTAGAGTTGGCAGTCAAGTGGAGGCATGAGAGGTCGGGAGTCAAATTTCACCCTTCCTCTTCTAGTGCAGCTACACTGGGTAACAGTACCGTCCTTAATCCAGGAAGAACCACACAAGTAAGAGGTCCTCTTTCCAAAAAGGAGAAGGAGAAGGGAAGGCAAAATAATCTCTGTCGCTACTGTGGTACGAGTGGGCATTTTGTAAAAGGTTGTCCAAAAAAGCCTAAAATTTGCAAGAAGGAAAACATGCAGCACCACCAGTAGGAGGAGATGGACTGGTGGATGCAAAACTAGAAACAACTCTTAATAGCCATCAAGTTGCGAATACCTTGCAGTCTTCTGCTCCACATTTAAGTTTAAACGATAACCATGAAATTCAGAGAAAAGACCCTTCAAGGAGTAATTGTGATTTTGGAATCTGGTGCAACTTGGAATTTCAGTGATCTCAAATTTGCGTCCAAAGTGGGATTTGAGGCAATTCAAAAGACAAAGAGTGAAGCAATAAGGACTGTGCATGGAAAAAATGTATCGTCTGGACCCATCGTCAGTCATACCGAGCCTGTTGAATTGATCACCACTGAGGGCCATCGTGAAAAAAACTCTATGTAACCTGATTGAAGCTCCTCAATTCAAAATCATTCTGGGATTACCTTGGTTAACAGAACATAAGCCTACCTTCAATTGAAGTGAGAGAACAGTGGTTTTAGACTTCAATTATTGCACTGCGGTTTGCTATCACAGAAGGAATAAGAATAAGAAAGAGAATCCAGCCACTCTCCTGTGCTAGAGATGATGGTATTTGCGGTCCAAACCATGGAACTCCCTGAAGAGTATCAAGAATTTGCAGATGCGTTTAACAAAACTGAAGCTAAAAAACTGCTACTGCATCAATCTTACAATTGTAAGATTGATTTGGAACCATGGGTAAATCTACCCTGTAGTCGAATCTACACACTCACAAAAGTGGAGAACAAGTATCTGAAGTATTATTTGCACCAATTTCAGGAAAATGGGTTCCTTAGACCTTCACAGTGTCCTCTCTCTGTGTCACTCTTCTTCATTCCATAGAAATCTGGTGAGTTGAGAGCTTATATTGACAATTGAGCACTAAATAAAATAACCATCAAGAATTGATACCCTTTACTATAGAGCTCAGTCTTACTGGATCAATTGGGACGAGTGCAATAGTAACCTTCTCACGCTAGCTGTGGTGCTTGGTTAAGGACTTTTGCCCCCTTTAAAAATTGTTTTTACTGCTCTAACCTGTTCTCTGTACTTTGAGTATTTTACTTGTTAATTGGCCATTGGCTCCCTCCCCTCTGCTTCTCTGTGCCTCAGCCCCTACCCCGGTCCACCACGGGGGTGCATGATGGTTGTGGAGGGTAGAGCAGGCTGGCGGACTCTCACTTCCGGTCTCACCGAGCTGAAGAGTCACGGGTTAGCAGTCCAGCGCTAACAGCACAGCTGCTACTTAATAGACGTGCCATTTTCAACCCACAGCGGATGCGCGCAGTGGACGTGCCAAAAGCGCACCAAAGGCAAGCCTGTCTGCGCCCGTCAGCGCCCGTTCTGCGGCCAGTGCCAGCCATTCTGCCGGTTGCCCCGCCGGTGCACGAATCCATTGGTCCAGGTCCCAATTATTGGAAATCAAAACCAATGGATGCAACACGCTATCGCTATGTAAGTTTTCAGGGTCTTTTAATACACATTTTAACTGTGTCACATGTTCATTCTCTTTTAAGCCAGGTCCTAATGTGCAATCTAGACTATTTCCCCCTCCAGTCTGACCTGCAGTTGAGCGCACAGGCCTCTCTCTAAACATCAAGGAGTGCCTGCTCAACAGTAGATCACTAACCCGTCATTCGAGAGATATCTGGCTATCCCGCACAACTCGTGCTTGGGACTTAATGTTCCTAACTGAAACTTGGGTAAAAGACTCCGCAAATCCTGACCTTAACCCTGTCATCCCCCCTGACTATCGTTTTGTGGGGATTAATCGTACTAGCACCAAGGTGGGTGTGATTCTACGCTCAGGCTGGAAGATCATATTTAGGAAGCTCTCTAACAGTGGCCCTTTAGAAGCCATGTATTTCAGTATCTTCGAAGCCGCAAATTCTATTTTGGCAAGTATTCTTTTATACATACCTTCTGCGCCCCCAATCGCTTAGTGATTTTTATTCTACGGCTGCTTACCTATCGCTTAAACGCTCCAATTTCACTATATTAGGTGACTTTACCCTGCATGTGGTTGATACCTCTTGCACCAAAGCGGGGCTGCTCCTGGACACTATGGAGGGCCTCAATCTGACTCAGTGGGTTAGTGGTCCCACTCATTTGGCTGGCCATATGCTGGACTTATTATTCATTATTCATCCTAATTTCACCACAACCTCTCGCCTTCCTCTCACCTGGTCAAATAATTTCCTAGTTCCATTTAGTCTGGTTATAACTCCTCGCGCTGGCATACCAGGAAATGGTTCAAAGTCACCTGATAATCGCTGGCCTCTGCACTTTCTCACTGTTCTTGGCAGTCAGTAGGGGATTTAGATACTGATGTCTCAAAGTTTTATGCCTGGATATCCTTAGCCAGTGACGCTATCGCCCCGGTGCAACCGATAATTTCCTCTAGATTAAAACCTTCAGCCCCTTGGTTCTCCATATAGGGCTGCCATTAAGATATTCCACAAACTGAAACATACTGTGATGAGGAAACACTTCATTAAGAAAGTCAGCTCTGCTGATAATGCCTCAAAAACTGTGTTCAAAATAGGGAAAGAGTTTTCCAAACTAATGGTATTATCTAGCTCGTCCCCCCCCCCCGTAGCCAAGGACTTTGTGATGGGTTATCTAACTTCTTTCACGCAAAATTTTTAGATATTTTTTCTACTTTCAATCCATCCATGGATGCCCCAGTCCTTGACCTCTCTGTAAAAAATGTTGGCATGTAAATCAGGCTCCCCTTTGGACCCCTGTCCAGCACTCCTATTTAGTTCACTTGCCCCTCTTATCATATCTCAGCTGGACTTGATCTGGTACACGTCATTACAAACTGGGCATTTCCCTTTGTCTTGGAAACAGGCCATGCTTATCCCTATTTTAAAAAAGCCTGAAGCCGACCCATTGGTGTTCAGCAACTATCGGCCTATTTCCCTTTTACCCAAACCAGCCAAAATCCTGGAGAAAGTAGTGCAAGCACAACTCTCTAACTACCTGGAGGCCAGACAACTTCTCCATGACTTGCAGTCTGGTTTTAGATCCGGCTATAGTACCAAGACTGCACTTCTGGAGGTAGCAGAGACTATCCGCGAAGTCGTGGACGCAGGTGATGCAGCAATGTAAGTGCTCCTCGATCTGTCTGCAGCATTCAATACGGTCTTTCATGCCATATTGATTGAAAGACTGTATAGTCTTGGGATTCAGGGCACCCCCCCGGCTTGGATTTGATCTTTTCTTAGTGGTCGTACTCAACAGGGCCTTTTGCCCCGGAGAAGAAGCAGCTTAGTTGTGGTGTCCCTCATGGCTCTGCCCTGAAAGCGCACTGTTTTTCAATGTTTACCTTTTGCCGCTGACCACGGTGGCAGAATCTTGTGGGGTCAGAGTGATGCTGAGGACACGCAAGTAGTATTTTCGTTTAGAGATCACTCTGACGTTAGTTTTTCTACCTTCAGACTCTGCCTGAGCAGCATCTTCTCCTGGATGTCACTTAATACTCTCAGGCTCAACTCAGATAAAACTGAGGTGTTGTTTTTTAATCAAAACTCTGCCCCTGCTTTGGTGGCCACTTGAATTGAACCCTCTCCCTACGCCTATGGAATCTGCTAGGAAACTTGGTTTCCTATTTGACAACGAATTGTCGTGCAAGGCGCAAATAAATAAGGTCACATCTGCAAGTTTTGGTAAACTTTGCATAATCTGTAAAAGTCTTCCTTTTGTTCCCTTGGACTCTCGCCGGACCATTATTCATTCCTTTATAACTTCACATCTGGATTATGCGAACAGCCTGTATGTTGCAACACCAGCCTATTTGGTCCATCGTCTGCAGATTGTACAGAATGTGGCTGCAAGAATGATTTGTAACATCCCTTATCGTCACTCAATTTCTCCTCACTTGAAAAAGTTACACTGGCTGCCCATGACTAGTCGCATACAGTTCAAATGCCTGGTCCTGGCATTTAGAGCAATGTAGGGTCAGATGCCTGCCTATCTTAGAGCTAGACTCAAGCATGTACAATCCAATCGATCTCTTGGATCGAATCATCTTCGTCTCTTATGTCTTCCCCGTTTTTGTTGCTCTTGAATGGGGGGCAGGGCTTTCGCAGTTATTACTGCTCAATCTTGGAACAGCTTGCCATCGTTCCTTTGTATGACAGAATCAGAATGCTTATTTCAACGTAATTTAAAAACTTGCCTGTTTTCCCTTCTTTAATCACCCTGAGACACGTGCAACTGCATACCCTCCATAGCACTGGGGCAACCCAGTTGGGGGTAGCTGTGCGCTTTATAAGTTTCTAAATAAATAAATAAATAAATTGAAGGCTGCGAAGACTTTTACAAAATTCGACTTGCGGGTGCCTATCATCTTGTCAGAGTGCGAGAAGGGGACTCTTGGAAAATGTCCTTCAGAACCAAATATGGCTTATATGAATATCAGGTAATGCCATATGGACTCTGTAACGCCCCAGCGACCTTCTAACACTTTATAAACGACGTGTTAAAGGAATTCATTGACCAGTGTGCCATTGTGTACAATGACAATATCTTGATCTATTCGTCTACAGAAGAGGAACATCAATTGCAAGAAAAAATTATTTGACAGCGATTGAGAGAAACGGTCTGTACGCCAAGTTGGAGAAATTTGCCTTTGGAGTTAAATCTGTGGATTTCCTAGGGTTTATCATTGTGCCTGCAGGTTTCACTTTTACCATGAATGGAAAGAAGGTTGAGGCAGTACTCTACTAGACTTCACCTGCTACCGTGAAGGAGATTCAAAGATTTATTAGCTTTGTCAACTTCTACTAAAGATTCATTAATGATTTTTCTCAGAAGGTCATACCCATCATCAAACTGTTGAAAAAAGGAACTCCTTTCTGATGGACGGTTGATGCAGAAGAGGCCTTTCAGTCGTTGAAGAACTGTTTTACCACTGCACCTATCCTACTCCATTGAGACCCAAGTCAGCAATTTTATGTGGAAACAGATGCCACGGAACAAGCAATTAGAGGAGTATTGTCGTAACAACGTAAAAGATACGGGACAGTTGCAACCCATCCCGTATCATTCAAGAAAATTGCTTCCTGCAGAAATAAACTATATGATTACTGAAGAAAGAATAATTAGCTACCAAGGATGCATACCAGGAGTGGCGTCATTCCCTCTTAGGTGCATAACATTTAGTAACAGTGTTTACATACCACCGAAATGTGCAATTTTTTAAATCAGCAAGAACCCTAACTCCCCAGCAACTACAATGGTCATTATATTTCGCTGACTACGACTTTTTCATCACTTACTGACCAGGCAAGAATAATGGAAAAGCTAATGCATTGTCCAGAAAAAGACACGGAAGGAAAGAAAACATTAGTGGATGAACAGAGAATCATTCCAGAAGACCAAATAATCGGGCCATGGTTAAGAAATCTATTGAAGAAAAATCAGAAAAGAAATGATGTTAGAGGAAATGCAAAAACGGGTTGGAGAAAACCCAATGAGAGAAATTCACCAGCAGCTGCCCTATCATGCGGAACACTTGTATGTGCCAACCTGTGAGCTCCAACAGCAGGCATTGTTTGACTGTCATGATAGTCCCTTGGCTGGTCATCAAGGAATTCATTGCACAGAAGAGTTATGGAAAAGACAGTTTTGGTGACCAAGTTTAATAAAAGATGTTCAACAATATGTATGATGATGTGAGATTTGTGCACAAGGAAATTAGGATTGAACGTCATATCTAGGTCTTTTGCAACCTTCGCCTACCCCTCCTCACCCTTGGTACACTGTCACCAAGGATTTAATCATAGATTTGCCCTCTAGTCAGGGGTATAATTCCATTTTAGTAATGGCAGATGTCTTCTCTAAAACGGCTTCGTTTGTAGCCTTGAAAGGGAACCCAAATGCAAAACAGTTAGCCACTCAGTTCAGTTACCATTTAATTAAGATTCACAGAATCCTTAAGATACTGATTACTGATCGAAGACCTCAATTCATCTCTCACTATTGTAAAACCTTCACTAACAAACTAGGCATAGAAACTAGATACTCCTCCAGTTTTCACACACGGACTGATGGTCAATCTGAAAGAACCAATCAAGAGTTAGAGAAATACTTACGGTTGGTTCTGTTAGATCAGCAAGAGGATTGGCCCTATATCCTCTGAACCGCAGAGTTTGCACAAAACAGTGCATGAAATGCTTCTACTGGGTTTTCCCCCTTCTAACTAAACTATGGGAGGCACCTGAATACATCAGTAGCTTTCCAAGAGGTAACTGTGCCAGCAGTGCAAGATTTAGTTCAAATGCTAACCGTAATCTGCAACTAGAAATTTTTTCTCAAGCTAAGGAACGCTATAGAGTAAGTGCAGATAAAAATAGATGACCAGGTTTAGATTTGCAGTTAGGAGAGAAGGTCTGGTTAAGCACTAAGAATCTGAGGCTTAGAGGAAATAGAATATTTCAACCTTGCTTCGTAGGTCCTTACCCAGTAGAACAAGCAATACATCCAGTGACTTACCAACTGAAACTCCATCCACAGGTCAAAATACATCTTGTCTTTCATGTATCTCTGTTGAAGAAAATGTCACCCCACTTCAATAAATCAAAACTCCCAAAACCATTGTTGATCAAAGGAAAAGATGAATATGAGGTTATAAAGATCTTAGATTCCAAGAAAGTTTGAGGTAAAATACACTATCTAATTGATTGGAAAGTGTTAGAAATGGAGATTCCCGGTAGGCTAGGGCATGCATCAAAGCCAGGCAGAACCCCCCTATTCTAGTCAGGGCAAGGGAGTTACAAACTGAAGATAACCACTGCTCACCCTCTTGGTAGTTTGCACGAGCAGTCAGGCATATCCCAGAGGCAATGTGTGATTCATTTGCGAACACAGTAGCGACACACTAGGCACACTACAAAAGACAAGGGTATATAGAAATATAATTTGTATTGTGTAAAACACATTAGAATCACCATCACAGATATATAAACTGTGCCAACTGGCACCAGGTCATAATTTACAGGGGACTATGTACAAGGCCGTGCCAATCAGGTCGCTGCCCGAACCACCACAAAAGTACACGTAATAAATGTAAAACAACCAGTAACTACTGGCAAGATCATGAACTTAGCGTCATCACATTAGCATGAGGCATAAACACATTAGATCAGGTATGAGCCTAAACCACCATAGCAAGATATTAGGTCTACATCACATCACATTAGGTATAAATCATGAACACCAGAATAAGGGTAACAAGTAACTATTAGCTAGGGCTGCCCCTGGAACAACACATTATGCCTAAACTTCATTAGTGCACATCGGGAACTACGAGCACTGTGCCCGTGGTACAATAGAATCACTGCTAGAAAATGAGTTACCACATATGCCTTTACATCAGGGCAATACAGTCATGACTCGATATGTATGTGATGCAAGAACCCAGGCAATGTGGCCCCTACGCACATACCCACATCAGGTCATAAACTGGAGTAGTTACCATCTCCCAGGAACTCTCCTGGTCGAGCAGGCATTCCCCCACAGTGCAGCTCCCACTAATTCACGCGACAGCTGTGTGAATTAGCCTGTGGCACTATGGCGCCTGGGGAGCCCCTACTCTGGGACTCCGAAGGAAAAAGAAGCCCACAAGTTGTAACAGCCCAAGGTTTAAACTGTGGCCCTTCACCACTGTGGCATGGGAGAGCCACACTCCGGGACTCTAGGAAAAGAATAACCCAAAAACATTGCAGCGGCCCGCAACTGCAGTGCCTCTGTGTAGCCAGACATACCACTGGCACTACTGTTCGCACTGGAGCCCAACTCTGGGACTCTGGGATGCAACAACCAGATTCATCCACCAACGCTGGTGCATCCCGCTGTCCTGCGGGCCGCTCAGGTGAACAGGTAATATGCCTCACTCTCGATCTCCACACCAACCCCACTCACCAGCAGTCCTGGATCTCCTCGGGTCATCCGCTGCGGGCTCGCCTCTCTCGCTCACTGTGGCCACTCGGGGCCTCGGCAACTTCCTGGTTCCGGGGCAGCCCCACCCACAGCCAAGCAGTGCATGCTTGACTTCCTCCTCTCGGCGGTTCGGGGCGCGGCGGTGATTCCTCCTCACGAGAGCGGGGTGGGCACCCCCATAACTCCAAGACAATTGCAGGGTGGGCACCCACCATCAAAAGGCATACAACCGTGGAGTAGGCTCCCACTAAAGGCATAAAGCAGCAGAGTAGGTTCAGCTAGTAACATAAGCAGAAAAACGTGGGGTGGGCACCCACGAGTATAACTGAGCATGAATGCGGGGTAGTTACCCATGAAAAGTGGCAAAATATGTGTTGGGCTCCTGCTGGATTCAAGAGCGCAGGAGGGATCCCACACGCTGGGATTCCCCCGTACCACGTTGGCGGCACTGCGCTGCAGGCCACCAGCTCCCCTTCTTGTCCTGGGTAAAATATAGCACTATGAGGGTGCTGGAAAGCTGCCAGAATTCCAGGAATTAAAAGATAGCACTCCTCTTCTCCTGGAGCACAGTCCTAGGGCTCAGGCTGTGCAGGGACCAGCAGGCAGTAGGGTAGCTCAGCCAAAACGTGTAGCAGGTCCTAGGAACAGTCTTAAGTCAGCAAGATGGTAATCCTCCTGGCGCAGCAGTCTTTACTCCAGCAAAAGTCTCTTCATGGTCCAGTAGAAGGCAGAGGGGCACAGTTGAGAACAGGTAGGCCAGCACTCCGGGACCCCCAGGAGCTAGCAGCTGGGTCCTGAAGTGGTTCCTCCCGGCAGTTTCCTCCTAGTAAGCGCAAGCACAGCAACAACATAGGTTCACATCCCCTCTATTTTTAATACATTTCTTCTTTGTCTGCCCCCTTCTAGAAGCTTCTGGAAGGGTCTTGGAGGTTCCAGTCCCAACTGGTTCTGGGAGGGGTATCAATCACTTTGTTTACCAGGCTTTCCTCCTCCTTTGTGAGCTGGGGCTGGGTCATCAGACACACCACAGGGGGCGGAGCCAGCATTGTACAGGGCAGGCACAGATCTATTCAGGGACAGGGAACTTCTCCTCCCACTACTCCAATTGCAGATCTTCTATTCAGGCTAGTGCTGACTCATCATGACCTCCCTGGAGCCACCCACAACTTACCAGCCCCGGTCACTTTTAGAACAGACATGCAATACACCTCAAGCAGGCAGACATATAGCACACAGAAATGCCATCTTCTAAAAGTGGCATTCCTAAAATAGAGAAAATAAATCTGTGCACACCATTTAGCAGCATTTATTATTTCCATTCCAAACATACCAAATATGACATACATATTTTGTTCCATTTAGGAGTTATCTCATAAGGAGGGTTCCCAATTTTAGTCTATGAAGAGCCCTAAAACCACCAACACCATGTTAGAAAAAAGGCTAGGAGGATGGCAAAAAGTTCAGGGATAACCCTTCAAAAAGGGCCAAGTCCAACAGAAAGGCTACGGACACAAAGAAAGATCTTGGGAAGAACAATCTAACATTCATGCTTCTAGATTGGTTGAGGCCTTTCATCAACAGTATCTCCACAAGCCTCAGCTGGGAAGCTTAGCCTTGGAGAGGGGTACTGTCAGATTTCGCCAATCTAACTCTCATCCAGCTCAATGTGTGGCAGTCATCTACCAAAGTCATTTTGGGGGACCCAGGTTAGGTTTTCGTAGGCTTATAGAAGCAGGCGCTCACTCTCAGTCATTGCTGGTAGGTTCCAGGCTCTCCAGAAAAACTTCCAAGGTTGCCGGTCTAGTCTTTCGCAAGTTGATGCTCACACAAGATCAGACTCAGCAGTGAAGAGCGTTAGCAGCGTTCAAAGCCACGCACTTTACCAACGATTCCAGAGAGAGTATATGTTGTGTTTATTCTATTCAGTCAGAGTAGGGAATTTTTTTCTACAGGTCTACTTAGTTATAGACTAGGTTATTATCATACGAGTGCGTCAAGTAAGCTAGACAGAATTCATTAGGTTTTAAATAACAGTGATCTGGTTCTAGTCCCGCCAATCAAAGAGTCCCAAGAACAAAATAATTCACTCATCTGATCTTCACGTGACATTTGTGTCTTTGAAGAGTCATCAGTCTTTAGAACCGCAAGTACCCTAATAGCGGAAAGAAGAAAAACTATGTGTTATAAAATGCAAAAGAATGTTTAGACATTACAAGTATTGAGAGTAGAACTCCTCCATTCACTAAGAATCTACATTTTAAAAAAAGGCAAATAAGAAGAGAGGCAGAGGTCTCAGCTTCACAGGGTAATAGCGAGCACAGGAAGAGTAATTTTGAGCACAGAAAGAGTTTCGAGTGTAGAGGTTAATAACATTATGTCGTTTTCAATTACAGTTCACACAAGAAGTTTAACACAAGAAGCAGTGCAGAAGGTGCAGTGCTTGGGTGTAGAAGTGAACACCTGAAGCAAGGCAGTCTCTTCTCTATCCCCTTCCCCTTTCCCCGATGGGTTTCATGAGAGTAGTTGTTATATGAGAGCTCGCGTGGAGGTCTGTGTGGGGAATTCAGAACTATCACTCATGAGGATGGGGAGACACAACGCCCCAAAGCCAGTGGCACAGCTGTAAGCGATTTGCGCTTTCTTTTTAACGCACATTTTTGTCACAATTTTCTTTCAGTTTAACAATATTTTCTCATTAGAATCCATCTTTTGGCTCCACACGTATGGTATCATGCAATTTTCAACGTTTTCTTATGTTCAAAGTCGTCCATCTGGACCTTATTTAAGAACAAGCACAGACGCATTTAGTTCATATGAAGCAGTATTTTATTTGACCCAATGCATTTCAGGCGGAATCAGCCCTTCGTCGGGGATAACTAAAAAAGTTAATAAAACAAGCTTTAGTTTCCATTTCTCATTTTCGTAATCTACATAACACAATCCTAAAATGAGACATTGCACTCTGATTCCCATACATTCCCCCCAATTACTGTCTGGTAAATCTTTAATACCACCTATTGTGAACAGTCCCCGTTTATGTGGTACATTCAAACTGTTTATCTAGTTCGATGCCCTGCATTGTAGAAAACGAGTTTATCTGAAAACATCCTCCTCAGCCTTCAACTAACCCTCTCATCCGCCCAATGAGTCACTCTGATTTTACACGCACATTTTAACCATACTATCTACCCAACCACAGTGATCCTCCAACAAAATATGAATTATACTCCTTGTTTTTCTTCTGTATCGTATTCCCTTTATCTCAGGTTTAACTCCACCCACTACATGTTATTCATTTCACGTATTTACTCCTAGTACCCTAGTCTGCTTCTACCAACTCCTCTCTGACATACCTGCTTCATCTCTGTGGCCTCCACCTCCTCCTCTCACAGTGCCAGAAAAACCGATTTTACAAACATTTAAAAAACGCCGCTTTTTAAACTCGTTTTCGTGCACTGGCTCCTCTTCTAGTCAAAGACTCACCAACTGACTACCCCTCCCAGCTAAAACCACATTCACATTTCCTAATTCCTACATTTCCCATAATTCTTGAAACCGGGTTTTTAACATTCCAACCGGAAATTCGAAAGCAACAAATAAACCCATGTTCAACAACGTAAATATACTGTTACACACCAAAATTAATTTTTAGTCTCATTTAACACATGCATAATGTTTCGAATGTTTTGTCAATCATGTTAAATTCGTTTTTTTAAATGTTTGTAAAATCGTTTTTTCTGGCACTGAGAGAGGAGGAGGTGGATAAAAACACAGCGTAATATTATCTAAGGGTAACAGTTCATAGTTCAGGAGGATACCAAAGAATATTAAAGAAATGCTCACCTGAATATCGAACCCAAATATGTATTTCATACCTTTCATTACTAGACCCCAGAATTGCTGTAATCTAGGGCAATTTATTAACATATGCTCATTGTTAGCTTTATCCTTCCTGCACTTTGGGCAGCATGGAATAGTACCCTTTACAAATGTTGACAGTTTAAAAGGAGACCAATACACTCTGTGAAGAGAAAAGAGATGATTTCTCCTTAAATTGGCAGCTTGGACTTTAAAATATAGTAGGTCAAAAGATACTTGCCATATAGCTTCTGTGCTGACACTCGGCAAGCACTTGCCCCACAGCTGTGATGGAAGGATAAAGTCCCTGTTTACTAGATCTATCAGGAGCCAGTAAAGCTTTGCCACTTCTTTCTTGTTCCATTGTCTGGTTCTCAGAGCAGTCTCTAGATCATTTGTAAAACCAACTGATATATCAACTGCCTGGCACCAACTTTTTATTTGTATGTATTTGAATTTAGATAATTGATTATCCGTTATAAGCTTTAGATCTTCCCAGGGTAGCAAACATACCTCTGGAATAATTTCGGCCCAGCAATTTACTCCGGCAGATTTTAAAGGTGTTACTAATGAATCTTTACTTAACTCAGGTGAGCCTGGCATATCCCAAATAGGCGCCATTGCACTATAGTAGCTGATCTTTAAAAGCTTTCTGATTTTGCACCAAGTGTTTGCAAAGTCCCTTAAGGATTTCAGTCAAGGTTTCTTGAAAAAGCGTGGATCTCTGAATGTGTATAGATAAGCATGTTCGGCTCCTTTTGGGCCTTGCTACATTTCCCTAAAAATCCTTCCTTTATCTGAGAAGCTGGGCTCATTCATATGCATTTTGCCTGCCTTCTTTAGGAAGACCCATGCATAACTAATTATGTCAGGCGCACTTAGCCCTCTCTTGTTCTTCCTTCTCCGAAGTTCCTTCCAGGAGATTCTACTACCCTTAGAAGCCCATATAAATGAATTCATTTTTGACTGGATTTTCCTCAAGCTTTCTTCTTTAAAGTCTAGCGGTATATTTTGAAATATAAAGATCACTTTAGGTAAAAGCATAATTTTTATTAGATTAACCCTTCCTATTAATGTTAGGGGGAAATATTCCCAGCTTTTTAGAGAATCTGAGATTTCTTTATCAATTTTTCGTAGATTTGTGTTGGGTATATCAGTGATTTCTATTCCTAGATATCTAATTTCTCTTTTCAGCTGAAAGGAATGGACTGTGGAATTCCAGGCCATGCACTCAGTTTTTGACTGATTAATCTCATACCCTGAGATGTTACCAAATTGTTGGGCTAGGCTATATATAATGGGAATGTTTTCTTCAAGATCTGACGTATATACCATGATATCATTGGCATATGATGAGACTTTTTTTATCCAATTACCAAATCTAAACAGGAGTATGTCCTCACTTCTCATGTCTCCTGATACTTTATGCAAAATAATCAATATATAAATTAAAGAGCATTGGTGAGAGGGGGAATTCCTTCCTTGTACCTCTTTGCACGTGTATAGAAGGAGAGAGATTACCATTTATCAATATTCTGTCGGAGCTTGGTAGATTGACGAGATTACCCTACAACATTTTTCCCCCAAGTTGCATTTCTCCAATACCTTAGTTAAATAAGCCCAACTGACCCGATCAAAAAATGACTCAACAAGCTGTGGCAATGCCAAATAAAAAAAATGTAATTATTAGTCACACCCACCAATCCACCTACATAAAGGGCCAAACAAATGTATGATGATACAATGCATACATTTGTAATGCATGCCTTTACAACACAGTTTTTACATCGCAACATCCTTTACAACACATTCTTTTACATTGTGTTGGACCCGGCCCTTTAGGCAGGTTCACCCCGAGACTTTTTGCTTTTTCCTAGCCTGTTTATGGAACCTGGTGGTGTTGATTTTAGGCCTCTGCACACTTTTTCACTGTGGTACAGAGCAAAGTGCTTGAGCTCTCTGTGTATGTGTGGTGAGTGACCTGCCCTCCCATAGGAATCAATGGGGAATGTGTATGCCCATGGTAGTTCCTGATGTGTGGGGAGTGCAGGGGCGAGTTTGGTATGAGAGAACTCGTGAGACTGAATGCTGCGAAATGGTATATGCGGCTTAATTGTGTCTATTCTAGAAGTGCCACTTTTAGAAGTTGGCATATTTGTGTCTGGCGTGTGATTGGCTGGTGAGCCTGGTCCAGGAGTGCCTGGGCCTGCTTGTGGATTGACTGTCTGGTTTGAGGGTGACAGGGGCTGGAGAGCCCAGGAGGTTGTCTGAGTCAACCCATGGATGAAAGGCAGCATCTGCTGCCAGGGAAGTGGGAGGAGATGGCACCTGATAGTGAAGGGCTGTGCCTGCCTGACCACAATGCTGGCTCCACCTCCCGCTGGGCGACTGTCACCTCTGTCCCTGATACTGACAGGACTTCCCTATAACCAGTTCTAGCTGGTTCTCACACTGCCTGCAGAAATACTTCAAAGACTTTTCCCTGTATTGGAAGGGGCTGTGTCCCCTTCCAATTTGTTCTTGTTTCTGACTTGAATCTACCAGGGGCGGGCGCTGCCCAGCCCCGGGATGCCTGGAGGACTCCTGGGGGACCCCTCTGCCTTGCCTGGGCTGAGGGGGGGACTTTGCTGGACTTTTCCTGATTCCCCCTAGCGCCGGGGAGCGCTTTGCCCTGCTTCCAGCGCTTGAGAGTGCTCTATTTCACCTGTGGCGCTTGGGAGGCGCTTTATCTGGCTGCTAGCGCTTATGAGCGCTTTATTTCATTTGTAGCGCTGGGAGCGCTGTGATTTTACCCCTCAGCGCGTGGTAGCGCTGTTTTGGCCTTCCGCGGCTGCCCACGCCGCGTATTCACTTTTTTATTTATTTATCTCGAGGGAGCCCACCCCTCGGATAATGATTCCCCACCTGCCTGCCTAAGCGGGGCCGCTGCGCTGCCCGCAGCGACCCGGAAGTGGATGGCCGGCCGGCCAATCCTGGCGCGACCGGCCCGAAGTCCCGCCCCACAGCCCGGGGGAAAGGAGAAGAGCAGGAGAGTGGTGATGGCCGCCCGGGCCCCCGTGGTCTGGAGGGAGCCCCGGGAAGAGAGGAGTAAGCATGGCCCGTTGCAGGGCTCCCGTGTGCTGAGGGAGCCCCGGGAAGAAGAAGGCATGTGGCATCACCAGAGGCTTGGCCCGAGAGCCGCACATGGATTGGCTGAGCGTTGACCCCGGAGGGAGAGAGAAGTCTGGCGCGAGGCTCCCCGAATGGAGGGAGAGAAGCGCTGCCGCGTCCAAGGGAGAGGAGCCCCTGCCCCCGCAACAGCCCGGTGAGTGTTAGAGGGCTCAGGAGGGGGGCTCCGGGTGGCCAAGTGGTGCTGCCGTTGACGGCCGGATGCCCCTGATAGTTAGGGCGGCCCCGAATGGCAGTGGGTCGCCCCACCGTTCTTCCCGAGCCCTGATGGCTCCAACGTGGAGGCAGATTTGTTTTGGGAGCCTCGTGGGGCACAGTGTTGGCGGTGCAAGAAGGGCGGCCCCGGTTGGCAGCGGGTCATCCCAACGTTGTCTAGAGCCCCGAGAGGCTCCCTGGGGGGCATGTTTGTTATGAGCCCAGCGTGGCTCAGAGGGCCATTTTTGTGTTTAGAGCCACGGAGGCTCTAGGGGACATACATGATTTACGAGCCCATCGAGGTTCGAGGGCCATATTAGATAGAGGGGGCATCGGGGCACATTGCCGGTGCCCGCCCTCTCCTGCCTGTGAGGAATGTGTTTTTAGAGCCTGTGTGGCTCCCACAGTGGGTGCAGTTTGCGCCCAAGGGTCAGTGAGGACCCTGTTGCAGTTTCTTTGATGATTCCCAGCTGCCCAGCAATTAGTGGGTAGCTGCACCGTTTAGGTCTTGGGATTGCCCAGGTGCCCAGCAAGTAGTGGGCACCTGCTATGTTTAGGCTTGTGCTTGGACTGGCGCTGCATGGCAGTGCGCCCTGCCATTTGGACACAGGGCGTCTTAGCCCCAACAAGGCCAGTTGGCCTAGGGACTGCCACAGAGGGTGGCTTTTGTAAGTTCTGCGCAATGTTATTTTCTTTGTTTTTAATAGTAATTGCCTACTGTGTGTTTTTGCGCTATTGTATTGTTCTGGCACCTCTGAATGTTTTTAGGCATCATGTGTCTTCCTTTTCCCTGCGCTGCACCTCTGAATATTTTAGGCATCATGTGTCTTCTGGCGCTGCACCTCTGAATGTATTTTTATTGCATCATGTGCCTTGTTCTTAACACAGCTGAATGTGTAAGTTTATGCATCATGTGTTTCTCTTTACTACTCCTCTGAATGTATATTTATGCATCATAGGTAATGTGTTCTTTCCTAGACCCCTAAACGCTGTGTGATACTTAGGTGGTTGTCCTTACACTTCTGAATGTTTTAGGCATCATGTGTTTTCCTTTATTACTCCTCTGAATGTGTTTCATGCATCATGGGTAATGTGTTCTGGTTTATACCCCTAAATGTATTTTATTCTTAGGTGGTTGTTCTTTTTAGTACAGGTGGTCCTAGTGAGGTCCTTGTACCTGTTCCCAGTAGTTACTGGATGTGATTTATAACTGTTATCTTGTGCTATACTTATTCTAAGTTCTAGAAGGGATTTTATATCCAATTTTCTATTTCCAAAAGTGTTGATTCTGACAGTGGCCCATGTGGCCCTGTCCGGTACATAATCCCTTGTGAATATTGCCCGTGCCAGTTGGCATCATGTATATTGTGTGATACTATCTGATGTATTTTTTACAATACAAAAGTTATTTTATAAATAACCTTGTGTGGAGTTCCTTTTGTGGTGTGCCTAGTATGTTGTTGCTGTTGTGTGCTGGCGCAAATGCTTTACACATTGCCTCCGAGTTTAGCCTTACTGCTCGTGCCAAGCTACCAAGGGGGTGAGCAGGGGTTATCTTGGCGTGTGACTTCCTTGCCCTGACTAGAATGGTGGTTTCTGCCTGGCTTTGGCGTCAGCCTTAGCCTACCAGAAATAGCCAGTTCTAACATTGTTGGTCAGCGGTGCGGATTTGGACTTGTGTTTGCGCAGTGCCACAGCGACAGCTGGCTACATTACAAAACTCTGCATTTTTTAGATAGTCACATGTTTGGGATTATTGTTTTTGATTTTTGTTTTTCCTCGAGTGTCATTTTCGGATGGTGTTTCTGCGCTTTATGTTTAGTGGCAGATGAGAGAAAGTGACAGGGCGGGACGCCAGTAGAGGGGGAGGTTCCCATAGATTAGGAATCCCTTGCTGGGTCCAGTGCCCAATCCCTGTTCCTGTCCCCATGTGTGTGTGTGGGTAGATAGGAGAGAGAAGGGGTGTGGAGGAGAAATGGCTAGCTCAGGAGGGTGGTTATCACAAAATACTTGCTCATGTTGTGACTTTGAAAACAAAATGGGCAGATTGAAATAACGCACAAAATCACAAAGAAGAGTGTCAACAACATTGTATAAGAAATCACTCTAGAAATGTCCACTACTGGCATGGGAGTAAATGTAACCTTTCACATCCTGATAGATAGACACAACCAGGCTATCACATGGAATTGATTCTATTTAAGTCTACTGTCTGCAACGAGATACCCATTTGCAAGCACAAACAACAGCCTTTGCCAGCAAACCAGATCATCATGGAATACGATTTGTTTCAGAATTACCTTGTCAGCAAACAAACAAGGCGCACCTAAATGTGGAGCACAGGTTTATTCTACTGATACAATCTTGTACCTTAACCCAAAGTCAAATCACATCATACAGTAAGAACATACTCACAGTAAAAAGAAATGTCTATCAGTTCAGAAGCAAGTCAAGAGATTTCCCCAAGTGTCCAATGTTGGAGTATGGCAAAGTATAGTGGGTCTGGTGAGGTCACACCTTTGCAATAATCATGGCAAAGTACCCTGGTAAGGAAAAACATAGAACAGAGTCAGGAACTCAGGGATGCTGTTGCTTAATGTTGCTAACTGCCTCAGCTAAAGCATAGAAATGACATTGTGAACACAAGCTAGTATTGAGTGGTACATTGTACATGTCAACTTGAACATTTGATTAAGCAACTCAGTACAAACCTCACTCAGTCAGCAGCATACATGCACATTGGACAACAGCAACAAACGAACATACATTTTCGGGTTAACACCTCTCATTGAATACTCACATTCAGGTGAAGCAGTTGCTGATAAGTTCTTGTTGAAAATCCCCAACATCATCCTCATCATCACTGGCATCATGTCACAAGCCTGGATCCTCCCCTACTGGCAGCTGCTGGTCTCTGTCATCCAGTATATGTGGAATTTCCTTCTGTATTGCATTTTTGGGGAGCATGCATGCAGCTATGATAATCTTCCACACCTTCAAGAGGCTATATTGTAGTGCTACTCTTGTGCAAACTAGGCACCACAATCTTCTTTTCAGGAGACCAAATGTACACTCAACCACTTGCCTGGAACAACCCTGTGCCTCATTGAACCACACTTCTGCAGGGGTGCCTGGGTTGCGCAGAGGATTCAGTAACCATGGAAGGTTGGGGTATCCAGAGTCATCTACATAGAACACATAAAAAAGTTCAGTTGTCTTACAGCAGAGCTCTATCTGACATGCAATCAATACACGCTACAACACACACATGAAACATCACCTAACAACAAGCCAGGCCTGGTCACGTTGCAGCTGAGACATCATAAGGAGGAAGACACTGTTCCTCAGGATGTAGGCATCATGTGCCTAGCCAGGGATCGTGCACAGATGTGGGAGATCGACATGTTCGTCAAACACACCACGTGGACATTGATGGAGTGGAATTACTTCTCTGATGTGATAGACATGCTCTTTGGCCTTTGGTGGTACCAAAGCAACATGGGTTCCATAAATTGCTCCAATGATGTGTGGTATATGTCTCAAGGTGTAGAATACACCCTTGATGTCAGATAAGGCTCCTGGTGTGGAAAACTTGATGTACTGGCGACTGAGCAATGCCTCCAACACATCACGCAGGACATGGCCGAACATTGCTGTGACATTCCACCGTATGTTGCCACAGTATACTGGAAAAAAACAGTGACAAAGAAATGTAAGGCAGCCATAACCTTTACTATGGGGGTCAGTGCAGTTGGATATGTGCGACCAGGCATCAAGTCTGGTTTCAACTTGTAAGCTATTCAATTATTGCCCTGGCAAATGGTATTTTCGATTTGTTCTCATTCCTCCATAGTCTGAAGGTCTGGGAAGGAACTGTAGACTGGTGGTTGTCTGTAATACCTATGTGTAGAGTGTAAACAAATTTTTTGTTAGATACAAATATACAACAAAACATGCATCAATACAAACATAGCATCACATGTGAGCACAAAATATAGTATATGACATTTGTGACACATTTAAATGATTACGGTTCATCTTAGATACATATTACAGTAATATGACCCGTGCCAGATCTGCTACCACAGTATGGTCACACAGCAATTTTAGTGCCATTGAGACAAATTCACTGGTGTCCGTCACCATTAATGTCAATCAGGCATCACATACAAAACAAATCCACACAAAATAGGCTGAGATATAGGTTTGTGAGAACAATTGCATGCTTAAAATGTAACCACATAAGGATCATGAATTTCGGATATGTGAAACAACACATACATGCAGCGTCCCAATCTGAGAATTATGCACACTACTGTCCAGGATGGACACTTTCATGTTGTCAGGTCAGAATCCTACAAACAATTACATACACAAACCATTAACAATGTTGGAGTTGCATTATACACTTGAGTCTGGGACAACAAAGATACAGTCGACAATCACACAACAAACACACCACATGTTTGTGTACATATTGTTACAGTAATAGTCCTTCAATTGTAAATGTTTTAACCATGAATCACACACAAATTATTTACAGTCAGAAATCACACTGATTGCACAATGGGTAACAGACTCACCTAATGTAATGAGTATGTTAAAATACGGAATTGCCATACCCATGAAGTCATTGGCACTGTGATCAAGCTTAGAAGGGTAAATGGTAAACTAATGAATATTGGTGGTATTAGCCACAAATTTAGTGTGTCACATGCTGTCAGGACCCCAACCCGAGTTCTGGCCACAATCGCTGCACAGACTGCCAAAACAGGTACAGCCCAGTCCAAAGATCAGACCTAGACCAAACTTGTTCGAAATCGTCACTCCAAGATGGCCGCCAAATTCGATCTTCAAGCTGCGGTCTAGTCTTTTGACCGCAGCTGTGGGAAATCTCCGTGAAGCGCGAGATAAACTGTGCACTTCACTGAAGCGTTTCGTTGAGAAGCAGCCTTTCTGAGTAATTCTAGCGAGTTGATCAATACCTTCTTGTTAAACCATCCTAGAATTAAACCTTGTAGACTACAGAGGTAGTATTGAGTAAGAGAAAAGAACAAGTGACCATTATTCAATTATCGAGTGAACCTACCAGAGTATCTCGTCAGCCGTCCAGCTGGGAACTGCTCGAGGAATCCTGATGAAAGAAGACGACAACAGAAGCAATAGGCTAAGTGACTGAGAGATGTAACACTAATGCGAATTACAGTTAATGCATTCTAAAATCTGGATACTTACCGATTTACCTAGATAACGAAGTGAGGAGAATAGCAAGTCTCTTCAGGCAACCTTGTTAGGATATCTGTAACCTAAAACAGGAGATATATAACAGAGTTAAAAAGAATAAAAATGCAACAGCTAGAGGAGAGTCAAAACACGCAACAGAAGAAAAGAATACAAGAAAAGCCAAGATAAAAAGAGAGTAAGTCAAAAACACGATAATTAGATAAGTCATTAGTTAAGTTTGTCCAGAGCGTAACAAAACTTGTACATTTATAATAGGAGTGAAAACTATACAACAAAAGAGAAGATATCTAGAACAGAGAAGAACAGAAGAAATAAAAGAAGAAATCACAGTTAGAGAATTTAAGTAGAGTAGCAAGGAGTATAATAAGAAGTAGGCAATAAAGATTAAGCACTAAGAGTACGGTTGTCATTTCAGGTACAACTAACTTGGTATTCAGACCGAAAAACTAGATACCACAAGAGAATAAGGAGAGGAGCTCAATCCTGGAAGAACTAGGGTAGGTAATGGTTAATAATACACAAGCAGAGTAGAAGAGAGACATCACATAAGATTTTTTGGTAAATTGGTTATTCGTTTCACAGGTTCTGTCAAAGTAAGAAGTCTGCAGGAAGGACTAACCATAGAAGAACCATCAGGACAGTCTCTTCTTTGTTTGTTATGTTATCCAATTCCCCCTTCCCCCAAAGGAATAGTTCGGAGGTTCAGTTTTAAGTTGACCTTCGGATGTTCTTGAGGGGGCTGTAGGACCTAGCATCTCTGTTCCTGTGCAAGTCGAAGTAAGAATTAGAACTATGGTTCTGGTAAGAATTTGGAGGTCTGACAGAGTGAAGTGCCCACGTTGCACTAGCACCTGTACAGAGATGACGAAAGGAATAAATTTAAAAACGTTAGGATCAGTCCTAGATACTATACAGAAAGAATTAGTCGTGGTAAGAGAGGAAAACCAAAATCTTAGACAAGAAGTTGTAAACTCACGAAAGGAGACAGCAGAATTAGCGCAGAGGTTAAGACAACCATTTAGTTCAGGGCGAGATTCCTTAGACTCTGCATTAGAAGGTGCAAACAAGATGACCACACAAGTAATCCGTTCCTTGTCTCTTTAATTCCTTTAGCTCCCCCAGAACGCTTTAGCGGACACCCAAAAAAGGCACAAATATTCATTACACAACGTTCCTTACATTACATGTGTCGCCCTTCAATTTTCCCTGACGCTCAATTGAGGGTGGCTTTTGTGTTGTCTTATTTGAGTGGGGACGCAACTTCATGGGCCTTGTCTTTAATTGCCAGAGATGACCCTATGCTGCGAAACTACGAAGAGTTTGAAGAAGAATTTTTTTGAACATTTGACCGGCGAAGAATCTCTCAAGCGGTTGACAATGAATTGCTTGATCTACGGTAAGGAAATCCGAGTCTTGGTAGCATACTTGGCACAGTTTAATAAACTAGTAGTAGATGTAAACTGGCCAGAGAGTAAGAGGGCAGCAGTCTTTTATCGAGGATTGAAAGATAAGCTTAAGGATGTGTTGGCTCAAATATCAAACAGACCAACAGAAATTTCTGCATTGGTGGACCTGGCGCTAGAGATCAATTTTCGTAAGGGTGAACAGAAGGGCGAGAAGAGAAAAGAATTCTGACCGGTGGTGCCAAGATTCGATAGAGCTAGACTGGACAGTAGTAGAAGTACAGATGGACCACCAGGTGTAGAGCCCATGCAAATTGGAACGATAAGGGATCCCTTGTCCAAAGAAGAGAAGAAGAAAAGACGAACAAGCACCTTGTGTATGTACTATGGATCCAGAGGACATTTTGTTAGGAATTGCCCAAAGAAACTGAAGACAAGTTTCAAGCCGAAGGAAAACTAATAGCACCACCTGTGGAAGGAGTTGAACAGGGGGGTGCAACTTCAAAGACAACTCCAGGAGAATATCAAATAGCTAATACCTCGCAATCTTCGGCCCCACATCTAATTTTATCCATGCAAGTTAAGCTCTGGCATATAACTCTAACGTACGTTTCTGTAATGATTGACTCAGGAGCCACTGGGAATTTTTGCGACCTGAAATTTGCAGACAAAGTAGGAATACAGGCAATAAGAAAAATCAGGAGTGAACTGGTTCGATCCGTTGACGGTACCAACTTGTCTTCTTGGCCAATTGTGAGTCACACGGAACTGATAAAATTGATTTCAAATGAAGGGCATGAAAAAAAGATTCAATTCAATCTAATAGATGCACCTTAATTTCAATTGATACTGGAACTTCCGTGGCTCACCTAACACAATCCGACCATTGATTGGAGCACTAGAACAATTGCGATGGACTCAAATTATTGTCAAGAAAACTGTTTTGGAAAAAATGAAAAAGGTCAAGAAGGCAACCCAGCTTACTCCTTATGCCTGGCTGAAGCTTCAGTGTGTATCATCGACGCACAAACAATACCCGAGGATTATAAGGACTTTGAAGACGTATTTAACGAGATAGAAGCTGAACATCGGGCATATTATTGTAAGATCGATATTGAACCAGGCTCAAACTTGTCATGTAGTCGAGTATAAGCGTTGACAGAGAAGGAACATCGTCATTTAAAAGAGTATTTGGGCAAGTACTTGGCCAACGGGTTTATTCGACCTTCACAATCTCCTGTATACTCGCCCTTGTTTTTCGTGCCGAAGAAGGAAGGAGACTTGTGAATGTGTATTGATTATCGAGCAATTAACAAGATCATAAAAAAGAATCGATATCCATTGCCCCTGATTTCTGTCCTATTAGACCAAGCAAAAGGATCCCAAATCTACACTAAATTAGATTTGAGAGGGGCGTATCACCTAGTGCGAATGCGTGAAGGTGACGAGTGGAAAACGGCCTTCAGGACTAGGTTTGGGCTGTTCGAGTATCAGGTCATGCCCTACGGCCTCTGTAACGCCCCGGCTGCCTTACAGCATTTTATAACCGACGTGCTGAAGGAATACATTGATCAATGTGCAATTGTGTACATCAACGACATCTTGATTTACTCTTCAGATACAAGCAAACACCAAGGACAAGTCAGAGGGGTCTTTCAGAAACTAAGAGAGAATCAGTTATTTGTAAAATTGGAGAAGTGCGCTTTTAATGTTCAACAAGTAGAATTCTTAGGATTTGTTCTTTCACCAACTGGAATACATATGGATAAGCAGAAGATAGGAGTAGTTCTTGATTGGAAATCTCCAGCCAGCATGAAAGAAGTCCAAAGTTTTATTGGATTCGCGAACTTCTATCCCAGATTCATTAGTGAGTTCTCTAGAAAGATACTTCCCCTCACACGATTGCTAAGAAAAGGAACAGAATTTGAATGGACTGAAGAATCAGAAGCAGCTTTCAAATCTCTGAAGAAAGATTTCACTACGGCACCAATCCTTCAACATGCTGATCCTTCAGAACCATTTTACCTGGAAATAGATGCCTCAGATCAAGCTGTTGGGGGAGTATTGTCCCAACGACATTAGGTGACTGGCCAGCTACATCCAGTAGCTTACCGATCGAGGAAACTGAGCACAGCTGAAGTGAATTACACCATCACTGAAAAAGAATTGTTGGCAATAAAAGACAACTTCAAGGAATGACGCCTTCACTTAATGGGAGCTCAACATCAAGTCACAGTATTCATGGACCATCGAAATTTGAAGTTTTTAAAGACAGCCAGAATGCTTACACCGAGGCAATTGCGGTGGTCCTTGTACTTCGCAGATTACGATTTTGCGATCACGTATCAACCCGAGCACAAAATGGAAAAGCGGATGCGTTATCCAGAATAGGCACAGAAAATAAAAAGACTCACACAGAAGTTCAGACCATAATCCCAAGCGAAAAAAATTATAGGTGTTACAAGTTCAATCAATGTGGAAGAACGTATTTCCGAAACCATGAGTCCAGAGGCCATGCAAGATTGGGTCAAAGAAGAGGCAGAAAGACAAATCGTTAATCAACTTCCATATTTCAAGGAATCCTTGTATCCACCTACCAAGGAGTTGCAACAACAAATAATGAGTGAATGTCACAACAGTATGTTGGCAGGTCATAAGGGAGAAGCCAAAACAGAAGAAATAATCAAGAGACATTACTGGTGGCACATATGACTAAGGACATAGAAAAGTGCGTGAAATCGTGTGAGATTTGCGCTCAGGGAAAATCTGAACAACTGGCTAAAAAAGGGCTACTCTAACCATTGCCAACGCCTTCTTACCCTTGGCACACAATCACACTAGACCTCATAGTAGACTTACCACTTAGTCAGGGTTTAAACACTATATTAGTAGTTGTTGACACCTTTTCAAAAATGGCACACTTCACAGCATTGAAAGGAGTTCCCACTGCAAAAGATCTAGGCACTATTTTTAGTACCCAAATAGTGAAAATACACGGAATCCCTAAGATAGTTATCTGAGATAGAGGCCCCCAATTCATATCTCACTTCTGGAAGGCCTTCCTGAAAGGGTTGGGTACTGAAGTTAGATTTTTTACCAGTTATCACCCAGAAACTGATGGGCAAACAGAAAGGGTGAACCAGGAACTAGACCAATATTTGAGGCTTTTCCTTTTAAAGCAAGATGGAGACTGGTCGGATTACTTGTGGGCAGCAGAGTTTGCCTACAATAAGGCTAGAAATGTCTCCACTGGTTATTCCCCATTCTACATGTCTCCAGTCGCTTACCGATTAAAGTTGCCTGCCAAGCTGAAAATTCATCCTATTTTCCATGTTTCATTGTTGAAAAAGGCATAAACAGAATTACGAAAGATCTTACCCCCAAAACCAATCTATTTAGGAACTGGAACAGAATTTGAGGTCAAAGAAATCTTAGATTCTAAAAGATCAAAGGAAAACTCTAATACTTAATATACTGGAAAGGTTATGGACCGAGAGAGAGATCTTGGGAAGAGGAGACTAATGTGCATGACCCCAGGTTGATAAGGTCCTTTCATCAACGATAACCTACAAAACCAAGAGCGAAAGAACCTCCCTTGTTGGGGGGTACTGTCAGGACCCCAACCCGAGTTCTGGCCACAATTGCTACACAGACTGCCAAAACAGGTGCAGCCCAACCCAAAGATCAGACCTGGACCGAACTTGTTCGAAATCGGCGCTCCAAGATGGCCGATTTCGATCTTCAAGCTGCGGTCTAGTCTTTTGACCGCGGCTGTGGGAAATCTCCGTGAAGCGCGAGCGCGAGATGAACTGCGCGCTTCATTGAAGCGTTCCGTTGAGAAGCAGCTTTTCTGAGTAACTCTAGTGATTTGATAAATAATTTCTTGTTAAAACGTCCTAGAATTAAACCTTGTAGACTACAGAGGTAGTATTGAGTAAGAGGAAAGAACAAGTGACCATTATTCAATTATCGAGTGAACCTACCAGAGTATCTTCTCAGCCCTCCAGCTGGGAACTGCGCGAGGAATCCTGAGGAAAGAAGATGACAAAAGAAGCAATAAGCTAACTGACTGAGAGATATAACGCTAATACGAATTATAGTTAATGCATTCTAAAATCTGGATACTTACTGATTTACCTAGATAACGATGTCGTAAATATATAATTTACTCTCTTAATTTCTATGCAGGTAAGTACTTAATCAATAATAACTCAAATCGGAAAGAAAGAACCAGAGTCCGTGGTGTTAGAGTTCTTAGGGGTTTTATTCCTCATAAAGGAATGGTCAGGACCATAATATCATGTTCTTCCCACCGCAGGGGTGGAAGAAGGGATAGAGCGCGCTGCATTTTATTGACAGTACATAGCTTATATACTTAATTCATGTCATAAGAAACAGTATAGTAGGCGTAACAGCTGAGAGAAGACAAGATAACAGTATACACGTGTTACTAGTACGTAATCAGAAGGCGTGGACTAGGCGTGAACTGGAGGTGTGTGCTAGAAACGTCACGGATGGGTGTCACAAAGGGGTGGCACTAACAGAAATGTTGCAATGTCAGCAGAAATCGGAAGCTTGGATGCGCGCGCAGCTGCATGACGTGTGATAGACGTGAAACTGGAGGGGTGCAGGGGACTTGACATTTACACTGACGGAAAGAGACAGAAGTCTGGCATGTCAGATCAACTTGTACTTCTATCATATCTGATATCTGGTGTTTAGGAACCATATTATCTGGACGGAAAGGTCTCTAGGGTAGAAGCCATTCTATACTAACTGTGGATGCGTGTATAAGCGCCTAAGTGTCTGCATGAGAAGCGTGGGGGCAAGGGGCCTTCCATGGAAGCATGGCAACAGAAGCTATGAATTACTTGCACTGAGACAGGTCAGCCCTTTGGCTCTGCAGCTGGGGAGGATGTTTACTGGAGCTAGTAGGCAGGAATGCATTTTCGAAGAGCGGAACAGATAACTCGAAGGTTATAGTCAGACTTGGCAGAAAGCAGGCTGAGCTGAGCGCGGTGGGCCGCGCTGGAAGTAAGTCAGAGTTCACGGGTACAGAAGCAGCCTGGGCTGAGGCTGTCAGAGTCAGAAGCCAGAAAAGAGGCTCGATGGCAGAAATTCAGGGCCTACTTTGCCAGAGCAGGAAAACATGTAAAGTACACTACAAAAAGACGTTGGCATAGCATACTTAGGAACGGGCTGTTTAATCCATTCAGGGGGGATCTGGAAGAGGACAAGTTAACGTTGGACGCAAATGCATTTGCGTCTTCATAACTGACACAGGAGGGAAGTTACATGCACTTTAAGCTGGTACATGGAGACGGTGGGGTATGCGCTAGGGAACACAACTTGACCATAAAATTTATATTTCCTCATTCCCTCCTTGCTCCCTACGGACCCTTCATGAAATCTCGATCCTCATGAATCGATTAGTTTGTTCTTGTAACATCATTTGCTCATCTTTCTTTCTTTGACGGCTTGAAAGGAAACTGGAATGTTCAATACAAGAAGTGGCACACAGTCCACAAATCGCTGGCCCGCACTGCAGGCACAGGCAGCAACTGAATACTAGGACTAGGCCAATGCCTAGGAAGGATAGGATCTTCCATCCCCAAGCGGTTAACGTTGTCCAGAACCAACCGGACCAAGTCCAGGTGCCTGGATTCTGATGTATCTGATTTGCAATTTTATGGAGACGTGTAATAGCTTGATATACAGATGGTGCGTTTTGTGGTATGAAAACACAGCAACTTGACCCGATGACCTTACAGGCTCCACCTCTATCTGCCAAGATGACGTCAATAACAAGACGATTCTGAAGAACAACAACCCGCATGGCGGACTGCTCTTCTGTTAAGTTACCTAAGGCGGAGGCAGTTTCATTCACTACTGCTTCGAGTGTTCTCGTTAATCTGCGTATTAGTTTACTATTTTGAACAGGTCCTAAAAAGAAAAAGAATCCTTTATTAAAATCGGTGTACTGTTCCCATGCCGTTTCTGTGTAGTCGACAAGTGGGATATCTCTTCTGGGTCTATTCTTTACTAGATTTGTATTTCTGTGGTAATCAGGAGGAGCTAGGAAAACAGGTGGCAGAAGGAATGCAATATAACAGGTACCGTCCCAATCTGGAGGTAGACGTATGTATGCGGTATGACCACAAACAAAATAGGAATGACTGATAGCTTTAAAGGACGATTTTCCATGATCACTGAATTCGACCACAGTAGTGCATTTACTATGACCTAAGTGTACTGAACCTTTCTTCCTGATACATAATTCACCAGTGACTGGCAATACTGACATAGTGGGCATAACAGGTGCGGCTTCGGATTCAACAGTAAGAATCATAAGGCTAATTGTATAATTACCTAATCCATACACTTCATTTTCTAGATCAGTTCCTATTCTAGTGGGGAGTCCCTCCTTGTCAGGGTAACAGACGTCGAGCAGGACCAAGTTCAGGTTTCCCCAAACCCAACCCCCGTCGAAAACAGCAATATCAGGATCTAAGGAATTAATTATTTTAAACCATGCACCACAGGAGCCATTGTGAGTGAACGGGTACGGAAAAAGGGGCAGAGCTCCCTTGTAATTCTGGTAGGGAGGGAGTCGGCCACATATCCAGCAGTCTGTAGCATTGTTAGTTTGATGGGAATGATGTAGCATACTAATGAATGTGTTGTTGCGCAGCGCAAGTCTGTAGGAGAGTTCATGAGGAGGCAACTCGCTAAAAGTGTGTTCAGCAGAGACATTGTAAACAGATTGTTCACGCCTGAAAATAGGGTAGTGGATAGGGAGAAGTATACTGGCAACTATGATCAGAAGACTTAGAAAAAACATTATTAACAATGTCACTATACAGTGACTACGCAGTGATTTACAATATGTACGTTTCTTGAACTCTCTCTCTCTATCTCGATCTAGGGGATACATGTCAGAAACTATTTAACCGATTCACCTAGGGGAGGACTTAAACAATTAAACTGTCTGACTTGCTAGATCGGAGTTTCGTTCTGTACTCCTCTTGGGGAGTTTTTTCTCGTTCGGGTGCTGTAAAGTCTTTTGGCTCAACACAGTCTTTGGTGGGGGTGGACGAGTCTCGGTCTGGTTTCAGTTCATGGAATTTTTTCACATGACTCGAATGAACCCACCCCTTTCTCCCTTCGATCTTCACGGCGGTCCTCGTGGTGAGAAGGACGGTCTTCGGTGATTTCCAGCGGGGCTCCAACGGACTTTTCCTATCAAAATTTCGCACCAATACTAGGTCCCCAGGACGGACATCATGTGGCTTTACATCAGTGTTGTCAGGGAAGGCTGCGGCAACCTGTGAACGACATGATTGAAGTGCAGACATCAAGGAGGCAAGGTAATCTGTCAACATATTGCAATCAACATCAGTAATTCTTTTCGGAATGGGCGTCCCCCACATATTCGGTGGTCTGCCAAAAACCACTTCGTACGGGGATAGCCCTGATCTGGAATGGGCAACCATTCTCATATAGAATAGTGCCACTGGCAGGGCGACTATCCAGTCGACCCCTTTCTCCTTACATATTTTAGCAAGTCGTATTTTCAATGTCTGATTATGCCTCTCTACAAGGCCTGCGGCTTCGGGGTGTCGGACACAATGGAATTTCCACTGGTATCCTAGCAATAAAGAAACTTCATTCATTAGTGCGGATGAGAATGGCTGACCGTTATCTGAGTACACGACACGAGGCAAGCCGTACCGTGGGAAAAATTCACGAACCAACTGCCTGGCAGTGGTCGGAGCAGTGTAATCTGGGACTGGGTATGCTTCTGTCCAGCGGGACAGAGCACAAACAACTACGAGAACATATTTAAATCCTCGACAACGGTCCATCTGGATATAATCCATCTGGAGGACTTCAAAAGGGTGATCGGTAGGATGAAATCCACCTTGCTCTACAGGGACGCTTTTACCTGGATTGAACTGACAACAGATCATGCAAGTACGCACTTTCTGTTTCGCTGCTGCTCGTAAGTGTTTATTGTTCCAAAGATTTTGTAAACTGTCTAACATCGCTTTCTCTCCTAGATGGGCTGGACTATGTGCTGTATTAATCATGACTTGAACCATAGAGTCAGGGAGAAACCATGTAGATTTTCCCTTCGTCATCCAACCTTGATCTGTCTGGATCCCTCCTAGTTCAATCCATTTCTTTATTTCTTCTGGGGTAGCATGTGTCTGAATATCGATAACATCTAGTGTGGGATCTCTGACTGTCATACAATGTGTCGGTCCGGTTGTCTTTGTCATGTCAGTTGTCTGAGTGTGAGTCAATGCTGTATGTCTTGCTGTCTGATCTGCCAGGTCGTTACCCTGGGAAACAGAATCTGTGACTTTAGTATGTGCTTTACACTTCATGACGGATATGCCTGAAGGCAGATGTATTGCTTCTAACAGTGCTTGAATGAGGGGACCATGTTGGATCTTGGCACCGAGAGAGGTCAGAAAACCTCGTTCTTGCCATAACATGCCGAAGTCGTGTACAACTCCGAACGCATAACGGGAATCAGTGTATATGTTGACATTTCTGTTCTTGGCTAGTATACAGGCTCGAGTCAGAGCAATAAGCTCTGCCGCTTGAGCAGACAGTGTATCGATACGATGTGTTTCTTTAACTTCGGTTTCAGTGGTCACGGCATATGCGGCCACTAATTCTCCTGTACTTGTTCGCATGCATGAACCATCCACATAAAGTGTCAGGTCTGGATTCGTCAATGGAACATCTGTTAAGTCTCGTCTGGGCTTTGTTACTGCATTAATGATCTCTATGCAATCATGCGGGGCTGGATCTGTCATAATTGTAGGTAGCAGTGTTGCGGGGTTCAGAATGCTGCAGCGTCTGATCTCTATGTGTGGCTGGAATAGCGTTAATTCATAACCTGTCAGTCGTGCTATAGTCAAGTGTTGAGTCTGAGTTCTATTTGAAAGAACCTCTACAGAGTGTGGGACTTGTACTGTTAACTGATGGCCTAAAACAATTGAATCGCTCTGTCTTATTGCTAACGCTGTTGCTGCTACTGACTTTAAGCATGCAGGGAGTGCCTGGGCTACTGAATCCAATGTACTTGAGAAATAAGCACAAGGCTTATGTGAACCTGCTTGATCTTGAGTGAGGACAGACAATGCTGTACCATCACGTTCTGTAACAAAAAGTGTAAACGGTTTGCTGTAACATGGTGTCGCTAAAACTGGTGCTTGGCATAATGCTTTCTTTAATTCCTCAAAGGCTTGTGTATGTTCCTGAGTCCAAGGGAGGACAGTCGAGGTTGCTGCCTCCTGCGTCGTTAACTGGATGAGTGGTTTAGCTAGAAATGCATATTGAGGAATCCATTGTCCGCAGTACGAGGTGAGGCCTATGAAGGCCCGCACTTCCTTTTGTGTCTGGGGGTCGTGGCATATTTACAATTAACTGAATGCGATCGGGAGTGAGCTGTCTCCCCACTTTGGACAGCAAGTGACCCAAGTACACAACTTGCTGAACACAGAATTGCAGCTTCGAAGGAGACACCTTGTGTCCCTTGTCTGCCAGAAAATGTAGAACTGTCAGTGATGCTCGTTCACATTCGGGCTCACTTCGTGCGGTGATCAACAGATCATCGACGTATTGCAGTAAGGCTGTGTTAACTGGCATTTGAATACAATCTAGTTGCCTTTTTAGTGCTTGACTATAGATGCTGGGGCTTTCTGTGAATCCTTGAGGTGCGCGGGAAAATTTGAAACTTCGTCCATTTAAACTGAATCCGAAGAGATATTGGCTCTCCGGATCAATAGGTACACTGAAGAAAGCGTTCTTGAGATCAATTACAGTAAAGAATGTTGCTTCTGAATCAATAGCAGTCAATAGGGAAGAGATATCGGGGACCACAGGGTACTGTGGTACAATACATTTGTTCAGTTCTCGAAGATCAATCACCAGCCGATATACTGGCGGTGCATTGGGGTCAGTACGCTTAAGAATTGGAATGATAGGTGAATTACAGATATTGGAGTCAGTCTCTACGACCACTCCTTGTGCTATAAGCTCTTCAATGATTTCCAAAAAAGCCACTACAGCATCGGGTGGTAACTTGTATTGTCTGATTCGTGGTAGAACAATTCCTTTGCCCATAGGTGATCTGGTACATTTTTCAATCTGACATCAAATTCTCGCAACACATAGCGACCCTTGAAATCCCGTAGAAAGAGTCTAACTCCCTCCGGGGAACAGCAGATTATAGCTCCTAGAGCCTTCAATGTTTTAATTCCTAACAGATTTTCTGGGCATGAGTTTGTAAGTAGCAAATCTGTAACTCGTGATAATGGACCCACAGCCAAGGTTTACACAAGAAACACAATAATGCACAAAAAAACGGGCACATTCATATCACGACATTAATCACATGAAAAAGACATTTGAGACATAGATGGCTACCCCCTATACTGGATGTACTGCTAAACAGTACAGATACACTGATGTAACAGTGCAGAAATTCAGAAATTCAGAATACTAGATATACTGCTAAACAGTACAGATACACTGCCTAGAAACAGTGCAGACCGGACTTGTGTACCCAAACCCGTCTAGATACGTCCCAGCAATGGTACTCACCGGGAAGCACGGAAACAGAAGGCCTCGGAAAACTCGACTGGACTCGACTCGACTCGGCTCGACTTCGGAAAACTTCGGAAAACTTCGGAAACCTGGTGGGCCTCTCGACACCTCGGACCTTGCTTCTTTCGGCTAGGCTCTGGTCGGGATCCTCCGCACTCCTCACCGCCTCGTCTGGGCACTGATCGCAGTCTTCGTCACCTCCGTGGGTCAGAGGGAGATGCAGGAAATCCTGCCGGTACGAGTAGTTTCCATCTAACTGATGGCAGGGGACATAGCTTGCAACGCACCAACCGGCGCGTGAGGTGGGGGAGGGGTCCCTGTTCGGGCGCCAAAATGTCGTAAATATATAATTTACTCTCTTAATTTCTATGCAGGTAAGTACTTAATCAATAATAACTCAAATCGGAAAGAAAGAACCAGAGTCCGTGGTGTTAGAGTTCTTAGGGGTTTTATTCCTCATAAAGGAATGGTCAGGACCATAATATCATGTTCTTCCCACCGCAGGGGTGGAAGAAGGGATAGAGCGCGCTGCATTTTATTGACAGTACATAGCTTATATACTTAATTCATGTCATAAGAAACAGTATAGTAGGCGTAACAGCTGAGAGAAGACAAGATAACAGTATACACGTGTTACTAGTACGTAATCAGAAGGCGTGGACTAGGCGTGAACTGGAGGTGTGTGCTAGAAACGTCACGGATGGGTGTCACAAAGGGGTGGCACTATCAGAAATGTTGCAATGTCAGCAGAAATCGGAAGCTTGGATGCGCGCGCAGCTGCATGACGTGTGATAGACGTGAAACTGGAGGGGTGCAGGGGACTTGACATTTACACTGACGGAAAGAGACAGAAGTCTGGCATGTCAGATCAACTTGTACTTCTATCATATCTGATATCTGGTGTTTAGGAACCATATTATCTGGACGGAAAGGTCTCTAGGGTAGAAGCCATTCTATACTAACTGTGGATGCGTGTATAAGCGCCTAAGTGTCTGCATGAGAAGCGTGGGGGCAAGGGGCCTTCCATGGAAGCATGGCAACAGAAGCTATGAATTACTTGCACTGAGACAGGTCGGCCCTTTGGCTCTGCAGCTGGGGAGGATGTTTACTGGAGCTAGTAGGCAGGAATGCATTTTCGAAGAGCGGAACAGATAACTCGAAGGTTATAGTCAGACTTGGCAGAAAGCAGGCTGAGCTGAGCGCGGTGGGCCGCGCTGGAAGTAAGTCAGAGTTCACGGGTACAGAAGCAGCCTGGGCTGAGGCTGTCAGAGTCAGAAGCCAGAAAAGAGGCTCGATGGCAGAAATTCAGGGCCTACTTTGCCAGAGCAGGAAAACATGTAAAGTACACTACAAAAAGACGTTGGCATAGCATACTTAGGAACGGGCTATTTAATCCATTCAGGGTGGATCTGGAAGAGGACAAGTTAACGTTGGACGCAAATGCATTTGCGTCTTCATAACTGACACAGGAGGGAAGTTACATGCACTTTAAGCTGGTACATGGAGACGGTGGGGTACGCGCTAGGGAACACAACTTGACCATAAAATTTATATTTCCTCAACGAAGTGAGGAGAATAGCAAGTCTCTTCAGGCAGCCTTGTTAGGATATCTGTAACCTAAAACAGGAGATATATAACAGAGTTAAAAAGAATAAAAACGCAACAGCTAGAGGAGAGTCAAAACATGCAACAGAAGAAAAGAATAAAAGAAAAGCCAAGATAAAAAGAGAGTAAGTCAAAAACACGATAATTAGATAAGTCATTAGTTAAGTTAGTCCACAGCTTAACAACACTTGTACATTTATAATAGGAGCGAAAACTATACAACAAAAGAGAAGATATCTAGAACAGAGAAGAACAGAAGAAATAAAAGAAGAAATCACAGTTAGTGAATGTAAGTAGAGTAGCAAGGAGTTTAATAAGAAGTAGGCAATAAAGATTAAGCACTAAGAGTACGGTTGTCATTTCAGGTACAACTAACTTGGTATTCAGACCGAAAAACTAGCTACCACAAGAGAAGAAGGAGAGGAGCTAGATCCTGGAAGAACTAGGGTAGGTAAAGGTTAATAATACACAAGCAGAGTAGAAGAGAGACATCACATACGATTTGTCGGTAAATTAGTTTTTCGTTTCACAGGTTCGGTCAAAGTAAGAAGTCTGCAGGACGGACTAACCATAGAAGAACCATCAGGACAGTCTCTTCTTTGTTTGTTATTTTATCCAATTCCCCCTTCCCCCAAAGGAATAGCTCAGAGGCTCAGTTTTAAGTTGACCTTCGGATGTTCTTGAGGGGGCTTTGGGACCTAGCATCTCTGTTCCTGTGCAAGTCGAAGTAAGAATTAGAACTACGGTCCTGGTAAGAATTTGGAGGTCTAACACATGCCCCTTAAAGTTAGCTCCACATATGTGTGAGCAAGGCATGTAAAGGTCCATTTTAGCATGACAAATTTGTCTACACACATGGAATGCTCAAAACATACAACAATCACAGAACTGTCTGCCCTGCTGACTGGTTAATCAAGGGACCCAGTAGCCACATCTGAATCGATTCGTTCACAGCCAATGATTGGAAGTTAATATTGTGACTGACGTGGGTGTGTATTCAAAGGTCCCGATAGACGCTTCCAAACCGATTCGGTCACAGCCATTGACTGAAAGTTATTATGGTGAGAGACATGGGAGAGTATTCAGAGGACACAATAGCTGCATCCGGACCGATTCGGTCACAGCCATTGGCTGAAAGTTATTATGGAGACAGACGGGTGAGTATTCAAAAGATGCGGTAGCCACACCTGAACCGATTTGGTCACAGCCATTGGATGTTGGTTGTTATGGAGAAAGACAAGTGTGTCGATTCCTATTGTCATTGCGTTGAAACCGTCTCGGTAACCTCCCATCACCAATGTATCAAAGTCGCTTGCGGATCGATGATGAGTTTTTGAACTTCGCAGTAGGCGTGTTGTTTGCAAGCAATGTAATGAATTGGACCGATTTAGAAAATCACTTTTGCTGCACGGATTTGAGACCGCCTTGGCCTTTTAGATATAAGTCTGTCTTTACCCTAGATACTTCACTCCCCTGCACTACCTGCATCATTCCTACACCTCCCAATCTCTTTGCTGCTGTTACCACCTCCTCTGGGAGCTACAATGCCACATACAGTGGTCAGGGCCCCAGCATTCACTGAGTAGGAAAGTGGTGTATTTTAATTTTTCTTATCCAGACCTTTTTTATTACAAGCAGTTGATGGTGAACACTGAACTGATTACTGTGCACCACAGCAGCTAGTAAGTATGAGGAGGAGGACAGCACCATTATTTTCCAACTAAGAGAGACCTCATGTCTGCCCAGTTGGCGAATCTTTCTTCTTTTCAAAAAATGAGATACACCAATAACTTTTTTTAAAAACGTATTTGTATTGGCATTTCTTGTACAGTAGTTCAATACACAAACATTGAATAAATCTACAGATAGCATCTTCCTTTAAGTCAACATATTCCTGCAAAATGTATCATCTCAGATGAGCTTTGAACAGTGGCTCACATGTTTATCAGCGTATTGTATTTTAATAATCAGGTGGGGTTGTCGTCTTCTTGAGTGGCTTTCCAAAAATTGCCACCAACAAAAAGCCCAACCTGATATTATTGTGTTATTTTTGATAGGACATACTGTCTACTCTACTCTAGTATTTGCATTGCAGATGAATGAAATGAAATGAAAAATTGCACTTATATAGCGCATAACTACCCGGATGCCTCGCAGCGCTTTTGACAGATTGCTTGTGGTGAGATAGTGATGTGTGTAGTGTATGTATTATTAATTATGTATTTTCAATATTGCTAATGAAAAAAATCAATAGGGGAGGTGTATATGGCATCTAAAAAATGTGAAATATTTTTTCCATGCATAACGACCACCAGTGACGGGGCCCCGTCACCACCAGTGACGGGGCCAGCTGTGAGGACCATGCCACTCTGATGGGAGCGGATGCAGCAGCTGCAGGGAGTAAGCTGGTGGGCAAGTCATATTCCTCCCTTGAGAATGATGAATACACTTGCTGCAAGGGTGTACACTCAGTTCACTGTAATTCTGCTGAGACTAAGTTGTTGTGAACACTGAACAGTTCAAAAGACACCCTTTACTTCACATCAACTCAGCAGAGAAAGTTTTATGATGAAGACAAAGAGTCAGATGACATATAATATATGACTGGCAGAGGAGGATGCATAGGTGAAGGAAGGGGCCCCAGGATGTATATATGTGGCTTATGTTAGGATGCATGTGTAGTTGAAGGATGGGTGAAAGGTGAAAGAAAGCAAAAAGGATGACTGCCTGGGTGGGTGAAACTGAATAGGTGAAAGGAATCCTCTAGGGCATTTGAGGGGTCAAACTTAAAGGCAAGCAGGGATGCATGGGTGGTGGTTGGTAATATCTATGAGAAATGCATGTTGTCGGTGAAATGTTTATGATAGTCATGTTTGGATGGATGGATGCCTGGATGATGTCATAGTAGGTGAGATGAGTCAGACTGGATGAAGCAAATGTAAAATAAATTTAAACCATGCCAGAGCCCCAAAGCCAAGGGTAATGAATAAAATAATGCTTGAAGAGCAATGCAATGCTAAATGAAAAAAGCCCTGAGAAAAACCTGGACTGTTTTTTTGCAATAAGCCAAGAGGAAGAAAGGAAAGAGAAATACATGCAAGCCTAATACAGAAGCACACTGTCTGCCTTCACAAAATGGCAGCCAGGCCACAACAACAAGAAAAGGAAGACAGACAATCCAGGCCTATGGTAAAAGCAGTAAACACTGGCTGCCTTCACAAAATGGCCTTTAGCCACATGGCCAGGCATTCCACAATAAGAAGCAATAGGCCAAGAGGAACAAAGTAAAGAAGACATGCAGGTATGTGGCAAAAGCACTACCACCACCACAAAATGGCCCCCAGCCACATGGTCACTCACAATAACAACAACAAGCAGGAGGCCTGGAAAGCAATTAACTCAAGCAGGCCTATTATGGACACAGACTTTACAAAATGGCCGCTGGCCACAAGGAGAGGCTCAGCCAAGGCAAATGCTGTCCCACTTTTGCACACTCACACACTGGCCAGACAAAGGAGGCATGTTAAACACACAGCTTTAATACAACAATGCCAAAATGAAAATCTATAGGGCTAGAAAAGGTTTGCAAGTTACAGAACAACCACACACATCCAACAAAGGCATTTATTTAAAACACATGAAAAAAAGCGAAAACCCCCCCAAAAACACATTTTACATTTCAATCCAATGCCACCCATGCCCTAAATGATGTTTAAACTCAACAGACACCACGAAACAGCTGTTTCCGGCACCCATGAGTAGCTCTGGGCCTATAGGCTGAAAGGCCTGTTGGCAGACTGCTGGGCTAGTGAATTTAAATAAATATTGCAAATTAATTACAAAAGTTGGAGAAAATGTAGTGAACTTTGCAACATCCTTTACAAAAGAAAACTAGAAGACAAATTACAAACAAAGAAACAACTAGGCCCCTACTGACACTACAAGCCACCCACCACAATGCATTAAAAAAATGATGAAAAGTAAAAAAAAAGTTGGTGCAAAACCCCAACCAAAAAAGACCACCAATTTTTCAACTTACTTGTGAAATCTCAAATCCAATGATATATGATGCAGCAAACAAAAAGGGGATTGTTCCAGCTCCAAATCCAAATGAAAAGTGAACAGGAGATGGACAAAGCGCTGGGAGGAGCCTGCTGGACAGGAACAGGATGTTGGAGACACTAGGCACTTCATTTCTCTTCCAAAAAAAAGTAAAAAAAAGAAAAAGGACTCCCGGCACAAAAAAGTACAGCCAAAATGTCAATCTGAGGAGTTTTTTTTATCCAAGCTCGAGAGAGATTCTTCAACAGATTGCAAATTCTGCGTGTTTGGGGTTGTGATCTTCACAAACTCCTGCTGGAAATCTGATGGTGTGCAGAGATGGCACACTCTAGTGGGACCGTGCAACTGGCTATCAAATCTCGTGGCACTAGCGAACGGATGGGAAGTCTCATCAGCGATCACAGGCATCCCGGTAACTCAAGCGCATGCAAAAATGCATTTTGAGCTTGCTAACACAAAAAAAACTCAAAACCATCAGGAGCAAAAGACAATACATCCCCTGCTACATAGTGCAGTAGTTGACCTTGTGGTTGTATAATTTGATGTGATATACCCAGTGTGGCAGATAACATCATATGTGAGTGAACAATGGTTAACCGGGAGACTAAGAAGAGTCATAATAATAATAACAAGGGAAGGTTGTAAAGCGCTTGGTTACGCTCGTAAGCGTGTCCCTGCGCTGCAACTGAAAAATCACTCCGAGCAGAAGTAAGGAGAGAGCTCTGTTATCTTGCAAACAGGTACGTTTTTAAGTTCTTCCGGAAGCTGGATTCAGATGAGTCCAGGCGGAGATTAGGAGGCAGGGCATTCCAGCTCTTCGCAATCAGATGTCGAAACGAGCGTCCTCCCATGCGGGCCCTTTTAACCCTAGGGACCACAAGTAGGCCTCCGTTTGAGGAGCGCAAAGTACGTGATGGTACGTACTTGGTAACTATGTTCTGAAGGGGTGTTGGCGCTTTCTTAGCAAGAATACGGTGACAGGTACAGAGGGCTTTAAATTCCACTCTGCTTCTCACTGGCAACCAATGGAGGATCTGAAGGGCAGCTTTGGAATCCGATCTTTTTGGGATTTTTAGGACAAGGCGGGCGGCCGCATTCTGTAATACCTGGAGTCGCTTCATTGCCTTGCAAGTGGCTCCCAGGTACAGCAGGTTGCCGTAGTCCAGGCGTGAGGTCACTAGGGCATGTACCAGCGTTTTCCAAGCGGACCTAGGAAGGAAGACAAGGACCTTTTGTAGGGTTTTTAAAACGCCAAAACAGACACCTGCTACTCGATCTATTTAGGGTCCAAAAGACAGGTCAGCATCGAGCCAGACGCCAAAGTTTTTGACTTCCTGACAAGGCATAGGAGCCTCACCTAGGAATGGGGGCCACCACGCCGATGACCAAACAGATGGGTTCCTCCCTACCACGAGCACCTCGGTCTTGTTACCATTTAATTTAAGGCAGTTGGTGGACATGTTAATGTAGCAAGAGGTAATAGCAATATTCATTATGAGGTTTTTTTGATCTGTGAAGATTTGCGATATTACCTATGTGTCAGGTACATATGGATGACTTATCTCATTCAATTTCATTCTTGCTCACAGCATCAACAGCGGCCAGCGTCGTAGATACTGCCACTGATGTGGTGGGAGCAGTACACCAGTCTGGGTCCAGAACTGAATTCGAGTACGAGGGACACAGTGACAGAGAGGGTAAGGAGCACCTCACTGAGGGCATCTCCGCAACTCCATCCATAGGATCTGAAGCAGATTACAGCTCCAGTGAAGACTCCCATGTAGTGGTGGACGAGACAGTGACTGGCTCATCAACATTAGAGTTCAATACAATCTCCCCTCCCAGTTGATCCCAGTGTCCGTGGATACTTCAGTGGCAGAAGACCTGTCTCCTTCATGCCAGGCACCTCATCCCCTTCCCCTGTCTCCCCTGCTGCCCTCAGTGTGGAGGCTATCCATATCCTGAGCAGAATTCTGTGGGGCAGACATTAGTACTTAATGTCCTCCATGAACATACCACTCTTTTGACACAAATTTCATCATTCCTGGAGGACATTCACTCTGACATATCTGCCCTGCAGAGATTGAATCAGGCTTTGGCCTCCACCCTGATGGCAGCAGTGTCCCTGCTCCAGCAGTCCCTCTCCCCTCCTACCTCTACCCCATCCACTGTCCCAACTACCCTACCTGACTCCAGCACACACAAACATACACATGCACACACATCAACAGCCACCAGCAGCATATAAACACAGAGATACAAGTTGGAACCCACACACATGCATACTCAGGAGACAGACAGCACACTCACCACCAGGGACATTACAGTAGACGATACACATTCATACACAGACACTCCACAGACCTCAAAACCCTCCACCTCCATACCCCTACCCTTCCCTCTCTAGTTGCCCCCTCATCCCAAGCACCCCATTTTGTTTCCATTTAATTCTTCCATCCCCGAATCTATACCCCCCCTCCTAAGAAGTGAAAATACCTCCCCCTGACCCGGCATCAGCATCTGCCCCCCAACTGAGAAGAAACAACCTAAAAAAAAATCCCATCAGAAAACCCCCCTGGTCACAAAAGAAAAAATCAGCTCCAGCAACCCATGGTTCACCAGACCTGCCCAGTTCCTCTGTCCCCAAAACAACCCCCACTAAAAAAACAGTTCCATCCCCATTCCTGAAAAAACCCTCAAACATTTCAGACTAGTTAGGGCCACTCCATCCCCACCTCCACCTAACCGTACCACTACAGATGCCCCCCCTCAATTAGACCCAAACACTTCAGTGGAGCCAGCAACCCATCAGAATCTACCACTGCAGTGGACCCAACCACCCCTCCCGATCCCATCCCTCCCAAAAACCAACCCAGTTGGCACTAGTTTATCCCATTTGGTGCCTGGCATGCCCCCTAGATGCCCCTCCTAGGCAAGGTAACCCCTTGAAATTTGAGTGCAGGCAAGAGTCAATGGGCAATTTATTTTGGCCAATTGGGCATACGCACCTTTATGTTACTGGCCATTGGCCTCTGTTTCTTCATTTTCATTCTGAATAAAGCCGGTTTCAACTTTTTCCTTGCAGGTCTCTGTGTCCCACAAATATTTTTTTTTTCTTAACTGTAAATCATGTACAATTACTAGTGTAAGTATATGATGATGTTAGTATTGCAGGGATTGCATATGGTCTATGGAGTACATTCACATTGAAAGTATGTTGCAATATTTTTATGTCTACTTTTATATGTGTCATCATCCACATCTGTTTTGGCTATGAGTATGACAAGAAGACACAAGCCTTTACTCTTTTACAACAAAATTGCACATAGGTCATGCTTACATATGTCAACATGATCACAATGCAACAGTTTGGGAGAAAAAAGATGCATATATTTATGATGGGCAGAAGGACACCTGTCTCATCAATACACAAGGATAAATATTGAGGTTTTTTTCTGTATGGCAGTGACTTTCGACACACCATGTACACAAATTAATGTTACAATACTTGTATGTGACTTGATAGTTATGGACCCATGTCTGTGTCTTCTTCAGATCTGGTAGAATATTGGCAATGTCAACCTTGCCACAGGTGGCATGTCACTGTGGACAAACAAGCACATGCATCAATGTTAAACTTTGCGATTCGTTATTTGCAAAAAAGTAGGACTCGCAAATAAGGAATCGCAAAAATCGATGCATCACAAAAATTGGGAAAAAATTACGATTTGCAATAAATCACAATTGCAATTAGCGAGATCTCAAATTGCAAACTTGCTATTTGCGATTTCGCAATTAGCGAAATCGCTAATAGCGGAGTCGAACAGTTGATGCATCTTGATTACATCACTACCAGGAAGTCAGCAGCCCAAGACTCATTCAGTGCATAGTCATAGTGAGAGGAGGGTGCTGACTGCAGGAGCGGAACAGAAGTGAAATTTACATTTGGAACATTTGGAAGAGGAACAATAGGTTTTCTGACAAGGAAGTAGACACACTAATTGAGGGTGTGGTAAACAGCCATGAAAAGCTGTTTGGAATATTGTCATTGAAAGTGGCAGAGCAGGAAAAACGGAAAATATGGATTTGGATCCAAAATAAAGTGAATGCTGTTGGGGTCATACACCGTACCATCGACGATTGAAAAGAAAGATGGTGCGACTTGCGCAGTCATGCAAAGAAATGCATTGCCGACCGGCTTAAGGAAGCCAGGAAGAGAGAAGGGGGAACCCCGACACAAACTGCCACACACCCAAGGAGGACATGGTGAAGTCGACACTCCAGCCTGAGGCTATTGTTGGGGTGACGCAGCTCGACACCTCTGGAGCGGGAAACACATCTGAAGGTAAGATGCATGCATGTCGCCAAATGTCATAAATTTGAATGGTATTACATCAGCTCAGTACAGCACAAGTGTCCATAATGAAAATCCAGTACACATTTTGGTCTGGCAGGTACTATGGCAAACATACAAATCGGAATAAACCAACTCAAAATTAGCGTAACAGTAAAATATTTATTTATAGGGAAATCATTATTTCTGTGACATAAGATAACCAACAGAAATTAATGCTGTTTTGCAATATTTAACCTCACAGATGCAAAATGTGAAGATGCAAAGGACAGTGACTTCCTTGACACACAGGAAACTAGAGCAGTAGAAGTGACGGCCACACCTGTGGTGCCACAATATCCATCACATGCCCCTACCAACGCAGGGCAACTGTCCCACCACTGATGACAATGGAATCTGAGGACGAGGCACACATACCACTAGTGCCCAGCCAGGCACAAGGGACAACCACGCTGACTCCTCAAACACAGCTCTGCAGTAGTACTGTCCAATTCCGGCGGTGGAGAGCGAGGTCAATAACCACACAGCTAGAGGACCAACCAAATGATGCCTGGGGTGGTCTTGAGGGACAGATACTCTGGGTCCAGCACCTGCAGGTGAAAAACACACGTTTAGTGCAGGCACAAATTACAAAGTTGGCAGCCAATATTGCAGTACTGATGGATTGCATGAAAGAAATGACCAAGTTGATGCAGGAGGGGCATGTGTCACAGACGAGACACCATTTCCAACTGATGCAGCGCATGAACGTGTATGTAAAATCCAATAATAGGGTGGCCACAACCAATGCACTGCAGGCACGTAGGTGTGTGACCATGCAAACTGAGATGTCCCATTGGAGGAGGGATGTGGCTAAGGCACTGGGCCAGGTGACAATTGCAGTGGAAATTATGCAATCTGCCACTATTGAGTCAAACATTGTCATGCAGGAAGAGGGTAGTAGGAGGCTTCAAGCATGAGCAGTCTGTCTATGCCTGTTACCACTGCAGGAAGGCGCAAGACACGCAACAGTACCCCCTCCACTGCCAACATGAGGGATGAAGATGCAGCATCTGAAAGGCATCTGGGTGTGCATGGGAGGAAGTGAAGTAGTTATTGAACAAGGACGTGACAACACCAAACATCTACTCCAACGGCAGACCCATTGGATATATTATCTTAATACTGTGAGCCCAAATTGACTGAATGAAAAATTAGAACTGAGTTGCTTTCTTTGAAATATATCTTGATACATCATGAAATATACATCATAGATTGTCGAACATAGGTTGTAATGATTAATATGTGTTGTTATTATCATTGTGCACTATATTGATTTTTAATAATCACACAACTTGTTTGTACATTATGGCCACCATAATGCAGGTACTGTCACTCATTTTCTCAGCACACCAATATGTGTTCATTTGATATCAAACTATAAATTCTTCAGTGTCTATCATCATGTGACATTGACACTTGTTTTTTTTCACAAATCAGCAATATTTTTACTTGACGATACATTATTGTCGTATCGCATTTCTTATGCACATATAAGCTGGAGACATACAAACCCTGTCTAATCTTTATTATAACATTTAATAGTTCCGCCTTCCAACCTCACTTGATCACTAACATCAGTACACTGCGCCCGAATAACTGAGCACCTTTGAGTCACGGCTTCACTGAAAACTTGCGTGCAAACTCTGGAGGTGTTCAAAATATTTACACTCGGTAAGCTTTTTGTAAGCTACGATTCCACTTTATTTACTTAAAATCGGGACCCTGGTCTTGCGATAACCAGAGTTTTACTTTCCCACAGACCTGATTCCGAAGTATTCTTACACCGAGTGCTAATTGAAAAGGATTACGAAGTAAGCGGTAACGATATTCACTGTTTATTTCACCGCATATAAAACGATCACATAACCCTGTGCACCCAATTCTTTCACTGTTTTTTAGGGATAAATACACTATGTATCCTATACCACTGCAATATTTAACACATTTACTCACAACATGTGCCACCTTTGACTATTTCAGTTACACTGTATGGTTCACTGTGCTATGGGTCTTTACTTTGGTCATGATGATATTTGAGATATTGCATGAACACAATCATGTTGCACTGTATATGATGTGTATACAGTATTATATACCTTTGTTTCTTTATTGACTATTGGTTATTTGTTTTCGATTTTTGGTAGTAATACCCCTGATGAAGGGCAAAGGCCGAAATTCATTGGGTAATTGAACAAGATCCAAGAGACTTATAAAAAATCATGCTTTAATGATGTGAAATCAACAAGAAGATTAAGTATATTAACACCTTGGCTGCTAGGTGTTTTCCCCCCCTGTGCTGGAACTCATTTATTCCCATTGTTCATGACGAGCTCAGCTCGTCATCAGCACAGCTCAACCGTGCATCATGACGAGCTGAGCTCGTCATCAGCATCGAAAGGGTTAACAAATGAATTCCATGTGAATAAAACTCAAGATTGCTAAACACCATCGTTGAAAGTATTAAAAAAAAATAGTAATAATTCTTCAAACATTCAAAGAAACTTTGTTCATCGTCAGTTGTAGGATTGAGGTACAATGTCATTATTTAATTACGCAAGGCGTATGCACTGTCACCCACATGGAAGTAAGCAATGGGTCATTGGCAGTATTACATTTGCATACGTACAATGTCTGTGAGCATTAATAACACATGTTTACCAAGCAGATGTACCTCTCCAAATTCACCCCTGACAAGACGGGTGTGTATGCCACTCTGGCAAAATATATAGGAATCATGTGCACTCCCTGTGTATTGCGCCACAATGTCAGTTATTATGTTTTTAGCATTACATACTACCTGTATGTTAAGAGAATGATAACATTTTCTATTCCTATACATGCATTCATTTCCTGCAGGAAGACATATTTCCACATGGGTGCAATCAATGCAACCTAGGACTACTGGGAAGCGGGCTAACTAAAATTCCTGTTTAGTCTTGGTGAGGTCATGTGTGGTTGTGGGGAAGCTAATGTGTGATTTGAATCCTGGACATCATGGCATCAAGGAATGCTTTGAAGATTCTTGAAAGTGTGCTTTAAGACACACCTCCAGCTTCTGCTACGACCCCCTGGAAACTGCCTGCCCCAGTAGGTGCAGGCATACATAGGACCTGCACATGTGTGGGTATGGCATTGGTCCTACATGTCTGTAGCTGCAGAATGGGATCCAATTCATTGATTAAATCATGGATCATTTCTGCATTGAGCCTATACTTGTTGTATATCTCATCTTTTGTCTGTCTAGCAAAGTAATGTGGACTTTGAAGATGCGCTCCTGTATTCTTCTCGTTCTGTGTGCTGCAGCCAGGAGCCTCATCCTCCTCGCCATCAGGTAAATCCCTGCCATTGTGATGTGTTCAGGCTCAATCTGTGTGTGTTTACGTACGTTTCTGTTGACTTTTAGATGTATCTGATTTGCACTAATTATTACAACCTGGCTGTGATCCTTCTTACTTTGCATTTGCTAATTTGCGATTTTCAGTGAAATCATAAATAGTGATTTTTCATGCATATATTTGCTATTCTTTAAATGCGATTTCCTATTTGGTAGATGCAATTAAAGATTCTCAAATTCAGTCTCTGAATAAATTGTGATTCTTTAATTCTGTGAATACATTTGTTTTCGCTATATTTACGTTCATGCATTGCTGCAGGGTACTTTGCAATCGCAAATGGTACATTTTTGCGATTCACAATCTTTGCAAATTTTTTAAGCTTGATGCATGTGCCTGAAAATCCCTTCATGGCTGTGAAATCATCTGATGCATTTCCTGAGCCCATTGTGAGTGTAAAATGAGCAGCATTCTCACAGTCCTCTGACCCTGTAGCCTCAATAGGACTCCACTTACTGCAAGGATTCTTGTTTAGCAAAGTGTGTGTTGTCTTAATAGTCAATTGCTTTCACATTCATAAGTCAGTCATGCCATCCAGCTTATGTTTGGTGACATTACATGTATGGTATTTTTTGTCTGTCGAAACTTGGAAATCATGTTTACAACCACACACCAGTCGCAGTTGAGCATATGAATTATGTGTAATTTGTCTTTTGTGGATGACTGACAATGGGGTTGATTAACGCTATGATTGATGGTGTTCAGGTCACGCAGAGCTGAACTATAAGTGCTGTGATTGGCCCCGGGCGGAGAATTTCGCTCCGTTCTCAGAGTGTGCGGAGATTTGCCCTTTCCATGAAGAACGTGGAGAAGGCAAATCTGCACACAATCTGAAGTGTAGCGGAGTTGGCCAGACCCCGCCTCCACCGCCACCCCCTCTATATTAACAATGAGTTCTAGTACTCAAAAGTAAATTAAAACCCACGTACCTGAACTGTGGTGTCCCGCGGCTGCCCTCCTCCTCTTCGTCACTGTTTCTTCTAATCATTGGGAAAACTGTGCATGCGCACGCGTCTGCACATGCACATTTTTTGTGAGAATTACGCATGTGTGGGCATGCACAGTTTTTGCAAGGATTACAAGAAACGCCGATGAAGAGGAGGAGGGCAGCCCAAGGATGCCGCAGTACAGGTAATTGTGTTTTAATTTACTATTAAGTAGTAAAATTCATTGTTTATATAGGGGGTGGAGGCGGGTGGCATAGTGGGGCTACGCGGAGGGCCACAAAGTTTGTTCGTACCTCGGTGGCACTTCGCGTAGCCCCATTACGCCCACTACATCCAGGCTTATCTGTGATGTCTGTTCGATAGGCAAGTGCTTCATATGGTAAACCAAGTGGGCAGTGAGTGCACAGAAAGGATGAATGTCCGTCTACTGTGCAGATGCAAAATGATCGAGAGTCACATCCATGCTCTTAGTTGCCACACAGGAGAGGATGTGTTTGTAGGAATCTGCGTCCTAGCTGCAGATTTATTATCAAGGGTTCATGTTGCATGTGCTGAGCTTGCCTAAACAGGTGTAAAAGTGAGAGTGACTAGTCTTTCACATTTTGGATTGGAGTGGAGATTCATATGTCCTGGTGGCAAGTGAAATTTAGTGATTGTCAGGGAGTGTAAGCTATGATTTTTGTTCATAGGCAGTTCTTGTGTAGGAGAAATGAGTCATCCACATTAACCCTATGTGAGTGTTCACAGATACGAGGGTGTGATTCAGAGTATTCAGAGTATGCAACTGGTTAAATCCTGTGCTAGTTATGGTATGAATAGGTAGATGTGATAGGAGTATGATCAGGAAGACAAGGTTTTATTCTGGCAGGAGATGAGAGCTGTTGTCTGTGCCTTTACAGTGAGGGATGGCTTTAACCGGGCATTTCCAATGAGTGAGGATAGTTGTTGAAGTGCTTAAGTCAATGATGGTATGTAGCATGCTAGTCATATGTGGATGTGACAGGGCCACAGTGAGACAAGGTTAAACTTGACATTTCTGACAAAGTGGATAAGTGTATGTAAAGGATACATAAGTTGGGTAATTTAGGGTCCTGAACAGTGATATATGAGGTGGTGTATAGTTCCAATATGTGGAAGCATCTGTTTCAGAAATAACAGAGTATGGTGAGTGTCTGTTTATATATATTTTTTTTTTGTATATTTGTATAGCGCTTTACTGTCACCCCAAGGGCATCCTGGCACTTGAGATCACTGTCAGCAACAGAAACAACATCTTAAACTGCCCTAGGGAACAAGTGGGTCTTCAACGCTTTTTTAAATGGTAGAAAGTCCCTTTGACCTCGTAAAAGGAGTGGCAGAGAATTCCAGAGTTTAGCCGCTGCAACACTAAACGAGCGTCCACCCATCCTCACTCTCTGGAATCTCGGTACCACCACCAGCCATGCAGAAGAAGAGCGCAGACATCGTGCGTACGAATACCATGAGAACATATTCTGCAGTGGGACCGGGCCCTGTCCGTGCAAAGCCCTGAACGCCAGGCAGGCAGCTTTGTACTGAACACGTAAGTGGACCGGCAGCCAATGTAAGTCCCGAAGAGCAGCGGTGGAGGAGCTGAAGTTAGGGCGAGAGAGGGCCAGCTTGGCTGCCATGTTCTGCACCCGTTGCAGCTTGCATAGCAACGTTTTAGGGGGCTTCCAGAAGTAGAGCGTTGCAATAGTCTAAACGACTTAAGACGGTCCCACGCACTACTTCTGGTCTAGACTGTTTAGGTAAAAGGGGCAAATCTTTACGGAGCATGCGCAACAGCATCATGCATGTAGCCGTGGTCTTATTAACATGTATATCCAGCTGCAAGTTAGGCCCAAAAGTAACCCCTAAATTACGTGCAGACTCGGCGGCTGACACTGTCTCAGGAAAGGTCGAGGGCCAAAAGTTGTCGGGGAGTGAGCGCGGTATTTTATCAGAAGAACAGTAAAGCACCTCCGTTTTTTTGCTGTTGAACTGAAGGGAGTTAGATCGGAGCCAGTCAGCTGTAGCTGGCATACAGCGGTGGAATGTTTCCAACGGGACCGAGTTATTTCCTTCCAGTGAAAAGACCAATTGGGTATCATCAGCATAACTGAATGCTGAAATACCGAATGATTTTATCAGATGGACCAGAGGGCGAAGGTAAAGGTTGAAAAGTATGGGGCTGATGGCCGAGCCCTGTGGTACCCCCTGCCCCACATTCCTCACCTCCGATCTAAATGGGGGCAGCGCCACCACCTGCCATTGGTTGTTCAAATAAGAGACCAACCAATCCCTTGCCAGCCCGTTGACCCCGCACTCTTCCAGTCTCCTGATGAGGGTAGAGTGGCAGACCATGTCGAACGCAGCCGACATGTCGAGCAGCACTAAAAAGGCTGCCCGACCCATGTCAACCTGCGAACAAAGGTTGTCCAACACGGCCACCAGCGCAGATTCAGTCCCATGCGCTGGAGGGAAGCCAAATTGTGCCTCATCAAACCAGGTGTTCTCTTCCAGGAAACCGGACAGGGCGCGGGTCACTAACTTCTCCATGATTTTGATGGGGAACGGCAGCAAGGAGATGGGTCTATAATTAGACAGGCAGGCAGGGTCCAATGTGGGTTTCTTTAAAAGAGGTGACACCACTGCCAGCTTCCAGCACTCGGGAACAATTGCAGTGTCAAAGGACTGGAGGCAGATGTAATGAAAGGGCTGGAAAGGTTCATCTTGGAACACCTTCCAGAATTTAGGAGGCAGTGGGTCCAAGGGGGAGCCCAATGACACAGTTAGTGCCAATTTACAGAACTCCTCATAGGACGGGCTGGGGAAGCAACAGAGCTGGGGTCGACTGGGGTAGACCGCGAAGGCTTCCATGCTGGGAGAGCAACGGCTCAGCTGGGGTTGACTGGGCGCAGCGTCCGGAGCTCCCAGACTGAGAGAGGAACCACCCAGCTGGGGTCGACTGGGCGCAACATCCGGAGCTCCCAGACTGAGAGAGGGACCACCCAGCTGAGGTCGACTGGGCGCAAAGTCTGGAGCTCCCAGACTGAGAGAAGGACCATCCAGCTGGGGTCGACTGGGCGAGACGTCCGGAACTCCCAAGCAGAGAGTCATGTGACTCTGCTGGGGTCGACTGGGCGAGACTCCGGAGCTCCCAGACCAGAGGAGGACAGTGCTGGACGCTTTAGTCCCTCCAAAATTGTGGCAATCTTCTCTTCAAAGGCACTTGCCAAAGACTCACATAAAGCCTGCGATGCGGGAACATTGTTTGCCGCGCAGGTAGGATGCGTCAAGTCGTTGACGATTTTAAACAGCACCTGGGATTTGTTAGGGGCCTGGTTCAAGGCGGATTCCAGGTAGGCCGCTTTCACACACTTAATCTGTGCTTTGTATTCCTGGAGAGACTGCCTGAAAGAGGCCTTTGCTATATCCGAATAGTCCTTCCTCCAGGCTCTCTCAGCTCGTCTGCAGCACAACTTCATCTGCCGCAGATCGTTCGTGTACCAAAGGCATGCCCGATTCAATCTTTCCCTGGACCTCCGAAGGGGGGCCACCTTATCCAAGGAGTACGAGATTTGCCGGAACATCGAAGTGTAGCTCTCCTCCACATTAGCTCCCAGGGTAAAATTTCCTGGTAATAAAGTAGGCAGAACTGAAGATTTTAAAAGTCGGGACCAAGATCTTCCCATTTTAGCATGTCTGGAACCGGAATCCGCCGAAGAGTTAGTGCCCAGACATAGAGAGAAAGTAACTAAGGCGTGATCCATCCAATACTGGCAGAGGATATCGTTCACCGTCACTTGTTGTGCATCAGGAAACACTAAATCCAAGACATGGCCCTGCCGGTGCGTGGCCGAAAGGACAAGCTGCTGCAACTGAATGTCGTTGCACGCTTGGCACAAGGTGTTAAAGGCACTGTCCTGCGGTCCACCCGGCCAAAGGTTAAAGTCCCCTAGGACCATCAACCGAGAGTGAGTATTAGAGAGATCATGTAACAGATCGATGAGATCAGGGAGGGTGGGGGCATTGCCTGGCGGTCGATAGCACAGGACACCTGAGCATAAAATCCCCTCAAGTCCTTTAAAAGAGAACCCCATCAGCTCAAAGCCCGGTACCTCTCTGAGCTTAAGCTGGGATAAAGCTAGCATCTCCCTGAATATAAATCCAATTCCACCGCCCCTGTTCAACAGTCGAGGAGTATGGTTGATTTTAAATCCAGGAGGACAGGCCAGGCCTAATTCGACCTCACAGTCGGCCCGAGTCCAGGTTTCCGTTAGGAACAGCACATCAAGCCCCATGGACTCAATAAGAAAGGCAATCTCCGTGTAATGCTTACAAAGAGACTGAACGTTAAGCAAACCACAGGAGAGCTTTCAGGGTATAGGCGAACAGCTGGCCTGCTGACTAGGGGGCGCCTGAGGCGCTCACAAGGCTAGTAAGTCAGTTTGAGAATAGACTATGCGGGATGTGCACGGAGTGGCAGAGGTAGCAGCCCTAAGTGCTCCCGTTGCGCGAACGGGCGCAAACGGGCTTACCTCTGGCGCGCCTACGTCGCACCCACTGCGCCCGGACGCTGCGCGCCTGCTCATCCATCTTTATATGATATTACACTGAGCGGAAGTCTGCCTCCTGCGCCCCTTGCCCTAAGCAAGATGGCGCCCGAAGTGCCCCTGGCCTCAGAACCCACCCAAGATGGCGGTCGGACCCGCTAATGCTAACTATATCCCGCCAAATGCGGGTGAGATCCAATTATGGTGCCAGTAAGCCTAGCTGAATCCCGGCCTAAGGAAGAGCGGCACTAAGGTAGGCAAGAATTAATAAGCTAAACAGTAGGCTATGCAAACTATGCAGCGCGGTACAAGCAGCGCGAAGTTAAAAGAGGAGCCACACAAGTTAAAATAAAAGCAGCAGCAGTAGCGCGGTGACAAATATATGTAAATGGCTGAAAACATATTCATTGAGCCACATAAGTGTCTTGTTGTGAGATGTGGTGATGTGTTAAGTGAGCATGTCAGAGTGGGCTGTGATGCTGCATGTTGTTAAATGACATTACTTAGGGTGCAACTGGTTATTAAAGTGGTCCATTTGACATGTTACATTTGACATTTGCTGATTAGGTGATGAGTACAGTACATTGTGTACGTCATGTATGTGAGATGAGTTGTATACTTAGTGATTAAGATTGTTTTTGTGAATATAGGTGTTGATGTGAGAAGGGCAGTGCAAGTGTTAGATTGGGACAATCAGTTTTGAAGTGTTTGAGTACACTGATTAAGCTTGTGGGGCAGACATACCTTTCTGTCTATATGCACCAGAGTGTACTTATAACATGTTTTTATGTGTACAATAGTTTTTTTTAATGAGCATTTACTTTTATCTCCACACAAGTGGAGATCATGCAGGCCATGAGCTGATATTGAAAAGTACATATGTGCAGATAATGTGTATGTAAGCAGGCCAAAACAGTAGCCAGAGTAAATATGAATATGTGGAATGTGTTTGCTGCAGCTTGCTGTCTGCCTGAATGTTCATGGCTGATTGTTGTAAAGGCCAGACTTAGTACACTGGCATATGCTAACACCTATTGTTCCAACATGACAATTTGCCTCTACAAAGCTTTGCCTTGTCTGAGTTGTGTGTGGGCAGCTGTGTGGAGTTACCATTTGTAGGTAGTTGTAGTCACTGATTGATCATTCTTGCCCTTGCTTACTGGCTTTTGATGAAGGTGGGGAATGCTTATATTCAAATGTCATGACGCTGGAACAATGGATGATAGTCCATTGCTTAGAGGGCTATAGGCCCCTCAAATGAGGTCAATGATTTGTGTTGTTGTGTCACCTGGAGTCAGACTACTCCAGATACGCATACCCACAATTCACAGTAGACTACGCATGCATGGTTGTGATTGACTCCAATGAAGATGGACTCATTGTGATGAAATCTCTGCTTGTGCTTTGGTAAGCAAATTTCACTGTTTGCAAAAACACAAGTGGCACTGCCAAGAGAGTCTGTTTTGGTACAGTACATAGATGACCTGTTAGTGGCATCTAAAACCCAGACTGACTGTGTCACTGACACAATTGCCTTGCTGAATCACCTAGGATTCACATTTCATTTATTTATGATGATTGCTGGCTTCTTGCTCATTTTGGCTTAGGCTTCTATGGGTTAGGTACGAGAAACGTCCCGGGAGATTGCTGAGAGTTTGCGTCCGAGGAGAATCAGGGGGAGGTTTCTTGCTTCCACGCCATATCTTGGCCACATTCCTTTGAGGTCTTGTGAAGGGCGGGCTATCTCACTCCCTGCTTGCTCTTTAGACACAGACAGATGCAGAAGAACAGCTGATTAAATAGAATTAGATGCTAAACTTCAAGTTATGCTTAGACAAATTAATTAGGTCTGAAAAGATTTATTTGACTTATGCATTTATTTTTCTTAATGGGAGATTTTTGCAAACTATTTGATTTTTGATTAGCCTTGCAAGACTATATTTTTCTTAGAAACTCTTTGAGTCTTGAATGACATTTTGCGCCACATTCCTACATGTTATGCCTATATGCAGACTGTAATGTGCTCTGTATTAATGCTATTTTTCCTGTTTTCCAAATTCTGTAACCTGATTGATATTTTATTAATGAATAAAGGGTCAGAGAAAATTAACTTTTGACTAGAAAATAAAACCCTTTAAATACTCAACAACTCTCTTTATTGGCTTAAAATAATAATTGCATTTTTGACTGTTCATCTTTATTTAAAGTCTCCTGAAGGTATTACATGGTGTGAAGGGCCCAACACCTTTTGAGCGGTAAATTAGAGGTAGCATGAGGGTTTTGCATTGAGAAATTACCAGAAGAAATTACCGCTCCATCAGTTTTTGGTAAGCAGAGGATGGTCATTATTGATTAGTTTGGTGATTAATGATTATTGATTTCACCATCAACTACTCAACTAATGGATCATTGACCTTAAGTAGGGAAATAAAATAATTGCCCAAGTTAGATAAATGTCCAAGTCCTGATTCCTGACTCCAATGCTCGGAAACTGAAGGCTGGCAAAGCAGTACTGGAAGGTGATGCAAGAAGTGGTGTGAGTATCAATAGGGTTGTGAAATGTTGTTAATATGCTAGCATATATGTATTTTTGAAGTGTTGAAAATAGTAAGGGTTTTTACTGTTGGTGATATTTTGCTCATTTTGAATTGATGGTGTTATTGCAATATATTGGTAATTTCATAGGACATACTTTTTTTGGTTATTGATTACATGTTTTAACTTTTCATGTTAAGTTAGTGTCTTGTTCTATGTTGTTTGAAACACGCAGGTATGCACACCTGTGGAATCCCGGGAAGGAATAGCGGGTGGTAAATGGAAGCCACACTGCACTGAGGTTACTTGTCTGTTGGAATAGCACTGAGAAGCTAGGTAGGGCTGGCAGTGTTAAATTAGGGACTATTTTCTGTGTGAGTGATTGTAGCAAAGAGTTCGCTGGTGAAACTTTGGTCTGATATCACCTAGAAAGGGTCACACTAAAGGAGTAGCAGGTTCTTCTGAGCTTGAGTGACAGCAAAAGGGTTCGCTGGTGAAACTTTGGACTAAGATATATCCTGAAGGATAAGTCCAAAGGAGTAGCAGGTTCTTCTGAGCTTGTGTGACAGGTAAGCGGAAGGGATTTACCTGTAGTGTTTGAAGAGTAAACGGAAGGTCTTACTTTGTGAAGGGTAAGCGGAATGTGTTACTCGCAGTGAATATAAATCTATCCTTTATTTAGCACAACAGACAGAGTAGCGAATGTATTTATGTTGTTACTAACAGAGTTATTGATTAAGAAAATATTGCAGTAAGATTTTGTGGAGGGTCAGTAGTAGGAGTAAAACTGACTGAAATTGAGACTGACAGCTTTGGAAAAAAGAAATTGCATTGAACTATTGCAAAAAATGAAAATGTTTGAAGGTTTAAAGAAGCTGTTAGGAGGTAAAGTGAAAAATTCGTTTTTTATTGGTGATGCTCCTGAAGGAACACCTGTGCATTTTATGTCTACCAATTTGGGACAAAATACATGTATGTGGGTTCACCAATGGTGCAAGATTACTGAAAAAGAGGGTGTTTTGAGCTTTCCAAAAGATGGTACTTTTGAATTGCAAATTATTAACAAATTAAGGGAAGTGTTATGTGAAATAAATACACCATCTAAAGCTGCACAATTTGAGGCCTTAAGCATATGGGAAAAGGTAGCAAGAGAGAAAGCAAGTGAGGATAAAAAGGTAAAGCACCAAATGCAGGAGAAGAGAATTAATGATGATAAAGAGCTTCAAATAAATAATGATTCAGGGGATGAAATAATGGATGCATTGTTAACTGAGTGTCCACCACTTTATGTGGTTCCCATTAAAAATACTGAAAATAGTGTACTGGTAAGCACTACAGTGGCTACTGCTTCTGTTGAGCAGAGAAAAACACAGATTGAGAAAACTGTGCAAAGATTTCAGATTGACCCATTACCTGTTGATTCAGCACTGACAGTGATAGCTCCAGATGTTACTGCTTCAAATGTGCCTGATTCAGTCCAAGAATTGCTAACTGCAGGTGCACAGATAATGCATAGAAAAATTATGACTGTCCCAATTAATATGGTCCCTACTGAAAAGGTTCAAAGAGCTGCAGAAGGAGTGATTATGGCAGGGTTTATTTCAGAAACTCAGAATTCACAGATTATTGAACAGAAATTACCCCAAGCACTGAAAGGTGAGGGAAACATGGTATTTACAACATCTGCAGCCCCAAATAAAATAAATGTAATTGAAAATTTGATTTTTCAAACCTGCTTAGAGGAAGCAGCAGTGATTAAAAAGATAGAAAACATGGGAGAACATATTAACACAGGCCCTGAAAAAGAGAGACAGCGTAGTGTTTTAAATTCAGCACTAGAACATGGAAAAATTAATAGTCCATGCTGTTTAAATAATGAAAATGTGAACCAGTGTCAGGAAAAAGAATTAATTTCCCTGAGTAAGGAAACAGTTGCATGTGCATTAACTACACATAATGGCCTGGCAGATTTGGCTCAAAAATATGAAACTGATGTTTCAGGAAGTTTTACATCTCAGAAAAGTTTTAGGGTACATATGGATGATGAAGCAAATGAGAAAATATGTTCTTCAGAAATGAAATTGCACATTGCAGAAATAAAGTATGTTTTTAAATGCAATGGGTTTGAGAAATTAGGAGACAAATGGGAAAGAAAACATGAGAAGAAAAAGAAACCACCAGACCTAGCTAGGAAACTGGATGAGGAAAAGAAGCCACCAGATATAGTTGAGAAAAATAATAAGCAGAATGATGGAGAAGCTTTTGCTTACTCATTGAGAGAAAAGGTGGGAGAAGTGCATGTTCCTATGCTACAGAATAAAAGTGAACTTGCAGCATTTCTGAACACAATCCCACAATTGAGAGACACATTTATGCTGGGGTACCCACAAGTTGATGGATTTGATGATATTTTAAAAGAGTTGTGCATTAATTTGGAAATGTTCTTTTACATTGCCATGCAGAATAAAATATGGTTTGAATCTAAAGTTGTGCAGAGGCTAGGTGAAGAAACAATGAAAAGGGTTTGCATGAATGCACCATCATTTTCTGTTGTTATGGAGGAAAATATAGCAGTGATTATTTTCATGAAGGGTGGAGTGCCAGCAAAGGATGTTGCTTGGGTACAGATTAAAAGAACACAGGATGGAAGTAAAGTTGGTTTGGTTTGTGAAAATTCAGGTATGGATGTTGTACTGCTGGAAAATGTGTACTTTTGCCATCTTTATAGCAGATTTGAGCATTGGAAGAAGAAAAATAAATTTAAACATGATGCACAAAAACATGGAGACATGCAGATGCAAAATATGCAAGCTAAGCAAATGCAAATGTCAGTTCAGAAACAGGTACCTATGGCAGGAATTTTCCAAGCAAAGATGGTCCCACAAAATATGGAAAAAGCTCAAATTAATTTAAATAAGGTGTCCAGAGCAAATGTGAATTTTTTCCAGAGACAAAATCAAAACCCAGTCCAACAGGTTGCTGTGTTTGAAAATGAGAGTTTTAACCCTCACAATTCAGAATTTACCATGTGCACTGTGAAGGCAGAGGAAAGTCCAGATTTAAATGCAGGAGTTTTAAACAAAGAAATTACAAACCCAGTTTTAGAAAAATGTGCACCAAAATTAGGCCCATTTGAGGAAGATTGCAAAACTGTTGTTTGTGATTCAGGCCTAGCAGAAAAACAATTGTTTTGTAAATTAAGCGGCAGAGATTACTGTATATCAGATAATATTCAGTTTCCTGATGAGGAGGTACATTTTAAAATGGCCCAACAAGAAACAGCTGTAGCATTATTTTCAGAAAAGACAGTTGAAAAATTACCTTCTGCTTTGAAAAAAATAAAAACAGAAATTAGAGAGTTCACGGAGAAGGATGCCAGATTAATAAAATGTGCAGAACATGTCTTATTAAAATTAGAACCAGATGACATGTATTCAGGTACACCATCAGTTGCAGAAATTTTACCAATAAAAGGATTTTTGATGGAATTGATTGGAAGTTTGTGTAACTTTCTGATCACAGGTTCACAGAAAATAAATGAAAAGAACAGAATAGTGCAGGAGATTAAAAGCATATTTTTTCCATGTTGTCCTGTGGTACCGAATCCAGCCAATATATTTTTTCACATTCCATGTGCTGAAGAATGGCTTACTTTAATTGATTTTTGCAAAGTCCATGTCACAGTGCCAATGCATGAGAATAGTCAGGAGTACTGTCAAAAAGAAGACGAATACCTGGGACACAAAATTGGAAAGGGAGGTAGAAAGGTGTCACCAGAGAAGGTGGAAATAATTTCCAAGATGAATCCACCTCAAATTCAGAAAGAAGTCAGGAAATTTTTGGGAATGGTTAGCTGCTGTAGAGAGTGGTTACTAAACCTTTCCCTAGTGGCTAAGCCTTTACTGAGGCTGACACACAAAGGTGTGTCTGATCAGCTTCCATTGGACAACAATTGCACAAAAGCATTCCTAGAGTTGAAAGAGAAAGAATGTTGCGCCCCAGCACTAGGAATGAAAGTTTATTTAAAAGAAAATATACCAATTTGCAGTGAGAGGGAGGGCTGCACTCTCTCATTGCCTATTCAAAAAGATGACTGTGTTCAAAGGTCTGTGATGTATTGCCCAATGACCTCTGACCCTAACTTCACAAAAATGTCAGCAAATGATTTGGTTTGTGATGATAATGAATATGAGTGTCTAAATATCATGAAAATATGCATAAAGCCAAAATCAGACTTTAATGATGAACGTCTGAGTCAGCCCAACAATGTCCATTTTGTAGATGGCCCATGTTTGAAAGGTGACACATTAAAAGCAGCACATGCTGTGCTCCTTATACATTATGTTGTCAAAGCTTCATGGCTCTCAGTAGTTGCCCCAGCCCAAAATTCGAAATTGATTGCCCTTACCATAACATGCAGTATATCTGCTCAAATGAGAGTCACTGTTGTCATGGGAGAGAGAAATGCTTATTCAGTTGCACACATTTGTGTTCTGTTAGCATGCACATTCTATGGAATATTCACAGGTGAATTAAGAGAGGCTCAAGAAAATGTTTTTGAAGCAGCACAACAGGGTTTTATCAGAACTGTTTTTGAGAAAAGTGACAACTGCATAGTGGCAAAAGTGTTATTGCAAAGACTGATGCCCAGGTATAGATTGCCAGTTTCTCTGAAATCAGATCATAAGGTGGTCTCAAAGATAATGAGTGCAGAACAACAGATTGGACAAGGAATGGATTGTAGCTATCTGCCTGAAATGTCAAGCATAATAAAGCAACACAATGGCAGCACTGAGTTACCTTTTGCCAAAGACGGTGTCTCACCAACACCAAAGTGGCTTGAACATGCATATGCAAATGCACTTGTGGAAAACACTGAGGAGAACACTAGCCATGGCTGTGTAGGTCAGTTTGATGTACAGTGTGCAGTTTCTCACCAGATTGCAGCTGCTACACAAGATCTGCATAATGGATGGTGCATCGGCTTTGGTCGGAGAGATGAAGTGGTGAATCATCTGAATCTGATCAAAGTGAAGATAAGAGTGAAAGGCATTGGTTGAAAAAGTGCAAGAGATTGATGGTGCTCTGTCAGAGTTTCTCAGCACCTAAGTAGTCTAATTTGCATTGAAAAAGGTACAGAATGCCAATGAGCCATTCTGATGGCAAGCTGATAACAAAGAGAAAAGAAATGCTGAAACTGTCCTGTTGAATTCCTTTTTTATTATTTTAGTTACTTATTTTAAAGAAGACTAACTGTTTCAAGAAGCTACTTACAGAACTCTGCACTAAAACATTTGAGCTTGGCTATATATGATCTGATTATAGATAGACTTGTGTTTGCCTTAGAAATAGATGTAAAATTGTTATATGCTCAGCTTTTGCAATAAAAATAAAAATAAAAAAAAGTCACTTTTGAAAATGAAATATGTGTGATGAATTATAAATCAATTTATTATGATTTGAATTATCAGAAGGGTGGATTGATGGAGCAGATTTCCTCTGCAGTCAGGCATTGTTTTATTTTTGTGCTTCAGACAGACTGCATTTAAATTGCCACGCACATTTTGGTGCAAGTTAAAAACATGGCACATAAAAAAATATGAAAGTGAGGCCAATTCAGTCTGACATGCTTTTGCTGAATTAACATGTGTTTTTGCAATGTGGAGAAAAGTGGCCTTTTTAGCTGTGAAGATTAATAGAATGTGTTTCTCTCTTCCCAGCGCATCCCATGTAATCTACATTCACTATTTCTGTCTAAAGAGACTTTGACTTGTTGCATATTTTGATAAATATTTTCAGTTAATAACACCTCTTTTTCTTTGTTGCACATTGCACATTTATTTTACATGTTGTCATAAATAATAGAAAAGCTGCTTTACACTAGTAGCTTGGCTAGGAAAACATTTATAATGAGTATTAATATGGAGTTTGGAAACATAATGTGCTGATTTACATGAAACTAATATTATCTTTGTGTTTATTTTATTTTGGGGCCTACCATTAAATGGCTGCCTGTGAAACCATCAAAAGCTATGGCTTGCTTTGAATGAGAAGGGAGCATGCGCAGACTGTGGCAGCTTTCCTCATGCCAAGAAGTCAAGAACACCTTGAACTGTACATCCTTGTGATTCTGCTAAATGTACCAGTGTTAGTTAAAAGTGTCCATCTGACTGCGCTTTGGCAGGAAGGAAGACTATTGAAAATGTTCCCTAGCAATTGTTGCAAACTTATAAAATGTATTTATTATGTATGCTTCATTTGTTAAAAACTGGCATGGTCAGGTTTTTAGAATGCGTCAGGGTGATGCAAACTCATGCCACCATGACTAACCAATCAACATACAGGTTTTCCTGAAATGCAACATTTTGTGTAGTCTGCCAAAATTTTGTGTATAAAAACTGACAGGGGCGGGCTTTCTCAGCTCAGCTGGCTTCTTGCTCATTTTGGCTTAGGCTTCTATGGGTTAGGTACGAGAAACGTCCCGGGAGATTGCTGAGAGTTTGCGTCCGAGGAGAATCAGGGGGAGGTTTCTTGCTTCCACGCCATATCTTGGCCACATTCCTTTGAGGTCTTGTGAAGGGCGGGCTATCTCACTCCCTGCTTGCTCTTTAGACACAGACAGATGCAGAAGAACAGCTGATTAAATAGAATTAGATGCTAAACTTCAAGTTATGCTTAGACAAATTAATTAGGTCTGAAAAGATTTATTTGACTTATGCATTTATTTTTCTTAATGGGAGATTTTTGCAAACTATTTGATTTTTGATTAGCCTTGCAAGACTATATTTTTCTTAGAAACTCTTTGAGTCTTGAATGACATTTTGCGCCACATTCCTACATGTTATGCCTATATGCAGACTGTAATGTGCTCTGTATTAATGCTATTTTTCCTGTTTTCCAAATTCTGTAACCTGATTGATATTTTATTAATGAATAAAGGGTCAGAGAAAATTAACTTTTGACTAGAAAATAAAACCCTTTAAATACTCAACAACTCTCTTTATTGGCTTAAAATAATAATTGCATTTTTGACTGTTCATCTTTATTTAAAGTCTCCTGAAGGTATTACATGGTGTGAAGGGCCCAACACCTTTTGAGCGGTAAATTAGAGGTAGCATGAGGGTTTTGCATTGAGAAATTACCAGAAGAAATTACCGCTCCATCAGCACTGCAACCTTAAATCCAGTTCCAAATGATGTTTGCATTGTCAATATTTTGCAACCTCTAATTGGGTTTTGCACAGGAAGCCCTTGTGTCAATGGGTGCTCCAAATTTGCACGTTAGACACTGCCCTACAGTGTGATGTCCATAGCTCTTTGTGGAATGTCTCCTTGACATTTACATTGATTTTGAGACAGTGTTTCAGTGCCAAATGGGGGCATATTTCATTCAGCACATATCCCTCATCCTCACAAGATGTACATATATCCGCTGGCTTGTGGATGGCTATCTTGATTTTTATTGGGAGGCACAGATTGTGCTAACCCCCTGGCATCCTCATGAGTGCTGGCAGCTTATATTACACAATAGGATGTGCACTGGAGAATTTGACACTGTTGGTAGATCCTACTTCCTAAGACTCATGCGTACTTCTACTACTCTGCAGGACACAATCTGCACAATCACCATGGCATTTATTCTTGTGGCACACATTTCAGCCTGAGGAGCTCATTGCAAAATTGCTAGGAGCGACATTCTCCAGAGATGACCGTGTACACAGACATATTGCAGTCCACACAGTTGACATGTGGTGACTGTATCCCACCTTGTTGTTGTCCATGTAAGCATGGGCGAATTTTGCAAATCTGGCGTTCGCGAATTTTGCGAATTTGCGAACTCGCAATCCGCAAAATCCGTGAATTCTCGCGAATTTGCAGATTTTTTTTTTTTGTTCGCAAGGATTTCTGCCAGTTCGCAAGGATTTCTGACAGTTCGCGAGGTTTTGTACCAGTTCGCAATTGCGAACTTACATGTCGGCTCACAACGGACACGATTATGTTGTTTCTACGTCTGGTTCATCATCACAGGTTCTCAGCACCCTCTGTTTCACCCCTGCCACCCTCTGTTTCACCCATGCCACCCTCTGGAACATCAATGCCACCCTCTGGGGGAAAAAGCAAGCACACCTGCCTGCTTCAACTGACATGAATTAATTTGGGGTTGATTTATTAATGTGTCACTGTTTTAAAATTCCAGTCTGGCACCTGCTTCCTTATCTGTAATTTGCTTTCTGTTGCAGTGCAATTTTTTTTTCCAGGACCTTTGTGGCCTACTTGTAGCTATTCTATGAGCCTGCTGTGAGGGTCAGAGCAGGGTCATACAATTGTTGCAACTAGCAACTGAAATCTGGAAGGGCCCTTGTCAGGAAGCACTACAGGGAACGGTTACTAATGATGAGTTTGAACTTTTGAACCTGCTTTCACTTTTGCAAAACTCGTTTTTCTGCAGAACAGCATTACAGCAACTGTAATGCCCCACCAAGCTTATATGAGAAAGTTGATTTCTAATCCAAAAGTTATCCAAAGAAAATCAAAAGGCCTCAAATCCAAAAAAGTGCAGGCAAATGTCAACCTGAAGAGTTATTCTGATAAAAATCATCATTTTCAGAAGGTCTATGCTGCTTGCTAGTAGATTTCTTGTGCAGAATTGCAATTTTTGTAATTTCGCGAGTGCGAGATTGTTGCTGCCCACCGCACCTACATGTTCGCAATTGCGAACTTATACCGCATGCCGCAAAATTGTATCACCCAAAAAAAATCCGCTGCGTGCGAATTTGCGGATTTTTGGTAAATTCGCGAGCGTTCGCAGATTGCGAATTTACCGAAAATCCGCAAAATCCACGAGCGTAGATTTTCCGCCCATGCTTCTTTCAGAACCAAGATGTATTTTGTAACTATGGCCGAAATTTGCGGATCTGCAGTCTGCGAATTCATGAGAAATCGCAAAAAAATCTGTGAATTCAAGGATTTTCCCGCGAACTCGCAGATTTCTTTGCGATTCGCACTGGAGTACTTTCTACTGGCTAATCCAGTAAGTGCTACCTCGTTGGGTAAATGTATAATGCTTTTCCTACACTGCAGCTTCGTAAAGGGCCAGATGATTTGTCTCCAGTGAACATGTGTGCCTGTAACTTTGCCACCGCGCAAAAAGGCGCCGAGGTACCTTGAGTGAGCTGTCCATCATAGTTGGGAAACGGCGGGAAGACGTTTGATACTGCTAGTGTGTGGTGCGGGGCCAAACGAGTGGGGCTTCTATGCGTGTCAACATGTCTTGTGTATAAAGGGTCAGAGAGCAAGCAGGGCAGCAGGTGAGGAGAAAGCGGCCTCCAAGGTCACAGGAACTACACAGGGATTGCACTCGAGAAACTCATGGATGCAAAGACTCCCTCGAGTATTACAGCTAATTTTCGACAGCAGATTTGGGGTTAAAGCACACTTGGCCAGCCTCGACCGTGCTCACTAATGTTTTGGGCTGATTAAAACGTTATTGAATTTGAGCTTCAACCCGGGCACCTGCTTTATTTATATCTGTAAGTGCTTCCTGTTGAGGTTTAAATTTAGTGACAGGAGCCTCGTGCCAGAATGAATCCTGCCCTGCATAGTTATCCACGAAGATGCCACCGTTTTGTGCAATACCTCTACTCAACTGGAGTATTTTCTACTGGCTAATCCAGTAAGTGCTGAGGTTCCGTGACGATTTGAACCCGTGTTTTCAATATTGTCGGAAATGCATAATATTGGTATCAGCAAACCGCAAATGATCCATTTAGCATATCCTGGTGTTTTCGCTACGCGACGAGCAAGAGTACTCCTGTTACAAACACACTTCTGATCTACCCATGGCATCCATCTTAGAGCATGGCAGCCATTTTGTGTTTCTTGCCCTCACATACGCAATAACCTCTGATCACTTCATTTCGATTAAGGACACGTAGCCTTAGCCGGAGATTCACCTCTTTCAGTGACACGTGCACCTTGGAACAGAACACGCTGTAGCTGCATGACTCGACAAAGGCTGCCTCCTCTGCCCGAGGCCAGCCCCACCGAACGGGTTCTCGTGTCCATTGTCCCGATCATGATTAGGCGGCCGAAGCCGGTAGCCTTGCCCATTTACAACCCACAAGCATCCCTTATCCCACTTTTCTATCTTCCACACCTGGCTCCGTTCCTTTCTTTCTGAATCTTTATTAGGGGGAGGTAACGAAATTTACGATGAGGCGGTCCGGCTCTTGAATGCAATATTGACAAGGGATTGTGATGAACTAGTGGGAACCCCTCTTCGTAATGTTTGGCATCAGATATTATCGACGGTTCCTGTGTAACGCCAAATATTTATTGTTTTAGACACAAAGGTTTTGGGAATGTATTACATGTAAAGAATTTGCCCCCAGCTTAAAATTCAGTATATAAGGAGCAACCCTCTTTGTACAAATCGAACAGGCTCCTAGACACTGCCCATGTGTGGTTTCTGTGACTTCTGTGTCCCTGCAGTAATAAACCTTTGGTCTTTGACGCCACCATCGAGAAGCCCGTGTTTCTGTTCATTTGCGCACCAAGGCAGGTGGAACTCCGGGGTCTTTGGGTGTTGTTCCCTGACACCTCTGGACGGAACCAAAAAGTCCAGAACTCCAATTGGCGCCCAACGTGGGGCGACGTCATTCGGTACCGGTCCAAAAGCCTGAAGAGTTCGAGAACCTTCGTGTGAAGGTTCCTGAGGGAGGCGCCCCACTTCATCGATCCCGGCATATCGCAAAAGTGGCCCGAAGTTCTCTTCCACGAGGGTTCCCGTTCAGGACGGCTGCAGTGGGCCGTTGCCTTGACCGTCGCCCTGTCTTGGACCCGAGGTGCAGTCCTTAGTACAGCGAAACGTGACGGGTTTCTCCTTGGTGATGTCTTCAGTGCCTCAGTTAAGTATTTAGTGATAGCTAGCTGGTTACTTCGTAAGGGTTGTTAAAATCCTTTTTGGTTCTTGGTTTGGTTTGGTTTCGTAAGATTATCACTGGTTGTTCTGGTTACGATAATCTATTTGGTTTAGTTTGGGTATCGATACATCAGTTCGTTTTGGTAGGCCTAAGTCCTTGGTTCAGGTGCACATATTCGTTTCTTGTATTGTTTGCTTTGTGTTCCGGATTGCAAAATGGTAAGTCGGAGAAATTGTATGTTGTCTTGTTTTGGTTGCAACAGTGACTCACGATTGGAGGACTCATGTCTAGTTCCTCCGATTGGGACTCCCCTATATGACTTGTATTGTAAACATGGTGTGGGTCCTATATCTTATAATGAGGTGTGGGTCCGATACACTGAGAAAGATGGTGTCCTTAGTTGGCCATTGCATGGTAGTTTTGAACCCGAAATCCTTGACAATTTAGAAGCGAAATTGTTTAGGAAGAAAGCCCGGCCGGCAATGTTTGATTCTTTCCGTTACTGGCGAAAAGAATCTAAACAGAGAGAAATGAAAAGGTTAAAGAAAGAACAGAAAGAGCAAGAAAAGTTGACTCTAGAACAAGCGGCTAAGCAGCTGCAAGTTAACGAGTCAGAGAAGGCCATAGAGGTGGCCATTAGAGAGCATAACTTAGCGATTGACAAGTGCTATCCTGCCTTGCCATCGAAAACAGCTAAGATACTAGAGGACCCCGAAAACGATCCTCTGTTGTCTTATTTGTTACGGTCACCTCCACCGTATGCACAAGGTGCTACGGCTCCACCTTTACCGAATGTACAATTGCCGGTTGCTGGACAACTTGGTATTCCTGCTCCTGCCCCTCAGAATCAAGCTCCTGTACCTCCTGTGGTCAATGTGAATGTTCCTACGGCTCCTCCTCCTCCTGGATTGCCGACTTCTATACCTGTATCTGTCTCGCTTACACCTACTGTTCCACAAACTATCTTTCTCGATACTTCTACTGTCCCGCTATCTGTTCCTACCTCTACTGTGTTCTCTGCGTCTGCGAGTGTGTTGACTCCACTTTCTGTTCGTCGAAGAATCACTGATTCTGTATCTAACATTCTGTCTCCTTTATATAAAACTTTAATCAAGACTCATACTTCTGACTCTGTTCAGAGACGTAGTCAGCTTCCGAGTACTGAGGAACGGGGAATTTTAGATTCCACGGCTCTCAGATGGATTTCGAAGAGTAGGAGATATAGTACGAGAGATGTGCTAGACACCTTTATGCAGTGGAAAGAACCAACGCAACGGTATGTCTTTGATGAGATGTGCTCGCTGTTACGTGAGGAAATAGAAGAAGATGATGTTGAATCAAATCTAGAAGACTTAATTAAGGTTCAGAAAGAGTTTGCTGCAGGAATGATAGTAGGTGAAAATATAGAGGAAGCGATGGAACTGATTTTAAGTTATAGAAATGACCCATCACTTCGTTCACCAAGAGATTTAGAGAAAAGTAAAACGAAGCTAAGTCGCCAATATCCAATGAGGGAGGTTCCTCCAATTTGGCGCGATGCTGTACAAGCTGATAATGTCCGTGGTATTGTAGCCGCTCCGGCGCAATTCCAAAGAGTGTGGATACACATTCCGTGGAAGCGAGCTGAAGTGCTAGCAGTGAAGCAGGCCTTGCCAGACCCGCGTAAGAATCCTGCTGGATACTATAAGGAATTAACACAGACAGTTGAAGCTTGTATAATGAACTTAGCGGACATCGATATGTTATTTGGTAATGTAGTTCCTCAACCAATTTGGGCTAAAATTCGTAAAGAGAATCATCCAGTTGCCCTAGGTGGTGATTGGGCAGCTATTGTTGCAGCGGATGGTCAGCAAGTAGGTGGTGCAAAACCCGAACCTCTAATTGCTGACCTTCCAGGTAGGATAATTGACTTAATGAAGACTCTAATGCCCGCATTACGTGTTAATTGGGACAAGTTGTCCGCATGCAGGCAAAAGAAAGACGAAAGTGTCTCCGACTTCTTCACGAGGTTCGAAGAGACTTTTGTAGATCACAGTGGTCAGGATATGAGCACAGAAGGAGGACAGAGACTGTTTGTCGATAAATTTGTGCATAATTTGTTACCTGAGTTATGCAACAAATTAAAAGATTCCGAGAGTGCGTGGGCTGTTTCTACAACTGCGCAAATTCTTGCAACTGCACAGTATTATGAAAATAGAGATAAAGAGGAAAAAGAGAAATCAGACAAGAAAACGAAAGATTTAAAAACTAAAGTTCTTTTGCAACAGGCGTATCCGCCTCGCACGAATCAGACTAATACACAACAGGGTTCATATCAAAGAACAGATTATAGTTCACCGAGGCCTCAATATCAGTGGAATCAGTGTGCGTACTGTAAGAAAGAGGGTCACTACAAGAATGAGTGTCCGATCTTAGCGCAAAATAATGCAGCAGCAGCTCAGAGAGGTCGTGGTGGTTTTGTGCAAAATTCTAGGGGTCGAGGGCGAGGTGCTATGCCTCCACAGACGAATGATCGTCCTTCCAATCACTTTGATCAACGAAATGGACAGTCTGCCCAGCAAAATAGATCTCAACAGTATCTTGTTGAAGACTATTGTGAAGTGGATGAGGGATTTCAGCAAAATGGGTACTAGGACAGCCATGGACAGAGAGAGGGAGTAGTATCAGTTCCAGTGGATCAGAGTGGGCCTTATGTCGCAGTAGCAACATCAGGTGTAGTCGAACCGTTTCTGTTGGATACTGGTGCAGCAAAAAGTTCTATCATTCATGCGAAACTCCCTGGCGCACCTTTGTCCGGCTCAACTAATGTCTCTGTAGGTTTTTCAGGCGCCCCTGTTTACAACCCGATATCTGGTCCTTTATCTATTTCTGTTGGACCGTGTCAATTAAAAGCACCCCTGATTTTGACGACGGGTTGTAATGAAAATCTGCTTGGTTTAGACTTGTTAAAACGACTATATGCGACATTGTATTGTTCTCCGGAAGGAGTACAGCTTACATTGGGTAAAAGAATCACCTCTCCGATGTACTTGTCAATGGATGCACTCCCGCCAGAGCTGCGTTCACTCCCTGATACTCTTTGGGCGACTGGTCCTAACGATGTAGGCCTTTTGGAAATACCACCATATGTAGTCACTTTGAAAGCAAATGTAAAATTTCCACAAATTCCTCAATATAAAATATCTAGTGAAGGTGAACGAGCACTTTTACTGATTGTACAAGATTTGATTAAGAAAGGTGTGGTTGAAGAAACTAGAGGAAATGTCTGTAACAGTCCTGTATTACCGATTTTGAAACGAACTGATCCTACAAAACCTCCAGTGTATAGGTTTGTCATCGACCTCAGAGAAGTTAATAAGATTGTAGTTCCGCAGTTTCCTGTAGTTCCAGACATTACTGCCTTGTTAACACTGATTCCTGCTACAGCTACTTGGTTTTCAGTCATTGACTTGAAGAATGCCTTTTTCAGCATTCCGATAGCCGAGGAAAGCAGAGATATTTTCGGCTTCTGTCTAGGAGGTCGAAGTTTCAGATTTAAACGCGCTCCACAAGGCTATTGTGAGAGCCCATCTATTTACAGTCAAGCATTAAAAAGTCAGTTAGATACCTTTGTCCTTCCTCCAGGCTCTGCTCTAGTACAGTATGTAGATGATCTTCTAGTGGCTGCCGATGACAAGGAAACTTGCAAAGCAGCTACAATTTCGTTATTGCATCATTTGTCTAATTTGAATCACAAGGTGTCACCTTCGAAAATGCAATACTGTTGCCAAGAAGTGACCTACCTAGGTCATCTCTTGTCAAAGGAGGGAAGGAAGTTGACCCCAGAGAGAATAAAAGCAATTACGCAGATGAGTGTTCCTCGCACGCAGAGAGAAGTGCGTGCCTTTTTAGGTATTACCTCTTACTGTAGGCAGTGGATCCCAAATGTTTCTCTTTTAGCAAAACCGTTGGTAGCTTTGACTGGGAAAAATGTTCCGAGTCCGGTGCCATGGTCTGATGAATGTCAGGAGAGTTTTTCTGAGTTACGAAATGCACTGTGTTCAGCTCCTGTATTAGGTACACCTGATTACAGCAAGCCATTCACGCTCTACGTTCACGAGAGAGAAGGTTGCGCGTTGAGTGTTCTGACACAGACATTTGGTGATAAGCAACGCCCTTGTGCGTATTTTTCATCAACATTAGATCCGGTAGCTAGAGCGTTACCTAGTTGTTTGAGAGCTACAGCGGCAGCTGCGGCTTCCATTCGACAATCTGCTGGTTTGGTGATGAACAACATGCTAGTGGTCATGGTTCCTCATGCAGTGGATACACTCATGAACCGAACTAAGACACAACACCTTACCAGTGCGAGACTATCTGGTTATGAGCTGACGTTACTAGCGTGTCATATTCAGATCAAAAGATGCAATGTATTGAATCCAGCAACGCTGTTGCCGGCTAATCAAGAGTCGAGTGATTCCGAGCCACATGATTGTTGTTTTAGAACGGAGGAAGAGACAAAAGGACGTATTGACTTGAGAGACACTCCATTATCAGATCCAGATGGCACGCTGTATGTGGATGGATCATGTTTTAAATTGGAGAATGGTGATGTGACTGCTGCCTACGCAGTGACAACTCTGAAGACGATTGTGGAGACTGCAAGAGTGAGTCAGAATTCTGCCCAAGCTGCAGAATTAATAGCTCTAACAAGAGCGTGTGTTTTAGCTAAGGGAAAGAGAGTGAATGTGTTCACAGATAGTCAGTACGCGTTCGGCGTGGCCCATAGTTTTGGCCGTTTGTGGAAAGAAAGAGGTTTCATTACGTCCCATGGGACTAAGATTCAACATGGTCAGCTAGTTAACGACTTGTTGGAATCTCTAACCTTGCCGACTGAAGTTGCGATTGTAAAGTGCAATGCTCATAAAGCAATCACGGATGATGTTGGTCGTGGGAATGCTTTTGCTGATGAGACTGCTAAACAAACAGCTAGAGACATGATGAGCAGAATGTATGTTGCTACGTCTGCAAGATAGATTGCTGAGTCTGGAATGTGTGAGGATACAATGGAAAGTGTGAAAGAGATTCAGAAAGAGGCAACTGAGGAAGAAAAACGTGTATGGAGAGAAAGTACGGGCAAGTTGGATTCGAATGGGTGTTGGATTGATTTGACAGAACAGCAGCGTTGGATGTTGCCTGATGCGTATGTGCTTGCAGTGGTGACGATGGCGCATGGAGTAGCGCATATAAGTTCTAAGGGAATCTGTAAGATGTTGGCTCCAGTCTGGAAGAATGATGGGATCAGTAAATGTGCAGAGAGAGTGGTGAAAAATTGTATGGTATGCCTGATGCATAATCCCGGCAAGGGAACTCCAACTCCTGCTGGTCACTTCGCTCCTCCTTCCTGCCCCTTTGAAGTGATTCAGTTAGACTTCATTCACATGGATCGCTGTAATAATCTGAAATACGTCCTGGTAGTAGTCTGTGCTTTTTCCAGATGGATCGAAGCATATCCACTAAAGGACAATACTGCCCTATCAACTGCCAAAATTCTTCTCAAAGAATATTTCCCTAGATATGGTATGCCACGGATTGTATGGTCAGATAACGGAAGTGAGTTTATAGGGAAAGTTATGCAGAGTGTGTGTGCCGGCCTAGGCATAAAACAGAAGTTCCACAGTGCGAACCATCCCCAGTCTGCTGGTTTAGTGGAGGGTTACAATGGCACCCTCAAGCTGAAACTAGCTAAAATACAAGCATCCACGGGTTTACCCTGGCCAGACGCACTTCCTTTGGCTTTGCTTTCAACGAGAGCAACTGTACATTCTAGAGTGGGGCTTAGCCCCTATGAGATAGTCTTTGGCCGCCCGGCAAATATTTGGGGTGTGCCGAGGCCTAAGGAGTTTTGTTCTCTAGAATATCCTATGTTGATAGACTACCTTTACGACTTGACTGCTAAATTGAGTCTTATTCACCAACAGGTTTTTGATGCATTGCCAAAGCCTCCGGAGAGTCCAGGGCATCAGCTGAAACCCGGCGATCAAGTCGTGATCAGAAACTTCGCGAGGACGAAGAACCTTCAGCCCAGATACGTCGGCCCCTTCCAGGTCCTGCTTGCAACGAGAACAGCAGTTCGTGTAGCTGGTCGCAAGCATTGGGTGCACGCATCTCATGTCAAGCGTGTACCTTTGCCACTTCCTTACGACGACTGGGTGAAGAAGGGAATTGGTGCCTCCGAATTTGAACGTACGCCAAAGTTCATCCCTTTCAGCGATGCCGAATTGATTACCGACACTCCAAAATCTGACTCTCCTCCTGAAAAGACTCCTTTGAACGCTGAACATTTGTCCCCTGCATCAGAAAAAACTCTGTCATCTGCGAACTTGAACACTGCAACAGCTACCAGTGATACACTATTTTCTGATCAAACAGTTCCTGCAAAGCAAAGATACAATTTACGACCTCGTAATATGGACAAATAAAGCAGGCAACTGCCCATTGTGATATTTTGAAATTTTGAACTTTTGCCTTCAGCCAGGAAGTTTGCTATTGTTTTATTGTTTTTAAAATTGCCTTGCCGTCTGGGTAGCCGTAGGGTTGTGGCTGTGTGCCTAGTTGAATCTGTGGGGGTCTGACACAAGGTCGATCTTTCTGTTGGTTCTGGGAACTCCCAGGGCTGATAGAGGCATTTTCATCTACGTACACATCATCAGTGGTCGCAAGCGGATTGTAGAAGATGGAGCTTCCTGCGCTGCAACGAGAAAATGTGATTTATGTTCGCAGAAACAGACTTTACAGAATTCTTCACAGCAAATGCTTTTTAATACAATGCGCCATTACATTTTTGATTGTTTTGATAACGTTGGTGGGTGGAATCGTTTTCGGTATGAGTTTGATTTTTGTGCCAGTAACTACAGTACCTCCCCTTGATCCCGCTACTTCTACTGTTTCTTCTATACACTCTTTTCACTCGTTTCCTGAACATGAGCAAGCTCGACGCTCAGAATTCATTAATAACACTTTTGTACAGCTCTTGCATCAACACCAACTGGTAGTTAACACTACAGACTGCTGGGTGTGTGGCTTGATACCCCACACTATGGATAAAGGTATTCCCTATCGGGTTTTGCCTTTCAGCTACAATGGATCATTTCAGGCCCTTCAAACCATCTTTGCTTATGCCCTTGAAACCTATCCTCCACGTCCACCACGTTCCACTAAATATAACTCTGCCAACAAAGCTTTAGTCCAGGGAATTATTGACATGATCAAGGATGTCAATAATACTCCATCTTACCCTAGAGACGAATTGCGAGTATATTTAAGTTGGAATTCTTCAGAGTATCGCCTTAGTTTGGGAGAAAGCAAGCGTAAAAGCTCAACTCCAATCTGGGTCGTACCTCACCGAGGTCAGGTCTGTTTGCAAGGTAATGGGAGAAATCAGAGAGCTCAGCTAGGGAGGAGTGAGTGCGTAGAGACTTACGTGTTTCCGGCTAACTCTTCCCCTGCCTTTCTCACTGCTAGGGGTACCTACTTCATCTGTCGAGACAGAGCTTATACATGGTTGCCTGCCGACTTTTCAGGATGATGCTATATTGCTCGATTGTTGCCCCCAACATACACTGCTTCATCTGACTACCACAGGACCAGAGTAGCGAGAGGTGTCTTCAGCAAGGAAGATACTGCTGGTCAGGAAGCTGGAGACTTCTTCAAAGGCTTCCTTCCGTTCTGGGGGCCTATGGCCAATAGTAGAAACATACGTCAGCTAACACGGGTAGTTGAATCTACTATTACCGAAACTGCTGGTGCCCTTAGCAATTTGACAGCTGAGCTTCAGGCGGATAGACTCATGACGTTGCAGAACCGTATGGTTCTAGACGTTATACTTGCAGATCAAGGTGGGGTATGCAGAATGATCCAATCGAGCTGCTGTGTCTTTATTCCTAATAATGCTCCAACAGTCTATGAGGCGATCTCGAAGCTACACAAGATTTCCGACTCTATTCATGTAGACAAGGGAAACTGGTCCCTCATGGAGTGGTTTTGGACTCTGATATCAGCGTGGGGATGGAAGGTTCTGATGGTCATTGGTGTCATCTTAGTATTCCTCTTCTCATGCTGCCTGATTATCCAGTGTGGTCCAGCTCTGTGTAGTCTTTGTGCTGCAACCTGTTTCAGGAAACCACCTGCGTTTGGAGAAAAGGCGCGAGAAAGGATGATGATACAACAGCATGTCACTGACCTGATGAGCATAGAATTAGACTCTGACATAGACTGAGTAATTGCCTATGTAAGGGCAAAAGGAGGGTCTGAGGTTCCGTGACGATTTGAACCCGTGTTTTCAATATTGTCGGAAATGCATAATATTGGTATCAGCAAACCGCAAATGATCCATTTAGCATATCCTGGTGTTTTCGCTACGCGACGAGCAAGAGTACTCCTGTTACAAACACACTTCTGATCTACCCATGGCATCCATCTTAGAGCATGGCAGCCATTTTGTGTTTCTTGCCCTCACATACGCAATAACCTCTGATCACTTCATTTCGATTAAGGACACGTAGCCTTAGCCGGAGATTCACCTCTTTCAGTGACACGTGCACCTTGGAACAGAACACGCTGTAGCTGCATGACTCGACAAAGGCTGCCTCCTCTGCCCGAGGCCAGCCCCACCGAACGGGTTCTCGTGTCCATTGTCCCGATCATGATTAGGCGGCCGAAGCCGGTAGCCTTGCCCATTTACAACCCACAAGCATCCCTTATCCCACTTTTCTATCTTCCACACCTGGCTCCGTTCCTTTCTTTCTGAATCTTTATTAGGGGGAGGTAACGAAATTTACGATGAGGCGGTCCGGCTCTTGAATGCAATATTGACAAGGGATTGTGATGAACTAGTGGGAACCCCTCTTCGTAATGTTTGGCATCAGATATTATCGACGGTTCCTGTGTAACGCCAAATATTTATTGTTTTAGACACAAAGGTTTTGGGAATGTATTACATGTAAAGAATTTGCCCCCAGCTTAAAATTCAGTATATAAGGAGCAACCCTCTTTGTACAAATCGAACAGGCTCCTAGACACTGCCCATGTGTGGTTTCTGTGACTTCTGTGTCCCTGCAGTAATAAACCTTTGGTCTTTGACGCCACCATCGAGAAGCCCGTGTTTCTGTTCATTTGCGCACCAAGGCAGGTGGAACTCCGGGGTCTTTGGGTGTTGTTCCCTGACACCTCTGGACGGAACCAAAAAGTCCAGAACTCCAGTGCTACCTCGTTGGGTAATGTATAGTGCTTTTCCTACACTGCAGCTGCGTAAAGGGCCGGAAGATTTGTCTCCACTGACCGTGTGTGCCTGTACCTTTGCCACTGCGCCAAAAGGCGCCGAGGTTCCTTGAGTGAGCTGTCCATCATAGTTGGGAAAGGGCGGGAAGACGTTTGATACCGCTAGTGTGTGGTGCGGGGCCAAACGAGCGGGGCTTCTATGCGTTTCAACATGCCTCTTGTGTATAAAGGGTCAGAGAGCGAGCGGGGCAGCAGGTGAGGAGAAAGCAGCCTCCTGGTCACAGGAACTACACGGGGATTGAGCTCGAGAAACTCATGGATGCAAAGACCTCCCTTGAGTATTACAGCTAATTTTTGATGGCAGATATGGGGTTAAAGCACTCTTGCCCAGTCTCAACCGTGCTCACTAATGTTTTGGGTTGATTAAAACGTTACTGAATTTGAGCTTCAACTCGGGCACCTGCTTTATTTATATCTGTAAGTGCTTCCTGTTGAGGTTTAATTTTTGTGACAGGAGCCTCGTGCCAGAATGAATCCTGCCCTGCATAGTTATCCACAAAGATGCCACAGTTTTGTGCAATACCTCTATTCAACTGGAGTACTTTCTACTGGCTAATCAGTAAGTGCTACCTCGTTGGGTAAATGTATAGTGCTTTTCCCACACTGCAGCTGCGTAAAGGGCCGGAAGATTTGCCTCCAGTGACCGTGTGTGCATGTAACTTTTGTCCCTTGAGTGAGCAGGCCATCAAAAAAAAAAATCCGCCCGCGAGCAAATTTGTGAATTTTGTGGCAATTTTGCGAGATTCGCAGATCGCGAAATTGCCGAAAATCCACAAATTTTGCGAGCGGAACGGATTTTGGCCCATGCTTAGTATTTTGTCTATAAATGATTCAGAGGTGAATGTTACACAACCCCTTCTAGGTTGTTATATTGGGAGGCATTGAAATCAGTACAGAGTGTCTGTGGAGTAGTGTGTTGTCTGGGCCAATATCCTCTGGGCTTTGATGTACACAGAGACATCGCAATGTTATACTTTTGTGAGTACATTGGAGTTCAGTTGCCCTGCAATTTTTTAGTCTGTGTTGTGGGGGATTTATGCATTAACTTTGTGAAAAATACATATGTGTAGTTAGGGCAATTCCAGTTCCAAAAGTGAAAAGGTGTTTTTCTGATACTATTTGGCTGGCTAAGTGTACCTACCTTATGATGACATTCCCTCATTGGAGATGCCTGCCATGCTAGGGAATGACAGTCGGATTGGCATCAGTGTGATGCTCTGGCACTCAGAAAGTATTTGCCACACACTCTGTTACCATTTATTTAATTGTAGCCTCTGTGCTTTTAACTGTCTGGGGAGGTTTCAAAAAGACATTCCTGTTGCTAATCAGGAGGGTGGTGTGTAGGTTAGACTGTCCAAATGGGACTTGCCTACTAGCAAGGCCCCTACTTACAACGCAACCTCCGTGCACCTGCCATGACCGGAAAGTGATGTGCGTGTGGGGGAGATGACACTGCTTTTGTCAAGGCATGCAAGGCAGTGTGCAAAGGTGAGTTTTTTTCAGAGGCTGCCCCCCATTCTCAATTTACAGCATAGGTGGTGAGCGTAAACATACTTGCATCTCATTACAGTGGCCTGGTGAGAACTGGTGAAGTAATTCAGTCTCTTGGTGCGTTTTATAGAGGTCCACAACACTGTGGTTCACAGGTGACCCTGGTGCACCAGCCCATCAACTGATGCCAAATGTCACGCATAGCCAATCCAAGCCTATGCAGAATACTTTTTGATGAAGGTCAACACCTATGGGATGTTTGGGCTTCAGCCCCACTGTTGTGTCAGCCCAGACTGAGACAGGTTCCACACCCACATACAGTCTTTGAGCTGCAGTGTGTGACTTCTTTGTCATGTTTGTGCATCAGTACCTGAGTATGTCACATGTTTTATTGGGGACATTTACTGATTGATGAGGCTTAATTTGTTTTTCAACAGTCCCTTGAGTGCCAGCATCTCCACTCTACCCATTCCTCAAAGTTGTTGGTTACATTTACTGCCACAGTGTGTGAATGTATTTCTTGCAAAATAACCTTTGTTTAAAAAAAATCATAATCATGCAGCATGTCCTCCACCTATAGGTATTGAGGCACTTTTCATGAGCACCATTTACATTGTTCATGTACACATTGCTGGTAATATTTAACCCCCAACCCACAATTGGCCTATACATTCCTGGGGGTATTTACTCCACAACCCCCAAATTTCCTCAACATTGCTAGGGGTATTTTCCCCACATGCCACAATTGGCCTATACATTCCAGGGGGTATTTACCCCACAATCCCAAAATGACCTCAACATTGCTGGAGGTATTTGCCCCAAACCCACAATTGCGCTTTATATTCCTAGAGATATTTACCACACAACTTCCAAATTGCCTCAACATTGCTAGGGATAATTGCCCCAAAACCCACAACTTGCCTATACATTGCTGGGGGTATTTGACCCCGACCCCCACATTGGTTAGACATTGTTGTGTGTATTTGCCCCATCCCCAAACTGGTTGAACATTGCTGGGGGTATTTGCCCCATAACCCACAATTTGCCTTTACATTGCTGGGGGTATTTGACCCCTCACATTGGTTAGACATTGATGTGTGTATTCCCCCCCCCCCCCCAACTCAAACTGGTTAAACATTTCTGGGTGTATTCGACCCGCCACCCGAACATTGTTTAAACTTTGCTGTGGTATTTGTCCCTAACCCCAATTTTGCATGACATTGCTGGAAGTATTAGCCCCATCCCCCTTTGTGTCTGAATTGCGGTAACTATTGCACCCCATAAATTGCCTCTACATAGCTCCAAGTATTCCCCCATTACATGTACTTTTGAGCCAGCTTTCTCTTATTTTGCCTTTTGCAGGCTAGTGCTGTTATTGTGTAGGGGTAGGTGTCTGACTTACCATCTGCAATGACCGCATTGGTTGTAGTATTGATCGTAGATGTAGAGTATAGGATGACATGTGCAATAGGATACATGGCTGCACTTTCTCGTTTACATGAATCGAGTTGTGATACAATTCAGAGCTGAAATAGTCTCCTTCCGGATGCCCTGACGTGTTGGTTGTTGTGACCGATTCAGCCCATAGAAAGTGCACATCGTACTTGGGTATTCGGAATTGGACTGGGAAATTCATCCGGACAACTCCATTCTGTGTATCCGGTGGCTTCTTGTTAGGATACTGAAGACGGATTCGGAGTGACCAAGTTGTTCGGTGCGTAAAGGCTTTTGGGCATAATACTGCGTCGTTTGGTGGAAACGGATCCCAGTACTGGTCAGTTGGAAAATCCGACTCAAGACTGCTCTAGGATGGCATTCCTAATGAGATCAAAATCAAACCCATAGAAAGAGAAAAATGCCTTTAAGGATTGTTTTGTGCAGGAAGGTGTCACTTCATGCTCAAAAACATTTCTGCCTATAAGGCAGGCATCCTTGAACCAAGGCACAAGGGTGCCTGCATTGGAGATAGGCAGCAGTCCATGTATGCAGTATTGGTTAGTAAGTACTCAGTGAGGATGAAGCCACATAGGATTGTACAGATTCTTTTGCATTTCTCACATCGCTGCCACAGGACTGACGCCCGTGTGCGAGCTACTTGGAAGTATATCGACTGTCCAGACATTTGAAATCTTGAGGCAAATTTGACCCTCCTTGAAATTGTTACCACCGTGCTGGGCCGATTTTAACTACCCGACCTGTAATGGCTCTAATATTGAAGTTGTGGAGTGAATCTGATTCCTTTGGAAATTGAATTAACTGTGCAGGGTCCAATATTAGAAAACTAGATCCTTAAAAAAGGGTCTTTGCTATATGCAATACTCATCCCCAATATTCAATGTACTTAAGTAACTGTTATTTGTATCAGGAAATATGTCACTTTTTTGATTGTATTAGAATAGATGTTTTTATTCATGAGCTGTAGGATAAGTTGCACTATACCTCCTTCATGATCTATTGCTGAATTAACTTCTGTCTGATTGTACCCTTCTTAATTTGATTTATATATACAAAATTTGTAAAATTGTATTTATTCAATGAATGCGTAAATTGGTTAATGTTTGGCTCAAGATCTGATCAGACTGAACCACGAAGCAACTCCAGTATAATAAAGTAGAAGTCATATTTCTCAAACAAAATCCCTTGTAGGCACCTTGACCTGACACTGTTTGAACTGACCGAACCTCCAAGGCTTTATTGGGTTTCCCCATGTTTTCACCCTGCATTGGTGATAGGCAGCAGCCCATGTATGCAGTATTGGTGTGTAAGTATTCGAGAGGCTTGGTGCGTAAGTATTCGAGAGGCTGACGCCATGTAGGATTGTAGAGGATTCTGTTGTGCTTCTTCAGAGTTAATGCTTCCCAGTCTGTGGTCTGGGCTATGGTCTGTGATATGTTTATGTCTGCCAGGAAGAGGGGGTCAGAGAGAAGCTCACTTACATCATTGGCAGTGAAGGTCAGACCTGGATTCTCCAACATGTTTCAAGGGCGTACTTGCCATGTTTGGATTCTCTCACAGCTGTCCTCTGCTAAAGATGATTAATATCAAAAGGAGAGAGAGGAACAGAAATAGTCTACTTCACTTCCCCATGGAAATATAGAGATAATCAAAACAAGCTAGCTATTATGTACAACACATGTAACACGTGTCAGAATAAACACTCTGTTTCAATTTGAAAGCTTCCATCCGTGCCCTCTCCGAGAGAACCTATCCTTCGGGTGGTTTCTCCTCATTCAACAAAATTGTAGCTTGACTTCAGACTATCAAAGACAGTCATCAGACCAAGCCTTGAAACTCCGGGAATGAGGCTACCCCGATAAAATCATTGAAACAACCAAAAAACTTTCCCGCAGTTAGAGCAGGGAGGCACTCCTAGAGTACAATGTGTGGAATGACACACCCGCACCCGCACCACTTACCTGCATCACAACTTACAATGAGGCATTGATCAAAGTGGCTAAAATAATACAAAATATTTGGGCAGATTCTCAATACAAGAAACATGACTAACTGGTTTCCACCTGCCCGTAGAAAACCCTAAACACCACTACAGACACAGTCCTAAATGCCAGGGATTTACCCAATGTGGTCGGACATTATCCATGCGGTGACTGCTGTGTCTGTCACCTAACTCAAGCCACTATGACACTAAATCTAGAACTGGGAAAAATATGGCATCAACTCAAACATACAACTGTAATTCGACCAATACAATATACCTCATTGAATGTCCATGCAAACTTTGCTACGTCGGAATGACAACTCAGAAAGTGAGGACAAGAACTGTTGAGCATCGTAGCACCATTCGATGCAAGAAGACAAACAGCAAACTAATGGATCACTATCCACAGGATGGAGACACCCCTAATGATATGTCATGGACAGTGATTGTACATATACCATATCACAACACCAACAATGATGAATTTCTCCTCGCAAAAGAACATCCCTGGATATACCGCCTTTTGACCCACATCCAAGGGCTAAATGACAACATCATTTAGAATAGCCTCAGCAAATTAATTTTAACTAATCTCAACCGACAACCAGACATCGAACCAATGGGCTATGTCAATACCATTATACATCACAGGCCATACCACACCGGACTCTTTTAACAAAGTGTCCTAGATGGGTACTTAGAAATATGACACCAGGCTTGAGAATAAAACTGGGCAGCTCTCTATACATTCCATACAACCAATGGCCAACTTTTTTAGGACAAGGCTGGAGATCAAGAGGCCGCAGAAGGAACCAGCAACAAGTCTTTTGGGCAGAAGAAAAGGGACCACTGAGTGCCAACACCCAAAAGAAGATGAGGGAACCTCAACCGGGACCGAGCGGACAACTCTAGGAACACAACATCCAAAACCAACATCCATGGTATTCAACCTGTCATCCACTGCCCTAACACCTATTGAGGAAAATGTACTCAATAAAGGGCTTTCATATGTCCCTACTATACGGCTGGAAAAATGTCATCTTCACACAGAGTTAGCGGAATTCTTGCTCAAACTCAAATTGAAAGCCTTTTCTGAGAAACAACTGCCAATGGATCACACAACCAACATAAATGAAACCGGTTTAAGTCCAAAATCGACGTTCACCTCTCCCCCGTCGAGCATCTAGGTGGAAATAACTACCTTTGAACAGACAGTCTACAACAAGGTTGAAAATATCAACCAACTGAAAACCTACAACTTTTCCAAAAAAGAAGGGGAGGCGGTAAAAAAACTAAAAGAAACCACCAATATAATCATCAAGCCGGCAGACAAAGGGGGTCGTATTGTCATCCAGAACAAACAGGACTATACCACTGAATGCCGCAGATTACTCAGTGATGGACAAAACTACAAACACCTGAGAGATGACCCAACTAGCGCATTACAAACCACCATCATATCACTGGTGGAATCAGCAGAAAGCCACCAACATATCTTCAAACAGGAGGTAGACTACATATGCACTAAAAATACCAAGGTGCCCTACTTCTACACAGTGCCAAAATTTCACAAAGAGACAAGACCACCACCCGGACGACCAATCATCTCCGGAATAAACTCTTTATTAGAACCACTATCCAGGTATTGTGATTTCTTCCTAAACCCTCTAATCCAGAAAGCCTCCACTTATATAAGGGACACCAAACACCTGCTGTCTCTCATTAAAGACATGAGCTTTGACCCTGCCACACAACTCCTCGTGGGACTGGACATTGCGAGTCTGTACACAAACCTTCCTCAAGATGCCACCCTAACTGTTCTCCATGCTTATGGAGACCACTTTGGAATGTACCACCCTCAGGTAATGTATCCTGCAATGTGCTATGTTAGCACTCAAGGATAATTACTTCGAATTCGAAGTGGAATTCTACCTCCAGACAAATTGCACATCAATGGGCAGCGTTTTTTCGCCCGGTGTGGTAGGCCTATATGTATACCACTTTGAAAAAACACACATCATACCAACTAACAACCCATACATTAACAACATTAGTTTATGGCATCGATATATTGACGACATACTCATAATTTGGACTGGCACAGTAGAGTCAGTGTCGCCTTTCATCAGCTGGCTCAACGAACGTGACCCCTACTTACAGTTGACTAGTACAGCTGACACACAGAGCAAAGACTTTTTGGACCTCACTATTGAGGCTGAACCTGGGTCCCTTAAAACCTCAACTTACTTTAAACCTACTGCTAGAAACTCTCTGCTTCAATTTGAAAGCTTACATCCACACCTTCTCAGAGAGAACCTACTGTTCGGGCAGTTTCTCCGCATTCAACTAAATTGAAGCTCGACTTCATACTACCAAAGACAGTCATCAGACCTCGCCTTGAAACTCCGGGAACGAGGCGACCCCGACAAAATCATTGAAATAACCGTTAAACGTGCCCGCAATCAGAACAGGGAGATACTCCAGGAGTACAATGTGCAGAATGACACACCTGCATCACTTACCTGCGTCACCACAACTTACAATGAGACATCGAACAAGATGGCTAAAATAATATGAAAAAATTGGCGGTTTCTCAATACAGGAAACAGAAATTGGGAGCAACCACTATTTCCATACAAAAAAGCAAGTAGCCCCAAAGAACGACTGGTTCCCACCCGCCCCCAGAAACCCCTAAACACCACTATCAACACAGTCCTAAATGCCTGGGGTTTACCCAATGTGGTCGTACATTATCTATACAGTGACTGCAGTGTCTGTCAAGTAAAGCAAGCCACTAAGACACTAAATTTAGAACCGGGAGAAATTGACATCAACTCAAGCATACAATCTGTAATTCGATAAATACAATATACCTCATTGAAAAACCATGCAAACTCTGCTACGTCGGAATGACAACTCGGAAAGTGAGGACAAGAATTGTTGAGCATCGTAGCACCATTCGACGCAAGAAGACAAGCAGCAAATTAATGGATCAGTATCTGCAGGAAGGGCACACCCCTAATGATATGTCATGGACAGTGATAGAACATATACCATATCACATCACCAATAATGATACATTTCTCCTCACAAAAGAACAGCGCTGGGTATACCACCTTTCAACCCACCTCCAAGGACTAAATGACAATATTCCTTGGAATAGCCTCGGCAAATGATCTTTAACTAATCTCAACCAAAAACCAGACATTGAACCAATGGGCTTATGTCAATACCATTATCATCACAGGCCATACCTCACCGGCCTCTTTTAACACAGTGTCCTAGATCGGCACTTAGAAATATGACACCACACTTGACAGCAAAACTGGGCCGCTCTCTATTCATTTCTCACTTAGAAACCCTCCTATCCCCAGCATTACAGGAATCATTCCATGTGGGATATATGCCTAGGGATATGTGGATCATAATCATTATGTATGAAAGGAACCTTATTCCATGCACTACGGTGCATTGACATCAATCCCTAACTTTGGCATGTATAGACACCACGTGTGAAATAACAACAATCTGTTTTTCGCATACCGTTGTACAACTGTCGATTAGAAACCACTCACAAGTTAATTCTTCACAGCTAAAAAGCATAATAGTGTTGTCTGTCTCAGGGCCGGACTGGCATTTGCGGGCACAGGGCATTTCCCCGATGGGTTGGAGGGGTGGGGGCCGATTTTCTGGCCGCAGGGGGCAGATTTTCTTACAGAGTGCCGATTTTGTAGCAGCGCTGCAAAATCGGCCCTCTGTAAGAAAAGCGGTAGCAGTGCTTTGCGGGTAACAGCCCCCTCCCCTCCCATTACCAGGGCCGGTGGAGAAGCAACCTGCCAGGGCTGGATGCTGGTCTCAGTCCGGCCCTGGTCTGTCTTCTCCCTCTCCTGCCTATACTTCTCAACCTACCGGATGGGATAATTTGGCCCCTTCTATACTGGCAACCTCTAATATACACTAGGTTCCGGCATGGATTAATCAATACTGCACTTTTCCAACATTTGTCGTGAAGGCTTAAAATAACGTGCACATACGAGAAGCTGCTGATAACACTATACACATATGCGGCATGGTCTTTTTTCTGTTTTTACTCTTTTCTCCCCAGACGCTTCTTGCACTGATGAGGGAATTGAATTCAGCTGCGGCCTCAGGAGGATACCTAAACCCCACCGAAAAGCATTACGATCACCGACTGAGTTCCTGTAATGCCCAAGTAGGTTTGAGCTATGGGTCCTGAGCCGCATTGAAGTAAGTTGTGTAGTTGGGGGTTACTCGTGCAATCCCCAGCCTGAGGGAGTAGTGTCCAGGATCCTAGCTGGTCACGTCTCACTCAAACTTTCTTTAAATTATCTCCAGAGTGTTACAGATGGCCGGACCCTTCCAGGGACTCAAGGAGATTGACCCTTTTAAAATGAGAGTAAGAATTAAGTGTTTCTCAAGTCTTTCAAAAACACGGCAGTCACAAAATGTACTATTAGTTAGCCACTTGTATATATAGCACAGTACCGCATATTCATCAATCAGCACATCTGAATCACTCGCCAACAAGTACCGCTACACACCTCTGCATTTACTCCGACTACAACTTAGACATGACGATATGAAATCAGAACTTAACAGTGCCTAACCTGATACCAACTCATTTTATGTATGTGTGTCTCTCTGTTGTTTGTCCCTTTTACCTCCACAGGTACAAACTTAGAGGAAACCATCCTGTAACATTTACCACACCTTAGAGCGTGCATCACTTAGGAGCATTTACACACTTTGTAAACCCCTATATCATATCTTCACTCACACATAGGTCCTGATGAAAGCCAGAATTAACACAAGGCCCGCCTGAAACTAATTGACCACACTGGATGTGTGAGCCCATAGTCACCTCCAAACACATCCTCAGCCTTGCTTTTAACACTGCCAAGGGCCCATGATTAAATTACCCTTGAGGACTTCGGGACCCTTAGGACAGTTTTTAAATGTACACCCTTAACACCACCACTGCACACTCACCAAACAAAATCCGCTCCACTGTAAACAGACGTCGCAGCATACCCGAGGCACACTTGGTGCCCTAGGTGGAGCCCGATGAGGAAACATGCCACCAACTAGGTAGGTGGGTGAGGGCCTTCATAAAAAACAAGTTTTTCTGACACGCATTACATGAGTTCTACATAATAGCTAGCTCCTTTTGATTATCTCTATATTTCCACGGGGAAGTGAACTAGACTATTTCCTATTCCTGTCTCTCCTTTTGATATCAATCATTAAAATAGGTAAGTCACGTGGCTGATGAGCAACTTGGTGACTTCTATCAACTTGTTAAAAAGAGGCTGTGTTGTTGTTATTGGGCTGTATTTATTGAAGATTACCTGTCACATTTTATCCCCCAACTTTAGGGCAGCTGAAAGGTATATTGGATGCAATAAAGGTATGTCTGTTTGACAATGTGTCCTCATATTAATTTGCTAGGGTAGTTGGACGGTTTTTTAACCCGTATTTAGTTCCAGATTATTAATGATTCATTTATGAAGCGTTGTCACATAAAATCTAGTATCTGCCAAAGATTGCAGAATATGTATGAATGCTATCAAATGGATATTGGATATTAGAGGGGGCTCGGTCCATTACAGGTTTCAGTCTGGCTGAAGGTAACCTAGGCAAGCAGTCCTGCATTTCCTAACTGCGTTGAAGGCAGATCTGTCCCCCAGGTTTTCCACTATAGTGAAGACATATCAGTTTTTGTGTTGCCAGACTATTGAAAACTGATTGAGAACTAGTGCCTTTAATACTATCTCTTTAAGTAACAGAGAAAGAAGAGTACTAGACAGGGTCAAGAGAGACCCCAAGTATAAAGAAACGCAACACCTAAACGTACAAATGGACCGGAGCTGTCAGAATGAACATGCAGGAAAAAAGTATCAATTCCTGTGGGGGGACTTCAAATTAAGTAGGGCACTACATTCCAATGGCAGATAGTATTTGGATACTGAACGGAGTGCCTTGAGGCAGGAAATACAGTCCAAATAAAGTGAATCCTACACCAAGGTATTTTACAGTTGCACGGTGGCACATAGGGACGTGTGTGTGTGTGCAATCAATAAGAAAACATTTTTTTTTCCCATTCTTTTGGGAGACCTTTTTAGCGGCCAAGATAGCAAATATCGCGCCAATTCAGGAATTTCGAAATCGCAAAATGTTTGAGGGTCTGACTAGTAGCATTTGATTTACAGGCCCTGGCACACTTCAGTGCACTTTACTAGGGACTTACCAGTAAATCTAATATGTCAATCAGGAAGAATCAATTGTAACAATTTACACAGGGAGCACTTGCACTTTGACACTGATTAACATTGGCAAAGTGCCCAAAACATCTAAGCTAGCAAAAGCGAAATCCAGCACAGCATCAAAAGTACAGCTGATAGTGGCAAAACGTTAGGGGAAAACACACCAAAGCTGCCAAGTCTAACACTAACTTTGCTCTATCTGGTACTTAATTGGTAACATGGTTTGGTCCAAGCATACACTACAATCTGCATGAATCTCTAACATAAATTTGTGAAAGCACCTTGTGTTCTCTGTTTTCACAGACTCTTGTTAATTTTACTTTCCAAGTATTTCAAGTAGTAGGAAATAGGGAATCTAACCCCTGTTTTCTTAACAGAAAGAGGAGAGTTAAATCAATAAGAACAAACTGAAACAGATTTCAAAAAGTAAAGTTGCTAGAGCAGGATGACACCGCAGGAATGTGAATAATTCAAAGCTCCTAGTACCGATATTGGCAAATCTACCCTGCAAAAGGAAAATGACTCCTTAGCGCACAATGAAACAAATAACTCGTACAAAACACGGTTTAGTTCAACATAGTTTGCTGCATAAATGAAATATGCCAATGTGGTGGGTGAACTTATAGGCAATCCAAGCTGCCTCCCCATCTGGCGAGCCAAACTGGACCGTGGGCAAACCCATTTTCTGCTACAATTTTGTTTGGGGAGTTTTTCCCCTTAAATACCATGAACCTCCAGCCTAGGATTATTACTCGCACCTTTTTAGGGGATGAGCATCACCAGGCAAGCCCCTGGTTGCTCATGCTTGCAACCGCCCGCGGGTGTAACTGGGCGCCGTTGCTAACCTACCAGGTTCCTGCCATAAAGACTCCTAGGGGTTTTACATACAGCACCCTTGCTGTGCTCCCTGGTTTGGTAACCTTGGTCTACCAAACTGCCTCCAGATCACCGTGTAACTCCACATGAAACACAAATAAACAATTAACATGCCCAGAACGTGAAGCCACTTTGGCCGGCCCCACAATGGGTAAGGGTGACAGCGTGGCCAGTGGGGGAACAATGAGGGCGACAACTCGTGGGGCAGGTATAACCCGGCCCCAGCCGGCCAGGTGCTGGACATGATGTGGGATGAGCTCCGGAAGAAAGGTATTACCCATAGTGTCCTGTAGACTGACCTGCTGGTGCATGTGCCAGAATGAGGCACTAAAAGGCCGCACTCCTTGGAGAGCGCACTGCTCATGTCGCTGGTTTTCACAAATGTGCTGCAGCTACAACTTCAGTACCCAAGCAAAACTGTCCTGAGCCATCACTAAATGCTGTGACTAATAATCTAACCCTGTTGGTGCCAAGCCATTTACTTGCTACAACAATGGAGGATCAAGAGGCTCCATCTGAAGTGGTCAGACAACAGAGTAGAAATAATATCTTAAATGAAGTATGTCTTCAAGATACCAATATGGATTGGAGGATCTTGTCAATCCTTTTGTAGTAATATTATTGGAAGTTTACCCGATTGATACTGCCTGGAAGACCCTCAGATAAATAAGTAGTGAGTGTTTTAATTTACAGCTGCTGCCAATTCAGCCAAAAATGAACACAATAAAGTAGTTTTAGCAATTTTATTACCCATGTTTGGAGAAAGCTCTTACACAAAGCTTAATTCTTCAACAAATTGTTTACTAAGATTAGCCTTCGGTGTACAGGTTGAAATTGCTTAATCTCTGAATAACTAATTGATAACCGTTTACTCAAGACCGCCTGTAAGTGTACAAATGTTTTTTGACATGGTTTACTCATGGCAAGGCGCAGGGTTGCAATGTGTTGGATGAGAGGCCCTTTTCCCACAGCGTCACAGTGGTCACATGACATGCTTTATTGCTGTACACAATCTGAAAATTTCAGCGAATTACTCCCACCTCGTAGTAGGCCTAAGAACTTCTGGGGGCTCTACACAGCTTATTTACTTAACAGGCAGGTGGAGCCGGATGACGAAGCTACGGCGGACCCTGAGGTGAATGTCAGAGACTTAGCCCTATGATTGGAGATAATTGACACGACCGCAGTGGTCCTCTCCCCATGGTGAACTTGAAAAGTGCTTACAATTACAGACAATGTTGTTGGCTTGGATGTATGTGCTGACGGGACTTGAGCCGATTGTGGTTAGGGATACTGCATATGTCGTTAATATGCTTGCGTTCAGTTATGTTACAAGTAGGGTAAAATTTCCCGACTGCAGTACACTATGACATTGTTTAGATCCCACAAGGTGTTTGCGACAATGATACGATGCTTACATGGACTTTGACATAAATTGGATAAGAGACGCTGCCTGCCATTTGGGATGTTAGCCATACAGCGGTGTAAATGTTCTTTAATATATGCTGCCGGTCCCTTGATTGTAGGCGTGAGGCTGTGTATAATTGCAGAATTTTCTTTCAATAAACAACCTAAAAAAATGTTTTTTAAAGTGTACAAATGTTTTGATTCAGGGTGGGTGGAATTCACAGAGTTTCTCTCTGTGAAATTCACAAAGTTACATAAAAATGCGATGAGAGTTTGCGGAGTTCTGCCAGTGAGGGGAATCAGCACATTGTGCTGATTTTCAGTGCGTGGAGCTTGCACCACACTGCAGAATCAGTGCAAATGAACCACATCAAGCAAATCTTGTTGAGTGCTTTCTGAACGCCCAAAAATTGCACTAAGGGGTGCCAATTCTTACTCGCGCTCACTGCGCACAAGACAGAACTCTGCCATGCAGCAGTTGGCAGAGTTTTGCTGGAACTCCACATTGCAAATATGACACGTAGTGGGCAAAACTCTGTTAACTCTGCCAGCTGAGCAGAATTTATCATCGACCCTAGTTTTGATAGCAGTGATGCTAGAAATAAACTAGCCCACTACATATACAAATCATTTTTTACTACTAATGAGTGATGTTAGTGTCATATTTACAAATCATTTCAATTGGAATTCTGATTTAAAGTCAAAGGGTGACTGTTGGGTCTTTTACCCAGAAATCATGTACTCTGATATATAAAGAATGTCCAACATTTTTAGTGAAGGAATTGTTTAAGCTCAATGTTTTGCTGGGACGACAGCGGATTTATTAGGACATGCCACAATTGGTTTAAAAGAAATGCCTAAGCAACCTAAAATTACATTTTGTCCATATTTGGCTGTGGGGCAAAACGAATAGAATGGTTTGTAATGGTTCCCCACTCAGATTCGTAATGTGAACAAATACTTATGGATTCTGTTTTCTAGCAAATCAGCAGGCACCAAACATGCTCTAGAATAATAGAATTTGGTTGATTTGTATAGAAGAGCTATGCTGGCATTGCCTGCTGCATTGTGAAAGACGAGCATATAAGCCATAAGAAAGAACTAGAAAGAAAACGTCCTTACATGTCATAAAATGTGTGTCTCCTGAAAGTTACTTGGCCCTAAAAAATAGTCTGGAACCTGTGGAACAGCACCTTAGCCATTTGGTTGGAGATGCCTATCAAAGCTATGAATTCATTTCAACCAGGAATGGTCCATGCAGTTAAGAGTGGTGGGGCAGATTCGGGGGGAGTCAACAGACGGCGACCAGGGAAAATAAAATAAAAAAACACTTACTTTGCCCTTGCCACAACACCAAGTCGGTGATGCGTCTAGAGCAAGGTAAGTGGTTTTCTTTTATTTTCCCTCATCGTCATCTGTCGACTCCTCCACCCCGGCCCACCACCCCACCTTTCTCATCTGCACAGACCGCTCCTGTATTCAACTCTCCAATGAAACCCTGATGAAAGGAGGCTGCTGGCATGGGACGTTAATATTATTTGTCAAATGTTTCTACTTTAGGATTACTATGGAAGATTTGAATGGACTGAAATAAAGGCTTGATTACATTTTTAACATGCTGCACAGGCATGGAATTTAACGGGCAGAAATTTGTTGTGAACGCAGTGCTTAGTTCTTGAAAGATTAGGCGCAGGTTACAAAGTGTTGCTCAGAAGGCCAGGGTACCACATACTATGGCTTATAAGTCTTGATTTCCCTCATGCCTCTTTAATTTTACCCCTTGCTTCTTTATCTCATTCAATCAGGTTCTATTTCATCCTTAACATGCCCTGGAAACCAATCAAGGCACAGTGGTGGCGTGATTTCTGTTGCTGATACCGATATGGGAGAACTTGAAAATTGGACATTGTGATTAGTATATGTCATCAGTTTCTGCTAACTGTTTTACTAATAATACCGAAGCCCTGAGGAAGAATGCTTGTCCCTTGAAACATATATGTTTTGTATTGCTGTATCTTTGTATTCAATATGAATAAAGATATTTGAAGAAAGAAGAATATGGACTATCATAAATTACTAATAAATACCTCAAGTGAAACAATATAATAGGATAATAAATGAATGTGTACCTCTTTCTGAAAGACTGGAATTATCACTAAACCAGTTGGGCTGGTTTGGAGACAAAGGGCCATATGTATCATTGAAATTCGCATTTGCAAAATGATATGTATGAAGGAAAATCCAATGCAAAATAAAAAATCGCAAAATTTGCGATTCCTTATTTTGCGATTGCATTTAAGGAATACCAAATTTTGCTATTCCTTAAATGCAATGTAAGAAGGCAAAAAAAATTGCTAAATGGCCTTAAGGAATCGCAAACTACCACCAACTTCTAGTTGGTGGTAAGTTGCGAATTCCTGGAAAAATGCAAATTTTTGCATTTTTCAAAGTGCCATGTAACACACATACATGCCCTTAGGGCATGTATGTGCACCACATGTGCACCTATGCTTATTTCAGGGGTGCAACAGGGTGTCCTTTGGACACCCCTGCACCCTTGAAATTATTCTCAATTTGCGATTAGCAAATTGCAAATTCGCAAATTGAGAAAAAATTCCCATTCCTTCCTATGGGCCTCCTGGCCCATGGAAATGAATGGGAAAGTGTTCCTTAATTGCAAATTCGCAATTTGCGAATTTGCAATTAAGGAATATCAAGAAATTGGTAAAAAAATGCGTTTTTCTTGATACATACCATTTTGCGATTCTGAAATAGCAATTTCTTAAAAATTGCTATTACAGAATCGCAAATTGGTTCCTTGATACATATGGCCCAAGGACACTTGGCTACAGACCCCTAGCCCCAGGTTTTCCTGTTTCACCACATTCAAGTTCCCTTGCTGGAAAATTTTAATTGAAGGGCACTTAATGACCTTCATGTACTTTCCATTTATTATTTAAAATGTCCAGCCTCTGAATTGCCAGGCAAAACAATATTTTATTGTTCCTTTCATTCCCCAATAACCACAATTAGGAATACCTGTTTTGCCTGAAAGTTCTTATGCATTTTTCCTGTTTTCAAATCCAAAGCAGGTGAATGTGGAAATAGCTAAATTGCCCACAGTTTCACAACTACTTACCTTGGAAAGAAAACAGGAAATTTCACCCAGGTCTAACGCTAATAAGTACATTTGTAAATAAAGGAGTTTTGCTAGCTCATGTCATAACTACCCAAAACATCACTTCAGAGACTTCACTGTGACCCTCAATAACTTGCAAAGTTTTCGGGCAAAATTTGGAGCTGCCTCCTTTTTCCAAGGAGTGCCATTGTGAGCCAGATATATTACAATGGTACTCTTTCATATGTGAAAATGTCACTTTACTGAGAGACAACACCATTACAGTCATCCATTCAAGCTAGGAATAATGTAACTCTGGACACCAGACAAATGCTACTAAATTCTGATTTCGATAGATGAACACCCACCCGTTTGCCTATATGGGTCAATTTTCATTGGGCTAAACTTAATTCTGTGCTCATACCTCCCACTGGAAAGGTTAAAAAAAAACATCACTGTCAACTTTCCAAAGGTGGTGGGCTGTGGCAAGCAGGACCATTATTGCACTGTTCATACATTTTTCTCTAGGCCTGCATTTGCTACATTTCCCCTGGCAGCACAGCTGTGTAAAAAGTAAAAAGTATGCTGCTGCTTCTTTGTACATTTTGGAAATGTATGTGACAAGGGAACCTGCTGCCAATTGAAGCACCTTTACTCTTGTGTGCCTGATATGTCCATTAGGGTTCACTAAAAGTCAAAAAGTAGAATTCTCTTTTGGTTCACCCATTCACAAACACTCCTCCTGTACTCACATACATCCAACCATAAATCACAGGTACAATATTGAGCGGATATTAAAACACTTAAAAAATACAATTTAATAAAAAAAAGTACTTTATTTCCAATATCTAATACAAATGAATGATACAGTTTAAAATCGAAAAATCGAAAAGGCCTTCAGGATAGACTGTCATATTTTTCATTAAATGCATTGATTTGTAAAAGCTTAAAAACTAAATCTCATACAAAAGATCAGCTTTTTGTCAGAATATGGGTTAGTGCAGTTCAAATTTAATGACAACACAAGGCGTTGACTTATTTTGGTAGGTTAAAACAATGGAACCACCTTCCTCAGGAAAAAAACAACTATTTCCCTCTTCTCCTATATTCAATCGACAATCCTATTTAAAAGAGAAACATGTATAATCTGTTTATAGAAATCTCATAACATATGTAGTGCAGAAAAGTACATTTATATCACTTCAAACAGATATCATATTACCATAAGTGTCCTATATCCGTCAACTCAAATTATTAAAAACCTCATTTATACTCTCTCCACCTTTACTGAACACAATATCCACTCAGTCATCTTCATGGCCACAACTACCGTTTATTTAATCAGCCCAGTGGTGCACTCACTGGTTTGAACTCAATAAAGCACCCATTTTCATCAGGCGTGTCTTGTCTATAGGATCACATATGACCTGCCAATAGAAAGTAAAAATAGAGGACCTAAATGAATCAATAGGACCTTAATGTTTGGCTGGTTGCATTACCTACATTTATTCAATAAGGACGTACCCGTTCCATATGTTTACAGGATGATAACTGTTTAACTGTACCGATCGCTGTGCACAGGTATCAAGGTTCATCAGCCCCTTATGCTGAAAATTTGGTATTCTTATTCTTTGAAAAAAACCTGTTACACGAGAAAAACATATATGTATGTAACCTTGAGTACTGTGATGGTTATTCAAAATCTACCTTTGATTGGAATAAATCTACATACTAAGTTGTATCTTCCCTTCTTTATGGCTTGAATTTTTTGTTTGTTCTATTTTATATTTATCCTAACAGCTTACCGCAGTTTCTTTTGTGTCATCCTTAAGTTCCGGTCCGTGTGTATTCAATGTAACAAGCAATTTTTTACTGCGCTGACCTATTTTCAACCTCCTGGTTTCCACATAACACCAGTACGTATTACCATACGTGATCCCAACCTCTTTGGTTCATGTCACATCCTCATGGTCTCCATCTTAGAAGGGTGCAGTTGTTATATATCATGCAATACTTCAGACTTATTATTACTATTGTGCTCACATTGAAGAAATGTATCTCCTATTGTGTTACACTTTACAAGTGTGATGACTGTCAGAGAGTGATTTACCTACGTAACTCGTGTTAATATGGCTACATTTTAGAATATAAAAATCACGTAGATTGTACACTATAGTCCCTAATATGACTAAGGTAGGTGCCATCTTAAGATGGTACCGGTTCAAACGCCCCTACTTCGGAGCTCCGCTATCAGGTGAAGGCAAAACATATATGGTGAATCCGTGGTAGCCCCATTTTGGGACAACCGCTCCTCATGTGTTGGAGTTTTTCTATTTTAATAACTCCCATTTGTTAAAAGCTGCTACACTATTACTAAAATGAGTTTTCTTGAAATAATTCTCTTACACAAGACAATATGTTAATTTCTATTCCACAAAGCAGATAGTAATCAGTCAGTAATACCCATCTTGAAATAAACATCTAAAAGTGAATTCTATTTGATTAACCTCATCCAGTCCTCTTTTGCATTAAGGCCCTTTTGGACATATCAAACGTAGTTATATACCATTGTTCTCTGTTTTTACGATTTAACTCTATATTACCTCCCCTCTTGTTTCCTGTTATTTTTTCCAGAATAAACCACTGGAAGTCTGTATGTTTATGTTTCAAATCAGAGAAGTGTTCTACCAACGGGGCATTTACCTTGTAGTCTTTAAGGCCAACTTATGTTCCAACAATCTCAGTTTCAACTCACTGCCCGTTTCACCTATATATGCTGTGGGGCAAAGTTCTGAATTTAAAGAAAAAAATAATTAGGACAGAGTAGCATGCTGACTTTCTAATTGAATATTTGAAGCCAGGAGTTATCCCCACAGGGCTACAAGTCCACAATGAACCTGGTCTATCTGTTGAGAATAAAATGTTTTTGGACATCTGGACTCAAATTGTCAATAGATGCAGTAGGGACTGGATTATATTAATCATAGAAATTGCACAAGAAACAATAGTACTTGAGAAACAGGAGACTGAATAATTGCAACGCACATTAAAAGAAAGCAAGGTGTTAGAGGAAGCAAAATGAAAATTAAAGGAATTCAACCAAGAAGTAAATGGCTACAGGGGATTTCTCATACACAGAAAAACAATCAAGTTGAAAAAAGATATTAATAGATTCAGTTTAGAAGTTGTGTATCCTTACATGCTAAAGATTATTTCCAACAAAGAAAAGAACAAGGGGGAGAGCGGCAATACTATAGAAGACCCATCTACTGTAGAGGAGGTTGGAAACAGGGAAGCTTTTCTGAAATATTAGGGTCTAGCAGTGAGGATGAGGGTCCCCACAGACAAGAGCAGAAGGGACACAATGGTAATGGAGAATATGGTGATTTTTTTAGAACACCGCCAGAGGAAGGGTCAGAATCAAGGCAGGGACCAATAAGCAAGGAATCCCCCTCAAGAATATCTGAAAACCTAAAAACAGAGGTATTGGCGATAAAAAAGTTACACACTATAAATCTCTCTAGGAGAACACTAACCTCAACTGAAAATGAGGTACTAGAGGAGGGTTTTAGCTTTGCTCCTATGACCAATGTAAATAGATTTGATCTAGAGAAGGATTTCAAATTATTTTTTAGAAAAATTTGATTAAAAACTATATGTAGGGAAGCCAGTGTTTCATGGTTGAAAGCAATATTGACCTTACTAGGTGAATAAAAATGTGGATTCATTTTAAAGAGTTGTTGAGGTAAATATAAGGAAAGTTCTCACTAATGCCTTTCCTGATTCTAATAATTTCTCCAGGGAACATAGGGAAGCCAGGTACTCCCTTCAGAATGATTCAAGTTTGACTATTAAACCGGAGGACAGGGGGGGGGGGTGGTGATCTGTGACACTGGTGTCTATGAAAGGAGAATGCTGGCTTTGCTGGATGTCACGGATCATTCACCAAGGTCCAGTTTACGAAACTAGAAACTCTGAAGGTGACAGTTTATAAATTAATGGATAATGCAAAAACAAACGTGTGAGAAGGAATACTAGTTCCTTAAAAATGCAAATGCTGTTACACAAGTCATTTACGGATTGCCAGCTTCTTGAAACCGTTAGTCCTGGAACAACAATCATACATTAAAGCTACGGACCACATTTAATGATCAATCTGAAATTTTGGTTACCCTCAACATAGAAGCATTATACATAAATTATTCTACAGAATGATACAATTGCTGTAATTAAAGAAATCTTAAATGAAGAGGATCTGAGTGTTGCCAGTAAAAGTTTTAACATTTAATGTGTAACCTTGATGCTGAAAGGCAACTTGTTTCTGTTTAAAGATGACCTCTACTTACAGTTTAAGGGGCCTGCGTGAGGGCCACATCTGCCCCTAGTCTGGCATAACTTTATGTCATTAACTTTGAGAGTAGGCATATCTTCAATGAGGCGGCAGCTTTCTTTGAAAACATTGCTGGCTAGTGCTGCTTCATTGATGATATCTTTTTTATATGGTATGGACATGAGGAAGATTTGTCCCAGTTCCTTAAATGGCTCAATATGGGCGATCACATCAAACACTGGGGCGTACTGACGCCCCTATCCGGACGCACAGCATTGATTCACGTATTCCAATAATACCACAGTAAATCCATTTCATCGGTTTTTATTCCAAAATGATCCATTTTTAGTACAATTTCGTTCTCATTGGTCTGTCACATGTAAGACACTTGTAGATGCATTAGTTTCCTTTAAACGCTGTAGGAATGCACGTAGCTTTATCCTAAGGCACGGAATGCAACATACAGTATTTCTCCTTAAATAGTCTCTTTCACCCAATGCATTTCGAGCCCATCACGGCTCTTCGTCAGGGGTATATCTACAAATGTTTAAAACATATCTGTTAGACTATGTATTCACAATTAGTAAGTGATTAAATTGTTATTAGGAAATTCGACAATAAAGATGAATGCATACAATTCATTTACGTTCTTCCCGCCCATGACGTTTTCTGCCCGCTGAAATCAATTGTGCCTGAATAAATGCTGGTTACAACTTCTTCACTCGTTCGCATTTCATTAAATTGTCTAAACTTAAACACCCTTTATTCTGTTCCTCTGAACAAAATAAACCACCTCTTCCAACCCCAAATGAGATCCCATACCTTAGATCAAAACGTTCTGGTTCCTGTTCTCGCTCCGGTCGACAACCATGATCTGTGCATTGCTGCCTCACTCGATTATAAACAGCTGGGTGGTAATCCCACCCCTTTCCTGTCATCTAAACTACTGATTACTCCCCTTCCATACAGCATACTACCAATCCCAAAATGCATCACCAACCCTCTCCCCTAATCTCATATTCGTGTTATATGGGTTATTCTTCAAAAAGGTGTGTTCGATACAATCGTAACCCTCGTCCCAGTCATTCAAGCAATTAAACATTGAGTTCCCCGCCCTCCCGGTCAATACGCCCCAGTGTTTGATGTGATGTTACTAACACGTGATTCGGCAGTTCACGATACCGGGTCGCACGCATAAAAAGCTGAAACTGAAAATATAAAGACTAATTGGAGAAATGAGGAGTGCACTGCGTCATTCATTGTTTCAATATGGGGGATCCCAAATTGAGGTTCACAGCATCGTTTAACAACAATGCTGTTGACTTATTAGATCTCAGCATTAAAAATGTCAGTGGTTATTTTGAGGTTGAGTTATTCACCGAACTAACAGATAAAAACACGCTCCTGCATTACTCGAGTTATCATCCTAGGTCGCAGAAGGATAACATCCCCTTCGATCAGTTCCTCCGGTTGCGGAGGAATTGTTAATCTTTGGAGGATTTTTATAAACACTCAGATGTGCTAAAGGATCAACTTCTCAATAGAAGTTATCCAAACAAATTGGTGAAACATGCTCTTTAAAGGGCATGCTACTATGATCGAGACTACATGCTTGATAAGACAAACATTAGGAATAAGACTAAAGAAATCAATAACAGGGTAGTGTTTGTGAATACGTACTTGAATATCAGCAACAAAATTTAAAAAAACATAGTGAAATCCAATTGGAAAACCTATATTTGCTTTTAAAAGAAACAACAGCCTACAGAAGTCATTAGTCCATACTTATAGAGAAATAATACCACTGCAACGGAGTAGGTTGCAAATGGAGAAAGCTGTGGGCAATAATAAGTGTGGCAGCTGTTCAATATGTGCACAATGCTTTGTAGTAAAGACCCTTAAGTACAATTGGCATAATATAACCACCAGAAGTTTGAACAACTGTTGAAGCTCACATTTAGTGAACTTACTGCTTTGTCCCTGCGGATGAGAATATATTGGTGAAACGGGCAGAGAGTTAAGACTGAGAATGTTGAAACATAAGTCAGCCTTAAAGACTAACAAGGTAGTTGCCCCTTGGTAGAGCACTTCTTTGATTTGAAACCGAAAGATACAGACTTCCTGGAAAAAATAACAGAAAACAAGATGGGATGTAACGTAGAGTTAGGACATAAAAACAGAGAAAATGTTATATATCTAGGTATGATACGGTCCAAAAGGACCTTAATACAAAAAAAGACTTGATAAGGTTAATCAAATAGATTTCCCTTTTAGATGTTTATTTCAGAATGGGTATTACTGATTGATTACTATCTGCTTTGTGAAATAAGAATTAACATAATGCCTTGTGTAAGAAAATTATTTCAAGAAAACCCATTTTAGTCATAGTGTAGCAGCTTTTAACAAATGGAAGTTATCAAAATTGAAAAATTCCAACATATAGGGGCGGCTGCACCAAAATGGTGCTATCACAGGCTCACCATATATGTTTTACCTTCTCCTGATACCAGAGCTCCAAATTAGGGGCTTTTGGACGGGTACCTTAGTCATATTAGGGACTATAGTGTACAATCTACATGACTTTTATATTAAAAACTGTAACCACATTAACACAAGTTTGGTCGGTGAATCACTTTGTGAGGGTTATCATACTTTTAAAGTGTAACACAAGAGGAGATTCATTTCTTAAATTTGAGTGCAATAGTGATAATAAGTCTGAATCATCGCATGATATATAACAACTGCACCCTTCTAAGATGACGACCATGAGGACGTGATATGACCCAAAGCGGTTGGAATCAAGTATGGAAATACGTACAGATGTTATGAGGGAACCAGAAGGTCGAATATAGGTAAAAAGTTGTTTGATACATTGAATACACACAGACCCAGAACTTAAGGACTACACGAAAGAAACTGAGGTAAGCTGTTAGGATAAATATAAAATAGAACAAACAAAAAATTCAAACCATAAAGAAGGGGAGATATAACTTAGTATTCTCCTTACTTTTCAGTTCATAGATCCCTGCTGAATTTTAATCAAACACAGGAAGTTTTTCGAATCATAGTGCAAACGTATGCGGATTTAATCCAATCAAAGGTAGATTTTTTGTAATCATCACTTTACTCAAGGTTATTGGCTTCACAGAAATAGGTTACATAAATATATGTGTTTCTTGTGTGATAGTTTTTTATTCAAATAATGAGAATACCAAATCTGCAGCATAAGGGGCTGACTAACCTATTTACCAGTGCACATCTTTTGGCACAGTTTAACAGTTGTCGTCCTGTAAATGTATGGAACAGGTTCGTCCTTATTGAATAAATCTAAGTATCGCAACCGGCCAGGCATTAAGGTCTTATAGATTCATTTAGGTCTTTTATTTTTACTTTCTATTGGCAGATCATATGTGATCCTGTAGTCAAGACACGCCGGATGAAAACAGGTGCTTTATTGAGTTTAAACCGGTGAGTGCACCACCTGGCTGATTAAATAGGAAACATAAATGATAGTTGTGGCCATGAAGATGAATGAGTCGATAGTGTATTTATTAAAGGTGGTGAGAGTATAAATGAGGTTTTTAATAATTTGAGTTGACAGATATAGGAACACTTATGGTAATATGATATCTAATTGAAGTGATATAAATGAACTGTTTTGAATTACATATGTTATGAGATTTCTATAAACAGATGATTCATGTCTCTTTTAAATAAGATTGACTTTTGAATATAGGAGAGGAGAGATAAAGTAGTTTTTGTCCTGAGGAAGGTGTTTCCATTGATTTAACCTACCAAACCTTGCGAACGCCTTTTATTGTCATTACATTTGTACTGCACTGTGTAGGTTTGATATCACCACTCCCCTGAAATCCTGGACAGGGGCTATGACTTCAATCCTCTCTGAATATCTCTCAGGAGCACTAATTAGTATGACAGTGATTCTGACAAATATTCAAGGAGGGAAGGGGTTTTAGGATGAGAAAGAATCAGAGAAAAAAAAAATCCAGCTAGCTTTGTTTTATGGACCGGCCAGGTAGGTGTATACTGAATCGTCTACTTCTGTTAATTCCTAATAACACACAAAAGAGAACAACACTATATTACTATTTACCCATTAATCAAAAAGTTTATTTTAACAACTACACCATGAATTCTTGCCTAAACACCTGTCTAGTTGTTTCTTAACATCCAAGATTTATCCTGAAAAATCATTGTCAAGAACAAGCATAAAGAAAACTTAAGAATGTCATTTAAAAATAAATCTGATTCCTGAATGTTAAATGTCATACATATATAAATATGGCTGTGATTTCTTTTTTGAATAACTTTATTAATTCCATGCCGAACAGCCCGTTTGTTAAAACCCACTCGGGTGAAACACACATTGGTCTTTATGATAATTTCAATTTTGTTGAATTTAATTAATTGAAGTTCTTTGGAATCATAGAAAGACAATCATAGAATTTGGAAATGTGTCAAATTCAAATGAAATAGTATGTTTTCTATGTTTATCATTACGAAGTGTAATTGAACTCTGCACCTTTAAATATGTGTATTTCACTTGTGCAACTTACCCGTGAACAAGCAGTGAGGTCAACTGCGAAACGTGTTGGGACACCTGTTGCTGTGAATAAACACCATTGAAATTGATGCCACGGCACCAGTGAGTTTTATTTCTCGCGTACTGGAGTTTGTGTTGGGATATATATATATATATATATATATATATCCAAACTTTGTCTGCCCGACTGAGAAGTGCTCCAGATCGAGGTGGGTCAGCGTGCGGGATTCCGGCTCGTCCCGTAATATTCTCTCCAATCCTGTCAATCTGTGCTAGAAAACAGGCGCTGACTCCGTGGGGTCTTGTTTCAGAAACAAGTTTATTTTCTTTTAGTGCTCAGATTATGAGTACAATACCACGAATGCTGGAACACAGGTTTATTCCACACAACGCGTTTCGCCTTGCGGCTTGTTCACGTGTAGAAATTGCAAAGACCAAACCACAGTGATAAAGTTTCTAGTGAACATAGAAGAAGGACCAACGGACCAAAGAGTCAAAATAAACGGTGGCCATCTTAAGTTAGTCAAATACTCACAAACAGAAAATGTTTCAATAATCTGCACAGTACATGAGGTTTTACATGATCAGAGTATAGTCGCCTTAACTAAATACAAAAATATCACATAGTATCAATGGCAAGTGCCCATATCTAGTGAAAATAGTAAGCATGTACAGTTTAGCAATATACATCTCTCTAACGAAAGATGGTAGTCTCCATCTTCATTGCAATGACTCTCATCAAAGGTCAAATTCTGCTGGCAAGTGCCAAATCACAAAGACAATGTCTCAAAAAGGAGGATTTTTGGTTGCCCAATCTGGAATGTTCACAAATGATACAAAAGTGAATAACATACGTGGTCTCAACTGAGGAGTGCAAAGGTTAGGTGCTACCATGAAGATGAATGTTCATGAGAGGGCCCCTTCCTTTCCTCCTATAGAGAGAAGAAGAAAAGATAAGGTGAGAAAAAAAGATAAAATAAAAAATAACAAGAAGTTTCTAATCTACTATTGTTACAAGTAGTCAATTTACATAATCACTCAATGCATTCAAAACACATTTAGTTAGTGAGGAAGATCAAACACGTCTAATTCTCACTTACAACAATGAGTCTAAGCAAATTCGCAAAATAGTATCCCAAAATTGGAACATCCTCACTGCTGACAATGTGATCGGTGAAGATTTATCCAATGTGCCACTTATCACGTATAGAAAAGGTAAGTCTCTACGTGATATGTTGGTTAAAAGTGACATTACTGTTTACCCCAAAACCCAGAATTTGGGTCTACTGAGTTTCTTTCCATGCGGCCACTGCAAGGCCTGCAGGCACAGTATCCACAGAAAATCTGTCACATACAATGGGACAACGAGAAAGCTAACTCAATTTTTGACCTGCAGTACAGATTTTGTCATATATGTCATTGTCTGCCCCTGTGGGCTATGGTATATCGGTAGTAGCACCAAACAAGCTAAACATCGAGTGCTTGAACACTATCGTGCCATAGCCAACAAGAACGAAAACTACCCTGTGGCAAGACATTTTGCTGAAATACATTTTTCCAACCCAGCGGAAATGAGCTTCCACATATTGGAACAAATTGAGAGAAGTCCCCGGGGGGGAGACAGGACCCTGAAATTGAGGCAAAAGGAGTCTAAATATATTATTGAATTCCAAACTAAGACACCGGGGGGCCTCAACCAGGATGAGGAGCTAGCAGTTCATCTTAAAGTATAGCAATTTATTTTGTGTTAGCTTCTCCCTCATGTTATCTGCAACATTATGCTTCTTCCTTCGACCAGTATGCACTGTTTATTTATTTAAGATGTTTTTAGTGAGATTTTCAAACTTGTTGAGCACTGAATTTTGGCATTTTATGTCTTTTTACAGATTTGGTTCCACAATGAACTCGACAGCAATTAACTTTTTTCACTCGTCTTGCCCTATAATGGACATTCACTTTTGGGAGCACTTTATCTCTTCTCTTCACTTGACATCTAGGCAGTTACCGATAAGGTAGGCCCCATTATTGGGGGCAGCCATACACCTTGGACTTGGTACTTTGAAATTTCCCCCCTTTGGAAAGCTCCCTCACGTGTGTTGTGGTATTTGACCGTTACAACGTATCAGACAACCTTGGTTTCCTGCCCCGTTGTCCCTGTGTATTTTACAGACATAGACCCATGGTCAGCATGTACCAAGTGCACAAATCTATTATGTACATTTTTTTGATTAATATTGGTTTACATCTGTTTACCAAAGTGGGTGTATTTATCGTGGTCACCTCTTAGACCCAAGATCAACATGCACCGATTGCTTCCAACTACTTGTATAAATTTATCTTGCACGTTGGGCTATATGTACATTCAATTTGCACGTACTTAGTTTACGCTGGTATACATTTATGCAGGGCGTCAAACTTCTTTTCTAGGCAATGCGCATTGGTGCTGGGTTGGGACTCAACCCCCATGATGTATTTTCTTTCGCATGGTTGTCATAGCAACTTGTAGTTCCGAGTTGCTGTTTGACTACAATTATGGCGGCAGACGCCTCTGTCAATTTTGATCACATTGAGGTGTTTGCTTTCAAAGGGGCATTATTTTACTTCTGTGCAGTTAACAGGAGAGTGTAATAAGACGGGCACACATGAATTTGTATATTTGCAACCAAGTTGTACGATGTGAAATAATTATTTTATATCGTTTAAATATGTGTTGGACAACACTTGACACAGTATATTACGTGATAAATGTTTATATGCCTGTTATGAATGTGAAATTTTACATTTACGTTGTATGTTACCAAGTCCTGTTTCTATGGCTATGAACCCTGGCATTATTTACCGGAAACTGTGCACTTTCAAACTAACGTGATCAAGGCTGTCCGCAGCCGAAACATGTTGTTAGTTTAAATAAACACCCTTGGAGTCTTTAGCGGTTTTGTGATATTTTGCGGACTGAGAGCACCGTTACTTTGGAACTTTTGAACATATATATATATATAAAATACGTCTTCCCTGATATCCAGTGTGGATTTACTTCTTTGAGGCTCAACTGTTTTGCTGGTTGTGAGGAGTTACGAGGTCTCGACCGTTGGTTCCAGCACTGTGTGGAACTTGGACTGCTTTTTTCATATATATATATATATATATATGAAAAAAGCAGTCCAAGTTCCACACAGTGCTGGAACCAACGGTCGAGACCTCGTAACTCCTCACAACCAGCAAAACAGTTGAGCCTCAAAGAAGTAAATCCACACTGGATATCAGGGAAGACGTATTTTTAATAGAGATGACGCGTTTCACTCTACAAGAGAGCTTGATCACACAATGCGCCCAAAACAAAGAAGTGTTTAAATACTCAACATAAACAAAGGACTTCAATAAACACCACTAATGATCCACGCCTTCTCCAGTTCATAATAACAAAGGAAGGACTGAACATTATACATAAAATAGAAACAAAGTAACATAAAATATAACCTAATAGATGCTTTAACTTTCATGGTTACAAAAGTAACGCAAAACAAAACGAACTGCCTGTTTAGCGTATAGATGTTATTTACAGTGTTATGATTCTTAAAGGGGTTCGTGTATTTACAAGTAACAGTGACGGCAGATGCCTAAAAAACCAGAATAAGGTTATACTGTTATTGTCAAACACAACAAACACAATGATGACCTAGTGTCAAAAAATCATAATAATATTTTCATACTGACATAGTGCCTGAAAGTAATATTAAACTGCTGAACCTAAAATAAGCAGCTAAGAATCATAACATGTGAAGTAAATACCATTCCAATAATCAAGGAAAACTGAGACCAAAGCATCATCATGGAAAAATAAAATGTGAACTAAAAAATATTAATAATAATGATATAACCAGACATGTGGGAGAAAGCACGAGAAAAACTAAAGGAAGTATATAGTGACGGGAAAAACTAAGAGGGAATGGGATTCATAAACATAGTCACATATATATATATATATAATCCTACTTCACCAAAATCGCTTTGCAGTGAGCAGATGAACAGGCGGACCCATAAAGTTCTTCGTGCCAAATTTTATTTTTCAAATATCCCGCACCAAAGCCGCCATGACGTGTTTCGGTCCCACCTGGACCTTGATCACATGACGCGTTGCCTAGAGTTAACCGCCCTTTTAAAGTGCCAATATCATTATTTACAGCTGTGCAAAGTCTATACAAAAGCTGAAAGACAGACTATACATTTCAAACTGTGAGGAAAGACTACGAAAATAAACGCAGCCAAACAATTCATTCCTTCACAAATAGCAGCAATCAGAAGAAGTATTTCAACAAGTTCGGTGCAAATTGTTGGAATTAAACCATGGCAAATGTCTATAAGACAATAAATATATGGCAATGTTTAAAAATATAAATATTATTATAGCAATATTCATAAAATAAATAAACAATTCATTTTTAACCACCATTGAATACTGGGGCTTCTTGTGTGCAATAATAGTACATAAGCATACAAGCTGTTGAACCCAAACTAAATGTATGTTCGAATGGGTCACCATATTATCACTCAATGCCATGGTTGTAGTACTGCATAAATACTGAATATGCTGCTACAAATAATAGTGCACATGGTTGCCCATATGCTGGGGTTGTTGCTACATTCATGCCCAAGTGGGCAAGCACAGCTTGCTGGAAGAATTTATTCTAGGCAGAAAAGGGGTAGGTAATGGCTGAACTATTGAACAGTGATTTCTCATACCTTGGAGTGCTCCAAAGTAGAAATATGTATTAAAAACAAATTAAAAGTGCCACCTAAGTGATATAAAGAAATCAAATAAAGTGAAACCAAAAACGAATTTATAAGGTATGCACATAAATTTGGAAATTTACGAGATTGGATAGCTTCAACTACGCTTACATTGTTTGTCAGATTCATCTTTCTATATACACATGACAAGAATTTTATAAGCATGTGTATGAATCTTCGGTCGCGTTCAAACCAAAGGGAGACTTAGTATTTAATTCTAAAATGTATTTAGTCTCTAATTTGCGCAGTGCGCTCTCCCTGTTGCCCCCTCTATGTGACAAGGGTATGCAATCGATGGCAAAATAATTCAAAAGGGCAGGATTGCTGTTGTGGACTACCTAGAAATGCCTCGCCACCGGGTATGCCTGATCTTTATTTGTGATGGCACGAATATGTTGAAGAATCCTCCTGTGCACGGGCAATTTTGTACTGCCCACATAGCGCAGTGCACACGGGCATTCCAAAACGTATACCACGTATTCCATTTTGCAGGTAATTCTTTTGGTAATTTTGACAGGTTTAGGTAGGAAAGGGGTATTGTAAGCTTTCACATTTTTGGCATGGTTACAAGCTTTGCATATTAGACACTTGAAAAACCCTTTCTGCTTGGACAACCAATTTGTGGGTGATTTGATCTCTGCATTGCTTTTGACAATGCAGTTTGCCATCGATCGAGCTTTTCTGAAAGCCAGTTGTGGCAATCGGTTATGTTGAGTCAAATCATCACCGATTACGGAGTCCCGTAAAAGTAAACCCCAATGGCGCTTAAGGATACGTCTAATTGCACCATGTTGCTTACTAAAGCCTAAGATGACTCTGACTTTAGTTGATTGGCTATCAATCCCCATTGGACTGATCCTACCTGAACATAATACTTAGGAACCCTGCAAAGATTTCGAGTCCTGTTTATGGCTTTGTTCACAATGGAGGCTGAATAGCCTCTCATGAGAAATCTTTTCTTGCATGCTGTCTGGGCAATTTTACATTCCTGTTCATTGCTGCATATGCGCTTGATTCTAAGCATCTCCCCATAGGGGATGCTATGTATCAAGTGCAAGGGATGATGACTTGATGCGTGCAGCAATGAATTACCTGCAGTGGGCTTTCGGTAAAGTCTAGTGGATATGGAGCCATCAGATATAAAGACTTCCGTATCCAAAAAGACCACCGAGTCTTTGCTCATGTGGGCAGTGAATTCCAGATTTAAATGGTTGGTGTTTAAATCCTTGACAAACTGTGTGGCTAGTTCTTCTGACCCCCTCCAAATCAGGAAAAGGTCATCTATATACCTTAGCCACAAGGGGACGTGTTCCTTCAAGATGTCCTCATATTGCCTTTTGAGGACCTGCTCCTCCCACAGCCCCATATGCAAACAAGCATAGATGGGAGAGAAGCAGGCCCCCATGGCAACGCCCCTTATTTGTTGAAAAATGGTGTTGTCAAAATAAAAATAATTATGCTCCAGACACATTTTAACCATGTCAACAAGCATCTTATTATGTAGATGGAAACATGCTGGCCTGCGATTGAGATAGTGTTCAATAGCCTTGACTCCATCCAAATGACTGATGGAAGTATATAAGGAGGTCACATCCATGGTGATAAATAATAGGTCATCCCCCAGGAGATGTCTTTAATTTTACACAGAAAATCTGTGGTGTCTCTAATGTATGATGGTAAAGACAAAACCCATTCCTGCAGGAAGTAATCCACATACTTGGATGTATTTTCTGTGATACTACCTATTGCAGAAATAATAGGGCGCCCAGGGGGTTTTTGGCTGTTTTTGTGGACCTTTGGTAAAAGATATAATGATGGAATGACAGGGTGATCATTTTTTAAAAAGAGATATTCGTGATTACTAATCAGCCCGCCACTCTTCCAAGCTACCTATTTACCATAGTAATTTGACCAAGAGGCTTTAACAATTTGTAAATTACTCTGTTTATAACATGAAGCATTGTTAAGCTGCAAATATGCCTCTTCCATATACAGCTGCCGGGGCAACAGGACAATGTTCCCCCACTTGTCTGATTCTTTTACAATAAGGTTTTCATTGCCCTGCAGTTTTTTCATAAGATCGATGTAACACCGCTGTTTATGGTTCAATTGAACACTATCTGAATACATATATTTGTACAGACCCTTCAAGTCCAAAGTCACCTGTTCATGAAAAAGATCCAAATTGTCATAAGGCATTATGGGCTGGAATACCGACTTGGGTTTAAAAGGTGTCTTGATAGTGCCTCCCAAATCCGTGTATTCCAACCCCAAATCAGTAATAGTAGTGTCTTGCCCGTCCTGTAGTTGTTGTAAGTCCTGATATAAATAAACATCCCCCGCTGACAATAACGGAGGACTCAGAGCGATGTTGGATGCTTCTGTAGGTGTTTTCTTGGCTTTCAATTTATGAAATTTCTGTAGCTTTAATTTGTGGATGAACTTATAAACATCCCTTCTAGTTTCAGAATAATTAAAGCTGCTCTCCGGACTAAAAGACAGGCCCAGTGCAAGGATTTGTAGTTCTGCCTTGTTGAGGTTGACATCCGACAAGTTGATTACCGTATTTGATATCATGGAGGGATCTATTTGCGGTTCCACCTCCCTCTCACTGCTCTCTTTGGCGGCTTGTTCCCGCCTGCGTTTGCTGCAGCACCTCCGCCTGGCGCTGCGTTTTGCGTTTGCCCGCTTGTTTTTTGGGATGGTTGGCGATTTCTGGATCTTAGAGTGTCTCTCCTGTCTTGGCACAGGCAATCCACCTCCTGTGCCAGGGATAATTTTAAAGCCCCCACTTTAGTGCCTTGATGTGTCAGGTTCCCTTCTCCCTCCGCCTCGCTTTCCGCGGTGATACTAATATCAGAACCTGATGTGGAGGCAACAGTAGTGTCACTCAAATTGCCAGTGTTAAGTGGTTTAGCGACACTGGCTTTGGCCTTCATACCCTCGTATTTTCGAGCAAAAGTAAATACGTTTCCATTTTGGTAATCCAACTTGTCTCGGTTAAACTTATAGGCCTTACGTTTTTTAATGACCTCCTCATCTTTCTGTAACTTGATTAACATGTCTTTTCTCATTTTTACAATGCTTTCCGTTTCCTCTAATTTTGCAATCTCGAGGTTCAATTCATCAATCTTTACTTGAAGTTTCAATCTGTCGCTTTCAGCATATTTAACTAAAATGCCAAGCAAACGTGCCGAGGAGTCCAAATTGCAGCCTGCTCATTCAGTCAACATTTCAGGGTCTGGATTTTCATAGCTGGGCGCCAGGGTGATACGCAAACCTCTCGGCACCCTGCCTACTTCCATGACGTCACATATTATATCACTCATGACATGGTCAGTGACATCACTCATGACATCACTGATGATATCTGAAATAACATCACTGATGAAATCAATGATGACATCATCCTTGTAAAAGAGTGGTAGACCTCCTCTTAGCGTAATATAACCTTTGATACACACATTTAAAATAGAAGCTAAAATGTTCAAAGCATGAGTGATGTAATATGTGACGTCATCATCAGTGCATTGCGGGCGCGCGAGTTATAGTTAGCTGAATAACTATAATGGGGGAATTTCATTGGTTTTATATGAGTAAAATGTCCAGTTAACTATAACATGTGTCAAACCTATGGTTTTTTCAGTGAATTTCATAGGTTTTGTAAATGCTACTTCCTAACTATAACGTGTGTAAAACCTTTGGTTTTCTCAGTGAAAACATATATATATATATATATATATATATATATATATATATATATATATATGTACGGTGAAATCTTCAAAAACGCCACACTCCTGCTGTGGAAATGAAGACACGGACCCAATGGCTGCAGTAAAGGAGATTTTATTAAAAACCTCTCTGGTTGCGCGTTTCGAGCAACTAGTGCCCTTGGTCACACACCGCGCACCAGGTCAGCTACAAATTTAAACCATTTTTTTGAAGTGATGCTCCACCCATTTTCGTGAGTCACAAGGTGTAGACATAGAAAAAACACGTATTGTATTGTGAATTACGTGCACACCTCTATTTACAATCTAGAACAACAGTGATGCTGGCACTGAAAACAATAATATCTGCATGAATGCATATATCCTGCTAAGATACATAATGGCCATGTACAAAAATATATATAGGTCCTATATGATGGTCTGTCTAATTGGTCAATAAATATATATATTCTTACAAAAATATACTATCTATATACAGTTTATCACAAAAATTGATGAAAAAATATACAGTATAAATATACATGTATCTATATCTACATATGTACATACTCTATTTCTATATACAAATCCACATACGAGACCATAATGACCACTTTATACTCATAAGGACCTTTCCCAGAATATATTTCATATTGATATGAATAGCTCATACCTAAGGTATGTACATGTACATTAAGCGTGCCAACAACCAAATTGCGAAACCCATATATATATATATATATGTATGCATGCATGCATGCATGCATGTATATATATATATATTTATGTCTTTGAAATGTCCAACTTTCTTTTTCCAAAATGTTCTCAGCTGCAAAGTTGCAATGAAAACAGTTCTTCAAGCTTTGGTTGCATCTCAATCACTAAGGAAATATGACCGTTCGTATTTTAAACTGTCTCAGGAAAAATGCACTCGCAAGCAGGCCAAGGAAACAAAACAAATATCATGAAAGCTCCCAGACTTAGCTGACACTTCTTCGAAGTCCCGCGCTGGAGCCGAACTCTTCTTCAAGCACGTTGATTCCAGATGTCCGACGTGCGAGCAGGAACACAAGAAGTCTTCACCGCTGGCTTGTTTCTATTTATAGCTTGACTTAGGGCGTTGCCGGTCATGTTTACAGGAGCGTGATTGCAACGTGAAAACTGGTTCAGAGCTCAAGTCAGAGCAGGGCCAAACTCACGTGCCTAATTACTGGTAGAAAAATATCACATACCTGTATAATCATGAGGAAGAACGCCCCTTCTTAATGTAAATAAAAGAATCACGGTTTCAGCAAGAAAATAAATAAAACCTTCTATGGACATTTGTATGTTTCTACCGCTATGGATACTTTAAAAGGAAATCATATCAGAAATAAAGGATTAACATGATTGAACCTGTTCCCTTGTGACCAGAAACATATTGAACAAGGTAATACACTTGTCACAGCTTGTGGATTCCTGACACACTGAACCATATTCTGACAAAAAGCAGATGATTTGTATGGGGCTTAGTCTTTATGCCTTTACAAATTAATGCATTTAATTACAAATGTGACTGTCTGTCCTGAAGCCCTTTCTGATTTTTAGATTTTAAACTGTTTATCGTTCATGTTTTTAGATATTTCTATTAGATATTGGAGATCAAGTACTTTTTTTATTAAATGGTACTTATTAGTGTTTTAATATCCGGTCTGTTTTTGACCTGTGATTTATGGTTGGATGTATGTGAGTACACGAGGAGTGTTTGTAAATTGGTGTACCAAAAGGGAATTATACTTTTTGACTTTTAGTCACACGTGGTGCCCTGTACCTTTTCGGCTTTGTCAGGCCCCTCTCACTGTATTTTGGCTATTAGGGATCATTGACAGCATCTTGGAAACAAAGATATTATGTTGACAGAATATCATGCCAAATATCGAGGACCAAAATTAAGAGAGGGTAAGTGCAAATAGGTAAGTATATATTTACTAGTCTTAACTTCACATCTATGTACCTTGAAGATATATATGTAGATCATCAAGTTAAATATATATGGAGTCATACATGGCAAAATTTTGCTTACCTATAGAAACTTACCTCCACAATATTTTTGTCCTCAACATTCTTGACACAATAATTTGTCCATTGATATTTTGTTTCCAATATTCTGTCTAGTCACCGTCTTTTTGCCGTGGACTGCCATTGGCCCACAGAATAGGTCTCATCAGTAGGTTACATTGGTGATCATCATGGGGGCAGGATATTAATGTCAACAGGCCAGTTCATGGTCCCGGGGAGCCCACATTTCAGGATTTCACTTCTTGGGGATCGGTGGCTCTCTTCGGCAGAGTCCAGATGGGCTCTGACATGTTCAAATACAGCAGGTCAGTTGGGCAGGTGCATGGAGGCCTTTGACTCGTGTTGTGTCCCTGTAGCTCACACAGGAGGTAAACCAACTAACTCTTTGTGTCACTCTGGTAAGGATGGGGTGAGAGCAAGCATGTACAATCTTTCTTCTTAGGCAGAAAGGCAGTCTTTCAAGTAGCAGGGTAGTGCTCTGGCAGCAGGGGTGTCTTTCTTCTGTGGCTTCCACATGTCCATGAGTGTCCCGATGAGTGGCTCCGGATGCCCAAAATGTATCCATGATACATGTCTTTATGTGGAGGTATACCCTGTCCTACCCTTACATTTGGTCCTGGAAACTTCTTCACCTTCCCCTGTCAAGGCTCTAAACTACCTGTGGGTGAATATAGGCAAGGCAGGCTTGGTGTCAGGTTCCTTTGTGCACGCAGGGGGAAAAGCCCTGTAAGTGTAAGTGAGTCTGGGTACCACCAATCCCCAGTCATCCTGTCGGGTTGGCTTATCCTGTACACACCTAAGCCCCCATTGTGTCACTATCTATGAGGAATACACAAAACCCAACAACAGAATCATTCACAGAGTTGTGATTCAGAACTCACATAAATGGGACAAGAAAATACCAACTTTTCAAAAATTGGCATTTTCAGAACTGTGACTTAAAATCCAACTTTACAATTAAGTAATATATACCATTACAATGCATTTGAGTTCAAACAGCATAGCCCTCTCATTAAATGTAATGAGGTAACCCAGTATTGATCAATTGGGGAGATATACCTTACAAAAGTAAAAAACAACTTTCTGAGTTTTTCACTGCGAGGACATGAAACACATGTCCTACTTTTTACATACAGTGCACTCTGCCCTATGAGCCTTTAGGACCAACCTTACAGGTGACATATAAGTATTATAAAGAAACGTTTAGGCCTGACAAAAGATTTATTTTTCCAAGTCGAAATGGCACTTTAAAACTGCACCAAAGGCTGCAGTGGCAGACCTGAGACATGTTTTACAGTGCTACTGTAGTGTGTTGCACAATTAGTGCTGTAGGTCCCCTAATAGCCTTCAATATGCAGGCTGTGTATGAATTGAATTGAATTGAATTGAAAATTCCATTTATATAGCGCATAACCACCCGAAGGCCTCGCAGCGCTAGGGACTGAATTCTGTGTGCGACTGCAGGGAGAGATTAGTGCGCTTTTGAGAACAGATGGGTTTTCAGTTCTCTCCTAAATGACATCAGGTTGCTGTTTTTCCTGAGGGACAGGGGTAGGGAGTTCCATGCCTTCGCCGCTGAATAGGTGAAAGAGCGGCCGCCCCATCGAGCTCTCTTGATTTTTACTTTTGTTGCCAGGTGCAGTGAAGCTGAACGTAGGGTTCTAAGAGGTACATACGGCGGTACTAGAGGGTACAGTACTGCCGGGCCAGTTTGATGGAGGGATTTGTGCAGGATGCACATGGCCTTGAATAGTGATCTTGAGGCCACTGGAAGCCAGTGAAGCTCCTTTAGGGCATTTCTCGCTGACTGCCAGCGGGGGATATTAAACAGTAAGCGGGCGGCGCAATTTTGAGTGACCTGAAGTTTTTTTGTCACTGATGCCGGGGCCCCAAGATATAAAACGTTTCCGTAATCCAGGCGGGAGAGAATCAGGGCCTGGACCATGACCCTCCTCGCCTGGAATGGGAGCAGAGGGAGCACTTTCCGGAGCATTTTCATTAGCCCTATGCACACCGAGGCAGTGATAGTAGCTTGGGACGAGAAGTCTAGCGCTCTGTCCAACCAGACTCCCAGACTCTTTATCTGCTCTTTAGGAGGGGGGGGAGTACCGAGACACAGAGGCCAATCATCCAGGAAGGAGGTAGGGGAGGAATTGCCAAGCACCATGATCTCGGTCTTCTCCCCATTGAGCTTGAGGTAGGAAAGTTGCATCCACCCAGCTACAGCTTCCAGACATGGACCCAAAGTGTTCGACGAACCCCCCTCGTGGTCCAAAGAGACCACGAGTTGAGTGTCGTCAGCGTAGGTGACAATCCGCACACCAAAAGGGAGAACGATCTTCTCCAGAGGCTGCATATAAACATTAAACAGCGTGGGGCTCAGGGAGGAGCCCTGAGGAACCCCACAACTGAGAAGATGTTTTGATGATGTCACCTCGTCCTCAAATACCTGGAAGAAGCGATCCTCCAAAAAGGAGGTCAGCCACAACAGGGCCGCACCCGACACTCCCAAGCCACTCAAGCGATGTAATAATGTGGCATGGTTCACAGTGTCGAATGCGGCACTGAGGTCCAAGAGTATGATGGCTGTTTTACCACCTTGGTCCATTATGGCTCTCGCTGCCTCCGTGACCGCTAAAAGAGCGGTCTCAGTGCCATGTTGTGGGCGAAACCCTGTTTGGGAGACCTGAAGCAATTTGTTGGATTCCAGATATTCCCCTAAGGCTTTGTTGATATGCCTCTCCAGCAACTTACTCATCCATGGAAGCAGCGAGATAGGGCGAAAATTGGATAGATTGTTAGGGTCCAAATTCGGTAGTACCATTTACTAGGGAGTTACTGGTAAATTAATTTTGCCAATAAGGTTTTGGTTAAATGTATCATGTTTGAAGGCGACAGTACAAGCACTTTAAGACTGGTTAGCAGTGGTAATATGCACAGAGTCCAAAACCAAACAAAAATAAATTCAACAAAAGAGGAGCAGTGAAGTCAAAACATTGGGGGAATAATACACCAAGGATGTCAAGTCTAATAGTTGCTATTCAAACGAAATTAGTTGAGGTGTTCTGGTCCATGGGCCAAATGTATGTACTTGTGTGAGCGGTCAAACTTCAACAATGCGTGCCATTTATTTTCTGGACAAATGCTTGATTGTTTATTCTATCACAGCTCAAAGGTTTTCACAAACTCTTTGACCAATGAAGACTACCACATTTGTGGGCAAAGTGAGGTTGAGAGAGTCAAAATTAACAATTAACTTGATAATACTAACTGCCCAACCTCTACCACCACCAATTTCCATCAGGGATTCTTTTCTGACTTCAAACACCTGCTGATGAGGCCACCATTTCTGTACAAATACATGATTCTGTTTAGTCTTTCCACTCGCAAGTTCTTCTTTGTTGAGTTTACACCCTCCAGTTTTATCTGACTGGCCTGTTGAACTCTGAGCATCATCATTGCAGTTACATTTGAAGGCTCTGCCCTTGCTGTCTATAAACTTTATGTTTCATTTTGAGAAGCTACAACCTGTGTTCTCCTACCTTCCTGTGGCAGTGATAAGTTGTCCTAGTCTCCTTATCCTGCACTGTCATTCATATATTTGCTCTCCTTTCTTCTCATTAGACTCATGGAGGAAAGTGCATTGGCCTCTCTATCACGCCTTACTATGTCTTTTTTCACACATTTCTATATAATCTCTCTGCCTTTTTTCCTCATCACAGTGGTGTGGCTCCAGACACTTCACTATTTCTCCTGCTTCTTCAGCCAAAACTGCCTTCACCCTTTTCCTTAGTTCTGCAGCCTCTCTACTCTACTGCCTTTCCCTTAGCAGTGCTCTCCAGCCCCTAGAATCTACATTCCTGAATCTATTCTATCTTCTCATCTTCCTTGAAGCACAATTTCCCCCACCATTTGCAACCGATCAGTACAGCTGGCACACACCTAACTGCAGCCTTCCTTGTTGATATCATTGCTGTTGTAATGTTTGGACAAAGGAACATGGGTTTCAAGGAACACAAGCATTTAAAAATAGACACAAAGATGCATTTTGAGGTACGAAATAGTGCAAAATACAGGACAGGCATTTTGTGCACTCAAATTTTGCCTTGGCTTAACTCTAAATGTATCAGTAATTTAATTCAACTGCACCTTGTCTGACATCAAAGTGATGCTTACTAATTGACAAAGGCGTAGGAAATACGTATGTGGAATATGCTCACACCATAACATTTCAGTCAGGTGGCCAAGGATTTTTCCTATCCTTGGAGCAGGAGAAAGAAAGCAGGAGAAGGCTGTGTGTTAACTGCCACATTGTAGCCAGCATGAGCAAGCACTAAAGGTAAAACGCCCACAAGTGGGTGCTAAGGAAATACTTATCTTACTGTCCGAGAGAAGTTGACATTATGACTAAGACTAAGGACTAATGTATGCAGCCACAGTGATGTTTTCTCTCCAAACAGCAACATCCAACAAGATTTTTAGAATTATTAATAAATGAGCATTTGCTCTCCACTGAAGTTTGTTCAATGTAAATTTGTCTCATACATATTTATGTCCCCCTAAATCTGACTTGATTTAACCCTGGTCATAGTTTGCGTAGTAGCGCTACGCTTAGCTACGCGAAGTACACTTTGCACTACGCACGCTATGCGTAGCTACGCAAACTGCGTAGTGCGGTAGCGAAATGCTGTTTGCACAGATTGCACAGTGCCGTATTCTTGTCCGCACTTTGCAATCATTGCAAACGGCATCTTGCACAGTGCAGCCAATCGTTTTCTGCCGCTCGAGTAGATTTGTACTCAAGCTGAGCTTTCTCAATGCGGACTGATAGTTTCTCAACGCTAGCGGTTGCGAGCATACACAACCATTCGCAATGAGAAACCTGAGCTCCCAACATTGAGAATCTCGCTGGGAGGTTTATTTTCCACGCTTACGATCAGCAACTTGATGTTGCTGATCGCGAGCAAGCAAAAAATGCCCGCTAATCTATGCATTTTTGCACTGTGCTGCATGCAATTCTCGTAGTGCGTAGTTGTGCAAACTATGCACGATCCGCGAGCGTAGCATAGTACTACGCCCAGGGTTATTTTACAGTGTAGAGAGTTGCCAAAAGTAGAAGTTTTGTGAAGGGCAAAGCTTCCAGCATCTAAGGTCCTGCATGTCGTAGTGCCTGAAAAACCATCCTCAAAGCCCAGTATTTTGGCTGTTTGGGGGCCTGTTTTATAGTTTGTTGGGCAGGTTTTTTTCCGGTTATTCTCCTGATATTACCACTATTAGAAATGGGGGTCTCTAGTTTTTGTTTTAAGTTCTTTATTGGCATTTCATATAATAGTAAAATAGCACAGCAATGAGATCAACAAGCATAAACCAAAACGGACCATTCCACTTCCGCATTCATTGCCAATTGAAAATACAGTATAATGATGCAATTGGTGCCTGTATACATCTGTCACAGAATTAAATCTAGGAGTTACACTGAGTAACAATTCGTTGGGAGCATTAATCAACAGCCTGTCGCTCAAATAATTCGTTAAATACATCCAATATTCCTTGGGTCTAGACCTAACAGGTAGTTCTTCTTCGAATGTCCTTAAAGTGTCTTGGCAATAAGCCATATCACCTAACCATTGTTTGACCGATGGCACATTTTTACTTTCCCAACACATGGAAATCTTGCATTTTGCCAAGAGTAGGGCCACCACGCAGAACTTATGTTTTGCAGCTCTTACACCCTCCAACAGACCCAGGAGACACACACGGATGGTACATTCAATATCATTGCCCACCATTTCAGACAGTGTCGTCGTGACGTCTACCCAGTAGGCTTGTATTTTCGTACAGTACCACGCCAAGTGGATGAAGTCAGCTCGGTCAGAGCCACACCGTTTACACCTTGCTTCCACTCGTAAATTGTACTTATGTAACCGTACTGGAGTGTAATATGCCTGATTCAGAACTTAAAGTATATGATGCGCAAATTGCCATTAGGTGTGAGCAATTTAGTCAGTGTGCAGGCCGTCTCCCAGTCCTTCTCCGTGAGGGGAGTCTCCAGCACCATGTTCCATCTTTCCTGTGCTTTGGTTGCCGTGCAACCTATTTCAGTTTGTGATATTCTGTATAGATGTGAGACCAAGTGTGTGGTGTTGTGCCACGTCAGAATAAATTGTAGTGTGTCCAGTGATGGTGGCTCATGGGGGAAGTCAGGGTAGAGTTGTCTGATCACGCCTCATAGTGTGTGGAGTGTGAACTTTAATAATAGAGTTGGATTCTGTATATACGCTAAATCTAGTTCTGTCAAATACGCCATCTCCATATAGGTCCTCCATCGTCGTCAGTCCCACTTGTCTCAGGAGTCCCATTCCTACATCCTCACCTGACACAGACAGCCTGGGATGATGATGTAGTGGTAATGCTGGTGATTAGAGTGGCAGCTTACGCGCTAGTTGACCCAAGTGTCTCCATGCTGCTTTGGTAGTGTCAATGGTGTTGATGTCTTTATTGTGTAGTTGTGGCCTGGTATGTGTGATAATGGCGTCTAGAGGGATTGGCAGAGCGTCTCCTTCTTCAACAGCAGCGTGTGTCAGGTAGGGAATTTTATGGTACCAGTAGGTTGCATATTGCGCCTGGGCACACAAGTAGTAGAGCAGGAAGTCTGGCACTCCCCATCCACCTTTGGAATAAGGTAAAGTCAGTGCGGCTAAGTTGATCCGTGGTTGTTTACCTGCCCATATTAGTGTCAGTACTACCAAAGCTATGCACTTCAAAACTTCCCCTGGTGGTGTAATGGGGATGTTATTAAATAGGTATAGAAGTTTGGGAAGGATTACCATCTTTACTATCGCTATCCAGTCAGCCAGCGACAAGGGAAGCTGTATCCATCTTTTAACTTTGTCTTCCAGTGCGTCTATAGCTCTACCGTAAATGGTTCTGATGACTATTCCCGGGTCTCTATGAAACCACACCCCTAAGTAGCGTACGGAATCTGTCTGCCATTGCAGTGGGTATTCCAATGTAGGAGGCAGGGTGGTGTGTGTTAGAGGGATGACAGATGATTTGTCTCAGTTTATTTGGAGCCCAGAGTGTCCCCCAAATTTGATGTATGTGCGCAATAAAGGATCGAGATGACGTTCAGGATCCTGGACATATGGCAACATGTCATCTGCATAAAGGGAAATGTGCAGGGGTCTACTCGGGAACTATAGTGCTGATGGGTGGTGATTCTGCCTTACTTTGCAAGCTAGGGGTTCCCGGGCCAAAGCGAACAATAGGGGAGGCAGTGGGCAACCTTGCCGCGTCCCACGTTCTATGGTAAATGCCTCAGAGACATAGCCATTTATTTTGACTCTCGCAACAGGTCGTGTGTATAAAAATTGTATCCATTGTATGAACATTAAGGGGAAGCCCATCCTGTAATGTATCGTGGTTAGGTAGGACCATTTTATTGAATCAAATGCCTTGGCGGCATCTAACATAACCGCCACTGCCTTGGTGTTTGGGATCAGGTACTGAGAGACCGCAAACGGTGTCCTGGTGTTGTGTGTGGTGGCCCTGGAGGGTATAAAACCTGACTGGTCGGGAAGGACCAGATTTGTCATAAGAGGTTGCAGCCGTGTAGCGAGTATTTTAGCGAGAATCTTCGAGTCAACATTCAGCAAGGACAAAGGTCGGTATGAGTTACACCTCTCAGGATCTTTGTCAGGTTTAAGTAGGGCTATGATCATTGCTTCGCATAGTGTGGGCGGGAGCATTTGTTCATCGAAAGCTGCGCCAAACATCGCCACTAAATGGGGTGCCAGCATGTCTTTATATGCTTTGTAGAATTCACACGTGAACCCGTCTGGGCCCGGGGCCTTGCCATTCGGCAATGACTGCATTACTTCAGTTACCTCCTCCACAGTGATTGGGAGTGATAGATAGGTTCTTTGTGTGTCAGATAGCCACGCGATGGCAACGTCCGCTAAATAACGGAGTGTTTCCTCCGATGTAGCAACTGACTGCGATTTATGTAGGTCACTATAATTCCGAACAAAGCACTGCATGATACCCATTGGGTCCGTGTGTGTAGTCCCATCGTCATCACGATTGGGTCTGTGGCCTTCACATATTTTGGACGCTAGCACCCGTCCAGGGCGACCCCCCCTCTCCATATGCCTTAGCGACAGGGCACTTGTTGAGGTATTTGATTTCGTCTTGAGCAAAGGATTGGTGTTCCGTCAGTGTTTGCCGAATTTCAGTATAGAGGGGTTTTGTGTCCTTTCATACTGGTGTTCCAATGTACTCAGCTTAGACTCGCAACATTTCAGTTGCGCTCTAATGTCCCTCAGGATCCCTACTGTCGTGCTCATGCAAACTCCCCGTATCGTGGCTTTAAATGCCTCCCATAAAAGGCCTGCATCTTCCGTGGAGTGCTCATTTAACTGAAAATATTCAATGATCGCCTTCTCTATTGTGTCTGCGTAAACTGTGTCTGTTAGGGCAGGTGCATTAAACCTCCAGCTATAGGGTGGTGACATGTCATTAGGGACTTGAAGGGATAATTTACCAGGGCTATGGTCTGAGAGCATTTTAGGCATGTGTATGATGTTCTGGGTCCAGAGTAGTGTTTCTTCTGAACCTAGCCAATAGTCAATGCGCGACCAACTGCCATGTGCCACGGATGTGTGTGTCGCTTCGGTGACGTCCGGGTTACATGCCCTCCAAATGTCTTGGAGTCTCAACTCCAACATGATATCCAGCAGTTGTACACGTGCTTTTTTATGCGGCTCAGTTGTAAGGCCTGACCTATCCAAACGGTCATCTAGGGAAAGATTCATATCCCCACCCCATAGTAAAATCCGATCAGTGTCTGTATGTAAATCAGATCTTATCTCTTGGTAAAAGTCAGGCGCGTCCGTGTTTGGGCCGTATGTGTTAACAATTGTCAATCGCTGACCCCGTAGCGTCCCTTTAAGTATGACATAACAGCCCTGAACATCTAGCGTTGTGGTGTCAATTTTAAAATGTGTCCCTTTTTTCACTAATATCGAGACCCCCCTGGAGTAGGAGGAATACTTAGAGTTATGAATAGACTCTGCCCAGCGTCGACCAACTTGAACATGTGAGTGTGGAGCGTTGTGTGTTTCCTGCAAAAGTACTATATCGATGTGCCATTGATCTAGGCACGAATTTGTCGTATTTTCTTTGGGTTAATATACCCCCTTATGTTCCATGTGATGAGGTTCAATGTCTGTTTACTTAGTGAAGTCAGTGCCATATTAAACTAAATTGCGATCTAAAGACATTCCCTTCTTGGTTTGTTCGATAATCCCATGTAGAGTGCGAATCACAGAGCATACAGGCGAGAAGCGCAATGTAGTGAGTATTCTCGGTTTGGATTTCAGCAATGCATCTCAAGCAGTTTGGTCCAGTAACTAAAACAGTTCCCCAGCCTTCCCACCCCCCTCCCACAACAGCAGCCCAATCCTGCTGATGCCATACCCCAATTAAACAACCCAATAGTACAGAACTTTTGTGGGGACCACCCATGGAGGGGTCCGCCTGGACTGCACCTCTCCATCCAACTTAATGGATGTGGACGGACTAAAATATCTATCAACAACCTGTGCATCAATCTAAGACATAGTGCTTCAGTTAGCTGTAGTGCAGAGCTGTCGCATCGACAATAAACGTATAACTTATAATGGTACAGACCCAAAACAATAACAAAGGGTATTTCCATTACACCAGTGCCACAGTAGATTACTTATGCCAGTCTGAATGGCAACCCCGCTAGTATCGGAACCTTTTATGATCATAACCCTGCATACCACTGTACGTCCCAAATATCTCACGACCTTATAAAGGCGGTGTCTCATGTAGTGATCAGCGCTAACATTTGATAAGGGGCGGCATGTTACTTAACAGCAGTGTGGCCATGCAACGTCAATAATCAGGGGAACCCCTTTAAAATCGCTGCATAATCGTGTGCATGTTATCTTGGAAGACGTCTGCAGTCTTGCCTGTATACAACAGATAGGGATATCAGTCGCCGCTGTCTCTCACCACCCCGATCTATGTGTAAGAAACCTTGCCACGCATAGGTTCAGTTTGTAATTACAGTTTCCTGCCATAGCGTAGCGGGGGTGAGATTGTCCCGCCCATTAGGTAAGGCATGATAAGTGGTAGACCCAAACAGTTTGGCTTCATCAGTGTCAGTGAGACCGTGAAAGTGGTCAGTGGGCAGCAGTGCATATGGCAGACTTACCACCTCCAGAGTGGCCCCATCAAGACAAAACATGAAGTTGGGTTCGCCCACCCAAATACTACCCGTTGAGTGGCCGTCTCTCGCAAGCGTCAGCTATGGTGGTGTGCTTCATCCCCAGATGGTGCTCATTCTGCATCTTGATCTTGATCCTGGTGCCTGCGCTCTTTGCGTTGACTGACAATCTTCTTGATGAAGTCATTTGTGGCTTTCGGTGAGGAGAGCATCGTTGTTTGCCCCTGCCATGTGACTTTCAGGCGTGCTGGATACAGCATGGCATATTCTACCTGCAGGTCTAGTAGTTTTGCCTTTGCGTTAGCAAATTCTTTGCGGGCTTGCTGTACAGCCAACATATAGTCGGGGTCGAACTCTAGGCGATTGTTTTGCTAGGTGAGATTTTTCTGCTCTCGTGCCATCCGCAATATGGCATCTCGATCACGATAGTTCAAGATGCGGGCCACTATTGGTCTGGGTGGAGTGCCTGGTGGTGGACGCGGCACCAACGAGCGATGGGCTCTTTCTATAAAAATTGGGGACAGTTTCTCTTTGCCAAACAGAGTGAGACAGAGTTCCTCTACATACACTTCCATTTTGCCAGTATTTGTGGACTCCGGCACGCCTGCGATGCATATGTTGATACAGCGTGATCTGGCCTCCAAATCTTCGGCCTTGGACTTGATCACTTCCAATATCTTTTCAAAGCCAGTGCATTTGGATGTATTAGTATAGGCCTCATCTTCTACTGCCGAAATCCGAGTTTCAGCGTCATCTAGTCTCTCACCATGACGGTCCACTTTTGCCGCCATGGTGTCCAGACGGCAGGTGAGGTGGTCTAATTTGCCATTGATGTCTTGTAGGCTTGCTTGGATGGCCTTCAGGATGGATTCCATACCTTGTGTCGCAGTATTGTCTGCGTCTGTCTCCGTATCCGAGTGGGAAGAGAGGCCTCGTGTCGACCTGCGTTGTTCAAATGTGAGCTTTGGCTGTTGCTTGTCTCGTTTCCTCATTGTGGAGCAGCAGGGCCACACCATGGCCGTGATCGCCGGTGAAGAAGGACCGTCAGTGAAGCTGCAGTGGTCGCCGGTACAGAAGGGCCCTAGTCAAGGGCAGATCAGTAGGCGGCGGACACAGCCGTGCAAGGCGCCATGGCTCGTGAGTTTTCGGGATAGCGCTGATACAGCAAGCCACTTGGATCGATGACTCTCTGCTACGATGGTACTCTTCCACGCCCAGGTACTCTGCAAAGGGATCCTCACCTGCGCAGCCAGGGGACAGTAGGCGGCAGCGATGATCAGGTCTTCGCGATGCACACGCACACAGGCCCGCAGGGGATCCACACAAAATGGCAGCTGGACATGCAGCGAGTTTATGCGACAATCAAGATAGGGCCCCAATGGCAAGTTCTCCTGTTCCCTCCGCCAGGTGCGATACATATGCATTCCGTGTCGCTATAATTAGATGTGTTGTGTGAGCAGCACAGATATCTTTACAGTTCTAATGGCGTAGCCGGCATATACGCTCGGGTGATGATAATTGCGGTGGCGTTTGGGCAGCACTGAGCAGGTTGCATTCTCTCCCGGTTGGGGCTGCTCAGAAGACTGTGCACAGAATGGCCACCGCACACTGACCCCCCCGTAAGCACAATATCCCGGGCCGCACTCACAGTATTCGCCGTGCTCCAGAGGGGGTGCTGTAGCTACAACTGCAGGAACTTCAGAGCTTCGCTTCGAAGTGCGCCGCCATATTACCTCCAGTATAGTTCGTAATGGCGCTCACTTGGTACATACAGGCAGCCTCTGTAACATAATGACTTCACGTTTCAGGAGTGGAGTGGCGTAGGATTCAAACACCGGTGTATCCGCTGGTGATTACCCCGCAGTCGCGGCAAGTGTGGATTATGTTACTGAACAGCCCCTGGCATTTCGTCGTCCGTTATGCTGTGGCTCTATGGGCGCCGCCATCTTGTCGCGCCACATAGATTAAAATCATTTATCTTTATAATTGTGTATCTGTTCAGCAGGACTGCATGAACGACTGAGCGGCTTCTGCAGCGGGCGTAGCACCAGGGTTCTGGAGCACAACATTAGAGAGTATCAGAAAGGCGACAGGGGCAATGACACGACCGTTAGGTGATGGGTGCCATCTTCCCCGGATCCTGCAGTCTCGCTTGCGGGTCTTTCGAGGGCCGTTGCTCCTCAAATATTAGTAGTTTCGTCGCTTAGGAGCCATCGTTAGATTCCCTGTGCATTCCGCTCTCGGATCACGACTGCCAACAGAAGATTCGGTTGTGGAACATTGGAACAATAGCGCGATTAGCTGTCCGTCCGGCGGAGCTGCCTTTTCAGCCAGCCATCCCGCAGTGGGCCCTCTAGCGCCCCCCATGGGGGTCTCTAGTTGACAATAGTTTTGCACCTTTGTCCAAGGGGGATACACATCCAAAATAACCCCTGCTCACCCCCCTGGTAGCTTGGCACGAGCAGGCATGCTTATCTCATTAGCAGTCTATAAAGCATTTGTGCACACATACAGTAATACCGTGAAAACACTAAAAATGGAGACCACACCAGTTTAGAAGAATAAGCAATCTTTATCTAAACCAAACCAGACCAAAATGACAAAAATCCACAATACAGTAATCAAAATATGACTTTTAAAAGGTAGAAACAGTTCTGTTCAAAGCATATTGCGGGTGCAATACTTTCAGCACAGAGTACCTTGGATGCGTCAAAAACACAAGCAAACAGGGTCAAAGGGAAGGTGATGCGTTGGTTCCTTATACACAGAGAAAGTGATGTGTCGGTTCATTTCTCTGGGAGAGGTGATGCTTTGGTTCCTTACTGTTGTGCAGGGGAGGTAATGTGTTGAATTCCTAATGCGTCCCCCAGTGATGCGACAGACCTGGCGCCTCGAGGCAATGTGTGAAGAGCCGGGACGATGAGATGCGTGAAGATCATAGCTGTGCTGTGACAATTCCAGCCACGTCCACATCGATGAGTCGATTTTCACAGTTCTTTACTCTTCTGCAGTTCCCAGCCCCATTAACAACCTCTAGAGCCCCAGAACACTGGCAGGAACCTCTTGGCAGTTCGGAACTCCCAGTAAAGGAGTTCAGGGGGGCTGGGGGTGAAGTCTTCGTGTCCCTGAGACTTCAGCACAGGAGGAAAGCTCTACTTCATGCCCTTGGATATCTTCCTCAGATAGGGGATACAGCACTCAGCAAAGTCCGTGTCCTTTTCTTTGGCAGAAACAGCAATTGCAGGCCAACCCCAGATGGCACACAGCAAAGGGGTAGTACTTCTCCTCCGTTTCTCCAGTTCTTCTCATTGACAAAAGTTCCTCTTGAATCCCAGATGCAATCTAAAAGTCTGGGCTCTGTGTCCCACATTTTATAGCACAAATTCCTTTGTTCTCTGTTGGCAGAGAAGCTTTTTGCCCAACCAAAACCAGCTCTGTCCTCTCTGGTGCAGCTTCCTGGCAGGGGGTGGAGACAGCATTGTCCAAAGCAGACCAGGCCCATTCAGGTGTGAAAGAAATCTCCTCCCCATTCTCTGAATGCAGATTAGGTCTATTCAGCCCAGCCCTGACTCACCCTGGAAAGGCAGGACACACCTCAACCCCCCAAGTGGCTGTCTGAACAGAATGCACATCCCCAGGTCCCGTCACTCCAAAGTCAGACAGTCAATAAACAAACTTAGCAGAGGCACACAAGATGACTAAGCAAGAAAATACCTGCTTTCTAAAAGTGCCATTTTTAAACTCAGAATGTAAAAGAAATTCTTACTAAAAGATGCATCTTTATATTCTGAGTTCATGTATACTGAGCTTTTATTCTCCTATCTTGTCCCAGTGGGAAATTATATTTATAAAATATTATAAATAAACACCAATTCCAACCTATGGGACAGATATCCTTTCAATAGTGAAAAACGAAATTGCCAGTATTTCATTATGAGTACATGCCACATACATCAGGGCATGTCTTACCTTTCTAAAAAACTGCACCCTGCCCACAGAATTACCTTGGGCCTACCTTAGGGGTGACTCACATGTAAGAATAGGGCCTGGCATGTGATTGCACTTGCCAGGTCAACATGGCAGTGCCAAACTGTGCACAAACACTGCAGTGGAAGGACTGAGTTGCATTTACAGGCTGCTCATGTCGGTGGCACAATCAGTGCTGCAGGCCCACTAGCAGCATTTGATTTACAGTCACTGGGCACACACAGTGCACTGTACTAGGGACTTACCAGTAAAGCAAATATGCCAATCATGAAATCACCAATCCATAACAACAATTTACAGAGGGAGTACTTGCACTTTGGCACTGAACAGCAGTGGAAAAGTGTCCAAATCATGTAGTCCAGCAAAAACGAAGTCCATCAGACAGCAAAATAACAGGAGTCAAAGATAAAAATACAGGGGAAACCCACGCCAATCATGCCAGATCTAACAACCACAATCATTTCCTTCAGCAAGCAGAAAGGCATGTAGGCTTCAATTCATTGCAAAAAAACCAGACAAAGTGTGTTTTTTCAAAATTGCCCTAGGTTCCAAACCCACTATTACATAAAAAAGAAAAAAAATCTGATTTCAATTTGGGTGGATATTTTTGGGGTCTATTTTATTTCTCAGTCTGAACCTGCTTGCATCAGAAGACAAAATGGTGACTGTAAGGTTACATATGGAAAAAGACCAAGAAACAACATTTGGCACACAACAAGGAAATTAAGTGCCGTAAGCTAGAAAAAAACATGGAACCAGTGCAGTCATAGGTGAGGAGTGAGGGGCGAGAAAAGTAGATAGATTGATGAGTGGATCAGAAACCTCCAAGTTAGGACACAAGGAGAACTAATATCTGCGTGAGTGCGCACCTGCCTTGAATGTATACACACAAAAAGTGGTTAATAAGAGATGTGGATGAGCGGGAGCAAAATTCCTGACATCAGTGCACTGAGAAAGAAGACAGTGAAATACCAGATGCTTTAAACTTCAACCACCACATATTCGAACCACAGGTTTTTCATGCATTTTCCAATTGGCTTTTATTTTGCAGTTTTAATTAATACAAACTTGGCTCAAGGGTATAATATTGTTTTGAAACAAAAGCAGACTAAACCACACATTTATTTATTGGCAGGGGTGCGATGGTTGAAGCCCTGTGCCCAGAAGATGTTGATCCTAGGCCAGGATTTGAACTTGGTTTCCCAGTTCTTTATGATGCAACTCTAGCCAAAGGTCCACAGACCCTTCTCTTTGTTGCTTTTACTAACTGGTTTTCCATGTTCCACAACTGCGCAGCAGGAAGAGTTCCCTGTTGGCATTGATCATGAGCTGGGAACAATTGAGGTGTAGGCAAAATGTTATCCTCTAAGGTGAAACGTCAAAATCCAAAGAGAATCCATAGGTGTAGATAATCAGTTACACAGACCCTCCAGGATATCGCGATTTCGCGATTTGCAAAAAAATCGCAAAATCAGCAGTTTTGTAAAAATGCAGCGATTTTTTACGAAACTGCCCGGGAAATCCGGCACTTTCTATTGGCTCCTTGGCTCTCGTCACCACAGAGCCAATAGAAAGAGTCAAAGGGTCTCTCAGGTCAGGGCGGTCTCGCCTGTGCAGCAGGTATACCTCCCCTCACCCTCACCTGTGCCTCACCTGCTCCTGCTGCTCCTTGAGGCTGACCCTCCCTCCCAGGATTTCGCGGCTGCTTCTTTTCTCTCGGGTATGTGTGGGGCATTTTTTTTTTAAGTATTGGGCCTCGGCCTCGGGTCGCGCTGCGTGCCCGGTGTGCGGTGGGCGCAGAGGTCACATTCTGTGGGGGCCCGCCGCACATGTGGCACGCGGCGAGCCCCGGGGGCATTTTTAAAAAAAAAAAGTATTAGGCCTCGGGTCCCGCCGCGTGCCCGGTGTGCGGTGGGCCCAGGGGCCACATTCTGTGGGGGCCCGCCGCACATGGGTCACACGGTGGGCCCCGGGGGCATTTTTGTTTAAAAAAGTATTGGGGCTCGGGTCCCACCACGTGCCCGGTGTGCGTGGGCCCAGGGGCCACATTCTGTGGGGGCCCGCCGCACTTGGGGCACGCGGCGGGCCCCGGGGGAATTTTTTTTTTTTAAAGCATTGGCCTCGGGTCCCAACGCGTGCCAAGTGTGAGGCGGGCCCAAGGGCCACATTCTGTGGGGGCCCACCGCACATGGGGCACGAGGCGGGCCCCGGGGGCATTTAAAAAAAAAAAGTATTGGTTCTCGGGTCCCGCCGCTTGCCCGGTGTGCGGCGGGCCCAGGGGCCACATTCTGTGGGGGCCCGCCGTACATGGGGCACGCGGCGGGCCCCGGGGGCAATTTTCTGTTTCAAAAAGTATTGGGCCTCGGGTCTCGCCACGTACTTGGTGTCCGGCGGGCCCAGGGGCCACATTCAGTGGGGGCCCGCCGCACATGGGGCACGCGGCTGACCCCAGGGGCATTATTTTTTTTTAAAGTATTGGGCCTCGGGTCCCGCCGCGTGCCCGGTGTGCGGCGGGCCCAGGATGGGTCATTATTTTTTTTATGTTTACTGTTGGGGGGGATCACTCTCACACTTCCTAGCTGGTAAGTTTGTGGTTCTGTACACTTCTGGGGAGTTTCATAATTCTTTATTTTGGTTCTTTTGCAGAGTCTCGGAGGAAAAAATCTGCTGTTTCAAGAGCCAGAATTGGGCTGCCTGCTGCACAGCGCTGGTAAGTTTGGGGTTCTGTACACTTCTGGGGAGTTTCATAATTCTTTATTTTGGGTTTGGGTCTTTTGTAGTGCCTATGGGGGAAGTAACTGCTGTTTCAAGAGCCAGAATTGGGCCGCCTGCGGCACAGCACGGGTAAGTTTGGGGTTCTGTGCACTTCTGGGGAGTTTCATAATTCTTTATTTTGGTTCTTTTGCAGAGTCTCGAAGGAAAAAATCTGCTGTTTCAAGAGCCAGAATTGGGCCGCCTGCTACACAGCACTGATAAGTTTGGGGTTCTGTACACTTCTAGGGAGTTTCATAATTCTTTATTTTGGGTTTGGGTCTTTTGTAGTGTCTATGGGGAAAGTAACTGCTGTTTCAAGAGCCAGAATTGGGCGACCTGCTGCACAGCGCGGGTAAGTTTGGGGTTCTGTACACTTCTATGGAGTTTCATAATTCTTTATTTTGGTTCTTTTGCAGAGTCCCGGAGGAAAAAATCTGCTGTTTCAAGAGCCAGAATTGGGCCGCCTGCTGCACAGCGCTGGTAAGTTTGGGGTTCTGTACACTTCTGGGGAGTTTCATAATTCTTTATTTTGGGTTTGTTTCTTTTGTAGTGTCTATGGGGAAAGGAACTGCTGTTTCAAGAGCCAGAATTGGGCCGCATGCTGCACAGCGCGGGTAAGTTTGGGGTTCTGTACACTTCTGGGGAGTTTCCGTACATACCAGATAGCACTTGACTGGTCCTATTCTTCTCCTCCCCTGAGTGTCAACGCATAGCTTATGTGCTCCTACAAAACAGACTTGTAAAAATTTGTTTTCAGCGCTTAGGTTTGACTTTCTTTGCAGGTAGCTGATCTTGCTCTTTATTGTCCATTTTCTCCAGCCATGCAACCTTTGTCATAGTATTTTTTATTTGCAAGCACTTAGGGCCAGGATTGCTTGTTTTTCGAAAAACATTTTTGCCTTAGGTTTTTTTGACAATTGCAATGCCTTTTTCCCCTTTGAAACACTTTTAACACCAAATATATTTGTAGGCAACTGACCATGCTGTTTTAACACTGTTTGCTCAACGCCGTTCGGCATTTCCCATTGCAGTTGTGGCCTAAAATGTTTTCCAATTTTTGGCCATGTGTAGTGCTTCATTGTTGCATTCATTTTTAATCATTGATCCCCGGCGCTTTCTTAACTTACCATTCAACAATTGCCTTTCCCCCCCTTCAAATGCATCTAGTAACACCAAATATATTTGTTGGTGAGCTAACTGACTGCACCACAACCCCAAGATCTTCTGTATTCCAAGGGAGCAACAAGCCACCACAACAAAAGCCGGATGGAGAAGTTTCTGCAGCCTGTGAAGGACCGATCACATCTGCCTACCCAGATAACCACAGCAGATTGGGCCAGAGACTACAGTACCGTGATGCATGCTGATGGTGGCGTGCTGTTTTGCAGTGTGTGCAATGTGGTGGTGGACCACATCCGGAAACACACTGTGGATATGCATGTGCGGTCCCAAAAGTACTTGAAGCGCTGTTCAGATGCTTCTGACCCTCAATCTTCGCCAAAACGTGCACGTCAGATGACTGTGAACTCGCTATTCACAAAGAGTACAGCTGCAGGTGCCTCAAACCATGAAATTATAAGTGAGTGGGTCAATGTCTGCACAGTGCAGAACATTCCGCTGAGCAAAACCGACCACCCTTTGTTGCGCAAGTTTCTCCACGAGCGAGTACGGAATGGTGGAGCGATACCTGGAAGTTTTCAGCTTCAAGAACCTTATCTCCCAGAGAGATATATAGGAGCCAAGAACGAGCTGAAAGAACTATTGAAAGATCAGAAGATCAGTGTTATATTTGATGAAATACCAGATGTCGAAGGGTGGTGTGTATTGAATGTGTTAGTTGCAGTAGTCTCTCCGCAGGGTGCCCATCAGATCCATACCCACCTGGTAGACACAGTCTTCCTATCACAGTGCAACCATGGGACTGCAGCGCAAGCTGTTGTAAAGGTGCTCACAGAGTACAGCAAAGACTTCCAGAATGTTATTTCCTTTAACACTGACAACACAGCATACATGCTCAAGGCATACAACACGGTGTTGAGGAATCCGCATACAAACTCCATACACATCACCTGCTTGGCACACATAATGAATCTTGTTGGAGAGTCATTTAGGAAGCCTTTTGTGGAGCTAAAAGCTTTCTTTCTGTACTTTTCGCGCATCTTTTACATGGCCGGTAGCAGAAAGAGAAGGTACCTGCACCATCTTGCTGAGAACCATGGGATGAAAGCACGGGTGGCACCTGACCCTTGCAGTACCCGCTGGAATTCTTGGTTTGCTGCTGTCCAGTACCACTGCAAGCACTTTGAGGCCTATGCTGGGTTTGTTGAGTCTGAGATGCAACTCAGCAAGTCTCCCCCAAATTCCCTTGAAAATCTACAGAAGATTTTGAACAGCGACCAAAGAAACTGCATTAAAGTCCAATTGGACATTGTGGCAAAGCATTTTAAACCTGATGGAGTTATTCCAGAGTCAGACACCAGTGACCATGAAGGTATATGATTATTTGGAGGACCTCCACATGAACCTAACAAACAATTCAGTCCTCACTGTCGAGTCACTACAACCATTTCCACAGACCACTGCAGGGGCAAAATTAAGTCTGGCACAGAAAAAAAAGATAACAGCCCAGCTTATTGTAGCTTTTGAACTTTCACTGGAAAAGGTGGGCAAATACATGGGGGAGGCCCAGCCAGGCATACAATTCTTGAAACAAGTGCGCCTTTTCAATCCTGTGCGACTCTGCATCCTACCTAATGAGAAGAGTGCATATTCAGCCATCCCTGGTTTGAGCGAAGTTCCCGATCAGGAGCTTCGCCTCTACTTTGAAAATGTAGGCCCAGAAGCAGTGCAGGCATCTGTTTCTGGAGTGATTGACACGGACCTCTTTTGGCGTGGGCTGGCTGACCGCATTCCAGCTCTTTCCCAACTTGCAGCTGTGTACAAGGACTGTGTGACCAGTTCTGCAGATGCTGAAAGGAGCAATAGCATCTACAAAATTATTCTGTCATCCAGACGACGGTCCCTTTCAAAGCAATCCATCTGGGCATTATTGTTTTTGCATTATAACCAGCAGCACAATACTGGGCTAGATTTGGAGTGCTCAGAAGAACTGGACGTACATGGCCAAGATTAACATGCCAAGCATACATGTTCCGTGGCTTTTTATTCAGTAACAAGTTATGTCCTATATGTAGCCTTTAACCCCTTGCATGCTGATGACGGCCCCCAGCCGTCATGCACTACGGTACTCGTGTGCTGATGACGACTGGGGGCCTTCATAAACCCACCCACTCGCGATTCTGCCGCACAGGCACAGAATCGCGGCCGCATGGAAGGAGTTAACCAAAACAAGTGGCCTGAATTGTAAATAAACAAAACATACATAGCTCCATGTTGTAAAATAACTCAAACAATAAGATATCTGTGTTTGTTGTAAAAAAAATAAATAAATAAAATGCCGCTAAATTCCCACATTTGTGCCGCTAAATTTCCTGATTTGTGCCGCTAAATTTACTAGTTCATGCCGCTATATCCTGGGGGGTCTGGTTACACTGCTTAAGTAAAAGCAGGAAAAAACAGATCATTGTTTTAATTTCAGATCAAAATAGGGCGCATACTATCAGAAAGTAAAATACTTAAAAGAAAGCATGACAAAAACTGCACTTTCAGTACATTTAAATTATTTTAGGTTTATTATGCTTATTTAGTTATTGCGTAGTTAGTGATGCAGTTTATATATTTGTTGTGAACACTGATATCATATAAAAATAGAGGATTGCATTGCTTTTCTACTTGCAGGAACTCTACATGCATTAGTGCACAGATATATACTGATGCTATACTGTTGCTATTTTTAATGTTTCCGACATTTTTTAATCTGCCCGAGTTGGCTTGGGGAACATAATGTCTCATTTGAATGCATTAACGTACCAGAACTGCAAGGTCATTATAGATTGCAGAAAATGAAAGTAATTTTATGTGCTATTATTTCCAAAGAAAACTCCTTTTAGATGGAGATTGAGTAAATTGCCTACCATTTTGTTCAGAATGAGGAACTTTAAAATATTCCAGTTGTATGCCTTTAATACGTCAGAGTGTGTCCTGCTTCGCTCCTGTATTGACAGATATGGATTTCTGTCCTTTACAGAATTCACATTTAAAAACACCTAGAGTAATATAACTTCCAATATGTAGACATCTTAGCATTTCTCAGCAAGAAAATGTAGTAATTTCTTAGAAAAATTGCTTACTATTTGCATTCAGTTGCTAAGCAACTCCTCCTTGCAATCCATTATACTTGCAGTAGATGCTAGTGAAAGACATGGAACTTAACGTTATTAATGATGCAATGTATTAAGTCCACAACTGTGACTGCACATGAAAATGCAATTATTTACTCACTTTCATATAATAGTGATAATCGCATACAGGGCATGACTAATTGGCCCAAATCACCAATTACCAGGTTACATTTACATCAGTGCAGTTTCTAAAATTGTATCTTTGTTACTTTTTTCAGAGACAAAGGATGCTCCGTATTCAGAAGAATCCATCTATTAAAAAATACATAAAGCACACAAGAAAATTACAATGCTGTTAATGCTGTCCGATATTTGTTATATTTGTTGGTTTGGAGATTTCCATTACAGAAAAAGTATCTATTTTGTTCTAGAAAGGCATTGCCACACTACTATTGCAGTAATAATGCAAAATAGGCTCATACACTACTTATGTTAATGATGCCTTATTATTAGGTAAGGTCCGTGAAAAAAGACAATATTCTCTTAGGTTTTACTACTGAATATGAGCATCAATAATATTAAGGTACAAGAATATTGAGGAAAGAATATCGAAGTACAAAATATCAAAAGGTAAGTGCATGTATACGGAAATATAGATTTACAATTTTACACCAAATCAGAATCGTAAGATGATGTCCTTAGATGGATGGCATAATTCCTCAAGAGTCGCACCCTAACAATCCATCTCCGCTCCTTCACATCACAACACAAACGCTCCGTGTGTGACATTCATGAAGGTTCAACCCTCAGTGCTAACCTCTTCAACATCTACAAGACACCGAAAGCAGACATCACCCGAGCCCACAACATCAACATAATTTCCTATGCTGATGACATCCAGCTAGTCCTCCTGCTTTCAGCGGACCCCACCACTGCAACATACAACTTCCACAACTGTATGAAAAACGTCTCCTCCTGGACGAAGGACAACTGCCTGAAGCTTAACAAATTTTGGAACCACTGTGCAAGTATGTGGATGTGTTCTTAAAACCGATTGCCATCTCTACACCCACATACATTAGGGATACAATGCACACCATCCAGTTGGTCGAAGTACACCCATATGACTGTAATAAATGTCTACTATCAATGTTGGACATCACTGCGTTGTATACGAACATTCCCCAGCAGGCAGCGTTGCAGTGCATTGAACATGTCTTGAATAAAAGAATTGCCCCACATAGAGTGCCAACTGAGTTCATCATCGAACTGCTTTCAATAGCCATGTCAAAAGATGTCTTTATTTTTCTCGGAAAATATTACATCCAAACCTAGGGGGTGGCCATGGGGGTAAGTTTTGCCCCAAATTTAGCCATCATTTTCATGAACAAATATGAAAATACATACATCCTGAATCCACTTAACCCATATCGGAATAATATTTCATTATGGGCTAGGTATATTGATGACGTCCTCCTTATTTGGGAGGGTGACTAGTCGGGACTCACAGATTTCTATGAATGGCTTAATGGGCTTTCCAACGATATCAAATTCACAAATGAGTCCGACACTACCTCCATTAATTTTTTGGATGTAAAAATTATGACAGAAGCAGGTTTCCTGTATACCACTCTATACAGGAAGAGCAGCGAGAGAAACACATTGCTGAGGTATACAAGTCTTCATCCCCGCAACCTTAGGGATAATCTGCCATTCGGACAGTTCCTGAGGTTGAGGAGGAACTGTTATAAAAAGGAGGACTATTTTGAAGAATCCGCTCTCTTGATGGCCAGACTGGGTGAACGTGGTTACCCACTACGACTACTTAAGAAGGCACGTAAACGTGCCTGGCATAATCATCGAGAGCACTTGTTTGATGTGAAACCTAAAACAACTGGGAAGAGACTGGTATGTGTTACCACATTTAACACCCAGAGCAATGCCATAAAAAGTGTATAAATCGGCACTGGCACCTAATCAGTGAAGAACTAGGGGGAATGGCACCTCCACTACATGCATTCCGCAAGGGTCGAAACATCAGGGAGCATGTGGTTAAATCCCTACTACCTATGAAGCACCTAGTGAATGAAACTACTCTTGGGGTTGTAGTGTCATGTTTATACTGATACCTTTTGGATTATGCAAAATGTGACCGACTATGCATGTAGTACATCATAAGGGGACCCATCAAAAGGGAATGTGCATGGTAGCTATGACTTTCATTACTTTGCAGGCTTTAAAATGATGTTGATGCATATTATTATAATGCTATGTAATGTACCGCACAGGACCAATTCTTCATATTCTCATGTAATATACTTTACTGGACCGATATTTTACACTGATGGTGGCCTATATGAATATGTAATAATTGGCTTGTATATGTGCTTTCTATAATTATCAAAATGGACATTTGCCCGATCCCACATGGATCATTGTCTAATATCCTCAACTGTTCCCAATCAAAAATGGCTCCCGCGATTTGTACTCGAATTTCCAATGATATTTTTAATTTATTCGGACACGAAGTTTTTTTTTTTTCTACTCCTCGTGTACCCGTTTCTATTAAAGAACAATTACTCAAGTCCACATTGAAACTTGGTTGGTGTCCTGAAATATTCCCATCCTAAAATGGCGCCCGCGTTTTTGCTTTGCAGCCGAGTCCCTTTGTGAAATAACTACTCACCGGTGGGGATTTAACATTTTTGAAACGGGCATTATCCTTTTCACTTCTATGCCAAAAGCATCTGTCTTATATGGATAATAGACGCATCCTTTAAGATTGCGAGTGGGTGATGAGTCTGTTTTTTAGCTCTATTCCTCACCGTCCAATCATAGAGGGATTCGGCGGAGTAGTCAGGTGACGGGTCCCGCGCCGCGGCAAACAGCGGATACACTTTAGGAATTAAGGAGATCTGCAACCACGGCAGAATGGTAAGATACTCCGTTTCTCTGTGTTAATAGATCTGATCCATTACGTTAGTCGGGAGGCGTGAGACCAGGCGAACTGCTTCCCTAAGAAACATTGTTTCTTTCTCCTTCTTTTGACGCAGCTACCTGATCCCTGCAGGACAGGAGCGATGTTGAACTGATGCTACCGTTTCAAGGTAAACACCCTTGATATAAGGGACAGTCAAATAATTGGCATTTTTTATGATAACAGAAGGTTTGATTAGTCTTCCCCCCCCTCCTTTTCTTTAGAGTTTCCCCATTGAGTGAGACAGAAAAGGAGTCGAATATTAGAAAACGGCTGTTTGGATCCACGATCAGCAAACCTTGATGGATGATTCATTCATCTTGTTAAAAAGGTAACATTATGGACACACCTGCGTGATTATACAAACACACAGGGTTTGTTAATACTAGTAGTCCATACTCTGCATTATTATGTTTTGCAGGATTCTTTCTTGGCTGACTAGGAGGCATACGTTGTGTAGCCTTGCACCTTCGGGTAAGCAATTGACCCCTAATGGTTTTAATTCTTTGGTAATATATCACTACAGCGGGGTAATCCCCTTTTATTCTTTATAGGGTAATCTTTATACCTTGGTTGCCCAACTATTGAATGTCCTGATGAAGACTCGCACGGTCCAGGTTTAACTCACCGGATGACCTTAAGTCGAGTCGAAACGTCGACATTACTAACTCTATCTTGGACCCAGTTTTTTGCTAAAAAAGTGCACGCATTTGACATGACTGTTTGTATTCAGATGATCCAGAAGTTAGTTGTTATTAACTTTCATGTGGGCCAGGTTGTTGTATTACGGAAAATTGAAGACCGTAACTACAGAAAATCAATGTGAATATTTTGCCTATTTTCTTTGAATTTCCTTTCTTTCTTGATTCACTGCACTCTTCTTTGATCACTTCCTTTTGTGCATGCTCCTCCTGGCAACCCTTTTTTATTCTAAAAATATTGAGAAAACTGTGTGGAATATCAACCTTGTGATTAGAGTCAATGAATTAAACATTGTTTTTTTCCCCCCTTTTTTGACATATTGGTGTTGTAGTGATATTCCTTTTATTCTGAGTAACTCAGATTTGTGAGGAACGCCCATGAACTTATAAATGTTTTAATATGCACTGATTGAATCAGCTTATTAAGAAATAGGTTCTGGACCATTGTTTATTCTTATTGAAGCTCAACAAAGACAACACGAAAGTGCTGATTTTCGGCTGCTACACCTCCCCGTAGAATGACACCTAGTGGCCAACGGAACTCGGACCCATTCCTATACTGAAAGACCACACCTGGAACCATGGCATCATCCTGAACAATGAACTCTCCATGAAATGACAGGTCAACACCATCTCCTCAGCATGTTTCCACACTCTTTGCATGCTTCACAGAATTTTTAAATGGCTCCTCATCATACAACAGAACAAAATGATGCAGGCCCTCAACACCAGCCGTCTTGACTACTGCAATGCCCTCTATGAAGGCACCTCCAGTGATGCTATGAGAAGACTGCATATGATATAGAATGCAGCAGCCAGACTGACCATTCACCTGCCAAAAAGGACCCACATCACCCAGCACTTTAAACACCTCCACTAGCTTCCCATCCAGTTCAAGCTACAGACCCATGCCTATAAAGCACTCCATGACCAGGGACCTGCATACATGAACTACTGCCTAAACTTCTACCAACCATCCACAAACCTAAGCTCTGCCCACCTAACCCTTGCACAAACCCTACAGATCCACAGCCACCACTCAGGAGGATGCGCGTTCTCCCACCTCACTGCAAAGTTTTGGAACACACGCCCGGTCCACCTCCAAACATCACCCAGTCTGATAGACTTTGGGAAGAAACGCAAGACCTACCTTTTTACTGAATCCCGCAGCCCATCACCAGGATACCCTCACAGGTGATAATCCCAAGCTATATAAGTACCTGATTGATTGATTGATTGATTCCCAACTCCACATCTACACAGCTTGAAGGTATATGTACCCCATAGGTACATTTATATGGACAGCGCCTAATTTGTTCTAGTCGTTTCCAGTGCACGGCACCAGCACTTAGTTGTCAACACCGCAGCTTATGGCAGTCTATCACTTGGTTGCACTTTTTTTCTGATTTAGAGATGAGCACAACCATTGTTTAATAATTTAATTTACATTACAAATGACTTACACCTGTTGCCCACGCAATTCTTATAGCTTTTGGGGCCTGGAATAGTCTGGAATTTCACACTTGTAGAGGTGTGATGGTTAGTAGTTATATTGGTAATGTTGGCAGCACTGGCAGGGGCAATTGGTAGTATGAGCTGTGGTAGCCTCCTGTTGAGGGCCTGGGAACATATTGTTTTACCAATTAAGCACTGTATGTGCGCCTAGATATAGGAAATCTAGACTTACCGGTCAATACTTTTTTCAATAATGTGTCCTCTGTATTATATCCCACCGATATTGTGGGTTCAATATTCTAGGCAAACATCATTCTCTTAGGACATACGTGGCACAATGGTAGTCTTTTATGGTGGAAAATTGACAAGCAACAATTCCAGGGCAATCTATGTTCCCAGTGTTTTTCTTTATTTAAAGGCTAAAATTGCAAATAGGACATGGAATGTGTTGTAATCCAACTACATGTGATCTGCAATTTCAAATGATGAAAATAGCATCCAATTCAAAAACAATGTATGCAAAGGCCCTGTGATCACTGTACAAATGCGAATGAGTGTGGCACGAATGACACGCAATCTGTAATTACAATTTCTCAGCTGTAAATACTGACAGTTAAACGATTTGGAGAAACAAATGCACATAAAGTGTGACTCCTTTTATTACATTTTTAAGGATTTTTCAATATTGCCATAGCCGTTATAAGTTGTACAATGATCACCACTACTAGTTGAACCATTTGCTCTTGCCACCCATATTATGTTGAGCAAATCCTGAGGGAACATTCCTTACCCATACTTCAGCAAGTTTTTATCCTGGAATACAGGGTCGCCATTTATATATTCTTAACACCATTTTTAGGCCAGCTCATAAATCACGCGAAAAAACACCAAATTCATGTGTCATTATAATTTTTGGTGTTGGACAGTATTTATATCTGGTTAAATAAAAACAAAATTAGTTAGGCCCACATGCATCAAAAACTGTATTTGCGGTTCGGTAACAGCAAAAAATACGGAATCGCTATTATGGAATCACAAAACCGAACGCAGCAATGAAATCCGTAAATATTTGCCATTCAGTAAAAATCGCAAATATCATTATCAATTCCGTGTTTACCGAATCTGTAATTGCGAATTCGCTATTACAGAATCGGAAATTGTGAATTGCCGATATTGCTGCATTTCAATGACATCACAACCAGGAAGGCTTTCACTGATTCAACACTCTTGTACACAGGGAGAGGAGGAGGAGGAGGAAGACTGGTGGAGCACCCCCTTGAGGAACAGTTTCTGAACAAGAGCTGTGGGAAAAACACACCATGGCCACTGAAAAGCAGAAGGAGAAGGAGAAGGCAGGAAGAGAAAGATCAAGTTCAATGACAAGGAACTTGAAACCCTCACTGAGGAAGTTGTCCAGAGACTTGACCAGCTGTTTGGGAAACATCCCTGCATGTTGCAGAGTCAGTGAAGAGAAAGATTTAGCTTGTATACAAGCCAAGGTAAATGCTGTGGGGGTGACACACCGTGATATACCAAACCTGCAGAAGAGATGGTATGACCTGCGCAGCCTAGCAAAAGAGAGGCTAGCCACATCAAAAAACAGGAGGGGGACCATCCAGTGAACCTCCAAATATCCCACCGGATGAAATGGTGGAATCCACTTTGCAAAACAGAAGAGGGTCCCTGAATTCACTAAATACCAGGAGAGGCAACCTCTCCTAGTTATCAAATCAATATCTTGGTAATATATCCATCATAGAATGGCTATATCAACATTGTCCCACAACAGAAATGTTTGGTATGATTAGATGTATGAATGACATTTTTTGTCTTATTTTCTTGTGGGGCTGTTGTAGATAGTATTTTGTATATTTAAATATATTGTACATATAGAAGGAACATAGTGATGATGTCCTTTTGTTATGAACTTCTTTGTCATAGAATTAATAAATAAGAATAATGTTTTCTAAATAATATCTGTTGTGGGACAATGTTCATATAGACATTCTATGACGGATATATTACCAAGATTTATTTATTCATTTATTTATTTATTTATGGGATTTTTAATGCGCAACTAATACCCTAGGGTGTCTAGGCGCAGTGAGATGCTCTAGGATACACAAAATTCAGGGCACAAACTTATTAATTGAATAACCAAGTTTTCAAGGCCTTACGAAAGGCAATGAGTGTTGGTGCTGTTTTAATATACAAGGGGAGTGTGTTCCACAGTATGGGGGTGGCTACCAGGAAACGTCTGTCTCCCCATGTGGCCGTTCTTGTTCGGGGAACATGCAATAGGTGCAAAAGATATTGATTTGATACCTAGGAGAGGTTTGTTCTTGTCCGATATGGAATCCACTTTGCAGCCAGAGGCAGTTGTTGGTGTGACACAGATCGACACATCAGGACATGCGGGCACCACCCAAGGCAAGAGCACAGCTAAGCATGTGTGTCTGTCAAATATAATCACAATCTTCCCCAAATGCATAGCTTACGTAGTTTAGCACACCTGAGTCCAGTTCGCCTTTTACTTGCAACACCCTAATGCATTGTGTGAGTTGTATGCAGACAAATGTAAGGGCAAGTCATGGAGGGACTAACGAAGCTCTAGTGCAGCAGAGTACAGCAAGGACGTGACAACAGTAGACTATTTACAGTACATAAGTAGATTTAATATGACTGCGCAGGTGCAATGTTAAAAACAAGTGCAAAATAAAATTAACTGAACTTGCACTGTTGCAATCACAGATGCAGCACAGGACAGTGAAGTGGTTGATGACCACGTTTCTGAGGGACACATGGAACAGCATGATGAGGGACAAGCATGCTAGCATCCTCACTCATACCTGCTCCCACTCACCGCAGGAGAAGGGTGCAACCACTCCCTGATTTGGAGAGTGATGAGGCCAGTAACACAGGAGCCCAAACACAGCAGCCTGCACATACACCACCATCACCACCACCACAGTCCACAATGCAGCACAGTTCCATGCAGTTCCGCAGGCAAAGGCCCAGGGCACTCCTCATGCATGCTGATGATGATGGCAAAACCACTGCAAGTGTTCTGGAGTCCAAGATGCTGAGGGTCCAGTGCCTGCAAAAGAAGAACCTCTGTATTATGCAGGGCCAGCTTGGAACAATGTCAAGACACATGGGTGGTATTCATGACTGAACTGGGGTGTCGGAGTGAGCTAAAGAATGATGATGGATTAATCCCAGAACAGTTGACTGGGGGTGAGTGCTTGCAATGTTTAACACTCAGTCCATCATCCCCTTTGGTTTTGCTCTGGTATTCATGACTTCCTGAGGGAGCTAGCTACTGCAGTAGTTAAAGGGCCCAAGGCCAACAGTGAGAGACTAGACCGCGTTGCGACTGCCATTGAGGATAGTTGTAGGGTCATGCAGGCTGTCCATGTCTCAAATGGCAGGAAGCATCAGACTTCAATGGGACGCATGCAAAGTTACACCAGGGCCATTAATAGGCTGAGTCATACTACAGCTCAGCTTTCAAGGCGTGCAGTCAGCATGCAGGTGGAGATGGCCCACTGCTGATGGAATGTGGCCAGGGACCTCATCCAGGTCACCACAACTGCAGAAGGACTACAGACTGCAACAGCTAATGGAAGCCTCATGCGTGCAGGGGGAGAGTGAGGAGGGCTCCAGCCTGAGCAGCCTACCGGTACCTGTATCACATGGCAGAAGGCGCAGTTCCAGGAGTCTAGCGGGCACAGAGGAGTCACTGACGGAGGTAGCAGAGCCCACTTACAGGGCCATAAGAGTCCATGGCAGGAGGAAGTAGACAATTGGACGAGTACCAATCTGGTGACATAACCAGAAATAGGTTTCCTGTCCACACTGATTTTGCAGTGCCAAGACAATGAGATTTGATAGTCTGCACCCACACTGCACTTGTCTGTCAATAGTATGTCTGCATCAACAAATACTACCCACGTAAAAAATATAAACCGTAATAAAAATACTGTTTTGTGTTCATGATTACTCACCTTAGAAGTAATGTTGCGTGATTTCTTCCCTTCTCCATCTCCCCCCTGCTGCATTTGGACTGCATGCTGCTTGGTGTGGTTGTCTTGGCTGGATGTCTTGTTCTGGTTTGCTATCAGAGTCTTCCAGGGGAATGCACCTATTAGTGGCAACGTTGTGCAGCATTGCACATGTAGCAACAATTTTACAGCATGTCTCCGGCCTATACTTTAAAGCCCCTCTGTTTTTGTGCAGGATGTGAAACCTGGATTTGAGTACATCAAATGTCCTCTCATTCACATTGTGTTTCGCAATGTGTGCATGATTGTATTGCTGCTCCGTTTGTGTCTAAGGATTCAGATAGGGAGTGAGGATGAAAGACCTCACTGTGTATGCACTATCACCTATAGGATGTGAAAAATAGATATACATTAGTAACTGCTATGTGTCACAATGGAAGACAGGTGTGCTAGACAGTTTTACATCAGTTTACACAGCAAATTGTCTTTTCCAAATTCACCCATCAGCAGACTTCTGTGTATGCCACTATGCCTGAAGATGTAGGTGTCATGTGCACTGCCAGGGTAACTTGCCACTATGTCTGTGAATATTGTTTCAGAATTGCAGATTACTTGAATGTTCAGTAACTATTATGATTTCTGGTTCCGGTAGATGTGCTCCTTCACTGAGGGGGGACATATGGGTAAATGTGTCCCATCAGGACAACCAATGACATGTGGAAATTGAGCTCCCTGATAAAATTCTAATTTAGCTTGCATCAATTCCTTTGATATTGTGGGGAACCTAATGTGGTGTTGTATCCTCTGCAATGTGGCACTTAGGAAAGCGTTGAAAAGCGCAATTAGGAACTTTGAGAGACAACGCCAGCTGCTGAAATTACTCTCTGAAGATCCCTAAAGCTAGGAGATGCAGAAAGCATAGGGCCTGCACATGTGGGGGGATGGCATGTGTCCTGCAAGTCTGATGCTACAGTATTGGGTCTAACTCGGCAATGAGATCTAAGATTGTGGCAGCATTCAGCCTATATTTATCATAAATGTATTCCTCCATCTGCCCTAGCAAAGTGACGGGCACTCTGAAGATTCTCTCCTGTATCCTCCTTCTTCTCAGTGCTGCCGCTCTTGGCCTCATCCTCCTCGCCATGACGTAGAGCGCTGCCATTGTGAGACACTCTGATGCATGCTGGGACTGTTTAAGTAGGTTTCTGATGATTCATACCTTATTTGTTGTATGTGAAATTTTTAACACCTGATATGATTTGTTCTTATTTAGGAGATGCAATTTGTGATTCTTGACTAATTCTGTATTTGCAAATTCTTATTGCATAGGAGTTTGCGATTTCCTATTTGCGATTCTGTGTGACAGAATCACTATTACAGACTCAGTAAATTAGAAATTGCAATTTTTACGAAAAGTACGTTTTTCTTGCGAATTTGCTTCATCCATTGGAAGAAACTATTTTGTTATCGCAAGTGGCCTTTTTTGCGATTCCCAGCATTTGCGATCGTAAATTAGCTTGATGCACGTGGGCCTTAGGGTGTTTACATTTATTTAAACACTTGACGGCTTAAATCCCCAATCTCCAGACATCTCCCCCTGTAGTTATTAAAAAAGTAAATTCAGTATAGTGAGGACCTAGAAGAAAAATGTGCTTAAATCTATTACACATATGCAGCAGGTTCTGCATCTTAGCAGTAAAATCTTCCTTAAATACATGTATTTACAACATTTTTGAGAATCTAGTTTATTGACAACAGCCAGAATGTGCAAAAGATGGCAATTGCAACAAACTAATATCTCCCACTACAGGCATTATTTCACATAACCTGTGCTGTCAGCTATAGAAAGAGAGAGGGCAAAGTCTTGATGTGACCTTTGGAGTATCCATGTTGGGACTTTGTAATTTCTTGGAGCTCCAGTTCCCGTTAGAGACTTAGGCCCAGAGTAACAAACATTTTGCGCTGCAGCTTCACAAAAGTGATGCAAACATTCACAAAGTGCTTGTCTGGGTAGTTATTTTCTAGGGCCAAATGATTTGTGCAGGAATATTACCTAAAAGTAAGACAAAGCGGCACATCAAGCTGCCATTTCATGAGTGATACATGGTATTCCATGCAAGCACCAATGTTTTTTGACACAATAGCCTGTCTACTTACAATAGTTAGAAAAAGTGCTATAAGTATGTCTAGGTATGGAGCCCAAAAGCGGGGATACAGCAGGCGAGACTGCAGGCAAATCAGCGGAGCAGTGGTACTGTGGAACAGGAGTTGTCCATTATGGCAGTCTTTCATAGCTCCAGCCTCAGCCATCCACTCAATTGCCTTGTCTTTTCCGCTACTGGTAGAAGGGCTGCCTGACTACCATTGACCCAGGGGAAGAGCCGTGGATAAGGGAGAGGCCGCAGCTGCAGCAACCTAGCACAGCAGGTAAGGCTCAGAGCCGCGGTGGTCACCAGTGGGGGGTGAAAGTGACCAGTGCAATTCTGGTACAGCTTGCACCCTCGAGGTGACCCCACCCTGTTATCTTGTTCATGCAGCTAGTTGCCCTGGCAAGGGCTGTTCCTGCCCAGCCCAGTCCTTACTCCAACAAGCTGTGGCAAGTACTACCGAAACTCATGGTCATCCCCACCAGCCACCTCTACCCTCACTTCCCAAAGAGGGCATCCGGGGTGGGCGCCACCCTCGGGCTGAGACTGGGACAGGGTGTGGTGAGGGGTGAATGGGGGAGGTAAAGGTTAGTTGGAAGGGAGTCATCTCTCTTACCTGTTGAGGGGCGCTCTCATGCCCCCTGCCCACTCAGGAGCCCTCACCAGAACATTTAGCCCCCTGCATCTCGTCCTGCTACTCTTCCCATGCTCAAGGCTCCTCTGGTCCCAGAAGTGCTAGAAGTGCCTGGTCAGCCCTCTGGAGACCTTAGGATTGTCCCAACAGTGTTTGGGAAAAAGGAGCCCTCTACAACCTCTCAAGCCAGGCAAATAGCACCTGAGAAGTGCCCTTCAGAAACTGCAACAATAGCTGTGCTGGGGGCACTGGAGGAGCGGGCCAACTCGATGGATCGGTAAGCCATGACTCCCATTCCAGGGTTGACCTCAGCAGATCCGAGGGGTGGATGCGCCCTAAGTAACATCTCAGAACCAATACACCTGCATATCCAAGAACTGTCATCCTCCGAGAAACCAGCAGCTAATCAAGTGACGGACCAGTTGTTAAATCTCTCGAACAACCAAAGCTCCTCCCCCACAACTCAGAACCCTTTAGTCTCACACCAGCGAATGACAGTAATAAGGAGTTAGTGGCCGGAGCCACGGCACAAGAAAGGGCCATAAAAACACCTGTCCCCTGTCCATCAAAGGCCCCACTCCATTCACCTGACTGCCAGTTGAAAACATAATTTCAAGAGATCAATTTCAAGCACTGCTCAGGTGCTGGCCTGAAAGACAAACAAGAGGACGAGCAGGAAGTCCTCTCCTACTTTGGCTCCCAAGAATGGGCTGACATGATGGCCTCATACTCTCTGGACCTCTGAAAGTGGCCCTTGCATAGATCACCTTCAACCTGCCACAACAGAGACATTAAAGCCAACTTGGAAAACGGATTTTAATAGCAGAGCCCACCCGAACAATCCAGATCCGTTGCAAAGGGAAATCGTGTTTGTATCCCTGTTAAGCACTATGCAACGATCAGTGGAAGCACTCCAGTATCAATCAGAAATGATGGACATACAACTGACTCTTTTAAAAACCTTAGCCCTATACTTTGGAAGCATAAGTGAGAAACTAGGGAATAGCAACACACCAATAACTCAAGCCCAATGGGACGCAAGTCTAATCTCTGGCTGTGGGCCAATTGCTGAGAAGCTATCCTCCCATCTAGTGGTGCTGACTGACTTCATGGAGGATCTGAAAAAAGAAATGAGATTGTGCAACAGTAAGAGAGAACCAGAAGTCCCCAAAACACAAAGCCCTGCAAGAGCAGATGTCAAAAACTTAAACACAGAAGGTACAATAAGCCTATGTGATAAGTTCTCCGCCGCAGGACTAACACCAACTCAAGCCAGTGACGCAACTGCCCAAAACAAGAAAAACAAAGGAGATAACTCAGGAGGAAAGGTCGTAGAAAAAAGAAGAATCAACACAATTAACAATATATCCTCTCTTTTGCCCAAAGAAAAGATATATGCCTTGAAAGCATTCAAACCCAACTCCTCAAATACTGAGTAGTCAATCAAGCCTGAGCCAGGTGGACCAACTGTGACAATGAAGGCCCAACAGAGGCCACTACACAAAGCAAAGCAAGCGTTGAAGCAAACAGCCCAAAAACAGATACTCACCAAGAGGTCCCAAATCCCCTGACCAGAGCAAAAGACACACAGCGCAGAACCTTAAACACCTCCTGCAGCAGTCCATCAATTGACCAAGCCCATATCACTCGGGATGTCCCCACAATAAATCTAGAAGAACCGAGTGCAATTGCAGCAAACGGAAATAGGGGCAGAATGGTCAAAACGACAGTACAAATAATTTACAGGTGTGGTCCCATAGGTATTATTCACAATTAAGTGCCAATCGCTGATGCTTTAGACCGGCAAACTTTTACAATGGTGCAAGCCCCAAGAACAGAAGAATCAGGATTATCTAGTCGTCACCGGCCAGCAGACGCTAGGCCCTACCAAAGTTACCCTCACCTGGATCCAATGGTTCAAACAATATTCGGTGACGAGGCAAGAAACTGTCACTCCTCAGGAGGGACATTGTGGAGAAAAGACTGCCTAAGGGCAAATTCCATCGGCTCCCAAAGTGACAAATGCATCACCCTCCTGAAGCCAGTATTCAAGTATAAGGGGTCTTGTGACACCCTGAACACAAGTAACATTCTGCAGTTACTATCAACTATCTCAAAGTTAAGGAATATAAGAACAACCGACCTGCTCTGAATAGAATTTATCAAGCCAAACATACGTTCTGAGAGGGAGATCACAAAGGCCAAGCTGGGTTCACTGGCATTGGCTAGTAAAGTCCTTGACAAACAAGACATCTTCAAGGCATGGGGCAGAACTATATTGAGTTATTAGAGCACAGGATACCCCTTTCCACTACTTACTAACATAGGGACCAAAAGTGGCTCCAAAAACAAAACAACCTCAGTAGTCAAGGGGGCATGGGACCAATCACCAATGAGGGATACTGTAAGAAGTGATTGTTACAGCCAAGCCCTTTATCTATTTAGTCAATCACCTAGGCTCCGCGAAACCCAGCAAATCACCAGAACCATTCACTGGTCTGGGGGTTCCCAGTGACAAATCATGCAAGACCTAGGGACACCTAGAAAGAGTAACTCATTCTTTTGTCTCTGCTAATGGAATGTGAACAACTAAAAATAACACAGGAGAAACCCATTCCTCTCTGTGAACTGGATATAGCTAACAGCCAATTTACAGTTGTTCACAAGGAACTCATTCAGATCAAAGAAACATTTATATTTTGACAAGGCATTACTGTCTTGTATTGATTTAAGCAAGCTTGACATACAATGTAGTCAATATGTATTACATTTATTTTTCTTTCAAGTTATACTCAGTAATTGACTTCAAAGAACATATATAACTAAATAAAAAGACAGCCCCACAAAACACTTCTCACGCCACACTCCCTTCAGCTGAAGAAAGTGTTTTTATTTTCAATTGTAGTTTAGAAAAAATATCGTAAATTTATACAGTGCATTGACCATATTTACACATACACAATGGAAATTTGTGACTTATGTGACCCCAGTGGAGTGACCATAACTAAAACAGTGAATATAACTACAATGACAATTCTTAAAGGGGGGAGTGGTTATTGGAGTAGAAAGGTTGTCCATTAAGGTTTCAAAGTAATTCTTAGGTACTAGAGTATGTTGTAGTCTTTCTAGGACTAACCTCTATCAGTAGTTGACGACGTTTTGACTCTCTTTGTTTACAGGGTCTCTTCAGGACGGAGATTCTGGGGACCTAGGCACTTCAATTATGCTGGTGGTATAAATAATATAGTCATCTAACATCAATAATTGGGTTCGGATCCAGTCTGTATGGCCTTCTCATTGATAGACTACCCTCCGTAGGCGTGTTCTTGCCAGAAAGAAGGGTTAGGTGACACCTTGCTTCCGCATTAAATTAACGGTGTGGTAAATGGGTTGGGGTATTAATAATTTACCAAGCCTGAGAGCATCACCGTGGCTGCTGGAAGATCATCGGTGGACTTGTCTCTGTGTATCAGATACCGGATGCTAGTTAATCAAACTGCGGGCTAAATTCTTAATACCCCTGGAAGTTCATCAGTGGACTGTCTCCGTGTATTAGATACCGAATGCTGGTTATTCAAACTTTTGGGTAAATTCTCAATACCCCAACCCATTTACCACACCGCAAATTTACTGCAGAAGCAAGGTGTCACCTAACCCTTCTATCTGACAAGAACACGCCTACAGAGGGTAGTCTATCAATGAAAAGACCACGCAGACTGGATCTTAGTAATTTACCCAAGAATAACCTTTAACTATGTGATTGAAAAAAACTGACAGCAAGGATATTTTCTTTAGCTAACTAGATTTATTCCTACCTTAGGATAAATCAATTATTTCTGCTATTTATCTCTACCCGAAAACTATATGAACACTTCAGTCTCTGACATTTCAAGAATTAGCACAATTATTCTTAAAGCATTTCATGATCTGTGTGTTTCAGGCAAATTTAGATATACACTGAAAATGCCATCTTAATCAGTGCCACCAAAGTCAATGTATCCATTCGGATTTTACTTAAGATTTAGTTTATGGAAGACTATTGTTTCAAGATGACACAGTCAAACCATTCCACGATGCCCCCAGTGCATGTGGAAGTAGGGGTAACTACCTTGGCAAGCTTTTTGTCCAATTGTGACAAAGGTCATGGCAAGATGGCCACTTGTCCATGCACAGGTAAGCACATGCATCCTTATGTACGATAATCAATCTCATGTTCATTTTGTGATACTATATGAGTAATTTACCATTCAAAGACGAATAATTTACCATTTAAAGATGCACAACAGCCATTTGTTAATGGCAAACTAAAACATAAAGTATGCACAAGCGTGACCTGGTAGCAGTGTGTAGGAGCAGGGCCATAACAAACATAAAGCAAGTGGCAGGAGAGGGCTAGGCGATGATCAGGTGTGACTGTGCAGATGGTTGGGGAGTAAGCGAGAATAAATAAACCTGGGGCAGGATGTTTGGGTTGGGGGAGAGTGAGCAAAGCATCTCACCCACACAAAATGATGGTAAAGAAGCTGTGCTCCAAAGGTGAAGCATAAATGTTAGATCTGAGGGTCTCTAGTTCGCAATGGTTATCACCTTTGTCCAAATAGGGACCCTTACTTCTAAGTCAGGATAAGGGGATTAAACTCCTTAATACCCCCTGCTCACCCCCTTGGTAGCTTGGCACGAGCAGACAGGCTTATCTCAGAGGCAGTGTGTTAAGCATTTGTGAATATACACAGTAATACAGTGATAACACTACAGATGGACACAACACAAGTTTTATTAAAAAAAATATTCTTTATATAGACTTAAACACAAGACCACAAATGACAGAAATCCACAATACTACACTTAAGATTACTTAAAAGATGATTAAAGTCTCTTAGTTCAAGTTGATGGTAAATGCGACAAAGATCTCAACAAAGTACCTGGATGCGTAACGCAAAGTGAACAAAAGGCTCACAAAAGGGAAGATGCGTCGGTTCCGTGACCCGGGGGAATGGTTGCGTCCTTCCTCAATGCTTGCGCAGAGTATGGGACTTGCCGTGAGCCTTAATGGTGCGGAGGTGATGCGTAGATTCTCAGCCTGTGGGCCCGTTGCGGTGTGCAAGATGTCGCTTGATGCGAATATCTGGTTGCAATGCGAGAAGATGGCACCCTTTCAGCGGCGATGCGATGACGATGCGATGATGCCCTGGCGGCCTTGCGACGACTCTGCACTTTGGAGCCGCGGCAGGCCCTGCGACACGTTTCTCCGGTGATGCGATGGCGACTCTCACGATGGTGTCACGCTTCTCCGGTGATGGGACATCAGACAGCTTCGATGAACACACGCTTCCTGGGAGATGCGACAAAGGCTCGCTTCTCCTGCGTTGCAATGATTTCAGCTGCGGCAGCGACACACTTCTTCTTGATGCGTCTTGCTTCCAGCTCCCAGCGGCACGCAAGTGACTGGAGTCAGAATTCCCAGCAAGGAAATTCAGGAGGGAGCTGGAGGTGAAGTCTTTATTCCCAGAGACTTCAGCAGGAGGCAAGCACAGTTCAAGCCTTTGGAGAATATTCTGTAGATGAAAGTCCCTACAAAGTTCCTTCTCCTTTCCTTTGGCAATGAAGCAACCACTGCAGGCCAACCCAGCAAACAGCACACTGGCAGGGGGCAGTCCAAACTCCTGCAGCTTCCTTGGTTCTTCTCCTTGGCAGAAAGGTTTCTTGTTCCAGAAGTGATCTAATTTCTTGGGATCAGGGTCCCAATATTTAAACACAAAATCCTTTGTTCTCTGAAGGCAGAGAGGCCTCTGCCTAGTCCAAGCCAGTTCCTGAGCACTTTGTTTACATGACTCTCTTCTTCCTTTCACTGTGCAGGGCAGAGACATCAGACGCCCCACAGTGGGTGGAGCCAGCACAGGGGAGGGAAGATACAGCTCTGGAGCACTCTGTTGACATGATTCCTCCTCTCCTTTCACAGTGCAGGGCGGAGACAGCAGACAAGACACAGGAGGTGGAGCCAGAATTGTAGAGGAAAGGCCCAGCCTTCTCCCTCCCATCTTGATGTAAATCTCTCTATTCACCACTGGGCTGTCCCAGCCTGTCCCCTGGAATTCCCCAGCCCTGTCACTTACAAACCCAGACAAGGAATACACAACGTAGCAGAGGCAGGCTCAAATGGTTAGGCAAGCAAATACCTACTTTCTAAAAGTGGTATTTGCAAACACAAAATATTAAAATAAACTTTACTAAAAGATGTATTTTATTATTCTGAGCTCAGGCATACTAAATTCTAATTTCTACTATGTTCCCTGAGTCTGTTAGGATTGTAGGAATGTAATAATCTTAACAGCCCATTCGGGCCTATGAGAACAGGTAGCCTTCAACAGTGAAAAACGAAAATGGCTGTAATTCACTATTAGAACATGCTACACACATCAGATCATGTCCTACCTTATACTTACAATGAGCCCTGCCCTTGGTCCTACCATAGGTGTGTCTAATATGAAGCAAAGGGAAGGTTTATGGACTGGCAAGTGGGTGCACTTGGCCAAGTCGACATGGCAGTGTTATACTGCACACAGGCCTTGCAATGGCAAGCCTGAGACACACTTTAAAAGCTGCTTCTGTGGGTGGCACAACCAGTGCTGCATCCCACCAGTAGCATTTGATTTACAAGCCCTGGGCACACATGGTGCACTGTACTAGGGGCTGACAGGTAAATCAAATAACCCAATCATGGAATAACCAATCAGTGCATCAATTTAACATAGGGAGCACTTGCACTGTGGCACTGATTAGCAGTGGCACAGTGCACAAAGCTTAAATCCAGCAAAACATATCAAAACAGAGGAGGCAATCCGCCAAAAATGGAAGGGAGACTCACACCAATGATGCCAGGTCTAACAATAAACAAGAAAAACAAGGAAAGCAAACAAATCAGGAGATTTGTACTGAGATAGGCAATAAAGCCATACAATAAAGTGCAGGGGCTGACACAAAGCACACTCTGTATTGTTTTGTGGACAATAGGGGTTTGAACAACAGACAGCCAAAACTATCTTTAAGCATTGCCTAATCAGGGTGACATTTAGTACCCCCTAATTACAGGTTTCTGGCAGTGTTCATCCATCCTAATAAAGTGTTTGCCAAAGTTTCAAACTACCTAGTCTTCACACTAAATTTAGTAATGGCTGCTTGCTCCATAGGCCTTAGCTGGAGCACAGGGAACAGTTTCTCTAGTCATGACTGGATGAAGTTACAGTTTATGCTTTAACTGGTAAATGGCATGATGTTCATGAGGACCCTTCTGTTTGTCATGATGCGATACAAAGCTGGAGACCATCTCCAGTATTTTGTTGGGTTGCCTGCAGCTGACAGGTCTTAGGGACAGATATTTGAATGTTTTCTTGGTCACCAATGATATTGGCTATATTGAGGATAAGAACAAAAAAAGCCATGGATAAAAATAGTTTACAAACTGAGCGTGAAATTAGGGTAACTCTGGAAATGCACCACACCACACATCTGAAGATGGCCAGTCAAGATGAGGATAGATTTCCTGGTCTGTGAGATCCTCCACTCAAGCAGGATTTATAGCACAATTTGGCACATGGGACTCTTTTCAGTCGCTGGCAGACAGACAAAGGGGATAATGTCTCCTTTTCTTTCTGTGGCCATATTAAATTAAATGTGAAAGCACAGCCCTGGTTTCCTTGAGCACCAAGCAAGTGGATAGGCAGGATAAACGACAAGGGTGCCCCAGGAACAACAATCTGATGTGTAGTTAGGTCTGTATTTTTCCATCAAGAAGTTAGACACAAATACTCATGTTAGTCCTGAAAAAAGTTATTCTCATGAAATGCCTTTTGCAGTGAACTTTAAAAATAAGTTGACCGGTCCATTACCTGAAATTGTCATCAAAGCATTAATAATGAAAAGTGATGTACAAGATCTTTATAGTTGTCACATATCTGTCATCAATATCATAGAGTCTACATAGATCGTTTTATATCAACTTCGTTCCCTGAAATAGGAGGCAGGTCTCAGAATATGTAACTACTCAAATCGCAAATTTCTGTGAAAAAAGGATAGAGATTAGGCTGACGCCAGTCCAGGCACTTAACTATAAATCACAGGCAGCAGGTTGTTGCATTGATGTTGGTTTCTAGTACAATGCCCATCACAATATCCTGCATTTGCAATAATCACAAAAATATTACTATGCATAGAATACAATCATTTTCACTACCTTACTAATCTAATGAAAACCAAATACTATCAACTGAAACTACTTCTGTCATTAGGAAGAAGTTTACATCTCTCACTGCCGATGAAGATGTTTCATACTTCCATCTGTGTGTGTAAATATATATATATATATATATATATATATATATATATATATATATATATATATATATATATATATATATATATATATATATATATATATATATATATATATATATATATATAGCTGAGGTAACATCTTATCATGGCTCCCGATATGAAAGGCTGGGAAGAAGTGCGTCCTGCGGCCAGCAAGTCTGGGAATCCACTTGGATAATGTGTGAATTCACTGTAATGTCATGCACTGCAGCGGCGCCCGAAAACCCGGCATGGATTTGAAGAGGAGGAACGCGAAAATGATCATGGAGGCTTGGTTTACACCCACAGCCAATCAGAGAGGGGTGTGACTCTTTCTAACCGGCCCCCAGGTGGAAGTAACCTTGTGTGATGAAACGTTGCACTGAAGAAAGCAGATAAGCTGAAACGCGTCTGCCGAGCGTTCTATCAACTTTCCACCCAGCGCATTATTTGAAAAATAAAATCAGCAAACAGCACTGAGCATGTGTCGGACCCGTTTTTCCAGGTGAAGATGGGGATTGGACTTTATATGAAAGTGGTGTGGCAAGCAACACTGTTCCGGCACGCCCTCTCGATCTGGAGCTCCGCGCAGAACTTGCCAAACCTTTGGATTTGTTCCAAACGACATCGCGGCGCCCCCTCTTATGCCAAGAACACTTACCTGAGTCAAAATTGCATAAGGGGAGAGAGGATGCAGTATGTTGCTGCATGAAGTGACTGTGAGCTGAGGTAACATCTTATCATGGCTCCCGAGATGAAAGGCTGGGAAGAAGTGCGTCCTGCGGCCAGCAAGTCTGGGAATCCACTTGGATAATGTGTGAATTCACTGTAATGTCACGCACTGCAGCGGCACCCGAAAACCCGGCATGGATTTGAAGAGGAGGAACGCGAAAATGATCATGGAGTCTTGGTTTACACCCACAGCCAATCAGAGAGGGGTGTGACTCTTTCTAACCGGCCCCCAGGTGGAAGTAACCTTGTGTGATGAAACGTGGCACTGAAGAAAGCAGATAAGCTGAAACGCGTCTGCCGAGCGTTCTATCAACTTTCCACCCAGCGCATTATTTGAAAAATAAAATCAGCAAACAGCACCGAGCATGTGTCGGACCCGTTTTTCCAGGTGAAGAGGGGGATTGGACTTTATATGAAAGTGGTGTGGCAAGCAACACTGTTCCGGCACGCCCTCTCGATCTGGAGCTCCGCGCAGAACTTGCCAAACCTTTGGATTTGTTCGAAACGACATCGCGGCGCCCCCTCTTATGCCAAGAACACTCACCTGAGTCAAAATTGCATAAGGGGAGAGAGGATGCAGTATGTTGCTGCATGAAGTGACTGTGAGCTGAGGTAACATCTTATCATGGCTCCCGATATGAAAGGCTGGGAAGAAGTGCATCCTGCGGCCAGCAAGTCTGGGAATCCACTTGGATAATATGTGAATTCACTGTAATGTCACGCACTGCAGCGGCGCCCGAAAACCCGGCATGGATTTGAAGAGGAGGAGCGCGAAAATGATCATGGAGGCTTGGTTTACACCCACAGCCAATCAGAGAGGGGTGTGACTCTTTCTAACCGCCCCCCAGGTGGAAGTAACCTTGTGTGATGAAACGTGGCACTGAAGAAAGCAGATAAGCTGAAACGCGTCTGCCGAGCGTTCTATCAACTTTCCACCCAGCGCATTATTTGAAAAATAAAATCAGCAAACAGCACCGAGCATGTGTCGGACCCGTTTTTCCAGGTGAAGAGGGGGATTGGACTTTATATATATATATATATATATATATATAAATATATATATATATATATATATATATATATATATATATATATATATAAATATAAATATACATATATATATATATATATATATATATTCACTGAAAAAACGATAGGTTTCACACCAGTTATAGTTAGCTGGAAATTTTACTGACATAAAACCAATGAAATTCCCACGTTATAGTTAGTCGGACTCACTATAACTTGCGCGTGCAATGCACTGCTGATGACATCACATATTACATCACTCATGACATGGTCAGTGACACCACTCATGACATCACTGATGACACCATCCTTGTGACACAGTGACAGACCTCCTCTCAGTGTAAAGTAACCCTTGAAACACATATTGAAAAATCGAAACTAACATTTTCAAAAAAGTGGATATACCCATACCAGTTACAACAACCAATTCAGTAATTTCTACATCTATATACAAATTTACACATTCACCAACAGTTTTATATATTCACTCATACATATACTCACTCATCATATGTAGTGATACCCCTATTCATCCTGTTACACACTGACAGTCATCAAAAAGTTACTCACACATATACTCACACATGCAAATAAACTAATAAACATACATTTATTTGCATATACAGATTTACACACACTACCACCTTAATTCTAAGGAAACTTACACATATGTACTCTCTTAAACAATCACTTATAGAAACCCATACTTATTTAAACAGGAACTCTTACAATCTTTTACTCTCACATATACTGACTTATATAAATCAATACTCACATATACTAGATTAAAATGTATCTTGTTACTGATAAACACACTAGTGAGATAGGCATTCAATCACTAACACACACATATACACACTCATCCACCCATACAGTCCTGCACATATGCAGTTTTCAAAAAATATACAAACAGTGGGTCAATCATTGAAACATCTATGTGCTAAGTAACATCCCCACCAAACTATACACACACTCATACTGGTACTAAAAAACATATAATAACCCATATACACACACATGTAGTTACTCACCAACCCATGCAGCCACTTATACACAAAGTGAAACACTGATACATATATTTAAATATTTAAATATTACTTGCCAATATATGTATTCACTAAGATACACTTAATAAGCCAGTTAACCAATCAATTTTTTAAAAAAAAACATTAATTAAGACAATAATTTAAACATTTATTCTTCCATCAACCTTTACATATACATATATAAAACATATTTATTTTTCAGAAAGACACACATTCATTGGATGGTGTCATCAGTGATGTCATGAGTGATGTCACTGACCATGTCATGAGTGATGTAATATGTGATGTCATCAGCAGTGCATTGCACGCGCAAGTTATAGTGAGTCTGACTAACTATAACGTGGGAATTTCATTGGTTTTATGTCAGTAAAATTTCCAGCTAACTATAACTGGTGTGAAACCTATGGTTTTTTCAGTGAATTTAATAGGTTTTTTAAATGCTAATTCCTAGCTATAACTGGTGTGAAACCTATGGTTTTTTCAGTGAATTTCATAGCTTTTTTAAATGCTAATTCCTAACTATAACTGGTGTGAAACCTCTGGTTTTTTCAGTGAATTTCAAACGTTTTTTAAATTCTAATTCCTAACTATAAGTCTCACTTTATAAATAAGACTGTTAGCACTCTAGTTGTTCTTTAGAACACTCTGGTACATTCTGTCATTGGGCTACAGTTGGGCTACATCTAGCTGATATTTGGGCTACATTTGGATTTTTTGGTCTCTGGTGGCCATCTTTGGGCTACATTGGGCTACATTGGGCTACATTTGGGCTACATTTTGGCATATATATATAGCCCAATGTAGCACAATATATATTTTTTCAAAGTTAATTTTCGTAAAAACCACTTAAGAATAGGGCTACCAGTCCCTACAATTTTTCCCAATTTTTTTTTATTTTTTTTGCTTTGGAGCGCTCCCGGTGCGCTCCCCGGGGAGCGCCCCGAAAAGCGTACTTTTATAAAGCGCCCCGGGGCGCGCTCCGGGGAGCGTCCCATAAGCGCCAATATCGCGAACGAAAACATGATCGTGACGTATCGCGTAGCCGCGTCCGCGTGATACGCACGGCGTAAGCGCACCCGGAAGTACTCGAGCGAATACGATCGCGCAACGTAAACATCCGACGCGCTTACGCTACGTGACCCGCAGCGCGCCCCCGGGCGCGCCCGGGGGCACGTAGCGTAAGCGCGTCGGGTCATGTGACCTGAAAATAACACTTTTCATTGGTTCATAACAGTTTTGGTTTCATAATGATGAAGCCCCTGGTCTTGTGACCTGAAAATAACACTTCTCATTGGTTCAGGACAGTTTTTTTTCCAAATGATGAAAGACCCCACCTTTTTTCCTTTTTCTGACTTTGTCCTTTGACTGAGAAGACCTGTTTGTACATCTCTGTACCTTTTTGATCTTAATAATGGCTTCAGTAGCAGCAGCAGCTGGTGCATCTGCCCCACCACCACCACCACCACAACCAACAGGACCAGCTCCAGATTATATTGGTGGTCAAGAAGAGGAGGAGGAGGAAGAGGAAGAGGAGGAGGGGAGGAGAAGATGGCTGCCTGAAGAAAATACCCCATACAAACCCAAGCCACACATTGTATGGGAGTTTTTTTCAATCCCACAGGGCAAGAAAAAAGTGAATTCGGCCAAGGTAACTTTCCTAATCTGCAATGAAGAACTCTCACGGGGCAACCCAAACAAAAAATATTCATTTGGTAACTATACCATGATTCGTCATATGACCCGAAAGCACCCAAACAACTATTCTCGTGCAGAGCTCAGGGAACTGGCCAGTAACCTCCCCCAGTCGTCAAGGACCACCTCCCAAAGAAACCAACCCACTTCATCGGGACCAGAAACATCAGAGATGATGCCTTGTATTCAGCCAAGATTTGCTGATTTTAAAATCACTTGTTCTGCATGATGCAAGCTTATCGCCTATGGTGAAAAAAGCGTAAAGCTCATCGTCCTTGCAGGTGATAATCACAAGTGCACCAAAAAGAAGTAATTTTTTGGGTTTTTTGTTTTTTTTGCTCCAGTTGAGCCAGTTTCAATTCCCTTTTTTTGTTTCTCCTCCTAAAAAAATACAAAAAAAATATAAAACTGTTTTGAAAAGCCAAAAAAAGTACAAAATGTTCAAAAAACACAAAAAAAATAAAACAACAAAAAGAAGAAAAAAAGGTTCTTTTTAGAACTACCTCCAATTTCTAAATAAAAACTTCATTTTTTAAAAACTCTGTCATCGTTTTTCCTCATAGTACGCTCCCCGGGCCGCTCCCCGGTGCGCGTACCGGGCGCTTCCCCCCACGCAAAACGAAAAAAAAAATATTTTAAACGCCCCGCGGGGCCCTTTTATAGCCCCCACATCAAACCTAGGGGGTCAAGGGGGGTTCTACTCTGCCCCCTTATGGTCATTTCTCTCTTTGTTTTGGCCACCTCTCGTGTCTCGATCCTACCGAGACACAAGATGGCGGCCGCTCCGGACTGTTTCGAATGTTTACAGACACCCGAGAGCCAATCAGCTTTCCGTGCGCACCTCGCGTGGCGCGCCCGGTGCGCATACCGGTGCACGTACCGGAGCGAGGCTATAGATATATATATTTTTTTGAACCTTAATTACTCAAAATCCACTGGAGCACATATCTTGAGACATAGCAAAGGCACATCGGGCTACCATTCCCTACAATTTTGCCAAGTTTGGTGGAAATCCATTCAGCCGTTCGGGCTAAAAGTGAAATCGACCGCCCTATGGAAATTAACATGGGGAAAACGCGTTTTGGGACCCCCCTTTTATCTCGGCCCCCGCTTGACGAATCCCACCCAAACTTTCAGGGAAGGACCAGAACGCCGCGAGGCCATTTTGAGGAAATTTTGAGGCAGATTCGTCAACCGGCGCCAAAGTTATTCCAAATAGAATTTTGAGATTTAACATTGAAAAAAATCCTAACTATAACTACCTACTGGCGACCGCCAGTAGGTAATATATATATATATATATATATATATATATATATATATATATATATATATATATATATATATATATATATATATATATATATATATATATATATATTTATATATACATATATATTTACACACATAACAACCAGCGTGCTACGCAAGTTCGCGCGCGGAAAGCTGATTGGCTTTTTTTTTTTTCGATTTGCACGGGGGGAGCGCCCGGTAGGCGCACCATGGGGAAAAAGGAATGACAGAGTTTTAAAATAGCATTTTTTTATAAATTGGAGGTAGTTCTAAAAGAACTGTTTTTTTTCTTCTTTTTGTTGTTTTTTTTTTGTTTTGTTTTTTAGAACATTTTATACTTTTTTTGGCTTTTATGAACAGTTTTATATATTTTTTTATTTTTTATGGGGACAAACATAAAACAGGGAATTGTAAACAGCTCAATTGGAGCAAAAAAAAAACAGGAAAAAAGTTAAGGCTTCTTTCGGCACCGCTGGTTGTCTCCAGCACGGTTTATAAGTTTGATGCTCTACTCCCCATAAGAATGGAAAGGGGCGACCACTCGGTCCCCCCGAACGTATGGTTGGGTGCCCCGATCCTCCCGGGAAACCATTTTGGGCAGGGGGCCTGTCTCGGCTGGTATGCCCGAAGCGGCATAGCCGGGGCGCGCCTTTTCCCGCCCAAGAGGGGTTGTCCTAGACACCTACACCGATGACCACGCCCAGTAGAAGTACCGGAGGAGGGTACACGCCCTCCCGCAGAAGAATAAATGGAGCGGGAATCCGAAGAAGCGTCCTCTTGTTCCTGTGCTATGAAGGCTGCACCCACCCGTTGCTCGTGAGCCCTCGACGGAACAAGCAGCAATTTTGACCCACCCACCAGCCCTTTATGGCAATGTTTGTTTTGTAATAAAGTTGTTTGCTGAGTTAGGCCCATTTTTTTCCTTTGTAGAGAAGTAAAGGAATGTTTAGGTTAAGAATGTGACTTCTGTCTGTAGGATACTGTTTTTCTTTTTTAGGAGTAAACAGTCGATGATACAAGTAGGCAATGCTGAATTTTTTCCTTCCTTAGTAGGTGAACAACTGTCGTATTTATTTTTTGGTCGGGCAGTAAGGTCATGATCGGTGAGCAGTAATTTCAAGGTCCCTAGAGGGGGGCACCACCCAGAATGGATGGGAGCGCCCGGGGGGAGGCGGCCATTGGCCCCTCCCATGGGGAGGCGGTACCCACTAAGGATGGGTCGCCTAAGGGGAGACGGCCATAAGCCCCTCCCAGGGGAGGAGGTGGCTATATGCCCCTCCTACTAATTTCCTGGGGGCCAGATATCCACGACGGCGGATAGAGAGTGTGGGGATGGGGGGAGTCCACACTGTCCTTCCTACAGATACCTCACACGGGAACTCGGACGACCTTTAAGATGGCGTCGAGTGGAAAGGGGGCCCCCACCACGACAAGGGAAGTTACAGTTGGCAATGAGGGTAGAGTCCTCTGCGCATGCGCCACTCACACCGTGAGGGCGAGAGTTTTGGTAGTAGGGATCTGACACCGGTTAAGACCTTGCCGTTGGCCTTTAATGCTAGGATGTACAATTTTAATTTAGAATGGTTGCATTTGCAGGATGTTAGACTCGGCTAGGGAACCTTTGTATTAGAGATCTGTTAAGGTTAGCCAAAGAACATGTCTTCATCGAAATGTAATAAATGTAAAATTGTACATGATTATGAAACTTTTATTTAATGTTTTGAATTTTGTTTAATATTTTAATAAATACGGCCGGGAGGGTGACTCCCTCCCGCCTTCCAAAAGTTCAAGCCTGTGTCCGACTTCCCATCCTTGGGGATTGTGTTGGGAGGGGGTGACGGGCATCCCGGCCATAATGGTAGTCCCACAAAATATACAAGGAATCTTGTAGTCTCCAAACTGGCGTTAGATGCATTGGACCATCTCTCTAGTTTCAGGACCCGATGGAGTGGGTTGTTTAGAGGTGCTCGGAGAAGAATGGGGAGGGTTTTTGGTCAGTTCTCTGACCTCTGCTGCAGAATAGTTATTAAGGGTGCTTTCGTTGCATGTGGTGTAGCATTGTGTGATTCCCAAATGAATATTTTTTTGCAGGGTTTCCCCTGGAAAGTTCTGCACCACAGACAGGTCACCTTTGCAGCATTAACTTTTTTCAAACCCCTTGGGATTTTAAAAAACTCCTTAGGTTTATATGGGGGATTGTCTTCAGGCAGGAACTGACTTCTCTCCTCCTCCTCCTCCTCCTCCTCCTCCTCCTCTTCTTCTTCACCACCAATGTGATGTTGTGGTGGTCCTTGTGGTGGTGGTGGTGGTGGTGCAGATGCTCCAACTGCTGCTGCTACTGTAGCCATTTCTGTATCAATAGAAGCAGGTCTTCCTCACTCAAAGAATAAAGTGAGAATGAGGAAAAAAGGTGGGGGCTTTCATCATTTGGAAAACAAAACTGTCCTGAACCAATGAAAAGTGTTATTTTCAGGTCACATGAGCCGGGCTTTCATCATTTGGAAACTAAAACTGTTCTGAACCAATGAAAAGTGTTATTTTCAGGTCACATGACCCGACACGCTTACGCTACGCACCCCGGTGCGTGCCTGTGGGCGCGCCCCGGGTCGCGCCCGGCGGCGCTTACGTAGCGCGTTCGTATGTACGTGGATGCTTCCGGGTACACTTACGCCGTGCGTATCACACGGACGCGGCTACGCAATACGTCACGATGATGTTTTCGTTCTCGGCAATAGCGCTAACAGGACACTTACCGGTACGCGCCCTGGGGCGCCCCGCATGACTGCGCTTACCGGTGCGCTCACCGGGACGTGCACCGGGAGCGCTCCAGGGCAAAAAAAATAAAAAAATGAAGAATATACATATAAAAAATAGTATTACATAAATATACAATATAGGATTCATTAAAAAAATATATATTTCATAGCTATGGAAATTTGCTATTAAAAAATCTATGAAATTCACTGAAAAAAACATAGGTTTCACATCAGGTATAGTTAGGAATTAGCATTTAAAAAACCTATGAAATTCATTGAAAAAACCATAGGTTTCACACCAGTTATAGTTAGGAATTAGCATTTAAAAAACCTTTGAAATACACTGAAAAAACCACAGGTTTCACACCAGTTATAGTTAGGAAATAGCATTTAAAAACCTATTAAATTCACTGAAAAAAACAGTGATGTCATGAGTTATGTCACTGACCATGTCATGAGTGATGTAATATGTGAGGTCATCAGCAGTGCATTGCAGGCGCGCAAGTTATAGTGAGTCCAACTAACTATAACGTGGGAATTTCAATGGTTTTATGTCAGTAAAATTTCCAGCTAACTATAACTGGTGTGAAACCTATGGTTTTTTCAGTGAATATATATATATATATATATATATATATATATATATATATATATATATATATATATATATATATATATATATATATATATATATATATATATATATATATTCACTGAAAAAACCATAGGTTACAGGCCATATATAGTTAGGAATTTGCATTTACAAAACCTTGAAAATTCACTGAAAAAACCATTGGTTATAGACCATATATAGTTTGGGATTAGCCTTTTCAAAACCTTATTTTACTCGCACAAAACCATTGAAATTTCATATATAGTTAGTTCCACTAACTATATATCGCGCACCCGCAATCCACTGCTGATGATGTCACATATTACATCATTCATGACATGGTTAGTGACATCACTGATGACATCACTGATGACATCTCAAAAGACATCACTGATGACATCACTGATGACAACATCCAGTGACTGTATGTTTCTGTAAAGTTAAAATATGTCTTACATATTGAAGAATGAGTGGATGTATAAGTGTCTGGATGAAGGATTTAGTAGGTGCATGACTGACTGTATGAGTGAGTGATTAAATGTGTCTCACTGAGTGCATGGGTTAGTGACTAAACTGTTTTAATTTGTGCATCATTATATCTGTTGTTCTACAAACTGCTGCATATGTTGATCAGTAGCTATATGAGTAACTGTATGGGTTATTCATTGGTTGTCCAAGTATTTGTATGGGAAACTGAGTGTGTGTGTATGGGTGGCTGGGAGGTGTGTGACTCTGTACATAGATGTGTGAGTAGTTGATTCACTATATGTATGGGTTCAAAAGTGCATGTGGAAACAGCTGTATGGGCGGTTGACTGTGCATGAGTGTATTAGTGAGTGAATGGATATCTCAGTGCTACATGTCAAAGTAAGTACATATGTAAAACACAGTACATGTGAGAGTTGACATATATAAATAACTGTGCATAAGAGCCAGTGAATGTGTGAGTGGCAGTATGGATCATTGTGAACATGTATCAGGGATTGTATAAGAGAGTAAAGTAAATATGTGTTAGTATATGTTTGAATAAGTAAGGTGTGTATAACTGTATAATTGAGAAAATGGAGGTGTGATTGATTTTTTGCATAACTGACTAGGTGTGTGAGTAACTCCATGGATGAGTGACAGTCTGTGACTGTCTGTTTACACTGATTGTATCTAAGGTTATATTAGAGTCTGAAGAGGTTCATGGTATTATCACATGAATGATATCATCAGTGATGTGATCAGTCATGTCAAATGAGATGTTATCAGTGATTTTATCAGTGATGTCATTTGAGATGTCATCAGTGATGTCATTTGAGATGTCATCAGTGATGTCATTTGAGATGTCATCAGTGATGTCATCAGTGATGTCACTAACCATGTCATGAATGATGTAATATGTGACATCATCAGCAGTGGATTGCGGGTGCGCGATATATAGTTAGTGGAACTAACTATATATGAAATTTCAATGGTTTTGTGCGAGTAAAATAAGGTTTTGAAAAGGCTAATCCCTAACTATATATGGTCTATAACCAATGGTTTTTTCAGTGAATTTTCAAGGTTTTGTAAATGCAAATTCCTAACTATATATGGCCTATAACCTATGGTTTTTTCAGTGAATTTCAATGGTTTTTTAATAGCAAATATCAAAAGCTGTCAAATGTCAAGTACGTGATAGGTAAAAACTTTTTCGTGTTTATGCACGCTGATGTGCTTTGAACGCTGCCCCCCCCCTCTTTTCTCTTAGTAGTACTCTCTCTTTGCAGATAGTGAAGAGTAGTTAACGCAGGCCTTTACCCCCGTTGTAATCCGTCGTGCCTGCTTGTCTCTCCATTTGAGTGATTGTTATCCAAGCATTTACTGTTTTACAATTGATTCTCTTTGGTTCATTCTCTATTTACAAACAAGCACAAAGTCGCAATACTCTGTTTAGTCTTTGCAGATAGTGAAAAATCGTGAAAAATCATGTAAAAAAATAAAATTAATCGAGCAAAATCAGTAGGCCACTAATTGGATCTCTTTTTGACCTCGCTAAAATAGAAATATTAGGAACAACCCTTCATGAGAAATACGAAAATAGTGAGATGAACTGAGCTCCACACCATGAGGGCTGCAAGACAGCTCGGCTCCGTCACTCACCCCGCCCAAAAAAAACGACAAACCCTATGTAAATATTAAAAATATATACAACACACCAGCAAAGAAACAGGGTAAAACATTTTATTAAATAACTATTTACATAACTATTTTATACTTTTTATTGCCCGATCCGGCTAGCTCAATCGATCGAGCATGAAACTCATGCACTCTGATAGCAAGCGTTGCTACTGATGCTATGCAAACCAAAACTGGTTTTCAGTTTGTACATTTTTCTAGATTTTTCCATCCAAGGTTGGTTGAGTTTGTAGAACGATGGCTTCAGATTTTAAACATACGGTGTGGTGGCGCGGACTGGGAGGGGGCGCTTCGCTCCTGCCCCCTCCCCAAGTAAGATTTTCATACGTGAAAGTACGTTAATGGTTTTGGTCCCTGAGTTGCTTCGATGTCACTGCCATTCTCAAATGGCATAAGTTCTGGATGTTGGGTGCCATAGTTCAGAGTTCTGAGCAGCACTTGTAACACTGTCTGAAGCTTATTTTCACCTACTGCAGCTTCACTATTCTCAAAGTAAGTGAGTGTCGTTTGTGGACCTGACTGCATTTGAAAACAATGTGATATGGTACCTCCCTAAACCGCTTGACGGAGGCCCCCGAGGGGCGGTGTGATGGCATGGACTCGGAGAAGACGCTTGGCTCCGACCCCCTCCCCAAGTCTTATAGCACCGGTTTAGCCTGAGATCGCCCCCGACATAGGCGGCCGGCTCCCGGGGTCCGGCGGAACTTTTTGCCTTTTGATGACTCTTCTATTCTGGACCTTGTCCCACAATCCGTTTGACCTGAAGACACGCTGTAGTGGGGCGCCCCTTTCCCGTTTTAGTTGCCATTCCACCCGCTTTTGCTACACTGTGCCTCTTCCGCCATTCAGCTGTTTACCGCCCGCTCTTGCGACTACAGCGTCTCGCTCACCATGTAGTTGAGTTGCTCCCGCTCTTGCGATGCAACGATAAGCGACTGCCACAGGACTCTCAAAATGGCGGCCGGCTCTTCAGATTTGGGCGTGGTCCACTAAAATGGCCCTGGGACACCTTGGAACTCGGACGCTTCCCTGATAGGGCTTGGGTCCCATTCTCGAAAGCGTCCCCTCAGCCGTGAAGATTCTACAAAAGTCTTGGGAGCCCCCGACTCCCGCAGGCTTCTGGTGGGGAGCGGCTGCCATGTTTGCTCGTGGAATGGCCACGACGGACCTACGAGATGGTAGTGCTCTCATGCTGACGCCAGCTTTAGTCTGAAACATCCAGAAACACTGTAGACTACCAATTCGATCAGTTCCGGTATAGCCCCAACATGACCCGGTAGAGAAGAACTTGCCCTCCCCTCTTTGACTGATGGTTCTTGTTGCCTGTCCCCTCTGTTGTCATTTTACAGAACTTTTTGGACTGCTGAAAGGGGTTGTGTTCCGAACGCTGGTTGGTGGAGACATTTTGACTATATTCTTGACCTACGTTGTCGCATAATGCGTTATATGACACGCCGCGTTAGCGCCCCCGGAAGTGATCCGCGGCGCGCAGCGCGTAACGTCAGCATAACAGGTCATGTGACTTGTTAATAAAACTTTTTATTGGTTCATTTTACTTTTGTTATTTTAATAATGAAAAGCTTGGTCATATGACCTAAAAAATACGCTTTTTATTGATTTCGAACTTTTTTTTTTTAAACATATATATTATAATATTCCAGGCTAATGTACTTTCCCGGAAAATTTACAACTGTCCTGCAAGTAAAATATATTCCTTTTTCGAGAAAAAGGGCGTTTCTTCGTTCCATGACGGAGCCGTTGAGTAAAAGAGACTCGGCCTGCTGTCTTAGTCGCCGATACGCCTGATTATCAGATTCTTATCGATCACTTTATGTTGCAGGAGTGGAAAACACAACTGTCCTTGACCATTTATCTTTACTGCGTTCCTACATATTATACCTTTTATCCGTCATGTAATTGGACTGCTTTATTTCACTTGCCTTTTACTGATTCGAAAACAGTGACTAAAAGTAAAAACTTTACCAATGTAAATACTACTACCATGTTTTGTTTTAAAAACCTTTATTGTGAAAATGTCAGTATACAAATACGGGCCTATAACCACGTGGGCCGGCCACGGAGCAAACTGAAATCGTATATGATGAGGAGACATTTACATTATAGAGGAACGTAACGAGCGGGCAATTAGGTTGCAAGAACTAAGGTGTCTAACAGTTGCGGAATCGGTGGACGTACATTTTGTAATTAAAATACGACAGGGCCACTTACAAAAAAATCATCTAGATATACATTTGCGGGCAAGTACCATGGGTGACGTTAATTCGAACTTTCAATACTACAGTAATCAATAACACATCAGAACTTAATATCAATAGGGATGTCAAAATATTCAATCAATTCTCGTCCCCGCCCGCCATGAGCATCAAAACTGCATTCATATCTCGTGATATCAAAGTTGTTCAACCAGTACACAACAAGGAGTTACGAGTCCCATTTATACCGGCGCCATTTTGGGCGAGGCCGGGCAGGTCCAAGATATAGTCAAAATGTCCCCACCAACCATCGGCCAGACCAGAACCCCTTTCGGCCCTTTATGCTACAAGATGGTGTCTTCCATTCAGAAAATATTGTTGGCAGCATTTTGAAAGGAAAGATAAACAGCCGTTCTCCTAGTGAGTCTCACATTGTTACATTTAGGAAGAATGTTGAAGAGTAGTATGTGGAAAATCTGAAGCCATTTTTCTACAAACTCTCAATCAGCCTTGGATGGAAAAAAAAATCCTGAAGAATGTACAAACTGAAAACCAATTTTTGTCTGTATAGCATCAACAGCAACGCTTGAGTCAGCTTTGTGTCAAGCCGCCATTTTCATTCAATCAATAACGTCCCCCTGCACACATTCAGGGACCTGGTCGTGTCTTCAGTTGAAACGGATTGTGGGACAAGAAGCAAAAAGGAAAAGGAAAAAAGTTCCGCCGGACCTCGGGAGCCGGCCGCCTATGTCATGTGCGACCTTTGGCCACACCAGGGCAATAGTGAAGCTGCAGCAGGTGCAAATAAGCTTCAGACAGTCTTACAAGCACTGCTCAGAACTCTCAACTATGGCACTCAACATCCAGGACTTGCCATTCGGATCTTGGCGCCTTGTACTGGTTCCGACCTATTCACACATCGGTCCACTACTGACATCACCTCATAAGCCAACGGGGCACCCCACGCCGACTTTCGGCGCAGCATTGTAGGATGGCCACACCAGTGCGGCAACTTACTGGACACCACCTCAGTGCCATCCGGATCTCGGCGTGTTCGAGTCACTGTACCGCAAGAGCGGGAGAAACTCAGCTGGACACGCCGTCTTTCGGCGCAGCATTGTAGGATGGCCACACCAGTGCGGCAATTTACTGGACACCACCTCGGTGCCATCCAGATCTCTGCGCGTTCGAGTCACTGTACCGCAAGAGTGACCGCAACTCAGCTGGACACGCCGTCTTTCGGCGCAGCATTGTAGGGTGGCCACACCAGTGCAGCAACTTGCTGGGCACTAACTCGGTGCCATCCGGATCTCGGCGCGTTGTGCTGCCTTCGGCCTATTCGCACATCGGTCCGCTACTGACGCCGCCTCACGTGCCAACGGATTTTCTACGCTTTTTGTAGCCCTATGCCGCATTTGGGATTTCATATAAATGCAGAAGGAATTAATTCTGCATTTATATGAAATCCCAAATAGTGATGATGATGTTTTAAAAAAAGTGTTTTAATGTGAAACCATCTGAAATGTTTTGTATGTATAGCATGTTTTTTGTAACAAAATAAGTAAGAGTATATATAAAAAAGAAAAAAGAGGGAAAAAAAGTACAAAAGAAAGAAAAGGAAATAAAAGTAACAACGACTAAATATCAAATATATACAAAAAATAAATAACCTTGATCAGAATTCCATGGGTTGAGAATGATTTGTTATTATAATTTACTTGTCTAAGTTACTCATGAACTATTAGTACACATAACCCGGTTTACAACCTCAAGTCAGCTTTTCATCTACACTATAGACAGCAGGAAATTCAGCCTTGATGTATTTAATGCAGAGTCAATTATAGTGTATGTATTCGGATTTTGTTAAAATAAGTGAAAACAAAGCATTCTTATATAACTCTGCTTAATAGTAGCTTTGATGTACACTGCGAACAGTAGGATTCACAACTCGAATTCAGCCTTTTACGATAGAATATTCTGGGTATTATTTCACATATAATGTTCCTACCTTTGTATAGCAGAATTTATAAACCGTTTATGATTGAATACCTGTGTATGATATCATGATTACTCTTCTACTTCTTACCATCAGAAACGTATTAAAATGGAGTCGAGCACCGTGCCCGTACCCATTTCAACTATCTATCTGTGTCTGTGTATTTATTATGTTTCTAAAATGCTGCTTCTGAGCTCTACCACATTATATTGTGCTATAAATAGCATATGCAACACTCTTACCTCTGACAGTGAGTGTGGACGATTACTCATTCTTTTTTTAGCATATTTATATACCCCAAAATTAACCCAAAACTATATCAGCAATTTACATGAGCACCATATTTACAGTACATTGTCACGCATGCGTAAATTCCAAACCACGAACACTGATTTCCAGCACCAAGGTCAACAGTGTACCTGAATGACCACATACGTATATATATTAGCTGCCCTTCATGTGCCAAAAACTGCAACTTAAACCATTCACAGCCCTGTATTACTACAGCTACGACACTCCACTGAATGTACAACAAACATTCAAAATCACAGAAATGAGTCATGCCCACAATCTTTTATGTATGCAACTATGAATGAATGTAGAGTCAGTCATACCCCGTACCTTTCATATTGGCCATGTTGTGGAAATTTACAGACATAATGACGGTTGACGTCAGCACTACAAAACGGACACCCAAATCACTTGATTTTTTATATAGCTATCGACGGAACCAAGCCCATAGCTCTGTAATCATGGTTCAGAGCCTCACGCAGCACTGCCATACGTCAGTCCAGCCCACTCCACTTATGCTTCCAGGAAAAAACAAAAATGCAACATTGCCCAGATTTCCATTGTAGTGATTTCTTACTTCCAGGTCTAGTTGTCAGAAAGACACACACACACTCCCTGATGGCTGATATACACCCACATCACACCCATCCAGCACATGCGTCACTACACACGTGACCCTACCAATATAAAAGTCGGGGAGCACATGCTCTATGCCATTTTAGAGTTGCTCTCATCCCAAGCGCTGTGAAGGCCCGTCCTAGTGGTTCGGATGCCTCATGTAGGCCCGAACCCCCAAGTACAAGGGCCCACTACTACGTGCGTGGCCTCTTTGGTCACTGAGTTAGTGGTACCGCAAGGACTGAGTGGGTTTGGAACCTACGATGAAAATAGTTGCACAAGTATATTCTTTCCATAGAGCTATCAAGACTCAGCACCATATGTCAGACTACTTCATGGCAGAACTGAACTGAGTGATGTCAAAGGTTTTCTGTCCACGAAAAGGTGAGCAATGAGGCCTAGGTGCGCAGTGGAGGGAGTTGATGGGGTGCAGCAGACTGTATACAAAAAAGCAACACAGTGATTTAGGCGGATGCACTCCTATCTACTGTATCTTATTGCATTTATATATTTTTTTTCAATAGCAGGAACGTTTTTATAATCGGTCAAATGTCCAATGCTCGTGATGATCAAAACCACGTGCTTCACTTCGCACCACATGCTTTCACAATCACATGAAAATAATACTACTATAGTAATTTTTCAAAAATCAAAGCCTATTTAACAAGTTAGAACTATACAAATAGTTGTTTTTAAATGTGGGAGGGAAGGTGTCTGAAAAGCAAAGTAATTCTTCTCCACATTAACATAGTTTCAAATACCAATCATAACATCTTTCTTTTACTATCTTTTAGATGTAGAGCTTCAGGAGGTATTATGTCCGGCACGTGGTGAAAAACACACCGGTGACAGAAAGGTGAGCTGCAAATATTCTTTGTGGTCACTCTATCACTCCCTCTCTCCTTTGATAAAGAAATTACACACAATGTTAACTTCCTTTTTATCTTACAGGTTGTGTTTCACAAATTGGCGTCACCCCCATCCCCAAAACAAATGCAAATGTGGCACAAGAGGCTTGTTAATAAGCCTGAAAGACTATTGTCCTGCATAATGACTTGATCTCTCACCTAATTCTATCTCATCTCTGAATCACTTTAAAGACCTGTTGGTCCATACTGTAAATCTGAAGCAGTAGGCACTTCCATACAGACACCCCTTGAACGTGGGCCTATAAGAGAGGTGGAATGTATCAAGAACACTGCAGACGTGCAAATTAAAAAATATTGCCAAGTATTACCTTAACTTGTAATGTTTGACTTTATTTAGTCACATTGATCTAATTTTGAACACTTATTTTCATTTTTATTTTGCAGATTACCTACAGTACTTCTATTGGAGTCCATAAAACATTTTGTTTATTAAATTGTTTTGTTAAAGTTATGTTTCTAGTTATTCATTATATTGTTATCTTTAAGTTACTTTTCCAGTTATTTATTGTTGTTTCAATAAAAGTCAATTAAAAAAGTATATACGTCTTCTTTTTCTAACAACATTTCACAATTATTAAATGTTACGAATTTAATGAGAGGGTTGGGCATATGTTAGCAGTTCGTACTAGGCAAGACCTGGCAGCCGGGGAAATTAAAGAAATCAAGATTAAAGGGGGGAAAGTTGTAACTAAGGTGGAAGATGTGAGGGAGGTGTTTAGAGAGTTCTACTCAAAACTTTATGATCAAGACTTGAGAATTGGGGAGGAGGAGATAGAGGATTACTTGGCTGGCATTCCTCACAAAGAATTGATTTTGGAGGATAAAGAGGCTTTGGAGTTACCACTAACACTGGGTGAAATACATAATGAGGTAACGAAACTCCCCTCAGGGAAGGCCGCAGGACCCGACCAAATACCGGCGGAATTTTATAGGACTTTCTGGGACACTTTGGGGATTGATATGCTAGAAATTTTAAGGCATGCACAGATGGGGGAAAACACACCACAATCATGGGCCGGTGCAAGTATTATAGTTATTCTGAAAAAGAACAAATCGCATCTGGATCCTGGCTCATATAGGCCAATTACGCTCATGAACGCGGATGCAAAAATATACTCCAAGGCCCTTTCACATAGGCTTAGCAGGGTAATTGAGGGGCTGGTATACACAACACAGCACGGCTTCATACCGGGTAAAGGGACTACGGAACACACAAGGAGGATGGTTACCATTTTGGACGCTGCGGGTGCTGCAGGAGATCCTGCCTCGGCCATCTTTTTGGATGCAGAGAAGGCCTTTGACAGGGTCTCCTGGAGCTATCTGTGGAAAGTCTTGGAATGGTTTGGGATAGGAACAGGCTATATAAAGGCCATAAAGGCGTTATATTTAGATCCAACAGCTAAGGTGAGGATAAACAGAGGGTATACGGAGGGCATACGCATAAAGCGGGGTACAAGACAGGGTTGCCCGGCCTCACCATTGTTATTCGCCTTATATCTTGATCCCCTTTTGCGAAGATTAGAAGGGAACCCAAATATTCTCCCGATTGGATTATATGGACATGAGTATAAGACTCTTGCATACGCAGATGACGTGGCAGTTGTTACATCAGATCCAGGGTCGGCTATTATAGAAATTGAACAGGAGGCCGCACTCTTTGGCACATTTGCAGGTTATTCATTAAACAAAGGAAAAACACAAATAATACAAAACAATTGGGTAAACTATCATGATATAAGAACAGCACCCGAAGTTACATACCTAGGGGTGAAGATTACAGCTGATTTAGATAGACTAGTAGAAATCAATATGAGCCCGCTGTTAGAAAAAATTAAAACAAATACAGAAAGAATGAATAATCTACACCTGACCTTAATGGGCCGAATTAACGTTCTCAAAATGGTAACATTCCCTAAAGTTTTGTATTTATTTAGATCCATACCCTTATTTTTTGATAACATATGGTTCAACAAGTTGGAAGCGATTCTGAATAAATTCATTTGGGTTAAAGGGAAAACAAGGAGAGCCTATAGACACTTAACTGTAGATAGGGAAAAAGGGGGTTGGGGAGCACCGGATTTCAGGCTTTATTATTGGGCAGCTGTATTACAGTATAGTAGGGTATTAATAGGTGGGGGAGGTTCAGAATATATAGCGGGAACTGACGTAGGATTAGCCAATGTTTATACTACACTATTGGGTGAGGAGGCTGAGAATGGGTTTTTAAATACAACTGACTTCACGTATTTTAAACACACGAGATTCAAGACCTTGGAAGCGGCATATAGGGTGTGGAAAGGAGTGGCTAAAAAATTTGGTTTAGGTAGATATAACAATTATACAAGATTGTATACAAACTGCTCACTGCCGAGGGAGATCTTTAAGGATGCCACTATGTATGATTGGTATACTAAGGGCATAGTGAAGATAGGGAATTTGCTGGATAGTCAGGGTAATATGTTACAGTTTGGGTTGCTCAAAACGAAATTCGGATTAGAGCATAATAGTTTTTATAAATATCTTCAAACCAGGAGCTTTCTAACACAAAAACAAGGTGGCACGGCAGGGATGGGACAATGCAAAATTATGGAATATATAGAAACAACTAGTAAATGTACGATAAGACAACTATATGCTGAACTGAAAGAAAACAAATCAGATGAAAGGGCGAAATATTCGTAGAAATGGATGGAAAAACTGGGGTCAGGCTCAGAAACTTTTCAGGAGTCATTGGATTTGGGCAGAACAATGTTATGTTCGGCAACCCTCCAATCACAGCATTTCAAAACAGTGTTCTCACTTTATCATACCCCGGCTAGAATCGCCCAGTGGGGTGGGACGACGGGAACAACATGCCCACGATGCAATGCGAACGGGGCAGATATTGTACATATGTTTTCGCAATGCCCACAATTGTTTACTTTGAAAATGGCCATCGAAGAATTTTTTGATAAAACACTTAGGATTAAGATTAAACTCAGAGACGAACTAATTATTTTAGGGGTGGTAGACATGGTAGAAGCTATGCCAGTAGAGTTTATTTTTGTTTCAATTGCAGTGTATCGCATCTGCATAGCAAGGAATTGGCTGAACAAGGCTCCCCCACTATTCTCAGATTGGATTGCCAGCCTTCTCACTATATACAATCTAGAAAAAGCAATATACGAGAGGAAAGGCAGAAGGGCTAAGGCATTAGGCAATACAATATGGCAACCTATCACGAGGTGGAAAAACAGTAGGATAAACCTTGAATAGCACAAGAAAGTGTGATATATAATTATTGCAGCTGTCTGTTTCTTTTCTTCTTTTAGCTGTTCTGAATGCTGTTTTGGGTTGGGTAGCATGTATTTTACATCTGTTTGTTGGATGAATTTTTTATGTTATAAAGTAATGAAATTTATATATAATCACCAGAGAAATTGGAATGTGCTGTAAACATATGTTGGAATATTTGGAAAAATTCTTTGAAAATTTAATAAATATATTAAAAAAAAAAACATTTCACTGTTATTTAGTATGATAATAATACAGTTAGAAAACATTTAAAAATAGAAATGATATTTATACCTACAAGTATAACACTGAGGCTAACTCTTTACCAGCTCTTAACCAGAGTCAATAGCTACGACTAACCGTTCCTATGGAAAGCTTTTAAAACTCCAGCACAGTAACTCTTTTGATTAGCAACTTCTAACCTCTGTGCTCACTTAAGTGTTCCATGAACTGTTACTATGGTAACAGGCAGTAACCAGTTTGGGGGTAGGGTTGAAAGGTACTGGCTGTATGGAAACTGGTATATTTAACCAGGATCCTCTAAATGACAGAAAGGAAAGCAAAGTAAAACCGAACACTGTGTACCAGATTGTGCCACTTCGTGTCACTTTTCCCATCTTAAAAGTGGTGCAATAGTAACACAATGAACTTGTAAATCTGCCCCATGCACATTACAAGCAAAACAAGTACACAACTCATTCAATTCTTTATCGATCACGATTAGACAGTGTTGCTTCACGATTCACAATGCACTTCAATAAGTACTTCGTGCCTATTTAAATGGGAGATGAGATTGTCCACATTACAAAATTTAGTGGCATATTTAAAAAGACGGAGTAAAAATTGTTGCCTCTTTAACAGCTGCAACCGACAACAAAAATGCTGAAAAAGGACTTCAAAATCCTGTTATCTTACCGGAAGATTTTCTCAGCATTGCTGTTTGCTATGCAACAGTGACAGCCACCCCTCTGGGCTATAAAATAAATGGTTTTATTTATTTATTTATTTTATGGCAGAGTCCGCGCACCCTACGCCACTTGCTGTTTTTTCGAAATAAAAAAAAAATGTGTAGGCCCTTGGGTTACTTCTGGGACCCCCTAAGCAGGTTTAGAGGGTCAAACTATTTCTACCCTGCCCCCTTTCTATGTTTTACACACTTGTTCCACTGACTTCTTCAGCCTCGCTTCTACTGAAGCACAACATGGCTGCCAACAGATCCTGGTTTAGAATGTTGACAACCACTTGACAGCCAATTAGTATTCAGCGCATGATCGGAAGGGTACACGTATGATACACTCACGGTGCCCTCATAGTCTGCGAATCCACCCCGCCCATAGGTATATATACGCATTTAACTGCAATTTTCCCAGGAACTATTGAACAGATTGACACCTTTTAAGCAGAACACACTAGTCTGAACTGAGGACTACATCTCTGCCACATTTGGCCTAATTCCTTTCAGCAGTTCGGGCTATAGCTGTGGCTAAAGATCCCAAAACGTGTTTTCTCTATGCAATTTCCATAGGAAAGTTTAGACAGGGCTACATGTCGAACTGGTGTTCGGATTACCTCAAATTTGGCAGGGAGAAGGATCGTGGACTAGAAAGCATGATTTTGTTTATTTGGTGTAAATCTGTTTGGTAGTTTTGGAGAAATATTGAAATTTACAGATATCTATATTTGGGAATTCTGCCATCTGATTCGCTGAGGCGCTACGAGCACGAGCTTACTGTTTATTGGCTGCGAACGGTGTGAGCGATTGCAACTAGGAAGTGTTGGCAGCCATTTTGTGATTCGGTTGCAGCGAGTAAGGGGAAAAAAGGGTGAAAAAAGTAGGAAAGAGGAGGGTAGGAGCACTGTAACATCTGTGGGGTGATTTGGGTGTGCTACACAGGGGGTGCGAAGCAAACTACTCATACCTACCGGTCTAAAAGTGCTGGGCTACGGAAATTAAGTGAGGTATTGCCTAGAGTCTAATGCTGCTAAGGTGACCTGCTGCGGAACTCGGGGATTAAAGCGTGAGCCCAAACTGTGTGCCTTATGCTGACGAGCCATGTGCACTGGCCGCTGCACCACAACTGTGGAAGTTGTGTCAGCATATATTTATAGCTACTGGGATGAACTAGTGACCATAACTGGTCTGAAAGTGCTGGGGTACGGAAAATACATGAAGTGTTGTCTAGAGTCTCATGCTGCTAAGCTGAGCTGCTGCCGGACTCGGGGATGAAAGTGTGAGCCCAAACTGTGTGTCATATGCTGTGAAGTCATGTGCTCTATCCACTGTGCCACATCTGTCCAAATAGTGTCGGCATGTAGTTATACCTACTCAGAGGAACTTTTGTTTCAAGCATTGTAACTTGTGTATGGTGCTTAGGGCGTGTTATACAGGGAGTGTGAAGATAAATGTGCGCGCATCAAATCAATTCGGTATTTGTAAAGTGCAAACTAGTCACTCCTACGGGTCTGATGGCGCTGGGGCGTAAGCTGAACTGCTGCCGGACTCAGGGATAAAGCAGCTGACCTACTGACTCCTACCGGTCTGAAAGTGCGGGGTACGGAAATTAAGTGAGGTATTGCCTAGAGTGTCATGCTGCTAAATTGAGCTGCTGCTGGACTCGGGGATGAAACTGTGAGCCCAAACTGTGTGTCCTATGCTGTGAAGTCATGTGCTCTGGGTGCTGTGCCACACCTCTCCAACTTGTATATGGTGTTTAGGTGGTATTAAACAGGGAGTGCGGAGATAAATCAATACAGTATTTTTAAAGCACAAACTACTCACTCCTATGTGTGTGAAGGCCCTCGAGGCTGGCGTGTAAATAATGTGAGCTATTAAGTGAGCTATGGCCCAGAGTCACATGGTGCTGAGCTGAGCTGCTGCCGGAGCAGGGGGTCAAATCGTTAGCCCTGTGCTCTGAACTCATGTTTTCTGGCCACTGTGGCACACCTGTCCAAGTAGTGTCAGCATGTGTGCATACGTACTAGGAGGAACCTTTGTTTCAAACAGTGTGACGTCTGTAGGGTGATTGGGGGGTGCTACAGAGGGAATGTGAAGTTCAATTCTGCCATTTTGAATCAACTCTGTATTTGCAAAGTGCAAACTACTCAGTTGTACACGTCTGCTGGTGCTGGCGTGGAAATTAAGTGAGCTATTGTCCAGAGTCACATGGTGCTATCCTGATCTGTCGCTAGAACCAGTGATCAAAGCGAGAGCTCTGTGCTGCAAAGTCAGATGGTCTGGCTGCTGCGCCAATGCTGTGTGGAGAATACATGTTGGCGAGGGTCCGGGAGTTGCCGTTACCAGGCCCTAAATTAGCGGGCCTAATTTGTCAGTTATAGGGTGGCTCTAAAAAGATCCCTTGTGTTCATTAGTTGGAATTACATGTAGGTGTGGATGCACAACTTCAGGTTATTCATAAAAACTCTGTTTCCTCCATCTGTGAAGTGTACTCCATCACTACTGTAGATATCAGCCATATCAAAACGTTTGTTGTTGTTGTAGATCGACCCCATTCTATGGTCTCTGAGGTATGCAGACACAGCTTTGTTGACATTCTTCCTAGATTTTTCAATCTGAGGACAAAACTGTTTTGACCATTTCCACTTCTGTCTTTGGCATATATTGGAATATACAAAGACAGTTTGAGGCAAACGTAACATCAAATGTCCAAAGGTGTCCTTCATAAGCATTTCCAAACCCACTCCAGTCAATGTGCGTAGGTCATTTTCCACCACAATGCACAATCATGAGGTCAGGGTGTGGAAGATGCAGAGAGGTTTTAACCAAAGGTAGCAATTGGTGCCACTACAATCCTCTCTGTGTAAACCATTTAATGTCCACATTTTGTAAACCTAGGTCTAAGTCAATACGTCTCTGTTCTGCATACCTCTTGCACCATAAAATATAGCTATGTCCTACGATCCACACTAGCATTTTGAATGTATGGCTGGAAGGTATGGAAAGATGTCCATAGCTCATGCACTGCCTTCTTAGAATAAGAGATATGTTTAAAGATGGGGATCTACTTTTTTTTGCTATACAAAATGATACCTGATTGGGAGATCAAAAGCTTTGTTTTTTAAAAGTAGGGTGCACATTCGTTTTGTGGAAAAGCATCTTTGTGATTGGTTAAGAAAAGGCAGTTTCAGCGTGGAGTACATATCATAAGATAAACTTTGCTCAACTCAACCACACCTGCTACTTGCATTTGGAAGGAACTGTTCAAACTTAAAACAATTGTGAACTTTTAACCTGCACGTGCCGTTAAATATTCGAGAAAACGTTGGAAAAAAATATCGTTAGGTTTAAAAAATTGATGAACTTTTAATCTGCATGTGTTGTAGAATGTTCTAGAAAGTGTGTTGAGAGAATATGTTGCACTTCTGACTTCTGTGTCCTTGAATATTTTAAAAAACTGTTTATATGGAAAATTAAAAAGAAACCAATAGAGAGAAGTTTTGAAACCTAAAAGAATAAAGGAACTATTCTAATTTGTTCATTACATGTATTTATGTGTGGGGCAACAAAATTATAGACACAACAGCAACAGGAAGAGGAAGAAGCAGGGAGTGGGGGGACGGAGAACATCACACCACTGAACGAGCATAGAGGTGAAAACCACGCTGCCTGAAAGGGAGAAGGGTGAACCAAAACTCACATGAAGGGACATCCCACACTTAATGCAGCACCCACACATAAGAAGCAGAGTACATCAACATCCAAAACAATGTGTCCAAACACAAACATTCGTACAATTGAACACAGCAGAGAAATGCACTTGCCTATGGCGGATAAGCATTCAAAAGCGTCAGTACGAAAGAGGCACATGAGAACGCATAGGTACAACCCAACAGTCTGGATGGGGTAGCAATTCACATATGGCCAGAGAGTGCGTGTCACACATTGGCATACAAATCCTGACACAACACACTTGGAGACAAGTGAAAATGTGGAAACTTTATTAAAAAAAGTGTGCCAGTGCAGCCAAGAGTAGTGCCACGATATGCAAACAAATGCAGCAGCATGCCTGAATAAGGAACATAGGAAAACATCCATGTTCACCTCGGGGTAGTCCATCACCAACACACGTCAGTGTCAAGCAGCGTTGGTTGTCCGTGCCTCAAACATATTTCGATGCCAATGCAGTCAGGTCATTCAACACAGGAAAGGGGAAAGGGTCAACCGTATCTACAACTCTACCATCCTGAACCCCCCTAAGTCACAATCATACACATAAGAAAGGGTGGAGAGACTAGAAAAACATGTAACACCGCAAACAAAGAAAATATAACTGTTTTGGAAACACTGCCCTCACTCACACACCGAAGTGTGTGACATTCTTCATTATCGGGTCTGCTTACAATACGTCCAGGTATAGCCACACTCTGGATGGAGCATCAGGGAGGGGATAAACATAAAAGACCAAAGGACACAAAACTAAACCAAACAACATATATATTGATATATATATACAACAAAAAGTGATCAGTGAATGTCACCCTGTGACTAGAACTGGTGTGCGACAAGTGCACTTAATGAGGAAGTGCTTTAAAACTGGTTTGAGGAAACCAAATAAACCTTTATTGATAGGTTCCACAACCAGGATTACAAAGAGAAAGATGGATGGGTAGTGTTTCAAAGAGAAGATTAGAGTTCTCAAAACAACCCTCCTAATACCGCTTGTGTCAACATGTTTCGACCGACTTACTGTGCCTTAAAGGTCACCCCGGTCTTCTTCAGGACGTATGTCATTACCAGTCCTTATGTTGGTCTAACCGTAGTTCAGTCAAAGTACCAAATAGCTGATCACACAAGATTAGTTTATCCTAGTCGTAAACTCGACATGGCGCCCTGCAGGAAGGTGTCCCAAGAACACAACTGTTCCGAGGGAGAGACCTCGCACAACTGCCTGCTTCCGGATCACCTGACTGACTAGGCTGCGAACCGGAAGCAGGCAGTTGTGCGAGGTCTCTCCCTCAAAACAGTTGTGTTCTTGGGACACCTTCCTGCTGGGCGCCATGTTGAGTTTACGACTAGGATTAGTCTTTTGTCTAATAAATTCTGCCTTGATAAGGCCACGTGGCAATGACTTATGGTGCAGTAAGTTAGTAGCAATTGAAGCGCTCAGCAGATATGCAGCCTGCGATGATACATGGTCCAGAAGGGTCGCACTGGGAGAAATGTCTTTTGTCTAATGAACTCTGCCTTGATAAGGCCAAGTGGCGATGACTTATGGTGCAGTGAGTTAGTAGCACCTGAAGCACACAGCATGCGTACATCCTGCAATGATACGTGGTCCCAGTGGTCAAAACTGGGAGCAATGTCTTTTGTCTAATGAATTCTGCATTGATAAGGCCATGTGGCGATGACTTATGGTGCAGTGAGTTAGGAGCACCTGAAGCACACAGCGTGTGTGCAGTCTGCGATGATGCGTGATCCAGACGGGTCGCACTGGAAGCAATTTCTTTTGTCTAATAAATTCTGCCTTGATAAGGCCACGTGGCGATGACTTATGATGCAGTAAGTTAGTAGCACCTAAAGCACACAGTGTGCCTGTACCCTGCGATGATACGTGGTCCCGGCGGGCCGCACTGGGGGCAATATGTCTTGCGAAGTGGACTGCATCATTGGCAATCACTACGGCATCTGAATTGTGAGCCCTGCTGTCCGCAGTCTAGATCGAAGGCAGTAGTCGATACAGACATAATCTGCAGAGCTGTGCCAATGGGTTCGCAGGGGGCCTGTGTCAAGGAGGCCCACGGTCATGGCGGCAGCCACATGTCAGGGTGAGGGCCACTGCTCTGGCAGACCCATTGGTCTTCCACAAGTGAACCATGCCCAAGGTCTGGCCTATTTATTCATATTCCAACACTTGAGTGGCATACGTTGGACCAGCCCACTCCGCTTCCGCTTTCAGGCGGGGGCAACACAGCTACATGACAAGATCTTCCCCACTGCCTGAGGTAACATGGTTGCGTCCACTGTGCACTACACTACAAGTATCAATAGTATATCTCCACATGGAGAGGTTTGTACTTTGCATAGTGAGTTCTGTGCAGCACATCAGCATTACACTTGGCATTCTGAGCATTATTATTGATGGGTGACTTGCCTCCTTCATATATAGTTGGTTGCCACATCTCCAAACATTCAGCTTTTGTGTGGCTGAGGGGCCATGGCGTTTTGGGAAGGTCTGTTATCCTTTTTTGCTCTGCCTCGGTGGTGGTAGGCGGGGGGGTCTTGGGGGGAGGTTCTGGCGGTGGTGGTGCTGGGTGTTGTGCCCTTATTGGAAGGCGGAGCTGCATGATCAGTAACTCAATCACGTGTTGGTCTTTAGATGTGGCTGTGAGTTGGATCCAATTCACGTAGTAGATAGTCGACCTCCTTACACCAGTGAAAGGTTGATGTTAATTAGTTACTGCTAACTCAGCTTATCGCCTGCTTTTTGGATCGCATTGCAGATTGAGCTGGTCATTGAAAGTGTGGGGAAGTGGTGCTGTTGTGTTTTTTTGCACTGGAAGGCCTACTTTGCATATCATTAGCGTTAGTTATGGTGATTTTGTTGGTGGAAGGTATTGATGGAAACGTGGTGAGATTTGCAATTTTTACCAGGTTGAGAATGCGATAATAATTAAAAAACACAGAAAAAAAGATAGGTTTATTGAACATTATAATTAGAAATTAGCATTTAAAAAACCTTTGAAATTCACTGAAAAAACCATATGTTTCAGGCATGTGATAGGTAGAAATTAGCATTAAAAAACCTTAGAAATTTATTGAAAAACCATAGGTTTTAGGCACGTTATAGTTAGAAATGAGAATTTAAAAAACCTTAGAAATTCACTGAAAAAAACCATAGGTTTCAGGGATGTTATAGTTAGTTGACATTTCACTCATAAAAAACCATAGAAATTCCCCTGTTATAGTTAGTTGAGCTAGCTATAACTCGTGCCCCGCAATGCACTGCTGATGACGTCACATATTACATCATTCATGACATGGTCAGTTGCATCACTGATGTCATCACTGATGACATTTCAAATGAAATCACTGATGACATCACTGATGACATCCTCCATGTGAAAATCTGATGCACCTCACCAGACCCTAACATAACACTTGATACACCCACACTAAAATACAGACTATAATTTTCAAAACCATGAACACACCGGTACCAGTTAGTACATATCCACTCTCTAATTCCTAGCTCTACACACAAGTCCATTAATTTATGCATCCAGTCACTCATACATACAGTCAGCCATCAACACAGCATTATCATATCCAGTCACATATCTATACAGACACTCACACACCGCCTCTCATTCATAGAGTTATTCACATACCTAGTCAGTAATGGAAATAATGAATCACACTTTTATTTACTCACCTGTACAGTTATACACATACCAGTCTGGGTAAGTCAGAGAAAGCACCTCTAAATTAGCCTGTGCTAACCCTCTGGTAGCTTGGTACAGAGCAGTCAGGCTTAACTTAAGAGGTAATGTGTAAAGGTTTTGTGCACAAAACGCACTGTACATGCTGTGGTGCACATGCCAGCTACATGACCAATGCAGGGTCCACTGGGCAAAAGTACCATAAAGTACCTTAATCCTTGTTGCAGCACAAGATGAGACCTACACAGTTGTGGTGGTGTGCCAGATATCCCCAAGCAACTGCAGCAATGTGCTGGTTTAGTTAAATGAAGCGCTGGTGCAGTTGTTCTGAATCCAATGTTCCGGGTTAATCTATGCTTCAGGGGTGAGGAGTCGAACTTCTCCATGCAGTGGCAGCAATGCATTGGTTCCGATGTGATGGTTCTGGAGTTGATGCAACAGTTCTGAGTGCAATGCACTAATCTGGTCTTCGCAACAGCGGCAATGTGTCGGCCCCCATCTCGCAGCAGGAGATGTGCTGATCCAATTGGGCCAATGGCATGGATGCACAGGTTCTGGACCCTGCAACAGTGGTGATGCATCAATCCTGATCCCGCAGTGGGAGATGTGTCAGTTCCAATCGGCACAACAGGCTCGATTCACAGGCTCTGGCAGATGTATCACTTTAAGTAAGTTCACTTAAATGGGCCCTGGGCTAGATTGGTAATACTTTGCAGAGCAAGACGTACAACAAATAAAGTTCAGGTGCTGAATAAAAGGTGAAAATGAAGACCTCAGAAATAGGAAGCAAGCCAACAAGCCCTTAGAGAGTCCTTAGGTTCTGGGTTGCAGAGATGCATGTCCAGTCCTACTCTCTCCCAGGCAATAAGCAGCAGGCAGCATGTCAACATGACAAAGCAGTTCATCAAAGTGGCAATCTCTCCTGGCAGCACAGCAGCAATTTTTCAAGGTAGAATGTCCTCATTTGTAGAAGTGTTCAGATTTGGTGGTGTCAGAAGTCCAGTACATATACCCTGCTGTACCTTTGAAGTAGAGAGACCCTGGCTTTCTTGCCCTGGCTCCAGACTCACTCCAGTAGGGTATGCAATCATTTGTGAGGGGACAGAACACAGCCCTCACCGGTGTAAAGTGTCAGCTCCTCCCTCCCTTCCTGCCCAGGATAAACCCATCAGTTACACCTAAACTTCCTTTGTGAGTGGGTGTCTAGAGGGAATGAAGAAAGCCAGTTGTCACCCACCCCAGATGTTTATCGCAGAGAAAGGCAGAAGATACCAAAGGGTTTAAGTAATTAAATGCACAATTTCTAAAAGTGGCATTTTCAGACCTGTAAATTAAAAACCAACTTGACCATCAGTTGTGTTTTTGAATTGTGAGGACATGGACACCAAATAGTTGGGTTCCCATCTCCTCCAAAATTATAAATTGAACCTATAAAATGTAATAAGGTTATCCCAATGTTATCCTATGCGAGAGATAGGCTGTGTAGTAGTGAAATCCAATCTAAGAGTATTTCACAGCCATGACCTGGTTGACCAACCTCTAGAAGGTGGCAGGGTCATTTCTCAACCCAAAAGGCATGACCCAAAAATGGAAGTGCCCCTCTGGTGTTGAGAACACTGACCTCTTTTAGGCCCCTCAATCAAGGCAATCTGGCAGTACCCAGATAATAAGTCAAATGTGCTGAGAATCTTAGAATCTCCAAGCAAATCTATTAGCTCATCAGCTTGGGGATAGGGTGTGCATCAGTCTCGGTGTCCACATTGAGGCCACAATAGTTCACACATAACTTGAGTTCAAGTGCAACACCTAGCAGGGCAGCCTTGAGGGCGGATACATCAGGGCTGGACCTAAGGCTGATGGGGGCTCAATAAACCCTAACACCATCATCTTAAAGACCTCCTCTTTGATGCTGGCACTCACCCTGTCAGATAACCTGTATATTGTGTTCTTTACAGGCATACTGTCCCCAATATCAATATAATGGGTGCTCCAAGTAGCTACCCATAGGGTAAGGGAGAATATTGAGGCAAACTGATCAAGCAACTAGTGGAAGTCTCTCTGTGATCTAGGGTTAGTGTAGAGGAGAAGCTCACATCCTCCACTGACTCTTCCTGCTCCTTGGAATAAAGGAGGTTGGCAAGAGGTTCGCTCTCCTCTTCAGTCCCATCATCAGTAATCAAGAGTATGGTAAGCTCAGACCTGTTGAAGTGGGGCTTGAAGTGATTGACATGAATGAACCTTAATGGGTTCCTGGAAGGTTTGAGGTCCACGAAGTAGGTAACATCAATATTGTTGCTCTCCTTCACTTCATACAGCCGTAGCCAATAGTATTGCGAGGCCTTGGGCCCCATGGGCTACATTACCCTTTTTGACCAGGCCAAAATTCAATTAGAGTAGTATTCTGGTCCTACCAGCATTTCATACTCTCTTGGCCAGCTTCCAGATTATCCCGTGAGCATTTCCAGAAGTGGGCTGCTGGTTGCAGAACACCACCATATAGCTAACTACATCCTGGGGTGGGTTCTTGGGAGCTTGTTTCCAGCCTTCCTTCACCAAAGTGAGAGGTCATGTCACAGGGTGTCCATTCAGAAGTTCAAAGTAGCTGAAGCCAGACTCCTTCTGTGGTACCTCCATGCAGGTGAGCAAAAGACATGGTAGGAAGACATCCCACTTACACTTCATGAGTTCGGGTAGACACAAAATCATGCCTTTAAGGGTACGGTTGAATCTTTCAACCAACCCATTGATTTGGGGTTGGTAAAAAGTAGAGAACTTGTAGGTTACCCCACACTCCTACCACATGGCTTTCATGTACCAAGACATGAAGTTGGTACCCCGGTCATATACCACCTTCTTGGGGTAAAGATCCCAATCAGTACCCTCACCATGGTAGGTGTAGATAGAGACCATAGAGGGATAGCTTCCAGGTACAGGGTGGTATGGTCCACCAGGACCAGAACCAATCTGTTGCCCATGGCTTTCTTGGGATCCAAAGGCCCTATAATGTTGATCCCAACCTGCTCAAGAGGGGTGCCAATGACAGGGAAAGTTAGCAGAGGGACCATACCCTTCCCCTCCCACTTGCCTGGAAGGTAGGACAGGTCCAACAGAACTGCTTCTGAGGCCTTCCTTATTTAAGGTCAATAAAAGTCTGTGATACGTCTGTGAAGGTTCTTCTCTTGCCCCAAATGACCTGTCAGTGGCACTTTATGAACCAGAACCCGTAGGAATTCCTTGAAGCACTGGGGTACCACCAACACACGTGTTGCACCAGGCTCAAGTGCCCTAGGCTAACTAAGCAAGAGATAATTCTCGCAGTAAATTAGGAGTTTGCCAGAGGCGTCACCAGCTACCTGGATCTAAGCCTGCTGCCAAAAGACCCAAAGGAGTATGGCACTCCTTCTTTGCCTTACAGAATTCCTCCCTGGTTCGACCTCTTTCCTGCTGCCAGTTAGACAGCTCAGCAGGTTCCCCAGTTCAGCCACATCCTCCCTTGTAGGTTCTAGGGTATCCCCCTCAGAGTCAATCTCCTCCCTGACCATGGGAGTTTCAGGATCCAGTTTCCTGCACCCTTTTCCTTCCTCTTCTTGGCAGGCACCTGGGCCATTCTTCCAGGCTTCAGGTCCTCTTGACAACCCTCACAGGCTGCCATGGAGTGTGTGGTTAGACACACCCACTCAGCAACCCCACATCTCCAAGTGTGACCTGAGCTCCACCTCCTTCCTGGAGCTATGATCCAGGTCTTTACAAATCAGACATTCCACAGCAGAGATGGACTCACAGCTAACCTCAAGGAGCCTGTGACCCACCCACTTGAAATGAACCAGAGCCACTGGGTCGGGGCTCTCATGGTTTTAAGCATCAAACACATGCTGAAACACATTTGGGACTACCTGCTCTGAAGACACTAAATAACACCTGATGGTTGTCATGCTGGTGCCTGTGCCTCTCAGAGCCTCTACCCTCTGCCCATTAATGGTGATTCACTCACTGTACTTCCTAGTATTGTCGGGCATGTGGGTTCTCTGCACCATCTCTCTATTACCCAGGGATGATAGGCTAACCTCTAACCTTTCCCCAAACCTTTCTGTGGCAATCTCCTCCCCAAGCGCTGCACTAGCCAACTCCAGTGACTGCCCACTGGTGGTGTGTATTACCAAACAAGGGTGCCCCAATATTTGAACCTGGGGTGATATATAATATTGCAAAAACAACAATAGTTCATGCAAGGCCAAAAACAAGAACTATTAACTAAAGTGAGTAGTAATCAATTAGCCTCTGGCATAATGGACTTTACTTGATAAATGCCGGAAGGGACACAGGCAGACACTGAAAAAAGGTTAATTTATTTATCAATATTTTCATAGCAAGTGGATTATAGATTCAGTGCTCACAAAAAAGTGAAAAGGAATGTGATGCGGTGAGCGAAAGAAATATTTGAAAACATACATCGCATTGACAACAAGAGCAAAAAATCCTAAAGACAAATTTTAAGCTATAAAGGTGTTATAGTTGTACAAGAGGTTGACGGCGTTTGGATCTCAGAAAATTGAGTTTTTCTTCAGGACCAGGTTGTGAGCATGTGCAATCTATAAGCTAAAGACAATGCAAAGTTCAAGTTTCATGAAGCAGTCCCGGAAATAATGCTCACTCATATTGTAGAACAAGAAACTAATTTCCTCAGTAGGAAATTCATTGACAGATATTTTAGAATAAACCAGAAAGCCAGGCTAGGAGAATGCAACTTATTTGAATTATATATAAAAAGTACCTGTAGAGAGAGTGAATCACACAAGAAAGGGAATAGTGCTTTGAAGTCCAAAGTGCCTAAGGAGTAGAAGGATATAGCAACAAGGCGGTTGCAAGTAACGCACCAGCGTCTCTGCTGGGTGAAAAGTAGTAATGCTAGTAGAATGTGAAACACTAACTTAGTGTACCCGTTTGTTTCGTATCTAATTCTGGTCGGGCGAGGTAGAGGGATAAGCCAGGGCCTAAAGGGATCAGGGCCCAAAGGGATCGGGCAAAGAGCAGAGCAAATACCAGATACAATTTCCAACCATGGGAATGACAAACGAGACAAATGTTTTACCAATGGGGGTACCAGTATTAGATCTACCTTTCGTGGACCTTGTGCTCACAACTAAGGTAATCTGCATCTTTTTAATTTGTCGAAATACTTTGTTATCCTCCACTAAGATTGCTCTACTGGGCAGAGGCTTTATCTTAATCATCACTGAAAAACCCAATTAGTTGGCACTTCAGAAAGCAATTTTTCATTCTTTGGTAAAATCAAATTGAAATCCTTTTTTCAGGATAACGTTATGCGTCCTAAATCGGATGTCTCAGGACTAAGCCCAAAATCCACTTTCCATCCATTGACTAGCTCTATGCCTCCTAAAATCCTCACTATTGAACATTTATTTGGTGTTGAAAGATCTCGAAAACCAGAAAATGAATACAGCGTTACACAATACAACATCAGCCTTGAAGAAAAAAAGAGTCTTTTTAGCCTCACGTCTTTGGAGGATATAGTCATAAAACTTAGTAACAAAGGTGGATATAGTCATAAAGCTTAGTAACAAAGGTGGAGGCATAGTGATTAAAAATAAAGCAACAACAAGAAGAAGGGTCAAGGTACACAAGTCCTGCACTCAACAACACAAAGCTATAAAGTGGTGCCATAGCCCAGAGAAGTGACCCCTCTACGTCTCCATAAAGGTAAATAATTCCCAAGACAAAGCACAAAACAATTGTACCTGTGCCTGGTTTTGTAATCTATAGTGTACATATAAGCACAACAGAACAATATCTTCTCAAACAACAAATATGAGTTGTTTCTTCTTTGAATTTTGTTTTTATTCTTCATTCTTTATTCATTGTTCTTTTCTTAAAAGACATTATGTGAATAGTAGCCGACACGTTTCGCCCACCTGGGACTTCTTCAGGGCTACAAAATATATACAAAACATAAACTAAATTTACAAAATATACAAACTTTGAAAACCAGATATATTTACACTGTACACAGAAACAGACATTGCACAGTATATCAATATAAGTCTATACAATCCATACATTCCTATATTACAGTAATTATTTCCTTCAAATTCTAAACAAGTGTGTCTATATACATGTATATACCGGGAGAAAAACAAGCTCATGTATGTTAAAAAACATTATTGTTTACAGTCAATCCTTATAATGTTCATATATAAGGTTAACTAATAACCTATAGTTCCTGAGCAAAGATGCCTCAACATATCTGGTAAAAAGAGGGCTCTATACACACTGAGCACATAAAATGACGCAATCACTACTATGAAAGTTATACAAATTTCACTGTGTACTTTCATACCTTAGCATGCGTGAAATGTATTTGCATGTTCTTCAAGGTGTGCCTTCTAGTAGAAAGTCAATGGTATTGTCGAGGTATCTGTAAGAGTATTAAAATAAAGATCTCACCATGCTAGTTCCCAAAGTAACTTTCAAGCATTATTCACAAATGGTAAACATTTTGGACAACAGGTGCCTAGCCATTTAAACCATATCTAGAGGTGCTATAATATTTGCACTAATCAGGGCAATCATTATATATATTCAGAACAAAGGTACCCCAAGGAATAACTGCTTCAAAAACAAACAACAACAATGATTGTAGTCCCTTATTCTCACATGCCATTCATAGGCTGGCATGTTTAGGTGATATTCATGCATGAATTCATCAATTGACTCTTTACATATGTTGTTGTGTAAGTCCCATTATTATGTGATTTCAATGATAACACCATGTATAGAACAACAAAAACACAGTGAATAAAGATAGACAAAACCATAGACAAACACAATTCTAGTATTGAATCCGGTGTGTCTGCACATCAACCGGGTTCATGATTGAAAAAGAATAGAAGGGATCCAAGGTCTATTGAGGACTGGATTGAAAACGTCATTTTTTATGGTTGATTCATTGATTATGTTTTTATGATTTGGAAGGACAGTAGTGAAGAACTCCATGCTGCCAGTGGTCTTCCTAAATTTGGTGAAATGGTAAAGGCTAGACACAATTACAGACAAGACCACAACTTCAAGAAAAAATCGAAGAAGAAACTACTCATATCGGCTGTTCAAGAAGATACTGTTCTGTTGTTCTTATATGTACAACATCAATTACAAAATCACAGTTACAATTGTTTGGGAAGTTGAATGCTGAAACATTTTTTGTGATTCAAGATGATACTACCTATGACAATGAAATCTTTCACCAGCTTGGCAATTCACCACACTATAAACCTCTTGTTCACAACCCTCTCCTTGAAATAAAGAAGTTGATTCTGACAATCACTAAGGAGGCGGAAGAAATTGGATTCATCAGTCATAATGAATATCTGTTCCTTAATAACAAGACCCCCTGCACCCCTGTGTTATAAACCCTGCCCAAAATACATAAGAGATAGGCGGCACTGCTGGGGAGCCCTATTATTTCCGGTTGTGGTTCCATTTTGGAGCCACTTGTCTTATATATTGATTTCCTCATCCGTGACCTGGTCCAGACTACTGCATCCTATGTCAAAGACACTACTATTTTTTATAAATCTGACCGATCTAGAATCATGGAACCCCAACAGAAACTCCTTGACACTTTGGATATAGAATCCCTCTATACCAACATACCACAAGAGTATGTTGTTCTACATTATGAGTGAGCATTATTTCTGGGATCACTTCAGGTACTTACTCAGCTCCTTTGCTGAAGGAAATACACTGGCTGCTAGTGAAGAAGTGCTCCTACTTTAGTATCTATTGCCTTACATACAACGCCTTACAAGGCAAAGGTCCGCTATACCTCCTGAACAGCTTATTCTCCTAGCAGCAAACTCATATCAGGAATGATATTCTCTTAACTGCCCCTAAAATCACTTTCTGACAGGCTTTCCATGTCAGAAAACCCGACATGGAAAGCCTGTCGGAAACTAACATCATAATCCCGATTGCAGAAACGCCATCGGCACAGGATTATGGTGAGTTTCCGACTGCCATCGGAAGCCAGCTGGAATGACCGGCCAGTTTGAATTTCAACTGCCATAATCCTAATACAACTACTTAAAAGTAATAGCCAAATTTATCTTCTAAAATAAATATTAAGCTAACAAAATCTTAAAAAACAACAACATACTTTTAACACATGAAACTAAGTGTCTATGTATATATATGTATATATCACTCCAACTCGCCTTCACTTCTTTCTGTGCTCGAACAGACAAGCGTGGACCCAATCTTTTCAGTGCATTATTTTATTTCGCCAATGCGGCCATAACGCATTTCAAGAGATCCCTCCCTTGATCACATGACAACCCTTTGGCTTTTTGCTTCGCTTTTTAAAGTGCAAGTGCAGTGCAACAATCAATAAACATAGAGGAAATACTACCAGTTAATACATTTCCTTGGTAATCTTTTCATGAAATACAATTTCATGTAAAAATATTAGCATAAATGCTTAAAAAAACCATGAATTTCCAACTATGTTACAAAATAGTGAGACCTATCCAAGTGTTAACTAAAGTAGTGCAATGTATATCAAAGTGAATAAAATAAGTTTTAAAACCGTAGTCAAAGTTTTATGGTTCTTAGTAAAGTGACATATATACAAAACTGTTATGAATTTTAAAGTGCAAATTTTGGCTTCAGGATATAATATATTCATTTCACATCATAGGCTGATCCATCCGAAAATCACTATTAATAACTAGAAGTATAAAAATATACTTTCTACTTAATGATTTCTAAAATCAATCCTTAATATATTAAATATATAAATATCATTGTCCTAAAATCTGTTCTACAAATTAAAATATCATATCAGGCGGACATAGTGAACGTTCTAAATTTCATTGATTGTAATACCCACAAGCTTTTCATTTCAGAGTCAATAGATGATTATTTACAAAGAATATATACATTGCAGATTCCAACCTTATTCAGTTAACCTGCATATTTTATAAGAAGGTGTACACGTCTTCACTGGTATTCAACCCATTTGGGTACATGGAGTCAAATCCCAAAATATATGTTGTTTCCAGACTCCTCAACCTAGACTCCCTGTCACCTCCTCTTCTCTGCGGTGATATAGCATCAATTACATAGTTTTTCAGATGTTTTGGATCGCTATTATGTCTGAGTTTGAAATGCCTTGCAACTGGATAACTCTCATCATTGTTGCAAATAGCACGAATATGCTGCAAAATCTTCTTATGTGCCGGCAATTTAGTGCTTCCTACATATTTTAGATTGCAGCTGCAGGTAAGCACATAAACCGCGAAATCAGATTTGCACGTAAGGTGTTGATTGATTTTGCTAACTGCAGGATTAAATGCAGTTATATAACTGGTAGTGTTTATACCATATTGCATGCCTTACAAACAGAGCACTTGAAGAACCCTTTTCTCTCCATTAACCAAGAGCTCTTTGTTCTTGTATCAATACTCCTCCTAACCAGTGATGCACCCATTCTACACGTTTTTCTGAAGGTGACTGTTATTGGGCAAAAGCTCCCCTATCACTGGATCACTCTTGATGATATATATATATATACATATATACATACATACAGGCAAGGACGCACTAAGGCAGCCACTGGAAAATACCTATTTATTCAGTAAGCCTGTACCAGGCAGGATGAGTCCTTTCACAGCTTGAAGTTGATCTTAGCCTGATGCGTTTCAGCGCTCATTCCACTTTCTTCAGAGGCACAACTATTAAATCCAGAATGAGATCAGCTGCTCGTTTAGACACACCACATGTTTTATAGTCTACTGCCCGCCCTCTGTTTGACTTGCATTGGTTTCTGAGCATTGTAGTGTATGCCTCGCATTACAACTCCAAATGGATGCAGCAAAACACGCTGTGGATCACAGTTCAAAGCCCCACAATGGGCCTCATTATGCTTTTACAGTCCAAAATCCTCTTAGTTGTCCCACAGATGCTGCTTGGTCGGATTCCCAAACCACGTGGCCCCCAGTTATTACGGGGTGGTGTTGTCCTTTCATGGCAGGGCGCTGTGTCAAAATTAAAGCTCCAAAGTTACCCTCTGCAGGCAAAGATGAACTCAGACAGCCACTGGAAAAAAACCATTTATTCGGTAAAGACTGTACCAGGCAGGGTGATTCCTTTCACAGCTTGAAGTCGATCTAAGCCTGACGCATTTCAGTGATCATCGCGCTTTCTTCAGAGGCTCGACTGTCAAATCCAGAATCAGATCAGATGCTCGTTTAGACACATACTTTTTAATAGACTATTGCCCGCCCTCTGTTGGACTTGCGTTGGTTTCTGGGCATTGTACTGTGTGCCTCGCATTACAACTCCAAATGGATGCAGCAAAACACGCTGTGGATCACAGTTCAAAGCCCCACAATGGGCCTCATGATGCCTGTACAGTCCTAAATCCTCTTAGTTGTCCCACAGATGCAGCTTGGTCGAATTCCCAAACCACGTGACCCCCAGTTATAACGGGGTGGTGCTGTCCTTTGACCACAGGCCGTTGTGTCAAAATTAAAGCTCCCTCTAAAGTTACCCTGTGCAGGCAAGGACACACTCAGTCAGCCACTGGAAAATAACCACTTATTCGGTAAAGACTGTACCAGGCAGGATGATTCTTTTCACAGCTTGAAGTTGATCTTAGCCTGACGCGTTTCAGCGCTCATCGCGCTTTCTTCAGAGGCTCGACTATCAAATCTAGAATCAGATCAGCTGCTCATTTAGACACACCATGTTTTAATAGTGTATTGCCTGCCCTCTGATGAACTCACATTGGTTTCTGGGCATTGTAGTGTGTGCCTTGCATTACAACTCCAAATGGATGCAGCAAAACATGCTGTGGATCACAGTTCAAAGCCCCACAATGAGCCTCTTGATGCCTGTACAGTCCTGTTATGTTATGTTATATTTAGATTTGTAAGTCAAAAAGGAGATTCCCTTTGGGCGAATGAACACAAAACAGCTAGTTCTTACGGACCAAACAAATAAAAGTACATCAATACATAACACATGTATTGATGTACTTTTATTTGTTTGGTCCGTAAGAACTAGCTGTTCTGTGTTCATTCGCCCAAAGGGAATCTCCTTTTTGACTTATAGTCGTTCACGGAACCCCGTCCCTTTGGTTTTGGGGTCCCTCTCTCTTTTATTAGATATTTAGATTTGTATCCCGCACTGTTAGTCAAGACTGTCCTGGCGAGTAGGGGAACAACATGCATGTAAGACAGACAAGGTAGCTAGGCCGCTTGTTGGAAAAGATGCGTTTTGAGTAATTTTTTAAAACTATTCAAGTTCGTAGTGTATCTGAGTAGGTCAGGTAAATCATTCCACATGGAGACCGCTCTCACCGCCAGGGAATGACCCCCGAGGAGCACCCTCTTGAATCTGGGGACCAATAGACGTCGGAGCGTAGCTGAACGAAGCTCACAAGCTGGCTGGTAGAATGTGAATCTGGCCCTCAGATAGGATGGACAGGGGCCATGTCAGGCTTTGTGAGTCATTACCAGAGCCTTAAAACGCACTCTTTGGCCACGGGGACCCAGTGAAGCTCACGCAGCTGTTTACGAACACTTAACCTCTTGGGTATATCAAAGAGGAGTCTCACTGCCGCGCTCTGAACTACTTGCAGTTTGCGTATCAGAAAGTCAGGGGTGCTGATGTATAGGGAATTTGAATAGTCCAGGCGTGAGAGAATAAGTGCCCTGGCTACTGCCTCCTTAGCAACTTGGGGAAGAAGGGGAAAAAACTTCCTGAGGTTCGCCAGGGTGCCAAAGCATGTTCCCACCAACCTCATGATTTGATCGCGAAAGCACAGATCCGCACCAAACCAGATCCCCAGGTTTTTTGCTATCCCGCAATCTCCCTTTGGACAAGGTATATTTTTAGGCCAGAGTGAATCCTTAAAGTTCACCGGGAATTTTCCGTACAAGAGAATCTCGGACTTATCCTCGTTGCACTAAATCCGCTTAGTTGTCCCACAGATGCAGCTTGGTGAATTCCCAAACCACGTGGCCACAAGTTATAAGGGGCGGTGCTGTCCTTTCACGGCACGGCACTGTGTCACAATTAAAGCTCCAAAGGTCCATTGTGGGGCTTTGAACTGTGATCCACAGCATGTTTTACTGCATCCATTTGGAGTTGTAATGCACTCTTTGCTTTAAGTAGTGTAAATCCATTCAGTAGTTTTTGAAATATTAGAGGAGAAACAAATATCGATTTTTGGGTGGAGCCTAACCACACATCTCATCGTGAGATCTGATTGGCTGTCAGCACTTCATCCAAGAAGTGTTGGCAGCTTCTTGGGACCAATATACATGATAGCACAACATTAAAATGCATTGTAGTGAATGGAAGGTATTTAAGGTCACCAAAAGAGACCGTATAAGGGTTGATAAAAGGCTTTAGTTACATTATATTTCATTTGTTGATGGTACCATACTAATTGTAGGAATTGTGGTGTATTCTAAGGTGATTTTACCCTGTGAAAATGCCTTTTGCTGGGATATCATGAATCGTATTTGAGAGAAAACAATTTTATCATGTTTTTCCCATTGAGGTTGGAAGTTGCTCCAGAAGCTAAAATGAGGGCATATTTTCGGTCAATTCACATTATATTTCTCAGTCATTTGAGAATGAAGCCTGACATTCTCTGTAAAATATGTACATCCAACAAGGGCAGACTCTGTCAGTTGATTCCCTTTTTTTAAAATAATAATAATCTTTATTTAGATATAAAACATATCTTTAAAAGAATTTACAAGTTCACAGCCTGACTAAATATTAGGTTAAGAACTTCTAGAAGATAGCAACACAGATATTGATAAAAAAACACAATCCATTTCCAATCGTTATAAAAACAGGGATTTTGTCTCATAAAATGTTTTTAGAATCACAAAAGTTAAAACAAAGCACCAGTTTACATTGGGTATCGCCAGATTATGTTTGACCTTACTGAGGATAATGCCAGTTTTTACTGATTACAATGAGAGAAAAAGATTAAGCACTTTAACATGGCCTCCTTAAGTTAAAGATGTAATATGCTTGCTGAACAAATTTTGTAAATTTTATATTTAGCACTGTGTTTTCTGGATTTACAGCTGCCATGATGGCTTGCCTGCAAGTCCGAACCCCCAGCCTGTTCCATTCTAATTTTAGTCTGGACCTACGTTCTGTATTAAGAGCTGGGCAGAGGCAACTTACATGCAACATGGTTTCCGCTGTTTTCCCACACCCTCTGCAGGAAAGATCTTCCAATGTACGTCGCCATGGTGGTAGGTCCTGCAAGAAACGCCAGTCCCCCATTCGGATGGCAATAAAGCCGCGTTTCAAGTATAATGGGTATGTGCTAGCCAGATAGCAAAATGGGTCTGGGTGTCTGTAGGAATTTATCATGGCCCAGGCATGACTACGTTTTAGAAGAAGTGCTTTATCAGTAAGACAGAAGGTCATTCTCACGCATTTTTTTATAGCTTTTTTAAAAGCTATCTGGCCTGGGTTTAGAGCCCACAGATCGCTTGCTGACATTTGCTTAATGGCGTCTGTGAAAAGGCGTCCGTACAAACCCCCCGGTTAATCTGGCTGATTTCTTGCCAGACAAGGGATTCTAAAGTGCCTGGCTCAGCTTGCCTTAACTTGTGACATAGGTTAAGGTATGCCCCATTGGCAGAGGCCTCGTAGTTTAACAGCCCCATCTCCAACCTCATCTGTGCTGCTGAGGCGTTGTTTGGCAGCCGGAGCACCCTTTTATAAATTTTGGTTGTCTGTTGGTTCAGGGTTGGGTTCATTTTGCCACAAAAAATCTCAATGCCGTAGGATAAAGTAGTGCCAACCTTTGTTCTCAATACCTCCAAGAGGGGAGCTAAGGTTGGACCGGAAAGATCTTTCGCAAGTTTACCTAGTGAGACCATTAGAGTCACTGCTTTGGCTCCGATCTCTCCTCGCTGTTTTTTGTAACCACATTTTGAGTCCAGGTGGTCGCCTAGGTATTTATAGGACTGGACAGTTTCTAGACTGACATTATTGAATGACCAACCGCCCCCTGTATTTAGTTTCTTGCCGAATGTAACTACTTGCATTTTCTTTAGGTTAACCTCGAGTTGGTTGTTGATCGTATAATCAAACAGTTTGTCGAGGAGTCTTTTTAACCCTACCCTGGTTAAACTAAAGAGAGCCAAGTCATCGGCATATAAAAGATTGCTTAGGGTCATGCCACCCACCTTCGGGGAGGGACTGTTAATGTCGTCTAGGGCCGCCGACAGGTCTGCTTCAAATAGATTAAAAAGAAGAGGGGCCAGCACACAACCCTGCTTCACTCCTCTGGTTGTCATTATTTTACGTGAGAGGTGTGTGCCGGTCCCCAACTTCACCCGCACCCACGTTCTGGTGTGGAGCTGAATAATTCCCTCTAGTAAGTTCTCTGGGATCCTCCGCATCTTTAGTTTGGCCCATAGGGCCTCCCTGGGGACTCTGTAAAATGCTGCTTTGAAGTCGACAAAGCAGCAATGAACTAATCTTGAAGTTACCACTGCCCTGTCGACTACGGTGGATATTGCTAGCAAATTGGTACGGGTTCCTGAATTCGCCACAAACCCTGTCTGGTTCATTGGCAATAGCTTATTGTCCTTTACCCATAACCTTAGGTCCTCTAATAGGAGACCTGCATAATGCTTTGCTTCAATGTCCAGGAGGGCAATGAGTCTGTAATTGCTCGGTTGTGCATGGGATCCGGATTTATAAATCGGGTGTATTATGGCTCCCCACCATGACTCTGGGATTGTGGATGTTCTTAATGCGTAGTTGAATAGATTGGCCAATGTTCCCGACCAGAGGGCGATATTTGAGGTAAACAAAGTCTGTGGCAGGCCGTTTGGGCCTGGCGCCCCATCCGATCTTGCTTTTAACAATAGTTTTGAGACCCTTTCCTGTGTTATACTCCATGTGGGGCCATGCCCTTGGCTATTCTCAGTTACGATGATGTTTCCGATGGAGCTTGGATAATCAGGGGACTTGAAGTGGTCGGATAGGAAATTGGCCCAGACTGTTTCCGGGATATTAGCCGATCCCGTACACACTGTTCCTAAGCTGGTGTGGTTAATAAGCGCCCGGAATTTTCTTGAATTTTTTTGCTTAATTTCCCACACCAGTTTACTCCAGAATTGATTTTCATGTGCCCGTTTGTCCTTTTTAATCGCTCGCATGAGTGATTTTTGCGAGATTTGATAATTGGATATGCACTCACTGTTTCCCGGGGATCTGGCCAAAGCCCGCAGGGCCTTATTTCTTGCTTTCTTTAGTGACTTTGTCGTCTGAGATAATGTGAATTGATGCGTCGGAGTTACCCTTTGAGCTTGGTGCCTTGCAAGAAACAGATGAATCAGGTGGGAACATAACGTGGACCATAGGTCAATTGGACTAGCCTCTTGCTCCTGGCCCAGTCTTATTATGTCCGAGCTTGCCCGAAGAATATTCAAGCTAAATTCTTCTGTCCACTTTAGGCGCTTTAGGTTTTCTGTGTAGGTTCCCTGAGTTGTCGATGGAGCAGTTTTGTGATACTCTGGGTTTGTATTAAAGGCTGTGACCTGGGGCCTATGATTACTTTCAGTTCTTGGATGTATTCTGAAGTCAATAATGCAATTTAGCAGGGGTGCGGTACAAATCGTGTAATCCAGATACGATTGCTTTGAGCCATTTGACCATGTCCACTTAGGTGGAGTGTCCCCAGCTGTTCTGCCGTTGATAACAAGGTAACCTGCACTATAAAATTGGCTCACACATAAGTCGCCTAGGTTACTTTGAGTTTGTATTAGCAGTTTGGTTTGCATTGTGACCTCGGTAATTTTGATTAAGGGGGGGCCGTTGTTGTGTGCTGCGTTCCCCTGAAACAGATAGGTGTCAAAATCCCCAGTAACTATACAGTCTGAATTGGGTTGGTCCGTGACTATGTCGTTCATGATCTCAGTTAGACGAGTCAGGTGGTCCTTTTTGGTACGTGTACTGGGGTTAATGTACACATTTAGGAGAAAGAGGGGACAATGTTTCCGCCAGGGTTAGATCTTGACCCCTAAGGCCCAGTCTTCCTTGAGGGGCCATCGTGTGATTTGAGCTTTTAAAGAGTTTGATACGTAAGTTGCCAGTCCGCCTTTTGAGTGTCCAAAGCGGCTGTCCCTGGTTGCTGGATTCCATATCTCAGTGAACCCAAGCACTGGGCATCCCTGTAAAGCCCAGGTTTCCTGTAGTGCTATTACTGAATGATTTCGCAGGAAAGTTTGTATATCTGGGTCCCCAATTTTTTGATGCAAACCGCTTATGTTCCAGGAGCATAATAGAGTAATTTGTTCCGATGGTAAATTAGATGCTGCTCCTGACAGGGAAGACTGCACTGGAATTTTTGTGCCGGTAAATATGATCATGGGATTATGTGGTCATTCGTACCTTTTGGATGATAAAATTGCTGGGAGCCAGTCCCATCTTTTACCAATGACTTTGGGGGCTACATCTCTGGGTTGAATGTTGCCATCTCCTTCTGGCCCTGGGGCATTTTTTAGAATTGAGTAGGTTTTTCTTGTCCCTTCTGCCTTATTATCCTGGTTTTTTGAGGTGGTGTTAGCTGGTTAAGGAGTGTAATTGGGTAGCCCGGCATGGAGTATGGATAGACTCGAATACCCCATTCCCTTAGGATTGCTTTGTTGTTCAAGAACGTGGATGCCCACTTTGCCTCCTTAAATGTCACCAGAGTTACTTCCGATAATTGTGTTCCTCTTGGCGGGAGGAACTCAATAGCCTCAATTTCGTCCGATACTAAACCCGTGAGTCCGGGAATCCCCTCTGTCAATTTGCGTATGTTTGCTCTATTGAGGATGTCGTGACGGCCCTTGGATTTGTATTCAGGGGCTAGTATGATGTAAGAGTGTGATGTAGCATTGGCACTCTCAGTATGGTGGTGGCACATTATGTTTTTGTTGGCTGTCGGTCCTTCATTATGCTTGTTCTCCTGAGCTGTCAGGTTGATCCTGATCTTTGGCGACTGGCGGTGATTTATGGGATGGTCTGGTCTCTGATTGTGGATCGTTTTAGTCAAATTCTGACCCATCATTATAACGTCATCCTGGGCTGGAGATGTAATGTGCCCTGTTTTTGGTGACACTTGCTTGGGTATCTTTGAGTCTGAGTATCCCTTTTTCATCTTTTGACGTGTCCTTATTTACTAATGCCGGACCAGGTTCTTTTTTGGCTGCTCGCATTGACGGATCACTTGTTTCCTGGGAGCTCCCCATCATAGATTGATTGTTAATTGCTGATGGGTCCTCTTTTGGGTTGGGCATGGCAGGGTTTCCTGACAAAGGTGGTACGTCTGTCGTACTCGGAGCCCGTTTGCTAGGTGCTATTGAGAAAAGCGGGTAGTATCCCGGTTTAGAAGCAGTTGTTAGTGCTTTGGCCTTATTTCTTTGTTTGCGTTGGCGCTTATGTTCTCTTTTGCTTAACTGGGGTTCAAACCCTGGCTGTTTGTCCTAGGTAGTGAGAGCCAAGCATTGGGGGCTATCCAGTGGGCCCTTCGGGAGATTGGCCAAACTGGTGGTACCTCTATATGGCGACCCCATCTTTCCCTGCTCGGCATCTGCCTGGTCAGGTTGGTCCCTTGCCTGGTTTGGGCTAAGGTCGGTGCCCTCAGTTGACTTAGTGCCTTCTTTGGCATCTGGCTGGGAAATGGCATAGTCCTGGGTCAGATATGGTGACTTTTGAGTTGAAACTCCCAGTGTGGTGCCTGGGTTGCTGCCCCTCAGCATCCTTACCTCCTTTAGAACACTGGCCAGGTAGTCAGGGAGCAATGATAGTGAATCAATTATTGGGGAGCAGCAGCATACCGACTGAATTAGTTTTGTCGACGCTTGGGCACCCATAATTAGTTTATTCAGTTGGTCTAATTTATTGTCTATCCCTGCCGTAAATACAGCTAGCGTATTTAGGAGATCAACCTGTACATCCAGTTTGTCCGAATGGTAGTGTAGGGCGTTGACTGTTTGTTGAAATGTCTGCAAAAGTTAGGGCCAAACGCTGGTGGCTGTGTAAGTATTATGATTGGGGTTTAAAATGGTTGGGGGGTCATTTGCGGGATTTTGGGTATCTTCAAAAAAAGTAGGACAGGTCTGCTAGCAGCTGGTCACTTGGGTCGGTTTTATTGGGAGTCTTTTGGGACGGGGGCATTGATGGTTCATATGGTACAAATGAATGCAGAACCGTGGGCAATGGACTTGGCTCCATCGGTTGAGCAGTAGGTGTACTAATTAGATGAGGAGTATAAGCAGCACTATTGCTCAATGCAGTGCTTTGGGCGTGGACTTGGGCATAGATTAACTTCCAATGTGGGTCCGGCAGGTCATCTGTTACGGTGACTGGTTCTTTTCCTTGGAAGGTTACCAAAGGGCATTGTTTCTGGGTTTTTGCTGTGGGACCTGTCAATGTTTCGAGTGGGCTCGTTGATGGAGTTTGCGGCAGGAAGCCGCCCTAGGTGTCTGCCCCCAGATGGACCGGTTGCTGGACCGAGGTATCACCCAAGGGTATGTCCTCTTTACGATTGACATTAGATGATTCTGGATTGGCACCACCCTGACTTCCAAGACCTTCAAGACTGGACAGTGGTTTAATTGGAGTGGCGCCAAAGGGGAATACCTCTGTGGCTTGAGTTGACTTATTATATTCACCTTCCCTTGTCTGAGCATTCGACTGTTGTTGAAAATAGGAAGTTGATTTCCACTCCCAAAGCAAATTCCCGCTCCTGGTTAGCTCCTGGGGCTGAGGATGTTGAGCGATTTTAGATGTAGTTAAAAAATTGTTTGACAGATCCAACTGCTTTCCTTCGTATGGTTTGGTCTTGGGCGTAACCTTTTGGGAAGGACCGCGGCACCGTGCAGGTGGGATTCCGTCCGCTGATAGTATTTCACTGGCTGGGTGGAAGGCCGTGGCCGATGTCAGTTGCCTGGTCCTTTTTCGCTTTGGGACCGATGCTGCCTTCCTTACTTTCCCAGACCTCATCTTTATTGTGACTTTTTGTTGCAACTCTGCTCTTCTGCTCTTCACGCCGAGGATTAGGTTCAGGTGGTCCTCGGCAGAGTTCAATAACCTATAAGCAAGGCTGTGTTCACTAGTAGCAGAGTTGTATAGGTCTGGTTGTCTGGCACTCGGCTTGTGTGGTTGATTTGGTTGATTTGGTTTTCCCCCCTTCTGTCTTCTGTTTTCGCCTACTGTGGGAGTGGTGTGGTGAGGCTGGACGGGTGTGAGCCGAGAAAGGGAGTATAAAATGGAGAAAGAGCTTTTACGAAAGGGGACAATGTGGAGAAGGAAGTCCCAAAAGGTAGATAACTGGGGAAATGCTTCTGGTCTGGTCTGGTCTGGTTTTTTAACTTTAACTCACACCCTTAGAATGAGGTCCAGGGGGGTAGGGTTGAGTTTTGAGATTAGTGAGTAGCAATAAACTGCACGCAGCTCGCCGTTCCTTATGACGACGAAATAATTATTACCCCCAGAGGGTGAAGAAATTACTCACCCCAGAGGGTGAAGAGATTACTCACTGAGTCTTGGCGCTCCAACTTATGTCGCCCAGTGCTGCTGCTAAAGCCCCACGCTGCCTTTGTCGCTCCCACGGCTCCTTGCTGCTGCTGAGTCTGCTGCCCACTGCGCTGGGTGGGGGAAAGCTGAGCTTGGCTTAAGCTGGCATAAGCTGACGTTCCTGAACTCCTGGGCTCCACTCAGCACGCGGTACCTCACAGCCACTGCTGCACTGCTGGCGCCCACAGCCGTGGTGTGTGGCTGATTGGGGGTGGTTCTAGTGGGGCTGGCGAGGGCTAGATTAAGTGATCTCACGCCCCTGGCCCCTGGGCCCTGATGGCTCCCGGCTGATGCTACCTCCACTGCCACCGACCGGGCTGTTCTCCCGAGGCTCACTCCTCTCCCGCGCGCATCCACCGGCACAGGGCTGGAAGCAGGGGTGGCAGAAGTGCTTGAAACTCCTATGGGTCACGGCTCACGGCTCACAGTCAGGGCACCGCAGCTACAACAGCGCGGTTTGGCTCGGCTCGGATCAAACACCGGCTTGAGCAACACACAACACGCCGCAGCCGCCGCCTCTGCCGCTCGGCTGCCTCGCTGCCTCCCTCACAGAACGTTGTTCTACTGCAGCTCCCCAGAGTGTTCTAAAGAACAACTAGAGTGCTAACAGTCTTACTAATGATAAAAATATGGCACACCTGAAGCCATCTTGATTGGAATAAACTGGTAACACTTAAAACATTTATTTAAAAAGGTAGACAATTAGGCGGTTCATTTTGCCAAAGGAATTATGATTAGTGCTGCAGAAAAAACAATTAGGGCACATTTTGAGTGACTTCACAAATCCTCTTCTAGTTCATTATAAAATTCTGACATGCAGACTGAAACATGCACTTTCAATACCAGCAGCAGCTCCCAGTTAACTCCCTGGTGAGCAGTAGCTTTACAACAGTGATCTAATGAGCTACTAGAGTGCTAACATTCTGAATTTATGGCAAATCTGTGACACACCTGAATGCCTACTTGATGGAATCAAAGTAAACAACTGAAAGCATTTCCTACTGAGGAGACTGGAGTAAATGAGGAAATTCGGAAACTTCATAACAAATATGACTCCCAAGATGGCCATCAGAGAAAAAAGAGCCCAAAAGTAGTACAAATATCACCCAGATGTAGCCCACTGTGAGGAGGATCCCTTGAGAGGAGAGACACTTACCAGACTAGCACCAAGGGGGGGCCCACAATCGCGGGTACTGACTCCGCGACGACATGCTGAATTACACCATTCATACTCCTCTACTCTGTTTTCACAGGGATGCGTCAACAGGCATAACCCGGAAGCACCACCCCCGCAAACCGGAAGAGGAAGCGCTAAACCAATGAAAGACAGGCAGGTTCAAAAAGGAGGCGCGGAAAGCCTTAAGGAAGCAGGAAGACGCCGAAGTGGAGTAGACGAGCGAGAAGACGCGGGACCCGAGAGAAGTAGCGAAGACGCAGGACCCGAGGAGGAAAACGAGGGACCCGACTTACCGGACGCCAGAACAACAGGGAACCCAGAAGAAGGCGAGGAAAGCTGGTACGAGGACTGGTGGTGTCTGGAGGATGCATGGGAGTGGCCGTAACTCAGGAGAGTTACAGCAGAGCCGGTGAGTACTAACGGCTCGGGGTTTCTGAGAAGGGGGGAGGGAAGAAGAGAGAGGGAGTACAAGGGGGGAGAAAAGCGTGAACAGGAGGACACTGAATGCTAGTGTGACGTCTCTTGTTGTGGAGATACACGCCAATCCATGATTAGGAACACTGCGAGGAATTGACCTCTGATTTAGGATTGTGCACCTTTCTTTTTCCCTATATCCTAGGCACTTAAACATTCCTATAAAGACCCCCATTTCCCTCTCCCCCTAAACTCGTTTTACTTGGCTTTGCTCATCGTCTTTTCCCATACGGGCACAAAAAGGAATAAATCAAGCACAAAGGTGTGGTGAAGGGAGAGCAACCCCCATATTATCAGAACCTCATTCTTATGTTTCCCTTATTTTTTTCATCCTCCTATTAGCCTCCGGGGAAACCACCCCGGTCCAGAGGACCTTTGCACACATCAACCCCCACCAGCTCACAGGAGTCGTCAGAAGAAGAAGAAGACCACCAAGGACACTCATCCCATCAATCTGCAACCCCTCATATTATCAATAAACCACTTTTTGTTAAACCCTTACTTCAGCCTCCACGCCTGTTTATCAAACCTGCCCTCCCACACCGATATATAACCCAATGACAGAAGTATTGTTTGCAGTTTTATATAATGCAGGTCAGGTATCTTACTTGGACTCCTTATTGTGTATATATCACAAACTACTTGAGATTGATCTTGCAAAACATTGACCTTTACTATTGCGTTAACCTGAATTTGCTCTGAGCCGGGCTTTGTAACACCTGTTTTTTACATACTGGTTTTCAATTAATTCTCATTGTCTTGTATTAAGAAAGAGGATTACTGTTTTTATGTACACTTTTATGATCTATCTTTGTAAATCAGATCGAATAAAGTTTATTGTATTGAATTGAAGTCTCCCAAGCTGGCCACCAGAGAAAAAGGAGTCCAAATGTAGCTCAAATATCACCCAGATGTAGTCCATGTATAGCCCAAGAAGTGTGGAAAATACTTTTAATTCTTTGTTTTCTTGCAGTTTTATATAGTGCAGACTGGCCAGGTACTAGAGTGCTTTACATGAGCATTGGTTACATCATTCAAGGACAAATTCATAGGCATGGGGATATTAAGTGATTTGACCAGAATCACAGAATGTCGAGCTGAAGCAGAAACTCCAACTGATTCCCCAGTTTCAAAGTCTGTAGCCCTGGAAGTAACACCACTTCCTATACCATAAATGCAACATTTAATCAAGTGGTCAACTAAATAAAAAAACATAAAGATAACAAATAATTTAAAAGTGCTTTGTCTCTTTTTAATAACTCAGAAAATATGTCCTAATTTTTCAGTTTTTTAGAGCACTAACCATAATTTTGATGCAAATAAGACCCTCTCATATATGTAAGTTCTAATTGAAATGCTCTAAGTATTACAGTTTTGATTGCATCAAGATGATGTCAGGCTTTCCACACATTTGTAATAAATATAGAATGTTACAATTTTGTTGTTCATTAGGATACTGTTGAGAGGCAGAGGCCAGGGGCACAAACTCTGAAAATTGAAAGCCCGTAGGAGGGTGCAGAGGCAACAATTTGACCACACTGGGCAGGCAGGAAGGGCAGTGGCAGCACAACAGACTATGGAGGGCATTGGAAAGGTGGGCAGTGGCAACAAACCAGCAATACAGGTTGAGAAGTGTGGCTCAATAATTAGAGCGGCAGACCTTTATGCAGAGGTCTAGCCCGGGACCAGGGGTCAATTCCCCGCCTCGGCGAGTCTTGGGCTCAAAATTCCACGGGCCTGATCATTCTCGCCTCGGTGCCTATTCCAATCATGGAGTCCCACTCTGCAACTCTGGGCAATAGCTTGCTTAATCTCCACAACGGCCCCCACAATGCTAAGGATGCCTGGCCTCCACCTTGGGGGTGCCCAGGAGTGGACGTCTCACAGGGAAAGCCAGGATGGGTTCCACAGCGGTATTCGTACACGCGCCTTGAGACCCTTGCGGGTGAGTAGTGCGCTATACAAGTATCAATTTACAATTTTTACAGGACTGTCAAGAGATGCTGTGGCAATATAATAGACCATTGTGGGCAGACGGAAGAGGCAGTGGTAGTACAATACATGCCAACAGTCCCGACTCAACCAGGAAACGTCCAATGTTTTTAAGCCCAAATGGGCTTTTTTTGATCTGTCTCCTGTCTACAATCTCCTTTTTCAATGTAAGTCAAAGGGGAAAATCAATACCCCAGTTTTTTTTCAAAATCTCCCTCTTACCAAGTTCAAAATGTTAGCAAGTATGGTACATTGGATCTTGGAAAGCAGGAGGAATTGGGGTAGGGACATGGACTCTGATAGCAAAGGATGGGAGGGACATGTAGAGGTGCACCAAACTGACCCTACAGGGCAGGCATCAGGGTTTGTAGCCGCACAATACACCAACCAGGGCATGCGGGCGGGAGTGCAGCACAACAATCCATAGAAAGCAATAGGGAGGGGACAGGACCATGCACATGGACAACAGAGAACAGAGGGGAAAGAGCCAATGGTATTTAGCTGACCATAATGGACAGGAGAGAAAACTGCAGCATAACGGACCATAAACGGCAGGAGGGACGGCTCAGGGGCATTACAATGGAACAGACAAGCCAGGAGGAAGGGAATAGGGGTCCGCACATGGAAACAGAGGGAGGGGGCAAGGGAGGAGGTCAGGAGCAGCAGGATGACCATGGGGGTGTCAGGCAGGATAGGCCCTAGAAGCAAGACACACCATGGAGAGCAACAATGACACTATAATGGCAAACAAACAGACCATGGAGGGGGGCGGAAGGGGGTCAGGGGCAGCTAGCTGACCACACAGGGAAAGTGGGAGAGGCCATGGCAGCACAGAAGACCATGCATGACATGCGGGAGGTTTAGTGGCTGCACAATTGCTATGATGGGCAGGAAAGAGGGTACATGCACAAACACATCTAACATGGGCTTCGATTGGAATTCATAGAGCATATTATCAAGGCCATTATCGCCGCTTTATCGGCAGTTTCTTGCCGATAAAAGCAGTGATAATGTATCGCCTGCCCTTGATAATATGCCCCAGTCTGTGTATATTAACACCCCTTTTTTTCTTTTCTTTTGTATAAGAACCATTATAATACGCAACGTGCCCAGATTAATATGGCTGATAGCCTTTCACTTTAAAGTAATGTGTAGTCTATTGTTTATGTTGATGTTTGCAATCCTAAGTACGTTTATTATGAATAAGTCACGTTGACGAACATACAGGTATTAGCGGTCACAGGGCAAGATATGCTGAAATGACATTGTGTGCATATTAACACTTTTCTTTTCTTTATTGTATCAATTCCTGAATTTTCACATTGTGACCAGGACAATATGCCCCCCAGCTTTTTGGATTAAAGTAATATGTAGTCCTTTGTTAATGTTGGCAACTGGAGGCATTTGTACATTTAAATAAGGATGCTACAATGACGTCTTGTATCATTATCAAGGTTCGGATGAGCCGAAACGCGTGGATCACGTCCTTTGCAGATTAAATACTTCCAAACTACAACCTGAGTGTTGATTCCTTCCTTGCAAGTGTGAGAGGAGATTAAATTCATATGTATAAAATTCACAGAAAAAAACGCAAGTTTCAGGGACATCATAGTTAGAAATTAGCATTTAAAAAACCTCAGAAATTCACTGAAAATACAACAGGTTTCATGGACGTCATAGTTAGGTGGACATTTCACTCCTACAAAACAAGAGAAATTCGGCCGTTATAGTAAGTTGTGCTAACTATAACTCGCGTACCGCAATGCATTGCTGATGACGTCACATATTACATCACTCATGACATGGTAAGTGACATCACTGATGACATCACTGATGACATCTCAATTGACATCACTGATGACATCATCAACGTGATCATCTGATGCACCTACTCACACCCTAAAATACAGACTACCATTCTCGAAACCATAGACACACCAATATTAGTACAGCTACAATATTCTGTGCACTATGCATGCAGACCTCTAATCAGCTTTATAGCATTGATACAGTCTTTTAAATACTCAGTTAGTACCTATGCAGTCTAGGAATCCTTCTGTCTGTCCCATGCTCTTGTCCATTCACCCATCTAGCACTATGTACGTATCCTATCACTCTGCCAATACCCAAGCACTTATAAATTTAGCATGCACTCTCTTTGCAGCACTGAAATTACTCCAGTTATTAGTCAAATACTTAAAGAATGGCCTAGCCACTAATACAAGTGCAGGTACAATATTTTACACTCTATGCATGCAGACCTTTAACCAGCTACATACTATTGATACGCTCTTCTAAATATCCGGTTAGTACCTATGTAGTGTAGGAATCCTCCTGTCTGTCCCATGCAATTCTCCAATAACCCATCCAGCACTAGCTACTCATCCTATTACTCCACCAATACCTAAGCACTTATATTAACTGAAAAAAAGTTTAGCATTTTTTGATATGTACTACTGTCAAGGTAAGATTAAGTAATCCAAACACTATCAATGCACAACTACATTCAGCTGTGCACTATATATACATAAACCTCTAACCAGATACTTAGTAAAGTACTACCCATGCAACCTAGGAATCCTCCTGTCTGTCCCATGCACTTCTCCAATCACCCATCTAGCACTATCTACGTATCCAATCACTCCACAATACCTAAGTACTTATAAATTCAACATTTACTCTCTTTGCAGCACTGAAATTATTCTAGTTACTATCAATAAATCAATCCACTTTATTTGATTATTTAAAATCATAAAAGTACAATGTACAAAAAACTAATTCCAATAAAAACATTTGGGCGATGTGCATTAAACAGTAGCTTATATCTGATTCAGACGTACCAGATACCTCAAGGTTTAAGAAATTCCATACAGTATTAGCCAATAAATGTATACACTATTTAACCTAGGGCATATTTTTTCTTGATTAGTACAGCAGCAACAAGAAAACAAGCAATGTTAAAAATTTCCCAAGGGTTACTCAGCATTTGAAGATAAAGTAACGCAGGTCTGACTTGAAAAAAGCCCTTTCCAGACAACATAGGGATTAAAAACTTCCTAGGGATATCATTATAAAAATCAAAAAAGTTCATGAAATGTAAAGTGTCTTGTGCAGAATAATTATCACATTGGCAGGAGTCTGCAACCTCAGGTTTACACCACTCTGGAAGGTCACCCAGTGAAAACTGAATCAAATTAAAATAGAACCTGGTCAAGAGCCAGCGATGGAAAGGCTTAGTCACAATTTCCAAGTAGGGTTCAATTAACAAGGTTGTTTAGTCAGAAAATGAGCCCTAGTTAAAGGTTTCAGCACCTCCTGTTCACCCCATTCCACCATCAATGTTTTAAAAAAAAATCATTTTCACCCACTTCACATCTTCCTTGCTGATCCTGTCCGGGGTTTCAAATAATTCCGGACGCCCTCATTTAAAAAGCATAAGCTTGACATAAAACAACCACTTGATTTTGCAGGCTTTGTCCAGATTGACACAATCCAGCGGGATCTGATGGTTCAGGGTCAATTCCTGATTAAGCCAGGTTTTGAGCCAGCACAATAACGGTGCTGTACTCAAGATGTCCATGACATATCCCTGCCCTAATTCATGGTGAATGGAAAAGAATGGGGTTGATTGGGGTACAGACAAAAGACTACGCAGAAATTTATTTTCAGCTGGCTGCTGTTTAAATCCCCATATGGATGAGCCATAGGCTGCAAATGCCAGACATTTCGACCTATATATATTAAGAATGGCTTCTACATGCATGGCCCCCAGCTGCTGAGCAAACCCTAGTAAAGCTGTCGTGGATTTAGTGACTGCATATTTTTTCTTTTTTTTCTTGAGGGACCCATGAGCCTCTATCATCAAATAGTACCCCATAATATGTAAAAGAGGTCACCCTGGTCACTTCCAACCCATTACAGTAAAATGATTTGGCTTTCCTCTTTCTTTTGCCAGTTGTCATAATATGTGACTTCCCAGTGTTTACAACCAGTTCCAGAGACTGCATGTAGGTGCTAAAGGCATCCAATAGCTTCTGAAGGCCTACCGCAGTACGAGCTAAAAGGACAGCATCATCCGCGTATAGGAGAATCAAGATTAGGTAGTTTCCTACACGGGATGTCCGGGCTTGCCTCCGCTAGAGATTTATCCAGGGCATTAATGTAGAGTGTAAAAAGGAAAGGTGCCAATATACACCCTTGGTGAACGCCCCTATCTGATTTAAAAGACCTAGTACGTTTGCCGTCCTGGGAAGTCCTAACTGATGCTAGAAGGTCCAGATTAAGGTCCACCAAAAAATAGACTAAACATGGCTCAATCCCCATTTCCAGCAAGATACTCCATAGCTTCGGCCTGTTAACCGGGTTGAAAGCAGAGGATAAGTCCATAAACGCCATCTGCAGGGAACCTTCTTTAGCCATAGTATATCTATTTATTAGTAAGTGTAAATGAAGACACTGGTCCACGGTACTTCCACCTTGCCTAAATCCATACTGTAAGTTGGATAAAACCTTGTTATCAGTAGCCCAATCTGTAACTTTAGCTAAGACCACCTTACCTAATATTTTTACCGCCAAATTAATCAGTGATATGGGTCTATAGCATCGCAGTTCCCCTCTCCACACTTTTTTAAAAACTGGGATGATAATTGAATGGCTCCAGGATTCGGGGAACCCTGCGACCCAGAGGCATTAAAAACATTTGCTAATATTTTCGCCCAAAATTCAGGGTCACATTTATAAAGGTCTGCTGGAACGCCGTCGGGACCTGGTGCTTTATCACTAAAGGTCTCCTTTATGGCTCTCTCAATGTCCTCCTCATTGAAAACAAGTGGCGCTACTTCCTGCCGAGGTATTGAACTGGGTAGGGGATGCAGTGGCTCAATGGACCCATAAATTAATTCAAAATGGGACAGCCACTGAGACTCTGTGATGTTACTTTCCTGGGTATCATTCTCCAAACTGGAGAAAAAGGGGTTATTAACAATAGCCCATAATCTGGAGCTGTCCTTTAACTGCATGGCTGCTAAGGGTTTTCCCCTCCTGTGCTCATCCTGGATGAACCCCATTGTTCATGACGAGCTGAGCTCGTCATGAATGCAGCTCCGCTGTGCCTCATGACGAGCTGAGCTCGTCATGAGCATGGAAGGAGTTAATACCTCTGCGGGTAAAAGAGAATTCCAGGCCTCTGTCTTAATCTCTGATTTCCACATGTATACTGCTTCAGAAGACTCGCTATCAGTACCCTATCACGGGGTGAACTTTTCAGAGCTAAAACTAAAAAGCGATGAGCTCGGGAACACTTTTCATTGAACCACCTTTCACCACGTTTTCTTCTGGGTTTGGTAACAATGGACAGGTCAGCTGCAATCTCTCTACATATACCGTCAAAGGCAGTGAGAACCACATCTTTGGCGTTTGAAGGAACTGCACATGTTGCTAGGTTCCCTTTAGCCTTCAAACACAGGTCTTTAAAAATAATTATTGGGCATCATTTTAGACCACTTAAGCCTCCTCCCCTGGTCACACGTTACCATAGAGTTAACTTCCTGTTTTTTCCCTCCCACATCCATTATACCATAACCATTGTCCAATACTAATATAACAGCGTTGTGGTCACTGAAAGGAGACAGCCTAGCATTATAAAACACTACTTTATCTAACAACAGGGGCGACAGAAATATATAATCGATGTTAGTGTCTCTACTTTTAGATTTAAGAGTGGTGCACTGGTCAGATTGAATAAAAAAAACAGGTTCGAAGAGATCAACTTCAGCCAAAAGAGATTCTAGAGCCTCCCCCTGAGGAGAGTGTTCAAAATGAGGAATCATCGAGTGACTGTGCCCTAAATCATCATCAATAAAACAATTCAGACCACACAAATGTATATTAAAATGGCCTATAAGTAATATATAATAAGAAGTGGATTGCTTCAACCTATATTCTTCTAAAAACGAATTCAAGAAACACAAATGTTGGTTCCTAAAATTGGATTTCCCAGAATTATAAAAATTAACAAGTAATAACTCGGGGTGATGGGGGAACATACTTCTACTATCAGACAATTAGGATAGTCTACCTCTATCCTTTTTGAAGAACCCTTTAATTTAATGGTGAAGAAGCACTAAGCCACCTACTTCTCTACCTGCTAAAGCAGGATGGGCTGGTTGAAAGTAAGAACTAAACCTATTCAGCCAGAAGTTGTCCACCAAATCCCATGTTTCCTGGAGCGCTATTATATTGTATGTTTTAATAAACTCTAGCCAAATCGGATTATCTCTTTTCGATCTAAGGCCTGCAATATTCTAGCTGATAATACTACAGTTAGGGGGAATTTTTACTCCGGTAACACCAATGCAGAGCTATTAGAGGGCGGTACAGAGATACATCGGTCTTCCCCTCCAGTCAATCATTCCCATCCAACTGTGTTAGTGGCAAAAATCTATTTAAAAGAGGTAAGCCACCCTCAACAGGCCTGGGCAGCTGTGATACCAAATTTAAAGGTATTATTCCCCCGCTACTTATATCAGGGCAAGATACAGAACCATTACTGCGGGGAGGACGCTTTAAGGACATATAAAAATTAATCAGTTCAGCCGCCCTTACTCCTTCACGAACTTGTGATGTACTGCTGTGGGGTAGAAAAAACCTAATGGTAATGCCCTAATATCGCCCCCCTGTAGCCCAGAGTCATCCCAGAGCAGCCTGTCAACTATGTCCCGTTTATTAAAATTGACTATAATGCAGTCACCTGGTACATGTTTGGGACCATTACCGACCCAGGCCACCCGTCTAGACATTATAGTCAAAAAGGCTTTATTTCGACATATAAACAATATCTTAAAAAGCGTACATACAATTAAAATTCATTTCAATGCATTTAAAGATAAAAACTGCAAATTTTTACTGTAAATAAATTTCCTAAAATAAGCATGGTTTTTAAGCAGACCGTAATAAAAAAAACATAATTAAACAATTTGTCTGAGTCTTTTTGACCGAATTCGCCATGCCCACCCAAGGTACTTCGAGGTGGCGCATGCGTAAAAGGTACGAGTGTCTGAAAGAAGAATCCTTAGAGCCACATTACAATGTCTAGTGCCCAGTGTGCGACACATGGGTTTTAGCCATTTTGACCGTGGGACTTTATATGCAGGACACTCAAATAAAAGGTGAGGGACAGATTCTTGGCGCTGTGGGCAGAAGGGACACCACGGAGCAGTCTGGTATGGAATTTTCCAATGACTAGTAAATTCCATTACGGGGAGAAGACCAGTTCTAAATTTAAAATACAGGGACCTTTCCCAAGGGGCTGAGATAATGTCCAAATACAGTTCTCTAATGGGGATATCTTTGGACTCCATGAAGTTTCTGGTCGACTTGCAAGTCGAGGTGGAAGAATTCCTTCTATTTGTCACCCAGTTCCAATAAAGCTGTTTTATCGTTGATTTGGGCGGGGCTGTCTGTTGGTACCATGCATCTTCCAGCCCCAGATTGGTGAGTAATGCTTTGATATCCGTTAGCCACTTTATTTTCGCCCAACCTGTCGATCTTAATATCTCCCGCAGTCCATCCGCATAACTTGAGAGTTCGGGGACTCTCCAGATGCGGGCCCACAGAAGCAAAGGGCGTAACTTTGCTAGATCTTCAATCGCCCGACAGCCCATGTCCAATTGCAGAGGCAAGATGGGGACAGAAGGGCCGAGGGACATCAAGCTTCTCAAGAAGATGTTCTCAGCTCGAGTAAGGTCTTTCAAGTTCGACATTCCCCACAGTTCCGCCCCGTACAAAGCAGCACTTACTCCTCTAGCCGAGTAGATGTCCAAAACTGCAGCTATGGGTTTGGTTGAGGCTGCTCTCTGCTCTTTCAGCAGGATCCCGGTTACTCTTTTTAGGTTTAACAACATTTTAGTCAGATGCTGGTCCCATTTCATGGAATCCACCAGCCTGATACCCAGATAATCGAAGGTCTTAGTCCTGTCCAGTGCCACGGAGCCCAATGTTGGCGGAGGGCCATGTTTTTGCGGAGGGTTCAAGATGAGATACTTTGTTTTGTCTGTGTTTATACAGAGTCCTCTTTGTTTACAAAAATCGTCAAAGCCAAAAAGAAGCTGTTGTAGGCCCATTGGCGATTTTGACAAGAGCAAAGTATCGTCCGCAAAAAGCAGGGTGGGAATAGAACGACCTGCCAGGCGAGGGGCATCTGCTGGTATCCTTGACAAGTGGTCCACCACCCCATTAACATAGAGCGAAAAGAGTGTTGGGGCAAGAACACACCCTTGCCGCACTCCTCTATTCACATCTATTCTTCGGGTCTTTTGACCATTAGGACCCCAGCGAATTTGGGCATAGTTGTTTTCGTGAAACTTCATGATCAAGTGAAGCAGGTAAGGTGGCAGGCCAAGATCACTAAGGACCTTCCATAAATTATTTCTGGGGACCAAATCGAAGGCCGTCCGGAGGTCGATAAAAGCAAGATATAATGTGCCCTTCCCAATCGTGACGACCTTCCAGTGAATCATAAATAGCCTTAACGATTGTTCAATTGTTCCTGTGCCAGTTCGGAACCCTGCCTGGAGATCCGAGAGTATCCTGTTTTCATCTGCCCATTGCTGTATTCTAGTTAGGAGGACCTTGCCTGCTACTTTTTGCGAACAGTCTATCAGGCTAATTGGCCTGTAGTTCGCTGGGTCTTCTCTTGAGCCTTTTTTGTGCAGGGGGACCACTTCGGCGGCCATCCAGGAGGCGGGCAGAGGAGCACCCGCCATGGCAGCGTTCAATACAGATGAAATCAACATGCTCCAATCGTCTAGGTCAACACGGAGCAGGTCACCCGGAAGACCATCGGGGCCAGCCGCCTTGCGCGGGACGAGAGATTTTATTGCACCTTCCGCTTCTTTCTTAGTAAACAGACTTTCCTCAGGTCTCTCCTCAACTCGAGAGAGCTGTGGTAATGCGAAATCCATCGCTTCAGCTGCAGTTGCTGTATACAATTTTGAAAAATGTGTGTACCATAGGTCCTCGGTTATGTTGCAGGTGATGACTGTATCAAGGGGTCTGTTTTTCTTGCGTACTAAGTCCCAGAAACCTTTTGCGTTTTTTCCGGCGCTGGCAATTCGGAGATCCTGCCAAAATTTATCTTCCCAGTCTCTCCTTGCTGTTTTAAGCTCCGTTTTATAGCTCTTTCGTTTGGTGGCTATTAGGGTTGCATCTCCACTTTTTACAGCCGATATCAGTGCTCTCTTCCTAGCACGACACTCCTTCGAGTACCATCCTGGTTTGCCCTGCCGGTTATCGCGGTTAGTGTTTCCCTTTTTTACTTTAGCCTTGAAAAGGTCCCCAATTGACAGCGAGACCTCACAGAACAACGCTGTAATCTGATTTGGGCAAATAGGCTCGCTTTCTAAAATGGCACAGGCTGTAGAAGTAACAGCTCTGATACATGCCAGTTTCTCTTCATCTATTGCCACTTTGTCCCATTTCAGATGTCTTAAGCAATTTGATGGAACCACCCCTCCCGATGGCCCTATCGCTAGTGTATCATGGTTTCCACTTGCTGGGGTAATCTCTTTCCACCAGTTTGATAGGGTCAAAGAAAGAGCATTATGGTCACTATCCAGGGAGGGTAGGACTATCATATCCTTCATGTGAGCCCACAAGGAAAAGTTTAAAAGGATATAATCAATCCGGGATGAATGACCGACCCTATTATATGTATGAGCCCCCGCTAAGTCTGATGGTGTCCTCCCATTGGCTGCTCTCAAGCCGTGCTCCAGAGTGAGGGAATTTAGCTGGATGATTCTGGGGGTCCAACTGTTTATGATGGGAAGATCAAGTGACGGGACACCTCTCCTAGAATCTTCATCATATAAATCCAGGGATTCATCGGGCAACAAAGGCTCGAATGTACAATTGAAGTCCCCCATAACCAAAATTAAAGAATCGCTACTACACTCACCCAGGGCTACCTCCAGGTCCGAGAGCGTTGGTGACAAGGCTCTCCCAGAGGCCCCTCGTGTGTAGATGTTAATAATCTCCAGTTTTTCAGCTCTCCTCGGACAGGTTACAGTGAGGCGCATCAAATCTGGAGATTTTTGGGGGTGATGGCGTACCCTCCATCCCAAAGAAATGTCTACCCAAACTAAGAGACCTCCATAGGGGCGACCTCTTCCCGAAGATGGGGTTTCTGCCGGGACAAAGAAGGAGGCATAGCCCACTCGGTACCTTTTTTCTACGCACCACGTCTCTTGGAATGCACAGACTGAGTGGGGTTCGATGAGCGCCACCCAGTCCGGGACATCTAGCTTGCTGTTTAAGCCTGCCACATTCCAACTAATGGTTTTCAAGAATACATGATGCTGGGGCTCATTGCAACCGCCATTCCCACCCTGTGGACCAGGAGTTTGAGCTCCAACCACTAACTCAATTTTATCAGACCCGTCGCCTAAAAGAACGGGCAGAATTGAGTTAGGCGGGGATTGGGGCACACCATTATTGGACAAGGGTACCTCCCCAACTATGCATATTGTATTGACCCTGGGGGGGGAGACATTGATTGCCACTAAATTATCAAGTCACCAGCCCCAACCCTGTGGAGTGGCTGCTTGAGTAGGAGTCCATACCCTTGCTCTGGGGTCCAAAGTTGGATAATGAGGGAACCATGCTCCTCTGCCCCCATCTTGAAGGGATTTGTTAGGCCCCATTAAAGGAGGGGGGTGATAGAAGTACCCCAAATCCCTAGTTTGTATGTCGAAAAAATTGTGATGCGACTGCTGGCTACAGATCATACCAGCTGCTCTGGGATCGTTGAAATTGATCAACACACAGTCCCCGGTAATAACCTTACGTCTGTTGCCAATCCAACCCACGCGTCGGACGAAGGCTATTCTACCATCAATGTGCCCTGGGAGGGGTCTATTAGCTTTTAGCCAGGAGAGCGTCTTGTGTTTAAGGTCAGAATATGACTCACAAGAACCCTCTTCAAGCTCGGGGACCCCTGTTAAAATTACCACATAAGGCTTACAGCCAGGGGGAAGGCTAGCATTTGGCGTGTGCCGTTTTACCCTGTCTTTAGCATGAGATTTTACCGTGGTTTTTGCTGGAGGTTTGGGCACGGCCTGTGTAACAGGAGTTAGAGGAGATGGGGTTGTAACACCCTTACTTGCGGTCGCTGTGTTTCCAGGTACCTTAGTGTTATGGACTATAGGCTTGGGATTTGCAGCAAACTTGACCTTAAGTGCCTTGGGAGCCTGGGTACTAGATTTGTTCATTGGACGGGCCAAACTAGACTCAGGAGTAGAAGTAGGTGGGGGGGTATGGTTCCAGTGTTGGGTTGCTGCGATTGGGGAACCTTTACCATGGCGAGCGTTTTTTGGCAAGATGTGGGCTCAGGGAGGGCTGTAGAAACAGAGGGAACTAATGAGACAGCACCACTCCTTAGCCCTCCATTTTCTTCAACCTGGGACTTAGCGTGAAATTTGACTAATGATTTCACCGCATAAAAGTTGTCCAGCATTGACTGCTCAAGTGAGGCTAGTTTGCGAGTGAGGCCGTCAATCTTATCTACGAGAGGCATCACCACAGACTTAATAATGCTCTCAACTTGAGGGAAAATGCTAGTATCTATAGGAGCCATTTGACCGGGAATGCCCTCCAATGCAGGATCTCCGGTGTGGGATGCGTGAGGTTTTGGGTAAGGAACCTGATTCGAAATGGTGCCCCCTTTTGATACAATGTTCCTACTTACTTTACTGTGGGGCTTTAGAGAGCCTCCCCTGCGGGGGCTAGCGGGACGCTTTCTCTTCTTTTGTGGGACTGTGCCTAAAGCTGGGTTCCCTGCAGGTGCAGTTTGGGGGGCTACTACTCTAAGAGTGTTGATATCGGTATGTCCTACAGTGGATGGGGAATTCACAGCTTCACTAGAAGGCACAGGGGGGCTAGGGACTTCATGGATTTCGGGATTGCAATCTGGAGTTTGACCCCCTGGTGATGGGATACTAGGAACGGAGGAAATGGAGTGTGTCGGGTCAAGTACAATACTTGGTGCTGTGGTAGTTACCCTTTCTAAACTAGCCCTAATCCGACTCACTCTCTCGTCGATAGTTGGGGAATCAATTATCAACAAAGGAGTTAGGGGAATATGACCAGGGCTATCAGCTAGGGCAATGGCGCCCAGAGATGAGCGCTTGTTAGACATACTCAAAGAATCCCGGGATAACCTTCGTTCTGCCAAGATTATCTCCTTCTCAACTATGGAAACTGCTCGGGTTATGAACTGGTCCATAGTACCTAAAACAACGTCTCCTGCAGATTTCTTTGTCTTACAGGATCGAGTACCTGAAGACATTGTCCTGGTTGCTGGGTATCCGCTTTACGGAGCCAAGGGATGTAGCCCAGCCCGGCCTCCTCCGGCCCCGGATGGCCACAGACGGTCCCGCCCTTGTCCCGGGCTTCTCCCGGCGCGCTCCCGCACGCTCCCGCGCAGCGGGGGCGACTCTCTCCTTTTGAGTCTACAACTGTTAGTATGTGAGGTGATAGGCGGGGGGCGTGGCCAGCGGGGAGAGCAGCCCAGGTGTTGCAGGTTGGGCGCGCAGGGGCTCCTGGATGCTGGAGTCCCTGCCTATGCTCGCAGCCCCGCTGGTCGGCTCGCCTTTCCCCGCGCTCCTCCTCAGCAACCAGCAGTCACCAGCAGCAGATGGCGCGCTGCGGGACCCGCGGAGCGGGTCCGGCGAGGTGTTGGTCGGGAGGTGATAAGGGTCCGTTTCCCGCAAAGGACAGCAGAGAGTCCACACTCCTTCAAAATCCGGGTGAGATTAGGAAAAGGAACAGCTTCCAAGGGTCCCACAGGGGCGAGAGTAAAGCCCGGTTTTCACTCTGTTGGCGGGGGGCGTGGCCAGCGGGGAGAGCAGCCCAGGTGTTGCAGGTTGGGCGCGCAGGGGCTCCTGAATGCTGGAGTCCCTGCCTATGCTCGCAGCCCCGCTGGTCGGCTCGCCTTTCCCCGCGTTCCTCCTCAGCAACCAGCAGTCACCAGCAGCAGATGGCGCGCTGCGGGACCCGCGGAGCGGGTCCGGCGAGGTGTTGGTCGGGAGGTGATAAGGGTCCGTTTCCCGCAAAGGACAGCAGAGAGTCCACACTCCTTCAAAATCCGGGTGAGATTAGGAAAAGGAACAGCTTCCAAGGGTCCCACAGGGGCGAGAGTAAAGCCCGGTTTTCACTCTGTTGGCGGGGGGCGTGGCCAGCGGGGAGAGCAGCCCAGGTGTTGCAGGTTGGGCGCGCAGGGGCTCCTGGATGCTGGAGTCCCTGCCTATGCTCGCAGCCCCGCTGGTCGGCTCGCCTTTCCCCGCGCTCCTCCTCAGCAACCAGCAGTCACCAGCAGCAGATGGCGCGCTGCGGGACCCGCGGAGCGGGTCCGGCGAGGTGTTGGTCGGGAGGTGATAAGGGTCCGTTTCCCGCAAAGGACAGCAGAGAGTCCACACTCCTTCAAAATCCGGGTGAGATTAGGAAAAGGAACAGCTTCCAAGGGTCAGAGCTAAAACTAAAAAGCGATGAGCTCGGGAACACTTTTCATCGAACCACCTTTCACCACGTTTTCTTCTGGGTTTGGTAACAATGGACAGGTCAGCTGCAATCTCTCTACATATACCGTCAAAGGCAGTGAGAACCACATCTTTGGCGTTTGAAGGAACTGCACATGTTGCTAGGTTCCCTTTAGCCTTCAAACACAGGTCTTTAAAAAAATTATTGGGCATCATTTTAGACCACTTAAGCCTCCTCCCCTGGTCACACATTACCATAGAGTTAACTTCCTGTTTTTTCCCTCCCACATCCATTATACCATAACCATTGTCCAATACTAATATAACAGCGTTGTGGTCACTGAAAGGAGACAGCCTAGCATTATAAAACACTACTTTATCTAACAACAGGGGCGACAGAAATATATAATCGATGTTAGTGTCTCTACTTTTAGATTTAAAAGTGGTGCACTGGTCAGATTGAATAAAAAAAACAGGTTCGAAGAGATCAACTTCAGCCAAAAGAGATTCTAGAGCCTCCCCCTGAGGAGAGTGTTCAAAATGAGGAATCATCGAGTGACTGTGCCCTAAATCATCATCAATAAAACAATTCAGACCACACAAATGTATATTAAAATGGCCTATAAGTAATATATAATAAGAAGTGGATTGCTTCAACCTATATTCTTCTAAAAACGAATTCAAGAAACACAAATGTTGGTTCCTAAAATTGGATTTCCCAGAATTATAAAAATTAACAAGTAATAACTCGGGGTGATGGGGGAACATACTTCTACTATCAGACAATTAGGATAGTCTACCTCTATCCTTTTTGAAGAACCCTTTAATTTAATGGTGAAGAAGCACTAAGCCACCTACTTCTCTACCTGCTAAAGCAGGATGGGCTGGTTGAAAGTAAGAACTAAACCTATTCAGCCAGAAGTTGTCCACCAAATCCCATGTTTCCTGGAGCGCTATTATATTGTATGTTTTAATAAACTCTAGCCAAATCGGATTATCTCTTTTCGATCTAAGGCCTGCAATATTCTAGCTGATAATACTACAGTTAGGGGGAATTTTTACTCCGGTAACACCAATGCAGAGCTATTAGAGGGCGGTACAGAGATACATCGGTCTTCCCCTCCAGTCAATCATTCCCATCCAACTGTGTTAGTGGCAAAAATCTATTTAAAAGAGGTAAGCCACCCTCAACAGGCCTGGGCAGCTGTGATACCAAATTTAAAGGTATTATTCCCCCGCTACTTATATCAGGGCAAGATACAGAACCATTACTGCGGGGAGGACGCTTTAAGGACATATGAAAATTAATCAGTTCAGCCGCCCTTACTCCTTCACGAACTTGTGATGTACTGCTGTGGGGTAGAAAAAACCTAATGGTAATGCCCTAATATCGCCCCCCTGTAGCCCAGAGTCATCCCAGAGCAGCCTGTCAACTATGTCCCGTTTATTAAAATTGACTATAATGCAGTCACCTGGTACATGTTTGGGACCATTACCGACCCAGGCCACCCGTCTAGACATTATAATTAGGGGTGGGTGGAATTTGTGAAATTCACTTTCGCAAACTATCGCGAAAATGTTAAAAATCTCTGCGAACACCCGGAAATATCACGAAGATGTAGAAGTTTTTTCCCCGCCCATTTGCGGTATTTTCTGCGTGATCGCGTTGAAAATGTCTCGCTAACTTACCAATGCGGTCGCTCATGGGCACGGCCATCTTGTTTTCACTTGTCCCGACGGCACGCACTGCTTACTTCCTGTTCCGGGTCGCGCAATGCATGCTCATGCCCATATTTCCTGTTCGGGAACGCTTTTACGTGTTCACGTCGCTTTTTGCATGCTCGGGGAGGAAATATCGGGCGAACTTGCGCACGTGGTTGCAATGGGTGCAGTCATCTTGTTTTTCACTCTATTGAAATGGGTCTGGGGCCTGATTTTCAATCCTCCCTCTATCTTTCCAATTCTGTGTTTCAGGACAATTTTTTAAAATCTTTTTTATTTATTATCACTCTGACTATTTTCAGGCTTCTATATTTTTGGTTTTTGTCTACTTTTTGTGTGTTTTTTAGCTACTTTTTCACTCTTTTTCAATTGCTTGCTATTTTCATTTCTTTTACTTACTTTTTAAATTGTATTACCTTTTCTTTCCCGCCCCACTCGCCCCAGAACCATGTCCAAGGGTAGGGCTTGCCACAGCTAGAGCCGCAGCGGAGCCCACAAGGGGTGCAGGCACGGGCCTTATTTGGGGGAGTGGAGTTGGCTGCACTACTTTTCTTTGTGCAGCGCCACCTCCCCTTAACCCTGGCAGTAGATGGCAGTAGCCGCGGCCCGTGGAGGGAGTTGTGGTGGGGCAGAAAGGCGGGGCGGGGGTGCTAAAAACCAGAATATGGATAATTGGAGGTAAATAAACAATTTAATTAATAAAATGAATTTCGTACCGCTGGCTGCATCACATTTTGCGATGCAGGGCGCGCTACGAAATTTGTTTTATTTATTACATTGTTTACCTACCTCCAATTATCCATATTCCTGTTTTTAGCCCGCCCACCCTGCCCCTCCCCCGCCACACCTTTCTGCCCCACTGCATCTCCCTCCATGGGCTGTGGCTGGGTGGCAGGCATGGGTCTGGGTACGGGCTCCGGGAGCGTCGACAGCGGTGGGGGAAGGTGCACCGGGCAGTGTTACGCTGCTCTGGAGTTCGGTGCACCCAGGCCCAGCTAACACACCAGTGGTCCAACATCCTGGACCGGGAGCAGGACCTGCTGAACCTGCTAGGAGTGGAGGTCCCGGGTCTTGGTGACTAACTATTTAATTATTACTATTTTGTGTCTGTTCTTCTGCTCTGTGTTATATAATTATATTACGAATATCGTTTTTTTTCCAACCAGCTAGAATGCTGCTGCTTACATTACAAGTTAATTATTACATTTAAAAGTCTTCTGTGATTGTTATGACACAGGTGCTCTTCTGTGGTACTACTAATCTTACTTGTTTGCAACTTTGCATTTGCGCTCGCTTGCGTGATTATGTAACAGTTTATTTTAGAGAAATTAGGTTATGTAATGCTATAGTGACTCTAGTCCTTACTTTGTCCTTTCACTAAGAGATAGGGGTGGATTGATACTTAGGTTTAGTTACTTTGTAGCAGTTTGTAATTTTTTAGTGGTATGCGTGATGCCCCCTGTTACGTCACGTGCTGCTAGTACCCTAGTCTTTATTAGAACCTTTTCTAGTTTGTTCAATGAGTGGTAATATGCTTAGCACTAGCAGAACATCAGCAATAATCAATCAACCAAAAATTTGGTGTATACAAAAATGTTGTCATGTGTCCTCCATTTGACCATATGCATTTTTGAGGACTAAAAGAAGTGGAAATGCATACATAATGTACAATTGGTATGCCTGGAATAGGTGGGCTAGGTCAGGTGGTACATCGTACTTAGGCTTAGTTAGTATTCTGGAATCGGAATGGAAGACTGGATTAGTGTTGATAAATAGTTAGAAGTCGATCCGCGAATCCCTTGATACTACTTGTTGACCAGATGAGATCGGTCAATTTAGTTATTGCAATTGTGTTTTTGGGCCGTTCTTTAAAAATATTTTATTTGTTTGACACCATCCATCAATGTTTGTCTCTTTCTTATATCTTTCCTGTTAAGCACCCTGGGGCAGGCAGACAGGGGCGCAGTCGGCGTAATACAAACATCAAGAGGAGGACGCCAACACCGGCTCTTCTGCTGGCCCTAGTAAGTCTTCTTGTTTTTAATAATATTTCTTATTCCATAACTTTTACTGCACCATATTTTTCCCAAACTATAGTTTCCGTTTCCTAATGCTATTTTTTACCAACAATTATCCTTCGATCTGTACTGTTTCAAAAATCTTGTTATCCCTGCCTCTGCTATGATGACTCTCTGTACTACTACTACTATTAGTCTGTCTGTACTGTAGTAGCTAAGCTTGCCCAGTTGGCCACTCTTTATTTAAAAGGTTTTAAATAAAACTCAGATTCACTAGTAGCTCTAGCCATTGAGTCCAGTCCTTTGGGTCGTCCTCTTGTACTACTTCTAGTCTTATTGATCTTGAGTCTCTGTTAATCTTGAGGCTTTGACAATTCACACCAACAAATGCCCAACCACATTTATTTCTATTTTGATATGATAAGACATACTACTACTGTTGTAGGGATTTTGCACATACAGAACTTTGCACAAGAAAATAGGTTGTTGGTGATGGGAGTTTGGACCTTCCTCACACACCTTAATCAGAAGTTCAAAACCCACCACAATCCCCTTCCTGACTAGTTATAGTAGTGTCTTTTCATAACTATTAGCTTTCCGAATCCTTCCCCCAAGATACCCAACAAGTAGACAACCCAGAACATAACACACCCAACCTCTCAGTCTTGGTAGCAATGCACATGCACACCCTTCCTTTCGCTCGCTCACTTGTGTCAGTCCACACCAAATAATACCAAGTATATGTAAGTTCAAAATTATTATTTTGAATTGACAAGCTCTGTACGTTGTTCTATAATGCAGCACCAACAGGAACATCAATAACATTAAAACAATAAACATTGTTACACTTACTTACAGTTGGGAAATAAATCATTTTGACTGAACAGTGGTGGAAGCACCACCATCCCCTAGGTAGGAATATAGTTATATAAATTTATAAATGAAGATCTCTGAGTGAATTCTGGGGACCCCTCACCTTAGAAGAACCTGGTACTGGTAGTTGTTGCATCATAAGATCTGCAAAGCTCTGCTTTCTAGAAGGGAATCTTCCATCTGTAATGCAAAAAATGAAAAGATGGGCTTTAGTATATTGCAAGCATTTCTCAGCCGCGCCAAAAAGTGTAGCATTTATGGATAAGCAATATGGACTAACAGTACAGCAGAACTTCATAAAAAAGTGGCTTGTTAAAGTTTTGGTTGACCGCTTGTACGCAGCGCTTAGACAGTAGCAGTATGTGGTCATGTGGGCTCAAAGGTGTCTTATACGACAAGCTGTAAGGTTCACATGTGCAAACATAAAAGACACAAAGGTAAATTGGTTGCATGGTTCAGGCTAACTAAGCAAAGGCTAGAATGACCCTAGGAACCATATATAACTACTAGTGTCTACTCTACTACTACCTGATTTGTACTAGTGATGTATGTTGTATACTATTAACTCATTTTTTAATCTTGCTACTGACCAATAGGGGGAGGTGTATATGATCCCTAAAAAATGTGTAATGTTTTCTAGGCGCACTTCTGACCACCATTGCCGGGGCCAGCAGTGAAGGCGACATGGAGGGAGAGGATGCAGCAGTTGCCGATGCCGATGGAGCGGTAGGGGGAGTGCCAGCACCAGTGGCGGGTGATGGTAAGTTAGATTCATAGGGGCAGATTTATGTTAACTGGCACATCCCCAGTGATGCGCCACAGTGCGCCACAGCTCCGCCAGCCATGGTGCGCCGCATTTATAATGCGGCGCAGCATGGTGCAAAAATGGCACAGATGCGTGACGCATCTGTGCCGGAAATGTGGCGCATTGCTGGAGTTGCGTCGCAAGCGTGACGCAGCTCCAGCAAGGCTTGGGGGTGCCCTATTTTAACAATGCTCCGTCAAGACCTACGCCTGCTTCAAGCAGGCGCAGGCTTTTGACGCAGCATTGGCTTAAAAGTGACTGAGTGAAATCTCATAGATTTCACTCAGCCACTTTTGCAAGGCGCACCTGCCCCGGAACGCCCACCCTGCGCCGGAACGCCCACAAGCGACGCAGGGCTTTACAACGTGACGCATCTGCCTAGATGCGTCACGTTGTAAATCGTTCGTAGGGATGCGCCACGTTTACGCCGCCTTGCGTGACGCAACAGCGGCGTAAACGTGGCGCAAGGGCCTCATAAATCTGCCCCATAATCCTTAACTATTGACATTATACTCACTGCACGGGGGTACTGTATGTATACTATACTGTTGAGACTTAGGGCCCCATTAGGATGGTGGGCGGATTCCCCTCGCCGGGCCGACGGTAGTTACCGCCGGCTTGGCAGGGGCAAACTGCCCACCATCCCTGTAGAAAAGACCCCCAGCCATATTCTAATGGCTGCGGGGCAGCGGGGGATAGACAGACCGCCCTCCGATTTTCTGCACGGTCGACATGTCGACCGGCGGAAAAGGGTACAATATGGTGGCAGTGTCTGAAACACACCCGCCAGCCATATAATGTGCATTTTAGAATGCCTTTCTGTGGCGGCATTGCTGCCACGGAAAGGCATGCGGCGTATGCTTGGGGGGCCCGGAGGGTACCTATGGTACCCCCTACCTTTCAAAGCACAACATAGCAGGCACCGCACGGTGCCTGTCACGTTGTGCTTTGAAAAGCACAACATGTATTTTTTGCATTGCGGCGGGAGGTTGAGGATGGCGGGAGGACAAAGTCTGCCTGCAATCCTAATGATGCCCTAACAATAGGTAAGAGTTGTTGTGAACGTTAATTGGCATTACTAAAGGCATTAAGAGTGGGAGTATTGAGTAACCAATGGCCTCATCTATATGTGATTTCAACTCCGCTTTGAAAGTGTTATGGGGAAGACTAAAAGTCAGATCAGATCACCTGGTGTTGAACTAAAAAGTGAATGACGGGTGGAAGGAAGAAGGATGGGCGAGATTTAATATTTATGACTGACAGAGAGAAGGATACGTGTGATGCAAGCATGCAAATTGCAAAGGTGGCTGATAGTAAAGAATCTGATGCATGGTTGGTTGAATGCCTGAAAAAATCCTGCAAATGTTAAAGCCCAAGCAAGTGGGAGGATAGATACATACCACAAAAGTTATGTACTGTGCTTTATAGTGCTACCATGCCACTATGTGTATAATTAACTTGTCTTACTGTTTTTCTAAGAGTACATTTTTCAATTGTCTTGTTTTTTCTTTTTGATAAACAGCTGCTCCTTTGAAACCAGATCGGAAGGAGTTGGTCACCAAGGCACGGCGCTGCAAGCTGGAATCCATCCGACTATAATATCGGTGGCTGGTGTTCTTGGAAGAGGAGGAAGAAGAGGCGGCAGCAGCTGAAGACTCCTCGAGTGCCCCAGGCCCCGGGCTCCAGGTACCGCCCTCCAGCGTTACAGCACCACCGTCTGGCGGCTGCCTGCCGCTGCCTTACCATCTCTGGTGCCCGACCACTGTGGCTGCAACTGCCGTGCTCTAAAGCACCACATCGCCAAACTAGAGGAGGAAATGCGACGTGTCCTCCAGAGACAATCCCACCACACATAGACCCTGTCTATTGCCCCTTTTTTAATTCTTGTTTTGGTGAGTGGGAATTGGGCATTGGGGTTTTGGACATTTGGACTTTCTCATTACGGTTACAGACATTGGTTGGGGTTAGGGAGGGGTGTGGGTCAGCTTTTGTGTTTTTTTTTACATAGTTTATGTTTGTTAGGGTTATATTAAATCAATATTTCTACTTTACATACAATGTTGTTAATGTTTTGTAGGTGGGGTTACTCTTTTACATCACACTGTTTCCTTGCTGGTGCAGGTCTGCCCATAGCCAGTGTTTGATTTAAATAGTTGGCTGACTGTGTAAGACACAAACCGATACATGTGACACCCCTCACTGATAGAGTTGTCCTACTAGTACTGTCAGTCTCTCTCTTCTAGTCTATGCATTCTTTATCTGGACTCAGGGGGGTGTATAAATTGATTGAAAACATGTCCATTATTAATTAGGCCTCCCCCAAACTTCTCTTACCTTTGCTTGATGTTTAACTTAGGCACAGCGATGGCTGCATGATGGTTTCCTTTTTCTAACATGCCATGATCGTGGTGGTGGTGGTAGTAGTAGTATTAGACACTGGCAGGGCAGCAGCATTTGCAAAAAAAGAAAATGAGACAGTCAGTCACCTTTGAGAGACTGTTCGAGGATTCGGAGAATGAAGTACAGTACATAACTTACTGAGTGACAATAATATGAAAAAATATTGTACAACAAAATATAATGGTGGTGGGGATAGCCTACAAGACAGAGCTACAAAATATAGTTGTGTCAAGTTACTTGACTAGGCCTACAGCGTAACACTTAGGGCTGTGTATGAGGATGACAACAAATCCAATCAATGCCGGCAATTAAAGCTGAGGTATATGTTCCTTTGTTAAAAATCACCTCTAAAAATATACTGCTCATGGGTGGGCAAGCAGAAGAAGATCATTGCTCTGCCTTGAAATTAAAGTACTGCTACTTTTGCCACATCCGCCCCAGCAAGCGTGTGATTAATTATTGTTGTACATTTAATTTAGTCACACCTCAATAAGTCACACAGCCCGGGGGAAGAGTGTTAGGGTTTGTTGAATGGATGGGAAGGGGGTTTGGGGAAAGGTTTGACAGAGAAAAACAGTACGAATGGACAAACAACAAACAACAATCTTTGTAGACTACCATACCCATGTTAATATATTAAGGGAGAAAAAGGAAATGCATGCATGATGAGAGCACACTTAATGATAATAACAACAAGAAGAACACACTGTTGTAAAGATTGTAGACAAAAAAATTAATCAAATTATATAAAAGAAAATGAAAGTTGATACTGTTACTGTGTTATCCTGGTCAAAAATGTGGACTAGATTTGCATCTCGGCATTCCTCTTGGTCCTCTTGTACATCAACATTGGGTGTTGTCACTCGCCAGTCGCCACTGCCTGCCTGGAAATGAATGTAGATTTATTGGTAAGGTAAGTGTGCATTGTAATGTTTTCCCAAGTATAGGGCAAGGCCCGGCCTGTAATTGTAGATGGAAAAACAAAGGGGAAATTAAGAAACAAAGTTGAATCAAATGCACAAGTTATGGTGTAGTGCAACAAGAACACTTTCAGAGGCAGCATGTATGCATCATCTCTACTCTAGTCTGTTTCCAGCATTGACCTTCAACAGGACAGAGCAGTCCCACAGTGACGGCACATTACTTAGCACATCCTCCGTTTAGAGTACTTTTTTTTAAAGAGTTGGACAAAGCACATATCCATTCCGAACATAGCATTTAACAATTTAAGTTAGTAAATCAATGCAGCGCAGTCTTCCCACCGCTACACTCGACTGCACTTCTACACAGACATTTGGGTCTGCTGTGGTTGTTGTTGACGTGTTTACCTTTAGGCTTTTTTATGCCACTCATGAAATGTCCTTCTGACTTGTTATTATTCCATCAATCATCTCCTATACTTGTACTGACTGACTGTGAAGATCGGCCTGCAGTAGAAGGAACATTTTGTTATTACACAACAAGAGCAGAAATATTATTGACTTGAGTCACTCTTGTAGTGTGTACAGTAAGAGTACTAGTACACTTTGACTTCACTTCGTGCACAACAAACAAACAACAAAAACACAAACACCAATCGCTCAGAGTCAGGTGTCCAATGCATGCCATTCATTTTCATTACCCGTTCCTTCTCATCTTAAGTTAACGGGCCGTCTTTTTCGCCATCATCATGGATGGTGCTGTTGTCATACTCAGTGTGCAGATTGAGTCCCCTTCCTGTATTGAATCAAAAGAAATGTATCAAGCTGCAGTAGAAGTACAAATTTCCTATTTGCAAGAAGGGGAAAATTGCCTTGAGTTACGTTTAGTGTGTATTGTAGAAAGATGATTAGTGCACAATGACATAACTTCATGCACAACAAACAACAACAAAATCACTCTGTCTGTGACTCTGCGTCCAATGCATAGCATTAATCATTACCTGTTCCTATAATGGGCAGTCTCTCTCGGCTCTGAAAGGAGGATAGCTACAGTAGTCATCATGTTCCACTTCTTTTGGCGGGACTAGGAAAGTTTTATTTTTTCTTCTATTTTCCATCATCCAATCATCATAAGAGCAATGGATTTTGGCGGGAGATTCAATATGATGGAGCGGAGGAGCTGGATTCGGAGGACTGTACTGTCAAATGCAGACACCTGAAACTTGTATATTGAAATAATAAGAGTAGAAGACTAAGGTAATGGATATGTTGTGATTCAAAGTTTGTAACTGGAATGACAGACACACAAATAAAGGAAAAAAAGGGAGGGAGACAGTAATTGCAAGCTAATTGTCAGGGGAAGTATAGCTCGTCCTCAAACTCTGGGTGTTCAGACAGTAGTAGGTAATCATGATGTGACACACAACTTCTGTCACCTAAGCCGCTGTCCTCATCTTCCTTGCTTGCTTCATGTATTGTGTAATTCGGTGGTATGAAGTGCTGATTCATTTTGATCATTGTTCACCTCTCCACGTTTTTGGGCGAGAGACTGGTCCTTCATACTGTTACAATGGACGCAGCTGCACTGAAAACACATTCCGAAGAGACACTTGCGACAGGGCAAGCCAGATAGTTTATCATCAGCCTGCTGCGCAGTGGCCATTCAGGCCTTTTCCTATACCAATACTGCAATGGGTTTTGATCAATGTACACCTCTGTTGGGTCATCCATATAGGCCTGGACCATCCGCTCAATGTTCAGGGGTGTTGCTGCTAACCTTTTGGGCTTTTTTCTCTGTAAATGTAAATGTAAATTGATACTTGTATAGCTCACTACTCACCCACAAGGGTCTCAAGGCGCTTGTACGAATACCGCTGTGGAACCCATCCTGGCTTTCCCTGTGAGGCGTCCACTCCTGGGCACCCCCAAGGTAGAGGCCAGGCATCCTTAGCGTTGTGGGGGCCGTTGTGGAGATTAAGCAAGCTATTGCCCAGAGTTGCAGAGTGGGACTCCATGATTGGAATAGGCACGAGGCGAGAATTATCAGGTCCGTGGAATTTTGAGCCCAAGACCCGCCGAGGCGGGGAATTGAACCCTGGCCCCGGGCTAGACCTCTGCATCAGGGCATGCCGCTCTAATCATTGAGCCACACTTCTCCACATCAGCACTTCTCTGTGCATCAGCACTGTGCTTATTAATGCCTAACTGTAAATACCAATTGTGTAACGATTCTACTGGGCCTAATGATCCAGTTATTGTTGCTGTTGTCGATAGTGATGGTGAGTGTTGTGAGTCAAGCGCACTGCCTTCAGCCTCCAAAGTTGCACTTGATGTCGCATGCCCTGCTGCAGTGCGTCTTGTGGGTTGATCTTGCAGGCTTTTAATTAGCAGCCATTCATTTTCCAACTTACTCGCTGCCTCAGCTATCTAGGTTTTGTAGTGGGCAACATCCATTTCTGAAAAAGGAATGAATGTATTCAGTCCCAATTTTGCCCGTGGATCCAGAATTGTGGCAGAAATGTAATGTTCTTGTGACAAAATCTTATTTTTCATCCTTGTATTTTCAGCTAAGTGACGGGCTAAGCTCTCCACCAAGTCATAAGCTTCCATTTTGTCCTCTACACCTTTGAATGATAAACAAAACACACCTTCTTCAGCTGATGCTCTAGCATTTGCAATAATGGGATAGCTTGCCCATTGTACAGTCCTCCTTGCTGACTTCACGTGTGAAGACCTCAAAAGAACGAAGCATCACAGTCAGGCATTTAACTCATCTGAAGGGTCATGCCTTTCGCAGTAGCATCCAGTCTTTGCATGACATATTCACTGAGTGGCCTGTACTGCTCAAACAGACGATCAAGCATGTAATACGTTGAGTTCCAACGTGTTGCCCCCTCCTGGATGAGTGCTTTGACTGGCATCTTATATTCATGTTGAATGATCCTCAGCTGCTTCCGAGCTTTAAAAGAATGGCGGAAATGAGTGCATATTCTTCGGCAGATGGTCAGTAAGTTGCTGACTATGGGTTCTTTTTCAGAAAGTCTTGAACTATAATGTTTATGCAGAGCGCAAAACACAGAACCCTGAAATAGGAACCAAGCTCCATGGCCTTAAGTACATTACTGCCATTATCTGTGGAAACAAAACCAACATTAAGCCCTCTTGGGCACAGCCATTCAAAAACCTTGCTGCGAAACTCTAGCAAAATGTTTATCGCAGTTTGAGATTTCTCCATGGTGAACATGGCTACAGTTGCATGTTTCATAGTAGCTTTAAAAATCTCAGCTGTGTCAACAGCACCTCGTTCAGATAGCTTATCTCTAACCCCCACAATAGAGACCCAGTGTGCAGTGATGCATATGTAATATGTGGCTTGGCAACTGGTCCACATGTCTGTTGTCAGGTGGATATTGTGAACAGTACTCTGCTGTAAAGCTTGTCCAACCAATTCCAGCACATCATGATGTAGTGCCGGAACAGCAATTCTTGCGAAATAGGAATGGCTGGGATCCTTCCATTTAGGGCAGATGGCTGATACAAATTCAAGAAACTCACCCCTTTCACAAATGAAAAAGGGAGAAGGTCCAGTGCTAACATTTTAGCCAGTTTTGCATTGTATAACCGTGCCGTTGGGTGGTTGCGTTGGAACTGCCCCTCTAACGTAAGCATGCTCTTAATGGTAGGATGGATTACTTTCCTTTGTGGTGCTGTTGTTTTCATTAACCCACTTAGGCTCAACGAAGCAGTTTGTCTCATTGCGGTACTCGATTGCCTTGGTGTCTCAGCCTCACTCTGAGTATGGCTCTTACTGCGGTGCCACTCAGATGTTACTGAGGAGGATGTGGGCGGTACCACTACACTGCTGGGGAAAGGGCTAGAAATGCCTCCCTCTTCTTCACCTTCCACCGCAATATTATCGTCCCCTGATTCTTCCTGACCAACTTGTGTTGAGTTTTTCTACTTTGTTTAAAGTGAAGTAGGTGATTCTCCCACACTATAGTGTGATGTATTCTGAGATGACTTGCTTGGCCTCCGGTACCATAGTTTGTACCAAGCTTACCCCGCTGAACACCTTGTCAACAAATTGAGCATATAGCAACGTTCTCCTCCTTGGTGCTAACAGAAAAGAAGTCCCAAACTGAGGAGGAGAACTTGCTGGCACTGCTGGATGTACCACTTTCAATACCAGATGAACAGGAGGGTGTGCTTGGAATGTGACTCTGTGCAGCTACACTGTGACTTTTACTACCACTACCTACTGAGATAGTTGAGCTGGATGTAGGTACCTGCCAGGCCTTGGAAAATATAGCAGCTGGAGGTCTTGGTTGTGTAACCTGTGTTGGTGGTATCCGTGCTACATCCCGCTCAGTAGCAGCCTTTCTGGATAGGGTAAGAATGTTGGTCTCCATCCCCTTTGGGGCGGAAGTGATGTGCGTGATGAGTGGCTCATCTTCATCAACACCATCCCCCTCTTCTACATCTCCCTCTATAACTCTAAGTTTTTCTGGAACCTACCTTTTCAGAAGCATTGTGTTGTGGCATGCATCACTCTCAGACTGAGCTGGTGGCTGCAAAGTGGCATCACGGTCATCAGAAGCGGGGCTTGAAAAAGAAGATGATGGACTAAGCATCCCTTTCCTTGCTGGTGGTCTGGAAGACAACAGATTTTCCGGAACAGTGGTCTGCTCCACTTTGTCTGCAGGAAGCATGATTTTCTGAAATGCCCCTATGTCAGGTGCAACAACTAATATTGTGGGCTGTTCTTGCGGCTGCTGCTGTTCTTGCGGCTGCTGCTGCTGTTCTTCTTGCAGCTGCTGCTCTTCTTGCGGCTGCTGCTGCTGTTCTTCTAGCGGCGGCTGCTGCTGTTCTTGTTGCAGCACCTGCTGCTGTTCTTGTTGCGCCTACTGCTGTTCTTGTTGCACCTGCTGCTGTTCTTGGTGCGTCTGCACACTTATCTGCTGAGTTTCCTCCTGCATTGATTGTGTAATACTTTGCGATAATGACATTTCAACATCGCTGTTCGTTAGTAGACTGGCTACCTCTGCGACACTCAAGGGTTTGGGCGTAGGTTGGTGGGGTTGGACCGCTGGTGGAGTTGCTGCTCCCAGCTTGGTTCACGGACAACGCTGCTGCAGGCGTAACTTGCTTGGACCGAAAAAAAATTGGCCGGCACACCAGTCGTGGTTAATGGCACTTCCTTTTTCTGTTCCTTCTTCTCACCAGCAACTTTCTTGGTACTGGACCTGGTACCTTTCTTTGGGGCCATCTTCTTCAGATGTCAGACCAGAAGCAGATGCACAACAAGTTGTGGTCACACGTGACCGTGATGCACAGCAGGACTTCTGTGTGGCTGGCAGTACAACGGGTGATGATGATGACACCTCCTCCTCCGGCTTTTTGTGCACCTAAAAGCAAATAAGCCAGGAGAAAAACATCAGTGAAATGTTGCATTTGTTGTTGTGGTTCAGTTACTTACTGTACTAGGGCAAAAAATAGATATAGTCTAGCCATTTCTGAGACTTTGTCAACAAGGGCTATGTTATACTACTGTGTACACACACTACACTCTCAGAAAGGATAGGAAAGAGAATAACAACAACCAAAATAAAAATGTAATAGAAGTGGGGTGGACCCTATTTGCCATTAAATTATTTGAGCATCACATCATTCATGGAGCTGCTCCTGGCATAGGGGGTGGATGGATGGAAGCAGTAAGCCAATAGGAAAACCATGCAGGCCTATATGGCAAAAGCAGGACACTAATAACTCCCAACACAAAAAAAGACCACCAGACACATGGGCACTCACAAATCACAAGCAACAAGCAGGGGGCCTGGGAAACACCAGGAGCTGACAAAAGGTCTATAAAAGCCAGGCAAAGGATGAATGCTAAAGCACACTGCTTCGCCTTTTTCATACAACAAAATGCAAATACAAAAATTCACAGGCCCCAAAAAAGTCTGCAGGGTGCACGCATTGCACACCAACACACACAAGACACACACAACAAACGCATGTCTTTAAGACGCCCAACACCAGAAAGCCCACCCAAAAAAACACTTGTCAACTCAATCCAATGCCATCCATGCCCTAAATGATGTCTAAATTCAACAGACCACACAGAAACTCTTGATTAATAAAGCTGTAGCTACCTGCTCTGAGCCTACTGGATGAAAGCAGGCCTCCTGCCAGACAAGACCAGAGAAGCTTGCAGGCCTAGGCTTCAAAATGGCCACCAGCCACATGGCCAGGCCCAACAACATCAGAAAGCCGCACCCCCAAAAAACACACTTCCTAACTCAATCCAATGCCATCCATGCCCCACATGATGTTTAAATTCGACAGACCACACAGAAACACTTGATTTTAAAGCTGTGGCTACCTGCTCTGAGCCAACTGGATGAAAGCAGGCCTGTTGGCAGACAAGGCCAGATAAGCTTGCAGGCCTAGGCTTCAAAATGGCCACCAACCACATGGCCAGGCCCAACAACATCAGAAAGCCCACCCCAGAAAACACACTTCCCAACTCAATCCAATGCCATCCATGCCCTAAATGATGCCTAAATTCAACAGACCACACAGAAACACTTGGTTAATAAAGCTGTGGCTACCTGCTCTGAGTCTACTGGATGAAAGCAGGCCTGTTGACAGACAAGGCCAGGCAAGCTTGCAGGCCTAGGCTTCAAAATGGCCACCAGCCACATGGCCAGGCCCCACAACATCAGAAACCCTACCCCTAAAACACACCCTTCCCAACTCAATCCAATGCCATTCATGCCCTAAATGATGTCTTAATTCAACAGACTACACAAAAACACTTGATTAATAAAGCTGTTGCTACCTGATCTGAGCCTACTGGATGAAAGCAGGCCTCTTGGCAGACAAGGCCAGAGAAGCTTGCGGGCCTAGGCTTCAAAATGGCCACCAGCCACATGACCAGGCCCAACAACATCAGAAAGCCCACCCAAAAAAACACACTCCCCAACTCAGTCCAATGCTATTCATGCCCTAAATGATGTTTAAATTCATCAGACCACACAGAAACACTTGATTGATAAAGATGTGGCTACCTGCTCTGAGCCGACTGGATGAAAGCAGGACTATTGGCAGACAAGGCCAGAGAAGCTGGCCGGCCTAGGCTTCAAAATGGCCACCAGCCACATGGCCAGGCCCAACAAAATCAGAAAGCCCACCCCAAAAAAACACAATTCCCAACTCAATCCAATGCCTTCCATGCCCTAAATGATGTCTAAATTCAACAGACCACACAGAAACACGTGGTTAATAAAGCTGTGGCTACCTGCTCTGAGCCTACTGGATGAAAGCAGGCCTGTTGACAGACAAGGCCAGGCAAGCTTGCAGGCCTAGGCTTCAAAATGGCCACCAGCCACATGGCCAGGCCCCACAACATCAGAAACCCTACCCCAAAAACACACCCTTCCCAACTCAATCCAATGCCTTCTATGCCCTAAATGATGTCTAAATTCAACAGAACACACATAAACACTTGATTAATAAAGCTGTGGCTACCTGCTCTGAGCCTACTGGATGAAAGCAGGCCTGTTGGCAGACAAGGCCAGACAAGCTTGCAGACCTAGGCTTCTAAATGGCCACCAGCCACAAGGCCAGGCCCAACAACAGAAAGCCCACCCCAAAAAACACATTTCCCAACTCAATCCAATGCCATCCAGGCCCTAAATGATGCTTGAAAATTAAATACATTCAAAAAACACCAAAGGAACAGTTGCTTCATCATGTACACATCCATGAGGCCATGACTAGCTCAGGCCTACTACTGACTACTAGTCTACTACCCACAATATTTTTTTTAAAAAGGAATGATAGTTACCAAAATTAAATTGTAGTTGCAACAACTGCAATGCCCACAATCAAACAGACACAACAACCACTTACTTGTAAAATATCCAATTCAAAAATACTCAAATCCAATTGCAATGATGCAGCAGACAAAGAGAGTGATCTTTCCAGCTCAAAATCCAAAGGCAGAATGAGCAGGAGATGGACAAAGCACTGGGAGGAGCCTGCTGGACAGGAACAGGAAGTTGGAGATTCTGTGGCACTTCCTCCCTCTCCCCACCTTTTTAAAAAAGGACTCCTTGCACAAAAAAGGACAGCCAAATGTCAATCTGAGGAGTTTTTTTCTTCCGAATCTTCATTTGCAGAAGGATTCATGCTGCTAGAGCTGATATTCTTCTCCAAATTGAAATATTTACATGTTCGAGTTCTCGAGCTTCACATTACTTCCCCCGGATGTTGATGGCGTGTCCAAAAATGACATGATTGCGTTCTCTCGCTCCCTGTTGCGTTGGATATGACGTGTTTGGGGTCCCCCGCTCTATGTCGCGTTTGATATGACGTGCTCGGGTCCTCATGCTCTCGCTCGCGATGAAGAATGACGTGTTCCGGTTCTCTCGCTCCTTGTCACGTTCGATATGACGTGCCTGCGTTCTCACGCTCTCGCTTGCAGTGGAGAATGACGTGTTCGAGATCTCATACTCTCGTGGTGCATGATCACGAGACGAATGAAGTGATCGCGAGACGAATGACGTGTTCGCGGGCGTGAACTCTTGCGAGATGGCTTAACTGGCTACCAACAATCCAACATCTCGTGAAGAATGCAACCGGATCAGGAAAACTTGTCAGCGAACGTGGGGATTCAGGTAAGGTGATCGTACGCGCTAGAACATATTTTTACAGCGCAAGCAATAAAAAAAATTCGAGGACGATGGGAATTGCGGAAATTTTGACATTTTCGGGCTCTCCGCGGAACGCGTAAATGTCAAATTATAGCAATATCTGCGAGCGGAAAGGAATTTAACGTACAGGCCTTATTATAATGTGGGCAGAGATCTAAGATTGGCCAACACAACAATATTTTATCTTTCGTAACAGGGCCGCCGTTGATTCACTATCTGAAACACTCAGAAGGGGAACCCCTACAAGGACCGCAACCAAAGGGGTGGCTTCTGGTGGTAGATTAATCCTACAGCCATTATAACTTACATTTCTCTCTTGAGAGGCACACTTCTCATTGAATGTCGGAGGCAAACCAGTAGGTGGCAGATTGACCAGACTTGTGGCTCTTTGGGAGAATGTCCCCCCTACTGTGTCCCAACCTAAGTTGGTCGCCATACTACTAACGGATTGGATTTTACCATCCCCCCTGAAAGTTTGAGTGATTGAGTGCCTAGGATTTTTCCCTGGTAATTAGACCTGCTCTCTATGGGTGTGGTTGGTAACAGACCTGAATTCAAACTAATTTGCGGGGAATACTTTATATCACTCAAAAAAGAACCAACTTTTCGATTTTTTTCTTAAGGTCCGCAACACACGAATTCAAGGAGTCAATAACATCTTTAGCAATATTAGCTAATATAGATTCAAACCATGTACTAAAAATGTCCTCTATCAAATTTCGCAATTACAATTGGAAAATTTCATCCACCTTGGACGGCAACTTGGGTGAGCTTCTTTTTGCGCTTTTATGCCGTTAGTTAGCTTTTCTAGAAATACCTTTTTCCTCCACAGGCCCCACTTTTAAGTCCCTTGGAATTCTTTCCAATTCATCCAAAATAGGAACTTCAGGAGAAACACCCTTGCTTGTTAGTCTCTTAGTTCAGGGCTTCAAGCCTTGTCTTTGGGGCACAAATCAATACCCAGTCCCAGCTCTTTTTCGGCATTAGCTATCTCTTTGTTCAAAGCTCCCACAGCCGAGGTCAAATAAGAGATTATAGATGGAGTCTTTCTAGGAATTTTAGATGTAAACCCCCTGGATCTTGACTGCCCAGATATTTGCACTTACCCATAGATGAGCGTTGGAGGGGTGGCCCAGCCCAGCCTTTTCAGGTTCTGATGGGCGCAGACAGGCCCGCCCTTGTCCCAGGCAGTACCCGGGCACGCCCGCACATGTTCCATGCTGCGGGAGGGCGGCGCTGGATTTAAAGGGCCTTCTGCCGCCCTGTGATGATGCCCTCCGCTGGCATCAAGCAATGCCTGCTGAGAGCAGTGGTACTCTGCTTGCCGTCCCCCTCAAGGATGGTGCCAACCGCAAAGTGGCATGGAGGCAGCTCGATATGGCATTTTCTTCACAGCTATGGGAAGAGTGAGGTAGGTGTAAGTAGCTGTTCCCCTCACTAGTCATGTACCTAAGGAATGGCCTAGTCAGTAAAACTAGTACAGCTACAATATTCTGTGCACGATGCATGCAGACCTCTAATCCGCTACATAGCATTGATACAGTCTTTTGAATACTCAGCACCTCTGCAGTCTATGAATCCTTCTGTCGGTCCCATGCACTTCTTCATTCACCCATCCGGCACTATCTAAGTATCCTATCACTCCACCAATACCTAAGCACTTACAAATTCAGCACACACTTTCTTTGCAACACTGAAATGACTCCAGTTATTAGTTGTATACTTAAGAATGACGTAGTCACTAACACAAGTGCAGGTACAATTTTTTATACACTATGCATGCACACCTCTAACCAGCCACAAACTATTGATACGCTCTTCTAAATACCCAGTTAGTACCTATGCAGAGTAGGAATCCTCCTGTCTGTCCCATGCAATTCTCTAATCACCCATCCAGAACTATCTACTTATCCTATTACTCCACCAATACCTAAGCACTTATAAATTCACTATACACTCTGTTTGTAATACTGTAATTATTCTAGTTAATAGTCATGAACTTATGGAATGGCCTAGCTACTAACACAAGTACAGCTATAATAGTTTGATCACTATCCAAGCAGACCTCTAACTAGCTACATATTATTGATACACTCTTCTAAATACACAGTTAGTACTCATGCAGTGTAGGAATCGTCCCGTCTGTCCCATGCACTTCTTTAATCACTTATCTACCACTAGCTACGTATCCTATCGCTCCACCAATACGCAAGCACTTATAAATTGAGTGTTCACTCTGTTAGCAGTCATCATTCCAGTTACTAGTGGTATTCTTATAAAATGACCTAGGTACCAACACAAGTACACATAAAATATTCTCCGCATAATCCCTACAAATCTCTAAGCAGATACATACTATTGGTCCACTCCGTTGAATACTGAAGTAGTACCCTTGCAGTGTAGGATACCTCCTGTCAGTCTCATGCAATTCTTCAATCACCCATCCAGAACTATGTTCTTATTGTATTAGTCTACCAATACCTAAGCACTTATGGGGCAGATTTACAAGCACCCTGCGCCACCAGTGCATAATTTTTTGTAACCGTGTGATTGCGCCAGGCACTCCTTCATATTTCCAAGGAGAGGAAAAGCCACCCTGCGTGGTTTTTCCTCTCCTAGTAAATACGACCCCTTCATACAAAGAACTTTGCGTTGAAGGGGTGTTCCATAGGTTTTGCTGTGGGTGTTCCCACGCAACACCCATAGAACAAGACACATCTCCAAATTTATGAGAAATCATGAATCTGGGGATGTGTGTGAATGCTGTGCCATCCTAGAGTTGGTGTAGCAAGGAGCAACGAGGAGAATTGTTTTCATTTCTCCTCATTTTTTCCTCTTTGAATGCATGCTGCATTCCACAGCATACATTGAAAGAGGAAAATGCCTTTACTGATTATTTATGTGCAGGAAGGTGTCCCTTCCAGCAAAAAAACAATCTCCGCATGACACAGACATCTTTGAACCATGGTGCAAGGGTGCCTGTATCACCGCATGGCTATCGTTTTTGCAGCACTGCAGAGGGAAGCACAGAGACGCAACATATTCATGTACATATGTCACATCCCTGTGCTTCGGAAGTGTCACAGTCCAGTGCAGCTAAAGAGCTTGCAGTGTCACGCTGCTGTACTTCCTCATAAATCTTCACCTATAAATTCACCATACACTACTAATGCATTATTTCAGTCAATCATGCTGTATATATATATTCAACCAAACTTTCACACATTACCTTGCAATTATAGTTATTTCTTTACCCAGATAAGGTAGTTCGGATGAGAACTTATTTTTTTTTCTTTTTTCTTTTGTATTTTTTTAACAATTTTATATTTTTTGGTTGTTTTTCCAAAAAATGAACACAAAAAAGAACATATAAAACAGGAAACTTTTGGAATTACTTATCATTCGAAAAACAAAAAAAAACAAAATATTAACAATGATGTTTTGCACAAATTGCATCCACGACTCCTCACCGAACCATATACGTTTCTTGCACTTTACACAGTGTTGCTCGAGAAAGGCGAATTCTGCCCTCATGTCCATTGGAGGTGTTCCTGAGAACGCTCCAGACGTACTTGCCACAGCGGGTGAGGGGTTCAAAGCAGCTTGCCTCATTTCCTCCCGAGCAAGATTGAGAGGATGTGTGGTCCGGAGATGCATGCACAAAGAAGCAGTGCCACAAGAGTGTTTTTGTTCACTGCCTCTTGACAGGACGTCGATCATAAATTTTGCATGTCACCTTTCTGGCATTTACTTTCTACTCTCCAAGTGGAAAAGTGAAGAATTTCCACACAACAGATTCCGGCCTCTGTGGACGTGCTGCCTCCTGCAAGAATTCTTCTTCAGTATATACTTCCTCCTGCTGCAGCAGTCCAGAGGCCATTTTGTTTGATATTTTTTGAAAAACACCAAAAAAAAAAAGCAAAAAGGGTTCTTGTAGGGAAAAGAGATGTCTCTTTAAAGATGCTTCAACAAGAATGATTAAAATGGGTGGGGTCCTTCAATAGTTATAGTGATGAATGTTATGAACTAATGAAATCTTTTTTTTTTAGGTCACATGGGATCCACGCACTCAGTGCTCACGAAGCACGCACCCGAAACGACTTTGTGAAAATATATTTAAAAATAATATAAGTTTATTATAAGTACAAACATATTATTTTATGAATATCGTACATAATCATATCATTTTAGAACATACATTTTTTTTGTGGGAGTTGCCCCAGCAAGTATATGACATCACGCGGGACCCGCCACCACGCAAACGTCACGTACCATAATGCGCATGTGTTGCGAATGCTGGGGAGCAGGAGTGGTGGACTGGTCGAATACCAATCGCGCACATCACGTAATATTAAATGTATATGATGTAACTGAAAAACACGCAGCCGTCGCACACCGTACACGGATCTTTCAAGACTTTTCTAAAGTGGCAGCTAGAATTCGCGCACCCACCTTGATGTGTACGCTTTGGGTGAGCGTCTCTGAAAAAAAAAATTTGGAAAAAAATAAAAAAAGAAAAGAATATAAATTTATTAAAATTAAAAAAAATTGAACAATATTTCAGTTTAAATTTTTTCCATTTTTTTCAATTTTCAGAAAAATATATAATGCTATTTAATGCATAAAATATTTATGAATAAACAGTTAATAAACTGTAGAAAATCAGTACAAAAAATAGGTATAACTACTATTATACTTAAAAATTAGCATTTAAAAAACCTTTGTAAAAAAGGTAGAAGATAAATGGGGCCGTTGGGCAATATAGTGAGTTGAAGATGGCTTCTTTTAGGTTTACTATTTGTAATATATATGGTCCCAATCTGGATGACTCGGAACTTATGAATTATCTCAATATTGAATTAGCGCAATGGCCTCAACCATTGTTACTATGTGTGGACCTGAATATACACATTGATGCTCAGGTTGATATTAAAAAGAGAGCTCCTTACTTAGGTAGGAAGAAGCAGGTATTCACATCATTACGTGGTTTGTGTTTAGATCATGGGCTGTTTGATGTCTGGAATCTTTTACATCCAGGTGATCCAGGCTTTACTTTTTTTTCTTCTCCTCATGCAAAATTTGTTCAGTTAGATTATGTTTTTTCTCTCCTCTTCACTTTTAGGTAGAATAGATATGCATATTGAGCCAAAAATTATCTCCGACCACAATCCTTTAATTATTGATTTGATGATAGGTTCCCAGCACAAAACAGGGAATCAACCCTGGACATTTGATCGGAGCCTCCTTCTGGATGATGAATACGTTCAGTTTATGACCAGGAAAATACAGGAATTTTTTGCTTTTAATAAAGGAACAGCCTTGATTAAAGTGGTCTGGGACACTTTTAAACCTTATTGTTTTCGAACACCAAACGAAATGAAATATGGGCTAAACATAAAAGGGACTTTGATGAAGTCATACTAGCGGAGTGGAAGTTAGCCAATATTATCAGGCAGGGTTTGGATTCAAGCACTGCTCAGAGAGATCTTACGACAAAAAGAAGGTCAGCTTATGCTAATGTAGCCGACCAAATAGAGCAGAAATATCTACAGCATAGAGAGGATTCTTATGAATTCAGCTAGAGGACGGGTCGGACTTTGGCTATTAGACTAAGGCAGAAGGCAGTTTTTAACAACATTGCCAAAATCAGTGATCTAAATGGGGTATTACAAGACACAAAGGAGGGGGTTCTAGAAGCCTTCCGCAGCTTCTATCAATCTTTGTATAGTGCAACGGAGGTAGCACCCTCGCGGCAGGAAGAAGGGGATTTTCTGAAGGATATACAATCTCAAGAACTTTCGGATGTGCAGAAAGCTCTGTTGTCTGCTCCCATTGTAGGGGAAGAAATTGAGTGTGCTTTATTAGGTCTGGCATTAGGCAAGGCGATGGAGCGCGATAATATTCCATTGGAATTTTACCGAACCTTCAGGAATATACTGAAATTTGAACTTCTGGAAGTCTTTCAACAAGCTTTCATTGGTAATCCTCCTGACTCTTAGCTGGAGGCAATAATTGTAGTATTCTTAAAGAAAGGTAAAAAAAGACATGGAAATGCGGTCTTATAGACCTATCTCTTTATTAAACACCATCAGTAATATCTACTCCAAGCTGCTTGCTAACAGGCTTAATAATCTTATGCCGAGCCTGGTCTAAAAAAATCAACACAGGTTTATTAAACAGAGAGACACAACAGATCATGTCAAAAGGATCATTTCCATGCTAGACTGGTCACAGGTCACAAATTCCCCCTGTTAGATGCAGAAAAAGCATTTGACAGGGTTACATGGCGTTTTTTGTGACGGTACTGGCATGGAAGGGATTCCCACAATAATTTATCACCTCAGTGCAGGCTTTATATGCACGGCCAAGGGCTGCTATCCGTATTTTTGGTACATTATCCGGTAATATCACAATAGCTAGGGGAACGAGACATGGTTGTCCTTGTTCCTCTTTTTTGTTTGCCCTATATATAGATCCATTTCTAAAGTACCTAGAAAATAGTCCCAAAATAGACCCTGTTATGTTATCTAATAAACCATATAAGCTACTGGCATACGCGGATGATATCGCGATTACTACATCTAATATAAGAACTGCCCTCCCCGGAATATTCTCAGCTGCGGAAAACTTTGGGAAGCATTCAGGATATAAACTAAACATCAATAAAACTCGACTGATTCATTCAGAAGCATCCGACCCAGTGATATGTCATTTGAAACAGATGCTGTCTATCTGGGTATCAAAATTTCTCCTAAGGTAGAATAGATAGTACATCTAAATTTGGATCCAACTATTGCCTCTGCAAATCGGACATTAGAAAGGATTAACAATATACATCTATCATTATACGGATGCACTAAGGTTTTAAAGATGCTAATTTTTCAAAAATTTCTATATATTTTCTGCATTCTACTTATCCCAACTGTGTTTTTTTCTCGTATTGAAAGAATGTGCTCTAGGTTCCTATGGAATTATCATAGATCGAGGAGAGCACTCAAATGATGCATGCTACCGAGGCTGAAAGGAGGCTGGAGTGTGCCTAATTTTCGCTTGTACCACTGGGTATCTCTTTTGAAATATATGGGACCTTTATTCTTTCAGGAAGATCCAACGGAAGAATTTGCCACACCCTCCATATACAAGATGGTGATTGGCATAGAGGCGAAGCAATGTTTAGTTCGCATAATTGAACCAAGTTATTATAAAAAAACAAGGTTTAAGATAGTGATAACAGCATTCGAAATTTGGAGGAAGATAAAGAGGAGAATAGGGTTATGTCATAATTTAAACTTTTATACACCTCTTTACAATTGTCTCCTTTTTCCAGCGGTATTTAGGGATCATGTGATGAGGAAATGGGAGCGGTCCGGAATTTGTAGGCTGGGAGATCTCTTTCAAGGGGAGCAGATAGTCACCTTTGACCATTTACAGACTAAATTTAAAGTACCTTGCTCGGATTTCTTTAAATATTTCAGGTACATTGTTTTTTGGATCAGAAGGAAGCATATGATTTGATTGCATTTAATAGGATAGAACTCTTGGAAGCAATTAAAAAAAGATCGAAGTTGGGGCCATTATAACAATTGCTGTTAGAGAAAACAGAGGATGACTTATTAGTATGGGAGACTAGGTGGCAAAATAAATTAGGATCGCCCTCAATAAAGCTTGATAGAATAATTAAGTTACCTATGAATGTTTTATTTAATGGTCCCCTGAAGAGTCAGCACTTTATGTCTATTTTTAATTTATATTATACCCCGGAAAAAAATGTAAACATGGCACTCCCCGAGAGGCAATAAATGCAATTGATGCAGACTAGTGGCAGCGGACGCACTTCATATGTGTTTTCATGCCCTAAATTATGCCATTTTATTCAGGATATCGAATATTTCTTGATACATAGCTTAGATATTGAAGTACAACTATCACCTGAATTGGTGATTTTAGGCTCCCAAGAAAATCTCCTTAGACCGGGTAAAGAAGCCGAGGCAGGATTTATCTTTATTTGCATGTCCGTTTATCGGCTCTGCATCACAACACAATGGATAGACGTGGATTCTCCTACATTTACCAACTGGCAATTCAGATTACTATCCATATACCATCTGGAGACCGTGGATTATAAATCTAAGGGCAGGAGAAAGAGAACGATGGGTCTGAAAATCTGGGCACCAATTCAAACTGGATATGAGTATGTTATATTTTGTATTTTTCTTTAGTGTGTAAATTCAGGTGTACTTGAAGTTGTATTTGTATAATGTATTATTTTGACCGATTGATTTTTGTTTATTGGGTGCTTAGGTGTGTTTTCTTTTTTTTTTGCTTGTATAATTAATATGTCTGTCCGCTGATAATTTTTTTTCAATAAAAACATAAAAAAAAAACTTTGAAATTCACTGAGAAAACCATAGGTTTCAAAGATGTTATAGTCAGAAATTAGCATTCAAAACAGCTTTGAAATTCACTGAAAAAACCATAGGTTTCAGAGAGGTTATAAATAGAAATTAGCATTTAAAAAACCTTAGAAATTCACAGAAAACACCATATGTTTCAGGGGTGTTATAGTTAGCTGGACATTTCACTCGTACAAAACCAATGAAATTCCTCCGTTATAGTTAGTTCTGCTAACAATAACTCGCGCTGCTCGCAATGCACTGCTGATGATGTCACTTTTTACATTATTCATGACATGGTCAGTGACATCACTGATGACATCACTGATGACATCTCAAATGACATCACTGATAACATCACTGATGACATCATCCACTTGACAATCTGATGCACCTCATCATACACTAGCTTAACCTTTCATCACTCACTGTAAAATACTGAGTGCCATATTTGAAACCATTGACACACCAATACCAGTTAGTACATACCCACTCACTGATTTCTAAGTCAACACATACAACTACCCATTTAACAACAGAATCACTTATACATGCAATCACTCATTAATAGAACACTATCCAAAGCACTTATACACATATATAGACATTGACACATCAGCAGTCATCTTAGTCAGTTATCCAGTCATTCTACTCATTCATGAAAACAATTAACCACACTTACATTTACTCATTTACACAATAATACACACACAGTGCCTCATTTATTCAAACACATAGTAACTCATAGTTCTTCATTTACAATAGGCTTCTTTTCACACCATTCGATCTTCATAAACGCTTTTCTACCACTCCACACATTTGCTGGTCTTGTTCCTCTCCGCAGGCGACTTTGTTTCATATGGTATTCTTATGTAAATCTGTTCATGACTTCTGGTTGCAGGTTTGGGCCCAAATTAATGTAATGTTTCATGCTCGCATTCCTTTCTCTTATACCAATGTTTTTTTAGGAAGTCTCTCTCCCTGCTGGGAGAATGCTGATCTTAATACTCGGATTATTGATTTATTATTAGCTGTTGCGTTTCAGCAAATCACAGTCAACTGGAAGAATTTTTCTAACATTTCTTTTAAAGCATGGTGGTATAATGTTTGCCATACTCATAGACTGGATACTGCTTTTGTTTTTCCTGCTCACATGGCAGCAAAACGCACAGACTTATGGCTCCCTGTTACGCTTTATCTTGATGTTTGTGCTAAACGTTCGTTTCATGCACAGTCCTCGCAGCAGGAAGTTCTCAAGCCTCCTTGAATGCCCTTCGTATTCCATTTCTTTTACAACATCAACTGTATGTACTTCTTTTTATATACTTTTATCTCTATAACCGTGGTTTTATTCTATTTAGTCTTGACACCTATGATTAGCTTACATTTTGTTTATAACTGTACTATGCCCATTGTTTACTGAATTGTTTGTATTTTCTATTTTTTATTGTACTTTGTATTGACACCTTGTCCCTCTCTTCTTCCCTGAAATAAACTTCTTTCTGAACTTAAAAAAATCACCATTACAATTATACACTCATTCATATAGTTACTCTCACAATCACTGACTCTTACATATACTTATTTAGATATACCAACTCTCACATACAATACCTTTTATTTTTTAACTTTGTTGAAGATGTACAACTAAAACAAACTTTCAATCACCAACCCACAAATAAATACACTCAGTCACCCAAACAAATGTTTCCATATGCACTCTTAAACCTATACACCTAGTCAATCCACCATTCACACATCTAAGCATAGAGTTACGCACACCCAATCCAACCACACAGAAACTCAGTATCCCATACAAATACTCACCCAACTAATCAATAACTAATATACAAACTCATGTAGTTAGTGACCAACTGATGCAGCATGTTAATACAACAGTAGAGACAGTAATGCACACATTCACAAACTTTAGTTACTGACCCATGTATTAAGTGAGATACTTTTATTTACTCACTTAAACAGACAGTAAGACAGCTACTAAGTCCTCCATCCAGACAGTTATAATTCCACTCAATCTTCAATACAGATTGGTCTATCTATATAAATAATACATATTTAAATTTCAAACTGAACCACATTCACTGAATGATGTCATCAGTGATGTCAATTGAGATGTCATCTGTGATGTCATCAGTGATGTCACTGACCATATCATGAATGATGTAATATGTGACATCATCAGCAGTGCATTGCAGGCGCGCGAGTTATAGTTAGCAGAACTAACTATAATGGAGGAATTTCTATGGTTTTGTACGAGTGAAATGTCCAGCTAACTATAACACCCCTGAAACCTATGTTTTTTTCTATGAATATACATATAGGGACGCCATTGATGTATTTAGTGACCTCATGATTGAAGATCTTAAAGGATTAAATCGATCCAACTCGCAAAGTAGGAAGCCGAGGAGTTATGCTGGCAAACAATACTCTAATCTTATTAGAAAAATCAATAATCATGGGAACATTGTTGTGAATAAAGCAGATAAAGGAGGCAATGTTGTTCTTTGGCCTCGTGATGTATTCATTAAAGAAGCAGAGAGACAATTGAATGGTCCCCAATGTTATAGAAAGGCTTCCTTTAATGAACTGAATAAAGTCAAAGATCAAGTTCATACATTTTTGCCTCAATGGAAAAAGGAAGGTTTGATTAGCAAAAAAGATCATCAAACCACTCCTACCTTATACCTTTTACCTAAAGTGCATAAAGGAATATCTACATCTCCAATACCTGGGTGTCCTATTATTTCCGCCCAGAATGGGTTACTTGATGACGTATTTATAATATGGCATGGATCTAGAGCGACTGCTGAAAAAATTGTTACTGAAATTAACATTAATATGCTCAATTTGGAATTTACAGCCACTATTAGTAATTACATGGTTGAGTTTCCTAATGTTGAGATCTACATTGTTGAGAATGAAATCCAAACTAAATTGCATAGAAAAACAAGGCTAGTAACTCAACTCTTCATGCCCCTCATCCTCGCCACCTTATAAAAAGCATCCCCTATGGGGAGTTTTTAAGAATTCATAGAAATTGCAGCAATTAAATTGATCTTAATATGTCTCCTAATGAATCGACCCAAAGATTTCTGGCTCGTGGCTACAAAAAGAGTGATTTACAGTATGCTAAGAATAAAATATTTTTAAATGTTACTAATCCGCTCCAGGTTGCCAACACTGAGCTTGCTATATCTAATGGACACAGTTCTTCTAAGAAAGAAGACACTGTAGTTAGACTTATTATGACTTTTAGTTGTCATGAGAAAAAAGTCAGGAACATCTTGAAGTCTAACTGGCCCATTTTGAAAACTGATATTACTTTGGCTCCATTACAGAGATTCCCGTTATCACTTTTAGAAGGGCTCCTTCTATGAGGGACGCTCTTGTAAAGACCAGTTCGGAAGGTATTAAACCATCTAATTGGCTCTCCAATAGATCAGGCTTTTTTAAATGCAGTTCATGCAGATCCTTTAAGTTTGGGGTCAATACTTTAGAAAATCATGAGGCGTTCACCCAAGAAGCATGCAAGATAAAGAGTTTGTATACCTGTAAAACAGACTATGCCATCTATGTATTGCAATGCACAAGCAACTTTAAATACATTGGGAGCACCAAGCTCCAGGTGTTCAATCGTATTTCGCAGCATCTGCGGGCGATTGTTAACTCTGACTCCAACTATCCTGTGGCGCGTCATTTTAAACTGGTTCATCAAAATAATCTCAAAGACTTGAGTTATTTTGTCATTGACACAGTACCTTTCTCTAAAAGGGGTGGTGACAGAGAGAGGAAACTAAGACAATTGGAGAGCCACTAAATTTTACTTCTGGACACTAAGATCCCTAATGGTCTTAATACTGGAGAAGGTTTACATAACTTTTTAAAAATAATATTTTATAAACTTTTTATAAACTGTTTATATTTATTCATTTATGGGGTTATGCCAATTTTCTGTAAATCTGTAATTGTGACAGGCTTGTCCCTTCACTTTTATATTGTACTGTATATTATCTGAGCCGTGCACTTTTTGATCTGTTTCCCCTTTGCTGCTATGAAAATGTAAATATATATGAATGTTATGCCTCCTTTAACTGAATTAAGTTTATCTGTATTCTTTTGTGCCTTGTGTTTGTCGAATTTGTAGCTGGTTTTACTGGTTTCTCTGGTTTTACTAGTTTTAATTCGATGGAGACGAGGTATAGGAATCGGGTGGGTATTGATTGAGCATAAAGCTGGCTTAACTTTCTATTGCCATTCGTTGAGTATCCACTGGATTAAACAGGTTTCTTAATTTTTGATCCTGTTATAATTAGGCCTGGGTGGTAACTTCCATTCCGTTCGCAGGAATTTGGATAATTTCGTGTTCCGCGGAGAATGCAAAATTGCCCACAATTGTGCGTTCCGCGACTTCTCGAAATTTTTTGCTTGTTCGCGTTCTCAAGTGCGTGTTCGCTAGATATTTCCCCCCGAGCACGCAAGCAGCGATTGCGAACAATAAAAAAGCATTGCAAACAAGCAATTGGTGGTTTTAGATTTTTCACTTTCATTGTTTAAACAAAGTGTTACTTTTTTTGCATTCATGCCGATCCTATCTGTAGTATGTCTTTTATATCTATGGTATAGTAGGTAGAGCCAAATACGGAAAGACAACAGTATTTAAATTTGGTTTTTTTTGGCCATGTCATGTGATCAAGACCGGGTTTACCCGGTCGAAACACGTCATGCTGCTGTCTTCTAAGGTATAAAGTACTTTACTTCACTTCAAATCATTGTGGTCCATACCTGATTTAGGCACGATTTGCACTGCTTCAGGACTGTGGTGCTCATATATATATATTACCTACTGGCAGTCGCCAGTAGGTAGTTATAGTTAGGACCTAGTTTCCATAGGAAATCCACAACATTCTATTTGGAATAACTTTGACGTCAGTGGACGAATCTTCGTGAATTTCTCCAAGAAAATGGCCTTCTCGGTTCCGCTCCTTCCCTGAAAGTTTGAGGGTGATTAGTCAAGTGGGGGCTAAGAAAAAAGGGGGGTCCCATAATGTTTTTTCCCCATGCAATTTTCCATCGGGCCTTTACCCAGGGCTACAGCCCGAACAGCTGAATGGAATTACATGACATTTGACAGAGAGGTAGAGTTCGGTTCGCAGATTGTGCTTTTTGTTAAATGGTGTAAATACGTTCAGTAGTTTCTGAGAAAATTGCAAGTAAAATCAGAGCGATATCTAGAGACGGAGTTCAGCACACGTACGGAAATCCGTTCAATTACGAGCGCGAGCTGCATGCTGATTGGCTGTCAACTGAACACTCGAAACCAGGAAGTGTTGGCAGCCATCTTGTGCCTCAGTCGGACCGAGTCATAAGAAATATCTGTCAACTGTCAACTGTCTGTCAGCACTCCAAACCAGGAAGTGTTAGCAGCCATTGTTTGTTTGCAGTATGCGGGGGTCTCACGGGTCTCCTACATTCTTCGGGGACCACCACCTTCCTGGGGCAGTAATATTTAAAATAGGGGGGGTCTGTGATGGCACAGATTTCCCAGCTCCGGGGACTTCCACTTCTTGGGATTTTTTAACGTTAGGAGGGGGTCGCGCGGCCTCCTTACTGGAACCCTTGATGGCCCTGGGGACCATCATTTCCCCGGGCTGGCTATTGCAGTGTCTCGGGGTGCCTATCCCCGGGACAGTGCTGTTTGCTATGGTAGGGCGTGAGCGCCACGGCTCCCACTTTAGCACAGCAAACAAGTTTACTATTGAAAGAGAGAGCAAGTTAAACTGCTTTGTCTTTCAAGTAGGAAAGCAGATTGCTTTTCGTTAGAGAGAGCAGCATGTAAGCTGTTCTCTCTGAGAAAGCAATGCCGGCTCTCGAAGGATGCAGGGAGCCGGCTGGGACCGTGTTATTTTTTGAGTCCCGGGGGATGGGGTCCCTTTGCAGCTCCTTAAACATTTGTCAATATAACTTTTGCAAAATCTTTTTTTGTGTTGGGAAACAGAGTATTACTCCAATGACTTTGTCATCCATATATCTTTTTTACGTTTTCTTTATTTGAATTCCGCTTTATTTAGTGTTCTTAGCTTTTTTGTTCTTTTGGTGACTTACCAGTGTATGTTAAAGATTCGGTGACCTATTTGTGTTGCTTTCCTTTGTGTATCTTTTATGCAGCCTTTTTTTGTGTATGTTCTTTTGTATCTAACTTGATTTATTCAGTGCTTCATCCAGTGTTCTAAATATAGGAGTACATCTGTAGACATGTAGTTTACTCCTTTCCTTTGCCTCCCTCAACCCGAATTGAGAACGTAATGGGGTGAGTCAAACTAAGGCAGTGCTGTCGTCATTGTTTTAACTTTGCAAAACAGTAGGTAGTATACATAAATAAATAAATCACTTGACACAATGCAGAGTGACACTGTATTTATTGTATTTAATTTTAGAATATTTTGAAAATAATATACACTCATGTACACTATATTGTTGGTTTAATTGTAAGATATTTCATACGAATCACCACATATGCTGATATTACAGTGAAGATAAAATTAAGTGTTTATGTTTTTGTACAAGGACCTACAACATAACAAAATCAGTATGGAAAATCAACAAAATTTGAAAGACGGTTTCAACATTAGTAACAGTGTCATAGAAGAGCTAAACATAATTTTTATAAGTAGGGAGAATGAAGAGGAAGATATAAATGCTGTAGATACCAGCTGTGATTTTCTAAACTAACTTTTAGATGCTGATTTTGTGGAAGCATTAGATGACATCGAGTATGATCATATGATTTTGTGTAATCAAGAAATTGAAGTAAATTATCCCAAGCATGGTCAGCAGAGTTTAGCGTAAGGAACTATGTAGGAGTTTCTAAGTTCCTTAGCATACATTTTAGTTCTCCATGACGACGGTACAAGTACTCATTACTACAACGCTGACAAGCCATGAGATTAATGAGGTGAGATTCCAAAATATTATCTTTCTGCTGTACTTTATGCATAAATTTGTTTACTGAAACATTTTGCAGATGTACACTTGTTTTCAATATATGTTTTTTCTGCATACGAAGTCCAGACAAATCACTCTGAAACAAAAGATGGAACAAATATAGAATACATTGTTGAAATCTTAGATTTTCTGCATATAATATTGATGTCCGGTATTCAGATGCAGGAATCTGCACAGGTCGGTCATCATATTGTCCTCTTTTTCGTGTGGGAAGGAACTGAGGGAAAGAACGATCTTCCAAGCTTTTTTCGCATACAGTAATGGGACTTCCCTTTGCTTCTTTCATTTGCAATAACTTTATAGTATTCCCCATCACTTCTTTAGAATGAAGTGGATGAATACTGTAATGTTCGTAGATTTCTTCAGTTATGGAAACATCTAGTTTTTCGATTTGTCCAGATGGGAAGTCAGTATCTTCTACAGTTATTTATTCTTTTCCCACATACACATTTTTGTAATATTATTTTTTTATAGCAGATAGAACAGAACGTTGCCTTTTTCACTTTCCTAATATCCACTAATTATTGCCATATTTTCTTACTCTTAGTAGGAATGCCATTGACAAGAATAACTAAATGTTCATCCTGTACATTTTCTACACAAATTGTCTGTGTTTTAAGTAAATCAAGATTGTATTGAATGTTTTCTGTAGTGCTAGTGCTCTTGGTATCTAGTTGTGAACTGTACGAAGTGGAGAGCTGATTGAAGGCACTTCTAAGCACACATAGTGAAGAGAAATTTACATTGAAAACTGAATTAAAGTTGTGAACCCCACTGTCTGTAATGTAGATCGAAGGTACTAATTGATACAAATATTGATGAATGCATTTTTGTACAGTTAACAGATTCTGAGAACAGAGTACAATTGTCTCTATGTTAAGGAAAGCAAGGGTAGATCCAATGGTGTCCTTAATGTAGAAGGAAAGCTGATTTGAAGTTGTGAATCACGGTGTCCGCAGTGTACATTTAATGGTGGAGTGTATCATCTGTAATCACGATTGAGATGAAAGATAAAACATGTATGGACTGCATTGTTAAAATATGTATGTTTCAGGGACATAATAGTTCAAATTGTGACCTGTGTTGTCTGTAGTGTAGTCATTCAGTGTTCTTTTGGACTTGTAAGACGGATTTTGCATGCCATTCAAGAATAATTAATACCTTAGCCAAGTAAGGTAGCAAGTCTGCAAATTTTTAACTGCGTCTGGGCGGGGTAGTAGCTACATCAAAAAGGCTCGATAAAGGGCCGCGAGTTTGATTCAGAATATGAAATTGAAGAATAGTTGATAACCACAGCAAAGAAAGGCAGCAAGTAGGTTTGTGTATGTGTGGATGATATGTTGATTGAGTGGAAGATGAATAAGGTGAAAAATAGGAAATGCTGAAGATGTGCAAGCTACCCATTTCCTTGAAAGGGAAGTGGGTGTTTGGTTTTCCACTACATTACACCGACAGGGGGTCGGATTCTGCAGTGGGAGCCTGAGAAATGGATACCACATATAAGGAGGCAAGCTAGTGCAGAAAGTACACACACTGTGTGGTAGAAAGGGCACAAGAAAGGACGCAACTGTGAAAATTACCCACTACTATTCATGGGTAGTAGTTAACAAGAAGGGTCAATGAAGGGCCTGTAGTTTGAATTACAATTTCAAGAAGAATAATTGATAACCCTAGAAAGTCTGCAAATGTGTAAACTTCTACAACAAAAAGGCTTAATAAAGGGCCTTGACTTTGAATCAGAATATGAAATTGAACAATAACTGATAATCCCAGTAAAGAAAGGCAGTAATTGTTCACTTTTAGTACAATAAATACATTAGTAGATAGTGCTCAAAGCTTTATTTTTCAACAATAAAGTTATTCTATTAACATCTCATAATTTAACAGACATTCCAATGCAACTTCATCAGATATGTCATTCAGATCAATTTCCTCATCAGCAGTTTCTGATTTAATTTGTACTAAAATGTCAACATAATTTAAAACTGTGCAGTATCTATATGAAAAAGGCTTCGGACAAGGTAGTAGCTACAACAAAAAGGCTTGTTAAAGGGCCAGCACTTTGAATATTAGTATGAAATAGAACAATAGTTGTTAACCATAGCCAAGAAAGGCAGCAAGTAGGTGTATCTACGTGTAGATGATGATGATGTGTTGATTGAGTTGTAGATGAATAATGTAAAAAATATAAAAGTATCCAAATTACCTACTGCCATTCAAGGGTAGTAGTTAGCAAGAAGGCTCAATAACGGGCCTGTACTTTGAATTACAATAACAAACAGAAGATTTAATAACCATAGACTATACTGGCTCTTTTTTAATATTGTTAGACTTTTAAGCTTTTGTTTATACATGAACGGTAGGAAGTCGCCAAATTACCCACTGCCATTCACAAGTAATAGTTACCAAGAAGGCTCAATAAAAGGCCCGTAGTTTGAATTTCAATAAGAAACAGAAGATTTGATAACCATAGACTATACTGGCTCTTTTTTAATATTGTTAGAATTGTAAGCTTTTGTTTATACATGAACGGCAGGAAGTGCGCAAATTACCCACTGCCATTCACGAGTAATATTTGATAACCATAGACTATACTGGCTCTTTTTTAATATTGTTAGACTTTTAATCATTTGTTTATACATGAACGGCAGGAAGTGCGCAAATTATCCACTGCCATTCATGAGTAATAGTTACCAAGAAGGCTCAATAAAGGGCCTGCACTTTGAATTTGTATTATAAGAAGGACAATTGACAACCCCAGCCAAGAAAGACAGCAAGTTACCAAGAAGGCTCAATAAAAGGCCTGTAGTTTGAATTTCAATAAGAAACAGAAGATTTGATAACCATAGACTATACTGGCTCTTTTTTAAAATTGTTAGACTTTTAAGCTTTTGTTTATACATGAACGGCAGGAAGTGCGCAAATTACCCACTGCCATTCACGAGTAATATTTGATAACCATAGACTATACTGGCTCTTTTTTAATATTGTTAGACTTTTAATCTTTTGTTTATAAATGAACGGTAGGAAGTGCGTAAATTACCCACAGCCATTCACAAGTAATAGTTACCAAGAAGGCTCAATAAAGGGCCTGCACTTTGAAATTGTATTATAAGAAGGACAATTGACAACCCCAGCCAAGAAAGGCAGCAAGTGTGCAAATTTCCCACTGCTTTCGGCCGGGGTAGTAGGTACAAGAAAAAGACTCGATAAAGGGCCTTGACCGTCAATCAGAATATGAAATTGAGGAATAATTGATAATCCCAGCCAAGAAAGGAAGCAAGTGTGCACCTAAAGCAACACAGTTCTGTGGAGTGTGTGATGATGTGTGGTGCAAGCAGCACGGATTAGTAGCAACATCTTTAAAATCAGGTTTTCTAATAAATATTGGTTGTCCATTCACAGAAGTAAGTTGAAGTATATTTTCAAAAAGTATGATGTATTTTTTTCTAAATAAGTCATCTCATTCAATACGGTGGCATGGTGAGGATTTGTGGTGCACTGAGTTAGTAATACCTTTGGCCCTGAGCTTGAATGTACCCTGTGATGATGTGTGGTCAGGGTGAGGTACAGTAATTGAAGTAATGTCTTTTGTTGATAGAATACTGCATCAAGTCCATTGAAAAGGGACAGTATGTCTCACTGTGACATAAAAGTGTTCACTCTTGTTTGTGATTATTTATGGTGTGCTGAGTAAGAAGTATATTTGGCGGTGAGCTTGTATGTTCCCTGTGCAGTGTGGATTGAAGGCAGTTGTTAACAGACATAGATGAATGTTTTTTGTCACCTATTTAAACAAAATGTGAAACACATATAGTAGAATTTTGTCTGCATTAAATCAATGAAGGCTGATTTTCCTAGTGTTCAAAGTTTAAGAAAATGTTAGGATTTTGTGCAATTGTCTGTGTTTTAAGTAGATCAAGATTGTTTTGAATGTTTTCTGTAGTGCTGGCGCTCTTGGTATCTAGTTGTGAACTCTACTGAGCGCAGAATTGATTGAAGGCAGTTCTCAGCACACATAGTGAAGAGAAATTTACATGGAAAAGTGAATTGAAGTTGTGAACCCTGCTGTCTGTAATGTAGATCGAAGGTACTAATCAATAGAAACATTGATGAATGGTATTTTGTACAGTTAACAGAATCTTAGGACAGAGTAGAATTGTATCTGCATTAAGGAAAACAATGTTGAATATAATGCTGTCCTTAATGTAGAAGGAAAGCTACATTGAAGGTCATTGAAGGTCTGAACGCAGCTGTCCGCAGTGTAGATTGAAGGCAGTCGTTGACACAAAGATCGATGAATGCTATTTTGTACAGTTAACAGAATGTGAGGACACAGTATAATTGTCTCTGCCATAAGGAAAGGAAGGCTGAATGCAATGCTGTCCTTTATGTAGAAGGAAAGCTGAATTCAAGTTGTGAACCCAGCTGTCCGTAGTATAGATTGAAGGCAGTTGTTCACACAAAGATTGAAGAATGGTATTTAGTTACAGATAACAGAATCTGAGGAGACAGTATAATTGTCTCTGCTTTAAGGAAAAAAAGGCTAAATGCAATGCGGTCCTTAATGTAGAAGGAAAGCTGTATTAAGGTTGTGAATACAGGTGTCCCCAGTGTAGATTGAAGGCAGCTGTTGACACAAAGATCGATGAATGCTATTTTATCTTAGTCTGTAGTGAGGACACAGTATAATTGTCTCTGCGTTAAGGAAAGGAAGGCTGAATATAATGCTGTTCTTAATCTAGAAGGAAAGCTGACTTGAAGTTGTGAACCCAGCTGTCTGAAGTGTAGATTGAAGGTAGTTGTTGACAGAAAGATCTGTCAATGCAAGTTGTAAAAGTTAACAGTATCTGTGGACGCAGTATAATTGTGTCTGTCTTAAGAAAAGTAAAGCTCAATACAATGGTGTCCTTAATGTAGAAGGAAAGCTGAATTGAAGTTGTGAACTGAGCTGTCCGTAGTGTAGATTGAAAGCTCTTGTGAGCAGTAATAGATGAATACTGTTTGTGACATTCTTTTACAAAATCAGAAGACATAAAATCTTATAGTCTCTACCTTAAATAAAGCGAGGCTGAATTCAATGTTTTCTGTAGTAGTGGAGCTCTTGCTATGAAGTTTTAATTTTTACTGACCGCAGAATATATTGAAGGTTGTTGTAAGGACAGATGTTGAAGATAATGTTAGTTCTAAAGCTGAGTTGAAGTTGTGACCCTTCTGTCCGCAGTGTAGATTGAAGGCAGTTATTGACACAAAGGTCGATGAATGCCACTTAATCACAGATAATAGAATCTCAGGATACAGTATAATTGTCTCTGCCTTAAGGAAAGCAAGCAAGAATACAATGCTGTCCTCAATGTAGAAGGAAATCTGAATTGAAGTTGTGAACCTGGCTGTCCGCAATGTAGATTGAAGGCAGTTGTTGAGACAAAGATCGAAGAATGCAATTTAGTCACAGATAACAGAATCTAAGGACACAGTATAATTGTCTCTGCCTTAAGGAAAGCAAGCAAGAATACAATGCTGTCCTCAATGTAGAAGGAAAGCTGAATTGAAGTTGTTCACCCAGCCGTCTGCAGTGTAGATTAAAGGTAGTTGTTGAAAGAAAGATCGGTCAATGCAAGTAGTGAACGCAGCTGTCTGCAGTGTAGATTGAAGGTAGTTGTTGACAGAAAGATTGGTCAATGCAAGTTGTAAACCCAGCTGTCTGCAGTGTAGATTGAAGGTAGTTGTTGACAGAAAGATCGATGAATGCTATTTTGTCACAGTTAACAGAATGTGGGGATACAGTACAACTGTCTCTGCCTTAAGGAAAGCAAGGCTGAATACAATGCTGTCCTTAATGTAAAAGGAAAGCTGATTTCAAGTTGTTAACCCAGCTGTCCGCAGTTTAGATTGAAGGCAGTCGTTGAGACAAAGATCAAAGAATGCTATTTAGTCACAGATAACAGAATCTGAGGACACAGTATAATAGTCTCTGCCTTAAGGAAAGCAATGAAGAATACAATACTGTCCTTAATGTAGAAGGAAAGCTGAATTGAAGTTGTGAATGCAGCTGTCTGCAGAATAGATTGACGGCAGCTGTTGACACAAAGATCGATGAATGCTATTTAGTCACAAATAACAGAATCTGAGGACACAGTATAATTGTCTCTGCCTTAAGTAAGGCAAGGCTGGATTCAATGATGTCATTAATGTAGAAGGAAAGCTGAAGTGAAGTTGTGAACCCTGATGTCTGCCATGTATATTGGAGGAGCTACTAGACACAAACATTGATGAATGTTATTTTGTACAGTTAACAGAATCTGATGACATAGTACAATTGTCTGTGCCTTAAATAAATTGAGACTGTCATACTCTGTTTTAAGAGTTTGCAGCATTCTTAAATGCACAGAGGCAAGCATTGAGTTTGATACCATGCTTATGTAATCAATAATGAGAAGTTTCATTTTCTTCAAGAGTCTTCACAACAAGCTTCTCCAGATATCTTGTTGTATTGTAATTTGTTGTTATGCTCCATGGGTAGTATGAGTAAATGATGTAATGTAGCATTGGTAATATTAACATTTGGTTATATTTTTAATATAAGGAACTTATTACAAATATGCAATAAGTAAATGATGCTGAATATGGAACTATTCTACAAGAAATAAGAATTGGAGAAATGACTGAACATGTCAAAGAAGTTTTACAGAGACGATTAGTTTGAAATTTGTTCCCAAAAGAAAATGTTGTTGCTAAGCTTGTAGGTACTTTTAAAATAATTGACAACCCCAGTGAAGAAAAGCAGCTAGTGTGAAAATATCCTACTTTGTTCGGCCAGGGTATTAGCTACAATAAAAAGGTTTGATAAAGGTCCTTGACTTTGAATCAGAAAATGAAATTGAACAATAATTAATAACCCCTAGCCAAGAAAGGCAGTTAGTGTGCAAATTTTCACTGCATTCCGCCGGAGTCGTAGGTACAACAAAAAGCCTTAATAAAGGGCACGAGTTTGTATCAGAATATGAAATTCACAAACAATTGATAACCCCTAGCCAAAAAAGGCAGTTAGTGTGTAATTTTTCGCTGCCTTCGGCAGGGGTCGTAGGTACAAAAAAAGCCTCAATAAAGGGCCATGAGTTTGTATCAGAAATTCACGAACAATTGATAACCCCAGCCAAGAAAGGCAGCAAGTGTGCAATTTTTTACTGCCTTCGGCTGAGGTACTTGTTACAACACAAAGGCTCGATAAAGGGCCTGTAGTTTGAATACGAATATGAAATAAAATAGTTGATAACCATAGGCAAGAAAGGCGGCAAGTAGATGTGTGTACGTGTAGATAATGTGTTGATTGAGTGGAACGTGAATAATGTGAAAAATAAGAAAGGCTGTAAGTGTGCAAATCAGCCACTGCTATTTACGGGTAGTAGTTTGCAAGACGGCTCAGTAAAGGGCCTGCAATTTGAACTAGAATACCAAAGAGAAGATTTGATAACCATAGAATATGCTGGCTTTTTTTAAATATTGGTAGACTTTTGTTAAGCTTTTTTTCATACATGAACGGCAGTAAATGCACAAATTAATAAAGGGCACGAGTTTGTATCAGAATATGAAATTCACGAACAATTGATAACCCCTAGCCAAAAAAGGCAGTTAGTGTGTAATTTTTCGATGCCTTCGGCAGGAGTCGTAGGTACAAAAAAAGCCTCAATAAAGGGCCATGAGTTTGTATCAGAAATTCACGAACAATTGAAAACCCCAGCCAAGAAAGGCAGCAAGTGTGCAATTTTTTACTGCCTTCGGCTGAGGTACTTGTTACAACACAAAGGCTCGATAAAGGGCCTGTAGTTTGAATATGAATATGAAATAAAATAGTTGATAACCATAGGCAAGAAAGGCGGCAAGTAGATGTGTGTACGTGTAGATAATGTGTTGATTGAGTGGAACGTGAATAATGTGAAAAATAAGAAAGGCTGTAAGTGTGCAAATTAGCCACTGCTATTCACGGGTAGTAGTTTGCAAGACAGCTCAGTATAGGGCCTGCAATTTGGTAGTTTGCAAGACGGCTCAGTATAGGGCCTGCAATTTGAACTAGAATACCAAAGAGAAGATTTGATAACCATAGAATATGCTGGCTTTTTTTTAATATTGGTAGACTTTTGTTAAGCTTTTTTTCATACATGAACGGCAGTAAATGCACAAATTACCCACTGCCATTCACGAGTAATAGTTACCAAGAAAGCTCAGTAAAGGGCCTGCACTTTAAATTTGTATTACAAGAAGGATAATTGATAACCCCAGCCAAGAAAGGCAGCAAGAGTTCAAATTTCCTACTGCCTTTGGCCGGGGTAGTTGATAGAATAAAAAGGGCTTGATAAAGGAACTGCAGTTTGAAAAGGAATATGAAATTGAACAATAGTTCATAACCCCTACAAAGAAATGCAGCAAGTGTACAAATGTCCCACTGCCTTCTTCCAGTGCAGTATCTATATGAAAAAGGCTTGATAAAGGGCCTTGATTTTGAATCAGAATATGAAATCGAACAATAATTGATAATCCCAATCAAGAAACGCAGTAAGTGTCATAAGTTGCCACCGCCTTCGAATCGGGTAGTAGCTACATCAAAAAGGCTCAATAAAGGGCCACGAGTGTGAATCAGAATATGAAATTGAAAAAGAATTGATAACTGCAGCCAAAAAAGGTAGCAAGTTGGTGTGTGTTATGTGTAGATGATGTGTTGATTGAGTGGAAGATAAAAAAGGTGAAAAATTAGAAAGGCTGCAGACGCGCAAACTATCCACTGCGTTGTCAGGGAAGTGGATCTTTGGATTTCCAAGTCATTATACGGATAGGGCATCAAATTTTGCAGTGGGAGCATAAGAAATGGCTACGACATCGAAGGAAGCAATGTAAGTGCATTAAGTTACCATTGTGGGGGGTAGGGCTAAAAAATTACAACACTGGGACCATTTAAGGGACTCTACTTTGAATTAGAATAATACTTGGCAAAGGCTGCAAGAAAGTTAGGAGGTATGTGTGTTTTAGGTAGTGGATGCAGAATAAGGTGAAAAGAAAGAAAGATAGCAGATGTGGAAACAACCCACTGCCTTGTAAAGGAAATGGGTGTTTGGTTTTCCAGTCAATTACATACTGTGAGTCGGATTCCGTAGTGGGAGCCTGAGAAACGGGTATCTCATCTAAGGAGTTAGGCAAGAGCACAAAGTTCACACACTGTGTGGTAGAAAGGACGCAAGAAAGGACGTAAGTGTGCAAATTACCCACTGCCATTCTCGAGTAATAGTTACCAAGAAGGCTGAATAAAGGGCCTGCACTTTGAATTTGTATTAGAAGAAGGATAATTGATAACCGCAGCCAAGAAAGGCAGCAAGTAGGTGTGTGTACGTGTAGATGATGTGTTGATTGAGTGTTAGATGAATAATGTGAAAAATAAGAAAGGCAGCAAGTCTGCAAATTACCTAGTGCCATTCACGGGTAGTAGTTAGGAAAGACTATACTGGCTCTTTTTTATTATTGGTAGACTTTTGTTAAGCTTTTTTTTTAGACAGGAACGGCAGGAAGTGCGCAAATTACCCACTGCCATTCACAAGTAATAGTTACCAAGAAGGCTCAGTAAAGGGCATGCACTTTGAATTTGTATTACAAGAAGGATAATTGATAACCCCAGCCAAGAAAGGCAGCAAGAGTTCAAATTTCCTACTGCCTTTGGCCGGGGTAGCTGATAGAATAAAAAGGGCTTGATAAAGGAACTGCAGTTTGAACAGGAATATGAAATTGAACAATAGTTCATAACCCCTGCGAAGAAATGCAGCAAGTGTACAAATTTCCCACTGCCTTCTGCCAGTGCAGTATTTATATGAAAAAGGCTTGATAAAGGGCCTTGACTTTTTTTTTTTTTTTTTAAATATATTTTTTATTTTCCAATTAAACACAATGTATAGACAGTGCAACACAATTTCCTATATAATTAGCAAACATTAAAAATAACTGAGTATTGAAAAGAACATTGGAAAAGAGCATTACAGCACTTCATCTTGATCCAATACAACCTAATAAATCACCCAGTATCTACATAACAATCCTAAATAATGAAAAATAAAAAAATAAAGACAATCAAAATTACTACTATGATTAATACGCATTACAGTACTTCAAACCATGCACAGTCCTACTGAAGTTACCCAAAACAGTATCATCTTATCATATCACGAATCCAGTCCGCCACCTACTAATAGGTTCCCATATTCTTAACCCCAATTGCCTTCCTCTCCTGCCTTTCCTTGCATATATAGCTTTTTCCAAATTATACCCTGCCAATAAGTTAGCAAGCCATACTTGCATACCAAGTGGGTTCTTATCCAACCATGCCCTTGCTATACAGAGTCTATATACAGCCATGGCAACAAATATGAAGTCTCTCTCCAGAAAGGTATCCTCCACTACTATTCCCAATAGTATCTGGGCAGGTTTAAGGGTAATTTTCACATCTAGGGATGATTCCAAAAATCTCTCTATGTCCTTAATTAAGGAATGAAGCTGAGGACATAAGGCAAACATTTGTACTATGTCAGCGTCTAGTGAATTGCAACGTGGGCACGAGATCCCCGTAGTGCCACCCCACTTCGCTATTCTGGCTGGAGTGTGATAGAGTAAGTACAGAGTTTTGTATTGTTGTGACTGCAATGGCGCAGAACAAAGTATCATTCTTCCTAAGTCCAGTGCCTCCTGAAACCATCCAACTTCTCCATCCAATTTCTCTGCCCACTTACAACCATACTTATCCCTATCATCCTGCTTTAATTCTACGAGGCTTGCATACAAGCTACGTATTGAGCGATCTCCCCCTAGCCTAATCTTCTCCATAATATCCACTCTATTAAACCCGGTCCGTCCACCTAGCTTCGTCCCCAGAAAACTCCTTATCTGCAGGAATTTAAAGAAATCCCGTCTATCTAATCCGAACCTCTCCATTAACTCTGTAAACTGTACAAAGCCTCCTAGATTCATCACATCTCCTACCTGAACAACTCCTTTCGCTGCCCAACCCTCCATTGTCCTGTCCCCGAAAATTTCAGATGGAAAAGACCTATTTTTCAGCAACCTTGTATACCAGTTAAACCTCCCTATACCCACTTTCTTCATAAGAGCAGTCCAAATCTTAATTCCAGCTTCCAATGTCTTGAATCTAGTTCTTTTATAATAACCAAACTCTGTACAGTATAAAAAACAATTTTCCACCTCCTCCCCCAAGACTGCTGCATACACCCTATGAGAGCTGTCCGTCGTTCTCTGATCAAGCCCTGCCCCTCCAATCAGCCCTTGAAGGTATTGAGTCGCGGCTGCCAGATAATATAGCCTGAAGTCAGGTGCTCCCCACCCACCTCTCTCTCTGGGAAGGGTCATGAACCTATATGCTCTACGGGTCTTACCCTGCGCCCATATAAATCTATTAAGTATAGCTTCCAGAGTATTAAACCATTGTCCCTCAAAATAAAGGGGTATTGCCCTAAACAAATATAAAAACTTGGGCAATATTAACATTTTAATAACATTCGTACACCCCACTAAAGAGAGATGCAGGTTATTCAATCGTTCCAAGTCCAGCTTTACCGTACTCATCAAGGGGGTCATATTCCTCTGTACCACAGTACCGAGATCTGCTGAGATTATCACCCCCAAATATACCGCCGACCCCGTGACCCTTTGATCCGTACATCCCACAACATGTTGATTACAGACTATTTGGGTTTTAGCCCTATTTAGACTATAGCCTGAAACCTGACCAAAATTAAGAGCCTCAGCTTCAACCTCTCTAATAGCTCCCTCTGGGTTAGATGACAACACAGCCACATCGTCTGCGTAAGCCAAGGTTTTAGCAACGCAGCCCTTCAATCTCATTGGGGGGATCGCCTGATTACCTTCCAACCTACGCAAAAAAGGATCTAAGTATAATGCGAAAAGAAGAGGAGATGAGGGGCAGCCTTGTCTGGTTCCTCTTTCTATCTTCACTGCCGCTGAGTGTCCTCTGTTGATCCTAATTCTGGCGCTAGGGTTCTTATATAATGTTTGCAGGGCTTTAATAAACCGCTCCCCTATGCCACCCCATCTTAAAGTTTGCCATAAATATTCCCAGGAGACCCTGTCAAAAGCTTTCTCAGCATCCAAAAACAATGCCGCCATAGGGTCTCCCAGGATACCAGCAGCGTCGAACATTGTAATCACCTGCCTTGTATGCACTGTAGTACCTTTGCCTGGTATAAACCCATGCTGTGAGCAAACTACAAAATTCTCGACAACCCCTGCTAATCTCTTAGCCAACATTTTCGAGTAGACTTTAGTGTCCGCATTCATCAGCGTAATCGGTCTGTAAGACCCAGGTTGAATTGGGGGTTTCCCTTTTTTTAAAATCACCATAATATCAGCTCCGCCCCATGAATCAGGTACTGCCTCTCCAATTTGAGCTAACTTCATAACCCCAAACATATCAGGCCCCAGAGCACTAAAGAAAGTTTTATAAAATTCCACCGGGATCTGATCCGGGCCCGCAGCCTTTCCAGGAGAAAGAGTACCCAATGCCATTGATAACTCCTCAATCTGAAAGGGTGATTCCAGCTCCTCCTTATCTTCCTCCACCATACAAGGCGGAATACTGCCGCTTAAATACCTTTCAATCTTTTCTACCTCTCTTAGACTGTCCTCCTGGTATAACTGTGCATAAAATCGCCTGAACACCTCCCTCACCCCTTCTGTATCTTGGATATTAACCCCCTGTTCGTCCCTAATTTCCATGATATCCGCAGCTGCCAATCTCTGCCTAGTGCGGACAGCTAGCAAATGTCCCACTTTCTCACTGAGCTCATATGCTCCTTCTTTCTTAATTAAGTAGTTGTCTGCTGCTTTTTTAGCTATATGTTCTATTGCTGAGGCTTTTAATGAAACGATTTTAAGTAAATGTTGTTCCAATGAGAGCTGTTCTTCTATAGCTACTCCCAATTCCTCTTCTGCTTTCAGTAATTCACTATTTATCCCCTTAATTCTGTATTTTTCCTTCTTCTGAGATGAAAGTACGAAGCTTAGGGTCTCTCCCCTAACCCCTGCCTTAAAGGCATCCCAAACCACTCCTGATGGTGCTGTACCTCTGTTAATGTCCCAGAATCCCTCAATCCAACCCTCCATATACCTCCTATACCCCTCATCCGTCAAAAGTGCTCTTTCAAATGTCCATTGTGCTTCCTTCCTCCCCCCTTGGCCCATCTTAATAGTTAGAATAACAGGGCTATGATCCGACACCACTCGCGGTTGTTTTTCAATCTGTGCCCCCCCCGATCAAGGATCCCGAGATCAGAAAATAGTCTAGCCTAACAAGCACTCTATGGGGAGCTGAATAGAATGTGCTGGGATCTTTATTTGGGAGAATCTTAATCCATGGATCAGTCAGTGAGTTATGTGCAACTAGCCCTGCTATAGCCCTATATGTTTTCTTCTTCCTACCTCCGTAATGACCCCCTGCCTGTAAGAATGAACTCGAGGGATCATGAATGTTTAAATCTCCACAAAATACAATTGGTTCTGACCAGTGTGCTAGCTCTGGATGTACCATGTTACTCCGCATACTTTTACTCCGCATAGCGTTACAACGCGGTATTTACAACGCATACCATTACAACGCATAGCGCTTTGGGGTGCTGGATAGTGGTAAGTATAATTTACTATTCTAACTCCAGTCCCCGTGGACCCTAGGGAAGGTGTTGGATAGTAAATTATACTTATTCCCTATCCTAGAGCGCCCCCCAGCGCAATGCGTTGTAATGGTATGCGGAGTAAAAGTCGCGTTGTAATGGTAGTGCGGAGTAAAAGATGCGTTGTAACGGGTGTATACCGCTAGCTCTGCGTCCAAGTAATGAAAAACCTCAGGATCATCTTCCGTTGACCCGTAGACTGTTGCAAGGGTAAATTTGTCACCTTTAAAACTTAACTCCACAATCACCCAACGACCCCACTGATCCTCCTTCTTCCTTATTACCACCACGTCTCTACTTCTGCCTAAAACTGCTACCCCCCTATTTCTAGACCCTTGTTTAGAATTGGCCAGAACCATGAACCCTAGCTGTCCCAAAAGGTAATTCTTAGATGCCTCCACGTGTGTTTCTTGCAGACATACTAAATCTAGTCTCAGTAATCTCAAAAGTGCAGCCACTCTTAGCCTTTTAGCAGAGTCGTTCAGTCCACAAACATTTATAGTGGCAATTCTACAGCTCATTTAAGGGATATCGTACTTTTCCCGGGGACTATGAGACCATACATAAGCAGCTGCTTCAAATTCTTACTATTCTTACTCAAGTGCTGAAATAACCGAATAAAGTGTGTGTTACACTGTCCACCCCTGTGTTGTACTAAACATTGTGCCGTTTTTCCTCTACATTTTTTATTTCCCCTTAACCCCCTTAACCCTCCCTGTGCCCCCTTCTCCTCCCTTGCTGACCCACCCCCTCCCCCCTTTAAAGGGCCTTGACTTTGAATCAGAATATGAAATTGAACAATAATTGATAATCCCGGTCAAGAAAGGCAGTAAGTGTCCTAAGTTGCCACTGCCTTCGACTGGGGTAGTAGCTACAACAAAAAGGCTCAATAAAGGGACACAAGTGTGAATCAGAAAATGAAAGTGAAAAATAATTGATAATTGCAGCCAAAAAAGGTAGCAAGTTGGTGTGTGTTATGTGTAGATGATGTGTTAATTGAGTGGAAGATAAAAAAGGTGAAAAATTAGAAAGGCTGCAGACGCACAAACTATCCACTGCGTTGTCAGGGAAGTGGATCTTTGGATTTCCAAGTCATTATACGGATAGGGCATCAAATTTTGCAGTGGGAGCATAAGACATGGCTATGACATCGAAGGAAGCAATGCAAGTGCATTAAGTAGGGGTAGGGCTGAAAAATTACAACACTGGGACCATTTAAGGGACTCTACTTTGAATTAGAATAATACTTGGCAAAGGCTGCAAGAAAGTTAGGAGGTATGTGTGTTTTAGGTAGTGGATGCAGAATAAGGTGAAAAGGAAGAAAGATAGCAGATGTGGAAACAACCCACTGCCTTGTAAAGGAAATGGGTGTTTGGTTTTCCAGTCCATTACATACTGTGAGTCGGATACCGTAGTGGGAGCCTGAGAAACGGGTATCTCATCTAAGGAGTTAAGCAAGTGCACAAAGTACACACACTGTGTGGTAGAAAGGGCGCGAGAAAGGACGCAAGTGTGCAAATTACTCACTGCCATTCTCGAGTAATAGTTACCAATTTTCCCACTTTCCCAATTTCCCACTGCTTTCGGCCGGGGTAGTAGGTACAACAAAAAAGGTCGATAAATGGTCACAAGTTTGAATCAGAATATCAAAGTCAAGAATAATTGATAACCCCAGCCCAGAAAGGCAATAAGTGTCCAAATTTACCACTGCCTTCGCCCGGGGTAGTAGGTACAACAAAAAGGCTCAAAAAGGGCCACAAGTTTGAATCAGAATATGAAATTCAAGAGTAATTGATAACCTCAGCCAAGAAAGGCAGCAAGTGTGCACATTTTCAACTGCCTTCGGACAGGGTCGTTTTTACAACAAAAAAGCTTTATAAATGTCTAATAACTAATGTTGAGGACAGCGCTGCTCCTGTTTCTTGTTTTTGATGAGGTTGATATAGTGTTTGCATAACACAAAAGGTCATCACAATAAATGCATAGAAATTTAAGTTTACAAAACTCAAGATCAATATGCGAGTATGGACTGTTTGCTAAAGATAGTGTTGCAGCTGTTGATGTGCTTGGTGCAGCAGCAAGTGGTTGTCTTGCAATCTTTGTGTTGCAGCTCAAGCAAAGTTGTTGGGGTGCAAGTAGTTTATGTGTTTTGTACTATATTTGATGTGCCAAAGTAGTATTTTTTGGATTGATCACACCTTGAAAGAGTTGTTTGGCAAATTTTACAGGTTACTAATGGTTGGTGTGTTTCAGTTAGTATGTGTTTGGACTTCGGTTGAATGTTTAAGGGACGCATTAGGGATTCCATATTACAGAAATACTTTGTACTTAGTGACATCCAATTCTATTTTATGAAGAACGGTTGAATTCTACATCTACCTCTAGGACTAGTGGGAGGGTAGTATTTCAAAGTGTTTGACAGGTTGCACTACATGTTTCTATGCAGCTAAAGAAAAGTTAGCTTGGTTATGTATGGGCATGCTCTCACACAAAACTCAGCACTTGCATTCAGGATTATAAAAGCTTACCATAGGAGTGACTGATGAGTTTACATATGTCAGTTTACAAAATAGAAAACAAGTATAATTGTTTTACATTAGAGATATACAGACCTGAAAGACTATGCATGTAAATTCATGAAATCTTTTTTGAAGGTTTGGAAGAAAGCAGTGAAAGGGTGTTTAGAAGCATACTTCCAGCATAAAAAGTGCATAAGTATTTGAGCACTCCTGCAGTCTAATCTTGTCTCCAAATTATCTTAAAAAGTAATGTTGAGACACACTTCTTTTCACCTATTACGATTTGCACAATGCTTTTAGAGTTGGAGCAGACTCTAACATTCCTACTTAATTTTCTTTTTGAAATTGAGTAATTATTTTGTTTATCTGTTGAAATTTAAATTTAAATCTTCCTCTTTGAAGGTGAAGAAGCAACACCGGTCCTCTACACATTATTGTTGACTAAAAAGTAGTGGTCATTCCACTATCACCAAGGTAGATATCAGACAATAGAATGAATTATATTTTTATACCAATATTCCATAGTCCTAATTCAAAAGATGTGTTTAGACTCAACGAAATTAAGACATTTTTGACATACACCGGCAGTAAAGGGAAAGTATGATTTACATTTGCTTTTGTGAATTGAAGGTGGTCATCTGCTGCATTAAAAACATTGGGCCTGTTGAGAAGAAAGTAAAAAGTATGTTGTAATTATTATTGCATTGTTTAAAGGTAAATAGCTTTTTGAAATAAAAACTTTATATGTATAAACATGGTAAACATAGTTCCAGGGTCAGAATGGACTTTTGAGCCTGTGCAAACCCACTAACTTCCATGTTTTATGCGTTTTTAACAACTCTTCTCTAATCTTTTGTCATAGTGAAGAATGTTGGAAATGTCTTCCCGACAATGGCAGACATCAACCTTCTTCCTGAGTTGGGAAAAAAGGTGTTGGAGGAAAAGTGAATTTGTATATATTCAGATTTTCGCATGAGCAAATCTACACATGCAAATTTGCTCATGTGAAAATGTAGTTCAAAAATATTTTCTAGGAAAACTATTTTTTGTCCTACTTGTGTACATTTTTGGGAATTCACAAAAGCTGTATAACTGCAATTAATGCTAGGACATATTCCTTGGGTGCACTTTTGAGACTTTCTTGAATAATTGGGCCCCTAATTTGGTCTGGCATTAACCGTGACCTTTTGCGTTTATTACTTCTCTCCCTCTCTCTCTCTCTCTCTCTCTCTGTTCCCTCCACTCTCATCAACTCTGCTCTCTCTCCTCTCTCTCTCTCTCTCTCTCTGTCTTTGTATCGGATGGCTTCGCTGTGAGTCACAGCATTATGCTCTTTCACAAGGAGCATATCAGCACACAAAGTACTTTTGTTCAGTGCCAGTAACTACTGTGGAAGTTTGTGCTTTTTAAAACAAAAATGTTTTTTTGCTTTTGCAAAGTTTGTTATAATAGTGAGGGCGCAGCAGCTTACATTCCAATAATGTTTTACAAACACGATGCCAAAATGTAAATGTAAATGTATAGGCATTTATATAGCGCACTACTTACCCGTAGGGTCCCAAGGCGCTTCGACCGCTGCGAAACCCTTCCTGGCTTCCCTGAGAGATGGTCCCTTAATGGGTATCTCCAGGGTGAGACCAGGCATCCCCGGCGGTCTGGTGGGGCCGTTAGTGAAATGAGGCAAGCTAATGCCCAGAGTTGCCGAGTGTGATCGCTGATCAGAGTGGGCACCTAGGCGAGAGAATTATCGAGTCCGCTGACCCTGGTCCAGAAACCTGCCGCGCCGGGAATCGAACCCTGGTCCCGGGCCGTCCTCTGCTCTCGGGTCTGCCGCCTCTAACCAGTGAGCCACACTACTTCACGAGTCACACAATGACAAAAGTAAAAAGGTGACCATCAATTTCAGACCTACTGTGTTTGCCAATGCTTGTTGAATTTTGTTTCCCATAATCTTATTGAAAGTAGTTACAGAGATATTCCATAATGAATATTTTTGGGAAATACTAGCATGGATTAACACGCATGTTAAATGATGCTGCATAAAAATGGTAACAGACATTTTATAGTAGTGTAGCAATTTTTTTTTTACTGCATTCTCTTTTTTATGAACATTTTATTTTGAAAGCAAAGTGTTATCAAACTTGCTTTTAAGCTTCTGCAATTATTTGCGTCAAATCGCAGAGCATTCTGGGAGCAGTATACATAGCCTCATAGTGCTAAACTTTGGAAGTGCGTGTACACTTTTTTTACTACAGAAACTGTCAGTAGTGCAGTCTGAGTTTACAACATTTATTTGGAAGAGTCACTCTAACTAATAATAATGACAGAATCAATGTTGTGCAAGTTTGGAGGTCTTTCACATATGGACACAAATATTAACTGGGCAGCAGACATTTCTGATAAGCATACGTGGGTCAGGCGTGTTTCCGAGCTGCACGCTTTTGTTTACTGGAGCCACTGACAGTTGTGCACTCAGAGGTTATAACATTTACTTAGAGTGCATGCCCGAGTAATAAATGCATTCAATTAATGAACCATAAATACAGGTTTGAACAGCATTAACATATGGGCAAACATATTACGTTAACTACAGACTTTGCCCTTTTCTGACACATTATGTGGTACTGCTAACTGTCCGCCATAGGGTTTGTGCTGGTGGGAGTTGGGCCTACTTGTGCCAAGGACACAATACACATGAAAACGTGTTGCCCTTGACCTTAAACAATATGTGCTGTGCGCCAGGCTATAGGAATTATACATCCTTGACGGTGCATAGTCAGCTTTAAAATATAGTGCACGCAACTCAGAAAAGATTCTTACCATAACGTTTTCTGTATAAGTTGCTGAAGCTTTTTGGTTGCAGACACCACAATACTTTTCTATAGACTGTAAATGTAAAAAAGATGTATATTAGGGAATCATAATAGCAATGCTAACCATTGAAAAGGGACTTTGCAAAATAAATGTTATCCTTGAAAACCCTCTTTAGTATTTACGAGTATTTTAAAGAAGTTGCATCAAGCAAAAAAACGGTCGCAAATGGGCAGATTCTCAGAATCTTTCCATTTGTGACTGGTATTTTTGCATTTGGGATGCATCATCCCAAATGCAAAAAGCGCAATTAAGGAATCTCTAAATTGAGATTCCTTAAATTGCGATTGCATTTAAGCAGCCATGGCTCGTGCAGGGCGTTATGCCGGGCGGTGACGTCAGGCAGAGGAGGGGCAGAGTGGGGGGTGTAAAGTGCGGGATATGGACAATGTCAGGTAAGTACCACAAAAAAAAAACGTTACCCGCGTGGCATCGCCAAATGTGATGCAGCCCGGGCAACGAAATTTGTTTTATTTATACATGTACTGCTAATCATACTCAGCGTATACTCGCGCATACAGTACGAATATGGTTTGACGTTACGCGTCGCATCAAAGGTTACGTGTGACGTCATGAATGGCGCCCTGTATGCAAAGGAGCTAATGTTTCTACATGGTTAAAAACATATATTTATGTATTTAATGTACATACTAAGGGAAGATATTATTTGGGATAACTATGAACATTTTGTTTTACAGTTTTAACAATCATATATTGCTTTTCAAAACAATTACACAAATTGCGGCAGATCATCATGCGTACTGGTATCGAAACAGCTGTGTAAGCGCATCATAAGCGTAAGTAAAGTCATGTGACTTTAAAAGGAGAGATTTGATTGGTTCATAACTTTTCCTATTGCAACTGTTGAAAGTTCCGTCCCATTATAATCATTCGGCTTTGCCTTTCTAAGAAGAAGCATTTCTTCAAATAGAAGGAAGATCATTATAAGAGCAATGGACTTATCTTCCAGCAGTTCTTCAGAGGGATGTTTCATTCCTGACGAACCTTCAAAGAAGAGGAAAAAAGCTCTAATTTGGCAATTTTTTACTTTTCCAGAAGGGCAAAAAAGGTTAATGCTACTAAAGTAATCTGTAAAATTTGCCAAACAACTCTTTCAAGGGGTGATCCATCTAAAAAATACTCCTTTGGCACAGCAAATATGGTGCGATATGTGAAAAACGTGCACCCCAATAACTTTGCTCTAGCTGCAATATGAAGGATGCAGGGGAACCCACCTGCTTCTGCACCAAGCACGTCAACTACTGCAGCAGAATTTTCAACAAGCAGTCCACATCCACAAATTGATCCTGATTTTGCTGATGTTAAAATTGTATGCGTTCATTGCGATAGACTTTTGTGTTCTAGGGAACAGTCTATTGATCTGATGAAACGCAGGATGCATGAGCATCGCTGTCCTCGACATTAGGTTTTTTTTTTCATTCTTTTGTTCCTGTTTGATACTTTTTGGGTTCCAGTTAAATTTTTTTGGTTTAAAAAAAAAACTTGTTGACAAAAGAGAAAAAAAAAATGAAAAGTAAAAACTGAAAAAAAACTGTTCTTTTTAGAAATACCTTCACTGGTCAAAGAAAAAACTATATTTCTATGTTAGTGTGTATAAGTTTGTCAGAATGAATGTGTAGTTTACAAATTAATGAATGAATATATTACTAGTGTATGGAGAATTTGAAAGTGCAGAACTATAAGGAAGTGTTACAGCATAAATCTATAAGGTGTTTACCTATAGTATACTGTAGTATGTCCGAAGCACTTGAATGTAACATATGTACATAAATATGTTACAAGTCTGTGCTTCAATTTGCGCTGCTGGTGAAACTGTCTGGGTGAATTTGTATGTGTCAGGGGCGGATTTACAATCCCCTTGTGCCTCTTTTACACAGCCTTTGCATCACTTTTGTGACACAGCGGTGGTGCAAAAGATGTGCCATGGTGTGTTGTATTAAGAATGTGATACATCTGGAGGGTGCATTACATTGTAAAGCCCTGTGCCAGAAGGAGGCTTTCCTGTGCAGGAGGGGTGCAGCAACGCCTTTTAAAAGTGACTGAGTGAAATGTATAACATTTCATTCAGTCACTTTTGAGCATATGCTGCGTCAAAACCTTGCATATGCTTTAAGCAGGTGTAAGGAATGATACAGCATTGTGAGCATACGGCCCCAAGAGCATCGCTGGAGTTGTGTTATGCTAGCAACCGAAGTCAAGCAATAATTAATCCCAAAAATATTTTGCAATTTAGTTTTGTTAGTATTTGATAATAAGAATATGAAACATATTCTAAAAAAAATATTTATAAATATTTATATTAAAAATATAAGACATTAGTATAAAAAGAAAGACATAATATTTAATACATTTATAAATTATTTTTTACAAAACCTTTGAAATTCACTGAAAAAAATACATAGCTTTCAGTCATGTTATAGTTAAGAATTAGCATTTAAAAAACCTTTGAAATTCACTAAAAAACCATAGGTTTCATCCATGTTATGTAAAGCAAAAGAACAGTAGATAGAAGTTTATACGCTTGCGCTCAATTGTCATCAGTAATTATGAAACTTTATGGGGCTGCTACTAGGGATAGAGATGACGTCTATCAAACCGTCATCATTAAATGAAGAAATCCAATTCAACAAAGATAAACAGGTTGTATCCCGAGCAAATTAGGACAATCGTATTATACAAATCATTAATCCAAAATGAAACATTATAATCCAAATAAGTGTCAATCTTCTTCTTTAATGTTCACAACAGCATCCTTTTGAGGTCTAGCCAACACGTGTTTCGTCTAATTAGCACTATATGCATACAGACTTCATCAGGGCTGGAATATACAACAAAGACAATAATTACTAACTGACTTTGTCAATGCAGGACACATTTAAAATAATAAAGAAGAGACAAAATTTATCTCAGCCCAGTGACATCAATACCACAGCAGAAGATAGGAGCACATTAAAGAGCAAATGCCTCTTGCATGTGTACACCAAAGCGAGTCCAAACATAATAACCAAAAGTGAGTAAAAAAGAGTGCATAAAGAATAAAGGAAAAAGTAACAAAAAATGTAACAGTGCAGAAAAGACCAAATAAAACACCATAAGGGTTGACACTTATTGGGATCATAATGTTTCATTTTGGATTAATGATTTGTATAATACGATTGTCCTAATTTGCTCAGGATACAACCTGTTTATCTTTGTTGATGTGGATTTCTTCATCCATGTTATAGTTAGCTGGACATTTCTCTCATACAAAACCATTGAAATTCCTCCGTTATAGTTAGTTCAGCTAACTATAACTCGTGCGCCCGCAATGCACTGCTGATGACATCACATACTACATCACTCATGACATGGTCAGTGACATCATTCTTGACATCACTGATGACATCTCAAATGACATCACTGATGACATCACTGATGACCTCATCCTTGTGAAAGAGTGTCAGACCTCCTCTCAGCTTAATATAACCCTTGATACAAACATTCAAAAATAGAAACTAAAATTTTCAAAAAAATGGAGATACCAATACCAGTTAGAACAACCTATTCAGTAATTCCAAAATCTACATACACATCCAGTCATTCACTAACAGTTCTATATAGGCACTCATACATGTACTCACTCATCATTACTCACACACAAACTGACACATGCAAATAAACTATCAAACATCCATTTACTTGCATTTACAGCTATACACCCACCACTACACATACTTCTACAAAATCGTTTACATACTTACTCTCCTAAACAATCACTTATAGAAATTAGAAACACCTACTTATTTATACAGGAACTCTTACAATCTCTCGGTCTCACATATACTCACTTATGTACATCACTTTTATACATCAATACTCACATATACTAGTTCAAAACATATGTAGTTACTCATAAAGATACTATTGAGACAGTGATTCATTCACTAACACACCCATACACACACTCATCCACCCAGACAGTCCCGCACACATGCTGTCTTCAAAACACATACCAACAGTGAGTCACCCATTCATGCATCTATGCGGTAAGTAATACCCCCCAGCAAACCATACAGACACTCATACTGATACTCTAAAAACCAACTAATAACCCATATCGACACTCATGTAGCTAGTCACCAACCCATGCAGCCACTTATACACAAAGTGAGACACGGATACAGATATGTACATATTTAAACATAACTCGCTAATACATGTATTCACTAAGAGACACTTAATAAGTCAGTTATACAATCATTTTCACAAAAAAAAACCATTTAGACACTTATTTGCACATTTATTCTACCATCGACCTTTAGATATACATATATAAAACATATTTATTTATCAGAAAGACACACATTTATAGGATGATGTTATCAGTGATGTCATGAGTGATGTCATGAGGGATGTCACTGACCATGTCATGAGTGATGTAATATGTGACATCATCAGCAGTGCATTGCGGGAGCGCGAGTTATAGTTAGCTGAACTAACTATAATGGAGGAATTTCAATGGTTTTGTATGAGAGAAATGTCCAGCTAACTATAACATGGATGAAACCTATGAATCAACTGCTCACACATCTATGCACAGAGTCATACACCTCCCAGCCACCCACACACACACTCAGTCTCCCATACAAATACTTGGGCAACCAATCAATAACCCATATAGTTACTCATATAGCTACTGATCAACACATGCAGCAGTTTACAGAACAACAGACACAATGATGCACAAATTAAGACAGTTTAGTCACTAACCCATGCACTCAGTGAGACACATTTAATCACTCACTCATACAGTCAGTCATGCACCTACTAAATCCTTCATCCAGACACTTATACATCCACTCATTCTTCAATATGTAAGACATATTTTAACCTTACAGAAACATACAGTCACTGGATGTTGTCATCAGTGATGTCATCAGTGATGTCATTTGAGATGTCATCAGTCATGTCATCAGTGATGTCACTGGACATGTCATGAATGATGTAATATGTGACATGATCAGCAGTGGATTGCGGGTGCGTGATATATAGTTAGTGCAACTAACTATATATGCGAATTTCAATCATTTTGTGTGAGTAAAATAAGGTTTTGTAAATGCTAATTTCTAACTATATATGGTCTATAACCTATGGTTTTTTCACGAATTTTCAAGGTTTTGTAAATGCTAATTCCTAACTATATATGGTCTATAACCTATGGTTTTTTCAGTGAATTTCAATTGTTTTTTTAATAGCAAATATCAAAAGCTGTAAAATGTATTCTTCTTTTAAAGGAAAAATATATTTTATATGTATTTAATATAATTTTTTTATGTATATAAATTTTTTGAGGGAACGAATTTATCAACTATCATGCTGAAGAAGAGTGTGTGGAAAAAAAAACAAAGAGGAGGACTAAGAGGAAAGAACAATCAGTTCAAAAATACAATTGCTTTAAAGCATGAAGTGCTTTTCCACACATTTACATTTAAATAATTCATATTAGAACATACAAAATATCTACAGAGGAGACGGTGTACATTGAATTTTAGACTCTTCATTGGTACCTACATGTTGGTACTTACATCACCCACACAACACAACAGCTCTATTCAGAGCTACCCTACCTCAAAGCACTCTAAAATATTATTTTACTATTTCCCTTGGTTTTCCCCATGTTACGCTTTTTTTACATATATGGGCCTCCTCAGCCACCCTCAGGAAACCTAGGGGGTCAGGATATGTCTCCCGTGCCCCCTTATACCCATTCCCAACATTGTTTATCCTCCATCTTGTGACTAAATTCTTCCGAAACACAAGATGGCGGACTCCCGTTACGCTACCGGTGAGCTACCCGGTTCGCGTACCGGGTAGCGCTTTTACCGCGAAAAATCGAAAAAATAATTATTTTATTTTTTGCCCCGCGGGGCCCTTTAATAGCCCCCACATCAATCCTAGGGGGTCAGGAGGGGTCTACCTTGCCCCTTTCATTCATTTCTCCCTTCATTTATTTCCACCTCTCTTCTCTCGATCCTACCGAGAGACAAGATGGCGGCCGCTCCGGACTGTTTAGAATGTTGAGAGTCACCGGAGAGCCAATCCGCTTCTCCTCGCGAAGTTCCGTTACGCTTCTGGTACGCGAACCGGGGCGCTAACCGGGACGCTGTCACAGATATATATATTTTTTTGAACGTTAATTTCTCAAAATCCACTGGAGTACATATCTTGAGACCTAGCAAAGGCACATCGGGCAAACAGTCTCTACAATTTTGCCAAGTTTCATAGAAATCCATTCAGCCGTTCGAGCTAAAAGTGAGTCCAACCGCCCTATGGAAAACTCAATGTTAAAAACACGTTTTGGGACCCCCCTTTTTTCTCGGCCCCCGCTTGACAAAACCCCCCTAAACTTTTAGGGGACGCTCAGAAACAAAATGTGCCATTTTCCTGAAAATTTCAGCCAATTCCGCCCATCAACGCCAAAGTTATTCAACATAGAATTTTCAGAAATCCCTATTCAAAAAAATCCTAACTATATATACCTACTGGCGACCGCCAGTAGGTAATATATAACATTTCTATGGCAAAATGAAACCCCTCATTTTGTTCCTTTGCAAAGTAAATGTTTTAAGATGACTTCAGGTGTGCCATACTTTTGTCATAAGTAAGACTGTTAGCGCTCTAGTTGTTCTTTAGAATACTCTGGGACATTCTGTCACTGGGCTATAGTTGGGCTACATCTGGCTGATATTTGGGCTACATTTGTTTTTTTTGTCTCTGGTGGCCATCTTTGGGCTACATTGGGCTACATTGTGCTACATTTGGGCTCTAACATATATGTAGCCCAATGTAGCCCAATATATATTTTTCAAAGTTAATTTTCGTAAAAACCACTGGAGCATATATCTTGAGACATAGCAAAGGCACATCGGGCTACCAACCCTACAATTTTGCCAAGTTTTGTGGAAATCCATTCAGCCGTTTGAGCTAAAAGTGCGTCCAACCGCCCTATGGAAAACTCAATGTTAAAAACACGTTTTGGGACCCCCTTTTTTCACGGCCCCCGCTTGACGAAATCCCCCCCCAAACTTTCAGGGGATGCTCAGAAACAAAATGTGCCATTTTCCTGAAAATTTCAGCCAATTCCGTCCATCAACGCCAAAGTTATTCAACATAGAATTTTCAGAAATCCCTATTCAAAAAAATCCTAACTATATATACCTACTGGCGACTGAAAAACCATAGGTTTCAGGCCTTATATAGTTAGGAATTAGCATTTAAAAAACCTTTGAAATTCACTGAAAAAACATAGGTTTCAGGCCTTATATAGTTAGGAATTAGCATTTAAAAAACCTTTAAAATTCACTCAAAAAACTATAAGTTTTAGGGGTGTTAGATTTAGCTGGATATTTCACTCATACAAAAACATTGAAATTGCTCCTATGTAGTTAGTTGTACTAAATATATATGCGCACCCGCAATCCACTGCTGATGATGTCACATATTACATCATTCATGACATGGTCAGTGACATCACTGATGACATCTCAAATGACAGTCAATTACACTGCTAAAAAATCCTCCATCCAAATATTTATTTTCATATATTCACTCATTCTTCAATGCAAATTGCTATATAAATAATGCATATTTAAATAACGAAGCAAACCACATTCACTGGCTGATGTCATCAGTGATGTCATCAGTGATGTCATTTGAGATGTCATCAGTGATGTCACTGACCATGTCATGAATGATGTAATATGTGACATCATCAGCAGTGGATTGCAGGTGCGCAAAATATAGTTAGTCCCATTAACTATATAGGAGCAATTTCAATGTTTTTGTATGAGTGAAATGTCCAGCTAACTCTAACACCCCTAAAACTTATAGTGTTTTGAGTGAATTTTAAAGGTTTTTTAAATGGTAATTCCTAACTATATAAGGCCTGAAACCTATGTTTTTTTCAGTGAATTTGCAAGGTTTTTTAAATGCTAATTCCTAACTATATAAGGCTTGAAACCTATGTTTTTTTCAGTGAATTTCAAAGTTTTTTTTAATGCTAATTCCTAACTATATAAGACCTGAAAGCCCACCAGGAATCTCCAGTATGCGCCAGGGGACTGCATTGCAGAGAGGTGTAATGAAGCCCTCCCATTTTTACACCTCTCTGCAACGCAGCCCCGTGCAAGTTTGAAGAGGGGGAACTAACTCCCCTTGCATACTGGTGGCACCTGGGGACCAACTAGCCCACCAGGAGCCTCCAATATGCGCCAGGGGGCTGCATTGCAGAGAGGTGTAATGAGGCCACACCCTTGTTTACACCTCTCTGCAACGCAGCCCCCGTGCTTGTTTGAAGAGGGGGAACTAATTCCCCTTGCATACTAGGGGTCCCTGGGGGCCAACTAGCCCACCTGGAACCTCCAGTATGCGCCAGGGGGCTGCATTTCACAGAGGTGTAATGAGGCTATGCCCCTATTTACACCTCTCTGCAACGCAGGCCACTGGCGCGTTTGCAGAGGGGGGACTGATTCCCCTTGCATACTGGGGGTCCCTGGGTCATGTCTGCCCAAACGCCGATATTCCGAACGATTGAAAATGACTTTTCTTGAGAAACATTTGGATTTGGATTATCATGTCCTATACTTTAGAATTTTCGAAAGACTGACTTTGAGGATGCTATAAATTATTAAAGTCTGCCCAAATTGTGTGGGTAAAATTGCTACCTAGTCACTTTGAATAAGAATGTACTTACGTCTCGTCTAACATTTGAAAGAAATATCTAGTTATATGACAACAGGATACCAACATAACTTGAAGGAAATAAGAACGCCCTGAAGAAGTTCTGTTGTACAGAACGAAACGCTATGGCTGGCTGTGGTACATAAACTTAAGGAAAATAAAAGCATTAGAATATACACCAAGATTCAGCGCTTCAATAAGGACTCTAAGTGATATGATTTGATTGGACTTATTGTGCAAGTGGTGCTGTGCCAAACTTTGGAATATTCTCCACTACTCTCTACTACTTACTCTCTACTACTCCCTACTACTCACTCCCTACTACTCACTATCTACTACTCTCTACTACTCACTCTCTACTCTCTACTACTCACTCTCTACTACTCTCTCTCTACTACTCACTCTTTACTACTCACTCTCTACTACTCTCTACTACTCACTCTCTACTTCTCACTCTCTACTACTCTCTACTACTCACTCTCTACTACTCTCTCTCTACTACTCTCTACTACTCACTCTCTACTACTCACTCTACTACTCACTCTCTACTACTCTCTCTCTACTAGTCTCTACTACTCACTCTCTACTACTCTCTACTATTCTCTCTCTCTGCTACTCACTCTCTACTACTCTCTACTACTCACTCTCTACTACTCACTCTCTACTACTCTCTACTACTCACTCTCTACTACTCTCTACTACTCGCTCTATACTACTCACTCTACTACTTACTCTCTACTACTCTCTACTACTCACTCTCTACTACTCACTCTCTACTACTCTCTACTCCTCACTCTACTATTCATTCTACTACTCTCTACTACTCACTCTCTACTTCTCTCTCTACTAGTCTCTACCTCTCTACTAGTCTCTACCTCTCTACCTCTACCTCTCTACCTCTACCTCTACCTCTCTACCTCTCTCAACACGCACACATATTCATATATATATGCATATCTATGCATATGCATTTATATATATGTATGTGTATATATATACATACATATATAAACATATATAATCTGCATATCTATATAAATACAAATATAAATGCATGCATACATATACATATATGCATACATATGCATGGTATTTACATGAAAGTTTTAAAAACACTAATAAAAGCAAAGCTAAAAAGCCACCTCATTACAAACAGAATGGCTTTAACTTAAACGAGGGCGAGATCTATTGCATTTTCAATGCTTGTTTACTTTGGTTCCATCAAGAGGGCATTCAGATGTGTCACACATTTGCCATAAATTCTGAATGTTAGCACTCTAGTTGCTCATTAGCTCACTGTAGTAAAGCTACTGCTTACCAGGGAAGTCTGCAGCTGGTATTCAAAGTGCATGTTTCAGTCTGCATGTCAGAATTCTTTTAATGAAATAGAAGAGGATTTGAGAAGTCACTCAAAATGTGCCCTAATTTTTCTTTCTGAAGCACTAATCATACTTTCTATGGCAAAATGAACCCCCTCATTTTGTTCCTTTTTAAATTAAATGTGTTCAGACTTACCACTTCATTCCCATCAAGATGGCTTCTGGTGTATTATACTTTTGTCATAAGTAAGACTGTTAGCGCTCTAGTTGTTCTTTAGAACACTCGGGGACATTCTGTCATTGGGCTATATTTCGGCTACATCTGGGAGATATTTGGGCTACATTTGGGCTCTTTTGTCTCTGGTGGCCATCTTGGGAGACTGCATGTCAGAATTTTTTAATGAAATTGTAGAGGATTTTAGAAGTCACTCAAAAAGTGCCCTAATTTTTCTTTCTGCAGCTCTAATCATACTTTCTATGGCAAAATATCCCCCCTCATTTTGTTCCTTTTTAGGTCTCGGACCGGAAATGCTGGCTTGCCAGCTTCCGGTAGGAGATCTTATGTTTCTTAGTAGGGTCGTTTAACCCTCCTCACTCCTCCATTGGCTGGCTTCCTAAACAGAGGCCAGCCATTGGAGGAGAGCCCCGTCCCTCTAAAGAAGCTCCGTCTTTTTCGGATTTGGGGGCGTAAGTTTTGCTGTTCTTTGGACAGTGACGTCGTCCATCACTCAGGACAGCAAAACACGCCCCCAATCCGAAAATGGCGGCGCTTTTATTATGCCATTTTGCGCCGATAGCCGCCCCAAGAAATTGCCGAGTCCTCGCCCTTGCTGCTGCATTACTGCGATGGCCGGGGAGTTAGGCGGAGGCAGCCCGGCCCAGATAGGAGGTACGGAGCACAAGCAGCAGCCTCACCACACCCCGAAGCCAACCGTCGCGTCCTCTATATAAAGCCCATAGAGCCGTTTCATCGCGCTGCATTGTCCACAAAGGAGTTTTGTCTAACTCTTCCAACCACCCCCTGGCAAAGTCCCCTCCCGACTTCGGCATCGGAGCGCTCTGGGGTAGCCTCGGGGTCTGGGACGATGCGCTCCGGCGCTTTGCATAGCAGGGTTCGGTTCCCGACTTAGCATGTTTCAAATCGTGTTCTAATAACCCGTTCTGCCGACACCTTTGCTGTTGGCCTGGGGAAACATCCAGTGTTTTCACTACCTAGTGCCCCGACGATCTCCCCAGTACGGCCTCTACCACCCCACCACTCCCCCCCCTCCCTTCCCTCCCTCCCTCCCCCCTCTCTTCCCTCCCTCCCCCCTCCCTTCCCTCACAGCGAGATATGGGGCCCTGGGTGGCGCGGGCCCGGGAGTGCCGGCCGGCTCACGAGCCACTGCTTGGCACACCTTTCTGAAATTAGAACCCTCTGGTCTCATCCCAAATGTATTTTCATAGTCACATTTAGTTATCAAGGGTAAATCACTTTATCCCATGAGATGCCTTATCTACAATGTTTAATAACAGACTTGACTGTTAAGTTTGTCAAGACAAAAAATAGGTTGAGGTGTAACCTCTGATTTCCTCTGTTACTAACAAAATACGTTTCAACTTGAACAGGAGGACTTCAGGGGAATTGCTCGTCGCACCAGAAATTGGTGTATAAAAAAAGCAGTTTTATTCTTGTTCGGTGACATCAGGTCTCCAGCGAGAACCCATATTTTCGGGGTAAGCTTTGGAAAGATATTTAGCACCTTCAAAGATATTCACCAAGCTCTCATCTTCTCACTGTTCTGTTTAGGGTCCCCTAAAATATGGTCCGTCATAAAGTTTCCGTGGGAATTAATGGGACGAGGAATCGTGTTCTAATAACCCGTTCTGCCGACACCTTTGCTGTTGGCCTGGGGAAACATCCAGTGTTTTCACTACCTAGTGCCCCGACGATCTCCCCAGTACGGCCTCTACCACCCCACCCCTCCCCCTCCCTCCCTTCCCTACAGCTAGATATGGGGCCCTGGGCGGCGCGGGCCCGGGAATGCCGGCCGGCTCACGAGCCACTGCTTGGCACACTGGTTGGGGACGGCGGGATTCAGCTGTTTAGTTCACTCCTCCCACCGCTCCCATTTCCACACATTGGTCTTGCTGCTCCCCGCGGTCCGGCTCAGAGCAGCTAAATTAACTATCGCTCCTAATCCGGCGGCACACTTCGACGATGGCGATAGCAGGGAGTTTGCCTGGTTTGGGAGCCATGCTCTCTCCTCTGGCAAGGCATCCGCCCGTTTGTCAATGTGGGGACAGAAGGCGGCAACTCCATCACTGGGGCATCCTGGCGCTGCGGGGCGCATTAGTTTCGGGGCAGTGGATGCACGTAGGCGATTTGGTGGTTTAGGGCGGGTGATATGGGGTGGTCTCTACCTGTGAGCCGGCCATCATATTTCTCCGGTCCCCCATAGCGCTGGGCCGGAGTTGAAAGTGAGATTGCTCATGCCCACACCAACTTGCCATACCACCCCCCCTCCCTCCTTTCCCTACAGCGAGATATGGGGCCCTGGGTGGCGCGGGCCCGGGAGTGCCGGCAACTCCATCACTGGGGCATCCTGGCGCTGCGGGGCGCACACACGTGTGTTCCCAGCGCCACCCTCCCTGGCGCTCTGGTGAGTTTCAGAAGGCCACTGTAGGTTTCTTCTTGGGCATATACAGAGTTGGGCAAAGTAGGGGCTAGCTTTGCATATAAGCCTAAGGCGCCACAGCACAAATGAGGGGACACTGACACAGGGCAACTCTGGTCGGACCGGAAGTCTCGAGCCACCTCCGACCATTTATTTATAGCCTTCAGGCCACGCCTGGCCTGAAGGTGCAATAATGTGTGCAAATGGTTCCGGGGCTTAGCCGAGACCCTCGGACCACTAGAACGTTACATCCCTTCCCAAATTAGTTCTTGTTTCTCAAAGTTCAGAGTTGCTCACGAATAGCACACAAAATCCGCCACTTTCTGACTGGGCTTGGGGTTTGGCCTGAGATGGTACATGTTCCTTCCTCTCGCTGGGGTCACTACTCGCATCGGGGATTGCGCTGGTGACACTGCAGCCGATGGAGTCGTTTCCCCTTCATGTGGTGCCCCCTGGGTATGATCCTCGCATCGATCAGTGGGCATAATGTCTGTGTGGTTTTCCAGGCCTCCTACAGCTGCTGCTGACTTTGCGGGGATCCGTTTAAACCAGGACACATTGCGAGTTACCTCTTCACCATTCCTCTGCGCGATGATTGCGGTGCCTTTTGTGGTTTTGATGACCCATGGGTCGGGCTCATATGGTGTTCTGAACTTGCCACCCGGTCGTCGGGTTCTCAGCAACACAGTGTCTCCTGGTGCTAGGATTCGACTACATGTTCTCCTCTTTTTGTTCGCTCTGTCGTTATTCACTCTCCTCCTCCTTTGGGTCTCCTCGGGCTTGTACGGCTCTGCTGTCCAACCATCGGTCATTGGGAGACTGTCTTGTCGATTTCCTGCAAACATCAGTGACCACGGTGTTCTTTGTGTTGTGCTGTGGGGCGTACCTCTGTATTCCCCAAGGAAACGTTGCAACGCTTTCTCTGGGTCACTTTCCTCTATTCCAGCTATTCTCAGCACTTTGTTAATGGTCCGCATGAACCTCTTGGCTTCACCATTTGCCTGCGGCCACTGCGGTGTTATGCGATGATGTTTGATTCCTAGACTATTCAAAAAGTCATGAAATTCACCTCCCTGAAATGGGGGTCCATTGTCTGTTTTGAGTATCTGGGGGCGACCAAACATGGCGAACACTTTGTCTAGAATGGGCTGGACATTCCTGAAGCTGGTGGATTCCGCTAGCTCCACAATGGGATACTTAGAAAATGAGTCTATAAGCACAACTGTTGTGCGCCCATCAGGGAAGCTCCCAAAATCCATGCTAACCCAGGACCAAGGTGTTGGGGCATGTTTCTCGGTGACGATGGGTGCTGGAGTTTCATGATTGCTGGTGAGTTGGCATGCTCGGCAATTTTTTACTAATGTGTCGATACTGACGTCCATCTCTGGAAACCACACCTTTTCCCTCATTCGACTTTTCATCCGTCGTATCCCTTGGTGCCCCGCTTGCGCCAGTGTGGTGGCGTGCTCTTGCAGACTTAGGGGTATTACTATTCGGCGTCCTCTGAGGATCAGTCCATTTTCAGCCATACTGAGTTCGTTGTGGATTTTCCATATGTGTCCTATTCTGGTGCGATCTGCTTCTGACCAGTCATGGTTGTCTTACAAAAATCCCTGCCATGTTCCAGTCTGGATGGTATTTGTCACCTTCTGTAGCACCTTGTCTTGACGATAGTGTTCTAATATCAATGGGATCGACATGGCTTGAGGGCACGCACTCTGTGCCAGAAGGTTGATTTCTTCCTCAAACAGAGCTTCTTCTTCCTCTGACTCCACGCTCTCTGCTGCCGGATGACGGGAAAGGAAGTCTGCTGGATTCTTGTCGCCTGGCCGGTAGACAAGGTCCATGTGGTACTGTTGTATTTGGATTGCCCACCTCTCAATTCGGGGAGGTGGATGTGGAGCTGTTCCTCTGAATAGGGGTATCAGTGGCTGATGGTCGGTGACCAGTCGGAATGGGCATCCTGCTACATATAAGTGGAAATGGTTGCAGGCCCATTTTACTGCTAGCACCTCTCTCTCGATTTGTGAGTATCGAGCTTCGGTGGCTGTTACGCTTTGCTGGCAAATGCTAAGGGTGTCCATACTCCCGGCTCTGCTTCTTGTGTGAGCAGTGCTCCAAGCCCCACCGGGCTGGCATCGACTAGGATCTCAGTTTTTCTGGCTGTGTCAAAATATGCAAGAGTCGTGGTGTCTAACAGCGCTGCCTTGATCTTTGCAAATGCTTGCTCCTCTTCGGGGACCCATTTCCACTGTGCATCTTTTTTTGTTAGGGCACGGAGTGGCTCTGCGATTGTTGCCAGGCCAGGAATGAAACGTGCACAGTACTGCACCATCCCTAGAAAGCTCCTCACCCATGATGCCGTTAACGGGGCTGGCGCATGCTTGATGGCATGCGGCTTGCGTGGATCAACCTTCACTCCATTGCTATCAAAGATGTAACCAAAGAATTCCACCATCTTTTGGAAAAATTTGCACTTTTCACGGTGGAGTGTGACACCATGCTCCGAGAGTCGCTTCAGTGTTGCACGTAGCCTCTGGTGGTGTTCCGCACTGGTTTTTGAATGAATGAGGATGTCGTCGCTGACATTTAGTACCCCTTGTAATCCGGATAGCACTTCTTTGATCGTGTTCTGAAAAATTTCAGCAGCTGACGAGATGCCAAAATTCAAACGCTTGTATCTTCTCAAGCCAAGGTGCGTGGAGAATGTTGTTATATATCTGCTTTCCTCCGCTAGTCGGAGTTGGTGGTAACCGGCGTTGAGATCGAGTTTAGAGAACCACTGTGCTCCATTGAGGTCCGCTAGGATGTCATCCACCATCGGTGTGAGGTGTCGTTCTCGTTTGATTGCCTTGTTGGGCATGCGCATGTCTATGCAGATGCGGATTTTTCCCGGTTGACGGGGTTTTTCGGCGATCACCATTGGTGAAACCCATGGGGTGGGGCCAGTGACTTTCTCTATCACGTCTTGTTGTTCTAGCTTCTCTAGCTCGTCTTACACTGCCGTTCTGAGGTGGAACGGTATTCTTCTGTGCCGGAAAGCAATGGGCTGTATTGTTTTGTCGATGTGTAATTTTATTGGCGGCCTCTTGATCATGCCTAGCCCTTGGAATAGAGTTGGGAATTGTAGCAGTAGTTCGTCCACCTGGGTGTTCTTGACAGCGTTGGCGAATGCGATTAGTTGTAAGTCTTATGCCGTGTGGCTGCCGACGAGGAGGTCTGCTTCTCTGTCCACCACGTGGAACGTCGTGGTGACCTCGTGTTCTTCTGCCTTTACTTGGACCACCATTTTGCCTCGCAGTGGAAGGGGCTCTTTCCCGCCATATGTGAATTTGCGGACCTTGGATGGAACCAATTTTGGCTTTGGATTTAGACTCTTGTAGTGCTGAATCCCCATGACGTTTACTGTTGCACCGGTGTCAATCACTCCGACGGCTTGGGATCTGTCTATTAGGATGTTACACTTGGGTTGCGGTCTTCGCCGTCGTTTTAAGTCACTCGTGAATGAGACGAAGTAACACTCGTCATCTTCGTCCTCTGATGAATCATGGAGTCTGTTGTATCGTCGGTATGGTGATCTCATGTTTCGCTGTGACTGTCCTTCTTCGATTTCTAGTTGTCGGACTGCTCCTGACAGTGATTTCTTTCCGAATGATCCTCGTCCTCTGGCTCTCCCTCGGCACACGCTGGAGAAGTGATTCGAAATCCCGCAGTTTGAGCAGGTCTTTCCGCGTGCAGGACAGCTTTCCGCGTCATGTGCTTCCCGTCCACAGTAGCCACACTGTGATTTCCTCTGTGTCCGGGTCAGCCATCTGCCTCTTCCGCCCCGTGAGGACGTGCTGATCGCGTCGACTCTCTCCGTCTTGATCGTCATTCCAGAGCTTGTGTTGGTGTTTAGTGCTGCTTCCATTGCTGATGATCGCACATCTGACAGTTCGTGTGATCTTGCTAATAGGAGGATTTCTCCTAACGTGATCTTTGGTTGATGGAGGAATAGCGTTCTCAGTGGTTTGTTTCTGCATCCTTGAATCAGTTGGGCGGTGACTTCCTTGTTCTGGTCGTCTTCTGTGCACGTGCTGACGAGCTCACGCAGGCGGGCGTGGAATGCATCCATGGTTTCGCCCTCACATTGTCGGGACTGCCTAAACTTGAACCTTTCGTAATGTGGATTTAGTTGAGGATCAAAGTGTGCATTGAGTGCTTGGACTGCTGCGTCATAGTTATCGGATTCTCCTGTGTTCGGGAGGTGCTTGAACACTTTGTATATCTCTTCACCCCCAAAATCAAGTAGCAGGGATCGTTTCACCTCGTTATCTTTCTCCCTCGTGGCTATGAAATAGTTGTTTAATCTCCCTAGCCATACAGCCCACCTGGGCACGGCAGTTGAAGGGTCTGCTAGTCCACTGAAAGGTGGCAATGCCTGCACTTGTGCGTGTGCGGAGTGTTGAACATGCGCTCCTACTAGTGGTGCTGGTGCTGCTACTTGTTGCTGGGGTGGAGGCTGCGCTGCTGCAGCTTGTTGTGGCACTGCATTGTTATCCTGTGTGTTGGACATTTGATTGGCAGTGTGCGGTGTTGTACACTGTATTGAAGCACCACCTGTTTAGGTTTAGGTTTTGCCAATGCTTGTTAGCTTGATGGGGTTTGAGCTTTTCTTCGCGTTGTTCCTTGTACTGTTGTGCTTTGCCCCTGTTTGCTGACTTGTGTGCGTCTGATAGTGTCTTTGTGATGTCCCTTGTCTTGGTATTGGGTTTTGCCAATGCTTGTTTTCTTTTTCTTTTGCTGATTGTCCCCTGCTAGGGCCTGTTATGTGGATGCGACCCTCCCCCGCTTGTCGTCGGCTCTGCCGATGCTTTTGTTCCTTGCTGGGCAGGCGCTGGGACTCTCACGCGGCCTCCGCGTGTTCTCGGCTTTCAGGGGCGTCGGCCTGCGTGTGCGCATGCGCGGGGCTCTGCGGCGGCCTCCGCAGCGTTCTTGGGCCTCGCGCTTGCCTGCTCCTTCCTCCCGGTGCCTGATGCAGCTCTGGCCCCCGCTGCTTACCGGACTTGGAGCTTCTGGTCGCGTGGCCTGATGGGGTCGCTTCCTGCACGGTCTCGGATAAGGACAGTTCCGGCGCTGGTCCTGGGAAGGACTCGTGTGCTGCTTGGTGCTCCGCTCTCGAGCCTGCAATGGACGTCGCGTTCAGGTAGGGACAGGGCTATCCCACCCTCGTCGCCAGTGTAGGTTTCTTCTTGGGCATATACAGAGTTGGGCAAAGTAGGGGCTAGCTTTGCATATAGGCCTAAGGCGCCGCAGCACAAATGAGGGGACACTGACACAGGGCAACTCTGGCCGGACCGGAAGTCTCGAGCGACCTCCGACCATTTATTTATAGCCTTCAGGCCACGCCTGGCGTGAAGGTGCAACAATGTGTGCAAATGGTTCCGGGGCTCAGCCGAGACCCTCGGACCACTAGAACGTTACAGCCACCATATTAGAGAACAGCGCGTTTTATGAATCTTCACAAAACTTTCTAAAAATAAAGTTCATCCACCTCGGCTCCTTTCTGTAACGTTTCGATGTGGTACATCAAGCAGGAGCCAAGAAAATGAGGTGGGTGTCCCAAAATGCAAATTTCCCATTCTGCAACCCCCTGTAAACAAAACCCCAGAATTCTGCGCGCGCACGCGGGTCACAAAGGAGCCCTTTCTGCACTGAGCGGAAATTGAAGGGTCTGCTGGACACACATCGATCTGTCCGAAAATGGACTTTGCTGGAGCCTACTGTAGTCTGTATTTCTACATCTTTTTTTAAACATTGGTGATCTACTTTTTTCAGTTTAAAAAACACTCAGTTTCCTGGTCCCCTCATAGCTTTCAGGCAGTTAGATTTTTTTTCTAACTTGTTTCGCCTGGAGTCTGTAGCTTTTCTACCGTGTCTTATTAATATCTATCCTGGTGCGATCTGCGAGTAAACAATGTTGTGAGCAACGGGGTGAGGTGTAAGTGAGAAGAGGCCCACGTGTGAGTAGGCACAGTCATGAGCTAGAGGATGCTGTGAGCAGGTGAGAAGGGATATTGATTGACTGAGTACTGTGATGAGTGATGTGGAGCCCATTACAATTGAGAGGAGGCCACATGCGTGCAAACTGTGTCAGAAGCAAGAGAGTGACGTGTGATCTAGAGCAGGCCCATTTGTCAAAGTGATTCCTTTCACAAAGGAGTCAGAGTGCTGATTGCACCCTTCAGTAGCTTAGCATAGTGCTGTACGTGAGCGAGTAGAGACCATGTACAGGTGTGTTTCCATAAGGAACTATATTAGAACTCTGTGTGAGAATCCATGTGCAAGGGTGAACTGGCTGTCCCAGGGCAGCGGCGGCCAGGGGCTCCTCCCTGCACCGCCCGATGCTGTGACTGCTGCTCTCCCGGGGCGGGGAGTGCGGAGGAGGGTTAGGAAGCAGCGAAAGGAGAGGAGCATCCTGGAGCAAGTGCAGGCGAGGGGCTGCGAGGAGGGACAGCACGGAGGTAAGGAGGGACAGCACGGAGGTACAACATGGAGGTAAGGAGGGACAGCAAGGAGGTAAGGAGGGACAGCACGGAGGTATGGAGGGACAGCATGGAGATAAGGAGGGACAGCACAGAGATAAGGAGGGACAGCACGGAGGTGAGGAGGGACAGCACGGAGGTAAGGAGGGACAGCACGGAGGTAAGGAGGAACAGCAGGGAGGTACAGCACGGAGGTAAGGAGGGACAGCACGGAGGTAAGGAAGGACAGCACGAAGGTAAGGAGGGACAGCACGGAGGTACAACACGGAGGTAAGGAGGGACAGCATGGAGGTAAGGAGGGACAGCAGGGAGGTACAGCATGGAGGTAAGGAGGGACAGCAGGGAGGTACAGCACGGAGGTAAGGAGGGACAGCACGGAGGTAAGGAGGGACAGCACGGAGGTAAGGAGGGACAGCAGGGAGGTACAGCACGGAGGTAAGGAGGGACAGCAGGGATGTACAGCACGGAGGTAAGGAGGGACAGCACGGAGGTAAAGAGAGACAGCACGGAGGTAAGGAGGTACAGCACGGAGGTACAACACAGAGGTAAGGAGGGACAGCAGGGAGGTACAGCACGGAGGTAAGGAGGGACAGCACGGAGGTAAGGAGGGACAGCACGGAGGTAAGGAGGGACAGCACTGAGGTACAACACGGAGGTAAGGAGGGACAGCAAGGAGGTATGGAGGGACAGCAAGGATGTATGGAGGGACAGCATGGAGATAAGGAGGGACAGCACGGAGATAAGGAGGGACAGCAAAGAGGTAAGGAGGGATAGCACGGAGGTAAGGAGGGACAGCACGGAGGTAAGGAGAGACAGCAGGGAGGTACAGCACAGAGGTAATGAGGGACAGCACGGAGGTAAGGAGGGACAGCACGGAGGTAAGGAGGGACAGCACGGAGGTACAACACAGAGGTAAGGAGGGACAGCAAGGAGGTATGGAGGGACAGCACGGAGGTATTGAGGGACAGCATGGAGATAAGGAGGGACAGCACAGAGGTAAGGAGGGACAGCACGGAGGTAAGGAGGGACAGCACGGTGGTAAGGAGGGACAGCATGGAGGTAAGGAGGGACAGCACGGAGGTACAACATGGAGGGACAGCACGGAGGTAAGGACGGACAGCACGGAGGTAAGGAGGGACAGCACGGAGGTAAGGAGGGACAACACGGAGGTAAGGCGGGACAGCAGGGAGGTAAGGAGGGACAGCAGGGAGGTACAGCATGGAGGTAAGGAAGTACAGCACGGAGGTAAGGAGGGACAGCACGGATGGACAGCACGGAGGTAAGGAGGGACAGCACGGAGGTAAGGAGGGACAGCACGGAGGTAAGGAGGTACAGCACGGAGGTACAATACGGAGGTAAGGAGGGACAGCAGGGAGGTACAGCACAGAGGTAAGGAGGGACAGCACGGAGGTAAGGAGGGACAGCACGGAGGTAAGGAGAGACAGCACGGAGGTAAGGAGGGACAGCACGGAGGTGAGGAGGGACAGAAGGGAGGTGCAGCACGGAGGTAAGGAGGGACAGCACAGAGGTAAGGAGGGACAGCAGGGAGGGACAGCACGGAGGTAAGGAGGGACAGCACGGAGGTAAGGAGAGACAGCACGGAGGTAAGGAGGGACAGAAGGGAGGTAAGGAGGGACTGCAGGAAGGTAAGGAGGGACATCAGGGAGGTAAGGAGGGACGGTAAGGAGGGACAGCTGGGATGTAAGGAGGGACAGCGGGGAGGTAAGGATGGACAGCGGGGAGGTAAGGAGGGACAGCAGGGAGGTAAGGAGGTACACCAGGGAGGTAAGGAGGGACAGCAGTTGCTGTGCTTGCTCCCCTGGCTGTGCTTGCTCCCCTGCTCCCTGGCTGTGCTTGCTCCCCTGCCCCTGGCTGTGCTTGCTCCCCTGCCCCCTTGCTGTGCTTGCTCCCCTGCCCCCTGGCTGTGCTTGCTCCCCTGCCCCCTGGCTGTGCTTGCTCCCCTGCCCCCTGGCTGTGCTTGCTTCCCTGCCCCCTGGCTATGCTTGCTTCCCTGCCCACTCGCTGTGCTTGATCTCCAGTGTGTGTGTGTGTGTGGCTCTGAGTGTGTGTGTGTGTGTGGCTCTGAGTGTGTGGCTCTGGATGTGTGGCTCTGGATGTGTGGCTCTGGGTGTGTGTGTGTGGCTCTGGGTGTGTGGCTCTGGGTGTGTATGTGTGTGTGGCTCTGGGTGTGTGTGTGTGTGGCTCTGGGTGTGTGTGTGTGTGGCTCTGGGTGTGTGTGTGTGTGGCTCTGGGTGTGTGTGGGTGTGGCTCTGGGTGTGTGGCTCTGTGTGTGTGTGGCTCTGTGTGTGTGTGGCTCTGGGTGTGTGTGGCTCTGGGTGTGTGTGGCTCTGGGTGTGTGTTGCTCTGGGTGTGTGTGTGTGTGGCTCTGGGTGTGTGTGTGTGACTCTGTGTGTGTGTGTGTGTGTGTGGCTCTGGGTGTGTGTGTGTGTGGCTCTGGGCGTGTGTGGCTCAGGGTGTGTGTGTGTGGCTCTGGGTGTGTGTGTGGCTCTGGGTGTGTATGTGGCTCTGTGTGTGTGTGTGGCTCTGTGTGTGTGTGGCTGTGTGTGTGTGGCTCTGTGTGTGTGTGTGTGTGTGTGGCTCTGTGTGGCTCTGGGTGTGTGTGTGTGTGGCTCTGAGTGTGTGTGTGTGTGGCTCTGGGTGAGTGTGTGGCTCTGGGTGTGTGTGTGTGTGTGGTTCTGGGTGTGTGTGTGTGGCTCTGTGTGTGTGTGTGTGTGTGTGTGGCTCTGGGTGTGTGTTTGTGGCTCTGGGTGTGTGTGTGTGTGGCTCTGGGTGTGTGTGTGGGTGTGTGTGTGTGTGGCTCTGGGTGTGTGTGTGTGTGTGGCTCTGGGTGTGTGTGGCTCTGGGTGTGTGTGGCTCTGGGTGTGTGTGTGGCTCTGGGTGCGTGTGGCTCTGGGTGTGTGTGTGGGGCGGTGTGTGTGTGTGTGGGGCTGTGTGTGTGTGGGGCTGTGTGTGTGGCTCTGTGTGTGTGTGTGGGACTCTGTGTGTGTGTGGGGCTGTGTGTGTGTGGGGGGCTCTGTGTGTGTGTGTGGGGCTCTGTGTGTGTGTGTGTGGGGGGCTCTGTGTGTGTGTGTGGGGCTCTGTGTGTGTGCGTGTGGGGCTCTGTGTGTGTGCGTGTGGGGCTCTGTGTTTGTGTGGGGGAGGGGCTCTGTGTGTGTGGCTCTGTGTGTGTGTGTGTGGCTCTGTGTGGGTGTAAATGCAATCGGTCATGCATTTGCGAGCGATTAAGCTATTGGCATTGTAAATGACTATGCCATTTATTTATGATTAAAAAAAAAAGTCATGAGCAATGCCAATAGCTCTACCTTTAATAATGCCGAGACCATTGCATTGTAAATGCGTGTTAAATTAAATGTTTTAAAAGTTACCACTTTATTCCAATCAAGATGGCTTCAGGTGTGCCATACCTTTTTAATAAGTAGGACTGTTAGCGTTCTAGTTGTTCTTTAGAACACTCTGGGACATTCTGTCATTGGGCTATACTTGGGCTACATCTGGGTGATATTTGGGCTACATTTGGGCTCTTCTGTCTCTAGTGGCCATCTTGGGAGACTGCATTTCAGAATTTTTTAATGAAATAGAAGAGGATTTGAGAAGTCACTCAAAATGTGCCCTCATTTTTGTTTCTGCAGCACTAATCATACTTTCTATGGCAAAATATACCCCCTCATTTTGTTCCTTGTTAAATTAAATGTTTTCAGACTTACCACTTCATTCCCATCAAGATGGCTTCTGGTGTGTTATACTTTTGTCATAAGTAGGACTGTTAGCGTTCTAGTTGTTCTTTAGAACACTCTGGGACATTCTGTCATTGGGCTATACTTGGGCTACATCTGGGTGATATTTGGGATACATTTGGGCTCTTTTGTCTCTGGTGGACATGTTGGGAGACTGCATGTCAGAATTTTTTAATGAAATAGAAGAGGATTGGAGAAGTCACTCAAAATGTGCCCTCATTTTTCTTTCTAAAGCACTAATCATACTTTCTATGGCAAAATGAACCCCCTCATTTTGTTCCTTTTTGAATTAAATGTGTTCAGACTTACCACTTCATTCCAATCAAGATGGCTTCTGGTGTGCCATACTTTTGTCATAAGTAAGACTGTTAGCGCTATAGTTGTTCTTTAGAACACTCTGGGACATTCTGCCATTGGGCTATACTTGGGCTACATCTGGGTGATATTTGGGCTACATTTGGGCTCTTTTGTCTCTGGTGGCCATCTTGGGAGACTGCATGTCAGACTTTTTTAATGCAATAGAAGAGGATTTGAGAAGCCACTCAAAATGTGCCCTAATTTTTCTTTTTGCAGCACTAATCATATTTTCTATGGCAAAATATACCCCCTCATTTTGTTCCCTTTTAAATTAAATGTTTTAAGAGTCACCACTTCATTCCAATCAAGATGGCTTCAGGTGTGCCATACCTTTGTAATAAGTAGGACTGTTAGCGCTCTAGTTGTTCTTTAGAATACTCTAGGAGGCTGCAGTAGAACACAAAGGAATCAACTGACAGTCTCTGTCCTTGTTGGATGTACATGTTTTACTGAAAATGTCAGACTTCATTCTCACATGACTGAGAAACATAATGTGAATTTACAGAAAATATGCTTTCAGTTTAGCTTATAGATCCCCTTCCAAACCACTGTGGGAAAAGCATGAGATAATAGTTTTCTTTCAAACATGATTCATGATATCCCAGCAGAAGGATTTTTCACATGGTAAAATCACCTTGGAACACACCACAATTCCTAAAATGAGTATGGTACCATCAACAAATGATTTATAATGTAACTAAAGTCCTAAAACCCTCTATTAACTACAATGCTTTATGAGGTGCTATCATGTATATTGGTCCCAAGATGGCTGCCAACACTTCTTGGATGAAGTGCTGACAGCCAATCAGATCTCACGATGAGATATGTGGTTAGGCTCGGCCCAGATATATATTTGTTTTTTATATTTGTTTTTGAAGTTAATTTTCGAAAAAAACACTGGAGCAATTTTCACCAAATATAGCAAAGGCACATCTGCGTACCAGTCCCTACAATTTTGCAAAGTTTGGCGTAATTTCGTTCAGCGGTTCGGGCTGTAGCAGTGTCAGAACATCCTATGAAAATTAACATGGGGAAAACACGTTTAGGGACCCCCTTTTTTCTCAGCCCCCCCTGCACGAATCCCCCCGAAACTTTCAGGGAAGGAGCGGGGCGGAGCTGGCCAAAATTTTGGAAAATGAGACGCAAATTCCTCAACCGGCGTCAAAGTTATTCCCAATAGAATGTTGTGGATTTCCTACGGTAGCTAGGTCCTAACCATATAAACCCACTGGCTATCGCCAGTAGGTAATATATATATGTATTTCTGTCTCGTGGTTCAGCTTGCCCATGCACCACGAGTTTGGAACATTGAAGGGGACCGGAGGAAGACCGGAGATCATTTTATGCAAAGACTGTCAATTAGACACTCCGTACCTTTCCAGTACTTAAACCCTATAGCTATAGGGGGTAAGTCATTCAGCCACTACCTACCAACATTTACCCGGTTTTACAGCATTCTGGGAGCTGTACTTTTGAGAGAACTGCAGTGGAGTTACACCAATGTGACCTGTGGTCAGAGGATTTCCGCCTATGGTAGTGCTTCTGGACATTCAAAGGTGGGGGTGGAGTTATTCTTTGCCAAACAGCACATCTGAGGAAGGCCGTAGGGCTGAAATGCATTATGCGCAAGCTGTAACTGAATAAAGATCTTCCATTGTTCTCCCCCGAGTGGCCTCTCCCTGTCCTTCACAGAGTGGGTTTTCCTTGGATATTTTCACGCTAGTCAGAGGCGCGTGGGAGGCCCCGTACCGAAAAGAGGATGGAGCTACACTGGCATCCGCTGCGTGCAGCTACAAAACATTTCAAGGGATTGAGTTGACTCCAGCCCACCCCGAGGTGCACGCCTGTACCCTGGACTGCTGCATGGTGCAGCTTGTCATTGAAAAGGAGACAGGGTTATTGTATTTCTGTCTCGTGGTTCAGCCGGCACATGCACCACGAGGTTGGAACGTTGAAGGGGACCGGAGGAAGATGAGCGATCATTTTATGCAAAGACTCTCAATTAGACACTCCGCACCTTTCAAGTACTTAAACCCTATACCTATAGGGGGTAATTTATTCAGCCACTACCTACAAACATTTACCCAGTTTTACAGCATTCTGGGAGGTGTAGTTGTGAGAGAACTGCAGTGGAGTTACACCCATGTGACCTGTGGTCAGCGTATTTCCACCTCTGGCAGTGCTTCTGGACATTGAAAGATGGGGGTGGAGTTATTCTTTGCCAAACAGCAGCATCTGAGGAAGGCCATAGGGCTGAAATGCATTATGCACAAGCTGTAACTGAATAAAGATTTTCCATTGTTCTCCCCCGAGTGGCCTCTCCCTGTTCTTCACGGAGTGGATTTTCCTTGGATATTTTCGCACTAGTCAGAGGTGCATGGGAGGCCCCATTCCGAAAAGAGGCTAAAGCTACACTGGCATCCACTGTGTGCAGCTACAAAACATTTCAAGGGATTGAATTGACTCCAGCCACCCCGAGGTGCACGCCTGTACCCTGGACTGCTGCGTGGTGCAGCTTGTCATTGACAAGGAGACGGGGTCATTGTATTTCTGTCTCGTGGTTCAGCCGGCACACGTACCACGAGGTTGGAACGTTGAAGGGGACCGGAGGAAGATCGGTGATCATTTTATGCAAAGACTCTAAATTAGACACTCCGTACCTTTCCAGTACTTAAACCCTATACCTAAGGGGGTAATTCATTCAGCCACTACCTACCAACATTTACCCGGTTTTACAGCATTCTGGGAGCTGTAGTTGTGAGAGAACTTCAGTAAAGTTACACCCATGTGACCTGTGGTCAGCGGTGGAGGTGGAGTTATTCTTTGCCAAACAGCAGCATCTGAGGAAGGCCGTTGGGCTGAAATGCATTATGCGCAAGCTGTAACTGAATAAAGATCTTCCATCATTCTCCCCGAGTGGCCTCTCCCTGTTCATCATGGAGTGGGTTTTCCTTGGATATATATATATAAAAAAAAAATATATATATATATATAAAACCTACTGGTGGTCGCCAGTGGGTAGTTATAGTTAGGACCTAATATCTCTATTATAAATAGGAAAACCGCAACATTCTGTTGGCAATAAGTTTGTCTTCGATTGATTAATCTTCTTGAAATTTTCCAAACTTTCAAGCAAGTCGGGCTGAAGACGGCTGAAATGCCAGAAACTGGTCCTCTGAAGCTTGTTTCCAGTTCAGGGAAGGCATGGCTTGGCAGTTCGGGCTGAACTGTTCCCATGAGGCACAGGGTCAGACTGATTTGCATATGGCCATGTCTGAACTGGGGTGGCAAAGTCTGCTAAAGAACGGTGATGGATTAAACCCAGATCTGTTGACTGGGTGTGAGTGTTTGATTGGTTCAGATGCTCCGTCCATCACCACCCCCTTTTGTACAGCTTTGTTTGCCATAAGTTGGCAGGGTATGCTCAGACGTGAGTCCCTTGCTCACTTTGCCACTGGATTCAAGCAAGCCGGGCTGAAGACGGCTGAAATGCCAGAAACCGGTTCTCAGCAGCTTGTTTCCGGTTCAGGGAAGGCATGGCTTGGCAGTTCGGGCTGGACTGTTTCCATGAGGCACAGGGTCAGACTGATTTGCATATGGCCATGTCAGAACTAGGGTGGCAGAGTGGGCTAAAGAACGGTGATGGATTAAACCCAGATCTGGTGACTGGGTGTGAGTGTTTGATTGGTTCAGATGCTCCGTCCATCACCACCGCTTTTGTACCACTTTGTTAGCCATAAGTTGGCAGGGTATGCCAAGATAGAAGTCCCTTGCTCACTTTGCCACTGGATTCAAGCAAGCCTGGCTGAAGACGGCTGAAATGCCAGAAAACGGTACTCGGAAGCTTGTTTCCGGTTCAGGGAAGGCATGGCTTGGCAGTTCGGGCTGGACTGTTCCCATGAGGCACAGGGTCAGACTGATTTGCAAATGGCCATGTCTGAACTGGGGTGGCAGAGTCGGCTAAAGAACGGTGATGGATTACACCCATATCTGTTGACTTGGTGTGAGTGTTTGATTGGTTCAGATGCTCAGTCCATCACCACCCTCTTTTGTGCAGCTTTGTTCACCATAAGTTGGGAGGGTATGCTCAGACGTGAGTCCCTTGCTCACTTTGCCACTGGATTCAAGCAAGCCGCCTCGGAAGCTTGTTTCCGGTTCAGGGAAGGCATGGCGTGGCAGTTCGGGCTGGATTGTTTCCATGAGGCACAGGGTCAGACTGATTTGCATATGGCCATGTCTGAACTGGGGTGGCAGAGTGGGCTAAAGAACGGTGATGGATTAAACCCAGATCTGTTGACTGGGTGTGAGTGTTTGATTGGTTCAGATGCTCCGTCCATCACCACCCTATTTTGTACCGCTCGGTAGAAGCGAGGCTGAGGAAGTCAGTGGAATATGTGTTTAAAAGGCAGAAAGGGGGCAGGGTAGAAATAATTTTACCCTGTAGACCTGCTTAGGGGGTCCTAGAAGGACCCCCCAGGGCCTACATTTTTTTATAAAACAGTATGCGTGTAGGGTGCATGGACTATACTGTAAAATAAATAAAATAAAAAGGAGAGTTTTTTTAAATTCCGGTGGCAAAATTATTACATTTTATGTGGGGCCCAGAGGGGACCCCCAGCCTTTGGGATCATCAGCGCCCAGGGCTAAAAAGAAAAAAAATGGTGGGGGAGGGGTCATAGGTCGTGAAAGCCGCGGAGACCATCACCCTCAGGGGTTTATATATTGTGGGAGGGGGACTACGTGGCTCCCCTCCTGGAGCACTCGAGGGACCCATTACCCACAGGGGCTTCAAAAAAATGATGGCTTTGGAGGGGGGCTCTAAGGTCTCCAAAGCCCCGGGGACTACAACTCCCGGGGCTTTATGTATTCTATTCCAGTGTGGAGGCACTGTGCTCACATATGAGTCATTCTATTCTTGAAAGGGTTTTGTGTGTACTGATATATATATTCACTGAAAAAACCATAGGTTTTACACCAGTTATAGTTAGCTGGAAATTTTACTGACATAAAACCATTGAAATTCCCACATTATAGTTAGTTGGACTCGCTATAACTTGCGCTCCTGCAATGCACTGCTGATGACGTCACATATTACATCACTCATGACATGGTCAGTGACATCACTCATGACATCACTGATGACACCATCCTTGTGACAGAGTGACAGACCTCCTTTTAGTGTAATGTAACCCTTGAAACACATATTCAAAAATAGAAACTAACATTTTCAAAAAAATGGAGATACCCATACCAGTTACAACAACTAATTCAGTAGACATGAAAGAAGGCTGAGTGCTTCAATGAATTTTTACTTTGTCGGCCATCTTAGCATGTAGCACAATTCATTGTGAATACCATGTCAAATGCATATAATCACTCCTTAAAACAGAACAACAGGGAACACAGGCCTAACATTCTAATTAAAACGATTGAGCATGTGAATTATGTATAATTGTGAGGCCAAAGTAACAATGTACCAAGTAAACCCCTTGTGCGTCAACCCCTCTTCTACTGTCACCTATCAACTTCTTTCTAAATAAGAAAAGGGGAACACGAGTGTAAGTGCACAGATCATCATGCCCTGAATGGGCTTGAATTCCATGTTTAACCTATGGAGGCATACTGCTTCTAATATCGTAGTATAACAGAAATGCATTCAGCTCTAAAGAAGGGAGGCACATGGCAAACAAAGAGCAAAATATCTCATATGAATACATCTGACTGTAATGTTATCCGATTCCCAGATGGAAAAATATGTAATTCTGTTAGATACATTCAGAATAAAAATCAATATCGAAGTAGCAGTTTCAGATTCGTAAGGACATTCGAGTTATTATTATTATTATTTTTATGTTTCTTATATAGCGCCTGAATCGACCCCCGAAGGGGTATCTCCGCGTTTGCCTTGGGAACCCGTCCTGGCGTTTCCCTGTGAGATAGCCCCTACAGGGCATCCCCAAGGTGAAAGCCAGGCATCCCGCCGCGGGGGGGGGGCGTTGTGGAGATTAAGCAAGCTTAATGCCCAGAGTTGCAGAGTGTGAACCCATGATTAGGTCAGGCACCGAAGCGAGAATTATCGAGTCCATGGACATTTGAGCTCAAGACCCTGCCGCGTCGGGAATTGAACCCTGGTCCCGGGTCTGACCTCTGCTTCAGGGTCTGCCTGCTCTAACCAGTGAGCCACACTTCTCCAAAGTGCTACATCACAGCTTTCCAAACTTTTCATGTTGGTGACACACCTTTTTGTGAATCTTTTTTCAGGGACCAGTTAACGCGAGCGCAGCAAGCTAGCCCAAACCACCCACAATCCCACACACAACCCACACACACAACCCCACCCCCACACACCCCCCACACACAACCCCACCCCCACACACAATCCCACACACACACACAACCCCAGACACACACATGCACAACCCCCCGCACACACACAACCACATACAAACAACCCCAAACACAAAACCCCATACCCCCCACACATACAACCCCACACACACACATCCCCACCCCCACATAACCCCACACACACACAACCCCACCCCCACACACACACAAAAACCCACACACACCCACCCCAGAAAATGTACGTATGCTTTGTATGTATCTGAAGAAAACCCACATGGTTGGTAACAGAGCATGAACACCAGAGAAGAGCACATTTGTGATATTACATTTTATATATTTACAATCACGTTCCATTCCACACATATTTACAATTTTATGCACAGTGAGGTCAACTCATTTGCCCAGAATCACACATTTTAAAGTCATGTGCCAGAGCAGGAATTAAAACCAAAAGTTCCAGATCACCAGGTCATCAGTTTTGGCACTAGACTAAATCTCTGTGGTCTAGAATCTCAGAATGTTGCATGTTCTTGGGGGAATTATGTCTCGTAAAACTCTACTCTTCATGGCCACACTTTTGATCTAGTATCCTGGCTTCAGCTGGGTTTGCTTTTCCACACCACACTCAAGCCTTTTCTTGCCGCTCAGTGGCCTAATGAGCTGTTGCATCTTGTGTTTCTATACTTTGCCGAAAGTGGACACCTTTGGTTTTGCAATAGTTAATATATAAGTGCTAGTGGACAGGAACAACATTTTGTTGTGACCCCTGAAGGTCGTTGGGTGGCTGCATTAGTTTGGTCCCCGTAACGTTTCTACATTTGAAAGCCGGGGTTCAGGCATCACACACCCCATGGTGCTTAAATTGCAGATCTGGCATAATTGGAGGAAAGCGGTCTCTGGAATCGTCCAGTGTGCAGTTGTCACAACTCAGGGCAGATTGAGGGTTAGACCTGTATGAATGACGATGAATGTCAGCACTCCATCTCCCAGAAGTCTCATGGGGGATAGGAGTCCTTATCTCTCTTTCCTCTCTCCTTCCTTTATACACTCTGTGGGGCAAGGAGAAGGTGCTTGTCACCTGGATTCTGGACTCGCTTCTATTCCGAGACCGGTTGCTCTCCTTAGTTGATGTTGCCTTACAGCACTGCACTGCGCTATCTTCCGGCACGTTGCTCGCACCTGAGGAGACGCTTTTGAGGACATCGGCAGACTTATCGCCGCCATTGGAAATCTGCAACGGGCAGCGCTGGTCCGCGCTGACATTCTGAAGAGCCGCGAGTACGGGGCAATCTCGGCTGACTCGCGGAGAAACTTGCCGTATTAATCTGGACCTTTCAGCGTGAGTTGACCTGGACGCTGGAGGTTCTTGTTCATTGGAACAAAGTTAGTGAAGGCGGGTTGAGCTCTTTTCATTTATTATTCTTTCACACAGCGCTGGTCACGCTATTCGAATTCCGTTTTCTTTGGAAAGCATTTGTTTTACCTTTTGCTCTTGTTTATTTTGGTAGACGCTGGGGCGTCATTGAGAGTTATTTCCGAGCCCAGTATTGCTTCTACAATCACCAGATATTTAACCATTCAGAAATACAGAGGGGCACTGAGTCTTTTTTCCTTTTGCATTTTGACAAACTGTGATTCTGTCCTTACCTTGATCCTCAGAAGGACATTTGAAACGCCTAGCCCCATTGAGCTGTTGAGGGCTCGGATTAGAGTACGCACAGAACTTGACTCCTATCCAAAGGATTCTCATTGTTGCCAGAGGGCGGCCTGGCATAAGTTAAGTGCAACATTCTATGAGTATATTCCATTGACCACTTTGGATTATAGACCTGTCTTGTAACTGAGAAACCAAGTGATATAGAACATTGAATTCTTTTTTCTTACTTTATTTTTGCCTTTTTATTGAGCTTTTTTTGTATGAAGAATGAGCAGCAGCATATAACTGTAAGTTTATGTCCACACATAGGTTTATTGATAGTAGTACTGATAATGTGTGCCTTTTAATTGTGTTTGATTCTTTCTTCTACAGGACACACTACAACCAGAGGGAGGCACTTCAGCTCTACTACCTTCAGTACTGATCTACGTTAGTTTGCCTGCTGCTACGTTTTTGTTTCTTTTCTCCCTTTTTTCCCCTTCCCCGAATGTGGTGATATCTGACGAGTGTTGCTATTACTCTCAGGCAGTACCATACAGGGGAAGGAGAAAGCAAGCATCCTCATCGCTCCTGCTGTATCCGGCTTCTGAGGTTAGTGATAACCACACTCATGACAGCAGTTATATGCTGACACTGTTTGCAGAAAACTGCAATGCTCATGCTTAGCTGCGTTATGAGCAAACCCACATGAGAGTCAATAAATCCTGAAATTTTAGCAATGCTGCTTTTTAGGACTGCCCCTCAAACTTTCATAATAAGCAAACTTTTTCAACGCAATTTTCTCCTTCTTTTTGCCGGTGAGACACTGTGTGCGCGCTCTGTTAAACGCTCTGTGAACACACCCCGGACTGGATTCCTAGGAGCCCCAACCTTCACTCATGTTTTTTTTTGGTTTTGTTCTTTTAACCCGACGTATTGCAATGACAACCTTTCACCACTTCCCCTGCCCAAGAGATGCTTTTTACCTTTGGGGCACTGTTTACTAAGACTCTGACAATGTCCCCACTGAGCCTCAGTATAGCTGAATGGAGATCCTGACCACGAGGCTCCACGAGGCTCCAGGAGGCTCCGCTGCTACTCCGCCTTGCACAATGTAAACACTGAGCGAGGCTGGAGTCGCATTCCCCAATATAAGCCTCCCCTGACGTCATCGCGCGACACACCTATGCATGGGGCACGACACAGTAACGTGTCGCACCACACAGTTTGGAAAGCTGTGTGCTACATATATACCTATATATGTAAAAAAAGTCGCAAATGAGAAGAAGAGAATAAATAACAGGTAAAACATCATACACATATCAGTCTTCCTCATGATTATTCTAAATGAGACCATAATTCTTCATCGTTATTTAGACCCTGGGGTAACTTGGTGCCTAATTCAATGATGTAACGAGATTCTAAGACACGTCGTTTCCTGACCCTGTCCCCCCCTCTTTCACTCTTGGGTAATTGGTCTAAACAATAAAATGTCAAAAGGTCTCTGTTACTATGGTGGCATTCCTCGAAATGGTGCGCTGCTGGGTAAGTTTTGTCTCTCATTGTTATCGCCCTCATGTGTTCTAGCACCCTCTTCTTGGTGGCATTAATGGTGCTTCCTACGTGGATGTATGACGGTACAACGCGTACCGTCACAACGCATCCCTTTACCACGCATCCCTTACAACGCAAGTCGTTACCACGACTTGCATTGGGGGTGCGGATTTCGAATAGTATAATTTACTATTCTAACACCAGTCCCCGTGGACCCTAGGGAAGGTGTTGGGATAGTAAATTTACTATTTTTAATCCTTTAGCGCCCTCCAGCGCAAGTCGTGGTAACGACTTGCGTTGTAAGGGATGCGTGGTAAAGGTACTGCATTGTAAAAACTTTGTGGTAAACAATGTTTACCTTCCTACGTACTTCATTCTGCAGGGACATTCCAGACAATATATGGTATACTCTGAATTACAATTAAGTAATTTATTTATATTTCTCAAGATTTTCCCCTTCTTACCAGGTATCTCATAAGATGTTTTTTACAGCTGTATTTACACGCCTTGCATTTCATTAAAGGAAAGAACCCCTTGATGGGATCTTTCTTTTTCACTATTCCATCAAAGTGACTCGATGCCAATAAATGTTTGATAGACTTCGACCTCCTGTATGTTATAAGTGGTCTTAACGAGATGTGTTTTTTTAAGATGTTATCAGACTTAAGAATATGCCAGTTCTTACAGAACATTTGTACAATTTTGGCCGACTGTGTATTGAAGCGTGTGATCATACGTATAGGTTCAGATGTACCGGAAGTAGAAGTTCCCTTGCTGGTTTTGTTTACCAAAAGATCTTTCCTTGAGATTACCTGAACTTTCTTTATGGCAGTATCTAAAGAGATATCAGAGTAACCCCTGGCCTTAAAACGTATATGCTTCTTCCCTAAATACATCATCGACTTCCTCTGAAGAACAGTTTCGCTTCATGCGCAAGAGCTCCCTGTATGGAATGTTATGAATCATGCACTTGGGGTGGAAGCTTTTGCCATGAAGCAGAGCGTTCCCAGCAGTCAGCTTCGCGTAAAGTCGGGTGAGGATCTCAGAATCTTTAATGTAGACCTCCAGATCTAAATAAAAGACCTTGATATTTCTTATATGGCCGCTAAATACCATGTTAAGGTTATAGGTATTGAGGAAAGATATAAACTCCTCAGCCATACGATGAAAAGGTCATCAATGTACCGGGTCCAAAACTCCACCTTTCCCATCCATTTCTCAGGTGTATCCCGCCAGACCACGTGCTCCTCCACAAGCCAACGAAAAGAACTTGTGTAGCTGGGGGTGAAGCACGTGCCCATCGTGGTACCTCTCTGTTGTTTATACAGCTGACCCGAAAAAGGTTAACATTTGCAACAGCATTTCTGTATGTTTTTGGAACTTCAGAGGGCGCTTCTCAAGGAACCACTTCACTGCTGCAATACCTTGGTTGTGTCTTATACAAGTATATAAACTCGTGATATCAAGCAACATACCAGGCTCCGACTTTACTCCCTCAAGCAATCTTAAAAAATCTTGCATGTCCCCAATATAAGATTTGAGACTTCTTACCCATAGTGCAAAGAGAAAAAATCCAAATAACTAAAACTATTTTCAAGTAGACTATTTATAGAAGCTACAATTGGCCCGCCTGGGGGCCATAGTAGATTTTTATGAACCTTAGGGAGGTAATTAAATGTGGTCAATTTGGGATATTCACACATTAGAACGTTAAATTCATCAGTGTCCAACATTCCATCGCCTCTCCATTCACAAAGGTTCTAATGAAAAATGTCCACACACTCTGAGTATTCATTTCTAGTAGTAGGTACATAACAATTGCGATCCTTTAGCTGACTTAGGGCCTCCTTGACATATTGGTATTTAGGAAAGATCACGATGTTACCCCCCTTGTCCGCAAGTTTTATCACGATTGAATCATCCTGTTTAAGATCCTGAACTGCTTGCCACTGTTTGGCAGTGGTGTTAAAATGTCACAGCATCGTTGAACACATCTATTGGGTCAAAAAGTGTCTGTGGACTCATTCTTGATTTACGTTTAAGTCCACTCTTACCACTGGTCTGCCTTAAACCAGCATATAGCATTTCTAATTCTATACCTCCACCGTCATAGGGGTCATATTTTGATCAACACAGAACAAACACACTTTGTTACTTCAGGAGTTCTCAATAATCACCCCACTGCATGTATAGTTGTAATTAACTCAGGAAAATGTAGAAGAAAAATAACAATTACACTTTGTAATATCCACTAAAATTTTGCGGAATAATTCTCTAAACCTCAGAATGACAGTTTCCTCTACAATTTGGCAGATCAAGGTTAACACATCCTGGAGCCCACTAGCTGGCGCTGTTCCTCAATGTTAATGCTTCCTGAACAGGTCTCTCTCACAATAGGCAAAATCCTTGTTTTTTACCACGGTGCCATCTCCTTCTGTGTGGCAGGAGCTTCCAGACAATGGTGTGGGCGCACCCCTGGTCACCTTAGGTTAATTTTCTCAGCGCGTAGGGTAGGAGTTCCTAATGCGTTTCCATTCGTCTTGTGCCTTCACATCCTCACGCGGCTACAGCTGGTTCTCAGGCTCCTGTTATGATCTCGGAAACTCTGTCAGCGCTATGTTATGCGCTGTCACTCCTCACGGTTGCTCCCTGCTTCCCACTGTGCGCGATCGCAATAGGTTTCACCAACACCCCACACGTCATTCGCCAATCAACAGCACAGGCAGTGTACTCCGACTGTAAAATTGATAGATTGTCCCGCAGGTTGCTATGCTGTCACACCACGTTGGAGGGTGAACATCCCTATTTTCTCTCGATAGCACTCACCGGGCACATTCCGGCATGCGTTCAGGCACCCCACGCACCTTCACAGATGAAGGAGAAGTTGGCTCCGACCTCCGTGACAGCCTCTGGGACCACAGCTCTTCCCATTAGTTTTGTCCTACTCTTTTTCTATGCCGAATGTCCTTCTCACAGTTCTTTACTTCCGGTAGTCTTTTCCTTATTCAAATTTGTCAAGGTGTTACGGCATGATAACTTCTTTCTGCACCGTTTCTTTTTTCTATTCTCATGTGTTGGGGTCGAGTCCGTCTTATTTCAATTCAGTTTGTCCTCGTCGCCAGTGTGGAATCGGGTTAATAAAGAGAAAGATGTTGGCTGATAGTTCAACGTAGTTTATTTCAGGAGGTACCAAGTGAGGAATATACGACCCCAGCCACAGCTGACAAGCTCCGTCGTCTCCGGTGACAGCTACAGCCCCGGCGCTGACCTTAGAACGCTCACAGCCGTGACATTCTGCATGATGTCACACGGTGCGTTCTAAAGCGGGTGGAGAGACAGGGGGTAGTGGGCAAGCGCCCCATGGCTATAGGTGGGCGATACCACAGAGGTGCTGCTGGGGAACACAAAATAATGCACACCTCACTATCACTGTATATAATTTGCAAACACATGTTAATGTGCGTGCACTGTGCCAGTGCAGTATCAGTTTTTTGGAAAAGGAGGGCATACTACAGATGTATTTATGATGATTGTTATGAAACAATCCCAGACAGGGTCCCAGTAAACCAGCATATTACTTAGGGACCCCAACTCCTTTGTTTGGTCCATTGCTTGGCCTCGTTTTGCTGAGGAGTCTATGTAAACTGGCAGTTGTATGACTTACTGCCAATTTCATCCATGGCGGAGTGGGTTTTGAACATGGTCTTGCAGGTACAGCAATGGCAGGACATGTTTAATGGGCTCCATGATGGCAAAAGATGTGTAGAGGTCAGTAGAGGTGAGTTTAGGCCTCATATACCTCCCTTTCTGCCGTCTCAGATGTGGTGGTTTGACCGCCACTGTAACACCAGCTGTACAGCAATTTGCAGTTGGGCTGGCAGTTTCACTGGCAGGCCGAGCCTACCACAGCCTCATTGGCCCATTGCGTGGCCGCTGTGGTTTGAGTTGGATGGCAGTGTCATGGTTCGCTGGCAGACTTTCCAAAAGCAAACTTTCCATCTCATAATACGACAGTCGTACTGCCGAACTTGTGGCGGTCAGACTGTGACTGCAGGTACTGAGGTCTATGGACCACCGAACTCGTAATAAGGACCCTAATTTTTATCTTTAACTCTCTGGACTGACTTTACCTATCCCATCCAATTGGACATAGCAGGGATTCGAGTTTGCCCCAGGTTTGTGCAGTGCAAACAAAATCCTTGTCTCTAACACTATCATCTGCTATGGCATGCAGGTATAGGCAATCACAAAGGCAGTTTATATGCATTAGCACAATGAAAACTCCGATTACTGCAGCACATAAAAGAAAGGTCAGCTTGACCAATGCATTTCAATAGGGAAAAGCAGGCAACTTGTCATTAGCTCAATTGTCATACCATTATATGATAGCCCACATAAGCGTTTCGAGAAGTGTCTGAGTGTACCTTGACCTTAAATCTCATGAACCTTGTTCTATAACATTAACAGAAATGTTTTATGGCATAAGTATGTAAGAAGGCAGAACTTACTTTCCATTACTTAATTTATAATGACATTATCAAGCAGGAAGTTATTTTCAGAATTGGGGAGGGTTTCAGACTGGTGACTCAAAGCTTGCACTGCAGTACTGTCAGCCATTAAAAGATCTCTCTATCTCTCTTTCTCTCTCTCTCTCTCTCTCTCTTTCTCTCTCTCGCTCTCTCTCTCTTTCTCCCTCTCTCTCTCTCTCTCTCTCTCACTCTCTCTCTCTCTCTCTCTCGTAGGTCAGTACTATTGGAAGTCTTTAACAACAGCGCAGCACTGAAAGGCATCAGTAGATGCCCCTCTGAGTCAGATATAAACCCTAACTAAATCTGACTGCAGTACTTAGGATCTCTAGTAGAGGCCTCATAAGCATCCATAGTTAAAACATCTGCCCCCTTTATTCTCAGAATACAAGAGATATTGCTGCAAGGATTTCTGCTCATACACGGAATTGTGCATAGAGACCTAGGACATTAGTGAATTGTGGTGTACCAAAAACTCACCTCAGTACCTACAAAACCCCAACCAGCTGGCATCAGTGTCACATTAGCTCTTCGTCCTATAGCAAAGTAACCAATGATTAAACAACCTAGAACATGCGACTTAGGACCATCTCAGGAATGGTGGGAAGTGAGAACACGCTTTGGTTATACTCTCAAACCAGTCCACAACAGGAGTAAAAAAGAGACAAAGTAAGGTTAAAATATTAATTTTAATGACGTGATCTCATGCGCAGTATTTTAGTCAACATAAGCAGACATATGATTAAAAATAATAGGGTCAGCATGGTTACAACTCAATAAAATACAAGGGGAGGAATCATATTACAATGATATTGCAAACAGGTGATATAGTGCCTAGTTTAAACGCCCTCCCTATATAGGAACTATGTATTATAAGCTATATAAGGGCTCTTGAGCTTTTTATGGGGGACCTCATTACCTGTCCACTCAATAAGTGTAAATTACATCTGGATCGGCTAGTGTCTCTGTATCCCTGGAATCTTCCAAGTGTGTGAAATTATGGCAAGTGTGCTATGATAAAGGCGCCAGAATCTTGCTCGGCTCGCAGCTGCCAAAATGTTGTGTCTAGAATGTGTTACACAGATATGCTGCTAAACAGGCTCACATGATATCATAACCTTGGCGGCTCAGTACTCACTGTACAGACTGGGGGCACGATGTATGTCTAGAGATGTCAAAAAACAAATCTTTTCTCATGTATAGACCTTTGTGAAACCTAACTTGCAAAAACAGCTAAGCAGTGTCGTCTGCAAAAGCAGCAAAAGGTAAAATGGCGTTTAAACATCTAATAAGCCATGCTAACATAACATGCACACAAAAAGAGGCCCTAAACCATACTACAAAGTCAGAACAGAGTAATCCTGTGTAAATGTCTCATTATGTTGAAAGTGGAAATGAGCAATGAAAAATAAAATAATTATGCGTTAAACAAGCAGATCATAGGGCACATATGCATTCAACACAAGAGGCCAGATGTAAGAAGTCTATTACCGGGACACATTTACTGATTCGGTAAATAACGTATCGGTATTTACCGATTCAGTATTTATCAAGTCATCATTTACCAATTTGGTATTTACCGAATCGGTAAATGAAATGTAGGAAGCACTTCAAACAGTGCTTCTGGGCTTAAAGGATTTGTTATTTACCACCAACTATTAGTTGGTGGTAAATAACGAATTCCTATGTAAATGCAAATATGTGTATTTACACCTGTGCCATGTGACATACACACAAGCACTAATCAGGGGTGCAACAGGGTGTCAAAGTGATACCCTGCCACCCTTGACTTTTTCCCAATTTTACCGAATCGGTATTTACCGATTTGGTAATTGACATTCATTCCTGTGGGCCTCCAGGCCCATAGGAATAAATGGCAAATACCGAATCGGTAATTACCGATTCGGTAAATATCGAATCTTAACGATTCAGTATTTTTTACTGATTAATTACCCACATAGCATTTACTATTTCCAAAATACCGAATCAGTAAAATTCGGGAATTTTGAATCGGTAAATTTAACTTACTTACATCTAGCCCAAGTTGTGTATTTATGTTTGTTAGTCTAAAGATGTGCGCCTTTTTACAATGTGGCAATTAAATATGACATGGATGGGTAATATTGGTGCTAGTAATTATTGCTGTTCTGAGTGTGGAAGAAGGATATTAAGCCACCCTAATATTTAGGTATTAAATGTAATTGGTATTTAGAAAGTTCGTTAATCATTATATTGAACATCTCTTTAGCTTTTCGAACGTGCTGCAAGTTCCACAAATAAAACACAGGCTGTGTTTTTTTCTTTGATGAGATTGAACTAATCCTGAGAGAAGCACAAAGCACTTTCCACAATGGCTGAAAAAACAATCTGATTCTAATTGCCGTCTATGTGGGACACCGCAAGAAGATATGATGCATCTCCTCTGTACATGCAACGATCTAACAGAGGAAAGGAGACAACTTTTAAAACCACTTTTCAATCAGAGAGGCATCTGTACCCGTACACAGGCCGTGTTCGCGTGCTTTGCACCTGGGGACACGCAGATAAACTGCAGGTTTGTAAATTTTTTAGGAAATGTAGAAAAGAAAATGCTTAATCAGATCAGCATTGCAGCTGACAAGGAGAGAGACCGATGCTGTTAGAATAATCGCTTGCTCTTTCAAAGGACTGTAAATACTGTAATGTCTTATAATCGATTTTAACTTTTGAACTTGCAATGATATATTTGTAGCAATGGTTTTAAGTAACTCTGTTAAATAAAGTAAACATGAAACTTGAAAGAAAATCTATTGTTCACTAAAACACGTACCCAAAATGTTTTAAAAATAATCTGTGAATATTCTTCGAAAAAATCCAATCCTTTGACCTGGAACTTAGATGTTCCTATAAGTCAGGCACAGGTCTCTTGGCCAGCCTTTCACGAATATATAACTCTAGAAACTGGATGTTCTTCTTGAGGGACTTGTAAGTTCTTCACATGATTTTCACAACACCCTCAAACCATTACTGCATGTCCCTTTCAATTCAAGAACTATTCCTTCAAGAGATTTTCTCAGGGCGTAGTACTGCAATTATTTACTGGATGTTCCTGATGAATAGGGTACCAGTCCTTGTTGTACTAAGGTAGAGTACCCTAGGCCTATGTCAATGGTTCTCAAACTGTGGTCTGGCACCCTAAGGGGGTCCATGAAGTCTACACAGGCGGTCTGTGGCTGATTAGGAAATTAAATAATATTAACACACTAATAGAGTGTATATAAATAGAGAAGCAAAAAGTAAAAATGATAATTTTTGAAAGTTCTGTAAATGTAAAGGAATCTGAAATTTGAGGCTAAAAATGTAATTAGATTCCTCAGGTTTATTTGTGTGAGCAGCGTAAATGCAAGAAACAGAATATAGTATGGATGAATAGTGACCTCAGTTCAAAATAAAAAAGCACCCCCTTCCAATTAAAATGACAATTTAGTTTTTTATATATGTTTCGGAATTAAATACATTATTTCATTATTTGTGTATTTAATTGATGAATGCTTGTTTTCTATATTGCTTTACCATTCAAATCATCAACAATGCTTAGGTTGAGTTCCTCTGCTTCTAGTAATTACTTAGTGGGGGTCCCCACATTCAAATAATGAGTCACTGTGGGCCCCTTTCTCCAGTAACGATTAAGTGGGGATACACAGAAGTCAAATGGTTTCGCACCACTGTCCTATGCAATTACATGAGGTCCTGTAGATATCTTCAGTTAAAACAAACTCCACTGACTCCTCAGTCTCTATGATACCAGAGAATAGTTAATAGAGCTGAATCTCCTGAATGTCACCTTTTGTTGAAAATGTAATGGACCAATGGAGCAAACTTTGCTTTTGAATATAGAGCACCATCATCTTCAACACTTACATTTGCATGTGCACTTTTGCTACTTTAAAGAGTTTTGCTTATTTTCTGCAGCACAAATATATATTCCAAAGTGGGTTAGGATGGAGACATTTATCACTGTGGCACTGTGTACATCTGCAGTATGTTCTAGAAGATGTAGGTGAAAACACCATAACATTTATAGGTATTTCCAGTCACAAGTCCTTATAAACTAACTGTATTCTATATATTGAGCGCTTCTGTATTATTCGAAGCTTCTGTCAGCTGAATAAATAAATAGATAATTACATAAATAAACAAATAAATATGTGCAAAAAAACTGGCGACTTTGTATGTAAAATTCTTAGATGAGGTTGCCTAATCCCTGAAAGGGGCTTTGTGGAAATGTTAAACAATATACTGTCCTTCTCAGGGCCCCACTAGCACTTGAACCCTGACTGATACATTAAACAAAATCACCTAGTGAAAAGTACTAAACATGCAATACAGATGCTGCTTGAACACTTTCTACACTGCCCTTCTAAGCTATAATTTGGACTCATAATTGAATTTAAATGTAAATTTAAGAGGTCATTTCAAGAGCGTTTTAGTTGACAACGACCACTAATAAATTCTAAAGAGTCTTAATAGGATTCTTGAAAATGAATCAGCCAGATTCAGTCGTATCTAATTATGTTAATTTCCCACAAAATGTGATGGTTATTTTTTTAATTTAAGGGTAGTTGACCTTTTTGCCCTAATTTAACAGTAGTGAGAATACAATATTATGTCTGTGTTTTTGGATATTAGCTATTGGTGAAGTTAATGATGACATAAACGAAGCACACATTGCTGACTGTGCCACCAACTGGTATTCTGTTTTTGAATTATTGTATGTATGTTTTAAAATGGTGGTAGAGCTCTTGTCAATATCACTTTCAAATGAATACATTGAAGCTGACACTGTAAAACCAAACTGTGAATGGAAATGGGGAGATAGTTTAACATGTTTTATTGCACAATTGGTTATTTTGGATAGAGGAAATTGTCTTTCAAAGGCAAATTCTGGGTTCACCCAATATTACCCACCATGTTGAAAACAATGTAGCTCGTGCATTTTAATGAAGCACTCTCTAAAAGGTAAAATCTTACATCAGACATCCAAAATCATGTGGTGAGTAATATGTTGTCATCTGAATTCCTCTCCGTACATACACATACAGAAATAAAAAAGAAAGTACATGGTAAATATATTTTATTATTTGACTAAAATGAGTATGTTTTGTGAGAATATCGAACGAGATGAAGCTAAGATAGTCTCTCTCACTTTTTCTCAGAAAATAATTTTGCAACACGAGCTCTCCTACATTGCAGAATTTCTATTAATAATGAGGGAGTGTATTACAGGAACGATAATGTTCCCAGGCATTTTCTTTGAAATTATGACACTTTTGAAGGCCCAGCGCTTTGTTACAGATTCCTACAATCATCATGGCAGCAGCTCAGAGTGTAGGATGAGGAGTAGAAAAGTTAGTTCTTTCTGTAAGGAATCTGGATTTTCGAAGTGAAGTCAAGATTTTTTTTCTAAATGTATTTTTGTCAGAGAAAAACAAATACTCAGAGCAGTTTTGTGTGAAAAACCACTCTTGGCTCTTATACGGTAGTTCAGTGTTTGGGCCTAATATGGTATTCCAGTGTTTCTGGTTTCATATCACCAGATTTGGAGCCACTGGTCCTTCTTTTGTTTCATATAGTTTAGGCCTGCAGTTCGTCAAATCATTGCAGTGGTGCATAGTTTAAAGGAACTGAACCACTGTAAACCTATCTTCCTGATTCATAGATCCATTCACAGTTCAGGACATCAATATTTTCAGTACTTCATTTTAAAATATTCCATTCCAGCCTTACCCTTTTCCAAGTCCATCTTGCTTCAAGTCCCATGCATTAAACATGCTCACTTTGGAGGTTATGCTTTTTACTTCTTGGCTCTAGAACGATGGAACAATCTTTCATTCAAAACAAGACGTAATCTCAATAGCCAGTAGTTCTAGTTAAGATTCAGAGTGATAGGAATTCCTCGGATTTCTAATTAGTCATAACTTTGCTACCATTTGATGAATCTCCACAAATCCTTGTAGACATATTCCTTTTTTACATTGGCAGCTGATGCAAAGTTTCATGGTGATTATCTAAGGGTGGGGGGTTTAAAGAAAAAGGGGGTCCCAAAACACATTTTTCTATAGCGACAAAACAGTTGAATGGATTTACGTACATTTGGCTGGAATCTTGATTATGGGGTGGAAAGGGTCCATTTTTTATTTGATCACAATTCGTTCAATAGATTTAAGTAATAAGGGACATAAACTAAGTGATATGTTGGGCTTCAGTATACCATGGTACTTTTGCAGTACACTGTTTCCATCGCGATGGCAAAATACTATATTTCTGTATTACTAAACACTATATTATCGGTGTTCTGCTCATACAGTGGCACCCTCTGACTTAGAACCAAGCACCCTGCCCTCAGGAATGTAAAGGCCTGCTAGAGGTGTGACTTATAGGTTTTAAGTGCAGTGACCCTTAGATATAATAAACCTATATCTCCAGTAAGTGGTGCATGCACCAACTTATACGGGCTGCAATGTCAGGACTGTAGGCTCCATTTTGCATGGCCTGTCATGGAGAAAGCAAATAGACTGGGGTCCAGATAAGCAGGATCCTGGTCAGACTAGTCAAAACCAGTATTACATTTAGCAAAACGTGGAGGTAACCATAAGTAGCAGATCTTACTTTCCTAGACTGACCATGTAATGAGTGATATAACATGTGAGATCATAAGCAGTGCAATGCAGGGGCATAAGTTATAATTTACTCAAGAAACTATACCTGCTGAATTTCTATGGTTTTGTGCAAGTGAGATCTAAGCATAACTTTAACGTCCATTCAACCTTTGTTTTTTTAGTGAATATATATATTTAGTAAAACATGCAAAGGTTACAGGGCTGTTTTGGTTAGGAAAAATAATGAAAAAAACATCAGATATTTACTTACAGGAATGTTACAGTTAGGGTCAGACTTCACACGCATAAACCAGAGAAATTCAGCACTTGAGGGGCTGAGCTAACTATTACTCATGCCCCTGCAATGTATTGCTTATGACCTCACATATTACATCATTAATGACATGGTCAGTGACAACACTGATGACATCTCAAATGACATCATCCAGTGACTGGAAATGTTTTTAAAATGTATATGAGTGTTAAATATATATATATATATATATATTAACTAAAAAAACATAGATTTCACACATGTTATAGTTAGCTGGTCGTTTCACTCATACAAAACCATTGAAATTCCCCAGTTATAGTTAGCTCAGCTAACTATAACTCGCGCGCCTGCAATGCACTGCTGATGACGTCACATATTACATCACTCATGACATGGTCAGTGACATCACTCATGACATAACTGATGACATCTCAAATGGTTTTGTATGAGTGAAATCTCCAGCTAACTATAACATGTGTGAGACCTATGGTTTTTTCAGTGAATTTGCAAGGTTTTTTAAATGGTAATTCCTAACTATAAAGTGGCTCAAACCTATGGCTTTTTTTAGTGAATTTCAACGGTTTTGTAAATGATAATTTTTAAATGTATAGATTATTTATATTTATTTAATTTTTTAATTATATTTCAAATTCTTAATGTAAAATAATAACCCCATTTTATTTTTATAAATAGTTTTTTTTCTTACATTTTTTTACAATTAAAATCTGTATAATTTTTTTCATATTTTTTTGGTAATCCCACCGTATGCTTTTAGTGATCGCACTACACTTTGCATGGTAAATTGTCCTCTGTGCGTAGCCGCGCATTCGTTACGGATACGCTTTGACCTTGCTCTTCGCATCAACGCTTCTGCGTGACGTCATGTACGGCACTCCGTAAGGGTGCGACGCAAATGTTTCTAATTGTTCAAAAACATATATTTATGTATTTAATGTACATAATAAGGGAAGACATTATCTAGGATAATCTTAAACTTGTCGTACATACTCGCATCCTAAGAACACATTTAAGAGCACTGTAAGCGTACGCAAAGTCATGTGACCATAAAAGGAGAGTTTTGATTGGTTCATAATACTTCCTATTCCAACTGTTAAAAGACCCCTCTCATTTTGATCATTATACTTGGACTTTCCCAGAAAAAACATCTATTCTGTGGAGCTGTAGTCCTTTAGAACCAAACTCTACAATGGCTGCTCTTTTTGAGACTTCATCATTACATTCCTCTGAGGAAGTTTTTGTTACTGAGCTACCTCAGAAAAAGAGAAAAGAAGCTTTCAATTGGAAGTTTTTTTCATTTCCAGACGGACAGAAAATGGTGAATGTGCCGAAAGTAACATGCAAGATCTGTGAGGTTACACTTTCCAGCGGTGATCCCACTAAAAAGTACTCTTTTGGGACAGCCTCAATGGTTCGCCATGTCAAAAATTTGCATCCAAATAATTATGCAAGGATGGCAACACAAAGGTCCCAGGAGAACCCTCAACCTGCAGTTCCTTCTACCTCAACTGCACCACCACCTCCTCAAAGCAGTCCGCATCCTATTATTGTGCCTCAGTTTGCGGATCTTACAATTTATTGTAAATTTTGCAGAGAACTCCTTTGTTACGGTGATCAGTCTACTGACCTCATTGTGAAGAGCCAAGAAGAGCACCGTTGCCCAAAACAATAATTTTTTATTTTTTTTTGTTCCGGTTCAACAGTTTTTTTGTTTCCAGTTTCATTTTTTTGGTTTAAAAAAAAAACAACTATAAACGTGCTAAAAAAAACAAAAAAAACCATAGAAAATTAAAAAGAAAAAAATAATGAATGTGTAGTGCATAAATGAATGAATTAATTAGTAGTGTATGGTAAATGTGAAAGTGCAAGACTATAAGGGACTGCTACAGCATAAATGTGTAAGGTGTGTACCTATAGTATACTGTAGTACCTCCGAAGCACTTCAATGTAACATATCCATATAAATAAGTTGCAACTCTATGCTTCAATTTGCACTGCTCGTGTAACAGCCTGGGTGAATTTGTATGTGCTAGGAGCGGATTTACAACCCCCTTGTGCCTCTTTTACACATCTTTTCTATCACTTTTGTGATGCAGCGGTGGTGCAAAAGATGTGCCATGGTGTCTGATATTTACAATGTGATGCATATGGAAGGTGCATCACATTCTAAAGCCCTGCACCAGAAAGAGCCTTTCCTGCGCAGAGAGGGGGGGGGAGAGTGGAGGTGTTCTGCATTAGGAACGCCTCCTAAAAGTGACTGAGTGAAATCTATAAGATTTCATTCAGTCACTTTTAGGCCTATGCTACGTCAAAACCCTGCACCTGCTTGATACAGGTATAAGGATTGACACAGCTTGGTGAGCATAGAACCCCAAGAGCATTGCTGGAGCTGCATTGCGCTTGGAACGCAATTCAAGCAATGCACAACATTCACAACACAAAAACATCCCATATCTGTGCCGTTTTTGCTCTATAATACCCCACATTGTAAATACGGTGCATCCATTGTGGTGATATCACAGTGCACAATAATTGGCATATCTCTGGGGATATACCACTTATAGTACATCTGCTGATTACTGTTTGAATGTAGTGAATGGATTACTACACACTGATCAATGAGTCACTACATAACTATAACAGGAATGACAGAGTGTTTGGTGGAAGTGTAAGGATAGAGAATTCAAAATATAAAAGGTAAATTTGCAGGTGCATAGAACAGTACATGCATAGTAAATAGAAGTTTGAAGCAGTTCATATACTAAGGTCTACTTTGCTCCATAATAACTTGGGTACTGACTGCATGATTACAGTTCTGCAAAGAGAGTGCATGACTGAATTTATAAGAGCTTCAGTTTTCCCACAGTATATATATAAGGAAACACTGCTGAATGGCTAACTACAATATTGAAGCAGTAGAGTGAGAGTGATTGTAAAAGTCCAATGATACAGACTGGGAAAATGAATGTATAAAAGACAAATGTGCAGATACATAGGAGACTGCATGCATAGTCTATACAGGTTTAAGCAGTACATGGCCTAAAGCCTACTTTGCACCATGATTACTTGAGTACTGACTGGATAATTACAGTTCAGGAGAGTTTCTGTCTGAATTTAAAAGAGCTTCATTTTTAGCACAGTGTATACATAAGGGCATTCTGCTAAATGGCTCACAACAATACTGAATCAGCAATCAGTTTGCTGGAAGTGTAAGAATATAGACTGTATAATAAAAGCTATAAAAGACAAGTTTACCCGTGCATAGAAGAGTGCATGCATTGTGTATAGGAGTTTGAAGCAGTCCATGCCCTAAGGCCCACTTTGCACCATGACTACTTGAGTACTGGCTGAATTATTACAATTCTGTAAGGAGAGTGTCTGGCAAAATGTATAGCAGCTTCACTTTTAGAACAGTGTATACATAAACAAATACTGCTGAATGGCTCACTACAATACTAAAATAGCAGTATTAAAATGTTTGGAGGAAGTGTAAAGATACAGACTGGGCAATTGAAAGTTTAAAAGCCAAGTTTGCAGGTGCATAGAAAAGGGCATTCATTATTTATTAACCTTCCCAAAGCCCCAAGCGCCATCACACGTTTCCGAGGGTAGGATTACGATTTACAAATGCTAGCATTTTTTAAATTAAGAACCATAAAAATAACAAATATTAAACCTTTTGGTTTCTTCTAATGATAACAATATTTTTTATACATCTTCTATTTAGATGCTTTTAATCATGAAAATGCAAAGAACACATTTTACCAAGTAACACTTTTTACACTCTCCAAAGTATGTAGATAATTTTACCTTATACGTGTTACTATCAAAATCGAAACCTTTACAGCTTCAAAATTTGTAACTTTTCCAAATATGTGCAGAAGAAGTTAAAACGTGAGCAAGTGTAAACTGCAAAACGTGCCATCTAAATAGATGGATCCACATCTTCCTTCAATAGACTACTAAACAACAAAAAACTATATAAACCACACCTATTGTGCAATTTGTTTCGTTTTCGCAAGTTCTAGCATCAGATTCTCTTTTTGCGTCAAAAAAACAAGTTCCGGAGTTGTAAGTTGTTCCAATATGGCATAGGCATAGTACTTAGTTATAAATTGTGGCTATTTGTCAATATTTAAACATTTATATGTAGAAAAAAAAATTTATTGCATGTTTTTCGCCTTTTCTCTGTAACGTCAGCAGCTTGTTCTTAGAAACAGATAGATTATAACAAATATTGCTCCTTTTCTGGCTCCTTTCACTTCATATATAGTGACTTTTTATATTATAATATTGATACTGTACTTCGCTCGAGAGGTGTTGCTAACCCGTCGACGCTAACCCTAAACATTTACAATCAAAGTCACAATGTTACACTTGTTATTGTGTTTTCCCCTAGAGATCACATACTGGTAATATGTATATTATAACATTAACAGTCTTGGTGATCTTAGCGGAATTCACAATCCGTCGTCATAAACAGTAACGATAAGTTAGCAGCGTTACCAGCTTGCAGCTTTCAGTCTATTTTCCCCTTGTGATCATATGCTGTGAGAATATATACATATTATTATTCTCACCGTCATGATCTCAGAGGAGTTTATGACCCGTCGCCTCGAAGATCACATTTTTTAACCTCCTGGAGAAAAGAAGTTCAATAAATAATTACCGCTCGACAGTATTTCATTATGGATGTTCTGTTAAATACATAACTTTATTTTCCTTTTCTTTTTACTATAACAATGGTATCAATCGTTATATTATAATAGATTGTCCTATTGCTACAGAAGAGGGATGGGAGATTTTTCAGCCCCATCTGTAATATAATTATCAAATATTTATAAGTACTTGATCAGATATTTTTATATATATTAAAATATAGCTATCATGCATACTTTGTTACTTTAAATATTAAATAAACCCTACATTTCTGAATGTTATTTTCTAATTTCTATTCTTATTTGCGATTCCCATTCACCTTCTCCCTAAAGAATATATAGGACCTGTACTATGCATTATAAGAGTAACATTCTATAAATTCTTTGGTGAGTATGTGATTTATTAGCGGAACAGTCTGCAACCTGTAAACTCTATGACAGCACGTTTCTGAATTGTACAGAATACAAATTTGAAAATTAATATTGCATGCATTTCTATGTAATATGAAATAATTTATATTTTACTGTTTTACTTGTTCTCTTGATCTGAGAGAATGTAGTGCGGGAGTGTTTGTTGTAGCACTTCTATTCTACTTTATCTAAAAGTAACTGATGCCCTCTTACATCAACAGGAATGTGGGGCAACACGTTTACAAATTGTAGCACACAAAAGAAGTATATAGCCATGGTTAACTGATATTTTATGAAATTCCATTTTTAATTGTCACCCCTTTCATATATACAGCAACAGTTTCTGAATAAAGTTTATTTGTATTTGCTTAATAAAAACTGTTTCAAACCTAGACTGAATTTTTTGCTGCGCAACCACACCTCCCCATCAGGAAAGTAAACATCACATTATAAGTAAATAGTACTACTAAGAAGTATGTCACCTACAAACTTGATTAAAGAAAACAGCGCAAGACACTGTAATTTTTCTGCCTTGATTTATACACCACACAGCAATTATATAAATGGCCCTTGAAACATATAAAAAACATTGTTTCCCTCCTAATTCCTCTCCACCACCTTATGGGCACTGTGCAAAGTTAATAGTGTTCCTAACCTGCCCTCCACTATTTTCTTTCCCCATACTCCTTTGGAAAATGCATCACAATATCCCTGACAACAGTGAACCGTTCCCACCCAATAAGGAGCAAAGTTGTGTTCGGAACACGTTAGCCAATAAAATGTCCATGTTGTTCCACAGACGAGCAAGGAATGACTGCTAAACCTTCTACTTTTAATACTTTACAGCCAATGAACATTAAACTTCTTAAAGTCCTGCTTGGAGCACGTTACCCCAATACTCCCCGAACAGGAAAGAATCCCTAACAAAACTTTTCCACTGACTTCTTCTACGACTAACGGTTCCTATGAAAAAAATAAATATAAATCTCCAGCACAGTAACTATTTCAATTAGCAACATATTGTGATGAACTTCTAACCTCTGTACTCAAGCAAGTAATCCATGAACTGTTACTATGGTAACAGGCAGAAAGGTAGTGGCTGTACAAAGAAACGTTATATTTACCCTGGATCCTCTACAAGACAGAACGAAAACAAAATACCACATTTACAAACCCCTTTGCACAGTTTTTTTTAAATCAAAAGAGGCCCCGGGGGTGGGCTCGAGTGGAGGAGGAGACGGTCCCCAGAACTCCGGGGGGCCATGAGCCCATCCGCACCCATATAGTTAAAGATCGGGGATAGCGATTCCCACGCAGGGGAGTCCCTCTAGGCACCCCATCATGAAAAACAAATTACCCCAGGAATTTGCCCCCCCCGAGGCTAATTAACAATAAAGCGGGCTTCGCGTTTTTTTTCTTTTTCACCCAAAATGTGCAGCCTGCTTTTAAAAAAAAAAATATCCTGCGAGACGTCATATATGGCGCCCAGTACACGTCCGGCGCAAAAGATTATAATTGTTCAAAAAACATATATTATGTATTTATTGTACATATTAAGGGAAGACATTATCTGGGATAATCATGAAAATAGTTTTTTAAAACTTTTAAAAAATGGTATATTACTTTTAAAATCAATTATAGAAATATCGGCTGTACATTGTAAGAGTAAAGATAGTTTAAAGACTTATACATTTTATAAAACAATATAGAACTGCACGCTAAAGAAGAAAAGTCAACACAATTATTGACCCCTCTCCCAACATTTAAAAGCCCCTAGGGGAGGTGGTAAATTAATCGAGGCTGAATACGTTAGTACAGCCTAGTGTGCTTACGTTACCAGGAAAACACAACAACAGTACAAAGCCCAGATTTCCATTATAGTGATTTCATAGTTGCAGGTCTAGTTGTCAGATCGACACACACTCTCTCATGGCTGGTATACACCCACACCATACCCATCCAGCACATCCGTCACTACACACGTGACCCTATATTTAAAAAAGACGGGGCGCACGTGTTCTACACCATTTTAGAGTTGTTTCCATACTACCGAACAATGGACCCACTACTACATGCGTGGCCTCTTTGGTCACTGATTTAGTGTTGCCCAAAGCACTGATCGGGTGAAGAACCTGCGATGATAATGATGGGCGCACAAGTATGTTGTTAGCCATATACATTTACCAACCATGATGAAGGCATAAGCATGATAATGGCTCTATGGTGATGGACACGCGTTGTAATGACTGTGGCTTACGTGCTTCAAATGAGTTTTTAGGTATACATGTGACCAAGTCTAATAAGATCGGAGGCCGAGGACAAACACAGGAAATATCATCGATCACAGACAAGATAGGCGGAGGGTAAAATGAAAGTAACAGGTATATGTTAAAATGGAGGAGGACGGAGTATGTAATCAACGTTTGGCGCCTCGGCAATATGATTATTAATATAGTACAAAAGTATAGCAGCGGATGACACACACAGCCCGGGAAACAAAAGCGGCAAATTTAATACCTGAAACGAGGACAGCAATGCTTGGCGAAGTTAAAGAAAAAGAAAGAAACATAGGCTTGGAAACGAGGCTGCTCATGCATAGAGAGTACAACAGGTGCACAAAAAAACCTGAAAGTTTCACATAGTATCATAGAAATATAGCTCTTTTTTTTACCAGTAAAGTTAGTTCTCAAAAAGAAATGTTTTTTAGCCACAATGCCCCCATGATCCTCCCCACATCCTTCGAGAGCCGGCATTGTTTTGTCAGAGAGAGCAGCTTACATGCTGCTCTCTCTATCAAAAACCAATCTGCTTTCCTACTTGAAAGAGAGAGCAGATTAACTTGCTCTCTCTTTCAAATAGGAAAGCGGTTTTCTGTGGTAAAGTGGGAACAGCGACGCTCCCGCCATACCATAGCAAACAGCAGTGTCCTGGGGGGTAGGCCCCCCGGGACACTGCAGGAGGTGGTGGTCACCAGGGCCATCAAAGGCTCCAGGAGGGGGGCCCCCCTCCCAACATTCAAAAGTCGCGGGGTTCCAGGTCCCCGGGGCTGAAAGGTCATTTTACATATTACTGCCCCAGGAAGGTGGCGGTCCCCGGGGCGTGTACGGGGGGAGGGGGACCTTAAAGCATACTTTTAAAAAAAAATCCAGATGGCGTGGCCGTCTCCGGAGCTTACAAACCCCCCTTTATGGATACAAATTGCCCACAAGATTTTCCCCCGGAGGCTAATTAAGAATAAAACAGACTTCTATATTTTTTGCCTATACGCGTGCACTGCGATTTCTTATTTAAAATAAAGAATAAAATTGGGGGCCTAAAGATCCATGTCGGACCCCCTGAGCAGGCCTAGAAGGTCAGGATGATTTTACAGTGCCCCCTTTCCTTTTTTTTCAACTTTGTTGTACTGTTTTCTTGTGACTCGGTTCTACCAAGGCACAAGATGGATGCCAACACTTCCTGGTTTGGAGTGTTGACAGACAGTTGACAGCCAATCAGCATGAGCTTGTGCTCGTAATTGTACAGATTTCCTTACGCGTGTGGTACTTCATCTCTAGATATTGCTATGAGTTTACTTTTGATTTTCTCAGAAACTACTGAACGTATTTACACCATTTAACAAAAAGCACAATCTGCGAACCAAATTCTACCTCTCTGCCAAATTTGGTGTAATTCCGTTCAGCCGTTCGGGCTGTAGCCCTGGCTAAAGGTCCCTATGGAAAATTGCATGGGGAAAACATGTTTTGGGACCCCCTTTATTCTCAGCCCCCACTTGACGAATCACCCCCAACTTTCAGTGGAGGAGCGGAGAAGGCTATTTTCTTGGACAAATTCGCTGAGGTTCGTCCACCGGGGTCAAAGTTATTGAAAATAAAATGTTGAGGATTTTCCATGGAAAGTAGGTCCTAACTATAACTACCTACAGGCGACCGCCGGTAGGTAATATATATATATATATATATATATATATATATATATATATATATATATATATATATATATATATATATATATATATATATATATATATATATATATATATATATATATATATATATACCTACTGGCTATCGCCAGTAGGTATATATAGTTAGGATTTTTTCCCTATGGGATTTTTGAAAATTCTATGTCTAATAACTTTGGCGTTTGTGGACGGAATCGGCTGAAATTTTCAGGAAAATGGCACATTTTGTTTCTGAGCAGCCCTTGAAAATATGGGGGGGTTTCGTCGAGGGGGGGCCGAGAAAAAAGGGGGGTCCCAAAACGCGTTTTTCCCATGTTAATTTCCATAGGGCGGTTGGACTCACTTTTAGCTCGAACGGCTGAATGGATTTGCACGAAACTTGGCAAAATTGTAGGGACTGTTAGCCCGATGTGCCTTTGCTAGGTCTCAATATATGTGCTCCAGTCGTTTTTGAGAAATTAACGTTCAAAACAAGATATATATCTGTAACAGCGCTCCGGGCAGCGATCCGGTCCGCTTACTTTTCGCGAAACGGAACTTTGCGCGCAGAAAGCTGATTGGCTCTCCGGTGTCTGTCAACATTCTAAACAGTCCGGAGCGGCCGCCATCTTATCTCTCGCTAGGATCGAGAGAGAAGAAGAGGTGAAAAACGAAGGGGGAATTTAATGAAAGGGGGCAAGGTATACCCCTCTTGACCCCCTAGGAATGTTGTTGGGGTTATTAAAGGGTCCCGTGGGGAAAATAAAAAAAAAGTGATTTTTCACGGTAGAAGCGCTTCACGGGCCGCGAACTGGGCCGCAAACTGGTAGCGAAACGGGAATTCGCCATTTTGTGCTTCGTTTTAATTGTTTAGAGACAAAAATTATCGCCGCACATCGGCCACAATGCATGAATATCGCTGAAAAGTCAGCGATATTCATGCATTATCCAGCAAATGCTCTTAGCCATGTTATCCACCTTCCATTGGATAACATGGCTAAAAACTGTTCTGTGCGTGAGCTTTTTTTTTTTTTTTTTGCTGCGTGACATTTGTTAACGTTCGATTCGATGGAAATCAGGAAGTGTTGACCACCATTTTGTCACTGCGAGTAAATATTTTGTTATAAATGAATCCTTATTGATAAACATTGTCTGCGCCATCTTGCGTTTTTGTCCAATGCCACAATTTTGTCGTGCACGGCAGCCATTTTAGATGCCTTGACCAGGGCCACTCTCTGCACGCCGCCGATCCTCAGCATGGCTCCCCACCCTCGCAAGCATCTCCCCCACGCACTGGTCACCCCCGCTCTTTCTCTCATGCATGGGCCATATACTTCCCCCCATCTGCGCTGCTCTTCTCTGAGAATCACACCCTGTGCCCGCCCGACACCTCCCTTTCACCCTATTCACTACCGCACCCTCTGACACTCCTCTTCCTCTGTGTCCGATTGTCCAGGCCGGACCTAGGCTATCACCTAGCCCTGCGGATGTAGTTTATGGCCCCAGCTGTAGAGTATCCAGACATGCCAACCCTCCCGATTCAGGCGTGAGACTACTGATTTCAGTGCTAGTCTCCCGCATCCCGATTCCTGCAAGCAAAAACCCGGGGGCATATTACCAACAACTAGCGATAATTTTTGTCTCTAACTTGTTTAGAGACAAAAATTATCGCCGCACATCGGCAAATTTTATCGCACATAAACCTTGCTATTAGCAAGGTTTATCGCAAATGCGATAAAAAACGGCCGCAATGCATGAATATCGTTGAAAAGTCAGCGATATTCATGCATTATCCAGCAAATGCTCTTAGCCATGTTATCCACTTCCCATTGGATAACATGGCTAAAACTGCTCAGGGCAGGTGTTAGGTTTTGGAGATATTCGCGCTTAGCGCGAATATCTCCAAAAGTTGGTAATAGGAGATAGCGATGGTTAGGGACTGTTTCCAGTCGCTAAAATCTTGGCACGCCCACTTTGCATGTCATTAGTGATAAATATCACTGATATGCAAAGCGGGGCCCAAGATGGTCGCTATCTCCTTTTAGCTGTCACTAACTGGTGTTAGCGACAGCTTGGTAATAGGGAGATAATTTTATCTCTTTATTTTTTTGGCTTTTAAAGCCAAAAAAGCGGAAATAAACCCCCTTGATAATATGCCCCATGATTTCTCGGGGGTTTCAGCTGACAGGGCTTGGTATTGTGTTACGTGCTAATTCTTCCAGGAAACGTCAGAGGGTCGATGCAGGGGTTCTAGAAGGGGTGATAAACCATTTAAGCCTCATGAACAAGCGCATGGTCTTTTAAAGATTTGTGAAGTACTCGGGGCGGCGGTGTGTGTGTGCCCTCTTTCAGGAGCGGGCGGGGGGGCACTGCCAGCAACTTGCCAGGCCAGGCAGTGTTCAACACGTGCAACACCCTTTCTCTGCCTGCTATTGCGCTCCATGCTTCGGAAAGGTAAGAAAAAGAACGTGCATTTGAGTTTGAAATGTCCGATCTTGTAGCAGTACACTTGCAAAGCCCACACATGACAATAACCCGATTCAAGGCCCCATTTACCCGATTTTTTAAACATATATAGCACTCCAACAAAGTTAGATTTTAAAACTTTATTAACTTTTAACTATAATGAACGGAACAAAAACTGTAAAAACATTTAAACATTTTTCACCCAAAAAAGCAACAATGGTCAGAAGCTGTTTTTTGTGCGAATAGTCCCAAGGCAGCACAACGTGCAGAGTTCTGGACGGCACCCAGGTGATGTCGCCTGGGTGCCGCACTGGTTTTGGGATCCTACAATGCTGCTCCGAAAATTGGCGTGGGGCGTCCCGGGTGGGGCGGGGGGAGGCCTCGTCAGTAGCGGTCTGTTGTGCGAATAGTCCCAAGGCAGCAGAACGCGCTGAGATGTTGATGGCACCCAGGTGATGTCCAGTAAACTGCCGCACTGGTTTTGGTATCCTACAATGCTGCTCCGAAAATTTGCGTGCGGCGGCCTGGGGGGGGGGGGGGGGGGCGTGGGGGAGGCGGCGTGAACGGGCCTCCCCAGGTGGCGGCCATCCAGCTGAGTTGCGCCCGCTCTTGCGGCTACAGCGTCTCGCTCACCATGTTGTTGAGTTGCTCCCACTCTTGCAGTGCAGCGATAGGCGCCTGCCACATGACTCTTAAAATGGCGGACGGCTCTTCGGTTTTGGGCCTGGTCCACTGAAATGGCCCTGGGACACCTTGGAACTCAGACGCTTGCCTGCTAGGGCTTGGGCTCCATTCTCGAAAAGCGTCCCCTCAGCCGTGAAGATTCTACAAAAGTCTTGGGGGCCCCCGACTCCCGCAGGCTTCCGGTGGGGAGCGGCTGCCATGATTGCTCGCGGAATGACCACGACGGAGCCACGAGATGGAGGTGCTCTCATGCTGACGCCAGCTTCAGTCTGAATGATCCAGAAACAAGGTGGGGCTTTCATCGTTTGGGAAAAAAAAATGTTCTAAACCAATGAAAAGTGTTATTTTTAGGTCATATGACCAAGCCTTCCATCTTTAGGAAACCAAAAGTAAAATGATCCAATGAAAAGTTTTATAAACAAGTCACATGACCTGTTATGCGGCATAGGGCTACAAAAAGCGTAGAAAATCCGTTGGCACGTGAGGCGGCGTCAGTAGCGGACCGATGTGCGAATAGGCCGAAGGCAGCACAACGCGTCGAGATCCGGATGGCACCGAGGTGGTGTCCAGCAAATTGCCGCACTGGTGTGGCCATCCTACAATGCTGCGCCGAAAGACGGCGTGTCCAGCTGAGTTGCGGTCACTCTTGCGGTACAGTGACTCGAACGCGCCGAGATCCGGATGGCACCGAGGTGGTGTCCAGCAAATTGCCGCACTGGTGTGGCCATCCTACAATGCTGCGCTGAAAGACGGCGTGTCCAGCTGAGTTCCGGTCACTCTTGCGGTACAGTGAGTCGAACGCGCCGAGATCCGGATGGCACCGAGGTTGTGTCCAGCAAGTTGCCGCACTGGTGTGGCCATCCTACAATGCTGTGCCGAAAGTTGGCGTGGGGTGCCCCGTTGGCTTATGAGGTGATGTCAGTAGTGGACCGATGTGTGAATAGGTCGGAACCAGCACAAGGCGCCAAGATCCGATTGGCAAGTCCTGGATGTTGAGTGCCATAGTTGAGAGTTCTGAGCAGTGCTTGTAAGACTATCTGAAGCTTATTTGCACCTGCTGCAGCTTCACTGTTGCCCAAGGTGGTGTCCAGCAAATTGCTGCACTGGTGTGGCCATCCTGCAATGCTGCGCCGAAAGACGGCGTGTTCAGCTGAGTTCCGGTCACTCTTGCGGTACAGTGACTCGAACGCGCCGAGATCCGGATGGCACCGAGGTGGTGTCCAGCAAGTTGGCGCACTGGTATGGCCATCCTACAATGCTGTGCCGAAAGACGGCGTGACCAGCTGAGTTCCGGTCACTCTTGCGGTACAGTGACTCAAATGCTCCGAGATCCGGATGGCACCGAGGTGGTGTCCAGCAAGTTGCCGCACTGGTGTGGCCATCCTACAATGCTGCGCCGAAAGTCAGTGTGGGGTGCCCCGTTGGCTTATGAGGTGATGTCAGTAGTGGACCGATGTGTGAATAGGTCGGAACCAGCACAAGGCGCCCTGCACTGTTGAGCTTTTTTCAATGCCTGTTTTTTGTTGTTTCCCCTCCATCAAAAACAAAAAAATATATAAAACTGTGCAAAAATACAAAAAAATGTTTAGAAAAGCAGTGCTTGTAAGACTGTCTGAAGCTCTTTTGCACCTGCTGCAGCTTCACTATTGCCCTGGTGTGGACAAAGATCGCCCATGACTTAGGCTGATTGAGAGTTTGTAGAAAAATGGCTTCAGATTTTCCACATATTACTCTTCAACATTCTTCCTAAATGTAACAATGTGAGACTCACTAGGAGAGCGGCTGTTTATCTTTCCTTTCAAAATGCTGCCAACAATATTTTCTGAATGGAAGACACCATCTTGTAGCATAAAGGTCCGAAAGGGGTTCTCGTCTGGCCGATTGTTGGTGGAGACATTTTGACTATATCTTGGACCTGCCCGGCCTCGCCCAAAATGGCGCCGGTATAAATGGGACTCGTAACTCCTTGCCCGCAAATGTATATCTAGAAAATTTTATTGTAAGTGGCCCTGTCTTATTTTAATTACAAAATGTACGTCCACCGATTCCGCAACTGTTAGCCACCTTAGTTCTTGCAACCTAATGGCTCGCTCGTTACGTTCCTCTACAGTGTAAATGTCTCCTCATCATATACGATTTCAGTTTGCTCCGTGGCCGGCCCAGGTGGTTATAGGCCCGTATTTGTATACTGACATTTTCACAATAAAGGTTTTTAAAACAAAACACGGTAGTAGTATTTACATTGGTAAAGTTTTTACTTTTAGTCACTGTTTTCGAATCAGTAAAAGGCAAGTGAAATAAAGCAGTCCAATTACATGACGGATAAAAGGTATAATATGTAGGAACGTAGTAAAGATAAATGGTCAAGGGCAGTTGTGTTTTCCACTCCTGCAACATAAAGTGATCGATAAGAATCTGATAATCAGGCGTATCGGCGACTAAGAGAGCAGGCCGAGTCTCTTTTACTCAACGGCTCCGTCATGGAACGAAGAAACGCCCTTTTTCTCGAAAAAGGAATATATTTTACTTGCAGGACAGTTGTAAATTTTCCGGGAAAGTACATTAGCCTGGAATATTATAACATATATGTTTTAAAAAAAATAATGTTCGAAAACAATAAAAAGCGTAATTTTTAGGTCATATGACCAAGCTTTTCATCATTAAAATAACAAAAGTAAAATGAACCAATGAAAAGTTTTATTAGCAAGTCACATGACCTGTTATGCTTACGTTACGCGCTGCGCGCCGCGCCCCGGATCACTTCCGGGTGCGCTAACGCGGCGTGTCATATAACGCATTACGCGACAACGTAGGTCAAGAATATAGTCAAAATGTCTCCACCAACCAGCGTTCGGAACACAACCCCTTTCAGCAGTCCAAAAAGTTCTGTTAAATGACAACAGAGGGGACAGGCAACAAGAACCATCAGTCAAAGAGGGGAGGGCAAGTTCTTCTCTTCCGGGTCATGTTGGGGCGCTACCGGAACTGATCGAATTGGTAGTCTACAGTGTTTCTGGATGTTTCAGACTAAAGCTGGCGTCAGCATGAGAGCACTACCATCTCGTAGCTCCGTCGTGGCCATTCCACGAGCAGACATGGCAGCCGCTCCCCACCAGAAGCCTGCGGGAGTCGGGGGCCCCCAAGACTTTTGTAGAATCTTCACGGCTGAGGGGACGCTTTCGAGAATGGGACCCAAGCCCTATCAGGGAAGCGTCCGAGTTCCAAGGTGTCCCAGGGCCATTTTAGTGGACCAGGCCCAAAACCGAAGAGCCGGCCGCCATTTTGAGAGTCCTGTGGCAGCCGCCTATCGCTGCACCGCAAGAGCGGGAGCAACTTAACTACATGGTGAGCGAGACGCTGTAGTCGCAAGAGCGGGCGGTAAACAGCTGAATGGCGGAAGAGGCACAGTGTAGCAAAAGCGGGCGGAATGGCAACTAAAACGGTAAAGGGGCGCCCCACTACAGCGTGTCTTCAGGTCAAACGGATTGTGGGACAAAGTCCAGAATAGAAGAGTCATCAAAAGGCAAAAAGTTCCGCCGGACCCCGGGAGCCGGCCGCCTATGTCGGGGGCGATCTCAGGCTACACCAGTGCTATAAGACTTGGGGAGGGGGTCGGAGCCAAGCGTCTTCTCCGAGTCCGTGCCATCACACCGCCCCTCGGGGGCCTCCGTCAAGCGGTTTAGGGAGGTACCATATAACATTGTTTTCAAATGCAGTCAGGTCCACAAACAACCCTCACTTACTTTGAGAATAGTGAAGCTGCAGTAGGTTGAAATAAGCTTCAGACAGTCTTACAAGCACTGCTTTTGTAAACATTTTTTGATTTTTTTGTATTTTTGCACAGTTTTATATATTTTTTTTGTTTTTGATGGAGGGGAAACAACAAAGCACAGGCATTGAAAAAGGCTCAAACTCAGAACTCTGAACTATGGCACCCAACATCCAGGACTTTCCATCCGGATCTTGGCGCCTTGTGCTGCTTCCGACCTATTCACACATCGGTCCACTATTGACATCATCTTATAAACCAACGTTATGTAAATAGTTATTTAATAAAATGTTTTACCCTGTTTCTTTGCTGGTGTGTTGTCTATATTTTTAATATTTGCATAGGGTTTGTCGTTATTTTGGGCGGGGTGGGTGACGGAGCCGAGCTGTCTTGCAGCCCTCATGGTGTGGAGCTCAGTTCATCTCACTATTTTCGTATTTCTCATGAAGGGTTGTTTATAATATTTCTATTTTAGCGAGGTCAAAAAGAGATCCAATTAGTGGCCTACTGATTTTGCTCGATTACTTTTATTTTTTTACACGATTTTTCACGATCTGCAAAGACTAAACAGAGTATTGCGACTTTGTGCTTGTTTGTAAATAGAGAATGAACCAAAGAGAATCAATTGTAAAACAGTAAATGCTTGGATAATAATCAATCAAATGGAGAGACAAGCAGGCAGGACGGATTACAACGGGGGTAAAGGCCTGCGTTAACTACTCTTCACTATCTGCAAAGAGAGAGTACTACTAAGAGAAAAGAGGGGAGGGGGGCAGCGTTCAAAGCACATCAGCGTGCATAAATACAAATTTTTTTTTATCTATCACGTACTTGACATTTTAAAGCTTTTCATATTTGCTATTAAAAAAACAATGAAATTCACAGAAAAAACCATAGGTTATAGTGGATATATAGTTAGGAATTTGCATTTACAAAACCTTGAAAATTCAATGAAAAAACCATTGGTTTTAGGCCATATATAGTTAGGGATTTGCATTTACAAAACCTTATTTTACTCGCATAAAACCATTGAAATTCCATATATAGTTATAAGCGCTAACTATATATCGCGCACCCGCAATCCACTGCTGATGATGTCACATATTACATCATTCATGACATGGTTAGTGACATCACTGATGACATCACTGATGACATCTCAAATGACATCACTGATGACATCGCTGAAAACATCTCATTTGACATGACTGATAACATCACTGATGATATCATTCATGTGATAATACCATGAACCTCTTCAGACTCTAATATAACCTTAGATACAATCAGTGTAAACAGACAGTCACAGACTGTCACTCATCCATGGAGTTACTCACACACCTAGTCAGTTATGCCAAAAATCAATCACACCTCCATTTTCTCAACTATACAGTTATACACACCTTACTTATTCAAACATATACTAACACATATTTACTTTACTCTCTTATACAATCTCTGATACATGTTCACAATGATCCATACAGCCACTCACACATTCACTGGCTCTTATGCACAGTTATTTATAGATGTCAACTCTCACATGTACTGTGTTTTACATATGTACTTAATTTGACATGTAGCACTGAGATATCCATTCACTCACTAATACACTCATGCACAGTCAACCGCCCATACAGCTGTTTGCACATGCACTTTTGAATCTATACATATAGTGAATCAACTACTCACACATCTATGTACAGAGTCACACACCTTCCAGCCACCCATACACACACACTCAGTTTCCCATACAAATACTTGGACAACCAATCAATAACCCATACAGTTACTCATATAGCTACTGATCAACATATGCAGCAGTTTGTAGAACAACAGATATAATGATGCACAAATTAAAACAGTTTAGTCACTAACCCATGCACTCAGTGAGACACATTTAATCACTCACTCAATCAGTCAGTCATGCACCTAGTAAATCCTTCATCCAGACACTTATATATCCACTCATTCTTCAATATGTAAAACATATTTTAACTTTACAGAAACATACAGTCACTGGATGTTGTAATCAGTGATGTCATCAGTGATGTCATTTGAGATGTCATCAGTGATGTCATCAGTGATGTCACTAACCATGTCATGAATGATGTAATATGTGACATCATCAGCAGTGGATTGCGGGTGCGCGATATATAGTTAGCGCTTATAACTATATATGGAATTTCAATGGTTTTATGCGAGTAAAATAAGGTTTTGTAAATGCAAATCCCTAACTATATATGGCCTAAAACCCACGTTTTTTTCATTGAATGTTCAAGGTTTTGTAAATGCAAATTCCTAACTATATATCCACTATAACCTATGGTTTTTTCTGTGAATATATATATATATATATATATATATATATATATATATATATATATATATATATATATATATACACACTACGGTATAGTGATGAATCAATGTGTGTATGAGGGCACAGGGATGGTTCAGTGGGCGCTTGATTGACTGTATAAGTGAAGAATTAGGTGTCTCAGGGAATGTATGGGTGAGTGACTTGTTTGAATGTCTGTATCTGTCTGTCAGTTGGTGTCTAAGTGGTTGTATAGGTGTATGAGTGGGTATGTGAGTTTCTATATGTGTTAGTCATGGGTTCTCTAAGTACATGTATACGTGTCTCAATGTCTCTATGGGTGGGTGTGTAACTGACTGTATGGATGAGTGTGTGGGTGAGTCAGTGTCTTTATGAATTAGTAAGTGTGTATAAGGGGCTGTATGGGTAAGTGAGTGTGTGTATGGCTGTGTCAGTGAGTGAATGGATGTGTCAGTGGTATATGGGTGAGTAACTGCATATGTGAAAGGCAGTATAGGTGAGTGTTGGAGTATATGAGTGACTGTATGTGTGACTGAGTGATTGCAAGAGTGGCCATATGGGTGAGTGTGTTCTTTGTGTCAGTGACTGTATGGGTAAATGAGTATGTGTTGGTATTAGTATGAATAAATGAGTGGGAGTGTATATAACTGTATAGGTGAGTAAATGGCTGTGGGGTTGACTCTATAGGTGAGTGGGTAGTTGTGTGAGTAGCTCTATGAGTGACTGACTGTGTGTGAATGGTTGTATGGGTGTATAAGTGGATATATTAGTGGTTGTATTAATGAGTGAGTTGGTTTATGTGTGGCTTTGTGGGTGACTGAGTGGATGTGGATGTGGATGTAGTTCTATGAATCAGTGAGTGAGTATGTAAGTACAGGTGTGGGTATGTTGATGGTTTTGAGAATGCCAGTATGGAAGCTAGAATGGGTATATGAACGTTTATACTGGGTGTGAGTGGGCACTTCAGAGATTCTGTGGATGATGTAATCAGTGATGTCATTTTAGATGTCATCAATGATGTCACTGACCATGTCATGAGTGATATAATATATGAGGTCATAAGCAATGCATTGTGGGGGCACAAGTTATAGTTATCTCAGCTAACTATTACAGCTGAATTTCTCTCATTTTGTGTGTGTGAAATCTGAGCCTAACTATAACATCCCTGTAGCTTTACTTTTTCAGTGAATATCTACGTTTTTTAAATTCTATTTCCTAACTATAATAGCCCTGTAACTTTAGTTTTTTCCAGTGAATTTCTAAGTTTTTTTTAAATGCTAATTCCTAACTATAACTTACCTGTAACCTTTGTTTTTTCAGTGAATTTCTATGTTTTTTTAAAGAAGCAATGGTGTTTACGGAATGGGGTGGAAAGGGGGCTAGGCATCTGACAAGCTCTCAGGACTCCTACTGCGTAGAACTTACAGAAAGTACCAGGAAGACTGCTTGGTCCCCAAGGAACTTTATTCCCCAAAAAGTAGTGTGCCAAGAGACACGTTTGCACAGTGGTGTATTTATTTATTTATTTAGTGTATTTTGATATCGCGCGCAGCTACCCCAACGGGGTGTCCCGGCGCTCCTGTGTGACTACATACAGCCTAAGATGGTTATTTGAGGCGAGAGTCTATCAACAGAAAAGGTGAGTTTTAAGTGCTCTCTGGAAAGGTTGTTCATCCTTGATCAACCGGATGGCATTTGGAAGTTTATTCCAGAGGGCCGCAGTCAACACTGGGAAAGTTTTCCCACCTGAGCGGGTTTTCCTAAATCTAGGAACAGTAAGGAGGTTTTTTGACGAGGAGCTCAGAGTTCTGATGTTATTATAAGGGGTCAGGCAAGAGGACAGGTAGGCAGATCCTTTGCCTTGCATGGCTCGATGGGCTAAAACCAAAGTTTTGAATTCTGCCCTTTTGTGCAGTGGTAACCAGTGATGTTCACGACGGTGGGGAGTAATGTGCTCACGTAGGGAGAGACCGGCAACCAATCGCACAACCGCATTCTGTACTGTCTGGAGGCAATGACTGAGCCCTGCAGACAGTCCAGAGTAAAGGCCATTGCCGTAGTCCAGGTGCGAGGTGATTAACGCCTGCACTACGATCGTCCTGGTGTTACTAGGCAGAAAATGAATGAACTTTTTTATCATTCTAATCTTGGCTAGACATTCAGCGGAGACTGTATGCACTTGATGATGTAAAGTGAGGTTGGAGTCCCATCTCACTCCAAGATTCTTCACAGAGTCTTTTGGGAGAGGGGGGGCACCTAAATCGGTAGGCCACCAGATGGTAGGGTCTAGAGGAGAAGTCTGGTGAAAAAAGAGAACCTCCGTTTTCCCTGCATTTAGCCTTAAGAAATTATTGTCCATCCATTGGGCAATTGTGAGGAGGCAGTTTTTTAAAGGATCAAATGTTGAGGGAAAAATGTTATTAAATGAAAACAAAAGCTGGATATCATCATCATAGGAGGTGACCTTTATACCAGTTTGGGCGATGAAATCGAAAAGAGGGGAAAAATAAACATTAAATAAAAGAGGACTCAGCGAGGAGCCCTGAGGGACTCCCCACCGAAGCGAGTGACTTTCTGAAGTAAATGGAGGGGTAAACACTGCCTGGGTCCGATTGGACAAAAAGGATGAAATCCATCCCAAGGCCGTGCCCTGAATACCCTTCGAATGGAGGCGTTCTAGGAGGAGGGGGTGGGAGACGGTGTCGAATGCTGCTGACAAGTCCAGCAGCACCAACACCGCTCTTGATCCCTCGTCCAGCCTCCATCTTACTGCATCTGACATCTCAATAAGGGCCGACTCCGTACTGTATCCTGGCCTAAAGCCGTGCTGAGAGTCATGAAAAGCACCTGATGTTTCAAGAAAGCCTGCTAGTTGTTGTTGAGCAAGTCTTTCTAGTACTTTAGCAGGGGCAGGTAATAAAGAAATAGGCCTGCAGTTGGCAGGCTCACTAGGGTCAGCACTGGCCTTCTTGATTATCCGAACCAGACGTGCTTGTTTCCAAGTGTCTGGAAAAAGTCCCAACTGTAATGAGTCGTTCCAAATCCTATTCAGGGAGGGATTAAGGATGGAAGCTAGAGATTTATATTGTTTGGCGGGCCATGGGTCCAGCGGAGAGCCAGATTTGGTTTTAAGAAGTTCCGCAAGAGATTGTTCCAAAGTAATGTCTGTGAAGTTAGTGAACAGGGACTCAGGGCTGGAGGGGGAGATGGGGGTGGGACTTTTATTTGCAGGAGTGTTAATAGGGAAAGAGTCATAGATAGTGGCTATTTTATTCTCAAAAAAGACAGATAGATTATCACAGAGAGTCTGTGAAACAACTGGAGGTCGTTTCAATGCAAGAGGGTCCGTAAAAGATCTATCTGTTGTCTCAAATATTTCCCTTGATGAACCTTGGGATCGATTAATTTTTTCTTCTAAAAATATTCTTTTATGTTCGATGATCTTCTTCCTATAGTTTTTCAAAGCAGCTTTATAGAGAGTCTTACGATCAGGTGAGAAGGTGATTCTCCAACGTCTCTCAAGGCGTTTACATTCGGATTTAAGCTTACGAAGATCATTCAAATACCACGGGGCCGAAGGAACAGAGCGAAAGGTTTTTATAGGCCTGACTGGGGCAATAAGATCGATTGCCGATGTAATCTGATCATTAAGGTTAGTCAATCGTGTGTCAAGATCTAGACTCGTGTCAGAAAAATCTACGGATAGGAGATGAGGAACTAGGCTATCAGGGGAAATCTTGCTCCAGTTTCTGCCCTGTTGTTTAGCCGGACAGATTTGACGATTTATGCAATGGCAGGGAAATGTAAATGGGACAAGCAAATGATCCGACCACACTATAGGAGCAGGATCAAGGGCATCTAAGCCTTCCATATTAATACAGATTAGATCAAGAGTGTGGCCCGCTTTGTGAGTAGGACAGCTGATAACTTGGTTCAGTCCGCCAACTGCCAGAGTAGACAGAAAATTAAGAGAGGCAGTGTCCTCGATATTATCAACATGGAGGTTAACATCCCCAAGAAGGGTGAAATTGGCATATCGCAGTGAGGCTTGTAGGACATAGTCAAAAAAGGCTGGGAGGTGAGATGGTTTAGAGTTGGGTGGTCGGTAAGCCAAGAGACCAGAAAATGTAAAATTGGGCGAGATTTTAATACAAAAAGGGAGCGCTTCAATGTGTTCCACTTGGTTATAGGAGAAGGATGAAATGGTCCAGTGGGTTCTGTATAAAATGGCTACTCCGCCCCCAGGATGTGGGCTCTGTCTGTTGGCGCATAATATACTATAGCCCAAAGGGATAGCTAAGTGTAACGTGGGGTTAGTGTTGTCTCCTAACCAAGTCTCAGTGAGAAACAATAAATCCCATTTATCTTCTTCCAAAGTATGAAATACATCAAGAGAATGTTTTACTAAGGACCGGCAATTTAGCAGGCCAGCTTTTAAGCGTGCCTGCAAAGGTGTTGGCTGCGGGAGAAGGCAGTTACGCTTGTCATCGCCGGGTTGATCAAAAGAGCATTTCATAAGAGGAAAGGGGGGGTTACCAGCAGTACAGGTAATGGATGGAATGATACAATGTAAAGGTCGCAGGGACTTAAGCCTAACGCTGTCATAAGTCATGAGAGGGGGAATGCCAAGAATAACAGTACCTGCATCTGCGGCCGCATACTGGTCGCGGACGGGCGCAGACGGGCAGGACTCTGGCGCAACTCCGGCGCAGGTCCGGCGCGTCCGCTGCGCGGAGGCATGTACTTCCGTTTTTATAGTGGCCAGTCGGGTGCCTTCGAAGGCTACCCCACTCCAAGATGGCCCAAAAAGTTAATGCAATCACTCAAAACAGCGTTCAGATCGGCTGGGGTGAAATGAGAGTTTAGGTGACGGGGAAGCAAGTTCCTAACCCGCGCATAGCAGGGAAGGAGGGAGAAATATCACTGTCGCTTTTTAGTCAAGAGTAGGGGGAGGCACACAGGTACAGCCTAGCTTCGTACTCAAGCTAAGTAAAGTGAAATTAAAAAGCTGTAAGGACAGCTAATAAAAGCGTGCAAATTATAAATGAACAGAGCACAAAAAACAACGGCCTCCCGGCTCCCGGTGTAGAAAGGTGTCATTGCCTCCGAGGACCTCTTATCAAACTGACAGTGTGGGGCTTGCTGGAGGTAGCAGGAGGGATTGTTGGCCAGCAAATACCCTCAATAGCCAAGGGGAATTACTTTCCACATTAGTACTATGCCAGGAGGCACATTTGCATAGTGATGAAGAAAGGACATCCGTAATAACACAGTTAGTGCCTATATGATTATACGAGTGCCATTGCCAAGGACACACTCTAAGTACTTGGTGTTTTTAACAAAGTGTAAAACACATATTTTACATACAGTTTCAGTTTCATTTAGTAAGATAGTAATTTATCTTTCCACGTTCTATACATTTGTCAAAATAACTACATCAAATATGCATTTTTCTTCTTCACAGCAATACCGAAGGCTGCAATTACATCAGTAGTCACAAATACAAAATATAAAACATACATTTAAACATATTTTACACAATGTTTAAGGCTAACTGTTTAGTAACATAATTGTTAAACTTTATTTTAGCAACACATTTGACCAAAACATTAATTTCAAAATATAACTTTCAACATTTAAACTCACAAACAAAACATAACTACAAAACACCAATAAATCTTCTCATTGTTACCCAAAGACAACAGTAATCAAAAACTGCTCCAAAACTAGCACAATGCATAATCTGTGAAATAATCAATTCTAGAGAGGTGAATAAAAAATATTTATGTGGGATAAGGTCCATGGTCAATCACCTTAAAACCTAACATAGTAAACATCTCAAGCTGGCAACCAAGTAGAGAGAAGATGATAGTGGACCATCTATGACAGTGGCTCCAGCACAACAATTCCCGACCAGAAAGTTGCTTCAGATGTGCAGACTACTGCAACAGATATGGCTCTAGAGTATCCAAGAATGGACATGTATTACATGGACTGTAGTGTTGTTATAACTGCAGGTGAGCAGTGTGCTACAGCTATTCACAATGATGCAAAACATCCTACATGCTTCTGCTTTCCTCTTTAATATTTTGTTGCACATTTCTCAGTGAACATTTTTCAAATTCTTTTTAACAATAAAAAAGTACAGTTTTTTTACAACTTTACAAAACCACATAACAATTTCAAAATGAAAACAGAAAATCATGTCACAGGGAAATATAGGAATGTCATTGGATAATGCACTTTTCAGTCAAAACAATAAGAACATCCCCATTTGTCTTTCGTGAACATTCTTCAAGATGAGTTCATTGTTAGCAGATTTGCGCAATGCACAATATGTCATAAGACATTGTCAAGAGGTATAAAAAAAAATTCTTGCAGCACTATGTTCATGCTTTACCATCTAAAACTAAGGGTGGGCGTAGTACGCGTAGTCGCGCTACGCGAAGCTACGCGAAGCCGTTCTCGCGCTACGCGAGCTTCACGAGCTTGCGTAGTAGCTTGCTGGTCCCGTTCGCAAGCCGTTTTTCTTGCTCGGGAGCGCTTTGTGCGTGTTCGGGGTGCTGTCTGCGTGTTCAGGGGATTGTAGCGTGCGACCTTATCCATGTGGTGCGCTATGGGCGCGGGCATCTTTTTTTTTCAATTGTCCCGCCCGCCGAGTCCCCTATTTCCTCTTCCCGGTCACGAATAACGTGTTCGTGCTGTGCACGTCTTGTTCGGGAACACAACTACTTGTTCACACTGACAAAGTGCTTGTTCGCGTGAAATCTCGTGCGAACTTACCCACGTGGTTACGATGGGCGTGGCCATCTTGTTTTTCACACTCTATGCTATGGTTCTGGGCCTAGTTTTCTTTCCACCTTATATCTGTGCAATCTTTACCTATTTTCCCAGTTTATCTTACTTTTTTTACTTCTCATCTATCTCTCTCTGTCCCTAAGTTTATATTTTGCATTTTATTTAAACTTTTCCACCATTTTTTTTAGCTTTTCTACTGTTTTATTTTACTTCTTTATTTAAGCTACTACTTCTTCCCACTAACTTTTTTTCCTTTTGTTCTAACTTTTCTTTTCCACCTCCACCTCCACCCCAGAACCATGGCAAAGGGGAGCAGCAGAACTGGCTCGAAGAGCAAGGCACCTGCGCCCAAGAGCGGGCTGCCTTGCGGCAGAATGCGACCTGCAGGGGTGCCGGCCCTGTATCTTTTCGGGGAGGCGGAGGTGTCCGCCCTTGTTTTTTTCATCCAGCTCCACCTCCCCTTGACCTTGGCAGCAGGCCGCAGGCCAGGGTCCGGTAACCTCCCAGAGGAGCATCAACTCCAGTGGGCGAAGGTGCGCCGTGCAGTCTACCGTCGCTCGGAATTCCGGCGCACCCACCAGCTGCTGGCCCACCGGTGGGCAGACATTCTGGACAGGGAGCAGGACCTGTTGGACCTGCTAGGTGTTGAAGTCGTGGGGCTTGGTGAGTAGCTAGTAATATTAATAATTTGATATATATTATAGTAGTATAAGTATTGTGTATAATTCTTGGACGAATAAGTAACACGGTTACTGGTGCGCTTAGTTACATTGCAGATCAATTCCGTCTCAAAATCTTCTGTTATTGTATTACACAGGTGCTGCTCGCCACTTCTTTTACTGGTTTGTAACTTAGCGCTAGCTTGGGCTGCTGATTATTGATGTTAGATTTTTTAGAGAACTGAAGTTAGTTAATTCTATTGCTAGAGTCTAGTCCTTACATTGTCCTTTAGTGAAATAGTGGTGGATGGATAGTATTAGTTCATATTTTATTAACGGTCTGCATGACGCCTCCTCTGTCACTGAATGCTTAGTTAGTTCTTATTTACCCCACCCCTCCATAGAACCAGTTTGAGTTTGTTTACTGAGTGGTAGTCTTAACACAGCAATAGCATGGTCAGGTGAGTCAGTAGCAGTTCTGACGCAAGCAACCAACAATTACGTGTATGTACAAATTTATGCATGTGTCCTCCATCTCATCATCTATGCATGTTTGCAGGCAAAAATAAAATTGAAATGCCGACTTACTGAACAATTGGCCCGTCTGGATTCTTGAATAGGTGGTGTAGGTCAGGTGGTACTGGCTTCGTTAGTATATTCTGCAATCAGAATGTTTATGGCACATTTGATTAGTGTTCTATAAGTAAACGGTCTGTGGATCTTGTAAGCCAGTAGTCATTTATACTTCGAAGTCAATTTTATTGGAATTGTTGTTCCCTAAAATGTTTGAGCGGATTTTTGAATGAGGTCTTTGTTTCACAGCACTTAATTTTTCTCTTTCTTTATTATTTCTTACATGATCAGCACCACCCAAGGGCAAGAAGACGGGGTCCGAGTAGCCGGGACAACCACAAGAGGAGCGCTCCTCTACCGAAGATCCTGCTGCTGGCCCCAGTAAGACCTACAGTGCCTATATTATTAACAATTATATTTCCCTAACTTTTTAATGCACCTTACTTTATCCAACCTATTAATCCTCCTTCCTAATTCAATGTTAGCAAAACATTCTTTGGTCTTAAATTTGTTTTCCAAATTTTGGGTAACTATCCAATGCCATCCCTGACTTTCAGTTCCTTCAAACTGCCTCTGCCCCAAGACTCTCTGTGCTACTACTATTAGACTGTGTGTAGCTAAGCTTGCCCTGTTGGCCACTCTTTAGGTAAGGTATTCTTTTGTATAAAGCTGTGATAGAATAGCTGTAGCCACTGGGTCCACTCCTGTCTTTTGCGTTGTCCTCCAGTCTTCGTCAATTCCCACCAACAAAAATGCACAACCAGATGTTTGCCTACTAATTTTTGTTCAGTTAGTATACTTCTTCTACTACTGTGGTTATTATTCTCTGCACATACACATACAGAACTATGCACAAGAAAATAGGATGTTGATGTTGGCGATAGGGAGGTTGGACCTTACACCCTAGTCACAGATCTCAGTCAGAAGAACCCATAATCCAATGACCGCCTAGTCTACCTACCTAAGTGTCTCGGTCATAGTCATTTGTCCCACTCCTGACCCCCACACAGAGATAGTTAGATAGGTAGATATATATATATATATATATATATATATATATATATATATATATATATATATATATATATATATATATATATATATACCCAATGATTTTATTACACAACCCAGGCCAGAACAGAAGAAGACCCTTTCGCTCACTCACTCGTTTCAGTCCACAACACCCCAGACACTGAAAATATACCACAGAGTCTATGTGCAAGTTCAAAAACTTTATTTTTTTAATAACAAGCTTTGTATTGTTGTAACTTGTAAGTATTTCCATGAGAAACATCCTGCTCCACCATGCAAAATGAAGAAGATTAAATACTGTACATTTTGTACATCTAGTGCACGATAGAGAAATGTGTTAATTGTAAGAGACCTCTCACCATTGAACGTATACTGTCCCTTGTTTTGTAGAAGGCAATCTTCTTTTCTCATCTGCCTATGAGAAAAATGTTGCACGTTAGACAGTGAATACAACTATGCCAGTTTTTAGCAGTCATGGCAAAAAGTGCAACATTATGGATAAGCAAAAGGGACTAACAATACTGGTTTGTCAATTGTATGCAACACTCATGTGGCCTCCATGGTGTCTTTCTTACTGTGCAACAAGCTGCGAGGTAACATGAGCAAAGCAGTAGACCCGGATCTAAAAATGGTTATATGGCTCAGGCTAACTTTCCAAAGGCTAGAGTAGGAGTAGATTAGATGACCCTAGGGACCATCTAATAAATTAAAACTAAACTCTGTCTAATGTGACTGCTGTACATTAGGAAACAATTTGGACTAGTTACACTGTCACAACTATTCATGTTGTACGTAACTGTTTTTTCAATCTTCCTTCCTGGTGAAAAAAGTACAACTAGTAAAATAGGGGGAGGTGTGCAGGCATCTCAAAAGGTGTACTTGCTTTTATAGGTGCACAATCACTACCAACCACCAGTGCCGACGGGGCCAGCGGCGATGCGATTGCCATCCAGGAGGGGACAGAGGCTGCGGCACCTGCAGGAGCATCAGTGGGGGAGGAAACTTCAGCGGTGGGCGGTGGTAAGTTATATTCATTACTTATTTGCATTACTAGGTGGAAGAGTGACATTTTTTCCTCACTGTGCTATGAGACTTATTAAGAAAGTATGAATTTGAAGTTGTAATGGACAATATACAATGGTTGAAGAAGACACCCTTTGTAGCATTACCAGTTTGAGTTGAGTAAAAAGGCCTCTTCCATCCGACTCCAACTCAGCTGTGAAACATATGGAGAAGACTAAAAGTCAGATCAGATGACCGTGAGGGATGTGTTGAACAAAAAGGGAAAGAAGTGAACTAGGGTGGAAGGAGGAAGGACTAAAGAGATGAAATAATAAGACTAACTTCCATAGAAGGATACTTTGGAAGGTTCATTCACATGGCTGATATGAATCAGATGCATGGGTTGTTGAAGGATGTGTAGAACTGGAAGGTCAAAGAAAATGCAGGCCTGGTTGGGCAAAAGAATATGGGTACATGGATACAGTGGAAAGCAAGAATCATGAGCAGAGTTTGTGTCAAGGAAACCCAAGGCAAGGAAGGAGTGGACGCATGGGTGGTTGCTGGTGAAAGTGAAACCAGCTAAGCCGATAATAAAGAATGATAGACTTTTACTTTTAATGGGTGGATGCCCCCTAAATGTATTTGTATTCATCATAGGTGAAGACTGTCACTGGAAGCAGAGTTTTACTTTGAAAAAATAAAAGGAGATACAAAAAAGACTTTTGTTCTTATGTGTACTCAAGGCCACCCAGTACTAGGGCAAGTATAATGCCGGAAAAAACTTCAACAAATGCTACAGGCAGGAGAAGCAGGAGGACAGATTAGATAGATACTAAAAGTTGACACCAATTGTATGTACTGCGCTTGGTAATGCTACTATGTCACAATGTTCTGTTGAATTAATTATGAAGAGTTTCAGTTACAATTCTGTTTCTTTTTTTATAGATACTCATACTCCTTCCTCAAAACCATAGCGGACGGAGTTGGCAGCCAGGGCCCGGCAAAGGAAACTGCAGGCCATTGTGGAGGAGTACCGCAAGCTGGTGGCTGAGGCTGAGGAGGAGGAGGAAGAGGTGGTGGCAGCAGCTGCTGCCTCTTCCAATGCGTCTGGCCCCAGCAAGGCTCCACCTGCAGGAGTAAGGCGACGCGGCCAGGCAGCCACTCACCGCCGGCATTTAACATCTGCCACCCCCACACAGCATATATGCAAATGTAGGTGCAGTGCATTTCGGCAACAACTTCTCCTCCGGGTGGCCAAGCTGGAGGACCAATTAGAGGAGTGCGTAAAGATCATTGTGGACAAACATGTCAAAGCCCACCAATTATAATGGACCCTGTTGATTTGCCCCTTTTTTAATACTTTTGTTGGTGGGTGGGAATTGGGTGTTGGGGTTATTTTTGTGGGACATTCTTTGGACTTGGACATTGGTTGGGGTTAGTGTGGGGATAGGGGTGGGATAGGAGGATATTTTTATACATGAATAAATGTTATTTATTTTCAACTTACACATATGATATGATGTTGTTTTGTGGTGGGGTTACTGTTGTACGTCACAAGCTTTACTCTAGATGCAGGGCAGCGGCCAGTGTTTGATTGAAATACTTTATTAATTGACCACATGTGTAACATGCAAACAGATAGATGCTGTACCCCTCACTCAGTTATATTTGTCCTATTAGTACTACCAGCCTGTAACGACTAGATTCTCGGACCAGATAGAATCAGCTCATCAGAGCACCACCAACCCAGCCGGAACGTAATCACCTCCCTCCTTAAGACCTATTTACAACAGGTATCTATGTCTCCTACCCAAGGATGGGGAATTAGCAATGTACATGCCTAAGTTTTCTACAATATCACACTCATACCAGTTAGTCTCGCGGCAACTCAGGCCCAGACCGTTCTACCCTGGGGCAGTTCTGATTATATACCATTACACACTGGCCTCCCTGGTACTCTCTTTTATCTAACAAGCCACAATCCTGTGGGTATAGACACCAGTGTCCCCCCTGGTGCTCGCTTAACAAGCCACAATCCTGTGGGTATAACGCCGCATCCCAACGACGATCACTTTCCTATGAATACCATTAGCTCTCAGTATTGGGGAATCTCTTGCTATTTACTAAGGGTAGAATACTACGATATTATGAGTCACCACAATAACCGAATTAGATGATATGCCACTTATCCTCTACTTCAAGGGCTCCTCTCTCCCTCATTATTCAATCATGGCTTACCTGATCGGGAGTTGCGTCCGTTCGCGTAGTAGTAACTGACTAGAAGAACAGGTTACCTTTTCATATAAGAATAAGAGGCACATGCCGGTTCACTAAGAACTGGGGTACTTTATTTATCATAACAACAATATCAATATAACACTATACTATAACATATAGCCTGCAAAGGAAAATGAAAGTTTAGAATGTGCACGCTACTAAGAAAGGGTCGACGTCACCTTATTTATATGAAGTCTGGACTCAGCAGTCATCTGAGTTCCCTTCTCGTCTGTGCCTTGGCTCGTCTTTAAGGTCACACCTCTGCAGTCACGGATACACGTCTGCACCGCTATGCTCTGTCTCCTTCGCCTCCCTCCAAGTCACTGGAACCTTCCTCTTATCAGCTGTTTTCTCTCTGGCTGTTCTGCACTACTCCTCTCTCCTCTCTATCGCGGACCATCTTCACTTCTCGGCTTCGATCTTATAACTCAGTTTCAGCCACTCTGGTATTCGTTCTCTTAACTAACTGCTTCACTCTGAATGCTCTGATCTTAAAGGTCAAAGCTCACCAGCTGCTCCAGCTAAAATACCTTCAATCTTTCTAAGAGAGTATCAGCTTCTTGATCTGTCTCGGACTTTAAAATGGCGACTGTCTGCCCTGAAATAATTAATGGCATTGATGCTAACGGCTAGCTGCCGCCTACAGACTGACTCCTTCACTGCCTCATGCTTTCACTAATATGGAAGCTTGTCCCTTCATGGAAAGTTACGGCCAGTAATCTGCCGCCCACCAAATTCTTGTACCTCCCCCTACCAAGGAAACGTTCCCAGCCGGCCGGCATGATGTTGTGTCTTCGGAATGGAGAAAAATACAGTCTTTTGATAAGGGCCAGCCTGAGCCGGTTCTCTCCAAGCGAACAACACCACGTAACTAAAACATTACATTTGACCTAGAAGCATCTCAAGCTGCCGGGGCAGAAAGAAAGATGGAGTCTCTCCCGTTTGAGGCCTACAAGGCCCGAAATAAGCATAACTCCATCTAAGGTATACTAACACTCTTACAAAAGGACGGATTATCACTAATACTAATGAATCTATCCCCTAACATATGTTTATAAGCCCTGATCTAAGGAAAAGGGTACGGAATTATATCGACACGCCTTGTGAATAGGCTCTATTTACGGTTCTAATCCTTCCACTAGAATGATAGTAGACTGAAGTCACCTCCAATCACCTTCCCTCAAGGAAGTGAGGTTCCGTGACGATTTGAACCCGTGTTTTCAACATTGTCGTAAACTACCAGTGAACCGCAAATGATCCATTTAGCATATCCTGGTGTTTTCGCTATGCTACGAGCAAGAGCACTCTTGTTATAAACACATTTCTGATTCACCCATGGCATCCATTTTAGAATATGGCAGCCATTTTGTATTCTTGCCCTCACATAGTCAATGGACACACAGTGACCTCTTATCAAACCATTTCACTTAAGGACACGTAAGCTTTAGCCTGCAATTCACCTTGCTAGTGATAGGTGCACTTTAGGACAGAAACGCTGTGGCCGCATGACTCGACAAAAGCTGCCTCCCCAGCCTGAGGCCAGTCCTGCTATACTGGTTCTCGTGTTCGTTGGCCTGATCATGATTAGGCGGCCGAAGCTGGTAGCCTTGCCCATTTACGACCCACAAACATCTCTTATCCTGCTTTTCTATCTTCTACACCTGGCTCTGCTCCTTTCCTTCTGGGCCTTTATTAGGGGGAGGTAACGAAATTTACGATGAGGCGGTCCAGCTCTTGAATGAAAAGTTGACATGGGATTATGATGGAACAGTGGGAACCCCTCGTTCGTAATGTTTTGACATCAGATATTGTTGACGATTCTTGTGTAACGCCAAATATTTATTGTTTAGGACATGAAGGTTTAGAAGCGTACTAGCATGTGAAGAATGTTGCCCCAAGCTAAAAATTTTGTATTTAAGGAGCAACCCACTTTGTACAAATCGAACAGTCTCCTAGATTCTGCCCGTGTGTAGTTTCTGTGACTTCTGTGTCCCTGCAGTAAAAAACCTTTGGTCTTTGACGCCACCATCGAGAAGCCTGTGTTTCTGTTTATTTGTGCACCGAGACAGGTAGAACTCAGGGGTCTTCGGGTGTTGTCCCTGACACCTCTGGACAGTACCAAAAAGTCCAGAACTCCAATTGTCGCCCAACGTGGGGCGACGTCATTCGGTACCGGTCCAAAAGCCTGAAGAGTTCGAGAAGCTTCGTGTGAAGATTCCAGAGGGAGGCGCCCCACTTCATCGATCCCGGCATATCGCAAAAGTGGCCCGACGTTCTCTTCCACAAGGGTCCCCGTTCGGACGGCTGCAGTGGTCCGCTGCCTTGACTGTCACCCTGTCTTGGACCCGAGGTGCAGACCTTAGTACGGCGAGACAAAACGGGTTTCTACTTGGTGACGTCTTCAGTACCTCAGTTTAGTATTAAGTGGTTGCTAGTTGTTTGGTTACTTCGTAAGGGTTTGCTCCTGTTTGGATAATCCTTTTAGTTCTTGGTTTGGTTTGGTTTCGTAAGATTATCACTGGTTGTTCTAGTTACGATAATCATTTGGTTTAGTTTGGGTATCGATACATTTGTTCGCTTTGGTAGGCCTAAGATCTCGGTTCGAGTGCGCGCTTTTGTTTGTGTCTGTTCTGTGTTCTGGTTTATAAAATGGTAAGTCAGAAAAATTGTATGTTGTCGTGTTTTGGTTGCAACAGGGATTCCCGGTTGGAGGACTCGTGTCTGGTTCCTCCGATTGGAACTCCTCTTTATGATCTTTACTGTAAACATGGTGTGGGTCCTATATATTATAATGAGGTGTGGATCCAATGCACAGAGAAAGACGGTGTCTTTAGTTGGCCACTGCATGGTAGTTTTGAACCCGAAATTCTTGATAATTTGGAAATGAAATTATTTAGGAAGAAAGCCCGGCCGGCAATGTTTGATTCTTTCCGTTATTGGTAAAAAGAATCCAAACAGAGAGAAACTAAAAAGCTAAAGAAAGAACAAAAAGAGCAAGAGTTGACTTTAGAACAGTCTGCCAAGCAGCTGCAACTCAATGAATCTGAAAAAGCGATGGAGGTGGCCAATAGAGAGCTTAATTTAGCGATAGACAAGTGCTATCCTGCCTTGCCATCAAGTACAGCTAAAATAGTAGAGGACCCTGAAAAGGATCCCCTGTTGTCTTACTTGTTGAGATCATCCCCACCGTATGCACAGGGTGCTACAGCTCCACCTTTACCGAATGTTCAATTACCGGTTGCTGGACAGCCTGGTATACCTGCTCCTGCTCCCCTGAATCAAGCTCCTGTACTTCCTGTGGTCAATATTAATGTTCCTCCGGCACCCCCTCTCCCAGGGTTGCCGGCTCCTCTGCCTATGCCTGTACCGCTGATACCTGTTGTTTCACAAACTACTTTGCCTGCTACCCCTACTGTTGCTGTTTCTTCTGTCCCTACTACTACTCTCCTTCAAACTTCTGCAAGCTATATGACTCCGCTTTCTGTTCGTCGGAGAATCACTGATTCTGTCACTAATATTCTATCTCCCTTTTACAAAACTTTGATTAGGAGCCCTGTCTCTGACTCCGTTCAGAGACGTAGTAGGCTTCCTAGTAGTGAAGAACGAGGAATACTGGACTCCACTGCCCTTAGGTGGATTTCGAAAGTTGGGAGGTATAGTGTGCGAGATGTATTAGATACATTCATGCAATGGAAGGAACCGACACAGCGCTATGTGTTTGATGTCATGTGTTCCCTTTTACGTGAAGAATGGGAAGAGAGCGAATCTGAACAGGTACCGGATAAATTAATCCAAGTTCAACAAAAATTTGCTGCAGGTATGATAGTAGGTCAGGAGATAAAAGAAGCAATGGAATTAATTTTAGATTTTAGATTCGATCCTTCCTTTCGTTCACCAAGAGAGTTAGAGAAACGTAGTACGAGACAAGGTCGACAATATCCTATGAGGGAGGTTCCTCCAATATGGCGCGAAGCCGTTCAAGCTGACGCAGTGAATGGTATTGCAGCCGCTCCGGCCCAATTCCAGAGGGTGTGGATACACATTCCGTGGAAACGAGCAGAAGTGTTAGCAGTAAAGCAGGCTTCGCCAGATCCGCGTAAAAATCCAGCTGGATATTACAAAGAGTTGGCGCAAACAGTTGAAGCTTGCGTAATGAATTTAGCGGACAATGACATGTTATTTGGCAATGTAGTACCTCAACCAATTTGGGCTAAAATTCATAAAGAAAATCATCCAGTTGCCCTAGGTGGTGATTGGGCAGCTATAATAGTGGCAGATGGTCAACAAATAGGTGGTTCTAAACCCGAACCTCTAATTGCTGATTTGCCTGGTAGAATAATCGATTTAATGAAAACTCTGATGCCAGCATTGCGCATTAACTGGGACAAGTTGTCCGCATGCAGGCAGAAAAAGGATGAAAGTGTCTCCGACTTTTTCACAAGGTTTGAAGAAACTTTCGTAGATCACAGTGGTCAGGATATGAGCACGGAAGGAGGACAGAGACTATTTGTTGATAAATTTGTGCACAATCTGTTACCAGAGCTCAGTAATAAATTAAAAGATTCTGAAAGTGCGTGGGCTGTCTCTACGACTGCGCAAATACTTGCAACTGCTCAGTATTATGAAAATAGGGATAAAGAAGAGAAGGAAAAGTCAGATAAGAAAACAAAAGATTTGAAAACTAAAGTTCTTTTACAGCAGACATATCCGCCTCGCACGAATCAGACAAATACACAGCAAGGGCCATATCAGAGGACAGACTATGGTTCTCAGAGACCACAATACCAATGGAATCAGTGTGCTTACTGCAAGAAGGAAGGTCATTATAAGAATGAGTGTCCAGTATTAGCACAAAATAATGCTGCAGCGGCTCAGAGAGGTCGTGGTGGTTCTACGCAAAATTCTAGAGGTCGAGGACGAGGTGCCATGCCTCCACAAACGAATGATCGCCTTCTAATTATTTTGATCAGCGAAACGGACAGTCTGCCCAACCTACTAGACTCAACAGTATCACGTTGAAGACTACTGTGAAGTTAGTGAGGAATTTCAGCAAAATGAGTACTAGGACAGCCATGGACAAAGAGAGGGAGTAGTATCAGTTCCAGTAGATCAGAGTGGGCCTTATGTCGCAGTAGCAACATCAGGTATAGTCGAACCGTTTCTGTTGGATACTGGTGCAGCAAAAAGTTCTATCATACATGCGAAACTCCCTGGCGCACCTTTGTCTGGCTTAACAAATGTTTCAGTAGGTTTTTCAGGCGCCCCTGTTCACAACCCCGTATCTGGTCCTTTGTCTATTTCTGTTGGACCCCGTCAATTGAAAGCACCCCTGATTTTGACAACTGGTTGTAATGAAAATCTGCTTGGTTTAGACTTGTTAAAACGCCTGTACGCGACTTTGTACTGTTCTCCGGCAGGAGTACAGCTTACATTGGGTAAGAGAATCATCTCTCCAATGTACTTGTCAATGGATGCGCTCCCACTGGAGCTGCGTTCTCTCCCTGATACTCTTTGGGCGACTGGTCCTAACGACGTAGGTCTTTTAGAAATTCCACCATATGTAGTCACTTTGAAAGCAAATGTCAAATTTCCACGAATCCCACAATACAAGATCTCTAGTGAAGGTGAACGTGCGCTCTTATTGATAGTGCAAGATTTGATCAAGAAAGACGTAGTAGAAGAAACTAGAGGAAATGTCTGTAACAGCCCTGTACTGCCAATTCTGAAACGCACTGATCCTTCAAAGCCTCCAGTCTATAGATTTGTAATCGATCTTAGAGAGGTTAACAAAATTGTGATCCCACAGTTTCCTGTGGTTCCAAACATTACTGCATTGTTAACGTTAATTCCTGCTACAGCCACATGGTTTTCAGTTATCTACTTGAAGAATGCCTTTTTCAGCATTCTGATAGCCGAGGAAAGCAGAGATATTTTCGGCTTCTCTCTGGGAGGCCGAAGCTTCAGGTTTAAACGTGCTCCACAAGGCTATTGTGAAAGCCCATCCATTTACAACCAGGCATTAAAAAGTCAGTTAGATTCCTTTGTACTTCCTCCTGGTTCTGCTTTAGTGCAATATGTCGATGATCTTTTGGTGGCTGCCGATGACAAGAAAACTTGCAAAGCAGCTACAATTTCCCTACTACATCATTTGTCTAATTTAAATCACAAGGTGTCACCTTCCAAAATGCAATACTCTTGTCAAGAAGTGACCTACCTAGGTCATCTCTTGTCAAAGGAGGGAAGAAGGTTGACCCCAGAGAGAATAAAAGCAATTACGCAGATGAATGTTCCTAGCACACAGAGAGAAGTGCGTGCCTTTTTAGGTATTACCTCATACTGTAGGCAATGGATCCCAAATTTTTCTCTTTTGGCAAAACCATTGGTGGCCTTGACTGGGAAAGGTGTTCCGAGTCCGGTGCCATGGTCTGCCGAATGTCAGCAAAGTTTTCTGAGTTACGAAACGCATTGTGTTCAGCTCCTGTGTTGGGTACACCCGACTACAGTAAACCATTTACACTCTATGTCCACGAGAGAGAAGGTTGCGCGTTGAGTGTTCTGACGCAACGATTTGGTGATAAACAACGCCCTTGTGCGTATTTTTCATCAACATTAGATCCGGTAGCCAGAGCATTGCCTAGTTGTTTGAGAGCTACAGCAGCAGCTGCAGCGTCCATCCGACAATCTGCTGGTTTGGTCATGAACAACATGTTAGTGGTCATGGTTCCTCACGCCGTGGACACGCTCATGAACCGAACCAAGACACAACACCTTACCAGTGCTAGATTATCAGGCTACGAGCTGACACTGCTAGCGAGTCATATTCAGATTAAAAGATGTAATGTATTGAATCCAGCAACATTGTTGCCGACTGATCAGGAGTCGAGTGATTCTGAACCTCATGACTGTTGTTTCAGAACCGAGGAAGAGACAAAAGGACGGATTGATCTTAAAGACACTCCGTTACCAGATCCAGATGGCACGTTGTATGTTGACGGGTCTTGTTTTAAATTGGAGAATGGTGATGTAACAGCCGCTTACGCAGTAACGACTTTGAGTACGATTGTGGAGACTGCAAGAGTGAGTCAGAATTCTGCCCAAGCTGCAGAATTAATTGCATTGACGAGAGCGTGTGTTTAGCTAAGGGAAAGAGAGTAAATGTGTTCACAGATAGTCAGTACGCGTTCGGCGTAGCGCATAGTTTTGGCCGTTTGTGGAAAGAAAGAGGTTTCATTACGTCCCATGGGACTAAGATCCACCATGGTCAGCTAGTCAATGACTTGTTGGAATCTCTAACCTTGCCGACTGAAGTTGCGATTGTGAAGCGCAGTGCTCATCGAGCAATCACGGATGATGTTGGTCGTGGAAATGCTTTCGCTGATGAGACCGCTAAACAGACAGCTAGGAATAAGATGAGTAGAATGTATGTTGCAACGTCTGCGAGATGGATTACTGACTCGGGAATGTGTGAGGATACAGTGGAAAGTGTGAAAGCAATCCAAGAAGAAGCGACTGAAGAGGAAAAGCTTGCATGGAAAGAGAATACGGGTAAATTGGACTCGAATGGATGTTGGATTGATCTGTCACAACAGCAGCGTTGGATGTTGCCTGATGCGTATGTGCTTGCGGTGGTAACGATGGCGCATGGAGCAACGCACATCAGTTCTAAAGGGATTTGTAAGATGTTGGCTCCAGTCTGGAAGAATGATGGAATTAGTAAGTGTGCAGAAAGAGTGGTGAGAAATTGTATGATATGCCTGATGCATAATCCTGACAAAGGAATCCCCACACCCGCTGGTCACTTCGCTCCTCCTTCTTGCCCCTTCGAAGTGATTCAGTTAGACTTCATTCACATGGATCGTTGCAACAACCTTAAGTACGTTCTAGTGGTAGTATGTGCTTTTTCAAGGTGGATCGAAGCATATCCACTAAAGGACAATACTGCCTTGTCCACTGCTAAAATCCTTCTAAAGGAATATTTCCCCAGGTATGGCATGCCACGGATTGTATGGTCAGATAACGGAAGTGAATTCGTAGGGAAAGTTATGCAGAGTGTGTGTGCAGGTTTAAACATAAAACAAAAATTTCACAGTGCGAATCACCCCCAGTCTGCCGGCTTAGTGGAAGGCTACAATGGCACCCTCAAGCTGAAACTGGCCAAGATACAAGCCTCCACGGGCTTGTCCTGGCCAGATGCACTACCTTTGGCCCTGTTATCCACAAGAGCGACTGTACCTTCTCGAGTAGGGCTTAGCCCTTATGAGATTGTATTCGGTCGACCTGCAAATGTTTGGGGGGTACCTAGACCAAAAGAGTTCAAACAACTGGAATATCCAATGCTAATTGATTACCTTTTTGACTTGACTGCTAAATTGAGTCTCATTCACCAACAGGTTTTCAATGCATTACCAAAGCCACCGGAAAGTCCAGGCCATCAGCTGAAGCCCGGCGACCAAGTCGTTATTAGGAACTTTGGACGGACCAGAAATCTCCAACCCAAGTTCGTCGGACCATTCCAAGTTCTTTTGGCGACGAGGACTGCTATACGTGTGGCTGGCAGAAAGAATTGGGTCCATGCGACGCATGCAAAGCGTGTACCCCTTCCACTTCTTTATGATAACTGGGTGAAAAAAGGAATTGGTGCCTCTGAAACCGAACCAGTTCCTAGATACATTCCTTTCAGCGATGCAGAACTGATTACTGATTCACCAAACTCTGACTCCCCTTCTGAAACTGCTCCTTTGAACACTGAACATTTGTCCTCAACATCAAACGAACATTTGCCATCTGCGAACTCGAACATTGCAACCCCTGATGAAAATAGACTATTTCCGGACCAAACAACGCCAGGAAAACTGAGATACAACCTCCGTTCTCATTCTATGGACAAATAAAGCAGGAAACTGCCTATTTTTCATATTTTAATTTGATACATTGCCTCCAGCCAGGAAGTTTGCTAATATTTTGTATTTTTCTATGTATGTTATGTTGTTTTAATTACCTTGCCGTCTGGGTAGCCGTAGGGTCGTGGCTTTGTGCCTAGTTGAATCTGCGGGGGCCAGACACAAGGTCGGTCTTTCTGTTAGTTCTGGGAACTCCCAGGGCTGATAGAGGCATTTTCAACTACGTACACATCATCAGTGGTCGCGAGCGGTTGTAGAAGATGGAGCTTCCTGAGCTGCACCGAGAGAATGTAATGTATGTTCGCAGAAATAGACTCTACAAGATTCTCCATAACAAATGTTTTCTGATGCAATGTGCAATTACGTTTTTGATTGTTTTAATAACGTTGGTGGGTGGAATCGTCTTTGGTATACATTTAATTTTTGCACCGGTAACAACTACAGTACCTCCCCTTGATCTTGTTTCTCCTACTGTTGCTTCTTATCATTCTTTTTACTCGTTCCCGAACATGAGCAAGTTCGACGCTCAGAATTCATAAATAACACTTTTGTACAACTCTTGCATCAACACCAACTGGTAGTTAACACAACAGACTGCTGGGTATGTGGTTTGATACTTTTTTTGGAAGGAAAGAGTCAGGTTATTAACATTCATATCTGTTGAGTAAACTAGACGCTAATTAAATCAATAAATCTACCAGATTTTCATTGTTCAAATTATTTATTTATATTTCATCTTTTGATTTTTATCTTTTTTTTTGGCTCTTTTTTTTCCTGTTCTTTCATTCATACATATATTAATGTTTTTTAGTTTTTTTTAACATATTTTTTTACATATAATCCATTTTGGTTACTGTACAATAGAAAATATTTAAAACATTCAACAATACGCAGAGATTATTCCTTTCAACGCGTTTCGGCCGTTCGCCTTCCTCAGGAATTCTGCATATTTCTTTTCTTAATCAATAGTAGCTATGATAGTAAAAAAACAGTATTTTAGTTTTATACTCATATAGCAGCAGATACATTATTTTTAACGTCTAGACATTTACTTCCTTTTCACTTAACATGGATTTCGTCCATCTTACTTATTTACTAGTTTTCCCTACTGCCAATAGTCGGCTCTACACGGTTCGGTATACTTGTATCTGTACTTATCTATACATTTATTTACAAGATCTATACATCTACCCCACACTATGGATAAAGGCATTCCCTATCTGGTCTTGCCTTTTAGCTATAATGGATCATGTCGGGCCTTCCAAACTGTATTTGTCTATGCTCTCGAAACCTATCCCCCGCGTCCTCCACGTTCCGCTAAGTATACATCCGTTAATAAAGCCTTGATAAAGGGAATAACTGACAAGATTAAAGACGTCAATAACTCCCCATCTGTCCCTAGAGATGAACTACCGGTTTATCTGAGTTGGAATTCTACGGAGTATAGTATTAGTTTGGGTGAAAGCAAGCGTAAAAGCTCAACTCCAGTCTGGGTCGTACCTCACCGAGGTCAATTCTGCTTGCAAGGAAATGGGAGGAATCCAAGAGCTCGGCTAGGGAGGAGTGACTGTGTTGAGACTTACGTGTATCCGTCGAACTCCTCCCCTGCCTTCTTAACTGCTAAGGGTACCTACTTCATCTGTCAGGATAGGGCATATACATGGCTGCCTGCTGACTTTTCAGGTTTATGTTATATTGCTCGACTGCTGCCTCCGACATACACGGCTTCCCCAGATTATCATAAGACCAGAGTAGCAAGAGGTGTTTTCAACAAAGAAGATACCGCTGGCCAGGAAGTCGGAGACTTTTTCAAAGGTTTCCTTCCGTTCTGGGGGCCTATGGTCAATAGTAGAAATCTACGTCAGCTAACACGGGTAGTTGAATCTACTATTACAGAAACTGCTGGTGCCCTTAGTAACTTAACAGCTGAGCTCCAGGCGGATCGTCTCATGACGTTGCAGAATCGTATGGTTCTTGACGTAATACTTGCAGATCGAGGTGGGGTATGCAGAATGATCCAATCGAGCTGCTGTGTTTTTTTTCCCAATAATGCTCCGACTGTATACGAAGCGATCTCTAAGCTACACAAGATTACCGACTCTATTCACGTAGACAAGGGAAATTGGTCCTTAATGGAGTGGCTTTGGACTCTACTATCAGCCTGGGGATGGAAGGTTCTGATGGTCGTTGGTATTATCCTAGTATTCCTGTTCTCGTGCTGCCTTATTATCCAATGTGGTCCCGCTCTGTGTAGCCTCTGTGCTGCAACCTGTTTCAGAAAACCGCCTGTGTTTGGAGACAAGGTACGAGAAAGGATGATGATGCAACAACATATCACTGACCTAATGAACATCGAGATAGACTCTGATATAGACTGAGTAATTGCCTATGTAAGGGCAAAAGGAGGGTCTGAGGTTCCGTGACGATTTGAACCCGTGTTTTCAACATTGTCGTAAACTACCAGTGAACCGCAAATGATCCATTTAGCATATCCTGGTGTTTTCGCTATGCTACGAGCAAGAGCACTCTTGTTATAAACACATTTCTGATTCACCCATGGCATCCATTTTAGAATATGGCAGCCATTTTGTATTCTTGCCCTCACATAGTCAATGGACACACAGTGACCTCTGATCAAACCATTTCACTTAAGGACACGTAAGCTTTAGCCTGCAATTCACCTTGCTAGTGACACGTGCACTTTAGGACAGAAACGATGTGGCCGCATGACTCGACAAAAGCTGCCTCCCCAGCCTGAGGCCAGTCCTGCTATACTGGTTCTCGTGTTCGTTGGCCTGATCATGATTAGGCGGCCGAAGCTGGTAGCCTTGCCCATTTATGACCCACAAACATCTCTTATCCTGCTTTTCTATCTTCTACACCTGGCTCTGCTCCTTTCCTTCTGGGCCTTTATTAGGGGGAGGTAACGAAATTTATGATGAGGCGGTCCGGCTCTTGAATGAAAAGTTGACATGGGATTATGATGGAACAGTGGGAACCCCTCGTTCGTAATGTTTTGACATCAGGTATTGTTGACGATTCTTGTGTAACGCCAAATATTTATTGTTTAGGTCATGTAGGTATAGAAGCGTACTAGCATGTGAAGAATGTTGCCCCAAGCTAAAAATTTTGTATTTAAGGAGCAACCCACTTTGTACAAATCGAACAGGCTCCTAGATTCTGCCCGTGTGTAGTTTCTGTGACTTCTGTGTCCCTGCAGTAATAAACCTTTGGTCTTTGACGCCACCATCGAGAAGCCTGTGTTTCTGTTTATTTGTGCACCGAGACAGGTAGAACTCAGGGGTCTTCGGGTGTTGTCCCTGACACCTCTGGACAGTACCAAAAAGTCCAGAACTCCAGAAGGGCCGAAAAAGTCGGTCAGAACATTTCACCCTTGACTTTAGGCTACTAATCATTCGCTAAATGGAACTAACATCTGTAGAAGAATAGTATGAAACAAAACTAACTGATCTATTTCTCGTACCAAATCTACAGTACTGGAGTAAGGAAGGAATGCACTGAATAAAGCAGCAAATAGCTACTAAAATGCTAATAGTAATCATAGTACCCCCTAATATCTGTCGTAGAGAATGTAAGTCAGGTAACCAATTGAAGAGCCAGTCAAACCATCCCTGGTCAATGTGTTTTCTAACCTCTTCAGTCAAGTCATGAAGTTTGTCAATATGAGCCTGAATGGATTTAGTGTGATCAGATAGGTTAAAGCAGCAAAGGCCCTCAAAGTCAGAACAGTCATGTCCTTGTTTGAGTAAAAGATAATCAATGGCAGCCCGGTTCTGCAAAATTGCTCTGCGTTCACCCTGGGCATCCAGTAACATGTCAGATAAAATTGTAGAAGTATGATTGATGGATTTGGCCATTCAGCAAGCCATCTTTCTGATGGACTTAGCATTGTAGACAGCCAAGGCTGGAACACCAATAATTGAAATAGCTAAACTAAGGTATTCAGATTTGGAATATAAATGTAGGGAGAAAATCACAGTCCTCATGTAACATCATAGCATCACGACAACACGGGAATATGTATTAGGATGTGAAGAAAACATCAATAAGCTTAGTCTAGTGATGGCACATGGGCCTCCGGAAATGTTTGCAGGAATGTAGGGCCAGGAGGTATTACCACAAGAGAAAAGCCATCCAGAAGGTAACAACATTGTACGATAATGGCTAGGGGCAACTACTAAACTTTTACAGGTCATATTATTTTTAACAGAAGTACATGATTTCGGAGGTCTTCGGGAGCACAAAGTTCGTTCATGGGTTGAAAAAGAAGTGGCCGACTTGAGTTTCAAATGCAGACATTCAGTAATTGCATTAGGATCGCATGTAAGAAAGAAACATAAATCACCTTGAGTAATATTATATGTGGTTATTCGGGAATGAATCGGTGGAATTGGATCTAAAAGTATAGTGCATGAAGGACAATACTCGTGGGTTGCAAAGTCACCAAGGATAATATTGGGGCGGGCATTTGATATATTAAAGATATGGGTTAAAGTCTCCAATGAAGCGGGGACAGCAACCAAACAGGACGCTAGAATGTCAGTCACCGAACGCATCGGTGTCAAGAAAAAATGTGGAGAATGGGTAACTCGTTTAGCTAAAGTAGTCCAAAAATTAGATGATGAATCCCACGCAGCAAAGGAACGCGGTACTCGGGTTATCGAATCAACCAAAGTCTGTGGGTTCCCTCCTTTCCCGACGTAGCAGGCCAAAAGGAGTCTAACGCCGACACATCCTGCAGCAACAGTCCAGAGAGTGATCTGAAAGAAAATCAAATACAGGCATTATTCATTCTCGTAAGTAACATTTGTCAGCCGGGACAGCTTCCCAGCTATCTTTCCCTGGTCTCATGACAAGAATCGTATTATCATGACCGGTAGCAATAATTTCAGCTTGTTCAGGGGGATTTTTAGGCGATTGCACCCATACTCTAGCTCCAGGATTATCCGAGGAGCCAAAACCTTTTTGTCCTCGTACAGTTAACAACGTTGGGGCAGTGCCTTTCTTAATCTCACCCTGAAAACAGGCATTATCAGCAACTGAGCAATTCGGTCTGTTTTGTGAATCGGTAAATCAACCTCACTGCTATTCAGAAGGAGCACCTTAATCTCTCCCTGATAATCACTGTAAATGACTCCTCAGAGTACTTGAATGCCTTTTAAGGCCAGGCCGGATCTACGGGCAATCAGTCCAAAATTTCCAGTTGGTATACAGACACCAACACCAGTTTCAATGATAACTCGATCTCTGCTTTTAATGGTGGTGTCATTCATGGCATGCAGGTCCAAGCCTGTGGAACCTGGGGTTGCTCTACATGGAGCCAGTGCTCCGGGGGAAATTTCCCAGTACATTTCAGTATTGCCAACGGTGTTTGGCTTTGCATCAATAGCTGGAGGAAATAAACGCATTAATGGAGATTCAGCATTTAAAAAGGGACGATTATTTAGAATTAATAGTGCCTGAAACAAATAATCTCTCCAATTCTTCTATTTATTGTCAGTTAATTTTCGCAATTGATCTTTCAGCAAACCATTCATTCTTTCAATAAGGCCTGATGCTTGTGGATAATATGGTATATGAAACACCCATTCGATGTTATTTTCCACATAAAATTCCTGCACCAATCTTCCACGAAAGTGGGATGCATTATCAGATTGAATTTGAAATGGAACACCATAATAGAGCAAAATCAATTCCAATGTTTTAATGGTATTCACTTGGGTAGCTTGTTTACAGGGAAAGGCCACTAAAAGGCCACTGTATGTATCGACAATTGTACAAACATATTGGCAGTGTTTACTCATAGGGAGTGGACCAATATAATCAATCTGCCAAATTTGAGCGGGCAATTTTCCTCGATGTAAATGACCTTTAACAATTTGAGGCACTTTTCGTTGTCTGGAATGTTGACAAATAGGACAATGCAAAATGGTGTCTTTAATCAAATTTAAAGGAATATAAATTCCTCGATCGGCGGCCCACCTGCTAGTGGCTCTCTCTCCAAAATGTCCTGCTTTCTGGTGGGCCCACTTCGCCAATCCCGCCAAATCAGAATCTTGAATGCCCACCACTGCCTCAGCAATTTTAGATTTCTCATCTGCAATGTTATGAAAGAATTTCTCAAGGGAGTCTATCGGGGTATGAGCATCCACATGAAAGATTGTAACAGTACTTTGTGGGAGCATTTCCCAAATTTCTTACCATAATTCTTTTCCCCACAGTTCTTTTGAATGCAATTCCCAATTATGAGAATGCCAAGTCGGTAACCAGACCGCCAGTCCATTAGCAGTGGACCAGGAATCAGTAAAAATATGACATGTGCCAGGTAACTCTTGTTTCAAAACTTGATAAACAGCATATAATTCAGCAAATTGACTACTCTTTCCCTCACCAGTTGTACTCAGCAATGTTTGTGTGATGGGATTATAGGACACTGCCTTCCAATGCCGTTTCTCTCCTATGTACCTCGCTGAACCATCCGCAAACCACACATGGTTTCTGTCCTCCGCGGACAAATCATCAAATGGCTTACCCCATTTAACAGGAGATTCCTGTATTACAGGTACGGAGCAATCACTCCCAGTCTCAGTCGATGGCACCTGCGCCACTTGCTCATGTAAGGATGCTACACCTTTCGGTCCCACACGTGCCCTGTCTTGTATGTACCACTTCCACTTAATCACACTCGACTCTAGAGCATGTCCAATTCAATGAGTTTTCGGCAAACTCAAAACCCACTGCATAATAGGAATTTCATGTCTCAAAATCACATCATGTCCCAAAGTCAATTGCTCGGTATCCACCAGAGCCCAATAACATGCAAGCAACTGTTTCTCAAAAGGTGTATAACGCTCACCAGCATCGGGTAACTTTTTAGTCCAGAAACCTAATGGTACTTTACATTTGCCTTGTTTTTGCCACAAACTCCAATTCGCATAAAGACCTTGCACGGACACATTCAAATCCACATCACCATCGCACACAGGCCATACATCCAAAGCATACTGGATCACTTCTTTTGCCAAATTAAACGCATCCTGGTGTAGTTTACCCCATTCAAATACATTCTTTTTGCGAGTGACTCGGTATAAAGGGGCCAATATCTGACTTAAATGTGGAATATGCTGGCGCCAAAAGCCAAATAAGCCAATGAAGCTTTGGGCTTCTTTCCTGTTTCTTGGGACTGCAAAATCAAGAATTTTCTGTTTCACTTCTGGAATCACTTCTCTGTAACCTTCATGCCAATTAATGCCTAAAAATTTCACATTTTGTGATGGACCTTGCAACTTATTGGGATTGATTTCCCAACCTTTTTCGCGTAAACAATCAATAATTTGATCTAACTGGGTCTGAACTTGATCTTGTGTCCCACCTTGGATTAAAATGTCATCAATATAGGGACATATCTGGATTTGCGGGTGTACAGGTACTTCGGACAAATGTTCCGCCACCAGCCGGTGACAGATCGTAGGACTGTGTACATAGCCTTGGGGAAGACTTCTAAACGTCATTTGACGTCCATTCCATGTAAAACTGAATTGTTCCTGACACTCGGGGCAATCGGAATTGAAAAGAAAGCGTTGGCAATATCAATGGACGCATACCATGTACCTGCATGTTTTTGAATTCGTTCAATTAAAGTAATGCTATCTGGTACTGCAACAGTCAAAGCGGGTGTGTGTCTGTTCAATTTGCGGTAATCAACAGTCATGCGCCAAGAATTATCACTCTTGCGTACGGGCCAAACAGGATTATTCCAAGCAGAAGTGACCGGAGTTATAACTCCTGCATCCACCAAATCTTGAATTGTAGCACTAATTTCTTCATGGCCACCTGGAATACGGTACTGTTTCTGAGAAACAATTTTTGTAGCCTGGGGAATTTTTATGGGGGGCATTCTTAAACGACCAACCCGTACAGGTCTGGACGATATATAATGTTTAGTTCCAAATTGATAACAGCCGTCATCTAAATGCAAAGTCATTCCTTTTAAAATGTCAATTCCAATTATGTATTCCAGAAGTGGCACAACTAATACAGAATATTCTTTTCGGGGAATTCTGCCTATCCTCATTTCAAGTGCAGTTTGCATTGCGGGGGTTTCCTTTCCACCTAAAACAGTAATTGTGAAAAATTGGCCTTTAAATTTCTTTGATTTTCCATGAATAAGAGTGGCCTCCGCTCCCGTATCCACCAATGCTTGGGCCCTTTGGATATTATGATGTTTCCAGAAAATTTCAATATCTACATAGGGTCTATTGTCTTTGTGAGCCCACCTGCGTACTAGAGCTTGACCTATTTCCTAGTCATTTTTACTGCGTTCTGTCAACCAGGACAAATCAGGATAAATGCTCTCATATTTCTTGGGTGTCAAAACATCATGTTCATATCCATCTCCATTACGAAATGGATTCCTGTCATCTGTATGATATTGTGAATTTTGATCGGAAAGTCTGTGTCGATCCTCCCTTCTCCTCGACTCCGGGGACTGATCCCTTTCCTCTCTATATCTGCTGTTAACACGGTCATCTCTCCCCCTTTCTCTTTCCCCCTCTCGCCCTCTCTCTTTTTCACGGCGAGGGGACACATCACGCTCACGCCGTCGTTCACCACGACAATCAGAATCATCACGATGTCTTTCATCCCCACTGTCATCAGAATATCCACGTTCACAATCATTCTTTCGTACACGTCAGGCACCCTCCTTCCGATCCAAACCACGCTTGCAAAACATGTCCCACAAGCGATTATTAGGCTCTCCATCAATGTCTTTCTGTTTCACACCATCAGCCAACAGTGCAAGAAACATATCACGTCTAGAGAATTTATGCTCACCAGGAGTACTAACCTCGGGTCTGGACTGCCTCTCAGGTTTAAAACAGTCACCCAACTCACCAAGCTGACGAACAGATTCAAGCACCATAGACAAAGCATTGCCAGTTTGATTGATCAACAAAGTCATCATAACCTGTTTATAAGCAACAGGGGAAGAACGCATGATGCGATTACGCACAGAAGAAGTTAACAAACCGTCCAACAACCTGTCAGCTGTACTAAAAAAAATAGCAGTTTTCATCACCTCCTCTTTCAGCCGTTGCGCCGCATCGCGCAAGGTATACCACGGCTTGTCATTCACAGGCCAATCAGATTCAGTAGGGTACTTGTGATTACAGCCATCAGTCGCTAACTGGAGCAGACTAATTTGGCCAGCAACATTATAATTCCGAAAATGATCTTGTACAGTAGAATCAGAACTCAAAGAGCAAAATTTCAAGGCATCACCTGCATCTAACATGATACCTGCAGCGCCTAGCTCATAAAAGCACACCATCCACGTAAGCAAGGCCTCACCAGGCCGTTGTCGAAATCGTTGCAAAATGTCACTAACTTCCTGTTGTGTAAAATCTTCCAAACTATCCATAGCAATACCATTACGATTAGCAGGAGTCTGTTGTAATTTACGTCGAAAGACCGGATGCGCAGAAACCTCCGGACGAGCATCCGAAGAAGCCCGATCCATAGATTTAAAAGAACAATCAGAATGTGAAACGTCATCAGAACGGGAAGAGCAACCACGGTCGCCGGAATCATCATGTTTATCACAAGAAGTAGATTTACAGTCACGTGCGGAGTGAGAAAACTTGCGCCTATCAGATTCCTCAGCCGAGGAACCAGAAACATTCGAGTCCCAGATATTACCATCCCATTCATCAGGATTCCAGTCCAGCCCGGCTTTCGCCATGACTAGACGCACCTTCCATTTGGAAACACGACCACGACCATTCTTACATTTGTATTTCGCAATTCGAACAGCAGCCCTTTCGGCTATTGTTTGATAAGTTTTGAGTTTGTCAGCAAGCAATTTATTTTGACATGGCAAAAGAGTATGAGCATTCTGCACTTCAACAAACTTTTTCTCCCTATCTACATATTGCTTCTGCAATTTTAAAAGCTTCTCATGTACAATCCTGTACGCAGTTAAAACAATCCAACCTCTGCGTCCTAAAATAGGAAGCTCCTCACCCTTCACTACTGGCGCTTTCTGCAAGCAAAAAATCACAGTAGCCGGCTCCGCCAGCTCCAAACAAGAACTCCAATTCTCACTCAAACCAGTAGAATCGGCCCACTCATGGGCCAAGGCCTCGTAAGGCGTTGATTCCCAGCCAGGAATTTCAACAGGCAATTTGAAAGTGGATTTAGATCTCCGTAAAAACATTTTGACAAACCAAAAAGATATATACAACTATTAACAAATAATATACAAAATATACCACGTACGAGCCGAGCGCAAACCAACAAGATAAAAACAATACAGCGCACACAGGCTTCGTAAACAGTTTGTGACGCCAGATGTAACGACCGGATTCTCGGACCAGATAGAATCAGCTCATCAGAGCACCACCAACCCAGCGGGAACGTAATCACCTCCCTCCTTAGGACCTATTTACAACAGGTATCTATGTCTCCTACCCAAGGATGGGGAATTAGCAATGCACATGCCTAAGTTTTCTACAATATCACACTCATACCAGTTAGTCTCGCGGCAACTCAGGCCCAGACCGTTCTACCCTGGGGCAGTTCTGATTATATACCATTACACACTGGCCACAACCAGTGCTCACTCAAGCCACAATCTTGTGGGTATACATACCAGTATCCTCCCTGGTACTCTCTTTTATCTAACAAGCCAAAATCCTGTGGGTATAGACACCAGTGTCCCCCCTGGTGCTCGCTTAACAAGCCACAATCCTGTGGGTATAACGCCGCATCCCAAAGACGATCACTTTCCTATGAATACCATTAGCTCTCAGTATTGGGGAATCTCTTGCTATTTACTAAGGGTAGAATACTACGATATTATGAGTCACAACGATAACCGAATTAGATGATATGCCACTTATCCTCTACTTCAAGGGCTCCTCTCTACCTCATTATTCAATCATGGCTTACCTGATCGGGAGTTGCGTCAGTTCGCGTAATAGTAACTGACTAGAAGAACAGGTTACCTTTTCATATAAGAATAAGAGGCACATGCCGGTTCACTAAGAACTGGGGTACTTTATTTATCATAACAACAATATCAATATAACACTATACTATAACATATAGCCTGCAAAGGAAAATGAAAGGTTAGAATGTGCACGCTACTAAGAAATTCGTCGACGTCACCTTATTAATATGAAGTCTGGACTCAGCAGTCATCTGGGTTCCCTTCTCGTCTGTGCCTTGGCTCGTATTTAAGGTCACACCTCTGCAGTCACGGATACACGTCTGCACCGCTATGCTCTGTCTCCTTCGCCTCCCTCCAAGTCACTGGAACCTTCCTCTTATCAGCTGCTTTCTCTCTGGCTGTTCTGCACTACTCCTCTCTCCTCTCAATCGCGGACCATCTTCACTTCTCGGCTTCGATCTTATAACTCAGTTTCAGCCACTCTGGTATTCGTTGTCTTAACTAACTACTTCACTCTGAATGCCCTGATCTTAAATGTCAAAGCTCACCAGCTGCTCCAGCTAAAATAACTTCAATCTTTCTAAGAGAGTATCAGCTTCTCGATCTGTCTCAGACTTTAAAATGGCGACTGTCTTATCTGAAATAATTAATGGCATTGATACTAATGGCTAGCTCCCGCCTACAGACTGACTCCTTAACTGCCTCATGCTTTCACTAATATGGAAGCTTGTCCCTTCATGGAAAGTTTCGGCCAGTAACCTGCCGCCCACCAAATTCTTGTACCTCCCCGTACCAAGGACACATTCCCAGCCGGCCGGCCTGATGTTGCGTCTTCGGAATGGAGAAAAATACAGTCTTTCGATAAGGGCCAGCCTGAGCCAGTTCTCTCCAAGCGAACAACACCTCGTAACTAAAACATTACATTTGACCTAGAAGCATCTCAAGCTGCCGGGGCAGAAAGAAAGATGGAGTCTCTCCCGTTTGAGGCCTACAAGGCCCGAAATAAGCATAACTCCATCGAAGGTATACTAACACTCTTACAAAAGGACGGATCATCACTAATACTAATGAATCTATCCCCTAACATAAGTTTATAAGCCCTGATCTAAGGAAAAGGGTATGGAATTATGTTGACACGCCTTGTGAATAGTCTATATTTACGGTTCTAATCCTTCCAATAGAATGATAGTAGACTGAAGTCACCTCCAATCACCTTCCCTCAAGGAAGGGCCGAAAAAGTCGGTCAGAACACAGCCTCTCCTCCATTATACTTCCCAGCAAACTTCTCTCCTTACCTGTGATTGATGATGATTACGTTTGGCACAGCAAGGGCTGCATGGTTTCCCAAGACAACGGAGAATATGCTCTGGTTGTGTGATAGTAGTAGTAGACTAGACTCCTAGACACTGGCACTAGCATTGGCAAACAAAAACAAAGAGACAGTCATTTGCCTGAGAAAGAATGTGAGAGAAGTAGAAAATTACAGTACATAATACGGACAAAAAATACAAACAATATTGCAACTGCTAAACGAACTCAATGAAATCAATGGTGTCGGGGACTGAAAAAGTAGAAGAAGATAACTGTAGTTGCGTTGGAGTCATTAAAACACAATACAAATCGTAAACTTAAATGCTCTAAAATTAAATTCAAACAATGCCAGCAATGGTTTACATTTATTCGTTGGGTCACTTTGGGAAATTAATTGCCTTGTACACTATTACATAAAGTGGGCTTGGGTGGGCAAGCAGAAGAAGATCCTCGCCCGGCCTCGTTGACATTTGATTTCATTAGTGTTGGTTTCACCACATCTGCCCCAGCAAGCGTGTGATCAATTGTTGGTGTAGATTTAATGTATTAACATCACACCTCAATATAAAACCACACAGCCCGGGGTGAGAGGGTTAGGGTTTGATGAATGGATGGGAACGGGGGTTTGGGGAAAGGTTTGACAAAGAAAAACAGTACGCATGGAGACAACAAAAGCAAAACAATGAAGACGATGATTGCTGATCCACAATTCCCCAATAAATGTAAAGTCAATTAAGAACAACGAAATGGATGCATGATGAAGGTTTATTATTAACTTGATGGTTAATAATAAGTGGTAATTACTTAACTACTACTACACAATTCAAAGGAAGTACTTCTTATATATGATATGATATGACTTTTGCCCAAGCTGTATGCCCTCTGAGAAACCGTAATACCTGATGTAGCGGGCTGAAAGCTAGCAAACAAAATTGAGATAGTTTAAGTGAACAATCAATTACCAAACACAAGCCTAAAATAAATGAAGAGGAAAAAGGAATCAAAGAAAAATATGAAAATGATACTAAAGTTAATGTATTATCCAGGGTCAAATGTGTAGTTGTATCTCGTCATTCATTTTTTACTCCCTTCCATGGACACTGTTGTGACTGATTGATTGATTATATCATTCTTGGGCGCCTCTGGCAGGATGATGATGAGGAGGATTGGTAAGGTAAGTGTTAGTTGTTGCTCCACGTATAATAGTGCTGGGTGAAAGGCCGGCCTGTAAGTATTGATGAAAGAAGAAATGGGGTATTACAAAATAAGTTAACAGAATGAAAACATAAAAATCAATTACGGTGTAGTGCAAAAAAGACAAGACTCGTGAGTGAGAAGATTTTCAGACTGAGGCTGCTTGGATACATGGATTGACTCTACTCTTGTAGTTGCACAGCAGTCATCGAAAAGAACAACAAGATAGGAGCCAGCACAGAACAGTTACAGGGCCACACCACAACACCGGGACGTGAGTCTGTGGCTCAAACAAGTTTCAGACAAAAGGCATATACATCAACCTAGTATTTCCAAAACAAGTGGTTAATGTAAATCAATGCGCCAATGTCAGTCAATCATACCACTATTCCATTCCACCACTGCACACACATGTAGCCTAGGTCTGCTGTGCTTCTTGTTGATTGGTTGTGTGTTTACCTTGTATTCCACTTCCTGAACATATCCATCAATCATCTCTGATCAAACTGACTGACAGCGTGCAAAGATGGTATGGTGGTCATCATCATCCGGTGTGGCACGTGTACGTGTTCTCCAACAGACCAAAAACAGCAACTAAGTCTGTAGTGAGTGACTTCGTTTAAGTCCAGACTGCACCTGCAGTAGTAGGAGTACAATTGGATACATATTATTAAACAACATGGAAACAATCAGCAAGCAGCCAATGCAATGTATGGCATCATTTTTTTCATATACCTGTCTTTCTCTTCTTTGTGGCTGTCAGATCACAGATGCCGCAGAGCCATCTGAAAGTATTTACGAGTTTACTATAATTTTGGAGCCCTGCTCAAGTTCTGACATTGAAGAGTTGTGTATGCCTGCAGACAGAGGTGTAGCCTTAAGACAGTGATGCATTTCAGATTGGAAACAAAACAGAAGATGGCTGTAGTCACGTACGTTTCACTTGTTATGGAGGGACTGTGAGAGGCTACATTATTGCACTATTGTCCATCTCCACCCAAAGTATGGCAAGATTGAAATGTATTTAGGGTGAGTCAGGAAGATGGAGCAGGACTCTGATGAGTGGAGTGCACAGTAAATGCTCAGATGTGCAACTCCAATAGGTAATTAAAAGAGAAAGGAAGATGGTGTTGGTTTTGAAGTTTGAGTCAGAAAGACAGATACACACAAATAAGGAAGGGAGAAATAAAAAAAAAGGGAGAATGTAACAATTTCCAAGCCTAGTTGTCAGGGCAGAGGAGCTCGTCCTCAAACCCTGGCGGTTCTTCTGACAGAAGTAGGTCCTGTAACCCACTACTTATTTCTTCTGACTCGCTCTCATCTTCCAGCTCTGATTCACGGACTTTGTAGTCTGGTGGTATCAAGTGCGGATTCATTTTTATCATGGTTAACCTCTCCACGCTTTTGGGCGAGAGAATGGTCCTTCTCACAGTCACAATGGCATCAGCAGCACTGAACACATGCTCAGAAGAGACACTTGCAACAGGGCAACTAGATACTTTATCGCCAGCCTGCTGAGCACTGGCCATTGGCTTCTTGTCCTATACCAATACACCAATGGGCTTTGCTCCATGAACACCTCTGTTGTGTCATCCAGATAGGCCTGGACCATCCGCTCAATGTTCATTGGTGCTCTGGTTTACTCGTCCTCTTTTTGCTTTGCGACAGCAACGGACTTCCCCATCGCTTTCTGTAGAAATCAAGCAGCTATGTTTTTGCTTGTGTCTGATGAATCAGATCCTGTTGGTGCGGTTGTTGTTATTGTTTGTGTTGGTGACGGCTGGGAAGCAAACACACTGCTCGCATGCTGTGAAGAAGAACTTGACTCTGTAGGATGCTCAGTAGTACTTGCACTGTCCTGGGCTGGCACTCGCAGGCCTCTAATTGAGAGCCGTTCATTTTCTAAATCAGTGGCTTCCTTGGCTATTACAGTTTTGTACTTGAAAACATCCCCTTCTGAAAAAGGAATTACTGCATTACTGTTCACAAATAATTTGTACCGTGGATCCAAAATTGTGGCAGTAATGTAATGTTGATGTGACAAAATCGTATTTTGAATCCTTGTATTCTCAGATAAGCGGCCGGCTTAGGACTTCGCAAAATTACATGCTTAACGTTTTCCTTCCACACCTGCGTATGTTTCAGACACCTCCTTTAGCTCCTGCTCAAGCATGTACAACTTTTTATTGATATTCACCCGGACGCCAGATTAAAAAGAGATGTCGGACAGTGTGACAAAATCACTGTCTACTTTGCTGTGTTGTTAAATAGGCCAACATGTTTCTGCCAACAGGTGAAACTACACCGGCATTCTTCAGGGCCACTTATATGAGATGTTGCTACTGCAAAGGTACACTCTAATGATGTTATCGAAAGTGAATGTGACAAACCAAAAGTAAAGGACTGTCAAACAAAAATGGAGTGGTCACTAGGACCATCCTACCGTATCCTCTTGAATCATTTGTTGGAAGAGGAAGTAGTCCTGTAAACAAAAATAGTGACGTGTGCACCATCGTAATCCTATCAGACGGTGTCTTGCTTCGTTGATGTTCAATCAGAGCCTCTCGATTGTTATTCAAGGCTCTTTTGTGCGCCCGACATATCAGTTGATTTGGATAGTGACGTTCCTTCAGGTTCAGCGATAATTCTTTCGCATGTTGTTCGTACAAAAGGTTCGTGGAGCAATTTCTCCGAACCCTCAGAAACTGGCCCACTGGCAAGTTGTCACGTAGTGACTGTGGGTGACAACTTGCCAGTGGGCCAGTTTCTGAGGGTTCGGAGAAATTGCTCCACGAACCTCTTGTACGAACAACATGCGAAAGAATTATCGCTGAACCTGAAGGAACGTCACTATCCAAATCAACTGATATGTCGGGCGCACAAAAGAGCCTTGAATAACAATCGAGAGGCTCTGATTGAACATCAACGAAGCAAGACACCGTCTGATAGGATTACGATGGTGCACACGTTCAGCACCCTATCCAATATGGTTAAAAAAACGGTACTGAAGCACTGGAAAATCCTTAACACAGCATCCGGTGCAATTCCTAGGCCATTGTTCGCCTTTAAAAGAGGGCCAAGTATCAGAGATAGCTTGGTTCACACAAGACCTAGGACACAGAGGAGAGAAATCACTACTACTCTTGATACCTTCTGGAATACTACCCCGGTTCAGGGGCACCACCCATGTGGTAGCTGTACTGTGTGCCCACAGACTCGTAAGACCCTCTCCATTGACATCAGTACATCCAGACCATGGAAATTGATCAACCATACGAACTGCAATTCGGAGAGATTGATCTACATGATCACATGCCCTTGTGGTCTGGCATACATTGGACATACTACCAGAAAAGTCAAGTTGCGTATCAGTGAACATAAGAGCACGATACGATGTAACAAACAGTCCACCTGCCTGACGAACCACTTTCTAATTAAGAAGCACAAAGCAGATGACTTGAGGTGGGTGGTCTTAGAACAACCCTTCATTCCAGCACACATAACGGATGTCTCACGGTTTCTATTTATCAAGGAACAACGTTGGATTTTTAAATTGAAAACTGATGTGTCAGGGTTGAACGATAACATCCCTTGGGTATCCATTTGACCAGCTTGGATTTACCATGGAACAATGACCTTCATGAATTCCCAACTCTCCACACTCTAAACCTCTGCATAAAGGGTTTTTCTGTACATAATATCTAGTAGATAGTAACCACACATTGTGCAGTACACGTCAGGAATCAATGAATATCACCCCATTATCTTGAATGGACCAAGTGAGGTAGAACACTTATCATAGATGGCTCTGCCTTTCTGTAGCCCAATGTATTGTCCTCTTTGTGTGTACAGGATGATGATCCTATATTTCATGGTGGCCAGTACACACTATTTGTTGTTCACCTTTAATATTGCCAACTTGATCAATACCCCTTTATGATATGTCCCTTGTACATCTCTTGCACATTGCCTCTATACTTTAATGTTGACACGTCAATTTTTTGACTAATACATTTATGGTGGCCAGTACACATTATTTGTGGTTCACCCTTAAACATCAGTAACTTGATCAACACCTTTTTATACATTGCCTCCACACGTTAATACCTTCTGACGAATACAGCAAACTCAGGCTCATAATGCTCTGCATGGCGCCCGTGTATCGCTTTTACACGCTTGTCCTTTCTTAATGGGAAAACGAGGCGGTGCTTAGCTCCTGCATAGACTGTCTACAGGAGATTGAGCATGCGCGGGGACACAACACAATCCGATTACCGGAGGCATGCCCCTATTCCCTGTGCGCATGCTCGGAAGTTCGACCGCATCGCATAGAGAAGCGACTCACCGGCGCGCATGCGCCGTGATAAGAACTCGCGCTCACGAATACCGGCAGCGCCAACTCAGCTGTTTGTCATTGACGCGGCATACACCAATCAGATGGGGTATAAAACGCGCGCCTCCCCTCTCCTCGTTGCCTCCCCTTCGGCTTTGGGTTTAGCCAAGAGGTACCGACGGAGAGGTGAGTGGAGACCACGCGGCGTGCCCTAATTAGCTTTGGTATTTTCTTCCATGCACATTAATGGACAGCTAAGCTTTCTTTCTTGATGAAGTAGAAACTTTAAGAAATACCTTCAAGAGTCAACATCTGACCTTTTGCCTCACTGTGGTTAGCCTTTGTGTTTCTTTCCATGCACATTGATGGTCAGTTAAGCTCTCTTTCTCAATAAAGTAGAAACTTGGTATTTATTTCCATGCACATTGATGGACAGCTGAGCTTTCTTTCTTATTAAAGTAGAAACTTTAAGAATTACCTTTAAGAGTCAACATCTGACCTTTGCCTCACTGTGGTAGTGTGGTTTTAGGCGTTTGTTGTTGTTTCCCTTTCTTCTTGTTTTGGTCAAGCCTGAGGCTGTATTCTCACTCAGCTATACCACCTTTGCAATTCTATTGTTGTGCGTTACAGTACATCTCCAACTGACAGCTGTATGCATACTTTGGGAATTGACAAAGTTAATCAGGGTGAATGATAAACAGTGGCAATTATACATGGTTTGCCCTGGCAGTCAGTATTTATACTAGTTTCCAACCAGCACCTAAGCCTTCCCCTTCCTCTTGTTCTCTATGGTATCGTGATCACTGTGGGCAATCAAAAACCAGTTGTTTATATGAACAAACTTTAGAAACATAGTACTGACTTAGGATACTTTACAGATCCTTTTAGTCGCCTTGGCTTACATGTTTACATGTATCTGTTTGTGCATAGAGCGGGGCCTCAATCTCCGAGCCGTTGCCGGGTGAGGTGAGGCTTGACTCCCACATATTGCTGGGTAAGTCTTCTTTACTGCTTTCAACTTTTGTATTCAGAAATGTCTATGGTTTATTCTAAATGCAACCAGCAATGAAATTGAGTGGCTGTTCTAATAGGGACTAGCCTTGCTGAGTCCTATACTGGTCCTCATAACATAATAACACAACCCCTCTTTTTGGGGTCAACTGCTCCTGTAAGCGTGTTATGTTTGAAGAACACAAAGTAGTTTTCTGTCTTTCTATTTTTGTTTACAGGACTACTTCCTCTTCCAACAAATGATTCAAGAGGATACGGTAGGATGGTCCTAGTGACCACTCCATTTTTGTTTGACAGTCCTTTACTTTTGGTTTGTCACATTCACTTTCGATAACATCATTAGAGTGTACCTTTGCAGTAGCAACATCTCATATAAGTGGCCCTGAAGAATGCCGGTGTAGTTTCACCTGTTGGCAGAAACATGTTGGCCTATTTAACAACACAGCAAAGTAGACAGTGATTTTGTCACACTGTCCGACATCTCTTTTTAATCTGGCGTCCGGGTGAATATCAATAAAAAGTTTTTCTTTTGCCTTGACCGTCATTTTAGCATCACTTATTCACTTTTTCTGTTTGCACTGCACTTTACCAGCACCGCCCAGTGGCATGGACACTTCCACTTTATGAACCATAATTGTGTGCTGTCTAGCCAATTCATCTAGGCTTGGACACACCACCCTGGTTCTAGATGTCCTACATGACGAGGCTCCGCCAAGTGGGTGGGCTGATAGGATATCTATAATACACTAAGTGTCTTGTGACCACTTTGGTCTGGTTCAGTGTAATCCAAAAAGTGTAGTTTTCTCATGAGGACCTTATAGACTCGGCAGTTTGGTTCACAGACCCTCCAACTCTTCTTGTTCTTTATAGTTCCATTAGGGGTATTTGAGTCTGGATGGTCTATAAACATATTCCCCTTGACCCTCCTTAAAGAGTTGTTTTTCAGCGTACAAACCCTACCTGGATTTGATCACCATGCCAGTGGATAGGGCTCTTTACTTAAAGTTCAGAATAGGCACTCTCCCGATCGGGGACCTTCTTTCCAGATGGAAATCGCCAGTTCAACTATCGCCTTTTTGTGCCCTTTGCTCCACAAGACGTGAGACGGTGGCTCATATTCTTTTTGAGTGCCCGGACTACATTCGCCCAAGGAGACATTGGCTTAAACCCTTATTCAGACGTTTGGGGACGCACCAGCAGTTGGTGGCGCTACGCATCCTGCTAACTGACACTTCCCCTCTTATAGTTTGTGGTATTTTCAAATTTTTAAAGTGGACATGGTTGATTCGCTGCAATAGACTGTCTATTTCAATTTAATCTATTTTTAGCTAATTTATCATTGTATAAAAGGTATCCTTTTCCTCTTTTTTAACAATCAACATATTTGTATTATTTTGATCTGCAGTTTTAAATGTATGTAATGCATTCAAGATATCTCTGCATGTCGAAATAAAGCTTTCAACCTTAAACATAATACAAAAATAGTTTTTATGTTATGTTGCAGTTTTAAATCTACAAATCAACCTACCAACATAACTATAGGCCCTTACTTCCATTCATTCAAGCCCAAATCTAAACACAAAACTTAATTTATTACTTACCTTTTAATATTATAGTACCCCTTCCTATAACACAGCTGCACCATATCTCAGCACTCACGTATACATGATAAAAGAGCACTTTATGCCTTTTGTAGTAAATGTTAAAATAAACATCAACTAAAGTGTAAAAGTACATACAGTGTCTCAATACTCTAAATCCAAAAACACAACGTATGAGCTATTTAAGTGCCTCTCTACTACTGTGTCACTGGTATATTTAGTGTTTCAGTACTTTTGTACTTAGATGTCTCAGATTTTTATTTTGAGAACTGCATATAAAAATCTGCTCGTTAATCTGTATCACAGCATATAGCTCTCTAATTCATTCGAGGACATGCAAACATTGTGTGACAGGTTACATATATAATTCTCCAGATGGTTCTAAAAGAGTACATATTCTTCACTAAAACTTGTAAATACATGTTTGTGTTTGAGTAAAACAATAGTCCGTGGATGATTAGATGGATGCAAAAATAATGTCTACCTAATTCCCTCAGAATGTAAGTAGTGCCTGCATGATTCCCAGAGTATGTATAAACAACATTGGTGATCCCCTTATCTGCATAGTTAGTGCCTTTGTATTCACATAGCTTTATTGCTTCTATCTGTGTGATTGGATAAATGAATTGGTGTTGCCTGTGTAGTTCAATGAGTAACTAGTTAGTGCCTGCGTGATCGGAAGATTGCATGAGTAGTGACCTGGGTGATTGAATAATTCTAGATATCAAACTTGATATATAATTGCATACATGGCTTACTACTGCGACTGAGACTACAGCGACTAGGTTTCAAACCTGCCTCACCGAGATTATGGCTTGGATGAATCAGAATTACTTGAAAATAAACAAAGACAAAACAGAGGTGATGGAGTTCGGGACAGGCAAGCCCATATAGAATTGGTCTTGTTGGCCCACAGCAGCCGGAGACTGCCCCTGTCCAGTAGAGAAGGTCAGAAACCTGGGGATCATGTTTGATGAAAAACTGAACTTTGGTCACCAGGTAAACAGCCTCATTTCGTCATGTTTTTTTCTCTTAAAAACTCTGAGAAAAATGTTCCCATATATTCCGCAAGAGCTACAAAAGACAGAGATGGTTGCCCTCTTTCTATCCAAACTGGATTATTGCTCTATTTCTGGGAATCGATAAAGGAAAGCTGCAAAAATTGCAATCTTTACAAAACTCTGCAGCGAGGCTCCTACTGGTCATCCCTAGAGGACAGTCAACTTCGGCTGGCATTAAATCACTTCACTGGCTACCCATCAAACAACATATTGAGTACAAATCCTTAACTCTCCTGTACAAGGCAATCCAGGGAGGCAGCGCTGAGGATCTTCAAAATCTTTTTATTACCATATGTCCCTTCCCGTGATCTCAGATCGGCCAATTTAGGCCTTATAAAAACCACTGAAATCAGGCGGGTCGGATGGGGGGGCAGAGCAATTACACACTGCGCGGCGAAGCTCTGGAACAAACTGCCACTTTTTTTAAAGCGTCAATCCAATCTCCAGCTTTTCAGGAAGAGTCTTAAAACTTGGCTGTTCACAGCCACACAGGCCTGAATCACAACGGTCTTTCCCCGCCCACACGTCACAGCGCCAAGACGCCTCGGCAATCGAGCGCTATACAAACACATAAACATAAACATAAGAGTATACGTTGCTCTGTTACTTAGTGCCCACATGCATCATTATGTTTCTAAGACTGAAAACAACAATTCTCACCTTTTTGAAAGCGCAAAACCTTTTCCTATAGGCATAACTAGTTACATGCCAGTGAAGCTAGCACACACACTCTTCCCTATTATCACCCCAAATTTTAAACAGAGCATGTTGAAAGAAATGCACCACCCTCACTATATACATGAAATTCTCAACAGCCATGAAGAATATAAATCACCATATAAACATATATGTGATTTAGTTAAAGATATATACCTTCAGGCCATCATCCCCAAAAAATATAGTTATCTGCATCTTTAAGTAAACCCAACAGTCTCATTGTACATATAACTATTTGCAACCAGAATAAAACATATCACACCATCAAAACCTATGCAACCTGGTCAAATAAGTTAAAAAACACTTAATACATACATAACAAGTATTACCACTTTATAATTTATATACAGGCACAGCACATTTTTTAAAGTTTTATTCTTCACTACATTATGTAAAGATGTTTTTATCACAAATAGGCCATCAGGAATATTTTAGGGATCCTTTATTAATGTGTCAGGTGCCTAGAATGGTCCTTAAAAGTCTCTGTATGACACATTTGAGTGATCTTAGAAGAATTAATGAAATGACCAAACCCACTGTGGTGGCACATCATCTCACTTTGGTTACTGTTAATATTCAGCCTTATATTCTGTTAGCTATGAAGGACTTTGATAGGTTTCTAATAAAATCTCAGACTTAACATCTTGCATCTCTTTAAGCTCCCCTGAGGTGAATGAGTGGTCAAGATCACTTTGTAAATGCCCATGTGACGATTTGTCGGCTCAGTTGTCCATACATGTCTTGGTTTTTTGCACATTTTACATGATACCCAGAAAAAGATGGATTGTTCTAGTGTTAAAGATTATGGAACTAAGACAATCCCGCCCTTCATTCCTGGCAATTCAGAAATTGGATAACATCTTCACTGTTGCTTACGTTACTGCTTTTTTAAATGCCGTTTTTAGATTTTGGAAATGCATTGTAATATGAATTTTAACACATACGTTTTTAATTACATGTAATTTTTCTGATATTTTTAAATTTGGATTCTGATTGTCATTTATTGATTGTACTTTATTTTTCCTTGCACAATAACTGAATAAAGTTCTTTGAATTGACTACAATACTCCTGTTTAATAATGTGAATAAAACTACCACAACTCCCAGAGTGCAAATAAAATAGATCTATCTATTTTGCACATAATGCTTAGTTATTTAAAACATTGTCATTGTTAAAGGCATTGCTCGTGGTAAAATTTCAACATTATATATACACTCTTATATACACTCTGTCAGTTACAGTTCATCTGATTTTTTTTTTCACAGCACTGTGATAGTCTTTTTAATTAAACTACCACATACATCTTCATTTCTAATGTAATTTCTAATATAATTAAAAATGTATATACATACCAGTGAAATAAGTGTGTAGATTATATTGCTCTTTCAGCTCTTTCTGGATCGTTTTGAGACTGTTAAGATTTGTAAAAACTAAGCTCACAAATGGTACACCACCCTCATAGAAAGCAACTATAAAATGGCAACCTCTTCCACTTTCCCATCTATCATCATGAGAAAGGCAGCAAATGAAATCATGTTTATTTTATTTCAGGCTACTGCTTCTCCACTTGTGAATTGGTTAGCATCTGTTAACCCCTTCCCTCTCTTTGCAAGCGAGGTTCCTGGCAGCGCATTTTCACAACATTTGGGCGATGATCGTGGAGTAATCAAAAAAAAATAACAGGTGTTCAAACCTATAGCTAGCTTAATTTTTTTTAAACTTAAATACTGACCAATAATTTATTAGACTGCCCAGAAATGGAAATTAAAGCTTGCCATTACTTAAATTGTGTTGTCATTCCTAAACTTTTTAATAAATGTTCTGCCTCTTTAACACCCTTCCCACCTATACACTCTTAGTTCTGTGTACCTAGCAGCCCAGTGGAACAAGTAGGCTACAAGTTCACAGCACATTCTAGAAGGAACATGCTACTTTCAAATGAGATGCAGCAGGAGTGCTTTATTCCACAGATTAAAAAGCATATCTATTTCAGTATAACTGTTCTTTTTTTAAACAACCAATAATAAGACTTCTTGCTAAGTTATCCAACACACTACCTAATTTCTTTTAATTTCATGCTCACAGCATGAACTCAATTATTTTTGTTTTAGACACCTACATTTTAACTGTTTTTCCTTTGGAAAACTACCTTATTCCGCTACAGCCTTCTCCTGATTACAAATGCGCCTTCACTTCAAAATATTTAGAGTATGGAGTGTGGGCCACAGCAATATCTATAGGGCTAACGAGGCTGCAAAAAAGAGAGGTATTGACAGGGACTTTGGCTTGCCAAATTGTAGAAATTACTTGGATTGGTCTGAAAGAGTTAAAGTTTTATCAGTTGTGGTCTTTAGTTAATACCATTGTAGATTGCCGAGCTCCTCGCCTCATGATTTTGCACTGTGGTGGCAATGGCCTCGCCACATTGACTGGGGTAGGGCCAGAAATCCTAACAAAAGAAGCCTTTGCAGAACTGATGTAATTTTTCCGTCACACTGTCTTGTTGTACTCTAATATATTGCCAAAGACAAAAATAGAAGTGGTCAAATCAATTGTGTCCACATATTGACAAAACCAGGAAACATTATTGCATAGGTTGTATCTATAACAATTATCGGCTTTTTGACATGCCTAGAATTTATAGAAATGATGGAGTGCTTTTTACAGATGAATATACAGAGTGTTTCTAAGTGACATCATTTAAACGGAAACAAAAGCAGACATTCAATGACCACGATCACATCCCATAAAAATATGTATAGAAATCCGTTCTGAACATTGCACTACACATTTTCCTATATACACACTTCTTTGATGTTTAAACTCATACTTCTGTGCTAAGTTTCTTTAAAAACCATTTTTCAGACCTATTTTCCATTTTTGCCATTATTCCGGATGTCGGATGACATCAGTAACTGTGACAATCGTGCATTTTCCATAATGTATCAAACACATATATCCACATGTTAAAGTTTTTACATATTAGCGGATTATTACTGTAAACCTTAAACTCATGTTTTTCAAGTGTATTTCTAAAACAATCTTTAAAGCCTATTTCCATTTTTGCCTTGAGGGCATAGATCGCAATGACGTTGGGGCATCACGCTCCCAGCAGTTACGTCACCAAAACGGAAATCAAAAGCAGGAATTCAATAACCATCACCACATTCAAAAATTATAACTATATAATGAATTCTAACCATCACAGTAAATAACTCACTGTATAATTAACTCTATAAAAGCATTTTTCAGAATCTCAATATCGCTGTAACAACATGTATTAATGATTCACTGACATATTTTTTTATATTAGCACCAATATTCGTGGTGTCACCGTGATATTTGCGATGTCCCTGTGATGGCACACGGGGACCGCGCTGGGGTCGGGGCGTCAATGCAAATATTGTACGCAATTAATAAAATCAGTTTTGGACACATAACGTGTGTAACTAGCACACCCATTTCTCAAACATAGGGTCAGAGTACCTCTACTCCTACCCCCATACTTTTCAGACTGTTGTGTCAATCCATTCACCTGAAATGTTCAGATCCAGGAGCAGTTACTGATCAATAAAATGGCAGCCGCAACTTTCTGTTATGGTTTCATCCAGCCAATCAGAGGGTTCCTGTTGGCGCGTGCATGTGAAATAAATTGTGAAACTCTCGCAAAATATCCATGACCAGAGATATCACTATAATTATTTACTTAAATTCTGCAAAAACTGCTGAGCGGATATACACTAAATAGGCAAAAGGCACTTCCTTGACCCAACATCTCCCTCCCTGCCAAATTTGGCGAATGTCCGTCCATCAGTTTGGACTGTAGGTGTGACTTAAGGTTCCTATGAGAATTAACGCACCCTTATTTTCTGCCCCTAATTCTAGGTCCCCACTGCGTTGATCACACCCAATCTTTCCACGAAAACCAAAACCAACCTTGAACATTGGTCATATGATGCCAAAGTTATAGGCAAGTCAATACATTTTTTTCTGGTGGAAAATAGGTCCTAACTATAACTACCTACTGGTGACCGCCAGTAGGTTATATATATATATATATATATATATATATATATATATATATATATATATATATATATATATATATATATATATATATATATATATATATATATATATATATATATATATATATATATATATATATATATATATATATATATTCAGTGATGTCATTTGAGATGTCATCAGTGATGTCATCAGTGATGTCATCAGTGATGTCACTAACCATGTCATGAATGATGTAATATGTGACATCATCAGCAGTGGATTGCAGGTGCGCGATATATAGTTAGCGCTTATAACTATATATGGAATTTCAATGGTTTTATGCGAGTAAAATAAGGTTTTCTGAATGCAAATCCCTAACTATATATGGCCTAAAACCAATGGTTTTTTCATTGAATTTTCAAGGTTTTGTAAATGCAAATTCCTAACTATATATGGACTATAACCTATGGTTTTTTCTGTGAATTTCAATGGTTTTTTAATAGCAAATATCAAAAGCTGTCAAATGTCAAGTACGTGATAGGTAAAAACGTTTTCGTGTTTATGCACGCTGATGTGCTTTGAACGCTGCCCCCCCCACTCCCCTCTTTTCTCTTAGTAGTACTCTCTCTTTGCAGATAGTGAACGGTAGTTAACGCAGACCTTTACCCCTGTTGTAATCCGTCGTACCTGCTTGTCTCTCCATTTGATTGATTATTATCCAAGTATTTACTGTTTTACAATTGGTTCTCTTTGGATCATTCTCTATTTACAAACAAGCACAAAGTCGCAATACTCTGTTTAGTCTTTGCAGATAGTGAAAAATCGTGTAAAAAAATAAAAGTAATCGAGCAAAATCAGTAGACCACTAAATCGATCTCTTTTTGACCTCGGTAAAATACAAACATTAGGAATAACCCTTTATGAGAAATACGAAAATAGTTAAATAAACTGAGCTCCACACCATGAGGGCTGCAAAACAGCTCGACTCCGCCACCCACACCGCCCAAAATAACGACAAACCCTATGCAAATATTATAAATATACACAACACACCAGCAAAGAAACAGAGTAAAACATTTTATTAAATAACTATTTACATAACTATTTTATACTTTTTATTGCCCGATCCGGCTAGCTCAATCGATCGAGCATGAAACTCATGCACTGATAACAAGCGTTGAGAGTTTGTAGAATGATGGCTTCAGATTTTCCACATACGGTGTAGTGGCGCGAACTGGCAGGGGGCGTTTGGATTCTACCCCTTCTCCAAATAAGATTTTCATACGTGAATGTTCGTTCATGCTTTTTGTCCCTGAGTTGCTTCCATGTCACTGCCTTACATAAATGGCATAAGTCCTGGTTGTTGAGTGCCATACTTCAGAGTTCTAAGCAGCTCTTGTAACACTGTTTAAACCTTATTTGCACCTGCTGCAGCTTCACTATTCAAAGTAAGTGGGGTCCATTTGTGGACCTGACTGCATTGGAAAACAATGTGATACGGTGCCTCCCTAAACCGCTTGACGGAGGCCCCCGAGGGGCGGTGAGATGGCGCGGACTGAGAGGGGGCGCTTGGCTCCTGCCCCCTCCCCAAGTCGTGTTCCCCTGGTGAGGCCTGAGATCGCCCCCGGCATAGGCGGCCGGCTCCCGGGGTCCGGCGGAATTTTTTGCCTTTTGAAGAATCTTCCATTCTGGACCTTGTCCCACAATCCGTTTGACCTGAAGACACGCTGTCGTGGGGCGCCCCTTTACCGTTTTAGTTGCCATTCCGCCCGCTTTTGGTACTCTGTGCCTCTTCGGCCATTCAGCTGTTTACCGCCCGCTCTTGCGACTACAACGTCTCGCTCACCATGTAGTTGAGTTGCTCCCGCTCTTAAGATTTAACCGAACTTTTTGGACTGCTGAAAGCGGTTGTATTCCGACCGCTGGTTGGTGGAGACATTGTGACTATATTCTGGACCTGCATTGTCGCGTAATGCGTCATATGACGCGACGCGTTAGCGCACCCGGAAGTGCTCCGGTGCGCAAGGCGCAGCTTCCCGGAAACGATCCAGAGGGCGCCGCGCAGCGCGTAACGTAAGCATAACAGGTCATGTGACTTGTTAATAAAACTTTTCATTGGTTCATTTTACTTTTCTTTTCCTAATTATGTAAGACTAGGTCATGTGACCTAAAAATAACACTTTTCATTGGATTAAAACATTTTTTTTCCCAAACGATGAAAGCCCCACCTTGTTTCTGGATGTTTCAGACTGAAGCTGGCGTCACCATGAGAGCACCACCATCTCGTAGCTCCGTCGTGGCCATTCCGCAAGCAATCATGGCAGCCGCTCCCCACCGGAAGCCTGCGGGAGTCGACGGCCCCCAAGACTTTTGTACAATCTTCAAGGCTGAGGGGACGCTTTCGAGAATGGAACCCAAGCCCTGGCAGACAAGCGTCCGAGTTCCAAGGTGTCCCAGGGCCATTTTACTGGACCAGGCCCAAATCCGAAGAGCCGACCGCCATTTTAAGAGTCCTGTGGAAGCCGCCTATCGCTGCACCGCAAGAGTGGGAGCAACTCAACTACATGGTGAGCGAGACGCTGTAGCCGTAAGAGCGGGCGCTAAACAGCTGAATGGCGGAAAAGGCACAGTGTAGCAAAAGCGGGCGGAATGGCGACTGAAACGATAAAGGGGCGCCCCACTACAGCAGACAAGCCTCCGCCATGTGCTTCAAAACTGCATATGTATCTCGTGATATCAAGGTTGGGCAACCAGTACACAACAAGCAGTTACGAGTCCCATTTACACCGGCGCCATTTTGGGCGTGGCCGGGCAGGTCCAGGACCTACTGAAACATAACAAATGAGGCTGACGTCTCTGAAGCAGTTGACGAACAGCAGGACATAGCAAATAAACATGAAGTCTCTAAAGCTGTTAACTCACTGCAGGACGAAACAAGTGAACCTGAAACCTCTGGAATAATTGTCGCTCAAAAGAACAACACACAAAACTCTGTAGAGCCTGAAGAAAAAAAAACAGAAGGGCACTGTAGTTTCAGACACACTTAACACTAATGACTAAACAAAGATATCGTCTGTTTATGAAGCAGTTATCATCTTGACAGAATTGACAAAGAAGTGTACAGACACCAATGCTATTAAGAAACACAAGGAAATCCTAACGCATCAGCATTCTCGGAAGAGGTTGACACAGATAACATCTTAAGGAACAAAGAAAGACCTGTTCACTCTTGACACCCCAGGTGCTGTGTATGTTGCACTATAGTGCTGCATCGAGAAAACGGGCAACCCTATTGATGTGGATTTTTCATTATTGATTATTGTAAAGAAATGGCGACTCCCCCCTTTAGCAGATTAGCTAAATGTTTGCGTAATTTAGGCATAAAAGTTATATTATTGTTGTTGTTGTTGTTATCGTTATAGTTCTGGTTAATTTAAAAAAATGGTTAAATATATTTACAGTTTTTGTTTCGTTCGTTATATTTAAATGTTAATAAAGTTTTAAAATCTAACTTTGTTGGAGTGCTATATATGTTTAAAAAATCGGGTGAATGGGGCCTTGAATCGGGTTATTGTCATGTGTGGGCTTTGCAAGTGTACTGCTACAAGATCGGACATTTCAAACTCAAATGCACGTTCTTTTTCTTACCTTTCCGAAGCATGGAGCGCAATAGCAGGCAGAGAAAGGGTGATGCACGTGTTGAACACTGCCTGGCCTGCAAATTGCTGGCAGTGCCCCCCCGCCCGCTCCTGAAAGAGGGCACACACACACCGCCGCCCCGAGTACTTCACAAATCTTTAAAAGACCATGCGCTTGTTCATGAGACTTAAATGGTTTATCACCCCTTCTAGAACCCCTGCATCGACCCTCTGACGTTTCCTGGAAGAATTAGCATGTAACACAATACCAAGCCCTGTCAGCTGAAACCCCCGAGAAATCATGGGGCATATTATCAAGGGGGTTTATTTCCGCTTTTTTGGCTTTAAAAGCCAAAAAAAAAAGAGATAAAATTATCTACCTATTACCAAGCTGTCGCTAACACCAGTTAGTGACTGCTAAAAGGAGATAGCGACCATCTTGGGCCCCGCTTTGCATATCAGTGATATTTATCACTAATGACATGCAAAGTGGGCGTGCCAAGATTTTAGCGACTGGAAACAGTCCCTAACCATCGCTATCTCCTATTACCAACTTTTGGAGATATTCGCGCTAAGCGCGAATATCTCCAAAACCTAACACCTGCCCTGAGCAGTTTTAGCCATGTTATCCAATGGGAAGTGGATAACATGGCTAAAAGCATTTGCTGGATAATGCATGAATATCGCTGACTTTTCAACGATATTCATGCATTGCGGCCGTTTTTTATCGCATTTGCGATAAACCTTGCTAATAGCAAGGTTTATGTGCGATAAAATTCGCCGAAGTGCGGCGATAATTTTTATCTCTAAACAAGTTAGAGACAAAAATTACCGCTAGTTGTTGGTAATATGCCCCCGGGTTTTTCCTTGCAGGAATCGGGAAGCGAAAGACTAGCACTGAAATCAGTAGTCTCACGCCTGAATCGGGAGGGTTGGCATGTCTGGATACTCTACAGCTGGGGCCATAAACTACATCCGCAGGGCTAGGTGATAGCCTAGGTCCGGCCTGGACAATCGGACACACCGGGGAAGAGGAGTGTCAGAGGGTGCGGTAGTGAATAGGGTGAAAGAGAGGTGTCGGGCAGGCACAGGGTGTGATTCTCAGAGAAGAGCAGCGCAGATGGGGGGAAGTATATGTCCCATGCATGAGAGAGAGAGCGGGGGTGACCAGTGCGTGGGGGAGATGCTTGCGAGGGTGGGGAGCCATGCTGAGGATCGGCGGCGTGCAGAGAGTGGCCCTGGTCAAGGCATCTAAAATGGCTGCCGTGCACGACAAAATTGTGGCATTGGACAAAAACGCAAGATGGCGCAGACAATGTTTATCAATAAGGATTAATTTATAACAAAATATTTACTCGCAGTGACAAAATGGTGGTCAACACTTCCTGATTTCCATCGAATCGAACGTTAACAAACGTCACGCAGCAAAAAAAAAAAAAAAAAGCTCACGCACAGAGCAGTTTTTAGCCATGTTATCCAATGGAAGGTGGATAACATGGCTAAGAGCATTTGCTGGATAATGCATGAATATCGCTGACTTTTCAGCGATATTCATGCATTGTGGCCGATGTGCGGCGATAATTTTTGTCTCTAAACAATTAAAACGAAGCACAAAATGGCGAATTCCCGTTTCGCTACCAGTTTGCGGCCCAGTTCGCGGCCCGTGAAGCGCTTCTACCGTGAAAAATCATTTTTTTTTATTTTCCCCACGGGACCCTTTAATAACCCCAACAACATTCCTAGGGGGTCAAGAGGGGTATACCTTGCCCCCTTTCAATAAATTCCCCCTTCGTTATTCACCTCTTCTTCTCTCTCGATCCTACCGAGAAATAAGATGGCGGCCGCTCCGGACTGTTTAGAATGTTGACAGACACCGGAGAGCCAATCAGCTTTCTGCGCGCAAAGTTCCGTTTCGCGAAAAGTAAGCGGACCGGATCGCTGCCCGGAGCGCTGTTACAGATATATATCTTGTTTTTGAACGTTAATTTCTCAAAAACTACTGGAGCACATATATTGAGACCTAGCAAAGGCACATCGGGCTAACAGTCCCTACAATTTTGCCAAGTTTCGTGCAAATCCATTCAGCCGTTCGAGCTAAAAGTGAGTCCAACCGCCCTATGGAAAAATGAATGGGAAAAACGCGTTTTGGGACCCCCCTTTTTTCTCAGCCCCCCCTTGACGAAACCCCACCAAATTTTCAGGGGCTGCTCAGAAACAAAATGTGCCATTTTCCTGAAGATTTCAGCCGATTCCGTCCTCAATCGCCAAAGTTATTAGACATAGAATTTTCAAAAATCCCATAGGGAATTAATCCTAACTATATATACCTACTGGCGATAGCCAGTAGGTAATATATATATATATATATATGTATATTCACTTAAAAAACCATAGGTTTCAGGCCTTATATAGTTAGGAATTAGCATTTTAAAAACCTTGCAAATTCACTTAAAAAACAATAGGTTTCAGGCCTTATATAGTTAGGAATTAGCATTTAAAAAACCATTGAAATTGCTCCTATATAATTAGTTGTACTAACTATATGTTGCGCACCCGCAATCCACTGCTGATGATGTCACATATTACATCATTCATGACATGGCCAGTGACATCACTGAGGACATCACTGATGACATCTCAAATTACATCACTGATGACATCACTGATGACATCTCATTTGACATCACTGATGACATAACTGATGACATCATCCACTGACTGTGTGTTTCTGTAAAGTTTAAATATGTTTTACATATTGAAGAATGAGTGGATGTATAAGTGTCTGGAAGAAGGATTTAGTAGGTGTGTGACTGACTGTATGAGTGAGTGATTAAATGTATCTTACTAAATGCATGGGTTAGTGACTAAACTGTCTGAATGTGTGCATCAGTATGTCTGTTGTTGTGTAAGCTGATGCATGTGTTGATCAGTAGCTATATGAGTGGCTATATGGGTTATTGATTGGTTGCCTAAGTATTTGACTGGAAGACTGAGTGTGTGTGTGGGTGGCTGGGAGGTGTGTGACTGTGCATAGATGTGTGAGAAGTTGATTCACTAGGTGTATGAGTTCAAGAGTGTATGTGGAAACAGCTATATGGGCGGTTGACTGTGTGCATGGGTGTGTTGGTGAGTGAATGGATATCTCAGTGTTACATGTGCAAGTGAGTAGATATGTAAAACACAGTGCATGTGAGAGTTGGCATATATAAATGAATATACATGAGAGCCAGTGAATGTGAGAGTGGCTATATGGATCATTGTGTACTTGTATCAGTGATTGTATAAGAGAGTAAGTATGTGTTAGTATATGTTTGAATAAGTAAGGTGTTGTGTGTATAACTGTATAGTTGAGGGAATGGAAGTGTGATATATTCTTTGCATGACTGACTAGGTGTGTGAGTAACTCCATGGATGAGTGGCAGTGTGTGAGTGTCTGTATAGGTGTATGAGTGCATATGATAGTGTTGTATTGATGAGTGACTGTATGTATGAGTGATTCTTGGGTGAATGAGGGAATGTGTGTGTAGACCTAGGAATCAGTGAGTGCGTATGTAGTAACTGGTATTGGTGTGTCAATGGTTTCAAGAATGGTAGTCTGTATTTAACACTGGGTGTATCAAAGGTTATATTAGAGTGTGAGGAGGTGCATTTTATTATCACATGAATGATATCATCAGTGATGTGATCAGTGATGTCACATGAGATGTCATCAGTGATGTCATCAGTGATGGTATTTGAGATATCATCATTGATGTCACTGACCATGTCATGAATGATGTAATATGTGACATCATCAGCAGTGGATTGCCGGTGCGCGAAATATAGTTAGTACAACAAACTATATAGGAGCAATTTCAATGGTTTTTAAAATGCGAATTCCTAACTATATAAGGCCAGAAACCTTTTGTTTTTTAAGTGCATTTGCTAGGTTTTTAAAATGCTAATTCCTAACTATATAAGGCCTGAAACCCATGGTTTTTTAAGTGAATTTGCAAGGTTTTTTAAATGCTAATTCCTAAATATATAAGGCTTGAAACCGATGGTTTTTTCAGTGAATTTGCAAGGTTTTTAAATGCTAATTCCTAACTATATCAGGCGTGAAACCTATATTTTTTTTTCAATAAATTTCAAAGGTTTTGTAAATGCTAATTCTATTAGCGGATAACGTTTATATATGTTATTACCCTTCTGGGACCACATGAGCACTCGTGAGCAAGCGTCCAAGGCTGCGAAACGCGTTGGGTGTGATCGCTTGGAAATAAATTCACTTTAAATGCAAATTGGGCCTCGACTTGTTGTCTTGTAAGCAGTTGGAGACAGCGTTTCTGTGGATGTAGAGGGACTTAGTTTCGTCAAACTTGTGGTATATATATATATATATATATATATATATATATGTCGGAAAGGTTTCCCCACTCGATAAATCAGAGGAAACACAAAAGACTCGCACTCCGGGGTCCGTGTGAAAATTCATTTATTGGCGACGCGTTTCGACCAGACGGTCTTCTTCGTTAGCCAGCCAGATATATACATATATATATATATATACCCTCGTTGTGGTCTGTACCTGGTCTGTGTTTGAGCACGGTTGCTGGCACTTCAGGATTGTGAATTCATATATATATATATATTCACTGAAAAAACCATAGGTTATAGACCATATATAGTTAGGAATTAGCATTTACAAAACCTTATTTTACTCACACAAAACCATTGAAATTCGCATATATAGTTAGTTGCACTAACTATATATCACGTACCCGCAATCCACTGCTGATCATGTCACATATTACATCATTCATGACATGGTCAGTGACATCACTGATGACATCACTGATGAAATCTCAAATGACATTACTGATGACATCACTGATGACATCTCAAATGACATCACTGATGACATCACTGATGACATCACTGATGACATCACTGATGACATCACTGATGACATCTCATCTTACATTACTGATCACATCACTGATGACATCATTCATGTGATAATACGATGAACCTTTTCAGACTCTAATATAACCTTAGATACACTCAGTATAAACAGACACTCACAGAATGTCACTCATCCATGGAGTTACTCACACACCTAGTCAGTCATGCAAAGAATCAATCACACCTCCATTTCCTCAACTATACAGTTATACACACCTTACTTATTCAAACATATACTAACACATATTTACTCTCTTATACAATCCCTAATTCAAGTTTACAATGATCCATACATCCACTCACACATTCACTGGCTCTTATGCACAGTTATTTATTTATGTCAACTCTCACATGTACTGTGTTTTACATATGTACTTACTTTGACATGTAGCACTGAGATATCCATTCACTCACCAATACACTCATGCACACAGTCAACCGCCCATACAGCTGTTTCCACATGCACTTTTGAACCCATACATCTAGTGAATCAACTGCTCACACATCTATGCACAGAGTCATACACCTCCCAGCCACCCACACACACACTCAGTCTCCCATACAAATACTTGGGCAACCAATCAATAACCCATATAGTTACTCATATAGCTACTGATCAACACATGCAGCAGTTTACAGAACAACAGACATAATGATGCACAAATTAAGACAGTTTAGTCACTAACCCATGCACTCAGTGAGACACATTTAATCACTCACTCATACAGTCAGTCATGCACCTACTTAATCCTTCATCCAGACACTTATACATCCACTCATTCTTCAATATGTAAGACATATTTTAACTTTACAGAAACATACAGTTACTGGATGTTGTCATCAGTGATGTCATTAGTGATGTCATTTGAGATGTCATCAGTGATGTCATCAGTGATGTCACTGACCATGTCATGAATGATGTAATATGTGACATGACCAGCAGTGGATTGCGGGTGCGCGATATATAGTTAGTGCAACTAACTATATATGCGAATTTCAATGGTTTTGTGTCTGGTACGTGAACCGGGGCGCTAACCGGGACGCTGTCACAGTTATATATATTTTTTTGAACGTTAATTTCTCAAAATCCACTGGAGCACATATCTTGAGACCTAGCAAAGGCACATCGGGCAAACAGTCTCTACAATTTTGCCAAGTTTAATAGAAATCCATTCAGCCGTTCGAGCTAAAAGTGAGTCCAACCGCCATTTTCCTGAAAATTCCAGCCAATTCCGTCCATCAACGCCAACGTTATTCAACATAGAATTTTCAGAAATCCCTATTCAAAAAAATCCTAACTATATATACCTACTGGCGACCGCCACTAGGTAATATATATTTATATATATATATATATATTCAATGAAAAAACCATAGGTTATAGACCATATATAGTTAGGGATTAGCATTTAAAAAACCTTACTTTATTTGCACAAAACCATTGAAATTCCATATATAGTTAGTTGCACTAACTATATATCGCGGACCCGCAATCCACTGCTAATGATGTCACATATTACATCATTCATGACATGGTCAGTGACATCACTGATGACATCACTGATGACATCTCAAATGACATCACTGATGACATCACTGATGACATCTCAAATGACATCACTGATGACATCACTGATGACAACACCCAGTGACTGTATGTTTCTGTAAAGTTAAAATATGTCTTACATATTGAAGAATGAGTGGATGTATAAGTGTCTGGATGAAGGATTTAGTAGGTGCATGACTGACTGTATGAGAGAATGATTAAATGTGTCTCACTGAGTGCATGGGTTAGTGATTAAAGTGTCTTAATTTGGCAATCATTATTTATGTTGTTCTGTAAACTGCTGCATGTTTAAATCAGTAGCTATATCAGAAACTATATGGGTTATTGAATGGTTGCCCACGTATTTGTATGGGAGACTGAGTATGTGTGTAGGTGGCTGGGAGGTGTATAACTCTGTGCATAGATGTGTGAGCAGTTGATTCCCTAGGTGTATGGGTTCAAAAGTGCATGTAGAAACAGCTGTATGGACAGTTGACTGTGTGCATGAGTATATTGGTGAGTGAATGGATATCTCAGTGCTACATGTCAAAGTAAGTACATATGTAAAACACACTCCATGTGAGAGTTGACATATATAAATAACTGAACATAAGAGCCAGTGAATGTGAGAGTGGCTGTATGAATCATTGTGAACTTGTATCAAGGATTGTATAAGAGAGTAAATATGTGTTAGTATATGTTTGAATAAGTAAGGTGTGTATAACTGTATAGTTGAGGAAATGGAGATGTGATTGATTCTTTGCATGACTGACTAGGTGTGTGAGTAACTCCATGGATGTGTGACAGTCTGTGAGTGCCTGTTTACACTGAGTGTATCTATGGTTATATTAGAGTCTGAAGATGTATTATCACATAAATGATATCATCAGTGATGTAATCAGTAATGTCAAATGAGATGTCAGTGATGTCATCAGTGATGTCATTTGAGATGTCATCAGTGATGTCATCAGTGATGTCACTGACCATGTCATGAATGATGTAATATGTGACATCATTAGCAGTGGATTGCGGGTCCGCGCTATATAGTTAGTGCAACTAACTATATATGGAATTTCAATGGTTTTGTGCAAATAAAGTAAGGTTTTTTAAATGCTAATCCCTAACTATATATAGTCTATAACCTATGGTTTTTTCATTGAATTTTCAAGGTTTTGTAAATGCAAATTCCTAACTATATATGGTCTATAACCTATGGTTTTTTCTGTGAATTTCATTGTTTTTTTTAAAGCTAATATCTATAGCTGTGAAATATATCCTTTATTAAGTGACGTATCACGTAGCCCGTGAGACGCCTCATGATGCATCGCATAACCGTGACGTATCGTCTCTGCAGCGCAAACCAAACCCAAAACGTAAGCGCGCCAGAACACGCTTAAAGATATATATATATTTTTTTAACCTTAATTAGACAAAATCCACACGTGCACATATCACAAACGTTCAAAAAACACAATATGTCGGACTCCCGTTACGCTGCCGGTTAACTGCCCAGTTAACGTACCAGGAAGCACCTTTACCGCGAAAAATCGCAATTTTTTTTTTCTTTTGCCCCGCAGGGAACTTTAATAGCCCCCTCATCAATCCTAGGGGTTCAGGAGGGGTCTGCCTTACCCCTTTCATTCATTTACACCTTTTTTTTTTTCCACCTCTTGTCTCTCGATCCCACAGAGAGACAAGATGGCGGCCGCTCCAGACTGTTTACAATGATAACAGCCAATCAGCTTCTCCTCAGACTCCCGTTACACTGCAGGTTAGCTTCCCGGTTAGCTGCCCGGTTAGCTACCCGGTTCGCGTACCAAGACGCGTCTCTACGGCGAAAAAATCGGATTTTTTTTTTTTGGCCCCGCGTGGCTTTATAATATCCCCCTCATCAATCCTAGGGGGTCAGAAGGGGTCTACCTTGCCCCCTTTCCTTCATTTCCCCGTTTGTTTTGGCCTCCTCTTGTCTCTCGATCCTACCGAGAGACAAGATGGCGGCCGCTCCGGACTGTTTAGAATGTTGACAGACACCGGAGAGCCAATCAGCTTCGCTTCGCAAAGTTCCGATACGCGAAAAGTTCGCGAACCGGAGCGCTACCCGGAGCGCTGTTACAGATATATATCTTGTTTTAAACGTTAATTTCTCAAAATCCACTGAAGCACATATATTGAGACCTAGCAAAGGCACATCGGGCTAACAGTCCCTACAATTTTGCCAAGTTTCGTGGAAATCCATTCAGCCGTTCGGGCTAAAAGTGAGGCCAACCGCCCTATGGAAATTAACATGGGAAAAACGCGTTTTGGGACCCCCCTTTTTTCTCGGCCCCCCCTTGACGAACCCCCCCACCCAAATTTTCAGGGGCTGCTCAGAAACAAAATGTGCCATTTTCCTGAAAATTTCAGCCAATTCCGTCCACAAACGCCAAAGTTATTAGACATAGAATTTTCAAAAGTTCCATAGAGAAAAAATCCTAACTATATATACCTACTGGCTATCGCCAGTAGGTAATATATATATATATATATATATATATATATATATATATATATATATATATATATATATATATATATATATATATATATATATATATATATATATATATATATATATATATACATATATATATATATATATATATATATATATATATATATATATATTACCAACTGGCGGTCGCCAGTAGGTAGTTATTGTTAGAATTTTTTTCAATGTTAAATCTCAAAATTCTATTTGGAATAACTTTGGCGCCGGTTGACGAATCTGTCTGAAAATTTCCTCAAAATGGCATCGCGGAGCTCCGGTCCTTCCCTGAAAGTTTGGGGGGGATGCGTCAAGCGGGGGCCGAGATAAAAGGGGGTCCCAAAACGCGTTTTCCCCATGTTAATTTCCATAGGGCGGTCGATTTCACTTTTAGCCCGAACGGCTGAATGGATTTCCACCTAATTTGGCAAAATTGTAGGGACTGGTAGCCCGATGTGCCTTTGCTATGTCTCAAGATATGTGCTCCAGTGGATTTTGAGTAATTTAGGTTAAAAAAAATATATATATCTAGAGCCGCGCCCCGGTACGCGCACCGGGGAGCGCTCAAAGCGCGCCACGTGACTTGCGTACGCAAAGCTGATTGGCTCTCGGGTGTCTGTAAACATTCGAAACAGTCCGCAGCGGCCGCCATCTTGTACCTCGGTAGGATTGAGGTGGTAAAAATCAAAGGGGGAAATGAGCAAAAGGGGGCAGGGTACACCCCCCTGACCCCCTAGGTTTGATGTGGTGGTCATAAAAGGGCCGTACGGGGCAAAAAAAAAATTGTTTTTATGATTTGCGCGGGGGAGTGCCCTGTACGCGCACCGGGGAGCGGACAGGGGAGCGTACGATTGAGAAAAAGAATGACACTTTTTAAAAAAAAAAATAGCATTTTTTTATAAATTGGAGGTAGTTCTGAAAAGAACTTTTTTTGTTTTTGTTGTTTTATATTTTTTTATACTTTTTGAAACGATTTTATATTTTTGGGGGATTTTTTACAGGGGAAAAACAAAAACAGGGATTCAAAAAATGCTCAACAGGAGCAAAAAAATGAGAAAATTTAGGGACAGGGAGAGCATTGGTGTTCCTGTCTCTTTATTGCAATGAGTTCAACGCTCTGCTTGCCATAACAGAGTAGTTCGTCACAGTCCACGCTTAAAAATGTTATGCCTGCAAAAACCGGCTGGACGTTAGGGACCATTCTTGCACGTGTTGAACCTGAAGGTGTTGCTCCACCAGTGGAGGTGCTGCTGCCATCTCTTCGTGCCCTCTCTGCCAGCTCCCTGACACTCTCCCTGGAATAATTTTTTGGGTGTCTTCTTTTGACATGCCTAATTAAATTGGCATTTCCAAAGCTGTATTTTTTTAGAGGATTGCCTCTGGATAAAATACTTCCACATATTTTACATGTTACCTTACTTGCATTAACTTTTTTTTGTCCTTCAGGGATGTCATAAAATTTCCAGATGAAGTGGTTCTTTGTTTTCTGGTGAGGAGGGTCCTCTTGCACAAATCCATCTGAATCACTGCTGGATGACTCCCTTGCAGCCATTGCTGTAGATCAGGAAAGTAATGAGTTGAAAATTCACAAAACACCTCTTGCTCTCTCCAAGTGCAAATCAATAGTGAGAGAAATGGGTGGGTTTCTCTAAATTTAGAAAAAAATAATTATTGAACCAATGAAAAGTGTTATTTACAGGTCACATGACCATGGGCTTCATCATTATGAAACCAAAACTGTTATGAACCAATGAAAAGTGTTATTTTCTGGTCACATGACCCGACGCGCTTACGCGACGCGCCCCGGGGCGCGGCCAGGGGCGCGCCGCGTAACCATGTCAGACGCCTACGTTGCGCGATCGTATTCGCTCGAGTGCTTCTGGGTGCGCTTACGCCGTGCGTATCACGCGGACGCGGCTACGCGATACGTCACGATCATGTTTCCGTTCGCCATATTGGCGCTCTCGGGACGCTCCCCGGAGCGCGCCCCGGGGCGCTTTATAGAAGTACTCTTTTCGGGGCACTCCCCGGGGCGCGCACCGGGAGCGCTCCAAAAAAAAAAAATGGGAAAATTGTAGGGATAGGTAGCCCTATTCTGAAGTGCTTTTTACGAAAATTAACTTTGGAAAAATATGTATTGTGCTACATTGGGCTTTATATATGCCAAAATGTAGCCCAAATGTAGCCCAATGTAGCCCAATGTAGCCCAAAGATGGCCACCAGAGACAAAAAAAAAATATAGCTCAAATATAGCCCAACTGTAGCCCAATGACAGAATGTATCAGAGTGTTCTAAACAACTAGAACGCTAACAGTCTTACTTATAAAGTGAGACTTATAGTTAGGAATTAGCATTAACAAAACCTATGAAATTCACTGAAAAAACCATTGGTTTCAGACCAGTTATAGTTAGGAATTAGCATTTAAAAAACCAATGAAATTCACTGAAAAAAACATAGGTTTCACACCAGTTATAGTTAGGAATTAGCATTTAAAAAACCTATTAAATTCACTAAAAAAACCATAGGTTTCACATCAGTTATAGTTAGCTGGAAATTTTACTGACATAAAACCATTGAAATTCCACGTTATAGTTAGTTGGACTCACTATAACTTGCGCGTGTAATGCACTGCTGATGACGTCACATATTACATCACTCATGACATGGTCAGTGACATCACTCATGACATCACTCATGACATCATCCTTGTGACAGAGTGACAGACCTCCTTTCACTGTAATGTAACCCATGAAACACATATTGAAAAATATGAATTAAAAATTCTTTACAAATGGAGATACCCATACCAGTTACAACAACCAATTCAATAATTCCACCATCTATATACACATTCACTCATTCACCAACAGTTCTATATAGTCACTCATACATATATACACTCATCATATGTAGTGATACACCTATACATCCTGTTACACACCGACAGTCATCCAAAAGTTACTCACACACATACTCACACATGCAAATAAACTATTGAACATCCATTTATTTGCATATACAGCTATACACACACTACCACCTTACTTCTAAGGAAACTTACATATACTTACTCTCTTAAACAATCACTTATAGAAACACATAATTATTTAAACATGAACTCTTTCAATCTCTCACTCTCACATATACTCACTCATATACATCAATACTCACATACACTAGATTAAAGCATATGTAGTTACTGATAAAGACACTAATGAGACAGTCATTCACTCACTAACACACGCATATACACACTCATCCACCCATACAGTCCTGCACATATGCCGTCTTCCAAAAACATACAAACAGTGAGTCAGTCATTGATGCATCTATGTGCTAAGTAACATTCCCACCAAACCATACAGACACTCATACTGATACTAAAAAAACATCTAATAATCTATATACACACATATGTAGCTACTCACCAACCCATGCAGCCATCTATACACAAAGTGAAACACTGATACATATATTTAAATATTTAAACATTAATCGTTAATATATGTATTCACTAAGATACACTTAATAAGCCAGTTAATCAATCATTTCTTTTAAAAAAAACATCCATTTACACACTTATTTAAACATTTATTGTTCCATCGACCTTTACATATACATATATAAAATATATTTATTTTTCAGAAAGCCACACATTCACTGGATGGTGTCATCAGTGATGTCATGAGTGATGTCACTGACTATGTCATGAGTGATGTAATATGTGACGTCATCAGCAGTGCATTACACGCGCAAGTTATAGTGAGTCCAACTAACTATAACGTGGAATTTCAATGGTTTTATGTCAGTAAAATTTCCAGCTAACTATAACTGATGTGAAACCTATGGTTTTTTTAGTGAATTTAATAGGTTTTTTAAATGCTAATTCCTAACTATAACTGGTGTGAAACCTATGGTTTTTTCAGTGAATATATATATATATATATATATATATATATATATATATATAACATTTCTATGGCAAAATGAAACCCCTCATTTTGTTCCTTTGCAAATTAAATGTTTTAAGTGTTAACACTTTATTCCAATCAAGATGACTTCAGGTGTGCCATACTTTTGTCATAAGTAAGACTGTTAGCGCTGTAGTTGTTCTTTAGAACACTCTGGGACATTCTGTCACTGGGCTATAGTTGGGCTACATCTGGCTGATATTTGGGCTACATTTGTTCTTTTTTGTCTCTGGTGGCCATCTTTGGGCTACATTGGGCTACATTGGGCTACATTTGGGCTCTAACATATATATAGCCTAATGTAGCCCAATATATATTTTTCAAAGTTAATTTTCGTAAAAACCACTGGAGCATATATCTTGAGACATAGCAAAGGCACATCGGGCTACCAGTCCCTACAATTTTGCCAAGTTTTGTGGAAATCCATTCAGCCGTTCGAGCTAAAAGTGAGTCCAACCGCCCTATGGAAAACTCAATGTTAAAAACATGTGTTGGGACCCCACTTTTTTCTCGGCCCCCGCTTAACGAAATCCCCCCAAACTTTCAGGGGACGCTCAGAAACAAAATGTGCCATTTTCCTGAAAATGTCAGCCAATTCCGTAGATCAACTCCAAAGTTATTCAACATAGAATTTTCAGAAATCCCGATTCAAAAAAATCCTAACTATATATACCTACTGGCGACCGCCAGTAGGTAATATATATATTGTCTCAAAACTCCACGGTCTCCCAGGAAAATGGGCCGCACTCGATTCAGGTTGCTTAATAGCATATTGAGCGGTCTTGGCTTTTGACCGCAGGAGCTACACACCACAAAGGAGCGCCGTGTGGACTTGGAAATCAAAAGCCACAAGTGTTGATATATATATATATATATATATATATATATTAAGTTCCACAACTCCTCCGAGGTTGCCGGGACTCCAGGACAGCGGTGCACCCCAGGGTCGGAGGTTGCCCTGTCTTGCAATAACAGTTTCCCAAAGCACAAAAAATGCTGATGCACTCCACTCCAAAGACGCATTACCACTCCATGGTTGTGTTTGCAAAAAAAGCGGGTTTATTTAATTAATGATTTTAAGCATGGTATATCAAGATTGATGGAAAAAACACCCAACGCGTTTCGACGAAGAGCTCGTCTTGGTCACGGGAAACACCCACGTCTCATGCAATTCATTAAATAAAGTTCATACAAAGTGACATCACACACAAAAGGGTAATCAACATAGGTGAAGGACTTCACATTGTGTATCATTGCAAGCAGCAGCCATCTTAGAAAGGGGTTTTCTATAGGTAACATCTATTAAGCGATATCTTGGTTTTGTAATACACAAATAAATTGTACACCATTTAAGTTCATGGCAACGAAATAACCGCCTTGATAATATCAGGCATCAGGGACTAGCATCTAGACTTTTATCTATTAAGCGATATCTTGGTTTTGTAATACACAAATAAATTGTACATCATTTGAGTTCATGGCAACGAAATAACCGCCTTGATAAAATCAGGCATCAGAGACTAGCACCTAGACGTTTGTAATTCACATAGCAGTCGCGAGCTCTTCGTTGAAACGCGTTGGGTGTTTTTTCCATCAATCTTGATATACCATGCTTAAAATCATGAATTAAATAAACCCGCTTTTTTTGCAAACACAACCATGGAGTGGTAATACGTCTTTGGAGTGGAGTGCATCAGCATTTTTTGTGCTTTGGGAAACTGTTATTGCAAGATAGAGCAACCTCCGACCCTGGGGTGCCCCGCTGTCCTGGAGTCCCGGCAACCTCGGAGGAGGTGTGGAACTTAATTGCAAAGTGAGCCAGTTGACCGCACTGCCGAGCGCCGTGTTTGTTGATGTGTCCGTGGTAACGGCGATTGCGAGTAAAACTGTTTGGCGGGAATTGAACTCTAACCTGAAACCTGTGGCGGCGGAAGAATCGAAGAAACGAAGCGCTGATTACTATGCGCGTGTAACAAGTGGCTGTCCCCGGTTTCCGTAGGGTGAGTTCCATGAGATACTTTGTTTCTATTTTTTGCCAGCTGTAATAAACTCGCAGTGCTGTTTTTGAAGTACACGCAGCATACAATCTATTGTAAAGCGCCGTGAACGGCAGCGCCACTTTTCCCTGCCCACTTTCCGGTTCACTGTTTAACTGGTACGTGGCAGCGGGCCCTCCATTTTTACCAACGAATATCAAAGACTTAACGATATTCCTGTTTGCACACCGGGTTAACGAATAAGAACTTTAAGTATGCATGGATAATAGGTGCATGGCACCTTAAATATTGAGCATGATGGATGATGAAACTGAGTCACGCAGGAGGCTGAGAGCGCAGTCTATGTTTCTACAACAAAACAAGCAGTCGTCGAATAAAGAACAGCCAACAATTCCGACCACAACCATGAATAAATATAAAAAATTAGAGAAATTAGAGAAATTCTAAACGTCATCAGCAGTGCATTGCGGGCGCGCCAGTTATAGTTAGCTGAACTAACTATAACGGGGGAATTTCAAAGATTTTGTATGAGAGAAATGCCCAGCTAACTATAACATGTGTGAAACCTATGGTTTTTTCAGTGAATTTCTAAGTTTCTTTAAATGCTAATTCCCAACTATAACGTGGCTGAAACTTATGTTTTTTTCAGTAACTTTCTAAGGTTTTTTAAATGCTAATTCCTAACTATAACGTGGCTGAAACCTATGGTTTTTTCAGTGAATTTCTAAGGTTTTTTAATTGCTAATTCCTAACTATAATGTGACTGAAACCTATGGTTTTTTCAGTGAATTTCTAAGGTTTTTTAAATGCTAATTCCTAAATATAACGTGCCTGAAACCTATGTATTTTTCAGTGAATTTCAAAGGTTTTGTAAATTATAATTTTAAAATGTACTAATTATTACATTTCTTTCTTTTTATAGTAATTTCCTACCTTTTTATTATAAATACTTATATTTATTACATTTTTAAAGTTACTTTTCATATTTTTAATGTAAAATAATAACAAAAGTAAATTCAAAAAGAATGCACTGCTATGAAACTGCCTGGGTCATTTTGTAAGTGTTTGTTAGAGGCAGAATTATCAACAACCTTGTGCCTCTTTCACACCGCCGTTGCATCACTTTTCTGATGAAGCGGTGGTGCAAAAGATGCGCCATGGTATGTGGTATTTAGAATGTGACGTATCTGGGAGGTGCGACACATTGTAAATCCTTGTACCAGAAGGAGACATTCCTACATGGGGGGGTGGGGGGGGGCGGGGGCGTTCCAGCGTAGGTAAACCTCCTAAAAGTGGCTGACTGAAATCTCCAAGATTTCACTTTGTCACTTTTGGACTTTTGGGCTGATGCTGTATCAAAACCCTGCACTACCTTGAAGCAGGTGTAAGGATTGACACAACAGTCTGAGCATAGGGTCCCCAGAGCATTGCTGAAGATGCGTTGCACTTGAAACACAACTCAAACAATGCACCACCATTACAGCACAGATACATCACATATATGTGCCATTTTTGTTCCATGGTACACCATATTGTAAATATGGCACATCAATGGTGGTGGTGTCACGGAGCACAATAACCGACATATTCCTGGGGATATACCAGTTATTGTATATGTGCCGATTAGTGTTTTAATATAGTGAATGGATTACTACATACCGATGAATGAGTCACTACAAAACTAGAAAACAACAGTGACAGAGTGTTTGGTGGAAGTGTATGGATACAAACTGGTAAATTGAACATATAAAACACAAATTTGCAAGTACATAGAAGACTGCAGACATTGTCTATAAGGGTTTGAAGCAGTCTATGCCCTAAGGCCTATTTTACTGCATGAGTACTTAGGTAGTGAGTGGATGATTACAGTTCTGAAAGGAAAGAACCTGATTGAATTTATAACATCCTCAGTTTTACCACAGTATACAGATAAACACATACTGCTGAATGGCTCACTACAATAATGAAACAGTAGTGTGAGAATGTTTGCTGGAAGTATAAGGATACACATTGAAGAATCGAACGTATAAAACAAAATGTTGCTGGTGCTGTAGAACAGTGCATGCACAGTCTATAGAGGTTTAAAACAGCCTATAGACTAAGGCCTCTTTTAATCCATGAGTATCTAGATACTGACTGGATCATTACACTTCTGCAAAGAAAGTTCCTCAGTAAATTTATCACAGCTTCAGTTTTACCATGGTACAATGGAAAACAACATACTGCTGACTGGCTCACTACAATACTAAAACAGCAGTGTCAGAGTGTTTGGAAGAAGTCTAAGGATACAGACTGTGGAATTGAAGGTATAAAACACAAGTTTGCAGGTGCATACAAAACTGCATGTATACTCCATATGGATTTTAAGCAATCCATACCCTCAGACCCACTTTGCATATTTTAAATCAATACAAACATTTAAAGAATATATAACTGATCCTATAAGTGCTTCACTTTTAGTACAATAAATACATTAGTAGATAGTGCTCAAACCTTTATTATTTTTAAACAATACATTTCTTCCATTAACATCTCATAATTTAACACACATTCCAATAGAAGTTCATCAGATATATCATTCAGATAAATTCCCTCGTTAGCAGTTTGTGAATTAATTTGTTTTAAACTTTCAACATAATTTAATACTTCCAGAAAATCTCCATCAAAGCTTTTGTCTTCGAAATCACACGTCACGTCTGCAGCACTAATTTCCCCTTCTTCACTGTCATTGCCTGTGACAGATACGATTACTTCTTCAATTATACTCAAGATAATATTCAAAATCTCCTCAGTATGAGGCTGTCTCTTTCCATAATTTTTCTTTTATGTTCTTGCTCCTTGTATAAAAATATAAACAGATACTTTTATCACTTTTCGTAATACATAATACAAACTACCGTTTTCACCTATTTTGGCCTTCAAAAAATACTATATAAATACTATTATCTAACAACATTCCATTGGTGGAGTTTTAGTCCTTTGCAAAGTTATATGAATATAATTACTTATAAGGATATCCTGTTCTTGGCTTTTCTTAGATTTTGAAACCAGACACTCCTTATGACTATAGGAAAAGACTCAGGCTGTTATAGTAAAAAACACTACTAAAAAATTTAGAATATGTCCATTCACCTTACCCATTCCAAAATACTAAATGTGTTTTACTAATATACAAAAGATACTATTCATTGTCCAGAATAACACTGTGTATCTGTGTATATTTAGACATAATTATCACACTACTTTTTGAATACTTCATGTGTTTACTCTATCTCTATTCCTCAGACAACTCAAGACCTGGCTGTTCGAGCAGTAGCGGACCCCTTCCCCCAAGCGCCTTGAGACCCTTCCGGGTGAGTAGCGCGCTATACAAATGCTGTGATTGATTGATTGATTGATTGATTGATTGATTGATTGATTGATTGATTGATTGATCTAAAACTTAGGCTAATCCTACTAACTACCTACCCCTTCGACTTTCGAACTAGCCTCTCCTCTAGTATTTATCTGCAACCTTGTACCTTGCGGTTCTTTATTTTTATCACTGCTTATAACCTATAATTACCTAACATTCATTAACCTTAGCCTCTCAGTTTATTGTCTAATTTTTATATTATTAATTTCCTTGTGTTCTTCTACTAACCTTTCTTTATGCAGTTGCTTGTTATCTATTCTGTCAATCCTTGAATATCTTGTGTTTTTCACTAATGTTCCTTCTTAATTCCAAAGTCTTACTAGTATTTCTTACTCAATGTGTTCTTTTCCCTTAAGACCTTGCTTAACACGAATGTTATCGTTTCTTGTCTTAAGTTAGAGAAAAAATACATTGACTGAGTACATTCAATATTGTCTATAATGTCAGGAAAGTTTACTTACTCAGTAACTTGTCATACAACGCTCTTTAACTCTCACAGAAATATTCGCACTTTCTCTTCAGAAATGTCTAAGGAGCAATTGAAAATGGATCTGAACTCCGGAACGTCTTCGGTGAAGTGTGCACTCGTTAGTGAGTGGGCGCCTCACCAAGGATTCCCCACAGGTGTGTGGTAAACGAATAGACCACCACTGCATCTTTTAGCTGCGGCCCGTGGAGGGAGTTGCAATGGGACAGGCAGGTGAGGCAGAGGAGGGGCAGTGTGGGGGGGTGGGAAACAACGGAACCTGGATGATTGCAAGTAAGTAAACAATTAAATTAATAAAACGAAATTCGTAGCGCGCCCTGCATTGCAAAATGCGATGCAGGGCACGGAACGAATTTTTTGTATTAATTTAATTGTTTACTTGCCTACAATCATCCAGATTCCGTTGTTTATCACCCCCACCCTGCCCCTCCCCCGCCCCACCTGTCCCACTGCAACACCCTCCACGGGCCGCGTCTGTGCTTGATAATACGCCCTTGTTAGTTCCCATAGAAGCCAAGGTTAACCCCAGAACAAAAAAAATAAATTTTATTGAGAATATTCAGGTACAAAAAAGAAAATCCATTACATATAACTTTCATTTTCATGCTATTATATCATTTACACTTGGCGCATATAATAGATACAATAAGTCCCGCAATTAGCGTCAATTTTTAAATTAAATTTGTTGTTTCCTCCAGTTATTTAATGGGGCCCAGATCTTTAGACCCATCTCCTGTGTTCTCCATCCCTTATCCTCGTATAGAAAAGTTTCGATGTTATGTATCCCAAAAAGCCTCGTCAACCATACTGGCATAGACGGTGCAGAGATATCCTTCCTGCCTGAAGATATAAGGATACGCAGGACTGAGGTACATATAAACACAAAAGCTTCAGCATCTTTCTGGAGCTTCAGCCTACTGTCGCAGCCAAGTGTCATTAGTGTAGGAGATATTTCGATCTTCTGAACTAATATTTCTTCCAAGAATATTTCTATTTCCCTAAAAATGTATTTCAGTTTTTCGCAGTCATAAAACATGTGTAATAAATTGGCTGGACCTTCCTGGCACCTTGGGCAATTACCATTATCCCTTTGGCCCCATGTAAACAATTTATCCGGTGTTTAATAAAGATTAAATAGCGTTATATAGTGTTGGGCCCTTAAATTTGAGGACCGGAGTATTTTTTGGTCCATGTGCAATGCCTTAACCAGATCCACTGGATTGCCCAGTTTCTGGCCCAGGAGACCTCGCATTTCTCAATCTCGTCCTGTAGCCCACTCACTAGGATCCCATAGATTATTCTGATCCTACCACCTCCCTTTATGGGGTAGTCCAGTAGGCTGCTCCTGTTCCCCAGAGAAATCCGAGGACTCACGGCCCTTAATGTCTGAGATACCTGTATATATTTAAACCTTTGATTACCAGTTATGCCAAATCTGTGTTGCATTAAATCAAAACTGAGCACTGCGTTGTCCTCCATAACATCTCCAACAGTTCCAATACCCAACTGTTCCCAGTGTCTCCACATACCATCCCTGCTAATTTGCGTAAAGGTCCCAGACTGCCATAGCGGTGTATGATGATTAATTTTCGGGATTGCACATAACGTTTGTACCGATTTCCACACCTCCCACGCAGTGCGTATAATCTTATATCTAGTCTTCCTGAAATAGCACTGCTCAGTTTTCCTTAATAATACCCCAAACACCTCCCTACCAAGCAGTAGCTCGTATATTGATGGTGGACTTTGGCTTTTTATGGGCATGACGGCCCCTCCAGTAGATGGATCATAAAGTACCTCCATCTGGAAAATCAAGCAGGCCCAATGATAATGTCTTAGATTAGGAATACCCAGCCTGCCCTGTTCCTGGGGTAAGGACATGAATTTCATAGCCCTCCTAGTCTTGCCATATTGCCACAAGAAATTCATAAAAATAGTTTCCATTGATTTTATCATGGCTTCCTCAATAAAAAATGGTATTGCTCGGAGGAGATACAATATCTTTGGGGACATCGTCATTTTTAGAACATTTGTTCTACCAATTAGGGATAAGTGCAATACGTCAATTCTTTTAGGATCTGCGGCAATAGTTCTTAAAAGCAGTGTAAAATTGTCTCCTATAATTAAATCAATAGCTGTATTAAATATAACTCCAAGATAGGTTGCGGACTCAACATATCTGACATCTGTTTTAACAATATTATTGGTACAAATTATCTGAATTTTACCCTCATTCAATCGATATCCTGAGTTTTCACCGAACTTCCTAGTATTCTCAACAATTGCTAGCATTGCCAAAGCGGGTTCAGGGGTAGTTAATGCTAAATCGTACGCATAGGCCAAAAGTTTGGTGTCAAACCCATTAATTGTTATCAGCTTTATTTCCCTGCATGCCAATAACTGCTGGATCAGTGGGTCTATGTAGAGCGCGAACAATATGGGTGCGCAGGGACAGCCCTGCCGTGTCCCCCTTGTAATGGCTATCTTCTCCGAACTCTTGCCCATCAGCTGTACCCTAGCTGTTGGCTGGATATACATAGCTTTAAGAGCATTGAGTATTTTTGGGCCAAGCCCCCTCCGGACCAGCACTCCCCACATGTATTCCCACCTTACTCGATTGAATGCCTTTTCGGCATCAAGGAGGATCATGGCCATCTGCCCCCCCCCCGAGGCCGCATGGAAATAAAAAATAGTGATGGCACGCCTTATGTGGTCAGTTGTTCCGCGGCCTGGGATGAATCCATGCTGCTGAGGGGAGACAAGACCGCCAATGACCCTCCCCAGCCTCTTGGTCAGAATCTTGGCATAGACCTTAGTGTCTGAATTTATCAAGGAGATCGGTCTATATGACCCAGGGTTTTCTTTGGGTTTACCTTTTTTTATAAAATACGACAATATTAGTCTCCTTCCATGTCTCAGGGATACAGCCAGTATATATTATACTATTAAATAGGTCTAGAAGTATCAGGGCTAATTCATTTGAGAGATTTTTATAGACTTCCAGCGGTATGCTATCCGGTCCGCTGCCTTACAATTTGCTAGGTCTTCTGATGCCTCATATATCTCATTCATAGACACATTGGGGCATATTACCAAGCAATAGCGATAATTATCGCTATTGCTTGGTTAGAGACAAATATTTACCGCAGTGCTGCGGCGATTTTAACCGCAAATAAACCTTGGTATTACCAAGGTTTAACGCAAATGCGGTAAAAATCGCCGCAAAGCATGAATATCACTGAAAAGTCAGCGATATTCATGCATTAGCGAGCTAATGCTCTTAGCCATGTTATCCACCTCCCATTGGATAACATGGCTAAGAACTGCTCAGGGCAGGTGTTAGCTTTTGGAGATATTCCCGCTTAGCGCGAATATCTCCAAAAGTTGGTAATAGGAGATAGCGATGTTAGCGACTGTTTTCAGTCTCTAACATCTTGGCACACCCACTTTGCATGTCATTAGTGATAAATATCACTAACATGCAAAGTGGGGCCCAAGATGGTCGCTATCTCCTGCTAGCTGTCTCTAACTGGTGTTAGCGGCAGCTAGGTAATAAGGAGATAATTTTATCTCCGCTTTCTTGGCTTTTAAAGCCAAAAAAGCAGAGATAAACCCCCTTGATAATATTGTTTTCTAAGAATTCTTTATCAACCTTATTCCGTTTAAGGGCCTACATTCTCCCATTCCTCATTAGACCCATCTGGCGCCATCTCTTCCTGGTAGAGTACATGATAAAAGTTTTTAAATACTCTCAGGATATCTGTTGGTTCCCCATAATCACATCTGTTCTCATGTATACTTGCTATTATGTTTCTTTAGCTCTTTGCCTGATACGCAGCGCCAAGGCTCTTCCTGCTTGCTCTCCTGTTTCGTACATATTACATCTATGAGCCCGATAATCACTAACAGCCCTTTTTGTCATTCCTTTATTAATCTCTGCCTTGATAGAGATAATTTTCTACTGACTCCCTTTGCCATCCCTTCCATATAAGATGTTGTTCCTGTGATCCTCCTCAGCAACTAAGCAACTACCAATAGACCCAGCATCCTAGCATTCTCTGACTTTTCTTGTTTCTCGAGCCTGGCAGCATAACTCACTGTTTCACCTCTCAGAGCGGCTTTATAGGCGTCCCACACATAATTTCTTGATGTACTATATCAATTCATGTCGAAAAAAGCCACAGTCATCCCCTTATATGTTCTAAATACCCATTATCTACTAATAACTTTCTATCAAAGGTCCATTTAGGTTGCTTTATTGCCGTCATGCCCTTATCATAGCTCAGGATAAGGGGACTTTGATCAGAAATTACTTTGGGTAGTTTCCTTATGCTCACTTTCCTCAACTCTGACAGAGACATTAAAAAGTAATCTAGTTTTGTGTACATTTGATAGGGAGATGAAAAATAAGTGAACCCTTGGTTATTAGGCATTTTATTTCCGCAGACATCCCCTAATCCATGTGAACTGATCATGGAGCTCAAAGCTTTAAAAACCAGAGGTTTCCGCCCTACATACGGAGTTTTGTTGGTAAGGTCGGCCGAGATATTTAAATCCCCACAGATAATGATGGGAGTAGGCCAGTTGGTTAATTCACTCTCTAGAATATTAAAAACCTCGGGGTCATCTTGGTTGGAATCGTAGATGCCACAGATGACCACCCCACAGTTCAGTTCTACTATTGCCCATCTTCCATGTGAATCGGCCTTGCTCCGCTTTACACCTCCTAGTGAGTTTTTGCCCAGGATTGCCACACCTCTAATTATCGAAGTCTGAGAGGTACTGGCCAAAATCTCAAACCCTTTGATATTCAGCTAGTGTCTTTTCCCCCATGGTAGGTGTGTCTCCTGTAAGCACAGGATATCTAACCGCGTTGTCCTCATAAACTGTGCCAATCTTTGCCTTTTTTTCCAGTCATTTAAACCCCCAACATTGAGGGTACATATATTAAGACTTGCCATTATTCATTATGCTTTTCTGACTTGATTGTACCATACCACTACCAAATATGCAGATTTACAAGATTCCATATTGGAAAAAATAACCACAACATTGTACCCAATATTCTCCTTTTTTTCTGAGTTTCCCCCCCACCCTACGCTCTCCCATTCCCCCGCCCCTCTCCCCCTCTCCCAACACCCTCTGAGAACGCTCAGACCGTGGTCTGTTCAGTGATGGATAGAGCGGTGCTAGACTGGGTCATGTTATGATGCATGACATTTTACCCCCCAGAACCCACATATCATTAGATTTCATACCGTGCAAAATAGAATCAATAAATCTCAAGAAAGGTTCACACCACCATGTTTCCATCAACTCCTCCCCCACACTGAATGCCCTAGGTCCAATTTATCTAAGAACTGGACAGAGCCTATGAGTACTCCTGAAAGAGAAAAAAACAATATGAACAAAATCATAATGTCCCCAAAAAGTCTTTTGCTTTAATTTCTGAAGAAAAATATTGGGTCCATCCCTCATGTATCACCTTTAGCCCGGCTGGGTTGATAAGGTACACCTGAGCTTTCTTCGCCAAAAAGGGCCTAATTAGTTGCCTTAGCCTCCATTATCTTTCCACCGTGGCATGGCAGAAATCGGGGCGAACAAAAATTGAGACCCCCCGCTTGATCTCTTGGACTCAGGCCTGGCCTTCTCTGCGATTGCCTGACGCATTAAGAAATTGCCTAGGAAGACCAGGATAGCCCGAGGCTTTGCATCGCCCCTTGCAGTGTCTGTTATTTTGCACGTGGTACGGTATGATCTTTGAACCTCGACAGTCCAGTTCCACTCAGATATCTCAGGGAAGGCAGATTTAAACAGCTCGATGATAAAGGTCCTAGCATCTGACCCTTCTGCCCCCTCCTGGATACCTAGGACTCTAAGATTGTTCCTCTGCCTGTTTTCAAAGTCCTCTATCTTCCACTGGATGTCACTGATTTGGGCACTATGAGCTTCTGCTTGCTGAGAGGCATTAGACGCCTCTGCCTCCGTTGAAACTTTCCTTTCTTCCAGATTGTTCACCCTTTCACCAATATGAGTACAGGCCTTAGATAGCTTCCTCACCGCCCCCTGCATCTTCCGTGTTGCAGCCTGTGCCTTCCTACTATCCTGGTGTGTCTCCTCCCTATGGGAGAGGATGGCCTGATGTATGACCTCTAATGTAGTTGTGGGAATAGTAGTAGCGGCATTCGATGGAGTTTTACCTGCAAGAGGCGTAGCTGAGGAATAGTCCCATTTCAAAGTCTTTTTATTCCATGTCGATGAGTTTGCCATAGGGTCTGACTTCTTGGTAGTATTTGGGGGGTCCGTGCCGCTCCCTTTTTGGTCTGAATCTAGTTCACTATTCCCTGGGAAGGAACTCAAATCATCGGACCATTCTCCCCCTTCTGAGACTGACAAGAAGCAATCCTTGGGATAATTTTGTTTGTCTTTATCTGAATCTAATCTGCCCCCAGGTAGACAAATTGAGCCAACAGTTGTTATCAGGGCCTTAGCCTCCGCCAGGAGGTGGGATGCCCTTATTGCTGTAATACAACCGCATCCAGGACATTATGTCACTGGTATTCACATTGCTGCTTTCGCCCCCTACTGCATTATTTTTTTCCAATATGAATTCTCTTGTGGGGGCACCCCTTGATACATGATCAACAGTCGACCCAAGGGGGATTTCTGCGGTGATAGCGGGTTTATTTGAAACAGTGTCTGAGCAGGCAGTGACCAGTTCCTTTTCCTTCATGGGTTGAGATTCCTTAACTCCCCCGGGGCCAATTTCTAAAGTCTGTTCATTAGTCTCTGAAGTTAGTGTTTTTTCTGAGCCTGCTACCTCACAATGAGTAGATTTAACCAGTACAGATTGTTCTTTTCAATGCCGCAGCAAATCCACAACTGTTTGCTCGTTCACCCGATTTTTAACAATGGCCCCCCCTTTGTCTTTTCTCACCGGGTCCGTGATTGAAGGCCGACGGGCCTCTGGAACAGTCTCTGTTGATCTCTGCTCTGCCACAACTTCTACCTGTAATCTGCGAGCCGCCGCCTCCTTTGGCCCGGAGCTCACTGCCTGCTTTGGGCCATTCCTGAGTCTGCCAAACTGATCAACAGGTGGGACAGTCGATCCCTGACCGCCTGCTCTGCTATCTTCTAGCAGACAGCCCAGAGCCTGTATTGCGGTCCTTGCTTCAGCAGCATACAGGGGTAGTGCTTTCTTTTCTTACTTCTTGCTTTCACTTTCGATTCTATTTTCGCTGCATCAGCATCCGCGCCGAAACATGAGCTTTGCTTCGCTGTGGTCTGGGATACAGAAGAGAATTGACCCAGTCTTACCAGCACTGCTTACCACCTCACTGCTCGGTCGCCATTTTGTTCTCGGGTCGAGAACCCATTCTTCCTTTCCATAGAGTTGAGAAAGACTGGCGATAAAACAGCGGTAATTTTAACACCGGTCCTTGATAATATGCTCGTCAGTGCCATATTATTAGTAAAGTACCTTACCACCGTTTTTATCGGCAGGAAACTGCCGTAAAGCGGCAATAATGGTCTTGATAATATATCCTTGTGAATTCCCATAGATGCCAAGGTTAACATTCGGTCCATCACCTGTTTTGTTTGCAAATTCGCCATAAGTGCGCTGAGGATGCTCAGACGTGGGTCCCAGGCACTCCACACCACTGGAGTCAAGCTAGCCAGGCTGATAAGAGGTGTTACCTCGAAACCGGTCCGGTCCTCGGATGCTTGATTCCGTTCTGGGAAGGACATGGCTTTTGTAGTTCGGACTGGACTGTTCCCATGGGGCACAGGGTCAGAGCTGATTTGCATATCGCTATTGTCTAACCCAGGGTGGTGTGGAGTGCAAAAAAACGATGGATTTGGGCCCAGATCTTTAGACTGGGTTGAATGTGTGACATTGATCCACATTCGGTCCATCACCTGTTTTGTTTGCAAATTCGCCATAAGTGCACTGGGGATGCTCAGACGTGGGTCCCAGGCACTCCACACCACTGGAGTCAAGCTAGCCGGGCTGATGAGAGGTGTTACCTCGAAACCGGTCCGGTCCTCGGATGCTTGATTCCGTTCTGGGAAGGACATGGCTTTTGTAGTTCGGACTGGACTGTTCCCATGGGGCACAGGGTCAGAGCTGATTTGCATATCACCATTGTCTAACCCAGGGTAGTGTGGAGTGCAAAAAAAGGATGGATTTGGGCCCAGATCTTTGGACTGGGTTGAATGTGTGACATTTTTCCACATTCGGTCCATCACCTGTTTTGTTTGCAAATTCGCCATAAGTGCGCTGGGGATGCTCAGACGTGGGTCCCAGGCACTACACACCACTGGAGGCAAGCTAGCCGGGCTGATGAGAGGTGTTACCTCAAAACCTGTCCGATCCTCGGATGCTTGATTCCGTTCTGGGAAGGACATGGCTTTTGTAGTTCGGACTGGACTGTTCCCATGGGGCACAGGGTCAGAGCTGATTTGCATATCGCCATTGTCTAACCCAGGGTGGTGTGGAGTGCAAAAAAACGATGGATTTGGGCCCAGATCTTTAGACTGGGTTGAATGTGTGACATTGATCCACATTCGGTCCATCACCTGTTTTGTTTGCAAGGTTAATACCATAACCTGGGCTTCTATGGGAATTCACAAGGACATATTATCAAGCCCATTATCACCACTTTACTGGCAGTTTCCTGCCGATAAAAGCGGCGATAATGTATGGCCCTTTATTAATAATATGGCCCATAATCCCTTAATGTACACAGACACACAAACTGATATTAAACAAAAAACATAACAGCATGAATTATAGCTAAACACATTTACTACTATAAAAGGTTTAACAACGGACGAATATAGGGGCATATTGTCAAGACAGGTGATAACATTATCACCACTTTATCAGCAGTTTTCTGCCGTTAAAGTGGCGATAATTTTATCTCCTGTCTTGATGAACCCCATAATTCCTTAATGTACAAAGATGCACTGCACACATTCACATACAACTTATCAACTCACCTTTCAAATTGATTTGTAGATTAAGAACAATACCACTCACACAGTGGATATTCTTATACAGAATCTCTCTAGTTCAGTCTTTCCAGCAGAACCGTGAAATGGAACATTTTCCCTCATTTTACACATACATACATATAAATAACCAATTAAAATCCTTTACACAATAATTCAAAACAAAACATACATTTCTATTGGTTTAACATTCCAAACCTTTCCAACTGACATAAGTTTTCACCCTACCCCCAACAAATCATGCAAAATTCAACTGTCAACAGAGGTCAAAAGTTCAGCACTGTATAAAACACTGCTCCTCAACAAATGTACACTATGAATAAGCACTTACTTATAAGTACCAATAAAGCTAAAAGCTCTCATTACAAGAAACCAAGATATAAACACTTATACTTGATAGATATCTGTAAAATATTTTTTTTAAATTTATTTGTCTTGCTTATGTACGCTTATGGAACAACTTTCAAAATTTGCACAGTTCGCGCACACTAAATATACCGCAAAAAAAACTTGCAACTATCACTAATTTATTATAATTCCCGGAGACCCCATCCACCGGGGCTCAAATATAGTGTTCAAGACCGTGGGGAGAGCCCCAAAACCCCCACGGTCCCAACTGGCTCCCTGCGTCCTTCGGGAGCCGCAATTGTTTTTGGTCAGAAAAACCAGCATACATACTGCTCTCTCAGATGAAAAACAATCTGCTTTCCTACTTCAAAGAGAACTCTCGCCCAACCATAGCAATTAGCAGAGTCCCGGTGATAGGCACCCTATAACACTACAAGAGCCGACCCTCGGAGATGGTGCTCCCCAGGGCCATCAAAGGCTCAACAAAGGCCATCAAAGATTTTGACCTCAGGGATCATTGTAAATGCCCCTAAGCAGTCCTACGGGATCAGGAATTCCTATAGCAAATAGCAAACTTTTCCGATCAATCTACACACACAATGTAGACACATATACAAATAAATTAAAAAATCACATTTATTCCCACATTAAATTCAAAACGAAACACACTTATATATTGCTTGAACTTTTGCACCCTTTCCAACTGACAAAACTTTCAACCCTTCCCCCATTCCACAATATGCCAGTTACCATAGAAACACTTCAGGGAACACCTAACTCAGCACACAGGTGAAAAGGTCATCATACATTGTTGCAAATTAAAACAGGAAGTATGCTTGACTTGAGAATATACCAGCTTATCTTATTTAACATTCTTTTCTATATTTTTTTCTTAACCAATGAAAATAAGACTTTTAAAAACAGAAACATGCATCCTAGTTTTCAGAAAAATGTTTTCAAGCAACCAATCATTTCTTTTCTTTATTCAAAACTGCATGTTGTCCACCATTTTAGAAAAATCTTACTTTTCAAACTGCCATTTCATTTACAGAGACCATCAGAGTGCATCCAGACCCCTCTTCAAAATGCTTACAGTTTGGATTGTGGGACACAGCTACATTTTCTGGAGCCAAAGGTACGCACAATCGAAAAGAATTCACAAAGACCTAGGTTTACCAAATGTAGACAATAAATGGATTGGACAGAGGAGATTAAAGTGGCATCAATTGATGCCATTGGTGAAATCCTTTTTACATCTCCAACACCCTGACCTCATAATTGTGCACTGTGGTGGCAATGACCTAGGCACTTTGACTGGGGTAGGTCTAGAAATGCTTATAAAGGACACCTTTAGAGAATTGATGGCACTTTTCCCCCAAACTGCCTTTGTCTATTATAATATATGCTAAAGGCAGAAATGGAATTGGTCCAACCACTATTGTCAACAGATTGAAAAAGCTAGGAAACATGTGAATACATCTGTTTCTGCCTTTCTCCGAGACTATCGAATGGGGTCCATCTACCACAACAATCTGCGTTTCAATATGCATGACATCTATAGGAGAGATGGTGTACATTTTACAGATGAGGGGAACAAAGTCTTCCTCATGAACTTAAGACTCTGCATCGGTACTTACTTGTAGGTACTAAAATTTCCCAATAAACACAAGGGCTCTTTTTAGAGCCACACAACACATAAACAAATACACTTCATGAATATCTAAAAATATTTTTATTTTTCTTTCTTAGGTAAGCTAATGGGACAACTTCCGATGGTACCACCCTACCATAGCAAGCAGCAATGTCCCGGGAGTACGCACCCCGACACACTGCAAGAGCCGGCCCTGGGAAATGTTGCTCCCCAGGGCCATCAATGGTTCCATTGAGGGGGCCGTGCGACGCCCTCCCAACATTTATAAAAAAAACCCAGACAGTGTAGGCACCCGGAGCTGGAAGGTCATTTTACATATTACTGCCCCAGAAAGAGGCCGTTCCCCGCGATGTGTACGGGGAGAGAGGGAGGGAGAGCTCAAAACATATTTTTCTTTAAAAAGCCCCAAGGGGTGCCGCTCCCCGAGACTGCATGGAGGAGGACCGTAACCCCCCGCATACTTCAAAATAAAACCAGAGGAGTGGCGTTCCCCAGTGCTCGGGGCACCTTACAAGCCCCCCATTATGGAAAAAATTGCCCCCGTAATTTACCCCCTCCGGGACCTAATAAATAAAACAGACTTCTTGGTTTTTTTTCACCTTTTCCACAGCGTATGAGTACCGCACGAGTACCCCGCGATTTTTTATTTAAAACAAAATAAAAATTGAGCCTAAATATCCATGTACCACCCCCTGAGCAAGCCTATAGGGTCAGAATGTTTCTACCCTGCCCCCTTTCCTTATTTCTCAACTTTATTTTACTGTTTTTTTGTGACTCGGTTCTCGCAACAAACAAGATGGCTGCCAACACTTCCTGATTTGGAGTGTTGACAGCCAATCAGCAGGCAGCTCGTAATTGTATGGACTTCCGTACACGTACGCCGCAAATTAATTTTTTTCTTAAAAAAAAAAAAAAGAGCCTAAACCTTCATGTACGACCACCGAAGCAAGCCTAGAGGGTCAGAATGATTCTACCCTGCCCCCTTTCCTTATTTCTCAAATTTGTTTTACTGTGTATCCTTGTCAGCCCAAGAAGAAGGGGCGGAATGCCTCGAAACGCGTCGGCTTGATTTGAAAGCGCTGGGGAATGACAGATGAGTTGCACGAGGCGGACACTACAGAGAATGCCGTTGTGTGCCCTCCCGAAGCTTTTGGGCATCTTGTGAGACAATTACGTACGCGGCAGCCCTTGCCGCGGGGATTGAGCACCACTTTCTAGTAAAGGCTGTGATTTGGAACCCTTCCCAATCACGAAGCACGGCGTTTTCCAGCGCAAAGAAAACCCATCTGTGAAATATCCTCATTCTACTAAGGAAGTTACTGGCTTCAAATGTGACACTGTACACTGCGCCTACCAAGGTAATTACGAACTCTTCACCATTATGGACTACCTGTCCCAGCATACTATGAGGCCGAAGGCCACGCCCATAACGGCATCACACTGAATAAATGATTTCTAATGGTGAAGTTTGCAGTGTATCCTTGTCAGCCCAAGAAGAAGGGGCGGAATGCCTCGAAACGCGTCGGCTTGATTTGAAAGCGCTGGGGAATGACAGATGAGTTGCACGAGGCGGACACTACAGAGAATGCCGTTGTGTGCCCTCCCGAAGCTTTTGGGCATCTTGTGAGACAATTACGTACGCGGCAGCCCTTGCCGCGGGGATTGAGCACCACTTTCAAGTAAAGGCTGTGATTTGGAACCCTTCCCAATCACGAAGCACGGCGTTTTTCCCAGCGCAAAGAAAACCCATCTGTGAAATATCCTCATCCTACTAAGGAAGTTACTGGCTTCAAATGTGACACTGTACACTGCGCCTACCAAGGTAATTACGAACTCTTCACCATTATGGACTACCTGTCCCAGCATACTATGAGGCCGAAGGACACGCCCACTAACGGCACCACACTGAATAAATGATTTCTAATGGTGAAGTTTGCAGTGTATCCTTGTCAGCCCAAGAAGAAGGGGCGGAATGCCTCGAAACGCGTCGGCTTGATTTGAAAGCGCTGGGGAATGACAGATGAGTTGCACGAGGCGGACACTACAGAGAATGCCGTTGTGTGCCCTCCCGAAGCTTTTGGGCATCTTGTGAGACAATTACGTACGCGGCAGCCCTTGCCGCGGGGATTGAGCACCACTTTCAAGTAAAGGCTGTGATTTGGAACCCTTCCCAATCACGAAGCACGGCGTTTTCCAGCGCAAAGAAAACCCATCTGTGAAATATCCTCATCCTACTAAGGAAGTTACTGGCTTCAAATGTGACACTGTACACTGCGCCTACCAAGGTAATTACGAACTCTTCACCATTATGGACTACCTGTCCCAGCATACTATGAGGCCGAAGGCCACGCCCATAACGGCATCACACTGAATAAATGATTTTTAATGGTGAAGTTTGCAGTGTATCCTTGTCAGCCCAAGAAGAAGGGGCGGAATGCCTCGAAACGCGTCGGCTTGATTTGAAAGCGCTGGGGAATGACAGATAAGTTGCACGAGGCGGACACTACAGAGAATGCCGTTGTGTGCCCTCCCGAAGCTTTTGGGCATCTTGTGAGACAATTACGTACGCGGCAGCCCTTGCCGCGGGGATTGAGCACCACTTTCAAGTAAAGGCTGTGATTTGGAACCCTTCCCAATCACGAAGCACGGCGTTTTCCAGCGCAAAGAAAACCCATCTGTGAAATATCCTCATCCTACTAAGGAAGTTACTGGCTTCAAATGTGACACTGTACACTGCGCCTACCAAGGTAATTACGAACTCTTCACCATTATGGACTACCTGTCCCAGCATACTATGAGGCCGAAGGCCACGCCCACTAACGGCATCACACTGAATAAATGATTTCTAATGGTGAAGTTTGCAGTGTATCCTTGTCAGCCCAAGAAGAAGGGGCGGAATGCCTCGAAACGCGTCGGCTTGATTTGAAAGCGCTGGGGAATGACAGATGAGTTGCACGAGGCGGACACTACAGAGAATGCCGTTGTGTGCCCTCCCGAAGCTTTTGGGCATCTTGTGAGACAATTACGTACGCGGCAGCCCTTGCCGCGGGGATTGAGCACCACTTTCAAGTAAAGGCTGTGATTTGGAACCCTTCCCAATCACGAAGCACGGCGTTTTCCAGTGCAAAGAAAACCCATCTGTGAAATATCCTCATCCTACTAAGGAAGTTACTGGCTTCAAATGTGACACTGTACACTGCGCCTACCAAGGTAATTACGAACTCTTCACCATTATGGACTACCTGTCCCAGCATACTATGAGGCCGAAGGCCACGCCCACTAACGGCATCACACTGAATAAATGATTTCTAATGGTGAAGTTTGCAGTGTATCCTTGTCAGCCCAAGAAGAAGGGGCGGAATGCCTCGAAACGCGTCGGCTTGATTTGAAAGCACTGGGGAATGACAGATGAGTTGCACGAGGCGGACACTACAGAGAATGCCGTTGTGTGCCCTCCCGAAGCTTTTGGGCATCTTGTGAGACAATTACGTACGCGGCAGCCCTTGCCGCGGGGATTGAGTACCACTTTCAAGTAAAGGCTGTGATTTGGAACCCTTCCCAATCACGAAGCGCGGCGTTTTCCAGCGCAAAGAAAACCCATCTGTGAAATATCCTCATCCTACTAAGGAAGTTACTGGCTTCAAATGTGACACTGTACACTGCGCCTACCAAGGTAATTACGAACTCTTCACCATTATGGACTACCTGTCCCAGCATACTATGAGGCCGAAGGCCACGCCCACTGACGGCATCACACTGAATAAATGATTTCTAATGGTGAAGTTTGCAGTGTATCCTTGTCAGCCCAAGAAGAAGGGGCGGAATGCCTCGAAACGCGTCGGCTTGATTTGAAAGCGCTGGGGAATGACAGATGAGTTGCACGAGGCGGACACTACAGAGAATGCCGTTGTGTGCCCTCCCGAAGCTTTTGGGCATCTTGTGAGACAATTACGTACGCGGCAGCCCTTGCCGCGGGGATTGAGCACCACTTTCAAGTAAAGGCTGTGATTTGGAACCCTTCCCAATCACAAAGCACGGCATTTTCCAGCGCTAAGAAAACCCATCTGTGAAATATCCTCATCCTACTAAGGAAGTTACTGGCTTCAAATGTGACACTGTACACTGCGCCTACCAAGGTAATTACGAACTCTTCACCATTATGGACTACCTGTCCCAGCATACTATGAGGCCGAAGGCCACGCCCACTAACGGCATCACACTGAATAAATGATTTCTAATGGTGAAGTTTGCAGTGTATCCTTGTCAGCCCAAGAAGAAGGGGCGGAATGCCTCGAAACGCGTCGGCTTGATTTGAAAGCGCTGGGGAATGACAGATGAGTTGCACGAGGCGGACACTACAGAGAATGCCGTTGTGTGCCCTCCCGAAGCTTTTGGGCATCTTGTGAGACAATTACGTACGTGGCAGCCCTTGCCGCGGGGATTGAGCACCACTTTCAAGTAAAGGCTGTGATTTGGAACCCTTCCCAATCACGAAGCACGGCGTTTTGCAGCGCAAAGAAAACCCATCTGTGAAATATCCTCATCCTACTAAGGAAGTTACTGGCTTCAAATGTGACACTGTACACTGCGCCTACCAAGGTAATTACGAACTCTTCACCATTATGGACTACCTGTCCCAGCATACTATGAGGCCGAAGGCCACGCCCACTAACGGCATCACACTGAATAAATGATTTCTAATGGTGAAGTTTGCAGTGTATCCTTGTCAGCCCAAGAAGAAGGGGCGGAATGCCTCGAAACGCGTCGGCTTGATTTGAAAGTGCTGGGGAATGACAGATGAGTTGCACGAGGCGGACACTACAGAGAATGCCGTTGTGTGCCCTCCCGAAGCTTTTGGGCATCTTGTGAGACAATTACGTACGCGGCAGCCCTTGCCGCGGGGATTGAGCACCACTTTCAAGTAAAGGCTGTGATTTGGAACCCTTCCCAATCACGAAGCACGGCGTTTTCCAGCGCAAAGAAAACCCATCTGTGAAATATCCTCATCCTACTAAGGAAGTTACTGGCTTCAAATGTGACACTGTACACTGCGCCTACCAAGGTAATTACGAACTCTTCACCATTATGGACTACCTGTCCCAGCATACTATGAGGCCGAAGGCCACGCCCACTAACGGCATCACACTGAATAAATGATTTCTAATGGTGAAGTTTGCAGTGTATCCTTGTCAGCCCAAGAAGAAGGGGCGGAATGCCTCGAAACGCGTCGGCTTGATTTGAAAGCGCTGGGGAATGACAGATGAGTTGCACGAGGCGGACACTACAGAGAATGCCGTTGTGTGCCCTCCCGAAGCTTTTGGGCATCTTGTGAGACAATTACGTACGCGGCAGCCCTTGCCGCGGGGATTGAGTACCACTTTCAAGTAAAGGCTGTGATTTGGAACCCTTCCCAATCACGAAGCGCGGCGTTTTCCAGCGCAAAGAAAACCCATCTGTGAAATATCCTCATCCTACTAAGGAAGTTACTGGCTTCAAATGTGACACTGTACACTGCGCCTACCAAGGTAATTACGAACTCTTCACCATTATGGACTACCTGTCCCAGCATACTATGAGGCCGAAGGCCACGCCCACTAACGGCATCACACTGAATAAATGATTTCTAATGGTGAAGTTTGCAGTGTATCCTTGTCAGCCCAAGAAGAAGGGGCGGAATGCCTCGAAACGCGTCGGCTTGATTTGAAAGCGCTGGGGAATGACAGATGAGTTGCACGAGGCGGACACTACAGAGAATGCCGTTGTGTGCCCTCCCGAAGCTTTTGGGCATCTTGTGAGACAATTACGTACGCGGCAGCCCTTGCCGCGGGGATTGAGCACCACTTTCAAGTAAAGGCTGTGATTTGGAACCCTTCCCAATCACGAAGCACGGCGTTTTCCAGCGCAAAGAAAACCCATCTGTGAAATATCCTCATCCTACTAAGGAAGTTACTGGCTTCAAATGTGACACTGTACACTGCGCCTACCAAGGTAATTACGAACTCTTCACCATTATGGACTACCTGTCCCAGCATACTATGAGGCCGAAGGCCACGCCCACTAACGGCATCACACTGAATAAATGATTTCTAATGGTGAAGTTTGCAGTGTATCCTTGTCAGCCCAAGAAGAAGGGGCGGAATGCCTCGAAACGCGTCGGCTTGATTTGAAAGCGCTGGGGAATGACAGATGAGTTGCACGAGGCGGACACTACAGAGAATGCCGTTGTGTGCCCTCCCGAAGCTTTTGGGCATCTTGTGAGACAATTACGTACGCGGCAGCCCTTGCCGCGGGGATTGAGCACCACTTTCAAGTAAAGTCTGTGATTTGGAACCCTTCCCAATCACGAAGCACGGCGTTTTCCAGCGCAAAGAAAACCCATCTGTGAAATATCCTCATCCTACTAAGGAAGTTACTGGCTTCAAATGTGACACTGTACACTGCGCCTACCAAGGTAATTACGAACTCTTCACCATTATGGACTACCTGTCCCAGCATACTATGAGGCCGAAGGCCACGCCCACTAACGGCATCACACTGAATAAATGATTTCTAATGGTGAAGTTTGCAGTGTATCCTTGTCAGCCCAAGAAGAAGGGGCGGAATGCCTCGAAACGCGTCGGCTTGATTTGAAAGCGCTGGGGAATGACAGATGAGTTGCACGAGGCGGACACTACAGAGAATGCCGTTGTGCGCCCTCCCGAAGCTTTTGGGCATCTTGTGAGACAATTACGTATGCGGCAGCCCTTGCCGCGGGGATTGAGCACCACTTTCAAGTAAAGGCTGTGATTTGGAACCCTTCCCAATCACGAAGCACGGCGTTTTCCAGCGCAAAGAAAACCCATCTGTGAAATATCCTCATCCTACTAAGGAAGTTACTGGCTTCAAATGTGACACTGTACACTGCGCCTACCAAGGTAATTACGAACTCTTCACCATTATGGACTACCTGTCCCAGCATACTATGAGGCCGAAGGCCACGCCCACTAACGGCATCACACTGAATAAATGATTTCTAATGGTGAAGTTTGCAGTGTATCCTTGTCAGCCCAAGAAGAAGGGGCGGAATGCCTCGAAACGCGTCGGCTTGATTTGAAAGCGCTGGGGAATGACAGATGAGTTGCACGAGGCGGACACTACAGAGAATGCCGTTGTGTGCCCTCCCGAAGCTTTTGGGCATCTTGTGAGACAATTACGTACGCGGCAGCCCTTGCCGCGGGGATTGAGCACCACTTTCAAGTAAAGGCTGTGATTTGGAACCCTTCCCAATCACGAAGCACGGCGTTTTCCAGCGCAAAGAAAACCCATCTGTGAAATATCCTCATCCTACTAAGGAAGTTACTGGCTTCAAATGTGACACTGTACACTGCGCCTACCAAGGTAATTACGAACTCTTCACCATTATGGACTACCTGTCCCAGCATACTATGAGGCCGAAGGCCACGCCCACTAACGGCATCACACTGAATAAATGATTTCTAATGGTGAAGTTTGCAGTGTATCCTTGTCAGCCCAAGAAGAAGGGGCGGAATGCCTCGAAACGCGTCGGCTTGATTTCAAAGCGCTGGGGAATGACAGATGAGTTGCACGAGGCGGACACTACAGAGAATGCCGTTGTGTGCCCTCCCGAAGCTTTTGGGCATCTTGTGAGACAATTACGTACGCGGCAGCCCTTGCCGCGGGGATTGAGCACCACTTTCAAGTAAAGGCTGTGATTTGGAACCCTTCCCAATCACGAAGCACGGCGTTTTCCAGCGCAAAGAACACCATCTGTGAAATATCCTCATCCTACTAAGGAAGTTACTGGCTTCAAATGTGACACTGTACACTGCGCCTACCAAGGTAATTACGAACTCTTCACCATTATGGACTACCTGTCCCAGCATACTATGAGGCCGAAGGCCACGCCCACTAACGGCATCACACTGAATAAATGATTTCTAATGGTGAAGTTTGCAGTGTATCCTTGTCAGCCCAAGAAGAAGGGGTGGAATGCCTCGAAACGCGTCGGCTTGATTTGAAAGCGCTGGGGAATGACAGATGAGTTGCACGAGGCGGACACTACAGAGAATGCCGTTGTGTGCCCTCCCGAAGCTTTTGGGCATCTTGTGAGACAATTACGTACGCGGCAGCCCTTGCCGCGGGGATTGAGCACCACTTTCAAGTAAAGGCTGTGATTTGGAACCCTTCCCAATCACGAAGCACGGCGTTTTCCAGCGCAAAGAAAACCCATCTGTGAAATATCCTCATCCTACTAAGGAAGTTACTGGCTTCAAATGTGACACTGTACACTGCGCCTACCAAGGTAATTACGAACTCTTCACCATTATGGACTACCTGTCCCAGCATACTATGAGGCCGAAGGCCACGCCCACTAACGGCATCACACTGAATAAATGATTTCTAATGGTGAAGTTTGCAGTGTATCCTTGTCAGCCCAAGAAGAAGGGGCGGAATGCCTCGAAACGCGTCGGCTTGATTTGAAAGCGCTGGGGAATGACAGATGAGTTGCACGAGGCGGACACTACAGAGAATGCCGTTGTGTGCTCTCCCGAAGCTTTTGGGCATCTTGTGAGACAATATATATATATATATATATATATATATATATATATATCAAATGCTCCAAAACACCAGCCGGTTGCACTCGTGAGCGGGTGCACGCCAAAAACGGGGGTGTACCCGTTGTGTTTAACACAGCTACAGACGATCCACGAATACTTAATTCGTAAAGAAAGCAGCACACGCAGGGGTAGTTCCACTTAGATTTAATGAGGGAACTTACAGCATACGACGCGTTTCGCCAGAGGGCTTCGTCAAGATATGCCTATCTTGACGAAGCCCTCTGGCGAAACGCGTCGTATGCTGTAAGTTCCCTCATTAAATCTAAGTGGAACTACCCCTGCGTGTGCTGCTTTCTTTACGAATTAAGTATTCGTGGATCGTCTGTAGCTGTATATATATATATATATATATATATATATTCACAGAAAAAACCATAGGTTATAGTCCATATATAGTTAGGAATTTGCATTTACAAAACCTTGAAAATTCAATGAAAAAACCATTGGTTATAGAACATATATAGTTAGGAATTTGCATTTACAAAACCTTATTTTACTCGCATAAAACCATTGAAATTCCATATATAGTTAGATGCGCTAACTATATATCGCGCACCCGCAATCCACTGCTGATGATGTCACATATTACATCATTCATGACATGGTTAGTGACATCACTGATGACATCTCAAATGACATCACTGATGACATCACTGATGACAACATCCAGTGACTGTTTGTTTCTGTAAAGTTAAAATATGTCTTACATATTGAAGAATGAGTGGATGTATAAGTGTCTGGATGAAGGATTTAGTAGGTGCATGACTGACTGTATGAGTGAGTGATTAAATGTGTCTCACTGAGTGCATGGGTTAGTGACTAAACTGTTTTAATTTGTGCATCATTATATCTGTTGTTCTACAAACTGCTGCATATGTTGATCAGTAGCTATATGAGTAACTATATGGGTTATTGATTGGTTGCCCAAGTATTTGTATGGGAAACTGAGTGCGTGTGTATGGGTGGCTGGGAGGTGTGTGACTCTGTACATAGATGTGTGAGTAGTTGATTCACTATATGTATGGGTTCAAAAGTGCATGTGGAAACAGCTGTATGGGCGGTTGACTGTGCATGAGTGTATTAGTGAGTGAATGGATATCTCAGTGCTACATGTCAAAGTAAGTACATATGTAAAACACAGTACATGTGAGAGTTGACATATATAAATAACTGTGGATAAGAGCCAGTGAATGTGTGAGTGGCTGTATGGATCATTGTGAACATGTATCAGGGATTGTATAAGAGAGTAAAGTAAATATGTGTTAGTATATGTTTGAATAAGTAAGGTGTGTATAACTGTATAGTTGAGAAAATGGAGGTGTGATTGATTTTTGCATAACTGACTAGGTGTGCGAGTAACTCCATGGATGAGTGACAGTCTGTGACTGTCTGTTTACACTGATTGTATCTAAGGTTATATTAGAGTCTGAAGAGGTTCATGGTATTATCACATGAATGATATCATCAGTGATGTGATCAGTCATGTCAAATGAGATTTTATCAGTGATTTTATCAGTGATGTCATTTGAGATGTCATCAGTGATGTCATCAGTGATGTCACTAACCATGTCATGAATGATGTAATATGTGACATCATCAGCAGTGGATTGCGGGTGCGCGATATATAGTTAGCGCATCTAACTATATATGGAATTTCAATGGTTTTATGCGAGTAAAATAAGGTTTTGTAAATGCAAATTCCTAACTATATATGTTCTATAACCAATGGTTTTTTCATTGAATTTTCAAGGTTTTGTAAATGCAAATTCCTAACTATATATGGACTATAACCTATGGTTTTTTCTGTGAATTTCAATGGTTTTTTAATAGCAAATATCAAAAGCTGTCAAATGTCAAGTACGTGATAGGTAAAAACGTTTTCGTGTTTATGCACGCTCATGTGCTTTGAACGCTTCCCCCCCCCCCACTCCCCTCTTTTCTCTTAGTAGTACTCTCTCTTTGCAGATAGTGAAGGGTAGTTAACGCAGACCTTTACCCCCGTTGTAATCCGTCGTACCTGCTTGTCTCTCCATTTGATTGATTGTTATCCAAGCATTTACTGTTTTAGAATTGGTTCTCTTTGGATCATTCTCTATTTACAAACAAGCACAAAGTCGCAATACTCTGTTTAGTCTTTGCAGATAGTGAAAAATCGTGTAAAAAAATAAAAGTAATCGTGCAAAATCAGTAGACCACTAATTGGATCTCTTTTTGACCTCGCTAAAATACAAACATTAGGAACAACCCTTCATGAGAAATACGAAAATAGTGAAATGAACTGAGCTCCACACCATGAGGGCTGCAAGACAGCTCGGCTCCGTCACCCACCCCGCCCAAAATAACGACAAACCCTATGCAAATATTATAAATATAGACAACACACCAGCAAAGAAACAGGGTAAAACATTTTATTAAATAACTTTTTACATAACTATTTTATACTTTTTGTTGCCCGATCCGGCTAGCTCAATCGATCGAGCATGAAACTCATGCACTGATAGCAGGCGTTGAGAGTTTGTAGAACGATGGCTTCAGATTTTCTACATACGGTGTAGTGGCGCGAACTGGGAGGGGGCGTTTGGATCCTGCCCCTTCCCCAAATAAGATTTTCATACGTGAGTGTTCGTTCATGCTTTTGGTCCCTGAGTTGCTTCGATGTCACTGCCTTACACAAATGGCATAAGTTCTGGATGTTGAGTGCCATACTTCAGAGTTCTAAGCAGCGCTTGTAACACTGTCTAAACCTTATTTGCACCTGCTGCAGCTTCACTATTCAAAGTAAGTGGGGTCCGTTTGTGGACCTGACTGCATTGGAAAACAATGTGATACGGTGCCTCCCTAAACCGCTTGACGGAGGCCCCCGAGGGGCGGTGAGATGGCGCGGACTGGGAGGGGGCGCTTGGCTTCTGCCCCCTCCCCAAGTCGTGTTGCCCTGGTGTGGCCTGAGATCGCCCCCAACATAGGCGGCCGGCTCCCGGGGTCCGGCGGAATTTTTTGCCTTTTGATGACTCTTCCATTCTGGACCTTGTCCCACAATCCGTTTGACCTGAAGACACGCTGTAGTGGGGCGCCCCTTTACCGTTTTAGTTGCCATTCCGCCCGCTTTTGGTACTCTGTGCCTCTTCCGCCACTCAGCTGTTTACCGCCCGCTCTTGCGACTACAGCGTCTCGCTCACCATGTAGTTGAGTTGCTCCCGGTCTTAAGATTTAACAGAACTTTTTGGACTGCTGAAAGCGGTTGTATTCCGACCGCTGGTTGGTGAAGACATTTTGACTATATTCTGGACCTGCGTTGTCGCGTAATGCGTCATATATATAAGTGCTCCGGTGCGCAAGGCGCAGCTTCCCGGAAACGATCCAGAGCGCGCCGCGCAGCGCGTAACGTAAGCATAACAGGTCATGTGACTTGTTAATAAAACTTTTCATTGGTTCATTTTACTTTTGTTTTCCTAATGATGTAAGACTAGGTCATGTGACCTAAAAATAACACTTTTCATTGGTTTAGAACATTTTTTTTCCCAAACGATGAAAGCCCCACCTTGTTTCTGGATGTTTCAGACTGAAGCTGGCGTCACCATGAGAGCACCACCATCTCGTAGCTCCGTCGTGGCCATTCCGCAAGCAATCATGGCAGCCGCTCCCCACCGGAAGCCTGCGGGAGTCGAGGGCCCCCAAGACTTTTGTACAATCTTCAAGGCTGAGGGGACGTTTTCGAGAATGGGACCCAAGCCCTGGCAGACAAGCGTCCGAGTTCCAAGGTGTCCCAGGGCCATTTTACTGGACCAGGCCCAAATCCGAAGAGCCGGCCGCCATTTTAAGAGTCCTGTGGCAGCCGCCTATCGCTGCACCGCAAGAGTGGGAGCAACTCAACTACATGGTGAGCGAGACGCTGTAGCCGTAAGAGCGGGCAGTAAACAGCTGAATGGCGGAAAAGGCACAGTGTAGCAAAAGCGGGCGGAATGGCGACTGAAACGATAAAGGGGCGCCCCACTACAGCAGACGAGCCTCCGCCATGTGCTTCAAAACTGCATACGTATCTCGTGATATCAAGGTTGGGCAACCAGTACACAACAAGCAGTTACGAGTCCCATTTACACCGGCGCCATTTTGGGCGCGGCCGGGCAGGTCCAGGATGTAGTCAAACATAACAAATGAGGCTGACGTCTCTGAAGCAGTTGACGCACAGCAGGACATAGCAAATAAACATGAAGTCTCTAAAGCTGTTAACTCACTGCAGGACAAAACAAGTGAACCTGAAACCTCTGGAATAATTGTCGCTCAAAAGAACAACACACAAAACTCTGTAGAGCCTGAAGAAAGAAAAACAGAAGGGCACTGTAGTTTCAGACACACTTAACACTAATGACTAAACAAAGATATCGTCTGTCTATGAAGCAGCTGTCATGTTCACAGAATTGACAAAGAAGTGTGCAGACACCAATGCTATTAAGAAACACAAGGAAATCCCTAACGCATCAGCATTCTCGGAAGAGGTTGACACAGATGACATCTTAAGGAACAAAGAAACACATTGTAATGGAGATTAGAGAGGCTACGGATAGGTGGCCCAGGATATCACCACTGTTCCCCATGTCATAAAACCTTAGGATGTTCAATAACTGAAACAGCTAATATGGGTTTACTTACAGGGGACATCTTTTGTTCTGTTTTGTAAAGTAAAACTATTGTGAACGCAAGTATTATACATAGTAAGTGTTTAATATAGCATTTGTCAGTCATTGGTTAAGCAGCTAGAACCTGTTCACTCTTGACACCCCAGGTGCTGTGTATGTTGCACTATAGTGCTGCATCGGGAATACGGACAACCCTATTGATGTTGATTTTTCATTATTGATTATTGTAAAGAAATGGCGACTCCCCCCTTTAGCAGATTAGCTAAATGTTTGCGTAATTTGGGCATAAAAGTTATATTATTGTTGTTGTTGTTGTTATCGTTATAGTTCTGGTTAATTTCCATTCAGAGTGTCCTACACAGCACCACTCTAGGTAAACACTACTTTATGTAAAACCTGGGACATAGCACTCATTGAAACTATAGTTGGTCACCATGGGGTTTAAAGAAGGGATGGTTCTTCACCTGGGTGCCTTCCACAACTCAGCACGTTGTGCTGCCTTGGGACTATTCGCACAAAAGACAGCTTCTGACCATTGTTGTTTTTTTTATCAAAAAATGTTTAAATATATTTACAGTTATTGTTGCGTTTGTTATATTTAAAAGTTAATAAAGTTTTATAATCCAACTTTCTTGGAGTACTATATTTTTTTTAAAAATCGGGTGAATGGGGCCTTGAATCGGGTTATTGTCATGTGTGGGCTTTGCAAGTGTACTGCTACAGAATCGGACATTTCAAACTCAAATGCACGTTCTTTTTCTTACCTTTCCGAAGCATGGAGCGCAATAGTAGGCAGAGAAAGGGTGATGCACGTGTTGAACACTGCCTGGCCTGGCAAGTTGCTAGCAGTGCCCCCCCGCCCGCTCCTGAAAGAGGGCACACACACACCGCCGCCCCGAGTACTTCACAAATCTTTAAAAGACCATGCGCTTGTTCATGAGGCTTAAATGGTTTATCACCCCTTCTAGAACCCCTACATTGACCCTCTGACGTTTCCTGGAAGAATTAGCAAGTAACACAATACCAAGCCCTGTCAGCTGAAACCCCCGAGGAATCGTGGGGCATATTATCAAGGGGGTTTATTTCCGCTTTTTTGGCTTTAAAAGCCAAAAAAAAGGAGATAAAATTATCTCCCTATTACCAAGCTGTCGCTAACACCAGTTAGTGACAGCTAAAAGGAGATAGCGACCATCTTGGGCCCCGCTTTGCATGTCAGTGATATTTATCACTAATGACATGCAAAGTGGGCGTGCCAAGATGTTAGCGACTGGAAACAGTCCCTAACCATCGCTATCTCCTATTACCAACTTTTGGAGATATTCGCGCTAAGCGCGAATATCTCCAAAAGCTAACACCTGCCCTGAGCAGTTTTTAGCCATGTTATCCAATGGAAGGTGGATAACATGGCTAAGAGCATTTGCTGGATAATGCATGAATATCGCTGACTTTTCAGCGATATTCATGCATTGCGGCCGTTTTTTATCGCATTTGCGATAAACCTTGCTAATAGCAAGGTTTATCTGCGATAAAATTCGCCGATGTGCGGCGATAATTTTTGTCTCTAAACAAGTTAGAGACAAAAATTATCGCTAGTTGTTGGTAATATGCCCCCGGGTTTTTCCTTGCAGGAATCGGGAGGCGGAAGACTAGCACTGAAATCAGTAGTCTCACGCCTGAATCGGGAGGATTGGTATGTCTGGATTCTCTACAGCTGGGGCCATAAACTACATCCGCAGGGCTAGGTGATAGCCTGGGTCCGGCCTGGACAATCGGACACAGAGGAAGAGGAGTGTCAGAGGGTGCGGTAGTGAATAGGGTGAAAGGGAGGTGTCGGGCGGGCACAGGGTGTGATTCTCAGGGAAGAGCAGCGCAGATGGGGGGAAGTATATGGCCCATGCATGAGGGAGAGAGCGGGGGTGACCAGTGCGTGGGGGAGATGCTTGCGAGGGTGGGGAACCATGCTGAGAATCGACGGCGTGCAGAGAGAGGGTCTGGTCAAGGCATCTAAAATGGCTGCCGTGCACGACAAAATTGTGGCATTGGACAAAAAGGCAAAATGGCGCAGACAATGTTTAACAATAAGGATTCATTTATAACAAAATATTTACTCGCAGTGACAAAATGGTGGTCAACACTTCCTGATTTCCATCGAATCGAACGTTAACAGACGTCACGCAGCAAAAAAAAAAAAAAAGCTCACGCACAGCCGCTGGAAGACATGTATCAACATATATGAGCCTCCTCAGCCACCCTCAGAAAACATAAGGGGTCAGGATACGTCTCCCGCACCCCCTTATACCTAGTAATTTAATTAAAACAAAACACAAAATGGCGAATTCCCGTTTCGCTACCAGTTTACGGCCCAGTTCGCGGCCCGGGAAGCGCTTCTACCGTGAAAAATATATATTTTTTTATTTTCCCCACGGGACCCTTTAATAACCCCAACATCATTCCTAGAGGGTCAAGAGAGGTATACCTTGACCCCTTTCATTAAATTCCCCCTTCGTTTTTCACCTCTTCTTCTCTCTCGATCCTACCGAGAGATAAGATGGCGGCTGCTCCGGACTGTTTAGAATGTTGACAGACACCGGAGAGCCAATCAGCTTTCTGCGCGCAAAGTTCCGTTTCGCGAAAAGTAAGCGGACCGGAGCGCAGCCCGGAGCGCTGTTACAGATATATATCTTGTTTTGAACGTTAATTTCTCAAAATCCACTGGAGCACATATATTGAGACCTAGCAAAGGCACATCGGGCTAACAGTCCCTACAATTTTGCCAAGTTTCGTGCAAATCCATTCAGCCGTTCGAGCTAAAAGTGAGGCCAAAGGCCCTATGGAAATTAACATGGGAAAAACGCGTTTTGGGACCCCCCTTTTTTCTCGGCCCCCCCTTGACGAAACCCCCCCAAATTTTTGGGGGCTGCTCAGAAACAAAATGTGCCATTTTCCTGAAAATTTCACCCGATTCCGTCCACAAACGCCAAAGTTATTAGACATAGAATTTTCAAAAGTTCCATAGACAAATAATCCTTACTATATATACCTACTGGCGAGACGCCAGTAGGTAATATATATATATATATATATATATATATATATATATATATATATATATATATATATATATATATTACCTACTGGCGGTCGCCAGTAGGTAGATATAGTTGGGACCTATTTTCCATAGGAAATCCGCAACATTCTATTTAGAATAACTTTAGCGGCAGTTGACAAATCTTCGCGAACTTTTCAAAACTAATGACCAGCTCCGGTCTGCTCCTATCCTGAAAGTCTTGTGGTGATTTGTGAAGCGGGGGCCGAGAAAAATGGGGGGTCCCAAAATGTGTTTTCCCCATGCAATTTTCCATAGGAACCGTTCTTAGCGGCTACAGCCCGAACTGATTAACAGAATTACCCCAAATTTAGAAAAGAGGAAGTCCTTGGTTCAGACTCCTGCTTAAATGGTGTAAATCCATTCAGTAGTTCCTGAGACAATCGAAATTAAACGTACATATGTACTTATGGCCGCGCAGGATCTGCGCACCCTGCAGAGCACAAGCTGTATGCTAATTTGCTGTCAACATTCCAAAGCAGGAAGTATTGGCAGCCATCTTGTGCCTTGGTAGAACCGAGGCATAGGAAACCTAAATAAAAAATGCACAAAATTTGCACAGGATGTGCGGATCCTGCCGATAAAAAAAGAGAAGCATGGGCTCCCACGTATCTTTGCTAATTGGCCCCCGGGGGGCCACATCCTAGGGGCAATACTTATGTAAAGGGGGGCCCAGAGGGGCCCCGGGGACTGCCACCCCATGGGGCTTTATTTAATTATGTGCAGGGGGCTCTCAGGCCCCCCATCCCTCAGGACTGTTAACCCCGGGGCTTCTATCAAATTGTGTGGGGGCTCTCAGGCCCACCAGCCCCGGGGACCACTACCCCCCAGGGGACCACTACCCCCCATTCCAAAGCAGGAAGTATTGGCAGCCATCTTGTGCCTTGGTAGAACCGAGGCATAGGAAACCTAAATAAAAAATGCACAAAATTTGCACAGGATGTGCGGATCCTGCCGATAAAAAAAGAGAAGCATGGGCTCCCACGTATCTTTGCTAATTGGCCCCCGGGGGGCCACATCCTAGGGGCAATACTTATGTAAAGGGGGGCCCAGAGGGGCCCCGGGGACTGCCACCCCATGGGGCTTTATTTAATTATGTGCAGGGGGCTCTCAGGCCCCCCATCCCTCAGGACTGTTAACCCCGGGGCTTCTATCAAATTGTGTGGGGGCTCTCAGGCCCACCAGCCCCGGGGACCACTACCCCCCAGGGCTTCTAGAATTTAGGTGGGAGGGATCTCAGGCCCCCCAGCCCCATAGACCACCACCCCCTGGAGCTTTTATTAAAGAATGGCGGGGGCTCACTGCCCCTCGCAGCCCTGGGGATCACCACCCAGGCCTTATTTTAATAAAATACCCTGTGTGGGGGGTTCAAATCCTCCCACATGTCCCGGGGACCACCACCTCCCCGGGGTTCTAAACATGTAAATTAGTGGCTCCGTGTCAGACCCCCTGCTCCTGGGGGTCTGACAGGCAGCCCTCCACCTGGAGCCCTCGAGGGCCCTGGGAACCGCCACCCCCCAGTTCTGGCTCCTGCAGTGTCCCGGGGTGCCCACCCCCAGGACACAGCTGTTTGCTATGGTAGGGCGGGAGCCTTGCGGTTCCCGCCCTGCCATAGCAAACTGCTTTGTCACATTTGCCTGTCACATTTGGAAGAACTACGATTGGCCAGGAGGCAAACAAAAGTTCAGTTCAAAACATCCTCTCAGTCCAAACAACCTTGGCCATTCAGCCTTATTTAGCCTTATTTAACTTTTAATGTGAGTGGTTATGACAGGTTTGTGTTGAAGCGTTTTAGGTTGAACATATTTCACCCTTTGGTAACTTTTCCCAAAACTAACGATTGGTCAAAAATTCTATAGAATTGTCCCTTCGATGCATGTGGTCTTGTTTTGCAAATTCTACAAAGAACCAAGGAAGCATTGGGTAACACAGATATTAAAAATTCTGGGTTTGCAACAATGTCACCCTGCTTTACTTGTGATGCAATTTTTGAAACTAGAGTGTTTCGCAAAAAATATAGCCGGATTCCTGAAGTTCTGTATTAGACACAGGTCAAACTAAGAATAGGACTGATGTTGTATGTACTGTGTAAGAAGTCAGTTGTTTCCCATCTTTCTGTACTCCAATGAAGTACTTGTGTTCCTTTAACTTTGAGTTCGCACCTTAGCACTTTCCATTGCTGGCATGTATTGTTATTGATAAAAATGTATACTGTTTTAAATTATTTATCATAATTAGAAGATGAAATTTTAGCCATGGTCTTATTGTATTTTTTAATAATGAACTTTTATGGTTTTTGTATCTTCAAAGACCGTATAAAGGAATTTTGATTTTATTTGATATAGTGGACCAAAGTAAAATCAGCCGAACTAAGAATTCCGATTTACTTACCTTTTATCAGGAGAGACCTCATGGCTGCATCTTTGAACCCATTACTGATCCTGAAAAGTAATTCTAGCCATACTTACCAGTAACTTGAATCTCCTTCCATAGGAATCCATTGTCTGGTTTTCACAAGAAAAGTTTCTAAGCGTCTATTTTCACAAACTACAAATATTCCTTAAAATCGCCTGTATGACTTAAACACATTCTTTAAACTGTTTACAGGAGATGCACCAGTGCTGGATCCAGGATCCACCACTGAGTAGGACTAAGTAATGATAACACTACTTACCTGCTAATTGAATTTCCTCCCATAGGATAACATTGGTGATTCTATGTGAAAAAGTTTTTGTGTCAACTCTTAAATACAATAATATTCCTTAAAAATCACTACTGCAACCAAAACGCTTTTACTCAACTGTTTACAGGAGATGTCCTAGGACTGAATCTAGGATCCAGTCCTGTGGTTAGAAAAGTAATCAATAAAGTTAATAATTGCATTTAAACTAGAAATTCACATTGAGCTCAATGTTGCATTGTGTTTGAAATTGTATTGCCCATTGCAACAACTGTATCTACTTGTACTTAAAAGTCTATTGCCTATTTGCAAATTATTTAAACTAAAGTAATTCATTCTGAGAAAGTATATTTTGTAATGTAATGTGTAATGTATAATGTATTATAATGTAATTTAAAAAAAATAAAATGTCACTGACCATGTCATGAATTATGTTTTATGTGACATCATCAGCAGTGGATTGCGGGTGCGTGAGTTATAGTTAGTAGAACTAACTAAAACAGAGAAATTTCAATGGTTTTTTACAAGTGAAATGTCCAGTTAACTATAACACCCCTGAAACCTATGGTTTTTTTTCAGTAAAAAAAATATAATATATATATATATATTCCAACTGAAACCACACGCTGTGTCAGGCATAACCATTTATTGCTGGACAGACTGCAACACAGCAGGTACGGCTTATCAACGCAGTTTCTGCCTATCGCCATACGCGTTTCTGGATTCCCCCTTGATCACTCGCAAGGCTTGTGGTGAACAGCACAGCTTCAAACTTTCCGCACCTGCGATAGTCCTTATAATCCCGCCTCCAATGGGCATGTGCATAAGTGCACTCTGGGTCGCGTAATTTGAAAAATTAAAAACCATAGTGGTGCTGCTACTAATGTTCCTCCGGTATTTCCTCCTGTTAGGGCGCTGGTTACACCGCGGCTGTGTGCTGCATTTCTTGTGCCTTATCCAGTTCCGGTAGAATTTGTGATCAAGTGTGCTAAGATAGCACTGGAACGGAATTACTTTATATTCAATGACGATTTCTATGGTCAACGTAAAGGGGTGGCTATGGGGGCGATTTTCGCCCCGGATATAGCGAACCTTTACGTGGCAGATTTTGAAGAGAAAGTTATTTTCAACAACAACCCTTTTGGTAAACAAGTTAAAAAATACCTAAGGTATATAGACGATGTGTGTTTAATTTGGGAGGGCCCAGAAGATCATCTCTTATCCTTCCATGCATGGCTCAATGAGCAAAATCCTAATTTACGTTTCACGATTGAGTACAGTAATGAGTCTATACATTTCTTGGATCTGACTATCAAGAATGACAATGGTTTGTTGGTAGTGGACCTGTATACGAAGCCCACAGCACGCAACACCTTGCTGAAATACTCGAGTCACCACCCGAGAAATCTAAGAGATAACCTCCCTTTTGGACAATTTTTGCGAATCAAACGTAATTGTACCAAGAGGGAGGACTATTTCAGGGAGGCTAAGATTCTCCAACAAAAACTGAGTGCCAGACAGTACCCATATAGGCTAGTTAAACGAGCACTCAAACGTGCTTGGTACTATGACCGCACGGCATTGCTGGATGAAAACAAGAGGAAGGAAGGTACTGAGAACACCATTGCCTGCATAACTACCTTTGGCACAGAGTCCAATCAGATCAAGAGAATTATTTCAAAAAATTGGCATCTGATACAAAAAGTTGAGCCCCAACTAAATTTCCCCAGATTTGCGTTTAAGAGAGCAAGAAACCTCCGGGATCACTTGGTTAAAACCTATAGGGAACCCAAACCTCCCACTCTACATAATCAATGGGGGCTTCCACCTGTTGTAGGGCATTACCCATGTGGACAATGTGCCGCATGTGACACTACCACACCTACTAAAATCTGTGTATTGAATGAGAAACAAATTGTTTTCAAACATCATTCGAATTGCCTCACAAGGAATGTCATCTATTGCATAGAATGCCCATGCAAACTATTGTACTTAGGCAAAACCACCCAAGAAGTGAGGAAAAGAATAATCCAACACCAGTCCCGCATAAGGTGCAAAGTACTAATTGCCCCACTAGTGGAACATTACATACAACAATCTCATGGTCCTAAAGATATGAAATGGTATGTATTAGAGATCGTTAAAGGTTCTAAAAGAAGGACCAATGTGGATCGTCTACTTACATTAAAAGAGAACAGATGGATTTGGACTGGAAAGACAGTGGAGTATGGTTTAAACCAATGTGTTGAGTGGCATAATTTGGCAACTTTATATGGATGAAACGCTTGACTTTTTGACCCTATATATATTTTTTATATATTTTTTGCAACCTGTAGTAATAGTGAGATTGTAGCGAGCTGTAGGTATTCTTTGACTGGTCCTGGTCATGATATCCACTCTTTTTGTTGTTCCCTTTAAGGACCTTTAGCCTTGTTGTGTCGTTAATTAAATTGTTGGTATTCAGCGGTTATTGCACTGTTTTTGGTGATTTTATTCCTGTTTACATGGGTATCTTCATAGATTACACTCCTTTCTAAGATGGCCGCCATACGCGGTGATTCAAGCGCTACGATGTGCGCATGCGCATAGACTCGACTGAGTACATTGACGCGCATTAACGAAGTTTACAGACGCTGACGGAGACTTGAGTAACACGGTCGCGTCTGTGGATAAAGCTTTCCAAGTAAGTCCCTTGCCCCGAATCACGGACATTAGAGTGGGCTTCCCCCGAAGTCGATGGGTTTTAGTGACTCGATATTTCACGTTTGTTCCCCCTGCAGTTTGTATGGTTGGCAGGCTATTGAAGAGCCGATTTTTGCCCTAGTGCACATGATTAAAAGAGAACCCTATACGTGTCAAGTGGAGTTACTGTGGAGGTAAGCTCCAGACCCGATTTTGTGCAATATCTTGGTCTGTTGGATTGGATGCCAAACTGATTTTGTGTAATGTTTATCTAGGAGTAGGGTCAATAACCCCGACAAGTAGTGGTGGATTGTGGCTTTGGAAGACATCTTGTCTAGTGAGTATAGAGGAACCTTATTTGAGGTGTTAAGGAGTTAATGGTTGTACATATGTATATATCTAGTATAGTTTTTGGACACACTGGGTGTGGTGATGGTATTTTAATGTAAGCAGACGATTATATATTGGACATAAGTAACTGGATCCTTTATATTGATTGTATATATTGTATATGTTTTTGTAGATTCCGTGTGCAACGCTTAGTCCTGAGGATGGTCTCGGTGAAAAGTAGATATTAGAGACCGAAACGTCGACGCATATACACCGTTTGGTCCATAATTATCCAAACAAGGATTTGTATATATTGTATTTATGGATTAACTGACTGCATGTACAGGAGCACCCTATGTATATATTTGTATATTACATATTGTACCAACGGTGTACTACACTACAGGAAATGTACAGGAAATTGTAGTTTTGTTTTTGTTGCCTATTATTTGAGCCTTTAGAATCTTTTGAAAAAATTAAAACAGTATTTTCTAAATAATATAAAAATTTCATGAAGATGCCATGTTGCTTATGTTTTCTTTTGAAGTAAAGTACTTGTATAAGACTTAATATAAATTGTTGAGACATTGGAAATAATTCCTCAAGGAGCCTGTTTCTATTTAAGTTATCCAGCTGGTGACATAGTTCCTCGGAATGCGCTGTAGATACGGCAGCGCAAGGACCCGCTCTGAAGCAGTGGGGTATCTTCGTGATCCGGGCAGGCCACCAACTATTCCAACCGACATTGCTCCCGCAATTGAAGATACCAGACGTGGTGTCAGGCTTAACCATTTATTGCTGGACAGACTGCAACACAGAAGGTACGGCTTATCAACGCAGTTTCTGCCTATCGCCATACGCGTTTCTGGATTCCCCCTTGATCACTGGCAAGGCTTGTGGTGAACATCACAGCTTCAAACTTTCCGCACCTGAGATAGCCCTTATAATCCTGCCTCCAATGGGCGTGTGCATAAGTGCACTCTGGGTCACGTAGTTTCAAAAATTAAAAAACATATTGGTGCCGCTACTAATGTTCCTCCGTTACTTCCTCCCATTAGGGCGCTGGTTACACCGCGGCTGTGTGCTGCATTTCTTGTGCCTTATCCAGCTGGTGACATCGCTCCTCGGTAGCGCTGTTTATATACATATACATGTGATCAAGCCTCGGCTGAGGTGAAACGCGTCATGGCGACTGGTGGGCTGTTTATTCATCACGAATAAAAGGCACTGATAACGAGAGCACGGAGTCTGTGGCTTTACTAAACTTTCCGGTTTTGCTGTGTGGCGTGGCTGCGCTCTTCTGTGCTGCATCGGACTAAACGCAATATATATATATATATATATATATATATATATATATATATATATATATATATATATATATATATATATATAGTAGCTCTAGTCTCTCCAGTCCAAAAACGCGTTTCGGTGCTCTGCCTTTTTCCGGAAGAAGGCATAGCGCCGAAATGCGTTTGTTGCTGGCTTTAAAATAAACAATGAGTTCAAACGCCCCCGCGAGTGTGAAGCTTCTTTTGTATTGGAGAGACTAGTGCTATTGTAAAATGCGGCTTCCATAACCGCACATTGCACCTGCCTGAGAGTGCATCACTAAAGGTTGAGTTCGATATATATATATGTATATATATATATTTATTCACCTAAAAAACCATAGGTTTCAAGCCTTATATAGTTAGGAATTAGCATTTAAAAAACCATTGAAATTGCTCTTATATAGTTAGTTGTACTAACTATATTTCGCGCACCCGCAATCCACTGCTGATGATGTCACATATTACATCATTCATGACATGGTCAGTGACATCACTGATAACATCACTGATGACATCTCAAATGACATCACTGATGACATCTCATTTGACATCACTGATCACATCACTGATGATATAATTCATGTGATAATACGATGCACCTCCTCACACTCTAATATAACCTTTGATACACCCAGTGTTAAATACAGACTACCATTCTTGAAACCATTGACACACCAATACCAGTTATTACATACGCACTCACTGATTCCTAGGTCTACACACACATTCACTCATTCACCCATAGAATCACTCATATATACAGTCACCCATCAATACAACACTATCATATGCACTCATACACCTATACAGACACTCACACACTGCCACTCATCCATGGAGTTACTCACACACCTAGTCAGTCATGCAAAGAATCAATCACACTTCCATTTCCTCAACTATACATTATACACACAACACCTTATTTATTCAAACATATACTAACACAAACTTACTCTCTTATACAATCACTGATACAAGTACACAATTATCCATACAGCCACCCTCACATTCACTGGCTCTCATGTATAGTCATTTATATATGCCAACTCTCACATGCACTGTGTTTTACATATGTACTTACTTGGACATGTAGCACTGAGATATCCATTCACTCACCAACACACCCATGCACACAGTCAACGGCCCATATAGCTGTTTCCACATGCGCTCTTGAACTCATACACCTAGTGAATCAACTGCTCACACATCTATGGACAGAGACCCTGCCCTCTTTTCGTGTTTTCCACTCTTGTTTTGGGCTCTCTTGTGCCTCAGTTCTCCTGAAAAACGAGATGGTGGCCAACACTTCCTGGTTTGGACAGTTTGGAATGTTGACAGTCGTCTGCAAGCCAATCAGCAACTCGCTCGCGCACGTAAGGGTACGCGCACGTACGTGTACGGTGTGCGTACGGTGAGCGCATACAGATATATAATTTATTAATTCAATTTTCTCAACAACTACTGGAGGGATTTTCACCAAATATAGAAAAGGCACTACTGCAAGTTTGGTGTAATTCCGTTCAGCAGTTCGGGCTGTAGCCGTGTCTAAAGGTCCCATAGAACGTGCCATTTGAACAATTTCAAATTCATTTTCTCAAGAACTACTGGAGTGATTTTCACCAAACATAGCAAAGGCACATGTGCATACCAGGCCCTACCATTTTGCCAACTTTGGTGTAATTCCATTCAGCCGTTCGGGCTGTAGCCGTGTCTAAAGGTCCCTGTGGAAATCCCCGCTTGATGAACCCCCCCGAAACTTTCAGGGAAGGAGCGGAACGTAGATGAGCAAATTTAAGGAAAATTACACGCAGATTCCTCAATCGACGCCAACGTTATTCCCAAAAGAATGTTGGGAATTTCCTATGGTATCTAGGTCCTAGCTATATATACCTACTGGCGACTGCCAGTAGGTAATATATATATATATATATATATATATATATATATATATATATATATATATATATATATATATATATATATATATATATATATATTACCTACTGGCGGTCGCCAGTAGGTATATATAGTTAGGATTTTTTCTCTATGTAACTTTTGAAAATTCTATGTCTAATAACGTTGGCGTTTGTGGACGAAATCGGCTGAAATTTTCAGGAAAATGGCACATTTTGTTTCTGAGCAGCCCCTGAAAATTTGGGGGGGTTTCGTCAAGGGGGGGCCAAGAAAAAAGGGGGTCCCAAAACGCGTTTTTAACATTGAGTTTTCCATAGGGCGTTTGGCCTCACTTTTAGCTCGAACGGCTGAATGGATTTGCACGAAACTTGGCAAAATTGTAGGGACTGTTAGCCCGATGTGCCTTTGCTGGATCTCAATATATGTGCTCCAGTGGATTTTGAGAAATTAACGTTTAAAAAACAGATATATCTGTGACAGCGTCCCGGGTAGCGCACCAGTTCGCGAACTTTTCGCGTAACGGAGCTTTGTGAAGCGAAGCTGATTGGCTCTCCGGTGTCTGTCAACATTCTAAACAGTCCGGAGCGGCCGCCATCTTGTCTCTCGGTAGGATCGAGAGACAAGAGGAGGAGAAAAACGAAGGGGGAATTTAATGAAAGGGGGCAAGGTAGACCCTTCTTGACCCCCTAGGAATGATGTTGGAGTTATTAAAGGGTCCCGTGGGGCAAATAAAAAAATATTGATTTTTTAGCGGTAGAAGCGCTTTCCGGTTCGCGAACCGGGACGCGAAACGGGAATTCGCCATTTTGTGTTTCGATTTAATTAAATTACAAGATGGAGGAAAAACAATGTGAGAAACGGGTATAAGGGGGTACGGGAGACGTATCCTGACCCCCTATGTTTTCTGAGGGGGGCTGAGGAGGCTCATATATGTTGATACTTGTCTTCCAGCGGCTGCGCGTGAGCGTTTTTTTTTTTTTTTTGCTGCTTGACGTCTGTTAACGTTCGATTCGAAGGAAATCAGGAAGTGTTGACCGCCATTTTGACACTGCAAGTAAATATATTGTTAAAAATAATTGTTATAAATTAATCCGTATTGATAAATATTGTCTGCGCCATCTTGCCTTTTTTCCAATGCCACACTTTTGTCGTGCACGGCAGCCATTTTAGATGCCTTGACCAGACCCACTCTCTGCACGCCGCCTATCATCAGCATGGCTCCCCACCCTCGCAAGCATCTCCCCCACGCACTGGTCACCCCCGCTCTCTCTCTCATGCATGGGCCATAAACCTCCCCCCATCTGCGCTGCTTTTCCCTGAGAATCACACCCCGTGCCCGCCCGACACCTCCCTTTCACCTTATTCACTACCGCACCCTCTGACATTCCTCTTCCAGGCCGGTCCCAGGCTATCACGTAGCCCTGCGGATGTCGTTTATGGCCTCAACTGTAAAGAATCACCCCTCTTCAAAGGAGTTACAGTAGATCAAGGCCCCCACCCGATGAGATCCGTCACACCACACGCGTTCCTTCTAAACACCCCAGCCCACTCTTCTAACCCAGACAAAGCCGCCGCCAACTTCACCCTATGGTTATCCAACACCGCCGACATCCTAGCACCACTGAAAAAACGTCAAAGCAAACCTGGCAGCAAGAAGGCCTCATGGTTCAACGATGATCTTAAGAAGTCCAAGAAACTCTGCCGCTCCCTGGAAAAGGCCTGGAAAAAAGACCCAACCACTACCACCAAGGACGCCTTCAAAAACGCCACCCGCACACACCACCAACTAATCCGGAAGGCCAAGAAAACAGCATTGAAGAATCGACTAGACAACAACGCCCACAACAGCAAGGAACTTTTCAACATCGTCAAGGAATTTACCAATCCCTCGGCCAACTCCAACGACATCACCCCCTCTCAAGCCCTCTGCGACTCCCTGGCTTTATTCTTCCTCAACAAAATTGCAGACATCCACAACAGCTTCGACAACCAACCCGGAGACCAACCCACCCAACCATATGCTGAACATTCTTCCCCCTTAAACACCCTTAACGACTGGAACCCAATCTCCACTGAGGACACCATCCGCCTGATGAACTCCATCCACTCAGGATCCCCCACAGACCCTTGTCCTCACCACATCTTCAACAAAGCAGACTCCGTCATAGCACCGCACCTCCAAGACGTCATCAACTGCTCCTTCAACTCCGCCACCTTCCCGGAAAGCTGGAAACACGCTGATCTCACCGCCCTTCTGAAAAAACCCACAGCGGACCCCACCGAACTCAAAAATTACCGCCCCATATCGCTCCTTCCTTTCCCGGCCAAAGTCATCGAGAAAGCTGTCAACAACCAGCTCGCCGCCTTCCTCGAAGCCAACAAATCCCTCGACTCCTCACAATCTGGCTTCCGAGCAAAACACAGCACTGAGACCGCCCTCATCGCAGCAACAGACGACATTCGAACTCTACTGGACAATGGAGACACAGTCGCCCTCATCCTCCTCGACCTCTCTGCAGCCTTCGACACAGTCTGCCACAGCACCCTCTTACAACGCCTCAGAAACATCGGAATACAAGGAAAAGCTCTTGAATGGATCACCTCGTTCCTCACCGGAAGAACCCAGAGAGTCCGCCTTCCACCATTCAAGTCCGAGGCCACTGAAGTCATCTGCGGCATACCACAAGGATCCTCACTCAGTCCCACCCTCTTCAACGTATACATGAGCCCCCTCGCGGCCTTCGCTCGCCAACACAACCTCAACATCATCTCTTACGCGGATGACACTCAACTGATCCTCTCTCTCACCAATGACCCCAGCACCGCCAAAACTAACCTACATGAAGGAATGAAAGAAGTTGCCGAATGGATGAAACACAGCCGTCTGAAACTGAACTCAGATAAAACAGAAGTCCTCATCTTAGGTACATCCCCCTCGGCATGGGACGACTCTTGGTGGCCGGAAGCCCTTGGAAAAGCACCCATCCCGACAGGCCACGCATGGAACCTAGGCGTCATCCTGGATTCTTCACTTTCAATGAATAGACAAGTCAGCGCCGTATCCTCATCCTGCTTCAACATTCTTCGCATGCTCAAAAAAACATTTCGCTGGATCCCCACTGAAACCAGAAAAACAGTCACCCATGCTCTGGTCACGAGCCGACTGGACTACGGAAACACCCTCTACGCAGGTACTACTGCTAAACTCCAGAAGAAACTCCAACGAATCCAAAATGCCTCAGCCAGGATCATATTAGACATCCCGCGTAACGAACACATCTCTGGTCACCTGAAAGACCTCCACTGGCTACCCGTCAATAAAAGGATCACTTTCCGACTGCTAACCCACGCACACAAATCACTCTACGACATCGGACCAGAATGCCTCAACTCACGTCTGTCCTTCTACACCCCCTCCCGCCAACTACGTTCTTCCAGCCAAGCCCTCACCACCGTACCTCGCATCAACAAGACCACCATGGGAGGCAGATCCTTCTCATACCTGGCAGCTAAAACATGGAACTCACTCCCCACTTACCTCCGCCTTACCCAGAACCACCTAGCATTCAGAAAGCAACTTAAAACGTGGATATTTGACAAGTAATCCTTCTCCCCGCCCTTAGCGCCTTGAGACCCTCTGGGTATGTAGTGCGCTATATAAATTCTTTGACTTGACTTGACTTGACTATCTGATAACCATCCTGTATTGTGATTGGGGAGGGGATTCTCACTGTGAGGGTGTGTGGGACCGAGCCTGAAGCAGAAGATTCCAGGGATGCCTCTTTGTACATCAAAGTTTTACAATTATGTGTCACATTAAAAATATATAGCACTCCAACAAAGAAGTAGGATTATAAAACTTTAATAACTTATAAATATATAGAACGCAACAAAAACAATAAACACATTTAAAAAAATTTTTTAAAACAGAAGCAACAATGGTCAGTAGCTGTCTTTTGTGTGAATAGTCCCAAGGCAGCACAACGTGCTGAGTTCTGCACGGCACCCAGGTGATGTCACCTGGGTGCCACACTGGTTTTGGTATCCTACAATGCTGCACCGAAAAACGGCGTGGGGCGCCCCCTGAGGCCTCGTCAGTAGCGGTCTGTTGTGCGAATAGTCCCAAGGCAGCAGAACGCGCTGAGATGTGGATGGCACCCAGGTGATGTCCAGTAAGTTGTCGCACTGGTTTTGGTATCCTACAATGCTGCTCTGAAAAACGGCATGGGGCGCCCCGGGGGGGGGGGGGGAGGCGGCGTGAACGGGCCTCCCCTGGTGAAGGCTCATCTGCTGTAGTGGGGCGCCCCTTTAGCGTTTCAGTTGCCATTCCGCCCGCTTTTGCTACACTGTGCCTCATCCGCCATTCAGCTGTTTATCGCCCGCTCTTGCGGCTACAGCGTCTCGCTCACCATGTAGTTGAGTTGCGCCTACTCTTACGGTGCAGCGATAGGCGGCTGCCACAGGACTCTTAAAATGGCGGCCGGCTCTTCGGATTTGGGCCTGGTCCACTAAAATGGCCCTGGGACACCTTGGAACTCGGACGCTTGTCTGCTAGGGCTTGGGCTCCATTCTCGAAAGCGTCCCCTCAGCCTTGAAGATTTCACAAAAGTCTTGGGGGCCCCCGACTCCCGCAGGCTTCCGGTGGGGAGCGGCTGCCATGATTGCTTGCGGAATGGCCACGGCGGAGCTACGAGATGGTGGTGCTCTCATGCTGACGCCAGCTTCAGTGTGAAACATCCAGAAACACTGTAGACTATCAATTCGATGAGTTCCGGTGGAGCCTCAACGTGACCCGGTAGGGAAGAACTTGCCCTCCCCTTTTTTGAGTGATGGTTCTTGGTGCCTGTCCCCTCTGTTGTCATCTAACTGAACCTTTTTTGATTGCCGAGTGCAAAAAAAAAGGTGGGTCTTTCATCGTTTGGGAAAAAAAAATCTTTTAATCCAATGAAAAGTGTTATTTTTAGGTCATATGATCAAGTCTTCCATCATTAGGAAACCAAAAGTAAAATGAACCAATGAAAAGTTTTATAAACAAGTCACATGGCCTGTTATGCCGCTTTGAGCTATAAAAAGCGTACAAAATCCGTTGGCCCATGAGGCGGCGTCAGTAGCGGACCGATGTGCGAATAGGCCGAAGGCAGCACAATGCGCCGAGATCCGGATGGCACCGAGTTGGTGTCAAGCAAGTTGCACTGGTGTGGCCATCCTACAATGCTGCGCCGAAAGACGGCGTGGGGTGCCCGGGGGGAGGCGGCGCAAACGGCCCTCTTCCGCCTCCCCAGGTGGAGGCACCTCATCTGCAGTGCGGCGCCCCTTAGCATTTCACACGCCGTCCAGCCGAGTTGCGCCTGCACTTGCTGCTACAGTAGGCCGAATGCAGCACAACGCGCCGAGATCCGGATGGCACCGAGGTGGTGACCAGCAAGTTGCCGCACTGGTGTGGCCATCCTACAATGCTGCGCCGAAAGACGGCGTGTCCAGCTGAGTTTCTCCCGCTCTTGCGTTACAGTGACTCGAACGCGCCGAGATCCAGATGGCACCAAGGTGGTGTCCAGCAAATTGCCGCACTGGTGTGGCCATCCTACAATGCTGCGCCGAAAGACGGCGTGTCCAGCTGAGTTTCTCCCGCTCTTGCGGTACAGTGACTCGAACGTGCCGAGATCCGGATGGCACCGAGGTGGTGTCCAGCAAGTTGTCGCACTGGTGTGGCCATCCTACAATGTTGCGCCGAAAAACGGCGTGTCCAGCTGAGTTTCTCCCGCTCTTGCGGTACAGTGACTCGAACGTGCCGAGATCCGGATGGCACCGAGGTGGTGTCCAGCAAGTTGCCGCACTGGTGTGGCCATCCTACAATGCTGCACCGAAAGACGGCGTGTCCAGCTGAGTTTCTCCCGCTCTTGCGGTACAGTGACTCGAACGCGCCGAGATCCGGATGGCACCGAGGTGGTGTCCAGCAAGTTGCCGCACTGGTGTGGCCATCCTACAATGCTGCGCCGAAAGACGGCGTGGGGTGCCCGGGGGGGAGGGAGAGGCGGCGTAAACGGACCTCTTCCGCCTCTCCAGGTGAAGGCATCTCATCTGCAGTTTGATTTGGTGGATAATCCCCGACCTGCCAGTACATCCACCATTGAAGTGGCAGTGACAGAATAAGAGGCAAGGGAAACGGTTCTAAATCTTCAGAAGAACTTTGGACAAATGAAAATGACATGTTTAACTTGCGGCAAATTAATTTCATGTGGAGAGAGGAGTGTTATTCTAATCAATAGAGCTTATGAACATCATCATAGTCGCTGGTTGGTGGAGACATTTTGACTATATCCTGGACCTGTCCGGCCTTGCCCAAAATGGCGCCGGTATAAATGGGACTCGTAACTCCTTGTTGTGTACTGGTTGCCCAACCTTGATATCACGAGATACGTATGCAGTTTTGAAGCACATGGCGGGCGGGGACGAGTACTGATTGAACATTTGGACATCCCTATTGATATTAAGTTCTGATGTGTTATTGATTACTGTACTATTGAAAGTTCGATTTAACGTCACCCATGGTACTTGCCCGCAAATGTATATCTAGATAATTTTATTGTAACTGGCCCTGTCGTACTTTAATTATAAAATGTACGTCCACCGATTCCTCAAATGTTAGACACCTTAGTTCTTGCAACCTAATGGGTTGCCCGTTACGTTGTTCTACAGTGTAAATGTCCCCTCATCATATACGATTCCAGTTTGCTCCGTGGCCGGGCCACGTGGTTATATGCCCGTATTTGTATACTGACATTTTCACAATAAAGGTTTTTAAAACAAAACATGGTAGTAGTACTTACATTGGAAAAGTTTTGAATAATAGCCAATGTTTTCGAATCAGTAAAAGGCAAGTGAAATAAAGCAGTCCAATTACATGACGGTTAAAAGGTATAATACGCAGGAACGCAGTAAAGATAAATGGTCAAGGGCTGTTGTGTTTTCTACTCCTGCAACATAAAGTGATCGATAAGAATCTGATATTCAGGCCTACCGGCGACTAAGACAGCAGGCCGAGCCTCTGTTGCTCAGCGGCTCCCTCATGGGACGAAGAAACGCCCTTTTTCTCGAAATAGGAATATTTTACTTGCAGGACAGTTGTAAATTTCCCGGGAAAATACATTAGCCTGGAACATTATAACATATATGTTTAAGAAAAAAAATGTTGGAAAGCAATGAAAAGCGTTATTATGACCAAGCCTTTCATCATTAGAATAACAAAAGTAAAATGAACCAATGAAAAGTTTTATTAACAAGTCACATGACCTGTTATGCTTATGTTACGCGCTGCGCGCCGCGCTCTGGATCGCTTCCGGGAAGCTGCGCCTTGCGCACCGGAGTACTTCCGGGTGCGCTAACGGGCGCATCATATGACGCATTACGCGACAACGCAGGTCCAGAATATAGTCAAAATGTCTCCACCAACCAACGGTCGGAACAAAACCCCTTTCATAGTCCAAAAAGTTCTGTTAAATGACAACAGAAGGGACAGGCTACAAGAACCTTCAGTCAAAGAGGGGAGGGCAAGTTCTTCTCTCCCTGTTCACGTTGGGGCTCCACCGGAACTTATAGAATTTGGGCCGTGTGGGTGGCGGAGCCGAGCTGTCTTGCAGTCATCATGGCGTCGAGCTCAGTTCATCTCACTAGTTTCGTATTTCTCATGAGGGGTTGTTCCTAATGTTTCCATTTTAGCGAGGTCAAAAAGAGATCCCATTAGTGGCCTACTGATTTTGCTCGATTCCTTTTGTTTTTTTAAATGATTTTTCACTATCTGCAAAGACTAAACAGAGTATTGCGACTCTGTGCTTCTTTGTTATTAGAGAATGAAGCAAAGAGATCCAATTCTAAAACAGTAAATGCTTGGATAACAATCAATCAAATGGAGAGAGAAGCAGGCACGACGGATTACAACGGGGGCAAAGGCCTGCGTTACCTACCCTTCACTATCTGCAAAGAGAGAATACTCCTAAAAGAAAAAAAGGGGGGGCAGCGTTCAAAGCACATCAGCGTGCATAGACACGAAAATGTTTTTATCTACCACGTACTTGACATTTTAAAGCTTTTCATATTTGCTATTAAAAAAACATTGAAATTCACTGAAAAAACCATAGGTTATAGACCATATATAGTTAGGAATTAGCATTTACAAAACCTTAATTTTCTCGCACAAAACCATAGAAATTCGCATATATAGTTAGTTTCAATAACTATATATCGCGCACCCGCAATCCACTGCTGATGATTCACATATTAAATCATTCATGACATGGTCAGTGACATCACTGATGACATCACTGATGACATCTCAAATGACATCACTGATGACATCACTGATGACATCAATCATGTGATAATACGATTAACCTCTTCAGACTCTAATATAACCTTAGATACACTCAGAGTAAACAGACACTCACAGATTGTCACTCATCCATGGAGTTACTCATACACCTAGTTAGTCATGCAAAGAATCAATCACACCTCCATTTCCTCAACTATACAGTTATACACACCTTACTTATTCAAACATATTCTAACACATATTTACTCTCTTATACATTCACTGATACAAGTTTTCAATGATCCATGCAGCCACTCACACATTCACTAGCTCTTATACACAGTAATTTATATATGTGAACTCTCATATGTTCTTTGTTTTACATATGTACTTACTTTGACATGTAGCATTGAGATATCCATTCACTCACCAATACACTCATGCACACAGTCAACCACCCATACAGCTGTTTCCACATGCAGTTTTGAACCCATACATCTAGTGAATCAACTGTTCATACATCTATGCACAGAGTCACACACCTCCCAGACACCCACACACACACACTCACTCTCCATTACAAATACTTGGGCAACCATTCAATAACCCATATAGTTACTCATATAGGTACTGATCAACACATGCAGCATCTTACCCAACAACAGACATACTGATGCACACATTCAGACAGTTTAGTCACTAACCCATGCACTCAGTGAAACACATTCAATCATTTACTCATACAGTCAGTCATGCATCTACTAAATCCTTCATCCAGACACTTATACATCCACTCATTCTTCAATATGTAAGACATATTTTAACTTTACAGAAACTTACAGTCACTGGATGATGTCATCAGTGATGTCATCAGTGATGTCACTGACCATGTCATGAATGATGTAATATATGACATCATCAGCAGTGGATTGCGGGTGCGCGATATATAGTTATTGCAACTAACTATATATGCGAATTTCTATGGTTTTGTGCGAGTAAATTAAGGTTTTGTAAATGCTAATTCCTAACTATATATGGTCTATAACCTATCTTTTTTCAGTGAATATATATATATATATATATTACCTACTGGCGGTTGCCAGTAGGTAGTTATAGTTAAGATTTTTTTGAATGCAAAATCTCAAAATTCTATTGTGAATAACTGTGGCACCGGTTGACGAATCTGCCTGAAAATTTCCTCACATTTGCCTCATGGAGCTTCGGTCCTTCCTTGAAAGTTTGGGGGGATTCGTGAAGTGGGGGCCGAGATAAAGGGGGGGTCCCAAAACATGTTTTCCCCATGTTAATTTCCATAGGGCGGTAAAACTCACTTTTAGCCCGAACGGCTGAATGGATTTCCACCAAACTTGGCAAAATTGTAGAGACTGGTAGCCCGATGTGCCTTTGCTAGGTCTCAAGAAATGTGCTCCAGGGGATTTTGAGTAATTTATGTTAAAATATCTCTATGGCCGCGCACTGGTACGCGCACCGGGGAGCGCACCGGGCGCGCTACGCGACTTGCGTGCGGAAAGCTGATTGGCTCCCGGGTGTCTGTAAACATTCTAAACAGTCTGGAGCGGCCGCCATCTTGTGTTTCGGTAGGATCGAGACACAAGAGGTGGCAAAAACAAAGGGGGAATTGACCATAAGGGGGCAGAGTAGACCCCCCTGACCCCATAGGTTTGATGTGGGGGCTATAAAAGGGCCCCGCGGGGCAAAAAAAAAAAAAATTGCAGGGGGAGCGCCCGGTACGCACACCGGGGAGCGCACCAGGGAGCATATCATGGGGAAAAAAGAATGACAGACTTTTCAAAAAATGTAGGTTTATTAATAAAATTGTTCTTTTTGTTGTTGTTTTTTTTTATTTAAGTACCAACATGTAGGTACCAATGCAGAGTCTAAAATTTAATGTACACCGTCTCCTTTGTAGATATCTTGCATGTTGTTACAGAAGTTATTGTGGTATATGGAATTCATACCATAGTCTGTCAGGAAAGCAGAAACAACATGGAGGCAGGAGATGATAAAGAGATGTTAAATACACATTGGAGATAATATAGTGGGAGAAAGGAAGTAACTATGAGCAAAATTACTATGTAACATAAAAAAGTTGCACAGTATACTATAAGTCTCACTTTATATTATATCTATTTCGGTACTATTTCATAATTTACATATAAAAAAGAATAATGTCTCGAACAATTTTTAATTTTTAAATAAAAATTTATGGCTGTGATTTTTCAAAATCTAAAAGAATTTCCAACATTATTTTGTCAGGTATGTCATCATTTGTATTCCATGATTCAATTTCTTCCTCACAATTAAGTAAGTCTTGGTCCAGAGACTGATCCAAAAAGTCTAATTCATCAATCTCTTCCTTAGGATTGTTCTCCAGATCAATTTCAAATAAAATATTAATTTTATTTTGTTCTCCTTCCATTTTCTTGCTGTAAATTGCATAAAAAATGTTTATATCAGTAGAGATAGGGCACTGTTGGGTTTACGTTCAGACAGGTACTTGTGAGTTTTTAACAGTGAAGTTATCTTTGGGCAGTGTATGGTATGAGGTAGGAAGTAGAAATATAAAAAAGTGTATGTGAAGAAGCCTAATATAATTCATAATTATACCAGAGAAGCCTAATTCAATCTATAACTATAACAGAGAAGCCTATCTCAATCTGTAATTATAACAGAGGGACAGTAAATAACTGTCAGAAAACGTTTTTACAAATGAACTTAAAGTGCCCCTTCACAAATTTATAACTTACCTTCTAGAAAGGTGATGAAGATAAATGAGAAAATCTTTTAAAAATGTATCTCAGGTAGTTGTAGTCAAAATGGCCGTGTTTCCCTCTCATTTTTCATTTATATTCATGTACATAACCAATCAAATGTCAGGAAAAAAAAGTAGGAAATAAAAGTAACATTTTATTTGGTTGTAAATTCTTTCATATGTGTTTTTGTCATGTAATTTACCTCAGGATAATTAGGCAGGGCTACAGCCCAAATGGCTGAATGGAATACTATTAAATATGGGATAATGGTAGGGAGTGGTATATAGTAGGGTCTATGCTATATTTGGTGAAAGTCTGTCCAGTAGTTTTTATGTAATTTCGTTTCCCACATTTTTTGGGGGAGCGCTCACCGGTGCGCGCCCCAGTACGCGCACTGGGAGCGCTACGGGAGTCCGCCATTTTGTGTTTCGGTCAAATTGAGACACAAGATGGAGGACAAACAACGGTGGGAATGGGTAAAAAGGGGCACAGTAGACACCCCTTGAGCCTCTAGGTTTGCTGAGGGGATTTTCAGAGGGGCAAATATGCCCAAAAAAATAAAATAATTAATTTTGCGTGGGGAGCGCCCGGTACGCGCACCGGGGAGCGTACCGGGGAGCGTACTCTGGTGAAAAATAGTGAAAAAAGTTAGAGAAAGATAATCATTTTGAGTGATCAGAGGTAGGGTAGCTCTGAAAAGAGCTTTTGGGTTCTGTGGCTGACTTAGGTACCTACAAGTAGGTTCCAATGCACAGTCTTAAATTCAGGAGGAATATTCTATTCCCCTCATCTGAGGAGTGCACACCATCTCCTCTGTAGATATCTTGCATGTTGAAACGCAAGTTATTGTTGTATATTAAACCCATTCCATAGATTCTCATGTAAGCAGAAACAGATTTATTCACATGTTTCCGTACTTTCTCAAATTGTGGACAAAATTGGTTTGACCAGTTCCATTTCTGTCTTTGACATATATTGGAATATACCAAGGCAGTTTGTGGAAAAAGTGTCATCAATTGATCAAAGGTGTCCTTTAAAAGCATTTCCAGACATACCCCAGTCAAAGTGCCCAAGTCATTTCCTCCACAGTCCACTATTAAGAGGTCAGGCTTTGGCAGATGCAAAAAGGTTTTCACCAATGGTTTCAAATGGTGACATCTCAATCCTCTCTGGCCAATCCACTTGATTTCCACAATTGTTAAATCAAGGTTGTGAAAATTTCTGCTAGCTGCATACCTTTGAGCCCAGTGGATCTAGCTATGTCCAATAATCCACACAGAATACATGATGAGAGAAGGTCCTGGTGCAGTCAGATGAAGTGTGGGAATGAAATGGCAGTTGGAATAGTAGGAGTTGGGCGAGGAAGGCAAGATGGCCGCTCGAGAGTTGTGCTAGGCAGTCGCACTTTTTCCCTCTCCTGCCAAGACTGAATTTGTTGGCATGATGTGCTTCCCTAATGGCATGAAGTTTTCACTAACTGTAAAACAAGGAATGTTGTATATGCGATTGTATGCCCCTGTCCCAAGTTATATATTGGGAAAACCACCCAAGAGGTCAGGCAACACATTACTCAGCATAAATCCAGGTTGCGCAGAGAAGTTGAGAATGCGCCCTTAGTACATCATTGGTTGACTCAGAAACATGACAAAAACAATTTCAAGTGGACTGTTCTGTCCAAAATTGAAAATGACCGAAGAGGGGGTGATTTGGAAACAAGATTGAACCAAAGAGAAGCTCTGCTGATCATGAAATATGACACAGCGGTCAATGGATTAAATGAAATCTCTGAAATTTATAAAACCAACTCTTGAATTTGGAAAGAGGACTTCATCTCCCATAATCCTTCTGGCACATCATCAACAGCACTACAACTCCCAACACCCCCCGGGGCGAAGCCACACCCATAAGCTACACCGCAGTGAGGCTTCAGTAACCCGCCATTGACTGCAGGGTGAGGAGCGAGTACTTCAAATTATTTTTCAGACCTCTAGAACCGGAGCACAAATCACGGTAAGCATAACACCTTGGCGCCAGTGAGCGCCGACATCCAGCAATTGCCAATGCGACTAACCCCGCTTGACGGTAACCCGCGATCTCCGCCTTTTCATTCCCCAGCCTTAGTGACGCCGGAACCGTACCATCGGACCGAGCGCAACCCGACTGGGAAGCACCCTTAGAACGCACACGCGTCGCTTTAAAGGTAAGCGCGCAGACCCGCTCTGATACAAACCAGCCTAGGCACAGTACTGAGTGAAATGCACAGCGAGATTGAGTATACCTCCTGTTTCTTTCAGCACCTTTCGCTCCCCCTCCACTTGGAATGCATCTGTCTCCTCTCGCTTTCTGTGGAGCCTTGACCCACTTGTTTAGGTAGGCTGAGGGAAACTGAGCAATGGTTGAGACGTCGATCTCTTAGGTTTTGGTTCGTGACGATTGTTTTCCTCTTTCTTTATAGTTAAACTGTGGTCCTGAAGAGAACCCTAAGAATTACAGGTTCGAAACGCGTCGACCCGACCCGGTCCCTTGTCATTCTCTTCCATATAGTGTGTCAACTAATTGAAAGATTACTTTCTTCTTTTTCCCAAAATTTTGAAAAAGTTTGATTAACGTGTAAAAAACAGCAAATAAGATTGTTTTGTATTTACACAACTGTTTCATGACACTGGGACCAGTATGAATGTGGTTTTGTTATGATTGGACGGCCAAGAATGTGTTGAGTGCGAGTTTGTCTGAACCATGTACATACCAACGTTTGTTTTTTGCTTGTATATAAATGTATAATATTTTTCATGTTTTTGTACTCCCATGCACCAAAAAGATAAAAAAAGACTAAAAATCACAATAGTCTTTAGAAAAGAATTAAAGTAAAAGTTGCAATTCTAAAAGCAAGTGTTCATGCTATTTTTTCATGTATGCTTCAACAACGGTTGTTCTCTAAAAAATAGCTTCTCAGTATAGGCAAGTTTGTTGTTTCCTCAGTTCATTGTTGGCTCAGCTTTGCTGAGTTTTGAGTCAAGACCCTCTTTTGTTATTCAAACTGTTTAGCGGGCGCACGCTCGCGAGGTTCTGGTGGGCAGATAAGGAGCTGCCACAGGACTAATCCTGGTTCACTATTGATTGGTCATCATTGCATTTTGTGGTTGTGTTGTGGGTTTTAGTATTTGCTTAATATCTTTTCCTTTCACCTTATTCATTTGGCACGCACTGTTTCTAATTCTATTTTCTCTTTGCACGTGTGTTCAGTTTTGGTATGGCTGAACAGGACACGGTAGCCTACACAGAGGAACATATTCAAAATCTGATAAGAGATCCGCCTCCATTTGCATCAGCAACCCTTAGCATCGCGGCATACACCCTAAACGAATCGGAAAAACTTATACGTTTACGTAAAAAACAAATCAGGACGGATCTTCACGGACATTTTTTACTCCAGCATTTAAAATCGGGCACGATCCCCGCAGGACTTCAAATTCGTAACATTCCCGTCGTGTTCACGGACGACCCTGAATACAAAAAAGGATTCAGTGGTGTTGAAACAAAGTGTAGTAGGGACCTGATGGTCCTTACGATTGAGACAGCACACAGGATTTCGGTAAAAGAACTTGAAGAAATTGCAGTGCTTCAAAAAGAAATTCAAGACAATCAACTAATAACTGATTCCAAAGGACTCCTGGAAAAGGTGGAAAAAGAAATCGGTGAATTTAAGGACTTCACGGTCGCCCAAAAAAACAATAAATTTGAGCTGGATAAGAAAAATTTCTCCCTGGAATCCGTATATCCATACTTAAGAAAAGACTTCTACTCGAACCCTGATTCACGGAGGTTCCTCCAGGACAATCAAGGTCGATCACGACGTAAATTTGTCTCATTCTCAGATACATCATCTTCCGGAAGTGACTCAAATAATTCAAACAGATCCTATCAAAACAGGCAAGGCAACCAACAAGATCAGGGACAACGACAACAACAAAACCAGGCTCCTTTTTTAGGACAAGGCCCACAGAAGACCAGAGGTCGCTCACGACCCGTCCAGCCATGGGAAATGAGGACACAATCCCGGTTCTACAAGAGTTAGATCTCCCATCTATATTTAACTTATCCGATAGAACTTTGACTGAAGCTGAAACATCAATTTTGACAAAGGGCCTTGGATTTGTCCCGTCGAGACCCACAGATTTCATCAAGATGAAGTTAGAAACACTCGAATTCTGTCGCAAAATAAGACTAAAAACATTCTTCTCGGACATATGCGAGGAACATCAACCCGAAGTAACAGGACTAAGAAAGAAATCCACCTTTTGCCCAGCTGGTTCAAAAATACCTAAGGAGATTATTACTTTTGAACGGACGGTTCTATCAGGAATATCAGCCTTTGAAAAAAAGAGGAACTTCGTCAAATTTAATCTTGCAAAAGCTGAAAAGGATGCTTTAACAACCTTGAAAAACGACAAAACTATAGTAGTAAAGCAAGCAGACAAGGGGGGAGCGGTGGTTATCTGGGATATTAATAAATACAAAACGGAAGTCTACCGCCAACTTAACGACAACTCATGTTACAGACGCATTACAAAAAACCTCACACTTGAAATTCAAAGTGAATTGTTTCTAGCGATTCAGAAAGGATTCGATCTAGGGTTTGTCGGACCTAAAGAACTGGCATTTCTACAGAATAAAAATCCACGAACTCCAGTTTTTTATCTACTACCAAAGATTCATAAGGATGAAGTAAATCCACCAGGACGCCCTATAGTTTCTGGGTGCGAATCCTTATTAGAACCAGTCGCCAAGTATATTGATTTTTTCTTAAAACCCTTCATTGAAGAGATCCCAGCTCACCTTCAAGATACCACTGCTTTCCTCCAAAGAATCAGCACAATATCGTTTGAACAAAGCACACAGCTTCTAGTGACGCTAGACGTCGTTTCGCTGTATACTCAGATCCCTCAAGATCAAGCTCTTGAGACACTTTCATTCTTCTTGGACACACGTGATAGACCGTGTCAGGTCCCTTCAGAATTTATCCTTCAGCTGGCATCTTTCGCACTGAAAAATAATTTTTTTACTTTTGATTCCGAATAATTTCTTCAGGTTAAGGGAGTAGCTATGGGGTGTCCATTTGCCCCAGAATTAGCGGTTATGTTCATGGGTCTCTACGAGCAAAAATTCATTTACAATGACAATCCCTTCAGTCACCAGATTTCGCATTACATGCGATATATGTATGATGTCTTCCTCATCTGGACTGGGAACCTTGAAACTCTCAATGTGTTTGTTGAATGGCTTAATGGACGCACAAGTGATATAAAGTTTAATTGTACATCTTCTAACCAGTCCATCACATTCCTGGACGTACAAGTTGTACCTCGCAATGGAAGCCTGGAAACAACTTTATTTAGAAAATCGACAGATAGAAATAAAGCATTGTTGTTCACGAGTAACCATCCGCGAAGTCTGAGACAAAATTTACCATTTGGACAATTCCTCAGGATTCGAAGGAATTGTTCATGCAAAGAGGAATATTTTGAGCATGCAAATTTACTGAAGGAGAGGCTTCTCCTAAGAGGATATCCGAAGAAACTATTAAAAATGTCTCTTAAAAGAGCATGGTGGACGCCACGTGAGACATTAATGCACAAGAAAGCTAGAGTGGAGCAAAATCGAGTGGTGTGTGTGTCAACCTTTTGCCCTGCAGCGAATCAACTTAAGAAGTTGATAAACCTAAACTGGCATCTAGTGAAAGACTTGCATGAGGATCTTAGGAATCCGCCTTTGTTTGCTTTTAAAAAAGAAAAGAGCGTGGCTAATCATATTGTGAGGGCAGCACTACCCATTGAAAAATCCCCGACCCTAAGAAGTCTATTTGGCTTTCCACAGACTAAAGGACACCATAAATGTGGAACTTGCATTTGTTGTCATGAAACCATAGAAGAGACGTTGTTCTCGTTCAATAACATCCACTGGAAGCATGAAGTTTTCACTAACTGTAAAACAAGGAATGTTGTATATGCGATTTTATGCCCCTGTCCCAAGTTATATATTGGGAAAACCACCCAAGAGGTCATGCAACTCATTACTCAGCATAAATCCAGGTTGCGCAGAGAAGTTGAGAATGCGCCCTTAGTACATCATTGGTTGACTCAGAAACATGACAAAAACAATTTCAAGTGGACTGTTCTGTCCAAAATTGAAAATGACCCAAGAGGGGGTGATTTGGAAACAAGATTGAACCAAAGAGAAGCTCTGCTGATCATGAAATATGACACAGCGGTCAATGGATTAAAGGAAATCTCTGAAATTTATAAAACCAACTCTTGAATTTGGAAAGAGGACTTCATCTCCCATAATCCTTCTGGCACATCATCAACAGCACTACAACTCCCAACACCCCCCGGGGCGAAGCCACACCCATAAGCTACACCGCAGTGAGGCTTCAGTAACCTGCCATTGACTGCAGGGTGAGGAGCGAGTACTTCGAATCATTTTTCAGACCTCTAGAACCGGAGCACAAATCACGGTAAGCATAACACCTTGGCGCCAGTGAGCGCCGACATCCAGCAATTGCCAATGCGACTACCCCCGCTTGACGGTAACCCGCGATCTCCGCCTTTTCATTCCCCAGCCTTAGTGACGCCGGAACCGTACCATCGGACCGAGCGCAACCCGACTGGGAAGCACCCTTAGAACGCACACGCGTCGCTTTAAAGGTAAGCGCGCAGACCCGCTCTGATACAAACCAGCTAGGCACAGTACTGAGTGAAATGCACAGCGAGATTGAGTATACCTCCTTTTTCTTTCAGCACCTTTCGCTCCCCCTCCACTTGGAATGCATCTGTCTCCTCTCGCTTTCTGTGGAGCCTTGACCCACTTGTTGAGGTAGGCTGAGGGAAACTGAGCAATGGTTGAGACGTCGATCTCTTACGTTTTGGTTAGTGACGATTGTTTTCCTCTTTCTTTATAGTTAAACTGTGGTCCTGAAGAGAACCCTAAGAATTACAGGGTTCGAAACGCGTCGACCCAACCCGGTCCCTTGTCATTCTCTTCCATATGGAATGTGTCAACTAATTGAAAGATTACTTTCTTCTTTTTCCCAAAATTTTGAAAAAGTTTGATTAACGTGTAAAAAACAGCAAATAAGATTGTTTTGTATTTACACAACTGTTTCATGACACTGGGACCAGTATGAATGTGGTTTTGTTATGATTGGACGGCCAAGAATGTGTTGAGTGCGAGTTTGTCTGAACCATGTACATACCAACGTTTGTTTTTTGCTTGTATATAAATGTATAATATTTTTCATGTTTTTGTACTCCCATGCACCAAAAAGATAAAAAAAGACTAAAAATCACAATAGTCTTTAGAAAAGAATTAAAGTAAAAGTTGCAATTCTAAAAGCAAGTGTTCATGCTATTTTTTCATGTATGCTTCAACAACGGTTGTTCTCTAAAAAATAGCTTCTCAGTATAGGCAAGTTTGTTGTTTCCTCAAGACTGAATTTGTTGGCATGATGTGCTTCCCTAATGGCGTTTGAGTTAACTCTACGAAGTGACATTATTGGATACTCGCTGACTTGGAATCAGAGGTTGTGTGAGGTAAAACGGACCTGGGGCCGAGTGAAGTACTTTTTGGACAGGCTAAGGAGAGAGCTGGGACACACAGCAGTCCTTTATTTCTACAAAATGCCCCCCCGTCCGCAGCGTCAGGATAAGAAGAAAGAGGTAGCTGATCCAGAAGCGAAAATAGCTACAGCTAAAACGTCTGCACCGGTGACTGAGATTAGCACAAGCACAAATGCGAAACATCCTGGTGCAATCCAGAAAGTGATAGCCCCTAATACAAAGAAAAAGTCGGAGTCTGGAGGGTTGTTGACTATCCCAGCAAAATCTATGCCTGAGAATCGCTCGGCCAAAGGCTTGAACGCGACAAGCACAGCGGAGGTAGCTAAAGTACAAGACTCAAAGAAAGACGAGGGAAAGGAAGTAACACTCCGGCAACCCACCTTAACGGAGGCATTTCACATCAAAGGCGCGGCTCCGCTGGATGTTGTGCAGAGAATGACGGATTCCGGCAAAAACGTCCTCGAGGACGCCGCAGGAGAGCCGCACGCAGGGAAGGGTATGGTCGCTAGGCAACAGCAGGCCGATCACGGGCCGGTCAGAGGAGGAGCTGCGGCGCCCACAACGGTGGAATCGAATGCGGTGAAGGCAGCGAAAGCAGTGGAGGGAGCGAAGCCACCGGCGGAGACAGCAGAGAATGCGGAGGCAATGGAACTAAGAATCTGTGTTGACACCCTGCTGGTAGGTGATTGCAGCAAGCGGAGACACGGTAATTTACCCGAGAATGCAAAAACCCCAATCCAATTGACAGATGGCAGTTTAGATGCTGATAGAGGGAAAGCTGATATAGCTACAGGGGGCGATGATATGCTGGGAGTCCTGCTGCTTATGGAGGCTCAGATGGCGGCAGAAAGAGAGCAAACCCAGAAGGCTTCCACACAGGGTTGCAAAGAAAGCTTTGAAAACTTGGTAGATACTGGAAGAAAGCAGAGAAGCTTAGCTAAAAATGCTACCCTGAATACTATGGAGGGAAAGGACGGGAAAGATGGTGGCTCAGTGGAAGGAGAATGCTTCTTTTCCTATAATGAAGATTCAGAATCAGTAATCTCCTCAAAAGATAGTACGGAGGAAGAAGGAGAAGGGGATGACGAGGTTGATGAAAAGGAGGAGGATACAGGTACAGACTCAGGGTCAGGGTCGAGTACCTATGAGAAAGAATCTACACAGCGAAAAAAAACTGCAAGGGTAAGGAGACGCACGGGCGGATCGCCGTCACAGGATAGCAAACGACTACTAAGGGACTACTCAGCCACTTCGCAGGTCTACCGAGAGAGCGGCCTGGAGGAGGGCTCTGACTCGGGGTCTGCACCGCGGCGAGACTCTTTTGAGATACTTTTTAGTACCCTGAAGCAAATGCAGGCAGAGGCCAGAGCAGAAAGCCGTAGAGCAAGGCAGGCCTCAAAGAAAATCCAGGGTACACTTAGGAAAGTCACCAAGCTCCAGAAGGAAGTGGAAATTCGGGTAACAGAGGTAGAGGAACGCACAGGCAAGCTGGAGGACGATGTCGGAACCTGGCAGACATTCAAGACAGAGCATGAAAAAATCGCGGAGGACATGAGCTGAAAGATGGAGGACTTTGAAAACCGCCAGCGGCAGAACAATGTCAGAATTTTGGGTGTGGCAGAAGGGACAGAGGGGGGAGGACATAAGGAAATTTGTTGTAGATTTGCTAAAAGGGGCCTTTCCAGAATCTGAATGGGATTGGGATGGAGAGGTGCAGAGGGCACATCGGTTTCCCTTCACTGTGAAAAAAGGTCGAGGTCAGAACGCGCTCCCCCGGGCAATTTTTGTCAACATTGGTAACTTTCTTTTAAGTTAGGAGATCATAGGCAAGGCAAAGCCGGATAGCAGGCGGGCGTTTGGGGGTACATAATTCTTTGCCAGGCCTGACTTCTGCCATGTCACCGTAGAGCGCAGATGGAAACTAAGGCAGATGATTGCACCCTTTCAAGCTGGGGGTTGTGAAGCCTACCTCTTATTTCCGGCTAGACTTAAGGTGATAGTGAAAGGAAGAGTGTGGATGTTCACATCAGAAATAAAAGCCCAGCACTTTTTGGAGGAGTTAAAGAGCAAGAAGGGGGGTTAAGGGCTGGGCAATGTTGATGGGCAATGTTGATGTGTGGCTGACCTTTTTTACCTTTTATAGCAAAAACAGTAGGCAGAAGGGGAACAATGGGAGTATTAGTAGATAATATGTGGGGAGCTAAGGGAGGCACATAGATTGGAATAATGGGGGGCAGGAGAGGGAAGCGATGGGCACAATTTAAAAGCGACCACACATAGGTCGCAAGACCTATTTGCCTGTAAGGGGGAAGGGGGGGTGGGGGGAGGTGGTGCAGAGCAGGAAGGGGGGGAGAGGGAGGGGGAGGTTCAGGGGGGGAAAAAGAAAAAGGAATCTACACCTAGGATTTGGTCATGGACACAGCACACGTGGGTTGGAAAAGCAAGATACGCAATGCATTATGTTAAGAAGAAGAGAAGGGGAGGCAGAGGTGAACCTTTTAGAAATTAACAGGTACAATCATGAAGAAAGGAATGAAATGGGATGGCATTTAGGATAGCCTCGATAAATATTTGTGGTTTGAACGAGATTAATAAAAGACTTAAAGTGGCTGCGCTGCTTAAATCACTACATCTCGATTTAGTTTGTTTGCAGGAAACGCACATTGAAGGCACTAAGGCATACCTGTTGGAACAGCTTGGTTTTAATGTACTAGCAAAGACTAATCAAGGCACTAAGACAAGAGGGGTTGCGGTACTAGGCAGTAGGCGGGACGTGGTGGTTAGGAGGAAGAAAGAGGATCAATGGGGAAGGTTGGTTATAGTAGAACTAGGGATTAAGGAAGAGATTATTACCATTATTTCAGTCTATGGTTCTACAGAGGATGACCCGGATGTGTTTCAATTTTTAGACGCAGAATTGGCACAATGGCCAGAACCAATTATTTGTTGCGGTGATTTTAACCTCAACACACTAGGCAGGTAATTACGGCATTTGATGCAGCAAATTTTCATGATCGCTCTCGCAGCCACAGCGAGAGGACTTAAGAAAGGTCAAAATGCGCGATCACTCCTTCTGCACTACAAGTCCCAGAATGCCAAGCGGTCCGGGAGAACAGGAAGGAGGGTCATTTCTATATAGCTCCGCCTCGGATGAGGCTCGGTGCTTGACAATTGTTTTTGTGGATTCGAGTAGGGCGGATGGTGTTCCCCGCCGGAATTAACTCTCAGGACATCGCCAGCGCCGAGCAAGTGCCAGCGTGGTCAGAGGAGATCGTCAGCGCCGAGCAAGTGCCAGCGTGGTCAGAGGAGATCGTCAGCGCTGAGCAAGTGCCAGCGCGGTCAGAGAATCATCAAGCCAAGTTCCTCGTAGGAATCAGAGTGGTCAGTGAAGTGGAGCAACTTCCAGAGAACCGCAAGTATAACAACGGAAGAACGGGATCGTTCTTCCCTTTCAGACCCAAGAGATAGATATTGTTTTACGGAAGTTTCCCGTTATTCTTTCTTTAGTTCTAACGAGGCTAGTAATAACTATCCCAGTGTTATATGACATTTGCTGTATTCTCAAGCGTTATTGAGGATACAAACGAACGGAGGAAAATACTATTGTCCACATACCGAAACGCCTTCTAAGGATTACGGCGCTGAGCGTGAAAGTGACTTTCAACTTTTCACTTCAGCCCTTTGGAATAAGAGGAACAGATCGGTTCCGATTAAAGTGCGGGTGACATTAACTTTGGTAAGTGTGATTGCACGAGGTCAGGGAAGAGCAGGGAATATAGGGGAACAAGGCACTTATACCTGTCAATTGTCTTTCCCCGCTGCAGCACATCCTTCCACGGAGGTTTCCCTGGACCCAGACTCAGAGGGCCTCATCCTTCACTCCGTTCTTTCCTGCGCATTACCCTTCCGGCTTCTCGCAATACCCATTCAGAAGGTGCTCTCTAAGACACCCCTGGGTGTGGTGTTTAGGCAAGTCGAAAGGACATTCGTCTCATCGTCCCTGCTGACCGGATTGCTCAGGTTAGTGGTGCGCGAAGGTATTGGCGCCGCTTGCAATCGCTACAGATTGTCAAGCCCACGAATACTCTTCAGCCCGGACGATGGAAGTCGACGCTACTCTTGCTTCCCTGATGGAAAGCTTCTCGGAGCTTCGCCAGGAGGTCATTACCTCTCGTGCCGAGAATCAGGCCTTATACCAGGAAGTTACGCTGATGCGTAAAGAGATGTCTGACTTATCACAGAAGGAACCAGCGGCTAGACCTATACTTAAGCCAGCCACTTTGCCTCCACCTTCGTCCTCGCGAACCGGGGGTTACTTCCTGCCGTTATCGACTCCCGCAGCAGTTCCGGATGCGTTACCGACGGTTCAGGTGATCCAGAACCAGGGGATTCCTTTGGCCCCTCCGGAGAGGTTTTATGGGGATCCCCGTAAGTTCGAAATGTTCCTGAATCAGTGCCGTCTTCATTTCTTGTGTAAACCTGTGGTCTTCCAGGAGGAAGCTGTTAAAACGGCATTCATGATGTCCTACATGGGAGGGAATGCATCAAGTTGGACCATTCCCTTATTAGAACGTAACGACCCGGTATTACATAATTTTTCTGATTTTTGTCTCGAATTGCGTAAGCTATTCGACAGGAAATCCCATATGCTAACCCTTGACAGGGAAATCATGACACTGAGACAGGGGTCTCAAGATTTACTGTCTTATATCACTACATTTAATCGCCTGCTCGTGGAAACGGATTGGCCGGTGGAGAAGCGGATTTCCCTCTTTTATCAGGGTTTGAGAGGAGAATTAAAAGATGTGTTGGCCCCGGTGGTACAACTACCAACCACGGTATCAGAATTTATCGATCTCACCGTACAGTTAGACCATCGATTACTTGAACGTAAAGGAGAAAGGCCCAGAGGGGAAAGTCGTTTCTATTATCCCCCTTCTCGACCCAAATTTGGAGCAGAGGAAAAGATGAAAGGGGTCGATGAACCTGAACCCATGCAGATTGGAGGAGTCAGAGGCCCCCTTACTTCCGAAGAAAAGGACAAAAGGCGACGTCTGAAACTTTGCCTTTATTGTGGAAAAGGAGGTTCGAAAGGACGTAAAAGAATACGTAAAGACTTGTGCGGTTTGTGCCCAGGGCAAATCAGTACATACGAAACCATCGGGTCTCCTACGTCCATTGCCCATTCCTCCTAAACCTTGGCACATCTTATCCATGGATTTTATAGTGGAGATGCCTCCCTGCGGCAATCAAACTGTGGTTCTGGTGGTAGTAGACCATCTAACAAAAATGGGACACTTCATTGCCTTACCGGGTCTGCCTACGTCGATGGAGTTGGCTAAAGTATTTCTTCAACACATTGTACGGGCGCATGGAGTGCCCAGTGTACTCATAACCGATCGAGGCACGCAATTTACATCTCATTTTTGGAAAGCTCTATGTGCCATCTTGCAAATCGATGCCAAGTTATCAACTAGCTACCATCCTCAGACCGACGGTAAAACCGAAAGGCTTAACCAGACACTGGAGCAATACCTTCGCTGCTTCACCATGCAGAATGCCATGGAATGGACCACACTCTTGTGGATGGCGGAATTTGCTTATAACAATGCTGTTCATTCCACCTTGGGGTGTTCCCCCTTTTTCTGCCTTTACGGTTTCCACCCGAATATGCTTCCCTTCGACTGGCCAGCGGAATCCTTGGTTCCTTCAATACATGAACATCATGCGCATTTAAGGGCCATTCTTATCGATGCGCGACATTGTTTGCAGTCGGCACAGGCGGCACACAAACTGTTTGCAGACCGGAGGAGGTCGGAGGAGCCCGAGTATAAGGTGGGGGACAAGGTGTGGCTTTCCACTCGTAATATCCACTTGAAGGGAGTAAATAAGCTTAAGCCTAAGTTTATTGGTCCCTATAGTATCAGTGAGGTTGTGAACCCTGTAGCGATGAAACTGTCCCTGCCTGTGGCGTGGTCCATTCATCCGGTGTTCCATGTGTCTCTCCTCCGGCCTTGTCCTTTGAGTATGCGCTTGCCGGAGCGTCCCCCTGCTCTGGAGGTAGAGGGCCAGGATGAATACGAAGTGCAACGGATATTAGACTCCCGTTTGGTGCGAGGCAAGGTTCAGTATTTGGTCGACTGGCAGGGATATGGGCCCGAAGACAGAACCTGGGAACCAGTGGACCATTTGCATTGCCCGGATCTGGTTGCTGAGTTCCATGAACGATTCCCTGGTAAGCCGGGTCGACCGCCGAGTCGGCAGTCCTCGAGAGGGGGTTCTGTCATGATCGCTCTCGCAGCCACAGCGAGAGGACTTAAGAAAGGTCAAAATGCACGATCACTCCTTCTGCACTACAAGTCCCAGAATGCCAAGCGGTCCAGGAGAACAGGAAGGAGGGTTGTTTCTATATAGCTCCGCCTCGGATGAGGCTCGGTGCTTGACAATTGTTTTTGTGGATTCGAGTAGGGCGGATGGTGTTCCCCGCCGGAATTAACTCTCAGGACATCGCCAGCGCCGAGCAAGTGCCAGCGTGGTCAGAGGAGATCGTCAGCGCCGAGCAAGTGCCAGCGTGGTCAGAGGAGATCGTCAGCGCCGAGCAAGTGCCAGCGCGGTCAGAGAATCATCAAGCCAAGTTCCTCGTAGGAATCAGAGTGGTCAGTGAAGTGGAGCAACTTCCAGAGAACCGCAAGTATAACAACGGAAGAACGGGATCGTTCTTCCCTTTCAGACCCAAGAGATAGATATTGTTTTACGGAAGTTTCCCGTTATTCTTTCTTTAGTTCTAACGAGGCTAGTAATAACTATCCCAGTGTTATATGACATTTGCTGTATTCTCAAGCGTTATTGAGGATACAAACGAACGGAGGAAAATACTATTGTCCAGATACCGAAACGCCTTCTAAGGATTACGGCGCTGAGCGTGAAAGTGACTTTCAACTTTTCACTTCAGCCCTTTGGAATAAGAGGAACAGATCGGTTCCGATTAAAGTACGGGTGACATTAACTTTGGTAAGTGTGATTGCATGAGGTCAGGGAAGAGCAGGGAATATAGGGGAACAAGGCACTTATACCTGTCAATTGTCTTTCCCCGCTGCAGCACATCCTTCCACGGAGGTTTCCCTGGACCCAGACTCAGAGGGCCTCATCCTTCACTCCGTTCTTTCCTGCGCATTACCCTTCCGGCTTCTCGCAATACCCATTCAGAAGGTGCTCTCTAAGACACCCCTGGGTGTGGTGTTTAGGCAAGTCGAAAGGACATTCGTCTCATCGTCCCTGCTGACCGGATTGCTCAGGTTAGTGGTGCGCGAAGGTATTGGCGCCGCTTGCAATCGCGACACAAATATTCTGGGAGACCCTATGGCAGCTTTGTTTCTAGATGCCGAAAAAGCATTTGATAGGGTCTCCTGGGGGTACTTATGGGCAGTTTTGAGGTGGAGCGGCATAGGGGTGGGATTCATTAAGGCCCTGCAGACACTGTATATAAACCCGGTGGCTAAGATGAGGGTTAATAGAGGGCAGTCAACCCCTGTGTCCGTTTTAATTTGGGGATAAAGGCCCCTTGAATCCTGAGTGTCCCTTGGGTTAAACTAGCCCACCAGGTATCTCCAGTTAGCACCACAGAGCTGCATTGCAGAGAGGTGTAAAAAGGGGCATGACCTGGACCACCTCTCTGCAACGCAGCACAGTGGTGCTTACTGGAAGCACCTGGTGGACTAGTTTGCCCCCAGGGGCCCTCAGGATTGAAGGAGAATTATTTCCCCATCTTAAAATGCGTCACAGGGCATGTTTGCACACGTCACCTCAGGCCAATCCCCTCCCTTCACCACTGTGTGAACATGCCCTGTGGACGTTTTAGTTTAGGAGATTAAGTCCCCTTGAATCCTGAGGGTCCCTAGGGTCCAAGTAGCCCGTAGGTACCTCCAGTAAGCTCCACAGAGCTGCATTGCAGAGCGGTGTAAAAAAGGGCATGGCCTGGACCACCTTTGTGCAACGCAGTGCAGTGGCGCCTACTGGAAGAACCTGGTGGACTAGTTGGCCCCATGGTCCCTCAGGATTGAAGGGGAATTATTTCCCCATCTTAAAACCCTCCACAGGACGTGTTTGCACACGTCACCTCAGGCCCCATCCCCTCCCTTCACTACTGTGTTAATGCACACTGTGTCCGTTTTAATTTGGAAGATTAAGTCCCCTTGAATCCTGAGTGTCCCTAGGGTCCAAGTAGCACACTAGGTACCTCCAGTAAGCGCCACAGAACTGCGTTGCAGAGAAGTGTAAAAACGGGCACGGCCTGGGCCACCTCTCTAAAACACAGCGCAGTGGCACTTACTGGAAGCACCTGGTCGACTAGTTGGACCCAGGGTCCCTCAGGATTGAAGGGGAAATATTTCCCCATCTTAAAACCTGCCACAGGGCGTGTTTGCACACGTCACCTCAGACCACATCTGTGAGAAAGTGCCATCTTTCTTACATGGTATGCCCCCACTTTTTGCTGAATTGCTGATGTGCTTTGACTGAGTGTGCCCTGGGCTCCTGCCAATCAGGTGCCCAGGGCCTCTGTTCCTTTCCTAAAACTTTATTGAAGCTGAAACCCAATTGGCATCTCTGCCCACATGTCAGCATCTGGTAAATGGTACCCTAGGTACCCAAGGCATTATAACCAGAGAAGACACCTAAGGGTTGCAGCACTTATTGTGTATGTAAAGAAACACACCCAGGTAAGCAATATGACTACTGGCACAAGTTAGATGGCAAACAGAACAACATTAATAGTACACTACCGAATTAGCATATAAAGTACATTTTAATAAATTTCATAAAAGACGTAATGAATGAACTCATTGACATACTGATAAAATTTGATAAAAAGCTAGATTCATTAACAGATATACATTTATTTTATAAAAATTATGATATAGGTGAGGGATGGTTTCCTGTCTACGCGTTTCCACACGTTGAAGGTGTCTTCCTCAGGACTTTACCATCATGATGCTGTAAATAAATAAATAATCTTTTGAATTTCTGTCTTTATGCTAAACAGTTGATAATGGTAAATACAGTTTGCCGATTTCTAGAGGCCAGTAATATGTTCAAATTTCATGATATACCGCATGACATTGGTACAAAATAATAATAAATATCAAGCAGACATGCTTACATTTACATTAATAGAGAAACAGTTGACATTTCCTCTAGCTTTTGTCACAACTTAAATACATGGAACCGAGTATACATGTTTACATTTGTATTAATGGACAAAGCAGTTGATATCCCATATAGCATTTGCCCTGATTAGCACATCGAGAAAAATAATAAGAACACCCTTCAGATTCTAAGCATCGAAATAGAAAAGAAAAAATAAAAAGAAAAAGAAAAACTGGTGTTTATTTACTCATTATGGATATTGTATTTGTTAAGTTTAATCTATTTTAGGTTGTGAATACAGAACAAGGGGAGGGGGAAAGGCCTATTTATACATTATATTTTCGAACAAGGTATGTCATCACAATGATATTTTTAGCAAAGTACCTGCATTTGTGGTGAAGAGATCGATGATATAACACCGCAGTAGCTTGTGTGGTCTCTGATAACGATTGTCTATTCATTTATAGGATAGAAATAAACATCGATTCTATCTTAGTTTGATGTTTACCATGTTAACCTCCTTAACAATGGTTACAGCATCTTCTTTACTTCTCACCTGTTTTAGGAGTTTCGATGACTACTTGGTGTGGAATTCTTTTGAATAATCCTTAATAGGACCTGCAGTTTCTTACTCAAATAGAGTTACAGTTGCTAACCTTCTGAAATTTGAACAGAGCTAAAGTAAAAAGCTTGTTTCTAAATAGTTGCAATGAATGTGGCAGTATTGTTATTTCTCTTACCTTTGTTTCTCGGGGTAATATAATAACAAGGTGACGGAGTTGAACGGTTATCTGGCCTAATGGGGTGTAATCCTGTTCAGAATACCGGCTCTCTAAAATATAAGAATGGCTGTATGTAGATGCAGGTATAAAACGCTACATCTTAAGATAGCAGATTATTGGTTACGTGTACCTCATATCTATTTCTTACCTGTTCAGGACAAACCAGAGATGTATCAGGGTTACGTAGTTATCCGGGTAGATGTTGTTTTAAGATTGTTTGGCAGTTTGGCAGCTATCTACAATTAAATAACTATGCATGAGAAACTGTGCTTTTTAACGATTGAGAAAATTGTGCGGACTTTATGCTTCTTACCCATGTTAATGCTGAAACAATTTGCGTTTATAATCAAACCGGATGACGTGATTGTTGGGTTTTAGATGTAATTAGTAGACCAATCGTTGTCTAAAATTAAAATAGTATTAAAGGTCGTTAGCGATTATAGCACTAATTAAATGGCAATGATGAACACATCAATTTTAATTACTTCTTACCCGTATGCGGCGAAGTAAAACCGTGCCGGAAAAGCGTTGTTTGTCAAGTAGTTACAGATTTCGAAAATCAGACGTCCGGCTGCCTAGAGTTTAAAAGTAGCCGTGTATAGAGGTTACTATCGCAGTATACTTTGCAGTTTTATAATTTCAAGTAGCGCAAGGTTCTATTTAACCTCTTACCTGTAATGGGCGAAAGAACGACGTGCCAGATTAACACGAACAAACGGCCACGGCCTCAGCAAAAGAATCTAAATTGGTCGCGTTGGTTCGTTTATATAATGCGTTACGCCATTGGTTATCAGAGTTACCTAATCTCTTAAAGGTGTATCACTTAAATCGCCATATGTTACTCAATATGGGTCCTAAAGTATGAGTAACAGGTAACGCCTGGTATGGCGCAGAAAACGAATAAGGGGAAAGTGGGGCTGGGACGCCGGTGGACCCAAAAGATATCAATTTATTTGTCGTGTTAACTGGAACATATACTTTTTAGTTATTAGCATAATCTAATATAGTTTTATTTATTGGTCACTCTAAAGAAGGCCGTTTTCCCACGGTAATTCATTATTCAAACCATGGGTGAAAGTCCCCAGGGAAAAGATCCAAAATACTTCTTTCTTTTTCCTTATTTTATCACCACCGTTGTTATTTGGTGTGTGTATCTTTTCCAAGATGCGCCATCTGATGTTAGATGGGGAATGTTGGAAATCACAAAAGTGGTTCACAAGTGGAGCTGCTGATTTGCGCGTTTTAATGGCAGACCTGTGCTCTGTGAGACGGGTTTTTATAGCGCGGGAGGTTTCACCCACATAGCCCAAATCGCATGGGCATATGATAAGATATATTACGTTACATGTATTACATGTCTATAACTCTTTTGCTTGTATGCTGAATTGGTTGAAGATGTATGTTTCTCCTGGTATGATGCTGTCACAAGACTGGCAAGAGCCACACCGGGAAGTGCCCTTAATAGCATTGGCACCTTGTATTTTTGGTAGTTACTGTAGCATACCTTGATCGAACTACTAGGTCTTTTAGGTTTTTATTACGTCGGTGTGCAAACAGTGGTTTTTTAAGTTTGGGTTGTGACAAGTCTATATTCAGTAAATGCCAATTGGCATTGATGACTTGCTTAACTGTGGCATTCAGCGTAGAGTGCTTGGTGATGCAAACTAGTTTTAGTTCTTGTTGTTCTTTTTGTGACATGAGTAAAGCATCTCGTTCATAAAACTTGGCTCTTTTATATGCTTTTCTGACGAGACGATGTGGATAGCCTCGTTCAAGAAATTTTCGTTTCAATATTGTCAATTGGGAGTCATAGTCCTTGAGGTTTGTACAGTTTATTCTCACTCTGAGAAATTGTGAGAAGGGAATTCCGTCTTTTTGGTTTCTTGGATGGTAACTAGAGAAGTGAAGCAGGGTATTCCTTGCTGTAGGCTTTGTATACAGGTCAACCTCTAGCTTGTTTGATTCATTCTTAATATAGATATCCAAAAACTCAACTTGCGTTGAACTGGTATGCGCAGTAAAGCGAAGATTGTTGTCTGCAAGATTGAGCCAATCCAAGAATTCTTGTAGTGTCTGTTCCCCATTGGTCCAGATGAAAAAAATATCATCAATGAATCGGTACCAGTGGGAAACAGACTCAAAGAAAGGGGGCATTTTGTTGTATATATGTTTTGACTCGAAGAGAGCCATATATATATTCGCTATGGATGGAGCCATAGCTGCCACCATACTTACGCCTTTTGTTTGCTGGTACATGTGCTCACTAAACTCAAAGACGTTTTCTTTAAGGACTAATGACAGGCATTCCCAAATGAACGGTTTGCAGCATGGTATTTGGTACATGTCAATGAACCACATGGTAGCCTCTATTGCTTCTTTCTGAGGGATGTTACTATATAGGGATTCAACATCCAAAGTGACCAATAGGTCACTATATTGAATAAAGGGTAGATGTTCAACCTTTGTAATGATTGACCCTGTATCTTTAATGTAGGAGGGAGTAAGTGGAATATAAGGAAGAACATTGTCTAGATATTTTGAGATAACCTCGGTTGGAGTCCCTATTGTGGAAACAATCGGGCGATAAGGTGGATTTTGTTGATTTTTATGCATTTTTGGTAGCCCATAAATGCAGGCTGTCTTTCTCTGTGATCTGTTCAAGAATTCATATTCCTTTTTGTTAATTACTTTTTCATTAAGGGCTTTTGTTGTAATTATTTGAATTGTTTTAACTACTCTGTCTGTGGGGTTGATCGTGATTTTTTTTATATAACAGTGCATCATTCAGCATGTTTAGCATATTAGTTTCCTAGGTGGTGGAGTCGATGAGAATGATACCACCTCCTTTGTCACTGCTTTTAACAACAATGGATTTATTATTTTTCAAGTTCTTTAGAGAAGTGTTTTCTTCTTTGGTTATCTTGTATCTCGGTTTGGGTACAAACCGCAGACCTTGTTCCAATTTAGTGAGAACAACTTTTTCAAATATTGCCATCTCAGGACCTAATTGGTCCAACGAGGGAATAAATGTAGATGGTAGAGCTACAATGTTATTTGTTCTAATATCTTGATCTATATCATCTTTATAAGAAACAAAAAACACACACTGGGGGTCTAAAGCTGGGCCTAGTGTGCTCCAGACGACAGGCGCACATTGCTAACCAAGTCAGTGGGCCTTGCTGAGACTATGAAACATTGGCCTACTCATAAAGTGCCAAACAAAGCAAACCGTATACAGGGATTCACTTCAAATACAGAATAGACCCATACAGAGAAAAGTTGGATGTCCATCAACGTCAGATGTAGATCATATATTCTCATTTGGTCATCCAGATAGGAATGGTGTGTCCCATGATCATTGAGACTGATCCATAACCTAGGTTTGTCTGGGTCTCATCTCTAAATGCAGTGAAGACCATGTGAGCAAAAAGATTGTGATGGAGTCCGGTGCAGTGCAAAATAATAAAGTGTAGTGAGATTAAAAAAGGATAGAAGATCAATACAAAACTTTAATATAACTTGATCACTCCCTTAGTAAAAACAAGAACAGTGCAAAGGTGCAGTCTAAGCATATATCTGCATATATTCGGCCAACATGTTACAGCCTGAGGGGAACCAAATCCCACGGCTTTCTTCAGGGCCACAGTCCTTAACGTTTGCTACTGCGTATCAAAAAATGTGAAAAATGACTGAATCGATCAAAGGATACAACTGTGTAGTGATAAGTTTCTTTCAATCCTCTGTATCAAGCAGTGTCAATTTAATCTGTTAACGAAAAAAAACAGAAATATTTTACATGAATCCCAAAAATAAGTTTGCTTGTTGGTAAACATCCCATACTAGGGTGAATGCAATTTATTAGCTACTAAATACTGACCTGCTTTGTACAGGGAGCAAACCTCACCTCTCCTGGAACCTTGCTCAGGATAATGAGGCCCCACTCTAGAAAAGGTAAAGAAAGGGATAAAGGAGAAGCTGAGGGTTAAGATAACCTAGTCCACCTCCTAACTACCTGCACTGGTAATCTATAAACCTTTTCGAGCATAAAACCAGTCTCTAACTGTGAGATAAACAAGCCCTATCACCAAATCAGTCAGGAAGAACCATCTCCGGCTGTTCACTGTTAGTTCTGGACTAAAGAAAGTACTGTGCCTAATGCACTTCTAGACAGAGATGTTTTAAATAATAGGGTAACCAGGAGACCCTCTCTATAAATTTGTAGTAATCCCATCAATTCTTGTATCTGGTTTCTCGTATTAATAAAAGTGACAGAAAGAAAGAAGGGGGAGAGCTCTTATCTCACCTGTCCGTCATTGCCTCGTAGCGTCCAACTGAGCTCAGAGGGAGGCAACGAGGGCAGGATTCTGGCACTTATGAGGATGTCAAAAGGGGCGGAGCTTGCCTCGAAGTAAGTGTTCCCTATTAAACACGTACAACAGGGTGTTAATAGGTAAGATACCTTATTGGTTAGTAATCACGTAGTTTGCGACTCTCCTCGGTAGCGCTGCTGTAACTTGCGCGGGTCCAAACAGTGGGCACTGACGGTTCCGTCCGAGCACGCTCTCTCGCAAGAGCGACAAGGAAAACTACAGAAACGCGTCATTGCGCGGACGATTGTAGTTCGTAAGCCATACCTCGGACAGTGCCCGATAAAGTCGAAAACGAGTATGAAAGGTAGATGAGATCAATTGATTCTGCATGGTGATCATACTCTGTAAAACCAGTGTCTATTTCTTGAATGTGGCGGAGATCTCAAAGCGACGGAAAATGGCCCGTATACCGGTCGGACAATGTCCTCCGGTGAGAAACAGACCATGGTCATTATTAGTACGAGACGGAGAAAGCTTGTCTTGAAACCTACCGATGTCAGGGGCAAAAGACAGCCTCTGTCTCGTGATGAAGCTGTATCAGTAATCCTGTTTAGACAACCCAGTCATAATGAAGTGTAATAATGTGTGTAACCTAGTCCCCAATAAAAGTATAGTCCTGCCTGTTAAAGGACAACGGGTGTATAACCTGCTAGGTAAGGTGCAAAGAACACTATGCAGGTATCGGCCATCTCATAGAACAAATGATGCCCGCTGCGTAACACTCTATCGTCCTACATACAGAGGAAAAGGCATCCTGGCGAGAGCGGAAAGTGGAAAAAAAAGTTAATAACCCCTTTAGCTCAAATCTATCCAGTGTATCTCATCATTTAATCCACTGACATCAGAGGTCAGTCTGTAGACCCATTTCTGTTCTTTAAGAAAAAGAAACCTGGAAACGTCAGCAATGTGTGGTGCAACATAAGGTTTCTCTAAAACTGTCCAGGTGAAATCATTTTCCTGGTGATTGCACTCCAGGAAATGCTTTGACAATTTTGATACCGTTTTTTTACACCTGAACACGCTTTTGTGCTCGAGTATTCTCGTGCGTACCTTCCTGGTGGTCATCCCAACATAGTTTTTCTTGCAGGGGCATGAAAGGAGGTAAAATTACATTATAGATGTTACAGTTGGTGAACTGTTTCTGCACCCACGGACGGCTAGTGCCTATGTCAACCTCGAGAGAACGTGCGGTCTGGGGGCACGGTGAACAAGCACCACAGGGATGATGCCCTGTTACAGCTGGGAGATCCCATAGAGTACCAATGGATCTGATAGATGTATGTTAGGGTCGCGTATGGACCAATTTGTCACGGAGGCTGGTTGATCTCTTAAATGCAAAAAGCAGAGGCTCAATTTTGTTGTTGCCAGCATTCAAGAGCTTCCAGTGACGCCTAACTATTTGTTGTATAATGTTAGACTTTGTATTAAAAGTACTAACAAAAGTAATGCATTCTGATGGTGGTTTGGGCATCGGAGGATCTAGTAGACTCGAGTGATTATTGTTGGAGGCCCGTTTCAGAGAACGTTTGATTAATTTTGTTGGATAACGTCTCTCTGATAGTTGGCGACATAACTCAGTGGCATGTTTAGAAAAAGTCTCTCCCTCTGAGCAGTTGCGCCTGACTCGGAGAAATTGCCCAAAGGGCAAGTTATCTCTGAGCACTTTGGGGTGCTGGCTCTGGTATAACAGGAGAGAGTTCCTGGCCATCGGCTTACGGAATAGCTCACTTTGTAGCCCTGACTCGGAGGCGTGGATAGATAGATTTAAGAAGGAGATCCTGTCTTTATTGATCTCCACAGTGAACCTCAGAAATTGGTTTTGCAGGTTCAACCAGTGGTGGAACAAGAGGATAGAATCACGGTCTCCTCTCCAAATCACCAAGATATCATCTATATACCTCTTCCACCACTTAATATAAGGGTGGAAGGGGTTGGTTGGCGTCAGGACATGTTGTTGCTCAAAAGTATGGACATACAGATTCACCAGGCTCTGGGCGAAAATGCTGCCCATACTGGTCCCTGACGTTTGCAGGTACACCATGTCCTCATATTTTAAAATATTGTCTTTCATGGCCAATTTGGCCAATGCCATGATAAAGGAGGCCGGTGTGATGGTATCCAGCTCGGTTTGTCTTAAGATATTACAGATAGTGTCCAGGGTCTCATCCTGAGGTATTGACGTGTATAAAGACTCCACGTCGAATGAGACAAGGTAGTCTGTCTCGATGTTATACTCAATCTCAGGTATGGCTCGTAACACATCAGTAGCATCTTTGAGGTAAATAGGCATGGTTAGAACCAGAGGTTTCAAAAAATGGTCCACAAAGGCAGACAAAGGTTCCAGAAGGGAGCCTAGACCTGATATAATTGGTCTCCCAGGTGGTGGTCTCTGGGGTTTATGCACTTTGGGTAAAGTGTAAAAATACGGTATGGTAGGGTTTGAAGTCACTAAGAAGCCAGCTTCTTGGTTCGTAATCCAACCTTCGCATAAAGCTTCTTCTACCAAGGTTTTGATTTCTGTGGACAGCCTAGGGGTAGGGTCCATCTCGAGGGGTTGGTAGGATGTTAAGACACTTAATTGTCTTGGGCACTCAACTCAATAGTCAGTCGTATTTTGTATTACGATCGCACCCCCTTTATCAGCGGGCTTGATCGTGATAGAGTGATCTTGTGTTAGGGCCCGTAAGGCTTGTTGTTCCACCTTGGATAGGTTGACGAACTCATTCTTAGGGGCACTCCATATTTTGTTAACGTCATCTCTGACTGCCTGCTCAAAGGTGGCCACTTGAGGTGGTATCTGATGGGCTGGAGGGCAAAGGGTAGATTTCTTTTTAAGACCAGTGTTTGTTATAGAGGCAGAGTCTGATGTGGTATCTTTGTCATTGAAAAAGTATCGTAGCCGGAGCTTACGAAAAAACTGTGCCAACTCTACTTGTGTTAAAAAAGGATCTCCAGTGTTTGTGATCACAGACCCCAAACCTTTATTGAGAACCAGTTCTTCCTGTTCAGTAAAAGTTTTGGTGCTCAAATTGACGACCAAGCTGGGCATTAGTCGTTCCCTGTTTGGGCTGGAGGTCTCCTGGTTTGGCTCCGAGTGCCTGCATGGGCCCCTCCGATGAATCCCAATGTACTTGAGGTTGAGCATTTCTTTTTTTGCCTCTTGGGCGTCTCTGGCCAAACGCTAAAAAAGACTTGTTTCCATAGTTTGACTGGTAACCAGGAAATGGACCCATATGTGGCTTAAAAGGGTATTTTGGCTGAACTGGTGGACCCAAGTTAGAAGGTGGCCACCAAGGTTGGAATTGGCCGGTGGGTTGACCTCTGCAGTTCTGGAATCGTTGTGATCTGCCCCTCCCTCTCATGATTGGTGGGTGGTTATTAGTGGTATCCGGATCACTATCTGATCCTGAACTGGAACCCGAGTAGTTTGAGCCATACCTTCTGCCGATATTCCTGAAGTCGGGTGCTTTGTATGAGTCACTCGTATACGGGTATACCACGTCATGTTTACATTTTGCAAGGTCTTTTTAAAAATTTTCAATCTTGGCTTTTAAGATCGAACCTCAAAACTCGTTGTTCGTTTTGTTGGATTTGTCTAGCTGTTTCTTAAAGACAGTTGGTGTGACCGTGGTCTTGATAGCTGCTTCCAAAACCTGGATCTCAACCAGAATTTGGTCGGTAACCCGTTTGCAGTACTGATTATCAGAATTAGCCAATCACGTGTGCACCGCCACGCAATTAGTGACCAGTCTTTCAAGAATGTTTTGTCTGTAAGAAACAGAGGTGGTGCATTTGTCACTATTAGCCCAGGTGGGGCACAGCTAGCTCGCATGTATTCAGCCATGATTAGGCCATGTACTGTCGTCCGCGAGTGCGATTTCTTTAGGACCATCACCTTAGTCCAGTCGTCAGTTGTGACAACATTGGGTGTCGGTAAAGTGTCTAGAATGCTGGGCATGTTATCTAAAATGGATTGATATAGCGCATCATCACATGCTATACCGCTAATTTCTGCCATGACAGTGCAAGGGATGGAGAATGGGACTATACCCGATAGGGGACTGGACCTAGAAACCCCCCAGAAAAGAGACTAGTGTGCAATGTTAGTGTCAAAAATAGTACCTAACGGTAATCTACCTAATGAAGTGTAGTGTAGAGAAAGACCCGCAGCCATCAGCTGCTCTTAAGTGCTAAACACAATGGGGAAGGAGGGTCAGAGGGAAAATATTTAGAGACCTACCCAGGGTGAAGTCCCCCAACTAGTCAATGTAAGAAACAAAAAACACACACTGGGGGTCTAAAGCTGGGCCGAGTGTGCTCCAGACGACAGGGGCACACTGCTAACCAAGTCAGTGGGCCTTGCTGAGACTATGAAACATTAGCTTACTCATAAAGTGCCAAACAAAGCAAACCATATGCAGGGATTCACTTCAAATACAGAATAGACCCATACAGAGAAAAGTTGGATGTCCATCAACGTCAGATGTAGATCATATATTCTCATTTGGTCATCCAGATAGGAATTGTGTGTCCCATGATCATTGAGACTGATCCATAACCTAGGTTTGTCAGGGTCTCATCTCTAAATGCAGTGAAGACCATGTGAGCAAAAAGATCGTGATGGAGTCTGGTGCAGTGGAAAATAATAAAGTGTAGTTAGATTAAAAAAGGATAGAAGATCAATACAAAACTTGAATATAACTTGATCACTCCCTTAGCAAAAACAAGAACAGTGCAAAGATGCAGTCTAAGCATATAACTGCATATATTCGGCCAACATGTTTCAGCCTGAGGGGAACCAAATCCCGCAGCTTTCTTCAGGGCCACAGTCCTTAATGTTTGCTACTGCATATCAAAAAATGTGAAAAACGACTACATCAATCAGAGGATACAACTGTGTATTTTTTTTTTGTCCTCATATATACCACCAGATTTTGTATGCTCTAGATGGGTCTCACTGTCGCCTTTTATACTGACATTTCTGTATCCGCCCCAGGGTCAGTATCTAGCGGGCAGGAATGTCCCTGAGGTAGGTTGTTTCCTTATCCAACTCCCCTGACATATGGTGGAATACTTCAGGCCAGGTGAGGACAGGACCGACACAACCTCTGGCATAATCATCGGACCGTTTACTTGTTAGACCAGACCTCCAGTTTTGACCAAACATTCTCAGTATTTCCATCGCGACCGGCCATGTCCATCTTACAGACTTCCATTATATTTTTAGACGCTCTGCAAATCTGGGAGGGGCGGCTGACTTCCATTCTTTACATATTTCTCTCCTGGCGATAACCACTACATAGAAGATAAACTGTGAATGTAAATTATTGATATTATAGTCATAAGGTAAACCAAAAAATACTAGCCTGGGTGTACATAAAATGGTTGTTGTTAGTACCTCACCCAGGAAGCCAACTATCGCTCTCCAGTACTCCTGGATCTCCGGGCATTCCACAAATACATGGATATCATCTGCTGCTATGAGTTTACAGCGGGGGCAGTAGTAATTATTTTGCGTTATCTTGTATAATTTAGCCGGGGTCCAATATACTCTGTAAGCCGTAAATAAATGATTCCACCTTAAATTAGCTGGTTTAATTAATCTCTGGGATAAAGTGAAAGAGTCTGACCAGATTTTACTGCTCTCTTCAGGGAATTCAGCTATTATGTTCCACCAGAGGCTTGTCAGTTCAAGATGTAAATTATTCTCTTCATCTGTAGTTAACAGTTTATACCAGAATGACACTTCTCTGATCCATCCCCCCCCTACGAATTGCATCCAGAAGTCCAGTATCTTTCTCCCGCTGTAAGGTCTGGCTTGACCACCAAGCAGATAATTGGTAGAATTTAAATCTAGGCAGTTGCCCGTTTGTAAGTGATGTTAGGGAGTTCCAGTCCATAAGGCCCGAGTCTACCCATAAATCCCCCCATTTCAATATTCCAGCTGTTCTCAAAGGAAGTGGGAGCTAATCCTGAAGACACGCAGGAGTGCCCGGAGAATCCCACATCGGAGTGTTCGTGTGATAGTAGGGAATTCCCAATACCTTACGGATAAAGCCTGAGTTTTTAAGTGCGGTCTGTAGGATCTCAAGACGAACTTTCTTAAAAAATTTCTGGTCGCCAAACTTAAATAAAAAAAAAATCATGGCCATATGGTAGATCGTGCAATAAAGCCTGGAACAGACGGCCCTGTGAAGATGCATCTAGTGTGTTAGCAAGTAACGTAAAGTTTTTGAAGTGGAAAGCATGACAATGTAAAAGTAAGTCCGGTAGAGCTAGACCTCCAATTTTTAAGCCCCTCCTCAATTTTTTCCAGGCTATCCTGGAGGATTTACAGGCTCAGATAAAAGATCCAATCTTACCCTGGAGATTAGTAATATCTTTTGATGAGAAAGATAAAGGGATGGAATTATAAAGAAAGGTCAATTTGGGGAGTATAGTCATTTTAATGAGATTAACTCGTCCATATATGTTTAATGGTAGATTGGCCCATCTTGTTAAGGTTTTAGTAATGTCTTTAACAACAGTCTGCCAACTAATTATAGGTATATTCTTTAAATCTTGAGTTAAGTAAATTCCCAAATATCGCATTTTTTGTTTCACCCCCTGTATGGGAGTAATATTATTCCACCCCATTATCTCTGTCTTCTCCTTGTTGATCTGGTAGCCTGACAGTTTTCCGAATTCCTCTGCCAAGTAAAATAGCCTGGGTATAGCTTCCGTATGGTTAGAGGTGTATAAGAGGAGTTCATCAGCATATAGGGCAGTTTTTAACTCCAAATTAGCCACCCTAAAAGGTTGAATTACATTGTCCCTTCTAATGCCACAAACAAAAGGCTCCATAAAAATATCAAACAAAAGAGGAGATAAGGGGCAACCCTGTCTGGTTCCTCGAGATATGTCAAACCAATCAGATAATGCCCCGTTAACCAATACTTTTGCAGTTGGGTTATGATACAGTGATTTAATACCCTTTTAAACACTGGAGGGAACCCAAATGCAGTCATTGTGGCCCAAAGATAATTCCAATTGACCTGATTGAAGGCCTTGGCCGCGTCTATCGCGAGCAAGGCTAACAGGAGGCCTTTATATTTAGCGTAATCTATAGCCCCTATCACTTGAAAAGTTAGTTCAATTAATTGTCTCCCTGGAATAAAGCCCCTTTGATAAGTATGGATTATAGATTTTATTATCTTCGCGAGTCTGGTCGCTAAGATCCCGGAATATAGTTTCATATCTGTATTTAGAAGAGAGATTGGCCTGTAAGACTCTATTTTTTTGGGGTCTTTATTAGGTTTTGCAATAAGCGTTATTGTGGTTTCAGCCCAAGTAGGGGGGATACTGTAACCATGAGTTAGTAAATGATTAAAGAGTGTTGTGAGTGCAGGTGACAGCTGTTCTATGTAATCTAAATAGAGCTAAAGAAAGTACTGTGCCTAATGCACTTCTAGACAGAGATGTTTTAAATAAGAGGGTAACTAGGAGACCCTCTCTATAAATGTGTACTAATCCCATCACTTCTAGTATCTGGTTTCTCGTATTAATGGAAGTGACGGAAAGAAAGAAGGGGGAGAGCTCTTATCTTACCTGTCCGTCGTTGCCTCGTAGCTTCCAACTTAGCTCAGAGGGAGGCAACGAGGGCAAGATTCTGGCCACTTATGAGGATGTCAAAAGGGGCGGAGCTTGCCTCGAAGTAAGTGTTCCCTATTAAACACGTAGAACAGGGTGTTAATAGGTAAGATACCTTATTGGTTAGTAATCACGTAGTTTGCGACTCTCCTCGGTAGCGCTGCTGTAACTCGCGCGGGTCCAAACAATGGGCACTGCTGGTTCCGTCCGAGCACGCTCTCTCGCGAGACCGACAAGGAAAACTACAGAAACGCGTCATTGTGCGGACAATTGTAGTTCGTAAGCCATACCTCGGCACAGTGCCCGGTAAACTCGAAAACGAGTATGAAAGGTAGATGAGCTCAATTGATTCTGCATGGTGAACATACTCTGTAAAACCAGTTTCTATTTCTTGAATGTGGCAGAGATCTCACAGTGATGGAAAATGGCACGTATACCGGTCGGACTATGTCCTCCGGTGAGAAACAGACCATGGTCATTGTTAGTACGAGACGGAGAAAGCTTGTCTTGAAACCTACCGATGTCAGGGTCAAAAGACAGCCTCTGTCTCGTGATGAAGCTGTATCAGTAATCCTGTTTAGACAACCCAGTCATAATGAAGTGTAATAATGTGTGTAACCTAGTCCCCAATAAAAGTATAGTCCTGGGGTTGAAATCTCACTCTTTGTCGTCCCCGTTTCGCACCGCGATAGCCTAAAAAAGGCTGGCGTATATTTCTACGTCCACTGTGTGGATTATACGGACCTTCCGCATGGTAATTAGAGTCACTGTCCGAATCGGAGTCTGAGGAATCTGAGAAGGTATTTATCTTTTGTGGGTTATAGTTAGTTTCCCCCTGATGGTAATCTGTTTTATAAAAATTGTCCCCAAGATAGGGGTATGTTCGTTCCACAGTATGGAATCTTTTATCCTTTGTGAATTTCTCTTGTTTCCTTTATGTGAGATATTCTGCAAAGGACAAAATGTCTTTTTTCAGAGTTTCCAGTTGTTTATCAGCCTCCTCTATTGTGGATGATTTCTTTATTTTATCTTCCAGTTCCTCTATCTCTTTTCTAGGCCTGAAGCTAGCTCTTTAGATGTCGCGATAATGAGGATCATGAAATCCTTGGAACATCTACTAGCTATCATACTCCATTTATGTAGAAATGTTTTCACATCTACAAAAAGGCCTGGGGTATTCCTAATTCTTAATCCTAATGGGATAATGCCAGCTTTTAAATAATTGAGCATAAATTCTCTGTGGGCCTCTATCCTTATTAGTTTTTTCTTTAGGTTGGACAATTGACATAAGACTATGACTTGAAGACACACTGGTGCCTACCAGCGTGGCGAAGTCCTCATCGGAGAAACCAAATGTCTCCATTTGGGCCATAACAGGTTTGTCATGAACAGGTAAGAAATAGATATGAGGTACACGTACCCAATAATCTGCTATCTTAAGACGTAGCATTTTATACCTGCATCTACATACGGCCATTCTTATATTTTAGAGAGCCGTTATTCTGAACAGGATTACACCCCATTAGGCCGGATAACCGTTCAACTCCGTCACCTTGTTATTATATTACCCCGAGAAACAAAGGTAAGAGAAATAACAATACTGCCTCATTTATTGCAACTATTTAGTAACAAGCTTTTTACTTTAGCTCTGTTCAAATTTCAGATAGTTAGCAACTGTAACTCCATTCGAGTAAGAAACTGCAGGTCCTATTAAGGATTATTCAAAAGAATTCCACACCAAGTAGTCATCGAAACTCCTAAAAACAGGTGAGAAGTAAAGAAGATACTGTAACCATTGTTAAGGAGGTTAACCTGGTAAACATCAAACTAAGATAGAATCGATGTTTATTTCTATACTATAAATGTATAGACAATCGTTATCAGAGACCACACAAGCTACTGAATGAATGAATGAAATGATCTTTATTCGGATTATGAAAAATCCATAAAAGTACATACAGGATGAAATTTAAAATACATAAAAACATGTATAAAAGTTAAAATACAGCCCAATTAGGCATTAGCAGCATATGTGGCATAAAGTGCATGATACAAGATATAAGACATTATACAATTTGGAAGAGCATTCATAGATTTCTGTTTAGATAATACCAATAACATTGATTCCATACAAATAATTAAACCTCTATACACTTTATATTTAGAGTTTAAAGTGCGTTTGCATCCGAAGGCCATTATGCATGTTCCATACTTGCCCTCGATTTTACACAGGCTTTTATGAAACAGCTTATGGTAAATATGACATCGTCGGTTGATAACATTTGCAAAAATTTCAATGCCAATTTAAAGTCTCTTAGATTGTATTTTCTGAAAATTGGCATTAGATAATGATGGATATACAATTTGTAATGGCCACAGAAAATAAAGTAATGCAGTAAACTTTGTTTCCCACCGACTGAACACGGACAATCAAGTTCTTCTAGATTCTTATTATAGCTGAGTGGGAAGCTCAGTAAATTTACAATACTGCCATCCCGGAACCTAAATAGAAGGCTCCGGTTCCATCTTCCTATCGGTAATGACAAATATCTGCAGGGCTTGTGGGGTTTATTTAAAACAGCATTGCTTGTCTCAGTTAGTGGAAGATATTTAGTAATAGCTGGTTTCATTATTTCAATTCTCATACGTTCCTCTTTATAAAACTCATACAATGCCCGTTTTACATTATCCTTGTGGGCGGGCACAATTGTATTTGGAGAGCTAAACAGAGAGCCATGTCCCACGCTAATCAAGCTAGTCTTGACCGCATTTAGCCAAGGTATGAGATGGGATCGTTCATGAGATAGACAATCTGAGATTATACTACGGGTCAAAGAAGCCGCTGGATTTGTCCATATTTTTAACCAAAAAAGCGTAGGCCTTGACCTAATAAAATCAGCTATGTATGGTAACTTAAGTTCTTGGTGACAAATGAAAGTTGGCATACAAGAAATACCACCCAACACCTTCCTGCAAAATCTATTTTCCTCCAACTGCAAGGGCAGGCTATTACAATAACCCCACACTTCAGATCCATATGTCCCAGTTGGCAGGCATTGGGTACGATAAATGTTTAACAGGGGGGTAATCACATCAGCCGTTCTCGGTTGGCGAAGAGATAAAATTGAGTTAATTTATTTACCAATCTTATTTCTTGCGTGGGCAGTGTGATGCTGCCACGAGCCTGTGTTGGAGAATAATAACCCTAAATAGGGGAAAGTGCTAGTGCATTTTAATTCATTTTCACCACTTTTAATTGAGAGGATGTTATATCTTTTTAAACCACAATTCATAATAAATGATTTTTTAAAATTGGTATTTAAACCTAAATCAGACATAAAAACAACAAACCCTGTAATTAATGAACGCAAAGCATTTGGGGTGCGCCCCATTAATACTGCGTCATCCGCATAAAGTAAGGTGGTAATAGGGGAACCATTAATAATTGGAACATCTTTGGAGTTCTTGCTCAGGGCAGGGCTCAGCCCATTAATATATAGAATAAAAAGCAAAGGGGCGAGTACACAGCCCTGCCGGACTCCTCTTTTAATGGAAATATCACCAGATAGTTCACCATCATTGTTAATGCGTACTCTTGCCTTAAGGTCCCTGTGTAAATATGAAAGAAAATATACTAATGAATCATCTAAACCATATTCGAGCAATTGTGACCATAACCTGGAACGGTTGACAAAATCAAAAGCGGAACTCAGATCCATAAAACCTAGATAAAGTGGGGACTTTTTAACAATAATGTATTTGGCCATGATTAGATTCAAGTTGAGACACTGCTCAACCGTACCCACGTGGCTTCTAAACCCGAATTGGCTGCAATGTAACACATTATTATCCTCAGCCCATTCCATTTTCCTCTTAAATAGTACCCTACCAAGGACTTTTAATGTATTGTCGATCAGTGAGATCGGACGGTAGCAGGCCGGATCGGCCCTGTCACCTTTCTTGAATATTGGTACGATGACACTGTTCGACCAGGATTCGGGGATGGAGCTGTCGGTCAAATTGTTAAATAAGTTACATAATAGAGAGGCCCAAAAGTTAATTTCTGATTTAATCTGATCGATAGATAGACCATCAGGGCCAGGGGCTTTATTACTAGCACTATCCGAAATTGCATCCTCCACCTCAGATATGGAGAAGTTCGGTTGTTCAACATTATTTAATAACATTGTAGAATCTATAGTAGGGGCTGCTATATTATAGATTTTGGAGAAGTGCTCCACCCAGACCTCTCCATTTATGTTACAGTTGATTGGTTGGATGTTAGAACCAAAAGACCTGAGTGATTTGACTTCTCTCCAGAACCCCGCGGTGTCTTTTAGTAAAGCAGTCCGCGTTAGAGACTCCCAGTGATTAACCACTAAAGCCTCAGTTCTTGTCCGTAGGGCGAGTTTATATTTGGCTCTTGATTCTCTCACTAGGTTGAAATCCCTAGGATTTTGTTGTAAAGCCACCCTCAATTCCCTGTTGGCCTTTGAACACGCGGAATCAAACCAGCGAGGGCTGTGGTCTATATTGGGCCTAGATGGTTTAGAAGATTCCCTTCTCACTGCCCCACAAAGATTACTAAATGCAACAACCAATACTTCGCCAATACTATCAAATGACAAGCAGGTGTCTATTAACAGTGGATGCTTTTTGATTACCTTGGCTAGGATAGCTTTATTATCCACCCCTTTCCATATTAGTCTCAGTCTATCGGTAGACAATACCAAATTTTGTGGCCCACTCTCAGTCTTCGAGGCGGCCTTTGTGGTCTGAGGATGGTCTAGATGTATTCTAAGCGGATAATGGTCACTGTATGCGCTACAAATAAGCTCAGCTTTTCGAGTTATATTACACAGGGATGGACAAAGGAATATATAATCTATCGTGGAGGCGCAGCCTTGACCTATATAGGTGGGTGCAAATTTAGTTTCAGCACTAGTTCCAGCAATTTCCATCGCGTTTACTAGATTACGAGATGCTATTAAATTCCTCAACTCCTCACCATTTCGGCAAGGTGCACTAGTGCGATACATATGGGCGTTAAAATCTCCTCCTATACAAATACCATCATAGTACCCATACTTCAGACCCTCCGCGATATCATCAATAAAGTTAAACAAAGACAAAAAGTTTCCATTGGGATGATTAACAAAGTCATTATTATAAAAATTAATTATACATAAAATCATCCTGTTGATGTATTTCACAGCCATAAAACATTTGCCTGGTGTTGGGATCTGTTTGGTTTGTACCCCAGATTTTTTCTTAGACCAAATAGATAACCCTCCACTTGGGCGTCCCATAGATGAGGCTGAAGCCTTTAAGTTATAACAGCAGAAGCCCTCCATTGTGGGGTTAGTTAAACACCAAGTTTCTTGAAGCAACAGTAAGTCACAATTGGTGTTCACCCAGTCAGACCATTCTTTTATTTTCAGTTTGGAGTTAAGACCCGCTACACAAGCTACTGCGGTGTTATATCATCGATCTCTTCACCACAAATGCAGGTACCTTGCTAAAAATATCATCGTGATGACATACCTTGTTCGAAAATATGATGTATAAATAGGCCTCCCCCCTCCCCTTGTTCTGTATTCACAACCTAAAATAGATTAAACTTAACAAATACAATATCCATAATGAGTAAATAAACACCAGTTTTTTTTTTTCTTTTTCTTTTTCCTTTTCTAATTCGATGCTTAGTATCTGATGGGCGTTCTTATTATTTTTCTCGATGTGCTCTTAATCAGGGCAAATGCTATATGGGATATCAACTGCTTTGTCCATTAATACAAATGTAAACATGTATACTACTCGGTTTCATGTATTTAAGTTGTGACAAATGCTAGAGGAAATGTCAACTGTTTCTCTATTAATGTAAATGTAAGCATGTCTGCTTGATATTTATTATTATTTTGTACCAATGTCATGCGGTATATCATGAAATTTGAACATATTACTGGCCTCTAGAAATCGGCAAACTGTATTTAGCATTATCAACTGTTTAGCATAAAGACAGAAATGTAAAAGATTATTTATTTATTTACAGCATCATAATGGTAAAGTCCTGAGGAAGACACCTTCAACGTGTCGAAACGCGTAGACAGGAAACCATCCCTCACCTATATCATAATTTTTATAAAATCAATGTACATGTGTTAATGAATCTAGCTTTTTATCAAATTTTATCAGTATGTCAATGAGTTCATTCATGACGTCTTTTATGAAATTTATTAAAATGTACTTTATATGCTAATTCGGTTGTGTACTATTAATTTTGTTCTGTTTGCCATCTAACTTGTGCCAGTAGTCATATTGCTTGCCTGGGTGCGTTTCTTTACATACATTGTTTACCCTGACCCAGGAACTTTATCCATATAAGGGGGTCCTTGTGTTTTTTTCGCATGCAGCACTTATTGTGCCACCCTTAGGGGCCCTGCACCCTGACACTCACACACTGCCTTTGCAGACTGAGTGTCCTGTTGCAGAACTGAAAAAAGAATTGACATGGCACACAACCTTGTGTGCCCTGCCCACAAACCCACTGCTCCGGCATACATCAGTCACCCCTCTAACTGGGTGCCCTATGCCAGTGGTGTGAGCACAGGTGCATGGGCCCTGTGCCCCTACAGTACCCAGGGCCATTCCTGGGCACTGTAAGTGCAGTGATGCCATTATAAGAGTATATGGTGCTGGAAGGCTGTCATTACGAACTCCACAGCACCATATTGTCTGCACTGAAGACTGACAAGTTTGATATCAAACTTCTCAGCACATTAAACCCACACTGATGCCAGTGTGGGATTTAATTTTAAAATGCACTACAGAGGGCATCTTAGAGATGTCCCCTGAAACAAAACCTACAATCCACGTCTTGTCTGAGAGGCTGCCTAGGCTGCCACACAGCAGACATGTTGCTCGACCCCTGGGTGGAAAGCCCCCCACTCTCCTAGGCCTGCAACAATGCACATCATGTACGAGGTGCTAGGTCTCCTCCCCCAGGATGGGCAGGGGGAAGCTTGAAAGGCATACCACCTTTGTGAGCTTCTCCAGACCACTTGCTGCACTCAGCAACTGGCCCCCACCGGTTCTGACCCCCAATCTTGCGGGAAGACTCACGGGAAACCCTACGTGAGGAAAGGAGGTGTGCCAGCCTGTGCCAACTCCACCCCTCAGATGGGAGAGGTGAGGTGAAGAACAACTCTTGGCCCCCCGTCATCCTGAGGATGGGGAGTCCTGCCCAATCAGAGATAGGCTCCTGCCCTCCTCCCACAGGAGAGGAGCAGGATAGGGGGTGTACTCACCCCAGGACAGGGACCTGTTGGTCCCTGCCCATCCCCTACCTCTAACACCCCTAGATTTAGTATTTAGGGGCACCCTGAACCTTCCTACATCAGATCCCGATTTGAAAATAAGAAAGAAGGCCAAGAAGAAGAAGACCTGCCATGCAGCTGCTAACAAGAGGACGACACCAACTGACTTGGCCCCAGCCCTACAGGCCTATTGATGCTTGAACCTACTCCTGCTGATTCCCGGCGTCTCCTGCGGGCAGCAACCTCAAGAACCCCGGAGGACCTGCTTGCCTTGACCCTCTTAGAGAGTGGGACTCCCACGAGCAGTGGCTCTGCTTAAGCAGCAACACCCCTGGTGCCAGCCAGGAACTACAAATCCAGCCCACTCTGCACCCGCCAAGCCCGGCTTGTTCCTGAGTGTACAAAGACCCTGAGGACATTCCCACGGCGATTCTGACCTGGAATCCAGTGCCCAATGACCCTCCTCGATGACCCAGACGACGTCTGCAGACTCAGAATCAAGGACCCCTCCAACCGCAACCAGCAGAGGGTAAGATTTTCTGACATGCAAAGAAACCCCGGCACCCAGCACCCCCCGGCCTCCCGTGCCCAACTCCAGGGTGCCTACCTACCCTCCAAGATCCCAACTTACCTCTCAAAGTGTTTGTTGCTCCTGAAGCTCCACTGTATCCGAGCATGCAGCCTTTGTTCCCTTTTAATGATCTCCATTGAATAACATTGAGCGCCCGATGGCTCAAAAGCACCCAGCTGCCCGATTTCCCACTGGAAGTGCAACCTTTGTCCTATTCTACTTTCCCATTTGCCCTGAGCAAGTGACCAGGAGCCCAGCTCCCACAGCTGCGTGGCCTGCTAACCAGCAGCCACCAACCGAAGGCCCTCTGCCTCTCATTAGATATCATAGGGCCTAACTACCTCTGCACCAGGCTACCCCTGTGCCGCTGAGGGTGTACCAACTGTACCTACTTAACCCTGGGAGACCCCTGAGTCTATGCCCAGAATCTTAACTCTGTCAGTTGAGTAGTTACCTAAAAGCTGATAACTCACTTTTCGTCCCTAGGCTAACATTAACTGGTTTCACTTGGAAATTCTTCTAAGTGTGGAGTTTTGGAACTTTAAAATATTCATCTAAAAACAGCCAAACTACAAATTATGATTTACTCACCTGTTATCAGGAGAGACCTCAGTGTTGCATCTTTGAGCCCAGTACTGATCCTGAAAAGTAATTCTAACCCTACTTACCAATAACTTGAATTTACTAAGCATGGGCGTAAAATCCGTTCCGTTCGCGGAATTTGCGGATTTTCTGCAATTTTGCGGTCCGCGAATCTCGCGAAATTGCAGAAAAATCGCGTGCGGGACGGATTTTCAAAAACTGAAGTACATGAAGCACTTACAGGGCTACAGCAGGTGCCCAAGATGAAGCTAATTTCTTAGTAACCATTTACAAAATGGTTACAAAGAAATTAACTTCAACTTGGGCACCTGCTGTAACCTGTAAGTGCTTCCTGAGTGGCGCCTCCAGAGTTGTTGCCTACTTGCAACTATTCTCTGACACGGCTCTGACCCTCGAAGCAGGGTCAGAGAATAATTACAAGTATGGCACAATTCTCCAGGCTGCGCTACAAAAGGGGGTGGTAATGGACAGAGCATCTGAACCAATCAAACACTCACACGCAGTCAAAAGATCTGGGTTTAATCCATCACCGTTCTTTAGCCCACTCTGCCACCCCAGTTCAGACATGGCTATATGCAAATCAGTCTGACCCTGTGCCTCATGGGAACAGTCCAGCCCGAACTGCCAAGCCATGCCTTCCCTGGACCGGAAACAAGCTTCCGAGGACCGGTTTCTGGCATTCTAGCCGTCTTCAGCCCGGCTTGCTTGAATCCAGTGGCAAACAATTCTCCAGGCAGTCACAAAAATTAAACCGCAACAGGAAGCACTTACAGATGAGGAAGCAGGTGCCGGACTTGAAGCTCAAATTCAGTAACACATTAACCAGCCCCCGGTTGAGGCTGGGCAGGTGTGCTTTTGCCCCATGATCTAGAGTGGTGAACCAGAGGGTGCTGTGATAAACCAGAGGGTGCAGTTGTGAACCAGAGGGTGCTGAGATGAACCAGAGGGTGGCAGTGGTGAACCAGAGGGTGACCGTGGTGAACCAGAGGGTGCTGTGATGAACCAGAAGGTGCAGTTGTGAACCAGAGGGTGCTGTGATGAACCAGAGGGTGGCGGTGGTGAACCAGAGGGTGGCAGTGGTGAACCAGAGCGTGCTGTGATGAACCAGAGGGTGGCAATGATGAACCAGAGGGTGACAGTGATGAACTCGAGGGTGACAGTGATGAACCAGAGGGTGGCAGTGGTGAACCAGAGGGTGGCAGTGATGAACCAGAGGGTGGCAGTGATGAACTAGAGGGTGACTGTGGTGTACCAGAGGGTGACAGTGGTAAACCAGAGGGTGATGTGATGAACCAGATGGTGGCAGGGGTGAATCAGAGGGGGGAAGTGGTGAACCAGAGGGTGCTGTGATGAACCAGAGGGTGGCATTGATGAACCAGATGGTGGCAGGGGTTACCCAGAGGGTGGCAGTGGTGAACTAAAGGGTGCTGTGATGAACCAGAGGGTGGCAGTGGTGAACCAGAGGGTGGCAGTGATGAACCAGAGGGTGGCAGGCGTGAACCAGAGGGTGGCAGTGGTGAGCCAGAGGGTGGCAGTGATGAACCAGCCGGAGGGTGGCAGTGATGAACCAGAGGGTGACAGTGGTGAACCAGAGGGTGACAGTGGTGAACCAGAGGGTGGCAGTGATGAACCAGAGGTTGGCAGTGATGAACCAGAGTGTGGCAGGGGTGAACCAGAGGGTGCTGTGCAGAGCCCAAGTGCCTCGTCACCAAAACAGTCTTGACAGAGCTGCGCTGCATACTTCACAACTGCAGATCTGCAGTAAAACACAAACTTGAAATCTCCGATACCATCACCTTCAGAATATTGACATGCTCTTCCTCACAGACACCTGGTTCAAAGATACATCTCACTCTATATTTGATCTCCTATTACCCACAGGCTATTCTTTATTTAGGAATGACAGAACTGACAACACGGGGGGAGGTGTTGCAGTCATCTTTAGAAACGCCCTCCAACTTAAGGCCTCCCCTAACAGCTCCTCCAAAACCTTTGAATGCCTTTCTCTTGAGCCCCAATTGAAACACCGTTCACCATTCAGATTCCATGTCATTTACCTCCCGCCTCGTAGTGGCCCTTCGTTTATGGATGAACTCACTGACTTCATCAGCGACCAATACTCGCGAAGTGACAATCAGACCTTCGTTGGTTACTTCAATCTCCACTGGGGTGTACCGCAAGACTCCTCTGCGAACTCACTGGCCACTTTCCTCTCTGCAAATGATCTTATCCAACACTGCACTGAATCAACCCACTCTAAGGGCGCAATCCTGGACCTTGTTATTTCTAAAGCAGGCATGCTTTCTACCACTACCCCAATTCATGTAGATTGGTCTGACCACCTCCTCATCCCATTCTCTCTTCAGCTTTCACACTCTATAACTCTTGGCCAACCCAAGAGGGCCATCTCATGGTTCCGTGATACCAAAAATATTGATGTTGGTCCCCTCTGTGAATCAGCTTTGTTATCACTTCCAAAGCTAGACCCGAACCTAGATGTTGACGATCTCACCTCCCAATGCCTCATAGTTCTTGCAGCTGAAATTAATAACGTCGCTCCACTCAAAAGCGAAAGGTTAAGGCCCACTCCCTCAGCACATTGGTTCAACAAATCCCTTTATGAGGACAGGAAGCAGCTAAGATTCCTGGAGAAACAATGGAGGCAAGTACCCTCCACCGACCATGTGGCCATGCTTCGCTCAGCAAGATCCAAGTACCACAAGCACATCTTCCTTGGGAAAGCGGCGCACTTCAAAACCTCCTTGACTCCGCCAAAAATAGACCCAAAAAACTATTCGATCTCATCAAAATGCCAAACTGCTCTCTCCCAATCTCCAAGGTGGATGATTCTACAAAGAGAGCAGCGGATTTTGCTATTTTCTTCGATGAAAAAGTGAAATCACTTGTGGATCAGGCAGCTTTGACCCCATATCTGAAGATGCCCTTCTCAAGTGCATACGAGAAACAAAGCCCTCAAACCATTCTCTTGACCCTATCCCCAGTGCCATTGCCATCGACTTCTATACCCTTTCCCTCTCCTATTATACCACTCTGATCAACCTCTCCCTCTGGCAAGGCTCCCTTCCTGCCTCCTTCAAAACTGGGCAGGTCACCCCTCTTCTTAAAAAACCCACTGCTGATGCGAATGACTTCAACAACTTCCGCCCCATCACTAACCTTCCCTTTCTTGCGAAGATCACAGAAAGATGTGTAGCAAAACAACTCTCTCGTCATATCAAGGACAATGATCTTCTTGACAACTGTCAGTCCGACTTCATCCAAAACTGCAGCACTGAAATAGTCCTACTGCAAGTGGTTGATGACGCGTTGAGGATACTCGATTCAGGGTGGTCCTGTCTTCTAATTCTACTTGACCTTTCCGCAGCCATTGAGACTGTCAATCACAACACCCTCCTCAATATTCTTCAACAGAGAATGGGCATGGAGGGCACTGTGCTTAAAGAGATTGGACAGACCTCGCCAACGGGGAGGAGGACTAGCAATTATCCATCGTGATTTCCTGAAATGTTCCACCATGGAAATACCCGACATAAAAGAAGCAGAATGTTTGGGTTTTAATCTTCAAGCTCATGATTCTTTCACGTTTTCTGGCCTATTAGTATATCGACCCCCCGGACAAGCAACTCGGTTCTTAGAAAGTCTCGGGGAAGCACTTGCTAACCTAATCCTACGATCGGCTAACTTCACTCTGTTAGGGGATATAAATTTACATCTGGATAATCCAAATGACCCAAATGTTTTATGCTTTAAAGAAACCCTACGCATATTGGGTTTGACAATCCAAACTGTGGAGCCAACTCACAATGCTGGGCACACATTAGACTGCATTTGCTCTTATATAAATACAATTACAGTAGAACCACCATTAACTCAAACATGGTCAGATCACAAGTTTATTAGTTTTAACCTAAAAATCGATAATAAAAAAGAAATTAATCCAATCTCCGGTAACACTAATTCAACTCCCTGCTGGGGAAAAATCATTGAACACCCGGACTTGATGAGCTGGGTGGAGGCAGAAAAACCAGCTCTAGCGGGAAACGTGATCACTGACAATGAACACTACAAGGGTTGGATGAGAACTTTTGGGGAAAGAATGAAAACAAGAGGAACGAAAGCTAAAATGATACAAAGGAAAAAATCCGCTCCTTGGTATACCAATTCTCTAAAAGTTACACAAGGAGAAGTGAGACTTTTAGAACGTAAATGGCGACGCCGATATATGAGTGAAGATCGGGAAAACTATAAAAAGGCTAGGAGGAACTACCATATCTCTATCAAGCTTGCTAAAACAAATTATTATACAAATCTGATTGAGTCGCCCAATAATAATCAAAAAGAGATATTCCAAATTGTCAACGGTTTTAGAAAACCCAAAATATTATCTCAGGAAATCCCACCATCCCAAGCTCTCTGTGATAAAATTGCTGAATATTTTGAACAGGAAATCACAAATTTCACAAAAGAGTTCCCTCAGATCAATCAGGTAGAATTAGATACAGCATGCCCTATAGCTCCAAAGGAAACACCGGGAATCACTACATGGTGAAGCTTTGCCATTATCAGCCCAGCTGAGTCTTCCTAAGCCATCTCAAGACCTAATTCAGGTTCTCCACTTGATCCCTGTCCTCCACTACTACTTAAGGCTATAAAAGATGAGGTTAATCCAATGATTAATTACATATTAAATTCCTCATTGCAAACAGGAGATATTCCCACATGCTGGAAGGTAGCAGTGGTTAAACCTCTCCAAAAAAAGCCATTCAAGATCCAACAGTATTGTCAAATCTCCGGCCTATATCACTTCTCCCAGCGTTATGCAAACTTACAGAGACATGCATCAACAAACAGCTCACAGCATATTTAGAGGACAATAATCTTCTCCATCCAAACCAAGCTGGTTTCCGTTCCCACCATTCTACAGAATCTGCCCTCCTCTTTTCTACGGAAACAATCAGAGCTGCTTTGGATCAGGGCAAAAGAGCAGTCCTGATCCTATTAGATCTATCTGCAGCCTTCGACACGGTGTCCCACGACATTCTGATTCATCAAGAAGTGTAGGCATAGTAGGCACCGTGTTGAAATGGTTTACTAACTTTCTGAGACAAAGAAAACAGATCATCATGTTAGGGCAATACTGTTCGGAGGAAAGGGAAGTCCAGTCTGGAGTACCTCAGGGATCCAGTCTAAGCCCCATCCTATTTAATCTCTACATGGTCCCATTAATGAAGCTCATCTCCTCCTTTGCTATAAGCTCAATAGCTTATGCTGATGACACTCAACTAGTCTTAATCCTAGATGAGGACGCCGCAATTGCTGAACGTTCCCTTAGAGACTGTTTGAAAGCCACTTTTGAGTGGATGAACACAAACCATTTGAGATGTAACACCGCAAAGACCGAAATTTTACCTTTTGGGAAAAACAATCTGTTTTTGCCCCAAACCTGCTGGCCATCTAATGCGGAAGCCTCGCCGAGCGCTATAAAGAGTGCCCGAAACTTAGGAATCAAATTCGATGAGGCATTGTCCTTTAAGCAACATACAAGTGAAGTGGCAGGCTCTTGTTTTAATGTCATAAAGGGTCTTCGAACATTTTTTGATTTTCTCCCCCTATCAGCCAGGAAAACGGTAGCGGTGGCATTAATTACATCCAGGCTGGACTATTGTAACAGTCTTTATGTTGGGGTCATCAAAGTAGCCCTACATAAGTTGCAAATGGTACAACATGCCGCAGCAAGATTAGTGCTTAAAATGCCAAGAAAGACCTCGGCATCCGCAGCACTTGATACTCTTCACTGGCTCCCCATACAAAAGCGGATCCTGTTTAAATTATTGATAATTACCTTCAGAGCATTTCATAAAAGAGGCCCAACATACCTGTCCAATAACTTCAATCGCTACTACCCTGGACGTCAACTGAGATCTGCAACGGCCAACCTGATGATCATCCCAAACTTCCGACTTGTTACGAGAGGAGGAAAATCCCAAGCGGGAAGAGGTTCTAAAGCATGTAATAAACTCCCTCACCAAATTCGGGAAATCTCCTGTGAGAGTAAATTCAGGAAAGCCATCAAAACCTGGATCTACAACTTAACAGGCACAACTTGTAAAACCCTGATTTAGGATTTAAACGCCTCTGCGGGTCATTACATCTGCCACCACCTGGAATACACAAACCATAAAAGCGCCAAGATGCTCCCCGGAGTGATAGTGCGCTATAGAAATTCCCCATCAAAATGGTTTGCATCCTTCCTTTCGGACAGATCCCAAACGATCAAAATAGCGAACAGTCTTTCACCTCCTGTGGCGGTAGGTCAAGGTGTTCCCCAAGGCTCGATACTTGCTCCCACATTGTTCAATCTCTATTTAGAACCACTGGGAAATCTCCTAAGTAAATCCGGGATTCACTATCATCTCTATGCTGACGACACTCAACTCTACCTCAAGATTGCCTCTACTCACGATCTCTCCATCCTAAGCTCCACTCTCGACTCCATCAAAACTGGATGTCAACTCATCAACTGATTCTGAATCCCTCCAAAACTGAATTCCTCCTCTTCTCCTCCTCACTCTCTCCTCCCCCGGTTCAATCATGGATGGATCAGATGAATCTACTAAACAATAAACCCATCATTGTCGACAGCGCTAAATCCCTTGGTGTCATACTAGACAAAAAACTCAATCTAATTCCCCACATAAATTCCATTGCAAAATCTGCTAGATACCAACTGCGCCTTCTTTGGGGAATCCGTCGCTTCTTCCCGGAGCAGGACCATATAACCCTGGTGCAATCACTGGTCTTCTCCAGACTCAACTACTATGATTCTCTTCTTACTGGCCTCCCCAAATCCCACTTGTCCCCACTTAAGTCTGTTTTCCACTCAGCAGCTCGGTTCATTTATGGGGCCAAAAGAAGCAATCACATCACACCGATGTTATCTACCCTCCGCTGGCTTCCCTTTGAGGCTAGATCTATCTACAAGACCGCTTGTATCACCCACAAAGCCTTGCACTCCTCCGCTCCTCGCTACCTGGCAAATAAACTGAAACTCTCTGGAGGCTCCACGCAATGCAGAGAATCTACTGCTTGAACCTCCCACTTTCAAGAAGGAAAGAACGATGGCCCAATCCTTTTCAGGCAACGCAGTGAGAATCTGGAACTCATTTCCACCTCAGCTCCAAACCACCGCCTCCTCCCAGGCCTTTGAAAGGGACCTCAAAGTTCTCCTCCTCCAGAGACACCTCCAAAAGTAACTCAAGTCCTCTCTTTTATCTAAAGGAAGACCTCCCACTACTGAAAATTTCTACTTTCCATGACCATGGAAGTGCCTTCCCAGTGTGTTCTTGTGGTTAGAGTTTTTGCCTTCTATTGCAGTATTATCCATGTACTTGTGTTTGGTACCCTCTTGCAACTTGCACTCACCACTTTGCCCTCGTAACTGACGGTCTGCTTCCTCTCACATGTTTTTACCTTTGATACTTGCACAAGTGCCACTTTTGCCTACGTAACGTTTGTTCTTGTGCCTGAGTGTCTAGCATATATTGCAGTATTATACCTCAAATTATACTTTGTTTTCTCTTGTAGCCTGCACACTTGTCACTTGTTCCTCCTGTGCACTTTTCACTACCACATGTATTTTTGGTTGCTCACAATTTTTACTACCTCATGTATTTTTGTTTGCTCACAATTATCACTTTACCGTATGTAACGTAACGTTTGCTTTTGCAATCTGTTGTTCGTGTAATGTTCTCTGTTTGTATCATTTCTGTTCCTATTGTGAAGCACTCTGACCCCTTCGGGTAAAGTCCGGGCTATATAAAATTGCATAAATAAATAAATACATAAACCAGAGGGTGCAGTGATGAACCAGAGGGTGGCAGTGGTGAACCAGAGGGTGGCAGTGATGAACCAGAGGGTTACAGTGACGATCCAGAGGGAGGCGGTGGTGAACCAGAGGGTGACAGTAATGAACCTGAGGGTGACAGTGATGATCCAGAGGGTGGCAGTGGTGTACCAGAGGGTGGCAGTGATGAACCAGAGGGTGGCAGTGATGAACCAGAGGGTGGCGCTGCTAAACTGCCCAGGAGCCCTGTGGGTGTGAGCCCCACGCTGCTGAGCTGCCCAGGGGTTGTGAGCCCACGGGTTACTGAACTGCCCCGGGGCCTACTGCAACATACTGTAACTATTGCATTCAAAAAAGTCTATCGCCTATTTGAAAAGTATTTAACTAAAGTAACTCATCCTGAGAAAGTATATTTTGATACCTTGTTGGTTTTAGAATAAAAAACTATATCTTTTGTTAAAAAACAATTGGCCTAGAGTTCAGTTGACAACAAATGCTTTACACTGTCCTTTGATACTGCCTTACTGCTCAACCAAGCTACCAGTTTAGGTTCTAAGGTTATATCTAACTTTAACCTCTGCCAAACCTCTGAGGAATGAGGACTCTATACACCATGTACCTTACTTTAGTCCAGTATATATAGAGCCACTTTCCAACACCATCTCCTCCCTTCTCCACTGTGTAAATGCACACTATGTCAATTTTAATTTGGGAGATTAGGTCCCCTTGAATCCTGAATGTCCCTAGGGTCCAAGTAACCCACTAAGTACCTCCAGTAAGCACTACTGAGCTGAGTTCCAGAGAGGTATAAAAAGAGGCACGGCCTGGGCTGCCTCTGTGAAACACAGAGCAGTCATGCTTACTGGAAGAACCTGGTGGGCTAGTTAGCCCCCAGGGGCCCGCATGATTGAAGGGAAATCATTTCACCAACTTAAAATGCACCACAGGGCGTGTTTGCAAACGTCACCTCAGGCCCTGTCCCTTGGGTCCAACTAGCAAACTAGCCGACTAGGTATCTCCAGTGTGCCACAGAAATGCGTTGCAGAGAAGGGTAAAAAGGGGCAAGGCATGGGCCACCTCTCTGAAACACAGCACAGTGGCACTTACTGGAAGCACATGGTGGGATAGTTGCCCCCCAGGGTCCCTCAGGATTGAAAGGGAATTATATCCCCAACTTAAAACGCGCCACAGGGCATGTTTGCACAAGTCACCTCAGGCCCCCTCCCCTCCCTTCACCACTGTGTAAAAGCTCATTGTGGTGTGTTTTAAGTTGGGGGATTAGCTCCCCTTGAATCCTGAGGGTCCCTGGGGTGCAACTAGCACATCAGCTACCTCCACTAAGTGCCACAGAGCTGCATTGCAGAGAGGTATAAAAAGGGGGGTGGCCTCAGAACACCTCTCTGCAACGCAGCCCCCTGGCGCATACTGGAGGTTCCCGGTGGGCTAGTTGGCCCCGAGGGACCCCCAGTATTCAAGGGGAATTTGTTCCCCATCTGCAAACGCACCAGGGGGCGCATTTGCATAGTGCTGCAGGGAGGGGGTGGGGCCTCCTCACGATGCCAGCTTTTTTTCAACATTTTGTTTAAGAAGGGGGGCTTTTGTGGCCCCCCCTTCTTTTCCTATGTTTTTGGGCCCTGGGACACCAGGGCCTGACCCCTTCTTTCATTTAAAAAATAATAATAATTTGGAAGGGGGCCACGTGGCCCCTGACCCAAGGTCTTAATCATCCCCAGGGACCCTATCCCATGTGGCATGGCATTTATTTAAAAAATATATATTTTGGAGGGGGGCTGCGATACCCTCATCCCGGGCCACTTATAGCCCTGGGGACCACATCCACTGGGTCCTGGCCTCTCTTTGGAGACCTTGGGGGTCCCTAATCCCCCCACGGTCCCAGCTGACTCCCGGCTCCCCGCCTCCCCGCCTCCTAAGATGCAGCTCCCCGTGTGGAAAAGAAATTTGGTTTGCATTTTGAAAGAGAGAGCAGGTTTCCCTGCTCTCTCTTTCAAAATGCAAACCAAGTTTGCAATGTCAGGGCGGGAGTCGCGAGGCTCCCGCCCTGCCATAGGAAAGTACAGTGTCCCGGGGTGGGCACCCCAGGACACTGCAGGAGCCAGCCCTGGGGGGTGGCAGTACCCAGGGCCATGACAAGACTCCAGGAGGGGTGCCGCGCAGCCCCCCTCTCACAACTTACAAAGCCACGGGGGTGGTCCATCATGGACCCCCAATGTAAATATTTAGAGCCTCTGGGAGGTGGCGTTCCCCGGGGCATGTGAGCCCCCCCACACAGGGTATTTTAAAAAAGGAAAAAAAGCCCCAGGGTGGCATTACCCAGGGCTGGCGGCCTGATAGCACCTCGCAACTAATTTAAAGAAGCCCCTGGGGTGGCCATCCCCATGGCTGGGGGGGTCTGAGATCCCTGGCACCTAATATAAAGAAGCCCCAGCATGGCATTCCCTGGTGTTTGGGGGGGGCCTTTGAGCCACCCCACCCATTTTATTTTGTAGCCCCAGGGGGTGGCGGTCCCCAGGGCTGCGGGGCTGAGAGTCCCCCACATAATTTTATAAAGCCCCGGGGATGGTGGTCTCCGGGGCTGGGGGGCCCCTATGGGCCCCCATTACAAAATACACATTGCCCTCGGGATTTGGCCCCATAGGGGCTAATTAGCAACGAAGCGGGGGAGATCACGCTTCGTTATTTTTTTAAATTTTGGCCAAAATTCAAGCTGAATGCACGAATCTCACCAATTTATTTTTTAAAAAGCTTCTTTTGGCCCTGGGGTCCTTATGGGATCCCCTGAGCAGGTCTAGGGGGTCAGGGGGTTTCTTCCATGCCCCCTTTTTGCTGTTTGTGAGTTTTTTTCCTGCTTTCTTGTGCCTCGGTAGATGGCTGTCAACACTTCCTGGTTTGGAGTGTTGATAGCCAATTAACATACAGCTCGTGCTCGGCAGGGTGTGCTTAGTGTGCGCGAATCCACCGCGCCCATAGATATATATGTGATTTTAATTTTGATTTTGTCAGGAACTACTGAACAGATTTACACCATTTAACCAAAAGGCACAACTTTCTGCCAAATTTGGTGTAATTCTGTTCAGCAGTTCGGGCTGTAGCTGGGATTAAAGGTTCCTATGGGAAATTGCATGCGGAAAACACGTTTTGGGACTCCCCTTTTTTCTCAGCCCCCACTTGACGAATTACCCTGAGACTTTCAGGATGGGAGCGGACCGGAGTGGGTCATACGTTTTGAGAATTTCACGAAGATTCGTCAACTGGCGCCAAAGTTATTCCAAATAGAATGTTGCGGATTTCCTATGGATAATAGGTCCTAACTATAGCTACCTACTGGCAACCGCCAGTAGGTTATATATATATATATATATATATATATATATATATATATATATATATATATATATATATATATATATATATATATATATATATATATATATATATATATATATATATATATATATATATATATGCCAGGAACACACTCCACACTCCAACTCCAATCGTACAGCAAGAGAGAGACGGACCACAGAACTGGCTTCCTTCTGCATCGCTTGGAGGTTCTTGTGCATATATATATATATATATATTCACTGAAAAAAACATAGGTTATAGACCATATATAGTTAGGAATTAGCATTTACAAAACCTTGAAAATTCACTGAAAAAACCATAGGTTATAGACCATATATAGTTAGGAATTCGCATTTACAAAACCTTATTTTACTCACACAAAACCATTGAAATTCCATATATAGTTAGTTGCACTAACTATATATCGCGCACCCGCAATCCACTGCTGATGATGTCACATATTACATCATTCATGACATGGTCAGTGACATCACTGATGACATCACTGATGACATCTCAAATGACATCACTGATGACATCTCAAATGACATCACTGATGACATCACTGATGACATCTCATTTGACATTACTGATCACATCACTGATGATATCATTCATGTGATAATACGATGAACCTCTTCAGACTCTAATATAACCTTAGATACAATCAGTGTAAACAGACACTCACAGACTGTCACTCATCCATGGAGTTACTCACACACCTAGTCAGTCATGCAAAGAATCAATCACACCTCCATTTCCTCAACTATACAGTTATACAAACTTTACTTATTCAAACATATACTAACACATATTTACTCTCTTATACAATCCCTGATACAAGTTCACAATGATCCATACAGCCACTCACACATTCACTGGCTCTTATGCACAGTTATTTATATATGTCAACTCTCACATGTACTGTGTTTTACATATGTACTTACTTTGACATGTAGCACTGAGATATCCATTCACTCACCAATACACTCATGCACACAGTCAACTGCCCATACAGCTGTTTCCACATGCACTTTTGAAACCATACATCTAGTGAATCAACTGCTCACACATCTATGCACAGAGTCATACACCTCCCAGCCACCCACACACACACTCAGTCTCCCATACAAATACTTGGGCAACCAATCAATAACCCATATAGTTACTCATATAGCTACTTATCAACACATGCAACAGTTTACAGAACAACAGACATAATGATGCACAAATTAAGACAGTTTAGTCACTAACCCATGCACTCAGTGAGACACATTTAATCACTCACTCATACAGTCAGTCATGCACCTACTAAATCCTTCTTCCAGACACTTATACATCCACTCATTCTTCAATATGTAAGACATATTTTAACTTTACAGAAACATACAGTCACTGGATGTTGTCATCAGTGATGTCATCAGTGATGTCATTTGAGATGTCATCAGTGATGTCATCAGTGATGTCACTGACCATGTCATGAATGATGTAATATGTGACATCATCAGCAGTGGATTGCGGGTGCGCGATATATAGTTAGTGCAACTAACTATATATGGAATTTCAATGGTTTTGTGTGAGTAAAATAAGGTTTTGTAAATGCGAATTCCTAACTATATATGGTCTATAACCTATGTTTTTTTCAGTGAATTTTCAAGGTTTTGTAAATGCTAATTCCTAACTATATATGGTCTATAACCTATGGTTTTTTCAGTGAATTTTCAAGGTTTTGTAAATGCTAATTCCTAACTATATATGGTCTATAACCTATGGTTTTTTCAGTGAATTTTCAAGGTTTTGTAAATGCTAATTCCTAACTATATATGGTCTATAGCCTATGGTTTTTTCAGTGAATTTTCAAGGTTTTGTAAATGCTAATTCCTAACTATATATGGTCTATAGCCTATGGTTTTTTCAGTGAATATATATATATATATATACATACATATATAAACATATATCATCTGTATATCTATATAAATACAAACATAAATGCATGTATACATATACTTATATGCATACAGATGCATGTTATTTACATGAAAGTTGAAAAAACACTAATAAAAGCAAAGCTAAAAAGCCACCTCATTACATACAGAATGGCTTTAACTTAAACGAGGGCGAGATCTATTGCATTTTCAATGCTTGTTTACTTTGGTTCCATCAAGAAGGCATTCAGATGTGTCACACATTTGCCATAAATTCTGAATGTTAGCACTCTAGTTGCACATTAGATCACTGTAGTAAAGCTACTGCTCACCAGGGACGTCTGCTGCTGGTATTCAAAGTGCATGTTTCAGTCTGCATGTCAGAATTTTTTTAATGAAATTGAAGAGGGTTTGAGAAGTCACTCAAAATGTGCCCTAATTTTTCTTTCTGCAGCACTAATCATAATTCATATGGCAAAATATACCCCCTCATTTTGTTCCTTTTTAAATTAAATGTTTTAAGAGTTACCACTTTATTCCAATCAAGATGGCTTCAGGTGTGCCATACCTTTGTAATAAGTAGGACTGTTAGCGCTCTAGTTGTTCTTTAGAACACTCTGGGACATTCTGTCATTGGGCTATACTTGGGCTACATCTGGGTGATATTTGGGCTACATTTGGGCTCTTTTGTCTCTGGTGGCCATTTTGGGAGACTGCATGTCAGAATTTTTTAATGAAATAGAAGAGGATTTGAAAAGTCACTCAAAATGTGCCCTAATTTTTCTTTCTGCAGCACTAATAATACCTTCTATTGCATAATATACCCACTCATTTAGTTCCTTTTTAAATTAAATGTTTTAAGATTTACCACTTTATTCCCATCACGATGGCTCCAGGTGTGCTATACCTTTGTAATAAGTAGGACTGTTAGCGCTCTAGTTGTTCTTTAGAACACTCTGGGACATTCTGTCATTGGGCTATACTTGGGCTACATCTGGGTGATATTTGGGCTACATTTGGGCTCTTTTGTCTCTGGTGGCCATTTTGGGAGACTGCATGTCAGAATGTTTTAATGAAATAGAAAAGGATTTGAGAAGTCACTCAAAATGTGCCCTAATTTTTCATTCTGCAGCACTAATCATACTTTCTATGGCAAAATATACCCCCTCATGTTGTTTCTTTTTAAATTAAATGTTTTAAGAGTTACCACTTTATTCCAATCAAGATGGCTTCAGGTGTGCCATACCTTTGTAATAAGTAGGACTGTTAGCGCTCTAGTTGTTCTTTAGAACACTCTGGGACATTCTGTCATTGGGCTATGCTTGGGCTACATCTGGGTGATATTTGGGCTACATTTGGGCTCTTTTTCTTTCTGGTGGCCATTTTGGGAGACTGCATGTCAGAATGTTTTAATGAAATAGAAAAGGATTTGAGAAGTCACTCAAAATGTGCCCAAATTTTTCATTCTGCAGCACTAATCATACTTTCTATGGCAAAATATACCCCCTCATGTTGTTTATTTTTAAATTAAATGTTTTAAGAGTTACCACTTTATTCCAATCAAGATGGCTTCAGGTGTGCCATACCTTTGTAATAAGTAGGACTGTTAGCGCTCTAGTTGTTCTTTAGAACACTCTAGGAGGCTGCAGTAGAACACAAAGGAATCAACTGACAGTCTCTGTCCTTGTTGGATGTACATGTTTTACTGAGAATGTCAGACTTCATTTTCACATGACTGAGAAAGATAATGTGAATTTACAGAAAATATGCTTTCAGTTTAGCTTATGGATCCCCTTCCAAACCACTGTGGGAAAATCATGAGATATTAGTTTTCTTTCAAACAATATTCATGATATCACAGCAGAAGGTTTTTTCACATGGTAAAATCACCTTAGAACCCACCACAATTCCTAAAACGAGTATGGTACCATCAACAAATGATTTATAATGTAACTAAAGTCCTAAAACCCTCTATTAACTACAATGCTTTTTAATGAGGTGCTATCATGTATATTGGTCCCAAGATGGCTGCCAACACTTCTTGGATGAAGTGCTGACAGCCAATCAGATCAGATGTGTGGTTAGGCTCCGCCCAGATATATATCTTTTTTTGAACCTAAATTACTCAAAATCCACTGGAGCACATATATTGAGACCTAGCAAAGGCACATCGGGCTAACAGTCCCTACAATTTTGCCAAGTTTCGTGCAAATCCATTCAGCAGTTCGAGCTAAAAGTGAGGCCAACCGCCCCATGGAAATTAACATGGAAAAACGTGTTTTGGGACCCCCCTTTTTTCTCGGCCCCCCCTTGATGAAACCCCCCCAAATTGTCAGGGGCTGCTCAGAAACAAAATGTTCCATTTTCCTGACAATTTCAGCCGATTCCGTGCACAAACGCCAAAGTTATTAGACATAGAATTTTCAAAAATCCCATAGAGAAAAAATCCTAACTATATATACCTACTGGCGACCGCCAGTAGGTAATATATATATATATATATATATATATATATATATATATATATATATATATATATATATATATATATATATATATATATATATATATATATATATATATATATATACAAATACACATTATGAATATGCCCCATTATTAACATACCTGTAATATCTCTTTGTTGTTCTCTAAATTTGAACACAGTTTTACTTTAAATGTGTTATTAGAGAAAATTATTAGTATCACTTTCAATAGTAATGAACCAGTAATGGCCACCTTTCTCACTTTTTCCAGTGATGCTCATGTACTTAGTAAATCACAATGTACTCTTCATTTCTTTCTTTTGTTATACCAGTTCTGATTGGTCACTTATTTTAACCCTTTCTTAGTGTCCTCTAAGGAAGCCAAATCTGTAGTGTCTGTGGGTGGATTCTCCCCGTGTAACTTTGCGAGTAAGTCACAACTCCTTATGGGAGTCTGTTAAAGCATTTACCATTACCATTATACTGCTAACATGTTTTATCTGTATTTGACATTGTAAGATGGTAGTAATTTATGAAATTAGTATTTGAGCAGTAGTACTATATCAAACAACACTCTTTTGAAGATTGGAACCACATTTTTTTAGGCACTCTTCCCCAAACTGTTTTAGCTCAGTTGACATAGCAAAACTACTTTGCAACACTCTAGTGTAGCAGTAGGTCAAACATTCACAGTACTTGTTGTCAGCAGCATACTAGCTTCATGTTGTACTATAGCAAGTGCAGTTGACTGTTTGAGAATGAAAGCCTATCCACACTAGCATAAATTCTTTAACATATATCCTCAGCCAATCACAAATCTACTTACTTTACTTATTTAAACACTACCTAGTTTTTGTTTGCAAAACAATGAAACCATCCAATCAAACATATCCCTTTTTTTTTAAATCAAATCATGTCCTCCATTTTAACTGCTTTCATTTGAACAACTCTCTCATTCAGCTCCAATTTCTCCTTTCTGCTGCTGCTCTTTGACTTTAAAATAGTTAGAGTGTGGATTGTGGGTCACAGCTATGTTTTTGTGGGCCGAAAAGTGTACTAGAAAGTGTGGCATTGACTGGGACTTGGGATTGCCTAATGTCCTTTGCTAATATCCAGACCTCCTAATTGTGCACTGCGGTGGCAATGACCTAGGCACTCTTAGTGGGATAGGATTTGATAACCCAATGAAGGATATCTTTGGCTATTTAATGGCACTTTTCCTTTATACCGCCTCAGTGTACTCTAACATTTGGAAATTGTCAGATGTATTCTGTTCACAAATAGACATAGCCAGGTAACATGTTAATAAAACTATTTCTGCATTCTTCAGAGAAATAGGCTTCATCTACAACAATGTGAGCTTTGACATGGAGCATCTATATAGAAGTGTCAGAGTGCATTTCTCCAAGAAAGGCAACAGGATATTCTTAAACAACTTGAAAGACTGCATCCTGTTTTATGTGCAGTAATCATTACACACAATATGCACAAAGGCATTCTAAGAGCCACCCTTTTACCATACACTAGTTAATTTTCAATTTAAATCTTTTTTGGGGGGATTGTTGGATCTGTTACAGATTTGCAAAACTAAAAGCGCACATTTAATGCACAACAGCAAATTTACAATTTATGAGTATCTGTTGCACTAAATATCTTTAAGAAGCTGTGTGAGTGTTTATTGTGGTTTGTAACTAGGTGCAATAGTATTTAAGTGGACCTGGGAGTGGGTGTTTCAGGGATTGAGTGGGTCAGTGAGTGGGTGCATTAGTGTCTGAGTGGATCATTGAGTGGGTGCATGAATTTCACAGTGGGTCTGTAAGTGTATGCATGAGTACCTGAGTGGGTCTGTTAGTGGATGTGTGAGTCTCTTGGTGGGTCTGTGAGTGGGTGAACGAGTCTCTGAGTGGGTCCGTAAGTGGATGCACAAGTGCCTGGGTGGCTCTGTACTTCAGTGTGTGAGTCTGTGAGAGGGTCTGTGAGTGAAGGTGTGTGTGTCTGAGTGGGTCTGTGAGTGGGTGCGTTAGTGTTTGAGTGGGTCTATGAAATGGGTGCATAAGCGTGAGTGGGTGCATGAGTGCCTGAGTTGATCAGTGAGTGGGTGCATTAGTGTCTGAGTGGGTCTGTAGGTCAGTGCATCACTTTCTGAGTGGGTCTGTGACTGGGAGCATGAGTGTTAGGGCATGCATTAGTGTATGAGTGTATGTGTGAATGTACTTAAAAATATTTTTGGCACGGTTCATGACTCCACTGTAAAATTACAAGGGGGCCATGCTGAGAATTGTGACGGATCTACGAATCACCACATTTGGAAAAATAAACAGCCTTGTGGCACTCATAAGGGGTCCCTCAGAAACCCCTACAAAGCACCATGGGGTCAGAGTACCTCTACTCAGATTCCTTCTATACTTTGTATTCTATATTTTCATCCACCTGGATAGTGTCCCCATTTACAAAAAATCAGACAAGATAATGTTTTAATTTCTTTTCTTTTCCTGGCAAGGTTTGCAACTCCGTTGCAATGCTATATGGGGGGATGTTGAGCATTGTGACGAGTCTGTAAGTCCCCACACATGAAAAAAGGGTTTTGGGACATTTTCATACTCATAACGGGTCCCTCAAAGACTCCTAAAATGCACCCATTGTATAATATAGTATTCAATTTCACAATTCGTCCCTGGGTCACTCTCCTGGTTCAGAAAATGTCAGCTGCAACTTTTGACACAGGTTGCCACCAGCCAATCACAGCAAAGCTCCTGCTGCGCTGGTTCCCGAAGCTCCAAATAGGTATTGTGAAAGAACCACGTCCCTATGGACACTATTTTGGGATTTCCTTAACTACATCTATAACTACTGAATAGATTTACACCAAAAGACAAAAAAATGTGCTTTCTAGAACAGAAGCCACCGTTCAGCCAAATTTGGTGTAATTCCACCCAGCAGTTCGATCTGTAGTTGTGTTCAAAATCCCTATGGGGGTATTAACAAGGGAAACATACTTTTTTTGAACCCCCATTTTTCTTGGCCATGTCCTGCCATTTCTGTATTACTTGTTCCTTTCTGAGTAAAAGACAAAAAGTATGTTTTGGTAGGGAGGGTGTATTTATACAAAGATTTGTTTGATGAGACCCTTTCCAATCATTTCTTTGAGGTGATAAGGGATAGTGCTTTTCTCACCAACACTTGCTTCTCAGCATTAAATAAGCACTATGCTAAGGGAGAGGGTTGAGAGTATAAACAATTAAAGTAGGTGCATAGTTTAGCCCACAAAATTCCTGTGTTCATTTTGCAGTCATAAAAGTTAAGCAGTCAATAGGAGATACCATCAATTGTTATTCATTGGCATTAGACATTAACTCACTTTCAAGGAAAAAGCTTTCTCTCTGATGAATACAGGCCTCAGCAAGGCCTGCGAATGCAAAGGGGTTCGCCCTTCTGTGCACGGAGTCCTCAGACTACACAAAGAAATTGGCACGGAAACTGGAAATACAAAGACATAGTTTTATAAACCTTTAAAGGTGGTACTACAGCCCACACAACACTCTACAGTATTGTACAAGGTAGCACAAAGAACTCAGACATACGGTCCCCTTTTATACACAAAGAAGGGGCTCATAAGTAGGCGGTTACAGCTCAAAACATGATTTACAACCATATATGGACATTTCTTGAACATGATCGATACATGGGTGGAGTTAACGGTTCTTGAGACCCGCCGAAAATGCACATTCCAATCTACGCTAATCAGAGACTGATGTGGCTCCTACTGAGCATGCGCTAGACGCACAAGGAACTATTTATAGCTTGTTGCTGGGCAAACTCTAGGGGTGATAATCAGTGAGGTAGGACTCGCCTCGTGGCGAGCACATGGCAATGTATAGCACATAAAATGGACGCCAGAAAACAAAATGGAGTCTGGCCATATTTCAGTATGAGCGGGAAAACTAGAAAAAAGACACAATAGCATGTCTTCATTGAATGCTTAATACTATCGCTGTTTTATTTACAACAGACGACCCTTTCAGCATTTGCTGAAGACATTAGGTTTTCTTGGATAATCTAAATACTCATCATTTATATCGATGCTCATCATGTCAGCTATCTCTCTAGTTATAGTTTTCTGATGGGTAGCCTCTGCGACAGATCATTTATTAGGCACACAAAAGGAAACACATAAAGAACACATCATTGGACTACATTGAATACATACACAACACGTGAATAATATGGCAACAATTATACAAAGTCCAGTAAGAACTTTCCATCCCCATGTAGAGATCAAGGTCCAGAACCAGCCTGCGAAGGTCCAAGACCCATTTTCAACATGTATATCAGCTGCAATTTTATGTAATTTGTTAATGGCTTCGTACACAGAAGGAGTATGATCAGGGATAAAGACGCAACAACTGCTTCCAATAATTCTACAAGCCCCGCATCTGTCCGCTAACATTACATCCAGAACCATTTGATTCTGTAATGCAACAATCCTAGTAATTTGCAGCTCTTCAGTAAGATTTCCAAGGGCTGCAGCAGTTTGATTAGTAACAGCTTCAACTACTCTCGTTAATCGTTGTATCTTTCTACTATTCAGAGCAGCTCCCACAAAGAAAAATAATCCTAAGTTGAAATCTATATACTGCTGTAGACTAGTATCAGTTTGGTCAATATCATCTACAGACAAAGTTTGTTTATATCTATTTACAGTCACATTATTCAGTAATTTCAAATCTTTATGATATGATGCAGGTGCCAAAAATACAGGTGGCAGTAAAAATGATACATAACATACTCCAGACCATCCAGCTGGTAATCGATAATAACCTTTGTTTCCACATACAAAATAGGTATTATGAGAGGCGAGGAAGGTGCTATTATTAAGACCATCAATATTCAATACAACAATACAATCACTAACACCTACAGGAATATGGCCTATACTCTGTACAAATAAATCTGCTTGTGCTTGAGCCACTGAAATCACAAACTTCTCTTGTCCAACAGTGTCTCTAGTGTTCGTAAAGATATAAGGCGTTGATTCATTGTCCGGTCGATATTCTTCCCACTCCCATATAGTTCCGTTGGCTTGTGGATAGCCTTCCTTATCATGATGGCATTCTTTATTCAGTCTGAAAAGCAGTCTACCCACTGTGGGTTTTCTTGTAGCAAAAAGCAAAGTGTACCATGCTCTACAAGAGCCATTATGAGAAAGGGAGAGGTATGAACGGTGTTCCCACTTTCTTTTGGTGCGCCGGCATCATCCCACATATCCAACAGTCCATGGCATTAGTAGCAACGTGGGTATGATGCAACATTTGGATGAAAGTGTTATTCAAATACGACTGTCGATGTTTCAACTCTTGATGTGGAAGTGTATCGAAGAAATGCTCATCTGAGACTGGTGTAGAAACAACATATAGCTCACGGGCAGGAGCTTTATCTTCTACAAACCACATGACTGTAGCAATAACTGCTACAACGATAATGAAACCTACAGAACCAAAATCTTCTTCTTATCCATTCGAACAAATTTACAAAGTAGCTCCTGAAACTAAAGTGTTGTCAGAACTCTTACCCCTAGGTAGCGGTTGTTTTCTTCACCAGCGGGCCAAGACCGGTGTCACTACACTAATGCAGGGCTGATCCCCCCCCCTTGCCTCATCGGCTCTCCGTTTCACTGACCTAGGGACCGTTCTGACAACTTCTCACACAATTGCAGATTCTTTTCTTGGTCGCAAATTATATCTTCTTGATCCAGGAATTGTCGGGTCCGGGAAGAACTCCTCAGATTCGTCAGGTACCACAGCACGGCCTCTTTCCGCAGTCAGGATATCTTGATGGTCGGTCAATACAGCAGGCTCCAACAGGTCAGGTTGCACCTTCCGGCAATGGATGGAATGTATCCAATTCTTCCGGTTGGTGACTCGGACAGCTGTTCTTGTGGCGAGAAGAACCTGCTCGGGACCACACCACCTCGGCTCCAGACTGCTCGACCTCTCAAAGGACTTCACGAGGACGAAATCACCAGGCCGGAGATTATGACCTTCTCCTGTGGACCGGTCCGGGAGTGCTTCTCAAACCTGTTGATGAATGGAAACCAAGCTATCAGTTAATTGTGCCAAATAGTCATTCATTAAAACACAAGGTACATCGTACACTGAGCTCAGTTTGGGTACCCCCCATATGTTCATGGGGCGCCCGAAAACGATCTCATAGGGCTTTAGGCCCGTCCGAGAATGCGGTACTAATCTGATAGACAAAAATGCCAAAGGCAAAGCATCTGGCCAAGTCAGAGAAGTAGAAGCCTGTATTTTCGCTATTTTTAGATTCAGCGTGCCATTGTACTTTTCCACCAAACCTGCTGATTGCGTATGGAACACTGCATGAAACTTTTGCGTAATGCCTAATCCTTTCAGGACATACTTAACAATGTCCGCCACAAAATGGGGCCCGTTGTCACTCCACGACAATGTGCAAACACTGTAGCGAGGGAAAAATTCCTTCAACAGCACCTTAGCAGTAGTCATTGCAGTATTGTCCTTCGTAGGGTATGCTTCAATCCATTTGCTGAATGCACAAACCACAACCAGGACATACTTCAGATTATTGCAGCGTTCCAGCTGAATATAATTCATTTACAATACTTCAAAAGGTGCAGTGGGTGTTGTAAATCCTCTTGCTGGAGTTCGTGTCCCTTTTCCTGGATTGTATTTAAGACAAATCATGCAGGTCTGTACTACTCTTTTAGCCATGCTAGCAATTTCTGGATGCTCCCAAACTTGCGTAAGCAATTTCACAATTGCCGAAGCTCTATCATGTGCTAGCCCATGTGCCATCCGAACCATAGGTTGTACGAAGGCTGTGGGTAACTTCCACCTACTCATCTGCTTATTCCTCCAGCAGCCTTCATCATCCAATTCTCCATCTTTGGACCATTGCTCTTGTTCTTTATCAGTAACAATCTTTTGTATCTCTAACACCTTTTCCCTAGCATCATGCCACCGCTCAGCTTATGACTTCACAACATACATTGGAGTGGAGCCAGGCTGCATTGCAGTTTCACGTGCTACTCGATCTACAAAAGCATTTCCTTGTCTCACTTTATCTGTCACTTTCTTGTGTGCGCTACATTTCACTATAGCTATTTTCTTAGGATAGGTCAATGCAGTCAAGAGATTATGTACTAATTCTCCATACATTATCTTTGCTCCATGTGATGTCAAAAAGCCCCTTTCCTTCCAGAGCAGGCCGAAATCGTGCGCTACTCCGAAAGCATAGCGGCTATCCTTATAGACATTCACTCATAACCCTGCACTAAGCTCACACGCTTGTGTCAGCGCTATCAGTTCTACTGCTTGTGCTGATTTCTGCGGTATGCGTGCTGTCTCCACTATTGTGTGTAGTGTAGTAATTGCATATGCTGCTGAAGTAGTTCTGCCTGGTAACTTCAAGCAAGAAAAATATAGAAAAGGAAACCAATATCTGGGTTCAGGGACCTGTCTTGTGTAGTGGCTACCTTAAATTGGTGTATTAGTGTAGCTCTTAAAGAAAGAAAAAATGTTCTTTCTTGTTTTCCCCTCACTCACCGGAGTTTCCTCACGGTGACATGCTTCATCATTGGGGTCATCCCAGTTCTCTACGAAAAGGGGCGTGCTACGACTTGCGAACTACGTAGGAGCACTGTTAAAGTGAAGGACTATGTGTGGTGTGAAGAGAGTGGAGTGGATGTGTGTGTGAGTGTTAAAAATACCGTGCTAGTGGGCCTCAATGTTTTATTCTGCTCCTAGATGGGTATGTTAAAAGTGGGGTTTATACTGTGTACCAACCAGTGATGTAGGTGGGTTCAGTATATGGCCAACATGTTTCACGCTACCCCTAGCGTTTCGTCAGCACCATACAGGGACCAGCCCTGTATAATGCCACTCCTAAAAAACCTAGATTTAGGATTAAAAGAATTTGTTAGTGCAAAAATATTTACAGTGGATGACGCTGTTCCAACTTGGTACACGCGTGGTTCAGAGTACATACGCTTGGCTTTATAGGCGGATGTATTGCTCAATGGTGAACCTGTAAAAGAGATGAAAGGAACAAAGTTAAGAACCACCTTGCCCCTATCTCAACCGAGATTGGGGACTTTTCGTCCTTCAAGACGTATATTTTCAATACATGTACATACATGCACATGGTCTATATGGTGTTGTTTCACCATATTGGTGCGTGCACGCTTTCAAAGTCCGATGTCTGATCGTTAGTTTACACTGGAAGTGAAAATAATGTGAAAAATCGTGACAGACATACAAGGTGACTATACATAGAACAGTGAACACACAGTTTGACACACAACCAGAGAAAAAATTCCGAATATTTACATTTGTAGGTGCTTAATGGCACATCGTGGTCTCTTAGGGGGGCGGTATCGCCTCGATGGAAACAATGCTAAAAAGGTTTGTAGAGTTGTAAAACACGTAATTAGTTTTCGAGCGTATTTTACCTTAAATAATGTAGGAAAGTTGATCTTGTGTTCCCAAGCTTATGGGCCCAGGTGGTTTAAACTTACTTCCTAGTAAGCAATGCCGCGTGGTGTTACCTAGCTGCTTCCCCTCGGACCGCATCTTGCAGAGTGGTCCGTGGGTTCGGTTTTTGTATGCTTTTGTTTCCGGGTTCGGAGACTAGACTGTGATGATCCGACGGCCATCTTTGGTGGATGTTAATGAGCCTGGCGTTGGTCTTTCTACTATTCCCATTGTTTTGGTTGATGTAAGTGGGCCTGATCATACAAAGGTTATCGCAATTTGCATTGTTTTACAGAGGACATAAGGGATTCATCAATCCAAAGTAGGAACGTTTTAAAAGGCTGTAGTTGAGGACATATTGAGCGATATGATCAGATCGTCAAATGTCATTGGCTGAGAGCACCCATGGTATGTCATCGTTCAGCCCTCTTGTATCTATCTGTAGTCTAAAAACCCAGCGTTGTTCACGCTCATGAAGGATTTTCTCAAGGTTTTCCTTGTTCTTGACACATTCCAAGACTACCCATCTCAAATCATTTGGTGTATGTTTTTTTCGATAAAGTGGTTAGTCATGCGTGTTGTTGACTTCTTACAGCGTATGTTGCTCCTGTGCTCCACAATTCGAGTGCTTACCTTTCTTGAGGTCATGCCCACATAGTGCAAATTGCACGTACATGTGATTAGGTATACCGCCCCACTCGTATTACAGTTGGAGAAATGTTTGAGTTGCCATGTAGTATTGTTATTGAAAGTGATTGTTTTTGTCACTGAGGTAAGGTGGCAAAAACTACAATTGTTACACGGGTAATGTCCGTTAGGTAATGGCTGAAGTCTATTGGTGTTCTCTACTGGTTTTGGTCGGGTGTGTACCAGGTAGTCCTTCAAGTTACTTCCTCTTCGATGGCTAAACATCGGCTTTGGGATGTTTAGTTCTCCACTGTTCAGTATGGTCCAGTGTTTCTTGACAATTTTGCTGACTCGGTCGGACACTTTGTCAAAAGTTTTAATGCAGATAGGTCTGTCATTAGTCAGAGGTTGTTCTACTTTTGGTTCCAAAAGAGCCTCCCTGTTGTTGTTGCTTGCTCTTTTACAGGCTTTTTTTACCATTCTGTTAGGGTAGTCCCGTTGTTGCAATTTGGGCAAGAGACGGAGTCCTAGAAACCACCACTCATTACAAACCAACCTCGAGGAATTGCCTCCTTACCTATAAGAGCTTCCACCCGAGGCACCTGAAGCAAAACCTCCCATTTGGACAATTCCTTCGACTAAGAAGAAACTGTTCCAACACATCAGACTACCTATCACAAGCAGAAGAACTGAGCAAACAATTGCAACAACGGGACTACCCTAACGTTGTTGCAGTTGGCGGGACCAGAGTCAGAAGTGTCGTAATGGCAGAAACCACTGGGTATTGAGGTATCACTATCTTATTGACCTCCCTCAAATCGATGATAAATCAATAAATCCTAGTGTCAGTGTCCTTCTTCAAAATCGGTAATATAGGGATGTTACACACATTGAATGGAACTTCTTCAACAACCCACTACTTTAATCAGATCCTGCAATATCTGTATTAGCGCCTCCTCCCCCTCCTGTGAAATTCGATACTGAGGCAGGCGTGGCAACACAGCTCCCTCCTTTACACTAATGTGTACCGGGGGATGATCATCTGTCCCACATCAGTATCCGAAGTAGCCCACAAAGTATGAGGTAAAGAGGCCAATGCAGCATCTTCTTTAATCTAGACACCCGCTCCATTGTCAGATAGTAGTCATTCAAGATAACACGTACTCCTTCAGGGGAGCATCGTATCGTAGCCCAAAAACGCTTGAGCATATCCAGGCCCAGAAGTGTTCGGGGAAAGCAAAAATGGACATGGTGCAACAAACTTATCTACATGAAGTGCAACAGGTTGTGATAGCGGGCTAAGAGAAGGTGTTCCATCGAACCCTATAGACGTAATTGTTAAGCCAGACAGGGGAGCCCTCGGAACCAATTTTTTAGACAAAGCGCTACGAGTAGCTCCTGTATCATCCAGGAACCGATCAGTAGAACCCAAAACATGTGCTGTAACATAAGGACCCCTCTGATCTACTGGCACTTCAACTGATTCCTTACCCCATCCTACGCAATCCTATGCATACTGTGAATCGTGCTGTTCAGGAGGTACATACTCAGACATTTGGTATTGATTTCGTCGATCAAAGACATTGGACCCATCTTGCGGTCACATACTAGAGTCAAATCTAGCTCGATCATTCGTGTTGCCACTAGGACCTGAAAAATCTCCTCTACCCCTCATGGGTCCCTGCCCAAGCTCTTGCCGCTGTACGCGCAACAATGGACACTCGTTCGCCCAATGGCCTCTCTGTCTACAATATGCACATTGATCCCGGGCCAAATCAGTGCGGCCCGAAGAAGAGCCAGGGAAATTCCGACCGCCCCTTTCATTACCTCTACGAGGCGGTCCATACACTTGCGCTAACATAACTTTCGTTTTTAAATCTTTAGATATCTTTTCCTCACTACCCTTCGCTTCTAATTCCTGACGCTCATAATACTGAGCCATCGTCAGGAGGGATGCTGGCGACGAAGTCGTCCAGGAGCTTTCACTCGCTTTCAATCGAGCTGCTACTCCCGGCAATAAATTTGAAACATATTTATCAACAAAAAGGTGTCGACCCGTGTCGTCCGTAAGCGACTGGCTGCTGAAATCATGGAAAGTTTCCTCAAATTGTGTAAAGAAATCTGAAACTGATTCATCTACTTTCTGTTTGCATGACGCTAACATAGTCCAATCAATCTTTTTTGGGGGAATAAGCGTTTTTAATTTAGTCAAAATAGCAGCAGGAAGATCTAAAATCGACTGGGGCGGTTTCTGCGCAGGTTTCCTTTCTCTATCCTCATCCTCAAGATCCGCCCATCTAACCTTAAATGTCATAAGATCGTCTACCTTTCATATAGATCTCCACATATCTGGGGGTAATATAAGCCCAAAAAATAAATCAATATCGGCCAAGGTCATAGTACAGGAATTTAGAGCCCCCTCCACTTCCTCATAAAAGGCGGCGGAATTCTTTCGTGGATCAGGTAATGCAGCTTTTAATGCCATAACATCTGCTCTATTCCAAGGAGTAAAAACCCAGTTATATATTAAATACCCTTGAGCATCAGGAGACCCTGTATCTGAACTAGTACCTGCTCCTTTAGGAGGAACATACAAAGGCGCAGCCTCCCGCATCGGTTTAACATGCACTGCATCAATCTTATCTGAATAAAAGATGGATGACTGCTTCCCGTCGCCATTCGGATTTGTTCTCTCCTCGCCGGCTTTCCTTTTCCGCTCTTCCTCCCGGAGCTGAAACATCTCATCCTGCAACGCAAATATCCGTCGAATCGCATCAGGCACCTGAGAAGGAAAAAAAAGACCTTTACGCAATTCTTTAGAATCAGCTACCACATCATCTGGCTCAAGAACATCGGACTATTTCCGAAAAGCTGTCACTACTTAATTAGAAACAAATTCCGTAAAGTATAGTTTCTCCCTATCTTCCCATACTTCAAGCTCTCTCAATAACTCTGCAAGGGAGACAGTATCCTTGTTGACCCGATAAGCAATCTTACGGAGATCAGCCATACGATCGGCCAACAACATAGACTGCGTATCCACTTTCTGCGTGGGCGGTCCAGAATCCTGGTCTCCTCCTCTCGGAGCAGACGGGCCAGCGTACGGAGGCGGAGAGCGATCTGATAATGAAAAATAATCATCAAATTGATTAAGGACAGGATAAAGAGGCTGTCGAACAGGATACTGGCCAGATATTTGCAACCAACGCTCTTTCTCCTGTTTCTCTTCTAATTCCTTTGTTTCGCGCTTTTTCGACTCTTGCGCTCTCTCACGCTCACTCTTACGTTGCTCCTTCTCAATCGGTGCCTGCTCAAGCTTCTCACGCTCTCACACCTCTTTCACCCACAGACATATATACTCAAACATGTCTTGCCTCACTCGCCGCTTACACATACACTGCTCCACATACTCAATTTTCCGCAAATCAAATGATCCATACATAGGCCATCGTAACTCAGGATCTTTTTTGGTATATTTCCTCCATAACGTGCTGTACATTATGAGGGAAAGACCAAACTTGACATACATATCCCTATTCGGCGTCCCTTCCGGAGGAGCCGGTTGTGATTCTTCAAGCATCAACCGGTCATTTCCAAAACAGCAGCACCACTTACGGAGTGCGCTAAAAACAGGCATGTCTAAAATAGTGCAAACTATGCAATATTATAATTAAAATGGCACTTAAAACGTTGGGCCGCTCAAACCCAAAGTTCAGGAGAAATATCTCCACATTGCCTGCCTATATGTGTTGCAAGGCATATATGTACAAATTCAAACCAAACAATATGACTAGTCACCTCAAACAAACAAACAAATTAGTCACGGCAAGCGTATCCTAAAACTGCCTTGCCAATCAAGACTACCAAAGGCTCGCAGAAGTACCGTACAACGATTCTTACCAATCAAGAGCGTCCAGATTCCAACTGCCAAGTTCCAAATTCGCCCAAACGCCACTATGCGGCAAACCAACAGAAGAGGTCTCAGTTGATGAACGGCGCCACCCAGATGGTCAGATCGGAAGGGAAGGAAGAGTACCTCGGGATGCCAGGACTAAAGATGCCGCTGGCAGTGATCACGTCCCTGGCGAGGTTCCAATCCTTCGTCACGATCAATCCTTCGAGCATCCGAGTCGTGGATGAGCCCCACGTGACGGGCGCCAATTGATGAATACAGGCCTCAGCAAGGCCTGCAATTGCAAAGGGGTTCACCCTTCTGTGCACGGAGTCCTCAGACTACACAAAAAAATTGGCACGGAAACTGGAAATACAAAGACATAGTTTAATAAACCTTTAAAGGTGGTACTTCAGCCCACACAACAATCTACAGTATTGTACAAGGTAGCACAAAGAACTCAGACATACAGTCCCCATTTATACACAAAGAAGGGGCTCATAAGTATGCGGTTACAGCTCAAAACATGATTTACAACCATATATGAACATTTCTTGAACATGATCGATACATGGGTGGAGTTAACAGTTCTTGAGACCTGCCGAAAATGCACATTCCAATCTACGCTAATCAGAGACAGATGTGGCTCCTACTGAGCATGCGCTAGACGCACAAGGAACTATTTATAGCTTGTTGCTGGGCAAACTCTAGGGATGATAATCAGTGAGGTAGGACTCACCTCGTGGCGAGCACATGGCAATGTAAAGCACATAAAATGGACGCCAGAAAACAAAATGGAGTCTGGCCGTATTTCAAGTATGAGCGGGAAAACTAGAACAAAGACACAATAGCATGTCTTCAGTGAATGCTTAATACTATCGCTGTTGTTTTTTACAACATCTCAACGCTCCATATAAACAGGTCCCTGGAGTCCATTACCTCAACACTCTTTAGCATGCTCTTGTTGTTTGATGGCACTATGATCCCACGATACAGGCAATGTTGTATTCTGAGACATTGGCATTGACAACAAGAATCAACACTACCTTTGTGGCATATGCATTTGCCTTATGTGAAAGACATATAACTCAGCACTAGGCATATATGCCCATTAAATATTTTCATGGGCAATTCATGTATTTTTGAGATGCTTATACATATTCAGAAACATGTGTGGGCGTGCAAAACCTACGTTTTACACCACAAAATATCACCTCAACAGCACACCCACCAATGTATGAATTGACAACAGTGTTAAACATTAATTTCATGATGGAATGTGTCCCCAAATTAAGACGCTTTACAACATATCAAAATATAGATCGAGATCTGGACCAGGATTATACATTTTGAAGATTTATGACAAAAATTCAAAAGGTTTGGTGCAAAGATGGTAAGGTGCAGATGCATAAAGAATCTGTGCTATGAATGCCCTTAGTAAATAGATCAATACCAAATAATGTGTAAGCCAGAAAATTGTCCCAAGTGAGCAGCAAAATCAAGAAGAAACGGGCAGCATCTCGGGTAGCAAAGAAAAGTATTCTGACTGATCCCCAAAATCTGGGGTTCATATAAAGTTTTCTTGCATAGGAATAGCTCAGTTTCTGCAAAATCATCATGGTGTGAATAAAAGAATTATACTCATAGCAAATCAATGCTCTGTTCTATGAAACATCATATTGGCTTAGTATCTAAACACTATCCCACTACATGAATTTGGATTCTGCTCACTTCATGCTAATATCATCTAGAGATGACAGAACAAACTATTCACAAGAATGGCAGCTAACTATTGCAACCTAATGCAATACAGTGAACTAGTGGAAGGATCTTGCGAAATGTAACATACTGTGTCTATGTTTGAAAGTTTTCTCTGAGAAGAGTAAGAACAACATCAATGTAAATAAACAAACATGACACTGCTTGATTATTCATAGAGCGTGCAGGTCACCCGACTATAATTTTACCATACTCGCCTGGGCCCATAAATCAATAACTCAATAATTTAGTCAGTTAACCTTTGCTCTACTATCAGTATATTTTACCTACTAGGCCCTATACCATTGACTTACTAATCCTTGTCTTTGGTACCTGTTACCCTTTGGATCAGGGAGTTAGTTTGAAGATATATAGATATACAATCACATTTGCACTAATTTAATAACCACAGACTCGGGAAGGTTTAAAACTCTTTATCTAAATTTCTTAAATGGTCATGATCCAAAGATTAAACACCACAAGACTCTCAATAATGAAAATCAGAACCAGAATGTAACTATGCAAAAGATGTATTAAACTGATTTCGATCATTTAGCAATAAGGGAAGGTAAGAAAAGGGAACATGCTATATAATCAAACAATTTGAACAGTTACTTAAAGGGAGGGTAAGAAAAGGGAACATGCTAAGTAATCAAAACAATTTAGCAATTTTCAAAGGGAAGGTGAAAAAAGGGAACATGCTAATCAAAAACGATTTGAGTATTTATTCAAAGGGAGGGTACGAAAAAGGAACATGCTATTCATGAATTTTCTAGAAGATTTTAATAATAGGGTGGGTAAGAAAAGAGAGCATATATATATATATATATATATATATATATATATATATATATATATATATATATATATATATATATATATATATATATATATATATATATATATTCAAAGCTTTCACGTATAGGGAGGGTAAAGAGAAGGAACAAGAATATATGATGACAAACCCACACAGATTTTTATATTTACCTAGAATGGTGTGAAGACCAACACTGGCCACGGGTCAGTTGAAAGACAGGAGAACCCCAATAAGTTGCGGTTGCCAGTAGGCCAGTAGGTGCAGATTAGGATCAGGACAGGGAAAACCAGATTTGGATCAAGACAGGACCACCAAAGGTTAAGACCGGCACCCGCAGTTCAGTTGCAAAACCAGCGGTACTCCCTCTCTGCAGCTAACAGCCAGAACCCCGATTGGGTTATCAATTTCACCGACAAAGTGCTTCCCTAGCACCTGAGCTTCCCGGACCCCGATTGGGTCAGCAAGTCTTCTGACAGAGTGCTTCGCAGACCTCTGTTCTTGGTCACCTATTGAGTGTGCTGGGTCAGTGACAGGTCAGCTATTCGGACAAGTCAGACAAATTAACTAACTAAGCCTACTCTAGTTATACTGTTTTCCAGGTCAGTGTACCACCCCCCAATGTTGCAAGTGTAAGAATCCCCAATTTTGATTGGACAAAGAATAAGGAGAGGTCATCACACCACACTAAATTTTGATGCCTCAGTGTTGAATATTGATTTAATGTTCCCGCCCATCAATATTTTTTCACATGACATCTTTATTCCACCTAACAATGGAGAATTTATCATTAAATACATTGTAATACATTGGGCACAGTTTAGCTTCCTCTGGCAGGGTTAAGGGTCAGCTTCCCAGATGCATCTTGGCTGTGACTGTCTTTGACTCTCATTCATTGACAAATGTTTTCAGTTTCTCTCTGGAGCTTGTCATTCGCAGAAGGACTTTCAAAATGGAGTAATAACGTCTCCCAGGCCCAAATTTAGCTTTTCATAAAAGAATAGAAAGAAACAGCTTTAGAACACAGAACAAATGAATGCACTGTATACCATGTATCGGTACCCATTACTTTATTTTTAACTCTAGCGTTAGGATTAGGCAGAACGAACAGCTTAGCAAAAACAGCAGTGCAAGCTTCTCGCATGTGACAAAACAGAGCAGCCATATTAATACTAGTGCGCAGAAGCGACAGATTCCCTCCAAAGTAAAGAATATGTCATGTCACGTAAGTGTGACAGACGCATGCGCAGTAGAAACACCTGCGTAGCAGCAGCCATTTTAGATGCAAGCGTATTACAGTTAGTAAAACACATAAGCAAGCTTCCCTCGGACACCCATTTAGAATTGTGTAATGTAATATTCATAAGACAAACATGTTGAATAATGGTTTAACGTTATTCGAGGTTCATGAATACAAGCAAGTCGCTTCACGTGCGAATCCTTGCTCCATCAATCCCCTCTTTGATGATATTTTATATCATCACAAATTAATGAAACAAATGCCAACTTCTCACAATTCACCCAACTCAATTTCTTCAAACTTTCTTCGAAGATTTTTCTTATTATTTAAATAATAGGTCTTCATTTTCCTATATATTTTCTCATTTAATTCTTCAAGTTCCATTTCATTGCAGTTTATTTTCTTTCTTCTTTCATTTTCTGTATATCTCTTTCTGTGTTTATGACATATGCAACAAATCATTATTCCAAAAATTAGTAGGGCTATTCCCACCATTGGCATAATTATTTTACCTACAAAACTTTTTCCAACATTAGAAAGCCAAGTACCTACAGAGTAGAGACCATCAGTAAGTCTCTTCCATGCACTATCAACCTCCGGTGGTTTAAGGACTTTTTTCCAGATTAGTAATATTCCTCACATGCATTTTTATTTCAACACTTTTGTCAGGTTTGTAAGAGCAACAATGTTGCGCTTTCAACATTCTACAGACTCCGCCATCTTTTGCCAATAATGTATCAAGAGCAAGTCGATTTTGTAAAACCATTGATCTGATCGCAACCAATTCAGTTGATAACCAATCCACTACTGTTGATAATTTGCAGATTCTGTGTGTTTTCAGAGCCACTCCCACTGTAGGTAACAATGCACTAAAAATATTACCTGTTATCTCACCAAAACTAGCTCTTTTGCTACATATTAGCCCGTCCTGAAGCCTTCAGAAGCGGTCACTCCTCACGCTGCTCCCTGTGGTATCGTAGCACTTTATTGCCAGATTGCTCTCTGAAAGCTCGCATTGCTCCTGCAATTATTAGTGTCTGTTTGCTGTTATTTTTGTATCATAGCGCTATATTGCGAAAGCGCGCATTCACTAGCATTCAATTGTGCTTTGCTGCCTTTGCCTGAATAATTCTTTTGTGCCTGATTTTGCCGGTGTCACTGCCCACTACATAGCGCTTATTAAGGTTGTGCCCCAATCCAGTTTCGCTTTTGGCTTGCTGCCATTTTGTTGTTTGTTGTTGTGCCTCCCTGCCCGGCTCTCCACCCCGCTCCTGCCTCCCAGCTGCTCCTCCCTCCCACTGATACTCTAGGCTCTACCCTCCTGTAGTAGTGTTGTGACCGTCCTGAAGCCTTCAGAAGCGGTCGCTCCTCATGCTGCTCTCTGTGGTATCGTAGCGCTTTACTGCCAGATTGCTCTCTGAAAGATCGCATTGCTCCTGCAATTATTAGTGCCTGTTTGCTGTTAATTTTTGTATCGTAGCTCTATATTGCGAAAGCGCACATTCACTAGCATTAAATTGTGCTTTGCTGCCTTTGCCTGAATAATTCTTTTGTGCCTGATTGTGCCGGTGCCACTGCCCACTACATAGCGCTAATTAAGGTTGTGCCCCAATCCAGTTTCGCTTTTGGCTTGCTGCCATTTTGTTGTTTGTTGTTGTGCCTCCCTGCCCGGCTCTCCACCCCGCTCCCGCCTCCCAGCTGCTCCTCCCTCCCACTGATACTCTAGGCTCTACCCTCCTGTAGTAGCGCTGTGACCGTCCTGAAGCCTTCAGAAGCGGTCGCTCCTCACGCTGCTCCCTGTGGTATCGTAGCGCTTTACTGCCAGATAGCTCTCTGAAAGCTCGCATTGCTCCTGCAATTATTACTGCCTGTTTGCTGTTAAATTTTTGTATCGTAGCGCTATATTGCGAAAGCGCGCATTCACTAGCATTCAATTGTGCTTTGCTGCCTTTGCCTGAATCATTATTTTGTGCCTGATTGTGCCGGTGCCACTGCCCACTACATAGCGCTTATTAAGGTTGTGCCCCAATCCACTTTCGCTTTTGGCTTGCTGCCATTTTGTTGTTTGTTGTTGTGCCTCCCTGCCCGGCTCTCCACCCCGCACCCACCTTCCAGCTGCTCCTTTCTCGCCCCCTCCCCCCTCCACTATCCACTTATGACATATGCTTTTACGCGCAGCGGTCACGCCCCATGCGCCAAAGATAAGCCTGTCTATGCCCTTCCGCGCCTCGACTGCACCCAGCGTCAGATCCCCTGGCCCTCGCAAAACCCACTCCACCCGCATAACGTACGACGCCGCAACCCTCTCAGCACTTAATCCCGGCAGACTCCAAAACTGAAATCTAGCCGCCCCAGGAGAAACCCATGGACCCTTCACCTGCCACTCCTGCAAGTTCGACTGCATCAGGATCCACACCAAACCCACAGACTCCACACAGAACTCCGACACTAACCACCTGAAGTGCATCCTACTCAACACCCGCTCGGTTCACAGACACATTGATTAAACAAAAAGTGGTTCTTTCGGGTGGCTTAACGAATTACTTTAAGTAAAGGCTATGTTTTCTCATAAAGTATTGAAAGGAATGATAATCAATTACATTCAATTACACCTCTCTGAGAACAGATTTAGTTCAAGGTTTTTATGTATGAAAAAGTCACAATTGTAATACACTGGAATTTCTTCATTCCATTTCAGATTCAATAACTGGTAAAAACATGTGAAGAGTGACTGTTGGTGAACAAAGTGAATAGTGAAACAAATTCAGTGACACTTATTTACAAATTTATACAGTATTGTACATGGGTAAATGGGGGGATGGAAAGTTTTTGGTTTTGGCGGTCAGAGTTCTGAATGAATGCTCCAAGGACACAGATGGTTATTGCGCCTGTTCCTGGAGGTTTCTTGACCAATGGTATGTGTCGACGTTTCGACCCTTAAGTGCCCCAGTTGGTGGTCACGGCGGGTCTTTATCAAGACAGGGAAGGGGTGGGGACAAGGGGTCTGGAATCACAGGAGGGAATTATCGCACCCTGGAGGGAAGCCTGAGGTCAATCCTGTGACAAAGAAGATTGGTGCTTTCTCTTGTTGAGCCAAGCACCGTCTGTGATTGTATGCAGTATCTCGAACTGGGGTGGGATAATTCCCTCCTGTGATTCCAGACCCCTTGTCCCCCACCCCTTCCCTGTGTTGATAAAGACCCGCCGTGACCACCACTGGGGCACTTAAGGGTCGAAACGTCAAAGCATAACATTGATTGATTATCATTCCTTTCAATACTTTCTGAGCTAACATAGCCTTTACTTAAAGTAATTCGTTAAGCCAACCGACAGAACCACTTTTTGTTTAATCACTCTGTAGGAGGGTGGATACCTGACTATGGTTGCCCCCAACTTTTTGCCTGGTGTTTTGCTGGTTTTCCGACTTAGTTGACCTTGGGCCCTGCTATTAAGGGCCCCAGGCCTACTGCTCTCTCTCTAAAATGGATTCCATGTACCTTAGGTACATATCTAATTGGTACTGGGCCACCTTATCAGACCCTGTAACTCAGGCCATAGGTGTACCCAGGGCCTACCAGGGGCTGCAGCATGTATAATGCCACCCCTGGCTGGCCATCTAAATCTGACACAACTGGCTGCATGACAGCTGGGGCAAAGTGGTGTAATCACCCTTTGCTTTAGATATAGTATACCTATATCTAACCCTAAAATGGACACATAGATTCCTATCAGTCACTCCTATGGCAGGCCTTGACAATCCTGAAGGCAGAGTGCTTGGAATCATGTGAGATGGTGCTCTGGCATGAGCTGAGCCCATTTGCAGCTTGCGGAACCAAGTCCTAATAGCTGTTCCATGATAACGCATACCATATACTCTTAAGTGCATTATAATCCTCGCGGTTATATGCCAACTCTGGTATCGCTTTATCAAAACATGTCGAGTAAGGTGTCATACGAATTGGAATACTAACCCCTCGCCAATTCTGGTGACGGGGTTAGAATTCCACCCTTCTAGAGGGACACGACATGTATGTAACTGTGAACCCCGGTTAAAGTCAACTCAAGCCTCAGCATCACAAAATGGATGCTGCCACCACAGACACAAGTCTGACCTCCTGCTGCTGGGAGTCCTTCCAGCGAGGGAGGCTTGGACAAAGGGTTTCCTGTCAGGGGCGGTGCTAGCACCATCCCAGACAGGGTTTTGTGTATCCTGGGTGGGCAGGGCTTTAGAGGAAGGTGACTGCAAGTGGCACCCGGGTGCTCACTATGCATAGACCGGCTAGAACCAGTTCCAGTGAGGAAAATTGAATTTTATATGGCCAAGTTAGTCCCCTATCGTGTACCCCAACGATTCAATGTATGTGTATGTGCATGACCTCCATGCATTCTCCCTCCATGGCCGAAAATAAAGACACTTATGAAGACGCATTTACATTTGCGTCCAACGTTAACATGTCATCTACCAAGTCATCCATGAAAACCACGATAATTAGGCTTCTAGGCCTATGGTGCCAACGTCTTTACATGATGCACTTTTGAATAACGTGAAGCACACGTTTTCCACGTTTTTCTGGCCCAGTCGAGCCAGGCCCTTATTTAAGGCTCCAAGTCTTTTCTGCCTCTGAAAGCTGCAGTTTAGGTTTGCATCCCTGACCTCTGCCTTACTTCCTGCCCAGCGAAGCGGTGCCCGGCTCAGCCTGGCCTGCCTGCCAAGATAGTATTTTGCCTACAGGTTATCTGCTTAGCCTCTTCGAAAACACATTCCGGTCTAGTGAAATAGGTAAACATATTCCCGGCTGCAGAGCAAAGGGCCCGGCCTTCCTGTCCTCCTTGCAAGTGATTTATAGAACCAGATACCAGTTACCATGGTAGGCCCATGCCCCCGCGCATTGCACCAAGACACGTATGCACACACTAGCATTCAGTATTGAACGGCCTCTGTCCGAGAGACCTTTTACTTCAGACACTACATCCTCCAAACATGAGATACCAGATATGTTATAGGTACAGGTCGTTCTGACATCCCAGACACCAGTCTCCTCTACTAGTGCTAAAGTCAAGCCCCCAGCTCTCCCCAGTTACACGTCATACTCAGTTGCGCGCGCATCTAGGCCAAAAGTTTCTGCTGATCCTGCAAACTTTCTCTAAGCATCCACCCACTTGTGATGTTTCTTGTGACGTTTCTCTGACATGTCCAGTGCACGCCCCTGTGCATGCCTGTTTCCACGCCCATGTGCTCTTATCTTTTCTCTTTTCACTTGTTACGCCTACTGTATTCATTTCAACTGTACAGTTTTACTATATATAATGTGTGATGTTAATAAAATGTTGAATATCCCTTCCTGAACCTTAGTGGTGATGGAACATGATGTCCTGTTCCTCGAGGATCATAATTAAAGCCCGTAAGACTCAGATACCACGGACTCTGCCTCTCACTTGATTGAGCTATCTTTATTGATATTTTATTGATATTTAATGTATGGAAAAATAGTTCGGTAATTTTATTTACCACATATTTTGGCGCCCGAACAGGGACCCCCCTTCCCCACGCGCCGGCGATGTTATGCAGGCCTTGACCCCTTCTACAGTCGTGAGGGATCCAGTGCACACCTGCGGGTTTTCCTGCTATCTCCCTCAGGCCCACGGAGGAGACGGAGACTGCGGTCCGGCATCCAGACGAGGCGGTGAGGAATGCGGAGGATCCCGACCAGAGCCCCAAGCCGAGAGAGCAAGGTCCGAGGTATCCGGAGGCCCACCTGTTCCGAAGCGCATGCGTGGTAGACGTCGTAGCAGTCCAGTCCAGTCCAGATTCCGAGGCCTTCAGTTTTGCTTCCCGGTGAGTACCGTTGTTGGGAACGCATCTAGACGGGTTCATAAATTTGTGCCCGGTCAAGACAGGTCTGGGTACACAGACCTGGTCCAGACGTGTTCACTTAGGTGAACGCGGTATGACGTGTCTCTTAATGGGACCAGTATTGTCTGTACTGTTTTAGCAGTGCATCTAGTAATCCAGTATTCTAGTATTCTAGTCTCGAGATTTCCAGAATTTGTGTTTTCTATGTTCCAGGTAATATCAGTCTGAAATGTTTTAAATGTGTTTAATGTCGTAGTATGAATGATTGTTTGCTATTCATTACTGTGTTTACTGTGTTCGCGTTCAAATCAGTCCATAGATGCCGCTGTTCTCAAAATTACGTCAGATAGGAACTAGGAAAGGGATACTCGAAGAAGCAGTTCCCGTCCCGCCTAGGGACACTCCAGGACATTTTATGTACCACAAGCACGGCTTAGATGCTATACTGTACTTAGACTTGTGGGTAGATTATACTAGGGATCTGGAAGAGAAGTATAGATGGCCTGTCTCAGGGACATGGGATGCTGAATGCATCATGAGAGTAGAAGAAGCACTATGGAAAAAGAAAGCCAGACAATCCCAGAAAGATGCCATAGAATTATGGCGTAAAGAAGCGCATAGAAGAACAGAGAAAGAAATCAGGAAAGCAGAGAAAAGTAGAGAGGAATCTGAAGAAGCTAAAGAACAAGAGTTATTAGAAGAAGGTGAACGAGTCAGAATAGAGCAACAAGACAGACAAAGAAATGCCCTTATTGCAGGCATGTATCCTGTTCTTGCCGAGGGCCTGCCCAAGGCGACCCCGGAAGTACCCCGTAACTTGCCACCACTATTGGTCCCGACTAAACTACGTCACAAGCAGACCGCAGCGGACATTTTCCTTTCTTCCTATTTAGATGATGTAGCTCCAGCATATACCAATGTACGCGTACCACCCGCTAATAATGTACAGCAGCCTATTCAGCCTGTTCAAGACACGTTACCTCCACTCCCTCAAGACTCGACTTCTCCACCCATTGTCGTTTCCCATCCTGTCACTACTGTCACTACTACTGCTTCTGCTATCGGTCCTACCAATCCTTTCTCTACACTTACAACCCAGAGTCTGCCTACATTACCTACACCTACTTTTCAAGCTATGACACCAGTAGCAACAACACATCTAGTTGATGGTTACGCTTCCGCTTCAGGAGGCGCCGTAGGAGGTCGCCCTGTCACCCCGCCTCAAGTAAAACGAATGACGCTTAGAGAAGTAGCATTACAGTGTACACCCAAAGCTGCAACATTCGCAACTCTTAGACAGTACATTACAGATTGTAGATATGACCCAGTACCAGGCGAAGAAGATATGATGTTATTTTCATTACGTTTACGACGTGTTACAAACTATTTAATTTCTTTACCAGAAATGACTAACCATTTAGACAACATATACCATTTTATTAGAACGGGGGAGAGACCAGAATGCATTCGCGAGGCCATGGCACACACACAAGGTTGAGACACAAAGAATGATCTTACAGTTTTTGATAAATTGTTTGATAAGGGAACAAGATCGGCCAGGTACAAGCAAGGAAGAGATGGACATCCTGATAAATTGGAGTAACAATATAGCTGATGGCAGACATAATAAACAAAGTTGTATAGAATCCATGTACAGAAAGATCCGTAAAGAAATTGTAATAATACACGAAAAAGAAAATGCAGCTAGGGAAGCCGAGAAAGAGGAAAGTGAAACCACAGAGGAGGAAGATATAGATGATGCACAAGAAGACCCAGATAGAATAGCGTACGTAGGTAGAGCAAGACCTTTTGACAGACCCATTCGCCTAGAAAATAAGAAACGTTTCCTTTCTCCCATACCAGAGCGATGTTCTCTTGAACATTTATTTCAAGCCACTGATAAAATACTGAAAGAAAGAATAGGTTACAGTGAACTTAGTACCATGCGTGATCAGGAACTAGCACGGTCAGCAGTACAATGGGCTGGAAATACTAGTATATATAAAGATGATTCAGTAGCGCAAACGTTTTTGAGTCTTACCTCAGACGAACAGCGACTAGCTGGTATGTACATGATCCAACACCTCATTACACTATATGAAAGTCTGCATTCTGACCCAGGTCCCCTATATAATGTATTGGAAGAATTACTCCTAAAAAGATGGAGAGGCCTAGGTACCGATTTAATTAATACCATTCTAGAACAACGCCACAAATACAGAACTTTCCTGACTCCACATTTCGTTCCTGTTCCACCCCCAGTAAGACAACCATTTTACATAGACCGACAGAATCCCTTACGAGAAGTTCATCCCATCCAGACCCCAGGGGGTGCGCTTCAATGAGTATTCGTATACACTCCCCTGACCAAAATGGAATTATTGGAAATGAGGAAATTAGTGCCCTGTCATGATAAAGATCCAGCTGGATTCCACCGTGAATTAAAAGACATGTTACTCATGGGGGATTATACGTATCCCGACATTCTTAAAATGTTAAAGGTATTGTTGCCTGCCGGCATTTACGAAAAACTTAAAGAGAAAGAATGGGAGGTGGGAGATAAAAAGATTATTTGGACTGAATTAGATGACGAAGAAAACAGGCGAATCCCAGGTACAGGTCTTGGGGACAAAGCCAAAGCATTACCAGGATTATTAGTACAAGTCTTGCCTAGGTTATTGACAGTTAAAAAGGAAGACTGGGATGCAATCTCAGCCTGCAAACAGAAACAAGACGAAGACACTAGTGATTTTTATTCCAGATTCGAGAAATGTTTCATTATTAATAGCGGCCTGAAAACAAGTAGTGAATCATATCCACATCTTTTTGTGACCAAACTAGTCGAGAATTCTTTACCACAAGTTAAAAACAGAGTACTGAAAGTCGAAAGTACATGGCAAGCAAATACCCCTTCCCAAATGTTACAAATGTTACAGTACCACCTGAACCGAATCAGAGAGGAACACGACCATGAACAGAGACGTATGAAAGATACGAAAATGAAAGTACTAGTTGCCCAGTCCGTCCCAGCAGACATCCAGAAGAGGGGTACGACACAGACTAGTCATCCTGCAGCTCCTGTTAAAGGGAATTGCAACTACTGTAAACAGCCAGGTCACTATATAAACGAATGCCTGGTTCTGAAACACAATATTGCTACAGGCAGGACAAAAGAAAGACCGCATCCACCTAGACCAGAACACGTTCCACAGAATATTTCACAGAACACGCAACCTCCCCAGAATACACAACCGACAGTAGCAGTACCCCAGCCCCAACCCATTGCTGCCACGTAACATGTCACACAGCAAATGTATCAGTATGCACAGTCAGATTACCCCGATTATCAGCAGTATACATGAAACAGCCTGGAGAGGGAGGTTGGCTTGCCCCTTATCGAGGTTCCTGTAGATCAAGAGGGTCCCTATGTACATAGTCAGGTATTAGGGAAAGACAGAAAATTTTTGATTGATACAGGGGCGAGCAGAACTACCATTAGTCACGACGAGGTTCCAGGGGCACCCCTCTCAGGCTCACAGAATGTTTCCCTTGGATTTTCAGGAAATCCTATTGTTAACGAAGTGTCAAAGACAGTTTCCCTTGCAGTTGGTCCATTGTCCCGTACTACAGACTTGCTACTTACAAAATCATGTCCTGAAAACTTGCTTGGTATTAAAACGTTGAAAGCACTAGGAGCAGTAACATGTTGTTCTCCGGAAGGAGTGAGATTGTTTTTACGTGTCTTTAAAGGTCATTATGTGTTAAGAGACTTTGATCCAAGATTGCAGAATGTACCACAGCATTTATGGGCGCAAGGTCCAACTGATGTAGGTTGTATGCACATTACCCCTTATCGTGTTACACTCAAGCAAGGAGTTGTACTGCCCCGAATCCGACAATACAAATTGCCCCCTGAGGCTGTAGTAGCCTTACTAAAAATTATTGACGAGCTCATTGCTCAAGGAGTAGTTGTAGAAACTGACTCAAATGTATGTAATTCTCCAATCATTCCGATTCTTAAACGAACGGACCCAAATGCACCTCCAGTCTACAGACTGGTGATCGACCTTCGAGAACTGAATAAATGCATAATACCACAGTACCCAGTGGTCCCAGATATTTCTTCCCTGCTGACTGCCATTGATTCCGAAGCTGCGTTCTTTACTGTAATAGATCTTAAGAACGCCTTCTTTAGTGTCCCCATTCATCCGGAAAGCCAGTACCTTTTCGGATTCTGTTTAAATGGCCGAAGCTTCAAATTTGCACGTGCACCTCAAGGGTTCACAGAAAGTCCTAGTATTTACAGTCAAGCCTTGAAACGACAACTAGACAGTATTCACATGCCTACTGACACTGCACTGCTGCAATATGTTGATGACTTGTTAATTACAGCACGGACCGAACGTGACTGCGAACGCGCATCACTGACAGTCTTGTATTTTCTGGCCGAAAAGGGGCATAAAGTGTTCCCTTCGAAGCTACAATTCTGTGCCCAGCAAGTGGTATACCTTGGACACTTGCTGTCCAAGAGGGGTAGACAGTTGACACCGGATCGTATCCAGTTAATTGCACATCTGCCACAACCCAAGACACAAAAGGAAGTACGGGCCTTCATTGGCCTCACTTCTTACTGCAGACAATGGATTCCTCAGTATGCATATTTAGCCAAGCCACTCATACAGTTGACAACACAGGAGGCAGCGACTTCGACTGTCCTCCCTTGGACTCAGGAACATACACAGGCTTTTAATGACTTGAAGAAAGCTTTATGTCAAGCACCTGTTCTAGCGACACCATGTTACAGTAAACCTTTTACACTTTTTGTCACAGAACGCGATGGCACAGCATTATCTGTTCTCACACAAGATCAAGCAGGACACCACAAGCCTTGTGCATATTTTTCTAGTACATTGGATCCAGTAGCCCAGGCTCTGCCTGCATGCCTGAAATCAGTTGCAGCAACAGCTCTAGCTATCAGACAAAGCGATTCAATAGTGTTAGGACATCCTCTGACAGTACAAGTTCCACACTCCGTGGAAGTTCTCCTAAACCGAACCCAGACTCAACACTTGACCATAGCACGACTGACAGGATATGAACTGACACTGTTCCAGCCACACATAGAAATCAGACGTTGCAATATACTCAACCCTGCCACATTGTTACCCTCCATTACAGCAGATCCGGCACCACATGACTGTGTGGAAGTCATTAATACAGTGACGAAGCCCCGACAAGACTTGACAGACATTGCATTGCCCGATCCAGACCTGACACTTTACGTGGATGATTCATGTATGAGAACAAGCACAGGAGAGCTAGTGGCCGCATATGCAGTGACCACTGAAACTGAAGTCATAGAAACACATTGTATTGACACCTTGTCTGCTCAAGCAGCAGAGCTCATTGCTCTGACCCAAGCCTGTATACTAGCCAAGGACAAGAAAGTCAATATATACACAGATTCACAGTACGCATTCGGAGTCGTGTTAGGTTATCAGTGGAAATTCCACTGCGTACGACATCCTGAAGCCGCTGGTCTTGTTGAGAGACATAATCAAACCCTGAAAACACGGTTAGCGAAGGTCTGTGCAGAAAAAGGAGTAGATTGGATAGTAGCCTTGCCAGTTGCCCTCTTTTACATGCGAATGGTAGCCCATTCTAGAACTGGATTGTCCCCGTATGAAATAATTTTTGGACGTCCCCCAAACATGTGGGGTACGCCTATGCCCCGAAGAATTACGGATGTTGACAGTACTATGCTGACAGATTACCTAGCTTCCTTGATGTCTGCACTACTATCTTGTCGTTCACAGGTCGCGGCTGCCTTCCCGGACAACACCCAAGTGAAACCGCATGAAATCATTCCAGGGAATTACGTCTACGTCCGAAATTTCGACCGATCAAGCCCTCTGGAGCCGAGGTGGAAGCAGCCCAAATTGGTGTTGATGACCACGTGGACCGCAGTAAAACTGGAAGGACCTAAAGGCTGGTTGCATTCCAGCCACGTGAAGCGGTTTCATGGATTGTGTCCAGAGACTGTAAACAAGGACTGCCCCCTTTCGGACACTGACTCTAAACTCCCCCTGTTAGAGAAAACTCCGCAGCAGGAGTACCGAGCCAAGTTGAGGTCTAGTAAGTCAGACAGCGTTTAATTGTTTAAGTCCCCCTCGGGTAAAGCGGTTAGTCAGGTTTCTGACATGTATAAGATAGACCCAAGTAGTCAGAGAGATAGGCGAATTGAAAAGAAAGAAAAATATTGCAAAAATCTGCACAGTCGATGCGTTATCGCATTAATTATTATGTTTCTTCTGAGTCTTACGATCATATGCATAAGTTTAATGCTACATGTTTTCTTTCCTCTTGGTTCTCATGTACATACTTCCTCTAATGACACCGTAGAGCACACTTTCAGCGACCTGCCCCCTTACGAACTGTCCTATCGATTAGCAATGCGCAACAATACATTCATTTGTATGTTACATCATTCTCACCAGACCAGCAATGCCACCAATTGCTGGGTATGTGGCCGACTCCCTCCCTATCAGAAATACAAGGGAGCTCTGCCCCTCTTTCCTTATCCGTTTACATATAATGGTTCGTGTGGAGCATGGTTTACTTTAATGTCCTCCCAAGTTAGTAAGTCCACAGTTTCCCAAGGCAATTGGATATGGGGGAACTTGAATACGGTCATGAATAAAATATGTTTCCCAGACAAGGAAGGTCTTCCCCAAAGGACAGGGACCGATCTAGAAAATGAAGTGTATGGATTAGGTAATTTTACACTTAACCTCATGATTCTGAACGTTCAGTCTGAGACTAATTCGGACTTGCCGTTTATTACAGTTTTGCCTGTGAAAGGTGAATTATGCATCAGAAAGAATGGTTCAGTACATTTAGGACACAGTGATTGTAATACTGTGGTCGAATTCAGTGATAAAGAAAAGTCTACTTTCAAAGCCTCCCGTCATTCTTATTTCATATGTGGTCAGACAGCTTATGTACATCTGCCATTAGATTGGGATGGAACGTGTTATATCGCGTTCCTATTGCCACCTGTTTTTCTAGCCCCACCTGATTATCACCGAAATCCACATCTTGTGCATGTAAGACATAGAAGGGAGATCAAGACCCCGATTGTCGACCAGACTGAAACAACATGGGAGCAATATACAGATTTCAATAAAGGATTCTTTTTCTTTGTAGGTCCTGTTCAGAACAGTAAATTGATACGCAAACTAACCAGAACTTTGGAAGCAGTAGTGAATGAGACTACTTCTGCTTTAGGTAACCTGACTGAGGAGCAGTCTGCTATGAGACTTGTTGTTCTTCAAAATCGCCTTGTCCTTGACGTCATCCTGGCCGATAGGGGCGGGGCTTGTAGAGTCATCGGATCCAGTTGTTGCGTGTTTATTCTTAATAACGCGCCATCCGTGTATAAGGCCATAACACGGCTTCACGAAATTGCTCACCTGATACACCAGAATCCAGGCTCCTGGACTTGGTCCGGTTGGTTTTGGAGTGTGATATCTGCCTGGGGATGGAAAGTATTGTCATTCCTGGGAATAATACTGTTTATAGTATTCAGTTGTTGTCTCTGTCTGCAATGTGGGCCAGCGATTTGCGGCTTGTGCGCCACAGCTTGTATTCCCCGTCCAAGTTCACGATCCCGTGCCCGAATAAAAAGAGACGAGCAAATGATGCTATATGAACAGATAGATAGTCTCATGAAAATAGATATATCCTGAAGGGAACATAGGGGACAAGGAGGGAATGAGGAAAATTGAATTTTATATGGCCAAGTATGTCACCTATCGTGTACCCCAACGATTCAATGTATGTGTATGTGCATGACCTCCATGCATTCTCCCTCCATGGCCGAAAATAAAGACACTTATGAAGACGCATTTACATTTGCTTCCAACGTTAACATGTCATCTACCAAGTCATCCATGAAAACCACGATAATTAGGCTTCTAGGCCTATGGTGCCAACGTCTTTACATGATGCACTTTTGAATAACGTGAAGCACACGTTTTCCACGTTTTTCTGGCCCAGTCGAGCCAGGCCCTTATTTGAGGCTCCAAGTCTTTTCTGCCTCTGAAAGCTGCAGTTTAGGTATGCATCCCTGACCTCTGCCTTACTTCCTGCCCAGCGAAACGGTGCCCGGCTCAGCCTGGCCTGCCTGCCAAGATAGTATTTTGCCTACAGGTTATCTGCTTAGCCTCTTCGAAAACACATTTCAGTCTAGTGAAATAGGTAAACATATTCCCGGCTGCAGAGCAAAGGGCCCGGCCTTCCTGTCCTCCTTGCAAGTGATTTATAGAACCAGTTACCAGTTACCATGGTAGGCCCATGCCCCCGCGCATTGCACCAAGACACGTATGCACACAGTATTGAACGGCCTCTGTCCGAGAGACCTTTTACTTCAGACACTACATCCTCCAAACATGAGATACCAGATATGCTATAGGTACAGGTCGTTCTGACATCCCAGACACCAGTCTCCTCTACTAGTGCTAAAGTCAAGCCCCCAGCTCTCCCCAGTTACACGTCATACTCAGTTGCGCGCGCATCTAGGCCAAAAGTTTCTGCTGATCCTGCAAACTTTCTCTAAGCATCCACCCACTTGTGATGTTTCTTGTGACGTTTCTCTGACATGTCCAGTGTACGCCCCTGTGCACGCCTGTTTCCACGCCCATGTGTTCTTATCTTTTCTCTTTTCACTTGTTACGCCTACTGTATTCATTTCAACTGTACAGTTTTACTATATATAATGTGTGATGTTAATAAAATGTTGAATATCCCTTCCTGAACCTTAGTGGTGATGGAACATGATGTCCTGTTCCTCGAGGATCATAATTAAAGCCCGTAAGACTCAGATACCACGGACTCTGCCTCTCACTTGATTGAGCTATCTTTATTGATATTTTATTGATATTTAATGTATGGAAAAATAGTTCGGTAATTTTATTTACCACACCAGGGGCACACCAGCCCCTGAGCTGGGGAAAGCCCGGCATGGGAGAGGGCATGGGAGAGGGGTGTAACCACCCCCCTTCCTGGTCCCTCCCATGGGCAGGACCTAGTCGCGTGCCAGCCCCTTTCCTTAGTATAAAGATAGGAGCGGGCCCCCTTCCAAATTAGATCATCTTTGAATCCTGAAACTACTTTCTACGAAAGGAACTCAAGACTTCTTCTCAAGATTTCTCCCTTGTGACTAAGGAGTAGTCACCCTGCACCCGCAGGCACCATCTAAGAACACTGCGGTTTGCTGCACGTCCTTCCTCCAGAATCCGACCGACCAGCACGACGAGACCCAGCTTCCCTGGCACCTCTGACCTCTACCTACATCATCAGCCCAGATGAGATCCGTGGGTGTGACGAGACCTCGAGGGACCAGCCATCTTGAACTAGCACTAGAACTGCACAACGCTTATCCAGCACGACCGCCGAGGGATCCTCAAGTGAGTGCTTTGGGGTTCGAGAAGCCCTAACCCTGAGCAGCTCCAGCACCGAAGACCAGCCCCCCAGCATCCACCAGATCTGCGTGGGGCCCTTCTGCTCTTTGCTGCTCACCGCATTGTCTGGCTACTTGCCTGCTGGCTTGTGGCCCTCTTGACGACGCACCACGACGACAACACCACTGGTCTGGTTGCTCCAGACTAGCCCTTGCTCCCCTCCAACAGAGGAGCACCCCGGACCCTCCTGGTCCACTCCAGACGCCATCTTGAGTCCACCGCGTGGGCTTGCATTTGCCAAGACATGTTGCCCCAATCCTGGGTCCAGCGACGTCGAAAGCAGATACCTTCGTGGGACAGCTCGCACCTCCATCCTGGTCGCCGACAACGCCTCCTGGTCCGTGAGACTGCAGAGCCCAGCGTCGCCCACTCACCTGGTTGAGGTGACTCCATCCGGTGCCATCCTGGTGCCCATCTAATCACTGGCTAGTGATTCAGAATTTGGTCCCCTCTGCTTACAGGTATTCTCCATCATCGATCCAGGCCTGGATCCCTCCGAATCTCTTCACTGGTCGCCTGCCAGCAACTTCTTCTTTCAGGCTCCATAGACTGCAACGAGGATTCCCGACGTCTTTCCAGACCTATGCAGCCGCAGCCCCTGAGCATTTCGGTGCTCCAGCATAGCCTCACTATCCAAGGGTCCAGATCCTTTTTCGTTTCAGCTCTACCTAGTCGGATTCGTCCGATAACACTAACTTTACAAAATCTAGCATCCATAGACTTTGTCCCGCATCCCGCATGAGAGTGCACACTCTGCACCCGATCTCCCTTGGCCTCCTGCTAGTAATCTGAAGGTTCAGTAGTCCAGTCCTAGCGATCCTAAAGCCTATTAGAGTAGTACCTACCTGCTAGTAATTTCGCATTCCACTTTTGTAGTATATGGTTTTTCGTGCCCCTCGGGCGATTTTTTGTGCAAATTGTGCGACTTTGAGTATTTTCATAAGAGTTTTGTATTGTGCTTAGCACCCTGTCCTCATAAAGAGTCCAGGGCTGTTGTGTTCTAAATAAATATCCTTTATTTTCATAACAACTTGTGTGGTGTCCTTTCACTTGGTGTTCAAGGGGTATATGTGATGGTATAACAGCTGGCTTAACACGCCCTCTGGAGTTTAGCCTAAAGACTGCTCTTGTCCATGCTACTAGGATAGCTGGTCTACGGTTGACTTACAACCAATCATCAATAAGGGTTGTTTGGACTGATACAAAGTGCTCACTAGAATAGTGAACATTATATATCAGGCAAACTTCTCACACACTCATACCCAGGTTCTGAGGGACACAGGGTTACCCCTTTTTGTTAAATCGGTCCACAGACACGCCATTGAACTTTGGAACCTAATCGTCACCACATCGCCGGACGTCGCCTTTCTTACCAAAACATGGATGAACGCCTCATCAACGCCCGACATCGCCATAGCCATCCCGGAAGGCTACAAGATCATCCGAAAGGACCACATCAATTAACTGGAGGAGGCATCACCATCGTCCACAAGAACACTATCCGCATCACGACCAGTTCTGATGACAACCTCACATCCGCCGAACACCTTCACTTCCAGATCCACACCGACCCCAAGACCACACTCAGAGGCACCCTCATCTACAGGCCACCAGGACCCCGCACACAATTCAGCGAAGACATCACTGACTTCATCAGCCCACACGCCCTCCCCTCCGAGGACTACATTCTACTGGGAGACTTCAACTTCCACCTGGAAAAGAAAAACAACAGCAACACCACCACCCTTCTGGACAACCTGGCCAACCTCGGACTCGAACAACTGGTTGATACTCCAACCCACTATGCCAGGCACACGCTCGACCCAATCTTCACCTCCAGCAAGCACATCTCCTTCAACCACACCACGGCTCTCAATTGGACGGACCACAGCTGCGTTCACTTCAACTACAAAAAGACCACGACCCACAACCTCCCAAAACCAATTCCCCAAAGAAACTGGAACAAAATCACCACCGACCAGCTCTTCACATCGCTTCACAAAAACCCTCCTGCCAAATCACCGGACCCAAAGCAAGCAGCCACCAACCTCACACAATGGATCACCCACAGCGCCGACAAACTAGCACCCTTGAAAAACCATCAAATCAAGCAAGGTAGCAAAAAAGCCCCCTGGTTCAACGATGGCCTTAAGAAATCCAAGAAGTCCTGTTGCACCCTCGAGAAAGCCTGGAGAAAAAACTTAACTACTGATAACCTGACCACCTTCAAGAACTCCACCCGCAAACACCACCAACAGATCCGATCCACCAAGAAATCAGCATTCAAGGATCGACTTGACAACAACGCCCATAACAGCAAGGAACTATTCAACATCGTCAAAGAATTTACCAAACCCACCGCCGGCACCAACGACATCACTCCCTCTCAAGACCTCTGCGACTCCCTAGCCTCATTCTTCCACCACAAAATTGCCGACATACATAACAGCTTTGAAAACCAGTCCGGAGACCAGTCCAATCCACCCACCTCCGAACCAAAACCCCCCTGTAACAACCTTTGTGCCTGGAACCCAATCACCACCGAAGACACCATCCACCTGAGTAACTCCATCCACTCAGGATCGGCCACCGACCCATGTCCCCACCAAATCTTCAACAAAGCAGACTCCATTATCGCACCCCATCTCCGAGACGTCATCAAGTGCTCCCTCAACTCCACGACCTTCCCGGAAAGCTGGAAGCATGCCGAACTCAGCACCCTTCTGAAGAAACCCACAGCAGACCACACTGAACTTAAGAACTACCGCCCAATCTCGCTCCTCCCATTCCCTGCCAAAGTCATTGAGAAAGCCGTCAAAAGTCAGCTCGCCTCCTTCCTCGAATCCAACAAATCCCTCGACCCCTCACAGTCCGGCTTTCGAGCCAAACACAGCAACGAAACCACCCTCATCACAGCAACAGATGACATTCGAACACTACTGGACAACGGAGAAACAGTTGCCCTCATCCTACTTGACCTCTCCGCAGCCTTTGACACAGTCTGTCATAGCACCCTCATACAACGCCTCAGCAACGTCGGAACACAAGGAAAAGCATTGGACTGGATCACCCCGTTCCTCGCCGGAAGAACCCAGAGAGTCCGCCTCCCCCCTTTTAGATCAGAGGCCACCGAAGTAATCTGCGTCGTACCACAAGGATCATCACTCAGTCCCACCCTCTTCAACGTATACATGAGTCCCCTCGCATCCATCGCTCGCCAACACAACCTCAACATCATCTCCTACGCAGACGACACCCAGGTGATCCTCTCCCTCACCAAAGACCCAAACACCGCCAAAACCAACCTACACGAAGGGATGAAAGAAGTAGCCGAGTGGATGAAGAACAGCCGTTTAAAACTGAACTCGGACAAAACGGAAGTCCTCATCTTAGGATCATCCCCCTCTGCCTGGGACGACTCATGGTGGCCACCGGCCCTGGGAACTGCATCCATACATACGGACCACGCATGTAACCTGGGCTTTATCCTGGACTCCTCCCTGAATGAATGAATGAATGAAATATTATTTATAACGCGCAGCTATGCCCAGTGGGCGTCAAGGCGCCTAAACCAAAATATAAAGCTGTTAGCAGACAGAAACAGAGCCTACTGGTATGCCTTAATAAAGAGCCAAGTTTTCAATGACTTCCTAAAGAGGTCAAGGGAAGGAAGTCGTTTGATTTCAAGGGGGAGTGAATTCCACATCAGAGGTGCCAATATGGAGAAAGCTTTGGACCCCCATCTAGCCTTCTTGGCTCTGGGGATTACCAGTTGGTGTTGCTCGCTGGATCGTAAACATCTGCTCGGAACATATCTGGTAAGTAATGAACCAAGGGCATCAGCCGAGCCTGCAGTTAGAGCCTTATATGTAAGGCAAAGAAGTTTGAAAGTGATCCTTGACGGAATGGGGAGCCAGTGGAGGTTCTTCCTCGCTAAGGTCATAGATGACAACCAGGGCAAAGCGAGAGCAAACCGCGCTGCAGCGTTCTGTATGACCTGTAGACGCTGGAGCAAGCCCTTGTTGGCCCCGGCGTACACTGAGTTACAGTAATCGAGCCTTGAGCCAACAAGGGCAATCACCACCTGTTTCCGCGCCTGTGGGGACAGATAGTGCACAATCCTTTTCAGGGTCTTGATGACACCCCAACAGGTCGCCACCGTTCTATTCACCTGTAGCTCCATGGAGAGCTGGGTGTCAAAGATGACACCTAGGTTTCTAGCAGATTTGGTAGGTATGGGGCAGCTGCCCAAAGAAGGGGGCCACCAGTCATCTGACCATATGTCCTGGTCCTTGCCAAAGACCAGGACCTCTGTCTTGTCCCCGTTCAACTTTAGGGAGTTGGAGACCATCCACTCTGCAACAAGTTGCATGCAGGCCCTAAAGTTAGAAGCAGTTTCACAGACAGAGTGGGTCAGGGATACCATAATCTGCGTGTCGTCCGCATACGACACTACCTCCATCCCCTGAGATCTTACAGGTCTTGCAAGGGGGGCCACGTAGATGTTGAACAGGGTCGGACTCAATGCCGACCCCTGTGGCACCCCACATTGCAAAGACTTGGCAGGGGAGAGGTATTCACCTAGCATGACACGTTGCTCTCGATGTTGTAAAAAGGAGCTCAGGAGACTGAGCGCTGGTCCGACTACCCCTGCCTCCCTTAACCTAGATGTTAAAGTCAGGGGAGACAGGGTGTCGAAAGCTGCTGAAAGATCAAGCAGCACCAGTACGGTGGTGAGACCCAAATCTACTTTTCTGCGGATGTTATCCATGACTTTTGTCAAGGCAGACTCCGTGCTATGTAGCTTTCTAAAGCCATGTTGGGACCCATCCAAGAAGCCAGAGGCGTCGAGGAAGTTCGAGAGATGGAAATTCAAGTGGGTCTCCAACATCTTAGCAGGGGCTGGCAGCAGAGAGATGGGGAGCCATCCCTCTCGATGACCAGACAAGTCAACGCCGTCTCATCATCATGCTTCAACATCCTACGCATGCTCAAAAAAATCTTCCGTTGGATCCCCACCCAAACAAGAAAGATGGTCACCCACGCACTGGTCACAAGCCGACTGGATTACGGAAACACCCTGTACGCCGGAACTACAGCCAAACAACAAAAAAAACTCCAACGCATCCAAAACACCTCAGCCAGACTCATACTAGACATCCCCCGCCAAGCTCACATTTCCGACCACCTGAAAGACCTCCACTGGCTCCCCATCAAAAAGAGAATAACGTTCCGTCTCCTCACGCACGCACACAAAGCCCTCTGCAATCTAGGACCCGAATGCCTCAACACACGCCTGTCCTTTAACACCCCACCCGCCAACTACGATCGTCCAATCAAGCCCTCGCCGCAATTCCGCGCTTCCATAGATCCACCATGGGGGGAAGATCCTTCTCCTACTTAGTGGCCAAAACCTGGAACTCTCTCCCCACCCACCTCCGCCTTACACAGAACCACCTCTCCTTCAGAAAGCAACTAAAAACTTGGATATTCGATAAGTAAAGTACCCGCCCTCCCTCAAGCGCCTTGAGACCCTCTGGGTGAGTAGTGCGCTATACAAATTACTGAACTTGAACTTGAACTTATTAGTGTCTTCATTGTTTCCAGTGATTTTATCCACATGATATATCTTTGGGAAACTATTCCAAAATAACAGCTCCCATACCAGTGATCTGAAAATGTGTAATAAGCCTTGTTTCCACATATAAAATAAATTCCAGGAAACACAGGTTCAGTTCCATCTTTGAACCTCCAACCCCCAATTACTGTATAAGTGTGTTCACATTCACTTGAACCAATGAATATATTGTTATATTAACTAGTTCTTTCTCTATGGAGATAGAGTTTCCCCTTCTTTTCGAAATCCAGCAACATAGCAGAATGGGTCTTGCCATTTAAGGTGTACCCTATATTTTCAGCCCATTTAGGAATTTTCTGATTCTTATAGTTTGCCTTTCTTTGGAAATTCTCTCTGCTTTTCTCAACCATATTTAAAAATATTTTCTCTTTTTCTTCTAATAAGCATGTCAAATTATTCTTGTGTGCTTCAGCTATATCTATTGTGCCTACTGTTAGAAAATATTCACCCATATAACATGTTACATCACTTTTAGTATGTACAGGATTCAGGTTACTACGTATAGGGAGTTCAGAAAATATCACATCTGAATTAGAATAGTAATACTGCAAAGGTCCTTTCTTATAAAATAAGCTAGCTAAAACACTACATGAAATTCCATATGTTAGTGGCAAATGGTGGTAGGTCGCACCTTCGACTGCCGAAGTAGGTAACTTTATACTAACAAAACAATCTTCTATTTCCATTGCTTCTACATAATGTACTAATAGGTTTGCAAGTACATTTTAAATGAGTTCTGTGTTTGATTCCAGTATAATGTAGTCCTTCCTCATCTGATGTTTCTAAATCTACCTTCTGTTGTTTAATGCTAAGTGCTTTTTCTTGTGTATCTACTTTTCTAGGTGTATTCTTTGGTTGCAGCTCATCTGTTTCTACTTTTTGTTGCCTATTAGTTTCATTCTTCATTTCTCGGCTCATTTTTAAGGAATAGCTATTGTCAGTCCTATCCATACTATAAGTACTATTGCTATACTACATGCACATGCTCTACAGCATGTTTTTAAACAATTTATTTTCAGTCTTACATTAACAGTACGATCAGCCATTTCTGACTAGGGATATTTAACCCCTCTTTGTAAATTTTACACAGTCTTTTTACCCTGTGAAGTTTTCAAGTTGGTCTCAGCAATCAGTTCATCATCACTTTTGTCCCCTATTTCCAGGTTTTCAAAATATTCCAACACAATATAGGTCCATTCAGGGCCTTTGTATTTATTATTCAGTCTTTTCAATCGTGGACTTCTTCTTCTTGGTTGTATTACAGGTTGATCAGATTGACTTGTTATTTTATTCACTTGTTCTGTTTCCTCATTTATTGTCTTTAAACGTAGTTTCAGTCTTTTGACAAACCTAGGCCACTTGTCTCCTTTTCTGAGACTTTTAGCTGGCACTGTGCTTTGTCCTTCTTCCAATGCTCTCTTATTTTCATTTAGTTATGGCACATCTATTTCAATACTGTCTTCTGTATCCCCCTCTATCTGACTAGGACCAGGTCTTATCTCTATCTCTTCTGCCTGGCTACTAATCTGGCCTTGTTCAGGTGCTTTCTGAATTTGACTTTGGATTGATTATACTTCTTCTTCTTGAACACAATTTTCTACTCCTGTCTGGTCCTGCTCGGGCTCTTCCATCTCTTGGTTTTCTTCCGCCTGAGCACTTGCCCTAGTACCTGCCTGTCCCTTTTCGGATTCTGGAGTTCTAGGTGGGGTGTAGTTTTTCTGAGTATCCTGTTCTTTCCCTATTTGGTCATCCTCAGAATCACTTTTCACTTGTATTTCTATGATCTGAGTACCTTCTTCTATTCCTGTCTCATCCTTACTCTCACTCTGACTGTCTAAATAAACTTGACTTCTGGTTCTCACATATTCTGCAGGTATGTCAACCACTGGATTCCAATTATCCTGACTGGTGCTTGGTTGTTCCTCTTCAGCTACTTCAGGATAGATGTTTTGAGACCCTTCAGCTGCACAACCTTCAGCTCTGTCTTCCTCAGGTCCTGTCACTCTTTTCGTGTGACTGGCATGAATCCAGTGTGGAACTCCTGCACACTTTACAGCTGTAGTGGTTACTAAAATTACTTGACGTGGTTTTCCCCACCTTGGTGCAAGACAAGATTTTTGAGTGTGTTTCTTTAACACTACCCAGTCACCTGGGTTCAGGTCATGTGCTGGAGTTGCTTGTCTGGCGGCAGCGTCTTCCCTAACCTGGTGAGAGATAAAACACACTTGGTCAGCCAGCTCTTTGCAGTACTCCAGTTCTAAATCATCAGATATACTTATCAGCTTATGTCCTGGCACCCATGCTTGTCTCATTGCTCTTCTCATCAATATCTCATGTGGACTCAAGCCTGTGTTCCGGAATGGAATACGTCTGAGCCCCATTAGAACAAGAGGGAAAGCATCAGGCCACTCTAATCGGGTAGACTCATACATCTTTCCCAATCTTGACTTGATTGTGCCATTCAGTTGTTCTACCACTCCAGAAGCCCCTGGACGGTACGCACAGTGCAGCTTTTGCTTAATTTGGAATGCTTCACAGATTAGACCCATTATTTTATTATTAAAATGACAGCCTCGGTCTGATTCAATCGTTACTGGAAAACCGAAACGTAGTATCAGCTCTCTGAGTAGAAGTTTGGCTACAGTGATGCTATCATTCCTGTGTGTTGGGTAAGCTTCCACCCATTTTGAAAACAGGTAGACAATGACAAGAATGTATTTTAGTCCTCGACAAGGGGTAACTGAATATAATCAATCTGCAATCGTATAAAGGGACCTTCTGCCTTTCCAATTTTCCCTGGCAACACTACAGTTTTTTTTCCAGGATTCATTTGCTGGCAAATTAAACATCTATGGCAAAGTGCCTCTGCTATGTTCCTGAACTTCCCATTGATCCATGACTGCCTGAACAATCTTATCATGGCATCCCACCCCAAATGAGAATCTCTGTGACACACCCTAGCCATGGGAGCAAGCATACAGTCTGGTAACACAGGCCTCACATCAAGGTACACAATGACACCATCTTCAGCCCTTGTGTGACAACCTATCTTTCTCCATTCTTCCTTTTCTTTTGGTTCTGCTACATTCTGCAAGTCTCTCACTTCCTCCCATGTGTCCACACCATCAAGCAACATAAGTTGGCAGCTGGTTCCTCCTGCTTCAATTTTCTTATTTACAGATATTTAAAATTTGGCACAATGTTGGGCTAGTTGGTTGACATACTGATTACCAGCTGTCACTTTGTCATTTCCAGATTGGTGAGCAGCAAACTTGACCACAGCCACTTCTTTTGGCAGTTGGATTGCTTCAAGTAAATCTTTTACATATTGACCATTTTTAATTGGAGTACCTGAAGAAGTCAGAAATTCCCTTTGCATCCAAAGTTGGCCAAAGTCATGCATAACCCCATAACCATACTAGCTATCAGTAAAAATGGTTACTCTCCAATTTTTCCCAAATTTGCAAGCTTTTGTCAATGCCACCAATTCGGCTACTTGTGCGGACTTGACTCCAGGTAAGTGGGATGCTTTCAACTGGACCCCACAAGGTACACACTGTGTAGGCAGCACTTAGACCTCCTTCCTCATGTCTCATACATGAGACATCTACAAATAGCTCACTTTCAGAATCAATTAATGGCTCTTCTCTTATGTCTGGACATGGTTTAGTACTGTTTTCTGTTAAGTCGATACAATCATGCTTGACTTCTCCTTTTACTTCTGCTAAGTGTGAATCAGGTAACAGTGTTGCTGGGTTCAGAATATTACACCTAGCAATGGTTACATTTCCTGCACCTATAAGGATTCGCTCATACCTAGTCAGCCGACTGGGAGTTAAAGGCTGAGTTTTCGTTCTTGTCAGTAATATCACAAGTGCATGTGGAACATACACAGTTACACAATGTCCCATAATGATGGACTCACTTTGCTCAAGTCGCAAGTTGCAGCCACTGCTTTTAGACATCCTGGCAATGCACATGCCACTGGATCCAGTGTGGAAGAAAAATATGCCACAGGACGTCTCATTAAACCATGGACTTGGGTGAAAACTGAAAGTGCACAATTGTCTTGTGTCTCACGGAAGAGTGCAAATTCTTTTGAGTAATCAGGCATCCCTAATGCTGGAGCTGTACACAGGCATTCTCGTAATTTCAAAAATGAAGTCATACTTTCATTATCCCATTCTACTGGGTCTTTTCCTCTCTTCTTTGTCATTTGTATCAATGGCTTTGCTAGAACTGCAAAACCCACAATCCACTGTCTGCAGTATCCAACAACTCCAAGAAACATTCTGATTTATTTTTGAGTTTGTGGTAGATTCATGTTTTTAATTATTCTGATTCTTTCTGGAGTAACTCTCCTAACAAGGAAATCAAAAGGGGGAGTGAAGAGGTGGTACCGATGGGCACCGAGGTGGGCACGTCCTCCTCTAAACAGGGATTCAGGTCAATCAAACAAGGGCCACCTCACATTGGGTGGGTGTATATCCGGATGTCATTGGAATACACCTTCTTTGTTAAAATACCCCTCACACACCAAAAGGGCCCTTGGTGTCATGCTTCATCATCGGGGTCTTCCCGTCCCGCTGCGGGGCGGGGCAGTGCTGCGACAGGCGGATACGCCGGAGCACCTTTAGATGGAAGTGCTATGTGTTGGGAGTGAGTGTCAGTGGGGTCAGGAGTGATATATTAGTGAGTTGTTAAAAAATACCTGGCCTAGTGGAAAAAAGAAATTTTATTAAACACTGGCTGGTATTGTTAAAAGAAAAGTGAAGCGGAGAGATGGAGCTGATTAATGGGCTCTCTCTCCTATGTGGGTCAACATGTTTCGAGGCGCAGGGCCTCTTCGTCAGGACCTTGGGGGAGATCCCCCTGTCACTCACTAGTGTTTTCTCCACAAAGGTAGAAAAGGTGTATATACAAAAAAGTGAAAAAAAGAGACTATGTGTGTAAATACAATTAATAATTACAACACTTTTATGCTACCACACTGATAATGTAGTATGCCTGCAAGATAAGAAAACCTGATTAATAATTGCGCCGATCCCAGTATGCGCTTAACTCTAAGTCACCTGTAAGGGAAAAGAGACACACACACAGATATACCGATATGCAGTAAGGGATCTAGCATGAATAGTGAAGGAATATGAAGCATATCTTCAGACACACACAGTCACACACTCAGAGTAAGTAATGCATGGGGGATGTGAATAGCCAGGGATAAAGGAATTCAAATACATACTTATCAATGGAGGAATCAATGCCTCATGAGCCAGCTTTAGACAGAAGGGTATAGTGGGGTCCCAACTGCAAAGGGGAAGAGAGAGGGGGTACATTGTAATTCTATCCCATTTGTTGTATCACCAGGTCAGGGTATTGCTGAGATACATAAGTTCGTCCTATTGAGACCGGCTACGCCGTACTTACTGAGCCCCTTGCACGCTTGTGCTTCCTCCTTCGTCTGCTGCTTCCGTGGTAATGAGGGAGGACGGGAGCGGCGAGTATTTATATGCTCCAATGATTGGTTAATTGATCAATTAGCTCCGAAAAGCCCGCCAAATTTGCAAGGACCCAAAAGGGTGGTGAGGCGGGCGGCCACAACCTTTCCACCTTTTCTGTTTCTTTTAATACATATTCAGAAGCAATTTGTTTAGATCGAACCTCTTCTTTTTTCTTTGCCCATCTAGTTTTCCATTTTTCTAATTCTCCCCATTTTTGTAACAAAGTCACCATCTCCTTAATTTGTACCTTTTTCCCTAACACATTCATGTTTTCTAGATCTTTGTCAGAAAATTCAACTCAATATGTTTTTTGTAATACTAGCTGCTGTGTCCATTAATTTTTCATGAAACACCTTTGTATTTCTAGTAATAGTTTTACATATAAATAACAATTCATCTTCACTAAATGTATTTAATCTGTCCAATCCCACATTTCCAGCCATCATTTCCTCCAATTCAACTCTTAATTTATATATATAATGGCTTTTGCTGTGATTTTAGTTTCTCTATTTCTCATGTCCATCTCTCTATTTCCTCTGGGGTAATTACAGTCGCACTTCTTGTACCTGAGGATGTCTCCATTTGTACTTCTCTCGAATTTACAGGAGTGGTTTTCCTAATCAAACTACTTTCTGGTTCTCTTATTGGTAAATCTATTAAGGAGATTACTGATTCACATTCACTTGCCTGATCATCTATTATCAAAGGTTCTTTTCTTGGCTGTACTACCGATGTAGTCAAAACAGGAGTTTTAGGACTAGCTTGTTTGTCTCCATACAAAGGAACAACTGGTCCAATAGTTACCGGTATTGTCAGGGCTTCGGGACTTGTATTTAATTGGGAAATTTTCTGAATGAATTCACTTCTCTGTTTATTTAATCCTTCTCTTTGTCTATCTTGTAATACCTTTTCTATTGAAGTCTCATGTACCACTTGCAGGATCAGAGGTGGTTTCAGAAATGGTGCATTTGGATTTACTCTGCTTTGTTCCTCATTATAAGGTGGTGGATTTTTCATTAATAAATCCTCCAAATATTCATCATCTGGCTCACCACTAGTCATTAAATGTTTTGTTTTCTCAGTCCTTTTACTTCCAGTAGGTTCTTCTAAAGTTAACACAGGACATAGTCCTTCCACTATCATGTTCTGTCGCCATTGTTTCATTTGTTTATCTCTAGTTTCTCGTGGAAACTTAGGGTAGAATTTACTCAACCCTTTGTCACTTCTGGGTCTGTCCTGCTCAAAAGCCTCCATCTCCCATTCTTCTAGTGCCTCAGATTGAGTTAGTCTAGGTCTGAAATGTAAGTCATTCATTTGTGTGCTTAAATTAAATACAACTCTTCCATTGAAAGTGCCATATTGGGGAAATGCCAAAACTCCATCATCTTTAGTGTATGCCACCCAATTCTCTAACCATGCACAAGTGTGGTAGCCCCTGTCAAACATCATGTATGATGCGGGCGTATTCGGTGGTGGAATAATAATTCCTTCTCTAGTTTTAATTGGTTTATCCTTTTTAAAGAAATTCTTAACTCTTTTGATAAACAACATTTTTCTTTCACCTCCGTACATAATATAAGGTCTGCCTCTTATCATCTGTTCTTTAGCAAAACCTAAGTATTTCCTATCAGGTCTGTTTCCGTCAAGTGGACCTATGTGCCACATATATTTTTACCAGATTTTGAAATTCTTCAGTTACTTATTGTTTACCTAAAGTGCTTTCAATACCAGTGCGTTTCTTATTTTTTTCTTTCACCAATCACAATGTTGTTTCAAATAACAATAGCCAATGGTCGAGTGTCTTTTCTCGAGAGGCAAGTTCCCACGCTCCTAGGCTCACCCCTCCTTTACAATTACTACCGCTGCTACACACTCGCTGTCTCAACCAATACCGAAGCGGCTCTGAGTGACGTCAGTGCAGCACCGCAACCGACTCCCTCCTTTGCAAGGTAATACAAAAACCTTTTTCTTTTTCTCTTAAAAGTGCAGATTGTATTATTCAACAACGTAAAAACATTTGCCACTGTACCTGAGTGATTAATTCAGAGGAAAGATACATTTCACTCACTAGAGTAAATCTCTTCCGCTTACTCTTCATATACTACAAGTAGATCCCTTCCGTCTATGCTTCACACAAGCATTAGAGAACCTGCTACTCCTTCAGACTTATCCACTCCAGGATATACTAAGGTTAAAGTTTCACCTGCGAAACCCTTTGCTATCAATCAAGCTCAGAAGAACCTGCTACTCCTTCTGTGTGACCCGTTCTAGGTGATATCACACAAGAAGTGTTGCCAGCAACTCTTTACTGTCATTTATTCACACATTTTTACAGAAAACCCTAAATAGTGCTTCCAGTTTTACTTAACCATGCACTAATTTCCTCTAGGTAAGTGACCTCACTGCAGTGTGGCATCCATTTCCCACCCGCTATTCTGCCCCCGAGGATTCCAGACAAAACATATAACAGGTACGAACAATTTTGATTAATACATAAAATCAATACAGTTTCAACAGAACCAATGAAATTTCAATAATATTTCAATAATATCACATTTGATCGATCAATAGTAAAATCATAACCAACTAACTAACTACCTATCTTTAACTAAACCCTAACCATCATACTGCTACCAAAAGAATATACTGATAGAGCGCGCAGGTCACCCGACTATAATTTTACCATACTGACCTGGGCCCATAAATCAATAACTCAATAATTTATTCAGGAAACCTTTGCTCTACTACCAGTCTATTTTACCTACTAGGTTCTATACTTTTGACTTACCAATACTTCTCTTTGGTACCTGTAACCCTTTGGATCAGGGAGTTAGTTGGAAGATAGATAGATAGTCAGTCAGTCATGCTAACTTTATTTCGATAAAAACATATCTTAAAAGCTGCAATACACAGGTTGAAAAAAGCTATATTATTAGCAGCACAAAACATTTTCTCACACAGTAAATACACTCTTGATGACTGAATAAAAAAGGTTCATCAAAGTCCATATAATAAAAATGATTAAAAATGACATTAAAAAGTAATATATACAATATAAAAAAGGAAAAGGTGCAATTAGTAAAGTGCAAGTGACACATAGGGCATGAAATAGAAAGTACAATTTCTAAAGTGCAGATGATTCATAGCAGCATCAATAATATGAAATTTGTTTTCATCAATCTTGATCTAATGTTCCAAGCCCAGCTCAGGAATTTGGCCAAACCACACGCATATAGGGCTTGCGCATCAGATCTTAAAATGCGTAACGCTACAAGGTGACTGCGAGTACCCAGTTCCCTGCAGAGTGACTTGAGCCAAGATTCCCTTGGTGCTCTATAGGCTGGGCATACAAACATGATGTGTGCTATTGACTCTAGACTAGCCTCACAATTTGGGCAGATGGCAGATGTCTGGTAGGGAGCCTTCCATCAGGCGGTCATGTCGCGAGTGGGGAGCGAGCCAACCCTAAATGCAAAGAACAAAGCTCGGTCATGGGGTTTTTGGATGACATCTAAATATTGTTCCTAGCAGGTGGAGCTTTTATGTTGCATGAACTCATCAGATAGCCTGCCGGATCTAGGATCAAGGAGGCCCCTAGTGCAAACGCAGGACCAATAGACTCTCTTAAGTTCTGCTTTTCGAGGAGTAGTTCTATTTTTCCATGCTTCTTTGAGGCCAAGGTCATACATGAGCGTTTTAAGTCCCTTAGCCATTTGATCCTATGCCAACCATCCATGCTCATCAATTTACTTAACATGCTGCATATCCCTCCAATTCTGGGGTCCGCCATAGGCGGGCCCATAACAGTAGGGGTCGCAGTCTGGCCAAGTCTCTCAATGAATGGCATCCAAGGTCCTGCAGCAAGGGCCTTGTGGGGGTCCCTGGGGGCAACCTCATGAGTTCTTTTATGAATTTGTTTTCTGATTTTGTGATTTGGTCAAAATTGGAAAAACCCAAGAGTTCGGCACTGTAGAGAGCAGAACTCCCTTCTCTGGCCTTATATATCTCAATTGCAGGAGCAATGAGCCTACTTGTTGAGGTATGGTGCTCTCTAAGAATTGTCCCTGTTACCCTCTTATGGTTCAGGAGCATTTTTTGTATGTGGGTATTCCAGAGCATAGTATCAGAAATGCGGATGCCCGAGTAATTAAACGTGATGACCCTCTCTAGTGGGACAGAGTTCAGCACAGGTGGAGTGCTGAGGTTCATCGGGGGATTCAACACCAAGTACTTTATATTTTCAGAATTGATGACCAACCCTCCATTGTTGCAGAACAACTGAAAGCTATCTAGTAGGCTCTGGAGGCCCATCGGTGTATTGGAAATAAGGAGGTGCGTCAGATGGAATTAGTTGTAAGTGCTCAACGACCCCGTTCACATACAAAGAGAACAGGGTGGGGGCTAGGACACAGCCCTGGCGGACACCCCTGTTCACCGATATTCTGTCAGTTTTCTGTCCTTGGGGACCCCATCTTATTTGGGCATAATTACCCTCATGGAGACGCATCAAGATGTTAAGATGTTCTTTGGGACCCTCTGTTCAGCCAGTACCTGCCACAATCGCCCCTGTGGGGCCAGGTCAAAGGCAGTCTTTAGATCTTTAGATAGATAGATAAATAATAACATTTGCACTCATTTAATAACCAAAGACTCGGGAAGGTTTAAAACTCTTTATCTAAATTTCTTAAATGGTCATTATCCAAATAATAAACACCACAAGACTCTCAATAATGAAAATCAGAACCAGAATGTAACTATGCAAATGATGTATTAAACTGATTTCGATCAATTAGCAATAAGGGTAGGTAAGAAAAAGGGAACATGCTATATAATCAAACGATTTGAACAGTTACTTAAAGTACTCAAAATAATTTAGCAATTTTCATAGGGAAGGTGAGAAAAGGGAACATGCTAATCAAAAACGATTTGAGTATTTATTCAAAGGGAGGGTAAGAAAAAGGAACATGCTATTCATTAATTTTCTAGAAGATTTTAACTATAGGGTGGGTAAGAAAAGGGAATGTATATATATATATATTTAAAACTTTCACGTATTGGGAGGGTAAAGAGAAGGAACAAGAATATATGATGACAAACCCACACATTTTTATATTTACCTAGAATGGTGTGAAGACCAACCCTGGCCACGGGTCAGTTGAAAGACTGGAGAACGCCAATAAGTTGCAGTTGCCAGTAGGCCAGCTGGTGCAGATTAGAATCAGGACAGGGAAAACCAGATTTGGATCAAGATAGGACCACCAAAGGTTAAGACCGGCACCCGCAGTTCAGTTGCATCACCTGTGCTACTCCCTCTCTGCTGTTAATTTGGGTCATCGATTTCACCAACAAAGTGATTCGCCAGAACCTCAGCTTTCCAGACCCCGATTGGGTCAGCGAATCTTCTGACAGAGTGCTTCGCAGCCCTCTGTTTTTGGTCACCTATTGAGTATGTTGGGTCATTGACAGGTCAGCTATTCGGACAAGTCGGATAAATTAACTAACTAAGCCTCCCCTAGTTATACTGTTTTCTAGGTCAGTGTACCACCCCCCAATGTTGCAAGTGTAAGAATCCCCAATTTTGATTAAACAAAGAATGAGGAGAGGTCATCTAACCACACCAAGTTTTGATACCTCAGTGTTGAATATTAATTTAACGTTCCCGCCCATCAATATTTTTTCACGTGACATCTTTATTCCACCTAACAATGGAGAATGTATCATTAAATACATTGTAATACATTGGGCACAATTTAGCTTCCTCTAGCAGGGTTAAGGGTCAGCTTCCCAGGCGCATCCTGGCTGTGACTGTCTTTGGCTCTCATTCAATGACGAATGTTTTCAGCTTCTCTCTGGAGCTTGTTGTGCGCAGTAGGACTTTCAAAATGGAGTAATAACATCTCCCATGCCCAAATTTATCGTTTCATAAAAGAATAGAAAGAAACAGCTTTAGAGCACAGAATAAATGAATACACTCCATACCATGTATCTCTACTCTATGCCCGTTACTTTATTTTTAACTATAGCGTTAGGATTAGGCAGAACGAACAGCTTAGAAAAAGCAGCAGTGCAAGCTTCTCGCATGTGAGAACACATAGCAGCCCTATTAATACTAGTGCGCAGAAGTGAAAGATTCCCTTCAAAGCAAAGAATATGTCATGTCACGTGAGTGTGACAGACGCATGCGCAGTAGAAACCCTTGTGTAGCAGCAGCCATATTAGATGCAAGCGTATTACAGTTAGTAAAACACATAAGCAAGCTTCTCTCGGACACCCATTTAGAATTGTGTAGTCTAATATTAATAAGACAAACATGTTGATTAATGGATTAATGTTATTAGAGGTTCATGAATACAAGCAAGTCGTTTCACGTGTGAATCCTTGCTCAATCACTATGTGCTGCAGAACTGATGAACAGTGATTATGCAGGAGGATACATTCATTTTGATCAAAACTACATTGATGCTTAAATTGAGGCCTTGTTAATATGAAACACATTTTAACAAAACATAGCAAATTAGTTTCAAATGCAATAGCACCATGTCAGTGCAAACATGTGATTTCAAGAGTAAATCCATGTCCTGCAATAATTTTCCACTCCTTCCTTCCTATCCCACCAGGAGTGGACAGGAGCCAATGGAACGAAGGGGAAGCGGGACCAGTGGCGTATGAAGGCATTCCAGAAGAGCAGCAGTTGGTTCTGGAAGCGACGGAGCGGAGAGAGCAGCAACGAAGCGAGGAGGAGAACAATGTGAAGGAGGAGTACACAACGGACGGAGGACAACTTGAAGATTCAAGCACAGAAGTCGACCCTGATGTCACCCTCAAGCCAGGAGGAGCAGAGACCTGGTTCCAAGAGTGGTGGATGCCCCCGGAGGACGCTGACGAGCCGCCGCAACTCCGCAGAGTTGAGGCTATCGTGGTACTTGATATTGGAGGGGGTTAGGAAGTAACTGGTGACTACTGGGCTACTACAGGGAACTGTATATATGATCTTCATGTGTGTCAGTTTATCTCCATTGGTTGTATTACCACACAGACCCAAGTCGCGTTGTCATGGCGCACTCCTCTCACCCCACTGTATTTGGCACATCCATTTTTACCTTCTAGGAACTAAAGGCTTCCTAAATTAAGAGTGCTTAAACCCTATTAATCCCTTTTGTGCTCTCTCTTTCCCTCACCTTTTCCCATCTTAACACACGAAACATCACGCCTACAGGCGGCTTCTCCGTGTTTGTTTTGTAAAGCACAATGGGTGTATTTAGAACCCGGTGCATGGTTCTAAGTACGATTGTTAGAACAGAGGGACTTGCCACCGTCTCTCCTTTTCATTTCTTAAGATACCTGGGGGTGTCCAGCCACATCCAGAATCACCAACCAGCCAGGAAGAAGGTAACAAAGATCACAGGAGAGAAAGTATTCTACACCCTTCTTGCATTGTATTGTGGGATGTCTTCTTTGAATAAACCCAGACACAATTGATCTTCAAATTCTGCCATCTCGTTTTTCCTTTTGCCCATCCCTCTCACAATTAGAAACATGAATCAGCTGATAAATATTAGTTCAGACAACCACTGCAACTAGCTCTCCAAAGGATTCTGCTCAAGTCACATATTTTTAGAATGGTAGCCACTTTATTGAAGGACAACTGATTCTGCATTTACTGTAGGTTCAGATGACAACCCTGTTACAGTCAAAAGTTTCAGGTTCAAAACACAAGGGAGAAGAAATTGCAGGTAACATACACAACTGTGATTGTAAGAGCTCACCTAAATCTGAGATAAGGTCGTCATCCTTCCTTGGCAGTGTGCTCCACACAAACCCTACTGCCTCATACCTCTAAGCTTTTCGGCATACCCTGCTGTCCTAAGGCAAACAAATATATAAATTAGGCCCTAAGACTGCACTGAAGGAGCTCTTTCATATCCCCCATACAAAAGGAAATTTGTGGATCCACAGTGATTCCAGGACTTACCCACACTTAGGGGCTCATTATGATGGCGGACGGAAGTGCGACCGCAGCCCTGGAGTATGCGGAAAAAGACGTTTTTGTGTCCGCCTGCCGCGGTCACTCCGTCCGCCATATCAGGATAGGAAAGAGTGTCAAAATTCCGTCCGCGACGGAAGAGCACGCACCGCTGCCCAACTACACCCGACCACGCGGCGGACGTAACCAATCCAGAGACTCCGCCGTACGGACTGACGTCTACGACTGTCCCCCAAATCAAGATGGTGGAAAATACACATGAAAACAGCTGCGGAAAAACAACCTTCCTAAACACGGCGGATTCCCCACAGCGAAGATACCATACATAGCAGAGATACCCACCACAAGCTGCTCGCCGTCATGGACCCAGCACTACACGCTTACCCGATACTCTTCGCGATCCACCACATGCAAGTCTTGACCAACTATGGACGACGACGCAGGTATGCTACTAACCATTCGCTGTCTGGAGGGGAGTACCTGCCAGGGTCGTGACATTGGGAGGGGGAGTGTCATGTTTCAGAAACCACTGATTTGAAGCAAATACAAATACACTACTGGAGTACACAAGCAGGAATGACAACGACAAACCACGACACATGATTGACTTGCTTTATTACACATAATAGGGGTATAGTCACAGTGTATGCTTGAGCATGGGCATTCTGGGCACCAGAGCAGGTACATCAGAGGCAGCACATGAGGGCAGACTGCAGTATCATAACAGCAACAGGGCATTGTGGCCAACAGAGCAGGGACATCAGAGGCAGCACATGAGAGGGGCTAAGTGCATCAACAGTCCATTGCACTGAACAGGTACATTAGAGGCAGCACCTGAGTGGGGCTAAGTGCATCAACAGTCCATTGCACTGAACAGGTACATCAGAGGCAGCACATGAGGGCAGACAGCAGTATCAGAACAGCAACAGGGCATTGTGGCCAACAAAGCAGGGACATCAGAGGCAGCACATGAGAGGGGCTAAGTGCATCAACAGTCCATGGCATCGAACAGGTACATCAGAGGCAGCACATGAGAGGGGCTAAGTGCATCAACAGTCCATGGCATCGAACAGGTACATCAGAGGCAGCACATGAGAGGGGCTAAGTGCATCAACAGTCCATTGCACTGAACAGGTACATCAGAGGCAGCACATGAGGGCAGACTGCAGTATCAGAACAGCAACAGGGCATTGTGGCCAACAGAGCAGGGACATCAGAGGCAGCACATGAGAGCAGACTGCAGTATCAGAACAGCAACAGGGCATTGTGGCCAACAGAGCAGGTACATCAGAGGCAGCACATGAGGGCAGACAGCAGTATCAGAACAACAACAGGGCATTGTGGGCACCAGAGCAGGTACATCAGAGGCAGCACATGAGGGCAGACAGCAGTATCAGAACAGCAACAGGGCATTGTGGCCAACAGAGCAGGGACATCAGAGGCAGCACATGAGAGGGGCTAAGTGCATCAACAGTCCATGGCATCCAACAGGTACATCAGAGGCAGCACAAGTACATGGTGCAAGGTACCCCTCACAAGGACAAGGACAATGCCAAAGTCGTTTACATGGACAATATACACACCACCTCCAAATAGATGTGAGTGAAGTCAAACACACCGCACATCACGGAGCACTTGGACTGCCTGAAGTACCTGCCCCTAAGACACTGGTAGCACCAGAAACTGGAGTGTGAGACACAGCCACAGCCCTAGTGACTGACAAATGAGCCGCAGACCCAGACACACTGCCAGCACCAGAACCAGGAGTGTGACACACAGCCACTGATGTAATGACTGACACATGAGCCATAGACCCAGACACACTGCCAGTACCAGACATAGGAGTGTGCGACACAGCCACAGCTCTAGTGACTGACACATGAGCCATAGACCCAGACAGACTGCCAGTACCAGACATAGGAGTGTGCGACACAGCCACAGCTCTAGTGACTGAAACATGAGCCATAGACCCAGACACACTGCCAGCACCAGACATAGGAGTGTGCGACACAGCCACAGCTCTAGTGACTGACACATGAGCCATAGACCCAGACAGACTGCCAGCACCAGAACCAGGAGTGTGACACACAGCCACAGCTCTAGTAACTGACACATGAGCCATAGACCCAGACAGACTGCCAGCACCAGAACCAGGAGTGTGACACACAGGCACAGCTCTAGTGACCGACACATGTGCCATCGACCCAAACACACTGCCAGCACCAGAAACAGGAGAGGGCACAACTGAGACAGTGCCACAACATGATGCATGACAGCAGACAACAGACACAGTGCCACTATCTGACAACTGAGAGTGAACCTCTGATGCGCCACTGAGAACACCGGATTGATGAGCCACAGGGCTGTTTGGGCCAGGTGGCAGGGTGGCTCTGGGAGCTGGGGATAGCAGTGCTTGAGCCACATCAGTGTGGCCAGGTGTCAATGGTGTGTGTCTACGTTTCTTTGGGATATGTGAGGTCACCCTGGACATGACAGGACTGGCAAGTGGTGCGGACTCCAATGAAACATCACCCACCAAAGGTGGAGCATCTGCTGCTGGGGCTTTGCTCTCTGGGGATGTGCTGGACCCTGCTTGTCATTTGCTGTGTGCCTGCCGCGTGGACTCAGCATCATGTGTAATGGGGGATGCAACAACAGGTGACTCCTTCCTCAGCTTCTGACGGGCCAGGATTGGAGTGGAGGTATGTGGGTACTCCACCGTGGAGACATCTGTTTTCCGTTCCTTCAACAACATCAGCCTCAGTGCAGCCAGGGGTGATGTAGGCCTGTCCTTGATTGCGCCAGTGTCTATGGGAGAAGCCTTGTCCCTTGGATGTGCCTTGTCCGTAGGAGGAGTCTCTGGACTTTCCCTGTTCCCTGGACGGTGCCCTGTTCCTGGCAGCAGACTTGTCGTCTGTGGTGTACCTGTCTCCAGAAGATACCTTCTCCCTGTGTGTGTCCCTGCCCTTGGGAGTGGCCCCATCCTTAGTAGTGTCCCTGTCCTTGGGAGTGTCCGTGCTCTTTTGATGTGCCCTTGTCTTTGGACAGTCCTTATCCCTGCCCTTGGGAGTGGCCCCTTCCTTAGTAGTGTCCCTGTCCTTGGGAGTGTCCCTGCTCTTTTTTTTTTAAACCTTTATTGTACCTTCATTGCAATTACACAGCAAGTCGCCTACAACCCTGAGGGGCCGGCCGCTAAAATAGAAGGAATAACAGTGACAGCCCTGCGGAAATGAAGTCCTTACATAAAAGAAGCTACAGTAGTGAAAAGGCTCATCACGAAACTAATTGAAGGTCATTAGTCAAAATCACATTTCAAAATAAATGAGGTTTTCATTTTTTGTTTTTGTTTTGAAAAAACCCCCCAAAAAAACAAACAGGAAATCACATTGCGATCATTGAGATAACATTGCAGGTTAGCTGTATGAAAGATCCTTAGGACAGTATAGGTTGACATGTGTTATCTAGGGATCTCATGCGGAACAGGGAAGGGCTGTCCACCCCCCACACCTTTATCCAAATGTTGTCCCCATCTCTTCTTCCCCCCTTCAATCCAACCCTTCCTCATCATCCGATTCCAACGGATCATCCTCTGGCAGCGGATCGCAGATGTCGCCACGGTACACATTCCATGGGGACCACACCTTATTCCACTTGCCTGGACATGCACGGCTCAAGTACACCGCCCTTTCAGTTATCATTGTTCTGTCCATATTCATGCACCACTGTGACTTTGTTGGAAGTTCCACCGCCCCCCAACGCTGTGCAATATCCCGCTTTGCCACAATCATTCCTAACGTTACCCAAAGTCGACCATGTCTGGGCAGATCTGTCGGTTCCCACACGTTTAGGAGACACCGCCTTGGCTCTGGGAGGATCGAGATCTCTAGTGCCTGGGATACAGTACGCAGAACCTGCCGCCAGTAATTTTGTATGTGTGGGCAGTCCCAAAACGTATGGAAAAAGGTGCCCTCTTCCCCACAGCCGCGCAGACAAAAAGGGTGTGGTGTCTGTGGATGCGGTGTAGCAGTGTTCTTGTGTAGTATACCCTGTGAAGAACCTTCAACTGGACAAGTCTCAGTCTAGCCGAGATGCCCACCTCCTTTGGAGACGCCAGAGCCTCATTCCACTCGTGTTCGTCTAGGGCGCCCACCTCTTGTTCCCACCTCTTCTTCAGGGGAGCCAAAGGATCTGGCGAGTTGTTCATGAGCTTACGGTATGTCAGTGAAGTTGCTTTTTCCACCATAAAATCAGTCAGGAGGCGATCCTCTAGCGGGGAGGACTCAGGAAGAGTCGACCCAGAGGGGATGGCCGAGAGCAGGACATGACGGATCTGTACGTATCGGTATGATTCGTGTGGCCCCAGGTCATATATTTCCCTCAGGCGGGTGAATGAAATAACGTCACCCCTTTCCCACATGTCACCCACCGTGGATATGCCGATGGAATCCCAGAGGGAGAAACCCTTGCTGTTTCTCAAGGTGCCCAAGGCGCGTGCATCCCAGAGCGGGGTGAGTTTGGTGACTTTCCCCTTCCAGCCTAACGCAGCTGTCGCCGCGTGCCAGGTTTCCACAGTGAGTTTAGTGGGCCCTGAGAGGAGTCTCAGTTTTCTCCGGTCGTAGAGTGGGGCAAGTATGTTGTTAGTGCCCAGCTGCGCCCTGTCTGCTTGAAATGCCGGATCAGACTGCGGGGCGTGCAGCCATTGGTTAATGGGCCTAAGTTGTGCTGCCCAGCCCCTGCAGAGTTTAGCTTGAGCAATACGTGCCGGTCGATTGCCCCACAATAGCCCCGAAACCACCGCTGCAACCTTCCTGAAGTATCCCGCTGCCACCGAAAAGGGCGTATTATCCAGGATATACAGAAAACGGGGCAGCCATTTCATATTGTACAATGCTGCTTTCCCCAGCATAGTCAGTGGCAACCCCGCCCAGAAGTTGGCGTCTTGCTTGAGGCGCTCCAGTGGTGGCACTAAATTTAGTCTCTTATATTCTAATGGGTCCCTCGTAACATAGATCCCTAAATATTTAAAGGAGGAACCAGCCAGTCTCAAAGGGCAGTCCGGTCCGAGCGTCGGGATCTGGCCTGTCAGTACGTACATCTCCGATTTGCTCCAATTTATGGTGTAACCAGAAACCTTTCCATGCTCGTCGCACAGGTTCAAAAGAGCTGGTATTCCATGCTCGGGATCCGTTAAATACACCAGCATGTCATCCGCATAGAGGGACAGGCGGTCTTCCCATCCCTTCTTCCATTGTATCCCCTTGAGCAAGGGAGTTTGTCTTATGCGATTAGCCAGAGGTTCCAGGGTAAGCGCAAAGAGCAAGGGAGACAGCGGGCAGCCTTGCCGGGTGCCCCTCCCAAGAGGAAACGTGCGCGAAATGTGGCCATTTGCTACTACGTGTGCCACAGGCGCCGCGTAGAGTAGCTTAATCCATGATATGAAGTTCGGGCCAAAGCCCATGCGGCATAACACCTCAAAAAGGTAGACCCACTCCACCAGGTCGAAAGCCATCTTCGCGTCCAGGGCCAATATAACTGCGCTGTCACTAATCTGGTCTGCTCTCGCCAGCACCCCATGAACCCTACGAAGATTTAGCGCAGTGTTTCTATGAGGCATAAACCTCGATTGATCTGGGTGGATAAGATCAGGCAGGTGAGGTAGCAGCCGGTTGGCCAGAAGTTTCGCCAAGATTTTACTTTCTGCATTCAGTAGGGAGATTGGGCGGTAAGAGGAGCATTCATCCTGAGGCTTGCCGGGTTTCGGTATAGCCACAATCGTGGCCGTTCGCTGGTCCAGTGGGAGCAGCCCCTTCCCTCGGCATTCCTCGTACATGTTGAGTAAGTAAGGACAAAGATCCTCAGATCGTGCTTGATACCATTCCACCGGAATGCCGTTTGGACCGAGGGCCTTTCCAGGCTTGAGCGCCCCTATAGCAATCCGTATTTCGTCGGCAGTTAATGCCGCATCCAGGTCGGCCATTGCCTCCGGTTGCAGAATCGGGATATCTAGTCCGCTTAGTGCACTCTGGGCCATTATCAAGGTCACCTCCCTCTCGGGGGTATACACCCTCTCGAAGTGGGCCACCAGCGCCTCCACTACCTGTTCAGGGTTAGTTAGCATCGTACCATTCCCATCCCTCACCTGTTGAATCCCTCTGGAGCTACCCCCTCTCTTGTCAAGCCAGGCCAACATCTTACCCGCCTTATCGCCCACATCATACACTCGATTCTGTGTATCAGTGATATGTCCCTGTACTGTGAGGCGTGCATAGTCCGTGTATAGTCGCTGTTGGAGTGCAAGTTTATGTGCCGTGTCCTCTGTAGGGTTAGCCTCGTGTATAGTTGTGGCTGTGCGCAGTTGGAGCTCAAGGGTAGACTGTTCAGCTGTTTGTTCTTTCCTATGGGCCCCAATGGAGCTTATATCCTGCCCCCTTAGCACCGTTTTGTAGGCCTCTCAGAGAACCTCGGCGGATGCCACAGTTGACACATTCTCAACAAAGTATTGCTCCGTGGTCCTCTGAAGAGCCTTCCTGATTTTCAGGACTTTAAGGTAAGATGCCTGAATAGGGTATATGCGGCGACGCGACTTTGTCTGGGTGGAAATGGTGAGAGTTACCGGAGAGTGATCTGAAATGCCTCGGGGGTGTATGTCCACAGTGTCTACTCGCTGTATCCCCTCCCCCAACGCCAGAAAATAATCAATGCGGGAGAGACTGTTGTGGACTGTGGAGTGGAACGTGTACTGTCTGACCTGAGGGTGAACATGACACCAGATATCTACCAATCCCAGTGCTTCTAGGAACCGCTGGAACCGGGAGGGTCCCCCCGGCGAAGCAGTCACCGGAAACCTATCGAGCTGTGGATCCGCCGCTGCGTTAAAATCCCCACCCAAAATTACATCACTGTCGGGGAGAGATAACAAAAAATCACCCAGGGCTGGAAGCATTACTGAATGGAGGGACGGCGGGACATATACAGAAGCCACTGTCAAGGGACGACCGTCCCACTGCCCCACCACCGCCGCGAAGCAACCCTGACTATCGGTTTTCGTACTCAGTGGAATAAAGTGTGAGGACTTTTTAATCAGGACACCCGTGCCCCGCGAACCCGATGAAAATTCCGAATGTACAATCATCCTATACCCCCTCCTATCCAAGGCCTTAGTAGCCCCTCCCACCAAGTGAGTTTCTTGCAGGAGTGCTAGTTGGGGTTTATGCCGTTTCAACTCGGTGAGTACTAGGCCACGTTTCACCTTGTCCCCTAGGCCCCTTACGTTCCAGGAAAGTATTCGAAGGGCGGAACCACCAGACCGCGCCCCATCCTGCCCCGCGGCATTGAGTTGTTCATCCGCCATTTTCAATCACACTACCACACATGAATCTTCTAGAAAGAACCAATCGTACCTGCAATAACACCATTTTGGCAGCAACACACAGTTCAGTGCTTGATCGACTTAGTGAATTTCCATTGAGAACGAACCAACCCCCCCCTCCCTTCCCACCCTGCCTCCCTGCTTAACGGACCTACAACTGCCCGCCACCCCAACTTAGCAGAGCGCTTAACCCATCCCACAAACAGAGTACTTGCACGTCGGGGGAGAGTGTCCCCCAAAGCAGGCGGCTCCCTTGCTGCCCTCGGGATGCCCAGGCCGGCATCCACTAACGACGTAGTTGAGTAACCAGAGTGGGAAGAAGTCTAAGTCCAAACATTCCACGGCCTGCTGACCTTATTTGCCCCCTGCAGCTCCGGACAAATCTTGTGTCGGCGATGCACTCGCACTCCTTCCAGCCGAAGTCTGTGAGCCGGGCCGGCTGTCGTTTTGGTGCCTGTTGCGCTGTCGGCCAGACGTGCGATCCAATGTGCGCCAGCCCTCCAGCCAGTCCCTTGCTGTCTCGGGGGAGTCAAAAAACCAAACCTTCTTGTCGGCCACCACCCGTAGCCGGGCCAGGTATAGCATAGAATACGGCAATTCCTGTTCACGTAATGTTTTCTTCACTTCCAGAAAAGTTCTCCTCCGTCTCGTAACCTCCACTGTATAGTCCGGAAAAAAAGATATCCGTGAGTTTTGGATCTGGATGGGTGGTGCCACCCTGGCCGCCTGTAGGATCGTATCACGGTCCCTAAAGTTAAAGAGTCTCGCCAGGATCGGGCGCAGGAGGGCCCCCGGCTTAGGTGTTCCTCCGGGTACCCTGTGGGCTCATTCAACCGTGAAGAAGTTAGAGAGCCCCTTGGGGGCCAGCTGATTTTTTATCAAATCCTCCACATACAGGTCCATGGCCCCTTTGGTTTCAGATTCCGGGACCCCCAAAATGCGGACGTTATTCCGCCTGGAGCGTCCTTCATGGTCGTCCAGTTTGTCTTTGAGCAGTTTATTATCAGCCTGCAGCTTCTCCATTGCGACCTGTAGATCTGAGACATCCTCCACTGTTGCGTGTTTATCTAGGTTCCTGATCGATACTGTGACCTTATGCCCCTATTCGGCTATAAATCCATTTATTCCCTATATTGGCATAACCGTTCAAGTGCGATTTTCAGAAAAGTCATCTCTGGCCTCACACGAACAGAGTCACATTCCAGCATAGCTCTCTGCCACTTCCTTTGCGACCAATTAGTGCAATGACAGAGCAGAAGTCACTATCTGATATTCCTAGATTAACACTCCGAGTTCTTCAACAAGATAAAAACTCAGCAAACCTGGAAATCCCCGCTTGCTGTGTTTTGATTAGTAATGGAACTCTAATGAGCAACTGATAACTATCACTTCCTAGTGACATCTTTAATTGACGTCTTATGTCCAGCAAACTTGCGTCAAACCCGGCACCTGTCAGGTATAAATATTACCAACGCTGCCTTAAGCAATGAGCTACTGTTGCTGATGCTAGCTGCCTGCAAGACCCCGTGTTGGTGAATCTAGCACTCTGTCGCTGCAGCCTGCTGTCCCTGTGGTGGTGAAGCTACTGATACCATTATCGCTGCTAAAGCGCGAACGATGGTGCAGTACGCTTAGGAGCTGAACAGCCGTCCCTCTGCGAAGACATCCAGCAGATTCCAGCTGCCCGCGGACGCTGTCCCCCCTCCTTCCTCGACGCGCTGAAGAGACCCGCTGCCTTTCTCCTGCAGAGAAATCCAGCCCCGGCGTTTCCGGTCTACCCTCGCGGGTGACTGGGATATCGAGAGTGACCCCTGAAGGAGATACCAATCCTCCATCATTCTATTCAGAGGTATGGTGTTGACTAAACCCTTAGACGAGAATTCTTGAAACAAACCTTGGCAAAACCAACTTAACTTAAAGCTACTTACTTACTCCCCTTCCACGTGTTAGGCTTAGGTCAGGCACACTGGGGTAGGCATAGTTAGAAGCACCAGTTGAGTATTTTAGCCTAATGTATATATGACTGTATATATGTTTTATTACTTTTAAACCATTGTATGGCTAAGAAACCATATCAATGCTTTTACAGTTCTATTTCACAATCCTTATCTTACTGTACGTACTTTTTATAATAACAAGTCTTGCTATTGTGGCAATACATTTCTCTTGTACAAGAAGAAAGACTGTTCAATAAATGTTAACTTTTATTGACAAACGCCCGTCTCTCTATTCTCTACATCTCGTGAAAGTAAACTGCACTAGACTGACTGAGTGAAATACATGTCTATTGTTTCACACGACCCTAGAGATTGACTCTTGATCTGAGGAGCAAAGTTGTCATGTTGCACGGTTGTTGGAAAGCTGAATCCCTTCTTGTCTGTGCCAAGGAAGCTGATCACTTCCTATGCAGAGAAGAAAGTTTCCAGTGACCTCTGAGCTAGTTGGTAACACAACCCAATTAAGTTTAGCATAGTCAGTGGAGGCCTGGAATATCCGCAGTTCCACGTCGATACTACTGTTTATGTTATTCCAATGCGCAGGGCCTAGTGGGAAACTAGGAACTACACTACACCACCAGCGATTTAGCTACCACTTCCACCTGCTTCACTCTTTCACTCATCTTCTGGAGGTCTGCTCGTATCAGGGTCACCTCGGTAGCAGTCGCGCCCACCGTTGCTTGTACCTGCGCCAGGGATTGTAAGACATCTTCCAGGGTAGCCTTCTTAGCCCCTTCACCTTCCGTGCCTTTACCCACAGATTTGCGCTGCTCCGACTGGGAGAGTGTCTGTTTATCATAGGCGAATTTATCGAGCTTAGCCTGAGTGGTGGTTTGTTGGAGACCCTTCCCCGCCATTGTGGCCGCCGTCGGTGCACTCCCGGATGGGTAGTCAGGCCGCCCTTGTTCAGCGGCGCCTAGGCTTCGTGGCAGGCAGACACACCAGTTGTAGTTTGTGAGTCACTAATGGCGTCTGGGCCCGTCAGCAGTGAGATGTAAGATGGCGGCGACTACGCAGTAACTTTCGAACTTCAGTTACAATTATCGCCGCTGTTATCCACTGTATTGCCTTGACGTCGGAGAGATAGAGCCAGCATTCGAGTGACCGTGAGGGCTCTGCCAGTTAGAAGTCCCGCTGGCGGCGGTCTGTGGCTGCTGCGGGCACTTCCGCTCGGCCGCGCCGGCGATGGTCCACTTCTGCCCGGATAGGAATCAACGCAGCCACCGCGGCTGCACTCGTGCCACCAGGCGACACTCTGAGAAAAGTTGAAGTAGTTCCTTCCTCCCGTTCCCGGGGCTTAAACGCACCCAAATTTCTCCTGCAGCCGTCGTCCGGTCACCGGACCCGGGGCACCCCTTCTGGGGTCGTTATTGAGCGGATAGGCATGCGGATTGATGCGGGAAGCCGCCTCGCTACGGGAGCCTCTCTAGTTTGCTGCCGCCATCATCGGCTGCTAGCCACGCCCCCTCCGTCCCTGCTCTTTTTAGGTGCCTTTGTCTTTGGACTGTCCTTGTCCCTGCCCTTGGGAGTGGCCCCTTCCTTAGTAGTGTCCCTGTTCTTTGGAGTGTCCCTGCTCTTTTGATGTGCCTTAGTATTTGGACAGTCCTTGTCCCTGCCCTTTGGAGTGGCCCCATCCTTAGTAGTGTCCCTGTCCTTGGGAGTGTCCCTGCTCTTTTGATGTGCCTTAGTCTTTGGACAGTCCTTGTCCCTGCCCTTGGGAGTGGCCCCTTCCTTAGTAGTGTCCCTGTCCTTGGGAGTGTCCCTGCTCTTCAGAGGTGTCTTCGTCTTTGGACTGTCCTTGTCCAAGGGAGTGTCCATGGACTTGTGAGTATCACTTGCCTTGGGAGTACCTTTTGTGTGGGATGCCTGTGTAGCATGTGAAGGCATTTCCCCCAACACCACTTGTAGATCCTGTGTGTGAACTCCAGTGTATCTGAGCAGGAGAAGTTAAGAACGGCGCACAGCTTGTGGTAGCGTGTAGAAGTTTGTGGAGAAGGTGAAGTAAATTAATCAATTTAAGGTGCTCCTTACAGGTGACGCAACTGTTCAAGTGCGTCAAATGATTATGGGGTTGAGTGCGCTACTGGGGTGTAAGCGCATCCCTGTGGTGGGCACACTTGTATGGAACTGTGTGTCACCTAACAACACAGTGGATTCCAAAAGATGTTCAAATAAAGTTCCAAAAAACTTTCAAAGTTTTCGTAGTTTAATTAGCATTTTCATCAATGTGTCTCATATTTTCTTCATATGAATGAATAAACAATCGTTGTTTTCATCATCAATCATGAAAAAAGCTCCAATGCATTTCGGACATGCCGTCCTTTTTCAAGGAGCACTGCAACAAAGGATATACGAAAATCGAATCAATGTGGATACTTAAAATGACATTTAACACAACAAGGTAACTACACTTGGATGCGTGGGGTAAACAAGGAAATTGTGAACATGCAGTTACTAAATGCAAACAGCAAAACGGGATAAGGCACTTCTTGATGTACCTTATCCCGTTTTGCTGTTTGCATTTAGTAACTGCATGTTCACAATTTCCTTGTTTACCCCACTCGCCTTTAATCATAACACCTTTCCAAGATGGCCCCGTTTTTGTACACCCTTTGAATTAACCCCTCTTTCATTTCCATCACTTCACCTCCGTTATGTCAAAACTCCGCTTCCACTTCGCGAAGGCTGTCTCAACCTGAACCGGAACTTCACGCTTCCTAACTTGCATTTCACTAAGTAAGTCTCCGCCTGTCTAAAACCCTCCACCCTAATCCCGCATGCTCCTACGAGCCGCTCCTTATGTTATTTTACCCTGTTTGACCGACTCACGTTGCACTTCGCATGTTTGTTTAAGATCGGGAACATCATTATTTGAGCAACAGCGTTAACCCTGTTTATTTTTCTCGAGTCCGAAGCACGGACGTCACTTCCAATCTAGGCTACCTTTAATCTTCACAAACGGGTGATTCTTTCTCCTTTAAACCACATCTTAGTCCCTATCACATGGGCGCATGAGGTTGTTTTTCACAGATCCACGCATCCAAGTGCAGTTACCTTGTTGTGTTAAATGTCATTTTAAGTATCCACATTGATTCGATTTTCGTATATCCTTTGTTGCAGTGCCCCTTGAAAAAGGACGGCATGTCCGAAATGCATTGGAGCTTTTTTCATGATTGATGATGAAAACAACGATTGTTTATTCATTCATATGAAGAAAATATGAGACACATTGATGAAAATGCTAATTAAACTACGAAAACTTTGAAAGTTTTTTGGAACTTTATTTGAACATCTTTTGGAATCCACTGTGTTGTTAGGTGACACACAGTTCCATACAAGTGTGCCCACCACAGGGATGCGCTTACACCCCAGTAGCGCACTCAACCCCATAACTCCAGTGTATCTGACATTGTTTTTGTGAACAGATTTTGCTGACCTAGGGGATGGTGTCTGTGTCCTCCGTGCCCTCTGTCGCTGCTTCTAGTGCAATAACCTGTATTTGAGTCCTGGTCAGAATATTCACTCCTCCCTGAGACATCCAGTGGTGAAGATGTGGGAACAGAAGTAGAACCCTGTCCATGCGACTGTACAATGGCAGACGACACACTGCTTGCCAATGAATGAACTGTCCTGTGTAGACCAGCAACATCGCCATGCATCCCTTCCATGAATGCCACCACCTGCCCCAACTTCCTATTGTGGTCTTGGAATGCATTGATCATATTGGTCTGACACACACACAGCTGTCGCAGCAGATAAAACAGCCTCAGCACAAAGTGCATTTTGGGTCACCGGGGCAGGGGCAGCGATGCCTGCACCGAAGGCCACTCTGCTCCCCCTACTTCTGCGTGCACGAGCAGTACTTGGTACAGGTGGCGGCAGTGTGGGCCCTGTGTGCTGTGTCCCGATCGAAGGTGTTGATTGCCCACTCCCAGTCTGTGACAACAGTGCTGACTCACCGACACTGTCGGAAGATGAGGACGATGGTGTCTCGACATGCGAGTCCTCAGGGACGGTCCTGTCCCCCTCTCCGGGGCTGCCCTCTTCTGTGTCAGTCTGCGTGTGCGTGAAGTCAGATCCAGATGCATTGCCACCACTTATCTCCGCCGTCTGTGGCTGAGTGCCCTCTGCCAAAGCTGAAATGCACAGAAAAGAGGTGTAAGTAATGGGCACACTCAGGTACAGAAGGACACGAAATCCCTAATTCCATTGCTGACAAAACACATCTAGCCACCATCCTGCACACGGCCCACCCCTACCAGTCATCCTCACATGAAATAACCGGTGGTGGCCGTGAAACATGTACAGCATGCGGGCATAGCAGGAGCATGTAGATCTGCACACATGTCTTGCCATGGGTCCACAGACCTCTACAGCATGTGCTTCAACACTCAACTACTAAGCAAGTGGCGTGTCAACATGCCGGACCTGGATGTCAAATTACACTCCGCCAATGGCACCAACATGGCATTGCTGCGATACATACACACCACGGAAGTCACTACTGTGTCTGAGCACCAATACATGATTGCACTCCCAAGTAACATACACAGACAGTCTGCTTACCGGTAGTTTGCTGTTGATCCACACTCAGCCGGTCGGACAGGTCAGGATGCGTCACAGCAATGATACGGTGCATGAGAGGGGTCATGGAGCGTCGGGCCAGACATGGCGTTCTTGGAATCATCCCCAGTGTCATCTCCGCTACATTCTTGCTCAGCCTGGAAATGTCGTCCCAGCGTTTGTGGCAGTGTGTGTGTCGTCTATTGCACACCCTCACTGCCCGTACATCACGTGCTATGCTCCTCCACACGGCCTTGCGAAGGTTCAGCTTCACCTACCATGATGGGAGACAAGAGGATAACGTTTGTGGACAGTATGACATGCACATACTACGTAGATAGACGTACCTACATCCAGCCATGCCCTGCACAACACATGTCAAGGTCCCACAGCATACCGGCAGCCCGACATAAGACAGGAGCCACTGACCACCTCAGGGCCAACAACATGTACATCACTGCACTTACCACCTGTCCTGGTGCACCGTACAGCTGTTCGTAGTGGCTGAGCACACGTCCCACGAGAACATCTAGTTCCGCTGCGGTGAAGGGACGAGACCGGATCTCTTGCACTCTCTGCATGGTAAGGTCCTGGACTGTGGCACTACAGCAGCAGTCGGTGGTCAGCTCAGCAGCAGGAGTTCGAGGTGATGGTCACAGGCAGCAGTCGGTGGTCAGCTCAGCAGCAGGAGGTCGAGGTGATGGTCACAGGCAGCAGTCGGTGGTCAGCTCAGCAGCAGGAGGTCGAGGTGATGGTCACAGGCAGCAGTCAGTGGTCAGCTCAGCAGCAGGAGGTCGAGGTGATGGTCACAGGCAGCACTGGTTCACAGCGTTGAATGTGTGCTTTGGGAAATCACACATATATAGGGCCCTGAGCCCATGTCAGTGGCATACGTCGGCAGCAATTGGTCACCCCTGGATGCGTGTTTGTAAAATGGCCAATGACTGGCCCTGGTGTTGCAGTGCCCTGCTTCCGCTACTTTCGATTGGGCATACGCAGGCCGCGTTCCCTCTTCCCATTGGCTGCATGTGCACGGACCGTCACGGTCACACATCGGCAGCCGCATGTGCAAGCTTCCGGGACGGATGCTTCTTTTGCAACAATGTTCAACCACTGGCGCCACCATGGCGGTGCACGTATTCCGCGGGGGAGGTGCAGGCCAACACATCCTCCAGATGATGTCAATGGACATGACAGTTCATGACCCCCCTTACAGTCACATTGCATCATCCACCGTACACCGGCCGGCCCAGCACGGCCCAGGACCGCCGTGCCAGGCCCCGTTCACAACCGCCGTGCCAGGCCAGGTCCAGGACCGCCGTGCCAAGCATGTGACCCACGGCCTGCACAGCCCCGTCCACAACCGCGGTGCCATGCCCGGCCCAGGACCGCCTTCAAGTGACCTAATCCTGTATTTCCCTGGGTGTCTAGTTTTCAAAAATGTATAGGTTTGCTAAGTTTCCCTAGGTGCCGGCAGATCTAGAGTTCAAAAGCTACAGCTAGGCACTTTACCAAAAAAGGGTAATTTTTCACTGTGACATTGTGGTGTGTCCACGTTGCTTTTTGCTCCGTTTCCTGTTGCGGGCTCTAGGCCTACCCACACTAGTGAGGAACTGTTTTCGTCAGAAGATTTTGGGGAATGCGGGATGAATGGAAATTTGTGGATCCACACAGATTCCAGAACTTACCACTACAGAACTGTGAGGAAAAAAGGGGTATTTTTGACATTTTTTAGGTTTGCAAGGGATTCTGGGTAACAGAACCTGGTGAGAGGCAGTCAAGTCACCCTATCCGTGATTCTCCTGGATGCCTAGATTTAAAAAATGTATAGGTTTGCTAGGTTTCCCTAAGTGCCGGCAGATCAAGGGTTAAAAAACTATAGCTAGGCACTTTGCCAAAAAAGGGTCATTTTTCACTGTGAAATTGTTGTGTGTCCACGTTGAAATTTGCGCCATTTCCTGTCCCGGGCACTAGGCTTACCCAGACAAGTTAAGTACCGTTTTTCTTAGAAGACTTTGGGGATTGCGGGGTGGCTGGAAATGTGTGGATCAACGCAGATTCCAGAGCTTTCCACCACAGAAATGTGAGGAAAATGTGCTTTTTTTTACAATTTTTTAGGTTTCCAAGGATTTCTGGGTAACAGAACCTGATGAGACGCAGTTAAGTCACTCCATCCTGATTTCCTGGGGTGTCTAGTTTTCTAAAATGTATATGTTTGCTAGGTTCCCCTAGGGTACCAGCAGAGCTAGGGTTAAAAAACTACAGCTAGGTACTTTGCCAAAACAGGATCATTTTTCACAGAGAAATTGTGGTGTGTCTATGTTGCGTTTTGCGCTGTTCCTGTTGAGACCACTAGGCCTGGCCACACAATTGAGGTACAATTTTTCTTGGAAGACGTTGGGAAATGAGGGGTGGGTGGACATTTGTCGATCCACGCAGATTCCAGAACTTTCCACAACAGAAATATAAGGAAAATGTGTTTTTTTGACAAATATTTAGGTTTGCAAGCGATTCTGAGTAGCAGAACCTTGTGACGGGCAGTCAAGTCACCCCATCCTGGATTCCTCTCGGTGTCTAGTTTTTAAAAATTTATAGGTTTACCTAGGTTTCCCTTGGTGCCGGCAGAGCTAGGGTTCAAAAACTACAGCTAGGCACTTTGCAAAAAAAGGGTAATTTTTCATTGTGAAAATGTGGTCACGTTGCGTTGTGAGCCGTTTCCTGTTGTGGACACTAAGTGGGGTATCATTTTTATCGGGATACTTAGTGTAATTCAGATTTGTAAAGCAACTGCTATTACCTTTCGACTTTTGATGCATTTCTGCATTCCAAATGAAAGACAATATGTAAAAAAGAAGTGATTTTAAAAATGATTTATAATTCTCCTGCTAGTATGAGTATTCCCAATTTCGGAAATGTGCAAATATCTACTGTTTCTAAACTCTATATTTTGTTCCAATTTCAGAAATACATAGGAGTCTTTCCGACCGATTTTTCCATGTATACATTTTCCCAGAATAATTACTATATACCCGGTACATAATAAAAAAACATTGCAAGTCGCTGCTTAGTTTTTTGCTCTGGGTTCGTCGGGTTCTTGGTGAACGTACAAGTCCTATAAATCACCACAACCAGTAAGGTCCAGCGGATGTAACGGTATATTGCTCTCAAGGAGTTGTCATAATTAGAAGAAGTTACATGTGAAAACGTTGACATAAAAGGCTGGTTTTTCAACTAATTTTCAATGTTTCCCCTATTTAACGGTTAGTTCTATAAAAAAACCTTAAAGGATCTACACAAATTACCCCTTGCTAAATTCAGAATTTTGTCTTTTTTCCCAAAATGTATAGCTTGCCTGGATCCATTATTGCTGGCATACCCATTTCTACCATTAACTGGAAGGAGGTTGAAAGCACAAAAAATAGCAAAAATAGGCAATGTCCCAAAAAAATGTCAAAACTATGTAAAAAATGTTGGTTTTCTGACAAAAGTCCGCTTATCCCTGAAAGCTGGGAAGATGGCGATTTCAGCACCACAAACCCTTTTTTATACCATTTGCAGGGAAAAAACAGATGCTTTCATCTGTAGCCCTTTTTTTGCATTTTTCCCATTGATGTTGGAAAAAAAGGACGCAAATTTGGCGAGAATACCTTATATGGTCAAAAAGTTACAGGGGCCTAAGCTCAAACTACCCCAAATAGCCAAAAAAAGGCTTAGCACAGGGGGGAGGGGGAAGACCTAGCAGCGAAGGCGCTCATAACTCCAGTGTCAACAACACAAGCTGCTTCCCTGCATGTTCTAATAACAATCTGACATGTAGGTATTAGTTCATGTTATGATGGACTTTCATATCTTTATAGACGACAAGGTTAAATTCATACGGTAGTGACTAGGGCCATTTTAATGGATTACAGATCCTATGCATGCCTTACTAAAGCATCCAATCAGAGAAAGCCATCTACTAACCTAGAATCAAAATCACAAATAATAACATTGTACTGCATGTGTTAGCAGCTTGTGCATGCTGACTGTGTTTACTTAGTTGTTTCTGACTAGCAGCAGCTCTATGCAATGCCATCAAATGTGCGCCAGTGTTCCTGGCAGAGTGCAGCTCCAGACCCAGGTGCTCAAACATTTCTGTGTTTGCCTCAGATCTTGCCGGAGGGCTGGTTTTAAGCCAGAGGCATAGCCGAAGGCTGGATGCGATGCACAGTATGTGGAGTACATTTGCAACATCTATGTAAAAAGTGTTATTTATTTGATTACAAATCATTGTAAGGTCAAGCAAGCCTCTAACCTTTCCTCAGCTATATAATACAGGAACCCATTTGAATAAAGTGTTAGCAGCTTGGTCGAATGTTAAATAAGTACTCATAACGCTGGAATAATGTAAAAGCATTGAAAACGACATTACAACCTACTCTTGGAACTTATTGGATTAGCCAATGGTTTTAGCCATGTTGCATAGCATCTCAAAGCATGCAGCCTGTCTAAAGTCTTTCAAAAAACTTACTTCGAAAAAAGTCGGTTTGAACACCGACCATGGACGTGGTCTTTTATATTTTTATTTTTTCTTACTGATCCAAGTTAGGGAAGCAGCACAGGGAGAGAAACAAAGGTGTGGGGGGGGCAAGCAACACTGTAAACCGGGAGGAGGGGGACAGATGTGACACAAGGGCAGAAGCTACACAGAGGTACAAGTGAAGGCAAAGGATATGGAGAAAGAGTAAAGCGAAGAACTAGGGAGGGAGAGCAAATGGCTGAAGAAAAGCAATTTGTAGGTCATGGGGAAGCACACAGGTGAGAATGTAAGGGGAGGGTGGAGAGACGCACATGGGTGAGAGAGTGGAACACCGAAGCTCAGTGGGGGAGAAAAGTATACAGGTACACAGCTTCAAAACACATGCACTGTGATGAACTGCTTAAAACAATGAAAAAAGTCGTACCTGAAGAGCGGACGGACACAAGTAGTGCATCCATGTTAGAGGGGAGGGCCAAGCATAAGAAGAGGAAAGAACGTCCACACTCTAACTAATAAGAAGCAAGCAAATGTAAGTGGCAATGCGGACAACCGGCGGAAACAAACGGTGGGCTCCAAGTCCACTGTACCTTAACAATATGTCTCGCAACTCGCAACAGACAGTGCATACACTGTCTAGTAGGCAAGACCTAAAAATGAATAAAAAATGTAAATTAAATTACATTAATCTACATGAACATGTAGAGATTTCTCTAGTGTACTTGGTCAGTAAACAGTGAATTATGAAAAAGGGACAAATAACATATTGGTGGTGGGAATGGCATTGGGAATTCTCGTAATCAGTATAAATCATGATAGTGCAACATTTCTTTTATTTTTATTTTCTGTGCCATACTTCTCGGGCGTCAAACATCAAAGAAAATAAGTAAAGATATATTCTCTAGGGCCTTCATCCAAGGAAACCAGGGGCATATTATCAAGGGGGTTTATCTCTGCTTTTTTGGCTTTAAAAGCCAAGAAAGCGGAGATAAAATGATCTCCCTATTACCTAGCTGTCGCTCACATCAGTGAGCGACAGCTAGTAGGAGATAGCTACCATCTTGGGCCCCACTTTGCATGTCAGTGATATTTATCACTAATGACATGCAAAGTGGGCGTGCCAAGATGTTAGCGACTGGAAACAGTCGCTAACATCGCTATCTCCTATTACTAACTTTTGGAGATATTAGCGCTAAGCGCCAATATCTCCAAAAGCTAACACCTGCCCTGAGCAGTTCTTAGCCATGTTATCCAATGGGAGAGGATAACATGGCTAAGAGAATTAGCTCGGTAATGCATGAATATCGCGGACTTTTCAGCGATATTTATGCATTGCGGCCGATTTTTATCGCATTTGCGATAAACCTTGGTAATACCAAGGTTTATTTGCGATAAAAATCGCCGCAGCTTAGCGGTAAATATTTGTCTCTAACCAAGCAATAGCGATAATTATCGCTATTGCTTGGTAATATGCCCCCTACACTCTTACTAAGACTAGCCCAAAACTAGAAACTGGACTCTACGTGATCATTCTGGGGCCCTATCACGACCAATTTGTGCCTGTGTACAAATTGGTTTGAGCAATTCTATTTGCACAGTTGCTATAGCTTTTCTGGCATTTAGGCACCTAATCTTCAGTTTGAACACATTCCCAGTTTTGTGACTGGCACAGATGTTCATACCACTTTTCATCAGTTTAGTGTAGATTTTATGAAGTTATTCCTGATAGAGAATATGGCAAACAACATCTTGCACATATTTTTACAATGTTCTCAGTTTGCAGCAACTTCATAAAGTGTGCAGTAACTGGCAAGAAATGTAATCGCTGCATCTTCACTAATCAAAACTGAGCGCTTGCGATCAGGTCAGTAAATCACAGAAATGCGGATGTACCAGACCAGACGCACACGGTTTATGACATGACCCTTGAGTATTTAAACCTCTTTTTTATTACTTTGGACATTTTTAAAAGACTGACGTGGCTTCAGCGATTGCTGAAATGATAGAGTTGAAAAGTTTGGTTAGAATTTTTCTGCACCAGTATGGTGGATAACCGTGAATTGTAATGTTAGTCGATTCATTTAACTCTTGCTACATCCAATTCTACAGCGCCCCTGACAAAGTCCTATTTTGCTGTTCTAATATCATCAACGTATAATATCGTCAAAGTAACATATAGTCCTGTTTTTTGTTGTACAGCAACACTATTTTCAGAACTGATGCGTGGTTATAGGCAGACTGTCCATTTCGCAGCCATTTTTCTTAGTCAACGCTACAGTTAGATGCTCGTGCTTGTGATAAAACGAACGTGAGCTGTGATGCAGGCTCTATATTTCGGCTCCTGGGATTTGTGGATACTTCTCTCTAGGAGGGAGAAGGCTATTTCATGGTCAGCATCTGCTAATGACAACTTCAAACTTGGGCAATTCAGTGGCAACATTCTAAAAGTTGTGTTTACTTAAAAGTTGCATTAAATTCGACTTGGGCATCACGTTGGGTTTAATGGAATGATTGTTTTGATACCTGTAAGTACCAACTCTAGTAGTCCAATTCACAAGTTAGCACAACAGAATTGTCAGTGTGTAACTCTGTACTCACCAATGGGGCTAATAGCCTTTTAACAGGAAAAACAAGTATATTTTTCTGTTAGGACATATAAAAATGCATGTCCTACATTTTAATAAACAGCACCCTGCCTTAGGACTCAACAGGCTTGCTGGAGGGTTACTTGTATATATTTGAAAAGGAGGATTGGGCTTTGCCATTAGTGTGAAAGGCAACATAGAGTTTGCAGTTGAAAACTGCTCCCGCCAGCCTTCAGTGGCAGGCTGGGAGACATATGTTCATTGTCATATCTATGGTGGCTCAGTAAGTGCCGTAGCCCTGGTAGACACTTTGATTCACATGCCCTGTGTACTCTTGGCACCATATACTAGGGATTTATAAGTAAGAGAAGTTATTCCTATTGGTTATAAGCCAATCAAACGTCCACTTTTCACGGACAGAGGATTGGCACTGGGATCTAGTTAGCAGGCCTCACTGCTCTCTCAGAGTCGAAAACCAGCACTTTGAAGGTAACCATGCAAAAAAGGCATTTCCTTACATACAATCTGTTGTGTATGCATCAGATAATGAATCAGGTTAAAAATCTCAGCAGAAACACAAAGCTATTAGTAAATGTATTGTCTAGACTCTATGCTTGTTTTTTAGAAGCAGGGTCCTGTTTGTCTTTTTCTAGCTAATTGCCTTACAATGAAAAATGGTTGTTGTACAGGTATGCGCTAGTTTGAGCAAGTCCTAAGACCTTCACTCTGGGGCTCTAGGGGTGTACAACAGGAGTTGAAAAGGTATATTTGTGGTAAAGGCTTGCATTGTAAAGGCATTGTGTGGTAAAAGCATTGCATGGTAATGGATGCATTGTTAATACTTTAGTTGTAGTGCCTGCATTGTAAAGGCTGTTTCCCCAATACAGTACTACTTCACATGAAAATAATGTTGTTTCTTTCTGCAGTTTTGCATGCCTTCTCTTCTTCCAAGTGAACTACTGCTTAATTTCCATCCTCAGCATACCTCCTCTCTTTGTGCGCAGCCTACTATAAGGCATATGCATGTTTACCCTAATCCCTTTTATTGTATTTCTGAAAATTGTTCACACCTCATTTTAAAGATCACAACCTCTCCTTTAAAAGTCATACCTCTGCAACCTAACAGGACCTAATCTCCTAAAGATCATTTATTAATGCCACCAGCGATTTGTGTGAACTCCCATACAACCTCTAGATAACGATCACAATTAAGTCCTATTTATTTAATCGACCACACAGAAACTGCAGTAAATGCATTGAACGGTTTATTTAAGCAGACAGGATAAATCCCATTAAAAAACAGCAACACAGAAAAGAAATACTAACATTGGGTTCCGGAGCTACATGCTGCCGGGCGTAAAGCTTCAATGCCTCTTCAGGAGTAATATGTACTATATAAATGTAAAATAGAATTGTAGTGTCATGTTGATGGCTAAAAGTGGATTTTGTTAAAGGTCCTCTGTCGTAAAGAAAGCACAGGTGGCAGGGGTAGAAGTGACAACCGTATTTTGAACTTTACAAATTAGTCATATACAGATGTGATGCTGTATAACAGGACACGATTCAGAAAAGGGGGTGGTGATGAACAGAGTGTCTGAATTAAGCAGACCACTCTTACCCAGTCCAAAGATCAGGGCTTGATCCAGCACCGTTATTTATCTCACTGCACCATCTCAGCTCAGAACCTGGCTATATGCAAATCAGTCTGTCCCTGGCCCAGTGCATCATCCCCGGGAGCTTGTTTCCTTCCCAGTGTAAGAATTGGCTTTTGTAGTTTAGTTTGCCCTGTTCCCATCATGTACTGGGACAGGAACAGACTAATTTGCATACAGCCAGGTTCTGAAACTAGGATGGTGCAGTGAGCTAAAAAACGGTGTTGGATCTAGCCCTGATCTCTTGACTGGGTGAGAGCTTTCTGCTTAATTCAGAGACTCTGTCCCTCACCACCCCTTGTTGTAAATATTTTTGTCCACCCTAAGCGTGGAAGGTTATTCTCAGATGTGAGACCCTTGCTCATTGCACCATCAGGATTCAAGCAAACCGGGCCGAAGACGGCTGTAATGCCAGAAACCGGTCCCCGGGAGCTTGTTTCCTTCCCAGTGTAAGAATTGGCTTTTGTAGTTTGGTTTGCCCTGTTCCCATCATGCACTGGGACAGGAACAGACTAATTTGCATACAGCCAGGTTCTGAAACTGATATGGTGCAGTGAGCTAAAAAACGGTGTTGGATCTAGCCCTGATCTCTTGACTGGGTGAGAGCTTTCTGCTTAATTCAGAGACTCTGTCTCTCACCACCCCTTGTTGTAAATATTTTTGTCCACTTTAAGCGTGGAAGGGTATTCTCAGATGTGAGACCCTTGCTCATTGCACCATCAGGATTCAAGCAAACCGGGCTGAAGACGGCTGTAATGCCAGAAACCGGTCCCCGGGAGCTTGTTTCCTTCCCAGTGTAAGAATTGGCTTTTGTAGTTTGGTTTGCCCTGTTCCCATCATGCACTGGGACAGGAACAGACTAATTTGCATACAGCCAGGTTCTGAAACTGGGATGGTGCAGTGAGCTAAAAAACGGTGTTGGATCTATCCCTGATCTCTTGACTGGGTGAGAGCTTTCTGCTTAATTCAGAGACTCTGTCCCTCACCACCCCTTGTTGTAAATATTTTTGTCCACCCTAAGCGTGGAAGGGTATTCTCAGATGTGAGACCCTTGCTCATTGCACCATCAGGATTCAAGCAAACCGGGCCGAAGACGGCTGTAATGCCAGAAACCGGTCCCCGGGAGCTTGTTTCCTTCCCAGTGTAAGAATTGGCTTTTGTAGTTTGGTTTGCCCTGTTCCCATCATGCACTGGGACAGGAACAGACTAATTTGCATACAGCCAGGTTCTGAAACTGGGATGGTGCAGTGAGCTAAAAAACGGTGTTGGATCTAGCCCTGATCTCTTGACTGGGTGAGAGCTTTCTGCTTAATTCAGAGACTCTGTCCCTCACCACCCCTTGTTGTAAATATTTTTGTCCACCCTAAGCGTGGAAGGGTATTCTCAGATGTGAGACCCTTGCTCATTGCACCATCAGGATTCAAGCAAACCGGGCCGAAGACGGCTGTAATGCCAGAAACCGGTCCCCGGGAGCTTGTTTCCTTCCCAGTGTAAGAATTGGCTTTTGTAGTTTGGTTTGCCCTGTTCCCATCATGCACTGGGACAGGAACAGACTAATTTGCTTACAGCCAGGTTCTGAAACTGGGATGGTGCAGTGAGCTAAAAAACGGTGTTGGATCTAGCCCTGATCTCTTGACTGGGTGAGAGCTTTCTGCTTAATTCAGAGACTCTGTCCCTCACCACCCCTTGTTGTAAGTATAACAGGACACACACTTGTGCAACATATACTGTTTTGTATGTACAAAAATTTAAAGACTGAGAAGAGTATAAACACTATAAGTTCCACTTGCAAGTTTCTGCCTAGTGCTCATGGCAAGAAACTGCCCAAAATGCAAAGTGGATACACCTCATTTTCACAGTGAAAACTGACCCTTTTTTGCAAAGTGCCTAGCTGTAGATTTTGATCCCTAGATCTGCCGGCACCGAGGGAAACCTAGCAAACCTACACATTTTTGAAAACTAGACACCCAGGGAAATACAGGATGGGGTGACTTGTCCTACTCTCACCAGGTTCTGCTACCCAGAATCCCTTGCAAATCTCAAACTTTGTGAACAAAAACAACACATTATCCTCATATTTCTGCAGTGGAAAGTTCTGGAATGCAATAATATACTAAGAAAAAAATCAAAAACTGAGTAGTTATAAGTGGTGTGAGATGTGTTTCTATATTAGTATACAAACTAAGGGGCATATGTACAAGGACCTAACTCTGCTGTAGCATCATTTTTTTGACGTTATGGCTGCTTTTTTTATCACCTTATTTACAAGTTGCAATTAACCCTAGTTAGCGAAAGTTTACAGGCAAAAACTTTAATTTCAAAGATCGCCACTTCTGTTAGGGGGACTTAATGAAAATGGTATGCAAGGTAGGCGTTACCATGCAAAAACAGCCACTAGCTCAACTTGCTAAATTTACGATGATATACCGGTCCGGTTATACTTCCCAAAAACTGCCGCTAAGGCCAGTTAGCAGCTGGTTTTTAGGACCAAAAAAAGCTGGTTTAAAAAATAGAGCAATAACACCTGCATATAAGGGTGACCAACCCTGACCCTCATTTGCTTAACGAATGACGCCATGGAGGTATGGATCAAGCCCTGATCTTTGGACTGGGTAAGAGTGGTCTTCGTAATTCAGACACTTCGTAATTCAGACATAACCACCCCCTTTTCTGAATCATGGAGCTCCAAAAAGACCACAACCACCACCAGCAGCACATGCACATAGGCAGTGCCAAAGAAGAAAGCGGGTCTACAGTCAACACATCACCCTGATAGACCTCACACCAGAGGATGTGATCATCCACTACAGGCTGAAAAGGACCTCCATCCTTCGCATACTAACCAGGATAGCCCCCAGACTCCATCACAGTGCTGCAGGAACATCTCTCCGCAGACAAAGCTACTTGCAGCACTGCAAATGTTGTAATCTGGTACCTTCCAACCAACCACTGCCAGAATGGGTAGAGTCTCACAGTCAGCCCTCTCAAGGTACCTCCCAAATGTCTTGGAGGGCATCATCAGCTTAACACCACATCATCTATGCTTCCGAAACATTCTACAAGAGCAACTAGACAACAAGCAAGGCTTCTATGACATTGCTGCCTTTCCACATGTGTTGGGGGCAATTGACTGCACCCATGTCCTACTTGTGCCCCCTGCGGACAGTGCACACATATACGAGAACAGGAAGCACAAACACTCAATGAATGTGTTCATCAATGTCGTCAGCAAATTTTCTGGGAGTGTGCATGACTCCAAAATCTTTTAACAATCCATCATCAACCAGCGGTTTGAAAATGGCACATATGGAAATGGACTGCTTATCGGTAAGTACAAAATGAATACACCACACACCTCAAGTACACAAGCATGTAGCGAAATATGTGAGAATGCACATATAGCCAATGTAACATGACATACCTCCGAATTTGTCCCAACATCAGACACAAGTACACAATTCAAAATAACCAAGGCATATGCCAGTTAGCACAACAAGGAAGTAGCCTACAACATCACACACAAACCAGTATGGGGCACATGGAATATAGATTTTACTGAACACATCAGATGACTGTTGAAAAATAGTGCAGCACATAACACAGAACATATGCTTCTGCTGGTATGTTATAGTATTTGTATAGTGCATGGCTGCCCCAGCATCAGGGCATCCCAGCGCTGAAGTTGAATGCATAGTGAGGAGACAGAAAGAAACTTAACAGTAGAAACAAGTCAGGTCTTCACCAGCCTTCTGAAGGTTAAGCCACCAGCTGCTCTTGTCTCTTCAGTGTCTCTCTCAAATCATCATTGTTAATTTTTATATTTACATACATAGCTGAGAACCTTGGGCTCTCATGCATATTTCAAAAATGCCCCAGCCATAGTTCCCAGGTTGTGTATGTAAATCTCAAATATAGCCTAACATTCTTGAACTCTTTGAACTTCTTTGTTGCCATGATTTGGGACAAGGGCAAGATTCGGGACACGGCAGAGACGCGAAAGAGGTGAGAGCAGCTGATGTGGCAGCAGGATTAGTGTAGGCCCTGTGACACCGTAGGGGGCAGGGAGATGTACCCAGACCCGGAGGCTAACACAGCCCGGACTGGTATTGTGAAATGCAGAAGCATTTACACAGAAGGGAGAAAGGCACATGCCTCATGAGGGCCCAGCTGCCCGGGATGTGAAGAGAGACGCCATGTCTGTCAGGGGATTATTCTAGCTGGAGCTGATTGAAAGCGCTGCACACAGACATGCCAAATGATAAATCAGTTCTGCTTCTGTCACTTGCACGTATGAGGAACAACCTTAGGCTGTAATGTATGATATTTAAAATTGTCATGACATCCATAGTTGTGCCTCAGACACGCAGGTGAAAGTGAAGAAAGCAGGCCACATTCATTAGGCTCGCTTCGCTTGTCTCTGCACAGCGCTCTCACTTAGCTCTAGGCTGGCTGACTATACCGGGGCCAGCAGCAGGACCATCACCCAATTACATGTTATTACAAAATGGGCCTGGGGCCAGCAAATGACACATTTGTTTTACTTTGATCTGCTGCAATTACTGCCCTGTCTGCCGACTCCTTCACACTCAGACACAACATCGACGAATCAGAGTGGACTCACCACCCAAACCTTCAGTGCTGTGCCTAAGCGCAAGGACACTGCTGGCACTACTTCTGCCATAAATGAAATCAACTCTTATGTGAAAAAACACTCAGCAGCACAACAGAGCTAAAAATGGCGCTGAGCTCTAAATCACGCACGCAGCCAGTGTGTTGCAGTCACACAATAGTTGACTCGAGTCTGCGTAGACTGGATTTCTTGAATTCTGCCTGAAGCCAGTCTAGTACCACACCCTTTCCCAACTTGTCACAGGGTGGGTCCCAGCCCACCCTCTGACGAGTTGGGAAAGGGTGTGGTCGCAATGCCATCCACTCCCTGATTGACGTGGAGGCTTAACGCTGCAGGGCTTCTATCTGAAACGCATGTGGCTAATGTTACCCCCACTACATCAGGGGGTGGAGACTAGGCCTGGGTGCTCGGTCTTTACTGAGTTGATGATATCACAGGCCTCAGGGCTGTGAGGATGTCAGCCCGGCAAATACCTAGACTTTGGGCCAGCCTAGGGGGAGCAACGCTCTGAGTCACATCTTCCTCCACTTCCATGACGTTCCATGTAACAATGCAGTGCATAGGGCAGACAGTTCCCCAAGTTCTACCAACTAGACTGCATCAAAACTGATTTTTAGAATCGCAGTCCCGGATATTAGGCGCTACTATTGGGCCTCCCAGCTGGGGGCGATTAATCATGGTACGTATGGTCCCGCGTCAAATCCCGAGTTCGAAATGGACAAGTGGCTGTTGCCTGGCGGGGACTACAACAGGGCGCTTCATACAAAATCTGCCAGGAAGATGCTCACAGGTCCAACCAAGATAGCGGTTCAAGTATGTTATCGTGCAAATGCTGCAATGGGATGGAAGGATAGATTGACACGAGAGACTCCACTTTACGCATCCGAGAACTGGGCTCCTTGTGGAAGACGAAAGGCTTCGACAGGTGGGACGTGATTGGTATATGCAGGGTGAATGACGTATGGACAAGGACAGGGTCAAGACTTTTGAGGAGTTGAAGGTGGAGTATGATTTGAGTGACAGAGACTTTTCCGTTACGCGCAGATTCAGCACGCACTGACATCGGTTTTTCCATCAGGTACTACTGTCCCGGAGGCATCCCCACTTGAAGATCGGGGACTGGATCGGTACGTCCCCGACAGTACGATCTTGCTAATCTACAAAAAACTGATAAATAATAGGGTTGACCTCCTACATCGTCTCAGAGAGGCCTGGACCAGAGATGGGCTGGAGTTGGACGACGAGGACTGGCAGTCGGCGTTATCCTCACCGAAGGATGTTGCAATTCCGGCCCGTCTTCGGTTTGTGCAGCTCAAATTCCTTCACTGGATCTACATGACTGGTCCTCGCCTGGTTAGCATGGGATATTCCTCGGACGGGATGTGTAGGCGTGGGTGCGGCTTCTTGGGCACTATTCTCCACATTCTCTGGGAGTGCCCGGCGGTTGTGCGCTTCTGGAATCGAGTGCATGAAGTTATGAAAGAGGTCACGAGTGTTGCGTTGTTGCCTGAAGCTAGGAGATGCTTGTTGAATGTTTGGGAGCCGACTGACTATGATGTGGCGCCGACCCAGTGGGTGACCCTCGGGAATATGATTACCAAGAGAGATATAGCGCAATTATGGGGATCCCAGAGGCCGCCCACTGTTCTGGCATCGAAGGAAAATATGGACTGGTGCATGTTTAGAGAGAAGACAGTATACGTTGCACGTGGCAGGCCTCGAAAATGGGGGAAAGTCTGGGGTCAGTGGAACTCCTACCGAGGAGAAATATGTACACCTCTCTTCGCACATGTAGTGACTACCCCACCTACCCCCTGACCCGACATTCCTAGTGCTGTTTCAGCTAAAATGCCTCCTGACTTGCAATTTCCCTCGCTTTCCCCCATCCTGTACTGTTGTTGATCGTATCAAAATTGTATGCTTTCCTCCCTCACAGGACGCTTCACCATTTGAATGATTGTATTGCCTTGTTTCTTTACTGTTTATGTTTTAAATTTTAATAAAAAGAAATATTAAAAAAACCTGATTTTTAGCATTTCTACGTTTGCAATGTTTTTACCATAAATATAAAGGGGCGGAACCCCAATGCCCTTGGAGAAAAAACACCTCTGTTTTAGAGTCTCTTATAACTCTGATGACGTTTGACAAAGCTTTATGAATTTTTCCCCAAAAAGTGTCCTCCTGATTCTAGTTGTGCATGGAAAGTTTTGGAGTGATATGTCAAGTGAGGGACAAAAAAAAGGGGTGGGCAAAAAACTGAGTTTGCTATGTAAATTCTCACAGAGATTTTAGACAGAACTTCAGCCCAAACTGCTGAACAGAATTTCTCCAAATTTGGCAGAAAGCTAGCTCTTAGTCCCTTTTTGATATTTGGTCTAAATTTTTTCAGTAGTTCCGAAGATATTAAAGGAAAATCAAATTTGTATATCTAGGAGGAGCAGAAGCTCATGGTTGGCTCTGATTGGTTGTCAACACTTCAATCAGGAAGTGCTGGCAGCTATCTTGGGACTAATATACATGATAGCACTCCATTGAAATTGAAATGCATTGTAGTGAATGGTAGGTTTTGAGGATCACAAAAAGGAGAATGTATAAAGGATGATAACAGATTTTAGGGCTTCATTACGAGTTTGACTGTCCGGTTGCAGGTAGCACACCAACGACTCGCAACTGCACCGCTAAACTCGACCGCCAACTGCCCTTCCAGAACATGGGTTTTCTTGTTGTCTGGTAGGCAGTCCTTTGACATTCCCATAGGGTGCCTGTGAAAATGTGAAAAAGGCACTGCAATGGCAATGCCAAAGCTAGTTTCTGTACAGCGTGGACTGTTAAGCAAATGCCATGCAGGAACTGGGCATGCATGCAGACACTATATGTGTATGTGTGTGTGTATATATGTATATATAAATATATATGAAGAATCTTCGCTCTTCTAATCCTGTTCCATGGACAAACGAGAGTGGACCCAAGTAAGTGCAAGTTTTCTTTATTGCAAGTTGTAACACTTCGCCATGACGCGTTTCAGCAGCTCCTTCTGCCTTGATCACATGACAGTGTTAACGTTGTGATTCACTATATGTAAAGTACTAGTGACAATCACTGGTATAATAGACATGGAAAAAATGCATGATAAACTTTTCTCATAATAAGAAAGAATATATGTAAAGGACATAAATAATAAATGCATTAATGCTGCAAAGTTATGAGTTAAAAGCAAATAAATATTTAGCTTTTGAAATATTTGTAGTTGGTGTTTGTTATTTTGTCAATCAATGCCTAAAATGCTTATTGCACTTGTAACCAAACTCAACAAACATCTTCTCAATCTTCATGGCTTCATTACATGTTGAAATTCTATTATTTGTAACACTGTAAGCCACTGATTCCCTCATATCCATATAATAGTTATTTAATATATCCCTAACTAATATTAGCTTCCTTGCAGAAACAAAGAAGATCCTAAAACAATTACATAGTCTATTTCCTGTGATGGATGCTAGATATTCAAAATAATTGACCCAAAGATAGCCCTAAAAGTGGACAATGTTAGAAAATAGTGCTAAAATAATGTAAAGTGCATGTGCAAGAAAATATTAACTCCGTGTTAAAAAAACAATATGTTTCAAATTTGCTTTGTCCTTGTCCCGTACGGAGTGGTAATAATCATGGGCATATCTAATAAGGTCCCTGGTACAAAAAACAAATAGATGTTCCAATATATGTTATCCTCAAGGCTGCTAGGGAAAAATATTTTTCTACCTATTGACTTGTCGTATGGTTTATGGGCCTCTTTTGCGTGTATGTTAAGTTAGCATGGCTCATTCGAAGTTTAAAGACCATTTTTCCCTTTTTCTACTTTTGCGCACAACACTGCTTAGCTGTTTTTGCTGACTTAGCTTAGATGAAGGTCCATACGTGGGAAAAGGGTTGTTCTTTGACATCTCTAGACATACATTGTAACCCCAGTCTGTACAGTGAGTGCTAAGCCACCAACATGAGCCTGTTTATTGGCATGTCCGTGTAACACATTCTAGACACAATAATTTGGCAGCTGCAAGCCGAGTAGGATTCTGGCGCCTTTATCATAGCACACTTGCCAAAATTACACACACTTGGAAGATTCCAGGCATGCAGAGAGACTAACCGGTCCTGATGTAATTTACACTTACTGAGCGTACAGGTAAATGGGGTATCCCTAAGAAATCTCAAGAGACCTTCTATAGTTTTATAATATATTGCTACTAGATAGGAAGGGTGCTTTAAATAGGCGTTTTTTATCACCTGTTTGCACTATCATTGTAGCATCATTCCTCCTTTTGTATTTTATGGAATTGTAACCATGCTGTCCGTATTATTATTATCCATATGTATGCTGATGTTGATTAAAATACTGCGCTTGCGATCACGTTGTTAAAATAAACATTTTAACCTTACAGTGTCTCTATCTTACTCCTGTTGTGGACTGGTATGAACATATAACAAACGAGTGTTCTCACTTCCCACCCTTCCTGAGATGGTCCTAAGTCGCATGTTCTAGGTTGTATAATCATTGGTTTCTTTGCTATAGGACAAAGAGCTAATGTGACACTGATTGCTAGTTGATAGGGGTTTTCGGGTACTAAGGTGAGTTTTGGCACACCCTAATTAACTGTTCCCCGGAAGGAATACGACTATTCCTCCGAGATTTCAAAGGTCATTTCACCACACGAGAATTAGACATCAGACTAAAAGACATTCCTGCTACATTATGGGCAACAGATCCGACTGACGTAGGGTTCATGGACATCACACCACACATATTGAAAGAAGGTGTTGTCCTACCTCGTGTCCGACAATAGAAGTTACCTCCAGATGCAGAACAAGACCTCATCCATATTATCGATGACTTAATACAGAAAGGAGTAGTCAGAGAAGTACCTTCCAGCATATGTAATTCACCAGTCTTACCAGTAAGAAAGAAAACAGATGATGGTGCACCACCAGTTTACCAACTAGTGGTCGACCTACGTGAATTAAACAAATGTGTGGTACCACAAAATCCTGTGGTCTCTGACATCAGTACTCTGCTAACAGCTATAGATCCTGAAGCCACGCATTTTACTGTAATCGACCTGAAGAACGCTTTCTTTAGTGTACCCATTCACCAAGACAGTCAATACCTATTCGGATTCTCACTACAAGGTCGTAGCTTCTGTTTCACAAGAGCTCCTCAAGGGTACACAGAAAGTCCCAGTATCTACAGTCAGGCACTTAAAAGACAGTTAGATGACATTGTTATGCCCTCAAATACAACATTGTTACAATATGTCGATGACCTACTGATCACCGCACGCTCTGAACCAGAATGTGAACAAGCATCACGGATTGTCCTAATGTTCCTTGCACAACATGGGCACAAGGTGTCACCCTCGAAATTACAATTGTGTTTACAGCAGGTGGCCTACCTAGGACACCTACTGTCAAAGGAGGGTAGGGCACTCACACCTGAAAGAATTCAACTCATTTTTAACATTCCTGTCTCTAAGACACAGAAAGAAGTCTGTGCCTTTATTGGACTCACGTCCTACTGTAGACAGTGGATTCCTCAATTTGCATTCTTGGCCAAACCCCTGATACAGCTAACAACCACAACCTCTTCCCCATTGCCATGGACACCTGATCATACTTTTGCTTTCAAAACTCTTAAACAAGCATTATGTTCTGCACCAGTCCTAGCTACACCCGATTATGCCAAACCTTTTGTCCTCTTTGTCACAGAACGGGAAGGTACAGCCTTGTCAGTGCTCTCACAAACTCAAGCCAACAAACATCATCCCTGTGCTTATTTTTCTAGCACTCTTGACCCTGTTGCACAAGGTTTGCCTGCCTGTCTAAAATCTATCGCAGCCACAGCTCTAGCAATACGACAAAGTGACTCCATAGTACTAGGACACTCTCTCGAAGTACAAGTTCCACATGCAGTAGAACTACTCTTGAATAGAACCCAGACACAACACTTGACCATAGCCCGCCTCACAGGTTACGAAGTCACTCTGTTCCAACCCCACATCATCATCAAAAGATGCAATATCCTCAACCCAGCTACATTACTGCCTTCTATTCCAGTTGACAATCAGATTCACAACTGCTTAGAAGTAGTTCAACTAGTCACAAAACCCCGTTCTGATCTTACAGATGTCCCTCTAAGTACACCAGAATACACACTGTTTGTAGACGGTTCCTGTATGCGCCTCCAATCAGGCGAACTTTCAGCAGCCTACGCTGTCACTACAGAAAATACAGTCCTCTTAGCAGCTAGGATATCCGTACATTCAGCACAAGCAGCCGAGCTAATAGCTCTCACACAAGCATGTGAGTGGTCTAAAGGAAAACGAGTCAACATCTACACCGATTCACAGTACGCATTCGGAGTCGTCCACAATTTTGGCATTCTGTGGAGAGAGAGAGAGGTTTCCTAACCTCTCATGATATGTATGTATGTAAATGATAAGACATTTATATAGCGCACTACTTACCCGGAGGGTCCCAAGGTGCTTCGACCGCTGCGAAACCCTTCCTGGCTTCCCTGAGAGATGTTCCCTTAATGGGTATCTCCAGGGTGAGACCAGGCATCCCCGGCGGTCTGGTGGGGCCGTTAGTGAAGATGAGGCAAGCTAATGCCCAGAGTTGCAGAGTGTGATCGCTGATCAGAGTGGGCACCGAGGCGGGAGAATTATCGAGTCCGCTGACCCTGGTCCAGAAACCTGCCGCGCCGGGAATCGAACCCTGGTCCCGGGCCGTCCTCTGCTCTCGGATCTGCCGCCTCTAACCAGTGAGCCACACTACTTCACTGATACAAAGATCCAACATGGAGATCTTATCCTCCAGCTACTGGAAGCAGTACACAGACCCACAGAAGTAGCTATACTAAAATGCAAAGCACATACCAAAGTCATAGACTCTATCACTAGAGGCAATGCTCTGGCGGACGCCACAGCTAAACATGATGCTCAGACAGGAACACTAAGCCCTGAAACCATCACTAGATCTGTCCGGTTATCCATCCCACCAAAGATGTAGTAGACATCCAAAACCAAGCCACAGAGACAGAAAAGAGAAAATGGGAGGAAGAGGGAGGTACACACACAGATCAAGGTTGGGTAACAAAAAGCAAGTCCAAATGGTTTCTCCCTGACATAATGGTTCCCGTAATGATAGAAACTGCCCATGGCCCTGCCCACCTAGGAGAAAAAGGAATGTTAGACAGTCTGAATTTCATATGGCACAACAAGCATCTGCGTGCAGCAGCCAAACAAAAAGTACGAACCTGTATGATTTGTTGTCAGTTCAATCCCGGGAAAAGTGTATCAGGTGAACAAGGAGGGTTCCATCCTCCAGATCACCCCTTCTAAGTCCTCCAAATGGATTATATGCAGATGGAAAGATGTCGAGGATACAAGTATTTGTTAGGGATCGAGCTTAGTCCTCTTTTCATGACCATGTCTGTGTGATCACGTGACCTACCCGTGGGAGTTAAATGCTGGTTTCTCCCTTCCCACGATGCTTGGTATCTAATCGTTTGGTTCCTGGTCCTGGGCTTTGGTCGTTTTCTGTTCATTGTGCCTTTGTTGTTCCTTACGGGCCCGTAAGCACTGCTTTGCACGCATCAGGCTTTTGCAAACTGCCTGTCCTTTTCTTTCTTGTCCCCACCTCCACTGCTGTTGTATCCCTGAAGCCGTTTTTATTTTCTTCCCTTGTTTTTCCCTTGGGTGCACTCCTTTTTCTGGGCATTATTTGGACTTTTAGCCTGGAAGGGTTATTGGGTAGCTGGGGCTCCAGCGCCCTTATTTTTGGTCAAACAGAAGCAGTCCGGCTGGATTGGCGTCTGTAGAGAATTGAAGTTTGGCGACATTTAACAGTTACGATAGACGCATTTCTGCGTCTTTTACTATTAGCCGCATCGTTGTGCTGGCCGGAGTGGAGTTCAGGCGCTTCCGGATTGAGACAGCAGTGGAAGCTGTATGTGTTGGATCGCCGTGCCGGACACTATTCCCACCTTGTACCCAGTTGTTTAGAGGAACAAAAAGGTTTTTTTTTCTGTCATTGAAACAACTTTTTCCCCCATTGGGACGGGCTATACAAAAAAGAGAGACCCTTCTAAGTCCTGTTATTTTCCCCCATCGGATTGCCCTTTGTCGGTCCACGAACAGCCGCGGAATCCTCCCCAAGACTCCTGTGGCATCTTCTACGGGTAAGGGGGTTTTTGTGTATTGCTGGACATGGTCATGTAAGGGGGTGCTATGGGGATAGTAGAAGGAAGTGGGACAGTGTGTAATGTATGACCTCTTTTGTCGGTGCAGAAACGTGGAGGCAGAAATCCCCTGAGCTTACAGAGATTGAAGGAAGCAGTCCCGGTGTCCCTTATTTTTCTGTCCCCCTTTTCCCGCCCCTATCCAAAGCTCCTTCGCTGACTCATTGTATGCTATCCGGTGAGCAGCTTATGAGCAAGGGTAGTGGATCGGGCCATTCTTCGTTCCTGCAGTGTTTGGGCGTTGGAGGAGGAACTCAACAGTATGTCCTCGTAGTGGTCTGTACCGTAACCCAATGGACTGAAGCTTACCCTGTCTCAGACTATGGTGCCCAAATGACAGCTAAACAATTGGTTAGAGAATTTTTCCCAAGATACGGGTTGCCCAGAGTCATCTACTCTGACAATGGACAACCCTTCTCCTCTAAGTTAATGGAAGCAGTTTTCCTACTGTTAGGTTACACCTGGAAATTGCATGAATGTCAGACATCCCCAAGCAGCAGGCCTGGTGGAGCGGCACAACCAGACATTAAAAACCAAAATATGCGCTGACAAGCAAATAGACAGGGTGACAGCTCTTCCAGTTGCCCTGTTCTACATGCGAATGGTGGCACATTCTCGGATGGGCCTGTCATCCTACGAGGTCACGTATGGGAGCCCTCCAAATATCTGGGGTGTCCCATCTCCTAAAAAGCTAACTGATATTGACGCAAATGTACTGACAGATTACTTGGCTTCTTTGATGTCTGCACTACGTTCTTGCCGTTCACAGGTGGTTGCAGCCTTTCTAGACAAGACCACGCCCGGCGAGGACTACCTTCAACCTGGCCAATGGGTGCTAGTCAGAAACTTTGACCGAATTAGCCCTCTGGAAAGAAGGTGGATGTCTCCCAAGCTGGTGCTGCTCACAACGAGGACCGCCATCAAAGTCGAGGACGAAAAGGATGGCTCCATGTGAGACACTGCAAGCCCTTCCACGGACCAACTCCTACGGACACTGTTGCTGATCCCGAGACCAGAGACACTAAACCATCAGACTGTAAAGACACTGAAACGACAGACTCTATTTTACCCCTTCCAGAACATTTGCTCAAAGAAGAGTACAAATCGCGGCTGCGATCTTATCCAAAACAGACTTGAGACATTGTGCCTGACCTCGACCTACCAGTGGCTAATTAGGCCCAAGACGGACGCTTGGTCAAGCGGTTGCTGGGAAGTGTCCGGTCACTGGCGCATACTTTACTCAGACTAAGCAGCCGAAATCATGAAGACAAAGACTCACTGCGCAAAACTATCACAGAACAAAGTTCCCATTTTTCTTTCTATCGTGATTCTTATTTTCTGCATCATGGCTTGTCTAGGTTGGTTCCTTCATCTATCCTTCCCACTTTCTTCCTTTACGCTTTTGAACAACACTGCTATGCATTCACACGTAGATCTTCCCCCGCATCTCGAAAGTAGGAGAAAATAATTCTTCAATAACACATTCATCTCCACACTCCATCAACACCAACTAGTTATTAACAAAACCAACTGTTGGGTCTGCAGCTTAATGCCACACTCCCTTCACGGAGGTATGCCTTTTATCCCTCTCCCTTTCCGCTATGCTGGATCTACCTATGCTCTCCCTATGATATTCTCTGCCTCTGTTAGAAAAATCCCTGAAACCAAGACCAAGAACACTAGTACCTGGAACGAGATGAAAACTAAGACTGTGCGCGCTGTTCAAAAGATGGTAGATTTCACCACAGCATGGGGACGAGCAGATAATAGTGAAAACACCAGTTATTCCTTCTTTAACGAAACTACCTCCTTTAGAGAAACATTCTCAGTTCAGAAAAGACAGACAGAGCAGGGTGGATGGGCTGTGCCTCATAAGGGCCTGTTTTGTGTAAGAGGTAAGGGCAAAGGTCAGAAGATGGGAGACAGTGAGTGTAATAAGACGTACACCGTACCTGACTTAAACTTCCCAACAATGACCACCGCCCCCAATACTTATTTTATTTGTGGACCTCACGCACGTACTTGGCTACCTCAAGGCTGGTCCGGGAAATGCTACATTGCATTTCTCCTCCCCCCTACCTACACCGCCCCAGCAGATTATCATCTAAGTGATCCTCCGACCGTGATTAATAGACGGCGAAGGGGGGTCATGGATGCTGAAGACACAGTGGATAAAGAGGCTGGCGATTTCTTCAAAGGAATCATCCTTTTCTGGGGGCCCATGATCAATAGCTGCCACATAAGACAACTAACTTGTGTAGTTCAGGGAGCCATAAACGAAACCGCTGGTGCGTTACGCAACATCACGGCTGAGATGGCTTCCGATAGACTCATGACGTTACAGAACCGTATGGTCCTAGATATCATATTAGCGGACCGTGGTGGCGTATGTGAACTGATCGGATCCAGCTGCTGTATATACATTCCAGATAATGCTCCCTCAGTATATGCTGCCATTTCCCGCCTTCATGTTCTTTCAAAGAAGCTAGATGCAGACACAGGAGCCTGGTCCCTGACGGGATAACTCTGGGGCCTCCTGTCCTCATGGGGGAGAAAGATCCTTACAATACTAGGTCTTGCTCTAGCCATTCTCTTCACCTCTTGCCTCTGTATTCAGTGTGGTCCAGCTCTCTGTAGTTTCTGTATCACTACCTGCATTCCCAATCCCCAGTCCAGAAATAAAGAACAGGAAAGAATCATGTTACAGGAACAAGTAGACATCCTAATGAGTATAGAAGTAGACTAATAAGAAGAAGAATTTTAAAGGGAATATTATGGGACAAGGAGGGAATGTGGAAAAAGATAATTTTTCGTAGTTTATGTCCCATCATACACCCTCTCAGTCACGTCCCCGAACCCACCATGTCGGAAAACAAGCAAACGAGAACAAGAGTAAACCCGATCACGCACACACAAAGTTGCACATGCACTCTCCTTCCTCTAAAATTCAAAGGTACATTCTCATGGTTAGGGCGATGCCGAGAAACAACTTCCTCACTCAAACTGTACATTCCTATGGTTAAGCTGATTCCGAGAACAAGACCCCCCATTTGTAACCATTTCCCTATAATCGGGCCGATTCCGAGAAATAGGCCCCGTTCTGCTAAACCACGACAACCAATTCTGAGAAGAAGAGCTCCCATTAGCTGAAAGACACAACACCAGACATCCTTTCAACGACTAGTTATCCTTTTTCTCTCTCTCTCTCACTGCTATCTAAGGAACCAGCCTAGGATTATTTCTCAATGTTCTGCTTCTGCCGTGACTTCCTCATGATTAAAGACAGCCACGCTTCTTCCTGTCATGACTTTTGTATGATTTCGACACATTAACGCTACTATGATTTCTGTAAAATTGTGACACAGCTATCCGAGTTTTACTGACTTCTGTATTGTTGCAAACACAGCTATCCGAGTTTTGCTCAAGGGTAGCTCCTTCCTCTTTTCTGTGTATAAATACCATGTCCTCTTTGATGAAAGTTAGAGATTCTTCCGATCCTCCTCATGTGACGGAGCTCTCCCTTAACTCGAGTTACTGAATAAAGACCCTTTATTCGAACCACCATGGACTCTGCTCTTTATACTTGACCTTATTGATATTATAGAAATTCCGATCAAGGTAAATTACTAAAAAATTTACCACATAAGGATGACCGCCGGAAAGTTCAGAAACAAATCTGGAGTAAGAACAAAAAGCAGGGGAAGCAGCAGCAGCAGAAACAGGGTTCCCGTCCCGCTTCGCCTACTCCTGCCCCTGTTGAGCGTAAATATGATTTGCGAAACCGCAGCACTATTAAGTGCCCTGATAGGTTTCAGGTTCCTGAACAAAGTTCTCCTACCTCTTTGCAGGAAACATTGGTAACAGCCACCAGTTGAGGAGGCTGCGGCGGAGGTCAAGGTGCCCAACAGAGCCGCGAACAGCCTCGTAAGGCTGACAGAAAAGGCAAGCATGACGAGTCACCCCGTCAAAGACCCCAATTTCAAAAGAAAAAAGTTGCTGCTGTAACAGCAAGATATGCCACAGATAGTGAGAAAGCAGCTTCAGAATCTGACATGGGCTCTGACCCTTCTTGACAGTGCAACAGAGATTACCATCATTCAAGAGGCGCTGAGTCCACTACTGAAGATGACAGCGACTGACACCTTCGTTGTTGTTGAAACAGCAGACACCAGAGTGGCTCCCCCTGACAGGCTTTATGAAATAGTCCTTGTGATTGAAGGTGACATAGAAGGTACCATAAAAGGGGTATTTTGGGAAAATCTAACAACTACTTATGACATTATGTTGGCAGAGGTCAACTGGCCCCCACAGTTTGTCATGGCCGCTCCGCAAGGGAAGGAGGTGATCCTCCCAGCTTTTGCGCACACTGTGCCCAAGGAGCAGGCACTGCAGTTTGCAGTAGTTTGGGCTAAGGCGCTGGCGCTGGCGTTGTACCATACTCATTGTGGATGGGACAAATTATCCCCTTGACATGAGATCCCTTTGTGGTCCATGCACCAGCCACAACCCCAATACCCCATACGGCGTGAGGCAAAATCCTCTGTAGCCGACATCCTTGAACAATTGGAATATCAAGGTGTAATTGAAATGTCTGTGTCTCTAATGAATAACCCACTTTTTACTGTGACCAAGCCGGATGACTCGTACCGTTTGGTATTGGATTACCGCCACTTAAACTCACATTGTCGTACGTGTGCGGTGCAGAATACTCACAACTCTGCTCTAGTAGATAGTCTTGTGTGTAAAAGGTTCAAAACCAAACTTGACATTTCCAATGGCTTCTTTGCCCATAACTTATACCATCGCCAATTTCTTCCTTTGCCCATGGGCTACAAGAACAGTCCTGAGGTTTTTGCTGCCCGTGCAGTCTCTCTGCTTGAGATGTAGATGCATTTTTGTATGTGGATGACATGTATTTCACGGACGACGAGTTATAGCCGCACCTGTGCCGTGTTGACCGCATCATTTGCCGTTTTGTGGACTTTGGATATAAATTCAACTTTGCAAAATAACACATTGCAGAGTACACAGTGTCGTTCCTGGGCTACGAGCTCAACAATGAAGGTAGAGGCTTGGCTCCTCACGTTTTGGAGAAATGCACACTTTTGCGAGCTCCCACAATGCTGAAGAAACTACAATCTTTACTGGACTTTTTGAATTTTGGACGTACATACATTCCGGAATATGCCCAGCATATCAAGCCGCTTTATGCATTGATATAACCTACTTTTTCCAAATCGTACTGGCTGCCAGAACATTGAGCCATCTTGCAATCTTTGCAGGCTGACTTACTTGAATCTAAGTTCTTGTCGACTTGTGATAACCACATGAACCTGGTGATAAAAATCGTACCGGGCCGGTGAGTTTCACGTACCTTGCTTTTAATGAGGGAGACACAGTTCCTATTGCTTACAAGTCACACCTGTACACTTCGGCCGAGTTGCTGTTTTCCACTGTGGAATAAGTCTTGACAGCTGTCCAAATTGCGATTCTTAAGGAATGTGCACTGGCGCAGGGAAAACGCATTTTGGTCGTTACTCCGTATCCTGCCTTGGAGGCAGTGACGAAGGCCAATGTACCAAATTCCAAGGCTTTGCACCCTCGGTGGATACAATGGGCTACATCTTTGACATCCCCGGATGTAACTTTCATTTTTGATTCCTCCTTGCAGACTCAAGAGTTTTTGCAGTATGAGTTTGTTCATCCTGCTCCTCTGACAATGCTCCCACTTGAGGATTTTCGTTGTATCATTTAGCAGGTAGCTTCTACCATCGGCGGCCCAGTGACGGATCTTATAAATTTATCCTTCACTCAAGCAGTGGTGCCCCCTAGTTGGAAGGGAGCGGTAGTTAAGGCCCTTCTGAAGAAACCCAGCCTGGATCCCGCCGACTTTGCCAATTTTAGGCCTATTTCCCTGCTCCCTGGCCTTAGCAAGGTAGCGAAGAAACTTGCGAACAGGCGCCTCTTGGGTTTTTTAGAATACAACTCCCTCCTGGGCGACTCCCAAACGGGTTTTCGCCCTGGTCAGGGGACGGACACTGCCCTGCTGACAGTCGTGGAGAACGCCAGGAGCATTTTGGATTCAGGGGGATCGGTGGCAGTGATCCTCCTGGACCTTAGTGCGGCGTTTGACACCGTAGACCATCAGCTGTCGGGAGTGGGGGTCTCCGGGATGGGCCTTAAATGGCTCGCGTCCTTCCTTGAAGACCGGACGTTTGAGGTCTGGGAAGGTCAGGAGAAATCAACATCTGTCCCTCTCCAGTGTGGTGTGCCACAGGGCTCTTCATTGAGCCCCACACTGTTCAACGTTTATATGGCCCCACTGGAGAGTGTGGTTCTACCTCTGGGTATCAAAATCATCAGCTACGACGATGATACCCAGCTGGTGGTAGGGCTTCCCCAGTCGGTGAACAAACCCGACGTGCTGCACACATGCCTAGCAAAGATCTTTACTTGGATGTGTAATTCAACACTCAAACTCTACGGCCCAGCTGCCTTGGAGTGCCACCCACCCCAAAACAGGAGATTAAGAGCTTGGGGGTGTGGCTGGAGCAGGACCTCTCCTTTAAGTCACACGCTAAAAAGACCGCAGGCGTGTGTTTTGGCCTGCTCCGGTCAGCCCGGAAGATCCTACCCCTCCTTCCGATGACCTCCAGGAGACTTTTAATCCAGGGGCTCATCATCTCATGGCTGGATTACAGCAATGCGCTGTTCCTGGGGGCCCCAGAATCAACCCTGAATAAATTGCAGCAAGTGCAGTATGCGGCGGCAAGGCTGCTGACGGACATTCCCAGGCGACAATCAGCCCGTCCCGCGCTGAAGGTGCTTCACTGGCTCCCTGTAAGAGAGAGGGTGAAGTTTAAGTCACTTTGCATGGCTCACAAAATATTACAGGGGAAAGGGGCACCTATCCTGCGGGAAATGGTCCAACCTTACAAAGCTCCCCGCGCCCTTCGCTCGGACCATAAATATCTTTTGCAGGTTGCGAGAGTTAGGAGGGCCAGGTCCGGCGGGAGAAGATTCTCTGTCAATGTGGCAACGTTATGGAACTCCCTCCCACTGGCCCTCCGCTCTGAAACCAGCATCCTGCGATTCCGCAAACTTTTAAAAACTCATCTGTTCCCTGCTTAATTGCTTCCTGTTATGGTGTGCCCTCTGGATAAGCGCTGGTATGCCCAAGGGTAACCACGCGCTATATAAAACTCAGTAATAATAATAATAATAATAATTTACACTGATGAAGTGCCCAAGCGGCTACGGGTCCTAGACATGCGTATTCCGTGGCCTGTGCTATTGTGGTTAGTACCATGGTGGATGGTGAATACAAGTCCGATGTCGTGCATACCCAAACATTAGGGGACTGTACCGCACAATTAGCAGAACTGCGTGCTCTGATGCTTGCATTGGAGTACGCAGACCCCAGTGTGACTACTCTTAATGTGAGTGATTCCCATTACTTTGTACAGTCTTTCAATGACAATCTACCCTTTTGGACTCAAAAGGATTATCGTGACTCCAAAGGTCGCACAATAAAACATAAAATGATCTGGGTTCGAGTGGCGGAACTTAAAGAATGTCTCCCACTCGTTTTTGTAATTCATACCCTGGGTCATCAGCACGTAGGAGTTCACGCCTTTGGCAACTGTCTCGCAGACAAAGCTGCAAAGACAGCAGTAGCAATATTATTAGTGGCAGTGGTTGCACGTTCCAAAAGTAAGATTGATGATGACATCTTGGCAGCTATTGCCATGACTGTGAAGGAGGTAATTATCCTAAGGGTTTCCATTCGAAGTACACTTATCACTTAAGTCCTGATAAAGTTCCTTATGTGAGAATTAACGACGTTGGTGACAGACTGATTCCCAACGCAGACCGCAGACAGGCTTTGATTACAGCAGCCCATGCGGGGATGGCTTTGGCGCATGCCGGCGTGTCAGCTACTGCATCTCTCCTCCAGCAATGGTATTGGTGGCGGGGTTTGTACAAACAAACACATGATTTGTCCTTCAATGTGGCATTTGTAAGCAAATTAAGCCATCTTCTGCTGCACGGCCGCCCCAAACTCAGCTGTACATATCTAATAAGCCACTTGCATTTCTTTATTTGGATCCCTGCGGTCCTTTCTCCTCTGATACTGCGTATAAGTACATCTTAAAAGCAGTTGACTCTTGCACGTGATTTGTGTAGCTGTAGCCTCAAAGAAGCACTGATGCCAGAACTTTCATGAGAGATTTGCATATCTTTGTGGGAATTTTTGCAGGGTCCAGCGTTTCGCCTCTAAGGTGTACATGGATGCCATGGGTTCATTGGGGGTCCAAGTCAAATTTTCATCTCCATACAGGCCTGAGGGCAATAGTGTTGAAGAATGGATAAACTGTGACTAAAAGCAATCATTGACAGCAAAGGTGTTAGGTGCTGGCAGAGAGAGGCTCACCCACTTGCATAGCGTACAACGTGCACTTAATAATCTCCCTAGAAGATCTCTGGGTGGGTGGACCCCATACAAAATGCTCTTTGGCATCAACATGTTTGTTCCGGACCTTGACGGTCTAGACATGGCGGCAGGAGCCACATCCTTTGACGTAGACAAACATTCTAATGTTTTACAGAATCTACAAAAGACCAGAGACAGTCTTGCAAAGGAACACCTGCCCTCCACGTCTGAAGCTGCATTGCAGATTCCGGTAGTCGGCTGGCTACCCCAGATTGGAGAACTGGTCAGAGAGAAGATCGATAACAAGAAAGAATTTGGTCCTTCCTATCAAGCTCCAGTTGCCATGCTTGGTGTGCAGGGTACAAGTGTAGAAGCTCAGTATTTAACTGTGAAAATAAAAAGGTCAATGACAACACCGAAATAAACAATTCGCTCTCAGCACATTTGTTTGCAAGATTTATTGGGAACCCAATCCGAATGCAATCGCAATGCATTATACGTGCAGCACGGAGACCTCAGCAAAGCTTACTGGGTGCCCAATTGGCATGACAGTGCAGAGACATTTTATAGGCAGAGAACTCTACCGGATGGGCATCATAGCATACGTAACCTAGATCAGAATATGTCCTGCTGGACCAATCAATGAAGGGCGACTGTGGCATGATACCCTTTTAAGGCTTGAAGTATGTCTATACCCTAGTGTTGCTGCCCACGTGTCATCTACAAGAGCAGATTTGGGTTTTCCCCTAAAGGTGAAATCTGTGTCTCTGGTATACGTGGACTTGGCACGTACGTGACCAGCCAGGCCTGCAGGTCATGTCGACATGATTTACTGAAAATGTGAGGCTTTGCAATAGCTAGCTGGAAGCTGGCATGCTTATTCTCGGAAGCCTTGCGCTGCTTGCACGTTGCAGCTGACTGACACACAAAATGGAGCGTGCAACCATTTTGTGGATTTCTGCTGGTGTCTTTCTTTAGTAGCTAAAAGAAGACTATAGGCCTGGAAACATATGTATTTGGTATCATAGAAATGTCCGCTTTGTCATCCCCAAATCTGATACTAAATCATATGTTAATCAGAAGTCATCCATCCTTATCATCTCCTGTCCCTCATCCTCATCCTTATGGGTGTGGCGTGGTGAATCACCTTTCCTGAGTATGCAGTTGGCACAGGAGCTGGAAATTGCTGCACAACAAGATGGGCATATTTTTATCAGGAGGCACAGTGTAAAAAAAGCTGCTACCACTATTATAATTGCCTCAAGTATCCAAGAGCCCCAGTCCGTGAACCACTTCATCACAGCTTCCCATAGGCCACCTGTGTGTATACCGTGGGCCTCATCTCTAATGTCTTTTATCTTTTTTATAGCTTTGTTTATATTCCCACTGTTATCCGGAATAAATACACAGCATTGGCTCTGAGCCAGGGAAGATGCTGGGGAAGAAGCCTCATGGAGGACGGAACAGACTCCTCCTTCCTTGGCCAGAATGACATCGAGAGTAATCCTGTTCTGTATTACGACAGCCCTCATGGAGGTGAGCTCTTCTGTTATATTTCCAAAGGCATCAGTGGTAGAGTCCGCTAGATCCTCAATCATCCTGGATAACTGATGTATCCTTTCTGAGGTATAGATATTGCCTAGTACTGGGATCATTGCCCCAACACCTGTTAACATGTGGTCTACCCATGCGGCTGTTCTCTTGGCCCTAACTAGTGTCAACTCTGTCTTTTCTGCTGGCACAAGTTTTGTGAAGTGGGTCATCTGTGAGATGATGGATGTCAGGTAGCAACTTCCATACCATCCTGGGGGCAGGTAAAAGTATGCCAATGGACCACATACAAAGAAAACGCCCTTGTAACCTACCAGACCTGGTGACGGCTTGTCACGACTCCTAACTCGAGTTAGTCTGGTTGTGTGGTTACAGCTGCTCATTCCCATGTAAATCTGGGGAACTGCTTGGTGGGTAGTATGCCTTTTATCTTGTTTATCCTGTCCTCACAGTCAAATAAACCCTGCTCTCCTCGAGCAACTTCCTTGAAGGTGCATCCAAACGAAATGCACTCCTTCCAGTTGTCTTTGGACAGCCGTTCCGAAAAAGTGCATGTTCTGGGAGCTCCTTTCAGAAAAACTGGTATTCTTTTGGGTGTTACTACTTTATCCTTGAGGATGCAGGACGGGGCTGAAATTCCCATACCCTGAACCTTGGTATTTTCAAGTGGCCTGTTTCTATGTCATCCCAGCCTGCTTGGCCTTTCCATTCTTCATTTCTAGAAGCCCTGTCAAATCCTTTTAGCATCTCTAAGTCTCCCTTAGTTGGCTGCATATTCATACAAGGGATCCTCTTAGATCTGAGAGGAGGGTCTGTTATTTTTCTGCTATAGCTATAGCCACTGCTACCGCTGGGATTAACAGTCAGTATTTTAGATGAGGGTGTACCTATCGATACTGACACAGACATGCTGTGTTGACTTTGTAACATGTCTCGCAACAGGACACAGCCTACATATTTGGATACTGGCAATACGTGGTACTTCAAACTATGTGTGGCGTATGTGGGTAGGTGTGTGCAAACATAGCAGTCAGATATATTCAAAATTGTCACATACAGTTTCAGCATTTCTATATACTGGTTTCCTTCATATGTATCCCACAATCCTTCTTGGTCCCCTTTATTCACATCCACCCCCATATCAGTAATGTTCATTGTTATATTCTGTTCATACTCTTTTGGGGATTTTGTTGGCTCAGTTCCATCACTACCATCCCCCACCCTTCCATTAAGATGTGGTATCTCAAGCTCAGCAGAATACATTATTATTATTGCTGTTACTATTAGTGCTGGTACTGGTAACAATATTGCAAGAATCACTGCTAACCAGTTACATGTGTGTCTTTCAGTGGACTGCATGACTCTGCACAAACCTTTCCCTTCCCTATGTTATGCAATCTTCTTGTGAATAAGCCCTACGTTTATTCTTGGTCCACTCGGGCTTGTGAATAGGCCCTAATTTTGTTCTTCTTCTTCTTGGCGCTATGCTAACTGACCCTTAGAGTCAAGCATTTAACCACTGTTCTTCTCTTGTTTTTAATGTCTCGAATGGGTCTAGGACCAGTGACCTCTGTTGCAAAAACGGCCCAATGGATAATGTTAAAGGTTTTGAATAATGCTAGAACCAGTACTTTCTATCGCAAAAATGGCACCATTGAGAATGTCAAAACATAGGTCTGTTAATTCTTGCTCAGGGACTTGCTATGGGCCAGTTGGAAAGGCAATTTCATTGAAAATTAATCTTATTAGCTCACTGAGCAATAGTGGCCTGGGGACAAATAATGTTAAGGTTGCAGTTATGTCTCTTCCTGGGCACAAAACGGTTAATTGTATCCTGGACGTTTGTCCGCAGGCTTGTATTGGCACAGATCGAAGTCTGTCTGTCGGGAGCATTTGCATTTAGCCAGCAGTCCGTTAATCATTAGTCAACTTGTTCATGTTTCTGTTTGCTGGAGGAGCAAAGGTTGTATCCTTGGCTAGGCTCTGCTGCTGGTATCTGAATCGGTGGGGTCCGTTCTACGTCCCAGGGCGTCACTTTTTTCGTGTGGGACGTGTGGATCCATGAAGTTAGACCATCACACTTCACTGCTGTCGCCGTGGTAAGAATGACCTGTCTTGGCCCCCTCCATCTGGGCTGCAAACAATTCCTCCGTGTGTGGGCTTTGACCAAATCCAGTCCCCGGGCTGCAGATCGTGGGCTGGTGGAGTTGCAGCCTCTGAAAGGGACTTCAGCACCTGACAATGGAGGTAACGTGAAATATCAGTTAACTTCTTACAGTAACACAATAATAAGTCATCCGTTACTGACAGTGGGGCTGTGGACATATGTCCTGGTATTTGCATTGGTCTGCCAAATATGATGTCATGTGGGCTCAACTTTGTTACTCTGTCTGGTGTACATCTCATTGCTAGAAGCGCTATAGAGGTCTGTTGAGGCACACATTTTAGATATCTTATTTTTCAAAACTCCATTTTTCCTTTCGACAGTGCCTGCTGCTGGGAGATGGTAAGCACAATGCAACTTTTGTTTTATGGCCAATCCCTTGCATAGTCCCTTTATGACATTGGAAATGAATGCAGGCCCATTGTCGGACGCCAGGAGGGAGGGAACCCCAAACCTTGGCAGTAGCTCCTTCAGTAGACACTTGGCCATGCTCTGTGCATCACAATGTTTGGTGGGGTAGGCCTCTGTCCATTTGCTAAACATACGGACAATGACCAAAACATATTCATATGACTGGGTGGGGGGCATGTCTATAAAATCAAGCTGAAGGCTTTCAAATGGCCCATGGGGAGGTGGGAAGTGGCCAGGCGCAGTTGAGGTACCTTTTCCAGTGTTATACTGGGCACAGACAGAACACTGCTTGCACAGCCTTTCTGCTGTCTGGCGGAATTTTGAGTTATACCAACACTGGGAAAACAATCTGATCATGCATCCCGTCCTACATGTGAGGGCCCATGGAACAATCTGCTCATTGAAGGGAGCATGGTGGAAGGCAAGCATATCCTGCCATTAGGCCCTACCCAAAGCCCCTCCTTTGTTTGTGTGAACCCCTGTTGCTCCCACTCCTCTTTTTCATTGTTAGCTGTATTCCTTTGAATATGTATTGGGTCAAAATGTAGTGAACCACTATCCTCTTTTGTGTCTATCCTGTTGTCTATTAATTGTACCATAGCTCGCTGGCAGCCTGTAAGTGCTATTCTCTTCGCCTCTTGGTCAATGAAAGCATTGCCTCTGGAAATGGGGTCTTTTGATAAGGTGTGGGCAGAACATTTTATAATAGCCACTTTGAAAGGTAGTAGCTGGCCTGCTGATGTAAGGAACCCCCTCATCGCCCATAGCTGGCCAAAGTCGTGGACCACCCCAAAGGCATACTGGCTGTCCGTGTATATATTCTCTTTCTTTCCTTCCCACACACATGCCTGTGTAAGTGCCACAAGTTTGCTGCCTGTGCACTCTTTGCTGCTGTCAGCCTTCCCCCCTCCAATAATTTAGTAGCTGTGCCCACGGCATAAGATGCTTGTAATACTCCTGTGTCATCCCTTAAGCATGACCTATCTACAAATAAATCTCCTTGAGCATCTGGGAGTGGTGTATCTTTAAGGTCTGGGCGTATCTTAGTATGCCTATTTATGACCAAGGCACAATCATGAAAGGAATCATCTGAATCAAAATCCTCCAGCTCATATTCAGTTGGTAGCAAGCATGCAGGGTTCAAAGTGGTACATCTCTTGATGATAATGTGTGGTGTCAAAAGTACCAACTCATACCTGTTGAGGAGTGCATTGGTGAGGTGCGGTGTCTTAGTGGATGTGAGGAGTGTGTCCACGGCATGTGGCACATGTAGGACTAGTGTGTGTCCTAATACTAAGTTGTCTGACTGTTCCACAGCAAGTGCTGCAGCTGTCAATGCTTTCAGACACGGTGGGAGCCCTGCAGCCACTGGGTCTAGCGTGGCAGAGTAATATGCCATGGGGCGGTAGAAAGCTCCATGTTTCTGAGCCAAGACCCCCATTGAACACCCACCCTTCTCGTGGCAAAACTAGTGAAAATCTTTGCTATAATCTGGTATGCCTAGCGCTGGTGCTTCCTTCAATCCTCTTTTCAGCTCATTGAAGGCTGTGTCACATTCTTGTGACCAGGGTAAAGTGTCAGGTATGCCTTTGGGTGTCAGTGCCTGTAGGGGTTTCGCAATGAGAGAGAAATTCAGTATCCAGTGACGACAATATCCAGCAACCCCAACGAATGCCCTAACTTCCTTCTGAGTGCGGGGTCTGGGAAAATGTATTATTGTCGAGATTCTGTCTGGCAACAGTTTTCTTGTTCCTTCTGTCAACTCATGGCCTAAGTATTTCACAGAGGCGAGGCAAAACTGTAACTTCTTTGGGGAGACTTTGTATCCCTTTAGTGCTAAGTGGCATAGGACAGCAATGGTGTCCTTTACACAAGCCTCCTTTGAAGGCGAGGCCAATAGCAAATCGTTAATATACTGGATAAGTGTGGACTCCTCCTTCAGTACCAGGGAGTCTAAATCTGTTTTTAGGGCATGTGTGAAAATGGATGGTGACGCTGTATAGCCCTGCACCAGCCTTGTCCAACAAAACCTCTTCTGTCTAAAACTAAAGGAGAAGAAATGCTGACTGTCAGGGTGCAAGGGGATGGTCAAGAAGGCGGAGCTAAGATCCATCACGGTGAAGGTGGTAGCTGACACAGGTATATTAGAAAATATTGTTGCTGGGTTTGGGACCACTGGGAAAGATGGCAACACTATTTTGTTCAATTCTCTCAGGTCTTGAGTAAATATGTAGACAGGGGCCCCGTTCGGGCCCTTGGAGGCTTACTTCACTGGGAGAATTGGGGTGTTACATTGACTGTATTGAATCTCTCATAAAATTCCTTGCTTCAGGAGGTCTTGTATCACTGGTGCAATGCCTTTCTCCCCCTCTTTGGAGATCTTGTATTGTGGCACTCTTGGGAGAATTGCCCCTGGCTTCAGTTTCATCTGTACCGGTAGGTAGTTCAATACCCGTCCTACGTCCTTGGCACTTGTTGCCCAGACCTCAGGCAGCACACAATGGCGTAGTTCTGGTGGTATTTTGGTGTCTGTGCATTTCACGAAGGCCTGTACCATCAGGCCATTTGTCTTGCTCTCCAGAAGGACTCCTGCTGGTGAGCAGTATATGGTGCATTGCAATTTGCATAACAAATCTCTCCCCAGCAAATTCACGGGGAAAAACCTGCTAAAAATAAACTGGTGGTGCACTGTTGTTGTGCCTACTACAAACTGTAGTGGCTCAGTAAGGTATTCTGTAATAGGTTGGCCAGTCATGCCTACTGCGGTTATCGTAGTCCTAGTAAGTGGAGCTTTAGGCGTTGTTAGTGCCTTCAGCATTGATCTTTGAGCCCCTGTGTCAATTAGAAATGGAACAACCCTGCCAAATATCTCTCCCTCTACATATGGTCCGGATTGATCTACTGCTATTGCTGGTGCTATCATGTATTTTCCCACTTTCAGGCTTCCCTAGAATGATGCTTGGCGTGGGGGTGGGGGCCAGTCAGTCATTACTGGAGTCCATCTTTCTCCCCCTGCCGATTGTTACTGGGACTCATTTTCCTGTTGCGGGTTGTCTTGGTACCCTGTGTGCCGAGAGTAGTTGGCGTGCTGGTGTCTGCCCTCTTGCCCGCTGTTCTGTTTGTACCTACTGTCCTCATTTCTTTTCTTTAATATTGTACAATCTGCTTTCCAATGATTGGGGTCCTTACAATAGAAGCATGCTGTTCCTTGTTGTGGCAGAGAGGTTGATCTGCGGGTTAAGGAAGGTGTCCTACCGGCCTGCTGTTTTCTATGCCTCACGCCCCCCCTCTGCTCCTTTCCCTGCCCCTGTTATTGCTGTAAAACCGTTCTTGTGCTACCATTAACCTCACTTTTTCTTTCTTTAATTTTTCTGTCTCCATCGCCTGTGCACTAGACTGGAAATCTGAGCAGTACTTGGCCACCGAAAGCATCTTCTCTATCGGCTCTTGTTGCCAGCAGACAAAAGAAGTCTGAAGTGTGTTCTGATAGGTGGTGTGAGGCCTTGTACAAATGTAGTTACCAGGGCTGGCATCGCATCTCCCATAGGATCTTTCAATCCACTGTTCTGCCTATATACCTGCAGGAGGCGGTCAAAGTATGTATTCACACTTTCATCTTTCTCCTGTTTGGCACTTGTAATTTAGCTCCAATCAACCCTATCTTCAGGTACCTTCTCCTTCAAGTGTTCCACCACTTTTTTGTATAACTCCTCTACTTCTGGGCCTGGCGTCCCTCCTTTTCCCCTCCTTGGTTCCACATCTGGCCAATCAACCTTTCTTTTACAATCTTCCCAAAGGTCCTTTGGGATGATGATATTGAATAACGTGTCGAGGTCTCTCCATAATAAACCTCCTAACCCTGCCATTCTACTAAGCTCTTCACACCATCTTCGCGGTTCTTCTCTTAGCCTGGGAAAGTCTTTGCTGAAAGTGCTAATGTCCTGCCTTGACCATGGGACATAAACATATGCTAAATCATTTGGCGCGCTGCCAGGTGGTGGCGGTATCTCTCGTAGGGGCATGATAAGTGATGGGACCTCTGTTGTTGTAGAGTTGCCTGTTGTGTTGGCTGTGGTGATGGAGTGGGCAAGAGAGTGAGCTATGTCAATTACTGCACATGTGTGTATTAGCTGCTTCCATTGTTGTAATTTATCTATAGCATATTTAAGCGTGTCCTGCAACTTAGACTCCTCCCATGTTATTAAATCTGAGTCTGTGAATCTGAACTTCCCTACTTCCCAATCATATTTTTCAGGTAGTTGGGCATGACTACCTGTGGTTGTCTGGGTGTCGGCTTGCTTAGCATATGCTAAATGGGCCTGGGGTGCTTTGTTCATTAACTCTGCTCGTGCTAAGGACAGTGTTTTCTCTAAGTACCTTCTATTCTGTTATTGTATAAAGGAGTCCACAGTTAGTGAGCCCTCCACGAGCCGCTGTAGTAGCACTTGACAATTTAAAGAATCGCTCTTTAACATCAATTTTGGTGAGTTTGGATTGGATGCAGAAGCTCCTCCCACCATTCCCCCCAAACTTCCTCTTCTTTTGCTCTCTGGAGCTGACTCTGTTTCTGCCAAACACTGCTCTAGTGTTGAAATGTCGTGTTCTGTGTGATGGACATATGTAAATGCATCCCATATTAGTGAGTGCCACTGTTGCTGGATGAATGAGTCATCCTGTGATTCATCCTCAAATAATTGCTGCCACGGTTTGTCTATTAGTTCCGTTGTTTTAACCTGTTTCTTAACACAGTCTTTGAGAATACTGTGTTTCTTCTCGTTGTAGTCTGAAGCGGCTTTGACCGCTGTTTCTCTCATTAGTTTCAGAGTACCCAGGTCTTGGATAGACTCCAATTCCGGTCTCGCAACCTTATCTTTCAATGCTCTGCGTACAAAGGTTATGGCTGCCTCTCGTTTCCCTGGGAGTTAGCTCAGTGTGTTCTGGCTCAGGTACATGCAGTGGTGAATCACCACCCAGGCATCCCAAGAGAATATCTTCTAAGAGTTGGTCTTCCACCCCTGCCCCACCTTCTACCTTCTCTTCTTCTTTAAATTGGAGTCATGGGAATGCGCCTACTGTGTCTAGCTGATCTTTTCTCCATCTGCCCTCCAGTTTTGCCTGTAATACTTTCTTTTTAATTTCCATAAGTTCACTGTGGACGTTTGATTTGACTGCGCTTGTTGAACGCATCTCGCTTAAAAGAAAGTCCCAATTATGGAAAGCCTCCCATTCCAAACTTCTAATCTTCTTTCCCTTTAAATGTAACATCTGGTGCAAGTATGACAATGTTGCCATGTCATATGTGCCATTACATGGGAACTGGAGATCCGGGTTTTTAGATGTGAGATCATGCCACTTGTCCGTGTACATAATTGAGCTTAGGCCTCTTTTTATAGCCACATTATATGCAGGTGAGTTCTTGGGTGGGGCTGGCTGAGACCTATCTAAAATCTTTTTACTACTGCTGTTTCCCATGGTTGAATTGTGTGTAGCAGCTAGTCCTAAACGCCTTACAAATAACTGTTCAAGTATACCAGACAGATGGGTTGCAGGGTAGACTTCAACACGGTAACATGTGGCACAATAGGTTGACAGAAGTACTTCACATATATATTTCAGCCGCACAGTATTTGCAAGTGGGCAACAAGAAAGCCATAAATCAATCACCCCAACAGGTCATGTAGTGCCAATTCACCAAAGCATTTTCACAAGGAAGAAAGAAGCCAGATCCTGGTTTGTTTGTTGAGCCTTGATGGCCTGTGAAATGAGTAAGATAGGAAACCAGACCCTGTCTGTGGCTGTGCCACAGGGTGCTGACATTCAACAATAGAGCCAGAGTGGTGAATTGCTTCGTGCAGTTCAGACAATCACATAAAACATCTAGGACAGATACTGGGGATCCTACGCGGCAGCGCTGTAGAAAAACCCTTCTGTGCAGAGAATGTGTGAGGGTCTGCTGTACCTAACCCCAAAGGAGTGAGGGGAATAACAGAAATTCTGTTAAGTTTTGATTTTTTAGAGAGGTGCACTTTAATCGGTCTTTCCAGCCAGTCCCTTTTAGAGGCCAGAGGGTATTATGGGCGGGAGTACTTATTTGGCAACGTTGGTAACTGGGTGTGTGAGGTAAAAGTTTTTATCAGGTCTTGGTCGAGTAACGTTCTAATACCCAGTTTAAATGAATAAGCTGGCAAAGGTAACCTAGAACCTAGCACTAAGCAAAAATACTCCACATGCCTAGCAATATTTGGCCACTACATAGGCCAAGCACATCACAAGTACACAATAAATAAATGCAATGAAACCTATAATGATGGAGAAAAGAAACCCTGGGTTACCAAGCGTCACACACCCCTCTTCGTGCCGAGGAGAACCTCTAGGCACAGACCTAGAACCACTCTGACCTCTAGGTGGCCATCTCCAGGGGAAGGGTGGAGGCCGAACCTAGGCAGGGCGACGGGCGCCAGCCAAAGAGGCAGGAGCGCCGGGGGTGTTCCTCATAAATGCCCAAATATTTGACCAGCGGCGCGTTGGCGATGGTGCTGTACCCAGAACAGAGCTCATGGGGACCAAACAAAGTACAATCGATAAATACACAATAGGCAAGAAAACCTGGCCGCTAATCCGGCCACCCGTATCGCGATACTTAACAGGCACATACACTAGGTGCCAATCTGAGGAGCAAAACTGCCACGTCCTAAAACGGTGTGCTACCTGCTACCACCCACAGGGGAGCAAAAACTGCCACAGCTCAACAATGAGCCACCAACTGCTACAACCCAATACCGGAGGATGAAAATCCCCCCCAGGTGTGCTCACCGGGCTTCGTCCAGTCTGTTAGAGCATACCGACGTCAGCTGCACCCAATGAGAATGGTCTGGCAAGGGTATCCTGCATCCCAGCCGCTGGTGACTCTCTGCGGTGGGGGGAGGGGTGCAGCCCTCAATGGCTGGCCAAGGGCCTACTGATACCGAAATCACCAAAGAGTTACTGCCGGCCAGGAATCCTGCAGAAGCTCGCCGTCACCAGCCAGCCAGGGAACGTAGGGAACCAAGGCCAGAGCCTATAGAATAGAAGAATGTATATGAGAAAAGGCAGCGGACTTCAGGTAGCAATGACAGAGGCGAACACACGCCCGTGGCAGAGAAACTAAGAAAGGTCAACAGCACAGAGAGCAAGAGAAAGAGAGAGAGAGAGAGCTAGACAGGAGTTACCTCCTGGGCCGTGTGGTGACAAAAACAAAAATAAACCATCAGAGCCAATAACAGCAGAATGAAGAAATCGATCAGAAAAGGAACCACGAAAGACATGGAGTCTGAACAAGCCATGTAAATGTCCCCAGGACACGGGCACACATGGTCAGACATAGAGAGTAAAGAATAAGAAGAGTCAGAAGAGGCAGAAGCACAACACAAGCGTGCTGAGAGCGAAAAGAGCAGGACAAGACCAAAGACAATAGAGAGGCCACAAACAGACCATCCACCGGATCCGACCCCCTCCAGCAACCAAAACTGCTGGGGAGAGATAAACAAACAGAACGTTATCACCTCAAATCCAAGCCCTCAGAAGGGTGCCAAGGGGTCCGATCACCAGTGTCCGCTCTGTCGATGTAGCCGCTCAGTTGTAATGGGCCCGCATTCTCTCCACCAAATGTAGAAGCTCAGTATTTAATTGTGAAAATAAAAAGGTCAATGACAACACCGAAATAAACAATTAGCTCTCAGCACATTTGTTTGCAAGATTTATTGGGAACCCAATCAGAATGCAATTGCAATGCAATATACTTGCAGCAAGGAGACCTCAGCAAAGCTTACTGAGTGCCCAATTGGCATGACAGTGCAGAGACATTTTATAGGCAGAGAACTCTACCGGATGGGCATCATAGCATACGTAAACTAGATCAGAATATGTCCTGCTGGACCAATCAATGAAGGGCAACTGTGGCATGATACCCTTTTAAGGCTCGAAGTATGTCTATACCCTAGTGTTGCTGCCCACGTGTCATCTACAAGAGCAGATTTGAGTTTTCCCCTAAAGGTGAAATCTGTGTCTCTGGTATACGTGGACTTGGCACGCATGTGACCGGCCAGGTCTGCAGGTCATGTCGACATGATTTACTGAAAATGTGAGGTTTTTGCAATAGCTAGCTGGAAACTGGCATGTTTATTCCCGGTAGCCTTGCGTTGCTTGCACGTTGCAGCTGACGGTTACACAAAATGGAGCGTGCGACCATTTTGTGGATTTCTGCTGGTGTCTTTCTTTAGTAGCTCAAAGAAGACTATAGGCCTGAAAACATATGTATTTGGTATCATAAAAATGTCCGCTTCGTCACAAGGACAGTCATTTTACCTCCTCTTCCTGGGTGAAAGGGGAGTACATTTCAATTGACCATGTCAAACCGCACAAGGTGGCCGATACTGTATAGTAAGACGCCTGCTGTTTCGTGCCCAGCAATGGTGCGACACTCTGTTTTGGCTGCGGCTTCTGCCATCGGGCCTGATATTGCCATTGAAATGAGTCCACTTATGAATCCTATTGATAATCAACCTGCTGGTGATCCTCTTAATGACACTGAATATACTTATCCAACGGACTTGTCTATGCCTGACTTGAAAACTCGTGTGGCTAATCAATCCAGTTTTTTTATTTGACACTGGCTCATCCACATCAAAGACCCCTTAAAAAATTTCAATTTTTGTTACCTGGTTTAAAAAACATTTTTTGATCCCACCTTAGATTTACATTTGGCTGGTACTGATTGCAATTTTTTTGTTCATGTCCATAGGATTTGCGGTTTCTTATTTATTGTTTTATCAATGGACACTATGTTGAAGAGAGAACATCAATTCGATTGATTGATTGAACTTTGGCTCCCCACTCTTCTTTGCATATCATTAAGAGGGACCAGACTTTTGTTAATATGCCTGCTTGGCCCGTTTTAGATCGGATTGTATGGGATGCTGTAAAGTTCCAGATTCATGGTCATACAGAGGTTATTAATGTTCCCAATGTTCTCCGGCCTTCTATGGGGGATGTGGTTAAACAAAATATTTGCTCTCATGATTGTATGTTAAAGCAGTTAAAGCTTTATTTACTGACTTGAAATATTATGCTGGCTTCGATGCCGAAGATTTATATTTAGAGTCCGCAAATTATGGTCATTTGTACTGTTACCAACATTTTGGCAATCATTTTCTGCATAAGGCTGGCTCATTCAGGAGCATGGTTAATTTCACACAGTGGGAACATTGTCCTGCACCAGTAGAAGGCAGTTCCAAAACATTCCTGAAATAGTTTTCCTACTTTACTGATTTTGATCAATCCAACCTGATGCATTTTATTTTAAATTGACTGGAGAGTCATTTTCCAAGGTTAGACTTACCCACACCAAATTACTTTATTCGAAGTCCTTTATTGACCTGTTGACTGTTGGGGCTAGGAACTGTGGAGAGATACTATTGATCTTAAATCTGTTTGGGGTTCTAAAAGTTGGCAAGTGCAAGGCACTGAGGCTTTGCATCATACATGTCTCATCCCAAACCATATGTTGCTTCTGAATGATACTATTTCACAAACGAGATGCTTTGGATTGGCTACTTCTAAATAATTAAATGCTCCTTCTGTTCCTGATTTGGGTGAATACCCCCATTGGAATAATTTTACCAGTACACCCCTGAGTGAAATCCAGGCACTGTTTAGTAATTCCACTTTTAATGTTTCCAGCGTTAATCCCGAAGTCTGGTTGCGATGGCAAAAAAGTGCGGATTCCTGCCAGCATCGCTTTCTTGGTCTTCCCCCTGGCTACACAGCGGTTAGAGTTGATCCCCGTTTCCAGTCTCACCATTCAGTCACCACCTGTTCTGTAGGCAAATTGTGCCAGAGTTGGCTCAGACATTCATCCTTAGCGTCTGTTAAATCGCATTTGTCCAAACTCACTGACACTGTCAATTTAAATGATTTAGTGAAGGGCCCTGCGGGTGGCAGATCGAAAAAATTGATATATGCTGCTTACACCGAAGTTTGGAAACTGTCTCAAATTGAAGCTGATTCTAGGCTATGAGCTATAGATCAAACTAATTTAGAAAAAGTGCTTGCTGTTGTAGACAATAGCATTAAAACCCTTTCTTCCCGAATTTACACTTTAGAAAATATTGTGTCATATGTGGTTGATATTGTACAAGAAGATGTTGCAGTGTTATACCATTGGCAAAATCAATTGCGTTCTGTAATGCAGTATGCCTGGACTTTGCAGACACTTAAGAATGGTTGCGTTCATTGGGATTACATGAACACAAGCTTGTTATTTCTGCCTTTTAATTTAACTTTGAAACAGCAATTTATGTCAATGAAAGATGCCACCGTTTCCCTGTTGCATATTGAAAAATTATAACCATTGCCCTTTTCTGTAGCAGAGGAGAATTCAGCTGTTTGGCTTATCCATAGGTTAATAACCTTACCTTTCTCTCTTTCCAAATTCAAGAATTGCATGAAACACTATGCTATAGGCAGGTTTGAACCCCTGGGTGATGCATTCCTTCACAAGGTTTGGAACCTCCCCTGCTCTTTCAGACGTTTGAGGGATGGTAAAGAGGTATTTCTGAATGGTGAAGTTTGTGTCTCTACACCAAATCATTCCTTAACATGCAGAAATCTTCAATTGCACGGTTCTTGTAATGTGCTTGCACCAAATTTAGCATGTGTTTTAAAGGGCACCCCAGTCCTGGCCATTACACCAATGTTCACACTGCTTGCTAATGGTAGTTATTTGTTACTAAACAATGAAGAGTGTTGTGGGTGAGCCGCCGGTATTGCTTACATTGTTACTGTTTCCCAGCGCGTTACTTGCTGCAAGAATATGCTGTTCCCTCCTCCACATTGCAGGCTTGAATTGTAGGGACTGGTAGTCCGATGTGCCTTTGCTAGGACTCAAGATCTGTGCTCTAGTGGATTTTGAGTAATTTAGGTTAAAAAAAAATATATATATCTGTAAGCGCGCCCTGGTACGCGCACCGGGGAGCGCTCCGGGCGCGCTACGCGACTTGTGCGCGGAAAGCTGATTGGCTCTCGGGTGTCTGTAAACATTCTAAACAGTCCGGAGCGGCCGCCATCTTGTGTCTCGGTAGGATCGAGACACAAGAGGTGGCCAAAACAAAGGGGGAAATGACCATAAGGGGGCAGAGTAGATCCTCCCTGACCCCCTAGGTCTGATGTGGGGGATTTAAAAGGGTCCCGGGGGGCAAAAAAACAAAACTTTTTGCGGGGGGAGCGCCCGGTACGCGCACCGGGAAGTGGTCCGGGGAGCGTACTATGGGGAAAAAAGAATGATAGACTTTTCAAATATTGTATGTTTATTGATTGTTCTTTTTGTTGAGTTTTTTTTAATTTTTTTTATTTAAGTAGCAAAATGTAGGTACCAATGCAGAGTCTAAAATTTAATATACACCGTCTCCTTTGTAGATATCTTGCATGTTGTTTCAGAAGTTATTGTGGTATATTGAATTCATACCATAGTCTGTCAGGAAAGCAGAAACAATATGGAGGCAGGAGATGATAAAGCGATGTTAAATAAACATTGGAGATAATATAGTTGGAGAAAGGAAGTAACTATGAGCAAACTTACAATGTAACACAAAAAAGTTGCACAGTATATTTTAAGTCTCACTTTATATTATATCTTTTTGGGTACTATTTCATAATTTTCATATAAAAATGAATAATATCTCAAACAATTGTAACATTTAAAATTAAAATTTATTGTTGTGATTTTTCAAAATCTAAAAGAATTTGCAACATTAATTCATCTGGTATGTCCTCCTTTTCATTCCATGATTCAATTTGTTCAACACATTTAATTAAGTCTTGGTGTACAGTGTCATCCAAAAAGTCTATTTCTTCTTTGTCTTCCTTAGGATTGTTTTCCATATTAATTTGAAATGAAATATATTTTCATTTTGTTGTGCTTCCATTTTCTTGCTGTAAATTGCATAAAAAATAAATATATCAGTAGAGATAGGGCACTGTTGGGCTTAAATTCAGACAGGTACTTGTGAGTTTTTAACAGTGAAGTTATCTTTGGGCAAGGTATGGTTTCAGGCAGGAAGTAGAACTATTAAAAAGTGCCTGTGATGAAGCCTAAGTAAATTCATAATTATACCACAGAAGCCTAACTCAAACAATAATTTAAATAAATAAGCCTTTCTCAATGTCTAACTCTTACAGAGGGACAGTATATAACTATCTGAAAACGTTTTACAAAATTAACTTAAAGTGCATGACATAGTTCTCCTTTCAAATTAACAACTTACCTTCTTCAAAGTAGTTGAAGTTTTCTGACAAATTCTTTTTCAAATGTACCTTAGGTAGTGTTAGTCAAAATGGCTGTGTTTCCCTCTAATTTCTTATATATATTCATGTACCTAACCAATCAAATGTCAGCACATAAAAGTACAAAATGTAAGTAACATTTTAATGGGTTAAAAATTCAAACAGTTTCATATGTGTTTTTGTCATGTAATTTACCTCAGGATATTTAGACAGGGCTACAGCCCGAATGGCTCAATGGAATACCACCAAATTTGGGTAAATGGTAGGGACTGCTATGTAGTAGGGCCTATTCTTTATTTGATGAAAGTTTCTCCAGTGGTTTTTCCGTAAATTACTTTCCTACCTTTTTTTAGGGAGCGCTTACCGGTGCACGCCCCGGTACGCGTACCGGCAGCGTTACAGGAGTCCTCCATTTTGTGTTTCGGTAGAATTGAGACACAAGATGGAGGGCAAACAATGTTCGGAATGGGTAGAAGGGGGCACGGTAGACACTTCCTGACCCTCTAGGTTTTCTGAGGGGGGCTTAGGATGCTCATATAGGCCCAAAATTTCACACGGGGAGCGCCCGGTGCGCGCACCGGTAAGCGTACCGGGGAGCGTACTTTGGTGAAAAATAGTGAAAAAAGTTAGAAAAAGATAAACGTTTTGAATGATCAGAGGTAGGGTAGCTCTGAAAAGAGCTTTTGGGTTCTTTTGCTGATTTAGGTACCTACAAGTAGGGTCCAATGCACAGTCAGGATGAATAGTCTATTCCCCTCATCTGAGAAGTGCACACCATCTCCTCTGTAGATGTCTTGCATGTTGTAACGCAAGTTGTTGTTGTATATTGAACCTATTCTAAAGTCTCTCATGTAAGCAGAAACAGATTTATTCACATTTTTCTGTGCTTTCTCAAATTGTGGACAAAATTGGTTGGACCAGTTCCATTTCTGTCTTTGGCATATATTGGAATATACCAAGGCAGTTTGGGGAAAAAGTGTAATCAATTGATGAAAGGTGTCCTTTAAAAGCATTTCCAGACCAACCCCAGTCATAGTGCCCAAATCATTTCCACCACAGTGCACTATTAAGAGGTCAGGGTTTGGCAATGCATACAAAAATTATATTAAATTCATATAAAATATATTTTTCCTTTAAAAGAATAGTACATTTTACAGCTTTTGATATTTGCTAATAAAAAACCATTGAAATTCACTGAAAAAACATAGGTTATAGACCATATATAGTTAGGAATTAGCATTTACAAAACCTTGAAAATTCACTGAAAAAACCATAGTTTATAGACCATATATAGTTAGGAATTAGCATTTACAAAACCTTATTTTACTCACAAAAAACCATTGAAATTCGCATATATAGTTAGTTGCACTAACTATATATTCCGCACCCGTAATCCACTGCTTATGATGGCACATATTACATCATTCATAATCATGCTACAACCCCAGTGGGCACCTCTGATTTATCGTTGTTTGACAATGTTTTACCCCAGTGGGTGGATGGAAATGTCATGCAGCGCCCTCATGCTGCCAATATTTACCAGCGGCTCAGGCCCCCCTCGTTCTGTTCACTGCACAAGATGCTGAGCAGAGTAGATCCACTAGTTTCAGCGGCGGGACCTTCCGCGACTGAACTAGCTGCCTTAAATTGTTGTGTTGCTGCCGGCGGCAAGTGTGTATCAACCCCCTTGTGAGCGACATTCCAATTTGGCAACTTGTGGAAAGAATATATATATATATATATCATTATTTTCTAAACATTATTTCAACATAACGGTTTACCAATATTGTTTCAGATGTGGTTATTTTGGGATTTATCCTGTGATATATTATAACCCTATCAATATTGATGTGTTAGTCGCTTAAACTACAAGTCATAATATTTCTTCACTTTCAATTTTTAATGACATGGTTTGTGATGTCACTAGAAGTGGGTGTGTACACGATTAAGCATATGTATAAAAACATGTCTTTTGTGGCAACGTTACAGCGTGAACAAGGGCGTGTAGCCTGAAACGCGTAGCTGTTCTCTGTTTTTGTTGCTGTAATTAAACTACCTTGACTGATTCCTGTGGTCCGTCTCCCTCGTTTGCTGGCGCTGCGGCTGTGGCGCTGAGAGATTCTGAGGAGGAGCTTGTACTACGATATATATATATATATATATATATATATATATATATATATATATATATATATATATATATATATATATATATATATATATATATATATATATATCTCGCCGCTGTGGAGTACAAAAGCACAGCACATATCTCGCTTCTGCGGAGTACAAAAGCACACCATTCACTGGAAACTGCTAACCCATATAATATATATATATATATATATATATATATATATATATATATATATATATATATATATATATATATATATACAAATAACCCCTCCAGTCATGAAAAGGAGGAGGCCACGCGTGGAGTTACTTCGGAAACGTTTTAATCACACAGCTTAAGGCATAATGCATTTCGGCTAACAAAGCCTTCTTCGGATGCCACTGTAGTAATCAGGATGCTGCCCTACCTGCGCTTTCAAATAGTCCTGTGCTCTCCTATTGGTGAGAGCACCAGCAAACCCCTGTCACATGACCACACATCAGAAGCAGTGTAGTGTACACTACAACTCCCAGCAACCACCTCACCGGGATAGATGCTGTGCGGGGATGGACATGATGAATTCTGTCTAGATGAAATGAAATGCTGGGCAGGACTAACGCAGAGTGTCCAAGATGAAATAATCCTGGATGACAAAGTGTCCCAAAAACGCCTCCTTTTCTCTCTGTATACGTCCCAGCGTCGTGAAATAAGGATCAAGCAGGCCGTGAGCAGGAGAACAATGTAACCTGTCAGGCACGGAACAAATTATTGACCCCCCCCCTCTCCCCCCTCGTGTGTGGCAGCCCGGGATGAGACACTTTCCGGGCCCGCTCACAGCCGCACCCGAGCACATCAAGATCTTTAAAAGACCTTGTGCATGTTAAAGGAGCTTTGTTGTTGTTTCACCCCTTCTTTTTTATGTTTGAAAGCTTTATTAAAGAAAAACAGATATTACATTAAGGTGACATCAGCAAAATATGAGAAAAGGATATACGATGGAATAAATTAAATAGAAGCAGCCAATATCACAATGAAAAAACAAAGCATTTTGAATTATTTGAAGGGGAGGAGGGGGGGAGGGGGGAGAGAGGGAAAGAAAACATGGTATTATCATAGAAGATGGATAAGTAAAAAATAGAAAATACACTGGATGTCAATCAAAAAGTACAGTGAAAACCATCATATTTAGTAATTGCTTGAATGAAGAACGTGTAGCAAAGGAGACAAGTATAAAACTAAAAAATCACAATAGCAAAACTGAAAAATATCATAAACTACAGGCAAGAGTACATGTGTTCAGGGGGGTTTGAAATTATCCGAAGAAAGTGGAGAGTAAATCTTTTTGGCAGATTGATCTAAGTATAGAGTAAGAGGTAACCAGTAAAGTTCAACATTTCGGGAAGGTTTGCAGGAGGAAGCAAAGGCAACATCAAGTCTGTGTGATTGACATACAAGATTCCACCAACAATTTAGAGACAATTTGTTCAAGGATTTCCAATTAGAGACAATATGTTGTAATGCAAGAGCCAGCATAAGATCAAAAAGACCGTTAGAATGTGGAGGGAGATCTAAATCTTCTGAAAGGCTACCAAGAAATACAAAAGAAATGGAGAATTGAATAGAGATGTTAAAAATACGAGAAAGGCGAGAGAATATCTGAGACCAGAAAATACGAGTTGAAGGACAGAAAATGAAGAGGTGCAAAAGATCTGCAGAGGGAGCATTACAGGTCCAACAATTAGATACAGAATCGGGTTGAAAGCGAGAGATAGAAAGAGGAGAAAGGTATAGTCTGTGGTAAAAGAAAAATAGGGATTGAGTAAGAGAGGCAGTACGGGAAATCTTCAAGGATCTGGCCCATATTTTGTCCCAAAGAGAAGTTGGCCATGAAGAATGTAAATCCGTTTCCCAAGACAATTCCAATTTTGATTTGAGACGATCTGGGTTGGGGGCTGAGAAGTACCGGTAAATGATGGAAGCTTTAGGAGTTGTAGAAAGGACAGTGAGTAGAGAGGAAGACGAAGCTGATAGGCTTTCAGAAGGGAGAGAGTAATAACGATCTAGAATGGCTTCCATAAGGATAGGGAATTTCTTTGCAAAAGAAGGAGGGCAGTGGAATTGAGAACGAAATTTAGGAAATGAGCAAGGGGATGAACCATCAAAAAGATGATGTACTCAAATGATACCTTTCGCTCTCCATGAGGGCCAAGCAATAGGTCTGTTATTTATTAATATAAGTGAATTGTACCATATAGGCAATATTAGGAAGGATTCCTGTGACACCGAGGTAGGGGAGACTAAAGGACGTAGAAGAGAAGAAGTATGTTTGAATAGAAGGGGATTAAGGCATGGGGCTTTAGAAGTGAAGCGAATTACCTCTTGGAAAGAGTATGGGAGCAATAACTCCTGTTCAACAGAAAGCCAGAGGGGAGAAAAAGGGGAGGGTTCCTGAGATAACCAGCGGGAGGCTTGTCGAAGTGAGAAGGACTTATGGTAAAGGCGAAAGTCTGGAAAGTTGGTTCCACCATTAAGTTTAGATTTACGTAGGTGTAAAAGCGATATGCGAGCTTTTTTCTGCTTCCAAAGAAATTTGGACAACACAGAGTCAATGCGACGGAAATATGAGGTTGGGATACGAAGTGGGAGCATGGATAATAAGTAGATCAGAATGGGGGCAATCATCATCCTGATGGAGTCAAGACGGCCCCACCAGGAAAGAAATAGTGGATTCCAAGAAGTGAGTAATGAGTCTATTCTAGAGATGACTGCATTCATGTTGAGTTGAATAGAAGAAGAAATAGAGCTAGAAAAAAGAACACCAAGATATTTAATTTTTGTAGAATTCCAAGCAAAGCCAGTGGCTGTGAAAAAGTGGGGAAGGCAAAATTTGGTTAAGGGAAGGATCTCTGTTTTGTCAGAATTTATTTTGTAACCTGAGACCAAGGAAAATTTCTCAAATTCGTTTAATAAAGAGGGGACAGAGGTGGTCGGGTCTGAAATAAATAAAAGGATATCGTCAGCATATGCAGACAATTTAAGATGGTGTTTACCATACGGGAAACCAGAGATGGATGGATTATTGCGTATGGAAGTAAGGAAGGGCTCAAGCGCCAAAATAAATAAAAGAGGTGATAAAGGACAGCCCTGACGAACTCCACGTTGGAGTATGAATGGGGAAGTGAGTTGACCATTAACGAGAACAGAGGCTTTGGGCATAGAATATATCAAAGAAATATAAGATATAAATTTGGGATTGAAGCCATGCCATTTTAAGGAGGCCATGAGGAAGGACCAGTCAACCCGATCAAAGGCTTTCTCAGCGTCTACTGAAATGGCTGCAAGGGGAATTGATAGTGAAGGGGCTTTACTTAAAACATTAAGGAAGAGTCTAGAGTTGTCCGATGTTAAACGGCCCTTAACAAAGCCACATTGTTCTTTCCCTATAAGATGTGGTAGGAGCGGGTCAAGGCGAAGAGCTAGTAATTTCGCAAAGATTTTATAGTCAACATTAACTAGAGATATAGGTCGATAATTTTTACAAAACTTAGGATCTCTACCATCTTTAGGGATAAGGCATATGGTAGCGTCCTGAAAGGAGCCTTGGGCTGATCCAGCAGAACAAAAAGACTGAAAAAGAGATAGAAGTTTAGGTAAGAGGAGGTCTGAAAAGTGTAGGTAGAATTCAACTGGAAAGCCGTCGGGTCCTGGAGTCTTGCCTTTAGTGAGGGAGGATAGAGCAGAGGATAGTTCCGAAATAGTGAGATCAGAATCAACGGCCGAAAAATTAAGGTGGGTATGTTGTCAAAATAAGATTGAATAAGCTCTGGGGTGGGAGGGTTTTCCGGAGTATATAAAGTCTCGTAAAAAGAGTGGAATTGTTCTAAAATTTCTGCATCGGTATGAAGAAGAGTATTAGAGGGGGAATAGATAGAGTCAATATTAGTTCGTTCTTTACGGGATTTTAAATAGTTAGCTAATAATTTACCTGATTTATTGCGACCTCCATAGTATCGTGCGCTGCTCCGGAGGAGAAAAGAGGAAGCAGAGTCTGTAGTAAGCTTGTTAAAAGCAATCTTAGCTTTAAGTAATTCAGGAGACATAATCTTAGTAGAGGAGGTATAGAATTGATGTTCCAGCGATTTAATATGTGCAAGGGTAACTTTACGTTTTTGAAGGAATTTTTTCTTCTTTTTAGAGACAAAATCAATAATAAAACCTCGGGCTGTGGCCTTAAAAGAGTCCCAAAGAATATGAGGGGGGGTATCAGGTGTATAGTTGAGGTGAAAAAATTCAGAGGCGAAAGAGCGAAAAGAGGAAGAAAAAAGAGGATCAACAAGAAGAGAAGGATTAAAACGCCAGCGAGAAGATTTAGGAGTTGGAGGGAGAAGGTCAAAAACAGTGATAATAGGAGCATGGTCAGAGATAACAATAGGTTCAATAGAAGAGGATATAAGGTGTTGAGAAAGAGATGAAGATAGAAAAATATAGTCCAAGCGGGAGAAAGAAGCATGAGGAGGAGAGAAAAAGGAGAAATCCATAACATCTGGGTGAGTGAGTCTCCATGAGTCTACAAGATGAGTTTGAGTGATAGTGTCAAGGAATTGCTTATGTGGTTTGTGAGGGGAAAAACTAACAGAGGATCAACGATCTAAAAATGGGTCAACGATCTGGTTACAATCTCCACCTAATAGAAAAGAATCATCTTTATATTGAATACATTTTGCTGTAATGGAGGGCCAAAAAGAGGAGTCAAAACATGTAGGGCCATAAACATTGAATACCGTAATTGGGATATTATTAATTATTAGTTTAGCTAAAACCCAGCGCCCCTCATCATCCTTTTCTTGTAGAACTACTTTACACTGAAGGCGTTTATGAATCAAAATAGCCACCCCATTCTTATTTTGAGAAGCAGGAGAAAATAAAACAGTTCCAACCCACAATCGCTTTAGTTTTAAAGATTCAATATCAGAGAGGTGGGTTTCTTGAATAAGGACAATATCTGGATTGTAAGATGAGAGGTGGGAGAGTACTCTTTGCCTTTTGATAGGGTGATTAAATCCTTTCACATTCCATGAAACAACTTTGAAGGTGAAAGCTTATTAAACTGATCAAAATCGAAAATTGCAAAAACATACTGTACATGTAGTAATTCAAACTGTAGAAAAATAGTAACCATAAAACTCGTCAAAAAGGTAGAAGGAAGAACAGGTAGAAAAGGAAGAAGAAAAAGAAAAAGGGAGGGGGAGAGGGGTAGGAACAGGGAAAGAAGATCAGTGGGGGAGGAAGAAGGAAGAAAAGAGAGAAGGCATAGAAGACAGTACAAATCCAAAAGGATGACTGTATTAAACATACCTGGAAGGGGAAGTATACACAAAGGGAAGGTGGGGAAGTGGTGATGCGTTACAAGACGGACGGACCAGGATCAGGAGGAAAACCACACCGAGACCGCACAAAAGGAACATGGGATGGGACAAGATGTTGAAAGGAGTATCCGATACATATCCGCCTGGGGAAGAAAAAAGGAAAAATTGTTAACATACCGAACATGTGACGTAAAAGTATAGGTCCAGAGGTTAGAAAAAGAAAGTAGAGATATATAGGAGACGCAAGAGAAAGATAAACAGAGAAAAGATACGCAAAAGGAGAATGTGAGAAACTGAGATGAGGAGCATGGAGAAGTACATGAAGTCAAAGACAAGCCACTAGAAGAACAAGCATGTAGACAATAAAAGTCCAATTTCAGCCACTGTTCGAAGCAGAGGAGGAGGCGTCCATCCCTTCTTCATTGTGTAGAAGAAGAAAGTTTCTTAATTCTCCAGGTTCCTGAAATGACCAAGTCTTGTTCCGATAGGTGACTCTGAGAGTACAAGGGTGAAACAAGCCATATCTTGCTCCCAGGGAGCGCAGAGAAGGACGCATAGCCAGAAATTCTTTACGTCTGGAGGCAGTGACATTAGAAACATCCTGAGATAGATATACTCGTTGACCTTGCCAAGTCACTTGTTTTTTATTCCTCGCAGCTGAGAGAATCAATAGGAGATCCATGTATTTCAAAAATAAGATGATGACTCCACGAGGTTTTGAGGAGGAATCCGTTCTAGCACCTAGTCTATGGGCTCTTTGTATACTAATGGAGGTGGAGGGTGGTAGGTCCAGAAGTTTCGGCAGGAAAGTGGTGAAGAAAGACACTGGATTGTCCCCCTCAAGATTTTCCGGCAAATTGTAAATACGGAGGTTGTTCCTCCTATTGCGATTTTCCAAATCTTCTGTATGTTTTTGCAGTGAGAGGACAGTTTTTTCTAAAGTGTCTATACGTTGTGTGTTGGACTGAACTTCAGGAAGGTGTTGTTCAACAGTAGAAAGTCGGGCATCCATATTTTCCCATTTATCTTTTAAAAGCTGCATATCTGTACTCGTTTTTTCAATAAATGGACGCAGCGCTCGCAGCTCCTCTAGAATTTGGTCAGTAGGAGAAGTTGAAGGATTGTCTTCTGGCGTAGGAGAATTTTGCTTAAGGCGTTTGCCCGCTGGAGCAGGTGAGGAAGACTTACTGGCAGTGGCATGAGCCAATGATAATTTTTGAGAAGTCATTTTCGTAGAAGAATTGGCTTTATTTGAACCAGATGAAGAAGCCCCTGAAGTACTCATCGATGGTGTGAAGACAAATTGAGGTTTGCGTAATCTGACCATAGAAATGAGTGATCGTGCCACTACGTAATCTCAATTCCCTGAGAGGCAACTAAAGGTGCGGTTGAAATGTTCCAGAAATATCTCCAAAGAGAGGGTGAAGCACCAAAGATGTAACTGATTTGAGAGAGTGTCAGGGAATTAGAGTGAAATATTTAGTGAGTACAAAAGAGAGGATGACTAGAATGGGAGCATGTGGAAGGGCATCCTGAAGTAACTGAGGCGCAGGAAAAATGAGCAGAAAGTCTCAGAGAAAGTTGTTATTATAGCGCCATGAGGAAGAACATTTAGGAGAAAAAGTATTTCAGGGCGTTGAGCATGTTAGGATATGAAAAACACAGCTGTCAGGGGTGAAGAGCCGTGAAAAGTGCGTATTGGCCGTGTCCTCCAATGTAGAATAAGAGGAGAGAAAAATGCAGCAAAAGAGTCTTTCACATTATAGGTATTGCTCACCCCTGAAATGAAGTCGGCGTCTTAAAGGTCGTTGGTGTCCAGTGACACGTCGTGTAGTGGCAACGCCTGGCAGCAGAGGCTCCGAGACTCGGGAGAGCCTCAAAATGGCGGCTCCGTGAGGGGCTGGGAAAACATTGCGGAGAGGAGCGAAAACGGCACCACAAGCGCTGTAAAGCCGCTCCGCCGACTCCGCCAACGCTCCGCAAGCCAAATCTGGCGACGGTGCTCAGTAGCGGTCCCGTTTACATCGGGAAAACACGCCGTGAGGTGATCGATGCGGCGGAGCTCCGTACCTAGCCGGCCATCTTGCGCGGCATCCAAGCCACGCCCCCCTGTTTCACCCCTTCTAAGAGCCCCTGCAGGTCGACTCTGCCGATTGCCTAAAGCAGTAGTTCCCAAACTGTGCGCCGCGGCACCCCGGTGCGCCATCAGATGTCACCAGGGGCGCCCCACACTTTAAAGGTTCTGTACTGTAACTAACCCGATACTTTCTTAATTAGTGATGCCGATTGTGCACTCTGTGATTCTTCGTTTTTTATTCGACGGCGTCGTTATAAAGACATGCGCTTATCATTTTTGTAAGGTGCATTTGCAGACCCCGCGTAACCCATGTGGGAATGCCATATGGGGGAGTTACGGAAGCCACACCAGTCAGCGTCTGGAATGCTTTGAACCAGCGCACGACGTGTGACAAATAAAGAGTGTGTGCGCTTAGGCTGGGCCAGGCATCATCAGGACAGTGATGCAGAGCGAGTGTTTTTGCTGCCATCTGCCGCTCTTATAATAGAAAAATCGGGTAAACATGATCATGTGAGGCGAAGGGGTCAAGTTAAGATCAGGTGAAGTGTTTCTGGAGTTTGGGGGGGCGGGGTTCTTTGAGATGTCTGGCAAATTGTGCTATATGCATTGTAATCATTCCTGCCACTGACAATACCATGTTCTCAGCTTGCTTGCCATATTTTCCAAAGTTAAGAATACAAACTGCTCACGCTCCATGCTTTCAAAATGTTCACAACACTGTATTATGTACTGCAAAACAAAGCATTGAAATGCAGTGGCACACGCATGTTTGTAAACACCCACACATTTACTGAAAAGGGCTTATCTAAGCACATGATTTTTAATGAAATTTCAGAGTAGTTGAAAAACTAATGAATGCTGGGCTGCCGCTTTAAAACTCGAATCTTGTTTATTACAGCCCGGTGCAACTGTTATACACATACAGTGCTTTATTTTTATCGAACACCAGGTGATGCAGTGGCGTCTTGAGCATTGCATGCAACTGGCTGCTTGTTAATTGAGAATGCAGACATCTCCCACTGCAGTCCAATTTACGCACTGAGCTACCACTGAGCTACCTGCTTATCTTTTCTATCCCTAATTGCACATTAGTTTACCTTACAATTTAAGTGAACGTTATGGTATGTGTTTGCCCACAACACCAGTAAGCCTCCATACCAAAACTAGGGATGTACCATGTTACAACGCATACCATTACAACTACCTACTGTTACAACACGACCATTACAACGCATACCATTACAACGCATAGCGCTTTGAGGTGCTAGATAGTGGTAAGTATAATTTACTATTCTAACTCCAGTCCCCGTGGACCCGAGGGAAGGTGTTGGATAGTAAATTATACTTATTCCCTATCCTAGAGCGCCCCCCAGCGCAATGCGTTGTAATGGTATGCGTTGTAAAAGTCGCGTTGTAACAGTATTGCGTTGTAACAAATGCGTTGTAACAGGTGTATACCCAAAACTAGCTATGTGACATAACATGTTCTCTTTTATTACATCTCCTTCTTAATCTCTGTACTTTCCAGCACCTGTGGTCGGGCTTTCATCACCCCACCCACACAAAGATGGACATGATGGGGAGCCGAGGCCAACGCCCAATTATGTCAAGGGAGCCGCGGGTCTAAAAAGTTTGGGAACCACTGGCCTAAAGATTAGCCTCCCCCCGAAATTTGACTCTAGTTGCGCCTCTGTAACCTGCTCTACGTGAAGTCACAAAGTGCAGTGCACAGCAGCCTTTAAAATTCTTACTCGTTGAGGCGGGCTGAAATAATCATACTGCCTACTGGAGCAAAATAATGTATTTGTTGTATTACAAAAACGGGAAATTGGGTGGCCTATTTTTATGGTTGCAGTGGGGCCCATCGCACCCTAGCCACGCTGCCGCTGTTCTCATTACACTATATATCTGCATGGCGCCAGGCTCGCAGCCTAAAGTTTCTCAAACGGTGTTCGTTGCATTCTGTGAACGTGTATTCAGTACTGAGCAAATAGCAATCTTTCATAAACGATCTGAGAAACACAATACCCTTTTAGCTGTTCACGTTATAAATGAATATTGAATTAGGTAAGCATGAAAGATCCCAAAGAAAGATTTCGCTGCTGAAATTGAAAGGGAGTCAGATTATGCATTTAGGCCAGGTACGATTTATGAAAACATCTTTTATCTGACAATTCTCCTGGCGCCATAATCTATTAAATGTTGTCATAAAGCAGGCTCCGGGAGGAAACTATTTTGGTTCCGACAAAAAGAGCATTCAAGCAGAATGAATGAAGATGTATAAGGAAAGTTCGGCTTTGTTGTCACTTTTATCACTTCAGTTAAGGTGTCTACGACAGGCACTTCAATGGTTTGAATGCCAACAGCTTTGTATTGAAGTTAGTTGACAAGACTTTTGTTGCAATCTCCAAAGGTAGAAACGAACGTCACCCAAATCCTTGCTAGGCGACTTGCTCCTTGAAATTGTAGCACACTGGAATCCAGGAATGAGATATTTTACACAATATTTACGTAGATGTGAATCCATACTGCAACTGATCACGGTAAGATATACAGACAGGAGTGGTGAAAGAATTTCCAGCGTTACAGGCCACTGGTTTTTTTTCACGGTAGTGGGAATTTATCCTCATACAATTATTAAAGGCCATTTTGAGATTATTTTCAGTTATTCTCCCTTTACCTTATGAAAACACTAGTCGTTACTGCAGCTTGTACTTGCCAATAAAAAACATCTTTTTCATTGTAATAAGATGACTTGCATGTTTTAAATTATCAATGAATAGTTTGCCGGTCTGTTATTTTTTTGACACTATATTGAAATCGATAACTCGCGCAAGAAATCACTGTCCACACTTTTTCAAGGAGCAAGAAAGGCCACTTTATTTTAAGACAGGTGCATAATACATTTCTTGAACACATTCATTATTTATTTATATCATAAAATTCCAATCTACACATTATGCCTAAACTCCCTACCTAACAGAACCCGAAACTAACTCTTGACTAATACCCCCAGGATTACCCAACGAGCTACCCTTCAGGATGGCCAACCCGCTCCAGGCTGCCCACCCCACTAGCCAAAACCGCCTCCTAAAAAACAAAGACACCTGTCCTAAAAGTGGCAAGGCCCGAAGACCAGAGCAGCGCCTAGAGCACCGTCAAGTAAAACCTAACTAAGGAATAAAGGGAGGGTGGGTGGGGCAAAAAGAACCTCCCTTCCCTTGCCTCCCTCTAACGCCGTGCCCAACCGCCAGCCTGACTTCCCTTTAATACCTCCCCCCAATCAACCCCACCTGCTTACCTGATTCTCGCGCGAACACGCCCAGGGAGAGACCAGCTCGCGCCTGGCTCTCCCTGGGTCCCCCCTTGCGCAAGAAATCACTGTCCACACTTCTTCAAGGAGCAAGAAAGGCCACTTTATTTTAAGACAGGTGCATAATACATTTCTTGAACACATTCATTATTTATTTATATCATAAAATTCCAATCTACACATTATGCCTAAACTCCCTACCTAACAGAATCCGAAACTAACTCTTGACTAATACCCCCAGGATTACCCAACGAGCTACCCTTCAGGATGGCCAACCCGCTCCAGGCTGCCCACCCCACTAGCCAAAACCGCCACCCAGGAAAACCTTTAGCGTTTTCCTGCCCCACCCAAAGAAGGAAGGGATGGAGCACCCCACAACTGCACCTGAAGAACTGTGGCAATTAAATCTCTAAGCTCCAGAAGGAAAAAGAACTGCCTAATGTAGATAGATGGACCCCGTCCTCACAGAATACATACTTCTCTGAAATATTCCAATTATGATGAGCCAACTGTATATACATAAATGATGACAAAACGTCGTATTGTTCTCTTCACATTGCGTCCTGCCTTCTCCATGGCGGAATAGCTCCTTGCCCCAGTCCATCGCAATCGAGGCACGAACTCCGTCCATATCACCATGGTGCTCACCCATGTGCTCTTGAGGACTACGAGATCATGATACATGAACTTTAGCAAGGTCAAACCGGATAGAGAAACTAAGTTAAATTCACCAACATGCAGCACCAGTAGACCCGAAGGGCCCCCCCAACCCTTTGAAACCATAGAAGCCAAAGCAGGAAAATACCGCCCAAACGCATGCCCCCTGCGCCATGCCAGGAGACTTCATGTGTCAGACTGCTGAAACCAAGAGATCTCCCACAAAGCTGACGCGCAGCGACTACAGCAGCCAGTTTAACAAAAGAGTGCCCAGGATCCACACCCTCCTTATTTATCCAGCGACTGGGGCCAAAGACCTAGGGGAAAAAGAGAGGTCCGGCAAAGCAAAGGCGGACTACTTTCTCCAACAAAACCTTGCGGAGGACAGCTAACACTGAGAAACAAGGATGGGACCGCCATCAGTATGACAAAACTTTGTCCCCTGAGATACGACGAGGAGAAGACACAAAAACCTCCCAGTCCCCCACAGGGCAGCATGCATACACACCGCTGCTACCCAGAAACACCCCACCTACCCCTCCCCATCTGATCAGTGTTGGACATCCTCGGCCACAGGCGTACCCTGACATGGTCCCCCCACCACCTCGCCGCTGACCCTCCCCCACTCAACCCCTCAAACTCAGCAGATCAGAGGCCCGAAATGCCCTGAAGAATACCCACACAAAGCACAAACAAAATTTTTGTGGCACTCCAAAGCATCATAGCAGCACACCTCCCAGTGCGATAAAATCAAATGAAGCAAATCAAAGGGGCACCGGCTGCCGTAGCTTCTAACCACCAGCCCGGAGCCTACCCACCCTTTCAGAACTGTACGAAACAATACCCCCCCCAACCGAAATCCCTCCCCCACCAAAGCTGACCATAAAAAGACACCCCTGCCAACCTGAAATGATCGTGAGGGAAAGGCCTTTGTTCGCTAAATGTAAAACAAACCGCAATAAAAAGTGTTCATCAGCTAACCCAGCCCTGACCGTACCTGCCATCTCCACCAAACTGCAAAAAACTCAGGCCAGGCCTTCAAAGAACTCCGCCGTGCAGAGGCAGCTACGGAATGTGCTACCAAAATGGTGGACCCTCAATTCCCAAAGTCCCATACGTACCGTGGAATTGCCGTTAGTTCCAGATCCGCCCCGGGAGCCCACTCGCAGAATACGGACCCTTGAAAGCGAGATAAAGAATCAGCGATACAACTAATGGCTCCCGGAGCATGCCAAGCTTTAAGGCAATATGCAGTTTAGAAACACCGCAACACGAAACCGCACAGGAGCTTTAGCACCCGCAAATCGCGGGCTCTTTGTTTGTGAACAAGGTCAACTACCGCTATATTGGCCACATGAAACAATACGGCGCGAATCTGAATTCCCCCCCCCAGATACACAGAGCAACCCACAACGGGAAGAGTTCCAAAAAACGCAATGCTGCGACCGTATCCTTTCCCGCGCACTGGCCAGCCAGCCGCGCACCAACGACCTTCCCAATATGCCGAAGCCATGAGCTCCTTATGCATCCGTGAAAAGCTGCCACCTGCCACACCATGTCCTCATCCGCAAAAAACAAGGACACGCCACTGACATCTTGCAGGAAACGCAACCAGATATTCAAATCAGCTCGGACAGCAGTTGTAAGGCGCACACGAATGATGAGGAATGCCGGCGCCTGACATCGAGAGGCCCAGATGTCGACAAAAAACGTCCTACCCGCCCGAACGACCCAACAAGCAAAATTGAGGCACCCCAAAAGTTTCTGTACGTTCCGCAGCCCCACTTTGTGGACTCCCAACACCAAGCGTATTAAATCAGTCATCTCCCGCACGGTAGCAGCAGGCAAGCGCAGCATCATAGTCGCGGTATCAATCTCAATCCCGAAGAAATTCAGAGATGTACAGGGACCTTCGGCCGTAACCGGCGCCAGAGGAAAGCCCAAACCCCGGTCATAGCCTGAAAGATTACCAAAGCCGCCTGACACTGCCCGGACTGACCCCCCACCCCCCCTTAAAAGAAATTAATCAAGGTAATGGCAGACCAAGAAGCAGCCGCTGACAAAAATTGAAGCGCCACTGCAGAAGGGTACTGAGGGTCTCAAAGAGGGAACATGACACCGAGCAGCCCATGGGTAATACTTTATGAACATAAAAAACATCCCCCAAAATGCATACCAAAGAGACCCAACAAAAATTACTGAGGGATAGGAAGGAGCCGGAAAGCCGACTGAATGTCACTCTTTGCCAGCAAGAAACCCCCAACGCCTGCCCCGCGAACGAGCCGTAAGGCGTCATCCCCTGAAGCATAGGGCACGGTTGAGGCAGCTGGGTCAATGAAGTCGGTGACGGATGCACCCTCAGGCCAGGACCGACGATGGATGAGGTGAAAAACTCCCCCCTCGCCTTTTGGGGACCGCCCCCCAGTGGAGAGACGATCCAATCAGAGAGAGGACCACTCAGAAAAAGGACCTGCAAACCGATCCCTCAGCATCCAACTTCTGCTGCACAAACCTGAGAGCACTCCCTTGCCGACCTCAGATTGTCAGACCACCACCCCACCCGGGGACCCTGATAACCAAACCGAAACCCAACCCTGAAAAAACCCAGAACAAAATCGCAGCAGCCTCAAAGTCAGGATAGTCCACCAACCGCAAAATCAGAATGTGCTGCTCAATAGGAGTAGGAGCCCTCATGTGCAAAGTGCTGAGGTTGTCACCTACCCCCGAACCCCTCCCCTGTCCTGCAACCCGCAGTCCGTGAAAACACTGTGTGAGAGCATGCCGCCCCCCCCCCCCACACTGCACACACTCGTGGCAATCGTTTTGGCAGGATACTATCCTCCGTAACCATGTTTGGAACAGCCACGCCATCCCCAAACTGTAGAAAATCTTCCCCCGTAGGTTGCATAGTAGAAACATTCAAAACCACGGGCCGCTCAAGCCGCAGTGTCAGAGCGACTCGCTCACCAACAATCCCATCCCCGCACCAATTAATCTTATACTCTGAACAGGGAGACTCTCCCTTGCTGCGTGACAAGTTTTTTTTTTTTTTTAAACAGCCACCCCATCCCCAACTGTAGAAACATCCCTTGTAGATTGCACATCAGAAACATTCAAAAACTCACAGGCCGCTCAAGCCTCGGTGCCAGAGCGACTCGCTCACCAAGAACCCCATCCCCTGTACCGATCGATCTGGTACTCTTAACAGGGAGACTCTCCCTAGGTTTCCACACGGACCATCTTTACCTCCCGGCAACTGTGCCGACTTCCGCTGAACCATCCATTTAGCTAGCCCACTCCCCCTGTTTCACGTACCGCCGCGTGGTCCCACATGACTCCTGCAAAAATACGAGAAACAGGGGGTTGCCCCAGCCCACCCCTCTGGGCCCGTGCTGCCAAAAGCCCAATTCCCTTACCCCTCAAACTCCCCTCCTACCAATTCATCATCTTGTACATCCCAATAGAAATCTTCCCAGAAAATGAAAACTTTTGTCCTGCCACTTGGCCGCGCCCCATCAACAATTCCCCCATCAGAAAACTGCCAGTCAACATCATGAAAGCTTCGCGCGCGCAAAAAACTTCCAGAAGAGAGATCCGCTCCAGATCCCTCTCCCGTGATCCCACCACTGGAAACAGCCGTAGGGACAGCTCCCAAGCCCGAAGAAACAGTCCTCAGCCGCTCAGCCGGAGGAACAGCTCGAAAACTGCGGCCGCTCAAACCAGACTGAAGAATCCGCAAAAACTACCTCCCCCCCACAGAGGCAAGGGAAACACCCCAAGAGGACCCAGCAACCGGCGCCAACCCAGGGGCACCACCCAACCCGGGCGCCGGACCCACCCCGGGGGGCGGCAGGCATCCCGCGGCGAGCCGGGAACAACACCTGGCTGGTGACAGGGGACGCCCACCATGGCCAGAGGCTGGTGGGAAACAAGGGGGGGGCAGCGGAACCAGAAACCATGAGACAGGGGGGGCCAGAGGGGGGGGGGAAAGAGCAGTACAGCAAAAAAAGGGGGGGGGGCAATTCTGGGCAGCCCTGGGCCAAATTGCTGGGGTGAAATGCAGGAGGGCTTGGCCCAAGCACAGGGGTGGAGCGAGGCGGCAGGTAGCGCTGCCCAATCACCCAAATGGGGCGAAGCCCCGCCTGACAAACCAGGCACTGAAGGGTGAGGGGCCCCCGGCGAGAGGAGCATGAACATGTGTCCTGGTGAGGCACTTAGGGTCGAAAACTCCGCCCTCGCCGGGCCCCCAGCAACAACAGGAGACTTCCTGGTCCTGACAGGAGGGGACCCAAACATGCGCGGGGCCTGCCGGCCCACGGAGCGACCCCGCCCACCCCCCGGGCGCCCCACACAATTCAGAAACTCACAAAGGCAAAGGCCTACCTGCTGGCGGGCGCCCGGGTCGCCGGCGGGGTCCCCGAGTGTGGAGGAACCTGGGCCGGCATCTGGAAAGCCGCCGGCATGGCGGCCTCTCCGTCGCCGTCGTCGTCCGTGTCAGGCGACACCAGCAGCCGCCGCCCGCGGCCCGCCCTCAGCAGCCTTGCGAGAGGGGGGGGGGGAGAAGGGGCCGGCCGAACCAACCCACGCCTACCGCCGGCACTCCCAGGCAGCCTGAGGTCCTAGCACCCGGCGTCGCAAAGCGCCAGGACAGCCCGCCCGACCTCCGCCGCCTCCTCCATGGCCCCCCTGACGGAGAACAGTAAGCAGGCGGGGCAAAAAGAACCTCCCTTCCCTTGCCTCCCTCTAACGCCGTGCCCAACCGCCAGCCTGACTTCCCTTTAATACCTCCCCCCAATCAACCCCACCTGCTTACCTGATTCTCGCGCGAACACGCCCAGGGAGAGACCAGCTCGCGCCTGGCTCTCCCTGGGTCCCCCCATCGACCTACAACAATATCGCGTCTACAAGATTACTTACCACTGCATCGTCAAGGTAAGGATATGTTTACTATTCTTACCTCAACGTCTCCTTAAGTAATCTTTCCTTGCGATGAAGTGGCTTGGTTGATGCAATACTATTGGAATCTGATATAACACGTCCAACATAGTTGGGGAATAAATGTCTGCATTGTTTGAGTAGTGAACACCACTCTTTCATTCCAGTAAGTGCCTCCTACGCTTGGAAGAGTTTTTTTTTTGCAGACTAACATTCACCAGTGAGTGGCGTCGAATTTCTTGGACCTTTAATTTAGTGATTTACATTAGTGTCACTAGTGAATGTATGCTCAGTGATCCTTGAGACTGCACTTCATTTCAATCTGCGACTGATCTAACTGTTTGCAATAAATTAAAGAGTGACATTTTCCATAAAGCACCACTTTCTGGGGTTTTCTCATAGATTCTTGGTGTGGTTTAATCAAGCACACATTATATTTTAATAGCACTGACTGCATATGCTGGTTGTTAGTTTGCATTCAAATTGGCACTTTGGCTGTGCTGAGCATTTGTAGCCAGCTTGAGGCTGGATGAGGTTGTGAGCAATGATGTTTGGAGTCCGAGGATGCAGGGGCCTGAGTGCGGCCTCCCCTCCTACCCCTCAATTTGCGGTGTGGATGAGAGCCAGAAGGAGCCACTGCTGGGTCTGAAGGGTACGACGCACCTCATCTGGTGGCTCATGAAGAGTCATGGCTCCGAAGGGCTCTGTGTTCTATGGACCAGTCCCAAAGTGCCGCTGGGTGTCGAAGAAGTAAGTGCGAGAGCCATACACCAACTGCAATCTGGCAGGGAGATCAACACATAGGGAAATGACATGGCTCTGTCTTTTTGCTTCACCACATCAACAGATTTTCGTTGCCTTTCGGTAGCCCTCGTGTAATCAGGGAATACCATGATGCGTGTGGAATGGTAATCAAGGTTTGCCTGGGTGCCTTACTCTCACAGAGCTGTGTCATGATCACAGTAGTTGAGTATTCATATGATCAGTGGGTGAGGGGAATCGGTAGGGGGTTCTATGTCAGTGATCAGTGGGTTCATTGCACAATGAACCAAGAGGAGAGGGCACCGTAGACCATCCAGAATTTGAGCAATTTTTCCTACAAAATACGTCACTCGGGTCTCGACTCTTTCGGGTACGTCCACCAAGCGGAGGTTATTTCAACAGGATCTGTTTTTGGCTTCTTCAGCTCAGGCATTGAGATTGTGGACTCTGTTTGGCAAGGCAGATATTTTGGAGTTCATGTCTGGGGAGTCATTCTTAAGGGTGGATATATGGATCTCAGCCTCTGTCACTTGACCTGCTACTTTCCAGAGGTCTTGTCGTAGAAGTGATACATCAATTCCCACTTCCCATATTTTGGTCTTTAGAGGTTCATTTGAGGCCTAGATGACTAGGAGAATATATTGCACAATATGGGAAAATAATGCTGGTCTATGACGGATCCCCCAGGCCGGCTTCTTCTAGAGGTTGGGAGTTGGAGTGGCAAACCTGCCTATTTTAGGTTGGGTTCTCAGTACAGGAGGTTTGTCTTTCCCCATCCTTGTCTCTACCAAGTTGCAGAGGATTCTGGAGTGATTGAAGGTTAGTGGTGGGCAGTGACAATTGGCATTCACTGCACCAGTTTGGTGCATAAGTAGTAAGAATATAGAGATGGCTCACTCTCAACCCGCTTGCCCCACCTCCACGGCAGCATGAGCAGTTGGGAAAGGAAGAAAGTAGATGGTGATTGGAGCATTCCTGACAGTGAGGAAGAGATCACCTTTTAGAGGCCTGTGTGAGTCCAGATTCCTTGGCACGGCAGAGAACATCAGCTTGATATTAGTTGTTATGTAATTCCTATAAAACCTATATAGAATATGCGCATTTAGACAACATACACTGCAGGATTGGTGTCATGCTGATTCTAGGCACCCCTACCAGGTATGTTGGCCTGTGTACCAGCTAGCTCACAGTGCCACTTGAAACTCCTCTTTCCAAGGAGAGAATAGTTCTTGGCAACTATCGAACAATACAACCCTGATCCCTCAGGACAGTGGAAACAGTGTACTACTTTTTGCTCAGTCACTCGTGCTCACTTAGTCTCAGAGAGTAACACAGAATAAACAGTATGGGCGTTTTCAATAAGTATTAATTGAACAGTTGTTATTCTAGTGTAAAATAGGTGAGCTGAAGCAATCATTAGACAGTAATAGATATAAATGATTAGAAGCACTAAGAAAATAAAAGGATGGTAGATCTCTTCCATTTTACCATAACCATCAATACAGGCAAGTTTTAAAATATATATGACAATAAAATGCGTACTCCTACGATGCTATCCTAACCTGATGTACCTAAGTGTACCTAGCATGAATGTAGGTGTTAATCCAAGAATCTTCCTAGGATACAGTCTGCCCAATTATCTGCAGTGAGAGACTGTGGGTGTTTAGAAAAGAAAGCACAGCACCGGCTTTTGTGCATGCATTTAAATACTGCCCATACGTTGAACACTTTTAATTAAAACATAGAAACTTTGTATGAAAAAATATTCTCTTTATTAATCTTTATATACATTTGCTTTCTTCCTTTCTTTTTTTCTTTTCTTTTAAAATGATTATTTTGTACAGTTTATTATCTTGTCTTTTAACAATCTCATAAATGTTGATGGATTTCCAATCATTTACATATATGTTCTTTCAACCACCAAATAAATACAGTATAATTTCAGTTACAGTCGCAAATGATAGTTATACAGAACCAATCAATCCAATCAACGCGTTTCGGCGAATGCCTTCCTCAGGAGTTCTGTATAGCTCCAATAATTACCAAGAAACAAGAGAATATATACATTAATTTATATGAAGTGACAACGTGATGGAGATTTACTATTTATATTTTGTTCTAATTTTTATAATTTTTGTAAGGGAACATATAGAACAAGCTGTGGTGAGAGTTAATATTACAACATTTCTATGAAATAATAAACAAAGTGATCATTCATGAATTTTATTGTGATTCTTATTTAACAGTGTTGTGTAACCAATTTATAACTACATACCTTTATGTACAGTACTTCCTACAAATCATATATTCATTGCGTCATATATATATATACACACTTTATTTACATATATTACAAAACATATGCAGTTGCATTCCTACATAGTCTAAGCTCTTATCCTGAAGTCTCTTTGTTTATTAGGGAAATACACTAACTATATCTGTCTTTATGGAATGGGTTCAAAAAGAGCTATTCTACATGATCACATGTGCCTGCCAAAGCTATTTAGCTACCGACATGCACCTGGGTCCATGCAAGGCTACATGGAGGAGTATTTGTACCTGTCATCCATATAATGGGTCGTGACCTCATGACAATTGAAATGCTTTTGTAAATTATACCAGGACTTATCTATATGGAAGGGATGCAACTTGACTCTTTATCTGTATATCCACAATAGTTTAAAATCAATACCTGTAATCATTCTTGGTAGTGTGGCCTCAAATAACATTAATGTATGGCATCTATAGGTATATCTCAGTTAGAAGATATTTAAGTATTGTACCACGGAGTCCCACAATTTTTTTAGTATCTAAATAGAACGTGAAAGGGTGTATTAGGGGTACACTGTCCTGTAGAGTAACTCTATTAGATGAATATTTCTAGGTCGATTATACATACCTAATAAACATGAGAGCTATGCCTTCTTTAGGTCCTTTTGTAGTTCAGTTGATTAAGTTGGATGAGATGGATCCCACAACGTCCCAATATATAGCCGCCCATATGTGTCAATCTGGTTCTCTATTTTGATGCTGCACTTAGGTTCTAAAACGCAAAATATGACTATTCAGAGCATGTCTGTTAATGCTTCTAATTTATATATAGCACATCCTTGAGGCATATAATGCGCTCTCTCTACCTTCTTAAATGTACCCCATTATAGCTGAGGATAACAACTATTACCTGTATTGGAGGCGCAGGTCTAACTTAGGTAATGATTAGGGATGGACGGTCTTGTGAGCAAGGTTTCCTACAGGATCCACAAGTGGTGCTAGAAAATATAAAGCATATCTCTAGTTGCTATAAATATACACAGAGATATGGTAGCTAAACACTAGGAGTATGCTGGTGGTTGAATCAGTTATTTCTAGTTACCCCTGTTGTAAAAGGTACCACATGTACCAAAAACGGTAGCGATTTATAAGGGTGAGAAACACGTCTTGGTCTCGAGTTTGACACCCCACAAGGGATGTTAAAACACTGCGAGCTGGAGTATCTGCATGCAGAAACCTCAGTGTCTCGTGTCAGTGTGTGTCGGCAGGGAATTCCTGATCTCCTCTCTTTGTCTCAGCAAGATGTGATGTTTACATACCCAAATGTCTCCCGGGGGTTCTAGCTTGCTGTGCCACTTGTCAGACTTAAGATGATGTCTGGAATCAGCTTTATACATAGATATTATACAGGAGATGCTAGTCCTGCTGAGCTTCCAAGCATTCTCATGCATAATGTATGAGGCCTTTCTAAGGGAAATTCCTGCGTTCTGTTTGCAGCATTGTATCTTGGTGAAAGGTCAATCCCTTAAGAACCGTCATGCATGTAATGTAGGGAAGAATATAGGTAAAGAGTTAGGACGTAACATGAGCCTATATTGGGGTACCTATATGGAATATAACACAGTAGCCTACCACAAGGGGGCCTGGCACCACACATCCAAAGGGAACAGCAATTGACAGTCTGCAATTCCTTCATTTCGAACCGCGTCATCCTCACACATTCTATCTGCCTCCTCATGTCACAAGCAAAGCAAGACTTCTGAAGATGGGATAGCAGACTTTGCAGGCAGGAGAGGATGTTTAGCCCTACCTAGATCCTGCTTTTACCCCACCATGTATAAAAGTACTGGTAAGACGTTTTGGTAACAATAAGAATACATGTACATCTGAATTTCAAGTATGGCAGTATAGTCCCTTCATGCAAACTGCAACACACACAAAAAATATGACATTCCTTATTAAACTATAGTACAACTGACATTTGATCAACAATAGAGTGCCTATGCTAAGATCAGCTATGGTCACTGTCTAGTCTGAAAGCGCATTGGTAGGTATAAGAAACATGATAGATCCACCCATTTTAAATAAGCATGCAACGAATGCTGTGCAGGACTGCAGCAAATGTAACCTTAGTTGTACACAAGGAGTGATGGAGGTCTGCGGAAAACATGTACTATATGTAGCTGACCACACAGTGCTAGTGCTAAAACAAAATGACACTCAAGTGCTACTTGTAACCATCCTTGCTTTGTTGATGCTTTTCAACTAATCAAGGCCATCTACCAGTGGCATGTTGAGGGTGGGTGAACATCACAGCTTAGGTGATATGCAAGCAGGTGTTTGAATCTGTCCAAAATGGCCATATCAATTTCAGTGGTATCCTTTAAATATATAAGTAATGGTATATTCGTAGGCCACTGTCCCATCTTCACTGTGACTCTCTTTTTTGCCACATCTCCCTTTGCAGCACTTTTCAGTCCAATTTTTCAATTTCTTATATCTTGGTTACTTCCCATCTGCCACCCATCTTCATTCCAAACTCATCCTACCTCGGTCAACAATTCTATTCCACCCTGAATCTTTGCTTCTTCATGCCTCATTCTTGAAATGTGGTATGTCCACAATCTGCTTCTTTCCTTAGTTTTATCTTTTTTCCCCTCTAATCAGTCCAATTTCATTGTTAATCTCCTCCAGTCCCCTCTCCAGATACTAAATTTAAACTTCTTCTCTCACCAGTCCCTTCTTGCCAGGCCTCAATTCTGCGCTCTCCTCCTGACCCTCAGTCGCTTTCTAAAATGCATTTCTTAGCAAACACAACAAGATAATGTATGGAGTGCTGAAACCTTTCAACCACTCACACCCATTCAAGAGATCTGGGTTCAATCCCTTGTCTTTTTGCTCAATGTGTCACCCAAGTATGGACAGGACATGTGTATATCTATCTTGACCCAAACCTCATGGGAACAGTCCAGCCAAAACTGCGAGGCCAGCTCCTCACTCTACTGGAAACAAGCAGCCTGGGACTGGTTTCATGGTATCACCAATAATCAGCCAGGCTGGCTTGAATGCAGAGGCACAGCGACCAATGGACTCATGTCCAAGCAAACCCTTGGCCACTTAGGGTGAACATAGCAAAGATTATGGAGGGAGTGCTGAAACTTATCAACCAGAAACACCCAGTCAGGAGATCTGGGTTTAATCCACCATTCTTTTTCTCACTATAGCACCCCAGTGTGGATCCAGTCAAATGCAAGCCAGTCTCAACCCTGCTTCTCATGGGAACAGTTTAAGTCAAAAAGGAATCCCTGGACTACACATGCTTTTCTCCACATTCTTATCTTTCATACACCCAAATCGTAAGAGCAACACAATTTTTAAATATGTATCAAACCAACACGAAAATATGACGTATACACTCTCTGTATTTTATTAATGTGTGCTTTTTTCATTTAAAATTCAGATCACTTTCTGAAGGGCATTATTTAAAAACATACATGCTATTATCACATGTAAACCAATTAATCACACTATTACATAAAATATACAATGTTAAAAAACAAAATCATATAAAAACCACAAAATTGTTACTACTAAGCTTCCACAGTTTCCAAGTACATAATAAATCACAATTGACAACCCCTCCAAACATGTAGGTACAAAAAATTCCTACTACCGTACTTTCCTGACCCAATAACCTCATATGATTTTAGAGTAGTTAGAAATTACAGTATCCAAAATTGTGGTATATCTGCTATCTCGTTGGGTTTTTATTGGGTTCTATTTATCCATGCGTTGACGCGTTTGGGTATTATTTCATTGATATAGTAACACCTTCTTCAGGACAGCAAAATTCATTGGGTCATCGTTTATAAATTTCCTTTAAAAAGAAAGGGTGGCAATGCTTAGTTCCCTCTTTTTCCTGCTCAGGAATTGAATGTAATCCTAGGGGATTTTTGTTCCAATAAGGGTGTTGACTTCCTGTTTTATAAATCTCCCTTTTCTTAATCAGGTCAAGGTTGGCAGACAGAGAACAGTGTAGAGCAGGCCAATGTTCCTGTCACGCTCTTCTCTTTGATCTTGTGATTCTATAGTTACCCTTGGAGCGACCTGCCCAAGAACTGTACGTTTTTCTATTTTCCCGTTATCGTTTCCTGTGTACTCATCTGATCTTTGTTGCAGTAGCTATCTTCTTATACTGAATTAAAATTCTCCAAACGAGGTATGGCATCTTGTTTCTGTGTTACCGTGAACCGGATATGTTCAGAGTTCCTTTCGATGCACGCGTCTACCTCGTTTCCTCGTTGTGGTTCCTGGTTCTCCCTGGACCTGAAAAACGCATCCTGCAACTGGTTTTGTGGTATTTCCCCTCATCAGCCAGGCTGGCTTGAATACAGTGGCACAACGAGCAAGGGACCTATGAAGCAAATTGATATTAACTCTAATGGGATGATAGTTTTGTAAAAAACATTTAGGACACAATATAAGATATTCTGACTACAATGTTTGGCATTACTCCAAACATGATGTTCCTAAAAAATCTAAATTGATCGACAAACATTCTGCTTTCAAATCCATTCCATATTCATCGCTTAGAAAGAACAATTGTCAAAATAATAGGGAGAACATAGATCTGAGTGATTTCCTCCTACGTCATGACCTTGTAAACAATGTGTGTTCAATTTACTATAAGTCATTATAAAAGAAGAGCAAGCCCAAACTGAAAGAGAAATTATCCTGTAATAATACAAACCACATTTAAGGTTATTGGCTATAGCAACATCTACTGCTGCCTTTATTGATTTAACGGCAGCTTTTGATCTGGTTCCTCGCTCAATTTTGTGGTCCGTTTTACATGATTTGGGCATGCCTTGCGCCCTTCTTTCGTTAATTATGAGACTCCACAAAAATAAATTTTCACAGATTAGGTGGGGTAACCCCGGAAACGTTACTAGCCAATTTCAAGTAAAAAGAGGGGTACGACAAGGCTACGTTCTAACGCCAAGCCTGTTTTCTTTATATATTAATGACGTGGCTAAATTGATGATTGATAATAGCGTTGACGCCCCAATTTTAGCTGGTAAGAAAGTACCCATTTTAATGTTTGCTGATGATTGTTTAATCATTGCAAAGACCCCGAGTGGATTGCAAAAAGCGCTAGGTATTTTTGAAGATTTTTGCGCCACCCGAGGTCTCGAAGTAAATGTTTTAAAATCTAAATTGATGACTTTTAACCAGCACAGATCCTTCAAGGGTGGCTTATTCGTGAATAAATTGCCCCTGGAACAAGCAAAGACATTTAGCTACCTAGGTGTTAATATCAAACATGATTTGCGATGGTACCAGCAGGCTGAGTTGACAACGCTTAAACATCGCCAACTGGCTGGAGAATTGAGTGCTGAGCATAGTCACTAACCAAACCAATTGCCCCTGCTCTTCGTGTTTCTGACGCAAACGTGGTTATCTCAGCCCTCTACGGCATAGAGATCTGGGGCTTCGAGAATGTAGGTAAAATGACTGCATCTGAAAACAAGTTCCTACGCAATCTTATTAACTTACCCCAGAGTATCCCTATGTGTCCTGTTTTATATGATTTGGGATTGAAGCCAATTGATTTAATTTGTAGCTTGCGTCCGGTATTACACTGGAGGCGTTGATGGACAACTACCGAATTAAGAATATTTGCTACAGGGCTTATGGATATAATTAAAAGTGATACTTTCCATAAAATTAAATGGCTATCTGGTGTTAGGGGGATTCTTGGAGAACTAGGAATGCAAGAGCTATGGGAGGATCCACTTAAAGCTAGATTTCCATTGAAGAAGGTCCTAAAGGGCATATACTGGGAGATGATAGCTTCACAAACGTTTAGGTCTATTGCACCTCTTTCTCTTACAGGGATTTTTCTTGATTTCAAAGATGTAACCATTCTTGAAACATTCTAGGATGATATAACCAAACCACTGGATAGAAAGCTCTACTTCCAGCTTAGAGTTGGTAGTTTGCCAATTAGAGCGTTTACGTCTAGGTGGACAAATGGGGGAAAGGTCACGTGTCCCTGTTGTCTGGCCCCTAAGGAAACAATTAATCACATGCTGTTTGGGTGCCCTGTGTATTTCGCCCCGCGCAGGGCTTGGTTGCGCCCAATGTGTAGATAATTAGGTACCAGGAGTAGCATGGCCACTGCTATAATTATCTGTACACGCTCTAATTCTTTTGTTTACATAGCAGTGGCAAAGTTCCTAGGATGGACCTGGACTATTAGGAGTAAAATGATGAAGGGGTGATTCCCTCATATCATGCTGTTGTAGTATAATGTGCATTTAAGGTATCATGAATTGTATGCATTTTTAACTTTTTAGACGTATTGTATTTTAACTATCATGAATTGTATGCATTTATAACTTCTGAGATGAATTGTATGTATCTTTTATGCTTTTTTGACACTGGTCGAATAAAGCTTGCTTGATGATGATGAGCAACATCTACTATTATTTCATCCAACTTAAACATTCTGAAAGAATAGTTAATTATTTTGCAACAAACAGAGGTTAAGTTGCGAACTGTAAAACAATTGACTTTGGCATTACAAATTTTAATGGTTAATAAAGTGCAGTTGCAGCTCGTGAAAGTGCCATGTCTGACCCTTACAATTTGACCTCAAGACATGGAACAATGGCGGGACAAGAAACAAACCAGCACTCATATACAAGGCATTCATGTTTCTGTGGCTCTGTTGCTCTGCATGTGGCTTATAACACTTTGCAATCCAGCTTTGCTTGTGTATCACTCAGAGCCTTGACCCATTCATTCCCTCTTATAATGCACTCCTTGGCTATGGTTTCTATCTAATTAGAGTACATTAAAGCTGCTGTGGAATGACTCTTAACTTCTACTTCAAGGTAACAGTTCAGAAAACATTAAAATGCTGTGGTATCACATTGTATTCTCTGCCAAGGAAATTGTTGCAAAGTGTTTCATGACCAAGGAAAGGCATAGTATATATGTGCTTTGATAAGTTGAATATGTATGTTGTCATTTTAACACCGATTGAGGTCTCTTTAACCTCTGTGGCAGAAACATTTTCTGTTCAAATAGCCCGACCTACATCTCAAATTCAATATGGACTGCAGAAGAAATATCCAACAAATGTTGTTAACTTACTGCAAACCATATTCTATTCATCAAACACTTGAGGCATAACTCACAACTTAAAAAGTATTGGGTCTGCCCTATCAACAGGCTGTAAGACGTTTATTGACCATCCCTTCATTCTTCAGTTTACTGTTTTCAAATGATTTTGATGAATTTTCAGATACACAGCTAATAGTTGGTAGTGCAATTCTCACTTTTCTCCAGCAAATAAAGTCAGCTTGAATACCGAATTTGATGGAAGTGCTTTCTACTATAATGAACGTCAATGGCATTCTACTTCAGAGTAGAATTATTGAACCAGATAAGTGCAACTTTGACTCTGTCATTTTACAAATTCCAAACTCCTCTAATGAGACCTGCTTTCTGGTGCATAAACAATCTTAAACCAATCTACTTGGATGTGCCATTGGAAAAACCACCCAATGGTATCACTCAAAAATAGAGAATTGATTTTACAGGAATACTGTACTGCAATGCAGTTAGCAATCAGAAAGTGTTCTGTATATGATGACTCACCAATGCTGGTGGCAATTCCTCCGTCACCTTCGATGCCAACTTTATTGAGAGTCAGACTGCCATTAGTATCTACATCCTTAAATTAAATTGGTGTTGCATTTCAAGGTGCGTGCAGTTCATCATCAACAACAAAAGCAACTCTCACAGATTAAGTTGGTCTTCTTTTACATGCCATTACATCACTCCCTTCATCAAGTCAAGTCAAGTCAAAATATGCTTTATTCGAGATTTCACTCATAAAAGCAGAAACAATTTAAAAATACAATTAGATTATCACTCAATTACAATAAAAAGGATAAGAAAAGGCATATTATTTACAATTCATGAATCAATTTACAATCCAAGATTTAGAAATATCATATATCAATGATTATCCATTTAAAAGTTTAAAAGAATTAAAAAAAACAGCCAATTCTAGCTAATTTCTAAAAAATATCATGAATGGGTTAAACGGACAGTTTACCTAGACATAGAATAGTCGAATGACTAGCAGTCTCTGTTTGGTTTGACCATACAGTATACCCAGACAGAGAATAGTCAAGTGACTAGCAGTCTGTCTGATCGACCATGCCCATCCAAGGTATTTGGCAGTTGCTATTAATATCCACATCTCACTGCTGGTACATAGAATACGCAAGGCAACTAAACTACTGGTAGTCCCTAAATTCTTGCACATCGGTTTTAACCATACACGTCTTGGATTTAAATAGGCAGAGCAAGAAAATAAAAAATGACCCTTAGTTTCATTAGCGGAACCACAAACAGGACAGCTAACATTTACGCTACCATCCCATTTAGCAATCAAAGATCTAAGAGGCAATGAACCTGCTCTCAATTGGAATAGAAGTTTTCGGTCACCTGGCCTTGTTATACAGTCCCAGTAAGGTTCCAAGGAAGGGTACAACTTAGCCTCTAAAAATCCTTCAGTCATAGATCCTAGGCTAGTGCTAATCCAACCCCGGGAAGCTACCTTTTCCCAATCGATTTCTTTTAAGGCTTTTTTAGTAGGGAAGACTGTTCCGGCTGGATCTGACCAAAGCAAGCCCATTCCAAGTTCATTCAAAATTGCTTTCAAGGAATTAAGCCACCTGTTTTTATGGAATGTATCCGCTTTAATGATATCTAAAAATCCCTCAGCATAATGGGAAAGCTCAGGCGTGGTCCAGAGCCTTCTCCAGTACAGAATTGATCGAAGTCTGACCAAGTCTGTAACAGCTTTTCTGCCCAAGTCATACCTGAGGGGCAACAAGGGGGTGCTTTTCGGGACACCAGTTATCGACCGGAAAAACGTATTTTCTGAGATTTGTAAGGCAGCCACCTTCTCGAAGCCCCATAACTCAGCACTGTAAAGTGCAGAGCCAAGAGCTTTTGCCTCATATATCTGCAAAGCAGGCTTGATAGGTTTCGTCAGGGGCTTTCTGTGCTCGGAACTAATAGCACCTGATAGTTGCCTATGCCTCAATGTAGCTATATCTATATGATTACTCCAAGAGTTCTTATTTGAGATATGAATACCTAGGTAAGTAAAAGTGTTCACCACTTCTAAGGGTCGACCGTTCATAATGATTTTAGATTTAAAACGGGGATGGGGATTAAAAGTCATAAGTTTTCTTTTGGTCACATTGACCTCCAGGCCATGCTCACCGCAAAATAGATCAAAAATAGCTAATGCTCGCTGAAGTCCACTTGGGGTTTTTGATAGGATAAGCGTATCGTCAGCGAACATTAAAATTGGTATTTTAGTACCAGCTAGTGATGGGGCATCCAAGTCTGCCGATACCATACGTGGTACGACTCCGTTAATAAACAGTGTAAAAAGAGTGGGGGCCATTGAGCAGCCTTGCCGGACTCCCCGCTCTACCGGGAAGTCCGCTGTCTCCAAGCCCTGATCCCCCACTAAATTTTAGCGAATGTTGCTTCATGGAGCCTCATTATTAGAGTCAATAAGTCATCATGAACACCCAGGTTCTTGAGGACAGACCACAGCTTCAACTGCGGCACTAGGTCGAAGGCAGCCTGCAAGTCGACAAAAGCTGCATATAGGCTGCCTTCGCCCAGCACCACAGTCTTCCATTGCAGTAAGTTAAAGCGGAATACCTGATCCACAGTACTTGTGGACCTACAGAATCCCGCCTGGAACGGTGACAGAGCATCATTATCCTCAGCCCAGTCAAGAAGCCTGTTTACAATCACACGCCCTATTATTTTTTGTATAGTGTCAATAAGGCTAATCGGCCTATAATTGCCAGGCTGAAATCGATCGCCTTTCTTGAACACTGGTATGATTACTGCTCCCTGCCAGGATATCGTTACTTCTGCACCCCTTGCAATATTATTAATGAGGAGGCAGATGTACCTAAACCAACGTTCCTTGTCATTAATAAAGACGTCGGCGGGAACACCATCCATGCCTGGTGCATGCCCGCTGTTCACAGTACTCAAAGCCCCCAGGATTTCTCGTGGACTAAAGAAATTATCTTTAAAGTGGGTATAATTTATATCCGCTGTAGATGTAATCTGCTTTGACTCCGCATACTGCGCGCTAAAGAAGTTTACCCACTCCCTTCATCATTATAACGCGGTCCTTCGAATCGGATCCTGTTTTGAATGTGACCAAAACTTCATTAATGGATGATTTTGCAGAGGCCATACTATAATGAGCCCTTTACAATGTATTGATATAATACCAATGTCTATTTTGAGTTACTCTGGAGTTTAAGTGTTGTCACCTACTCAATCATGTTTTTATCTGGTTTTGGTGGTTCTTTGAACTTTAAAGTTTTTAATATTGAATGTGTTTTCTATGTGGACATGTTTGTTTCTATACATATGTGTCCACACATCTCACGTTCACGTTCATTGCACATGATCACTTGCACTTCATTTGTGAGTTATTTGATCCTTCCTTAGCACTTTACATCTCTCATAACATGGTGAACTTACTATTGCTATCAATATGATTTATCTTGGAAACAAGTTCATTTGCATCTTAATCGGCAGTGACCTTTGACATTCTCAAAACATGGTGAGCAAACTATGGTTGTTAATATGATTATTCTTGGAGATAAATGCATTGGCATTTTATTATGCAGTGGCGCTCTACTGGTAGAAAAAGACATCATTGATTTGTGCTTTTCGGCGATGAATGCATTTGCACTTTAATGTACAACTGCACTTTATACAATGATTGATAATTCATTGGCGATTACATCAGGATGTGGTTAGTTATGCATGCATAATTGGTGCAACAAGCAGACATGGCCATTATGATACATGGGTGTCTGACCATCAGATAACAGGCAGCTATGTGATCAACTGCACTTTAATATATTTTTGCACTATTTTGGTATGCGTGGGATAAAATATATTTACATGTGTGCACATTTATTATTTTATTTTATTACATATAGACTGAAATTAATTTAAAATGATTTTATCCATGGATAATTTTTATCTCATGTACTGAAGCACTTTAGCTCACACTGATGTCTACTGAATTTGTTTGATATTTATTTTACTTATTTATAATACCTGAAGAAAATATTTTTGAATTGCACAGCCAGGGGTCAATTTAATAGACAGTCAGAGAAAGGGGCATCAGAGGGTGAGGTACATGCATTGAGGGCCCAGTAGCACTCTTTGTAGGGTAAAGACAATCGGCAGTAGGGATCTCACTGGGTAACAGCATGGCAGCTGAATGCCCACTGTGCACAGTCACATCTAGGCCTGCTGGAGGAGGAATTGAGGCATCTAAGGGAATTGGTACCTGGACTTCGTTTGGCGAGGGACGATGCATTGGGGCACATCAACAGCGGCAAGGCTGTGGGGATCACGACAATAGTGTGCAGTCACTCGATCACTTCCCAACAACCCTCAGTGAGGCCTCATCTCCAAGACAGCAGATGACTACATTTATTACACTGCAGTGGGACCCCCAGCTATCCACATGGGTAGTCAGTGTCACCTTAAGTGTCAATAGAGCTTGCAGAGCCAGAGGGTCAAGCCTGAACCGTGCCCTGACTCAAGGGCCACCCTTCCGGGGACAGTCCACAGCATTAACGTTAGATTCACCTCCAGCATCAGTGCTGTTTCAATGTGGTAAAAGTCACCACAAACCTCTCTGGTGATGCACTGCACCGTATCTCACCTGCCAAGCAGCCCTGGGGTGCCTCAAGTGCTGCTCGGAGGTCAGAAGCATTATGTAGCAGTGTGGTAGGCCCCACAACCAACACAGGCCTGCAGGAATCTCAGGAGGGTTCGCTGGGATCCGCCTGATGACGGCTCTGTGGCTACAGGTTGGAAAAGTAGTATTGCAAGGGGGCCCTCCAGGGACAGGGCAATGTGAGGTAAAAGCACTAGTTCCCACCAATGCTCCCTTTGGAGGTCACAGCTATTCTGGCATTGTGGTGGCCATGTTGTAGTTTAAAGTTGGGGCCAAGCAGGTAGACAGGCTTGTGCTTCTGGAAACTATGCCAGAACCATTTGGCGGGAACACAGAGGCGCTTCAAATCGCTTTGCTTGAAGAGTTGCTTAGTGTTGTGATCCATCCCCTGTACGCTCAACACCACACACTGTCCTTTGCTCCACAGGTAGCCCCAGCTCCCTTCGAGTGTCGACACGGCGCTAGGCCACCTCAGGCTGCACCTTCAATGCCAGCTCCAATCACCTTGTAGAGGGTCCTGGGCGTAGAGATAGCGGGTGCCCACAGTAAGCTGCACTTGCAGGCAACTGTGCGAGATGAGGGAGGTATAATCATGGGCGGATGGCTTTGATTGAGCAGGCTATTGATCGCGCCTAACAAGTGTACATTGTGGACACCATCTCGGCCATGCCCCGACCAAGGCACATTTACTGGGGTAGGACTTGAAATCCTAATGAAGGATACCTTTGGCAGTTTTCCCTTACACTGCTTTGGTATACTCTAATATTTGCAAAGGCAGAAATAGAAGAGATCAATTGAATCTGTCCACAAATAGACAAAGCCAGGAAATATGTTAATAAAACTGTCCTTGCACTTCTCAGAGACCACAACATGTACTCCTTTTTATGCCGGGAGACGATTGCCACCATCGAAGAATCCCCGCAGCAGTACAAGGCAATTTCGTGAGCTGGCAGTGCTGGGGCAGAATTAGTGCCCGGACCGGTCACTGAACCTTGAGTCCGCGATGAACCTTGCTACATTTCTGTTTGCGGTTGGGCATCGACACGCTGGCGTGGGGGCTACAGTGACCATCATTCATTGCGAGGACTGCAAAGGAGGTGGAAAAGAACGGTGCCTCTGAACTGGATTATCCCGGCTCCAATGTGAGTTTTGACTAGCAGCATGGCCCCCACGCAACAATACAGCACAAAACACAAAAGACTGGCAATGATTAAGGCACAAGCCGAAACGCGTCTGCCAGGTGTTTTTCAAATTGTGTCTTCTTGGTGGTGTCAATAAACTTACCTGGATTCGGCGACAGTGCATGTGTCGGACCATTTCTTCATGGAGGAGGCGGAATTGGAGGGAGATATATATATATATGTATATATATATATATAATATATATCATGTATATATATATATATATATATATATATATATATATATATATATATATATATATATATATATATATATATATATATATATATATATATATATATATATATATATATATATATATATATATTACCTACTGGCGTCTCGCCAGTAGGTATATATAGTTAGGATGTATTCCCTATGGGATTTTTGAAAATTCTATGTCTAATAACTTTGGCGTTTGTGGACGGAATCGGCTGAAATTTTCAGGAAAATGGCACATTTTGTTTCTGAGCAGCCCTTGAAAATTTAGGGGGGTTTTGTCGAGGGGGGGCCGAGAAAAAAGGGGGGTCCCAAAACGCGTTTTTCCCATGTTAATTTCCATAGGGCGGTTGGACTCACTTTTAGCTCGAACGGCTGAATGGATTTGCACGAAACTTGGCAAAATTGTAGGGACTGTTAGCCCGATGTGCCTTTGCTAGGTCTCAAGATATGTGCTCCAGTAGTTTTTGAGAAATTAACGTTCAAAACAAGATATATATCTGTAACAGCGCTCCGGGCTGCGGTCCGGTTCGCTTACTTTTCGCGAAACGGAACTTTGCGCGCAGAAAGCTGATTGGCTCTCCGGTGTCTGTCAACATTCTAAACAGTCCGGAGCGGCCGCCATCTTATCTCTCGGTAGGATCGAGAGAGAAGAAGAGGTGAAAAACGAAGGGGGAATTTATTGAAAGGGGGCAAGGTATACCCCTCTTGACCCCCTAGGAATGTTGTTGGGGTTATTAAAGGGTCCCGTGGGGAAAATAAAAAAAAAAAGATTTTTCACGGTAGAAGCGCTTCACGGGCCGCGAACTGGGCCGCAAACTGGTAGCGAAACGGGAATTCGCCATTTTGTGCTTCGTTTTAATTGTTTAGAGACAAAAATTATCGCCGCACATCGGCCACAATGCATGAATATCGCTGAAAAGTCAGCGATATTCATGCATTATCCAGCAAATGCTCTTAGCCATGTTATCCACCTTCCATTGGATAACATGGCTAAAAACTGCTCTGTGCGTGAGCTTTTTTTTTTTTTTTTGCTGCGTGACGTTTGTTAACGTTCGATTCGATGGAAATCAGGAAGTGTTGACCACCATTTTGTCACTGCGAGTAAATATTTTGTTATAAATGAATCCTTATTGATAAACATTGTCTGCGCCATCTTGCGTTTTTGTCCAATGCCACAAGAAAGCTGATTGGCTCTCCGGTGTCTGTCAACATTCTAAGCAGTCCGGAGCGGCCGCCATCTTATCTCTCGGTAGGATCGAGAGAGAAGAAGAGGTGAAAAACGAAGGGGGAATTTATTGAAAGGGGGCAAGGTATACCCCTCTTGACCCCCTAGGAATGTTGTTGGGGTTATTAAAGGGTCCCGTGGGGAAAATAAAAAAAAATGATTTTTCACGTTAGAAGCGCTTCACGGGCCGCGAACTGGGCCGCAAACTGGTAGCGAAACGGGAATTCGCCATTTTGTGCTTCGTTTTAATTGTTTAGAGACAAAAATTATCGCCGCACATCGGCCACAATGCATGAATATCGCTGAAAAGTCAGCGATATTCATGCATTATCCAGCAAATGCTCTTAGCCATGTTATCCACCTTCCATTGGATAACATGGCTAAAAACTGCTCTGTGCGTGAGCTTTTTTTTTTTTTTTGCTGCGTGACGTCTGTTAACGTTCGATTCGATGGAAATCAGGAAGTGTTGACCACCATTTTGTCACTGCGAGTAAATATTTTGTTATAAATGAATCCTTATTGATAAACATTGTCTGCGCCATCTTGCGTTTTTGTCCAATGCCACAATTTTGTCGTGCACGGCAGCCATTTTAGATGCCTTGACAAGGCCCACTCTCTGCACGCCGCCGATCCTCAGCATGGCTCCCCACCCTCGCAAGCATCTCCCCCACGCACTGGTCACCCCCGCTCTCTCTCTCATGCATGGGCCATATACTTCCCCCCATCTGCGCTGCTCTTCTCTGAGAATCACACCCTGTGCCCGCCCGACACCTCCCTTTCACCCTATTCACTAACGCACCCTCTGACACTCCTCTTCCTCTGTGTCCGATTGTCCAGGCCGGACCTAGGCTATCACCTAGCCCTGCGGATGTAGTTTATGGCCCCAGCTGTAGAGTATCCAGACATGCCAACCCTCCCGATTCAGGCGTGAGACTACTGATTTCAGTGCTAGTCTTTCGCCTCCCGATTCCTGCAAGGAAAAATCCGGGGGCATATTACCAACAACTAGCGATAATTTTTGTCTCTAACTTGTTTAGAGACAAAAATTATCGCCGCACATCGGCGAATTTTATCGCACATAAACCTTGCTATTAGCAAGGTTTATCGCAAATGCGATAAAAAACGGCCGCAATGCATGAATATCGTTGAAAAGTCAGCGATATTCATGCATTATCCAGCAAATGCTCTTAGCCATGTTATCCACTTCCCATTGGATAACATGGCTAAAAACTGCTCAGGGCAGGTGTTAGGTTTTGGAGATATTCGCGCTTAGCGCGAATATCTCCAAAAGTTGGTAATAGGAGATAGCGATGGTTAGGGACTGTTTCCAGTCGCTAAAATCTTGGCACGCCCACTTTGCATGTCATTAGTGATAAATATCACTGATATGCAAAGCGGGGCCCAAGATGGTCGCTATCTCCTTTTAGCTGTCACTAACTGGTGTTAGCGACAGCTTGGTAATAGGGAGATAATTGTATCTCTTTTTTTTGGCTTTTAAAGCCAAAAAAGCGGAAATAAACCCCCTTGATAATATGCCCCATGATTTCTCGGGGGTTTCAGCTGACAGGGTTTGGTATTGTGTTACGTGCTAATTCTTCCAGGAAACGTCAGAGGGTCGATGCAGGGGTTCTAGAAGGTGTGATAAACCATTTAAGCCTCATGAACAAGCGCATGGTCTTTTAAAGATTTGTGAAGTACTCGGGGCGGCGGTGTGTGTGTGCCCTCTTTCAGGAGCGGGCGGGGGGGCACTGCCAGCAACTTGCCAGGCCAGGCAGTGTTCAACACGTGCATCACCCTTTCTCTGCCTGCTATTGCGCTCCATGCTTCGGAAAGGTAAGAAAAAGAACGTGCATTTGAGTTTGAAATGTCCGATCTTGTAGCAGTACACTTGCAAAGCCCACACATGACAATAACCCGATTCAAGGCCCCATTCACCCGATTTTTTAAACATATATAGCACTCCAACAAAGTTAGATTTTAAAACTTTATTAACTTTTAAATATAACGAACGCAACAAAAACTGTAAATATATTTAACAATTTTTTGAAATTAACCAGAACTATAACGATAACAACAACAACAACAATAATATAACTTTTATGCCTAAATTACGCAAACATTTTGCTAATCTGCTAAAGGGGGGAGTCGCCATTTCTTTACAATAATCAATAATGAAAAATCCACATCAATAGGGTTGTCCGTTTTCTCGATGCAGCACTATAGTGCAACATACACAGCACCTGGGGTGTCAAGAGTGAACAGGTCTTTCTTTGTTCCTTAAGATGTTATCTGTGTCAACCTCTTCTGAGAATGCTGATGCGTTAGGATTTCCTTGTGTTTCTTAATAGCATTGGTGTCTGCACACTTCTTTGTCAATTCTGTGAAGATGATAACTGCTTCATAAACAGACGATATCTTTGTTTAGTCATTAGTGTTAAGTGTGTCTGAAAGTACAGTGCCCTTCTGTTTTTTTTTCTTCAGGCTCTACAGAGTTTTGTGTGTTGTTCTTTTGAGCGACAATTATTCCAGAGGTTTCAGGTTTACTTGTTTTGTCCTGCAGTGAGTTAACAGCTTTAGAGACTCCATGTTTATTTGCTATGTCCTGCTGTTCGTCAACTGCTTCAGAGACGTCAGCCTCATATGTTATGTTTGACTAGATCCTGGACCTGCCCGGCCGCGCCCAAAATGGTGCCAGTGTAAATGGGACTCGTAACTGCTTGTTGTGTACTGGTTGCCGAACCTTGATATCACGAGATACATATGCAGTTTTGAAGCACATGGCGGAGGCTTGTCTGCTGTAGTGGGGCGCCCCTTTATCGTTTCAGTCGCCATTCCGCCCGCTTTTGCTACACTGTGCCTTTTCCGCCATTCAGCTGTTTAGCGCCCGCTCTTACGGCTACAGCGTCTCGCTCACCATGTAGTTGAGTTGCTCCCACTCTTGCGGTGCAGCGATAGGCGGCTTCCACAGGACTCTTAAAATGGCGGCCGGCTCTTCGGATTTGGGCCTGGTCCAGTAAGATCACTCTGGGACACCTTGGAACTCGGACGCTTGTCTGCCAGGGCTTGGGTTCCATTCTCGAAAGCGTCCCCTCAGCCTTGAAGATTGTACAAAAGTCTTGGGGGCCGACGACTCCCGCAGGCTTCCGGTGGGGAGCGGCTGCCATGATTGCTTGCGGAATGGCCACGACGGAGCTACGAGATGGTGGTGCTCTCATGGTGACGCCAGCTTCAGTCTGAAACATCCAGAAACAAGGTGGGGCTTTCATCGTTTGGGAAAAAAAATGTTTTAATCCAATGAAAAGTGTTATTTTTAGGTCACATGACCTAGTCTTACATCATTAGGAAAACAAAAGAAAAATGAACCAATGAAAAGTTTTATTAACAAGTCACATGACCTGTTATGCTTACGTTACGCGCTGCGCGGCGCGCTCTATATCGTTTCCGGGAAGCTGCGCCTTGCGCACCGGAGCACTTCCGGGTGCGCTAACGCGTCGCGTCATATGACGCATTACGCGACAATGCAGGTCCAGAATATAGTCAAAATGTCTCCACCAACCAGCGGTCGGAATACAACCGCTTTCAGCAGTCCAAAAAGTTCGGTTAAATCTTAAGAGCGGGAGCAACTCAACTACATGGTGAGCGAGACGTTGTAGTTGCAAGAGCGGGCGGTAAACAGCTGAATGGCGGAAGAGGCACAGAGTACCAAAAGCGGGCGGAATGGCAACTAAAACGGTAAAGGGGCGCCCCACGACAGCGTGTCTTCAGGTCAAACGGATTGTGGGACAAGGTCCAGAATGGAAGAGTCATCAAAAGGGAAAAAATTCCGCCGGACCCCGGGAGCCGGCCGCCTATGCCGGGGGCGATCTCAGGCCACACCAGAGCAACACGACTTGGGGAGGGGGCAGGAGCCAAGCGCCCCCTCTCAGTCCGCGCCATCTCACCGCCCCTCGGGGGCCTCCGTCAAGCGGTTTAGGGAGGCACCTTATCACATTGTTTTCCAATGCAGTCAGGTCCACAAATGGACCCCACTTACTTTGAATAGTGAAGCTGCAGCAGGTGCAAATAAGGTTTAAACAGTGTTACAAGAGCTGCTTAGAACTCTGAAGTATGGCACTCAACAACCAGGACTTATGCCATTTGTGTAAGGCAGTGACATGGAAGCAACTCAGGGACAAAAAGCATGAACGAACATTCACGTATGAAAATCTTATTTGGGGAAGGGGTAGAATCCAAACGCCCCCTGCCAGTTCGCGCCACTACACCGTATGTGGAAAATCTGAAGCCATCGTTCTACAAACTCTCAACGCTTGCTATCAGTGCATGAGTTTCATGCTCGATCGATTGAGCTAGCCGGATCGGGCAATAAAAAGTATAAAATAGTTATGTAAATAGTTATTTAATAAAATGTTTTACCCTGTTTCTTTGCTGGTGTGTTGTGTATATTTATAATATTTGCATAGGGTTTGTCGTTATTTTGGGCGGGGTGGGTGGCGGAGTCGAGCTGTCTTGCAGCCCTCATGGTGTGGAGCTCAGTTCATTTCACTATTTTCGTATTTCTCATGAAGGGTTGTTCCTAATGTTTGTATTTTACCGAGGTCAAAAAGAGATCGAATTAGTGGTCTACTGATTTTGCTCGATTACTTTTATTTTTTTACACGATTTTTCACTATCTGCAAAGACTAAACAGAGTATTGCGACTTTGTGCTTGTTTGTAAATAGAGAATGATCGAAAGAGAACCAATTCTAAAACAGTAAATGCTTGGATAATAATCAATCAAATGGAAAGACAAGCAGGTACGACGGATTACAACAGGGGTAAAGGCCTGCGTTAACTACCGTTCACTATCTGCAAAGAGAGAGACCTACTAAGAGAAAAGAGGGGAGTGGGGGGGGGGGGGGCAGCGTTCTAAGCACATCAGCGTGCATAAACACGAAAACGTTTTTACCTATCACGTACTTGACATTTGACAGCTTTTGATATTTGCTATTAAAAAACCATTGAAATTCACAGAAAAAACCATAGGTTATAGTCGATATATAGTTAGGAATTTGCATTTACAAAACCTTGAAAATTCAATGAAAAAACCATTGGTTTTAGGCCATATATAGTTAGGGATTTGCATTTACAAAACCTTATTTTACTCGCATAAAACCATTGAAATTCCATATATAGTTAGATGCGCTAACTATATATCGCGCACCCGCAATCCACTGCTGATGATGTCACATATTACATCATTCATGACATGGTTAGTGACATCACTGATGACATCACTGATGACATCTCAAATGACATCACTGATGACATCACTGATAACATCTCATTTGACATGACTGATCACATCACTGATGATATCATTCATGTGATAATACCATGAACCTCTTCAGACTCTAATATAACCTTAGATACAATCAGTGTAAACAGACAGTCACAGACTGTCACTCATCCATGGAGTTACTCACACACCTAGTCAGTTATGCCAAAAATCAATCACACCTCCATTTTCTTCACTATACAGTTATACACACCTTACTTATTCAAACATATACTAACACATATTTACTTTACTCTCTTATACAATCTCTGATACACGTTCACAATGATCCATACAGCCACTCACACATTCACTGACTCTTATGCACAGTTATTTATAGATGTCAACTCTCACATGTTCTGTGTTTTACATATGTACTTACTTTGACATGTAGCACTGAGATATCCATTCACTCACTAATACACTCATGCACAGTCAACCGCCCATACAGCTGTTTCCACATGCACTTTTGAATCCATACATATAGTGAATCAACTACTCACACATCTATGTACAGAGTCACACACCTCCCAGCCACCCATACACACACACTCAGTTTCCCATACAAATACTTGGACAACCAATCAATAACCCATACAGTTACTCATATAGCTACTGATCAACATATGCAGCAGTTTGTAGAACAACAGATATAATGATGCACAAATTAAAACAGTTTAGTCACTAACCCATGCACTCAGTGAGACACATTTAATCACTCACTCAATCAGTCAGTCATGCACCTAGTAAATCCTTCATCCAGACACTTATATATCCACTCATTCTTCAATATGTAAAACATATTTTAACTTTACAGAAACATACAGTCACTGGATGTTGTAATCAGTGATGTCATCAGTGATGTCATTTGAGATGTCATCAGTGATGTCATCAGTAATGTCACTAACCATGTCATGAATGATGTAATATGTGACATCATCAGCAGTGGATTGCGGGTGCGCGATATATAGTTAGCGCATCTAACTATATATGGAATTTCAATGGTTTTATGCGAGTAAAATAAGGTTTTGTAAATGCAAATCCCTAACTATATATGGCCTAAAACCAATGGTTTTTTCATTGAATTTTCAAGGTTTTGTAAATGCAAATTCCTAACTATATATCGACTATAACCTATGTTTTTTTCTGTGAATATAAATATAAATATAAATATATATATATATATATATATATATATATATATATATATATATATATATATATATATATATATATATATATATATATATATATATATATATATATATTCACTGAAAAAACCATAGGTTTAACACCAGTTATAGTTAGCTGGAAATTTTACTGATATAAAACCATTGAAATTCCCACGTTATAGTTAGATGGACTCACTATAACTTGCGCCTGCAATGCACTGCTGATGACGTCACATATTACATCACTCATGACATGGTCAGTGACATCGCTCATGACATCACTGATGACACCATCCAGTGAATGTGTGTCTTTCTGAAAAATAAATATATTTTATATATGTATATGTAAAAGTTGATGGAAGAATAAATGTTTAAATAAGTGTCTAAATGGATGGTTTTTAAAAAAAAAATTATTGGTTAACTGGCTTATTAAGTGTATCTTAGTGAATACATATATTAGTGAGTAATGTTTAAATATTTAAATATATGTATTTGTGTTTCACTTTGTTTATAAGTGGCTGCATGGGTTGGTGAGTAGCTACATGTGTAGGTATATGGGTTATTAGATGTTTTTTTAGTATCAGTATGAGTGTTTGTATGGTTTGGTGGGGGTATTACTTATCACATAGATGCATGAATGACTGACTCTCTCTTTGTATGTGTTTTGAAGACAGCATATGTGCAGGACTGTATGGGTGGATGAGTGTGTATATGTGTGTGTTACTGCGTGAATGACTGTCTCACTAGTGTCTTTATCAGTAACTACATATGTTTTAATCTAGTATATGTGAATATTGATGTATATAAGTGAGTATATGTGAGAGTAGGAGATTGTAAGAGTTCCTGTTTAAATAAGTATGTGTTTCTATAAGTGATTGTTTAAGAGAGTAAGTATGTGTAAGTTTCCTTAGAAGTAAGGTGGTAGTGTGTGTTTATCTGTATATGCAAATAAATGGATGTTCAATAGTTTACTTGCATGTGTGAGTATGTGTGAGAGTAACCTTTGGATGACTGTTGGTGTGTAACAGGATGTATAGGTGTATCACTACATATGATGAGTGAGTATATGTATGAGTGACTATATAGAACTGTTGGTGAATGAGTGGATGTGTATATAGATGGTGGAATTATTGAATTGGTTGTTGTAACTTTTATGTGTATCTCCATTTTTTTGAAAATGTTAATTTCTATTTTTGAATATGTGTTTCATGGGTTACATTACACTGAAAGGAGGTCTGTCACTCTGTCACAAGGATGATGTCATCAGTGATGTCATGAGTGATGTCACTGACCATGTCATGAGTGATGTAATATGTGACGTCATCAGCAGTGCATTGCACGCGCAAGTTATAGTGAGTCCATCTAACTATAACGTGGGAATTTCAATGGTTTTATATCAGTAAAATTTCCAGCTAACTATAACTGAAGTTAAACCTATGGTTTTTTCAGTGAATTTGATAGGTTTTTTAAATGCTAATTCCTAACTATAACTGGTGTGAAACCTATGGTTTTTTTCAGTGAATTTGATAGGTTTTTTAAATGCTAATTCCTAACTATAACTGGTGTGAAACCTATGTTTTTTTCAGTGAATTTCATAGGTTTTTTAAATGCTAATTCCTTTGTATATCGAGTTTCTAACCTTTTTTTTTTTTTTACAATTTGCTGTGTATTCATTTTTTTTATATAATTTTTTTCTTTTGCGCTCTGGGTGCGCGCTCCGGGAAGCTTTCAGCTAAGCTCTCCGGTAAGCTTTTCCGTGAGCTCACCTAAAAGCGCACCCAGAGCGCTACTGTTGTTCGTGAAAAAAATATGAATGAAAAGTTAATAATAATGCAAAACATTTCGTACCATACAAATAAAATTAGTTTTTTTTAATAAGGAAAATGATTATGCATTTCTGTAAAAGTTTGATGACGTCACTTCGGCGCGCAACGTAAGTGCCCTCGGAAGCGCCTACGTTCGCGGCGCGTAAACGCACGCAAAAGTGCCTACGATCGCGCCACGTTTGCGCCCCGGAAGCGCCTACGATCGCGCTGCGTAAACGCACCCGGAAGTGCTCCGGAGCGTAAACGCGTCGGGTCATGTGACACTTTTCATTGGTTGCTAACAGTTTTTTTTACAATGAATGAAATCCCCACCCATTTCCTTCACTTCTTCTTTCACTTTTGTGACTGAAAGACCTGCCTTTTTGCTCTTGCATATTTCTTGGTTAATCATGGCTGCCAGACCATCCAGCAGTGAAGATGAGCCTGAATTCATCGATGAAGAGCCTCCTCAACCAAAGGTGAAAGAGCATTTCATCTGGAAATTTTTTAAGTTTCCAGCAGACCAGAAGGAGGTGAATGCACCAAAAGTGGAGTGCAGGATCTGCAAACAGGTCCTGTCACGGGGTAACCCCCAAAAAAAGTACTCTTTTGGGAACTTTACCATGATCCGACATGTGGAGAGGAGGCACCCCCAGAATTTTGCCCGGGAAAGTGTCAGGGCTCTGGCACAAGAGGTTCCCAGAGATGGGGCCTCTACATCAACCGGAGGAGCAACTTCTTCTGGGAGAGAGCAATCGCAGGAGCAGGTGCCAAACATACAACCTGCATTTAACCATGGGGTCGTCAGATGCAGATACTGCAATCAACTCCTCACCTATGGGGAGCAAAGTGTCCTGCTCATGGTTCGAGCATTGGAGAACCATCGCTGCCCTTCCCACCCCTAATTTTTTTGTTTTCTTTTTGCTCCTGTTGAGCAGTTTCCATTCCCTGTTTTTGTTCCTGTTCAGTTAAAAGAAGAAAACCAAAAGTTCTTTTCAGAACTACCTCCAATTCTCATCAAAGAGCTATATTCTTAAAAAAATGAAGAGTATGTGAAATATAGTGCATTGATAATTGAAAGGAGAATGAGTAAGAAAGAACAGAAAGGTATGAGAGGTGAAAGGAAGTGAAGTAGGAGGATTGAAAGAAGGTGAGTGTTAGAAAAGAAAGTTATGACACAGTGAATAAACTGGAGGCCTCATTTCTGAAAAGTGACGCATCGCTACGTGAAAACAGCGATGCGTCACTTTTCTGGACGCACTCCTTATGACATTCCAGATATGTCATATTTAATATATGACTAATCAATTCGCAAGGAGTTACAGATATGTCAGTATTTCTGACGTATCTGTAAACACAAAAGTAACGCATTGCTGGAGTGCGTCACAAAAGTGACGCAACTCCAGTAATGTGTCCTTTCACATGGAAAAAGCACCATGTGAAAGGTCTGCTGTGAAGCAGGCGCAAGATTTTGACGCAACAGCATCCTAAAAGTGACGCACTGCGTCGTTATTACCAAGCTTTTTGCGGGGGAACACCCCCTCTGCATGCATTATACCTGACGCTATTTTTAAAAAGTGACGCATCTAGGTACATGGGTCACTTTTTAAAACTCTGCGCCACATTATATCTGCATCAGGTATAATGTATGCAGAGGGGGCAATCCCTCGCAAAAAGCTTGGTAATAACGACGTACTGAAATCTATGAGATTTCTCTGCGTCACTTTTAGGATGCTGTTGCGTCAAAATCTTGCGCCTGCCTCGCGTCACTTTCATGTTTACAGATATGTCAGAAATACTGAAAGTGACGCAGTGAAATCTCAAAGATTTCACTGCGTCGCTATTACAAAGCTTTTTGCGGGGGAACACCCCCTCTGCATGCATTATACCTGACGCAGATATAATGTGGCGCTTGATTTTAAAAAGTGACCCATCTACCTAGATACGTCACTTTTTAAATATAACGCAACGAGGCGCATTTTTTTACACCACTGGTGCGATGCGTCACTTTTCTGTGCGCACTCCTTATGACATTCCAAGTAACGCATTGCTGGAGTGCGTCACAAAAGTGACGCAACTCCAGTAATGTGTCCTTTCACATGGAAAAAGCACCATGTGAAAGGTCTTGCGTCAGTCTAACACCTGCTGTAAAGCAGGCGCAAGATTTTGACGCAACAGCATCCTAAAAGTGACGCAGTGAAATCTCAAAGATTTCACTGCGTCGCTATTACAAAGCTTTTTGCGGGAGAACACCCCCTCTGCATGCATTATACCTGACGCTATTTTTAAAAAGTGACGCATCTAGGTACATGGGTCACTTTTTAAAACTCTGCGCCACATTATATCTGCGTCAGGTATAATGTATGCAGAGGGGGCATTCCCCCGCAAAAAGCTTGGTAATAACGACGTACTGAAATCTATGAGATTTCTCTGCGTCACTTTTAGGATGCTGTTGCGTCAAAATCTTGCGCCTGCCTCGCGTCACTTTTATGTTTACAGATATGTCAGAAATACTGATGCATCTGTAACTCCTTGCAACATGATTCGTCATTCATTAAATATGACACATCTGGAATGTCATAAGGAGTGCGCACAGAAAAGTGACGCATCGCACCAGCAGTGTAAAAAAATGTGCCTCGTTGCACTATATTTAAAAAGTGACGCATCTAGATAGATGCGTCACTTTTTAAATATTGCGTAACAATGCGCATTTTTTTACACCGCTGGTGCGTCACAAAAATTGACGCACAGGCGGCGCAAAACTGGCAGCGCAAGGCCTTCATAAATATGGTCCTGGATTTTCCCCGTGCTTCGCCGGTGCGCGTACCATGCGCTTCCCCCGCGCAAAACGAAAAAAAAATAAAAAATATAATGCCCCGCAGGACCCTATTTTAGCCCCCACATCAAACCTAGGGGGTCAGAGGGGGTCTACTCTTCCCCCTTATGGTCATTTGCCCCTTTTTTTTTCAAACCCCTTGTGTCTCGATTTTACCGAGACACAAGATGGCGGCCGCTCCAGACTGTTTAGAATGTTTAAAGACACCCAAGAGCCAATCAGCTTCCTACGCGCAAGTTGCGTGTCGCGCCTGGAGCGCACTCCGGTGCGCGCACCGGAGAGCGCCTATAGATATATATATTTTTTTGAACCTAAATTACTCAAAATCCACTGCAGCTCATATCTTGAGACATAGCAAAGGCACATCGGGCTACCAGTCCCTTCAATTTTGCCAAGTTTGCTGGAAATCCATTCAGCCGTTCGGGCTAAAAGTGAAATCGACCGCCCTATGGAAATTAACATGGGGAAAACGCGTTTTGGGACCCCCCTTTTATCTCGGCCCCCGCTTGACGTATCCCCCCCAAACTTTCAAGGAAGGACCGGAGCTCGACGAGGCCATTTTCAGGAAATTTTCAGGCAGATTCGTCAACCGGTGCCAAAGTTATTCCAAATAGAATTTTGAGATTTAACATTGAAAAAAATCCTAACTATAACTACCTACTGGCGACCGCCAGTAGGTAATATATATATATATATATATATATTCACTGAAAAAACCATAGGTTTCAGACCAGTTATAGTTAGGAATTAGCATTTAAAAAACCTATTAAATTCACTAAAAAAACCATAGGTTTCACATCAGTTTTAGTTAGCTGGAAATTTTACTGACATAAAACCATTGAAATTCAACGTTATAGTTAGTTGGACTCACTATAACTTGCGCGTGTAATGCACTGCTGATGACATCACATATGACATCACTCATGACATGGTCAGTGACATCACTCATGACATCACTGATGACACCATCCAGTGAATGTTTGGCTTTCTGAAAAATAAATACATTTTATATATGTATATGTAAAGGTCGATGGAACAATAAATGTTTAAATAAGTGTGTAAATGGATGTTTTTTTTAAAAAAAATGATTGATTAACTGGCTTATTAAGTGTATCTTAGTGAATACATATATTAACGATTAATGTTTAAATATTTAAATATATATGTATCAGTGTTTCACTTTGTGTATAAATGGCTGCATGGGTTGGTGAGTAGCTACATATGTGTGTATATAGATTATTAGATGTTTTTTTTAGTATCAGTATGAGTGTCTGTATGGTTTGGTGGGAGTGTTACTTAGCACATAGATGCATCAATGACTGACTCACTGTTTGTATGTTTTTTGAAGACGGCATATGTGCAGGACTGTATGGGTGGATGAGTGTGTATATGCGTGTGTTAGTGAGTGAATGACTGTCTCATTAGTGTCTTTATCAGTAAGTACATATGTTTTAATCTAGTGTATGTGAGTATTGATGTACATGAGTGAGTATATGTGAGAGTGAGAGATTGAAAGAGTTCATGTTTAAATAATTATGTCTTTCTATAAGTGATTGTTTAAGAGAGTAAGTATATGTAAGTTTCCTTAGAAGTAAGGTGGTAGTGTGTGTTTAGCTGTATATGCAAATAAATGGATGTTCAATAGTTTATTTGCATGTGTGAGTATGTGTGTGAGTAACGTTTGGATGACTGTCGGTGTGTAACAGGATGTATAGGTGTATCACTACATATGATGAGTGTATATATGTATGAGTGACTATATAGAACTGTTGGTGAATGATTGAATGTGTATATAGATGGTGGAATTATTGAATTGGTTGTTGTAACTGGTATGGGTATCTCCATTTTTAAAAAAAATTTAATTTATATTTTTCAATATGTGTTTCATGGGTTACATTACAGTGAAAGGAGGTCTGTCACTCTGTCACAAGGATGATGTCATCAGTGATGTCATGAGTGATGTCACTGACCATGTCATGAGTGATGTAATATGTGACATCATCAGCAGTGCATTACACGTGCAAGTTATAGTGAGTCCAGCTAACTATAACGTTGAATTTCAATGGTTTTATGTCAGTAAAATTTCCAGCTAACTATAACTGATGTGAAACCTATGGTTTTTTAGTGAATTTAATAGATTTTTTAAATGCTAATTCCTAACTATAACTGGTCTGAAACCTATGGTTTTTTCAGTGAATTTCATAGGTTTTTTTAATGCTAATTCCTAACTATAAGTCTCACTTTATAAGTAAGACTGTTAGCGCTCTAGTTGTTTAGAACACTCTGATACATTCTGTCATTGGGCTACAGTTGGGCTATTTTTGAGCTATATATGTTTTTTTTTGTCTCTGGTGGCCATCTTTGGGCTACATTGGGCTACATTGGGCTACATTTGGGCTACATTTTTGCTCTAACATATATAAAGCCCAATGTAGCACAATACATATTTTTCCAAAGTTAATTTTCGTAAAAAGCACTTCAGAATAGGGCTACCTGTCCCTACAATTTTCCCTTTTTTTTTTTTTTTTTTTTGGGAGCGCTCCCGGTGCGCGCCTCGAGGAGCGCCCCGAAAAGCGTACTTCTATAAAGCGTCCCGGGGCGCGCTTAGGGGAGCGCCCGAGAGCGCCAATATCGCGAACGAAAACATGATCGTGACGTATCGCGTAGCCGCGTCTGCGTGATACGCACGGCGTAAGCGCACCCGGAAGCACTCGAGCAAATACGATCGCTCAACGTAGGCGTCTGACACGCTTACGCGGCGCGCCCCAGGCCGCGCCCCGCGGCGCGTCGCTTAAGCGCGTCGGGTCATGTGACCAGAAAATAACACTTTTCATTAGTTCATAACAGTTTTGGTTTCATAATGATGAAGCCCATGGTCATGTGACCTGTAAATAACACTTTTCATTGGTTCAATAATTATTTTTTTCTAAATTTAGAGAAACCCACCCATTTCTCTCACTATTGATTTTCACTTGGAGAGAGCAAGAGGTGTTTTGTGAATTAACAACTCATTACTTTCCTGATCTACAGCAATGGCTGCAAGGGAGTCATCCAGCAGTGATTCAGATGGATTTGTGCAAGAGGACCCTCCTCACCAGAAAACAAAGAACCACTTCATCTGGAAATTTTATGACATCCCTGAAGGACAAAAAAAAGTTAATGCAAGTAAAGTAACTTGTAAAATATGTGGAAGTATTTTATCCAGAGGCCATCCTCTAAAAAATACAGCTTTGGAAATGCCAATTTAATTAGGCATGTCAAAAGAAGACACCCAAAAAATTATTCCAGGGAAGAGTGTCAGGGAGCTGGCAGAGAAGGCACGAAGAGATGGCAGCAGCACCTCCACTGGTGGAGCAACACCTTCAGGTTCAACACGTGCAAGAATGGTCCCTAACATCCAGCCGGTTTTTGCAGGCATAAAATTTTTATGCAAGGACTGTGACGAACTACTCTGTTATGGGGAGCAGAGCGTTGAACTCATTGCAATAAAGAAACAGGAACACCGATGCTCTCCCCGTCCCTAAATTTTCTCATTTTTTTGCTCCTGTTGAGCATTTTTTGAATCCCTGTTTTTGTTTTTCCCCTGTAAAAAATCCAGAAAAAATATAAAATCGTTTCAAAAAGTCTAAAAAAACTATAAGACAACAAAAACAAAAAAAAAGTTATTTTCAGAACTACCTCCAATTTATAGAAAAAAGCTATTTAAAAAAAAAAAAAAGTGTAATTCTTTTTCTCATTCGTACGCTCCCCGGTGCGCGTACCGGGCGCTCCCCCGGCGCAAATCGTACGGCCCTTTTATGACCCCCACATCAAACCTAGGGGGTCAGGGGAGGTGTACCCTGCCCCCTTTTGCTCATTTCCCCCTTTGATTTTTACCACCTCAATCCTACCGAGGTACAAGATGGCGGCCGCTCCGGACTGTTTCGAATGTTTACAGACACCCGAGAGCCAATCAGCTTTCCGTACGCAAGTCGCTTGGCGCGCTTTGAGCGCTCCCCGGTGCGCATACTGGGGCGCGCTCTAGATATATATATTTTTTTGAACCTAAATTACTCAAGACCCACTTGAGCACATATCCTGAGACATAGCAAAGGCACATCGGGCTACCAGTCCCTACAATTTTGCCAAATTAGGTGGAAATCCATTCAGCCGTTCGGGCTAAAAGTGAAATCGACCGCCCTATGGAAATTAACATAGGGAAAACGCGTTTTGGGACCCCCCTTTTATCTCAGCCCCCGCTTGACGCATCCCCCCCAAACTTTCAGGGAAGGACCGGAGCTCGGCGAGGCCATTTTGAGGACATTTTCAGGCAGATTCGTCAACCTGCGCCAAAGTTATTCCAAATAGAATTTTGAGATTTAACATTGAAAAAAATCCTAATTATTACTACCTACTGGCGACCGCCAGTAGGTAATATATATATATATATATATATAATATATATATACATATATAATATATGCAAATCCAGCCCGTCTCCGATGTGCTTGCCGCACAGAAAGGCACGCAGACAACAGACTTAGCACTCCAAGGAGAGGTATATTTTCCAACTGCTAAATTTATTTATGCAACATGTGGGTAAAAGCTGCCATCAGACGCGTTTCCCTTGCTCACTGACAATCGACAGACGGCGTTTGCACACATTTAAAATCACATCAGCTGCACATTTTCGCGCCAAGGCTCAAAAACAATAGACAGAGAAGAAGGACTACCGATATGCATGCACTGTTTTAGGGCTGAGACTGCGGGCGCCATTTTATAACATTACAGATACTGTTAAAAATATATGCCCACAAATGACCCTAAGGGATACCTATCTGCATTTGATACCATATTATGTTACTGTCTCAGCATGGTGGTATGTCACGGGCACATGAACCCATATCGCCGTATTTTCTATGGCATTACAGTTCATCAAGGGAAGGGGAAACATTTAAAAACATCGATGCTATAAGTTATAATATGTGCAAATACGCATATGTGCAAAATTATCAATGCATTCATCGGGATTACCATATTTCAAAACACATTATATACATGCTCATAATTAATGATTATAGTAAGCGTTGTATCCCATGAATAATATATGAGCAAAGACTACTAAAAATGAATTCCCTTATGATAGCCATATGTTACCGTACTGGAGAACAACATGGTATCACTGTACTGCCTTCATATCTCGGTTTGTCTACGTTCTAGGCTTTGTGTGTGACTAAATTACATCCTGTGTACTTCGCAAAACTGGGTGCTCTAGTTGTGAATTAACTAGTGAATGAGGAAAAAAGAAATAAGGATTATTTATTGTGCAAAAGTGCTCGTGCATACTAATGTAACAGATCTAACAATCTCGACTCTGGGGGAGTTTGGATTATCTCACAATTAAAATCATATATATGCGTTCTAATGCTGCTGTAATGGCATATCAAAAACAGAGTTTCTTACAAATGATCTATATTCTCATGTCAAAGAGATCTCACTAGGGTTCAGATCATAAAAAATTATTATGAAGGTCTTCCCCCATATTGAGCCCTCCGGGACTCTTACTGTTGAGTAATACTATGTAGCGTGACTCAAGTTGCCGCAACTGTTTCTCGTAGTCACCACCTCTTTTATTGGGGACTACCGCGTCTATGACAAAATATTTCAAGTTCGTCAAATTCTTATTATGCGTGGATTGAAAATGTCGAGCTACCGGGTAGCTCTGATCTGCATGCAATATGGCACGTAAGTGCTGCAATATACGTTGGTGCACTGGTAACTTTGTGCTGCCAACATATTGTAAATTGCAGCTACAAGTAAGGACATAGACTGCTAGTTCAGTGCGGCAGGAGTAATGGTCACGCAATGGTATGGGGTTGACTTCAAAAGGAGTTACATACGATCTAGTGTTGACTCCAAACTTGCAAGCTCTGCAAGAGCTGCAGCGGAAGAACCCATTTCTGGGGGATAGCCAGTCATTGGCCTTGATGGTCTCGGGACTGCTTCTCACCAAGTCATTTCTCATGGCATATGCACGTCTAAATGTGACGGTTGACGTTTTGGGCATAATGTCTCTGAGAACTTGGTCTGTCAAGATGATAGGCCATTGTTGTTTAATGATCTTGGTGACTTGTCTGGCCTGGCGACTGTAGCAAGTGATGAGCCTAAGGGCACTGCTATGCTGGCTTTAATCGAATAAACTTGTTGCACCAGCACTTTCTGGGTCGACTCTTCGTCATTTGGAAATCCGCAGATAATCTCTGGCGATTGGTGACGACTAACGCAATATATATATATATATATATATATATATATATATATATATATATATATATATATATATATATATATATATATATATATATATATATATATATTCAATGAAAAAACCATAGGTTATACTCCATATATAGTTAGGAATTAGCATTTACAAAACCTTATTTTACTCGCATAAAACCATTGAAATTCCATATATAGTTAGATGCGCTAACTATATATCGCGCACCCGCAATCCACTGCTGATGATGTCACATATTACATCATTCATGACATGGTCAGTGACATCACTGATGACATCACTGATCACAACATCCAGTGACTGTATGTTTCTGTAAAGTTAAAATATGTCTTACATATTGAAGAATGAGTGGATGTATAAGTGTCTGGATGAAGGATTTAGTGGGTGCATGACTGACTGTATGAGTGAGTGATTAAATGTGTCTCACTGAGTGCACGGGTTAGTGACTAAACTGTCTTAATAAGTGCATCATTATGTCTGTTGTTCTGTAAACTGCTGCATGTGTTGATCAGTAGCTATATGAGTAACTATATGGATTATTGATTGGTTGCCCAAGTATATGTATGGGAGACTGAGTGTGTGTGTGGGTGGCTGGGAGATGTATGACTCTGTGCATAGATGTGTGAGCAGTTGATACACTAGATGTATGGGTTCAAAAGTGCATGTGTAAACAGCTGTATGGGCGGTTGACTGTGTGCATGAGTGTATTGGTGAGTGAATGGATATCTCAGTGCTACATGTCAAAGTAAGTACATATGTAAAACACAGTACATGTGAGAGTTGACATATATAAATAACTGTGCATAAGAGCCAGTGAATGTGTGAGTGGCTGTATGGATCATTGTGAACTTGTATCAGGGATTGTATAAGAGAGTAAATATGTGTTAGTATATGTTTGAATAAGTAAAGTTTGTATAACTGTATAGTTGAGGAAATGGAGGTGTGATTGATTCTTTGCATGACTGACTAGGTGTTTGAGTAACTCCATGGATGAGTGGCAGTCTGTGAGTGTCTGTTTACACTGATTGTATCTAAGGTTATATTAGAGTCTGAAGAGGTTCATCGTATTATCACATGAATGATATCATCAGTGATGTGATCAGTCATGTCAAATGAGATGTCATCAGTGATGTCATCAGTGATGTTATTTGAGATGTCATCAGTGATGTCATTTGAGATGTCATTTGAGATGTCATCAGTGATGTCATCAGTGATGTCACTGACCATGTCATGAATGATGTAATATGTGACATCATCAGCAGTGGATTGCGGGTGCGCGATATATAGTTAGCGCATCTAACTATATATGGAATTTCAATGGTTTTATGCGAGTAAAATAAGGTTTTGTAAATGCTAATTCCTAACTATATATGGAGTATAACCTATAGTTTTTTCATTGAATTTCAATGGTTTTTTGAAAGCTAATATTTTTATCTGTAAAATGTATTTTTCTTTAAATCATAAAATATATTGTACATTTTTTTTATACATTTTTAAAAAAAAAAAAATTGTTCCGCTCCTAGTCCGCGAACTGGTCAGCTTCCCGTTAGCTGAATTCAAAGCCGCGACTTGGTGCGCGAGCCGGTAATCGCTCCTTAAGCGTGACTGTTACGTTATCATGACGTTTTGCGTTGTCGCGTAATACGTTATCCGACGCGCCAAGTTAGCGGACTCGAAAGCGGATTGGATAGCGGCGCAAAGCGCAAAACGTAAAGACAGCAGGTCATGTGACTCGATAATAACACTTTTCATTAGTTCATTTCACTTTTGGTTTCCTAATGATGTAATACTAGGTCATGTGATCTAAAATTAACACTTTTCATTGGTTTAGAACTTTGGCTTTTCCCAAATGATGAAAACCCCTCCTTCTTTCCTCACTCTGACTTTCATCTTGATGAGAGAAAGACCTTTGTACAATCCAGGGAAATGGCTTCTGTTGTTGCTTCTGGTAGTGTTCCCCCACCACCACCTCCACCTCCTCATGGAAAGAAAGGACCACCAACTCAACCAATCTTTCAAGAAGAGGAAGAGCGGGAAGAGGAGGAAGAGTCTGAATATTTGCCTGAGGAGCCCAGGAGATACAACAGGAAGGAAAATTTCATTTGGCAATTTTTCAAATTTCCACCAGGGCAAAAGAAAATGAACGCCAGGTATGTCTTTTGCCGAATCTGTGATGAACGTCTTTCTAGAGGCACGGATAAAAAATATAGTTATGGGAATTTCACTATGCACAGACACATGAGCAGGTGGCACCCAAATAACTACAGTGCAGCTCAGCTTCGAGACGAACAACAGAATTCACCAGCAATAGCCAGAAGATCGGTTGTGCCAGAAGTTACGGGACCTGAAGCAAGGGAGCTGATCCCAAATATTCAAATGGACATGGGGGAAGTCAAACAAGTTTGTGTGAGGTGCAATCAAACATTATGCTACCGCGAAAGTAGTATAACTCTTATCATTAGAGCCATCAAAAATCATGTATGTCCAAAACGCCCCCAAAAATAAATTCTTCTTTTTTTTGTTGCTCCTGTTGAGCCCTCTTCGATGAATCATTTTTGTTTCCCCCCCTCCCCCCAAAAAATAAAAAAAAATACAAAATGTTCAGAAAAAAACAAAAAAATATAAAAAATGTTCAGAAACTAATAAAAAAAATTTAAAACAACAAAAACAAAAAAAAAGTTCTTTTCAGAACTACCTCCCCATTATTAAAAAAAATTGGTAGAATTCTTTGAACTCTGCCAAGCTCTATTTCTATTAGTTCGCTCCCAGTTCGCACTCCGGTACGCGAACTTTGAGCGCACCCAAAAATTTTTTTAAAAAAAAAGGAACAGTAAGTATAAGGAAAGAAAACAGACAGCTATGTTACTATAAAGATAGCTATAGAGAGTAAAGAAAAGATACTGTGACCCGCAATTCACTTCTGATCATGTCATATATTACACTATTTTTCACATAGTCAGTGACATCATCAGCAGTGGATTGCGAGTAACAGTTTTTTTTGTTTACGTCCTATAGCTGTCTTTTTTGTAACATAACTGTCTGTTTCCTATCCTTAAACTTACTGTTCGTTTTTTTAATGAGATAACAGATATGCTCAATTATTACATCATTCATAACATAGTCAGTGACATCATCAGCAGTGGAATGCAGGTTAAAAAAGTAGAAAACATTTACCTTATAATTCTTGTTAATTTTTAAAGAAAATTTTTCATACATTCAATCTGTAAAAGAGAGAACAAACATTTCCAAAAATATTAAAACATGTATTTAAAAATTAGAAAAAAGAAGGGAAAAGGTTCAAGAAGAAACACTTTTTAAACAACTTTGACACTTATAGAAACCTCTACTTCTCTACGACCCCTACACAATCCTAAATATATTTATTTTCAACAAACAGTATCTTCATGCTGATGAAATGAGGCCTATTTTGAAATATGATGCTTCTTTTGCATTGCTTATGTCTCACAATAGTGATGCCATAACAGCGCAAAAGAGATGTGAAACCATCATAAAATTGTGTCTAACATTTAAAATGATTATTTTAGGATGCAAATAAGATGTGTGCTTTCAAGAGCTTTCTTTGAGGTGAGGCCTCTTTTCTTTTTTTTAAAAAAAACAGTACCCAGAAGTACAGCACTGTAAGCATTAAAATTGACACTTACAGAAGACTCAGCTTACCCATATGTACCTCACATTTCTAAATGTATATCATAAGTACAAAAACCATAACATTAATTATACATGTTAAATGGTTTATTTTTGCTGTTCTCAGAATGTATCAAATTTCACTTAAATCAGTGACTTGAAGGTATTCATCATGTAACAGCGGGGAAAAAAAAACACAATCAAAATGACTGTGTTTAAAAAACCCATACAACCTAAGAAATCTGATTTCAAAACTCCTTAAAATTGACTTACTTTCAATGACGTCGAATGATCTCCTATAAACAGCATCCACTCTGTTGTGCTATAAATATTTTCAGCCCGCCACTTTCTGAAAGAAAACCTCCATCGATACGTAAAATATGTTACATAGAAAAAAAAACTTCTCTCATTCTATCACATGTTTCCACTAGGCCAAATCATGTTGCCGCGATTCGCAAGTCTTATATTTCTTCCAATCAAATCCCGACATTTTCTATTTTCGCAACTTTCAAAAATAAAATATTTGAGATTATTTTCACAATCCTGGACTACTAATATCTTACTCTTCTTTGTCACTCATGTTCTCCTTTTCCTATGACACTGATACTGCTTACTATGAAGCAGACCTACTTGCATCAGGTTTATATAGTTGGATTTTTAATCTAGACAGCATTGCAGACTTACATTCCCTCTACTTAAAATTTTGGTTTTAAAAACACCAGGTAAGAATTTTTAAGGTCAAACGGCAATTTTTTTTTTAAAGTTACAACGGAATCATTACAGAATGACCAGCCGTTTCCAGACTTTAAGTAAGCTGTATAATGTCCTGATGTTGTTGATGGACCTTCATGATAGATAATTGCTACAGTTACAAAAGTCCTCCCTGATATTGACAGCTGAGAAGCCACAAATTTTTTTATTAAAGTTGACAATTTTGATCCATCAGGCCTACATCGTTGGATCATTAAAATGACATACTGGCTATATCTACGTATAAATAATGTTGACATCATATCACATTTACATTGGCTACACTCCATGTTGTGATCCGCTGCATTTACTAGCTTATTAAAGGACACTGATTTACTGTCTGGCAAAGTTAAATATATAAATCTTTCTGAGTCTACACTAGTAGTACTTGATACCATACAGTTCTCGCAGTCATGCTGCCATTGATAAGAAAGCCCAAACAGGTGATCTACATCTACACCCTCATCTTGCAATACATCAAGCATATACATTAAAAACTCCTGACAATCTTGCTGATTATTTTCAGAGAAGTCTGTTTGACCTGAACATTCATCTAACAGATAACGAACTTCAGACACACTTTCTACTTTTGTTTGATCAGTGCTACATTTCTCTAACACAGAATTCAACAAGCAGCATAAACTTTGCTCCGAATTGAACACAATCTGTTCTTTTAAACTCTCTAGTGAAGAGAACATTAACCACTACATTTGCATAGCAGTTGACACCAGAACTGTTTTCAAATTGAAAACCGACAACATCTTCTACAGAATCCACTTTCTTTCTGCTAACAACTTTCGGTTCATTGACTTTTAGTCTTTTTGCAACAACCTCCCTACTATTACTGATATTTCTACGTTTCTGGCCTACCACACGTTTCTCAAACAAAGGATATTGAGGCAAATGTGGCGCATACTCTCTTCTTAACCTATTGTATTCCTTAACACAATCTAGATCCGCACAAATGTTTGTGACATCACAGTCAATCAAGTACAATCCCGATAAAGTTCTAACTCGTGACAATGCCACATATGCCATACCCTCCTTGAACACAGAACTGCCAATATTCACCAATGCACAGTCTACACTTAAACCTTGCGATTTATGGATTGTCACCGCATATGCCAAGCAAACAGGAAACTGTTTACGGCGAACATATAAGTCTTTAACAAGCAAAAACCTAGCAGAACAACGACCAATTTGCTGTACTTCCTCAATGCCATCAAATTTAATTCTTAAAAATTCGATTCCATCTCTATTTTTGTATTTCTCCAAATCAACAACATTACCCATTGATCCATTTACTAGACCTCTTTCTACATGTAAATTCCTTCTCAAAATGATTCGGCAATTTAAACACACATTCAAAGTCTTTTCAAAACCCGCTGTTTTAGATATAGTCTTCTCTAATGAATCCAATTTTGATTTCAAATTGTCTGACAAAATAATTGTTGATCCCATGTGCTCTAATTTGTCGATAGCTTCAAGTTTCACAATCTCTTGCTTTTCTAAATTCAACATTTTATTGTTGAAGATGGCACATTCTGCAAGAGTTGGCATGAGACATATCCCGGACTTCTTCTCAGTAATTTTCTGAAAAATATTCTCAGGCACAATCTCTTGTTTGGGATATAAATTTGACAGTAATCGTGCATTTAAAGCTTCTCTCCCATGCTCGGTCACTTTTCCAATTCTAATATCTTGTAGAATATTCTTGTAATCTTCATCCTTTGCCTGACGCATATTTTCATGCAGTTCTGCATAATTGAAGTTTAACCATATATTGACGTTGCCAATGCTCCCTAGGCACTTCCTGGTATCTTCATGTGTGAGTATTTTGAACACAGGTTGACCTTTTACTGGTGTCAGCTGCAGAAGATCTCCGAAAACAATGATGTGTTTGCCACCAAATAACATATCATATTCAGTTTTAAGTACTTCTTGCATTCTCAAATGCACAAAGGCAAGCATGACATTGGAAACCATGCTTACTTCGTCAATGATAAGTAGTTTCATTTTCCTCAAGACTCTTGAAACTTCACAGCAAGCATCTCCAGATAACTTGTTGTATTGTAATTTGTTGTCATGCTCCACCGGCAGCATCAGTAGACGATGCAAAGTAATACCTTTAATGTTATGTGCTGCCAGTCCAGTAGGAGCGGTGACAACACAAGACAGCGATGACTTAGTCCTTTCCTGCAAATAACAAGAAATTGCTTTAATGAGGAAACTCTTTCCAGTTCCCGCTTCTCCACTCACGTACAGTCGGACAGGCTTCAACGACGTACATGAGCACTCTTTCTTCTCATGACTTAATCCGTGCTCAATTTCCTTGGTAACTTCATCATATATTTTCCTCTGCTCAACGTTGAGTTGTTTTTCCAAGTCTTCTAAGTTAACTGAATCCTCCTGAGCATGTGCCATGGCTCTTTCCACTTCATTCATAGCAGTGGCAGCTTCATTTTCGATAATAGGTCCTCCAAGTGGATCTTGACTCAATGAAACAGAACTCTGACTGTCCTGAGAACTGTCTCTGGCAATCTCGGCTGCAATCGTTGCTTCCTGCTCAATTTCCAAAGTTAGCATTTCTTGATATTTAGGAAAAGCAGGACATTCTATGGACTCCTTGGCTGCATTAAAAGAGTCTTCGTAACAGAGGAAATCTCCAAGCAGTTCCTCTTCTGCACGCCAAGGCTTGAAAAGTTGCAAAAGTGCTAAATAGAAAAACTCCTTTCTTTCTGGAGATTCACCACTCAATTTTCGATGGTTTACTAATTGGCATTTTCTTTGCTTGACCAGGCATCCCTCACTTCCAATTACAGCATACACTCCTTTCTCAATATCTTCTTTGATGTTCCTCTCTAATATATAATTTTGGAGAACCTCATATAGACAAACATTCTCAAGGTGACTGCTTTGATTTGGATAATATGTATCCAACATGTTGGTCTTCAAAATGTCGGTACTGTTTGGCTCCTTTTCCGCCAAATACTCAATTTCCCGGACAGGTTTTAGAACTCGATTTCGCGTTGCAGCAAGACCAAGACTCGCCCAAACGATACTCCTAGATTTGGCATAGAGACTTGCTGAAGACAATCGATCTGAACATTCGTAAGCTCCGATTTCTCGATGCGACAACATCTTCAGACTGAAACTATACAACTTCTTGCTGAGGCTCTTTTCATGGGATATGTCCTCCCACATATCCTTCAGTTCTGTCTTTTCTTTTTTGGTGATGTAAGATGTCACATACCGAGCCACAGCCATGCAGTTGTCACCCACAAACTGTATATCCATGTTAGCATTCCACATGGACAAAATCACTGGGTTGTAGTCATTGATGTACTTGGACTCTTCGTTCCTTTTCAAATTGTATGTATTTTTGGGTGATTTCCTCGTCACATTATGTCGTAGTGAAGACATCAAACTGTTTACTTTTCCTTTAGAAATCACCGGCCGTGGAAAGTTGAAACGACATTTGGTGTAGAACTTGTCCTTGTTTCTGAATTTACGACGACAGTACTTTCCACAACGATGGCTTTGGAAACGTAGAACTTGTTCTCTTAGGCTTTTCTTCTCCGTTGCATTTGGAACAGCACACGTAGAATACTGTTCTATGAAATTCATCACTAAGTCATCGGGATCTGTTCCAAATTTAGGAGCATCCTTGATCCACAACAACATATGTATATGAGGAGCACCTCTTGCTTGGTACTCCTTTCTCCAAAAGAAATCCAACACCTCTCCAAGAGGTGGATTCTTCTTATTTGTGATGAAAGACATCATAGCTTCAAATTTATGATTGAAGTACCTGCATACATTCACAGGATCCAAAGAACACAGTTCTCCAGGTGTCTTGAATTCAATGTTTTCAATATTTCCATTTGCTTCTCGTAGAAATTCAAGTAAGTCTTCCCAGCCATACTCGGCACAGCTCAGAGTGAGGAACCATGTCGGAGTTCCTAAGTTCCTCAGCATACATTTTAAATCACCATGACGACGATACCAATACTCATTAGTACCACGCTGACACGCCATGAGATTAATTAAGTGAGAATCCAAAATACTATCTTGGACATAAACTTTATGCATAAAGTCTCTTGCCGAGATATTTCGCATCTGTATACCACTTTTCAAGATGTGGTTCACTGCATATGACAGTCCAGACAGATCGCTTTCAAACAGGAGATGAAACAAATAGGGAATGCATTGACGAAACCTAGGATCTTCTCCATACAATCGTAAAGTCCGGTATTCAGACGCAGGAATTTGATGAGATCGCTCATCATATCTTCCTCCTCGACCTGTGGGAAATAGCTGTGGGAAACACCGAGCTTCCAAACTTTCCTCCCAAACACTAATGGGACTCCCTTTGGCTTGTTTCATTTGAAACAACTCAATAGCATTCCCCATGACTTCCTTGGAATGCAATGGATGAACACTATAATGTTCATATATTTCTTCACTTTTAGAGGCCTCTACTTTCTCAATTTGCCCAGCACACAAATCGCTATCCTCTTCATCACTTACTTCCTCTTCTGCAACATACACATTCTTATAATACTTATTATTTTTCTTCAAATACACTGTTGCCTTTTTGACTTTCCTAACATCCACTAAATCTTGCCATATTTTCTTATTCTTTGTCGGAACCCCATTAACCAAGATAACCAGAGGTTCCTCTTCCACTTCTTCTACTCCAATTGTGTTAATGTTTTTATTCAAATCTAAAGGCAAATAAACAACTCTTCCCTTTAATCCTCTCTGTAAATCTGCTGGAGGCAACTTCCCTGTCTTTGGCTCCATTCTTACAATAGCCTGAAAGGGATGAATACTTTGAATCAAAATAGATTCATAAGTATTTAAATCCTTCAATTCAGAAGGAATCTCAACCAATTCAAGATTATTATGAACTGCCCTAGCAGGCATCTGGTTTTGGTTTAATTTATTACAACAATAAGTACACACACGTTGATCCGATCCCAAATCAAAATAATTTTCTACCATCAAGTATGTGGCAAAATCCTTCCATTCACTATTATTTTCCCTTTCACTTTTTGCATATAAATCCACTACCTTAGTCTGATTCTTATAATAAGTACGTCGACAACAAACACAAGTGAAATTAGGCCTCTCACTTGATTTCATCTGAAACGTGGCAATTTCCTTCTGAAAATTATCTGTACTGTAAACCTGTACATTATCTTCCACATTACTCTCTACTTCAGGGTCAATTTGAACATTCTCATCTTTACTACTAAAGTAACAAAACTCAATTTCTTCACAAATATTCTTCACATCTATTTCTGAACCATGCAAAAGAGCAGCACATAATTGTTTAAGCATAATTGCTGGACTCTTTGCATAATACAACATTCTCACTAATTTTCTCACTTTATTATGATGCACTGCTAGCATCCTGAAATGATGAAAAACACTCTGGCATACGCTCCTGGAAAGACAAGCCAGTGAATGACCACGCAAACCTGTTATTTGTCTCACTCTGCAAGGATCTAAATCTTGCAACAACTTCATTTTCTGCTTCAAACTTTTCTTATTAAATGTCCGTATAAAATCACAAAGCAAATTGATGGAAACCTGTCGCACACTGCAAATAGAACTACACTTCCAAATGTACACAGGAGCCTTAGGACGTCTTCCTAAAACCTCATCACTTAGCGCCTCTTCTGTCTCTGTTGTCACAAGTTTTTCTTTTTCAACTGGACAACATCCTTCACTTCATAAGCTCGACCACTGATGTCAACTGCATGCACCAAATCATTATCCTGAAAATAACTCTCCTCATTAAAAAATGCCTCAGAACTTGAACTATGCATCCATTCTCCGGAAAAAACTTCACAAAAGTTGCTACGATTTACTACTCTCTTCCATCTACTGTTTGTTTTAAAATCAGAAATTACCTTGCTTAGTTTCCTAATTCTATTGATTACCAAAATAAACAACTTTCGCTTAATTTCAAAAGCATGATCAATAATTTTCTCGACATTTTTCTTCTTCTTATAAAATGCCGCTTTCTGTTTGCATTTCTTAATATTTCTTAATAAATTAACTATTATCCGATTACGGAACATTCGTTGTCGAATGTCCCTAAACTGTTCTTTCCTTCTACTATCATGCACAGAGTTATCTCTTCCTCTACCAGTAACATTTTTCATGGGTCTTTTCTTTCCATTTAAATTACTCTTCTTTTTCTGAACTGAAACATTTGGGCGAGAAATACTTTTTTTACTACAAATATTTTTTAAGAAAGACTTTGTGCTCTTACCCGGAGCTTTCTTGGTGTTTTGATAAGTATTTAGGGAAGAGGACTGCTGCAATAAAACATCACCGTGCTGTCTTTGACGTTTTCGAGCCTTTATAATTCTATTTTTGGTAGGCATTTTCCAAACTATGAAAGAATCTGCAGTTGAATCTGTTGAAAAATATAATAAAAAATGTTAATAACCACTATTACCAAACAGTAAATGAATAACAGTCATCAAAAACTTAATGCCCTTCTTATTATTTAACATAGCAAATCAAGGCATATGACTGAGTATGATGTTATTTTTCTTTTTTAAATGGAAAGCGTTCTTCATGGTGCAAGTTTCTTGTAAATACGCTCCCACCTGCGAAAAGGAACTTAGCAATGCAAAGCTGCTTGAGTCCCCAGTGTCTGTCAACATTCTAAACAGTCCGGAGCGGCCGCCATCTTATCTCTCGGTAGGATCGAGAGAGAAGAAGAGGTGAAAAACGAAGGGGAAATTTAATGAAATGGGGCAAAGTATACCCCAGTTGACCCCCTAGGAATGTTGTTGGAATTTTTTAAAGGGTCCCCTGAGGAAAATAAAAAAATATATATTTTTCACGATAGAACCGCTTCCCAAACACCGAACTGGTCTGCAAACTGCACGAGAATACGCCATTTTGTGCGTCGTTTTAATTAAATTACTAGGAATAAGGAGGTGCCGGAGACGTATCCTATTTCCTTATATTTTCTGAAAGTGGCTGAGGAGTCTCATATATGTTGATACATGTGTTCCAGCGGCTGTGCGTGAGCTTTTTTTAAATTTTTGCTGCGTGACGTCTGTTAACGTTCGATTCGAAGGAAATCAGGAAGTGTTGACCACCAATTTCTCAGTGCGATAAAATCTTTTGAGATATATTATCAAGCCTGTGCGCTAAAATTATCGCCGATAAAGCGGCGACAATGGGCTTGATAATATGCTCTGTGAAATTCCAATCGAAGCCCATTTTAGATGTCTTCACATCTAGCATGTACTTCGATTGGAAATCCATAGAGCATATTATCAAGCCCATTATCGCCGCTTTATCGGTCGTTTTCGGCCGATAAAGCGGCGATAATTGAAGCGCACAGGCTTGATAAAATACCACATTGTTATAAATGAATCCTTATTGAGACACAATGTCTGCGCCAACTTGCCTTTTTTACAATGCCACAATTTTGTCGTGCACGGCAGCCATTTTACATGCCAGGCTGGTCTCAGCCTATCACCTAGCCCTGCGAATGTAGGGAAATATTATCAAACCTGTACACTAAAATTATCGTCGCATTATTGGCCGAAAACGGCTGATAAAGCGGCGATAATGGGCTCCATAATATGCTCTGTGGAAATCCAATCGAAGCCCATGTTGGATAACATGGCTAAAAACTACTCAACACCATTGTTTGGACATTATTAACATGGCTATGTAACTCCCATAATCAAAATTTAAATTTGCCAAGCACACTTGTGTTACTGCATGCCAGAATGCTACACCGAATATGCAATTACAATTTTGCAAAGTAACAAAATCTATTTCTATATCACTACAGACAAAGCCACAATTTAAAAACACAGCTTTCTTCATCATTTTCTCCTTAGCGATAAAAAGCGGTAGCAATGCATGAATATCACGCTGAAAAGTCAGCGATATTCATGCATTATCCTGCAAATGCTCTTAGCCATGTTATCCACCTCCCATTGGATAACATGGCTAAGAACTGCTCGCAAATGCGAAATAAAACGGTCGCAATGCATGAATAACGCTGAAAAGTCAACGATATTCATGCATTATTCAGCAAATGCTCTTAGCCATGTTATCCACCACCCATTGAATAACATGACTAAATACTGCTCAGAGCCCCATGAGGAACGCTTTCCATTTAAAAGAGAAAACATATCATCATAGAAAAGAATCGTTTTTAAACACAGCATATAAATCAATTGTATACCTGCATTCAAGAGGAAATGACTGAAAATGTCCTTGAGACACACGAAAGCGTTTTCTGGAATACCCTAGCACCATTTTTCCGACATTATTAACATGGCTATGTAACTCCCATAATCAAAATCTAAATTTGCCAAGCGCAGGTGAGAACGTATTTACAAGACACTTGCCCCATGAGGAATGCTTTCCATTTAAAAATGAAAAAATAACATCAAAGACACTCAAATGCCTTATAAATATGACCCAAAACAACCTATGAAACTCTAACAGTACATATCCAAAATTTAATTGTTTTCAAAATGGTTTTTAAAAACAACATATCTGTTTCAGCTTACATAAAAGACCATGGAATGCGCTTCATATACAACAATACCTTGAGTTACTACATGCCAGAATCCTACACCGAATATGCAAATACAATTTCTCAAAGTAACAAAATCTATTTCTATATCACTATAGACAAAGCCACAGTTTTAAAAACACAGCTTTCTTCATCATTTTCTCCTTAAATCATTCTATTCTATATCTAAAATAAATAAATCTGTTCTCACTTTAAATTAAATGGTTGGGCCAAAGAGGATTAAAATGTCACCAATTGATACCATTGGTGAAAACCTTTATGCATTTGCCAAAACCTGACCTCTTAATAGTGCACTGTGGAGGAAATGATTTAGGCACTATGACTGGGGTTGGTCTGGAAATGCTTTTAAAGGACACCTTTGAGCAATTAATGGCACTTTTTCCTCAAACTGCCTTGGTATATTCCAATATATGCCAAAGACAGAAATGGAGGTGGTCCAACCAATTTGGTCCACAAATTGAGAAAGCGAGGAAGCATGTAAACAAATCTGTTTCAGCTTTCATGAGAGACCATGGAATGGGCTCCCTGTACAATAATAACTTGCGTTACTACATGCAAGATATCTACAGAGGAGATGGAGTTCACTTCTCAGATGAGGGCAACAGAATTTTCATTCTGAATTTAAGACTGTGCATTGGTACCTACTTATAAGTACCTAAATGGAACATAAACCCAAAAGCTCTTCTCAGAGCTACCCTTCATCTGATCACTCACAATTAATACTTTTCTCTAACTTATTTCTGTAATTTTCAACAAACTACGCTCAAAGAGCGCTACCCGGTACGCGAACTGGAAGCTAACCGCCCAAAATTATTTTTTAAATGTTTTTTCTCCGCACATATGGTCCTCCTCAGCCACCCTCAGAAAACCTGGGGGGTCAAAATACTTGTACCGTGTCCCCTTCTACCCTTTCTGAACATTATTTAACCTCCATTTTATATGTTAATTCGACCGAAACACAAAATGGTGGACTCCCGTTACGCTTCTAGTTCGCGGACTAAACTGCTTCCCGGGAAGCGGCCCAAAGAAAAGGTGGGAAAGTAATTCAAAGAAAAAGGACTGGAGACACTCTCACCAAATATAGATTAACTCATACTACATAACAATCCCTTTCATTTTCACAAATTTGATTGAAATTCCATTTAGCCATTAAGCCTGTAGACCTCTCTAAATACCTTGAGGTAAATTACTTCACAAAACACATCTGAAGTGTTGGAATTGACAACCAATAAAAATCTTACTTTCATTTTCTACTTTTATTACCTGATATTTGATTGGTTATATACCTGAATATATATAAAGGAAGAGAAGAAAACACAGCCATTTTGACTGCTACTTCTTGTTGTACATCACATTTCAATACTTACCTAAGACTTCAACTTGTTTCTGAAGGTAAGTTGTTATTTTTAAAAATGAAGTATATTGTACACTATAACTTGATATGGTAGACTTTTTCTGATACATATACACTATCCCTCTGTAGTAGTTATGGATTTAGATAGACTTCTCTGTTATAGTTAGGAATGGAGTTAGGCTTCTCTTCAATAAATTACATACACTTTTTTATAGTTATATTTCCACTCTGATACTATACACTGCCAAAAGAAAAATTCACTGATAAAAACTACCTATCTAAAATTAATCCCAACAGTGCCCAATCTCTACTAATATATATTTTTTTATTCAAAATTTCAGGCAAAATGGAAGGCGAACAACAAGTTTCATTTTCAATTGAACTGAAGGAGAGCAGCCAAGACAAAATTGATGACTTTATGGATGACAGTAGAGACCACGAACTTCTACAATGTGTTGAAGCAGTGGACAACCTGCTTCAAAATGAAAAACAATTACACCCTATAATAAATTATGACATTTCTGACAATGAAATGTTAGAAAATTTAATAAAGTATGAAACACAATCATAATAAAAAAATAAAAAAAATAAAGAAAACAAAAAAAACCCAACAAAAACAACAAATAATTAACATACAGTATTAAAAAAATCTATCATTCTTTTATCCTTATAGTACGCTGCCCAGAGCGCTACCCGGTTCGCGTACTAGGAGCTCACCACGCATAAATAATTTTTTATTTTTTTTTTTCCCCCCGCAGAAACCTTTTACAACCTCCACATAAAACCTAGGGGGTCAGGGAGGATCTACTAGGCCCCCTTATCGAAATTTCCCCCTTTGTTTTGGCCTCCTCTTATCTCTCGATCCTACCGAGAGACAAGATGGCGGCCGCACCGGACTGTTTAGAATGTTGACAGACACCGGAGAGCCAATCAGCTTCGCTTCGCATAGTTCCGATAAGCGAAAAGTACGCGAACCGGATCGCTGCCCGGAGCGCTGTTACAGATATATATCTTGATTTAAACGTTAATTTCTCAAAATCCACTGAAGCACATATATTGAGACCTAGCAAAGGCACATCGGGCTAACAGTCCCTACAATTTTGCCAAGTTTCGTGCAAATCCATTCAGCCGTTCGAGCTAAAAGTGAGGCCAACCGCCCTATGGAAATTAACATGGGAAAAACGCGTTTTGGGACCCCCCTTTTTTCTCAGCCCCCCCTTGATGAAACCCCCCCAAATTTCTAGGAGCTGCTCAGAAACAAAATCAGCCGATTCCGTCCACAAACGCCAAAGTTATTAGACATAGAATTTTCAGAAATCCCATAGAGAAAAAATCCTAACTATATATACCTACTGGCGACCGCCAGTAGGTAATATATATATATATATATTAATGCTCATGCTTGGTTTTCCAGTTGCTTGAAATGCACTCAGACTCTAATACGGGGTTCCAAGCTTACCCCATTAAAACGGTATGGAAGACGCCAGCCAGCTCCCCTTTTACAGTCAATACCACATTGCCCGACGCGTTTCGAAATAATTCTTCTTCAGGGGCGTGGGTGTTGAATCAAGCACACTCCCGGGACCATCTCCTTTTATATGCTGATTTAGCGTGCCCTCTAATTGGCCGCTCTGTATGAGTCTACGCTTTGCATTCTGGGAGATGCAGTGCCCAGGAATTTCCATTCTTCGTGCCTCTTTTCTGTTGGTCTATTTAGAGCTCTTGGATGAGCTCTGTCCGACAGGCGTACCCCTAGATCCTGCATTGAAGCCCCACTGCAGGTCCCGGGTCATCGTTTTATTGCTCACCATGCCATTCCAGTTTGAACCCAGCCATATGCAAATCAGTCTTGACCCTGTGCATCATGGCAACAGTCCAGCCCAAACTGCCAAGCCAGGTCCTCCCTGGACTGGAAACAAGCATTCTAGGGTCGTTTTCGGGGTTTCACCCCTCTTCAGTCAGGATAGCTTGATTCCAGTGGCATGGAGAGCACGAGACCCGCATCTGGTCATTCCCATCCCACTCAGGGTGACAAATGCAGAAACAACAGTTGATGGACAGAATGCAGAACAATGTTATACATTCAACTCAGTACAGAGACCTGGGCCTAAATCCAAAGTTGTATTGCTCACCATGCCATTCCAGTTTGAACCCAGCCATATGCAAATCAGTCTTGACCCTGTGCCTCATGGGAACAGTCCAGCCCAAACTGCCAAGCCAGGTCCTCCTTGGACTGGAAACAAACATCTTAGGACCATTTTCAGGGTTTCACCCCTCTTTAGCCAGGATAGCTTTATTTTTAGTGGCACGGAGAGCACGGGACCCATGTCTGGGCATACCAGTCCCACTCAGGGTGACAAATGCAAAAACAACAGTTGATGGACAGAATGCAGAACAATGTAATACATTCACCCAGTACAGAGATCCGGCCCTAAAGCCATTGTTTTTTAGCTCACCATGCCATTCCAGTTTGAACCAGCCATATGCAAATCAGTCTTGACCCTGTGCCTCATGGAAACAGTCATGCCTGAACTGCCAAACCTGGTCCTTCCTGGACTGGAAACAAGCATCCTAGGACCTTTTTCGGGGTTTCACCCATCTTCAGCCAGGATAGCTGGATTCCAGTGGAATTGAGAGCAGGGGACCCACGTCTGGGCATACCCGTCCCACTCGGGGCGACAAATACAAAAACAACAGTTGATGGACAGAATGCGGAACAATGTCATGCATTCACCCCAGTAAAGAGATCTGGTCCTAAATCCATCGTTTTTGTGTTCACCATGCAATTCCAGTTTGAACCCAGCCATATGCAAATCAGTCTTGACCCTGTGCCTCATGGGAACAGTCCAGCCCGAACTGCCAAGCCAGGTCCTCCCTGGACTGGAAACAAGCATCTTAGGACCGGTTTTGGGGTTTCACCCCTCTTCAGCCAGGCTCTCCATGCAACTGGAATCAAGCTATCCTGGCTGGCGCAGTGGGCAAAAGAACAATGGATTTAACCCAGATCTTTTGACTGGGGACAATGTTTGCATTGTCTGCATTCCGTCCATCATTTGTTTGCTGTAACACTTTCCGCCCTAAGTAGGATGGGTAGACCCAGACGTGGGTCCCTTGCTCACTGTGCCACTGTATTTAAGGTAGCCTGGCTGAAGAAGGGTGACAAACCCTGAAACTGGTCCAAGGATGCTTGTTTCCGGTCCAGGGAGGACCTCGCCTGGCAGTTTGATCTGAACTATTCCCATGAGGCACAGGGTCTAGACTGATTTGCATGTGGCTCGGTCCAAACTGGGGTGGCCTAGTGGGCAAAAGAACAATGGATTTAAACCAGATCTTTTGACTGGGGGAGAATGTTTGCATTGTCAGTATTCTGTCCATCATTTGTTTGCTGTAACACTTATGTGTAACATTGTAGCACTGCTCAATGGGGTTATTTGGTGAAAGGTATTGTGTCAGTACCCATGGTCATAAGACATATGCACTGTCACCTGTGTAAGACATGCACATGAGCTCCTCTTTGATACTGCGCCTGTACCTGTCTTTTGAGCGCCGGGGTCCTTGCATTGTTTGGAGCCGCGAGAGGAGCGGGCTCCATTACCCACCAGCCCCAGAGCAGCGCACGGTTCACTGGTCAGCGCTCGCGCCAGGAGGCACTTAAAACATCATCAGAGCTCCCGCAGCACCCGTCCACGACAGACCGAGGCTGGGCTGAGCCCCCCCCCTTGACTCCTAACGACAGGATTACACTGAGTCCGGTAAGGTGATAACCGCCTTATTCTGCACCTAAGTGTTTATCGACGATGTGGGAGTATGGTCGAAAGGAAATAACCGCCTTCTGGGGGAAAGACACAGATTAAAAGTGCACCAATCACTAAGTATTAGACACCTGCTGTGGGGCTGCTCAACTGTGAGATTGTACATGTTGAGGAACAACTTGCAGCTACCAAATCCTCACTTGATGCTGCAATGAAACAGTCTGTATCAGAGGGCGTGAGGGATCCCACCCTACCTATGAGTGATGGGAAAGATAAGAACCCAGAGGTACAGCCGATTATGGTAGCAGACAAGTTCAGCAATGTAAATGTATCCAATCCATGTATCTTAACGCCACTGGAGTTTTCAATCCTGCCCAACAGTACTCACCCGCCCTCCCCACCAGCTAAAAAATGCAATCCATCGCCTCAACCAAAAACCTGTCCCAGGGGATCATAACAGTAAAGGCTAAAATAAAATCAAAGGCTACAAACAATGATGGATCATTCAAGGGGGGCAATAACTCAACATGTAAAGTACTAGGGCAACAAAATATTGAAACACTTTTCAAAAATCTACATGGGAAATTGGACAATATAGAGCGACGTTTGATGTCTGAAATTAGGGTAGTCCAAAAGTATGTGACTTTTCTGACCGAATTGGTAACTGAACTCTTTCCCAAAAAACAACTGAGTAAACCCGGGACCAACACTAACTCAGTGACTAGGATAAATGAAGACATAGGTATTATCAACTCTGATGGGGAATCTAACCAAAGAATAACTCCCGCTATACAATCCTTAATGATCAGTCAAAAGCCACAATTTATTTAAACCATTGAAATGCCAACGTACACTAAGGATGATAACGCCACTTCACTGATACTGGTAAAATCTAATCAGGAGGTTAAATCTACCAGGGTTGTGCAAGCTGGTAACATTGAAGAGTCATTGCATCTCCCCCTCAGGCAACACCATACGTTATTGTATTGAAAAACGGAACAGAGAGGACCCTGCCAACTACAGACCTATCAGTCTGATAGACGTGATACAGAAAGTGGTTTGCAGGGTCATCATCTCAAGGGTTGGAGTCTGGATGGAAGAGGAACAAATCCTCTCCCACCTACAAGCAGGTTTTCGACAGAGGGTGGGGACGATGGACCAGGTCTTCCGCTTTTTCGGCATCTATTGGAAGTCAGTTACCATCAATAGAGGCAGTCTCTTTATGGCTTTCATTGATCTCAGGATGGCTTTCGACCTGGTCCCTCGGGCAAGGCTGTGGGAGACATTAGAAGAGATGGGCGTTCCGGGGCCGCTTCTGAGCTTCATCGTAAGACTCCATGAGGGGAATTACGCGAGGATCAGATGGGGGACCCAGGGTCAACTAACAGAAAGGGTGCCCGTGAAGAGAGGAGTGCGACAGGGATGTGTCATGGCACCAACCCTCTTCTCCCTGTTCGTCAATGGGGTGGTCGAATATCTAAGAGGGGAAGAGGCCGACACACCATCCCTGGCGGGGCAACGTATCCCCACCCTACTCTTCGCGGATGACACCCTATTAATCTCCAAATCCCTGGTGGGTCTCCAAAGGCTTTTAAATCGCTTTAGCACCTTTTGTATAGATAGAGGACTTACTATTAATACCTCCAAAACTAAACTCATGGCCTTTTCACCCTCTAAAAGATTTAGGAACAACTTTACACTTAACGGGGCACCCTTAGAGCTGGTGGAATCCTTCGACTATTTGGGGGTAAGGGTCAAAAGTCGGATGAGTTGGAAGGACCACCTGTCCAAAATGTTACTTAGCCACAAAAGAGTGGCAGGGGTGACTCTGAGGGAGCATCGGGAATCAACAAACAAACCTGTGGCCCCAGCTATAGCAATATATGAGGGCCAGGTACTCCCGTCTGCACTATATGGCTCCGAGGTGTGGGGGTTCGAAAATGTGTCTGAGTTAATAACTGCGGAAAATAAGTTCCTTAGGGATTTGGTGGCTCTTCCCGTCTCCACTCCATTAATCCCCCTGCGACTTGATCTAGGTAGGAGACCCATTAAAGATCTGGTGCGGTTGCGCCCCTTACTGTTTTGGGTGAGGCTGCGGAGGACTGAGGAGCTTGCCAAGTATTCTGCCGTTCTGGATGAACTAATATCGTTAGACACTGGCAACAAGATCAGGTGGCTTTATAACTTGAGGCAGCTGCTGATGTATTTGGGCTTAAGGGACTTATGGGAGAGCCAAAAGCCACCTCCCAAATCAGTGATTAAGAAGATATATTGGGAGTGGGCACAGGCTGAATTAATACGCAGTGGAGCTGGGGGTCCACTTACCGAGCGGTTTTTAAAGACTAAATGGTCTAGGAAGTTAGAACCCTTCCTTGACCTCATAACTAAGCCTTTAGATAGAACCCTCTATTTAAAGTTAAGGTACGGGACCCTCCCGGTACATGATTATACATCGGGGTGGTCTATTGTTGACGGTCCTGCACGTAAATGCCCGGGGTGCGCGGCCCGAAGGAGACTGTGGCGCACCTACTGTTTGCCTGCCCCGCATATAAAATTGCTAGGTAAGTGTGGCTTAAACCAGTATGCAAGGGGTTGGGTTTGAGGTGCCATCGTATGGCTTTAAGAGTTCTTTCCTCTGACCCAACTCAACTGTTATGGTGTGCGGGGTGGCTAAATTTTTGGGCAGCGCTTGGCTGACCCGCATCAGGAGGTTAAAACAGCAAACCCCACCCGGAATAATAAACCACAATCCACTGTCCCTGGGCCCGATGTAAACCTGGGTTAGCTCTAGCCTGTTGTATTCTCAGCATATTTGCTAACACTGTACTGTTGAGGAATTTGATTAATAGTAACATCTGATGCATAGTGATTATGTAATGGTTCCATTTTTATCTTGATATATATCTGTGTAGGTTTTAATTAGTGTTTTATCTTTTAATGGATTGTATGTAAAATTGTCGGAAATGTAACTCTTTTATGGTGAATTTTTTACCAAATAAAGATATCCATCCATCCGTATTGAAAAACGTTCCTAGGCTAGATGATATAAACAGGGAAACATATGGTTCCTTGAAAAATCAAGTGGTGCACTGGTTTTCTAGTAAAACAAAATTAGACATTAATGTATTGCAACAAAACATTATCATGCTTAGGAGAGTAAATTGGGTAGGTTGTTGAAAGAAAACAAGTCAGGGGGATTATGTTGTAGTGAATTTCCGTAGCAGGCATCTGGTAGGGATTTTGTTGGAAAGACTCCTGAGTAATGCTACATTATTTAGCCTTAGCCAAAACGATCATATAATTTCTGTACCATTAGGTTTCTTTTACAGGCTGGAACCTAGCAAAGCAAGTACACCCTGTATTCTTAATCTAAACCAACCTGTTCCCATTAACAACCGGTATGAACCACTGAGAGGGTGTAGTGATATTGATTGACAGAAGGAGGTTATGGGTTTTATTTCAGACAGAGGTCTAGAATGCACCGGAACTAGGAACAAGTCAGCTGACTGTCACCGTGTTTCAGTTTATAGGGAGGTCTCGCCCAAGGTATCTACTAATAATCAAGGCAACATCCCTAATCCTAACCCACCGGAAGGGGAATCACTGACACAAACAAAAGAATCATTATTTATTATGTTGTGGAATGAAGCTGGAATTAAACACAAGCTTAATAATGAAACATGGTTGAAAGCAATTGAGGGGTGCACACTTTTTTTGTTGCAGGAAACATGGCATACCGAGCCCTTGTTTGTTAATGGCTTTCAAGTAATTTGTACTAACGCTAGCCCCTCTAGAAGGGGGAGAGCAAAAGGAGGTCTAGCGGTTTTAATATCTGTAACTTCACCTATAATTTTAAGGAAATCAAATGTTAAGTCAAATTACTATCAGTTTTTGCACCTTTATTTGGAGGGTAAACAACCTATAGTTACAATACATTATTATTACAATATATTTGATAATACAAGATCCGGGGTGCTAAAATGTCTTGGAACAGACCTTGAATATTTTATAAAGGCCGTGGGAGGAGAGTACATGCTCATCTGGGCGGGTGGCTTTAATTGTGAGACATGCATTATTTTTTAGAGAAAATCATGTGGTTACTGTGACCGTTTTGGGGAACGAATTCAGCACTTTTCACATGATCATTATGGGGAGACAATTAATAACACTACTCACAAATATAAATTAGCAGTTAAGGAACCAGATAACTGCGAAGGAGATATTGCTATGTCCACTCATGTAGGTGCTAGATTATCCTCTAATATTGATCATTTCATCGTGTCAGCTAACTGTAGGGGACTAGTAGAAAAATTGTCAATTAGTGTAAACCTGCTAAGTGATCATTCCATGTTAACTCTGTCCCTAAAGCTTTGCTCGACACGTCAAGTTAGGGGCAAGGCATCCGATATTAACATAGAATCGCAGGGTAATAATGGAGTTTTGATTAAATGGTCTGGTGTGAACCCTACGACATTTATGGAGAACTTCAAAGAGAAAAAACTCACTGAAGTATATATTTGTTTGGATAGCTCCTCCATAGATGAAGATGTAATAAATGCCTTCTGCAAAATTACGAGTGAAATTGCAGGCGAACTCACAACCCAAAACAGGAAAAAGCCTGTAACATTAATGCCAGATGGTTCAACCAAGACTGCTCCAGGTTAAACAGGGAACTAAAATGTGCATTGAAACATATACCTAGGGGCAGCGCTAGAATAAGCACCCTTAGGAAAGAATATACAAATATTTTAAAGCAAAGAAAAACTGACATTTGAGAGGAGACATGGGAAGAATTATCCCAGGCTGCAGACAAACGAGACGCAGCCTTATTTTGGAAAATAATTTATCATCCCTTTTTTAGCGAGAACTCTTTGGTAAGAATTGATGTTGTTGTCCCTCCAGAAGACTGGACAACACATTTTGAACTAACTTTGAACCCCAACGCTATCAAAGTCCCAATTTGTAATATTGGCAATATCATCCGGGTTGAGCCGGTTAACTTACCCCTATAATGCCAGAAGAAATTGAAATAGACTTGAAAAAAAGCACTAATGGGAAGGCCGTGGGACCGGATGGGGTACCTATCGATGTTTTTTAACACAACACCAATTTTTGGACACAAAACTTATTAAAGGTTTTTAATGCTACCTTAGGAGGGATAATGCCCACATCCTTGGTACAAAGCACTATCGTACCCATTTTTCAAAAAAGGGGACAGAATTAAGGCTAATTGCTTACCACCCAATATCCCTTCTTGATTCCATCTACAAAGTGATGGGTATAATTATGCTGGAAAGGCTGGAAACCTGGGCTGACGCCAATAACATCTTAAGGGAGGCTCAGTATGGTTTCAGAAAGGGTATTGGGATGGTGAAGCAATGTGTAAATCTGGAGCTACTGATCGGAAAATATACCTGAGGGAAGGAAGGGGCTTTACACCTTTGTTTCGTGGATCTTACTTGTGCATTCGATCTGGTTAATCACGCCAAATTATGGCAAATAATAAAAGAGCCAGGTGCACCCATAGATATCATAACATACTTATCCCAGATTTACACTTGCCACCCCTCGAGAGTATGTTATGGCACCATGGGTGAATGTACCCTGGACTTTAGGTTCATGCGGGGTATTCACCAAGGATGGGTTCTCGCGCCCCTCCTTTTTTCTTTATATACTAACAATGTAGATACTTTCTTACAAAATCAAGTTATAGATGTTCCAAAAATCGGTGTGCGCCCCACTCCGATTCTCCTATGTTGCGGATGACGCTGTCCTTTTTTCAAGGACAGCAAATGGTCTTCAACGCCTAATAGAAAAATGTGCACTATTTATGACAGAAAAGGACCTCCAGCTTAACCTCAATAAAACTTTGTCATGACATGAGGTAGCAATAGGCAAAAAACTAGACAACATCATGTGGGGGGAGTAGTCATAAACAGTGTTGGATCTTTTTCAAACTCGGTTTTACTGTTCAATAGAAGTGGCAGCAGGTACACCAATATTGAATTATGTAATCTGGAATTTCTAAGAACTACTGAGGGCATTTTCAGCTAAAATAGGAAATAGACCGATTTGGGAAATTCTTTCCCTGTATAGTAGCAGATGTATGGCAGGTGTCTGCTATGGGGCAGCTATATGGGGAAGAGCTAACCCGGATTCGCTGCAAATACAAGAAAATACATTTTTAAAAAGATTACTGGCAGTCCCCGGTTCTACAGCTAACTACATAGTGCATAAAGAATTGTCTGTTCCAAATCTAAGTGATTCTATCCACATAGCGGGACTTACTTTCTGGTGGGGGATATGGGCAAAGGATGAAACCAAATTCACCAAAGATATAATAATGGATTGCTTGGCCCTCGATCATAGCAAGAAAATACCATGGTTAGAACACATATGCAACTTGCTAAAAAACTGCAAGATAGATCTTGATAGGAAGAACCCAGCAGACATTCTGGAGCATAGTAAAAGTGATCTGAGTCTTAAATATAATACAGCTAGGGAATGTGCAATAATGGATGTTGCTGACAGTAAGCAAAGTGTTGTTGCATATTGTGAACGCCCACTTGAGCTGGGAATACAAACATACTTACTTCTGGTAAGAAATATGCAAAACAGATTTTATTTAAACAGATAAAGGATTGGTAATTTACACCATTTAATTGCATTCCCTAGAACTGAAAAGTGGTCCAATACTCTAACCGATGACCATGTGATGGAAAATCCCCCCAGTCCACAATGCGCTTTATGCTCTCTTGTAGTTTTTATAAGGACATTCGGAAGTCAGTTTAAAAAACACTTTTTTTATTGAATAGGCTCTTCCATTATAAACATGCTTTTAATTTTATATGTAGTTTGAATAATCTAAAAATTACGAATTTAGTCATCCTTTTCATACAAAGGGCTATTAGGAGAAGAAGAGATCTTTCATATATGGACGCATAAACATTTGAAAATTTGGAGGAATGATCTTGGAGTTACAACTTTTTTCTTGTCTAGGGGAACCAAAATGTGTAGTTTTTAGCCCAAACACACACAAACAGCTTATTTCTTATTTTTATCTATAGAAATGTTTACGCTTTTTGCCATTTTGCACAGTATATATCATTATGATATAGGCTTTCTGTTTTGCATTGTATGATGTAGGCTGCTTTGCACACTGCACTTTATGCGATGTCTACTAGTCAACCTACGCACACATAAAGGGGTTGTGAGGAACGAAAAAATGAATGACAGATAAAGCATGCAAGGACACACACAAAGTTTGTAAAAGTTGCCCTCACTCAAACACAAGTGTGTGTGACATGCTTCATCATTGGGTCTGCTCATAATACATCTCGGCGTAGCCACACAGAGGATGGAGCATAGGGGTGGGGGTAACATAAAACAGTACAGACAGACAAATACAAAAACTGAAGGTGGGTACACAATGTTACCAACCCAGACTGAGAAAACGTGATAAGGACAAGTGCAGTGAAATTGCGAAGTTAAAACTGCCTAATGAGTACCCTACGTCTATACCTTTATTCCAGAGTCTCATGGACAGGATTAAAACGTGAAGGGGTGGGTATATCTATGAGAATCGAGTACTCACATCAACCCCCCCAGACAAACTGCTAAAGTCAACATGTTTCGACCAATGTATTAAGTGCCCAAACTCAAGGGTCACGTCGGTCTTCCTCAGGACTCCATATTCGTCCCGGTCCACCCTGTTACCTTAATTAGGTTGAAATCCAGGGAGAATGTCAGTATATACTGCTTAGTGGAGGGATTCCCTTTCACATCACGGGAAACATATACTGTAAACGTAAGAAACATACAATCAACATTATTGAGAAGTCCCTGTGGATGAAGTAATATACACTCATACCATTCACAAACGGCATTCTTTTAAACCATATAGTACATTGTCCCCAAATCGCGGTCAAACTCGATCACGTGGTCATGTAATACATTGCCCCCAAACGCAGCCAGAATCGGTCACGTAATCACACTGGGTCCTGAATTGGTGTACCCAGTGTTCAGAGTTTTGATCATGGCTCTCAAGAGATTAAAAACAAACCCCCCCTTGGAGGCTCGGCAAAAAGAACTATCCACTTCAAAACACTCGCAACTTTAGTGGTGGCGTTTGTAACCTGATAGTATAGAGAAAGTCAAAGACAAAGTCAGCCCCCGATTGCCCCACTCACCGAGTCTATTGAAACCCTGGGTTAAAAAAGGCAGCGGGCTGGATGTATTTCCTAGGACACAACCTATAGGTTTAAAAGAGAAGAAACGCTCAGCAAAAATGCCAAACCATGCCCAAACTCAGTCCAGAAGCACCGGACCCCAGTGTAAATATAATCAATAGTCAGCCTGTATATTCCTCGGACCGAGAATCAAGGGTCAATTACTAACTTGGTGGATCAAAAATCTAGTTCGAACTTACAGTCCCTGGGAAGATTCAGACCCAATCGGTCAGCCGCAGACCTGCCGTGAAGTGCAAGCAGGTCCGGCAGACTCAAAATACTACACTTCCCGGTCCCTGGGCCAATCACCTGCCAGCGTTCCTCCCATGTGTTCGCATGTCACGTGTGATGTCATAGGGAGGCTGGCCCCCGGTTCGTATATTAGAGAAAAAGCCTCAGGAACCCCCTCCAAACCTGATCTATCAACCACAAGTACTATGAAGTATGTAGCGCTGCCGGCACATACCAACAGGCCAAACGCCACTCAAGGTGGAATACCAGTAAGTGTATATTGGTTCAGTAAAGGAAAAGGAGAATGTAATTATGAGGAGTCAGGAAAGCCTCACTCAAATAACAAATTCTGTTATATATGTTCAACCTGGGAAGCGGTAAGTGGTTAATAGAAAGCACCACCTTTCAATGAGCCATTTCCACCAGAAACAGCCTCTGTGTATTCTAGATAGAACTAACAATGGAGATAGGGTCTGTAAAGAGATGTATGAGCCAAGACTCCCAGGAGATCGTGAAATCAAGTACTAGATGGGCCCACAACTGTAATAGACCTTAAAGAGGCATGTACCCACACACCTCCATCTCCTCCAACAGAAGTCAACATGACCAACCATGTAATTGTGAACCAACCCGCGAGGGATCAGTTAAACAGGAGCCTCCTCTGTTAATAGAGTGCCAAGGGATCTCGTCATTGAGTCCCACATGATGGCTGTTTAAGCGATATATCCACTTCTGCTCACCTAGGAAAAGGGACCTGTTTCTATCCACTCCCAGGGTGACATTTGTAGAAGCAACATGTGGTTTCTAGATCACGGTCCATTTACGGTCCTCTGTTGTATGGCCCATCTCAAGAAAATGTGCCGTAAGTTTAGTGCTAGACCTGCCACATCTAACAGTGCTACTTTGCTCCAAGATCCGACTTTTAACTTTCCTGTTCGTCATCCCCACATATTGTTTTCTACAGGGACACGTGATCAAATAGATTACCCCCTCGGTGTTGCAGTTTGTATGCGATCTCTGTTCCCAGGGGAGGTTAAGGCCAATGTCGATGCATTTAGTGTTTTATGTAAGGTGGCATACACTGCATGTGCTACAACGTGTATGGCCCCTTAATGGCGGTAGTGTGCTGATGACGTGCCCCCGCCCACTCTCTGGTTCCATGGTCTAGTATGAACCAGAAGGTCCTTCAGGTTCTGACTATGTCTGTAGGAGAACAAGGGTTTTTCTACCTTAAACCACTACAATTCAGAATTCTCCAGTTCTTCAAAATCAAGCATTTGATTTGCTGAGAGGCTGTATTAAAGGTGGATACGAACACTGGTTTGTTGGATTCAGGTCTCAGTGTCTTGGTCAACAGTACTTCCCGGTTGGTGTTAGTCACCCTTTTCCTGGCTCTTTTAATCACTTTCTTGGGATACCCTCTATTTGTTAGCTTATCTGTTAAGACCACAGCCTCCTCCGTAAAGTCAGTCTGTTCAGAGCAATTCCGACGAATTCGGAAGAACTGCCCCACAGGTACGTTTTCGTGAAGGGATCTTGGGTGAAAACTATCAAAGGCTAATAAGGAGTTCTTATCAGTAGGTTTATGATAGACCTTAGTATGGAGCACCCCTCCTCTAGGTACAATCAGAAGGTCAAGGAATGGTAGTTCAGTCTTGGTGACAGTGGAGGTAAAGTGGAGAAGAGGGTTCCTACTGTTAAGCCACTCCAAGAAATCTTCAATAGTGGCCTCATCTCCCTTCCAGACGATCAGGACATCGTCAATATAATGACGCCATAGCCTGATGTTCGACGACCAGGGACACGAGCTGTCATAAATTACAGATTTCTCAAAGGCTCCCACATACAGCCCTGCCAAGCTGGGCGCCAAAACACTCCCATAGATGTTCCATGGGTTTGTAAATATAGTCTTCCGTCAAATTCAAAGAAATTTCTTGTAAGGGCTATTTCTGCTAAAGTTGCGAGTGTTATGTAATGGATAGTTCTTTTTGCCGAGCCTCCAGGGGGGGTTTGTTTTTAATCTCTTGGGAGCCATGATCAACACTCTGAACACTGGGTACGCCGATTCAGGACCCAGTGTGATTACATGACCGAGTTTGCCCGCGATTTGGGGACAATGTACTATATGGTTTAAAAGAACGCCGTTTATGAATGGTATGAGTGAATATTACTTCATCCACAGGGACCTCTGCAATAACGTTGATTGTATGTTTCTTATGTTCACAGTATATGTTTCCCGTGATGTGAAAGGGAATCCCTCCACTAAGCAGTATCTACTGCCATTCTCCCTGTATTTGAACCTAATTAAGGTAACAGGGTGGACTGGGATGGACATGGAGTCCTGAGGAAGACCGGCGTGACCCTTGAGTTTGGGCACTTAGTACATCGGTCGAAACATGTTGACTTTAGCAGTTTGTCTGGGCGGGTTGATGTGAGTCCTCGATTCACATAGATATACCCACCCCTTAACTTCTTAATCCTGTCAATGAGACTCTGGAATAAAGGTATAGACGTAGAGTATTCATGAGGCAGTTTTAACTTCACAATTTCACTGAACTTGTCCTTATCACGTTTTCCCAGTCTGGGTTGGTAACATTGTGTACCCACCTTCTGTTTTTGTATTCATCCGTCTGTACTGTTTTATGTTACCCCATCTCTTATGCTCCATCCTGTGCGTGGCTACGCCAGGATGTGTTGTAAGCAGACCCAATGATGAAGCATGTCACACACACTTGTGTGTGTGAGTGAGGGCAACTTTTACAAACCTTGTGTGTGTCCTTGCATGCTTTATCTGTCATTGATTTTCTCGTTCCTCACTACCCCTTTATGTGTGTGTAGGTTATAATTTGAGGGTTCGGGTAGTGGAGTTGAATACACTCGCCCCCTTATTTTTTTGTGTGAGATGATACTAGTCAACCTACTCATGCCTAATAGCTTATGCTCTATTATGACAAATAGACTGATAATGGAATATTGTTGTTTTGTGTTATCCTTTTTTACTGCTGTGTATGTCTTTTAAAAAGTTTATAGGATCAACATAACAATGTAACTTTTTGAGACAGGAAAAGATTATTAGAATGCTTTTATGGTTGTTTACCTCATAATGAATGAAGCTGTTTTGATTTGATTTGAGTGTCTGGTCACAACATGAATGTCACAATACTATTCTTCACATATTGTAGGACGTGGCATCACCTAATAGATATCCATCATCCAACTCCCCATGTTCTAGCTGCTGGGAGATGCCATTGTGCCTGAACATGAAGAAATCATGGGTGCTTCTTGGGTACTTGAATGTAATGTCAGTGATGAGTTAGACACCACTAGTATGAAGTACACACCACTTGTCAAGTTAAGAGAATGTGTGTTTTTACGGTTATGGAAAATATTTTACAGGTGTGATGGTGGGCATATGGCCACATGTGTTCCATCCACACACCCTACCACATGCAGAAAATTGGCAATCCTATAGCAATCCCATTTCATGGCTTGGCTTTCAGTGTCATTTCTGGGTAGATAGATGCATTGCTTCATATATTAACATTACAAAAAACAATTTGATGGACAGAATGTAGATCAATGTCTTACATTCACCCCAGTACAAGGATCTGGGCCTAAATCCATCGTTCTTTGCACTCCACACCACCCTGGGTCAGATAATGGCTTTATGCAAATCAGCTCTGACCCTGTGCCCCATGGGAACAGTCCAGTCCGAACTACAACAGCCATATCTTTCCCAGACCAGAATCAAGCATCCGAGGACCGGACCGGTTTCGAGGTAACACCTCTCATCAGCCCGGCTAGCTTGACTCCAGTGGTGTGGAGGCTCTGGGACCCACGTCTGAGCTACCCCAGTACACTCAGGGAGAAAATTGCAAAAAACAATTTGATGGAGAGAATGTAGATCAATGTCTTACATTCACCCCAGTACAAGGATCTGGGCCTAAATCCATCGTTCTTTGCACTCCACACCACCCTGGGTCAGATAATGGCTTTATGCAAATCAGCTCTGACCCTGTGCCCCATGGGAACAGTCCAGTCCGAACTACAACAGCCATATCTTTCCCAAACCAGAATCAAGCATCCGAGGACCGGACCGGTTTCGAGGTAACACCTCTCATCAGCCCGGCTAGCTTGACTCCAGTGGTGTGGAGGCTCTGGGACCCACGTCTGAGCTACCCCAGTACACTCAGGGAGAAAATTACAAAAAACAATTTGATGGACAGAATGTAGATCAATGTCTTACATTCACCCCAGTACAAGGATCTGGGCCTAAATCCATCGTTCTTTGCACTCCACACCACCCTGGGTCAGATAATGGCTTTATGCAAATCAGCTCTGACCCTGTGCCCCATGGGAACAGTCCAGTCCAAACTACAACAGCCATATCTTTCCCAGACCAGAATCAAGCATCCGAGGACCGGACCGGTTTCGAGGTAACACCTCTCATCAGCCCGGCTAGCTTGACTCCAGTGGTGTGGAGGCTCTGGGACCCACGTCTGAGCTACCCCAGTACACTCAGGGAGAAAATTACAAAAAACAATTTGATGGACAGAATGTAGATCAATGTCTTACATTCACCCCAGTACAAGATGGGGCCTAAATCCATCGTTCTTTGCACTCCGCACCACCCTGGGTCAGATAATGGCTTTATGCAAATCAGCTCTGACCCTGTGCCCCATGGGAACAGTCCAGTCCGAACTACAACAGCCATATCTTTCCCAGACCAGAATCAAGCATCCGAGGACCGGACCGGTTTCGAGGTAACACCTCTCATCAGCCCGGCTAGCTTGACTCCAGTGGTGTGGAGGCTCTGGGACCCACGTCTGAGCTACCCCAGTACACTCAGGGAGAAAATTACAAAAAACAATTTGATGGACAGAATGTAGATCAATGTCTTACATTCACCCCAGTACAAGGATCTGGGCCTAAATCCATCGTTCTTTGCACTCCACACCACCCTGGGTCAGATAATGGCTTTATGCAAATCAGCTCTGACCCTGTGCCCCATGGGAACAGTCCAGTCTGAACTACAACAGCCATATCTTTCCCAGACCTGAATCAAGCATCCGAGGACCGGACTGGTTTCGAGGTAACACCTCTCATCAGCCCGGCTAGCTTGACTCCAGTGGTGTGGAGGCTCTGGGACCCACGTCTGAGCTACCCCAGTACACTCAGGGAGAAAATTACAAAAAACAATTTGATGGACAGAATGTAGATCAATGTCTTACATTCACCCCAGCACAAGGATCTGGGCCTAAATCCATCGTTCTTTGCACTCCACACCACCCTGGGTCAGATAATGGCTTTATGCAAATCAGCTCTGACCCTGTGCCCCATGGGAACACTCCAGTCCGAACTACAACAGCCATATCTTTCCCAGACCAGAATCAAGCATCCGAGGACCGGACTGGTTTCGAGGTAACACCTCTCATCAGCCCGGCTAGCTTGACTCCAGTGGTGTGGAGGCTCTGGGACCCATGTCTGAGCTACCCCAGTACACTCAGGGAGAAAATTACAAAAAACAATTTGATGGACAGAATGTAGATCAATGTCTTACATTCACCCCAGTACAAGGATCTGGGCCTAAATCCATCGTTCTTTGCACTCCACACCACCCTGGGTCAGATAATGGCTTTATGCAAATCAGCTCTGACCCTGTGCCCCATGGGAACAGTCCAGTCCGAACTACAACAGCCATATCTTTCCCAGACCAGAATCAAGCATCCGAGGACCGGACCGGTTTCGAGGTAACACCTCTCATCAGCCCGGCTAGCTTGACTCCAGTGGTGTGGAGGCTCTGGGACCCACGTCTGCGCACCCCAGTACACTCAGGGAGAAAATTACAAAAAACAATTTGATGGACAGAATGTAGATCAATGTCTTACATTCACCCCAGTACAAGGATCTGGGCCTAAATCCATCGTTCTTTGCACTCCACACCACCCTGGGTCAGATAATGGCTTTATGCAAATTAGCTCTGACCCTGTGCCCCATGGGAACAGTCCAGTCCGAACTACAACAGCCATATCTTTCCCAGACCAGAATCAAGCATCCGAGGTCCGGACCGGTTTCGAGGTAACACCTCTCATCAGCCCGGCTAGCTTGACTCCAGTGGTGTGGAGGCTCTGGGACCCACGTCTGAGCTACCCCAGTACACTCAGGGAGAAAATTACAAAAAACAATTTGATGGACAGAATGTAGATCAATGTCTTACATTCACCCCAGTACAAGGATCTGGGCCTAAATCCATCGTTCTTTGCACTCCACACCACCCTGGGTCAGATAATGGCTTTATGCAAATCAGCTCTGACCCTGTGCCCCATGGGAACAGTCCAGTCCGAACTACAACAGCCATATCTTTCCCAGACCAGAATCAAGCATCCGAGGACCGGACCGGTTTCGAGGTAACACCTCTCATCAGCCCGGCTAGCTTGACTCCAGTGGTGTGGAGGATCTGGGACCCACGTCTGAGCTACCCCAGTACACTCAGGGAGAAAATTACAAAAAACTATTTGATGGACAGAATGTAGATCAATGTCTTACATTCACCCCAGGACAAGGATCTGGGCCTAAATCCATTGTTCGTTGCACTCCACACCACCCTGGGTCAGATAATAGCTTTATGCAAATCAGCTCTGACCCTGTGCCCCATGGGAACAGTCCAGTCCGAACTACAACAGCCATATCTTTCCCAGACCAGAATCAAGCATCCGAGGACCGGACCGGTTTTGAGGTAACACCTCTCATCAGCCCGGCTAGCTTGACTCCAGTGGTGTGGAGGCTCTGGGACCCACGTCTGAGCTACCCCAGTACACTCAGGGAGAAAATTACAAAAAACTATTTGATGGACAGAATGTAGATCAATGTCTTACATTCACCCCAGTACAAGGATCTGGGCCTAAATCCATCGTTCTTTGCACTCCACACCACCCTGGGTCAGATAATGGCTTTATGCAAATCAGCTCTGACCCTGTGCCCCATGGGAACAGTCCAGTCCGAACTACAACAGCCATATCTTTCCCAGACCAGAATCAAGCATCCGAGGACCGGACCGGTTTCGAGGTAACACCTCTCTTCAGCCCGGCTAGCTTGACTCCAGTGGTGTGGAGGCTCTGGGACCCACGTCTGAGCTACCCCAGTACACTCAGGGAGAACATTACAAAAAACTATTTGATGGACAGAATGTAGATCAATGTCTTACATTCACCCCAGTACAAGGATCTGGGCCTAAATCCATTGTTCTTTGCACTCCACACCACCCTGGGTCAGATAATGGCTTTAGCCAAATCAGCTCTGACCCTGTGCCCCATGGGAACAGTCCAGTCCGAACTACAACAGCCATATCTTTCCCAGACCAGAATCAAGCATCCGAGGACCGGACCGGTTTCGAGGTAACACCTCTCATCAGCCCGGCTAGCTTGACTCCAGTGGTGTGGAGGCTCTGGGACCCACGTCTGAGCTACCCCAGTACACTCAGGGAGAACATTACAAAAAACAATTTGATGGACAGAATGTAGATCAATGTCTTACATTCACCCCAGTACAAGGATCTGGGCCTAAATCCATCGTTCTTTGCACTCCACACCACCCTGGGTCAGATAATGGCTTTATGCAAATCAGCTCTGACCCTGTGCCCCATGGGAACAGTCCAGTCCGAACTACAACAGCCATATCTTTCCCAGACCAGAATCAAGCATCCGAGGACCGGACCAGTTTCGAGGTAACACCTCTCATCAGCCCGGCTAGCTTGACTCCAGTGGTGTGGAGGCTCTGGGACCCACGTCTGAGCTACCCCAGTACACTCAGGGAGAAAATTACAAAAAACAATTTGATGGACAGAATGTAGATCAATGTCTTACATTCACCCCAGTACAAGGATCTGGGCCTAAATCCATCGTTCTTTGCACTCCACACCACCCTGGGTCAGATAATGGCTTTATGCAAATCAGCTCTGACCCTGTGCCCCATGGGAACAGTCCAGTCCGAACAACAACAGCCATATCTTTCCCAGACCAGAATCAAGCATCCGAGGACCGGACCGGTTTCGAGGTAACACCTCTCATCAGCCCGGCTAGCTTGCCTCCAGTGGTGTGGAGGCTCTGGGACCCACGTCTGAGCTACCCCAGTACACTCAGGGAGAAAATTACAAAAAAAAATTTGATGGACAGAATGTAGATCAATGTCTTACATTCACCCCGGTACAAGGATCTGGGCCTAAATCCATCGTTCTTTGCACTCCACACCACCCTGGGTCAGATAATGGCTTTATTCAAATCAGCTCTGACCCTGTGCCCCATGGGAACAGTCCAGTCCGAACTACAACAGCCATATCTTTCCCAGACCAGAATCAAGCATCCGAGGACCGGACCAGTTTCGAGGTAACACCTCTCATCAGCCCGGCTAGCTTGACTCCAGTGGTGTGGAGGCTCTGGGACCCACGTCTTAGCTACCCCAGTACACTCAGGGAGAAAATTACAAAAAACAATTTGATGGACAGAATGTAGATCAATGTCTTACATTCACCCCAGTACAAGGATCTGGGCCTAAATCCATCATTCTTTGCACTCCACACCACCCTGGGTCAGATAATGGCTTAATGCAAATCAGCTCTGACCCTGTGCCCCATGGGAACAGTCCAGTCCGAACTACAACAGCCATATCTTTCCCAGACCAGAATCAAGCATCTGAGGACCGGACCAGTTTCGAGGTAACACCTCTCATCAGCCCGGCTAGCTTGACTCCAGTGGTGTGGAGGCTCTGGGACCCACGTCTGAGCTACCCCAGTACACTCAGGGAGGAAATTACAAAAAACAATTTTATGGACAGAATGTAGATCAATGTCTTACATTCAACCCGGTACAAGGATCTGGGCCTAAATCCATCGTTCTTTGCACTCCACACCACCCTGGGTCAGATAATGGCTTTATGCAAATCAGCTCTGACCCTGTGCCCCATGGGAACAGTCCAGTCCGAACTACAACAGCCATATCTTTCCCAGACCAGAATGAAGCATCCGAGGACCGGACCGGTTTCGAGGTAACACCTCTCATCAGCCCTGCTAGCTTGACTCCAGTGGTGTGGAGGCTCTGAGACCCAAGTCTGAGCTACCCCAGTACACTCAGGGAGAAAATTAAAAAAAAAATTTGATGGACAGAATGTAGATCAATGTCTTACATTCACCCCAGTACAAGGATCTGTGCCTAAATCCATCATTCTTTGCACTCCACACCACCCTGGGTCAGATAATGGCTTTATGCAAATCAGCTCTGACCCTGTGCCCCATGGGAACAGTCCAGTCCAAACTACAACAGCCATATCTTTCCCAGACCAGAATCAAGCATCCGAGGACCGGACCAGTTTCGAGGTAACACCTCTCATCAGTCCGGCTAGCTTGACTCCAGTGGTGTGGAGGCTTTGGGACCCACGTCTGAGCTACCCCAGTACACTCAGGGAGAACATTACAAAAAACAATTTAATGGACAGAATGTAGATCAATGTCTTACATTCACCCCAGTACAAGGATCTGGGCCTAAATCCATCGTTCTTTGCACTCCACACCACCCTGGGTCAGATAATAGCTTTATGCAAATCCGCTCTGACCCTGTGCCCCATGGGAACAGTCCAGTCCGAACTACAACAGCCATATCTTTCCCAGACCAGAATCAAGCATCCGAGGACCGGACCGGTTTCGAGGTAACACCTCTCATCAGCCCGGCTAGCTTGACTCCAGTGGTGTGGAGGCTCTGGGACCCACGTCTGAGCTACCCCAGTACACTCAGGGAGAAAATTACAAAAAACAATTTGATGGACAGAATGTAGATCAATGTCTTACATTCACCCCAGTACAAGGATCTGGGCCTAAATCCATCGTTCTTTGCACTCCACACCACCCTGGGTCAGATAATGGCTTTATGCAAATCAGCTCTGACCCTGTGCCCCATGGGAACAGTCCAGTCTGAACTACAACAGCCATATCTTTCCCAGACCAGAATCAAGCATCCGAGGAGAGGACCGGTTTCGAGGTAACACCTCTCATCAGCCCGGCTAGCTTGACTCCAGTGGTGTAGAGGCTCTGGGACCCACGTCTGAGCTACCCCAGTACACTCAGGGAGAAAATTACAAAAAACAATTTGATGGAGAGAATGTACATCAATGTCTTACATTCACCCCAGTACAAGGATCTGGGCCTAAATCCATCGTTCTTTGCACTCCACACCACCCTGGGTCAGATAATGGCTTTATGCAAATCAGCTCTGACCCTGTGCCCCATGGGAACAGTCCAGTCCGAACTACAACAGCCATATCTTTCCCAGATCAGAATCAAGCATCCGAGGACCGGACCGGTTTCGAGGTAACACCTCTCATCAGCCCGGCTAGCTTGACTCCAGTGGTGTGGAGGCTCTGGGACCCACGTCTGAGCTACCCCAGTACACTCAGGGAGAAAATTACAAAAAACAATTTGATGGAGAGAATGTAGATCAATGTCTTACATTCACCCCAGTACAAGGATCTGGGCCTAAATCCATCGTTCTTTGCACTCCACACCACCCTGGGTCAGATAATGGCTTTATGCAAATCAGCTCTGACCCTGTGCCCCATGGGAACAGTCGAGTCCGAACTACAACAGCCATATCTTTCCCAGACCAGAATCAAGCATCCCAGGACCGGACCGGTTTTGAGGTAACACCTCTCATCAGCCCGGCTAGCTTGAGTCCAGTGGTGTGGAGGCTCTGGGACCCACGTCTGAGCTACCCCAGTACACTCAGAGAGAAAATTACAAAAAACAATTTGATGGACAGAATGTAGATCAATGTCTTACATTCACCCCAGTACAAGGATCTGGGCCTAAATCCATCGTTCTTTGCACTCCACACCACCCTGGGTCAGATAATGGCTTTATGCAAATCAGCTCTGACCCTGTGCCCCATGGGAACAGTCCAGTCCGAACTACAACAGCCATATCTTTCCCAGACCAGAATCAAGCATCCGAGGACCGGACCGGTTTCGAGGTAACACCTCTCATCAGCCCGGCTAGCTTGACTCCAGTGGTGTGGAGGCTCTGGGACCCACGTCTGAGCTACCCCAGTACACTCAGGGAGAAAATTACAAAAAACAATTTGATGGACAGAATGTAGATCAATGTCTTACATTCACCCCAGTACAAGGATCTGGGCCTAAATCCATCGTGTTTTGCACTCCACACCACCCTGGGTCAGATAATGGCTTCATGCAAATCAGCACTGACCCTGTGCCCCATGGGAACAGTCCAGTCCGAACTACAACAGCCATATCTTTCCCAGACCAGAATCAAGCATCCGAGGACCGGACCGGTTTCGAGGTAACACCTCTCATCAGCCCGGCTAGCTTGACTCCAGTGGTGTGGAGGCTCTGGGACCCACTTCTGAGCTACCCCAGTACACTCAGGGAGAAAATTACAAAAAACAATTTGATGGAGAGAATGTAGATCAATGTCTTACATTCATCCCAGTACAAGGATCTGGGCCTAAATCCATCGTTCTTTGCACTCCACACCACCCTGGGTCAGATAATGGCTTTCTGCAAATCAGCTCTGACCCTGTGCCCCATGGGAACAGTCCAGTCCGAACTACAACAGCCATATCTTTCCCAGACCAGAATCAAGCATCTGAGGACCGGACCAGTTTCGAGGTAACACCTCTCATCAGCCCGGCTAGCTTGACTCCAGTGGTGTGGAGGCTCTGGGACCCACGTCTGAGCTACCCCAGTACACTCAGGGAGGAAATTACAAAAAACAATTTGATGGACAGAATGTAGATCAATGTCTTACATTCACCCCGGTACAAGGATCTGGGCCTAAATCCATCGTTCTTTGCACTCCACACCACCCTGGGTCAGATAATGGCTTTATGCAAATCAGCTCTGACCCTGTGCCCCATGGGAACAGTCCAGTCCGAACTACAACAGCCATATCTTTCCCAGACCAGAATCAAGCATCCGAGGACCGGCTCGGTTTCGAGGTAACACCTCTCATCAGCCCTGCTAGCTTGACTCCAGTGGTGTGGAGGCTCTGGGACCCAAGTCTGAGCTACCCCAGTACACTCAGGGAGAAAATTAAAAAAAAAATTTGATGGACAGAATGTAGATCAATGTCTTACATTCACCCCAGTACAAGGATCTGGGCCTAAATCCATCATTCTTTGCACTCCACACCACCCTGGGTCAGATAATGGCTTTATGCAAATCAGCTCTGACCCTGTGCCCCATGGGAACAGTCCAGTCCAAACTACAACAGCCATATCTTTCCCAGACCAGAATCAAGCATCCGAGGACCGGACCAGTTTCGAGGTAACACCTCTCATCAGTCCGGCTAGCTTGACTCCAGTGGTGTGGAGGCTCTGGGACCCACGTCTGAGCTACCCCAGTACACTCAGGGAGAACATTACAAAAAACAATTTAATGGACAGAATGTAGATCAATGTCTTACATTCACCCCAGTACAAGGATCTGGGCCTAAATCCATCATTCTTTGCACTCCACACCACCCTGGGTCAGATAATAGCTTTATGCAAATCAGCTCTGACCCTGTGCCCCATGGGAACAGTCCAGTCCGAACTACAACAGCCATATCTTTCCCAGACCAGAATCAAGCATCCGAGGACCGGACCGGTTTCGAGGTAACACCTCTCATCAGCCCGGCTAGCTTGACTCCAGTGGTGTGGAGGCTCTGGGACCCACGTCTGAGCTACCCCAGTACACTCAGGGAGAAAATTACAAAAAACAATTTGATGGACAGAATGTAGATCAATGTCTTACATTCACCCCAGTACAAGGATCTGGGCCTAAATCCATCGTTCTTTGCACTCCACACCACCCTGGGTCAGATAATGGCTTTATGCAAATCAGCTCTGACCCTGTGCCCCATGGGAACAGTCCAGTCTGAACTACAACAGCCATATCTTTCCCAGACCAGAATCAAGCATCCGAGGAGAGGACCGGTTTCGAGGTAACACCTCTCATCAGCCCGGCTAGCTTGACTCCAGTGGTGTGGAGGCTCTGGGACCCACGTCTGAGCTACCCCAGTACACTCAGGGAGAAAATTACAAAAAACAATTTGATGGAGAGAATGTACATCAATGTCTTACATTCACCCCAGTACAAGGATCTGGGCCTAAATCCATCGTTCTTTGCACTCCACACCACCCTGGGTCAGATAATGGCTTTATGCAAATCAGCTCTGACCCTGTGCCCCATGGGAACAGTCCAGTCCGAACTACAACAGCCATATCTTTCCCAGATCAGAATCAAGCATCCGAGGACCGGACCGGTTTCGAGGTAACACCTCTCATCAGCCCGGCTAGCTTGACTCCAGTGGTGTGGAGGCTCTGGGACCCACGTCTGAGCTACCCCAGTACACTCAGGGAGAAAATTACAAAAAACAATTTGATGGAGAGAATGTAGATCAATGTCTTACATTCACCCCAGTACAAGGATCTGGGCCTAAATCCATCGTTCTTTGCACTCCACACCACCCTGGGTCAGATAATGGCTTTATGCAAATCAGCTCTGACCCTGTGCCCCATGGGAACAGTCGAGTCCGAACTACAACAGCCATATCTTTCCCAGACCAGAATCAAGCATCCCAGGACCGGACCGGTTTCGAGGTAACACCTCTCATCAGCCCGGCTAGCTTGAGTCCAGTGGTGTGAAGACTCTGGGACCCACGTCTGAGCTACCCCAGTACACTCAGAGAGAAAATTACAAAAAACAATTTGATGGACAGAATGTAGATCAATGTCTTACATTCACCCCAGTACAAGGATCTGGGCCTAAATCCATCGTTCTTTGCACTCCACACCACCCTGGGTCAGATAATGGCTTTATGCAAATCAGCTCTGACCCTGTGCCCCATGGGAACAGTCCAGTCCGAACTACAACAGCCATATCTTTCCCAGACCAGAATCAAGCATCCGAGGACCGGACCGGTTTCGAGGTAACACCTCTCATCAGCCCGGCTAGCTTGACTCCAGTGGTGTGGAGGCTCTGGGACCCACGTCTGAGCTACCCCAGTACACTCAGGGAGAAAATTACAAAAAACAATTTGATGGACAGAATGTAGATCAATGTCTTACATTCACCCCAGTACAAGGATCTGGGCCTAAATCCATCGTTATTTGCACTCCACACCACCCTGGGTCAGATAATGGCTTTATGCAAATCAGCTCTGACCCTGTGCCCCATGGGAACAGTCCAGTCCGAACTACAACAGCCATATCTTTCCCAGACCAGAATCAAGCATCCGAGGAGAGGACCGGTTTCGAGGTAACACCTCTCATCAGCCCGGCTAGCTTGACTCCAGTGGTCTGGAGGCTCTGGGACCCTCGTCTGAGCTACCCCAGTACACTCAGGGAGAAAATTACAAAAAACAATTTGATGGACAGAATGTAGATCAATGTCTTACATTCACCCCAGTACAAGGATCTGGGCCTAAATCCATCGTTCTTTGCACTCCACACCACCCTGGGTCAGATAATGGCTTCATGCAAATCAGCACTGACCCTGTGCCCCATGGGAACAGTCCAGTCCGAACTACAACAGCCATATCTTTCCTAGACCAGAATCAAGCATCCGAGGACCGGACCGGTTTCGAGGTAACACCTCTCATCAGCCCGGCTAGCTTGACTCCAGTGGTGTGGAGGCTCTGGGACCCACGTCTGAGCTACCCCAGTACACTCAGGGAGAAAATTACAAAAAACAATTTGATGGAGAGAATGTAGATCAATGTCTTACATTCATCCCAGTACAAGGATCTGGGCCTAAATCCATCGTTCTTTGCACTCCACACCACCCTGGGTCAGATAATGGCTTTATGCAAATCAGCTCTGACCCTGTGCCCCATGGGAACAGTCCAGTCCGAACTACAACAGCCATATCTTTCCCAGACCAGAATCAAGCATCCGAGGACCGGACCGGTTTCGAGGTAACACCTCTCATCAGCCCGGCTAGCTTGACTCCAGTGGTGTGGAGGCTCTGGGACCCACGTCTGAGCTACCCCAGTACACTCAGGGAGAAAATTACAAAAAACAATTTGATGGAGAGAATGTAGATCAATGTCTTACATTCACCCCAGTACAAGGATCTGGGCCTAAATCCATCGTTCTTTGCACTCCACACCACCCTGGGTCAGATAATGGCTTTATGCAAATCAGCTCTGACCCTGTGCCCCATGGGAACAGTCCAGTCCGAACTACAACAGCCATATCTTTCCCAGACCAGAATCAAGCATCCGAGGACCGGACCGGTTTCGAGGTAACACCTCTCATCAGCCCGGCTAGCTTGAGTCCAGTGGTGTGGAGGCTCTGGGACCCACGTCTGAGCTACCCCAGTACACTCAGGGAGAAAATTACAAAAAACAATTTGATGGACAGAATGTAGATCAATGTCTTACATTCACCCCAGTACAAGGATCTGGGCCTAAATCCATCGTTCTTTGCACTCCACACCACCCTGGGTCAGATAATGGCTTTATGCAAATCAGCTCTGACCCGGTGCCCCATGGGAACAGTCCAGTCCGAACTACAACAGCCATATCTTTCCCAGACCAGAATCAAGCATCCGAGGACCGGACCGGTTTCGAGGTAACACCTCTCATCAGCCCGGCTAGCTTGACTCCAGTGGTGTGGAGACTCTGGGACCCACGTCTGAGCTACCCCAGTACACTCAGGGAGAAAATTACAAAAAACAATTTGATGGACAGAATGTAGATCAATGTCTTACATTCACCCCAGTACAAGGATCTGGGCCTAAATCCATCGTTCTTTGCACTCCACACCACCCTGGGTCAGATAATGGCTTTATGCAAATCAGCTCTGACCCTGTGCCCCATGGGAACAGTCCAGTCCGAACTACAACAGCCATATCTTTCCCAGACCAGAATCAAGCATCCGAGGACCGGACCGGTTTCGAGGTAACACCTCTCATCAGCCCGGCTAGCTTGACTCCAGTGGTGTGGAGGCTCTGGGACCCACGTCTGAACTACCCCAGTACACTCAGGGAGTAAATTACAAAAAACAATTTGATGGACAGAATGTAGATCAATGTCTTACATTCACCCCAGTACAAGGATCTGGGCCTAAATCCATCGTTCTTTGCACTCCACACCACCCAGGGTCAGATAATGGCTTTATGCAAATCAGCTCTGACCCTGTGCCCCATGGGAACAGTCCAGTCCGAACTACAACAGCCATATCGTTCCCAGACCAGAATCAAGCATCCGAGGACCGGACCGGTTTCGAGGTAACCCCTCTCATCAGCCAGGCTAGCTTGACTCCAGTGGTGTGGAGGCTCTGGGACCCACGTCTGAGCTACCCCAGTACACTCAGGGAGTAAATTACAAAAAACAATTTGATGGACAGAATGTAGATCAATGTCTTACATTCACCCCAGTACAAGGATCTGGGCCTAAATCCATCGTTCTTTGCACTCCACACCACCCTGGGTCAGATAATGGCTTTATGCAAATCAACTCTGACCCTGTGCCCCATGGGAACAGTCCAGTCCGAACTACAACAGCCATATCTTTCCCAGACCAGAATCAAGCATCCGAGGACCGGACCGGTTTCGAGGTAACACCTCTCATCAGCCCAGCTAGCTTGACTCCAGTGGTGTGGAGGCTCTGGGACCCACGTCTGAGCTACCTCAGTACACTCAGGGAGAAAATTACAAAAAACAATTTGATGGACAGAATGTAGATCAATGTCTTACATTCACCCCAGTACAAGGATCTGGGCCTAAATCCATCGTTCTTTGCACTCCACACCACCCTGGGTCAGATAATGGCTTTATGCAAATCAGCTCTGACCCTGTGCCCCATGGGAACAGTCCAGTCCAAACTACAACAGCCATGTCTTTCCCAGACCAGAATCAAGCATCCGAGGACCGGACCGGTTTCGAGGTAACACCTCTCATCAGCCTGGCTAGCTTGACTCCAGTGGTGTGGAGGCTCTGGGACCCATGTCTGAGCTACCCCAGTACACTCAGGGAGAAAATTACAAAAAACATATATTAACATGGCATCTAAGAAAGTGTAAAACAAATAATGACATGGCACTCTGATGCACACCACCTGCAACAGGATTGACACCCTAGTAACTACCAGATGCTATCAGGTGTAGTAAGCACAGAACCTCCACAGGTGTGGGGATGGCATTACTGTACAGTATGTTTCTTTCAAGGTGTGTTCTCAGGAGTGCAAATAGATCTAAAATTACAGCACTATTCAGCTTGTGTTCATCATAGATTTCCTTCTCTGCCTGGTTGAAGATGATCACACTGACTGTGTATATCCACTCCTGTCTCATTCCCCACCTCCTCAGCTGAGCCAGAATCCTAATACTCTGCTATAATGTGCAAAGCCGCCATTTTGCAAACACCCTAATGCATTTTGGGGCTTTATTTATATGATGCAGTCAGTTAACACCATTTCTGACTTGATGCTTATTTCCATGTGCTAATTTGCAACTGACTTTAAATTAAAAAATTGCTACTGTATTAAACATAAAATTTGTGGCTCGCTATTAGGTATTTCCTAATAGTGATTCGCAATATTTAGGGTATCGCAATCCATTCTCTTCATTATTCCCTGCCTAAGATTGGGTTTAGGACATACAGTTTTAGCAAAGTAGCAGCCGCAAAGCACTTAGAGATCGATATGTGAGTCCCTAGTGCTACATACATCCGGCCCCAAGTGAGGTAGGTCTTAGTGTAGCATGTGTAGTTACTTTGGTTATTTATTTTTATCATGTGAGTATAGGTTGCAAATATGTTTCACATTATTTACTATATTTTGGGGTGTGTGTTATAGGAGGGTGGGTATGCTGTCTTTTTTGCAGGTTTATTGGTTGGACCGGAAGACTTTCCTTTTATTTGGATGTGTATTTTATGTTTAAAGAAACGTATTTTGGTTATTTTTTAGATAAGATTAATTTTCCGATAACTTACATTTTCTGGTTTTCCAGAAGCAGTTTCCTAGGACTCTAAAATAATTTTGCTGATTTACTTTTTGGTTATATAATTTTTGCATTTTGTGAGCTACCTTTTCTCTATTTACTTGAATTTGTTTTTGGTGGGTTTGAGAGGTATCATGGATACCTGAGTAAGTTTATTTTAATTTTATGTTGTGGGTGGGAAATGGTTGCTATAACTAACTTTTTCTATTATTATGGTAAAAATGCTGATGGCCACTAAATAGTGCATAGCTTAACACATACTCATGCCGCTGTCTAGTCATTTCATTTCTAGGAAATTGCTTATGCTTTGCTGGTTGTTTTTTTAGATAAACTGACTGGTTCAGCTTGAGATTTGAAATGCACAGTTTGGTAATTTCATGCTGCATGACTAGTGGTTGTCAAAGTGTTTCCTGAATCCTTGGACTCAAGCAAAGTTAGAAAACTCTTGACTAAGTTAAAGCACAGTGACTCCTTATGTATTGTGGAGAAGTGTGGCTCAAGTGGTTGGAGCGGCAGACCTGATGCAGAGGTCTGGCCCGGACCAGGGTTCAATTCCCCGCCTCGGCGGGTCTTGGGCTCAAATTTCCCCGGACCTGACAATTCTCGCCTCGGTGCCTATTCCAATCATGGAGTCCCACTCTGTAACTCTGGGCAATAGCTTGCTTAATCTCCACAACGGCCCCTCGCAGCGGGATGCCTGGCTTTCACCTTGGGGATGCCCAGTAATGGGTTATCTTGCAGGGGAATACCAGGATGGGTTCCCTAAGCAAGCGCCGGGAAACCCACTGCGGGTAGCTGTGCGCTATACAAGTTCAAATACATTTACATTTACATGATAATTTACTGTTCAAGTATGTTATTCAGTGTCTTACCTGTAGCAGGAATTTGTGAAATCCTGCACAAAAGTCATGAGTCGGGATCCCAGAGGAAGATGCATGGCGTGGGGATGTAGAAGTGGACTTTGCAACCAATGGATGGGGATGGGGATGTGAATGTCTTATGGCCAGACGAGGGCCGGAGGGTGGGCAAAGAAGCTAGGTTGGGAGGCCAGGAAAGGCAAGGTCCTAGATAGCAAGTTGCAGAAGGGACTTAGCAGTTACGACTGACAAACAGCACCAGTACGCATGTTAAATGGAGAGTTGCTCTTGCTGAAGGAACTTTTCCTGTTCATTTTATTTTAGTTGAAATTAATTTAAACTTTCTGAAGGCCCTGAATTTCCAAAGCAAACGGTGAAGTTCAAGAGTTTCAAGTCAACATGCGTATTTTTTTGTACATTGTACTTGTCTCCACAGGTGGGCTGGATGAGTTAATCTTAGTTGCAAGCTTCGCCAAAATGCACAATTTTACTATTTTAAAATCAAGGAATGATGGTACATCCTTTCAGTAATGTTGAGTTGTGTAAGGTGAGAGTTTTCAGGACTTCTCTCTTTGCAAATTCATGAAATATACCAAATATTTTCATCAAGTGGTACAAAGCTCCTTTTATACTGCTGTTTTATTACAACCAAATTACCCTTTAAACAGCTTTATAATATCAGATACATTTTATTCTATGATCACCAGAAAATAAATTGCCCGTGGTGTTTCAGATTTCCAGCTAGCTGTAAAAATAATAAGTAAAAATTACAGTGAAATGATAGATGTATTGTCTTCACTTATTCTGTACTGCTTCCAGGAACTAAAAGGCAATAACCAAATTCTTTTTATTTCTTATCAGTACACCAAACATGTATATGTCCTAAAGCTTTACAATCGTATTTGTTTATGCGCATGCTCTATCCATACATTCTATTTTGCATATTCTATATTATATATTAACCTATTTCTTCCAGATACAGAGCAATGCACTTTAGTATTTGTAGCCGTCAGTGCAAAGGGTTGATTCATATGGAGCGAGAAAATGCAGTTTGCAATCATTTTCTATCAATAACATACTTATTGGAGAAACAATGTGTACCTATGTATGTGTATAGTGAGCTGATAAACTGTTCTACAACATTCCTTTGAGGATGAAGACTATTAATTCTCAAGCAATCCTAAATCTCTACTAATTCTGCTGGAGGATATTGAAACATGCAGATCATATATGGTCAGAGTATCAAAGATATTCACAAACCTAAGTTCCTGAAGGTGAGTGAATATCTTTGAGAACACAAATAGCTCCCTTTGTGGCTGTTGCTTTATATTTAGGGGGTCTTTTTGACTTTTATGAGAGGCCTGCTTGCCCCTCACATCAGTGCACCCAGCATGTTTTGATAAAACCAGTCTCTCAGGCGTGGATCAATCACACTGCCTTTAGTGCGTCCAATGGTGTTGCAGATGTAATGAAGCCAAGGCAGGATGCCAACCAGGTGCAATGTTTATTTGGTTTCAGTAGGCATACTTTTAGTTTATAGCAAATTCCCAAAGGAAGAGTTTTAACAGATAAGCCAAAAACAAACTACTCTGATGTGCTTGAAGTTTCTGAAAATGCTTAGGACATATGTCCTTTTTACTTCTTTAGGTCCATCAGTCTGGTTTGGGTGGTTTTGAAGTGCAAAAAATGTATGTCAGAAACTCATCCCTAAATAGGGTGGATCTTCCGATGTACATTGACCACCCTTCAGGGCGGTCAAAGGATTTTTTTGGCTTGGCCTACTGCCACTCCATTACTGGACAGCTGAACAGATTTACTAACAAGTCACGCAGTGCAACCCAGCAAGACAACTGGGGCTTATACCTCTATTTAAGTGTGCTTCAGAATACAGCACACATAGAAAGAGGAATAAATGAGGAGAAAAACAGCATAGTCCGTAGCATTTTCATACCTTACCGGTTCAAAAGTGCTAGGAAATCTGGGAACGTGCCTTAAGGTTCGTGTAGATGCTTCATCCATGGAACACCTTCCCTGGACAAGGTAACGCAAGGGAACCGTTCATATATATGGACCCTTGTGCTGGAACCACACCAATTTCTGTCCATGGCTCCCAATGCATCCAAACCCAAAATGAAATCCTACTTATTCACAAAAAAAGAAATGAACTTTTATAATTCCATTTGCTTCTAGTTAACTATATACCTGAATGATGTGATATTATGCTACTGCCAATCTGTTCTAAGGGGCAGGTTGTTGCTGATCATGAGCTAGGATCCGAGTCTGAGTAGTTGAACAACCATAGCGTCATGGATTTATGGGTGTTTCAAAATCATGCCAGACACATTGCTGCTGTGATCCTATCAGAGAAAGTCATACATAGGGAAGGCTTTCCTTAAAAAGCTGCAAACATCCTGGGAAAGGTTTTTCTCAATGGGTAAATATTGTATCTGTGTTGAAAAGAACTTAAAATACAAACACATTTTTATACAGTATTTAAATTGTGAACCTCTTACTTACTTGCCGCTGTTTCCATGATGGAGGGGGCGGAGCGGGGGAGCAGGAACCACAACTCCCATCCTATTTTGCCTGCTTTGGGGCTTGGACGCAGCCAATGCACTCTGCACGTGCCAGGAGGTGCTCAAATACCGACCAGGGCTCCCGCAGCGCGCCCTTCAGAGCCCAGAAGAGACTGGGCTGGGCCACCCCCTAACTTTATGACCCTGTTTTATTTTATCGTTGGACGGGGCTCCTCTGGCACATATCGTGGTGGTATAGTTGTCAGAAGAGCTAGAAGACATGGGTAAGAGAAATCAAAAAATGCCAGAGCCAGGCGACAGGGTCCTACAACAATTCTTGATTCATTCCTGGCCAGGGCAGCAAGTGGTCTGTCTAATGAAATTGCCCTGACAGAAAGGAGACTTTCACTGGAATTGACTAATCTGCCCCAGAGCCCTGTCTTTTCAGATGGCACGGTCTCAACGATAGGGCAACGTGAGACGGTACCTACTGCATCAGCTGTTCTGTTAGAAGAACTTGAGGGCAACCAAGGGGAGGATGTATCTATGCTGGAACCTCCGGTAAAAAAGGAAAGAGGTGGAGGCTAAAGATCTGTACAGCCTCCTAAGAAACAAGCGTGACTAGTCATTCAGATCCAGCAAATGAGGTCTTGAGCAAATCCATGAACAATTTTTCTCCAAAAATAGACGACATTTTGAAGTCCTATCTAGGTCCAATTGTTCCACGGTTGGATAAGTTGGAATCACTACTGCATCAGTCTAATGAGTGTCTATGTACTCTTATAACTAATAGTAAGTGGTTGGAACCGGAAGGGTTGAAGATAGGGTGGGGTTCTGCTCAGTTGGATTGTCATGACGTTTCAGGGCCAATAGTCAGCAGTTAGCAGTTGGACCATGGGTTCAATGATCATCCTAATGATGGGCTGGGCTCCCAGGGAAGCGATAGATGCCCAGAAAGAAACAGGGATGACAGAGTTGCCCAGGATGGAGTCTTGCATAGTATATTGGGTACTTATTTACAAGAAGCATCGGTGGTCCCAAGGACTGAGACACATGGCCTAAAACCCCCCAACCAGCCAAGTAGGCTGATGAGAGCACCATCGTTGTACATCTACCCCCTGAGTCTGCACCTTTAGTGACCATTTTGGTAGGTGTGCCACCCTTGCGTGGGAACCCTAAGGAAACAACTATTGATTTAGTACACAAGGTGATACTTTTGCTAGATAGATCCCTAATAAATGGTCGCTCTATTGCCCCCCATGTGATCATGGCTAGAAGAGTCAGCTGGGTGGGGAAAGCAACAAATAAAGATAGGCGTGAGGACAGCATTGTGGTTAATGTGACACATCCTCTACATGCAAGAGCCATATTATGTAATAAGCCAAGACCAGACTCTCACACTCGTATCCAGGCCCTTCCGCTCTCCTTTTTTTACCCAGAAAGGGCCCAACATCAATACTCCAGGGGCAGTATACTCAGTTGATCTCAAGGGTTGCTGTTGCAAAGTCAAAAAGTGTGCATTAATACAAACACAACCATTCATCCCACAAATAGATTTTCCCCTTTAAGGGATCTTGACAATATTGACTGACTATCAACCCCCAATGACCACAAGATCAGCACAAACTCCCCCTCTTTAGCTCAAACAGCTACTTAGATCCAGCCAGATTGTGACATAAAGTGTTGGACCCTTCTGTTTCTACATTCATGTCAGGGTTGAGGGTGAAAAAAAATGACGTTCAGGGGACAGCTATAATAAAATCTGCACATATCATCGCATTGCAAAAAACTTGGGACATGTCGGAGTCAATTGTGATGGATGGCTTTGCCTCCTTTTTTAAGCCTGCATCTCCCCCTGCTATAGGACGAGCCAAGGGAGGTTTGCTTATTTTAATATCGTTCAAATTGTCAAGCTCTATTAAGGGCCTGCTCAGTTTATCCCCTAACCTGTTAGTAGTTGAAATCATTTCCCCCAGGAGACACCTGTGGTGATTATACATTTTTATAATTCCTATTGTAGGGTGAATTACAAGGAGCATATAGTTGCCCTAGAGAGTATTTTTTGAGGATATTGCACAGGACTGACACACCGACTAAAAAAGGATTCTAATGGGAAAAAGTAATGTACCCCGTTGCCTTTCAAACTGCATACTGGACAGGGGCCACTGGATAACCTGGCCACTTGGTTCATTTTGAACATTCACACCAAGGTATTCTGTTGGAAAGCATTTTGTTTGTAATAATCTACACTGTCTAGAACACACGGATGAAGTAAAGACTATACCCTACTTTTTCGGGAGAGGACGTTGGACAACCATTGATTATATTGTGGTGTCCGCCCCATTACTTCATAACACAAGGGAAGTAACATCATCATGGACCAGCTATAGTGACCACAACCCTATTATTGCAGAGTTCAAAGGTTTAATGGTCACCCTTGGTGCTGAGCCAAAGACCCTTGCAATTGGGTAATTTTAGCCTACTTATCAGGCCCATAAAATAAGGTGGGGAACGTCAAGACATCAAACAATGTCTCGACATCCATACTGAGCCCGAGGAGGTCCTAGAAGCATTTGAGAAATTGGCAAAGCAGATCGCAAATAAGTTAACTGTTAAAGGGGGCTCAGTAGGTACCAAGGGGGTCAAATGGTTTAACACAGATTGTTCCAAAGCCCACAAAGCCCTTATAATAGCACTAAAAAATAAGCCTAGGGTTCTCAAATTCATCAAAGCACGCAGGAAAGCATTGAAGAAGGCTCTAAAGCTGAGAAATGAGGACATCAGGGAACAGGCATGGGAGGATTTAAACCAGGAAAGTACCCTTGCAATAGTTCAAAATTTTGGAAGGTTGTAAATAGCCCCTTTTTTAAGAACGACCACATGATGAGAACAGAGTGTGTTATCCCTGTGAATAGATGGGTCAGCTATTATGAGAGGATCTATACGAAGGTGGCTGTAGATCAAACTGACTCATTCTGGATACCCCCTACCATACTGCTTTCATTAGGTTTTGGAGTGAATAAAGTCCAGAAAGCAATTGAGGATGCATCCACATGAAAAGCTTCAGGTCCTGACGGGAACTTTATAAATCAGACTCTGGTACATGGGCAAAACTTTTCACCAAGGTATTTAATGCTGCCACAATGGTAGGTCTACCACATTCCGGGTCTACGGCTGTCATTTTGCCTATTTTTAAAAAGAGTGCTAGAGATGACAAGGCATTTTACCACCCAATTTCATTATTAGATTCTGCAGCAACAATAACGGGCAAGGTAATTTTAGATTGTCTAAGTAATTGGCTGGAAGAAAGCAATACGTTATCAGACTTGCAATTTGGTTTTAGAAAAGGTATGGGAACAGTGGACCAATGCATGAATTTATACATGATGCAAATATAGTGAGCAAAAAAAAAAGATGGATTGAGGCCCAGATCTCTGTATTTGGGTGAATGCATGACATTGTTCTGCATTCTGTCCATCAATTGTTCTTTTTGCATTGACCAGTAAATATACCCTAGCCAAAAAAGGTTGTATGTTTATGGCCTTTATGGATTTGACGTCTGCCTTTGACAGAGTAAATAGATCTAAGTTATGGCTTTTATTGTTAAAAATAGGTATGGATGTAAATTTGGTATCTATTTTACACTGGTCTCATTCTAATTTAACTGCCTTTGCAAGATACAACTAAAACGGTTCTTTAACAAATTCATGGAAGTTAAAAAGAGGAGTAAGGAAGGAATGTATTCTTGCACCGGTCCTATTTACAGTTTATATAAATAATCTAGGGGCCGTTGTATGTGATGCAAGTATGGACACACCGAGAGTAGGTCTTAAACCCATCCCTGCCCTTTTGTATGCAGATGATGCAGTTTTACTTGCCAGGACACCAATACCACTGACACGTCTTGTTAACACATTTATTGATTTTATGGTCGCTTTAGACCACTTTGTTAATTTTACTCAATCTTATACAATGCCATCCGGCAATTCAAAGCGTGAGAAGAACTCACTCATTTGTAAAGGTGGGGTGTTGTCCAATGTAGCAATGTAGCAACCTACCCATACCTGGGTGTGCAATTTGACAAAACTGTACTTGGGTGGCACAACGGCCACTTAAGAAAAGTACGCTAGCAAGTGCAACATTGGATTGTGCCAGAAGACTAGGGAGAATACCCTAATGTCGATCTTAAAGGTTTACAATGAGAACTGTGTCCTCATGACAACATATGGCAGTGTGGTTTGGGGTTACAAGGAGGTCAACGAAATACAAGGGGCTGAAAATAAATATCTAAGAAAACTTTTTGCCGCCCTCCAAGTGCCCCTGCCTTTATGGTACATGAAGAACTAAGGCAGGGCTACATTTCAGATTGTATTGCAGTGGCCCCCTTGATATACTGATTAAAAACATGGTCCAGACCAAAGTCCAGCTTAAATCAAAATATTTTAGAAGATGGTATTAAGTTAGAAAGAGCCTTAGACTGCTCCTGGTTAGGTTACATTTCTCAAGAGCTCCCAGCTTTAGGAAATCCTGAGCTTTTTAATCAACTCATACAGCTGCATTCTGAGTAAGTGAAAGACATCAAAAATTGTTTTTTAATTAAGAGAATGATAGAAATGGAAACAAATGACCTAAGCAAATCCATGTATTGACACTATGTGATTTTAACCCCCCAGGATTTAGATCAACCTTTTTGGTGTTCTATCAAATAATCTGCATCATCGTTTCCATTTATTTAGATTCAGATTTAATTGTGTTCATTGGCTTCTTACAGTACCCAAGTGTTTCTCAAAGGCTGGGCCCCTAAAGCATTATTTATGTGATAATTTTTCAGAACAAGATTTGGTGCATTTTATGTTTTTCTGTGTTTTTATAATGAATTACAATCTAACATATTTTACCTCTTTTAAAAAAAATTGCCAATTTGCAGAAGTAAGACCAGCCTTAATTCATGTGCAAATGCTCTTGTCTCCACTGGCATGTTATGGGGTTGCAAGCTTTTTTAGCGGGAGCAGTACGTAGAAGGAAAAATATGGATTGCCTGTAGCAATGACTTTTATCTGGCTGAACAAGAAATGTTAACATTTTTATGATGAATTTTCTAATTTTGTATTGAAATTTACACATGTACAGGTACAGCGGTAGAGGCTGGTGTTATCAGAGGCCTACGCAGCGCTGTAATAAGTATACGCCCACACTTGTTAGCGGTACTCTGGCGGGAAGACCCCGGGCGGTCTTCCGCCCTGCATTTCTGTAATTTGGCACTAATATTTAAATAAAGAGTGCAAAACCAATGTCAGTACGCAACTGGCCAGTGACAAAACATTTCAGTGTCCGATAGTGCCCTGCTGGCAAACGATACTGGCCTCCAGGTCTCTTGACTATGCTCCTGAAGAAGGAATGCTCCAAGACCTACTGGGCTGGCATCGACAACCAGCTCGGTGAGTCGCCCCGGGTGGAAGTAGGCCATCACCGGCTTATCCATGGGCGCAGCCTTGATGTTGTTGAATGCAGTGTTAGCAGCTACTGTCCATTCCTACTTGTGGTCACTGCGGGTGAGGATGCAAAGTGGTTCCGACAGTGAGGTCAGATTCGAGATGAATCTGCCACAGTATGTGGCCATGCCGAGGAAACTGCGAACCTCCGTGGGGTCTTTGGGGTGCTGGCTGCTCGTATGCCCACGGCCTTCTTGGGGTCCACTTGCAGTCCTTCCCTAGTGAAGACATACCAGAAGAAGTCGACTGACTCCTGATAGAATGATTACTTTACTTTGTGAAGGGTCAGACCACAATCTTTGAGCCTGGAGGTGAGTGTGGTGTTCTTCCAAGGTATCGAGAACACCAAGATGTTGTCCCTCAGGTTGATGACACCCTGCAAGCCTGATAGCACTTCCCTGATTGCCTTCTGGAATTACTTCGGCTGGCCACAGCACCCCAAAACTCAGTCACTTGTACCTCCTGAGGCGGACGTGATTTGAGAACCTGTTGATATACCTGCTCTCGGGTTTGAGCTCCAACTGGTGGTCCCCACGTTTAGGTCAAGCTTTGAAAACCATTTGGCACCGTTCAGATCCGCCACAATGTCGTCCATGGTAGGCATAAGGTGGTGTTCCCTCTTGACTGCCAGGTTTGGGAGCCTCATGTCTACGCAGAGCCAATGGCTCTAGGCTTCTTTGGCTTGAGAGCCATGACCAGCTGGGACACCCATGGGGATGGGCCGGACACCTTCTCAATGACATAAAGGTTTTCCAGATTCTTCAACTCTTCTTCCACTTGTTGGCGGAGATTGAATGGTACTCTCATGTGCCTCAGAGCAGTATGCATCACCATGGTGTCTATGTGGAGGTTGAACCATTTCCCTTTTAGCTTGCCGCACCCAGTGAATAGCGCTGGGAACTCCCTCAGGATAGCTTTGGCATGGGATTCATGGACCTGGTTCACAAAAAAGACCAGGCCTAGATCCTCTGCCGTGTGACAGCTGAGTAGCGTGCCTTTTTCTTCCTTCTGTGATGTGGAATCGAGCCACTTTGACATGCTTTCCACTGGCGATCTTGGCTTTGATGACTCCTCGAAGGAGAAGCGGGTCTGTTCCTCCGTAGGTGTAGATCTGAGCCTTGGTAGGTGCGAGCGGAGGCCAATGTCACAGAAGGTCATACTGCTACGAATCCATAACTTTGACCGATGCACCCGTGTCGATGAGCGCCCGGGCAGGGGACCCTTCAACTAGGACAGAGCACATCGGTGGCAGCCTCCAGTGATTGTCGGTCCCACTGAGAAAACATTATCTTCTACTGCAAGGCCATGGGGGGGTCGTCCTCTCGCGATTGCGGGTTTTCGAGTGAGACTTGGCACAGGTGTTTTGACATACTCCATGATCTTTGAGGGAATTGCCGAGACAGGCTACTTCGACAAACCCTTGCGATGTGGTTCATCTTCCTGCAGTGGGAGCATGTGCCCCACACACTGCTTTCATCAGATGGTCCTCTCCGCAGTTGCCGCATGTCCCTCAAGTGTCGTCTTTGGTGACTGGCGAGCCATGGTAGGGCGCTGTTGTATCCCCTCAACTCTTTCTCCTTTGACAGGCACATATCGGGGGTGTGTGTCACTGCGGCAGACTTGTGCAGAGGAACCTCCATTTCTCCAACTGGGACGTCCGACACTTCATGAGACCTGGCCAGGATGAATGTCTCATCCAGAGAGATTCCCGGTTGTCAAAGTATCAGTTTTCGCAACAGTGCAGAGCGGCATCCCTGGATGACTTGGCCGAGTATTTCCTTCCTTTGGTCCAAGAAGGCGCACATTCTGGCTAGCCTGCACAACCACGCGTAAAACATGTCCACGGACTCCGTGTCCGACTGTGATGCCTGTGTAAACTTCACCACTCGAAGTCGGGGTTAAGTTGAGAGTCGAAGTGCCTGTTGAATGCGGTGACAGCTGCCTGATAGTCATCGTCACCTGTGTTGGGCAGGGTTTCAAAGAGATCATATATCTCCGTACCGTAGGGCTCGGTTGCTCATGGTGGGGGCGCGCTTGGGCGCCGTCGCAGTGACACAGTGTTGGCTCTAGGGGTCCTGAAAGCAGGGTCTGTGCCGGTGTGTAGCCACGTGTGGGTTGGACCTGGCGATGTGTGATGTGCAGGACCTGCTCCTCAGGTTGACATGGTACGGCCACCCTGTGGACTGTAGGGCTGACTGACACTGCCCTGTCTTTCATTTTAGCCAGTGCTGGGGTCTTGGTAGCACTCTCCCTTTTGTGGGTTGCAGAAGGTCCCTTGGGTCTAACTCTGAGGTGGTTCTGGTAGTGGAGCAGGCTTCCCATGCCACCTCTGGATGTTTTCTGGGCGGTGCTGCTTCCGCTGCAGCAGATGGGGAGACACGGGCCACACGGAAGGCTTCTCTCGCTGCCTTCCTCACTTCAGACCTGCATTTCCACTGCGCACCACCAGGGGAGCTCACTATGGGGCTGCTGACTCACCGCGCGCAGGTTTGTACCGATCCTCCTCACACATGCACCGCCAGCTTGAGCACACTCCCGTCAGTCCAGGGAAGCACTGGAGGGTGCAGGACCTCCCAGCAGCCTCACACCTGACAGGGGATGATGCCAGCCGGAGTCGCGGGCCAGGAGGCACCACAGCAGGTTCAGCGCAGGGCACAGGAGACACATCCCAGGCCACAGACGGCTCCACTTGGTGAGAGGTGGCAGGAAAACAAGGTTCTCCGGATAGCGGAGCGTCAAGGGTAATATGTGATGTCATCAGCAGTGCATTGCGGGGGCACGAGTTATAGTTTATTCAACTAATTATAACGGCTGAATTTCACTAGGTATGGTTGAGTGATATGTCTAACGAACTATAACGTTCCGGAAACCTGTTTTTTTTCAGGGACTTTCTAAGATTATTTTAAATGCTTATCCCTTACTATAAAGTCCCTGAAACCTGTGGTTTTGTCAGTGAATTTTAAAAAACTTTTTAAATGCTAATTTCTAACTATAGCATCCATGAAATCTATGTTTTTCCAGTGAATGAATATATATATATATATGACTGTGAACAAGGGCAACCGCCCGAAACGCGTCAGTCTCGTTTGCTGCCTTTGCCTTAATAAATAAGAACTTGCCTCGATTTTGGGACTCATGTCGCCTTCTGTGTCTGGGGCTCCAGATTTCAGTTGCCGTGTTCTGTCTATATATATATATATACATATATATGTATGTATATATATATATATATATATATATATATATATATATATATATATTCACAGAAAAAACCATAGGTTATAGACCATATATAGTTAGGAATTTGCATTTACAAAACCTTGAAAATTCACTGAAAAAACCATAGGTTATAGACCATATATAGTTAGGGATTAGCATTTAAAAAACCTTATTTTATTTGCACAAAACCATTGAAATTCCATATATAGTTAGTTGCACTAACTATATATCGCGGACCCGCAATCCACTGCTAATGATGTCACATATTACATCATTCATGACATGGTCAGTGACATCACTGATGACATCACTGATGACATCTCAAATGACATCACTGATGACATCACTGATGACATCTCAAATGACATCACTGATGACATCACTGATGACAACACCCAGTGACTGTATGTTTCTGTAAAGTTAAAATATGTCTTACATATTGAAGAATGAGTGGATGTATAAGTGTCTGGATGAAGGATTTAGTAGGTGCATGACTGACTGTATGAGAGAATGATTAAATGTGTCTCACTGAGTGCATGGGTTAGTGATTAAAGTGTCTTAATTTGGCAATCATTATTTATGTTCTTCTGTAAACTGCTGCATGTTTAAATCAGTAGCTATATCAGTAACTATATGGGTTAATGAATGGTTGCCCAAGTATTTGTATGGGAGACTGAGTATGTGTGTGGGTGGCTGGGAGGTGTATAACTCTGTGCATAGATGTGTGAGCAGTTGATTCCCTAGGTGTATGGCTTCAAAAGTGGATGTAGAAACAGCTGTATGGACAGTTGACTGTGTGCATGAGTATATTGGTGAGTGAATGGATATCTCAGTTCTACATGTCAAAGTAAGTACATATGTAAAACACACTCCATGTGAGAGTTGACATATATAAATAACTGAACATAAGAGCCAGTGAATGTGAGAGTGGCTGTATGAATAATTGTGAACTTGTATCAAGGATTGTATAAGAGAGTAAATATGTGTTAGTATATGTTTGAATAAGTAAGGTGTGTATAACTGTATAGTTGAGGAAATGGAGGTGTGATTGATTCTTTGCATGACTGACTAGGTGTGTGAGTAACTCCATGGATGTGTGACAGTCTGTGAGTACCTGTTTACAGTGAGTGTATCTAAGGTTATATTAGAGTCTGAAGATGTATTATCACATAAATGATATCATCAGTGATGTAATCAGTAATGTCAAATGAGATGTCAGTGATGTCATCAGTGATGTCATTTGAGATGTCATCAGTGATGTCATCAGTGATGTCATTTGAGATGTCATCAGTGATGTCATCAGTGATGTCACTGACCATGTCATGAATGATGTAATATGTGACATCATTAGCAGTGGATTGCGGGTCCGCGATATATAGTTAGTGCAACTAACTATATATGGAATTTCAATGGTTTTGTGCAAATAAAATAAGGTTTTTTAAATGCTAATCCCTAACTATATATGGTCTATAACCTATGGTTTTTTCAGTGAATTTTCAAGGTTTTGTAAATGCAAATTCCTAACTATATATGGTCTATAACCTATGTTTTTTTCTGTGAATTTCATTGGTTTTTTAAAAGCTAATATCTATAGCTGTAAAATATATTCTTTATTAAGTGACGTATCACGTAGCCCGTGAGACGCCTCATGATGCATCACATAACCGTGACGTATCGTCTCTGCAGCGCAAACCAAACCCAAAACGTAAGCGCGCCAAAACACGCTTAAAGATATATATATATTTTTTTACCCTTAATTAGACAAAATCCACACGTGCACATATCACAAACGTTCAAAAAACATAATATGTCGGACTCCCGTTACGCTGCCGGTTAGCTGCCCGGTTAACGTACCAGGAAGCACCTTTACCGTGAAAAATCGCATTTTTTTTTTCACCCCCCAGGGAACTTTAATAGCCCCCTCATCAATCCTAGGGGTTCAGGAGGGGTCTGCCTTACCCCTTTCATTCATTTACACCTTTTTTTTTTCCACCTCTTGTCTCTCGATCCCACAGAGAGACAAGATGGCGGCCGCTCCAGACTGTTTACAATGATAACAGCCAATCAGCTTCTCCTCAGACTCCCGTTACACTGCCGGTTAGCTGCCCGGTTCGCGTACCAAGACGCGTCTCTACGGCGAAAAAATCAGAATTTTTTTTTTGGGGCCCAGCGTGGCTCTATAATATCCCCTCATCAATCCTAGGGGGTCAGAAGGGGTCTACCTTGCCCCTTTTACTTCATTTCCCCCTTTGTTTTGGCCTCCTCTTGTCTCTCGATCCTACCGAGAGACAAGATGGCGGCCGCTCCGAACTGTTTACAATGTTGACAGCCAATCAGCTACTCGTCAGACTCCCGTTACACTGCCGGTTAGCTTCCCGGTTAGCTGCCCGGTTCGCGTACCAAGACGCGTCTCTACGGCAAAAAAACGGAATTTTTTTTTTTTTTTTTTTTGGGCCCAGCGTGGCTCTATAATATCCCCTCATCAATCCTAGGGGGTCAGAAGGGGTCTACCTTGCCCCCTTTCCTTCATTTCCTCCTTTGTTTTGGCCTCCTCTTGTCTCTCGATCCTACCGAGAGACAAGATGGCAGCCGCACCGGACTGTTTAGAATGTTGACAGACACCGGAGAGCCAATCAGCTTCGCTTCGCAAAGTTCCGATAAGCGAAAAGTACGCGAACCGGATCGCTGCCCGGAGCGCTGTTACAGATATATATCTTGATTTAAACGTTAATTTCTCAAAATCCACTGAAGCACATATATTGAGACCTAGCAAAGGCACATCGGGCTAACAGTCCCTACAATTTTGCCAAGTTTCGTGCAAATCCATTCAGCCGTTCGAGCTAAAAGTGAGTCCAACCGCCCTATGGAAAACTCAATGTTAAAAACGCGTTTTGGGACCCCCCTTTCTTCTCAGCCCCCCCTTGACGAAACCCCCCCAAATTTTCAGGAGCTGCTCAGAAACAAAATGTGCCATTTTCCTGAAAATTTCAGGCGATTCCGTCCACAAACGCCAAAGTTATTAGACATAGAATTTTCAGAAATCCCATAGGGAAAAAATCCTAACTATATATACCTACTGGCGACCGCCAGTAGGTAATATATATATATATATATATATAAATAAAATGGTACAAAAGGGGGTGATGATGGACGGAGCATCTGGATCAATCAAGCACTCACACCCAGTCAAAAGATCTGAGTTTAATCCATCACCGTTCTTTAGCCCACTCTGCCACCCCAGTTCAGACCGGTTTCTGGCATTCCAGCTGTCTTCAGCCCGCAAGGGTCTCACGTCTGAGCATACCCTGCCACACTTATGGCGGCCAAAAGCGGTACAAAAGGGGGTGGTGATGGACGGAGCATCTGAATCAATCAAACACTCACACCCAGTCAAAAGATCTGGGTTTAATCCATCACCGTTCTTTAGCCCACTGTGCCACCCCAGTTCAGACATGGCTATATGCAAATCAGTCTGACCCTGTGCCTCATGGGAACAGTGCAGCCCAAACTGCCAAGCCATGTCTTCCCTGGACCAGAAACAAGCTTCAGAGGACCGGTTTCTGGCATTCCAGCTGTCTTCAGCCCAACTTGCTTGAATGCAGTGGCAAAGTGAGCAAGGGACTCACGTCTGAGCATACCCTGCCACACTAATGTGTAATAGTTATTATATTTGGTATAACAAATCTTTTAATTGCTCAATATGTGTTACTTGGCAATTAATATTTATTAATTATTATTTATTGGTATTTATTATTACTTTATTTTTAATCAATTATTCATTGGTAATTATGTTTTTAATAATTATTTATTGGTATTTGTAAATAGTTTAGAGTAATTTAATAATTCATTCATTGATTAATCTATTTATATTAATGTTATTTTTAAATTCTACGCTATCCAGCACTTTCCCTACTGTTGCACTCTCTGGAGTTGGAATAATAATTTTTACCCCTACGCTATCCCAACACTTTCCCTACTGTTACACTCACTGGAGTGGGAATAGTAATTTTTACGCCTACACTATCCAACACTTTCCCTACTGTTGCACTCACTGGAGTAGGAAAATTTATGTTTACCCTCCCGCTATCCAAAGCTTTCCCTACCTTTACACTCTCCGGAGTTGGAATAGTAATTTTTACACCTACGCTATCCAACACTTTCCCTACTGTTGCACTCTCTGGAGTTTGAATAGTAATCTGTACTCTTACGCTATCCAACACTTTCCCTACTGTTCCACTCTCTGGAGTGGGAACAGTAATTTTTATGGTATCCAACACTTTCCCTACTGTTGCACTCACTGGAGTTGGAATAGCAATTGTAACCCTTCCACTGTCCAATGCTTTCCCTACTGTTGCGATCTCTGGAGTTGGAATAGTAATTTTTACCCCTATGCTATCCAACACTTTCCCTACTGTTGCACTCACTGGAGTGGGAATAGTAATTTTTACCCTCCCACTATCCAACGCTTTCCCTACTGTTGCACTCCCTGGAGTTGAAATAGTAATATTTACCCCTTCGCTATCCAATGCTTTCCCTACTGTTGCACTCCCTGGAGTTGGAATAGTAATTTTTACCCCAACGCTATCCAACTCTTTTCCTACTGTTCCACTCACTGGAGTTGGAATAGTAATTTTTACCCGTACACTATCCAAAACTTTCCCACGCTATCCAACACTTTCCCTACTGTTGCACTCTCTGGAGTGGGAATAGTAATTTTTACCCCTACGCTCTCCAACACTTTCCCTACTGTTCCACTCTTTGGAGTGGGAATAGTAATTTTTACCCCTATACTATCAAACGCTTTCCCTACTGTTGAACTCACTGGAGTTTAAATAGTAATGTTTACCCGTACGCTATCCAACGCTTTCCCTACAGTTGCACTCTCGTAAGTGGGAATAGTCATTTTAAGCCCTAACGCTATCGATCATTTTCCTTAATGTTGGTTTTTTTGGAGTTGGAATAGTAGTTTTATTCTCTCTGCTATTTAGAATGTTTTGTATTATTTTAGTTAATGTAGTATATAATTAATATTAAAAGTAAATTATTGTTTTTAATTTGTTATACATATATTATTTTTTTATTGATATTATTGTTTTATGTGTATAGATGTATTTGTAATTTATAATATTTTTAAATAATGTATAAGTTATTACAATAATTATTAAAATTGATTAAGTAAGTATATATATATATATATATATATATATATATATATATATATATATATATATATATATATATTATATGTCTTTTTTTAAATAGGGTCCTATTCCCATGTCGGACGGACCTGAGTCCATCCGACATCGGTCAGGAGCCGTAACTGAGCGACCTGCTGTGGTTGGTTACAGCCCTGCAAGAACGAGGCGATCAAAACCTGTCCGGTCGCACTCCTATACTTCACAATGGGAGCATGAATCCATTCGGTGGCGTAACACCCATGGGGGCCCTGCTGGGGGTCCCCAGAGACAGTTTCCGACTGCCTTTTCGTGCCGGACACACCGGCACAAAAAGGCAGTGAAAAACTTCCATCGTACTTCCTCGGTCGTAAAGAGGCGACCGGGGAAGTACTAAAGGATTTCTGGATGCAGACGGGCTCTCCCAGCCCGTCGTAAGCCATCCGGAAATCTGAGTCGGATTTCATTCCGACCGAGACCATCGGAATGGCTCGGTCGGAAAGGAATCCGTCCGACATGTTCCGATTTGGTTGGAAGAGTTCAGAACATGGTTCGGAGCCCTTCCAACCAGAATCAGAATCAGCCCCAAAGTGTTTTATTAAATTATATATATATTAGTTATTAATTTTAAGCATGTAACTATGTTTCTTTTATTTATAAGTATTATTTAGTTTATTTTATATATCTTTTAAACCAAAAAAACGATATTTTGAATAACAATTTTTTTGAGATCGATATTTTTTTTCGATATTTTTGGACTTACCATGTTGTAGATAGAATAATGATATTCTCGACATCGATGTTCTTGCTCCGATATTTTTGTAGGTCCATTTTTTGACCTTTGATATTTTGTCATTGATCCGGTGCTAGCCATACAAGAAGGTGGCCTGACCAAAATAGATAGAAACGATCCAGAGACACAAAGCTTCCTAAAAGGGATCACCCCGTAGACACCTAGTTGAGTATTCACAACTTCACAATTGAAATCAATGAAAAAACAGTCACAGTGAGAGGAAAATACTTGAAAGAAACACAGGAGATGGAGGCCGGAATAGACCTCCAACAAGAAGGACCCCCAGCAAAGCTACCTCACTGCATGGAGGCCACATAATGCAGTACTCCTAGCCCCGTAGCACGAAACAAGTCATACGCTGCTATTCCACCACAAAAAAACTTTGAGGGTCCAGCAAAACATGACAAGCATGAGGCTCATAACATGGAACGTGGCAGGACTTCTAAACAGAAGAAATAGTGTTTCTGCAATGGAAAAGATTCAGAAGGGGTTAATATTTGCCAGCAGGAAACATGGGCCACAGAGGACACCCACCTACAAAGGTTCGCCAGTATTCACCTATGAGCCAGGACATTACATTCTCCTGGTAGGCCCTCCGGAGGCCTCTCAATCCATGTGAATCACGCAGTAGAGGTCTCAATTAAAGAGATTGGAAGATCAACGGACACCGCACAGTGCATCTTGATAAACGGCTTCTGGGACGGTAAAGCTAGAAAAGAACTCTTAATCATCAATGTATACCTTAACCATAAGGGAGCTTCAAAAATGGCAAATACCAAATGGATTATCGCAACCCTAGAGGAAGTGCTCTGTGAATTCACCAATCTGGATTTCATGATCACTGGGGTTTTCAATCTTCACTACCTTAGCCCGGACAGTGGCCAAGGCTCACCTACAGAAAGAGAATTCAATCATTTTCTAAGGTCACTCGATCTAATCTCAGTTCTGGCTTGGACTGAGCAAAATAGCTCCAATGCTTCAAATCTCTTGACTTTTAATAATCAAACCACAATTGATTATCTCTTCATAAGGAAAAGTATGAGGAATAGAATTCAGGACTTCCAGATACAACAACATGAAACAAGTGACCCGCAATGCTTATTGAAGAATTCAACCTCTAGTGTGACTGCTGTGAGGAATTGGTGCCCATAAGTAACACATCTGGGTGGGGAAGCACAAATTTGTGAAGATGATTAGATGGAACCACTTCACGGTCTCAAATTGGAAAAGCTGTAAGCAGGTACTAGTACGGAAGGGACATCGTGGACTTCTCTTCCCTACCATCTGTTGGGACACCTGGATCGAAGCACTGCGGGCAGTCCTACAGAAAGGTGCAAGGAATACAAACCACAAATCGGTGGGGCAACAGGAACGAACCAGGAAATATAACATAAAGTTGAAGAACAGCACCCACACCCTCAGACATACCAGATGGGCATATTGTAAAAGCGGCACTCTGGTGGCAGAGAGAGCCTATAAAGACACCCAGAGGAACCACAACCACTTACTATAGAATAAAAAATGTCTGACGATGGAGAAGAAATAGATCATACTATTCGAACTATGCAAACCGAATAAACAGAAGCAATTACAGGAGTATATAGCCAAGATGGAAAATACAAAAATGAACTGGCGACATGCCTTCACAGCAGATGCCTGGCTGGACCATACAGCAGAAATATACACAACAAAACCAGGTGGCCAAAATGTCAGCTCTTTCCGAGGATCAGATGGGGCTGAAGAGGAGGAAGATGACCAGATAGACGAGGGGGGCTAAGCCCAGGAGCTGAAAGAAGTTATAAAGGTTGTAAAAAGGATAAAAAGGTGTCTGGCCACTGTCCCATACACTAACCTGCAAGGATGTCCAGCGGGGGTGAGGAAAAAAGGTGCTTGGTTCCTAATTTCCTCTAGGTGCTACCACACTGAGAGTGCAACTGACCACAGCGACTCATGTGTGTCAGCACACCGGGAAAAAACAGGGGAAGGGAAAAAGAAACTGAAAAGACTGCCCAGCACCACAGCAGTCATGTCTAGAAACCCCTGGAGAAAGCGGTTTACCAATATGTAGGATGAGGCCTCAGGGCAGAGCCGGATAGTCTGCATTCAACAGAAGAGAGAGAGAGAGAGAGAGATTATCACTGGTCTACACACTGTCCCCTCCCTACATGCACCCCCGAACAGATCAGGTCTTACCTACACCTCTCTGGGGACTGTCTGTGAACCATAGCCAGTTGCTTCCATACCAGGCAAGAAGTAAGGGAAAATAAAGAAAGCTGGGACCAAATATCTGTACTTGGATAGCCATCATTTACAGTCTCTGCTCCCCTATAGAAGTATATTAGCATCAAAAACAATACCACACAATGGAACTCGTCCCTGGAGCAAGTGAACTCCGAATGCTCCACTTGTATCATAAAAAGAAAATGAAGAAATGATACTGGAAAGTACCAGGTCCAGGACGGATGAGTACTGAGAGCACCTTGGTAAATCACAGGAGCTAATACAGTCAATGAGTACAACCCTTAACTGTCTCTGCAAAGGAAAGGGTCTGACGTAAGGGAAGGCAAACGCTGTTTTCTCACCACGGCAGATCAGAGTTTATCATGCCATAATCCTGCGTCCTGCTGATTTTTTTCCAAAAACACACAAGGCAGAGCTGACGAAGTTGAGGACACAGGCATTGTCTGTTTTTTCACAGGCAGGCGGCTAACCCACGATACCGCTGGTAGAGGCAGGCTCCCCATTGCTGTATGGAGAAGTGCTCTCAGAGCAAGCACAGAAAAGAACAACAGGGATACTGAAGCGGGAACGTAGAACAATATGGAGATCCCCAAACCGAAATTACAGGCTGATAGGAACATTGGCAAGCACCAGTGAAGCATGTAGGAGGAACTCATATCTCCCTCCTCCTCCACGTGTTGCCATGAGATGTCCATGAGCGCCCCTAGGGATTCTGGGACATATAGTCTGCTGGACTCCGTCTCCTGCCAGTTTTGCTGCAGTAGCGCAGAGAGGGATACGGGGAGGTATGCGACCCTCGCGCATACCTAACTGTGCCTCGGGAAACCACCATGACAGTACCCCCCCTCCCCCGCAAGGACCGTCGCCTCGGCGGTCTGCCAGGTTTAGCAGGGAACGGTTCAAGGAATCGTCTTAGCAAGCATGGGCAATTTCGATTGTTGGCAGGTTCCCAAGTTCTTTCTTCTGGCCCATACCCTTTCCACTCAATCAAATACTGTGCCCTCCCTTTACCTAGCCTGGAATCTAGTATCCTCTGCACTTCATTCTCCTCCTCACTCTCGATCTCTGTAGGAGGTGGTTTATCTAGTACTCATGTTTGTGCAAGGAAAGGTTTCAATAGTGATACGTGGAAGACAGGATGGATTCTCCAGGAAGGAGGTAAGGTCAATCTTAAGACTGCAGGGTTAATGACCTTTTCAAAGGAGTAGAGGCCTATATACTTGGGCTTTAGTTTATTAGTCCCCTTCAGGCGTAGATTCTTGGTTACCAGCCATACCTTATCTCCCACATTGTATTTAGGTTCCTTCACACGCTTTTGATCTGCATAGCTTTGGTCGTAGGTTTGAGTCCTGAGTAAATGACCTTTTACCTCTGTGAGTGTCGAACGCAAACGTGCGTGGTGTCCCAGTAATGAAGGATGCTTGGATGTTGTTGTCCCCTTGATGGGAAGGATATTAGAATGGACTCCTGTCTGACAGAAAAATGGGGAACACCCCAATGAGGAGTGTTCCATGTTGTTGTACGCAAAGTCCACCATCCACAAGAGGGTGCTCCATTCCTCTTCATTTTGGATTGAAAAACAACGTAGATATGGTTCCAGGATCTGGTTGAGGCGTTCGGTTTTACCATCCAACTGAGTGTGGTAATTGCATGATAGACAGGCATCGATTTTCATGGTTTCACATAGTGCCTTCCAGAAACAAGAGGTGAACTGTGAACCGTGGTCTGTGATGAGTACTGCTGGTATACTGTGAAGATGCGCAATATGCTGTAAGAAAGACTTCACTAGCTCGGAGGAAGGCGGTAGCTTTTGCAAGGGGATGAAATGGCCTATCTTTGTTAGGTGGTCAATCATTACCAGGATTACAGTGTATCAATTACTTCTGGGCATTTCTACAATAAAGTCCATTGATACATGGTGCCATGGCATTGGAGGAATGGGAATGGAGTGTAGAAGGCCGGTGGGTTTAGTAAGGGTAGATTTTCCCTAAATGCAAACGGCACACCTGTTTATGTATTGTTTTATGTCCTGATGCAATGTAGGCCACCAATAGTATTGAAATCAATGAAAAAACAGTCACAGTGAGAGGAAAATACTTGAAAGAAACACAGGAGATGGAGGCCGGAATAGACCTCCAACAAGAAGGACCCCCAGCAAAGCTACCTCACTGCATGGAGGCCACATAATGCAGTACTCCTAGCCCCGTAGCACGAAACAAGTCATACGCTGCTATTCCACCACAAAAAAACTTTGAGGGTCCAGCAAAACATGACAAGCATGAGGCTCATAACATGGAACGTGGCAGGACTTCTAAACAGAAGAAATAGTGTTTCTGCAATGGAAAAGATTCAGAAGGGGTTAATATTTGCCAGCAGGAAACATGGGCCACAGAGGACACCCACCTACAAAGGTTCGCCAGTATTCACCTATGAGCCAGGACATTACATTCTCCTGGTAGGCCCTCCGGAGGCCTCTCAATCCATGTGAATCACGCAGTAGAGGTCTCAATTAAAGAGATTGGAAGATCAACGGACACCGCACAGTGCATCTTGATAAACGGCTTCTGGGACGGTAAAGCTAGAAAAGAACTCTTAATCATCAATGTATACCTTAACCATAAGGGAGCTTCAAAAATGGCAAATACCAAATGGATTATCGCAACCCTAGAGGAAGTGCTCTGTGAATTCACCAATCTGGATTTCATGATCACTGGGGATTTCAATCTTCACTACCTTAGCCCGGACAGTGGCCAAGGCTCACCTACAGAAAGAGAATTCAATCATTTTCTAAGGTCACTCGATCTAATCTCAGTTCTGGCTTGGACTGAGCAAAATAGCTCCAATGCTTCAAATCTCTTGACTTTTAATAATCAAACCACAATTGATTATCTCTTCATAAGGAAAAGTATGAGGAATAGAATTCAGGACCTCCAGATACAACAACATGAAACAAGTGACCCGCAATGCTTATTGAAGAATTCAACCTCTAGTGTGACTGCTGTGAGGAATTGGTGCCCATAAGTAACACATCTGGGTGGGGAAGCACAAATTTGTGAAGATGATTAGATGGAACCACTTCACGGTCTCGAATTGGAAAAGCTGTAAGCAGGTACTAGTACGGAAGGGACATCGTGGACTTCTCTTCCCTACCATCTGTTGGGACACCTGGATCGAAGCACTGCGGGCAGTCCTACAGAAAGGTGCAAGGAATACAAACCACAAATCGGTGGGGCAACAGGAACGAACCAGGAAATATAACATAAAGTTGAAGAACAGCACCCACACCCTCAGACATACCAGATGGGCATATTGTAAAAGCGGCACTCTGGTGGCAGAGAGAGCCTATAAAGACACCCAGAGGAACCACAACCACTTACTATAGAATAAAAAATGTCTGACGATGGAGAAGAAATAGATCATACTATTCGAACTATGCAAACCGAATAAACAGAAGCAATTACAGGAGTATATAGCCAAGATGGAAAATACAAAAATGAACTGGCGACATGCCTTCACAGCAGATGCCTGGCTGGACCATACAGCAGAAATATACACAACAAAACCAGGTGGCCAAAATGTCAGCTCTTTCCGAGGATCAGATGGGGCTGAAGAGGAGGAAGATGACCAGATAGACGAGGGGGGCTAAGCCCAGGAGCTGAAAGAAGTTATAAAGGTTGTAAAAAGGATAAAAAGGTGTCTGGCCACTGTCCCATACACTAACCTGCAAGGATGTCCAGCGGGGGTGAGGAAAAAAGGTGCTTGGTTCCTAATTTCCTCTAGGTGCTACCACACTGAGAGTGCAACTGACCACAGCGACTCATGTGTGTCAGCACACCGGGAAAAAACAGGGGAAGGGAAAAAGAAACTGAAAAGACTGCCCAGCACCACAGCAGTCATGTCTAGAAACCCCTGGAGAAAGCGGTTTACCAATATGAAGGATGAGGCCTCAGGGCAGAGCCGGATAGTCTGCATTCAACAGAAGAGAGAGAGAGAGAGAGATTATCACTGGTCTACACACTGTCCCCTCCCTACATGCACCCCCGAACAGATCAGGTCTTACCTACACCTCTCTGGGGACTGTCTGTGAACCATAGCCAGTTGCTTCAATACCAGGCAAGAAGTAAGGGAAAATAAAGAAAGCTGGGACCAAATATCTGTACTTGGATAGCCGTCATTTACAGTCTCTGCTCCCCTATAGAAGTATATTAGCATCAAAAACAATACCACACAATGGAACTCATCCCTGGAGCAAGTGAACTCCGAATGCTCCACTTGTATCATAAAAAGAAAATGAAGAAATGATACTGGAAAGTACCAGGTCCAGGACGGATGAGTACTGAGAGCACCTTGGTAAATCACAGGAGCTAATACAGTCAATGAGTACAACCCTTAACTGTCTCTGCAAAGGAAAGGGTCTGACGTAAGGGAAGGCAAACGCTGTTTTCTCACCACGGCAGATCAGAGTTTATCATGCCATAATCCTGCGTCCTGCTGATTTTTTTCCAAAAACACACTAGGCAGAGCTGACGAAGTTGAGGACACAGGCATTGTCTGTTTTTTCACAGGCAGGCGGCTAACCCACGATACCGCTGGTAGAGGCAGGCTCCCCATTGCTGTATGGAGAAGTGCTCTCAGAGCAAGCACAGAAAAGAACAACAGGGATACTGAAGCGGGAACGTAGAACAATATGGAGATCCCCAAACCGAAATTACAGGCTGATAGGAACATTGGCAAGCACCAGTGAAGCATGTAGGAGGAACTCATATCTCCCTCCTCCTCCACGTGTTGCCATGAGATGTCCATGAGCGCCCCTAGGGATTCTGGGACATATAGTCTGCTGGACTCCGTCTCCTGCCAGTTTTGCTGCAGTAGCGCAGAGAGGGATACGGGGAGGTATGCGACCCTCGCGCATACCTAACTGTGCCTCGGGAAACCACCATGACAGTACCCCCCCTCCCCCGCAAGGACCGTCGCCTCGGCGGTCTGCCAGGTTTAGCAGGGAACCGTTCAAGGAATCGTCTTAGCAAGCATGGGCAATTTCGATTGTTGGCAGGTTCCCAAGTTCTTTCTTCTGGCCCATACCCTTTCCACTCAATCAAATACTGTGCCCTCCCTTTACCTAGCCTGGAATCTAGTATCCTCTGCACTTCATTCTCCTCCTCACTCTCGATCTCTGTAGGAGGTGGTTTATCTAGTACTCATGTTTGTGCAAGGAAAGGTTTCAATACTGATACGTGGAAGACAGGATGGATTCTCCAGGAAGGAGGTAAGGTCAATCTTAAGACTGCAGGGTTAATGACCTTTTCAAAGGAGTAGAGGCCTATATACTTGGGCTTTAGTTTATTAGTCCCCTTCAGGCGTAGATTCTTGGTTACCAGCCATACCTTATCTCCCACATTGTATTTAGGTTCCTTCACACGCTTTTGATCTGCATAGCTTTGGTCGTAGGTTTGAGTCCTGAGTAAATGACCTTTTACCTCTGTGAGTGTCGAACGCAAACGTGCGTGGTGTCCCAGTAATGAAGGATGCTTGGATGTTGTTGTCCCCTTGATGGGAAGGATATTAGAATGGACTCCTGTCTGGCAGAAAAATGGGGAACACCCCAATGAGGAGTGTTCCATGTTGTTGTACGCAAAGTCCACCATCCACAAGAGGGTGCTCCATTCCTCTTCATTTTGGATTGAAAAACAACGTAGATATGGTTCCAGGATCTGGTTGAGGCGTTCGGTTTTACCATCCAACTGAGTGTGGTAATTGCATGATAGACAGGCATCGATTTTCATGGTTTCACATAGTGCCTTCCAGAAACAAGAGGTGAACTGTGAACCGTGGTCTGTGATGAGTACTGCTGGTATACTGTGAAGATGTGCAATATGCTGTAAGAAAGACTTCACTAGCTCGGAGGAAGGCGGTAGCTTTTGCAAGGGGATGAAATGGCCTATCTTTGTTAGGTGGTCAATCATTACCAGGATTACAGTGTATCAATTACTTCTGGGCATTTCTACAATAAAGTCCATTGATACATGGTGCCATGGCATTGGAGGAATGGGAATGGAGTGTAGAAGGCCGGTGGGTTTAGTAAGGGTAGATTTTCCCTAAATGCAAACGGCACACCTGTTTATGTATTGTTTTATGTCCTGATGCAATGTAGGCCACCAATAGTATCATGCAGTCTGTTCCAGGGTTTTGTGTACGCCCATGTGTCCCCCTACTGTGGAATCATGTGTCCTGGACAAGGCTTGTTTTCTGAGAGTGTCTTCAGGTAGATAGAGCACCTGGGCTCCATACAACAAACCATCCCTCTGGTTCCGGAGGTCTGGCTCTTCAAGGACCCATGCCTGGTGGTCCATCAAAGCCACATGGACTTCCAGGTCCGTCAAGAAGCGGAAATGGCTGCTTGCACCATGCCCTGGAGCGAAGCCTTTTGAAGGATTTTAGGTGATTCTACCTGTTCATTTGTTGTGGTTTCCATGACAAATCGGGGAAGGGAATCTGCCTTGTCATTCTCTGGGCCTGGCCAATACTTGATCACAAGATCATAGTCCAAGAAAAGAGAGACCACCTCAGCTGTCATGATGTTAAGGCCCTAACCGTTTTTTAGAACAACAGATTCCTATGGTCTGTGAAGATCTCGATGGTATGGTTGGCCCCAAGCAAATAGTTTCTCCATTCTTGGCATTCCCTTTTAATGGCCAGTAGTTCCTTATCTGTTATGCTGCAATTGACTTAATTGGGGGTTTGTTTTCAAGAGTAGAACGCCACAGGATGCAGTTGACCAGTCTGTAGATGTCTTTATGAAAACACCCCTCCGATCGCATGCTGGGATATATTGGTTTCCATCACGAATGGCAGTTAAACATCGGGGTGCCGGAGAATAGGAGCCTGCATAAACTTCTCTTTTAAATCCTGAAAGGCTTGTTCGGCTTCTCCGGTCCGATCAAAAGCAATATTGTTTCTCAATAAACGGGTGAAAGGTTGCACTATACGGGAAAAGTCTTTAATGAACCTTCTGTAAAAAGTTGGCAAAGCCTAGAAAACTCTGCACACCGTTAACTTTCCTGGGGGCGGTCCATTGTGTAATAGCCAACACCATGCCTTGGTCCACGCGTAAGCCTTTGTTATTTATTACGCATCCCAAGAATTTCAGTTCAGGGACATGGAACAAGCACTTCTCCAATTTGGCATGTAGAGAATGCTTTTGTAACCTGGATAGCACTGCCTGCACATGTCCCAAATGCGCTGACAGGGCGGCTGAGTAGATAAGAATCTCGTTTATGTATACTATACTTAACTGGTCAAGAAAGCCACGCAACACTTCATCCATGAAATATTGAAAGGCAACTGGAGTGTTGCAGAGCCCAAAGGGCATTACTTGACATTCATATAATCCAAACTTAGTCTGAAATGCTGTCTTCCATTCATCTCCACTTCAAACTCGGACCAGATGTTATGCTCCACGGAGATCTAGCTGGGTGAAGATACAGGCTCCTTTCAGCTGATCCAACAGCACAGGGATGAGAAGCAACGGGTAGCAGTTTTTTACTGTGACCCAATTGAGTGCTCGATAGTCAATACAGGCCCTCAGATCTCTCTCCTTCTTTGGGATGAAGAACACAGGCGAGGAAGCAGGAGACAAGGAGGGCCGGATAAAACGAGTCTGTAGTTGTTTATCAATGTATTCCCTCAGATGCTGCGTCTCTTGTTCCGTCAGGGTCTATACCCTACTGCATGGCATCAATGCTCCAGGTATGAGGCCTATTCAGCAGTCGTATTCCCGATGAGGTGGTAGCTGGCTAGCTTGTTCCTTGTTAAATACGGAGCGGTGCTGATCATAAACCGAGGGTAGTACTATGACAGAAGGGAAGCTTTGCATCCTGCTGCCAGAAACCTAGATGGTGATTCCTCATTTTTAAGTTGTCAGACATACTCTTCCTGGCAGTGTCTTTTGCAGAACTCAGAATTCATGGTCACAGAGCGGTCAGCCCTGCTCACCAGAGGATCGTGCAAGGTCAACATAGGCATTCACAATATTAAATGGAATTGAGGACCATTGATCAGATCAAACTGTATCCATTTGTGTTGTTTTCCCAAAACTGCATCCACTTAGGCTGGGTGTGGTACTTCACAGGTCCTGAGGTTAAAGCTGTACCATCCACTGCTTTCACAGGTTCTGGAATTTCTTTCTTGATACATGGGATATTCAATTGTCCGGCATACGATTGATCAATAAAGTTACCAGTGGCACCGGAATCAAGTAATGCTGACACCCTATGGTGTTGATCAGGTCCGAACCGGAAACTTACTTCCATGTTGAGATGCACCACGGTAGTCTGCAGAGTATTGGCCACACTGAAGGAGATTTTGACGGGACTTAACCTCGGATAAGGGATCGCACTCTTATCCAAGTCACTCAGTTTCCATTCTGCAACCCGAATCCTCATCATATTGCAGGGAAGCTTACATGTGTTCCCCTGGTGTTCTCTCAGTCTCTTTCATACGAGTCTTGCATTCCTTTATAAAATGCCCCCCTTTGCCACAATATAAGCAAATCTGTAGTTTTCTTCTCTTTTCTCGTTCTTCTGTTGTTAAAGAACCTTGTGTGCCACTGATTTGCAAGGGTCCCACACCTTCAGTTTACCGGGGACCCTCTTCGGTTATGGGCTGAGGCCGAGGAAGGAAACACTGTGGTTCAATTTTCCATCTTTCCCCTCTTCTTTTCTGTAAACGATGGTCTAGTTGCACAGTGAGGTCGATCAGCTCTTCACATGACTGGGGCATATGTACTACTTGACCGAGGATGTTCTTTAATTCCCACTTAGTCCCTGATAGAAGAGCAATGTTATTTTACTCTCTCGCCAATCAGTGTCAATAAGCAGTCGGTTAAAGGTGGTAATGTAGGTTAGGAGGTCTTGATTACCTTGTTTCAGGGTAATCAGTTCTTTGTCCAGTGCCAGATGATGGGACCTCCTGCCAAACAATCTGCACATTTCACTGCAGAATGCTGGGTAATCATATAGAACAAGATTGTCCTGTTCAATTAGTGGATTAGACCAGTTGGCTGCATTACCCCTCAGATAAGACATGATAAATGTGGTTTTTGTCTGGTCACCTTGAAAGATTGCTGGCTTGCAGAGGAAGTACAAGCGACACTGGTTTAAGAATATTCCAAACTTCTTGGGGGCACCATAAAAACGTTCAGGCAGGGCAAGTGGTAGCTGTGGTTGCTGTAGCATGTTGATCGGAACCATGTGACCTTCTTCCTGTGGACAGACATGACAGGCACCAAAAAACCCTGTGACAAGGGATGGGTCATCACCCCAGTAGGAGCACTATGTGCCGAGTGCGCCCCTACCCCATGCATTGGAGATGGCAATGTCCATCAGTTGATATACAACCTAGTGCTACTCTCCCTTGTCTAGCAAGATCCGCCATTTCTCTGCGCACTGACCCCAAATCTTTGCGCAGGTCCTGGTTCTCTGATCTAAAGGCATGATCCTCTATATGTAGCGTGGACACAGTCTCAAGAACGGTGGCCAACATTTCGTTAGCTTCCATCACCCAGGCTGTACAGTGTTTGTGGGCTAGCCAATGTGTCAGGTCACTTTCCCATACACTAACCTACAAGTGCCTTGAGGCCCTCACAGCCCCTTGAGACCCTCACAGCACATTGAGACCCTCACAGGTGAGTTGCGCGCTTTACAAACCCCTGATTGATTGATTAAATGATTGATGGATTGATTGATTGATTGATGTCCAGCGGTTGTGAGGAAAAAGGTGCTTGGTCCCTGATTTCCTCTAGGTGCTACCGCACTGAGCGTGCCACTGAACACGGAGGCTCATGTGTTTGAGCACACCAGGAAAAAACAGGGGAAGGGAAAAACAAACAGAAAACACTGCCCATCACCACAGCAGCCATGTCCAAAAAAACCCTGGAGAAAGCAAGTTACCAATATGTAGGATGAGGCCTCGGGGCGAAGCCGGATAGTCTGCATACAACATAGGAGAGAGAGAGATTACATCCGGTCTGCACACTGTCCCCTCCCTACATGAACCCCCAAACAAAACAGGGTTTTACCTACACCTCTCTGCGCATTGTCTGTGAACCATAGCCAGCTGGTTCCATAACAGGCAGGAAGTGGGGGAAAAGAAAGAAAGCAGGGACCAAATGTCTGTGCTTGGATTGCCCTTATATACAGTCTCTTCTCTCCTGTATGTAGTGTATTAGAAATAAAAACAAAACCACACAAAGGAACTCATCTCTGGAGCGAGTGCACTTAGAATGCTTCACTTGTATCATAAAAAGAAAATGAAGAAATAATACTGGAAAGTCCAAGGTCCAGGACGCATGAGTGCTGAGATCTCCTTGTTAAATCACAGGAGCCAATACAGTCAATGAGTAAAGTCCTTAACATGGACACAAAGAGACTGGTCGCTTTTTCATTGTGGGGAACGCTACTAAGTGGTGGGCAATGCCTAGTCTCATTTTTGTTAAAACAAAACGGTGGGAGGGTCTTGTGACAAGTGTTAAATAGCTTTGAAAGCTATTGGTATCTACATGCAGAAGGTAAAGCTGGTGCGTGGTTTGCTTCCCTACTGTTCTCAGCCTGCACTTTTTCTTATAGTACATGAAGGTATTCTTTATCTCCTGTTTAGACAATCCTGTAACATCATTTGGGTTTTCCAGGATCATCAGATTGAATTGATCTCTATAGGTATTAACTAAATATTTAAGGCAGGGAATCTTAAAACTGTTGTCCAATCGCAGGCCATCATTAATAATAGATTTAGTAAATATAGTCTCCTCTTTTGACCATATTGATCTCCCCAACAGTAGGGGTCTCAGTGCGATCAGGTCTGACAAGTGATTGAGCCCCACTTCACAATGGTTTAGATCAGAGGATGCTGAGGCCGGCAGACATAAAAGCTTTTTAAAAAAGAAGTTTTCCTCGGTTTGCAATTCTTGACTGGGTTGGTAGCCCCAAATACCTGCCCCATATAATGCAACAGAGGCACATCTAGCTCTATAGATGTAGGCCATGTCTTTAATGCAGTGATCTCCCAATTTAGATGCAAACTGAAGAACCTCATGCACACTTTTGGTCATCTTAACCCGGACAATAGACCTTTCACGGTTCCATTTCCCGTCACAGGCAAAAGATAGTCCTAAATAACAAAAATTATCTACATTTTGCACTTTTTTGCCATCAATAAAAAAGGATTTCATATTCCTGGGTTTCAAACCAAAAACTATTGTGTATGTTTTGGCCTTGTTAATCAACAGCTTCCTCCTATTAATAAAATCTGCGAACCCTTCAATTAATCTCTGAAGGCTTACCGGTTTTCGGGATAAGAGCACAGCATTGTCTGCGTAAAGCAGGACTGGGACATCCTGGCCCTCAGCTTGGGGGGAGTCCACCTGTATCATTTTAAGTACCGCGTCTACTTCATTATTAAATGGGGTAAAAAGCAATGGTGTTAAGACGGAGCCTTGGCGGATACTACGTTTTACATTAAAATTAGGGGTGCATTTGCCCCATTGGCAATACCGTACTTTAGTCGATAGTTTCTCGTACAGCCTGGCTAAAAAGTAAATGATGGGCTCCGGGGCACCAAAATTAAGTAAAACTGGCCATAGAATAGCGTGGTCCACTAAATCAAAAGCGCTGCTAAGACCAGCAAAACATTAAAAAAAGCCGTCCCTGTTTAGCACATGTATATTTTCCAATTTAAAGCTTTAGGTTAATACACTGTTCTATTGTGCCCAGCCCCTTTCTAATCCGTAGTGGGCCTGTGACAAAATACCATTACTCCCAACCCAATCTTCCAGTCCTACAAGTAAAACCCTACTCATGATCTTTACTGATAAGTCAAGTAGGGAAATTGGCAGATAGTTCTTGGCCTCTGATTTATCACCCTTTTTATAAATGGGGATAATAACAAATTCACCCCAGGTAGTGGGAGATCCTTCTGTTACTGTAGCATTAAAAACTCTTGTTAGTATGAGGCCCCATAGTTCAGGGACAGTTTTATAAACATTGATGGGTACACCTTCCGGGCCTGGTGGTTTTCCCCCTTTGCTGCTTCCGATACTTAGCTCAACCTCATCAAGGGTAATATTTAGAGGAATGGTGGGCCATTTACTTGGGTGAGCAGGATCGTTTATAACTGTACAGCATAGGTTAAAAATGCTAGTGAAGTGTGCCACCCACTCCTTGCAGCTGACATGGCACAGAAGTTCTGGGAAGGATTTGTTTTTAAGGAATGTCGAGTTCACAGTTTCCCAGAACAACTTTTTATTTGATGAGTCTGCAGCCGGCGCAAGATCATCCCATGCCTCCTGTTGGAGTTCCCTCTTCCTGCATTTTAAGTTTGATCTCTATTCTAATTTTAGTTTTTGTACTAATGCCTTATCCCTGGGTCTGCTGGAAAGTGCTATTTTCAACTGATTCAGTGAGTTGCACGCAGAGGCTGGAACAAGATGCCAGCCGACCAGCTTGCGACCTCCCTGAGCAAGAACCCACCCACCAGCGCAACGAACCCCAGCCAAGCGGCCACCAACCTCACGAAGTGGATCAGCGACTGCGCTGACAACCTCGCCCCCCTGAGGACCCCACCTAGCAGACCCGGCAGCAAGAAAGCCCCATGGTTCACCGACGAACTCAAGAGCTCCAAGAAGAACTGCCGAGCCCTCGAGAGAACCTGGCGCAGAGACCCAACACCGGACAACATGACTGCCCTCAAGCTCGCCACCCGAAAACACCACCAACTCATCCACGCAACCAAGAAAACTGCATTCAAGGAACGACTGGACAACAACGCACACAACAGCAAGGAACTCTTCAACATCGTTAAAGAGCTTTCCAACCCCAATGCCGGAAACAACGACATCACCCCTTCGCAAGACCTCTGCAACTCCCTCGCCTCCTACTTCCACAACAAGATCGCGGACATACACAACAGCTTCAGCACTCAACCGACGCACGCCAGGACTGAACCACTGCCCCCCACCACCACCCTCTGCGCCTGGACCCAGATCAGCACCGAAGACACCGTCCGCACGATGAACTCCATCCACTCCGGATCTCCGACCGACCACTGCCCTCACCACGTCTTCAACAAGGCCGACGTTGTCATCGCACCCCACCTGCGGGACATCATCAACACCTCCTTCGACACCGCTACCTTCCTGGAGAGCTGGAAGCACGCCGAACTCAGCTCTCTACTAAAGAAGCCATCAGCCGACCCCACCGACCTCAAGAACTACCGCCCCATCTCGCTGCTCCCGTTCCTTGCAAAAGTCATCGAGAAGACCGTTAACAAGCAGCTGGCCGCTTTCCTCGAGACGAACGGATCCTTCGACCTCTCGCAGTCTGGCTTCTGAGCCAACCACAGCACCGAGACCGCCCTGATCGCAGCCACCGATGACATCCGAGCACTGCTTGACAACGAAGAAACAGCAGCCCTCATCCTCCTAGACCTCTCCGCGGCCTTCGACACTGTCTGCCACCGTACACTAGTGCAGCGACTCAGCAACGTCGGAATCCAGGAGAAGGCACTGGAGTGGATCATCTCCTTCCTCGCTGGAAGGACACAGAGAGTTTGCCTCCCCCCGTTCAGATCTGAAGCTACCGAAGTCATCTGCAGCGTTCCTCAAGGCTCCTTGCTCAGTCCAACCCTCTTCAACGTCTACATGAGCCCCCCTGCAGACATCGCACGCCAGCACAACCTCGACATCATCTCCTACGCCGACGACACCCAGCTGAACTTCTCCCTCACCAACGACCCCGCAACCGCCAGAGCCAACCTTCACGAAGGGATGAAAGAGGTAGCCGAATAGATGAAGAACAGTCACCTGAAACTGAACTCGGACAAGACGGAAGTCCTCATCCTGGGATCCTCACCCTCCGCCGGGGATGACTCCTGGTGGCCCTCCGCACTAGGCAGCGCACCCAAACCAACAGACCACGCACGCAGCCTAGGCTTTATCCTGGACTCCTCCCTCTCCTTGACCAGACAAGTCAACGCTGTCTCCTCGTCGTGCTTCAACATCCTGCGCATGCTACGTAAGATCTTCCGGTGGATCCCCACCGCGACCAGGAAGACGGTCACCCAGGCCCTCGTCACCAGCCGTCTGGACTACGGCAACTCCCTCTACGCAGGAACCACCACCAAACTCCAGAAGAGACTTCGGCGGATCCAGAACGCCTCAGCACGACTCATCCTGGACATCCCCCGTCGCAGCCACATCTCCGAACACCTGAGAGACCTGCACTGGCTCCCGGTCAACAAGAGAATCACCTTCCGTCTCCTCACCCATGCTCACAAAGCCCTACACAACCAAGGACCAGGATACCTCAACAGCCGCCTCAACTTCTACGCTCCCAAAGGCCAGCTTCGATCAACCGGCCACGCCCTCGAGGCCGTCCCCCGCATCCGAAGAGCCACCACAGGGGGACGGTCCTTCTCCTACCTCGCCGCCAAGACATGGAACTCCCTCCCGACCCACGTCCGCCTGACCCAGGACCCCCTCGCCTTCAGGAAGCAGCTCAAGACCTGGCTGTTCGAGCAGTAGCGGATCCCCGTCCCCGAGCACCTTGAGACCCTCTGGGTGAGTAGTGCGCTATTTAAATGCTTTGATTGATTGATTGATTAATTGATTGAGTTGGTTCAGGAATGATTAAATCAACCCCTGATCTGCGCATGTTTCCTGCGTTGTGGTGCAGTAAATAATTTAGAAATTGAATCATTGATTGTGCTAAAATTAGTTAGTATCTTGGCTGGTTCGACCTCAACGTTTAAACTATCATAAATCTCTTTACCACATTCTAGGACAATATTTTTTAGTATTTCACCTTAGTTAGTGCCCTTCCATCTAATTCTAGTGCCGTTTGGTCTGCACCGGGCAATATTACCGATAGCAGTATGTTGTACTACTGATGTATTCCCACACACAAGCAATGGCATGATAATGCAGTTGTGATCCATCAGGGATAATTTGTCAATCCATGGGGTAGAATTTTTTTTTACAATATAGGCAGATACTATTACCTGATCAATAATACTATTTGCAATTCTTCCAGTAAAGGTTGGAATCTCCCTCCCGTGCACATTGCATAAAGTTCAAATTTTGCCAGGACGGCAATGTCCCTAGATGAATTCTTGGTCATAATGAGATCATCCATGACCTTTTTAGGCACGCTATCTTCAGATACCCCTATGTCCGTCGACTTAGTACCCCCCCTCGGGCAGACAGGCAATGACCTGTCAATCATTTACATCAAGTGTGCTAAGTGGTAAGAATCTATTAAATGTAGGTAATGCAAAGTGCGGCTGAGGTAACACTGCTGATTTAATACTACATAGCTCCTGGTCCCCTCCCATATTGGGTGAGGGTCTTAGATGTCTATAGAAGAAGCCAAGAGGCAAAAGTGATACGATACGATTTTTATGCAGGGATGTAGCTGCTCTTTCCAGGGAGGTTCAGGCCCAATTAGGATTTTTAAAATTTATAATTACGCAGTCACCATGCAATGATTTTATTCAGGGCCAGATCCAGTTCACTCTTCTTGTCAAGAGTATCTGGTCAGCACAACCCACAGGAAAACCACAATTTTGATTTAACCAGTGCACCACTTTTTTTTTTTTAAGTGTCATGAATTTCCTTTTGGCCCGACTCTAGTGGTGGTACGTTTGCCAAAACTGCCACGTATGGACAGCATTCTGGGGGTAAGTTAATTGGCAAATCAGTTAGTCCCTCTTGCTCCTCCTGCTCCTTGGGTTTATTAGGGGCCTGTGTTGACTCTACACTTACAATCCTGTCACCTCTGTTATGGCAGGGATAGCTACTCTGTGTCCCTTTATGTCTGGGGCCTGTTGAGGTCATATTGGCAACTATCATGGGCGCTTGGTTGTTAATACCTTGGCCCTCGCGGTCCCTGTTAAGGCTTTTGGAGTTGCTTGGGATCCTAGATATAGAATTTAGAGTAGCAGTGGTTATACCTAGTTTAGGGTGCTCCTACGGTCCCCCCTGTGGCCCACCCACATTCTCCCTTGGGTATTCTCTGACATGCTTCAATATGTTGCTAAGTTTAGTGACTTCTTCATTAAGTTTATCTAGTTTATCATGTAGTAGTTTAATAGATACTTCTAATTTTTGTGTCAAAAGTGCTACAATATAATTAGCTTGCTCATTAGACAGGGGTCCTGTGTAGGGGGGTTTCTCCGATGCCTTGAAAATATGATTCGATAGAGGGCCTTTTTTACTTTTACTAATGGTCCCTGTTTTCGCTTGGTTTTTCCTACAGCTCCTTTTCCTTTTTGGGGTCGGTTGACCACTAAGAGCTTGTGATCGCAGTATTTCAGGTAGTAAAGGTAAATCTGAATCAAGAACAAAGGTCGCAGAATTCACAAGGGGGGGTGAAATCTTGCTTGGTATTTGGGGTGGACTTTACTTCCAAACCCGCTATTTCTTCTAACTCTGTACCTACACCTAGTGAGAGGCAGCGTTCCGCCCTATCTATTTCATCATTGATGGCGCTAACCGCCTTTACTAGGTAGGAATCAATAGTAGAGCAAGATGAGTCAACTGCAGTTTATGGGATTTTAGTAATTTACGTTTCGGCATCCTGATAATTAATAATATGCAACAAGAACAAGATGCAAAAACAAGGACAGCAAATGAGACCTGATTTGTTGCCTGCGGTGTACAGATTGCGATCAGTACAACCACAGAGAGCTAAATGCCAACTGAATAAACTGCTTAGAGTGCAAAAATGCAAAATATATACAATTATATCACTAGACCTAAGGTAGTAAGGTTGTAAGATTGCGATATTAGTACCATAAAGTTCTAAGTGCCAGTGATATAAAGTGCATAAAGTGCCAAATGGTGCGAGACGCAAAAAACTAAAAGTGGTGTGGCCGAGAGGCCAAGGATAAAAGTAGGCTGGGCACAAATATAAATAGTAAAACCTATACAATCGAGTTAAAAAAACAACCGACTCATTTTAAACATCTGAATATATGTACTGTTAATAAATGTTTCACACACACTTCGAAAGTACTGGTAAGCTACACAAACCTTAGTTTGGACTCTTAACTATCTTGCCTACTGGTTGACCAAGTTTAAAAATTATATAGTAACACAGTCTCTAAAGGGAGGAGTAATCACACTACCGACTTAAAAAGGATGTATTACTTCATTAATTGTCTCACCGCTATTCAGTCATTTGAAAAATCAAAGGTATTCCGCAAGGGCGGGGCTCAGTTCACTCTAGGAAGTTATTCAAGGCTATTGCCTGAGCACGAATTTCAAAGGTCAAATAAGGTGGCCTTGCCCTGCCACGGTCTGATGCGGATGGGCGCAGATGGGTCCGCCCTTGGCCTAGGCTTTGCCCAGGCACGCCCGCGCACATCCCGACCTGCGGGAGTGGCAGGGAAGCTTTTGAAGGCGCAGGGAGGGTGATGTCACCTCCCGCGCCAAGAGTTCACCCGAGCCAGCTGGGGGATCGAGTCCCACCACAGCTGTTATGCTGTGCTCACCGGCACTGCTGCCACTGCTGCTGCAAAGCCCCACTGGGGCAAAAAGAAGGTGGTGTGTATGGCATCAGGGCCCCTAGGCCAAAAAGAAGCGTTCCGCACTGCGGGAGTGGCGGGAAAGCTTTTGAAGGCACAGGGAGGGTGATGTCACCTCCTGTGCCAAGAGTTCACCCGGGCCAGCTGGGGGATCGAGTTCCACCCCAACTGTATGCTGTGCTCACCGGGACCGCTGCCATTGCTGCTACAAAGCCCCCCTGGGGCAGAAAGAAGTTGATGTGTATGGCGTCTGTAGTGTCCCAGTCGGGGCCTATGAATAGAAGGACACAGGACACGTGTAGTGCTGTTGGTGGCGGTAACTAACCTAACCACGCCCAGAGCCCTGGGCCTTTTATTACCTAACTTGCGTGTCCACGCTTACGCGTGGACTGAACCAAAGACCCCTTACGCTCTAGGGGTAAACTATGCAAAAACAGTGGGAGGGGGCGTGTGCTGCAGTGGTACACCCCACTGTCAGCAACACTACATTCCTCCTTTACCTAGGGATAAAACAAAACAGGAAAAATACAAGCGCACACAAATGTCTCTCTGGTCAGCGGAAGTGCTGTGACCGTTAAAGCTGCTATATTCAACAAAGTTCACCAAACAGTCTCTGGTGCAGTCTCTGAAAGTACTGACAAATCCATAACATATAGGATACAAAAATAGAACAGTCTTACTTTATTCTCGGCGGGGTCAGCCATCTCGATCAGTTCACCGCCAGCATTGGCCACAAAGTCTCGGTATCTCTGGGAAGGTTTGGGGCACGGAGGTAAACTGTATCTTGCTTGGCTGCGACCCTCCGCCGCAACTGGGGGTGGTTCTTCTGACTCTCTGGTCTCGTTGACGCTGGGGTCTTCTGCTGGTCTTTCTGGCTCCTTGTCGCTTGAGGTGATGTCACCTGTTAGGTGCGTTTTGGTGCTTGTTCCGGTTGTTGCAGATGGTCTGCGCGGGGGGTTCAGGTGCCAATCATCCGGTTCCGGGTCTTCTCCTATCTCTGGTATTTGTTTGAAAAATGAAATGTTCCTGGTGACGTCTTCCCCATTCCTGACAGCCGTGACCATTGTCCCGTATACCTCTGTCACCCTCCAGGGGTCTAGCTCGAATGGCAGGTGGAACTTCCGGCCGGGATGGCGGTCTTTTACAAGAACTGCGTCCCCGACTTGGATGGGGCTGTCTGCTGCCCTCCGTCTTCGGGATGCTTTCTGGTTGTTCTTGGTGCGCTGTTCCATGGACCGGTTTCTGGGGTTAGGGGCTAGCTCCCACATGGGGTGGTGCGGGATGGTGTCAGCAATAGCCCGGTTGAAGGAGAGTCGGCTTGGGGAGACTCCTGTAGTGCAATGTGGGGTCTGGCGATATTCTCGGAGAAATTGGTAGATGGCTAGCTCCAGACAGTGGCCATCGGCAACTGCGATTTGGATTGCTTTGTTCAAAGTTCTCATTAGCCTTTCGACTTCTCCGTTGGCCTGCGGCCATCTTGGTGTTATCCGTTTGTGTTTGATGCTATGGCTCTGCAGGTACTCTGTAAACTCGCTGCCATTGAATGGGGGTCCATTGTCTGTGCGGACTTCCTTCATGATTCCGTGGGTGGCGATGACTTTTTTGAACTTTGGGATCACTTCGGATGCCGCTGTCGATGTCACAATTTCTACTTCGGGGTAGCGAGAGAAGTCGTCCACCACGACAAGCATGTATTTGCCTCCGGGAAGGCTGCCTAAGTCTGACTTACTTGTACCCACGGGGATGTTGGACCTTCTTCGGTGATCACAGGTGCCGGAGGGTTTGGTAGGCTCGTCGCTAGGCACACTGGACAACTATGAACCACTTCTTCGACTGCTCTGTCGAGTCCAGGGAACCACAACTTGCTGCGGAGCCTGTTTTTAGACTTGACGATCCCTTGGTGTGATCCGTGTGCCAGCAAGGCAGCTTGTTGGGCGAGGCTGCTGGGCAGTACAAGGCGCGGGCCTCTCAGGAGACATCCTTCGGCTGAGACGGATAGTTCGTGTCTGACTTGACACAGGGCCTTCAGGACGGCTTGGGCGTCTGGAGTGCGAAAAGATGCTGGGCTGTGCAGCACCTTCCAGTCGCCTGATTCTATGGCATGGATTGCGATCTGGAGGCAGTCATCGTCCTTAGTGGCTCTCGCTACTTCCTCCAGGGACATCGGACGTGGTCTTGACCGTTCGACAATTAGCCGGACGTACTCCTCTGTGGCTGCTGCTTCAGCTTCTTCAGCGTCGGTAACTGGACGGGCGTGTCTTGACAGATAATCCGCGGGGTCCCGCGTGCCGGGCCGGTATTCCACTGTGAATTGGAACTCCTGCAATTGCAGCACCCATTTTTCGATTCTCGGAGGTGGGCGAGAGGAAGAGCCTTGGAAGAGTGGTATGAGGGGCTTATGATCAGTGATCACTGAGAAAGGATGTCCATAGAGGTAGATATGGAAATGGCGGCACCCCCATAGAATGGCGTTGGCCTCACGTTCAATTTGCGAGTAGCGTTGTTCAGTAGGCGTCAGCGTGCGGCTGGCGTATGCTAAGGGGGCCCACTCTCCGCATGCTTGTCGCTGCGATAGGACCGCTCCCAGGCCAGTGGGGCTAGCATCAACTAGCAGTTGTGATTCGTGCTGCGGGTTGAAGTAGGCCAGGGTCGTCTCAGCCGACAGGGCTGCTTTGGTGTTCATGAATGATTCCTGCTGTTCCGGGCCCCACATCCAGGCGGCATTTGACTTTGTGAGATCGCGGAGAGGTCCTGTCAGATCCGACAGATCTTTGATGAAACGCCCGCAGTATGTCACCATACCCAGGAAGCTGTGGACGGCCGTCACAGACGTGGGGGCTGGCGCGTTGTGGATGTCCTTGACTTTTTCCGGGTCGGGGCCCACTCCTTGGTAGGAGAACTTGTATCCAAAGAAACTGATGTCCTTGCATAGAAACTCACATTTGTCCTTGTGGAGAGTTAGTCCTCTCTCCTTCAGCCGGTTGAACACTGCTTGGAGGCGTCTGATGTGTTCTTCCAAGGTCGGGGCATGTACCAGGATATTATCGCTCACGTTGAGCACACCGTCGAGACCTTGGAGGACATTGTGAATGATGTTTTGAAACACCTCCGCCGCACTTGTTATGCCGAAGTTTAGCCTCGTATATCTCCACAGGCCTGCGTGGGTGGAGAAGGTTGTGATTGGGCGCGAGTCTGGGTGGAGTGGGATTTGATGGTACCCCGACCGCAGGTCCATCTTGGAGAACCACTTTGACCCTGCGAGCTCCCCGATGATGTCGTCAATGGTCGGCGTCAAGTGACGTTCTCTCTTAATTGCTAGGTTGGGGAGGTGCATGTCCACGCATATCCTTACTGCTTCGGGTTGCTTCGGCTTCTTGGCCACTACGATGGGGGATACCCACGGTGTGGGTCCAGTCACTCGTTCGATGATGCCAGCTTGTTCAAGCATCCTTAGCTCAGCTTCAACTTTGGGCCGGAGGTGAAAAGCGATCTGTCTGTGCCGGAGGGCTACTGGGGCCACCGACTGGTCAATGTGGAGTCGGACTGGGGGGCCTCGTAGGCACCCGATTCCCTCGAATAGCGAGGAGTGCTCTGCAACCAGATGGTCCAACCCTTGGGCTTGCACTGTTAGGGCAAAGTGTATGAGCCCGAGCTCCCGTGCCATCTTGCAACCAAGAAGGAACACTGATCCTTCCTGGGATACGTAGATTTTTGTCTGTAGCTGCGTTGAGTCGTGGGACACAGTCGTCCGGAATGCTCCGCACAGGCGCTACGGGTGCCGGGTTTGGTAGGCAAACAATTGCACCCTTGTGGGGTGAAGCATGGGGGCGTCTTCGAGGCATTGGTACACGCTGGCGGCCATGAGGTTTATCGTCGCGCCGGTGTCGATGAGGGCTCTGACTGCTTGGCCATGCACTTGGACGGTGCACATTGGTTTGGTCGAAGACGCGGCTGCTAGGGTATTGAGCATGCGCACCACGTGGACTGATGCAGCGTCTTCTTCGTCGTCGTCCATGTCGCTGTTGTTTGACGTGTTCTGTAGTGGCGCCATCTGTCGCACCCTCCTGGGGGGGCCACTCTGCTTCTTCCTATGAGACGATAAGCAAACACTAGCAAAATGATTTGCTTTTCCACACGCGCTGCAGATTTTGCAATGGGCCGAGCAGGCGCCTTTGTGGGGGGTGGCGCCTCCGCACCACATGCAGGCTTGATCGTGGGTGGACTGGCCCTGTTTCGGCCGCCCTTTCCTGGGAGGTCTCATCCGGTTGTCTGTAGGTTGCGACTTGATGGCACACATGGGTTCTGTCTTGATTGTTACCGCTGGTTTCGGTTCCATGTGGGCAGCACGGGCTTTGGAAAGTTCTTTAGACCGCCCCAGGGCTAGGATTTCGCGCATGGACATAGCGTCCGTTTCTAGAACCCTCTCTCGCAGCTTCAGGGAGGCGCATCCCTGTATGAATTGGGCGCGAATTTCATCCTCCGCACCCGGGAGAGTGCACGTGCTGGCTAATTTCTTGAGCCGAGCGTAGAACACATCTACGGACTCTTCTGGGAGCTGACGCGCCTGACGGAGTAGGAAGCGTTCGTAATCCGCGCTAGCAAACGGCTCAAAATACCTCGTGATGGCGTCCCGTACGGTGTTATATGTGTGGGGCGGGTCACCCTCCGTGATGTCTTTGGAGATGTCGTGGATGGCTTCACCCCCTAGGTGTAATAGCATTGCGCGTCGTCGCTCCGCTGCAATATCTGCTGCGATGAAATAATTTTCGAGCCGCTCCACCCACTTCCTCCATCCGGCAGCCTGGGAAGGGGGGGTACCAGTAACTGCGAAAGGCTCCAGGGGTGGTACGTTGGCCATGACGGCTGGCAGTCGCTAGGAGAGGTCGGCAGGGGGGCCTTAGGCAGGTGTGGTGGGCCCCAGCAGTCACCAGACGAGGAGCAAGTACAGCGGGAGGCTCTCAGGTGCAGAGGAGTGCTTGTAGGCCCGTTCCGCGGGAAGCATGAGGAATAGCAGGCCGGTGACACGCAAAATGCGTGAGGATCGGCAGGGAGGCCGCGCAGCGCGTCTACCACGTGGCGCGGGGCGCACCAGCGCATGCGCGGGCCTTACGAGGGAGCTGCCGGGGCTGGGCCCAGGAACGAGATGTGGCCTGGGTGCCGGAGGCCGCGGGCAGCAAAGCAGAGGGCCTGATGTACCTGGCTGTGGCATCCGGGGCCACGCTGCAGCGGGAGTCCGCGGTCAGCAGGGGAAGCTGGCAGAAGGCGCTCCGGGGCACCGGCAGGCATCGTAGAAGGCAGCAGCAGGTAGGCAGGCGGCGACACCGGGGTAGGCCATGCCTGGCCGTCGGCGACAAAGGGGGGGGGGCGCCGGGGAGAGCGCCACGCAGGCTGGAGGTTGGCAGCCAGGGGTATTGTGAGTGGAGGCGGCTGGGCACGCAGTGGGCCGGACAAATAGCCACCTCGTCACCAGTGTAGTGTCCCAGTCGGGGCCTATGAATAGAAGGACACAGGACACGTGTAGTGCTGTTGGTGACGGTAACTAACTTAACCACGCCCAGAGCCCTGGGCCTTTTATTACCTAACTTGCGTGTCCACACTTACGCCTGGGCTGAACCAAAGACCCCTTACGCTCTAGGGGTAAACTATGCAGAAACAGTGGGAGGGGGCGTGTGCTGCAGTGGTACACCCCACTGTCAGCAACACTACAGCGTCAGGGCTCACAAGTCCAAAAGAAGCTTCCCGCACTGCGGGAGTGACATGGAAGCTTTTGAAGTCGCAGGGAGGGTAACGTCACCTCCCGCACAGAGAGTTTACCCAGTCCAGATGGGGGATCGAGTCACAACCCAGCTGTATGCTGTGCTCACCGGGGCCGCTGCTGCTGCAAAGCCCCCCTGGGGCCGAAAGAAGGTGATGTGTATGGCATCGGGGCTAAAGAACCCAAAAGAAGCTTGATTGTTATGCTTAAGATTTCTGATGAGTATACAAAAACAATTAGGATAATAACAACAACTGATCTGCAATTTCTGCATTTCAGTCCTAACCTACAGTCCATTAGATGAAATACCTTTTTGCTAATTCAGAATTTTTGATGGAATGATGACATTTTTACTGAAAAACGTGCGATAGAACAGGTAAAATTAACATCAAATCAGTTAGAAATTGCCAACATTTCACGAGATGCACTTCTGGAAATAACGTACTTGCAATTGTGGAAACGTTCTGGATATGGAAATCATCTCTTGCAAACAAAGACAACTTTCTTCAAAATAAATAAGTATGGATGACACAGAAAGAAATGTTCACTTAACTCAAAATGCAGGAAGGCAAATATGATTGTTCCTTACGAGCCCAAAAATGCGTATTAGGGCCGAATAGACCGTCTGACTAAGTACAGAACGGGAATATTGTTGCAAAAATATCGACTTACCTAAATATGGCTGCAAAAATATCTACAGGAAGAAATATTGAAGATAAAAATATAGTCTGACCAGAATATCGACAGATAGGTAAGTAATATCGATTACATTAATATAGTTGTAATAAATATCGTTTACAAAAACATAGTTTACAAAAATATCGTTTTTTAAATAATTATAAGTAATATAGTGTTTTTAAATGAGTATTTGTAGTCAAAGTAGTATATTTTGCAGTATTTTATTAGTTAATAATGTATTTTAAGTTTAATTTAGTATTAATAGTTCCGTAGCGGGTTGTGGGTTTATAGGGGAGTAGGGTAGGAAGTAATTTAAATATAATAAAATAATAGATTAATTAATGTTTTAAATGAATATAAATAGTGTAATAAATAATAGTTAATTAATTTCAATTGAATAATAATTATGTAATTAATTATGTTAATTTTTTTATTAATTTTAGGCGTGTGTACTGGAATTCTTTAGTGAAAATGTAGTAAATTAATTACATTTTAATTGATTAATTATTTAATTAATTATTAAATAAATAAAAATAAATATTTGTTATTTTATAAATGATTAAATACATTTATTAATTTTTACCCCTACGTTATCCAACGCTTTCCCTACTGTTGCACCCTCTGGAGTGGGAATAGTAATTTTTACTCCTACGCTATCCAACGCTTTCCTTACTGTTGCACCCCCTGGAGTGGGAATAGTAATTTTTACCCCTACGCTATCCAACGCTTTCCCTACTGTTGCACCCTCTGGAGTGGGAATAGTAATTTTTACCCCTACGCTATCCAACGTTTTCCCTACTGTTGCACCCTCTGGAGTGGGAATAGTAATTTTAACTCCTACGCTATCCAACGCTTTCCCTACTGTTGCACCCCCTGGAGTGGGAATAGTAATTTTTACCCCTACGCTATCCAACGCTTTCCCTACTGTTGCACCCTCTGGAGTGGGAATATTAATTTTTACCCCTACGCTAACCAACGCTTTCCCTACTGTTGCACCCTCTGGAGTGGGAATAGTAATTTTTACCCCTACGCTATCCAACGCTTTCCCTACTGTTGCACCCTCTGGAGTGGGAATAGTAATTTTTACTCCTATGCTATCCAACGCTTTCCCTACTGTTGCACCCCCTGGAGTGGGAATAGTAATTTTTACCCCTACCCTATCCAACGCTTTCTCTACTGTTGCACCCTCTGGAGTGGGAATAGTAATTTTTACACCTACGCTATCAAATGTTTTAACTAATAATATATTGTACATTTTAAATATATGTATGTATTATTGTTGTTATATAAAGTAATGTGTAAAATATATGTATATGTACACATTTATTAAGTTTATAATGAAAAAGTGTAGTTAATTTGTTTTAAATAGTTAAAAAATAAAAGTATTGTAATGTATTTTGTTAATAGTACTTATATTTATTTATTATTTAATGTAATTTTAATTAATTTAAAAAGTCGATATTTTTTACATCTATATTAATTACAACAATATTTTTGAGTAGATATTTATGTACTTACCTGTTTAAGTATAGGGTGTCGATATTTTTGTAAACGATATTTTTACAACTATATTTATGTCAGCTATATTTTTGTAATCGATATTTTAACACCCTACCGTCTGACTTACAGTAGTAGGATACTGACAGCCTGTTAGAAATTGGATCTCAGGTTGGCTAAGGCTTCCACCAAAGCAAGGCAGAGACCACCACTCTAGACAAGGCGGAGGAGTTACACGCCAAAGAAAACTCCTGCTCACCCCCTTGGTAGCTTGGCACGAGCAGTCAGGCTTATTCCAGAGGCAATGTGTAAAGCGTTTGCGCAACACACACACAGCAGCAACACACTAGGTACATCACAAAAGAAACTCTACATATGGTTATATATAAAAATTGCCTTTGTATTACCATAAACACATTAGATCATAATCACACAATTTGCACTGTGCCAACCGGCACGGGCAATATTCACAAGGGATTATATACACAGGACAGGGCTACATGGACCCCTGTCAGAACAATCACAAAGGGAAATTAGCAAATGTAGAACATATACTAACTATAGCACAAAATAATAAATGTAGGGCACAACCAGTAATTACTTGTGCAATAAGGACCTCAGCATCATCACAGTAGCATTAGGTAGAAAACATATCCTGCATAAACCTCAGGGGCATAAATACATTATGCATAAGAACCATAGCTTCACATTAGGCATCACAAGCGTAAACACCCTAGGTAACAGATTAGCATAAAAACAGTGGGACCCCAGTCGGGGGCACAACACATGAAAACTGTCCGCAGGGCAACTGGCCTCTCACAGGGCTCCAATGCCCTATGTCCCGAAACAGTCAGGGCTGGCAGCGCATGCAGCAAAGTAAAAGTGCGCAATAGTGCCCTAAACATAGAAGCTGCCCACTAATTGCAGGGCAGCTGTAAAGGCAAAAATGAGGGCACTGACACTCCCTGAGCCAACTCTGTCACTCTCAGGGACTCCTAAATCCATCTGCGCCAACCGTTGCCGCTGCCCTCTATCAGCCGGGGCAGCGGGGAAAATTGCCTGAGCCCTGCTCTGGGGCTCTTGAACAATAACACTTGCCCTCTTGGCGCAGCTTCCCTCTGCGAGAGGGGCAGCTGGGAGAAATGGGGCATGGGCAACTCGATGCCCTCAAGTTGGAGCTCACAGGCTCTATGAAAAATATGCACCCACAAGAACAAAGAGAACGGGCACAACTGTGCCTGTGTGCCCCACTCGGGGGACTCTTAAATGGGTGGAAGAAAAGGGTCTCCCAATGTTGGAGTGGTCCGCTGCTCTGCGAGATCGCTCATGGAGAACTGGGACCGGACATGGGGGGACGTCCAACTCACAGGGGGCACCCTCGTGGTCTCCTCTCTTCCTGGTGTTGGCTTGCGCAGGCCTGACATACGGCAAGGGCAGGTACCGACAATGTGCCTCGTGCCCCCTCAATGTTACTTCACCACCAGCTGCTGCACTTGTGGGGCTCTCCTCAGCTTACGGCAGCCCTGCCATCCACAGCAGCAACCCTTCAATAGCTTCTCTTTCGATCTGTCCCAGTGCAGGTAGGTTCCCGACTGGGTATTTCTCCAGGCACAGGTCACCATGTGCCATGCGGTCTCTCGCTCTTCTCACGGGAGCCCCGCTCTAGATGGCGCAGACTTCCGCCCAGGGCGGGAGGCTACACCCCCAACCACGCAGCTTGTGCCTGGCTTCCAGGTCGCCACAGGCAGCGCAGCGGCCCTCAGCGTTCTTGGCTGTCTCCCCTCCTTCTCTGCCAGGCAATAAGGGGTAGGCTCCCGTTTCAATGCACACAACTTTGGGGTAGGCACCAGCTTCGGCAAGCACGACAGTGGGGTGGGCTCCTGCTGTTCTGAACAGCCACAAAGCTGGGTGGGCTCCTGTGTCAGGCTACAAACAAGAAAACCCAATGAGGCAGAGACCCGCTTACTTTCACGCATAAAGAGGGCTGGGCTCCCGTTATCAAGGCATAAATTCGGGGGAATACCAGTTTAAAATGCTTGCAGCCCCGTGCCGCTAATAAAAAGAGTTAAGGTCTGCATAAAAGCGCCCTCAGGCGCTAGATGTCACAACGTCTCCAGGAAGGCAGAACCAGAGGATCTTTGGTGCTGGGGAGACCTCAGAAAGGCGCTGCTAGGTAGGCCAGGACGCAGGGACTCACAGGAAACAGCAGATGGGTCCCGCAGTGGTTCCTCCTGGCAGCGTGTCCCCTAAAGAATACAAGCACAAAAGAACCTTTTCTTGGGGTCACAGCCCCTTCCTTTTTACATATTTTTCCTTTGTGACAGCACAGTGTTTAGGAAAACCAGATGCAACTGGTTTGGGGAGCTTTGGAGCACTTTGTTGTGCTCAGCTCCGCTCTCCATTATCAGGTGGGAGCTAGGTGCTCAGACGCACCATAGGGGGTGGAGCCAGCATTGTGGAGGGAAGGCACAGCCCTATTCAGGTCCCAGGTGCAACTCCTCCCTCCCATCTACATGCATATCTCCCTATTCACCACTGGGCAGCCTCATCCTGGAGCCAAGCACACCATCCAGCCCCTGTCAATCACAAGCCAGACAAGCACTCCACATCAGGCAAGCAGACACACAGCACACAGAAGTGCCAATTTAAAAAAGTGGCACTTCTCCACCAGTCAAAATAAATCTGCGCACACCATTGCGCAGCATTTATTCTCATGAGTTTGCACTCACCAAACTCGCCCCTGCACTCCTCTCACACCAGGAATTATTAAGGACACATATAACCCCCATGCACTCCTATAGGAGGACAGGCTAATCTCACCATACACACTCAGAGTGTGCACGCACTTTACACTGGGACACAGTGCTAAAGTGTGCAGAGGCCAAAAACTACTAGTATCAGGTCATATTAACAGGCAAAAAGTTTAGGGGTGAACCTTCCAAAAGGGCCAAGTCCAACACAACTGCATACTGTTAAGATAAAAACAACTATGGGACACAAGGGAATTTTCTGAAAATTGAGAGAATGGTATGAGATCAGAATATAATTGTCATAATATTGTCAAACATAAATGCCATGTTCTAAATATAGTTAATAAACATATCACCACATTGGATTTAAAAGTTGAATAGCTAGACTAAACGGGGTGATATTTTTGTGTGCAATATTTTGGATGCAATATTTGTGCCATCTGATATTTTTGGAGACAATATTCTGACATACAATCACAACTCAGATTGACAGAACTCTAGAACATAAGAAAAACAAAACACATTTTAAAATTCGATATTGCCAATGACAAAAACAGCTCACATACTTGCATAAAATAACGATGTCAAAATATCACCCACAGAAATACCCACTAATATATAGATTGTTTAACAAATATAATTTACAAAAATATTGTCCTATTGAAGTTAATAATAGAAAGTCTACCATAATTGGGACAATGTTTAGGGATACAAAATTAGAATACAATATTTATGTCATGCTATATTTCTGTAGACAATATTTTGGCATACCATTGTATCTGTTCATTAACTGCCTCTTAGTGTGAAGGATGCCAGTTGACACCTCCACCTCTGTAGTGCAGAAGACATAAATGGTTCATTGTCGGTACTGCAAGACAAAATGTTTCTGGGTGTCTGGTTTTTTGAAATATCTGCATTTGTAAGGTTTTCCATGGTGGCGTCTGAGTCCGGGCCCAAATTTCACAGCAACCCACGTCACCAAACAGGGTTGTTTTTTGCACCCAAAATGTGTTACTTTTTTTATTGGCGAAAGTGTTGGAAAACTGTGTGGTAGGAATGTTGTGGATTACCAAAGTTCATGGAGCTTCCCCTCACATAAATGTGATGAAAGTGAGTGATTTTGGCCAAAGTTTGTGGTTTGCAGGACATTGTTGGTACAAAAACATAGTTGGATCTATGTTAATGACAGCACGAAGACTCCTTTTGAAGTCTAGTTTTCAGAAATACAGGATTTGGAGGATTTCAATGGGTGGCAGCCGAACTTAGGGCCAAATTCCACAGCTATCCACATCGACAAAAAGGGTTGTGTTTTGCACCAATATTTGTACTTTTAAACCTCTGGTTTTACTGACTTTTCTTTCAGTTGGTACTAGACCCAGTCACACATAAGTTTGGCAGAAGTCTGACAAGTCTGTCAATGTGTTTTTCAACTGCCTAACAGAGTTTGTAAGCGTGTGCATGTTCTGGAACGAAGCTGATGAGTTGAGGGCACAGTTCATCTAAGAGTGCACCTCTTGAAATGTTCGTGAAAGGATCCTGAAAGAACCCAACATGTCCATGAGTGACATCCTGACTCTAGGGCACTCCGAGCAACATTAAAAAGTCCTTGCTGCCCACATGGACCTGACCCAACCTGCTTCCATCAAAGAGGAACCCATCAATGAACTTTGCAAAGAAACACGCAAATCTAAGCTGGAGTCAACAAAACTGAAGGTATCTGGTTCCACGTGTGGTTGGTGTGGTGGCTTCTTTACCCTCTCCGGTGAAGGTAAATGGTCAAAATATAGACTAACCTAAATATCGACTCCAAAATATAGAATGGACAAAATATCGAATGGACAGAATATAGACATCAAAAATATCGTTTTGAAGGTAAGTAATGTAATATCGATTTAAAAAATATAGACAGTCAAAATATCGAAGTACATAATATAGTTTATTAAAAATATCGCATTTTTAATAATGTCGAATTTTTTTAAGTGTTTTGTATGTTAGTATATGTGTGAAAAGTGTATATATATTTGTAATAAATTTTAAGCAATTAATTTTATGTTATTTAATTTTTGCGTAATTTAATTCTGTAGCGGGTTGTGGTTTTATAGGGGAATAGGGTGGGAAGTAATTTAATTATAATTAATTAAATATGTTAATTAATTAATTGGTATTTATTCAGAATACCTTGTTAATTAATTGTTGATTGGTAATTAAGTAATTCTTAATTGATAATTAATTTTTAATAATTTAATAATTGATAATTATGTGAATTAAATTAATTTATTTTCTGTAGCGGGTTGTGGGTTTATAGGGGAAGAGGGTGGGAAGTAATTAAATTATAATTAATTAAATATGTTAATTAATTTATTGGTATTTATTTTGAATACATTGTTAATTAATTTTTAATTGATAATAAATTAATTCTTAATTGATAATTAATTTTTATTAATTGATTAATTGATAATAATGTGAATTATATTCGTTTATTTTCACTAGAGTGGGAATAGTAAAATGTACCCCTATGCTATCCAACACTTTCCCTACTGTTGCACTCTCTGGAGTGGGAATAGTAATTTTTACCCCTATGCTATCTAACCCTTTCCCTACTGTTGCACTCTCTGGAGTGGGAATAGTAATTTTTAACCCTACGCTATCCAACGCTTTTCCTACTGTTGCACTCCCTGGAGTGGGAATAGTCATTTTTACCCCTACGCTATCCAACGCTTTCCCTACTGTTGCACTCTCTGGAGTGGGAATAGTAATTTTTACCCCTATGCTAACCAATGCTTTCCCTACTGTTGCACTCTCTGGAGTGGGAATAGTAATCTTTACCCCTACACTATCCAATGTTTTCCCTACTGTTGCACTTACTGGAGTGGGAATAGTAATTTTTACCCCTACGCTATCCAACGTTTTCCCTACTGTTGCACTCTCTGGAGTGGGAATAGCAATTTTTACCCCTACGCGATCCAACGCTTTCCCTACTGTTGCACTCTCTAGAGTGGGAATGGTAATTTTTACCCCTACGCTATCCAACGCTTTCTCTACTGTTGCACTCTCTGGAGTGGGAATAGTAATTTTTACCCTTACGCTGTCCAACGTTTTCCCTACTGTTGCCCCCTCTGGAGATTGAGTACTAATTTTTACCTCCACGCTATCCAACACTTTCCCTACTGTTGCACTCTCTGGAGTGGGAATAGTAATTTTTACCCCTACTCTATCCAACGCTTTCCCTACTGTTGCACTCTCTGGAGTGGGAATAGTAATTTTTACCCCAACGCTATCCAACACTTTCCCTACTGTTGCACTCTCTGGAGTGGGAATAGTAATTGGTATCCCTACTCTATCCAACGCTGTCCCTACTGTTGCACTCACTGGAGTGGGAATAGTAATTTTTACCCCTACGCTATCCAACACTTTCCCTACTGTTGCACTCTTTGGAGTGGGAATAGTAAATTTTACCCCTACGCTATCCAACGCTATCCCTACTGTTGCACTCTCTGGAGTGGGAATAGTAATTTTTACCCCTACGCTATCCTACGGTAATAATATTGTGTATTTTTTATTAATATTATGTTAATATATATATCTGTTTTAACAGATATGATTGTATATATTTTTTTTATACATTAAATTAGTTGTTTAATAATTTTAAGGTAATTTAAGTATTTTTAAGTATATTTTAGCTATTTATTTGTAATATTTTTTTATTTTTAAATTATTTTTAAGAAATTCGATATTTTTATAAAGTATATACATATAAACGATATTTTGGGTTTGATATTTTGGTACTTACCTGTTTGTAGATAGGAATTCGATATTTTGTCTGTCGATATTTGGAATCTATATTTTGGGTAGTCTATATTTTGTCCCTCGATATTTATTCAGTGATCCCCCGTGAAAGCACTGCCAAAGCAAACACCCCTGCAGAATCTGGTCAGCAATGTGGTATCTCACCCGGTTGCACTAGCAAAAAGCGACATGCATGATGATTATGATTATGCTGAGGTTGTCCATGGAGTTAGAGCAATCCACCTGCTCCACAAAATATACCAACCGAATCCCATGTGCCTTGTAGACCTAAAGGCTATGCAGTTGTGGCCCTTATGACACCTCTTACCTCTATAAACCTGATGGCTGTGGAGGTCTACCATAGTCTTGCTCACCCTCTAGCCCTGCACCGCACAAGGGTCCAGGTATATGCTTTCGGCAACCGCTCACCATTGCAGCTAGGGGACGTATTCCAGGCTGACCTCACCCATGACTCCACCTGCTGAAGAGCCAAAGTGTATGTATGTCACGAGGCAGCAGAGTTTCTTCTCAGCTGTCAGACTGCCCAGGACCTCAACTTGGGACAATTCACCTTCAGCGTGCAAGCCAATGACCTTGACCAGCTACTAAAAGACTTTGCTTCTCTGTTTGATGGCATTACCTGCCTGGTGGGCCCAACTGCCCACCTACTCCATTTCCACACTGCAGAATTGCCTTCCACCTCAGCCCCAAGGAGGAGAAGTAACTGAAACTATTAGAAAAGCTGGAATCATTGAAAAAGTGAGAGGCCCAATCCCGTAGGTCTCTCCCTTTCTGGTGGTAAAAACAACCTAAGCAGCCAGACGCTGGATGCATATGCGTGGACATGATAATTCCCAATCTGTAAAACAAATGAAAGTGTCATCTCCCACCAACCATTGATAACATCATTGGAAAACATTCAGGGTCAAAGTGGTTTTCCAAGATGGATCTTTGATCTGGTTACCACCAGATACCACTACATCCAGTCTCACATACAATCACCATGTACTTCACACATGCTGACCTCTGGAGGTACACTCATATGAAGTTGGGATCTTCAGCACAGCCGAAGTCTTTCTTTCATATCATGAAGGAGGTTCTGCATGGCCTTCCAGGGGGACTAAACTTGAGTTATGACATTCTGATACACAGTACAATCCTTGATGAGCACCTCACTCACCTCAGAGCTATTTTCATTGGCTCAAAAATCATGGTCCAAACCCTCATAGGAAAAAATATGACTTTCTGAAATACAATACCATTTTTTTTTGGTACCAGTTCTCTGACTGAGCGATTTTCCCCAACTCCAACAATGTGAGAGACATTCAAAAATCACCAGCCCCCTTCTCTGTTGCAGGCGTTGGCAACTTCTTTGGTATAGTCACATACTGCAAATGTCTAATGCAAAATTTCTCTGACATCACCAGGCCCTCCAGGAACTTACCAAATCCACCAACTCCAGGGTCTTGGGAGAGGAGCAGGAGGAACTCTTTAAACAAGTCAAGGATGCTTTATTTGCTGTCATAACCCTGGTGCACGTTGATCCAAAGAAAGACTCAATTAGTCATGGACGGAAGCCCTATCGGCCTAGGATCCCTGCTGGCCCAGCATCAGGAGTGTGGCGAGTGGGCACCCATCACTTATGCTAGCTAAACACTTATACAAACTGAGCAGTACTACTCCCAGATCGAACAATAAGTATTGCTATTCTGTGGGGATGCTAACACTTCTATATCTACTTATATGGGCACCCCCTCATAGTTGTCAAATTACAAACCCCTAGTCCCCTTATTTTGTGGTTCCTCATCCAATCCACCCCAAGTATTGAGAAAAGGATCCTGCAACTGGAGAAGTTCAATTTCACAGTGGAGTAACGGCCAGGCACTCACAATCCGGCAGACTTCCTAACCCACCATGCTCGCCCGGCAACCCACTCATTCTGCGGATTCCCTCGAGACAGAACAATACATTGGCCTGGTAGTGGAATGATCCATTCCAATCTCCATGTACATTGCAAATGTAGTGCAAGCCAAGAAACATGATGCATGTTTACAAATCGCAATCCAGTTTACCCTGTCAGAGGATTTGCAACCCTTCAATGTCCAGCCCCATACTGCACAGCTGAAGCAAAGTCAACACTTCTGTTGCTGTAGAACATCTGCTAGGAACTGTCAGTTACCAATGAAGGCTGCTTGATGAGAGGCCAACGGTTAGTGCTCCTGGATGGCCTAAGACAAAAAGCTGTCTTCCTGTCCCAGGGGGCAAATCAAAGCATTATCAGGTCGAAGAACAGGCTTCTGAGCAAGGTCTGGTTTCCTGGCCTGGACCAGAGAGTTGAAAAAGTTTTATAGAGCTGCCTGGGATGCCAGGCCACCGGCAAACCACACCCTCCCATGCCTATCATTACAGAGGAAGGCACAACCGATCCATGGCAGCGTGTCAGCACAGTCTTTGGAATTATTCATGATGGTACCAACATGCAAATTTTCATGGATGACTGTGCCCTGTATCCTCTGGTAGAAGTCATCCCAACCACAGCAGTGTCTGAGATCATCCCAAAAATTGGAGAAGGTGATGGTCATCTATGTGTTGTTTGGTGAAGTTCTCAAGGAAACGGCCCCCCTTTGGTGTCCATGAGTGGGCTGAGTACCTTTGATCCAGAGCCACCAAGCACGGTCATATCATACCCTAGTGGCCCCAGGACAATGGAAAGTTGAAGCATCTGGTCTGGACCCTGACTAAGGTGAGCCACATAACAGTGGCTGAAAGTACCAACATTGAACGATCTTCTTCCAACTTCCTGTGAGAATACCAGCTCACACCTCACTCTAAAACTGGCATGACTCCGAGCAAGTTATGCTTCAGGGGGACACTGACAGACACTATTCCCCATCATTCCATGTGACAGACCAACCGAATCCCCCAAATCGCTCTGAGTCCAAGTAAGCCCACAACAAAGAGTATGCCTCAAGAAGCATTGGTCCAAACAAACCACCTTTCAACTTGGAATTAAAGTCCATGTGAGAGATCGACACCCAGGGGGCAAGTTACGCCTAACCTTCTGGAATGGCCCCTGGCCTGTCACCAAGATCAAGGGCACTATGGTGAGTGCTGTGAGGGGAACAGTGGACATTGCCAGACCATCCGGAGTGATGGGCCATGCAACATCCAGTCCTCCTGATAGTGGGAGGTCCTCCCTCGCAGCATTTCTCAGGAGTGGCCAAGGACGATACCATCTGAAACCCAGCACAGAGCTATCCCAGCATTATGCTGAATTTCTGACTGATTGACTTGAAACAGGGCCGGGACCTTGGCCCTGCGAACAGTCCTAATAGCCCTACTAGGACTTCTTTTTCTGATGTCATCAATAATGCACTGTTTCCAGTGGTGCCTCGCCGTCGGAGTGCTATGGGTCAGTGGGGCAGGGTGGGGGAGTGGCAGGGTGGAGGGCAGTGGAGTCCGACATATGACGGACAGAGTAAGGTAAGTAATTTAATAAATAAAACAATTTACCTTACGCGTGCTGTATCGTACAGTTGGAGATGCAGCTTGTGCAAGGTAAATTGTTCTATTTATTTAATTACTTACCTTACTCATGTCTGTTGTATGTCAAACTCTACTACCCCCCGCCCCACCTCCCTGTAGCCTCCCACGGCGAGCCGCTACTGACTGTTTCCATTGTTTTGTTGCTGTTTTTAAGTCCTTGGTAAAGGGGGAATGTAGTGTTGTGATGTTAGAGGCAACACCACATGGGATGCCCAGGGGAGGAAGGAGTTAGGTGATACCCCGAGGGTGTGAATATTTTGGTTTAGTCTGGCGTTCACGTCAGACTGTAAATAAAAATCCTGTGAAAAACATGCAGGGTAATTTAGAGACCACAACTGTATATACACTGTGGGGCAGATTTTTAAAAAAGTGACAGTGTGTTCTGCAGGCCATTTGACTGCCCTGCACTGAGTCACTTTCAAAGCACAGGGATGCAACATATTTATAACAATGGTGCACAAACTGCTGCCATGCGCTGTCGTAGGCACCCTTGCACCATGGTGCAAGAATAACTGCGTTGTGGGGAAATTGTTTTTCTGCACAAAACCAATCTGGGAAATGTTGTTTTTCAACTTCTATGTGTGCTGCATTAGCACACATAAAAGTTGAAAAACGTAATTGTTTCATTGATTGTTTATGTGCAGAAAGATAACACTTCCTGAACAAAAACAATCATTAGAGATGATTTCCTCTTTCTATGTGTGCTGCAGAATGCAGCACGCATAGACAAAGGAAAAGAAAACGAGAAGAAATGAATACATTTCTCCTCGTTGCGCCTCCCTATGCCTCCCATGGGGAGGCGTAGCAGTCACGGAACGCCTACAGCAACTCCCATGGAACACCACTTTGACACAAAGTGCTGCATGCATAGGGGCCATATTTACAAGGACAGGAAAAGTGATACAACGTGGCTTTTCATGTCCTTGTAAATATGAAGCAGTTAAATGCGCCACTGGTATGTCACAAAAAGTGATACACTGGTGGCGGAAGGGGCTTGTAAATCTTCCCCTGTGTGTCTCCACTTGTTGCGGCTGCTGCGCCATCACACCATTACAAATTCTGCTTCCTGTAGCAAGGGTCAATGGAATTTACACACATGGAGGTTAGGGTTAGATAAGTTTAAGTGGTATTTAATATTAATATTAATTACACATAAATCCAACCCCTTGTTTTCATCTTGTCCTTAGGTAATTGACAATGTACTTCAACGTGTTACTGTTAATTTTGGATCTGGAATGAATCTAGCAAGGTTGATAATGGAAAATATGCAAATTTCCTAAGATGGAAGGCGTTACTTCTACGTGTTGATGCTGGAAACCAATTTAGTTTCCCGCGGACTTATTTTTGTGTTGCAGAATTATGAATGTGCCTGACTGTATTACATATCACTTCAGCCGGTTTTATAGCTCAAAGCACCTGTGCAGAACATTATAATATTTAAAAAAAATGTCTCTCTCTGCGAGAACTAAAAATCTATTCAGTATGCAAGGATATTTTATAGCGTTTGATTTTGAACACATTCGATTAACAGTACTGCAGCAAGTACGAAATGTTAAGGCCATGGGCGAAGATGTCATATTTTGATTTCAAACAATGTTTTAAATGATATATCGGTGATTTCTTTTTAAAATGAAGAACAAGGGTTTTAGGATTTCCTGCAAGCATATGATAGCAGAAAGCAACAAATGAAATTACGTGAAGATGTCTGAGCCATCACATTCTAGTTATATATCTAGTGCATTTTAAACCATAGTCACATGATGACACAATACATTTGGTGCAGGCAGTCCAGAAGCTGGAATTTTCAGCTCCAGTCCGGTAATACCAGGTTGTTTTCTGAGCATTTACCCGGGACATTGAAGACATATCTGCTGACATTTTTATGTAAGGAGAAAATATAAGAAGGTAGCCGGCGTGGTAGGAGGGTTGGGTGTGTTGGGACAGGGCAGCCTAAAGTAGACTAGATAGAGCATTGTCTGTTTCGTCACGGCGTGTTCTTGGTAAGGGAAAAGGAGAGTGCATACAATGCCTAGGGCTGTCCTGCTTTTGCATGGGGAGAACTGGGAGGAGAATGTGAGAGGCGGTCTATGGCCTGACTGTATGCTCCAATTGTGTTAAGCTCTGTGAGGGGTGTTAATCAGCCTCAGACTTGGCCCTTGGCTGGGACTATGTTTGTCTCTGAGCAAGGGAATGGAAATAGGGTTCATGAAGCCAGTGATACATGAGGCGAGAGGTGGAAGATAAGGTTTGAAGTCCAAGGCACTGACATCAGCCCTTGGCCGTCTGTCATTCATCAGAGTGGAGCTAGGCAAACCCAGGGCAGGTGGTTCTCCTGTGTGGGGGTGGGGAGGGGTTAAGGGGATGGAGAGGGAAAATAAAATCCTATGTTATGTTATGTTATGTTATGTCAGCAATTTATATAGCGCACAAGTACCCGAGGGTGTCTCGGCACTATGGACTGTAAAGATAGCATGAGGATCCTATTGCTCAAATAACCAGGTTTTTACTTGTTTCCAAAAGGATAATAGTGTTGGTCCTATCCCTGTCTCCACCAGACCTCAGCCTGTGTTCAAGGGTTTTGCATATAGCCTGATGTGTTTTCACAACTTGCTGCTCAGGGAGGGGGGGGGGTTGAAGCTGAGTGTACATCGAGACAGGACTCTATGGGCCTCACTTACAAGTCCTGGGTGCCGTCGGAACATCACTTTTAATAAAGTTCCCGTGGGGTACGCCGCAGAGCCATAGCTACGAGGCCACGTAAAGCCACCCTGCATGCTTTTCCTGGCCTTGTAGATATGGTGTGAGGCAAGGCATCGCAAGGTGCTGCGATGACCCACACTGCGATGGGGAGGCAGGCTATGGGTGCTATGGTGGGTGTTCCCATGTAACACTCATGGCATTTGACACACTCCCACATTTACCACATGCTGAAAACCTGGGAATGCATCAAAAGCCTATGCCTCCCCAGGTGTGAAGTAAGGGTTGTTTTTGTGAAAGAAGGTATCCCTTCCCCTACAAAAACAACCTGATTTCAAGACAGACACTCTTGCACCATGGAACAAGGGTGCCTGCATTGGCACTAGGCAGTCATTTGTGCGCCAACACAGTAGAAGAGATCAAGAATGTGCTGTATCTCAGAGATACAGCGCATTGCTGCCCTTTTCATTTGATGTAGGGCAGCGCAGCTTGAAGGCTTGCGGAGCTGCTCTACAGTAACAAATAGTAAACATGGACGTGTCCATGCCTGGAATTCCCAAATCGGAAGATTGCAGATCCACTATTCAAAGGCCTAGAATTTGTAAGAGCGGTAATCCTCCGTATGGAGATGCTGATCTAGTGCTAATAATACATAATAATTCTTCAATTTATCAAGTCTACCTCTTGTCATTTAGTAGCACAGTACATTGAGATCAATAATCACTATGCAGTATTTGAAGTGCTGGTGTTGCCAGTTAATTGTGCACCCAATTGCTTAACATTGTGTACCCAACAAAAAGCAAATAGGGCAATCATTGAAGGTCACAATCGACTAAAGAACCCCAAAAACCCAATAAATGAGCCACTCATTGACTATGAGATGCCCCATTTTTTCTGAAAACAGGAAATTTACTGTCCTCTCCTCTTAACATCTGGGACCTTATTTAGAAATGGTTGGTAAACAACTCCTCTGATTTCTGGAGGAAATCGTAAATCTGGAATAGAATCCACCTCGAGAATTGTCTGTACAATAGTGATGAAATCATCCTATGGAATCAACTCAAGGTTTAAAATTGTTTCTAGAGACAAGATGATTTTTCCCCTTCCACATAACTGTAAATCAGGCAATATATTGCCTTTAAGTACGAGGCCCACCTATCAGCCAACTTAGGGCCATATGTAATATCAACCTGATTGGCGATTCTGAAATAGCGATTTTTTAGGAATCGCTATTTCAGAATCGCAAATAGGGATGTATGTACAAATTCGCAATTTTTTCACGAATTCTTAGAATTCCTTAATAGCGATTCGCAAATTGCGAATTACAATTAAGGAGTACTTTCCCATTCATTTCCATGGGCCAGAAGGCCCATAGGAATGAATGGGAAGTTATTCTCAATTTGCGATTCGCAATTTGAGAATCGCAAATTGAGAATCATTTCAAGGGTGCAGGGGTGTTCAAAGGACACCCTATTGCACCTCTGAAATAAGCATGGGTGCACATATGGCGCACATACAGGCATGTATGTGCGTCACATGGCACGTTGAAAAACGCAAAAATTTGAATGTTTCAAGGAATTCTCAAATTACCACCAACTTGGAGTTGGTGGTAATTTGCGATTCCTTAAGGACAATTTGCATTTTTTTTTTGCTTCATACATTGCATTTAAGGAATCGCAAAATTTGCAATTCCTTAAATGCAATTGCAAAATAAGGAATCGCAAATTTTGCTATTCCTTGTTTTGCACCAGATTTTCCTTCATACATACCATTTGGCAAATTCATATTTGCAAACGCCGAAATTCTGCGAATTTCAGCGTTTGCGAATTTGCTTGATACATATGGCCCTTTGTAGCCTAAAAAAAGGGGTTGCGGCTGAAAGTTCAAGGGCCTGCTGCGGGCGGTGCAGGTAAGAACGGTGGGGCCAAGCTGTGGGGGGGTTTCGACAGACTACCAAGAGGGAAAATTAAATAAATAATTAATTTTCCCTCATCGTCTGTCGAAAGCCCCCACACCGACACTTGGTTACACCACCAGATCGTTCTTACCTGCACAGATTTTGAATAAACAAAGGTGGAAATCAGGAGCTCCATGAAAGAGCAAGCACTAAACCAGTCCTCATCAAGGATCAGGAATGTAGGCTGGATTACATGAGATGAAATTTTCACCATCCTTGTGCTAAATCGTGTCAGGAACAAACGAAAATGCTTCTGTTTAATAAATACCAATTATGTGAGGCGTGATACCAGCCCCTGTCTCACCCGCCCATTCGACTCGGCTCCTCTCTCACGACCCTTCTGACCTAAGGCTTCCATAGTGCCATAAGGGTAAGTAACAGGATCTATGGAAGACCAAAGCTGAGGTTTACTAAGGCTTTGCGCAGTTGCCAATTAATGATAAGTGACACAAATCAAAGAAAACAGTAAATGGCACCAGAGAGCTGCCCTTTTCTCATACCAGATCAATGCATCCTGGGCAGTGTATTTCCTTTTAACCGTCACACTGATTAATGCAGATCATAATCTGCAATCAAAAGGTAAAAAAAAATCAAGAATATATATGTACCAATATCACACAATGCATTGTTAATTATCCTCAAAGTGATCAGTTAAATATAAGGGACATTCAACATTATTTTTTGTTTGGATGAAAAAGACAGTTCAACTTTCTAAACGCAGTTGTCCATAATAATAAGTGTGATACCCAATATTACGTGCATGCATCCTATATATGAAAACAAAGGGACCTCTAACAATACTCTGAACAATACATATTGTTGCTTTTTAATATATTTCTTCTTGAATATATAGTGTTACAAAATGACGATATCAGCTTGATAAATCAAGTATATTCTTAGTACAATAATTGAACAATGGCTAAGATTTAGTATCTATGCTAGGGCCATAAAACTACGTAGCATTTCAGGATTCGAGGAAGTAGCAGAGTCCTTCGTCTAGGCTAACGGCAGCCGGTTTTTAAACAGCATAATCTAGAATTCAGCTGACATAAGTTATGGCTCATGGTAGACACCCCTCAAATGCATGTTCTGTTCTTTTCTGTTAGTATATGACTAGAAATCTAAGCTGTCTTAAACTCTGGTCGTGGCTCATTACAATGAACGGCTACCAGATACCTCTCATCACATTTCCTGAAAATCGCATATTTAAGTGATTTGATCGTACGTTCTGTATATTACTCTTCACTTAGGCACATTGTCATAGAAACCACATAAGTGGTTTTTACAGCTGATCGATGATGTAACGAAATTCCTTACATTGCTGCCTACTCTGTTTTTAATTTATTTTATGAAAGCTCGTACACAGTACATTCTCCACAACAATAACAGCCCTTATGGATTATTCACAAAGGGCCTCATTTACAAGGCCACTGCTCTGCCGGTGTGTCACGGTTATTGACGCATCAGCAGCGCAGTGTGCCTGTCCATATTTACAAGACCACGTAAAGTCACTCTGTGCGATTTTTCATGGCCTTGTACATATGTGTCAGAATCCTATGCCTCCTAGTGGAGGCGTAGGAATGGCGCAACGAGTAGAAATACTTTTATCTCTCCTCATGTATTCCTCTTTCTATGCGTGCTGCATTCTGCAGCACACATAGAAAGAGAGGTGCCATTAATGATTACTTTTGTGCAGGAAGGTGTCCCTTCCTGCACAAAAACAATCAACCCAGACACCCTTGCAACATACAAGGGTGCGTGCACTGGCACACGGCAGCCAATTGTGAGTCAGCAGGGAGGAAAGCACATGGATGCATTGTATTGTTAAACATAAACAAAAAGGAAGGTGCACTCCAATGAAGTCAATGGAACGAAGAATATTTTTTGAGTGTCTCTTCTTTCCCTTTTTCTTCTTTCTTTTTTCTTTTTGCTTTAACCTAATCAATTAATCCCATATTCTTTTCATTAAAAAAATGTGAATGGGATTGATGTTAACTGATGGTGTAAACCAAATTTTAATTCTATCCATTTTAAAGCTGTTTTTCACCTGATTCCCCTGTTATTTACTCTCAAGGGATAACTGGTGTTTTTAAATTTGTATATATCGTAATTATCAGTTTGTGATGTTTATATCTATGTAGTGTTCGTGTTTTCCGGGTCAATTCAGATTTGTTTATGGTTAGCTTTCTTGTATGTATGGGTGTTTTGTTTTCCACTTTTCTATGTATATTTATGTATATATATGTTATAACTTTTACAGCCCTGATGAAGTTCCCGCTGCACTAGGGGAACGAAACGCATTGGCTGTGCTCTTGTTTGCAGAAAACTAACGATTTTGAATAAAGAAGAGACACTCAAAAAAATATTCTTCGTTCCATTGACTTCATTGGAGTGCACCTTCCTTTTTGTTTTTGTATACCAGTTTAATTAATATAACCTTGAGCAGCGGATGTTGGAAGTGGTTGCACCATCTGATATTAAGAACATACGGAACTAATGTGCTTGACCTTGGTCTGCTGGTTTGTGCTTTTGGTATGCAATGTATTGTTGTTCATATAGCGCATCTCTGTGCTTTTAAAATGACGCAGCTCAGTGCAGCAAAATGGCTTGCAACACCAAGATACATAATTTTTTGTAAATGAGGCCCTTAATTTTCATTTGGCCGCATGTTACTGGCATACAGCTTGTCACAATGGGCCTCGTTTACAAGCCCTTATGCCGCCGGTGCATAATTCTTTTTGATGCACCAGCAGCATAATGCGCTTGCCCATATTTACAAGGTCATGCAAAGTCACCCTGAGTGACTTTTCATGGCCTTGTAAATATGGGCTCCTTTCACACATTACTCTGTTTGAAAGAGGTGTTCATCCCATGGGCGATCCCACGCAACATCTATGGAACCTGACACATTCGCAGATTCACAATGATATGTAAACCTGAAAATGCATCAGAATCCTACACTTCCCCAGGGGAACCGTAGAAGTGGTTCAAAGAGGAGAAAAACTTTTATTTCTCCTATTGTTTTCCTCTTTCACTGTATACTGCATTCTGCAGCATACTTAGAAAGAAGAAAAGGCCATCAATGATTGGTGTCCCTTCCTGCACAAAAACAGTAATTCCTGCAACGCCTGCACCCTTGCAACACATCGCAAGGGTGTCTGCGTTGGTGCACGGCTGCTGTTTGTGTGCCATGCAGGGTAGGAGGACCAAAATGGGGCATATCTTGTACTACTGCACATTCCTGCCCTTTTATTTTGATGCACTACAGTGCAGAAGGAAGGCTTACTGCACTCCCGTGCCTCAAAATATAGTAAATGAGGCCCGATGTCTAATTTTTTTCATCCCTCAATCATGTAAATAAAGTTTCAGTAGATGAAAAGATTTTTTAAGACATGATCATTTTACAAAAATTGCCAGTGCTTCTTAATAAAGCCCAACATTTTGCTAATAAGATTCAAATTCTTAGTAAAAAGTATTCCTTGTGTCTCCATATTGCGAGATCCATTTAATCTGCTAACAAAATAATATCTCTTTCGAATTGGCCTTCTTCCTGGATTCCCCGAATTTGTTCCTAGGGTATCTTTTGGCTGCAATTCTCTCCATCACTTCATCAGCCCCCTTCCTACAGGCAGTTTATTAGTACAATTCCTCTTTGCTCTGATGAACATGCCATGGGAATTGGCGTAAATGGTAGCTATCGGACCTTAAATTAGATGTTGTTTCTGGACAAATAAAAGGAAATAATGATCCATTAACAGCCTTAAGGACAGATGTATCAAGCTAAATTGCGATCTCAAACCCTGCAATCCACAGAATTTCAGCATTTGCGATAGCAAAATCGTAGTGTGCAATGTGAGAAAGAAAAAGCCCATTCACAAAATAAGAAATCACAGAAATAGAGTCCATTTATTTTGCAATTTCTTATTTTGCAAATAGGAACTTACTGAGTCCCAAATTGCGACTCTCAATTTGCAAATTCGCAAATAAGGATTCGCAAAGAAATGTATGAAAATTTGCGAATACCTAGAAAATCGCTATTTGCAACTCGCAAATTACCACCAACTCGAAGCAGGTGGTAACCAGGTGCATAGCATTTAAACAAGCCCAGAATACCTCAATATCTTTCACAATTGCAGCCCTGTATGTCATAGCGAGGAGGATGCAGATACAAGCAGCAGCATAGAGAAGGAGGAGGCTACAGGTACGCATATACAGAGTGTGCATTACCCAGTTCCAGCAGACAGAAGAAGAAATACATGATAAGTACAGGCTAGACTCAGCAACTATCCTAGACCTGAAAGGTGACCTACATCCAATCCTGGAGCATCAGACCCACATGACCCTAGCCATTCCAACACATGTGCAGGTCCTGTGTTCACTGCACCTACTTGCATCAGGGAGATACCAGGGGGTGATAGCTGTAGCTGGAGGGGACTTCCAAAGTTGCCTGTCGTGCTTTTTTAATTCTTTCCTAGATGCCATGCTTCAAAGAATGCACCACAACATCAGGATCCCCACTACGCAACAGGAATGGCAGAAGACTAAAATGGATTTCTATCAGATGACACAAATTCCCACATGTCATTGGGTGCATTGAACGGGACACTTGTTGCAATCTGTCTCCCCTCAGCTACTGAGTATGTGTATCAAAACAGGAAATGATTTAATTCCATCTACGTCCAGGTCATTACTGATGTCTTAGCCAAATTTCCAGGAAGTACGCATGACTCTTTCATCTTCAGGCATAGTGGAATCTATACACATCTCACTGGTGGAGAATTTGGAGAAGGATCCCAGCTAGGTAAAAGCGTGGCACCCACTCTGATAGACACCTTGGATGTGTTGAAATTGGCCTGCGATTAATGTATTTTTCCTTTCTTATGTAGGTGACAGCAGAAATGCGGTGCGTTCATTTATACTCACCCCATATCTCAACCTAACTACCCCAAATGAGCAGAGAAACAATGCCGTCCATAAGTCGATGCGCAATGGGGTGAAGCGGACATTTGGACTGCCGAAGAGTGGGTTCCGCTGCCTCCACAAATTTGGAGGTGCACGGCAGTACTGCCCAGAGACATACTGTAAAATCATTGCTAAATGTGCCATGCTACACAACCTGGCTACCAAAAACGGAAGCCCATTCGACATCACAGATACTGACTCAGAGGATGATGAAGAACCACGGCCAACTCGCAGAGCAGCAAGTGGTGTAGGTGCCACAGATTGGAGAAACAGACATGATAAGATCACACACAACCATTTCCAAGTGAGTAATGAGACAAAGCTAATGATGACTTTAGCAGAACTGTGTTTTATTGACCTTGACATCTGTGTGCCTTGAGTTGCACATCATGGCATATTATACTCCATGCACATTTACAATCCTTTTACTGGTCTCTCCTGGGTTACCTCACCCATTTGCAAGTCTCTCCACAGTATTAACTATTTCTTGCCAGTGCAAACGAAAGCAGGTCTACAGACGCCACAAATACGCTAGTAATAGACAGACCGCAAGATTCCAATAGGAACAAGCTTTTGGGAAATAAATAATCGGCTGCCGTTCCTGCTTGAATGCATGGTATCTTTGAGGCATAATCACACAATAGATATATTTTTTAATAGAAACAGCCACCTCCGAATGAAATTGTACATCCAAAGAGTTGACCCTTGAAGTTTAAGCACAAAATCTTACATTTGTGAGCTACCATTACAGGCTGACGATCGAGCCAATAGAGAATGTAGATTTCCTTCAATAAGGAGTAGAATTGATTTAACCTTGTCTGAAGACTGTTAGTCTCAATTAAACATTGACCTTGGCGACGGGAAGCTACATATCCAAGTGCTTCAGGATTTATTTTAAGTTGCAACTATATAAGTGTGACTTTAATAGTGTCTCGATTCACTTTCTCTTGATAAAGATGGAATATTAACATTAGTCCATCAAAACGCGACAATGCAATATCCACATAATTCGTGAAAGCCACAGGATCTGTAGACAATACAAGAATTTATCTTTTAGCAGATTCCAGGATAAATGTTTTCAAAACGAATGCGTGAAATTGAATGACAAAGTGTACTGTCTGGTTTGTTTCTCTCTTTATTTCTAAGGTATATTTTTTCCTTACTGTGTAAGGATACTGTGAGTGTATCAAGTGCTTTGGATGTATTGTGTTTTTCTTATTTTAACAACTTCATGTATAGAAAATTAGGAATTGTCTTTTATTGCATTGAACATCCTGTTAATTTTATATAATTAAATGTGCGCCTTTTTCTAATCTTTGCTATGCGTTTTCCTTTTTACTGAGTTTATTTTATCCACTTGTATTTATTGGTGAATGGTGAGGTGAATGTTGTGTTCCTGCCTCTATCCTAGGATGTAGGTACCAAGAGGAATTCTAGTAAACCTGTGGCAGCTATGTTTGCTGTCTGGAGCTGGTCAACAGCATTGGTGACCTGCACCAACACCCTTGCAACATCCTGGCTACAGTGGGCCATTTCCACCTGCATGGAAACGATGCATCTGCTTAGGACAGTTGTGGCATTGCAGAGGCAGTTGACCGCCTTTGTGTACCCATTCATGCAGCTGAATGGTATACAACCGTTACCACGCATCTTTTACCATGAAATACTGTTACAACAAAACTATTACAACCCAAGTGTATTTACAACGCATGTATTTACAACGCATTACACTACAATGCAGATACTATTACAACGCATACCATTACAACGTAAGTATAGGTAAGTTTATCTTTTTTTTAAAAACATTTATTAGGGGTATTGGGTTATGGGGTACAGGGGTATTTTAGGGTTCAGGGCTAGGTTTGGATTATGGGGTACAGGGGTATTTTTAGGGTTCAGGGCTGGGTTTGGGTTTTGGGTACAGGGGTATTTTTAGGGTTCAGGGCTGGGTTTGGGTTATGGGGTACAGGGGTAATTTTAGGGTTCAGGGCTGGGTTTGGGTTTTGGGGTACAGGGGTATTTTTAGGGTTCAGGGCTAGGTTTGGGTTTTGGGGTACAGGGGTATTTTTAGGGTTCAGGGCTAGGGTTGGGTTATGGGGTACAGGGGTATTTTTAGGGTTCAGGGCTGGGTTTGGGTTTTGGGGTACAGGTAGGCATGGGCGGAAAATCCGTTCCGCTCGCGGATTTTGCGGATTTTCGGGAAATCCGCAATCCGCGAGATTCGCGAATCTCCCGCAAAATCCGCAAATCCGCGAGCAGCGGATTTTGCTCGCACTGCTCGCACTGTTCGCGTGAGTTCGCGTGAGTTCGCGCCCCGCGAATAAGTGCAAAATTGCAGAAATACGATCTTAGCAAAACTGAAAGTAACTACTTACCAGGTTCAAAAGTTCAGGCTCATCATTAGTAGCCATTTCCTGTAGTGCTTCCTGAGGGGCCCCTCCAGAGTTCAGTTGCCAGTTGAAACTATTATGTGACCCTGCTCTGAACCTCAGAATAGTTACACATATGCCACAAAGGTCCTGAATTACAGCTAAGGGAGACAAGCAGGAGCCAGGCTGGAAGTTAAAATCCATTAATCAGCCCCTAATTCATTATTGTCAGTTGGGGCAGGGCAGGTGTTGTAACTAATTTTGCAACAATGAAAGCACTTAGCAAGTGCAAAAGATCACTAATCAGGGCGCACTAAGGAAGCAGGTGCCAGCTAAAAAAATATTCTGTGACACATTAATCAGCCCCAAATTAATTCAGGTCACTTGAGGCAGGGAAGGTGTGCTTTGCTTTGCCGAAAATAATGTACACTGGACAACCAGAGGGTGTGGTGATGAAACAGAATGTGGCATGGGTGGGCCAGAGGGTGGTATGAGTAGTCAGAGAGTGGCAGTGGTGACAGAGAGTGGCAGTGATGAAGAAGAGTGTCCCAAACAGGCTGGACACGTAGAAACAACAAGTTCGCGAAACTTGCGACCCGACAGGTAAGTTCGCAATTTGCGAAAGTGTACAAAACCCTCGCGAACTGGCAGAAACACGGGCGAACACAAAAAAAAAAAAATCCGCAAATTCGCGGGAATTCGCGGATTTTGCGGATTGCGAATCCGCAAATCCGCAAAATTCGCGAACGCGAGATCCGCAAAATTCGCTCATGCTTAGGTACAGGGGTATTTTTAGGGTTTAGGGCTGGGTTTGGGTTTTGGGGTACAGGGGTATTTTAGGGTTCATGGCTAGGTTTGGGTTATGGGGTACAGGGGTATTTTTTGGGTTCAGGGCTGGGTTTGGATTTTGGGGTACAGGGGTATTTTTAGGGTTTAGGGCTGGGTTTGGGTTTTGGGGTACAGGGGTATTTTTAGGGTTCAGGGTAGGTTTGGGTTTTGGGGTATAGGGGTATTTTTAACATATATATTTACAAATTCTTAAATAAAAATTAATATAATTAATTAAAATATTTAAATAATTTTTAGTTACATTATTTTAAAATGTTATATACTTACCTACACTTACGTTGTAAAGGTATGCGTTGTAATAGTATCTGTGTTGTAGTGTAATGCGTTGTAAAGCCATTTGTTGTAAAGGGTCCTGCGTTGTAAAAATTGCGTGGTAATGGTATGCGTGGTAAAAGTATGCGTGCTAACATCATACATCCTACAGTCACGTCCTTCATGCTTTCTGTATTTGCCCTCTGACACTCGGCAACTGTGTTGTTAAGGTCAGGTATGCCCTCCTTGATATCCCTTGTGTTGTGATTCAGGGACACCAGCTGCCATTGCATTGATTTCATGCTTCAAAATTGCAGCTGCTGCACCTTGACCATGGTACACTCAAGGCCAGAGAAGAGAGTGAATTCCTCCCCCTGTTTAGCAACACATTGTGGCCTTGCTTTGCGTCTGAGGCTACTATTGCTACTGCGCTGCACAGGATACTGACAAATTGGATGCTGTACTGGTGCTTCAGTCATGGACTGGGGATCTTCCTGTCTCTCTTACACTCCTCCCCCCATCTCCTGTATTGGTGCCACAGAGTACCTGCTTGTAAGCATGGGCGAATTTTGCGAATCTCGCGTTCGCGAATTTTGCGGATTTGCGAACTCGTAATTCGCAAAATCTGCGAATTCTCGCGAATTTGCGGATTTTTTTTGTGTGTTCGCGCGGGTTTCTGCCAGTTCGCGAGGGTTTTGTACAATTTCGCAAACGCGAACTTACCTGTCGGGTCGCAAGTTTCGCGAACTTGTTGTTTCTACGTGTCCAGCCTGTTTGGGACACTCTTCTTCATCACTGCCACTCTCTGTCACCACTGCCACTCTCTGACTACTCATGCCACCCTCTGGCCCACCCATGCCACCCTCTGTTTCATCACAGCACCCTCTGGTTGTCCAGTCAGTGTACATTATTGTGGCAAAGTAAGCACACCTTCTCTGCCTCAAGTGACCTGAATTAATTTGGGGCTGATTAATGTGTCACAGAATATTTTTTTAGCTGGCACCTGCTTCCTTAGTGCTTCCTGATTAGTGATCTTTTTCACTTGCTAAGTGCTTTCATTGTTGCAAAATTAGTTACAACACCTGCCCTGCCCCAACTGACAATAATGAATTAGGGGCTGATTAATGGATTTGAACTTCCAGCCTGGCTCCTGCTTGTCTCCCTTAGCTGTAATTCAGGACCTTTGTGGCATATGTGTAACTATTCTGAGGTTCAGAGCAGGGTCACATAATAGTTGCAACTGGCAACTGAACTCTGGAGGGGCCCCTCAGGAAGCACTACAGGAAATGGCTACTAATGATGAGCCTGAACTTTTGAACCTGGTAAGTAGTTTCAGTTTTGCTAAGATCGTATTTCTGCAATTTTGCGCTTATTCGCGGGGCGCGAAGTTGTACTGGGAAGCCGCGAACTCACGCGAACAGTGCGAGCAAGCCATAAAATTCGCTGCTCGCGGATTTGCGGATTTTGCGGGAGATTCGCGAATCTCGCGGATTGCGAATTTACCGAAAATCCGCAAAATCCGCGAGCGAAACGGATTTTCCGCCCATGCTTACCTGCTTGGTCTTGGTGCAGGTGTTGTTTGTGTGCCTGTGTGAGACTCTTCCTCCCCTGCATGTTGTTGTTGCTCAGGTGCCTCTTCTATTTGGCTGTCTTCTGCCTGTGGCGCAGGTTTACCTGTGAATACAAGAGAACTATTTACTGTGTGTCCTTATTTCATTTTCCTTTCATTAAATGTACATGCATTGTTATTCCCACTAAATGTACTTAACTTGCATATTGAGTGGTGTGAGTACACTGCGGATATGTTTCCCTGAGTCACTGCTTTGCTATCCAATGTCATCTCTCATGATGCATTGCTGGGTGTTAATAAAATGTGGACTGGAGTGGCTATCTAACTGGCTCATTGGGTAATTTTGGATTAGGGATTTAAGAGGGTGATGGCTCAGGACAAAATTTGCATGCATCTTACCTTGTCTGGTATTGTCTGTGGCTGAGTTGTCCACATCTCCTATGCCAATTATGCTCTCAGGCTGGAGGGTGGACTCCACCATGTCCTCCAGGGGTGCTGTCGCTGCCTCTGGGGATGGTCCTCTACCTGTTTTTTTGTCGTACTATCGCTTCTTCAGGTCCTCAATGGAGCGCTGAGTGAACCCAATTGCATTCACTTTGGCTTGTATTTCCAGCTAGATCTTCCTCTTCTAAGATTCTGGGATGTGCAGAGACTTTTTTCCCGAAGAGTTGCTCATGGCTTTCCACCATTTTCTCTATGAGGACCTGCAACTCCTTTTTGCTAACTTTATGTTTTCTTTTCCTTGCTACAGGCTCCTTTCCCTTGTGTGTCCATTCTATCAGTTTGTGCCTGTCTAAGCACTCCTGTTCTGCTCCTGAAGGTGTGCTCCTGCTCTCAGCCTCTCCCACAGCCTCAGGCACTCTGAAACAGCATGGGCGGGGTCACTTCCTTCTTGTGATGTCATCAAACTGCACTTGAATCGCAGATTCACTAAATTGCGATTTTTTTAATTTGCAAACTAGTAAATACCGATACTGTAATTGCAATTTGGTATTTATATTTATGAATTTTGAGGAATCGCAAATAATAGTGATTTTTTATATTACATTGTGATCTGCGATTCCTATATAGCGATTCAGTAAAAATCGCTATTTGGGAATCACCAATTTTTGTTTTTTATACATCTGGCCCTTAATCCTTAGACCTAATCATTGTATACTGCCAAGGGGTAAACTGCTTGCAAATTTAAAACCACAAGGACTGTTATTCAGTTGAGCAATATGCTCGGTCAATAATTATTTTGTGCCACTCCAGATAACCTTCATCTGTATTGGATCAAAGGTTGTATACAGTCCTATCTCTACAGGGCCAATGATCAAGCACATGTATGTTCAACATTCCTCCTCATGGCGTTTTCATAAGGGGGGGGTGGCAAAGCCCACTGGATTTCTTAATGAAAAGGGGTGAGTGAAGGAAATCTATCACTCTATCCACTTCTTCATTCTCTAAGACAGTGTAAAGTAATAACTAGGATGCATAAGAGATAAAACAAAAAAGTTTAGCGTAGATGCACTACTTCCAAGATGGAGGCAAATATATCATTGAATATGGCACTTGATAAAGAATTATATTTTTACTTATCAATAAATACTGTACCTAGTAAACCTTGTTACTGCCTCTCTTTCACTATTATCTGGGTTTAGTGCACTGCGCAAAAGGGCCCTCATTTACAATATTTTGACGCACAGCAGTGCAGCATGCCTTCATGCTACACTGCACTGCTGTGCATCATAATAAAAGGGCAGGAATGTGCCACATCTACAAGATATGGCGCATTCCTGTCTTTCTCTCCTTGCCTGGTGCAAAATGAGCAGCTGTGCGCCAATGCAGACTCTGTTGTGTCAAGTTGCAAGGGTGCCTGCGTGTGGGGATGATTGTTTTTGTGTACGAAGGGACACCTCCCCGCACAAAAACAATACTTGATGGTATTTTCCTCTTTCTATGCATGCTGCAGAATGCAGCATGCTTAGAAAGAGGAAAAAAGAAGAGAAATTAAAGTATTTCTCCACATAGTGCCACTCCTACACCTCCCCTGGGGAAGCGTAGAAGTCTGATGCATTTCCACCTTTACAAAATGTTGTAAATCTGTGGATGTGTCAGGTTCTATGATTGTCCCACATGGTGACTTTACGCGGCCTTGTAAATATGGACAAGCTCATTAGGCTGTCGATGCACCAAAAAAAAGAGACCCACTGGCGGCGCGATGGGCTTTTAAATGAGGCTCAAGAGGTGAAATGCTTCTACAAGCAGCACTGGTTTTTTATTAAACACAATGATAGAAGTGGAAGTTCAGCACCGTAATTACTTCACAAATCTGACCTCCACAAAATTGACCTTAGTAAAATAATAAAATACAACTACTTCAGTGAATTTGGAACTGCAAACTAACTTTGAAAAAATTCATAGACAAAGATAAAAGCAGGTTTTCAAACCTCGATGTAATCATATCCAGTCCCAAGGCAGAGCTTCGGGGCTTCCATTGGTGTCTGCTAAATGTCAGATTGACCATAGGCTATTGTTCTTCAGAATGTTTCACCATTAGTATAGTGTATGAACTTGTGTAAGCGGGTGCAGGAAAAAAGTAACAACAATGATGATAGCTTAATTTTTAGAGATTGCACGATGCACAGATACTTTTTTACTGCTGAAAGTTATGGATGTTAAATATTAACATAAAAAAGGCAAATGGTGGGGGCGTGGCCAATGGGCCAAGATAGTGGATGAGGCAGCCTAAAGCTCTGCAATGATTTTCCATTATCAGCCATAATCCTTGCATAATCAGGTTCCTGGCTGGCCATCCGGTGTCCGGAGTGTTTCCTGTCACCTCTAGCGAAGTGCTGGTCGTTGTGGATGTGCTGCTTGCCCGACGGCCACTGATCTGCACTGCGACCCCTGTGCCTCAGTGTGGCTCTGGATCGCACTGTCGCATTCTCCCTGGGAGCTGTGACCTGTTGCTCCCCAACTGCTGCCACTGCGGAGGTTGCTGAGGCTGGTGGAGTGTGGTGGACACTGCGGGTCTTCCACGTTTCCGTGGCTCCAAAGGGCTGCGCATCTGGGTCTGGCAGACAAGATCTTCTGTGGCCCCCGGCCTGGGAGGGCCTAATATGTGATGTCTGTGAATGAGGCAGTGGAGCCTGACCAAGTTGGTGGCACTGGTGGGGGATGTTCCTTGGCCTGACTGTTGGCTCCTGGCACTGGCAGATGCTCCCTGTGGGGAGAGGCTGACAAGCACAAGGTGCGCGTTCCTGGCATTGAGCCTCCCCTATGCTCTCTCTACTATCCCGATATTTGGGGGCAGCCTGGCGGCCCACTCTGCACAACTACACTGGTGCTGGCCCGGCAGTCGGGTCGGCCCTAGGCCAGCTGCCACTTACCTGTAGCATATTGTGGAGACCCTGCATGAGTCGCGGTGGCCTAGGGGCCAACTCCAGCCCTGGCTGCTGACTGAGCTCTCTCCTCCTGGAGCAGTCAAAATTGCAGGACTCCGAGCGTGTGGTCTCTAACTCTGTCTGAATGCCGCCTGCAGCCGCGTGATCTGCCCTGCACAACTGCAATGGCCAGGGTGTCGGGTCAGGCCCAGACCAGCTGCCACCCACCTATGGTGTAATACAGAGGCCCTGAGAGAGTGTGAAGGGTGCGCCGGCTCAGCATGGGGACTGCATCAGTCCTAGGCTGGGTGCTGGAAAAAGAATCAAAGTGGGGTTGTGCCCAACCTGGAGCAGGGACTTCCTTTATGGCCCGGGGCCCAGCTCGGGCCTGGGCTGCTGACAGGGGTCTCTTCTCACTTAGTGCCTGAAATTGCAAGGCTTGGGGTGCAATGCCCTCAACTTTGACTGGCCACCATCTTCATCCGGGGATCGACTTGGGCCCGGGTGATAATGGTGGTCTGGGAGGGTCCGACAGCAATCCGTTTGTGACACTCAAGTCCCCAGCGTGTGACCCCAAGCACTGAACTGTGAACCCACTAGAGATCTACCGCTGCTGGTTCTGCTGGGTGGTGAGCAGGGGGGCGCGGTGCAGTCTCTGGCCATTGGTGAGAACATTGTACTGCAGTGATGGACCAGTCAATGCACATTATCTTGTGCTACCCACACATTGTCTCGCATGGGCAAGAGGTCTGTTCCTACAGTCATTCTGCACTGAGACAACCCCAAACTTGTTACCTGGGGCTGGAGCAGAGTCGTACGGGTTCTCTGTGCTGGTTCATAGGGGATTGGCGGGGAGGAGTTGCCAATTTTGCAATAGTGGACCATAAGACAACAAGCTAACCGTCCTCTTTTTTCTCCTCCCCAAACCCCCAACTTGAGCCCAGCCCTCTACACTATACCGGTGTTTCCTGACCGATATATCAGAATGGGACCCTTTTGTCAGGTTATCACCATTGTGGGATCCACATGCGCATAACGCACATCTGATGCCTAGGTAACCCCCAAATGAAATGACAGTGGTTGCCGAACTGTAAGTGCTCTGACTAGACAAGCAAACTGCAGACCTATACGGACAGCACCGGTCCCTTTCCTAGTGACTTGTCCCAAAAGGCATAGCCATCGCTAGCAGCAGAGTACACAAACACATCACAAGACCTCTGTTCTCTTGCCGAATGCCCACGGCGCAACAGTTGGTCATGGAACGTCTCCTGCCCAAACCGGGGGGACCATACAGGACCCGGGGAAACATCCAGATTGTGATCTGCACTGCCACTCCACACAAATAGACATGGCACTGAATGAAAAGTTGGACAGTGTGCTGTTCATGGTGGAAAAAATTGGGGCCTCCCTGGAGAGCATCTCTTGAAAGCAAAATAGATAAAGTTAAAAAGAACTTTAACCACCTGTGGGCGGATCAGTTTAAATTGGCCGACAAACAACATGAAACCGAGAGGCAGAACTACAGCTGCTTGCTCTGGAAAGTGCCACCAGGCTGCAGGCACTGCTTCCTACAAACCCCAATAGGTATTCAGAGATATTCAGAGATATGCCACAGGTTGATAGGTGGGTTCCCCTGTAAGGTTAACTGATTAGAGAGCATTGAGGGATAAAAATACAAAAAATGTTAAATCCTGTTTCCACATATAATCGTTATTTTTGAGTGGCTTGGAATGGCGAAGGAACAACTAGACCATATGAGAGCTGGAGATAGAGTGGGGTAAGTCAGATTTCTGATATGGAATGCAATTGAACTCAGCACTATGAGGAAGCAAGATCAGTATGTCAATATTTGATGGATAGTTTGGCGCAGGTACTAATTTTGCTGGAAACTTATCTCACCATACTGAATGTGAGGCTTTCAATCGTAAATAGGGGTTGGTTTACCAGATGAGCCGTACAGATCATACAATAGGGTCTAAGGTGGTGGCAATCATCCTTAGGAAGAATGCAGGAATTAACAATAGAGTTACTGGATCATAAAACAGACTCCTTCTGGTGATAGATAACTGGGAAACCTGCTTATACGCAGGGGATTTTCACCTGTTTGGGATTTTATTATCTGAATTATGATGATGTATCACAACTTAAAAACATGGCAGCTATCCCACTCCCATCTTTATGGGGGACTTTATTGTCTTACTGAATGAGTAATTAGATAAGTCTTCAGAAGGATGAGTAATGATTAACTCTAGAATAGGGATAGCTCTGAGGAAGTTTATACAATACTGTGGGTTTTGTGATATCTGGAGCAGGGCGAAAAGATGGCTTATATTCTTTAGCAAGATATATGAACATTTTTCTAGAATCAACTACTTCCTAGTCAATTACACTGAAGTAACTGGTATTCTTATCTATATTTTTACCCTATCCATTCCCCAGAATCCTCTGACAGGTCGACTGGACCTTTTTGTCTGCTAAGAAGTGTAGAGGGGAGGTTTCCAACTCATCATTAAAACAGCTTTGTAAATCAGCAATAAAATCCAAGTTAAAGAACCACTGACTACGAACTAAAGTTTTTTGAACTTATTACAAAGCCAAAAATAATTGGACATTATTTACAGTTTTTCAAAGACAACCCTAACCCTTCTCCGTCCTCTATGAGAAGCCCCTAAATTTCTTCTTCTTCCACTCGGACCTAGGTTGTCAAACTTAATTTATTTACAGAAAAGTCTCATTCATCCACAATAAGATTTGTTCCAACCGCCTCTAACACATATTCTAAAAGTTCAAAACGAAGAACGATAGCTTCATGAGATGGTATTTCAGGACCAAACATAGGAAAGATCAGTCTACTCAAAATCAGATGGCGAATTCTGCTCAGTATCGGTGGATTCGGGACTGTGATAGTCAGTACACCTTCAATTTCAAGTCGTGGACCACTTTCACAGCAACTTCCCCTTTTAGAGTCTGTTTCGGAGTCGCTGCCGTTGTACCCCTCCTCAGCTTGTTCTAGTGAGCAACCAGCTGCCTCAGACACCCTCACAGCTTGGCTTGACCCCTCCTGTGGTCCTGCCACATCAGCTGGCTTTTCATTCGGGAGAGGAGCTGTTTCTTCCAAGGGTGCTGAAACTCGACAGGTATGGGAAGCATGTATCCAGTTCGGCAGCCCCCCACACTTCACAGCAGTGTTCGTGACTAGGATGACTTGGTAAGGGCCTCTCCTCCAAACATTCAAGCAGCTTTTTCACACGTGCTTCCAAACCAACACCTAGTCCCCCGGACTCAGGTCGTGACAGAGATTTCTGGATACTGGGACCTCAGCAGCCTGCACCTGATGAGACACAGAACGTACATCAGCGAGTCCTTTGCAATAATCAAAGATCAGATCATCTGTGATATTAATCTGGGCCGCTGCTGGCACCGCTGGCAACCTCATAACCCTTCCAATCAGCACTTCATGAGGGGAAATACCTGTTGTCCTGTCTGGGGTTCTGCGAAAAGTCATCAACACCAAGGGAAAAGCATCCAGCCACTTCAGAGACATAGATGAATACACTTTCGCCATTCAAGCTTTTAGAGTCCCATTGATGTGCTCCACTATTCCAGAAGCCTCTGGATGATAACTACAATAGAGTCTCTGATCAAAATTCAGTGCTGTGCAAAGCATCTTCATGATTGCACTATTAAAATGTGTTCCTCTGTCCGATTCGAAAGAGGTCGGAATTCCGAATCGAGGGACAAGCTCCATCAACAACAGCTTGGGTACTGTAAGTGTGTCGCACCTGCGGGTCGGGTATGCCTCCACCCACCTTGAAAACACTCACACCACTACCAATATGTACCTCAAGCCAATTGCATTCGATTGAAGGGCCCCTCCTGACCTCCCAATGTGACTCATGGTAACTGCAGTCCTCTCTCTGACATTCATTTGTTGGCACGTAACACATCTCTGACACACAGCTTCTGTAACCGCACAAAACAGTGGATTGTACCATGTCTGTCGGAAAACTCGCACAATCGCATCTCTTGCTAAATTCACTGCGCCATGTATCTGTCTTGCCATCAGACTCAGCAACTCATCCGGCAACACCGCTCTTCCATCACCAGAGACCCAAATGTCCACATCCCCTTTCTCGCAGCCTGAATTGATCCACATATTCTTCTTGTGGTATGACACATGTTCTTGCAAACACTTGAGCTCATCCCAAGTATCTGCCATGGCCAGCATCACGTTCAAATCGGTTCTTTCTTTGCCCCCTACAACATGGTTCTCAGTGAAGATCTAACCTTGTTCGGCACAAAATCGTGCAACTTCGTCCGCATAGCGGTTTCCGAGTGACACGAAAGCTGTCCCTTTTCCATGAGCCGTGCACTTCACAACAGAAATTTCTTTGGGACTTTGTAAGGCCTCTAGAAGCAACCTCACAAACTCTCCATTGCAGATGGGTGATCCTGACGATGTCATGTAACCTCTCTGGGACCATAACTGTCCGAAGTCATGAACCACACCGAACCCATATTGGCTGTCAGTGTAGATGGTAATCCGAATCTGATCTGATGCTATGCAGGCACGAGTCAAAGCAATAATCTCAGCCACCTGAGCGGAGTATACTCCTTCCAGGTACGCAGCTTCAACTACTCCGGTAATGGTACATACAGCAAATGCTGCTCAAAATTGACCAACACTGTCCCTTAAACATGAACCATCAGGGTCAACCAATGGTTCAGCAACAATGTCAGTTCTCGGTTTGGTGCAAAGTTCAGTCACATCAAGACAATCGTGGTCCGCACAATCTTCATCAAGTGTGTTTGGCAACGGCATCAAGGTAGCAGGATTCAAAACAGAACACATCTTATGGGTCACGTTTTCCTCAGCAAGTATGACCTGCTTGTAGCGTGTGAGCCTATTGTTTGTCAGGTGCTGTGTCTTGGGCCCGGTCATCAAGAGTTCAACAGAATGTGGTACATAAACAGTAAGCTGATGACCCATGACAATGCTTTCACATCTTTCAATGCTTACACCTGTTGCAGCAACGGATTTGAGACATCCGGGCAATGCTGAAGCTGCTGGATCTAAAGTACCTGAGAAGTAGGCAACTGGTCTACGGACACCTCCATGATCTTCTACTAGTACTGCTAAAGCGCAGCCTTCTCGTTCACAGCAGAATAGTGAAAAAGGCATATTGTAATCAGGCATTCGCAGTGCCGGAGCACAACAGAGATCCTCTTGCAACAAAAGGAAAGCCTTCATACATTTGTTGTCCCATGGCACCGGATCACTCACATCCTTGTGTGTCAGTCTCTGCAAAGGCTTCACCTTCAAGGAGAAGTTGGCAATCCACTGGCGACAGTAGCCAACCATCCCTAGGAACATTCTAACCTCTCTCTGAGGAATAGGCACCATCATGCCCATTATCGCCTCTATCCTGTCAGGTGACACCTTCCTCTTGCATTTTTTTATTCGGTGACCCAAGTACTGCACCTCATTCAAACAGTACTGTAATTTGTTTGGCAAAACCTTGTGTCCATTCTCTGCCAAATGATTCAGTAAGGCAATGGTATCAATCCTGCATGCATCCTCAGTCTCTGACGCTACAAGGAGGTCGTTAATGTACTATACGAGAACAGAGTTATGTGGCGGTACAAGACTCTCAAGATTCTTCTTCAAGATCTGATTAAAGATCAATGGACTCTCTGTGTATCCCTGAGGGATACAACACCATGTTAAGACTCGGGTTTCCAGCTTAAAAGCAAAAAAGAAATTGTCTGTCTTCATGCAGAGGGATCAAGAAGAAAGCCTGACACAGATCAATCACGGTAAACCACTCCGCTTGACACGGAATCTGAAATAGTATGACAGATGGATTTGGAACCACTGGAAAACAGGGAACAACTATATTGTTGATATGGCGCAGATCCTGTACAATCCTGAACTTCCCACTCGGTTTCTGCAATACCATAATAGGCGAGTTACATGGACTGACCATTACTTCTTTCAGAATTCCTTGCTTAATCATGTACTCCATCACAGGCTTTATCCCTGCAATTGTTTCTGAAGTCAAATTGTATTAAGCCGTTCTTGGGAATTCAGCATTCTGCTTAACCTGAATCTTAACTGGTTCAACTCCTTTGATCAATCCTATATCCTCTCCAGTAAAGTCCCACACTTCCTGCGAGACTGAATCTCTCAAGTCAAGTGGAAGCTCTTCCACTGTCCAAATAGGGTACATCTCTATACAAACATGCTGCTTTGCGACCTTAAAGGTAGCATCATCATCATTCTTTTGCAGTTCCACTCCTTTGGGAGTACAATAGATGGTACAATTAAGCTTACACAAGAGATCCCTCCCAAGTAAACAAACAGGACTCGAGTCGCACACCACAAACTGATGTCTGTCACAAAATAATCCTATTTTCACAGGAATCGGTTCTGTTAGGGATTCGTCATATTCCTATTTGCAACACCTAAAACTTGGATTGTCTGTCCCGAGAGGGGGAGGTTGGGGACTACTACAGATCTCACAGTAGAAAGGGTGGCACCAGTATGAACCAGAAAGGTGGTGGGGTGACCAACATCATCCTCTTCCACAAATGGTCCCCTCTGGTCTACCTCCGAAACTGCCCGAGTGCAGTCTTCCTCCCCTCTCAGGCACCGTCATGCCTACGGGTCTAAATAACAATCATCACTCTCATCAAAAAGAGGCATCTACTGTTATGTTATGTCCAAGTACCTGACGAGATCCGTTGTGGCTGGGGAACCTGTACTCGCAGAGCCGAAATACTCCCTTTGACAGTTTGGCTTTGACACAGTCGTTGTCACCTGAGGCACCTGTACCTGCTCTACCTCTTCCTCCTGCTGGGCCTGATTTGCAGGATTCAATGTTCACTCGCGTCTCCAGTCTCCAATCTGATGAGACTGGTGGCAGGCAGTAGTCCTTTTCAACGTGGCTAGGTCTACTCTCGGCCTAAAATCCTAAACATTTACATTTGTCTTGTTCTGACCATTCTGCTTCCTTCCCAGCATACCTCCTTCCTACTGCACCTGACCTTTGTCAGCCACCTGCATCTGGACCAACATCAACTTGTCTTTAAGCTTTTTGTTTTTCGAGTCTATTTCATCACTGCAGTACCTAGCATACCTCAAGATTTCATCCAACGGCTTTTTCTGCCAACAAATCAAATGCTGCTTGATCATAAGGCAGATATCGGGCCTCAATCCCAAAACAAACTTCAAACAAACTGTCCCATATCCTTAGGATCGATTACATCCAACCCACTGTACTGCTTAAAGACTTGCAATAGTCTTTCGTAATATTCATGCACTGTTTCTTTTGGTTCCTGAACCGTCCAATCGATCTTTACCCAAACAACATCCTGTGGGGATACCTTAGATTTTAGCCATGTGATCACCTGTTCATATTTTTAGATAGCCCAAGGCGATGGCCCATTTGTTACAACGTTTCGGTCTGGTTCAGCCGTGGGCCATTCAATCACAACCTTACATGCAACCCAAAAATCTCCTGGAAACACAATGTTAAACAAGGTGTTCAAATTGATCCACAACACCTTAGAGATCTTAACAAACCTCTCAACCTGCTTGTACCACTCAACTGGGTTCTCTCTCAACTTTGGAAAATCGTTTGTGAATGCTGCCAAATCTCCTAGACTCCAAGACACATGCACGTATGCTTCATTTGCCACTTCCCGTAAAGGGTATGCCCCAATTTCTGCCATTCCCCTTCCTGGATTGGGTGTCTCTACCACACTCCTTCTGACACTCCTTTTCTTTGACCACCATTCTTCCCATTTGTGGAGTCTGCTCCAGGCTCGCATTCCTATAATCAGCTCTTTAATGTGGGTCTTTAAGTCAAGATCCCTCATCTCTTCTAGGTCTTGATCAGTGTATTACAACCTATGTTTTCCCTGCAACATTTTTGTCCTGGACAAATACACATCATATTTATTTACCAATTCAGTCAATTTCTTATGTGCCGACCTTGCTTTGTGAGTCACATCCTTCGCTACAAACAGCAACTCATCTGGCTCATAGAGTTCCACTCTCTCTAAGGGTAAATTACCCTCAATTATCTCATCCACTTCAGCTTTTAATCGCATTACGTCTGGCCTTTTTGCTTTCACTGCTGCTGACAGGGTAACTCTACTAGATACACCACTCAATTCCCTGCAAGAACTGTCCTGTTCTCTGCACCTGTTTGCTTTGGGCGTTTCTCTAAAACCCATCCTGTTCTCCGCACTACCATGGTCCGACTCCCATGGTTCCAATCCTCTCTTGGCCCCTCGCTTTGAGCCCCTCAACAGTCTCCCATGTTCTTAAATCTGGCCTCCATTCACTAAGAAATTTTTGTCTGGGCCCCCTCAGATCCATCAGTCCTCTGGACGAATCTGCAGTAGCCGGGAAAGGAGTACTCAATTCCACAGGCCTTGGCATTTGGCCCAACCCACCCAGAACACTGTTCCTCACATCGCTGATGCTCCCTTCCATTCCCATATGTGATAAGGTTCCATTTCTCACCGGCTCTGGATTGTACACTGACACTATGGGACCAATGGTAACTGGTACCTTAAGGGATTCCGGCAACCTCTGAGAACTAATGCCTCCTACATTCTACATCTCCCCTGTCGAGAGCTTTCCCACTACTTCCGTACTAGGTGGAACTTGTTGTTCATCATCAACTCCTAATATCAGGGCTGACTTCACTCCTTCTGACTCTGGATTGTATGGAGGTGGTCTCTCTGAAAACATCCTTTCTATCATGCTATCATCTGTGTCACTGTTGTCTTCTTCAGCATTCTTTTTCTGGCCGTCCCCTGTCTTTACCAACAGCGTATACAACCTGTCCCCCTCAATAGTCTGTACTCTCCATCTCTTTGCCAATGCATCCCACCTCGCATCCTGAATGACCGTTTTACTCTTTCCTGCCTCCTGTCCCTGTTTCTCTCGTGTGCCGCCCTAATCCACGCATTCAGTGCTTCAAACTGTGTTGGTCTAGGTAAAGGATGCAAAGAAGCCATAATCGATTTCAACTGATATAACACTTCCAATCTAAAAGTTTGTATCTGGGAAAAGTCAATTCTTCAATACATCAGTCATCTTAGCCCAATTTTCAAGCCACAATATAGTATGTAACCCTATATTTGTAGCCATATAATGAGCCGGAGTATCCTCGGGTGGAGCCTCTTCTTCCTCCCTGGGGTTCTAATTTCTTTTCTCTTTTAAACATTTCTGTCAACACTCTAAAACATTTCATGATGAAACCAACTTTTCTTTTTTTGCAGTGCTCCTCTACTTCCTGATGACAATCCACCAATCCCAGCGCGACTTCACACCAACTGCCCTATCACAGCACAGCACCTTCTGACGTCACTCGCCTCTGCTTGCAGCAGTTCCCCTCCTTTACAACTCAACTCTCACTCATACATACGTCCCATTCACACACCGAAATGGTCACTTACCACCAAGCAATCAATTCGCTGACTGTACGTCCACAGTCTCGTCATTTTAACCGAACTGGCAACTGTCTGTCCACGAAATGACCGGACAATCACCTCAACTGAAAGGTTGCAAACACTTAGCAACCCACGACCAGCGTCAAGTTACTCACACTCTCACATACTCGTTCCCCCTATCTCGGTCCAGCGGGCGATCAATGGTACCTCACGATCCCCTTAATAATGGTCGACAATCACTCTGGGTGTACGGTACGCCCGACTCACTTAAGCTACTCCTCGAACCTAGGATTTTCCCAGGCTGCGCGCGCTCACAGCCTGATTCAGTTTCATACAAAAGGCATTCCAACTCCGCAAGACATCACAACAAAACACAAACACCGCAATCTGACAATGTAAAACTCTATTCATAGTCACTCTCCCACGAACTGCTGCTTTTGCCACACCGCCACTCTCCGTCGCTTTCCATAAATAGCTGTCTTCCGCCGACAATCCAATGGGCAATCATCACCTAATTTCTATGGGCCTTAGAAAACTCTTATCCTAATCTAGATCTCCCCTCACTGTAGAGACAACCATCCTACTCTGCTACCAACTGAAGGAACTTAGATTCTCATCTAGATTTTTGCCCTATCAATTCTCCAGAATCCCCTGCCAGGTTGACTGGACCTTTTTGTCTGCTAAGAAGTGTAGAGGGAAGGTTTCCAACTCATAATTAAAACAGCTTTGTAAATCAGCAATCAAATCCAAATTAAAGAACCACTGACTACGAACTGAAGTTTAAGAATTTATTACAAAGCCAAAAATAATTGGACATGCAGAAACCTCAGCAAGAGGTTCAAAAAGTAAACTGGCACTAATACAAACATAATCCAAGATGGAGTCTAAGACGACTCAGAATAAAAAGCAACGTTATTTCAAGAAACATCCAATAACAGGCCCTAATTGAAGTCAGGACTGCATTTGCAAAAAGAAAAGGAAAAGGTTAATCTGTCCCTACACTAACTCTAAGGTGACATCTCTACTTAACAATTCCCTTCAGGCAAGAGTAAAGGTGTCAGCTGTGAAGACTTCCTAAGAAGTACATTCACATTTCTTAAGTAAGTAGCCTAAACTACTGAGCTCGTTCTAAGATGCTCCTTCCTACACCCCACTCTGCCATAAGATTCCTCAATGCTGTCTAGGATTGCCTACATCCTTCTCTGGCAACCTACTTACAAAATCTGCTCTCCACCCTTGGATACTGTCCATAATTCAAACCTCCCAAAATCGTAGGTACGCCCCAAGGCACCCCCCTCTGGGCAGGTATCGGTTTTCAGATTTTTCCAGCATGGCATTCTTCCATCCCGAGTCCGTTGAGGTGTCCTTGGATCCCAGGCACCTTCTCCGCCAAATGTTACAGATGGACATTCCTCTGGCAATTACTCGTCCGCACTCCTACCGACCTAACTTCTAAACAATGGATCTTTCTACCTAACGAGATCCGTGGCCTTGCACCTGCAACTGAAATACGTGAGAAGCAATCTTGTGCACAAGCAAATTTACAATTCAATATTCTCTGAGAACAGCACCCTTCTCAGCAAGAAATTATTTCACAAGAATAACCAGATCTAAGTAAAGAAATTACAGTTAGGCCTCTACTGGCTTCTCTATGTCCCATGCTTTCACATGTTTAAATGCATTTCTAAATAATTCTACATTATAAGCAATTCACTCTATTCCATTACAAAACAACATTACATTTTAACTCTAAACGTAAGCTCTTTTCTATGTTAAAGCGTCACATTCTGTCTCCTACACGTGCAACTCTTAATATGGCATGTTTACTGATTTAGCAATACACAAGTTTAATAACATTTCTACATTATATAAAGCATTACACTCCTGTTAAGGCTCTACATTAATCTGCACTATGAATACACTTTTACATATTGCACTGATCCCCGGCTTACTGTTACATTTCTAGAAGCGCACATTAATATGTCCTCTAAATATGCGGATGCTGACTACAGGCGATTATAATGCACCCCTACAATTTTTAAAGTAACATGCCGCTCTCGCAACACAATAATGGATACAATTAGTAAGGTAAGACATATTTCAGCTCACTGTTCGACTTTTTGACTGTCCTATTAATATAGTAACATCTAGCTGCTAGGTCTAGCTTGAGAAAGATGGTTGTTCAAACTCTATTGCTAGGCTCAGTGGTAGTGAATGAGCTGGAGAGCAAAACCATACAGTACTTCAATGTTGGAAAGGGAAGACCACTCAGTCCCCCCGAACGTATGGATGGGTGCCCAACTCCCCCCGGGAAACCGTTTTGGGCGGGGAGCATGGTTCGGCTGGTATGCCCAAAGCGGTGTAGCCGGAGCACGCCCTTCCCGCCCAAAAGGGGTTGTCTTAGACACCCGCCCGGAAGACCGCACCCAGATGGGCGTACCCGAGGATGGCCCCCGCCCTCCCGCAGACAGATAAATAGAGCGGGAATCCAAGGAAGCGTCCTCTTGTTCCAGTGCTCTGAAGGCTGCACTACTCGTTGCTCGTGAGCCCTCGACGGAACAAGCAGCAATTTTGAGAACTTGTAATCTTTGTTGTTTCTCTTTCAGTATCAGGCGTGTGTAGGATCTGGGACCTCGTCGATCAAGTCGAACGGAGTGAACAAAGTCATGTCCGGCAAAAAAGCGGGAAAGAGCTCCGAGTTGGAGAAGAAACTGCGCACCTTGTCGAACCGAATGGCGGTCATGGACCGAAAACTGGGTAAAGTGGATTCGATCGGTCGGGGCTTAGCAGAGGTTAAAAAGCAGATAGCATCCCAGAACAACCTCTCGGGGTGGCCTAAGAAGGTGATAGGACCGGCCTTGCCGGGAGTCGCTCCTGAGGGTAGGGGGAAATGTAGTAAGAAGAGGGTGGGTTCCGGGGAGGGCCCAGTCCCGGAGGTACCCCCAGCAGGCCCCATCACACCTGTGGACAGCCCGGTACCGAGTCTGGATGTGGGTTTACCAATCCCTGTTGTAATAACTCCGGTTGAGGATGATCAGATGCCCCCAGAACTGGCCCTTCAGTTAGCGGCAGTGTTACCCTGGCTTAAGAAGAAAACAGGGGGGGCAGTGGCTGCGGGGGATCCGGCTGAGGAAGCCAAATTAATAATCGAGCAGTTACGGCAGTCAAGAGAAGCCGGGACGGCGAATGTTCCTTCTATTCCCCCACAGGTGGCACCGGGAGTGACGGCGGTTGGCTGAGAAAAGACAGCAGACACGGCCGTTGAACCCGGTAAGAACCCGTTGCCAATGGTAGGGGAGAGTTCAGTGCCTTCGAGGCGCGAAAGGTTGGCCCAGCACATCCCGGCGGCCACGAAGGAAATGATATGGGGGGACAAATATGTTTATATGTTTTCACTGTTGACCGACCATCGTGAGATAGAGTACGCAAAGACCCAAAAAGATTTATGGCACCCCAGCGTATGGCGGGCCAAGATGGCAGAATTTAGGGTCGACGAGACCATAGCGAACTGGGTGAAGGCCTTCTCTATATTTAAGGCACTAATGCGGGAACGTAACCCAGAAGTGTTGCCCGATCTATCATGTTACCAGAACAGGATCATGGATTTTTATAACATGTACGGGGGAATGAATGGAAAGGTTATGATGTTCACTTTCGAAAATCTAAAGAGTTTGATGTAACTTTAACATGGGATTGCCTCGACACGGTGTCATGGCACAAACAGCTCTTGCCTGGATCGGCGGGTACGTCCTCGCCGGGCGGGAGCGGGTCTGGGACAGTTCAACAAAGGCCGGCGCAGCCCTTTCGAGCAAGCGCCGGTGGGGAATCACAGCCCAAGACCGGCAGAAATGGGGGCAAGCGCGGGGTTTGTTGGGGTTTCAACAGAGGTAACTGTAACAGGCCCCAGGTAACATGTAGGTTCCGGCATGCTTGTGCGGGCTGTGGGAACTCCTCACACCCGGAAAGTAGCTGTAGGTCCAAGAGCGGTAGTTCGGGAGGAAAGGGGGGATCCAAGCAGGATTGATGTGATGCTTGGGAAGCAATCATCTTCACCCATCGACATCATGGCTTTGACTCCCTGGCTGAACAAATACCCTGATCATGTATCCGCCGGGATTTTGAGGAATGGTTTCCTATATGGCTTCAACATCCCGGCGGGGAATTTTCGGGGGAGCCCCTTTCGTAAAAATCAGCTATCTGTTCAACACAACTCGGCAGTGGCAGCCAAGAAAATTACCAAAGAGGTCAGCTTGGGACGGGTAGCAGGACCTTTTCCATGCCCGCCAGTGGCGGATTTTGTGTGTTCACCTCTAGGAGTGGTTCCGAAGAAAGACCCAGGGGAGTATAGACTCATTCACAATCTGTCGGCCCCGAGGGGGGCCTCGGTGAATGAAGCCATTGACCCGGAAGTCTGTTCAGTTCGATACGCATCGTTCGACGATGCCGTTGACCTACTGAATCACCTGGGCCCCGGTGCTCTGATGGCGAAATTAGACATCGAATCAGCATTCAGGTTGCTCCCGGTACACCCGCAGGACCAGCGCTTGCTAGGATTTATGTTCCAAGGGAAGTATTACATGGATAAATGCATGCCCATGGGCTGCTCAATTTCTTGTGCTTACTTTGAAATGTTCAGCTGTTTTTTAGAATGGGCGTTCACCGAGGCCACAGGTACTGCACTATTTAGACGACTTCCTGTTCTTAGGGCCGGCAGGCACTACGAAATGTGCACAGGCACTGCAGGACTTCTGCATTCTCATGCAGGAGTTTGGGGTCCCTTTGGCACCAGGTAAGACAGTGGGGCCATCTACTTCACTGGAGTTTCTGGGAATTGAGCTCGATTCTGTGGAAGGATGCTTCCATCTGCCAATGGAGAAGGTGGCCAAGTTCAGGGCTTCCTTAATACAATGCCTGGGCAAAGAAAACGTGACCCTGCACCAGTTACAACAAACAGAGGGCCAGCTTAACTTTGCCTTGAGAGTAATACCGATGGCTCGCCCCTTCTCACGTTCCATTGCACAGGCTATGGCCGGCCGCAAGGAGGGACACCACCGTACGAGACTGTCGGCAGAGGTTCACCAGGATATGCGCATTTGGTTGGCATTCCTGGCGGACTTCAATGGTCGAGTGGCGTGGAACAAACCCCCAGCATCGTCTGACAAACTGGGTTTGTGGACCGACTCAGCTGGGAGCGTGGGATTTGGCGCCATCTTTGGTAACTGATGGTCGGCGCAATTATGGCCGACGTGGTGGCACTCCAGTGGCCTAACAGGTAACATTGGGTTCTTGGAGCTATTTCCCATTTGGGTGGCTCTGTTGGCATGGCCAGAAGATTTTAGGGACCGCTCAGTAGTGTTTTGGTCTGACAATATGACAGTGGTCGAGTGCATTAATCAGCAGGCAGCACGCTGCAAGTGGATCTTGAGACTGTTGAAAGAAATTGTATTACGTTGCATGAGATTGAATGTACAATTCAGGGCAAAACATGTGCCGGGTGTACTGAATAATGCAGCTGATGCACTCTCTCGTTCACACATGCAGGCTTTCAGGGGCTATCTACCTACAGCGGATCTAGTGGCGGCACCGTTCCCCGAAGCACTATGGCTGATCGGTGCCCCGGATTACAGGACCTCGTGGCAGCCAGCTTAGCGCCCAGGACGAGGAAAGCCTATGAGGGAGCGTTTCGTTCTTACTGCGCCTTTTTAGGCTCGGCAGGGAGACATAGCTGGGGGCAGGAGAAATCCTTCCTGGGGTTCTTAGTGGCGCTTCATAGAGAAGGCCGATCAGCCGCTACTGCCAACAGACATAGGGCGGCCATATCATTCATGGCACAGCTCCACGGCATACGGGACCCGACGGGTTCCTTTTTAGTCAGGAAGGCGCTCCGCGGTTGGCAACGCCTGGAGGGTCGCAGACAAGATACAAGGCACCCGATTGGTTTAGAGAGATTGTCTCTGCTACTAACAAAACTCGATGAGACATGCTCCTCCCCTTCCGAGGCAGTTCTGTTCCGAGCGGCTTTCGCCTTGGCATTCCATGGGGCCATGCGGGTAAGCGAACTTGTGGCGAGGAACAAGAAAGATTTGGAGGGAGGCCTATGCAGGGATCACGTTCAAATACGGGGTGATTCGATGCTAATCTCGATAGCCAGGTCCAAGACAGTCCAGGAAGCTATAGGGAGTAGTGTGGTTGTGCAGCGCGCTTGAGGAAGTCCCAGTTGTCCGATAAGGTATTTAGAGGACTACCTGGCACAGAGGCCAGCAACATGGGGAGGGAGCCTGCTTAGACACAAGGATGGCACCCCGTTGACGAAATTTCAATTTCAGAGGGTGCTGGCACTTACGATTGCTGCGGCGGGCTTGAACCCGTGCGATTTTGGGACCCACTCATTCAGAATAGGGGCCGCTACTGAGGCTACGGCTCGGGGTCTGGGTGCGGAAGAAGTAAAACAGTTAGGCCGTTGGTCCTCGAACTGTTTCAAGAGGTATGTGCGACTGCACATGTTGTACAAGACTACTGAAATGCACTCACGCTTGTTGTCTTTTGTTTGAATTACAGTTTCGCAAGCCTGTGACGCGGGGCGAAATTTGGGATCAACCCATCATCAGAGGACCAGCGGTCGAGGATCATCGTCTGGAGAGCAAGTGGTATGGGTCGTGGGCCACTCATACGTGAGGCGCGCCGGGGACGTATTCATGGCAGGTGACGCGACTCACGCATCTGGGGAATAAGGGTTCAGAGTAACCTTCCATGGGAAGGGAGGCCTCTGTTTTGACCAATTTCAATCGTTTGTGGATGGTCTCTTAGGGCGGCAAAGGTCACCGCCATCTGTAATCATAGTTCACTTGTGGGGCAATGACTTGGTAAGACTGGGAAGACGAGTGTTAGTGGAACACATATTGTCGGCAGTCAGCTGGTTGGCTAGGAGGCTCCCGGGGTGCACAATTGCCTGGTCCCACATGATCCCCAGGAGAGTTTGGCGGGGGGGGTTCTTTGTGACGGCGATGAACCACTCGGTAAAGAGGGTCAACAATAAAATTGGGAAATTGTTTCGCTCCGTGCATTTGCAAAGCATTCCCCATGGTTGTATTCGGGGTGATCACTTTTACTTGAATGATGGGGTTCACCTGTCCAGGGCGGGGAATGATTTACTCATAGGAGACTTCATAGCATGGCTAAGGAGTTTGAGGAGGCATGACCTTTAGGAGGTGTGGGGGGGCCGGATAGTCGGTCAACTATCCGGCCTGTGGCGGTAAGGTCATGATTGGTGAGCAGTAATTTCAAGGTCCCTAGGGGGGGCGCCACCCAGTATGGATGGGAGCGCCCGGGGGGAGGCGGCCATTGGCCCCTCCCATGGGGAGGCGGCTCCCACGACGGATGGGTCGCCTAGGGGGAGACGGCCATAGGCCCCTCCCAGGGGGGAGACGGCTATATGCCCCTCCTACGAATTTCCCGGGGGCCGGATATCCGCTCCGGCGGAAGAGAGTGTGGGGAAGGGGGGGAGTCCACGCTGTCCTTCTTACAGATACCTCACACGGGAAATCGGACGACCTTTAAAATGGCGTCGAGTGAAATGGGGCCCCCACGACAAGGGAAGTTACAGTTGGCAAGGAGGGTAAAGTCCTCTGCGCATGCGCCACTCACACCGTGAGGGCGGGAATTTGGTAGTAGGGATCTGACACCGGTTAAGACCTTGCCGTTGGCCCTTAATGCTAGGATGTACAATTTTATTTTAGAATGTATGCATTTTCAGGATGCTAGACTCGGCTAGGAAACCTTTGTATTAGAGATCTGTTAAGGTTAGCCAAAGAACATGTCTTCATCAAAATGTAATGAAAGTAAAATTGTACATAATGTATGAAACGTTTTAATTTAAAGTTTTACATTTTGTTTCATATTTTAATAAATACGGCCGGGGGGGGGTAACTCCCCCCCACCTTCCAAAAGCTCAAACTTGTGTCTGTCTCCTCCCATGGGGAATTGGTGTTGGGAGGGGGTGGCGGGCATCCCGGCCATATGGAAAGGGAAGACCACTCGGTCCCCCCGAACGTATGGATGGGTGCCCCGCTCCCCCCGGGAAACCGTTTTGGGCGTGGGGCGTGGTTCGGCTGGTATGCCCAAAGCGGTGTAGCCGGAGCACGCCCTTCCCGCCCAAAAGGGGTTGTCCTAGACACCCGCCCGGAAGACCGCGCCCAGATGGGCGTACCCGAGGAGGGCCCCCGCCCTCCCGCAGACAGATAAATAGAGCGGGAATCCAAGGAAGCGTCCTCTTGTTCCAGTGCTCTGAAGGCTGCACCACTCGTTGCGCGTGAGCCCTCGACGGAACAAGCAGCAATTTTGACCCACCCACCAGCCCCTTCTTGCAATGTTTGTTTGAATAAAGTAATTGTTAGTGATATCCGAATGTATTAAAGAGATGCAGTCACATTTTTACAGCATTGATGTATGCCTTGGATTGTACAAATGTGTATAGGCCTTTTTCCTTTGTAGGAAAAGTAAAGGAGTGTATCACATAATAAGATTGTCTTGTGCTTTAGGACCTTTTTCCCTTTGTAGAAATGAAAGGTTGATGAATCGTTAAGCTGTTGCAGATTAGGCGTATTTTCTTTCCTTAGTAGGTAAAACAACTGTCGTATTTATTTTGGTCGGGCGGTAAGGTCATGATCGGTGAGCAGTAATTTTAAGGTCCCTAGGGGGGGCGCCACCCAGTATGGATGGGAGCGCCCGGGGGGAGGCGGCCATTGGCCCCTCCCACGGGGAGGCGGCACCCACGACGGATGGGTCGCCTAGGGGGAGACGGCCATAGGCCCCTCCCAGGGGGGAGACGGCTATATGCCCCTCCTACGAATTTCCCGGGGGCCGGATATCCGCTCCGGCGGAAGAGAGTGTGGGGAAGGGGGGAGTCCACGCTGTCCTTCTTACAGATACCTCAAACGGGAACTCGGACGACCTTTAAAATGGCGTCGAGTGAAAGGGGGCCCCCACAACAAGGGAAGTTACAGTTGGCAACGAGGGTAAAGTCCTCTGCGCATGCGCCACTCACACCGTGAGGGCGGGAATTTGGTAGTAGGGATCTGACACCGGTTAAGACCTTGCCGTTGGCCCTTAATGCTAGGATGTACAATTTTATTTTAGTATGTATGCATTTTCAGGATGCTAGACTCGGCTAGGAAACCTTTGTATTAGAGATCTGTTAAGGTTAGCCAAAGAACATGTCTTCATCAAAATGTAATGAAAGTAAAATTGTACATAATGTATGAAACGTTTTAATTTAAAGTTTTAAATTTTGTTTCATATTTTAATAAATACGGCCGGGGGGGTAACTCCCCCCGCCTTCCAAAAGCTCAAACTTGTGTCTGTCTCCTCCCATGGGGAATTGGTGTTGGGAGGGGGTGGCGGGCATCCCGGCCATATAATATTGGCACCTAAAAATTCTATATCCTCCGGGTTTTGCATAGGGAGAGCCATGAACATAAAGAGGAACCAGAAGAAGGAAGGGGACTAGAAAAAGCCATTGGGAACCTTGAGAGGGATATAGCAGAACCTACTCAGAATAAGAAGCAGGAAATATTGTAGGAATTGATAAAAAACAAAGATGCACATAAGCAGTTAGTGAAGAGAAGAGATAGATCAATGTGGCAGGCCAGCAATTTGAAACACTTGGAGTTGTGGGCAAAATGTAGATGACTACTTTCGTGGAAAATGAGGACAGGCAAAGTTAAGAATGGTATTAGCAAGTTAATAATTGACAATAAGGGCAATAAAACATAGAAGATGGAAAGGCATATTCTCAATCTCTTTCAAACATTATATGTGGAGTCAGTAGATGCAGACAGATCTTGCAGGAGGAGAATATGGATGATAAAATTCCACACAAATTCATAAATCCTGGAAGACAGCTGGCCCGGATGCGTTACCTGTTGAGCTTTGCAGGAAACTATGAGATATTATACTACTGAGATAGCAACACCTGTTTACTAAAATGTACACAAGTAATGTAACTTTACTTCCATCATGGAATGAGGCTATCATTTCACTGATTTTAAAATGGAATAAACATCCAAGCGTGGCAGAGTCTTGTAGGCCAATCTCATTGCTTAACTGCAATTATAAATTGTATTCTGGTAAACCGGAACGGCAGTTTGCAAAATTAATTGAGCATGTTATATTCACTAACCAGAAAGGTTTTATCCAAGGTAAGAAGCAACAATGACTTACCCCACTTGTTAATATATTCAATAGATATGGCCGTATCAGGCCTTATTCTGCTGGCAATAATAACAATCAATGCAGCTAAAGCTTTTGATAGGGTGAGCTGGGCCTATCTGTGAATGAAATGACTACCTTTGGCTTACCTTCAATGTTCATATAGAGTATAAAACAACTATCTAAAAAACTATGTTGCCAAAATCTAGGTAAATTGGAAACTTACTCATAGAATAAACATCTCCAGAGGAACACGTCAGAGATACCCGCTCTAGCCCCTGCTTTTTGACATTTACATGTAGCCCTGGCCCAAGCTTTCCAGAGCGATAAATGTATAGTGCCCTTTGCGAGTCAGGTATTTGAAAATAAAATCGCCATATATGCGTTCGCCATCATACTGCTGTACACTAAAGATTCTAATAAAACTCTACAGTGCATGGAGAAATTAACATACATTTTCAGAACACTTTAGTGGGGTCTGATTAACAAGTCCAAGGCAGAGATAATGGCATGGAAAATAAAGGGAGTTAAGGTTCAAAACCAACTTAAGCAAAAATATCCAAGAACTCCCCAAGGATATTCGGATAATAAAATAAATAATTGAGTAAGTGGGTAAATCTAATGTTAACGATATATAGTAGAGTGAATTTGGGAAAGATGGCCATCTTATCCAAATTGATCTTCATTTTTGACAACATCCCTTTACTCTTTCCAAAGGAATTGAATGCCACGATTCAGGGGAGCTTAGGGTCTGTGATCTAGACCTTGAAAGGCCCAAGACTGTCATGGAAAAAATTAAAGAGGAAAATAGATAAAAGGCTTTGGATCTCCCTGATTTACAAATGTACTGCTATTCTTTCCAGTTTAATAACTGTAAACGTCTTCTCCCATGCGCAGATGATTTTTGCAGAGGGATGTTATTTTCCTGTTTGCTAGATAAGTTGTGGCTAGAAAATGTTCTACAGATGTTTGGGGATCCGAAATTTTTCAAGAGGGTATGCATGCCTAAAAGCACTTAGAACTAGTGTAGTATTATGGTATAATATAAGAAAGGTGTTAGGCATTCACTACTACTTGACATGTGCCCCTTTCTGGATATCACCATGGAACCCCACATTCTCGGATACTATTTTTAATTTACCACTACTAACAGTAGAGATAAAAAAGTGGGGGAAATTACAAGAAAGATCAGGCCCCATGATAAGAGGCACACAGGTGTCAATCAACGTAGAGTTTTCAAGATTTAAATAAAAAACAATTAAGATCATGATAGGATGCACAAACTGCGTCGCTTAAGGTATCTTGGGAGCACGAGGAGTGAGCACATTACCCCAAGACATTATAAAAAGGAAATGTCAATCTGGTAATGATGCCTGGCAAATGTAGATCATACGAATGCAAAGATCCCAGAGAACCCTTGGGAAGGACACTTGCCAGTATACAACCAACAAAACTATTGGCAAGTATTTTGAATCTTCTTTACTCCACTGTAAAAATTTCTACTTAAATGGCAGCATTGTGATTGGTTGGGACCTCGACCAAAGGTGGCTACGGGGACTTCATTTCCTCCATGTACGCTGCATACAGCCTACATGGAGAAAAGGGAGAGTGCGCATGACTGGTTTGGTTGTCCCCAGAGAGCCGACCAAGCAGTTAGGCATAACGGGTTTGGTAGGCCCCAGAAGGGTGACGAACAGTGATGGCCCGCAGCATTGGGCAAGCCACTGCTACCGTGCCTTCGAGCGGACCCACACACCCCCCATCCAAACACTTCTGCTTTCTTGCAGAAGCAGAAACATAACATGGTAGTTATACCTTTTTATGTTTCTGCTTTTCGCACTGCGTGAAAGCAGTGATGCGACTCTCCTCCGCCCTAATGGAGGAGCCACCCCTTCTGATAGTGGTGGTAGTCTCTGAGCAGTGGAACGCCCGGCCAGGAGTCTTCCATCAGAAATTATTTCTGATGGCAAGCCGCCCCACACGAGTAAACCGAAGGTGAAATCGGACAAAAAAAAGAAGAAACAAAACAATCAAAAGTGTCCTTAATTAGTTATATGAATCAGCAATTAACTCTAATATTGGTATCTTGCATATTATAAAATAGTAACAATCCAAATGAAATTGACCAGTTTTACTCTTAGAAAACAAAATGTGTTCTCATACTCCGGAACAAAGTGCCATTTTTAGGTGGGTAAAAAGAGGTGCTTATTAGAAATTCAACTTTGGTGCATGCAAAACTGTTGATTGAAAATAAAGAAAAGGTGGAGAATTTTGCAAATGTCATATCAAATACAAACCCCAGTTCCCAAATACTTACAACCCCTAAACTTGAGCTTATCTGTGAATGATTGTCCACTTGAGCGCCCCACTATACATGTTTTATATTGCGGTCTGCGTGCTGTTGTATATCAGCTACAGGGAAACAAAATAGTGGACTTTTAAAACCACTGCCTATATTTTTCTGGTGGGGAATTATACTGTTCTTTAATTCCTTTCGTCACTAACATTTGATATAATGCGTGATGTACTTACTGCAACCGAACCCGCACATGCCTCTGACTTCATTAGTAGCCAATCCATGATTAAAACGGTAAATGAAGCTGAAAAATAATTAAGTTTTCATTTAGGTCCACTCATTGAATACAGCTGATTAAAAAATGCCGAGTAGCACATTTTTTTGCAGCTGTTGAACGAAGCACCATTTGAAAGCAACTGAATATATGTGGTGGAAACTACAGCCTACTGAAAGAATTGAACTGGAAACCAAAGAAAAACTGCTACTCAGTAAATATGTCACACGTGTAAGTGCATTGTCGAAACCTAGTTTTAAAGTTCTCCAAATAATTCGAAGTGTTCATTGGTCAGTGAGGACAACATCTCATGCAAAAATGGAAGGTTTTATTTTAAATACTTCTGCCTGCCATATCACAAGAGACTGTTACAATAAATGCCCGTGTGCACATGTATGTACACCCATTGGCATGATTGATTCATGCTCCATCAAGCACTGGCTCTCTAGGTTGTTTGTCCAGACATTGGCTTGCCCACAGCATTTCATGAATGTTTAAATTAGGTTGTTATCCTTTCTATTGAAGCGCATGGCAACACACAAAGGGCCATATTTTCAAGGGAAGTGGCAGTGTGAGGCGTTAGCCATCATGGCTTAACACCTCACTCAGCCACTTCAGAAACACAGGGCTGCACGATTTTTACAAGAATATGGAGCAGCCCTACGTTTCTCCCTGCGCTAGCGCTACACTTGTCAGCCTAGTGCCAATGCAGCCACCCTTGCACCATAGTGCAAGAGTGTCTGCCTGCAGTAGAAGACTGTTTATGCGCAGGAAGGTCACCCTTGCTGCACGTAAACAATCTTTAAGTGCTGTTTTGTAACTTCTATGTGTGCGGTGTTATGCAGCCCAGACATAAGTTGCAAAACTGATTTTTTTTTAAATATTCTTTATGTGCAGGAAGGGGGCCTTCCTGTACATAAACAATCATTGGCCTTTTGCTGGTTTCATGTGTGCTGCACAACACAGCACACATGAAAACAGCAAAAACTAGGTGAAATGTAACATTTCTCCTCATTGCGCTAGGGTAAGGCCAGGTTTTCCCTGGTCTTACTTCTGGCACTGCCTCCTATTTAAACCTCCCTTGTAAATAGGGGGCAGCATCAGAATCAATGGGTCTTGCGCTGGAATACCCACAGCAACACCTATTGCCCTCCCCTTTCACGCTAAGCATAGTGTGCAAGGGGGCCTTATTTACAAGGCAGCATTAAGCTACAGTAATGTTCTTAACGCTGCCTTGTAAATAAGACAAAGTCCCTATCGCCACATGAACGTCATAAAAGTGATGTTCCACTGGTGATAGGGGCTTGTAAATATGCCCCATAGTATATAAACACTTTGCCAAAACACTGCACATACACTCAGAATAATGCTGACTTTGATGGAGCTAAAAAGTGCTGGATCCTGACGAGAGAGCAAGAAAGCTACTGTCACTGGAAAATCCTTTCATACAAGAGTGCTGACCCTGATATTCTACGAGATAATTTCCCTGTGATAGTAGCGCCCCTGCATCTGTATGTCCTCTCCAGTCTCTCTTTTGTGGTTCTCCTAGTCACCTGCCAACTCCCTATCTCTTTCAGCCACTCCAACTCATCCTGCAGCTCCCATACCAATACCTTCTAAGATCTGGGGTATGGAGGGAAGATCAGTGCTGCTGAAATATTGGCTACTTAATTAGTGGGCCTGGAGTCTGTCTGTCTCAATTCGTAATCAATATCCTAGCCCTTTGCAAATCAGAGGAGAAAAAACACTGTATTTGAAATAGCTATAGCAGTGCCCCTGTTGATGTTGCTTGTTGTCTGCATTGAGATGCGAGACAGGGTCACCAGCACCTTTTCGACAAGCTGCTCATAGTAATCTAGCAGGGGAGACTATTTTTAGGTCTCCATAGATATGATTCAGCATTTGCATGAAAAACACCACTTTAATTCCTGTGTTTTCAATACTGCTGCTTTTCCAGGACTGCAGTGTACACAGGAAGCCAACAGATTGTATTAAAAAAATGACATAAAATCACATGTTCACCCATTGGTGAATCCTTGTGCAGAAAATGCAAACTTACTAAAAGTGGCATTTTTGAAACTGTGACTTAAATTTCAGCTTTACCATTAAAGAGGTTTTTAAATTACAATTCTTTTGAGATGAAACATGATATTTCATATTGTTCCCAATCAAACGTCAGCACTTATTAAATTTAATAAGGTAACCCAATTATATCCTAAGGAAAAGGTAGGCCTCATAGTAGTAAAAAAACACATTTAGGAGTGTGAGAGGCTGTCTTGGTATGTGATGCACACTCATAGATATGGGCACATCTGCACCAATCTAGACAACCCTTATGGTGAGTTTAGTGGCCTTAGCCAACCTTATAAAGCTCTCTAAGTGTTAGCTGTGGAGAGCAGCCTTCTGGCTTAGTCCAGAAGGAGTGTAATTATACATAAAAAGGGTAAACCCAATGGTACTGGGACCTGGGTAATTGATAGTACAATATAGAGTGGTCCCAGTAAACTAAGACTAGGTAGACATTATATAAATTATTACAAATACATCAGAATCTCAATACTCCACAAAAAATGCATAGCAAATGTTATTTAATCACACTGCCGCATGAGGAAGTTGCATCATACACATGTCAAAATTCAAATTCAATATATACAATGGTAGCCAACAGGACAGGGAGAAGGAAGAGGGGTAAGTGAATCTGGTGAGGATACGTGATTGTGAGGAAAGCATGGAAATCAGTGAAAGCAAAAATAAATAAATTGCCAAATTCAAATTAAATCAGGCTCAAATCTTCAAGTCGAGGGTACATTAATTATTCATTAACTCGAGTAGCCAGACCTCATTTATGAAACACAATTGATTTAGTCTCTGTTGTTTCCGAGGGCTGGCGTAAAGAAGAGGGAATGTCAACATTTCCAACCCAAAAGTATATCGTAGGCCGATTACCGCCTTACACAGGGGTCTTCATCAGGACTGTGATGAAGGGAGGGCACCGAAAGTCAAAGTATAAAACACAATTGGTACTAAAGAAAAGTATAAAATTGTAACAACTACTTTCATGGCCAAAAAGGGTCCACAAATAGTTACCATCAAAAATCCTACAGTGAGGGCTCCAATAGGGGTGGAGGGCCAACTGGCTCCTAAACGGAGAGTGCAACAGCAACACCTAAAGAATACACATAAGGTGTTTTGATAAGGGACCATAATAAACTGCAAGTTAATACTTGAAATGTAATTGACAATCAATGGAGGCGGTAGTGGGAACTAGCCACATTTAAACAAAATGCGGAACAACCTGTGTGTCCCTTCTGAACATGCATAATTCAAATAATGAAATTCCTGCCACACGGGTCACGGCTAGAAAATTATTCTGTAAGCATATCTGAAAGTTAAAAAAATATATACAGGGAGGAGTCACTAACCAAACATAAGCTAAGGACGGCAGAAAATCAAAGGAGAGTATGACCCACGATGTCATTACCTTATCTGTATCAAAAATTCGAAGGCGCACCTGGCACCGTATCTGTGAAGGAAATATTACAAGTGGCGTTGTCATATGCCGAGTTTAATGGAAACATTACTGTGTGAAATTAGCTAAATCTTAAAAAACTCACCGATCTTCGTTGAAGAAGTCGCCTTAGTAATCAAGCGGTGCACTATCTAAATCTAACAAAAGGCCCGTGTTAGACCGAAATAATGAACGGAGCGTAACAGCAGCAGGTTATCTTATCACAACGGGAGGGAAAAAGGTTTACCGCTACTTGCTGATTCAAAACAACACTGCATGGACGACAGAAACGAGCCAGCACATCAATCACCATTAAATAGTGCCACCCGTCATCCTTAGTCATCCTGTGACGTTGCCGATAACAGACGCTGAATGCTAACTGCATCGCATCATCGCAAACAAATAGACAGGGACAATAGACTTTACAAGGTCCTTATTAAAGAATAGTTTGAGAAAAGCCTTGGTGGCATTGGAAAAGTATTTACACTGACTGGGTTGGATAAGCAAAAGAAACATATCATGTGAGACGGAAAAGCTCATTATGAATAAGGTTAGCCGAGTGTAAATGTTGTAAGTTAGATTAATACTTCACACAGCTTATTTGAAGTTCATCTTCTTGTGTTTAATTGCAGCACAGTTAAACAACATGTATCTCACCAGCTGACCAGACTCCAACTGTCGAGACTGGAACATCAGCTGGGTGAGATCACAAGACACAGATCACAGAAGCATTCTATAGATATGCCACATACAAGACTGAAGAAATACTACAAAACATTTTAAAATATAAAATCATATTTACAACACATCTCGTTCCCTAGGAAATTTTAAAAATATAAAGAAACAACATCATGAAATCAACAAACATAATCATCCAAATACAAAGGTGGACGACGTAATCTTGGAATCCTCGTAATGGAATTGCTCACATCTTCACCAGCATTCATACTGCTAGAAGAAACAGAAATCCCCTTAAAATGCTGAGAAGCATCACCACCACCATCCTTCCTCCTAGGAACAGAGAAAGAAGAAGCACGCTCTTTTTCTTGAGTTGAGAATATATATCCTGTGTTACTAGACAATGACACATCATTCTTACCACAAGAAACATTGCAACCCTTCTTGTACAGAGCAACCCTTCGATAGTTCCATTTTTCACCATTTTCTAGGACTACATATTGAGGAAAAGCTTGTTTCACATAAAATGGACCTCTAAACTTTGTTGAACCTCTGGCAACCCTCCACGGTTGAACTTTTACTAAATATCCTGCACAAACACCTTTAGAAGACATTTACGAAGTAATTGAAGAAGAGGTGTCACCATAAAAATTCTTTAACCATGAAGGGGTCAAATTTGTACTTGGAGATCTACCCCGCATCACCTCAAATGGTGACTTGGCATCCTGCTAATGCAGAGTGGAGCTGTAAGCCCAAACCATTTCTTGGACTTTCTTATCAGAAAAACAGCCTAAAGCAATAGTCATTTGTATTATACCTTTGACTAACCTGTTGACCCTTTCACAAATGCCAATCCCTTGTGGATTGTATAAACATGTGCGATGATGACTAATACCACAATTTTCTAAAAATAACCTCATCTTGTTGGACGTTAACTGCGTACCATTGTCCGTAATGAGAATTGATGGAAAACCCTCATCATGAAAAACCTCCTTTAGAAACTTTATTGTGTTGTCAGTAGTAATCTCTCTAACAAAAAAAACAGTGAGCCATTTTGAGAACACATCCTTTACCACAATTGCAAACCGCTGATTATAGGGTAGCTCATCCATAGGGCCAATAAAGTCCAAGCATATACTATGCCAAGGCTTATCTGGTGCATAAATCTTCCCAACTTGCTGACTAGACACCAACTTGAGCCTTTTTTCTCCTTCTCTACATCCCTCACAACACTCCGCACACGATGCAGCATCAGAATCAATGGAAGGCCACCAAAAGTTACTTTTAATCCTGCGTTGAGTAAGCGTTTGACCTAGATGACCCTAATGAGCCAAATTTACCAGCTTGTGCTTCAATAAACATGGAGGAATAAATCTATCTCCTCTCATCAAAACAACATCACCTGACACAGAAAATTCATTTAAAACCCTTAGATAATGTTTCACACTCGGTTCAAGCGTGCTCTCATGTCTAGTACCCTTCTTTATTAGATCAATAACCTTCATCAATACCAAGTCCTTCTCAAACCTGGAACACCACTCAGCTCTCGAAAAAGAACCTTCTCCCAGAGAAATCACATCATGAACAAAAGCTATTGCACTTTCCTCTTGAAAATCATTCGGGCACTCACTAGGAACATCCTCCGCTACAGGAAGTCTCGATAAGCAGTCTGCCTGAACATTTTGCCAACCTTGAACGAAAGACAGATCAAATTGATAATCTTGCAACCTTGACGCAAGTCTAGCCAACCTGGGTGAGCCTTTACCCGCACCTCCAGGAGCTAAGACATTCACCAGAGGCTTATGATCCGACATCAAAAGAAACCTAGTGCCCCAAAGATACGTTCTAAAGTAGTAAGTGCCCCACACAGCTGCCAATGCTTCTGTCTCTATGACGGAATAGTTCCGCTCTGACACACTCAACGGACGAGATGCAAACCCATAAAGGATCTCAACTGATCCTTATCTCTTGGACAGGGGGCCGATTCAATAGCAGACAGTACATTTTTTTTAGGTTTATTACCTTCAGCTGTGATGACATATCCTAAATATTCTATTTCTTGAACCAAGAATGAGCACTTCTCCTTACGCAAGGTCAACCCTGCTTCCTGTATCCTAGACAAAACAGCTTTAAGTACATGATTGTGTTCATCTATGCTGTCCCCAAATAAAAGTATATCGTCCTGAAAGAACAACACTTTGCTTATACCCTTAAAGATTTCTGTGACCATCTGTCAGAATCTACAATATATCTATGACTCTATAATTTCTTATCACTTGCTGCACAGGAACAGAGATGCTAGGTCCAAAATCCCACTAGGCAATAACCCAGAGCTCAATAGCACGAGTCTCTAGTTTATTTCCATTGGGGGAAGGGGGAAAGTGGAGAAAAGAATAAAAGAGAAGAGATTGGTCTTGGCGCATTCCTCTCCTCCTAGTCCGTCCTGCAGACTTCTATTTGTTTTTGAATCTGAGGAAAAGGAACACAATTAACACCCAATACTCGCTACTCTTCTGTCTAGTTTTTAATCTTTTCCTACGATAAATCACCTACCATAAATCTCCAAGAGTTAAGCCCCTCTTCTGTTCTTGCTGTTTTTATCATCTGGCTAGTTTTGTTACTTACACCTAATGTTGTTATTTCCTGGAATGATAAAACAACCTTTAATTGAATGTTCACCTTTTGGTTTTCCTTCTTTTGTTTTCTAAGACTAGATTTACTCACTTCACTATTTGAGGTGTCCTCCTGCTTGTCTTTTATTAAGTGTGCTCCTTAGTCTTTTGAAGGATTCCTGTTTTAGAATACACCTGGTTAATCTTTTTCTCACTTATCTTATCCTTTCTTAACTTATTACATTTCTGTGCTCATAACATACTTCAAAATAGACTAGTAGAGACTTGAATTATTCTTCGTGCTTTCCTATTCATCAAATAACCCAAATGTTCGTTTTCTGTGTCTTTACAGGATTCCGCGTTAAGATACACTGGGGTGTCTTGTCTTCACGACGGCATGATTTCTGGTCTCTAACGGTAAGTTTTTTCAGTCAAATTTAACTCTAACATAACATGCAATATCAGTTTCTCATTATTTGGTACTTGTTCACTTAGCTTTGTTTCTTTGTTGAATCTCCTTTTCCTCCAGCGCTTTCCTCAGGAGACTTCAAATCGGCAACACTGTTACCTCAGCCGAAGACGGGTCTCGCTGGGAAACGCGTTCCGATCTTTCGTGATTCTGACTCTAGTTGGGGAAGATATTCCTTAACTCTACTTTAAGTTGTAACTCTGGAATATCTTTGTTCTGATATTCTATTTAATCTGGGGGCTCTCAAGACGCTACTATTCGCGGAAAAATCCTCGGTGAAGTGCGCAGTTCCAATCAAGCGAGCGCTTCACCTGGATTCCGAACTGCTGCCGAGTCTTAATGCTAGACCGCTGACTCGAACTCGAAATCGGCGGCTATCTTACAATGCCGATTTCGAGTCAAGTCGGACCAGGAAGCCCCTGATAACAGGAGTTTCTTTGTAGACCATTTCTGTGAGTTAATTACTGCCACTAAAGGTCTTGGAGTCCTGACAGTACCCTCCAACAAGGTAGGCTCTCTCCGTCTTGGTCTAGTAGGGAATCGCTGGTGAAAGGACTTAAACCACCTTGAAGCATGAACATCTTTGGTCAGCTCCCAAGATCGCTCTTCCGAACGGTATCCTTTCCAGTCCACCAGGTAGTATAATTGTCCCTTAGATCTTTTCGAGTCCAGAATTTATTTGACTTCAAACTCTGTTCCAGTCTCTAAATTAACGGGTTTTGGGGGCAATTCTGTTCGCAAGGTAGCTGGAGCCTTCTTCAGTAAAGAAACATGAAAGACTGGGTGAATTTGCAATTTAGGTGGTAATTTAATTCGATAAGTCACTTGATTGATCTTCTCCTCTATTTGATAAGGTCCAATAAACCTTGGTTGAAATTTCCGATTTCCTTTTAGTCCCAGATTTTTGGTACTTTGCCAAACACGGTCTCCTTTTTCTAAAAGGGGGCCCTCACGTATCTTTTTATCTGTATAGGTCTTGTACTTTTCTTTAGCTAGTTCTAGATTCTCTTTTGCATTTTGGTGGATCTGCTCTAAATGGGATACTATTTCTTTAACAGAAGGGCCAGAAATCTCAGTTTGCCTGATTGTCGAATTTGGATGCCTTCCATAATTCATATAGAAGGGGGAATAACCAGTGGAAACGTTCTTAGCATTATTGTGGGCGAATTCTGCTGCCCACAGATAATCTGACCAGTTCCCATCTTGTTTTTAAAGAAACAATCTTAAGTATTGCTCTAACTCCTGATTTACCCTCTCCGTCTGACCATCTGTCTCCGGGTGATAGCTGGTAGAAAATCTAACCTCTGTCCATAGGGCTTCCATAAAGGACTTCCAGAAATGGGAAATGAACTGTGAGCCTCTGTCTGAAATTACTATCTTGGGAATTCCACGTATCTTCACCATTTGTGCGCTGAAGTGAGTGGCTAACTGTTTTGCTGTTGGAACCCCTTTTAAAGCTGTGAAATGTGCCATCTTTGAGAATAAATCCACAACCACTAAAATGGTGTTGTAATCCTGACTAAGTGGCAAGTCGGTAATAAGGTCTAACGTGACTGTGTGCCAAGGATAAGGTTGGGTGGGTAAGGGTTGGAGTAAGCTTTTTGGGACCTGCCGTTCAGATTTTCCCTGAGCGCAAATCTCACAAGTTTTTACGTACTCCTCAATATCTTTGGTCATATCATGCCACCAATTGTGTCTTTTGATTAGTTCTTTAGTTTTCGCTTCTCCCTTGTGTCCTGCTAGTTTCTCATCATGACATTCATGCATTACTCACTGCTGTAATTCTTTGGTGGGTATATACAGGGCTTCCTGAATGTAAGGTAGTTGGCGGATGATTTCCCTGACATCTTTTTCCTTTACCCAGTTTTCCATGGCCTCAGGACCAATTACTACTAAAATGTCTTTTTCAAGACTGACCGAAGTGATGACACCAATAATCTTTGTACTAGGGATTATGGATTGATTTACCAATGGGGTCTTCTGATTTTCTGTGTCAATTCTGGATAGAGCATCCGCTTTTCCATTTTGTGCCCCTGGCCGGTAAGTTATCACAAAATCGTAATCGGCAAAATATAACGACCACCGCAATTGTCTTGACGTAAGCGTTCCGGCTGTTTTCAAGAACTTTAAATTGTGATGGTCTGTGAACACGGTTATTTGGTGTCGTGCTCCCATGAGATGGTGTCGCCACTCCTTAAAGGCGTCTTTTATTGCTATTAATTCCTTCTCCGTGATGGTATAATTTATCTCCGCTGGAGTCAGCTTCTTTGACCTGTAAGCGACTGGGTGCAATTGACCTGTTACCTTATTTCGTTGGGATAGAACTCCTCCGACCGCTTGATCTGAATCATTCGTCTCAACATAGAAGGGTTCCGTTGGATCTGCATGTTGGAGAATAGGGGCTGAGGTGAAATCTCGCTTCAGAGATTTGAACGCCTCTTCGGCTTCACTTGACCACTCAAATTTAATTCCTTTCTTGAGCAGTCGTGTGAGTGGCAAGATTTTATGTGAAAATTCACTAATGAACCTTTGATAAAAATTCGCGAATCCAATGAAGCTTTGAACCTCTTTGACACTCGTAGGGGACTTCCAATCAATTACTGCTTCAATTTTCCATTTATCCATGAGTATTCCATCTGGGGAAAGGATAAACCCCAAAACCTCCACTTGGGAAACATTGAACGCACATTTTTCCAGTTTTGAAAATAGTCTGTTGTCCCTTAATTTCTGTAAGACTCCTCTAACGTGATCTTGATGTTTATCCTTGTCAGCAGAGTAAATCAGGATATCATCAATATACACTATTGCACATTGGTCAATGTATTTCTTCAAGACGTCATTGATGAAATGCTGGAAAGCAGCAGGGGCATTGCACAGACCATAAGGCATGACTTGGTATTCAAACAACCCAAATCTTGTTCTGAAGGCTATCTCTCATTCATCGCCTTCTCGCATTCTTACCAAGTGATATGCTCCTCTTAGATCTAATTTGGTGTATATTTGGGCTCCTTTCACCTGGCCCAGTAGGACCGATATAAGGGGTAGCGGATACCGGTTCTTCTTTGTGATTTTATTTATTGCTCGGTAATCAATACAAGGCCTCAAATCCCTTTCCTTCTTTGGCACAAACAACAAGGGCGAGGATACTGGGGATTGCGAAGGCCGAATGAATCCATTAGCTAAGTATTTGTCTAAATACTCCTTCAAATGCGGATGCTCCTTTTCTGTTAAGGCATAAACTCGACTGCATGGTAAAATCGAGCCTGGTTCTATCTCAATTTTACTATTGTAAACTCGGAGAGGAGGGAGTTGTTCAGCTTCCACTTCATTAAAGACATCTTTAAAATCCTTGAATTCTTCGGGTATCTCTTGGGCATCGATGACACATATCGAAACCCCGGTCAAGCATAAGGAATGAGCTGGGTTTGACTCTTGAGTCATTTCCTTGCCTCCAAAGCAGTTTTCTTGACAGTAATTGGAATCCATTTTAATGGTTCTAGTACTCCAGCTGATTGTTGGGTTATGTTCAGTGAGCCAAGGAAGGCCTAGTATCAGCTGAAATTGGGGAGCATCTATCAAATTGAACTGAATATTTTCTTCACGCCCATCGTTAGAAATTAAATGCATTAATTCTGTGTGACTCACAATAGGGCCAGACAATAGATTTGTTCCATCCACAGCCCTAACAGGCTCACTTTTAATTTTCTTTATTGCTTGTATTCCCACTTTGTCTGCGATCTTCAAATCATAAAAGTTTCCTGTGGCACCCTGAATCTATCATTACTGAAACTTCTGTAAGTGTTAAGTGTCTAAACTTGACCTCCATTGATAAAATTAAGTGAGGTGCTGCAGACTGTAAAGTGTTGACCACTCGATGTTCCTCTTGAGTCGTTTCTTGATTTGCACCCACCTGTTCAACTCCTTTAACAGGTGGTGCAACTAGTTTTCCTTCGGCTTGAAGGTAGTTTTTGGCGTCTTTGGACAGTTCCTGACAAAATGACCTTCTGATCCACAATACATGCACAAATTGCTAGTTCTTCTTTTCTCCTTTTCTTCCTTTGACAAAGGACCTCGTATTGCTCCAATCTGCATGGGCTCCGCGCCCTGTAGTCCTTCATTACTTCTGCTATTTTCAGACCAGACTCTGTCAAACCTGGGAACCACTGATCTAAATTCTTTTCTTTTTTCACATTTCCTTTCTCCTTGTCGAAAATCTATCTCCAGCACTAAATCAATATTCAGTATTCCAGCCAGTACATCTTTCAGTTCTTACTTCAATCCACGATTGAAAACTGCTGCTCTCTTGCTATTGGGCCAGTCCGTTTCCACCACCAGTTTATTAAACAGGGCCAAGTAAGACACTAAATCTCTATTCCCTTGTCTTAGATCAAGTAATTTGTTGTCAACTGCTTGAGATATTCTTCACCGGTAACAAATCCGAAGAAATTCCTGTTTGAACTCTTCATAATTCCGCAACAAAGGGTCATCTCTGGTCATTAGGGGCATAGACCATGATGCTGCGTCTCCACTCAGATATTACAATACGAAGGCCACTTTAGATTACGGATCAGGGAAGATTGAAGGGCGGCACATGAAATGTAGGGAACATTGTGTGATAAATATCTGCGCCTTTTGCGGGTCCCCACTAAATCGTTCTGGAGCTACCAACAGAATGACCGGGGACAAGGAATGAATTACTTGAGTGGTCATTCTATTGGTACCTTCCAATGTGGGGTCTATCGCATTTTGTCCTGAACTAAACGGTTGTCTTAATCTCTGTGCTAGTTCTGCGTTCTCTTTTCTTGAATTAACTACTTCTTGTCTAAGGTTTTGATTCTCCTCCCTAACTGCGACCAACTCCTTCTGTATAATATCTAAGACCGCTCCTAAGGTCTGTAGATGTATTCCCTCCTTCATCTCTGTTCGGGTGCAAAATGCAACTTGGGCACTTTACGTTGTCAGAATCTACAATATATCTATGACTCTATAATTTTCTTACCACTTGCTGCACAGGAACAGAGATGCTAGGTCCCACTAAGCAATAACCCAGAGCTCAATAGCATGAGTCTCTAGTTTATTTCCATTGGGGGAAGGGGGAAAGTGGAGAAAATACCAAAAGAGAAGAGACTGGTCTTGGCTGGTCCACTACTCCTAGTCCATCCTGCCGACTTCTGTTAGTTTTTGAACCTGAGGAAGAGGAACAAAATTAACACCCTATACTCTCTACTCTTCTGTCTAGTTTTGAATCTTTTCCTACAATAAATCACCTACCATAAATCTCCAAGAGTTAAGCCCTTCTTCTGTTCTTGCTGTTTTTATGTTCTGGCTAGTTCTGTTACTTGCGCCAAATGTAGTTATTTCCTGGAATGATAAAACAACCTTTAATTGAAAGTTCACCTTTTGGTATCCTTCTTTTGTTTTCTAATACTAGATTAACTCTCTTCACTATTTAAGGTGTCTTCCTGCTTGTCTTTTCTTAAGTATGCTCCTTAGTCTTTTGAATGATTCCTGTTTTAGAATACACCTGGTTAATCTATTTCTCATTTATCTTATCCTTTCTTAACTTATTAAATTTCTGTGCTCATAACTTACTTCAAAATAGACTAGTGGAGACTTGAATTATTCTTCGTGCTTTCCTATTTATCAAATAACCCAAATGTTCGTTTTCTGTGTCTTTACAGGATTCCGCATTAAGATACACTGGGGTATCTTTTCTTCCCAACGGAATGATTTCTGGTCTCTAACGGTAAGTTTTTTCAGTCAAATGTAACTCTAACATAACACGCAATATCAGTTTCTCAAAATTTGCTACTTGTTCATTTAGCTTTGTTTCTTCGTTGAATCTCCTTTTCCTCTGACGCTTTCCTCAGTAGACTTCAAATCGGCAACACTGTTACCTCAGCCGAATCTCAAGTGACGGGTTTCGCTGGGAAACGCGTTCCGATCTTTCGTGATTCTGACTCCAGTTGGGGAAGATATTTCTTAACTCTACTGTAAGTCGTAACTCTGGACTGTCTTTGTGTTGATATTCTATTTAATCTGGGGGCTCTCAAGACGCTACTACTCGCGGCAAAATCCTTGGTGAAGTGCGCAGTGCCAATCACCCGCGCGCTTCACCTGGATTCCTAACTGCTGCCGAGTCTTAATGCTAGACCGCTGCCTCGAACTCAAAATCGGCGTCCATCTTACGATGCCAATTTCGAGTCAAGTCGGACCAGGAAGCCCCTGATAACAGGAGTTTCTTTGTAGACCATTTCTGTGAGTTAATTACTGCAACTAAAGGTCTCGGAGTCCTGACACCATCCTTTAATTTACACTGGCCGCCAATATCAAACCAAAAGGTAGCCTTGTAAATTGAAACGTTCCCTCACTAGTGATAAATGCTGTCAGGTGTTTTGATTCCTCATGAAGACATATCTGGTAGTAAGCGCTCTTCAAATCAAGCTTACTAAAATATTATGCACCTTGTAAAGTTGACACCAGTTCACCTATGTTAGGTAAAGGGAAAACATCAGCCACCACACTCTTATTAAAGGACCTCAGATCCACACAAAATCTTATTTTTTTTATCAGCCTTCTGTGTGATCACCACCGGAGAAACCCATGTGGCTGCTTCAATCGGCTCCATTATGCCCCCTTGTAGCATCTCCTCAATCGCACCCTTCACCACTTCTCTCACTGCATTGGGCACCCTCCTTGCTTTGTGCTGAACAGGAATGGCACCTTTCTTCAACAATATTTTGTGCTCATATTTATTTATTTATTTATTTATTTATTTATTTATTTATTTATTTTAATTTATATAACAGCGCACAGCTACCCCAAAGGGATTCCCGGCGCTGACAGAGGAATTATCTCACTATCAAAATATCCTTAGAGATGAATTCTCTCCCCTTGGTACCCTGTAGGAGATATGTCACTTTCCAATAGAACTTTTTCACCCCACACATCTTTTAGAATCGAATGCGGAATGATTGTCCACCTTGAACCTGAATCAACCATCAGACCTATATTTTTCCCATCAATTTTGACTTCAAAATCATTGTCATTATTCATTGCCACCCTTGATTTGACTATACCTTTACACATTGTCGCAAAATGTCCTATTTTGCCACACTTTAAACATTCTTTGTTGTTGGCAAAACAAAACTTTGCATCTTAGTTATGTGAGCTACTACCACACTTTGAACAAACCTTGTTTGTAGTTTTATTCACAAACCTTTTTTTTTTAAATGCAACCTTTCTTCTTTACTGACCCAATTACACTATCATCACTATTGTCACTGTCAACTACGTTCTTGCATGAAATTTCTGCAACTTTTTTATCTGAACAGCATTTTTGAAGTTCCTTCATACATTTCTCAGACTCCTCCACCACTTTAGGCAGATCAATTGCGGTTTTTAAGTTCGGATTGTTTGCTGCCCACAACCTCTCTTGAATTTTCCGATTGTTACATTGAACAATCAGCTGATAGCGAATCAGCTCATCTGTCATTTGCCCAAATCTGCACTTGACAGATAATTCCTGTAACCTGGCAACAAAATCATCTATAGATTCTTCCCCACACTGTTTATTCAGGTAAACTTTGTACCTGTTCATTACCAGGTTTTCTTCTTTTGCGAATCTGATTTCCAACCTCGATACCGCCTCTTTAAACTCATCTAACGAGGACTGACCACTAGCTGACAACACTTGTGGAAGATATTTAAATACCCTTTGACCTTCCTTCCCCAACGTAGTCATTAAAATGGCTTTCTTTCTCTTGTGCGAAAAATCTCCACCATCCAATGCTTCACTATAATTATAAAACATCAATATCCAATCCTCCCATGCTATTTGAGGATTACCTGGTTCACTTAAGAACTGAGGTGGTAGTGCAACATTCACCTGTTGAGCCATCGCACAATTGAAACACCCAAAGACACTAAAACAGTCAATAAAACTAGCTTAGTGCTGAATACACAACTGTGCTCTGGATAATACAAATATTCACTGTAAGAAAAACTTAAATTGTTAGATGTTACAGCAAGCACACACTATAAATGCACCAAGTGTAACTTGAAGCAGCTGTAAACATAGAAGAATGTTTTTCCCTTCATGGAGGTGTTCAGTCACAAGTCGCTGTGAACACCTCTTTCTCTTCGCCGTAAAATACACAGTCACCTTAAGATGATCTTCATTCGCGATCTCCTTGCTGAATAATATAAATTCGCCACTCTGAAATCTTCTTCAGAGGTGAGCGTATCACTGTGAGACGCTCGAGGTTATCCTCCTTAATGCTCCTGAAATCCTCAAAGACTCTTTAGCAAGATGGCCGCCTGCTTATGACGTCACCATGCTCTGCGCGCTGCAACGTCACTCTCCAGCGCTGACACTCACTGCGCGCTCACTGCTGCTCGCGCTTGTGTTTCACTACGCGTCTGCCTTCCTTGGTGCTGGCGTTCCCACACGTCACAGCAGGATCATCACCATGGCAACCAAGATGAAAGCTCCACGACACTCGCAAAGGTATGTAAATTATAACCACAACTATCGGCAGTCAGGTCGAAAACTCGCAAATTCAGCAAAGTATAAATTTGCCTCACCTGAAACTCCTGACTTGTTCCAATGACTTTCTTTTACGCGTGAATTCTATCCTGGGTGAATACAGTTCGTTCTCTGTAGATAATCTTTAAATAAAATCTTCCACTGCAATCACGAAGCTCCCAATGGCCTTATCAGCTCCAGAAGCTCTCGCCAATTGTTGTAAGCTAGAATAATACTCCACACAGCTTATTTGAAGTTCAGCTTCTTCTGTTTAATTGCAGCACAGGTAAACGACATGTATGTCACCAGCTGACCAGACTCCAACTGCCGAGACTGGAACATCAGCTGCGTGAGATCACAAGACACAGATCACAGAAGCATTCGATAGATATGTCACAAGCAAGACTGAAGAAAGACTACAAAACAAAACAAAACATTTTTACAACAGTAAACTTGCTCACCAAAATAAGGGCATCGGCTCAGAAAAATGTAACAAAGCACTTATAAATGTTTTACATTGTCATAGAATAGGATTTCAATCAAATGGCAGAGTAACAGTGATATCAGCAGGGTATAAATTGCTTCTCGTGGCAAAATCTATAGACATGACGGTCGTTTAGTAAAACACATCTATACATTAATGTTCATGATGATGTTAAAGCAATACATGTATAAAATGATTTGTAAGGGCATTGCTCATTACAGGTAAATTTTTCAAATAAGCATTAGCTTGCCACATTTTGGCTCAAAAGCAGGCATCAACTCAGGAAAACATAGCAGATCACCTTTGAGTGTATTGCATAATCATAGGGTGCTATTTCAAATTAATGACAGAATAACAGTGCTGTCAACAGGGTCCAAAGACATGATCGTGGTTAGGCTAAATACATCAATGCATCAATGACATGTAAGGAAAGATTTGTAAGGACAACATAACACTACATGAAAAGACAAATATACACAAAAATCAATGTTGATGACGCATGACGCTTGCCAAATGATGATAACGGACCAACATAATTAACACAGTGACTCGGTCAGTTGGCACATAAGCGTGATTTGCTATAGACACAGAATATTGCAGTAACCTACTATTATTCAGAAGTTAGAAAGGCTAATTGCACATAGCTTGAGTCAAGTTCATTTAGATCATTTTGTATGGAATCAAAACGGATCATTCATTTAGATTCCCTGACATTCAGGATTGAGACAATGTTACCACCACAGGGCCCCAGGGTGGCCTTTAAAAGGACTATCCATTGGAAATCCTCGGCAGTGTGTGCCGCACTCTTAAAGTGTTACACCAATGGCGCTTCTAGTACGTCACATCTTATTCTACTACAATGCTGCAGTATCCGTGATTTATTTTTGTGTTGTGTCTGGCTCACATAAATGGATCTACATGGGCAGATGATCCCATAGATTACATTATTTGTATTGCAATTTGCGTAGGCCTGTAGTTCAATTTGGTGGTGTTTATAGATGAATTTCTTAGTTTGAATAGTCAACTTGCATGCCTTGCAGTTACCAAATCTGTAGATCTACCTATTTGGGCAGATTCCAAAGTGTTTGTAGGGATGATGTAGCTGGATTGTCCAGGAAAGAGCGGACCACATGGTCTTTGACACTTTTTGCTCTTTTAAAAGCGTGCATGGGTGGGTTTGGTTGGCCAATATGATCAGAGATTAATGACCAATTTTTGTTGATAATCTTTTTTATATCATGGCTCTGAGTGCTAAATGTGGTCACGCAGATCATCCTTTCCAAAGATCCATCACTCTTTTCCTTTACCATCAGTAAGGATATACTAGGGCTGTACCAGGCTCTCTTTTGAGCTCTTTTGACCAGACGCCGTGGGTACCCTCTCTCGAGTAGTGGTTGACTTGGGACGTTAGTTTCCGTCATGTAATCACTTTTCTCAGAGCAGTTCCTGCGGATCTGGAAGAACTGGCCTACCAGTAAATTTTCCCTTAGGCTCTGTGGGTAGAGGCTGCTGTAGCGCAAGAGTGAATTACACTCCGCTGGTTTGCGGTATAGGGGGGTATGCAGTTTACTATCTTCGTGAAAGATCGTAATGTCTAGGAAGACAATTTTGTGTCTGTCCGACTGCATCGTAAACTGGATGATTTACTCTGCTTATTGAGCCAATCATGGAATGCGAGTAGGTCCTTAGCAGATCCAGTCCATATCAAGAGCACATCGTCCATGTACCTCCTCCATTCCGTCACCTTGTCATGGTATGGGTTGTTTGGATTGTCAATAAAGGAGTGTTCAAAACCATCCATATATATATAATGGCCAGGTCCGGTGAGAAGGCCGCCCCAATGGCCACTCCCTTGGTCTTGAGGTAAAAGCTTCCTTGAATAAGGAAACAATTCTTCATCATAGCGAAAGACAAGAGTGCCACGATAAAATCAGTTGGCACCGCCATTGGTGCTGATCTTATAATACCTTGTGGATGACTTCAAGTGCCAGACGATGGAGAATACTAGTGTATAAGGAGACTATATCTGTCAGATTCCGTCGCGCCTCGCGGTAATTACGGGTACGGAATGGTGAAAAGACTACATATCCCATGATGCTCAGCGGCTAGGAGGCGGGGTATAAATAGACTCCATTTCCGGCAGCCAGTGTCGGATATTTTGGCTCGTGGTTCCTGGCGTTCCTGACGACCGTACGGAGAGGTGTTTCCTGCGCTCCTGTTTACCCTGCATTTCAGACGCTGTCTGTTGCGTGAATTTCCGGCTTTGTTTCTTTGGTTCTGTCCTCCGTTGGAGAGCCTTGTCATCGGCTATTGCGGAGGACGGTCTTTGTTTTGCTGAGTTTTTGGTTCTCGTGTTTCCGTTGGCGAGCCTCTTTGCTTCGGCTCATGCGGAAGACACGTTTGCATAATTCCGAGGTCTAAGGAGGTTTATGCTAGTCCGTTTCCTCCGTTGGCGAGCCTTATTTCCACGGCTATTGCGGAGGAAACAGTTGTTTGAGTTTGCGTGATTTCCTGACATAAATCCTCTGTTGGAAAGCCTTCTTTCACCGGCTATTGCAGAGGATTTGCTTCATTAGGTCCCAGGTCGGGACGAAGAGCTTTTCCCAAACCTGAAAGTAACTTCATTCAGGTAACCTTGTTCTCCTTTCTTTTGGGTGACGTAACCCTTATTTAGTTTCTGGGAGTTACTATGTACTTACGCTGCATTCCTTAGAACCCTGTCTATGTTTCTTCAGGACGCTGTTGGAAAAAGATTAGGGTATGTAGTATCCCTCCTTACCATTATAGGTTTTGCCATTGCATGGGTCTTAGGGGCTGTTTCAATAGTAGGTTTTGTGTTCACAGGGGAAGGCAATCACAGGCTGAATTTTCGTGCCCTCAGTGGAAGAGAAGCATCTCCTGAGTTAGTGCTGTTCACATTCCCATTACAGGTATAGCACCGTATAGCCTGATTGGTAGTCTTAGTAGGGAGAATATTTTCCTGAGAATTGATACCAATCAATTATTTGTCTGTTTTCTGTCTTCACAGCTCTCCGTCCCTGCAGTCCCCTTCCTTTCCTTCCTGTTTATTATTTTGCCCTCACCTGATCCTTCTCTAGCCCAAGGCTATTACAGCATTCGGGGCTTGGATAGATCTGGAGGTGGCCTACCTATACCACAAGCTGATCCTGAGGACGGAGAGGATAACAGAATATCCGACCCAAGTATTATATTCCTCCCGATCAGTTTAGGGTGATGGCTACTCTGGACGAGGTGATGGCTGCATTAGTCGTGGTGCAATCTGAGTTGATAGCATCCAGACAAGAAAGCACTGAATTACGGAACCGGTTAGATAACATCCAGAAAAACCCTTTTAGTGCTGGGGCTTCAGGGTCTGGTACAGCCGGTTCAGTAGTGGTGGAGATCCCCCCTAGCATTCCGTTAGCACATCCAGAAAGATTTAACGGAGATGCTGGATCCGTGCAAGTGTTTTTGACGCAAGCCATGATGCATTTTTCATGCAAACCCAGGTCATTTCCCACCAATCAGTCAAAGGTTGCGTTCGTTATCTCGTATTTAGTCGGGGACGCAGCTCAATGGGCAGTTCCAATGGTCCAGAGAAATGACCCAATGTTACATGACTGGGACCCGTTCCAAGCCGAGTTCACGAAAGTGTTCGATAGAAGAGCAGATACGTATACGGCAGATAAAGAACTATTAGGCCTACGTCAGGGGAATCAAGATCTGGTAACTTATTTGAATCATTTCAGACGTTTAGTTGCTGAAACTAAGTGGCCAGAAGCCAAACAAGCATCAATCTTTCATCAGGGTTTAACTGAGGAAATGCAAGACATCATTGCTCAAATAGACCCCCAACCAGTGTCATGTGAGGATTTAATCAATTTGGTATTACGATTAGACCATAGGATGAAGAATCGTAAAGGCGGTAGCGGAGCTAATCACCGGACCATTCCCTCTTCTGTGGCGGTGAAGACCCCTGACAATACGGTATCTCACACCTCTGAGCCTATGGAAATAGGAGCTGTCCGTGCGGCCTTAACCGCCACCGAAAAGGAACAGAGGCGCAAGCTGGGTCTTTGTCTCTACTGTGGCAAAAAAGGCCATTTTGTTAGAGAGTGCCCTGTCAAACCCAAGTTTTCCAAATTCCGCATGAATACGGGGGTGTCAACGGCCACAGAGAAACCAGCGGAAAACTGAAGGGCTCTGGGGTTGATGAAGGGGTTCCCTGGAGTCATGTTAGTATCCCTTCTATGTTGAGTACGGTAGTGGGAGCGCAACATTTATTCATCAAAATAATCTTGATGATTGGCATGATGGAGGTTCATACACAAGCTATGGTGGATTCTGGGGCTACGGGTTTCTTTATGGACATGAAGGAAGCCGAAAGATTAGGCATTCCTCTGATCCCTAAAGAAGATGGTACTGATGTGTTTGCAGTAGATGGCAGGAAACTGAACACCGGGCCCATAAGTTATCAAACAGCTCTGACAGAGATGAGGTTTGGGTATCACAGAGAAAGAGTTTCTTTCAGCATAATTGAGGCACCGCAGTATGGGGTGATCCTAGGCATTCCTTGGCTGAAAAGACACAACCCTGACATCGATTGGGAAAATGACACAATATTGATGAATTCCCCACATTGCGAGGAGCATTGTTTCAGATACGCACAGTGTCCTTCATTTGCTTTGGCATGTGGGGATCGGATAGCCACGGCCGCAGAAAAGGCAGTGACTCTTCCAGTGGTATATCAGGACTTTGAAGGGGTATTTGATGAAGTACGGGCTGAAGAGCTACCCCCACATAGGCCATACGATTGCCAAATTGAGTTAGTTCCTGGGGCAGTGATTCCCAAGGGTAGGCTGTATGCGTTGACGGAGCCAGAAAACGCGTACTTGAGAACATATTTAGACAAACTGTTAGAATTAGGGTTCATACGCCCTTCACGATCACCAGCAGCCTCCCCTTTGTTTTTCATCCCCAAGGCCAATGGGGATTTAAGAGCCTGTGTAGACTTTCGAGCCCTCAACGCGGTAACAATAAAGAACATATACCCTTTACCTTTAATAAACGTGTTATTGGAACAGGTGAAAAAGGCCAAGGTATTCACCAAGTTAGACTTGAAAGGAGCTTATCATCTTGTGAGAATGAGAGCGGGGGATGAATGGAAGACGGCCTTCCAGACCAGGTATGGGTTGTTCGAATACCTGGTCATGCCCTTCGGGCTATGCAATGCCCCTGCTGCATTCCAGTTTTTCCTTAACGACGTGTTGAGGGAAATACTGGACAGACACGTCATAGTGTATATAGATGATATACTCATCTATTCTGAGTCGGAGGACATGCACGTACAGCATGTCAAATCTGTCCTGAGGATCCTACAGAAAAACCATCTTTACTGCAAACTGTCCAAATGTGACTTTCACGTCACTACCGTAGAATTTTTGGGGGTTATGCTTACCCCTCAGGGGCAGGAAATGGCGGAGAGGAAGATTCAAGCAGTGCGAGATTGGCCGATTCCTCGAAACATCAAGGATGTTCAATGTTTCCTAGGATTCACCAATTTCTACAGGCGTTTTATTAACCAGTTCTCGAAAGTGGTGGCTCCCATAACCAGACTGCTGAGAAAAGACCAAAGGTTTGGATGGGATGAGAAAGCTCAGGAGGCGTTTGTAACTCTAAAAGAAGCATTTGTCACTGCTCCAATATTAACGCACCCCAATTCTGATGTCCCATTTATAGTCGAGGCAGATGCTTCAGAGGTTGCTATCGGAGCCATTCTTTCGCAGCGAAATGAAACCACAGGACAATTACATCCCGTGGCTTTTATGTCACGTAAACTTACGGGGGCAGAACTCAACTACTGCATTGCCGAGAAAGAACTCTTGGCTATCAAACATGCTTTCACGGAATGGAGACATTTCCTCATGGGGGTGAAGCATGTGGTGACGGTTTATACCGATCACCATAATCTGCAGTTTATGTCAGCGGCCAGACATCTAACCCCTAGACAACTGAGGTGGATGCTTTTCTTTTCAGAGTTTCATTTCGTTATTACTTTCAGGCCTGGAGCGGACAATAGAAAGGCGGATGCCTTGTCCCGTCAATCATCCACAAAGTCCTCGGAGGCCAGGACTGAAACCCCTATAGTGGACCCTGTCAAGGTGGTCTGTGGCATACAACCTGATGCCTTTTTGCAGGGCATACGATATGGGATAAGAACGGACCCCTGGAAGAGATGGTTACAGACACATCCTGAATGGCACCTACAACATGGCTTTCCGATCAAACAAGGGCGAATGCTGTTGCCCACTGAATCCTTGCGGAAACAGATGTTCTCTTGGTGTCATACTTCACCCAGTGCTGGACACGTTGGGGTTGATAAGACTATGGAGCTGATTCAGCGTAGATGTTGGTGGCCCACAATAAGAGACGATGTAAGGAGATGGGTGACAGAGTGTGATGTTTGTGCCCGCGCCAAGTCCGATCACCGTCGTCCTGCAGGGCTTCTACAGCCCATGCCTACCCCTTCTACTCCATGGGAAAGTATATCATTAGACTTTGTGGTAGGTCTACCCAGAGATCAGGGTTGTACCACAGTGTTGGTAGTCATTGATTATCTGACTAAGATGGGGCATTTTATTGCTTGTCCTCAGGTGCCTACAGCAGGTCAATTGGCACAGCTTCTCCTGGTCCATATTGTACGTCTGCATGGCTTACCCAATGTCATAGTGTCTGATAGGGGCTCTCAATTTACCGCAAGGTTTTGGAAGGCATGGTGCTCCTCTCTTCATATTGAAACAGCGCTGTCCACAAGCTTCCATCCGCAAACTGATGGTCAGACGGAGCGTCTCAATCAGACATTGAAACAATTCTTGCGATGCTATGTGTCTCAGGGTAAGAATAACTGGGTGGAGCACCTTTGGCTTGCGGAAGTGGCATACAACAATGAGACACATTCTGCCACGAGAGTATCACCATTTTTTTGTACTTATGGTCATCATCCCCGGTTTCTTCCATTTGTACAGCCTTACACTGAGGAGACGGTGCCAGAAGCAGCCAGGAGGGTTTCCCAACTAAAGATGGTATTGGAGCGTGTACAGGACTCCCTGAAGGCATCTAAGGTGGCATATAAGAAAACGGCTGACAAACAACGTCGTCAAGGTCTTATGTATCAGGTGGGGGACTGGGTACGGCTGTCCACCCGGAACTTCAGGTTCAGGCGCTACAGCGTGTTTAACCCTCGCTTCATTGGCCCGTTCCGGGTTGTGCAACGCATCAATCAGGTGGCGGTGAACTTGCTGTTACCAAGGCATCTGCGTATAGATCCCGTTTTCCATGTGTCCCTGCTCAAGCCTGCAGCTGCGGTGGTGCGACGCCTCCCTCCCCCTCTGTTGGTCCCTGAAGGCCTGGAGTACGAGGTGGAGGGTATTCTGGATTCAAGGTTGCGGGGACGTGGCCTTAGGTATCTGGTGGATTGGAAAGGTTATGGTCCCGAAGTGAACTCGTGGGAGCCTGCATCTGGTGTTCATGCTCCTCGCCTGGTGGCTGCTTATCATCACCAATTTCCTGAGCGCCCGACCCCCTTCGGCGCTCTAGGTGAGGGGGGGGATATACTGTCAGATTCCGTCGCGCCTCGCGGTAATTACGGGTACGGAATGGTGAAAAGACTACATATCCCATGATGCTCAGCGGCTAGGAGGCGGGGTATAAATAGACTCCATTTCCGGCAGCCAGTGTCGGATATTTTGGTTCGTGGTTCCTGGCGTTCCTGACACCCGTACGGAGAGGTGTTTCCTGCGCTCCTGTTTACCCTGCATTTCAGATGCTGTCTGTTGCGTGAATTTCCGGCTTTGTTTCTTTGGTTCTGTCCTCCGTTGGAGAGCCTTGTCATCGGCTATTGCGGAGGACGGTCTTTGTTTTGCTGAGTTTTTGGTTCTCGTGTTTCCGTTGGCGAGCCTCTTTGCTTCGGCTCATGCGGAAGACACGTTTGCATAATTCCGAGGTCTAAGGAGGTTTATGCTAGTCCGTTTCCTCCGTTGGCGAGCCTTATTTCCACGGCTAATGCGGAGGAAACAGTTGTTTGAGTTTGCGTGATTTCCTGACATAAATCCTCTGTTGGAAAGCCTTCTTTCACCGGCTATTGCAGAGGATTTGCTTCATTAGGTCCCAGGTCGGGACGAAGAGCTTTTCCCAAACCTGAAAGTAACTTCATTCAGGTAACCTTGTTCTCCTTTCTTTTGGGTGACGTAACCCTTATTTAGTTTCTGGGAGTTACTGTGTACTTACGCTGCATTCCTTAGAACCCTGTCTATGTTTCTTCAGGACGCTGTTGGAAAAAGATTAGGGTATGTAGTATCCCTCCTTACCATTATAGGTTTTGCCATTGCATGGGTCTTAGGGGCTGTTTCAATAGTAAGTTTTGTGTTCACAGGGGAAGGCAATCACAGGCTGAAATGTCGTGCCCTCAGTGGAAGAGAAGCATCTCCTGAGTTAGTGCTGTTCACATTCCCATTACAGGTATACCACCGTATAGCCTGATTGGTAGTCTTAGTAGGGAGAATATTTTCCTGAGAATTGATACCAATCAGTTATTTGTCTGTTTTCTGTCTTCACAGCTCTCCCTCCCTGCAGTCCCCTTCCTTTCCTTCCTGTTTATTATTTTGCCCTCACCTGATCCTTCTCTAGCCCACGGCTATTACAGCATTCGGGGCTTGGATAGATCTGGAGGTGGCCTACCTATACCACAAGCTGATCCTGAGGACGGAGAGGATAACAATATCACAAGTCACCAATACTTGTTCTTCAGGGTCAAAAGGAGCTTCATCAATAATCCCAATGGTTTGGAGGGTATCCCATAGATATTTTTTGGTTCCTTTTGTGATGGGCTTAAGAAAATTGTCTATGTATTTACAGAAAGGCTCCAAAATCGACCCAGACCCAGACACAATGGGCCTTCCTGGTGGATTGGACATGTTTTTATGGATCTTGGGCAGCTTATATATTGAAGGCAGATGTGGATCCTTCTGGTTGAGGTAGTGAAATTCATGCTCAGATAGAAATCCTTGTTCGAAACCCACCTTGGTGATGGACAAAATTTCTAAAGCCAGGTTCGTGGATGGGTCAAAACACAACTTACAATAGCTGACACCATCCTGTAATTGATTCATGATTTCCAGTTTGTATTTATTCAGATCCTGCACAACAATAGCTCAGCCCTTGTCAGTTGGCTTAATAACAATGTCTTTGTTCTTTTTAAGTGACATTAAAGCTTCTTTCTCCAACTTGGTAACATTGATAAAGGTATACTTCGGTGTCTCAAGGGTCCTCTTTGAGTACAGTGTTCTCATATGCCAGAATTTGATTACTCAATGACTTAGAGAAGGGCACAAAAGTCGATGGAACTCGTAGTCCCATTTGTGATGTTCTAAGTGGAGCTGACGAGTGCCTGAAGAAATATCGCAAGCATATCTTACGAAAGAATCTGAGGAGCCTAGTCTTCAATGTGAAGCGGTTTGGGTATGCTGTTGGCACAAATGATGATCCCTTATTGAGGGTCATCTCCTCTTCATCCTTCAAAACATATGTTGGTCACCACCTGTAAACTTTCCACCGTGTTGGCTCTCTGGTGGAAACCGTACCTGTTTCTGTACTTTGCCTCTGCCTCTCCACCAAGTAGTGCCTGTTTTGTGTATGGCCCTTGGTGGGCCTCTGGGCCAATAACCTCCACGTCCCCTCGGAGGTTTCCAATGGCCCTTGCCTAAAAAAGGTGGGGTCCCTGGTAAGTGTAGTCAGCACTTGGACCTACCTGTTGGTTCTCGCTGTCTGTGCTGTATGAGGAGTCAGAGAAAGTTGTGTAGTTCCTTTGTCCCCGATAACTCCTCCTTCCACGACCTGTAAAGCGGCCTTGTGTATCCTGCTTATAATAGTTGTCCTGGAGATAGTGATAGGTGTTCTTCTTTTTGTAATACCAGATATCTTTGGATAGTTTATCCAATTTCTTGTTCTGCATCGTGATCTCAAAATCCTTCAATGATTTACCCAGTTGTTCCAGTGCCTCCTTTGCGTTATTAAGTGTAGAGTCTCCCGCAATCTCCGATCTCAAAGCAGCGATCTCACAAGTGAGTGCCTGGACTTGTTCAGCAGCGGTTTCTACTCCCAGCACCATCCAGTGCCGGGAGCAGTTATTTGCAATGAAACTAAAGCTTTTCTTGAATTTGGGAATATTCACAAATATAGCAGGTTCAATCCTGATTTGTAATCCCATCGGGATTACACTTGCTTGGAGACATTTTGTTAATAGATGTCCATGTAGACGGGTTCTTATCAATTTTTTCTCCAAACGCTTTAGTTTAGCAATCTTATATTTGAGTTTAAAGTTAATAGTGGTGGTAGTAGATGATAAAAATTGATTAGCCTGATCCTGTAGAAGTTGGTTAATGTAGTCCTCAGTATATGATAAAGTGTCACTCTGTACCATTTTGTATGTGCAGTTAATCACCAAGAAAAATACCTCGCAGGTATGCACCTGCTCAGACAAATATACATAAAAAGGTTAAACCCAATGGTACTGGGACCTGGGTAATTGATGGTACAATATAGAGTGGTCCCAGTAAACTAAGACTAGCTAGACATTATATAAAGTATTACAAACACATCACAATCACAATACTCCCCCAAAAATACGTAGCAAATGTTTAGTCACACTGCCACATAAGGAAGTTGCATTATACACATGTCAAAATTCAAATTCAATATATACACAAAGGTGCCCAACACACAGGGAAAAGGAAGAAGGGTAAGTGAATCTGGTGAGGACACATAATTGTGAGGAAAGCATGGAAATCAGTGACAGCAAAACACCTTACCACCTTACACAGGGGTCTTCATCAGGACTGTGATGAAGGGAGGGCATCTAAAGGCAAAGTATGAAACACAATTGGTACTAGAGAAAAGTATACAACTGTGTCAGGATTAGATACTATCCTTCTCACTCTGAGTAGTTGTGAATATGTCAAACGATTTTTTAATGATTTCTGATGAAAGCTGTTGTAGTGTAACATGTTATTCCTGTCAGTAGCTTTCCTAAAAATATTGGTTTCCAATTTGTTGTGTGACTTTGTGACTTGAACATCCAAGAATGTAATGGTATTCTCATCTATATCATATGTGAATTGGATTATTTTGTTTACTCTGTTCAATTCTAATAATGCTGTAATTAAGTAATCTTTAGATCTTCTCCATAGTGTGAAGATGTTGTCTATGTAGCTTAGAAACAGTATGGTATTCATTTTCGATGTCTCTTTTCCCAGAATGTTTTCTTCCGCATATTTGCTCAAAAACAGGGTCGCATACGCCGAAGCGGCGCAATTGCCCATGGAAGTTCCTGTGAGCTGCAGGAACCATTGGTCAAACCATTTAAAATAGCTTTGGTACAATGTCAAATGTAACAGTTCCATGAGAAACATTTAAAAATCGTTGTCCAAATTCAAGGTGACTAAAACCAGTTCAATGGCTTCCATATCTAAGTTGTGGGGAATTCATATATACAAAGATGTCACGTCAATGGTACACAATAATATTTGATCGCCCTCAGTGAACAATATTTGGTTGATTTTAGATAGAAACTCAGTAGTGTCGCTAACATAAGTGATCATTTTCAAAACGAAAAGTTAAAGCTGTTTGTCAAGAAACTTTCCCACTGGTTCATGGAGTCTTCCTCTGGTTGACAATATGGGTCTGAACGGCAGGTTGTGCACACAATTATGCACATTGGGTGACATGTACATTCAGGGGCTCTTCTGGTTTCTTTGAAAGAGGAATCGGCTAACATTCTCCATGATAATTCCATCCTTAACTGCTCTTTCCAAAATTTTCTTCAGAACTTCCAAGAACTGTTCAGTTGGATTACAATCCTGCTTGGCATACGTTTCAATGTCTGACACATGAGCGTTGACTTTATCTTCATAGGACTTGGTGTCCATGACTACCAATGCTCCTTCCCTTATCTGCCTTCTGACAGGTAATGGTCATATTTCCTGCTATCTTCCTCAAAATACCAAATTCTTTGTTGGTCAAGTTCCGGTGCTTAGATTTCTTTTGAAGATTCAATTTCTGGATATCATGTTTCACCAAAGTCTCAAATGTATCTAGGCTTTTGTGGCTGACAGGGGCCTCACATGAACTCTTCACTTTAAGGCCTTTCAGTAACATTTCTTCACTGTTGTCATGTTTCTCTGCGATGTTCTTGAAGAACTTTTTTAAGTGTAAGTTGTGCATCAACTTAAAAAAGCGGATCTCCAATTCTAAGCTACTAGTTTGGTAAGTCTGTATGAGTGTGGTCCCTTTCTGAAGTGTTTTGGTCTCTGTAGAACTTAATTCTTAAGATGATATATTGATCACTTACCTGTTGTTTTCTGCGCTTTCTTACCCTTGGTCCATTTGCCTGTTGTCGTATGTTCTTTGAATCTACATTCTCTTTTTTTTTCTTTTTCCCCTCCTGGGTCGTCTTTGTCCCTCTAGACACCCTCTAAAAAAGAGACACCATATGTTTGTGATTGTTCTGTATCCTCAATTGTGGGTGTTTTATCCACTGTTGTTCGAAGTTGTTCCGTTGATTTCCTTCAGTGCTGATTTGTGGCTTCATCATCTGAAGAAGATGTTTCTGTCTACGTATTCTGACTGTATGGTTTGTTCTGTCTCTTTTTGCCTTACTCTTCTGCCCAGCAATACACTTCACCCAACTAATAATCAAAGGTGTCTCGCTTTAATTTGGTGATTCAGCACTTTATCAAATGTATGTTAGATTGTAGTAGGAATACTAACTACAACCCCTTAATGACCAGTTCTTACCCCAGTGCAGTTTAGATTGGAGTGGGAATAATATTTATTACCCCTTCAATGAACAATGCTTTCTTAAATGTAGCTTAGATTCGAGATGGAATGGTAAAATAAATCCTCCTTCATGTGTAATGGTTTTCACTGGGTAGGTTAGGATGCAGTGTATTTATATTATTGAAAATGATTGTAGCACATTGATTAACTGGCGTAATTTTTACAGTACCAATTGTTTTTGTACTAACACTACAACATTTTAATTACATTTTAAGTGGGTTGTATTCTCAATTACATTTTTATTGCAAGTATTCCTACTTACATTATTATAAAAAAATATTTTGAATTTCTTTTTATATTTTTGTGACATGTTGATGTATTTCATTTTCAAACACAATTCACTTTTTTCTTTTACCTCTTGTACTATATTTACAACCATTTTAAAAAAATATTTTCTTGTCAAAAAACATTTTTTCACAAAAGTTCTTCATTATATTTTAACAGTTGCAGGACATTTTTATATATGGATAAGAAGTATTTTTGCTGTTGATTTAGAAGCCATTTTTTTTGCACCACTACTGTAGTTTGTTTATTCTATCAACCTCATTTTCAGTCGGTATGGCTTATATGTGGTCCCACTTCCTTGTTGCTGCTCTACATATCAGGTAAAACTAATTTTAAGCTACTTTTTGGGGATTTTGCAGTTGAGGGTATTTTTTAGTGTTAGTATAGTTAGCATATAATAATGCTTTGTAGTGGTTTGCTGTTTAAGTGTTAGTTTGCAGTTTTAGTAATGTAAGTGTAGTGCAGTAGGCCTTAATGTATTATGTATGATTTAATGTAATGTTTTGTACAGTGTATTATATGTATGTTATTTAAACTCAATGTTATTTTAATTATTATGGTTAAGGTGTTATTTATGTTATGTGAATGTGTATTTTGTATTTTCATTCTGACCCCGGGAATTTACTTACATTTTGGAGTTGTTTCTAAATTGTATTTTGTGGGGTTTTAGGAATTCTATTTTTATACATATGTATGTTTTGTATGTTTCAAATGTTTGCATTTTTTGGGCTTTCTTTTTTTCTATTTTGTGTGTTTATTTTCGGTAGATTACATCAAGCTCTTGGAAATCCGCAACACACCTGTAAGTTAGGTTTCATTTTATTTTCAATGGATGGAATTTGTTTTTGTTTTTAAAGTTGATAGTTTTATTATTCTGGTTTATTGTGTGTTATGTCATTTATGTATTTTTTTTCTAATAATTAGGTGTTGCATTTTTAAGAGGTGGCATTTGTTGGGGTCACTGTATAACAATGTATTCATTAATTTATTTTACAATTTTTTACTCCTCAATCTGAATGGATTTTGTTCCTTATAAAATTAAAACTGTTGAATGATTTTTAAAAAATATTGAGTTATTATTAAAATCTACATTACTTTGGTTCATTTTTCTTAATTACAGTTCATATTAAGTTTTAGTTGTAATATTAGAAACATTTTTCAGTTGTGTTCTAGCTATATTTTGTAGGTATGGTAGTTTTTGGTCGTAGAAAATGTTTGCACTTTGCTGTTTTGTATATAATACATTTAATTGGGTTGTTGTTATACTTTCGATTTATGTGTATTATAGATAGTTTTGAGTAGCTGGTATCTTTTAACTTTCTTTTGAAATTTCCAGTAATTGGGAGAGTGTCAGGTGGTTTCAGCCTAGTATGCTTTTGAATGCATTGTGTCACCATTCCACTATGTGTATGGCTTTGCCTTGTTGCGCCATGGTACTGATATATAGGTTTGACCATGGTATAAGATACTTGAGTTGGAATCTGTGATTGGAACTGTGCAGTGTGTCAATCCAAATATCATCAGTATTCCATCAAGGGATTTTGTTTGTCTGAATGTATTTGGTAGTATGGTAACTCCATTAGGAGGATGTAGTGGTTTTCTGCTTCTGTTATTGGTATTTATGCTAGAGCAATTCATTTCCTTATTTCAGAGACAAATTGGATGCTTGTTAAGTACTCCACACTCAGTGCACATATTTGAGGTTTCTCAATATGATTTAGTTAAAATGATAGTAAGAGCTGTGTATAAATGTTGTGTAGGTGTATTTTTAAATTGTAACTAATCAATGCTTGTTCTCAGTCAGTGATTACTTTTCGAAGATAATAATTGTTCGTTGGGATTTTATCTGAGCTAGTAGCTCATGGTATGTTGTGCTTTGTCTTTTAGGCAAACATGTGTACACCCTAGGTTTATTTTGCTGTGGTATTCACTGTGGATTGTATATATTTGCAGGAATGGTGGCGGGCAAAGTTTAAACATACCATCCATCATTGAAGTGTTGCTTTACGATAATCTTAGCAGGTTGTTTTCTGTTACATAAATTACTATTCTTAAATTCATTATTAGAGTTGTGATACAAAAGGAGGGTTTAGGTCCTTGTTAAGTATTATAGATAAATTATCAACTATTATGTCTTCAAGAGGTGGCAGATGTTTTAGTTGCGGCTTTGGTTCTGGCATTGAGTATTTTTAAGTTTGGTATATGGCCTGTAGTGTAGTCATGAACATTTTGGATGATATTTTTTTTAATAGTTACTATGGATTCCTTCAAACCAGTGTTGGCTTTCTGAATGTCTTGTAAGACTATTCTAACTTCACTTCTGTAATGTTTGTTGGGTGATTATGCTCTCTAATGTGTTATACTATTTCGTTTTTTTCATAGTCGCCCTATAAAATGCATTTGAATAATACTGTGTGCATTTCAAATGTATATTTTCTGTTTGTGCTCTCTTTACTGCAGTTATATCCCATATGAGTTCATAACAGTTTTACTTTTAGTGAATTGATGTAAGTGGCTCTTTTCAACATTATATTTGTGGGATTTAAAATGGTCTATTGATTATATGTTTGTACTAACCATATTTTCAAGTAGCAATAATATTTAAATACATTTTCTTTGCAATTTATACTTACAATTTTTATTTAAAATATTTTTATTGAGGTATAAATCAGGACAAAAATACATTCATCAAGTTATTAGCTGCGAACACATCAAAGCTGCAGAGTAACACCATACATTGCCACTATCTTATATTCTTAGGACAGATCAATACACATCACCCCGTTTTCTCTCCTCCCTTGTCAGCACATCCCAGCTACGGGGAGACAGCCACTGCACCAATGTCCGGCGGTTCACAGATGTGTCCTCTAAGCTTGTTCCAAGCCTCTCAGACTTTTTCCCACTTTTGAGGGCAACCATGATGAATAAAAACCGCCTTCTCTGCCACCATCGCATCATCCATATCTTTACACCATTTTTGGAGTAAAGGCAGAGCACCCGACCCCCACAACATAGCAATATTACGTTTCGCTAGCATCATACCTAACATAACCCAATATTGTTGTTGGTGGTTTAAGTCATTTGGTTCCCACATATTCAGCAGACAGAGCCTTGGCTCCGGTAGGATCGAGATTTCTATTGCTTGGGAAATCGTGCGCATTACTTTGGTCCAATATGCCGCAGCGTGTATACAGTCCCAGATAGTGTGATAAAATGTGCCCTCCTCCCCACATTTGCATAGACAATATTTGTGGGGGGCTGCTCCTGTCACAGAAAGCATTGTTCTAGTGTAGTATGTGCGGTGCAGTACCTTGAGTTGAACCAATCAGAGCCTAGAAGGTATCGCTGTCTCACGAAGTGATGACAGGGCTTTCTGCCATTCGGACTCATCAAGGTCGCCCACATCCCGGGACCAGGTCTGTCTCAGGTCTGTCTCAGCGTGGACGTAAGGTCTGGTAAGTTGTTGACTATTTTACGGTACGTCAAGGACGTCGCCTTGCTTGTCATGTGTTCTGTCAAAAGTCTATCCTCTAATGGGGGGGCCTCCTGCAGGGAGGTGCCCAGTGGTATTACTGTCTGGAGTGCATGTCGAATTTGGAAGTATCTAAATTTCTCCGTCTGTGCCATGCCGTATTGTGCTTGTAGCTGCGCAAACTTGACCACCACCCCCTTTTTCCAAAGATCACCCACTACAGAAAGACCTATATTGTCCCATTTTTTAAACCCTTTGCTCCTACGTAGGCAGCCTAGCCTTTGTGAGTCCCACAGTGGTGTCATTTGCGTAATAGTTCATGCACATTTTAAGCGGGTCTGCGCTTGGTACCAAATACGAATTGTGTGCTCCGTATGGCCAAGTAAATCTGGGGGTCTGACTATATGACTATATTGATTCCCCATCAGTCCCTTCCCTTCTAGGCCCCGTTTCTCTGCATGATATGCCGGTTCAGTTTGCGGGGCATGTAACCAATAGTTTATCAGTTTAAGATGCGCCTCCCAATAGCACAGCTCCACGTTCGGAAGCGCTGTCCCTCCGTCGTACCAGCTGCGCACCAGTTTATCCTGGGCAATCCGTGCTGGCTTGCCTCCCCACAGAAGGCTGGAAACATCCGATGCTATGGCTTTAAAGTAGGCTGGTGGGACCAGAAACGGTGTGTTTTCAAGTACATATAAAAAACGCGGGAGTGCCATCATTTTATATAGTGCCGCCTTCCCCAACGGTGTGAGGGGGAGACGGTGCCACATCTTTACAACACGTTTAAAGCGGTCTAATTAGGGATTTTGATTTTTCATATAGAATTTGCCAGAGTCGGACGTACCATAGGTGCCCAAGTATTTGAAGGCTTTATTAGTGATCCGCAAATGACAGTCCGCAGGCAGCAGTGGTGGCAGACCCGTCAGCACATAGAGAACGGACTTAGACCAGTTTATCATGTATGCGGATACTCTACTGAACTTCTCACATATATTCAGCAGTTCTAGGATAGATTTTCTGGGGGAGGTGAGGTACAACAATACATGGTCAGCAAACAGTGATATGCGATCTTCCCAGGCATCAGTCCATTGGAGTCCTCGGATAGAAGGCTCCCATCTGAGCCATGCTATACTTACAAATTTGATGTTGTTTTCTTTTGCAAAGATATTTGTTGTGGTCTTCATTTTTGTTAGAATTTATTGGGACAGGACCTTGATTTTTGCATGCTAAAAAATTAACATTTGTTAGAATTATATATATATATATTTAAAATAGTATGTGCATTTTGTTTGGCTTTATTTTACTTTAATATTATTTTTAAACTATATAGTGCTTTTGGCTGTTTTAGTGTAAGACATGTTTAATTACTTTAAACAGTTTGTTGAGGTGGAATTTAAAAAGATTACATTCTTAATTTTGTCTTCTAATTGTCAGGTTTTCTGCATCTGTGTTTGCTATATTCGGGAAATATACATTGAAAACATGATATAGATTGTAGGGTTTTAGTTAAAACTTTAGCTGTTGATGTTAATTAGCTATATTTCTTTTATTTTATATTGTTTACTTTTTAAAGTTAGGTTTCTTTTCTGTGAAGTTGATTTGCTCCCCCACCTAGGGAAACACCCAGCCCTCGCCCCATGGCCAGAACAGCGATTCTGGCCTTGGTGGTGTTCAAAAAAGACAATGTCTTGTTGGCCAGTCCACCAGCACCAACTGGCATGCTCATGCTTTGGGTATTCGGATGCATTGTTCAACATAAATCAATGGCAATTAATGTGTTATTCACATTACCTAATTGATGATTACACCACTAGGAGAGTAGATCCTGAAATGTGTGCTCTTTGACAATCATTCTTTAATTTTGCAGCAGGGCATTTGAAAATCTTGTGTCAACTCCAAAAACAGATAATCCTATCCTACTTTACTTGCTGCTTCTGTTAGAGGTTTACCCAGAGCCCACAGCTCATAAGGAGTCACAATGGCGAGCATGACAAACAGGGGAGTCATTGTGTCAAGATTCTAGTCAAATTGAAGTGACGACTCAGCCGGTCTCACTCTCACATACCTTTCACATGCCCCATCTGAGGGCAGATCATTTGACACAGTCAGAGAGTGACAATTTAGTGAAGAGAGTGATTCATGCGCTGGTTGGGACTAGGAGTCTATTCCCGAACATGTGTAGAAGTCAATCACTCACTCTAAACACTAGTGACACACAGCACCCATGCAACACAGCAGTCACCAGTCTGACTCTGACTCAGGCTGCGCCGCATGTCACACGTTCTTTGCAGAAGGCATATTAATCCACTGCGCTACCTTAGATAAGTGAAAACTGCCACTAGGCAAAACTCCCATCTCTCTCCAGTAGGTACTTTAATAAATCACCAGAGTAAATTTGACACTTTTATTGTTGCCCAAAAGCTGCTAAATATACAAGGAACTTTGTAGTGCTTTTAAAACTGCTGCACTGCTTAAAACAGGCGCCCAGTAACAAACCTACCCCCATCCTTCCAGTCTCCCAGGGAAGTGCCTGCCTGTTTCCCGATGCCTGGTACGGCCATTCCAGCCCTTGTTGTAAATATTGATGGCGTTCAAAACAGACATTGTCTTGTTGGCAAGTCCAACATAGTGACTGGAGTGAGCATGCTGTGGCTACACAGATGTCGTGTTCAACATAAAACAATGGCAATTAATGTGCTATTCACGTGACCTAAACTATGACTAGACCCCTGGAAGTGTTGAACCTGAAATGAGTGGTCTTTAATAATCATTTCTGAAGTTTTTCAGCAGGGCATTTGAAAATCTCATGTCGTCTCCTGAAACAGATAACCTTATCTAACTTTATTTGTTGCTTCTTTTTGAGGTTTGACCAGGGCCCACAGCTCACAGAAGTCACATTGATTGGCACCACCACAAGGAGATTCGGAGAGTCAATACTCTACTCAATGCGATGTGATGACTCAGTCAGTCACACTCTAATATGGCCTCACCTGCCTTGCGGCCCAACCGAGGTCCAACCATCTGACCAAGTCAGAGAGTGACACTTAATTGCAGCAAGTCACTCACAGCCTGGTATCGAACTTGTGTTGATTCTAGTCAGTCACTCTAGAGTCTTGACACCCAGTTCCCACTCAGCAGACACAAGTCCAAGTCAATTCCGACTTCGAGGCAGCACCACATCATCGTAGCTTTTACTGCTGCGCGGAAGTTGGCTAATAATTGTAACCGGGGATGTCATTATTGGTAGTTCTTTTTTGCTACCAGATTAACAGCCTTGGGACCCGGCCGGCGGTCCCAAATACAGTGGTGAACATACTGCACCAGGCACCACATTCTCAGCTGGGGTAGGTTGCAGCAGGTAGATGCACCTGCACACACATGCTGCTAACTGCAGCACGTGTAGTTAGTTACTGTTCAGTCATGCCAAGCCATGCAGCATGCGCTTTGTGCTCATCCACTCAGCTTCCTGGCCCAGGCCCTCAGCAGATACATACAATGTATCGAATCAAGGACTGCGCCAACCAGTCCATCCCGGTGTCACCATATCAATGAGTGAGGCGAGTTCTTTGCTTCACCCAGGCCCAACTTGCAGGCCATCATGATGTCTCTGCAGGCAGATCTTCAGCACAACAATGCAATCAACCTCTCCTCACACTGCAGCACATTTTATGCCACCAGAGTGCTTTCCAAGGCTAACAAACAGCCATGGGTTGCAAGCAAGATTGCAGTTGCTGCAACGGTTGGCTTAGGGGCTGCAGTTGCAACACCTGGAGACTGCTAATTGATGTCCATGACTGGAAGTAGGCAGTATAAAAAAGAAACAGGGAGCACATCATATTATAGACTCAGATGCACAGATGGCACGAGTGCAGAGTAAGGTGTTCATCTAAAATTTCTGACAAAAGTTGGTTGAAAAGCTGCGGATGACAGGTGTCACTTGTAATAAGGAACAATTTGCCAGATGTTGATTGTTAATGTTACTTATAGTCGAAGAAGGAAGCAACAGAAAATGTATTTATTGATAAGGCTATTAATTTTAAATGGCCACATCTGTAAAAACAATCTAAATGTTGGTTGAAAAGCTGTGGATGACAGGTGTCACTTGTAATAAGGAACAATTTTCCAGATGTTGATTGTTAATGTTACTTATAATCAAAGAAGGAAGCAACAGAAAATGTATTTATTGATAAGGCTATTAATTTTAAATGGCCACATCTGTAAAAACAATCTAAATGTTGGTTGAAAAGCTGTGGATGACAGGTGTCACTTGTAATAAGGAACAATTTTCCAGATGTTGATTGTTAATGTTACTTATAATCAAAGAAGGAAGCAACAGAAAATGTATTTATTGATAAGGCTATTAATTTTTAATGGCCACATCTGTAAAAACAATCTGTGGGAAACAAATGATTTCTAATTTCCTACTAGCATGTTTTGGATAACTTGTCAGGAGAAAAGGAAGAATATAAGACTTCGCTTTCAAAAATAATTGCTGTTTGTTGCACATAAAAACAAAGACCTGGCAAAGGTTTGCAATACTTCCAAGCACGTTAGCTTTTCAAGAAAAAAAGTCACGCCTAATCGTTCCATCTTCACATAACAAACTTCTGTAAATAGAACAGGTACGCTTTAGAGAAACAGACAACCTGTTTTAATGTAATTGATCAATGCGAAAAGGATCAGCTACTCACGTCTCATATGTAAGAATGTCAGTATACATTGTAGGCCATAATGCATTATTTTTATGGACGTCTACGGAGCATATGATCTATTCTTTCCACTCGGAATGTTTTTGTTTTCACATTGGTAGCTTCGAAAGTGGAAATATACAGCAGCAATTGTTATTTCAGATTCTCTCGTGTATAACAAGTAGCTAGCTATTGATACAAAAGAGATGCAGGGTCTAAGGCCTATGAGGATGAGGACCAATCACACGAGTTCACTGAGCATGGGGTGATGATGGTAGACGGTCTTCAGAGATGTGATAGAGAATTGCTGATATTGTCTTTTCCGAAGGTCTAAATCTGCAGGAAAATCCACCAGGGGAATTTTCTTTCCTAGAGGTATAATACAGAAATTCTACCCGTGGAGTTTCAGTGCCAGATTATCCACTCGCCACTCAAAATGTGACACATAACGTCACACATTGGGACACTTTAAATAATGAAATGTCACATATAAGGAAAACGAAAACGTGGCAGCTGTGAGAGTCTCTTTAGGTTCTTGTTAAGGAGGGGTAACTTGATGGTTCCACTATATTAAGATGGCTCTCTCACGCCACGACATATAGGGGCATATTACCAAGCAATAGCGATAAGTATCGCTATTGCTTGGTTAGAGACAAAAATTTACCGCAGAGCTGCAGCGATTTTTATCGCAAATAAACCTTGGTATTACCAAGGTTTATCGCAAATGCGATAAAAAATGGCCGCAATGCATGAATATCGCTGAAAAGTCAGCGATATTCATGCATTAACGAGCTAATGCTCTTAGCCATGTTATCCACCTCCCATTGGATAACATGGCTAAGAACTGCTCAGGGCAGGTGTTAGTTTTTGGAGATATTCGCGCTTAGCGCGAATATCTCCAAAAGTTGGTATTAGGAGATAGCGATGTTAGCGACTGTTTCCAGTCGCTAACATCTTGGCACGCCCACTTTGCATGTCATTAGTGATAAATATCACTGAAATGCAAAGTGGGGCCCAAGATGGTCGCTATCTCCTACTAGCTGTCGCTCACTGGTGTTAGCAACAGCTAGGTAATAGGGAGATAATTTTATCTCCGCTTTCTTGGCTTTTAAAGCCAAAGAAGCGGAGATAAACCCCCTTGATAATATGCCCCTGTGGTACCAGCAGCTGCATAACAAATACGACTTGGAAGGAGGTTTTCCTTCCGGTACCTCAGATTTGCAGTCATGCTTCAGAGAAAAGGGACCCTTGTTATAAAAACTGTCGTGCAACAGCTCATAGGTCCACCAAAGTGTTCAAACCATCGTTGGAAAGTGAGACCTAGCCCCTGAGGGGAAAAACTGTTTCTGTTAATAATGAAAACGCATCGATCAGGAATTGAATTTGTGTCTCTTTCACTTTTAGCCCTGTGACGGGAAACAGCAGCATTTTCTAACTGCAGGAAACATTATATTATTTAGTATGCAAAGAGACTGCAGAAGGCCCGGTTCATTTCCAAAGGGACCTGAGAGTTATTTGCCGTCGTTAGGCAGGGCAAGGCCAGCTCATTAGTCAACTTTAAAAAAAACAAGCAGTGTTTAAACCTGGGCGAGTAAATACACTTTACCTCGATCAGCATTTACATTAAGCCTATTAATGATTTAATAGGAACATTAAAATTCAGTTGGCTTTTGGGACTTGCAGTCCTGCTGCAAAAACCAGAGAACCGGATAAATTCATTCAGTTTTGAATATCACCTCAGGCACAGGGATCATGGTCTGCGAAAGGGACAGGTTGTTCAGACTCTGTTTCCGCTCTGTCTGCAGGGAAAAGAGCAAAGGGGCCGAGCGGCACCTTTTGAAAACTTGCAAATGCATTACTGTGTATAATGAATTTACCTGCACCAAATTCCGTTGAGAAAATGCGCACTTCGATGCATGCAAATACGTGCGTCACGCACAGATCCCAGATGGGGAAGTGTTCACAGAGAGCTTTGCAGTGATTGCATCTGGAACACCTCACAGGCGTAGTTATCAGTAGCACCACAGTGGCACTGTGACGTAGCAGATGCAGTCGCCGCTTCTTCTACCTAGCAGCAAAGACACGGGACTAGCTATACTTTCATCTGCAGACCTCCCCAACCCTTCCAGAGCTCCGACAGTCCCTGAAGACCTGGGGGCATATTATCAAGCACAGAGTTAACATTATCGCCACTTTAGCGACAGAAAACTGCTGCTAAAACGGTGATAATGGGCTCGATAATATACCCTTGAGAATTCCAATAGAAGCCCACGTTGACACCAAAATATGGGCTCCTATTGGAACTCCCAAGGGCATATTATCAAGACCATTATCGCCGCTTTAGCAGCAGTTTTCTGCCGCTAAAGCAGCGATAATTTTAACTCAGTTTCTTGATAATATGCCCCCTGGATTTTTACTAATCCAATGGATCCTCTCAGCGCCAGGATACCCTCCCCAGTGACAACAAGAGCTCTACAAATAAAATGATTGATTGATTGATTAGCCTGACCACCAGCATTTTATTCTTTCCTTCATGATTTGGGTGTGGTATGAGGGGCCCAATGTACCTCGATTTCTTTAGGATTTTTACTAACAAAACCAGGGGATGGGAGGGCTCAATTTCCTTGCTGGAGTTGTGACCAGGGCACACTTTCAATATTTCTAGCCAGATCTACCAAATGGTTCCTATTGGGGAAAGTGGCTAGGCTGATAGGAGGGAAACATTTACCCTTCCTGCATAACAATCCCATATCTGTCAACTTGAAGAACAGTTTTGTGTGAGGATGAGCAGGGATGGAAGAGTGTGGGGCCTTCTGCCGAGAAGTAACTACGAGGCACTTTTGCACCCCACCCCGCACCCAAGCCCCCTCCTCTCAAAAAAAAAACTGAGGCTGTTGCGAATGTCTGGGGTGTTTTTACACCCCTTAATGGATGCTGGAAAGCCTCATAAAACCAGCTGGAAAACTACTATTTACTGTTGTTTTCAGCTCGTTTTTCCTGCCGCCGTGTGATATCTGCTCCTCACCATGACACAGTCTGAAGAGAGCCGATATCGTGTGTAACACTGTGGCACCATGTTAGTTGACAAGTATGCGATTCCAAAGACTCTAACACTCATGAAATGCATGAGCAGCGGACTAATTTATTCCAACTTTGAATCTAGGGATCAGAATATAACTAACGGCGTTTGCATGCATAGGAATTTTGTGGCTGAAAAGGGAACTATGGGGCATGTTAGCAAGAACCTTGTTAAGATTATCGCCGTTTTAGCGGCAGGAAACCACAGCTAAAACAGCGATAATGGCCTTGCTAAAATGCATTATAGAATTCCAATAGAAGCCCAGGTTAGATGTCCTGCACATCTAACCTGGGCTTCCATTGGAATTTTGTAACGCATATCAGCAAGCCCATTATCGCCGTTTTAGTGGCAGTTTCCTGCCTCTAAAATGGCTATCATTTTAACGAGGTTCTTGCTAATATGCCCCCATGATATTATAGATCATGTAAATGAAGATTTGGGAGATTTCCGTTACAGGTTCTTATCTCTATTTGCACGTAATTCAATTGAGTCAATATACATTAAAGCAGTCCCTTCCGATTGTTAATTTGGGAGGGGGATTTGAATCGTTCCACACCATGTTATAAAATCAGAGCAAACAATATATAATAGTAATGATAATAAAATGTTTATTTTAGTTACAGATAGATCCGTTAGTTAATCATATAATATGAATTGCTCTGATAAGAAATGTGACTCTGGTTGAAAAATGTATGCAGAATAAAAAATAAAATAAAGAAAAAAGTAATACTCTTTTGAATGCTCCTTGGATTTTTGGAGCAGATTGGACAAGGAGAAACAAGGTTATATAGGAGGCTTGACAACATGATTGCTCCAAATGTGTGCCCATGAGACGATTTTTGTGGATGAGCTACAGGAGAAAAAAACTTCACAATGAGGTAAAATGTGGATTGTGTTGAGAGGTCACTTACTACAATGCACCTTTTCATATTTGGTGAAAATCCTTTTAATAGTTTTTAGATTTAGAAAAATAACCCTTCACAGGCAGGGTGTGTAAGAACTTTACATCCTTCCTGTTCAAAACCTATGCTAGACTCATGCACACACCCTAGCGCTATGGTGCTAAGAAGTGTGACTAACGCAGGACCGCTGAAATCAGTGTCTGGCCGAGGGAAAGGGGAGGAGAGAGCCATATCTCTGAAGATATGGCACTCTCCTGCTCCTTCCCTGTCGTGCAACGCAGTGCTGTCTCGTGGGAGTTTGAGCTGTGTTGCACTGATTTTTTGATAATCTCCCCCAAAGTTTTTCCATTTCGTATAGCGTTAGCCTTGTATGAAGAACCTGCATGAAATCTAAAAAATACAAAATATGATAATTTAAGTAGATATGTTCAGATTGTTTAATAGGGCAGGACGTTGTATTTAGGGGGCATCTTATCTAAAGCAGCATTTTTCATTTAAATTCCAATATGAAACTATTGAAAAATTATAACGCAAACACCCTTGGTGGAGCACCATGTTTAGTTAACAGTGATATTGGGAAGAGGGTCGGAGTGGGGTTTTGGAGCAAAGCAGTGCTTTAAATGGGCCTGAACTTCTCAGTTTCTCCCCCTGAGTATCGGAACTCTCCTTGGGCAAGGAGTCTACTGATACTCCTAGTTGCAGCAGGACTCGGACTCTGAAGTTTGAGGACATGCAGTGCAAAAGCTGCTGAAAATGAGTTTTTCAGCTAGAGCGTGTCTATGTGCCACTCTGATGAGCAATAGAGAGTGTATTGCTTTCTAACTGGTAACACAGCAGGAATAAGGAGATGTGACCAGAGCTGCCATCAATGGAACTAGGGAACTCATTATCCTGTGATTCTGGGCAACTCACTTCACCACTGGTGCTTAAAAAAGTATGCTTTAATGTAAAACTTCTGATGGTCATGTAAAGCGCTCAGATGCCCTTGAGCCAAATTTGCGCTATATCAAACTGCAAAACAATAGCTTTGCAAATATGAGAAAAAGGCTGATGCCTGCCATGTCCCAGAACACACACACAATCAAAATGTATGTGTTGGGAGTGGAGTGTACTGTGGTCTGGCCTAGTCAGGAGGCAGTGAATTGAGTCACAGCATACAAAAACCGGACCACAGCCACAATTATTTAAAAAATGTATTGGAAGTTGCTGTATTCCAATTTGAGTGTTCTTATATGAATGTGTGTGTGCCTATCCCTGCTGTCACAGGCCTGCGTGTAGTGGCAGGACTAGAAGAGACAAGCTGGCATTTAATCCCTCTCATGCCTAAATTCAGAAATGGGGGTGGATTGGGAGAGGGATTGAGAGGGCGATTTGGAGGAGGATTAGAAGAGGGCTACAGTGTCCACGACTGCTAGCAACCCTTCAAGTCTATTTTTTTAAAACTGTTTTGCAGGTAGTAGTGGGGAGACAGGGGCGTGGGAACGGGGTAGGTTTCAAAGCTTTTTTTGTGGAATGGACTGACTCCATGCATATTCAATAGTGTGCAGGATCAGGTGTATCCATTCATTACTGGTAGTAAGACATCTCAAAGTATGTGCATATCTGTTGAGATTGCTTGTAGTAAATTGTAGTGCTTTTTATCAGCACTGCAAAACTGTAAAAAAAACGTTGTTCTATCATTTGGTTGCGCTGAATTATTTTAGCCAGGCTAATGATGTTGAGAGCCACAGTACAAAGATTCAGAGGTGTTTATGTGGTACATTAAGGGAGCTACATATCAATGTCAGGTGGGGCAGAAAATGGAACTGGCAGAGTATGAGATAAGCTATTTGGATCTAAACCACACAGGACGTGTGTAGTTAGACAACAGGGATCAAAATGTGGGTCTCATTGACACAGTTTGCAACTATCCACAAGACTACATCTTCCCCGCAATGCTACATCTTTAACTTTTTGTTGTGCAATAAGATGTTTGTATGGTGCCCCTTCTGTTGTATTTTATACAAATTTGAGTGAAAATGTTCCTGAAAATGTTGTACTTGACTCAATGATCAGCAGTCTCTAATAGAAGGCAAGAAAATGTTTATATTGTTAAATGCCTCCCTCCCAGCCATGCCCCCAGAAAAGCCCCAAACTGCCCCTCAGTGTGCACCCATTCAAATTGTTGAATACCGGCACTTCTTTTTTTCCCATTTAAAGCACTGCAGCAATGTATGGATGAAGGACATGTTATGTGATGAGTTTCCACATAGCCCAGCAAAAGGCTCTATGACATGGATATTTTAAGTGTAATGGATGTGGAGCATTTCAAAAACCCATATCCAGTCCATAATACTCAGAACTAATAGGTGGAGTGATTGCATGCAAGTGAGAGCAAAGACTACTATGCATTCCAGTTTGCAGGAGGTGTAGTGTTGGGCATGAGGCATGACTGAAGTAATGTCAACAATGATTTTGTCTGTTAAAGGCTACCTGTGCCCCGGATTGCGGTGAGCAGAATCCAGGAAATGGTAAGGAGACAGACTAGTGCTGTCTCTTCCCCAAAACAAAAGTTGTTAAAAAACAATTTTCCCTTTCTGTAATTGCTGTCTTTGCCTGTGGTTGTGGTATTTTAAAATTGTATTTTTAACCTGCCTGTGATTGCATATTTTATCACCTGTTTTGTGTTTTAAACGTGTGGTTTTCCCTGCCCATGATTGCTTCTATTTAACATTCTGAATTGTGGAATTTGCAGTCCAAACTCTGTAGATTATCCCTCTCATTTCTGGTGACAATTCAGTTTTCCCTCCAAATTTCTCATTTGCCCTGTGCTAAGACCTGTATGTTAAAACAGTACACCCCAGCCACCATTTTGTGTTCACAAGCCAGTGAAACCAGTCCCCCCCGCCCCCCCCCCCCAGCAACAGGGATATTCTACATCAGAGGGTGCTTCTGTGAGCTGTTTAAACTGTGTTTCCTAGGGATTGTGCATTTTGTTTTTTGGCCAGGAGAGGGAGAAAGCTGTTATTCAAACAGTATTGTTAGATTTCAAGTTAGTGTGCCCTTTACCTGCAGAAGCCCAAAGTGTGGATTGAGCCTGCCCTTCTCCTAGGAGATTCTGAGCAGGAGAAGCAGCTTCCAACTTCCTGTCCAGCAAACCTTGTCTGAGGTCGCTAGGACCTTATATGGTCTGCTAGTGGTTTGTTACATGTATACACTGATTGGTGGTTGTATCTGGTGTTTCTATTGGATTAGGGTTAGTGTCCTCATTGGTTGGGTATTTGAGGGTTCTGATTGGTTTCTGGGTCTGTGATTCAATCAACGTAGGGTTGGGACTAGGGATATGGTTAGGATTTCTATTGGGAGTAGGGACTAGGGTTTCCTATGTTATTGGTTGTTGGTAATAGGGTGGGACTAGGGCTAGGATTAAACCTTTAATTGGAAGTAGCAATTAGGGCTTCTGGTGTGATTGGTTGCAGGACTAGTTGTGGGACTAAGAGAAGGGTTAGGCTTTCTATTGGAAGTAGGGACTAGGGCTTTGTGTGGCATTGGTTGCTTGGACTTGGGTTGGGACTACTGGTAGGGCTAGGACCTCTATTGGACGTAAAGATCAGTGTTTTTGAACTGATTGGGTGCTTGGACTAGGGATAAGATTGGCTGTAATGTCCTGGTCTCCTAATGGTTCTAGATTTTAGGGCTAGTGTTGTGATTGGATAGTGTTAGGGCTAGTGTTCCCATTGGCTGAAGGGGTCACCTGATTACTAGGGATATAAAAGGCCATGGTTAGGGCATCTCAGCCTGGGCGTTGAGGCTAAGGGCAGAGAGGACAAGGGCAATTGCCTGTTTGAGCCTGTTGGAGACTGACCAGGGCCATGGCCAGAAATGCTGCCCAATAACCCATTTAGCAATACCCAGCCCCCACAATCCACATCCACAAACTTATGGTGCTTATGGATCTATATATCTATCATTTTCTTCTAATTTAGCATTTCCAATCCCCTACCCTATTCCTCAGCCTATACTTCATTCAATATATCTAATAGCCCAACCTTCAGACTCATCTCAAACATCTTTCTATTACTCTTTCCAATGCACTACCCTATCTCTCAGCCTATACATCTATCAATATATCCTCTACAGCCATCTCTCATTTATCCCAAACCCGATACCACAACTATGATCCCCCAAATAACCCTTTCTAGACTCTCTCCTACTTTACCCCTCCTAGCATCATCTGACACCTCTTTTACTATACCGATCCCTTAAAACAAACATTTCTAAACTTTTCCCTCTGACTCCTCCCCTCCAAAACTAATTTTTACTCATCCAAAAGCCTCCTCCTACTGCTAAAAACAAAAAAAACAAAAAAAACATTTTTCACTCTTTTATCCCTCCACTATCCTTTTCAATCAACATTAACAGACTAATATGTTCACGTCTCAAATTCCATATTCAACTATACTAATTCACCACTGATCCTTTATGGGTTCTGGAGGGGTGTGCTACTCGCCAGAAAAGAATTTCAACACCCATCAGGGGTAACAAGTGCCTTATGAATGCAAACCTGAATGCAAACCTTTATTCACCTTTTATCCCTCTGATATCCTTCTCACTCCAAATAACTGACTAATATCCACTACTAAAATTACTTCATATTTCACCATATTAATTGACCGCTAATCCTTTACGGGCTTCCTGAATAGCGCGCATCAACACCCAATCAGGGGTAACAAGTGCTATATAAATACAAACCTTTTTCCTCCTCTATCCTTCTGCTATCATTCCAAATCCAAAGAACTGACTAACCTATCCACCACTTAAAATGTACTTGCATGTTTCACTATACTTATTCACACTAATCCTCTATGTGTCCCGGATTAGCGTGCTACTCACCCAAAAAGCGATTTGACGCCTCGTCAGGGGTAGTAAGCACTATATAAATGAAATTACAATACAATACAATGTGTGAGTTTATCAGCTGTGCACTGGGGATAGATATGGTTGTAAATAGCTGCAAATAGTTATCATACATGATATTGAGGGCTACAGTGCAAATGCTCCATCTCTAGTGCGTCCATTTTGTAATGATTATTTAAACTTTCACCTATGGGCTATCTTTTCCTTATTGTAAATTACACAATAAGGAGGCAGTTTCTCCAATTACTCTTTATGTTTGTCATGATGATCCTATATGCTTCTGTCACTTCCACATGTGGTTACTTAATATTTTTTCCTATTCTACTCTTAGGGAGTTCCATTTGAACCAACTTGGAGAGCTAAGACTAAGCCCATTGAAGACTGAATACAATCTCCCAGTTCTCCTGAATGTGATCTGCTAAGAAATGAAGGGCAGGTAGGAAATCATTTTAAGAGATGAATGAGACATCAGATGGCGCTGGATATGTGGAAGAAGGGCGATGAGCTAAAGTAGTCTCTGATGAGACTATATGTTCAAATCCTCACTTGCAAGAGGTATGAAACTATTTGGGCAGAAAAGTCCCCTACATGGTGACAGACATGCATCCATGCCCCGAGTGCCTCAGATGCATTGATATCAGGATCACTGCTTCTGATATTTGGTCATGGCGAACAGGGATCTCGCAAGTGTGCCATGTCTGATGATAATGAGGTCTTGTTAGAAGTAGAGGGACACACCAAGTGCTACCCCCATTGTAGTAGACCGCTACATGCCTTGCATGGAGTTGGGACAAAGGCAATGATGGCAATATACTCTTTTGCGTTTATGTAGGAATTAGTAGTATGAACAGGCCATTTTATCTGTTTCACTGGAGTAGTACCTACTAGCCTTGAGTAGCACTCATATAAAGTTCTGCGGCCATGTACTTCAATCTTGGCCTACCTGAAATGTGTAGTGGTAAATAGCGCATGATGCTTGAGTGGGACTACTGATATGTACATGTGCCTGTGTATGGTACATAACATGGACACCAGTGGGTTCCATTTTGGAAACCCAGGGACTGTAAAGGCTACTGGAGGTGAAGACTGGTAATGTTGAATGCTGATATTTCTGAAGGTTTGAGAGAAAACAAACACACATTGGAGGGAGGAAAGCATAGCATCCTCTGTGCACAATAAAGGTTTTTTTTTACCCAGGAAAACTTACTGGTCAGTGGGACCTGGGCCCATTGTCAGGTAGATGGTAGGACTGAAAAGGCTGGACCTATGGTCTAGGGAATCTAAATAGAGGGGAAGAATTAGGCCTTTGAACTTTTTTTGGGGATGTTTTAGTTGAGGTTGATAGCCAGGTGTGATCCTGGTTACTCCTTTGACGTATGCTATTGATCAATCTGACCTGGAGCCACTTCTGCTGTTGCAGACTGTTCCTTTGACAATCAACAGGGCACATGAGAGAGCCCTTCCAAGGAGCTGACACCCACATCCTGAATTTTAAAGGAAGGACCAGATACTAAATCACATTTGTATCTCAGTTCTGACTATAAAGGTGTGAGCACAAGTCCCTAACTTTGTTCAACAGCACTGTTCATCAGGAGAAAGACAACTGCTAGGACTTCAAGCTGCAACATGGCTTAGGGCTAAGGTCTGCCAGTCTCTCAGCTGTGTGAGGGCCATCACCCAGGAAGACAAGAACACTTACCCTGTTCCTGCAGCACCAGCCCGCTGCCTGCCTGCCAAACAAAAACCAGTGTGCCCTCTGAGGAGTAGTAGGAGAGAGCCTGGAGAGAGCAAAGCTCAGCAGGTATCATGGCAAGTGGATCCCAGTGAGCAGAATGTGAGGTGTCTGGTCCAGTTGGTTGGAGGAGTCCCTTCATTCAGCATAGACACCCTGCAGCCTCAGTGCTGCTCTGCCACCTTATCAGCAGGAATCACTAGGAAGCGGAAGCTGCTGCATGTGGAAGACGATTCCGCTTAAGACTGCCTCAGCCTGCTGCACTGCCAACCATGGGAAGATGTGGCCTAAGCTGCTGATCCCCAGAGCAGGTAAATTTGCAAACTTGCTTCCAGGCAATCACAAAGGCAGAGGTCGGATAAGAATGGAGAAGGGAATCAGTCCTCTTTGAAATTTGCACAAGCTTGGAATGCTAAGTGCGGAAGATCTGAACTTTCAAGACAAACGCTAGACTTGGATTTGCACCACACGCATGGGCAGCATCTGTGGGGTCACCTGCATAGATCTGCCAGATCCCTTTATTGCTGTGGAGGAGTACGGGGAAATGATCTGCAGGGGAACATTGTTGACACTAGTGCTAGGACACGACCCTTGAGAGACTTGATGTGTGGAATAATTAGTCTGCTGTATTTTGTGTGAATAATAAATACAGCTTTTCCGACCAAAAAAACGTGTTTGACCAGATGATACTGTTATCGGGGGTCACTTTGAGCATTTTGAGTCCTGAGCCTAGGCATACCTTGCACCTTCTCTCCCTGCAGAAGGTTGAACTCCTGGAGGGGTAGGGCTTGACCCAGTTACACATAAGCCATTGTATGACGGGTCCCAGAACAACAGGATTAAAAGACTACAACCCTTAGAGTTGGGCCCAGTAACCCCTTCTTGCCCCATGGCCCTCTTGAAGGGTTACTGACATTATGTTATGTTGTTATGTTATTGAAAATTTGCAGACTGCACGTTCACCAACAGGTCTCTTGGCACTTTTTTTTTTCTTTGGAGTCACCAGTTAAGAAAAGTCCATGTCTAACTATAAGCCTGGTCTTTAGCTGTTTTCTAAAGCAAAATGTCTGTTTCTGGTCTCAATGACGTGGGCAGAACGTTCCAAAATTGGGGTCCCTGTATTGAGAAATGCGACCTTCCTGTCCGTTTGCGTCTTAATCCAGGAACCACCAATAGACTCATGTGCAGGGATCTTAAAGAGAGCTGTGGAAAGTATATGTGAATTCTAAAAGATATGTACTTTGGCCAATACTATGTATATCTTTGAACAGGATGCATCCTGTTTTAAACATGGAATGCTGCTCCACTGGAACGCAGTAGAGCTCCTTCAGCAGCGGCTTGACGTTACAGAGTCTACCTTGTTGGTACATAATTCTGGCTGCCTGGTTTTGTGTCAGCTTCAGACAGTGTTTCTGGTTGCACTGGAAACCTAGGTAAATTGCATTTGCATGATCTATTTTTGATAGGATCAAGGCAATGGTGATTTGAATGCTGGCCTCTCTGCTGAAAAACATTTAGATTTTGCGCAATTTCCGTAGTTGGAAAAACCAGGCAGAGGTAACCGTCCCAATCTCCCAGTTCATTGTGACCTCTTAGTCAATTTGTATGCATGGGCTCTTGATCAAGTTCAGGGCCTAACTCCAAGGACCAATGGGCAGGAGTCCAGTGGAAAAGTCTGTTGTTACAGATGATAATTTCAGTTTTTTCTGAGTTTAATTGTAATAGATTTTTGTACATCCAATTCCTGATGAATAGCATGGTATTCCTGAAGAACTCCTTGGAGTTTGCAAAGTAATCGATGGAAAAGATCAACTGCATATAGTCAGCATAGTTGTAAATCTCTACCCTCATCTGACGAAGCCTATATATGAGGGGGCAAATATATATATTAAAGTGGTGCGGGGACAAAGAGGGGCCCTGCGGTACTCCGCAATTCATGTTGACAATTTCGGATTTGTAAGGCGTAAGTCACACTGATTGCTTCCGAACCTCTAAAACTATTTAAACCAATTCAGGGCAGCACCTCTGAGACCTGTTGCAGCAATACGTTCCATCAGAATGTCATGGTTGACGGTATCGAAGGCCTCAGACAGGTCCAGGAGAATCAAGGCCTGAGTGCAGTCCTCATCAGCCTTTCCTTTTAAGTCATGCATGACGGATAGAATAATAGATTCAGTGGAGTGGGATGAGAGGAAACCTGCCTGACGGGAATCTAAGAAATTGGTGCCTTCTATGAAGGTGCTCAGAAGTTGGACTACATGTTTGTCTGGGAAGGGGAGAAGGGATATAGGCCAATAGTTGTCCAGCCTCTGAGGTTCAACACCTTGTTTTTTCGGTAGCAGAATAATCACTACTTCTTTAAGGCTTGTGGTACCGTCCCTTGGATTAAGGAAAGGTTCAGTGGAGAGAGAATAGTCTCCGGAAATTATGAAAAAATTGAGTTTTGTAAATGAGGGGGACGGGCATTTTTAAGGGAGCCTAATTTTACTTTATTTAGAAGTTCCAAGAGCTGTTCTTTGTTTAGACACGAGAAGGCAGCCTTGGAGTCAGGTTGGTGTTTCCTGACAATTCTTCCACATTCTTGTGGTTAGAATCTATGTATTCTTGAATGTTCTTAATTTTATGTTAAAAAACAGAGTTTAAATCATTACATACTTTCTGCGTGGCAGGGATCAGAGGGATCACACGATCAGGGTTAGATAGCTCCCTTACTGTGTTGAACATATCTTTTATTTTTATTATTTGAGTTTAATACTTTGTTAGTAGGCCATTAGATTTAAATGATAAAAATCTTCTCTAGATTCTGCCGAATATGTGTTTCGCCATTTCCTTTCTGCCTGATGTCTTCGGAGTTTTGCCAATTTTAGGTCAGCAGTAAACCATTTAGCTTCATGCTGCCTGATATGAGAGTTTTGAGTTTGTAGAGGATCATGAGTAATAATGGCATTTAATTGCCAGTTGGTGTTTTCTCTCTCAGGTTTATCTATATTGTCCAGATTTAGAGGCAGCTCAAGGTACAGGGTATCACATAGGGATTCAAAATGTATGTGATTCCAGTTCCTAGATGAGCCCTTTTGATGGGACATAGTTTTGGGCAGAGTAATATCACACAGAGTGAAACTTATTGTATAATGATCTGACCATAAGCAAGGGTGAATTTCTAAATTCTGAAGAGTGAGGTTACTAGACCAAACTTGGTTGAGTGTGTCACTTTTAATGTGTGTAGGTATTTGGATGTGTTGCATGAGGTTCAAACTTTGTAGAGAACCAGTCAATTCCTTGGCACTCTTTCGCCCTTCCACCTCATTAGCCGAATAGTTCATGTCACCAATGACCACGAATTTTGCATAGTCCACGGTCAGGGATGCAATGCAATTTGCAAATGGTTTGGGGAAATCCGGCATTGCTGTGGGTGGTCTATACAGAAGTACGCATACCATTGTACTATTAGCAGAGTCTAGTTTGACTGTTAGACTGACAACTAGTGTTCTCTAACGGGGGTCGGGTGGTAAAAGACAGTCCTTTTTTGATGGTGACTGCCACCCCACCACCCTTTTTCCCTGTTGATCTATTAGATAGTAAGAGACAATAATTATCTGGGAGTGCGGCTAGTGTATCCATAGTGGATACTTCTGTCAGCCATGTTTCTATCATAAACAGCATGTTAGGCGTGTCACTGTCTAGAAGGTTAAACAATTCCAGTTGGTGTTTGACCATGGAGCGAGTGTTTAAATAAATTATATTTAGTTCTTTTGCAAAGTGTTTTTTTATGGGTGGACACAGTAATTTGAACCGAGGTCTGACAAATGCACCTGTGCTTACGAACATTTAGCGGCTGACCTGGATGAAAAAGGCCAAGCTCATCTAATTTGTGTTGAAGAGGAAGATCATGTATTTGCCTGTTTCCGGGTCCAAATCTTTGAGTTCTGCCAGTGTGTAGATGAATTTTTGGGCATAATGACGGGCCCCTGGCCACTTCCAGACGCGGATGGGTGCAGAAGGGCTTGCCTTTGGCATGCCAGCAGTGCCCCGCTGAGCCCATCCATGCTGCGGGCATCAAATTCAGTTTTTTCGGAGTGCAACTGACTCCCCTCCCTCCCTACCTGATTTACTGCGCTCCTCTTGTCCATAAGCAATGCAGGCTGTTACTCTCCAGCAACACAGCAAGAGAACAGGGATACAGGTAACTGACACATCAAATTCAATAGCAGTTTTGCTTGCAATGTGGCGCAATTTAAAAGTACAGTACTAAAATGTTTAAAATGATGAATCCAAAGCCAAGGTTAATTTCAAACCAGACTATTCAGTAAGGTGTCTCCAAACAGCGTATCTGCACTGCGGGCATCAATTTCAGTCTTTTTGGAGTACAACTGACTCTGCCCCCTCCCCACCTGATTGGCTACGATCCCGATATCCAATAGCACTGAGGGCTGTTACTCTGCTGCTACACAGCGGCTTCTAGCTCATTCCTTTAATCAATGACAGAAAGCAATCCCTTCATATAGCATTGGTATTGGAATATTGAGTGACAGACAGGCTTGGGTACAGGTAAAACCATTGAACACAACTAAAAGATGCCACTTTTATTCTTAATTAAAATCTGGCATTAGTAGAGAACTGGAGAGAAAATGTGCCTGAAACTCTGGGCTTTACCATTGTTTCACTCTCCTAAAAGATTCACTGCTGCAAGCATTATATCCTAATTATTAGTTCAACAAATATTGAGGTTTAAGTTTCCTATCAACACCTAGGCCTGCAGTACTGATTGTGCCGACCACTTAAGTATCCCTTCAAACATGTCTCAGGCCTGCCAATGCAGAGCCTTTGTGTGCAGTTTTAAACTGGCATGTTCACCTGACAGGTTGACCCTTCTGCCAGCCCCACACCTTCCTTTTAAATACATATGTCACCGCTAAGGTAGGACCTGGAGAGCCCAAGGACAGGATGCAGTGTATGTAATAGTAGGACATGTACTTTTAAGTTTTACATGTCCTTGGTGTGAAAGACTCTTGCATTCATTTTTAGCCACAGCAAGGCCTATTTCTCCCTTTGGATAACATTGGTATTACCTTATTATATCTCATAAGTGTAATTTCCAATAGGGAAAAGATTGAACCCCAAATTTTGTTGTCTCTGGAGTCACAATATAAAATCATAACTTATGGTGAAGTCAGATTTTAATTTGTAATTCTCAAAATGATACTTTTAGAAAGTTGTCATTTTCCTGCTTTAGCCATTTGGTGCTGTAGCGACCTCTCTCACCAATGACTACGCCAGACACAGAGATCAGTATAACATGTTTTTATTCTTCTGCATGTAACATTTTAAATCTGCATTCACTTCACTGCACTCTAATACTTACGTCACTGTTCTACGTAATCCTTCATGAGCCACAAGGATTATGTCATTACAAACTTACATGACGCCCCCTCTGTTAAATATATATATTTTTTTACAAAGATATACACAATCACTGCTCTGCAATGATGCATTGTGGTTCTTTGATCACACGTCCCAACTGTGTTCTTGGAAACTGGTGACAGGCAGTAAAACTGTCCATGAAGCTGCTGATGTGGAAACAGCAGCAGTCATGGGTTCTTCACTTGTCCTTTAAGCCCCTGTCTCTACATTGGCATCAGTGCCTGAAGAGCTTCCTGTACGTGAAAGGCAGCTCCTCTGTGTCTTTGAGCAATATGATGGACATCCTCATTTTTGTGCAATTGGACTTTCATAGTCTTGAATTTTCCAACCCATGTTAACAACAAAGGGAATCTACTGATTGCTTTGTGATTACAATTCTTGTCATAGATCACATGTATCAGTCCCATATCAGCAGCTGTTTGAGGCCGTACCTTGAAGTCCAAGAATGGTTGCTTGTACTCTGCTTTTTTATGTTTCATCATTGCTACTAATGAACCTTGGCTTTTTAGTAGCATTGATGCAGCCCATGTATACACTTTAGTTTTCAATGGCGTATTTATTTATTTATTTGAGAAATTTATAGAGCGCACAGCGGCCCCAACGGGGCGTCCCGCCGCTGGAACAATGAAAAACAAAGGGAGGTCATAGGGGCAGGCGTAAGTGAGGGCAATGGAGACAATTCCTTATATTTCTCCTCAGCCATAATATTTCTTGACACACCACTATCGATAACAAAAGGTATTAAACAACCATTGACATTTTGTCAAAATTCTTTTTATTCAGCATCAAAAGCCAAAATGACAACATTGATACAGTGGAGTGTGTAGGGCCCAGAGTCAAAACATTCAGCTAATTGCAGTCCAGATTCACATGTTCCTAGGTCTTTACAACAACCCCCGCCCCCAGACAAAGGAGAATATTTCAGTTTTTTAGCAACAAGCCTTTAGTGTAACCGCTCAAACAAAAAAAAACTAACCACCCCAATCCCTCCCCCCTCCCTTTCCCTGGTGGTGGTGGTGGTGTTGCATGATGATGGAGTAGGTAGCACAGGATGCAGGGCAAAAAGAGTAGGGCCACATCCGATCAGTAAGTGAAGAATATTTGGAGAGATTAGAATTTAAAAAGATGCATAGCCCTTAAAGAGGGCAGCCACACCGCTGAGGGCAAACCACAGGACTGATCGGTTACCAATGGGCCCCATTTATATTCAAAATTCTTGTATTTATCCTGAAAGATGTCAGCAAGACATTCCATTGAGAGGATTCTCCACAGGCGGGCATGCCACATTGATATCGCTGGTGTGTCTTTCTTTTTCCATGCAGCCGCTATTGTGAGTTTTTCCGCCCCAAAATTGGCCCATATTATCGCCTTGTCAGCTTTCATTTTATGTTCTAGCTTAGAGTCTCTGAAGCTGAGTAGAGCCCCCTCTATGGTTGTCGGGATGGGGTACCCCAGCAAATCTGTAATATGTGAAAGGATTTCCTCCCAAAACGGCGGAATACCCGGGCAATCCCACCAAATGTGACGAAAATCCCCCTGTAAACCACATCCCTGCCAGCAGAGATTTGAGGTGTCAGGGAAGATCCTCCTACGATCGACTTGACAACAACGCCCAAAAAAGCAAGGAACTATTCAACATCGTAAAAGAATTCACCAACCCCACCGCCGGAACCAACAACATCACTCCCTCCCAAGACCTCTGCGACTCTTTATCCTCATTCTTCCACAACAAAATCGCTGACATACATAACAGCTTTGAAAACCAGTCCGAAGACCAGTCAACTCCACCCACCTCCGAACCAAAACAGCACTCTAATAACCTTTGCGCCTAGAACCCAATCACTACTGAAGACACCATCCGCCTGATGAACTCCATCCACTCAGGATCGCCAACCGACCCATGCCCTCACCACATTTTCAACAAAGCAGACTCCATCATCGCACCCCATCTCCGCGATGTCATCAACTGTTCCTTCAACTCCGCAACCTTCCCAGAAATCTGAAAACATGCCGAACTCAGCGCCCTTCTGAAGAAACCCACAGCAGACCCCTCTGAACTTAAGAACTACCGCCCCATATCGCTCCTCCCATTCCCTGCTAAAGTCATTGAGAAAGCCATCAACAATCAGCTCGCCGCCTTCCTTGAATCCAACAAACCCCTCACAGTCCGGCTTCCGAGCCAAACACAGCACCGAAACCGCCCTCATTGCAGCCACTGACGACATCCGAACGCTACTGGACAGCAAAGAAACAGCTGCCCTCATCCTACTTGACCTCTCCGCCGCCTTCGACACAGTCTGTCATAACACCCTTATACAACGCCTCAGCAACGTCGGATTACAAGGAAAAGCTTTGGATCATCTCATTCCTCGCAGGAAGAACCCAGAGAGTCCGCCTCCCCCCATTCAAATCAGAGGCAACCAAAGTCATCTGCGGCGTACCACAAGGATCATCACTCAGTCCCACCCTCTCCAATGTCTACATGAGTCCCCTCGCATCCGTCGCGCGACAACACAACCTCAACATCATCTCCTAGGCAGACGACACCCAGCTGATCCTCTCCCTCACCAAAGACCCAAACACCGCCAAAACAAATCTACACGAAGGAATGAAAGAAGTAGCCGAATGGATGAAGAACAGCCGTTTAAAACTGAACTCGGACAAAACGGAAGTCCTCATCTTAGGATCATCCCCTTCTGCCTGGGACGACTCATGGTGGCCACCGGCCCTGGGTACAGCACCCATACCTACAGATCACGCACGTAACCTGGGCTTCATCCTAGACTCCTCCCTCTCGATGACCAGACAAGTCAACGCCGTCTCATCATCATACTTCAACATCCTACGCATGCTCAAAAAAATCTTCAGTTGGATCCCCACCGAAACAAGAAAGACAGTCACCCACGCACTGGTCACAAGTCAACTGGATTACGGAAACACCCTTTACGCCGGAACCACAGCCAAACTACAGAAAAAACTCCAACGCATCCAAAACGCCTCAGCCAGACTCATATTGGACATCCCCCGTCAAGCTCAGATTTCCGGTCACCTGAAAGACCTCCACTGGCTCCCCGTTAACAAGAGAATAACGTTCCGTCTCCTCACCCACGCACACAAGGCCCTCTACGACCTAGGACCCGAATGCCTCAACACACGACTGTCCTTCTACACCCCCACCCACCAACTACTATCGTCCAACCATCCCTCGCCGCAATTCCGCGCATCCATAGATACACTATGGGGGGAAGATCCTTCTCCCACTTAGCAGCCAAAACCTGGAATTCTCTCCCCATCCACCTCCGCCTTACACAGAACCACCTCTCCTTCAGAAAGCAGCTAAAAACCTGGCTATTCGATAAGTGAAGCACCCACCCTCCCTCAAGCGCCTTGAGACCCTCTGGGTGAGTAGTGCGCTATACAAATTCCTGAACTTGAACTACGCTTAGTGGGGTAAAGATACCAGTCTAGTAGTGTCTTGTAGTGCGCCTCTCTCAGAGCCACTTAGTGGTTGTGTCTATTAATATCTCCCCATATGTGTTTCCATTCCTCATCAGTGACATCCCGCCCCAGCACCCGTTCCCAAAAAGACATGTAGCGTGCCTGGTAGGCGAGAAGTGTAGGTAATAAGATTGGCATATACTGAGGAAATTGCTCCTTTCATGGGACTTGCTTTGTGCAGCAATCACTCCATAGCTGTAAGCTCCCTAGTCGCAGCTCTCATATGTGCAACAGTGAGACCCAGTGCTTAAGCTGAAGGTAATGGTAGTGATCACTGTGTGAGAACTGGATGTCCCTTTTGCAGCTTTTAAATATCAGCACTTCAAAGTTGTGATATAAGTCTGATAACTTTAAGCATCCCCCTCCCTTCAGCAATCAAAAGGCTCCTCAGGCAGTGCCGGGTCGAAGTGAATTGGGGTGTATGGGGAAGGAAAAGAGGTCCAACCCTCCCTCTTTGTGACTTGGTCCGACACTGTCAGTGTAGTACGTGTGGGGGTGCTTATAAAGCCGTTCACAGGACTGTCGTTCTTTGGCTTCCACAGGACATCCCATATGGAACGACCCACAATCGCCCTGTCCATGTGGAGCCAGTGCTTATCAGATTCTCTTGCAGTCCGTTCTGTCACCACCCGCAGTTGTACCGCTTGATAGTATAATGCAAAATCTGGTAACGCCAACCCCCATTTTTCTTTGGACGTCGCAGTACATGGAAGGGAAGGTGAGCCCTCCACCCTTGCCAAATGATTTTAATGATGTGTGAGCGCAGGCGCCGAAGAAGATCATGGTCAAGCCTGAAATAAATATAAAAGTTTTAGCAGGACCGTCATTTTAACAGCGTTGATCCGCCCGAGCCAGGAGATTTAGAGAGGTTCCCAACTTTTAAAATCCTGTTGAATCTGTGTCACTAGTGTGGGGTAATTGGCCTTGTATAGGTCCCCAATTTTAGGCACGAGGTGGACATCCAGGTATAGGTGGTAGTGTTTAGTCCAGTGTAGGGACGTGTGACCCCTCAGTCTTGTTGCCTCAACATCGGGAGGGTAAGGTTTAGTATGGATGATTTGGATAGAATAACTTTAAAACCCTGCCACCAGTTCAAAGTTCTTCAGTTCCTCCTGTACTGCCCGAAATGAGGTGGCCAGTTCCCTGGGCGTGAGCAAGATATCGTACGCAAAGAGGGACACTTTTTAACATGTGCCGCCAAACCATATTTCCCAGATCTCCTCATTGGCTTGGATTTTCACAGCTAGGGGTTCGATACTGAGGGAAAATAAGAGGAGAGAACGTGGACAACCATGCTGTATACCTCTACTAAGGGCAAAGGGGAGTGACGCCTAGCCATTGACCAAGACTCGGGATTGTGGAAGGTGATAGTTGGCCTTGACCATGTTGAAGAATGGGTCCCCAAAGCCACATTTCCACTTGGCGAGGAAAAGGAACGACCAATCCACCCTGTCTAAGGCTTTTTCAAACCACAAAGATCACTGGGAGTTTATATTTTTACACTTTCTCAATGAGGTGTATGGTGCGACTGATATTTTCATGTGTTTGCCTTCCCTTTATGAAGCCTGATTGATCAGGGTGGATTAGTGTAGGCATCAGATCCTCCAATCTGGCAGCTAAAATTGCTGAGTAGAGCTTCACGTCAAGGTTGAGAAGTGCTCTGGGCCTATAAGACGCACAGTTCTAGGGATCTTTCCTGGGTTCGGGAAAAATATATATTACTGCCTCAGCCATTGATGCCGATACCCTGGCTTCTGCTGCTATCGTGTGGAACAGCTTGGTGAGGTGGGGGCTTAGCCAAGATGCAAAACGATTATAAAACTGCGCCGTTAGGCCGTCAGGTCCTGGGGCTTTTTGGAATTTGAGTTTAGAAATGGCCTGCCTGACCTCCTCCAATGTAATGGGAGCATCAATGAGCTCCGCAGTCGCGGGGGAGAAGTGGGGAAGGTTCACCGAATATAAATAATGCTGCTGAAGGCCGTATCAGGGGGCCTACCTAGGTAGAGTTTCCCATAGAATGTGCCAAAGTTGTTTGCTTTGATGTCATCTGAGTGGGTGAGATGGCCATCCCCATCTAGAATACCCCCATTAATTTGTGTTACTTCTTCACTCGAAGCTGTCGCGCTAGGTGTGTCCCCACTTTATCGCCCTGAGCACATGATGTCTGTCGCAGTTTCAGCAATGTGTAGTCGGCTCCATTATTGTAAATGGAGCATCGTTTGCGTCTTAATGCAGTAAGCTGTCGCTGTAGTGCTCGCGTGGGTGTTTCCTTATGTGCTTTCTCAACTGCCATTAATTCCCCTTCAAGAGCCATGCGCTGCTTCGCCCTCTGTTTATTTTGGACCGCGTTAAGTTGGATGCATTTGCCCCGCATTACCGCTTTGAAAACATCCCTGTAATTCTGTGGAATGATGGCCTACGGGGTGCTGAGCGTGAAGTATTCATTGATGGAGGCCCTTAGTTCATCACGGGAGGCCTTATCTAGAATGATCGCTGTCTGTAAGTGCCACTGCGATGTGCCAAACTTAGTCTCACCCCATGTCAGACTGATGGTTATTAGGCCGTGATCCGATATCAAAATTGGCAAGATCTGCGTTGACCGCTGGGGGCCTATTAGTGCCTGACTAATGAAAATATAGTCAATACTAGAGTATGAATGGTGGACATGTGAGAATTATGTATAGTCTTTGGTAGTAGGATGCAGTGTCTACCAGGCATCGCAGAGTCCCAGCCTGAGCATTATCTGTTTAACCCCTTTGGAAAAGCTGTTGGGGGGCAACCTATGTGAGTATGAACTGTCCAAGGTTTCGTGCCATGTCAGGTTGAAGTCTCCCACCAACATCACAGGCCCTCCACAAAGCCACCTATCAAGTCCAGTGTGTTAGATAGGAATGTCATCTGTCCCGAGTTGGGTGCATAGAGAGAGATAAATGTGCATAGGGTCGACCTTGATTGCTTCTGGCTGGAACTTGGCTGAGATACGAAAAAGCAGGGCCACTCTGTTGTGTTTGGTGCTAGCAGATGACTTGTAAATTAAGGGGTATGATTTGTGGCGCATCCGAGTTTCTTCTGACTTTTTGAGGTGTGTTTCTTGTAGTGCCACAACCTCAAACTTGAGATCATTGAGATATTTCCAGATGTGTTGGTGTTTTGGGGGGAATTCATGCCCTTAAGATTCCAGGACGCTATGGAAACCATCAGAAAGTCCTTGCTCTCTCCCCCGTCTATGGATCTCTCTTATGGGCCGCCCTCTATGTGTCGCAGCTCACCCACCCTAAAACCTTGTGTATCAGGTAAAGTCCACATTTCCACATTTGTAAAGCGCTAACAATCACCCGTGAGGGTCTCTAGGCGCTGGGGCCGTCGGGAAGATTAAGCAAGCTATTGCCCAGAGTCACATTGTAATGGGCTAATCTGCTGCCGCCACCTAACTCTACCCCATCACCACCACCAGGAACCCACCCCCCCAAAAAACAATTCCCCAACCAACCCTAAAACAATTGTGCTGAGACGCCAGTAGGCCCTCAGCTCAATCCCTCTCTTAGAAGAATACTGTAATTTTGGGTGATACAGACAAGGCCCACACCCCCCAGCTGCCATGCTATAAGAACATAGAGAACATTTGAGAATATCAGTAATGTCAAAGATGGATGGATATTGTAACCTAATGGCCTGGAATGGAACCCTGGTTATTCTACTGCACCAAGCCCATGGCAGCCAATGGCTCACCAGTGGAGCTCCATGAATGAACATTGTGAGTGTCAAAATGTCTGTAGCCAACATTGCTTGGAGAACGTTCATTTAGGAGTCTGCCTGCTTGTCATGACTGTCTGCCAGGACCAGGTCTCCCTCTGGGGCTGTCCCGAGGCGGTCGAAGGCCCTGCACCGTTGTCATCCTCTGGCACAGGCAGGCCCAAAATACCTAGACCTCAATCAGATGAGTTATATGGTGGGACTTATTCTTGAATTCAAAGGCAAGACCAAAGGGAAATGTCCAGCGATATTGCGCGTTGTCCTCTCTTAGCTTGGTGGTGATCGGGCAGAGCAGCTGCCTGCACGCCAAAGTGAAGGATGTCAAATCCTGAAAAAGTGATCACCTGAATCATTGAATGCAGGTCTCTTCTCTCCTCGACGCTTTGCTTAAAAAAGCTTCTTTCATTTTGAAGGTGTGCATCTTCACCAGGACGTCCTGTTAAGTCGGCCTTGAGTTGGACTATAAAAGTGCAAAGGTCTTGCTTAGGTTCTTGGCACAGTTCAGTTTTAAAGTCCCGGAGGGAAGTGAACAGGTCTTCCCTGGTAAGGGCCATTGTTTTCTCCTAATCTTTCTCGACGGGGGAAGCGTTCTTGTCTGCGACTGCGAAATAACAGAAGACTTTTTTCGTCGCCTCCTTTGGTGGCATAGGGCCAGCACGATACACAGCGCCAAGGCAAGCAGTGTGAGTCCCATCTGGGTTGTGGCATCCAGAATCTGGCCCCACTCTTGTGTGCCTCCCAGACGCGATGTCAGGCCTTTTGCTGGTGATAAAGCCCTTGGCCCCCCCCTCAAGGTCAGGCAGCATGTAGAGGAGTAGGGCAGCAAAGCCGGGGCAACAGGATTCCTCCTCTCTCATTTGGGGCAGACGAAGGGGAAGGTGCTTTGTCTGCCTCCTCTTCCCCACCGCCGCTAGTGCCAAGTCCAGAGCCTTCCGGGGAGACTATCACTCTGCGGATGCCATCTTAGGATCAGGCAGGCTTCCCTGCACAGGCCTCCTCCATGCACGCTGCTTTTAAAACAAGAAAAAAGGAGACTGACCTGTCAGGCGCGCTCCGCAGCTGCCGATCGCCTTGTCCACAGCATCAGTGCCTCTGGCGCCCGCTTCAATTAAGCTTTGGTTGTCTCAGCAGTGCCCTGCGATGCGTTTTAGCATTTCTGCATGGTGCAAGACTGCATTCATGCCAGTACTGTGAAATGCCAAATTCCGCACTGATCACCGGATCCATACAGGGGGAGTGCATTGCCGTCGGAGCCCCTGTCAGGATCTCCCGGTATCAGCTGTACGGTATGGCTCTGATCGGGGACCACCTCCATGCCGTTTTGGGGTCAGTCTCCGCAGTGGACTCAGTGCTGTGTTCCTGGTCAGCACGGGTTAGTGCTGAGTGTGGCTATCCATTTCACGGCCCTCCATGAGCACTGAAAACAGCTTGTGGCAGCCTCAGGGGTCCGGAGCAGAAGTGGCTCACGTCCGCTCAGCTATCTTGCTTGGCCACGCTCCCAACCATTGACTTTTTGTGAGATTTTCGTACAATGTTTGAATAACTTTGGTGTCTTGTCGTGTCAACTTCTCTTGATACAATATTTTTTCCTCACATGCAGTAAATCTAACATCGACATGGCGCAACTATCTTCTTCACTTTCACTTGGCATTGATATAGTAGAACTGTTTGACATAGATTTAGATGTCCATCGACTTCGTTTTGTGTTGATTTGCCTCAGCTAATGTGGTCACTTATCCTTATAGAACATTCTGGCAGCCATTTTGTCTTTACACCGTGGTACACTTACCTTTTTCCTTCACATTGCAAACCATTGCAAAATGGTTCTCCTTTCCATAGCCTTTGTAGATTTGCCCAGTGGAGAGACATTTACCTTCATGTGGAAACTAAAATTCACAACAGAGAATGCTGTGAGAATTCTCACGCAAACACAACAGGTGATGGACCGAATGTGGATCAATGTCACACACTCACCCCAGTCCAAAGATCTGGGCCCAAATCCATCGCCTTTTTGCACTCCACACCACCCTGGGTTAGACAATGGCGATATGCAAATCAGCTCTGACCCTGTGCCCCATGGGAACAGTCCAGTCTGAACTACAAAAGCCATGTCCTTCCCAGAACGGAATCAAGCATCCGAGGACCGGACCGGTTTCGAGGTAACACCTCTCATCAGCCCGGCTAGCTTGACTCCAGTGGTGTGGAGTGCCTGGGACCCACGTCTGGGCATCCCCAGCGCACTTAGGTCGGAATATGCAAACACAACAGGTGATGGACCGAATGTGGATCAATGTCACACACTCACCCCAGTCCAAAGATCTGGGCCCAAATCCATTGTCTTTTTGCACTCCACACCACCCTGGGTTAGACAATGGCGATATGCAAATCAGCTCTGACCCTGTGCCCCATGGGAACAGTCCAGTCCGAACTACAAAAGCCATGGCCTTCCCAGAACGGAATCAAGCATCCGAGGACCGGACCGGTTTCGAGGTAACACCTCTCATCAGCCCGGCTAGCTTGACTCCAGTGGTGTGGAGTGCCTGGGACCCACGTCTGGGCATCCCCAGCGCACTTAGGGCGGAATATGCAAACACAACAGGTGATGGACCGAATGTGGATCAATGTCACACACTCACCCCAGTCCAAAGATCTGGGCCCAAATCCATCGCCTTTTTGCACTCCACACCACCCTGGGTTAGACAATGGCGATATGCAAATCAGCTCTGACCCTGTGCCCCATGGGAACAGTCCAGTCCGAACTACAAAAGCCATGTCCTTCCCAGAACGGAATCAAGCATCCGAGGACCGGACCGGTTTCGAGGTAACACCTCTCATCAGCCCGGCTAGCTTGACTCCAGTGGTGTGGAGTGCCTGGGACCCACGTCTGGGCATCCCCAGCGCACTTAGGGCGGAATATGCAAACACAACAGGTGATGGACCGAATGTGGATCAATGTCACACACTCACCCCAGTCCAAAGATCTGGGCCCAAATCCATCGCCTTTTTGCACTCCACACCACCCTGGGTTAGACAATGGCGATATGCAAATCAGCTCTGACCCTGTGCCCCATGGGAACAGTCCAGTCCGAACTACAAAAGCCATTTCCTTCCCAGAACGGAATCAAGCATCCGAGGACCGGACCTGTTTCAAGGTAACACCTCTCATCAGCCCGGCTAGCTTGACTCCAGTGGTGTGGAGTGCCTGGGACCCACGTCTGGGCATCCCCAGCGCACTTAGGGCGGAATATGCAAACACAACAGGTGATGGACCGAATGTGGATCAATGTCACACACTCACCCCAGTCCAAAGATCTGGGCCCAAATCCATCGCCTTTTTGCACTCCACACCACCCTGGGTTAGACAATGGCGATATGCAAATCAGCTCTGACCCTGTGCCCCATGGGAACAGTCCAGTCCGAACTACAAAAGCCATGTCCTTCCCAGAACGGAATCAAGCATCCGAGGACCGGACCGGTTTCGAGGTAACACCTCTCATCAGCCCGGCTAGCTTGACTCCAGTGGTGTGGAGTGCCTGGGACCCATGTCTGGGCATCCCCAGCGCACTTAGGGCGGAATATGCAAACACAACAGGTGATGGACCGAATGTGGATCAATGTCACACACTCACCCCAGTCCAAAGAATTCTCACAGCATTTTGCCTAGGCTAACGGTTCAAATTCATAACTGACCTAATCTGGGTACCTCCAGCATCCATATTAGCAGCTGGTTGATCAGTATGCTCTTCAGCTCTGCCAGCTATGAGAACTTGCTCCAGACTAAAAATTTCTCTCAGCATTTGTCGTCTGAATGAATCTGACAAGCATCCGTCATCACTATGAGGAGTATTGCTTCCTTATCATCAAATTAATTGAACTTCTAGTGTTTGATGAGAGTATTCAGTCTCTCAACAAATCTGTTGAGGGTCTCACCAGCTTTCTGTCATTCTTGACTGAAGAAGTACCTTTCGTAATCTACATTTGGGATTGGATTGACTTGAGATTTAAGGCTGCTTTGATTTGACTGTATGTAGTTTTGTCAGCTCACAGCATTTTCTTTATCACTTCTTTTACACCTTCACCAGCAATATTCACCAAGTACTTGATAATCTTCTTGTTATTTTCTTTCTCCATCACAGCAATGAAAGGTATGCAACGTTTACAACAAAGTTTTTACAACGCACTACCATTACAACGCAGGCATTACCACGCATACCATTACAACGCATTGCGCTGTGGGGCGCTCTAGGATAGGGAATAAGTTTAATTTTCTATCCAACACCTTCCCTAGTGTCCACGGGTGTCGTAATTTGACAATGATCGGGGTAGCGTTAAGCTTTGCTACACATTACTCCCTTATCTTGACTATAGTTGTTGGACGCCATTTTGTATGTAACGGCGGCCATTTCAAAGAATGCGTCGCCTCGTGGTCAGCACGCCCTTTTGTCCGTTCTCTGTACCACTGACCACTCGAGTTTGCCCAGCAACAGGCTATTTTTAGTAATGGTCAAGCCCGCACATGCGCAGTCCTGATTGACCAGTCATCACTTAGGAATGTTCCGCCAAACTGACTATCGGTGTTGTAGCCCCTCCCATGAGTTGGCTGTGTTCTAAAAATGACCATATATGTACCTAAAACTCTGTAACTGTGTACCGCCTACCTTTTTATTACTGTAAAACTGTATAAAAGAAGGATTTGCACCGATGTTCGGTGTGATACTTCTTGCATTACCGAAGGGTGCTGTAGGAATGTACCACCACCCCATGGGGTCTTAATAAACTTGTCTTTTGCATTTTCTAGTTTCCGTGCCAACAGTTCTTATGGTATAGAGGGAATTCTGCGGAGTATGTAGGCCTGGAGAACCCAATACCACACGGAGACTGGAGTTGGAATAGAAAATTATACTTACTACTATCCAGCACCTCTAAGCGCTATGCGTTGTAACGGTATTCGTGGTAAAAGTATGCGTGGTAACGTCATACATCCCAATGAAATCATCAAATGTCTCCATAGAGCCATTCCATCCGTTTCCAATATTCAGCTTTTTGGAGGTATCGAATGGCGATGATGGTTTCTAGAAGGCGGTGGCATTGTAATATTTTACGAGATTGGGAGACACAGACGGTGGAGGCCTTTCCGACATCGTTTGCTGTCTGCTTCATCCATACCATCTCTAAGGCCCTGTGCTGTCCTGTCTTCTGGATTATCTTGGGCAGTTTTTGAAACCTTGACTCCACTCTTGGACGCCATGGGACCCTTTTACTTTTAGGAGACCTTGGGAGTAGTTTTGAGTCATCATCCAGCACCTTTGATGGTGTGTCCCTTTGGGTATGGGGAGCTCCACAAGCAAACTCTGTCAATCTTTGGGTTACTTATCCCCTACCTCGTAGCCAGTTGTAGCGTCCTCCCCAACCTGGGTATTCGCCAATGACTGTGCCACACATGGAGCCTATTATAACACAACTTTATTCTTCTGCGTGCAACCGCAAACTACATTCTAAACCTGCCTTCGCTTCACTATGCTGTAATGCTTATGTCACAGTTCTACATAGTCCATCAGGAGCCACCAGGGTTCCTTTATTACAAGCTAACACAACACTACAGGTGCCTTCTGCCTGTCTCCGAAAACACATCTCAGGTGGGTGACAGATGGTTTTGTGACTTCCCTCTAGACAGCCACACACAAAGGGAGCTTTGGTGTGACTGATGGGCCATCCACATCTAGGTGGGCAATCCTACGCAGGATGGGAGGGAGGAGCTGAGACTTACAGCTGAATAGGCTGCAGCCTATCCTCACACAAAGGGCTGCATACTGCCCTGCAGTGATTCTGGAGCCAGGGCAGGAAAGGCAGGGACTCTATGTACTTCACAGGCACCTCTTTGATGTCTCCCTCACTTCAAAGGCACAACTGGACCTCCGACATCACCACTTCAGTACATTTCTGGGCCTGTGGACACTATGCCCGGAAGAAGTACTGCTGTGGTTCAACAAGGACTGCCTCTCTGCTGGACTGCTACTCTGCTGGGCACCTGATTTGCAGTGCTGACCTACTGCCCACTTCCCTGGGAGTGAAACGGACTGGACCTGCATATCTCCAACCCACAAGCGAAAGAACTGCAAGGGCTTATTGGCTTGCCTCCTTTTTTGAAGTTTTAGGGGCATTAAACACTTACAACCACCTTGCTGCAGCACCTGAACCACCTGTGAATCTTGCCACGCCACGGTTTCCAATCCGGGCTTAGGCCCTTGGAAGCAAGCATAAACTGCTGCTCCAGTAGAAATTCACACATTGATTAAATTGTGCCACTTGAAACTGGTGCATCTCCATCAAAGCATTGCTGTTGCTATGAGGACCTCATATTGTCGACTGCACATCGCCTCCATTCCTAATGTATCGTTGACTTTGCGCAGCTCGAAGCCAATGCATCACATCCTGCAGTTTGACGAGGACCCATCGCCTCATTGCTTCTTGCATCTCAGGCTCAGATAACAACCCATCGCCTCTTTGGTTCATGCATTTCAGCTCCGTCGACGAAGCAGCTTAGGTACTTTGCAGCAGACCAAGGCTGGTCCCTGTACACAATTGATAACCAGCAGACATTTTATTAAAAAGTAAAAATGATCAGAGAAAAATCTAGACACAGTAAAATCAGGTGACTGATTCATTTGAAACCCTTGATGTTTTCTAGACAGGCCAGGAATTTGCCAAATAAAAATTAAAAAGATTTTAAGTTTGAAAAATGCCTCTCCCATAGGTTACTTTATTATGTCAGACTGTTGCTTAAAAAAGTTTTGTTACTGTGAAAGTTGCAATTTATTTCAAATGTGGCCACTCTATTAGGCTCTTGGGCTTTGAATCATTAACTGCACATTATTTTGAGGATGTTCAACATTAACAATTTGACAGTTTTAAAAAATGTATACATTGACTTTGAACAGACAGTTGAATTGACCTTGTTATTTTCCATATACCCAACAAATAAATACCACAGTTGACATCAAAACACGAATTAATAAACTTGTCCAAACACAGGATATTACCTAATTTTGTAAGCATACATACATAATCTTTACCTTGGAGATAACAAATACAAAAGGGCACCAACATGCACAAATATTTTATAAAAATGAAAAAATATATTTTGAACACCTTACAGAAGCAATGCCAAGATACTTCCTCCTGACACTGACCCTACCTATACTACTGTTGTCTACATTTACTTCGGACACTACCTATACTGATCATCATGCTTAATGTATTGGGCCCATGAGCGACTTAAATAAAGATCAAGAATTGCAAGGTATGGGGCCTTATTCCGTTTAACAGTTGGGATGTTTGGAGGACCAGGAGATTTTTGGATTTGAATGATGCTACTTGTGTGTTAGTCATTGTTAGCAGTAGAACAGGGGTTTATGAGGTTACAACAGTTCCTATTTAGAAACAAACAGACATATTGTGCTTGTGGGACTTTTGTAAGATCAGTAGAACTTTCTAATCACCAATTTGATTAACGAGTATTGGTAATTTGACAGCATGGCAATGTGCCTGCAGTTGCAATTATCTAGGACTCTAATCTAGCATTTAAACAAAATGGAACACCTTTAATCTCATGAATTTGTAGATACTTAGGGCCTCATTTATGAGGCCGCTTGAACCACCGGAACGTCACTTTTTGTGAAGATCTGTTGTGAGGAGCCAGCTCCATATTTCCGGGCCAGCACTAAGCCAAATGTTTGGGCTTAATGCTGTCTTGTAAACACCGTTCCTTTTTACAACGTTTTTTGCGTCAAAGAGGCATGCAATGAATGTTGGTGGAGGCATTCCCAGCAACATGCATGGCTTTTTGAAACTGCCTCACAATTACCAAAAATCATAAATTGAAGGCAGTGCCAAAAACGTACGCCTCCAATGGGAGGCGCAAAGGAGGCCCAACAAGGAGAAATATCTTTATTTCTCGTTGTTTTTCCTTTTTCTATGTTTGCTGTATTCTGCAGTACACATAGAAAGAGAAAAAGCCTCTAGTGATTGTTTTTGTGCAGGAAGATTTCCTTGCCTGCACAAAAATAACCATCCCCACTATGCAGGCACCCTTGCACATGGGGCAAAGGTGCCTGCATTGGCACACAGCGCCCATTGTGCACCGGCACAGGGGAAAGAAAACAGAAATGTGCCTCATCTGATCGATGCGGTGCATTCCTGCCCATTTCTTTTGCCGTAGGGCAGTGTAGCAGGAAGCCCTACAGTGCTGCTCTGGGGCAAAACATCATAGGGCCTCATTTATGAGGCCCCTTGCACTGCCGGAACGTCATTTTTTGTGACGCTCCTTGGAGCAGGACCCTGCTCCATGATTACAAGATGGCACTAAGCCACCTTTTGGGCTCACTGCTGGCTCGTAAATATAATTTCCTTTCACACAGTTTTCTGCATTAAAGGGGCATGCAATGTGTGTTTCTGGGGGCTTTCCCAGCATTTAACACTGTCTCAGAATTGCAAGAAATTGTAAACATGAGGCAGCCCCAAAAAAATACTCCTCCCATGGGAGGCACAACTAGGAGAAACATCTATATTTCTCCTTGTTTTTCCTTTTTCTAAGTGTGCTGTATCCTACAGCACATGTAGAAAGAGGAAAAAGCCTCTTTTGATTTTTTTTGTGCAGGAATGTTTCCCCTCCTGCACAAAAATAATCATACCCCCAACTCAGGCACCCCTGCACCATGGTGCTAAGGTCCCCCCCAACACAGGTACCCTTGCACCATGGTGAAAAGGTGCATGCGTTGGGCAGAGCAAGGTGCAAAGGTCCCCCCAACACAGGTACCCTTGCACCATGGTGAAAAGGTGCCAGTGTTGGGCAGAGCAGCCCATTGTGGGCAGACACAGAGGAAAAGAACAGGAATGTGCACCATCATAAAGATACAAAGCATTCCTGCCCTTTTCTTCCGACATAAGGCAGCGCAGCAGGAAGGCCTGCGGCGCTGCCCTACGGCAAAACCTCATAAATGAGGCCCACTTAGTTTACAGGTCATTTCGCGTCTGGAAAAAAGGCTACACTACATGCCTTTCTTTGGTGGGAGAGAAAGGGCTAAGCCCATATTTCATAGTTCTGTACGGGAAGGGACTTCCCCATAGGCTAAAATGTTTGCCCGAAGAGAAAAAATATAAAATTAAATTATTTCTGGGTGCAAATTACTGCGTGTGTACTCTATTGGATGTTTACCATTGTGAAGAATTCTTCGAAGTGCACATGGGACACAGGTTGCATATCTGGAAATGTATAAGTTCCATAGATTTATAAGCATTCGCCTATTAGATTTTGTGAAGAAGCAAAAATGCTTGCATGTAAATCATTGCTGGAAGTGAACCTTCCATAAATGGATATATTTTTAATGAATCTTGGGCCCAATATATAAAACCATTACTGTCACCAATCCTGAAATTCACAAAATCACAGGTTTGCAACTGCAAATGATATTCAAAAAGTGTTAAACCCCTTTTTGAGTTGAAAAGCCTTTCATAATCACAAAACTGGTTTTGCCACTCATTCCATATCACTGCTAGGAGGTGGAGTAAAAGGTGTGTCTGCTTATGTTTGCGATTTACAATAAGATGTATCAATGTTTTGCAACACTGTTATGACCAAAAGAGGGGGTACATAATTTCCAAAAAGCAAACGGTCTGCATTGTGCAGCTTCACGTTTTGGAATAGTGTAGAATGACCTTGGGGGGCGTAGTAGAAAGTGCTCCCCATTCTTTGACAGCAGCACCACCAGTTCCTTCAAGAAAAACAGTTTGCTTTGCTGTATAAGAATACAAACACAAGTTCTGTGATCTTTTTTTTCCTTGTAGGCGCCTATTCCTGTCCTATGTCTGTAGTCAATTCCAAGATAGCAAATAGTGACCTTGGCAGGTCATAGATCATTCTGCGACCCTTCAATCCCCAATGATTAAACACTTTCAGCCTGATTCATCAAGGTGAATTGCGCTCGCAAAGGGCCAGATTCTGAGAATCTGGTCCTTTGCGAGTGCGATTTTTGCATTTGGGATTCATCATCCCAAATGCAAAAATCGGTAATAGCGATTTCGCTATTTTGCGAGGAATTACATTTAAGGAATCTCTATTTGAGATTCCTTAAATGCAATTCATCATCCATTTTTAAATAGCGAATTCGCAGTTTCGGCCCGCTATTTACCGCGAGGTCAAACCTCGTGGTAAATAGCGAAAGCTTAGAAAAATGCTTTTAAAATCATTTTTCTAAGTTGCATGTTGCACACACATATGTCCTTTGGACATGTGTGTGCGCAACACCTGTTTAAATTTGCATTTAAGGGGTGCTACAGGGTGTCCTTTGGACACCCCTGGTGAGGAAATATAAAATTTTATGGTCAAGTTGTGTTCCCTAGCGCGTACCCCACCGACTCCATGTACCAGCTTAAAGTGCATGTAACTTCCCTCCTGTGCCAGCTATGAAGACGCAAATACATTTGCGTCCAACGTTAACTTGTCCTCTTTCAGATCCACCCTGAATGGGTTAAATAGTCCGTTCCTAAGTATGCTATGCCAACGTCTTTTTGTAGTGTACTTTACATGTTTTTCCTGCTCTGGCAAAGTAGGCCCTGAATTTCTGCCATCGAGCCTCTTTTCTGGCTTCTGACTATGACAGCCTCAGCCCAGGCTGCTTCTGTACCCGTGAACTCTGACTTACTTCCAGCGCGGCCCCTTGCGCTCAGCTCAGCCTGCTTTCTGCCAAGACTGACTATAACCTTCGAGTTATCTGTTCCGCTCCTCGAAAATGCATTCCTGCCTACCAGCTTCAGTAAACATCCTCCCCAGCTGCAGAGCCAAAGGGCCGACCTGTCTCAGTGCAGGAAATTCATAACTTCTGTTACCATGCTTCCATGGAAGGACCCGAGCCCCCACGTTTCTCATGCAGACACTTAGGCGCTTATACACGCATCCACAGTTAGCATAGAATAGCTTCTGCCCTAGAGACCTTTCCGCCCAGATAATATGGTTCCTAAACATCAGATATCAGATATGATAGAAGTACAAGTTGATCTGACATGCCAGACTTCTGTCTCTCTCCGTCAGTGTAAATGTCAAGTCCCCTGCACCCCTCCAATCACACGTCATGCAGCTGCGCGTGCATCCAAGCTTCCGATTTCTGCTGACATTGCCACATTTCTGCTTGGTGCCACCCACCCGCGTCACCTATCAGTGACGTTTCTAGCACACACCTCCAGTTCACGCCTCTTGATTACGTACTAGTACCACGTGTATACTGTTATCTTGTCTTCTCTCAACTATTACGCCTCCTGCACTGTTTCTTATGAAATGGATTAAGTATATAAGCTATGTATTGTCAATAAAATGTAGCGCTCTTTCTATCCCTTCTGACACCCCTGTGGTGGTCAGAATCCGATATCCTGGTCATGACCATTCCTTTTTGAGGAATAAAACCCTTAGAAACTCTAACACCACGGACTCTGGTTCTTTCTTTCCGATCTGAGTTATTATTGATTAAGTACTTACCTGCATAGAAATTAAGAGAGTAAATTAATTATTTACGTCATTTTGGCGCCCGAATAGGGACCCCTCCCCCACCTCACGCGCCGGTTGGCGCATTGCAAGCTCTGTCCCCTGCCATCAGTTAGATGGAACCAACGCGTACCGGCAGGATTTCCTGCATCTCCCTCTGACCCACGGAGGTGACGAAGACTGCGATCAGTGCCCAGACGAGGCGGTGAGGAGTGCGGAGGATCCCGACCAGAGCCTAGCCGAAAGAAGCAAGGTCCGAGGTGTCAAGAGGCCCACCAGTTTTCCGAAGTTTTCCGAAGTTTCCCGAAGTCGAGTCGAGTCCAGTCGAGTTTTCCGAGGCCTTCGAGTTTCCGTGCTTCCCGGTGAGTACCATTGCTGGGACGTATCTAGACGGGTTTGGGTACACAAGTCCGGTCTGCACTGTTTTTAGGCAGTGTATCTGTACTGTTTAGCAGTATATCTAGTATTCTGAATTTCTGCACTGTTACACCAGTGTATCTGTACTGTTGAGCAGTACATTCAGTATAGGGGGTAGTCATCTATGTCTCAAATGTCTTTTCATGTGATTAATGTCGTGGTATGAATGTGACCGTTTAATGTGCATTATTGTGTTTCTCGTATAAAGTAGCTGTAACTAGTATTTAGGAGTAAGGATTGAGTATTCAGTAATAAGTAAACAAGATGCCGTTTTTCAACAAGTTAAAACAGTTAGGAACTAGGAAAGGAATACTGGAGGAAGAAATTCCTATCCCCCCTAGGGACACTCCAGGTAACTTTATGTATCATAAACATGGTATAGATGCCATATTGTATCTAGACTTATGGGCCGATTATACCAAACACCTAGACGAAAGACACAGATGGCCTGTTACCGGAACATGGGATGCCGAGTGCATCATGAAGGTAGAAGAAGCATTATGGAAAAAGAAAGCTAGACAATCACAGAAAGACGCCATAGAATTTTGGCGTAAGGAATCACATAAGCGTGCTGAGAAAGAACTCCGTAGAGAAGACAGACTTAAAGAATCAGAAAAGGCCCAAGAAAACGAGTTAGTTACTGAAGGGATCCGAGTAAAAACAGAACAAATAGACCGTGCCCGAAACAATCTTGTGAATGGTATGTATCTCGCGGCCGAGGGTACACCTGAGGCCCTATCAGAAATACCGAAAAACTTACCGCCACCATTAGTTCCAACTAAAGTAATGCATAAGACTACTAAAGACATATTCCTAAATTCTTATCTAGAGGATGTAGCACCGGCTTACACCAATCTGCCTGTTCGTGCCTTGCCCAATGACAGGGACGGGGGTGGCACCCCGCCCCCGGATCATGTCCCGACAGTACCGCGACAGACCTCCCCCGCTCCGCCAGCTCCACCACTTCCCATACCGAAAACTGACCTACCGAAACCACATCTACCTGATCCTACCAAACGACAAATTCAAGTTCAGGTACAGACTCCACAGGGAGATAATGCCCAAGCATCCGCTTCAGGAGGTGCAACCGCGGGTCTACGGACCCCGCCATTAACACACAGATTCAATCTCAGGGATATGCAGAGTCCTCTCACGTTCAGGTCACCCCGACTTGACGCATTTAAAGAAAACCTTTCCGTTTGCAGATATGATCCAGTACCCGGTAAAAACGATCTAATGATATTGGCATCACTACGGTTGAGATCTGCTACTGATATCTTGCTATGCTATGTAGGAATGAAGGACCGTCTAGATAGAATATACGAGTTTGTACAGACAGGGAAAGACCCTGACAGTATCAAGGATGCCATGGAGAAACAGAAAGTTGACATTCAAGCACAAATACTACGATTTTTTATAAATTGCCTAATAAGAGAACGAGACAGGCCTGGAACAGATCAAAGTGAATTAGATGCACTAAACAAGTGGGGTCAAAACATAGCCGAAGGAAAACATGACAAGGGGGCTTGCATAGCCAGTATGTACAAGAAAATTAGAAAAGCAGTGATAACAGCACACCAGAAAGAAAAAGCTTCCGAGGAGGAGGAAGAAGAACCTGAAGAACCAGAAAGGACTCCAGATACTATAGCGTATGTAGGTAAGGGAACTTACCTTAGGAAAGGCATCCGTCCAGAAAGCAAGAGAGTTTTTCTCTCTGCTTTAACAAACCCGAATTCTTCTGAACACCAATTCCAGGAGACTGATAAAAGACTACGAGAAAGAATGGGGTACCATGTACTCAATTCAATGGATGAACAAGAACTAGCCCGGTCAGCCATATTATGGGCTGAAAATCCGGACATATATAATGATGAGACTTTAGCTCAGACATTTCTGAACCTTTCCCCAGACGAACAGAAATTAGCAGGTGTATACATGATTCAGCACCTCCTCACGAAATACAGAAATAAACATTCTGATCCAGGTCCCTTACACGAAACATTAGAAGCACTACTCATGGATAGATGGAGAGGTTTCAGTACCAAGTTAATACAAATAATTCTAGAACAACGACATAAATATAACACTTTCATAAGTTCTGAATATGTTCCGGCCCCGCCTCCAGAAAGGAAAATGTACCACATGCAATGCGGAAGTGGCATTGAAAGCCAGAACCCCTTATGAGAAGTACACCCAGTTATGGGTGCGGACCATGCCTTGAAACGTGTATATGTGCACACGCCACTGACTAAGTTAGAGCTGTTAGAAATGAAGAAACTAGTTCCGTGTCATGATAAAGACCCTGCAGGTTTTCACAGAGAGCTTAAAGACATGTTGTTAATGGGGGACGCCCATTCCGAAAAAGATTACTGATGTTGATTGTAATATGTTGACAGATTACCTTGCCTCCTTGATGTCTGCACTCCAATCATGTCGTTCACAGTTTGCCGCAGCCTTCCCTGACAACACTGATGTAAAGCCGCATGACGTCCGTCCTGGGGACCTCGTCCTAGTGCGCAATTTTGATAGAAAGAGTCCGTTGGAGCCCCGCTGGAAATCACCGAAGACCGTCCTTCTCACCACGAGGACCGCCGTGAAGATCGAAGGGAGAAAGGGGTGGGTTCACACGAGTCATGTGAAAAAATTTTTGGGACTGAAACCTGATCGAGACTCGTCCACCCCCACCAAAGACTGTGTTGAGCCTAAAGACTTTACAGAATCTGAACGAGAAAAGACTCCCCAAGAAGAGTATCGCATGAAACTCCGATCTAGCAAGTCAGACAGTTTAATTGTTTAAGTCCTCCCCTAGGTGAATCGGTTAAATAGTTTCTGACATGTATCCCCTAGATCGAGATAGAGATAGAGATAGAGAGAGAGAATATAAGAAACGTACATATTGTAAATCACTGCGTAGTCACTGTATAGTGACACTGTTAATCATGTTTATTCTGAGTATTTTAATTATTGTTGCGAGCATCCTTTTACCTATCTACTACCCTATTTTCAAGCGTGAACAATCTGCCTACAATGTCTCTGCTGAACACACTTTTAGCAAGTTACCTCTACATGAACTCTCCTACAGACTTGCGCTGCGCAACAATACATTCATTAGTATGCTACATCATTCCCATCAAACTAACAATGCTACAGACTGCTGGATATGTGGCCGACTCCCTCCCTTCCAGAATTACAAGGGAGCTCTGCCCCTCTTTCCGTACCCGTTCACTCACAATGGCTCCTGCGGTGCATGGTTCAAAATAATTAATTCCTTAGATCCTGATATTGCCGTTTTCGACGGGGGCTGGGTTTGGGGAAACCTGAACTTAGTCCTGCTCGACGTCTGTTACCCTGATAAGAAGGGACTCCCCACTAGAATAGGAACTGATCTAGAAAATGAAGTGTATGGACTAGGTAACTATACAATTAGCCTCATGATTCTTACTGTTGAATCCGAAGACGCACCTGTTATACCCACTATGTCCGTATTACCAGTTACTGGTGAATTATGTATCAGGAAGAAAGGTTCAGTACACTTAGGTCATAGTAAATGTACTACTGTGGTCGAATTCAGCGATCATGGAAAATCGTCCTTTAAAGCTATCAGTCATTCCTACTTTGTTTGTGGTCATACCGCATACATACGTCTACCTCCAGATTGGGATGGTACCTGTTACATTGCATTCCTTCTGCCACCTGTTTTCCTAGCTCCCCCTGATTACCATAGAAATACTAATCTAGTAAAGAATAGACCCAGAAGAGATATCCCACTTGTCGACTACACAGAAACGGCATGGGAACAGTACACCGATTTTAATAAAGGATTCTTTTTCTTTTTAGGACCTGTTCAGAATAGTAAATTAATACGTAGATTAACTAGAACGCTTGAAGCAGTAGTGAATGAAACTGCCTCCGCCTTAGGTAACCTAACAGAAGAACAGTCCGCCATGCGGGTTGTTGTCCTTCAGAACCGTCTTGTTATTGACGTCATCTTGGCAGATAGAGGCGGAGCCTGTAAGGTCATCGGGTCAAGTTGCTGTGTTTTCATACCACAAAATGCACCATCTGTATATCAAGCTATTACACGTCTCCATAAAATTGCAAATCAGATACATCAGGATCCAGGCACCTGGACTTGGTCCGGTTGGTTCTGGACAACGTTAACCGCTTGGGGATGGAAGATCCTATCCTTCCTAGGCATTGGCCTAGTCCTAGTATTCAGTTGCTGCCTGTGCCTGCAGTGTGGGCCAGCGATTTGTGGACTATGTGCCACCTCTTGTATTGAACATTCCAGTTTTTTCTCAAAACGTAAAAGAAAGAAAGAAGAACAAATGATGTTACAAGAACAAACTGATCGATTCATGAGGATCGATATATCATGAAGGGTCCGTAGGGAACAAGGAGGGAATGAGGAAATATAAAATTTTATGGTCAAGTTGTGTTCCCTAGCGCGTACCCCACCGACTCCATGTACCAGCTTAAAGTGCATGTAACTTCCCTCCTGTGCCAGCTATGAAGACGCAAATACATTTGCGTCCAACGTTAACTTGTCCTCTTTCAGATCCACCCTGAATGGGTTAAATAGTCCGTTCCTAAGTATGCTATGCCAACGTCTTTTTGTAGTGTACTTTACATGTTTTTCCTGCTCTGGCAAAGTAGGCCCTGAATTTCTGCCATCGAGCCTCTTTTCTGGCTTCTGACTATGACAGCCTCAGCCCAGGCTGCTTCTGTACCCGTGAACTCTGACTTACTTCCAGCGCGGCCCCTTGCGCTCAGCTCAGCCTGCTTTCTGCCAAGACTGACTATAACCTTCGAGTTATCTGTTCCGCTCCTCGAAAATGCATTCCTGCCTACCAGCTTCAGTAAACATCCTCCCCAGCTGCAGAGCCAAAGGGCCGACCTGTCTCAGTGCAGGAAATTCATAACTTCTGTTACCATGCTTCCATGGAAGGACCCGAGCCCCCACGTTTCTCATGCAGACACTTAGGCGCTTATACACGCATCCACAGTTAGCATAGAATAGCTTCTGCCCTAGAGACCTTTCCGCCCAGATAATATGGTTCCTAAACATCAGATATCAGATATGATAGAAGTACAAGTTGATCTGACATGCCAGACTTCTGTCTCTCTCCGTCAGTGTAAATGTCAAGTCCCCTGCACCCCTCCAATCACACGTCATGCAGCTGCGCGCGCATCCAAGCTTCCGATTTCTGCTGACATTGCCACATTTCTGCTTGGTGCCACCCACCCGCGTCACCTATCAGTGACGTTTCTAGCACACACCTCCAGTTCACGCCTCTTGATTACGTACTAGTACCACGTGTATACTGTTATCTTGTCTTCTCTCAACTATTACGCCTCCTGCACTGTTTCTTATGAAATGGATTAAGTATATAAGCTATGTATTGTCAATAAAATGTAGCGCTCTTTCTATCCCTTCTGACACCCCTGTGGTGGTCAGAATCCGATATCCTGGTCATGACCATTCCTTTTTGAGGAATAAAACCCTTAGAAACTCTAACACCACGGACTCTGGTTCTTTCTTTCCGATCTGAGTTATTATTGATTAAGTACTTACCTGCATAGAAATTAAGAGAGTAAATTAATTATTTACGTCACTGGCACCCTTTAAATCGCTATCTTATTTGCGATTAGCAAATCGCTAATCGCAAATAAGGAATACTCCCCATTCATTCCTATGGGCCTTTTGGCCCATAGGAATGAATGGGGAGTTATTCCTTATTTGCGATTAGCAATTTGCTAATCGCAAATAAGGAATATGTAGGAATCGCATTTTGTTTTACGATTCCTACATGAATCCCGTTTTGCGAGTCTGTGATAGCGATTCCTTATGAATAGCTATTATAGACTCGCAAAACGGGTCTTTGATGAATCAGGCTGTATGTGGTGCGACCTGTGAATACATACATCTCATTGCAGAAAGAAAGGCAGTTCACAAAGAGGCAGGATGTCATTTACACTTACTGGGCCTCATTTATGGCATTTTGGTGCAGGGCAGTGCAGCAAGGCACCTTGTTGCACAAAAACAATGCTTAGAGGCGTTTTCCTCCTTCTGTGCAGCACACATGGAAAAAGGAAAAAAAGAGGAGAAATGAAGGTATTTCTCCTTCTTATGCCTCACCTAGGGAGGTGTACGTATTTGGCACTTACCCAGATTTACATGTTTTTATAAATCTGGGGCAGCATCAAATTCCATGGATGCTGCATGGGAAAATCCACTGCAATGCCCATGGAATGCCTCCCGGGTGCAGAGTAAGGCAAAGCACTGATTTGTACTGCATCACCTCACTCATGGTTGATGAGGACACTCAAAGCCACCCTATGTGGCTTTGCTTGGCTTCATAAATCTTTATGAGAGCCCTGTGTCATGCTTGTATCACTTTATGTGGTGCTAAAGTGATGCAGGGGTCTCATAAATAAGCCCCATTGTTTACAAGCTGCCTTTTCGTAAATCATGGCCTAGTGATTTCTGTCACTACAAGGCAAATACTCGTTTGGCCAGTCTTTTACCTCAATTGATTAGTTCAAACAATTCTGCATCCATTTGAATGAGAAAAATAGCAACAACACATAACACACTCTTCTTCAAAGATCGTACTCAGCACACACATTGGTCACTCGTATTCTTTAGCCAGTAAATTATACCTCCTAGGCACTCCACTCAGTAAATGACCTGTTATTCAGTAGATAACCGAAACTAAATGAAATTTTAAATCTAACAATACATGATATTATCTTCAGTACATGATTATTACACCATCACTGCATCAAAATGTTAACACATTAATTTGCCCTTTGCACATTATTTCCCTATCAGTACATGCATAAACATTTTCCACACAAGTACCCCATCATGGTATGATCAGCTCAGTAGAAAATCTTTTCCCATCATTTCTATAGCAACCCTTTATTCCCCTGACTTCCATATGAGATCAGTATTGAGACTATAGTTCAGGATGCCCTTGTTAATAAGATTCCCATTTAATGCATTTTACAATTCTATTATGCGAAAAAGTGAAGCAAATAAGTCTGTGCTCTCTTTCTGGTGTGCAAGAGAATTATGTATCAATATCCTAGCAACCTTCGTGCTGTATTGCAAATTTCATTTTTTTTTAATCTGTCTGCTCTTCTAGTACTCTGCCAATAAATGTAATTTTACATGTGCACTTTATAGATAGCTGATGGCTGTCTTTTATGCTTGAGAAGTTTCAAGTGTGTTTTGACAAATTTGTATTACATCCATAGCATAAGGAGTTTTGAAGAACAGAACGCCGGTCATGTAATACAAGGAAATATTTAAATATCACATTAAAAGCATGTGACTCTCAGCTTGATATGGGGGCTAAACTCATGAGTAATGATCTGAGAACCCTACGTCAATTGTTTCCACAGATTAGTATACAATAATTTTTACATGATTGTAGATTTATACAGTTTTTTTCTGTTGGAACTATTGAAATACATTGTAATTTTCAGTCTGTGAACTTTATTTGTTAATTTTAACAATTGTATTTCCACATTTTATCATATGTTTGCTATGCTAATTATTTGACTTAATACAACAAAACAATTTGAAATGAACATAACTATACGCTGGATGGGTAATATCATTGCAACCACTGAGAAGGGCAGAATCATGGTTTAGAGTCCTATTGAAAAAATGCCATAAAACAAAAGAATAGTCAGCGCAATTACGAACTGTAACCTGTCCCCACCACACCTTTTTGTAACTATGTGGCCACTATTGTATTTTTGATTATATTTTCTGCACTCTAATCACCATGATCATAGGAACAAAACTGAATTGAAATGTACAGTAAATGATGGCAATTTGGGACACTTTCAAACCTAGTGGAAGACTATGTATGCATGTAAACATAATCTCTCTCAGAAGGGTGTTGGTCAGTGGTCCGGGGCCTGTGGTTGAGGTCCCCCGGGGTCCCCAGAAGTCTGATAGGAGTATATGACTGCTTAGAAAAAAAAATCAGATTAATAAAGTGTATATAAAGTAAGCAGCAAAAGTGAAAATTCGAAAATTTTAACTGGGCTGTAAATGTGAAGGAATTTGAAATTGGAGGCTAAAAATTGTTAGTATCCATAGATAGATTTTTGGGAGCAGAACAAGGACGTTAAACAGAATATAGTGTAGATAATGTGTGGCCCCGGTTGAATTCAGAAAAGCTCCCCACTTTCCATTAAAAATAAAAATTAGATTTTTTGTTTAAATGTCTTTATGCATCATATCAAATATTTCATTTTTTGTGTACTTGTTTGATACAAACTTGTTTCTGTATTTTTGAGTATTGTTCTGCAGTTCAAATCATCAAAAATGCTTAGCCCTTGATCCCCAGCTTCCGGTAATTGCTCATCCTGGGGTCCTGGATACCAATAATGATTCACTGGAGGTGCCTGGGTTCCTGTAATGAATAGGAGGGGCCCAAAGAAGCCAAAAGATTATGCACCACTGGTTTAGGTGATTTGCATTTATGTTTAGTTTAGAGACTGCTCTGCAAAGCAGGACCCCTGGAATGGTATTTATTCATGCATAAATTTAGAAAAAATGTGCACACATTAATTTAATAAAGCAACAAACTTATCATTAACAATTGTAAAATCAGTCACAGATTCATTTTATTAATGTTCGATTGGCCTCAAGTATATTCAGTGACTAATTTTCCTATCTGTTAGAGCAATATAAACACGGAAGGGCATATTTATCAACAACTCACACAGCTCGACCTATCTCCTGAGGCAGAAGCCGGGAGCACCACTTGCGTAAATTGCTTTTAAAAATTGAATGTCACAATATCTCTGTGTTTTTAAAACTCACCGTTCGTGAGATCACTTCAGGGCACTTGCTAGCCCCTGACTGGCCCGCGCAGCGGATCTAGCGCTGCCGCAAAGACTGCCACAACACACCCTCTGACGCCATTACCGGCGAGGACAGAGGCCACGCCCCTTTTTAGGCCATGCCCACTGCCTGCCCGGTATAAAGACGCTGACTACAAGCGCAACACTAGCTCGACCTATCTTCTGAGGCGGAAGCCGGGAGCACCACTTGCGTAAATTGCTTTTAAAAATTGAATGTCACAATAACTCTGTGTTTTTAAAACTCACCATTCGTCAGATCACTTCAGGGCACTTGCTAGCCCCTGACTGGCCCGTGCAGCGGATCTAGCGCTGCCACGAAGACTGCCACAACACACCCCCTGATGCCATTACCGGCGAGGACAGAGGCCACGCCCCTTTTTAGGCCATGCCCACTCCATTCCCCTCCTCCCGGCATAAACCATGTGCCTCTGCCGGGAGCGCAGCGGGAGCGCCTAAGGCAAGCCCATCTGCGCCCGTCCGCGCCAGACCGAGCCCAGAGCCCAGGACCCCTGCCTCGGTCACTTCTTCCCCCCGGAGGTATACCCAGGTAACCCTCCTCAAACTAAGGAGCTCTTCTTCTGCTCCCTGTCGCAGTATCATCTCCGTAAAGGATGGACAGTCCTGTTGTGCAAACTGCTCATATGGGCTCACTCCACGCCTCCCCATGAAACCACGTTGGCTTAATATGGCTCTACTCAACTGCAGATCCCTCCCGAAACACCAAACAGAAATCTATATGTTTTTACAGGAGGCGGAGACTGAGATCCTCTTTCTCACCAAAACTTGGATCAACGCCAACTCTGACCCAGACATTATCCAAACACTCCCCCCAGGATACCTTATCAAACACCTGGGCAGACCCTCTGGGACTGGAGGTGGGATAGCAATCATCTACCGTGATCACCTGTCTTGCCTTCTTAAGGACAGCCCAATCCAGGACTGTGAAAACGTCCAGTTCTCTATCCACCTGCCACCAGCCACAACCCTCTCGGGGATATTAGCCTACCGCCCCCAAGGACAGCAACGACTCTTTTGCGACTCCCTTGTGGAATCCATCACCTCACTCGCCTGTCTAACCCCCTAACTTTACGGTCTTAGGAGACTTAAATCTCCACTTCGACGACCTAAGCAACAAAACAGCCGCCGATCTCAAAAACGACCTAGCCTCCCTCAACCTGGATTTAAAAAGTAACCAGCCAACCCATGCCAAGGGCCACTTGTTGGACCCTATTTTTACAAACCTCTCGAGACTAGTCGTGAATTCTCCTATCCCTGTCCCCTGGTCAGACCATTTCATAATCCCCTTCAAGCTCCAGCTGTCGGCCGAAGTACCGGAGAGTCCTCCGGCCCAAGCACCATCCCGCCCGTGGCAAAAACTGGATACGGCTTCATGGGCCCAAACACTTGCCTCTACCTCTCCAGTGCTGGACCCAGACCCATCCAGAGCAGACGTTCAAATACGTGGCTGGATCAATCAATCCCTGGATGCTATCCTTCCAGTTAACCACCTCCCCAGTAAGAAGAAAACCCTCAAATCTCCATGGTACATCCAAGAACTACACCTACTCAGGAAACAGTGCAAAAAGCTTGAGCACCTCTGGAGAAAGGACTGGGCGACCGAAAGCAAAAACGAATACAGATCTGCCATAAAACACTACAAAACCTGTATAAAAAATGCCCAGGCAACCTTCTTCGAGAAAAAAATACTGGCAGCTTCAAACTCCTCCAAAGAAACTTATCGCATCGTGCGCCTTCTCACCAAAACCCCAGACCCGGTACCTGTACCAGACCAGTCGGGCACCAGATGCAATCAGCTAGCCGAATTCTTTGCCACAAAAATTAGTAATATCCTCAAATCCCTCCCACCTCTCACCTCCTCTCAACTCCCTGCCACTCCCTCCCCTTGTGCAGAGGCTCCCTGCCTCCAAACATTCTCCCAGATCACCACCGATCTTTTTCTGACTACCCTACAATCCAGCTCCTATGAGCAAACTAAAACTGGTCGCCGCCACCATCGCCCCTCCATTCACCTAACTGATCAACACCTCTCTGGCACTAGGCACTGTTCCAGATAATTTGAAAAAAGCTACAGTCAGGGCATTCCTTAAAAAATCCCACCTCGATTCTACGGACCTATCCAATTTTAGACCCATTTCCCTCCTTCCGGCCATCGGCAAAATCGCCGAGCGAATTGAAAACCACCAACTTTCCCTCTTCCTAGAAACTAACAAACTCCTGCGCCAATCCCAGACAGGGTTTAGACCGGGACAGGGAACAGACACTGCACTACTAGCAGTGGTCGAATAGACAAGAACCATCATAGACGCAGGAGGATCAGTGGCAGTGATCCTCCTCGACCTCAGTGCCGCCTTCGACACGGTGGACCACACCATCCTCATCCACCGGCTCAGCCTGGTAGGAGTGTCTGGCACCGCCCTGTCCTGGATCAAATCCTTCCTCAAAGGGAGAACCTTTCAGGTGTCCGATGGCTCAGTTCTGTCCAGTGCTCTTCCCCTCCAGTGTGGGGTCCCCCAGGGCTCCTCCCTGAGCCCCACGCTTTTAAATGTCTACATGTCCCCCTTAAAGGACATTATAGCCCCATTCTGCATAAAAACAGTCATGTATGCTGATGACACCCAACTAGTGGTGTCCTTAAACCAGTCAAGTAAAAGCCTGGACAACCTGGCAGACTGCCTTGAAAACATCTTCCACTGGATGTGTGAATCACGCCTAAAATTAAACGGAGAGAAATCCGAGATCCTCCTCCTGGGCAACCCACGCAAACTCCCTCCTGCCCTCTCTTGGCCACCCTGCATGGGTGCACCCCCCACCCCCAAAGCAGAAGTCAAGAGCCTTGGTATCTGGCTGGACCAAGAGCTCAACGTTAAAGCCCAGGCTAGAAAAACTTCTGGCATCTGCTTCAGGCTCATTCAGAAAGCGTGGAAGATCCTCCACCTGCTCCCCTTCCAATCTAGGAAGCTGCTTATGCAGGGTCTGGTGAACTCCAGACTAGATTATGGAAACGCCCTATATCTAGGGGCCCCTGCATCGGTCATCAAAAGACTGCAATTCGCCCAAAACACAGCTGCCAGACTCCTAACAGAGACCTCATTCAGATGCTCTGCCAAACCGGCCCTCAAAAGCCTCCACTGGCTCCCGATCAAGGAAAGGGTCACCTTTAAGACCCTTTGCATCTCACATAAAATAATGCAAGGAAGAGGCCCACCAATCCTGAGATCCCTGATCAAACCCCATCACTCGAACAGACAACTCAGATCTGATTCTCTCTCCCTGGCCAGTATCCCCAGAATAAAAAAGGCCCGATCTGGGGGGCGATTGTTCTCCTACAATGCCCCAAAATTGTGGAACTCCCTTCCACTGTCCATTCGAAGAGAACACAATCTACTCGCTTTCCGTAGGCAACTAAAAACATGGCTCGTCCCATAATCCCTCACCTCCCCACCACCCCCTCTGGATTAATAGGTTGTAGGTCAGCGCTGAGACGCCCTAGGGTAGCTATGCGCTTTAGAAATCCGCTTTCAAATTCAAATTCAAATTTAAATTCACAGTACAGCGCAGCAAGTCACTTTGCTGCACTGCATGGCAGGGAAAGGTCAGGAATGCACTGCATTGAACATTATGCAATGCAGTCCTGTTGTTTCCCAGCGCTTGCACACAATGTACTGTTTAGTGCCAAAGCAGGCACCCTTGCACCATAGTGCAAGGGTACCTGCAATGTAAGAAGGATTTCTTTTTGCACAGGAAGGGACACCTTCCTGCACAAAAACAATCTTCTGAGGTATTTTCTCTTTCTATGTGTGCTGCACATAGAAAGACGGAAAAACCTGGAGAAATAAAATGTTTCCACTCGTTACACCTCCTGAGGGGATGCATAGCAGTTTGGACACATTATCATGCCTACCACTTATGGTAAATCTGGTAATGCGCCTAAATCCATAGGTTTTGCATGAAACACCAATTTACCACCAATGAAATTCCTTCCTGGGTCAGAGTAATGCAATATAGCGATTTGTGCAGCGTTGTGTTACTTCACATTTATAAAGCCATGCAGGGACACACCAGGTGGCATTTCATGGCTTGATAAATTGCACTTAGGGGTTGCATCACTTTCGCACCCCTTTTCATGGTGCAAAACCGATGCAACCCTGTGATAAACAAGCCCCCCAGTCTCCATCTTTATATTTCATTTCACACAGTGAAGTCTGTCTCCCTGTGAAAGTCTTAAGTTAGTACTGGTTAGCTATTTTGCCCTAGCCAATCGTTTACAATGAGTCTATTTTGTGTATTGCTACCCTTTCTGTGAAGACCTTCCTTCTGTTGCTCTTAGGTTCCAACTATGAAATGTATTGAGTTCCATCTGTCTGTTCTAGAACCATGCCTTGACTGTTATAATCTTTCCATTTCTAGGTATATTTTTACTGCTAGGACATTTTAAATAATGACTCTATCAGAGTATCCCTCTTCATGCCTCTGTTCCAGAACTAAAACAATTAATCTCTTATTCATAAAATCGGCTTTGCTGACAAAGTACCATTTTTCTAAGTCTTCAGCGGAATGTTTCGAATGCTTTTATTTTTTCAGTCCGTGGGCTCCAGATCTGGACATAATGTAAATGCTTAAATATTATCAGCACTCCTTATAACAATGTTATGGCTAAAGTATTCCTTGTGCGCCAAGCATGCCTGTGACAGACTGATCGGTACCTTTAAGAGGATGTGACCTAATGGGTAGAGTGGTCGTCCTCGAAGCTGGGAAACTGGGTTCGTGTCTCTGCAGGGATGCTCAACATCCTATGATTCTTGGCAAATCTCGTAATCGCCCCATGCCTAACAAAATTAATGTGTCTGTCTGTAACACAACTAGTGCTCATGTAAAGCACTCTGATACCTTCAGGTCAAGTTTGCGCTATATAAAACTGCTAATAAAAAGAAATGCTGCCACTGGATAGAGCTGCACCTCTGTAATGACCTTCAATATTCTCTCTCCCATTGTGTACTGTCCTGAGAATGTATGCTCTTCTGATGGGTGATGCTTGTGTTGTTACTTTGAAGCATAGTTTTCACCTCTTCCTCTGAGCCGTGCATAAATTACTTCTCATTAATCATCTCTTTGCAAGGTATCAATTATATAGACTGTATTAGAATCAGTCAAAAAAGTGTGCCATCACATTAAGTAGCTTTGCTGTCAACTCTCTGGTTTATATGGTTTGACCCCTAAAACATGGTAAAATTAGTTAATCCCAAATTAGAATATTTAAGATTCCAGCAAGGCCCTTGTATATGGGGCATGGAAGTGAATTGGCACCTCTGACTGCGGTATGTATTTTGCCATCCATTTGCTTGAGTAGGAAAAACATGGGGCTAAGCCTGCACATGTAGCCTTATTGCTGCAGCATTTAAACCTACAGACAGACTGGTCAGAATAACGTGTTTGATGGGATGGAGCCTTACTTTTAAGTGTTAAGTAAGTTACCCTTAAGATACCTTGTAGCCCAGAAGGTAGGATGTCTTGAATTTCAAAGTGGAACATCTAAGAATTTAAGGTAGGCCTGTTCTTACTATGACAAGCCCTCAAAAAGGTATTTTAATTGTATAGGCATATTGTTGCTCCTATAAGATAGAAAATTAAGAACTATTAAAACACTATCTGTGTAACTTTATTTTGGAATAAACTACAGTTAGACTTTGACTACCTGCAGCTCCTTCATGCTAATTAGAATTAACCTGCCTGCAGCTGCCTTAAGTGCTTTCCCCTTGATTAGGTGAAACAACTGCTCTCATTGGAGAAACAGTGAAATGAGCCTTTATTTACTAATCCTCTTTCAAGGCAAGCTGCTGGGGGTCTCAGAAACTTGATAGGTACCAGGTGAAGTCTGCCCAATAATAATTAAAAGAAAGGTGAGACATTTTAATCAAAGGGCCAACTGTAGTCAACCTGGCTCCAAACTAGTGGGAGGAGGAACTGGTCACAAAACCAGTCTTGTGTGGTTGAGTAGGAGTGGACTGATTATTTCCTTGAAAAAACACCCAGGGGTGGGCCATAGCTACTTTCAGGGATAAAAGTGCTCTGCCGTGTTGGGTTTCACTTAGCATAGTGCATTGTGGGATAGTTCGCAGTTGCAAAAGAACTGTTCTGCAAAAGGGTGGAAGTGTTGCCCTTCGGACCACTTTATCACCGGCCAGGGAGTGTCCAGGAGTCACCACCAGCAACAGTCTAGTGAATTTTACAAATGTGGCAATTCTCCCCCTACACCTTAGAACACATCTGAACCTGTGGATGAGCAGAAGATGACTATACCTACTGTCTGTGACCTGTGATGAGACCAGGGTTTGTGGACTGGTATCCACTTGTACCCAGGACTGAGAAATAGTCTCAAAGAGTCAGATGGTTGTCCTCCTGTGTGGCTACATGGACACCAAAAGCTGCAGAAGCCCTCTTCTTTGAGAGACCAGCTGTCCAGTTAAAGCTGGACTCTTGACTGGTCCTTGCTGGTGGCGCATGTTACGTTGAGTCCTGGCCCCTACCTGCTGTCCCTGCGGTTCTGGGAGCATTAGCAATGAGCAGGAGAAGCTGATCTAAAAAGAAGAAAAGTTGAGACTCAGAAATCTTTTCACTTGTGTAGGGCGGGGAATAACCACCCCGGTGGGCTACAAAAGCAGGTTGTTCCTTCTCAGAGCTTTTTAGCACCCAAAACAAAAGATCAGAAGACCCTCATACCTAATGTATCCAGCTTTGGTCTGACTTGCTCAACTACAGCCCCCGATTGTCACACAACAGGTTTTGAGCTCCCAAAAAAAACTAAGTCTGAATTTAGGATTCTTGACTGGGCAAAGGTGTGAAAAGTAACTGGCTGTAAAGGGGATTTCACTGGGCATAAAATTAGAATTTTCCTATTCTAAGCTTTTCCTTCCATACCCAGTGGCTTCAGATGGTCCTTGATCAATGTCTATCCAACTTTGAAGGTTCATTGTTGGACACATTCTTCAATCTTACCCCACTGAAGGATTAAGCTTGTCTGGTTCTCTGGTCTGTGCCATAACTAACAGTGGTTAAACCCACATTTAAATGATTGAAACTCTGTATTTAGCCTGACGTGATTTTGAAACATTTTACTTGAGCCAGAGCCACCCAAAATAATAAACCATTTCCTAACACTGATCTTTGGTGCTTCCATTATATTCCACTTGTTCAAAGGGTGGGCTTCATTTAGAAATACCCTCAATCATGCATGTTCTATAAAATTATTTAAACAAGGTACTTCTATGTAGTTATTTGCTGAGAAAGGTCTGCTAACGTGCCAAGAGGCCTTCTTTCATTGTGTGTATGCTTTTATGATAGATAGATAGATAGATAGATAGATAGATAGATAGATAGATAGATAGATAGATAGATAGATAGACAGATAGACAGATAGACAGATAGACAGATAGACAGATAGATAGATAGATGGATAGCTATATTCATTCACTACATTCTTTTTAGCTTGCATTGTCTCTAGAATTTGCTTCTAAAGTCTCACATCCACAGAACGTTTTACAACAAAATGCCACTGAGGTACACAAATTAGATCATACATACAGAGAAAAAAAATAGCAAGGCAAGTATACCAATAAATAAAGTATTGCAATGTAATCACATAAAAACCAAATTAAAACATTATTTCCTAAATATTGAATTTTGACCACATTATGTATTATGGGATCTTACTAAAATATCGAAAATACTTATGTGTACTTAATTTGTATGTCGTTTTTCCTGTCAATATAATTGAATAAAACTATTTTCCCCTTAGTTTAATATGTAATACTTTTATTGACTACTTTCGCTGCAAAACACCAATGAAATTCAACTGCTATTGTCTTACCACTTTCCTGGTGATATCATACTCCTTGTATGTTTGATGGTTAAGCAATATTTTCAAAGGGGAGGGCACTCCAAAGTAAATTTTGACCTGATTGAAGTCAGACAGTAAGAAGACAAAGCCAAGGGCTCTACTCTTCAATCCCTATCTAGGACTGCCCTCCACCTTGGATACTATTGCTATTGTGAATCAGATGCTTAACATTTTGGAAGAAATTTGCAAAATTGTATTTTAGACAGTTTTTTTCATGGAATCATTTAGGTGAACGGTTACAAGAAGCACAGCTGTTGGATTTCTTTTTGATGATAAGGCTCTGCCATGTTTATTCCACTGAAATGCATTGTAGAGAATGTTTGGGTTTGAGGCTTACAGAAAACCTGATGAAGAATGGGTGATAACAGATTTAAATCACAATATAAATTTGGTGTTGACATGCTTATTTTAAACAGAAAATTCAGGTGGGTTCTATGATTCACCATGTGAAAAATGCGGACACATTGCTGGAATTGGATGAACGTGTTTGGGAGAAAATAGTTTTCTCTCAAGATGTTCTCTTGGAAAGGATGTAAATTATCCAGAGGCTAAAATAAGCACACATTTTCTAAAAATTTACAAATATCCTCCTCAGCCATGAGAGATAAATGTCTTAGATGCTGAGTAAATCATATGCTTCCCCCTGGAGCCGCAGGCTGTTCGTTGATTTGTTCGAGGTTGTGCTGCAGCTGAGTCACAGAGTTTCAATGAACAACTAGTGTGTTAAAATTCTATGTTCATGATGAAAGTTTGGCACACCTGAATGAAATGATGCTGAAATAGGAGCTATAGAACTGAAACGTTTACCGATAGAGCAGACTACAGTGAATGAAAAAAGTGGTGGGTTTCATTTTGTCATCGAAATTATAGGTAGTGCTGTGGAATGCTAAATAATGACACATTTTTTATAGATTGAGAAATAGCTTCATCATCCACGTCAGATTTAAGTCTGGCTGGCTGAGTAAAACATCTTCTATCAACAGCAGCAGCAGTCCGTATATTGATTCCCAATGATCTCCTGTGGCTTCACCATAGATTTTCACAGAAAAAAAAGTATAGCGCTAACATTCTATATGCATGAAAAATAGATGCCATGTTACTGAACAGGAGAACACAGGTCCAGGTGTAAATTGAGTAGTTTAATAAGCAGAATGCAATGACCCATGACTCCAGCTCCTCAGCAACTGTCAGCTTCCCTAGCCTTCTGAATCCCAATGTTCCGTAATCCAGTAGTGGAAGCATGCAGTTACCAGGATACAACACATCCCCCCTTAATCAAATAACAAATTTGTAGGATCCGCTTCTATATAATCCTATACTAACTAAACTCTAACAGCTAACACAACATACACATTAAATAGGCATAAATTCACTCTTTAGATAACCCTCTCCAGTGCATGGCATGACAACAAAAACAGATTAGAACTTCACCCCCATCCAGTTATCAAGTTCCTTTGTAGCACACCCCCATATATGTCTTTGCCACACTTTCCACCCTTTGGGTTCCTCTCTAATATCCCTTTTCTGCTCGGCTAATACAGCTTAGCATGACCCTTCACCACCTTCTTTTCCTGATATACCCTGTTTGGCTGTCTCACCCACGCGGAGTGCACTCTTCATCTAGGTAGGTGAAATCGAGAGAGTTGTGTGGTTCTATACTTCCACAACACATTCTTAGCTTGCCTCCTCCAATCACCCTCACTGGCCGCACTTCTTGACAATTCACTAAATTCAGCACCTTTTGAGGACTTTAATTTGCCCATCATCTTGCACACTATAGAGAAGTGACCCATTTTATATACTAGAGCCACATAATGTCCGCAGCAGGACAATTTTTCGCCTCCACTGTGTCTGGCTCACTTCCACACATGTAGCATACTCTCCTTCTCTCAAGATTTTGAATTTTGTCTTCCTTTCTCTCACCTTCTTTACCCCAACATAAAGATTTCTTCACTACGTTCACATTGCACACATTCTCTGATTCACCTGCCCCCTTCACTCCACAGCCTTCGAACTCCTTGACATAACAAAAGGTATTCTCCATTCACCTGGCAACTTCAATGGTCTTATCTAATGTGGGATCTTCCAGTCCCAACAGCTTCTCGTGAATTCTAACGTTGTTTGTCCTATTAATCATTTGATCTCTTATAATTTCATCCTGGAGATCTCTGAATTTGCATGAGACAGCCAACCTCTTTAAAGCTGCTACAAACTGTTGAATGATTTCCCCTTGCAGTTGCACATTGGAAAAGAATGTATGCCTTTCTACTACAATGCTAATCTTCCTGCCAAAATTCTCCTCCAGCACTGTTATCGCCATTATGTATATATCATCCTCCTCCTCATCAGACTCCTCCTCTGCATTTCCCCCCTCCATTACAGGTCTCGGTAGAATCTTTAGAACTTTTCTGCCTTCTAATCACAAACTGTTTTTCAAAATGGCCTATTTTCTTTCAGCAAACGAAAGTCCCCATCAATAGCATACAAACATTTATTTCCAATCCTCCAAACACATACATGAAATTCCTGGGTCCTGTAAAAAACATTGTAGGTGTAGGTATTGATTGCATTGTCATGTCTGATTTCTCTATTCTAAACTAGCATCCTTTAGACTTTCTCACCTTACATCTTCAGCAGAAATTGCACACTTCAATATATTGTTCTCATGTACGATTGCACAAGTAATCTTTTGCACTAGAATATCTACTATAAAGTACGCTGGTGACAAATTTGTTACAATAGCACAACACAATAGCACTGCTTGGCTTTTCCCACCACTAAGTGTATTTCCTCTGAGTAACAGGACACATCGGCGTTTCCCCATCAGTCATCAATGTAACCCACAAATCAGTGTCTTGTTCTCTAAATTGCTGTGCACTCAGGCTCGAGTCTGTACCAATGCCATTCAGAAACTATGCGTATTTGCGATGTTACCCTTGCTCAAGACACACACAGCATTAGACTGGTGGAAGGCCACAAAATTAGATTAGAAATCCAACACCCAGCTCTCAATGTGCGTCATAATACATGAAGAGCAGTGCACATCAGTACCGTGCAATGCACAGGGGCTTCCCATACTCAACATGGTGCCTCACTCCTTACACCTGCTTCCAGCAGGCGTAAGGATTTGACGCAGCAGCGTCGTAAAACTGACTCAGTGAAATCTTCCGCGAGGGAACGCCCACCCTGCGACAGAACGCCCACTTGAAACCTGGTGCAGGTTTCATGTGGCGCAGGGCTATACAACGTGACGCATCTGCCTAGATGCGTCACGTTGTAAATAAATCGCAACGTGGCGCATGGTTTACGAGGCTGCTGCATCACAAAAGTGACGCAACAACGGTGTAAAAGTGTCGCAGGGGGCTTGTAAATCTGCCCCCCAGTTATGCTGCCTCCAATCCAAAATGGCAGCACATCTGTGTGCAACCTAACCTCCATGTAGCTCCCTGCTTTCTGCGTCACTGCGTCATTCTTCACAATCGCAATGCCTCACTCAAAGACTATCTGTCACCGCTCGAGCGTACACCAGGCTGGACTCCGCCACACTTTGCTTCTCGGTAAGCATGGTCATTGGATCACAAAAGCTTGAGGCTCGTTTTCTGCCTCCGCTCCAAGCGTGTCTTGCTCCACTCCATTGTCAAGCCTTCATGCTCCCATTCAGAAAAGTTGCATGCCGCTTTTAAAAGTAAGTACACTGACCAGTCCTTCGTCATGCAGCGCAACGGCTAGCATTTACCAGCCAAGATTTGAGAAAAAGCTCATCCATTTATTTCTTTGTGTCTACACCTGCCACCACCGCAAGCAGGCCGAAAATAACTCCCAGGATTCAGACTCCCTAACTTTTAGGTGCCAGGGGCCATAGGTGCTTCCAAAGCACACCGGCTAGTTCAAAAACTGTTTCCTCCAATTCTTCTTCTCTGCTATGTCCAGCTCTTCAATATCCCATCCTTGTAACCAAATTTAGGGAGACAGACGGACACAGTTGCTGATGTAAATTGAGTAGTTTAATAAGCAGTATGAAACAACCCCAGACACGTCCCAGCTCTTCAACAACTGCCAGCTTCCTTAGCATTCTGGATCTTAACACTCCAAATTCCAGTAGTGGAAGCATGCAGTTGCCAGGATACAACACAGGGCTCTTACACTAGCCCAACATGTCAATAATGTTATCATAGCAGTACACAATCGTGGAGTCAAAACCTGAATGATTTCAGTCTAAGGGACCCTCCGTGCTATGCATGTAAACGGAGTACTAAGACTTATAGAAGTGATTAGGGTTGTGTGCTTAATCATTGAAAAAGATTTTTCAAATACCTGGAAGCTTCATAGACATTATGTGAAATTCAATTTAACAAAGTAATCAATGTAAACGCGGTATATTTAAAATATTAAATTTAAATTTAAAAGACATATTTAAATTATTACATTTAAATTTAACAGACTGCTTTCCTGTGGGAGGTTTATACTTTTTCGAGTCAAAAGAAGAGGGTCATTTGGGAAAAGGTGGACAAACTGCATGACATTTCACTTGGGCTTTTTGCCACTATTATAGTTGGTCAGTTAATCACCTGTTCTAGTGAATTGATGCATTCGGACATATGGAAACATGATAAACATCTACACCCAGATTTACCAAAAGATGATGCAGCACAGAAAGGTCCTGCACTGTGTTGTATGAACTGGAGAAAAAAGAACTGCCACATAGCTACAAAGGCAAAGATTCAGCAGCTGCTCGCAATTGTGCAGGATGTCTGCACTGTGGTCATCATAGTTTTTGTGCAGCAAGGAAACCTGTCCTGCACAAAAACTATGCTTTAAGGCATGGGTCTCCAACCTTTTCTCTAATTAGAGCCACTTATGCTCAATGAAAATCATCCAGAACTACTAATGTTAGTGATCTGATTGTTCCCACCCAATCCAAGATTGTCAGCAGTGATCACATCAGTGTATTAGGCAGCGTATAGACTGTGACATCAAGGAAATAATGAGTAATACATCTCTCCAACTCAAATAATAGCTTTACATTCATTGTGAAAATGTAACTATTTTTCTCCAAACATCAACATGTGAGTTCAGAAAATACACACCTTTCTGTGTCAAAGACATTTTGAATGTGGTATTCAAATACTAATCCAACCATGTAAAAGCTTCTATATTAGCAAACTGGGCTGCACACAAGAGAGCTACTAACAGGTAGCTGGAGTTCTAATGGTAGCTCACAAGCTACACATTGGAAACACCTGCTTTAAGGCAATTTCGTCACTGTACGTGTGCTGCAGAATGCAGCACACACGCAAAGAGGAAAAACGATGATAATTAAAAAATATTTGTCATCGTTTAGCTAGCCTCATTTAAAAGATGGATTGTGGCATCAATCCGGGTATGGATTTGCTCAAAAATTCATGGCTGATGCACAGGAATGTCCACGCATCACCTATGGAATGTCTCATTAGTGCAAAATAAGGTAGCTGCCTTGTGTTAGTTTTGGTTGGATCGGCTTTTTTGCATTGGTTTGTAAATAGCAATCTGGATTTTGTGTCTGGTCTGCGTAAATAAACTAACGCAAACCTGACACAAAGTCTTTTTAAATCTGGACCCAACTGTACCTCTGAAAAATTTATAAAAATATCTAGATGATTTAACGAAAAAAACTCTGAGTCGGAGACTGCGTTCTTTCACATAATATTAACTAAATGTAAATGCTTTTGTAATTGCTACTTTTATTTCATTGTTAAAATGGAAGATTGCAGTTTTTAGGTCTCGGCTAGAAGCTAGCGAAGCTTGCTCTCGCCAGAGACCTATAGTTAACAGCTCAGCTTCCGCGGAGGACAGCACCTGGCCGCGCGCATTTCTGCCGAAGAAGGCGATTTGCGCCGGCCACGCGCGCGCGAACGCGCACGCAGTGGCCAGGTGCTGTACTCCTTGAAAGCAGCCTCCCACAACTCAGAACGCTGCTCGTGCTCACACCTGCTCCCAGGGCACGCACTCTCTCATCTGTGCGACTTGGTAGAGCAGCTTGTAGTGTTCCTCCCTCTTCTCAAAAGTACACAGGTCGCAGTCTTCTCTTTATGCAGGATGGGCGGATCGCCCGACAAACGCTGGTTCTTTTATTTCACCCACGCTCGCCTGCCTCCCGTTGATATTAAAGCATTTCTGGTGCATCGAAGCATCGAGGGAGGGAAAGTGCTTAAGTTTATTTTCTCTTCCTACAAGTACACCACATGTGATAAGCATGGGTCATTGTAGCATCACCCAAACATAGATAGTACATGCTGCTTCTGCAACGAAAGGCATGACTCAGTTAACCTGCTCCTGCATTCAGTGGTAAAAAGAGAGGAGTTGGGCTAACGGCTAGGGCGCTCGACCTCGGACCTGGGGAACACGGTTCGAGTCTCGGGAATATCGCGAAAACCTCCTGTGATTCTGGGCAAATCCCTGTGCCTCACAAAAGGAATGTGTGTTCTTGTGTAACGTAATTGGTGCTATGTAAAGCGCTCTGAACGTATTAAAAATCTATTTACATGTGAAAATAATGTTCTTTCTTTTGATACTCCATTGTAGTAACCCCACTGGTATTTTTCTCACTTTTGGGGCTACACTAGATAGTGCGTCCACTTCTCCTTGAGGAATCCTCCTTTTTGCATTTCAGCGGAACATAAGTTCATTTTATCTCGGAGACAGACTTGGGTGGTGCCTGTCTTCCGCATGTGCGTGTTCTCGCCGATCAGGTCTGTGTGGTTAATGTTGTGCAAGCCACTCATATTATGTGTACCTGCATGGGTGTTCTGTGAGGCTGGTTTTATTTTACCACTTCAAAGCACGGGCTGTTACCACCATTAGGCCAGACTAGGTGGTCGCCTAGGGCGGCAGAAGGGAGAGGGCGGCAAAAACAAGAGTTTGGAAATTCTGCTCATTTGCACTCGCTCACTGTGACAGTATCAAAGCGGTGCCAGGACTCTGCGTCCCAAACCTCGGCTCCCAGACGGGGACAGGAAATCTGCAGCTGCGGCGCACAACATGCCCTTGAGAGGCACTAGGTGCTGAGGGCAGACCTGGACACAGGACGTTGGGTGGGCCGGGCATACTGGAGGGCCACCCAGTGCAGGAGGAGACAGGCGGTGGCACTCTGTGCTCAGCTTGAGACCCCAGGCCCACAGCCCCGCCCCAACCTCCGGGCCGCCATGGAGGAGGCACTGCTGTGCCTCACCTTGGTGCTTCTGCTGCTGGCCGTGTCCTGCATGTCCATCAGCCTGGCGTCCAACAACGAATGCCACAACACCTTTGATTAAAACGGCTGGAATGCCAGGGTGAGGTATAGTGCCTGAAACTCAACTTTTGGCCTGGGAGCCTTTCACGGGATTGGAAATGAAAGCCTTTGTCAGACTCGTTAAGGGCCTTGAGTGCACAATTCCAGGAAGCAGCCTTCTCTGGGCTGATGAGAGTTGTACACGCCATGCCGACATCACTCCCACCCCGTACCTGCACATGGCATATTACAGGCACACAGTCGACCTTTCTTCTCTTGCTGTGTGTACTCGACCTTCCGATCCAGACTGGAAGGAACAGCTAGAAGTCCCGGGGTTAGTGGCATTTAAACGCTGCACCTAGCACCTAGAGGCAGTGTAGCGGCTAGGCCTAGCACGCCTGGGTGTTCTTCGCATTTCTTCCATTAGCAGCACGCTCTTCAGGACCAAGGGAACCGGTTGTTGTGGACACATGGTTCGCCTCTAGATAGCAGGCCAGGGCGGCAAAGGGATCAACTGTTCAGGTACAGCCACCCGTGGAAAAAAACTGCATGGGTTGGCGAGTCACGCCCTGTTCACTTCAACCCCCAGGGCACATCGGCACGACCTTTCCCTGAGTACCATGTTGGAGAACTGCCCCTAGCCCATCCGTCATTCTCCGCATGTTCGTTTATTTTCCCTTCTTCGTACTGTGCAGCTGCAGACACCCCTTCCCAGTCTGCGATCCAGTGAGTCACATGCCTCTTTCCCCAATCCATCTGGTTCGATGTGCACTTTCCCTGCAGCTGCGGTACTTCTAGTTGTGCATGTTTTTCTGAAATTAGGAAATTTGCAATGTATTGCTGCAGCCAGGTATGGGCGAATTTTGCGAATCTCGCGTTCGCGAATTTTGCGGATTTGCGAACTCGCAATCCGCAAAATCCGCGAATTCCCGCGAATTTGCGGATTTTTTTGGGCGAAATTGTACAAAACGCGTGCGAACTTGCAGAAACCCGTGCGAACACAATGTGCCCAGTAGGGTATGTGCCTCTTGTGTGAATAAAAGGTCAGAGAAAGATCAGTTCAGCAGATGAAGAGAAAGAAGCTCGGGTATTGCGCTCGTGAAAGTCAAGGATGCAAAGCCTATCCAGCATCACAGCTGATTTTCCACGGTAGATTAGGGAAGAAGGCACACCTGTCCAGCCTCGACGACGCTCACAATTGTTTTTGGGCTAATGAATGAGTCACTGAATTTGAGCATCAACTAGTTCGAGAGACCATGTGTGTGTTACTATGTAATCGCCCCGAAGGGCGCAGGGATCCCTTGAGTGAGCTGCAGACCTGACCTATGCCCAGCCATGCAACTATTTTACAATGGCGCCAGCAAGCTGCCAGCGCCGTTGTAAAATAGTTACAAAGTTAGCTTGCACAGGAAGCACTGAGATAAAATAAAGCAGCACCTGCTTCGTTTTAGCTAGTGGTTCCTGTGCAAGCTAACTTTGTAACTATTTTACAACGGCGCTGGCAAGTTGCTGGCGCCATTGTAAAATAGTTGCATGAGTGGGGGTTCAACTTTTGAACCCGTTACGTTCGCGGATTTTTTTTTGCGGATTTTGCGGGAAATCCGCAAAATTCGCGGATTGCGGATTTCCCAAAAATCCGCAAAATCCGCGAGCGTAACGGATTTCCCGCTCACACCTAGCTGCAGCTTCTCTACCACCGTTGATTTAAAACATGTACGTGTTTGTTATGTTTAGGCATGAATAATAATGTCTTGGGCACAGTCTTTTCCTACTGATTTAGAGTTGTACAAATGGCCTGGCCTAGCAAGTACTGTAGGTGTGTGATGATGGGGAAAAACGCTCAGTGAGTGTAAAGACCTCTGCTGGTGTGTTGTCTGAAGGAGTGCCCACGCCTTCATTGAACAACTGATGATACAAAGGGTGAGCTATTATACTAAAGCATTCAGGCAGTGGTTCTGCAGCTCCTGACTTGGTTCAAGGATTGTTCTTTCTGAATGTGATGTCAGTTTACAGTTATTATACCTTGGGACTTACGTGAACATTAATATATACAGTTCACACTGCAGAAGTAAAGGCACACATGGAGACCATGCAGCACCTGTAAGTAATGATTGCTGGTATTTGTACTTCAGTTTTGGAGACACACGTTTTTGTAACCCACAACCTATCCCCACCCCCCTATAATAAAAAGTTCACACATTTATAGGGCTTTGTGAAGTTGGTGACAAGCAGGAAAAGCTGACCGCGCTAAAGTAATTCATTGAGCAAAGCACAGAAGCACGCTACTCTGGCAGCTGCAGTGCGTGTGACAGGGCTGCTCTACACCATGCAGTGCATTGCTTGTCTGCCCTGTGTTAGAATTAATAAATTTGAATAGGCTGGGCTCAGCGACTATAGCTGGCATGCATCACCATCGCAGGCGTCATGTGAATTCATGGCGTCTCAGGACTGCAACATTATCCATATTTTGCCAGGGAGACAGGACTTAGAGGGCATGGCGCCCCACCTGCAGAGCGAGGAAGGCGTCATTTAGTATTCTGAAGTTTAGTTTTGCAGCCTGCGCCACAACTACCTCTCATCATTATGACCCCTCCCCCGTACCTCCCATTACAATGCGCCATCGACCGGACCAGTTTGCTGGAAACAGGTTATCGCTGCGGGCCTCACACATACAGGTCTGTGATATCTGACCTTCCTGCATTGTAAATATATTTAATTTTAAAGGGTTAGTTTGAGCATGTGTCGTTACTGCACTGTTCGGGCATCCCTGGTGCCCCGGTGGGCTAGGCAGCACTCCACTCAGCTAAATGTGAGTGACTGGGACCGACAGCCGTAGTTAGGCCTCGCTCCTGCGATGCATATGGCGAAGCCATATGCATCGCGCAGGCGCGATACTATAGTTGCCGGGTCTGCTTCCCAGGAGACTGGCACGCGCACGCTCAGGAAAGCGATCGGAGCCGGCCGCGCGCGCGCGTTCCCAATCTCCTGTCTCTGTGGGGAGCACACAAGCAAGCCCAGCAAGCCCCGCCAAGGCACCACGAGCACAACCCACGTGGGCGCCTACCACGAGGACAACCGCAGCAGCAGCACAGCCCCGCCGGAGAGCGCGCGGCCCCGCGCATCCCGCAAACTGCAAGCGGAAGCCGGGACAATTATTTGAGGAGTTTCTGCCTAGAATGTGGAAGAAGGGCCTACATCATCTATGTTACAAGGTACAAAATAGCGTCCTTGCAAAACCGCGCAGCCCGCAAACCGCAAGTGGAAGCCGGGACCCCCCAAGGCCACCCCTGCAACACCTCCCACCCCCGACACGCCAAAACATCCAGAGGCCCCCGTACAATGCCTGCAGCCTGCCGGAGCAAGGAGCGCCCCCTAAGCGCGCTACTCCACCGCCGCTTCCTCCCCCTCCCAAAGACAACCCGACCCTACGGACACGCGAGCCCTATCCCCATGCACTCACTGCGGCACGCACCCTGCTGCCCTCAGCATCCCACCAGCCGTTCTGCCCCCAGGCCAGCAAACTGTGAAATCTGAACAGGGCAGCGGCCGCGTGCCCCAACACAAACCCCCCCCACAAATGTGTATTAATAGGAACGCATTACCTGACATGTGTATTTTGTTAATCTGTCGTGGATAATCAGTATTTGAGATTTAATTTCTTTGGGCTGTGTAAGAAAATGTAATGGTGAACGTATTTATGTGAAACTTGTCATTTCATGTAACATGAGTTATACTTGTGTCGCAATCCGATCATTGGGGTTACGTTCACCACACCACAGTTTTCACACCCATTACGTGTTTGTTGAATGGGAAAAGGACATAGACAATAGACACTTTTGTTCCACTTTGTGCAAAGTACTACTTAGCTCACGCATTTTTACCCTATCATTCAACCCTGATGCGCAAAGTACCCCAATATATAATAGGCTCAGGAAATGTTTGCGCTCGGCTTTTCTTTTGACCTTTTAAAAAAATTGTTAGCGGGAAATCTATTGACTCTGTAAGGAGTTAAAAGTTGTTGCGCACTGCTGGTCTGGACTTGTATATTTTGAATGCAAAGCTGTTTATGACAAAACCGTCATAATTGCTGCAGACTCTACACTATAAGGCAGACACCTCTCACTTTCTGCAGTTTCAAACATGATGCAGAGTAAAAGACACTGACATTTACAAAATGTTGACTTTTTATGCTTTTAGCCCGGGTTCATTCTTATTTTAATTACATTCCTAGCTATCCAACAACAATAACCTATTACGCTTTTTTCATGTATTAATATTCTTGTATCGGTGATTAATGTTACTAGTGGTATTTTCAATATCTGCATCATCTTTTGATATTTAGATCATGGCCGTGTCTTCTATATAGGATGTTGTTTAACACATACATATAACAGATTTATTTAAATCATTACAATAACTGCAAGAAACAACATCTACTCAAGACATTAATAACTCACAAAATATAATATATCCTTTTTATCTTTCCCATTTTATTTTAACTTCTTCTCTCTTTGCCTTTGTACCTCTCATTTTCTTCTTGCCTTACACCACATCTTTTTCTTGTTGTCTTTTTTCTCTTGCCTTCTTTCCTCTTTCTCAATTCTGATTTCCTTATTTGTCTCTTTATGCCGTTCTCTGTCATTCTTTTTTCTTCTCCTTTCATTCATTCATTTCACTGTTTCGTTTTTTCTTCCTTTAATTTTCTTCTAATGTATCTTTTTCCTTCACTGCCTTTCTTTTGCTCCTTTCTATATCTATTTATCCTCATTTATTTCTTCTATTTTCATATCCTATCTTTCCCTGCCTTATTTTTCTTTCTTTCTCTCTTACATGTTGTTCTGCACTCTGTCATCCTTCCCTCTCTGTCTCTTCTAATTTTTTCTCTCACATTCTCTATCTCTATTTATTTCTCATTCTTTCTCACTTTTGCTGTCTTAGAACAAAGGGGCAAAAACTGATCCTCAGGGACCACAAATGTACACTTTTTGCGGACAGCTCATGTGTCATCAATGCTGTGTGCTGCTTGTAGCAGGAATAGGGTACTCTAGGGGCAGTACCCTATGCCCTCACTCTAACTATCGCCCTCCCTCCATCTATCTATCGCCCTCCCTCTATCTATCCATCGCCCTCCCTCTATCTATCCATCGCCCTTCCTCTATCTATCCATCGCCCTCCCTCTATCCATCGCCCTCCCTCTATCCATCGCTCTCCCTCTATCTATCCATCGCTCTCCCTCTATCTATCCATCGCCCTCCGTCTATCTATCCATCGCCCTCCCTCTATCTATCCATCGCCCTCCCTCTATCTATCCATCGCCCTCCCTCTATCTATCCAACACCATCCCTCTATCTATCTATAGCCCTCCCTCTATCTATTGCCCTCACTCTATCTATCGCCCTCACTCTATCCATCGCATCACCACAGCATCACTCAGCACCACCACAGAACCACTCAGCACCACCACAGAACCACTCAGCACCACCACAGAATCACTCAGCACCACCACAGAATCACTCAGCACCACCACAGAATCACTCCGGGGCACCACAACATCACTATGCGCTACCACAGCATCACTGAATGCCACAGCATCACGCGTCACCGCCACAACATCAATCTGTGCAACCATTCAACAACAACTAGTTCAAATATGTTCTCTCAATGTTTCAAGCTTTATTACAAATGTCACAAAAAGATGTTAATATTTCATTTCTGTTCTTGGATTTTCATCACAATAAAATACACTGAACATAATCTTCACAAAAGTTATTTACAAAAGTTTAAGCTATTGCCATTATAAATCACAATAACTTTTATTTAAGTATTCATTATTAAAAAAATGAAGACATTGTTATTTGTAATATCAATACATCTAAGTCACGTAAATACAACACATATTGCATTACAAATGCTATAGGTGTCACATTTGCGAAAGTTAAAACTATTGGCATTGTGAATGACAAAGCTATTAATTTCGCTATTTTCAAAACCAACACATAAATAAAATATTAGTCATTTACAATACCAATAGCTCAAACTTTCCTAATGCGAGACCTATTGCATTGCAAATGCTTGTTTAGACTCTAATCATCTTTTTTAGGAACATGCAGTCAGTCTGAAAATTACTCAGAGGCATATTCACAAGGAGTTATCGCCCGGTTAGGGGCACTTTTCTGCCGCTAAAGCGGCAATATTTTTATCGCAGTATTACCATGCTGTCACCAACAGCCGTTAGTGACAGCTTTCTGGTGATAGATGGTAAAGATCTCTATCGCTAATAATATGCAATGAGGGCGTTCCCATGCAAAAACGTATGCTAACCCCACTTCGCGATATTCACAACGCTCGCCGAAACCTGCGATGTGATAAAAAAAACAGCTGCTAATGCCCGTTAGCGGCTGGGACTTAGGACCAGAAAAAAAGAGGTCTTAAAAATGGTGATAAATAGTAGTATATAAGGGAGAATAGCCAAGAGTCTTATCTGAAGACCCACTGGTGCCATGGAGGTACTACTCATGCAGCTCGGAGCACCAAGAAGGCCACAACAAGCACCACCACTGCCACCTCCCCCAGGACCACCACTGAGGCAGTGCTGAATTAGACAGCAGGTCCAATGCCAACTCCTGAGCCTCATACACTGTGAGGAAGAACTACCTTCCCGGGATGACACTCCGTCCTTGGGACTAGAACCGGACTCCCCTTACCTCTCTCCCTGACCCCTCCTTTGCTTCCAGGCTCCTACCTCAGAGGACAGATCGTTCTACCCCTTTAAGAGTGCACCTCCAGCGTGCTCATTCTCGGGTCATTTGACGGCATTGAGAGATCCGACCTGGATAAAGCCGGAAGAAGCGGTTCAGGAAGTGTTTTCCTCAGGAAGCCCGAGGACGAAGAGAGAGGAGTAAGAAGAGAACTTGAGATGCACTAAGATCTTCTTCATACCCCTTGATTCAAAGTTCCTGCCAGGGACTGAAGACACAAGTGAGGCGGTGCCGGGACCAAGAGAAGAGGTCACCTGCGCCCTCTACGACCCTGAGAGGGAGACGGACCCTATCTGGTACCGCAAAGAAGTCGGTCGCGTCCCAGGAGGGATGTGGCTAAACAAGGTACAGACCTGCGTAGGAACTGCATGGGGAAGGGACATCGGGGTTACAAAACCCGGCCTGCGTGGGGGGAGCTAACTGCCTAAAGGTGGCCATTCTTGCTAGAGCAAACGCAGCGCACGTTCACTGGTGTTGGTCCTGGGTGATTACTCCCTGCACTCCCCGATCCTTGTCATTTTGTATCCAGACAGGACCTGCTCCTTATGGGGTAATTTTTCTATTTTTTCCCTTTTATGTTCTGAACTGGCAAACCTTGGGGAGCTACATTGGCATACAGTGACACTGGATGCTTGGAGTCTCCACCCCGTCTCCTTTCTGAAGAAAGAAGGAGAGAATCAAAGACAAACGTCACATCAAGACCCCGGAGATCCTGACTTTTGTTGTATTGTATACTGAACCCATACTGCTGACCTGTTACTGCCAATATAACCCTCTAACTCTTATAACACTGTCCCTGTCTGCTTCTCTACCACGCCACACACACCTAACGCCAGAAGATGTCATTGCCCACTACAGGCTCAAAAGGACATCCATCCACCTCATCCTGACCCAGATAGCCCAAAGGATGACGGCACCAACACAGTGGATAACCAACATCCCTCCGCAAACAAAGCTGCTGGCTGTGCTGGACATATTGGCCTCTGGTACCTTCCAACCAACAATTGCCAGAGTTGTAGGAGTTCCTCCTAACTATCTTGGATGTCATCATCAGCCCGATACCCCAGCACCCATGCTTCCTCAACACTGCACAGGAACAGCTTGAGACCAAGCAAGGCTTTTACACCCTAGCTGGCTTCCCACAGGAGTTGGGGGCAATTGACTGTACACATGTCCTATTTGTGCCACCTGCAGACACTGCATACATATACCGCAACAGAAAGCACACACATTCCATCAATGTGCAGGCAACAGTAGACCACCGAAGACTGTTCACCAATGTCATAGCCAAGTTCCCAGGGAGTGTGCATGATTCCTACATCTCCCACCAGCCCTTTCAAGATGGCACATATAAAAATGCATTGAGTGTTGGTGAGTAATAACTGAACACACTACACACCACACACCTCATCTCCACAACCATGGAACTCACAAAGGTGAGAATGCACATGTTGCAAATTCACATACAACATGTCAATCAACATGCTCACCTACCAGACACCACAACACAAGTAACTATTGTAACTGGGGCTAGCCATGTAGACAAACCATCCCCAAAGGCCTAGCCCCTGTGCCACACATTTGCAATTGTGGGGAGAGGTGAGAACCAAGTATGTGCGATGGAGGTATATGACCTATGAAGAAAGTATGTATACAAGGCCGAGTGTGGCTGTGGTGTGCTGGACACGCTGGAGTTTGCAGAGCACAGACATGTCCATGTGGGCATATATTGGGTTTCCATTGTCCAGCCTGAAGGACTGCATTGGTGACTGTCCTACCTGATGGGGGGCGACCATGTGAAAGTCACATGGAGCCAGAGGCTGTCGAAGCAGCTGCAGGCCACTGTGTGGACCTGTTTGTTCATGGAGAAGGAGGACTCGAGTAAGATGCCGAGATACCTAGGACCCCATTAGGATGGCGGGCGGCTTGCCACCGCCAGCCTGGCGGGGGAAATCCACCCGCCATCCTTCCCTGTATTCCCCCCCACCATATTAGAATGGTGGGGGGGCCACGGCGGAGCAAAACACCGCCCACCACTTTTCCACCCTGGTCGCCTTGCGACCGGGGCGGAAAACGAGTAACATGCAGGCGGTGTCTGTCAGACACCGCCCGCATCATTACAATGGGCATTTTACAATGCCTTTCGGTGTTCACTCTGGGGGCCCCCTGTGGGCCCCCAGAGTGAAGGCCAAAGGGGGGTGGCACACGGGGGGGTACCTGTGGTACCCCCCTGCATTTACATAATCGAAGTGGTAGACACCGCGCGGTGCCTGCCGCTTTGATTATGTAAATGCTGCACCGCATTTTAAGTATTGTGGCGGGCGGAGCACAGAGCTCCGCCCGCCACAATACTAAAAATACAGGATGTGCCTGCCACAGTAGCGGGCACATCCTAATGCTGCGTGCGGGACCCCCGCCCTTAGGGCGGGCGGTCCCGATGTCCGATAGGATGGCGGGCGGGCAAAGCCCGCCCGCCATCCTAATGGGGCCCTTAGAGTTGTCAGGGGCTGCCGAAGGTGGTAGCCCAACAGGTGTTGCCATGTGCTGATGGTCACGAGGATGAGGACTAATGTCTCCTCTTTGCCGAGCACCTTCCAGCTGTTGATCATCCATGTTGCAACTTGCTGTAATCCTCCCTGGAAGCCCAGTCTGGTGTGTGTGGGTGGCTTGGTGAGGGAGAGTATGAGGTTGGTGTCCTTGTAGGTGGTGATGTCTTTTAGCCCCCTTCATGTAGCTCCAGTTCTTCTCCAGGTGTCTGCAGATGCATCTGTCATCTTGTATCTTGTTGGTGACCGAGGTGGAACTCATTGCATGCTGGATGTTGGAGCACCATATTGGGGAAAATGTGTATGCCCAGTTGGAGATACATATGTGGAAATCCCGGGCACCGCTGTTGGTATTGGCTGCAGCGGTGTGTGTGTGTTGCTGTTGATGGTGGAATGTACCAGCCCCTCAATGACTCAGCTCCAGTGACTTTGTGTGGTGCCTGTTGTGGGTTTGGGTGTCATGTGGTTTCTCAACAGGGAAGTGTACTCAGAGCTGGTCACTTCTTGGGTGTTGAGTTGTGTTGATGAAGTGGACGCAGTTTCCACATGCAAAGATGGGGTCAAGGTTGTGCCCTGCCTTGTGGCTCAGTGTGGTGAAGAGTTGGCTCATTTCGATGTTAGCAAGCATCTGCCAGAGGGTCATGGAATTGGAGGTGTTGTGGTATGTGAGGTGGAGGCTCCGCTCAGGAATGAGTACTCAGTCCATGGAGTAGATGGCATGGTGTGTGATGCTGTTGATGGTGTTGGCAAAGTGTTCCCTCCCTCTGTGGGCCCTGTAGGGGGAGGGTGCCACTAGCTGTTTCTTTGTGGCAGGTCTGGGTAGGAAAGTGCAGTTGTTGACTGGTGGGGAAGGTCTGGAGCAGCAGCAGAACTGAACGTGAGCATATGAGAGATGTGAGCCATGTCTGGACTTGCCTATTAGCATTTAAACATTCTCCTGGCATTAATTGCAAGGAAGGTGGATGAGTGGTAGCGCTAGACGTTAGGAGAGCCAGGATCACTGCTGGTGTTGGTGTTAGGCTTGTGTACATGAGCAGACAGGCTTGACATTGGTGCGTTGTTGAAGTGCTAGTGATGCAAAAGCGCAGCGCACACAATTAAATAGTCTCGGGGAGGGATGACCAGCTGTGGGGCAATGTAATTTTCATTGATGCTGGTGATTTGTCAGAAGCTACACATGGCAAACATATATTCCAAAGTAGCACAAATCACACACCACAAAAATATTAACACTGCCAACACAACATTCATAAGTACTAATGTACAGATCTTTCAATTACATGCCACAGGTGATAAAGGATTTACACTAACCCCATGGATGATGACACCCCTCCGAGCCACTAACACTCAGTCCCAGAGGCAGTATATTTTGGCCCTTGGATGCACCAGGTCCATGTGGAGCACACGTTTGGCATGCTAAAGTCATGTTTCCTGTGCCTTGACATCACAGGTGGCAGACTGTTGTACAGCCCAGAAATAGTGTGCAAGATAATCATAGCATGTTCTGTATTGCACAATATATTTGTACGCACCAATGCTCCATGGATCCAAGTGCCAAATGCACTGGATGATGCTAAGGATGATGAGGAAGATAAGGCAGGTGGAGCACACCCCACAGCTTCTTCAGCAGGAACTGCCCGAAGGAACTGAATATTAAACAATTTATTCACTTGAGCACAACACATCATGACTGTCCTTAGCAATCATATATATAACTTTTCAAAATGACCCCAAGCACAGTATGTTCAAATAAGAAACACGACACACATAACCTGTGTGCATGTTTACCCTCTGCATAAATACATCACTCTGACATGTGTAAGTTTAACATAAAGTGGTAATATTTTCACAATTGTAATTTGATGGTGGGTATGTCTTCTCTCTACAGAGAGTCGCTATATAGGGTGCACTCTGTGCAAAACTAGACTTTGTAGGGTGTCAATTCGGGTACTAGATTCTCTTTTTTACAGTGTAATATATGAGCAAGAATATGACATTTAGAGTTTCATTTGTGGTTAACTATGAATTTTAGGGTGTCATTTTGGAAAAATTATGAATTTTAGGGTGTCATTTCGGGTACATTATGGATTGTAGAAATCATTTGGGGTAAATTATGAATTTTAGGGTGTCATTTGGGGTAAATTATTAATTTTAGGGTGTCATTTGGGGTAAAATATGGATATTAGGGTGTCATTCTGGGTAAATAAATTAATTTTAGGCTGTCATTTGGGGTAAATTATCAATTTTAGGGTGTAATTTGGGTAAATTATACATTTCATGGTGTCATTTGGGGTCAAATATGGATTCTAGGGTGTCATTTGGGGCTAAAACAAGCTCCTCATGGTGTTTTTGGGAGCTATAATGAAATTTCATCTCAGACTGTTCATCTGTGTAAGAATCTGCATTGAGTGTGCACAATCTGCACGCATTAACGTCAACACAATGTTTTTTTCATACTTGCGATGGAAAAACCATAGCTAAACACATTGAACAATAGGAAATATTATCCCCTAGCCTATTTGCGTGCAGATTTTAACTGCTTTGTCAAAAATTGGGCTGCAAACACACAGGAAGTGGTGCCTGCATGCTTCCTGTTTACTGTAGGAGTGCTGTGCACTTTCACTTTCTCTTTTGAACTCATTACTGGTGATTGTGGAGAGTGTTGGAGGTGTTTGATGTTGTGTGGTGCAGATTGGTGATTTAGACAGTGTTACTGTGTCCTGTGGATAGCGTCTCTGTGAAGTCTGGTGCACTTGTTTTTATGTGTTCTTTTGTCTCTTGTCCTCAATATTGTTGGCTGTATGTCTTGGGGTAGTTAACTTTCTTTGTATTTGTTGGGGGTACTCACGCTAAATTGTTGATTTAGCGTGCTCATGAAGTGTAGGAAGATGCGGATTCCTCCTAGTCATCTGAGATTAAGTCATGACTTTGTGATTTCTGGTATTCACAAATGGCAATAAGTAGGTGCTTGTTGCTGTGTGGTTTGTGCATGGGGTGGTTTGCCCGGTTCCTAGAGATGGGGTGCTGAGTGAGTCTAGCAGCTGTTGGAGGGTGTCAGTGTTGATGGTGGCAAATTCCTCTGCTTCATCAGTGAAGAGTGGGACTGGTTGATGGTCAGGAGGTGATATTTTTCCCTCTGCAATGTAAAGGGGAGACGCAGTTTAACTGTGTGTTTCATGTATGAATATGCATTGGATGAGTTTACAAGCAGACTGCATGACAATGTCCATTTTGACAGTTTGGGAGGAGATGCATATGTGTTGCCAGATAGTGACTATTAGTGCTACGTCACGGATGTGACGTTGTAGTTGTACATTGTCATCTCACAGTTTACAGCTTTGACACATGCGAATGGCTAATTTCTAAACACAAGCAGCACCAGTTGTGTCCTCTGTTAAGTTATAAAAGTGATGCAGTTTGTCGTACATTGTAGTCATGTAGAGTAGCTCAGATTTATGTGTGTGTGCACAGTGCTTTACATTGTGGTAGAGTTGCCCCATCAGCTTTTGTATTGCCGCACCTTGTTCCTTTCAGGCAGTGGGTTTTTCACTCATGTGTCTTTACAATGGTGAGATGTTGTAAGGCGGGGCAAATATGGGTCTTGGACAGAGTTGGGACCCTTGTGCATTGTTTTTCAGCTGATGTCTTGTTTATATCAGGGGTGGTATTTACACAAGGAAGGTTCAGAGTGTGACCTGCTCCTTTAACTCCTTGGACGCTCATGACGAGCTCAGCTCGTCATGATGTACACCTCCATACACTCATGACGAGCTGAGCTCGTCATGAACAATGGGATTTTAAAAAATTCAGCATTGACGATGAATTTCCTAAGCATTGATGTGGTTAGGGATGAAGTCCACACTCAGGCAGTTCAGTGATGTGGACTGCACCATGTTAATATGTTTGGGGGCAGACATGCCATTCATCATTTACTGTCACTTGCTTTGTTAGTGTGGCTCACAACCATCCAGCTTTTCTGGGTACTGCACATGTGCATGGGTTTGGTGCAACAACAGTCATGTGTGAGGAGGGCCCACTTTATGAACATTTACAACAAAGGCCTACTTGTTGTTTCTATGTGTGCTGCACAATGCCGTACACATGTGCATCCAGCTAGCTTGGGATATTGGGCCATATGTATGAACACATTTTCCCATAGACACAGAATGGGTAAAATCCTTTGATACATCTGGCCCATTGTGTTTTATCTTGTGTACATGTGATCAGTCATGTTTTTTCTTGCATGCATTGCTTACTGCCCTCCTGTTGGCTTACCCCTTGTGAGTATGGTGCGGGTAGAGTTTCCATTGTTTATGCTGGCTGTACAGATAGTGTCAACACCCATTACACTCAACATTGACCCCATGTGGGGTGTATGAGTGGGCCTGGATTTGATGGATGTGGATTTACTAAGGCGTATTAGTGGTGCTCAGGTCCTTTCTCTACCCCCCCCCCCCAACAGATGTCAATGGCAGGGTGATGTGTGTTTGTGTTATTGCCACGCAGATGGTCACAAGCTGTCATGGTTCAGATTATTGGATGTCGCGCTTTGCGTGTGGATGATTAGGACCATGACTGCATATTTTTTCACTGACACTGTTACCTTACCAAACCGGTAACATGCACATATTGGTGTAATGGGCAAATCACACCAGGACTGATCTGGAATGCAGATTTATGTATGTCAGATGTGTACACTTGTTAATGAAGGAGTGCTATTTGACCTAAGGGGTGATGGTGCCATTTAGCTACTTGTCATTATTTGGTGCTACTTTGCTATCCTTGCTTGTTGACTTACTTACATTGTCATGCATGTAAACAGGGAGATTGCATTTCTGTGAGTATGGCACACGGATAAGTAATGTGGTACATATTTGGATGGCACATTTCTGAAATGCATTGTCCATGCACTGCAGTGTTGTAGGCATATCCCCGCTGCTTGTTGTATTACATCACATTTTGACTCGGGTCTGCTGATTTGGTGCATTGTGGGATATGCACCTTTTAGCCAGTAGGCTACTTAATCAGTTTGTTGTGACAATGCATGTGTTTAGGTACACAGACAAAATATTGATTTTTAAATATCGATATACAAAAATATTGAAGTTTAAATATCGATGGGACAAAATATCGAAGGTAAGTAATATTGACAGTCTTAATATCGATATTAGTATGATATCAGTAATATCGAAGTTTTAAATATCGATGTCAATAATATCGAAATAAATAACTTCGATGTTACTAATATCAATTTTTAAATACATTTAGTGTATATTATATTGTATTTATTATATTTTATTATTTATTTTTAATGTAATTTAATTAAATATTGTCTTTTACTACTGTAGCGGGTTGTGGGTTTATAGGGGAATAGGGTGGGAAGTAATTTAATTATGTTAACTTAATTATTAATTAGTAGGAATTATTAATTAATTAATTGAGAAATAATTTTTAATTAATTTTTATTAATTGATTAATTGATAAATATGTTCTGTAGCGGGTTATGGGTTTATAGGGGAATAGGGTGGGAAGTAATTTAATAATAATTAATTAATTAATATATGTTTGTACATATTTTAATTAATAATTAATTGGTAAATAGTTTATATTAATTAGTTAATTAATTAATATAATTTTGTACATATTTATAATTATTAATTAGTTGGTAATTAATTAATATTAATTATTTAATTACATTAATTATAGTAATTCTTTTTATATATAATTTTTTGTTATTCTTAATTAATTAATTGGGAAAAATAATATTAATTATTAAATTTAATTAATTACAGCTAATGTGCTAATATATTTACTTTATTGTTATTGTTAATTAATAATTAATTGGTAATTAAATAATATTAATTAATTTTGGGTAAAGGAGTATTTTTAGGGTTCAGGGTCAGTTTTCAGTTTTTGGGTAAAGGGGTATTTTTAGGGTTCAGGGTCAGTTTTCAGTTTTTGGGTAAAGGGGTATTTTTAGGGTTCTGGGTCAGTTTTCAGTTCATGGGTAAAGGGGTATTTTTAGGGTTCAGGATCAGTTTTCAGTTTTTGGGTAAAGGGGTATTTTTAGGGTTCAGGGTCAGTTTTCAGTTTTTGGGTAAAGGGGTATTTTTAGGGTTCAGGGTCAGTTTTCAGTTTTTGGGTAAAGGGGCATTTTTAGGGATAAGGGTCAGTTTTCAGTTTTTGGGTAAAGGGGTATTTTTAGGGTTCAGGGTCAGTTTTGGGTTTTTGGGGTACAGGGATATTTTTAGGGTTCAGGGTCAGTTTTGGGTTTTTGGGGTACAGGCGTACAGGGTAAAAACAAAAAAAATATTACATTAAATCAAATAAATTACATTAAATAAAAATGTTTACATTAAATTATTAAGTGTTTTATTTATTTTAAATGTATATGTATTAGTTTTAATTTTTTTAAATAATTTTATTTAATATTTGTAAAATTATATGTATTTTAAAATTATTTTTACATTATTATTAATACATTTAAAAAAACGATATTTTTGATTACGATATTTTTGTACTACGATATTATTTTTTCGATATTTTTGTACTTACCTTTATGAAGATAGGATTCCGATATTTTTGATGTCGATATTTTTGCTCCGATATTTTTGTATTTCGATATTCTGTCTGTCGATATTATGTCAGACATTCATACGTTTATGGTATGCAGAATCACTAGATGCTTTCTCACTTGGTGTACACAGGACTGCATCTCCTGTACAAGCAAGCGGGAACATTACCTGGAGATGCAGCAGGATGTCTACATGGCCCCCTGGCCTCAACACGATGCGTATACGACTGGTCTGCACACGTCCGCATCTCTCTGATGCAAAAATGAGGATGCAGTGTGTATGTGACTGATCATGTGGATGATTGGACATGCCACCAGTAATGTCAGCACACATGCACCATTGTACTTGTGTGTCTGGGTTGTGTGCAAGGTTGTCTATGTGCCGTAGTGTCACCCTTGATGCACATGCATGATCTTGAACACAACTCAGATATACGGGAATATGCATATGTGTGGCGTTGAGGCAAGGGAGCCATTTAGAAACCTGCCGCATCTTCAATCAAAGTTGCCCTTTGCTCTTTCATGTAGCCCTTATTTTGTGATCTGATATGGTACTCAGGCTATATTTGGATGACATTTCTGTGCACATTTCAAGGTCTTTAAACCCACCAATATGTGGGGGTTATGTGTCACCAGGGCAAAGGGTATACAGGACATGATCTGCAGTCACTGTTGGTGTGCACTGCAATATATTTAATTGTGCATGGGTGCCATTAGGCCCATCTCCCCTCATCCCCCAGTCCATGGTTGTTACTCACCCTGTTGGTGTTGTGTCTGGTCAGGTTGAGCAGTATCCTGTCCCAGAACTCCAACCACTGTCTCCTTGTTGATGACTTAGGACACCTGTTCCTCCAACGCATCCAGCTCCTCCTGTGGCGCTGGACTCCCACCTCCAGTCTGCATTGCTGCTTTCGGGTTGAGTGCAAGTTTCTGCTTGGTCTTGTGCTTAGCATCATACCAGCACTTCTCGCAGTCGTCCACTGTCCCCCCCCTCTCCGACGACATTCACCTTGACTGCAATGGACTGCCATATTGCATTTTTTGTGCCCAATGACACTATGGAGCTGACAAATAGTTGTTGTTGGTTTTATGTCCCCTTCGCAATCAGGACCTGGTTTTCCTGCAGACTGAACCGGGTCTCCCTCTTCCTCTTCTCCTTGGCCTTCCCCATGGTCTCTGGCTGCTCCTCCTGGAGGGTTGGGGGTTGTTGTTGGCTTCTGCACTGGTTCCAGCTTCCTCCATAGTTCTCAATTGTTTCTTCTTTTTTTGTGTGTGTTTGGGCTGCTTAGCGGGCATTTTATAGTGTTTTTTCCTGCCTAACGTGGGAAAAAGTGAGCTGATGCTAATTAGCCTGCCCTTCCTGGCCGCTAATTGGCCCATCACCATTTTTTTCACATTAGCGTGACGATTTTTATCGCTGTGCCGCTAATCTTATCACCAAACATTTCACCCTCTAGTTTCCCACGTTACACAGCGATAAGAAAACGTACGCTAACTGAGGTTAGCAGTAGTTTTTTCCATTTGTTGAGAATATCCCCCTAAATTTTTGAAGAGTTTACAAGGAATGTTCACCTCCACCCTGCCCCAAACCATCAGCAAAGAAGCTGTGATAGTATATTGTTTGGCCCAAAGATTACTAGGATTATAGAGAAATTTAAGAGTTAGCAATTATTTCCTATGAATTACGTAGTCATAAGATTGGCATTATTAATTTCTTTGTTTTCATGGCCTATATATGAAACCTCTATCATTTACACCAGTTCCTAAATATGGTAACTCCCAGCTATGGCGTAGCAAAAGTTGATCACAAAACGTCTTACCCACTGTTGCCATATCATAAAGGCCTTCCAGGCAAGGTTGACGAGGCACTGAGAGTCCATCTGTACAGATTTGCTTGTCTTCTTTGACTGAAAGCAGAAAGCACAGCTGCAGGAGGGGCAAAGGATGCAGGTACATTTTTGGCGTTTGGGTAAGGATGGTAGGTAAGGTATTTGTTCACATTTTGGTCATGGAGGAGAGGCCATGTTATATATGTCTCCCTCATTACTCCTCTGATTAGCTGTTGAATTCATGGGCAGGTGATGTTGGAGCCGTACACACTGAGGGGCAGATTTTTGAGTCCTGGTGCATCTCTGCAAATCAGCAGGGATGCGCCAGAACTGATGCGTCACGCAATTCCCTCCTTGCGGCACCACAGATGCGACGCATTTACAATGCGGGGCACCATGGTGCAAGGAAGGGCAGATGCGTGACGCATCTTGTGGTGTACGGGCGGCGCATTGCTGGAGTAGCGTCGCAAGTGCGGCGCAACTCCTGCAATGTACAGAGGCCACCCATACATAACGTGGTGCGTCACTCCTTATGCCTGCTTCAAGCAGGCATTAAGGATTTGAAGCAGCAGCCTCGTAAAACTGACTCCGTGAAATCTTGTAGATTACACTGCGTCACTTTTACAGGGCTTTCCTACGAGGGAACGCCCACCCTGCGACAGAACGCCCACATGAAACCTAACGCAGGTTTCATGTGGCGCAGGGCTTTACAACGTGACGCATCTGCCTAGATGTGTCACATTGTAAATAGGTCACAGGGATGCGCCACGTTTCCGCGCCCTTGCGTCACGCAACGGCGGCGTAAACGTGGCGCAAGTCCGTCATAAATCTGCCCCATAATACATACTATTCTAAATGAACAAAAAGTGAATAATGTTTTTCATGTTGGGGATCTAAGTGACATTATAGACAACTCGCGCGTTACTCTCATCAGCTATTTATTGCCACTAACAGCCTGATTCATGTACATGCCGTTTTGCGTGTCCCTAATAGCGAATCATAGCGAATCGCTATTGAGGACACGCAAAACGGCATTCATGTAGGAATTGCTACTGAAATAGCGATTCCTACATGTTCTTTATTTGCGAGTAGCAATTTGCTACTCGCAAATACTCCCCAATCATTCCTATGGGCCAAGAGGCCCATTGGAATGAATGGGGATTTGCGAGTAGCAATTTGCTACTCGCAACTGAGATAGCGATTTTAAGGGTGCCAGGGGTGTCCAAAGGACGCCCTGTAGCACCCCTAAAATGCACTTTTGGACAGGTGTTGCGCACACACATGTCCAAAGGACATGTGTGTGTGCTACATGCAACTTTGAATGATGCTTTTAAAAGCATTTTTCTGAGTTTTTGCTATTTACCGACAGGTCTGACCTGTCGGTAAATAGCGGCCCCAAAAGTCCAAAATCGCAATTTTGTTGTGTGTCATGAATAGCATTTGAGGAATCTCTATTAGAGATTCCTTAAATGCCATTCCACGCAAATATGCGAATTCTTACATAGCGATTTTTGCATTTGGTATCATGAATACCAAATGCAAAAATCGCACTCGCTAAGGGCCAGATTCTGAGAATCTGGCCCTTTGCGAGTGCAATTTACCTACATGAATCAGGCTGTAAGAGACCATCAGTGAAAAACATCCCATAATACACTTTTACCCCATCTATAAATCTGCTTATTTGTCACACTATTATTTGTAGCCTGCTTTGAACCTAAACACCATAACCTTGGCATGTGCTGCATGTGTCCCAATAGAGGTGCAAAAAAGGAAAAATCAAAAGATCAATCACAACGATCAGATGGCTGAAAAGGGGACAGGCTGATTGATATGAGGAAGCAAAAACACAACACAGGGAAAATTGCAGTGGTTAAGAAAGTTGTCGGGGAAAAGGGGGGAAGGAAGTAAACAAGTAGGGGTAAGTAACTTTTATTTACAAAAGAAAAGAACAGTGGGAGATAATAGGGTAATGATGGCGTAAAGCGAAAACAATCATAGCTGCATATTTAATTGCCACGGGATATTCTTAGCTGGCAGTACAATCACGCTGAAATAGAATTGTTTTTTCTCTCATTTATAATACACATGCTGCCCATCCCTCCCACACTCTGCTCCGTGGGCAGAATCTATTTCGGAAGACTCTTAAATATCCAGGATTTCTCTCTGGCTTTGCCTGGCGAGATGCAATATGTTCACCCGTGATCTCTTCGCTCCTGTCACGCAGACAGATGACAGACTTAATCATAATTCCAATACACTTCTGCAGGCAGAGGCACAGGTAAATCCCCGGCCGGCTTTTTCAGCTCGCAGTTCACAGAGCCAAACAGATTCCAGATATGGCGCATCCCACGCTTACAATATTTCACTCCTACATATTGAGGCAATAATTCTCGACATGAGTAATTTCAGCTATTAAGAATGTGCTAATTAGATCTTGGAGTGGGTGAGATATTGTACTGCGACATAATTCTAATCATGTTACAGTACACAGAGTTCAGGAAAATGGCAGGGGTGGAGCACACTATGAAGGAAATAAACACAGCAAAAATATAGCTATACACTGTCATTTATTATTAAGTTCGGCCTAGTGACAGATGGCCAGAATCATGTTTTCCGGTATTACCTTTAAAAAGACTATATTATATATATATATATATATATATATATATATATATATATATATATATATATATATATATATATATATATATATATATATATATATATATATACACACTGAAAAAAACATTTTACTCACCTTATTTTACTCACACAAAACCATTGAAATTCGCATATATAGTTAGTTGCACTAACTATATATCGTGCACCCGCAATCCACTGCTGATCATGTCCCATATTACATCATTCATGACATAGTCAGTGACATCACTGATGACATCACTGATGACATCTCAAATTACATCACTGATGACATCACTGATGACATCTCAAATGACATCACTGATGACATCTCATTTGACATTGCTGATCACATCACTGATGACATCATTCATGTGATAATACGATGAACCTCTTCAGACTCTAATATAACCTTAGATATACTCAGTGTAAACAGACACTCACAGACTGTCACTCATCCATGGAGTTACTCGCACACCTAGTCGTTCATGCAAAGAATCAATCACACCTCCATTTCCTCAACTATACAGTTATACACACCTTACCTATTCAAACATATACTAACACATATTTACTCTCTTATACAATCCCTGATACAAGTTCACAATGATCCATACAGCCACTCACACATTCACTGGCTCTTATGCACAGTTATTTATATATGTCAACTCTCACATGTACTGTGTTTTACATATGTACTTGCTTTGACATGTAGCACTGAGATATCCATTCACTCACCAATACACTCATGCACACAGTCAACCGCCCATACAGCTGTTTCCACATGCACTTTTGAACCCATACATCTAGTGAATCAACTGCTCACACATCTATGCACAGAGTCATACACCTCCCAGCCACCCACACACACACTCAGTCTCCCATACAAATACTTGGGCAACCAATCAATAACCCATATAGTTACTCATATAGCCACTGATCAAGACATGCAGCAGTTTACAGAACAACAGACATAATGATGCACAAATTAAGACAGTTTAGTCACTAACCCATGCACTCAGTGAGACACATTTAATCACTCACTCATACAGTCAGTCATGCACCTACTAAATCCTTCATCCAGACACTTATACATCCACTCATTCTTTAATATGTAAGACATATTTTAACTTTACAGAAACATACAGTTACTGGATGTTGTCATCAGTGATGTCATCAGTGATGTCATTTGAGATGTCATCAGTGATGTCATCAGTGATGTCACTGACAATGTCATGAATGATGTAATATATACAGAAAAGGGGGTGGTGATGAACAGAGTGTCTGAAGTAAGCAGACCACTCTTACCCAGTCCAAAGATCAGGGCTAGATCCATCACCGTTATTTATCTCACTGCCCCATCCCAGCTCAGAACCTGGCTATATGCAAATTAGTCTGTCCCTGGCCCAGTGCATCATGGGAACAGGGCAGACCAAACTACCAAGCCAATTCTTCACCAGAAAGGAGACAAGCTACCGGGGACCGGTTTCTGGCATTTCAGCCTCTTCGGCCCGGCTTGCTTGAATCCTGATGGAGCAGTGAGAAAGGGACTCATGTCTGAGTATACCCTGCCACACTTATAGTGGCCAAAATCGATACAGAAAAGGGGGTGGTGATGAACAGAGTGTCTGAATTAAGCAGACCACTCTTACCCAGTCCAAAGATCAGGGCTAGATCCATCACCGTTATTTATCTCACTGCCCCATCCCAGCTCAGAACCTGGCTATATGCAAATTAGTCTGTCCCTGGCCCAGTGCATCATGGGAACAGGGCAGACCAAACTACCAAGCCAATTCTTCACCAGAAAGGAGACAAGCTACCGGGGACCGGTTTCTGGCATTTCAGCCTCTTCGGCCCGGCTTGCTTGAATCCTGATGGAGCAGTGAGAAAGGGACTCATGTCTGAGTATACCCTGCCACACTTATAGTGGCCAAAATCGATACAGAAAAGGGGGTGGTGATGAACAGAGTGTCTGAATTAAGCAGACCACTCTTACCCAGTCCAAAGATCAGGGCTAGATCCATCACCGTTATTTATCTCACTGCCCCATCCCAGCTCAGAACCTGGCTATATGCAAATTAGTCTGTCCCTGGCCCAGTGCATCATGGGAACAGGGCAGACCAAACTACCAAGCCAATTCTTCACCAGAAAGGAGACAAGCTACCGGGGACCGGTTTCTGGCATTTCAGCCTCTTCGGCCCGGCTTGCTTGAATCCTGATGGAGCAGTGAGAAAGGGACTCATGTCTGAGTATACCCTGCCACACTTATAGTGGCCAAAATCGATACAGAATCCCAGTGTAAGAATTGGCTTTTGTAGTTTGGTTTGCCCTGTTCCCATCATGCACTGGGACAGGAACAGACTAATTTGCATACAGCCAGGTTCTGAAACTGGGATGGTGCAGTGAGCTAAAAAACGGTGTTGGATCTAGCCCTGATCTCTTGACTGGGTGAGAGCTTTCTGCTTAATTCAGAGACTCTGTCCCTCACCACCCCTTGTTGTAAATATTGATGTAATATATGACATGATCAGCAGTGGATTGCGGGTGCGCGATATATAGTTAGTGCAACTAACTATATATGCAAATGTCAATGGTTTTGTGTGAGTAAAATAAGGTTTTGTAAATGATAATTCCTAACTATATATGGTCTATAACCTATGGTTTTTTCAGTGAATTTTCAAGGTTTTGTAAATGCTAATTGCTAACTATATATGGTCTATAACCTATGTTTTTTTCAGTGAATTTCAATGGTTTTTTAATAGCAAATATCAAAAGCTGTAAAATGTATTCTTCTTTTAAAGGAAAAATATATTTTATATGTATTTAATATATATTTTTTTATGTATATACATTTTTTGAGGGAACGAATTTATCAACTATCATGCTGAAGAAGAGTGTGGGGGAAAAAAACAAAGAGGAGGACTAAGAGGAAAGAACAATCAGTTCAAAAATACAATTACTTTAAAGCATAAAGTGCATTTCCACATATTTACATTTAAATAACCCATATTAGAACATACAAAATATCTACAGAGGAGACGGTGTACATTGAATTTTAGACTCTTCATTGGTACCTACATGTTGGTACTTACATCACCCACACAACACAACAGCTCTATTCAGAGCTACCCTACCTCAAAGCACTCTAAAATATTATTTTACTATTTCCCTTGGTTTTCCCCTTGTTACGCTTTCCGGAACGCTACCCGGTGCGCGGACCGGGCGCTAACCGTGCGAAAATTTGAAAAAATTGTTGTTTTTTTTTACATATATGGGCCTCCTCAGCCACCCTCAGAAAAACCTAGGGGGTCAGGATATGTCTCCCGTGCCCCCTTATACCCATTCCCAACATTGTTTATCCTCCATCTTGTGACTAAATTCGTCTGAAACACAAGATGGCGGACTCCTGTTACGCTACCGGTGAGCTACCCGGTTCGCGTACCTGGTATCGCTTCCACCGCAAAAAATTGAGAAAAAAAATTATTTTATTTTTTTGCCCCGCGGGGCCCTTTAATAGCCCCCACATCAATCCTAGGGGGTCAGGAGGGGTCTACCTTGCCCCCTTTCATTCATTTCCCCCTTCATTTATTTCCACCTCTTGTCTCTCGATCCTACTGAGAGACAAGATGGCGGCCGCTCCGGACTGTTTAGAATGTTGAGAGTCACCGGAGAGCCAATCCGCTTCTCCTCGCGAAGTTCCGTTACGCGTCTGGTACGCGAACCAGGGCGCTAACCGGGACGCTGTCACAGATATATATATTTTTTTGAACCTTAATTTCTTAAAATCCACTGGAGCACATATCTTGAGACCTAGCAAAGGCACATCGGGCAAACAGTCTCTACAATTTTGCCAAGTTTCATAGAAATCCATTCAGCCGTTCGAGCTAAAAGTGAGTCCAACCGCCCTATGGAAAACTCAATGTTAAAAACATGTTTTGGGGCCCCCCCTTTTTTCTCGGCCCCGCTTGACGAAACCCCCCAAACTTTCAGGGGACGCTCAGAAACAAAATGTGCCGTTTTCCTGAAAATTTCAGCCAATTCCGTCCATCAACGCCAAAGTTATTCAACATAGAATTTCCAGAAATCCCTATTCAAAAAAATCCTAACTATATATACCTACTGGCGATATATATATATAATACTTCAAAGGCTCTGCATCTCCGAGCGCCCTGGCGAACAGAGACACGGACCCCACAATGAGAGGCAAGATGTTTATTTCATGTAAGAACCTCGAACCTGACGCATTTCCGGGACCAAGTACCCTTGCTCACAAGTCAAGTTAGAAACATAAATCACCATTTTTAAATGCAAAACTGTGTTGTAGTGCTGCTACCACGTGATAAATAAACATAAACAAAACACTGGCGATCTTGTTTTTGAAAGCACTGGCGAGTCTGTTTTCCAAACATTTGAAACATCTCAAAAATCCATCATTGTAAAGGGCACCGTTTTAACTACATGAGCTAAAAAAAATCCCGCATAAAAATGCATCAATGAAATGCATCAATGAATGTAGCGAAAATTAATTATAAATATAAGATCATTATTGCTATTTGTCATAATAAGTCAAATATTTTAGAATTCATACAAATACTTTTAGCCATAAAAGACATAGGTCAATCATAATTCGCCTTACCCAAACACTACTTATAAAATTAATAAAACATTCCATTGATATGTATTAAAAACATGAAAATCGTAGTATAGGTAAGAAGGTTTATGGCTGTGCAAATCGCAAAAATTCAATGTAAACAATATACATGTATGCCTCCTTTCTGTTATAAATTACAGAATCAATCTGCATTAAACTTCCAGCATAATTGCTTAAAGTGAACCCATATACAATTTAAGGCTGAGATGTGCAAAATCGCAAAAGAAAGTGCCAAAATATCCCTAAAGTGCTATAAAGATCTGAATAGATCTACATAAAGTGCTGATGCAAATTATATTGTAATAAATATACAACAGATAAAACCACACAGTAATACGGTAATACTCCTATCCAACAAAGTTAAAAAGGACTAAAACCATAAAAACCTGCAGCTTCCTTATCAGTCGGCATTTAAGAATTCATATACAACAAAGTTAATTCATTCAGAATGTACAAAAGAATGAGTAGTACTGTTACAGAAAATGGTACAGGTCCTCCGTATTATTTAACTCATTGGGTGTCTTACTGTCCAATTCTAAAATCATTTTGGATTCTAGCTTTCTCAACATCTTTTCCCTGTCGCCACCTCGTCGAGGTTTGAGGATGGCTGCCATAACAAAATACTGCAAACAACTGAGATCATTGTTGTGCATAGATTTAAAATGGCAGGCAACCAGATATGTTGAGTAGTTATTTACAATTGCCCTCAGATGCTGCAGTTTTCTGACGTGCACCTGTAGCTTTGTGCTGCCCACATATTTAAGCCCACAGGTGCACGTCAGAACATAAACTGCAAACTCAGTTTTGCAATTAAAACTACCTCTAATGGCAATTTTATCTGAGCTAAATGGTGTAGAGTAAGTGGTAGTATTAACCCCAAATCTACGTGCTCTGCAGGAGGAGCACTTAAAAACCCCCTGCATAGGCTGTAGCCATTTAGTGGCTGTTGCTTGTTCTGGAAAAGTCTTCACAATCTGTGTAGTCATGAAAGGGTCCTTTCTAAATGTGATAGTTGATTGAGAAGGTAGGATCAGAGCCAAAACTCCACCAGTCATAATAATTGGCCAGTTGCGTCTAATAATAGACCGGATACTCCTCTTCTGTTTACAGAAGGCAGTAATCAATCTAGGAGTGTTGGTCGCCATGCCCAGTTTTTCTTTATCAATCACTGTGGATAAGAGGGTGTCCCTAGATTTAATCTCAACTTTATTGACTACCTCTGACAGTAAGGACTCACTACAACCCCTAGCTCTAAACCTTTCTAGGGCTTGGTGTTTGCACATAGTGAAATCCTCATCTGTACTACAGATCCGCTTAAGGCATATCAATTCTCCAAGTGGGATGCTTTTAATGGTATGCTTAGGATGTGCACTATTGGCATGTAAGGTAGTGTTGCAAGCAGTGGCCTTCCTGTGTAGAGTTGTAGCTAGGCTCCCATTTTTTATGTATACATTGACATCTAGGAATTGTACTTGTGACCTGCTGATCTGAGAAGTGAATCTTACATTAACGGTGTTAAAGTTAATTCTGTCAATAAAGTCCAAAGCACTCTTCTTGTCTCCCCTCCAAATATTCAGAACATCATCGATGTAACGCCACCATTGCGCTACATGATTACAGTAGTCAGAATGGAATGCGTGTTTCAGGACCTGTTCCTCCCACCAGCCTACATGCAAGCATGCATAGCAGGGGGAGAACCAAGCCCCCATCGCCACAACCCCCTTTTGTAAGTACACATCATTACCAAACAAAAAAAAAGTTATTATAAAGGCACCAAGTCACAAGATCTACAAGCATTTTGTCATGGATGTAACAGCCCAAAGGTCTTGTGCCAAGAAATTTTTTAAGGCATTAAGGCCTGTTTCATGTTGTATACTTGTATACAAAGATTCGATGTCTAAGGCTATAAACATCAAATTCTCTGACCATTGTACATCCCCCTAGCTTATTCAATAGATCACCGGTGTCCTTTATAAAGGTAGGTAGTTGTTTTACCAAATCTTGCGAAAAGAAGTCCACATATTGTGTTACATGTTCCCCTACACTTCTTATAGCAGAGCTGATGGGCCTGCCCGGGACAGGGGTGACTTTCTTGTGAACTGTGGATATTAAATATAACCTGGGCATGATTAGATGTTTCAAAACAAATAGCCCTAGAGATAAAGAAAGAGATAGAGAATTTAGAGGATAAAATTAAGAAAGCAACAACTCTAGAGGAAGCAGAAAAACAACTAGAAATAGTGAAGAAAGATGTTACGTCCTTTATAGACTACTTAAAAAAGAGGAAGAATGACAAATTTACAAAAGACAAAAGGTTCTACACTGTAGAAGGTACATGCCCCTATTTAAGTGATAATTTTTATGAATCTGATTATCAACAGGGAGAATCCAGTTATAATCCCCATCAAAAAATCAATACCTTTTCAGACTCCTCTGACCCGGACTCAGATGGAGATAGCGATATGGCATATCAAGATGAGGGCCCTTACAATCCTCAGAACGGTCGAAGGAACATCCGTCAGCCTTTTTTAGGCCAGCGCGGTGCGCGATGGGGACGTCAAAGAGTGAGATTTTAAAATCAATTGAGAGGCCACTACCAAAACCATCAATATCCTCAGGAACCCCATCAATATCTGGAGACTCGCAGCAAGCAGTATTGGAGACAAGGGATGTGATACCCATCTTTAATCTGTCTTTACACAATCTAACAGCTAATGATGTGTCCCTACTTTCAAAGGGCCTCTCCTTTGTCCCCCACTCCAATGCCAATCTTTTTAAATTATACCAGGACATTCATTCCTTCTTCCGTAAGATCAGATTAAAAAAGTTCTTCCTGGATAGTGATCTTTTTTTTATTTATTTTTTTATTTTTTATTAGGGATTTTACAGTGCATCATAGGAAAAAATACAGATACTAATAAATTAATCCAATCAAGAACAAGAATAATCCTACATCGGGTATCAACAACAGTACAATAATACAATCCATAGGCAATAAATAGCCGAATACATCTTATCTTGCAATACAAAAAACAGTACATTGAATAGGAGAGAGAGATAAAAGCAGATAATAGAATAAAAAACCAATAAGAAACTCCAATAATTAGAGCTTATTCTGCCTCCAATTAGTTACTGGGGCCCAGATCTTCCTCCCAAACTCTCTTCGTTTCGCCCCTTTTTGTTCGTACAGACACGATTCGATATTATGGATTCCCAGAAACCTAGAAAGCCACATTTGGAAGGACGGAGCCACCACATCCTTCCACCCTGCTGAAATTAAGATCCTAAGAACGGCCACAGAAATAAAAACGAGTGCTTCTTCCTCTTTCCCCAGCTTTTGATTAAAATCAATGTCCATAATTGCTAAGGTAGGGAATAGGACGATCTTTTTTCCTAGCAGCCCCTCCCAGAGCTTCTCAATCTCAGTCTTTACAGGGGTCAAGAGTTTACAATTACAAAACATATGCAATAAGTCTGCTTGTCCAGCCCCACATCTAGGACAGGTATCATCATCCCTCTGACCCCAAGAAAACAGTTTAGAGGGTGTGTAGTATAAATTAAAGACAGTTTTATAATGCTGGGCCCGTAAATTTGAGGCTCTAAGGATCTTTTTATTCAGTAGTAGAGCCAGGTCTAAATCTACGTCGGGGTTCCCAAGTTTCCTAGACCATGCTGCTTCCATTTTCTCAACATCATCTTGCACTTCCAAGAGAGTATATTATACAAAGTCTTAATTTTTTTACAACCTTTAGTCAAGGCCTCCAAAAGCGGAGAGTTATCCTGGGGTAATGGTCTTGGTCTGAGTGCCCCCAAAGATCTAAGCAGTTGACCATAAACAAACCAATGATTGGAGCGGATTCCAAACCTATTTTGCAGGGCCAGAAAGCTTACAACTACATCTCCATTCATTACTTCTCCCAGAGTCTTGATGCCCAGCCCCCTCCAAATTTAAAAGTCCTATCTGCCCCTATCCTTGAAAAGAGGCTCGAGTTGTAAATCTGTAGGAAAGGATTGATCTTTGGGATGTTACACTGCTTTCGACAGGCCGACCACACCCGCCAAACACTGTCTATACCTTATACCTGGCTTTCTTATAAAATCTACGGTCCACTTCAGAGAGCATTAGGCCCATCGCCTTCCTACCTAACAGCAACTCATAAATAGAGGGGGGTTGCTGATCAGCAACCTTCCTGGATAGTGATCATTTACATACAGACAACAGAATAGCAAATATAGTGTCCCTCCCCTCAACTTTTACTCCAACTCCGGACCAAATAGGTCCAGAAACAGCGATATTTGAAAAGGTGGTGATGAATCGACTAGAACAAGCTTTCCGATTCATTCCTAAACCAAGATATAATATCACTAAAGAAGAATATACGTCGATGAATGAGCTTAAAAACAACAAATCAATTGTTGTTAAAAGTAGCGATAAGGGGGGAGGAACTGTCCTCCTGGATACCACTAAATATGAAACCAATATGATAAATATGTTAAATGACACCTCTTTTTATAAAAAGATCAAACTTAATCCCACTGAGAGAACTGTTAAAACGATACAAAGAATAACGTTGAAAGCCAAAGAAATGGGCATTATTACCGAGAAAGAATTTGCATTTCTAAATAAATCTGAGAAGAAAGTGTCCTGTATATATGGACTACCAAAGATCCATAAGAACGTGTTGGATCCTCCATATCGACCAATCGTTTCAACGTTAGGAACCCCTCTTGAAGCTGTATCCAAATATCTAGATACGATCTCACATCCCTATATCCCCTTGACACCGTCCTACATTAAGGATACTGGAGACATAATCTCAAAAGTAGAGAACCTCCCTTTTAACAAACATACAGATATATTAGTCACTCTAGATATTGAATCCTTGTATAGCAATATCCCCCAGACTGAAGCCATTGATGCAACAATGTGGTTTATTGATGAGTACAATATACCCTGTTCTAAATCCTTCATCAAAGAATGTCTGTCACTAACCCTGAACGAAAACTTTTTTGAGTTTGGAGACAATATGTATCTACAGATAAAGGGTGTGAGCATGGGGGCTTCCATGGCACCGTCGATAGCGAATATATATATGTCGCTTTTTCAATCTAAATTCATCTATAACGAAATTGCCCCCTTCTTTGAGTCTGTTTCCCATTGGTACCGTTACATCGACGACATCTTTTTTGTATGGACCGATGGGGAACAGACTCTGGAAGACTTTTTGACATGGTTGAATCTTACAGATAGCAATCTACACTTCACTGCCCATATTAATACATGGAGAGTTGAATTTTTGGATATTTACATTAGATGTAATAATGATGGGCATCTTGAAGTTGATTTATATACAAAACCAACCACTAGAAACACCCTGTTACATTTCAAAAGTTACCACCCTAGATGCAAAAAAGATAGCATCCCTTTCTCTCAATTTCTCAGAGTGAGACGTAATTGTACGAATCTGAAACATTACGATACCCAGTCGATTGCAATGAAGCAGAAATTCCTGGAGCGAGGTTACCCACATCGGTTGGTGAGAGAAGCCTACAAAAGGGCACGGTACTACGATCACGACTCCTTATTGAATACACAGAAACAAGAAAAAGACCAGAAATTAGTCTGTATTACCAGACACTCAACTCTAGATTCAACTATAAGATAAGTGATTAACTCAAACTGGCACCTCTTAAATGTAAATCAGAATAAAATTAAACTGGCCAGACCTTCATGATTTGTGCAACTATATATAATTGGTATTTGAAACAAAATGTAATTTATGTTTTGCATAATATCTCGATATGATCTAGAGACTATTACATGTATTAGTTTTCACCCCAAATGTCATTTCTGGTCTGTATAAAGTCTCAATATGGTCCAGAAACCACTACAAATATACATAAGCCATTATTTAGGTGTGGTATATCCTGTTGTTGTTGTAAGAGTTATCTGGTAACTTGTTAAAGTATAATTATCAAAGTCTATGAAAAGTTGTATCTGATTAAACACAAGTAAAAGTACTCTAAAAACAATACCCTTTACATTTTAGATTTATGCTGACATTGTCCTGATGAAGACACACTGTTTGTGTCGAAACGCATTGACAGACAGACATCAGCTCCGACAATCAGCTCTGGGAACCATCAAAGTTTTTTATTTTCCCCTGAATATTAGAGACTACTATAATTGACTATTGTACTCTTTTTATTTGTATTTTTAATATATCTCCTCTATATGATTGAACATGTTTATATCAATTTTTTATCAGTATTATTAAATTTCGTATGTCATCATAATATTTGCTTTTATTATCTTCTTTTTCTTGTGTTTATATTGTTATACTGAATTTGCGTCAGATATCTACATTGCTATTGCCTGGGTATTTTACTTTGCTATTAACATGATTAGATGTTCTACATGTAGGAAATTGTATTCCTCTGATGGAATCACTGAAAAATATTGAATACAAAAATATAGAAGTAAAAAAAATAGAGAAAAAAAATATCGAAATCCTATCTACAAACAGGTAAGTACAAAAATATTGAATCAAACATATCGAATAAATATATATACTTAATAAAAATATCAAATGTATTAAAATAACTTAAAAATAATTTAAAATTAATGAAATAACTATAATTAATTAAAACATACTTAAACATACTTAAATACCTTAAACATTATTAAATAATTAATTTAAGTTAAAAAAATACAACTTGATTTTTTAACACATATATATTAACATAATATTAATTAAAACTATACTATATCTTTACTGTAGCATAGAAAGAGGTTAAAATTTACTATTACCACTCCAGCAACTGCAACAGTAGGGTAAAAATTGGATAGCGTAGCGGTAAAAATTACTATTCCCACTCCAGAGAGTGCAACAGGATGGAAAGCGTTGGATAGCGTAGGGGTAAAATGACTATTCCCACTCCAGAGAGTGCAACAATAGGGAAAGCGTTGGATAGTGTAGGGGTAAAAATTACAATTGCCACGCCAGAGGGTGCAACAGTAGGGAGCCGTTGGATAGTGTAGGGGTAAAGATTACTATACCCACTCCAGAGGGTGCAACAGTAGTGGAAGCGTTGGATAGCGTAGGGGTAAAAATTACTATTCCCACTCCAGAGGGTGCAACAGTAGGGAAAGCGTTAGATTGCGTAGGGATAAAAATTACTATTCCCACTCCAGAGAGTGCAACAGCAGGGAAAGCGTTGGATAGAGTAGGGGTAAAAATTATTATTCCCACTCTAGTGAGTGCAACAGTGGGGAAAGCGTTGGATAGCGTAGGGGTAAAAATTACTATTCCCACTCCAGTGAGTGCAACGGTAGGGAAAGCGTTGGATAGCGGGGGGGTAAAATTTACTATTCCCACTCCAGAGAGTGCAACAGTAGGGAAAGCGTTGGATAGCGTAGGGGTAAAAATTACTATTCCCACTCTAGTGGACTTAACAATAGAGAAAGTAAATATATATATTTTTTGAACATAGGATTTTATTAGGAAGAAAGCAGAGTCAATAAATCTGTCACATGTAAAAAGACACAAGTAAATCAGGATACAGAATATTCAGAATGATAAATCAGCGTACATTTCGACATAAGGGTCCAGCCCGGGTCATGGCTAATTCAGTTGTTGGAGATTCACAGAGTTCACCACCGTATTTATTCCAATGTCCCCATTTCTTATCCCACTTCATGGGGCAACCTCTAATTTTGTACACTGTTTTTTCGGCAAGCATGCAGCGGTCCATCTCAGCCATCCAGCCCACCACCAGCGGCCTCTCGGGAAAGCCCCACTTCATAGCAATGGAGAGCTTAGCAAGCAGGAAACCCAATGCAGCCCACTGTAGTTCTAGTCCATTCAGGTCCGTGGCCCCCCATATATTAAGGGCACTTTCTTTTGATGATAGTGGGACTGGCTTACCCAGGGAGTTTCTCATTTTACAGACTGTTCCCTCCCAGAATTGTTGTATTATCAGGCAGTCCCATAGGATGTGATAGAAGGTACCATGTAGGCCACAACCTCTTAGACACGGCGTGTCAGGGCGCCTTCCGATTTTGGCCAATATGGGAGCGGACATGTAGGCTCTATGTAAAATCTTCAGTTGGATTAGTCCAGTGCACAACCATATATTACGAAAAACACTGTTCAGTCAGTCACTGCATCCTGGTCTGAGCCGGAGGAAGAGCTTGTGGAGAGAAGAAATATGTGTCGAGTGGCAGTCCGCCGCCCACCGCAATAGCGGCACCAAGGGTTTCAATCCGGACATATAACTTTTCGACCTTGTCGCATGTTGATTCTAGAGCTGTGAAGAGATCTCATTGTTCGTCGTTGTTGGTAGCAGTGAATAGTTTCTGGCTTTCCGGCAGAGGGTTATGATTTGGATGGTTGTTTGGGGTACCGCGATCCTTTGGAGACCGTCCCACATGACGCCAGCCCTCTAGCCAGTTCCAGACTTTACTCGGAGACAGGAAGAACCAGGTCTTACCATCCAACTCTACCCGCAGCTTTGCAGGAAAAAGCATAGATTATTTTATGTGTTTGTCTCGCAGGGGCTTTTTAACTTCTAGAAAACTGAGTCGCTGTGCCTGTACCTTCATTGTAAAGTACGGGAACATTGTGATACGAGTAATCTCCAGGAACAGAGGCGGTACTGATCAAGATCCCGAAAGTTGAAGACCCTCGCGATGATGGGGCAGGGGGTCCCCTGGCTTCGGTTTCCCTCCCAGGACTCTGTGTGCCCACTCAATTGAGAAGTAACTGGAGAAATGTTTTGGCTGGAGGTGTTTCGTGACCAAGTCCTCAACAAAAAGGTCTGCTGCTGGCTCCTCCATCCACTCCGGAACCCCTAGGATGCGGATATTGTTCCGTCTCGCCCGCCCTTCATAGTCATCCAGAAGGTCAACCATTTGTTTCTGTTGTTTCTGGAGTTTGGCCACCTGTTGCTGGAGAATAGAAGTATTGTCCATGAGGGCTGCGGTTTTGATCTCAACATCTTTAACCTTTCTGTCCATTTTACGGAGGTCTGCTCTTAGTAAGGTAACCTCTATGTTTACCGAATCAATACGGTTTTCGAGGGAGGACCGGACCCCAGCAATCGCCTCCATAACGTCTTCTAGGGTGAGGGTCTTTCCTGCTTTACGAGGGGAACGTAGGTTTTGGGTTCCCGGCCGAGGTCGTATCTTTGTTCTCCCCCCTGCAACCCCATGAAAGTTTGTTGATCTGCCTCTGGTTAGACGCCTGTTCCCCTTATTTGATTCCATCAGGGACTCCAGCACCACTGCTACTAAATCCTCTATCCAGATATTTATATATCCACTCATTCTTTAATGCAGATTGCTATATATATAATACATATTTAAATAATGAACCAAACCACATTCAATGGATGATGTCATCTGTGATTGCATTTGAGATGTCAGCAGTGATGTCATTAGTGATGTCACTGACCATGTCATGAATGATGTATTATGTGACATCATCATCAGTGGATTGCGGTCACGCGAGTTACAGTTAGTACAAATAACTATAACGTCAGAATTTCAATAGTTTTGTATGAGTGAATTGTCCAGCTAACTATAACACCCCTGAAACCTATGTTTTTTTCAGTGAATTTCTAAGGTTTTTTTAAATGATAATTCCTAACTAGAACATACCTGAAACCTTTGTTTTTTTCTGGGAATTTCAAAGGTTTTCAAATGATAATTCCTAACTGAAACATACCTGAAACCTATGGTTTTTCAGTGAATTTCAAAGGTTTTTTAAATACTAATTTCTAAATATAATGTTCATTATGCATACCTGTTTTTTCTGTCTGTTTTAATTATCATACCATTGTCAACCTAGTAAACACTGCATATATCACCACTCTTCCATTGATACCTTCTGCCAACAAAATTGCCTCAAACCAGACCCGCAACTAACGTTAATAATATACAAACTAGGCGTTACTGTAGAAAAAAAAACGAAAAACACCTCTTCCCCATATTTTCAACAACAAGCCAAATTTTCAATGCTACCTAAAAAAACAGGTGATAGCTCCACTTACCACTAACAAATTAACATCAACATTTAACTAGTGTAAGGAGGTTGACTATTTACAGTGTAAATTACATCCAACTCACAACCATATTTAAAGAAAGGCGAATATGTGATAGAGGTACTAATTATGCACCTCCGACACTCAACAAAATCACAACACCCAGCGCCACCACCACTACAACCACCCCTCCTGACCCCTCCCCCTCTTCTACCTCAGAGGTATCGCAAAACAGGACAACAACCCTTCCCAAAATAATATATCCCCTCAACAGCACACTAACTGAATGTTCCGAGATGTGGCAACCAACTATGTATAGGGGAGGGAACTCGCACATCAACAATAATTTACACAATGCCAAGACTACAGGTGAAATGCTATACACAACTCACTATAGAAACTAAAAACTTTTCCATGTGTAGATATACCATTGATATGTGTGTACTGCATAGTGGACGCAACTAAATTATCTAAGACTCTGGGGAATATCTCGGTCATGTTGCTGTGTTGTTTCCCCCCTTGAAGCAGAAGTGGAGTGGGCTGATCCAACGTACCCAACTCCAGCATATGCAACCATCTTACCTCTGCCAATGACAAAAACTTCGATTATAAAACTTTCTCTCGATCATTCTACAAATACGAACATACAAAACGGATCATTACAAAACTGCAAAGAAACTGTATAGTCAATTTATAAATGTGTTCTATTTCTTTTTTTTTGCATATTTATATAGCGCAAAGTCAACCCAAAATTATATCAACACTTTATATGACCGCCATATTTACAGTACATTTTCAGGCACGCGTAGATTACTTCATTACTCTAAAATAACAGGATGTGGACGCAACTCTCAGCCTCAAACACTGATTTCCAGCACCAAGTTTAACAGTATATCTGAATGATCACATACATATAATATATTATCTGCCTCTCATGTGCCAAAAACTGCAACTTAAACCTTTCACAGCCCTGTATTACTACAGCTACAACACTCCACTAAATGTACAACAAACATTCATAATCGCAGAAATGCGTCATGCCCACCATCTTTTATGTATGCAACTATGTACGAAAATAGAGTCAGTGATACCCCGTACCTTCCATGTTGGCCATGTTGGGGAACTTTATAGATATAATGACACATATGCGTTTAAGACCCGAGTGACATCAGCACTACAAGACGGACACCCAAATCACTTGATTTCTAATATAGCTCATGATGGAACCACACCCATAGCTCCGGAATCATGGTTCAAAGCCTCGCGCAGCAGTGGCATACGTCAGGCCAACCCACTCTGCTTACGCTTCTAGAAAAAACAAAAACGCAACATTGCCCAGATTTCCATTGTATTGATTTCTTAGTTCCAGGTCTAGTTGTCAGAACGGCACAGACACACTCCATCATGGCTGGTATACACCCACACCACACCCATCCAGCACATGGGTCACTACACAAGTGACCCTACCAATAAAAAAGACAGGGCGCATGTGCTTTACACCATTTTAGAGTTGCTTCCATTGCATGCGCTGTGATGACCGTCCTACTGGTTCGGACGCCTCATGTAGGCCCAAACCACTGAGTAGGGGGGCCCACCACTACATGCAAGGCCTCTTTGGTCACTGAGTTAGTGGTACCGCAAGGACTGAGCGGGTGAGGAACCTGCGATAAAGATAGGTGCAGGAGTATGTCCTTTCCCATAATTATATCAAGACTCTGCACCATATGTCAGACTTCTTGGTGGAAGAGCGGGACTGCATGATGTAGAAGGTGTTCTGTCCAAGAAAAGTTGAGCAATGAGGCCTGAGTGCACAGCGGAGGGAGTAGATGGGATGCAGCAGACTGGATGCAAAAAGGCGACGCAGTGATTTAGGCGTAACCAGGCCTATATACCGTATCTTATAAAATTTATATTTTAAAAAGAGAACAGCCATGGGAATTCATCTTGTAAAAAGCAAGTGTATAGTAAAAGGAGAAAGAATCAATTTCAGGAAATTAGAAAAAGAATGTTTTATAATAGAGTTTAGTCGAACGTGTTGAAAGAAGTGAAGAAATTTAAAAAAACAGCTTTTTATAAGAAAGAGAAACATATTGAAAATGTAGTTGAGAAAGCTTTGGAATTGAAAAGAAATTTATTTTCTTTAAGTAATCAATAGAATTTGATCACTAGATAAGCCAATCCATTTAATGAAGGACAAAAGTAAGTGAAGAAGAGTAATTAACAGAAGTAATTTTTCTGATGTTTTTTGGGTGAATGGAAACATAGTTCAAGTTCTGAGCATTTTTTTAATGAAGAGAGTGTTTTTCAGACTAATGATTTGTTGCATGCAGTTGACACTAGTGGTCGTGCTTATGAGGTTAGAAATGGTTGTCCGATTGAGAAAGAAAAAATTGTTCCAAGTAAATGTAAATGAAATTGTAGTACACTTGTAAAGCGCACAGCTGCCCCAGCAACGTGGCGTCCCGGCGCTGTATAACGCTGTGGAACCCTTCCTGGCTCTCCCTGTGAGATGCCCCTCCTGGGCACCCCCAAGGTGAAGCCAGGCATCCCAGTGTTGTTGGGGCCGTTGTGGAGATCAAGCAAGCTATTGCCCAGAGTTGCAGCGTGGGACCCATGATTAGAGTAGGCGCCGAGGCGAGAATTATCGAGTCCGCAGACATTGAGCCCAAGACCCTGCCGCGTCGGGACTTGAACCCTGGTCCTGGGCCTGATCTCTCCTTCAGAGTCTGCGGCTCTAACCAGTGAGCCACACTTCTCCACCTAACGAGGTGTTAGCTGATGAAGATTTAGGGAGACGTCCAAAATCTCCAGTGTACACTTGGAATTGCAGTAGTATTTGTAGTGTTCAGCAGGAATCTATTGATTTTTTAAGCAATTTGGTACGTAACTATACTAAGAAAAGTGTTAAACAAAAGATAAGGATGTTGCAAGGACTAGACCCTGGCAGAGTGAGAGAAAATACTGGTTTGCAAGGTCATTCTCTGGCTTGTCTTCCTTAAAAAGTATGTCAAAGTGTTTTTCACCATTTCAGGATGTTAGCAGTAGATCATACTCAAATGAGGAAATTAGTCAGAACATTGTATTACGCAAAAAGTCCAGCATTAATGTTAAAAAAGTTGAACAGTGCTCTTTTGCGTGGATCTGTAATGAACGTTTGTGATGAAATTCAGGTTAGTTACTTTGGTCCTGAGGAAGTCAGTGCAGAAATTGATACATTAGTAGAAGAAAATGTGGAAGAGAATGTACAACATTGTAGTACAGAAAATTTTGAGCAAGAAATTACAAAGTTTAAGGTGATTTCAGGTGAAAGGCCAATTTATTTTTGTATTTGTTGTCGATGAACTCATTATAAAAATCAGACAAGGACTGTTGATCTGTATTTAAAAAGTCAAAAGGAAAATAATATTGAGTGGATGGAATTTGCAACTTATTTGTTGGTAGAGAATGGTTTTGATTTGGGTTCTGGTCAGCGTATTTGTGAATTTCGCTATTATAAATTAGACGAGAACAAAATGCCTGCTAGACCTGTGCATAATAATCTTGAGTTGGTAAATATTCCTTCTGAACTGATGAATTTAAATACCTATGAGTCTATTCTTATTCAATGTGTGCATCCATTTCAGGCCATTGTTCGTATGAGCCTAAGACAGGAAAATTGCCTCCTTCAGATTTACAGAGAGGATTAAAGGGAAGAGTTGTATATTTGCCTCTAGATTTAAAGAAAAATATTGAAACAATTGGTGTAGAAAATGTAGAAGATGAACCTTTAGTTATTCTTGTTAATGGTGTTCCTACTAAGAGTAAGAAAATCTGGCAAGAATTAATGGATGTTAGGAAAGTGAAAAAGGCAACGTTGTATCTGGCACAAAAATAATCAATATTGTATGAATGTTTATGTGAGAGGAGAAGAAATAACTGTAGAAGACAATAGTGACTCACCATCTGAAAAAATTGAAAAAATTGAAGTGTCTAGAACTGAAGAAATCTACGAACATAACAGTGTTCATCCAGTTCATTCTAAAGAAGTTATGGGGAATACTATAGAGTTATTCCAAATGAAAGAAGCAAAAGCCAGTCCCATTAGTGTATGGGAAAAAAGCTTGGAAGCTCGGTGTTTCCCTCAGTTGTTTCCCACAGGAAAAGGAGGACGATATGATGACAGACCTGTACAGATTCATGCATCTGAATATCGGACATTAAGATTATATGCAGAAGATCCAAGATTTAGACAATGTTTGTTTCATCTTTTGTTTGAGAGTGACTTGTTTGGACTTTCTTATGCAGTCAACCATATATTGAAAACAGGTGTACATCTGCAAAATGTTTCAGCAAAGGAATTTATGGATAAAGTACCGCAGAAAGATAATGTTTTGAAATCTCAGCTAATTAATCTCATGGCATGTCAGCGTGGTGCTAATGAGTACTGTTACCGTCGTCATGGAGAACTGAAATGTATGCTAAGAAACTTAGGAACTCCTACATGGTTCCGTACTCTACGTTGTGCTGAATATGCTTGGGATGATGTACTTCAATTTCTTCGAGAGGCAAATCCAAATATACTAAATATTGAATACAAGACACCTGGAGAATTGTGCTCTTTGGATCCAGTTAATGTATGCAGGTATTTCAATCATAGATTCGAAGCTATGATGTCTTTTATCACCAATAAAAAAAATCCTCCTCCTGCAGAGGTTTTGGATTTCTTTTGGAGAAAGAAGTATCAAGTGAGAGGTGCTTCTCACATACATATGCTAATATGGATCAAAGATGCTCCCAAATTTGGAACTGAGTCAGATGAAACTGTGCTGTCTTTTATTGAAGAATATGCTACATGTGATATACCCAAAAGTACACAAGATAAGGACTTAACACATCAAGTCTTACGATTCCAAAGCCATCGGTGTGGGAAATACTGTTGTCGAAAGTACAAATCTAAGGACAAGTTCTACACCAAATGTCGTTTTGGATTTCCATGTTCTGTAATATCGAAAGGAAGAGTGAACAGTTTAATGTCATCTTTGCAACATAATATCACAAGAAAGTCTCCAAAAAATACCTACAACCTAAGAAGAAATGAAGAGTTAAAAGACATAAATGACTACAACCCAGTCATTTTGTCCATGTGGAATGCTAACATGGATATTCAATATGTTGCGGACAATTCCATTGCTGTTGCTCGATATGTAACATCCTACATCACAAAATCAGAAAAGACAGAATTGAAGGAGATGTGGGAAGAGATTTCCCACGAGAAGAGTCTAAGTAAGAAATTATATAGTTACAGTTTGAAGATGTTATCTCATCGAGAAATTGGAGCGTATGAATGTTCAGATCGCTTATCATCTGCAAGTCTATACTCCAAATCTAGAAGAATCATTTGGGTGAGTCTAGGTCTTGCTGCAACACGAAATCAAGTACTTAAATCTGTACAAGAAATTGAATATGTAGCTGAAAAAGAGCCAAAAAGTACATATATTGTTAAAACAAATATGTTGGATACATATTATCCAAATAGAAGTGATCATCTTGAGAACATGTGTCTCTATGAAGTGCTTCAAAACTATATTTTCCAACGGAATATTACAGAAAACATCAATAATGATATATATGCCGTGGTTGGTTCTGAAGGATGTTTGGTGAAACAAAGAAAAGGACATTTGATTAATCACTGTAAACTGAGTTGCGAAACTCCTGACAAAAGTGAATTTTACTATTTAACTATTTTGCAACTTTTCAAGCCGTGGCGTTCAAATTGGAATTACTTGGACATTTTAAGAGCTATGAAGATTTGTTCAATGCAAGTAAAGATACTACAGAATGTCCTGTTTTTGCTAATTATGTGAAAATGCTGAACGACAAAATTGAGCAAGAAGCTACAATTGCAGCTTAGATTGCTAGAGACACTTCTCAAGACAGTCAAACTTCTGCTCCATTGAGTTAGGATCCACTAGGAGAACCAATTGTTCAAAATAAAGCAGCAACTGCTATGGAAGAGGTGGCAACAGCAATGTATGAAGCTCAAGGAGATGTAACAAACTTAGGAAACTTGGAAGAACAACTAAATGTTGAGCAGAAACAAATATATGAGCAAGTGAGAGAACAGATTGACCATGGATCACTCCATAAGAAGAAAGAATGCTCTTGCTCATCATTTCAACCTATCCGAATGTACGTGAGTGGACAAGCTGAAACAGGCAAAAGTTTTTTATTTAAAGTAATCACAACTTTTCTACAGAAAACAACTGAGTCACATTTCTCTTGTGTTGTCACTGCTCCAACTGGATTAGCAGCCCACAGTATTAAAGGAATTACTTTACATCATTTATTAATGCTACCAGTAGAGCATGAAAACAAATTAGAATACCACAAGCAATCTGGAGAAGCTTGTTGTGAAGTTTCAAGAATATTGAGGAAAATGAAACTTCTCATTATTGATGAGGTAAGCATGGTATCAAACTTAATGCTTGCCTTTGTGCATTTACGAATGCAGCAAATTCTTAAAACAGAGTATGACGTATTATTTGGAGGAAAACACATCATAGCTTTTGGAGATCTACTACAACTTACTCCTGTAAAAGAACAACCAGTGTTTAAAACACTGGCGCATGAAGATACCAGAAAGTCTTTGGGGAGCATTGGAAATGTAAACATTTGATCATATTTTGAGTATAAGGAACTGATTACAAATATGCGACAGGCAAATGATGCAGATTATGGAACTATTCTTCAAGATATAAGAATTGGAAAAGTGACTATACATGGCAAAGAAGCTTTACAGAGACAATTACTTTCCAATTTGTTTCCAAATGAAAATATTGTCCCAGATGAGGAAATATAAATTTTATGGTCAAGTTGTGTTCCCTAGCGCGTACCCCACCGTCTCCATGTACCAGCTTAAAGTGCATGTGACTTCCCTCCTGTGCCAGCTATGAAGACGCAAATACATTTGCGTCCAACGTTAACATGTCCTCTTTCAGACCCACCTTGAATGGATTAATTAGTCCGTTCCTAAGTATGCTATGCCAACGTCTTTTTGTAATGTACTTTACATGTTTTTCTGCTCTGGCAAAGTAGGCCCTGAATTTCTGCCATCGAGCCATTTTTCTGGATTCTGACTCTGAAAGCCTCAGCCCAGGCTGCCTCTGTACCCGTGAACTCTGACTTACTTCCAGCGCGGCCCACCGCGCTCAGCTCAGCCTGCTGCCTGCCAAGACTGACTATAACCTTTGAGTTATCTGTTCCGCTCCTCGAAAATGCATTCCTGCCTACTAGCTTCAGTAAACATCCCCCTCAGCTACAGGGCCAGAGGGCCGACCTGTCTCCGTGCAAGTAATTCATAGCCTCTGTTACCATGCTCCCATGGAAGGCCCCATGCCCCCACGCTTCTCATGCAGACACTTAGGCGCTTATACACGCATCCATAGTCAGTATAGAATAGCTTCTGCCCCAGAGACCTTTCCGTCCAGATAATATGGTTCCCAAACATCAGATATCAGATATGATAGAAGTACAGGTTGATCTGACATGCCAGACTTCTGTCTCTTTCCGTCAGTGTAAATGTCAAGTCCCCTGCACCCTCCAGTTTCACGTCAATCACACGTCATGCAGCTGCGCGCGCATCCAAGCTTCCGATTTCTGCTGACATTGCAACATTTCTGTTTAGTGACACCTACCTGTGACGTTTCTAGCACACACCTCCAGTTCACGCCTAGTCCACGCCTTCTGATTACGTACTAGTAACACGTGGATACTGTTATCTTGTCTTCTCTCAGCTGTTACGCCTACTGTACTGTTTTCTATGACATGAATTAAGTATATAAGCTATGTACTGTCAATAAAATGTGGCGCGCGCTCTATCCCTTCTTCCACCCCTGTGGTGGGAAGAACATGATATTCTGGTCTGGACCATTCCTTTTTGAGGAATAAAACCCCTAAGAACTCTAACACCACGGACTCTGATTCTTTCTTTCCGATTTGAGTTATTATTGATCGATTACTTACCTGCATAGAAATTAAGACGGTAAATTATATATTTACATCATTTTGGCGCCCGAATAGGGACCCCTCCCCCACCTCACGCGCCGGTTGGTGCGTTGCAAGCTCTATCCCCTGCCATCAGTTAGACGGAAACTACGCGTACCGGCAGGATTTCCTGCATCTCCCTCTGGCCCACGGAGGTGACGAAGACTGCGATCAGTACCCAGACGAGTCGGTGAGGAGTGCGGAGGATCCCGACCAGAGCCTAGCCGAAAGAAGCAAGGTCCGAGGTGTCAAGAGGCCCACCAGTTTTCCGAAGTTTTCCGAAGTTTTCCGAAGTCGAGCCGAGTCGAGTCCAGTCCAGTCGAGTTTTCCGAGGCCTTCTGTTTCCGTGCTTCCCGGTGAGTACCATTGCTGGGACGTATCAAGACGGGTTTGGGTACACAAGTCCGGTCTGCATTGTTTTTAGACAGTGTATCTGTACTGTTTAGCAGTACATCTAGTATTCTGAAGTTCTGCACTGTTTAGCAGTGTATCTGTACTGTTTAGCAGTACATCCAGTATAGGGGGTATCCTATATGTCTGAAATGTTTTTGTGATTAATGTCGTGGTATGAGTGTGACTGTTTTTGTGCATTATTGTGTTCTTGTATAACAAGCTATATTCAGCATTAAGTAGTAAGGATTGAGCACTCAGTATTAAGTAAACAAGATGCCGTTTTTCGACAAATTAAAGCAGATAGGAACTAGGAAAGGGATACTAGAGGAAGCAATTCCTATCCCCCCTAGGGACACTCCAGGAAACTTCATGTACCACAAGCATGGCATAGATGCCATATTATATCTAGAGTTGTGGACCGACTATACTAAGCACCTAGACGAAAGACACAGATGGCCTGTTACTGGAACATGGGATGCCGAGTGCATCATGAAGGTGGAGGAAGTACTATGGAAAAAGAAAGCCAGACAATCTCAGAAAGACGCCATAGAGTTTTGGCGTAAAGAATCACATAAGCGTGCTGAAAAGGCACTACGTAGAGAAGACAGACTTAAAGAATCAGACGAGGCCCAAGAAAACGAGTTAGTTACCGAGGGGATCCGAGCAAAAACAGAGCAAGTAGACCGCGCACGAAATAACCTCGTAAACGGTATGTATCTCGCGGCCGAAGGTTCGCCTGAGGCCATTTCTGAAATACCGAAAAATCTACCGCCACCATTAGTTCCAACTAAAGTAATGCATAAGACTACTAAAGACATATTCCTGAATTCCTATCTAGAGGATGTAGCACCCGCTTACACCAATCTCCCTGTCCGCGCCCTGCCTAACGACAGGGACGGGGGTGGTAACCCGCCCCAAGATCAGATTCCGCTAGTACAGAATCCTACTGTTCCACCACCTCCACCACTTCCCGCACTTAAAGTTGATCTGCCGAAACCACTTCTACCTGATCCTGCTAAACGACAAGTTCAAGTTCAGATACAGACTCTGCCGAGAGATAATGCCCAAGCTTCCGCCTCAGGGGGTGCGACCGGGGGTCTACACACCCCGCCATTGACACACAGGTTACAGCTCAAGGACTTGCGAAGTCCTTTTACGTTCAAGTCTCCCAGCCTTGATATATTCAAGGAAAACCTTTCAGTTTGCAGATATGATCCAGTACCCGGTAAAGACAATGTAATGATGATGGCATCACTACGATTAAGATCTGCTACTGATTTCCTGCTATGCTATGCAGGAATGAGGGAGCGCCTAGATAGAATATATGAGTTTGTTCAGACAGGGAAAGACCCTGACAGTATTCAGGAGGCCATGGAGCGCCAGAAAGTTGACGTTCAAGCACAGATATTACGTTTTTTTATAAATTGCTTAATAAGAGAACGAGACAGGCCTGGGACAAATCAGAGTGAATTAGATGCACTAAACAAGTGGGGTCAAAATATATCTGAAGGAAAACACGATAGGGGAACTTGCATAGCTAGTATGTACAAGAAAATTAGAAAGGCAGTAATAGAGATACACCAAAAAGAGAAAGAAAAGGCTTCCTCCGAGGAGGAAGAAGAACTTGAAGAACCGGAAAAGACTACAGATACTATAGCGTATGTAGGTAAGGGAACTTACCTTAGGAAAGGTATCCGTCCGGAAAGTAAGAGAGTTTTCCTCTCTGCCTTAACAAACCCGAATTTTTCTGAACATCAGTTCCAGGAGACTGATAAAAGACTCCGAGACCGAGTGGGGTACCACATACTCAATTCAATGGATGAACAGGAACTAGCCCGGTCAGCCATATTATGGGCTGAAAATCCGGATATGTATAATGATGATACACTAGCGCAGACATTTCTGAATCTCTCCCCAGACGAACAGAAACTAGCAGGTATATACATGATTCAGCACCTCCTCACGAAATACAGAAACCAACATTCTGATCTAGGTCCCTTATATGAAACATTAGAAGCACTACTCATGGATAGATGGAGAGGTTTAAGTACCAAGTTAATACAAATAATTCTAGAACAGCGACATAGATATAACACTTTTATAAGCTCTGAATATGTTCCCGCTCCGCCCCCAGAAAGGAAAACATATCACATGCAATGCCTGAGTGGCATTGAAAGTCAGAACCCCTTACGAGAAGTACACCCAGTTATGGGTGAGGATAATCTCTTGAAACGTGTATATGTACACACGCCACTGACCAAGTTAGAACTGTTAGAAATGAAGAAACTAGTCCCGCGCCATGATAAAGACCCTGCAGGTTTCCACAGAGAGCTTAAAGACATGTTACTGATGGGGGATTACACATATGATGATATCATGAAAATGTTAAAGGTACTGCTGCCCACGGGCATCTACGAGAAACTAAAGGAAAAAGAATGGGAGGTGGGAGAGAAAAAGATTGTATGGGCAGAAATAGAAGACGAAGAGAATAAACGTGTCCCAGGGGTAGGCCTTGGGGACAAAACTAAAGCATTACCAGGTTTAATAGTACAGGTTCTGCCAAGATTATTGACAACTAGAAAAGAAGACTGGGATGCAATCTCAGCATGTAAACAGAAACCCGACGAAGATACTAGTGACTTTTATTCAAGATTCGAGAAATGTTTTATTATTAATAGTGGTCTTAAACCAAGTAGCGAATCGTACCCGCATCTTTTTGTAGCAAAGTTAGTTGAAAATTCCCTGTTAGCAGTCAAGAATCGTGTATACAAGGTTGAGAGTACATGGCAAGCAAATACGCCATCCCAGATGTTACAAATGTTACAATACCATCAGAATAGAATTAGAGAAGAACAGGATCAAGAACAGAAACGTATGAAAGACACGAAAATGAAAATGTTGGTAGCCCAGTCGGTCCACACCGACGGAAACAGAAAGGGTACGAACCAGACAGGTCACGTCGCAGGTCCCGTTAAAGGGACATGCAATTATTGCAAGCAGCCAGGTCACTACGTGCATGAATGTCCAGTTCTGAAACATAACATAGCAACAGGTAAAACTAAAGAGAGACCGCATCCACCTAGACAAGATCAGGTTCAGCAACAGACTTCACAGAATGTACAGCCCATGCAGAATACACAGCCTACGCATGCTTCATCGCATATAGCACAGACAGTAGCGGTACCACAGCCCACCGCTTCGACTCAACAAGTTTCCCAACAGATGTACCAGTATGCCCAATCTGCTTATCCAGAGTATCAACGATATACATGAAACAGCCTAGAGAGGGAATTTGGCTTGCCTCTTATTGAAATTCCTGTAGACCAAGAAGGTCCTTATGTACACAGTCAAGTATTGGGAAAAGACAGAAAGTTTTTAATTGACACAGGGGCAAGCCGCACCACAATCAGTCATAATGAAGTCCCAGGGGCACCCCTCTCAGGCTCACAGAATGTTTCCCTTGGTTTTTCAGGACAGCCCATTGTAAATGAAGTATCTGAACCAGTCCCCCTGGCTGTGGGTCCATTATCACGAGTTACAGACTTGCTACTTACGAAATCATGCCCAGAAAATCTGTTAGGAATTAAAACATTGAAGGCTCTAGGAGCCATAATCTGCTGTTCCCCGGAGGGAGTTAGACTCTTTCTGCGGGATTTCAAGGGTCATTATGTTTTACGAGAATTCGATGTCAGATTGAAAAATGTACCAGATCACTTGTGGGCAACAGGCCCAACTGATGTAGGTTGTATGCATATCACACCATACCGTGTTACACTCAAGACAGGAGTAGTTCTACCACGAATCAGACAATACAAGTTACCACCCGATGCTGTAGTGGCTTTACTGGAAATCATTGAAGAGCTCATTGCCCAAGGAGTGGTCGTAGAGACCGACTCCAATATCTGTAATTCACCCATCATTCCAATTCTTAAACGTACTGACCCCAATGCACCGCCAGTATATCGGCTGGTGATTGATCTTCGAGAGCTGAATAAATGTATTGTACCACAGTACCCTGTGGTCCCCGATATCTCTTCCTTATTGACTGCTATTGATTCAGAAGCAACGTTCTTTACTGTAATTGATCTCAAGAACGCTTTCTTCAGTGTACCTATTGATCCAGAGAGCCAATATCTCTTCGGATTCAGTTTAAATGGACGAAGTTTCAAATTTTCCCGCGCACCTCAAGGATTCACAGAAAGCCCCAGCATCTATAGTCAAGCACTGAAAAGACAACTAGATTGCATTCAAATGCCAGTTAACACCGCTTTACTGCAATACGTCGATGATCTGCTGATCACCGCACGAAGTGAGCCCGAATTTGAACAAGCATCACTGACAGTTTTACATTTCCTGGCAGACAAGGGACACAAGGTGTCCCCTTCGAAGTTACAATTCTGTGTTCAGCAAGTTGTGTACTTGGGTCACTTGCTGTCCAAAGTGGGGAGACAGCTCACTCCCGATCGCATTCAGTTAATTGTAAATATGCCACGACCCCAGACACAAAAGGAAGTGCGGGCCTTTATAGGCCTCACCTCGTACTGCAGACAATGGATTCCTCAATATGCATTTCTAGCTAAACCACTCGTCCAGTTAACGACGCAGGAGGCAGCAACTTCGACTGTCCTCCCTTGGACTCAGGAACATACACAAGCCTTTGAGGAATTAAAGAAAGCATTATGTCAAGCACCAGTTTTAGCAACACCATGTTACAGCAAACCGTTTACACTTTTTGTTACAGAACGTGATGGTACAGCATTATCTGTCCTCACTCAAGATCAAGCAGGTTCACATAAGCCTTGCGCTTATTTTTCAAGTACATTGGACTCAGTAGCCCAGGCACTCCCTGCGTGCTTAAAGTCAGTAGCAGCAACAGCGTTAGCAATAAGACAGAGCGATTCAATTGTTTTAGGACATCAGTTAACAGTACAAGTTCCACATTCTGTAGGGGTTCTGTTAAACAGAACCCAGACTCAACACTTGACTATAGCACGACTGACAGGTTACAAATTAATCGCTATTCCAGCCACACATAGAAATCAGACGCTGCAGCATTCTGAACCCCGCAACACTGTTACCTACAATTATGACAGATCCAGCTCCGCATGATTGCATAGAGATCATTAATGCAGTAACGAAGCCCCGACGAGACTTAACAGATGTTCCGTTGACAAATCCCGACCTGACACTTTATGTGGATGGTTCATGTATGCGAACAAGTACAGGAGAATTAGTGGCCGCGTATGCCGTGACCACTGAAACCGAAATAAAAGAAACACATCGTATTGACACATTGTCTGCTCAAGCGGCAGAGCTCATTGCTCTGACCCGAGCCTGTATTCTAGCCAAGAACAGAAATGTCAACATATACACTGATTCCCGTTATGCGTTCGGAGTTGTACACGACTTCGGCATGTTATGGCAAGAACGAGGTTTTCTGACCTCTCATGGTGCCAAGATCCAACATGGTCCCCTCATTCAAGCACTGTTAGAAGCAATACATCTGCCTTCCGGCATATCCGTCATGAAGTGTAAGGCACATACTAAAGTTACAGATTCTGTTTCCCAGGGTAACGACCTGGCAGACCAGACAGCAAAACATACAGCACTGACTCACACTCAGACAACGGATGTGACAAAGACAATAGGACCGACAAATTGCATGACAGTCAGGGATCCCACACTAGATGTAATCGATATTCAGGCACATGCTACTCCAGATGAAATAAAGAAATGGACTGAACTAGGAGGGATCCAGACAGATCAAGGTTGGATGACGAAGGGAAAATCTACATGGTTTCTCCCTGATTCTATGGTCCAAGTCATGGTTAATACAGCACATAGTCCAGCACACCTAGGAGAAAAAGCGATGTTAGACAGTTTACAAAATCTTTGGAGCAATAAACACTTACGAGCAGCAGCAAAACAGAAAGTGCGTACTTGCATGATCTGTTGTCAGTTCAATCCAGGTAAAAGCGTCCCTGTAGAGCAAGGTGGATTTCATCCTCCCGATCACCCTTTTGAAGTCCTCCAGATGGATTATATCCAGATGGACCGTTGTCGAGGATTCAAATATGTCCTCGTAATAGTTTGTGCTCTGTCCCGTTGGACCGAAGCATACCCAGTCCCAGATTACACTGCTCCGACCACTGCCAAGCAGTTGGTTCGTGAATTCTTCCCACGGTACGGCTTGCCTCGTGTCGTGTATTCAGATAACGGTCAGCCATTCTCATCCGAATTAATGAAGGAAGTTTCTTTATTGCTAGGATACCAGTGGAAATTCCATTGTGTCCGACATCCCGAAGCCGCAGGCCTTGTAGAAAGGCATAATCAGACATTAAAGGCCCGTCTTGCAAAAATATGTAAAGAGAAAGGGGTCGACTGGATAGTCGCCCTGCCAGTGGCACTGTTCTATATGAGGATGGTTGCCCACTCGAGATCAGGACTATCCCCGTACGAAGTGGTCTTTGGTAGACCACCGAATATGTGGGGGACGCCCATTCCAAAGAAAATTACTGATGTTGATTGTAATATGTTGACAGATTACCTTGCCTCCTTGATGTCTGCACTCCAATCATGTCGTTCACAGGTTGCTGCAGCCTTCCCTGACAACACTGATGTAAAGCCACATGATGTCCGTCCAGGTGATCTGATCCTCATAAGGAACTTCGATCGGAAAAGTCCGTTGGAGCCCCGCTGGAAATCGCCGAAGACCGTTCTACTTACTACAAGGACAGCGGTGAAAGTAGAGGGCAGGAAGGGTTGGGTCCACATGAGCCATGTTAAACTGTGTAATGAACTGAAATCCGACCCAGGCTCATCCACCCCTTCCAAAGACTGTATCGAGCCCAGTGACTTTAAAACTTCCGAACGAGAGAAAACTCCCCAAGAGGAGTACAGACTTAAGCTCCGATCTAGCAAGTCAGACAGTTTAATTGTTTAAGTCCTCCCCTAGGTGAATCGGTTAAATAGTTTCTGACATGTATCCCCTAGATCGCGATAGAGAGAGAGAGAGAGAATTCAAGAAACGTACATACTGCAAATCACTGCGTAGTCACTGTATAGTGACATTGTTAATAATGTTTTTTCTAAGTCTTCTGATAATAGTTGCAAGTATACTTCTCCCTATCTATTACCCTATTTTCAAGCGTGAACAATCTGCTTACAATGTCTCTGCTGAACACACTTTTAGTGAGTTACCTCCACATGAACTGTCCTACAGACTTGCGCTGCGCAACAACACATTCATTAGTATGCTACATCATTCCCATCAGACTAACAATGCTACAGACTGCTGGATATGTGGCCGACTCCCTCCCTACCAGAATTACAAGGGAGCTCTGCCCCTCTTTCCGTACCCGTTCACTCACAATGGCTCCTGTGGTGCATGGTTTAAAATAATTAATTCCTTAGATCCTGATATTGCTGTTTTCGACGGGGGCTGGGTTTGGGGAAACTTGAACTTGGTCCTACTCGACGTCTGTTACCCTGATAAGGAGGGACTCCCCACTAGAATAGGAACTGATCTAGAAAATGAAGTATACGGATTAGGTAATTATACAATTAGCCTTATGATTCTCACTGTTGAATCCGAAGCCGCACCAGTTCTACCCGTTATGTCAGTATTACCAGTCACTGGTGAATTATGTATCAGGAAGAAAGGTTCAGCACACTTAGGTCATAGCAAATGCACTACTGTGGTCGAATTCAGTGATCATGGTAAATCGTCCTTTAAAGCTATCCGTCATTCCTATTTTGTTTGTGGTCATACCGCATACATACGCCTACCTCCAGATTGGGATGGTACCTGTTACATTGCATTCCTTCTGCCACCTGTTTTTCTAGCTCCTCCTGATTACCACAGAAATGCAAATCTAGTAAAAAATAGACTCAGAAGAGATATCCCACTTGTCGACTACACAGAAACGGCATGGGAACAGTACACCGATTTTAATAAAGGATTCTTTTTCTTTTTAGGCCCTGTCCAAAATAGTAAACTAATACGCAGATTAACTAGAACACTTGAAGCAGTAGTGAATGAAACTGCCTCCGCCCTAGGTAACTTAACCGAAGAGCAGTCCGCCATGCGGGTTGTTGTCCTTCAGAATCGTCTTGTTATTGACGTCATCTTGGCAGATAGAGGCGGAGCCTGTAAGGTCATCGGGTCAAGTTGCTGTGTTTTCATTCCACAAAACGCACCATCTGTATATCAAGCTATTACACGTCTCCATAAAATTGCAAATCAGATACATCAGAATCCAGGCACCTGGACTTGGTCCGGTTGGTTCTGGACAACGTTAACAGCTTGGGGATGGAAGATCCTATCCTTCCTAGGCATTGGCCTAGTCCTAGTATTCAGTTGCTGCCTGTGCCTGCAGTGCGGGCCAGCGATTTGTGGACTGTGTGCCACATCTTGTATTGAACATTCCAGTTTTCTCTCACAACGTAAAAGAAAGAAAGAAGAGCAAATGATGTTACAAGAACAAACTGATCGGTTCATGAGGATCGATATATCATGAAGGGTCCGTAGGGAACAAGGAGGGAATGAGGAAATATAAATTTTATGGTCAAGTTGTGTTCCCTAGCGCGTACCCCACCGTCTCCATGTACCAGCTTAAAGTGCATGTGACTTCCCTCCTGTGCCAGCTATGAAGACGCAAATACATTTGCGTCCAACGTTAACATGTCCTCTTTCAGACCCACCTTGAATGGATTAATTAGTCCGTTCCTAAGTATGCTATGCCAACGTCTTTTTGTAATGTACTTTACATGTTTTTCTGCTCTGGCAAAGTAGGCCCTGAATTTCTGTCATCGAGCCATTTTTCTGGCTTCTGACTCTGAAAGCCTCAGCCCAGGCTGCCTCTGTACCCGTGAACTCTGACTTACTTCCAGCGCGGCCCACCGCGCTCAGCTCAGCCTGCTGCCTGCCAAGACTGACTATAACCTTCGAGTTATCTGTTCCGCTCCTCGAAAATACATTCCTGCCTACTAGCTTCAGTAAACATCCCCCTCAGCTACAGGGCCAGAGGGCCGACCTGTCTCCGTGCAAGTAATTCATAGCCTCTGTTACCATGCTCCCATGGAAGGCCCCATGCCCCCACGCTTCTCATGCAGACACTTAGGCGCTTATACACGCATCCATAGTCAGTATAGAATAGCTTCTGCCCCAGAGAACTTTCCGTCCAGATAATATGGTTCCCAAACATCAGATATCAGATATGATAGAAGTACAGGTTGATCTGACATGCCAGACTTCTGTCTCTTTCCGTCAGTGTAAATGTCAAGTCCCCTGCACCCTCCAGTTTCACGTCAATCACACGTCATGCAGCTGCGCGCGCATCCAAGCTTCCGATTTCTGCTGACATTGCAACATTTCTGTTTAGTGACACCTACCTGTGACGTTTCTAGCACACACCTCCAGTTCACGCCTAGTCCACGCCTTCTGATTACGTACTAGTAACACGTGGATACTGTTATCTTGTCTTCTCTCAGCTGTTACGCCTACTGTACTGTTTTCTATGACATGAATTAAGTATATAAGCTATGTACTGTCAATAAAATGTGGCGCGCGCTCTATCCCTTCTTCCACCCCTGTGGTGGGAAGAACATGATATTCTGGTCTGGACCATTCCTTTTTGAGGAATAAAACCCCTAAGAACTCTAACACCACGGACTCTGATTCTTTCTTTCCGATTTGAGTTATTATTGATCGATTACTTACCTGCATAGAAATTAAGACGGTAAATTATATATTTACATCACAGAGACAATATATATGAGAATTGCAGATAAGAAATCTGTAATCTGCTTAATGCCAACACTGCATGAATGTTCTATATTCAATGAAGAAATGTTCAATTTGAAAAATGAAGATGTTATAAAATTGGAAGCTATTGTTAAAATAGAACATGGAGGAATCACTTTTATTTTGACCGAAAAGTTGAAGAGGAAATTGGAATCTTTAGAGATATTGATAAGTAAAACTGCTGGTTTAGGAAAGAATTTATATGCATGTGTAAACTGTAGGGTAATTTTACGATGTAATTTGCATGTGGAAAAAGGTTTAGTAAATGTAGCAATGGGTAAAATTGTTGATTAAGTTAATTATGTAAATAAAGATAGTATAGAATTTTTGAAAATCAAATTTGATGAAATTGAAGAAGTACAACAATTTAGTCGTTGTTCAGCTCGGTTTTTGCTTGTAAAAGATTAGTATGTTCGCAGAAAACAGTTTCCTATTTATTTGGCATATGCAGTGACCATTCATAAATCTCAAGGTTTAAGTGTAGATAGTGCTTTAGTGAGCATTGAAAGTACTGTGTTTAAAGAGGGTATAGCATGTGTTGCTATGTCTAGAGTGAGAACTTTATCTGGATTGTACTTGATTGATTTTGATGAGACAAAGATTAGTGCGGATGCAAGTTGTGTGAAAGAGTATAATAGGTTAAGAAGAGAATATGCACCCAATTTAGGTCAATTTCCAGTATTTGAATACGTGTGGTAGGTAGAAAAAGAAGATTTGAGAATATCTGTAGTGAAGCTGTGTAGAAAGAAAAAAACCAAGGTGAAGTTGTAATTGGAGGCAAAAAGAAAAAGGACAGTGTTGAAGAGAATGTTGGTTATCAGTTTGAAAATAGTTCTGGTGTCAACTGCTATGCCAATGTAGTTGTTAATGTTGTTTTTTTCTTTAAAGTTTGCAACAATAAATTGTTGAAAATCGGAAAGAAAGATACTGTTCGTTGTTGTATTCTGTTTATGAGAAATCTAGTAGTGATAACAGTAAAATACAAAGTGTTTCTGATATTCGAAATGTTTTGGATATATGTTCTGGTTCTACTCAATTTACGCAGAATATTCAGCAAGATTGTCAGGAATTTCTAATGTATATGCTTGTTGTATTGGAAGATGAAGGTATAGATATTGAATACCTTTTTGGCCTTTCTTATAAATGGCAACATGACTGTGAAAAATGTTTGTTTACATGCAGCAGTAACATTGACACTGAAAGATTCATATATTTGACTTTCCCTGACTGTGAATTAGTGTCTTTTAACAATCGTTTTAGAGGAGCAAGTCAAAACATGGAGTGTAGCCAATGTAAATCAGAAATGTCATCAACATTATTTATACAAAGATATGGACAGTATGTAGTTTTAATGCTGCAACTTTGTAGAGCTGAAGGAAGAAAATTGGAAACTTTAATTAAACATTTTGTAGCTACTAAAGTATCAATATCAGGAAGAATTTTTGTAGCTGTTGCAGTTATTTTTCATGATGGACCTTCTACAAGATCTGGACATTACACTGTTTATTTAAAATGCCTGAAAGGTTGGATACATTATAATGATAGTCAATTGGTTTTTAAACAATGTTTGCCTAAAGAGTTACCAAATTCCTACCTAATATTTTTAAAGCAAAAATTTTAAGAACAAAATGTGGCCTTTCAGGATTACTGCTGTTAAGGTAGGTTGGAATGGTGTTGTAGAGTATTTTGTAAGTGAGGGTGAGGAGCTTGAAGGTGATCCTCTTGTCGACGTGGAGCCAGTGTAGGTCTCCCAGGTGGTGGGGGATGAGGCTGTGGCAGGGGACACTGATGATCAGTTGGGCAGAGGGTTTTTGGACTCGTTGGACTTATTGTAGGTGTTTGTCCGAGTTGAGATTTAGAGAGTTGATCCTTATGCATTTGGTTACATCTTTCTTGGTGTGTGGCTCCATGGTGAGGGAGATGATGAGTTGGGTGTTATTGCTTTAGCAGATAATGTTGAGGTTGTGATGGTAGGCCACTTTTGTAAGGGTGCCATGTAGATGTTGAAAAGCGTCAAGTTAAGGGATGAGCCCTGGGGGACGTTGCAAATGATGTCTGTGGTTTTGGATCGGAAAGATGGAAGACATATGCTGAGGATTGCTTTTGAGGAACTCCTTTACTAAGAATTTGAGATATACTATTTGGCAATGAGGAATAGTATATACAACTATTAAGGACTATTTGTTGTATATTTTCTCAGCATATATCTAAAAGTAACTTTGTTTACAGTATATGAAAATTAATGATAATGTTTTGGTATTTTAAGATTCTTTGAGATATCTCATAGTTACGTAAGAACTTGCTGTTTGAAAAAAACATTTAACATATGCTTTATTTAAATTTTTTCGATTCTTATTGGGAATGTTGAATGTTTTTTTAAGATAATCTTATTGATTGTCTTTTTTTTGCCCGCTGTTATGTGATGAGTACTATTGAACTCACTATTTCTAGTGAAATTCAATATATTCTGAGAACAGGAAAAAAGGCAAATGAAATGCTTTACAAACTATTTGGTGTTGTAAAGGATATATTGTAACTGTATTTTTTTGTCTTCCACAGATTCTAATTTTAAAATATATAATTTTATTATCATTTATTATGTTTAAGATAAGCATAAATAACTGTTAAGAATGGCCAATGAAGTGTGCTTCTACAGAGGTGAAATAACAAAACATGGATGGAGTACATAAGTACCAGGGTGATCCCTTTCTTGAGAAGTTGGCAACCACAAATAGGTCACAGTTGCATTGTAACATGGAAACTTTTTGACTTCTATCCCAAAGAACGATCCACACCACATGTGAGTACTAGGACTAACAGTTTACTACCCCCGGGTCCTGCTAGTTTGCTCAATATCAAACCGTTGATAACTCATGGCAGATATGCTTCACTGTCTCCACTTGATGAAAATGATTGACGTAGTGTTGCTAGAAATGTATCTATCCCAGGGGCTGTCAGGGGTAACATTAAAGATGTGAAAGGTTTAGCGACCCTACCACCCTTATTTAGCCCAGGGTCTAGTGTTGATTCCAACTTGTGTCCCCCTGTAGTTAACATATGCTCTGTCTCATCGGTTAACTTACCTAGCCCGATTATGATCATAAACGAACATTCGCAGGCTATGTTATACACTAAGGTTGCAGGCTGGAATATAGCGGGGCTTGAGCCTAGATTGTGTTTATCTGATTGGGTGGAATTTATAGACAAAGGCAATGTCTGGTCCTTTCAGGAAACCTGGGTGGAAGCGCCTGTATTTCGAGTTGGTTTCCAGAATTTCCATAAGCCAGCATTAAAAGGCCATAGAGGGCGCCCAGTAGGCGGTCTGACAACATGGGTCTTCCAATCTGAAGGCGTAACGGTTGAGGAAGTCACAATAGATAGCCCAGATGTAATAATTATTAGGATCCGGTTGACCAAGGGTCTTAACATCTTGCTTGTTAATATCTATGCTAGGGGTCTCCAGAGAGGGAAAGTTTCCCCAACTTTTACAATTTTGGATGACTTCCTCTCTAAAGTATCAGATGTGGGGTATAAGATTGTGGTGGGAGACTTCAACACTTGTTTTGAGCCATTGGGTAATGAGGACAGCATACTTACTGAGGTAGAAGATATGTTGTGGGGAATCCCCCAGTTACAACTGTTACCCATAAAAAAGTGGTTACAATCGGCTATGTACATTAAAGGAATGTGCCTAAATCTAGGATCAAGGGCAGCAAATGGTAGGGTGAAATCTGACAGGATGGGCAGGCATACCTTCAACAACGGCAGACACAGTAGCCGTATTATTTACATCTTGATTGACGTGAAGCTGTGGTCTGCCGTTGTTGATATGGAAGTTGTGGCCAGACCTGAAAGCGATCACGACCCGCTAGGGTTGGCCTTACGGTATCATAGTTTCCAGGGGCTCCTGTGTGATGACCTGAATGCTGTCCAAGCTCAGGTATGTTTAAAAAATGATATGAGAAGGGTAAGGTGGCCTAAGGTCGCTGTTGATGAAGTAGCCAGAACAGAGATAATATGGCTGAGATACCCGCCACCCCCTCTCAACACAATCCCCAAGGATGGGAAACCGGAAACGGTTCTGAACTTTTGGAAGGCGGGAGGGAGTGACCCTCCCGGCCGTATTTATTAAAATATGAAACAAAATCAAAACATTAAAATAACAGTTTCATATTATGTACAATTTCATTTCCACATTACGATGTTTGGCTAACCTTAACAGATCTCTAATACAAAGGTTCTCCTAGCCGAACTAACATCCTACAAAAACATTTGACTTGAAATTGTACATCCTAACGTTAAGGGCCAACGGCAAGGTCGTAACCGGTGTCAGATCCCTAAACCAGAAATACCACCCTCACTTGTGAGAGGACCAACCGCACAGAGGCGTACCTCAAGTGCATCTACCAATTTCCCTTGGACTTGACGGGGGCCCCAATGAACTCGACGCCATTTAACGGTCGTCCGAGGACTCGTGTGAGGTGTCTAAGAGGTAGCGTAAACCCCCTCCCGAACCCCACACAACTTACCCATCTGCCGTCGCAGATGTCCTGGCCCCGGGAAATTCCCCAGGAGGGCCCGTAGCCCCTCCTATCCAGGAAGGGGCCTTGACCACCTTTCCTTTCCTTCCGGCGGCCTATCCTTAGACGGGACCGCCTCCCCGTTGAGGGGCCAATGGCCACCTCCCCCGAGCGCTCCCATCCGTAATGGGTGACGCCCCCCCATAGGGATCTTCCAATTACTGCTCACCGATCATGACCTTACCGCCACAGGCCGGATAGTTGACCGGCTATCCGGACCCCCCACAACCACTCCTGCCTAAAGGTCATGTTATAAACTCTTTAACCAAGCTATGAGGTCTCCTATGAGTAACTCATTCCCCACCCGGGACAAATGAACACCATCCCCCAAATACATACTGTCCCCTTTGATACAACCATGCGAAACAGAATGCAGTGTACTTGAACGAAACAATCTACTCACTTTGTTATTTATTTTCCTTACTGAATGATTCAGAGCAGAAACCGAAATAGCCCCCCGCCACACTTTTCGTGGGATCATATGGGACCATGCAATTGTGCACCCTGGAACTCTTCTTGCCAACCAACTTACTGTGGAAAGCATTGCCTCAAGAAGAAGTCGTCTACCAGTGGCCACCAAATCGTTGCCCCCCAGATGGACTATGATTATAGACGGCGGTGACCTTGTCCGCCCTAACAAACCCTCGAAAAAGGATTGAAACTGGTCAATACAGAGCCCGCCCTTTCCGTAGAAGGACACACTGTACCCGTATTCCCCAGCCACGTGAATCATGTCACCTGCTTTGAATACGTCCGCGGCACGCCTCACGTATGAGTGGCCCACGACCCACACCTCCTTTTTCACAGCCGGTGATGTCTGACCGCTGGTCCCCAGGTGTCGGGTCGACTGCACAGTCCGCCCCGCCTCGTAGGCTTGCGCAACTGAAAACCAAACAAAAACAAGAAGCGTGAGTACATCATTACAGCTTCATAACATGTGCAACCGCACATACCTTTTATAACAGTTCGAGGACCAACGCCCCACACGTTTTACTTCTTCTACACTCAGACCCCTGGCTGTAGCCTCTGTAGCAGCCCCTATCCGAAAGGAATGGGTCCCAAACTGGCCGGGGTTCAAGCCCGCGGCCGAAATCGACATCGCAAGCACCCGCTGGCACTGAAACCTCGTCAGTGGGGTGGCGTCAGCGTGTCTCAAAAAGGCCCCCCCCCATGATGCCACCCTTTGCGCTAAATATTCCTCTACGCAAACCACAGGGCACATGGAAGACCCGGGAATCCTTTGTATGATTATGCAGTCCCCAATCGCACCCTGATCGGTTTTGGACCTGACAAACGAGACAGTCATCGTCTCCCCCTTGACCTGAATGTGCTCTCGGCACAGTCCCCCCATCGTATCCTGCTTGTTCTTCGCCACTAGTTCGCTTACCCGCATAGCCCCATGGAATGCTAGCGCAAAAGCGGCTCGGAATAACACTGTTTCATACTGTGATGAACACGTTGCAGGGAGTACGGATAATAACAGGGCCAACCTATCCAGACCTATCGGGTGCCTCTCATCTGCTCTGCGACCCTCAAGGCGTTGCCACCCACGTAGCGCTTTCTGCACCACGAAAGACGCTGTCGGGTCCTGGATCCCATGAGCCCGTGCCATAAAGGAAATGGCGGCCCGATGCCTCTGGGCCGTAGCTACTGATTTGCCTGCCTGATGTAAAGACAGCAAAAATTTTACGACAAGCTCCTCCTGGCCCCAAAGCTCCCCCCTAGCAGAACCCAAAAAGGACCAATAGGAACGGAACGCCCCTTCGTATGCCTTCCTTGTCCTGGGTGCTAAACTCTCTCCCATGAGGCTTTGTAGTTCGGGGCACCGAGAGACCAGAGAGCTTCGGGAAAGGGTGCTGCCACCGGGTCCGCTGTGGGCAGAAAACCCCAAAAGGCCTGCATACGGAAACGAGAAAGCGCATCAGCCGCTTGGTTCAGTACCCCCGGGACATGTCTTGCCCTAAAGAGCACATTCAACTGCATGCACAATAACACAATTTCTTTAAGCAGTCTCAGCATCCATTTGCAACGTGCTGCCTGACTATTGATACTCTCAACCACGGTCATGTTGTCAGACCAAAACACCACAGAATGATCCCGGAACCCCTCAGGCCAAGTTTTCAGGGCCACCAAAATAGGGAAAAGTTTGAGAAAAGCAATGTTCCTCGTCAATCCGCACTCGTGCCACCATGACGGCCATTTTTGAGCCGACCATTGTGGGCCGAATATGGCACCAAAACCTATACTCCCCGCCGAATCTGTCCACAGCCCCAGCTCCTCAGAGGACACCGCCGGTTTGTTCCAGACAATTCGACCATTGAAATCCGCCAGAAATGCCAACCAAATGCGCATGTCCTGGCGAACCTCTGCCGAGAGTCTCGTGCGGTGATGACCCTCCTTCAGGCCGACCATGGCCTGTGCAATCGAGCGGGAAAAGGGGCGGGCCATCGGCATTACTCTCAGGGCAAAATTCAACTGGCCCACCACTTGTTGCAATTGATGCAGTTTTACCTTAGTCTCACTAAAACCTTTTCTCTTGGTAATCGAAAACAACCCTCTACCGAGTCGAGCTCGATCCCCAGAAACTCGAGGGAAGTCGAGGGACCCACGGTCTTACCTGGCGCCAATGGCACACCAAATTGGTTCATTAAGACACAAAATTCATTGAAAGCCTGTCCACATTCTGGATCCCCGGCTGCCCCCAGGAACAGAAAGTCATCGAGATAATGCATAACATGTTGAAAAACCCGTCTTCTTTGTGAAGACCCATTGCAGAAAACAACTGAACTTTTCAAAATAGGCACAAGATATAGAACATCCCATTGGCATACATCTGTCCATGTAATAGCGACCCTGAAACCTGAAACCAAGGAGACGCTGATCGTCTGGGTGTACCGGGAGCAACCGGAACGCTGACTCGATGTCTGATTTTGCCATCAGCGCCCCGGGCCCCAGGCGATTCAACATGGCGACGGCCTCATCGAAAGATGCGTACCGCACCGAACACACTTCCGGGTCTATCGCATCATTCACGGAAAGACCACGTGGGGCTGACAAGTTATGTATCAGCCGAAACTCACCCGGGTCCTTCTTGGGGACCACCCCTAGAGGGGAACAAACAAGGTTAGCAACCGGTGGCAAATCAAATGGACCGGCGACACAACCTCGAGTCACCTCCTTCCCAATCTTTACCTGTACCACAGCCGTATGCTGCAAGACCGATAGTTGATTCTTACAGTTTGCTACACCCTGAAAATCCCCCACTGGGATGCGGAAACCATATGAAAACCTGTTTCGCAACACCCCAGCGGAAGCATGATCCGGGTATTCGCTGAGCCAAGGAATCATTGCCATGGTATCAATCGGAGTAGGTAAAGGCGCCCCTCGGACTATTTCAGACCTGTTTGGCGCTCCCCTTACCACCGTTATCACCCGTTTTGGCTCTGCACATGGACTCAGGATGGGATGGCTGCCCACACCCCCCACATTCATGTCTGAACTTGCATGACCCCTGGGGCCTCGTACATTTACCTCTGTTAAAATTCCAACAAACCCCCCTTTTACCTGCATTGCCACTCGGCTTCGAGTGGTACTCGTTACCTGCACCCGTCCGAAAGGGTGTCCCAGAGTATTGGCGGGAAGATTCACCCCCGCTACTCCCTGACAATGGCACTTTTAACATTCCTGTACTCTCCATTTTTTGCCATGACACGGAGTCGTAACAATCCCAAGTCAGAACTGGGTCGTGTTCCTTAGCTTTTCTAAAAATATTGTCATAGCAGAACCACTGATTGCCCCCATACGCTACGGAATACTCCATGATACGTGATTGATAAATAGGCAACTCGGTCAGCAACTCAGGCCTGCGCTCGCCCATGATGGAGGTAAAAATGCCCCACGCTCTGCCCCAAGTACCAATGTTTTCGTCAACCTTAAAGGCGGCCATTTTTGCGCGCCAAACACTCGGATGCATGAGCTCCTTTTGGCTCTTAACATGCTCCATCTCGTAATGGTCAGTAAGCAAAGAAAAAATGTTAACATACTTATTCGCCCAAATCTTTTCCTTAATTTCCAGTGGAACATGCTGAGCCACCTTCTCCCTTCGTGAAGGTACAGACCCCTCCCCCGCGATCGGCAATGGCCGCTTACCTGAACCAGAAGCTGCATTTGCCGCCGAACCTGGGCCTGTTGCATTTTCCGCCGCCGGAACCGGCGGGGTAACAGAAGATGGTGCCTTCACAGCCTCCCTAGATTCCCGCAGTTGTCTCATTACTGCCCGGGCGTCGTCAGCCGTGGTGCCCTCGCTATCTTTTCCCAACCACGCTGCCAATTGTGCCGCTAACTCGGGAGGCATATCTTCCCCGGTCACGGGGGTGACCACCACGGGGATCGGATTCCCCTCCTTCGACACCGGGGTTGGCTCCTCAAGTGGGGTATCGGGAACCGGGGTTTCCCCCCCCAAGCGCCCCCCTTCTGGACCTCTTGCTTCTCCCACCGGGGACTACTCCCGGCAAAGGCCGTTTCGGTCCTCCCTCCCCGTTCTTAGCCGCCATCTGCTTCTTCAAATCGGCTACCTCCTTCATGAGCATGCGGAGCATCTGATCGGTACCGACCCGCTTTCCGACTTTCTTGGGCATTCTCAGACGGGATATCTGTAAGACAAAAAGAAAGATTACAACGCTCAAAATTGGCTCTTCGTTCCGTCTCGAGCTCACGTGCAGCGGGGAGGTGCAGCTTCAGAGCACAGGAACAAGAGGATGCTTTCTTGGCTTGTTGCTCCTTTTATCCGTCTTCAGGGCGGGCGTCAACCCGCCCCCGCCTGCCTCCGAGGGCGTGGCCGGGCGCGTCAGTGTCTAGGACAACCCACTCCAGGGCGGGGAAAGGCGCGCCCCGGCTACGCCGCTTCGGGCATACCAGCCGAGACTCGCCTCCCGCCCAAGATGGCTTCCCGGGGGGATCGTGGTACTCCACCATACGTTCGGGGGGACCGAATGGTCGCCCCTTTCCAGACTCCTAGTTTCTCAAACACTGGAAGTACTAAAGAATTGTGGGTCACAGGACTTGATTAATGCTAAAATTCCAAGTGTCAACAGCGAACTATTTCAGGGGCTTAAAAAGATATTTACTAAGTACATATCTAATCGGGGCAGTAAAAGCACACCAAGAATTGTTTCTTGGTATGTTGAGAAGTGTAGGCAGTCCCAAAGAGAACTGTTCTTAGCAATTAAATCTAAAGCTTATGGTCAAATTTGAATCTGTAGAGCTGCTTACAAAGAAGCACAAAAAATGCTAAAAAAAATGGGATGAGGAACGCTGGAAGGCCCTGACTGAGGCATGTGGTGGTCGAAATATGCAACAGTTCTGGCACCTCCTTAAATGGGGTAAATGCCTAGATGATTGACCAAGCTCCTCTTTTGTGGACCAACAGCAATGGGTAAGCTTTTTTGAAAAACAGTTTAGGATGAATAACGATGCTGTGGCAATTTTGCCCCCTCAAATCTTGAGGAGCCGCTTATATTTACCCACTCTGAGGTCAAGTATATTATGAAATCTATTGCAAGTGGGAAAGCTCCAGGCCCTGACTGTATTCCTGCTGACCTTTTTTTGCAGGAGCAGGATCTTTGGGTGCCCTATATTACTATCTTGGCTAATGCCCTATCATCTGGTACGCAGGTCCCCGAATCTTGGTACGGGAAGAAATTTTACCGATTTATAAGAAGGGTGACTGTTCTGTCCCGTCCAATTATCGGCCGATCAGCCTAATAGATGCAGTGCAAAAAATAACTGCCCGCCTGGTCTTGGGACGCATCCAGTTATGGATTACAGAATTTGATATTCTGACACCACTGTAGGCGGGATTCCGCAGCCATGTGGGTACTATTGACCAAGCATTCCGGTTTGTGTTGCTTTACTGGAAGTCAGTTTTTATTGGAGGGGGCAAATTATATGCAGCCTTTGTAGATCTTAGGTCTGCTTTCGACCTTGTTCCGAGGGCAAAGCTGTGTGAATGTTTACTGAAATTGGGTATGCCAGTTGAACTGGTGAGGCTCTTGGTGAATCTTCATGCCCAAACATTCGCACAAGTACGCTGGGGCAAACCTGGAGAGGTGACTGAGAGATTTGCAGTGGCAAAAGGTGTAAGACAAGGGTGTGTATTGGCCCCTACTCTTTTTTCCTTATTTATTATTGGGGTCACAAATTATTTCTCCAATTATCCAACTGACGCCCCAACCCTGGCAGGGATAGAAATACCACTCCTCATGTTCGCGGACGATACGCTATTAATAGCGAAAACGAGACAGGGTCTCCAGTCAGCCCTGTCTAGGTTTGAATTGTTTTGTCATGAGCATGAGTTAAAGGTAAATGTATCCAAAACCAAGTTTATGATTTTACGTGGGAAGAACTCTGTCACAGCCAGAACAGACCTCTCTATTTACTTACTTCGGCGTAACCTTTAGTGAGAACCTTAGCTGGGTCCCGCAGATTGATCTTCTAGCTCTAAAACATGCTCAAATTGGTGGAGCTCTACTAAAAGAACATAAAAGCTCCTATACAAGGCCTATGTCTCCACCTATGAAAATCTATGGCTCGAAAATGTTACCCTCAGTGCTGTATGGTGCAGAGCTATGGGGTTTTATTAATTTAGATCCCTTAAAAGTGGCCCAAAACAAATTCCTTAGGGCGGCAGTAGGACTGCCACAATCCACACCACGTATACCGCTTCTTTATGATATAGGGTGTCAACCAGTGGAGGATACAGCAAGATATAGACCCATAGCGTTCTGGCGGCGCCTGTGGATTACGTCAGAACTTTCGCTTTATGCAAAAGCTGGTCTGGAAGTTAAGGATCTCCAGGGTTCCCCCAAGATAGGCTGGTTGAGAGACCTAAGCTCTACCCTATATGACATGGGGCTGGGGGAATTGCGGTCTAACCCGGACACAGCTACTTTCCCTACAAAAAAAGTGTTGAGAACCATGTATTGGGAGTGGATTGTTTGTAAAAGGCATTCCATAATGGCAGATGGTTCTCTTACGGCACCTTTGTGTTAATGAAGGATGCCAGCCTGCTGGAAAACTATTGGGATGTCATTACTAGGCCTATGGACCATAAGTTATTCTATCAACTTAGAGTAGGGTCACTTCCGCTTAGGGGCCTAACTACGTCTTGGAGCAATGGTGGGTTAGGCGCCGGTCCACTGTGTCTAGGGTTGGGCGAAACAGTTGATCATCTTTTTTGTCTGCCCCTTGTACAATGCACCAACACAAAAGTGGTTACGCCCAGTATGTAGAATACTGGGCACACGTTCAGCAAAAACAGCCAGTAGAATTTTAAAAACAGATACATCACCACTGGTTGTAATTGGAGTGGCAAAATTCCACTTCCTCTTTCGACTGCTGCGTAAACTGCTAGTTGGAACAGCAGTTGCTGTGTTGTGCCACTGAATGATATTGTCTTTTTAAACTGGTTTTTAACTGGATTTTTATCATGTAATGAAGTCTGATGTCTGTGATTTAATACTATTCTTAGCTTGTTCTTAATTGTATATTAACTTATTGTCTTAACATACTGCACACAGTTTTTTATCTGTACATTTTATATGTAATATTGATATATTATTGGTTTTGTAGCATGTTGTGTAGCATGTCTTTTATGATGAAATATCGAATAAAGACTTCCTTGACTGACTGACTGACATAAGTGTTCAAAGATGGTTTGTATCTTTTATATACATTTGAAAAACTTAAAATATTAATATACTGAGTGTACCAGTATTCTTTGCATTTTACTACAACACATCTACTACTTTGGACCAGGTAAAGTGAATAGACATATGGTTCTTTTTTTAGTACTGTATTTTATAATAACAGCCTGGGTTTTTTTCCTATAGTGATAAGGAGTGACTGGTTTGATAATTTAAGAAACTTTAAAAACTGAACATTCATATGAATAATTATATTTATAAAATGTTATAAAGTAGTTGAGAATGGTATTTGTGTAATATTTTCGAAAGGGCAAATTAGTTGATAAAGCTAGTTTTGTGTTCTGTATTAGGAAAAATGATACAAAACTGTTTATGTTTATGTTTTTGTACAAGACCTACAACATAACAAATTCACTATAGAAAATCAACAAAACAATATGGTAGACGATTTCGAAATTAGTAAGTGTTGTAGAAGAGCTGAACATACTTTTTACAAGCAGCGACAATGAAGAGGAAGAAATTAATGCTGGAGATATCAGCTGTGATTTTCTAGATGAAACCTTGGATGATGCTTTTGTGGTGGCATTAGATGACATTGAGATTCATCAGATGACTTTTGAAATTGATAACCAGGAAAATGAAATACCTGATGAAATTATTTTAGAAACTCTAATAAATTAGGAAATGTTACAAGACTAAATGTAATATTATAATAATAATAATGTTTTGAGATGCTCTGCTTGCAGAATTGCAATCATTCAGCTACTACCCAAGTACTCACGGTGCAATGTGGGCCTTAGGGCATGGACTGCTTCAAACCCCTATAAACTATGCATGTACTGTTCTATGCACCGTTAAACTTTTGTTTTTATACCTTTTATTCCCCAGTGTGTATCCTTACACTTCCAGCAAACACTCTGTGATTATTGATTCAGTATTGTACTAAGCTATTCAGCGGAATGTCGTTATCTATACACGGTTCTAAAAGTGAAACTGCTATACATTCAGCCAGACACTTTCCTTGCAGAATTGTAATAATTCAGCCAGCACCCAAGTAGTCATGGTGCAAAGTGTGCCTCAGGGCATGGACTGCTTCAAACCCCTATAGACTATGCATGCACTATTCTATGCCCCGGCAAACTTGTGTTTTATACCTTCAATTCCCCAGCATCTATCCTTACACTTTTAGCAAATACTCTGTGATTGTTGATTCAGTATTGTACTAAGGTATTCAGCAAAATGTCCTTATCTATGCACTGTGCTTCAAATGAAGCTCTTATAAAGTCAGTAATGTATTCTCTTTGCAGAAGTGTAATCATGCAGTCAGTATCTAAGTAATTATGGAGCAAAGTAGACCTTAGGCCATGGACTGCTTTAAACCCCTATAGACTATATTTGCAGTCTTCTATGCACCTGCAAACTTGTCTTTTATATCTTCTATTCCCCAGTCTGTATCCTTATACTTCCAGGAAACACTATCACAAGAATCCATTCACTACATTAAAACACTAATCTGCAGATGTACAATAAGTCTTACATCCCCAGAGATATGCTAGTTATTGTATACTGTGTTATCACCACCATGGATGCACTGTATTTACAATGTGGTGCACTATGGGGCAAAATGGCACAGATATGTGATATAGCTGTGCTGTGAAGGAGGTGCATTGCTTGACTTGTGTTGCAGGCGTAATGCAGCAATGCTCTTGGGGCCCTATGCTCGCAATGCTGTGTCAATCCTTACACCTGGTTCAAGCAGGTGCAGGGTTTTGACGCAGCATAAGCCTAGAGGTGACTGAATGAAATCTTATAGATTTCACTCTGTCACTTTTAGGAGGCGATCCTTCAACAGAACACCCCCCCTCTCTGTGCAGTAAAGCCTCCTTCTGGCGCAGGGCTTTACAATGTCATGCACATTCCAGATGCGTCTTATTGTAAATACCACACACCATGGCACATCTTTTTACCACTGCCGCGTCACAAAAGTGAGGCAACGGCTGTGTAAAAGAGGCACAAGGGGGTTGTAAATCCACCCTTAACACATACAAATTCATCCAGTCAGTTTCCCCAGCGCTGCAAATTGAAGCATAGACTTGTAACATATTTATGTGAATATGTTACATTCAAGCGCTTCGGAGGTACTACAGTATACTATAGGTAAACACCTTATAGATTTATGCTGTAGCACTTCTTTACGGTTCTCCACTTTCACATTCACCATACACTAGTAATGTATTTATTCATTCATTTATGAACTACACATTCATTCTGACAAACTTTTACACACTAACATAGAAATATAGTTCTTTCTTTGACCAGTGAAGGTAGTTCTAAAAAGAACAGTTTTTTTCGTGTTTTTAGTTTTCTATTTTTTTGGGCATTTTTTAAACAAGTTTTTTTTTTTTACCAACAAAAATTGAACTGGAACCCAAAAAGTGTCCAACAGAATAAAAACTATGAAAAAAAATACTAATGTCGAGGACAGAGATGCTCCTGCTTCTTGCGTTTTATCAGGTGGATACACTGTTCCCCATAACACAAAAGTTCATTGCAATAAATGCATAGAATTTTAACTTCACTGAAATCAGGATCAATCTGTGGGTGTGGACTGCTTGCTGAAGATGCTGCTGCGGCAGTCAATGTGCTTGGTGCAGCAGCAGGTGGATTCTCCTGTAACCTCTGTGTTGCCGCTCGAGCAAAGTTGTTGGGGTGCAGGTTCTTTACATGTCGCACCATACTCGCTGTGCCAAAGGAGTATTTTTTGGATGGACCACCCCTTGAAAGAGTTGTTTGGCAAATTTTACAGGTTTCTAACGGAGCATTAATCTTTTTTTGCCCTTCATAAAAAGTAAAAAACTTCCAAATTAGAGCTTCTTTCTTATTCTTTGGAGGCTCTTCAGGAATGAAATCTCCTTCTGAAGAATGGCTGGAAGATGAGTCCATTGCTGGTATTATGGTGATCTTCCTTCTATTTGACAGGATTCTCAGAAGAGATGGTTCTTCTTAGAAAGTTAAAGTAGAATGAATAAAATGGGAGGGGTCTTACAACAGTTGGATTAGAAAGTGTTATGAACTAATAAAATCTCTTCTTTTAAAGTCAGTCAGTCAGTCAGTCAAAACTCTTTATTTCGATTAATTAAAATCATAAAAGAAGCAGCAATACATACATACAAAGTAGATAAAAATATATATACAATTAAAATTAGCAGGCATGTATTTACAGGCATTCATATATATACACTATTTATATTACATAGTTCATGAAAAAACAGTTAGTACAAAATGTCTCCAAAATGGCCTAGAAACTACTATTAAAATGCGATAAAATTTATAATATCATCAGTTCCATGATTGTGGGGCAGGAATTCAATTCATACATATTGTTCTTTACTCTTGCTGCAGCCACCAAAAAACTTGCTACACTAAAGATGACCCGCACACTGTTCAACAGTTGCAAATGTAACAGTGCAGGCCTCACCTGTAGAAACCCCGCTTCTCTTAATATAGGCAACAAAAAAGTATTACGTGCCTCAGAAAATTTTTCACAAAACCTAATTAGGTGGAGGGTGTCTTGTGTCGAGAAGTTATCGCATGAATATGGTGGGGAATCAGCTGGTTTGCCCCATTGTTGGTGGTCTCCCAGGACGAAATGAATTAGATTGAATCTGAACCTTATCAACAAGAAGCGATGATACAGCTTTTTAACAATCTTGAGGTAGGGTTCAATAAAGGGCGGGGTCTGTAAGGCATAAATACTTCTTACTCCTGATTTTTTAAGCTCCACCTCCTCCCTATCTGCCTCTGCCATGATCCGGAAATTGTGTTTAATCCATCCCAGATCCTCTTTCTTAATTCCCTCTGGGGCTGTGAACAGTTCAGGACGTCCCAGCCTGACACACGCCACTCTAACGTATGCCAGCCATGGGATGCTGTGTGCCTTGTCGAGGGCCAAGCAGTCTTTAAGGATAAAGTGATTAAGAGTAATGTCCTCATTGAGCCATGCCTTTGCCCAACAAATCAGTGGGGCCGCTTTAAGATAGTCTGTAATATAACCCACACCTAGTTCACAATGTACCGCCAGAGTCGATGACGACTGAGGAACCACCAGCAGGGATCTAAGGAACTTGTTTTTGACTAATTGTATTTTGCCCACCAGTCCATATCCCCATATCGGTGCCCCATAAGAGGCGATTGCACAGCACTTAGTCCTGTAAATTTTGAGCATAGGTGCCAAGGGTTTGGCTCCCAGCCTTTTAGCAAAATTGTGAAGCGCTGTTGTAAATCTAGCCACTATATTGCTTTTGTGCTTCTGCTGGGGACCCTAGTTGCCTTTCTCGTCGAATAAAACCCCCAGATAAGTGAAAACTGGGACCCTAGAAACTTCCGCGCCCAGGCATTTGAAAGTTTTAACCTTCCTGATCTTCCTACGTGCCCCTACAATCATTACATGAGACTTTTTGCTTTTTACTTTTAGATCAAGGGAGTCCATAAATGCTCCAAAGTTATCCAGCAGCCTCTGTAGACCCAGACCGGTGCGAGCAATAAGTACGGCATCATCCGCGTACAGAAGGACCGGGATACTTGTTCCTCCTGCACGTGGGATGTCGGCCCCGGCCCCGGACAGAGATTTTCCAGCCTATTTATATAGATCGTGAAAAGAAGGGGGGCCAGAATACAGCCTTGTCTGACTCCCCGTCTAGAACTAAATTGGCCCGTGCACCTACCATCCTGTGTAACCCTAACAGCAGCTGCTAGGTCCTGATGGAGAGAGCTAAGAAAATAAACTAAGGAAGCATCTATGCCCATATCCAACAAAATACGCCATAATTTGGAGCGGTTCACCATATCAAAGGCTGATGATAAATCCATGAACCCAAGATATAAAAAGCCTTCTTTTGCCACCGCGTATTTATTAATCAAGAGATATAAATTAAGGCATTGGTCCATGGTGCCCCTATGCTCCCTAAAGCCGTACTGAAGGTTCTAGAGCACCCTCCTGCCATTCATCCAATCTCCCAGTTTCTGAAGGATGACTCTGCCCATGATCTTAACGGCAGAGTCTAACAAGGAGATTGGTCTATAACAGGCGGGGTCCCCTCGACTCCCCTTTTTGAAAATGGGCACAATAATAGAAGAACCCCAAGAAGGGGGACAATCCACCAGTCCTGCTGCATTAAATACATTGGTTAAGATTTGTGCCCAAAAATTTGGATACATAAGATAAAGATCAGCAGGCACCCCATCGGGGCCTGGGGCCTTATTTTTAGATGTATCACGAATTGCCCTTTCTACTTCCACCAGATCAAATTTGATGGGGGTTCTAGGACAACTAATAGTAGGAACTACTGATCTTGACTCATGGGTCTCATTGTCCCCATAAATATTCTTAAAATGCCGGAGCCAGACATCATCCGGAATAACGCAATCAGTATCTAAACTGTCGCTTTCCGTGAAGAATGGCTGCTTTATTATGGCCCAGAACTTTCTGCTATCCCTTAGCACATCAACAGCCTGTAAATTACCCCATGCCTCCTCTTTGATTTGCTGTTTCCACACGGAGATTGCCAATTTGTACTCCTTACAGAGAGAGGAAACCAAAATTCTATCCCTAGGGCTCCTCTTAAGGGCTTCAAGGAGCGCCTCATGAGCTTTTGTACAAGAGGAATCAAACCATCTCTGTGATTTCTTGCGGTGTGTCCCCCCCCCCTTGTGTAGGTTTTCAGCAATTTGTTTACAGATTGCTGAAAAGGAGGTTATCGTTCCCTTGCCCACGATGTTGCCATCCAGGCAGATACCAATATTGGACTCAGTCATGGCCACTAGTTCATTGAAAAAGGCCCCTGGGACTATTTTGTCCCACTTTAGCCGTCTGCCTTGATCTTTTGTGGAAATAGCTCGTGGTGCTTCCCTTCCTGGAGCACTGATGACAATCTTGGCACCCACATCAACTTCTAGTACAAGAGGGTTATGGTCACTAAATGGTGACATCACTACACTATAAGCCAATGTCTTAGTCAGGAGTAAAGGCAATACAAAAATATAGTCGATGACAGAATTAACTCCCCTCCCTGTGAAAGTAGGTGCATTCTCACTACCACTTTCCCTGACTGGTTCTATTAAATTCAAATTGGAAAGCAATGCCTCCAAGTCCTCACCCTGTTTACCATGTTCAAAATGGGATATCCTACCATTTGGGTGCCCATCTAAGTCGTCCCCATAGCAGTCCCATTTGCAAGGGTGTATATTAAAATCTTCCATAAGAAACATTTCTACTGAAAAAGAGTTATTAACCTTGTGGACTGACAAAAATTGTTCTAACATGTTAAAATGTTCAAGATCATCCATGGCATTATACAAATTTATCAAAATATATTGCTTATTAGGCATGGACCATTCTAAGACAAGAAAGTTATATGACTCCACATTGCATTTTCTAAATGACCCAACAAGTTTTAAGGAAACGAGGAAGAGTAAACCACCCTTAGACCTACCCACAGTCCCTCGGATCGCAGGGGTGGTGAAGCTTTGAAAACCATCTAGATAAAAACTGGAGTCTGCATCCCAAGTTTCCTGTAATGCCAAGATATCAAAATGTTTTATAAATTGCAACTAAATGGGGTCAGTACTTTTGGATATGATCCCCGCCACATTCCAACTTAAGATTTTGCATGGGACTAGATGTGAGTCTGCTGGAATAGTAGCGCCATCTCTCTCTCTGTCCCCTTACTTAGGGTTACATGGTCCAGTCAATCATTGCATTCCATCTGGAATAGGGGTGAGAACCTGTTACTAAGCTGTACCTCTCCCCTTGATTGCATGTTTATCGGGAAAGCTGGAAGTATAGTCATGGGCTCGATGTCCCCACCCTGGGATGGCCTCTGAGCAGGGCGCATCCGGTCGCTCATCCTGGCCTGGTAAGTTAGAGTACTTATATTGCTCGATCTAGTGTACGATCGCAAAAGTGGGTCTGGGTGTCTATAGACTTTGGGTGGTGGATAAAAGAACCCCAAGGGGAGGGGTCTGATTCCTTTATTTACAAGATCTGAGCCATCCCAAAATAATCTTTCCGCACAGTTCCTGTTATTAAAATTCACCACCACGCACGCCCCTGGGATGTTCTTAGGATGATGCCCCACCCATCGAACCCTTCTTACCGTAGTGATTGCACTAGCCACATTAGCTTCACCTGAGCTAAACTGGTCACACCATTGACTAGTGACGATATGGGGCGGAGCCTCTGCAGCGGTGTTGGCCCTGCGGTCTCCTGGGCCTAAATGCTCAGCCTGTTTGACGATTTGTGCCCCACCAGCGGTGCACCCTTCCAAGCGGGCAAAGCGTCTCCCACGAAGCGGGAGGGGCGAGCAGTTTTTGTTTCCCCCGGTGAAAAGGGAGCGGAGCCTCTGCAGCAGTGTTGGCCCTGTGGTCTCCTGGGCCTCAATGCTCAGCCCGTTTGACGATTTGTGCCCCACCAGCGTTGCGCCCTTCTAAGCGGGCGAAGCGTCTCCCGCGAAGCGGGAGGCGCGAGCAGTTTTTGTTTCCCCCGGTGAAAAGGGGGCGGAGCCTCTGCTGCGGTGTTGGCCCTGTGGTCTCCTGGGCCTCAATGCTCAGCCTGTTTGACGATTTGCGCCCCACCAGCGTTGCGCCTTTCTAAGCGGGCGGACCATCTCCCGCAAAGCGTGTGGCGCAAGCAGTTTTTGTTTCCCTCGGTGAAGAGGGGGTGGAGCTTCTGCAGCGGTGTTGGCCCTGCGGTCTCCTGGGCCTCAATGCTCAGCCTGTTTGACGATTTGTGCCCCACCAGAGTTGCGCCCTTCCAAGCGGGAGAAGCGTCTCGCGCGAAGCGGGAGGCGCGAGCAGTTTTTGTTTCCCCCGGTGAAAAGGGGGCGGAGCCTCTTCAGCGGTGTTGGCCCTGCGGTCTCCTGGGCCAATGCTCAGCCTGTTTGACGATTTGTGCCCCACCAGCGATGCGCCCTTCCAAGCGGGTGAAGCGTCTCCCGTGAAGCGGGAGGTGCAAGCAGTTTTTGTTTCCCCTGGTGAAAAGGGGGGAGAGCCTCTGCAGCGGTGTTGGCCCTGCGGTCTCCTGGGCCTCAATGCTCAGCCTGTTTGACGATTTGTGCCCCACCAGCGTTGTGCCCTTCCAAGAGGGTGAAGCGTCTCCCGCGAAGCGGGAGGAGCAAGCAGTTTTTGTTTCCCCCGGTGAAAAGGGGGCGGAGCCTCTGCAGCGGTGTTGGCCCTGCGGTCTCCTGGGCCTCAATGCTCAGCCTGTTTGACGATTTGTGCCCCACCAGCGTTGCGCCCTTCCAAGCGGGTGAAGCGTCTCCCGCGAAGCGGGAGGCGCAAGCAGTTTTTGTTTCCCCCGGTGAAAAGGGGGCAGAGCCTCTGCAGCGGTGTTGGCCCTGCAGTCTCCTGGGCCTCAATGCTCAGCCTGTTTGACGATTTGTGCCTCACCAGCGTTGCGCCCTTCCAAGCGGGCGAAGCGTCTCTCTTAGAAAGTCAAAGTAGAATGAATAAAATGGGAGGGGTCTTTCAACAGTTGGATTAGAAAGTGTTATGAACCAATAAAATCTCTCCTTTTAAAGTCACATTGCTTTGCGTAAACTTACGGTGCGATTACGGTGCTCTTATGCTGCGAGTACGTACGACGTACCGCCGCCATTTGTGTAATTGCTTTTCAAAGTAATATATGCTTATTAAAAGTTTTAAAAAACTATTTTCATGATTATCCCAGATAATGTCTTCCCTTAATATGTACATTAATTACATAAATATATATTTTTGAACAATTAGAAACATTTGCGTCATACGCGTACGGGGCGTCGTACATGACGTCACATAGAAGTGTAGATGGGATGCGTAACGTCAAAGCGCATTCGAATTTTAATATTTTGAAGAAAAAAATTATTCATAAAAAAAATATTTGGGGATTTAGTTTTGTAATTATTTTACATTAAAAATATGAAACATAACTTAAAAAATAAAATAAATATAAACATTTATAATATAACTGAAGGAAATTAGTATAAAAAGAAATATAATAATTAATACATTTAAAAATTATCATTTACAAAACCATTGAAATTCACTGAAAAAACCATAGGTTTCACACATGTTATAGTTAGGAATTAGCATTTAAAAAACCTTAGAAATTCACTAAAAAAACCATAGGTTTCACACCAGTTATAGTTAGGAATTAGCATTTAAAAAACCTTAGAAATTCACTGAAAAAACAATAGGTTTCAAACATGTTATAGTTAGCTGGACATTTCACTCATACAAAACCATTGAAATTCCCCTGTTATGGTTAGTTCAGCTAACTATAACTCGCGCGCCCGCAATGCACTGCTGATGACGTCACATACTACATCACTCATGACATGGTCAGTGACATCACTCATGACATCACTGATGACATCTCAAATGACATCACTGATGACATCATGCCTCCTGCAGGGAGCCATATCAATGCTGTGCACAGCTATTGGTCATGCGCAGTGGGGGTAGGCCATACGGCCATGTGGCCAGCCCAACCACAAGCAGCCAACTCCACACTTTGCACATTCTTTGGAAGTTCTTGAGAATAATTTGGCATTAGGGCCTCAACCCCATACTACACCTGAAAGCAGGCCCTGTGACAAACCCACCTGGTGGCAACTAACCTCATGTTGAATGGCAAGAGGTTGGCCACAGCACTTGGCCTGTGGCCAGGACCTGTACCCAACCCCCAGCAGGCAACCACAACTAACGTTGTGTATGGCCTTCTGTCAAGTGAAGCAGGGGTGTAGCCACAAGGCCTGGCCTGTGGCCAGGTTCTGTGATTAACCCATCCAAATTCAGTCAACCACTCGCAGTCTGCCAACCACACCCCACGCACAGCCTTTGGCTTGCAAGGTGTAGGGTTGACATTTGAGCCCCAGGACCCCATCCCCTGGGTCCCAAACATGTATATTAATGTGAAGTTGACATGCAGCCCCATCCCGAGCCTTATTAGGCCCTGGGACCCCATTGACAGGGCTAAATTCTGTTAGAAAGGGGAGGGAAGCAATGTTCCCCGCTCCACAAGCCTCATCAGGCACTGGAAACCCCATCTCCAGAGCTGTATGTATTTTAAAAGGAGAGGGGGTCATAGGACCCCCTTCCTGAGCCTTCATAGGCCCTGGGTATCCCATCTACATGAATGTGGACAGAAAACAGAGCACAAGTCTGCTGCCAGTTGGCAGGAGCATTTTTTTATCTCCCGCCGACTGGGAGCAGACTGAGTGTTCACTCCCATTTGTCGAGAGATTTAAAAAATGCTCTCGCCAGATCAGAGCAAACACACATTTCCCTGCCCACACCAGCTAGGGCAAGAAAACTACTGTGTTCCTGGGGCTGATTTTCCTGGGAAACCCTAAAGAGACCTGGCCTCAGGGGATGGGGTCCCTGGGGCCTTTAAACACTCAGGAAGGGGGACGTAATGCTCCCTTCCTTTTAAAAAAGTATGACACCCTGGGGGATGGGGCACCCGGGGCCTTTAACAGCTTAGAAAAGGGAGACATGTGGCTCCTCTCCTCTCTCTTTTAGTTTAAAATGTTGCCCTGGATGATAGCATCCCTAGAACGAATTAGGCTCTCAGAAGTAGGCTGCACACCCCTCCCTTTTATTGCCTCAACCCTGGGGAGTGGGGACCTCTCAGAAGCTCGGGTCAGTTGCTGCCTGCTTTCCCCTCGAAAATATATGTGTCATCCCCCGGGCCTTGACCCATGCTCAGGCTTTTTTTTTTTTAAAGTTTGCCACATATTCATTGATCCTCCTCTGTGACACAACCACCAGGCATAGGGGGTCAGGGTATATTTACCCTGCCCTCTTATGTAATTCTTGCAGTTTTCATTTGGATTTATGACCTTGCACAACATGGGGTTGAGCACAGGACCTGACCTGAGGCCAAGCTCTACATCTGGCACCTTGCAGGAAGCCAACAAAAGGTCATGATCAACGTGAATTTGGCCAAACCATGCATGGCCTTTAACAGAAAAGATAGAACGTGGACTTTTTGGCTTTATCAAGTCAAAGGGGAGAGCATATAAATATATATAAAGCAGATCTATTGTCTTCCCCAAAAATTAAAAACAATATTTTAATTCAAATCTATATTTCAATAATTCACACAACGCAGTATTAAATAACAGTGTTTATTACAAAAATGAATAATACAGTTTTAATAGAAATTGAAATGCACATGTCTGTGAGTATTTCTTTTAAAAATGCTTTTATGATTGCATTTGGTGGGCTGAAAATTGTTAAAAGAAAACCACAGACATGTTTTCTTTTTAAAAAAAAACAACATGTCTGTGAGTTTTTCTTTTAACATTGACTTTCCCACAGCATGCAATCATAAAAGTAACCAAAGCTCCAGCTCAGAGTGCTTTACAATAATGGTAAGTACCGTTCATCATTGACAGCAATACCTGCGAAACAAAGACTTCAGAGCCACGGTATGCAGTCTGACCTCATAGGTGAGATTGTTCCAATAGTCTTATAACCAGTCTTAGAAGCTAAGCCAGCCATTAAAGGCCTGCTCCCCAGTTAAAAGCTTTAAACTTTCACCTGGGCCTATAATGCTGGAGAAGGATTTAATGGCTGGTAACGCTGCAACAGTGGGCTCTAAGGTTATAAAATAGTCTGAGGTACCAGACTATAACAAAATAATAACATATTCAAGGGAAACAACATATTATGGGCTCGATTCCGATCCGGTAAAAAAAATCCCCCGTACGATTCGTATTCGTAGCCGTTTCCGTACGACTCGTAAACACACCGTACGACCCGTCGAGTACGATCCGGACCGGGTGATCAGGACGCTATTCGTACGGTCCGCGTCAGGTAAGGGCGATTCGTACGGAAAAGCGCTCAATCACATACACACCGTATGCCGAGTACCCCCCATGATCGCCGGGGTACGCGCCGTACCCCTGCGATCATGTGGGGTACGCGGCGTACACCCAGCGCACATGGGGTGCGCACCGTACATGGGGTACGGTGCGTACCCCATGTACGCTGGGTGTACGCCGCGTACCCCACATGATCGCAGGGGTACGGCGCGTACCCCGGCGATCATGGGGGGTACGCGGCGTCCCCGGGGGGGGGGGGCATTCTGTACTTGTTTCAGCACGAACTATGCGTTTACGGCTGTTTCCAGCTCCCGTAAAAAAAAGGGTTGCACGTTGCCTACCCGTCACGAATCGTACTTGCTGGGTCGTAAAAACCAGCCACGAACCGTAGCGATGTCAAGTACAGCGGGTTCCGAGTGAGACTCGTACGGATATTTTAGTCGTACGGAGTCCTGTATGACTCGTACGGTCTTTGGCTCCTGGTACGGATCGTACTTCGTCGTACGTACGGGGACGTGTACGGGTACGATTCGTACGGGGAAAATTGCTCCGTACGACGATTCGGAGCGCATTTTACGGGATCGGAATCGAGGCCTATGTGTTTCTTTTAACCACAATAGGTGACTCTGAACGATGCCTTTTTTGTGTTTTTCTTGAACATTTTTTTGAGTTTATTTTGAGTTTTTGACGGAAATGCAAAAACAATGACCGTATGAAAGACCTTTTTGGGTATGAAATACAGGTTAGTACACAACAAATATTTTTGGGAATTCCCCCCAATTATGAGATAATATCTCAAGATAGTATTACGTTATTTTTGGTGCACAGACATAATATCGAGTCCAAAATATCGTTTGGACATAATATCGAGTAAATAATATAGACTGGACAAAATATCGACTGGACAGAATATAGACTACAAAAATATTGTTTTTAAGGTAAGTGAAGTAATATCGACTGTATAACATATAGATAGCAAAAATATCGATTTTTTAATAATATATAATATTTTATAGTGTATTTTTATGTAATAATATTAGTGAAAAGTGTGTATTTATGTTATAAATAATTTTATTAAATGATTTTTGTTTTTATAATTATTGCGTAATGTAATTCTGTAGCGGGTTGTGGGTTTATTGGGGAATAGGGTGGGAAGTAATTTAATTATAATTAATTAAATATGTACATTTATTAATTGATATTAATTTGTAATTAATTGTTAATTAATTTATATGTGTCAATTAATTTAATAGTAATTGCAAAATAATTATTAAAAATTGAGTAATTGGTAATTATGTAAATTTTACTAATTTAATGCAGTAGCGGGTTGTGGGATTATAGGGGAATAGGGTGGGAAGTAATTTAATTAAAAATAATTAAATATGTACATATATTTATTGATAGTAATTAGTAATTAATTGTTAATTAATTTATATGTGTTAATTAATTTAATATTAATTGTTAAATATTTTATATTAATTGATTAATTCGTTATTATGTGAATTTTACTAATTTAATTTCTGTAGCGGGTTATGAGTTTATAGGGCCATAGGGTGGAAAGTAATATATTAATAATTAATTTAAAAAAAATACACTTTATTTATTTGGAAATATTAGTGAAATAATTTTTAATTATTAAAAAATTAATTGTTTATGTTTAATTAATTTGTATTAATAGGTGAATAATTTAAAGCATTATTGTTAATTATTAAATGTCAATTAATATTTATTCTATTACATAACATTTTTATTTAATTTTTAATTATTATTATTAGATATTTCTTGTTAGATTTTTGATTTATATATGAAAGATTTACTTTCCCTAATGTTGTATTCTCTGGAGTGTGAATTGTAATTTTTACACCTACGCTTTCCAACGCTTTCCTTACTGTTGCACCCACTGGAGTTGGAATAGTAATTTTAACCCCTACGCTATCCAACGCTTTCCCTACTGTTGAACCCACTGGAGTGGGAATAGTAATTTTAACCCCTACGCTATCCAACGCTTTCCCTAATGTTGCACCCACTGGAGTGGGAATAGTAATTTAACCCCTACGCTATCCAACACTTTCCCTACTGTTGCACTCTTTGGAGTGGGAATAGTCATTGTAACCCCTACGCTATCCAACGCTTTCCCTACTGTTGCACTCTTTGGAGTGGGAATAGTAATTTTAACCCCTACGCTATCCAACGCTTTCCCTACTGTTGCACCCACTGGAGTGGGAATAGTAATTTTAACCCCTACGCTATCCAACGCTTTCCCTACTTTTGCACCCACTGGAGTGGGAATAGTAATTTTAACCCCTACGCTATCCAATGCTTTCCCTACTTTTGCACCCACTGGAGTGGGAATAGTAATTTTAACCCCTACGCTATCCAACGCTTTCCCTACTTTTGCACTCTTTGGAGTGGGAATAGGTATTTTAACCTCTACGCTATCCAACGCTTTCCCTACTGTTGCACCCACTGGAGTGGGAATAGTAATTTTAACCCCTACGCTGTCCAACGCTTTCCCTACTGTTGCACCCACTGGAGTGGGAATAGTAATTTTAACCCCTACGCTATCCAACGCTTTCCCTACTGTAGCACCCACTGGAGTGGGAATAGTAATTTTAACCCCTACGCTATCCAACGCTTTCCCTACTGTTGCACCCACTGGAGTGGGAATAGTAATTTTTACCCCTACGCTATCCAGCGCTTTTCCTACTGTTGCACCCACTGGAGTGGGAATAGTAAATTTTACCCCTACGCTATCCAACGCTTTACCTATAGTAGAATTCACTGCAGTTGTTACAATAATTGTTAACTATTTTGCTATGCTATGGTAAAATTATTATATATGTTTATTTAATATAAAAAAATTATATAAATATATTTGTATTAATTTTTTAGATTTATTTTTAATTTAAAATAAATATTTATTAATATAACATTATGTTAATAATTTAAAGTAAGTTTAGACTAAATATATTTATTGCTACATTAGTATTACCTTAATTTAAAGACATTTAAAAAACACGATATCTTTTACAGTCTATATTTTAGTAGCTCGATATTTTAGAGTCGATATTTCTGTACTTACCTGTTTAAAGATAGCCAGTCGATATTTTGTCCATCGATATTTTGTCAATGATATTTTGTCAACTCGATATTTGTGAGGTCGATATTATTTCAGTGATCCATTATTTTTATACCTAATTATTTTAGCACAGTGAGAAATATGTAAATTATGGCTGAGTATTAAGGCACCAATATATTTAGACTGGGTTAGGGCAATCAGGCACACTCTTAGCTTAGAAAAAGTGGTATGGAAGAGAAGGAAGCATTTTTGGACTCCTTGCATTAACTGGCTCGATGGAATTTAATTCAGCTTTGTCCAATGATTATGCCTTTTTGCGGAACGAAACACCCTAAGATCAGTCCAAGAGTCTGGTAAAGTTAAAGACTGAGCTGACTATAGACATGGTGGTACCGTAAGATTCATATTGGGTGTCTGCAAAAAGAGCTTCCATAAAGATTCTCAGTATAATCAATACCGAAAATATAGTTGTTGGCGTATGAGGACAAAAAAGAAAAAAAAAAAAAAAACAATGACCTTATATTGAATCAGGAAGAAAGAGATTGGAGAAAAAAAAGCTATTGTTTGGGAGAACATTTATATTCCAGAACAATTTTGTTGTGAGCTGTTTTGCTCAACTTATACGGAAATGTGAATGTACTGTATAGGCAACAGTAAATTATTTTATTAAGCTGCCTCCGCTAACATCTGAGCAGGTGTTTGTTAATCTGGTTGTACAGCTGATGATGTTACAGAAGTGGATGAATGCTCGACACTTCACTGCATTCCAGCACGAGCTAAGCCTAAGTGTACTAGGTGTAAAGCCTTTATATGGCACCACATTGTAAATGTGGGATACTTGTATAGCGCACAGTTACTCTACCCGAGTGTCCCGGCGCTGTAGACTGCTGGGGAACCCGTCCTGGTTTTCCCTGTGAGATGGTCCCTTTTGGGTATCTCCAGGGTGAAACCAGGCATCCCTGGCGTCTGTGGGGGCCGTTGTAGAGATGAGGCAAGCTAATGCCCAGAGTTGCCGAGTGTGCTCCCTGGTCGGAGTGGGCACCGATGCGAGAATTATCAGTCCGCTGATCCTGGTCCAAGACCCTGCCGCGTCGGGAATCGAACCCTGGTCCCGGGCCGTTCTCTGCACTCGGGTCTGCCGCCTCTAACCAGTGAGCCACACCTCTCTCACATTCCAGTGGTGCCAAAGCTGTGCTGCTTATTTGTGCCTCTGGTAAACTCTTTATGACACAGCTTCAAAGTTACCTACTTAGCTGGAACTTTATTTGCCATTGGAACAATATCAAAACAATCCCAGTCAAGGAACTCTTTGCTCGTCTTGACAGGCTGAGATGTCACTGTGCATGCCTCCTACTTTGAATCTAAAGAAGATGGCATCTTCTGGTGTTCCCCTAAACAGTCCTGATAAATCTTGAAGAAAATGTAGGGTGGCCTCAGGAGTAGATGTATAGACACCAACTTGCAGCCCCCAAATGAAACAATAGGGTGCGTAAAGTTTTACATTGATTTCATCATATGAAAGTTCTTTATATATATATATATATATATATATATTCCAAGGATAATCCGGCTGCAAGGCAGGCTCAGCTCGTCCTGAAAACACGGACACGGACCCAAGTTTTGTGCAAGGTGGTTTATTTGGTGTTGGTGCTCCCAGCCATCATCCCAGAAATTATATATATATATATATATATATATAATTTCCTATCCTGGATCCAAACATGCAAAAACAGGCGCTGACACCGTGGGATCACATTTTCTCAAGGAAAAGTTGATTGGTTTGGAGGTGGGAGAGTGTGTTGCCATGGTGACTTCCTGACAGATAGGCATGGAAGAGTTGTGTTTGACTACATGTCATGAGTCATGTAAACTCATAGAGTCTGTCTTCTAAATAATATATCATGGTGACATTATATTTGGTTTTGAATAAACTTAGTTGCGAAAACATATTATATTCATATGTAGACAATTAAAATATTGAAACGTTATACATGTTAAGTAGAACAATGTATATAAACCAAATATTATCAAATAATAACATCATCTTGGCAAGTTCAGTGTTAAAAAACGGCTTAGAAGTGAAACCAGTGAGTCTCAGAATAATTAAGGTACATTGCGGCAGTGTACTTAGAAACAGAAACCTTGACGACTAGACACATGTAGAATGTAATGTACAAGTGAAATATTACCCAGATCGGTGCGGGTCAGTACTGCGGTGGTTTGTTATCCATAAATGTTGTGTTTTTCAGGGCACGAATGCGCGCACAGTGTATTGTAGGTCGGGCCGTGACTGGTGAAAAGTAATAGTATCCTTGACGGTTATGTCTACTGAACAATAGTAGTTTTCTAATCGGGCCATATACTGCTATGTATATATACATATCTATATGTATAAATATCTCAAAACGAAACACCCCTCCGGTAGGAAAAGGAAAGAGGCCTTCCTCAGATGCTGCTACAAAACACGATAAAACTCCACCCACGCCTTTTGAAGTGTCCTGCCTTGTCATCATTGGACAGTAAGTTCCCTCCCCAGATCACATGTTTGTTCACCCAAAGAAGTCCAAAGTGAACTACACTTCCCAGAAAGCACCGCTCCCCGGTGGGTGTAACCTGGTGAAGAAATCACTGGTCAGGGCAAAGACGCGGTAATACAAATGGAGTGTCCTGGTAAAATAGTGTCCTCAGGATCCCTTGGGTCCCTCTAATGCTCAAGCCTCATGTACAAGTCCCAGCCAGTCTGTAAGTTGTCAATGCAGTGACTGCGGCTCCTTGTGCAGTCACGAACTGCACCTGGCAGCAGTCCATGGCCAAAACAATTCTCAGGGCGGGCAGGAGTTGTTTCGATACCTCAGAGGAAAGAAAAGTTACAAAGCTGGTGCCAGCATCCCTCCTGCCACTTTGTAGAGGGGGCCTCTCGTACTCATCTGTATGGTGCATCAATTGAATAAAAAAAAAACACCCATCCGATTGGAAAAGGAAAGAGGCCACCAGGGAAACCATTAGGACGCTGTTTATTCAGACCATACAGCATGATGCATTTCGGCAAAAATAGACTTTCTCAGATTCTGCTACAAAACACGATAGAACTCCACCCACGCCTTTTGAAGTGTTCTGCCTTGTCATCATTGGACGGTAAGTTCCCTCCCCAGATCACATGTCGTTCACCCAAAGAAGTCAAAGGTGAACTACACTTCCCAGAAAGCACCGCTCCCTGGTGGGTTTAACGTGGAGAAGGAATCACTGGTCAGGGCAAAGATGCAGTAATACAAATGGAGTGTCCTGGTAAAATAGTGTACTCAGACTCCACTTGGATCCCCTTAACGCTCCCGCCTCCAGTTGAAGTCTCAGCTGGGCTGTAAGTTGTCAATGCAGTAATTGCGGTTCCTTGAGCGGTCACAAGCTGCACCTGGCAGCAGTCCATGGCCAAAACAATACTCGGGCGGGCAGGAGTTGTTCTGATACCTCGGAGGAAAGAAAAGCCACAAAGCTGGTGCCAGAATCTCTCCTGCCACTTTGTAGAGCAGGGCCTCTCGTACACCTCTGGATGGTGCACCAATAGAATCAAAATAAAACACCTCTCTGGTTGATAAAGGAAAGAGGCCACCCGGGGAAAACCCCGATACATTTGGATTGTCATTAATATCTCAAAAACTACTAAACGGATATACACCACTACACAAGGTCACTCACTTTCTGGCCAAAAGCTACCTTTCAGTCTAATTTGGTGTGATTTGGTGTAATTCCTTCCAGCGTTTTTGGCAGTAATTTTGTCTAAAATCCCTATAGGAAATTTGCATGGAGAACACATGTTTTAGGACCCCTTTTTCTCAGCCCCGGCTTGACAAATGACCTCATGCTTTTAAAACACGAGCTGAACCAACTGACATACTAGTTTTGAAAATGAAGTGAAGATTTGTCAAGCTGCACCAAAGTTATTGGCAAAACAACGCTTCTCCTATGGAATATAGGTCCTAACAATAAATAGCTACTTACTGGTGACTGTCATAGATATATATATATATATATATATATATATATATATATATATATATATATATATATATATATATATATATATATATATATATATTACTCCAAATTGGCTCCAGTTTAGCAAACCCCTGGCGCTGCTTACTCCGGTGCAGTATTCCTCGGCCGAGCCCAGCCTTAATCAATTGCACACCTCTCTCCTCAAGGAAAAGAATTGAATACGCACTCACCGAGTCATTTTCAGTTTCCCTTGATTTATTTTCCGTTCGGTTATCCAGCACAAAGCACCGAGGCGTTTCGCTGTGAACACACAGCTTTCTCACGGTCAAACAAGTGACAGGAAAATAAGGCTAATCCTCGATTACACGAGGGAATCCAAACAAATAGTCAACATAATTAGAAAAAATTGGAAACTGTTACAATTAGATCCCACAATAAGCAAAATACTGGGCAAGCACCCACAAGTAACATATAGAAGATCAAGAAATCTAAAAGATAGATTGATACAGAGCCATTACAAAGACCACACCAAAAAAAAGAAAGGAATACAGTGGATGAAAACAAAAGGATTCATCAAATGCCAACACTGCAAGGTGTGCCATATAGCTGTGAATAAAAAGGAAGTGACAATGCTGAATAACAAAACATGGAAAATAAAGGAACTAATAATCTGTCAAAGTACCCATGTAGTATATGTGATAGAATGCCCGTGTGCATTGAAATACATCGGAAGCACCAAAAAGGAATTAAAAAAAGAATTCTGGAACACGTGAGAGCCACAGTAAATAAAGATCATAATAATGCTGTAGCTAAACACATGGAGCAACTACACAACGGAGACTGGACACTTTTAAAATTCTATGCCTTGGAGACAATCCTCCCACATGAAAGAGGGGGCGACAGAGAAAAGACTTTAAGATGTCGAGAGTCACAACAGATATTGAACTTTAGGACGATGACCCCGACAGGTCTTAACCAAAGTGAAGAACTTTATGTACATCTTTGACTCTGATCTCTGCTAGCAATTGTTGTTCGTTGTTACAGTGCTGACAGAGTGGACAATGGCATTCAGTAATAGTATGGAAAGAATTGGGGATTGTTTGAATGTTTAAGGACACTGGGAGTGATTACATGATTATGAATAAGAAAGTTCACGGTCATCATGCAAATATTTAAAATGGTCAGTTAGATCTAACATGTCGATCTTACACAGCCCACTGGAGGGCATACAATCTATTACAAGAAGGTATAGCCCGCTAGAGGGCACTAAATGTTTTAAAAAATCACTTATGCATAAAATAAGGTACGGTATCAAGTACATTGACAATAACAAAGGGTTTAAATACTTAGGCATAAGATATACAATTGCCTCTAAATGTTCGACTGTATTATTGAAATTGCAACTGAATACTAATAATTTTGTATCACTCGTGAATTGGTAGTCCAAATTATAATGAAAACTACAATTCCCATGTCACCTCCCCTGAAAGATAAACAGGAAGTGACGTTTCATCAATGTAAAGTTTTTGGCGGTTCCCTATAGAAATAGGAGGGGCTCAGTAATGTCTGTGTATTGACCGTGAGAAAGCTGTGTGTTCACAGTGAAACGCGTCGGTGCTTTGTGCTGGATAACTGAATGCCAAACGGAAAATAAATCAAGGGAAACTGAAAATGACTCTGTGAGTGCGTATTCAGGGGCAGATTTATGTTAACTGGCGCATCCCGAGGGATGCGCCAGTTAACATGCGACACAGTGCGCCACAGCTACGCCACCCATGGTGCGCCGCATTTTGATGCGGCGCACCATGGGGCAAAAACGGCACAGATGCGTGACGCATCTGTGCCGGAAATGTGGCGCATTGCTGGAGTTGCATCGCAAGCGCGACGCAGCTCCAGCAATGCTATGGGGGGGCCTATTCTTTCAATGCTGCCTCAAGCCTTACGCCTGCTTCAAGCAGGCGCAGGGTTTTGACGCAGCATTGCCCTGAAAGTGACTGAGTGAAATCTCATAGATTTCACTCAGCCACTTTCAGGAGGCGTTCCTGCGCAGGAACGCCCCCCCTGCGCAGGAACGCCTCCTCATGGCGCAGTGCTGTACAACGTGACGCATCTCCTAGATGCGTCACGTTGTAAATAGGGCGCAGGGATGCGCCACGTTTCCGTGCCGTTGCGTCACGCAACAGCGGTGTAAACGTGGCGCAAGCCCTTCATAAATCTGCTCCTCAATTCTTTTCCTTGAGGAGAGAGGTGTGCAAAAAAAATAATAATAATACAATATATATATATATATATATATATATATATATATATATATATATATATATATATATATATATATATATATATATATATATATATATATATATATTGTCCCAAAGTGGGTTTGCTTCTCCTTTTCCATAAAATTAAAACAGTTATATACCCATGTGGGTTGATGCAATGTCCTGTCGCGGTGCCTGCTCTGCTTTACAGTTGTCAAAACGAACATCACACCAGCTCCAGCCCTGTACTGGCTCTGACATGCCTTCCTCCCGTTCTTAACCAGTGCCGAGTAGATGCCGGTCCGGGCCCGCAGACAAGCGGTGGGCGTCACTCTACGACTGGGCAACGGCCGTTACATATCCGGCACTCAGGTAGCCCCAAACAGAGTGTCTCCTCAGGCAGATTATTTGTTCACCTTCTTTTTAATGACAACTCGCTAGCAGACAGTCCAACAGGGTGAGGGCATCAGCAAAATTACATTCGCCAGACGCGTTTCAGGATTCCTTTTCCCTTCTTCAGTGGCGATGACAGGAAAAGGAAGCAACGTTGCTTGTGCACTATTTATGTTCCAAAACCTGCCTCAGTGGGCGTGGCCACCCTGCGGCCTTCTGGTTAATGTAGTGCACACTGTTGTCCCAAGTGGGTTTGCTTCTCCTTTTCTATAAAATTAAAGCACAGTTATATACCCATTTGGGTTGATGCAATGTCCTGTCGCGGTGCCTGCTCTGTTTTACAGTTGTCAAAATGAACATCGCACCAGCTCCAGCCCTGTACTGGCTCTGACATGCCTTCCTCCCGTTCTTAACCAGTGCCGAGTAGATGCCGGTCCGGGCCCGCAGACAAGCGGTGGGCGTCACTCTACGACCGGGCAACGGCCGTTACATATCCATCACAAAGGTAGCCCCAAACAGAGTGTCTCCTCAGGCAGATTGTTTGTTCACCTTCTTTTTAATAACAAGTCGCTAGCAGACAGTCCAACAGGGTGAGTGCATCAGCAAAATTAAATTCGCCAGATGCGTTTCAGGATTCCTTTTCCCTTCTTCAGAGGCAATAACAGGAAAAGGAAGCAATGTTGCTTGTGCACTATTTATATTCCACAGCCTGCCTCAGTGGGCCTGGCCACCATCCCCTCCCTTCACCACTGTGTAAATGCACCCTGTGTCCATTTTAATTTGGGAGATTAAGTCCCCTTGAATGTTGAGTGTCCCTAGGGTCCAAGTAGCCCACTAGGTACCTCCTTTAAGTGCCACAAAGCTGCGTTGCAGAGAGGTGTAAAAAGGGGCACGGCCTGGGCCACCTGTCTGAAACACAGTGCAGTGGCGCTTACTGAAAGCACCTGGTGGGTTAGTTAGCATCCAGGGGCCCTCAGAGTTGAAAGGAAAATATTTCCCCAACTTAAAATGTGCCACAGGGTGTTTTTCACACGTCACCTCGGGCCTCATCCCCTCCCTTCACCACTGTGTGAACGTGCCCTGTGTCCGTTTTAATTAAGTCCCCTTGAATCCTGAGTGTCCCTTGGGTCCAACTAGCAAACCATCCCACTTGGTACCTCCAGTAAGCGCCACAGAGCTGCATTGTAGAGAGCTGTAAAAAGGGACACGGCCTGGGCCACTTCTCTGAAACACAGCGGAGTGGCGCTCATTGGATGTAGCTGCTGGGCTAGTTGGCCCCCTGTGGCTCTCGGGATTGAAGGGGAATTATTTCCCCAACTTAAAACGTGCCACAGGACGTATTTTCACACGTCACCTCAGGCCCCATCCCCTCCCTTCACCAGTGTGTAAGTATTCATGCAGTGAGCCAGGTCTTAGCACATGGACTGCTTCAATTGCCTATCCACTATGCATGCAGTCCTCTAACCACCTACACACTTGTCATTCACACCTTCAATTCCCCAATCAGTATTCATACCTTTCAAGCAAACACCCTGTCACTCCCCTTGCACTCCTCAAGTGACCCATTCAGCACCATGTACTAATCCATTCACTGTGCCAAAACCCAACCACTTATGAATTCACCCAGGCACTCTCCTTGCAGTACTCTAATCATTCAGTCAGTACCCAAGTACTCATGCACTGAGCCAGGCCTTAGTAAATGGACTTCTTCAAACCCGTATCCACTATGCATGCAGTCCCCTAACTAACCAACACACTTATAGTTCTACACTTATACATTCAACACAAAAAACAATAACACGTTCCAATATTTTAAAAAACATTTTTATTTCCATTTATATTAAAAATATATAAAGTAATTTGAAAAATAAAAGATGTAAAAATAAACAGTTAAAAACTGTCGAAAATCAGTATAAAAAAATACATATAAATATTAATACATTTAAAAATTATCATTTAAAAAACCTTCGAAATTCACAGAAAAAACCATAGGTTTCAGACATGTTATCGTCAAGAATTAGCATTTAAAAAACCTTAGAAATTCACAAAAACCCATAGGTTTCGGAGGTGTTATAGTTAGTTTGACATTTCACATGTACAAAACCATTGAAACTCCTCCGTTATAGTTTATTTATTTATTTATTTTATTTTAGCGATTTCTACAGCGCCTGGTGACCCAAGGGTATCCCCGCGCTATGTAACTAGAACCTAATGAGAGGGAAGGTAGCCGAAGGGTGTTATTTGGGAAACAGATGGGTCTTGAGTTTTTTGCGGAACGCAAGGAAGTTGGATTCCAGTCTGAGGGCGCGGGGGAGTGCGTTCCAGCCTTTGGCCGCCTGGACGGAGAATTGACGGCCTCCTGTGCGGACTTTTTTGAATCTGGGAATGAGGACAAGATTCTCATTTTGAGATCGTAGCGATCTGGTGGCTATATAGGGTGTGATCATTTTGCCAAGGATCGCTGGGCCGGAACCGTTGTAGAGCTTGTGTGTGGTACACATAGCTTTAAAGTGCACCCTTTGGCGAACAGGGAGCCAATGCAGGGTTTTAAGGGCTGGCTTGGCGGATGTTCTGGAGGGGGTGTTGGTGATCATGTGTGCTGCCGCATTCTGTGTCCGCTGGAGTTTCGTAATGGTAGCCTCGGGGGCTCCCAAATAGACCAGATTGCTGTAGTCTAAACGGGACAGCACTAGGCCCTGGATGAGGAGCTTTCTGGACATAGGGGGGAGAAGCGGCAGGATTTTACGAGTCGTACGCATAAGCCCAAAACATGTGCCCGAGGTTTTGGTTGCCTGGGTCTTCATCGTAAGTTGTGGCTCTAGCCACACCCCGAGTGTCTTGATTTCAGATTTGGGGGGGGGAATTTCACCGAACACATCGGGCCATATCGTGGGAGGGATAGTTGCCCATTGCTTACCGAGTAACATTACCTCTGTCTTAGTCCCATTCAATTTCAATGATGATTCGTTCATCCAGTTGTGGATGTTTATGAGGCAGTTAGTCAGGTTTTCAGGATGGTCAGTCAGCTGGGACAGGGAGACGACTAGTTGGGTGTCATCGGCGTAACTCACCATTTTGATGTTGAATGGTGTGACCACGTCCTCGAGGGGGGCCATATAGACATTAAAAAGCGTGGGGCTTAGGGAAGAGCCCTGGGGGACGCCGCTAGTAAGTGGGAGGGTGGATGAGTGGTGACTGTCATCCCAAACTTGAAAGGTGCGTCCTGTGAGATAGGATTCGATCCATTTGATGGCTGTCCCGGTAAGTCCTGCATTTGCCAATCTGCTCAGGAGGACACGGTGGTTGACCGTATCGAAGGCTGCACTTAGATCCAGGAGGATCACTGCCACTGATCCTCCTGAGTCTAGTAAGCCCCTTGCCTCTTCAATCACCGCAAGCAGTGCGGTGTCCGTTCCGTGGCCTGGGCGAAATCCGGTTTGGGATTGTCTGAGCAGTTTGTTCGTTTCAAGGAACTGGGATAGTTGAATGTTTACTAATTTCTCGGTGACTTTACTAATGCCAGGGAGTAGGGATATTGGCCTATAATTGGACAGGTCCGATGGATCCAGCTGGGGTTTTTTCAAGAGTGCTTTAACCACAGCACTCTTCCAGCTGTCGGGGACGGTTCCATGGGAAAACGAACAGTTGATAAGGTCCGTAATGGTAGGAACAATTACTGAGGCTACTGTCTTGAGGAACGTGATAGGGGCTGGGTCCAGAGGAGATCCACTTTTCATTTTTACTAGGGTTCGCTCAACCTCTGCGAGGGTGACAGGTCGGAAAGTCTTAAGCGAAGGGCGACAGATGCTTTCAGTCGGTTCGGGGGCAGTACTACTTTCCGTGAGGCTGGAAAGGCTGGGGGGAGGGAGGGAGGCCAGGATACGGGTAATTTTCTCGTTGAAGAAGTTGGCTAACTCGTTACTTCTGTCAACTTTGGGTATGTTGGAGGAGGAGGTGGTGGGGACCTTGGTCAGCTCTTTTACGATCAAAAAAGATTCTCTGGCTGAATTGGATGCTTCTTGTATACGTGTGTTATAGTAGGAAGCTTTGGCTGATTTGATAGCCTCTTTGTAAATTTTGACCGCCGACTGGTAGGCTTCTTTGTTGGCATGTTGCCAGGTCTTTCTCCAGAGACGTTCGGCCTTTTTGCATGTTTTGCGAAGTGTTCTTAGCTCTGTAAAGTACCATGGTGCTGAGCCACGTTTGCCGTTTTTATTTTCCCTATTTCTGAGTGGAAGTATAAGGTCTAGGGAGACGGTAATCCAGTCTCTGAATCTTCTGTCAGCTGTATTTGGGTCTTCGGCCTGGGCAGGGATGTTTTTTTCCAGGGTCAGAGCCCATTCGTCCGTGGAGAGTCTGGGCCAGGTCCTATCCTTGCTGAAGGTAGGGGGTGTATGGTTTTTTGTGGAGGTTCCAGGTAATTGAAAAGAGACCAGAAAGTGGTCTGTCCAGGGGAGAGGCAAGGCCTCCTTTGCTAATATTGAGGGCGAGTTGGTAAGTACAGGGTCTAAAAAGTGGCCCTTGGTGTGGGTGGCTCCGGAGTTTAGTAGACGGATGTCTAGAGCCGCTAGGTCTTGAATCAGATCAAGGGCTACCGAGTTGGCCGGGTCTTCAAGGTGGATGTTCAGGTCTCCAACTATCATGTAGTTTGAGAAGGAGTGGGCTTGGGTTGTGACAAGGTCCAGAAGCGAACAGGTGAAGGGACCCGGGGTGCCGGGAGGGCGGTAAATGAGGAGTCCTGTAAGGGAGGTGGTTGGGTTGAGTGTGACGGAAAAATGCAGGCTTTCTGCGTCGGTAATCTGTGCGTCGTAGGTTTTGAAGTGAAGGTGTTCTCGATGGATAATGGCTATCCCGCCTCCTCTACCTAGAGGACGGGGTAGGGATTGAATGCAGTAGCCCTGTGGGGTTGCTAGAACCATGTCAGATTGTGAGTGGGGGCCGAGCCACGTTTCCGTGAGGAAAAATATATCAATTCCATGGTCTTCTATAATGTCGGCAATCTGAGTCGCGTGTTTGGGAAGTGAACGGCAGTTCAGAGAGGCAAAGTTAAGGGTGGCAGGTTTGCTGGGTCTGGTGGGTAGCGTGAGCTGCGTTGGTTTGCATATAGAGCAGCCAGTGAAGGGTCCCTTGAGATTATGGATGTAATCACAGGACGGTGGGGGAGGTCTGAGGCTCAATAGGTCTCTGCGGGAGTACCTTGTGATTGAGTGGGGGGAATCGGGCAGGGGTTCTGGCCCTGGGCCCGGTCGTGCGCGGACGGGTGCAGACGGGCTTGCCTTAGGCGCGCCTTCGGCGCGCAGATGGCGCTCCCGCTGCGCTCGTCCGCTGCGCTGGGGGGGTCGACACATTTGTACTAGATGTGATGGGCGTGGCCTCGCAGTGGGCGTGGCTCCGCCTTTGGCGCGCTGTCAGTGATGGCGTTTCCCAGAGAGTGGGGGACTGGGTTAGCGCGTATCAGCAGCGCTTCCAGCAAGGTGAGCAGGAGCGTTTTGTGGGTTAAAAAGAGCAATAAATTGTGACAGTTTTAAAATAGTGCAGAATTACAAAACCTCCGGCTTTCCGCCTCAGAGGGGTTCCAAGTGAATGGAGTCGTTGCGCTAGTAGAGCGTTTATATAGTCGGTCGGTGGGCGTGGCCTCGCAGTGGGCGTGGCTCCGTCTTTGGCGCGCTGTCGGTGATGGCGTTTCCCAGAGAGTGGGGGACTGGGTTAGCGCGTATCAGCAGCGCTTCCAGCAAGGTGAGCAGGAGCGTTTTGTGGGTTAAAAAGAGCAATAAATTGTGACAGTTTTAAAATACTGCAGAATTACAAAACCTCCGGCTTTCCGCCTCAGAGGGGTTCCAAGTGAATGGAGTTGTTGCGCTAGTAGAGCGTTTATATAGTCGGTCGGTGGGCGTGGCCTCGCAGTGGGCGTGGCTCCGCCTTTGGCGCGCTGTCGGTGATGGCGTTTCCCAGAGAGTGGGGGACTGGGTTAGCGCGTATCAGCAGCGCTTCCAGCAAGGTGAGCAGGAGCGTTTTGTGGGTTAAAAAGAGCAATAAATTGTGACAGTTTTAAAATAGTGCAGAATTACAAAACCTCCGGCTTTCCGCCTCAGAGGGGTTCCAAGTGAATGGAGTCGTTGCGCTAGTAGAGTGTTTATATAGTCGGTCGGTGGGCGTGGCCTCGCAGTGGGCGTGGCTCCGCCTTTGGCGCGCTGTCGGTGATGGCGTTTCCCAGAGAGTGGGGGACTGGGTTAGCGCGTATCAGCAGCGCTTCCAGCAAGGTGAGCAGGAGCGTTTTGTGGGTTAAAAAGAGCAATAAATTGTGACAGTTTTAAAATAGTGCAGAATTACAAAACCTCCGGCTTTCCGCCTCAGAGGGGTTCCAAGTGAATGGAGTCGTTGCGCTAGTAGAGCGTTTATATAGTCGGTCGGTGGGCGTGGCCTCGCAGTGGGCGTTAGTTCTGCTAACTATCACTCGCGCACCTGCGATCCACTGCTGATGATGTCACATATTACATCATTCCTATTGGATGTGTCTGTGTAGATCTAGAAATCACGGAGTGTGTTTTTAGAAACTTGTATTCGTGTATCAATGGATTCAAATATGGTACTCTGTATTTTACAGTGAGTGAGGAAAGGTTATACTAGTATATTATGAGGTGTATCTGATTGTCACGTGGATGATGTCATCAATGATGTAATCAGTGATGTCATTTGAGATGTCATCAGTGATGTCACTGACCATGTCATGAATAATGTAATATGTGACATCATCAGCAGTGCAATGCGGGGCGCAAGTTATAGTTAGCTCAACTAACTATACTGGCCAAATTTCTATGGTTTTGTACAAGTGAAATGTGCAACTAACTAACAACCCTGAAACCTTTGTTTTTTTCAGTGAATTTCAAAGGTTTTGTAAATGATAATTTTTAACAAAAATGTTAATTAAGCCTATGGTTTGTTCAGTCATTTTCTTTTTTTTGGGTGATAATATGTAAGTTTAGTATCCCAAAAATAGTTTTTGTTATTTTTGTTTTGTTATTAACATTATATATTTTCCTCTGTTTTCTTACATATCAATATATTTTTTGTTGAGAAAAAGTGGAGTCCTGCACCCATCGTGTAACTATCTTGGTGGGTGCACGGATTCAAGCCCCCATATTGGCAAAGTCATGAAGGATGCGCGTTTGGTTAGCGACGGGTGCGCGGTCCCTGGCCCCCGGGTAACGTCATATACGTATGGTATCGCGTCATATGCACGTTTGATATGCAACGGAAGTGCGGTTTCTTGCGTAACATAATGAATGTGTGCGGTGGCACTGGGTGCGCGACTCCCGCGAAAAAATATATCATGTTGAAAACTATATGTCTACTAGTTGAATATGTATATTAGACCAAGAGATTGTGTAAACTAATTATTAATATGACATATTTCTATTTGAAATAAAGTTATATTACTGTTAAATATACTTTTGCATAGTCGCGTCGGGTGCACGCTGGATGCGCGACTCCCCTGTGACTTTAAAAGAAAGCATTTCATTGGTTCATAAGGTTTTCCATTCTAGAAGTTGGAGGACCCCACCCATTTTTCTCATTATTTCTACAGCATCCCAGGAGACACACCTGCAGTGTTTTTTGAGCCTGTATGTAGATTTCCTTGGTGTTTTCCTTTTTTTGGATATGGCTTCTTCTACTCCTGTGGTGGATATTCTTTTGGAAGAAGAGGAAGAGGACATTCCATTAAAATTAACCCGGAGAAGACGGAAGTGTTGCCCATTTCCATCACGGGCAACCCCTGGAACGAGAGTTTCTGGCCGGTAGAGCTGGGTGCACCACCGAAACCAGCGGTAGCAGTCAAAAGTTTGGGTCTGCACCTGGATGGGAAACTATCCATGGAAAAACAGGTTACGTCTGTAGTAGGAACCTGCATTGGTTTAATGCGGCAATTGAGGAAAATATCGGCACTGCTATCGTTCTCTACCCTGAAACAGGTGGTTTCAGCTACCATCTTGGCCAGATTGGATTATGGAAACTCCCTGTACATAGGGCTACCCCAGCGGCTGCTGGATAAGCTACAGGGGGTTATGAACGACGCGGCCAGGTTGATCTATAAGAAACCCAGGATGACCCACTCATCCCCGCTGATGCAGGAGCTTCATTGGCTCCCAATTCGGCAGAGAGTAGTTTTCAAGGGACTGTGTATAGTGCATAAGACGCTGTACGGAAATGCACCAAAATATCTTAAGTCCAGAATTTCACTCTATACACCGAGCAGGACTTTACGCTCTTCGGATGCTACTCTTCTATCTCAACCCCGATTTAAACTGGCCACGGTAGGGGGACGTGCTTTCTCTAAAACACTCCCGGCTCTGTGGAATAAATTGACCCCAGATCTAAGGAAGGAGCGCAATTTGTTAACTTTTAGGAAAAAGTTAAAAACTGTCTTATTCAAACAGGCATGGAGCAGTCACTAAGCGCCCTCCAAGATCAAGTAATATGCTCAGCCCTACTAGTTAATTTGGACAACCAGCGCTTAGAGGCCCCGGTGGCTATAACGCGCGATACAAATCAAATAAATAAAATAAATAAAAATAAAGACAAAAAAAGGAAAGCATTGTCTGGAAATTCTTGACAATTCCACCTGGAGAAAAGAAAGTGAATGCAAGAAAGGTCACTTGCATTTTATGTTCAAGAGTACTGTCAAGGGGGAGTGACAAGAAATACTCCTGCACAACATCCGGCATGCAAAGACACATGCAGACCATTCATCCTTGTCCGTTTGCACCGGAACAACTGCGACATGCACAAGAACAAAGGCAGCATGATGACCAGGAAGCTGGTCCAAGCACATCTGGAACCTCAACCTCCTTATCACAAGGCCCGGACATTCGTCCAGAATTTGGAAGTGCAACACTCTTGTTTGCAGCGGGGAGCAATCCACAGATGTTGTGGTTTCTGGGGCAAGGTACCACCATTGGTATTTTTTTGTTTATTGTTGCAATGACTGGTTAATTGCTAAATTGAAACTTACTTATTTTATTTGTCCTGGTTTTAAAGAAAACACCAAAAAAATACAACATTGTTTAAAAAATACAAAAAAAGAAGAAAATAAAAAAAAAGAAGAACAAAAGTTATTTTTAGAACTACCTCATCTGGTTAAAAAAAAGAGAAATAACTGCATGCTAATGAATTGGTGATTGCATGAGTATATCTGTAAATGTTGATTGATTCAAACAGTGCATGGGCAGTGCATCGATGATTTTACGACTATGAGTAGTGCCTATTTAACTGGAAGATTACAGTACTGCAAGGAGAGTGCAGGGTGAATATATAGCTGCTTGGGTTTTGGTGGAGTGATTGGATAAGTTCATACTGCTAGATGGGTGAATGGAGAAGTGCATGGGGACTGACAGGGGGATTGCTAGACTGCATGGGTACTATCAGGGTAATTACATGAGTGAATCAGTAGTATGTAGCTGGCTAGAGGTCTGCATGGATAGTGCACATGTGATTGGAGCACTGCATGTGTTAGTGCCTGGCCATTGTATGAGTACGTGAGCAGTGACTGGATGTTTATGGTGCTGTAAAGAAAGTGTATGGGAAATTTATAGGTGCTTCAGTATTGGCAGAGTGATTGGATAAGTAGACTGTGCTAGATGGATGATTTGAAAAGTGCATGGGGAGTGGCAGGGGGGTTGTTAGACTGCATGGGTACTACCAGAGTATTTCGAGGAGTGAATCAGTAGTATGTAACTGGTTAGAGGTCTGCATGGATAGTGCAGAGAGGATTGTAGCAGTATTTGTGCTAGTGCCTGGTCCACTATATGGGTATGTGAGCAGTGACTGGATGATTACAGTGCTATACCAAGAGTGCAGGGATAATTTATAAGTGCTTGGTTATTGGCGGAGTGATTGGATAAGTACATGGGGAGTGACAGTGTGTTTGCTAGACTGCATAGGTTGCGCATGGGTAATAAGAAGAGTGAATGAGTAGTGTGTAGCTAGTTAGAGATCTGTATGGATAGTACACAGTGAATTGTAGAAGTGCTTGTTAGTGTCTGCACCATTGCATAAGTATGTGACTAGTAACTGGATGATTAGAGTGCTGTAAAGAGAGTGCATGGTGTATTTATAAGTGCTTGGTAATGACGGAGTGATTGGCTAAGTACATTCCGCTAGATGGGTGATTGGAGAAGTGCATTGGGACTGACGGGAGGATTGCTAGACTGCATAATTACTACCAGAGTATTTAGGGAGTTAATCAGTAGTATGTAGCAGGTTATAGGTCTGCATGGATAGTGCTCAGAGGATTGTAGCTGTATTGTGTTAGTGCCTGGGCCATTGTATGAATACGTGCACACTGACTGGATGACTACAGTGCTGTAAACAGAACGCATGCTGAATGTATAAGTGCTTGCGTATTGGCAGAGGGATTGGATTAGTAGATAGTACTAAATGTGTGATTGGAGAAGTGCATAGGGACCAACAGAAGGATTCCTAGACTGCATGGGTACAACCTGGGTAATTAGAGGAGTGAATCAATAGTATTTAGCTGGTTAGAGGTCTGCATGGATAGTGAACAGAATATTGTAGCTGTACTTGTGTTAGTGCCTAGGCCATTCCTTATGTGTATGACTAGTAACTGGAATGATTGTAGTCCTGCATCCAGAGTGCATGGTGAATTTATAAGTGCTTAGGTATTGGCGGAGTGATTGCATAAGTAGATAGTGCTGGATGGATGATTGTAGACATGCAATGAACTGACAGGGAGATTCCTAAACTGCATTGGTAGTACTTAGGTAATTAGAGAAGTGAATCAGTAGTATGTAGCTGGTTAGAGATCTGCATGGATAGTCCACAGAGTATTGTAGCTATGCTTTAGTTAGTACCTACGCCATTGTATAAGTATGTGACTAGGAACTGGAATGATTACAGTACTACAAAGAAAGTGCATGGTAAATTTATCCATGCGTAGGTATTGGCAGCGTGATTGCATAAGTAGATAGTGCTGGATGGATGATTAGAGAAATGCATGTGACTGACAGGGGGATTTCTACACTGCATGGGTACTACCTGGGTAAAAAGAGAAGTGAATCAGTAGTGTGTAGCTGCTTAGAGGTCTGCATGTATAGTGCACAGAGTATTGCAGCTTTGCTTGAGTTGCTACCTAGGCCATTGCATATGTACGGGACTAGTAACTGGAATTATTACAGTGCTGCAAACAGATTCCCTGGTGAATTTATAAGTGCTTAGGTTATTCGCGGAGTTATAGGATAAGTAGATAGAGCTGGATGGGTGATTGGAGAAAGGCATAGGACTGACAGGGGGATTCATAGACTGCATGGGTAGTACCTGGGTAATTAGAGAAGTGAATTAGTAGTATGTACCTGGTTAGAGGTCTGCGTCGATAGTGCACAGAAGAGTATTGTAGCTGTGCTTGTGCTACTACCAAAGCCATGGTGAATTTATAAGTGCTTAGGTATTGTTGGAGTGATTGGATAAGTAGATAGTGCTTCATGGGTAATTGGAGAAGTACATGGGACTGACTGGAGGATTACCAGGCTGCATGGGTACTACCTGGGTAATTAGAGCAGTGAATCAATAGTATGTAGCTGGATAGAGGTCTGCATAGATAGTACAGAGAGTTTTGTAGCAGTGTTTGTGTTAGTGTATGAGCCATTGCATGAGTACATGACTAGTAACTGAAAGATTACAATGCTGCAAAGAGAGTGCATGCTGAATTTATATTTGCTTACAATTTGGTGGACTGATTGCATAAGTAGATAGTGCTGGCTGGGTGATTGGAGAAGTGTATAGGACTGACAGGGGGATTCCTAGACTGCATGGGTAGTACATCGGTAATTGCAGGCCTGAATCAGTAGTTTGTAGCTGGTTAGAGGTCTACATGGGTAGTGCACAGAGTATTGTAGCTATGGTTGTGTTAGTGCTCAGGCCATTCCATAAGTACATGATTAGTAACTGGGATGATTACAGTGCTGTAAAAAAAGTGCATGGTGAATTTATAAGTGCTTGGGTATTGGCAGAGTGATTGCATAAGTAGATATTGCTGGATGGGTGATTGGAGCAGTGCATCTGGCTGACAGGAAGATTTCTACACTGCAGGGGTACTACCTGGGTATTTAGAGGAGTGAATCAGTAGTATGTAGCTGGTTAGTGGTCTGCATGGAGAGTGAACAACATATTGTAGCTGTACTTGTGTTAGTGCCTAGGCCATTGCATAAGTACATGAGGTATTGGCGGAGTGGTAGGATAAGTAGATAGTGTGGGATTGGTGATTGCAGAACTGCATGGGACTCACAGGGGGATTCCTAGACAGCATGGGTAGTACCTGGATAATTAGAGGAGTGTATCAAACGTATGTAGCTGGTTAAAGGTCTGTATGGATAGTGCACAGAATATTTTAGCTGCCCTTGTTTTAGTGTCTAGGCCGTTGCATAAGTACATAACTAATAACTGGAAAGATTACAGTGCTGCACACAGAGTGCATGGTGAATTTATAAGTGCTTATGTATTGGCGGAGTAATAGGATAAGTAGATAGTGCTAGATGGGTGATTGAATACATGCATGGGACTCACATGGGGATTCCTAGACTGCATGAGTACTACCTGGGTAATTAGAGCAGTAAATCAATAGTATGTAGCTGGTTAGAGGTCTCTATAGATAGTGCACAGAGTATTGTAGCAGTGTTTGTGTTAGTGCCTGGGCTATTGCATGAGTGCGTGACCAGTAACTGGAAGATTACAGTGCTGCAAACAGATTGCATATTCAATTTATAAGGGCTTCGATATTGGTGGAGTGATTGGATAGGTAGGTAGTGCTGGATGGGTGATTGGAGAAGTGCATGGCACTGACAGGAGGATTCCTAGACTGCATGGATACTATCTGGGTAATTAGAGGAGAGTATCAATAGTATGTAGCTGGTTAGAGGTCTGCATGAATAGTGCACATACGATTGTAGCTGTACTCGTGTTAGTGACTAGGCCATTGCATAGGTACATGACCAGTAACTGGAATTATTGCAGTGCTGCAAACAGAGTGCATGGTGAATGTATACGTGCTTAGGTATTGGTGGAGTTATAGGATACATAGATAGTGCTAGATGGGTGATTGGAGAAATGCATGGGACTCACAGGGGGATTCCTAGACTGCATGAGTACTAACTGGGTAATTAGAGCAGTACATCAATAGTATTTAGCTGGTTAGAGGTGTGCATAGATAGTGCACAGAGGATTATAGCAGTGTTTGTGTTAGTACCTAGGCCATTGCAGAAGTACCTGACTAGTAACTTGAATGATTACAGGCCTGCAAAGAGACTGCACGTTGAATTTTTAAGTGCTTCAGTGTTGGTAGAGTGATTTATTAAGTAGATAGTGCTGGATGGGTGATTAGAGAAGTGCAAGAGAGCTGACAAAAAGATTCCTAGACTGCATAGATACTGCCTGGGTAATTATAGGAGTGAATCAGAGGTACATAGCTGGTTAGAGTATTGCGGCTATGCTTGTGTTAGTCCAAAGGCCATTCCATAAGTACATGACAAGTAACTGGAATTATTACAGTGCTGCAAATAGAGTACATTGTACATTGTAAATTATGCATGCTTAGGTATTGGCGGACTGATTGCATAAGTAGATAGCGCTGGATGGGTGATTAGAGAAGTGCTTGGGGACTGACAGGGCGATTCCTACACTGCATGGGTGCTTCCCTGGTAATTGGAGGAGTGAATCAGTACTGTGAATGTGGTTAGAGGACACCAATGTTAAACCCAACACCAACAAATATGTGGCATGTTTCAACTGTACCTCTCTAGAGACATAAAAAGTAGTCTCATCAGAAAACCCTTAACTCATACTTCACACACACATCCATGCACATTTTAAAACTTCACAGACTGCACTTCTATTTTGAAATGTAAGGTTATTGCCTGGGTCATTTTACGAGTACACACATACTTACTGGATGATTAGAGTAGTGCTAGGAGAGTACATGGTGAATTTGTAAGTGCTTTTGTTTTGGCAGACTAATTGGATAAGTACATGATGCTGATTGGAGGAGTGCATGGGTACTGACAGGGCAATGGGTGGTCTGCAAGGACAGTGCTTATGGGATTGAAGTAGTGCATGACTCTCTGCTGCTACTTTACCATTTTACAACTACTTTTAACGGTACACCTAGCCAAATACAAAGCAGGAACCATTCACATTTATTTGCTATAAGTCTCACCATATTACTGAAAAACATTAATGGATGTCTCTCTACCACAACACTATCTACACCTCATAAATTCACAGAAAAAACTTCTATTTTTAAACAAATACCAAAAATGATATGGCATATTTCAACGGTGCCTCTCTAGAGACTTATAAAAACTAGTCTCATCACTAATACCTTAACTCAACATATGCATTTCCACTTTGAAATCAACACCTAAAATTATGCGGTATACTACTAATGTACATACCCACACACTGAAAAAAACTACCATAATCAGCAATCCCTATTCCAAAACACACATAATACTGTACAGAACTTATATTAAACAACATTTAAATACATCACTAAAAACTGCAATAAACATTTCTTCATTTCAAAATATATCTCAATCTTCAAATTATCATGATTTATATTTTATCTTTAAAAACAAAGGCACCACATAGTACACCTCACAAATTGATAACTCAACTTTCAAATTGATTTGTAGATTATGAAGTATCAGAATCTCACACCAGAGTTTCTTATGCACACCATCAATATAATGCACTGATCTTAGCAAAACCAGTAATGGCAAACTTTCCCTCTCTTTCTCTACACATATAGATGTAAATAACAAATCACAGTGCTTCCCAGATTATTTCAAATTCTAAAACACATGTGTATTGGTTACACAAGCAACCCTTGCTAACTGACTTCTAACTGAACCTAAAATGCTTCTAGAATTTTCTGGAGTCACACCTGCACCGTGCACCATAAACGATGGCACGCAAATCCATACGGGAGTTCAAAAATATATTACAAATAATTTAACCACCTTTTTTTTAATAATACACCACTTCTAAAGATAGCATAGACTTGGGAAATCTCACTGTAATAACATATTACTTTATTATTTATAACAAATTCTCATTTTAACTCCACAGTTAACTTTCTAACCTACCCTTAATGCCTGCTTCCATAACAACAGTTCATGGAACACTCAACTGAATTCACAAGTCACAAGTTCAGCACACAATATTGCAAATACAAACAGCAAGTCTGCTTGACTTTCCAAAATATTAGCTTATCCTATCTAATTTACATTTCAAACATGTTTTACTAACCAATAAGAAACATGCTTATTGAAGACAGAAACATGCACCATATTTTTGGGTGCATAATTTTCTTAAACAACCAATCATTTCTCTTTTATTTTTAAACTGCATCTTGTCCACCATTTCAGATACCGCTCATTCTACCAACTGTCTACTTCAACTACAAACATCTTTTCAGTGCATCCAGATTTCTCTACAACATGCTTATAGTGTGGATTGTGGGACAAAGCTATGTTTTCTAGTGCAAAAGGTATGCTGAACACAAGGGTATTGACAAAGATCTAGCTTTGCAAAATGTGGACATTACATGGATTGGACAACGAAGATTAAAGTGGCGCCAATTGATGCCTTTGGTTAAAACCTTTTTACATCTCCAACACCCTGACCTCATTATTGTGCACTGTGGTGGCCATGACCTAGGCACATAATTGGGTAGGTCTGGAAGTGCTAATGAAGGACACCTTTGCAGAATTGTTGTTGCTTTTGCCTCAAACTGTCTTTGTAAACTCTAACATATGCCAAAGACAGAAATGGAACTGGTCTAATCAATTTTGTCTTCGGATTGAGAAAGCTAGAAAAAATGTCAATAAAGCTGTGTCTGCTTACCTCAGAGACCATAGTATGGGCTTCATTTAAGACAACAATCTGTGTTTCAATATGGAGTTATACAGGAGTTATGGTGTACATTTCACAGTTAAGGGAAACAGAGTCCTTCTTAACAGCCTAAGGCTCTGCATCTGCGCTTACATGTAGCTACAAAAATCTCCAAATAAACACTAGGCCTCTTTTTAGAGCCACCTAATGACCCAAAATATGATTTAGTTTTTGAAAAAATATACTTTTTTTTCTTGATTGGAGCCGCGCACCCAGCACAACTTAAAGCCACGCACCTCTCGTGTTCACACGGGTGCTGCGCTGAGAGACGCACACCCATCGCGTTCACAAGGGGGCCGCGCTGAAAGCCGCGCTAAGATCACAACTACTTTTTTTGTAATTTAAAAATGTCCACTTTCACTAATTTACATTCGTCTCGGGGACACCATCCCAGAGGCATACCAACATGTTCATAATAAAAAAAAACTAGAGGAGAACCGTGTAGTCCCCCTCCCAGGCAACATATGGCCCCAGGGACCCCATCCCCCGGGGCTTGGCCTCTTTGTTGAGGACCATGGGGGGAGCCCCAATGCCCCCACGGTCCCTGCTGGATCCCTGCCTCCTGCGGGAGACGGCATTGCTTTTCCACATGGGGAGCTGCTGACATGCAGCTCCCGGGTGGAAACGCAACAGGGTTTGGATTTTGGAAGAGAGAGCAGGTTTCCAAAGCAAGTTTGCTATGACAGGGTTGGAGCCGCGTGGCTCCCACCCTGCTATAGCAAACAGCAGTGTCCCAAGGTGGGCACACTGGGACACTGCTGGAGGGGGCCCTGGGGGGTGGCGGTACCCAGGGCTATCACAGGATCCCAACATGAGTGAAGCCCCAGGGAGGTGGTGGATCCCCAATTTCCAATGTTTGTACCCGGGGGAGTTGGTGATCCCTGGGGCATGTGCTCAAGCCCCCCACACATACTTTTTAATTTTAAAAACAGCCCCAGGGAGTTGACGGTCCCCGGGGCTGCAGGGCCCCCCCGCTGGCCCCGCTAATATTTACTGGCAAGGCCCAAGGGCGAGGGGGGCCTCATTAAAATTAAGCAGGATTCGCAACCCCAGCGCAAATTGCGCCAAAATTTCTACCCTGCCCCGTTTTCTTTTTTTTCACCTTTGTTTTACTGTTTTCTTGTGACTCATTTCTACAGAGTATCAAGATGGCTGTCAACACTTCCTGGTTTGGAGTGTTGACATCCAAATAGAATAAAGCTCATGATCGGAAGGGTTCGCGAATCCACTGCTGCCCTAGATATCGAATTTTTTATTCTTTTAATTTCTCAGCAACTACTGAATGGATTTATACCATTAAAGAAAAAGGTCGCTTTCTGAACCAAGCACTACCCTTTTGCCAAATTTGGGGTAATTCCGTTTAGCAGTTTCAGCTGTAGCCTTGCCTAAAGTTTCCTATGGGGACTTTTATTTTTTAAAGTTCTCAGCAACTACTGAATGGATTTACACCATTTATAAAAAAAAGACGCTTTCTGAACTAAGCACTACCTTTTTGTCAAATTTGGGGTAGTTCCGTTTAACAGTTCGGGCTGTAGCCTGTCACCAAATTTCCTACAAAAATAACATTGGGGAAACCTGTTTTGGGACCCCCCTTTTGTCTCAGCCCCCGCTTGACAAATCACCCCAAACTTTCAGGATAGGAGCTGACCTGGAAGGACTTTTTTGGGGGAGAATTTTGAGAAGCTTCGTCAAACAACGCCAAAGTTATTAGCAACTAAACAACAACAATGGTTCTGTTGGGGAGCACAATTACATTGAAGGATGTAGTGAATACAAAAATAAAACAATATATCCAATGCCGGATATATGGGGAAAACATACGCTGACCACAATGGTTTATAAAGGTAAATGTTTTAGTATAAACCTTATAGGGACTGTATTCATAATACTTTATGTAGCTGTCCAAAACAAACAAAACACATGGACTGACTATACATTGAGTGAGTAAGTCGTGACTGGTGACAGAGTGCTGTAAATACTAGAAAAATTACCAAAACAATCATACATATAGACAAAATATTGCAAGATGAGTGTCCACTTTAAAATACAGTAGTCTCAAACAGGTAATTTACCTATTTGCTTTGCTGAAACTCAATTTGGACTGATACATAAACAGAACGTCGATGTTTCGACCCTAGATAAGTGCACTGATTTGTGTGCATCCGTAGCAGGTCTTTCTCAGGACTAAAAGAAGGGAGGTTGGACAGCCTGGGAATGTAAAATGAAAGGGGCAGGTCAAACACTGATATGTGTCAGCGATAAAACAATTAGGGCACAAGTACCCAATTGGGCTCACCTTATTAGAGGTGAGTATTTCTTCCAACATGTCCTTCAACGAGGGAGTGGAGAGTGTCAGCTGATAAACTCCATGGTCATTTATGGAGAAAACATTTATAAAATACAAGCAGGGCAAAACTCAGGCCTTTGCGGGGAACAATGATGTGTGCCCTATTATAAACGCGTTTCTTTGTAAATAATCTTTAGCACCATCCGGTGGGAAGATCGAGAAAAGGGGTGCCGCAGCAGCAATCACCTAAAAATAAGTAAAGGAGACGATGTCTGCCTGTGATAGCGTTAAAACGGAGCTGCACAGATGATAGATAGCATCAAGCAGTGCTATTTCAGACCATAATCGATGGCATCATTTTTGAGGAAGTTGATATTAAAAAGTGATGATAACAGATAGCAGTTTGTGTTTTAGGGTGGGGTGTTTGTGTGCAATGAACCCTGCGAGTCACGTGTGAACTACCTAAAGTGGACGCGTGTGCCTCACGCAGCCCAGAGGACAACATGCTTCATTGAGTCAAAACATGCGTGAACGTACTCCGGTGGGCGCAGTATGGTATCAGATAGGTAACATGCGCATACCGCTATAATGCGTGATATTTGAGAACTAGCAGTGCCGAGAGTACATCGCAGCTGACCCAAGATAATGAAATCAGAGAGTGAATTAGAGTATCAGAAACGGTTAAAATGTGAAAGGCGAGCTACGTGCCGTGAAGATTGGGTCCGTGCAGGGTTGCCAAGTGAAGATACCGGCTGGTATCCTGTGCGAGATGTGATCATACATAAACACATTAAGGGCATTGAACCTTATGGATTGTGGGACACACCCATACATGAACGTACAATGCGTGATCGTTATTAGCAAATCAAAAAATGCTTTTCCAATGGAAACTAGGTTCTAACTATAACTACCTACTAGCGACAGTCAGTATATAATATATATAAAGCCTACTGGTGCACGCTAGTAGATAGTTAGTGTAGTTAGTAGGTATAATAGGTAGTTATAGTTAGGTCTGCTATTTCATAGATGAAGTGTTTTTAGGTTTACTAATAACTTTTGTTCAGTTTGATGAATCACTAAATGTTGCAAAAAATAGGTAATCTACATAAGCTCCTCCCTGGAAAGTTTTGGGTTGGTTTGTCAAGCAGAGGTCAAGAAAAAGGGGGTTCTGTTACTTGTTTTTTCACTTTCTGCAATTTTTTGCTTTTCTCGAATATTCTTTTAAAATTTTTCTGCTTTTCTAGCCCTCTTTTTTTGCATTTTTCTGATGTTCTGGCACTTTCTTTCAATTCTGCACTTTTCCACTTTTTCCCCTTCTCACTTTTGCGCCTTTTCCTTGTCATGTTCCCGCCACTGCTCATGCCCACCCCTTCTAGTGCTGCTTCCCTACTTCCTGCTTTTCCCACTTTTCCTGTCTCCCAGCCGTCTAGCCTCTCCCTCACGCTAGTTAATGGTAGCCATTGCACAGCCGCGCTGCTGGCACGCTTCAGTCACAAAAAAGGCAAGAATGTCTGTACCTGACTGGGCCCAGTACATTAGACCATCCACCACTACAACGCCAGCACCCTTCATGCCATCAGCACCCACCGCCGGGCATCGCTGAGTGACACCCAGGGCCCTTTTCCTGCCAAAAGTGCAGCTGCACATTCGCTTGCCACTGTATACCAGCCACATCCACTCCTCAACCTACAAGGACCCGACCCGACCTGACCGTCTCAGCTGTATCCTGTTCAACACATGCTCCCTCCACAAACATGTTGTGGATATCTGGGACCTACTCAACTCCATCTACCCTGCCATCGCCTTCCTCACGGAAACCTGGATGAACTAAACATCCACCCCAGACAATGCCATTGCTATCCCGGACGGCTACATGATCATTCACAAGGACTGCCTCAACAAACTGGGTAGAGACATTGCTATCATACACAAATGCATCCTCAGCCTCACCACCCACATAGACGACCACTCAACCTACATGGATCACCTCCACTTCCAGGTCCAGACTAACCTGAACACCACCCCCCATGCACACTCATCTACAGAACCCCATTGACCCGTCCATCATTCAGTAACTCTATCATCAACTTTATCGCACCCCACACTCTCACCTCCACAGATTACATCCTCCACTGTGACCTCAACTTTCTCTAGGATAACAATAAGAACACCTCATCCATTCTGGAGAAACTCGCCACTGTCGGACTCAAACAATTTGTCACCCCCAACCCACTTAGCAGGACACATGCTCAGCTCAATCATCTCGGCCATTGACAACATCACCTTCAGCCACACCTCCAAGCTCCTTTGGACCGACCATCTATGTGTCCACTATTTCTTCACCAAACCCACCATACACCACGATGCCCACCACTACCATTGCAGAAGTTGGAACAAGATAACCAAAAGAACAGCTCACTACCTCCCTCAGCAAAACCCCACCACGGGTTCACTGATAAAATATCAAAATCAAAAATATAGATGTAAAAAATATGGCTGAAAAAATATAAAATACAAAAATATTGACTCCTTACACTTAAACAGGTAAGTACACAAACATCAGAAAAAAATATCTATGTTAAAAATATAGTCGTACAAAATATCGATGTTTTTATATATATACAATTTAAAATAATAAATACTAAATATATTAAATGATAAAATTAATAAGACAATAAAGTAGATTTAATATATATATATATAACGAATAAATGTAATTAGAGAATACATATACAGAATAATTCATATATATATACATATTTATTTTTTAAAAATCATAATCTATTAATTTTTTATTTATTTTCTAATAAAAATATTATATACAAATATACACATATAGATACACATATTACCTACTGGCGGTTGCCAGTTAGTAGTTATAGTTAGGATTATTTTCAATAGGAAAATACCAACATTCTATTGGGAATAACTTTGGCGCCGGTTGAGGAATCTACCTGAAAATTTCCTCAAATGTGCCTCGCTGCGCTCCAGTCCTTCCCTGAAAGTTTGGGGGGGATTCGTCAAGCGGGGCCGAGATAAAAGGGGGGGGTTCCAAAATGTGTTTTCCCCATGTTAATTTCCTTAGGGCGGTCGACCTCACTTTTAGCCCGAACGGCTGAATGGATTTCCACCAAACTTGGCAAAATTGTAGGGACTGGTAGCCCGATGTGCCTTTGCTATGTCTCAAGATATGTGCTCTAGTGGATTTTGAGTAATTTAGGTTAAAAAAAAAATATATATCTGTAAGCGCGCCCCGGTATGCGCACCGGGCGCGAACCAGCGCGCTACGCAAGTTCGCGCGCGGAAAGCTGATTGGCTCTCGGGTGTCTGTAAACATTCCAAATAGTCCGGTGCGGCCGCCATCTTTTGTCTTGGTAGGATCGAGACACAAGAGGTGGCAAAAACAAAGAGGGGAAATGACCAAAAGGGGGCAGGGTAGACCCCCCTGACCCCCTAGGTTTGATGTGGGGGCCATAAAAGAGCCCAGCGGGGCAAAAAAAAATTATTTGTGCCGGGGGAGTTTTTTTTTAAAAAGTAGGTTTTTTTTATAAATTGGAGGTAGTTCTAAAAAGAACAGTTTTTTTAATTCTTTTTGTTGTTTTATATTTTTTTATTGTTTTTTAGAACATATTTTACTTTTTTGGGCTTGTCTGAACAGTTTTATATTTTTTTTGTATTTTTTATGGGGAGAAACAAAAAACAGGGAATTTTAAATGGCTTAACTGGAGCAAAAAAAAACAGGAACAAAATTAGGGTTTCGCCGGGCACTTGTGGTTATTACCAGCAATGTTGATGAGGGTAATACTCTTCTCACCATAAGTAATTGTTTTGCCACAATATATGCAAACAATTTTGAAACCACCAAACTTAGTTTGTATATTTTGAACCTTCTGACTTGCTTCTGGACCTGATGGAGCGAGTTCTTTGGTTGTTGAGGTGCTGGCAGACGATTGTGGAAGGTTTCTGCACAGTTATCTCACCTCTGCTGCAGAATAGGTATTGGGGTGCAATCGTTGCATGTGCTGAATCATTGTATGACTTCCAAATGAATATTTTTTTGCAGGGTTCCCCCTGGATAGTACAGCGCCACATATGAGACAAGTCACCTTTGCAGCGTTTACCTTCTTTGCATCCCTTGGGATTTCAAAAAACTCCCATATAAAGTGCTCCTTAGGTTTATATGGGGCTTTGTCTTCAGGCAGGAAATGCCTTGTCTGCCTTCTCTCCTCCTCCTCCTCCTCCTCCTCCTCTTCTTCTTCACCACCAATGTGATGTTGTGGTGGTCCTTGTGGTGGTGGTGGTGCAGATGTTCCAGCTGCTGCTGTTACTGTAGCCATTTTAAAGTTCAAAATATTAGTCGCAGATCTCCAAACAGGTCTTCCTCAGTGAAAGGACAAAGTCAGAATAAGGAAAAAAGGTGGGGGCTTTCATCATTTGGAAATCAAAAGTGTTCTGAACCAATGAAAAGTGTTATTTTCAGGTCACATGACCTGACGCGCTTACGCTACGCGTCCTGGGAGCGCCTGGGTGCGCATAGCATAAGCGCGTTAGGGCTCGTCCTGGAGCGCTTACGTAGCGGGATCGTATGTGCTCTGGCGCTTCCGGGTGCGCTTACGCCGTGCGTCATAACACGCATCACGCGGCTACGCTATACATCACGATGATGTTTTCGTTCGCAGCAATAGTGCAAACGGGGCGCTCACCGGTACGCGAACCGGTGCGCGTCAAAACTGTGCTTACCGGTAAGCGCATCGGTACGCGCCCTGGTAGCGCTCCGGGGCAAAAAAAATAAAACATTAAAAAATAGTATTATATAAATATACAATATAGGATTCATTTTAAAAAATATTACATTTCATAGCTATAGAAATTTGCTATTAAAAAACCTATGAAATTCACTGAAAAAACCATAGGGTTCACACCAGTTATAGTTAGCTGGACATTTTACTGCCATAAAACCATTGAAATTCCCACGTTATAGTTAGTTGGACTCACTATAACTTGCGCGCCTGCAATGCACTGCTGATGACGTCACATATTACATCACTCATGACATGGTCAGTGACATCACTCATGACTCACAAACCATTTGTCTGTTTCGCTAAACAAAGTGATAGTTTTACCAGACATTCAAGATTTCACTCTCGTGAAATAGACAACGCTATTTTCACAAAATCAGGGTAACGCATTCATACGGAAAACCCTGTCCATGTATAGATGAAATCTTTGGCAGGACTCTAACCAACCAATAGAAATCCACAATCGCCAGTAAGAATTGACGCCGCCACCTTACCCTTTACACAAGCTCGGTAAAATCCTACTACTCTTTTCGCAACAAGTTTTAAAACGGGCTCCTAGTCCCTATACTAAGAACTATAATTTCATAGGGAAACCTCACTATACATACAACCTGTCATACCTAAAATCCCTAAACTTGTGCTGTACGTCCACAACACTTAGTGATATTTCAGTACCACTAATTTTAAAACAGAACAAATGAACTGTGTAACTTCACCTGTCACACTACTCTGCCGGCACATAACCAGGATTTTTCTCACTGCTGGAAAAAACCTTTCGACAACATATAACAACTAGACAAACCTTAACATGAGTTAAACATGTATCCTATGTAATTACCATGTAACATGTCAGTTAACATAGTAACCGAACTCTGCTACCAGAGAATTGATCCAACGGGCCAAAGGAAATTCTGTCTCATTAAACACAACTCAACACCACGTTACTCACCATTATCCACAATTTCAATACTAGGCCCATAATTGTCTGAGACATGAATTGACCAACTGAATCATATGAACTAATTAATTAAGCCTCCTATATGAACAATTAATTAAGTCAAAACCTAGGCAATGGATTAACTGATGGTAACTTAGTATGAAATAACAAAGACTAGCTTGTCATTTCAAAATCTATTTTATTAACTTTATTGTCAAGCAAAGTGCATTTTCAAGAAATTAATTATTTTATTTGCATTTATTAAACATCATTTTATTTAGTAAGGCACATTAAACTGTCAGCTTAAATCAAAATCAGCATGAGAAAATGTTTAAACATTACGAGTCTCATTCCCTAAACCCTATTTCCCTGTCTTAACAAAATGAAACCTGAGGGGAAAAGTAAAGTCCAAAATTTGTCTTACGTGAGTCAAAAGTCTGACAGCATCTCACGAGAACAGGAACGAGCCAATAAAGCTCCTCCCAAGGGACCAATTTTTATACCTTTTCTCTATCTAAAACTAACTAAAAGATTACAAATTACGGACCAACTCGCAAAGTGATTGGTCGTCAAATGTCAGTCCATGAAGTCATCGCCTTCTCTTTCAAAACCCATTTTCTTAAAAAGTGGCATTGTCCTTCGTCTACGTGTGACACATGCTCCTCCGAATAACTTGCAACATTTAGTAAAAAATCAGTTCATTGCTTCCTCAGCTCAAGCTTTTCTGCCACTATGTCCTGTCCTTGGCAATGAAAGTTATACAATGCTAGGCACATTCCGCACAGTTCAGCTTCCACGTATTTGTTTTTCGAAGATTATGAATAAAACGCTGTTTTTTATATTCTTTGCTGTGCATGGCCCATCTCGACAGGACTTCGGACATCCATTTTAGAATAGGCCTCTTTTACCGAGACTCTAGTATGCAAGGAAACACAAGACATCAATTAATTCAAGTAATGATAATTATTCTGTTACCCACCCCCTTGACTAATGTTAACCCATTAGTCTATGTTACCTAGCTGTAAGCACAAGAAATGAACAAAACTCCGTCACATAAAAGACACGACATAGACAAAAGCGCATTTAAAAATAAGCCCATGCTATTATTTTAATCAGCCGCAGTTAATGTTGACAAAACGAAAAGACAAAGTTAATATATATTATTCACACATACTGACAAATGCAACAAGAGCACATATTATTAAACCTGCATGTTTATGAAGGTGCACATTATTCCAGGTTGAAATAATACAAAAACATGCAACATTCGTTAATACATTATTCATTATAGGAGTTTAAATCTGAGAACGGAAACTAAATACATTTTAAAAGTTCGCTTCATCAACTCCCTCATCTGGCGATTTCTAAAAACCAAACAAAACCCAAAATGTTATAAAAAATTTTAACTTTAGAAATATCATATTATGATCACTCTCTGTGTTAGTAAATCTAAACTCCTGTTTCATCAGTTTGTCTGGCACTCTCATATTGAGCCCCACAGAATTCTTCCATTTCTATCTCCTTCTCCTGTGCTTTTCTGAGTTTATAGATCCTCTTCTTTTCCCTCACATACTTCTTTCTCTTGTGGATCATGCAACTGATTTTCAACAAAAGTGTTACTATAACAATGATTATTACAGGATAAAGTACTTTGCCAATGATTGAACTGCCAATTTCAGCAAACCATTCCCTAATTGTTTCAAATCTTTTGCCCAAACGTTCCGAGAAATTGTCACTTTCCATGGGTTCTATTTCTGAGTGAAATTCAGTGATTTTCTTTATAAGTAACACTATGTTCTGACTTTTGTCAGGGATATAAGTGCAGCAATGCTGAACATGCAAAATCCCACAGACTCCTCCCTCTTTTGCTAGGAGAATGTCTAAAGCAAGTGGGTTCTGCATAACCATGCTTCTGGTGGCAATGAGTTCAGTATTAACTAATTGGAAACCACTTGCAGTATCAGTGGACAATCTGTCAACAATTGTGGAAACTAATTGCATTCAGATTTATTCCCACCATAGGAATTATTGCACCAAATATACCTCCCATGATCTCAGAAAAGCTCTCTCTCTTGTACCTATTCAGGTGTTTGCCAATTTCAAATGAACCTTCCCCATTTCTGTCCACATGAAAAATTTTAGGAAAGACTAGACCAAGGTAACATGTGCCATACCAATGGTCCGGGAGACTAAAATATGCTTTGTTCCCACAAATAAAATAAATTCCAGGGAAAATTGGATCCTTACCACCTTTAAATCCCCAACCCCCAACAATACGATAAGTGTCCTCACATTGGCAAGCAGCAACAAAATAATTGTCGTAAAGCGTATCGTCTCTTCTAATACAGAATTTTCCACTAACAGGATCATGTATGTGAATAGCAGCATATATATTTTCACCATTAAGCTTCTTAACTTCGAGCTACCAAAACTTGGATTTAGTCTGTTTCAGCATCTCATTTCTTTTATAAATCGCCCTCCTCTCCTTAACCAGCTTGAGAAAAGATCTTTCTTCATCTCTCATTTTGCAGGTTAAATTATTTTTGTAAGCATATTCGTAGGTGAGTTCATTAGTTACCAGAAAGAATTCACTCATCTGTTTGGCGAGTCTAACTTTGTTAAGACTATGCGCAATTTTCAGGTTCACAAAGATTTCATCAAAGTCAGAGTAATAGTACTCCAGACGACCTGTCTGATAGAACAAACTAGCTATAACACTGCATGTTATTCCATAAGTAAGGGAAGCGTATTATATTTAACCCCTTCTGAAACTGAAGTAGGAAGCTTAACATATACATAACAATCTTTAACATCCATGACTCTTACATTACTCTGTCAAGAGCCTTGAAAAAGAATTAGTAGAAAAATACCCAACAGATCTGTCTTGGTGGATCTCTGGCTCATGCTCAATAACCCTGTTAGTTTTGCCTGCAACATCATGAGCAGCTTGTTTAGATTCAGCTTTGCTCGTCATGTTTACCTTATAATCCTCTTTGTCTATACCAAGAGGAAAAATGACTGCTAAGATTAACCAAACTAAAATGATTAAAATCACACAAATGGAAGACATTTTACAACATCTCCTGAGGATAGCACACCTGAATTGTCAGTATTAGGCATTCTTTTTTTTTTTTTACTCAAACAAAAATTTTAAAATTGTAGTAGCAATAACTAAACACCGCCTTTTTTTTTTTTTTTAGTAAACCTCTAACAGCTTTTCTTCAACCTTGCATCACATAAAAGTGTTTTTCCAGCTAACACAATTTCTTCGACCTTGTGTCACCTAACACAATTTCTTCAGCCTTATGCCAAAAATAAACCTCAACTTAAAGAAAATTATTTCTAATCATTGTCACTGTTTTCTTCCAGATCTTCCCGACTACTACTACTAATCTCAACCACTGGTGGGATTATAATGTAGGCCCACTCAGGAGACTTATATTTCTGATTTGGCTTCAATGGTCTTTTGCCCTTTCTGATAATTACTTCAATTTTCTTTCCTGCTTGTTTTTTTTTTTTATCTGATTCACTATTCTGGCTTGATATCTCATTAATCTGCTCCTTTGAATTGTTCACCAACTTGAACTTAAAAATTTTTTTGGCTAGATATCACCTTTTCTCAAGAGTTTCTTCTTAGGTTCAGTTTCATTACATTCAGCTTTTCAAGCCCTTTTTTTGAATTTTCCTATTTCAGACTCTTCATCACTCTCGTCTGAGTCAGTTTCAGAGATTTCAATTCTGTATCTAGGAACTTCTTTACTCTGCAGCTTCACTCCGTTAGGAACAACATCACTGTAGCTGGTACTTGGTAATTCGTCCTCCTCCTCTTCTGGAATTACTTCTAACTTCCCAGTTTCAGAATCTTCATTCCTGCTTTCAGAGCTTCCAATCTGCTTTTCAATACTCTCCTGATCTTGATTCTCCTCTGACACAGTTTCTTTTTCAGTTCTTTTTTCTAGAACATCTTCATCATTTTCTGAATCAACAACCACAATTTCTAGATCTTTTCATTTGATGCCTGATCCGCATCAGAATCTTCCAGATGTCGACTTTCCTGTTGATCTTCAGAATCTGGATTTTCAGGTTCTCCTTCAGAGTCTGAATCAGTTGTTGTGTTGTCACTATCCTCATCAGGGTTATCAGGAGGTGGTACACGAATGGTATGACTTGCATGCACCCACCTCTTCAGACCCTTACATTTAACAGCATTTGTTGTGACTAGTATCACCTGTCTTGCTTTTTGCCACCTGGGTACTAAACAGTTTCTTCTCTGATGAACCTTTGTTCTGACCCAGTCTCCTGGCAATAGATCATGAGCCTGCTCCTTTTCTTTTGAAATCACATCTGTTCCCACCTGATGGAATACAGAAGTTACCACGTCAGATAACTGCTTACAGTAATCTATAATTGCACTTTCATTTATTGTTAACAATTTTCCAACTGGTATAAAAGCCTGTCTCATTACTCTTCCCATGAGTATATCATGAGGGCTAAGACCTGTCTTTTTATCTGGTGTGCTTCTCAAAGTCATCAAAACAAGTGGAAGTGCATCTGTCCACTTCATCCCTGTTGTAAACACATTTTTGAAATTCTATTTTGTATTGTGCCATTAATTTGTTTTACAACACCTGATGCTTCTGGTCTGTATGCACAGTGCAATTTCTGCTTTATGCTGAAGGCCTCACAAATTAATTTTAGCAATCTGTTTTCAAAGTGTGTGCCGCGATCACTTTCATTGGTCACTGGAAATCCGTACCTAGGTATGATCTCCCTTAAAAGCAATTTTGCCACAGTAACTGAGTCATTGTGACGAGTTGGAAACGCTTCCACCCATCTTGAAAACAGACAGACAATAAGAAGGACATATCTCAACTTGTTATGTGGTGGCATGTCAATGAAATCCATTTGCAACCTGGTAAAAGGACCACCCTTCCGTCCTATGGTTCCCATGCTCACAACTTTTTTTCTGTTTTGATTGATTTGCTGACAGATCAAACATCTCTGGCAAAGTGACTCCGCAATAATCCTAAATTTTGGATTATACCAAGTTTTCCTGAACAATCGAATCATTAAATCTCTTCCTAAATGACCTGGACCATGATACATCCGTGCCATGTCAGCAATCATGCAAGTGGGACACCCCCGCGCCGCACGGCCACCAGCTGCTGCGTGTGCCCCTTGCCTGCCCTCTGCCTCGCTGCTGCCTCGTTTGCCGGCTGCCACCGCTGCGAGTGTTTTTGCCCTTGTTTTGACGTTATTTTGTGCTTGCTTGGTTTAACTCTCTTTTTTCCCCTGTTTTAGCGTTTATTTGTGCCTGTATTATTGTATTTTCATTTTCCCCGTGTTTGCTCTCCTTCCTTGTTGTCCGCCTACCTCGCCGCCCCCCGCCCTCCCTTCCCGCCACCGCCGCTTGTCCCCGCCCCTTTTTTGTCTTATGTAACCCTCCCCGCTCCCGCCTCCCAGCTGCTCCGCCCACCCGCGCACTTGGCCTTAAATGGCGACCGTGCGACGCAGGTGAGTGTGACCCACTTGTGGGACACCCCCGCGCCGCACGGCCACCAGCTGCTGCGTGTGCCCCTTGCCTGCCCTCTGCCTCGCTGCTGCCTCGTTTGCCGGCTGCCGCCGCTGCGAGTGTTTTTGCCCTTGTTTTGACGTTATTTTGTGCTTGCTTGGTTTAACTCTCTTTTTTCCCCTGTTTTAGCGTTTATTTGTGCCTGTTTTATTGTATTTTCATTTTCCCTGTGTTTGCTCTGCCTCTTTGTTGTCCGCCTACCTCGCCGCCCCCCGCCCTCCCTTCCCGCCACCGCCGCTTGTCCCCGCCCCTTTTTTGTCTTCTGTAACCCTCCCCGCTCCCGCCTCCCAGCTGCTCCGCCCACCCGCGCACTTGGCCTTAAATGGCGACCGTGCGACGCAGGTGAGTGTGACCCACTTGTGGGACACCCCCGCGCCGCACGGCCACCAGCTGCTGCGTGTGCCCCTTGCCTGCCCTCTGCCTCGCTGCTGCCTCGTTTGCCGGCTGCCGCCGCTGTGAGTGTTTTTGCCCTTGTTTTGACGTTATTTTGTGCTTGCTTGGTTTAACTCTCTTTTTTCCCCTGTTTTAGCGTTTATTTGTGCCTGTTTTATTGTATTTTCATTTTCCCCGTGTTTGCTCTCCTTCCTTGTTGTCCGCCTACCTCGCCGCCCCCCGCCCTCCCTTCCCGCCACCGCCGCTTGTCCCCGCCCCTTTTTTGTCTTCTGTAACCCTCCCCGCTCCCGCCTCCCAGCTGCTCCGCCCACCCGCGCACTTCGCCTTAAATGGCGACCGTGCGAACGCGCAGCGGTCACGCGCAGCGGGCGCGCCGATTGTGCGCCGAAGGCGTGCCAAAGGTAAGCCCGTCTGCGCCCGTCCGCGACCGGACCGCGACCAGCGCCAGGACCCCTGGACCTCGAAGACCTCGACCTACCCGCCTGACGTACTCAGCCGCCACCCTCATCGCTCTCAACACCGGCCGACTCCCAGAATGCCACCAAGCCACTCCAAGACGCACCCACGGACCTTTCAGCTGCCACACCTGCAAGTTCTCCTGCATCCGGACCAGCCCCGCACCAGCACCCGCCAAGTCGAACACCAGCAGCACCCACCTCAAGTGCATCCTGCTCAACACCCGCTCCGTCCACAGACACGCCATCGAACTCTGGAACCTCCTAGACGCCACAGCCCCTGACGTTGCCTTCCTCACGGAGACCTGGATGAACGCCTCTTCAGCTCCCGACATCGCCATCGCTATCCCAGAGGGCTACAAGATCGTCCGGAGGGACCGAAACGCCAACCAGATGGGAGGAGGCATCGCCATCATCCACAGGAACACCATCCGTCTCACGACCAGCACCGACAACACCCTGACCAGCGCCGAACACCTGCATTTCCAGATCCACACCAACCCGAACACCACCCTCAGAGGCACCCTGATCTACCGACCCCCTGGACCACGCACGCAATTCAGCGAGGACATCGCCGACTTCATCAGCCCGCATGCCCTCCCCTCCGCTGACTACATCCTCCTGGGAGACCTCAACTTCCATCTGGAGAACAACAACGACCACAACACCAGCACCCTGCTCGACAACCTCGCCAACCTGGGACTCAAGCAACTGGTGTCCACCCCCACCCACCTCGCCGGACACACACTCGACGCCGTATTCTCATCCAGCACAGACATCGACTTCAGCCACGCCACAGAGCTTCAATGGACGGACCACAGCTGCGTCCACTTCACCTTCAAGAGAACGACGACCCACCATCACCAGCAACAGACCGCCCGCAGAAGCTGGAACAAGATCACAGCAGACCAGCTCGCCACCTCCCTGAGCCAGCACCCTCCTGCCAGCTCAGCGAACCCCAGCCAGGCCGCCGACAACCTCACGAAGTGGATCAGCAACTGCGCGGACGAACTCGCCCCGCTGAGGACCCCGCCTAGCAGACCCGGCAGCAAGAAGGCCCCATGGTTCACCGACGAACTCAAGAGCTCCAAGAAGAACTGCCGAGCCCTCGAGAAAGTCTGGAAAAGGGAACCGACACCGGACAACAGGACCTCCTACAAACTTGCCACCCGGAAACACCACCAGCTGATCCGCGCCGCCAAGAAAACAGCATTCAAGGACCGGTTGGACAACAACGCACACAACTGCAAGGAACTCTTCAACATCGTGAAAGAGCTTTCCAACCCCAGCGCAGGAAACAACGACATCACCCCATCGCAAGACCTCTGCAACTCCCTCGCCTCATACTTCCACAACAAGATCACGGACATACACAGCAGTTTCAACAACCAACCAACGCACACCATGACCGACCAACCACCCCCCCCACCACCACCCTCCACGCCTGGACCCCGATCAGCACCGAAGACACCATCCGCACGATGAACTCCATCCACTCCGGATCACCGACCGACCCCTGCCCTCACCACGTCTTCAACAGGGCCGACGCTGTCATCGCACCCCACCTGCGAGACATCATCAACACCTCCTTCGACACCGCCATCTTCCCTGAGAGCTGGAAACACGCCGAACTCAGCGCTCTACTCAAGAAACCAACAGCGGACCCCACTGACCTCAAGAATTACCGCCCCATCTCGCTTCTCCCGTTTCCAGCCAAAGTCATCGAGAAGACCGTCAACAAGCAGATGGCCGCCTTCCTCGAGACGAACGGATCCCTCGACCCCTCACAGTCCGGCTTCCGAGCCAAACACAGCACCGAGACCGCCCTCATCGCCGCCACCGATGACATCCGAGCCCTGATGGACAATGGAGAAACAGCGGCCCTCATCCTCCTAGACCTCTCCGCGGCATTCGACACGGTCTGCCACCGCACCCTAGTACGGCGCCTCAGCAACATCGGAATCCAGGACAAGGCGCTGGAATGGATCATCTCCTTCCTCGACGGAAGAACACAGAGAGTCCGCCTACCACCGTACAAGTCAGAGGCCTCCGAAGTCATCTGCGGCGTCCCCCAAGGATCATCCCTGAGCCCCACCCTCTTCAACGTCTACATGAGCCCCCTCGCGGCCATCGTACGCAAACACCACCTCAGCATAATCTCCTACGCTGACGACACCCAGCTGATCCTCTCCCTGACCAACAACCCCGCCGCCGCCAGAGCCAACCTGCACGAAGGGATGAAAGAGGTAGCCGAGTGGATGACGACCAGCCGCCTGAAACTGAACTCGGACAAGACGGAGGTCCTCATCCTGGGCTCCTCACCCTCCGCCTGGGACGACTCCTGGTGGCCTCCCGCCCTGGGCACCGCACCCAAACCGACAGACCATGCACGAAACCTGGGCTTCATCCTGGACTCCTCCCTCTCCATGACCAGGCAAGTCAACAACGTCTCCTCGGCGTGCTTCAACATCCTACGCATGCTACGGAAGATCTTCTGGTGGATCCCCACAGAGACCAGGAAGACCGTCACCCAGGCCCTCGTCACCAGCCGACTGGACTACGGTAACGCCCTCTACGCCGGTACCACCGCCAAGCTCCAGAAGAGACTCCAGCGGATCCAAAACGCCTCAGCCAGACTCATCCTCGACATCCCACGATCCAGCCACATCTCCGGACATCTGAGAGACCTTCACTGGCTCCCCGTCAACAAGAGAATCACCTTCCGCCTCCTCACCCACGCACACAAAGCCCTACACGACCAAGGCCCGAGCTACCTCAACAGCCGAGTCAACTTCTACGCTCCCAAACGCCACCTCCGATCAGCCAACCACGCCCTCGCCGCCGTCCCCCGCATCCGAAGAGCGACTACAGGAGGAAGGTCCTTCTCCTACCTGGCCGCCAAGACCTGGAACTCCCTCCCGTCCGACCTGCGCCTGACCCAAGACCACCTCTCCTTCAGGAAGAAGCTGAAGACCTGGCTGTTCGAGCAGTAGCGGCACCCCCCCCCCCCCCAGCACCTTGAGACCCTACGGGTATGTAGCGCGCTTTATAAGTGTCACTGATTGAACAGGTCTGCCATCTTTGTAAACCCAAATTTCATCTTCCTTTTCTGTCTGCAACCTTCTTTGAGCCATGTGTTTTTCTCCTCATCATTTGCCTCGTCTTGTAAATCCTTTACTCCCTGCCATGTTTCAACTACAGATCTTAGCATGAGAGAGTTCATAATATGATCATTGTCTTTTTCCCGATTAATTGAAAGATTGTTTTTCGCACAGTAACATGCAGTTTCATCTGCAAAGGTATTACCTTTAATAATATAGTCCTCACCCTTCTTGTGCGCTCCACATTTGACAACAGCTATTTTTTCTGGTAATTGAATGCCATCAATAAATCTTTTGATCAATTTTGCATTTCTGATTGGAGTTCCCGCAGAGGTCAAATAACCTCTTTGAGACCAGAGCTGGCCATAGTCATGGACTACGCCATATCCATATTGACTATCAGTCACTATGGTAACCTTTTTCCCTTTTGCTTTTTCACATGCACAAATTAAACCAATTAATTCTGCCACTTGAGCTGAACGAATTCCATCCAGAGTTGAACCTTCAACTATTTCTGAAACTGTGCAAACTGAATATGCTGCTCTCAGAATGCCTTCGTCCGTTCTTAGACAGGAGCCATCAACAAAGTAAACAATGTCTGACTCTGGTAAAGGCACATCTTTAATGTCTCCTCTAGGTTTAGTACAGTATTCCTAAACATCCAAATATTCATGATCAATATTATCAGCTTCATTATCTATTTCAGAAACCACACCATCCTGCAAAAGTGTAGAGGGATTAAGATTAACACACCCTGCAATAGATATATTATCTGATCCCAGAATAACCTTTTCATATTTGGTCAATCTGTTACTCGACAAGTGCTGTGTTTTACTTCTGGTAAGAAGTGTTTCAACTGAATGAGGTACATATACTTTTAAAGGAAACCCCATTATGATTCCTTCACTTTGCTCAAGGCTTACACTTGTTGCAGCCACTGCTTTTGAGCAACCTGGCAATGCTTTTGCAACAGGATCAAGAACAGCTGGAAAGTAGGCTATTAGTTTTCTCATTTTTCCATGTTTCTGAATTAGAACTGACAATGCACAACCATCCATTTCACTGCAGTACAGCTCAAATTTTTGATCATAGTCTGGCATCCCCAAAGCTGGAGCTTCACACAGACTTCTATTTAATTTTTCAAAAGCCTCTAATTCTGTTTTTGTCAAAACAATTGGGTCTCTTATATCTGCTTTTGTCAGCCTTTGCAGTGGTTTCGCAGTTACTGAAAACCCACAAATCCATTGACGACAATAACCAACCATTCCTAGAAACATCCTGATCTGTCTTCGTGTTGTTGGTGGTTGTATTGCTCAAATAACTTTTATTCTTTCAATTGTCACTTGTCTGATTCCCTTTGCAATTCTGTGACCAATGTATTTAACCTCTTGATTGCAAAACTGTAGTTTCGCAGGTGACACTTTATGTCCTTCATCTGCTAATCGATTCAAAAGCGTAATAGTATCTGTTACACAATTTTCTCTAGTTTTTCCAGCCACAAGGAGGTCATCAATGTACTGGACCAATGTTGACTCTCCAGGCAGCTTTAAATCTTCCAGGGATTTCTTTAACAACTGATTAAAGATTGATGGACTTTCAGTACACCCTTGAGGAATACGACACCATGCTAAAATATGATCCTGGAATCTGAACGCAAAAATGTGTTGGGTATGTGGATGCAGTGGAACTGTAAAGAAAGCATTACATAGGTCAATGACCGTATACCATTCTGCATCATGCAGAATCTGATATAGAATTACCCCTGGGTTTGGTACAACTGGACAGCAAGAAACAACGATTTTGTTAACCTTTCTCAGGTCCTGAACTATTCTGTAAGTTCCGTTTGGCTTTTTGATTCCCATAATCGGTGAATTACATGGGCTGCTCTCAATCTCTCTTAAAACACCTTGCTTAATGAATTTTTCAATCACAGGAATGACACCCTCAATAGTTTCAGGTTTCATTTTGTACTGGGGAATGTTTGGAAAATCTATCCCTTGCTTTACAGTAATTTTTACTGGGTCTACATGTTTCATTAAACCCATTTCATCACCAGTTAAATCCCAAATTTTTGGATTAACTGCCTCTCAATTCTTCAGGTAAATTGTTTTTATCAAAAGCAGGAACCATTTTATTTTCTTCATCAACCATTAGCATTGTTAATATATACAAACCATCTTCTTCTAAAGTCTGAAGCTCAATACCATCCGGTGAGCAATATATTTTACAGTTCATCTTACACAACAAATCACGACCTAATAGGTTAACGGGACTGCTGTTACAGACAACAAATCTGTGTTTGTCTTTGTAATTTCCAATTTCTACATCAACTGGTTTTGTCAAACCTGTCTTTATTTGTTGATTAGCTACGCCAACCACCTGGATTGTCTCACCCGAGAGAGGAAGATTTTCAATTTCCACTGATCTAACAGTAGAATGGGTAGCACCAGTATCCACAAGAAAAGTGATATCTTTATCATTCACTTTACCATTTATAAATGGACCTGCCTGATCTACCTCAAGAGTGGCTCCAAGTACTCACTCTTCTTCCTCTCTCAGGCACCGTCATGAGTAATCTTCTGAATCACTGCTCTCATTTTCTTTTAACCAAAATTTTTGGGAGACATTTGACACATTCACTTTTTGTGATCTGTTTACCTGTTCAGCTCCCCAGAATCCCGTCTCAGGACTTTTTCTCTGTGCTTTCATACAATTTGGCAGAGGAGGCTGTGGAATTTGGCTCTGATGATTCCATTGGCTCTTCTGATTCACTAACTGTCGCTGTAGCTGTTGCTGCTGACTTATCTCATTTAACTGTCGCTGTAGCTGTTGCTGCTGATTTATCTCACTCTGCATCTGTGGATTTAATGATGATTTTATTTAATTTCTGGGCGGATCGGTACACTCACGCTTCCAGTGTCCAATTTCACCACAATTAAAACATGGGAACTTTTGCTTTAGCTCTTCAACATGCATATTAAATTTGGGCTTATTCACAAAGTTCCCCTTGAACTTTCCTTGATTCTGCTGGAAATTTTTATTTTCTAAAGTTGCTATCTGCTCTTCAGCTACCTTCACTTGTCCCCACATCGCCTTTTCTTTAAGCTTCTTTTGCTTTGCATCTATCTCATCACTGCAGTATTTTGCTTTCCTCAGGATATCATCAACTGAAAGTGATTGCCAGCCGACAATTCCGTTTCTAATCATTTCTCCAATTTCAGGTTTCAAGCCATAAACAAATCTATAAATGAAGTGGCTCATGTCCTTTTCACTTAATTTTTTATAGCCACTGTATTGTGTAAATACCAGGCGTAATCTTTCATAAAAGGAATGAACTGCTTCTTTTGGTTCTTGGTTTGTTCTGTCTATTTTAACCCAATCTACTTCTTTTGCAGGAATTTTGTTTTTCAGCCAGACATTTACTTTGTCATAGAAATCTATGACATTGTCTGAAGGAGCACCTGTTATTTTATGTAGAGCTGGTTCTTCCTTGGGCCAACCAACAGAAATTTTACATTCTGTCCAAAGATCTGATGGGACAACAATGTCAAAGAAACCATCAAGATCAATCCACAGAACTTTTGAAACTTTTATAAATCTGTCAACCTGACAATACCATTCTACTGGCTTTTCTCTCAGCCGAGGGCAATCATTTGTAAAAAGCAGAATGTCCTGTCTTGTCCATGGAACATAAACATAACCTCCACCAGCTATTTCCCTCATAGGAAATTCATTTGAGACTTCCCCTCTTTCTCTCTTTTCTTCTTCCATTTTCTTGGTCCATTTATCTCTCCATTTACTTAATTCACCTAATCGTTTTAGAAACACAATTAACTCTTTTACATGGGTTATCCTACCTGTGGTATTCAGGTTTTCAATATCTTTTCCAGAAAAATCCACTCCGTAATGTTTTTGCAATTGTTTCTGATGACTTAAATCTATTTCTAATTCAGCAGCCACTTCTTCAAATTGATCATATTTATTTTTCGTTTTCCATTGAATACTTTTGCAAATAAACAAAAGTTCATCATCCTGATATTGCTTCAAACAGACAGTACCAATTGTGCCAATAATTAATTCTTCTAAATCTGCTTTGAATTTTGCAACATCAAGTTGTTTAGACTCAGGAACTCGTGGAATTCATGGAATCTGTGTTAGATCTGTTTTATTCGTGGTCTTTTCTAAAGACCCAGAAACAGAACCTGCAACTGATGGTGTGACACCATGTGACAAACTTTGATTAAAAGTTAAATTTGGTATTGTTTTATCTCAATGAATTTCCGTTAATTCAGAATAAAAATTTTCAGCCACTTTCTGAATTTCTGCATTTAACGGATTTGTCAAAACTGAATGTCTGCTTTTACCTTGTTCAAAAACTGGTACAACAGGACCAATTGTTACTGGTACTGTTACTGCTTCCATCCCTTTTGTTAATTGCTGAATTAATTCTCCCTTCGCTTTTAAATAATCCGATATGTTTGGTATATTTTTAGATACCTCTGCTCTTTTATCATTCTCCGGGAAATTATTTCTCAAATCTGAAATGTCTGTATAGTTTCTGCTTTCTTTTGGGGTATTTGATTTAATTTTTGACCTTGCCCTTTCAGGTGTTCTTAAAAATCTGGGTGAATTTTCATCAACCTCTCTAGGAGGTACACTAGGAGAAATTCCTGAAGAACTTTTCGGGGTAGACTGTGAACAGCTTGGCTGATAAGGTGGTGGATTAGTAAGAATTTCTTCTAAAACTGCATCATCTAATTCTTCATCAAGATGACCTTTTTTCCGGGAATTCTTTTGACCTGATGTTTCAACAAACATTTCTCTAACTGGATACAAACCATCATGCATGTCTGCTCTTCTCCAATGACGCACTCTATACTGATGAGTTTCCCTATTTATATCTAATTTTGGGCCTCTCGATATTCCCCAGCTTTCTCGTTCAAGCTCCATCATTTCAATTTCCCATTCAACTAAAGCTTCAAATTGAGTCGGTCTGGGCTTTGGCGTAAGAGCCATCATTTTATCTCTTAAGTTTCTTAAAACTTTAACATGAAATGATCCATCTTCTGGCCATGCTAAAACAGCATCATTTTTGGTATATTGCATCCAATTTTCAAACCAGAGAACAGTATGATAACCATAATCTCCTTCCATATATGCTGCAGGTGTTTTGTACTTATGAAGTAATTTTCCACCACGCGCTTCAATTTTCTTGTCAGGATTAAATACATTTTTAAATTTCTGAAACCATGAAGGCTTTTTTTCCTCTTTATTGTACCAATAACTCATGATTTAAAACTATTCCGTTTAATTTAGAAAAGATCGTAAGTATTTCCTTGTTGTTCCGCTACTCTAGCCAATCAGTGTGTGAAACTCAGCAACAAGCCAATCAGGTTAAGCCACGTCACTACCTTGCTCAACCAATGAAAATACTGTTTTCAGAAAGGACCCATCAGCTAACAGCTCGTTTTAGTCACGTGAACCAATCAGTGCGCCTGCTGTGACGTATGTCGACCAATCGCAGCGCGAACCCTGTGACGTATACTGCCGCTGCAGCGAAGCTGCGTGTGTCACTGTCACTCTGTAAACTCACCCCTCCTTCACAAACTATTTTCACAGCACCATTTTAAAAACAATTGTTTTCAATGAATTTCAGTTAATAACTATGGAAAAACAAACCATTTGTCTGTTTCGCTAAACAAAGTGATAGTTTTACCAGACATCCAAGATTTCACTCTCGTGAAATAGACAACGCTATTTTCACAAAATCAGGTTTACACATCCATACGGAAAACCCTGTCCATGTATACATTAAATCTTTGGCAGGACTCTAACCAACCAATAGAAATCCACAATCGCCAGTAAGAATAGACGCCGCCACCTTACCCTTTACACAAGCTCGGTAAAATCCTACTACTCTTTTCACAACGAGTTTTAAAACGGGCTCCTAGTCCCTATACTCAGAACTATAATTTCATAGGCAAACCTCACTATACATACAACCTGTCATACCTAAAATTCCTAAACTTGTGCTGTACGTCCACAACACTTAGTGATATTTCAGTACCACTAATTTTAAAACAGAACAAATAAACTGTGTAACTTCACCTGTCACACTACTCTGCCGGCACATAACCAGGATTTTTCTCACTGCTGGAAAAAACCTTTTGACAACATATAACAACTAGAGATACCTTAACATGTGTTAAACATGTATCCTATGTAATTACCATGTAACATGTCAGTTACCATAGTAACCGAACTCTGCTACCAGAGAATTGATCCAGCGGGCCAAAGGAAATTATGTGTCACTAAACACAACTCTACACCACGGTACTCACCATTATTCACAATTTCAATACTAGGCCCATAATTGTCTGAGACATGAATTGACAAACTGAATCATATGACCTAATTAATTAAGCCTCCTACATGAAGAATTAATTAAATCAAAACCTAGGCAATGGATTAACTGATGGTAACTTAGTATGAAATAACAAAGACCAACTTGTCATTTCAAAATCTATTTTATTAACTTTATTATCAAGCAAAGTGCATTTTCAAGAAATTAATTATTTAATTTGCATTTATTAAACATCATTTTATTTAGTAAGGCACATTAGACTGTCAGCTTAAATCAAAATCAGCATGAGAAAATGTTTAAACATTACGAGTCTCATTCCCTAAACCCTATTTCCCTGTCTTAACAAAATGAAACCTAAGGGGAAAAGTAAAGTCCAAAATTTGTCTTACGTGAGTCAGAAGTCCAACAGCATCTCACGAGAACAGGAACAAGGCAACCAAGCTCCTCCCAAGGGACCAATTTTTATACCTTTTCTCTATCTAAAACTAACTAAAAGAATACAAATTACGGACTAACTCGCAAAGTGATTGGTCATCAAATGTCAGTCCATGAAGTCATCGCCTTCTCATTCAAAACCCATTTTCTTAAAAAGCGGCATTGTCCTTTGTCTACGTGTGACACAAGCTCTTCCTAAGAACTTGCAACATTTAATAAAAAATCAGTTTGTTGCTTCCTCAGCTCAAGCTTTCCCGCCACTATGTCCTGTCCTTGGCAATGAAAGTTATACAATGCTAGGCACATTCCGCACAGTTCAGCTTCCACGTATTTGTTTTTCGAAGATTATGAACAAAACGCTCTTTTTTATATTCTTTGCTGTGCATGGCCCATCTCGACAGGACTTCGGACATCCATTTTAGAATAGGCCACAGACCCCTTTTACAGAGACTCTAGTATGCAAGGAAACACAAGACATCAATTAATTCAAGTAATGATAATTATTCTGTTACCCACCCCCTTGACTAATGTTAACCCATTAGTCTATGTTACCTAGCTGTAAGCACAAGAAATGAACAAAACTCTGTCACATAAAAGACACGACATAGACAAAAGCACATTGAAAAATAAGCACATGCTATTATTTTAATCAGCCGCAGTTAATGTTGACAAAACGAAAAGACAAAGTTAATATATATTATTCACATATACTGACTAATGCAACAAGAGCACATATTATTAAACCCGCATGCTTATGAAAGAGCACATTATTCCAGGTTGAATTAATACAAAAACATGCAACACTCGTTAATACATTATTAATTCTAGGAGTTTAAATCTGCGAACGGAAACTGAATACATTTTAAAAGTTCGCTTTATCAGTCAGTATATATATATATGTATATATATATATGTATATATATATATATATCAAACACACGCAGGTAAGCACCAAACGGAGTAAAGCCACAGGAAAGCTGAATGCCACTTGTAATTTATTTCACCACTTGCCAGCAGACGATAGAACAGGCACAGTCTTCAAAAAGAGTTCATAAACACAGCCAGACGCGTTTCAGGATGACCACATCCTTTCTTCAGTGGCTTGCAGCAGAGGAGTGAAAAGCACTGTTTCATTGCGCACATTTAAGGTTTCAATTACCTATCCAAGTGGGCGGGGCTCTTTGCAAAGCCCTCTGGGCATTGTAGTGCAGCAATGATTTTCCCCTCGTGGGGTGGCTTGAAATCCCCTCTAAATCAGCTTGAAGTAACAATCCAAGTGGAAAAGAAGCATTGTCCCATCTGCCGTCTGCCCTGCTTTGCTGTGGTGAATTCCGTGTTGCAGTGCAGCGTCACCCTGTAATGGCGCCACACTCACCTTCCTCCCGAAATTGCAGGTAGTCAGTCCAAACCTGCACAGGCACGCCCTCCGGCGCTGGGCTTTCTTCCACGGCTGGGCGACAGCAGTTATTTATCAAACACACGCAGGTAAGCACCAAACGGAGTAAAGCCACAGGAAAGCTGAATGCCACTTGTAATTTATTTCACCACTTGCCAGCAGACGATAGAACAGGCACAGTCTTCAAAAAGAGTTCATAAACACAGCCAGACGCGTTTCAGGATGACCACATCCTTTCTTCAGTGGCTTGCAGCAGAGGAGTGAAAAGCACTGTTTCATTGCGCACATTTAAGGTTTCAATTACCTATCCAAGTGGGCGGGGCTCTTTGCAAAGCCCTCTGGGCATTGTAGTGCAGCAATGATTTTCCCCTCGTGGGGTGGCTTGAAATCCCCTCTAAATCAGCTTGAAGTAACAATCCAAGTGGAAAAGAAGCATTGTCCCATCTGCCGTCTGCCCTGCTTTGCTGTGGTGAATTCCGTGTTGCAGTGCAGCGTCACCCTGTAATGGCGCCACACTCACCTTCCTCCCGAAATTGCAGGTAGTCAGTCCAAACCTGCACAGGCACGCCCTCCGGCGCTGGGCTTTCTTCCACGGCTGGGCGACAGCCGTTATTTATCAAACACACGCAGGTAAGCACCAAACGGAGTAAAGCCACAGGAAAGCTGAATGCCACTTGTAATTTATTTCACCACTTGCCAGCAGACGATAGAACAGGCACAGTCTTCAAAAAGAGTTCATAAACACAGCCAGACGCGTTTCAGGATGACCACATCCTTTCTTCAGTGGCTTGCAGCAGAGGAGTGAAAAGCACTGTTTCATTGCGCACATTTAAGGTTTCAATTACCTATCCAAGTGGGCGGGGCTCTTTGCAAAGCCCTCTGGGCATTGTAGTGCAGCAATGATTTTCCCCTCGTGGGGTGGCTTGAAATCCCCTCTAAATCAGCTTGAAGTAACAATCCAAGTGGAAAAGAAGCATTGTCCCATCTGCCATCTGCCCTGCTTTGCTGTGGTGAATTCCGTGTTGCAGTGCAGCGTCACCCTGTAATGGCGCCACACTCACCTTCCTCCCGAAATTGCAGGTAGTCAGTCCAAACCTGCACAGGCACGCCCTCCGGCGCTGGGCTTTCTTCCACAGCTGGGCGACAGCCGTTATTTATCAAACACACGCAGGTAAGCACCAAACGGAGTAAAGCCACAGGAAAGCTGAATGCCACTTGTAATTTATTTCACCACTTGCCAGCAGACGATAGAACAGGCACAGTCTTCAAAAAGAGTTCATAAACACAGCCAGACGCGTTTCAGGATGACCACATCCTTTCTTCAGTGGCTTGCAGCAGAGGAGTGAAAAGCACTGTTTCATTGCGCACATTTAAGGTTTCAATTACCTATCCAAGTGGGCGGGGCTCTTTGCAAAGCCCTCTGGGCATTGTAGTGCAGCAATGATTTTCCCCTCGTGGGGTGGCTTGAAATCCCCTCTAAATCAGCTTGAAGTAACAATCCAAGTGGAAAAGAAGCATTGTCCCATCTGCCGTCTGCCCTGCTTTGCTGTGGTGAATTCCGTGTTGCAGTGCAGCGTCACCCTGTAATGGCGCCACACTCACCTTCCTCCCGAAATTGCAGGTAGTCAGTCCAAACCTGCACAGGCACGCCCTCCGGCGCTGGGCTTTCTTCCACGGCTGGGCGACAGCCGTTATTTATCAAACACACGCAGGTAAGCACCAAACGGAGTAAAGCCACAGGAAAGCTGAATGCCACTTGTAATTTATTTCACCACTTGCCAGCAGACGATAGAACAGGCACAGTCTTCAAAAAGAGTTCATAAACACAGCCAGACGCGTTTCAGGATGACCACATCCTTTCTTCAGTGGCTTGCAGCAGAGGAGTGAAAAGCACTGTTTCATTGCGCACATTTAAGGTTTCAATTACCTATCCAAGTGGGCGGGGCTCTTTGCAAAGCCCTCTGGGCATTGTAGTGCAGCAATGATTTTCCCCTCGTGGGGTGGCTTGAAATCCCCTCTAAATCAGCTTGAAGTAACAATCCAAGTGGAAAAGAAGCATTGTCCCATCTGCCGTCTGCCCTGCTTTGCTGTGGTGAATTCCGTGTTGCAGTGCAGCGTCACCCTGTAATGGCGCCACACTCACCTTCCTCCCGAAATTGCAGGTAGTCAGTCCAAACCTGCACAGGCACGCCCTCCGGCGCTGGGCTTTCTTCCACGGCTGGGCGACAGCCGTTATTTATCAAACACACGCAGGTAAGCACCAAACGGAGTAAAGCCACAGGAAAGCTGAATGCCACTTGTAATTTATTTCACCACTTGCCAGCAGACGATAGAACAGGCACAGTCTTCAAAAAGAGTTCATAAACACAGCCAGACGCGTTTCAGGATGACCACATCCTTTCTTCAGTGGCTTGCAGCAGAGGAGTGAAAAGCACTGTTTCATTGCGCACATTTAAGGTTTCAATTACCTATCCAAGTGGGCGGGGCTCTTTGCAAAGCCCTCTGGGCATTGTAGTGCAGCAATGATTTTCCCCTCGTGGGGTGGCTTGAAATCCCCTCTAAATCAGCTTGAAGTAACAATCCAAGTGGAAAAGAAGCATTGTCCCATCTGCCGTCTGCCCTGCTTTGCTGTGGTGAATTCCGTGTTGCAGTGCAGCGTCACCCTGTAATGGCGCCACACTCACCTTCCTCCCGAAATTGCAGGTAGTCAGTCCAAACCTGCACAGGCACGCCCTCCGGCGCTGGGCTTTCTTCCACGGCAAAGGGATTAAACTCCACATCAGTGGCGTCTTCATTGAGGGCAACCTTGTGTGTGATAATATATATATATATATATATATACATATATATATATATTCACTGAAAAAAAAACATAGGTTTCAGGTGTGTTATAGTTAGCTGGACATTCCACTCATACAAAACAATTGACATTCCTCCGTTATAGTTAGTTGCTCTAACTGTAACTCGCACGCCCGCAATCCACTGCTGATGATGTCACATATTACATTATTCATGACATGGTCAGTGACATCACTGATGACATCTCAAATGACATCACTGATGACATCACTGATGACAACATCTAGTGAATGTGGTTTGGTTCGTTATTTAAATATGTCTTATATATATATATAGCAATCTGCATTGAAGAATGAGTGGATATATAACTATCTGGATGGAGGATTTAGTAGCAGTGTGATTGACTGTTTACTTGACTAATTTATACTGTCTCACTTACTATATTGGATAGTGACTAAACTGTGTGAATATCTGTATTACTTTGTCAGTTGTTGTGTAAACTGCTGCACCAGTTTGTTACTAGCTCCGGGAAAGTCTATATTAGTTCTTGATTAGTTAACTGAGTATTTGTATGGGAGAAATATTGTGTGTGTGGTTTGGTGGTGGGGGGGTGTGACTGCCCAAAGATGTGTGAATACTTTATTTAATAGGTATATGAGGTGAAGACTACATGTTATAACAGTTGTTTGGGTGAGTGAATATCTTTATGGGTGTGGTGATGACCAAATATATATCTCAATGGTACATGTCCAACAAACTAGAAAAATAAAAGGGAATGTATGTGACGTTTGTTGTATATAAATAAGTATACATAAGACTCAGTGATTGTATGAGTGACTGTATGGATAACTGTATACTTGTAATAGTGATTTTAAAACACACCAAGTAATAGTTACTATCTATATGAATAAATGAAGTGGTGTTTGCATAAGTGTGTAGCTGAGTAAATGTAAGTATGATCCATTATTGCATAACTGAGTAGGATGACTGCATAAGTGAATAGGATGTGTGCTGGTGTGTAATGTCGATATAGGTGTATGAGTATATCTGATAGTGTTCTATTAATCATTGACAGCATGTATGAGTGAATCTATAGGTAAGTGATTAGATGTGTTTGTAGATCTAGGAATCACTGAGTGGGTTTTTAGAAACTTGTATTGGTGTGTCATGCGATTCAAATATGGTACTCTATTTTACAGTGAGTGATGAAAGGTTACACTAGTGTATGATGAGGTGTTTCTGATTGTCACATGGATGATGTCATCAGTGATGTCATCAGTGGTGTCACTGACCATGTCATGAATGATGTAATATGTGACATCATCAGCAGTGGATTGGGGGTGCGCGAGTTACAGTTAGTGCAACTAACTATACCAGAGGAATTTCAATGGTTTGTATGAGTGAAATGTCCAGCTAACTATAACACCCCTGAAACTTACATTTTTTTCAGTGAATATCTAAGGTTTTTTAAATGATAATTCCTACCTATAACACCTGAAACCTATGGATTTTCAGTGAATTTCAAAGCTTTTTTAAATGATAATTCCTAACTATAATGTTCATTAAGCATCTTTTTTTTCTATCTTTTTTAATTATCATCCCATTCTCAACCCAGTAAAAACTGTAAATATTACCACCCTTCAAGTGATTCCTTTCTTTCAATAAAATTGAAACAAACCAGAACTACAACTAACGTTAATAATATACAAACTAGGCGTTCCCATAGAAAAAAAACAAAAAAACACCACTTCCCCAAGCCAAATCCTACCTAAAAAAAACAGGCAATAGTTCCACTTACCACTAACAAACTAACATCAACATTTAACTAGTGTAAGGACGTTGGCTATGTACTGTGTGAATTACATCCAACTCCCACCCATATTTAAAGACGAATATGTGATAGAGGTACAAATTATGCACTTCCAATACCCAACAAAATCTCAACACCCAGCGCCACCACCACTACAACCACCCCTCCTGACCCTCCGCATCTACTACCTCAGAGGCAGCGCAAAACCGGACAACGGACCTTCCCAAAATAATATATCCCCTCAACAGCAGACCAGCTGAATGTTCAGAGATTTGGCAACCAACTATGTATAGGGGAGGGAATTTGCACATCAACAGTAATTCACACAATCACAAGTGTACCGGTGATATGCTGTATACAACTCACTATACAAACCAAAAACTTTTCCGTGTGTAGATATAATATTGATACATGTAGTGTACTGCACAGTGGGCCAACCATATTATCTCAGACACTGGAGAGTATCTCAGTCATGTACCTGTGTTGTCCCCCCATGAAGCAGAAGCGGAGTGGGCTTGTCCAATGTACATTGTATACAACTCCAGCGTAAGAGTATAAATATTTAGGCAATTCCTTGGGCATGGTACACTTGTGCAAAGACAAACGACTCTGCCACAGCGAAGGTCCTCACCCTGCCACATGGCTGCCGCCGTGACCATGTGCATCCTCGATACAGGCCCATTGCGAACTCAGCACCACAGCACCGCAGACTTATGTCTGTATCGACTACTGCCTTCGATCTACACTGCGGACAGCAGGGTTCACAACTTGAATTCAGATTTGGATCTACACTACAGACAACATTGAATCTATGCTCGATTTATTTATTGCAGAGACAATTGTACTATATGTCTTCAGATTTAGTTAAAGGATGTGACAAAAAGCATTCCTCTATGTCTGTCCCGACTACTGCCTTCGATCTACACTGCGGACAGCAGGGTTCACAATTTGAATTCAGCTTTGGATCTACACTACGGACAGCATTGAATTTAGCCTTGATTCATTTAAGGCAGAGACAATTGTACTCTATGTCCTCAGATTTTGTTAAAGGATGTGACAAAAGGCATTCCTTGATGTTTTTGACGACTACTGCCTTCGATCTACACTGCAGACAGCAGGGTACAAAACTTGAATTCAGCTTTGCATCTACACTACAGACAGTAGGGATTTCAGCCTTGATTTATTTAACACCGAGACAATTGTACTGTATGTCTTCAGATTTGGTTTAAATCAGTGACAAAAAGCATTCGTCCATATCTGTGCTGACTACTGCCTTCGATCTACACTGCGGACAGCAGGGTTCACAACTTGAATTCAGCTTTGGATCTACACTACGGACAGCATGAAATGCAGCCTTGGTTTATTTAATGCAGAGAAAATTGTACTATATGTCTTCAGATTTTGTTAAAGTATCTTACAAAAAGCATTCCTCAATGTCTGTGTTGATTATTGCCTTCAGGCTACACTGTGGACATAAGGGTTCACAACTTGAGTTCAGCTCTGGATCTAAACTATGGACAGCATGAAATTCAGCCTTGCTTTATTTAACAGTAAATAGTTTGGGAGACCAAATATACCCTTGCAGGCTTGGGCAATATATATAGTCAAAGGTAAATGATGCCAACAAGGGATTTCGTTTATGGAGAGCTTAGATTTATTTAGACTTATTTGAGGGGTAAGTCATAAATAAACAAACTCCTAAGTGTCTTTGGACAACAACAGTAAATGAAAATTGAGAGCACAAAACACACGGGACATCCTACTTATATAGAAATATATGTATTTTTATATGTAGCAGAAATTTAAAAGGAGTACATAAATATAAAACAAATCAGCTATATGTCCTGAAAAGATGTAAAATCAAATTAATCAATCAATTCATGACAGACATCAACTCCCAACATAATCAGAAATCGACAGATCGCCTAACGGAAATACACGTCACTAAAGAACAATACATTTCTCTGGAGTTGAAGAAAAGGTCGACATTTCGGTCTTTGTGGCGTCAGTCCGTTAGACCATCATCAGTACAGTTGCTTTTTGCCAAAAAAGACTCTTCTGTACTTAGTCAAACCGGTATAAAGCTTATGCATAACGTATGCAAGCTTGCCTGAACATGAATCTGCAGTCAGGACCGTGATATAGTCACTGCTACAGGGAACCAAAAAAATTGCTGTTTAGGTAACCAGCAGCAGTAGCAACACGTTCTTCAATGTCTTAATTTTCAGATATTTATACGATGCAGCGTCGTGTTTGGTAACAGCATCAGTCGCGGAACAAACAAGGAATGCCTGTGCTGACTATTGCCTTCAATCAACAGTGAGGACAGCAGGGTTCACAACTTGAATTCAGCTTTAGATCTACACTACGGAGAGCATTGCATTTTGCCTTGCTTTATTTAAGGCAGAGACAATTGCACTCTATGTCCTCAGATTTTATTAAAGGATGTGACAAAAAACATTCCTCAATGTTTGTGTCGACTACTGCCTTCGATCTACATTGTGAGGGCTCACGATTCAGGTGGAATGGCGATTGCACGTGCCGCATTCCAGTAAGCAAGAGACATTGTACCAGTGCAACCCGCCCGAACAATGAATCATCGCAGGGTATGCACAAGCTGAGTTCTTCAGGTACCACTAACTCACTGCACCACAAGTCATCTTCACGTGGCCTTATTAAGGCAGAATTCACAAGGCAATATGGGCCTGGATGCCCGCCACCCCCTCCCAACACCAATTCCCCATGGGAGGAGACAGACACAAGTTCAAACTTTTGGAAGGCGGGGGGGAGTTACCCCCCCGGCCGTATTTATTAAAATATGAAACAAAATTTAAAACTTTAAATTAAAACGTTTCATGAATTATGTACACTTTTACTTCCATTACATTTTGATGAAGACAAGTTCTTTGGCTAACCTTAACAGATCTCTAATACAAAGGTTTCCTAGCCGAGTCTAGCATCCTGAAAATGCATAACATTCTAAAATAAAATTGTACATCCTAGCATTAAGGGCCAACGGCAAGGTCTTAACCGGTGTCAGATCCCTACTACCAAATTCCCGCCCTCACGGTGTGAGTGGCGCATGCGCGGAGGACTTTACCCTTGTTGCCAACTGTAACTTCCCTTGTCGTGGGGGCCCCCTTTCACTCGACGCCTTCTTAAAGGTCGTCCGAGTTCCTGTGTGAGGTATCCGTAAGAAGGACAGCGTGGACTCCCCCCCTTCCCCACACTCTCTTCCGCCGGAGCGGATATCCGGCCCCCGGGAAATTCGTAGGAGGGGTATATAGCCGTCTCCCCCCTGGGAGGGGCCTATGGCCGTCTCCCCCTAGGCGTCCCATTCGTAGTGGGTGCCGCCTCCCCGTGGGAGGGGCCAATGGCCACCTCCCCCCGGGCGCTCCCATCCGTACTGGGTGGCGCCCCCCCTAGGGACCTTGAAATCACTGCTCACCGATCATTACCTTACCGCCACAGGCCGGATAGTTGACCGACTATCCGGCCCCCCACACCTCCTAAAGGTCATGTCTCCTCAATCCCACTAGCCATGCTATGAAGTCGCCTATGAGTAAATCATTCCCCGCCCTGGACAGGTGACCCCCATCATTCAAGTAACAGTGATCGCCCCGAATACACCCATGGGGAATGCTTTGCAAATGCGCGGAGCGAAACAACTTCCCAATTTTGTTGTTGACCCTCTTTACTGAGTGGTTCAACGCCACTACAGAGATACCCCCCCGCCAGATTTTACTGGGGATCATGTGGGACCATGCAATAGTACACCCCGGGAGCCTCCCAGCTGACTGCCGACAATATGTGTTCAACTAACACCCGTCTCCCCAGTCTTACCAAGTCATTGCCTCCCAGGTGCACTATGATTACAGATGGCGGTGACCTTTGCCGCCCTAAGAGTCCCTCCACAAAGGCTTGAAATTGGTCAAAGCAGAGGCCTCCCTTCCCATGGAAGGTCACTCTGAACCCGTATTCCCCAGATGCGTGAGTCGCGTCACCTGGCATGAATACGTCTCCGGCGCGCCTCACGTATGAGTGGCCCACAACCCAAACCACTTGCTCTCCAGTCGGTGATCCTTGACCGCTGGTCCTCTGGTGTTGGGTCGATCCCAAATTCCGCCCCGCGTCACAGGCTTGCGAAACTGTAATCAAACAAAAGACAACAAGCGTGAGCGCATTTCATCAGTCTTTTACAACATGTGCAGACGCACATACCTCTTGAAACAGTTCGAGGACCAACGGCCTAACTGTTTCACTTCTTCCGCACCCATACCCCGAGCCGTAGCCTCAGTAGCGGCCCCTATTCTGAATGAGTGGGTCCCAAAATCGCAAGGGTTCAAGCCCGCCGCAGAAATCGTAATTGCCAGCACCCTCCGAAACTGGAATCTCGTCAACGGGGTGCCGTCCCTGTGTCTAAGCAGGCCCCCCCCCATGTTGCCAACCTCTGTGCCAGGTAGTCCTCTAAATACCTTATGGGACAACTGGGGCTCCCTCGGGCGCGCTGCAAAACAAAACTACTCCCCAAAGCTTCCTGGTATGTTTTGGACCTAGCTATCGAGATCAACACGGAATCACCCCGTATTTGGACATGATCCCTGCGTAAACCTCCTCCACATCCTTCTTGTTTCTTGCTACGAGTTCACTTACCCACATGGCCCCATGGAATGCCAATGCGAAAGCCGCTCGGAACAGAATTACCTCGGAGGGGGAGGCGCATGTCTCATCAAGTTTTGCTAGTAGCAAAGACAATCTTTCTAAACCAATCGGGTGCCTTGTATCTTGTCTGCGACCCTCCAGGCGCTGCGAACCGCGGAGCGCCTTCCTGACTAAGAAGGAACCCGTCGGGTCCCGTATCCCGTGGAGCTGTGCCATGAATGATATGGCCGCCCTATGTCTGTTGGCAGTTGCGGCTGATCGGCCTTCCTTATGAAGCGCCACCAAGAACCCCAGGAAGGATTCCTCCTGCCCCCAGCTATGTCTCCCTACCGGCCCTAAAAAGGCACAGTATGAACGAAACGCTCCCTCATAGGCTTTCCTCGTCCTGGGCGCTAAGCTGGCTGCCACGAGCTCTTGTAATCCGGAGCACCGATCTGCCATAGTGCTTCGGGGAACGGTGCCGCCACTAGTTCCGCTGTGGATAGATAACCCCTGAAAGCCTGCATGTGTGAACGAGAGAGTGCATCAGCTGCATTATTCAGTAAACCCGGCACATGTTTTGCCCTGAATTGTACATTCAATCTCATGCATCGCAATACGATTTCTTTCAACAGTCTCAAGATCCACTTGCCTGCCTGCTGCCTGGTGATTAATGCACTCGACCACCGTCATGTTGTCTGACCAAAACACCACGGAGCGGTCCCTAAAGTCTTCCGGCCATGACAACAGAGCCGCCCAATTGGGAAATAGCTCCTAGAAACCAATGTTACCTGTTAAGCCACTGGAGTGCCACCACGTCGGCCATACTTGTGCTGACCATCGGTTACCAAATATTGCGCCGAATCCCACACTCCCGGCTGGGTCGGTCCACAAACCCAGTTTGCCAGACGATGCCGGGGGTTTGTTCCACGCCACTCGACCTTTGAAGTACGCCAGGAATGCCAACCAAATGCGCATGTCCTGGCGAACCTCTGCCGACATTCTCGTGCGGTGGTGTCCCTCCTTGAGGCCTACCATCGCTTGCGCAATGGAACGTGAGAAGGGGCGAGCCATCGGTATCACTTTTAGGGCAAAATTAAGCTGACCCACTGTTTGTTGTAACTGGTGTAGGGTCACCTTGTCCCTACCGAGACATTGTGTAAAGGCAGCCCTGAACTTGGCCACCTTCTCCATTGGCAGACGGAAGCACCCCTCCACTGAGTCGAGCTCAATACCCAGAAATTCCAGTGAGGTAGTTGGCCCCAATGTCTTACCTGGTACCAATGGGACCCCAAACTCCCGCATGAGTGTGCAGAAGTCATCAGTATTTGCCCACATTCCGTAGTGTCTGCTGGCCCCAAGAAAAGGAAGTCATCTAAATCACCTGTCAATGCCCAGTGGCCTCGGTGAACGCCCATTCCAAAAAGGAGCTGAACATTTCAAAATAGGCACATGAAATCGAACAACCCATGGGCATGCATTTATCCATGTAATACCTCCCTTGGAGCGTGAATCCCAGCAAGCGCTGGTCCCGGGGGTGTACCGGGAGCAACCTGAATGCCGACTCAATGTCTGATTTCGCCATCAAAGCACCGGGGCCCAGGCAATTTAGTAGATCGACGGAATCGGCGAACGATGCGTATCGAACTGAACATACCTCAGGGTCAATAGCTTCATTCACCGAGGCCCCCTTCGGGCCGACAGATTGTGAATGAGTCTATACTCTCCCGGGTCCTTCTTCGAAACCACTCCTAGAGGTGAACACACAAAGTCAGCAACTGGCGGGCAGGCAAACGGCGCCGCTACCCGTCCCAAGCTGACCTCTTTGGCAATTTTCTTGGCGGCCACCGCCGGGTTATGCTGAACAGATAGTTGGTTCTTACAGAAGGGGCTCCCCAGAAAATTCCCCGCCGGGATGTTGAAGCCGTACAGAAAGCCATTCCTCAAAATCCCGGCGGATACATGATCAGGGTATTGGTTCAGCCAGGGGGTCAAAGCCAAGATATCGATGGGTGAAGATGTTTGCTTCCCAGGCACCACCTCAATCCTGCTTGGATCCCCCCTTTCCCCCCGCACTACTGGACTTGGATCTACAGCTAAGTTCTGGGTGTGAGGAGTTCCCACAGCCCGAACAAGCATGCCAGAATCTACATGTTCCTTGAGGCCTGTTACAGTTTCCTTTGTCGAAACCCCAACAAACCCCGCGCTTGCCTCCATTCCCGCCGGTCTTGGTGGGTTGTGGCTCCCCCCCGGTGCTCGCCCGAAAGGGCTGTGCCGGTCTCTGCTGGGATGTCCCAGACCGGCTCGTGCCTGGCTCCGACGTACCCGCCGGTCCCGGCAAAAGCTGATTATGCCACGACACCGTGTCCAGACAATCCCATGTTAAAGCCTCGTTTAACTCTTTTGCTTTTCGAAAGTTAACGTCATAACCCTTCCATTCGTTTCCCCCGTACATTGCATAAAAATTCATGATCCTGTTCTGGTAACATGATAATTTGGGAAAAACTTCAGGTTTACGCTCCCCCATTACTGCCGTGAACATAGAAAAGGCCTTGACCCAGTCCACCATGGTCTCATCGACCCTAAATTCCGCCATCTTGGCCCGCCATACGCTGGGGTGCCACAAATTTTTCTGGGTCTTTGCATATTCTATCTCACGATGGTTGGTCAACAGTGAAAACATATTAATATATTTGTCCCCCCATATCATTTCCTTCATGGCCGCCGGAATGTGCTGAGACAACCTTTCCCGCCTTGAAGGTACTGAACTCTCCCCCACCAATGGCAATGGGCTCTTACCGGGTTCAATCGCCGTGTCCACTGTCTTCGCTCGACCATCCGTTGTGACTACCGTTGCTACCTCTGGGGGAATATAAGAAACATTTGCCGTCCCGGCCTCCCTTGACTGCCGTAACTGCTCGATTATTAGTCTGGCTTCCTCGGCCGGATCCCCGGCAGCCGCTGTTCCCCCTGCTTTCTTCTTTAACCAGGGTAACACTGCCGCTAACTGGAGGGCCAGTTCTGGGGGCATCTGATCATCCTCAACTGGCGTTATTACTACGGGGATTGGTAAACCCACGTCCGGACCTGGGACCGGGTTATCTACCGGTGCGACTGGGTTGACTGCGCCCGGGCTCACTGGAGGCACCTCTGGGGCTGGGCCCTCCCTGGAACCTGCCCTCCTCTTACTCCTCTTCCCCCTACCCGCTGGGGCAACATCCGGCAATGCCGGCCCTATAACTTTTTTAGGCCACCCGAGAGGTTGTTCTGCGCTGCTATCTGCTTCTTAACATCCGCTAAGCCCCGACCAATCGCATCCACTTTACCCATTTTTCGGTCTATCACCGCTGCTCGGTTCACAAGGATGCGTAGCATCTTCTCCATCTCGGAGCTCTTTCCCGCTTTCTTGCCAGACATATCTTGGTTACTCCGTCCAACTCGATCCACGAGGTACTAGAGCTTCTTGCACGCCTGACACTGAAAGATTACAAGTTCTCAAAATTGCCGCTTGTTCCTTCGAGGGCTCACGAGTGACGAGTGGTGCAGCCTTCAGAGTACTGGAACAAGAGGAAGCTTCGTTGGATTCCCGCTCTATTTATCCGTCTGCGGGAGGGCGGAGGCCCGCCGCAGTTACGCCCATCCGTGCGCGGACTTCCGGGCGGGTGTCTAGGACCACCCCTTCTGGGTGGGAAGGGCGTGCCCCGGCTACGTCGCTTTGGGCATACCAGCCGAAACACGCCCCCCGCCCACAACGGTTTCCCGGGGGGATCGGGGCACCCATCCATACATTCGGGGGGACCGAGTGGTCTTCCCTTTCCAAAAACATTGCTACCAGTGCGGCCTGCCTGAGCCACTAACTCAGTGTTATCATCGCTGGCTGCACACACGCTAAATTACCAATACTGTGCACCTCTCCTCAACGCCATGTTGAGGTTCTTTGGTTTTTGACTTCGTCCCATATTCAACTGCCATTTTGTGTCCCGTCGCCATTTTGTGTTGCCCTCACTCAGGTAGCACGGCGAACGGAGTGTTTTTGCCTTTTCCAGCTGCTACGTGTCTCTTCTGTTAAAAAGTAACCCCCTGCCCTTGTTTACGAAACCAATGTCAGGGTCAAGCCAAGTCCACTAATCCATGTCTAGGTTGATTGATCCCTGTCTCGACTGATTGTTTGGCTTCCCCTATTCTTTCCTTACTTTATCTTATCCGACTGGCTTTCGCTATTCTCTCCTTGTATTCTCTTGTTACATAACTATCCTTTGAGGCACACAAATACGTCCTGCCACCTGCAAATTGGATTGTAGGCACTAGCACTGATTAACTTGTGGGGAGAGGTGACACACAGGGTCTGAAAGAAGGGCGTATTTGGGACACTTGATAGCTTGTTTTCAAACTTTTCTTATTGGTTAGACTTGTATGTATTGGGAGTATACGTTATAAATACGTGTGCTATAAAAGATTGTGCGCCACAGAATAAAGTGGCAGTCTCCTGAGAACCTACTCTGTACTTCTGGGACAACTGTGCTTAGCTGCTGCTAATAAACCTGTTTTTCTACGCCCAACAGAGTGTCTCGTGTCTCTGTCCGACAAGGCAGGTGAATTCGGAGATTTAAAGCATACCCTGCGCCACCAGGCCCATAAGGCCCGGTTCTACAACGTGGTTGTGGACCCCTGCTATCCGCAACCTCCTGCCTACACTACGGTCATCAGAGCTCACTATTAAATAGACTCTTGATTAATTATTTGAAGAGTGCAGTACCAAACAAAGTATGACGTCCCTCAAAACTACACAATATCCTTTTAGTAGCCTTCCTTCAAAACTTATATCAGTTCTAGATTTAGTTGAATAACAAAATGCATCCTGCAAGTGAAAAGGAACAGTGAATGGCAGTTTACACTGCGGATAGCACAGGTCACAATTTAAACTATAATGTCATATATTTCGACAACCTATTCCATATATGTTTTGTCTTTTATTCAAATCATGATCACAGATGATGCAGTCCAGTAGGCAACAAACAATGCTTCCAGTGCAGCCCGTTCGGACCATGCATCATTGCAGGGTGAGCACAGGATGAGCACCAGACGTACCACTAACTCAGTACACCATAAATAATTGCAACGTGGCCATATTAAGGCAAAATTCAGTAGTCAAAAGACATTGCTACCAGTGCGGTCTGCCTGGACCACGCATCATCGCAGGCTCAACACAGACTGGCCCTACCTCAGTGCACCACAACTCATGAACCTTTTACGATGGAATTTTCTGTGTATTATTTCACATATAGTGCTCCTACCTTTGTACAGCAGACGTCATAAACCATTTATAATGGAATTTTTGTGTATGATATGATGATTACTATTGTACTTGTTACCAAGAGTAACGTAATAAAATGGAGTCAAGCGCATATGCCCGTACCCACTTCAACCATCTATCTGTGTAAAATGCTGCCCCTGGGCCCTACCACATTATATTGTGCTGTAAACAGCGTATGCAACCATCTTACCTCTGTTACTTTGGTTATATAACTTTCTTTCGCTCATTCAACAAATACAAACGTATACACTGGATCATTACAATACTGCAAGCAAAATGTATAGTAAATTTATAAGTGTGTACTACAGCTCGAGTGTTCTTTTTTTGGTTCGCGTATTTATATAGCACAAAATCGACCCAAAACTATGTCAGCAATTTTCATTAGCACCGTATTTACAGTACATTTTCAGGCACGAGTAGATTACGTGATTTGCCTACAATAATATGATGTGGACGCGACTCTGAAGCTCAAACACAGATTTCCAGCACCAAGTTCAACAGTATACCCGAATGACCACATAAGTATATATATTAGTTGCCCTTTTTGTGTCAAAAACTGGAAACTAAAGCTTTCCTAGCCATGTATTACTACAACTACAACACTCCAGTGAATGTCCAACAGACATTCATATTCACAGAAATGCATCATGTCCACCATCTTTTATGTGTTGAACTATGGATAAATGGAGGGTCAATAATTCTCCTTACCTTCCATGTTGGCCATGTTGTGGGACTTCAAAGACATAAGGACACATTTGCGTTGAAGACCTGGGTGACGGCAGCACTACAACACAGGCACCCAACTCAGTTGATTTCTTATATAGCTCACAGTTTTAGCGGCAGTTTCTTGCCGCTAAAACGGCGATAATTTTAACAAGGTTCTTGCTAATATGCCCCTTGATTTGGATTTTGAAAGAGAGAACAGGGAAACCTGCTCACTCTTTCAAAATGCCAAGCAGATTGCTTTTCCCCATGGGGAGCTGCATATTAGCAGGTCCCTCTGCGGAAAAGTAATGGCGGCTTCAGAAGGATGAGGGGCGCTGGCTAGGACCATAGAGACATTGGGGCTCCACCCACGGCCCCCAACTTTGTATATACTCCTAAACAGTAAACAGGGCAATTAATTGTCACCACATTTTCGCCTTTTTAAAAACAATAGGACAAAATAGCCGTTGTTAATATGCCCTCAAATTTGGTATGACAGACCTGGAACCTCGACTCCCGCCCAGCCATAGCAAACAGCAGTATCCCAGGGGTAGGCACCCCGAGACACAGCAGGAGCCGATCCTGTGGAGTGGTGTTCCCAAGGGCCCTCGACTGCTCCAGAATACGGGCCAAGCGGCCCCTTTCCCACAATATAAAAAGCACCGGAAGGTGGTGATCACCGGGGCTTAGAGGGACCTTTGAGCCCTCTGACCCATTTTTTTGCAAAGCCCTGAAGAGTAGAGGTCCCCAAAGCTGGAGGGAGCCTATGAGCCCCCCCTAACCAAGTATTTTACTAGGGGAGTACCTTTGAGCCCCCCCCACATGTTTATTTTGTAGCACCAAGGGCATCAGGGCCCCTCTGGACCCCATCAAATTTAATATTTTAGACCCCGGGATTTGGACCCCCCCCGGTATCTAATTTTTAAACAAGCACAGGAGACCGCACTTCGTTTTAATTTTTTTCATGGCGGATCCATGCACCCTGCCCACATTTCTCATTTTTTTCACTGATTTCTTGACCCTCGCTTCTACCGATGCACACAATGGCTGCCAACACCTCCTGGGTTCAAATGTTGACAACAACTTGACAGCCAATTAGCATTCAGGACGTGATCGGGACGGTGCGCTTAGGGTGCGCTCAGTATGCTCTGATCCACTGTGGCCATACATTTATATATGTACTTTTAATTTTGATTTTCACAGCAACTAATGAACAGATTTACACCATTTAAGCACAAGGCACAAGTCTGAACCAAGGACAACCTCTTTGCCAAATTTGGTGTAATTCCGTTCAGTAGTTCGGGCTGTAGCCGCAATAAACGGTTCCTATGGAAAATTGCATGGGGAAAACATGTTTTGGGCCCCCCTTTTTTCTCAGCCCCTGCTTCACAAATCAACCCAAGACTTTCAGGATAGGGGTGGACCAGAGCGCCCCACTAGTTTTAAAAATTTCGCAAAGATTTGTCAACCGGCGCCAAAGTTATTCCAAATAGAATGTTGGGAATTTCCCAGTCACGTTCTGGTCGCATAGCAATCACACATGAAAATACGCACCCATCGCACACATTCTTCGTGAGCATAGTAACTGTATGGATAACTGTATACTTGCAATAGTGATTTTATAACACTAACTATGAGTTACTATCTATATGAATAAATGAAGTGTTGTTTGTATCAGTGTTAGGGGTAGTGATTTAGGGTTTAGGGTGGTGTAGTGGTGTTTGTGTAGTGAACAGGTAGTGCTTGGGATAGATTTAGGGCTTAAGGTAGTGCATTGGTCTTTGTGTAGAGTATGCGGTCATGTTGGTGGTAGATTTAGCGTTTAGGGTAGTACACTGGTGTAGGGGGTCGTGCTGAAGGTAGTATTTTAGGGTTTAGGATAGTGCAGTCGTGTTCGTCTACTGTAGGGGGTAGTGTTTTAGGGTTTAGAGTAGTGGAGTGGTGTTTATGTAGTGTAGAGCTTCATGCTAGGGGTAGTGTTTTAGGGTTTAGGGTAGTGTAGTGGTGTTTGCGAAGTGTAGGGGTTGTGCTGGGGGTATGTATTTACATTACACTATACAACCCTAAGCACAATTATCAGTTGTAACCACCAAAAAATTCCAGATGAAGTTATCAGCAGAATGCTAGGAAAACGTTTATCAATATTAAATGCTTCTTATCAAGTAAATATCAAATCATCACATTCAGTGTGCCACAAATGGTATTAAAACAGCAGTAAGTCTCCCCAACTTAGATTTAAAGTGGATAAACATGTTTCATGTGACAGACCCAAAGGTCAACGCTGCAGCTTCCACATGCTTCAACACCCTCCACATACTCAGCAATACCTTCGAATAGACCCAACCCTGAATCAAGGAAGACCATCACCCATGCACTCATCACCAGCAGGCTGGACTACGGGAACGCCCTCTATGCCGGAATCAACAAATCTCTACTCCACAAACTTCATACTGTCCAGAACACTGCAGCCATACTCATCCTCAGCATCCCACAACAAGACCACATTACCCAGCATGGACGAGCATTCTAATTCCTCCCCTTCAAAAAAAGATTGACCTTCAAGCTGCTCACACACACCTTTAAAGCCCTCCACAACACCGGACTCCAATACCTCAATCTCCTTCTACACCCAAAAATGAAACCTCCAATCCACTGACCAGGCCTTGGCCGAAATCCTGTGCATCCACAGAACCAGACAGGAGGCACACCTTTCTCCTACATTATGGCCAAGACCTGGAATGAACTCTCCCTCAGCATCAGATGAGCCCCCACACTGAAAGCATTCAGGAAGAGCAATAATACCTGGCTTTTCGAATGACCAAAGCTGCACAAATCCCCCCCACATATTCCCCCAGCACCTGGAAACCCTCACAGGTGAGTAGTGCGCTCAATAGATCCCTAATTGATGAATTGATACACCATCACAGGATCACTGAAATAATATCGAGGGACAAAATATCGACTTGCAAAAATATCGTGGACAAAATATCGACACTCAAAATATCGAGTTTGTACCTACAAACAGGTAAGTACAAAAATATCGAGTACAAAATATCGTTTACAATAATATAGTTGTAAAAAATATCGACTTTATTAAAAACAGTGTTAAATTAAATTAATATTCAAATTTAATTACTAAAATATACTTAAAAATACTTAAATTAACTTATAATAATTAAATAATAAATGAAAATAATAAAAATAATTTTTTACAATCTTATTTGTTAAAACATATATATATAGTAGCATACTATAATTAAATAAGATACTATTAAATTACTGTATGATACCAGAAGTGTAAAAAATACTATTCCCACTCCAAAGAGTGCAAGCGTAGGGAAAGCGTTGGATAGCGTAGGGGTTACAATTATTATTCCCACTCCAGTGGGTGCAACAGTAGGGAAAACTGACCCTGAACCCAAAAAATACCCCTTTACCCAAAAACTGAAAACTGACCCTGAACCCTAAAAATACCCCTTTACCCAAAAACCCAAAACTGACCCTGAACCCTAAAAATACCCCTTTACCCAAAAACTGAAAACTGACCCTGAACCCTAAAAATACCCCTTTACCCAAAAACTGAAAACTGACCCTGAACCCTAAAAATACCCCTTTACCCAAAAACTGAAAACTGACCCTGAACCCTAAAAATACCACTTTACCCAAAAACTGAAAACTGACCCTGAACCCTAAAAATACCCCTTTACCCAAAAACTGAAAACTGACCCTGAACCCTAAAAATACCCCTTTACCCAAAAACTGAAAACTGACCCTGAACCCTAAAAAAAACCCTTTACCCAAAATTAATTAATATTATTTATTTACCAATTAATTATTAATTAACAATAACAATAAAGTAAATATATTAGCACATTAGCTGTAATTAATTTAATTTAATAATTAATAATATTTTTTCACAATTAATTAATTAACAATAACAAAAAATTATATATATAAATAAATTACTCTAATTAATGTTATTAACTAATTAATATTATTTAATTACCAATTAATTACTAATTAAAAATATGTACAAAATTATATTAATTGATTAACTAATTAATATTAATTAATTACCAATTAATTATTAATAAAAATATTTACAAACATATATGAATTAATTAATTATTATTAAATTACTCCCCACCCTTATCCCCTATTAACCCAACATCCCGCTCCTAAACATTAACTACAATTTATATTACTATTAATAAATACTTTTTTTTTTTTTACCTTTTTTCTACATATTATCGAATTTTTTTACTTTGGCTATTTATAGATATTTTGTCTTGTCAATTTTTTTGAGTCAATATTTTTGTACTGGATATGTTTTTTATCATTATTTTATTCAATATTTTGACCAACAATATTTTTGTTATTGATATTTTATAATTGTCAATATTTTTAACTCGATATTTTGTCCATTCGATATTTTGGAGTCGATATATTGTCTGTGCACCACCACCACAAAGTGTGTTTGAGTGTTAACAACAGGCCCTGCCATTGATTTGGCTGTCTTTAACTCTTAAGGGTAGTAAAATGAGCAGTACTACCTTCTTTAATATACACAGAATCTCTGAGATTAGCTTGGTTTGGCTTCACCTCTGAGAGCTACTTTCAGGGTGCTGGTGAGCTACCAGTAACTCCTGAGCTACTAGTTGGAGACCCCTGGTATGTATAGTGAGTGGGGAATTGTAGTCTTGAAGCAAAAATGTGAACGTTATTACACCACTACATGCATAATACATAGCACTTTGAATCACTCCATTCCCTAAAGCCTGGCTCACTGCATGAGTACATGCTTACATAAATATAAGTAAAGACACTGGGTGATTTCTTAATTGGTTAACTTTAACTTTACTGAATGAATTACTACATGGTACTGAAAGAGTCATTTTGAAATTGCAACTGCAGTCACACTGAGTTTGCTGGAGTATATAGATAATGACTGGGGAATTGTAGGCCTGTAGCACAAATGTGAAGGTGGTTACACCACTACATGCATAATGCATAGGAGTTTGAAGCACTGCACACCCTAAAGCCTGGCTTACTGCAAGAGTACATGTACTTATGTAACTACAAACAAATCAACCAAAGAAATCATTTTCTCTCCATTTTGCCAAATGGACACTGATTCATAGTGTGATTCTAGACAAATGAGAGTATCCCTTGCAATGTATAAAGAAAGATTAAAAATATTTGATAAATAAATGTATTAAAACTCGGAGTAATGGAATTAAATAAAATAATACTCAGATATAAATTAGAATACTCAAAGTTTAATAGAGAGTATCTCTGGCACGGGATGCAGGGAAAATAGGGGTTAGGGTAATGAAGAATAATAAAATAATAAAAGAAGTTTTACAAAAAAGGAAAGTTACTAGAATAATAAGTAAAAAAAAGGGAAATGAATGTTAATACTTGTATTAATAAAAGTAACCAATAGAAATGCTTTAATAAGAAAAACGAGTTTAAATAAAGCATTTTAGAAATGATTTGAAAGTTAAAAAGTATGGAAACAGGCACGTTTACATAAACACGTGACGCACTAAAACAGTGGAAATGAGAACACCTGTCAACTGAAAAACGTGAGTTAAAAGTGGGAGGAGCAATACATTGATCCCATAGAGTGTTATGTAACTAAAAAGTATATAAACCACACCTATGGTATAATTAGTTTCGTTTCAGAGATTCAATATGGATGAAGGAACTACAAGCAAGGTAATGATTCAGGGCTGCAGAAGCATCTTGAGAATATCTTTCATTTCCTCAGAGTGAACATATTGTTAATGTATTTTTAAAAATACATAAAACATTATGTCCCCTCCAGAGGAGTTGGATGAATTTCGACGAAGGAAGGAAAGAATATCGAAGAGAGGTAAATTATCTGAATGGGTATATGTTTGATATTTTTAAAAAAGAACGCAAAAATATTTAAATGATTATAGAATGTGGTATGATTAAGTTTAAATGGAATATAATACTGAGTTGACAAAAGAACCATTACAAGAAATATAGGTTAATTAAGGAATTACTACGTGCAAAGTAATGATTTGGAGCAATGCCATCATCTTGAATTTATCTTTCATTTCCACAGAGGGATCATATTGTTAATGTATATTTTAATTTATATATAACTTTATGATCCTTCAACTGGAGTTGGATGACTTTCAGCAGGATTTCAAACAATAATAAATAATATTTTGTTTAGTACGCAAGTATTTCTTAATGATTGAAAAATGTAGTACAAATAAACTATCGATGAAAAAACGAAATACTTTGGAATAAAGGAGAATACTCTTTATCTTCTTGAGTGAAAATGGGCTAAAAGTATTTATAATGAGTAGTGCTTTTAACAATTTTCACTCGTGAAGAACAGAAGGATTATCTTGGAAAGCACTTTTTTGAAAAAAATAATATAATTGTGGCTTCAAATGTTAATAATTCTTTCCATTTTTAAAAATGATTGTTAAATGTAATAATGAAATGAAATGTAAATAAAAAAAGAAAGATGAACTAGTGAGGGAATGTTTGTCCTAGCACTTCTATTCTACTTTATCTGAAAGTAAAAAAAGCCCAAACGTTTAAAAAAAGATGATGGGCCAACACTTATATAATGTACACATAAGAATTGAGTGATTATGAAAAAATAAAATAAAATAAATGTATTCCAACGTGTGATACCAATGAATGAAAAAAAATTGCATTCCACCTATATGATGAATATAAAAGACTCAATAAAAATATTTTGCAAAACATGAGCATTTTTCTTTCAAGTTTGGTTTGAAGAATTATACCTTTAATAAAAGAACATAGTACTCCAAGCTAAAGAAGAAAAGTCAGCACAATTATGATAGAATAGAAAATAGAATATAATTTTTAAATACCTTTACAGTCAACAAACTCGTAAGCAGGTTACACAGTTTAAGTTAAAAACACCCTACCACAACTAGTTTTTAAAACACATTGTAAAATAAAGTGCGTCACTAAATGGGCTACGTACATGGTGAGGGTATCGTAACGTCACATAGAAAAAACAAGCCAATCAACATTAGGATCAGGAAGTTAGAGTTAACCACACAACAACCAATCATATGTTTTTCAAAATCTGCGCAAGTAAAGGGATTGGTCGGTAATCCGTCTTCTTACAATACTTCACTACCAATGAAAAAGAGGTGCAAAAAGTTTCTGTTTTTAACATACGAGCAAATCAGATGACCTTGCAAGTACACGCAACGAGAGGCAATTATTATAGATGACTTGCTGTCGCAAGACCACAAAAGGCTTCTTGCAGAATAAGTACGCACTTATATGCTAGAAGCCATTTAATGATTACCCAGGCCCTCAAGCCTAAACACGTCGGAAATCATCTCTCATCACTTTCTCTTCTTCCAGGTTCATTGTGAAAGTGTGTGTCTCCTTCTCCTTTAACTCCTTACTTTTTCATAGTAATTGTTACTCATACAATACCCAGCAAATACCCCACAGATGCAACACCCTGGATTTGCAATAGTAATTGTTACTCATACACTATCCAGTACATACACTACAGATGCCCCACCTTGGGATTGGATTTTTTTTTTTTACTGATACACTATCCAGCACATTCCGTACAGATGCACCCCCCTGGAGTTAGACTATAAAAAATTGTTACCCCTACACTAACCTGCACTTACCCTACAGATGCACCCTGCTCTCTCTTTTCAAAATCCAAACTAGATTTAAAAACACCTTTGCAGCACTTTCGCGTCACTTTTCCCATCTTAAAAGCAATGCAATAGTAACCCAATGAACTTGTAAACCTGACCCTATCCACACTAAGAGCAAAACCAGTACACAACTCATTCACTTCTTTATCAATCACAATTAGACAATTTTGTTTCACGATTCACAATGAACTTCAATAAATACTTATTTAAATGGAAGACCAGATTGTCGACATTACAAAACTTAGTGCCCTATTTACAAAGACAGAGTTAAAATTGTTGTTGCTTTAACGCCTGCAAAGTACAACAAAAACACCAAAAATGGACTTCAAAATCCTTTGTTATCTTATCGGAAGATTTTCTCAACATTGCTGTTTCCTATATAAGACTGAGAGCCACCCCCAAGGCTATAAAATAAATGGTTGTGGGAGGGCTCAAAGGCCCCTCCCTGCAAAATTAGAAGTGTGGGGACCTCAACGACCCCCCTCAATCCCCGGGAACCACCACCACCGGGATGTTGTGTATTGTGGGAGGCAGACTGCGTGGCCCTCCGCCTAGAGCCCTCAAGGCCATGGGGACCGCCACACCCCAGGGCCGGCTCCTGCAGTGTCCCCGGGTGCCTACCCCCAGGACACTGCTGTTTGCTATGAGAGGGCGGAAGTCTCACGGCTCCCGCCCTCCCATAGAAAACTTAGGGCCCTATAAGGATGGAGGACGGACCTGCGTCCGTCCGCCACCCCAGAGGAGGAGGGACCGTCCGCAGGGGCAGCGGCGGTCCCTCCGTGCAAATGAGGATGTGACCGCCACCCTGGCGGTCACATCCTGTATGTTTAACATTGCGGCGGTTGCTGCTTGAAGCAGCACCTGCCGCAATGTTAAAAATGCAAGCAGTGCATTTGCATTCACAAAGTGGCAGGCACTGCACGGTGCCTTCCGCTTCAAGCATGCAAATGCAGGGGGTAAGATAGGTACCACCCATGTGCACCCCCACCCCCCCTTCACCCTGGGGGCACGCAACAGGCACCCAAAGAAAAGACCGTATGCCTTTTCATGGCAGCATTGCCACCGCCGAAAGGCATATCAAAAATGCAAATGCAAAATAGACACCGCCACCATATGAGATCTTTTCCGCTGTGGTCTCGCGGCAGAAAAGTGGCAGACTGTCTCCACGTCTGCAGATGACCCCTCTGCCATCCTAATCTGGCGGGGGGTCATGTCTTATAATGCAGCGGTGAATCCGCATCCTCCAGGCCGGCGCTGGCTTCCGCCGGCCCGGAGGATGCGGATTCACCGCAATCGTAATCGGGCCCTTAGTTTGGATTTTGAAAGACACAGCAGTGAAATCTATTCTCACTTTCAAAATCCAAATCAGATTGCTTTTCCGTATGCAACATAGCATCTCCCCATGTGAAAAAGCAATGCCAGCTCTCAAAGGACGCTTTGATTTTTCAAGTGGGGGCTGAGAAAAAAGGGGGGTCCCAAAATGTGTTTTCCCCATGCAATTTTCCATAGGAAACTTTAGACATGGCTAAAGCCCGAACTGCTGTACGGAATGACACCAAATATGGCAAAAAGGTAACCCCCTGGTTCAGAAAGTTTTTTTATTAAATTGTGTAAATCCATTCAGTAGTTGCTGAGAAAACTGAAAATAAAAAAGTTTTGATAGCTATGGCCACGGAGGATCCGGGCACCCTACAGATTAGGATCCACGCACCCTGCAGAGTACGATCCGCACACCCTGCCGATCATGAGCCGCATTCTAATTGGTTGTGAACACTCTAAACCAGGAACTGTTTACAGTCATCTTGTGCCTTGGTAGAAGTGAGGCACAAGATGGCAGTAAAATGAAGGGGGAAAATAAGGAGAGGGGTCAGGGGTGTAACAACCTGACCCCGTAGGTCTGCTTAGGGGGTCCTACAAGGACTTCTAGGGCTAATAAAAGCATTTTTCTTTTTTTTAACGCCGTGATGCGCACAGGGTGCGCAGATCCAGCCGTGAAAATGAAAAAATGAAGCGCGGGCTTCCGTGCTGTGTTTAAATAAAGCAACCGTGTGGGACAGGTCCTGGGCGGCATGCGAAAAAAGAAGTGTGGGGGCCCCATTCCCTTCCACACTGCCCCGGGACCACCACCCCCTGGTGCAAAGTATGAATATTTGCAGGGTGCACATGCCCCTCCTGCTGCCCCGGGGACTGCCACCTCTCGGGCTTGATAGTTTAAAGTTGAGGGCCCTCTAAGGACCCCTAAACACCAAGGACTGCCACACCCTGGTGCCACACCCCGGTGCTCTAATTATTTTATTATTGTGAGGGCACACTGCCGCCCGACATCCCCAGGGGCTACTATCCTCAGGGCTTTTTTTAAATCAATGTAACTGGTACATGCCCCAGGGACCAACACCTCCACCTCCCCCGGGCACTAAATATTCAAAATAGTGGGTCTGTTACGGACCCCCAGCCCCGGGAACCACATCTCCAATAATGTATCGCCCTTGCTTGATAATATGGCCCTATGTTTGAAAGGAACATTAGATAGGATAAGCTGATATTTTAAAAAGTCAAGCACACTTGCTGTTTGAATTTGCAATATTGTGTGCTGAACTTGTGACCTGTGTGTTCAGTTGAGTGTTCCATGAACTGTTACTATGGTAACAGGTATTAATGAGAATGGGGGGAGGTTTAAAAGTTATGTCAATTGGAAAGGGTTGAAATGTGCAACTAATTTAAATGTGTTTTAGCTTTTGAATTAATTTGAGAAACAATGTGATTTGATATTTGCATGTATTTGTGTGCAGAATGATTGGGAAAGTTTGCCATTTTTTGGTTTTGCTAAGAGCATTGCACAACAGACATTGTGTGCATAGGAAAATCTGGTGTGTGATTCAGATACTTCATAATCTACAAATCAATTTGAAAGGTTTGTTATTAATTTTGTAGGTGTTTTCTGTGGTGCCTTTGTTTTTAATTAGTACAAAAGGGGGTGGTGATGTATGGAGCATCTGAACCAATCAAAAACTCACACCCAGTCAACAGATCTGGGTTTAATCCATCACCCCTCTTTAGCCCACTCTGCCACCCCAGTTCATACATGGCCATATGCAAATCAGGCCTCCCCTTCAAAAAAAGATTGACCTTCAAGCTGCTTACACACACCTTTAAAGCCCTCCACAACACCGGACTCCAATACCTCAATCTCCTTCTACACCCAAAAATGAAACCTCCAATCCACTGACCAGGCCTTGGCCGAAATCCTGTGCATCCACAGAACCAGACAGGAGGCACACCTTTCTCCTACATTATGGCCAAGACCTGGAATGAACTCTCCCTCAGCATCAGATGAGCCCCCACACTGAAAGCATTCAGGAAGAGCAATAATACCTGGCTTTTCGAATGACCAAAGCTGCACAAATCCCCCCCACATATTCCCCCAGCACCTGGAAACCCTCACAGGTGAGTAGTGCGCTCAATAGATCCCTAATTGATGAATTGATACACCATCACAGGATCACTGAAATAATATCGAGGGACAAAATATCGACTTGCAAAAATATCGTGGACAAAAATCGACACTCAAAATATCGAGTTTGTACCTACAAACAGGTAAGTACAAAAATATCGAGTACAAAATATCGTTTACAATAATATAGTTGTAAAAAATATCGACTTAATTAAAAACAGTGTTAAATTAAATTAATATTCAAATTTAATTACTAAAATATACTTAAAAATACTTAAATTAACTTATAATAATTAAATAATAAATGAAAATAATAAAAATAATTTTTTACAATCTTATTTGTTAAAACATATATATATAGTAGCATACTATAATTAAATAAGATACTATTAAATTACTGTATGATACCAGAAGTGTAAAAAATACTATTCCCACTCCAAAGAGTGCAAGCGTAGGGAAAGCGTTGGATAGCGTAGGGGTTACAATTATTATTCCCACTCCAGTGGGTGCAACAGTAGGGAAAACTGACCCTGAACCCAAAAAATACCCCTTTACCCAAAAACTGAAAACTGACCCTGAACCCTAAAAATACCCCTTTACCCAAAAACCCAAAACTGACCCTGAACCCTAAAAATACCCCTTTACCCAAAAACTGAAAACTGACCCTGAACCCTAAAAATACCCCTTTACCCAAAAACTGAAAACTGACCCTGAACCCTAAAAATACCCCTTTACCCAAAAACTGAAAACTGACCCTGAACCCTAAAAATACCACTTTACCCAAAAACTGAAAACTGACCCTGAACCCTAAAAATACCCCTTTACCCAAAAACTGAAAACTGACCCTGAACCCTAAAAATACCCCTTTACCCAAAAACTGAAAACTGACCCTGAACCCTAAAAAAAACCCTTTACCCAAAATTAATTAATATTATTTATTTACCAATTAATTATTAATTAACAATAACAATAAAGTAAATATATTAGCACATTAGCTGTAATTAATTTAATTTAATAATTAATAATATTTTTTCACAATTAATTAATTAACAATAACAAAAAATTATATATATAAATAAATTACTCTAATTAATGTTATTAACTAATTAATATTATTTAATTACCAATTAATTACTAATTAAAAATATGTACAAAATTATATTAATTGATTAACTAATTAATATTAATTAATTACCAATTAATTACTAATAAAAATATTTACAAACATATATGAATTAATTAATTATTATTAAATTACTCCCCACCCTTATCCCCTATTAACCCAACATCCCGCTCCTAAACATTAACTACAATTTATATTACTATTAATAAATACTTTTTTTTTTTTAACCTTTTTTCTACATATTATCGAATTTTTTTACTTTGGCTATTTATAGATATTTTGTCTTGTCAATTTTTTTGAGTCAATATTTTTGTACTGGATATGTTTTTTATCATTATTTTATTCAATATTTTGACCAACAATATTTTTGGTATTGATATTTTATAATTGTCAATATTTTTAACTCGATATTTTGTCCATTCGATATTTTGGAGTCGATATTTTGTCTGTGCACCACCACCACAAAGTGTGTTTGAGTGTTAACAACAGGCCCTGCCATTGATTTGGCTGTCTTTAACTCTTAAGGGTAGTAAAATGAGCAGTACTACCTTCTTTAATATACACAGAATCTCTGAGATTAGCTTGGTTTGGCTTCACCTCTGAGAGCTACTTTCAGGGTGCTGGTGAGCTACCAGTAACTCCTGAGCTACTAGTTGGAGACCCCTGGTATGTATAGTGAGTGGGGAATTGTAGTCTTGAAGCAAAAATGTGAACGTTATTACACCACTACATGCATAATACATAGCACTTTGAATCACTCCATTCCCTAAAGCCTGGCTCACTGCATGAGTACATGCTTACATAAATATAAGTAAAGACACTGGGTGATTTCTTAATTGGTTAACTTTAACTTTACTGAATGAATTACTACATGGTACTGAAAGAGTCATTTTGAAATTGCAACTGCAGTCACACTGAGTTTGCTGGAGTATATAGATAATGACTGGGGAATTGTAGGCCTGTAGCACAAATGTGAAGGTGGTTACACCACTACATGCATAATGCATAGGAGTTTGAAGCACTGCACACCCTAAAGCCTGGCTTACTGCAAGAGTACATGTACTTATGTAACTACAAACAAATCAACCAAAGAAATCATTTTCTCTCCATTTTGCCAAATGGACACTGATTCATAGTGTGATTCTAGACAAATGAGAGTATCCCTTGCAATGTATAAAGAAAGATTAAAAATATTTGATAAATAAATGTATTAAAACTCGGAGTAATGGAATTAAATAAAATAATACTCAGATATAAATTAGAATACTCAAAGTTTAATAGAGAGTATCTCTGGCACGGGATGCAGGGAAAATAGGGGTTTAGGGTAATGAAGAATAATAAAATAATAAAAGAAGTTTTACAAAAAAGGAAAGTTACTAGAATAATAAGTAAAAAAAAGGGAAATGAATGTTAATACTTGTATTAATAAAAGTAACCAATAGAAATGCTTTAATAAGAAAAACGAGTTTAAATAAAGCATTTTAGAAATGATTTGAAAGTTAAAAAGTATGGAAACAGGCACGTTTACATAAACACGTGACGCACTAAAACAGTGGAAATGAGAACACCTGTCAACTGAAAAACGTGAGTTAAAAGTGGGAGGAGCAATACATTGATCCCATAGAGTGTTATGTAACTAAAAAGTATATAAACCACACCTATGGTATAATTAGTTTCGTTTCAGAGATTCAATATGGATGAAGGAACTACAAGCAAGGTAATGATTCAGGGCTGCAGAAGCATCTTGAGAATATCTTTCATTTCCTCAGAGTGAACATATTGTTAATGTATTTTTAAAAATACATAAAACATTATGTCCCCTCCAGAGGAGTTGGATGAATTTCGACGAAGGAAGGAAAGAATATCGAAGAGAGGTAAATTATCTGAATGGGTATATGTTTGATATTTTTAAAAAAGAACGCAAAAATATTTAAATGATTATAGAATGTGGTATGATTAAGTTTAAATGGAATATAATACTGAGTTGACAAAAGAACCATTACAAGAAATATAGGTTAATTAAGGAATTACTACGTGCAAAGTAATGATTTGGAGCAATGCCATCATCTTGAATTTATCTTTCATTTCCACAGAGGGATCATATTGTTAATGTATATTTTAATTTATATATAACTTTATGATCCTTCAACTGGAGTTGGATGACTTTCAGCAGGATTTCAAACAATAATAAATAATATTTTGTTTAGTACGCAAGTATTTCTTAATGATTGAAAAATGTAGTACAAATAAACTATCGATGAAAAAACGAAATACTTTGGAATAAAGGAGAATACTCTTTATCTTCTTGAGTGAAAATGGGCTAAAAGTATTTATAATGAGTAGTGCTTTTAACAATTTTCACTCGTGAAGAACAGAAGGATTATCTTGGAAAGCACTTTTTTGAAAAAAATAATATAATTGTGGCTTCAAATGTTAATAATTCTTTCCATTTTTAAAAATGATTGTTAAATGTAATAATGAAATGAAATGTAAATAAAAAAAGAAAGATGAACTAGTGAGGGAATGTTTGTCCTAGCACTTCTATTCTACTTTATCTGAAAGTAAAAAAAGCCCAAACGTTTAAAAAAAGATGATGGGCCAACACTTATATAATGTACACATAAGAATTGAGTGATTATGAAAAAATAAAATAAAATAAATGTATTCCAACGTGTGATACCAATGAATGAAAAAAAATTGCATTCCACCTATATGATGAATATAAAAGACTCAATAAAAATATTTTGCAAAACATGAGCAGTTTTCTTTCAAGTTTGGTTTGAAGAATTATACCTTTAATAAAAGAACATAGTACTCCAAGCTAAAGAAGAAAAGTCAGCACAATTATGATAGAATAGAAAATAGAATATCATTTTTAAATACCTTTACAGTCAACAAACTCGTAAGCAGGTTACACAGTTTAAGTTAAAAACACCCTACCACAACTAGTTTTTAAAACACATTGTAAAATAAAGTGCGTCACTAAATGGGCTACGTACATGGTGAGGGTATCGTAACGTCACATAGAAAAAACAAGCCAATCAACATTAGGATCAGGAAGTTAGAGTTAACCACACAACAACCAATCATATGTTTTTCAAAATCTGCGCAAGTAAAGGGATTGGTCGGTAATCCGTCTTCTTACAATACTTCACTACCAATGAAAAAGAGGTGCAAAAAGTTTCTGTTTTTAACATACGAGCAAATCAGATGACCTTGCAAGTACACGCAACGAGAGGCAATTATTATAGATGACTTGCTGTCGCAAGACCACGAAAGGCTTCTTGCAGAATAAGTACGCACTTATATGCTAGAAGCCATTTAATGATTACCCAGGCCCTCAAGCCTAAACACGTCGGAAATCATCTCTCATCACTTTCTCTTCTTCCAGGTTCATTGTGAAAGTGTGTGTCTCCTTCTCCTTTAACTCCTTACTTTTTCATAGTAATTGTTACTCATACAATACCCAGCAAATACCCCACAGATGCAACACCCTGGATTTGCAATAGTAATTGTTACTCATACACTATCCAGTACATACACTACAGATGCCCCACCTTGGGATTGGATTTTTTTTTTACTGATACACTATCCAGCACATTCCGTACAGATGCACCCCCCTGGAGTTAGACTATAAAAAATTGTTACCCCTACACTAACCTGCACTTACCCTACAGATGCACCCTGCTCTCTCTTTTCAAAATCCAAACTAGATTTAAAAACACCCTTGCAGCACTTTCGCGTCACTTTTCCCATCTTAAAAGCAATGCAATAGTAACCCAATGAACTTGTAAACCTGACCCTATCCACACTAAGAGCAAAACCAGTACACAACTCATTCACTTCTTTATCAATCACAATTAGACAATTTTGTTTCACGATTCACAATGAACTTCAATAAATACTTATTTAAATGGAAGACCAGATTGTCGACATTACAAAACTTAGTGCCCTATTTACAAAGACAGAGTTAAAATTGTTGTTGCTTTAACGCCTGCAAAGTACAACAAAAACACCAAAAATGGACTTCAAAATCCTTTGTTATCTTATCGGAAGATTTTCTCAACATTGCTGTTTCCTATATAAGACTGAGAGCCACCCCCAAGGCTATAAAATAAATGGTTGTGGGAGGGCTCAAAGGCCCCTCCCTGCAAAATTAGAAGTGTGGGGACCTCAACGACCCCCCTCAATCCCCGGGAACCACCACCACCGGGATGTTGTGTATTGTGGGAGGCAGACTGCGTGGCCCTCCGCCTAGAGCCCTCCAGGGCCATGGGGACCGCCACACCCCAGGGCCGGCTCCTGCAGTGTCCCCGGGTGCCTACCCCCAGGACACTGCTGTTTGCTATGAGAGGGCGGAAGTCTCACGGCTCCCGCCCTCCCATAGAAAACTTAGGGCCCTATTAGGATGGAGGACGGACCTGCGTCCGTCCGCCACCCCAGAGGAGGAGGGACCGTCCGCAGGGGCAGCGGCGGTCCCTCCGTGCAAATGAGGATGTGACCGCCACCCTGGCGGTCACATCCTGTATGTTTAACATTGCGGCGGTTGCTGCTTGAAGCAGCACCTGCCGCAATGTTAAAAATGCAAGCAGTGCATTTGCATTCACAAAGTGGCAGGCACCGCACGGTGCCTTCCGCTTCAAGCATGCAAATGCAGGGGGTAAGATAGGTACCACCCATGTGCACCCCCACCCCCCCTTCACCCTGGGGGCACGCAACAGGCCCCCAAAGAAAAGACCGTATGCCTTTTCATGGCAGCATTGCCACCGCCGAAAGGCATATCAAAAATGCAAATAGTAATATGGCTGGCGGTGTCTGATAGACACCGCCACCATATGAGATCTTTTCCGCTGTGGTGTCGCGGCAGAAAAGTGGCAGACTGTCTCCACGTCTGCAGATGACCCCTCTGCCATCCTAATCTGGCGGGGGGTCATGTCTTATAATGCAGCGGTGAATCCGCATCCTCCAGGCCGGCGCTGGCTTCCGCCGGCCCGGAGGATGCGGATTCACCGCAATCGTAATCGGGCCCTTAGTTTGGATTTTGAAAGACACAGCAGTGAAATCTATTCTCACTTTCAAAATCCAAATCAGATTGCTTTTCCGTATGCAACATAGCATCTCCCCATGTGAAAAATCAATGCCAGCTCTCAAAGGACGCTTTGATTTTTCAAGTGGGGGCTGAGAAAAAAGGGGGGTCCCAAAATGTGTTTTCCCCATGCAATTTTCCATAGGAAACTTTAGACATGGCTAAAGCCCGAACTGCTGTACGGAATGACACCAAATATGGCAAAAAGGTAACCCCCTGGTTCAGAAAGTTTTTTTATTAAATTGTGTAAATCCATTCAGTAGTTGCTGAGAAAACTGAAAATAAAAAAGTTTTGATAGCTATGGCCACGGAGGATCCGGGCACCCTACAGATTAGGATCCACGCACCCTGCAGAGTACGATCCGCACACCCTGCCGATCATGAGCCGCATTCTAATTGGTTGTGAACACTCTAAACCAGGAACTGTTTACAGTCATCTTGTGCCTTGGTAGAAGTGAGGCACAAGATGGCAGTAAAATGAAGGGGGAAAATAAGGAGAGGGGTCAGGGGTGAAACAACCTGACCCCGTAGGTCTGCTTAGGGGGTCCTACAAGGACTTCTAGGGCTAATAAAAGCATTTTTCTTTTTTTTAACGCCGTGATGCGCACAGGGTGCGCAGATCCAGCCGTGAAAATGAAAAAATGAAGCGCGGGCTTCCGTGCTGTGTTTAAATAAAGCAACCGTGTGGGACAGGTCCTGGGCGGCATGCGAAAAAAGAAGTGTGGGGGCCCCATTCCCTTCCACACTGCCCCGGGACCACCACCCCCTGGTGCAAAGTATGAATATTTGCAGGGTGCACATGCCCCTCCTGCTGCCCCGGGGACTGCCACCCCTCGGGCTTGATAGTTTAAAGTTGAGGGCCCTCTAAGGACCCCTAAACACCAAGGACCGCCACACCCTGGTGCCACACCCCGGTGCTCTAATTATTTTATTATTGTGAGGGCACACTGCCGCCCGACATCCCCAGGGGCTACTATCCTCAGGGCTTTTTTTAAATCAATGTAACTGGTACATGCCCCAGGGACCAACACCTCCACCTCCCCCGGGCACTAAATATTCAAAATAGTGGGTCTGTTACGGACCCCCAGCCCCGGGAACCACATCTCCAATAATGTATCGCCCTTGCTTGATAATATGGCCCTATGTTTGAAAGGAACATTAGATAGGATAAGCTGATATTTTAAAAAGTCAAGCACACTTGCTGTTTGAATTTGCAATATTGTGTGCTGAACTTGTGACCTGTGTGTTCAGTTGAGTGTTCCATGAACTGTTACTATGGTAACAGGTATTAATGAGAATGGGGGGAGGTTTAAAAGTTATGTCAATTGGAAAGGGTTGAAATGTGCAACTAATTTAAATGTGTGTTAGCTTTTGAATTAATTTGAGAAACAATGTGATTTGATATTTGCATGTATTTGTGTGCAGAATGATTGGGAAAGTTAGCCATTTTTTGGTTTTGCTAAGAGCATTGCACAACAGACATTGTGTGCATAGGAAAATCTGGTGTGTGATTCAGATACTTCATAATCTACAAATCAATTTGAAAGGTTTGTTATTAATTTTGTAGGTGTTTTCTGTGGTGCCTTTGTTTTTAATTAGTACAAAAGGGGGTGGTGATGTATGGAGCATCTGAACCAATCAAAAACTCACACCCAGTCAACAGATCTGGGTTTAATCCATCACCCCTCTTTAGCCCACTCTGCCACCCCAGTTCATACATGGCCATATGCAAATCAGGCCTCCCCTTCAAAAAAAGATTGACCTTCAAGCTGCTCACACACACCTTTAAAGCCCTCCACAACACCGGACTCCAATACCTCAATCTCCTTCTACACCCAAAAATGAAACCTCCAATCCACTGACCAGGCCTTGGCCGAAATCCTGTGCATCCACAGAACCAGACAGGAGGCACACCTTTCTCCTACATTATGGCCAAGACCTGGAATGAACTCTCCCTCAGCATCAGATGAGCCCCCACACTGAAAGCATTCAGGAAGAGCAATAATACCTGGCTTTTCGAATGACCAAAGCTGCACAAATCCCCCCCACATATTCCCCCAGCACCTGGAAACCCTCACAGGTGAGTAGTGCGCTCAATAGATCCCTAATTGATGAATTGATACACCATCACAGGATCACTGAAATAATATCGAGGGACAAAATATCGACTTGCAAAAATATCGTGGACAAAAATCGACACTCAAAATATCGAGTTTGTACCTACAAACAGGTAAGTACAAAAATATCGAGTACAAAATATCGTTTACAATAATATAGTTGTAAAAAATATCGACTTAATTAAAAACAGTGTTAAATTAAATTAATATTCAAATTTAATTACTAAAATATACTTACAAATACTTAAATTAACTTATAATATTTAAATAATAAATGAAAATAATAAAAATAATTTTTTACAATCTTATTTGTTAAAACATATATATATAGTAGCATACTATAATTAAATAAGATACTATTAAATTACTGTATGATACCAGAAGTGTAAAAAATACTATTCCCACTCCAAAGAGTGCAAGCGTAGGGAAAGCGTTGGATAGCGTAGGGGTTACAATTATTATTCCCACTCCAGTGGGTGCAACAGTAGGGAAAACTGACCCTGAACCCAAAAAATACCCCTTTACCCAAAAACTGAAAACTGACCCTGAACCCTAAAAATACCCCTTTACCCAAAAACCCAAAACTGACCCTGAACCCTAAAAATACCCCTTTACCCAAAAACTGAAAACTGACCCTGAACCCTAAAAATACCCCTTTACCCAAAAACTGAAAACTGACCCTGAACCCTAAAAATACCCCTTTACCCAAAAACTGAAAACTGACCCTGAACCCTAAAAATATCACTTTACCCAAAAACTGAAAACTGACCCTGAACCCTAAAAGTACCCCTTTACCCAAAAACTGAAAACTGACCCTGAACCCTAAAAATACCCCTTTACCCAAAAACTGAAAACTGACCCTGAACCCTAAAAAAAACCCTTTACCCAAAAACTGAAAACTGACCCTGAACCCTAAAAATACTCCTTTACCCAAAATTAATTAATATTATTTATTTACCAATTAATTATTAATTAACAATAACAATAAAGTAAATATATTAGCACATTAGCTGTAATTAATTTAATTTAATAATTAATAATATTTTTTCACAATTAATTAATTAACAATAACTAAAAATTATATATATAAATAAATTACTCTAATTAATGTTATTAACTAATTAATATTATTTAATTACCAATTAATTACTAATTAAAAATATGTACAAAATTATATTAATTGATTAACTAATTAATATTAATTAATTACCAATTAATTATTAATAAAAATATTTACAAACATATATGAATTAATTAATTATTATTAAATTACTCCCCACCCTTATCCCCTATTAACCCAACATCCCGCTCCTAAACATTAACTACAATTTATATTACTAATAATAAATACTTTTTTTTTTTTACCTTTTTTCTACATATTATCGAATTTTTTTACTTTGGCTATTTATAGATATTTTGTCTTGTCAATTTTTTTGAGTCAATATTTTTGTACTGGATATGTTTTTTATCATTATTTTATTCAATATTTTGACCAACAATATTTTTGTTATTGATATTTTATAATTGTCAATATTTTTAACTCGATATTTTGTCCATTCGATATTTTGGAGTCGATATTTTGTCTGTGCACCACCACCACAAAGTGTGTTTGAGTGTTAACAACAGGCCCTGCCATTGATTTGGCTGTCTTTAACTCTTAAGGGTAGTAAAATGAGCAGTACTACCTTCTTTAATATACACAGAATCTCTGAGATTAGCTTGGTTTGGCTTCACCTCTGAGAGCTACTTTCAGGGTGCTGGTGAGCTACCAGTAACTCCTGAGCTACTAGTTGGAGACCCCTGGTATGTATAGTGAGTGGGGAATTGTAGTCTTGAAGCAAAAATGTGAACGTTATTACACCACTACATGCATAATACATAGCACTTTGAATCACTCCATTCCCTAAAGCCTGGCTCACTGCATGAGTACATGCTTACATAAATATAAGTAAAGACACTGGGTGATTTCTTAATTGGTTAACTTTAACTTTACTGAATGAATTACTACATGGTACTGAAAGAGTCATTTTGAAATTGCAACTGCAGTCACACTGAGTTTGCTGGAGTATATAGATAATGACTGGGGAATTGTAGGCCTGTAGCACAAATGTGAAGGTGGTTACACCACTACATGCATAATGCATAGGAGTTTGAAGCACTGCACACCCTAAAGCCTGGCTTACTGCAAGAGTACATGTACTTATGTAACTGCAAACAAATCAACCAAAGAAATCATTTTCTCTCCATTTTGCCAAATGGACACTGATTCATAGTGTGATTCTAGACAAATGAGAGTATCCCTTGCAGTGTATAAAGAAAGATTAAAAATATTTGATAAAGAAATGTATTAAAACTCGGAGTAATGGAATTAAATAAAATAATACTCAGATATAAATTAGAATACTCAAAGTTTAATAGAGAGTATCTCTGGCACGGGATGCAGGGAAAATAGGGGTTTAGGGTAATGAAGAATAATAAAATAATAAAAGAAGTTTTACAAAAAAGGAAAGTTACTAGAATAATAAGTAAAAAAAAGGGAAATGAATGTTAATACTTGTATTAATAAAAGTAACCAATAGAAATGCTTTAATAAGAAAAACGAGTTTAAATAAAGCATTTTAGAAATGATTTGAAAGTTAAAAAGTATGGAAACAGGCACGTTTACATAAACACGTGACGCACTAAAACAGTGGAAATGAGAACACCTGTCAACTGAAAAACGTGAGTTAAAAGTGGGAGGAGCAATACATTGATCCCATAGAGTGTTATGTAACTAAAAAGTATATAAACCACACCTATGGTATAATTAGTTTAGTTTCAGAGATTCAATATGGATGAAGGAACTACAAGCAAGGTAATGATTCAGGGCTGCAGAAGCATCTTGAGAATATCTTTCATTTCCTCAGAGGGAACATATTGTTAATGTATTTTTAAAAATACATAAAACATTATGTCCCCTCCAGAGGAGTTGGATGAATTTCGACGAAGGAAGGAAAGAATATCGAAGAGAGGTAAATTATCTGAATGGGTATATGTTTGATATTTTTAAAAAAGAACGCAAAAATATTTAAATGATTATAGAATGTGGTATGATTAAGTTTAAATGGAATATAATACTGAGTTGACAAAAGAACCATTACAAGAAATATAGGTTAATTAAGGAATTACTACGTGCAAAGTAATGATTTGGAGCAATGCCATCATCTTGAATTTATCTTTCATTTCCACAGAGGGATCATATTGTTAATGTATATTTTAATTTATATATAACTTTATGATCCTTCAACTGGAGTTGGATGACTTTCAGCAGGATTTCAAACAATAATAAATAATATTTTGTTTAGTACGCAAGTATTTCTTAATGATTGAAAAATGTAGTACAAATAAACTATCGATGAAAAAACGAAATAGTTTGGAATAAAGGAGAATACTCTTTATCTTCTTGAGTGAAAATGGGCTAAAAGTATTTATAATGAGTAGTGCTTTTAACAATTTTCAGTCGTGAAGAACAGAAGGATTATCTTGGAAAGCACTTTTTTGAAAAAAATAATATAATTGTGGCTTCAAATGTTAATAATTCTTTCCATTTTTAAAAATGATTGTTAAATGTAATAATGAAATGAAATGTAAATAAAAAAAGAAAGATGAACTAGTGAGGGAATGTTTGTCCTAGCACTTCTATTCTACTTTATCTGAAAGTAAAAAAAGCCCAAACGTTTAAAAAAAGATGATGGGCCAACACTTATATAATGTACACATAAGAATTGAGTGATTATGAAAAAATAAAATAAAATAAATGTATTCCAACGTGTGATACCAATGAATGAAAAAAAATTGCATTCCACCTATATGATGAATATAAAAGACTCAATAAAAATATTTTGCAAAACATGAGCATTTTTCTTTCAAGTTTGGTTTGAAGAATTATACCTTTAATAAAAGAACATAGTACTCCAAGCTAAAGAAGAAAAGTCAGCACAATTATGATAGAATAGAAAATAGAATATAATTTTTAAATACCTTTACAGTCAACAAACTCGTAAGCAGGTTACACAGTTTAAGTTAAAAACACCCTACCACAACTAGTTTTTAAAACACATTGTAAAATAAAGTGCGTCACTAAATGGGCTACGTACATGGTGAGGGTATCGTAACGTCACATAGAAAAAACAAGCCAATCAACATTAGGATCAGGAAGTTAGAGTTAACCACACAACAACCAATCATATTTTTTTCAAAATCTGCGCAAGTAAAGGGATTGGTCGGTAATCCGTCTTCTTACAATACTTCACTACCAATGAAAAAGAGGTGCAAAAAGTTTCTGTTTTTAACATACGAGCAAATCAGATGACCTTGCAAGTACACGCAACGAGAGGCAATTATTATAGATGACTTGCTGTCGCAAGACCACGAAAGGCTTCTTGCAGAATAAGTACGCACTTATATGCTAGAAGCCATTTAATGATTACCCAGGCCCTCAAGCCTAAACACGTCGGAAATCATCTCTCATCACTTTCTCTTCTTCCAGGTTCATTGTGAAAGTGTGTGTCTCCTTCTCCTTTAACTCCTTACTTTTTCATAGTAATTGTTACTCATACAATACCCAGCAAATACCCCACAGATGCAACACCCTGGATTTGCAATAGTAATTGTTACTCATACACTATCCAGTACATACACTACAGATGCCCCACCTTGGGATTGGATTTTTTTTTTTACTGATACACTATCCAGCACATTCCGTACAGATGCACCCCCCTGGAGTTAGACTATAAAAAATTGTTACCCCTACACTAACCTGCACTTACCCTACAGATGCACCCTGCTCTCTCTTTTCAAAATCCAAACTAGATTTAAAAACACCCTTGCAGCACTTTCGCGTCACTTTTCCCATCTTAAAAGCAATGCAATAGTAACCCAATGAACTTGTAAACCTGACCCTATCCACATTAAGAGCAAAACCAGTACACAACTCATTCACTTCTTTATCAATCACAATTAGACAATTTTGTTTCACGATTCACAATGAACTTCAATAAATACTTATTTAAATGGAAGACCAGATTGTCGACATTACAAAACTTAGTGCCCTATTTACAAAGACAGAGTTAAAATTGTTGTTGCTTTAACGCCTGCAAAGTACAACAAAAACACCAAAAATGGACTTCAAAATCCTTTGTTATCTTATCGGAAGATTTTCTCAACATTGCTGTTTCCTATATAAGACTGAGAGCCACCCCAAGGCTATAAAATAAATGGTTGTGGGAGGGCTCCAAGGCCCCTCCCTGCAAAATTAGAAGTGTGGGGACCTCAACGACCCCCCTCAATCCCCGGGAACCACCACCACCGGGATGTTGTGTATTGTGGGAGGCAGACTGCGTGGCCCTCCGCCTAGAGCCCTCCAGGGCCATGGGGACCGCCACACCCCAGGGCCGGCTCCTGCAGTGTCCCCGGGTGCCTACCCCCAGGACACTGCTGTTTGCTATGAGAGGGCGGAAGTCTCACGGCTCCCGCCCTCCCATAGAAAACTTAGGGCCCTATTAGGATGGAGGACGGACCTGCGTCCGTCCGCCACCCCAGAGGAGGAGGGACCGTCCGCAGGGGCAGCGGCGGTCCCTCCGTGCAAATGAGGATGTGACCGCCACCCTGGCGGTCACATCCTGTATGTTTAACATTGCGGCGGTTGCTGCTTGAAGCAGCACCTGCCGCAATGTTAAAAATGCAAGCAGTGCATTTGCATTCACAAAGTGGCAGGCACCGCACGGTGCCTTCCGCTTCAAGCATGCAAATGCAGGGGGTAAGATAGGTACCACCCATGTGCACCCCCACCCCCCCTTCACCCTGGGGGCACGCAACAGGCCCCCAAAGAAAAGACCGTATGCCTTTTCATGGCAGCATTGCCACCGCCGAAAGGCATATCAAAAATGCAAATAGTAATATGGCTGGCGGTGTCTGATAGACACCGCCACCATATGAGATCTTTTCCGCTGTGGTCTCGCGGCAGAAAAGTGGCAGACTGTCTCCACGTCTGCAGATGACCCCTCTGCCATCCTAATCTGGCGGGGGGTCATTTCTTATAATGCAGCGGTGAATCCGCATCCTCCGGGCCGGCGCTGGCTTCCGCCGGCCCGGAGGATGCGGATTCACCGCAATCGTAATCGGGCCCTTAGTTTGGATTTTGAAAGACACAGCAGTGAAATCTATTCTCACTTTCAAAATCCAAATCAGATTGCTTTTCCGTATGCAACATAGCATCTCCCCATGTGAAAAAGCAATGCCAGCTCTCAAAGGACGCTTTGATTTTTCAAGTGTGGGCTGAGAAAAAAGGGGGGTCCCAAAATGTGTTTTCCCCATGCAATTTTCCATAGGAAACTTTAGACATGGCTAAAGCCCGAACTGCTGTACGGAATGACACCAAATATGGCAAAAAGGTTACCCTTGGTTCAGAAAGTTTTTTTATTAAATTGTGTAAATCCATTCAGTAGTTGCTGAGAAAACTGAAAATAAAAAAGTTTTGATAGCTATGGCCACGGAGGATCCGGGCACCCTACAGATTAGGATCCACGCACCCTGCAGAGTACGATCCGCACACCCTGCCGATCATGAGCCGCATTCTAATTGGTTGTGAACACTCTAAACCAGGAACTGTTTACAGTCATCTTGTGCCTTGGTAGAAGTGAGGCACAAGATGGCAGTAAAATGAAGGGGGAAAATAAGGAGAGGGGTCAGGGTTGAAACAACCTGACCCCGTAGGTCTGCTTAGGGGGTCCTACAAGGACTTCTAGGGCTAATGAAAGCATTTTTCTTTTTTTTAACGCCGTGATGCGCACAGGGTGCGCAGATCCAGCCGTGAAAATGAAAAAATGAAGCGCGGGCTTCCGTGCTGTGTTTAAATAAAGCAACCGTGTGGGACAGGTCCTGGGCGGCATGCGAAAAAAGAAGTGTGGGGGCCCCATTCCCTTCCACACTGCCCCGGGACCACCACCCCCTGGTGCAAAGTATGAATATTTGCAGGGTGCACATGCCCCTCCTGCTGCCCCAGGGACTGCCACCCCTCGGGCTTGATAGTTTAAAGTTGAGGGCCCTCTAAGGACCCCTAAACACCAAGGACCGCCACACCCTGGTGCCACACCCCGGTGCTCTAATTATTTTATTATTGTGAGGGCACACTGCCGCCCGACATCCCCAGGGGCTACTATCCTCAGGGCTTTTTTTAAATCAATGTAACTGGTACATGCCCCAGGGACCAACACCTCCACCTCCCCCGGGCACTAAATATTCAAAATAGTGGGTCTGTTACGGACCCCCAGCCCCGGGAACCACATCTCCAATAATGTATCGCCCTTGCTTGATAATATGGCCCTATGTTTGAAAGGAACATTAGATAGGATAAGCTGATATTTTAAAAAGTCAAGCACACTTGCTGTTTGAATTTGCAATATTGTGTGCTGAACTTGTGACCTGTGTGTTCAGTTGAGTGTTCCATGAACTGTTACTATGGTAACAGGTATTAATGAGAATGGGGGGAGGTTTAAAAGTTATGTCAATTGGAAAGGGTTGAAATGTGCAACTAATTTAAATGTGTGTTAGCTTTTGAATTAATTTGAGAAACAATGTGATTTGATATTTGCATGTATTTGTGTGCAGAATGAGAGGGAAAGTTTGCCATTTTTTGGTTTTGCTAAGAGCATTGCACAACAGACATTGTGTGCATAGGAAAATCTGGTGTGTGATTCAGATACTTCATAATCTACAAATCAATTTGAAAGGTTTGTTATTAATTTTGTAGGTGTTTTCTGTGGTGCCTTTGTTTTTAATTAGTACAAAAGGGGGTGGTGATGTATGGAGCATCTGAACCAATCAAAAACTCACACCCAGTCAACAGATCTGGGTTTAATCCATCACCCCTCTTTAGCCCACTCTGCCACCCCAGTTCATACATGGCCATATGCAAATCAGGCCGACCCTGTGCCTCATGGGAACAGTCCAGCCCGAACTGGAGAAGTGGAGAAGTGTGGCTCAATGGTTAGAGAAACAATTCCCAACAGGTATCATGTAGGGGCAGTTTAAATGTATGCAATTTGCATTACAAAAAAAAGAAGAACAAGGAGTCACTGGAATGTTTTGAAAAAGGCAATATTATTCACCAATGAACACAGGGAGAGGTCTTTCACATGGCAATACAGTTAAACAGCGCTGTACAGAACAGATCATGTGACAACCCAGTGGCACTTGGTGCGAGGTGCTATATACCATTGGTGATAGTGAAGGTGCAAGTGCTAAAGTGAACAGCGTGATCGACGCATAAACTCAAGTATATATATCAAATAATGGCTCCACAAAAACAAGTTGTAATCACTTAAAACAAGATTGTAGAAATTTAAACAGGAGCACAAAGCGTGATATGCGTCATATAGTTTATGCTGTAGAGTCGACGGCGTTTCGATCCCCTTTAGTCGGGATCGCCATCAGGACAGGGTTGTCGATGGAGTCAGTGAGTGATACCCAGGCAGGGAAGCGTGGGTGGCTGAGGTCCATGCGGTCGCTCAAGAGTCGAAGGCTGATCGTCAATTGTATCTGATCAGCGGGCGGGACGTGCATCAATCACTGTGTATGCACTTGGAGAATGAGTCCGGTACACAGAAAAGCTATGATACAGTGAAAGGAGCACAATGTATGTGATCCCCTAACCCTTTCCAGACTACTGAGTCTTATCTACTAAAGTCCAGGGAATATTCTTTCCTGTCTGCAATCACACTGTGAGTTGGTGTCTGGTCTTAGAATCATCCTGACAGAAGCATGTTCTTATTTAATCTCTCTGCAGACATATATGTGTTTATAAAGTTATCGTGCTGATAACTATTAGCACTATGAGAATTCATTCACTGTGCATGCACTTGAAGAATTAGTCAGACATTTAGGAAAGCTATGGTACAGTGAAATGAGCACAATGTATGCGGTCCCCTTACTCCTTCCAGACTATAGAGTCTCTTCTACTAAAGTCCAGGGAATAGTCTTGCCTGTTTGCAATTACACTGTGAGTCTGTGTCTAGTTTTAGAATCATCCTGACAGAAGCATATGATCATTTAATCTCTCTGCAGACATATAAGTGCTTATAAACTTATTGTCCTGATAACTATTAGCACTATGAGAATGTATTCACTGTGTATGCACTTGGAGAATGAGTCAGGCATTTAGAGAAGCAGTGGAACAGTCAAATGAGCACAATGTATGCAGCACCCGAACCTCTTCCAGACTATTGACTCTGTCCTACTAAATTCCAGGGAATAGTTTTGCCTGTCTGCAATGACACTGTGAGTCTATGTCTAGTCTTAGAATCATCCTGACAGAAGCATGTCCTCATTTAATTTTTCTGCTGATACATCAACGCTTATCGACTTATCTTGCTATAAACGAGCAGTCACTGTGTATGTATTAGAAGAAAGAGATAGTCTTCCACACAAGCAGTGGGACAGTCAAATGTAAATAATGTATACAGTCACCTAATCTCTTGTAGACTAATGAGTCTGTTTTGGAAAAACCCTGGAAATAGGCATTTTTTAAAGACACTGTGAATCTGTGTGTACTCCTACTATATATTGTCTCTACTGAAACGTAAGTACTTTTAAACGTATTAGGCTCTCAACTAGTAGCTGCCTGTGAACCCAGTCACTGTCTATGCTCTTGGAGAATGAGTAAGCATTCACAAAAGCAATGGTATACTTTGCTATGAACAAGTACTACTCTAGGTACTCATTTGCTGTGCATGAATTTGTAAACAATTTACTCTTTGAAATACCTATTCAATTAGTACCTGTGTGCTTCAGTAAATTAATTCTGATTACAAAAGGAAATGTTTAAATGGTTTTAATATACAATGTGTTTGTTTAGTAATAGAAAAGTATATTTTATACATTTATTGAAATTATTTTATATATATTTATTTTTTACAGATTTTGTTTATCATTAAAATAAACTCATAATGACTAGAAAACAGAAAAGAAAAAAAGAATGGAAAATGGACTATTATTTGAGGAAAATTCAACAACAAGTTTTGGATGACCAACAACATGTGGGGAAAAAGAAAAAGTCTTCCGGTTAGAGAAAAAAATAATTTATTAAAAAACTTTCAAAGCCTACAAGCAGTCTGCACATTGAGGAAAGTAGAAAGAATGCCTCAGCAACAAAAAAAGAATAATAGGAAAAGAAACGTACATAAAAGGAAATTACATTCAAAAGACCCAATGTGTGGTAAAAGGCAGCAGTGTCAGTATGAGAAAATAAGAAAAAATATGTTTTACAATAGAATTGTCTTGAATTTTTTAAAAGATGTGAAGAAATACAAAAAAAGAGCACTATTTTATAAAAAGAAAAAAAAATAGAATTTATTGTGGAGAAGGTTTTTGAAATAAAAAGGAAATTATTCATTTCAGTTTTAAACAGAATTCGATCACTAGATAAGCCAATTAATTTTATGATGTTCAAGAATAAGAAAAAAAGAGTAATTATCAGAACTATGGGGCCGATTAGGATGGCGGATGGATCGCCACCACCATGCAGGCGGCGTCGATCCGACCGCCATCCATGCCGGACCACCACAAATATCCACCCAACATATTTCAATGGCGGGGGGACCGCGGCGGACAGAAAGACCATCTGCCGCTCTTCCACCGCGGTCGCCTTGTGACCGTGGCATAAAAGGTCTAATGTGGTGGCGGTGTCTATCAGACACCGCCAGCCATATTAAGAAGGGCTTTGGGGAATGCCTTTCCGTGGTGGCAATGCCGCCACGGAAAGGCATATGGTCTTTGCTTTGGGGGCCCGTTGCGGGTCCCCAGGGTGAAGGGGGGTGCACATGGGGGTACCTATGGTACCTCCCCTGCGTTTCAAAGTACAACATGGCAGGCACCCCGCAGTGCCTGTCATGTTGTGCTTTGAAACGCATTGCCCGCCACATTGTTAGCATTGCGGTGGGCGGTGCAATGGTAAAAATGTGGGATGCACCCGCGACTGTGGCGGGTGCATCCTAATTTGGCGCACAGGACCTCCGCCATTATGGCGGACGGTCCCTTGCCACGACAGGATGGAGGATGGACAATGTCCGTCCTCCATCCTAATTGGCCCCTAATTTTTGTGATTTTATTTGGGTGAATAGAAACACAGTTCAAGTTCAGAGCCTTTCTTTAATGTAGAGAGTCATTTTCAGAGCAATAATTTATTACATGCAGTTGATACCAGTGGTCGAGCTCATGAGGTTAAAAATGGTTGTCCAATTGAGAAAGAGAAGATGGTTCCTAGAAATGTAGAAGAAGTGATAGCTGATGAAGTTCTAGGGAGACGTCCTAAAGCCCCATTGTATACTTGGGATTGCAGTAGTATTTGTAGTATATGACAGGAATCTATTGCTATTTTACGCAATTTCGTAAGAGAATATAGTAAAAAAAAAAGTGTTAAACAATAGATTAAAATGTTGTACGGACTAGATCCTTGAAGAGTCAGAACCAATACTGGTTTGCAAGGTCATTCTCTGGCTTGTCTTTCTAGGAAAGTATGTCAAGGTGTTTTTCATCATTTCAGGATGTTAGCAGTATATCATTCTCAAATGCGGAAGTTAGTCAGAAGATTGTATTGTACAAAAAGTCCAGCACTAATGTAAAATGAGTTGAACAATGCTCTTTTGCGTGGGTCAGTATCAGATGTGAAGAAGGTTTGTGATGAAATTGAGTTTTGAACAAGAGAGTGTAGAAACTGACACATTAATAGAGGAGAATATTGAAGAGAATGTGCAACATAGTACTACAAAAAGGTTTGAAGAACAAATTACAAAGTTTAAGGTGATTTCAGGTAAAAGGACAAATTATTCTTCAGAAAACTCACTATAAAAATCAGACTAGGACAGTTGATCTGTATTTAAAAAGTGAAAGAGAAAATAATGATAAGTGGAAGGAATTTGCAACTTATTTGTTGGTAGAGAATTGTTTTGATTTGGGTTCTGTTCAGCGTATTTGTAAATATTGTTATAACAAATTAGATGAGAATAAAATGCCTGCTAGAGCTGTCCATAATAATCTAGATTTTTTCCTCCTGAGCTGATAGATTTAAATATGTATGAGTCTATTCTGATTCAATGTGTGCTCCTATTTCAGGCTATTGTTCATATGGAGCCTAAAACAGGTAAATTGCCTGCTACAGATTTACAGAGAGGATTAAAAGGAAGAGTTGTATATTTACCTCTAGATTTAAAGAAAAATATTGAAACTTGAACTTGAAAACTTGAACTTGAAAACTTGAAATTTGAAGAAATCTTTGAACATTACAATGTACATCTACTTCATTCGGAGGAACTGATGGGGAATACTATTGAATTATTCCAAAGGAAAAAAGAAAAGGGGAGTCCCATGAGTGTATGGGAAAAAAAGTTTAGAAGCTCATTGTTTTCCGCTGCTGTTCCTAACTGGAAAAGGAGGACAATATGATGAACAATCAGTGCAGATTCCTGCATCTGAATATCGGACAATACGATTGTATGCAGAAGATTCAAGATTTCGACAACGTATATATTTCATCTTTTGTTTGAGAGCGACTTGTCTGGACTTTCATATGCAGTTCAACACATAATAAAAACAGGAGTACATCTTCAAAATATTTCTGCAAAGGAATTCATGGATAAGGTACATCAGAGAGACAATCATTTAGAATATCAGCTGATTATTTTGATGGCATGTCAGCGTGGTATTAATGAGTATTGGTACTGTCATCATGGAGATCTTATTTGTATGCTAAGGAACATCCTGCAATATCCAAAGGAAGAGTAAACAGTTTTATTTCAGCTGTGAGACATACCATCACTAGAAAATCTCCCAAAAATACATACAATTTGAGAAGAAGTGAAGAATCAAAATATATCAATGATTATAATCAAGCTATTTTCTCAATGTGGAATGCTAATATGAATATTCAGTACGTCGCGGATAATTCCATTGCTGTGGCCCGATATGCGACATCTTATATAACAAAATCAGAAAATACGGAGTTAAAAGAAATGTGGGAAGAAATTTCTCACGAAAAGAGTCTTAGTAAAACATTGTACAGTTTCAGTTTGATGATGCTATCCCATCGAGAAATTGGAGCGTATGAATGCTCTGATCGGTTATCATCTGTAAGTTTATACTCAAAATCTTGGAGAATCATTTGGGTGAGTCAAGTTCTTGCTGCAACACGAAATCGAGTACTTAAATATGTACAAGAAATTGAATATTTAGCAGAAAAAGAACTGGAAAGTACAGATATTGTCAAAACAAACATGTTGGAAACATATTATCCAAATAGAAGTCATCATCTTGAGTACATATATCTTTATAAAGTGCTGCAAATTTACACTTTTAAAGGGAATACTACAGAAAACATACATAAAGGAAAATATGCATGATTGATTATGAATGATATGTGGTGAAACAATATAAATGAAATTTAATTAATCACAGAAAACTGAGCTGTTATACTCCTGATAAAAGGGAAATCTACTATTTAGTACTTTTGCAACTCTTCAAACCGTGGCGTACAGAATTGGAATTACTTGGAGATTTTCAGAACTATGAAGATTCCTTCAATGCTTGTAAAGACCATAGAATGTACTGTTTTTCCAAATTATCTCAAAATGTTGAACGATGAAATTGATCAAGAAGTTACTATTGCAGCTGAGATTGCTAGAGACAGTCCTCAAGACAGTCAAACAGTTCTTGTTCACTCTACCACTGGATTCAAGCTAGCCAGGCTGATGAGGATTATGAATCCAAAACCGGTCCCAGGATGCTTGTGTCAGGTCCAGGGAAGACATGGCTTGGCAGTTCGGGCTGGACTGTTCCCATGATGCACAGGGTCAGACTGATTTGCATATGGCCATGTCTGAATTGGGGTGGTGGAGTGAGCTAAAGAATGGTGATGGATTAAACCCAGATCAGTTGACTGGGGGTGAGTATTTGATTTGCTCAAACGCTCTGTCCATCATCCCCTTTGGTATCGCCAACTGGGTTGGCAGCACACAACATTAAAGGAATTACATTGCATCATTTACTTATGCTACCTGTAGAACATGAAATCAAATTGGAATATAATAAACTATCTGGAGAAGCTTGCTATGAAGTTTCAAGAGTGCTAAAGAAAATGAAACTTCTGATTATTGATGAGTGAAGCATGGTCTCAAACTTAATGCTTGCTTTTGTGAGTCAAAGTCTTATTTGGAGGAAAACATGTAATAGTTTTTGGAGATCTACTGCATTAACATTTGGCCATATTTTGAAGTCAATGAACTCATTAAAAATATGCGACAGGCAAATGATGTTGATTATGGAACTATTCTTCAAGATATAAGAAGTGGAGTACTGACTGAACATGGCAAACAAGGTTTGTTTGCAAAGTCGACTACTTACAAAATTGTTTCCAAATGAAAATATAGTTCCTGAAAAAATATACATTAAAATTGCAGAAAATAAATCTATAATCTGCTTAATGCCAACACTGCCCGAGTGTTCTATATTCAATGAACAACCTTTGAAGCTAGAAAATGACCAAATATTAAAATTGGAAGCTATTGAAAAAATAGAGCATGAAGGGTTCAACTGCTGGTTTAGAAAATAATCTATATGTATTTGTAAACTGGCGGGTAATTTTACGGCGTAATTTGGATATGGAGAAAGGTTTAGTAAAGGGAGTATTGGGTAACGTTGTTGATTTTGTTAATTATCGAAATAGAGATGGAATAGAATTTTTTTAAATCAAATTTGATCAAATTGAAGAAGTAAAACAAATTTGTCATTGTTCAGTTCCTTTTTTGCTTGTTAAGGATTTATATGTTCGTAGAAAACAGTTTCCACTTTCTCTGGCATTTGCAGTGAATATTCATAAATCTCAAGGTTTAAGTGTAGACAGTACTTTGGTGAACATTGGAAGTACTGGGTTTAAAGAGGGTGTGACATATGTTGCTTTGTCCTTAGTCAGAAATGTATCTGGATTGTATTTGATTGATTTAGATGAGAAAAAGATTAGTGTAGATGCAAACTGTGTAAAAGAGTATAATCGGTTAAGAAGAGCGTATTTGCCCAATGTAGGTGAATATCCTGTATTTGAAAAGCATGTAGTAGGTCGAAAAAGGAGATATGAGAATATCTGTAGTGAAGTTAGAGAGAAGGAAAAAAATCAAGATAATGTTGAGATTGCAAGCAAAAAGGAAAAGGACACGATTGAAGAGATTGTTGGGTAACAGTTAGAAAATAGTTCAGGTATCAACTGCTATGCTAATGTGGTGGTCAATTTTGTTTTTTTCTGGAAAATTGCAACAGCAAATGATGGAGGATTGTGAAAAAAGATTTTGTTCCATGTTACATTGTATTCATGAAAAATTGAGAAGTGATCAAAAGGAAAATAGAAAGTGTTTCCGATATTCGTAATCTTTTGGATGTATGTTCTGGTTCTACACAATTTACTCAGAATATCCAACAAGATTCTCAGGAATTTCTTATGTATATGCTTGCAGTATTGGAAAATGAACAAATAGAAATTGAAATTCTTTTTGACCTTCATTATAAATGGGAAAATTGAATGAGAAAATTGTATGTTTACATGTAGCACTAACATATATACTGAACGATTTATATATTTGACATTACCAGACTGTAAAACAGTGTCTTTTAAGTAACTAGTTAAAGCAGCAAATCAAAACATAGAGTGTAGCCAATGCAAATCAGAATTGTTATCAACATTATTTATACAAAGATTTGGACAATATATCATTTTAATGATACAACGTTGTACAGCTAATGGAAGAAAAATGGAAACTTTAAATAAACATTTTGTAGCAAGTCAAGTATCAATGTCAGTAAGAACTTTTGTGGCAGTAGCAATTATTTTCCATGAAGGTCTTTCTACAACATCTGGACATTACACTGTCTATTTAAAATGCAATAAAAGATGGACCTATTGTAATGATGCTCAATTCGTTTTTTTAACAAAGTTTGCCTAACGAATTACCAAATTCCTACCTAATATTTTTAAAGGCAAAGTTTTAAGAAGATAATTCGGCCTATGACGAATTTATTTACAATTATTAATACGATTACTTTTGTACAATTTCAGTATAAAGGATTTCATGATTACCATTTGGCCTAGAAAAAAGGTATAAAGTTGAACTAAGGACTTTTTCTTGGTCATTATCACAGCATATATTTTTAAAGAACATCATTTACAGTGTATGGAAATTATGAAAACGTGTTCATTGAATTATTATTTCAGTTCTTTCATATTCAAGTAAGGAAATTGTCTTAGAAGGAAGCATTTTATACATGTGTGATTTGTATTATATGGTATGTTATTGAGGATGTTGCTTTTGTGGAATGTTGAGAAATAGTTGAGTATATTAAAAATATTTTTGACACAGATTTGTTTTTTTTAAACAGTCTTATTGATTGTTTTTATTTTGCCCGCTGTTATGTGAAGAGTAACATTGAAATCACTGTTTGTGGTGAAATTCAATATATTCTGAGAACATCAAAAAAGGCAAACAAAATATTTTATATAATGTTAAAATTATGTTGTGTTGTAGAAAATATAATATTATATATTATAACTGTATTTTTTCTACTCTTTCATGGCTCCTAATTCTAAAATATGAAATTTTCAGAAATTTAAATGATAACAAACAGCTAAAAAAAGTTTCGCATTTTTTCATATCTACTACTGTCAAGGTAAGATTAATCAAGTATTAAAATGCACAATGGCCTGTGTTTGCATACTGATGAAGAAAGGGGGGACTGAGTTGACATGTGTGGAAATACGCTTTGTGGGTGTTTTAAGTCAGAGGGTAAAGTCCCCTTGAATCATGAGGGTCCCAGGGGGGCAAATACCCTATCAGGTATGTGCAGTATGTGTCACAGAGTTGCATTGCAGAGAGGTGTTAAATGGGGCATGGCCTCGGACCACCTCTCTGCAACGCAGCTTTATGATGTTTAATAGAGGGACATGATGGGCTAGTAGGTCCTAGGGAATTTCAGTATTAAAGGGTTCTTAATTTTTCAACTTAAAACACGCCAGAGGGTGTTTTTGCATATGTCACATCAGGCACCATACCCTCCCTTCACCACTGTGTAAACACGACCAACAACCTTTATATGTTGGGAGGATAAGTCGCCTTGGATCCTGAGGGTTCTTAGAGTCCAACTAGCCCACTACGTATGTCCAGTAAGCACCACAGAACTGCGTTGCTGAGAGATGTAAAAAAAGGCGCGACCTAGACCACCTGTATGCAACGCAGTGCAGTGGTGCTTACTGAAAGCATGTATTCTCTTTAGAACAATGACATTATTTTATTAACTAGTCAAGTATCCAAGGGATGGCCTAAACAGAAAATCTAGTACACCTACAATATTCTGTGCAGTATGTTTGCAAACTTCTAATCACCTTCATAGAATTGATACACTCTTTTAAATACTCAGTTAGTAACTAAGCAGTCTAGGAAACCTTCTGCATTTCCAAACCACTTGTCCACTCATCCATCCAGCACTATGTAGTTGACCAATATCTTGGGAGACCGGCTTAGAGCGCGCTGCGTTCACAATTGTTGTCCTGCCAGCTTCTCATGCTTTTTCTCATGCTTTTTTAAATATCTCCCGTTTTGTATCTCATTTACTTTTGTTTTAGCCTTCTCCCCTGATTTTAAACCGATGCCCACTTGCCTGCACTATAATCTGTAAAAGCACCGCGTTTTGCAGGTCCTTGTCCCGGTTGCTCGCACTTTGGTAGCCATATTGGGTGAGAGTAGGACGCCTGGCGGCACAATCTTGTTTTGACAGTCTAGACGTCATAAGGACGCTAGACCTCTACATAAGGAGGGTAAATTAGGGGTCTGGCCCTACTAGTTGACCAATATCTTGGAAGACCGGCTTAGAGTGCGATGCGTTCACTATTGTTGTCCTGCCAGCTTCTCGTGCTTTTTCTCATGCTTTTTTAAATATCTCCCGTTTTCTATCTAATTTACTTTTGTTTTAGCCTTCTCCCCTTATTTTAAACCGATGCCCACTTGCCTGCACTATAATCTGTAAAAGCACCGCGTTTTGCAGGTCCTTGTCCCGCTTGCTCGCACTTTGGTGGCCATATTGGGTGGGAGTAGGACGCCGGGCGGCGCCATCTCGTTTTGACGGTCTAGACGTCATAAGGACGCTAGACCTCTACATAAGGAGGTTAAATTAGGGGTCTGGCCCTACTAGTTGACCAATATCTTGGAAGACCGGCTTAGAGCGCGCTGCGTTCACTATTGTTGTCCTGCCAGCTTCTCATGCTTTTTCTCATGCTTTTTTAAATATCTCCCGTTTTCTATCTAATTTACTTTTGTTTTAGCCTTCTCCCCTTATTTTAAACCGATGCCCACTTGCCTGCACTATAATCTGTAAAAGCACCGCGTTTTGCAGGTCCTTGTCCCGCTTGCTCGCACTTTGGTGGCCATATTGGGTGGGAGTAGGACGCCTGGCGGCCCCATCTCGTTTTGACGGTCTAGACGTCATAAGGACGCTAGACCTCTACATAAGGAGGTTAAATTAGGGGTCTGGCCCTACTAGTTGACCAATATCTTGGAAGACCGGCTTAGAGCACGCTGCGTTCACTATTGTTGTCCTGACAGCTTCTCATGCTTTTTCTCATGCTTTTTTAAATATCTCCCGTTTTATATCTAATTTACTTTTGTTTTACCCTTCTCCCCTGATTTTAAACCGATGCCCACTTGCCTGCACTATAATCTGTAAAAGCACTGTGTTTTGCGGGTCCTTGTCCCGGTTGCTCGCACTTTGGCGGCCATATTGGGTGAGAGTAGGACGCCTGGCGGCGCCATCTCATTTTGACGGTCTAGACGTCATAAGGACGCTAGACCTCTACATAAGGAAGTCATCCAGACGCGCAGCGGATACGCGCAGAGGGGACGCCCGATTTCTGCCGGAGTTACGCATGAGTTCAGCCAGTCTGCGCCCGTCCGTGCCGGGACGGGCCCAGGGTCCACGACTCCTATAGCAGGCTCAGCAGCCTGCTGCGTGTCCTCCGGGATCCATTCTTATACCGGTGAGGTTTTAAAATTCTTATAGCTTCCCATATACGCTGATTGCACTTCCTGTATCCTACCGACTCATAATTTTAAATGCCCAGGCTGTAATTTCTCTACAGGCAAAATGTCCAGATCCAAAGCAATGATTCATACTCGAACACGAGGTAGACGGAGGGACGTAAAAACTCCCTTTACCTGCCCTCCACTCCAGTTTTGGAGCATTAATTGCAGGTCCCTCCCGAAACATAAACAAAATATTTACGACTTCATCGTTGATGAGCAGCCTGATGCCATATTTCTCACTGAAACTAGGCTCCATGAAAGCTCTGGTCCGGACATTGCCATTGCAGTTCCTAACAACTACGTTATAGTGAGGCAGGACAGAGACTCCAGAAAAGGGGGGGGCACCACCATAATTTTCAAATCTAGCTACATCTGTAAGCTTGAAGCCTTTCCCCTGTCCGGATGCGAAGCTGCCTCTTTTAAATTAGCAATTAATCCCCAACTCACACTGTCGGGCCTTCTGGTTTATCGCCCTCCCGGCAATGCTAACATCTGGACGTCTTCATTCGCTGAGACTATAGCTCCCCTACTTCTCAGGGCGGCATATTTTACCATTTTAGGTGACCTTAATTTGCACCTTGAAGATCCTTTATGCACTTCCAGCAAGCACTTCTTATCGGATCTTGAAGTTCTTAATCTTTCATTGCGTAATTTTGGGTCCACTCATTCTGCTGGACATCAATTGGATCCTATTCTCTCCAACCTTCATTTTGACTGCTCACAGAGTGCCCGTCCGCTTGAGTGGTCTGACCACTTCGCAGTCCACTTTTCCTTATCTCATGCCAAGAGCCTGGTGAAGGGTGGCTGCGGTAAGGGCGAATTAATCCATCGGTGGGGTAAACTTGACATCATAAAGTTAAACCAGCACCTTTCGAGTACTCGACCTGACATTGATGTTCCTGTTCTGGAGCTGAACACCGTAGTATCACACTGGCTCACTAGTGCTATAACTACTCTTCTCCCTTTAACGCCGAAACACTCTAGGTCTCATCGTCCCCCTGCACCTTGGTTCTCTGATGATTTGAAGATCTTACAAGCCAATTGCAAGGCCCATGAAAGGAAATGGAGGCATTCCCACTCTGTTTCTCGGAAAGCTGCTTATAAAGAAGCTTTGAAGGGGTATCACTCACAATGCAAAATTGCGAGAGCTGCTTACACTGTGAGTACAGTGACACAAGCACAGAATTGTCCGCGCACTCTTTTTTTCTGTTGTCAAGAAGTTAATAGGAGCGGATACTGTCCTGATCCCTCCAGCTTTGGAGGAAGCCCAATGCAATTCTATTGCTGCGTTCTTTATTGCCAAGGTTGAACGCATATACGATTCTATGAGCATTCCCTTGACAGTAATTGAACCCCGATTAGGACAGACTACGGTGACTGAACGGCCGCTTCCAATGGCGAAAGTCACAAACTGGCAACTGTTCGATGATACCTCGTTCCTTTCCTGTTTGAACAGTGTTAGATCTGGATCACCCCGTGATCCAGTACCTGCGAAAGTCCTAAAGTTACTGGACCTTGAACCCCGGCAGGTTCTTATGAGACTTCTTAATGCATCTTTAATTGAGTCCCATGTGTTACAGGAATGGAAGCATGCAATGGTTGTCCCTCTTCTAAGGAAGGCAGGAGCGGATGTGTCCAATCTTGCTAACTTTTGACCCATATCCTGTTGCCCGTTTTCTCAAAAGTGTTGGAAGGGCATGTTAACACTCAGTTAAATCATCTTGTGGAAAGCTCGGGATTCTTACATCCTTCCCAATCCGGCTTTCGAGCGCACCATTCCACCGAGACCACGCTCCTTGGGGTGACGGAGAGGTTGCGGCACGGTATCGACCGCGGGGAGACATCTGCACTCATCCTTCTGGATTTGAGTGCTGCGTTCGATACCGTGTCAAATTCCATTCTCTTGAACTCTCTCCGGTCCCTGGGAGTAGATGGTCCTGCACTAGCCTGGATTGCTTCCTTTTTAAGTGAGCGCACTTTCCAAGTTTTTTCGATGAAAGCTGTCTCTGTTACCTGTTCATCGGCGTATGGTGTTCCCCAGGGGTCTATACTCAGCCCCCTACTATTTAACATCTATGTTAGACCCCTGGCTTCCATCGTGGAGGACGCTGGGCTGACAATATTTTCATACGCCGATGACACTCAGATTGTTTTCTCCCTTTCCAGCAGTGAGTGCAACAGTATATCGGTCCTGAAGACCGGACTGTCACGTGTCGCTGAGTGGATGTAGAGGCATCTCCTCAAGTTAAACAGTGACAAGACCGAGATGGTCATCTTGGGGAAGAACAAAGATCTATGGGGCCCTCAGCACTGGCCTAGTGACATGGGGCCCCTCCCCCAGCCGGTCTCTGTAGTTCGCAAACTCGGATTTCTTATAGATGACAAGCTCTCTATGAGGCAGCAGGCCACTAAGGTGGCCTCAGTTTACTTTGTCACCCTGAGATGGCTTCATAAAATCTTATGGATGCTGCCCCGTGCCACCCAGAGAACCGTTGTCCAGGCGTTAGTAATCTCCCGCCTGGACTATGAAAATGTCCTTTATCTCGGTGCCGACACTTCAACCATCAACAAACTTCAGGTGGTGCAAAACTCGTCGGCCCGACTTCTTTGTAATGTACCGAAGAGATCTTCAGCCTCACAGGCTCTTCTTGATCTACACTGGAGTAGGGTCCCGAGCTGTATCAAATTCAAAACCCTGTGTTATCATTTTAAAATTAAACAGGGCTCGGCCCCTAAATATCTACAGAGTCTTGTCCAAACCTACAAACCCAGTCGCACATTGAGATCTTCTGCAATGGTGATTTTGCTGTTCAAAGATTTAAACTTGTAAAGATGGGGGGTCGGTCCTTCTCCCATCTAGGCCCCAATTCCTGGAACGCACTACCTATCGCCCTGAAATTTGAGACTGATCTATTTCGCTTTTGGAAAAGACTTAAAACTCTGCTCTTTCTGTAGATCTGTCCTTTTGCATTAGTTGGTTCATTGTACTGTATTGTGTGTTCGTTTTTTCTCTTCTTGTGTCTATCCCTGGTGCCGGGAAACCCACTGCGGGTAGCTGTTGCGCATTACAAGTTCAAATAAATAAATAAATAAATAAATGTATGTATCCTATCACTTTGCCAAAACCTAAGTACTTATAAATGTATCTTGTACTCTATTTGCAGTACTGAAATTACTCTAGTTATTAGTCATATACTTAAGCATTGGCCTAGCCATTGACCCTAGTACAAGTCAATTTCTTTATATACTATGCATGCAGACCTGCAAAAAAGCGACAAAGTATTGATAAACTCTTCGAAATACCCTGTTAATACCTATGTAGTGTTGGAATCCCTCTGTCATAGGATCCCATGTGACCTGAAAAAAAAGAATTGATTGGTTCATAACATTTCCCATTGTACCTATTGAAGGACCAAAACCATTTCAATCATTCTTTTTGGAGCATCTTTAGAGAGATATCTCTGTGCTTACTTACCTCTTGCCACTCTCATGCAATTCCAATCAACCGACTAGCAATATGTCATTATTGTAACAGTCTGACTGTACCTAAGCAATTATGGGGCAGAACTAGAAGCATTCTGTACCAACTATATGTCACTTTTTGTAACATAGTGATGGTGCCAGACACTCCTTCATATTTACAAGGAGAGGAAAAGGCACCCTGTGTAGCTTTTCTTCTCCTTGTAAATACGACCTCTTCATACACACCACTTTGCATTGAAAGGGCGTTCCATAGGTGTTGAAAGCCTGGATCATGTGACTTGAAAATAACAATTTTCATTGGTTCAGAACAGTTTTCTTTTCCAAATGATGAAAGCCCCCACCTTTTTTCCTCATTCTCACTTTGTTATTTGAGTGAGGAAGACCTGCTTTTTCCTTACAGAGATGGCTACAGTCATATCAGCAGCTGGAGCATCTGCCCCACCACCACCATCAAAAAGACCACCAGAAGATCACATTGGTTGTCAAGAAGAAGAGCAGGAGGATGATGAAGAGGAGCAACAGACAAGGGAGTACCTGCCTGAAGATAATCCTCCATACAAACCAAAAGAGCACTTCATATGGGAGTTTTTCAAAATCCCAAGGGGATTCAAAAAAGTCAACGCTGCGAAGGTGACTTGTCTGATCTGTAAAGCTGAGCTGTCCAGCGGGAACACTAACAAAAAATATTCCTTTGGGAATCATACTATGATTCGGCACATGATGCGTTTGCACCCTAACAACTATTCTTCAGCAGAGCTAAGGGACCTCTGCAGTAAGCTACCCCAATCAACATCTAGAGCCTCAACATCAAAAGAACCAACTCCATCCGGTCCAGAGGCAAGGGAGACAGTCCCAAATATACAAACAAAGTTAAAGGATTACAAAATTGTTTGTATATATTGCAACAAAACAATTAGTTACGGTCAGCAAAGCATCACACTAATTAATGTTGCTATTGATAACTACAAATGCCAGAGGAAACCATAATTTCTCCTGATTTTTTTTGTGCTCCAGTTGAGCCATTTTCAATTCCCTGTTTTTTGTTTCTCCCAAAAGAAAATACAAAAAAAATATAAAACTGTTCCCCGCTACGCTCCTCGGTTCGCGTACCTTGCGCTCCCCCCGCGTAAATCGAAGAAAAAAAATGTTTTTGCCCCGTGGGGCCCTTTTATAGCCCCCACATCAAACCTAGGGGGTCAGGGGGGGTCTACTCTGCCCCCTTATGGTCTTTTCCCCCTTTGTTTTTGCCACCTCTTGTGTCTCAATCCTACCGAGACACAAAATGGCGGCCGCTCCGGACTGTTTGGAATGTTTACAAACACCCGAGAGCCAATCAGCTTTCTGCGAGCGAACTCACGTAGTGCGCCCGGCGCGCTCCCCGGTGCGCGTACCGGGGCACGCTTATAGATATATATATTTTTTGAACCTAAATTACTCAAAATTCACTGGAGCACATATCTTGAGACAGAGCAAAGGCACATCTGGCTACCAGTCCCTACAATTTTGCCAAGTTTGGTGGAAATCCATTCAGCCATTCGGGTGAGGTCGACCACCCTATGGAAATTAACATTGGGAAAACATGTTTTGGGATCCCCCTTTTATCTCGGCCCCCGCTTGACGAATCCCCCCCCCAAACTTGCAAGGAAGGACCGGAGCACCGCGAGGCAAATTTGAGGGAATTTTCAGGCAGATTCCTCAACCGGCGCCAAAGTTATTCCCAATAGAATGTTGCAGATTTCCTATAGCAAATAATCCTAACTATAACTACCTACTGGCGACCGCCAGTAGGTAATATATATATAAAAATAAAACCACTTTGAAATTCATCATTGATGTTGAGAGATCTGTACCTGAGGAGAAGAACGTGTGGGGAGCCACTCTCGCAGGACTTTGTTTGTATACAATTTGGACAGAATACTGCTGTTTCTGTCCTTACGGATCCTCTCTTCGAAACGAGCTGCTGGGCTGAAACGGCCGACACCGCGCATGCGGATTGCGCAATCAACCCGAAAGGAGTAATCGAGTCAGCAGCTCCCCGTGCAACCAGGAAGACACGGCAAGCACTCGCAGCGAGAATGCTGTGTTTCCGACTAGGACCTGATTAGAGTCGGAGGACCCCGAGGGACTACGAGGCTACGCGCGGTAAGCTGGTGAGTGCGCGTCGTCACACACAAGTGTGGATTGTTGCAGAGCACGGGTGAAGAGATCATTAAGCACCATCAAATAATGCCCTAAACTCGAGATAAGACATCGTAGTTGAGGGCTGTGGGCATAATAGTATTCTTCCCTCCACAATAATGACAACATCGGCGGAGGCATTAAAGAACCGGGAAGCATTAGCTGATGCTATGTTTGTGAACTTGCCGGCAATAAGACCAGTAACAGAAACTACGGACAACAGTAACCCTAATATGGATTTAAAGGGCAAACTTAAAAAATTTGAGAAATTACTAAAAACTGAGACTACAAAATGGTGGGAAAAGCGCTCACTAGAGAAATATCTGGAAGTGGGCAGAGTCCCAAGGGGTTTGAGGGTAATAGCTCCATCATTTGAGAACCCCAACCCCCTTATGTTGAAGGAATGGGCCACTAATAACTTGGAAGCATCAAAAAACATGATCAGCATCTTAATCAAATATGTGGAAATCGACAAGGATGACATTTTGAAACAAATTGAGATACTCAATAATGAATTGGACACGCACAAAGAAAAGGAGTACATTAAAAAATATCGTGAAGATATAGACACCCGCTTAGCCAAACATCAAGAAACCATTAGCCTGCACAAACAGTACAAATTCGCCCGTGACAAGCAGGATTATGAGACGGGGAGAATGTTCACGTTTGCACGTAAATATGATACAATGAAAAGACAGGCACTAATCCCTAAACCTGCTATGCAAATGACAAACGAGGGAGGTGAAGCAATTGTTTCAGAGGCAGAACTCAGCTCCAATGCCAGCAGTATGGGGTCTGATGATGAGCAGGCAGCGGGTGGGTCCTCCAGTGTACCAACTCACTTTGCACCATCGGAGGAACTGGGTTTTTTAATCGAGGACAGATTAAAAACATTGTGACCGAAAGCCCAGCAACAGCGGAACAAAAACGAAAATACAAAAACCGCAAATGTCACGAAAGGAGGAAATGCCGGAGGGAGAGGTTTCACAAAAAGAGGCAGGGGCAAGAAATGGTAGAAATGGAGAACACCATTTCTACTATAACACCAACTGACATCGTTGATAATGAAAATGCAGCCGTTAATATACCAACAACTGACATTGACAACACGGTCATTAACCTCTCAGAAGTTGACCTCTCCAAGGCGGAAATTCAACTGTTATCTTTAGGCCTCTCCTTTTGCCCTAAGAACTCTTATAACTATGTGCAAACTAGAATAGATGTTTTTAAATTTATTCGAAAATTAAAATTGAAAAAGCACTTTAAGCTTACCAACGCACAGGAAAGAGCAACTTCCATCAGCAGCTCGTTGCAACCATCATCTGTATTCCAGGTTGCTGATATGGGAGCATTACAAACGGCTCATGAATTGGCATTAGAGGAAAACTTTGGCAACAGTTCTACTCAAGATAGATGCGATAAAATGGGGATTAACATCAATGCACCAAGCATAACACCTTTTAAACCAAGATCTACGTTTATCCCCTTGATGCCGAAAGATGCCATAGACACTTTCAATGATATGATCACGGAGGATTTAAAGGGATTGCAAATTAAAACATCTAGAAAAATTAAAAGATTCAAGTACATGGAAAAACAATACTTTACTTTAATGAAGAAATTAAGGAGCAATTCCAATTTAATAATAAACAAAGCCGATAAAGGAGGCAACATCGTGATCTGGCCTAAAGACCTTTACATGGAAGAAGCACAGCGGCGTTTGTCTGATATCTCCTGCTATAGGAAGGGCAATTTCAGTGAAATTCGCAATCTAAAAGAACGTATTCACAAAGAACTGAAACAGTGGAAGAGAGAAGGCCTTTTAACCAAACAAGAACTGGGATTTTTGAAAATTGATAATCTGCTAACACCCACCCTTTACCTCATCCCCAAAATTCATAAATTGGTCTCTCCTGTTCCTGGTCGACCAATTATTTCAGCCCAGGGAAGCCTCATGGAGGCTATTTCTAAGTATGTCGACTTTTTTCTTCAAAGTTTTGTGGTTGAATTACCTTCATACATAAAGGACACGGGACATTTTCTTACTAAACTGAAAGAGGTAGAATGGAGAGAAGAGTATATTCTGGTGGCTCTTGACATTAGTACCTTGTACACCAGTATAGAACACACAGATGGCCTCAATGCTATTAGATATTTTTTGAACCAACGTAACCTTAGTTTCAAGAATCACAATGATACGTTGATAACTATGATTAGGTTATGTTTAACAAACAATTATTTTTTGTTCAACAAAGAATTCTACCAGCAGCAAAGAGGGGTTGCCATGGGGGCATGTTTCTCCCCCACCTACGCGTGTTTACACGTGGGGTGGTGGGAGGAGCATGTCCTCAGGCATATCCCTGGTTACACCAGTAACATTATACATTACTGGAGGTTTATCGATGACATCTGTCTGGTGTGGAAAGGTGATGAGAGATCAGCAAGAGAGTGTGTGAGAGCCATGAATGATAACATCCTTAACCTCACTTTCACCTGTCAGATTAGTAAGACTAACATACAATTCTTGGACGTTGACATCTACGTCCAAGACAATGCACTTGCCACTAGACTCCACAGGAAGAGCACGGCCGGCAATTCTATTTTGCACGCCTCTAGCGCTCATCCGAGACACCTAATAAAAAGTATCCCCTACGGGGAATTTATACGGATGCGCAGAATATGTAGCTCTGATTCTGATCTAGTCAGCTGTCAGAATGAGGCCATTCAGAGATTTTTAAAATGTGGCTACCACATTAAAGATCTTTTGGTAGCCAAAGACAAGGCCAACAGCAAGATTAGAGAAGAGTATCTTGTCAAATCTAGTGAAGCGGTGAGCACAGTGGAGGAAACCCCCCCAACTCATGACATCAATACCATCAGTCTGATCACCACCTATAATACAGAGGAAAGGAAAATAAGGGGCATTCTCAGAAAACATTGGCCTATACTCCACACTGACATTAATTTGTCACCATTACTTCCAACTGAGCCTTCTATCATTTTTAGGAGAGGGCCCTCTATGAGGTACTCTCTAGTTAGAATCAGCCCAGAGGTCAATGACAGCAAAGTATGGGTTTCCAACAAAAAAGGCTTCCACAAGTGTATCTCGTGCAGGGCATGCAAGTTCGGGGTCAACACTGCTGAGTTTCTATCGCCATTCAATCCCACTCCAACACCTATCAGAGAGCTATATACCTGCCGCACCGACCACGCAGTATATGTTTTGGAATGCTCTTGTGGGTTGAAGTACGTGGGCAGCACTAAGTTGCAGGTGTTTAACAGAATATTACAGCATTTAAGGGCGATAGTTAACTCTGATGTTACTTATCCTGTTGCCCGTCATTTTGAACTAGTGCATGCTATCATCAGTGATGTCATTTGAGATGTCATCATTGATGTCATCAGTGATGTCACTGACCATGTCATGAATGATGTAATATGTGACATCATCAGCAGTGGATTGCGGGTGCGCGATATATAGTTAGCGCAACTAACTATATATGCGAATTTCAATGGTTTTGTGCGAGTAAATTAAGGTTTTGTAAATGCTAATTCCTAACTATATATGGTCTATAACCTATGTTTTTTTCAGTGAATTTTCAAGGTTTTTTAAATGCTAATTCCTAACTATATATGGTCTATAACCTATGGTTTTTTCAGTGAATTTCATTGGTTTTGTAAATGCTAATTCCTAACTATATATGGTCTATAACCTATGGTTTTTTCAGTGAATTTGATTGGTTTTTTAAAAGCTAACATCTGAAGCTGTAAAATGTATTCTTCTTTAAATCCAAAAATATATTTTAGATGTTTATTAATAATTTTTTTAAAAATATTTTTTTGCTTCGCTTTCGATTCGCGAACTGGGAAGCTTTCCGTTAGCTCATCTTGATGCCGCGACCTAGTCCGCGAACCGGTAAACGTTTCGTTTGCGCAACTGTGACGTTTTGCGGAAGCGCGACGTATCACTTTGTCGCGTAATGCGTCTTATGACGCGCCGCGTTAGCGCTCCCAGAAGTGCTGCGGACGCGAACCGGAAACGATCCGGGACGCGGCGCGCACCGCGTAACGTGAGCGGAACAGGTCATGTGACTTGTTAATAAAACTTTTCATTGGTTCATTTCACTTTTGGTTTCCTAATGATGTAATACTAGGTCATGTGATCTAAAATTAACACTTTTCATTGGTTTATAACTTTTGCTTTTCCCAAATGATGACAACCCCTCCTTCTTTCCTCACTCTGACTTTCATCTTGGTGAGAGAAAGACCATTTACATATAATTGAGCAATGGCTTCTGTACTTGCTTCAGCTGGTGCACCCCCACCACCACCTTCACCTCCTCATGAGAAGAGAGGACCATCATCTCGGTTCATTGCCAACACAGAGGAGGAGGAAGAGGATGAACTTGAAGAAGAGGAGAGAGAAGAACAAGAGTTCTTACAGGAGTTGCCCCGTGTTTCCCGTCGGAAAACTAGTTTTATCTGGCAGTTTTTTTCAATCCCTCTAGGGGAGAAGAAAGTCAATGCAAAATATGCCACCTGCCTTATCTGTAAAAAAAGGCTATCAAGAGGCACTGAAAAAAAGTATAGCATGGGAAACTATACCATGCATCGCCATATGACCAAGTGGCATCCACTCAACTACAGCCGTGCAGAGTTGCGTGACCTGCAGGATAATCCCCCAACAACTCCTGTGGCCAGGTCAACCTTGCATATCTCTCTGACTGGAGGAGAGGCACAGGAAACCGTGCCAAACATTCAGAAGAACTTTAAACACATGAAAGTAACCTGCTTGTATTGCGGGGCATTACTTTCATGTGGGAACATGAGCGTAAACTTAATGAACATTGCTTACGAGAATCACAATTGCCCTAACCCACCCAAACAGTAATTTTTTTTTTGCTCCTGTTGAGCCTTTTTCAATGCCTGTTTTTTGTTGTTTCCCCTCCATCAAAAACAAAAAAAAAAATATAAAACTGTGCAAAAATACAAAAAAATCAAAAAATGTTTAGAAAAAAAAAACAATAAAACAACAAAAACATAAAAAAAAGTTCTTTTCAGAACTACCTCCCCTTTCAAATAAAATTGCTAGAATGTTTAGCACTCTGGCAAGCTCTATTTCTTTTGGTTCGCTTTCCAGTTAGCTGCCCGGTTCGCGAACTAGAAGCGAACCAAAAAATGTTTTTTTTAAAAAAAGAAGAGTTAGTATAAGGGAAGTAAACAGAGAGTAATGTTAAAAGAAAGACAGCTATAGGGAGTAAACCAGAGATACTGTTTAATAGATCTATTTAACGAAGAAAAGATGGAAGAGGGTATAATTGCGAAAAACAAAATGGATAAGGAAGTGAAAGAAAAAAAAGAGAGTAGAACAATAACAAAGAAGAGTTTCTTGGAGAATGTGAGTGAATGTTCAAAATAAGATTAAAACATGTGGAATAACAGAGAGAAAAAATAGAAAACAGAAAAGAAGAAATAACTGAAAAAGATTAATTGAAACAGCAAAGAAATGTAAATAACATAGAGCCATATCATCAACATAGGCAATAAAAGTTTTGCTTTTTTTATCAGCAGAAATATGTCGCCAAAGTATTCTAATTAGCTTGATACATATGACTCCTTGTGAGGCCTGTCTTGCAACATGGTGCATCTTTTTCATCAGTGCTGCATCGGTTTCATGTGGCACGATTTTAAAACAGCATAACACATTTGCCTAAATGCATCAATTTGTAATTTCGACGCCTCATAACATATCTTTTGCACCGCTACTGTGTCACAAAACTGACCCACAGTGGCGCAAAACATACATACATATATCATAAATCTGTCCCTAACATTTTAAATAATTAATTCAGGATGACGATAAGGTGTGGTGTCTCCTGAGGTTTGTTTAAGGTGAGGCCTACTCAGGGTTGCATATCAATTTTACGCTTGTTGAAGAATACAGAGGAGATAATACATGTGAAGGCCTACCAATGAAGTAAGTCATGTCCTCTTATTACATCATTCATGACATGGTCAGTGACATCATCAGCAGTGCATTGCGGGTAAAAAGAGTAGAAAACATTTACCTTATAATTCTTGTTAACTTTTAAAAATATTTTTTTATACTTTCAATCTGTAAAAGAGAGAACAAACATTTCCAAAAATATTAAAACATGTATTTAAAAATTAGAAAAAAGAAGGGGAAAGGTTCAAGAAGAAACAGTTTTTCAACAACTTTGACATTTACAGAAGCCTCTGCTTCTCTACGTCCCCTACACAATCCTAAAGATATTTATTTTAAACAAACAGTATCTTCATGCTGATGAAGTGAGGCCTATTTTGGAATATGGTGCTTCTTTTGCATTGCTGATGTCTCACAATAGTGATGCAATAGCAGCGCAAAAGAGATGTAAAGCCATCATAAAATTGTGTCTAACATTGTAAATGATTGTTTCAGGATGCAAATAAGATGTGTCCTTTCAAGAGGTTTCTTTGAGGTGAGGCATATTCAGTTTTTTTTAAGAAAACAGTACCCAGAAGTACTGCACTGTAAGCATTAACTTTGACACTTACAGAAGACTCAGTTTCTCCATATCTACCTCACATTTTTAAATGTATATCATAAGTACAAAAATAGAACATTAATTATACATGTTAAATGGTTTATTTTTGCTGTTCTCAGAATGTATCAAATTTCACTTAAATCAGTGACTTGAAGGTATTCATCATGTAACAGCGGGGAAAAAAAAACACAATCAAAATGATTGTGTTTAAAAAACCCATTCAACCTAAGAAATCTGAATTCAAAACTCCTTAAAATTAACTTACTTTCAATGACGTCGAAGGATGTCCTATGAACAGCGTCCACTCTGTTGTGCTATAAATATTTTCAGCCCCCCACTTTCTGAAAGAAAACCTCCATCGTTTTGAAAAATATGTTACATACAAGAAAAGACTTCTCACATTCTACCACATGTTTCCACTTGGCCAAATCATGTTGCAGCGATTCACAACTCTTGTAATTCTTCCAATCAAATCCCGTCATTTTCTATTTTCGCAACTTTCAAAAAGAAAACATTTAAGATTATTTTCACAATCCTGGACTACTAATATCTTACCCTTCTTTCTCACTCATGTTCTCCTTTTCCTATGACACTGATACTGCTTACTATGAAGCAGACTTACTTGCATCAGGTTTATATAGTTGGATTTTTAAATCGACATTATAATTAAAAGTTTTGGACCAATAATCTAGACAGCATTGCAGACTTACATTCCCTCTACTTGATGAACCTTTTGCAATTCCTCAGAGGAAATCCCGAGATTCTTTCATTAAAATTTTGGTTTTAAAAACACCAGGTAAGAATTTTTAAGGTCAAACGGCAATTTTTTTTTGAAAGTTACAACAGAATCGTTGCAGAATGACCAGCCGTTTTTAGACTTTAAATAAGCTGAAAATGTCCTGATGTTGTTGAAGGACCATTGTGATAGATAATTGCTACAGTTACAAAAGTCCTTCCTGATATTGACAGCTGAGAAGCAACAACATTTTTTATTAAAGTTGCCAATTTTGATCCATCAGGCCTACATCGTTGGATCATTAAAATGACATACTGGCCATATCTTCGAATAAATAATGTTGACAGCATTTCAGATTTACATTGGCTACACTCCATGTTGTGATCCGCTGCATTTACTAGCTTATTAAAGGAGACTGATTTACTGTCTGGCAAAGTTAAATATATAAATCTTTCTGAGTCTACACTAGTAGTACTTGATACCCTACAGTTCTCGCAGTCATGCTGCCATTGATAAGAAAGCCCAAACAGGTGATCTACATCTACACCCTCATCTTGCAATACATCAAACATATACATTAAAAACTCCTGACAATCCTGCTGATTATTTTCAGAGAAGTCTGTTTGACCTGAACATTCATCTAACAGATAACAAACTTCAGACGCACTTTCTACTTTTGTTCGATCAGTGCTACATTTCTCTAACACAGAATTCAACAAACAGCATAAACTTTGTTCCGAATTGAACACAATCTGTTCTTTTAAAGTCTCTAGTGAAAAGAGAACATTAACCACTACATTTGCATAGCAGTTGACACCAGAACTGTTTTCAAATTGAAAACCGACAACATCTTCAACAGAATCCACTTTCTTTCTGCTTACAATTTTCGGTTCATCGACTTTTTGGCTTTTTGCTACAACCTCCCTACTATTACTGATATTTCTTCGTTTACGGCCTACCCCACGTTTCTCAATCAAAGGATATTGAGGCAAATGTGGCGCATACTCTCTTCTTAACCTATTGTATTCCTTAACACAATCTAGATCCGCACAAATGTTTGTGACATCACAGTCAATCAAGTACAATCCCGATAAAGTTCTAACTCGTGACAATGCCACATATGCCATACCCTCCTTGAACACAGAACTGCCAATATTCACCAATGCACTATCTACACTTAAACCTTGCGATTTATGGATTGTCACCGCATATGCCAAGCAAACAGGAAACTGTTTACGGCGAACATATAAGTCTTTAACAAGCAAAAACCTAGCAGAACAACGACCAATTAGCTGTACTTCCTCAATGCCATCAAATTTAATTTTTAAAAATTCTATTCCATCTCTATTTCTGTATTTCTCAAAATCAACAACATTACCCATTGATCCATTTACCAGACCTCTTTCAACATGTAAATTCCTTCTCAAAATAATTCGGCAATTTAAACACACATTTAAAGTCTTTTCAAAACCCGCTGTTTTAGATATAGTCTTCTCTAATGAATCCAATTTTGATTTCAAATTCTCTGACAAAATAATTGTTGATCCCATATGCTCTATTTTGTCAATAGCTTCAAGTTTCACAATCTCTTGCTTTTCTAAATGCAACATTTTGTTGTTGAAGATGGAACATTCTGCAAGAGTTGGCATCAAACATATTCCAGATTTCTTCTCCGTAATTTTCTGAAAAATATTCTCAGGCACAACGTCTTCTTCTGGATATAAATTTGACAGTAATCGTGCATTTAAATCTTCTTTCCCATGCTCGGTCACTTTTCCAATTCTAATATCTTGTAGAATATTCTTGTAATCTTCATCCTTCGCCTGACGCATATTTTCATGCAGTTCAGCATAATTGAAGTTTAACCATATATTGACGTTGCCAATGCTCCCTAGGCACTTCCTGGTATCTTCATGCGTGAGTATTTTGAACACAGGTTGACCTTTTACTGGTGTCAGCTGCAGAAGATCTCCGAAAACAATGATGTGTTTGCCACCAAATAACACATCATACTCAGTTTTAAGAACTTCTTGCATTCTCAAATGCACAAAGGCAAGCATGACATTGGAAACCATGCTTACTTCGTCAATGATAAGAAGTTTCATTTTCCTCAAGACTCTTGAAACTTCAAAACAAGCATCCCCAGATAACTTGTGGTATTGTAATTTGTTGTCATGCTCCACTGGCAGCATCAGTAGACGATGCAAAGTAATACCTTTAATGTTATGTGCTGCCAGTCCAGTTGGAGCGGTGACAACACAAGACAGCGATGACTCAGTCCTTTCCTGCAAATAACAAGAAATTGCTTTAATGAGGAAACTTTTTCCAGTTCCCGCTTCTCCACTCACGTACAGTCGGACAGGCTTCAACGATGTACATGAGCACTCTTTCTTCTCATGACTTAATCCATGCTCAATTTGCTTGGTAACTTCATCATATATTTTCCTCTGCTCAACGTTGAGTTGTTTTTCCAAGTCTTCTAAATTAACTGAATCCTCCTGAGCATGTGCCATGGCTCTTTCCACTTCATTCATAGCAGTGGCAGCTTCATTTTCGATAATAGGTCCTCCAAGTGGATCTTGACTCAATGAAACAGAACTCTGACTGTCCTGAGAACTGTCTCTGGCAATCTCGGCTGCAATCGTTGCTTCCTGCTCAATTTCCAAAGTTAGCATTTCTTGATATTTGGGAAAAGCAGGACATTCTATGGTCTCCTTAGCAGCAGTGAAAGAGTCTTCGTAACAGAGGAAATCTCCAAGCAGTTCCTCTTCTGCACGCCAAGGCTTGAAAAGTTGCAAAAGTGCTAAATAGAAAAACTCCTTTTTTTCTGGAGATTCGCCACTCAATTTTCGATGGTTTACTAATTGGCATTTTCTTTGCTTGACCAGACATCCCTCACTTCCAATTACAGCATACACTCCATTCTCAATATCTTCTTTGATGTTCCTCTTGAATATATAATTTTGTAGAACCTCATATAGACAAACATTCTCAAGGTGACTGCTTCGATTTGGATAATATGTATCCAACATGTTGGTCTTCAAAATGTCGGTACTGTTTGGTTCCTTTTCTGCCAAATACTCAATTTCCCGGACAGGTTTTAGAACTCGATTTTGCGTTGCAGCAAGACCAAGACTCGCCCAAACGATACTCCTGGATTTGGCATAGAGACTTGCTGAAGACAACCGGTCAGAACATTCATAAGCTCCAATTTCTCGATGCGACAACATTTTCAGACTGAAACTGTACAACTTCTTGCTGAGGCTCTTTTCATGGGAAATGTCCTCCCACATATCCTTCAGTTCTGTCTTTTCTTTTTTGGTGATGTAAGATATCACATACCGAGCTACAGCCATACAGTTGTCAGCCACAAACTGTATATCCATGTTAGCATTCCACATGGACAAAATCACTGGGTTGTAGTCGTTGATGTACTTGGACTCTTCGTTCCTTTTCAAACTGTATGTTTTTTTGGGTGATTTCCTCGTGACATTATGTCGCAGTGAAGACATCAAACTGTTCACTCTTCCTTTAGAAATCACCGGTCGTGGAAAGTTGAAACGACATTTGGTGTAGAACTTGTCCTTGTTTCTGAATTTACGACGACAGTACTTTCCACAACGATGGCTTTGGAAACGTAGAACTTGTTCTCTTAGGCTTTTCTTCTCCGTTGCGTTTGGAACAGCACACGTAGAATACTGTTCTATGAAGTTCATCACTAACTCATCCGGATCTGTTCCAAATTTAGGTGCATCCTTGATCCACAGCAACATATGTATATGAGGAGCACCTCTTGCTTGGTACTCCTTTCTCCAGAAGAAATCCAACACCTCTCCAAGAGGTGGATTCTTCTTATTTGTGATGAAAGACATCATAGCTTCAAATCTATGATTGAAGTACCTGCATACATTCACTGGATCCAAAGAACACAGTTCTCCTGGTGTCTTGAATTCAATGTTTTCAATATTTCCATTTGCCTCTCGTAGAAATTCAAGTAAGTCTTCCCAGCCATACTCTGCACAGCTCAGAGTAAGGAACCATGTTGGAGTTCCTAAGTTCCTCAGCATACATTTTAAATCACCATGACGACGATACCAGTACTCATTAGTACCACGCTGACACGCCATGAGATTAATTAGGTGAGAATCCAAAATACTGTCTTGGACATTGACTTTATGCATAAAGTCACTTGCCGAGATGTTTCGCATCTGTATACCACTTTTTAAGATGTGGTTCACTGCATATGACAGTCCAGACAGATCGCTTTCAAACAAGAGATGAAACAAATAGGGAATGCATTGACGAAACCTAGGATCTTCTGCATACAATCGTAAAGTCCGGTATTCAGACGCAGGAATTTGATGAGACCGCTCATCATATCTTCCTCCTTGACCTGTTGGAAATAGCTGTGGGAAACACCGAGCTTCCAAACTTTCCTCCCAAACACTAATGGGACTCCCTTTGGCTTGTTTCATTTGAAACAACTCAATTGCATTCCCCATGACTTCCTTGGAATGCAAAGGATGAACACTATAATGTTCATATATTTCTTCACTTTTAGAGGCCTCTACTTTCTCAATTTGGCCAGCACACAAATCGCTATCCTCTTCATCACTTACTTCCTCTTCTGCAACATATACATTTATATAGTACTTATTATTTTTCTTCAAATACAATGTTGCCTTTTTGACTTTCCTAACATCCACTAAATCTTGCCATATTTTCTTATTCTTTGTCGGAACACCATTAACCAAGATAACCAAAGGTTCCTCTTCAACTTTTTCTACTCCAATTGTGTTAATATTTTTGTTCAAATCTAGAGGCAAATAAACAACTCTTCCCTTTAATCCTCTCTGAAAATCTGATGGAGGTAACTTCCTTGTCTTTGGCTCCATTCTTACAATAGCCTGAAAGGGATGAATTCTTTGAATCAAAATAGATTCACAAGTATTTAAATCCTTCAATTCAGAAGGAATCTCAACTAATTCAAGATTATTATGAACCGCCCTAGCAGGCATCTGGTTTTTGTTTAATTTGTTACAACAATAAGTACACACACGTTGATCCGATCCCAAATTAAAAGAATTTTCTACCATCAAGTATGTGGCAAAATCCTTCCATTCACTATTATTTTCCCTTTCACTTTTTGCATATAAATCCACTAACTTAGTCTGATTCTTATAATAAGTGCGTCGACAACACACACAAGTGAAATTAGGCCTCTCACTTGATTTCATCTGAAACGTGGCAATTTCCTTCTGAAAATTATCTGTACTGGAAACCTGTACATTATCTTCAACATTATCCTCTACTTCTGGGTCAATTTGAACATTCTCATCTTTATTTCCAAAGTAACAAAACTCAATTTCTTCACAAATATTCTTGACATCTATTTCAGAACCATGCAAAAGAGCAGCACATAATTGTTTAAGCATAATTGCTGGACTCTTAGCATGATACAACATTCTCACTATTTTCCTGACTTTATTATGATGCACTGCTAGCATCCTGAAATGATGAAAAACACTCTGGCATACTCTCCTGGAAAGACAAGCCAGTGAATGACCCTGCAAACCTGTCACTTGTCTCACTCTGCAAGGATCTAATTCTTGCAACAACTTCATTTTCTGCTTCAAACTTTTCTTATTAAATGTCCGTACAAAATCACAAAGCAAATTGATGGAATCCTGTCGCACACTGCAAATAGAACTACACTTCCAGGTGTACACAGGACGCTTAGGACGTCTTCCTAAAACCTCATTACCTAACACCTCGTCTGTCTCTGTTGTCACAAGTTTTTCTTTTTCAACTGGACAACCATCCTTCACTTCATAAGCTCGACCACTGGTGTCAACGGCAAACACCAAATCATTATCCTGAAAATAACTCTCCTCATTAAAAAATGCCTCACAACTTGAACTATGCATCCATTCTCCGGAAAAAACTTCACAAAAGTTACTACGATTTACTACTCTCTTCCATCTACTATGTGATTTGAAATCAGAAATTACCTTGCTTAGTGTCCTAATTCTATTGATTACCAAAATAAACAACTTTCGCTTAATTTCAAAACCATGATCAATAATTTTCTCTACATTTTTCTTCTTCTTATAAAATGCCACTTTCTGTTGGCCTTTTTAAAAAATTTTTATTAAATTAACTATTATTCTGTTGCGGAACATTCGTTTTCGAATGTCCCTAAACTGTTGTTTCCTTCTACTATCATGCACAGAGTTATCTCTTCCTCTAACAGTAACATTTTTGATGGGTCTTTCCTTTCCATTTAAATTGCTTTTCTTTTTCTGGACTAAAACATTTTTTGGAGAAATACTTTTTTTACTACAAATATTTCTTATGAATGATTTCGTGCTCTTACCCGGAGCTTTCTTGGTGATTTCACGAGTATTTTGGATAGAGGACTGCTGCAATAATACATGATCTTGCTGTCTTTGACGTTTTCTCGCCTTTGTAATACGATTTTTAGTTGGCATTTTTTCAATTTATAAATGATGTGCAGTTGAATCTGTGGAAAAATATAATAAAAAAACTGTTATTAACCACTATTACCAAACAGTAAATGAATAACAGTCATCATAAAATTAACACCCTACTTATTATATAACATAGCAAATCTTTAACACCACCACTGCGTCACAAAAATGACACACAGTGGTATAAAACAGGCATACAACAATCATAAATCTCTCCCTAACATTTTAAATGATTTATTCAGGTTGACGATAAAGTGTGGCCTATCTAAAGGTTTGTTTGGGCCCAGATCTTTGGACTGGGGTAAATGGGTGTCATTGATCCACATTCGGTCCATCACCTGTTTTGTTTGTTTGAGGTGAGGCCAACACACGGTTGCAGATGACATCATAGACACTCAAATGCCTTATAAATATGACCCAAAACAACCTATGAAGCTCTAGCAGTACATATCTACAAATGTAATTGATTTCAAAAAATTGTTTTTAAACACAGCATATAAATCAATTGTATAGCTGCATTCAAGAGGAAATGACTGAAAATGTCCTTGAGACACATGAAAGCGTATTATTGAATGCCCTTGCACCATTTTTGGGACATTATTAACATGGCTATGTAACTCCCATAATCAAAATCTAAATTTGCGAAGCACAGGTGGGAGCGTATTTACAACAAACTTGCCCCATGAGGAACGCTTTCCATTGAAAAAGGGAAAAATAACATCATAGACACTCAAATGCCTTATAAATATGACCCAAAACAACCTATGAAGCTCTAGCAGTACATATCCAGAAATGTAATTGATTTGAAAAAATAGTTTTTAAACACAGCATATAAATCAATTGTATACCTGCATTCAAGAAGAAATGACTGAAAATGTCCTTGAGACACATGAAAGCGTTTTATTGAATGCCCTTGCACCATTTTTGGGACATTATTAACATGGCTATGTAACTCCCATAATCAAAATCTAAATTTGCCAAGCACAGGTGGGAACGTATTTACAACAAACTTGCCCCATGAGGAACGCTTTCCATTGAAAAAGGGAAAAATAACATCATAGACACTCAAATGCCTTATAAATATGACCCAAAACAACCTATGAAGCTCTAGCAGTACATATCCAGAAATGTAATTGATTTGAAAAAATAGTTTTTAAACACAGCATATAAATCAATTGTATACCTGCATTCAAGAAGAAATGACTGAAAATGTCCTTGAGACACATGAAAGCGTTTTATTGAATGCCCTTGCACCATTTTTGGGACATTATTAACATGGCTATGTAACTCCCATAATCAAAATCTAAATTTGCAAAGCACATGTGGGAGCATATTTACAACAAACTTGCCCCATGAAGAACGCTTTCCATTTAAAAAGGGAAAAATAACATCCTAGACACTCAAATGCCTTATAAATATGACCCAAACAACCTATGAAGCTCTAGCAGAACATATCCAAAAATGTAATTCTTTTCAAAAATCGTTTTTAAACACAACATATCTGTTTCAGCTTACATGAGAGACCATGGAATGGGCTCCATGTACAACAATAACTTGTGTTACTACATGCCAGAATGCTAAACCGAATATGCAATTACAATTTCTCAAAGAAACAAAATCTATTTGTATTTCACTTGAGACAAAGCCACATTTTAAAAACACAGCTTTCTTCATCATTTTCTCCTTAAATCATACTATTCTCTTTCTAAATTAAATAAATCTTTTCTCACCTTAGCAAATACTTTTTGAGTTTCAAAACAGTCTCAGAAGTACACCAAATTGTCTTGAGCAGATCAAACAGGATGCACTCCAGAGGCTGCAGCTATTAAAAGCACAGAAATACAGATATTCATTACACATATCTCTCATATTAGCCATTCATAACTCTTCCCTCACTTTTTTCAAATCAAAACCCTTCCCCCCTCTGCCCTCTCTGCCTTTTTTCCATAGCAACCACCTCCTGGAAGACCTCTCATGTTTGCAAATTCACACAACAATGTTTTAATTGAACTCTGAACTCTCACTGCACCTGCGTATCCAGTGCAATCTTTCATTAAATGTTTTTTCCTTGACCATTCAAATTGCATCTTTCAAAGAACACATCCATGCACCCTAACCTTCTGTTTTCAGAAATGGAAATCCACCAATCACTGCTAATGAATCATTAGCACAGAAACTCCACAGTTTTTTTTCTTTACAAACTCCTACTGTTTCAACTGCCCTTTCATTACCACACTTCATCTGACTGCAGCACAACCTTCTCTCACCATGTTTAAAGTCTGGATTGTTGGACATAGTTACATCCACTGGGCTCAAAGTTATGCTGAGAACAGAAATTTACCTAACCTCAATTTACAAGATGTGGAAATTAAGTGGTTGGGCCAAAGAGGATTAAAATGTCACCAATTGATACCATTGGTGAAAACCTTTATGCATTTGCCAAAACCTGACCTGTTAATTGTGCACTGTGGAGGTAATGATTTGGGCACTTTGACTGGAGTAGGTCTGGAAATGCTTTTAAAGGACACCTTTGAGCAATTAATGGCACTTTTACCTCAAACTGCCTTGGTATATTCCAATATATGCCAAAGACAGAAATGGAGGTGGTCCAACCAATTTTGTCCACAAATTGAGAAAGCGAGGAAGCATGTAAACAAATCTGTTTCAGCTTACATGAGAGACCATGGAATGGGCTCCTTGTACAACAATAACTTGCGTTACTACATGCAAGATATCTACAGAGGAGATGGAGTTCACTTCTCAGATGAGGGCAACAGAATTTTCATTCTGAATTTAAGACTGTGATAGGTACCTACTTATAAGTACCTAAATGTACCATAAACCCAAAAGCTCTTCTCAGAGCTACCCTTCATCTGATCACTCACAATTATTATTTTTTTCTAACTTTTTTCACTAATTTTCCACAAATTACGCTCCCCGAGGCGCTACCCGGTTCGCGAACCGAAAGCTAACCTCGCGGAATTTTTTTAATTTTTTTTTTTTCCGCACATATAAGCCTCCTCAGCCACCCTCAGAAAACCTAGGGGGTCAAGATAAGTCTACCATGACCCCTTCTACCCATTCTAAACATTATTTGTCCTCCATCTTGTATCTTAATGCGACCGAAACACAAAATGGTGGACCCCCGTGACGCTTAAAGTTCGCGAACCGAGCCGCTTCCTGGGAAGCGGTCCAAAAAAAAGGTGGGAAAGTAATTTACAGAAAAACGACTAGAGACACTCTCACCAAATATAGATTAGCTCATACTACATAACAATCCCTTTAATTTTCACAAATTTGATTGAAATTCCATTTAGCCATTAAGCCTGTAGACCTCTCTAAGTACCGTGAGGTAAATTACTTCACAAAACACATCTGAAGTGTTGGAATTGACAACCAATGAAAATGTTACTTTCATTTTCTACTTTTATTATCTAACATTTTATTGGTTATATACCTGTATATATATATAAAGGAGGAGAAGAAAACACAGCCATTTTGACTGCTACTTCTTGTTGTACTTGTACATCACATTTGAATAGCTATCAAACAATTCAACTTCTTTGTGAAGGTAAGTTGTTATTTTTAAAACTGAAGTATATTGTGCACTATAACTTAATATGGTAGACTTTTTCTGATAGATATATACTATCCCTCTATAGTAGTTATAGATTTAGATAGACTTCTCTGTTATAGTTATGAATGGAGTTAGGCTTGTCTTGGTTAAATCACATACACTTTTTTATAGTCCTATTTCCACTCTGATACTATACACTGCCAAAAGATAAATTCACTGATAAAAACTGCCTATCTAAAATTATTCCCAACAGTGCCCTATCTCTACTAATATATATTTTTTTAATCCAAATTTCAGGCAAAATGGAAGGCGAGCAACAAGTTAAATTTACAATTGTACTGGAGGAGAGCAGCCAAGAAAAAATTGATGATTTTATGGATCAAAGTAGAGACCAGGAACTACTACAATGTGTTGAAGCAGTGGATAACCTGCTTCAAAATGAGGACAATTTACACCCTATATTCAATTTTGAAATTTCTGACACTGAAATGTTAGAAAATTTAATGAATTATGAAACACAATCAAAATAAAAAAAATACTTTAAAAATAAAGAAAACAAAAAAAAAAAAACAAAAACAACAAACAATTAACATACAGTATTAGAAAAGTCTATCATTCTTTTATCCTTATAGTCCGCTGCCCAGAACACTTCCCGGTTCGCGAACTTGGCGCTCACCACACCAAAAAAAAAAAAAAAAAAGTTTTTGGACCCTCCTGGGCCCTTTTAAAACCTCCACATAAAACCTAGGGGGTCAACGAGGATCTACTATGCCCCCTTATGGTAATTTCCCCCTTTGTTTTGGCCTCTTCTTCTCTCTCGATCCTACCGAGAGTTAAGATGGCGGCCGCTCCGGACTGTTTAGAATGTTGACAGACACCGGAGAGCCAATCAGCTTCGCATCGCAAAGTTCCGTTTCGCGAAAAGTAAGCGGACCGGAGCGCAGCCCGGAGCGCTGTTACAGATATATATCTTGTTTTAAACGTTAATTTCTCAAAATCCACTGGAGCACATATATTGAGACCTAGCAAAGGCACATCGGGCTAACAGTCCCTACAATTTTGCCAAGTTTCGTGTAAATCCATTCAGCCGTTCGAGCTAAAAGTGAGGCCAAAGGCCCTATGGAAATTAACATGGGAAAAACGCGTTTTGGGACCCCCCTTTTTTCTCGGCCCCCCCCTTGACGAAACCCCCCCACATTTTCAGGGGCTGCTCAGAAACAAAATGTGACATTTTCCTGAAAATTTCAGCCGATTCCGTCCACAAACGCCAAAGTTATTAGACATAGAATTTTCAAAAGTTCCATAAAGAAAAAATCCTAACTATATATACCTACTGGCGACCGCCAGTAGGTAATATATATATATATATATATATATATATATATATATATATATATATATATATATATATATATATATATATATATATATATATATATATATATATATATATATATATATATATATTACCTACTGGTAGTCACCAGTAGGTAGTTATAGTTAGGATTTTTTTCAATGTTAAATCTCAAAATTCTATTTGGAATAACTTTGGCACTGGTTGACAAATCTACCCGGAAATTTCTTTTTTCAATGTTAAATCTCAAAATTCTATTTGGAATAACTTTGGCGCCGGTTGACAAATCTGCCCGGAAAATTCCTTCAAAATGGCCTCGCGGCGCCCCGGTCCTTCCCTGAAAGTTTGGGGGGGATTTGTCAAGCGAGGGCCGAGATAAAAGGGGGTCCCAAAACACGTTTTCCCCATGTTAATTTCCATAGGGCGGTCAACCTCACTTTTAGCCTGAACAGCTGAATGGATGTCCACCAAACTTGGCAAAATTGTAGGGACTGGTAGCCCGATGTGCCTTTGCTATGTCGCAAGATATGTGCTCCAGTGGATTTTGAGAAATTTAGGTTCAAAAAAATATATATATCTATAGCAGCGCCCTGGTACGCGCACCATTGCAAGTCAAAGTAACACAACAATATTTTCTATTTGTTTTATTGTGTGCAGTGTACCTAATAGATTTCACTTATCTTATAGGCTTGCATTCAAACGGTGTCTGTATAGAAGTGCCTACTGCATCATATTTATATTACAGATGAACAGGTCTTTAAAATGATTCACAGATGAGACAGAATTAGGTGAAAGATCAAGTCATCATGCAGGACAATATTTTTTAGGGCTTATTTACAAAACTCTTGTGCCACTTTTGTGTTACTTTTCTCATGTTGAAAGTGACGCAAAAGTGGCGCACAGGGTTTGTAAATAAGCTCTTTCCTTTCTAATGCATTCAATTGGAGGTATAGTATATCTAGGCCGATCTGCTTACCTTGTGTAAACACTGTGCCAACAGAGTTCACAACTTGAACTCCCCTTTGGTTGGTCACTTGCTGGATATGCAAGACTGCTTTCAAGAGGAGACCCCAATAAAGAGTACTATTGTTTAAATGCAAGTATGGGGAAGGTCTTGCAGACCAAAAATCTGGTCAACTTTGGAAGGGAAGTGTTAAAGATATTGAGAGAGGCTCCTTCTGTTTCATGAGAAGGCCCAAGTACCAGTGGAGCGACACCGTCAACCTCTACTGCACAGCCTAATATTTGTCCCCAATTTGGAACCCTTTAAGAGAAAAAGTAAGAAGGTTGTATGCCATCCTAATACCTAATCATCCATTAGTTATACAGAGATCCACCCTGTATCAGACTCATCCGTACAAGTGTGAATTGGACATTATCTGACACAAAAAAACCTCAAGTACTTATATATGTTACTTTTTAACTTCGTCAACTACTCATATTGAGAGTATTTACCTTAAAGTTATCCGTTAAAAATGTATGCATCTGTATGGCTTCAGACAACTAGTTCATGCCATATTTGAGACATCGGTGTAATCAGCTGGAACAGGAGGATATACTTTTCCTTAACCTCTGCAATTTGCTGCTGATTTATGTAACATTCTGCAAACTGAAAAAAGAGTTAAAATTTATATGTTGTACATATGTCCAAGATTAATTTAAATGTACATAAAAACCTCATCAGCGGTTATATTTGGCAAGTAAAATAGGAAATAGCATTGCTTTATTCAAATATTAGGCCGAGGTTGGTCACTCACTTCATTTATACACCGACAGTCATCCAAAAGTTACTTACACACATAATCACATATGCAAATAAACTATTGAACATCCATTTATTTGCATATACAACTATACACACACTACCTCCTTACTTCTAAGGAAACTTACACATACTTACTCTCTTAAACAATCACTTATAGAAACACATACTTATTTAAACAGGAACTCTTACAATCTCTTACTCTCACATACACTCACTTATATACATCAAAATTCACCTACGCTGATGACACTCAACTGGTTTTGTCCATCAAAGACAATGGACTTGAGGTGGCAGACCGTTTCCAGCATGGAATGATTGCAATAGGAGAGTGGATGGCGTCTAATTGCCTTAAGCTTAACTCCAATAAGACGGAGGTGCTTATCTTTGGACAACCTCCGACCAGAGTGGTCAACAACCTGGTGGCCATCTGCCATGGGAGATCCCCCCAAGCCAGCTCTCAATGTTAGAAACCTAGGAGTAACTTCCGATGTGGAATTAAACTTCATGTCACATGCGAATAAGGTAGTGGCTACAGCCCATCACAAACTAAGGCTGATCAGGAAAATCATTCCGTATTTGCCTGACACAGCTGCCAAAACACTGATCAGTTCCTTAGTGTTAACATCTCTTGATTACTGCAATGGTCTGCTTTTAAATGCCCAAGTTAGGACAATGAACAAGCTTCAGTCTGTACAGAATGCAGCAGCACGGCTGCTTTCTGGAACACCCAAGTTTTCCCCGATATCAGATACCATCAAGAGATACCACTGGCTAACGATCCACAATCGGATCATATTTAAATCACTTGGCATAATATTCAAAGCACTGCATGACCAAGGCCGACACTTTTTTAAGGATCACTTGATACCTTACAAACCGGTCAGACAGCTTCGATCGGCTAATCTGAACCAATTAGTGGTCCCTAGATCCAAAACAGTTTCATGGGGAGATCGTCGCTATATAGTTGCGGCATCCAAATTATGGAACATATTGCCACAGTACATCAAGATGTCCTCTTCACTTCTGCAGTTCCGTAAAGGATTAAAGACTTGGCTTTTTTATCAATAATTCAAGCTAATATTACTGTGAGCATCCGGAGAAAACTAGGGAATCTCTCAGCGCCGAGACGCCTATGGGTATGATTAACATATTTAATTACCAATTAAAGAAATATTATTATTAATTAAAAAACAATCCCCACAAACCACTGGTAAAATTAAACTAAAAAAAAATTTCCACAATTAAAACTTAATTTATATAAAAAATAATTATAAAGTTAGTAAAATTAATTTACTCCCCACCCTTTACCCTTTTTGCTGGGGAAACATGGCGGCAGCCGGCTGAGCTGATGCAGCGTCCCATAACCGAGCTCCTACCCTGCGCTGCCCTAACATCGTTTTGGATCATTTCTTCATGTGAATTTGTGAGATATGGCCATGGAGTAAGGAGCAAGAAGATGGGGGTCATTAGAAAATGCCTTTTCACAACTTTTAGCCCAAAGCACTGGTGCCTTGCCGGTTTTGGGATAAGATCTTACCGTTTCCTTCTGTCTGCCTGCCTGCTTTCATGAAGCCTGAGTAGTCTCTCTTCCATCTTCATGGTTGTAGGGCTCTCCTTGTTTGAAGTTGGGGTTGGAGTATCAAACCACAAAATAGGGATACCTGGTCAAAAACATTTTTGTGTGTTGTTGTACAGGAAACTAAGGAAAGAAGAGGCGACATACTATGTGTAATGAGTCATATCCGGCTGAGAAATTCCAATCTGACCACCCTTATTTTGGCGGAGTATCGTCATGTGGGAGTTGGTGTTTGATCTCAATATTGCCCAGACCATCAGATGACGGTGCGGATATGGATCTTCAAAAACTCTAGCCAAGATAATGCTCAAAGAGTGCAAAAGATAAAGTGCAGTGCTCTAGTGAAAGTGATAATTAAAATTAACTACCTAGACAAAAAATATGTTTAATGGAAATTGTCTAGGTGTCAAGGTTAAAACCACGCCCTGTAGTGGAAATTAATAACTACAAAGTGGCGCTGTGCAGGACGGTCGACATGTTTCAGCCTATTGAATTAGTTATCCGGCTTTCTTCAGGACCCAAAGTTGAAATAGCTACTGCAATTATACACGGTGAAGTGAAGTGTGAAAAAATGATGATTGATACTTTACAATACAGGAGTCTCAGAAGACCTTGGAGCCCCATTGTATCCTTGAGATTTAAGTTTTTCTTTTCCTGTTAGAACATAAAAGAAAATTTACAACAAACATATATAGCCACTCAAAACACAAAGAAACTGCACAGACAACACTCATGCATAAGTACTATTTACTTAGCGACAGCCAAAGAGTATTAAATCTCTTTCACAGAGAGGTATTAGCCTCCACTGAGATACTCACCCAGCTCTATGTGGGAGAAGACCTCACCTCACCCGGCAACCTACTCGGGAAATTGAGGCCCCGCTCTTACATGCAAAAGAATAATAAGGACACACATTAGATCATGCATTGTGTCCAGCTCACTGGCTCTGCATAAAAACCTGGCTCACAAAGTAGTGGACCCCACATCATCAGGCCCATAACCGACTAAAGCAGGACTGTCATAATATCCCAATTGTTAATGTTGCTAAGTGGGATTAATCAAAGTATTGGCAAAAGTCCCAACCCCTTTTCTCCTGTTGCAGTTTATCAAAGGGTAAAAGATAGTAAGTAGGCAATGGGGGCCAGAACGATGTTAAAAAATGCCAAGAATATAATGTAGCACTAGTGGGCACTAAAACTAATGAGAGAGGACTGTTCCTTCTTTGGAAATACCCAAAAAAGCCTTACATGGACCCAGAAAGTCTCACCTGTCCGTCGGTACCTCTCTCGGTCATCCAAGAGGAAGTGGAGGTACCGACTGGACAGCCCTAGGTGTATAAATACCGTAGTTGATTGGTCTAATCGCCTGTTGAGACGGCCAATTAATACCAAGATTGGCGCCTTTCCGTTCGCGCATGCTCATTGAGTCGTACCTTGCATACGCTGTTCTCTATCCCAGTCTTAGTGCGCGTGTGCTAAGTAGTGTTACTCGTGCACGCTTATATTGAACAGCGCGCATGCTCAGTAGATTGTTAGTAAAACTATACTACTACGCGCATGGGCGGTACTGAGTTGGTGTGCTAAGAAATGTTACTCGCGCGCGTTTATACTGAACAGCGCGCATGCTCAGTAAGTTGTTTATGGAACTATACTACTGCGCGCATGGGCGGCACTGGGTTGGTATGCTGTTCAATGCAATGCACGAGCTGTTTCATGATCGAAAACACAATAATTACGGAGGAATCGGAGAGGAGTCCTACTATTGTAATACGATCCTCCTAAGCTCATACAATCAAGATGTTGACAATGGCTGGCAAGAAGGCTTGTACTATATTGACGGGCATGCGTGCTATACTAACGGTGGTCGCTTGAAAGGTCACCACTGAAAAAGGGGGAAAACATTCACACATCCTAACAAAAACAACACTTAAAAATTATTATATTGTATTCGTAGTCGAAACGGCACATACCATTTCGATATTGGTTTGCCACTCAAAGGAATCAGAAAATTTGACCATGTGTCAATGACTGACGTTGTGTAGCATAGTAGTGTGGATAATAGAGGCTAGAGGGAGACCCAGGGGATAGCATCATTCAAACCCCGGATGTCACACTGAAGTTTAAAAATCCACTTCTGTTCTTTCATGAATAGAAATTTAGAGACATCACTGATGTGCGATGGGATATACGGGTGCTCTAAGATCACCCACCGTAAATCCTCGGCCTGATGTTTCATGGAGATAAAGTGGTTGGTGAGGCATGTGGACTGTTTCTGGCGCCTGATGGTGCTCTTATGTTCGCTGATTTGAACTTTCATTTTTCGAGTAGTATGAACAACATACCTGAGTGAGCAGGGGCAGGTTATCAAGTATATAACGCCCTCTGTGTTGCAATTGGTATGTTTCTTAAGCAACCACGGTCTTGTAGTGCCTATGTCAACTTGGTCTGTCTTGTAAGTCTGTGGACATGCGCTACATGATCCGCAAGGAAAATGCCCTCGCACAGGTGGAAGATTCCACAGTGTATTGGTGGTATCTGTGGTCTGTTATTCCGGCCTCGTGTGTACCAAGGTGTCTGGAGTATCACCAGTATGTATTGTTCTTGCCGTGCAGCACTCGTCCAGAACCTGACTGCAATGGTATACGGACGGTCGCGCTGATTGATTGAGCGCCGACCGCTAGCGCGATTTGGCCGGCTAGAATGCAGTACCCGCAACCAACTAATTAACTGAGCAAGGCCAACCCACAAGGCCAAAGAATACTGATTCTTCGGCAACGAGCAAGGGACCAGCTACAATAGACATGAATTACCGCCTGGCCCATTAGCGATGACACCAACTCATCGGTGAATCACCAAGCTGCCTTATACCAACCCACCTACTCTACTTAATCTTTAGGATTCATAATCACTGGGATCCTTCGAAGCACTTCCTAATTCAGACAACCAGTCCTGATGATGATCCTAACTTCTCTGGATCGAAACGCCATCGACCCAACAGCCTGAATAACAGGTGCACTTTCTCCTAGTGGCTCTAGACCTGAACCAAAATTAACTGTGCCCACTGTGATATCACAATGTCACGTGTGCCGTTCTAGCCACCCACTGTAAACAGCCTGCACCACTTGCACAGTGCGCCGACTACGCTGTTTTCTTTCACTTGCGTCACCACCTGCACTATTTATTCACGTTTGTTGCACCAAGTCCCATGTGGTTGTCATTACATTCTATGCAGTGCTGTTTTTCAAACTGTATCCACGCATGAAATTAATGTTTTCCACATAAAACTGAATAAGTTCCTTTTGACAAAACTATGAGTTATCTCCTTCTTGTCCACCCAAGTAATGCTATGTGCATGCTATGATTAATTGCCTATTGACTTTTACCTTTCAGGACATTGTCTTCTAATTGCACCTTATCCACCCAGTGCTGACTTGGTCTAAGGGTTACACTCCTGTCTTGTTTAAAAGATGGAGTATCACCAAGCGCCATTTTTCACAGGACCCAGCGCTGGCGTCTCCAACCTTACTCTCAGGTGAGTGCTCCTTTTTTGTAGGGTTTGCGGCTGTGGGCAGCGGTCGCGCTGGAGCTCAGGAGAGGGAGAAGGGCACGGAGTCTCGTGCGCAACTCCTGTAGTACAGCAGGCTCAACAGTACTGGCGGTGTCGGCCGCGACTCAGAGCCATACAAGGAAAACCAAGGCATCTGAGGTGGTTTACACCGCGGCAGTGGTGGGGGTAGAGGGAACGGAGGAGAATAGCGTGTTTGAGACCAGCGAGGTAGTGGGTCCCATCACCTGCGAGTATTCCTTTGCTAGGATCATCTTTTGGGGCCGTGGAATCTGTTAGTGGTCTACCCGTCACTGATGAAGGGACAGTAGCTGAGGCTTGGATCTCTGCAGATGCAGGGGGGACCTTAAGCTCAGGTGTAATGGAGCTGGGAGTTCAAGGGGAGTCTCAGGAAGGCAGCCCTAGCATCCCCCTTAAGTCTATTCTGGATGCTAGTGATGCTGGCATGGATTCTGGGATCACTGCCGCTTCCCTGCTTGCTATGTTTTCCTCCTTATCAATGGATATAAAGAAAGGTTTCAACGAGTCCTCTGCAAATCAGGCCGAGATTAGAAATTATTGCGAATCTTTGGATAACAAGATCAACGGCCTTACATCAAGAACAGGGGCCTTGGAGGAAACAGTAGCAGTCCTTTTGACCCACTTGGACCAGGCGCAAGATGATATCGTTAAATTAAGACGAGATGATTTAGCCTTCAGCGAAAGAAGAATGGAAACGTTGGAAAATAATGCGAGACGTAGTAATATCCGCATCCTTAATGTTCCTGAAGGCTCAGAGGGTTCAGATATTAAATAATTTATCACCGTATTATTGAAGGATTACCCATGTCTAGATCATTCATTGGAAGACTTGGCAATTGATATGCAACGGGTTCATAGAGACCCCTTTAGGCGAAATCCCCAAAGGTCCAAACCCCTCAAGATTCTTGTAAACTTCCATACATACAATATTAAGGATCTGATCCTTAATATGGCTTTAAAACAAAAGTCCCTGGCTGGGAAAGGCTTTAACTTCCTTATTAGGTCAGATCTCTCCAGAGTTACTTTGGAGAAGCAGTGGGAGTTTGGAAGGCAGCTAGAAGCATTCAGGAAACTGGGAGCGACTGCCCAAATAATGTTTCCCGCTGCCTTAAAAATCATGCACAATAATAGAATGTTTAATATTAGATCTGTGCAAGCAGCTGGTGATTTATTATTAGATTTGGGCAATAAGGGCGATAAGGGCAACAAGGGTTGTGCTGAATAAGACACTACTTAGTAGGCTTCTCCTCTTCCTTTTCCTTTTCCTTTTTCTTTTTTTCTTCTCTCACCTTTCTCTTCTTCTCCTCCACTAATATAATTTTTTGATGAGAGAGTGGTGAAGAAAGTGAAGGAGAGGTGGAGAGGTGGTGAGAATTGAAGGGATGGCGGTGGGGGAAAGAGAAAAGTGTTGATATCCCCAAAAAATATATATATAACAAATGAAGGGAAATTTATATATTATATAAGTTGTACATAAAAAGGAGCGTATTCTAAAAGAAGAAAAATACAGAAGGGAAAAAGAAAAATATAGAAAAAAAAGAGTAGAAAAATAAATGAATAAATAAATAAATAATCCCTCCCTCCTAAATGTATCCTTGTTTAACTTTTTTACCCTTTGCTTAGCTTTGGGCAAATCTCCCTTTACCCCTTTTTACTCTCTCTTTAGGCAAGCGGGTATGACTGATCTCTTACCCTCTTTATTGAACAAATGGTCAACCATAGTAATTCAGATTTTTGATATAGCGTGTCCCGGGGGGGAGCTCGGTGAGGGGTGCTATCTACTGGACACTCCCATGGGGTGGGTGGGGGGGTTTGTGGGGGCACAGGGGTATGTGTGGGGTTGGTTTCTGGGTAGAGTTGTGGGAGGAATTTAAAAATGCCCTCATTTGTCAATTGACTTTTTTGGGGTTTAGTATCAAACAAATAATGTATAGTGACCTTTAGTTCAGATATGTTAGCATATTGGAACTCTTCGTCTTTTTTTGGGGGGCAGCAGAGCTGCGTTTGGGATATTGAATATGGCTAGTATAAAGTATATCTTGTGGAATGTTAATGGCCTTCGCACTAAACCAAGGGCTGATAAAATTATGCAGTATCTAAGAGACTCTGATGCACAGGTCTTTATACTCCAGGAGACTCACTTAACTCAGACTGAAATGCTGTCTTTACTCAAGAAAAACAGATGGCTTGATTTTTCAATCTCAACTTCCCAAACTATGAATATTAGAGGAGTGTTTCTTATTTTTAAGAAACAACTGAAAGCCAGGTTGGTTTCTCAAATGGTTGACCCAGGTGGCAGATGGTCTTTAGCCTCGGTTATTATAGCTGGAGCCCAGCTTACAATTCTAAGTTACTATGGGCCAAACCAAGATGACCCCTCAACTCTCCAGATTATTTTTTCAAACTTACTTTCTTTTCCCAAACCAGTCATTTTGGCAGGAGATTTCAATATAGTATTGGATCCTGTCTTAGATAAATCTCTAAATAGCCGTCCCCAAGTCCAATCTAAAACTAGGACTTTTTTGCTCAGTTCAATGAAGCAATATGGATATGTTGATATTTGGAGAGTAAGGTCAGGTGTGCAACAGGGTATCTCTTTCCGGAACTACAAATACCACCATCAGTCCAGAATTGATTATGTATTAATCAGTCAAAGATTAGTAGCTTTTGTTAAGAGTATTTTATATCTTCCCCTACACCTTTCTGACCATTCAGCGGTCTGTATGGAACTTGTGGGGCCTACTAAAACTACTCCCAGGAGTTGGTCCTTTGATCGCTCCCTACTCTTTGATCCAGATGACATCATGTTTCTTAAAACTGAAACATACAACTTTATGAGGGTTAATATCGGCTCGGCAGGTCCTGGAGTGGTTTGGGACTCCTTCAAGGCAGTTTTGAGGGGGCTTATCACAGGCAAGGTAACATATCGGAGGAAACAACATAAAGAGGAAGTCACCTGTATTGAGGCAGACATAACAAAAATACAAATAGATATAGATGCTAACCATTCTGCACCTGACTCGGTGTTGAACCCGCACCATAACCAACTCCTAGTTCTGAAGGGGAGATTGGGCTCAGTCATGAATCAAAGAATTCAGCAGAAGTGGGAGGCTAGTAAGTTAGCCCACTTTCAGTATGGTGAGGAGGCAGGAAAATTACTGGCCTGGAAGACCAAAGTAGATCAGGTCTGTAATAATATTGACTCAATTAGTGTCAATGACACTATACTTTCTTCATATGAAGGTATTAGACGGGCCTTCTGTGAGTTCTTCCAATCAATCTACCATGAGGATAATAAGATCGATCCAGAGCTCATTGAGGGTTGGTTGAGCGGTATTCGACTCCCAGCACTCTCTGCTGAACAGCAAACATTTTTGGATAGTGTCATCTCGGAAGAAGAGGCCAAAATGACCATTCAAAATAGTAAGAAGGGGAAGGCAGCAGGTCCCGATGGGCTCCCTGTTGAAATCTATTGAGCCCTGGAACAAGAAATTGTGTCTTTTCTCACTATTTTGTTTGGCCATATACTGATGGATGGCCAGCGTCCCCCCTTATCTTGGGATAGTGCCTCTATACCCCTAATTTTGAATCCCGGGAAAACACCCACAGCTTGCGGATCTTACAGAGCGATTTCCATTCTGAACGTAGATTATAAAATCTTTGCTACGGTTCTCGCGAAAAGATTGGCATTGGTGGCACCGGATGTTTTACCTCACGATCAAAAGGGGTTCGTAAAGGGACGCCAACTATATGAACTTACAAATGACCTAATAGGGGCAATTGACATGGCATCGGCCGAGGCCCTTCCTCTTGCTGTCCTCATGTTGGATGCAACTAAGGCCTTCAACAGAGTCAATTGGTTGTACCTGTCGAGGGCCTCGGCCAAATTCGGTGTGGGTCAAGGGTTTCGGCGAGCTGTTAGTCTTTTATATCAAAGCCCCAGGCGCGTGTCTTGGTTAACGGAGATCTATCAGACCCCTTCAACATCTCAAGGGGGACACGGCAGGGCTGCCCACTCTCCCCTCTCCTATTTGAACCCTTCGCCCAATGGCTGAGAGGGGATATTGATATCAAATCTTTCAGATATAGGGGATGGGAGAGGAAAGTGGCCCTATACGCGGACGGTGTCCTTATTTTTTCATCTGAGGTTCATACTGCACTTCCTGCAGTTTTTAAAGCTGCTCTGGAATTTTGGGGAGTCTCGGGCTATGAGATTAATGCTGCAAAAACTGAGATGATTGTTTGGAATGATGATGAGGGGGTTAGTAACATTTAATCTGGTTCCAGTATATGCTATCTTGGTCTTAACATCGTAGAAGACATTAATCAAATTGCCTCATTAAATGTTTCAACTGTTGCAAAAGATTGCCGTAAGCTTATGAATGCCTGGTTCCATCTTCCTCTTTCTTTAATAGGGAGAGTTAATTTGATTAAAATTTCTATTTTACCTAAGGTCTTTTTTTTGTTTAATACTCTCCCGTTATATTTTGAGCCATCTTGGTTAGTAAACTTACAGGCAGAAATTACATCTTTTATTTGGAACAAGCATCTTCCAAGGATTGCCTGGAAGAAACTCAGGCGACATAGGGAGAAGAGCGGGTTGGCAGCTCCAGATCTTCAAATGTACGCATGGGCGTTTCAGATGTCTCATGCCCGTATGTTGTTAAAGGTGCCTTCGGAACATGGGGTAGGGGCTTTTTTTTCTGCCTTGCTCATGGGGGAAGGAGTTAACCAATCAGGCTTCTTATTTAAATTTGGAAACCCCTAGTTTTTCAAGAAGATTAAACTAAAGGTCCTGAAGGGGATGGCTAAAACATGGTCGGAATTAACAAAAGCGATTAGGTTGGGGTATTTTAGCAGCAGAGCACCCCTCTGGGACCTTCCCGAAAGCCCTGTTTGGTTGGGAGATAGCCTGGCAATCCCACTAAAGGAAACAGGGTTGGAGGTTTGGGGTGATCTCTTCTTGGAGGGAGAATTACTTTCATGGGACTATCTTAAGAGTAAGATCGGTCCAAACTTTGCTAGATTCAAGTATATGCAAATTGCAAGCTGGTGCCATGAATACAGCTCTTCGAACCACAGGCAGAATAAATTCCCCCTTGGTGGTCATAGTCAGTTAATAAGTCACCTAATAGATAATCCTGTTGCTAAAAAAGAAATCTCCTTGTGGTACAATCTTATCTTTTATGAAGTGGATGGCAAATTTCGGCTACCTGACCAGCTGTAGGGTTCTCTCACTGTCAACTGTAATGTACAAGACTTCTGGACCTCCTCATGTAAACTGTTATGGGATATTGTCAAACCTGCATGGCTTCACAGGAACCATCTTTTTACCCTACATAGAGCGTATTATTCTCCCCTTAGGCTCTCCAAATTTTCCGATGGGAGTCTGTAGCTTGTGCTAAGTGTGGCCTGGTAGCTGCTTCAGATGCCCATATGTTCTTTGAATGTCCCTACCTGGCATCATTTTGGAATATGATTAGTAACACTCTCACCAAATCTTTGGGCCTTCAAATAGCCCTTGATCTTCCATTAGTGATCTTTGGAATCGCTGAAGGAGTCCAAAATCCAGCAGAAAGTTTAATCTTCTATTCCACTCTACTGGCCAGAAGGGAGATCTGCAAAAAATGGAAAGACTCTCTACCCCCGACTCTTAATGACTGGTACGCATCAGTTTTGCAGGTCTCTAAGCTAGATCTGGCTAGGTCCGGTAGTCAAAGTAAAAAGGCATTCCCGCACCTTTTGATCTGGGAACATTGAGAGATCCGGGTTTTTTTTCTTGTTTTTTCCCCCTGGTCCGATGATTATGCTACTGTGGCTTATGATAAGCCTAGAGCCGTTCTCCGGTACAAAGTCTGGTTCCTATCGGCTCTAGTTTCCACCGATTTTCTGCTCTCTTATGGTTTCTTTTGTTGGGTCTGGCACTAAGGGGTGGTTGCTATTGCTGAGGGATGATGTTTTTCCATCACACGTATTCCCTACCAGTGTATATCATTCTGAGACAGGATGCCGCACCCCGATGGTTGGCTTAACTGGAAACCATGGTGGTAAATGAGGACAAAAAAAAAAAAGAAAATAGAAAACTACTTACATGATTATTATATTTATTTACCAATTAAAGAAATATTATTAATTAAAAAACAAACCCCACAAACCACTGGTAAAATTAAACTAAAAAAAGATTTCCACAATTAAAACTTAATTTCAATTAAAAAACTAATAATATATAAAAAATAATTATAAAGTTAGTAAAATGTGATTACTCCCCACCCTTTACCCTAAAAAAGTAAAACCTACAAGCAAAAAATATAAACAACTACCCTAAATAAATAGCAATTAATTAATTAACATTAATTATCAAACAATGAATTCCCACCCTTTACCCCAATAACCCCATAACCCTACCTAAAATTATTTATACAATTTCCATAATTATTTATCAATTCATCAATTATTAGTAATTATGAACCAATGAATAATTCATTACAAATACATTACTTCCCACAATAAACACCATAAAATATAAATTAAATAAATTAAAAGTAATCAATAATGTATTATAATTAAATGGCTTCCCACCCTATTCCCCTATGAACTCACAACCTGCTGCGGAACTAAAAAACTTAAAATGTAATTAAAATAAAATGGCTAACTACTAAATAATTAACACATATATTAAAAAAATAAACAATACTTATACAAAAAATACATTACATACATTTAAAATATAAACTAAAATACATAACACAATTAAAAAATCGATATTTTAAACAACTATATTTTTGCAAACAATATTCATCACTTCCATATTTTTAACAACAATCATTCTGACCTTAAACTCAAAATTCTGTCTCAACACCCCCACAATTTCTAGAGACAGTTATACTTCCACCGAGGAATCTCCAACTGCGCCATCACACTGCTTTCTCTCAAGAAAACCCTTGGTAAGCACCTCTCCAAGAAAGCCAACTGGTTCTTCCCCGGACTTCATGAATCCAGATGCATCTGTAGATGGCTTGAGAAGAGATGGAGGAGCAGCAAAACCCCGGAAGACCACTCAGCCTTCAAAACCGCTGTCACAGCACACCACCTCCTCATTAGAACAGTGAAGAAAGTGGTTCTACAAGAAAGGATAAATGCCAATGCACTCAGTAGCAAAGAACGTTTTGCTTTTGTCAAATAATTCATCAAACCAGCAGAGACAGCAGACATGCTCCCCTCCCAAGACCTCTGTAACAGCCTCAGCAACTACTTCCACCCCAAGATTAAGGAGAGCTATGACAGCTTCGACAGCCTCAATACCCAAGACCCTCTCACCCCTCCCACAATCACCGCACCCACCAACAACTGACCCCAGCAGACACTGCTCAGCTGGACTCCCCTCACTGTTGATGACACCCTCAAGTTCATGAAAAGCATTTACTACGGAGCACCTTCAGAGCCCTGCTCGTACCTCATATTCAACAGTGCCAGCATCTGTCGCCCCCAAATTGTGCCTCATCGTCCACTGTTCCACCTACCCCTGACGACTAGAAACCCACAGAGATCAACCCCAGGCCAGAAGACCAAAGTCCTCATCCTGGGCTCCACCTAGGATGCTCCTGGTGGCCCACAGCCTTAGAACCCCCACACCCATGGATTGTGCACAAAACCTCTGCATCACCCTGGACTCCTCTCTCACCATGAAGTGCTAGGTAAACACCCTCTCATCATCCTGCTTCCACATGCTACATCTGCTCTGAAAGATCTTCAAGAGGATCCCCACCGAGTCCAGAAAGATGGTCACCCACACACTCTTCAGCAGCAGACTAGAATGCGGCAACACACTCTCCACTGGCATTGCCCGGAAATGTATTTCCGCTCCTGGGTGTCTCGCAAGAGGCCTGGGAGATCATAAAAAAAGGACCTCATCTACAAGAAAATGGTGTGGTGCCAAAAGCCATTTCGCAACCCGTGCTGCATCATTTTCAAAGCACAGGGATGCATCATATTAACAATAAAATGACGCATCCCTGTGCATCTCCTGTGCTGGTGCACAATCAGCTACCATGCACCAGCACAGGCACCCCTGTGTCATTTTGCAAGGGAACCTGTACTGCAGGGTTGATTGATTTTGTGCAGGAAGGGACACCTCCTTGCACAAAATCAATAATTAATGGTATTTTCATCTTTCTATGTGTGCTGCAGTATGCAGCACGCATAGAAACAGGAAAAACGAGGAGAAATAAAAGTAATTCTCCTCATAGTACCTTTCCTATGCCTCCTATGGGGAGGCCTAGGATTCTGACGCACTCCTAGTTTGACAAAACTTGCAAATCCAGGAATGCGTCTAGTTCCATGGATTTTTCGGTGGGTAAACCCACACAGCACCCATAGAATGCCCCTTTCAAGCAAAGTAATGCGGGAAAGGGGTGCATATTTACAAGGCCATGAAACGTCAAGCAGGGAGACTTTTTGTGGCTTTGTAAATATGGACAAGCCCATTGCACCACATGTGTGTCCCAAAAAAGTGATGCACTGTTGCGCAATTGGGCTTGTGCATAGGCCCCAGTGATCTTTCTAAATATTTCAAATGCACCAATGTTTGTTGTTGGCCTACCCGTTATTAAATACTTTTAAGCATTTAGTGCCCCACCTTCATTTATTGTGTGCAAGGAATGTTGGTAATATATATACATATATATACACCACTCTGCAACCGCGGCTTCTGGTGCACTGCTGCTGGGCAATGATCCTCTTGTGTCCTGAGGACCACAGGACACAAGTGAACTTCATGCTCCGAGCAGCAGTGTGCCAGAAGTAAAGTTTGCAATGTGGTGTAAAAAGGGGTGTGGCCTCAGAACACCTCTCTGCAACGCAGCTCTGTGGCGCTTACTGGAGGTACCTGGTCGGCTACTCTGCAAACATGCCTCCTGGCATAGTATAGTTGGGGGATGAACTCTCCTTGGCTATTGAGGGTATTTGGTGGCCAACTATCCCTCTTGTTTCCTCCAGCAAGTTACACAAAGTCAGTTTGTTAAGAGGTATTTGGAGGCCATGCCCTATTTATGTACCAATCTGCAAACACACCTCCTGACACACTATTGGTTGGGGAATAAAGTTCTCTTGGATGCTAAGGGACCTTGTGGAACAAGACGCCCTCCTGGTACTTTCTGAAGTCCTACTCTATGGGATTCCTGGGAGCTGGTCAGAGGCCCGCTCCCTTTTCAGAACTTTCTATAAACACCATTGCTACTTAAAAAAACATGGTCATTCAGTGAAAAAAGCAAAGGTTACAGGGCTAATATAGTCAGCAAATAGGATTAAAAAAAACTTAAATATTCATAAAAAAAACAAAGGTTACAGGGACGTTATAGTTAGGCTCAGATTTCACATGCACAAAACCAGAGAAATTCAGCAGTTATAGTTAATTGAGCTAACTATTTTTTTTTATTGAGAGTTTATATGAGCATAAAAAACAGTACATATCAGTTTCAATTAAAATTTAAAAGAAACTATAAAATACATACACAACAAAATGATAACACATGCTGAGTGCTAATGCTGGGAGAAGATATCTATACTACTATTATAAAGAGAGAACTGTGTTCTTTGAGCCAGGTAAAATTGAAAAGTACACCACCAATCGCAACACCCAATACAGCGTTGGAAAGGGGGGTTCAGTAGATGGACATAGGCTATAAAAATAAATAAAAATAAACGTTATTTAAAAAATAAACAATAAAAAAAGTAGTCCCTAAGAAGTTGCGCCGGCCGTGTGCTAACAACGTGCGTGCTGACATCATAGGAGGACAGGAACGTGAGGAGGAGCGGACAACAGCGCGGGGAGGAGTGGAAAACTTAGCCAGACTGGAGGGAATGAGGTACGTGAACCACGGGGAAGAGCGGTGAAGTAAGGTGGACTGGAGCAGAATGGAGGACAACAGCGCATGGAGGAGCGGAGAAGGTATGTGAAACACGGGGAGGAGCAGTGAAGTTTGTGGGGATGAGCGGTAAGTGAGGTGGAATGGAGCGGGATAGCGGACTGCAGCGGGGCGTGTAGACTGGCTTGGTGTAGTGGGGGGCGATGAAGTGAGGGGGACTGGAGAGGGATAGCAAAATAAATGATAGGTTTTAAAACGGCTTTCACATTTGGTGCAGACATTTAAGTGAGAGTAGTGGGGGGCGGTGAAGTGAGGCGGACTGGAGCGGGGGCCTCGGCTTGTGCGACTGGGAGCAAGTGCTGAGGTAAGGTGCACGCAAGCCTGAAATGCTGCTAGCAGCCCCCTTCTGCCCCGGGCAACGCTGGGGCGGGCTGCTAGTTTCTTAAAAAGTGCAAAGTGCATATTCCTTATAAGGTGCAATGTGCATTGAACAATATAATAGATAAACCCATTAGCATTCAAAAACACTCCATAGTTTATCATATTTTTTGACTGCCCCTGACCTTAGTGCATATTTTCTTTCCTTTCCCTGAACTTTTAGTATTTTTGCTTTCCAAGCATTAAAAGTCGGTACTTTATCTGTTTTCCACAATTGTAGAATAAGTGACCTTGCTACCAGGGATACCATATATAATAACTCATCATAGGGAGTGGATTTAAGGGAACAACCTATAACCGAAATTGATTTGTTAATAGACATTTGGGTATCTATAGTGTTTCTGAGATATTTTTCAATATCTTTCCAAAATTTCTGTATTCCAGTACATTCCCATATAATATGTTTCCAATCACCCTTTTCTTCGCAACGAAAACACTTATCCTCTACTTGGGGGTATACTTTGTGAAGGAACGAGGGTGTTCTATAAATTAGCCATTTAGACAAGAATTGCATCCGTTTGAAGTTAGCACCTCAGAATAATAATTTATTAAATATATTACTTTTGTCCCAAGTGGATCTGTTAATCTCCATTCCTTCTCGCTTGATCCACCTGTCTCTTGCTTTATCATGTACCGTATCCGATCTATCTTCATTAAAAATATTGATCCAAGTGCTAATCTTCTTCTGTGTCTGGCCGTTCAATGCTTCACTTATATTTGTTTTAAAGAATAGATTATCTATATCTAGTTCTTTCCAAAAGGCATTTAAACTAATAAACGCCCATTTTAAAATTGTATTTGAATGCTGGATTTCTTTTTCTACTTTGTCCCAGAATTTCCAGCTATTCCGTAGAACAAAATCCTGAATCTCCTCAAAAGCCATTTTCCCCCCAAAGTCTCGGAATGTTTTCATCCAAAGTACCCTTCTCGCCTATACTCAGATTCATTAAGCTAATTGAACCATTCGTTCTGGGAATATCGAAGTGTTTCAGGAGCTGGATTTTTTGTTTGAGTAGTCATTGTACGGACTTATATCGAACCTTCTTTGGGTATTTGGTCCCTCTAACTGGGTCATTAACCTTAAGTTCAAATACCATCTTTCTCATAAAAAAATTATCTGCCTCATAGCTGTCTGGGAAGAAAAACCTAACGCTGTGGTGTGCAAAAGTTGCATAGTAATAGTCTCTTATATTTGGAAGTGAGAGACCGCCCTCTGTGATCGGACAATACAAAGTGCTGAGTGCCAACCTTGGAGTCTTATTTGCCCATAAAAAGGAAGAGAACATAGCGTCCACTTCCTTAAAGAAAGAAGCCTGAATTGCACATGGTATCAAAACAACAATGGTCCTAGACCTATTGATTATACAAAATGAGTCAAATCAATAATATCTATAATTTTTGTGAGTAGAGCAACCACAATCCGTCTGCTCTATTGTACTGAAAAAACTTTTGTACCACAAAATATACCTAAACCACCAAAAAGAGATTACTTTTGATTTATTAACTTATTCATCATCTTTCCTGTTTTTTTATGTTTTAACAATTCATTTTATACACAAACATATCATTTCCAAATTGATAAAAACAGAGGTTGCCCAAGAGAGGAATTGTGCAAAAAAAGGGGGTGATCAAGAGTGTGAAAACAAGTGAACGGAAAGGAAAACAAATTAGTGGATAGAGAAATTATTATTCACATTCTTTGCAAGACAATACCGGACGTTATGCTTAGCCGTATTGGGACCCTGGCCAACTTATTTTAAGTTTTTTAATCAGAACACTTTTTGAATAGACATATATCTGAAAAGTGATTTGCACTAAATAAAGTTCTTTGGTTGGTCCAAGGGTGATTAGAAAATACTGTCGACGTTTCGACTCGTCTTATGCCCAGCAGGTAATTTAAGCCTTGGGATTGCAAGTCTTCATCAGGACTGGAGAACAAAAGCGTAGGCAACCAAGGGATAATATTAACCCTAAGAGAGATAAAAGTGGCGGTTACTAACTGAGGTGGATAGGTTTTCTTTTACAAGGCCGTAGCCCATGAGAGGTATTATATTCTTACCCTTCAATAAAACGAGAGCAAGAGGAAGTGGTCCTGAATTCCAACTTTCCTTGTATTATTCTGTAAGACAAATAGTGAAACCCAGAATTTATCTAGGTCTGCACACTACTCTATACACATGCATATGCTAGAGTGGAAGAAAGTATTTATTTATTTACCCTTATCTTGTGGATTCCATCCTCACCACATCTTGGTAAGGATACAATGCTTCATGCAAGCACCATGGTAAGTTATTACCTGCAATTAATTATATCGATATTAATGTACAATTCACCAATTTTTTTTAAAAATTAAATATTAAACAACAATAGAAATTTGGGGTTTTAGATTTACCTTGGAGATTTTTTCTAGGTTCTAGGTAGCTCCAGGGCAAATTGTCCCTAAGGTTACGTGGATGATGGCTAGTATATCTGAGGAGGGTATTTCTTTCACTGCTCTTTCTGTGTCAATATACCTTACCCACAATAAAATATTATTGCGGTAAGGATTATATTGATTTAAGATGTATTCGCTCATATAAATGATGGCAAGATTGGGCACAAAACTTGCCCCCAATCTTGCCATCATTTATATGAGCGAATACGAGAGCAAATACATCTTAAATCAATATAATCCTTACCGCAATAATATTTTATTGTGGGTAAGGTATATTGACGATGTCCTCTTGATTTGGCATGGAAAACAGTCAGAACTCACAGAATTCCACAACTGGGTTAATACTTGTTCAAGCGATATACAGTTCACTTTGGAATCGAATGCGTTGACCATCAACTTCTTGGATCTAAAAATTAAAACTGAGGAGGGAAGATTGTATACCACCTTACACAGAAAGAGCAGTGAAAGAAATACCCTCCTCAGATATACTAGCCATCATCCACGTAACCTTAGGGACAATTTGCCCTTTGGGCAATTCCTAAGGTTACGTCGAAACTGTTTCAAGAAGGATGATTATTTTGAGGAATCAGCCACCCTGATGTCAAGACTAAGTGAACGTGGGTACCCTACTAGACTGCTCAAAAAAGCCAGAAAAAGGGCATGGCATAACCATCGGGAACATCTGCTCTGTACTAAACCCAAGCCCAAGGAGGAACGTTTGGTCTGTGTGACGACATTTAACACAAAAAGTAATGCCATTAAAAAATGTGTGAATCGTCATTGGCACTTGATCAGCGATGAACTAGGGGGAATTCCACCACCATCACATGCATTCCGTAAAGGGATGAATATCCGCGATCAACTAGTATAATCTATGCTGCCTAACAAACAGCCCTTGAACCAATCTACACTATGGAGTGGACAAATAGTTATTGGCCACAGGAAGTGTGGCTCTTGTAAAGCCTGTCCGCTCACAATAGAGGGTAAGAGTTTCACCTACAATGAGCGCACATATAGATTAACACAACATACTAACTGTAACACCTCATGGCTCATTTATGCAATCATGTGCCCATGTGGGTTTCTGTACGTTGGTCAGACAACACAAAAAATAAAATGCCAGATCTTGCAACACATGAGCCGGATACGTTGTAAAACCCAAGGTGCCCCTCTGGTAGACCACTTTAGCAGATTTGAACATTCAGAAAACAGCTTGAGGTGGTGGGTTATAGAGAAAATAACACAAAATCCATGAGGTGGTAACCTACATAACATCCTGAATAGAAGGGAATGTAAGTGGATATACTCTCTCAACACTGTTAACAAGGGACTCAACGAACTTGAGGAGATGAATAAACAAGTAGCATTGCTGGGTATATGAGTACCATTATGTTCGGGTCATCGGAAAAGTATGTCTATTTACAATAATTTCTCATGTGACAACCATAATGAACAACACTATATGTACTTATTGATCTTATCTCTTTGATAAACATGCATGATTGTATGTGTATATGTTTACATGTACCCAATTGTCTATAAGTACAGAAAATGTGGTCCATTGTATATATACTTTTGTGAAGTTTATATGTAACTCTAACCACACTGACTGCCAATCTATGATGTTGTTCAGCTAATGGTGTTGAAGCCCGGATTTTGTATACATCTATACGGTGGCATAGCTATGATAAGAGAGTTGTCCTTCCTTTGTTTCTCTGATGAGGCTGACAATTTTGGTAATAGAATCGTAGTATTGCGCCTCAGGATACTATCGACATTGCCATCTATCCCAGGTATGCAATTGGAGCTGTACAATTTATCCAACAGGATTATTAACAAATTGCATAAAAATATTCATATCATCCAACAAGTCCACCTTTTTGAATAATAATGTGCACTATGTCCATTAAATAATTTTTGTTCAGATCTGCCGGCCGCCCACAGAATACTGAACATAAAACAGTGTACCCCGCTACATGTTTCAAAAGTAGTCCGCTCTCTATATCCAGCTCCGTGAGAGGCGGTGGTGAGGTTGACAATATTTGGTAATGGAACCGTAATATTGCACCTTAGGACACTGCCGACATTGCCATTAATTTCAGGTATGCAACTAGAACTGTACAATTTATCCAACAGGTTTCTTAAACAAACGGTAAAAAACTGTTTAAACCATCCAACAAGCCCGCTATTTTTAACATTAACGTGCACTATGTTCGATTAAATAATTGTTGTCTAGATCCGCTGGCCGCTTACAGAATGCTGAGCAAAAAACAGTGCATCTCGCCACATGTTAAAAAGTAGTCCGCTTTCTATATCCAGCTCTGTTAGAGGCGGATAGGTATAACTACACGCGCATGCGCTGGATCAGTAACGGCGGCGTCCTCGAACAGTGCGAGGCTTGGCTGCATTACATGACTCGAAAAATCGGCAGATAGGTAAGACGTTCTGAGACCGGCTACGTCTTCTTAATCCCTTACATTCAGGCTGTCGTAGTGGAGATGCGTTGAGGGAGACAATAAACTATCTGTGTCTCTTCTCTCTCTCCCCCCACAGGAATTTGATCCGAGGAATAGGCACCCCTACTATATGCACTGGAAAACGCGCATATAAGGTAAATGGTGGCTTGTACCGGTTTTTAAGGTTGAAATACGTATTTCTCCTTTGTTGTTGTAAATAGTATATGTTAAGTGAGACTATACTGTGTCTCTGTTTGTAGCTACCTGATTGATCAACTGGAGCTACCTAGAACCTAGAAAAAATCTCCAAGGTAAATCTAAAACCCCAAATTTCTATTGTTGTTTAATATTTAATTTTTAAAAAATGTTGGTGAATTGTACATTAATATCGATATAATTAATTGCAGGTAATAACTTACCATGGTGCTTGCATGAAGCATTGTATCCTTACCAAGATGTGGTGAGGATGGGATCCACAAAATAAGGGTAAATAAATAAATAATTTCTTCCACTCTAGCATATGCATGTGTATAGAGTAGTGTGCAGACCTAGATAAATTCTGGGTTTCACTATTTGTCTTACAGAATAATACAAGGAAAGTTGGAATTCAGGACCACTTCCTCTTGCTCTCATTTTATTGAAGGGTAAGAATATAATACCTCTCATGGGCTACGGCCTTGTAAAAGAAAACCTATCCACCTCAGTTAGTAACCGCCACTTTTATCTCTCTTAGGGTTAATATTATCCCTTGGTTGCTTACGCTTTTGTTCTCCAGTCCTGATGAAGACTCGCAATCCCAAGGCTTAAATTACCTGCTGGGCATAAGACGAGTCGAAACGTCGACAGTATTTTCTAATCACCCTTGGACCAACCAAAGAACTTTATTTAGTGCAAATCACTTTTCAGATATATGTCTATTCAAAAAGTGTTCTGATTAAAAAACTTAAAATAAGTTGGCCAGGGTCCCAATACGGCTAAGCATAAAGTCCGGTATTGTCTTGCAAAGAATGTGAATAATAATTTCTCTATCCACTAATTTGTTTTCCTTTCCGTTCACTTGTTTTCACACTCTTCATCACCCCCTTTTTTTGCACAATTCCTCTCTTGGGCAACCTCTGTTTTTATCAATTTGGAAATGATATGTTTGTGTATAAAATGAATTGTTAAAACATAAAAAAACAGGAAAGATGATGAATAAGTTAATAAATCAAAAGTAATCTCTTTTTGGTGGTTTAGGTTTATTTTGTGGTACAAAAGTTTTTTCAGTACAATAGAGCAGACGGATTGTGGTTGCTCTACTCACAAAAATTATGGATATTATTGATTTGACTCATTTTGTATAATCAATAGGTCTAGGACCATTGTTGTTTTGATACCATTGAACGCCCAGGTCCACACCTTATGGGTTACCCCATTTTCTTAATGGTTGAATTGCACATGGCGCTGTACTGAAGAGGAAATTAAAAAGTGGTAAAATAGACATACAAATTAAGGCTACCCGGCCCATTATTGGTAGAGGGTGTTGATTCCAGAGAGCTAGTTGGGAACTAACCCTTTTTAATAATGGCATATAATTTAGGGCATAGAGATCTTCCAATTTTTCTGTTATATAAATTCCCAGATATCTCTTTGATACCATATTGTATGCCTGTCTGAATTCTGTTAATAAAGTATCTGCAGTGCTGAGTTAACTATAACTCATGCCCCTCCAATGCACTGCTCAAGAGCTCACATATAACATCGCTCATAACATGGTCAGTGACATCAAGGATGACATCACTGATTACATCATCTACAGAGTCTTTGATGCACCCACTCACATCCCAATATAACCTTTCATACTCCCACTCCAACTTCCACACACGCATTCACAAAACCATTGACACACCCACATCCATACTTACACACCCATTCACTGATTCATAGGACTACACACACATCCACTCAGTCACCCATACAGACACACATACACCATCTCGCTTACTAATACAGCCACTGATATAGTCACTCATTCACCCATTCAGCTACTCACATACAACCACTCACATACAGTCAGTCACTCATGGAGCTACTCAGATACCTACTCACTCACCTATAGAGTCAATCTTCCAGGCATTTACTCACCTATACAGTTATACACAAACTGACTCATTTATTCATTATCAGTCACCTATGCAGTCACTGACACAAGCACACACTCACCCATTCGGCCAATATTGCAATCACTTAGTCACACATACACTCACTCATATACTCCAACACACACCTATAGTCCCTTTCACATATGCAGTTACTCACTCAATTACCACTGACACCACCATTCACTCACTGACACAGCCATATACACACTCACCACCCCACACAGCCCCTTACACACACACTCAGTAACCCATAGAACCACTTACTCACCCACTGACTCTGTCATACAAGCAATTACACACCCTCCCACCCGCCCCCACAGACATTGAGACATCCATGCACGTCCTCATATAACCAATCACTTACCTACTCACACACCGATACAATCACTTAGATATCACGTTACAGACTGATTCACCCAAAACACTCACTCATACATTCACTGAGACACCGAATCACTCACTTAAACAGTCAGCCATGCACCCACTAAACCAGTGGTTCCCAAACTTTTGACTCCTGAGGACCCCCATTGAGTCACCACTGGAAGCCGGGGACCGACAAACAATTTGTATGAGTTAAATTTCAAAATTAAAACAGTAATTCGAAAAAAACACAAACGTGTGCACAAAAAACAAATACTCAAAGTACTAAGGATTTTGGGGCCAGATGTACGACCATTTCATTTAGCGCCTCACAATTGGCGACACATTGCGAGTGGCAAAGTGCGAGTCGCTAAATGAAGTGTACAACAGTGAGTTTAACACTGTTTGGGATTCCCAATGGGGTCGCAAATTGTGAGGTTCATTAATATTAATGAGCCTCTCGCAATTTGCGAGCCCATTGGGAATGCCAGCCCTCAATGGATGGTGGCCTGCTGGGCTTTGCAGGCCGCCATGTCTCAGACTGCTGTTAAATAAAGCAGTTTTAAAAAAAAAATGCAGCCTGTTTATCATGCATTTAAAAAAATAAAAGAAATTGAAACGTTTTCGTTTCATTTTCTAAGGGCAGGCAAAGGCCCCTGGGACCACAGCCTGCCCTTAAAAAATAATTTTGCATGCATTTGTATAGGGGAAGGGGTCCCCTGGGGACCCCTTCCATTTGCGAATGCATTACCATCTGCTTGAAGTAGGTGGTAATTGCAACTGTTTTGCGACCGCAAAACATTTGTACATGGTTTTGAGACTCCCTATTTGGAAGGGAATGCCCCTTCCAAATAGCAAGTTGCAAAACCTATTTAGAGAATCGCAAAGAAATTGTGACTCGCGAAATAGGCTATGTACATGGCCCAATAGGTTTTTGCATGCATAAACGGGTTTGCGAACCCGTTCGCGCATATAAAAACAGATCGTACATCTGGCGCTTAGTATTTTATATTGAAGTAATAGCCCCTCTGTCACATGTATTTCATTTGTTGGATAGCATCTCTCATACCATTGTAGGATGTCAAAGCACTTTACATCACACACATATAGAGACATTGAATCAAACATGTAAATCAGTGTGTGTATAAAATGTTTAAAGAGTGCTCGGTCTGGAAAAGCACAAACTCAGGATTCAGAAATAACACAGTGGATAGCACTGACTTTAACATAAAAATGTATTTCCACCCGAATAAATCTTTTTAGCAGCATCAGGATAATGAATAACTGGGTAAAAATATAAGTTACTAACTGGATCCATGGAGTTTGCAAGCAGCTCTTTGATGACAGTTTATAAGTCCCTCTGCTAGATTACGATTGTCACTTAAGAAGTGCACAGTAACAAAAGAATTGCTGTGACAAATGCATTATACACCGTTCTTTGCAGTAGGCACATTTACCCTCTGTGCTACATTAGTTCAATCAAAGCTGCAACTGAACAAAACTCTCCTCAGCTCCAGCAGGTACATTAATCACTGGCATTCTCTTGACACTTTTATTGTTGCTGGAAAGCTGCTAATTATACAAGAAACGTTTCTTTGCTTTTAAAACTGTTGCCTGCGGACCCCCGGGGAATGTGTCGCAGACCCCTGGGGTCCGCGGACCCCAGTTTGGGAAACATTGCACTAAACCATACATACAGGCACTAATACACCCACTGATTCATCAATACACCTTGGAGAATATATATTTAACACTCATGGGCCAGATATACCACCGTTCTTTGCGTTCTCAAACAGGAAATTGGCCCGTTTGCAACCACAAATTTCGTCTTCCCTATGTCCAAATGCTATTTTGTGAGCGGTAACCTATTATCGACTTGCAAATTAGAGTTTGCAAATCGCCATTAGGAAGGGGCGAGTCATGCTTCAATGAATGAATGTTGGTCGAAAAACACACATAGTTCACCACCCATTTCAACAGGGTGGTAAGCCTCTTGCAAACAGGAAGGGGTCCTATGGGGCCCCTTCCCCTTTGTGACTGGCAGTGAAAATATTTTTTAAGAGCAGGCAGTGGACCCACTGACCACTGCTTACTCTTAAAAAATGAAACAGAAACATTTAATTTTTCATTTTTATAAGCATCCCGTTTTCGTTTTAGGAAAACAGGCTGCATTGGAAAAAACTGCTTTATTTAAAAAGCAGTCACAGACATGGTTGTCTGCTTACCCTAGTAGGATACCATTCTGGGGTATGCTAGCCATTCCCAATGGGGATACAAATTGCACCTGCCTCATGAATATTAATGTTGTGAATTCCATTTTGTGAGTCGCAAATTACGAGTTACAAAACAATCCAATTTGCGAAATTGGAAGGGTTGTACATCTATCCCATAAACTTTTTTAAAACACTTAAAGTTAAACACTTAAAGTTACCGGATGATGTCATTAGTGATGTCATCAGTGATGTCATTTGAGGTGTCATCAGTGATGTCATCAGTGATGTCGCTGACCATGTCATGAATGATGTAATATATCAGATCATAAGCAGTGCATTGCAGGGGCGCAAGTTATACTTAGCTCATCTAACTATAACTGCAGAATAGCTCTGGTTTGGTGCCTGTGAAATTTGTATATATTCCATAGGAAAACAGGTACTCCTCCTCGTAAACCAGCCCAACCAAACATGCAAAAGTGATGATTCTTTGTTTTGGCAGGTCTAACTGCATTAGGAGAGTGCATATATATTTTCTCTTTTTAAACATAAATCTATGATAATAGAAAAGGACAAGGAATCTGAGCATTGCAATCGGAATTCAAAGTGTCAGTGGATCAGTTATTCTGAAGTTTAAACACAAATTCCAGGGCAAAAACAGTATCTACTTTAAATTTCAAAGCAATTGTTGATTCATTCGAAATGCAGTATTTTACATTTGCCACTTTTTCTCACTGAATACACTTCACTTCATTAATTAATAATACCAAGACCACAATAACCATAATGCTTTGTAGTTGTCTCTACGAATAGCCCCACTCTTTCAATGTCTTATATTCAATTGACTTATTCCTTCATCGTTACATGTACCAACTTGACCCATAGATGCCTTTAAAGGATATAATTCTGTGTGTGGCAGAGTAATTTGTCATCAATGCGCTTTCAAAGTTACATTCATTCTCATTTTAGAACCAGTTTGTTTCATTGTTCATGACTTGCTTGTGTTCAGTTTCATCAACACGCAGTGCAAGGGTGTAGTACCCCAAAAAGCCCTGGCTGTCCCAAAAAGGTTTCCCAAGTCGGGGCGGGCCTCACGAAGGTGGCCCTGCCATCCATACTCCGTCCGCATCCTTAGATTACAGCCGGTGGGCATCCACTCCAACAATATCGAAAAAGACATGCAAAGCTAGGGACGGCCAGCCTTTCAGGTTGGGTTCTGTGGGGCACGTCAATCACCAATAATTCCAATAGGAAAACACGTACTCCTCCTCTAGTACAGTGTAAACAGGCCCAGCCAAACGTGCAATAGTGATGATTTTTTGTTTTGGCAGGTCTAACAGCATTACGCGTTTTGACTCTCCCGAGTCTTAATCATATGCAGCTAATGAGAGCGCATACATGTTTCGCAGTTTTTAAACATAAATCCATGACAAGTTTAAACACAAATTCCAGCGCGAAAACAGTGTCTACTTTTAAAGTTCAAAGCGGTGGTTAATTCATTCGAAAGGAACGAAATGAACCAGTTCGTTTCACAGTTCATGACTTGCTTGTGTCCAGTTTTATATGTATATATATCTATATTCACTGAAAAAAACATAGGTTATAGACCATATATAGTTAGGAATTAGCATTTTCAAAACCTTAATTTACTCGCACAAAACCATAGAAATTCGCATATATAGTTAGTTGCAATAACTATATATCGCGCACCCGCAATCCACTGCTGATGATGTCACATATTACATCATTCATGACATGGTCAGTGACATCACTGATGACATCACTGATGACATCTCAAATGACATCACTGATGACATCTCAAATGACATCACTGATGACAACATCCAGTGACTGTATGTTTCTGTAAAGTTAAAATATGTCTTACATATTGAAGAATGAGTGGATGTATAAGTGTCTGGATGAAGGATTTAGTAGGTGCATAACTGATTGTATGAGGGAATGATTAAATGTGTCTCACTGAGTGCATGGGTTAGTGACTAAACTGTCTTAATTTGTGCATCATTATTTCTGTAGTTCTGTAAACTGCTGCAAGTGTTGATCAGTAGCTATATGAGTAACTATATGGGTCATTGATTGGTTGCCCAAATATTTGTATGGGAGAGTGAGTGTGTGTGTGGTGGTGGCTGGGAGGTGTGTGACTCTGTGCATAGATGTGTGAGCAGTTGATTCACTAGATGTATGGGTTCAAAAGTGCATGTGGAAACAGCTGTATGGGCGGTTGACTGTCTGCATGAGTGTATTGGTGAGTGATTGGATTTCTCAGTGCTACATGTCAAAGTAAGTACATATGTAAAACACAGTACATGTAAGAGTTGACATATATAAATAACTGTGCATAAGAGCCAGTGAATGTGTGAGTGGCTGTATGGATCATTGTGAACTTGTATCAGTGATTGTATAAGAGAGTAAATATGTGTTAGTATATGTTTGATTAAGTAAGGTGTGTATAACTGTATAGTTGAGGAAATGGAGGTGTGATTGATTCTTTGCATGACTGACTAGGTGTGTGAGTAAGTCCATGGATGATTGACAGTTTGTGAGTGTCTGTTTACACTGATTGTATCTAAGGTTATATTAGAGTCTGAAGAGGTTCATCGTATTATCACATGAATGATATCATCAGTGATGTGATCAGTAATGTCAAATGAGATGTTATCAGTGATTTCATCAGTGATGTCATTTGAGATGTCATCAGTGATGTCATCAGTGATGTCACTGACCATGTCATGAATGATGTAATATGTGACATCATCAGCAGTGGATTGCGGGTGCGCGATATATAGTTATTGCAACTAACTATATATGCGAATTTCTATGGTTTTGTGCGAGTAAATTAAGGTTTTGAAAATGCTAATTCCTAACTATATATGGTCTATAACCTATGGTTTTTTCAGTGAATTTCAATGGTTTTTTAATAGCAAATATCAAAAGCTGTCAAATGTCAAGTACGTGATAGGTAAAAACATTTTCATGTTTATGCACGCTGATGTGCTTTGAACACTGCCCCCCTCCCCCCCCTCTTTTCTCTTAGGAGTACTCTCTCTTTGCAGATAGTGAAGGGTAGTTAACGCAGGCCTTTACCCCCGTTGTAATCCATCGTGCCTGCTTCTCTCTCCATTTGATTAATTGTTATCCAAGCATTTACTGTTTTAGAATTGGTTCTCTTTGGTTCATTCTCTATTTACAAACAAGCACAGAGTCGCAATACTCTGTTTAGTCTTTGCAGATAGTGAAAAAACGTTTAAAAAAACAAAAGGAATCGAGCAAAATCAGTAGGCCACTAATAGGATCTCTTTTTGACCTCGCTAAAATAGAAACATTAAGAACAACCCCTCATGAGAGATACCAAACTAGTGAGAGGAACTGAGCTCCACACGATGATGGCTGCAAGACAGCTCAGCTCCGCCACCCACCCCACCCAAAATAACGACAAACCCTATGCAAATATTATAAATATATACAACACACCAGCAAAGTAACAGGGTAAAACATTTTATTAAATAACTATTTACATAACTATTTTATACTTTTTGTTGCCCGATCCGGCTAGCTCAATCGATCGAGCATGAGACTCATGCACTCTAATCTCCTGGGCCTCAGTCAAGCATCAATAGTAAGATTTTCATACATGAGTGTACATTCTTGTTTTTGGTCCCTGAGTTGCTTCGATGTCACTGCCTTGCACAAATAAGTCCTGGATGTTGGGTGCCATAGTTAAAGTTCTGAGCAGCGCTTGTAACACTGTCTGAAGCTTATTTGCACCTGCTGCAGCTTCACTATTCTCAAAGTAAGTGGGGGCCGTTTGTGGACCTGACTGCATTTGAAAACAATGTGATACGGTGCCTCCCTAAACCGCTTGACGGAGGCCCCCGGGGGGCGATGTGATGGTGCGGACTCAGAGGGGGCGTTTAGCTCCGACCCCCTCCCCAAGTCTTGTTGCCCTGGTGTGGCCTGAGATCGCCCCCGACATAGGCGGCCGGCTCCCGGGGTCAAGCGGAACTTTTTGCCTTTTGGTGACTCTTCCATTCTGAACATTGTCCCACAATCCGTTTGACCTGAAACGATTACACTAATGAAACATTTGTGAGTTTTAAATTTCCGGAGAAGTATAATTCACCAATAGCTTTCTCTGCAGATCTTTTTCCATTAACAATCCCAGTTCCATCACCCGCCCAGGATATCACTACTGTTAGTTGTCATTGTTGCTTCTGTTTTAATAAAAAATGTTTTAAGATGTTTACTGTTTTTGTTGCGATGTATATATTTATAAGTTATTAAAGTGTTATAATCCTACTAATTTTTTATCGATTATTGCTCTTTGAGATATTCCCTGTCTACAAACAGAGAAGAATAGGAATATTCTGTCTCCCTTTGCAGATAGTGAAGGATATGTAATGCAGACTTTTGTCCCCCGTTGTAATCCGTCATGCGTGTTTTTCTCCCCACTGATTGATTGATTGGCTGGCCATTTATTGTTCAAGGAATAGTTCTTTCGAGGTATTCTCTGTTTGCAAATAACGTGGAATAAAAATATTCTGTCTAGTCTTTGCAAGTAGTGAAGGGTGGGTAATGCGGACCTTTGTCCCCCGTTGTAATCTGTGATGCCCATCTACTCCCCACTGATTGATAAACTAGTTCCACCCGGACCATTTATTAGAGGTACATCATCTGGCTCAACCGGAGGGTACCCCTAATAAAGAAGACATATGTAAAATACGAAGTAATCACTGTATCCTATTAAACAGAAACTTTAGCATGAAACACACTTCAAAAGGAAGGGAAAGAAATCGAACATAATCAGAAGGCCACTGATGAGTTTTTGACTTCGCTAGAAATAAGAAACATGAAAGTGGTGAGAGAAGGCAAGCTTAACGTTACGGCAGCCACGAGGTAGCTAGGCTCCGCCACCCCCCCACTGCTCCAAGCATGTCTGTCCCACCGCCCGCCACGCCCAATAACGGTAACATGAAATAGATACAAATCAGCAGATACCTACCCCCATTCCGAAAACTCCCGAAGTGCAACAGGTTCGCGGCTACGCCCATCCGGAAGACGAGGCCTTCGGCACGTGTAGGGCGAGTCCTGCTGGCAGCCGTCGGCCGGGGAGGTTGTCGCGTAAGGTGGGCCAGGAGAGGAGCCGAGGCCGACGGGATCCCTTGTCCCATCCTTTTCTTTTTTCAATAATGGCTGCGACAACGGGGGGGGGATGTCTTGCACATGGCACCGACCCCCCCCCCCCTGGGCCAGGAGAGGAGCCGAGGCCGACGGGGTCCCTCTTCTTTCTTCTATAATTTCTGCGCCAACGGGGGGGGATGTCTTGCACATGCCACCGACCCTCCCCTCGGGCCAGGAGAGGAGCCGAGGCCGACGGAATCCCTCTTCTTTCTTCAATAATGTCTGCGACAACGGGAGCGGGGATGTCTTGCACATGCCACCGACCCCTGGGGCCAGGAGAGGAGCCGAGGCCGACGGGATCCCTCTTCTTTCTTTAATAATGGCTGCGACAACGGGGGAGGGGATGTCTTGCACATGCCACCGACCCCCCCCTCCTATCTCCTGGTCTGGCCTCCACGTTCGGTCCTGAAGCGGCACCCTGCAGGCCACGGGGGGGATGTCTTGCCTCTGCCTCCGACCCCCCCCCCTCTTATCGCCTGGTCCGGACATCACGGATATCAACGCCAGGTGTCGGCGTGGGGTGCGCTGGGAGGGAGAGGCGGCGCGAACTAGCCTCTCCCACCCCCCCCGGGAGGGGGCCCCTCTGCTGCACCCCTAACGCTCCACTCACCCAACAAAAGGTCTCGTCCACTATTGCGAGGCAATGATGCTCCCCTCACCCAGCGAGGGTCTCGTCCACTGTTGCGGTGCAACAACGCTTCTAGTTTCCTGCATCCAGAAACGTTCTCCTCAACTTTGAAGATTCTATAAGAGCCACGGGGGCCTGACCCCCGATGGGGAATGACTGCCATGATCACCCACGGAACGACCATCAAGTAGCCGAGGGACGTCGGCGCACTCATGCCGGCACCGGCCTCAGTCTTGAAATGATCAAAATCCTGCAAGACTACCAACTTGATCAGTTCCGGTGGGACACCAGTATGACCCGGTAGGAGAGATTGTTGCCTCCCACCCCACTTTGACTGATGGTTCATGTCGTCAGTCCCCTCTGCTACCCTTCAACAAAAACTTTTGGACTGCCGAAAGAGGTCCCGGTCCAACCACGAGTTGGTGGAGACATTTTGACTATACTTGGACCTTCCTGACCTCACCCAAAATGGCGCCGGTACAAATGAAACTCTCAACTCCTTGTTGTGCCCCGATTGCTCAGCCTTGATATCATGAGATATGTATGCAGTTTTTAGCACATGAATTGATATGGGATAAAACTGATTATATGTTCGGACAATGAATTGATCCGGGATGGGTATTGATTATGCGTTCGAACAATGAATTGACATGGGACGGGTACTGATTACACGTTCGAACAATGAATTGATATTAAGTTCTAATGCATCATTGATTACTGTATTTATTATTGAAGGTTCGAATTGTCGACACTTTTGGTACTTGCTCACAATGAATTATCGATATGATTTTGTTGCACTTGTCGCACTTTTTACTATGAAATCAACAACCACTGACTCTGTTATGTTTTCCACAAATAAATACCCCCCCCCCCCCCATTTACAGTTCCAGCCTGCTCCGTGGCCGGCCCACGGGGTTGTAGGCCCATATTTGGGCACCAACATTTTTATTAAAGGTTTTTGAAAAAGCAAACGTAGTTGTAACGCGTAGATTGGTAAGTTTCGAATAAATGGCCACTATTTCCGTTTTTTTTTTTTTTTTTTAAAAAGCAGGTGAAATGAAGCAGCTCAATTAGTTAAGGGTTAAAAAGTATAGTACGCAGAAACATTGAAAATATGAATGGTCCAGGTTTGTTGTATGTGTTTTTCATTTTTGTACAGCATAAAGCAATCAATAAAGATCCTGGTATTTAGCCTCTACTTTATATGCTACCTGTATCAGGGAAGTTGTTTTAAATGCCCCTAAGCCACCCCGAAGGAATGTCACCTGGCCCCCCTAGTACGAATGAAAACGACCCCGTACCACTGTAGGTTATCTCTCTTCCTCAAAAATGACAAAAATTACTTTCTAGGACGTTTTGGACATGGATGATTTTCATATGATCTATTTATTAAAGTAATACTCATCTCTCCGCATGAAATTATTTTTCCACATGCTACACAAGTCAATCTCATCTGCCCAAAGTTCTTTTGCAGATTTGGGACCGTTTCCCTTGCCTCTGACTCACTTATTGCTAAGTCATTGGTGGATGTTTTTGCCGGTCGGGGGTTATCTGCCAAATCTCGAAGTTGTGCTTTAGAATAAATAAGAGGGTGCCACCTCTCCATGTGCCGATGCATGGTATGATTACCATAGCTATATTTGTTTTCGGTCCCTCTCGAGAGTTTTTTTTTGCAGATGAGGCAGGTAACGAACCTGGCATTAACTTTCTTTTCAAGAGAAGGAAAAGAAAAAAATTGCCAGATAAAATTCACTTTCACATGGGACGTTCTTGGCATTTCTTTCAGAAACTTTTACATCACTGTGTCATTTCTTTGTCTATCCTGGTTAAAGCAATGTCATGTTTAATATAAGCACTTCCACATAGGATTGGGTGCATTGTTATAAGGCATGCTTTAAAAGTGATTTAATGAAATGAGCGACATTTCACTGAGTGAGTTCAGCAACACTGATATATGAAAACATTGGTGGAAAATGATATTAAATGTTACATGGTGTTCTTTGCAGGAGTTTAAGTCCTTTGTTGCAGTGGCAATTCTGTCTCAGGATTAGGGGGCCGGGGGGCTGAGTGGTACTTGTATGATATGTAGAGTGAAATGACAGGCTCTCCTCATGAGAAATACAACTCTGTTCTTGTGTTCCTGCTTCCAGCGCCCGTCTCTTTATTTGGTAACCATTCAAGATGGGAACTAAGTGGCGTCTTGTGCCAGCAGCCTGGGCATCAGTTGTAATCTGGGCTGAATTTACCTCAGCACGGGGTGTGATACTCAGGGAAGAGCAGCGCATATGGGAGGAGGTTTATGGCCCATACATGAGAGAGAGAGCGTGGGTGACCAGTGCATGGGGGAGATGCTTGCGAGGGTGGGGAGCCATGCTGAGGATCGGCGGCGTGCAGAGAGTGGGTCTGGTCAAGGCATCTAAAATGGCTGCCGTGCACGACAAAAGTGTGGCATTGGAAAAAAAGCACGATGGCTCAGACAATGTTTATCAATACGGATTAATTTATAACAATTATTTTTAACAATATATTTACTCGCAGTGTCAAAATGGCGGTCAACACTTCCTGATTTCCTTCGAATCGAACGTTAACAGAAGTCACGCAGCAAAAAAAAAAAAAACGCTCACGCGCAACCGCTGGAAGACAAGTATCAACATATATGAGCCTCCTCAACCACCCTCAGAAAACATAGGGGGTCAGGATACGTCTCCCATACCCCCTTATACCCAATACTCACATTGCTTTTCCTCCATCTTGTAATTTAATTAAATCGAAACACAAAATGGCGAATTCCCGTTTCGCTACCAGTTTGCGACCCGGTTCGCGAACCGAGAAGCGCTTCTACCACAAAAAATCAAATTTTTTTATTTGCCCCACGGGACCCTTTAATAACCCCAACATCATTCCTATGGGGTCAAGAGGAGTCTACCTTGCCCCCTTTCATTAAATTCCCCCTTAGTTTTTCTCCTCCTCTTGTCTCTCGATCCTACCGAGAGACAAGATGGCGACCGCACCGGACTGTTTAGAATGTTGACAGACACCGGAGAGCCAATCAGCTCCGCTTCGCAAAGCTCCGTTACGCGAAAAGTACGCGATCTGGAGCGCTATCCGGGACGCTGTCACAGATATATCTGTTTTTTTAAATGTTAATTTCTCAAAATCCACTGGAGCACATATATTGAGACCCAGCAAAGGCACATCGGGCTAACAGTCCCTACAATTTTGCCAAGTTTCGTGAAAATCCATTCACCCGTTCGATCTAAAAGTGAGGCCAAACCCCCTATGGAACAATGAATGGGAAAAACGCGTTTTGGGACCCCCCTTTTTTCTCGCCCCCCCCTTGACAAAACCCCCCCAAATTTTCAGGGGCTGCTCAGAAACAACATGTGCCATTTTCCTGAAAATTTCAGCCGATTCCGTCCACAAACGCCAAAGTTATTAGACATAGAATTTTCAAAAGTTCCATAGAGAAAAAATCCTAACTATATATACCTACTGGCGACCGCCAGTAGGTAATATACTGATCATTCAATATTGTGTACACTGCCACCTGTGGAACAGAAGACGTATGTGCGCTTAAAGTGAATTTCAGAGTTGAAGAGGGAATCATTAACATGGTTTGGTGACAATTTCAAAATCTTGTGAGGGACTAAGTGTTGGTGTCTGTGAAGAAGATGGTAAACACAAGTAAAACTTAATTGATTTATGAGTGTGTTGGATGATCTGGCCTAAAATAATGATCAGAAAAACATCCAGAGGATGACTTATTCTGAATACTACCCTCATTTTGAAGCATGTTAATGATTGAGTTGTAACATCTTTATTTCAAAGAAACTTTGTTGAGTTCCTTGCAGCCATGACCGTCCTAGCCACACCCCAGGGATTTCAAATAAACCACAGCCAGTGACCAACTCAGGTGTCAGACTTTCTCTCCATGTCTCCACACACAATCTTAGACAAAGTCTGATATGTAATGCACTGCCAAAAATTATTTAGAATAACATTTTCAGTCCTTTATTTTTTCTAGTTACAGAATCAAAACTATGAAAGAAAAGAACACTCTATGGCAAGAGAATTTCAAATAAACAGAGCAATTGAGAACAAAACCAACAACTAAAATGTATCTAACAAATTGCATGATCCAAAATTCACACTTAGTTAAAACAATCAAAACAAGAACAGTCCTAAAATGTTACTAACTCTGTAGAACACAAGGAAATAATGATCATACCAAAGTATAAACAGGTACTGGTCAAGAGTATATTTTTCTAAGAATTGGTTGCCATTTAATAAAGCTAATAACAGCACAGTAAACTTCAGCCGAACCTAACTGCTGTAAGTTCGAGAAGCTTTTTTTGTATGATCTAAAATTGAGGGGACGTAAAACTGGAACTAGAAAACGTGAGTGCAATGGCTTGTACGGAGACCAAAAAAGCATTCAATGTACTGTACTTTGCTGAGAGCAGTTATCATATGTGCAGTTCAGCAGTTCGGAAGGTTTTCAAACAAAGCTTCTTTTTGGAGAAAGGCTAGGAGAAAGTGTAAAGAACTAAGGCGTAAGCGGGTTAGCTATAATTTATCTCAGTGGTTTTCTTCATAGGTAAGATGAAATTTCCAATTTATTTTTAGGTAACAATACAAAATAATTTGTCATTGAATACAGCTGGAGAGCATTTGTTTGGTGCTCACTTTGAAGCTGGTCAAGAAAGAGGGACCTGATCTTGGCTCTTGCAGGAACCCCTATTGAATCTGGAATGGTAATATACTCTTCAACCCCAATCTTGTGAATGTCAATCAATTAATCAATCAATCAGGGAATTGTGAAGCGTGCTACTAATCTGTGAGGGTCTCAAGGCACTGGGGGGGAGAAGCTCTGGTCAGTCGAAGAGCCATGTCTTGAGGGTCTTCCTAAAGATGTGCAGAGAGGGGGCACGTCTGATGTTGATCAGGAGCTCGTTCCAGGTCTTAGCCGTGATGTAGGAGAAGGATTTTCCACCAGTTCTTGTTCTGAATGTGCCTTTAATATAGGCAACGTAGCGGATATTTGCCATGTTATCCAAAGCCATACAATCTGTTGGGATTCATTTAGTAAGTCCTAGCATGCCCAAGTAAGTCTTCCAAATTAGTTAATCCGGCCTCGGAATTGTAACAAAAGGTGACTATCCCAGGAAGAACCGCAGATAATCTGTGAAAGAAACAATTGTAACTTTTAGAAAATATCACCATTTCAATAACCCCACTCACCAGCCCCATAGGTGGCAATCGAGATGCATTTGGATTTGAAAAGATTAAACATCTCCTTCACTGGCCTGTTCATGCAAAACAGAATAATGCTTCAATCGTTTTCCAGAAATGTTGTGATCTCAACATAAACAGGAGACTTCATTTATGTTATGAATCTAAGGGGATTCTTAGATAATTAGAGTTGCCTACTCCAGCAAAGGGGCACCATCTATTTGGTGAACTTTCGTTTTTGTACCTATGTGTCCGGAGACCATGATAAAGGACTTCGAACAATTTACCTTCAAATCCAGTCTGTCCATACATTCATGAAAGCCATCCATCAACCTCTGTACGCCATTTGCGGTCCTCGCTATGAGGACCATTTCATCTGCATATAAAAGCATAGGAATATTGCAATTGCCCACCTTTGGAATGTCAGGCCTATTTTGTGATAAATACCCTTCTAACATGTTAAGACAGATTTTAAAAAAACAGGGCTGCAATTGAGTCTTGGCAAACTCCCTGATTGCTACTTAATGGTGTTGTACATTCCAACCTTGATCCATACCAAAGTTTGTCAATGGACTCCCAATGGAGGCAGCGTAATAGTGTTACCAGTGCTTTTTTTACCCCAAGCTCTCTAACAGTATCGATAATTTTGAGCGACTCACTGTGTTTACAGTGCTCAACAGATCCATAAAGCTAGATGCATGGTGATTTTCTTTACTTGGACATACTTGCCAATCAAGAGTGTATGGTTTAAACATTGTTCTAATGTGCTGGTTCCTTATCTAACACCATATTGAGCATCTGAAAGGATATTATTTGTCTTGCCCGCTCCTCAATCCACCCATAGAAGCCAGTCTTTACAACAGCAGAGCATGTGACACAGTATAGAAAGCAGCATTGGGATCTAACAAAATCAGAACTGCGGTCTCACCCTCATCCAGGAGCAGCCTGGGATGTTCTGTGACTCCTCGTAGGGTGGATTCTGTACAGTGTACTGTGTCCTGCTCTGAACCCTAACTGAAAGGGGTGTAAAAGGTTGAATGACTCCACAAATACCACCATTTGTCTGTTGACATGCATTTAAAAGATTTTAGCCATAATAGAAAGCATTGAAATGAGTCGATAATTGGGCGAATTCAAAGGGTCCAAGTTAGGCTTCTTCAGGAGAGGCAAAACCAAGGTACGTTTACTGAGAAATACGCACTGTCTGTAGAGATGCATTCAGAAGGTCCAGTTATAACTGCAGAATGTGGGTACCTAGAGCAAGAAGTTTGGTTGGAGTGTGAGAGTCATTGGGTGAGCCTGATTTTATTGACCATATTAGTGATTTGAGTAAGGCAGTTCCATCGTATCCCATGCGTTGAGTTTCTGGCCGGCAGGGGTAGGGGATGAGGTGGAAGTTATGACTAATCGGATGTAATCCTCCATAGTTCAAGGTGACATCATGAGGCCGAACATGCCCCTCCAGTTTTAGCAAGAGTTGAATCCCTCTACCTTCCTAACAAAAAAACAGGGCCAATTAATCACACCGAGTTTGTTAAAGTAAGGTGGGATAGCTACTTTATAAGAGTTCAGAGGTATCTTGGACTGCCCTAAGCATGGTTTTGGGGCAGTTCTGTACGGAGGTAATTTGGTCCAAATAAAAGGTAGTGTGGGCAGTTCTACAAAGCGCGTGATATCGTTTCAGATCATATTTACACTTAAGTCTGGATTCAACATCATATTTAGACCTCCAAGCTCTCTCGAAACCCTCGCATCTAGTTTTCTCCACACAAAGCGCCTCAGTAAACCAGGGAGACAGAGGATGAATCGGGACCCGGGGCCTTTCCCGATTGGCTATTCATAATTGCTTCAGCAATTTCCTTTGCCCCGGGGTAGTGCTAAACTGAGCAGACATCTCCCTATCAGGCATTAACATTTCCCCATCATCTAAATCTCTCAGGACCAGTGTTCGTTAGAAGCTAGTGAAACCGAAGGCTTCCTAACTCTCCGCAAAAAAAGCAGCCCTTTTTTTAAATAATAAAGAATCCATTAATACAAAAGACACCTTTTGTTACCGCGTCTGCTCCAGAACATGGTTAAAGCCATTTTTTCACATTTACGTGTTTCATAATATAGGCTGCAGTTGACCAATTTAACAAAAAATTACACTTATGAATCATAAAGCTGTGTTCATGGTCCCAGCTGCTGTTCGGTTCCATTACCGAAGCATGATTTTGGCAAACATCTCCTTATCTGAGCTCTGCTTCCTCGGATCACCAAAGGCAATTCTGTACTTCAGTACGTGTTCGCATAATCTCGAAATTCACAAAACAAAGCCCTTTAAAATAAAAGCACAGGGAATCCTTAGGAAACAATATCTCCATGAAGTAAAAAGCCGCCTCAAAAAGCCCACTACAAAGCTGTCTCCCAAACAGCCACATGCTGAAATATTTATAATTACCGCTTGCTGGCATGCAGAAAAGGAAATCCGGAAAGGAATTGGTTTGCTGTGCTGCTCTCAGCATCGGCGCTCATATCAGTGTTTGATCTGTGGGTGCACTGAAGCCCTGCGAAGTGAACATCTGACTAAGTAGTATACATAGTGCGTGATACATCAATGCTGTCATGCCATCTGGTAGATTGTGGGCAAATAATAATGATAACCGTTATTTAAAAAACACTGGAGCTCTTCACATCAAAATGAAAGATTGCAACAGAAGAATTAGATAAATTGCTCATGGGTAGTGTTGTATAGATCTGTTTGTCAACTATTTTATGTACCACATCTGTTCATATTTTTTCTCTAAACGCCGATCAGGAATGAAAGTCACATAATTGTATATTTCTGGGGTAGTCCATAATTCAATTGATTTAGATAAGGGAGTTGCAAAGGCGATTTCTGGTTGCCTGTAGGTCTGCTGCTTTGCCTTCACTAAGGTATAATTTCATTCCCAATCCAGCCTTGTCAGATGTCCTGTTTAGAATTATTTGATTACATACTGGTAATCTTATGTTTATTTTGTGTTACAGCACTCTTTATAATTGCTTCTAGGCGCTTCTGTGAACCTCTACAGGACTACATGCAACAGAGGTTTAAAGAAGGTTCTGAGATGATTTTACTTTTACATTTTTTGTGGCATGGATTACATGTATTACGGTTTTTCATGTTTAGATGTGTCAGAATTACATGTAAGGAAGGTTTGCATAGAACCCTTATACATATTTACTTATTTCTATCTGTTCTGAGTTACATCGGCCATAGCATTTCTCATAGACGGTCACAGTTATTTTATCTATCACAACATATGAATGAATGAATGAATGAATGAATGAATGAATGAATGAATGAATGAATGAATGAATGAATGAATGAATGAATGACGGGCGTATAGAGCGTGACAACAACTCCAACGCTTGACAAAGACCAGAGTACCAAATCCCTCCCCAATCACTGCATAGCGAATAATCAAGTTTTAAGGGCCTTATTGAATAGTCTCTCGTTGTTGATACAATTAAGATTTACTGGGAGCTGATTCCACAACTTAATCACAAGTACTGAAAAGGAGCAGCCTACCATCCAAGAGCCTCTAAACCTGGGCGTCCGAGCCAACAACATTGTGAACGGTCTTGGGGCCACATGCATCAATGTAAGGAATTGCGAATCCTAAATTGTGATTTTTAAGGAATCGCAATTTAGGAATCGCGCTTGCCTACGCATATTGGTTTTGCTAAAATATTAGCGATTCCACGCACATTCCTTACTTGCGAATCACAGCTTCCGATTCACAATTAAAGAATGGCTTCCTATTCATTCCTATGGGCCTAGAGGCGCTTAGGAATTAATGGGTTTGTATGCCCAATTTTGCAAATACCAAATAGGTACAGGCAAATTGCGGATGCAATTTGAAGGGTGCAAGGGGGCCAAAAAGCCACCCTGATGCACTCCCTAATAAAGGTAAGCATGCACTTGTGGTGCACACTCATACCCTATGGGCATGTGTGTGCACCACAATGCACTTTGAAAAATGCATTTATTTGCATTTTTCAGAGGACTTACAAATTAACAATAACTTGAAGTTGATGGTAATTTGCGATTCTAAATTGCAAAAAAGCAATTTTTGCTTGCATAATGCATTAGATTAAGGGGATCGCAATTTGCGATTCCCTAACTGCATTCACAATTAAGAAAATCACAAAAAATGTGATTTCCTTAATTGCGATTTGCAAAAAAGGTGCATGCATCTCAAAAGGCCATTTTGCGATTACAAATGCCCATATTTTGTGATTCACACTATTTGTGATCGTAAAATGGTTTGATGCATGTGCCCCTAAGAGTTCTAGATTACTTAGTGTGAGCGACACGGTCTGAGTGATATTTACATCTAGACTTGTAAAAAGCCTGATAGACCAAGAGTAGGCCCTTACTGAGAATGTATTTTTTGACTGGCAGCGAGTGCAATGACTGAAGGTGATGCGATACGGAGGCCCATTTTATAATATCCAGAATCCGACACGCAGCAGCATTTTAGTCCCTTTGCAGTCAACTAACCAGTTTTTCTGGTAGACCAAGAAAAGGAATGTTAGCGTTGTCCAGGCTGAAGGTAATCTTTCTGTGGACCACCATTTTGCTTGTCTGCAATGGTAGAACAACTAATCGTTTTTTGTGTGAGTGGAACTAGGAAACACATTCTCCCACTACAGATAAAACTGGCAGATTGAAGAACAACTTGTTGTCAAACTACATTTCTTGTCACCACAGCAGGCAGTGGTGAGGATAGCAGGTCATCAGACCAGCAGCTCTTGAACCAAAACAATTCTCATTGATGTGCCCGAACAGTAAGATTTCATTTTAGAGTTGCATTAGAGATGTCTCTCTTACATCCAATCCAGAACTTTAGAAAAGGAAGATTTTTGAAGTTTCCAGTTTCATGGCCAGTGCTGAGTCGATGGTAAGAATTAGCTGTGTGTTACCACATAGGATACAACCTTAAAGCTGAGGGACTCAACCGGCGAGACTGAGATGGTCATATAAATGTCTAACAATGTGGGCTTAAAGATGAGCCCGGTGGGACCCCAGAGTAAAGCTGTGTAGTGCCTGAATTGTGTTGTGCAAGGCACACAACTTGATCTCTGTCTCCTATAAAGTATTTGATCAAATTCAGAGCTAGGCCATCCATTCTCATCCAAGTCAACGGCTGCAAAAAGTTTTTATGGGATACAGTAGAGAATGCAGCTGAAAAATATAGGGATAAAGGCAGTGTTCTTACCTTGGTCCAATGCAATTATGATAGTGTCCAACACTCCCAAAGAGCTTCCTCAATACTGTGTTGGGGGCTGAAACAAGACTGACTCAGGTGCAATAGGTTATTACTTTCCAAATATTCAGACAGTTGGGCTTTGACTAGTGTTTCTAACATTTTAGCTATCAGCTTCAACAGTGAGATTGGTCTAAAATCAGAAATAATGAATAGGTCAACCAAACGTTTTTTGAAGTGGGACCATCATTGCCCTTTCCCAAAGTTGAGGCACCACTGATGATTTCAGAGAGCTAATAAGAAGCTTTTTAAAAACTGGCACCACAGCATCTTCTGATTTTACCAAAATCTACGGTGGGCATGGATCGCCAGAGGAGCCCGACTTGCAAGTTTGAAGAGGATGCAAACTTGTGCCAAAGATATGGGGCTGAACTTTTGGAGGGAGCAGATTGACTGAGGATTGTATACAGTAGGTGCAGTCGTCCTCAATATTTCCTGACTTATGGACATGGTGTAAAGCCAGTCTGAATTTTTTTTAACTTTTCTTCAAAAAATGATGACAACTGATTGCAGGCTTTTGGGCTGTAATAAAAATTTAGCAATGGTAAGTTTTTTCTTGTGAATCATGTTTTTTAGCCTAATCTTTTGAGCACAGTATGAAGACTGTGCTACTTTAATGATTTGGAGTAACTCTTAAGCACCAGTATATATGTATGCTTATCTTCCAGTAAATAGTTATGTTGCCACTTACATTCTAATTGCTTACTTTCTTTATTTTTTTAACGTCTCAAGCTTGGATGTCGGCCAAAGGCTGATACCCACACTTTCACTCCAGTGCATGTCTCAGCCATTGACCAACACTGGGGAGAGTAAAGCATTAAAGGGATTCGCTCTATGATATTTTTAGCTCAAGCTGCTTGGAAAGAACTTCCTTAGCAGCTTGAGTCTATTTTTCCTTTACTGCAATGATGATGAGCACACAGGGCGCACTGAAAGTGAAAGTAAAACAAGCAGATGGACTTAATTTAATTTCGATGACACAGTAATTTCTTAGCCCTGAGCACTGATTCTCCCAGGAGAGATATAATTGAAATAGGGGGAATCTCCCCTTTGCAATGACATCTCTGACTACTGGGTCCCTGCGTCGGGATTGCCTGACAATAACAATCCTCAAGCAGGTATCCACCATTAGACTCCAGAGATTTTTGGGGGATTGGCCCTTGGTCAAGGGCTTATGCTCCCCCATAACCCTTTCCAAAATCAGTCTATCTGCCCCCCCCCCACCTCCAGGGGCGGATGGGGTGATTACCCTCAATCTGCAAGCCAGGTGCAGAAAACCCACTAGGCACCAGAGACACATTTTTAATAAGAAAATATAGGGGTAGGGGCTGCCTACAATGGGCATGCTGATGCCCCCACCCAAAAATAATAATTCCCAATCTCCTCACCCGGGGGGTGAGTAAGCCTACTAGACGCCAAGGAAATAAAGCAAAATATAGCGATGTAGCTGCCCACCATGGGGAGGGCAGGCCCCTATCTAAAGAGCAAGGCATTCAGTCTTCCTGCCCCGCAAGAGGGGTGGTTGGGGGTGATTACCCCCATCTGTCCCCCGGGGCAGAAAGCCCACTAGACACCAGGGCATATTATAAAAAAAACTATGTTGGAAGCTGCCCATCATGGGCATGACCATGCCCCCATCCCCAAAAAATTGTCAACAGTTTTTCTTCGCCCCAGGGTTGGATGGGGTGATTACCCCCAATCACCACCCAGTGGAAAAAAGCCCTCTGAACACCAGGGATTTTGTTAAAAATATATGGTAGGGGTGCTAGTCATGGTTATGGCCATGCCCAAGGTGCACAGACAAAATATCGACTCAAAAATCTCGAATGGACAAAATATCGAGTTAAAAATATCGATAATAATAAAATATCGATAACAAAAATATCGTTGGTCAAAATATCGATTAAAATAATGATAAAAAAATATCGAGTACAAAAATATCGACAAAATATATATAAATAGTCAAAGTAAAAAATTTCAATAATATGTAGAAAAAAGGTAAAACATTTTTTTTTTAATTAATAGTAATATAAATTGTAGTTAATGTTTAGGAGCGGGATGTTGGGTTAATAGGGGATAAGGGTGGGGAGTAATTTAATAATAATTAATTAATTAATATATGTTTGTAAATATTTTAAATTAATAATTAATTGGTAATTAATTAATATTAATTAGTTAATTAATTAATATAATTGTGTACATATTATTAATTAGTAATTATTGGTAATTAAATAATATTAATTAGTTAATTACATTAATTAGAGTAATTTATTTATATATATAATTTTTAGTTATTGCTAATTAATTAATTGGGAAACATAATATTAATTATTAAATTAAATTAATTACAGCTAATGTGCTAATATATTTACTTTATTGTTATTGTTAATTATTAATTAATTGGTAATTAAATAATATTAATTAATTTTGGGTAAAGGAGTATTTTTAGGGTTCAGGGTCAGTTTTCAGTTTTTGGGTAAAGGTGTATTTTTAGGGTTCAGGGTCAGTTTTCAGTTTTTGGGTAAAGGGGTATTTTTAGGGTTCAGGGTCAGTTTTCAGTTTTTGGGTAAAGGGGTTTGTTTAGGGTTCAGGGTCAGTTTTCAGTTTTTGGGTAAAGGGGTATTTTTAGGGTTCAGGGTCAGTTTTCAGTTTTTGGGTAAAGGGTTTTTTTTAGGGTTCAGGGTCAGTTTTCAGTTTTTGGGTAAAGGGGTATTTTTAGGGTTCAGGGTCAGTTTTCAGTTTTTGGGTAAAGGAGTATTTTTAGGGTTCAGGGTCAGTTTTCAGTTTTTGGGTAAAGGGGTATTTTTAGGGTTCAGGGTCAGTTTTCAGTTTTTGGGTAAAGGGGTATTTTTAGGGTTCAGGGTCAGTTTTCAGTTTTTGGGTAAAGGGGTATTTTTAGGGTTCAGGGTCACTTTTGGGGTTTTGGGTAAAGGGGTATTTTTAGGGTTCAGGGTCAGTTTTCCCTACTGTTGCACCCACTAGAGTGGGAATAGTAATTTTAACCCCTACGCTATCCAACGCTTTCCCTACGCTTGCACTCTTTGGAGTGGGAATAGTATTTTTTACACTTCTGGTATCGTACGGTAATATAATAGTATCTTATTTAATTATAGTATGTTACTATATATATATGTTTTAACAAATAAGATTGTAAATTTTTTTATTTATTATTTAATTATTGTAAGTTAATGTAAGTATTTTTAAGTATATTTTAGGAATTAAATTTGAATATTAATTTAATTTAACACTGTTTTTAATAAAGTCGATATTTTTTACATCTATATTATTGTAAACGATATTTTGTACTCAATATTTTTGTACTTACCTGTTTGTAGATACAAACTCAATATTTTGACTGTCGATATTTTGTCCACGATATTTTTGCAAGTCGATATTTTGTCCGTCGATATTATTTCAGTGATCCCATGCCCAAACCTCAAAGACAAGGCATACAGTCTTTCTGCCTCCCAGGGGGTGGATGGGGTGATTACCCCAAATCTGCCCCGGGGGCCCCAAGCCCTATAGACACTATGGGCATTTTGTTAACCAAATCTATAGGGGTGGAGGCTTCCCACCATGGGCATTGCCATGCGCCTATTCCAAAAAATCAAGCCACAGTCCTTCTTCCTTCCCTGAGGGGGGATGGGGACAATAATGCCCAATTCCCCCCTCCAGGGGGGGGGAGCCCACAATAGTCCGGCAAACAGTACAGTAACTCTACACACCATGGGGGGTGGATGGGAGTGATTATTCCCCCCATCTTGCCACTCTGGGGAGCAGAAAGCCCATTGGGCACCAGGGCAAATATTACTAAAAAAATAGGGTTGGGGTGGCTCACCATAGGCATGGCCATGCTCCCACCCCACTGGCAACAGTGTTTCCCCCCACTTTGGGACAGATGGGGATGATTACCCCCATCTTCCTGGGGCAGAAAGCCTTCTGGACACCAGGGAATTTGTTTAAAAATAACTATAGGGGTAGGGGGAGCAATGCCATCACCCCAAAATGAGGCCCCCCTGGGGGTGGATTGGATGATTACCCTTAATCTGTGTCTTGGTGTAACAGAAAGCCAATTAGACTCCAGGGCCTGATGTTATGCAGTATTTTGGGGGGAGGAATGGCCCCCTTGTGCACGGGCCTGTGCTTTTCCCCACCCCACTGCCAAATATAGTTTCTGCCCCCCTGGGGGTGGATAGGGCTATTTCACCCTCATCTGCCCCCCCAGGGAAGCAGAAAACAGCAAGTATTTCAAAACAGAGCCAAACCAAACAGAAGGAGGGGATGGCTACCACAGCAAAAAGCCATACCTTCCCCCAAATGTGCAACAGTGTAGTTATGCATCGCTGGGGGCAGGTAGGAGGTTTGTTCCAATTGGTGAGGTGTCCCAAATATGTTTCCCGGGGAGGGTAGACTGTCCAGCTGACACCAGGGATTTTGCCTTATTGGGAAAAAGAAAGTGGTGCAGGTTTGTATTCTGGTTCGTCCCATTTAGGATGGGGAATTGACCCAGATAGATTCCAGTGTAGTGGGATGGGCTGGGATCTCATGTCCTGTGTCTGAGTAGAGGGAGTGATGGTGCACTGAGTCCCAGGGTCCCCGATACCCAGTCCCAGAGCCTGGTTGGTTCCATGAGTAAGCTCCAGGAGGGGTGTCTAGTCTCTACAGGGAGGCCTTGCCCTGAGGTGGATCCCAAGGTGTCAGGTGAGCAAAGGGCTTTGCTTTAACAAGCGTTCCACCAGTTCTGGTGTCTGCCAGCACCACTTCAGTTGGGAGGGTGCATGAGTCCAGACAAAGGTGTGAGGTGGGTACAGTCTTCAGTGGAAGGACCAGTGAGTCAGAGTTTGCAATCTCTGAAGTCAGAGCCCCCTAGGACTGACCCTGTTGGGGCCACTTTTGGCCTGGGGGCTCTTTATACTCCGTCAGGTGGACAGGAAGCTGGATATCTACGCCAGGCATCCTCTTGTAGAATTCATGAGGAGTGTGTTTCCTTTGGTGGGGGTTGATGTGCTCTCCTGGAAGTCCTGGCTTGACGGGCACATGTCCAGCCTAAGGGTACAGACCCTGGGCTGGAAGGCCAGGTTCAGGGCATCCCCTCTGACCTGGAGGAAGGGGAGTCTGTTAGCAGTGCCCCTGCCGGTTTGCCTTCGGGAAGTACTGCTCCAGGTGGGAGGGTGCAGAGCCCCAGGTTGGGGGGACAGAGAGCCTCACCCCTAAACCCTGTCCAGCTTAAGGGTACATGCCCTATTCTGGTATACCAGTTGGAGGTTAGCACCCTTCACCTGGTGGGAGAATTGTGTGAGACATCAGCCACAGGTGCCCTGACAATTCTTGAGTCTGGGGGTCATGCTCCAAATGGGAGGGTACAGAGCCCCCGGAAGGAGAACAGGGTGTTGGAGAGCCCACCCCAGTCTCATGTCCATTGTCAGGGTTCAGACCATGGACTGGTGGGTCAGTGTCAGGATGTCCTCCCTGACCACAGAGGAGGGTGTGTGGACAAAGGGTGCCTGGCACCTGGGGCTACCGCCCCCACTCTCTGATGCCACAGAGGTTAGAGAGCACTGAGAGGCATGAGAGCTGTCTCTCGTCACTGACAGCTGTCAGTAGCCACTGTGGCTGGCTGTTCTGGTGGACAGAGTTGCCCCTGGGAGGGGGACTGAAGTCACACCCCAGCGGTGGATTGGGTCACACCACTGTGTTGGCCATGTTGGTACTGTCTGCCTGCTGGGACACATCTGTGAGCAAAGTAAGTTTAGGTGCTGCGCAGATGGGGCCCGCAGGTGAGGAGAAGGGTTCCCCATAGGTTAGCTTAGTGGGACCTGAGAGTATGGATAACGAGATCCAACTGGGCTCAGGGAGGCGATGAACGGCAATAGACCCATGCTGTTGCAGATAAGCTTCCATGTTCTATTACCCAAGCAGGGAAGCCCATTGAGGAATGGATTTATCCTGGCTTTAGGCTGGAAGGGGGTTGTGTTGGAAATGGCCCTTTTTGCAGGGTTATCCCAAACTTTTTGCTTCTACACTGCACTTTACTACTGCTAATCAGTGGTAAAGTAAAGGGCATATGCTCTCTGTGTAAACTGTTATCTCATGACACATCCTTTACAATGCAGTCATTACATTGCACTACCTTTACAACGCAGTCATTACAACTCAACATAATTTACATCGCATACCATTACAATGCAGCCATTACATCACATGTCACTACAACGCATACCATTACTACGCGTAACCATTACAATGCATAGTTTTTACCCCTACACTATCCAACACTTACCAAACTGTTGCACTTACTGGAGTGGCAATAGTAATTTTTACCTCACACTATTAACTAGAATATCACTACACTAATCAACCACTAATTCTTTATGGGTTTTGGAGTAGCACGCTATTCGCCAAAAAGCACCTCAACGCCTCGTCAGGTGTAGTAAGCACTACATAAATGCAATTACAGTACAGTACAGTACAGTAAAACTGTGCCTGGTGTATTTTCCAATACCCCAAGCATTTCAACGGATTGAAGTCGCTAATCACATTGTAGTCTATGTACTGTACCAATGCAAATGAGCTATTTAATTAACATATTTCTGACCTAATCCACAGCCTTCCAGGTAACTCATAGCCTTTCATATAAACAAATTGTCAAGCTTTCAGCTACAGATGTAACCAAGACCTTAAAATATGAGACTACTATAGGTTACTAGTAACTAGCCCTCCAGGTATTCGGACTGCAGTGAAACAATAGCCGTCTTGACTCTCCGGGTAAATGTATAAGTCCAGGTACAATGAAATTAAATTATCACAGTTGCAGTAAATATGTCAATGTCTATGCAAAGCTTTGGTTGCAAAACTCTTTAATAACTCAAACATATATGCTACATATATGCAGTATAAAGGCACTACATTCATTCACCATTGCCTCAGAAAAACTAATGTTTGTTAATCATCTTTGGATAGCACCAATTAAAGGTGCTCCAGTAGTGTTCATAAATCATTTAATGCATGTACAGGTTCTGATGATCACAATCATCTTTTTTCTAAACAGTATCCATGTAAGGTTTACAAACGTCTCAAACATACGCAAAATATTGAGCCCAAAGTGGTCCCAATCTGCTACACTCCTCTGCCTTTAATCTACATCGAAATGCCAGTGATAAGCAAAACACCCCAAAACTTATCAATCCGCTGCCACCAGTCATGGAGTGAGTAGAGGACATCATGCTCCCCCTTGAGGCCACAGGGCAGGGATGCCAATTTAGGGTCTCTCCTCTAATAATATACCAAAGAAAAATTGTAACTGGAGATCACCAGTTTGCTTTTTGATCACTTGATCAAGTGTGTTGCCAGTAAGCAAAGGAAAGAAGGCCTCTAGGAAAGAAAAGGAACATGGGACAGCTACAAAATGTATTTCGCTAAAAAGAAAGGGGCATATTAACAAGGAACAGGGAAAATTAACTCTAAGGGTGCTTAGCGTTAATTTTCTTAACCCCCGCTATCGCTGGATAATATCACCTGGTTATCGCATTATAAACAACGCTAACCGCCTAGGCAATAAAAAATCCAATGATAGAGGCATTTTGGGAGGTTATCACTGGTAATGCAGTGATAAAACTACAAGGATAGGGACATCCTTGTTGATAGCACATGGTGGATTTAGCCATGTAATCCACCTCCTATTGGATTACATGGCTAAATCTGAAAATTAGCAACCGTAAAAAAGCAGCATTAACCGTGGTTAGCGCTGCTTTTTTTGTCTCTAACAGGGTTAACGTGAAGCTTGATAATAGGATAATAGGAGAAATGTTGCTTAGTGACACTTCTCCTATTATTTTGGACTGGAACGCCCACTTTGCATCTCATTACAGGTGCAAAGGGAAGCGTAGTGAAAAAGGGTGCTAACATGCAATTTTGCATGTTAGCACCCTTTTGTTGATAGGGCGACATTTTTATCTCCGCTTCTTTGGCTTTTAAAGCCAAAACAGCGGAGATAAAGCCTTTGTTAATATGCCCCAAAGTTTTAAAAAAGTACTAACAAATGATGTTAATATGGCTTGAAAATAATCTCAATTACTCGCTATTTCTCTGGGGTGAAGTTCAGTCAAGTATTGTTTGCTCCTTTTCCCACACATAACGGGGACCATTTGTACGCAAATCAGCCATGGTTCTGTCCCACTGGAACAGACCAGACAAAAATGCTAGAATACATCGCCTCTGACCAGGAATAAAACCAACCACAGATTATTTTCCGCCTTTTTGGGTCTCATCAGTGGGTTGCAGCTTTGAGTTGCACTGCATGTCAGAAACATATGTCCTTAAATTCATGTTGCCAATCTAGTAATCACTGGTCTCAATCATCGCAGGATATTTGGACACTTTGGATGAAAATGGTGTGGTATTTTTATCATTTAAGCAATTATTGAAACATTACATTTCAAACCATTGGGAACCAAGGTCTTTGTAAAGTGTCTGGATAGTCATTAAGGATGGACATGTGTGGTCACTTTTGAATTAATTTCATATTTGGAATCTTAAAATATATGTAACCTCGCAACTTTTCACTCGTTCATTTTTATCATTACACTTCCCGACATTTATGTCAAATTTTTACTTAGCTTCATTCAGAGGCACATGGACACCAAACGCTGACTTTCACAGTTTGTTTTGTTTATACAGCAAGTGACAAATTTAACTTTTCAAGTGAGCAGTGCCCCCAGTCATACAAGAGAACCTGGTCCAAATGTGCAAATGAAGCATAATGTGATCTTAGTGATAAACAGCATTTTGACAAATCCCTTCATGTGCAAAATGACGAATGCACAAAGGCTCCCCTGAAAAAAAGGGTGTGTGTAATGAGGCAAGCATTACCTAACCCATGAATGTTAATAGGAGTGGGTCTGGGTGCGGTGTCTTATTGTTTATCAAAATGAGAACAGAGACAGAGTCCTGCATATAACTGCAATGTACTGTGCCTTTTTACCACATTCTCAGTGTATTGTAAATGTGACCCCTGTCTCTTAAATGGACACGTGTCAGTCACAGTGCAATAATTAGTGGTGTATTGTGAAACGGAGTGACTGCATGCAGCATGTGCCTGTCTCTCTGGTGCAGGCAGTCTCAGGACACACAGCGAATGATGTCTGTTGTAAACAGAAAATTATATAGAAATTGCTTGCAACTCCCCTAATCATGTTGAAATCAACTTTTTTAGGTCGAGCCCTGAGCCAGGGCACAAGCGCTTCTCTGTGGTTAATCTGTGATAGTAGAGTACGGGAGAGAAGCCATGCCCACCCGCCCATCTTTTTCATTGGCTTGTCTCTTTTACCTTAAATGCTGCCTTGCGAATGGTTTATAGGCTTGTTAGTCCCTCCTTATGACGTCCATGTCGTCATTTGTATCCTTCCATGGCTACTTGCCCCATTACTTCAAGTGTTGCCCAGTATGTGTTATGTAGTTGTGAGCACTATTTTCTTCCTGTACCTTCTCCGCCCTCCCGCAGACCGTGCCTTCTCGCCCACCTGCACTCCCGTTGTTCGTGCCTTCTTGCCACCATGCCATCGCCCCTCCTGTTTGCAATGCAATAGGTCTCGCGTAAATGTGAGTCCTTTTGCAGTGCAAATGCTTGTTTGACTTACTGTAGTGCAGCCCATACGCCCTTTGCCCGCCCACTAACCCACATTGGCATATGTACCTCACTGGGCTGCCACATCTGCTGTCGATTTTACTGACACTCGGAGGCCAGTGGTAAATGGCCAGGGTCGTTCTTGTGTGGCTTAATGTGTGGCCTGGGCTCTGTATGAGCTGGCCTCATTCCCTGGCCTTGGAGACCCCTCCTCCTGCACAAGTGGCCAGACGATGAGGATCCCTATCCTGCAGGGGTTATTTCCGTGGACACAAGATACTGCATTAGGTTACTTTTCCCTGGGGGGCCCACAGAACACTGTGCACATGTGCGGCAGACCTGTGTAAAGGGCCTGATAGAAAGTTGGTCCCTCTGAGGCACCGTTTTCCTCCTACCGTTGCTGAGTTCTTTTCCCGAGGACATCGCCATGAAGCTGGTGATATGCTGTGAGGTCCCCCTCTGGCTGCGCTCAGGCTTGGTGGAAATTGCTCATCTCCCGGACCATGCTGGCCCATCAGTGAGTGCAGCATTATACCACCTGATACACATCGGGCCTCCAGGGAACATCTCCCTGCTATGGATCACTGATACAGGTCATAGTGGAGAGACTTGATCCTTACTTCCAGGGGGGGGTGCGGGTGAGATGCACTGCACCGCCCCGCCTTTACAAACTTCCCAGATCCTGGAATTCAAGCTTACCTCCTCATTGAGTGCCAGTGCCCTCAAGACTGACGTGCTGTGTTGCCCTGGGAATAAGCAGGAGCATCTACAAGTGGGTCTCGTGGATCTACAGACTGTGGTAGTCCCTGAACCACACCAGAAATGTCCGCTAACCATCTGATCCTCTGGCAGAGATCAAATCCTCCACTGCCCGACACCAGCTGATTGCAGCACTACTGCGTATGCCGTGTGTACCTCAGGCAGACAACCTATGACAATTAAGATTCCCTAATACGCCCTGGCGGCCAGGGCCAGACTGGGAACCCAAAGCAACCCTGGCAATGCTGATGGACCAGCTCCTCCTGCTGCTTTTGTTAATAGGGTCCGATACAGCAGCACTGCTGCAAAACCGCCCTCAGTAACAACAAGCATTTGCAATGAAATAGGTCTCGTATTTGCGAGTGTTTGAGCTATTGGCATTGTAAATGACAATGCATTTTATCTATGTGTTGGGTTTTAAAACATAAATAAAGGCATTATCACTTAAAATGCCAATAGCATAAACTCTTGCAAATGCGAGACCTATTGCATTGCAAATGCTTGTTTTAAAGTGAGATCATCATATATCCATTCCCTTTTGAGTTTGGTCGACAACCTTACTCTAGTGATTTGCAATGCGCATTAAAAATGTGAAGCAGATTTTCCAAACTTTTAAATTGAACTTTGCATTTATCCAGCCAGGAACTTCACGCAGCAATGGTTATGTGAATGCAATTATCTTTGCACTTTTTGCCCATTTTCTTTATTATCAATAAAACCACCAGAGTTGAGCAACTTATTCCCATTACAATATAATACCATCTTACATGATGTGAGGAGAACCATCTAAACCTGAGAATAGTCTCCTAGAGCAAACGTTAGTATGCGTTCTTGGAAGAAAATTCCTTTGGACTGATCTGAACAGCAAATTACCCGCTTTAGGTTGGAACATCAGTATTCCACTGCTCTCATAAACATTTTCATTTATGTACTCTAGAAGCCCTTTACAAATTAGTATGACAGGAGATCACTACTGCAACAGAAAGAAATTCTATCCTTGGAGCACAACTGCGACTGTGGCAATGACTGGCATCCACAATTGTGTAAAGGGGTCAGTAAGTGCAACTATATATTAATGTGTAAATGAATGGGACACATGCACACGGTGGAGGGTTGGTCAGGCCGGAAGTCCCGAGTGACTTCCGACCATTTATTTATAGCCTTCTGGCCACGCCTGACCAGAAGGTGCTACATTTTGCATACGTAGTTCCGGCCGAAGCCGGAGCTACCAACAACTAGAGCGCTACATTCCTTCCCAAATTGGGTCTTTGAAACAAAATAGTCTAGCACATAAAGTCTGCGAGTCTTTGACTGGGCCTAGGGTTTGGCCTGAGGCTGTACTGCCTTCTTCCTCTTACCGGAGTGTTCTCAGGGCATGCTCTCGCGGATGGCGTCAGTGGCTCTGTGACTACGGTGGGCTGGGTGGTTGCCGGACTGCTCAAAGGAGTGCCTGTTGGTTCACTGCTGGTGTCCGGCCTTTCCGGTGTACCCATCCGACGCTCGGTGTTGGCAGGTGTTGATGGAATTCGTTTGAACCACGACACGTTCCTTGTCACTTCTTCACCTTCGCGTCGGGCTGTCACTGCCGTGCCTCTGCTTGTTCTGACAACCCATGGTTCAGTCTCATATGGTGTTCTGAATTTTCCTCCTGGCCTACGGGCCCGAATGAACACACGATCCCCAGGAACCAGTAGTCGGTCTTGAGCACCTCTTCTCTTGCTTGCTTTGTCATTGGTCCTTTTCCGCCGGGTTTGAGTTCCTTCCGGATGGTATGGCTCAGGTCTCCACTCTTCCGCCATGGGTAGCAGATCATGTCTGGGTCCTGTGAACATGAGGGCCCACGGCGATCTTTGTGTGGTGCTGTGGGGAGTGCTTCTGTATTCTCGTAGAAAGCTTTGAAGAGCATCTTCCGGGTTGGTTCCCTCCACTGCGGAGATTCGCAATACTTTATTTATTTTCCTCATGAATCTCTCCACTTCACCATTAGCTTGAGGCCACTGTGGTGTTATGTGTCGATGGTGAATTCCTAGTCTTTGCATAAACTCTTTGAACTCACTCCCCTGGAAGGGAGGCCCATTGTCCGTTTTTAGTTGTTGAGGAATCCTAAATAGTGCAAAGGTTTTGCTCAATATTGGTTGTATGTTCGTGAAGCTTGTAGACTGGGCTACTTCCACTATTGGATACTTTGTGTAGCTGTCCACTAGTACTACCGTGACTCTTCCATCCGGGAAGCTGCCAAAGTCTAGGCTAACCCAGGACCATGGTGCTGGCGCATGTTCCTCTGTGATAATTGGTGTGGGAGCTTCAGCTCTTCCCGTTAGCTGACACGCTCGACAATTCTTTACCCTGGTGTCCACAGCATACTCCAAGTTCGGGAACCATACTTTCTCCCGCATAGGGGCCTTCATCCTCCTGGTGCCTTGGTGGCCTTCATGTGCCAACACCGTCGCTTGTTCTTGTAGAGACTTTGGGATTATCACTCGTGATCCTCTCAGGATGAGACCATTCTCAGCGATGCTGATCTCATTGTGTATCTTCCAGAATTGATTTAACCGTGCATGGTCATCTTCACTTCAACCATACACGTCTCGCAGGAAGCCTTCCCACGCTCCTGTGTGTACAGCATTCTCCACTCTCTTCAGGACGGCATCGTCGGCATATTGGGCTATGATTTTATCAGCTGACATTGCTTGGGGGCATGATCCTTGTGATATCATGTTAACAAATTCTTCAGTCTGACTTTCGGGTTCCTCATCTTGTGCTTCTTCCTTGGCCGGATGTCGAGATAAAAAGTCTGCCGGGTTTTTGGCTCCTGGTCTGTACACAAGGTCCATTTGGTACTGTTGGATTTGGATCGCCCATCTTTCAATCCGCGGAGACGGGTGAGGTGCTGTGCCTTTGAACAATGGGATGAGAATGTTGTAATGTACCTGCTCTCTTCTGCCAATCGGAGTTGGTGGTACCCGGCGTTGAGGTCTAGCTTTGAGAACCATTGGGCTCCATTCAGATCCATCAGTATGTCATCTACAGTGGGTGTTACATGTCTTTCTCTCTTTATTGCCTTGCTGGGCATTCGCATGTCTATGCAAATTCTGATTTTCCCTGGTTGCCGGGGCTTCTCTGCTATCACCATGGGAGATACCCATGGCGTTGGTCCAGTGACTTTCTCTATGACTCCCTGTTTTTCAAGTTTTGCCAGTTCTTGTTCGACGGCTGCCCTTAGGTGAAATGGAACTCTCCGGTGTTTCAGAGCTATTGGCTGGATGGCTTTATCAATGTGTAGTTTGACTGGCTGCCGTTTGATTGTGCCTAATCCTTTGAACAGTACAAAAGGGGTTGGTGACGGACGGAGCCTCTGAATCAATCAGACACTCACACCCAGTCAAGAGATCTGGGTTTAATCCATCACCGTCCTTTAGCCCACTCTGCCACGCCAGTTCAGACATGGCTATATGCAAATCAGTCTGACCCTGTGCCTCATGGGAACAGTGCAGCCCGAACTGCCAAGCCATGTCTTCCCTGGACCGGAAACAAGCTTCCGAGGACCGGTTTCTGGCATTCCAGCCTTCTTCAGCCCGGCTTGCTTGAATCCAGTGGCAAAGTGAGCAAGGGACTCACGCCTGAGTATACCCTGCCACACTTATGGAGGCCAAAAGCGGTACAAAAGGGGTTGGTGATGGACAGAGCCTCTGAATCAATCAGACACTCACATCCAGTCAAGAGATCTGGGTTTAATCCATCACCGTTCTTTAGCCCACTCTGCCACCCCAGTTCAGACATGGCTATATGCAAATCAGACTGACCCTGTGCCTCATGGGAACAGTGCAGCCCGAACTGCCAAGCCATGTCTTCCCTGGACCGGAAACAAGCTTCCGAGGACCGGTTTCTGGCATTCCAGCCTTCTTCAGCCCGGCTTGCTTGAATCCAGTGGCAAAGTGAGCAAGGGACTCTCGTCTGAATATACCCTGCCACACTTATGGCGGCCAAAAGCGGTACAAAAGGGGTTGGTGATGGACGGAGCCTCTGAATCAATCAGACACTCACACCCAGTCAAGAGATCTGGGTTTAATCCATCACCGTTCTTTAGCCCACGCTGCCACCCCAGTTCAGACATGGCTATATGCAAATCAGTCTGACCCTGTGCCTCATGGGAACAGTGCAGCCCCAACTGCCAAGCCATGTCTTCCCTGGACCGGAAACAAGCTTCCGAGGACCGGTTTCTGGCATTCCAGACTTCTTCAGCCCGGCTTGCTTGAATCCAGTGGCAAAGTGAGCAAGGGACTCACGTATGAGTATACCCTGCCACACGTATGGCGGCCAAAAGCGGTACAAAAGGGGTTGGTGATGGACGGAGCCTCTGAATCAATCAGACACACACACCCAGTCAAGAGATCTGGGTTTATCCATCACCGTTCTTTAGCCCACTCTGCCACCCCAGTTCAGACATGGCTATATGCAAATCAGTCTGACCCTGTGCCTCATGGGAACAGTGCAGCCCGAACTGCCAAGCCATGTCTTCCCTGGACCGGAAGCAAGCTTCCGAGGACCGGTTTCTGCCATTCCAGCCGTCTTCAGCCCGGCTTGCTTGAATCCAGTTGCAAAGTGAGCAAGGGACTCACGTCTGAGTATACCCTGCCACACTTATGGTGGCCAAAAGCGGTAAAAAAGGGGTTGGTGATGGACGGAGCCTCTGAATCAATCAGACACTCACACCCAGTCAAGAGATCTGGGTTTAATCCATCACCGTTCTTTAGCCCACTCTGCCACCCCAGTTCAGACATGGCTATATGCAAATCAGTCTGACCCTGTGCCTCAAGGGAACAGTGCAGCCCGAACTGCCAAGCCATGTCTTCCCTGGACCGGAAACAAGCTTCTGAGGACCGGTTTCTGGCATTCCAGCCTTCTTCAGCCCGGCTTACTTGAATCCAGTGGCAAAGTGAGCAAGGGACTCACGTCTGAGTATACCCTGCCACTCTTATGGCGGCCAGAAGCGGTACAAAAGGGGTTGGTGATGGACGGAGCCTCTGAATCAATCAGACACTCACACCCAGTCAAGAGATCTGGGTTTAATCCATCACCGTTCTTTAGCCCACTCTGCCACCCCAGTTCAGACATGGCTATATGCAAATCAGTCTGACCCTGTGCCTCATGGGAACAGTGCAGCCCGAACTGCCAAGCCATGTCTTCCCTGGACCGGAAACAAGCTTTTGTGGACCGGTTTCTGGCATTCCAGCCTTCTTCAGCCCGGCTTGCTTGAATCCAGTGGCAAATTGAGCAAGGGACTCACGTCTGAGTATACCCTGCCACACTTATGGCGGCCAAAAGCGGTACAAAAGGGGTTGGTGATGGACGGAGCCTCTGAATCAATCAGACACTCACACCCAGTCAAGAGATCTGGGTTTAATCCATCACCGTTGAACAGTGATGGGAATAGCTGTAGTATGTCCTCTGTCTGGAGCGTCTTCACTGCATTGGCGAATGCGACTAAATTGAGGTCTTCTGCGGTGTGGCTCCCTACTAGCAGATCTGCCTCCTTATCGATCACGTGAAACGTTGTTGTTACTTCACGGTCTTCTGCCTTAACTTGTACCTGCATTTTCCCTCGTAGAGGGAGCGGAGTTTGACTGCCGTAGGTCATTATTTTGATTTTGGATGGCGTCAGCTGGGGTCTTGGATTGAGGCTTTTATAGGGCTGTATGCCCATCACGTTCACTGTTGCATCGGTATCTATGACCCCGGTGACCTCCAACCCGTCAATTTGGATTTGGCATTTCGGTTGTGGTCTCTGCCTTCTTTTCAGGTCTTTTGTGAACGGCATGAAGTAGCATTCTCCTTCATCGTCAGTGGAGGAATCATCTAGCCATGCATGGCAGTGTTGCCTGGTTGACATGGGTCTTGATTCTTGAGTTTCTTCTAGACTTAGTTGTCTGACTGTTCCTGTTACGGTCCGTCTCCCCGCTGTGTTCCTTCCACGAAATCCTCCTCTGCACACGCTGGCAAAGTGGTTTGGTGTTCCACATTTAGAACATGTCTTCCCTCTCGCAGGACACCCATCTTGACTATGCTCGTCACGCCCGCAGTAACCACAGGGTGTTCGTCTCGGAGTTCTGGTTGGCCATCTTCCCGTCCACCCCTACTTGAGGCGCGGACGGCATCTACCCGCTCTGTCTTTACGACGGCACTTGCTTCAGCCTGGGTGGTCATGGCGGTCTCCATTGCTGTAGACCGGACATCAGATAATTCGTGTGACCGTGCGAGCATGAGTATTTCATCGAGCGTGATATTGGGTTGGCGCAGTATCAGTGTCCTTAGAGTCTTGTTCCGGCACCCTTGAATGATCTGGGCTGTGACTTCTTTAGTGTGATCATCGTCGGTGCATGTGCTCACAAGTTCTCATAGCCGGGCATGGAAAGCGTCCATCGTCTCACCTTCTCTTTGTCTAGATTGTCTGAATTTGAACCGCTCATAGTGCGGGTTGAGCTGGGGGTCAAAGTGCGCATTGAGTGCTCTTACGGCGGCATCATAATCAATAGCGTTGCCGGTATTTGGAAGGTGGGAGAATAGTTTGTAGATCTCGGTACCTCCGAAGTGTAGTAACAGGAAGCGTTTGACAGTGTTATCGGTTTCACGAGTGGCTACAAAGTAGTTGTTCAGTTGTCCAATCCACACCGCCCATCTCAGTGCTGCCATGGATGGTTCAATTAGCTCACTGAACGGCGGAAGCGCTTGAATTTGCGAATACGCTGAGGGATGTGTTGGTTGAGCTGGAGGCGTTGCTTGCTGTTGCGCTACTAGTTGCTTTACCACTTGCTGTGGCGCTGCCTGCTGTGGAGCTGGCTGTTGCGGTGCTGCTTGCTGGTTCTGGTTGCCTGGTGGGTTCGACATTGCGTTTACGTGTGCATTACACCTGTGTTCTGCCTGCTGCCCAGTGGTTCCTCGCTTGTCCTGCGCTGATGCGTTGTTTCTCTATTGTGCTGCAGCTTGTGGAAATGTTTAGTGTTTTCTTTCCCCTTATTATTTTTTTTCCTCTTTTGGTTTTGTCAATGTTTGTTGATTTTTTTTTCCTCTCACTCTCTCTCTTCCAGAGACATTCCCAGTGCCTGTATCGCGCTGTTCCAGGCAGTTGCGGGACACTCCGAGGCACTTTGAGGCTCCACGCGGCCTTCGCGCTCTCACACGCCTCTCCTGGGCATTTTTGCTGGGCCTTGACTCTTGTGCGCATGCACGCTTGACACGCCCGGGCCTAATCGCACTCACGCGTGCAGGCGTTGTTTCGGGCCTACTCCTGCTCGCCTCTCTGCTCCACTGGTGTCCCTACGCGGCACGAGGCACTGGCTGCTCACCGGTGAGATCGTGGATGTCGTCGGACCTCTGGGCGCAGCTCGGTCCTCACGATGGACAATTTTCGCGGCACAGGTCCTCCTTGTTCGCTCCTGCGGCGCTCCGCTGCACTTGGTGCCTTGTCGGACGGCGGCTCGACAGGTGACGTCGCTGTCCGTGTCCACCACTCGTCGCCAGTGTAAAGGGGTCAGTAAGTGCAACTATATATTAATGAGTAAATAAATGGGACACATGCACACACGGTGGAGGGTTGGTCTGACCGGAAGTCCCGAGCGACCTCAACCATTTATTTATAGCCTTCTGGCCACACCTGGCCAGAAGGTGCTACATTTTGCATACATAGTTCCGGCCGAGGCCGGAGCTACCAACAACTAGAGCGCTACAAATTGCATGTCTTCGGCTGCTTTGCCATTATAGTTCCTAGAGTTGTGCCCCGCTATATTAAGAAGGAAATCTAGAGGCATGAAATATTATGACTAGAATATTGAGGCCGAAATATCAAAAGGTAAGTAATTTGTTTTTATATATCTAGCTCGCCATATGTGTAACTTGATAATGTATATCATCATCATTGATGTGATGTGGTGGTGGTATATACACACAAAGGTGTGGAGTAAAGAATAGTAAAGCTATGCTAGTTATTTATGTATTTTCCTTTCTGTAGTTTGTCCCTCGATATTCTGTCTACGAAATTCGAATACAAAGATATACCTATGCTCGATATTCCATTTATGATATTTAGAACCAAAAAAAGAAGCAGGATTGCAAAAACAACTCATTCTGCTCCAAGGAGATACAGCTGCGGCTCCTCCGCTATGGCAGAGGAGCATTGCCCCACTAAAACCAACAGGAAAGGTAAAGTAAATCTATAATTAACACTCACTATATGTTTCCTTTCCTGCTTAGTGTTGGGAGCGGGGCCTGAGAGTGACAGGTGCTGAGGGGAGTGGTAGTCAGGATGTGACATAATCTTCTGATTAATTTAGCTTGATTTTTGAGGATTTTCGTTTGATTTGGGGATTTGTAATTGTTGTCGTTGACTAGGACCTGAAGGTTGGTTGGTTTTCAGTCTCTCGGTGAGTTGTGTACCGATAGCCTGCCTAAGGTGGCCAGGCCAGGTCCTCTTCAGGGATATATTGAAGAATACATTAAGGTCTGGACTATCAGCCTTATTCATCAAGCCGAAATCGGCTCGCAAAGGGTCAGATTCTGAGAATCTGGCCCTTTGCGAGCGCTATTTTTGCATTTGGGATTCATCATCCCAAATGCAAAAATCGGTAATTGCTAATTCGCTAAATTGCAAGGAATTACATTTAAGGAATCTCTATTTGAGATTCCTTAAATGCAATTCATCAACCATTTTTAAATTGCTAATTAGCAATTTCGGGCCGCTATTTACCGAGAGGTCAGACCTCTTGGTAAATAGCAAAAACTTAGAAAAATGCTTTTAAAAGCATTTTTCAAAGTTGCATGTTGCACACACACATGTCCTTTGGACATGTGTGTGCGCAACACCTGTTTCAATTTGCATTTAAGGGGTGCTACAGGGTGTCCTTTGGACACCCCTGGCACCCTTTAAATCGCTATCTTATTTGCGAGTAGCAAATTGCTAATCGCAAATAAGGAATACTCCCCATTCATTCCTATGGGCCTTTTGGCCCATAGGAATGAATGGGGAGTTTTTGGCCCATAGGAATGAATGGGGAGTTATTCCTTATTTGCGATTAGCAATTTGCTACTCGCAAATAAGGATTGTGTAGGAATCGCTATTTATTTAGCATTTCCTACATGAATCCCGTTTTGCAAGTCCTTAATAGCGATTCCTTATGAATCGCTATTAGGGGCTCGCAAAACGGGAGATTGATGAATCAGGCTGCATATATTTTAAGTATTTCCAGCTTTGGGAAAAAGAGGTTCATTATTCTGGCTGACTGGCGCACTGATCGTGTATGCTGTGATGCTGTGTATGCTGTGTTTTTCCTACTAACATTTTCTGAGCTGTGAACAGAGAAACAGAGGTGAGTTGATGAGGGGGGAATAGGGGCATAGGTTATGCGGTGTGCATTATTTTCAATGATCTCTCACTAAATTACTTATTCCTATTCAAAATATAACAATTACTCCACACAAAGGTCTGTTGCAGCTCAGGGCCTCCACTGCACAGATTTCATCATTAGTGAGTACATGGAGATTATTGAATGTTTGTCTTGATTGATTAATGATTTTTTGATGTAGTTGGCTTCCTACACACAATGTAGATTAGCCTCCATGTCGTTTCAAACTGTTGTACAGTGGGAACAGTGTAACCAATAGAAAGAAATGCCATTCAGTCACACACCAAGTGAGTCATTGATTCATATCATCCTTCCTTCCCTGAGTGGCTTTTCTTGCAAAAATGCAAATAATCTCAGATATAAGAATTGTGCACCCACATGTGGCACAAATTGCATCTTGCGTGGCAAAGCACTTGATTGTATCAGAGCTGGGTAAACATCCTGGGGAAATGCACAGCATACAAGTTGGCATCGTAATATGTATTAATTTCGAGATTCCCCTGGGACAATGCTGACAAAGGGCCACAGCCAGAAGGGTAATTGTTATTACTGAGTTGGACAAAGGTATTGGGTGTGACGGAAAATGCAGCATCGAGAGGGAAGGCTTGCAGTGGCACATATATTTCCTATATAGTATTGCGCCTAAGGGATGAGAGAATTGCATTCATTTAGTAAGAAGTTACGCTGTTAGATCGTATTCGTTACTGGTAATTTTATGAGTTAGCCACTATGATAACTTAGGGAGGGTGGCTGCTGGCTGCAAAGATCTCTTCGGAACTTCTAGCCCACAGGCATGGATTAATACACGACCAACTCATTCCTTTATCATTCTGTATGTATTAAAAAGAGAATCAATAAATTGAACATTACCAAAAATCATCCTCTTCATGTCAAGATATGGTTAATTCAGTTTATATTGTACACCACATAAATAGCTATTCTATTGATGCAATGGTCATAACATATTAAAATATTACTTCGGATTTTGAAAAAAACAATGAGAAAAACAGTATGCTAGGCACAGATAAGAAACACTACAGGCTTCACAAACACAAACAGGTATGTGTTAGAAATGCTGGTCTCTAGTTTGCAGTGGTATGCACTCTGTCAATTTAGGAACCCTACCCTCTAGTCAGGATAAAGGAGTTACACACTCCAAATAACCCCTGCTCACCCTCTTGGCAGCTTGGCACGAGCAGTCAGGCTTATCTCATAGGCAATCTGTTAAGCATTTGTATATAACACATGCAGTAGCACAGTGAAAACGCTAGAAATGAACACCACACCAGTTTAGTAAAATAACCAATCATAATCTTAACGAAACAAGACCAAAAAGACAAAAATCCAACATACATAACTCAAGATATAATTTTTAAAATGTTTAAGCAATTCTGTCCATAGAAATCTATGGATGCATTGATTTTAGCGCAAAGTACAGTTAATGCATCAAAACCCAAGATGAAAAACAGCTGCAAAGAAGCAAAGCATCAGAAAACACATTGATGCGTCAGTTCTTGAGTCCCGGGTGTTGGAACTGGGTAGCCTGGCCTAGGGCAAGACTAGCATATCAGAGGCACAGTGTAAAGGTTGCAAACCACCCAAAAGTAATTCCACGCAATAGCACTCAAAAAGAAAACACTACACCAAAAATGTGTGAAAATACGTACTGCTTTATATAAAAATAATATACTCTCTGTTCTCAAAATAAATATATATAACTTAGAACATTGCAGGTCACTTTTGCATCAGCACTTTTATCTCCTAAACTGTTAAGCAATTAATCAATTAACTTGTCAGTACTCTCACACTTTTTACTCTAGGATTCACAGTTCATTACTTTATAAACACTCAGGTGAAATGTTACTCTGCTAAAACCTTAGGAGAGAAAACTACCACTCAATTTAAGTACATGCAGATTTCATGAAATTAATAGGGTACTTTTCAGCAGTGTTACTTGTCATAAGAATTCCCCATCAGTAGTATTCTCTCATTACATCCAGATCACATATAAACAGTAGCTCCACTTTCAGGGATATTTACTTCTTTTACTTGTTATTAAACACAGTACAGCTAATAAGTTCACCACATTGGCCAGATCTGGTTTCCTTATGCTATTCCCCAACCTGAGTTTAGCAGGGATTGACTGACCAGTATCTAATTTACTCCTTTGTAGGCACTAGCGCCACTCCCCCTGCATTTCCACTCCTTACTTGTTTCCACCGCGTGGTTGTGTTCTTCTCTGTGTTCAGCAGCAAGATGAACAAAAAGGGGGGGGGGGGGGCTGAGCACACCACCGAGGCGGTCAATCACTTAATTGGGGCGAAGGCTCCCTTGAAGCTCCCCTGCTCTCTCCTCACTCGGGCCAGCTCCTCTGCTGGGCGCTCGAGCGGAGAACAGGGCCGATTTCCTACTGCCCCCAACAACAGCCGAGTCTCTCAACTCCCTCTCCCTACTCGGCCAGCTCCTCTGCGTGGCGCGCGAGCAGGGGAGCAGGGAGACACTCACTCTGGCCGCAGCCGGCTCCACACGTTGCTCGGCGAGTCACTGCTCCCGCGGGCATGCGCTGAAGCGCTCGCCCGGATGCTTCTCCTCACGACGATCGGCGGGGCACTGATCTCCTCGTCATGCGCGGAAGCGCTCGCACCCGCCCTCAGGAAGGAAAACGCTACTCACGGACCTGCCCGACCCTAGGTCCTTCCTGAAGAGACGATGAACCTGCTTTGGGCATGCGCGAAGGCGCCTTTTTGCAGCGTCTCGCTCTGGCTCTTCCCTGACAGCCGGGTCACTTCCCAACAACGTAATTACAGCGCGGAAGGCGCCCCCAGGGTCCCAATCACGGCAGAAGCGCTCAGGACTCCTCAGATGGGATGGGACTTTCCTTCACACTTCACCACCTTAGCGTTCAGAGGGGGATCGGCTCACTAGCAGTCCTGCCACAGGTAAGGGGTGTACAGCGCTACCCAGGCCACCAGCTTTCTTCCTATCCTCAGAAGGGAGGAGGGAATCAAGGGGGGGCTTCCTCAGTAGACAGTCACTGTGCACTTTTAAGGCACTGGAACCCCAGCCCACCTTACTGGACGGATGACAGGTTCAGGAGTCTTCTTTAGTTCCGATCCTCCCACTGGGCAGAGGACTGCGCACCGCAGCACTGCAGTCTCCTTCTCCTTGGACTTCCCCTGTATAGTTTGGACAAGGGGCAAGCTAGGCGCCCAGGGTCTCCAGTAACCCTTCACAGCGGGGTCAGGTCAAGTAACCCAAAAGGGGATAATGAGGTGACAACCCAAGGCAGCTTCCCTATCTAGGAGGTCAACCCTATGTCTAACCTCTCCCACCCTTGGCTACAGCCTGTCCTCCAGCTGACTTCCACAGGTAGACAAAATGGCTGCCCCGCATTCCGCCTTATATAGGCTGCCCTTCAGTGGTCCAGAATGGACCAGAAGGTTCTGGAATGCCCTATGTTAGGCTATGGCCAAGTTCTGTTTGTGACAGTTGGGGCAGTTGGTGGCCACCATTTTAGGTGGTGTCAACTTTCCTGTCAGAACAGGCCTCTGGGCCTGAGGTAAAAGATTATGAGGGGGAGAAAGAACACCTATCCCCCTGGCCAACACCTACAAAAAGTCAGTAGACACAAAAATTAATAAGGGTATGAGGGGCAAAAAGGGGACAAAATAAATAAAAATTAGGAGGGACTTCGCCAAAAAGCCAGACAGGTCTAACACGCGTTCCCCCCAGCTGAAAGTGGGGAGAACTACCCAACCCCTTGGGAGTCCTCATCACTAAGGCGGAAATACCTGGAGAGACCGTCTGCATTGGCGTGGTCCACTCCAGGCCGATGTTCCACCCGGAAGTCCATTCCCTGTAGGGAGATGGACCACCTCAACAACTTGGGATTTTCCCCCTTCATCTGCATCAGCCAACGAAGGGGTCGGTGGTCAGTCTGAACCAGGAAGTGCGAGCCAAAGAGGTATGGCCGCAGCTTCTTCAGAGCTCACACCACCGCAAAAGCTTCCCTCTCAATGGCACTCCACTTCTGTTCCCGGGGAAGCAGTCTCCTGGATAAGAAGACTACGGGTTGATCCAGGCCCTCTTCATTCAGTTGCGATAACACTGCCCCAATGCCATGTTCTGATGCATCTGTTTGGACAATGAACTCCTTGGAGAAGTCTGGGGCCCTCAGGACCGGTGCCGCACACATTGCCTGTTTCAACTTTTCAAAGGCTTGCTGACAAGCCTTTGTCCAAACTACCCGTCGAGGTTGTTTCTTGGAGGTGAGCTCTGTGAGGGGCGCTACAATAGTGCCATACCCCTTCACAAAGCGACGGTAGTAGCCTGTGAGGCCCAGGAAAGCTCGGACCTCAGTCTGTGTCTTGGGGGGTTCCCAGGCCATGATTGCCTCAATCTTCGCCTGCAGGGGCTGCACAGTCCCCCTACCCACCAAGTGTCCAAGGTACACAACCGACCCCTGCCCAATCTGGCATTTGCTGGATTTGATGGTCAATCCAGCTTGTCTCAGGGCCTGGAGAACGGCCTGCAAATGCTGCAGATGGTCCTCCCAGCTGCTACTGAAGACAGCAATGTCATCCAGGTAAGCAGCATAGAAACTCTCCAATCCAGAGAGGACCTGGTTCACCAGCCGCTGAAATGTGGCAGGGGCGTTCTTGAGCCCAAAGGGCATCACACAGAACTGGTAGTGTCCCTCAGGCGTGGAGAAGGCTGACCTTTCCCTTGCTCCATCTGTCAAGGAGATCTGCCAGTACCCTGAAGTGAGGTCAAAGGTACTCAGATATTGGGCAGCTCCTAGCCGGTCAATCAATTCATCCGCCCTAGGGATCGGATGAGCATCAGTCTTGGTTACTGAATTCAGTCCTCGGTAATCCACACAGAACCTTAGTTCGGGTGTGGTGCCTGGTGGTGCGGCTTTTGGCACGAGCACCACCAGACTGGACCAAGGGCTGTTGGAAGGTTCAATTACTCCCAGCTCTAGCATCTTGGCAACTTCTCCATGGATGCTAGCCTTCACCTTGTCAGACAGCCGGTAGGTCTTGGACTTCACTGGTGGGCTGTCTCCTGTGTCCACATCCTGGGTACACAGGTGGGTCCTTCCCGGGACAAGGGAGAACAACGAAGAGTACTGCTCCAGGATCTGGCGGCAGTCCTCCCGTTGCTCAGGAGTTAGAGTAGGAGAGAGAATCACTCCCTCCACTGACCCATCCTTCTCTTGGGACGAAAAGAGATCTGGGAGAGGTTCGCTTTCCGCTTCCTCTTCCCCGTCAGTCACCATCATCAACATGACTTCGGGCCTCTCATGGTGGGGCTTGAGTCGGTTGGCATGCAGCACCCGTAGGGGCTGTCGAGGGGTCTTAAGGTCCACCAGGTATGTGGCCTTACCCTTCTTCTCCAACACCTCAAAGGGGCCTGTCCAGCGATCCTGGAGGGCGCTAAGCTCTCCAGGCTCCATCACCCACACTTTCTGTCCAGGCTCCAATTCCACCTGGTGAGCATTGTGGTCATACCACTCCTTCATGACTGCCTGGCTGGCCTCCAAGTTGTCAGAAGCTTGCTTCCACAACTTCGCCATTTGGCTCCTGAAGGCCAGCATGTAGCTCACCACATCCTGGGGGGGTTTCCTGGGAGACTTCTCCCAACCATCCTTCACCAGGCTGAGAGGACCGCCTACAGGGTGCCCATACAGAAGCTCAAAGGGGCTGAAGCCCACTCCCTTCTGGGGCACTTCCCTGTAGGAAAAGAGTAAACAGGGTAGGAGGACATCCCATTTCCTCCGCAGGCTCTCGGGCAGACTTCTGATCATACCCTTCAAGGTCTTATTAAACCTCTCAACCAGTCCATTCGACTGGGGGTGATAGGGAGTGGTGAACCGGTAGGTCACTCCACACTCCTTCCACATTGCCCGCATATACGCTGACATGAAGTTGGTCCCCCTGTCAGACACAACTTCCTTGGGAAATCCCACTCGGGTAAAGATTCCCATTAGGGCTCTTGCCACTACAGGTGCAGTGACTGTCCTCAGAGGTATTGCCTCTGGGTACCGTGTGGCATGATCCACCAGAACCAGGATAAACCTGTGACCAGCTGTTCTTGGTGGATCCAAAGGCCCTACAATGTCGATGCCCACCCTCTCAAAGGGTGTGCTAATGACTGGAAGTGGTTCCAGGGGAGCCTTTAGCTTCACCCCTGTTTTCCCACTGGCCTGGCAGGTTACACATGTCCTACAGTATGTGTTGGACGCCACTTTCATCTGAGGCCAGTAAAAGTGGAGGACAAGCCGTGCAAAGGTCTTGTCCTGGCCTAAGTGTCCTGCCAGGGGTATGGCATGAGCCAATTCCAAAAGGAAGGCTCGGTACTGTTGCGGGACTACCAAGGCCCTCGATGAACCAGGCGAGGGTACCTTGGGTTCACTGTAGAGGAGTCCATCCTCCCAGTAAATATGGTAATGTCCCGTAACATCACCTGCTGCTTGGGCTTCAGCCTGTCGCCTCAGTCCCTCAAGGGTGGGGCACTCCCTCTGCCCCTTACAGAATTCCTCTCTGGTAGGACCCCCCTCCACATGCCACTCCGCAGGGATGGGTAAATCCTCCAGAGAGTCTACTTCCCCCTCCACGGACTCCTGGTCCACCACCGCAGGTGGCCGATCTGTCTCATGGGGTGTGGAAGCCGGAGCAGGCTTTCTCTGTCTCCGGGTCTGTCCCTTCTTAGCAGCAGGTTGGGCCATTGTTCCAGGCTCCAACCCAGGCGAACTCCCTCTCCGGGCAGTCGCAGACCGTGTGCTGACACAGGCCCAGTCAGGTGTACCCAGCATCGCAGAATGTGTCCGGTATTCCACCTCTCTCCAAGTGTTGTGTTCCATGTCATTCCCCAACAGACAATCGACTGGCACGGCAGGGCTTACGGCAACTCAAAGTGAACCTGCAACCCCCTCCCACTCAAAGGGAACCTCAGCCACTGGATAGTGGCCCATTCTACCGTCAGCCATCGCGGTGGGGTGGAGTACATTAGGAACAACCTGCTCTGGGGACACCAGCTGACTTCTCACCATAGTCATACTGGCTCCTGTATCCCTCAGAGCCTCCCCTCTCTGGCCATTGATGGTAACCCATTGCCCATACTTTGTGGTATTTGGGGGCACCTGGATCTTTGGCACCATCTCCCGCTCTCCCAGGGACACTAAGGTGACACCCGCCCACTCATCCCCCTTATCTAAGGGCAACTCCTCCCCGAGCGCTACACTAGCTACTCCCGGTGACTTTCCTCCGGTGGGAGGGGGTGGTCTCTTTGGGCATCTGACATCCCCCTTATAATGTCCAACGCCACCGCATTCAAAACAGTGGAGAACCCTGGGCTGCTGGCTTTGGCCAGGATTAGGGTTTCGGGGCGGGTTTGCCCTAGGGGTGAAACCTGCTCCCTTCCCTTGGAAGTTATTTTGGGGACCTTTAGAGAACTCTTTCTTTTTCTCCCCCCTCCTTCTTCTGGGGGGCGCCCTGTCCGGCTTTTTGAGATTCCCCTCCAGTCCCCCTGGAGGACACCCGGGTACTTGCCCAGATGTCCGCCTCCTCTGCAAGCTTCCGGGGATTGGTCAGCTTGCTGTCCACCAGGTGTTGGCGCAGCTCAGGAAAACATTTCTCGAGGAGGTGTTCTCTCAAAAATAGATCGTACAGCCCCTCATAGTCTTTTACCTCACTACCCTTGACCCAACCCTCTAAGGCCTTTCTGGCGTAGTCAAGGAAGTCCACCCAGTTCTGAGTGCTCAACTTGTGGCTCCCCCTGAACTTCTGTCGGTACTTTTCTGGGGTGAGCCCGAACTTTCTTAACAACGCCAGCTTCATGGTGGGGTAGTTTGTCTGTTCCTCTGGATCCAGGGCCAGCAAGGTGTCCCGACCAGCAGGAGGCATGTACTTGTACAAACTACCCCCCCAGTGCTTCTCCTGCACTCCATGAACCCTCAGAGAAACCTCATAAGCGGCCAGCCACTTAGCTACATCGTCCCCCTGACTGAAGCTCGCTATCAGGTCCTTTGGTATATAGGGTTTGGTCTCCCTGGCTGACTCCTTTGGTTCGCTGCCACCATTCCTACTAGGAGAGGTCCCCCGTCGCAGACTTTGGAGCTCCAGTTCCTTCAGTCTAAACTCGTGGGCCATCCTCCTCTCCTCTTTCTCCTGCTCCAACTTAGCCAACTCCCACCTTAACTGTCTTTTCTCCCTCCTATCGGTGAGCTCGGCTTCCGTTAGGCTTCCCCCAGAGATGCTACTGCCCTTTCTGGAGTAGGACACTGGTCCGGTGAGTAAGTTTTCCCCCTCATGGCGGAATAACTCTTCTACTTCCCCCACCGTGTCCTGGTCGACCTCTTCATCCTCCTCCTTCTTTCCTTGGTGTGCCTCCACCCAGGCCCTAAGACTGGTCTGGAGCTCCCCCTTCCTGGCACCATGTTTGAAAAATACCCCCATTTGTTGGCAGAACATTTTCAATTGTGACACGGAATAGACTTCCAGGTTTTCCACAGCGAACTCCATTGTGAGTCAGGCAAACCTAGATACACACCAGAAATTTCAGAGTGGCAAGGGCAACCTAAAGCCAACTCCACCCACCACCAGGAATAAATTTGGAAAAAACAAAAAGGCTAATTGGGAGGGCCGCAAGGAGAAAACTCCTGGTGTAGGTTTGGTGTATTACGTCAAATTACTAGTGAGTAGCTGCAACCAAGTCAGTATCCCACCGCTAGGCACCAATATGTTGGAACTGGGTAGCCTGGCCTAGGGCAAGACTAGCATATCAGAGGCACAGTGTAAAGGTTGCAAACCACCCAAAAGTAATTCCACGCAATAGCACTCAAAAAGAAAACACTACACCAAAAATGTGTGAAAATACTTACTGCTTTATATAAAAATAATATACTCTCTGTTCTCAAAATAAATATATATAACTTAGAACATTGCAGGTCACTTTTGCATCAGCACTTTTATCTCCTAAACTGTTAAGCAATTAATCAATTAACTTGTCAGCACTCTCACACTTTTTACTATAGGATTCACAGTTCATTACTTTATAAACACTCAGGTGAAATGTTACTCTGCTAAAACCTTAGGAGAGAAAACTACCACTCAATTTAAGTACATGCAGATTTCATGAAATTAATAGGGTACTTTTCAGCAGTGTTACTTGTCATAAGAATTCCCCATCAGTAGTATTCTCTCATTACATCCAGATCACATATAAACAGTAGCTCCACTTTCAGGGATATTTACTTCTTTTACTTGTTATTAAACACAGTACAGCTAATAAGTTCACCACATTGGCCAGATCTGGTTTCCTTATGCTATTCCCCAACCTGAGTTTAGCAGGGATTGACTGACCAGTATCTAATTTACTCTGTAGGCACTAGCGCCACTCCCCCTGCATTTCCACTCCTTACTTGTTTCCACCGCGTGGTTGTGTTCTTCTCTGTGTTCAGCAGCAAGATGAACAAAAAGGGGGGGGGGGGCTGAGCACACCACCGAGGCGGTCAATCACTTAATTGGGGCGAAGGCTCCCTTGAAGCTCCCCTGCTCTCTCCTCACTCGGGCCAGCTCCTCTGCTGGGCGCTCGAGCGGAGAACAGGGCCGATTTCCTACTGCCCCCAACAACAGCCGAGTCTCTCAACTCCCTCTCCCTACTCGGCCAGCTCCTCTGCGTGGCGCGCGAGCAGGGGAGCAGGGAGACACTCACTCTGGCCGCAGCCGGCTCCACACGTTGCTCGGCGAGTCACTGCTCCCGCGGGCATGCGCTGAAGCGCTCGCCCGGATGCTTCTCCTCACGACGATCAGCGGGGCACTGATCTCCTCGTCATGCGCGGAAGCGCTCGCACCCGCCCTCAGGAAGGAAAACGCTACTCACGGACCTGCCCGACCCTAGGTCCTTCCTGAAGAGACGATGAACCTGCTTTGGGCATGCGCGAAGGCGCCTTTTTGCAGCGTCTCGCTCTGGCTCTTCCCTGACAGCCGGGTCACTTCCCAACAACGTAATTACAGCGCGGAAGGCGCCCCCAGGGTCCCAATCACGGCAGAAGCGCTCAGGACTCCTCAGATGGGATGGGACTTTCCTTCACACTTCACCACCTTAGCGTTCAGAGGGGGATCGGCTCACTAGCAGTCCTGCCACAGGTAAGGGGTGTACAGCGCTACCCAGGCCACCAGCTTTCTTCCTATCCTCAGAAGGGAGGAGGGAATCAAGGGGGGGCTTCCTCAGTAGACAGTCACTGTGCACTTTTAAGGCACTGGAACCCCAGCCCACCTTACTGGACGGATGACAGGTTCAGGAGTCTTCTTTAGTTCCGATCCTCCCACTGGGCAGAGGACTGCGCACCGCAGCACTGCAGTCTCCTTCTCCTTGGACTTCCCCTGTATAGTTTGGACAAGGGGCAAGCTAGGCGCCCAGGGTCTCCAGTAACCCTTCACAGCGGGGTCAGGTCAAGTAACCCAAAAGGGGATAATGAGGTGACAACCCAAGGCAGCTTCCCTATCTAGGAGGTCAACCCTATGTCTAACCTCTCCCACCCTTGGCTACAGCCTGTCCTCCAGCTGACTTCCACAGGTAGACAAAATGGCTGCCCCGCATTCCGCCTTATATAGGCTGCCCTTCAGTGGTCCAGAATGGACCAGAAGGTTCTGGAATGCCCTATGTTAGGCTATGGCCAAGTTCTGTTTGTGACAGTTGGGGCAGTTGGTGGCCACCATTTTAGGTGGTGTCAACTTTCCTGTCAGAACAGGCCTCTGGGCCTGAGGTAAAAGATTATGAGGGGGAGAAAGAACACCTATCCCCCTGGCCAACACCTACAAAAAGTCAGTAGACACAAAAATTAATAAGGGTATGAGGGGCAAAAAGGGGACAAAATAAATAAAAATTTGGAGGGACTTCGCCAAAAAGCCAGACAGGTCTAACACCGGGGAAATGGAGTCGTCAGTTCTGCTGCACGCAGGAGAAGTGTTGTGTCGATTCCTTACTGCAAGGAGAACTGATGAGTCGCTTTCCAGAGGCAACTCCTTTCTGTGGGGCCATAGATTGGAAACTTGGTTCACAGATTGAATGCATGGAAATCTGTGTGCACTGGGGTTGATGCAGCAGTGTAGAAACACGGGCTGAGTCCAGTCTTGCAGCTGCGGACCGGGGACAAGTCGATTCCTTCCGCCACACAGAAGGGCCTGTATTGGAGTCGGAGCAGGGTCTCAGTTATCAGAGACACGGTGCTCTGGACTCGGGTTGCAGCGCATCTTCTGGCCACAAACAGGTGCTGCATTGATCTTTCCACTGCACCGCTGTGATGCGTTAGTCTTTCAACTGTCCAGCAAGCCACACTTGGGCTGCGACAGAACTTCTGGCCACAAACAGGTGCAGCATCCATTTTTCAGCCGCACCACAGCGATGCATTTGTCTTTCAACCGCCTAGCAAGCTTGCAGCTGGAAAACAGTGCTGGACAGGCGATGCATGGCATTTGAGTCTTTAAAGCAGCCAAACCACATCCAAAGGCCCAGAGCTGGCATTGGCACCACTTGATAGGTCAGAACTGGCAGCAGGGCATTTCAAGGGGGCTGCAGATGAAGTCTTAATGGCCCTGAGACGTCTTAACTGAAGGCAAGCACACACACCATCAGGAATTCTTCTAAAACAAGCTACGAAAGCAACGTCAGGTCCTTGTCCTCTCCAAGAAGCAGCTACTGCAGGCCAACCCAGTTAACACAGCAAAGGAGCAGTATTCCTCCTAACAGCTCTCCAGCTCTTCCTCTTGTCAGAGTCTGGGGTTACTGTCCAATACTGACACCCCTTTTGGCCTTTTAAGTAGGCATACTTCAAAGGGCAGTCTGTGTAATGCACAGATCCTGCCCTGCCCTGTTTGCCTCCAGACACACTACAGGGGTTGGAGACAGCAGTTTGAGAGGCCAGGCACAGGCCCATTTAGGTGTCAGTGACAACTCCTCCCACCACTCTAGCTCAGGAAATTCCATCAGCTTGGTGATGGGCCATCAGGTTATGTGGACAAACCTCAGGTCCCTTTGTAGGACTGTCTAGAGTGAATGCACAAATAACCCAAATATCAGTAATGGATTTCACAGGCATGCAGAGGCACAGGATGTTTAAGCAAGAAAATACAACTTTCTGAAAGTGGCATTTTCAAACACACATTTTAAAAAACACCTTCACAGAAAGATGTGTCTTTAAATCCTGAGTTCAGAGACACCAAACTCCAAATCTCTATCTCTTCCCAATTGAAAGTTACAATTGGAAAGTGTTCCAAGGCAGCTCAAATGATAACATATTATTGAGAAAGGCCTTTCAATAGTAAAAAATGAAATTAGCAGCATTTCACTATCAAGACATGTAAAACACACCAATACATGTCCTACCTTTCACATACACTGCACGCTGCCCATAGGGCTACCTTGGTTCTAATTTAGGGGTGCCTTACATATAATAAATGGGAAGGTTAAGGGCCTGGCAAGTAGGTGCACTTGCCAGGTCTAGTTGGTGTGTATGGTTACTGGCAATTTTGTCAGTGTATACCAAAATGAGAAAGGAAATTACTTTCTAGAGTCCCCTCACTCACCGGGGTTTCCCCACGGTGACATGCTTCATCATTGGGGCCATCCCAGTTCTCTACGAAAAGGGGCGTGCTGCGACTAGCGAACTACGCAGGAGCACTATTTTGTGAAACGACTATGTGTGGTGTAAAGTGTTGTGGTGGTGGAGTGGGTGTGTGATTAAAAATACCGTGCTAGTGGGCCTCAACAATTTATTCTGCTCCTAGTTTGGTATGTTAAAATGGGGTAACACTGTGTTCTAACCTTAAATTTGGGCTAGATCAGTGTTCTGTGGTCGACATGTTTCAAGCTCCCCAAGCTTTTCATCAGGACCATACAGGGTCCAGCCCTGTATTTTCCACTCCTTTATTTAAATAAATAGGTTTCGTATTTCTGTAAAATACTGGTTTTGAAAGCCTGCACGCACCGATATGGTGCACAAGGCACACTCACGCCCTAGACAAAGTGAGCTACATGTGTGATCCCCTTGCTCTTTAGGGGGATGTTTGCCACTAACCAAGTGTCATTCTCTTTTACAGAAATACGAATAGGATACAAATCGTATGTATTCAAACGCATGTTTAACTATTAACAGCGCATAGTACAACAAATAAATAATTTTGAAACCTATTTATTTAAATAAAGGAGTGGAAAATACAGGGCTGTACCCTGTATGGTCCTGATGAAAAGCTTGGGGAGCTTGAAACATGTCGACCACAGAACACTGATCTAGCCCAAATTTAAGGTTAGAACACAGTGTTACCCCATTTTAACATACCAAACTAGGAGCAGAATAAATTGTTGAGACCCACTAGCACGGTATTTTTAATCACACACCCACTCCACCACCACAACACTTTACACCACACATAGTCGTTTCACAAAATAGTTCTCCGGCGTAGTTCGCTAGTCGCAGCACGCCCCTTTTTGTAGAGAACTGGGATGGCCCCAATGATGAAGCATGTCACCGTGGGGAAACCCCGGTGAGTGAGGGGACTCTAGAAAGACATTTTTCTTTCTCATTTTGGTATACACTGACAAAATTGCCAGTAACCATACACACCAACTAGGTCTCTGAACCCTTCAAAGTGGGTTCCTGATTTTCTGATACTGACTGGAGGCCAACCTAGTCTGGTTTAACCTCCTTCTCCCCCCTATTCCTTGTTTGCACTTGCCAGGTCGACATGGTAGTTTAAAACTGCACTTGCAGAAACTGCAGTGGCAGGTCTGAGACATGTTTGCAAGGCTACTCATGCGGTTGGCACAATCCGTGCTGTAGCCTGACTAGTAGCATTTGATTTACAGGCCTGGGCACACACACTGCGATTTACTAGGAACTTACCAGTAAATCAAATATGTCAATCTTGGATAACCAATCATAATCACAATTTTCACAGGAAGCACTTGATCTTTAGCACTGATCAGCAGTGGTAAAGTGCCCAGAGTTCAAACACCAGCAAAAATAATGCCCAGCATACAGTCAAAACTACAGGAGGTAGAGGTAAAAAGACAGGGGAAACCACACCAAGGATGCCAGGTCTAGCAGTACTGTTGCTTACTCAGATACCGGTATAGTCACACTAATGTGAATAGATAGAATTATCAAATTATAATTTATTTTTGCAGTACATAGATTAGAAGTATATTATGGGACCTCACATAAATTGATTTAGTTATATAGAATTGTTCGGTTCTCGAGTAAATATGTGGTATTGAGGTAGCTGTATTACTTTCTTGCTTCCTGGAAACCTTTATTAGAAACACAGCTACTGCAGTATTGCTCCAAATATTGAACAAAGGTGAAATACAAACATGATATACACCATTTAAAACTGTCAAAACATTTCTTTAGAGTTTAGCCAATTGGAATATTGCTGTAGTTTTCTAGTTGGCCTACGCAAATGCTATATCATTTATAAAAGCCTGTCACAATCTGCGTTGAATTCCACCAACCCAACAGTTTACTTCAAGAAAGCAGGCGTTCCTCAGTTTCCATGACAGAATATCGATAACAACAATATCTAATGACAAGAATATGGTATCAAAAACATTGTCTACAAATATTACGTTTACATTTTCTGTAAACGAATAAAATATTGTGCCCAAAAAATTGTGGAAAAGAATATCATCTCAAAGGTATAAATATTGAATACTTTTTATATATAATCCTACAGCAACACAGTTAAGTTATTGAAAATATTAAACTAATGAATAATAATATAATAAAAAATATAACATTCTAATAAGTAATAATATAAATGTATGTATAATCACATTTATATATAGGCAGGGTTGGAAGCTCTTCTGCTTGGAGAGTTTTTTGTGGATTATATATATTACCTATGGCGGGCGCCAGTAGGTAGTTATAGTTAGGACCTTGATTCTATTCAGAAGGCGTTTTTTCTTTTGCCAAAAACTTTGGCGCAGTTTTATGAATTTTTGTGAAATTTTGAAAACTAATTGGGTGCTCCAGTTAGCTCCTGTCTTCGGGTGATTTGTTAAGCGGAGGTCGAAAAAAAGGGGGGTCCAAAAACGCATTTTCTCCATGTTCATTTTCATAGGACATACAGCCCAAACTGCTGAACGGAATTACACCAAATTTGGCAGAGAGGTAACTCTTGGTCCAGAGTGCACTCTTTGCTTTAAAGGATGTAAATCCATTCAGTAGTTTCTGAGAAATTCATATATAAAAAAATTTAGTATCTGGTGACTGTGGTAGATCTGCCAACCCTCCTGATCACAAGCCTGACTCTGATTGACTGCCCACACTTCAAACTTGTAAGTGTTGGCAGCCATCTTGTGACTTGGTTTAACTGAGTCACAAGAAAAACTGTTAAAAAACAAGAAATGGGGGCAGGGTATAAACACCCTGACCCTTAGGCCTACTCAGGGGGTCTGATAGTAACCCGAGGGCCCAAAAAAACATTTTTGTAAAAAATAATATTAGCTGCATTCCTGTATGGTACGCAAATTCTGCCAAAAAAACAAAGCATGGTTCACCGAGCTTCATTTAATTATGCCCTCTGGTGAGCCAGGTCCCGGGGCAATGCTCAGTTATGATGTGGAGACCCATTGGGGCCCCCACAGACCCGGGGACTGCCATTTCCCAGGTTTATGCTAATGGCATACGGGGGTCACACAGCCCCCGCTACCTGGGCGACCATCACCACCCCAGGGATTTTATGGGCAAAGAGCATGGGGGCTCCTATTCCAGAGACCACCACCTCCCAGAGGCATTGAATATTTATGGGTGGGAGGGCCTCATGGGCCCCCAAAGCCCTCGGGACCACCACCTCTCTGGGGCTTTAGTCTTTAAATGCAAGGACCTTGGATCCCCCAAAGCCCTGGGGGACCGTTATCTCCCTTAGGGTTCATTTTTTAAATTTAAATAAGCCTCCTCACACTGCCCTGGGGATCACCACCTCTCCGGGGCTTTAAATTTGATGGAGTGGGGTCACACAGCCCCCCCTTTTTGAGCCCTCCATGGCCCTGCAGACTGCAACCCCCAGGGCCAGCTCCAGCAATGTCCCTGGCCTACCCCCCTGGGATATTGCAGTTTGAAATGGCAGGGCTGAAGCAGTGCTGCCGAACCACACATCTGCTCCACTTCATGGAAGCGAGAGCTGAACAACTGCTCTCACTTCCATGAAGTGAAGCAGAATTGCTTTTGGCCAAAGGGAGCTGCATGTCTGCAGTTCCCTTTGCTCAAAAGCAATGCCAGCTCCTGCAGGAGGCAGAAATCCGGCTGGGATCGTGGGGGCATTGGGGCTCCCTGCGGTCCCCAACATGAGGCCATGCTCCATGGATGGGATCCCCAGGGTCGAGAATGGCCCGGGAGGGGGGCCATGCAGTCCATTTTCCTTTTTTTAAAATCAAAAATGGCTGGGCCCCGGGAGATGGGGTCCCCGGGGTGGATATCGGGTAATGGAACTGGGCGGGGGGGGGCATTCATTTTTTTTTCTCTTGTGATAGGAGTCGCAACCCCGTTGCGACTCATAATGCGCCCCCCCCCAGTGAAACAGGGAGGTAGATTTGCGTATATACCTTAAATAAATAGTTGAATAGTATATAATGCAGAAGATAGTGTTGCATTTGTGAACTTTTTTATAGATAGTAATAATATATATTTTTTAAAGTTAAACTTGAAAAGTGTATTGTGTCGTAAGACATTCATTTTGTGATTTTGTTTTGTGGGTTCATGACGGATTCGCGAATCCATTAAAAAGAGTATGTATGTTAAAAAAATTAAATTCACTGTTGGGTTATCAGATGGCTCTAAAAAGAGCCCTTGTTTTCATTATGACTTTGTTGGAGCTACATGTAAGTGCGGATTCACAGCTGAAGGTTGTTGAGAAACACTCTGTTCCCTTCATCTGTAAAGTGAACTCCATCACTTCTGTAGATGTCATCAATATCAAAGCCTAGATTGTTGTTATAGATGGAGCCAATCCTATGGTCTCTGATGTGAGCAGAAACAGCTTTATTGACATTTTTCCTAGCTTTCTCAATCTGTGTACAGAATTGATTTGACCACTTCCATTTCTGTCTTTGACATATATTAGAGTATGCAAGGACAGTTTGATGCAAAGGCAGCATAAATTGTGCAAATAAATCCTTCATAAGGATTTACAGCCCTACCCCAGTCAAAGTGCCTAGGACATTGCCAACACAGTGCACAATCTGTGGTCAGGGGGTTGGAAAACCAAAACGTTTTTAACCAAAGGCATCAATTGGTGCCACGTTAACTCTTTCTGTGCAATCCATTATATACCCACATTTTGCAAACCTATGTCTTTGTCAATATCTCTGTGTTCAGAATACTTTTCATCCCAAAAAACACAGCTGTGTCCTACAATCCATACTGTATGCATCCTATAGGGATGTCTAGAATGAATGAAAAGATTTCTGTAGCATAGGTAGTCAGTTGGTAGAATGAGAGGCATCTAAAATGGTGGAGAGTATGCTGTTTTTGAAAAAGCTGATAAGTGATTGGCTGTTCATCAACATTGTGCACTCAAAAATAGAATGCATGCTAATTTCCTGAAGACGCATGTTTCTGGTAGGTTATTAAAACATGTTTGAAAGGTACAGTAGATAGGATAAGATAATATTTTGTAAAAGTCAACTACACCTGCTATTTGCATTGGTAAGCTACTGTGCTGAACTTGAAAATATGGTGAACTTGTGACCTGCCAGTACAGTAGAATGTTGCAGAAACTGTTACTGTGGAGATTAGGCAGAATGGGGGAAGGCTTGAAAATTAACAGTGGAATTAAAATGTGAAATAGTAACTTATATATAAGTGACATGTTACTAAATTAGGTTTTTCTAAGCCAGTAGTATGTGTAGAAGTAGTCTTTTTAAAAAAAATAATACTAGTGTTATTAGAAATAGATTTTTGAACTCTCCTATGGGTATGTGGCTCCATCGCGACGCTATACTGCAGCACAGAACCAGTTTGGGCACTTTTAGAAGACAGTTAAAATTGGTTGATATGTCTAACCAATAGAAATGTGTTTCACAACTTGAATAATGAAGGAAGCAATGTTTTTCGTTACTTATATTTATTCATGTGCGGAAAGAAAGGGAAAGTTTGCCATTAATGTTTTTTATGTTGTTGAGAGAGTGGTGCATCACATTTATTGTGTGGGAAAGAAAATCTTTTATGAGTTTTTGATATTGTATATTCCGCAATACTATTTGAAAGGTGAGGTACACATTTCTAAGGTGTGTTATGATGATGATGATGATATGGAGCTTATTAAGCGCTCGAATGCCGAGGAATTTTGGCGCTGATGAGTGTAGGCAGAAGCAGGGACTGAGCTTGATCTACTCGTGAGTGAACAGCCGGGTTTTCAAGGCTTTCCTAAAAAGTAAGAGGCTGGGTTGTAGTCTGAGTGCCACTGGCAGCTTATTCCACAATTTTGCTGCACAACTGGACAGGGATCGACCCCCCATCTGGCCCTTCGGAATTAAGAGTATAGATCAAGCCAAGACTGGCTGATCGTAGGTTTCGTGAGGGAATATAGGGCTTAAATATTTCCTGACAGTCATCTGAGCCCCCCCGAATTGTGCCTTGTGCATCAGGAAGAGTGCCTTAAATTTGATTATTCACCGCACGGGGAGCCAATGTAGTGGTCTTATTCCAAATGATGTAGGGTGACCCTTAGGAAGCTTTAGAATTAGTTGTGCCGCCGCATTCTGCAATGATTGCAATTTGCTAATCTGATGTTGATCAATACCCAAAAACATCACATTGAAATAGTCCAATTTGGACGATTTGTTTGTAGTGATATTTTTAGATTTGGGAAGCTTTGTTTCGAAGTTTTGAAATAATTTGAGAAGTGTGATGTTTGAAATATGTTACGAATGTACAGATGTGTATTGTAGTTTGTTTTCTTGTACTGAAATGATGATTGCAATGAATTTTGCATACTAATATGTGTTCACTGGTAGATGGATTAGTGATTATGGTAGTTTGTATGAGTCTGTGAAAAGGTACAGTTAAAGTCCGCCTCATAATTCTAGGTGTCTCTTTGAAATGGGAAGTGCAGTCTGGCAAGTTTTAAGTTCTGCATGGTCTTGTGACTGAGGTATGTGTCTACTTGCATATGTATTCTCATACTTGTTATACATCTGAAGATGCTAGACATATCAATCACAGGTATAGGTCTATTTGATGCCCCTAGGAAAAAGTGCAGACACATCCATTCATGCTTTCAGGAATATGGTGAGACTTACAACAGAGACATGCAAAGGGTTACTGCCTTATATTTGGCTAGGCCCAACACCTTGAGTAGTTGCAGAATGGTGAAGCTGCATCTCAAAACTGAGTTTTAAGACATGTTGGCAGAGAGATTAGTGCTTAATCTACTTTATATGTGTCTGTGGAAAGGTACACTTGAAATACGCGGCAAAATTTTAGGTGTCTGCTTGAAATGCGAAGTGCAGTCTGTTAAGTTTTAAGGTCTACATGGTCTTGTGACAGAGGTTTGTCTCTACTTCCACACGTATTCTCATATGTCTGATGCATCTGAAGATACTAGAAGTATAAAACACAGGCATAAATCTATTTATATGTTTCTTTTATATATGATTCCACAAGGAAAAGGTGTGGCGACATGCATATATATTTCAGGAATCGGGTGAGACTTACAACAGACATATGAAAGGGTTACTGCTTTATATTTGGCTAGGCCCAAAACTCTAAGTAGTTGCAGAATAGTGCAGCTGTAGCTCAAAAGTGAGGTTTATGACTTTTTGGTAGAGGGATTACTGATTAGGCTATTTTAATTGGCGATTTTAACATTCGTCTGTGTCAAAAAAAGTGCTTCAGGTGTTTGATGAACTTGGTCCAGTTGATAATGCAGAGACCCACTTCAAACACTCTATACAAGGAGGATGCTTAGAGGTCCTTGCAGATTTTGGGTTGATACTCGCAAACAGGAGAGAAGAAGGGGCGGGTATTCCTACTTTCAATGGTAGGGGTCTGTTCTCCACTATTGATGATATATTTGTTAGCACAATTCTAGCTCCCTACGTAAAGGAATATGTGGTACAATGGTTGCATTTTAGTGATCCCAAACCTATATATATTAGTCTAAGGGGTTGTGTAAACACCACAGAGGGGGGAAGATTAGGGCCACTGATCCCATATTGAGAGCCAGGGATCAAGGGCAAAGATTGAAATAGGTCAAGGTAGTACCCAACCTCTTTTTGACCGACATATTAAATGTTGTTGGCACCGAGATAGCTATCTGTTTAGATAGTGCACAAGGAGGAGATGCAACTGTTGTAGCTTTGAGAAGATGTGTAAATAGGTAGTTACTGCCCTCTCCCTACCTATAAAAGAAGGTGTTCAAAAAGCAGAGAGGTGGTTTGTTTGTAACTGCTCAGCTGCTCACTGGAATGTGTTACTCGCCCTGAAGCAAATACCCCAGGACAAAAATAGAATAGCTATGCTAAGGGCTGAGTACAAGCAGGCACTATGTAATCACAAATCTGAAATTAAACAAAAGGCTTGGGATGGTCTATTGTCTGTGTATGAGCTCAAGAATAGTGCAACATTTTGGGAGATTGTTAACAGACCCCTATTTTCTGACTTGGGGACTAACATAGTGGAGTGTAACATTCCTGAAGAGCTTTGGTTCTCCCATTTTAAACATTTCTACGGGGACCAACTTGATCAGGCGAATACAGGTCCTATCTGCCCTAGTGCTGCTTATAGTATAACTTTCTCTGCACAAAAGGCAGCTGTGGCTATGCCCTAAATGTTTTGTAATAAAGCACCGGGCCCAAATGAGGTCCCAGCTGATCTTGCTAGGTTAGATATTAATTTATGGTTAAAGTTACTGGCAAATGTTTTTAATATAGCATGTGTAAACGGGTTGCCAAAATCATGGTCAACATCTATTAGTGTCCCTTTATTTAAATATGGTGATAGGGGGGATCCAAGGTTCTACAGGCCAATATCGCAGATCGATTCCTCCGTCAGGGTTTTGAGGAGAGTGGTCCTCAGCAGACTGACAGGATGGATTGATGAGTGGGGTGTCCTGTAAGACCTCCAATGTGGGTTTAGAAAAGACAGAGGCACCATGGATCAGTGTCTTAACCTCTAAAGTTTAATAGGAAAATATAAAATGGCCAAAAAAGGGACCTTACATCTCGCCTTCATGGACCTCTCCTCAGCGTTTGACCGGGTGAACAGGTATAAGCTCCGGGATTTATTATCCGAAATGGGGATGGCTAAGAATATTGTATACTTTTTGACAGACCTGCACAGGGACCTCACCGCAGCAGTAAGGTTTGACCAAAAGTGTAATCTTACGCAGCACTTAGCTATCACTAGGGGAGTTAGACAAGGCTTCATCCTGGCGCCTTTGTTATTTACCCTTTATATTAACCATCTTGAACCATCCTTAGCCGGAGCTGTTAAGGATATTTCCCATGTAAGGAACCGATTGATTCCAGCATTGCTCTATGCAGATGTTGCTGCATAATTAGCACGCACAACCGTGGGGTTTTAGCACTTGTTGACCACCTTCACAAATTTCATGGGCTCATTAGACTTAAATTTTAACCTGTCAAAGTCACATATCATGAGCCTGGGAGGAAGGTCAAAGCGGAGTGGTTAGGTCAACCAAACTTGTTTGACAGCCCAGAAAATATATGGAAAAAAGTTTTTGTGTTGGCCAAGGCCTCATTTTGGTGCATAGCATCATCAGGAAGAGAGGCATTGGAATTATTGAAACCCACTGTCTGTGCCCACCAGCTCCTAAAAATATACTATTTTATGGGGCCTTACTTGGATACTGTTACCAAGTCAAGTTCAAGTTCAAGAATTTGTATAGCTCACTACTCACCCAGAGGGTCTTAAGGCGCTTGGGGAGGGGTTGCATTATTTATCGAAAAGCCAAGTTTTAAGTTCCTTTCTGAATGAAATGTTGTTCTGTGTAAGTCGGAGGTGAGTGGGGAGAGAATTCCAGGTCTTGGCCGCCAAGTAGGAGAAGGATCTTCCTCCCATGGTGGATCTGTGGATGCGCGGCACTGCGGCTATGCCCTAAATGTTTTGTAATGAAGTCCCAACATTGTTTTCTTTTGACGATTTTAGGTTTAATCATTTACATTTTTTTCTGGCTGATCCTTTAGGCTAGGCCAAGATAGAAGACCTGGGTCTTGCTCATGCAATTGTTTTTTGAGGCAAGATACTATGCATTTTGTCTTATTCTGAGACTTTAATTTACCTATTTGCAGGCGTTATATCCTTCCGGTTTTAAAAAATAAAGGTTTTTTGCAGGTGAGACCAGCTCTTTTATACCTGCAATTGCTGAGCAATCCTGCGGAAACTTTCAGTATTGCTAGCTTTTTAGTAGCAACAGTTAGAGCAAGGAAAAAAGGAAGTAGCAACTGAAACAGGTTTATGTGACAGGATTCTGTTATGTCTTTTTTGCCCTATTGCACATGAAATATTTTAATATTGTCCGTACTTTATAGTGATATTTGCCTATTAGGAATTGCGGTGATGTTATATTTATGGATGATTTTATGTAACAATTCTTTTTAATCTTGTAATGTTGATGAGTATTTTTAAAATACTTGAATGGTTTTAAATAATACAAGAATAAAGTAATTTTGACTAACTGACTGATTAGGCTATTTTGCATGAGTCTGTGTAAAGGTGCACTTGACGTATGGCACATATTATTACATAGCAAACACAAGGAACGAAGAAAGCTATTTTCAACAGACCACATTAGTACATGCAGTTGATTCTAGTGGTCGATGCTATGAGATGAAAGATGGTTGTCCCATTCCAAAAGAAAAAATGGTTGTTAGGAGTATGAAAGAAGTATTAGCTCAAGAAGTTCAAGCGAAGCGTATACAACTCTTGTAAATAAGTGAGATTGTAGCAGTATTGGCAGTATTCAACAGGAATGTATTGACATATTAACATTTATTTAGGAAAATATGCAAAAAAGTCTTAAACAGAAGATTAAAATGTTACAAGGACTAGATGCATGTAAAGTACGAGAATATATTAACCTGCAGGGTCATTCTCTGGCTTGTCTGACAAGAAAGGTGTGCTGAAGTACTTTCCATCATTTAAGATTGTTAGCAGTACACGACTCAGAATTGAGGAAGTTAGTAAGGAGACTCTTCTATGTAGAAAGTCCTGCATTATGTATAAGAGAAATGAACGCAGCTCTTCTGAATGGTTCATTATCGGATGTACAAACGTTTTGTGATGATATACAGTTTTGGGTTTTTTTGTACAAAAGAGGACTGTAGAGAAAGTGGGAGCTTGATAAATGTGGGTGTTAAAGAACAGTTTAAAGAGATTAGTATTTATGTGTTTGCAGAAGAAATTACAAAGTTTAAGACAGTTTCATCTGAAAAAAAAACTATGTTTGTATTTGCTGTCTACATACTCACTATACAAGTCAAATTTGGAATGTTGATTTATTTTTAAAGCTTGAAAAGATAAACAATGATAAGTAACAGAAGTTGGCTACTGATCAACCTATTTGTAAATATTGTTAAAACAAATTAGAAGAGCACAACATGCCAGCAAGAGCAGTACATACAAACTTAGAGCTGGTAGCTATTCCTCAGGAATTGGAAGATTTTAAAGCATATGAGTTCATTCTTATTCAATCTGTGCATACATTTCAGGCTATAGATTGTATGGAGACTAAAACATATAAGCTGCCACCAACAGATTTACAAAGAGGTGTGAAAGGAAAAGTTGTGTACTTACCTTTAGATTTTGAGAAAAATATTGAACCTGTTGGTGTAGACAGGGTGCAAAATGAACCAGTAAGTATTCTAGTAAATGGTGTACCAACAAAGAGTTGAAAAATCTGGCAAGAGTTTGTAAATGTTAATAAACTTCAAAAGGCTACATTATGGGGGTCATTATGATTGCGGTTTTTCCGCATCCTCGGGGCCGGCGGAAGCCACCGCCGGCCCAGAGGATGCGGAAAAACCGCAGCGGACTGACCAAAGACCCACCACCACATTAGGATGGCTGGTGGGTCCTGGTTTTCGTCTGCAGCTTTTCCGCCGCGGTCAGCTTACAACCGCAGCGGAAAAGCTCTAATATGGTGACGGTGTCTTCCAGACACCGTCCACCATATTAGGATGGCCTGTAAATTATGCTTTTCCGCGGCGGGTTTTCCGCCGTGGAAAAGCATACGGAACTGCACTGCGGGGGCCCGTTGCGGGCCCCCTAGCTGAAGAGGGGGGTGGGGGGTGCACATGGGGGGTACCTATGGTACCCCCCTGCATTTTCATGTAGAAAGCGGCAGGCACCGCGCGGTGCCTGCCTCTTACTGCATGCAAATGCAATGCGTGCATTTTTAACATTGCCGCGGGTGCAGCTTGAAGCCGCACCCGCCGCAATGTTAAAAATAGAGGATGTGACCGCCAGGGTGGCGGTCACATCCTAATTGCAATGGGGGGGAACTCCGCATGCCATGCGGAGGTTCCCTCCTGCTCTGGGGTCGCGGACGGACGCAAGTCCGTCCGCGATCCTAATGAGGCCCCTTATCTGGTACAAAATAATATGTATTATAAGAATATAAATGTTGATGAACAGGTAATCTTGTATGAAGATGAAACAGACATTTAAAGTGTCCAAATAGAAAAAGTGGACAAATCCAAGTGTGAAGAGATTATACTATACATCCACTACATTCTAAGGAAATTTTTGGAAACAGTATTGAATTATTTCAAATGAAAGAAGCAAAGGGAACTTCTTTTTTCCACAGCTATTCCCCAATGGGGGAATGTGGACAATTTGATGAGAGAGCTGTACAGATTCCAGCTTCAGAATACCGCTCAACAAGATTGTACTCTGAAGATCCAAGATTTCGACAGTGCATTCCAGATATATTTCATATGCTGTTTGAAATTGATTTGTCTACAACCTCATATTCAGTGAACCACAAATTAAAAAACAGGAGTTCAGCTTCAATATGTTTCTGCAAAGGAATTCATGGACAAAGTTCAACAAAGAGATGAAAATGTAGACTCTCAGTTAATTAATTTGATGGCATGCCAACGTGGGACCAAGGAGTATTGGTATCGTCATCATGGAGAATTTAAATGTATGTTAACAAACTTAGTCATACCTACATGGTTTGTAAAGATTAGGGCCCAATTACGATGCGGTTAGAAAATCTTCCCGATGTAATCCAAATGGAAAGGATTTACGACTGACTCGGATCAGGAGAGCCGACTGATGCATCCAGATGCTTCCAGATATGATTTGGTTGGAGTCCCATTGCCTTCTATGGGAGCCTATGTTCCTAACTTCATCGTAAACTTGCCCCCGGCAGCGGAAAACATGTTCCTGACCCAATTCGGAAGGAGCAAATGCCGTTAAGAGGCCTTCTTAACTGCATCGTAATAGGGCCCTAGGTGGGAATGCTTTCCTAACTGCATCGTAATCAGGCCCTTAGCTGTGCAGAATATGGATGGGAAGATTTACTTGAATTTCTATAAAAAGTAATTCAAATGTTGTAAACATTCAATTGAATCGCGACATTTGAAGCACTTGTTAAAGGAACTGGCACCTACCCTAGGTGTCACTAACCACAACATTCAATTGAAGACAGCTAGAGAACTGTGTTCCATGGATCCTGTAAATGTGTGCAGATATTTTAATCATATGTTTCAAGCGATGATGTCATTTATCTGCAATAAAAATATACCACCTCTAGGAGGTAACAGATTTCTTTTGGAGAAAGGAGTACCAAGCCAGAGGTGTTCCTCATTTACACATGCTATTATGGATTAAGAATGCACCACAATTTGGAACTGATACTGATGAAACTGTTTTGTCTTTCATCGAACAGTATGTTACATGTGGCATTCCAATAGATGGAGGTGAAAAGAGCACTTGAGAGGACAAGTTTTAAGGTTTCAAAGTCATCGATGTGGGAGATACTGCAGATGAAAATACAAGTTTAAAGGGAAATTTAAACAAAATGTTGTTTTGCATTCCCACGTCCTATTAGTTCTAAAGGAAGAGTAAATAGTTTTTTGTCAGCAGTAAGGCATGCAATAACTCAGAAATCTCCCAAGAATACATACAACTTAAAAAGAACAGAAGCTTCAAAGTGCATTCTTGACCACAATCCAGTTATGTTGAAAATGTGGAATGCAAACATGGATATTCAGTATGTTGCAAACAATTCAATTACTATAGCTTGCTTTGTTACATCATTTATAACCAATTCCGAAAAGACAGAGATAAAGGGAATGTGGGAAGAAATTTCACACGAGAAGAGTCTTAGCAAGAAATTGTACAGCTTTAGCTTGAAAATGCTTTTGCATGGAGAGATTGGATCCCATAAATGTTTGATCGCTTGAGCTGAGCCAGTTTATATTCAAAGTCAAGAGGAGTCATTTGGGTTAGTCTAGGTCTTGCCACCACACAAATTAAAGTATTGAAATCTTTGCAAGACATTGAATACTTAGCACAGAATGAACCAGAAAGTACAGATATTGTTAAAACTAATATGTTGGATACAAACTATCCCAAAGGAGTCCACATCTCGAAAACCTATGTCTGTATGAAATACTTCAACATTACTGCTTTAAAAGAAAAGTTACAGAAAATACAAAAAATAAATATGCAGTAATTGGACATGATGTGTTTTTGATAAAACATGCAAAAGGAAATCGTAATAACCACAGAAAAGTCAATTGCGAGACTCCAGATAAGTAGGAATATTTCTATATAGCACTTCTGGAAATGTTCCAGCCTTGGCTTAGTGAAAAGGAATTACTTGGCGATTTATTTATTTTTTTTTGAAAACCTTTATTATGCCTTCACAGTTTTACACAGCTTGTCGCCTACAACCCGAATGGGCCGGCCGCTATTCAAGGTGTCAAAGGAACACGTTCTTTACAATACAATTGTGCTGGTAATTGCCAAAGTCATGAAGGTAAAGATCGGTAAGCGAGCAGTGAAGGTTAAATACGAATGGTCCATGCATGGTGAATGAGGTTTTCATTTTCTGTTTTTACCTAAAGAAAGAACATTCAAAACTCCGGGAAATCACAGTACGATCAATGAGTATGCTTATTGACAGTTAGACATGAGTTTATTCCTGAGTCGCAACCAGCCTCATGCACGCCCACAAGGCAAATTAGGGTGTGAGCGAACCATCTCTACCCCCCCATCCCCTCCTGAAGTACCCCCCCCACTATTCAGCCCTCCTCATTCCAACCCGTCTTCCTCATCCGAGTCTAACGGGTCGTCCTCAGGTAGTGGATCGCAGATGTCGCCCCGGTAGGCGTTCCATGGGGACCACACCTTGTTCCATTTGGCCGGACAGGCCCTGTTCAAGTAAACCGCCCTTTCTGCAATCATGGCCCTGTCCATGTTTATGCACCACTGTGAGGCCGTCGGGGGCTCCGCCACTCCCCAGCGCTGCGCAATGTCTCGCTTAGCCACCATCATCCCCAATGTTACCCAGAGGCGGCCATGCCGGGACAAGTCAGTTGGCTCCCACACGTTGAGGAGGCATCGTCGCGGCTCTGGCAACACTGAGACCCCCAGCGCCTGTGACACTGTGCGCATGACCTGACGCCAATAGGTGTGTATAACTGAACAATCCCAGAATGTGTGAAAGAGTGTTCCCTCCTCCCTGCAGCCTCGCAAGCAGAAGGGGTCAGGGGACCGTTGTATGCGGTGAAGCAGAGTCGTGGTGTAATATGTCCTATGTAGAACTTTAAGTTGGATGAGCCTCATTCTGGCCGATATGCCCGCTTCCTTAGGGGAAGCCAGTGCCTCGTTCCATTCATGTTCATCCAGCTCGCCCACTTCCTGCTCCCATTTCTCCTTAAGAGACACTAGTGGGTCTGGGGAGTTGTTAAGGAGTTTTCGGTAAGTGAGGGAGGTGGCCTTTTCTATCATATAGTCCGTCAGGAGGCGATCTTCTAGCGGGGAAGACTCGGGGAGAGTCGATCCCGCCGGGATAGCTGCCAGTAATGCATGACGGATTTGGACATACCGATAGGTTTCATGTGGTCCTAGGTCATAGATCTCCTTCAAACGGGCAAAGGTGATAACTCCCCCACGCTCCCACATGTCCCCCACCGTAGAGATGCCGATATCGTCCCAACGGGAGAACCCCTTACTGATCCGAAGATTGCCTAGGGCCCGGGTGTCCCAGAGTGGAGTGAGCTTAGGGAGTGTGTCTTTCCACCCTAGCGCAGCTGTGGCTGCGTGCCAGGTGGCCACTGTGAGCCTTGTAGGGCCCCTCAGCGATCTGAGTTTCCGTCGGTCATAAAGCGGTGCCAGCAGGTTATTGGTGCCTAGTTGAGCCCTATCTGCCTGGAACGCTGGGTCCAATTGCGATGCATGCAGCCACTGGTTGATAGGTCTGAGCTGTGCCGCCCAGTAGTAGAGATGCAGGTCGGGGAGTGCGATGCCGCCCTCGTACCAACTCCTACAGAGCCTGGCGTGTGCTATACGTGCCGGGCGGTTGCCCCATAGCAGTCCAGAGACCACTGCCGCCACTCTCCTGAAATATTTCTTTGGTACAGCGAATGGGGTATTGTCTAGGATATATAGGAAGCGGGGCAGGGATTTCATCTTAAACAGGGCCGCTTTCCCCAGCATCGTCAACGGCAACCCCGCCCAAAAGCTTGCATCTTCTTTGAGGCGGTCAAGCGGTGGCAAGAGGTTCAGCTTTTCATGTTCTGCCGGGTCACCCGTGACGTGGATACCTAGGTACTTGAATGAGGAGCCGGCCAGCCGCAGAGGGCAGTCCGGACCAAGCGTTGGGTGACCACCGGTCAGGGCGTATAACTCTGATTTATCCCAGTTAATAGTGTAGCCTGACATCTCGCCGTGGCCATTACAGAGGCGCAAGAGGGCCGGTATGCCCTGATCTGGGTCTGTCAGGTACACCAGCATATCGTCCGCATAAAGCGATATGCGGTCCTCCCAGCCCTCCCTCCATTTAATCCCTTTAAGTAAAGGGGTGGTCCTGATGCGGATAGCCAGAGGCTCCAGTGAGAGTGCAAAAAGAAGGGGGGAGAGAGGGCATCCTTGTCGGGTGCCACGCTTGAGCGGGAAGGAGCGTGAAATGTGGCCGTTTGCTACCACGTGTGCCACCGGAGCAGTGTACAGCAATTTGATCCAGGAGATGAAAATGGGTCCAAATCCCATATACTAAAGGACCTCAAAGAGATAGGCTCACTCCACCATGTCAAAGGCCATCTTCGCATCAAGCGCCAATATAGCCGTGGGTTCGCCTATGTCATCCGCTCTCGCTATCACCCCGTGCACCCGTCTGAGATTGAGCGAGGTGTTCCTGTGGGGCATGAACCCTGACTGGTCCGGGTGGATAAGATCGGACAGATGGGGCATGAGACGATTTGCTAGGAGCTTTGCTAGAATTTTACTTTCCGCGTTAAGCAAAGATATAGGGCGGTATGAGGAGCAGTACTCGGGGGGCTTACCAGGCTTAGGAATAGCCACAATCGTGGCCGTCCGTTGGTCTAATGGGAGCAGCCCCTTACCACGGCATTCTTCATAGATTTTGAGCAGGTACGGGCTAAGAACGTCTGTACGTGCTTGAAACCATTCGACTGGGATGCCGTTTGGCCCCAGTGCTTTGCCCGTACGGAGGGCCCCAATGGCTATCCGCAGTTCGTCAGCAGTAAATGGTGCCTCCAGCTCTGCCACGGCCTCCGGTAGCAGTGTCGGGATGTTTATGTCGTATAGTGCGCTTTGGGCGGCAATCGCGGTGATGTCCCGTTTTGGGGTGTATACTTTTTCAAAATGGGTAGCCAGTGCCTCTACCACGCGATCCGGGTCCGTCTGAGTCCTATCCTCCTCGTCCTCGACCCGCTGGATCCCTCTGGAGCTACCCCCTCTCTTATCGAGCCAGGCCAGCATCTTTCCCGCTTTGTCTCCAACATCGTATACTCGATTCTGTGTGTCTGAGATGTGTCTTTGTGTGATGAGCCGTGCGTGGTCTGTATATAGGCGCTGAGCAAGCGCGAGTGCATGTGCTGTGTCATCCGTGGGGTCGGCTTCGTGGGCAGTGGTGACCTCGCGCAGCCGGAGCTCATGGGCCGCGTGTTCAGCTGCCTGCTCCCTTCTGTGTGACGTTATAGAGCTGATAGCTTGCCCCCTCAAGACTGTCTTGTAGGCCTCCCAGAGGACCTCAGCCGAGGCTGCGGTCGGTTCGTTTTCTATGAAATAATGTGTCGTGGCGGTCTGCAGGGCCTTCCTGACCTTGGGGACTTTAAGATAAGAGGCGTGTATGGGGAAAACGCGGCGGCGTGTTCGTGTCCGTGAGGTGATGGTGAGAGTCAGTGGTGAGTGGTCTGAGATGCCCCTAGGGTGTATGAGCACCTCCTCTACGCGCTGCAACCCATCCCCCAACGCCAGGAAGTAATCAATGCGGGATAGACTATTGTGGACGGAGGAGTGGAATGTGAACTGTCGCAGTGCAGGGTGAACATGGCGCCAAACGTCCACCAGCCCCAGTGCCTCTGTGAAGCGCTGAAACCTGGAGGGACCCCCCGGGAGGGCAGCTGCTGGGAACTTGTCAAGCTGTGGGTCTGCAGTTGCGTTGAAGTCCCCGCCTAGAAGCATGTCTCCCTCAGGGAGGGACAGCAAGAAGTCGCCCAGGGCTGGCAACAGCACCGAGTGTAATGAAGGTGGGATGTAAACTGAGACTATTGTTAAGGGGCGCCCGTCCCATTGTCCTGCCACTGCCGTGAAACAGCCCTGTGTATCAGTTCTAGTGCTAAGGGAGATGAAGTTGGAAGATTTCCTGATGAGGATGCCTGTACCCCGGGACCCCGTGGAGAATTCAGAGTGGGCCAACATTTTATACCCCCTTCTGTCCAGGGCCTTGGTAGCGCTGCCCATTAGGTGGGTCTCCTGGAGGAGTATTAGGTCAGGTTTGTGACGTTTCACCTCGGACAGAACGAGGCCGCGTTTCACTTTATCACCTAGGCCGCGCACGTTCCAGGCAAGGAGTCGGAGGGCGGAGCCGCCCATCTGCGTCTCCTCCACTCTTATTGCGTTAAGCGGTTCATCCACCATCAGTAAAAATCAGAAGCATAAACCATCGGCATAGACTCCACCGCCCCAGCAACATCTCAATAACCATCATAGCACATAGTACAGTTTGAGATCGATTCTGTGAATGTCCCGTAAAAACGAACAAACCCCCCCCAACCCCCCCCGCCCTGCCTCCCTGCCAAACGGACTCAAAACTGCCCGCCACCCCAACTTAGCAGAGCGCTTATCCCATGCCAAAAACAGAGTACTTGCGCGTCGGGGGAGAGTGTCCCCCAAAGCAGGCGGTCCCTCTGCTGTCCTCGGGTTGTCCGGGCCAGCGTCCAAGAACGACTTAATGAGCAATCGTAGTGGGAGTAAAGTCCAGGTCACACATTCAGTCCCTCACGGTGGTTTCATTCGCCTCCAGCGGCCCCAACTTGGTCCCGCGACGGCGATCCATTTGCGCTGCCCCTGGTCGACGATTGTGAGCCCGGCCGGCCCTCCTCTTCTGTCCTGTTGCGTCGATGACTGGAAGTGCGGTCCACCGTGCGCCATCCATCCAGCCATTCTCTTGCGGACTCAGACGAGTCATAGAACCAGACCTTCCTGTCGACCACCACTCTCAAACGGGCCGGAAACAACATGGAATATGGCAGTTCTTGTTCGCTGAGCGTTTTTTTAACCTCGAAGAAGGTCCTCCTCCTGCCGTGTAGTCCGGGAAGAAGGATATCCGTGAATTTTGGATTTGGATGGGCGGTGCCACTCTGGCTGCCTGGAGGACTGCATCGCGGTCTCTAAAGTTAAAGAGTCTCGCCAGGATGGGGCGCGGGGCGGCCCCCGGCGTAGGTGTCCCGCCAGGGACCCGGTGGGCCCGCTCCACTGTGAAGAAATTGGAGAGTCCCTTCGGGGCCAGTTTTGTCTTTATAAGTTCCTCAACATACAGATCCATGGCTCCCTTTGTTTCCGACTCCGGAACTCCTAAGATACGGACGTTGTTGCGTCTGGAGCGCCCTTCATGGTCGTCCAGTTTGCTTTTAAGAAGTTTATTGTCCGCCTGCAGTCTCTCCATGGCCACTTGTAAGTCGGAGACGTCCTCTATCAACGATTTAGTCACCACCTCCACCTGCTTCACCCTTTCACTCATTTTCTGAAGGTCGGCTCTAATAAGGGTAACCTCGGCCGCAGTCGAACCCACCGTGGCCTGAACCTGTTCCAGTGCGCGCAGTACATCGTCCAACGTTGCCTTTTTTGTCCCGTCGTTGTCCGCGCCCTTTCCCAGTGACTTCCGCTGCTCAGGTTGAGTGGACGTCTGGTTATCATAAGCAAATTTTCCGAGCTTCGCCTGGGCGGCGGTTTGCCGTGTCCCCTTCCCCGCCATTTTCCCTCTGCGGCGAGACACCGTTTATGCTGGAGCGGGCCGATCGCCCGTGACCGGCCGCTTGGGGGGGGACTACGCAGAAGGGTTAGTCTGGGTACAGGCCAGGGGTCGCTGACGATGGCAAGGTGCTGCCGGCGGCCGCAGGGCTGTTGCGGCCCCGGCAAGATGGCGACCGCTGCTTCGCAGGTTCCACGGTGTATGTCGAGTGCAGCAAAAGGGGCACCACGGCGTAGTGCCACTGGATATGCCGTGTGAAGGGTGAAGTGGTCGCTGGGATGGAATGCCAGCCGGTGGTGTCGAGTGCTGTCGTCAGCGGCTACTTCCGGTTGATCGTGCCGGGGAGGGTTGACTTCCGCCCGGCCCAAGGTCCCACTCGACACCGGTGCTCGCCTCGTGCCACCAGGCCTCTCGTCCGTGAGGGCCGCGAATGAAGATTCGTCCCGTTGCTGAGGTCTGAGCGCTCCCAAATTTTTCTTGTGTGCGCCGTTCGGTCACCGCACCCAGGACACCCCTTCTGGAATGATCAGTGAACGGATAGGCATGCGGATTGTTGCGGGACGCCGCCTTGCTACGGGAGCCTCTCTAGGTTGCTGCCGCCATCATCGGCTGCTAGCCACGCCCTCCTTACTTGGCGATTTTGACTGCTATGAAGATTCTTTTACTCTTTTTCAAGAAATGCCTATGATTTGTGATATAGGGAATTGGAATGAAGAGAGGGGAGTTGAATCTCTTTTTCTTTTGCTCTTTTAGGGCCTGTTGTTAGGCTGGTAGGCTGACTAATGATGAGAGAGAGAGATAGAGTGTGGGGGTAGGGGTAGGGGAGTCAAATAGGGGGGCACTGGACAAAGCACTTCTACATCGCTGAGGACATGGTCCTTAAGCCTCATTATGGGTGGTGGGAGTTCAGGGGGAGTTGAAGGATGGAATTGAGGGGTGTGTGGGTTGGGGGTTGTGGGGACGGAGGGGGGGAACAGAAAATAATACATGAGTACAGGATGGAAATGGGTTTATTTGGGCAGTCAGTGTTTTTTTAGCCAGTTTGTGGAGCTTTTTTGGGGAAGTCAGATACAGCTAAATGGCGGGTAGGGGTATCAGGATAGGTATGTTGAATGTGAGGGGCCTAAATTCAGTGGATAAAAGACAGCGGGTGGCGCAGGATTTACGAGCTCTCTATTGCGATATAATCTGTCTCCAGGAGACCCTTATAGTATGGTCAAAGCGGAAATTGCTTTATGAACTGGGATTTAATCCTATAGCCTGTACTAAATACTCTGGTACGGCTAGAGGAGTTGCAATTTTGTGGAAAAAACATAGGCAACACAGGTAGAATTCTAACTGATGGATTAGATAGGTGGGCAATTGCAGAATGTGTTGTTGGCCCTACAATATTCACGATTTGTGCAGTTTATTGGGCTAATTTAGATGAAGCAACCACCCTAGAGTTTTTTAATGTTGAATTAGTGACTTGGCCCACACCACTGATCCTGTGCGGGGATTTAAATATAAACTTAGCACCTAATATCCTATGTAACGTAAAGTCGAGATATAGTGGTAGGAAACCGCGAGTAGTGCGGCTGGATTATTTTTTCACTCCTCAATTGTTATTAAACCAGGCTGTCATTCAGGTATACCCAAGAATTACATCTGATCACGGGCCGATAGTTCTGTCGATAACAGGCATAGTAGCAGTCACAAGGCCAAGGGGGTTTTCTTTTGACCGTAAACTATGATTAGAGCAGCAATTTATTGAATATATGAAACAATGGATCACCACTTTCTTTAATATCAATCACGGGAGCAGTAGTTGGGTCTGCATTTGGGATAGCTTCAAGGCAGCCTTTAGAGGGGAAGCTCTCAGTTTTGGTTTATATAATAAAAAAAAAGGCAGCAAAATTCCAAGGGATATACCAAGAGTTGATAAAGGTTGAGGGGTCAGTTATGCAGGGCATCCCGGCTGGCATGGATATAACTGACTTGATTACGGCGGTGGCAGGGCTTAAAGCAAGGCTAAATCTTAATTGGTCTTAGGAAACTGCAATTTTTTTTTATTAAACAGCAAATGCACTACGAGTATGGCGAGGCAAGTGGCAGATGCCTCACCCAAAAATTAAGATTGAGGGAGGCAGCTCAACGGATAGACAATATCCTAGATTTAAATGGTGACTCTGCTGAAAATTAAAGTGGTATCTTAGAGGTGTTTAGACAATTTTATGAAGTATTATACTGAAGAGATGAGTACGATAAAGACGGTGCGGCCACTCCTAGTAGTCAGTATTGCATGGCAGATCTCCCTGCGGAGGAGATAGAAAGGTTTGAAGCTCCCATTTCGTTTGATGAATTAGAACTAGCAGTAAATGGGCTGGCACTGGGCATGGCGGCAGGGCCAGACAAGCTACCTTTGAAAATGTATAAAACTTTTGTTTCTGTCCTAAAGGTAGATCTCCTGGCAACAATGCGAATGGCCCAGAAAGGTGCTCCCCCTACGACTTAGAATGAAACATGTATAGTTGTGTTTGACAAAAAAGATAAACCTGCAAATCTGCTCGGCTCCTACTGTCCCATCTCGCTTTTAAATGCGGATGGGAAGATCTATTCGAAGATCTTGGCCAATCGGCTATCTTCTGTTATCTCTGCATTAGTTTCCACTACACAACATGGGCTCATTCCGATTCGAGGAACGGCGGATCATGTTAGCCGTGTGATAACTTTCTTTGATTAAGTTAATGCAACCCGGGAACCACTTTGTTTAATTTTATTAGATGCTGAGAAGGCCTTCGACTGGGTCTCATGGTGCTTTTTATGGGATGTCATGAGGCGACGGGGCTTTGGGCCAGAGTTTATTACATCCTTGCAGACACTGTATCATCAACCTGTAGCCCGCATTAGCACCATGGGACTCGAGTCGGAGGTGGTTCAAATACAGAGGGGTACAAGGCAAGGTTGCCCCTGTTCTCCCTTTTTATTTTCATTATACATCAAACCATTTTTAAGAATGCTGGAATCTAGCACTAGGATTCAACCAGTGGCCATACAAAATTATCAGTTTCAGGTCCTCGCCTGTGCGGATGATGTTTCAGTCGTTACCCCAAGTCCAACTATAGCGATGCAGGAGATCAAACATCTCGCTACAGTGTTTGGCGTGGCTTTTGGCTATAAGCTGAATACGTCCAAAACTCAGTTGCTATGCGTTAATATGTCAAAGTATTTCGACCCAAGGGTATGCCAAGAAGTTACATATCTGGGGATCAAGCTAAGGGTCTCTACAACTGACCTGGGTAAATCAAATTGGGATGCTCTACTATCAGGAGTAAGGAAACAGTTAGACCAGGCCGAATGTTTGCATCTCTCCCTAGTCAGGCCAAATGTTTGCATCTCTCCCTAGTGGGGCGATGCAGTTTGCTAAAAATGATGATACTCCCGAAAATACTTTACTTTTTCAGATGTGTCCCCTTAGAAATCGCTAAGGCGAGCTTGGCACAGCACCAAGCTATTTGTATGCGCTTCATGTGGTCTGGGGGTAAGGCTTGCCGTGCTGGGCGATATATGATACTACCTTGAAAGCTAGGCGGTTGGTCAGTACCAGACTTCACGCTGTACTATTATGCTTGTATGATTCAAGGTATGAACATTTTGTTAACAGGGGCTAGTCCCCTGGATATTGCTGAATGCCCATCCATATACCAGATGTTACTGGGGGTGAAAGCCAAAAATTGTTTGTTTTTGCACCTTGAGTGGGGCTACTACAAGTGCACGAGATTTAAGGTCTTGGAGGGTGCTTATAAGGTATGAAGAATATTAAGGGGTATGTTTGGTTTTGAGACAATTTCTTGTTATACAGCACTGGTATCTTCAATATTCCTGCCAGTTGATTTGTGGGATCGGGTGGTAAATAATTGGAGGTTGATGGGAATAAGGGTGGTGGGTGACCTTTATTCTGAAGGTTGTCTCAAATTTTTTGAACAATTGCGGGAACAGTACCAGCTCCCTAGGGAGAACTTTGCTAAGTATTTACAGGTAAGAATTACTTGGTGAATAGTGGAGGCATTTTTCAAGCTAATCCCTTGATAGAAGACAATATGAAAGCAGCAAGGATAGGCACGTTATACTGTCATATGTTAAGCACTAAGGCCAATTATATTGAACAACAAAATTCTAAATGGGGGATTTAATTGGGTAGGCAGGATATACAAATAGAAACTTCTTTGGAAATGGCTAAAAATGTATTCCTCTCTGCAAAGATATCTGCGCAGCACTTCAAATCTCTTTTTAATTTATATTATACACCAGATAAGGTGTCAAAATGGCCTGGGGACTTAATAGGGAAATGTTTCCGCTGTGGATATCCATCTGCAGACGATGTTCATATTTTTTTGGGTGTCCATCGTTAGCATGTCTATTGACGCAGGTGGAAAAATGTTTATCAGAGATTATCGGCACTTCAACGCAATTATCCGCTACTCAGATTCTTTTAGGTGTAGAAATGGGACTGGCAGAGACAGGAATATCAAAGCAAACTTAATATTTTTAGTTACAGCGGTATATAGACTTAGTATAGCCTCTTTTTGGCTGCAACAGGAACCGCCTTCTTTTGAAGTATGGAGGGCACGGTTCTTTGCAGTATATAATATGGAATATAGTTTATATGCCCTTAAAGGCCATCGAAAAAAGAAGCTTGGTGAGCAAATATGGAGTATAATGTCGCATTACCTTGAGTCCGAAACTTGAACCCCGGCCTTACCTGTGTCACTCAATGTTTGTAATTTAACTTCTTTACTTTCACTGCTCCACATTGTAACTTAGAATTTATGAATGCTTATAATGTTTTTCTCAGCTCTCTTCTTGTATTATGGTTGTCTTAGTGTTATCAACTCTGTTTTGATTTCATTTTTCTCCTTGTTGATTTGAATGTCAGTAATTATATATTTTAAGTGTTAGAGTGACTCATCCCTACTGACTCATGTATTTAAATACATTAAAAAAAGAAGATTCTTTCAATGCAAGTAAAGTTAGTATTCAGTGCACAATTTTTCCTATATATCTACAAATGTTAAATCATGAAATTGAAAAAGAAACTATTGCAGCTGAAATAGCAAGAGAAAGGTCTCAATATAGTCAAAGTTCTTGCCCACCAATTCAAGATCCACTCGGACAACCAATTGTTGAAAATGAAGCAGCAATAGCCATGAATGAGGTAGAAACTGCAATACAACGAGCACAACAGGATATTATTCAGTTGGAAAAGTAAAAAGAGCAACTAAATATTTCACAGAAAAAACAATATCTACAAGTCAAACAACAGATATAACATTGTTTCCGGCACACAACAAATGAATGACAATGTTCATCGTTTAAACATTTTCCAATGTACATAAGTGGTCCAGCTGGAGCAGGAAAAGGTTTCTTAATTAAAGTTTTGTCCAGGTATCTATACAAAACTATAGAATCACATTGGAATATTAGAAGTAATCTGGAGAAGCTTGTTATGAAATGTCAAGCGTACTGAAGGAAATGACACTTTTAATCATTGATGAGGTGAAACTGGTCTGAAACTTAATGCTTGGCTTTGTACACTTGAGAATACAACAGATTTTAAAAGCAAAATTACAATGTTTTCTTTGGAGGAAACTATGTAATTGTATTCGGGGATCTACTACAACTTACTCCTGTAAAAGGACTACCTATTTTCAAAACACTTGTGCATGAAGACACTAGGAAATCTTTTAGAATTATTGGAAATGTGAACATTTGGTTACATTTTAAATATAAAGAACTGGTTAAGAATATGCAACAAGCAAGTGATGATTATGGAAATATTCTTCAATACATAAAAATAGGTGTCTTGACAAAACATGGTAAACAAGCTTTAGAAAGTTGGATACCAAGGAACTAGTTTACAACTGGAAACACAGCAGCTGAAGTAATGTACAATATGCTTGGAGAAAATAAGTCTATAGTTTGCCTAATGCCTACAATGCAAGAGTGTTCTTCATTTAATCAACAACTTTTAAAACTGGAAAAACAACAAATTGTAGAAATTGATGCTATGGATAAAATTGAACACTAGGGGGTGAATATACTTCTTACAGAGAAACTACAGGCTAAATTGCATTCTTTGGAAAAGTCTGTATGTAAAAATGCAGGTTTAGAAAAGACTTTACATGTATGTATAAACTGTCTGGTAATTTTACTGCATAATTTGAATGAAGGTTTAGTAAATGGAGTGATTGAAAAAGTTGTTGACTTTGTAAAATTTCATAATAGAGATGGAATAGAATGTTTGATAATAAAATGGATCAGATTAAAGCGGTAAGACAGTTTGGGTGGTGTGTGCTATGTTTTTTGCTGGTAAAAGATTTGTATGTTTGCAGATAATAGTTTCCTCTGTCTTTAGCATATGCAGTAACTATTCATAAATCACCCGGTTTAAGTATAGACACTGCTTTTGTAAATATTGGAAGAACAGTTTTCAAAGAGGGAATGGTATACGTTGCATTGTCTCGAATAAGAACATTGTTTGATTTGTATTTGATAGATTTTGATGAGAAAAAGGTTAGTGCTGATGCAAATACTGTAAGAGAGTACAATTATTTAAGACGACTTTATACTCCTGACTTAGGTGAATATTTCATATATAAGAAACGGGTAGTGTATTCAAAATGGAAATATGTCAAAGATGCAATTGAGGTTCAAAAAAAGAAAATAAATGAAGAGAAACTTGAAGGCGTAAAGAAAAATAAAATGGAAACTATTGATGACATTGAAGGATACCAGTTGGAAAAATGTTCAGGTATCAACAGTTAGGCTAATGTGATTCTGAATGTTATGTTTTGTCTACTAGATCTTCATTATGAACTCATGGGAAATCATGAAAAAAGATTCTGTTCTGCACTACATCAATTATTTTTAACAGTTGGTTACTGACAGGAGTAAAATCCATACTGTTTCCGTCATTCAGAATGTTTAGGTTGGGATCTTAAATGTGAAGAGTGTTCATTTAATTCTATCACTGAATTTCAAACAGAATGATTCATAAACTTGATAATTAAGTGTGGGCGAATTTTGCGGATCTGCGGTCCGCGAATTCACGCGAAATCGCTAAAAAATCCTCAAATTTGAGGATTTTCCAGTGAAATCGCGGATTGTTTTGCGCTTTGCACCATACTTAACTGGAGTACTTTCTACTGGCTAATCAGTAAGTGCTACCTCGTTGGGTAAATGTATAGTGCTTTTCCTACACTGCAGCTGCGTAAAGGGCCAGATGATTTGTCCCCAGTGACCATGTGTGCCTGTAAATTTGCCTCCGCGCCAAAAAGCGCTGAGGTCCCTTGAGTGAGCTGTCCATCATATTTGGGAAAGGGTGGGAAAAATGTTTGATACTGCTAGTGTGTGGTGCGGGCTTCTATGCGTGTGCACATGCCTCTTTTGTAAAGAGTCAGAGAGCGAGCAGGGCAGCAGGTGAGGAGAAAGCAGCCTCCTGGCCACAGGAACTACAAGGGGATCGTGCTCGAGAAACTCATGTATGCAAAGACCTCCCTCGAGTATTACAGCTAATTTTCGACGGCAGATGTGGGGTTAAAGCACACTTGCCCAGCCTCGACCGTGCTCACTAATGTTTTGGGCTGATTAAAAACGTTACTGAATTTGAACTTCAACTCGGGCACCAGCTATATCTGTAAGTGCTTCCTGTTGAGGTTTACTTTTTGTGACAGGAGCCTCGTGCCAGAATGAATCCTGCCCTGCATAGTTATCCACGAAGATGCCACCGTTTTGTGCAATACCTCTACTCAACTGGAGTACTGGCTAATCAGTAAGTGCTACCTTGTTGTGTAAATGTATAGTGCTTTTCCTACACTGCAGCTGCGTAAAGGACCAGAAGATTTGTCTCCACTGACAATGTGTGCCTGTAACTTTGCCACTGCATCAAAAGGCGCCTAGGTACCTTGAGTGAGCTGTTCATCATAGTTGGGAAAGGGCGGGAAAAATGTTTGATACTGCTAGTGTGTGGTGCAGTGCTTCTATGCGTGTGCACATGCCTCTTGTGTAAAGGGTAAGAGAGCGAACAGGGCAGCAGGTGAGGAGAAAGCATCCTGCTGGCCACAGGAACTACAAGTGGATCGAGCTCGAGAAACTCATGGATGCAAAGACCTGCCTCGAGTATTACAGCTAATTTCCGATGGCAGGGATGGAGATAAAGCACACTTTCCCAGCCTCGATGTGCTCACTAATGTTTTGGCTGATTAAAACGCTACTGAATTTCAGCTTCAACTCGGGCACCTGTTACTTATCCTCTTAGTGCTTCCTGTTGAGGTTTAATTTTTGGGACAGGAGCCTCGTGCCATAGTTGTAACTATTCTCTGACCCTGCTTCGAGGGTCAGAGCAGGGTCAGAGAATAGTTGCAAGTAGGCAAGGAGGCGCAGCTCAGGAAGCACTTACAGGTTACAGCAGGATGCCCAAGTTGAAGTTAATTTCTTTGTAACCATTTTGTAAATGGGTACAAAGAAATTAGCTTCAACTTGGGCACCTGCTGTAACCCTGTAAGTGCTTCCTGGAAAAAGTTTGTCCCACTCGCGTATTAGCGGATTTTTACGCAATTTCGCGAGAAAATCCGCAAATTTGAGGATTTTCCAGCGAAATTGCGGATTGTTTTGCGCTTTGCACCATACTTAACTGGAGTACTTTCTACTGGCTAATCAGTAAGTGCTACCTCATTGGGTAAATGTATAGTGCTTTTCCTACACTGCAGCTCCGTAAAGGGCCAGATGATTTATCCCCAGTAACAATGTGTGCCTGTAACTTTGCCTCCGCGCCAAAAGGCGCCGAGGTCCCTTGAGTGAGCTGTCTATCATAGTTGGGAAAGCGCGGGAAAAATGTTTGATACTGCTAGTGTGTGGTGCGGGCTTCTATGCGTGTGCACATGCCTCTTGTGTAAAGAGTCAGAGAGCGAGCAGGGCAGCAGGTGAGGAGAAAGCAGCCTCCTGGCCACAGGAACTACAAGGGGATCGTGCTCGAGAAACTCATGGATGCAAAGACCTCCCTCGAGTATTACAGCTAATTTTCGACGGCAGATGTGGGGTTAAAGCACACTTGCCCAGCCTCGACCGTGCTCACTAATGTTTTGGGCTGATTAAAAACGTTACTGAATTTGAACTTCAACTCGGGCACCAGCTATATCTGTAAGTGCTTCCTGTTGAGATTTACTTTTTGTGACAGGAGCCTCGTGCCAGAATGAATCCTGCCCTGCATAGTTATCCACGAAGATGCCACCGTTTTGTGCAATACCTCTACTCAACTGGAGTACTGGCTAATCAGTAAGTGCTACCTTGTTGTGTAAATGTATAGTGCTTTTCCTACACTGCAGCTGCGTAAAGGACCAGAAGATTTGTCTCCACTGACAATGTGTGCCTGTAACTTTGCCAATGCATCAAAAGGCGCCTAGGTACCTTGAGTGAGCTGTTCATCATAGTTGGGAAAGGGCGGGAAAAATGTTTGATACTGCTAGTGTGTGGTGCAGTGCTTCTATGCGTGTGCACATGCCTCTTGTGTAAAGGGTAAGAGAGCGAACAGGGCAGCAGGTGAGGAGAAAGCATCCTCCTGGCCACAGGAACTACAAGGGGATCGAGCTCGAGAAACTCATGGATGCAAAGACCTGCCTCGAGTATTACAGCTAATTTCCGACGGCAGGGATGGAGATAAAGCACACTTTCCAAGCCTCGATGTGCTCACTAATGTTTTGGCTGATTAAAACGCTACTGAATTTCAGCTTCAACTCGGGCACCTGTTACTTATCCTCTTAGTGCTTCCTGTTGAGGTTTAATTTTTGGGACAGGAGCCTCGTGCCATAGTTGTAACTATTCTCTGACCCTGCTTCGAGGGTCAGAGCAGGGTCAGAGAATAGTTGCAAGTAGGCAAGGAGGCGCAGCTCAGGAAGCACTTACAGGTTACAGCAGGATGCCCAAGTTGAAGTTAATTTCTTTGTAACCATTTTGTAAATGGGTACAAAGAAATTAGCTTCAACTTGGGCACCTGCTGTAACCCTGTAAGTGCTTCCTGGAAAAAGTTTGTCCCACTCGCGTATTAGTGGATTTTTACGCAATTTCGCGAGAAAATCCGCAAATTTGAGGATTTTCCATCGAAATCGCGGATTGTTTTGCGCTTTGCACCATACTTAACTGGAGTACTTTCTACTGGCTAATCAGTAAGTGCTACCTCATTGGGTAAATGTATAGTGCTTTTCCTACACTGCAGCTCCGTAAAGGGCCAGATGATTTGTCCCCAGTAACAATGTGTGCCTGTAACTTTGCCTCCGCGCCAAAAGGCGCCGAGGTCCCTTGAGTGAGCTGTCTATCATAGTTGGGAAAGCGCGCGAAAAATGTTTGATACTGCTAGTGTGTGGTGTGGGCTTCTATGCGTGTGCACATGCCTCTTGTGTAAAGGGTCAGAGAGCGAGCAGGGCAGCAGGTGAGGAGAAAGCAGCCTCCTGGCCACAGGAACTACAAGGGGATCGCACTCGAGAAACTCATGGATGCAAAGACCTCCCTCGAGTATTACAGCTAATTTTCGACAGCAGATGTGGGGTTAAAGCACACTTGCCCAGCCTCGACCGTGCTCACTAATGTTTTGGGCTGATTAAAAACGTTACTGAATTTGAACTTCAACTCGGGCACCAGCTATATCTGTAAGTGCTTCCTGTTGAAGTTTACTTTTTGTGACAGGAGCCTCGTGCCAGAATGAATCCTGCCCTGCATAGTTATCCACGAAGATGCCACCGTTTTGTGCAATACCTCTACTCAACTGGAGTACTGGCTAATCAGTAAGTGCTACCTTGTTGTGTAAATGTATTGTGCTTTTCCTACACTGCAGCTGCGTAAAGGACCAGAAGATTTGTCTCCACTGACAATGTGTGCCTGTAACTTTGCCACTGCGTCAAAAGGCGCCTAGGTCCCTTGAGTGAGCTGTCCATCATAGTTGGGAAAGGGCAGGAAAAACGTTTGATACTGCTAGTGTGTGGTGCAGGGCTTCTATGCGTGTGCACATGCCTCTTGTGTAAAGGGTAAGAGAGCGAACAGGGCAGCAGGTGAGGAGAAAGCAGCCTCCTGGCAACAGGAACTACAAGGGGATCGAGCTCGAGAAACTCATGGATGCAAAGACCTCCCTCGAGTATTACAGCTAATTTCCGACGGCAGGGAAGGAGATAAAGCACACTTGCCCAGCCTAGACATGCTCACTAATGTTTTGGCTGATTAAATTGCTACTGAATTTCAGCTTCAACTCGGGCACCTGTTACTTATCTGTTAGTGCTTCCTGTTGAGGTTTAATTTTTGGGACAGGAGCCTCGTGCCATAGTTGTAACTATTCTCTGACCCTGCTTCGAGGGTCAGAGCAGGATCAGAGAATAGTTGCAAGTAGGCAAGGAGGCGCCGCTCAGGAAGCACTAACAGGGTTACAGCAGGTGCCCAAGTTGAAGTTAATTTCTTTGTAACCATTTTGTAAATTAGCTTCAACTTGGGCTTGGGCACCTGCTGTAACCCTGTAAGTGCTTCCTGGAAAAAGTTTGTCCCACTCGCGTATTCGTGGATTTTTACGCAATTTTGTGAGAAAATCCGCAAATTCCGCGAGCGGAACGAATTTTCAGCCCATACTTATTGATAATACCAAACTGCAAATCAGTACCTTTTAACAAATTGATAAAAACATCCAATCAGGGCATGAGATGTTTGCATTGTAGATCAGAGATGCTGTCTACATCACATATAGAAAGATTTGGAAAATATCTCATTTTAATGCTATAACGTTGTAGAGCAAATGGAAGAAAATTGGAAACCAAAATTACAACTTTTAATGCAAGTCAAATATCTATTTCAGGAAGAACTTTTACAGCAATGAATATTATTTTCCACGATGGACCTACTACAACATCTGGACACTATACTGTGTTTTTAAAGTGTAATAAAGGATAGGCACATTGCAATTATGCCCACTTGGAATTCAAACCTAGATTTCCTTATAAATTACCAAATTCATATTTTTTATTTTTGAAGCCAAAGTTTTGAGTACTTAACTTGGCCTATAGGGAAGATGTGAACAGAAAGTAGACAGGAGTGCAAACTATTAGTATTCATAATTAGTGTTTGCAATATGATTTGCGCTAATTGATATTGCATTTGGAAAACTGTGTTCCAAAGGAAATAGTTTATATATTTGTTGTCTTCATTGTACCACTTGTAAATGAGAGTCTACATTTAGGCAAATGTATTTGAAATAAATAATAACGTTAATGTAGATGAAGGAAGTAATTAACAAAGTGTAGATAGAAAAACACATAGCTACACATATTGAAAATTATGTTGTTTGCTGATTAGTTTTTTTCTACAATCAATTTAATTGTTTTCTACCCCGCTGTTCTATGATGATACTACATTGAAATCACTGTGTACTGTGAAATTAAGTTGGATCTGAGAAAAGCAAAAAAGGGAAACTGAAAATGTTAAGTAATTCTAAATTTATGCTGTGTTCTTAAAAATATAATATTATAATTTCTGTAATATATTATCATTAAATAACAGTTTTCTTCTTTATAGTAGCTACTGTTGAAGTTTGAAAAGAGTTTTAATGCTGTTTAGGACAATACTACTCTAAAATTCTAAATTACTGAAAAGGTAAGAATACATAATATAATACGCATGATAATATGAAAAAACGGTCAGCAATGTACAAGAATGCGCGTTCGGTACATGACTCCATATTTAAAAATACATATATACATATCTATAAATACACATATTATATATATATGTGCATAGATATATATGTATTTTAAAAATAGTATTTATTTTACATATAAAAAAATTGTAATTCAAAAAAATGTTAAACTTTTAAAAATATTTATTACATATGTGTATGTATATTTTGAATATATATCTATACATACATATTTAAAATACATATATACCTTAGAAATTCACTGAAAAAACAGAGGTTACAAGGACGTTATAGTTAGAAATGAGCTTTTAAAAAACTTTAAAAATTCACTGAAAAAAACAGAGGTTTCAGGAATGTTATAGTTAGGAATTTGCATTTTTAAAAACCTTAGAAATTCACTGAAGAAAACACTAGTTTCAGGACTGTTATAGTTAGAAATTAGCATTTAAAAAACCTTAGAAAGTCACTGAAAAACCACAGGTTTCAGGGACGTTAAAGTTAGCAGGACATTTCACTCATAGAAAACCAGAGAAATTCTGCTGTTATAGTTAGCTGAGCAAACTATAACTCATGCCCCCGCAAGGCACTGCAGCTGACGTCACATATTACATCACTCATGACATGGTCAGTGACATGACTCATGACATCTTAATTGACATCCCTCATGTCATCATCCACTTAATATTTGATGAACCACCTCACACCCGAATATAACCTTTCATAGACCTACTCTAAAATACAGACTACCATTCTAGAAACAATAGACACACCTATACTAGTTAGTACATACCCACTCACTGATTCGTAGGTCTACGCACATCCACTCACTCGTCTATGCAGTCACTCATATATGCACTCACACATCCATACAGACACTCACACATCACCACTCTCTGATAGAGTTACTCATACACCTAGTCAGTCATTAAAAGAATCAATCACACTACCATTTACTCACCTATACAGTCATACACACACCAACTCAATTTTTCATACAGCTACTAACACATACTAACTGTCTTATACAATCACTGAAACAAGCACACACTCATCCATACAGCCACTGTCACACTCACTCACTCACACATAAAGTCACTTATATACTCCAACACTCACATATACTGCCTTTCACATGTGCAGTTACTCACCCATATACCACTGAGACATCCATACACTCACCGACACAGCCATACACATACTCACTCAACTATACCATGCCTCACAGATGCACTCATGAACTCATACACCGTGGGATTCGCCCACTCATAAATCAATGCATGGAGTCACACAGTCCCTCAACCACCCACCCATATACTCAGGTACTCATACAGGTACACAGGCAAGTAATACATATTCCATGTAGACACTCATGAACTTACTCACCAACCCAAGCAGCCTCTTGCAAAACTGACAGCCTTATACACAGATTTACACTGATTAGTCACTCACCCATATATTCACTGAAACACATTTCTTCACTCACTCATAGCACCCAACAAATCATTCATACAGACACTCATAGAGCCACTTTTTTTTCAAATACAATATATATGACATTTTTAAACATTTTAGAAACATTCACAGTCACTGGATAATGTCATCAGTGATGTCATTTGAGATGTCATCAGTGATGTCATTGACCATGTTATGAGTAATGTCATATGTGACATCATCAGCAATGCATTGCGGGGCAGGAGTTACAGTTAGATGAGGTAACTATACCAGCCAAATTTCTCTGGTTTTGTACGAGTAAAATGTTAGCCTAACTACAACATCCCTGATACCTGTGGTTTTAGCAGTGAATTTCTAAGATTTTTTAAATGCTAATTCCTAACTATATGATCCCTGAAACCTGTGTCTTTCAGTGAATTTCTATATTTCTTTTAAATGCTTATACTAACTAAAAAGTCCCTGAAACCTGTTTTTTTCAGTGAATTTTTTAAGGTTTTTTGAATGCTAAATTCTAACTATGCCTACATAGGTAGAACATGTGCAGAAAGAGGAAGAACAGCACAGAAAGATGCAAGAGAAGCGCAGAAAGAGGCAAGAGAAGTACAGAAAGAGGAAGAAAGCTGTAGAAAGAAGCAAGAGAAATGCAGAAAGAGACAATAAGATGCCTGAAAGAGGAAGAAAGGTTCAGAAAGAAGCAAGAGATGTGCAGAAGGAGCAAACAGAGGTGCAGAAATAGGCCTACTTCAACTGTACCTTATAACAAACTCATACAAAGTAGCCTAATCACTGATCCTCCCAAGAATTCGAATTACTCACTTTTCTCTTGAAGGTTTACTATTAATCGACTGCTCAGAATGTTAGGCCTACCAAATATAAAAGAGCAATCCTAAGCATATCACTGTTGTAAGTCTTTTCATGTTTGTGAAGGTATGCATGCACGAATAAAAATAAACATACAAATACTTGAATGTCTGTGCTTTCAAACAGCATACTCCTTAGATTGGTATCCAAAAAGGTGTATGTATTTCTTTCTTCTCATAATACAGGGCGCATGGATGTTCAATATTATATTTGAGGGACTCTATTAGCTCCCATCTTCAGATGCATAACACATCTGAGAATACATGTACAAGAAGACAAATACCTCAGTCACGATAGTACACAGCCCTTTAAACTTGACAGTTTGATCTTCCCATTTGAATACAGAAAGATGCAAGAGAAGTACAGAAATTAGCAAGAGAATTAAAGAAAAAACCAAGAGAAGTGCTGAAAGAGAAAGAAATGGTCAGAAAGAGGCAAGAGAAGTATAGAAAGAGGCAAGAGAAGTGCAGAAAGATTCAAGAGAGGAGCAGAAAGAGGCAGGAGAGGTACGGAAAGAGGGAAGAGGGGTACAGAAAGAAGCAAGTGGGATGCAGAAAGAAGCAAGAGAAGTGCAGAAAGAGTAAGATATGGTCAGAAAGAGGCAAGAGAAGCGTAGAAAGAAGCAAGAGAAGTGCAGAAAGATTCAAGAGAGGAGCAGAAATAGGTAGGAGAGGTAGAGAAAGAGGGAAGAGTGGTACAAAAAGAGGCAAGTGGGTACAGAAAGAAGCCAGAGAAGTGCAGCAAGAGGCAAGAGGGGTACAGAAAGAAGCAAGAGCAGTGCACAAAGAAGCAAGAGAAGTGCAGAAAGAGGCAACAGAGTTGCAGAAACAGGCAAAAGAGGTACAAAAAGAAGTAAGAGCAGACTGGAAGCATAAACGGTGCTGACATTTGAAAGAGAGGTCCAGAAAGAAGCAAGAACAGTGAAGAAAGAACCCACAGAGGTACAGAAACAGACAGAATGGGTTCAGAAATAAGCAACAGTGGTGCAGAAGGAGACAAGAGAAGTAGAGATAAAGGAAACAGGGGTGCAAAAAGAGGAAAGAGAGGTGCAGAAAGCAGGAAGAAGGATACCGAAAGAGGCATGAGGGGTTCAGACAGAAGCAAGAGAGCTGTAGAAAGAAGCAAGAGCAGTACAGAAAGAAGCAACAGAGGTGTAGAAAGAGGCAAGAGGGGTGCAGAAAAAGGCAAGAGAAGTGCAGAAAGAAGCAACAGGGTGCAGAAAGAGGCAAGTGAAGTGCAGAAAGAGGCACGAGAGTTGCAGAAACAGGCAAAAGAGGTGCAGAAAGAAGCAAGAGCAGTGCAGAAAAAACTAACAGGTGCAGAAGGAGGCAAGAGGGGTGCAGAAAGAAGCACGAGGAGTGCTGAAATTTGCAAGAGAGGTCCAGAAAAAATCAAGAGCAGTGAAGAAAGAACCAATAGAGGTACAGAAACAGACAGGATGGGTGCAGAAATAAGCAACAGGGGTACAGAAGGAGGCAAGACGGGTGCAGAAAGAAGCACAAGGAGTGCTGAAATTTGCAAGAGAGGTCCAGAAAAAATCAAGAGCAGTGAAGAAAGAACCAATAGAGGTACAGAAACAGACAGGATGGGTGCAGAAATAAGCAACAGGGGGTGCAGAAGGAGGCAAGAGAACTACAGAAAGAGGCAAAGGAAGTCCAGAAAGAGGAAGAAAGGTACAGAAAAAAGCAAGAGATGTGCAGAAAGAACCAACAGAGGTGCAGACTGGGGCTGTACCTTGCAACAGACTCATACAAAGAAGCCTAATCAGTCATTTTTCTCCCAAGATGTCTTAAATCTCACTTTTCCTTTAAAGGTTCACTAGTAATCGACAGCTCAGAATGTTAGGCCTACTAAACATAAAACAGCAATCCTAAGCATATCACTGTTGTAAGTCTGACCAAGTTTATGAAGGTATGTATGCATGTCTCTGCTTTTACCTACTGACATGTGACATAAAAATAAAGATACAAATTCTTGAATACCTGTGTTTCAACAAGCATAATCTGTAGATTTGTGTACAAAAAGGTGTATATATTTGAGGGGCTCTATTAGCTCCCATCTTCAGATACATAACACATTTGAGAATACATGTACAAGTAGACAAATACCTCAGTCACAAGAGCATGCAGACCTTTAAACTTGACAGTTTGAACTACCCATTTGAATACAGAAAGAGGCAAGAGAAGTACAGAAAGAAGCAAGAGAATTGTAGAAAAAAAAGAGAAGTGCAGAAAGAGTAAGAAATGGTCAGAAAGAGGCAAGAGAAGTAAAGAAAGAGGCAAAAGAAGTACAGAAAGATTCAAGAGAGGAGCAGAAAGAGACGGGAGAGGTACAGAAAGAGGCAGGAGAGGTACAGAAAGAGGGAAGAGGGGTACAGAAAGAGGCAAGTAAGGTGCAGAAAGAAGTAATTGAAGTGCACCAAGAAGCAAGAGGACTGCAGAAAGAAGCAAGAGCAGTGCAGAAAGAAGCAAGATAAGTACAGAAAGAGGCAAGTGAGTTACAGAAACTGGCAAAAGAGGTACAGAAAGAAGCAAGAGCAGAGTAGAAGGTACAAATAGAGGTACAGAAGAAGGCAAGAGGGGTGCAGAAAGAGGCAAGAGGGGTGCAGAAACCTGCAGGAGCGGTGCAGAAAGAAACAGGAAGAGTGCAGAAAGAACCCACAGAGGTACAGAAACAGAAAGGGAGGGTGCATAAAGAAGCAAGATAAGTGCAGAAAAAAGGCACCAGAGGTACAGAAGGAGGCAAGAGAACCACAGAAAGTAGCAAGAGAGTTGCAGAACCAGGCACAAGAGGTTGAGAAAAAGGACACGGGGTGCAAAAAGAAGAAAGAGAGGTGCAGAAAGCAGGAAGAAGGGTACAGAAAGAGGCATAGGGGTTCAGAAAGAAGCAAGAGAGCTGTAGAAAGAAGCAAGAGAGGTACAGAAAGAAGCAACGGAGGTGCAGAAAGAGGCAAGTTAAGTGCAGAAAGAGGCAAAAGAGAGTTGCAGAAACAGGCAGACGAGGTGCAGGAAGAAGCAAGAGCAGTGCCAAAAAAACAACAGAGGTGCAGAAGGAGGCAAGAGGGGTGCAGAAAGTGTCAAGAAGAGTACTGAAATTTGCAAGAGAGGTCCAGAAAGAAGCAAGAGCAGTGAAGAAAGAACCAATAGAGGTACAGAAACAGACAGGATGGGTGCAGAACTAAGCAACAGGGGTTCAGAAGGAGGCAAGAGAATTACAGAAAGAGCCAAGAGAGTTGCAGAAACAGGCAAGAGGGGTGCAGAAAAAGGGAACATGGGTATTTTCGAGGTTATAAAGGTATGCATGCATGCATAAAAATAAACGTACAAATACTTGAATGCCTGTGCTTTCAAACAGCATACTCTGTAAATGTGTATCCTAAAAGGGGTATGCATTTCTTTCTTCTCATAATACAGGGCACAAGCGGTTCAGTAGTGTATTTGAGGGGCTTTATTAGCTCCCATCTTCAGATGCATAACAAATGTGAGAATACATGTACAAGCTGACAAATACCTCAGTCACGAGAGCACGCAGACCTTTAGACTTGAAAGCTTGAAGTTCCCATTTGAATACAGAAAGAGGCAAGAGAAGTACAGAAAGAAACAAGAGAATTACAGGAAAAACCAAGAGAAGTGCAGAAAGAATAAGAAATGGTCAGAAAGAGGAAAGAGAAGTGTAGAAAGAGGGAAGAGAAGAGCAGAAAGATTCAAGAGTGGAGCAGAAAGAGGCGGGAGAGGTACAGATAGAGGGAAGAGGGGTGTAGAAAGAGGCCAGTGGGGTACAGAAAGAAGCAAGAGAAGTGCAGCAAGAAGAAAGAGGGGTGCAGAAAGATGCAACAGGAGTGCAAAAAGAAGAAAGAGCAGAGTAGAAGGAACCAACAGAGTTGCAGAAGAAGGCAAGAGGGGTGCAGAAAGAGGCAAGAGGGGTGCAGAAAGAGGCAAGAGGGGTACAGAAACTTGCAGGAGAGGTACAGAAAGAAGCTAGAAGAGTGAAGAAAGAACCAACAGAGGTACTGAAAGAGAAAAGAGGGGTGCAGAAAGAAGCAAGATAAGTTCAGAAAAAAGGCAACAGAGGGAACAGAAGAAGGCAAGAGAACCACAGAAAGTGGCAAGAGAGTTGCAGAACCAGGCATGAGAAGTAGGGAAAAAGGAAACAGGGGTGCAAAAAAAGGAAAGAGAGGTGCAGAAATCAAGAAGAAGGTTACAGAAAGAGGCATGATTGGTTCAGAAAGAAGCAGGAGAGCTGTACAAAGAAGCAAGAGAGGTACAGAAAGAAGCAACAGAGGTGCAGAAAGGGGTGAGAGGGTGCAGAAAGAGGCAAGTGAAGTGCAGAAAGAGGCAAGAGAGTTGCAGAAACAGGCAAAATGGGTGCAGAAAGAAGCAAAAGCTGTGCAGAATAAACCAACAGAGGTACAGAAGAAGGCAATAAGGGTGCAGAAAGAAGCAGGAGGAGTGCTGACATTTACAAGAGAGGTGCAGAAAGGAGCAAGAGCAGTGAAGAAAGAACCAATAGAGGTACAGAAACAGACCAGATGGGTTCAGAAATAAGCAACAGGGGTGCATAAGGAGGCAAGAGAACTACAAAAAGAGGTAAGAGAGTTGCAGAAACAGGCAAGAGAGGTACAGGAAAAGGGAACAGGTACACAGAAAGATACAAGATAAGTGCAGAAAGAGAAAAGAGAGGAGCAGAAAGAGAACGAAAGGTGCAGAAAAAAGCAAGAGATGTGCAGAAAGAACCAACAGAGGTGCAGAAAGAGGCCTACTTGGACTGTACCTTGCAACAGACTCATACAAAGAAGCCTAATCAGTCACTTTTCTCCAAAGATGTCTTAAATCTCACTTTTCTTTTAAAGGTTCACTATTAATCGACAGCTCAGAATGTTAGGCCTACTAAACATAAAACAGCAATCCTAAGCATATCACTGTTGTAAGTCTGACCAAGTTTATGAAGGTATGTATGCATGTCTCTGCTTTTACCTACTGACATGTGACATAAAAATAAAGATACCAATTCTTGAATACCTGTGTTTCAACAAGCATAATCTGTAGATTTGTGTACAAAAAGGTGTATATATTTGAGGGGCTCTATTAGCTCCCATCTTCAGATACATAACACATTTGAGAATACATGTACAAGTAGACAAATACCTCAGTCACGAGAGCAAGCAGACCTTTAAACTTGACAGTTTGAACTACCCATTTGAATACAGAGAGAGGCAAGAGAAGTACAGAAAGAAGCAAGAGAATTGTAGAAAAAAAGAGAAGTGCAGAAAGAGTAAGAAATGGTCAGAAAGAGGCAAGAGAAGTAAAGAAAGAGGCAAAAGAAGTACAGAAAGATTCAAGAGAGGAGCAGAAAGAGGCGGGAGAGGTACAGAAAGAGGCAAGTGAGTTACAGAAACTGGCAAAAGAGGTACAGAAAGAAGCAAGAGCAGAGTAGAAGGTACAAACAGAGGTACAGAAGAAGGCAAGAGGGGTGCAGAAACAGGCAAGAGGGGTGCAGAAACCTGCAGGAGCGGTGCAGAAAGAAGCAGGAAGAGTGCAGAAAGAACCCACAGAGGTACAGAAACAGAAAGGGAGGGTGCAGAAAGAAGCAAGATAAGTGCAGAAAAAAGGCACCAGAGGTACAGAAGGAAGCAAGAGAACCACAGAAAGTAGCAAGAGAGTTGCAGAACCAGGCACAAGAGGTTGAGAAAAAGGACACGGGGTGCAAAAAGAAGAAAGAGAGGTGCAGAAAGCAGGAAGAAGGGTACAGAAAGAGGCATAGGGGTTCAGAAAGAAGCAAGAGAGCTGTAGAAAGAAGCAAGAGAGGTACAGAAAGAAGCAACGGAGGTGCAGAAAGAGGCAAGTTAAGTGCAGAAAGAGGCTAAAGAGAGTTGCAGAAACAGGCAGACGAGGTGCAGGAAGAAGCAAGAGCAGTGCCAAAAAAACAACAGAGGTGCAGAAGGAGGCAAGAGTGGTGCAGAAAGTGTCAAGAAGAGTACTGAAATTTGCAAGAGAGGTCCAGAAAGAAGCAAGAGCAGTGAAGAAAGAACCAATAGAGGTACAGAAACAGACAGGATGGGTGCAGAACTAAGCAACAGGGGTTCAGAAGGAGGCAAGAGAATTACAGAAAGAGCCAAGAGAGTTGCAGAAACAGGCAAGAGAGGTGCAGAAAAAGGGAACATGGGTATTTTCGAGGTTATAAAGGTATGCATGCATGCATAAAAATAAACGTACAAATACTTGAATGCCTGTGCTTTCAAACAGCATACTCTGTAAATGTGTATCCTAAAAGGGGTATGCATTTCTTTCTTCTCATAATACAGGGCACAAGAGGTTCAGTTGTGTATTTGAGGGGCTTTATTAGCTCCCATCTTCAGATGCATAACAAATGTGAGAATACATGTACAAGCTGACAAATACCTCAGTCACGAGAGCACGCAGACCTTTAGACTTGAAAGCTTGAAGTTCCCATTTGAATACAGAAAGAGGCAAGAGAAGTACAGAAAGAAACAAGAGAATTACAGGAAAAACAGAAGAAGCAAGAGAAGTGCAGCAAGAAGAAAGAGGGGTGCAGAAAGATGCAACAGGAGTGCAAAAAGAAGAAAGAGCAGAGTAGAAGGAACCAACAGAGTTGCAGAAGAAGGCAAGAGGGGTGCAGAAAGAGGCAAGAGGGGTGCAGAAAGAGGCAAGAGGGGTACAGAAACTTGCAGGAGAGGTACAGAAAGAAGCTAGAAGAGTGAAGAAAGAACGAACAGAGGTACTGAAACAGAGAAGTGGGGTGCAGAAAGAAGCAAGATAAGTTCAGAAAAAAGGCAACAGCGGGAACAGAAGAAGGCAAGAGAACCACAGAAAGTGGCCAGAGAGTTGCAGAACCAGGCACGAGAAGTAGGGAAAAAGGAAACAGGGGTGCAAAAAAAGGAAAGAGAGGTGCAGAAATCAAGAAGAAGGTTACAGAAAGAGGCATGATTGGTTCAGAAAGAAGCAGGAGAGCTGTGCAAAGAAGCAAGAGAGGTACCGAAAGAAGCAACAGAGGTGCAGAAAGGGGTGAGAGGGTGCAGAAAGAGGCAAGTGAAGTGCAGAAAGAGGCAAGAGAGTTGCAGAAACAGGCAAAATGGGTGCAGAAAGAAGCAAAAGCTGTGCAGAATAAACCAACAGAGGTACAGAAGAAGGCAATAAGGGTGCAGAAAGAAGCAGGAGGAATGCTGACATTTAAATTAGCTAAATATAGGCTGAATCAATATGAAACTGGGGAGAGGATAGGAAAAATTTTGGCATATAAAGTGGCAGAAGACCGAGCCCAAATGCTGATTAAGGAAATAAAAGGTGACGACGGACAATTACATCAAGATTCTAAATCAATTTTACTTCAGTTTGCCACATACTACCAAAAGTTATATACGCCTGAAACAATCCCAACAGGAGATAATATAAAAGCCTATTTGACAGAAAATGTCGTACAGAATATAGAGGATGAGCAAGCTGATCACTTAGAAGCAGATATAACAGTAGGAGAAATACAGGCAGCTATTAACTCCCTAGCACTGGGAAAAGCTGCAGGCGAAGATTCAATCCCCCTAGAACTTTATAAAAAATGCATGGAAGAATTAATTCCTCTCCTGATTATGGTTATCAAAGCTATTGGTAAAGGAGAACAAGCTCCAAAATCCTGGAATCGCACTCAAATTATATTTTTTCTTAAGAAGGGGAAACCCCCACAAGAGAGAGGGTCTTATAGACCTATATCATTAATTAATGCTGACGCAAAGATATTTGCAAAAACACTAGCAACAAGGCTTGCGTTACTAATGCCACAGATGGTTTCACCATTTCAACACGGGTTTATCCCCAAACGGGATACTACCGCTCACATTAATACTGCTATAGCGGCATTTGATGTTGCTAGGACGTGTCCCACCCCACTCGGTATGATCCTTTTAGATGCGGAAAAGGCATTCGATCGCGTGGGGTGGGACTTCCTTTGGGCAGCTTTGGTTGCATTCGGCATAAAAGGTCAGTACTTGAAATGGGTTAAATCCCTGTATGATCAACCAAGGGGTAAAGTATGCTACTCAGGACAATGCTCACCTATCTTTCCAATTGAACGTGGCACACGACAAGGGTGTCCTCTGTCTCCTCTGTTATTTGCTTTAGCAATAGAACCCTTCTTGATTGCATTGCACAAGCAAGAGATGATTGTACCGTTTAAAAATGGCCTTAAAGCACTAAAAATAACTGCTTATGCAGATGATGTAGCGGTTTTCTCTACAAATGTCCCTGAAGCGTTATCAGGTATAGGTATCGAAGCAGATAAATATGGTATGGCATCAGGGTATAGGTTAAATATCAGCAAAACACAAATAATTACAAATTTTACTTTACTAACACCAATGGATGGAGTATGTAATGTGGCAACATACCTCGGGGTAAAAATCTCTTCTAATCCTGATTCAATAATTACACTTAACTATGAACCTTTATTAAAAGAAACTTCTCTTCTTCTTAAGAAATGGCACAAACTTCCAATGGGGATCTTGGGGCGAATTAACTTAATCAAAATGAAGATCCTACCTAGATTTCTATATCTTTTCCGGTCTATACCCTTAAGAGTATGTAATACTTATTTTAGCAGACTGGAGGGTATCATTAGCAGCTTCATATGGGGGTATAAGAAAGCACGACGGGCGATATCTCTGCTTAAACTCCACTATGACCAAGGTGGACTTGGGTTACCAGACTTTAAATTATATTACTGGGCTGCTTTTTTCAACTCGTTTTCGCAGCCTACTTATTTCCGACAAATGTCTTTATTTTCATAAATTCATATTAGGGGAGGAGGCTATTATGTTTTTGTACAAACTCAATGACCCCAACTACTTTAAACGAGTACGGTTCAAGACGATTCGAGACACAGTAAATATCTGGCGATCTATCCTTGATAGGAATAATATCTCCCTATTTCATGCCAAAACACCACTCTGGCATAATCCAGGGTTACCAGGTGTTTTTCATGATCCAGCTAGTTTTATGTTCTCGGATAATGGCATAAATAATCTGGGTGATCTGTATGACCATACTGGATTTTCTACTTTTGAAAAGTTAAAGATGATGTATAAATTACCAGAAAGGGCTTGGTTTAAATACAATCAGATCAAGGATTATATTATCCGTAGAACAGGCCTTGATAGTATATCTGAATCCGAAATCTGGAGCTGTTTGTATAGGGATTCTGACAAGGCACTGATCAGCTGTGGTTATAAGACTTTCTCTATCTTACACAAGGATGATATTAGTAAGGTGGCAGAAAAGTGGAGTACAAAGCTGGATGTGAATGTAACACCAGATATGATAACCACCTCACTAAATAGCCTAAATAATGCAGTTCAATCGTCTAGTCTGAAACTACAGCTGTTTAGAACTCTGTTTCAACTGTATTATTCACCAGACAGGATTTTAAAATGGGCTTGTAATAAAGAATTGAACGAATCGAATGATCGCACAAAATGTCCTAAATGTGCACTCAAGGGGGCAAACATTGTTCATATGTTTTTTTCATGCCCTGAGCTATCCATTTTCTGGAAGGATGTAGCTGGTGTTATCTCGACCAAAATGGCTAGGCCAATTATACTCACGCAACTGGATATTTTGATTGGAGTTGTTGGGGTAAATAATAGATCCCGTGACTTGATGAATATACTTTTTACATGTGCCAGATTAACTATTGCCAGGGCTTGGATACAAAGTCATCCCCCCACGGTCATGGAATGGTGGCTTTTGGTTAAAGACATTTATAATATGGAAAACTCTTTAGCGATGACTAAGGGACCGAGGCAAAAACGGAAGATACAAGAAATTTGGGGAGTAATTATGTCTTAATGATCAAACAGAAATATTGATTTTTAGTATTGTTTTAGATTGATGCCTTATCTTATTTGACTTGTCTGATATTGTATATATATGTATTTGATGTTACTCATGATGCTAATAAAAAACATTTAAAAAAAAAAAAAGAAAGAGGCAAGTGAGTTACAGAAACTGGCAAAAGAGGTACAGAAAGAAGCAAGAGCAGAGTAGAAGGTACAAACAGAGGTACAGAAGAAGGCAAGAGGGGTGCAGAAAGAGGCAAGAGGGGTGCAGAAACCTGCAGGAGCGGTGCAGAAAGAAGCAGGAAGAGTGCAGAAAGAACCCACAGAGGTACAGAAACAGAAAGGGAGGGTGCAGAAAGAAGCAAGATAAGTGCAGAAAAAAGGCACCAGAGGTACAGAAGGAAGCAAGAGAACCACAGAAAGTAGCAAGAGAGTTGCAGAACCAGGCACAAGAGGTTGAGAAAAAGGACACGGGGTGCAAAAAGAAGAAAGAGAGGTGCAGAAAGCAGGAAGAAGGGTACAGAAAGAGGCATAGGGGTTCAGAAAGAAGCAAGAGAGCTGTAGAAAGAAGCAAGAGAGGTACAGAAAGAAGCAACGGAGGTGCAGAAAGAGGCAAGTTAAGTGCAGAAAGAGGCTAAAGAGAGTTGCAGAAACAGGCAGACGAGGTGCAGGAAGAAGCAAGAGCAGTGCCAAAAAAACAACAGATGTGCAGAAGGAGGCAAGAGTGGTGCAGAAAGTGTCAAGAAGAGTACTGAAATTTGCAAGAGAGGTCCAGAAAGAAGCAAGAGCAGTGAAGAAAGAACCAATAGAGGTACAGAAACAGACAGGATGGGTGCAGAACTAAGCAACAGGGGTTCAGAAGGAGGCAAGAGAATTACAGAAAGAGCCAAGAGAGTTGCAGAAACAGGCAAGAGAGGTGCAGAAAAAGGGAACATGGGTATTTTCGAGGTTATAAAGGTATGCATGCATGCATAAAAATAAACGTACAAATACTTGAATGCCTGTGCTTTCAAACAGCATACTCTGTAAATGTGTATCCTAAAAGGGGTATGCATTTCTTTCTTCTCATAATACAGGGCACAAGAGGTTCAGTTGTGTATTTGAGGGGCTTTATTAGCTCCCATCTTCAGATGCATAACAAATGTGAGAATACATGTACAAGCTGACAAATACCTCAGTCACGAGAGCACGCAGACCTTTAGACTTGAAAGCTTGAAGTTCCCATTTGAATACAGAAAGAGGCAAGAGAAGTACAGAAAGAAACAAGAGAATTACAGGAAAAACAGAAGAAGCAAGAGAAGTGCAGCAAGAAGAAAGAGGGGTGCAGAAAGATGCAACAGGAGTGCAAAAAGAAGAAAGAGCAGAGTAGAAGGAACCAACAGAGTTGCAGAAGAAGGCAAGAGGGGTGCAGAAAGAGGCAAGAGGGGTGCAGAAAGAGGCAAGAGGGGTACAGAAACTTGCAGGAGAGGTACAGAAAGAAGCTAGAAGAGTGAAGAAAGAACGAACAGAGGTACTGAAACAGAGAAGTGGGGTGCAGAAAGAAGCAAGATAAGTTCAGAAAAAAGGCAACAGCGGGAACAGAAGAAGGCAAGAGAACCACAGAAAGTGGCCAGAGAGTTGCAGAACCAGGCACGAGAAGTAGGGAAAAAGGAAACAGGGGTGCAAAAAAAGGAAAGAGAGGTGCAGAAATCAAGAAGAAGGTTACAGAAAGAGGCATGATTGGTTCAGAAAGAAGCAGGAGAGCTGTGCAAAGAAGCAAGAGAGGTACCGAAAGAAGCAACAGAGGTGCAGAAAGGGGCGAGAGGGTGCAGAAAGAGGCAAGTGAAGTGCAGAAAGAGGCAAGAGAGTTGCAGAAACAGGCAAAATGGGTGCAGAAAGAAGCAAAAGCTGTGCAGAATAAACCAACAGAGGTACAGAAGAAGGCAATAAGGGTGCAGAAAGAAGCAGGAGGAATGCTGACATTTACAAGAGAGGTGCAGAAAGGAGCAAGAGCAGTGAAGAAAGAACCAATAGAGGTACAGAAACAGACCAGATGGGTTCAGAAATAAGCAACAGGGGTGCATAAGGAGGCAAGAGAACTACAACAAGAGGCAGGAGAGTTGCAGAAACAGGCAAGAGAGGTACAGGAAAAGGGAACAGGGACACAGAAAGATACAAGATAAGTGCAGAAAGAGAAAAGAGAGGAGCAGAAAGAGAGCGAAAGGTGCAGAAAAAAGCAAGAGATGTGCAGAAAGAACCAACAAGGTGCAGAAAGAGGCCTACTTGGACTGTACCTTGCAACAGACTCATACAAAGAAGTCTAATCAGTCATTTTTCTCCCAAGATGTCTTAAATCTCACTTTTATCTTAAAGGTTCACTATTAATCGACAGCTCAGAATGTTAGGCCTACTAAATATAAAACAGCACTCCTAAGCATATCACTGTTGTAAGTCTGACCAAGTTTGTGAAGGTAAGCATGCATGTCTCTGCTTGAACCTAGTGACTTGTTACATAAAAATAAAGATACAAATACTTGAATACCTGCGTTTCAACAAGCATACTCTGTTGATGCGTGCACAAAAAGGTGTATGTATTTCGTTCTGATCATAATGCAGGGTACATGGGTATTCAATAGTATATTTGAGACGCTCTATTACGCATAAGAGCAGAACTAAGAAGATTTGACCACCTATTCCATAATCTACCCACTTTTTATGCTACCATCTTCAGATGCATAAGACATGTCTAAGTAGACGTATACCTCAATCACGAGAGCAGGTAGCCCTTTAAACTTGTCAGAAGCACTTTCCATTTGAATACAGAAAGAGGTGAGAGAAGTATAGAAAGAAGAAAAATAATTGCAGACAAGAACAAGAGAGGTGCAGAAAGAGTAGGAAATGTGTAGAAAGAGGCAAGAGAAGTGCAGAAAGAAGCAACAGTGATGCAAAAGGAGGCAAGAGAACTGCAGAAAGAGGCAAGAGAGTTGCAGAAATGGGCAAAAGAGGTGGAGAAAAAGAGAATAGGGGTACAAAAAGAGGAGAGAGATGTACAGAAAGAGGAAAGAAGGGTGCAGAATGAGGCAAGATGGGTAAAAAAGAGGCAAGAGAAGTGCAGAAAGACGCAACAGAGGTACAGAAAGAGGCAGGAGAAGTACAAAAAAAGACAAAAGAATTGGAGAAACAGGCAAAAGAGGTGCATAAAGATGGACTAATGGTGCAGACAGAGGCACAAGAAGTGCAGAACGAGGGAAGAGAGTTGCAGAAATGGGCAAAAGAGGTGGAGAAAAAGAGAATAGGGGTACAAAAAGAGGAGAGAGATGTACAGAAAGAGGAAAGAAGGGTGCAGAATGAGGCAAGATGGGTAAAAAAGAGGCAAGAGAAGTGCAGAAAGACGCAACAGAGGTACAGAAAGAGGCAGGAGAAGTACAAAAAAAGACAAAAGAATTGGAGAAACAGGCAAAAGAGGTGCATAAAGACGGACTAATGGTGCAGACAGAGGCACAAGAAGTGCAGAACGAGGGAAGAAGAGTGAAGGAAGAAGCAAGAGGCGTCCAGAAATTTGCAAGAGAGATGCAGAGAGAAGCAAGAACAGTGCAGAAAGATTCAACAGAGAGCAGAAAGAGGCAAGATGAATACGGAAAGAAGCATGAGAGTTGCAAAAACAGGCAATAGAGGTACAGAAAGAGGGAAAAGGATACAGAAAGAGGCAAGAGAGGTGCAGAAAGAGGCAAGAGGGGTTCAGACAGAGGCAAGGGATGTGCAGAAAGAGTCTAGAGAGATACACAAAGAGGGAAGAAGGGTGCAGAAAGAGACAAGAGGAGTACAGAAAGAAGCAAAAGAGGTACAGAAAGAAACAAGAAAAGTAGAGAGACAAGCAACAGAGGTGCAGAAAGAGGCAAGACAGGTGAAGAGAGAGGCTAGAGAAATGCAGGAAGAAGCAACAGGGATACCGAAAGAGGCAAGAGAAGTGTAGAAAGAGGCAAAGAGAGTTGCAGAAGCAGGCAAAAGAGGTACATTAAGAGGAAACAAGGTTGCAAATAGAGACATGAGAGGGGCAGAATGAGGGAAGAGGGTTGCAGAAAGAGGCATGAAGGGTACAGAAATTTGCAAGAGAGGTACAGAAAGAAGGAAGAGCAGTGCAGAGAGAACCAAGAGAGGTGCAGAAGGAGGCAAGACGGGTACAAAAAGGGGCAAGAGGGGTGCAGAAATGTACAAGAGAAGTGTAGAAAGAATTAAGAGCAGTGCAGAAAGAACCACCAGAGGTGCATATACAGACAGGAGGGATGCAAAGGCAGGAGAAGTGCAGAAAGAGGCAAAAGATTTGCAGAAACAGGCAAGCGAGGTGCTGAAAATAGAAGAAGGGTGCAGAGAGAGGCAAGAGGTGTGCAGAAAGAAGCAAGAACATTGCATAAAGGAGCAACAGAGGTGTAGAAAGAGGCAAGAGGGGTGCATACAGAGGCAAGAGAAGTGCTGAAAGAGGTGAGAGGTGCAAAAAGAGGTAACAGGTTCGGAAAGAGGCAAGAGGGGTGCAGAAAGAGGAAAGAGAAGTATAGAAATAGGCAAGACAGGTGCAGAAACAGCAGACAGAAGTGCAGAAAGAGGGAGGAGGGGGTGCCGAAAGAAACACGTGAGGTGCAGAAAGAAGCAAGAGAAGTGCAGAAAGAAGCAAGCGAGGTGCAAAAAGATGCAAGATAAGTGTACAAAGAGGCAAGAGAGGTGCAGAAAGAAGCAATAGAGTTGCAGAAAATGGCAAGAGAGGTTCAGAAAGAAGGAAGGTGCAGAAAGCAGATGAATTGTGCAGAAAGAGGCAGGAGAAGTGCAGAAAAAAAATAAAGATACAGAAAGAAGCAAGAAAAATGCAGAAAGAGGCAAGAGAGGCACAGAAACAAGTGTGGTTTGCACACCGTCTTTACCAATTTACCACCCACATTAAGCAATAAGTAAGAGGTGACCATTCAAGGTTTGCAAAGGGCCTTTCACATGCTATAACACTTGTTGCTGCATTTCTTGTAACGTTTGAGCAGTTTAAACTAGTAAAAAAGCTTATTTTTGCAAATCATGCAGATTTTGCTGCAGATGAGGGATTATAATTGTGCGAAAGTGGGTGCAGCCAAACAATTCCAGTGGCCCTGCTCATACCTCTGATTAGGTCCAGAAGTGCTCCTCAGTGGTTCCTTCTTTTTTGTCTCATTTAGTTTATAGTTTAGCTTCTATGGAAAGGAAGAAGACTAAACCTGAGGTTACCACTCCACAGCACAGACTACCATACCACATAATTACTCTCCATAGCACATAATCACACACATTCAGCCATATTCATCAATCTCCCGTTTTGCGAGGCCCTAATAGCGAATTATAGCGATTCGCTATTAAGGACTCGCAAAACGGGATTCATGTAGGATTAGCAAAAATTATTGCGATTCCTACGGATTCCTTATTTGCGATTAGCAAATTGCTAATCGCAAATAAGGAAAAACTCCCCATTCATTCCTATGGGCCAAAAGGCCCATAGGAATGAATGGGGAGTATTCCTTATTTTTGATTAGCAATTTGCTAATCGCAAATAAGATTGCGATTTGAAGGGTGCCAGGGGTGTCCAAAGGACACCCTGTAGCACCCCTCAAATGTACATTTGAACAGGTGTTGCGCACACACATGTCCAGAGGACATGTGTGTGTGCAACATGCAAAAGTAAAAAATGCACAAAAGTGCTTTTTACTCGTTTATCGCAATTTACCACGAAGTCAGATTTCGTGGTAAATTGCGACCAAATATTGCGAATTCGCAATTTCTAATAGGGTGATGAATTGCATTTAAGAAATCTCTATTAGAGATTCCTTAAATCCAATTCCTCGCAAATATGCGAGTTCGCAAATAGCGATTTTTGCATTTGGGATGATGAATCCCAAATGCAAAAATCGCACTCGCAAACGGCCAGATTCTCAGAATCTGGCCATTTGCGAGCGCAATTCAGGTTCATGAATATGGCAGTATGTTCCTATACACTAAATACTGCACTCTTTCTATCCATATAATTTCACTGCACAACATACCACATAATTACACTACACACAATGTACATCCGCTCTACTCCATAAAACATTAGTAAAAAATGTTTACATTTACAATTCCAATAGCTCTAACTCTGGCAAATGCGAGACCTATTACATTGGAAATGCTTCTTTAACTAGTAGTCGCATTTGCAGAGTGGTGGAGAAAGGGGGCTGGAGCTCTGACCACTGTTCAGGAATTCTGCTGCGTAGGACTAGCAAGGAGTACCAGGAGGGCTTCTTGGCCCTCAAAATCCCTCAGGAGCAAAGTGGACTTCATCCCCCTGTAGTGTAGTTCCTATATTCCCAACAGGCTCTGCGCATTGGAATAATATATTCAGCAGTGTATACGTAGGACTGAGGTCGACTAGGTCTCTACTGACTATATTAGACTTAAGGTTTGCCAGCTAGCTCAGAGGTCACTAGAAACTTTCTCGAATAAACGAGGAGGAGTTTACCCTCCCTGGATAGACAAGAAGGGATTAGCTTCCGACAACCATATAACATGACAACTTTGCTCCCCCAGAATAAGAGTAAATCTCTAGAGTCATGTGAAAACAATAGACAGCTATTTCATTCAGTCGATTGTGCGTTCTTAGTTTCACCAGAGTGCAGAGAATAGAGAGACGGGCATTTTCAATAAAAGGTATTATTTATTGAGCAGTCTTCCTTCTCATGCAAGAGAAATGAATTGCCGCAATTGCAATACTTAATGCAAAGTAAAGTACATACAGTAAAAGGAGTATTATGAAATAATACTGTAAAAGCATTGATATGGTTTCTTAGCCATAAGATACTTTAAAATGGATAAAATATATACATACATATATACATTGACTAACGTGCTCAACTGGTGCTTTTAAAATACGCCTACCCCGGTGTACCTGACCTAAGCCTAATACATGGGAAGGAGTAAGTAAGTAGCAGTTTAAGTTAAGTAGGTTTTGCCAAGAATCTGATTCAAGAATTCTCTTTAAGGGTTTAGTCAGCACTGTACCTTGGGAATAGAATGTAGGAGGTCTGGTATCTCTTTCCTCAGGACTTGATATCCCAGGAACCCGCAAGGGTAGGCTGGAAACGCCGGAGCTGGATTTTCTCAGCAGGAGAAAAGACAGCGTCTTTCTCAGCGCGTCAAAGAGGAGGGGCAGCGTCCATGGGCTCTCGCATCAGCTGGGCTCTCGGGCAAGTAGATAGCTGCTCTGCTCCAAAACCACCACTGTGTGTTTGCTTAAGGCAACGTTGGTATATTTATATCTGAAAGGTGCTGAGTTTGACGTAAGGTTTGGACATAAGACGTCAATAAAGATGTCACTAAGAACTGGCCGTTCTTACAGTGCTCGCAGGAGTTCTATTACAAATCAAAACAAAGCAAATTGGGATTTCCCAGGTTGCTGGAGGTTTGGTGTGTCAAAAGAACTCGTTGTGCTTTCTAGAAATCCAAGGAAGTAGCTTTTGCCGTGCCTTGGACTGCAAGGGCTATTTACTTAAATATGGATTTGATTCTTATGCCATTATAGGGATATTATTGATTATAGCCATACAAGGGCATAAAATAGCAGTATTGATTCAGGGTCCCAGATAAAAACACAATACCCCAAACAGTAGTGTGCCAGGAGGTGCATTTCCAGGATGGTGGGTTATGGGTGGCGTGGTCTCTGAAGACCTCCTAGCAGTCCCACTGTGTGGGACTTACTGGCAGTAACAGGAGGGGTAGTTGGTCCCCAACGACATCCTTGGGGACCAACTACCCCTCCTGTTACCTCCAGTAAGTCCCATACAGCAGGATTGCTAAGTTCTCATAACAGGCCATGCCCCCTTTGCCTGCCACTATGCAACAGCGCTTTCTGGCATGCTCTTGGATCGGGAATGAAGTCCCCTTTGCTGCTGGGGGTCTTTAGGGGCCAACTAACCTACCTGTTACCTCCAGAAAGCCCCACAAAGTGGGTTTGCTGAGAGGTGGACACAGGCCATGCCCCCTTCCTCTACCACACCACTTAAGTCCTGAGGTTCAAAGGATACAAAAGGACTTCATCACCCCACCAGCAGTGTGCCAAGAGCTGCGACTGCAGAATGGTGTAGAAAGGGCAAGGCGTCGGACTACCTCTCAGCAATCCCACTGTGTGGGGATTACTAGAGGTACCTGGTGGCCTATTTGGCCCCTAAGGACCCTTAGAATTCAAGGGGACTTAAACCCCAAACCCAGAAATGCGCCAGGAGGAGTGTCTGCATAGTCTTATTTGTGGAAGGGGGGCTGAGTGGCCCCCTTCCCTTAGTACTGTTTGGGCCCTTGGGACCATATCCCCTAGGGCCTGAGCCATTTTTTCATAAAAGAAATTTAAAAAAAGGGAAGGGGGCCACGCGGTCCCCGTCCTAAGTCCATTTTTTGGTTATGGGGACCCAATTCCCCGGGCTTTGCCTCTTTTAAATTGTTTTTATTTATATTTTATTTATGGTAGGGGGTTGCTTGGCCACCTTCCCTGGGTTACTTTTGGCCCTGTGGACCCCATCCTTAGGGGGCCTGTCTGCCTTTTAAAAAAAAAACATTTTAGAGGGGGGCCTTAGGTCGCTTTTGGCCCTGGGGACCCCATCCTTAGGGGGCCTGGCCTGCCTTTTTAAAAAAAAAACATTTTAGAGGGGGGCCTGAGGTCGCTTTTGGCCCTGGTGACCCCATCCCCTAGGTCTTTGCATCTTTTTTATTTTTATACATTTGAATTTGAGGGAGGGGTGGATCTCCTGGCCATTCTCCCAGGCTGTTCCCCCAGGGCTTGGCCTTTCGTTGGGCACCACAGGGAGCCCTAATGCCCCGCAGTCCCAGCCGGCTCCCCACCTCCTTTGGGAGCTGGAATTGGTTTTGCACAAAGGGAGCTGCAAACTTGCCTCTCCCTTTGCCCCAAAACAATTCTGCTTTGCTTCATGGAGCGAGAGCTGGTTTCCTTCTCTCGTTTTCATGAAGCAAAGCAGGATTTTGCTATGACAGAGCGGGAGCAGTGCTCCTGCCATAGCAAACTGGAATGTCCCGGGGGTAGGCACCCTGGGACATTGCTGTAGCTGACCCTGGGGGGTGGTGGTCCGCAGGGCCAACTAGCCCCCATCCATCATTTGCACAGCCCTAGGGAGGTGGCGGTCCCTGAGAATGAAGGGCTGCACCGGATCCCCATATTTTCATAAAGTGTGCCCCGGGGAGGTGGTGTTCCCTGGGGCAGTGTGGGGGGCTCAACCCCCCACACTCAGATTTGAAAGGTAGCCCCAGGAGGTGGCGGTCCCTGGTTCTGTGGGGGGACATAATTATGTATTGCACCCGGGACTTGGCCCACCCAGGGGCTTAAAATAACAAAGCACGCATGCCCGCGCTTCATTTAAAAGAAATATTGCTGCTGGATTCGCAGACCCTACGCGAATCCGGATTATTTTTTTAGTGCTTTTTTGGGCCCCCCTGACCAGTCCAAGGGGGTCAGAGTGTTTCTACACTGCTTCCTTTTCTTTTTTGATCATTTTTTACTGTTTTCTTGTGACTTGGTTCAAATGAGTCACAAGATAGTTGCCAACACTTCCAAGCTTGAAGTGTTGGCAGCCAATCAGAATCAAGCTCCTTCTCTGCGCTCACCAGATATCAATATTTTTATATGTATGTATTTATCAGAAACTACTGAATGGTTTTACACCATTTAAAACAAGAACACTTTTTGAACCAAGAGCTACCTTTTTTGCCAAGCTTGTTGTAATTCTGTTCAGCAATTTGGGCTGTAGCTTTGTCTAAAGTTTCCTATGAAAATTAACATAGAGATAAAGTGTTTTGGGACCCCCCTTCTCAGTCCCCACTTGATGAATCACCCGCAACTCTAAAGACATAAGCTGACCAGAGCAGGTTATTAGTTTTGAAAATTACGCTAAGATTCATCAAACTGCGCCAAAGATACTGGCAAATCAAAAAACATTCTTCCTATGAAAACTTGGTCATAACCATAACTACCTACTGGCAACTGCCAGAAGGTAATACACACACACATATATATCACCTACTGGCGGTCGCCAGTCGGTAGTTATAGTTAGGACCTATTATCCATAGGAAAATCGTAACATTCTTTTCCCAAAAAATTTGGCTTTTGTTGACAAATCTTTGCGAAACTCGTGGGGCGCTCCGGTCACCTACTTTTTTCAACGTTTCTGAGTGATTCGGCAAGAAGGGGCCGAGAAAAAAGAGGGTTCCTATACATGTTTTCTCCATGTTAATTCCCATAGACACGGTTACAGCACCGAAATGCGGAACTGAATTACACCAAATTTGGCAAAATAGTAGCCCTTGGTTCAGAAAGATCCCTTTTTGTTAAATGCTATAAATCCATTCAGTAGTTCATGAGAAAAAGAAAAAGTTTAAATATCTGGGCGGAGCCTAATGACACATCTCATCATGAGATCTGATTGGCTATCAGCAATTCATCCTGGAATTGCTGGCAGCCATCTTGGGACCAATATACATGAAAGTACTCATTGAAATGCATTGTAGTGAATCAAAGATTTTGAGGGTTACCAAAAGGAGAAATATAAAGGGTGATAACAGACTTTTGATACATTAGAATTCATTTATTGATGGTACCATACTAATTTCAGGAATTGTGGTCTGTTATATGCTGATTATATCCTTTAAAAAACCTTCTGCTGGGATATCATGAATCATGTTTGAGAGGAAACTGAAGCTAAACTGAGAGCATATTTTCTGTAAATTCACATTATCGTTCTCATTCATGTTAGAATGAAGTCTGTCATTCTCAGTAAATCATGTACATCCAACAGGGGCAGAGACTGTCAGTTCATTCCATTGTGATCTACTGCAGCTTCCCAGAGTGTTCTAAAGAACAACTAGAGTGCTAACAGCCTTACTTATGACAAAAGTATGGCACACCTGAAGCCATCTTAGAATAAACTGGTAACACTTAAAACATTTACTTTAAAAAGGAACAAAATGACGGGGTTCATTTTGCCATAGAAATTATGGTTCGTGCTGTAGAAAGAAAATTAAGGATATGTAAGTGAGAGGTACCCCTTAAAGAACTCAAGGGAAATGAGGTTATCTAACCAGTCAAAAAATGAATTCCCTTGAGAGTATCACAGGAATTGAGAAGACAGACATGAACTGTAAAACATGAAAATTGTGAAATACAATTTGTACATTTGTGGCTCCCAGATACTAGCACCTATGTTTTATCACTACAACATTCGTATATAAACATTAGTGGTGGAGACTTGAATTGTACTGGAGGTGCGTTGATGCGTTTCGGTGGTAAAAACTGATAAATTCCACCTTTTTCAAGACCTTTCTTAGTCGTCTGTCATGGCAGGGGGTCTGATACAACACCCCTGAAATTAATATGAAGGTAAATGGGTCTCTGCGATTCATGATCATGTTCTAAGTTCATCCAGAAGGTAATGTATCTACGATGTGATGATACTTGGCAAGACTACACGGGACGAGGTGCTATGATACACGTCCTATCTTTGTAGCTGCAGTTTCCCAAGTTTCAGCGTGTAAAAGCAATAAGCCCTGCGATGACAGAAGCTTGGCTAATATGTCCGCCCTGTACTTGTCTTGGGCAGAAATAAATGTATCTTAAATGTTTGGACTGTGACCTGAAGAGAGAGAAGCACCGCTGTTTTCTCCCAGATGGCTCCGTCTAAATGCAGAAAATATGCCGTAATTTCTTCCAGGTCTTGAGGCCTCCAGTACGAGTTGTGTCTCGCATTAGCTGGGGTTATGTTACCAACTGCAGCTACAAAGATAGGACGTGTATCATAGCACCTCGACCAGTGTAATCTTGCCAAGTATCATCAGATAAAGAACAACTTGAGCGCCATCAGCCTTACTTATGACAAAAGTATGGCACACCGGAAGCCATCTTGATTGGAATAAACTGGTAACACTTAAAACATTTATTTAAAAAAAGGAATAAAATGATGGTGTTCATTATGTCATAGAAATTATGCCTACACTTGTTTCGCCCTGTATGGCTAATGAGGCTAGGGCTTTCTCAAGGCTAGTTATTTACATTCCCACATCATAATGTCAACAATGAATCTGCACATATCCTTGTAAATGATCAGGCATTATATTCAATATTTCATGATAAAAGGATCAGTCGTCACTCGTCAGGTCACGGATTAATTCGAGTGAAATCGATTGAAACAGTGTGGTGAATAAAAACAACTACTGTCACTCAAATCACTCAAACCCATCTCTGACCCCTAATTATTCCCACCACACCCAAACTATGAAAACTTATAAAAAACATCACTGTCCTTAAATACCACCCATCAATGACCGCTAAAAGCTCCCTCACTACCCTTAAACTCTACCCATCAGTGAACCCTAAAAGCCCCTTTCTACATCCCAACTCCACCTATCCCTGAATCCTCAAAACCCTTTACCACCCTAAATTTCACCCAATCCTAAAGTGTAAATACTCTTCACCACCCTATCCTCTACACATCCCTAAACCTTGAAAACCCTCCAGTGACTTAAACTCCAACCATTCATGAACCCTAAAAGCCCTCAACATCCCTACACTCCTCCCATCCCTGAACCCTAAAAACACCTCACACCCTTAAAATCCACTCATTTGTGAACCCTAAAGACTCCTCACCACACATAACCTCTACCCACTCCTGATAACTAAAGAAATAACACCACCCCTAAACTGTATCCATCCCTGATATAAAAGAAACTTTCTATGCCAAAACTCCACCCATTCCTGACTCCTAAAACCCCCTGATCACTCATAAAGATTACCCATCCCTGAACCCAAGAAACCCTCACTAGTCCTAAACTCCATGCAAGTTTAATGTAATTTGGGATTTTTCTTTAAAATTACATTTCCTTTAAAATTGTTCCTTTTATTTTTGACTGATATGTATTTCCTTAAAATCATCTTTCCTTAAGATTGGTGTTCCATGATTTGGTTTCCTCCATTGTGGTTTCTCAGTTTTCATTTTTCCATTAATCACATACATTAGCTTTATCTATCTCAATTGGTCTATATAATAAGTCCTGCATCATCCTATAAGAGGAAATGTTTTTTAAACTAGTGATGACTGCTTTTCAGACAGTTTTGGGGATTTGGTGTCGTGCTTGAAATCTGGCTTTCTTATCCCTTCACTTTTAAAGACTTGAAAGAATTTGATATTGCTTGAGATCCTTTGTTTACAGGTCATACACATTACTCCAGACTTGGACTGTAACTTCTTATTTCAAATATTTGTTAAAAGGACATTCTCCATTTGAAATTATCAGTGTTAATGCCATTCATCCACGAAACATGGCTGCAAAAATTGCAAACAAATGGTTATAATTAACACATTAATCATTGAGGCAAAGAGGTAATCAATTCTGAAACAATGACTACTGGTTAACCTTTAGCTGCGGGCAGGAGTAAGACAGTATTATGTGGGGTGTTGCATCACCCATCATTTCAAAACCTTTGGGGACAAATTGGAGTCATAACTCCTCTATTTTTAACATATAGAGATATAAATGTATTTTCTAATGATGGAAATAACTCAGTTTTTGTGCCGTAAGCATTCCATAAAAAAGAATGCAAACCCATTCTCACTCCATGTGACAAACTTCATCAGAGGGTAAATCCTCATTAGAAAGCAAGTCTGAAATTTGCCTTTATTAGTTTCTTGGGATTTTCCTGGATAGTTTGTCAGCAATGGTATTCCTTTAAGAATGGTCAAGGCTCTTCACTTCTTTTAAAATATTTAGTAGTGGGTGTTAATTTCAAACTTTATTGTTCCCTATTTCCACAAAGGTTTAGATTTTTGAGGACACTACATATCTCTTTAGCTAGACAACAACATTTGGCTGCACCAAAACATTCCTTTTTTATATAATCACTCAAGGCCAAATGTATCAAAGACCTCTATTGCCCTTGCACCACCCAATGGGGCATAAGAGCAATGCAACTCTTAAGTTAGATTGATCAAGTCAGGCAAGGCTGCCTTGCGTGGCAGGAAAAATGCAACGTAGCACAAATCACTGCATTGCATTACTCTACCCAAGGAAGGTATTCCAAGGGTGGAGCATTGGGTGTTCCTATAGATTTTGGCGCATTCCCATATTTACCATTACTGGTAGACCTGGGAATGCGTCAATATGCTATGTCACCTCAGGTGAAGCGTAATGAGGAGAAATATCTTTATTTCGCATCGTTAAATCCGCTTTCTATGTGCGTGCTGCAGAAAATGCCTCTCAGGGTTGTTTTTGTGCCGGAAGGTGTCCTTTCCAGCACAAACACAATCCTTCTTACTACACAGGCACACTTACACTATGGTACAAGTTTGCCTGCCTTGGGTCTAGGCAGCACATTGTGTGCCAGTGCAGATAAAATACAGTAATGTGCTGTATAATGTTAGATGCAGCATATTCCTGCCCTTTCCCCATCACGCAGTACAGCAAGGTGCCTTGCTGCTCTACGGTTTGCGATTTTGTAATAAATGTGCCCCTCAATCCATTTTCAAAGAGGTTTATAGTGACTCTTTAAATCTGTACAAATAATAATACATACTAGGGATGAAAATGTCTTGTGTATTCTGTAATATATATATAATAAGATCCATAAATTTTTTATCAAAATTAAAGTAAAATGCTTAATCTTGTGGATAAGCAGCTATTGTGTAAACAATTGTGAGTATGGCAATGACATTCTCAGCCACTCCCATTGCTCACCTGAAACGACATCTGGTGCAATGTTTAAGGATCTACCAGTTTAGTCAAATTAACCCTTCAACACTACCACAACCTCTCTGCCCAGTGCAGAGCACAGAATTCACATGCTATACATGTGAACAGGAGGTTTTACTTACCAACTATGTTATTCAGTGTTGATGGTATTGGTAGAATTAAGGGTTTTTCCAGACTAGCTTTCCCAGCCACTGAGGTGAAGCAGAGTACTATTTTACAGAGCCAGAAACAATGGGCTGGATTCAAAAAGAGCCTCTGCACTTGTGGCAGAGGATCTACAGTAGTGGTGGGATCTTCAGGCTATTGGCAGGATTTCTAAACTGTACTTCCTCATTGGAAAGATCCCCCATGGATGCACAGCCTCAACCACGCATGCGGAAGTTCTGTTTTCAATCAGGCCCAATATTTTTTAAGAAAATATGCTGTCTGCAGCGATCTGTCAGGGTCAGCTGGTTTGCATGATGAATCTCACACCTTAAGGTAATGAATATGAATATTTAATCACAAGATAAGTATATGAAAATGGCAGGCATGCTTGAAGCATTCACTGTACACACTTGTGGTAATGTCACAAAGGGTACCTCAACACACACATATAAGATCCAATTCACAAAACAAGTTGTATATGTAAATCTGCGAGTGTAGATTCATGACTTTCTGTAATTCACAACCATTCCTATTAATACGAATGGAAAGCTTCAAAAGCACATGTTTACATGGATATTTCTAGAAAGGTCACATGATAATAACAGTAAAATCCTATTCCATGGGACAGAGAACTTCGCACTCGGGAATAGATTTTAATGGGTTTTTTTTTCACTGGAATAATATTTTACTCCTTTCAGGAATCCCCTCTGCTACACCCCAAGAAGTGTGATCTTTTTCTCTTTCCACTCTAGATGTGGAGTGGGGTAAATTGGGTTCTTGGTTGACTGGGGTGTTAGTCCTGATCAAGCAACAGCCACAATTAATAGAAGACTGAAACACAAAAAAAATTAAATTAGCTCATGCTTAACCCTGGGTAGCCTGGCACAAAAAAGTGTTCAGGTTTAACTTAGAGGCAATGTGTAAAGTATTTATTCAGCACATAAACAGTAATAACGTGATAAGACAACACATGAAAAATCACACACCAATTTAGAAAAACATTCACACCTATTTAGAATAATAAAGTGAATTTTATTAACTTATTTGACTCTAAAATAATGAAAATTCAAACAGTAGAACCGAAGTTAAGAATTATTAAAGGTTTTAGTAAAAACTAGAGCTTAAAAGATCAAAGCACCAACCGCGGACATTAGTCGCTCGAGGCTGGGTCTATGTTTAAAATTACAGCTGATCATCGGTCAAATTGAAGAAGTGGATTGGGCCCGGCCAGAAGTTACCTTCGGACTTAGAAGAATTTTCAAGAAAAATGTTCAGAGAAAGTAAAGTTTAAAAGGCAAGCCTGCATGCGGTGTCCGATGAAGGAGCATCGTCATCGGGGAGACGCTGTATGAGGTCATGGTGAAGATTTCTATGTTTGGACATAGTCATTTTTTGGAAGTCAAAAATCTCCAGCAGGATGTGGCAGGAGGCTGTAGCCAAAGACATTTCCAGGAGGAGGTAACCCCTTTGGCTAAGGACAGATGAACTGAACTTGCTGCTGTAGTGAAGAACATAGCAGGAGCAGTCACAAAGTCAGGCCAACAAGCGATGCTGTTTGAGCAGATCAATGAGCAGGTTGGTCCCGATCTTCTGTCAGTTCTCCGAAACGTTTTTAGCCAGAAATTTTCAAAGTCCCAAGTTTGGAATTTTGGCTATCTGGGAACCTTTAGAACCACAACCAAGGATCCAGGACTAGAGCGACACCACCTGGTGGTTTAGGACAAACTCAGTCTGGGTCCAGGTGTGGATTTAAGATGGTCAGAGCCTTTTATGTCCCAGAGGTTCCGAAGAGGCGGCCAGCAAACTAGACCTTGGAGCCACTCTGGTAGTCCTAGGTTCAGGTGAAGATGCAGGACTCAAACAGCTGGGCTGGCCTGTACCAGGAAGTGAAGCAGTCATTATTTATTTATGGCATTTATAAAGCGCTCTGCAACCCTACGGGCATCCTGGCGCTGTGAGAGTATAACTGGAACGATGTGCATCATAGGTAGGATGGATGGTCATTTGATTCTGGGCAGTTAGACTTTAGGGAAGAGCCATGTTTTGACCTTTTTTCGAAATGCCATCAGTTCGTCTGTTTTCCTGATAGCAGTAGGGAGACTATTCCAGAGATGGGCTGCCGCTATACTAAAGGCTCTGCCACCATAAGTGGCTTTCCTGATCCTGGGTATACTGATGAGGTTAGTGGAGGAAGATCGTAGGGTCCGAGTGGGTTCATACCATTTGAATTTGTTTTGTAGCGGTAAGGGGCCCATCCCATGCACTGCCTTAAAGACAGTGCATAGGGATTTGAAGAGGATCCTCTGATGTACGGGCAGCCAGTGTATTTCAGCCAGTGCAAGAGTGGTGGAGGTTCTTCGTCCTCGGGAAAGTGCCATTTAGGCTGCTGCCGCCTGGATGCTCTGAAGTCTGGAGATCAAATAAGCAGGAGATTCCAGAAGCAGAGCGTTACATTAATCCAGGCGGCTGAGAATGGTGCTCCTGACTTTGGTGGCTCTAGCCTGTACTGGTAGAAGGGGCAGCAGCTTTCGAAGGCCTCGCATTAAGGCGAAGCAGCTGCTCACCTGCTTATTGACATTGGTCTCTAGACTCAGACTGTCATTAAAGCTGAACCCTAGATTCCTCACTGTTTTTACTGGAGTTAGTGGCTCCCCTGACTTCAGAGGCCAAAAGTCGGTGGGCAGACTTCTAGTGATTCTACCTACTTTGCAGTGCATTATCTCGGTTTTGTCACTGTTAAACTGTAGTGAGTTCTTATTTAACCAAGATGCCATTTCCAGCATGCAGGTATGGAAGGTCTCGAGTGAGTCTGCATGGACACCATCAAGAGAAATCATCAGCTGCGTGTCATCTGCATAGTTGATCACGCTAATGCAGTGAGCCTTGATGATGCCCATCAGGGGTTGCATGTACAAGTTAAAGAGTGTCGGGCTGATTGCAGACCCCTGTGGGACCCCATGTGGGACTGCAGCAAACTCAGACTGGTATGGAGGGAGTGCTACTGCCTGCCATCTATCCGACAAATAAGAACGGAACCAGTCGAGCGCAACTCCCCCTACTCCAAGGTTTTTCAGTCTTGTCAGCAGAATGTCGTGACTCACCGTATCGAATGCGGCGGACAGGTCCAGCAGGATTAAGATTGCTGATTCTTCCCTGTCCGCCCTCATTCGCAGGTTGTCCAGGACCACCAGCAGAGCTGACTCGGTTCCATGAGCTGGTCTGAAACCGAATTGCTCCTCTTCAAGAATGTTGTTGGTTTCCAGGAAGAGGGACAATGATCTGCTGACCAGCCGTTCCATGATCTTGATTGGATACGGCAGAAGCGATATAGGTCGGTAGTTTTTATGACAATTGGGGTCCAGATTTGATTTCTTCAGTAGGGGGGTTACAACTGCCAATTTCCAGTCTTTTGGTACAATACCTGTGTCAAGGGATTGATTACACAGCTGACGAAGTACTGGAAAGAGTTCATCGCCAAACTCCTTTACTATTTTGTGAGGTAGAGGGTCCTAAAAGTCATTAGAGTCATTAAAGGGGCAGCAAAACAGTCTTGTGGAGTACACAGTAATCCAGAGCAGCAGACAATCCTTTGAGAGTCCTATAAGAGAACTGAATAGTGTGTCTTAATGCCATAGGGCCCTATTTTTATACCTAATGCCTTCTTTGAAGTTGTGAGAAGGTTCTAGATGTTTCTCTTTGAAGTGCTTGGATTTTCCTGACTCCAATGCCCTGGCTGCCAAGCTCTGCCTCCCGATCCTGTTAGCATATGGCCCATTCAGGCACACTTTATTCCTCTATTGTGTGACTGTCTAGGAGGAATTCACAAAGAGTAAATGTAAGTTACACCCAGTTATGCGACCCAGAGGAGGCTGTAGGCATCAAATGGCTAACGGCAGGAAAATGTCCACTTTTTGAAAGTGGCATTTTCAAAATTGTAATTTAAACTCCAACGTTACCATTATAGAGAATTTTTAAATATAATTTCATATGTACCAAACATGAAATACCAACTTGTCATCAATCAGAATTAGCACATTTTAAATGTATAAGGAAACACAATGTTGTCCTATGGGACAGATAGGCCTCACAATAGTGAAAAACAAATTTAGAGGTTTTTCACTACCAGGACATATAAAACCTAGAAAGTACACCCTTCAATTACAATACACCCTGCCTGTTATCTAGGGCCTACCTTAGGATTGACCTATATGTGATAACATTGGAGTTTAATGCTTGCGTGGGGAGTATATTGCCAAGTCGAAGTGGCAGTTTAAAACTGCATTCAGGCTGCAATGGAAGACCTGGAATATGTTTTAAGGGGTTACTTGAGTGACTGGCACAATGTCAAGTCAAGTCAAGTCAAATAATTTATATAGCGCGCTACATACCCAGAGGGTCTCAAGGCGCTTGAAGAGGGGTGGGGAATTACTTGTCGAATATCCAAGTTTTAAGTTGCTTTCTGAATGCTAGGTGGTTCTGAGTGAGGCGAAGGTGAGTGGGAAGTGAGTTCCAGGTTTTAGCTGCCAGGTAGGAGAAGGATCTTCCTCCCATGGTTGTTTTGTTGATGCGAGGTACAGTAGCAAGGGCTTGGTTGGAGGAGCGTAGCTGGCGGGAGGGGATGTAGAAGGAAAGTCGAGTGTTAAGGCATTCGGGTCCAAGTTCGTAAAGTGCTTTGTGTGCGTGGGTTAGGAGGCGGAATGTTATCCTCTTATTGACAGGGAGCCAGTGGAGGTTTTTCAGGTGGCTAGAAATGTGGTCTTTACGCGGGATGTCTAGTATGAGTCTGGCTGATGCGTTCTGGATGCGTTTGAGTTTTTTCTGAAGTTTTGCGGTGGTACCGCCGTATAGGGTGTTACTGTAGTCCAGGCGGCTCGTGACCAGTGCGTGGGTGACCGTTTTTCTAGTTTCGGTGGGGATCCAGCGAAATGTTTTTTGAGCATGTGGAGAATGTTGAAGCAGGATGATGAAACGGCGTTGACTTGTCTGTTCATCGAGAGTGAGGAGTCCAGGATGACGCCTAGGTTCCGTGCGTGGTCCGTCGGGATGGGTGCTTTTCCAAGGGCCTCAGGCCACCAAGAGTCATCCCAGGCGGAGGGGGAGGTACCTAAGATAAGGACTTCTGTTTTGTCTGAGTTCAGTTTCAGACGGCTGTGCTTCATCCACTCGGCTATTTCTTTCATTCCTTCATGTAGGTTGGTTTTGGCGGTGTTCGGGTCTTTGGTGAGTGAGAGGATCAGTTGAGTGTCATCAGCGTAGGAGATGATGTTGAGGTTGTGTTGGCCTGCGATGGTCGCGAGGGGGCTCATGTATACGTTGAAGAGGGTGGGGCTGAGTGAAGATCCTTGTGGCACGCCGCAAATGACTTCAGTGGCCTCTGACTTGAATGGTGGAAGGCGGACCCTCTGAGTTCTTCCGGTAAGGAACGAGGTGATCCATTCCAATGCTTTTCCTTGGATTCCGATGTTTCTGAGGCGTTGTAGGAGGGTGTTATGACAGACTGTGTCGAAGGCTGCGGAGAGGTCAAGGAGGATGAGGGCGACTGTGTCTCCACTGTCCAGTAAAGTTTGAATGTCGTCTGTTGCTGCGATGAGGGCGGTTGCCCTCATCGGATGTTCTGCAGGCCCACAAGTAGCATTTGATTCACAGGCCCAGGGAATATGGTGTACCACTCTGCAAGGGATAGGTAAATGTCAATCACCTCTAAACCAATGTAACTATATTTTGGGACATGAGCATAAGCACTTTACCATTAGTTAGCAGTGGTAAAGTGCACAGGGTCCTAAGACCAACAAAAACGAATTCCAGCAAAAATGCAGGGAAACAGGCAAAACATTTGGGGTAAGACCACCCTAAGGTTGACAGGGTGATGTCAGCCATTAGCTGGAGTAATTAGTTTGTGATACTTTTCAGGATGAAAAGGGGAAGCAGAGGAGTTAGTGAATGCTGACAATCATGCCTTGTTGTGGGCATTCACAAACTTCCAAAGCTGAATAAGCCTTGGAATACCTATGTATAATGATGTGAGTTGAATGAACAGAATGGGAGAACTCTGTACTTGTGGCGAAGATCTCTGCACATGTAAATGAAATATACCTTGCATGAAATCTTTGAGAATTCCTGGCCGTTGTAACAACAGTAAATATTGTCAGAAAATGTTCGCTATCATTACATTTACACAAAAAACAAATAAAGACCAGCCTTACCTCCCATCTACTGAGCCTCTGAAACTAATGTACGTGGAATCGCCATTTGGCAACTCCCTGTGAGCCCTAAATCAGTGTAAAAAAATAAGAAAAATGTGCTCCCAAACCAGGTCTTAGGCGTAGCGAAAAAAAGGGACCACCAGTTTGAGACTGAAGGCTGGGAAATACAATTGGGTCCCTCGAGCCATTGATGGGCACCTCACTGGCAGTGTGATGTACCCCTAAGCATTAAGTGAAATGCAAATGCTGTCAAAATGCAAAAATTGAGAACTTAACAGACAAAGAAAACATATTTAATATGGCTCAGCCACTGGGCTGGCTCTGGACTTTTGTTCCTACAAATGTGTAATACCTGATGTTGTGTTGACTGCACAAGCTCAGTGATACACTTACAGCTATCACTGTTCGATCTGAAAAACAGGGTTCACAAATGTATAATTAAGTTGCAATTTAAACTTTTGGCACACTTTGTATTGTGGTATAAAACACATTTCTCGGTAAGTATAAGGTTGCTGTTTTTATGGAGGGAACAGCATCCTTCTATAACAACAGTCTCAAATATTGCTTGTGGAGCGTACACAGTGGTAAACCGATTACATTACTCAATACAGCATTGTACTGTCACAAAGCCAAGTCCTTGGGCCTCCAAAGCAATAAAGCAGTAGACGGAATTTCAATGACTTGCAAAAAACACGGACTATTAAGTGTTTACCAAATAATGTCTGAAAGAAGAATTCCTCTAAATGCATCAAGATAAGACATTTCAGTTAAAGAACATCTCTGGCGGTAGATTAGCTTGGGGAAATCTGTAATTAGAAAATTGGAACTCTATAACAAAAGGCACTTTAACCAAGGACTTTTCTTGCAAAGTAAACAGGAATGAATTCTGTGCAAGGGCAGCCTTTGGAGGAAACAACCAGACAATCAGGTTTACAAAGGTTCAGGAGCTGTCTCAAAAAATTGAGAGCCAAAGAGATTTTGCAATTCCCGCCTGATCTGACTCATTTTAGAAATGATGGACCTTCTGCAACTTGGCTGAATTAGGTTTCACTGCAAGGACACCAATAATTAAAAAAAAGGCTAGACTGATGTATTTCTACTGAAAAATATGACAAAAGCTTCGGAAATCAGCATCAAAATTGTCTAAAATACATTAGTTTCAGTTTCAGAATAAGTTGCTTTTTGGTTCAAAACCCCGACAGGGTTTCACATCTAGGATATGTGGCACCTGCTATTGACTGTAGTGTTACATCATGGATGAGTCCCACCATGATGAGCACCTGAAGGAGGGCGGGACTTCAGCGATTCCCCTGGGAGCTTGTTGCTATAAGGTTTAGCCTGATGCTCTGTGTTAATAAATTGGATTCTGGGGAGGGTGAGTTAAGTCATAGAAACCACCGTGATACTCACTTGAGCTTCCGAGTGTTTCTTGGTCAGGCCTGTCTGCACCATTTGACATTGGCGGCGTGGAGGCTGCACAGACCATCCTTGCACTTTGACACCTCGTCAGTCAGTGCAGTTCCTGGGGCAGCCTCCCACAGTGACTGGCTGCAGCTTGCCGTATTCCTTATTCTCTGTAGCTGCTCCGCTCACCCAGTGGCCTGTCTGCCGACATCCTTGGCTAAGATGGAAGCCAGCCCATAGTCAGGCAAGGTTTTTGCACCACATGGTCTTGCTGCTGAGGTTGGCGGCCAGGCCCAGAGTCGCCAACACCACACAGGAGTGCCCTCCCCCACTGCTGAACATCGGGGTCACAACGGTGCAACGCTCACTCCTACTTCACCGAGGAAGGCTCTGCTATGCTGTGTGCTCGGCAGGGGTTGGTTTGAAGTGCAGTAGAGCTTGTCCATCATCCGTTTTCCAGAGCCTCAGGCAGACAATGCCACATCTGTTCCCAGCAGGCTGCACCTAATTCTGCAACCATCACCAGCTTATCCCAGCTGCTTGCATCTTTTTTTTTAAGTTCAGAAAAAAGTTTATTAGGATAAAGGATTACAATAATGTGTATAGTATAAAAAGCAGTGAAAACAATAAGATTGCACACAATGCACCAGTTGGATTGGAAAAATATCCAGGGTATAAAATAAAACAATCAAAGATTACAAATACAGTCAAAACAACCAAATCATATGCTACACTATATATAAGGAATTACAAATAGAACTATAGATTAACATAAAGGAAGTCATGGAGGTTTAGTGACTTCTTGTAATCGAGTAGGGGTAACAGGAGACATGGGCTAGGAAGGACCACTGGCGTACGGGGTTTGCCACATTCTCAATCTCGGCGAAATGGGGGGGGGGAAGGGACGCCTGTCTGGCGGACTACTTATCTGGGTAGGATCACATCTAGGGTGTAAGGCGAGGTCCCTCGAAACCAACTCTGTAGACGTCCAATGTGTACTTCTGGAGTGGCCAAATGCTGTTAAACTGCCATTGGTCAATGTTTATTCAAGAATCAAGACCAGTGGGTATAGCAAATGTCTCTGGCACAATTGAGGAATTAGCCTTGTTTCTGAGTTCCATCCCGCAAGGCACTTCGTATGTGGTAGGGGGAGACTTCAATTGTCAATTCGAGCCACTGCCATCATTTCTGGATGGTGCAACCATGGAGGAGGATGACCAATGGGGAATACCCCCTCTGGCGGGCCCCCCAGTGAAGTCTTGGACACCATTAGCCACCTAAATCATGTGCTTGACCCTAGTAAACCAATAAACAAAGGGGCCCCCTGCAACGAATATGAGCAGACGTCAGGGGAAAAGAACACAACTGTTAAGGGACCCACATCAATCGAACAATGGCTCACAAGGAATCCACAAGTTTACATATATTGCGCAGGAGCTCACAATGGGGGGTAACAGAAGAGTCACGGGGGTAATAGAATTCAAAGTATAAGTATACAAAAATCTTTATTTTTCTTTTATCATATTTAATTCATGAATTCGTTATTCAAAACATAAGACATCATAACAACTCAACATATAAATAGAAGATTATTTCTGAAATAAATATACATAATATAGCATAGTTTCCCCACATCAACCTTTCCACAACCATTCCTTCACTAGTACTTCAAACACACACATACATTCATACAAATTCCATATGCACAGAAAATTCCTCAACGAGGTTCCCACAATGACACGAGAGAGGGATCCAGCGGAGCCTAGATAGCGCACTGCTAAAGAGGCCGGGTCGATTTAAACAGGATCCCACAACCAGGTAACGCCAACGCGCGTTTCGGTGCCACACCCAGATCTACGGGCACACCTTCATCAGGGCTTTCAAGTCGAGAAAGGGGGGAAGACACAGCTCATGAATGATACCCCCGTGACAAATCTGGGCCACAGGTGGTACTGGTACATAAAAGAATACTGCCAATCCAAGGGAGGTGAGAGAAGATAATCATAAAGAGCTCACTTCAGTCCATTTATAACCGGCTGCAGAGGTTAATTCATCCACCCACAGTGATTCGAGACATTAGCGAAGCGATTTATGTCCACAGGGAAAGAGATACTAACTCCAAAAGGTTTTTCAAGAGCATGTATCAAAAGTCATGCAGCAAAAGATCATAAATTCAGGCCCACGATCGGGAGTGTTCAAAGAGCTTTAAGCGTAGGCAGCCATCTGGACCCAAATTTCTAGAATATCAGCCATAGAGAGAAGCTCTCCTCCTATCGAGTCCTCACGGGAGAACAGCAGGTTTCAAGTCATTCTGAGATCCTGCGCAATATATGTAAACTTGTGGATTCCTTGTGAGCCATTGTTCGATTGATGTGGGTGGACCTTTCCCTTAATAGTTGTGTTCTTGACCCTAGTAAACTCTCTAAGGACCTGTAATGCCTGGGTCAATGGAGATATTCCTCCTAAACCGACTTTCAACAAACCAGGGCACAACTCTCGCCTGAACTATATATTAGTGGAAACGTGTGACTGGGTAAGAGTTGTGGACTTTAAGGTTACCCCCGTGATGAAAGTGACCACAATGCACTGATCTTAAAATTTGCTGTGCCGGGTGTTACAATTGCCACCCAGGGGGGCGATGAGGTGATGGAGCCCAGTATGATCCTGTCTAGCAATCGGCATAGAGTTAGATGGCCTAAAATTGTAGGAAACCCCAAAGATATCCAGAGGCTGTATGCCAAGACTGTCCCAGTTTTACAAAAAGTTGAAAATCTTATCCAGCAACTCCCGTCTGTGGAGAGCTATAGAGAACTGGGGGATATTCATTTGGAGCTATGTGGTACCTTAGCCGAGGTATTGAACCCAGTACTGAGGGTAAAGAAAAGCAAGTGGATGCGTGCTTCGTGGTATAACGCCGCCTGAAGGAAGGCCAAAGCCAACCTATTGGAGGCCATGAAGCAACATGATAATACTGTACTGATTAGGGCTAAGAGGAAGGAGTATTAAACACCTTACCCAGAACGCCAAGATCGAATGGGACAATGACAACTGGACGGACATGATGGGTGCTCCCAAAGCCAGAGACGCCCGGAAATTCTGGCAGATTGTCAAAAGCGGCTATGCTAATCCAACTCCAGCAGTTGAGGCTAACATTGCACCCAGTGTGTGGCAGGCTCACTTTCGATCCTTGTATGTGCAGGCCGATGTAGATCAGTCCGGGGACCAAGCAGACCTAGTGGTAGGTTCCACCCTTATCCCATCTCTGGAGTGGGATAAATTCACCACGGCGGAGGTTGGGGCAGGTATTTCTAGACTCTCTGCAGAAAAAGCCCCAGGGTTGGACAAACTCCCAGGCGATTTATTCAAACACGAACCAATGGTTTGGGCCCAATATTTACTGGTGGTATTCAATGCAATCCTTGGAGGGATGGCGGTGCCTACTACCTGACCGGGGGAGGAGATTGTCCCCATCTTTAAGAAGGGTCCCCCTCTGCTCCCCGCCAATTATAGGCCCATCAGTTTAATCGACGTCCTACAAAAGATTTTCGCGAGGCTGATCTTGGATCGCCTATTAGAATGGATGCTAGATCACTTTGTCCTGAGCCCTTACCAAGCCGGGTTCAGGAATAAAGTATCTACTATAGATCAAGTTTTCCGTCTCGCCCTCTTATTTTGAAAAATGGTACAGTTGGAGGGTGGCAGCCTCTATACTGTATTCGTTGACCTACGAGCGGCCTTTGATCTTGTACCCTGTAGGAAACTCTGGTCCGTGCTTTCCAAACTGGGGGTCCCGCAACATCTTCTAAATATAGTTATCCGATTACATACAGATAACTTTGTGCAGGTCAGATGTGGCAGGGAGGGAATTCTATCCAACAGATTCCCCTTTGACAGGGGGGAAAGATAGGGCTGTGTACTAGCACCGACCCTGTTCTGCCTCTATGTCAACGGGGTCATTGCCCATCTGAATGGCGTTGAAAACAGCGACGCACCCAAGCTCGCAGGCAGCAGGGTGCCGGCGATTATGTTCGCCGACGACACCCTGCTGCTGTCCAAGTCGCCCATGGGGATACAGTGAGTCTTCGATGGTTTCGAGGCATTTTGTCAAGAACATGGCCTTGAAATCAATGCACTGAAAACCAAATATATGGTTTTCAACCCACCATCCAAAACTCGCCCCAATCCGCATATTGGTGCTAACAGGCTAGAAAGGGTTCGAACCTTTGAGTACCTGGGGGTCACCCTAAACGAAAAGATGTTGTGGGGGCTCCACCAGGAGAAATCTCAATTAAAACTGGCCCAAACAGCAGAAGGAATCATTAGGCTCATAAGCAAAAATAAATCTTCCTCCAAGCCGGTTGGACCACCGTTAGAGATCTATAGAGCACAGGCCAGGGGTACGGCTATGTATGGAAGCGAACTCTGGGGCTACGTATGTAAACGTGACCTAGTAGCAACAGATAACAAATTCATCAGACAGCTTTTATCACTTCCTCCTAGCACCCCTTTCTTGCCAATGAGGCTTGACTTGGGTCTGAAACCCCTTGATGAAGATCTGGGCCTACGGCCTCTAACCTTTTGGTGTAGGTTATGGTCTGTACCAGAACTATTTAACTATAGGTCAGAATTGCAGGAAATCCTTACCCTCTCAAATGCCGGAAAAATCCCCTGGTTAAATTACATAAAAAATTAACTAGGGTGAATAGGACTACCCACCTCATGGTCCGACCCACTGTCATCATGCTCTAGGGTCTCACGGAAGTGGCTTGCCATACTGTATCTTGAAAGCAAACTTGCAGCATACTCACAAAGTACAGGGTTGGGCACCTTAACGGAATCATTTCTAATGGCTAAGGACATCTACAGGTTTGAACCTGTTTTAGATGTTATATTTCCAATCACCATTAGGAAATTGTACTTACAATGGAGGTATGGCAGTTTGCCAATTCAAGCTTATACCAGTAAATGGTCTGAGTCCTCGCCGAGCCACTGCCCAGGGTGCAAACTAGAGCAGGAAATTGAGTTGCACATACTGTTCTTTTGCAATGCTTATGTGCAGGCTAGGAGGCAATGGATTGTCCCGGTGTGTAAAAACCTGGGTTTTTCCAAATGTCTGCATGCATATAGGGTCTTCAAAACTGATTAATCTGGGTTTATAGTTTTTGCCATAGCCAAATATTTGGGAATAGTTTGGCACAAGAGAAGACACTTATTAATTGGGGATGTATGACAACACTTAAATTGCAAATCTATTACAGTAACAATGTGTGTATGTATGAGGTTGGCCCCTGTTTTATAAATTGGTCTCATAATGTTCTTATCTTTCTACTTTTAGCTGTTTTTAATGTATCTTTTATGGCAATACGTTGCCGAAATAAAGATGAAATGATTACATGTCCATCACTGCACACTGGGTCTCTTTTGCAGGGGTTTCAGACAAGTTACATGCAGGTGTTGACCCGGACACAGTTTTTCAAGCTACTCGGAAACATGCAACAGTAGCCATGTTTGCCATGGAGAAATCTCATACTGCACAAAACATTTTGGATGAGTTTAAGAGTATGGTCTATGAATGGCTGCATCCAAGTAAGCGCATGATTTGTTATGTTTCCACGGATAATGGCAGTAATATAGTTAAGGCTATGCATGAGGGTGGCTATTTCAGAGTGCTGTGTTTGTAATGTAATGTAATGTAAGCTGGTATTTGTAATGCTCAACATACACTCCAAGGAACATTTTTGCGCCTACACTGACCAGAAAAGGTCTGGATGTTAGGTCAGGCTACTTTCACTAGTCCAGCTGAAAGGATTATACTAAAGCTCTGGTACAGGTGTCAGGAAGAATAAAAATTCAAGTCTTTAGTGCCTTACGGAACTCAGATTCCTGTTCCATATAATGAAGGTGTGGGGGAAGTTTATTCCATGCCTTAGGCCCTAGGACAGGCAGAGATTTACCACCCCTCGTACTGAGTCTGAAAGCTGGAACAGTCAGCAAGTTAGCATTTAAAGACCTCAAGTCCGCGAGGGATGGTATCGAGAGAACCTCCTTAATAAATACTTTGGTCCTTGAGAGTGGAATGCTCTAAAAGTAATTAGCAGGACCTTGAAAAGGACCTGTTTGGTCACTGGTAACCAGTGCAGAGTGTTTAGCGCAGCTGACGCCGAGGATTTCTTACGCCATTTCAGCACCAGCCTGGCGGCAGCGTGTTACACCATCTGCAGCTTATGGGTGACCACCTTAGTGGTTCCCGCATACAGACTATTGCAGTAGTCGAGTCGCGACGTTACAAGTGCGACCGCTACCATTTATCTGGCTGCCAGAGGCAGTAGATCAAAGAATGTCCTTAGTTCCTTGATGACATTAAAGCGAGTCCCTGCTACTGATAAAGCCTGCTGTTTAAACGACATAGTGGTGTCAAATTTGATACCTAAGTTACGTGCCGTATTGGTTGTGTGCGGCGGTACCTCTGCGTTTTTCGGCCCCCATAGTTTGGGGACGAAGTCATTTTTGGGGGCCCATTAACATTATTTCAGTTTTGCCCGTGTTACATTTCAAGCGATTTTTTTCCATCCATTCAAATGTAGCCGTCAGGCAGCATATGAGATTTTCTTCCCAGTCCCTGGTATCTTTGTCGAGGACTAAGATAAGCTGTGTATCATCTGCGTACGCTACAACGTCTATACTATAAGACTATATTAGCTTAATCAAAGGGGTGGTGTAAATATTGAAAAGTGTCAGGCTTAGACTGGATCCCTGCGGGACTCCAGTCGTGAGTGGTTTTTCCTTTGAGCAGAAATCTCCCAGAGTGACTACTTGCCTCCTGTCACTTAAGAAGTTCCTGATCCAGTCCAATACAATTCCTGTGATGCCAGATATTGCAAGCCGGTCAATCAAGATGTTATGTGAGACTGTGTCGAAGGCTGCCGACAGATCTAAAAGTATACGGACAGCCTTCTTGCCCTGGTCCAGGGCCATTCGGATGGTGTCGGTGGTGAGCAGGAGATCAGAGTCAGTGGAGTGTTGGGCTCTGAAACCTGATTGGTTTGGGTGCCAGGCTTGGGTGTCTTCCAGAAATTTGGTAATCTGTTTGTTTACAAAGGATTCCATTATTTTACGTAGCACAGGGAGTAGCGAGATAGGTTGAAGATTAGACAGCGTGGTGGGATCTGCTAGTTGTTTTTTCTGCATTGGTTTAACCGCCGCCAATTTCCATTCTAGGGGAATATTTCCCGTGGACAGTGACGTATTTACGATAATATTAATAGTAGGATTAACAGTATCCACAATCTTATGTAAGAGCAGAGGTGGGCATGGGTCGAACGGGGACCCTGATTTGGTCATCAAAATGGCTTGGCGGGTTTCCTCCAGATGAATTGGTCGGAAGGTCGCCATCATGTCAGAAGGCAAGCTCACCGTGCTTCTTTCTTCTCCTAGGGCTTTATCAGGAGTGACAAAGTCCTTGGTGAGGCCTTGTACTTTTTGTTCAAAGAAGTCTGCGATGGTATTACAGAGGTTTTCAGATGGGGGAATTTCCTGCTGCAATATTTTGGGGGTGTTAAAATCCTTTACTATCTTAAAAATTGATTTTTGCTTATTATTAGCAGCTTCTATTGCTTTGGTATAGAAATTAACTTTTAGCCTTTTTGATGAGTGCATGGTATTGATTTCTTACTACTTTGTAGTTATTGCGTTCCTCCTCCTGATATTCTTTCCGCCCTCCTACGCTCAGCCACATGTACCTCTCCTTATTTCTCTTTTAATGACTGATCGAACCATGTGGCGGACATTCTCTTATTACGCGGCCTACTATTCCCCTTGGCAGGCCCAGCTTTGTCCTTGAGGGCAGCCATCCACTCCTGGAAGCGGGTATTATCAATTTTCGAGTTTCCTGTCATAAGTGGTTTACAGTCGTTCTGGATGGTCTATGATGGCTTTCCATTCCTCGTTTCTGGCCAGCGCATGTTTTCCTGACTTCTTGCTCTTTCCACCTCCTCCTAGCGGAAGGAAAAATGGGACCAGAGCGTGATCTGACCATGTCAGGACCATGGGGGGGTTGACAGTGAGTGTACCAAGATTGGAGCAGATGCAATCTAACATATGCCCTGCTTTATGTGTAGTTTTGAGAGTAAGTATGGGTAGGCCTAATACCTCCATTGTATCTCTAAACAAGATTACTGCCGGATCGATAGGGGAATCAGGTGGAGGTTTATGTCCCCGAGTAGCGTAAAATTAGAAAATCTCAGTGCTAGATTGCTGAGTACCTCCCCTTTACTCTCAAGAAATTCTTTATTCGGGCCTGGTGGGCGGTAGACTAGGGCTCCTGAAAACGTAAAAGTGTCCTTGATCTTTATACGGAAGCCAATAAATTCCGCTCCTTTAATATCTTGAAGCTCATTTATTGAGCAGCTCAGGATGTTCTTATGAATAATTGCTAATCCTCCACCCCGTTGGTGATCCCCCTATCCAGCCTTTGTATAAGGTACCCTGGCGGTAGAGCATGAACAATGTCCGGTTTCCTCCATGATTTTAGCCATGTTTCTGTATTAAAGAGAGAATACAGGTCATTTTCAATTAACATATCATAGATGTGCAGCGCATGTTTTGACATGGACCTAGCATTGATAAGCCCCCTCGCAGTTCTTTAGTGCCTTCTGCCATTGATAAGATTTGTGCGTATGGAAGCATTGTTCTACAGTACCGGCAGCTAACAGGTCCCCTCCATAAGGAGAGGTCTAGAAGGTGCTGACAGGCCAGAGGGGCTGTATTTAGCGATAATAATAAATCCTTACTGTATTTGATGTTATGTTTGATTTCCTGCAGACGAGCGGCATTTCCGGCCCTGCGCCCGGCCAGAGCGCCGACGGGCGCAGACGGGCTTTCCTTTGGTGCTCCTTCAGCGCATCCAGCATGCGCATCCGCTACGCGGAGACATAACCGTCTGGCTTTATGCTGTCTTAGCGCGCCCCAGATAGACTAGCCCGTCAACCAGTGTTCTTCCCAAGATGGCCACTGAGGCTTCTAGTCAGCCTCCGTGGACCCAAACAACCAAGCACCTACTCGGCTGAGAGGGGGGGTGAAAGCAGCAAGAATGCGATGCAATTAAAAAGGTAATGGTGAGAATTTTAAAAATAACAAGATAGCTTTTAGGGCATGTGCAAATATGGCATGCGCAAGGTCGCACCTCCTGGCTTCTGCCTCTGGAGGGTGATAGAATATACTAAGGCTAAACTAGCGCAAGTTTTAAAAATTGAGTGCACCTAAAGTATTAACATTGTTGTGCAAGATTTCTTGAAAAAAGAAAACACAGTCAGCAAATTACTGACCACCTGCCGAAGAATCTGCACACATTTCAGCCATTCTTTTAAGGCCCGGAAGAAGCTGAGGAACATGCAATGTGAACGTAGACTGCCAGTCAGAGGACTCATCCAGGAGGTGGTAACATGTTGGAACTCAACCGTCTACATGCTTGAGCGTCTGTCTGAGCAGTGGGTGGTAATCAATGAGTATGTCTTTGAACTGGGTTCTACTATGAAAGACATGAGGCTAGAGTTGGAGGAATGGAAGCTATTTAAAAGCCTGACAGACATGCTTCGTCCTTTTGAGGTCTTCACTCCTGAAGTCAGCAGGGAGGACTGTACCTTGGGCAAAGCTATCCCATTGTTGCGCATGCTAGAGCACCAACTGAAGTCGGTGTCTTCAACGTTCCGAGATGATGCTGAAAAGCAAGACGCATATCAGTTGGTGGAGAGGTTATTAAGCCGCCTAGTTGACAATGAAAGGCTTAAAAAAATACATACAAAACAACATTACATTTGTGCCACTATTCTGGATCCACGGTACAAAAAGGCCATGGCGAGCAAAGCATTCATTCCTTTTAATGAAGCAGATGTTTCAAAGTACAAACATTGGCTAGCTCTGTCAGCCACTCGGTTAAAAAAAGACCGGCAGAAAATTGAAGGAACCGGCAGAGGTTTTCCTGAATCTACAGGCCATCCAGCGTCAAGGTCCACTCCTGAATCTGTGGCTCAAGGCAGTCAGTTTCCCTCACAGCCGTTAACGACACCAGCAACCGTATCATCATCCTCACCTGCACCAGGCCCAGTCATAATATTGTCGAAAGCGGATTGGCTAACTCATCAAGGGTTTGCTTGTTCCAGTGATGCAAAGGCCACAGATGGTATGCAAAGTGGAGCAACCCTGGAGAACCTTGAGTCGATGGTGCAGGACTATCTGGATGACCCAACAGAGGTCTTTGTTAATCATAACCCATTGCTGTATTGGTATGGAAAAAGGCCTCTATGGCGACTGATCACCAACCTGGCTCTAAATTATTTGTATTGCCCACTCGCAAGCGTGTCTTCTAAACATGTTTTCAGTGCTGCTGGTGCCATTGTAACTACAAAAAGGACCCGTCTCTCGCTCAAAAATGTGGAGAGGTAAACAATGATCAAGATGAATCAGCACTTCATACCACCAGATTACAACATATGTGAATGCACACAGGAAGAAGAGGACACCGACTTAGGTGACGGAAGTTCTTCTCTGTTAGCTGACCTACTCCAGTCTCAATTCACAGAGTTTGAGGACAAGCTCTACTTCCCTGACACCGAGGCCTGAAAATGACTTCATTATTCACTTTTATTCCTGTGTGTCTTTCTTTATTTTGCAACTTTTACCACAACAAAGTTCTAATCACCTAATCACAACAAGTTCATCAGCAGCACTGTCTTTATCTTATTTCCCTACTGATTTGAAGGTGCCGCAGTCTGCATTCCTGAGGTTCACAAGTTTACAACTCAATCATGCTCTTACATCATCCTCCTCCAGACTTCCCCTATCCATTTCCCTCAAGGCAGATGGCTGGATTACGCAGAATCAAGAAACTTTGTCTTCATAGAAGAGTCCCCTCAAGTGGGGCTGAAATTAATACCTACATGCTGATTGCTGACAGTTACTCCTGAAATTGACAGGAGAGGCTGCCCTGTGGGCCTTCACTTTCAGAACAAGATGCGGACAAAAAGTGGAACAGGTAATGAATAATGAGAAGATGGCATGCAGTGGACAGCAATGGCTGTCTGGCTCTGATGAAAGCAATTGCAGTTTATTTGTTGTGCATGAAATGAATCATATGTCTTCTGTTATTATTTAATCTTAACCTTGTTTAATTCAAATTGTACTTCAACTGTAGGGGCCACTACATTGCATTTTCCAATATGCAAAATGTCCTTGGACACACTGTTTGCCAATATACCATGATGATTGATGATGAGTGTTGATGATCAAGGTTAAATAATATATATTTTTTTCTTTACAGTCACTCACTGGTATGGATGGATCATCATCGTCGGTTTACGGAATAACTATGGCCAATTCGTGAGTGGCAAACAGGTAAACCAGTCAACAACAAAAACTACAGCAGAACTACATGTCTGTCTAGTCGTGGTATGGAGTGGTCGAGGCAGTGTAGTGTTGTTATGCCAGGCAGAGTCCAGACAGCAGTTCATGTAAAATTGGGGCTATGTGGCATACAATTAGAAATGCTTTGTCTGTCTGTGTCAAAGAGGCTAGGTATGCTACATCACGTTGCTTCACTCAGTGGTGCCTGCCTTGACCGTCCGGGCCTGCTGTGTGCTAATTATGAGCATGGGCCAAAAATCCGTTCCGCTCGCGAAATTTGCGGATTTTTGGCAAATTTGCAATCCGCGAATCTCGCGAAATTGCCGAAAATTCGAAAATTCGCGAGCGGGCGGATTTGTTTTTTGTGGCCAGCTCAGTGTAGCGTTGAGGGCTAGGTTTGAGGAAATTTGGGTGTTTTTAGGGATTAGGGCTGATTTGGGGGTTTAGTGCGGTTTACCAGGGTTTTTGGGTTGAATTTGGTAGGGTTCCCGGAGTCTAGGGCTCAGGGCCCGATGCAGGCTCATTCATAATGATGTTGGTAAGGTTTTAGGGGGGTTTGGCGTTTTTGGTCCAGAATTGGCCGAATTTTGACCTTTTTTAGTGTTTTGCGGTTGCGTGTGTTTGGGTGGAAAGTCGTACACCTTCCAGATCGATTTTGTTCTGCCTCCCTGAGATTCTTGGGAATCGCTAGCACAAGTGTCCTGGTAAGTTTCAAGAGGATCGAAGTAGTGGAAGTGTTGAAAACAGCAATTTTTTTATCAAGGCGTGTTTTGCTATGTTATTTAATGGGCGGTTTGGGGGCACAAGGAGAAAGTGTGTTTGGGGTGTTACAGTTGAGCTAGGGGAACGGGGCTTCTGTGAGTGGTAGGGAGGGGGAATTGGCGGTTGTGCAGGAAATTTGGGAGAAATCGATTGATGGGAATGGTGTGTTTAGGCAAAGTCGAGAAAGGGAAACCGCTGCCATAGGCACCCATGTTAATTTTCGATTATTGCGTGTTTTCAGGGTGCAAATGGAGTGTGTTGTAGGTGGTTCTAAGTGGATTTGCTTAACTGGGATGAGAGTTGGGAATGTCTAGTTTGATTGCAAGTGGTTTGAAGAAAATCCATGGTAGAAAAGGGGTGTTTTGGGCCTAGTTTCAGAGTGCGTTTTGGCACGACATCGCGGTAATGCACGTTTTTGAGATGGTAATGTGAGGTGTTCTCGATTTTTGGGAGTTGGTTTAGGGGTCTGGGAGCACTGCTGGGAAGGACTAATTTTGTGTAAAAATAGCAGTTTGGTCGTAGTTTGAGGGGAAAGGGGAATTTGGGCCTGTTTCTAAGGTGCATTTTTGCCATTGGCTTACATTGCCGGCCTGCGAGGTAACAGTATTGAATGTTTTTGGGGGCTATTTGGGGGTGTTCTAGATTTTTGGGAGTGGGTTTAGGGGTCTGGGAGCACTGCTGGGAAGGACTAATTTTGTGTAAAAATAGCAGTTTGGTCGTAGGTTGAGGGGAAAGGGGAATTTGGGCCTGTTTCTGAGGTGCATTTTTGCCGTTGGCTAACATTGGCGGCCTGCGAGGTAGCTGTATTGCATGTTTTTGGGGGTCTATTTGGGGGTGTTCTAGATTTTTGGGAGTGGGTTTAGGGGTCTGGGAGCACTGCTGGGAATGTCTACTTTTGTGTCAAAATAACAGTTTGGTCATAGGTTGAGGGGAAAGTGGATTTTAGCCCTGTTTCTGAGGTGCATTTTTGCTTTTGGCTTACATTGCCGGCCTGCGAGGTAGCAGTATTGAATGTTTTTGGAGGCTATTTGGGGGTGTTCTAGATTTTTGGGAGTGAGTTTAAGGGTCTGGGAGCACTGCTGGGAAGGTCTAATTTTGTGTAAAAATAGCACTTTGCTCGTAGGTTGAGGAGAAAGGGGAATTTGGGCCTGTTTCTGAGTTGCATTTTTGCCGTTTGCTAACATTAGCGGCCTGCGAGGTAGCTGTATTGCATGTTTTTGGGGGGCTATTTGAGGGTGTTCTAGATTTTTGGGAGTGGGTTTAGGGGTCTGGGAGCACTGCTGGGAAGGTCTAATTTTGTTTCAAAATAGCAGTTTGGTCATAGGTTGAGGGGAAAGGGGAATTTGGCCCTGTTTCTAAGGTGCATTTCGGTCCATAGGCTAACATTGCTGGTAATGCGTTATTGCAGATGTCACTGGAGACAAATCTTCTGGCACTTTACGCAGCTGTAGTGTAGGAAAAGAAGTATACATTTACCCAACGAGGTAGCACTTACTGGATTAGCCAGTAGAAAGTACTCCAGTAATAGTTATGCAAATCGCCAAAAAATCCACGAGTTTGCTGGAAAATCCGCAAATTCACTTTTTTTTGCGATTTCGCGCAAATTCCCGGACCAGAGATGGGCAAAATTCGCCCATACTTACTAATTACTATCCTTGAAAAGGAGACTCAGAGTACGCACTTTCGAAATGATGCTTGTATGTAATACTGTGGCCTCTGAAACTGAAAGTGTTATTTTTGCACTACACAGCGTACCTTATATTTTTTCTCCATGGTGTTTTAATATCACATCCTGTTTTCCCATCAACAATTACAGGCTGGCATTCACCCTTGACTTAGCCATAGCATTAGCGGCGGTAGTTCTCGAGTAAGCAATGGACCCCTCTATTTGACTTCAACTCAGCTGTGAAACTTTTATTGTGAAGCCAAGTCAGATCAGATGAACTTGAGGGATGTGATGAACTAAAAGGGAAAGAAGGGTGTAAGAAAGGACGAGAGAGTTGTAACATTTATGACTGTAAAGAATGATACGTGTTTTTGAATGCATGCAGAGGTGGCTGATAGGAAGGAATCAGATGCATGGCTGCTTGAGGCAAGGATGGTTGGAGGAGAAAGAAAAGAAGACTGACTGTGTGGATGAATCAGAAAATGCATGTGTGGTGTGCATTGCAATATATCATTTCGGTGAAACTCAAATGCAAGTCAAGATGGTGGTTTACCAAATAAAATGAAAAGGGTGTTAGTTGGTTGGTGAGAAAAAGTAAAGTTGGTACAGTTGAGACATTAAGAAGAATGATAGACATTTACTTTGGAAGCCTGGATGGTATCTTCTTCCTCATTGATAGCGGAGGTGTATGTAGAGCAGACGCTCAGTGGATGAAGAGTGTTACTTTGTTTAAACAGAATGTCCGTGCAAGAGTAGCAAAGCAGAGGAAATCCAAATACTAGAAGTTGTGATTGTTCAGAAACTCTCCCTTGCCTACAGTAAAAGTACAGTATTTTACTTTGCAAGCACAGTATATATTGTGTATGTATTGTATAGTTGACAATTATATCAAGTCAAGTCCATTCCTCCGGCAATTATGGTTACCACACTCACTCCCTATGTTAATAGTTTTCTTTCAGCTGTGTCAATCATGGGTGGACTATCGCTGTTGTTCACTCAATCTATCACAACAAAGTACCTAAAGTCATCCATCATATAAGCAAAGATCATATGATCGGCTGGATAAATGATCAGAAATGAATAATCTTCATTTTCCTTTTGTAGTAGTGAAGGCCGGGGGGGCAGTGCGAAATATAAATTACATTGAGCAGTAGCCCTTGATGTAACCGAATATGGCCAGTGCCTCCCCCATTGAAAAGGAAGAGCTTCCCTATTCCCACCTGCATGTACTGTTTAAAGTAATGCTAGTCTGCGTCATCATGGCTTGTGTCGGTTTTTCTTGGGTGCAAGCTGACTGAGCTGGCATTATGCCGGCTACCACAAGTTCACGAACAAGTAATTTCTTTCGCAAAACTAGAGAAAAAAAGAAGAAGACTGGTGTACTCTCTGACTCTCTGACTATGTAATGAGTCCATAGTGCTGCTAGCAGAATTCCTGAAACTCCCACTAATGTTACAGGCCTACAAAGAAAGTGGAAAGATACATGCCAAAATGTTATACTGTGCTTGCAAATTGCTAGTGTTACTATGAGACAACTTTCTGTTGAATTATTTTGTGTTATTGTTAAAGAGTATTGGTTACAGTATTTTTCTTTCTTTCTTCATATAGATGCTCCAAAAAAGCTCACCCGAACGAAGATGGCTGTCCGGTCCAGGGCCCGGAAGCTGGAGGCTATTTGTGCCGAATATCGCCGGCTGTGGGCTCGGGAACAGGAGGAAGAGGCGGCAACAGCTGCATCCTCCTTCAGTGCCCCTGGGTCCACCAGCCTCCAGCACGGCGCTGGGTCCGACAGCCTCCTGCTGCCGCCACTCAGCTGGAACAACAGCAACAGATGCCCCCCCAGAGCCTGGATGGCACGTCTGCTCCGCCTACACCGCAGAGTGGACTACCTGGAGCGCAAGGTGGAGAAGCAGCACCAACAGCTTTGGGACCTCCGCAAAGAGCTGCGGGACCACCTGTCCACAAGACACCACCGGAAGTGGCTGTGTCCCTTGCCGCTTTTTTAAAGACTGTTGGGGGGGGCGTGGGAATCAGGAGTTGGGGATTCTTTGAGACTTTTTCGCGGGACATTTGAAATGGACAATTGTTGGGGTTAGGGAGAGGGGTGCTTTGGGTCTTTGGGACTTGTTTATTTTTGTTAGGGTAAATAATATATAATTATTTATTTTACAATTTTACATACTTCAACATAGTGTACACGTTCATATTATTTTGTGGGGTGGTGGGCGGGGGTTACTGCAAGTTTGGTTTCCTCGAACTTACCAGCATGAATTATCTAAAACGTCCACAAATGTCTTGTAAAGTTTTCAAATACTAAACACTCTTCATTCCGGTGCTACTGATAATATTTTTGTGCTGTTTGTTTATTTAGATGTTTGAGTATTTTTAAGTCAGGGTGTGGAGGATCCAAAGATCTTTAAGTTTCCATCAAACAAATATCTGCTCTGCTTAAGAGGACATCAAGTGGTACAGACAGATCATCCCATCTCTTAATACTTTTCCACAATGTTTCTTTGTGGTCTGTTGGTGAGTTTTACTAGTGAACTGGAATGATGTGAAAAAAGTCTGAGGCCAATTTTGATCCACTCACGTATTTGATAAAATAGTATGCTGCTGAGCAGTGCACACAGAATTAAAAATGATATTTTGCATGCAGGTTATACAACATTTTGCACACTTTGATCGCATAATGGTTAATCTAAGAATGATATAGCTGACTGTCTGCAGCATCAAAGGCTATATAAAGAGAAAGCAAAGGATTGCAGAGTCAAAATGTGTGGCTTTAATGTGCTAATGCATGCAGACATTAGCATGCACCCCTGTGTCAGAGTATTTGTGTCTCAGTGCAATATGCCTCTTTATATGCATGTTATGTCTGTGCCCTTCTTTTTATTTCTCAAGCTTATGTTGCTGCATTACATAACAGGCTCAGGCTCTAGGATCTAACCTAAAAAGTGTTAGCTTCACAAACTTGGCAATAGAAACTGGGCATAGCCAAAGGAGGAACAGGAACAGAGAGTCACTAGCTGTTTTCATTTTGTGACCTGTAACCGATTGATTGACATACAGCTTACAATACAACTGTCCTCCAAATCTGGGATTTGTGCTGAGCCACTCATTTAATCTGTCACATGATAACAGTTTCTGATAAAAACCTTATTGGAATCATTCTCATGATTGCAAATACTGTTGCTTGAAAATCCTTAACTGGTTGTGATACACCCTCATGACGTAGGTCAGAGTACAGCTACATAGATGCGCCTAGGTATTATAGAGTGGTGGCACCCACCCTCTAGTTATTTTAGAGAAGGAGTGACCCATTCTCCAACTACATTTTGTAGTACATTAGAAGATCTATATTAGTGCTACTAACATACTACAAAATGCTATTCACTATCCTAATGTGCTGGTTAACACCTCCGCCTGGCCCGTCTTTTATATACAGAGAACCCCGCCCTGAATGAGGAGATCTCTGCACTCTTACATATGCATCTTAATTGTAAATGTGAGAGGGACATGGGAGTGGATATGAAGTGGGAAATGCATACTACTAAAGGAGAACGGTTTTGGAAGGAGTATGTATGATTTGAGGTAGGGCAAAGGAGGGGTTTAGAGAGGGACATGCATTTATCCACAAACAAGAAATCCCATTGATATCTACAAATTGCACTTCTATAGTTACCAGAGGTGAACAAAGCACAACATGTATGTAAATGTACTACAGCTCAGAGCTGGGGTATGCCAAGCCCCACACATGGACAACCACTGATATTGCAAAACTTTGCCAATAAAAATAATGGTGGCAGGGGCTTAAAATACAGGCTGCAGGAACGTATCTTAAAATAAATTAAATTGATGTTTTTTCAAAAATATAATTTCAATGATAAAATATGGTCCTTTGCTTAAAAGCTCTGCTGGAGGAAAATACATTTGAGATGTGCAGATTCGGAGTGTCAGTGGTTTTGTAGGGTGCTACATAAAAAGGAGCTACTCGTAACCTGAACTTGGGAACTACCCTGAATTCCCTGCTTCCCATCTTGCATAAATTATACAGCACTCTAAGCTTGAAGGGGTGGTCGACAGTAGGCTAGCCTATATCTTTGGTGCTGTTTGACGAATCTTTATGATTTTTTTTTTAAAGTGGGATTGTTTTTGAGCTGAAAAGATTTGGGGTGATGAGTCAAGCAGTGATTGAGAAAAAAGGGGGGGGGCAAAAAAGTGTTTTTCCAATGTTCATTTCCATAGGGGATTTTGAACAGGACTACAGCTCGAACTGCTTAACAGAATTACACCAAACTTGGCAGAAAGCTAGGTCTTCATCCACAAATAGTGCTTTGGGGTAAAACTGTTCAGTAGTTTGGGAGACATTTAAAAAAACCTTTGTATATACAGGGATGCAAAGGTACTGCAAACCCTCACAATCTTGTGTTGAGATCTAATTGGCTGCCAATCCTTCAGCAAGGTAGTAGCTGGAAATCACAGTGGATCTGAGACTCCGGCAAAGTGTGGGCTACTGTGCTTGTTTACAATATAGCCCCAGGGTGGGTCTTATCCTAGGGACATGCAGGCTTTTATATAAAAAAGGAGGGGGCACCTGGGGACTCCATCCTAGGGTTTAATAATGCCCCAGGGGACACCACCTCCCCGGGGATTTTTATATTGTATTAAGGTGAGGCAGGAGGCATGTTTGCAGAGTGCTGAACAAAGGGGGTGAGCCCACCGACAAAATCACAGTAGTCCTACTGTGTGGGACATACAGGTGGTAACCCAAGGGTTCTTGGCACCCTAATGATCTTCAGCATCCAAGTTGACTTAATTCCCCTAACCAGGAGTGCACCAGGAGGTATCTTTGCAGAGTGGTGGATACAGGGGATGGGTCCCCTAGAGTTGCTTGCATTAATCCTGCTGTGTGTGACTCTTATAGGTAACAGGAAGGTTTTTGGCCCCCAACGACTCTCAGCACCCAAGGGGACTGCATCACACAAAATGTAGAGCACCAGGAGGAGCATTTTCAGAGTGGTGGACAAAGGGGGCTGGGCCTCTAATGAGTCACAACAGGACTCGCAGTTCAACAGGGGATGGTGATCATGCTGAGCACCACAGGGAATCCACTTATTCCTGCATGTTGAGAAAAAAAATGTTCGAAGGCAATTTATTGGCATTTATGAGTCCCTCTGGGACCCCTCTAACACACCCATGGGATCAGGGTACCTGTGCTCTCACCCCTTTATTCACTTTTCACAGACATTTTCAGCCCCGGAGAAGTTTCTTGATACATAAAATGTTGGCTACAATTTCCCAGCCAGGTCACAGCCAGCCAATCAGAGCCCTGCTGTGGCACATGGATCCCCCGATTGTCTGCGGGTGGATCCGCAAAGGATCTGTGCCCCCAGGTATGCAAATTTGGACTCCGGTTAACATCTCTAAAACTATTGAATGGATTTACACCAAATCACAAAAAGTGGGCTTTCTTAACCATGTACTAGCTATATGCCATAGCTGGTGTAAATCTGTCCAGCAGTTTGGGCTGTAGTTGCGTTCAAAATCCCTACGGGAATTAAAATAGGGGGAAATGTTTTGGGAACCCCATTTTTCTCAGACCCCGCTTCACAAAAAGCACTCAAAAACTTTCCAGGCAGCAGCTGAAGTGAGCATCACATTTTTTGGGCAAAAGTTTGTAAACATTTGTTAACTGCCATCAAAGATATAGCCAAGTCAAAAAACGCTTTTCCTATGGAAACATGGCCCTAACTATAACTACCTACTGGTGGTCTCCAGTATGTAGTTATAGTAAGAACCATGTTTCCATAGGAAACACATTTTTTGAGTTGCCTATATCTTTGGTGCTGTTTGATGTATATAGTTTTCTAAAAAGAAGTGTTCCAGTGATTCGTGTTGTACCTCATACATTTTGGGATGATCCATCAAGCAGGGGCTGAGAAAAAGTGGAGATCAAAAAAAGTGTTTTTTATTGTTAATTTCCAGAGGTATTTTGAATGTCTCTACAGACCAAACCGCTGATTTTATTACACCAAATTTGTAAGAAAGCTAGCTCTTGGTAAAGAAAGAGTGATTTGTTTGTTAATTGGTGAAACTCCATTCAGATGTTTGGAAAATAAAAGAATAAACTAATTTGTTTATCTCAAGGTGCGAAGGCTACTTAAACCCTCCCGATCTCATACTAAGATCTGATTGGTTGCCAACACTTCAACCAGGAAGTATTGGCAGCTATCCTGGGACTCAGCATCTGCCAATTCCCACAAATAATGTAATAAAATAGAGGAAGGGCAGGGTATGAATACCCAACCCCCTTGGCCGTTTGAGGGGGTTCCAGACTTTGCAGTGAATGAGTGATGGGATCATAAATCTGTGGTAAAATAAAAAAGTGTGGTGCTTCGGAAAGCCCCAGGGGCTGCAACCTCCACAGGGCAAATATGTATAAATGAATGCAGGGGCCCATGATGCACCCCCGCAGCCTCAGGGATTGCCACCTCCCTGGGGCACTTCAAAATAACCCTTCATCCCAGGGACCACCACCTCCTTGGAGCAAATCTGTTAAAATAAATGCAGGCGGGCCCATGTGGCCCTTCTGCAGCCCCAGGGATCGCCTTCTCCCCGGGGCCATTGAAAATGTGGGTGGCCCCGCTGAGCCTGCCCAAGCCCCAGGGACTGCCTTGGTGACTGCCACCTGTTAATCAGCTCCTGTGTCTAAAACAATGCTGGCTCCAGCAGGAGGTAGGGGGCCGGCATGGATTGCGGGGGCATTCAGACTCCCCCTGTGGTCCTAGTGGATACTAGTTGCCTGGGGATCACCCAGTACTAATAGCCAGGCCCTGTGGAAGGTTTCCCCATGGCTAACATCAGCCCAGGGACGGGGGCTGCACAGCCCCCATCATGCATTTGTAAATTACTGTACAAAGGGGAATGGGGTTTCTGGGACTGAAACCAACAGATGAATACGGGCCACGCGGCCACCCTCTACCTTGGATAATATTTAAAGAACAAAGACTGGGCCTCAGGGGATGGGATCCCAGGGGTCAAAATCGGCTCCAGAACACCTACTCACTCACCCATACAGCCACTCACACACTGAGCCAGTCACCCAAACAGCTTCCCACGCACCAACTTATTCACCTATGCAGTTACTCACCCAACCACTCACTCACCCATACAGTTACTCAAACACCCAGTCACTTACTCATATAAATACTAACACATATGCACAAGCAACTATACAGTCACTGATAGAAGCACATACTTTCCCATGCAGCCACTCTCACATTCAGTAACTAACCAATACTGCCACTAACACACCCACCCACTCACTCACCCATACACCTCTAATGCTCCCACTACCCCACCCATACATACAGCCACTCAAACACCCCATCACTCGCCATTACACGTCGCACACATACCCACTCACTCATTCATATGCCACTGACACTCCTACTCACCCCACTTATAAATTCACTCACATTGCCATTCAGACACTGAAACAGCTACTCACCCACCCATGCAGCCACACAAACACCCACTCACTCACCCACACATTTACCCACTCACCTATACTGCCACTCACACATCACTAACTCACCCATACAGCTGCTCATAAAGCCACATCCTCACCCATACAGTCACTTAGTCCCTTACACACCCACTCACACACCCATACAGAGAATGAGACACTCATTCTGATACAGATACACACAGTAACATAGGCACTCATATTTTGTATGTTAGAAATAGTATCGCTCATTACCATTACAAAACGTATACTAATTTAAGTTATGTAATAGCTTACTACATATATTTTACATTCATAAGCGTTTAGAAAACACTCAAACTTAATTGATGATGTCATCAGTGATGTTATTTTATAATATTATTATTAGGGGGGCCCTTATGCCCCTTTCTCTGGGTCATTTTCGGCCCCTGGGACACTATTCCCTAGGACCTGGACTTTTTTACATTTTTTTATTAAAACTTAAAGGGAGGGGGGTAGAGCACCCCCACGCCTGGGCTAATTTCAGCCCCGGGAACCCCATCCCTCAGGGCTCGATCTATTTTTTCATTCTTTTAAATAAATAAATATAACTTGAGCCCCCACCATGCACTGCTTTTGCTCTCACATATTAAACCACTCATAAGATGTTCTATTACATTTATTGCATAACTGATGAAATCTCAAAAGACATCATTGATTTGTTTGAAAGGTGCTGCTGAATAGTGTTTCCTGAGTAATGCCAGTAGTTAAAAGTGGTACTGAAGTATCTGTTGTTCCAAGTTAATGGGTGACTAAGGATGGCCTGCCTTTTATCTATTAATGATTATTGCTTCTGGGACCTGATTTCAACCACAAGCAGGAACCTCACACTTCATTGTGGCAGTGTTGTGGGTGCTCCACTCTGAAGACAGCCTCAGTGCTACCTACTATAAGGAGCATCACTTCATACAAAGCAAGTGCTTTGTGATCAATCAGAGAAGGATATTTGAAAGAAAAGCACACTAATTAGGTTCATAAGTATGAGAGAGCGGATCCACATCTCTTTTCTGGAAGATGTGTATTACAAGTGGGCAGCAGACAAAGCAGTAAAGTCTACTTTCTACCTTGCACAACTGATAAGTGAGATGCACCCTGCTGTGCTCCTCACTAGGGGCGTATGAAATTTACTGTTTTTTGACAAACTATGCACAGTTTTTCCAAAGGGACACAAAATATTCAAAATATATTTTGCCCCATCTCAAAAACAATTTCAGCAACAGTATATCTAGCACAAACAAAATCACACAAGATACTAGTGCTAAAGTAATTTCAGGAGAAAATGTCTTATTTGAAAAGAAAATGTCTCTCTGGAGGACATTTTCTACTTGATTGTGTTTCCCACAGACAAAATGCACATGACATTTTGTTATGCAACATGGTGAAAAATGTGCACATTTTACACAAAGTCAAATTTAGTTGCTATGTGGGATTATGCCAATATAACAAAACATGTGCACAGGTTTACTCTTAATCCAATCGTTTGTTCTGATCTTTACCATTGTGAAAGATTTGTATCCTGTCTACTTTAACAACATCCAAATGGATTCTTTCTAGGACATGCCTTAAATTGCAATGAGCTGTGAAATAAGTAGCCTTCCTTATCTCTGATTGCAGACTTTACATTGAACCAACCAAATTTCAGTGGCTTGTATCTTACTCGCAAAGAAATAAAGCTCTGGCTTTTGTTATTCCTAGAATGGCTCAAAAAACGTTTTTACATTCTCCCTGCAGACAACTATTCTTATGGCCTCTGCCTAAAATGCAAAGTTTGGCTCTCTATTCTTCTACTGAATTCCCCTTGTAACTTGTATACCTAGGCTTTAAATGAAATTTGAAGTAGCTTAAAACATAGAAATACAGTTCAATATAATTTTATATTACATGGGATTCTTTAACTCCTGTATAAGTCGCAGTCTTATAAATCCACAACTTGGACTAAACCCAGTCTCTAACAAAATGTGTCAGAACTCAACTATTATAGATTATTACAGTCAAGTTCTGATTTAACAATCCCTGCTGCCAGAGGCAGCAACAGAGTGAAAGGGAGGTCAGGGAGCATGGCTGAAGCAGTTGTTTAAAGCAATTGAACTGGAACATTGTTTTTCTTTCTTCTACTCTGTTATAGAAGTCAAGTCAAGTCAAAACCACTTTATTCGATTTAGTTAAAAATCATAAAAGCATTCTAAATTCACAAAGAAGGGGGGATACAAATTCATGAGAAATTACAAAGTCAATAGGTCAATAATATTTACATATTCACAATATTAAAAAATAATTAAAAAGCATCAGTATAATTAATGAATGTCTGACAAAATATCGAAAACTAGAATATCGAAGTACAAAAATATCGGAACAAAATTATCGATGTCAAAAATATCGGGATCCTATACTTAACTATATATCTACACAAATATCGATTTTTTAATATCGATATACAAAAACATCGTTTACTGTGATATCGACTACATTTATATCGGAATACAAAAATATCGCTATCTGCAAAATATATTGACATTTACAAAAATATCGAAAACAAAAATATCGTGCACATAAATATCGGATTATGAACTATATCGACTTTTGTAAAGCTTTTCTTTACATAATTAATTAACGCTTTATATGTTTTCACATCAAAAATAACATGCAACACTTTCATTTCTACTATACACACACTATAAAATCAAATATTTTTTTATATTGGTTAAAAAAATGTCACCTACACATATAAAAATATTCTATGGTACTGTGTATACTTTTCTAATTATTGTTTGATTTTATATTCTAATACTAATTAATGTCAACAGAAATTCAAATCTACTAACTAACCAATCACAACCCTAATTTTTTAAATGAACCAATAGTAAAGTAATTACTACAGACACTCCCCTATATAAGCAATGAAAACATAAGCACAAACTATTTGCAAAAGTCACAGAAGGAGATTCATCTCTATCCGAATTGCTGCACAACAAGTAGAAGAACGAGACTCTAAACCTACTATTACATCTACTAAGTAAGTAAATAAAATATATAATACATTATTTTCTAATTGTATTTACTTACCTGCTAAATACCCAGTGGCCCTTTGCTATTCATACTACTTAACATTCTAAATAATGATATAAAATTATTTTTTTAGATACTACCACTACTGATAATTGTACTCCAAATAATTGTGAACAAAACATAGCAATACAGATTCAGATAAGTATGTAAGTAATTTGACATTGTTTCATTATGTGCACATTAATCTAAACACCCTGAAATAATGACTTTTGCACACCATCTTTTTATTTTTCTGTAGATTCTGCTACTGAAAACTGCACTACTACAGAACTAAGGACATCAGTACTACATCTATAATCCTTTATATTAAGTAAGTAAATAAGATAGAAAGTGCTTCATTTGCTAGTAATACTTAATTACCTGCTAAATACCCAGTACCCCTTTGCTATTCATTGCAGTTAACATGCTAATAAATTATCTACTACTATTTGTTTAAGATACTACGAGAACTGAATATTTTACTCAAAATAACTGTGAACAAAGCATAGGAATACAGATGCCAAAATATATGTAAATAATTGCACATTGTTTCATTATGTCCACATAAATCTAAACACAATGAAATAATCATTTTTCTCCCACATATTTATTTTTCTCTATAGATTATACTACTAAAATCTGCTTTACTACTGAACTAAGAACATCAGAACTATTTCTACAATACTTTGTCATAAGTAAGTACATAAAATAGAAACTGCATAATTTAGTACTACTAATTATTTTCCTGCTAAATACCCAGTGGCTCTTTGCTATTCATACTACTTAACATCCTAAATAATAACATATTATTATTTTTTAGATACTACAACAACTGAATTTTCTTCTCAAACTAAGTGTGAAGAAAGCATAGGAACACAGAATCGAATAACTATGTAAGTTAGGTTACATTGTGTAATTATGTGCTCAAAAATCTAAACACAGAAAAAAAACAGTTTTCCTCAACATATATTTTTTTCTCTGTAGATTCGACTTCTGAAAACTGCACTACTAATTAACTAAGCAAACACAGTGAATAGATATACAGACAACATACAGAACTTCACATTCTAAACAACAGTAAAACAAATCACTAAGTAAGTATATTAAATAACATATTTACCACATGTTTCAAAAAACCTACCAACATGGTGAATAAAGTAACTCATATGTTCCTTATTTTTTAAAGATAACACTACAAAGTATTCTACAGAAGCTGAAGAAAGAATTATACTGCCAAATACCAACCACAAAAATTATGTAAGTGTGTCTTCATTATTCACAATGTGAATAATGAAGACACACTTTTGTAGTAAAAATGAGCTTTATAATTGCTAATTTACCTAAACATTAATTAATAATATACTACTTTCATATTTCTCAGAACAGCTACAACAACATCAAAACTATTTATCCTCAACTAAAGAAGCAAGAAAGTCCTAAGTTTAGCTGTACATTCTAAAACACGTAAGTATAAACATTCCTACTTATCACTAACATAGATTATTGATCACATTTAAATTGACATTAACTATTATATATATTTTATAGATATACAAAGTACAAAATGACCGAAGGAGCCGAATTTGTGACCAGCCAAAAAGGAAAATTATTATTATGCTACATGGGTTACACGTACACACAGGAAAAACAATATGGCATGAAAGTGAATTGGAAATGTTGCAAATATTATTCCAACAAGTGCTATGGCAGAGCAACAACAAAAGAAGCTACAGTACTATATACTAGGGAACATAATCATCCACCTAATATTACAGAAATAGAAGTCAGAACAGCTATGGAAAGTATAAAAGAAGCTAGTACCGGATCCCAAAAGCAAACTAATGTCATTTTAAAAGAAGCCATTCCAAAAATTCCCAAAACAGCCTCAACCCAAATGCCAAACATCCTATCATTAAAAAGAACTATAGCACGGACCAAAAAAGCTACAACTTCTTCAACACCATGTCCTAGAACATATCAGGATATTAGTTTTAGTGCTAACGAAATAATAACTTTAAATAAACAACCCTTTATAATTTATGACAACGAAAGCAATGAAAATAGACTTATAATTTTTGGTACCAGTATGAATTTAGTGAAACTGCAGCAAAGCCAATATTGGATGATGGATGGGACATTTAACATCTGTCCCAAACCATTCTTCCAATTATACACAATACATGGCCTCTATCACAACTGCAATATCCCTTTGTTATATGCACTATTGCCTAACAAAAACAATTCTACATATATGGAATTATTAAATGTCATAAAACAAAAAACCAATGATTTCTCTCCGGACAAAATCATTCTTGATTTTGAGCATGCAATGCTCTCAACTATTCTAAAAATCCACCCACATACCTCCATTCAAGGGTGCTATTATCATTTCAACCAGTGTTTATGGCGACACCTTCAAAAAACTACCCTAAGTGTCGAATATGCTACAAATTCTTCATTTGCTTTTCAAATCAAAAAACTTATAGCACTTGCCTATGTCCCTACAACAGATGTAGCTGAACATTACAATATTATCATAGACAGTCCATTTTACAAACAAAACGAAGCTAGATTAACTCCTTTTCTTGATTACTTTGAAGACACCTGGGTAGGCAGACTCCACAGATCTGGCCACAGAAGAAATCCAAAATTCCTCATTCCCTGGTGGAATGTGTACAATAGTACCCTTAACGGGGAGTCAAAAACTAACAATGCCGTTGAAGGTTGGCACAATGCATTTGTCCAATCAACTGGCAGAAGCAAACCTAGTCTCGAAAAATTCATAAAATGCCTACAGAAAGAACAGAGCTATCAAGAATTTAGAATGGACCAATCTGTTACCGAAATTGTCCCTAAAACATCCAAGCAAAATAAACAAATGCACAAGTACCTGGAAGAGCAGGTTAAACTTTACCCTAATACGAAAGGCATAGAATACCTAAACATCATAGCCAAAACACTACTGTAAATAATGCCGAAACTGTTATAAAACACCAAATGTAGCACCTAAGTATGTGAAAATATGTAACGTGAGCTTCTAAAGTATTTAATGTATGCAATATATAATGATATTATTTTAATATATGCACACATTAAAACAAAATAATAAGTTAAAAACAATTCCATAATAAATATGACATTACCCACCCACAAAAATAATAGAAAGCAAACACTTACCAATTTTGTTGTCTATCCAAAAACGTCCATTACCACCAAAGTAATCCAGGTAGTGCAAAAGTAACCCAAAAAAAAATGTAAAAATACAACTGTTCCACAATTACGAATTCCACGCGGTCCTTAGCCATCGAACTACCATAAAAAACCCGAAAAAGTAGAAAAAAAGAAAGAATCGCTCCGGAAAACCCGAAAAATGTAAAGAAGTGTTTGTAAATCAGTGTTGGATGAAAAAAACTAACACTTCCTTAAAAAAAAAAACGGAACTTCCGATGTTGCGTACACCTAGGAAAAAAACATAGAAAACAGACATTCCCACCCACAATATTTAACAAATAATTACAGACCAACATATTAACATTGATGATTTAATGTTCGATATACCCTAAAAGACTTAAATGAACTCTATAAATAATTAGTTAACTAACTAACACGACGTGTATATACCATACGTAAATATGTGATTTCAAAATCTGAAACATAGCTCCCTCACATTCAACAGCACTAAATATAAGCTCACTAGTCTCAAACCATAATAATAATACACATATAACATATAAAATGAACCTTACCTGCAGCGACGGGAAGTGTCTCCCAACCGCGATCAGCCCTTCTTCCAAATAACCCAAAACGACCAAACCCGGTTACAAAAGAAAGCACCAAAAATGAATAAAATAGTCCCAAGTGTAAAATATAATATCTATACAGAACCAAATGTGTAAAAAAAGAAGTATTAATTTATGTTATATAGAAAAATTGTATTTTTTATCCTACAAATAAATCATGAAAAAAATGTACATGAATATAATAATTTAATATGATGAAAACAATGATGTTTATGTTAACAATGTTAAAAAATGTAAGTACATTGTCACAAATTGGAAAAAAACTTTAAAAAAACGGAAAAATGTTTATTTATATTTTTAAAATGTGATCTTCATAAATGAAGCTGAGAAAAGCTTAACAGAAAAATATATGTGTTATTTGCATTTATTTTCTGACATAACAATATGTAAAAGAGATAATAAAGAATGTTAATTTCATATGAAAAAGAAGAAAATTAATAATGGTTCTGTATAGTTGTTATTAAGTGTGTTTATAAAAGTTTTTTTCTAATGAAATGTCAATAAAAATATATTATTATGCATTTATGTTATTTGTTAAAATGTAAATAAAATAAAAGTTTATAAAACCATGCTGAATATTTTATTTTATTATCTTACTAAAAAGTATCAATGTAATAAAAAATAATTAACTGTATATTACATGTGAGTATATGTTGGACTCTAATAATGTAATGAATAATATACAAAATCCAGTGTACATTAAATTACAATAGGTGTTGCACAGTAATAACATAAGTATTAATATTCCTACTGCACTCTACATAAAATGTTAATATGTACTATACACTAATTAATTAGAATAGATTATTCCAACAGTAGTGTACAGTAAATTAAACTTGATGTAATGTTATATATGTAAAAATTCCTGTAATTGATTAAATGAAAAATAAATATATTGTTATCCTGTAGAACTAGGTACCAAAAACAAAAAATTGACCCTGAACCCTACAAATACTCCTTTACCCTAAAAACAGAACACTGACCCAGAACCCCAAAAATAGACCTTAACCTAAAAACTTAAAACTGACCCAGAACCCAACAATGACCCCTTTACCCACAAACTGAAAACTGACCCTGAACTCAACAAATACCCCTTTACCCAAAAACTAAAAACTGACCCTGAACCCTAAAATTAGCCCTTTACCCAAAAACTGAAAACTGACCCTGAACCCAACAAATACCCCTTTACCCAAATACTAAAAACTGACCCTGAACCCTAAAATTAGCCCTTTACCCAACAACTGAAAACTGACCCTGAACCCAACAAATACCCCTTTATCCACAAACTGAAAACTGACCCTGAACCCAACAAATACCCCTTTACCCAAAAACTAAAAACTGACACTGAACCCTAAAATTAGGCCTTTACCCAAAAACTGAAAACTGACCCTGAACCCAACAAATACCCCTTTATCCACAAACTGAAAACTGACCCTGAACCCAACAAATACCCCTTTACCCTAAAACTAAAATCTGACACTGAACCCTAAAATTAGCCCTTTACCCAAAAACTGAAAACTGACCCTGAACCCAACAAATACCCCTTTATCCACAAACTGAAAACTGACCCTGAACCCAACAAATACCCCTTTATCCACAAACTGAAAACTGACCCTGAACCCAACAAATACCCCTTTACCCAAAAACTAAAAACTGACACTGAACCCTAAAATTAGCCCTTTACCCAAAAACTGAAAACTGACCCTGAACCCAACAAATACCCCTTTATCCACAAACTGAAAACTGACCCTGAACCCAACAAATACCCCTTTACCCAAAAACTGACACTGAACCCTAAAATTAGCCCTTTACCCAAAAACTGAAAACTGACCCTGAACCCAACAAATACCCCTTCATCCACAAACTGAAAACTGACCCTGAACCCAACAAATACCCCTTTACCCAAAAACTAAAAACTGACACTGAACCCTAAAATTAGGCCTTTACCCAAAAACTGAAAACTGACCCTGAACCCAACAAATACCCCTTTATCCACAAACTGAAAACTGACCCAGAACCCAACAAATACCCCTTTACCCAAAAACTAAAAACTGACCCTGAACCCTAAAATTAGCCCTTTACCCAAAAACTGAAAACTGACCCTGAACCCAACAAATACCCCTTTACCCAAAAACTAAAAACTGACATTTAACCCTAAAATTAGCCCTTTACCCAAAAACTGAAAACTGACCCTGAACCCAACAAATACCCCTCTATCCACAAACTGAAAACTGACCCTGAACCCAACAAATACCCCTTTATCCACAAACTGAAAACTGACCCTGAACCCAACAAATACCCCTTTATCCACAAACTGAAAACTGACCCTGAACCCAACAAATACCCCTTTACCCAAAAACTAAAAACTAACCCTGAACCCTAAAATTATTTACAATTATTAATTAATGATTTAATTATTAATAAATTACTTCCCACCCTTATCCCCTATAAACCCAATAACCCGCTCCTAAACCTAGAAATGTAATTTACAAATAACAAAATTTTACATAAATTTAGAAATACTAAATAAACATGTATGTACATTGAATTATTTAAGTAAATATTTAATATTTCTTATTTAATATTAATTAATTACCAATTAATTATTAATTAATATTATAGACTATATGAGCTTAAATAATTAACTAACTAATTATAATTATTAATAATTAATTAACAATTAGGTATAATGTACAAATATTTAATAACATTTATTTATTAATGATTTAATTATTAATAAATTACTTCCCACCCTTATCCCCTATAAACCCAATAACCCGCTCCTAAACCTAAAAATGTAATTTTTAAAAATAATATTTTACTAAATGTAGAAATACAAAATCAACATGTATCTACATATATTGTTTAAAATATATATTTATAATTTCATAATTAATATTTATTAATTATCAATTAATTATTAATTAATAATATAGACTATATGAGCTTAATTAATTAACTAATTAATTATAATTAATTAACAAATAGGTATAATTTAGTATTTTTTAATAACATATATTAATTAATTATTAATAAATTACTTCCCACCCTTATCCCCTATAAACCCAATAACCCGCTCCTAAACATAGATATGTATTTTTAAATATTTTATTTATAATTGTTTTATTTATAATAATACAACTTTTTAAATACTTTTTCTATACAATTATTTTACTTTTTCCTATACTATTAATTATTTCCATTACTACACGATATTTTTTTTTTAACGATATTTTGACACTCAATATTTTTTTTGTCGATATTTTTGCATACTCACCTATTTCGATATTTTTGTATCCGATATTTTTGCATACCTACATTTTTGACCTTCGATATTTTTACTTCGATATTTTGTCTTTCCGATATTTTTTTTTCGATATTTTGTCTGATTACCATAATTAATATATTAACAATTTATTACTCTGTTATAGAAGCTTACAATGACAAAAAGGGAGAATATGTTAATTGTTTGCACTCCTTAGTTAGAGAAAAGCTAGCTGTTTTTCTTTGTTTAAACTGATTTGTATTGAACTGTTTCTAATAACTGTTTGCAATAAATATCTAACAGGTTTTTGATATGTGTAGTTTTGAACTAACGGTTTAGTTTGTCATTCTTCATGTTTGCAAACATGCTCACTTTTTCATATGGAAAAGCTACTCACCAAGGTTTTAAGTGGTATTGGATGAAAGTTGATGGTGCAACCATGTAATAAATATTATAAAGTACCTTCTGTCGTACATGATAGGGATATTCCAAGTCAACTTGGAGTTCCTTAACCTTATAAAGGAACCTAGGGGCATATTATCAAGGGGGTTTATCTCTGCTTTTTTGGCTTTAAAAGCCAAGAAAGCGGAGATAAAATTATCTCCCTATTACCTAGCTGCTGCTAACACCAGTTAGCGACAGCTAGTAGGAGATAGCGACCATCTTGGGCCCCACTTTGCATGTCAGTGATATTTATCACTAATGAGATGCAAAGTGGGCGTGCCAAGATGTTAGAGACTGAAAACAGTCGCTAACATCGCTATATCCTATTACCAACTTTTTGAGATATTCGCGCTAAGCGGGAATATCTCCAAAAGCTAACACCTGCCCTGAGCAGTTCTTAGCCATGTTATCCAATGGGAGGTGGATAACATGGCTGAGAGCATTAGCTCACTAATGCATGAATATCGCTGACTTTTCAGCGATATTCATGCTTTGCGGCGATTTTTACCGCATTTGCGTTAAACCTTGGTAATACCAAGGTTTATTTGCGGTAAAAATCGCCGCAGAGCTGCGGTAAATTCTTGTCTCTAACCAAGCAATAGCGATAATTATCGCTATTGCTTGGTAATATGCCCCCGAGTCGTTCTCCTCTTTCCTGCATATGGTTATGGAATTCCTGGTGACCTGTAATTTCCTTATAATGTACAGCAGGGGGTACTTTATCCCTTATATAAAATAACTTGATTTTGGGCCAACAAAGTTGAAAAGAAAGTCTAATGGCCTTCTCATAATTGGGCAGATAGGAGTCACCATCACAACCATGGTGCTTGTCCCTTGTAGTGTATTACAGAGGCACTTGTAATATGCCGGAAGGGATATTTTTATTGAGTTTCCAATCCACCAAACTCTAAATAAGACCCTAAGGGCCTCATTTATGTTTTTTTTCCCCTAAAGTAGAGCTGCAGGTCTTGCTGCTAGGCTGCCTTACGGCAAAAGAAAAATGCAGGAATGCTCCGCATCTATTAAATACGGCACATTCCTGTCCTTTTCCCCTTTGCTGGCACAAATAGTCTGCCTTGTGCCAATGCATGCACCTTTGCACCATGGTGTACGGGTGCTTACATTTGCGGGGATGATTATTTATGTGCAGGAAAGGAAGCCTTCTTGCATATAAACAATAACAAGAGGCGTTTTTCTCTTTCTATGTGTGCTGCATTCTGCATTCTGCAGCACACATAGAGAAAGGAAAAACAAGGAGAAATCATGATATTTCTCCTCGTTGTGCCTCCCTAACATCACCCCTTTTTTTTCTTTTTTTTTATATTGGGAATGTGGCACATACAAGGACATAATTCATCAATTATTACAAACACGATAATAACACTAGTCAAACAATCGATATATTTACACACAATTTGCGATGAGGCCTGACAAAAAGGGGAAATAAGTTACGAGAAGAAGACTATTTAGGGGACTTAAAAGAGCGAGCCTGTCAGACCATAAAAGAGAACATTACAGCAAAACCCATCATATTCTAGCAGCTCTCCAGTTTGTTACAGGAGCCCAAAGACGTACACCCTTCTTGCGCTTCCTATTACCTTTAAATTCATAGAGGCATGATTCTATATTACGGATTCCCAACAATCCGGACAGCCACATCTGGAAGGACGGAGGAATTGCGTCCTTCCATGCAGCAGAAATTAAAATTCGAAGTACTGCAACAGATAAAAACACTAAGTCTCTTTCATCTTCCCCCAGGCCCAGCTTGGAATCTATACCAAGCAGCATTAAAGTAGGGGATAGATTGATGGAATGACCTAGCAGCCCCTCCCAAAATGTCATTATCTTGTTTTTAACAAGGTCCAACCGATTACAAAAAAAGAACATATGTGTGATGTCAACATGGCTTTCATTACATCTGGGGCAGCTGTCATTTTCACTTATACCCCAGACATGTAGCTTCGCAGGTGTATGATATAAATTTAAAATGGTCTTATAATGTTGCGCGCGAAGATTAGATGCCCGGAATACCTTTTTGTTCAATGAAAGAGCAAGATCAACATCAACATCAGGATCCCCCAGTTTTAAAGCCCAATTAGACTCCACCTTCTCAACATCGTCCTGAATTCGCTCCAATAGACAGCTATAGATAGTCTTGATCTTCCTACAACCTCTGTGAAGTATCTCAATCATAGGAAAGTCGGCTATTGATGAGATCCTGGGCCTAACTGACCTAATCGTGCGGGTAACTTGGCCGTATACCAGCCAGTGGCTATCTGGGGTACCATATCTTTCCTGCAAAATCTCGAATCCCAAGATTTCACCCCCTTCCAATATATCTACCAAAGATCAAATCCCCATTCTCTTCCACACCTGCAGATTTCTATCAGTTTTCAGATGGGGAAAGAGAGACGAGTTATACAATTGTAGATAGGGATTTACTTTCGGGATTTTAAAACATTTCATGATAGCTTTCCACACCTGCCATGCCCCATACAGTGTCATCAGTCTTGTTTTTTTATAAAAGCATCATTCTAGTTCACTCTACAGTAAATCTGCAGCCTTTCCACCCAATAGCATCCGGTGAATCTGGGGAGGCTGCTGCCCATCTACGGTCCCAGGTCCTGTATCAATTGGAGGTTCAGACTGAAATAAGGTGGTCATTTGAACCAAAAGACAGGCCCAGTGATACAGTTTTTAATTCGGGAGTGCCATCCCACCCCGTTCTCTAGGTAGCAACATTAAGTTTGTGGAGCGCCTTACCCTTCCATATTGCCAAACAAATCTAATAAACAGGGATTCAAGATGTTTCATAATCATATCCTCTATTACTAAAGGAATAGCGCGAAACAGGTACAGCACTCTGGGGAACATAGACATTTTGACTGCATTCACCATACCTACTAGTGAAAGATGTAATATGTCTATTCTCTTTAATTCTGTTTCGATATTCCTGATAAGTGGCAAGTAATTCTCGGTGAGAATCTTTTCCACATTGGCATTAATTTTAACCCCTAAATACGTGGCAGAATCGACAAATCTATAATCAGTTTGAATAATATTCTTGGAGCACATGACCTGCGTTTTTGTTTCATTTAATAGGTACCCTGACTCGCAACCAAACACTTTAGCCATCTCAACCAAGATGAGGAGGGTCTGCTGTGGGTTAATTGTTATAACAGCAAGGTCATCAGCATACGCCAAAATTTAGATTGAATAGCCATTGAAAATTACTGGAGTTATTCTGGGGCAATCAAGAATACCCTGAATGATGGGGTCAATGTACAGAGCAAAGAGAATAGGGGAGCAGGGGCACCCTTGACGCGATCCCCTATTGATGTTAATCACCCCTGATTTCTCACCCATGGCAGTCACCCTAGCTACCGGCTCTACGTACATGGCCTTGAGGGCTCCTATAATGTTAGGGCCAAATCCCCTTGCCGCTAAAACGCTCCAGAGAAAGCTCCAATCAACACGATCAAAAGCTTTCTCTGCGTCAAGCAGGATCATGGCCATCTCCCCCCCGTGGCAGCCTGGGCATCAAATAATGATATTACCCTACATGTGCGGTCAGTTGTACCCCGGCCGGGGACAAACCAATGCTGCCACGGGGATACAAGACTACCAATGACCCTGCCCAACCTCTTTGCCCAGATTTTTGGATAGAGTTTTGTGTCAGAATTAATCAATGAAATGGGGCAATACGATCCTGCCATTTCCACTGGTTTCCCCTTTTTTATGAAAGATTACGATATTTGTCTCTTTCCAAGAGTCGGGTACCGAACCTGAACAAATAACCCCGTTAAACAGATCTAATAAGTTAAGGATATCCTAAGGGTATTTGAGAATTTTTATCAGCGGCTTTATGAGCATGAAGAACCTAGTAAAAAAGCAGGGGAAGGACTCCGAGATTTCGGCCCCCTATTAGAGGAATCAACCAAAAAATAACTTGATGAGGACATTACATTGATAGAGGTTACGTCAGCATTGCGGGAATTAGCTTAGGGGAAGGCTTCAGGTCCCGATGGGATTCCCCTTGAAATATATAAAGTTATTGAAGCAGAAATTGCCCCACTCCCTACCATCACCCCTGTGGTGGTGTTAGAAACTGATGCATTCCCAGGTTCACGATTCCTCGTAAATTTCTGCCTCAGACTTATGATTTCTTGTAAATCTGGGGCAGTGTCAAAAAGCCATGGATGTTGCTTGGAACAGCAACACCCATGGAATGCCCCATTCATGCAGTTTCTTCGTGAAAGGGGCAATATTTATAAGGCCATGGAAAGCCACGTAACATGGCTTTATGCAGCCTTATAAATATGCCAGTGGGACATTGCACCACTGGAACTTTAAAAAAGTGCTGGTAGGGCCTTATAAATGAGATCCTTAATCTCCATTGAAACAGGCTGCCAATTTGTGAATGTGGTGATGATTTGCATAAAAATGTTAAATTAGAGTGTTGGACCGCCATCAGGGTTCTCAACCTCTATTCCAAAAACTGTTATGAAAGCAAGATATGTAAAATTATTTGTTAAAAATAATTGGATTTAAATTAAAAAACTGGAAAAGGCAACTGAGCAACAGGTATTTTTCATAAGAATTTGTGATAGTTCTGCTGCAGTGGATACACATACGTACAAGATAGTACTCTGAAAATGAGGGCTCAAAATGAAATTTGCTCGCTTTTCTACGTTTGATGCATTCTGGGCGCCTTTAATAGCCTCTGAAACATTACCGATATTCATTACACCATAAATCCCCATGTGTTTAATGGCATCCTATGATGATCATTGAATTTCCGCGTATGCTGTGTGAGAAAGAGCATTCATTTCCGCTCAAAACCCTATGACATGGTGCATTCACATCTCACGTAATGTGTCTGTTCGTGGAACCGAGAGATGCATAAATGCTGTTCATCTTTTATAAATTTCAGATAAGCATACTGAATATTAATATCCAAAGTGCGGGAAACTGAGAAGCAATTAATCAAAACTGGTCTTGCATCTTATCTCCGAAATGTGACATGTCACTAGCAAAGCAGCGAGTCTCCATACTGCAGTAGATGACATTAAATAAAAACTGATTGTGTAGAAGTAAGTGAACACCAACAACAAGCATGCAGCTTCTGCACTCTTTGTCAAAAGGCGTATTTTATTTTGGAAATTTTGGTTGTCGCTCAACATGAAATGCCTGAACTAAACCACATTAATCATGTTGAGCATTGGGATACAGGCCCACAGAAACCTAAACCGGTATAGAGAACAAGCGGCATTGTGCAATGTTCCTTTCATTACCACAAAGTTCTTTGTTTCCATGGTCGGAGTTGGAAACCGACAACAGCATCAGTCCTTGCAATTTAACATAAAAGTGTTATTCCCTCAGATTCACATGAAAACAGTGCTTAATATGTACAAACACATAAGTGCAGGGAGAAAACGTTTATTTTATAGCACTCCACCTTGGCTGACAAATGCTGGTCTTACAGAAAACCAAGGCTGCCAGGTTTTGATTCCACCTCTTTCTTCCACCATGTTCCACTTCCTATTTCTTTAGGCAACTCCAAAAGGTTTTTTCATTTCTGCTTTTTGCCTTTGTCATTGTTTTCTGTCTTTTTATGATTCTTTCTCACCTTTCTGCATTTGTCTTTCTTTGTCTTTGTTAGTCAGGATAAGGGGAATGCACTTCTGAAATAACCCCTCCTCTCCCTCTTGGTAGCTTGGCACGAGCAGTCAGGATTATCTCAGAGGCAATGTGTAAAGCATTTGCACACAGTAATACAGTGAAAACACTACAAAAGGACAATACACCTGTTTTAGAAAAATATTCAACATTTATCCATGAAAACATGACCAAAATGATAAAATACCAACATACAGTATTGAACAATATGCACTTTGCAAGAATGACTTTAAAACGCAGTTCCTTAAAGCTGGTAGCTCTGTATGGGGCTACTGGGGTGCTGAAAACAACAGAATCCCACAGTTCCCGACGAACGCTTCAGTGTGGACTGGCGTCAGTGGCAGCAGACTCGTAAACAGTACCTTTGGTTCTGGCTGACCCTGTCAGTGCGGGCCGGGCATGGCAACAGTCGCAGTTGCAATGAGAAGTGTAGTGTGTGGAGTGCAGTGCCCTCAAGTCACGGGGGAAAGCAGCTGCTCTGTGACGGTCGTCCAACGGCGTCGGAAAGACCAGGGCTGTGCTGCAAGCAGTGCAGTGTTCATTGTGGTGCTAACGTCACTGTGTAAGCAGCAGTGCCGGTTAATGGGAGCTGGTGTCGGCCCAGGCTGCAGTGTGGGACGGGGCGGTGCATCTTATGACTTATGAGCGGTGCCCCCAATCCATGGTACACTGACGGGTGTCGAGGTCAATGTGCAGTGACGTTGTCGGTGGGACCAGGACGGCAGATTGAAGCAAGGCAATACCGATTGCGGTGTTCACAGCTCACGGTGCAAGCAAAGGCTCTGTGGCTGCGGTGGTTGTTGTTGGTGGTGAAACCAGGGTACCGGTGCACTGTGCGGCGGTGCCTTCTGCAGTACCTTCAGATAATTAAACCAGCTGCAGTGTTGGTGATAGAGTTGGCTGCTTTCCCCCTGTGTGGCAACTGAAACCCATGGTTCCAGAGGCGGTACCCAGAGGTAAGTGAAGTCTTTGCTGTCCCTGAGATTTCATGAACAGGAGGCAAGCTCTTTTTCAAGACCTTGAAGATACTCAGTGACAAGTGAAAAAAGTTCAGCCTAGTCCTTTTACTGACCAAGGCAGAAGCAGTGGCTGCAGGCCAAAACAGTGAAGCAACAACACAGCATTGAGCAGTGCTCCTCTTGGCAGTTCTTCCAGCTCTTCTTCTCTGCAGGTTCCTTGATCCCAGCGATTTCTAAAGAACTGGGGTATGGGCCTCAATATTTATACTCAGTTTCTCTTTGCTCATTTGGTCAGAGAGTGTCTGTGCTCAGCTCAAACGAGTTCTATCCTCTCTGGTCCTGCTTCCTGGCAGAAGGTGGGGAAGAATTATGCAAGGTAGACCAGGCCCATTCAAGTGAAAAGACATCTCCTCGCACTACTCTAAATGCAGCCCAGGTCTATTCAGTACAGCCCTGACTCATCCAGGAGAGGCAGGATACACCTCAACCCCTAGTGGCTGTTGAGAAAGAGAGTACACATCCCCAATCTCTTTCACCCCAAAGCCAGACAGTCAAGCCACAACCCAGCAGAGACACTCAGGATGGCTAAGCAAGAAAAAACCTAATTCTAAATATGGTATTTTCAAACATAAAACATAAAAATCATTTTTACTAAAAGACTCATTTCAACATTCTGAAGTCACGCATACTAAACTCCATTTCTCTGTCTTGTCCCAATGGGAAGATATACTCATAAGATGTTATAAGTAAACTCCAATTCTATCCTAAAGGACAGATAGCCTTTTGATAGTGAAAAACAATATACTTGGGGCCTGATGTAGGTAATTTCATTTTACCGGTTCATAAATACTGATTGATACCGAATCGGTATTTATGAATCGGAAAACAGTATGTAGGTAAAAAATGGTAAAAAAATACTGAATCGGTAACAGTCGGAATGCTGACTCGGTAAATACCGATTCGATACTGTCCGAAACGATAATTACCGATTCGGTATCACCCATTCAACCCTATGGGCCTCCAGGCCCATAGGAATGAATGGGAGATACCGAATCGGAGATTACCGATTCGGACATTACCGAATCGGTATTTACCGAATCGGTAAAAGACGATCTCGAAAATTCGAATGGAAGACATGTGAGCCAGTCAACCAATCAGGGACACCCACCACACCCCACAAAAAAGCTACTGTGAAATCAACCAATCAGATGCAAGTACCACACCCAATACCTGGAGTCGGCCACACCCATGCAGGTGCAGAGCCACAGAACTGTTTGGAGAGCTGGAGGGAAGACAGAGGAGCAGGCTGCACTGAGCCCAGCAGAGCATCACCATGGAGTCCCAGGAAGCCCAGAAGGATGGTGTTGACAGAAAAAGGAAGATCAAATTCAGCACAACTGAGCTCCAGGTGCTGGTGGAGGAGGTAGTGCAGCATTACAGACAACTTTTTGGGAGACAGTCCCTGCAAGTGGCAGAGTCTGTCAAAAGAACCACCTGGCTGGCCATCCAGAGCAAAGTAAAAGCCCTTGGGATCACACATCGTGAAATAGAAGACATAAAAAAAAGGTGGTATGATCTGAGGATCACCACGAAAAAGAAGATAGCAAGCCAGAGGAAAGAATCCTCAGCCACAGGTGGAGGGAAGAGCCGTGCACCAAGCCTCAGTGAACTGGAGCAGCTGGTGGAATCCCCCATGGAGCCTGAAAGCATACACAGGATTGGGGATGCTGACAGCTCAGCCAGAGCTGCAAGAAAGAAAGGTAAGATGCATGGACATGAATCCCCACCAATTCCCTGAGCCCTTCCCGAATGTGGGTCACACATGCACAATCCAGAACACATGTCAGTACTCACCAGCAATGCATCATGGTAGTCGTAGTCATAGGAACATTCATCAAAGCAGCCAACACAGAATACTGCATGCCATGCCACACTCCCCATAAACAAGCAGTTGCAGCTAAGGAAACTGTGTGATAGGAATTTGTCCAATGGAAACACACAGGTGATCATTGTCCATGTCTTCCCACAAGAGAGTCATCGCGCAGTGCAGTGCAGGGAGGGGAAGCAAGTGCACCAGCAACAGCGAGGGAGAAGCCCACAGACAAAGCAGGACTCAGCACTATCCCTGAGGACACTTCCACAATGCAGGCACCCACAGCAATGGAGGAAGACACCACAGCACAGCCACTGTCACCCCTGCTGTTTGAGACACAGACGCCGGCAGTACCTGCAGGTGCCACAACACCAAGCTCAGGGTCCTCTGTGCATTTGAGGCCAAGGAGGCAGGACGTTCCACCACTCAGGATCCTGGAGAGCTCTGATGAGGACGAGGTGGAGGTTCAGACACCTAGCACTCCAGCAATGCCTGGGAACGCAGGGCATCAGGGGTCATTAGGATCTGGGCACGTGAGCAAGAGGAGGGTCATGACATGCAGGGGGTCTTTGCCGGTTTGGAAAGCACTATGGTGAGGATCCAGCGCATTCAGGCCAAAGGGATCATGGCAGTGCACAGACAGGTGCGCATCCTCAATAGCAAGATGTCAAACATTGATAGGGGGATATGCTCCATGGCCCTAGGAATGGAGTCCATGGCCAAAGGAATGGAGTCCATGGCAGAGGGTGTGAGGGACATGGGTGTGCGCATGGGTTCCCTCTGTGACAGGCTGGAGAGTGACCAGACAGAAAGGCGCAGGAACAGGCACGAACTTAAGCAGCTGAATAAATCCATCAACCGCCTGGCAACTGCAACCACCCTGCTATGCCGCTGGTCTGTGAACATGCAGACTGATATAGTGCACTGCTGCAGTGACTTGTCCAGGGGGATGGGGAGGGTGACCTCTGCTATGGAGGCACTGCTGACTCAGCAGACAGCCACTGCTGGTGACACGTGTGTCGTGGACACAGAGGAGTCCACAAGCAGGAGTGGATCCAGCACGCCTGTACAGGATGTTCGCCGGAGCACCAGGCTTCATGCAGATGACCCTGGAACCACTGCGCAAGTTGGCCCCCTGCCCCGTGGCTCCCACAACATCATGCGTAAACGCAAACATTAACATTTCATCCAGAACACAGGACAGGTCACAGTGAAGTGAACTTTGGCCACCCGGTGTGAAAAGTGGATTTTATTTGGTTCTTGTGGTCTTGAATATGTGGAGTCTGGTAGTGCAAATTAAACAAAGTGCTTCAAGAAGTAAACCTGCCTGTGTATCATCAATCTATTAGAAATATCTGTTTGTGATTTCTGCGCGTCTCAGTATTCCATTTGTTGCTGGCGCTGCACCTGCTGCATTGTCATCGGCTTGTTCGGTCCCATCATCCATGTCCTCATGATATGTGAGTTCTACCTCTGTGCCCTCCTTGGTGGCAAGAATATGCAGCATGGCGCAGGTCGCAATAATTTTACAACAGATCAGTGGCATGTACTGCTGTGCACCTCCACTCTTATGGAGGCACCTAAATCTGCTTTTCAGCAGTCCAAAAGTGCGTTCCACAACGCAACGTGTTGTTCTGTGTGCCACGTTGTAACGCCTTCCGCTCCTGGTGCATGGATTCAGGTAGGGGGTGAGAACAAATGAACGCAGGGCATATGCACTGTCTCCTGGGTGGAAAATGAAATTTTGATTAGTCACATACTCACGATTGATACTTCTGCATTGACTATCAGGGTGTCTCACGCTTACTTACCTAGCAGATATTCATCTCCAAAATCACCAGCCACAAGGCGTCTGTATATCCCAGTATTCTGGAATATGTAGGAGTCGTGGGTACTCCCTGGAAATTTAGCTACAATGTCTGTAATCATTTTGGCAGTGTTGCAGATCACCTGCACATTGATTGAATGCGTAGACTTCCGGTTGGTATATATGTGTTCAGTTGCTGCAGGTGGGCATAATGGGATGTGCGTCCCATCGATACAGCCTATGATGTGCGGAAACTGTGCAAGGTGTTAGAAATCTGTTTTTGTCTTTGCTAGTTCAGCAGGTGTGTCAGGGAACTCAATGTAGTGTTTCATCCTCTGCAACATGGCGTCAAGGAATTTTCTAAAAAAACATGACAGGCAGCTCTGGGACACCCCACCTATCGCAGCAATCACATGCTGGTAGCTCCCAGAAGCAAGAAGATGTAGGCAGCACAACACCTGCACGTGGGGTGGGATGGCGTGTGCTCTTGGGGTTGGGTGTTCCAGATATGGGTGGAGGTCCCTGATCAAGTCCAGGATGGTTCTGGGGTGGAGTCTGTATCTTTGCAGGATTTCAGCTTCAGTCAGTTGGAAGAGGGTGATCCTCTGCCTATATACCTGCTCCTCCCTTAGTCAGACCCTCTTTCCGGCTGCCTGTATCCGTAGCCGCCTTGTCATAACATAGAAAGCCGCCATTTTGGTTGCAGTGTTGCATTTTGGGGCCTTCTTTTAAAACCTGTACCTCGTTTCCACCTCCTTTCAATCCCTGGTAAATACCGACTCTTAAATATCAATTTTCATGGAATTCAGTATTCTTGGGGTTTTCTACACCTCGATATGCCAATTTTACCGTTTCTTATTTACCGACTCGGTAAATAAGGAATCGGTAAGTTCCGAATCGTTATATTACCATTTCTTATTTACTGATTCGGAAAATAAGAATTCAGTATTTTCCGATTCGTGAAATACTGATTCGGTACATTTTTTGTCACATACATCTCGAATCTCTTATACCGGTCGGTAAGGGCCGGAATAACCTGTTTTCGGCCGTTATCGACCGGTATTTGCCTACCTACATCGGGCCCTTGGTATTTCACTATCAGGAAATGTCACCCATACCAGTTGATATCCTACCTTTCACACACACCGCAACCTACACATAGGGGTACTTTGGGCTTACCTTAGGGGTGACTTGCACATAATAAAAGGTAAGGTTATGGATTAACAAGTGGGTACACTTGCCAAGTCGACATGGCAGTAAAACTGCACGCAGACACTGCGATGGTAGGTCTGAGAACCCTCTGAAAGCCTGCTTGTGTGGGTGGCACAATCAGTGCTGTAGGCCCACTCAGGGTGACAGATGCAAAAAGAACAATTGATAGAAAAAATGCAGAACAATGGCATACATTAACCCCAGTACAGAGATCTGAGACTTAATCCATAGTTGTTTTGCTCCCCATGCCATTCTAGTTTGAACCAAGCCATATGTAAACAGACTTGACCCTGCACCCAATGGGAACAGTCCATCTCGAACTCCAAGGCCAGGTCCTCCCTGGACTGGAATAAAGCATCCTAGGACCAGTTTCGGGGTTTCACCCCTCATCAGCCTGGATAGCGTGACTCCAGGGGCATGGAAAGCAGGGGACCCAAGCCTAGGCATACCTGTCCGACTCTGGGTGACAAATGTAAAAAGAACATTTGATGGACAGAATGCAGAACAATGTCATACATCCACTCCAGTACAGAGATCTGGACCTAAGTCCATCATTTGTTTACTCCCTATGCAATTCCAGTGTGAACCCAGCCATATGCAAATCAGTCTTGACCCTGCACCCAATGGGAACAGTTCAGCCCAAACTGCCATGCCAGGTCTTCCCTACACTGGAAAAAAAGCATCCAAGTACCTGTTTCAGGGTTTCACCCCTCATCAGCCAGGATAGCTTCACTGTAGTGGCATGGAGAGAACGGGACCCACGTCTGGGCATACCCATCCCACTCAGGGTGAAAAATTCAAAAAGAACAACCGATGGACAGAATGCAGAACAATGTCATACATTCACCCAAGTACAGAGATCTGGGCCTAAAATCGATCATTTGTTGCACCCCATGGCATTCCAGTTTGAACCCAGCCATATGCAAATCAGTCTAGACCATGCACCCACTTGGAACAGTTTAGCCCAAACTGCCAGTCCAGGTCATCCCTGGACTGGAAAAAAGCATCCGAGGAACGGTTTGGGGGTTTTACCCCTCATCAGCCAGGATCGCTTGACTCCAGTGGCATGGAGAGCACGTGACCCAGATCTGGGCATATCTGTCCCACTCGGGGTGACCAATGCAAAAAGAACAATTGATGGACATAATGCAGAACAATGTCACACATTCACCCCAGTACAGAAATTTGGGCTTTAATCCATAGTGTTTTTGCTCCCAATTGCCTTTCCAGTCTGAACCCAGCTATATGCAAATCAGTCTTCACCCTGTGCCCATTGGGAACAGTCCTCCCTGAACTGCCAGGCCAAGTCCTCCTTGGACTGGAAAAAAGCATCCTAGGACAGGTTTCAGGGTTTCACCCCTCATCAGCCAGGATAGCTTGACTCCAGTGGCATGGAGAGCACGAGACCCACGTCTAGGCATACCAGTACCATTTTGGGTGACAAGTGCAAAAAGAACACTTGATGGACAGAATTCTGAACAATGTTATACATTCACCAGAGTACAGAGATCAGGGCCTAAATCAATCATTATTTTGCTCCCCATTCCATTCCATTTTGAACACAGCCATATAGAATCAGTTTTGACCCTGCACCCAATGAAAACAGTTCAGTCCAAACTGCCATGGCAGTCCTCCCTGGACCTAAAAAGAGCATCCTAGGACCGGTTAACGTTTTCACCCCTCATCAGCCAGGATAGCTTCACTCCAGTGGCATGGAGAGCACAGGACCCACGTCTGGGCATACTCGTCCCACTCGGGGTGATCAATGCAAAAAGAACAATTGATGGACAGAATGCAGAACAATTTCATGCATTCACCTCAGTAAAGCGATCTGAGCCTAAAGGCATCGTTTTTTGCTCCCCATGCGATTCCAGTTTGAATCCCGCCATATACAAATCAGTCTTCATCCTGAGCATGATGGGAACAGTCCATCCCAAATTGCCAGGCCAGGTCCTCCCTGGAGTGGAAAAATGCATCCTAGGACTGGTTTTGGGGTCTCACCCCTCATCAGACAGGATAGCTTGACACCAGTGGCATGGAAAACATGGGACCCACGTCTGAGCATACCCATCCCAGTCAGGGTGACAAATGCAAAAAGAACAATTGATCGACAGAATACAGAACAATGTCATACATTCACCCCAGTACAGAGATCAGGGCCTGAATACATTATTTTTTGCTTTTGCTCCCCATGCCATTCCAGTTTGAACCCATCCATATGCAACTCAGTCTAGACCCTGTACCCAATGGGAACAGTCCAACCGAAACTGCAGGGCCAGGTCATCCCTGGACTGGAAAAAAGCATCCTAGGACCGGTTTGGGGGTTTCACCCCTCATCAGCCAGGATAACTTGACTCCAGTGACATGGAGAGCACGTGACACACATCTGGGCATACCCATCCCACTCGGGCTGACCATTGCAAAAAGAACAATTGATGGAAAGAATGCAGAACAATGTCATATTTTCACCCCAGTATAAAGATCTGGGCCTAAATCCATTGTTTTTTTGCTCCCATGCCATTATAGTCTGAACCCAGCAAATCCAAATCCGTCTTGACCCTGCGCCCAATGGGAAAAGTCCATCCCGAACTGCCAGGCCAGGTCATCCCTGGACATGAAAAAAGCATCTTGGGAACGGTTACAGGGTTTCACCCCTCATCAGCCAGGATAGCGTGACTCCAGTGGCATGGAGAGCACAGGACCCACGTCTGGGCATACCCATCCCACTCTGGCTGACCATTGCAAAAAGAAAAATTGATGGACAGAATGCAGAACAATGTCATATTTTCACCCCAGTATAAAGATCTGGGCCTAAATCCATTGTTTTTTGCTCCCCATGCCTTTCCAGTTTAAACCCAGCCATATGCAAATCAGTCTTCACCCTACGCCCAATGGGAACACTCAAGCCCAAACTGCATGGCCAGGTCCTCCCTGGACTGGAAGAAAGCATACTAGGACCAGTTTCAGGGTTTCACCCCTCATCAGCCAGGATAGTGTGACTCCAGTAGCATGGAGAGCACGGACCCACATCTGGGCATACCCATCCCACTCGGGTTGACAAATGCAAAATTAATAATTGATGGAAATAATGCAGAACAATTTCATACATTCACCCCAGTAAAGAGATATGGGCCTAAATCAATAGTTTTTTTGCTCCCCATGCCAAACCAGTTTGTACCCAGCCATATGCCACTCAGTCTTGACCCTGCACCCAATGGGAACATTCCAGTCACAACTGTCAGGCCAGGTCTTCCCTGGACTGGAAAAAAAGCATTTCAGAACTGGTTTTGGAGTTTCACCCCTCATCAGCCAGGATAGCATGGAGAGCACACAACCCACGTCTGGGCATACCCGTTCCACTCAGGGTGACCAATGCAAAAGGAACACTTGATGGACAGAATGCAGATTAATATCATTCATTCACCCCAGTACAGAAATCTGGGCCTAAATCTATAGTTTTTTTTTGCTCCCCATGTCATTCAAGTTTGAACCCATCCATATGCAAATCAGTCTTGACTCTGCGCCCAATGGGAACAGTCCAGCCTGAACTGCCAAGCCAGGTGTTCACTGAAGTGGAACAAAGCATCCTACGACCGGTTTCAGGGTTTCACCCCTCATCAGCCATGATAGCTTGACTGCAGCACCCACTGCAGCATACGATTTACAGGCCCTTGCACTCAGTGCACTTTACTAGGGACTTACCAGTAAATCAAATATGCCAATCAGGGAAACACCAATCCATTATACAATTTACAATAGAAGCACTTTTAATTTAACACTGGACTGCAAGGAGAAAGTGCACAGAGACAATAAACTAGCAAAATAGTCTAAACTGGGAGGTCAGAAAGCAAAAAGACAGGGGAAACATGCCAACATATGCCATGTCTCAGACTCCTGCTCAACTGGGCCCCACTCACCACAGACAGCACTCTCAAGACCATGAAGAGCATCCACTCCAGAGACCCCTCTGACCCATGCCAACATCTTCCAGAGAAGAACCACCTCCATCACCCCTGAATTTTGCAGCACCATCATATGCTCTATTAAAGCCGCCACCTTTCCCGTTGACTGGATACACACCGAGATCAACCCTTTCCTAAAGAAACCATCTGACAGCCCGTTAGACCTTAAGAACTTCAGACCCATCTCCCTATCCCCTTTCCCAGCCAAAGTCATTGAGAAGGCTAACAACGGCCAAATCTTTGAATTCATTGAAGCAAACCACCTCTAGTACATCTCCCAATCCGGTTTCAAAAACAACCACAATTTCGAGAAAGCACTAGTTGCCGCCACAGATTACATCCGCTCCCTCCTCAACCAGCGTGAAACTGCAGCTCTCATCCTTCTAGACCTCTTGGCCATCTTCGACACTGTCTCTCACCTACCAAAATCACAAGATTCCACAATGCCGGCATACGCAAACAGGCTCTCAACTGGAGCCATTCCTTCCTCAAACACAGTGAGCCAAACTACCTCCCTTCCTTTTGAACACATTGAGATCAGCTGCGGAGCACCCCAGGGCTCTTCTTTGAGCTCCACCTTCTTCAAACATCTATATGGTCCCTTTCGCAGTCATCATCAGGAACTACAGATTCAGAATCGTCTCCTACACCGATGACACCCAACTGATCTTCTCCCTTACCCACAAAACCACTACTGCCAGAAACAACTTTCACAGCACCATTAAGGACATTGCCACCTGGATAAAAAACAGTTGCCTCAAACTCAATTCAGACAAGATTGAAGTCTTTATCCTGGGACCCATCCCCACAGCATGGGACGAGTCCCGGTGGCCCTCCACATTGGGAACCCCGTCCACCCCCATGGACCATGCACAAAACCTCAGCATCATACTAGACTCCTCTCTCACAATGAACCTTCAGATCATTGTCATCTCCTCATCTTGCTTCCACATGCTTCACCTGCTTAGAAAGGTATTTAGATGGATGCAAAACGAATCGATAAAAAAGGTCACCCACACACTCATCAGCAGCAGACTTGTCTACGGCAACACACTTTATACCTGCATCACACAGAAACTCATCAGGAAATTACAGAATATTAAAAATGACACAGCCAGACTGGTCCTTGACATTCCCAGCTGCAACCATATCACTGAACACCTCCCAGAACTCCCTGTCTCCCAGTAAACAAAATAATCACTTTCAAGCTCCTCACACATGCCTACAAAGCCCTCCATGATGCAGGACCAGCATACCTGAACAACCTCCTCCCATTCCATGTACCCACCAGATAGCTCCACTCTGCCCATCTGGCCCTGGCCACCATCCTTCGGATCCACAAGGCTAGAACTGGAAAAAAATCCTTCTCCTACATTGCCGCCAAGACCTAGAACACCCTGACTCTCCTTCTCAGGCAATCCCCGTCACTGACCCAATTCAGTAAGGATCTCAAGACCTGTCTCTTCGACTGAACTCCAGTGCTCAAAAGGTCAGTGCCTTGAGATCCTCACGTGTGAGTCGTCATGCTTTACCAAACCTGATTGATTGATTGATTGATCATTTTTAAAGGATGATGATAAACATGCAGCTAGCAACTGCAACCGTCTTCACAAATCAAGTATTGCATAAGCATCAAGAGAGAAGCCAGAAAATTAAAACAGTCCGCACTCTCAACTAACTGGCTACCACTGATTGAGTGGGCTAGGTGTGTGATTGGACCTTTTCAAGAGAGATCCAGAGAAATGGTTTTGCCCAAATAAACTCTCTTTACTTCCTTAGTCCTTTTCTTCTGTTTTCTATTTTCAAATTTCTTTCCTTCATACCATTGTTGTTCATTCTTTACAACCTTCTTCCCCTCCTGCTTTCTTTTTTCTTCTGTTTCTTTACTTCTTTGCATTCTTCGTTCCATCTTTTTTTCATGCCTGCACTCAATTTACCACTAACATACATTTTCATTGCACTTTTCATCATTCCTCTTTTCTCAATAACCCTGTTTGGTTCTTTTCCTACCACTTAGCCCCCAGCCCACAATTGTGTCATGGTATCTTCCTTATGTTATGTATTCTGTAAAGAGCACTAAATTAATGCATTATTTGACGTGGCTGGACATATAAGTTAATGCCGCTTACCAATCATGCTTTAAAAATTGTAAATCTACATCCGCAATGTCTACCCTACATTCTACAGCTACTGATCAATGCTGTCACCTGATGTACGCCAATAAAAAATCAATTTCAGGTGTGTATGACTAGTTCTCTTTATAACTTCATATATTGTCTTTCAACATATCAGGCACATTTGTAAGCTTATAAAACAAATGTATCGATACACCTCAATTGATAAACAAGCTTCTCTACTATGAAGGAAAGCACGGTTATATTTTAATTTTCTTTTCTCCAGCATCTCATCTCTGACGGATTACTGCTATTTGATTCAAACATATTACTTTAGTTCCTGAAAAACCTTCTGGAAAATTACCAGTGTGCAGCAGCAAAGCAGGGCTGCTCTTGCAAAGTAGAGAGCAAACCCTCTGCAGCTCACAATGATGCTAACTGCAAATCCACAGTTAATATTGAAATGCTGATCGACTCAGAGGATGCTGTGAGATTCAGTGGTGCTAAGATCCTTCAAATGATTCTGCCTCATATTAGCATATTGATTTTAAATTAATAAAGTTTTGGTAACTCATTCACCACATTTTTGCTAGCTAGAAATAGATGCAGAAAGATAAGTTAGGAGAGGTAAAGGTTAATATTGATGTGTTTAGGTAGAGAATCAGAATGTTGGGATTTTGGGGTTTAGAGTCTAGACAGCTTTCTTGTGAGCAGTGAGAAATCTCACACAAGTCCTAAACAATGTGCCCCTATAGGCAAACTCAGTTATGGGGGTCAGTGGTGGATAGTATTTCTGCCTCTCCTTTGGAAGTTTGGTTAATGTAATGACTGATGACGAGGATCGTCACGTCGCGACGTAATGGTCAGGTGACTCTCAGTTAATAAAAGTCACAGTCGTGCGCACGTCGGCCAGTCTGCGAGGGAGGCACAAGCCCGTGAGTTGAAACCATAAACAAGCTCCTGTGGTCATTTCATTACAAGTGCGGAGCTCCACAACCCTAAAGTGTCCTACTTCACTAGTGTCGGGCTGAACACCCGCCCGACACAACAACTGGCGACGAAGGTGGGCGTGCCCTCGCACCTTGGAGTGGTGGCCGTGAGCTTGCTACATCGCTTGCTGTGCTCTTGCCCCGAGAACTCGGGTCGGCTGGCCCCCGGCGCCCTGTGACTGCATCTGCCACCATCGTCGGCTGTGTGCAGCCCCGCGGCCTGTCCTGGTGAGGCCGTCTGATGGGGAAGCTCCAACTGGTGCCGTTGTGGAGAGCCCCGAATAGCCTGTCCCGGCTGATCGTGAAGCTCCGCCTGCCCGCTAGAGCATACCGCGGTGCAGCGCAGTTGGTGTGTGCGGCGCCGTACATCAGCCTGGGAGGAAGTGCTCTCCCACTAGCATCAGTGCTGCCGCCAGGGTGTGGCGCGACGCGCTCGACGTGGAACCTGTGTACCAAGAGTCCCTGCCTGTTACTCTGGGGCCTCGAGGGAGGTCTGGCCTTTCAGGTGGGTTGAAAAAAGGAAGGACGCCTGTCTGGCAGCGGGACAAGATACAAGTGCGGCCCCATACACTCGCATCCCCACAACACTGCCCTGGAAAAGAGAGATGACCCAAAGGCCACATTAATAAAACCAAGGTTCCCCACACAGCGCTGCTGAACCCACACGCTTCCCGGGCACACCAGAAATCACCCAACAAGGTGAAACACCGCAAAAGTAAAGACAAATAAAAGGGGTGGAGTCATATCAGGCCCCTCTGCAAGGCGTGTAAGCTCAATGCACCCATAGCACCGAGTCTCAGCCCATAACCAGTGAGGGGTTCAGGATAAAGAGTTTTGGCAAACCTCCGTAAGAAAAACCACAGTGTCTTAATCTAGGTATGCCGTCTCTGGGTGAAACGCCCTTTACTACACTGCAGCCGCCCACTAGAATGCAAGTCACGAAGCGACACAGTGTCTGGGAGCCCTGAAGACACAGCATGGCGCAGATACCGCCCATCGAGCCGTTCATAGTAGAGTGATCACTATCCTCTCTAGCGCCCAAGTGGAAGGACTGGGTAGATCGAGTAGAAATATTCTTTGAAGCTACCAAAGTGCACAAAGATCAGAAAAGAGCAATGATATTGCACCTAGGAGGTAAAGATATACACAACATCACAAAGACACTCGTGGAGGTCATTCCAAAGAATCATCACATGCTAATCAATGCACTCAACGGGCATTTTGAGCACTTGGCCAACCAGGACTATGAGAGGTTCATCTTCAGACATGCCCAGCAACTCCTGGATGAATCGCTGGACACGTATCACGCCCGTCTGAAGAACCTAGCCTCCACGTGCGGCTTCCAGGACTTGACGGAAGAAATTCGAGGTCAGATAATACAGGGGTGCGCATCCACAAAACTTCGAGAACGCATTCTGGAGGAATCTGGAAAACCTCTTGCCAAAATCGTCATGCTGGGACGCACCAAAGAGTTATCCAAGGCCCGCGCAGGTCACATGGGAGTGGCACTCCAAGGACCTGTGAAGACGGAACCGGTCAACGCGGTAACCACCAAACCTGTGACGCGATGGAACAAGAAAGGAGCCCGTCCCGCCACGACACCAATGGCCAAAACGTATGGATACTGTGGAGGGCCTCCACACCAGCCAGCTGAATGTCCAGCAAAAGGGAAAAGATGCTCCGGGTGTGGATGCTTCAATCACTTCGAGAAGATGTGCAGAGCTAAGAAGTACCGAAAACCACGGCAAGTAGTCAACGCGGTACCAGAGGGAGATAAATCACCGAGCGACATGGATGATGACGAGGAGGAATAGCGGGTAGTACATAAGGTGCACATGATTGGCACGGCCTCCCGCAAAGTGCGACGCCTGCCCCAGTGTAACATTCGAGTAGAGGCGCAAGAGGTCATGGCGGTAGTCGACACCGGGGCCACCATCAACATCATGGCTGCTGCCCTCCACCAGACAATGCGTCCTGTACCTCCGCTACAACCGTCAGCCATCACAGTGTTCCCGTACGACCAGGATTCCCCTTTGAAAATTCTAGGAAGTTTCAAAACGTCAGTAAGTCACGAAGGTCACATGGTCAACACCAACATATACGTCACTGAAGATGGCCAAGGCATGCTTTTGGGATGTCGTGCTACCGAAGACCTGGGGGTCGTAACGTTTGCCTTCAGCATACATCACGAGTCAATACAGCACCTACTCGAAGAATTCTCCGAAGTATTCGAAGGTATAGAAAGGTTCAAAGGAAAAGAGATTCATCTGCACATTGATCTTACTGTACAACTGTTGCTCTACGACATCGTCAGATAGCTTTCCACCTGAGACCCCAGGTTGAACTGAAGAAACTGGAGGCCGCTGGCATCATAGAAAAGATCACTGGTCCCACGCCGTGGGTATCACCCATCCTAGTCACTCGGAAACCGAAGCAACCTGTGCATTAGGAATATGTGTTGACATGCGCTTACCAAATGCCGCGATCACGCGCGAGCACCATATAATCCCCACAATTGACGATCTGATGGGAGAAATGGCTGGAGCATGCTGGTTCTCCAAGCTCGATCTGCGGACGGGTTACAACCAGCTGGTCCTCGACAAGGCGTCACGAAACATTACCACATTCTCAACACATGTGGGGTTGCGGCGCTACCCGTGCCTGAGTTTCAGAGTGTCCAGCGCCGCGGAAGTATTCCAGAACGTCATCCATGAGCTTATCACCGATATCCCAGGGGTGATTAATGTAAGTGATGACATCATGATTCATGCCAAATCATTGCCGGAATGTAATGCTCGCCTCACCCAGATCCTGCGACCGCTGTGAGATGCTGGGCTCACGTTGCATAGGGAGAAACGCGAGTTCTTGTAGAACAAACTCCAGTTATTCGGCTACACTTTCTCTACTGCGGGAGTCAATCCAGATCCTGAGAAAGTGTGGGACATTAAAAATGCCAGTGCCCCTACCAGCGTGACAGAAGTGCGCAGTTTTTTGGGCATAATTAACTATTGCGGAAGATTTATCAAAGACCTAACCACCCTCACATTGCCGCTACGTGAGCTAACCAAGGATTCCACTCCCTGGAAGTGGGGGCCGCCTCAAGACAAACATCCAGATTCATCAATGTCCAATTCTGCAATTTTTAAATTGCGAGTAAATGCGAATCGCAATTTAGAAATCGCAGAACGGCATTCATGAAGTTTTGCGATGAAAAAATGCGATTCGCAAGCGGTCGCAATCGCCGATTACGAGAAGGCAGAAATCTGTAAATAATCTCAGAATCGGCCGATACCCGTGTTGAAATTGCGATTTCGCAATTACCGATATCGCAAATTGCGATCTTGCTAACTGCGAGATCGCAAAAACGGGAAGTCGCATCCTGAGCATAATGATGATATCATAACCAGGAAGTAGGCAGGTCCCACCCTCATTCAGCAGTGAGAGGCTGAAGCACAGGCAGCAGTAGCAGAGCTCCCCTCCAGCATTCCCAGAGGACTACAGCAGGAGACACCACAGTGGCAGGCATGGCAGAGGATGCAGCAGGAGTTTCCAACAGTGGGAGGAAGCGCAAAATAATGCTTTTGGAGCAGGAGCTCGAACACCTAATTGAAGGAGTCTCCAGGGGTCACAACCGCCTATTTGGCAAAGACTCCCGAAGGGTGCCAGAGGCGGACAAAAGACGCATATGGCTGCGCATCCGCACTAAAGTGAATGCCGTGAGGTGACCCAGCACTCGGTGGACGAGCTGAAAAAGCGCTGGTATGACTTGAGAGGGCGGGCAAAAGAAAAGATTGCAGAGAGGTTGGGGGAGCAATTGGCGACAGGTGGAGGGGAGCCCACCGTCCCACCGAACACCCCACTGGAGGACCAGGTGGAGGAGACCATCGACCCAAAGGCCTGGGTGGGTGTGACCCGGCTTGACTCCTACCGACCCACCCAAGACACACAAGGTAAGTGCCATGCGACTGCAACCCCCTGTCCCCTAACATCGTCCACGACTCCAGTGCATCCCATTACAAACCCCAAGCATGCAGCCAATGTACAGCTCCATAGCGCAATTGAATTGTGGGAAATGTAGTCTGCCCACAATTACCAACCTGTACCATAGAGCCTCACATGTCCAGTGACAATCAATCCTGCAGCCAGACAGGGAATGGTAGACTGCATGCATGTAGCAAGCCTAACTGTGTATGGCACATGCCACTAATCAACGTCCACTTTACATCACAGGTGGCGCTGATGTCCCCAGCACTGACAGCGAGGCCCTGGTGATTGAGGAGAACACAGAGGACACGGAGGGGGATACACACCATACTCCACAGACCGGACCATCAGGGCAAGCTGCCACAACACCGGTCATCCCACCACCCGCCCCTGTGGCCCGTGCCACCCCCGTGACAACAGGCGCTGCAGTAGCACCACGCAGCACACAGCCACCAGTGCGGCCTGCAACACCAGCAGCAGGTCGCCAACAAACCCGCCGCCCTGCGGCTGTGAGGAGCCAGATGAGCGGTCTGGTCAGGGAGCCGTGCACCAACACATCCCACGCTGGCAGGGGCAGAATTGTTCGAGCAGGTGGGCTCTCTATTGAGCGCAGGATGCTGAGTGTGCACCAGACCCAGGCCCGACACCTAGCCGCCATCCACCTCCAACTGGGTAAGACAGCACGTAACGTTGCACAAATGACAGCAGCTGTGGAGGCCAACACTCAGGCAATGTCCAGGCAGCGGGATGTCAATCGCCGCAGACACCGACAACTGTTGACCCGCCCGTCGGCGTACACGAGGTCAAATCACATCATTGGTAACGCCACCTCCCAGCTCTTGCGTCGATCCCTGGCCATGCAGGTGCAAATGGTGCAGTGCTGCCAGGACGTCGCTACAGCCCTGGAGAACATATCAATAGCCATGCAGGGCATGCAGGCCAGTGGCCATGGCCAGGCAGGGGGGGCAGACGACAACAGTGAGGCAACATCAAGCCACAGCAGCCAGTCCCTACCACCGGTCGTGGCACCCCGCTGCAGCAGCAGGCCCTCTGCCGCTGCACGGCAAAATCAGGAGGAGGACGTACAGAGGAGGTCTGGGGCAATTACCCGGAGACGCCACTGAACTGTGGCGCATTCCAATGAGGCCACATGCTGCCACAACAAGCATGCCATACAGACGAACCTGGACATATAACGCAATATGTCAATCTTTGTACACTTTTCAGAATGTCATGTTTATTGTGCAGTAACAGTAACTAAAATTCTGAATAACGTAAAGTGCCTCATGTCATTATTAATGTCGTCATGCATGAGTTGAGTAATGGGTGTGGGGAGTGGGTCCCCTAGAAATAGTTCATGCAGATTTGGTTGCGGCGCCTGTGTCCTTCTGCTGGATTCTCCCCGCGTGCGTGACGCACATGTGCAGGTGGCCGATTGTCCCCTTCTGACTCACTGCCTGAGATGTCTACAGGTATCCAGCGCTTGGTAGCAATGTTGTGTAGGATAGCACACACGGCCACAATGCGGCAGCAGACCTTAGGATCGTATTTGATGGCCCCACCAGTCTTGTGCAGTATGCGGAATCTGCTCTTCAAAAGGCCAAATGTCCTTTTAATGCAATTTCTTGTGCGTATGTGTGCTGCATTGTAACGCCGTTGCTGTGGTGTTGCTGGGTTGAGGTATGGGGTGAGTAGGTACTCACGGAGAGCGTAGCTGCTGTCACCTGCATGAAAGAAGCAGAGGGTGAGTACCTGTGCAGCGCAGCGTCATTAGCATATTGTACTGTTGTGTGGCATGTTTTCTTACCCAGTAGGTGTCCTTCACCAAAGTCTCCCCTGGCCAGTCGTGTGTGGAGGCCACTGTGCCGGAATATGAAGGAGTCATGTGTGCTCCCCGGGTACTGTGCTACCATGTCCGTGATGATTGTCTTTGCATTGCATACCATCTGTATATTGAGGGAGTGGTAGGACTTGCGGTTCCGATACATGTATTCTGTTTGTGCAGGTGGGCAGATGTGGATGTGGGTTCAGTCAATGCATCCTATGATGTGTGGAAATTGGGCTACACTGTAAAATTGCAGCTTGGTTTCGTTCAAGTCCTGTTGGCTGGTGGGAAATGAAATGTAGTGGTGTAGGCAGGTCAACATGGCCTCCAGGAAACTCCTTAGGCAGCGGGACATGGTGGGCTGGGATATTCCCCCTGCAACAGCGACTATTCCCTGGAAGCTTCCGGAGGCCAGTAGGTGCTGGCTGCACAATACCTGCACATGTGTGGGGACGGCATTGGTCCTCCTTGTTGGGTGCTGCAGGAGGGGTTCTAGATCCCGGATCAGCTTCATTCACATTGCCCCACTTAGGCAGTACTTTGCGTAGATCTGCTCCCTGGTTTGGCCCAGTAGGGTGACCCGCTGACGGAATATCCGCTCCTGGATACGTCGTCTGTTCCGTGCTGCTCGCTGTAGCCTTCGCCGCCTGACCACCATGTAGAGTCCTGGCATTGTGTGAGTCCTGAGGCTCCAGCTGCATGTCTTTAAGTGTGTTTGTTCAAGCCAGCACCTGTGGGTACTTAGCAATACCTTTTTTTAGATGTGTTTTTTTTTTCATGGTTACCACCTGGTTTGGGTTCTCCTTAATTTGCGCGTCGCTAAATGCGATTTTTGGGGTTTTCGCTATTTGCGATTTTTCATGAATTGCGATAGCGATTTCTTTGCGATTTTGCACTTTTATTCGCAGAATACCTGCATTCTCGCTATTACCGATTCGCTGTTTGTATTCTTCCTGGTTGCTGCGAATTTCATTGCGGTTTTGCAAAACAAAACAATTTACCGATTTTGCAATTTTGTTTGTTGAATACCTTTTCTTCAATTGCTTTTTCGCAGCTATTGCGATCGCAATTTGGCTTCATGAATCTAGCTGAAAGCCTTTAAGGACATCAAAAACGCCCTTTCAGAGGCGACCTCACAGGCGTTCTTTGATCCTAAGTGAATGACCCAAATTGCTGTTGATGCTGGCTCGATGGGCCTTGGAGCAGTGCTCCTACAGAAACAGAGTCAGGAGGATGACTGGGCCCCCCTGGCGTTTGCAAGCAGGTCGCTCACAGAGACTGAGCAACGCTATTCTCAGATAGAGAAAGAGGCTATCGCCATACATTGGGGATGTCGCCACTTCCATGTTTATGGAAAACCGTTTGTTGTCACCACTGATAACAAAACACTGGTAGTGTTGTTCGCAGGGACATCCACAAACCCGCCCCCAAGAATTGAGAAATGGATGCTTCAGCTCCAAGACTACAACTACCGAGTAGAATATCAACCGGGGTCGCGCAACACGGTGGACTACCTATCCCGACATCCCCGAGCAGCCACGGAGAAAGAAAGTGAGGACGCTGCTGACACCGAAGATTACGTGAAATGCATCACAGCCCGGTCCTGTCCGATTCCCCTTTCCATGAAGGATCTGTCTGAAGCCACTGCCAAAGATGAATGCCTTCAGAGGGTCAAGTTAATTCTGAAAAATGGAAACTGGCACAAGGCAAAAGAAGGATATAAGATCTTGACGGCTCCAGCCCAGCGGATAATGGAAAGCCTACACCATGTAAAGGATGAACTTACTGAAGACCCCACAGGTTGCCTATTAAGGGGGCATCGCTTAGTGATCCCCACGTCATTAACAGACCGGTGCGTGCAATTGGCCCATGTGGGACATCAAGGCATGGTGAAAACAAAGGTGCAACTCCGCACCAAGTTGAGGTTCCCCCTCATGGATGAACTGGTGGAAAACACAGTCCGGTCCTGTTCGGCGTGTCAAGTTACAGGTGATCTGCCTCGTCCTGCTCCAGTCATCACGGAACCCAGGCCACAGTCCCCGTGGTTGTGTGCCAGCATGGATTTGGCAGCCTGCCTGATGGCCGACATACACTGGTGCTAATTGATGACTATTCTAAACATCCGGAGGTGGAAATCATGATGTATCCTAATGCTGCTGAAGTCATACCCAAAATAGAAAAAATTGTAGCAACTCACGGATTGATACATGAGCTGCGAACTGATAATGGACCCCCATTCCAGGGACAAGAGTTAGCGGCCCTTGGTATACAACATCGTCGAATCACGCCCCGTTGGCCTCAAGCCAACGGCGAAGCGGAACGCTTCATGAGGACCCTCAATAAGGTCATCAGAATTGCACATGACAAGAAACAATCCATAAAGTTGGCGACCTTTACATTCCTTTGCAGTTATCGGCAAACACCCCACACCACCACGGGGGTAGCCCCTGCACACTTATTGATGGGCTGAGTGGTCACTGACTCAATACCTCACCACCCCACGTGGCAGCCAAAACGTCCTGATAATGTTCTCATTGATGCTCGTCGACAGAAGGCCCATACCCAGGTAAACCATTGACGAAAAGCGCAAGAGAGCTGGATAAAGGAAGGGGACTTGGTGTTGTTAAGAAATCGTTTTCAAACCGGAAAATTCCAACTACCGTATGAAAGGATGCCTTGGACTGTGGTGAACATTGAGGGAACCAGGATTATCATCACCAGGGGACGGGAGACTGTGACCCGAAACGTGTCCCATTTCAAAAAGTTTCACTCAGCACCGTCAGCATAGGACTCGTTTGCCTCAGAAACTGTGGACAGTAATCGTTGAGTCACAGAGCACCTCCCTGTGGAGGATGAATCTGCCACTGAGGGGAATGAATAAATCCTGGATTGGAGACCCATGTGGGGTGGAGAGCGCAAGCTCTTTGGATCTGGTGGAAGATAGCCACTGTGAGATGTCACCTGAAGGTGATCCCTTTCCATCCTCTGGGCGAGGTCAGTCTCCGTACCAGCTGTGGAGAAATCCTGAACCATCATCCAGACTGAGGGACTACATCACGTAAGAATGTTTTATGTTTGTTTTCTGTAATGTGCTGTATGGCGCATTTTAGTGGTTCAGAGTTACCTCATGGAGAAGTATTATGCTGGTATTGTTGCAGTGCTTTATCTGCTGCGTTGTTTTGATCCTTGTTGGGGAAGAATGTAATGTCATGACTGATTACGAGGATCGTCACATGGTGACATAAGTGTCAGGTGACCCTCAGTTAATAAAAGTCACGGGCGTGCTCATGTTGGCCAGTCGGCGACAGAGGCACAGCCTGAGAGTTGAAACCATGAACAGGCTCCTGTGGTCATTTGATTACAAGTGCGTAGCTCCCCCCTTAAAGTGTCCTTCATCACTAGTGTTGGGCAAAACACCGCCCGACACAACAGTTAAGTCCTTAAAGAGAGAAAAGGTTTGTAAGCAGTATCATGATCGGCTTCGCTAGTAAAGGGCAGAGTTAAGCGCCTGTCTTATGTGTCTAAGGGGCACCAAGTGAATTAATTTAACCTTATATTTCTCAGAGTTAATGCTTTCTTTTCAGCCAGCACAGCTCAGAGTCAGAAAGAGTCAAACCTTGTTCACTAATACCAAACTGTACTATCTGAAAATACAGCACAAACTCAGAGAAATATTGGGTTAATATAATTCTCTTTACACCATACAGGCACATATAACTAGGACGGTTGGCAGTGGCAGGGTATGTAAGAAGAGGATCACTGACATAATATTGATCCATACAATATCGATCACAAAAATATTGACTTTCTTCACTTAACTAGTAAAAACACAACTATATAGAACAAAAATATCACTTACAAATATCGATTTTTAACCAGTTCTGTGCCATGATAGAAACCGTTATGTCTATGGCTGCAGCGCTGGGGTGCCATGGAGTTAACCATTACATCCTTGGCACACCACTGCATAAGCCGTTTTAAACACAGGGATTTCCTGTATTTTTTTTGGCCTTGGCAGGTGGCGAAGAGCTTCCACCACCTCCAAGGCATTTTTTTCCATATGTAATGACGATCATGCACATGGTGAGCTGAGGTCATTACATATGAAACTGAAATGAGCTGATCGGTTCATTTTAGTTTTAGTGCTGTGGTGCTAGTGGGGCTATCTCAGCCCCGAGCACATGTGAGAGGTATTTTCCAATGGTACCCGTCCCTGAAGGATCCCTGCTTGAGGATTGCCGCCAAAGCGTGAGCCCCAAGCAGGGATCCACCCACTAGACACCAGAGAGGAGGGAGCAGCCCGTTGGCACAGGCTTTTGCATCCAATATTAAGTTGGGCACAGTGAGTCTTTCTGCCCCCCCTGTGAGGCAGATTGGCAGTGACCCCAATCAGCCATCCGGGGGGGGGGGGGGGCAGAAAGCACACTAGATACCAGGGATTATCTTTTTAATGCTTAGGGGTGGGGGCAGACATAAATGGGGTATATAATGCCCCTACCCCTCTGAAAAATGATCAACAGTCTTTCCCTGGGGTGCCGATGTAGGAATTAGCCATGATTTACCATCCGGGGGGGAGGCAGAAAGCCCACTACGCACCAGGGCTGTTATTTCTTGTTCATAAAAGATGGCTGGGAGCTGCCTACAATGGGCATACCAATGCCCCCCAAACACAAAAGGGAGAGTCTTTCTGCCCCCCTGGGAGGCTGGTGGGGGTTATCACCCCTGATCTGTCCCCGGGGTGCAGAAAGCCCACTAGCCATGAGTGATTTTTTGTGCGAAAATGTAGGTGTGGGGGGTGTCCTGTGGCACAGTCTTTCTGCCTCCCCCTGTTGGCAGATGGGAGACTAAAGTCCCTGATCTGCCCTTCCAGGGGGGCAACAATTTGTTCATGGGCATGCCAAGCAGTGGCCCCTTTGGCAAGGGTTGCTCCCTTTTTTTGTGAACACATTTAGGCTGCTTCTGCCCCCCTTGTGGGCAGATCAGCAATATTTTTAGGCACACCTGCTCCCAGGGGGCAGAATACCCCTAGACACTAGCAAAAGTTTCTGTGTGTGTGTGAACTGGAGTTCAGTTGATGGTCTGTATTTACTGGTGTTTGGTTGGCTATGTGTGAATCTGTATGTTGCTGGTGGTGTGTGTGTGGACTAGTGCTTTGATGACGGTGTGCATGGATTGTCACTTGGCTAGCAGTCTGCATGGATGACACATGTCTGGTGATGTGCATGTATTGTCGCTTGGCTTGCGATGTGCTTGGATGGTGCTTGGCTGCTGGTGTGTCTGGATGGCACTTGGCTTGTGGTATGCATGGATGGTGCTTGTTGGATCACTGCCCCAGCACAAATTTCCCACCACCCAGTGTTTCCCTCGGTCCCTTGAAAAAAATTGATACCTCACTTGTGTGGGTGCCCAAAGCAGAGAACCAAAGTCGGTCCAGAAAGGCAGTTTTTTTCATATGTTTTTAGGCTGACACTGCTTTAGGCACCAACACAAGTGAGGCTTTATTTTTATCAAGAGACTGAGAGGAACGCTGGGTGGTGGGAAATATGTGCTGGCACAGTGATCTCACCACCTTCCCACACAAAAATTTGAGGTAAATGTGACTTTTTAGCTAATTTTGAGGTTTTCAGGGGTGTTAGGGTAAGAAAATGTTGGGGGATCCACACAAGCCACACATCCCTGAACTCCCTTGGTTGTCTCGTTTTCAGAAATGTATGGGTTTGGAAGGTTTCCCTAGATAGCCACCGAGCCCGTACCAAAAATGCAGGTGCCTTCTATCGATGACAAAACAACCTATTTTTGCAGAGGGGGGGCGGCATTTTTGGTCCCGACCTCAGCAGCCATCTATGAAAAACTACCAATTCCAGACATTTCTAAAAACTAGATGTCGGGGGGAATCCAGGTAGGTGTAGCTTGCTTAGATCCCCCAAAGTTTTCTTACCCCCAATGCACCGCAAACCTTACATTTTGCTTAACAAATCACATTTACCTCACATGATAAAGTTGTTTGGATCACCAGGCTGACACAAATTTCCCACTACCTAGCATTCCCCCATGTCTCCCTGCAAGGAGTCACTCTGTTATTGGCCCTTGGTACCTTGGGTTTTTGGTGAACCTACAAGCCTCAGATAACCCTGCCACCAGAAGGGTTCCGCAGACGTAACAGTATATAGCTTTAAAAAATCTACCATAGTTAGAAGAAGTTACAGGTAAAAATATAGTCACAAATGGCAGTTATTTTCAACTGAATTTAAATATTCGTCTATTTCTACTGTTACTTTTCATAGGAAAACCTTTAAGGATACTACACAAATGACCTCCTGCTGAATTCAGAATTGTGCCTCCTTTATTGGTATTATACTCATTTCTACCACTAACTGGAAGGAGTTTGAAAGCACATAAAAATAGGAAAAATAGGCTAAGTCCCAGTAAAATGACCACATAGTGTAGAAAATTATGGTTTTATGACAAAAGTCTGCCTTTTATTGAAAGCTGGGAAGATGGCAGTTTTAGCACCTCAAACCCTTTGTTGATACCATTTGCAGGGAAGAAACCAGCTGCTTTCTTCTGCAGCACCTTTACATCATTTTTCTCCCAAAACCCCACATTTAGCTGCATTTTGCCATATTTCTCAGTTCCACTCCAGGGGAATCCTCAAACCCCTGGTACCCTTAGAGTCCTCAGGATGTTGGATAAAAAGGTTGTAAATTTGGCGAGGATACCTTATGCGGACAAAAAACTATGGGGGCCCAAGCGCGAACTACCACAAATAGTCAAAAAAGGGCATGGGGCAGTGGAAGGCCTAGCAGCGAAGGGGTTAACTATATCAAAAACAAAAACACAGCAGCAGCTCTGAAATTGTGGAGGAGTGCCACCCCGCTGGCTGTGAGCCAGCAGCTATAAAATAAAATTATATCTTACTATAGTTTTATTTTTAGCTGCTGGGTCTGAGCCTGCGTGTGCAGGGATTGGTGGGTCAAGGGCATGGGAGGGGAAGGAAAAGTGGTATATGCACTTGCAAGTGTGTATGGCAGTTTGGCCAGCCATCTCAAGCTGGCCATATTGACATGTGCACTTAGGTTTTCCCAACCCGGCTGTATTATACAGCTAGGTTAAAGAAACAGCACAGACTCCCTTTGCCTGACCGAGTGTTGATCCATCCCACTCAGGCCAATCCCCAAACTGCTCTCATGCTTCAGAGCATCACAGGAATTGGATGGGAGTCAGAATGCTGCCCCAGGGGCTGGTGTGACAGGAACTGCAGCAGAGGAGCGCAACGCGGCAGGCAGCACCAGGTTCATGTTTTTTATCATTAACCCCCTCCACTGTACGCTCCCCAACATGCTTCCCACTGTCCCTTCTCGTCCAAAGCCCCCTCCACCAGCCCTGCCTTGAGATGACATCATCCACAGAGTCTCTGACACACCCACTCACACCCGATATAACCTTTCATACCCCCCTCCAACTTCCACACCAACTTTCTCAAAACCATTGACACACCCATACCAGTACCTACATACCCACTCACGGATTTATAGGTCTACACACACATCCACTCATACACACATGCAGCTACTCATACATCAACTCAATCATTAATACAGCCACTGATATATCCACTCATATAACCAAACAGTCACTCACACACTGTTAGTCACCTATAGAACTACTCACACACATACTCACTTACCCTTAGAGTCAATCACACAGCCACTTACTTCCCATACAGTTATACACATACCTACTCACTTATTTATATAGATACTAACGCATACTCACTCGCCCATACTGTCATTGACACAAGCACACACTTACCCGTACAGTCAATTTTACAATCACTCAATCACACATATTCGCTCATATACTCCAACATATACTGCCTTTCACGTATGCAGTTACTCACCCATATACCACTGGCACATCCATTCACTCAACAACACAGCCCTACACAGACTAACCCATACAACCAATGACTCACCCACTCACTCATCCATGCAGGCAGTGACATAGCCCCTCACCTACCCATACAGACAATCAAACACCCATCCAGGTACTCAGACAACCAATGAATCACCCATACAGGAATTCACGTACCCTCTCACCAACCCATACAGCCACTTAGACACCAACTGACAGACTGATGTAGACATTCTGATGACCTAGTCACTCACCGATACATTCACCGAGACACCTAATCTCTCACTTATACAGTCAGGCATGCACCCACTGAATAATCCATACAGGCACTCCTACACCCACGGATTCATCAATGCACTGTGGTATGTATATTTAACACTCATAAACATTTTAGAATGCTCACAGTCACTGGATGATGTCATCAGTGATGTCATCAGTGATCTCATTTGAGATGTCATCAGTAATGTCATCAGTTATGTTACTGATCATGTCATGAGTGATGTAATATGTGAGGTCATAAGCAGTGCGTTACAGGGTCACAAGTTATAGTTAGCTCAGCTTTCTATAACTGATGACTTTCACTGGTTTTGCACCAGTGAAACTTGAGCCTAACTATAATGTCTCTGTAACCTTTGTTTTTTTCAGTGAATTTCTGAGGTTTTTTAAATGCTAATTTCTAACTACAATGTCCCTGTAACCTTTGTTTTAACAGTGAATTTTGCAGGTATTTGTAATTTTATTTTCTAACTGTAATCTTGAGTGTAAGTGGCTGTACAGGTTGGTGACTGGGTGTATAGGTGGCTGTATGGGTCTGTGAGTGAGTGAGTGTGCAATGTATGGGTGATTATGTAAGTCCAGGAATAGTGCCTGGGTGATTGTATGATTGCATGAGTAGTGCCTGTGTTATACTATGAGTGCAATTACCAAGGACACACTGCAAATAGTGGGGGTTTTGACAAAACGTTATACATATATATTGACATATTTTGAGTGTAGCTATTTAGTAAAATACTAATTGAATTTTCCCCTTTGTATTCATTTGTCAAAATAACTACATCAAAAAATAATTTTCCTTATTCACAGCAACACCGGAGGTTGCAATGACATCAAAAGTCACAAATACAAATGACAAAGTGTAAAACAGATATATATACATATTTTACACAAAGTTTGGGTCTAGCTGTTTAGTAACATATTGGTTTCACTTTATTTTAATGACACATTTGTAAAAAACAGAACAGTTTTAAAAAATAACTTTCAACATCTGAACTCACGAATAGAACATAACTATCGAACTCCTATAAACCTACCCATTGTTTTTCCACTAGTTCTACAAAAAGAAGCTGATTGTTGGGAAGATTATGTGAAATAAAGAATTATGATTGGGTGATACACTTTTCAAGTATAAGAATAGGAAGAACACACCCATTTATCAAACTTGAAAATTATTTAAGAAGAGTTCATATTGAGCAGCAGACTAGCATTTGTTGTAAGTTTTTTTTGCATTTCTCGCAACTCAGCCAGAAGAGAGAGATCAGGTGGGACAACAAGGGGACCAGGAAGTCCAAGAGGTGGATTCTGGTGAATCTGGCAATGAGAGGCCTCCACAGAAGAAATCAAGCATTGCCTGTGATTTCTTCAGGATTCAGTTTGGAGAAACAATAACTGTCGTCAAATTTGCGCTACGCAATATATGTGACAAGACATTGTAAAGGGGTACAAATGAAAAAACCTTCCAGAACTACGTCCATGCTTTGCCACATAAAAACATACCAATGCAATTATCTAAAAGCAGCTAGAAGGCAACACAAGGCTGAAGGAACCTCAACTTCAAAAGCAGCTGCAACAACACTGGGGAAGAAAGTCCCCAGAGGTCCAATCTTAACTTAAGATTTGGCTCCAGAGTTTTTCCAGATGGCATCATATTGAGGTGATTGTGAAGTTTTAGTGAGTGCTGGAGAGCAATCCACAAAAACCCTTTGCAATGCAGAAAAGAATCATAATGTTGATTTTGTTTTATTTGTGGCCCTTCTTAATTTCTCTAGATTAGCAAGCATTTTATTATCTTCTAATTTATTATAACAGTACTTACATTTAACTTTACGCAGGGACAAGTCAAAGCTTGCTCCTACAAATAAATTCACAGCTAACTTTTGCAAGCTATCATTATTTTCTTTTTCACTTTTTAAATAAAAGTCAACAGTTTGAGGTTTCAATCTTGTAGTGAGTGTGCCGACAACATGTACACACATACTTTGGTTTTTCAAACCACACTGCGTAAAATTTTGTAATCTCTTCTTCAAAAATATCAACTGTAATATCTGTGTCCTACTCTGCAACTCCTCCTCTTAACAACTCTTTTTTCTCACCAGAATCCTGCTCAGGACCAAAAAACAAAACTGCACATCATCGAAAACCTTTTGTACATCTGCCACAGTACCATGCAAAAGTGCTCCATTCATATCTCCTAAACCGAAAAAGGAGTTTTCACATACTATAACCTAGTAACTAAAGTTCACAATGTTGATTGCTGTACAGCTAACATCCTGAAAGGATGAAAGGTGCTTTATCACACTTTGTTTGATAAACAAGCTACTGAGTGTCCCGTCCAAATCTTTATGCTTTCAATTCTTGAAAGTATCCAGTCCTTGTAAAGCTCTTATTTTGTGTTTTAAACTTCGCTTTGGAAAATATGTAGGAATTTCCGTTATATATCAATGCATTACTGTCACTTACTACAAACACTACTACACTTCCATTTGTATACAGGCACCTGGCTCCACCTTCTTTGTACCTCTTCTCCAGTAACTTGTTCTACATTTGTAGGTACCATCACCTCTTTTGCTAGAGGAGTACCATTTTTATTTCATATCATCACCCTCTATGATCAATAGGATGAACTAATCAATTATCCTGGAGATAGATTTTGTCATTAAAGAAAGGCTCTGTACTATATGTATGTATACATTTCCCACTAAAAAACTGTACAAAGCGTACTTATGTTCACTAATCTTTTTTCTGAGTTTGTCTGCTCATGCACAACACCATTCTGTCAAGTGTCTTCATTCTAGTTATAATCAAAATGAAAAGCTTCCTCTTCAAAGCAAAGGCCTTATGAACTACTCTTTCAAGTTATTCTTTCTGTTTCAGTGCCCCTCCATCTTCTATATTTTTTCATAGTTCTCAGTAGATTCATAACTACTCTACTACAAAACATACTGGCTCTGAATTCCTTAAACTGCTTCTGTCTCCTGCTTAAGGTGTGTCCATCTTTGTTGCATTCTTTCCTGCTCTTGTTATATAGATTTTGTCCACTGTTATTCTTTCTCAAAGTTTGACTTTTATTTTCAAACGTTTGTAATCTTTGGGAATGTCCACATATATTGTTTTAAAATAACTTTGTCCTCTTACCAATAGCTCATTTTTCATTCACCACCATTTTGTTTTCATTTTGCCTCTTTTGTGTCTCAGTTCTGTATAGATATTGCCCCTGTTCATTTTTCCTATGAGATTTTGTAGGCATTTTTTGTAGTTATGCAGATATTGTTCTATAAAAAAAGTCTATTTGAATTTTTATTCTGCAAGGGCCCGGAACACTATCCTCCAATATGGCAGCTACCACCCACGATGCCAGCGTGATAACATCCCCTTCAGCCAATTCCTCTGCATTAGGAGGAATTGTACTGATATTAGGGACTTCCTAACCGAGGGTGATATCCTCAAGGACAAGTTATTACAGCGGGGCTACCCTTACTGGCTGGCAAAGGACAGCTTTAAACGAGCCCGCTACTACAACCGGGAATCTATGTTTGAACCGAGGAACACCAACACCAAGGAGTCCATTGTATGTGTCACTAAACATTCGACTATCAACCACAAATTAAGACAAGCAATAAACTCGAGCTGGTTACTGCTTAATCTGAATCAGGATCAAAATGCCCTACCTAAACCGATCTTTGCATTCAAACGAAATAAAAACCTCAAAAACCATTCGGTTAGAGGTAAAGTGCGTGGATCAGAACCTTTAGTCCAGAGCTCCATCACTGGCCCCCGTCCTGTGACCGGCAACCACAAGTGTAGTAAATGCCAAGTTGCCTGAATGCGATAGTGGGAAATATAATCATTACCCCCACCCGTACCATCCATCTTACCAAAATGACGAATTACCATTCCTCAAACAGTATTTACATCATCCTGTGTCCATGTAAATTACCCTATGTTGATGAAACAGGGAGGGAGATCCGGCTGCACATTGGGGAACACAAATCCAACATACGCACAGGTAAGAGGGGAGCCCCTCTAGTAGAGCATTGGATGACCAAGGGTCATTCTGAAACTGACCTCAGTTGGTCCATAGTGGAAAAAATTCAGAACCCTAATGGTGTTGACCCCACCTCTCAAAGAAAAAAATGTGAGGTCTTTTGGATCTTCTTTCTCAATAGTATGGAGAAGGGCCTGAATGAGGAATGCCCATGGGCTAATGCCCTATTGTAATCCCTTAATCTGTGTCTCTATCCTATTTTCCCCTTAGTCTTAATGTTTCTGAACTGATTGATATGTTATGATGCAATCTGAGAACCTGCATCTATTACACGACTGAACGTACCCGTCACCGAGGTTAGGGTTTGCATCCCCCCTACCCTGATGGTGAGACTTGAACTTGTTTATTTTATCTGTTTTCATTCGTGTTTATTTTTTATTTTTTATTTTCCATTCTTTTTCTGTTCATTTGTTATCCTCATTGGCATTTTGTTGTTATATACGCATATACACTAAAGGACTCCTCTACCTGTGAAATGTCCGTAACTGCCCTCAGAAGTTCTTAACCTGAATTGCAGGGCAGTTAATCCCCCTTTCAATATGGCCGCTTCATTATTCGCTAGTAGGTTCGGTCTATTCGATCCTTTGTTGATGTCGTTCACGCACCGGTATCCCGCGCTGCACCAGCTGATTTGAGTTGCAGGTGTGTATCATTACAAAGGGGCTCGATTTCAGCATTTCCATTTCCGATTCTCTGCCCCCGTGTGTGCTGCCGCCGCCGCCGCCGACCGGATGCGCTCTAGCCCTTATTGCCTCAGGTATGCCTATGCCTTTCATCGTGTCTTGCTGTCTTTACCCCTGAGATGCTGCGCAGCTCCTATTTACAACTTGAGCTCTTAATGGTGACAGAGCCGAAACAATATAATTCCAACCGCTATTACATCCGTCATTATGCCTTTGTTTATAGATTGCATCCCCCTGCTTCTTCCTTTCTTCGAAGGAAACCCTGCGTCACGAATAAGCCTTATTTCTGAAACCTTTTCGAAAGGGGAAAAGACCTTTTACTTGGTAAGGACGCCTGCTTGTATTTCCATTTATGCGTTCCTCATATTACAGTAAAGCCTCTACTTAGACCCTGCCCCCCTATTTCAGGAATGTTTTAAACCCTGGGACCAGTTATGAAACCATCCAACCAATATGTACTAGTGAGTAAGACTTTTGATCTCTTTCTTAGGTCTTGTACCTGCTGTCTGCCGGCCGGCGGTGCGTGTGCTCACCAATATTTTTTTCCAAAAAACGGAACCCATATTCGGATCTGTTTCCTCCCTTACCAAGTATTCCTTACTCCCTTGATATTGTTGGACATGATATGTTGCAGAATCCTTACCCCGTCAGTCTAGATTATTTCTCCTTACTTCCTTCCTCTTTAGGGAACTATCAACTTTGTCGCATTGCCGCCTACAGTAGCTCTAGTCCCTCTATCTACCTTCGGGTGCAGTATTCAATTTTTCTACAGGTATGATTTGACTCTTACAAATAAAGGGCCCCCTCTTTCTATGTGCACTATATAAAAATGATTCTAGGGGAAAATGCTCATGTTGTTCAAACATCACTATCACCCTATCCCCATAGGTCTTAAAGATGTTGATACCCTGGCACACTCGTGTTAGCAGAGAACATTAACCTATGAACAAGAAGATTGCCCTACTTGAAGTCAACCTAGTTCATTAGCAACAGGTAAAATATAGGAAATGGCAGCTGTAGCGATTTTCAAAACTGTACTTTCTGCTTCTTGTTTTTGCACCCTTTGTCTGTACCTTGTCCTGTGTTTAACCTGCTATCCGTGTCCACCTGAAATATGTATATATGCGCATGTTGTTTCATTAGTTTATTTGTTGTGTGTAGGCCTAGTTATTGTTGGACAACCTGGATGTCATCATCTTTTGTAGTTATTAATTATCCTATACTGATGTGCCCTGAACCCGTGTAAGGATGTTTTCTGAAACTATGTTTTTAATATATCGTTCATACAGATTATTCACCTCCTTTGTGGTTCCATCTCCTCCACTTCACTTTGCCCTGATGAAGGTGTAGCCCCGGACGGGACCTCACACTGAAACGTGGGTTGGCGTCTGTTCCTATCCTGGAACTTACAGAACTAACCAGGATACCCAACCATCGGTCCTCATTCCATCAAAGATCATCCTTGCATAGTGTTGTGTGATGTATGAATGTTTAAGTATGTGTGTAGGGGGGAGGAGCTTTGCGCGGTTCTAAGATGGACGCGTGAGCAAAGGGCTCCTGAGACCCTCTTCGCCTTCCGCATCTATCCTGCCACAAATCCTGATTTGAACGACGGGTACTTATTGCTTATGCCCTGCTGATCCTGAGAACTTTTTTCGAAAATCAAACTGGATGCCGGGAACCGGACTTGCTGTACCCTGAAGTTTGCGGCCTACATCGTAGGCCATCCCCGGACTTGAGTCCCCGAGGTACCCAGGTGGCAACTCAACAACAACGGCCAGTGTGACACGCCCACAGCCCCTGTGGTACTTTCGGTTTTGCTTTAGGTCATTGTTGGTGGCGTTCTGCGGCCACCCCATACGACTGTCTCGTTCCTAAGACAGGTCCTACGCTTGCTTTGGATCTTAGCCCTCTTCCCCTTGAGGACCATCGAGAGCGGGATCATTTTGACCAGATCCCACCAGCTCTGTAGGAGTCCATTGCCCAATATGGCGGGCAAAGCAGATGCCGAGAAGCGGAACACCAAGGGCACGCATCGCGGTGGTGTTCTTCAAACCCAGACCATAGAGTGCTAAACTCGCCCAAAAGGATCCCCAGGTGGAGCGAGCAAGGCTCTCGAGGGGACCGGAGATGGTACTCCTTCAACGGAGGAGCCGACGCTGAAGGACATCATGGACACCATCACCAGTGTTCGGACGGCTATGGGCCAAAAATATGAAACCCTCGCTGCGAAGATCGACACGGTGGCGATCGAGGTTAACCTCATTAGGGCGGACCTGGGTAAGACGAATGAGCGGGTCAAGTCCCTGGATATTAAAACTGCAAGCTTGACCACTGATGTCTCGGACCTCCAGACTGAGGTTCGCACTCTCCGAACCTCCAACGACCTGTTTGCCCGCCGGCTGGAGGATTTCGAGAGCCGGGCCAGGCGCAATAACGTCCGCATTGTGGGGGTTCCGGAGAACTCTGCGGATGTGTCCACGGACCTTCTGGTGGAGGATCTGGTCCTGAAACATCTTATGCCTAAGGGCCTCAGAAACTTTTTTACCGTGGAGCGAGCTCATAGAGTTCCCGGTGGGAAGCCCAAGCTGGGGGCCGCACCAAGGCCTATCATCGCCAGAATCTTTAATTTTCGTGACCGGGACGCTATCCTGCAAGCCTCACGTACTACAGGTCCCCAAGTTTGACAATGCCTCAATTAGTTTCTATCCAGACTTCACCCAGGCGGTGCAGAAACAACGCATGGGTTTCACCGGGGTAAAGAGACGGCTTAGAGATATGGGACTGAAGTATGCCATGCTTTTTCCAGCCCGACTGAGGATTGAGTATGAAGAGCGGGTGTTTTTCTTTGATCACCCCGAAGTGGTCAGTGACTGGTTGCACACATTGCCGTCAAACCGCACCAGCAGCGAGAGTTCGAGAGGTGCCGAGGGGGGCCTGGCTGAACAGGAGTAGTGAATCTGCATCGGCGAGGCAGTGGCTTTGTGATAGATTTGCTTTATAATGTGGATACCGGGGGGTGGGGGGAATTGGGCCTCATCTTCCTCCTCTGGGGACTTTCTCTCTCTTCTTGTAGGTTAGTTTAATGGGGCGACAGGCACACTGCAAGTTGGGGTGGCTTTCTGGTCTAACACAGGGGTGCAGGGTGGGGGGGGTGTTTTTCGGGGTTCTTTGGGGGTGGTGGGGGGGTCTTTTCCTTTTTGTTTTGTTCGAGGCTGCGCTATGTTCTGTCTTTTATCCTGTGTGCTTGTTCCCGGGCGAGGGGGGCTGGGTGCCCAGTACGGGGATGGGGGGGGGGAGCTTAGGGTGCTGAGTTGGAACGTTAATGGTCTTGGTGATAGGATAAAGCGGGGGATTGTAATACAATACTTGAAACGCTGTGCCCCAGACGTGATTTTACTCCAGGAGACGCACTTGGTTGGAAATACATGCCACGCACTGAACAGACGGGGCTACCATTTGGTGGCTCACTCAGGATTTACCTCTGGGTCGAGAGGGGTGGGGGTCCTGGTAAGAGCTTCCCTCCCCCTGGAGATAGATGACGTAGTGTTGGATGACAGGGGCCGCTATGCGGCTATTACGGGTCGGTGGGAGGGGAAAACGATCTCCATTTTGTCTGTGTATGTCCCCCCTGGCCTGCAGGCCACCACATTTTCTGATTTGGGTGAGGTGATCCTGGGGTTTCCTGACGGTATACTGGTAGTGGGTGGCGACTTTAATTCTGTAGTTAGTGGGGATGAAGACCGTAGCCCCCCAGGAGCCCTGCCTGCGGCACAGCTTTGGCTCGGGAAGCTCCTGGACACGCTTGGTCTAGTCGATTGTTGGAGGCAACTGCACCCTGGACAGTTCCAGTATACTTTCTATTCGAGCGCCCATGGGAGTCTCTCGAGATTGGACTATATTCTTATACCAGCAGCACAGATGGTCTCTGTACGGGAAATTAGGCATTTGGCCAGTGGGATCTCTGACCACTCTCCGCTTTGGCTTACAATCGACATACAGTTGGGTGCCGAGGGCCGGATCGCTCCGATCAACCCCTGGCACCTTCGTAATCCTAAGATCAGGTCGGAGGTGGTGAAGTGTATTGACTACTATTTAGCTGAGAATGAGGGATCGGTATCCTCCCCTGTTACATTGTGGGAGGCATATAAACCAGTAATTCGTGGTCAAGTCCTGTCCCTCATTGCCAGCGAGAGGAGGTGTAAGAATGCTGTGGTGGTGGATCTGGAAAATGAAATCACTGACTTAGAAAGGCAGATGGAGTCCGGGGTCACTCCGGAGGTGTTGCATTCTTTGGCCCTGAAACAATCTGAATACAAGGCGCTGGTCACTGATGCAGCCAAGGCGATGCACCGTAAGCAACAGGGGCGTTTGTATGATGTTGGAGATAAGGCGGGAAAGTTATTGCATGGTTGGACAGAAAGGATATATTGAAACGGGTGGTGCCTGTTGTTGAAAGGATGGATGGTACACGTGTCATGGACCCGATTGACATAATCCAAGTCTTTGCCCAACACTTTCGGGCGGTGTATGCGCCGGTCTCTGATAGGCCGGAAGAGGACTCGCATTTATTACTTCGGGATATCGCCTTGCCTAGCCTGTCAGATTCGGACAAGGAGCTTATGGAGGCGGATTTTTCCACCGATGAAGTAGCGCTCGCTATCCGTTCACTTAGCTCCGGGAAGGCCTCGGGCCCGAACGGGATACCAGTGGAATTGTACAAACTATGCCCCAACAAAATGGCGCCGTATCTTCATCGGATGTTCCTGTCATCGCGAGATCTCGGATCTCTTCCTCGAGATCAGAGATTGGCATCTATTGTGGTCATTCACAAAGATGGCAGGCCCCGTGATCATTGCTCATCGTATCGGCCGATTTCGCTCTTGAATGTTGAGCCCAAAATTCTCGCAAAACTTTTGGCAAATCGGCTGATTACGGTGATTGCTGACTTTATCCCTCCGGACCAATCTGGATTTATACCCCATCATAATACCGCGCTCTAACTACGTCGCCTCCATGGCGTCTTGGCAAGGGCGGGGTCTCTTGGGGAGCCGGCCATCTTGGTTTCACTCGATGCCTCGATGGCCTTCGACACGGTGGAGTGGCCATATTTGTGGTCTGCCCTTGCTAAGTTTGGTTTCGGCCCTAAATTCATTGGGTGGATTAAGCTTTTGTATGAACAGCCACTGGCACAGGTGGTGGTTAATGGCAGGGCCTCGGAACCCTTCACCCTCAGATGCGGAACGAGACAAGGGTGCCCCTTGTCACCGCTCCTCTTTGCGCTTGCCCTTGAGCCCCTGGCCGCATGGCTACGTTGGGAACCGTCGCTTAAGGGCATCCGATGGTCGCCCGACTTCGAGGACCGGGTATCGCTCTATGCCGATGATATATTGCTGTATCTTACCTCTCCTCGTAAGTCATTGGGTGTCCTGTTTGATGTGTTACGCTCCTTTGGGAGGAACTCCGGTTTGGTCATTAACTGGGCCAAGCCCTGTATTTATCCACTCACGGACGATGTGCCTCTTCTTCCCCGCATTTGCCCGATACCGGTTACTAGAGTTGGCTTTAAATACTTGGGGATCTACATTTCACTGGATCCCAAAGCCCGCTATGAGTGGAATTTGTTGCCTCCGCTCTCCCGGCTTCAGTCGGATGTTGCGGCCTTTGGGAAGGGCGGCTCTGTTCAAAATGATGTCTCTCCCCAGCTTCCTGTACGCCATTCAAAATACACTTGATTTGGTACCTGCTAGCTATTTTCGAGAGATCGAGGGCTTGCAGAGGAAGTTGATGTGGGGCGGGCGACCGCGTATCGCATTGGCAAAATTGACTTTGCCCTGGTATGATGGAGGTATCCCGTTGCCCGTCATCAAGCGCTACTACTGGGCCTCCCAGTTGAGTGCTGTGAACCACGCTATGTACGGCCCTGTCCCGAACCCGCGTTTGAGATGGACAGATGGCAACTGCCCGGGGGACTACAATCGAGCGCTCTATTCTAGAGCCGACCGGAAACACCTCACAGGCCCTACTGCAGTTGCGGTGTGAGTCTCAGGAAGTGCGACCGCCGCCACGGGATGGACAGATAAACTGACTAAATCGACTCCTTTGTACGCCGCGGAAGCACTAGGTGGCCTGTGGGCGTCGAAGGGTTTTGACAGATGGGATCTCATCGGTATCAGCAAGGTGGGCGACCTTTGGGCTAAGGGCAAAGTCAAGACCTTCGAGGTACTCTAGCGGGAATATAAACTGAGTGACAGGGAATATTACCGGTACCTTCAAATCAGCCATGCGCCTAACTCGGTTTTCCCGGCTCGTACTACGATCCCGGAGTCCTCTCCTCTTGAGGATAGAGAGCTTGACGGGTACGTCCCCGACAGCACTATATCTCTTATCTATAAGAAACTGATCAACGATCGCTCGGACCTCCTTCTACAATTGCGGAATGCTTGGACCACCAGCGGGGGGCTAGAATTGGACGATGAAGACTGGCAGGCGGCGATATCTTCCCCCAAAGAGGTCGCGATTCCGGCACGTCTCAGGCTGGTGCAACTTAAAATATTGCATCGGGTGTATGTCACGGGCCCACGACTGGTACATATGGGTTTCTCTGTGGATGGGTTGTGCAGGCGTGGATGTGGTATGTTGGCTAAATTTTTGCATATCCTCTGGGAATGTCTGGAGGTGGCGGTGTTCTGGCGCCGAGTGCATGCGGTTATGGGTGAGGTGACGGGTGTTGTGTTATTGCCTGAGGCCAGACGCTGTCTATTGAATGTTTGGGAGCCAAATGACTGTAATGTTGCTCAAAATCAATGGGTCACATTGGGTAATATGGTTGCTAAGCGAGATATAGCCCAATTGTGGGGTTCTCAGAGGCCGCCATCACTCCTAGCATGCAAAGAAAACATAGACTGGTCCATGTTTAGGGAAAAAACTGTATATGTCTCCCGTGGCAGACCCAAGAAATGGGGTAGGGTCTGGGGTCAATGGAATGCGTACCGTGGAGAGATTTGCACCCCTCTATTCACCGACATTCCAGATCCGCTTCTCCTCCCTTGACTGTGCGTTCCCGATACTTAGCTTTTGTCGACTACATTGTATTGTTTTGCCCCTGGGCCCCCCCCCTTCCCCTCCCCAGTATTTCTCCTCCTTTATATTGTAGCATATCTTCCACACGTCTCCCACTGCCATAAGGGACAGCCAATCTACCGCACAGTGATGCCTCGACCTTCTTTTTGTTTTGTTGGTTTTTATTTATATAAAATATAAAATGTGAAACCTTTCACTAATCCTATTTATACCACATGCTTTTACAAGATCACGAGATATCGCTGCCGGACCCCCGGGTTGTCGGCTGAAGAGCTGTGTACTTTGGTGTTGATATTGCTGTGTGCGACTGACCAGCCTCCGTGGTTGTAGGTCTGTAACTGTCTCTTTCTTTACATAATAAAGGTTTTTTTTAAAAAAAAAGTATGTGTGTAGGCGGTATGATAGTGTGGAGTAAAAACCACTGTTAATTTTGTTTTGCTGCTCTTCTTTATATTTGTGTACATATTTATCCATTGGATTGTTTGAACCTATTTACAAGAAAAATGAACTTTAAAATAAAAACTAATTTTGATAAATCTGAGTGTATCTTTGAAGTGCTCCTTATGGGTTCAGGGCACGCTGCATAATATAGTGGACCTCTTTGAGGACTCTTACTAGACCATATAGGGCAGGTTTTTCTCCCTTGTTTGATCTTTATTGTCCCCGTCTACCTGCCTTTAATTGATGTGGGGTCCCCCTTCGGTCTGAAGTTTCTTCACAGCCCGGTTGCTGTGGGGGTTGTTGTGCTTTATTCTTTATTTATGACCCCAGTATTGCCCACGCCTTTAGTCTAGGCCTATCTAGTGTGAGGGTGTACATGTTTGTGTTTTAATACTTTTGAACATGCTGAATTGTTGTTGTCTTTGATCTGTTTTTTCTTTTTGGATTTTTTCGTCTCTTACCCTAACCTTGGTTGTGTTCTTTCCTTCTTAGAAACCTCCTGTCCAGAAATTTCATGATGGAGAGCATCAAAACCTTTGGTTTCTCAGACGAGGAATTCGCCAAAATGGTTGGCACCTCAGTTAGTAATGTTGCTGCATTTACTTTACCCAAGGGGCTGCAAGGTGACTGGTCTAAACTACTCAATCTCCGTAAGAAATCCAAACGCACGGAATTCCATGCCAAATTCATACTCGATTATCTTCGGGCAGGTACCATACCTATTGGTCTCAGAGTACGAAACGTCCCTGGTCTCTTTGTTGAGATCAGGCAGTTCCTGGAGAAATGGGCTCTCATATGGAACCGTTGCTCCAGGGACTGGATGATGCTCATCATAGAGACCGCCCGGGATGTAATAGATATCCTTACCAAAGAGATCGAGGCACTGGAAGCTAAACTGAAATCTGAAGACGCAGTGGATCTTGGCAAAAAGAAACTTGAGGAGATTGAGGCGGAATTAGACTCTTTCTCTGAATATTTACTAAAAAAGAAAGGAGAAAGGATACCCCTACTTAGCTAGCAATTTTTACAACACTCAAAATAGGTCTGATCAACAGAGCGGTTATCAAAAGTGGGGCAACCAACGAGTAACCACAGATTCCGATGGCGATCACGGGCACAACCCCAACTATGACCCAAATTATGATACCAACTATCCTCACTCTGGTTGACAGGATAATATTGATCGATCTTCCCGACCTAACCGTTTTTTAGGGAATCGCCGGGGAAACTACAGAACAAGAAATCGGAACCCCCACAGAGGGAATTACCATCAGGGTCCACCTCAAATGTATGTCCAAACCAGACAACAACAATATTGGACAAGGTGAAGAACATCCCTGTATTTAACCTGTCTAATAAGGATATGGCCCCAGATACTGTAGGATTACTATCTAGGGAGTTATCCTTTGTGCCCACCACCAATTTCAATAAATTTGAATTCCTGAGAGACCTACATTCATTTTTCAGAAAAATACGACTTAAAATTGTTTTCTTGACTCGCCCTTCGTTGGAGGATACAGAAAATAAGTCAGGCCTTAAACCTCCCTCCACCTTTACTCCCAATTTGGAAGAGATCGGCAATGAGGTAGGAACCTTTGAAAAAACGGTTACCCTCAAAATAAATAAAATCTTGAAATTTGTCCCTAGGGGACTTGGAAATCTGACCAGTACTGGGGAAAAAACTCTGAAGTCCCTTCAAACGAATGACACCCTCAACATTAAACCTTGTGATAAGGGTGGGGGTATTGTCATCTTTGATACCCCCAAATATATAGAGAAAATGAACAACATGCTCTCTGCTACTGAGTATTACCAAAGAATAACAAGAAACCCTGAGCCAGCTCTCAAATGCCGCATCCTCCGTCTGGTAGAGAGAGGCGTTAATAATGGCTATATCTGTGATAAGGAAGCTGAGTTCCTGACCCCTACATTCACTAGGATGCCCATCATTTACGGGGTCCCTAAAACCCACAAGAACCAACATGATCCACCCTTGAGGCCTATCGTATCCACGATAGGATCAGCCTCTGAGCCTCTTTCGAAATATATTGACCAATTCCTCAAGCCCTTGGTCTCCTCGTTGGACTCCTTTATCAAGGATACTGGCCACTTTATCTCTAAGGTGGAGGGAACCCCATACCACCCTAATCGGGAACTCCTGGTTACCCTGGACGTGGAGTCCCTATACTCCAACATCCCCCAGGAGGGAGCACTGGCGGTCTTGCAGGATATTCTAACATCTAACCATGAGATCAATAATGCCAGTTTCATCATGGACTGTCTGAAAATAGTTCTAATGGAAAACTATTTCGAGTTTAACAACAACTTTTACCACCAGGTAGGTGGAGTAAGCATGGGCGCGGCTTGCGCCCCGAGCATCGCTTGCTTGTACATGGGTGCATTTGAACGCACTAATGTGTACAACAAGATGGCCCCCTTCTAAGAGAATGTGCGGGCCTGGTCCCGCTTTATTGATGACGTGTTTTTCATTTGGGAGGGGGATGATACCACCCTGAATGAATTTATTGCATGGCTCAATGCAGCGGACCCCAACCTTAGGTTCACCAGTCATTTTAATCATGACAGGATAGAATTTTTGGACCTATGGGTTGAACATCGCAACCAGGAGATCTCGGTCTCATTGTTTACCAAACCCACCACCCGGAACACTATCCTCCAATATGGCAGCTACCACCCACGATGCCAGCGTGATAACATCCCCTTCAGCCAATTCCTCCGCATTAGGAGGAATTGTACTGATATTAGGGACTTCCTAACCAAGGGTGATATCCTCAAGGACAAGTTATTACAGCGGGGCTTCCCTTACCGGCTGGTAAAGGACAGCTTTAAACGAGCCCGCTACTACAACCGGGAATCTATGTTTGAACCGAGGAACACCAACACCAAGGAGTCCATTGTATGTATCACTAAACATTCGACTATCAACCACAAATTAAGACAGGCAATCAACTCGAGCTGGTTCCTGCTTAATCTGAATCAGGATCAAAATGCCCTACCTAAACCGATCTTCGCATTCAAATGAAATAAAAACCTCAAAAACCATTTGGTTAGAGGTAAAGTGCGTGGATCAGAACCTTTAGTCCGGAGCTCCATCACTGGCCCCCGTCCTGTGACCGGCCACACAAGTGTGGTAAATGCCAAGCTTGCCCGAAAGCGATAGTGGGAAATATAATCATTACCCCCACCCGTACCATCCATCTTACCAAAATGACGAATTGCCGTTCCTCAAACAGTATTTACATCATCCTGTGTCCTTGTAAATTACCCTATGTTGGTGAAACAGGGAGGGAGATCCGGCTGCGCATTGGGGAACACAAATCCAACATACGCACAGGTAAGAGGGGAGCCCCTCTAGTAGAGCATTGGATGACCAAGGGTCATTCTGAAACTGACCTCAGTTGGTCCGTACTGGAAAAAATTCAGAACCCTAATGGTGTTGACCCCACCTCTCAAAGAAAAAAACGTGAGGTCTTTTGGATATTCTTTCTCAATAGTATGGAGAAGGGCCTGAATGAGGAATGCCCATGGGCTAATGCCGTATTGTAATCCCTTAATCTGTGTCTCTATCCTATTTTCCCCTTAGTCTAAATGTTTCTGAACTACTGATTGATATGTTATGATGCAATCCGAGAACCTGCATCTATTACACGATTGAACGTACCCGTCACCGAGGTAAGGGTTTGCATCCCCCCTACCCTGTTGGTGAGACTTGAACTTGTTTATTTTATCTGTTTTCATTCGTGTTTATTTTTTATTTTTTCCTTTTCATTCTTTTTCTGTTCATTTGTTATCCTCATTGGCATTTTGTACTTATATACGCATATACACTAAAGGACTCCTCTACCTGTGAAATGTCCGTAACTGCCCTCAGAAGTTCTTAACCTGAATAGCGGGGCAGTTAATCCCCCTGTTAGACATGGCATCATTGGCTTGAGTCTCTCCTCCATTTTTTTCTGTTTGCCTCCACTGTTTTACGATGTTTTTTGCTGGATAATGCTTTGGGCACTGTGCCACTGCTGATCAGTGCCACAGTGCAAGTGCTCCCTACGTTAAATTACTGTATTGATTGAATTCCATGTTTGGCTTATTTGGTTTACTATCAGTCCCTAGTCTAGCGCACCAGGAGTGCCAGGGCTTGTAAATACAAATGCTGCTCGTGGGCTTGCAGCACATGTTGTGCCACCCACAAGAGCGGCCTCGTAAAAGTATGTATGAGGGTCTGCCATTGCCAGACCCACGTGCAGTCTAGTACTGTCACGCTGACTGCGCAAGTACACCTACTTGCCAGTCCCTAAACCTTCCCTTAACTTCATGTTAGTCACCCCTATGGTAGGCCCACAGGCAGGGTGCATTGTAAGTATAAGGTAGGACAAGCCTGACCAAGTTGGCATGTTCTAATAGTGAATTACAGCCATATTCGTTTTTCACTATTGCGAGGTAACCTGCTCTCCATTAGTTAGAATGGGCCGCAAGGATTATTAATGCTATGATCCTAGCTGGCTCGGGGAGCATGGTGCAATGTCGAGTTTGGTATCCCTGAACTCGGGGTTTAATAACGCATCCGTTTGTGTGGATGGTTTTTGGACTCTGGGTTTGAAAATAGCACTTTAGAAAGTAGCTATTTTCTTGTCTAACTATTTCTGGTTTCTGCTGGTTTGGTGTGTGTGTGACAGGAGCTGGGTGGCTCCAGAGGTTTGAATGAGTCAGTGTGGGATGAGTGGGACATTTGCGTTGAGAGTAGGGGGAGAGTAGTTGCTGATAGCCTGCCCTGCCGGATACAATGCTGGCTCCACCTCCTGCCAGGCGACTGATGGCTCTGTGCCTGCCATGGACGATCCTGGCCCCACCTCCTACCAGGAGGCCGATAGCTCTGCTCCTGCCAGTGACAATGCTGGCTCCACCTCCTGCTGGGCGTCTGAGGACCCAGCCCTGCTCAGTGAATAGGCCAGGTGCCTCTGCCTAGCTCCACCCACAACAGACCCAGGATGTTGGAAAATTCCCCTGCATGGACAAAGGGATCAAAGCCAAAAAGGGGTATAAGAGAAGGACCCCTGAACCAAGACTTTAGATCACTGCTGACAAGGAACCCTGAAACCAAGGACAAGAAGCCTGCTGATCCAAGGACTTGCCTACCCCTTCTGCCAGTGTGCTGTTTGCTGGGGGGAATCCTGCAGTGCTTCTTTATTTTTGCCAAGGAACCAGGAGAGAGGAACTGAGTGTGTACTCTCAAGCTTTGCTAAGAAAATCTCCAAGGGTTGGAAGAGTGCCAGCCTCCTGTTGAAGTCACAGGGCTAAAGGACTTCATCTGCTAAAAGTGCTATTTGCTGGAACCTGTGAATCCAGCACTTCTGAAAGAAACCAGCAATCTCGACACCGACGGACGTCGCCGAATCCAGCTGGACATCATGAGTAATGGCTCCAGTACCCCGCTTCCTCGACTCGGCCGCCGGGCCTGATCGACGCCAGCAGCAACGCCAGTGAGTAGTGAGTTCGGCTCCAGCTCCAAGGGACCTCGTGTCTGCACTGCTGCTGATCGCATCGACTTCGTGCCCTCTCGACGCCGTGAGCGCTGCTCACTCTTGCAACAGCATCATCGACATCGATGACTACTGAGGCCTGATCGACACCGAAGACGCGACGCCGGATTGCTCGACGCCGCTGATCATCGTGTGCTTCATTTTCCTAAGGTACTATGTTGTTGGGGGTCCGTGTGACTCCGTGCTCGACGTAGCGCTCCTCGCGGTCGACGCCGAACACTTTGGATTAACTTTGCCTCGACGTCGTGTAACTCCTGTGTGGGTTACATTGTTGCTAAGAACTGTATTTCCAAGAAGAAGAGTTGCTTTTGAAACTAAAGACTTTGTGCTAAGAAGAAACTACGCTTGAACTATTATTTTCCCTTCCAAGAGTATTTATTAAGACTGTGGTATATTTTTGTCGTTATTTGGTCTTGTGCTAAGCCTTATATAAAAATCCTTATTTTTAAAATACTACTGTGTCGTGTCCATTTGTAGTGTATTCACTTTATTACTGTATGTGGTCATAAATGCTTAACACACAGCCTCTGAGATAAGCCTGTCTGCTCTGCCAAGCTACCAAGGGGGTGAGCAGGGGTTATCAAAGGGTGTGATCCCCTTGCCCTGACTAGAAAAGGTGTGTCCCTATTTGTCAGAAGTGCATACCTCTGCCAACTAGAGACAGCCGGTTCTAACACCCCCTTACAATATGGCCGCTTCATTATTCGCTAGTAGGTTCGGTCTATTGGATCCTTTGTTGATGTCGTTCATGCGCCGGTATCCTGCGCTGCACCAGCTGATTTGAGTTGCAGGTGTGTATCATTACAAAGGGGCTGGATTTCAGCATTTCCATTGCCGATTCTCTGCCCCCGTGTGTGATGCTGCCGCCGCCGACGACCGGATGCGCTCTAGCCCTTATTGCCTCAGCTATGCCTATGCCTTTCATCGTGTCTTGCTGTCTTTACCCCTGAGATGCTTCGCAGCTCCTATTTACAACTTGAGCTCTTAATGGTGACAGAGCCAAAACGATATAATTCCAACCGCTATTACATCCGTCATTATGCCTATGTTTATAGATTGCATCCCCCCTGCTTCTTCCTATCTTCGAAGGAAACCCTGCGTCACGAATAAGCCTTATTTCTGAAACCTTTTCGAAAGGGGAAAAGACCTTTTATTTGGTAAGGACTCCTGCTTGTATTTCCATTTATGCGTTCCTCATATCCCAGTAAAGCCTCTACTTAGACCCTGCCCCCCTATTTCAGGAATGTTTTAAACCCTGGGACCAGTTATGAAACCATCCAACCAATATGTACTAGTGAGTAAGACTTTTGATCTCTTTCTTAGGTCTTGTACCTGCTGTCTGCTAGCCGGCGGTGCGTGTGCTCACCAATATTTTTTTCCAAAAAACTGAACCCATATTCGGATCTGTTTCCTCCCTTACCAGGTAATCCTTACTCCCTTGATATTGTTGGACTTTAACTCTATGTTGCAGAATCCTTACCCCGTCAGTCTAGATTATTTATCCTTACTTCCTTCCTCTTTAGGGAACTATCAACTTCGTTGCATTGCCGCCTACAGTAGCTCTAGTCCCTCTATCTACCTTCGGGTGCAGTATTCAATTTTTCTACAGGTATGATTTGACTCTTACAAATAAAGAGCCCCCTCTTTCTATGTGCACTATGTAAAAATGATTCTAGGAGAAAATGCTCATGTTGTTCAAACATCACTATCACCCTATCCCCATAGGTCTTAAAGATTTTGATACCCTGGCACACTCGTGTTAGCAGAGAACATTAACCTATGAACAAGAAGATTGCCCTACTTGAAGTCAACCTAGTTCATTAGCAACAGGTAAAATATAGGACATGGCAGCTGTAGCGATTTTCAAAACTGCCCTTTCTGCTTCTTGTTTTTGCACCCTTTGTCTGTACCTTGTCCTGTGTTTAACCTGCTATCCGTGTCCACCTGAAATATGTATATATGCGCATGTTTTTCATTAGTTTATTTGTTGTGTGTAGGCCTAGTTATTGTCGGACAACCTGGATGTCATCATCTTTTGTAGTTATTAATTATCCTATACTGATGTGCCCTGAACCCGTGTAAGGATGTTTTCTGAAAGTATGTTTTTAATATATCGTTCATACAGATTATTCACCTCCTTTGTGGTTCTATCTCCTCCACTTCACTTTGCCCTGATGAAGGTGTAGCCCCGGACGGGGCCTCACACCGAAACGCGGGTTGGCGTCTGTTCCTATCCTGGAACTTACAGAACCAACCAGGATACCCAACCATCGGTCCTCATTCCATCAAAGATCATCCTTGCATAGTGTCGTGTGATGTATGAATGTTTAAGTATGTGTGTAGGTGGAATGATAGTGTGGAGTAAGAACCACTGTTAATTTTGCCTTGCTGCTCTTCTTTATATTTGTGTACATATTTATCCATTGGATTGTTTGAACCTATTTACAAGAAAAATGAACTTTAAAATAAAAATTAATTTTGATAAACCTGAGTAAATGTATCTTTGAAGTGCTCCTTATGGGTTCAGGGCACGCTGCATAATATAGTGGACCTCTTTGAGGCCTCATACTAGACCATATAGGGCAGGTTTTTCTCCCTTGTTTGATCTTTATTGTCCCCGTCTACCAGCTGTTAATTGATGTGGGGTCCCCCTTTGGTCTGAAATGAATTTTTATTCTAGCCATGTACCAACTACTTTACTACTGGCTTACACATAATACGAAAACAGTTTTCACGTTATTTGACAGATGAACCTAGCTACATTATTTCAAGCACTTACGTATGCCCTAAACCCATCCCAAAACACAACATATAATTTATTAGTTACCATTTAAAATTATAGCACCCTCTCCTACAACACAGCTGTACCATATCCCAGTTCTCACCTATACATGCTAAAATACCACTTTATCCCTTTTGTACTAAATTTTAAAATAAACATCAACCAAAGTGTAAAAGTACATACAGTGTCCAAATACTGTAAATCCAAAAACACAATATTTATGTGCCTCTCAACTACTGTGTCACTGGTAGATTTAGTGTTTGAGTTCTTTTCTACTTAGATGTGTTAGATTTAATTTTTTTGAAACACTGCATATAAAAATCTACACATTAATCTGTATCACAGCATATAGCTCACTAATTCTTCCGAGCAAACAATGTGTGACAGGCTACACATAAAATTTACCAGATGTTCTAAAACAGTACATATTCCTCACTAAAACTTGTAAATACATCTGTTTTTGGTTAAGTACAACAATACTCCCTGGATAATTGGATGAGTGCATAGATAGTGCCTAGGTGATTCCCTCAGAATATAAGTAGTGGCTTCATGATTCCCCGAGTTTGTAGAAACTATATTGATGGTTCCCTATTTGCATAGCTAGTGCCTGTGTATTCGCATGACTATATTGTGACTATATGGGTGATTGGATGAATGCAAGGGTGTTCTCTGCGTAGTTCAATGACTATATAATTAGTGCCTCAATGATGGCAAGAGTTCATGTATAGTGCATGGGTGATGAAATAAGTGCATGTTTGATTCTATAACTTCCTGAGTAGTGGCTGAGTTATTGGATGAGTGCCTGAGTAATGCTTGGGTGACTGTAAGGTATCTCCTATTGCTTTTAGATGCATAACAGTTGTGACTATAGCTGTAGATTTTTGAGTGTATCTGTCCTTTCCTAATGACCTATGTGTCAGAAAAGTCTAGATATCACACTTCATGTATAAATGGATACATGTCTCTCTACAAGCACACATTGCTCTATTACTCAGCATGCACATGCATCAGTAAGTTTCTAAAACTAAAAACAACAAATCTCAAAGCACAAAAGCTTTCCTTAATGGCATACCTACATCTTTTCTCAATTTTTCTTGTGTGTTTAAAACATATATTCAGCATTTCGCAAAGAAAAGTTACACACCAAATGAAGGTAGCACAAGAACTCTCAATAGACATTCTACACTATAAACCCTCCTCAATTTTAAACTGAGCATGTTTAAAGAAATATGCCACCCTCACCACATACATGAAATTTCATTAGCCTTAGAGAACATAGATCACCATGTAACCATATATGTGATTCCATTATAGATATATAAATTCACGCCACCTTTCCAAAAATATTTAGTTCTCTGCATCTTTAAATTAACTCAAGAGTCCCATCGTACATATAATTTTCTGCAACCACAAAAAAAATATTTCGCCATCTAAGCATATGCAAACTGTTCATATAAGTAAAAATAAACCTTGCCAAACACTTCCTAATACATACTTAACAAGTGTTACTACTTTATAATACACATACAGATGCAGAAATATGTCTTCTCTTTTATTTGTGACTACACTACTCCTGTTAAATAATGTGATTGAAAGTACTACCACTCCCAGAATGCAAATAATATAGATGTATCTATTTGGCACATGATGCTTAGACAGTTAACATTTTTGTAGCTTTATATACATTCCTCATTGTAACTTTCAACAATACTATACTGCTATTTTTCTATAAACTACACAAAGGAATAAAGGGCCACTAATTCATGTTCCTCTTACTTCCTAAAACTTTTGATAATAACATCTTCAATACATACCTTCTGATAGATAGATACAGGTTTAAGGTTTAAGGTTTGTTTATTGTACAGTTAATAAAAACTCCCAATTATAAAAACGTACACATTTTAAAAAAGTCGGTGTCTTCATTAAAACTAATAAAGTGCAGTAGTTCAGATGTAAAAAGTCTCAGCTATTGTTGTAAATGAGTCTGTGGAGTTTTCGTGTCCTTACTGCTTCCACTTTGATGACCGTGGTAGCCAGGGGTGTTTGTTTTGTTGTTATTTGACTTCTGCTAGAGAAGACCCTCTGGTTTTTTCGTTTAGTCTTTTGGCCACTATCTCAAAGTATTTTGTTATTCTGCAGTTTAGCTGAGTTTCATCAGGTTCCATAATGTTCGTAGCAGTGAGCGCCTTATGTCCAGGAGTTTTGTGCAAATGCAGATTATATGTATAAGGTCCTCTTTCGCGGAAAGACAGAGACGGCATTGATTTGCGGGGTTTTCCCTTGCCCATGGTGCCAGGTGCGGAGCTATAGGAATTCTGCCCATGCGCATTGTAAGAAACTTATTTTTTGTCTTTTGTGTGAGGCCCATCATTAGGTAGTCTTGTGGTTTTAGAGCGCTGTAACCTTTCAGCACCGCCCAGCCGTGCGCTCTCTTAGCTAGGGTGGCTTTGTCCTCGATTAATGAAACCATCTTGGTGACTTTTGACACCACTTTTTTGAAGGTACGAGGGTCAGTTGCCGACTCCCATAAGTCTGTGAGTCCTAAGACCTTCAGTGAGTCCATTAAGTAAGTCCTTGCAGGTGAGTTGTCTCTCATCGATAGTTCCGTCCATAGATGGGCGTTTAAGGACCCTTGGTCCGCATCCCTGATTTTTCGCCAGCTTTTTAGGTATGCGCCTCTTCTCTCGACTGCTTGTTTCTGCAGGCCGAATTCTAGCCGAATTTGTGCTGGTGATGAGTTGTTGGGGAGATGGAGTATTGCCCTGTACGCTCGACTGATGGTATTGTCTAGTGTTGTTGCGTCTTTCCCTCTCATGGCCTCGCTGCCGTAGGTGAGCATAGGCTGTAAGCGAGCTTTTATTACCTGTAGGAGAGGGCCCAGGGTCCGGTCTGGGAGTACTTTCTGCAAGGGTCTTATCGATAGGTGGAATGTCGTACCCTTTCGGCGAATGGCATCTAGTTGTTGTTTGAAGGAGCCATTGCCGTCTATTATGACTCCTAGGTATTTGTAGGAGGTTACCTGGTCTAACCTCTGTCCGTTCAGGAACCATGCAGGTTTCCGTTTTTTATGGTAGTTTATTGTCATTACTTTTGTTTTGTTTAAGTTGATAGTTAATGAGTTGGTTTTTGAAAATGCATTGGTTTTATTGAGGAGATGTTGAAGACCGATAGGGGACCGACTGATGACGACTAGGTCGTCAGCATATAGAAGATTTGAAAGCGTGATGTTGCCTAGTCTTGGGGCGTGGGATTTGACTGTCTCCAGGTCGTCGGGGAGGTCTGCGAGAAAAAGGTTAAACAACGTGGGGGCTAGGACGCAGCCCTGTTTCAGGCCTTTACTGGTCTTGATTTGTCTCGAAAGATGCGTGCCAGAACCTAACTTGATCCTGACCCAGGTGTCGGTATATAGCATTATCAGCTGTTGTAAAAGTGGGCCTGGAATTCCCCATCTGTCCAACTTCCGCCAGAGTTTTTGCCGATCCACATGGTCGAACGCGGCACTGTAGTCTATGAAGCACGTGAAGAGTGCCCCCTTAGAGGTTTTTGCAGCGTCGGACAGAAGGGTTAGCGCCATGATGTTGGTTGAGGTGCCCTGGCCGCTGCGGAATCCAGTTTGAGTTGCTGCGATGATGTTTTTTCCTGTTGCCCAAGATGTTAATTCCTCCAAAATGAGGCCTGCATAGTATTTGGCCTCTGTATCGATGAGGGCAATAAGACGATAACTACTTGGGTCGTTCCTGGCTCCCTTTTTGTAGATTGGGCTAATTATTGAGCCTCTCCAGGATGTTGGTATGCTGGCCGTTCCTCTTATTGCTTGAAATACTGGTGTCAGAGTATTGCACCAGAAGGCTGGGTCTTGCTTGTATAGGATCGGCGGTATCCCGTTGGGACCGGGGGCCCCCTCGAGTTTGCCTTTCAGGATTAGTTTCCTTAACCTATCTTGGTTGACCTGGGGTAATATTTCTTCTCGGTGCGCGGTAGGGCCCGGTATGGGTGAGTGACCTCTAGCCACGACTGGGTTTTGGTCCTCGATTGATTTAGACCTGCCGGCTTGGTTCTCTTTGTGGGGGAATGTGCCCAGTTTGTCGAGGCGCTGATACCCTGCGTCTGACCTCTCTCCCCCTGATGGCTTGATCACTGCTGGGTCCGCTGTGTTAAAGTGAGCTGATAGGTGAGTAGCCCAGTCAGATTCGGAGATGTTAGAGTCAATGCCTTTGTGGCCTGGTTGTTGTAGACTGTGGATGATCTTCCAGAAGCCGGAGCTATTATTCTGTTTGGAGTTGTGGAGGATTTTTGCCCAAAGGTCCTCATTTAGTTGCCTTTTTCTTTCCCAATTCTTCTTTTTTAGCAGTGCTTTAAGGTTGCGGAGGTGCTTTTGGGTGCCCTCGATGTTAGGATGTTTTCGGAGTTCTTTGAGGGTCTTTTTTATTTCTTTCTTTATGTTTTTTGTCTCTGCAGTTGTTATTTTGCCGTATGTGATCCTGGCAATGTTTTTGCCTTTTTGGGTTTTTATCTCTGTTGCGTGTTTGACTCCTATTTCCGTGACGAATCGAGCCCAGGCGTCGAGGGGTTTATTGTTTGAGCTGAATGTCTGATGTAAGATTATTTTAGCGCTATTTAGGAGTTTCTCGGGCTCGGTGGGTTTACATCTTATTCTTCTGTAGTTGATGGTGTGTTCTGTAGCAAAATATCTTCTTGGGACTGCTTTATTCACGCGGGTCAATTCAAGAATGGATTCTAACGGCAGGTGGTCGCTTTGGGTGCTGTATCCTATCTTGAACGAGCTTATCTTCTCGTACAGTGGGAGAGATACAAGCATGAAGTCGAGGTGTGAAAAGGTGCTTGATGAGAAATAAGTCGGTGATGGTGGAATGTCCTCAGTGTGTCGTCCGTTGAGCACTCTCAGGTTTAGTTGCTCGAGATCTTGTACAAACTGGGTTGCAGTTTTGGTGTATCTATTTTGGGGGGGAGAGATTGGCTTGGGATTTTCCAGATGGTATCCATTTCCTTTGTCATGTCGTCCGTGGTTTTTTCTCTGAAGAGGTTAAGGTTAAAATCTCCTGCCACAAGTACGTTTTCCATGTCCCCCTCAGCCATGAGCCTTGTCAGTTCTTTGATGAGTTCCCTTGACCCTGATTTTTTGTGCTTCGGATGGATGTATGTGTTTATGACGTGTAGCTGTTGAGTGACCTGTTCGTTTTTAACTGCAAATGATATACACTGTATTCCGTTTGGTGGGGTGATGTTTGCTCTTTTTGATTCCGTTGCACCGATGGTAGGTATTGAGGAGAGTATTGCGAGTCCTCCTGAGCATCGGCCATAATGGGAGCCTCTGGTTGCCGGATGGGTCAGGGTTGTGTAGCCTTGTAAAGGGATGTCATTTGGTTCCCATGTTTCCTGAAGTAGGATCAGGTCAAAACTGTTTAAGTAATTTTGTGTGTCTGGATCATCCAGTTTGGTTGAGAGACCATTTATGTTCCAACTGCATATTTTGATTTTAGTGAGGGTGGCCGTTGGGTCGTGTGCTAAGGGTGGCACTTTTTGTCAGTTGGAGTCACCTCCAGGTATTGTACGTGTGATTTTAAGACTGCGTGATGTTGTTTGCTGAGTGGAGGGCTTGTGAGATAGCGGCGAATATTTGTCAAACCCTGGTGAATGACTAAGCGCTCCTTTTAGTATTGATTTGACCGGTTGGGTGAGTTCTTGATTCCTTTCTTCAAGGAGCAGAGTGGGGTAGGGTGGCTTTTTTTCTGTTTCGAGTCTAATTCCCCACTGTGAAAAAATGGGAGATTCTTCCATAATTAGGTTTCCTACCTCCCTTGATGACCATGTGGTCTTTGTTGTTTCATTTCCTTGTGGGTTGGAGGTTGGTTGAAATTCGAGTGTAAGCAGATCGGTGGTTTTTATGTTTTTTAGTTTCTCGATTGAATTAATGAGCTTTAAAATATTGCCCCTGTTTAGAGTGTCCACTCTTCCTCTGGAGATGAATTTTGGAATGAATAAAATTGTGTCCGAGTCGTTTTCCCCCAGGGGAGATGTTTGCTGGTGCTTTTGTTGCTCGGTTTGGGTGTTACCGTGTGGTTTATGGATGTACGCTGTTGTTGTTCTGCTATTCAATGTCGCACCCTCCGGTTCCTCCTTTATGTGGCTGCTTAGCGAGATGTCGGCACTTATTGATCAGCTGTTCTGTGTTGTATCACTGGTGCCGGTCTCATGTTTGCTACAGGTGCATTTTTCTGAGGAGTTATTTGATGTAGCTTTGATTTGGGTAGGGTTGGGGTCCTCTCCGGGCTGTCTGCTTGCTCCCGGGGTTGTTTGTGTTGTTACCGCTTGATAGGCCCGTTGCTCTTTTTGTTCCTGGCCTGGTGGGTATCCGGTTGTTGGTTTAAGGGATTGGCCGACAGGGTTCTGTTCTAAGTGGGGGCTGGGGGCCTCTTTTAGAAGCGCGAAGGATCCTATTCCTACTTTTGTTGGTGTCTTTGTTTGTAATGAAATTATGGGTGGTAATGGGAGATTTATAGGTTCCTTGTGGTGCTTGCTGTCACCTGGCTGCTCCTTGTCCCTCGGTGTGGTGAGTTGACTGTGCTCTTCTATACTTTTCAATTCTGTTGTTTTCTTGTTCCGGCCCTTTCTTTTTTGCTTACGTCGGGCCCGTGCGTTAGGTGGAATTTCCAGTTCTTCAACTTGTCCTCTTTTGAAGGTGTTCCAGGGCGATTTTCCAGGTGAGCTTGTTATGGGTGGGGGCAGGCCCCACTGCGTGATTGTTTTTATTTTGTGTGATTCTTTGCTGTTTACTGTTGCCCCTTTGAGGTGAGTGTTGTGGGGCCATCTCGTTGGTGATGGGGATTTTGCTGAGGTTGGTTTTGTTGCTGATTTATCATGCCTTTCGATTATTGAAGGGGGCTTTGTGATATTTGTTTTTGTGTCCTCCAGAAGGTTCCTCAACATCGTTGGTAGAGATGATAGTTTGTCTATGATTGGGGAGCAGATGCAGTTGGTTCTTTCAATTTGAATAAGGTTAGCTGACTCCTGTCCTCTTTTTATTAGTCCGTTAAGGTCAGCTAGTTTTCTGTTGATCACCATAGTGGCCTCTGCTAAGCTTTGTAGGACTGACAATTGTAGATCGAGTTTGTCTGATTGATAATGAAGTGCCGTTGAGGTTAGCTGTGCTGTATTGAGTAGGGTTGCCCAGAAGAGGTTGGGGGGATCTCTGGTCCCCTCTGTTGGGAGATGAGAGTTTACTTCGCTGTTACCATTGGTGGGTCCTGTGACGTTGTATGTTGCCACTAACTCGCTCCATTCTTGAGATACCAGGAAAGACATGTCCCTATCTGGGGAGTTTTGGTCCCCTCTTACTGTGTGAGGAGGCGGGTTAGCAGGGTCAGGTTTTGGTCCCGGTGTGTCGGGGGCCTCAGTGTGGTTTTGAGTTATTTGTGCTGTATGGGCAATGGGTGCTAGTGGAGGTACTGATTCTTGAGTTGTTAGTACTTCTGCCACCCCTTGGTGTGTGTGAGGGGAGGAATTATTTGGAGGTAGGTGTTTTTTGTTGCTATCCGGCCCCGAGGGCCCTGGCAGCTCTGACAGGTGTTTCCATGATGTATCCTCCTTTAGTGAGGGACTTGTTTGGATTGTTTCCGCATAACGTCCATCACTACTTCCCTTGATTGGTTCCTCTGGTAGGGGGGCTTGGCTGGTGGTGCCTTCTAGTGACTCCTGCCTTCTGGTTTCTATTACCCCATTGTCCCCTGTGCCTGCTTCTCCTGCTTCACCTTCTGCGTAGTTAAATCGTTCCCTTTGGGTTGGAGCGTTGTGAATATCTGCTTCTGAGTAGCTCGTAGATTGTGGAAAGGCGTTATTTGCCTTGGCGGGTTGTAGTGGGGATTGGAGGCCTGTTATGGAGTCATTCGAGGAGAAGATGACATTTCCTGGATTTTTTAGGAAGGCAAATTTTGTGTAAATTTTCGGCTGAAAATTGTGTTTTGTCTCTGTTTGCTGACCCGCTACAATGAGTAGTTGGTGAGTGTTTTTCCTTTTGTTACTTCTGGGTTGTTCTGGAAGTTGGATTGGGCTGTGGTTATTGTCCTTATCGGATTGTTGGCAGCCAGTTTGCGGACCGTCGTTTATGGTGGTATTGAATTCATTCCTTGTTGTTTTGTCTTTTTCTTTTTTACTGTTGGTAGCTCGCTTATTTTTTTCCGGTGATGCTGAGCTCGTAGTTGTGTTATTTCTTTTTCTTTTGGCTGGTTGCTTTGTTGGAGGTTTCCGTTCCCTGCCCGACCTCATGGTAATCCCGTGGGTTCCTTCCGGGGGCGCAGGAAGTCACTCTGTCTCTCTGTGTCTCCGAGTCTTTGGCGCCGAGACTGCGGTGCTTCTGTTTCTGCTGCTATGGACCGGTGTTCTGGTGCCCGTTGGCGCTGCAACGGTTTTGCGTGAGTTGCAGCGTTACAGGCTTCTCGGGCTTCTTTCCTGCTGGTCTGAGATGCTTTTTATTGGTGGGCTGTTTGCGTGGTGTTGTGAGGGATGTTCAATGTGGTCTATTGGCTTCACCACCAACCGATTGCAATGCTTCACATGTTCAGCCTAGGGGAGGTGGGGCAGAGGAGACTATTACAGGTGCCTCCCGCTGGGAGCCTCAGCTTCCAGCCTCCTGCTGTTGTTGTCACCTCGCCCGCACTCACTGTTCTTTGCTGGCTTCTCTCGCGCTCGCTGTCTGATAGGCGCTTTTAAGGGGGGAGTGTGGTGGGGTGCGGGAGGAGAGTGAGGATGGAGGTAAAGGAAAAAGTTATTTCGTACTCACTCTCTCCACCGTGGTCGCGCTCGCTCGCCGCTGCCAGTGGTCGTCAGGTTGGTCCCCCGGATGATTTCCAAAAATTCCCTGGAACTCCAAATCCAAGTTGTACTCTCAGCCGCCCGCCTTTGATTCGCGGGCAGATAAGTTGTGTCGGCTCTGCACTTGATGTTGGCTGCTGCTTTAAATGGCAGATAGCAGATAGTGCTCAGCTGCTCTGCTTCGTTGAAGTTCCCGGTCGGTCCCCTTCTCTGGCTCTCTGCTGCTCTGCTACTCACGCTCGCGCTGGCTCAGTTGCTGGTTGCTGCCTGGATTGCTGTCTGTCTCGGTTTACACGCCTCTTGCTTTACGTGGCTCGAGATTCTCTGCCAGAGAAGGAGAGCTGAGGCAGGGCGCAGAGCAGGTATACCATGCTGGGCTGCTGGCAAAATGCAGACTGCCTCGAGCTCGTACCTGCTTCTTCACTGCCTGGCGCTTGCCGCTTGCTGGGAGCTTGCTGGGAGATGGAGGCCAGGCCAACTGCCTGAGTTTTCTCCGGGTGTCCCGAGCCCCCAAGTTCGCGAGGTGAAGGTTCCCTGTCACTTGCTGCGAGAGCCTGGGCGCGGGGTGCCAGCTCCTGGTGCGGTTCTCCCTTTCAGCGCTCCCCCTCTGTGTTTTTCTTCGGCCTCGGCCTCGGCAGCAAACGGCTGCAAAACGGCCTGGCAGAACTGCCAGGGGCGCTGCGTGGACGCGGACGAAGCGTCCGTTCAATCCTGCTCTCCTGCTCTCGTCCCTAACCTCCCATCTTGCTGAGCACCGGGAGCACCGGGAGCCTTTACCGGGTTACGGGGTTACGGGGGGGCCGGTGGGGCCGGGCCGGGAGGGACCTTGATGGGACACTGAGCGTGGGTTCTTCTCGCTGCTGCCGAGTGTGCGGCTGGCGTTTCAGGCGTTCTGCTTGCTTCAGAACTGCTTCTCTGCTTCTCTGCTGCTCTCAGACACTCGATGAATAGCTCTCCCACACTCGCTCTCAAGCAGTAATCGCCATGTCTCCCTCACTAGATACAGTTCATCTCAAACATTTTTTTTCATATCACTGTGATACTCTTTTTTATCGAACTCCCATATCATCTTCATTTTTGATGTTCATGTTTTAATAATTATAAAGTTATATACATAGTAGTAAATTGAGTTTGTAGATTATATTGTTGTTTTAGCTCCTTCTGGATAGTTTTGACACTGTTAAAATTGAAAAAACTAAGCGCAAGAATAGTAAACAACTCTCATAGAAAGAAGCTATAAAATGGCAATCTCTTCATCTTTCCACTTCATGATCATGAGAAAGGCAGCAAACAAAATTACGTCTTTCATTTTAGACTGTTCTATCTGCACTCATGAATCATTAGCATCTGTTAACCATTTCCCTCTCTTTCAAACAATGTTCCTGTCCACGCATGTTCATGATTGTTTCATGAACATTGCGGAGTAATAACAAAAAACGGGATTCAAAACCAATATTTAGGTTCAGTTTTTAAAATTTGATACTGCACAAAAGAATCTGGAATAATCCAGAGTCTGATATCTGCAGGACAATATTAGAAGACTGTATGAAACTGGATAACAGCTGAGACAAACCCTGGTTAATGTTCATCAAAAGGAGCTTTGCTAAGGGGGGGTCTCAGAATAGTACACAAACCCTGCCACCTTGAGAAATGTGTCACTTGGTACAATCACATCACTTTTTTCTCAAAGCCTCGAGCAGCCAAGCACAGTGTGTAATTCTCCTGGACATTCAGAGTTTCTCCCTCAGCCACAAATACAACTTGCCCTTTATCTGCAAATAAACCTTAATGAAAGGCAGAATGTTTTGTTGACCAGGTTCTATTAAAAACTATATATTTTATGGCTGCTTTTCCTACTCAGGGCTCATGGTTTTCTTCACTTCCTGCCTGCCACATGACAGATTTTCATGTCAAAGCACTAAGCACTTTATTTCATTTTGTAAATTTTTTATTCTTCAGAGGAGGCAGTTCATCGGTCCACTACTAGTAACATTAGGGATTAGAGCTCATGAATGGGTGATGGGTTATTTACTTTCTTTAAGAACTCCAGACATCATATATGGTATTTAAAACTATTTATTTACTGTTTCTAAGATACATAGAAAATACTAGGTATGCCTATTAATCTGTATTTTATTGCTTTTTATGCTTATCTCTTTTAAAAAAAAATGAAAATGTATGTATGTAATATTTTATGGCTCTTTTTGAGTCAAATGAAGTATAATTATCTAATCTACTGCACAACAGTTCATTGCATAGTCCTCAATTGGAAATTAAAGTTCATCATTACTTAAATTATGTCATACCTCCTCAACTTTTTAAATAAATATCTGTCTCTTTAACACCCTTCCTTCAATACCCTGTTAGCTCAGTGTATCTAGCAACCCATTGGAACCAGTAGGTCACAATATCACAGCATGTTCTAGAAGGAACATGCTATTACCAAATTAGATACAGCAGGTGTGGTTTACTGCACAGATTCAGAAGCGTATCCATGTCTGTATTACATTCCTTTTTTTAAACAACAGCCAACAATACAACTTCTTAGTAATGCATCCAATGTACTATCTAATTCTATACACTGATGTACTGACAGCATCTAATGAAATGTATATTTTTTTAAACAAAGAAAACACCTCCATTTTAACTCCTTTTCATTTGGAAAACTTCCTAATTCATCTCAAGTGTTCTTCTGACTGCTATTGTGTAGATTACTGGCTACAGCTATGTTGATTGGGCTAAAGAAGGTGCAAAAAGAGAGGTATTGACAGGGACGTAGGCTAAACAAATATGGAGATTAATTGGCTTGGCTTTGGATTGCAAAGCTCCTCACCTCATTATTGTGCACAGTGGTGGCAATGACCTAGGCATTCTGCCTGTGGTAGGGCTAGAAATCCTAATAAAAGATACCTTTGCAGAAATGATGTCACTTTTTCCTCACACTGTCTTGGTGTACTCTAAAATATGCCATAGACAGAAATGGAAGTGGTCAAATCAATTCTGTCTACGGGTTGTCAAAACCAGGAAACATGTTAATAAAACTGTTTCTGCATTCATCAGAGACCATTGCATGGGCTGCATCCATAACAAAAATCTGTGTTTTGACATGCAGGGAAGTTATAGAAATTATGAAGTAATTTACAGACGAAGGCAACAGGGTGTTTCTAAGAACCTGAAACTCTGCATCAGGTCTAATGTGTAGCTGTCAGAGTGTCAGAATCAATTATGTTACAAACACACAGGAGCAGAATGATGCCTTTTCCCAACTCTCCCTTAGCTACCTCTCCGCCGAGCTTTATTAACACCCAAGCAGGTAAGTACCAAGGGGGGAAAGGGGAGTGGGAAAGAGAAGAGACTGCCCTATAATCTTCTTGGAATTCTCTGCCTTGTTTCCCTCTTTTCTTCGGGCTGTAACAGGCAATTTAACTTTCACTCACTCAATTAACAAATATACTGTTATTTATAAATTAATTTAATTTACATGTTTCCTTATATTACCAGGAATTTCCCTTGGGCTTGCCTCTCTTGTGTAGAATGTGTTGAATATTTGTTTTATTAATATGTGTTCTTCTTTTCTTGCTTTTCAGGTTCTGATTGATTTCTGAATCTACTTCGCAAGGGAATGAACAGGGTGAGTATTTATACACAGTGAATGTTTCCTAGAACTTCTGTATTCTAATCTACTTACTTGTAATCTATTTATTCTATTCTTTGTGTTTGTGGTGAAGGGTTAGTTTTTTTAACTGGTTCTTAAGGTAACCCGAAACCGGAGGCAACAACGAACCTTTTCTTGCCTTGATAAACAGCGTTAGCTTTAACCTTAAACACCTTAAACACATGGCTTTACATACACTGCACCAATTACTAATTTGTAGGTGCTGCGTGAAATCACTTCTTTAAAGCTTTCAGTGATATAACTAATTTATAATTCACTACGCAACTGCTGAAAACTATTCTCCATTTTAAGACTTGTGCATTAACCTAAAAAATTGTTGTCACATCCTCAAATCAATAATGTGAACTTAACCTGACCCTCTGCCCAAAAGCCAAACACAATTTTCATTGCCAAATTACCAAGAACGCTACTCTAGGTACATGTGCATTGAAATGAAACTCGGGAACACATGCGCACTGACGAAAACTTGGAAACACTGCTAACTGAAACATGCGCTCTCTAGACTGCCGGAAAAGCTTGCGGGAACACTAACCTTCGCTTCACTAGACTCTGGAGCCCACCGAAGAAGAGCCGCCGCCCAAAAGACGCCTCCTGTCTCCCTAATCAGGACAACTTCTAAGGTAGGTCCTAACCGGGTCAAAGTCTTGGTGAAGTGCGCCCCAGAATGTTGGGGCGCGCTTCACCTGAGGTTCACAATCAAGTGGGCAGAACATCTAGACTGCTAAACAACGAGTGTGCTGGCGGCCATCTTAGATGACCAGCGCCGCCAGCACACGCTCCAACTCCAAGCAGGACGAATCCTAGACTCACCAGGTTGTGGAAAGGGGGCAGAAACAGTGGCCACAACAGGGCTATGAGGAGGAAACCTCCCGTAAGCCCTGACACATATAAACACAATCAAAACAAAGGCTCTTGTAAGAACCACCCTTGTACCAGAAATATTGTTTATCTTCTTTATAAAGATCCTTTATCAGCTGTTCGGAATCTTCATGACACCGCCGCGATTGTTGCAAATTCATTGTGAAATTGCAAAACAAAAGCAGACATTCAATGGCCACCAGCACATCTAAAAATATTAACTAAAAAAATCCATTCTAAATATTGTGCTACACATATTACTATATACTTGCTTCTTTAAAAACATGTTTAAGCTCATGTTTTTATACTAGGTTTCTTTTAAACCATCTTTGAGTTCTTCTTTCTGTTTTCATGGTTAATTGAGAAGCCGCAATGATACTGTTAACAGTGACTTTCATGCCTTTTACATAAAGTGAAAAACACATATATGCACACATATTAGAATATTTTACACAATAGCGGTTTAACCGCTTTGTGGCGGCTGACATTCCAGGGTGGAACAGAAAAAATGCAGCTTGCGCAGTTTGGATGGCCACTGGCCGTCCTCCGCACATGCCCTCCGTGACGTCGGACGGCGCATGGAAAAGGTTATTACTGTACACCTCAAACTCTTGTTTTTCTAGTGGATTTCTAGAACAAACATCTCTAAAACCTATTTCCTCGTTCACGGTGAGGCCAGAAATTGCGATGACACTAGTATTTGTGATCCCTACAGATATGGCGTGAAACCGGTAAGTAAAAGCAGGAATTCAATAGCCACCACCACATTTGGTTTGCAAACCCAATATGTCCCCTCCGAAAACAATATTCACAGGCCTAGATGCACCTAACCTGAATCAGATTATCCACAAACCCAAACACATCGCTCAAGACATCCTAGATGTAATTTCTGCTAATACCAAACTAGTTACCTTTCAAACTATAACTCCAGTCACATGGTCAGACCACCATTTGCTTGCTTTACAACATAAAACAACACTAAGTGACTCACCTAAAACCACCTTAAATTCATCCACTTATCAAGCATGGAACAAACTAAATTTTGAATACTTAGAAACACAACTAACATCCAGTTTAGATCTGGAAACAATACATTATGTTCAAAAACTATATGAGTGGCTACAGGAAGCTTTTGATATCATGATCCCATTCAAAACCACACAACAGAACAAAAGAAAACAAGCGCGTTGGAGAAATACAGAGGTAAAAGACATAAAACAACAAATTAGAAAGGTGCAATGCGCCTGGCTCATAACAAATTCTATACAAGACAAACTGTGCCTAGAGAAAATTAACATATTATACAAGTAAGCTATCAAAAAAGCAAAGTAAAGGTACTATTCAGACACAATTCAAAATGCTAAATGTGCAAATAAAGAGTTCTTTAAAATACTCAATAAATTTCATAAGCCGATTTCCTAGAAGGAACTCATCCTGTTACTCAAGATTTCACAGACAAACTGGTAAACCATTACACGGACAAAGCAGACACGGGGACTCATACTAAAACAGAGACAAAGCACCAGCACTAACCCTTGTACAAAACAACAATACAAGAATACTCTAACCCAGCCTCTCCATTCCTTCCAACACATTTCACACAATAAATCTATGGACCTGGTCAAAGCTAGCAGGCCTGCTGGCAGCCCTTCTGACCCGTGTCTACCGCAAACTTTCAAGACAATTCTTCTAACAACCTCTGTGGCCACTCCAGTAAAAAGAATGATCAATGATTCCTTAACTACCAGAATATTTCCAGAAGAACTCAACAAGTTATACATATGCCCTTTATTAAAGAAAACAAACTTGGACCTTCTGAACCCTGACAACTACAGACCCATTACAAATGGACCTTTCCTGGGCAAACTGATAGAAAGAGCAAAATTTGCCCTGATGTCACAATTCATTGAAAAGAATGCCATACTTTCAGACTTCCAAACAGGATTCCGTCTGGGAAGAGGCCCAGAAACTGCCCTTCTTTTTTTTTTTTTTTTTTTCGAAAACCTTTATTGTGCCTTCAGATTGTTACACAGCATGTCACCTACAACCCCGAGGGGCCGGCCGCTAAATGAAAGAGGAAAATCGCCGTGGCAGCATTGTGGAATTAAAGTCTGTGTGTTGTAAAAGTCATTGTAGTGAAAGGCTTGCCACGGAAGTAAATGAAGGACATTAGCACACTTTTATACAGAGGAAATGAGGTTTTCATTTTCTATTTTTTGAAAATAACAAAAGGAACAAAGAACATCGGGAAATTACAGTGCGATCATTGACAATGTACTTTGCAGGATAGCTATAGGAGTAGCCCTAGTACAGGACGAAGCGCCGTGTTATCCAAGAACCAACGTGAGGTGTGAAGAGTGTACCACCCCCCCTACTGCCCCCCCAAAGGACCCTCCTCCCGCAGTCAACCCCCCTCATTCCATCTCCTCATCATCATCTGAATCTAGTGGGTCATCCTCTGGCAGTGGGTCGCAGATGTCGCCCCGGTATACGTTCCATGGGGACCAGACCTTGTTCCACTTGGCAGGACAGGCCCTACTGAGGTATACCGCCCTTTCAGTTACCATCGTTCTATCCATGTTCATGCACCACTGTGATGTTGTCGGAAGGTCTGCCACCCCCCAGCGCTGCGCAATGTCCCGCTTCGCCACCATCATTCCCAGAGTCACCCAGAGGCGGCCATGCAATGACAGGTCCGTCTGTTCCCACACATTGAGGAGACAGCGCCGCGGCTCCGGAAGGACCGAGACCTCCTGCACCTGGGATATAGTACGCAAAACTTGGCGCCAGTAGGTTTGTATGCGTGGGCAGTCCCAGAACGTGTGAAAGAAGGTTCCCTCATCCCCGCAATCACACAAGCAAAAGGGGTGTGGAGTTCTGTGGATGCGGTGTAGCAGTGTCCTCGTGTAGTATACCCTGTGAAGGACCTTTAGTTGGACTAGCCTCATCCTGGCCGATATGCCCGCTTCTTTGGGGGAGGCTAAAGCCTCATTCCACTCGTACTCATCTAGGGCGCCTACCTCCCGCTCCCATCTGTCCTTGAGGGGTGTCAGAGGATATGGCGAGTTATTTAGGAGCTTACCGTATGTCAGGGAAGTTGCTCTCTCTACCATGAAGTCGGTCAGGAGGCGATCCTCCAGCGGGGAGGACTCAGGGAGAGTAGATCCAGCAGGGATGGCAGAGAGCAGGGCATGTCGGATCTGCACGTATCGGTATGACTCGTGCGGTCCGAGGTCATATATTTCTCTCAGGCGGGCAAATGAAATAACATCCCCCTGCTCCCACATATCCCCCACTGTGGAGATGCCGATGGAGTCCCAGCGGGAAAACCCCTTACTGGTCCTTAAGTTGCCCAAAGCGCCCATGTCCCAGAGCGGGGTGAGCTTAGTAAGCGTACCTTTCCAGCCTAGCGCAGCCGTCGCCGCGTGCCAGGTGTCTACAATGAGTTTAGTGGGGCCTATGAGCAGTCTCAGCTTCCTCCGATCGTAAAGCGGGGCAAGTATGTTATCGGTGCCCAACTGTGCCCTGTCCGCCGGGAACGCCGGGTTTGACTGCGGAGCATGCAGCCATTGGTTGATAGGTCTGAGTTGTGCTGCCCAGTAGTATAGATGCAAGTTAGGAAGTGCAATGCCTCCCTCATACCAGCTTTTGCAGAGTTTAGCTTGGGCTATGCGCGCAGGGCGAGTGCCCCACAACAGCCCAGAAACCACCGCTGCGACCTTCCGGAAGTATCCCGCTGCCACCGGGAATGGTGTGTTATCCAGGATGTACAGAAAACGGGGCAGTGATTTCATTTTGTACAGTGCAGCTTTCCCCATCATCGTTAATGGTAACCCTGCCCAGAAGCCCGCGTCCTGTTTAAGAGGTTCCAGTGGTGGCAAGAGGTTCAGTCTCTTGTATTCAGAGGGGTCCCTCGTGATATGGATACCTAAGTATTTAAAGGAGGAGCCGGCCAGTCTCAGGGGGCAGTCCGGCCCGAGTGTCGGGGTGCTCCCCGCCAGCACATATAACTCCGACTTGTTCCAGTTAATGGTGTAGCCTGAAACCTCACCATGTTCGTCGCACAAGCTCAAAAGGGCTGGAACGCCACGCTCGGGATCAGTCAGATACACCAGCATGTCGTCCGCATATAGGGACAAGCGGTCCTCCCATCCTTCCTTCCATTGAATCCCCTTGAGGAAGGGGGTGTGCCTGATGCGAATAGCCAGAGGTTCCAGGGAAAGCGCGAAGAGCAGGGGAGATAGAGGGCAGCCCTGTCGGGTGCCACGGCCAAGCGAAAAAGTGCGCGATATGTGGCCGTTCGCCACCACATGTGCCACTGGCGCTGTATAGAGTAGCTTTACCCATGATATAAAGTTCGGGCCGAAGCCCATTTGAGCCAGGACTTCGAAGAGGTACGTCCACTCCACCAGGTCAAAAGCCATCTTCGCGTCCAGGGCCAATATAGCCGCACTACTGCTAAGTTGGTCCGCCCTTGCCAGCACCCCGTGTACCCTTCTGAGATTAAGTGCAGTGTTTCTATGAGGCATAAATCCCGATTGATCTGGGTGAATAAGATCGGACAGGTGGGGCAGCAAGCGGTTGGCCAAGAGCTTCACTAAAATTTTACTCTCTGCATTCAGCAGAGAGATGGGGCGGTAGGATGAGCACTCCTCCGGAGGCTTGCCGGGTTTCGGTATAGCCACTATCGTGGCCATCCGCTGATCCAGCGGGAGCCGTCCCTTTTCTTGACATTCTACGTACATCTTAAGTAAGTAGGGACAAAGGTCTTCAGTGCGTGATTGGAACCACTCGACTGGAATGCCGTTCGGCCCAAGCGCTTTAGCGGGTTTGAGCGCCCCTATGGCTAACCGAAGTTCGTCGGTAGTCAGTGCCGCCTCCAGGTCGGCCACGGCCTCTGGTTGCAGCGAAGGAGTATCTAAGTTGCTCAGCGCACATTGGGCCGCAATCACAGTCACCTCCCTTTCAGGAGTATACACTTTTTCGAAGTGGGACGCCAGCGCCTCCAGCACCCGGTCGGGGTCAGTTAGCATCGTGCCATTTTCGTCTCTCAGCTGTTGGATCCCCCTGGAGCTACCCCCTCTCTTGTCAAGCCAGGCCAGCATCTTCCCTGCCTTGTCCCCTACATCATACATCCGATTCTGTGTCTCGGTGATATGCCCCTGTGTCGTGAGGCGTGCATGATCAGTGTATAATTGTTGGTGAAGTGTAAGGGTGTGTGCCGTGTCTTCCGTGGGGTCAGCTTCGTGGGTGGTCGTGGCTTCGCGCAGTCGGAGCTCGAGAGCTGAGTGATCAGCTGTCCGTTCCTTCCTATGCGCCGCTATTGAGCCTATGGCCTGTCCCCGCAGTACTGTTTTATAGGCCTCCCATAGAATTTCGGCAGAAGCTGCAGTCGGTTCATTTTCAATGAAGTACTGCTCTGTGGCCTTCTGAAGAGCCTTCCTGATTTTCGGGATTTTAAGATAAGAGGCCTGAATGGGGTATATGCGGCGTGGGACTGCGTCCGGGAGGCTATGGTGAGGGTCAATGGTGAGTGGTCGGAAATGCCTCGAGGGTGTATGCCTACCCCGACCACCCGCTGTATCCCGTCCCCCAACGCTAAGAAATAATCAATGCGGGATAGACTGTTGTGGACCGCGGAATGAAACGTGTATTGCTTGATCAGGGGGTGGACATGGCGCCAAACATCTACCAGCCCAAGTGCCTCCAGGAACCGCTGAAACGGGGAGGGTCCCCCCGGCAAAGCAGCCACCGGAAACCTGTCGATCTGCGGGTCTGCAGCTGCATTGAAGTCCCCCCCCAAGAGCACGTCACCTTCCGGGAGGGACAGCAAGAAGCCGCCCAGGGCTGGAAGCATCACTGAGTGTAGGGAAGGCGGGATATATACTGAGACCACTGTTAACGGGCGACCATCCCACTGCCCCACCACTGCCGCAAAGCACCCCTGGTTGTCGGATTTAGTACTAAGTGTGATGAAATGGGAGGATTTTTTGATCAGTATGCCCGTGCCCCGTGAACCAGTGGAAAATTCGGAGTGAACAAGCATTCTATATCCCCTCCATTCCAGGGCCCTGGTAGCTCCACCAACCAAATGAGTTTCCTGCATGAGTACCAAGTCAGGTTTATAGCGCTTTACTTCAGACAGGACTAAGCCACGTTTCACCTTATCTCCTAGGCCCCGCACATTCCAGGAAAGAAGTCGGAGGGCGGAGCCACTCGACTGCGCTCCATCCATCCCTACGGCATTAAGTCGTTCATCTGCCTTTACCAATCATCAAACACATAAGAAGTCCAGAGAGAATCATCCGCACCTGCAATACTACTATACTAGTCAAAACATATTGTACTGTTCTAGATCGACTTAGTGAATTTCCCATTAAACAAAACCAACCCCCCCCAACCCCTTCCCACCCTGCCTCCCTGCTAAACGGACCTACAACTGCCCGCCACCCCAACTCAGCATCAGGGGAGAGTGTCCCCCAAAGCAGGCAGTACCTTTGCAGCCCTCGGGATGTCCAGGCCAGCGTCCAAGAACGACCAGATAGAACAATCCTTATGGGAGAAAGTCAGATTTCAACCAAGCCATCGCCTGCGATTCTCATTCGCCCCCGGCAGCCCCAGATCGGTCCTGCGATGGCGAGGCACTCGCACGCCTCCTAGCCGATGTCTGCGATCCGGGCCGGCTGTCGTCGTCGGGCCTGTTGCGTCGATGTCCAGACGAGCGGTCCACCGTGCGCCATCCCTCCAGCCAGTCTCTTGCCATCTCCGGAGAGTCAAAAAACCAAACCTTCTTATCGGCCACCACTCGTAGCCGGGCCGGAAACAGCATGGAGTATGGCAATTCCTGTTCGCGGAGCGTCTTCTTCACCTCCAGGAAAGTTCTCCTTCTACGCGTGACCTCCGCTGTGTAGTCCGGGAAGAAGGAAATGCGTGAGTTTTGAATCTGAATAGGTGGTGCCACCCTGGCTGCTTGGAGAATCGTGTCCCGATCTCTGAAGTTAAAAAGTCTTGCCAGGATGGGACGCGGGGCAGCTCCCGGTTTAGGTGTCCCGCCGGGAACCCTGTGGGCTCGCTCTACTGTGAAGAAGTTGGAGAGTCCCTTAGGGGCCAGCTGATTCTTGATGAGATCCTCCACGTATAGGTCCATGGCCCCTTTCGTCTCGGATTCCGGGACTCCCAAAATGCGGACGTTGTTTCGCCTGGAGCGCCCCTCGTGATCATCCAGCTTGTCTTTCAGGAGTTTATTGTCAGCCTGCAACTTTTCCATTGCCACCTGTAGGTCTGAGACGTCTTCCACGAGCGATGTGGCAACCACCTCCACTTGCTCGCCCATCTTTTGGAGGTCGGCAGTTATGAGGGTCACTTCGGTAGCGGTCGAGCCCACCGTCGCCTGGACCTGTTCCAGGGCGCGTAGGACATCATCCAAAGTAGCCTTTTTAGCCCCGTCACTGTCCGCACCTTTGCCCAGGGACTTGCGCTGTTCAGGCTGGGAAAGTGCCTGATTATCGTAGGCGAATTTGCCGAGTTTCGCCTGAGCGGCGGTTTGTCGGGATCCTCTCCCCGCCATTTTGGCTCGACGGCGAGGCACTCTCGGTGACGGGGGGGCAGGCCGTTCACGGCCAGCGGCTCCGAGGCGTCTGGACGGAGAGCTCAGTTAGGCACAGTTCAGTGACCGCTGCTGACGTTATAGTCTCTTCGGCAGCGGGTCTGCTTCAGTTCAGGCAGGCCAGTGCAAGATGGCGGCTTACACGCAGTAATTTCAAACTTCAGTCGCGGCCGATTGCCGCTGCAAGGCACTGCCCTTCCTCGTTGCCGGAAAGTTAGAGTCAGAAGTTGAATGTTCAAAAGTGGACCCGCCGGTCCGGAGGTTCGGTGGTGTCGAACTATGTATTCGGCGGGTACTTCCTGTCGGCCACGCCGAAGAGGGTCTACTTCCGCCTGGATGGAGTTCGGCTAGACCACCGCGGCTGCACTCGTGCCACCAGGCCGCACTTCGGTGGAGGACAAAGAAGGTCTTTCTTCCTCTTCCCGGGGCTTGAAAGCTCCCAAATTTCTCCTGCGACCGTCGTTCGGTCACCGCACCCAGGACACCCCTTCTGGGTCGAGTATTGAGCGGATAGGCATGCGGATTGTTGCGGGAAGCCGCCTTGCTACGGGAGCCTCTCTAGGTTGCTGCCGCCATCGTCGGCTGCTAGCCACGCCACCGAAACTGCCCTTCTTGCCATCTGGGATACCCTGAAGAAACAGTTAACACAACAAGGTTGCTGCTCTTTTCTTCTTGGACCTCTCAGCTGCCGTTGACACGGCTGACCATGACACTGTGATACAAAGACTCTACAACGCGGGATAGAGGGGGACTGCTCTAGACTGGATCAAGTCCAACCTTTGAAACAGAACTAATATCATACATACACCTCCTTTCTTGTCTATGCCATACTCCACAAAGCAGGGGTCCCTCAAAGCTCTATCATCTCACCCATGCTTTTCAACAGCTACATGAAGTCATTACCGGTACTGATCAATCTATTTCACCTCACATGCTTTACCTATGCACACAAGTACTCCTTCAACTGGAATGCCCCAAAGACATTAGAAATGGAATGCTTCCAAAACAGAAATGCTCTTGTGTGGCGATTGGAAACAATATGACCTGCTTGCCGATTGGCCGGATGAACTGGGATCACCACCTAAAGTATCAAAGAAAGTAAGAAACATCAGAATGACCATGGACTCCAAGCCATGGAGGAATGCCCAAGTGGACAAACTAGCAAGGTTAAGCTTTGTTACTATAAAATCTCTGCACCAAATCTTCTCCCATTTGGGATTTCCACACAAGGTCCAAGCTCCCATCTCCCTTGTTCTGTCCAAAGTCGATTACGCCAATAGCCTGTACACAAACCAATTTGAACGATCATGAAAAGACTACAACCGATTCAGAATTTGGCTGCCAGAATACTCTTGCATATTAAACTGCAAGACCATTTCTCCCCTGCCTTGAAAGTCTAGCATTGGCTACAAGTTGGCATAAGATCCACGTTCAAGCTGCTTTGTATCACCCACAAAGCGATAAATGGAATGGGACCACTCTTCTTCAGGAATAAAATCATCAAACACATTAAACAAAGGAACCTCTGCTCAAGAGTGGTGCCTCAACATCTCAAGATACAAGAAAAAAACATCGGTGGCACATCCTTCTCCGTTCAAGAAGCCAAATGGAACTCTTTACCCCCCAACATAAGATCCACAGACAACCACCTTATATTCAGAAAACTACTCAGAAATTGGCTCCTCCCCACATAAGCACCATATCCCTCTGTATATAAGTATGTATTTGTACTATAGATATATACCTATATCTGTGTATTGCTTTGTATAAACATGTAGAATAATTATGTTTAAAACATTTTTTTAAGTACAACACTTTTAATCCAGAGTTTATCAAATGCATCTTTAATCTAGATATACTTACTTCCTTTATGCATCCATATATCTTCCATTTACTTACATCTATATATTTATTACTTTCCTCCTAAAAAAGCATATTCAATGCACTACCCTATTAATCACTCCATACCTCTAACAATATCTTTGATCTACATATACCTACTTCCTTTATGCATCTATATACTTTCCATGTACTTATGGATCTATATATTTATTACTTCCTTCTAATTCAGCATATCCAATGCACTACCCTATTTCTCACCTTATGCCTCTCTCAATATTTCTACTACCTCAACTCTCTGACTCATCTCAAACCTCTTTCTACTACTCTTTCCAATGTACTACCCTTTTTCTCACCCTATACCTCGATCAATATATCTTCTACATCCACACCTTTTATTCATCCCAAACCCCATACCACTACTATGATCCCCAAAATAACCCTTTCTAGACTCTCGTCTACTCTAGCCTTCCTTGCATCATCTGACACCTGTTTTACTATACCTATCCCCCAAACCAAGCCTTTCTACACTCTTACCTCTGACTCTTCCACTTCACATCCCTTTTTACTCATCCCAAGCTTCCTCCTAAAAAAGTCCAAATCCTTCACTCTTCTATCCTTCCACTCCCCTTACAATCAAAATAACAGACTAACATGTCCACTTCTCAAATTTCATGTTTCATTATACTAATTCACCACTAATCGTATTTGGGCACCAGAATAGCTTGCTATTCACCAAAAAAGCACTGCAACACCTCATCAGGGGTAGCAAGTACCATATAAATGCGAACCTTTTTCCCTCTTCTATCCCTCCACTACCCTTCTCTATCCAAATTACTGAATGACATATCCACCACTCAAATTACTTTTATATTTCACTATACTAATTCAACACTAATCCTTTATTGGTTTGAAATAGCATGATGCGCGCCAAAAAAGCTCTTCAACACCCCATCAGGGGTAACAAGCGCTATGTAAATACAAACCTTTTTCCCTCTTCTATCCCTCCAATATCCTTCTCAATCCAAATAACTGAATAATATCCACCACTCAAATTACTTTCATATTTCACTATAGTAATTCACCACTAATCCTTTATGGGTTCCGGAATAGAGTGCTACTCGCAAAAAAGCGCTTCAACACTCCATTAGGGGTAACAAGCATTATATAAATGTAAACCTTTTTCACTCTTCTATCCCTCCGATATCCTTCTAAATCCAAATAAGTGACTAACCTATCCACCACTCAAATTACTTCCATATTTCACTATACTAATTCCACACTAATCCTTTATGGGTTAAGAAGTAGCGTGCTGCTCACCAAAAAAGCTTTTTGACACCTCGTCAGGTTTAGTAAGTGCTATATAAATGCAATTACAATACAATACAATACATTAAAAACAATTTTAAATATATATTAATTATAACCATCACACTAGATAAACCATTTTCTAAATAAGTCTTTAAAATCATTTATCAGAATTTCAATATAATACAATGTGTATTAATGATTCACTGTTTTTTTTTTATATTTCCACCAATATTTGCAGTCTGGATATGTGGGACGTCCCTGTGATGGTACAAGGGGGGGCCACGCTGGCGATCATGGTGTCATCATGACTATATATCGCAAATAAAAAAATCTATTTTGGATACATAACTTGTGTCACTAACACTTACATTTCGGAAATATGGTATCAGAGTACCTTGACCCTCACCCCTTATGTTTGCTTTCACAGAACATTTTTGCCCCAGGAACCATTCCTAATAAATAAAATGATGGTCCCAACTTTCTGTTCAGGTTGCGTCCAGCCAATCACAGCATTCCTGTTCGCTCAAGCATTCGCTGCTAATCGCTAAATCGCCCCAAAATATCTGTGGCCAAAGCTTTAGCTATAATTTTGTGTTAAATTTATCAAAAACTACTGAATGGATTTGCACCAAATAACAAAATGCCTAATCTGCATAACAACATCTAAGTTTCTGCCGAATTATTTCTAATTTCATCCAGCGGTTGGGGTTATAAATTCGACAATACGTTCCTTTGTAAATAAATATTACAAACACATTCCTATTTCTCACCCCTATTTCTCTGTTCCCACTGCACAGATCACCCCATACTTTCTATGACTCACATAACCTACTTTGACACTTTTTCTGGAAAATTTCATGCACATTGGTCAAACAACGCCAAAGTTATAGGCACTGGTGCATCAAAAATAATTCCTAAATTACTATTTACCACAGAAGGATAGAACAAATTAAAAAAAATCAAATTAAAACTAAACCAACCAATGAAATCCTACTATGAACTTCTTTAAACAATAAAACCAAACAGTTACATAATCAATATAAAAGGCTCACTAATTTAAATAAATAGTTAATTCAAAAATGACAAACGCTGCAAGATGATGAAACTCTGCTGGATTTTCTCACCAAACCATTACAGAAAAATATATACATTTCAACAGCTACCTAATCAAGTAAGTAAATCATATTTAAACACAAACAAAATTGTTATTAAATAATTAATAAAATAGTAACCAACTTCTAATTTGTTACTGCAACTTCCTAAAAGAAAAACCCAGGCCTGGAAACTGCAACAAACTGCCTGGAAATAACAACTATCAAAAAGATATAAGCAAGTAAGTATACATAACTAAATAAGAACATCCAACAGTGACTCCTCCGCTAAGGCGTAGGAGCGACGCCCCACTGCATTCTTAGCATTAGATAAAGGAAAGATAAAATGATCATAACACTAAGGGACTCATTATGATGTTGGGTGGACAGTTTGGAACCTCGCAACCACAGGATTAGTATGCGACACTCCATAGGGTGGTCATGAACATTCATTTTCAATGGATGCTTCTGCAGTAGGCAGAAAGGCCTGCAGCACAAGTTTCCATTAAAAAATGGATGTTTGTAAACATCCCTGCACTGTGTTGCAGGCACAATGCAGTGCTTGCCATACTGTGGAAGGATGCTTGAGGTCGCACAGCGGAGGGCCAGGGGGGCACCCAAAGTCATTTTCTTACAGTCTTTCCATGTTGGAAAGGCCAACATGGAAAGGCTTTTGCAAACCAACCAGTCAACAAAGGGAGAGACAGGGTTCAAGGGCACTCTTAGTCCCCAATCAGTAGATATATCAACAAAAGAAGAGTGTCCGTCAGTAAGGCGTAAGTCTGATCGCGATAGCACGTATAGAGGCCAGCTGTGGTTGGTCAGAAGACTGGACCAACTTTCAAGAAAAAATTCGTGATTTTTTCAGGAAACCCTCACTCACCCTAGTGGTGACATGCTTCATCATCGGGTCCACTCGGGAGATCGAGTACCTCCCGAGTGTGCTGCGACGCCAGGAGACTGCGGAGCAGGTTTTTGTGAGAGTGAAGAGTGAAAAAGGTGTAGTTAAAAATGTCAGCGGTTGTCCCAAAAAATCATTTATTCACTGGTCAACTTGACATATTAAAATTAAGAGCTATGTGCAGGGAAACTATCCAAAAGAAATACAGGTGTTTCCCTGTTAGGGGAAGGTCAACATGTTTCTGCCCTTTAAGTGTATGAGTTTACAGGGCTTTCGTCAGGACCAGTAAGCGGGTGTTACCTCAACAGGTATAGGCGCGCTAAGGCCTACCCTGCTGTAGGTAGTGAAAGTTAAAACAGTGGCACTATGTGTAAAAATAGGTGCGTGAAAATACAAACCAAAAGGCTTGGGGATTTACCTCTTTTGCGAGGAGCCCAGAAGTCTGCAGGTAGGTAAAAGACAGACAAACAAACAGAACACAAAACATAGAAAGAACAGGTAGTCGTTATTGATCATGTTTTGTTGCCATGCAACTTTAGGTGTGGCGTGATACGTGCTAACAGACCTATCAATGGCCGTGGCCGGGATGGATCACATTGTAGAATGGAGGTTGTGCCCATGAACCGAGGTGATGGGCCTCAACTAGAGCCAGAGTTGTGTGATCTGCCGCAACACAATTAGTGAGGTAATGTAAATGGAGGCTTGCAGTGCTAAGTCCATCCGTGTGGGAAGCCAGGCAGGCAGCCCATAATAGTAACATTACCTATGGTAAGAATACAGAGAGATGATCCCCGAGGTGTAGTGTAAAAGGCAGAGCTACGTAATGATAATGCGCAGCCCTGCTGGCCGTGAATTAGAGAGCTTAAGTAGGCACGCTCAATGAAAATATAGGTGGAACAGTCCTCACTTGTATTCAGTATGAACCACGCCCCATAGATTCAGAGGGGGGGTGGGAGCGACAATGGCACACCCTATCAAGGTAAAAAACAAACACACAAAGGAGAGTTCAAGGAGAGTAGGCAGAAACCCACACACAAACACTTAGCTTATTTAGATGTCAAGTCGATTGCACATACGCCCGCAACGCTCAGCACCCTCTCGGCACCTAGCTGTCCCCGCTGGATCTCGTGGATCACGAGCGAGGAGCAAGCCCGGCGCTAAGAGAGGGAGGCGTCGAGGCGTCGGCCAATCGAAAGCGTTGAATTCAAACGAGGCTTGGAGAGCAAGCCCCGCGTCGTCGCGTGTAAAGCGCTCGGGTACTGTGTACTGGAACGAGGCTTGGAATACACGTTTGGTGCGCATGCGCGCACAAGGGTAGAGTCTGAGTCAGATCGAGGCTTGGCACGCAAGCCTGCCACGGACCGGCTGACTGGTCCGTGAGCCTGGGGTCCGATGTAATTACGTGGGCAAAAGTCACGCATAAATGCATTATCATTGTGGTTGAGTGTGGGATCATAGAAAGTCTGGAGACAAGGCAATAATGGTGTTTGAATACCCACCATGGGGGATGATGTTATGATCCATCGTATTTATATACTGAGGGTTGCAGCAAGGGAGTATTTTCACCAGTATAGAGAGCAGACAAGGCGATAATGGTGTTTAATACCCACCATAGGTGATGTAGTTATGAGGGATAATGTTGTGATCCATAGTATTTACATACTGAGGGCTGCAGCAAGGGAGTAATTTCACCAGTAAAGAACATTAATTATGGGTGGTACCCTAATGTGGAAAAAAGGGACAATGTTACTGTTTCAGAACGCTAGCCCAAGGTATTTGGTCATTTAAACCTTGATTATGTGTATTGAGTCTATAGACCCAGCGCTGCTCTTTTTCAAACAGAATATTCTCTCTGTTCCTGGGGTTGTTGACCTGTTCTATTACTGTCCAGGTCATATCATTGGGAGTATGATTTGCCTGCAGAAAATGCTCACTGAGTTTGGTCGTTACTTTCTTGCAGCGAACATTACTGCGATGTTCGCCGATGCGTGTCTTAACTTTCCGGGTTGTCATGCCTACATATCTCTTGGCACATGGGCAAGTAATCAGATAAATAACATGAGTGGAATTGCAGTTGGTATGGGATATTTGCGTCCATATTTTGCCCGGTTCCAGATTTAACTGTTTAGTGTGGGTGGTTAAATGACAGACACTGCAGTCAGTACATGGAAAGTGTCCGGTAATGGGGGGTAAATGCCAAGGTTCAGTAACAGATCTGGTAAGTGCTGATGGACATGTTAAGGGCCTTGTATGCACCAGAGCATCCTTAAGACTCCTGCCCTTTTTGAAGGAAAACAATGTTTTTTCCCAATCACCTATGCTACTGGTGATAATTCTCCAATTCTTATTTATTGACTTTTTTACATTGTCTGAAAGTGTGCTATATGTGGTAACACAAGTTAATGGGACCTCAGTGTCAATTTTCTCATTCTCTTCCAGGAGGGCTTCCCGAGGTTGATTCCGGGCTCTCATCTGTCCTTTGTTGAGGATGCCTTGAGGGTAGCCTCTTTGTTTCAGTTTGACAGTTAGGTCCTTTGCCTGTGTCTTGTAGTCCGTAGTGCTACTGCAATTCCTTCTTAAGCGGAGATATTGCCCATAGGGCAAGTTCTCACGTAGTGGCCTTGGATGGAAGCTGCTGAATTGTAGAAGATTGTTCCTTGCCGTGGGTTTGTGATGGGTCACAGTAGTGAGAGCTGTTCCATCGATCCTTATCACCACGTCCAAGAAAACTATTGATTCTTGGCTGTAATTGTTGGTGAATTTAAGATAAGGGTCAAGAGTAAACCTCTCGGTAAAAATTGCGATTTTTACCGAATCACAAATAAATACCGAAAAAAATGATGCATAGCATTTTGCAATTCTTAATTTGCGATTCGGTAATTTTCGCAAATTAAGAAATGCAAAATGTATGAATGATGCATGTGGGGGCAAGTGAACAATTTTCCACAAACATTTAATTTGCCTTTGAAATAAAAACAAAGCTAGCACTAGCCTATGTTCCTGTCACAGAGGTAGCCATACACTATAATTACCTAGAAACCCCTTTCTACCACCCCTTTATACCAACCAAATAAAGAGAAACATAGCCCCCTCATGGACTATTTCAAAGATACTTTGGTTTGTAGACTGCATCTCTCAGGACACAGACACCAACCAAAATTTGAAATTCCATGGTGGAATGTCTATGACAGCACCTTGGTACAGAAAGCCAAAACAAACAACACAGTGGAAGTATGGCACAATGCCTTCCAATCCACATTAGGCATAACCCAACCTACACTGTACACATTTATAGAAGAATGACAAAAAGAGAAAAGCCACCAACAACTAAGAATGGAGCAATCTATTAGCCAAATTGTCCCTAAATTTAGCAAACAAACCAAAAATATGTATGATAATTCTACAATTTAAAGTAAAACTCTGCATAAATACCAAAGCAGTAGATTACTTAAAAATTATAGCCAGGAAGCTAAAATAAAATATATATATAAGCTCTGACAATTTCTTGACTACCATACCAAACTTTGGATTTTGCAAATAATAGATGTAATATTTAATTACATCAGTCAAAAAACATATTACAATTCCAATTGTAATAAAGACCTATAATAAAACTATATATAAATTATTTAAAATAAAATTGTATTGTCACCAACAAAGAACGTAAAAAATCAACTCAATCCATCTCATAGATAATATCAACATATAAACCAAACAATTCCACATAAAAATCGAATAATATTTACACACACATTATAAAATGACATTTCCCACCCAAATGAAAATTAAATAAAGAAAACTTAGGGGCCTATTAGGATGACGGGCGGACTTTGTCCGCCCGTCATACTAGCGGGGACTGGGACCGCCCGACATAAGGGCAGGGGTCCCGTGGGGGGTATTAGGTATCTCAGCACCATCCGCCACAATGCTAAAAATGCATTTCAGCATTTACATAAACAAAGCGGCAGGAACCGCGCGGTGCCTGACACTTTGTTTATATAAATGAAGGGTGTACCACAGGTACCTCCCCCTGTGCAACCCCCACCCCTCCTTCACTCTGGGGGCCCGCAGGGGGCCCCCAGAGTGAAGACCGCATGACTTTCCGTGGCGGCATTGCCGTCACGGAAAGGCATGTCTGAAAGCCCATGCTAATATGGCTGGCGGTGTCTAATAGACACCGCCACCATATTAAACATTTTCCGCCCCGGCCGCAAGGCGACCGGGGCGAAAAAGCGGCGGACGGTCTTTCCATCCGCCGCAGTCCCCCCACCATTCTAATATGGTGGGGGGAATTCTGGAGAGGATGTCGGGCGGATTGCCCCAGCCAGGCCGGCGGTGGCTACCGCCAGCCTGGCGGTGGCAATCCGCCCGACATCATAATGGGCCTTTACTGTTCTATAGCTGCATAACTTTCTCTATACCCACCTAATAAAACATTAGTAAGCCACCAAAAATGGAAAACTATTGCCCAAAGATACCAAAAAAAATGCAAGAATGAAACAAATTCAATAAAAATCTCTCGAAGCAATCCAAAGTATGTAGGAACCAAGAAGAACCCAAAAAAGTGTTAAAAAAATATAAACGCTCAAGGGAAACTGAAAAAAGGAAATCGAATTGAAAAACAATGGCTTAAGATAAACCAAAAGAGATTTGCTTAAATAAAAAAATGTAAACTCCCATTGTCCATAAGACTCATTAACAGACATAAACTTACAAAGTAAATAAAAAAATATCTTGAAAAACACAATACACTCCCAAAAATTAAAATACAGAACAGTTATCCATCAAAATATGTATTTCAAGTTTGGCGGTCCTCCTGCAGCACCGCTACGCCTGCGCTGGACGGAGGAATGCCAACCCTGTTGAATCCAGGGTGAGTGGGTGGTGCTGAGGTGGTCTCATGGCGGCGGCTATGTTAGGCTCATAGGAGAGCCTTAATAGCAGACCACAGCCATGACAATACCTGCAGCACTTTCCTGCACATTGTGGAATGCACCATTTCATGCATGTCACACTGTGCAGGAACAGGAGTGCAATTCCAGGGTGGCACAACATGTGCCCCCTGGAAAGGCCGCGCTACATTGCATGGGTTGCCATTACAACACGATTGTTACAACAACTGTGTTGTTACATCATATACCATTACAACGCAAGTCAGAACGACTTGCTGTAAGGGGGGGACTGAATTTTGGACTAGTATGATTTACTATTCCAACTCCAGTTGGTGCAACAGTAGGAAAGGTGTTGTATTTTAAATCCAACACCTTCCACCCCCTATAGCAAGTCGATGTTCCAACTTACATTGTAATGGTATGCAATGTAATAACAGTTGTTGAAATGACTTCATTGTAATGGCATGTGTTGTATTGCATGAATGGTAAACAATGTTTACCATGCCCCCCACATGCATCCCCAGGCCCAAAAGTAGCAGAGGACCCTGCTAGGGCCCTCTTAGTTTCATCTCCATCACCCTTTTCATTGCAGGCTCACTGCCATGAAATAGGTGGTGGAAATGCAACTGAGAATATGCTCAATGGTGCCCCAGCAGCACCACCAGCATATTCCTTCACTTCTCAGCTGAGCCACCGCAGCGTGATCCTGGATCATGGCGGACGCAGCGGTCCTGTGGTTGTTCGACAGCCACACTCAAAATATGGCTGGCGGACCCACAGTGGTGGTGTTGGTGGTCGGACCACCACTGGGAGTACGACCCTAACTCTAATATATCTAAATATACACAAAACTCACAATCAACACCTTAGCTACCTTCTAGACCCTACCCCTAACCTCCCCACCCTCCCAAGCCTTACAAAGTCCTTGAAAAAGGACTTCATCGTTCTGATGAACAGCAGCACCTTTCCGCAACATAGATCCTGGAAAATAGATTAAAAACAACAATAATAAATTACAGAATAGCAGGTAGTAGTACAGTGGCTTCTAAATTTAACTAAATAAAGACTTTCTCCTCATAGAAATGAATGGGAAATAGTGTAGAAATGTCTAACAAATGCACCAAGAAATGTTTAAAAATATTAAACATATGAAAGATGTCAAAAAATGATGTGATAAAATGCAGCAATAGTATAAATTATAAATTAAAAAATAGTACAATATATACAAATATTTAATCTAGAGATAAAAAAACATATGTTAAAATAATGTAGTAAATATGTATATAAAGCAAAACAAATGTTATAAAATTGTTAAATAATGGACAGGCAATTCAAAATTTCAACACAAATAGTATGTAAATATAATTCCCATGTTTTTTATTAATAATAAAAAATTAAAAGAAATATAATTAATTTTTCAGATGAAACATATACATTTAAAATTGTCAAAACATGCAATAAGTAAGCTTTGAAAACGGAAATAAAATGTGCCGTCCTTAGCACTAAAGAACGAAATCCCACAGTGACCAGAAATATAAAGCTACAGCACCGATCATCTGCTACCCTCAACCGGCTATTCACACTGTAACGATTACAGCCTGTGACGCCTGGCCTGAACTTCGTGCTACAGCAACAACCATCTACAATGCTCTACCTGCTCCTCCAGCCTCCTGCATCACAAACGTAACTCTTTGCACCAGACTTTCAAGGTACCTTTTCAGTGGTATAAGTTGGTCTCTTTATCTGACTCAAGCTCCATTGCAGTCAGTCTGCAACTTGTAACTTCCCCCTATCATGAGGTTTCATTGGTCCAGACACAAACACTTCCATTTTACCTGCTCACGTTTAAAGTTGACATCTTTTTAAACATAGACTTTTAACACACATTTGCTTGTGTGGCTTCATGAGATAGAGTACTCAGAAATGGTGGTGCTTATAGTTACACTTCTTCATAGGCACATTATCAAGCCTTAGAATATTCTTTACGAAGACTTAGTACACTGAGCAAAATGTTGATGTTTGTTGTAGTCGACTTGGTGACATCTCTGCGTGGATAGATTCAACAATTACAACAGGACCGGGACTCAGGCCCGGTACAAATGGGTGCAGTTTATTAGATACATGGCCCTATGCATCTGTTTAGACAGAGGATCATCTCAATGGATTGTCGAAGGTCACCCGATACCTGAATTCTAGCCCAGAACAATTAAAACACCATCCTGAAGAGGAAAGTGGCCTCTCCTACATCAAGGCTGGCTGCCAGATGACACACGCCGGCAGGTAAAAAGGGGGTTCGACCAATCTAAGGGCTTCTGGCAGACCCGCGCACCCTATGCTTTATGAGATAGGCAGCACTAGGTAGGAGTGCATTTATATGTATTCATATAATCTAATGCTAAGGCAGTATTGTTGAACTATTCATTCTGTTCACCATTCCTGTAATGCTAGTAACATTATTTTGTGCCAGTCTATTAAACACTGAAGCACATGTATTTTACACAAGAATACAGCTGCTTCGATGTTTACAATGCCAATATTCGTACTTCTTGTGTCTCACTTTGGGCATGCCCCGGATACTAATGAAAGAGTAGAATCAATTTCCACAATTTTCTTAGGGAAATTAGAGTATTTATGTTCTTAGGTTGCAGACATCGTCCGTTTCCCTGTCACTTTAGGGGCCCAGATGGCAAACTGTGAGCTAGCCAGGAATTAGATCAACATATTCTGATGGTATGCATTGACTCAGCCCCACATAATTTTCACACAAATATTGCCTAAACACACATCCTTACTGGGAAAGTAGGAACCATACAACCACTCCAGTCGAGCATGACTAGATGACCTTGATTAGCGCTCTGTGCTTTTAGGAGCAATTTTTACTTTTATAGTTGAATATCTCCGGATCTGCTAATTGCATTTTTTACATTCTGGTATCATTTTGTATATTATAATATACTCTAATGTTCTAAATTGGTTTGGAGTTTGTCTTGTGTAGTTTTTTCTCATTATTAATGTCAGTGTACTGCATAAATACTTAACTGACTGCTTTTGTGCCAGGCAACCTGAGGATCAAGCTCAGGTTAATTTAGTGACTTTTGTGCTTCACCCTAAGAAGGATTGTGGTTGTTGCCTAAGTAGGGATTCTACCCCTTAATGAATAATCCAATTTCTTACAGATGGAATATCTATAGGGAAGTTTCGAGACAGCAGAGTGGGAATCATTGTTCAAAGGATATGATAGATTACTGAAGCAGAGACATGAAGTGTCTCTAAAAGACCCTAGGAACATTTAGAACATTTGAGGACATTAATTGCCATGACTGAGGAAAGAGGAGAATAACAGCAGAAGTAAAAGTAAATGAAAAAGAAGTGTGTGGGTATTTAAGGTTCAATTAATTGGAAATACACGCGTATGGAAAACTATGAATGTAAGCAGTATGAGTGCCTGCCAAATAAAAGAAAAAATAGAACTTGAAAACAATGCTTACTTTTTACAAACAATTTTCCCACCTCCATCATTGCTGTTGATGACTATGGAGGCTCCATGAGGATGTCTCATAACTGTGTCTGCAGCACTCAAAGTACGTTGTAGATCCTCAATGAATCCAGAGTGCCTCTACAGCAGGTCGCTCAGCAGCATCTGTTCATCCTTCTAAGGTGCAGGTGCTGGATCAGACATGTGTTCAGACCACAGCACTCCAGGAGACCAGGAACATTGACACTAATGCTCTCTCTGGACTGATAACACCAATGTGATGCTACAGAGATGCTTCACAGAGTGTATCTAACAGCACAACACCTGAGAAGGAAAAACAATGATGATGGAGCTGCAACCTTAGGTAAAGTCTCTCATGCTTGCCATGTACAGTCAGTAAATGGGCTGAGCGGTTGCTGGGGAGCATCACAGTCTCTTACATGTACTTTCAGAATCAAGAGTTGAGGATAGCCTTTGTGATCTCCACTGGAGTCTGCCACGTTCTTTTCTTAGCGGACCATGGGTCTAGACTGCTAACCACCTACTGAGTATCAATGGTAGAAGCCATTTCGAAAGCAAAAATGCCCATCCACTAGCACAATCATTTCCTTAGCGGCTACATTGGTAGTCCACTTTAAACTACAAACAGTTGGTTAATAGATCAGCCTCAAACTTTATAGATGAGGACTGCTTTGGACCCCTACTTGGATTTTCTTCATTTAAGATGGTCGATAGATGAGCTTTGATGAGATTAGCGATGGGGTCATTTCAATGGGCGGCGATCACCTGGTAGAGTCAGATTACAAAACTGGATGCCACCTCCCTGACAGTTTTTGGTCAGTTCGCTGGCCTTAATATTTTTACGCAGTTATCTTTACTGCTGATAGTAACTCTCGTTATGTATCTTGTTCTCAGTACTTTAAAGTATACCAAATCAACTTGTGCTAGATATTGCAACAGATGTCATGTAAAGTGCTCTGTCACCCAGTAAGATCTTGCTCAGGCTTCATCTCACTTAAAAGCATGCATAGTTTTCCAACGAAGCCGGTGCTGTTTCCTATGCAGCAGGTGTTGTTTCCCATTTTCCATTTCCTAGTAGCCTTTGCTCAAAACTAATGATACCAATACTGAACACGCAGGAACGTCTAAATAAAAACATGTGTTACAAGAAAAATATATGGTGCCAGCATTTGGGCTATAAAGATGCAAGAGTGCTCCAAATTAAGGAAAATAGATTTTTTTAAGTGCCTCTTCTGCACTCTTCTGGGATCATCGATTCATGCAATGGTTCAAGAATGCACCATAACCTGTACAAAGATGTATTTAATCGGACACCTCTTATTTTCTGGATCACTAAATGTTTATGCCCTAAGGCAAAATAATTGGAAACATTTTGTGAACATGTATTGGGTAAAATATGATGCTGAATATGTTGCAGGTTTGTGAAGCTCTGTTGCGCCTCCAACGAGACTGGTGCACCTCAAAACTATGGGTCGCTAATACCCCAGTGACAAGCACATCTGGATTCCTCAACATCTTTAGAGCCCCATGCAGGTTTCCAATTTATTTTATGGCAGGCAATGGGTAACTGTTGCACAATGTCTTCTAAAGATTGCGACTGCCATTTTGTGTTTTGGAACATTGATACACACGCTTTCCACTATTAGGAATCGGCACACTACATGATTAATGTGGCTGCCCTTAGTTTTTGCAGTTGTCTGCAGTTTTTTCAGATATCCATTTATTTTTCTTATAATTTACCTGCGGATACTGAGCTCTCCTGTTATTTTATTGCGGGCGTCTTCATCTTTTGAAAGGAAAGTAATGGCCACTATGTTGTCTTAAATTAATGATTATCACACTATCTGAAATGATGCACTAACTGGAAAATGATGCAGCCCTGAATGTTTCTAGTTCTCTGCAGTCTTAGTGGATACATTTTATATTCCTGAGGGCGTTATTGTTACTTCATGAGTCAGCTCTTCCATGAAAAGCAGTGTGTGATATTAGAATTCTCTGTCCATATACTTAATTCCTTTCAATCTCCTCACTTAACAATCTTCCAGAGCAATCCGATATTAATTATATGCACTTTGCTTACCTGTTTCCTGAGTGCGTATCACTAGTTGATCAATTCTATTTTGTCTAAATGAAAAGAGCTAAAATAACCAAGACCATCAACAAATCTGCGTCATTCTCTTTTAAAATTTCCAGCCTGGTTCCCCTTCGGCATCCTCATCGGACATGGATAAACCTGTTGATAGTGATACTACGGTTGGTCATAAATCAACTCAGGACTGCTCAGCTCCCTCACAGGTTTATACTCGCCCCCAAAATCTCTATCTCCGCTGGAGCATTTGATGGAAGAATTATGGACTTTAAAACCTTTGGTGGTAGATAATAGTGCAGCATTACAGTGAATTGAGGAAATAGAGAATACTCCCGATAAAAGAATATGTAACATTGAGCAACACATTATTAATATTGAAGACTATTTTCCTGATGTCTCTCATTTGACTAGGATAATAAAATAACTTAAAACAACAACAGAATATTAGGAAAACAGAAATATGAGAAGCAACCTTCCACAGTGGAGGGGGCTGAGAGAGCAGATTATATTTCATTTCAACAAAGAACAATACTAAAGTGTGTTCACATAAGTAAAGACATCCCTTTAAGCGTACAAAGAGGTCACAGCCTGGGTCAAATTCTTCCTTGTGTAAATCTAAACCCAGAGGTATTATCATACTGTTTTTTGCAGTTCATGGATCAGATGAAGGTTCTTTCTGCAGCTATATTACAAAAATGTCTGCAGTGTTTAGATACATTCACTGTTCTCGAAGCCTTGAAAAACTTTATTCAACGGCATAGAGTTGAAAATGTGGATTTTCTTGCATCAGCCATTATATGATGTTTAAATGCCTCTAATTTCTCATTCTCTCCTGAAAGGTCATGTATTGGTCTTTACATGGTTACTTATTTTAATTATCAGATTTGTTGTTTCCTTTCTTCATTTTAGGTCACAATCATTTTTGACCTCATCAAAATTTGCTGTCTTGTCTTCATGTTACATACATTCCCACATGTTGTCCCCTAGTCTTTCCTGAGTCTCCCTTTTAAATTCTTTTTTTTTCTTTTTTTCTTGTCCTCATATTTGCCACCAGATAAAATGACTCCAGATGGAAACTCTCAACTCTGCCAACACAAAAACAACCTTACTGTGCGCCCTGGAATATTTGGTTATGTGTATGGCCTTCGAGAAATCTCCCAGAGGTGGGTTTTCTACTAGTCCAACTCCCCTACTCGATGTTTCTGTACCTTATCCTGGGGAGGACCAGACCGCAAACCCCTGGCTTAATCATTGGACGTTTAGTGTCTAACTGTCCGACCATTTAAGCAACGGTGCCCAGATTTTTTCCGCCTCCTCTCCACCACATTTAAGGTCTGTTTTACTAATGGCCATGATGTTCTTTAAGCATTCTACAAACCTAGGAGGGGTTGGGGATTTCCATTCTTTGCATACCTCTCTTCTGGCGATGGCAATCACAAAAAATATGAACTGGGTAATATTATCTGTCAAATCATATTCTTCCAACAAGCCCATCAAAATCAACCTGGGGCTACCTGTGATTGTTCTAACAAGTACCTCCTCCAAGAAGGTGCAGACTGCTAACCAATAATTTTTAATCTCACTACATTCTACAAAAATATGTATATCATCTGCCTCTGCCTGTTTACATCTAGGGCATACATGTAGTGTTCCAGAAATTTTTGAAAGCTTGAAGGGGGTCCAGTATACCCTGTATGCCGTAAAAAGATGATTTCGCCTAAGATTAGCGGGTTTTATTATTTTCTGAGAGATTGCAAAGGAATCCAGCCATACCTCTAGTTGTTTCTCAGAATCTTCTCCTATTATGTCTCCCCAGAGTTTCGAGATCTCTGCCTCTTGACTATCATTTGCCCTAATTAATGCGTTATACCACGCTGAGACCTCACCCTTCCAGCCTACTTGTCTGTTTGCCAGGTCTAAGAAGTCACAGTCTTCAATTTCTGACATCTAATTTTGGCTCCCCCACCATGATGATAGCTGATAATATTTAAACCTCGCTAGAGATCCTCCTGTTATATTAGATAAGGATACCCAATCCATTAGTTTTTGATTCACCAGGAGATCTCCCCATCGATTTAAACCCGCCTCCCTCAGGGGGAATGAGAGTCTGTCTGGTAAACATTCTGGTGTTCCGGGGGAGTCCCAAATTGGTGCCAAAAAATTATAGTAAGGAATCTTCCATATTTTACATGCTATTTGCCAGACTTTTAGGGCAGTTAGTAATATTTTGAGGCAGACTTTTTTGTAGAATTTTTGGGCGCCGAAATTAAACAAAAAAAATGTAAGGCCCTGAGGTAGGTCAGATAGAAGAGCTCGAAACAAACGACCATGTGACGATGCATCTAATTTATTGGCCAGGAGTCTACATTTTTTTAAGTGAAATGCATAACAATAATTTAACAAATCAGGGAGAGCCAGTTCTCCTATTTTTAACCCTCTCCTTAATTTCCTCCAGGCAATTCTTGGGGACTTAGATGCCCAAATAAATGAACTTATTTTCCCCTGAAGATTTAAGATGTCTTTATTGGGGACCCAAAGAATATAGAATCATACAGACCCATATCTCTTCTAAACTTAGACCTTAAAATATTCTCTGGAATTTTGCCCGAAAGAGTATCTAAAGTAATTAAAACTGTCATGCACCCTGACCAAAGGGGCTTCATTCCAGGACGACAGCTTAATGAGCTGACCTTTCAGGTTATAGGCGCAATAGATTATGCTTTATATAAGGGATTGCCACTCACCATCGTGGCAATTGATGCCGCGAAAGCTTTCGACCAAGTCAACTGGGTATTTCTGTGGGACACCCTAACAAGGTTCGGTTTTCCACCACCTTTTATTCAGGCTGTTAAAAACCTATATGGACATCCACGAGCTAAGGTTTTGGTTAACGAAGCCTTGTCAGACTGGTTCGAGATATCGAGAGGGACGAGGCACGGCTGCCCCCTGTCTCCTCTCCTCTTTGATTTGTATATTGAGCCTTTTGTTATGGTGATTAGATCTGACCCAACAATTTCTTCTTTTACAATTGGTGGGCTGGAACTTAAAACTGCTTTATACGCTGACGATCTGCTATTATATACCACAAACCCATTAGAAGCGATCCCAAAGTTATTCACTCTTGCAGAAGAATACGGAGCAGTCTCAGGATACGGCATCAACAAAAATAAAACAGATATAATGAGTTGGAATAGCCCTATTCCCATTCCTGATGTAAAGATTAAGATTAGATACTTGGGTATATATATATCACTAAAGATCTATTAGACTTACCTAAAGTGTCCTGGCAGGTCGTGGTGAAAGATATTACTAAACTCCTTCATAGATGGTCTAACCTTCCTCTCAGTATTTATGGAAGAGTTAACTTAATTAAAATGGTAGTACTACCAAAAGTGACTTTTTTATTCAACAGTATTCCGCTAACATTCCACAATAAAGACATCTTAAATCCCTTTTAAATTCTTAGGTGAATTGTTCATTTTTGTGCATTTATACTTAATTTTATATTGTCCTTTAAGTTTGTCTCAGTTGCCCACTGCTTCCGTGCCAACAACTTTGTTGCATATATTATCGGTGTCCTGATCTGCAAGTCTTCCATTTAGTTGTTCCATCATCTCCATACCTTATTTGGTGTATGTCTTCAACCTATCAATCAATCAATCAATCTGTATTCTGTTTTAAAAATCGATAAACCAAACAACCACCATATCATATTAACATAAATCAAAATAAAATGGTTCAAATCTAAAAAATCATTAAGAAGTAGGGTCCTTATTACGATGATGGTGGGACCGCCACATCCCGTCAGTGGTGGTCCCACTGCCACCAGAATGAGGATTCCTTCCTGTCACATTAGGATGGCGGCGGATGTACGGAGGTCAGAGACTGACCACCACGGATCTGACTGGCTCAAGGAGCCCGTGATACTGTCAGATGGATCTCGAATCCTCACAATGCGGATGGTGCCTGCCAGGCACCGCCGTAGGGATTATGATGTCCCTCTCTGCAGGCTTTTTCATGACGGTTTACCCGCCATGAAAAGACTGGCAGAGAGGGACATTGGGGGTCATAGTGGGCCCCCCTTTCCCCCTGGCTTTCAGCTGTGGGTTTTGGGGGGTATATATGGTGTCCCCCTACACATCCCTGCACCATGTGGCAGGCACCGCATGGTGCCTCCCACGTAGGGCAGGGATATGTGTAGTGTCCCCTTTTTGTACTGTAGCATGTGCTGCAGCCCGCAGCATCATTTATACAAAATATAAGCATTGTGACCACCGTGGTAGCTGTCGCATCCTAATGCCTATGGCAGGACTGCCAACAGCCTGTCGGGTGTTCCCATCTCTGATAGGATGGCGGTCCGACGAAAGTCCAAATACCATCATAATCAGGCACTTGGTTACATCAAAAATAAATTGATACATATATCATGAGTGCATAAAAGAAGGATGACATTTTCTAAGACTAAATACATATAAAACGCATTGCATGTAAATACAAAAATTACAACTACTAAAAAATTATCCTGTTTCCAAATGTGTCAAGCCTTTCCTTACATGTATGGCATTGATAAAAAAAAATTAGCAACAGCATTTCGTACAGTAACATCATTTAAATCCATCAGATACTGGAATGCCTCCCGATAATCAGACAACTTCTCTTTTAAACAATAATGGTTTTATGAATTGTTTCCTATAAACAAGATAATATTTGCTTAAACGTACTAAGTGCAATGTCAACTGAGTGGAACTTTGGTCACTGGGGCGTATCAAATTATTAAAACCCAGATGATGGATTATACCAAAACAGAATCCAGTTAGGAGAAATCTATGGTGCACATTGAAGACCCATCTAATATTAGGTTGAATCCCTAAGTACTTGTGGGTTGACAGGTAACTCACTAAGGTCATTTAAATATGGTCTTTCAAATGCCTTTCCTGTGCAGTCAACCGGTAGGAGAAATCTTTAAAACCACTTTTCGAGAACCATGCCATATTTTACAGAGTCTTTCCAAAGTTTCCCATCTGGATTATCATGTTCCTTTTAGATATCTCTAAAATGTGCTATCTAAGGGATTTTTAGTGCCTAATCAAACGCACTGCTGTTTAAACCAGTGCAAGTAGACACATTCAATCAATCAATCATAACACTTGTATAGCGCGCTACTCACCCGGAAGGGTCTCAAGGCGCTTGGAGGAGGGGGGCCGCTACTGCTCGAACAGCCAGGTCTTGAGTTGTCTCCTGAAGGCAAGGTGGGCCTGGGTCAGCTGAAGGTGGATGGGGAGGGAGTTCCATATCTTGGCCGCCAGGTAGGAGAAAGATCTGCCTCCGGCAGTGGCTCTTCGGATGCGTGGTAGGGCGGCGAGGGCGAGGCTAGCGGATCGTAGCTGGCGGGTGGGCGTGTGGAAGGTCAGGTGGTCGTTGAGGTACTAGGGGCCCAGGTTGTGGAGAGACTTGTGTGTGTGGGTGAGGAGCCTGAACGTGATCCTCTTGTTGACGGGGAGCCAGTGCAGGTTCCTCAGGTGGCCATGAGATGTGGCTGCGTCGAGGGATGTCTAGGATGAGTTCTGGATGCGCTGTAGTCTTTTCTGCAGCTTGGCTGTGGTTCCGGCGTAGAGGGTCTTTCCGTAGTCCAGCCGGCTAGTGACGAGGGCCTGGGTGACAATTTTCCTGGTTTTGATCGGGATCCATCAGAAGATCTTGCGGAGCATGCGGAGGGTGTGAAAGCATGAAGAGGAGACGGCGTTGACTTGTCTGGTCATCGAGAGGGAGGAGTCCAGGATGAAGCCCAGGTTGCATGCGTGGTTTGTCGGCTTGGGGGCGGTGCCCAGGGCTGGGGGCCACCAGGAGTCGTCCCAGGCGGTGGGTGATGGCCCAAGGATGAGGACTTCTGTCTTGTCTGAGTTCAGTTTCAAGCGGCTGTTCTTCATCCACTCGGCGATATCTTTCATCCCTTCGTGGAGGCTGGTTCTGGCGGTGTCGGGGTCTCTGGTGAGGGAGAGGATCAGCTGGGTGTCGTCGGCGTAGGAGATGATGTTGAGGTTGTGTTGGCGTGCGATGGCTGCAAGAGGTCTCATGTAGACGTTGAAGAGGGTGGGGCTGAGTGATGATCCTTGCAGGACCCTGCAGATGACTTCGGTGGCCTCGGAACGAAACGGGGGGAGTCGGACTCTCTGTGTTCTTCCAGCGAGGAACAAGAGGATCCACTTCAATGCCTTCTCTTGGATGCCGGTGTTGCTGAGGCGTTGGACTAGGGTGCAGTGGCAGACAGTGTCGAACGCGGTGGAGAGGTCCAGGAGGATGAATGCCCCTGTTTCCCCGTTGTCGAGAAGGGCTCGGATGTCATCGGTGGCTGCGATGAGGGCGGTCTCGGTGCTGTGGTTGGCTCTGAAATCGGACTGCGAGGGGTCGAGGGATCCATTTGTCTTGAGGAAGGCGGCAAGCTGTGGCAGTGTCGAAGGAGGTGTTAATGACGTCTCGGAGCTGGGGTGCGATGGTGGAGTCGGCCTTGTTGTAGACGTGGTGGGGGCAGGGGTCAGTCAGAGATCTGGAGTGGATGGTGTTCATCGTGCGGGCTGTGTCTTCGGTGCTCACTGTGGTCCAGGTGCGGAGGGTGGCAGTGGGGTGCGTTGGTTTGACGGTTGGTTGCGAGGATGGTGTGCCGAAGCTGTTGTGGATGTCGGCAATCTTGCGGTGGAAGAACGAGGTGAGGGAGTCGCAGAGATCTTGTGAGGGGGTGGTGTCGTTGTTGCCAGTGCTGGGGTTGGAGAACTCCTTGACGATGCTGAAGAGTTCTTGCTGTCGTGGGCGTTGTTGTCTAGTCGGTCCTTCAGTGATTTCTTCTTGGTGGTGTGGATGAGCTGGTGGTGCTTGCGGGTCGCGTGTTTGAGAGCGGTCATGTTGTCAGTGGTCCGGTCGAGGAGCCAGGCTTTCTCGAGGGTGCAGCAGGTCTTCTTGGAGTCCTTGAGTTCGTTGGTGAACTAGGGGGCCTTCTTGCTTCTCGGTTTGCTGGGAGGGTTCTTTAGTGGTGCGAGGTCATCGGCGCAGGCGGTCAGCCATTGGGTGAAGTTGCGGGCTGCTTCGTTGGGGTCCGGTGTGCTGGCAGGTGGGTTCTGGATGAGGGAGGAGGTGAGCTGGTCGGCGGTGATCTTGCTCCATCTTCTGTGGGGAACCTGTTGCGGGTGGTGGTGCGTGGTGGTTTTTCTGAAGCTGAAGTGGACGCAGCTGTGGTCGGTCAAGTGAAGTCCGGTGGAGTGGCTGAAGGTGATGTGCTTGCTGGATGAGAAGACGGGGTCAAGTGTGTGGCCGGCGTAGTGGGTGGGGGTGTTGACCAGTTGCTTGAGTCCGAGGTTGGCGAGGTTGTCCAGCAGGGTGACGGTGTTGCAGTCCTTGTTCTTCTCTAGGTGAAAGTTGAGGTCCCCTAGGAGGATGTAGTCGGCGGAGGGGAGGGCCTGCGGGCTGATGAAGTCCGTGATGTCTTCGCTGAATTGTGTGCGTGGTCCCGGTGGTCTGTAGATGAGGGTGCCTCTGAGGGTCGTCTTTGGGTCGGTGTGAATCTGGAAGTGAGGGTGTTCAGCGGCGGTGTAGGTGTCGTCGGCGTCGGTCGTGATGCGGATGGTGTTCTTGTGGACGATGGCGATGCCTCCTCCGGTCTGGTTGACGCAGTCCCTCCTGATGATCTTGTATCCATTCGGGATGGCGATGGCGATGTGGGGGGCTGAGGAGACGTTCATCCATGTTTCAGTGAGGAAGGCGACGTCTGGTGATGTTGTGTCGAGCAGGTTCCAGAGTTCGACGGCGTGTCTGTGGACAGAGCGGGTGTTGAGCAGGATGCACTTGAGGTTGCTGCTGGGGTTAGACTTGGCGGGCATGGTGCATGTTCGGAGGCAGGTGAACTTGCAGGTAGTGCAGGTGAAGGGTCCGTGGAAGCGTTTCGGGGCGGCCCGGCAGCAGGCGGGGTTCCGGCCGGCATTGAGTGCGTTGAGGGCGGCGGCGTCGTAGGTCTGTCGGCTCGTCATGCATCGTCGGTGGGGGCCAGGGGTCCTGGCGCTGGGCGCGGTCCAGTCGCGGACGGGCGCAGACTGGCTTTCCTTTGGCACGCCTTCGGCGCACAATCAGCGCGCCCGCTGCGCGTCCGCGCGGTCGCCATTTATGGCGAAGTGGGAGGGAGGGAGGAGCAGCTGGGAGGCGGGAGTATGCGCGCCGATCCTGGCCCTACCTCTTCTAGATTGGATGTCCGCTGTACAAAAGAATGTAAAGCCATCAACATCAAACTTGTCAACTAGACATGTTTTCTTGGAGACAGACTATCTGGGCTTTAATGACAAAATTAGACAAGTCCTTCATGTTCCATTTTTTGGCCATTCTTGCCATATTCCATGAAACTATTAATATTTCAGATGAACCTCCAACATAATTGGTTGTAATGATTTGTTCAGCTACAGCAGGGGCTTTATTGACGCAAATAGCTCCGTCCATGGAAAACTAGGGTTAATCTTATCTTAGTGGAGTTTGCCAGAATCCATTATCCTCTTTTCCTACCCTACATGGGAAAGCCAGTCCCTGTGGCTCTACAAAAAGTTACACGAAGCCTCAAATAGGAACTGTCCATGCTGAAGTCAAAGCATGACACAGTTTTCCAGGATATCAAGATCCACTAGCTGAGAGCTGAGTTTGCTGCATCATCCTGGCCCCATCATATATGAATGCCCCGGCTTTTGAGCATTCCTAAAACGTGCCTTTCTTTTGGTGTTCAGCTTGAATGGTGGGTTTGCTTTTCCTGCAGTAGCACTTTCTTGTTGCATTTCGTATAGACGTTTTTAATACTGTCTTTGTTAGTCATTAATTAGATTTTCTAGGCCAGGATAGGACATATTTGTCTGCGAGCCCAATAATTGTCATTCCGTACCTTCTTGACAATGCAATGCAATAACTAACAAAAACATAAAACCTAAATATGCACACAAAAAGTTGTTTGCAGTGTGAGTGAAATAAGACATTTATCTTGCTAGCTTTAGAACATGGGAATTTGACCAGCACTTAAAATATTCTCACAGGCCAGACGCCTTGACATTACTAAGTAAATAGATGAATAACAGATCTTTCAATTACGAAAAACAGGAACTGGTCTGAGGAAAAGTGGAATGGTCCATAGCATTTCTTCTTAGCACCACTACTCTACACACAGCATTACTAGCGCTAAACCTGTACTTTATGTTGTGAAATTATTTCTAGGTATTTTATTTTGTGTTATTTGTCTCATTCAATAAAAGTGGTGTAAAGTGCTGCCAAATATCACATTCCCACAGATTGACTAGGTACAGTTCTGTGGGCCATTCAGTTTTAAAAACTGTCAGTTTGAAGCTGTGAGTTGTGGGCAGTGTATGAATTCAAGCTAGTGTGGATATGAAAAGGACTTCTAGCATGGACAGAAATGTGACCAGCATGGTGAAGTAAAATAAGTTTTAATATTATTTCCTGTTAACACTTTTTAATCTCCATTCCATTATTTGCCGCAAATACATGTGGATAGATCACTAAACTATAGCAAAACAGGTTGTAGATATGTAAGCATCTATCTGGGCGGTTCACAGGCAAAATATTGAAAGAAATTATTGAGAGGCAAAAATGTAAGTTAAAAATATTTTTATGCAAAAATATTGAGTGCAAAAATATCGTTGACAAGAATATCGATTTTAAGGTAAGTAATATTGATGTTAAATATATCTATGTTGTTAATATCGATGTTACAAATATCTATGTTGTTAATTATTGTTAATAATATTGTTTTTTAATTATTTGTATGTATATTAGTAGATATTTTAATTGTATATGGTATAAGTTGTTTGTGTAATTATTGTTAATGTTTTTTAATACAGTTTTTCAATTTCTTGTTGTTTTTAAATTTAATGTATTAGTTTAATGTTATTTTTAGTACCATAGTGGGTTGTGGGGTTTATAAGAGTACAGGGTGGGAATTATATTAATTATTATTAATTAATGTTTAATGTGTAATTAATATTAATTACTTAATTGCTAATTAATTATTTTAATAGTGTAAGATATTTTTTTCATTTGATCATGTTTTAGGTGCAGGTTGTGGGGTTTGTAGGGATGTAGAGTAGGAAGTAATTTATTTATAATTAATAAATATTACATTTCAATGAATATTAATTATTTAAATAATTATTAATTATGTACATTAGGTGAATAATTTAATTTTGTATTCATCATCATCATCAACACAAATTTATTTCATTCAGAATGATCTGTAAAAGTACATGGAAAAAAGGTAAGTTAATATGCATAAAAAGATAAAAGCCATAAAAAAGATGTAAGCCTTCCATATATACAAATAAAAAATACAATAAAAATATTTCATACAATATATTTGGAGCGTTTGATCCATGAAGCTTACCAATATTTGGCCAAAACGAAAACTATTACTCTGTGTGTATCTGTGGATAAAATTGTCAATACCTCAAAGTAGTGTATAATATAAATGGGTTCTACCCCGAGCACACAAATCACTATTTACAGTCACAACAAAAAAATATATTTTTGTAATTCAAAATTATTGAGATAGTCTCTATACGTTGTTCCAAATTTTCATTTTCTTTATTCCAATATTCACAGTCCAGTCTGTTTCCAAGATACAGCTTGATGCAATGAAAAATTCAGTGCTGTTCTCCAAGATACAGCTTGATGCAAAGATAAATTCACTGAAAGCCAACATGTGTTTCATCTTGTGTTTTAGCACAAAAGAGACTTCTTCAGGGCTGATTTAATCTTCAGTATCTCTTGCTATTAAATCAAATTTGTCAATTCTTGAGATATCACCTTCTTTTGGTATATACAAAATGCCCCTTCTACCTTGCTACTCAAATCTTTGCAAGTGTGGGTGTTAGCAATGTCCTTGTGATATATATGCAAAAAATCAAATGTTCTACTGGCTTATGCGCACAGGAGTATGGTTTAGAATCAAGTGTGCGATACATCTCTGCTGATACAGTATTGCAAGGTAGTTGATCAGGACTATTCATCAATGGATTCCTCATACAGCAGAAGATGTTTAAAGTTAATAAATTCCTGGGTCAAAGTGCCCACCAGTTTAGTCACATCTTTTACCAAGATAGGCTCCCAGTAGGCAGTTTTTACCATACGCTTTGGAATTTTGCACAGCTTCTCAGGGTTAGATCAATAAACCCCCATCCCTAATTTCCTCAACAGGACTCTCAAGTTACTAAACCAAAGGATGGTGGTTACCTGAGACTGTTTCAGAATACCCATCAACACAAATCAGTAAGGGGCAAGCTCCTTAATAAACCACAGGTGATTCCAAAACATCAGGTACTTGTAATCCAATTTATAGGTCAGTTTTTTTGGGGCAGGTGTAGATGGATTGGGGTCAGAGGGGTACTAGTTGGTAAGTTAAAAAGCGATCTTATAAAACAGTGTTCTGTGGTGGTAAGACAATCCGTGTTCCCACTACCCCATAATATTAAAGCCTTAGGAGGCACATTGTGCCTCCTAAGGCTTTAATATTATAGATTTCAAGCGCTGGGGTCACTATACTGGACACCATATTTTTTATGATCTTACTTATGAGAGCTATCTGATAGATTAATGATAACTGTACCCTCAAAATATGGGGTGTGCAAAATAGGCTTGGCGTTAAACAAATGCCCAAATAATCAAAGAAAGAAGCTTGTTCTAAATTACTGATCCCTGCTTACATACATCTGTTGGATGGCTTTGCAATCCCTTTGGAAAATAATATACATTATGTTTTAGCCTCATTTAATTACAGCCCACACTCATTATGAAATCGATTAAAAGCTGTTGGAGGCCTTTTGGGGTCTTTGATATTGATGGCGTATTGTCCGCGAAGAGGAGTGCAGGCACTCTTCTCTCCCCAAATTTAGGGGCTTCTCACCCATCCCTATCAAGAAGTCCTACAACCCCATTGATGAAGAGTGTGACTAGGGTGGGCGCGAAGACCCTTCCCTGTCTCACTCCACGATTTTTCAAGAATGGCTCGGTTAGTTGCCTATCCTCCCCCACCAGACTTGGGCTTCAGTTACTGAGTGCAGGTGGACTAAATTATCAAGCGTGATTCAAGGGAGACCCATCTCTGCCACCACCCTCCATTGTTTGGCTCTGGGGACCAGATAAAAGGCTTTGTGCTGGTCCACAAAGTTGACATAAAACTTCTTCCCTTTAATGGCAACCTCTCTGCAATAAATGCATAAAACGTGGAATACCTGAGACAGGGTGCTAATATTGGTACAAAATCCAAGCCTGAAAATCATCCAAGATATTAGACTCTGAGATACAATCACGGATCCATGCCAGGAGTTGCTTTCAGAAGATTTTCGGCAAGGAATCGATTAGATTGATGGTCTATAGCTGGCTGGGTTTGCCCTATCACCTTTCTTGTAGATTGGAATAATTACATCTATATTCCAAGAGGGAGGGATTTCCATACCCGAGAGGATAGCATTAGTTAACCTATTAATAAAGGGGCCTAGCCTTTTGAATCCTCTCTGTATAGATCATTTGGAATTTGATTGGGGCCAGGGGCTCTAGCTGGGATACAAGAGCAAATGGCTACTTGGGTTCATTCAAGAGAAATGACTAGATCTTCAGCATTTCCCTGAGGGGCTTTCTCACTCGTTTCTATGTACCCCTCTTCCTAAAAATTACCTAGAGCGTATAGACACCCAAAATGAATTACCAACTCTTCTTTTTTTTATTCTTTATTGATTTTATTTAACCAAGAATATACAGCACATAAAGTCGTAAGAGTGCATCATTTTCCCTCCTGCACCCAACCCCAAGGATCATCCCACCCACCCCAACCTAGCTGGTCCTTTTAAAGGCAAGGAAAATAAAAAAGAAAAGGAAGAACAAAAAAAGAATAAATATATATATATTCGTATACTGGCAGAAAAAAAAGAGGGAAAAGAGAGAGAAAAGAAAGAAATAGAAAGAAAAAAGGAATTAAGAGAAGACACACTACCTAAAAATAAAACGTAGTTCTTCCCATGTTACAGCACAAATAGGACCATACACAATATACATATACTTTATCACGCGATCCCCTCAGCTTCGCTGTCTTCCGACCATCTAATCAAATCAGAGGGGTTCAGATGTCCATCCCCTTAGCTCTAGCTCTCTGCCCCCTTCTCGCATATATTGCAGTGTCTAGCCTGAAAAGCACCAAAAATCTCCCCAACCACAGGATCAAGCCAATGGGTGGCTAAGAAGCGTCAAAATGGGGGTTTGAGGACTTTCGGTGGCATACCGATGTGGTGGAATTGGTGACCGTGGATGCCCGCGCCCGACAGACTCTTCACGGAAGTTCGGATCAACAGGTAGGCAAATGCACTTGTTTTGCCTTGCGATCACCCCAGTAGTTGCCTCAGATCAAACAGTAGACAGATTCTAGCCATTTAGAACATCTTAGCTGATGTCCCCTCGGATTATCCCTAGAGTCTCGGATGGGTGGTGGAGTGAAGAACCTTACTCAGCCGCCATCTTGCCACCACTGCTGCATTAGAATTACCAACTCTTCTGACTGGACTCTAAACTCTAAAGCCAACTGTAGTCTGTCTGTTCAAGCAGTGGGCTGCTTTTCTCCAGAAGACCTTATAGTCTTTGGATGCCAGTGCCCTGTGTTGAGAGAACAATAGGGAGCGTTCCCATTTTTTCTTGGCGGACTCGAAAGCTTGTCTATATCTTGCTCTACACAGCACCACATCAGTGCGATCTTTGGATTTCACTGCAAGTAAGTGCTCGCCCTTTACTTTTCTACAACACTAGTTATACCAGTCTGACACAAGAGCTCGCCTTTCCCCTTCTTTTTCTCTGAGGAATTTCTTCTCTTTTTTTTGGTTGGACCAGAGTATCCATAATTTGACTATAGAGTAACTCATGCTGTTTACCCAGCATCACTATTAATTCTAGTTTAGGGAGTTTGGACAGCACTTCCACCTCTGCACAAACTCTGTGTTTAACTATTTCCCAGACCCCCTGTTTTCCCCCACCCAGTCCTATCTGATCATTTCAAATTATTTGTAACAGACAGCTTACCCAGGTCAGTCCAACCCCTAGTGTCGGGTTCACTCTCTCCCTGATTTATTATGGAGAGAATCAGGGCGTTATGGATATTTTAGCAACTGACATATCAGATACTGTGGGCCATTGGCTAAGATCAACCAAACAATAGTCGATTCTACCAGCTTAGCCAGGTTTGTTAAAAGTCAGTTCACCATTCGGGTCGGATTTTGTCCTACCATTTGTGGCCATCAAGTCATGTTGCAATATGAGGGCCAGCACCTGGCCTCCTCTCTTGGACCATCTAACCGATGGAAGATCTAAGTGCAGGATTTGCCAAAGGTTATCCCACTCCTCTGTCAAGTATAAGGGGGCAAATGCGAGCGGTTCAAACGTACAATTAAAATCCCCAATTACCAGTAAAGGGGCGTTTCCAGTACCTTCAGACAAGGCATTATCTAAAATGCAGATAGTGTTCTAATTTTTAGACCAGTGGATAGTGCCAGATCAATAGCTGAAATATCCTAGGAGGCAACAGGAACTAACTTGACTGGTGACCTGAGTGCAATATTCACCCAGATTACTAGACCTCCCTAAGGTCTCCCAATCTCTTTCCTTGTTGCATTAATGCCATAAAATGAGTACCCACATCTGTGGGGAGTAAGCAGACTCCATGTTTCCTGGAATGGGAATCCACAAAGTTCACCCTATTTGGGTCAAATAGCAAATTAGGAACCGTGTGATTTTCCATTCCAGGGCCCTTAGCTGCAGATGGGGTACATCACTATGGGTATAATTAGGCCTGTGCTCAGTGGTTTCAACCCTTTCCTCATTTATGGTGGGAATAACAACATCCTCCCCCATTAAGATGGGACCAGTTCAAAATTGTCACATGTAAGCAACCCAGACAAAAAGGGATAACTCAACTGAGGATTTGCCACAGTAGAAGTAATGGTCATTTGGTTATCATCCTGGGACAGCAATTCTCCTTCTTGTAGTCATCCCTTGCTACCTGCTACACCCCAGGTTCCCAGGCACCCCCTCATCGGGTCAAACCCCAATGCACCCATGGCCTGCACCCACAGGAAGTCTATATTTAATGGAAATGGAGGTATTATCTACTGGGATGGTAGATGAATCGATTGCCATCAGACCGTCTACTAGGGCTCCATAAAAGAAGCTAACTTTAACTACATCTTTTAAAATCCCTGGGAATGTTAGTCTTTACACTTTCTTAATATCTTCTCTTATGATAGAATAACAGTGCTGAGTTTCCCTGAGCCAGTAGACTACCTAAACCTTGAGAGAGTCTGGGTCCTTGCATCTGTCCCTGGGGATTTTAGGTACCTCCACTAGGTATTTTACCGCGTTTTCTTCCTGAGCATAAATACTGGTGTAGAAATCATCCTTCACCACCCCTATTTCAACTCATCGCATAATGCTTGACATAAGGGGAGCACCTCATCTAGTATCACCTCTCCTCTTTCGGGCTCTCTGCCCTTCCTCCTAACCTGGGAATTTCCTCGATGAGCTACCTGCTTGTCTCCATGCCCATTATAGCAGAAATTACCTCTTAGACAATTCGGAAGAGTGTGGTTTAAGTGCTGGGGAGCACAGTGGGGTGTGTGGGTAATGGCAGGGACTATATCAGGATCATGCCTCCTTGCAGGCCCAGGGTGAATAATAGTGGGAGCCTTGTGGACCTTTGCTTATACTTCTAAATGGGTCCCCGTTAAGCTGACCTTTCCACTGTTCACCCTCCCCTCTAAATCAACAACCATCTTTATCAGAGAAGCATACTCTCCCATAAGGAACTCAATAGTAACCTTAAGGCTTTGCAATAAAGAAGTGTTTTTGTTACTATTATCGCTAGGGCCAATATAAACTCACTCCTTACTCCAATTGCCTCCTCTGCAAGGGCCTCGTATCTATTGTGGCATTCAACTTGGACTACCTGCACTTCTACGGGAATGTCCAAGTGCTCACCACAGACCAATGGAGGTTCAGGTTCTGTTTCAGGGGTCCTGCATCCTGACCCTTTCCCACTCTTCTGATGCTTTCTGAACATCTGCGGCATTCGCTTGGCAGCCATCTTGGTGGGGGGAGAGACAGGAGAGAGTTCCAACAGACCTAAGGAAGAGGTATTGGAATTGTTAGAATTAGCAGATTGAGGGGAGGCAGGGTTATTGTTCTGTGCAGAAGTTCCTGGCATTCCATAAGTAAAGTCTCAATCCTATTAATCTCATTGGCGCAAGTAACACCTGTGTCGTTTTTTGGGGGACGGACCATGCCTGGGGTTTTGTCCCAGACTTTCCTTTTACCCATGGCTCAGCAAACTCCCCTGGCGCTCCACTGGTACGGCTTAAGCAAACACACATGGGGTATACATAGAATTATCCAGAATTTAAACTAGTTCAAGTAAGCAGTTCAGTATTTACTCCTTCTCATGTACACAATCTCCCCACCAGTTCTAGATAGTAGCAGTTAGTTAAAAAGAGGGTAAAGGAAAACAAGAGACAGGCAGTCCATCTACGGTTGTAACAAAATTTAGAAAGTTTCCGTCTACTGGGTTGCCGGAGCAGAAAGCGGGAATCTGGATCCACATCCAGGGGGTTGGGCCCCGTGCCTACTCCTGTCACCAAAGGGCGCAGGACGGGTCAGCCCTTGCCCGAGCATCCCCCATGCTGCGAGACTCCTGTCGTGGATTTGTGGCATTCTTGCGCCGGAAGCAGCATTGCGGCCCCTCTCCTCAGGCTGATAACAATCTGGGAGTGTAGTCTCCCTCAGGGTAGGTGTAGCAGCTGGGTCCAACGATGCGGGACTCCTGCCGTGGATTGTGGCGCTCCTGCGCCAGAAGCAGTGTTGCTGCTCCTCCACTCAGGCCGATAACAATCTGGGAGTGATTTGTTATTTATATTTTTGGTGTGGGTTCTTCTTTCTGTAGGCATAAAGAGTGAGAAGGAAACTAATTATACTAAATAGTAATTAATGTTAATTATTAATAATTATTTAATTGATAATTGAATACATAAATTGTGTGTTCACAATATTTTTTAAGTAATATATCATGTGTTGGAAGTTAGTTAAATACATTTAATTTATGATTTGTTAATTGGTAATTAATTTTTAATTGATACTTAAATAAGTAAATGATGTAAATAAGATAATTTTCAATTACATATTAGGTGAATGTTGTTACATTTGTAAGGAAAATGGGTGAGAATTTAATACAATATAATTATATTATTATTATTTAATTGTTTAATTGATAATTAGTTATGTAGAATTGGTAATTATTATCATTTTTAAGATATATTTTAGGTGTGTGTTGATGAGGTTGGAAAGATATAGGGTAAGGAGTTATTTTTGTTATAGTAAATGTAAAAATACTTATTCCTTTTTTAGAAAATGTGTTATTTATCTTATATAATAACCCCTCAGCTGCTAGGTCAATTCCCCCTTGTGCTAAGCCTGTTTTAGGCTATTCGGGCTAGTTCATGATTAGACCCCTGTAACTTTTTGTTCACATAAGCTATCCATGCCAAGTTTGCGTCCATTTCGTCCAACGTCCTGAGGATTGTAAAGGTTCCCAGGATTTGTGGATTCCTCTGGAGGAGACCCAGAAATTAGCCAAAACAAAGCAATTTTGTTTTTGGGGGATGGGGAAAAAGTGATGCAGAAGAAAGTATCATTTATTTTCCAGCGAATGGTATCAACAAAGAGTTTTTGGTTCTGAAATCACCATCATCTCAACTTTCAGGTAACAGGCAGATATATGTCAGAAAACAACATTTTCTACACAATTTGGCATTTTACTGAGACATAACCTATTTTTACTATTGTTTTTGCTTTCAACCTCATTCCAGTTAGTAGTAGAAATGGGTGTTAAAGCAATAATGGATTCCAGAAAGCTATACATTTCAGAAAAGTAGAGAAAATTCGTAATTTAGCAAATGGTCATTTGTGTAGATCATTTAAGGTTTTCCTATAGAAACGAACAGTTTAATTAAGAAAATATTGAAATTGAATTGAAAAAAACTCAAAGGTAAAGGTGTTTACGGTAAACCTGCAATATTTGTGTCACGGTTACCAGAAGTGGACTTAAAAAGCTGTCTTTCACTAAAGGCGAAAGAGTTTTCCTGACATTCCTATTGGGTGACGGTTGTACTGCTTCAAGCAATCTCTGGAAACGGTTGTGATCTAAGCAGTTACAATGACTTTTACATCACTTATTAATTATTATTGTTCTTCATATAATATGTTTTCCCCCTGTTAATTTGAGAAAGGTTATCATTATAGTACCTTTTTGCGCAGATCAGGGCTTTGGACAGTTGTAAAAGGGTGTACTAAAACATATAACGCCCAAAAGTCTAATCTTAATTTATGTAAAAAAAAAGATTTTTCTAGAATCAATGTTTTGGTTAATGCCTTTCACTCTTATTTAATGAGACAGTGGAAATGTTATTGTTGGGATACTGAACAATCAGAGTTTACTATATACAACACACACAGGCACACACTTTTAAAAGCAGCGTGTTATGCAGTGCTGCCGCCTCCCACATCTCATGGGAGGGTTACCATGGCAGATAGGCCTCTGGCAATGTCACTAATGTTGGGAAGATATGAGTTCCTTAGACTGGTTGCAAGAAATTACTATAAAAAAATGACCAGTAACATGAACTGGCAATGCATCTGTTTGAAATGGGGTCCCTAAGCTAAGTACAGTGATGGTATTGAAGATACCGGACTCCATTAATTCAAACCACCTTATGTTTACAATATCAACTTTCATTTTAACTTCTACTTCAAATAATGGCACTAGGTCTCACACTCCAGAAAACAAAACGGAATGCGGTGTGCCCTCCCACCATGGTATCTACAGCGATGCCTCCTACAGGAGGTGCATTAAGTGTGCAATCCACCACCAGTATGCAATGCCACTTGCTTATGCGGTATCTGCTCAGGACCATACATTTTAAATAAAATATACGTTTGATAAGCCAGTGCAGGAACTATCTATATTCACTATGGTGACAAGAAATACCATAAGGGTATCTACAAAGCTGCACAAAGCTGCCAGATCACTGAAAACCATAAACTACTCACATCTCTTCATCCACCTTACTTCTAAGCGCTGTGTTCCATAACATGATAACTGCATTTCAGTGGTCATCACACAGCACAAAGATTCAAACAAAGACAACACCTTTCTAACCACACATCATGTAGTTCGAAGGCAAGAGCTTCAGTGGCCCACACAGTGGTAAGTAAGAGCTATAAAAATACTGCAATACCCCTAGGAATTTTATCAGCACAGGCTTCAAAATGAAGATGTTTGTGGTCACAGAGGGCCCTACGAGGCAGCAGTCAGATCGCCTCGTGCACCGAGGGTGGGCTGGCCCACTCCTTATGCTTAACACGTTTAACCCACGTTACCCTCCCCCTACCCAACACCCCTCTCTTTGACCCCTTGCAGCACTGCCCACGACCCAGTCCTGATGAAGATCCTATAGTTATCTGGATCGAAATGCCGTCGACCTTTCAGCGCGAATATTGGCGCGAAATACGAAGCGGTTGAACATTTGAGTACCTGTAAAATGAATTTCGAATCCATCTGGAACCGCCGTATGCTCAAGAATACACTGTATATTTATTCACCAGTCACCTTGCGCCACTCACGCTGTTGCACATTGTCACCTGCGTTGCTATTTTGGTTTTCACTGTCACACCTAGAGCACCTCGTACAATTTGGGTTGTTTCTCCAATTGTTGTCATTTATATACTGCAGTGCTGCAATAACTGTTAATTATAATTTTTTTCCTTTTTCAAAAAAATCTTTTATACATAAAATGATGCTTTTAGCACCTGTTAGAATTACATAGAGACTCCTTGTTTTCCTTTCTGATAATGTATTTGCATATCTTCATTAATTGTCTTTAACTAATACCAGTTGGGACATTGTTATTTTTATACTAACCTGTTTAACAGCACAGCTGAACCACTCACAGAAAATGGTGGAGGGCAGAGATGTAGTGTGGAGTAGAATGAAATGTGGTAATATGTACCAACACAAAGGGATGCACAAAATAACCCTCGCTTCCCATCAAATGATGGCCACTTGTGTCGGAACCCCTGCTCCCACAAATACCCACTGCCTGTTGCACCCTCGCTGCCTAGCAGCGGATGTAAACAAGAAATATCAGAGGTCCGAAGTGCTGTCACAGGGAGGGCCAAGAAAACCTCTCTCCCTGCTGACTGGGCATCTGAGCAAACTATAAACACCACAGGGAGAGAAAGGGTCAAAGTGATATTTAAAGACCTGCCCAGGTTTACATCCCCTAACAACTCAATTGTAATAACACAAAGAACCGGGGGTCTCGAGAAAGCCATTCAATTAGCTCGCTGGCTTCGACTCCTTACTAAGTGAGTCAGGACATCAGTTGCCTATAAGTTGTAAATGTCGTGTATATATGAGGGAGTTTGATTGTTTACTGGGACCAACCCCCAATGTGGTTTATAAATACGCCCAACCTGATCCGTTCGTTGCCTCCCCCTTGACTCAGGATTCGTCAAGAGGCAATGACGGACAGGTGGGTATTAGGTTTGGAATTTTCCATTGTTTGTGATGGTCAGAATGGGATAGCTTTTGGCAACTTGGAGTGGAGTGGTGTGGCTCACTGGTTAGAGGTGGCAGACCCGAAAGCAGAGAACGGCCCGGGACCAGGGTTCAATTCCCGACTCGGCAGGGTCATGGACCAGGAACAGCGGACTCAATAATTCTCGCTTCGGTGCCTACTCTAACCAGGGATCACACTCGGCAACTCTGGGCATTAGCTTGCCTCATCTCTGCAACGGCCCCCCACATTCGCCGGGGATGCCTGGTTTTACCTTGGAGATACCCAGTAGGGACCATCTCACAAGGATAGCCAGGACGGGTTCCCCAGCGGTCTACAGCGCCACGACGCCTCAGGGCAGCAGTGCGCTTTACAAGACCACATACATACATACATACAAACTTGACGTGTCACTTTTATAACCTCTACTTAGTTCGATGTAGGGCGAACACTGTATTTTTCTAAATATTGAATAATCTTGAGGAAGCCCCTCTTTGTTAGTTTTCTGAGATCTTTTTGAGGCACATAGTTCCCTGCAAATGTTTGCCTTTTCCTAGTGATAAAGTCATGATATGTGTAGATTCTGACAGTGAAAACAGTATCCAAACGGAGTTGTTATAGGCTGTGTACCCATTAGCTGTGGTTTACTGGTTGTACATACTGTGAGCTGGTGATTGTCAGGAATTTCTGAGAGCCGGGATTGGGTTCTCTGAGAAGCAGCGTTGTCTTTGAAAAGTTAAAGATTGATGGGGCTGCTAGTATAGTATGTGAAGGTTTAAGTAGCCCTTGTGTTTCTTTCTTTACTCTATGTTTTCCCTTTCTTTGCTTTCACAGAGCGGGGCCTCCATTCCCTGAGCTTGGTCCAGCTGAGATGAGGTCCAGTCCCCGGTCAAGCTGGGTGAGCATTAAGAAAACTATTTTTCGTATTTACATAGACTTAGGAGAGGAGCAGAGTAGAGTAAAGAGCGCACTGACAGTAACTTGTAATTTTACTTTTTTGTTTTTTAGCTGATAGCTACATTCCTTGATGTGGAGGATTAGTAGAAGCAGGTTGTAACGTCTTCCTGTATGTTTATTTATATTCTGTTTTATATATACATTTTTCACTTTTTCACAGTAGCAAACGTTACAGAGAAGACACCCTGAAGAAAGCCATGGGATTTGTTTCCCTACTGGCTGAAACATGTTGGCCCGTCCGCATTTATTTGTTGAAACTGCTGTTTTGCACTGTTCTTGTTTTTAATTAGGGGTTGAGCTGACATTCCAATAAAAAGTTTTTCTCTGCTTCTCACCCTATTTTATTCACCACTTCTTTGTTTTTGCACTGCACGTATTCTCATATGATCTATCACTTATGGTCAGAAAGTGACTGTGGGTTTGATCCATTCCAGCCTAGTACTCTGGGTATGGTAATCAGTCTCAATGATCAAGAGACAGACCATCCCGGTAGATGGATGACCAAGTGAGAAGATTGATCATCACAATATATTGATGGGAATCCATTTAGCTGCATGTGGATCTCACTTGTAATCACTTGTCTTTACGCTTTTCTCCACTATTGTTTCCTGTCTGTCCTTAGGCCTATGGGCAACTGATGTCCTGACTCACTTAGTAAGAAGTCGAAGCCAGCGAGCTAATTGAACGGCTTTCTCGAGACCCCCGGTTCTTTGTGTTATTACATCTGAGCAAGCTGGCATTGAGTATCAGGCCCTGCTCAGTACCTTGAATTTTCACAGCACATATTGAAACTCCCATGACTTGTGATACTCTGGGAATATTCACTTGTTTTCTAAGTTAAAGGTATTGTGTACGATATTCCACGATTAAGGTTTGTTATGGTAGTAAATAGCTACACCAAATGTATTCCTGTTGTTTATTTGTATTTCGCACACACAAACTCAAGGTCCGCATAATCCCGATTGACAATTTTACGTTTTCTGTGCGAAAGTTGGATTCGAATTTAAATTGCATTAATGTTATATACTTGCATTACTGTCAGTTCTACCAGTAAAACCAGCGACAACTTGTGTACTTCCACTTGCTACCACAAAGCACCTGCAAAGAAATTCAGCTACGGTTGCGGTCCCCTCAGCAAAACGGCGAGCCTGTGGTCGTGTCTCAGGGACATCCGAGAACAAAAGTACACTTTAAGTTGTTTGTTGGTGGATTGATTTTTTATAGTGTGAGCCTGTTGCTTTCATTCATTGATTACTCCATTTGGCAGCAACTTTAAGGCCCCAGTGACCTCAGACATTATATTATGGCAAATACGTTTAGAATCTAGGGGCATATTATCAAGCCTGTGCGCTAAAATTATCGCCACTTTATCGGCCGAAAACGGCCGATAAAGCGGCGATAATGGGCTTGATAATATGCTCTATGGAATTCCAATCGAAGCACATGTTAGATGTGAAGACATCTAACATGGGCTTCGATTTGAATTCCACAGAGCATATTATCAAGCCCATTATCGCCGCTTTATCGGCCGTTTTCGGCCGATAAAGCGGCGATAATTTTAGCGCACAGGCTTGATAATATGCCCCCTAGTTTTTCCTGATCTGATAATAGTGGAATGCGTTAGCTCAAGGGCTGGGGAGAAGACAGGTCGAGTGATAACTTGTTTGGCCTAGGCCTCGAATTTGGCAGTGTACTACTACATGTGAGCGTAGTTCATCAATCTGAAAATTCAAATCTATGTAATGTGAATGTATGTAATGACAATATGTAAAAACCAACACACCAGTGTGCTGTCTAGTAGTTTCCCAATTTGGGGGCAGATTTATGATGCCCTTGCGCTGCAATTGCGTCACTTTATTTGACGCAACTGCGGCGCAAACAATGCGCCTTATTTACAACGTGACGCATCTAGGAGATGCGTCACGTTGTAAAGCCCTGCGCCATAAGGAGGCGTTCCTGCGCAGGAACGCCTCCTGAAAGTGGCTGAGTCAAATCTATGAGATTTCACTCTGTCACTTTCAGGCCAATGCTGCATCAAAAGCCTGTGCCTGCTTGAGCAGGCGTAGGTCTTGATGCAGCATTGTGCAGATGGGGCACCCCCGAGCCTTGCTGGAGCTGCGTCGCGCTTGTGACGCAACTCCAGCAATGCACCACATTTCCGGCACAGATGCGTCACGCATCTGTGCCGTTTTTGCACCATGGTGCGCTGCATTATAAATGCGGCCCACCATGGGTGGCGGAGCTGTGGCGCACTGTGGCGCATGTTAACTGGCGCATCCCTGGGGATGCGCCAGTTAACATAAATCTGCCCCTAAATATTTCCAAGCCCCGCACCCCATCACAATTTGATTTCTGCAATCCGGTCTCAACCGGACCCCACATAGACAGCATTGTTCGATTTTTAGCCTAACATGATAAAGGTGTTCCTGTTCCAATGAAAACATGTTCTGGCAGATGCATCAAAGTAATGTTTTGCGAGTCCTTAATAGCGAATTTTAAGGAATCGCTATTAAAGACTCTCAAAACGGGATGCATGTAGGAATCGCAATGTTATTAGCGATTCCTTAAGATTCCTTATTAGCGATTCGGTAATAGCTAATCGCTAATAAGGAATGGCTTCCCCATTCATTCCTATGGGCCTAAAGGCCCATAGGAATGAATGGGAAACCCATTCCTTATTAGCGATTAGCTATTACCGAATCGCTAATGTTCCGCTATTTCAAGGGTGCCAGGGTGTCCAAAGGACACCCTGTTGCACCCCTGAAATGGACCTGTGCACAAATGTTACACACACACATGCCCTAAGGGCATGTGTGCGCGCAACATGTAACTTTGAAAAATGCACAAAAGTGCATTTTTCAAAGTTTTAGCAAATTACCACGAAGTTCAACTTCATGGTAATTTGCTCCCCCTATTAGCGAAATCGCTATTTTTTTGGGTTTCATGCATTGCATTTAAGGAATCTCATTTTGGGATTCCTTAAATGCAAGAGCAATTTAAGGAATCTCTATTTAGAGATTCCTTAAATTGCGATTTCTGCATTTGGGATGATGCATCCCAAATGCAAAAATACCGGGAGCAAACGGGCAGATTCTGAGAATCTGCCCGTTTGCTCCCGGTATTTTCTTTGATGCATCTGCCTGAATGTCTGTTAACTGCTGCACAGCTGATTGGCGCCAAGTACACACTGACAAAAAAGGTAGCTGCAACACGTATATTGTAAGAAAAAATTATCTGCCGAAATGATTACCACTTTGCAGCACATAGCTTGATCTACACAGTGGCATTTTGCCTAATACAGGTGTAGTAGAAACCTAATCTATTTAATCAACAAAAATAAAACTTTATACAGTGATGCCAAACACATCCCTGCCGTTTCTAAACTGTGAATAATACAATACTACTGATAAGTTTAAGACTTATTCAATGTATTGACCTTGTAACGATGGAAGGCTGAGCCTGTGCTGCAAAAATAAGAACTTTTGAGCTTAGAAGCGTTTTTGAGCAGTGAGCACTTAACTGACTGAGCAATCCTGATGCTATTAAGGGAGTAGTCAATGAATGGCACTCTGGGTTTACTTTTTAGAGTGTACACAAGAGTTGCTCGCTCAACTATCAGTCTATTTAGTACCCACAGAGGAGGGGTAGGTGGGACGAGTCCAGTCTTAGTGCAGGTGATCCCCTAGAGATGAACACTTTTGGGAGGGTTGGAAGATTTTCAGAGAGGGTGACCCAAACGATGTGGATGGGAAAGATCTGGCATTTGGAGTGGAAGGGGGGCATTCGAGGGTGAGTTACACCTTCTAAATAAGTGAGTCTGGGTCTTGCATATCAGTGAACTAATGCATTCATTCACAGACTTGAGTACTGAGAAGGCCTAGGGGGTTAAGGTGTTACTACCCTGCCCCCTTTTCTTGATTTTTAATGTTTTTTTTTACCTTGATGGCACCCAATTAGATCTCAGGTACGAGATCGTGAGGGTTCGCAGATCCTCCACGACCATATTTGTATATCTGAGAAATGTTTATATTTCTCAGAATCTACTGAACGGATTTACACCATTTAACCAAAAGAGTGCTTTCTGAAGCAAGAGCTAACTTTTTGCCAAATTTGGTGTAATTCGTTTGAGAAGTTCAGGGTGTAGCTGTGGCTAGATTTTCCTTTGGAAACTAACAAAGAGAAAAAGAGCTTTAGGACTGCCCCTTTTTCTAAGGCGCCCACTTGAGGAATCACCCGAAAATGTTCAATAGAACAGCTAAAGTGAGTGGGCCATTAGTTTTACAAATTTCGCGAAGATTCGTCAAACAGCGTCAAAGATATTGGCAAAAGAAAAAAAATTTTTTTTAATAGAAACAAGGTCCAAACTATAACTACCTATCAGCAACCGCCAGCAGGTAATATACACATTTATATATATGTATATATTTTTTATAATTTTAAAGTTTACACAACAATAGTATATATATATTTTTTTCTTCTTTTCTTTTTTTTTTTTGTCCTCATTTGCCGCATCCTCGTTCCAAGAAATAGCCAACTAGCTTATTGTCCTTGAGAAAGAGATCAGAATATGATCACATCCTACACCCGGACAGACGTATCGAATTGGCGGGAGGTACTTTCAGGAAGATCTTACTCCATCAAGGCCTATTTCAGCCCATTGGCCCTGGATTCGTCGTGGTCCGGCAGACCCCCATCTGGACCATGGAGTGTAAGGGCATAATCATCAGACCCAGGGGAAGAAAAAAAAACCCTGGAAGCCCGAGTAGCTTTTTATCTCTACTTAACTAAGAAGTTCCAAAAGGCAAGGCTCCGAGAGCTACCAGATCTAGCTGTGTCCACCCTTGATGTTTCGTAGAGGGATGACAGCCAATCTGCATGGGTTGGTGGTTTGGAATCGACCCGGTTTTTGCATATTTGCCGTCGTGCCAGGAGGATTGCATAGAACAAAAAGGTATTTTCCAACCCCATAATGTTATCATCCAGACCAAATATAATTAGTGACAAGCTGAGGGAATTTGGAATTTTACGGATTGACTCCAGAGTAGTCTTAACTTCTTTCCAATATGGAATTATATCAGGGCAGTCCCAAAACATATGAATATCGGAGGCTGCTTGGAGGAGGCACTTGTTACAGCACTTTCCTGGCTGGAATTTAGAAAGCCTTTGGGGGAGCGGTATGCTCGATGCACAGTAAACAGGTGGTTACGTCTTAACCATGCTGGCTTGACAGCTTTGTAGAGGAGGCTAAAAGATCTAAGCCATAAGTCCTCACCCTGTGCGCCCACTTCACTTCCCCACAATTCCGACGGGAGATTAAATTCACCATCTGCCTCCTCCATGATGGCCCAGTACCAGAAGGCCACCTCCTTACACCACATTTACCTTTCTACCAGATGTTTTTCTAGAGAACTGTACCTACCAGCTTGAGGACTTTTCCTTGACTGCTCCCGGGACCAGCTGACCAATTGCAAGTATTTGAATCTAGATAGGGCAGGGCTGACCCTCTCGGAGAGCACCTCCCATTCTACCAAAGAACCTCCTGCCATCAACTCTCCCCATCTTAGAACCCCTGCCTCTAGTAGAGGAACTGCTAGGCTATCTTTTAGACAGGGGGGAGTCCAGCGGAATCACAAATTGGGGCGAAGTTGGAAAAGTACGCCATCCCAACTCTAGCTTTTATTTGAACCCATTCTCTGACTAACAATTTTAAAATCTTTAGTCTCACCTTTTTAAAGAACCTCTGGTGTTCAAACTTGAACAAAAAACTGTCAAGTGGAAGGTTAGCCCCAGTTAACATGGCCTTAAACATTTTCCCATTTGAGTTGTCTTCAGGGGTCTTCAGAAACATCCTAGAGTGGGACATCTGAAATGCCTAGGTGTAATACTCTAGGTCTGGCAATGTAAGCCCTCCCTTCTCCCTCCTCCTCCTTAATTTTTTCCATGCCAGCCTTTCTGATTTAAAACTCCAAATAAAAGAATTAATTTCCTGCTGACATTTATGGAGCTGTTTGGGATCAAATGCTAGTGGAATGGAATTGAAAATAAACGTAAATTTAGGGAGGATAGACATTTTCACTAGGTTTGTTTTCTCATACACAGTCAAGGGGAGAAAGGACCAGGCTCTCAGTAGTGCCTTGGACTCATGAAAGACCCGGTCTAAGTTGGTCTGAGCCAGCATACCGATGTCATGGGTGATAGTAGCGAATTGAGGGGGTTACTGGAAGATATAAGTTGTCAATGTTCCAGGTCATAAGCTCAGTTTTCCCTGCATTAATTTCATACCCAGAGACCCGCCCAAATTCCTCCGCCCTACTTATGACCACAGGGAAAGCCTGGACAGGGTCTGCGGTGTAGATGAGAATGTCGTCAGCGTACAGTCCGACCTTCTTCTCCCAACTGCAGAATGTAAAAGGCGGGATGCTGCATTCGTCTCTCAGGATCTGGACGAAGGGTTCGACATAGATGTTGAATAACAGGGTAGAGAGCGGACAGCCCTGTCTAGTGCCCCTCGTGATTTGAAAGGGCTCAGTGCGGGTAACATTTACCAGAAGGCTGGCCCTGGGATTTCAGTATAGAAGGTTGATTGCTCGACAAAACTTGGCCCGAGTTGAAACTTCTTCATTGCTGAATCCTGATATTGTTATTATTATTATTATGTTCTTATATAGCGCCAGATTCGACCCCCGAAGGGGTATCTCCGCGCTTGCCTTGGGAACCCGTCCTGGCTTTTCCCTGTGAGATAGCCCCTACAGGGCATCCCCAAGGTGAAAGCCAGGCATCCCGCCGCAGGGGGGCCGTTGTGGAGATTAAGCAAGCTTAATGCCCAGAGTTGCAGAGTGTGAACCCATGATTAGGTCAGGCACCAAAGCGAGAATTATCGAGTCCATGGACATTTGAGCTCAAGACCCTGCCGCGTCGGGAATTGAACCCTGGTCCCGGGTCTGACCTCTGCTTCAGGGTCTGCCTGCTCTAACCAGTGAGCCACACTTCTCCATTTGATAGGGCCAGTTGACCCTATCAAATGCTTTAGTAGCATCTAGGGTCATGATGGCCAGAGGAAGGGCGAAGGTTGAGGCAATATCAATCGCACCTACTAGGTTGTGGGTTAGGTCTACTAACTTGCCCCCCCGTATAAAGCCCTTTTGATCATGATGGATAATCGTGCCGATCTCACTCCCAAGTCGTGCCGATAAAATAGCGGCAAAGATCTTATAGTCATTGTTTAGGAGCGAGATCGGCCGATAGGACCCACAGTCGACCGGGTTCTTACCTGGTTTTAGGATCAGAGCGATATTTGCCTCACCCCACGACTTGGGTGGCACCGCTCCATTCAATAAGATGTCATTGAACAGGCCAGTCAAGACAGGGACAATAGCTAAACCCAGAGCACGGTAGAGCTCGCCCGGGATACCATCTGGTCCAGGGGCCTTCCCCCGCTTCAGCTGTTTGATGGCGTTGCTGACTTCTGCCTCTGTTATTTCCTTATCCAGACGATCGCTCTGTTCCAAGATAAGCGCAGGGAGACCAACCTTATCTAGCTGCGCATCCCTGGCCGATGGATCAACTATAGTTTCTTCTTTATAAATATTCTGGAAGAACTCCTGGAAGGCTTTTCCTATGTCTGTATTTGAGGTCCTAAACGTGACTTCCTCCTGTCCTCTCACTTCCCTGATATAATTGTGAGCCTGATCTGATTTAATTTTCCAGGCTAAAACTTTACCTGCGGCCTCTCCATATTCAAAGTGTGAGAGCTTGCTAGACTCCCACCTCTTTGCCACACTTCCCTGTAGTATGCTGTCCAGTTTTGCTTTTAGGTCCTTTCGTCTCTCTTGGTCTACTAAGGGTATGGTGTCAGAGCCTAGTTTCAGGTCTAGGAGTGTCAGCTCCCGCTCTATGCTTAATATCCCTTCTCTATATTGCTTCCTTCTGTATAAGGCTCGATTGGTAATACAACCTCTTAAATAGGCCTTAAACGCCTCCCACACAATAGCCAATGAGGCCGAGTTTAGATTACATTCTAGGAACGAGGTAGACTCTCCTATAAGGAAGTCCGTCTCTTCTTCCTCAAGCAGGATAGTCCGGTCAAAAGACCAAGAGATGTGTTTAGTCTGCTGATCCAGAGTTAATGAGAAGAGAATAGCTGAGTGGTCGGACAAATGGAAGGGGAGATAAACCAAATCCTTCAGGACAAGAATATAGCTGAAAAGAGCATAATCGATGCAAGATTTATGCTTGTATTTGAGGTTGTGAAAAGACACCCCCCAATGTAGTGCCTGCTTTCTCCCTCCAGAAGTCCGCTAACCCCAAGTTTGCCATACATGTTGTAAGGATTGCCCTAGATTTAACGTGGATCTGTGCTCTGGAATTGGGCGATTTATCCAATTTAGGGTTTAGGACTAACTTAAAATCTCCCATCCATATCACGGGGTTTTGAGAGGTAATCAAATAACTCTGAATTATATTAAGATACGAAGGGTCATCGTGGTTGGGACCATAGTATCCCACCAAAGTGAAAGCCCTCCCGTCTAACAGAACATTGGCTAATAGCCATCTACCGCTGGGATCCTCCTTATAGTGAATGGCCTGTTTCGTGAAAACAAAAGGAATCCCACGGATGTTGGCATTGTGATCCGTACAGAGAAATTGATCCACCCATTTCAAATTTTTCATCATTTCCTTGACCTCTTGTTTTAATAGATGTGTCTCCTGGATGACATTGACCTGCACGGGGGAGTCTCTTAGGTACTGCAAAATGTCTTTGTATCCTACCCCTCACACGCAGGCCATTGACATTCCAGGTTAAATCCTGTAACCCCCTCATTCGTTTTTCTGACCCCTTCTCCCTCACCTGCCCATCGATCTTATAGGGAACCAAGGATGACCGCTCTTGACCTGGAAAATGTTACACTTGTGGCAGTTAAGGTGGATGCTGGTAAATAAACAGGAAAAGAAAAAGAAAACCGGCTTATAAGGACTTTTTGATGCTTTTACTCCACTCCCACCCCCCACCCTGGAAAACCCCCCTATACTTAGCCTGGCCAGATGGATTGCCAGATTACGTCTCTAACGTGACCCTGACATAGTCCTGTCTGCTTTAAAAGAGAGATTTTGACCGGCCAGCGTATTCACAAATAGATATTTCGCCCCATAAGACGGGTGAATAAAAGAATACCCCCCATATTGTGTCAAAACGAGATTTCAAAGAAGTATATATATTTTTTCTATAACAAGTTTTTTGCTTATATACTTTGATTCCTTTTTTTTTTTCTTCCCTTGTTCTTTATTTCTTATTCTTTATTCCCCCTATCTCATTCCCTATTCTGTTATGGGTTTTTTTCTTATTTTTTTCCCCAAGACTTTCTGTTTGCTGGGATCTATTTTCCAAGTAGTTATTCCCTTATATTTGGATGTTTAAATATATTAGTCCAATATTTTGATTGATACTTGATATTGAAGTTATTTATACCTTACTCTCCAACATACAATACACAGTTTGGGGCGGGAATGATGGACGGGAAAAATAGTGGAGTAGCTAAATAAAGGTTTGGCTAGCGCGGAGGCGATCTAAATACCTCCTGTGTGTGGTTACTAATGGTATCTAGGAGCTCGTCAGCATCCAGGGGCGAACGGATATTGTGCATTTTAATATTAAACATTATCCTCAAAAAAGCAGGGAACCTCGTCTGCACAGTTGCTCCCAGAGCCATGAACTTATTCATTTTCTGACCAAGCTCTCACTGCCTGTCTAGCATGGTTTTAGACAGGTCAGATCGAACTTCAAAGAGAAATCCGGGGCCTTCAATGATTTAGCCTTGAGCGCAAGATTCAAGATCTTCTCTTTAATGAAGTAGGTTAGGAAGTTTACCACAATTTTCCTGGGCTTCACTCTCCCTGGGTTCAACCGGAACGGGTCTCGATGTATCCTCTGGATGTATTTCTCCAACTCCGCAGCAGTCTCGTCCAGGTTGAGAGCGCTCTTTAATAGGGAGAATACATACTCCTTGATTTCACCACCCTCTTTTCCTTCAGGGATCTTTAGGAGTCTGAGGCTGTTTCTTCTAGAGTCATTTTCTAGGGATTCAACCCTGTCCTTTACAACATCTCCTTCTCTCCGCAGAGACTGGATCTTAACCTCTGCATACTCCAACTTAGCTTTTAGTTCCCCCACTGCACCTTCCAGGCTCTCAGTTCTCTCAAAGAGACCATCCACTTTCTTTCCAAGGGTCTCACATACAGCCCTGATCTCATTTTGATTTTGCTTAGACTCTGCAAAGCCACATTTAATCTCACTCCTCATTGCCGACAGCATTGCCTCAAGGGAAACCCCCCCCTTTACTGCCCCCGGGTGTTGGATCACCGATCTCACTGATCTCGCCGCTCTCTCCTTCAGCCTCCACCGACACCGACTCAGGCCCCTCAGGGTTTCCTACTGGCACCTATATACCCACCTACATTGTGCCCATGAGCCCAGAAGACATCAGCCCCTGAGAGGTAGCTGCTTTAGAGGCATTGGGGGTGCTCATACTCTTGATCTGGGTACCTTTTTCCCCCTCTAGGCTTTGCCCAATGTCAAGTACCTGGGGTAGGACTTTGAAATAAGAACTTAATGAAGGTGTTACTCGGGCTGCGGTATTTCATGGCCCCTTGGGTTTGCCTTTCCCCGCAGATTGCTTGTTGAGGCTTATGTTAGTTTTAGGACGAGGAGCCCCCCCCTACTGTGACCCCTTTGAGAGACCCTGTGGTGACTGATTGAGGCTCCCCCTCCACCAAAGCCTCTAGCCCGGGAATTCCTTCCCCTCCTTTACACTCTCTTGCAGGCTCACTGTGGTCTACTGTCTTCTTGTCTCCACCGTGTTTGCCAGTCAAGGCGTGATGTCCAGGGCCCTTCCCCCGCTTCCTGTCCTTTCCACCTCCACCTCCCCACTTTCCCAGGGTTTTGCCGAAACCAACGCTTTCATTCAGACGCTCACCTCCCTTCACAGCTCCTTGTATGAACTCGCTGCCATCAAACGCCCTGCTTTTCCCGGTCGTAGCCGTAGTACACTCAGGGTCAGATTTAGAGCTGATGTCTGGGTCTGAGTCGGAGTTGAACTCCGGGACTGTGGCGAAATTCAAATCGGATGCGGGTTAAGCCGGAAACAGCCTCCCGGGTGACAGCACTCTGCCCGCTTTTCCTTCTCCACTTCTTCGCTGACCACTCCCCCTGAGGAGTCCGCGAGCCGCCGCCCTGCGGCTACGCCAAAGCTCCACGGTTGCTTCTGACCACCGTAGGAGAGAGGCGGGGAGCGGAACGAGGCTGACACACATCAGCCGTGTTGGAACTAATCCGGCCGGGAACCTCTGAAAGCCTTCGCGGAAAACCTCCGCTGAAACACCAACACCCCGCCCGCCAAGGTGCCCAGGAAGGGAGCAAAAAAACTGATAAAGGCAGCGACTCTTCGCCTCGGGGGTCTCTCGTTGTGATAATCAGCTGTCACCAGTAAGCATTACTGCTTATCGGCAGGATCTAGGAGCGGTCCATTGAGACGCGCATGCCGCCATGTTTTCCTCCAATAAAAGACAACAATAGTATATTATAATATGAATTACAATTATTATTTTAATAATAGTTTTAAAATATATATGTTTAAATAAACAGACACATATAGATAGCTATATATAAAAATATGAGATTTTTTAAATAGGTATAACAATTTGCAATTGCTAGTAAATGGAAGCAGCATTCCCCCGAGAATTGTCCTGGTTGCAGCTGTGGGTTGGAAGATGAATTACACCTTATTTTCTTTTGCCCAGCCTACACTGTTCCTAGAAGGAGCTGGATAACCCCGCTCTGTAGGAATTTGGGGTTTAGCAACTGCTCTGTGGCATTTAGAATTCTAAAGTCGGATCTCGCAGGAGTAATTGTTTTCGCAGTGTCTAAGTTCCTGGAATTTGCATGGCGTAGGAGAATGTCACTTTTGCCCAGGTCACTTTATTGTCGAGTGTCAGATTGCGAGTATTTTAGTTGATGACCCTGTACTGTTTTATAGCTGTATTTTTATTCGAAAAATTTTAATGGTAGTGTTTTACTGTTTTAGCATTGGTTCTTATTTGCAGCTATTGGTCTTAGTGACTGATTAGCGGGACCTCCTTCCCTGAATTGTTATTTATGTGCACTTTTTTGTGTCTCCAAATTGTATGTATTTTATGTGGTATCTTTTATGGCAAAATTGCCAAAATAAAGAATGATGAATTGCAATAGGTATAACACTTATATATATTTTGTGATTATTTAACTATATATTTAAATGTAGTTATATTATTGTTAAATATTCATATAAATAGTTTTTATTAAGGTTAAGTATATATTTGTAAAAATAAGTATTTTTGTCTTCAATATTAGTGTATAATGATATTTTAATAGCGATAATATTGTCATTTACACTATAAGTATAGGATAACTATATTTTTGTGTTTGATATTTTGAACTCTATATTTATGTCCCACGATAGTCGTGGTTTTGCTCTTTTATGAGTGGCCTCATCTGGGCACCTTTCAGATTTACCATTGTGCCTTGGTGTCCTGTGGAGCTCTCGACAGACTGATATGGAGATATCATGGGGACTCCTTTATACAATGACTCCTGGTTGAAACTAAAAAAACTATGAAAAGCTTTTTTTTCCCAATTGAGATCCTATCAGGATTTCTGAAAATGGAACTCTCCCTGTTATTGGACCCACCTACTTTCAGCATCATTTAAAGTGGTCCAGACTACCATGGTACACCCTCAGTTATGCAGTATTTCATCATTCATAGATTCACATGTTCGAATTAGTTCCTTTTATCAGGTTCGGAAGTCTTGATATTCCTTGTTAGCAAAGAAGTGCAAATATACACTCAAAAAAACTGAAAACAATGATAGACATTATGCAACCATTCAACGTAATTATATGATGTAATCTCCAACCAAGTGAGCAATAGATCCCAGTGCTCTACTACTCCCAGAGGAATCCACCTGCCACGTTTTACATTTTTTGGGGAAAATGTCTCTTTTATTGAGATATTTGTTATAATTAGACATCAAAATATGCATAGGAAAAAGAAATTAGAGGAAACTACAAATGAACCTGGGTTGACAAGCATCTCTAAAAAATGGTATCAGATGAGTACAAATAGCTTTTGTTCACATCATAGACATCAGATGCAAATTAATAGAACAATATACTGACATACTGGTAATCCCTGTAGTGCATTAGTGTATCAGTGAGAGTGGAGAGGCATCAGCAAATCCCATTTCATTTATCCATTCTAACAAAGTGTAAGGTTAGCTACAACATGCAGGGTGTATCATTGGCTTCCACCATCCTTGTCACATGTTCTCAGAACGCTCCCCAAATGTCCCTTGCTCTCAGTTTTAGGGTCTGTGGAGATGCATTGAAGAATTGGTCTCAGCTTCCTCGTATAAGAAAGACTGCATCTCAGAGCCTTCACAAGATTTAGGAATAGGGGCCCTCATCTATGTCCTTGCCACTAGCCCCTGGGCAAGCACCAATAGCAATGCCACCAATTTCATCCTAGCGGTACAAAAGGGGGTGGTGATGGACGGAGCATCTGAACCAATCAAACACTCACACCCAGTCAAGAGATCTGGGTTTAATCCATCACCGTTCTGTAGCCCACTCTGCCACCCCAGTTCAGACATGGCCATATGCAAATCGGTCTGACCCTGTGCCTCATGGGAACAGTCCAGCCTGAACTGCCAAGCCATGCCTTCCCTGGACCAGAAACAAGCTTCCTAGGACCGGTTTCTGGCATTACTGCCGTCTTCAGCCCAGGCTTGCTTGAATCCAGTGGCAAAGTGAGCAAGGGACTCACGTCTGAGCATACCCTGCCAACTTATGGTGAACAAAGCGGTACAAAAGGGGGTGGTGATGGACGGAGCATCTGAACCAATCAAACACTCACACCCAGTCAAGAGATCTGGGTTTAATCCATCACCGTTCTTTAGCCCACTCTGCCACCCCAGTTCAGACATGGCCATATGCAAATCAGTCTGACCCTTTGCCTCATGGGAACAGTCCAGCCCATCACATGTTCTCAGAACCCTCCCCATATGTCCCTTGCTCTCAGTTTTATGGTCTGTGGAGAGGCATTGAAGAATTGGTCTCAGCTTCCTCGTATAAGAAGACTGCATCTCAGAGCCTTCACAAGATTTAAGAATAGGGGCCCACAACTATGTCCTTACCACTAGCCCCTGGGCAAGCACCAATAGCAATGCCACCAATTTAATCCTAACCTAAGTGATGACCACAATACATCCCAATAGTGAGGGAATGGGAGTGGAGGTTAGTTGAGTGGTGGCTATCTTATTAATGAAAGTGACACTCTCAGACCAGAAAGCTTGGAGGGGAAGTCTGGCTGATGAGGTGTGATGCCCTGAAGCTGCTCCCAGGATGCTTTTTTCCGGTCTAAGGATGACCTGGCTTGAAAGTTCGGGCTGGACTGTTTTCTATTTCTAGGTTTGGTGAAGCGCAGCAGCTACCCCAGCAATGGGGCGTCCCGGCGCTAGGAGACAAGCACGCACCAGTAAGACAGAAAAGGAAGGAGGGGAGGGGGGAGGGGGGCTTAAGGAGCAGGGAAGAGGTAGGTCTTGATAGCTTTGCAAACAGGGTCAAGACTGATTTGCATATGGTTGGGTCCAACAGGGGAGGTGTGGTAAGCAAAAGAACGATGGATTAAACCCAGATCTTTTTGACTGGGGGTGAATGTTTGCATTGTTCAGCAATCCGCCTATCATTTGTTCATTTTGCACCAATTTCAACCTAGAATAAGGTGTCCACAACACATCCCAATAGTGAGGGAATGGGAGTGGAGGTTAGTTGAGTGGTAGCTATCTTATTAATGAAACGGACAATCTACGACCAGAAGGCATGGAGTGATGAGACATTGCTAAGCAGCAAGGTGCATGAAGTTAGCAGGGTCTGTAGATCATCTAGTGCATTCTGGAGAGCTCACAGGATGTCATTTGTAAGTGTAATAAAGAGTATTCAATGTATAGGTCTATGCACTTTGATTTATAGACACTTGTTGTATGTGCACACAGTTGATTGTAAAGGGTCATCAACAAATCTGCCTCCAAACTCTCCCTCATAACTGAGTTAGTCACAGGGAGCATCCCATTAGTCATCCAATACAGCCATGACACCCTGCCTCTAGTATGGTGGACAAATACATCTGTGTTGGGGGAATACACCTGGAATTTCTGGGGAAAGTTTGTCCATTGTGTTGTGGCCAAATGACGCAACCAAAAGTATTCTAACAAGTCAAGTACATTAACTTTGCCTAGCAATCAAAACATTTCTAGTGACAGAAAACTAAGATCAGGAATCATCTGGTTCACTCCTGTGAGGCCCAAATGTTTCAGTGTATTCTGCTTGATTCATCTGTAGTAGGATTTAGCCTTGGGTTGTCAACCTTGGGAATTTCAGGTTTGTAAATATCTGAACAAGAGTAGACCTGACTGATTCCGAACAACTTGATACACTCTAGAGACATGTGAGGAGTTTAGGGTATAAGAAATTTTGAAACTTCCTCCAAGGCAATGCATATCACCAGTAGCCTAATGTCTAATTGTTCAATTTCACAAAAGAAATGTCAATACACCACATCCCATAAAAGGACAAATTCCATATGTAAGAATTTATGTGTCCACATAACGTTTGTGAAAAAGTGTGAGAAAAGTAAGAAAGTGCCTCACAGTAGAAACACCAAGGGGGGCTTGCAGGTTGGTACTCACTAGCTTACCCACTTATCATCATCGGTCACTTTCTTACTCAAATGAAAAAAGAAGAAAGAAATGTGTACTTTTTCTTAGAATTCACAGAGGGAATGAAGGGAAAGTAACATTGAAGCAAATATGTGCAAATGTACAGCCTTTATTCCACCCCTCATGATGACACTGTTTGAGTATATGTTCTGGAGTGTTTAAGAATATATTCAACCATATAAGGGTGTCAAATATTCAAAATTATGCATCTACATCCAATGTTTTAATTCAATTCCATTTGAGTCTCCTCACTATCAGAATTTCTTTTAATAACTGGCTCACAATATATGTCGTTTTTGCTAGCTAGTGTATAGCTTTATTTTTAAGTTTTCACCAAGATTCCATGCTTGAAGGGGTCAGATCATGAACCCCCATTAGAATCAATACATAAGGTGCGGCTTCCAGCGGGAGATGCAAAACATATTTGGAAAATTAATGATTTGGGGACCCTGATAAGTCACATCGTGCCCTGGAGACTCAATACCTGGTCTTGCTATATACGTCACCCCTTAGTAAGCTTCCTTCAGATCGATATCCTTGCTTGAACAAAGACTCTGACTGAGTTGGCTTCTTTTGTACTCTTGTGATACTGTCTCCTGTAGGGTCACCATTTTGCCAAATCGTTTATGCAGCCTATTGCAACTTCAGGATGACTTTGCAAATTTCCACATTTCATTTTAGTTTGTTTTTCCAAGTGTTCCAAAGTGTTTGTTAGAGCTGGGTGAAGTTTTTTGTTATCTTCTCTAGGGCTATCTTTACAGAGATCTCCATATTTTCACCTGAACATCCACAGTCTGAACATATGCGACAAGGTTGACTCCTTTAATGTTGTCTTCAGGGAACCTGGATAACTTTATTTGACCATTTCATTTTTAGTGGGTGCTTGTCATGCAATAGTTGTGGAATGGTTTCTGATTGGCGATAGTGGGGCATGTGATACACTTGGAATAATCCTAGACTGGGGGTGAGACTTGTAGAGTTTGCTGGGCCAGGCACATCTTGCACTGCACTAGTCTTTAGCTTCTATTATGCACCAACCCAGAGTATAGAGTAATGCGACCACCTCTCAGCCACAGAGAGATCTGGGACAGGTAGTCAGGACCCCACTATCAGCAATCAGGTGTCCCCTGTATGTATGCTTTATACATTTACGTGCATTTTTGTGACCGTCTTTTATTATGTTTGGGTATATTTCCCTTTTACTGTTGTTTATCTCTAGTTATAACCACAGTGTCCCAAGAAGCCTAAAGTAGATGGTATCAATTTATGTATTATAAAGTTATATAATCTGAATAATCCTCATCCAGATTTTTGGAAACTTATTTCTAGTTTGTTTGTGGCATATTCAAATGATAATCTTATTCTTGGAGGGGATTGCAATTAGTTAATGGATTCTTTGTTTTTAGACAGAAATTCGTGGGGCAAATCTGCTCCAGATCCATTTTTGAGGTTTGCGTTGCCAGGTTACTGTTTGAGTGAACCTTTGATTGCATTTTGTAAGTATTATCCTTAGCTGGGCTTGGAGTTTGTTACCTGTTTGATACAATGTTTGCGGATTTTTAACCCATTTATATTGTTGATATTTTTTCATCACTAATGTAGTTGAATAAAGTAAATTCGACTGCTTGTCTGATTGGTCGAAATAACACTAATAAAGGGCCTGATTACGATACCAAGCAGTCAGACCACCAGCACTATTGCAGTGATTGGGAGAGCGCTCGATGAGCATGTGGCAGTCCAACTGCCGTATTACGACTGGACCACCAGGTTGGCAGTCTGACGTCTCCGCTACAATGACAGAAGAATGCCATGGCCATGGAAAAGTGCCTCAGCACAAGCCACCGCCATGCACCAGCTCTGGCACGTCCATGCACTGTGTGCCATGGACCATATTGTGTATGCACACGGTGCATGCAAGTAAGTGTCACGGAAGTGACACTTTTCAAGAGTCTAAGACCACCAGGGGACCTGTTTGGGGCATCATGATCCCTTTCTGACAATCTTATCAAGGCAGGAAGAAAAGGCTGCTGGAAAGGGATATCTTAATCCCAACAACAGTGCCTGCCTTGGCACCACCGACATTCCTGGACACTTTTCCGACCATCACACCATCAGTATCTGTCCAACCACCAGTATCGTAAGACAGCGGTCGGACCAAAGTGCTGTCAGCTGTCGGACCACCACTGATAGGCTGATGGCTGTCTCACCAATGACATGGTAACAAGACTAAAAAAGGCCTTTAAAATGTAATTAAGATTGGATGCAATATTAACCGATATTATTGGACCAGAACCAACTGATTCGTTAAATGAAGAAATGTATGCAATAATTCACATTGTTTCATTAATATAATTAATAAATCATCTAAGCTACCACAATCCATAGCTGCAATCGCTTTAGATGTAGAAAAAGGCATTTGATTGAATTAGTTAGATCTTTCTCATGAAGGCATTAAAACTGCATGGATTTGGGCCTAATTGATCACATCTAACCTTCATATTATACTCTTCTACCAAATCATCAGTGTTAGTTAATGGAACATCAACATGTTTAATTAACAGCATATGCTGATGACATGTTGGTTATGTTGGAGCTTTAGCTCTCTCTACCAGCTTTTTAAAGACTTTAATTCTTTCTCAAGGATATCAGACAATAAACTCAACATAGATAAATCTGAGGATCTACCCCTTCATAAACATTGTACTAAAGGGCCATTTACTCATGTTGGTTTATCTTGAAATTCATCATAAATTAAAAGTCTTTGCCTTGTGTAGTTCACTTAGAAATACAGTTAAAACAAATCTTGAGGACATTATTTCAAAAATGTGTAACCTCAAGCAACAAAGGTCACATTTGTATTTATAATGGACACTATTGAAATTACATTTCTTCCCATTACACATTTCTCCTTCATGATATTATCAATTACACTCCCTAAAACCTGTTTTTTTACTAAGATAGATAAATTACTTTTGAGATTTCTGTGGAATGGGAAAAAATCTAATTTCCTTAGCTGGATTTAGTTTACCTAAGAACAAGGGTGGTACTAATTTGCCAGATTTCATTAGGTATCACAAAGCTGTTCTCATTAAACATATTCATTATCCTTTACTAGATTTACTCCCAAATCCAAATAGGTTGTGGTTTAATTTGGAACTCTAGTTATTTGCTCCATTGTCATGTAATCACATGCTATTTACATCCTGTCCAGCCAAGTTGTGGATACCTCCAACAATCTCACATGCATGTGTTTTTTTAAGACCATACATGTATTATAATCTGCATGCACTATAAATGTGTACAATTGTCCCTTGGGTAAAATAAATGGGTTAAAAAGAATGGTAGAGTTATGTTTTGGTAATAAGACTGGGTAGATGAAAGACTATTCACAGTCTGCCAATTAGTCATGGATGCTACTCATATTCCAGGTCCGGAGTTTTCTGTCACATATGATATCCTTAACAAAATATTAGTAGATATCTATTTTTAAGCTTTGTATTCCTGCTTTTAACACATTTGCTTCCTACACTGCAGAGCCCCATACGGAAGTCATTATTCCAATTTGTGATGTCAATCTGGTGAAAGCCTTTCTTTTATACAAGATGCTTGGTCCATTGGCTCTAGATAGGGTTTAAATCAAACACAGAACTACTTTGGAGAACTACAAGAAAGTAAGGCTAAAGATGTTAAGGGCGGGTGTAGAGACCTGGGTCTATATAAGAAAGAGAATTAAGACTCCATACTAGGCAGCACAGGCCCCAATCTGGGATTCACCAGGCACCCCTGAATGCTTGAGAGACCAACTTAGTCAGCCGTTGAGAACAGGAGATATAAATTAATGGGGAGATCTGAAAAAGGAATCTAATTTAGTAAGTTGGGAAGTGCTAAACAATCTAACAAGAGGGACATTGGCAAGATTTAAATATTATCAGATGTCCTCTTGGTGAGCAAGTCAAAGCTGGCCTCAGGAGGGGGAACATCTGAAACTGAATCAAGTAACTAGAACAGACAAGTGGAAGAAGGAAATATCTTTTTGGTATTGGGTACTGTTGGACACAGAGGATAATGTAGAAAATGAAACTATAAATCTTTGGGGTAAAGAACACAGAGATGAAGACATCAATAAAATCTGGTTTGTTTTGTTTACTATACTACAGTCTGTAGTAAAATCATAATCACTTAAGAGGAATCACTTGTATACAGCCCACAGAGTCTACTGGTCTCGATAAAAGCTATCTAAAGTCACAGGTAATACGTATAACTGCCCAAGGTGTAAGTATCCCGTAGCAGATGGCATACGTATGTTTATGGAGTGTCCATGAATTAAACCCTACTGGATGGGGGTATTTAATTTTTTGGAAGAAGTGCTGGGGATATCAATGGAAGTAAGTACCAGTTTGATATTCTTTAGTCAAACAAATGACTATCAGTTGAATGCACCTAGTTCAAAGTTTAGGTTTTATGTGATAATTTTAGCGATACGAGAGATATGTAGGCTGTGGAAATCAGAAACTCCCCCAACTTTTGCTGAATGCTTAAAGAACATCATTTACATCCGTGAATCAGACATGGCGTGTGACCGAAGAAGTAAAGTTAGTATTTGGTCTACATTGATGGATCGGAGGGAGAAGGCAAGTGAGTCCTATGATTAAACCAAGCATACTGTTGGTCCTGGCCTCCTCAGTAACATTCCGGGGCTCCCAAAGGGAACAGAAGATGGAAATGGAAACAGTATTATCTTTGTGGGGAAGCTCTGTTCTCACTATTTCCTCCGAGGGTTGGTACAGGTTGATATAGAGCGATCGGAGGTATCCTAACAAGAGTGTTGGCAGTATGAGGACAAAAAAAACTACTTTGGGAAACTGACCTGAATTGTGTATGATCCACTGCAAAGTGGAATAAAATTTGGTCCAAAATATATTCCAGTGCACACTCAGCTAGTCTAACGCAAACTTTATATTTCTTTTATAACATATTATATTATACTCCTATTCAAATATCTAACTGTATGCTGGCCAGTCAGAATTCTTGTTTGAGGTGTAAGAATATGGATGCTATGTATCTGCATATGTTCCTTCTATGACTCAAAGTTGTGGATTTTTGGTCTGAGGTTGGGTCAAAAACCACACAAATCACCAATGGTCTTTCACCCTTTTCTGTTCAGAGACTTCTTATGGATGGGATACATAGTATCTGGTCTCACAGCCTAGTCCTTGTTATGATGGAAGATGTGTTAATTGCAATTGTTCTGCAGGTTATCACCTGTAATTGCAAGTCTGGAACTTGATATTTTAGAATCATCAATTAGATAGATCTATGTTAGCCTCTTTACAGTTAGCTATTAAACAGCATAGTATATGGTTACTAGTTACACATTATTAATCAAACATTGCTTGTATGTCTTCTGTTAACTAGTAATACATATCACAATAATATATTTAGGATTAATCATTGGTATACTTTTCTCTTTTAAAGTTCTAAATGTAAAATGTAGAATATATTTTGTAAAGTTGTTGCAGTTGTATTTATTGTTTATTGCTTAAATGTTATTGTTTTTCTATTTGCTTCTCTCTTTTCTGACCTCTGCTCTTTTTCTGTCTCTCTTTTTCCTTTTCTAACTACTTATTTCTTCTACCTTCATGTAATCAAAAATATTCTCTACTTCTATATGCCTTTTTATGTTCTGATTTGACCATAGTAAGTGTGTATCTGACAACTCACTTTGTGTGTCAAATATTTATTAATATTGTATACTTGCTTTCAATGCTAACTTGTTTTTTTCTTTGGATCCTCTGTCACATGTACTGTATAAACTGTTTTATTTTCAATTAAAAAGTAAAAGTTGAACTTAAACCTGAACAAAATATGATGCAGGCCTGTGTACCAAGATAGAGTGAGTGGATGTTCTTTTTAGCTGGAGGCATAAATGGCAAAAAGCATTCTCTGATCTACTAAGATGGAAACCAGTACCAATAACAAGAGATGCATTGAGGGTTTATTGTCACGGATGGTTTTGGGCCCAAACCCCTACTTATGAGTTAGGAATAATTTATTTATACCCCTATTAATAAATACTTATTTTAGGTCATGCAGATTTTCGTATGTTTATCTAATGATGCTTCTGAAATGAACTTTGGGGAGATTTTCAAAAGCTGCTATTAAAGTGCAATGAGAGAAAGTAAACCAATGTGTTAGAGCTTATGCAACAGTTGCTTTATATAGCTCTATCAAGGATTTTGATTGCTGCTGAGTCATCTCTATTTGTTAGAAGAAAATAGAGATGACTGACTGACTGCAATGCTAGCAGTCCTCAATGGTTTAACGGCAGAAAAATACATTATTCCACATAGTATTTTACTGGGGATGTGGGAGGTCACAAATGAGTCTTTCTTTGCCAGATAGTGTCCAAGACAGCCAATTACATAAAAGAGCATACCATGACAGTCCTTTGACCATCATATTAGTTTGAAACTTTTATGGGAGGGAGGAGATAAATAATGCAATTGATATATATATATTGAGACCAGAATACCTATTTGATTTAGATAATGGGTTGCAGTGAGTTTTACTGTGCTGTTTTGATCTTTAATCCTCAATGGAATACAAACATTTCAATGTTGCAATTAAAGGAACTTTAACAATGTATTTGCATATTGACAGGGTAATCCGTGGCGCAAGCAGTTTTGCGTTGTTAACTGACCTTGGCAACCACGCACTTTCACAAGCTTCTTTTGATCAGGCCACACCTACTGCACAAATCCACCTAGCTATTTTCCATTGTTGTCTGCTCTAACTGCAGATGATCCAGTATGTCATACATTTATATCTCATCAATGTCCACTCATTATTAACAAATTTATTTCAGAGCACCAATGCATTTCAAGCCTTATCTCTTCATCAGTAGGCTTATTTGTTGAAGCAGCTGTTAGGTAAAATAGACACAGGGTGTTTTAGAACCAAACTCGTTTCTACTAAATAATGGAACAACTCATTACGGCAGATTGCCAAATAACTTACACAAAACCGACTAAAGCACAGAAAAAGTTAAATAGAACAAACTAGATATTGTGAAATAAATGCTACTTGTTGATTCTTTCAACACAAGCACATTGAGCTGTAACATCAAGGGATTAAGACAAAAAGAGGATAAATGAGTTAATAATTTAAGACAACAATGTTAACAAAGAATCATTAATGAAGCCTGTTTATGTTTTATTTAAATTGCCTTCAAGTGGATTTAGTATAAAATAGCATTTTTTTGTGATGCCCAGACAATTGCCAAGCCATGTAGCTTTACATTTTTTGGAAGTCACTTTATAGGGGCCGATTCCGATCTCGGTCGGGAGGGCACTGAATTGTGTTGGGTATTAGCGGACCCAATTCGGAGGCTGAATTTCTGTCTGGTTCGTACACGGGTCCGGACGTCGATGTATGATGCGAACCAGCGTGAAATCTGTATCCGAATCGTTTCCGGGTCCAAACCGCTCCGTACCACTCGGCCGTAAGCTAACTGTGGCACGCAATGGAGACGATTCACGACTGAGCTAGTACAATGCTCGATTCGGACAGCCTGATCAAGTCAAAGCTTCGGCTTGCAATAGCTCCCGGAGATGGACTTTGGGGGTCCGCATCGGACCCCCTGTTACCCGGCTCCCATTGACTTCTATGGGTGTCTGACCGAACTGAGTCCGACAGCATACGGCCGCATTGTACTGGCTCAGTTGAACTGCAGGAGTCCGGATTGATCGGAAAACACCATGGATCCGGCTCAGTTGGAGTGATTTCTGACCCAGATCGGAATCGGCCCCCATAGAGTCCAATTCCCCATAAACTCATTTCCATTTAAGAAATGCACAGCTCCTTTTGAGACAACAGAGATATTGAAATTCAAAAGAGTCTTACAATACAATGGGTGGCATTTGCAAGTGTTTTGTGGTCACTGGCCCCAACAGTTTTACTTGGATGATATTTCAATATGGTTATTATTTCATCATAACTGTAAACTAAAGTGATTCTTTCATGTTTTGCTAGTTCAGTGATTTTTAATTCAGCCTGTTTGCATTGTATATTTGAGGAAGCTATAGTTTATACACAATAAAACTACTGACAACCAAGAGATAAAAAAAACATTATTTTAACTTTCTATTGTGTAATGAGGATTTTTGTAGTTTGGATTTTGTAGGTTACATAACATTTCTTTCCAAATATTATGCTAGGAAACGTTACCCCAAATACAACCCTGTTTCGGTTCTTTTGATTATGGATGCTGTAAATCTGCATCACAGATGTTGCAAATCTGATAGATGCAATATGTACATCCAGATAGTCTAGACAGTATACCACAAAACAATGTTTACTTTAAGTGATGGATGTGTATGGTTCATTCCATTTATGAATGTAGACAGTAGTTTCCTTTTTTCATGCAATGGAGAGTAATACTGCTTCAGGCAGGAAAAATTCAAGGAAATTCTGAAACTAGTACAAACTATTATCGTTGGCGATAACAATAGAATACGCTAAATGGTCCGTAAGGGTCTGTGGTCATTTCATCTGGTGGAAACGTATAGTTAAAGCTATAATAACCTTCCATTTGTGAGATATTAATGTGATCATAATTTATAGAAAGCTTTACCCAGAATGACATTAGAAGGTTATTTTGTCTGTTAGGTTCACTAGACCAGCTGGACCTGATAACCTCCTGACATTTATAATCAAATCAAATAGTAATTGGTGGGATTAGTGTTTCGGATTAACTATTATAAGTATTGTGACTGAGGGAAAGGTTCCAGATAACAGGAAAGGAGCTTTAATGAAACCAATTATTAGGAAGGGAAATTTTAATGACAAAGTGTGGGCTCATAAGCCTAACTAATGTCCAGTCAAAGTAATTCTGTAAAATCCATCTAGCTGATATGCGGGGGGGATTGAGGTAATTCCAGTGGAACAAGAAGTGTTAAAAAAAGACACTCTACTGTGAATCACTGCTTCACTCTGTGGGCTATTGCCCAGACGTATATAGAAACTTAAGACACCTTCTACTGATGTTCTGTTGATTTTAGGGTATTGTTTGAAGTATTTAATTGTGATACATAATGGCAATTCTCAGAGATGCACAGAGGAAATTGGAACCAGGTGGAATTAAGTCTAGATGCCTATCTCACAATGACAATTCCCTTTAGAAAGGAATAGCGCTATCGATGTGTAATGGCCCTGACCCTATTTGCCCTGTATCTTATGGATATATCCTTTACATTATTGAATTCACACTTGTTTTTGCCTAAGATGGGTGGAAGACCTGCTCTGTCTTTTTTATACTGACAATTTGGTCATTTTAGGCATAACCTAAGTAGAATTACAAAGGAAACTGGATGTCTTCATTAAATATTGTGAAAAAGATTTGTTGATGAATTTGGAAAATACCAAAACAATGTAATTCATGCATAGGAAGAAAACGATTCACTGGTTTCTAAATGGAGCAAGGATGGAAAAAGTATCTTACCATAAATATCTAGGAAGGGTATTTTGAAAATTGAACTGGTAGATGCAAGTAGTTGCGGTAAAACTGATTGCTGTTTCAACTGTACCAGTTTTACACAAGATTAGTAGGGATCTTGAAGGCCCCTCTCTGTTTCCAGTGTTGGATGCTTTTAAAGCTATTGCGCAATCTAATTATTTATTTCATACAGAGATACTGTTTATGGATGAGTATCATAACTGGACCAATCTTAAAGGCTGTGGGTAAAAACACTTCCAAACCTTCCTAAATCCTCTATGATCCAAGCAATAGGAACGAAACAAGATGGATATTTTGACACTTCATATCAATAAAGCTGATGTTGAAATTCTGGAATCACTATTAGCTGATAAGGACAAAGTAAAAATTAATTATTGATTAGTGATCTGAGGTGGGCTGGAAGACACACATAGCAGACAGAAATGATAATGGATCTGCCTCTCTTTGAATCTTTCATCTTGAATGTCCAATTGAAGTTTGTGTTAGTAGATTTAAATTTGAGAATTGAAAGGCTGTTGGGGGACAAGGATTTGCAATATTTATGTTTAACGAGTTCAGTGTCAACTTTGAAAAACTCTTTGGACAATGGAATGGCATTGCTGTATATTTTCGAAGCTCTCGGGCCAAACTATGCGTCACGGTATTTTAAAATCTAGAATTGGTGTTAATCCAAAGTTTGCATGGTCTGAAGTACCAAACAGGATAAGGAGTTTTTTTTTGGGGGGGGGGGCTGTGGATATGCTTTGAATATGAAATGTTATAATGGAGATAGATAACTGTATTGTCAATTTGACTAATGATAGAGATAAAGGATCTTAAAACCGATTTTAGGTATGGAGTAACCTCCAGCCAACAAGCAATGTTTATTTTTTTGTTCTCTATGTATTCTCTTGATTTGCTAAGTGGTACTATAAAGTGTTCCCAGGTCATAACAAGAAATGTGATGGTCTTGAAACCGTCAATGTAATGTACCCAATATTTTAATCAAAGTGATATGCGTACTTTTAGGTTTTTAACCTTTCACATTATGTTTGGGCTCTGGATGCATAGATATGTCTAGAGAAAAGATGGTATTGTATTTGTAGTTAATGTATGGTATTTGATGTATTACTAGGCAAATGTTTAGTTTAATTAAGCACAGACCCATTAAACTGAACGTGTGATTGACTAATACTATTTAAAGTCGACCAAAGGTTTTCCTCGAAGAAGTCTTGAAGACTTTTTTTGACTTTTTTAGATTATGTTTCTACCTGTTCCTTATTATTCCCTTGCTCCATATAAATGTGTTAACTTTGCTGAGTGTATTTGGGTTGTCGATTAGTACATCACAAGACAGGAAGGGGGTTCTTGATACACCTGTGCACAGCTTCACCACGGATCATGTATTGAGAGGATAGCAAGCTTGCACTTGTCAAACCCAAGCAACACATATACATGTTTGCCTTTTATTAGTGCATTGAGTACATTTTTAAATAAGTGTCATGTCTGAATAACAGGGGAATATATGTGCTTCAGGTGAGTTTCATTTTACTTCCTTCTTATTCAGGCACGGTCCTTTCCATTCTTATTGGACATGATTAGATGGTTTGTGGCAGAGCCTAGATCATGAAAGATTCAACCACAATACAGCCATAATTTTTAAAGTAAAACCAGAATTACCATGAACAAGCACCATTAGCATGTGCAGAATAGAAAATGGGATCAGCACATAAAGATCCTCTCTGGGTGGTCTTAAGAACAGACTATAAAAGCAGGTGCCAGCTGCTCTGGCTATGCCGTTGTTGCAGTGGAAATTATAAAGTGTATGCAAATAGGATGCACACTTACTAGGGGTGGCAGAATTTGTCTAGTTGCCCTATGCAGAGTTCTGCAAAATGGCAAGCAATCTCCCTGAGCACGCTGAATTTCGCACTCTCGCAGAGATTTCTTGTTGCGCCCGTTGAAATCTATGCAGGGTCTCAGGGGCAGACGAGCATCATGCCAGAATAAATCCTACCTTGCATATTTATCCAAGATGCCACAGTTTTGAGCAATTCCTCTACTCAGCTGGAGTACTTTCTACTGGCTAATCAGTAAGTGCTACATCCTTTTCCTACACAACAGCTGCCTAGAAGGCAAGTGACCATGTGTGTCTGTAACTTTGCCACCGCGCCGAAAGGCGCCGGGGTCCCTTGAGTGAGATGTCCATCATATTGGGTTAAGGACGGGAAGAAGTTGCATACCGCTAGTATGTGTGGGGGGGGGCGGGGCTTCTATGTGAGTTCACATGCCTCTTGTTTATAAAGGGTCAGAGACTGATCAGAGCAGCAGATGAGGAGAAAGAACCTCCTGGTCACAGGAACTACATGGGGACTGCGCTCAAGAAAGTCATGGATGCAAAGACCTCCATTAAGCATCAAATCACAGCTAATTTACGACAGTAGATATGGGGAGATAGCACCCCTGCCAAGCCTCGACCGAGCTCACAAGGTTTTTGGGCTGATTAATGTGTTACAGAATTTGAGCTTCAATTTGGCCCCCTGCTTTATCTGTAAGCACTTCCTGTTGAGATTTAATTTTTGTGACAGGTGAGGGGGGTGCAGGGCCAAACAGACGGGGCTTCTCTGTGAGTTCACATGCCTCTTGTTTATAAAAGGTCAAAGACCGATCAGAGCAGCAGATGAGGAGAAGGAAAGAACCTCCTGGTCACAGGAACTACACAGGTTTGTGCTCGAGAAAGTCATGGATGCAAAGACCTCCATCAAGCATCACAGCTAATTTACGACAGTAGATATGGGGAGAAAGCACACCTGCCCAGCCTCGACCGAGCTCACAAGGTTTTTGGGCTGATTAATGCATTACAGAATTTGAGCTTATACTCGGGCATCTGCTTTATCTGTAAGTGCTTCCTGTCGCGATTACATTTTGGTGACAGGAGCGGGGGTGCGGGGCAAAACAGACGGGGCTTCTATGCAAGTTCACATGCCTCTTGTTTATAAAAGGTCAGAGACTGATCAGAGCAGCAGATGAGGAGAAAGAACCTCTTGGTCACTGGAACTACATGGGGACTGCGCTCAAGAAATGTATGGATGCAAAGACCTCCATCAAGCATCACAGCTAATTTACGACGGTAGATATGGAGAGTAAGCATACTTGACCGAGCTCACAAGGTTTTTGGGCTGATTAATGCGTTACAGAATTTGAGCTTCTACTCGGTCTCCTGCTTTATTTATATCTGTAAGTGCTTCCTGGTGAGGTTTAATTATACCTCATGCCTCCGAATTCCGTTGCGCCACAGATCACGGAAGTTTTGACATTTCCGCATTCCATGCAGAGTGCGGAAAATCGAACATTTTGCAAGTTCCTCAAGCGGAACGGAATTTGCCGCCCACCTTTAATACTTACAGAGGATTGCTATAATTGTTGGTGGGAATTACAGCAATCAACTCATCTCAAGTTATTCTCTTTGTCTGACAGGAAAAGTTTAATGTACCTGTGTACCCGACACATTTGAACTGTTACTCATGGATAATAATTGGTCAGAGGGAACTGAGAACCATGTGTTTGTTTATTATGAGCTAAAAGAAATGTGTAAATTGCTCTAGCCCACAACCTTCAATTTGTGTGAACTTGATTTGTTTGTTACCTAATCTATGTCATTTTTTACACAAAAGAAGGAGTTTGTGGACATGTCCTCTTCTTATATCTGGGGAACCTGATGGTTCCTTAGTATCCACAGACCTGGTTTTGTAACTGTGGAAAGCATACCCCAAACCATTTTTCGGGAAGACCCCTATTTTTTCATATCTCCATTGTCTTTCTTCAGTCTGAGATTACTACCTGAGTCCCCTGATACCCTGTTGCACTAGTTCTACTTCTGTGGCTAAACCCAAGTGTTTCCTCAGATCCAGCACACGTGCAGTATAACTTCCATGATGTGTGAGGAGTATTGAAACAATTCTCATTTTTTGTATCTTGCAGTGCAGTATCAATCCCTCCACCATCCTTCCTCATGCTCCTTGAGGTCAGAGGATGTGTCAGAATTTACTAACCTGAATTTTAGCAATGAATTTTTCCACACATCTCAGAATCCACAGCCAACTACACATGCTAGAAATTTGTTAGTTAACTGTAAACCCAGCAAAATGGTAATTTGATGAAAGAGAAAATAGAGAGAATGGATTTGCTACTCTAATTGGTCACTCTGCTAGGAACTGACTTCTACTGGGAAATAGTGGATAGCTTAAGATAAGAGAACTATCTTTAGTACTTTATCAATGTCTGGGAATGTCTATATTAAATGATATACTTTCAGAATATTTCCCTGTCTCTGACTTTCAAAGGTCTAGTGAAACTCAGACCTTCCTGGGACTGTAACATAAAAAATATCAATGTAATCAATGTAATTTGTATTGGCATTATCTGCAGTTCCCTGTTTTGAATGAAAACACTATCTGGTTCAACTACCAATTCAAGTTTGTTTTCTTAAACTACAAAGTGCAACCAAAATTATATAGTTCACTCAGATACTAAAAAACACTCCCTCCTCTTCTCATATCATCACCTTAACTATAAAAATATCAAAGTCTATTTAAAGAGATGAAGATCATTAGCATCACAAGTAGAACAGGGAGAAATGTTAATGGAGCTGGCATATTTGGCATAATTTAGATAACCCTCTGTTTTGAATTTCACTTGAAATTACATAAATTACAATAATTCTCCATGTCATATATTGGGACTTTCATTTGGGGTGAAATTTTAATGTGAAATGTATTGAGAATGTTCAGGACCATGAAGAGCCCTCACTCTCCCTGATCCTTCGGGCTTTAAATGATCAAAGGCTCGAAGCCCTGGAACACTATGCACAGGCTAGAGCGGATAATCATAGTATTCAGAATTCATTAAAGGAGGTGACACTTAAAGTTAAGACACACACAAAGATATCTTGGAACTGCAGCAAAGGGTTGCGGACACCGAGGAGACCACTACTCTAACAGCTAGCTCGCTGCAGATGCATGATGCTCAGATTCTAGCTATGCAAGCTAAGATAGAGGATTTAGAGAACCGGCAGCGATGGCACAATTTAAGGCTGTTTGGGGTCCTGGAGGGGAAGGAGGGGTCAGACCCTAGAGCATATGTGGTTCAGGTTTTTTTAGATGTCTTTTCCTGACTTGGCGTATTGGGACTGGGATTGTCTGCTACAAAGAGTTCACAGATTTCCGCTTATACAACATAAACAGGAATCTTGATATCCACAGCCATTCCTGATCTTCTTCAGTAATTTGTTACTTAAACAAGCTGTATCTTTGATGACCCTTCATAGATCCCCTGTTACCATCAACTCTCACTATCTTTGTGCATTCTGATCTCTGTAAGGCAACAATGGATCAACACTATAAACTACGCCAATAAATAGACCCTCTAAAAGCCGCAGGAGCACAATTATTTCTACACGAACTTGCACAGCTAGAAGTTATGAAGGGAGGACATTTGTTTTTTTCTCAACTGAGTAAGAGACCAAATAAGCTATCTGCAAGTGTCAAACAGAGTCAGCAAATAAGACTTAAGAGAGCTATATTTTAGACTTTTTAGGTGCATAAAGCAAAAAGGGAGGGGGAAGTTAGTCGTTCTTTTCACAAAGGTTTGATTGTGGTGGTTCTTGCTTATTTCTAACTTTTTCTTTGCTCTGATATTTCTGACTCTTCCTTTTATGGTACTTAAATGTAATTGTCTTCTCTATCTCTTCTCTTCCTCTTCACATTTTTCGGCTTTTCTTTAATGATAAATTGACAAACGGATCATATTTATGGCGTTTTGTGCGGGGGTAACCACTTTGGCACTGTCTCTGAGTAGCTGCCAAGTCCGCGGCAGCTGGTAAAAGGGGAAGATTCCTCCTTTACAGTACATGGAGCAGGGGTGTAGATAAGGGCGAGGGGGGAGTGAGGTGGGTTGCTAGAGGGAAGTTGGAGAGGCAGAAAATGTCAACAAGGGGGCACATCGGGGTTTAGGAAGCAGGATTGTAATTAGAATGCATACATACAATATACGCGGGAGAATAAAGAGGGGTGCTAGGAGGGATAGCAATATGACTGAAGTGAACAATCAAAAATAACATAAGGGGAGAGAGAGAGAGACGGGGTGGATTTGTTCTCCATTAGTAGAATTTTATAAACATAGAGAATCCACAGGTGGGTGTGGGTAGTCCCTACAATGGTGGGGAACACGTAGTGTTCTTTAAATAGCCCTCACACACCAAAAGGACCCTTGGTGTCATGCTTCATCATTGGGGTCTTCGCACCCCTCTACGAGATGCGGCGTGCTACTACCTACTGCTACACGGGAGCACTTTTACAGAATGACTATGTAGGGTGAATATGAGGTATTTATGAAATTGGGTGAGTGGTGGGGTTTAAAGTGACTTAAGTGATGGTTAAAAAGTACCTGGCTCGTGGGGTAGACTCCCAAAAATGTTGAATGGGCCCCCGGGCTGGTACTGTTATAAGGGTGATTTTTGAGGTTCTTATGTAGTGCAATGTACATCACCTCATGTGTGCGTCAACATGTTTTGGAGTGAAACTCCTTCTTCAGGACAGGGTGCACAAATCCCCACCTTACTCACGTTTTCCTACAAAAAGACTGTATTTTACAGAAAAGTGATAGTTTTAAGACGAGGCTAATATGTGCCTAAATTAATTGTCATGAAGGTACCTACAATAAGCGAACCTGAGGAAAGAACACAAGAAAAAGAAAGAATAATATTTAATTTATATAGTGGTTCACTATTTTCATTACTCCAGGTTCAGAGACCTAGGGAAAAAGGTGTGTGGGCAGCAGCTACTAGACACGTTTTGTCATCCTAATAGTGAAGGTGCACCCTGAAAAAAAAAACAAAGACAGGACATACAAAACACAGAACATAAAACACACGCTCTATTTGTTTAACCATTATAGCTCTGGGGATCTGTTATTAAGATGATGTCTTTAAAGTTGTCTTTAGTGCCTACTTGTTACCACAATCTGGTGTGCCTCATGAGCCTCCTAACGTTGGGGGACTGTCATGCTAATATGCATGCTGTAAAGAAAGAAATAATGCTCAGAACGCTCACTTACAGAGTTGAGGTTCTGCACGTCGTTACCAGCTCTAGTACTCACGGTTACGAGGGAAATTCCTACGCCTTGTTGCCCCAACACGGTTCCGCTGTGAATGAAGGCTGGACTGAATTTTGCAATTCATATATCCGATCGTAGAATCAATTAGGCGCTAATTGCCTGAAAAACGGAGGGGAGTAGGCCCCTCGACTGCACGTGCGCGTTGACCGCGCGCTAAACACACGCCGGCATCATACTATCTGGCGTACTTCGGAATCAGCGGGCAAATCCAATTAACGGCCCGGATAAACCATATATGGGCAGCCCACTCCCTTCCGTTTTTCAAGCAATTAGCGCCTAATTGATTCTACGATCGGATATATAAAGCGCGAGATTCAGTCCAGCCTTCATTCACAGCGGAGCATGAAGCATGACACCAAGGGTCCTTTTGGTGTGTGAGGGGTATTTAAAGAACCCTACGTGCTCCCCACCATTGTAGGGACCACCCACACCCACCTGTGGATTCTCTATCTTTATGAAGTGAACAATCTTCTTTATGGAGTGGGTTAAGTGTGTGGCTTGAAATGTTGCAGACCTTAATAGTGGAACTAAGAGACAACTTGTCCGTGAGGAATTAAAAATGTACAGCCTCAGATAGTCCTATTAACAGAGACACATCTTTCGTATATAATTCATTGCCATATAAAGGGCTATTGACTTTAAACAGCTGTTTAGAGATCCTAAAGTATGGGTATCTTTCTACAATTTAAGTAGTATCCCTCCTGCGCTTAGTTAATTCCATTTCTCCTCGCAGAGTTAAAAGTGTACCTTTACAAACAGTGAAAAGGCCTTACCAAAACGTGCGTAGCTTGACAATAAACTGCCAGTCTCTGCACATCATTTCGATATTTGGATGCTATATCATGTTTGGCCAATGAATATGTATTCCATGGTGCAATGCATTACTAGTTTTGCATATATGCCTGTATTATGTATCTCTGTCTTGCATATGTTCACTGAGAAGTATGACAGGATAAAACGTTTTTCAAATATTCATTCAAAAGAATGACACATATGTAAAAAATATATTTATTTATGAGAAAAGAAATGCTTCTGATAAATTTTGAGGAAAAAAGCTGAGAAAATAAATAACTTTTTGACATCAATTACGGTAACAACTGTTTGTTCTATTTAAATTATCATTGTTCTAGAGTTTTTTTGCCCGCACAAATTGTCAAATAAATTTGTATGTAAAATAAGACAATGCTCATGTATATGATGCTCACAGCTGACAATGGAGTTGACTGGCACTGATTTTAAAAATGATTAAAGAGCTATTAAAAAAAACAGTGCTTGAGGCTTAGGGGAATTGTGGTGCAGGGAACACAGCAAGTTACCTTTTTATGCTGCCCTGTGTTACAGGAAAAGGGCAGTAATGTATTATATTTATCCAATACTGTGCATGTCTGTCAATTCCACCTCCGCTGGTGCTATTTTTGTAGCATAGTGTCAACACAGGCACCCTTGCACTATGGTGCAAGGGTGTCTGTGTTGACACTATGCTACAATAGGCAGGAATAGTTTTGTGCAATCCATAGAGGCGTTTTACTCTTTCTATGTGTGCACATTGAAGGAGGAAAAAACCAGGGAAAAAACATACTTCTCATTACACTTCTCTTGAGGGAGGTGTATCTTTTTGGCGCATTCCCAGGTTTACCAGATTTGGTCAATCTGGGAATGCATCAAAACCATGGGATTTGCATGGAAACACCAACTGCAACGCCCATGGAATGGACTCTCTTGCTCAGAGTAATGCAACGCAGCGATTTGTGCTGCGTCGCAATACTCCATATTTATGAAGCCACTCAAAACTACGCAAAGTGGCTTTGAGTGGCTTCATAAATATGATTCGGAGCTTTGTGTCATGCATGTATCACGTTTCATGGTGCAAGTATGACGCAAGGCCCATGTAAATATGTCTCTCAATGCTTTAGGAGACACAAATAACCTTGTTGAACTTAAGCTCTGAAGACCTTTTGTGTGCTTGCTGCTAGTATTAGGTCATGGTGTGGCCACTAGGGTAAGGTGAATCTGGGCCATGGGGACAAGTTTCTAAATATGTCTGTATCTGGAAATGTGATTATCTCAAACCTAACTGAAGGCATTGGAAGTGTGCAAAGGGCCAGTTACCCATATTACGATCCACAATTGTTTATGAATTGGAGAGAGCTGTATTCGTAAGTAAACAGAAGGTTGGGAACTTCTTAGGATTTGACGTGTAGAGTTCTTTGAAGAGGTGAATTTTGAGCTATTTCCTTAACTAAAGTGTGGATGGGGAAGTTGTGCAAGTTACATGGCCATTGTACCATAAGGATGTAAAAAGAAAACATGTGTTAGAAGTGATGATGATATTTGTGGCCCTCCTCAATTCCACTACCACCTAATTTATTTTAAATTACTGTGGGTATAGTACCATTGTATTCTTATCCAGTAGTTTAGGCCTCCACCAAAGTGTTCACTATAAGTGAAAGGTAGTTACTGAACCACATGGGGTAACATTCGCCTTCAAAGGAAGATGAGCCCAGCAAAAGAAAGTCATGATACTGGCACATTCAGTATTGTTCAGTGAAGGCCAGAGCAATGTCAGATTTTCATGATAAGCACGTGTGAAAAAGTTACCTGCATTGATTCTAGAAGAGGATCATTTACATCACGTGGGATATGATGAAAATCTGAAATGGATTAGGTCTTCCTGGGCCAACAACACTGGTCACGCTAGGCTAAGACAATGGTCATATTTAGACATCTGTGTTAAAAACAATGCATATGGGAATTGAATACTTCATCGCATGCAAAATGTGCTTGCATCAGTTTTGCTAAAAGACACAGTGGATGCATGAAAACCACCAAGGTTAGGTGTAACTTTTCTTGAACGTGTTTTATGGTCATGGAAACCAGGAGCAGCCAGCTGCTATATTCTCCTAGCTGTACCCACCTGGCATCATTGTGATGACTCAAGTGACAATCAATCCACATTTCCCTCAGCTACTCACAACCTTTTACACATTGTGAAACGTGGCAATAAGTAATTGGGAAAGTAGCAAGTGGAAATTTTATTCACCAGCATCAAAATAGAAACATTATTTGATGTTAACAGCTAAGAATTCCTGTTCTGAATTAATTGTGTTGTGAATTATCACTTTTTGCCACTTCAGAATGGGGTCAAAGAGTGTATGATACCACTTCTACAGTACCTTTCATTTTGTTCAATTGACGTTTTAGGTGAAAATATAATCCTGTGTCTTGCATTTCGAGCACATGGTATTATGTCTCGCATCAGAGCCAGAAGACGAGCAGCACCATGGAAAGGCATGCCTTAGGGGGATTTCCAAGATGGCACAGTAAAAATTGGTAGGGATAGTACATTTAATGTAGTGGCATAAAGACGGATTGACACTGGCGGTAGTACCACGACCGCACAATATAGAAGAAACCTGATAGCAGATTTTAGCGCATGCTCTAAGGTTGTTGTTTCATGACATACCGATTGTAAATAGATCATGAAGGGGTCACGTTGGTGACATCCCTTCAGTTTCACTGGGATCTTCCACTTAAGCCGCCTTAATGCAGGACGCCTTTGAGGCTTTTACTCAACTCTCTTGCACTGAGCATTCTCATAAAATATTCCCGCTAAATAAAATCCTTCGCAGTTTCACGTCAGATGGATTAGGTAACCATGGTTGTTGAGAAAATTAAATCATCACCTTGGCTAGCATGAAGATTAAAGGCATCACGCAACTTATTTATTTCAGAAACTGAAAATACGCTTGCTGACTTTAATGAGATGCATTTTTGCTTAGTAGGTGCTGGATTCTAATTAACCCTCCCCTACATCTTGCCTGCACAGTTTCAGCGACTCTTATTTGTGCATCTGTGACCCGAAAATACCGGGGGGCAGATTTACAATGAAAGTGACTCTGATCGGGCTGCAAGCCATTTGGCTGAGCCGCACTGAGTCACAAACTCAGAGATCGGATGTTTTTAGGACAATATGTCTCATACAGTGCTTTCCTCTGTGCTGGCGCACATTTGGCTGCCATGCGTCGGCTCAGTAAACCTTGCACCATGATGCAAGGATGCATGCATCGTGGGGAGATTGTTTTGGGGGAGGAAGGGACACCTTTCTGCACAAAACCAATCAATTGAGGTGATTTCCACTTTGCATGCGTGCTGTAGAATGCATAACCCATTGAAAGAGGAAAAAAACAAGGAGAAATGTAAACATTTCTCGTTGCTTCTCGCTACGCCACCACTGAGGTGCCGTAGCATTCTGACGTATTTCCAGATTTACAATTTCTTGTAAATCTGCAATTGCATCAGAATACATGGGTGTTGCGTGGGAACACTCACAGCAAACACCCATGTCAAACACCATGCACACAAAGTGTAGTGTGAGAAGGGGTGATGTTTACGAGCACACGTAAAGCCACGCAGGGTGGCTTTACGTGTCCTTGTAAAAATTGGGCAGCAGGTTGCGCCGCCGGTACGTCACCCAATGTGACGTACCGGAGGTACAAGGCGCTAGCAAATAAGGCACTGGATATCCCAGTGGCCAACTCTAAACAAAACACAACACCAACTGTCGACAAAACAAAAAGACAAACAGCAACACGTATCCCCTGCAAATATGTAGTATCGTTTTTGTCGTGGCTCAACTGGAAATGAGTGATTCGTAAACGTCTTAATTCAAATGAGATTAAATTGCACTGAGTTGACTGTATGGCACAGAAATATAATTGAAACTATACGATCTGTGTTTAACCACTTTGATGCCGTCATCAGCATCGGTTGGGCTGTGCTGATGAAGGAACTGCTCCGTTATCAGTAACACCCCCGGGGGGAGCGCTGGCGCTCCCCCCCTGGGGCATCAATCTTTGTGCCTTTACCAGGGGTGGCAGCGGAAGACTTTCCGCTGCCACCCCTTGGCCCCCCCACGCTTCCTGGTGACGTCAGCGCGCGTTCAGCACGCGCCAACGTCATCAGGAAGCGCTGGACGCGCTGGAATCCATTTCTTTCCAGCATGTCTAGGACGAAGGTAGGTGTTTGGCTCTCTGGTGGGTCGGGGGGGCCGTTTCTCGGTGCCTTGAGGCATCGGGGGGGGAGGAAACACTGTTTCCTCTCTCCTGATGTCCCAATGCAGGGCATTCCTGGTTCAGGATAGCGCACAGCGTCGCGATCCTGCACCAGGAATGCCCCCACAAGACACCAGGGATGTTTATTTTTGAAAAAGGAAGCGACCCCTTGGGCAAGGGTCGCTTCCAGGTGCACAATATTTACTTTTAGACTTTTCTGCCCCCCCTTGGGGAAGATCGCCCGTTTTTTCGCGCAATCTGGATCCAGGGGGGGCAAAAAAGCTCACTAGCCACCAGGGATTATTTTTTGGGTGAAAAGGAAGCGACCCCTTTTGCAAGGGTCGTTTCCGGGGGGCAACATTATTATTTTAGACTTTTCTGCCCCCTGGGGGCCGATTGGGTGTTTCTCGGCCGAATCTGGACCCGGGGGGGGGGGCAGAAAAGCCCACTAGACACCAGGGATTATTTGTCCTCAGTCAAAGATGACTTTTGTAAAGTTTCAGGAGTCTGTAATAGGCAGCCTTGTTTTAGTGGAACAGGCAAGTGTTCCTAGAGTTGGAGTGGTGGACGATGTTGCCAGATTGAAAGATCGCCACTTTCCTGATCAAATTCCTCCTACAACCTCAAAAGACATTCCCAGTCGGAGATGTAGAGTCTGTTGGCAAAGAGGTTTGCGGAAGGAGGTTCGTATGTACTGCCCTGACTGTCCTTCTAACCCTGGGCTGTGTGTGCCTGCTTGTTTTAGAATGTACCACATACAAAATTATTTTTGGGAGCATCCATGAGTGGTAAAGTGAACAGGCTGGTCTCTATTCTTTAAAACTTATTGTTCAGTTTCAAAGTTGGCATTTGTTTAGTGTATTTAGATTTAGTTGTTGTGTTAGTAGATTTGTATCAATTTGCAATTTGTTTCTGTTTTTTATTTGTATTTTAAAAAAACTAAAGTATGATGTTGGTTTGCGTGTAGTGTCCATTGTCTGACGGTGTGCATGGTTTTGCGCTTGGCTGGCGGTGTCTGTGGACTGGTGCTTGGCTGCTGGTGTCTGTGAACTGGTGCTTGGCTGGCGGTGTGCATGGTCTTGTGTTTGGCGTGTGCGTGGTCTTGTGCTTGCCTGGTGCTGTGTTTGGATTGGTGCTTGGCTGGCGGTGTGTGTGCAGTGGTGCTGTCCTGGTGGTGTGTGTGGACTGGTGCTTGCCTGGCTGTGTGCGTGGTCTGGTGTTTGGTTGGCGGTGTGTGTGGTTTTGCGCTTGACTGGTGTTGTGTTTGGATTGGCGCTTTGCTGGTGGTGTGCCTGCACTGGTGCTTGGCTGGCGGCGTCTGTGGACTGGTTCCTTCCTGGTGGTGTGTGTGTGGACTGGTGCTTGGCTGGCGGTGTGCGTGGTCTGGTGCTTGGCTGGCGGTGTGTGGGAAGTGACTTAATGCTGGTTACTACACACAGTACTAGCTGAGCGCCACCCCATGTAATCCATGACTTTGTGTAGTTGCTGTGTCAGGAATGTGTGTGTGTGAAAGTAATGGGCCCTTGATTGGCGTTGTCTGCTGGTGGAAGTGTAGTAATGTGTTGGGTCCGCGGCTGGCGGTGTGAATGTTTTGTATGTGTCACATGTATGAAAGGTGTATGAATGGTATGTAAAGAGGTTGGTGCCTTGTCGTGGCTTTACAGCTCACTAGCTGTGAGTCAATGGTTCTGTTTCTTGTCCTTTCCATTATTAACAGTGTTTTTCATTTTTTGTGAAATCACTTGCTAATACAATGGTATATACTGAACCATCACTCACCCTCGTGCCAAATCCAACCAATATGTATGTGTTTGAAAACTTGATGTCTGTGTTTTTTTTTTTTTAAGCTGGACGCACCTTGTCACTTTTTTTGTAAATGTTGTGATGTGTAGATTTTATGCCTGGTGGTGTGAATGGTCTTCTGTGTGTCTGGTATGAAAGGTGTGTGAATGGCCTGTAAAGCTGTTGGTGCCTTGAAGTTGCTTTACAGCTCACGAGCTGCGAGTCATTGATTCAGTTTTTTTGTCCATGTAATTGACAGTGTATTTCATTTTTGTCAAATCTGTTGTTAATTTAATTATATATACTGAACCATCACTCGCTCTCGTGCCAAATCCAACCAGTATGTGTGCGTGTTTGAGGAATAGATGGTTGTGCAGGGTTTTTTTTTTTATTCTCTCTGCCAAGGTGTACATTCTGCCTACAAATAACCTGCCAAATGTAGATATTGTTAAACCCATGGGACTACATGGTGATGTCTCTCTGGTGAAATCTAACAAATAATTTTATTCACAGTATCCAGCAAAATTCACAATGTCCGTCATATGTTCCTTGCAATACTGTGCCCAAATTAACACGCTGCACAAGTAAACAACTAATTTTGTCAAAACTAATTGGTTTAGCTAGGGGGGTCACATGATTTTTTCACTCCTTCCTCGGTTGCCATCTATGGAAACCTAGCAACCCACACTTTTTTGGAAAGTAGACACCCGGGGGCTTTTAAGGGGGTATGGCTTGCGTGTATCCTCCAACGTACCTTTTCTCAGAATCCCTAGCAAACTTTAAATGTAGCTGAAATTTATTTTTTTACATTTTTGTGTGTAAAAGTGTGGTATTACTGGGCTCACACACATTTCTACCCACCCAGCGTTCCCCAAGGTCTCCCCCAAAAAATGGTACCTCACTTGCCTGGGTCTGCCTACTGCCTGTGACAGGAAACAGTGCAAAACGCAACGTGGTCGCACCTCAATTTTGCAGTGAAAACTTGCTCTTTTTTTTTGCAAAGAGCCTACCTTTTGTTTTTGAACCCTAGCTCTGCAATCACCTAGGGAAACCTAGCAAACCTATACATTTTTGAAAACTAGGCACTGGGCAGACCCAGGCAAGTGAGGTACCATTTTTTTTGGGAGACCTGGGAAAACGCTGGGTGGGTGGAAATTTGTTGATCCACACAGATTCCAGAACTTTCCACCACAGAAATGTGAGGAGAATGCATTTTTTGTCAATTTTTTAGCTTTGCAAGGGGTTCTGGGTAATAGAACCTGGTGGCAGGCAGTCAAGTCACCCCATCCTGAATTTCCCTGGGTGTCTAGTTTTTAAACATTTATAGGTTTGCTATGTTTCCCTAGGTGCCGGCAGAGCTAGTGTTCAAAAACAAAAGGTAGGCTCTTTGCCAAAAAAGTGTACATTTTCACTGCGAAATTGAGGTGCGACCACGTTGCGTTTTGCGCTGTTTCCTGTCGCAGGCAATAGGCAGACCAAGGAAAGTAAGGTACCATTTTTTTGGGAGACCTGGGGGAACGCTCGGTGGGTGGAAAATTTTTGATCCACGCAGATTCCAGAACTTTCCACCACAGAAATGTGAGGAAAATGTGTTTTTTGTCCATTTTTTAGATTTGCAAGGGATTCTGGGTAACGGAACCTGGTGGGAGCCAGTCGAGTCACCCCATCCTTAATTCCCCTGGGTGTCTAGTTTTCAAAAATGTATAGGTTTGATAGGTTTCCCTAGGTGCCGGCAGAGCTAGGGTTCAAAAACTAAAGGTAGGCTCTTTGCCAAAAAAGGGCACTTTTCACTACAAAATTGAGGTGCGACCACGTTGCGCTTTGCGCTGTTTCCTGTCGCAGGCACTAGGCAGACCCAGGCAAGTGAGGTACTATTTTTTTGGGGAGACCTGGGGAAATGCTGAGTGGGTGTAAAATTGTTGATCCACGCAGATTCCAGAACTTTCCACCACAGAAATGTGAGGAGAATGCGTTTTTTTGTCAATTTTTTAGCTTTGCAAGGGATTCTGGGTAACCGAACCTAGTGGGAGGCAGTTGAGTCACCCCATCCTTAATTTCCCTGAGTGTGTAGTTTTCAAAAATGTATAGGTTTGCTAGGTTTCCCTTGGTGCGTGCAGAGCTTGGGTGCAAAAACTACAGCTAGGCACTTTGCCATAAAAGGGTCAATTTTTAACTGCAAAACTGAGGTGTGACCACCTTGCATTTTGCGCCGTTTCCTGTCGCAAGCACAAGGCCGACGCACACAAGTGAGGTACTGTTTTTATTGGTAGACTTAGGGTAATTCAGATTGGTAAATCAACTGTTATTACCTATTGAGTTTTCATGCATTTCTCCCTTCCCAATGAAAGACATTGTGTAAAAAAGAAATTTGGGAAAAATGACCAATAATTCTCATGCTAGTATGAGTATTCACAATTTTGAAAATGTGTAAATATATACTGTTTCTAAACTCTATAATTTGTACCCAATTCAGAAATACATAGGTGTCTTTCATACCGATTTTTCCATGTATACATTTTCAAAGAATAAGTGCTCTATACCCAGTAAATAATAAAATACCATTGCAAGTTCCTGCTCAGTTTTTAGCTCTGGGTTCGTCGGGTTCTTGGTAAAACTGCAAGTCCTATATATCCCCACAAGCAGGAAGGTGAAGCGGATGTAACGGTGTATTGTTTTTAAAGAACTGTCATAATTACAAGAAGGTATAGGTGAAAACGTTGAGACAAAAGGCAGTTTTTTTCAACTAATTTTCAATTATTCAAATATTTAACTGTAAGTTTCTATAAAGAAACCTTCATGGATTTAGACACATGACCCCTTTATGAATTCAGAATTGTTTCTACTTTTCGAAAATGTATAGCTTTCCAGGATCCATTATTGATTTCAACTCATTTCTACCATTAACTGTAAGGAGGTTGAAAGCTCTAAAAATTGCAAAAATAGGCTATGTCCCAGAAAAATGCCAAAACTGTGTGAAAAATGTTGGCTCCCTGACAAAAGACTGTCATTCCCTAAAAGCTGAGAAAATGGAGATTGCAGCCACAAAAACCCTTTTTTGATAACATTTGCTGGGAAAAACCAAGAGGCTTTCATTTACAGCCCGTTTTTCCCATTGTTCTAAAAAAACCTAAAATTTCACTGTATTTTGCTTAATTTCTGGGACCCCTCCAAGGGAATCCACAAACCCTGGGCACCTTTAGAATCCACATGATGTTGGAAGAAAAGGAAGCAAATTTGGCGTGGATACCTTATGTGTTCAAAAAGGTACAGGTGCCTAAGCGCACACTTTCCCAAATCACCAAAAAAAGGCTTAGCACAGGAGGGGAAAAGGCCTAGCAGCGAAGGGGTTAAATCCTGGCCTTCTGGGAGCGATTAAATGAGCTTACAATGTCATCATCTGCTGTTTCAGTGCCATTAGACACACCTATTTTTACCTGGCAGCATAAACAGTTTTCCTATGGCATAAATGTATGCCACACCTGTGTAGAAATATGCATTTGTAATATCCATGCAAGAAAAGGGGAGTTGACTGTTCAAGGTATGGTGTTCCTTGAAAGTTTGTGCCATTGACTCATTCATCCACCCACCCACTCTCACTCATTTCCGCACAGATCCTATAGTGAGTGAGCACCATGTGTCTCTTGTGACATTTAGGAGAAAGAGCTTAACATTTAGGAGAAGGAGCTCAACGGGCGTATCTATTGCAGGAGAAAAATATCAACGACTTTCCCCAAGGTCAGTTAATGACCACCATGGTTGCTTTATAGTACCGTCAAGATCTGTGCCCATTAAGCAAGTAGAGTAATGGACAACAGCAAAGTGCTGTTTGAACCTTTTGATAAGTAATAGTTAAAGGTTTGTTGTGGATGATGAGATTGAGGTGGTATTTTTAGTACATCTAGACCATGGATCAAATGAACAGTTGGGCGTCCTTCATAGTCTTTGGTTTCAGGTACTAGGACCACGCACCATAGGCCCCAGATTTTCGGGATTTAGACCCATCATCGTCCGTGGTCTAATAGTTGAGGTTGCAAACCATGTGGGCCATTTTACTTATATTGGTATTTCAGTCAAGACAAAACAGTCCATAGACAACTGACACTTGTGGGGGTGCAATAGCACTGAAGTACAAAACAAACGTACCCCGGCAAAAACAATCTGCTTCCATTTGCCTTGGACCCACATTCAATTTTAAGGGATTCATTCCTGCAGAGCTCAAGCAATGAGGGCAGACCTTCCTGCTTCCTGGATTTTTAAATTGCAGACAACTCAGGTATTTTTCCAATACATCAAAAAAGTGTTTTTTTCTTGGCAACAGAAGGCTCAATCACCATTTTCTTGGGCATGATACCAGTTCAAATGCTGCATAGCACATCTTCTTTTTGCGCCATGATGGAGTAATCTGGTTAGGGAGAACTTCCAGGAACATCCTCTGCTGGTGCACAGTAGTAGGAGGAAAACATGCAATGTCTCGGAGAGAGGGTGGAGATACAGAGAATCAGTTTGACATTTCACCGATCCGGCAGGGGAAAGCAAAAGTAATGCAAGCCAGGTTATATACAAATTATATGAACAAAAGATAAGCAAAATGCAAGAGCCCACTACTCCTTTTGCTCATCAAACATGTGTCTGCATTAGAGAAAAGCTTGTGAAAAGTATTTAATGTGATAGAGCATATGGCTGGATCTGAACCGGGGTGGTGGACTGAGCTAAAGAACTATGATAGATTCAACCCAGATCTGTGACTTGGGGATGGATGTCTGAAAGGTTTCAGCGCTCTGTCCATCATTTTCTTGTGTTTGCTTTGTTTACCCAAAGTTGGAAGGGTATGCCTAGATGTGGCTCCCTTGCTCACTTTGCCACTGGATTTGAGCTAGCCTGGCTGATGAGGGGTGTTATCTAGAAACCGGTCCCAGGATGCTTGTTTCCGGTCCAGGGAAGACCTGACTTGGCAGTTTGGGCTAGACTGTTCCCATAAGGAACCGGGACAAGATTGATTTGCATATGACTGGGTCTAAACTGGGGTGGTGGAGTGAGCTAAAAAACGATGATGGATCCAACCCAGATCTGTGACTGGTGATGAGTGTCTGAAAAATGTTCACTCTCCGTCCATCATCTCCTTGTGTTTGCTTTATAGAAAGGAGTTTACAACACTATCACAAGTTACCAGAGAGGTGTTGGAAAAACAGCAAGAGACACATCAAAACCTGAAAGTCTTTATGCTCTAATGTATGGAGTGCAAGGTGCACATATGGTGTTCCAAGCATAACAGATATGAGAGGAGTGGACGGAAGGGCGTTACCACAGGTTCCATTAATAAGACCAAAACAAAGTTCTAAAGAAGCCATTTGTCACACGAGTTGGTAAAGTAAGGGAAAACACGAAACAACAAAAAGAGCCCCCAGAAAATATACCATAAACCTTTCTTTTCAGAAACATTAACAAAAATCAAAGCATTGTCCGTAATAACTATGAGGCCTTGTATAGCTGTTCATGGAGTGTTGGCTGCTGATTCTGTCTAAAGACAAAGCTGTTTATACATCCCCAATGCCAATGGCCTTGGGCTGTGGGAGTTGACGACACATGGAGGTTTGGGTGCAGGGCTTGACTGCAGAATATGTCCACAGTGGGGGTTGGTCTTTAGATACAGCTTGGCTGTGCGACCTGGCTCCAGGCCAGGCCCTGTGGCCATCTCTTCGTCATGCAGCTGGAATTGGCTGCCTGCTGTTAGTTGGGGGTACTGCCTTTCTAAAGGACATGCACAGCTGCCATCTCCCATTGCAAGATGGGCTCAGTGAAGCAAATATTGAATGCAAACATAGCAGGTGAATTATGAGTATGTTATGTTTTGGGTGTTTGAGAGCAGACAACTAACCTGGGATAGAGTAGGCGAAGAGCCAGGTCTTTATTTTCTTGTGAAATTTAAGAACTGAGGAGGAGGCTCTGATGTGCATTGGTAGATCATTCCAGGCTTTGGTAGTGAAGTAGGAGAAGGTTGCCAGATGTGGTTCTGTGGAGGTGGGGATGTGTGCGAGTAGGAGTGCTGCTGAGTTGTCGTACGGTTAGGTTTGTAGATGATTACGCCATTGGTGAGGTAGGTTGGGCTGATGGTGTTTGATGCTTTTTATGTGTTTTTGGAGAGTTTGATAAGTGCCCATTTGGGTATGGGGAGCAATTGGAGGTTTTTATGTTTGGGGTGATGGTTTAAGTCTGAGTTGAGTCTGGCAACTGAATTCTGTATGTCAATGAGTCTTCTGGTCAGTTAAGCATTGATTTCTATTTAGAGTGCATTGTAATAGTCCATCTTGCTGATAATGAGAGACTGGGTGAGCAACCTGTGGGTATTGAACATAAACACTTAAAAGTCTTCTTGAGAATCTTAAGTTTGTCGAAACAGGAGGTGAAGCCTGTGTTCATTTGTCCTGTCATAGCGAAATGGTTGTCTAATCTTATTCCGGAGTTTGTCGTTTGGGTGTTTGGCTTGTGTGTGGGTCAACGATCAGGAGGCCATCGGGTGGAGTCCCATAGTGAGGTGTCTTTACTGAAGATGACTACTTCCATTGTGTCTGTGTTGTACTTGAGGCAATTGGAATTCATCAATCTGGTGACTTTGGAAATGCAGGTGGAGAAGTTGGTTCAGGTGTTTGATGTTTTGTAGCAGAGAAATTGAGGATGTGAAAGGTGTTATCTGCGTAGCATATAACATTGATTCCGGGGATACGAAGGATCCTTCAAGTGGGGCCAAGTAGGTAATGAACAGTGTGTGACTGAGCGCGGATTCTTGTGGGACTCTGCAAATGAGTTTTGCGGTGGCCAAGGTGATTGGGGTCATATTGACCTACTGAGCGTGGACTGTAAGGAAATAGCAGGTCCAATAGAGTGCTGGTTTCTCAATGCCGACATTGTGTAGGCTTTGAATACATACGGTGGATAGATCCAGAAGAATGAGGGAGGTGGTGTTTCTTTTGTCCATGATCAGTCAATGTCATCTGTGGTGGCAAAGATGATGACTATAGTGGTGTGGTTTGGTATACGCCGGAGACCGCCAAACAGATTTACTCCTGTTCGCGTCCGATTCCGAATTAAAGGTCGGCACACGCCGGAGACCGCTGAACAGACTAATCACTGTTCGTGTCTGATTCCGAGTCAAGGGTCAGCAGCCCCCCTCCTGCGTACTCCCGACTCACAAGTGAGCGCCCTCACAAACTAGTCTTCTACGTTTGTCGATTTTTTTCAAGTTCAGGAACCCCATACAACGTAAAGCCAGCCTGTGATAAGGAAGAAGGGTGCAGCTAGGGATTCATTAATATCACTGCCACTTTCCCTAGCTGTTCAATCATATAAAAAAGACTTAATCACAGGTGTATTGAGACAGGCAGGCAGTTATATTCAATTGTTGTGTCCGCCTGTCCATTGGTTCACTATTTTAAGGACTGGTGTTTTGTTAAATGTTTTCATGTTTCAATTCATTTGTACAAAGCTCATTTTTTCGGTGTTTGTAAATTTCAGTATGTATTGTGAACTATTTCCACTCTTGTATATATTGCGCACATTTTTTGTCTGAATGTTAACTTTATTGTTTTGACAAAGGTGTTCTTCTTAGACATACAGATGAACTAATGATATTTGAATAAAATAAAATAGACTAATCAAAAATTTCTGTGTAAGCAGACTTGTGGTTCACGCAGTACAGATAGGCTGGGTGTTTCCTAAACAACTTGAAAAACGAACCTGATCAGCTACTTTGTTCTGTTTTGTGGTTTTGTATGAAGCAGGATCTGGTGGTGTCAAGGAGGTTTTTCTCTACTAGAGTTGGGCAGCTGGATGTTGTTTCATGATCTTTGCCAGGAAGGGTCGCAGGGAGGGTAGGTGGCTAGTGTTTTAGGGTTTACTGATCATTTCTTTAAGAGAGGGACAACTGTGGCATGTTTTCAGGCATCAGGGAAGGTGGCTGTGTTGTGTCAGGATTGAGATGAGAGCTGTACTAATGGGGTCCAGTCCTTTAGAGAATACATCATGAGAGCTGAGGTCCGATGGTGCTCTAGAGTGTATGGTGCACATGGTCACTGCAGATTCTTGAATGGCGATGGTGGGCCAGGTAGTGAGGGTGGTCCTCTGGGCACTAGAAGTGACATGTAGGGTGGCTGTGAGAATCGAGGGGTCTAGTTGGGGATCAAAATTGTCTTAGATGCTGGAGATCCTAAGGTTGAAGAGTAGGGACAGCTGGGTGCAAAGGTCTGGTGAAGTAGTTATGCAGGAGGAGCTTGCAACTGGAGAGGTGAAATCTTTCAAGATGGAAAAGATTTCCTTGGTGCTGCTTTTGATGCGCTCAATGAGCACAGTGTTTAGTGTTTCAGATTTGTTGGAGGTATCATTTGGAGGCTGATCTGAAGTTGTTTTTGTCATTGCCATCTGTGTTTTGAGGTGCTTGCAGTGCGCTTGGTGAGTTTGAACTCTTCTATGTTGCAACTTGCTTGTGGTAAGTTGGCTTTGGTAGTCCTGAGCTAGACCATTATGTCTGCACAGAAGATGATCCAGGCATTGCAGTTAAAGATGGAGTTGGAGAATATCATAAAAACATATGTCTAAGAAAAGAACAACAGGCAAAGGTAAGATGGGGCTCAGTGAATACAACCCGAAAAACGCTAGAAATTTACAAGTTTTAGGGCTAGATGTAGGTAAATTAGATTTACTGATTCTAAAATACCGAATTTTACCGATTTGGTATTTTAGAATCGGTAAATCTAATGTAGGTAATGATTCGGTATTTTTTACCGAATCGGTAAGATTCGGTATTTACCGATTCTGAAAATACCGATTCAGTATTTGCTATTGACTCCTATGGGCCTTGAAGCCCATAGGATTCAATAGCAAATACTGATTCGGTATTTACCGAATCGGTAAAAAAAACGAATTGGCAAGGGGGACAGGGTGTCACTTTGACACCCTGTTGCACCCCTGTTTCTGGCCCTAAGGGCCTGTCTGTGTGCCACATGGCACAGGTGTACATGCACAGATGTGCATGTACACAAGAATTCGTTATTTACCATGCAATTGTAATGCATGGTAAATACCGAATCCTGAAAGGCCTGTAGCACTGTTAAAAGTGCTACCTACATCTGAAAATACAGTTTCGGTAATTTTACCGATCGTTAAAATTACCGAATCTGTAAAATTTACAGAATCTGTAAATTTACAGATTCTGTAATTTTACTGATTCTTTCTAATTACAGATTCGGTAAAATTACTGAATCTGTATGTATTTTGAGCCCCTACATCTCCATAGCCCAATACCGGTCAGAAACGGCCGAAAATCGGTATTTTCGGCCGTTTCCGACTGGTATTGGGCTACCTACATCTTGCCCATGGTATGCAATCCACAAAGGAAACATCATATTGTATGCTGCCTGTCATACTCAGTGTATTACTTTGCTGATGGTGCCTAAAGAAAAGCTAATTACTAAGAGCAAAACATAGTGGTGACATAAGGTATGGATCTCATTTAGTGCACTGCTTACCATATCAGGTGAATTTCAGGGCATTTACAGGTGTGTATTCACTGAACCATACCTGTCCTTTATATGTGTTTTTTCATTAAATATACATATAAAGATCAAATGTTTTTTTCTAATATTTGTAATGTTCCCAGAGAACTGAAGGGTTGCACAACTTTAGAAAAAATCTAGCCACTTGAATACCTGACCTACCAGCTCCAATCTTTGAGGCCTCCCAATTAGAATGAAATCTGATAGCGCATGAAATGTGGAAAACGGTTCCAGAATGGCCATTACCACTCCCTGTGAAGAGTCTTGAGCGAAATAGAGGTCATCAAGAGCTGCTTACAATATTGACTGGAGATTATCTGCACTTTCTAGCATTTGGTGGTAAAGCGAATGGGCAAATGGGAGTATAATATGCCCCTGGTTTGATCTGAATCAGATTGTTTTATCAGTGGAATAAGAGTAGATCTTATCCAATTAAGTCAGTTCTTTTCCATTCTCAGATATCGGTTGCACAGCTGACCCAAATTGGAAGCAACAAAGTTAGGCATCAATTTGTTAGTCTTCTTTCTCATACTTCTGAGGTGAAACCTCAATTACTTCCAATTGGTTTAGCATCAACATTTTTTGTAGTGATGTAATACATCAATCCTAGCATTAGATGAGGCAATTTCCAAAGGGAGGAAGAGTTAGGAAGATAGAGCATTATCAAAATGAGCCCAGATTTTATTTTTCTTCAAAAAATCAGATAGGTCACTTGAAAATGCATCTAAATACTATAGAATAGTGGCACTGCCTGCAGGAGCGAATAATTCTCTCACAATAAAAATAATTTATTTTGCTGGGATAGGAGAGCTTATTACCCTAATAACACATCATTTGATATTTTTTTCTTCCCTATTTACAGTCTTTTTTAGCGATCCTAAAAACAAGTTTTTTCTCTGAACGAATCTGCCCTCTACTAACTTTCTGAACCTTGTAGGCTTTTCTAAGCAGTACCGAGACGACTGAGCTACATGACTTGGTAAAATTTTAGAGCAGCAATGGTATCAAAGACTACAATGATCCACCGGAGGCAACTTTGTTCATATGGACCAATACTATCACCTACATTTGGATCTCAGAGTACTCGACAAACTGACTTGTGGAACTTCAGATAATGCAAACCCTGTTACTGTTTTTTTCCTGTTCTGGATACATGCTTCCCAACCCATTGGAATTTGGATCACCAAATTGCCCAACCAGAGCCATAGTTAATCTGGGTTAACCATAATTTCCTTACCAGAGATGAGAATAATATCCAATATGGGACAAGGAGCAGTTGGTGCATGTGGGGCAAAGGGGCGGTGCCCTGGCACACAGAAGAGGAGTGGAAGAGGAGAAGAATGAAACACACAAGCAGCCCAGTGAAAGTACTGGCAACTCCATCAAGCTCGGGATGTGTGTTTTTTTTTACAGGGCATTTAACTGCGCTTGGGCTGAGCGAGATTCTCACTCGCCCTGAGTGAGTGTGCTTGTGTCATTGAAGAGGTGTGGCCTCCTGTTAGCACCAGTGGTTTGATCGGCACTAGGGCGATTTGTTTGTTGCCCTGGGCATGGCCAACTCAGTGCCATTAGTTTCAATGGTTGGGTGCAGGACAGCCAAGCACAGTCAAGGCAGTAGAGGGGGTGCAGGCTAGGAGGCAATTCATGGGCTCAGTCCTCCTGTTGCTTTCTCCTCACTGTTGGTTGGGTTTTGTGAAGGGCCTGGGGAGGAGTCCAGGATGGAGAGTGACTCACCGGCTCCTCCCCAGCTTTTCCTAACATTCACTCAGCAGTAAGTAGAGGTTCGCCAGAAGAAATGATTAGTAGTACTTGCTTCTTCCGTGAGTGCCTCGCATGTGAAGTGCACTTAGAGCAGGGACGGCCTTAGGCATGTGCAAGCTGTGCACAACCACAGGGCCACCAAACCCCAGCGGCCACCACGCCAATATATATCCTTAATATAATAATCCTTTGAGGATGGATACATATTTGCTTGCCGGCCCCTGGCAGGGATTTGGCAGCCTCCGGCTCTGTTCCACTTCCAAACATCCTGACCCCCCCCCCTCTTCACTGGCCTCCGCACTCCGCCCCACCCGGACCCCCTCTTCCAGGACCCCCTACCTACGCTCCCTGGCCAGGGCGGCCATGAGCTTAGAGCCGCCCCTGCTTAGAGAGTCAATCTGTTGTGCATTGAGTGCTCCATTCCAGGCTGCAAGGCCCTACTGCTGTATGCTAGCTTTTCACAAAAGATAGTAACACCAGCAGCATAAAGTGTGAACAAGAGTTAAGCAGCTTTAACAAGCCTGCCTTCAGTTCTGACATAGGATGCAGTTGGCGACATGAAGCAGCACCAGCAGGCACTGCCGATGTGTCTCTCAGTAGTGCTTGTGCAATGCCACTGAAAACCTTCTTGGCTGCGCTACTGCAGCTTCTTCACCCTCCTTCATTCAGGTTAATGATTGGAGATGTTAGGGCTTGTTTATTTATGTTTATATGGAAGCAATTATCCCCAATCACTAAAAGCAGGTTTAGAACGTTAACTGCACAAATTCCAAATTGATGAGGAAATTATGCTCTACCACATCATAAATTCCCCAGCCTTGCAACAAACATGCTGTTGTAGGCCCAAGGTAGAGCAATTATCAGAATGATCATATTAGAAAGGGCAGGATCTTCTATCATGAATATTTAGGGTTTAAGTATGTTTCTACTTAAAAAACAGCTGTTAGTTGACTATCCCAATATTTTGCTTGGGTAGGTATTTAATTGAAATCATTGCCACTGGCAGCAGGCAATAACCCACAAATAATTTGTTAAATTTAGAGTTACATAGAGCTCTAAAGAAAGAGCTACACTATGTGCGCTCCTGGCTGGGTCTAAAATCAGCAGATGTGCATGTAATTACGAATGACAATGATCATTCAAGGAATAAGGTGACATTCAATTAAGGATGTAAAATGACTAAAAAGTAATAATGTTTATGATCAACCGAATTCATTGTAAAGAATTTGTTTCATGTTTGGAATTCATTAAAAACAACATTACTTGGACATAAGTTGAAATGTTCAGAAATGTGTTCATTTCCAGTTCATTAAAAACTTTTGTTCTTATGTTATACTTTATGTGTTTTTAAGTTGATTGCAATTATTTTCTGAGCCATGTTTTCATAATTCCATCATTTTGTGCTAAGTTGTGGAGCAGCATAATTTTGGCCCCATCCCTTTACGTTTGGCTAGGCCATATATTAACACTCATCTTTGGTCCTATGTGCTTGTGTGATGCAATAATATTAAAGAAATATTGTGCACTAAAGGTCTAGATGGTGCATTTATTGTGTTTTTTTACATAGATATGTGTGCATATTCACGTTTTTCCCTTTCAGAGACGTCTAGATTGCTGATATGAATCTTCAATTGATTTAGATTGTAAGGTGGTGTGCTAAAATGGATTGAATACAGTGCATTTGATGGGGATTTGTGAGAATGAATCATATACGTGTTCAATACTTTTTTATAAATCAAGACCAGTTATTGTTTTTCCTTAATAATATATGTATTAGTTACTGTGGCTAAAGTATAAGGCTAAAGTATCATTTAGTGGATTATATGTAGGTTAAAGAACTAATATGCAATGAAAGAAAACAGTTAAATTCGCTTGATTATGAGCCCTAAACTTACCAGGGAGACCTTTAATATTAATGTAAAAGTTGTTTTTCTGTATGTCTTTCTCCTCTGCAGGTGCAGGCCAAAGGCATAAATCAGCTAGTAAAAAGCACATTGCATTTCAGAAATAGTGAGGTGAGGAAGAACTGGAAAGGTCAAATAATTTTAATAAAGAACAAAGGGAGTGTTACCAGTTGGTACTTTCAAATGTTGAGTAATAAAAGGACACCCAGGAAGCAGAGACTGGAATATGGGAGCAGAGTTTGAAGCACCAAGTTCTTTCTTAGGAAATGGAAAAATACTATGATGTGTATGAGGTCATAATTCTCGAATGTTCTTTGTGCATTTTCATTAGTGAACCCATCTTGAGTTTGGTCAGATTTCCTATTAAGCCTGGAGAGGTACAGACTAGTCTTCTCTGAATGTGTAGCTTTGTGCTATACATGACTACTTACTTATAGAGCCTCTACAGAGGCTCTGATTCTGACACCTTTCTTGATTTCTTGATTCAATGGCATTTCTCCTATCCTTACTTTATTGTAGAGCTTAGTAGATGTTTCAAATCTTTCCCATGTAGGGGGAGAAGGATTGAAGTCATTTGTCTAGTTATAAAATCCTTTTTCTTGTTTTTTGCACTGCTGCTACAGAAATACTTATATGATCCTTGCTGTTGAGGACCAATATTGTGTGCGTCGCTTTGCTCCTCCTTTGTTAATCCTATACCTTTACAGCATGATCTTGAGATTGATTTATATGAGTTTGACTTAGAGTTTGTAATAACCCTTTTAACTTCAAGTTTCTGAGTTTTATTGTGTGGTCACGCTGTAACTTAAAATTCAAATTTTTTGCGAACCCCTTTTCCTCTTAGGCTGCATTCAAGATCCATTGGACCGGTGTTCAATTAGCAGGACCAACCCAGAGCATTCTCAGTTGTTGGATTCTGTTTGATGTGCATATATTATCTTTTGAAGAGCACCATTGTTGAGATGATGGGGCAGTTGTTCAAATATTGAAATGATGTCTTTGTCTCTCACTGCTTAATCTCATCTTTGTCAAAACCAATACTTCTGAATGAAGGCATAATAACACATAATTTCAGTGGTACCTTTGCTGCTGTTCAACTATTACTGAGGTAGCTCGACCAGTACAAGTGGAAGTGAATACCCCTTAATTACTTTTTGACTTCATAGCAAACACATATTTAAAGCTCATGTTATGTTAAATTTCATAATATTTTGATAGATAATTCCAAAGTGCATTGCACCGTTGCCAGTCAGGAGAGGAACTGAATTCAGGATAGTCAGGCTAACCTGGTGGATAGCAAATACACTGTTGCTTAGCATCATGGTATCAGGTGCTTCAGTAATCTCAAGTGGTTCCTGGTTTGTATGTAGGGGCATGTCTTCCAGGTCTTTCTGAATTGGAAGGGTGAGGATATGCTGCTGCTTTTCAATGCTAGATTGATCACAGAGAAGGGGCAATGACTGAAAAACATTTATTTCCTCTTTACAAAGCCAAGCAAGGTGGAGCAAATCACCCCTTGTTTGTCTTGTAAATATTATTGAAGACTTTGCGTTGTCCTTGCCTCACCTTGTGCAATGCAAGGGTAACACAAAGGCTTAATAATTCTGGCCTTGGATCTATAGAATGAGGAGGGAGTTTTTTAAGATGGTGAAAAGCAGAATATAGCAGTGTTTTGGACATTCAGGAGTTAAATTAGCTGGTAGACGGGAAGGTCTGCATAGAAAACATTGTCATGGTGAAGTGTTTTGTTAACTGAGAAGTAAATGATTGTTGTTTCTGGCCCTAGGACAATAAATGGCTACATTTTCAAGGTTGTCTTATTGGGATGTAGGCCCCATTCACGATAGCAGCGGTAAATAGAGCAAAACTAGTCATTCTGATCTCTATACAAGCATGTGTTTTTGAAAGGAATTGAAATAAAATAATAAGTTGCTCTTGAAACAGAACACTTATGGCTACAATGAGGACTTATTGGGAGAGGAGCTGGCTTCCGGAATCCCTAAAGGGTGATTGCAACCTTCATCAAAGTCATGCAGAGGAGTGTTGAAGGACTTATGAAGTTAGGTTTGAAGGCGCTAAATGTCCTAGATATGTCTAACAGGCCCCACTCACCCTCAGTTTTATATTCTAGAGATTTCACCTTCGACTTTGGCATGATCAATATTATGGCATGGGATATTGTGCACAGGCTTCTTATTTTTAAAACACATTATCGTCCATAAATGCAGATGCCCTTAAGTTGTGATCTATTGTGTAGGTCATGCTAACTTAATAGCTTCTCCCAGTTTTATTTAATGATATTCGTCCAAGTTGACTCTGGCATAATATTGATGTCTCAACATCACACATCACATTTAATATATCATGTTAAACACCACCCTATAAAAACCATCATCAATTAATATCCTAGCATCGCTATGACTTTCAATTGGATTGATTGTCAATCATGACATGTTTCTCTTTGGAGATAAGCTCTAGTAAGCCTGCCCTTATAGGTGTTCTTTAGCTTTGATAAAGAGAGTCCTTTACATTGAATGCTTTAGAAGAGCCTTTGTTGATCACAAATACTCAGCACCCTATTTACATCCAAGAGGATTTGTATAAATCCACATTCAGCATTGGCATCCTTGTATTATGTACAATTTTTAATAGCATTTTAACTAATAGTAAGATCATTTTATCATGGTTGGAGGCCAAGATCAAGGTTAGTTTCTAAAAATGTAATCAGAATCCTCCAGTTAGCTACAAACCAATCTCCTTTTAGGTGCAATGAATAAAATATTTGGAAATGGTTTCTTAAGCAAAAATAATGACGTTCTTGATGAAAAGGAGACTATTTGTTCCTTCCTAGAAAGATTGCTTGAGGGAATTTCCACCTTTGAATAAAAAGTCATAATCATCATCAAATCACTGTATTTGGTTTTTGTATGAAACAAATAATTGTGGGATGAAACAAAATATATAACTAGGTCTCACTGTAAACAAATCTGCTTAATAACATCAAATACTGTACATAAAGACAATATATAAATAAAAGATACATAATTTATCTTTAAAAAGGTGATGAAACAAAAATCCTCCACGTCTGGATATGGCCTAACAATACATACGAGGACACTTACCAACCAACACTAATAAGCCATTGACAGTTAATCGCAACAGGCTCTAAGCCTGACAGCTGCTTTAAAAAAACATAAAAAACAGCCTTTCCAGATAACATTTGTAAAAAGGTGAAGGTGGGTCGAACCTGCCTAAACTCAAACTTTTTCAAAATACGGACAATAAAAGTGTTCCTAGGTACCTTGTAATATCTACAAAACAATAAAATGAATCATGTCATGTGGAGACTTCCTTTCACAGCCACAGGACTCCTGACGTTGACCCCTGCTACACCCGCATGGCTGCACCAACAGGAGGTAAAAGAGATCAAAACGAAACCTAATCAATAAACATCACCAATAGACACTCAGAGGCCCCAGAAGATAAGGTTTTGTAGATGGCACAGTTTTCATGATAACAAATCTAGGTACACTAGTCTTTCTCAGCTCCTGATCTTCTCTGTCTATAGTTCTCTGTCTAAAAAAGGACTCCTTTGTCCACCCCAGGCCTTTCCTGTTTGCTAACTCTGGGTTGGAAAATAAGTTGGCTCTTCTCAAGCTTGAAAAGCAGCCCTTATATGATTGAGTCAGGGGATGTGTTGGGCATGGTTAAGAGCCATACAATACTTCAGGGTCAGTTTGTTTAAAGTTGTTTCCTGACTCAGACAGATCTTTTTCCACAAAAACAGGGGTCGAAAGGCCAACAGATCAGAGAGGTCGGGCACCCCCACCTCTTCATGAACCGCAAGGTTTGAGGTTCCCTGGGGCACACATAGAAGGTCTTTCAGGAACCAATTTTCAACCACTTGGAGTTCTACCCAATGATCAGCACAACACATGAATACTACAGTGTGTTCCTTTTCAAGGATGGATTTTACTTCATATTTTCAAAAATTGTTAAAACCGAGTGCACAAATCATTTTAAATTACTTTTTTTCTGACTTAATGCAAACTGTCCTATACATCAATTTTTCATGAAAGTTATACAAATATCAAAAACCAGTGCAAGACATATATCAGACATATATCAAAATCCTTCTTGTTAAGAACTTGTCCTGTTATCCAATTCTTCACTGCACTTGGGAAAGAAGATGTCATTTCCTAAGTGCTGTGAAGAAATGGATAACAGGATAAGTTCCCTGAACAGGTCACTAAGTCCTACACTCACAGCCCCAGCCCTGAGGAAGACTTTCCTTACAACCCTTTCGGTCCCTTACACGAAGGTCGAAATGCGAAATGGACCACTCAGTTAGAGATTATCGAGGATAATTGGAGTTCAGTTTATCCCGATACAGCAGCAAAATAGAGTAGGACATACAAAATCTATGAGTTCTTAACAAGAAGGATTTTGATATATGTCTTACACTGGCTTTTGATATTTGTATAACTTTCATCAAAAATGGATGTTCGTATTCTAGAATCTACCTCTCCATTATTAATGGAAGTTTTCTTTCAGTACCTACTTGATAACTATGGATGGCTTACTACCGAAGACTGCTTCCGTTGCTTTGAAGTTGTTACTGCCTTTATTTAAAAAATACATCTTATTTATAATATTTTATAGTTATTGTAAAGTCATTATAATCTTCACACTCCTCACAATTTACACCATCTTTGTATGTTCTTGCATGAATGATTGTTTTAATTTACTACCTCAATTCTTTACATTTGGAGTGCCCCATTTAGACAAGCCTGACTCAGATACATACCAATGCAAACACTTTATGTTGTTGCCATATGAATAAAAGGTGATTGACAGTGATTTTTTTGTATTTTTGAAAGAAACTTCAGATCTGGTTCAAGTAGCATCGATGTTTGGTGTTTGTTGGTTATCCAAAAACATATGATACCTAACGTCATCAACCACGCTGTGGCTTATAATTATTTTTTATTGTGTACTGATTATGCATCAATGTATAAGGTAAAAACAAATGAATGAAAAATGGGTTTGACGGAGTGATTCAGATTTAAGGACTAATGGTTGTTTGCACACATCTAAATTTGGAGTTATCAATAGCATCATGTAATAGAAGCATTTGCAAAATGTGTTCTTTATTCCACACTAATTTACATATGTGAGACAAAGGAAATTGAAATTCAAAAGATAATGACACATTTTCTACTATTTTGCATTCACTTATTCCTCCTGATAAAAAAGGAACTACACTTGTGTTTCTGGGCCGATCATCCATGACAGAGAAGACTTCCAAATGCAATGCAGAAATTGGGACCTGTTTTGGCCAGCACAAAGGAAAATCTACCTACCTCAGGAATTTCTGAAAGCTAGACACCCAAAGGAGTCAAGGTGAGTCTAGCTTACATGGATACCACCACTATTTCACATACAGACTTTGCCTAAAATTACAGGTCCAGAGATCTTTGAGAACCACACATATCCTGTAATGTAAATGGGCCTTCATTTGAGTGGGAGGAATTTTCATAACCTGTCAAAACTTGGATTATGTCAGCTCAGTGTAGTGTCAGGGTGATCTCAACGTGGTCTTCACATGGTTACAATTTTGATCAATTCCTTTCACTTGCATTGTGGCCGGCTACACATGGAGGCAAATGTTTTTATTGTGAGAAGTGCAGGAATGCAGAGTGGAAAGAGGTTCGAAACTGGCTTGAATTGTCTGAAATATCTGTCACATAAATGTTGGATGAATTGTGTTTTTATAACCTCTTCTTTGATGTTTGGAGGGCATTCTGGGTACAATTTAGGGCAGGGCTTCATGCAAACTACATCATCCTAGTTTCTCCTGGGCTGCCTATTTACAGAAATGCCCGGGGTTGGTAGTGTTTGATTGGTGCCGGTTGACCATGAAGTGAAATGTTGCAGCCATCCCCTGTGAAAAGAAAGAACAAATTAGGTATTTTAGTGATATTTTCTATATTTTCACGGCATTCTGTGCAATTGGTCCTGCTGAGATACATGCAATCCACACCAGCCTAAATTCCTCGGTGTCTCAAGGTTTCAGAAATTCTCAAGGATGGTAGTGGTCCCTGGTCACTGGCTCGAAAGGAGGAAAAATACTGTTAGAGTTCCCCAAAGCAAGTGAAAGGAAATGTAGAATTCGTTGGGCATAGCTTTGACAACTAGGCTGGAAGAGGGATGTAAATCCCATTTCTGTCTCCCCCATGAGATCAGACAGACTCTCTGGTGTCTGGGGATGGTGCCCAATGCCTACCTGGTATAGCCCACCACACCAGTCCTTTTCTCACTCTTTTCCCTTGTACTCTGGTAGGCTGTCAGCACCCTGCAGTGGGAAGATTGGGTATGTAGTGTGTCAGCCCATCCCAGAGGGGTAAGAAAGACCTCAGATAATCAAGACTAAAGTGAGAAATAGAATGGGCTTCAAGGCTTGCCTATCCTAGAGCTGAACTGCAGCTCCAACCCTTGGACACCAGACAGTCTTTCTGCTTTCCTGTGGAGGTAGAACAGGAGTAGGTGGTGTAAACACTTACCCTGGGTAAAGACCTACGTTACGCTTGTGTAGTTTGCGAAGTTTGTGCTACTTCGCACTATGCGAATTGCAAGTAGCACAGTGCAAACACGCCTAGCGTAGCGGTAATTTTTTGCTTGCTCGCAGTTCTTAACGGCAAGTTGACGACTGCGAGAAAGCAAAATGACATCCCGGTGAGACTTTTTCCTCGTTCGCGATCAGCAACATCAAGTTGCCGATCGCGAGCGTAGAAAATGAACTTCATGGCAAGATTCTCAATGCGGGGAGGTCAGGTTTCTCGTTGCGAGTGGTCGCGTATGTTCGCAACCGCTTGTGATGAGAAACTACAAGTCTGCGTTGAGAAAGCTGCCACTCGAGTAGAAATCTACTCGAGCTGCAGAAAACGAGAGCTTGCACTGTGCAAGATGCGGTTTGCACTGATTGCACAGTGTGGACAAGCATCCGGCACTGTGCAATCAGTGCAAACAGCATTTTGCACAGTGCACTACGCAGTTCGCGTAGCTACATGTAGCTCATGTAGTGCGAAGTGCACTTCGCGTAGCTTTGCGTAGTGGTACTAAGCGAACAACGCCCAGGGTTAGTAAACACCCTCACTGCTGGCCCATATGCCAAAGTAAAACACCCAAATTAACCAGCATTTACTCTTGTTTGCCTTGGGGACAGGTACAGTACTAGAAGATAGGCCAAAAGTGAGCAGGAAAACTGTTTTGTTACAGGAGTGTATGGTATGCTCTAGATGAACGCAGGAACCAGCTCCAATACCATTTACAAAATCCTGATACAGACTGAGATATGCATGTGCAAACAGTTCGCCCCAGTGTTAAGAACAGGAAATTAGTGAAACAGATCGAAAATACCTCTCTGTCTTTTACTGTAGGGGGGAAGCTTCTCTTTAAAGGGGAGTATACCTGGAGGGTTCCTGGACCTGAAGCTCCCCTCAAAAGGGGGTGAACTCTGTAGTCAACTGACTGCTTGTTACCGCTATGAGGCACTCCATTAGTGCACCTCCCGAAATATATTTTGCCTCTGCAACCACATGTCTAGTGAGCATTATGGCCCCTGAAGATAACAGGTATATCCCCGGAATGTTCATATGGGGTAGAAGAAAGACACTTCAGATTTTAGGTAAAAGGGTGCGGCCGGATGCCAGTATTGACTGGTCCACACACCTTTTTTTCTAAACACAGTCTATATCTCACATTCTATGGGTGTTTGTGCTCACTGGGGATGGCAAATTAGGGTAAATCTCTATTCTGCCCCAGGAGGGAAGGGGTCCCAAGATAGCCAAGACTTTAAGTCTGGATGAAGTCCTTCAAAAAAAATTTTTTAAATACTATTCCTGGCAGCCTACACAGGGGTGGGAATCAGGGCCGGACTGGAAACTCATAGCTGCCATGGCAAATTTTGTCAGACCAGCACCTGCATGGTGCAGAGCGAGCACAGCAAGGGAGCCTATTCCCTTTAAATGTGGGGTTTGGGGGGGTTCTCACCACAAGAAATTTTGGGATTATAAGGTGCAATCTACAACACATTTGTTATTACATATTCAATTATATTAGCTTTTAATGCATAGTAAATTATGCCCCTACTTTGCACCAGGATGCAACAATCTTTTTTTGGGCTCTTCAATGATTTCCTCACTATCAGCCCCTCAGAGTGCAAATCATCTGTCCGTAGCCCATCTCTCATGTGTATGTCCTTTGTGTTATAGCTCCTCTCATACCAGTGTAGGGTGTCAGAGCACTTTACATCACACACACATACAGAAACAATTAATCATGCATGTGTAAATCAGTGTACAGAAAATGTAATATTAGGCAAAAGGGACTACAAGAAGTATGATTCACATATCATTGATACTGGTAGGCATTTTTTGAGAGTGCTTGGTCTGGAGCAGCACAAGTTCAGGATTTAGTACATAACACAGTGGTTAGGGTTGACTTTTATAATAAGAGTTTATATTAACCCAAACATTTTTTTTAGCAACATCAGGATAATGAAAGACTGGAAAAATACACAATTTTCCATACTGTACCATGCAGTTTGTATGCAGCTGTTTAATGGCAGTTCATAGCTCACTGTGCTAGATTATGACTGTAACCTATAAATTGCACAGGAACAAAATATTATTTGTGACAAAACCAGTAAACCACTGAGCTATGCACATACCCTAATGTTCCTTGATAGGCATGGTACACGTTCTTTGCAGAAGGCATATTAACTCTCTGTGCTACCTTAGATGAGTCAAACCTTCCACTTGACCAAACTACCATTCTGTCTTCAGTAGGTACATTAATCATAAGAATTATCTTGACACTTTTATTGCTACCCGAAAACTACTAGAGATACAAGGCAATTTTACGAATGTTCAAAAGTGATGCACTGCTACAAAACCAGCCCCCACTAAGAAAAAGGACCCCCGCCCTCCAGCCTCCTTGGGAAATGCCTGTAGACCAGTTAATTCAGATACTCTGTCTATCACCTCCCCCTTTTCTGAATCGTTTTGTCCACCATAAGAGTGGAAGGGTATACTCAGATGTAAGTCCCTTGCTCATTGCACCATCAGGATTCAAGCAAGACGGGCCGAAGATGGCTGTAATGCCAGAAACCGGTCCCCGGAAGTTTGTTTACTTCCCAGTATAAGAATTGGCTTGGTAGTTTGGTCTGCCCTGTTCCCATGATGCACTGGGCCAGGAACAGACTAATTTGCATGTAGCCAGGTTCTGAGCTGGGATGGTGCAGTGAGCTAAAAAACGGTGATGGATCAAGCCCTGATCTGTTGACTGGGTATGAGTGTTCTGTTTAATTCAGATACTCTGTCCATCACCACCCCCTTTTCTGAATCGTTTTGTCCACCATAAGAGTGGAAGGGTATACTCAGATGTAAGTCCCTTGCTCATTGCACCATCAGGATTCAAGCAAGACGGGCCGAAGATGGCTGTAATGCCAGAAACCGGTCCGCGGAAGTTTGTTTACTTCCCAGTATAAGAATTGGCTTGGTAGTTTGGTCTGCCCTGTTCCCATGATGCACTGGGCCAGGAACAGACTAATTTGCATGTAGCCAGGTTCTGAGCTGGGATGGTGCAGTGAGCTAAAAAACGGTGATGGATCAAGCCCTGATCTGTTGACTGGGTATGAGTGTTCTGTTTAATTCAGATACTCTGTCCATCACCACCCCCTTTTCTGAATCGTTTTGTCCACCATAAGCGTGGAAGGGTATACTCAGATGTGAGTCCCTTGCTCATTGCACCATCAGGATTCAACCAAGCCGGGCCGAAGACGGCTGTAATGCCAGAAACCGGTCCCCGGAAGCTTGTTTCCTTCCCAGTATAAGAATTGGCTTGGTAGTTTGGTCTGCCCTGTTCCCATGATGCACTGGGCCAGGGACAGACTAATTTACATGTAGCCAGGTTCTGAGCTAGGATGGTGCAGTGAGCTAAAAAACGGTGATGGATCAAGCCCTGATCTGTTGACTGGGTATGAGTGTTCTGTTTAATTCAGATACTCTGTCCATCACCACCCCCTTTTCGGAATCATTTTGTCCACCATAAGCGTGGAAGGGTATACTCAGATGTGAGTCCCTTGCTCATTGCACCATCAGGATTCAAGCAAGCCGGGCCGAAGACGGCTGTAATGCCAGAAACCGGTCCCCGGAAGCTTGTTTCCTTCACAGTATAAGAATTGGCTTGGTAGTTTGGTCTGTCCTGTTCCCATGATGCACTGGGCCAGGGACAGACTAATTTGCATGTAGCCAGGTTCTGAGCTGGGATGGTGCAGTGAGCTACAAAACGGTGATGGATCAAGCCCTGATCTGTTGACTGGGTATGAGTGTTCTGTTTAATTCAGATACTCTGTCCATCACCACCCCCTTTTCTGAATCGTTTTGTCCACCATAAGCGTGGAAGGGTATACTCAGATGTGAGTCCCTTGCTCATTGCACCATCAGGATTCAAGCAAGCCGGGCCGAAGACAGCTGTAATGCCAGAAACCGGTCCCCGGAAGCTTGTTTCCTTCCCAGTTTAAGAATTGGCTTGGTAGTTTGGTCTGCCCTGTTCCCATGATGCACTGGGCAAGGGACAGACTAATTTGCATGTAGCCAGGTTCTGAGCTGGAATGGTGCAGTGAGCTAAAAAACGGTGATGGATCAAGCCTTGATCTGTTGACTGGGTATGAGTGTTTTGTTTAATTCAGATACTCTGTCCATCACCACCCCCTTTTCTGAATTGTAGACCAGTACAGCCAGTCTTGCCAGTGTGGAAGCACAAGCTGATATGTAGAAATGCTATCCCCCACCTAATTTTGCTTTAAATAAACATCTTCATACCATCCAGTGGGCTTTCCAACCCCACCCCCCCATTAGGTTGAAATAATGTTATGTCTTCAGGGGTGGGGGTAAAACCAGGACTGACTGCCCCAAGGCATTTTAGAAAACCGATCCCTAGTATCCAGGGGGCTTTCTGCCCCAGGGAGAGTGATTTGAGGTGAATACCACAATCTGCTCTTATAAGGAGGCAGGAAGGCTGTTGGGGCTTTAGAGGTGGGGTATACCCTAATTTATAAATGGCTATGGTCTGGCCCATTTATTTGTATTTAATTAAAAACTTTTTGTTTTGCTGGTTAGCCTTTATAGAGGAAGGTAGACTGTTGGTAAATAACCCTCAAAGCCCTCAAGGAGGGCACAAATACTGTTGGGGCTATAGCACCCCACCCCTTATTTAAAAATTAGAAATCAACCCTGGTTCTAGTCAGTTTCTCCCACCACCTCACAGAAAACAATAAATGCTGTTGGCCTTGCCTAGGTGAGCCAGCATCCTTCTAATTTCTGTAAATAAAATGGAGCACTCATTACTGGTGGGCTTTCTGCCACCACAGTGGAGGGGAGAATGGAGGTAAATCCCACATTCTGCTGCTCAGCATGCAGGCCAAAAAGACTGCTTTAGGGAAAGGTGGTACAGCCTGATGCCTGGACAGAAAGGCCCTGAACCCATATTTGTTATATTTAAAAATAACCCTGATGTCTAGTTGGATTTCTGTCCCACCCCGCTCCCACCTCCAGGAGGGGTAGGTTGGAGACAAATCCTCCAATATGTTCCCATGGGGCAGACAGACTATTGGGCTTTTCTGGAGGGAGCATATCCTGATGCCATAATTGGCCAAACCCCACCCTATTTCTTAGTATATTAAAAACAGCCTGGATCTATTGGACTTCTATCCCCTGGCAGAAAAGATTAGGGGTAAATTGAGAAGTTAGATTGTTGGGGACATATACATATTACATATTACAAACTGCTAAGCTACCTGGTGGGCTTTCAGCAGCCCCCTCTCTCTTAGAGGTAACATTGGGGGCAAATCCCAAATATGCTTCCTTGTGGAGAGCAGAAATACGTTTGAGGCTTCACAGGAGGTGGTGCAACTTGATACCTCAATAAACTAGTCCTACCGCATTTTACCATATAACAAAACACCCCTGGTGTCTAGTGGGAATTTTGTCCCTTTAGGGAGGGCAGATTGGAAGTAAATCCCCCAATGCACCCTCAATCATTCAAGCTTTGAGCTTTAGCAGTGAGGGTATGGTCTGATGCCAGGATTGGCCGACCATCTCCCAATTGATTGCATATAATGAAAAATAGCCCTGCTTTAGTGTGCTTTATACCCCCACAGGAGGACAGATCAGGACAAATCCCTAATTTGCCTGTCATGTGGCAGAATGACTCTTAGAGTATTGAGGATGTTCAACATAGAAGGATGCCTAAACAGGCATGCCCTACCCCATGTTTATGTAATAAAAACAAATGTTACCTGGTGTCCCCATACGAAGACAAACTAGGGACAATTCCCACAATCTGTCCTTTCAAGGGGGGCAAAATATTGTTAAAGGCTATATGGTTGGGGAGAACAGTTTAATGCTTCAACTGGCCAGCCCTGATTAATTTTTATATTGAATAAAAACAGCCCTTATGTCTAGTGGGCTTTCTGCACTACCAAAGAAGGGAGATTGGAGGCAAATCCCATACTCTGCCCCTAGGGAGAGAAGACAGACTGTGTGTGTTTTAAGTGTGGGCAGCACATTCTGATGCCTGGATGGATTGCTCCCACTGCATTTTGTATTAAAAGAAACAGCCCTGGTGTCCAGATAATGTTATTGCCCTTAAGGAGAACAGATTGAGGGTTAATCCCCTAATCAGCCCACAGGGGTGGAGAAAACAGTAAGACTTTTGGGGTTTCGGGGTGCAGAGAATGACTCAATGCCTTAAATATGGGCTCCAAAACCCTTTCTTTAAAAAAAAAGAAACCATAGTGTATACTGGTCTATCTCCTCCATCATGGAGGGAGAATTGTTTGTAAATTTACCAAAGTACCCCCCCCCCCCCCCGGGTGGCAGAAAGATGGTTGGAGCAGTGGGGGTAAAAGGGAACAGCACAATGCCTCAACAGGCCAACTTCCACACCATAATGCAATGCGCCACATTACAATCAGGTAATATGCAAGGGAAAAATACCTTTGTGCGTAGCACAGCAAGCATGTAGTCCGTCAGGCCCAAATGAAGTCAGGCGTCATACAAGAGTTTAATAGTTTGTTAGCAGCATTAATGCAAAGTGTAATATGACAGTTTTACGTGCTCCATTAACAGTGCCCCCATTATGGATCAAATGATGACACAAAATTACTGCTTCCCACTCTGGCCCCAGCACTGCCCATCCTTTGGTCAGCACGGGCCGGGATCCGAGCTGCAGCAATGGCTCGCGCAGCTGACTGAAACTGGAGGGCGAGAGAGTGTCCCTCCAGGCCCGCACCCCACCCCAGGTGTTGATCCACGTTACCTGCAGGGGCGCAACCCCACTCTACTCCCCGATGTCAGCGACTTGGGCCTTGATCCAGAACTCAGTCACGGGGTGTGGCAGACGCGGGCCAGTGGCTCAGCTCTTAAGAGATTGGTGGTCCGGGCCGCTGCGAGTGACTCCGAGGGCCCAATGACTTGGCCCTCCTTCCAGCGGTCTCAGTCCACACCGAGATCCACCCTCAGCACTGTGGAGACTTTACTTCCAATTTGGTGCACCCCCTACTCAGGCACTCCTCACCAGCGCCTCAGGTTGCACCCCTCGTCCGAGACTCGCCTCTTCTCTGGTGCTCATGACAAACCGGTGCTCTTCACCAACGCTCCATTTGCATCTCAAAACGCACCCTGCGCGTTTGAGTCTCTCCTTTTACCCCGGTGCACACGATGTCCAGGAGCTCCACACCAATGACCTGGCTGCACTACGACACACACTCTGCACGTCCGAGTCTCAACTCTTCTCCCAGTGCACAGGATATCAAGGCGCTCCTCACTAAAGCCCAGGCTGCACCACAACATGCACCCAGCGCGTCTCAGACTCACTTCTTCTGTTTGTGCCTACGAGGCCCAGGCGCTCTTCACCAACACCCGGGCAGAAACACGACATGCACACTGCGCATCCGAGCCTCGCCTTGTCTCAACGTGCACACCACAACCAGGTGCTCCTCACCAACGCCTTGCCCTGCACTTTGACACGCACCCAGGGTGTCCGAAATTTAACTTACTCCTGCATGCCCACAATCACGCTGCACAACTTCTGAGGGTCTCAAGCTGCAAAGCACGCGCACACAGCATTTCTTAGGACTTCTCCGGAAACATTTATGATCCTGTATTTCTGAACGGGGAGCCAGCTCACCTCGGGGTCCTTGGGGGTTACAATACACAGCACAAAGCACAGTCTTCTTCAAGCAGGGGGAGCGAGTGCCTCCAAGCACAGTCCTAATAGCCTCTCCCTTAGTTAGAACAGCAAACTGCAGACCAGCATTCTCTTCAGTTGCTCCTTCTTTAGCAGAGGTCCTCTTGACCACAGAATGTGTTCAAGCCTTTACAGTCTCAATCCATATCTGTTTCATTCCCCCTTTCAGGGATTTCAACTCTCTTAGTTATACCCCTTATTGACTTTGAAGTTTGTATATGCTCAGGGGTCCCTGACCCTCCCTAAATCAGTTCTGGGTGACTTCCTCACAGTGTCAACTCTCTCTCTTTGATACTGGGGCTCTGGGTCCTTAATCAATCAGCAGGAGATGGGTCAACTGGTTTATAGCACCAGCCCAGGCCTTTTCACCTCCAGGGCTTCTCCTCCTCTAATCTCCCGAATTAGGGAAGCCTGGTGCCATCTCAACCCCTCCCTGGGTCAAGAACTCTCTCAGCTCCTCTCACCTTTCAATTCCAGACAGACAATCCACATTTCGGAGACACACAGAAAATGTCCAGAGCACACAACTCAGTCACTTTCCAAAAGAGTGGTTTATGAACACACAGTTCACAGAAAGATGTGTTATAACACTGTGAGTTCATACATACTAAACTTCACCTCTCCATTATAAACTGACAGGAAACTAGGCTAACAAACACAACACCCAGCCTCCCCATTCTGTCCTATGGACAGGATGGATGGCCTTTCAGAAGTGAAAAGTGGAATGGAGAGTTTTTCACTGTTAGAACATAGCCCACACCTCAGTGTATGTTCTGCCTTTTGCCTACACTGCACCCTACCCGGGGATTACCTGGGATCTACCACAAGGGTGCCCAACATGTATGTAAAATGGAAAGTCAGGCCTGACAAGTGGTTTCACTAGACAGGACTACATGCTAACTGAGCATTCTGTGCGCAGGCCCTACACTGAAGGCCTGAGTTCCCTTCTCCATGCGCCTTTGCATTACTAGCCCTGGCACACACAGTGCTCATCACTAGGGACTTTACTACTAAGGCAAACATACCAATCACGGCCAACCAATCACCATTACATTTTATATAGGGAACACTTGTACTTTGACACTGATCATCAGGTGCAATGTACCCAAAACATCTAAAAGCAAAGGAGACCGAGGCAAAAAGTCAGGGGTAATCATACCAAGATATGCTAGGTCTAACAGGTAATACATGGTTATATATTTGCAGAAAAAATGAACTGAAAACATACATACAAAGGTTGGATACATTGTACTCACCAACAAGTTAGGCTCTGTCCGGTAGTAGTTGTAACATCAACATACTGTTCCGCAGTATGTAGGAGTCATGGGCTGAACCTGGGAATGTGGCACTGCATGTGAGATGTACAAATCTGGTAAACAAACCACTTGTACATTGATAGAATGGAAGTGCTTCCTGTTCCTATAGTCTCCAAACAAGGAGGGAGGTAGAGGACAATCAAAGAGCTTGTCCTCCAGGTAAATATGCTGCAATCAAAAGGAAGTCCTTCTGTCACATGAAGGGATTTTCTTCCCACACTGATGTTTATAAGGAACATTTCTGGTTTTCCTTGGACAACCTTCACCTACCAGGGTTTCCTCTTGGTGGCATGCTTTACCATTAGGTTCCTCCAGTTCCACTACAGAACAGGGAATGCTACGAGCTACGTGTTACATGGGAGCACTTTTAATACTGGTAAAAACGATGTAGTAGATGAAGTATAAGGTGGGAGTGCGGGGACAGAGAGGGAAATTTAAAAAATACCTGGCTAGTAGGAAAGGATTCTTTATTTGTGCCTCTATCCAATATGATTAAAATATGGGGAAATGATTAGGGAACTAGAGGGAAGAATTCTTCAGGACCAAGAGTGTATTCTCCCTGATACCACTCTAATATTTTCCCTTGTCAGGAAAAATCTTTGTGAGGAAAGACAGATAATTTGATAAGTACAGCAGAAAATCAATGGTGTTTGTATCATGATAGTCTTTTGAAAAACTGTATAACAAAGAAAAAACTGAAGTTAGGTTGTCATGACATCAAGTTTACATTGTCAATTGTCATGTAATGTAATGTAATGGCACATTTAGAGTGCAATCAGTCATGCCAAACTATGGTAACACAAATCACCTGTGTGGGAAAATTGTGATATATTTCTCACAGAAATAGTGAACACTTCTAGTGCTACCTTAAGTGACATTTGCTTGTAACAAAAAATATATATAGGAGGTGTAGACATGACAGACCTACAAATAACATGAATTGTGACAATATTATTTTTTTTAAAACACATATATATTGGTTGTCCTTAATAAGCATCACGAGACTGTATGGGGGAGAAGGGACGCCTGTAGTCACACTCTGCATAAATGAAGTAAGGAAATATACAACATTTTTCCCCGGTATACACTTTTTGCAAGGGCGGGAAAAATTACTAAGTAAAAGGTGAGATAATATTGGAATAAGGGTGTAAAAATCCTTACGGGTCTATGAGTGGCTATGCCATACTTACTTTGTCAAAGCTACTTCCTGACTGAGGGGTGGCCCTCTGTGGCTCTATAGCTGCCTGTTGGATGCTTCGGCACTCTATTTGACCCATGCTGCGGTGGAGAGACATCAGCATCCTCATGTCTGGAAAAGACTGGGATGCGGACTTAAATGACCGCCATGAGTGGAACTACTTTCTGGTTCTTCCATGGAATGAAGAATTCATACGTACTGCTTCTGAACAAGGAGAACAGAGGAATAATAATGACCAGTGATGGAAGATATGAAAATGATGTATAAAAATCCATATGAACCTATAAATACAACTGCACCATAAGCAAAGGGTATATTTATTGTACAGGTGATGGTCAAGTGGCATGGCTCATTGTTTTGAACATTGGGACTGAATATTTAGAGCGGAGTAGGTCATTTATCATTTAATGATCCGGCCCCAGGGAATATTTTGACTCAGACCGCTGGTGTATGTATGTTTGTAGGGCGGAACTTTCAATAATGTTCCTGTCCTTTCAGGTTGTTCTTGGCCCGTTTCATGGCTCATGAAATGATTCCTTTTGGGTAGTTTTTTGCTTTTCAACTTGGACGATAAGGTCGCTGCTTGTTTTTTATAGTCGCTAAGTTTGGATAAATTACATCTCAATCTCAAGAACTGACCAATTGGTACATTTTCTTTCAGGTCTCTTGGCTGGAAACTGTCAAACATAAGGAGGCAGTTCTTTGCTGTAGCTTTCTTTTCTATTACATTTTATTGTAAACCACAAAGATCTGCATGTACAATTTTCATCTGCAAAACACTTCATTATAGTTATTTTATTACGTTTCGTTCAACTTCACAACTACTCTCTCTATTATTACATATTGTCCTCTGAGTCACTTTCTTCCTCAGGCGGGGTACATATATCTCCTCTATACATATTCCATTTTCCCCATATCCCACTCCATTTTTTGGGACATTTCCTATTAACAAATATGGCCTTCTCCGCCACCATAGCAACATCCATGTCATTGCTCCATTGCACCGCAGATGGTATATTTTCGCCCCCCCCCCACTTTTGTGCAATGTTGCTCTTGGCTATCATAATGCCTGTTGTTGCCCAGTGTTGTTCGGCGTGTGTAAGGTCCGTAGGTCTGCAAACAATATAAAGACAACATTTGGGCTCCAGCGGGACGTGTTTCCCTGTTACTTCTGCAATTGTCCTCATCACTGTCTCCCAGTATGGTCCCAGTTTCGTACAGCCCCACAATGTGTGGTATAAGGTGCCCATGTCCCCACACTGCCATAGATAATTTGGGTCAGGGGACCTTCCCATGTTATGTAGAACTACCCTGGAATAGTAGGACCTATGTAGTATTTTGAACTGTACCAGCCGTAATTTGGAGGAGATTGCCACCTCCTTAGGCAACGCTACAGCATCTCGCCGATCAGGGACATTCATCTCTCCCACCTCAAACTGCCTGGCTTCCCTGAGTCAGTCAAATGGGTCAACTCGGTTATTGACAATTTTTTTTTACATGTTAGTGAAATTGCTCGCTTGTATAAGTGCTCTGTGAAAAATCGGTCGACTAGGGGTGTCGACTACGGGAGTGTCTCGGCCGGAGGGAAGACCGCCTCTATGGCATGTTTGATTTGCATATATCTAAACTGTTCCCTCGGGGACATTTTGTACTGATCTTATAGATAAGCGAAACTGACCACCTCCCCATCACACCAAAGGTCCCCCAGCCGGGAGATTCCAATCAGGTCCCAGTTTCCAAACCCTTTGCTGTTGCCCAATGTTCCTATTGGTCGGTGTCCCATAAGGTTGTGTGCTGTGTAAATCTACCTGTCCACCCCAGGTGTCTGTTAACCGTATGCCATATGCAAACAGTATACATCGCTGGGCCCATGAGGCTACTGGTTCTGCTTTGGACGTAAAAGGCTCTATTAACCCCTCCAACCCCAAGGGTCATCCTGTCTAGGTGATATGTGGGATCTGTTTCTGGAACGTGCACACATTGTTTAATTACCGTGAGTTGCGAAGCCCAATAGTACGCTTTTATGTCTGGTTGGGCTATTCCGCCATCGTACCAACTCTGCATCAATTTGTGTACAGCTATTCTGGCTGTTTTTCCGTCCAATAAAAGGGCCGTCAAATCTGAGTTCACTGCTGTAAAGTATGTGTCGGGGACTGGGTATGGCGTATTGTGCAGGACGTAAAGGAATCTGGGCAGTGCCATCATCTTAAAGAGGGCCGCTCTGCCCCGCAATGTAAGCAGTACTGCCCTCCAATGTTTGGTGTCCCGTTTCAGTCTTTGCAAGGGGGCTGTAGGTGGATGGTAAAAAAGAAATCTTGGTCTGAGGTAATATGGATGCCCAAGTACTTAAAACTGTTCATGACTAGCTGAACTTTACAGCTTCGCAGCAACCATGGGGGGAGGGCTCCATACAGGACATATAGTACTGATTTATCCCAGTTAATGGCATATCCTGACATCGAACCCAACACAGCGCAAATATTAAGATTGAGTGCAGAGATCGTGTAGGCGAGGTGATATATAGTAATACATCATCGGCATAGAGCGAAATACGGTCCTCCCATTTCTCCCACCACTTTAGTCCTCATATCATAGGAACCCACCTTATCCAGGTCGCCAATGGCTCTAGGGCTAATGCAAATAGTAGGGGTGATAGTGGACAGCCTTGTGTTGTCCCTCTACCCAGAGTGATTTCCTAAGGGGCCGGTGTAAAGTAAGTGCACCCATGAGCAAAACTTTGGCCCGAATCCTAGGTGCTGGAGTACCGCAAATAGGAAGGCCCATTCCACCGAATCAAAGGCCATATTTGCATCCAGCGATAGAACTGCGGCGTCTTCCAGTATAGTGTATTTTCTGCCCAATACGCTGTGCAGGTGTCTTAGATTTAGTGCAGTGTTTCTACCGGGCATGAAACCAGACTGGTCCGGATGAATCAGTTTGGAGAGGTATGGTGCAAGTCGAAGCTCCAGTATTTTTGCTAATATTTCCCCTTCCACATTGATTAATGAGATCGGGCGATACAATGAACATTCCTCCACTGGTTTGCCTGGTTTATGTATGGCTACAATAGTGGCTAGCAATTGGTCTTTAGGGAGTGTCCCATTTCTCGACTTGCCTCCTACATACGCAACAGGTATGGGGCTATCTTATCTGTTGTGCACTTATATAATTCTATTGGAATACCATTTGGACCTGTGTGCCTTCCCAGATTGTATTTTAGTGATAGCTACTTTGAGTTTGTCTACTGTCATGTCAGCTTCTAGTCTGTCAGCTTCCTGGGGTGTGAGTCGAGGCATATGAATATCTTTAAGAAAAGCGAGTGCTTCCTGTATAGTGGTGGTATTTGTGGATGTGTGAACTCGCTCATAGTGCCGTGCCAGCATGTTCACTATGAGTTTTGGGTCAGTTGTAATTTCGCCCCTATCTGTTTTAATCTGTACTATCCATTTATTTGATTTTTCCCTTTTGTCAAGCCATGCGAGGAGCTTGCACGCTTTTTCTCCGGTTTCGTAGATCCGGTGTTGCGTGGATGTCATGCGAGACACGGCAGCGGTTCGAAGCCTTTCACGATATTCCTGTCTTTTTATGCGCAAAGTGTGATTGATCCCATTTGTAGGGTTTGTCATCTGTCAGGATTCCAATCACTCTATCCCATGCTCCATTTTTTCTATATCCTGCTTCTCCCCTTTCTTATGCCCCTCAATTTGCGATGTAGCATGACCTCTTATTACTGGCTTGTATGCTTCCCACAACATAACTGGGGAAGGGACTGAAACTTCTTTATCTTGAAAGTAGTGCGTGGTTGCCCTGATTAAGGCTTTCTCAATCTTAGAGTTCAGGAGGTACCCCATGTATATAGGATTCATACGAATTTGAGTTGTGCGAGTTGTTAGTAGTTCCACCGTGAGAGGTGAGTGATCAGAGATTCCCCTGGGTTAGTGTGCGGCTCAACCTAGCTTATTCAGACTGTCTATTGCTAACAGTATGTAGTCTATACGGGAAAGGCTGTTATGTGCACCAGAATGGAATGTGCAGTGCTTCTCGTTTGGATTTGGGAACCTCCGTATGTCTAACAGGCCATGGGCATCTAAGAAGTCTGCTAGAGGTGAGCAAACCCGATGCTGTGGGCGAGTCGGCGTGCGATCTAGTGTGTTGTTTGCGGTCATATTAAAATCTCCTCTTATCACTAAGTCTCCTTCAGGTAATGTTAAGAGAAATTTGCCCAGATCTTGTAGGGCGGGAGTTTGCATTGCAGGTGGTATGTAGACAGATACAAAATTAATCGTGCGTCCTTTCCACTGCATCAAGATTGCAGCAAATCGACCCTGGTCATCTTTAAAGGTACGATGGAGAATTAGGGGGAACTGTTTTTGTATCAATATCCCCACCCCCCGGGGACCCGGTCATGAACTCTGAGTGCGACGCTAATTGAAACCCCCATCTATCCAGTGCCCGACATGTGGAGCCTGCCAGGTGCATCTCTTGTAGCAGTGTAACTGCCGGAGATATACGTTTCAGCTATTGTAGTACTAAACCCCGTTTTATCTTATCCCTCAGGCTATTGACATTCCATGAGTGAAAGGACAGCCTCTGCTGTACGGTATGCTGTGTTGTTAGGTCATGTGACACCATTGGGTATGTTAGTCTTCGTGATTTGTTAAGGTGTGGGAGTCTTCATGCGCACATTTACAAAGTGAATATACAGTGACAATTGCAGATCTAGAACCATTAGAACTTCAACATTATATGATTTCTTCCAAGAAGATACACTGATAGAGGTAACGTCTTCCCCATCCTTCCCCACCAAACACATCCCCCCTCCCTGCATCCCTGCCTAGTAGGTTCAAAAGTGCCCACCTCCCCAATAGCAGAGTGCCTATGATCCCCAACAATGAAGAAATCACGAACATAGGGTTGCGCGGTGTGGAGCCTGTGAGTCTCTCCCTCCCGGGCCGGCAGCAATCCCAATTACATTGTACTTTCCTAATGGTGTATATGAGTGTCTCTAGTTCTCAACTGAAACTATGCGCCCCCAGTTCGTTCATGAGCACCGCTGAAGCATTAAGTCAGAGCTTTTCTAGCCCCCATTATAGACAGGCCAATAAGTGAAATATCTACCGACCATTGTCGTCGTTGCAGTCTTTCATTTCCCGGAACGTGCAATGTCGCTGCCAGGATTCCCAGATCTGGAACTTCTGGATCTTGACGGTGAGCGTCGTCTGTCTTCTATTCAATGGTTTGTGTCTTTGGAGTAGGAATTGACACTTCTGTTGGCAGGGCCTTCTCTGCAGCGTTGGGATGAGGCTGGTCCCTCATCGAGCCATGGTTGGGCGTCGTCTGGTGTCACGAAGAACCATGATTTTACTCCATCCAGTACCTTCAATTTAGCTGGGTAGAACATAATATATCTTAGACCTCTGTATCTGAGTGCCCATTTAATGCCCTCAAAAGAGCACCGGTCTCTCTGCACTTTCAAGGTGAAATCTGGGAAGAATATGATTGTTGCGTTATCATAGGGAAGAGCTCCTTAACCTCTAGCTGCTTGCAGGATTGCATCTCTGTCTCGGAATTCAAGATACAGGCAATAATAGTCCGGGCGGTGCACCAGGCCATGGCATCGGGATTGGAACCCTGTGTGCCCTCTCGATGGAAAATAGCAGGGAGAGTCTCTTGGGTTTGAAATGATTAAGGATAAGGTGTTCTAGGAAGAGGTCCACGTTGGGCCCTTCTGCCCCTTCAGGCACCCCCACTACTCGTATATTGTTACGACAGGCTAGTGGTTCCTGATCATCCAGGTGTAGTGCCATTTCCTTATGTTGATGTACCAGTTTTTGCACCTTTTTCGCCAATTCAGGTGTGACGTCTTGCAGTTCTCTTACATTTTCTCCCTTGGCCATAACTCTATCAGACATCTTCCACATATCGGCCCGCATCAGGTTCATTTCAATCGTGACCTTGTCTATTTTGGTCTCCAGGTTAGTTCCAACTGCCTGTATTGCCGCCAATATTGAGCCTAGGGAAGGCTCTTCCGCTGGTGTGGTCTCTTCATTCACTCCAGAATCAGTTGTGAGCCTTTGTGGTACTGCGTATTTATCTATTTTGTTAACCTGGATGGCGGCAGTCCAGTTCTTCGGTTTCGTCATGTTGATATGGAGAAGTCGCCTGGACCGCCACCGCGTCTCAGCTGTACAATTGTTTAATGTCGGGTTGGTCATGCGATGAAGGGCAGCAGCGTGGCGGTTATGATGTCCTGGTGATTCTGGGAGTGGGGAAGGCGGGGAAGGTCTCGGTATAGAACGTGAGCGGTCCGCTCTTATTAGTGGCTCCCCGGAATGCGGACCTATCCCCCCGACTGCATCGTTATCTGCTGGTGGTACGACGCGTCTATCTCTACTTGCTGGGTGTTTCCTCACAGCTCCCATCGTAGATTCGCTCCGATGTTGCCGCCCGGCAGTTCTTCCGCTCCACCCCTGCCCACATTACTCTATCTAAGGGCGACAGTGGAGCACGCAGTGGCTGGCGCTTAGTTTCGCACCCTTTTCAACGTGGCTTATCCCGCACAGGAAACACCCGGTCGTCCTCTCGTCTGTGTCACGCTTGTCTGTGCATCACTGTAGGGTCCTGCCTGCTCCCCTTGCACTCTCAGGGATTGGCTATGTATGAGTTATGATCTCCCGCCTAGCTGCTGCTTTCTTGCGCACTGTGCAGATCTTGGCTTTCCCTGGCACTATGCACGCTTCATATGTGGGGGAGGGGGGCAAGGAGTGCTCGACAGTGATCTCCCCCTGCCTGGTCTCACCTCGGCTCTTGATTGCCGACTATTTTGATGCTGGGCTTTTACAAGGCAGGGATGAGTGCCACTGTGGTAGGCCTGAAGCAGCGATCCTCATGTGTTGCAGCCTTAAGCCTCAGTGTTCTGCTGTCTGCTACGAGGCTCCACCCCCGCCGTCTATGCCGGGTCCGCGCTACGCTTATTTCCAGCGGCACTGATTTTGGTGCAGGGCTAGCGCCTGAAGTGACGGGATTTCACCCACCGCGGTTCTCAGCTAGGTGGGGCAAACTGCACTGGTACCTTTTATTTATTTAATTTATTTTTGCAATTTTTACAGCTCGCAAATACCCAGGGGTGTCTCGGCGCTTTGATAATCAAACTGAACAGGCAAGGCAATTATTGTGCAAACAGCCACGTTTTGAGTTGTTTTCTGAAGCTGAGCAGTGTAGGGCATGTCTTGATACTGAGGGAGAGTGAGTTCCACAGTTTGGCAGTGGCAACTGTGAAGCTTCTGTCACCCCAAGTGACCTTTTTTGTGCGTGGCACGTTGAGGAGGTGGGCTGATGAGGAACGGAGTGTTCTAGATGCTTCTAAAGGTCTAAAGGCGTGTTTCAGGAACAGAGGACCAGAGTTGTTAATGGCCTTGTATGCTATGCAGAGGGCCTTGAACTTAATGCGGCACCTCACAGGGAGCCAGTGGAGTTTGCGAATGAAGTGGGAGATGGAATTGTGTTTAGGGATGTTAAGCAGAAGCCTGGCTGAGGCGTTCTGTACCAACTGAAGTTTTTTGAGCACCTTTTCCTGGGCGTTGAGGAGTAGGGAGTTAGAGTAGTCGATTTTTGAAAATACCAGGGAAGTGATTAGGGTCTTTGCAGCTGAGGCTGGGATGAAGGGTAGGAGCTTTTTAATTTTCCTCAGGGTGAAGAAAGAGGCAGAGACAACATTATTAACATGATGGTTAAAAAGAAGCCGATCATCAAAGATGACTCTGAGGTTTCTCACTTTAGTGACAGGTGTGGGAGGAATGCCTAAATCGTTTGGCCACCACTGAGGGGACCAACAGGGCTCAAGTTTACCAAAGGTCATGATCTCAGTCTTGTTGGAATTCAGTTTGAGACAGTTGGCCACCATCCAGGAACTGATGGCCAACATTCCCTCTTGGAAATTGGCAGCCACCCTGTCTCCGTCCTGGTGTATTGAAAGGACTAACTGAGTGTCATCAGCATAGGTAGTGAGGCTGATGCCATGTTCCTTAATCACCCTCGCCAAGTCCGATACATAGATGTTAAAGAGGGTCAGACTTAGCGAGGAGCCCTTTGGTACACCGCAGGGAAGAGAGAGGGGAAGTGATAGAAAGGAATCTAGTTTGACATTATGGCAACGGTTGTGTAGGAATGAGGCAATGAGATCCTTAGCTTTATGTACCACACCCATGGCTGCGACATGGTCGATTAGGATGTTGTGGTCGACCGTGTCGAAGGCCGCGGATAAGTCCAACAACACCAGGACTGCCGCTCCTCCCTTGTCCATGGTGTGTCTTATCTCATCCGCTGCCTTGATGAGTGCTGTCTCTGTTCCGTGGCCTTTCCTAAAGCCAAATTGTGTATCGTCCAGAAGGTTGTGGGTGTGAATGTAGTGTGATAATTGTTGGTTCATGAGGTTCTCGAAGATTTTAGCTGGGAAGGGTAGGCAGACAATAGGTCTGTAACTAGCCGGATCAGTGGGGTCAAGAGAAGGTTTTTTTAAAAGGGGTCTGATAATTGCTTTTTTCCACACTGCTGGGTAGATACCTGTTTGGAACATGTTGTTGGATATGTTAGTTAAGGCTGGTGAAATTGCCTCCGGAATGAGGTTGAGGATGGAGGGAGGGCATGGGTCAAGTGGTGAGCCTGATTTGATGGTTGTAATAAGATGGGAGATTTGTTCAAGTGTGACAGGCTGGAAAAGTGGAAAAGATCGGGTGATGGAGGAAGGGGTAGAGACAGAAGTGGTTACCATGGGTATGGTTTGAGGGGTGAATGCAGAGAATATGGAGGTGACTTTATCAGTAAAAAAGTCTGCCAGAAAATTGCAAGGTTCTTGTGAGGGGTCTTCAGGTGGGGCGGGAGGGTTGGCCAGATGGTTGACAACCTGAAAGAGCTTTCTGGTGGAATTTTCTGCTGAGGTGATCTGAGTAACATAATAACTGCTTTTCTCAGTGGCTAGCTGCTGCTTGTATTTAGTAAGCGCGTTTTTGTATGTGATTTGGTCAGTGGGGTTGTAATGTTTGCGCCAGTTTCTTTCTAAATTCCTGCAGAATTGTCTCTGCAGGCGCAGGTTTTCGGAGAACCAAGGTGCTGGTGGGGAGGTACGGTTTGGATAGGTTGTTTTCAGTGGTGCCTGCTAATTTATTGCAGTATTAAGGTGCGTAAGATAGTTAATGGAGGATGTGACTAGATCGGTGTCAGAAGAGTCTAATGAAGTTGCAAGAGTAGCCGCTAGTTCGGGAATATTAATGTTTCTCCAGTTCCTGGACGTGACTGGTCCCACGGGTTTGGATGGAGGGACCGTGGGTGATTTAAAATTAATGTGGAACAGTACCGCTGAGTGGTCGGTCCAGGTGAGGGGCAATTGTGAGGAATAGGCAATGTCTGTGTTGTTACTAAATATCCCGTCAAGGGTGTGCCCTGCAGTATGCGTGGGTGCCGCGACTAGTTGGATAAGTTCTGCGGCTGCCATGTCTTCCAGGAGTAAGGCCATGTCGGTGTCAGTTTTGGCCTCTAGGTGGAAATTAAAGTCGCCTAGAATAGTGAAATTAGATTTCCCAGCAGCATTCTCTAAGAGGCTGTTGATGGTAGCTAGGAATTTGGGCCGAGAACCTGGAGGACGGTAGACTAAAATTCCTGTGAGTGACTGGTTGCCAGAGAGGGTGATCGTAAACGAGAGTGCTTCGCATTCCATGTTGGGGAGGGGGGAGGTATTAGTATGGAGGTGTTCTCTGTATATGATGGCCAAGCCGCCTCCCTTTTTTTTGGTCTGTCTAACCGATTGACACAGAAGCCAGGTGGAAGAGCCGCCGTGAAGTCAAGGTCAGCTGCTGCGTCTCCCCACGTCTCTGTGACAAACAGTATGTCCAGAGAGTGTAAGGAATTTGCAGAATAGTGCTGGATTTCAGGTTTACAAAAGCCTGTTGCACACTATATTGTAAAAGTACAGACGTTCGGTGTCTCAATGGACACTTTAAAGTTCAAGTTTTCCGCCGTCAGAGAAAACACCAATATCTGTGTAATTCGGATCCTCTTTTATTGTGTTTGAATGGCCAGCCGACACGTGTTTCGTTGCAATGGAATACAGTAATTCTGTGACTCCTCAGGGCTGGGGAGGATACAAGATAAAACAGATAGAGTGCATGGCAGCAACACAATGTGCATGATAGTTGCTTTGGTGAACTCATTCTGTGAAAGTGCCAGGACAATGTGAAGATCGTGACAATGAGCAAACAAACTGTAGTGGATGAACACGACACCGTACCCTCATGCCAGTGTAGGTGTAGAAAGGTAGAAACACAAGCAGGACTGTGGATCAAAAGTGAATGCGAATGTGACATGGTATAACATTGGTTCGAAATTTAGTGAAACGTCGTGTTTCGGTGACGCAAAGGGAAAAAGTGAGAGTTTCGGTGAAAAAGTCTGTGCTGAAAGGATCATTTTTCAGAAGGGGCGGGAAAGTAAATAATAAGGCATTTGATGAAATTCGTAGATTTTATTACTCGTTCTATTCAGTATCCTTTAATATAAAGGAGGGCGTGCGTCCTACCTGTAGTTAATGGGTGGCGGACCGCAGGTCTGTATAGTTACCAAAAAAGAAGAGAAAAGAAGGGGAGGTAGGAAAAAAGGGTAGGGTGCGAGAAGAAAAGTGGGACACGATTTAGGAATCATGTCTGAGCATTCAATATTAAATAGAGTTAAGTAAGTGATAGTTATCGGAAATTTGTTTAAGTGCGTTGAGTTGTTGCAAAAAATCTCACCGCTATGCCGGTGATAATTCCGACCCGACCCCGATCGAGACCAGGTAGATTGGGTCCAAATCGTCGTCGATATAGTTCTAGGATTGTTCATGCCCAATAGGAATAGGGAGATGCAGAAAAAATATAGAAATGGAGAATCAAGGGACCGGAACTGATTGAATACCTTTTATTGTGTGTAACATGAACGGAATTACCCTAAATAAAAATAGTCGATTAGCATCTCACCTTAAAAACCGAGTGTTATTGCGAATGGTGTTGGCGTCCACTTGACAAATCACGGGGAGTGTGGAGGCTCCCGAACATTAGATGCCCTAGATGCGTATGTATGGTAGCAAAGAGAGGGGATAAAAAAGAAAAAAGGAAAGGAAAAGACGAGAGCATAAGATTAGATGCTCTTACTAGTCATTGTGATTCAAATAGGCATTTAACAGTTTGATCGGCATGATTCATAACTCTCTACTGGGAATAGATTAAAAAACGGTTCTACTAATTGTTATATTGTAGTATAACCTAAGTTATATCCAAATATATACAACTATATCGGATCTTCTCTTACACGTTGTGTGGGGAAAGCCAACAGGACGAGTATTCCTGTAGAATGGTTCCAGGTGCGGACACGTTTTCATTGACCCGGAAGTGACTAAATAGCACGAAAAATGTCCCGCAATAGCAGTGCGCCCAGTATTTCCCTCACTCTAAAAACCCTGTCCTGAATCGAATTCTGGATTTCAGGTTTATCAATGTAGGCCCTGCTGGAGCTTCGGAGCTAGGCTGCCATTACGCTCAGCGCCTAGCCATGCCCCCCTTTGCTGTAGTTTTTATGTGGGTGGTAGTTCTCAGGGTTCCTTTGTCAGGGATGATGTTAAGGTCTATGTAGACTACATCTGTTTGGAGATGGTGTGTGTAAATTTCAAGAAGGTATTCTGCCTGTGGAGCCATTGTAAAAACACTGATCTCCTTTCCTTGACAGATTAGCAGAACATCGTCGATATACCATTTTCACATGTTGATGTGGGTGAGGTATGGATTGTGTTGGCATAGGATCTTTATGTTTCTCTAGGTGATGCACATACAGTCCAGCTATGCTAGGTGTAAAGGTGCTGCCCATGCTGGTCCCATGTTTCTGTAGGATAATGTTTCTTCAAATCTGAAGAAATTGGAGGTAAGGGCCCATTTGCAAAACTCCATTACAACATTTCTAGGGTTCTGGTAATCCCATTCTACCTCGAATAAGACTTTCTCAATAATGTTGAGAGCTTCATCATGTGGAAGGCTGGTGTACAGGCTTTAGATGTTGAGACCTATCAGTAGTTGGTTATTGGGGTAAACTGTAATATTGTTTAAAAGTCTTAGTGCATCTTTTGTATCTTTAAAGTAGTTATCCGTCTGTATGATTGGTTGCAAAAATGAATCAGCGAACTTAGATAAAGGTTCCCGAAGTGAACCGACCTCCAAAACAATGAGACGCCCTGGTGGGGATATCTGGTTCCTATGTATTTTGGGAATGGTGTAGAAATATGGGTTCATGGGGGATTTATTGATTAGGAAGTCACTTTCCTGTCAGGTGAACCAGTAGTGTGCTAATGCTGCTTCTGTCATGGTAAGGATTTGCATCCTGAGTGACTTTGTGGGGTCTTCCTGTAGCTGTTCATAGTTCCTGGTGTCCTTTAGTAGGTGGAGGCATTCCTTAAGGGATGCCTCAGTTGTTTGTAAGACCACCGCTCCTCCTTTGTCCGCTGGTTTTACCACCATTGTTTTATCAGTGGTCAGCTCTTTGATAGCTTGTATTTGCTCCTTAGAGGTATTATGGAAGGTTTTGAGGTTATCTGGGTGGATCCCGCCGATTTCCTTTAGGACTGCTTTTTCAAACACCAGTATTTCCACTGGGATAGCCAACGCTGGTGGGTTGAAAGTTGATTTTGTTCATAGTCCAGTTTCTCCTTGTCTGTCCGTGTCCATTTGTTTGTCAGTGAAAAAATCTCTCCATTTGTTTTTTCTAAAAACGTGTCTATTTCGCAACTTAACTTAAACTTGTCTAGTTTGGCTACGGGGACGAAACCCAAGCCTTTCTCTAATACCTGAGATTGAGGTAGGGTAATAGGTCATCCAGTTAGGTTCACTATCAGGCGGGTCAGTTGGTCGTGCCCAGTTGGGTGTTGTCGGAGTTCGTCATGCTCCGTGTGGATACTCCAACTTGTTCCTGTTCTGCGGCCCATTGGATTTGGGTCCTCTTTGTCGTCCTGCTCCATTGCCGTCCTTGGCATGTCCCTAAAAAAAGGGCCATATTGTTTTTGTTGATAGTTGCCAAAAGGTGCAGGTTGTGTGTCCCACGTATTGAAAGGTGGCAGTTACAGATGGTGTGGAGGGCCATAGAAAAATTGTCCAGGGCATGTGGTCCTTGATGTGGGCCCCAAGATCTAGTCTGGGCTTGAAGAGAAGAATTTTCTAAGGTTCTGTCTGCCCTTGTAAGGGGCTATAGTTCCTGAGCTAGTCCTGGAGCTGTTTGATTGGGAATCTGATACTGTTATACACCGGGTTTCATCCTGATGGAACATGGGGGCATATTATCAAGGGGGTTTATCTCCGCTTTTTTGGATTTAAAAGCCAAGAAAGCGGAGATAAAATTATCTCCCTATTACCTAGCTGCCGCTAACACCAGTTAGCGACAGCTAGTAGGAGATAGCGACCATCTTGGGCCCCACTTTGCTTGTCAGTGATATTTATCACTAATGAGATGCAAAGTGGGCGTGCCAAGATGTTAGAGACTGAAAACAGTCGCTAACATCGCTATCTCCTATTACCAACTTTTGGAGATATTTGCGCTAAGCGGGAATATCTCCAAAAGCTAACACCTGCCCTGAGCAGTTCTTAGCCATGTTATCCAATGGGAGGTGGATAACATGGCTAAGAGCATTAGCTCGCTAATGCATGAATATCGCTGACTTTTCAGCGATATTTATGCTTTGCGGCGATTTTTACCGCATTTGCGTTAAACCTTGGTAATACCAAGGTTTATTTGCGGTAAATATCGCCGCAGCGCTGCGGTAAATTTTTGTCCCTAAACAAGCATTAGCGATAATTATCGCTATTGCTTGGTAATATGCCCCATAATCTTCTCTGCTGTAAGGGTATACTTATTCATGTCTGAACTTGCTGGTGTCTTTCTCAAGTTTTAGGAAATTGCTTTGTTTAAGGGAAGTTTTGAATTCATTCATTGTTTGGTTCAGTTCCTCAAGTCTCTTCTTCAATGTGCTGATGCTTTGGTATGTCTTCAGAAGAACTTCAATAATTTGAATTTCATTTTTCATTTCTTGAGATAGCCGTGTGGCTGTATTTATTATAAGGATTAGCCAGTTCCGTGTGCAGTCGCATGAGTTGAGAAACCAATTTTCTTTAAACGTTTTATCATGCTGAAAGATTAATGTCTAATTTCTCATATTAAGGCCTTGGGGGGCTATGTTTGCTGACAATAACTCAGTCATCATTATGCTGTGTATCATAGACATAATCTTTTTAGTGTATTGAGTTGTCCCAGTCTTTATTCTCAATCACTGGTTCCAAATTCCCTAGGCCTTCAAACAGATAGATGGTGGATAAAATATGCTCTATATCCTCTGTTGAGAAGTGAGGCCTGTTATTTCAGCCATGCTGCTATTTGGTGTGTGCGGGTGGAATGTGCAATGCGTTAAAAGGATGAACAAACATGCATTGGCATAGCTAATAGGTTTCGCTTTTGGGACCTTATAAGTATTTAGGTATGCAGCACAATATCCTCGGTGCAACAACATTAACTGTTGCATGGTTAAACACTTATAAGGTCCCAAAGGCGAGACCTATTGGCTATGCCAATGCTTGTTTCCAAAACACTCATAATAAAAATATATTCATGCATGTACACAAATATGAACTTCCAGTCATCTTTCTTCATGAACTGGTCTGTAGAAAGACCATTCAGAGTACACACCCTCTGCAGCCCCCCAGCATATGCATGGGCAATGGATCATCCAATTTAAGCCGGGCCCTTCAAAAATGCACAAGTGAGAGCAACGCAGACTACAGAGGGACCGAGAGTAGTGGGGAAGTACATGAAGGAGAGTGCAACACATCGTGGAGCGGGTTGTTTTGGGAGGGATAGGCACACAATGGAGCGAGCAGCAGAGGTAGCAGGTGGCTTGCAGACAGGAAAGCACATGAGGGCAAGAGCTATACAGATCACGGGGTGGGGATATGGTAGGTGGAAAAGCACACGCAAGAAAGTGATGGAAAACACAGACATCCCTATGGGATACTTTTACAACAGAAACTAGCCCACAGCTCGTTGCATTCACATAGCCTTCTCGTGTAATGAAAAGAGAACAAATAATAAATGGCTAAAGCACACAGCCGACGGTTCGCGTCATTTCAATATTGACTGGAAGCCATCTGAGTATTTAAGTTGAAAAGATGAGAAAATGGCCTCCGTACAAGAAAACATAACCTTTTCTCTCAGTTGCAAAAATTCTATAGCCTTCAGGGGTAAAAAAAATGAGAACATCTGCTTATCTGTAACCTTACTCTGTTATTATAATCTTTAGTGCAAGGATTTGTGTAACTCACTTCCTGCCTTTACCCTTGAACAACAAGATATTTAAATTACAAAGGCAATGATGAAGTGAGTGAAAATGTTTTTTTTTAAAAATACTGCTTTCTTTCCTCTACACCAGCGGCCCCTTTGTCTGTAGTGGAGGTATGTGGTACAGAAGGTGTAGTGTCTGCCTGTATGACGCCGAACATACCTTTGCCCTGCTTTGTTTGAGGAAGGACCTGTCAACAACTCTCTGGCCATGGCCACTGTCCCATGTATCCGCAAGACCATGACTGGAGGAAGATCCTTCTCCTAACTTGCAGCAAAGACCTGGAACATCCTGCTTCTCCACCTCAGGCAATCACTATCACTGCCTCAATTCAGGAAGGACCGAAAGGCCTGGCTCTTCGACTGAACCACAGTGCCTATAACGGATCTTCAGCCTTGTGACCCTTAGGGGTGAGTAGTCTCACTCTACAAGTCACTTGATTGATTGCGTGATTAGATAGGGTTTCTGAATATGATTACCTAGGTATGAGACTCAATGATTTCCATTGATGAAAAAAGCTCACTGTCCTTAAACATAGAACTGGGTCAATTATTAGGTTCGCCAACAGGCATCTTCATATCCCATCACACCAGCCCTGGAGATGTACAGGCCCAAGCATGTAGGGCAGCTTTCTATGTGGTGGAACTGTGGGGTTACTACTATCTCGATGTAGTAGAACGAAGCAAAAGCCCTTTTTATCAGATCTCTGCTGAGGCTCCCTAAGAGTGCTCCTATACTCACATTAAGGTATGATTTGAACCTAGCCAAGTTTTTGATATAGCCTGCCTAAAACCCATTTGTACTGCATCTACCATGATGCTCCTGGGGCACACCTGCTGGTGGGTGAGTCGGAGTGCGAAACCCCCCCCCCCATTTTGTATTGGGTCAGGCTTTGGACGACAGAAAAATTAGGTCTGTACAGAGATTGTCCTAAGGAGATAGCGGTTAATAGTTTGGCACACACGATACCCTGGTTATCACATGTAAGTAATTTTTTGATCATGTTAATGGCCCATTTCTAAGGGCTCTTTTTTCTATTAAATTTAGGCTAGAGGTCTTCCCTATAGCTTTTTTAACAGGTCATGGAAACAATTGACAATTCCTCTAATCTATGTCCCATGGGCTGTAATGCTGTAGAAAATAATGAACATTTATTATTTTTCTGCTGTGCTTACGTAAAACAGCATGCCCACTGGATTTCTCCGCTTTGTCAACAGTGTACTCCAAGACAGGCACATTGCATTAGGAGTCTGTAAGACAGATAATAGGAGTTGCATTGTGTACCCGATCTCGATAATATTTGGGTTCAATCTTGTACATTAGGGCGAGGCCTATTGGTGAGACTCTACTGTCATGAGGCCATGTCTTTTTATACTACAATATTTCTTACATATTTCTATGCACTATGCATTTTAATTTGATAAGGCTAGAAATTGTTTGTGAGCTACCCTTTGATCTGTCATGCTTTCATTTTTCCAGATGACATAGCGGATATTTTAAACCCATTTTTGGTCTCTTCTTGGAGTTTTTTGTTTTCCTGATAATTGCGACAGTGTGGAGGTATATCAGAACTGCATCTTTTAAATATATGTAATATGACTCTAAACCTGTTTAAAATATTGCACTGCAATACATCTTTTATTTCTACATGTTTTATGTGATTTTATATCTCTTTATTGTATACTTTAAAAGTTGATTGATGAGAATGAAATATAAGGAATACAATTGGAGGAAAGAAAAATGAAAATACCTTAGCAGAGATTTAAAAAGGTGGCCTAGAGCCGTAAGGCTAATGATCATTGCTATCCACATGGCTACCCAGGTCCAGACACAATGTACTGCAATCAAAGAAGGGTGATCATTGTTTTCTGGCTAAGGGTAAATGAAAACTTGGTGAAGGGCATGTCAGAAAATCAAACCCTGAGACTTGAGTTAGCAGGGCACCGGAGACGGTCTTACTCTGAGGGCTTGTTTCAGGGAGGGGGTATATTTGGGTTTATCATTTAAAATATTTGAAATGCAATCATCATTTAGTTAAAATGTAGTTATGGTTGACTTGATAGGTTACAAAGGAAACATCTGGAGTTTCAAGATATATTGTCTAAGGATAAAGTATGTCAAACTGTTAGCAAGGCTGCCAGGACATAGGAGGTCAATGTTTTGTTGGGGCAATTTATGGAAGTTCTCCTATTCTGCCAACTCTAAATAACCCCTAAGATACAAAACCTACAAAGCTTGAAATATCAAAAGAACCTATGCTCACAGAAAGCCTCTGTCCCAACAGGAGGGGAGTGCCTGCCAAAGGACCCACTCAGTCAACATAAAGCACTTTCAGCACAAAGGAAAATAATACAGCCACTCACTACGGGGAAGTGATAGAAGCTGCCAGACTTTAGTTGCAGCAGAGGTTTGGCATCACATGCCTTAATCACAATGCAAATATGCAAGTTAAGTAAGCTGTGCAACCTTAACTCACACTGCAAATGACCTTCTACATGATGTGACAGGTGACTCGGCAAATGACAACATCCAAGTCATCACTGTGACATCAAATAGGCAATATAAGCTGTGCAATGTTTCCTAGCTTTCAGTTTTCATGCACTACAACAACGTTGATAAATTAAGCTCTAAAAAACATATATTATGAGCACTGAAATCATCAATAAGATCCCCAAAGCTGATGAAGTGCCCATGCAACCCACAGCCTTTTTGGTGAAGGAGATGAAATTCAAATTTCCCTGTAATGTTTGACTGCCAAAAACTGCCCTTTAGGCAAGATCTGTGGTCAGCATTCCCACACTAAGAATCAAAAAGCACATCATATTTTATTGATTTATTACTTGAGCAATTTTAGATAGCAGAGCCCAACCACAAGGGCAGTGGTGAGCTTCACAGACAACAACAGAGTACAACATAAAATGTTACGTATGGCAGGGAAGACTGCACAAGACTGGGACATATGGCCTGGTACAACCTATACCCCCTCCTCCCTTGTCAAGACACAGATAATAATATGACAAGAGTTTTAGGATGAGGGGGTCGTTAATAACCCCCGGCCGTATTTGTTAAGTTAAAAAATTCAACAAAATTAATATTTACCATATTTACAAAATACGCAGAAAACAATGAATGACATTGATTACATTAATAAGTACAGATGTCAGATGGCTAACCTTAACATAACTCTAATACAAGTTATTCCTCTCTGAATCTAAAACATATCATCATCAATAATCATAATAGCAGTTACTTTCCTGCGTATCCCTATTTGAGCCTACAGCAAGGTCAATAACTGGTGTCATATCCTTATCAAATTATGCCCGCCCTCCCAAGGGTACTCCCCCCCCCTGGTTACCCCCTACGCTCTGTATATTATCTCCATAAGGGGCCCTTGCAGTTCTGCGCCCTTTACTGGTGCCATTGAGCACTTGCGGGGTGGCCAACCAGCCTAGGTAAAGCGTAACTCCCCACTCCCCCGCACCCATCCAGCCAACCGGCTGTATTTGCCCCTGGAGTTCTAGGAGAGACCACTTGCCCCTCCCCCTTGGGCAAGCCCATTTGAAGAATGGCACCACCTTCTAAGGACCTTACATTTACTGCTTACCAATAATGACCTTACCGCCTGACCAATAATTTGACTAAATAGGACGGTAGATGACCTGTAAAAGGAAGACACTTCTATAAGATATAACCAGAAAATTGATAACACATTACAACTATCCATATCCACCCGTGAACAAAAACAAAGCATACACCAATAAAACATTTGCTTAAGGGGATGGTGGATGGGGAAATCACATTACAGCCTCCTAGCAAGGTTCGTCCAGCAGGCTGGGGGAGCGAGGAGGAAAGAGGACGACTCCTATGCTCCCCAGCTTTTTATGCCCTTTTACCAGCCAGGCCAGTTCTAACCGACCTGGGGTTGTCCCAACGCATGACCCAGAAGTGATCATAATCACTTCTGGGTCATGTTCAGGACCCACGATCAATCGCGATCAAGGCGCACCTGTCACGTCACTACTGTGTGCGACAGGCCCGCCTCTGTGGTCGTCAGGGGCCAGCACGGCCGCCATACTTTCGGCGTGTCCAATGCCGGCCCCGCGTTTCTCATCTATTTGTAAGGAGAGAAAAACATGGACGGGTCCTAATGATTTCTGGATTATGGGCACATTAGTGCTATGTTTTGGGAAACGAGTTTCAAACTTTAGTGAGAAAGACTGAGAACATCTATCTTTTTAGATTTGTTTTGTTGGCCTTAGATATTTAAAAAACGAAATGTGATTTGCTTCTGATAATTTCATAGCCATCTGTGCAGGGTTGATCGGCACAGGTAACAGTGGTGGGGCGGGGCTGGAGGGAAGTGTACAAAATGACGGGATAGGAAAGTAAAATATAAAAATGTATAAAACCATTTGCGCCCGCCACATCCCCGAGTTGGCAATGTGGCGAGCGCAAGGTAAGTGGTTTTGTTATTTATTTTTTACCCATCCCATCATCGTCTTTCCCCTTCTCAGCCACCCACCCAGCCCTCCCCACCCCACTCACCACTGCCACACCTGCACCTGTGATATTGATGAACGATGTAGGGTGACCTGGGTGTATGGCAATGAAATCTGGCAACAGATCATGTATTTTATGCAAGTTTGTTGGGTGAGGCACTGAAGATTAATCAAATCAGCTACAAGTGCTAATCTTGCAGATGCACCAAGAATGTTTTTTATCGAAGAAAGTGGGAGTCAGAGAATACATTTCAATTGTCACTTTTGGTCTTCAGAACACAGCGGTTTCCTTGGAAGAGATGCTTAAGTACTTTATTTTAAAATGTGAAACACGTTCAACCTATATACTGAACTAGTAGTCTTTTAATCATTAATTGTTACAAAAATATTCATCACATGCATAAATATGTAAGCAAGTGCTCCATGGATGGACACAGTGATAGTGCTCATTGATAATAGTGAGTTGGCGATTGCAACAAAAAGAACAAATGTTGACTGAATTTGCACAACCCAGACTCTTAAATGAGTTCAGGTTTGGAGATCAGACAAGTAGTAATTTGATGAAGTCAACATATGTGTGCATCAAAGTTTCCAACCCCTATAAAGGATTCAAACTTGGGCCTTTTTCAAGACAAACGAAATAGCAACCTCTCAATAAATAGTTTATGCTGCAGTATCACATCCTTCCAGAATCTGACTCGCAAGTGTATCACACTGGAAAACTTTGGGTGATGGAGTACCTTTTCCACCAACATAATGGTCCGTACGCCTAATGTAAAAGCTGATGGACCTTTGGTGTAACCACAGTGGAGACTATTCCATCTTTGTCTTGGTTACACTCCTCCGATTGTCCAGCGGAGTAAGGGGCAGATTTATGATGGCCTTGAGCCGCAATTGCGTCACTTTATTTGACGCAACTGCGGCGCAAACAATGCGCCCTATTTACGACGTGACGCATCTAGGAGATGCGTCACGTTGTAAAGCACTGCGCCATAAGAAGGCGTTCCTGCGCAGGGGGGGGCGTTCCTGCGCAGGGGGGGGTGTTCCTGCGCAGGAACGCCTCCTGAAAGTGGCTGAGTGAAATCTATGAGATTTCACTCAGTCACTTTTAGGGCAATGCTGCGTCAAAACCCTGCGCCTGCTTGAAGCAGGCGTAGGTCTTGATGCAGCATTAGTAGAATGGGGCACCCCCGAGCCTTGCTGGAGCTGCGTCGCGCTTGCGACGCAACTCCAGCAATGCGCCACATTTCCGGCACAGATGCGTCACGCATCTGTGCCGTTTTTGCACCATGGTGCGCCGCATTATAAATGCGGCGCACCATGGGTGGCGTAGCTGTGGCGCACTGTGGCGCATGTTAACTGGCGCATCCCTCGGGATGCGCCAGTTAACATAAGTCTGCACCTTAGTGCCATCAGAGGTTGACCTGCATGCATGCCTACCCACCTAACTGAGATAGGCTGATGAACATGTCAGCTTTCACTGGCAGTAAGGGCAATGAAAACTGCAAAATGCCCCCCTTGCCAAAGGGAAGATTTCCATGGTGAGTGGGACATTGTTGTATTTTTTAAAACAAAACATCACTTTAGGGTTTTGTTGTTCAACTTTAAAAAATGTGCATCTTTGAGGGAGCCATATGGCAAAGTTACAATACCTTGGCAGGTACAGCCTTGCTGCTGGTTCCTGTCAATGGTTGAAATGTCTTGCGACCCGACAGACATTTCAACATGTGGCAGTCAGCTCCTCTGTCAGGGCGACAGAGTCACCTATTCTGTCACCTTAGTGAAGGGCAGCCTGAGCGCCAAATATTAAACTAAGCCCTGTCTGGAGCTTCATCCAATACACCAAACGGACTACTGTGGTAGAAAAGACAGTGTCTGGGACAATGCTCCAGCACTCAAAGACAAAATTTCCATTATGGAAATTGCTGGAACATCATCCCCCACACCATCAGTTCTATTATGGTAGAACGGACAGCGTCTGGGACGATGTTTCTGGCTCAAAGACAAGGGGGCAGATTTATGATAACTGTTATTTTGAGCGCAAGTTACGCAACCCATGGTGCGCCGCATTTACAATGCGAGGCACCATGGTGCAAAAACGGCACAGATGCGTGACGCATCTGTGCCGTAAAGGTGGCGCATTGCTGGAGTTGCGTCGCAAGCACGACGCAGCTCCAGTAAGGCTCGGGGGTGCCCTATCTGTCCAATGCTGCCTCAAGCCTTACGCCTGCTTCAAGCAGGCGCAGGGTTTTGACACAGCATTGGCCTGTAAGTGACTGAGTGAAATCTTATAGATTTCACTCAGCCACTTTTGCGAGGCGCACCTGCCCCGGAACGCCCACCCTGCGCCGGAACACCCACATGTGGCGCAAGGCTTTACAACGTGACGCATCTGCCTAGATGCGTCACGTTGTAAATTGGTAGTAGGGATGCGCCACGTTTACGCCGCAGTTGCGTGACTCAAACGTGGCGCATTACCAACATAAATCTGCCCCAAGGTTTCCATCATGGAGGTACCCGAGTGTATTTATTTGGTTAATAAATTAATGTTATCATAATTCTCGAGCAGACCGAGTTATAGAATGTACCTCATGTGGAAACATATGAATAGTGAGAAGTCTTATTCAGGACTGACCACTCTCAGCGCGCGCTTTTCTAGAGCTACTGTCAAGTTACATGATGCTGTATGAGCAAATTAAGGTAAGTCTGAACATTCCTGATAAGACTCAATTTCGGTCATAAGACATGCCATGGCACTTTTTTAGCACCTGACCAACAACATTTTAATGATGCATTGAAAGTCTTATGAATATAAGCTCAATTAAGCTCTTACCATTACCCTTTCCGATGAAATAGAGGGCTCTGTCTCAAACCAGGCAGTTCAATTCTTCGAAATGTAGAGTACAGGTGCTAATGTGACAATGCATTGCTTGAATTACTGCAGGATACAGGTGCTAATGTGACAATGCATTGCTTGAATTACACGTCTTCATTGGTAAACATTAGATGGACTGAGATTTATTGAGGTCATTCATAAACAGCATTTGCTAGCACAGTTAGTAATACTAAAGTGGTACTACTAAAGTACTACACAATACTATTTACAAACTTACGAGTGTATATCTCTACCTCCACCTCTCCTATCTTTACTATGGTGAGATTCTCACCCATGCAAGTTTACTCCTTAGTAGTAAATGTGGTAAAGACAACGGGGAGCGGCTAGTGGAAAAAGGGGTACAATGACTACTGAATGGGAGGGGTTTAGGGTGGAGTAAGGAGGGGTTTACGGAGGGTATGGGATGGGTTTAGGGAGGATCATGCACCCACCCACAGAAGAGTAAGCCTATTGCTATTCACAAAGTACACTTCTAAAGTAACTGCATCCAGCAAGGGGTCCAAAATAGTAGTAAATTACTCACACTCAGCGCTGGAGTAAGTCCAGCACCACAGATAACTATGATTAGAGTAGTTTAATTACGTTTTAATAGCAATTAATGTTACTAAAATTTATAAATTTAAAATAGGATGTTGAAATACTTTACATTTACATAATAAATGTTGTTTTTATTATTTTTTACATAAAATTATATTTATTTATATTTTTAACTATTTCTAATCATTTAATTTATAGTTATTTCGTATGGAGTTTTATTTTGAGTCCCCACCTCCATTATTTTGTACAGAAGGATGTTGCAGTGTCATTGGTTGGCCTTGTGTGGTGCCGGATTTCTACTGTTAATTTTTATTACTACTGTTACTTTTTGGCAGTAGCAACACACATTTGAAAATCTGGCTCCACCCATTTTTTCAAGGGGTGGAGACCTGTAAATCTACACTCTGAAGTAACTTTACACCGTGATTTTGTGAATAGAAGAAAGAAGTAAAGTTACTCAAAAATTTAGGAGTACATTTACACAAGTAGCTGACGCACAAGTATAAGTTGCCTTTCTTAATATCCCCGATAAGTTGCATCCCTCTTGGTCGTCAACATACTAAACCTGGTAAAATGAAGCTAAACCATTTAAATATAACAACTTTGCATTAATTTCTTTTACTGTCATAATTGTCTTCACTGCAGTGCAACAAATTCATTTTAGCAAGTGCAATGGTCATCTTCTATAATTATTACTGGATTAAAACCCCAATGAGTTGCAAGAAGGAAGCTTTCCACTTAATTTGAGATAGGGAGCTGAAAATGATAAAAAAGACATTGAGGTCTATTCAAAATATTAAAACTACAGAGATTTAGTCCTACAATTGACCCTATTTTGCATTATTTGGTATTCACCAACATGCCGAGTAGTATGCCTGGAGAGCTGCACCATTTGAATATTTCCAGGCTTATTACTGGGAATGTATATAAAGCAGCCGCATCCAGCACTCTCTTAAAAAGTTGCCTGATCTACAAAAGTAGTGAATACTTGTACATACAATCACTTGCTTAATGTTGATCATATATTCTTGTCCGCTTTTTACAACACAGTTGGTATATAAAAGTCCAGGCAATAAGTCATTCCGAAAAAGAATACGATCCAGTTTCCATTCAAAGTTGGTTTATTCTGAGGAAACAATGCCTCCAGAGAAACAACAGTGGTTCTTTTATATACTTATACTGTACACATTTGTGTTTCTAATGTGCCGGAGCTACCTTGGGTAGTAGGGTGCCAGAACTGTTAGAGCACCTCTGTGTATACATAGTTTTTATGCAATATATGGTATTTCCCACTGGTGACTTGACCTTGGCTGGCCACACTGTTACGAGGAACAGTAATTTCCCTAGATTAGGCCACTACTTCCCTTAATCGTTATTATTGAGAATATCCTGTGGCTATAACTTTGAGTGAGGTGGTGCAAAGTTCTATGAAGCATAAAGATCTGCTGAGTGGGAATAGACCATCCTGTGGAAGTGCATGTTTTTTTCTATGATTTTCTCAGTGTAGGAAACCATTTTCCCCAATGCAGAAAGCTTTTTCTCTCCCACCCAGCAAAACTGGAATGATCTGTCCCCCTTCCCATCATGCAATTTCTGAAAATCCTGGAAGGGGTACTTTCCTGTATAAAAACTATCATTTGAGGCCTATTTTGCAGCAAATATGCAAAGAGTAGGTAACGAGGAGAAGTTCAGATGTTTCTCCTCATTGTGCCAGCCTCAGGTAGGTGCACCATTTTGGAGCAAACCCATTTTTACAAGTCTCTATGGACGTGGGTTTGCATCAAAACACATGGGTGGATGCAAGGCAACACCTAAGAATTTATTTAGCATCATAGCTGTGCCAACAAAGGGGCATATTAAGAAGGTAATATTATCGCCCTATCTACAAGGGGATGCTAACATGCATTGGCGCATGTTAGCAGCCTTTTCCCCGACGACTCGCTCTACATCTCTAATGAGATGCAAGTGGCCGTCACTGGGCGTAACTCACACAGGGGGAATTGTAAAATATTGCTAAGTGCACATCACAGTATTTACAAGTCGGCCCACAGCATTTTAGTAGACGTTAGTTTTGGGCGAAAACCGCAGTTTTCGTCAAAAATTAAAGTCTGCTAAAATCCTGACTAATGTAAGTGTAACATGGGAGGTGGATAATTGTGTCACGAGCACAGGCTCATATCATAAAGCATATCGCCATTTTGCAGGGAACATCGTTGAAAAACCAGTGATGTTCCCTGCAAAACGGCGATTTCCCTGCTATCACTGGAATTGAACTGGAAGCGCAAGTATGGCGATAAATTCCAGCGATAGCTGCCGTTAACAAAATCAGCTCTAAGTGCGCTCAGCGGTAATTAACGCTGACTCTTGTTGATATGCCCCAAAGTGCGGCAATCCCGATGCAAAATCTTAGTACATCTGGACCTTTCTCTGCAATGCCTTATATGTCTATTATGACGTTGATGAGAAATCATTGGTAAAATGTAACATTTTGCTACCAAGCATGCAGCTTTACGAAACCAGGACTTCTTGCAGGTTTTATTGACCCCAGCATGCTTAGCCACAGCATTCAACACATTTAAAGCACACCTCAGTGCCTCCTGCATGGCATCCAACGCATTACCTTTTCATCATACAAGCATACTCCATCCAACATTACGTCGGAAAATTGACTTTTGCTAAGAAGCCGCACCAGTGGAAGCTTTTCACCCTCCAAATGAAAATTGCACTGCCAAAACCAACATTCAAAAAGCAAGGAAATCATTACCTCATTCACCATTCCTTCAAAAGCTCGAAACATGCCTTGCACAGAATGGACAACCATCCATGTATGCACATTAATGAACAAGCTTTTTGGTAACTTTAGACAAAAAGACTGTCAACAATTGTTGGTACCCCCGGAAAGAACGGTACTGTTCACAACAATTCTATGACCTTTCAGCCTGATTCATGAAGCAAAATTGCGCCCGCAATAGCTGCCAAAATGCTATCGTGGGCGCAATTCCCATAATCGGAGTTCACCATCAAAAATGCGAATTCGCAAACACAGATTTGCGAAATCACAAAAATAATCGCAGAATGCCGGCAGGATACCAATTGCGATTCAGAAATAGCGAGAAAGCACACATTCTGCGAATATAATTGCGAAATTGCACATTACTCGCAATCGGTATTCATGAAAAATCGCTATTAGCGAAAAAGCCAAAAATCGCATTTTGCGAGGCGCAATTTAAGGAGAATCCAAAGCAGGTGGTAACCACCAAACCCATAGGAATTTTTTTTTTGAAAAACCGTTGGCCAATCAGTAACTGGTGCAGGCCTGACCAAACACACTTAAGGGGAAGCAGCAACAGCAGAAGGAGTCTCACAATGCCAGGAATGTACATGGTGGTCAGGCGGCGAAGGCTACAGCGAGCAGCAAGGAGGAGACGCAGAATCCAGGAGAGGATATTCCGCCAGCGGGTCACCCTGCTGGGCCAGACCAGAGAGCAAATATACGCAAAGTACCGGCTGAATGGGGCTATGATCATCAAGCCTATACAGGACCTTGACCTTCTGATGCAGCACCCAACAAGGCAGACCAATGCCGTCCCAACACATGTCCAGGTATTGTGTAGCCTGCACCTCCTGGCCTCTGGGAGCTTCCAGGGGATAGTTGCGGTAGCTGGGGGGATATCCCAGCCCATCATGTCCCGCTGCCTACGTAGTTTCCTTGACGCAATGCTGACCCAGCTACACCACCACATCAAATTTCCCACCAGCCAACAGGAATTGGATGAGACCAAGCTACAATTCTACAATGTTGCCCGTTTCCCACACGTGATAGGATGCATTGACTGTACCCACGTCCACATTTGTCCACCTGCTGGAACGGAGTACATGTACCGCAATCGCAAGTCCTACCACTCCCTCGACATCCAGATGGTCTGCAATGCAAAGACATACATCACGGACATAGTGGCACAGTACCCGGGGAGTACACATGACTCATTCATATTCCGCCACAGCGGCCTCCACACACGACTGGTCAGGGGAGACTTCGGGAAGGACACCTACTTGGTAAGTACACTTTGCCCACAATGTTACATTGCGAATGACTAGCTGCGCTGCACAGGCACTCAACCTCTGCTCCTCTCATTCAGGTGACAGTGGGTACGCCCTGCGTGAATACCTCCTCACCCCATACCTCTACCCTGCTACACCACAGCAACGGTGTTACAACGTATCACACATACGCACAAGGAATTGCATAGAGAGAACTTTTGGCCTACTGAAGAGCAGATACCGCATACTTCACAAGACAGGTGGGGCCATGTACTACAGTCCTGAAGTGTGCTGCCGCATTGTGGCTGTGTGTGCTATCCCACACAACATTGCTACCAAGCGCCGGATACCTGTAGACATCTCTGGCAGTGAATCGGAAGGGGACGACCGGCCACCTGCACATGCGCGCCATGCACGCGGGGAGAACCCAGCTGAAGGCCACAGACGTCGCAACCACATCACACTGAACAGTTTCTAGTGCACCCTCTACCCTCACCCCACAAATCACAAATGCATGCAAAATGTAATAATGACACAACGCCAATGTGTTCTGCAAAATTAAATATTATTGTTTCATTCACAATAATGGTACCAGTTTAAATGTTGTCATTGCTAACAGTATTTCAGCATACTGCTGTGTGAAAGGACAGGGCAGGCTTATACTCAGCCTGTGCCTGAAATAGTCCTATGAAGTCTAGTGCGCCTCCTGCGTGTACCACCCAAGCGCCTCTGTGGCTCATCCTCATCCAAGGCACGTGTACCTGCAGTGGGCATGGTGCTGCGCCTGAGTGCCCCTACTTGTGAGGCAGAGTGGCTGCTCACGCTCGATGTCCCCTCACTGACATCATCACCCCCAACAGTGGCAGGTAGAGCAGGGTGTAGTGCTGTCACGGCAGTGGTCAGGTGCTCAAGGACCATGGCCACATCCTCGCAGCACTGGATGAGCTGCTGCTGCTGCGCAAGGGACCGGCGCGATAACTGTGAGGTGGCATTGCCTATTACATAATTTGACCTGGTGTAGGCCGTCAGCCGGGTCAATAGCTGCCGGTGGCGGCGGCGTGCTGCGTTGCGCTGCGATGTAATTGCAGCAGTGTTGGCCTGCATGGCTGCAGTCATGCGGGCCATTCCCTCCCCCACACCTGCCATGGCTGCCGTCATGCGGTCCAGCCGGTCCCCCACTCCGGCCACATTGTGCCCAATGTTGTACAGCTGTAGCTGTATGGCACCTTGGCGGCGTGCCTGCAGCTGATGTATACGGAGCATGCGTCTTTCCACGCTCATTCTCGCCAGCTGCGGTCCATTCCCCCTCCTGCTGATAGGTGCATTGGTCTGCAGGCGAGACCTGCCACGCCTGCTCTGCTGCCCTGACACAGTGGGTGGCCGCTGTGTTGCCGCTGTTGTGGGCCCAGATGTTGAAGCACCAGCTGCTGGTGGTGTCACGGTAGGTGTTGCTGGTGCGGCAGGGGCTGGAAGCACACTGGTAGAGGGCCTGGCTGCGGGAGTTGTAGCAGCGGCAGAGGCTGGGGGCACACTAGTAGTGGGCCTGGCTGCGGGAGTAGTAGCAGCGGCAGAGGCAGGGGGCTCACTAGTAGTGGGCCTGGCTGCGGGAGAAGTTGCTGCGGCAGGGGCTGGTGGCTGTGTATGTGGCAGCACCTCCTCCTCATCCTGTGCCTCCTCATCTATTTGCAGCCTCTCGCTGTCGCTGCTGTCTGTGCCACCTGTGAGGGGAAGTGGACGTTCATTAGTTGCATGTATCTGTCAAACGTGCAGTTGCTACATGCATGCTGGGTGACATTCCCTGACTGGCTATGGCTTTGCGTACTTTGGAACCTGTCTGGCTGCATTGTGGTACTTCTACATTGTGGCCACACTACATGTCCCACAATGCTTCAGGGCATTACCTGATGTGCAACAATGGCATGACTATGGAACATTATGGGAGGCTATATGGTCATGGACATTCATAGGGGACAGGGTCGCAGTTGCATGCCACTTACCTTGGATGTCTTGGGTGGGGCGGGATGAGTCCAGACGAGCCACTCCAATGCAGGCCTCCCTCTCCAGCGTGTCTTCTACTTGGTCCTCCAAGGCTGTGTTTGGAGGGACTGTAGGTCCTTCCCCTCCAGTACCCGATGCCTCTCCAAGCCGCTCAGCCACCGTCTCTTTGGCACGACCTCGGAGGTCGTACCAGCGTTTTTTGAGTTCGTCCAGTGACCTATCAGCCACACCCACGGAGTTCACCGTGGACGCTATACCCTGCTAGATCCTGCGTTTTTCCTGCTCCGGCACCCTCCTAGAGTCCTTCCCAAACAGTTTGGAGTGGTTGGCAACCACCCCTTCTATTAAATGCTCCAGCTCCTGCTCGGAGAATTTTAACTTTCTCTTCCGCCCTGTGGTGTTGCTGGGCCCAGGAACTGCATCCTCAGACATTGCAGCACTGTAGTTTCAAAGTAGAAATCCAAACAGAATTGCAGGAGCTCTCCCAGTTGCTGACTCGAGGTCTGCTCACTGTGGTGAATGGGGGTGGGAAATGGCTGCTTCCTGGTTGTGATGTCATCACTGTGCTCGAAATGCGACTTCCCGTTTTCCCGATCTTGCGATTTTGCAATCTCGCAATTAGCGATATCGCTAGTTGCGATATCGCTATTTGCGATATCGCAATCCCGACACGGATGTAGCCGGAAATAGCGATTTTTCTGCAATTATCGATAATCGCAAACGGCTTTTGCGGCCGCGTGCGATTCGCTTTTTTTTATCGCTAAACATCATGAATTCCGTTCTGCGATTTCTCAATAGCGATTCGCAATTTTTCGCTTATTGAGAATCGCAGATTCCAGTTTTCATGAATCAGGCTGTTTATCGCTTAATATGATGATTTTATGAATTGAAAGGACTGGCAAGGCTAGCCTTAGGAAATAATATAATAACTCTTCACTGCTTAGGAGGCCCACATTTGTTTCATACAAGATATTTGCTCAGCATATATGGCAGAATTATGGGCATTCCGCCAAGATAGCGGCTCAAACATTATGCTATTTATGGATATAAGGACTGCAGGGAGTTCTCCACAAGGGGAAGGCTAAATATAATAGAAACATTGATCTGAGAAAATGTATTTGAGATACGGATTTGCAATAGAACCTGCTAGTGTAAAGAGAATGCAAATCAAGGAGGCATCTGCAGCAGCGTGCCTCCGTGGGCAGCAGCGTTTCTGTCCAGACAAGACTATTTCATTGAGACAGTAATTTAGCTTAAGTATTAATCGATAATCGCATTATGTGTTCAGTACAACGTAAAGCATTGTTTTTAAATCTACTGAGTCTCACAGAGAAATACTGAATAGGACCGGGCCGAATTTTTGTAGGGCTACCGTAATTTCGCTAATTTCATGTAATGCATGTTAATGTAATGCAAAATGCCTGAAAATATGCCATGTCGGAAAATTAGCTGCTTCTAGCAGCAATAATTTACCCCACGATCAATATGAATGACCAACGAGAATGTGGTTGCTGTTTATTTTTGTGCGACTGTTTGAGCATAAAATCGATTGTTGCTTCCAAAATGGGTGCAGGGATGTATTTCAGGCATAAAATATCGGGTCATATTCACAAGGAGCTATCGCTGAATTAACAGCACTTTATCGCAGCCAAAGTCGTGATCAATTTACCTCCCATTCACAAGCTGGTGTTAACAGCTCTCAGCACCAGTTAACCCGCAATAGCAGCTGCAAAAAACATTGCCACAGAGGACCTCCGCAACTATCGCTAATGCGATGCAGAGTAGGCATTCCTGTGCAAAAAGCCACGAAAACACGTCACCTCAACATTCACAATGACCAGTCAGATCTGCAATAAGAACACAAAAGACGCAATAAGGCGCGTTAGCAGCAGGAAATTAACACCTGCTCCGACCTGGCCTGCAGCACAAAAGGGAGCCCAGCCCAGGGCGTCATCAGAAGGGCAACAGATGCCCTGGAGCCACTCATCATGCAGCCCGGACACCCAAGAGGGCCACAACACCCACCTGCCACACCCCCCACCCGGACCACCACAGAGGCAGCGCAGACAAAGACAGCGGCCCCCCAGGAAACGCACATGCCACACAGGCCCAACATCTGACAACGTCACTGTCCACTACAGGCCGAAATGCACAACCATCCTACACATCCTGACCATCATCGCCTAACAGGCCTATGGCACCAACACAGCGGACAACCAACATCCAACCCCACACCAAAGTGCTGGCTGTGCTGTTCCTTTTGGCCCGTGGCACACCCCAACCAACAACAGCCAGAGTCGGAGGAGTCTCACAGCCAGCAACATCCAAGTCCCCCACACCTGTCCTGGACATCACCATCACTCTGGCACCCCAGTCCCCATACATTCAAAATAATGCGCAGGAACCGCTGGAGACCAAGCAATGACCATACGTCATAGCCGGACGCATGCAAGTGTTGGGAGCACTCCACTGCACACAAGTCCCACCTGTGCCCCTGGTGACAAAGCACACAATAAGCTCAAAAGGAAGCACACGTCACACATCAATGTGCAAGCAACATCAGGACACCGTGGGACCTTCACAGATGTCACCTCCAAATACACAGCCAGTGTGCATGATTCCTTCATCCTCCGACAGTCCATCAGCAACCTGCATTCCCAGGATGGCACCAAGGGAAATGCGCAGTCCCTTGGCAAGTTCCAAATTAATACCCCACTCACCTCAACTCCACAACCATGCAATTCACAACTCTGCCAATGCACATGTCACAAAATCACAACCAACATGCACAACAACATGCCAACCCACCAGACAACACAGAGCAACTTACAATGGTGACCTGGGCAAGCTGTGAACATGAACAATCAATGGCATGGCACCTCAGCCGCACAAGATCTGAATGTGGGGAGAGGTGGCAACCAGGCATTTGTGAAGGATGCAGAAGAATCATGATTGGGAAAGTACACAATGCCAAGAGTGGAGGTGATGTGCTGGACAGACCGCAGTATGCAGAACACACCCATATCCACGGCGACATACATCACTGGTTTATGGAGTGTAGTGGACAGTGGACGCAACTGTGTCACCCCAGCTAACGGTGGTCCTCACGGAAATACTGCCTGTTACACTCCCCCGTAAGCATGACCAGAGTGGGATGGCCCAGCGTACACCAGGCCAGCGTAGGGGTGTGAATAAAAAGCACATACCCCTGGGTGTGGTTCTCTTCTGGAAGGCCCAATGTCTCTGCCAGGGCTGCACCTCCCATCCCACCATGAGGCTGACGCCGTCCTTGTCAGTGGTCTTGCCTGTGATCCTGTGCGCCTGCCGTACCCCGACCAGCTGGACCACTGACCCGTCAGGCCCGACTCACCGCAGCCACGCCACACTGATCACCTGCCAACAATGGTGTGTGTCAAGGAGGGGCCACCACGTGCCTGTGTAAGCTCAAAGCCCGAGTCCTGTACACTTGCCAGCCTCTCAAACCATCATGGGCCCCTGATGCTGCCCCACATGACTCCTTTCTCATTTACATACTCCACCGGCGTCCTCTGCGGCCCAATAGGTCCATACGTGAAACTGTGTCCTGGGTCCTGAATGGCAGTGACACCGAATCCGGGCCAGCGGCCACAGCATCAGACCCCCCCAGATCAATGAGGCATAGTTCCATATGGGCATCTTACGACACGTGGTGCCACTAACCCTGTTGAACACCTGCCAGCAACACCTGCTGCCACAAGCCCTGTTCAATGCCAGGACTACCTTGCGGACCAGTAGGTCTCACATCCAGCACTTAGTTGCGAGTCACAAATGGCAGAGTCCACACCAGTGGTCGCACGGAGAGGAGTAAGAGGAAGATGCCGCTCAGCCCGGATGAAATCCGGGTCTCAGTCACAGAGGTGACCGAACACCTGGTGCCACTGAACATGAACTACATAGGCCGGCGGGACCACCAACCTATGCCGGCGACACTCAGTGAATGGCCCGTGCTGACCACTGCCCCTGGCCGATACTGCTCTCGGCCTAGGCTGCGCTCGAGTAGGTCACAGATTTAGAACTTAACATCGAGTATACAAAGGCAGATTACATATCATTGCATGCAAGGAGAGGCGTAAGAGTATGGCGAGTTGCATCTTGGCAGAGAGAAAAGGATCATCGTTACGGAGGTGTTCATACACTACTGACAACTGCCCTGGTGTCACTAGCGCTGTGCATCGCGAGCCAATGACAAGTGGCTGTGGGCCACTGCTGACCGCTGCCTCTGGCCTACACTGCGGTCTAGTACATCACAGAGTCATGATTTAGCAATGGCAGAGCTCATATCAGTGTTCCGGCATCATCGCAGACTACATCCCCTCACAGCCATGGTGCCACTAAGTCTGTTCTCGACATTCATGGACACTGTCTGGGGTAGTTTTCATCCTCATGTAGCTGATACCGAATTGGTGGTGGCAATGAGACTGTAGCATTCAACTCCTTCATTTGCTTCTTCTCGATAAAAACAAACCTTCCTTATCATGCCCTGGAGGACACCTTCCACTGTCCCCCGCAACCCTCCACGACATTCACCGCAGACATTGATGAGGACCTGCTCAGGTCGCATTGGCCAATCCAACTGCACCGCAAGTCACCGTCCCGTGGCTGGGTGCTTGTGCCGGCCGCAGTGCATCCGGGCCCACTAAGTCTGTGCTGGTCTGGGCAGGGTGCCCTTCTCCTGAGATATTGGATGGCCCTTGAAGTGTTGGCCTTGGGGTCATCAACTCCATTTCTCTGTGGCCTTGCACTGTATGCAGAGTCCGGGCCCAAATGCGTCCCACCAGGGCTCATACAAAACAGAGAGTCCAGACCGGCCCGGACGTCGCATCACCGCAGGGGGCACACACCAACACCACAAGGACCACCTCCAACCCCCATCCACGAGAGTCGAAACGGTGCTCCTGACAGACTTACAGAGTTGCTAAGACCTGTCGCAGATGCCATCATCGGCCTGATACCCTGCTCAGAACTCAAGGTGCCAGTGACTCAGTGCACCGCAGGCCATTGTCTGGTGCTGATTGAGTTTTGTGCTGTGGAGCGGTTGCACAGGTATGTCACTTCAAACAGTGTGGGGACCCTGAGACGTTGATGGAGAAGATGATGCAGGTCTAACACACCCCACTGCATTTGCATCAGGAATGTATCGAAGGGACTCAATCCAAGACTTTTTCGTCACATGAGCGCGCACATCTCGAGTGTCTCAACCCCAGTGCACTGCAACTCACCAGACATTCCATGCGGAATGGCTTACACTCACCCCACACACATCCAACACAGGCGTCACTGCAATATGGTTGATGTGTACATTCAGTGATCCTGCTGGGGGTCGCGTAAGTAGTTAGCAGGATCACTAGAATGTACACATCAACCATATTGCATTCTGGGAATTGATGTTTAAAGTGTTTGAACAACAAACTGCAGAATTTTGATGTAACAATTCCATTAAAACGCAAACTTATGGATAAAGAGGGGTTCTTTACAACTTATCCTATTATCTACTGAAACCTCTACTGAAGGACGTTGCAACCAGTGCCCCGGGGACATACCCCACTTGTATGGGGATGCACCCAGTTTGATATATTCCACACTCCGGTTCTGTTAGTGTTACCCTGGAGCATGGCACAACTAAACAACTTTGTTCACCCTAGGTAGTGCGCACACTAAACCCTTTGGCCCTGGGTCCTACGACATTAGATTGCCCTGTGTACATCAGATGCTGACATGTCACCGCAGGCAGCGGGCTGGAGCTTGGACATGTAGCTTTGTCGTTACCCACTCAATTCATAAGGGGAGTGGCCAGGGCCGGGGTACGCAGAGCCAACATGGGTGTGAGAATGCTATTTGAGTGCCCCTGGGCATGGTTCTGTACTGTGAATGTGCATCTGCATGTGCCTCTATTGCAGTGTGGGTCTCCTTAGTGGGTTGTGGGTGTGCCCTGAGGGGTGATAGACACCTACGTATGTGTCTTGTTTCGGATTCCATGGGTTCAGCCCACACCAACACCTGTAGGGCCACCGACTTTTGGCATGCTGACACATGGCATTGGGGTGCCATTTGTGGGTGGGTGAAGTGTCGTGAGCCAGCTGTGCTTGCGGGTGCTTCCTGCTGTGTGGTCTGTTTCAGGCCCGGAGTTCTCCTCTGAGTAGCTTGACTGGTGGGGGGTTGCGTGGGATATCCATGGGCTGTTGTAGGGCGTCGGTGCCGACGGTGTGGTGGTACTCTCTGGCATCACAGATGTGTTGTATTCTGTGCTTTGCTGAAGGTATTGTGTGCCCCTCTGCAATGTGAAGGGGAGATGCATGTTGACATTGTGTTGACATGTATGTTGGTGCATTGTGCCAGTTTGCCTGCAGACTGTATGGCAATGTACATTGTGACTGTTTAGGGGGTGCTGGATTCTTCTGCGGGACAGTGTACTTTTGGACTACATGACGGATGTGAGGCTGTATGCTTACATTTCCATTTCATAGTTTCCGGCTCTGTCAGATGTAGTAGGCATGTTTCTGTGCATGTACCGAGCCAGTTGTTTCCACAGTTCTGCCGTGTCGGCTATGCGCATTGTACCACGTTGTTGTGAATGTGGATGTGCTGTTCTTGCTATGTGTGTGTGCTGAAGTGTGCCAAGGGGTTCTGTGACATGATCCTGGGTAGTTGCGGGTGTGCAGTGTGCTACACCTCTTTGTGCATGTGTGGCATTGTGCCCATCCCCCCAGTCCCTGTTTGTTGCACTCCCTGTTGATGTTGTGTCAGGTCCTCCCGAGCTGTGTCCATACTCCCTACTCCTTGCACCGTCTCCACACTGATGACTGAGGCCTGGGTTTCCTCCAGCTCCTCCTGTGGCCGTGGACTGCCAAATCCTGTCGCCGTTGCTGCCTTTTTGTTAGCTGCGGGTTTGTGCCTGGTTTAGGTTGTCAAATCATGCCAGCAGCTATTGGCCTCCTCAGCACTCCTTCTGCTTGTGGTTCAGTTGCTGGTAGTGTTCTGTCACCTCTGTGATGCTGGTCTTGTTTTCTTTCGGTCTGCAACCCGTCATCCTCTCCCTCTTCTCCTTGGCCTTCCCCGAACCTGTTGTTCCTTGCTGGTAGTCTGTGGGGGCTATGGGGTTCGAGTAGGCCTCTGCGCTGGGTCAGGGTGCATCCATGTTGCTATGTGCTTTGGCTTGTTTCTGGTGTGTTTTTTCTGTGGTTTTTATGGTGCATTGTCCCGCCAGACACGTGGGATTTGCAGGTCAGCAACCAGTTTTCACTACTTTTTGTACCGCGTTGGCCTCATCGCATGTGTTTTTGCGTTTGCGTATCATGTTTTTGCGGTCTGGCGTTGATTTTCACACGGACATTTGAACGTTATCTGGTATCTATCGCATGCTACCGCCGCGTTGTGAATTCCACGTTGACACGGGGTTATTTTCCCGCAATAGGCTGCAATGTTCAAAGCTGTGTTACGCTACTCTTTCGGTAGTTATCACCCGTTCTTGTGCATATACTTCATAGTCCCAAATGCCAGTTTTGCATTTTGCATAATTAAGAATCATTTCTCATAATTTTTATTAACGTAAATACAGAAACACGATTTAAGTCCATTTCCCACACTTCTTCTTATACTAATAGGTTTGCTGTTGCTCTACAGCAGCCCCAGTTTGTTGCTAGGCTGATCAGAGCCTTTCTTTGAAAAACAAATGAGCAAATTAGCGTGGAGATGTGAAGCATACCTACTCTCTGCAGGCATATAAAAAGTAGTCCTACCAGGAACTATTCATTTTCATCAATCACCACTTATTTTTTTCTTTTATCTTCCAACGGTTGTACATTACAATATCATAGTACATTATTTAAAACTACATATATATCGACTCCACAATATCCACTACCACTATATTGACAAAGTAAGCATATATAGGAACGTACAGATTTACTATTACTAATTCCACAACTACATCCACTTTCCTTGATAAAAGAGTGAAGGTCAATAGTAAGACTTTTGCTACGGTTACTCCCCTTCCTTACAACAAACTCCTTGAGTGGAAGAACTTTTGTGAATTAATGAGAAAGAAAACACCCCAAATACAAATCATGTGGTCTCAGTAATTTGTAAACATTTGTATTGGAACATGATCGGTACGATTGACAGATTTTGTGCACAAAGCGAGGTTTAAGTAATTGGATTTACAAAGCAAATGTAGGTCAATGGTAATTTAGAGGAGATATTATTGGAAAACTGCTTTTAAACAAGATAAGGTCACACCAATTGACTAAATCAATACACCAGCACAATTTTATTAAGTTGTAAAGAACATATTTTATCACTGTCGAGAGTCATTTATTGTTACTGTTATTAAAGCTGCACGGATTTATTTCAATGGCACATGAGAAACATGTAAATAGGCCTGGGAGAAATTATAAATGCGCTTTGAAATTCACATAATTCACTAACTGTGTGGTATATTGAATAAGCGAAATTACTAACGATTATGTGAAATTTTATATTATGCAATTTTGCGCAATGTTTGCATGTGACAATCTCGTTTGCACTGAATATATCATACCAACAGGCATTTTTTGCTCTAATCTGCTTTGTGGCAGTATCTCTTGAGACATGTTTGCCCAAAGAAGAATTGCAAATGAACAAAATTGAGAAAGATACCGGCAAATCACGTTCTAAAGCATAATTTTATGAAATCTTTATGGCATGTTGCAAAATTCACAGTAAAATATTATTGGATGTTGAACTCCCTTACATGTAGCAATGACTAATATGGTAGGATTTATTACCAAAAAACTGCGTATTTAATGTGAAGCTGAATTTCTAAATATGGTATTTGACCTGTCTGTTGCTATGGATCTCTCCAAAATGCATGCCTTGTAAGATTGGTTGTAATCTAAGATTATGAATAATGCATAAAGCTTTCAGTGGTTTCCAATCTGAAGTGCTATGTTTATTGCTAGCTGATACACCACGATGGCTCCTGTGTTCAGGTCTATTGGAAAGAATGAGCCGTTGGAAGGGGTGTAAGATAATGATGCTGAACTCTTCACTCTTTGAATGAATTACGATAGAACTATTTCCTAGAAAAATAAATGGTGCCCTGCAGGTTATTTTCAGAAAAATAAACTTCAGATAACTGTTATTAAACTACATTGTGTGAGAAGTTGGCCTGATATATAATGGTCACTATTCTAGTGAGCACTTTGTATCAGTCCAAACAACCCTTATTGATGATTGGTTGTAAGTCAACCGTAGACCAGCTATCCTAGTAGCATGGACAAGAGCAGTCTTTAGGCTAAACTCTAGAGGGCGTGTTAAGCCAGCTGTTATACCATCACATATACCCCTTGAACACCAAGTGAAAGGACACCACACAAGTTGTTATGAAAATAAAAGGATATTTATTTAGAACACAACAACCCTGGACTCTTTATGAGGACAGGGTGCTAAGCACAATACAAAGCTCTTAAGAAAATACGCAAAGTCGCAAAATTTACACAAATGCCCGAGGGGCACGAAAAACCATATACTCTAAAAGTGGAATGCGAAATTACTAGCAGGTAAGTACTACTCTAATAGACTTTAGGATCGCTAGGATTTGACTACTGAACCTTCAGATTACTAGCAGGAGGCCTAGGGGGATCGGGTGCAGAGTGTGCACTCTCACGCGGGATGCGGGACAAGTCTATGGTTGCTAGAAATTACAAAGTTAGTGTTATCGGACGAATCCGACTAGGTAGAGCTGAAACGAAGGAGGATCTGGACCCTTGGATAGTGAGGCTATGCTGGAGCACCGAAATGCTGAGGTTACCTAGCCCTGGGGCTGCGGCTGCATAGGTCTGAAAAGACGTCGGGAATCCTCGTTGCAGTCTATGGAGCCTGAAAGAAGAAGTTGCTGGCAGGCGACCAGTGTTGAAGTTCGAAGTGATCCAAGCCTGGATCGAAGATGGAAGACACCTGTAAGCAGAGGGGGCCAAGTTCTGAATCACCAGCCAGTGATTAGATGGGCATAAGGATGGCACCGGATGGAGTCACCTCGACCAGGTGAGTGGGCGACACTGGGCTCTGCAGTCTCACGGACCAGGAGGCATTGTCGGCGACCAGGATGGAGGTGCCAGCTGTCCCACGAAGGTATCTGCTGTCGACGTCGCTGGACCCAGGATTGGGGCAACAAGTCTTGGCAAATGCAAGCCCACGCGGTGGACTTAAAATGGCGACTGGAGTGGACCAGGAGGGTCCGGGGTGCTCCTCTGTTGGAGGGGAGCAAGGGCCTTTCTGGAGCAACCAGACCAGCGGTGTTGTTGTCGTGGAGCGTCTTCAAGAGGGCCACAAGCCAGCAGGCAAGTAGCCGGACAACCCGGTGAGCAGCAAAGAGCAGAAGGGCCCCACGCAGATCTGGTGGATGCTGGGGGGCGGAACTTCGGTGCTGGAGCTGCTCAGGGCTTCTCGAACCCCAAAGCACTCACTCGAGGATCCCTCGGTGGTCGTGCTGGATAAGCGTCGTGCAGTTCTTGAAGATGGCCGGTCCCTCGAGGTCTCGTCACACCCACGGATCTCAGCTGAGCTGATGATGTAGGTAGAGGTCAGAGGTGCCAGGGAAGCCGGGTCTCGTCATGCTGGTCGGTCGGATTCCGGAGGAAGGACGTGCAGCAAACCGCAGTGTTCTTAGATGGTGCCTGCGGGTGCAGGGTGACTACTCCTTAGTCACAAGGGAGAAATCTTGAGTTCCTTTCGCAGAAAGTAGTTTCAGGATTCAAAGATGATCTAATTTGGAAGGGGGCCCACTCCTATCTTTATACTAGGAAAAGGGGCTGGCACGCGACTAGGTCCTGCCCATGGGTGGGACCAGGAAGGGGGTGGTTACACCCCTCTCCCATGCCAGACTTTCCCCAGGTCAGGGGCTGGTGTGCCCCTGGAACTGGTTCTAGCCGGCCTATGCATAGTGAGCACCGGGGTGCCACTTGCAGTCACCTTCCTCTAAAGCCCTGCCTACCCAGGATGCACAAAACCTTGTCTGGGATGGTGCTAGCACCGCTCCTGACAGGAAACCCTTTGTCCAAGCCTCCCTCGCTGGAAGGACTCCCAGCAGCAGGAGGTCAGACTTGTGTCTGTGGTGGCAGCATCCATTTTGTGATGCTGAGGCTTGATTTAACTTTAACCGGGGTTCACAGTTACATACATGTCGTGTCCCTCTAGAAGGGTGGAATGCTAACCCCGTCGCCAGAATTGGCGAGGGGTTAGTATTCCAATTCGTTTGACACCTTACTCGACATGTTTTGATAAAGCGATACCAGAGTTAGCATATAACCGCGAGGATTATAATGCACAAGAGTATATAGTACGCGTTATCATGGAACAGCTATTAGGACTTGGTTCCGCAAGCTGCAAACGGGCTCAGCTCATGCCAGAGCACCATCTCACATGATTCCAAGCACTCTGCCTTCAGGATTGTCAAGGCCTGCCATACTGATAGGAATCTATGTGTCCATTTTAGGGTTCGATATAGGTATACTATATCTAAAGCAAAGGGTGATTACACCACCTTGCCCCAGCTGTCGTGCAGCCAGTTGTGTCAGATTTAGATGGCCAGCCAGGGGTGGCATAATACATGTTGCAGCCCCTGTTAGGCCCTGGGTACACCTATGCCCTGAGTTACAGGGTCTGATAAGGTGGCCCAGTACCAATTAGATATGTACCTAAGGTACATGGAATCCATTTTAGAGAGAGAGCAGTAGGCCTGGGGTCCTGAATAGCAAAGTCCCAGGTCAACTAAGTCGGAAAACCAGCAAAACACCAGGCAAAAAAATTGGGGGCAACCATAGTCAGGTATCCACCTTACTACACATTGGATAAAGGACTACTGGCTTAAACAGAAGCCTCTATTTAATTGTGAGTGTACAAAGGTAAAGTTAGACCTGAAGTCTAAGTTAAGACCTGAGGTCTAAACCAAGGGCTTGATTTATAGAGGGCCTTCAGACTCCTGGAGGAGAACCCACTGTTGAAGAGGAGTATCCGCAATTGGGGCAGAATCTCCACAATAAGAATTCTCATTGCAGAGATTCCTCCTCGAGTGCAGAAACTGCCCCATGTCTGCGGGCCTCCACCACAAGTGCGAAGGCCCTTTGTGAATCGGACCGTTAGACACAAGGGGCCTCATTTAGGAGCCCTTGCGTCAGTTTTACGCCGCCGGTGCGTCACTTTTTGTGACGCACCAGTGGCGTAAAAAATGCGCCTTGTTGCGCCATATTTACAAAGTGATGCATCTAGGTAGATGCGTCACTTTGTAAACCCCTGCGTCACATTATACCTGCGCCAGGTATAATGTATGCAAGGGGGGCGTATTGAAGCAAGGAAGGGTCGTAGAAGTAACGCAGTGAAATCTATGAGATTTCACTGCGTCACTTTTAGGACGCCGTTGCGTCAAAATCTTGCGCCTGCCTCACAGCAGGCTTAAGACTGACGCAGGCCCTTTCACATGGGTCTTGCCCCATGTGAAAGGACACATTGCTGGAGTTGCGTCACTTTTTTGTGACACACTCCAAATGCGTCACTTTTGCACTTACAGATACGTCAGAAATACTGACGTATCTGTAACTCCTTCCGACATGATGCGTCATACATTAAATATGACGCATCAGGAATGTCGCAAGGAGTGCGCACTGAGAAGTGACGCATCACTGCTTTTATGCAGCGATGCGTCATTTCTCATAAATGAGGCCCAAGGTCTTAAGATAGACTTCAGGTCTAAACTTAGACTTCCGGTCTAAATTTCCTTTGTTAATCGGGCCCACACAGTTTTATTTAAACTAATCATAGAACATGCCAAGTTAGTTTACATAAGGACAGTAAAGAGAACAAACGGATGACTGAACAGATTTAATTGTATCACATCTTTTCGCATGGATTCAAAACCCTAAAATTGTTTAAAAAGTGATGATTGCCCCAAAACGTATCATTACCTATGTTCACTTTGGAATGCTTTGTGGTATAATTTAAGACATGGATTGGTAAACTCAATCTAAACGTTTAACCAGAAATTAGGAAGAGTTTTGAACAAGCGCATATGGGAACAAAAACCATCATGTTGAGTAGTCAGCACTGGTTTGCCCACCACAGAAATACAAAAAATAAATTCAGAACTTAGGATACACCAGCCTTACAGCTGGCCTCCTGAGGCAACAGGCACATATTAATTTTAATTTCAAACTGGCCTTTGTGTCCTGTGATGATCAAAATAGTCTGAGTGTATGTAAAATCATGTGTTGTTTGTGTTATTGCAAATTCCTTTATTGAAATGCTCCATTGCTGACTAGTGCCTTACCCTACCCGAAACGAGCCCTGTTACAAAGTTAGGCCTTTTGATGTGTTTTGAAGGAAAGGTATTTCTAGCATACAATTCCTTCTTTGTAAGGCGGTAACCAATGTACTTTACATTATTTAAATCTGGAGGACTGTATGATAATTATTGAAGATAGATTTGTATCTGCCTCTAATCCACATTATGCTGGACACAATAAACACTTTATAGGTCTGTGGAACACTTTTCTTGGGTTTCTTGGGTTTCTGCATGAGTATGCATCACTGCACATTGCTATTATCTTTTTTATGATTATCTAATTTTTAAACACTTTTTTGTGCAACGTTCTTTGTCTCATTTGTTATACATTCAGCATTCAGTTTCTTTCTATAATATTGCTAGTATGCCCAGGGCTAGGAGCAAGGTTTATGATGTTAGAATTGTAAAAAGCTATCAGAATATAGAAAAATGTATTAAATAAAGATGAATATATAATAAAGATCAATTTAAGAATAAGGTAAATGTCAAAATAAAATCAGCCACTGTTTAAGAGATGGGACCGATAGCAAATATATGATTGTATTCGTTGCTCTTCCTTGCTCTTACAATGATATTTTTGTACCTTTTAAATATGATCTCGCCCACTAACCTTCTGACTATAAAACTGGGATTTTACAATCAGTGGAGGTGAGAACCAATGTCAGTGTATCCCTGCTGAAGCCTTTTAGAATCAATGTCAAATAATTTCTGGTATTCTGGTTCCATGTGTACTGGATGGTGCCATACAATTTCAATTGCAGGTGATTTTTTCTAGAATGTCAAATGTGAGAAATTGGGTTGGTTGAGGAGGGAATGAGCCCTTCTCAAACAGTAGATACAAACCCCATCAGGGTGAGTCACAAAAGTCATTAAATTGATCCCTGCTTACTCTCTGGTAGCTTGACACGAAAGCAGTCAGACTTAACTGAAAGTTTTTATGCATCACACTAACAGCAATAAAGTGAAAAGCAACACAAGAAAAGAAATCCCAAACCAATTTAGAAACATACAGTAACTGATCCTACGCCCACCATTTCTGCCTTCCTCTTGAACACCAGGTCCCCAGTTAAACATCACCTGGAATTGTTTGTCTTTTTAGACACATATAAACCGGATCTTCTGTTTCTCACAGAAACCTAGTTTTGTTCTTACTCTTTGCCAAATTTACTAGCGGCTCTCCCCTCCTCCTACTACGCCTTACGTGCCGATCGGCCTGCTGGGAAAGTGGGAGGGGGGGGGTGTGTGCCCTGATCATCTGCTCTGGGCTCCACTTCCAATTATTATCATCTCCATCCATTATGGCGGTCGACGGTCTGGTGGTGCAATCTGCGTCCTTTCAAGTCCCTATTACTTGTGTTTTAATCTATCGTCCCCTTCAGCAAATGCCACACTTTCTCCCTGCTATCCAGGAGCTGCTAGCCACTCTAGCAGTAAACATCTCATCTGTCCTGGTGCTCGGGGATTTTAATTTTTGGCCTGTTGACCCTGCGGAAGATGCCATGTCAAAAGAATTTACCGAACTTCTCCTTAGTTTAAATTTTATGTCACATGTCCATATTCCCACCCACACCCAAGGTCATATTTTGGACCAAATTTGGTCACTCAATATCCCCGTTCCCGCCCCCATTGTTACGGCCTGTCTCTGGTCTGATTATCATTTGATTTCGTTCTTTCTCGATTTAAGCCTAGTAAAAAGACCTTCCTTTCCTAGGAACACCTGGGCACATAACTGGACCAAAGTACACGTGCCCTCCCTTTGCTCCTCCCTTTCAGCCTCCTGTCCTGTCCTCGAGAAACTCACTCTGCCATCTCAAGCCAACAACATCAATAAATGGTTGTCTAGTGCCTGTGACCAAGTGGCCCCTCTTAGGCGCGTCAGAATCAGACGCGCCCACGACGCCAATAGATGGTTTAATACTGACCTCAAAGAGAAAAAGCTCTCAGTGCGCCGAGCAGAGCGCGCTTGGAGACGCGCTTACTGTCCGACGCTAAAATCTCAGTACACCTCCGTCCTTAATGAATATAAAAAAGCCATCCTTAATGCCAGAAAACCAACCCAGGGAAATCTTTGCTACAGTTCATGAGTTGGCTTCCTCAGATAGAGTTACCCTCAAACCCTCCCCCTCCCAATCCCTCTGTGATTCTCTCAATGATTATTTTATTGAGAAAATTGCGGTTATTAAGGCTAACATATCCCCGCCCTTCTTTGCTTTCTCTTATCCGCATCCACCATCCAACGTCTCTCAAATAGATCAAATAGTCCCCTTGACGAGGGAAACTTTCCTCTCTCTGCTCCCTCGAGTGAAGTCAGGATCCCTGTAGGAAGGTGGATACCTGACTATGGTTACCCCAGATTTTTTTGCCTCGTGTGATTAGCTGGTTTTCGACTTAGTTGGCCTGGTTCCCTGCTAATCAGGGCCCCAGGCTATCTGATCTCTCTGTAAAATGGATTCCATGTACCCAAGGTGCATAACTAAATTGGCTTGGGTCACCTTATCAGCCCCTGTACAGTGCACTATAGGTGCCCAGGGCATAGGTGCATCCAAGGCCTACCAGGGGCTGCAGCATATCTTTTGCCACCCCTGGCTGGCTATCCAAAATTGACACAACTGGCTGATCACTCATCTGGGGCAAGGTGGTGTAATCACCCCTTGCTTAGATATAGTATGCCTATATTTAAACCTATCTGGACATATATATACCTATAAGTCACTCCTATAGCAGGCCTTAACAATCCTGGAGGCAGAGTGCTTGGTTTTATGTGAGATGGTGCTCTTGCGTGAGCTGAGCCTGTCTGCAGCTGTCGGGACCAATTCCTTAAGCTGTTCCGGGATAATGCCATACCATATACCATTAAGAGCATTATAATCCTCGCGGTTATATGTTAATTTTGGTTTGGCTTTATCAAAACATGTTGTGTAAAGTGTCATACGATTTGGAATACTATCCCCTCGACAGTCCTGTCAACGGGGATAACATTCCACCCTTCTAGAGGGAGAAGACATGTTACTTTACTGAAACGTGGTTGATTTTAAAAGAGCCTCTGCATCACAAAATGGACGCTTCTGCCACAGACACAAGTCTGACCACCTGCTGCTGACCGAAACTCAGCCGAGGAGGCCTGGACAAAGGCTTTCCTGTCGTGGGGAGGTGTCACACCACCCCAGACCGGAGATAGTGGATTGTAGCAGGGAGGTTTGAAAGAAACCAGACACTGCCTGGGGAGCACAAGGCTTCCCCTTGCATAATCCGGTCAAATAGGTTCTGGGGCACACCAGCCCCAGTCCCAGCGTGACCTGGACAAACGGAAAGGGGTGTAACCACCCCCTTCCTGGGTCCCACCCATAGGAGGGGACCGAGCAGGTAATCCAGCCCCCTAGATTGGTATAAGAATGGGAGCAGTGCCAACGCACTCAGATTATCCTGACTGAAACTTATGAACGAAACTCTGGACCCTTCGACATCCTACTCGATCTAGAAGACTGAAGAATCTCCCTTGTGGTCAAGGAGTGACCACCCCGTGCAAACAGGCACCATCCAGCACCTCGATGTTTGCTTTGTTGCAGTTCCCACTGGAACTCGAGCGACAGAGTTCAACAAGACCAAGCAAGCATGCCTTCTAACAGCCCGATCCACAGTCCCTGCAGAGCTGAGACCCGTGGAGGTGACCTGAAGCGTGGGGCCCGCCATCTTTGAAAGACCAAAAGACACTGACCGTGCAGCCCACGAGTGATCCTCGAAGCTGTGCATGGGGGTCTGAGAAGCCCCAGCCCTGAGCCTCTCTTGCATCGAAGCTCACCCCTCTACACTCACCGAGTGCTGTGTGGGGCCCTTCTGCATCTTTTGGCTCAACGCATTGGCTCAGTCCCTTGCCCGTTGGTTTGTGGCCCCTGTGCCAATGAACCTTGAAAACCAACTTGTGAATCTGGTTGCACCAGACTTGCACTTGCTCCCCTGAAAAGGAGCGCTCGCTCTGACCCTTCTGGTCCGAGTGTAACGCCATCTTAGAATCCTGAATGGGTTGCCCTTGCCAAGTGTTGTTGGCTCCAATCCGGAAGCCAACACCGCCGACAACGAGAACGTGCGCGGGACAGCTTGTGATCCACTCCTGGACATCCTCGGTGCCCCAGAGTCCACGTGGCAGCAGAGAGAAGCGACCTGTCAGTGACTTGAAAGCGCCCGACATCGCCTGGTTCCATCTGGTTCCGGCCTGGTCACTGCTGAGTGACCCAGACTCTGTCCCCTCTGCTTTCAGATCATCTTTAACTTCGATCCACCCTTGGATCACACCGGACACTTCTCGACTCGATGCCTGCAGCATCTTCAGCTCCAAGCACCATCAACCAGCGTGACAAAACCCAACACTACTTCGCACCTGTGCACCCGCTTCCTGTGGGTGAGGTAACTCATCAACGCTGGTGTTCCAACACTGGTACACACCTCTAGTGTATGTGTCTAAAGTTTCATCTTGCTAGGTTAAGCGGAAGTCTCCTTAAACTATAACTTTATAACTTTTAGGCACCATTGACTTTGCATTGGTGCATGCATGTGCTTAAAGCGCTGCACCTGAATCCCGCTGGATTTTCCCGACTTCAGCATTGCTAGTCCCGACTGCTCCCAGCGATTCCCTAGGCCCTAGGCTTAACCACTGTTCAATTGGTATCTCTTATACCACTTTCTTAATATATGGTTTGCGTGGCCCGCCGGCCTCATCCATAATTGTGCAACTTTCATAAGTTTAACTGTGCTTTTGTTTTAACGCTTGTACCTCTGCACTCATATAGTGTACAGAGGATTATTTTAGAAATAAATACATATATTTTTATATATAACTTGTGTGGTGTCCTTTCATTTGGTAATGCAGGATTGTGATTGGTAAAACAGCTCGCTTAACACGACCTCTTGAGTTTAGCCTTTAAGGCTGCTTAGTCCATGCTACCACTAGGATAGCTTGTCTATAAGGTTGACTTACAACCAGACACCATAAGGGATTGTTTGCACTGATACAAGGTGGTTCCAGAATTGGAAACATCACATATCAGGCCAACTTCTCACATTGGTGTGCAGCGGTGCGGATTTGAGCTTGCTGTTGTTCTACCGTTGCAATCTTTTTATCAAATTGAAAGATCACATCAAGTACCTTAGGTACATATATACAAAATCTTAGCATATTTAAGGTCTACTGAACTTAGTAGTTGTAGATCAAAGGGATTAGCACACCCTGCCTACACCTCACTAGCAAGGTACAGTAGGAAAACACTTAGTGTAGGTAAGTGCACCACTTGCACCTCACTAGCAGTCATGTCTGGCACAGAGGGAGCTTCAGGCTCTTCACCTGTGACAATTGACCTTACCAAGGCAACTTCCAGCTATGACAAACTTAGCCATAAAGACTTGAGTGCCTTATGCATTGCAAGAGGGCTGAAAAGGGGTCTTAACCCCACCATTCCTTCCCTGATAGCCAAACTGGACAAGGATGACTTAGCTAAGGCGAGTGCAGTTCCCTTAGATGCAGGAGATGGAGTGAACCCCCCAGAGAATGAGAACACCCCAGAGAGTGAGGTGGACCCAGAATCAGATGGTAATGTGTCAGATCATGATCAAGGGGATATCCAGGTACCAGTGGGGAGGCTTAGCCGAGCCAACTTGGACCTACATAGGGATGGAGAGGGCCAGCGCCTCACCAGACCTATAACCTAGTTCCCTCAGGTAATAGAAGGCTGATATCTCCCTCAAGGGACTCTCATATTTCTATTGCCTCAAGGGAATCTCAAAGGGGAATGACTTCCCCCCAGAGAAAAGAGCATAGGGCCAGAATGAGGGCTGTCCAACTCCAGATAGAGCGGGAAGAGGTAGCCCTGGCTCAAGCTAAACTTGCTTTAGCAAGAGAACAAAAGTTGTGTGGATTAGATTCCACTGGTGGCAGCAATATTCCTAGAAAGAAAGACAGGGCCTATGATAATAGAAACCTGACAAAGATTGTGCCCTCCTACAAGGAAGGAGATGACATCCACAAGTGAATAACTGTTCTTGAAAGAGCCTGCATGGTACAGCAGGTTCCTGAAGAACAGTGGGCAGCAATATTATGGTACTCCTTTTCTGAGAAAGGGAGAGATAAGCTCCTCACTGTCAGACATGAGGATGCTAAAAACTACAAAGTTCTGAAGAGTGCTCTAATAGATGGGTTTGGCTTAACCACTGAACAATACAGGTTATGGTTCAGAGATACCCAGAAGACACAGACACAGGACTGGACTGATTTTGTAGATTGTGCTACTAAGGCTCTGGAGGGTTGGCTACATGGCAGCAAAGTACATGACTTTACAGGTTTGTATAATTTGATTATGAGGGAGCAGATCCTAAGTAATTTTCAGAACCAGCTCTTACACCAGCACCTGGAGGACTCAGATTTGACCTCTCCCCAAGAATTGGGAAAGAGGGAAGATAAATGGGTCAGAACCAGGATTAGGCCTAAGAATCAGGGCAATGACCAGAAGAAGGAGCCTACCAAGCCTCAAGATAAGGGTGGGGATAAAAATAAAGAAAATACTTCCCCAGGGCCCTAAAACTCCAAGGATGGGGGTGGGTCCCAAGACACTTCATCTGTTCAGAAAAAACCATACTGCCATGTCTGTAAACAGACTGGCCATTGGAAATCAGACAGCTGTTGTCCAAAGAATGGCAATAAAGAAAATATACCTCCAAAAACAGCTCCAGCGCCTCCTGTTACTGTCAGCAATAATCCCCCAGGAAGTGGGAGCACCCCCAGGAATCTGGGTGGGTTTACTTTTGTAGCACAGGTGGACCCTGGCTTACCCAGGTCCCCAACTACTTCTGTCTGTGAAAATGGCATGGGGTTTGCCAACTTCACTGATTGCCCAAATACTTTGAGCAAGTACAGACAGGAGCCCCTCATCAATGGTTTGAAAGTTGAGGCCTTTATAGACACAGGGGCTAGCATCACCATGGTGGCTGACTGTATAGTCCCCTCTAAGCAACTTTTACCTGGTGCCACATACCAGGAGACAAAGATTGATGGAATACAAACCAATCATCCCATGGCAGTAGTAAGTCCAGCTGGGGAGATGTCACTGGCCCAAAGAGAGTGGCAGGGTCACCAAACTTGCCTATAGACTGTCTACTTGGTATTGATTTGGAAATCTCAGCCTGGGCTGAGGTTGAACAGAAAATCCATTCTAGAATGGTAAATGCCAATGGAAAGGTTAGTGGGGCTGTAATGGCTACAGCCCCAATTCAAGATGTCCTTCCTAAAAAGGTTGGTAGGGCTGTGCAAGACTCAGCCCTATCTTTAGCTAACTTCCTTCCTGAGAAGAATAGCAGAGCTGTTATGATAACAGCCCATACCCAAACTGAGTCTCCTCCTGAAAAGGTTGGTGGGGCTGTGATGGCCACAGCCCAAACTCAAACTGATACCTCTGTTGTGAAGCCTGAAATGATTGATCACTCCACACAAACAGAGAGCATGGAGGAGGAAGAGAAATCTCCCCCTCACCAGACATTAGGAAAGGATCAGCCTCCTCAGGGAACTGATCTTACCCCTGATAAAGGAGCTGTCCCAGAGGTTGTTAGGCCTGGCCTGACAGAGCCTCTGATGGCAGTGGACCCTTCTCAGGTGGGACCCAGTCTGGAGAAGGTAACCTGCCCCTCTCTGCCTTACCTTAGTCAGCCCAGGGCTGCAGAGGACAAGAGGGACAGTGAGCCCCAGAGGGCCCCCTGTCAAACAAAGCACCCCTATCAACAGATTAGGAGCACCAAAACTAGTAACCCTAGTGAGGTGAAAACTTTAAAAACTACAGAGGGAGCCCCCTTAAAAGTAGTTAGGGACCTCCCACAGATGGATTCTGTTGGGCACAGCCAAACCTGGGACCCAAAGGGCCCAAACCTGAACTGTCCCACCAGTAAGCCAAAACAAGGGACCCAGCCTCCAGCTGTAGGTAGCCAGAGGTTGACCCTGAGAGCACAGTGCAACTCAGTTGAAGAAAGAAAGGCACACATGGTGGAAGATAATTGGAGGAAGCTGAGTCCTAAATTAGTGGAGCCTCACTTCAATACTCCATATCAACACCAGCCTTTTGTCCTTGCAAAGACACACCCAAGGTAGTGATTCTCTATGGCTGAGACCCTCTAATACCCCAAGGGTGAGGGATTGCTTAGTGGACCATGAGAAAGGAGGTAATCATGCTAGTGAAGGTACTTCCTTATATGGCCACTCAGGCAATAAAGGCTTACCTGGTCAAGGATAGCCTTATCTCCTTCCGTTTGAGGGGGGGGGGGTAGTGTAGGAAGGTGGATACCTGACTATGATTACCCCAGATTTTTTTGCCTTGTGTTTAGCTGGATTTTGACTTAGTTGGCCTGGTTCCCTGCTAATCAGGGCCCCAGGCTATCTGCTCTCTCTGTAAAATGGATTCCATGTACCCAAGGTGCATAACTAAATTGGCTTGGGTCACCTTATCAGCCCCTGTACAGTGCACTATAGGTGCCCAGGGCATAGGTGCATCCAAGGCCTACCAGGAGCTGCAGCATATATTTTGCCACCCCTGGCTGGCTATCCAAAATTGACACAACTTGATGATCACTCAGCTGGGGCAAGGTGGTGTAATCACCCCTTGCTTAGATATAGTATGCCTATATCTAAACCTATCTGGACATATATATACCTATAAGTCACTCCTATAGCAGGCCTTAACAATCCTGGAGGCAGATTGCTTGGTTTTATGTGAGATGGTGCTCTAGCATGAGCTGAGCCTGTCTGCAGCTGTCGGGACCAATTCCCTAAACTGTTCCGGGATTATGCCATACCATACACTATTAAGTGCATTATAATCCTCGCAGTTATATGTTCACTTTGGTTTGGCTTTATCAAAACATGTCGCGTAAGGTGTCATACGATTTGGAATACTATCCCCTCAAAAGTCCTGTTGACGGGGATAGCATTCCACCCTTCTGGAGGGAGAAGACATGTTACTTTACTGAAATGCGGTTGATTTTAAAAGAGACTCAGCATCACAAAATGGACGCTTCTTCCACAGACACAAGTCTGACCTCCTGCTGCTGACTGAAACTCAGCCGAGGAGGCCTGGACAAAGGCTTTCCTGTCACGGGGAGGTGTCACACCACCCCAGACCGGAGATAGTGGATTGTAGCAGGGAGGTTTGAAAGAAACCAGACACTGCCTGGGGAGCACAAGGCTTCCCCTTGCATAATCTGGTCAAACCGGTTCTGGGGCACACCAGCCCCAGTCCTAGCGCGACCTGGACAAAGGGAAAATGGGTGTAACCACCCCCTTCCTGGGTCCCACCCATAGGAGGGGACCTAGCAGGTAATCCAGCTCCCTAGATTGGTATAAGAATGGGAGCAGTGCCAATGCACTCAGATTATCCTGACTGAAACTTATGAAACGAAACTCTGGACCCTTCGACATCCTACTCGATGAAGAAGACTGAAGAATCTCCCTTGTGGTCAAGGAGTGACCACCCTGTGCAAACAGGCACCATCCAGCACCTCGACGTTTGCTTTGTTGCAGTACCCGCCGGAACTCGAGCAACAGAGTTCGACAAGACCAAGCGAGCCTGCCTTCTAACAGCCCGATCCACAGTCCCTGCAGAGCTGACACCCGTGGAGGTGGCCTGAAGCGTGGGGCCCGCCGTCTTGGAAAGACCACGAGACGCTGACCGTGCAGCCCACGAGTGATCCTTGAAGCTGTGCATGGGGGTCTGAGAAGCCCCAGCCCTGAGCCTCTTTTGCACTGAAGCTCACCCCTCTACACTCACCGAGTGCTGCGTGGGGCCCTTCTGCATCTTTTGGATCAACACGTTGGCCCGGTCACTTGCCCGTTGGCTTGTGGCCCCTGTGCCAACAAACCTTGAAAACCAACTTGTGAATCTGGTTGCACCAGACTTGCACTCACTTCCCTGAAAAGGAGCGCTCGCTCTGACCCTCCTTGTCCGAGTGTAACGCCATCTTCGAATCCTGCATGGGTTACCCTTGCCAAGTGTTGTTGGCTCCAATCTAGAAGACGACACCGCCGACAGCGAGAGCCTGCGTGGGACAGCTCGTGATCCACTCCTGGACATCCTCGGTGCCCCAGAGTCCACGTGGCAGTGGAGAGAAGTGACCTGTCAGCAACCTGAGAGCGCCCAACATCGCCTAGTTCCATCTGGTTCCAGCCTGGTCACTGCTGAGTGACCCAGACTCTGTCCCCTCTGCTTTCAGATCATCTTTAACTTCGATCCACCCTTGGATCACACCGAACACTTCTCGACTCGACGCCTGCAGCATCTTCAGCTCCAAGCACCATCAACCAGTGTGACAAAACCCAACACTACTTCGCACCTGTGCACCCGCTTCCGGTGGGTGAGGTAACTCATCAACGCCGGTGTTCCCACACTGGTACACCCCTCTAGTGTATGTGTCTAAAGTTTCATCTTGCTAGGTTATGCGGAAGTCTCCTTAAACTATAACTTTATAACTTTTACGCACCATTGAATTTGCATTGGTGCATGCCTGTGCTTTAAGCGCTGCACCGAATCCCGCGGGCTTTTCCTGACTTCAGCATTGCTAGTCCCGACTGCTCCCTGCGATTCCCTAGGCACTAGGCCTAACCACTGTTCGATTGGTATTTCTTAATATAGTTTGCGTGGCCCCCCGGCCTCATCCATAATTGTCCAACTTCCATATGTTTAACTGTGCTTTTGTTTTAACGCTTGTGCCTCTGCACTCATAAAGTGTACAGAGGATTATTTTAGAAATAAATACATATATTTTTATATATAACTTGTGTGGTGTCCTTTTATTTGGTAATACAGGATTGTGATTGGTAAAACAGCTCGCTTAACACGACCTCTTGAGTTTAGCCTTTAAGGCTGCTTAGTCCATGCTACCACTAGGATAGCTTGTCTATATGGTTGACTTACAACCAGACACCATAAGGGATTGTTTGCACTGATACAAGTTGGTTACAGAATTGGAAACATCACATATCAGGCCAGCTTCTCACAATCCCCCTCTGACATCTGTCCGGCTCACATTTTGAGAAAATTTTTCTTGGCGTGTCCCCTACCTCCCCTCATTTTCCTCAATGACTCCCTTAAGCAGGGTGCTGTCCCTGCTCCTCATAAATCGGCCACCATCATCCCCATCCTCAAGAAGCCCGGCGCCGACCCATCCTCCCTTACCAACTAACGCCCCATCTCCCTCCTCCCATTTCTGGGCAAAGTCCTAGAGTGCCATGTTACCAAAGTCCTCAGCTCTTTTATTGAGGACAGTGGCCGCCTAGCGCCATGCCAGGCGGGCTTCCGCCCGCTACACTCTACCGAAAAAGTTGTCATCTCGTTTATGGACACGCTCAGAGAGGGGATGGATGTCAACCAGCCCCCGGCCCTCGTCCTCCTCGACTTGTCCGCTGCCTTCGACACAGTGGACTATACCATTCTTCTCACCCGTGTAGAGGCGGCGGGCATCAGGGGGCCCGCTTTGGCCTGGATCACCTCCTTTCTGAGGGATCGCACACAGGCTGTCCATCTGGCCGATTTCTGATTTCTCTGCTCCCTCACGCAAGGTGCAGTGTGGCGTCAACCAAGGTTCCCCCCTTTCCCCTCTCTTGTTCAATTTATATATTATTCCCCTCATTTTTGCTTTACAGAAGATGGAGGTCACGGTATTCAACTAAGCCGACGACCTCCAGCTTATTTTCAATCTTTCCGACTCCTCACACTCCATTCACAACTTTCAATCCGTTATGGTTTTTATCAGGGATTGGATGAACTGTAACCACCTCAAACTCAACCCTGATAAAACCGAGCTGGTTCTTACTGGTTGGTGCTCCAACCCCTGGACTCCCTCTTTTTGGCCCCCCCTCCCTAGGCCCTTCCCCATCACCGTCCCCCTCAGTTTAAACACTAGGGATAACACTCAACCAACACCTCACTCTACACTCCCAGATTGGCACAGTTGTTTCCTCCTGTTTCTTTACCCTACGCACTATTCCAAAGATTTCACGATTCTTTTCCTTTGTAGCTAAGAAACTTATTTTCATGGCCATGGTCCTCTCATGCCTGGACTATGGCAAAATTCTGTACAATGGTGTTCCTGCCTACGCCCTTCAGCGCCTCCAACTAGTCCAAAACCAAGCCGCCCGTCTTATTTATGGTCTTCCCAAGTCACATCATGTCACTCCACTACTTAGAGCCCTTCATTGGCACCCCATCAGAGAGCGCGCCCTTTTAAGATGGGATGCATGACCTTCCAGGCCCGTGCTGGGACGGCTTGAGCTTTTATTAACTCGAAAATCATAGTTTACACCCCCAGCAGAGAACTGTGCTCTTCCTCCCCATCTCTTCTTTTAGTACCCTGATTTAGGAAGACCAAATCGGGGGGCACAAAGTTCTCTGTCCTTGCTCCGATCTTTTGGAACTCCCTTCCTCTTACCATCAGGTCAACAGTGACATACCCTGAGTTCCGAAGGGTGCTCAAAACTTTTCTTTTTTCACAGGCCTTTTCGCCCTAGCACCCACTTTTCTTTTCCCCAGGCTTGCATCCCCTAGCGCCAAGAAACCGCCTGGTAATTGTGCGCTCAATAAATACTTTTAAATTCAAATTTAATAAATTATTTGACACCAAAACAACAAAAAACAATTAAGAGAACAAGATATATGCGACATTAAAGATTTCAGTAAAGATAGTGCTTTGAAGCATAATGCACCAACTGTATTTATCTGGTCGTGCCACATAGGAATAAAGTCACGAGTTCAGGCTAACCTCAATGGAGCATGACCTGGATACAGGGATCAAGTTATTCCAACTGAGAAATGTGCCTTTAATTCTGGGTTCAGAACATTCGAATCAAGTGTTTATAAAAAAGAAACTTTTCCAAAACACAACTAGTGCTCCAAATCTGTAACTTATGATTGATACTTTTGCCACATAACAATTTCTCTCATACAATGTACATTAACAATGAGAAAAATAGGTTTCTAATTATTAACACTCTCTAGAGCTTTGACTAATTGGCCATGTCATCTCCTAGCATCGAAACTAGATGACATATCGCTTGATTTAGAGTTTGGTTGACAGAGTAGGTACCCTGGACCCTAAACTAACAGTCTGTTGCCCTATTTAGAGTCGAACACACCATCATGTTTTGGAGGTGGTGTCCCCGCTGGCTCAGACACCCTACACTAACAGCCCAACGCACTTGGGGCCATGATGGTAGGTATACATTAGACTGTCTTCCCTATTTAAAGTGGACTTTTTTCTTCTTGGGTCCACCAGGAAAACTCTAGTTAGCCCTTACCGAAAAATAGTTAAAAATTACCCAAACATGCATGTCAGGGTCATTTATGTTTTGTTTTTTCAAATTCAAAACAGTATGGGATTTTCGTTTTGGAAAACAAAAAGCTTGGTGAGTGGCTGACTGAAACCTGGAAGCCACTCACAAAAACTTGAGTGCCTTCAGAGAAGCCATTGTACAGGGATACTTCTGAAAGCACACAGGTTTTCACAGGGCAAGCAGAGATCTCAGAAAATGAAAGGCAGTAGTCAAGCCAGGATATTGGAGGAAAGAACTCCATTACCCTGATAGAGGACCGGCCACCCATTAAAGTCAAAATTAGACCCTAAATTACTCTTCCTAACCAAAAATTAAGTATCATATCCCTTGGTTAAACAATCAAACTTAGTATCTCTAATTGTGCCCTACCCAGGTGTTAATTACGCTATTTCTAATACCTATTTACGGTTATAATGGATGATTTATGGTTAACATATATTTGGAAACTGGAAGGTGTGAGGAGAATACCTTATTTTCAATTTAAAGTTTGTGGCAACAATAGTGCATCGAAAATATTAACATAATTTAAATATAATGGGGCATATTTACAATAACTGGTACATCCCTGCAAATCAGCAGGGATGCGTCAGTTATTGTGCGCCAAAGCTCCGCCATCATGGATGCGCCGCATTTACAATGCGGTGCACCATGGGGCAAAGACGGCCCACATGCGTGAAGCATCTGTGCCATAAAAGTGGCGCATTGCTGGAGGTGCGTCGCAAGCGTGACGCAGCTCCAGCAATGCTCTGGGTGCCCTATCTAGTTATTGCTACGTCAATCCTTACGCCTGCTTCAGGCAGGCGCAGGGTTTTGACGCAGTATGGGCCTAAAAGTGAATTAGTGAAATCTTGTAGATTTCACTTAGCCACTTTTAGGAGGCGTTCCTGCGCCCGAATGCCCCCCCTGCTCATGAACGCCTTCATGTGTCGCAGGGCTTTACAACGTGACGCATCTCCCAGATGCGTCACGTTGTAAGTACCCTGCACCATGGTGCAGGATTTGCGCCGCCGCTGCATCACAAAAGTGACGCAACGCAGCATAAATGAGGCGCAAGGGGCTTGTAAATCTGCCCCGTAGTATCACTAGTGATAGAGTTACATTTGTAAAATAAGCTCACCCAATTTCAGAATAAACTGGGTTCTAAGTAGAACTTGTTCTGACTTCTGGGAATGGTAGCCAATAAAATAAAAGGTAAGCGACTTGAAAAGAAAAGTGACTGCACTTTATATATAACTAAATCTAAAATTGCATCCACCTTGTGTACATTTTGTTCTCATTGCACATTTAAGGTCTGTGCATACCTATGATTGCTTCATTGATACACTACTGCATACTAAATATTAATTTTATGCCACTAGGGACCATATTTCTTAATTGCAAGGATACTTAAAATGTATAAACTCCATATTGAAAAAAAGCAATTTGTATTTACCTGCTCAAGTGGTATGGTCAACAAAAAAATGTTTTTTACGAAAAACTGAAACTATGTTGCATATGTTTCACATTTTCACTAGAATTCAATCCCTTTACAACATGGGGTTAACCCTTGTAAAGCAGGATAGATGGCTAGCCCATGTAAATAATGTAATAAAATCTAAGGCATTCGCACTCTGCATCTGCAACATGAATCTATACTTTTCTGTAATAACTTCCAAGTTAAACTTTCAGCAGTTCATTGCATTATTGTTATGCATTTCATTTGCATGGAAAGGAGCACACATCAGAGGCATTGCGTCCATTATGGGGTTGGGGTGTTGCCTCATTAATACCATGGTCCCATCGTTCTACATCTGACGCTAAGTGCAGCATCATGACTCCTAATTGGAATTAGCTTCTGAAGTAGAACACGGACGCTGAAGGGGGTGGGGCTGCGGCAGCACTCTCTGGGTACAGTGACAGCGGATAGTGCAATAGTGCGCATGTTTGTTTTTGGGCTGATCATTTTTACGATCAGCCCGAACATGCGCACTAGCCTTCCCCTTAAGAGACCAAGGGTTGCTTCATGCGCAGCCCCTGGTCTCCTAACGGGCACGAAGTATCCCTGCCTTCAGCCAATCCTGGCGGCGGCGCTGCTGGAGCAGCCTCTGGACTGGCTGAGGGTCAGGGGTTGCCAGCCACTCACGCAAGACACTGAGAAGGCGCCATTCCCATTCCAACGCACTGCCGCTCGACATTTATTTGACAAGGTGTTAATATGCACAAATGCGATAGAGACATAATTACACTCACCAGTTGGTGCAAGGCTGGCTGGATTTATCGATTGTAATAGTTCATGGCTTAAACCAAGTAATATTAACAGCTGCCTCGCTCCATAGGTTATCGGGTTCCTGCATGGAAGCCCGGAACACCTGGTCATAGCTGGCCTGCAGGCAGTGACGGCTCAAGAGAGAAAAGTTTTGAAAGCAGGGACAAGGTGGAGCAGAACACAACGGTCCGCGTGAAAATAACACGGGAAACCCCAATGATCTTTTCAGCTGAGTCCAAGGAAGACAACCTGGCTGCTCTGTTGCACTCGTAAAACTCAAACTTTCAGTCTCCTGCACATATGAAGCAAGCCGTGTAGAGTCTCAACTTAGTGCGTGCTACAGACGTGGTCCTTTTTTCTGCATATCTGTGCGGAAAGAGTTCTGCTGGACAACATGCTTAGCATTGAGGAGGCTTGTTTTTAGTAGGAGAAGGTGTTTAAATGGGTGGTAAAAGTAACAAGCACTGGCGTTGCCAATAGGTCTCGCAGTAGGAAAGTTGGAGATATTGGTTTTGTAAATGACATTTTATATTTGTTTTGTGATTTACAATGCCAATACTTTTAACTTTAGCATATGTGACACTTTTAGTATTTGGAATGTCACATGTTTTGTATTGACGTGACTTCGATGTATTGATATTACAATTAACAATGGCTTTTATTTTTTTTAAATAATTAATACTTAAATAAAAGTGATTGTAATTTTTAATGGCAATAGCTTAAACTTTTGTAATTAACTTTTCTGAAGATTATGTTCAGTGACGAAAATCCAAGAACAGAAGTGAAATATTAACTTTTTTTGTGACATTTGTAATAAAGCTTGAAACATTGAGAGAACATATTTGAACCAGTGATGCTGTGGTGGTGCTGAGTGATGCTGTGTTTGCGCTGAGTGATGAGGGCTGTGTGCACTGAGTGAGTCCTGTGTGCAATGTGAGTGAGGCCTGGGTGCAGTGTGAGTGAGGCCTGGGTGCAGTGTGAGTGAGTCCTGTGTGCAACTGAGTGAGAGCTGTGTGCACTGAGTGAGAGCTGTGTGCACTGAGTGAGAGCTGTGTGCACTGAGTGAGTGCTGTGTGCACTGAGTGAGAGCTGTGTGCACTGAGTGTGTGCAGTATGCACTGAGTGCGGACTGTATGCAGTGTGATTGAAGGCTGTGTGCAATGAGTGAGGCCTGTGTGCAGTGTGAGTGAGGCCTGTGTGCAGTGTAAGTGATCCCTGTGTGCAGTGCGAGTGAGAGCTGGCACCTGTTACCACCATAGGTTTCCGAGGGGCTCTGTTTGAAATGGTGTCACATAACCGAGCAACAATACCTTCTGCCATTTACAGCGCCTAGACACTGTAAAAGTGCAGTATGAAGCACTAGATACAATTTGCATGAAAGGCTCTATATAAAAGAGCGCGTCTTCCGCAGAGTTGGCGCTATCTTGCCCCGCTCCGTTTTAGCGCTCGATAGTGACACGGGCTTTGCTCACAGCCCCCTTGGCAGACCCTGCACATGAAAAGAAGACCTCTGCCTGTGCTGGTGCGCATCCAGAACTGTAACACAGGAGAGCTGAGCTGGAGACGTGGTCGAAGACGCCTGTGGGTAGCCACGGTGCTCTGTAGTGAACATGCCTCTGGACAGATCTGGTGCTGAGAAGCTGGAATCGCTAGCAGCCAGCAGGACTGTAGTGGGCCAGAGTAGCGCGTTAGCTAATCTGCTGCCGGGAAGCAGGCATGTGTGAAGCAAGTCGGGGCTGTGCAAGCAAGGATCAACGTGTGCCGCTCTGGTGCTGTGAAGCAGGCATGTGTGAAGCAAGTCCGGGGCTGTGCAAGCAAGGATCAACGTGTGCCGCTCTGGTGCTGTGAAGCAGGCATGTGTGTAAGCAAGTTCGGGGCAATGGATGCAAGCATCAACGTGTGCCGCTCTGGTGCTGTGAATCAGGCCGAGAGGGGAGAGCTGGTGACAGGGGAGGGGGCCGAGTTAGATACTAATCTCACGTTTCATGTTGATGACACCGCTAGCTGCTTGAATTTTCAATAACTACTGACATTAGACAAGTTGCCTATGCCCCGGCTGCAGTTGTGGCATTGCTTCGGCACTTTATTAAAGTGTGTTGTGCGATTGGTCAGATTCTCTTTAATTTCACTGCTAATATCCAGCCCGAGTAACACTTTTTGTCCAATTCCAGACAAGCTTCGAAGCCATCGTGTTGTGAATGTTATTTGTATAGCGCCTCTGCCCCGCAAAACACTTCGAAGCGCTAAAAGGTCCTTTTAAAGTATATTGCCTTAAAGCTCTCTTATTTGTAAATGCAGTTACATCTGTCAGGCGGCACAAGAGTTCATTTTAGGGCTGGCTGGGGCTTGAAGGCGTCTGTGCGGGTTGGGGTGGGGGAGGGGCTGGTACGATGTCTACTCAGTTCCGCAATCACACACGTGTCTCCCCAGGATCAATCAGCAGAGTGAACCCTCGTCAACGTCTGACAATAACTGTACCATACAACGGATGGACAGACGAGTGGGCGAATTTCGGAAGAATCGAAGTGGATGAAATGAATTTTGAAGAGACCGAGATAGATGAGGGAGAGGCTGGATGGTGAATAGATGGGTGAGTTTGGTGGGGGTAGAGAAAATTGGTGGTTGTGCAATGGTGGTGTGCGACATGGCTGGAAGCAATTAGGGGGGAGAAGTGAGGCCAGCGCTGGGTGCAGCAGGGGGTGGAGCGGATCGCTTTGAAGCAGCTCACGGCCTGGCGACCGTGAAAAAAAAAGCAATTAAGGGGGAGGAGATGGGAGCTGGGGGAAGCTGTGGTGAGCTGGTGTGGGAGGAGTGCTGCTAGGGGAGGAGAAGCCTGATGCCGGATGGGGGCGGGAAAGCCTGGGAATGCGACAGTGAAAAAAAAAGCAATTAGGGGGGAGGAGAAGGGAGCTGGGGGAAGCTGTGGTGTGCTGGTGTGGGAGGAGTGCTGCTAGGGGAGGAGAAGCCTGATGCCGGATGTGGGCGGGAGAGCCTGGGAATGCGAGAGGCTGGGCTTGCATGCGATGCGCGTGCATGTACACGTGAACTGCAAGAAAACCGCGGGGCTGAAAGCCCTTAGTTTGACTTGTGTTTTGCCGACATGAATTCTTGCTCTGCTCGATGCGCTTGTGCGCATCGATAGGTCGCGAGACCTAAAAATGTAATTGTTAGTGAAAGTTGAAAGGACCAATATCTCTGACCATCTTGGCACCCATTGCATCCTCATCACTCCTTTATCCTGATGTCGCCCTGCAGTGTTACCCTTTATATCTTAGCTTGTGGTTCCCGAATCCCCAGGGATGCCTAAAACTGCACATCTCATGCTTCTTAGCGACACCCTTTATGTTCCCTAAGGTTAATAAGACCCTCTTTTTTCCTGCCCACTCTCTAGGCTTGCCTGCCTTACCTCATTCATTAAGGCTGGCTGCAGTATTTAAGGTCACGGGGGTACAGAAGCTGAGCCAAGGAGTACTAACATGAATGTTCGCAATCGTACATGACTTTTTTAATAACGTGTGCAAATATCAGAACAATTCTACATACATGGGGTTTGCAATTCTATTTAATACACTTGCCGTTTGCGGTTACACTCGAACGATTGCAAATACCTTTTGTTATGAAACAGTAGGTGAAATAAGTGGGTCGGCTGATTTCCAGGGAGAAACAGTAAGGCCTATTCCCACTCACCTTCTCTCTTCCTTCCGACTAGGGAGAGGGGTGTACAGGGAGAGGTGCAGACTGGGAGAGATGCAGACATGGAGAGATGCGTACAGCGAGAGACGCAGACTGAAAGATAGGCAGCAGGGAGAGATGTCATGTGTACAAGTAGAAATACAGGCTGGGAGAGATGCAGACTAGACAAGAGGTGGTAAGGAGAGATTTAGGTAAAAGTTTATTAACTTTTCATGCTCTGCTCTTGCACATTGCTTTTTGTAACAGGAAGCCAGCGTTTTGAGTGCGAGCTAGGCATGAGACAGGGCCTCTGCTCTCCAGCTCTCCAGCTCTCCAGCTCTCTTAATCTTAAATTCCACCTGCTCCGTACAGCGCATGTGAACAGTTAGCCGGTTATTTTGGGGCACCATTTGCCCACTCTTTTTTCAAAAAATTTCCCGGGGGGAAAACCCCCTCGAACTCCCGTAGTGAAGTACGACAATTGTTTTACACTCACCACTTTCAAATGTCACCATCCGCCACTGGCACACATCATATACATATTTCAATTTAACATTTGAAACAAAATGTATCACACAGTTGATCACAATTTCCAATTGGATCAATTTTCAATACCAGTTCTAAATTCAAACGATCCTGTGGGAATTGTTTCTAAAGCATTGAATTCCCCACTTCAAAGTACCCTTATCAGGGTGTGGATCGCATTCATTCTAGGGCGTCTGAAAGGTAATAAAGGATAGCCCACGGGAGCTGAGTTTTAAGAAAATTCAAATGAGTTGAATGAGATCATTGAACAGCGTGATAAAATGAATTATTTCTGGGATAGTTGCTTTTGTATGTAAACAAAATAGATACAAATAATGCTATGCAATAATGAACGCTAAATGTAAAGTTAAATACAGGTTTCTTGTGTTATGTACAGCCAAAATTTCAAAAAGAGAGCAGGAAAGGTACTGTTTTTTAATACATTGCTCAAGTGGCCTAGCCTTCTGCCCAGCTTTATAAGGACCCTGACACATTCTTGATCCTTCTAGCCAGCATCATTTGCTCCCACAATACAACTGTTCTCTACTATGCCAACAATGTGCAACTCATTCCCTCCCTCATGTATGAAACATTCAAAACCAGGATCAAGTTCAAGGTCCGCATGACTGAAATCGTTCACTAACTGAATATCAACTGTCTAAAGTTGAACTCCGACAAGCATGAAATTGTGATCTTTGGGAAGAGCAAATCACTGTGGTCTCCACCAAGTGGCTGTTAGAAATTAGGTTGTTAGTTGACAGGGAAATGAGTCCTGGTCATACAGGAACCACAACCTAGTCAGGGTAAGAGGCAGGCAACTCATGTATTAACCTCTGCTCATCCTCTGTTAGCTTGGCACAGAGCAGTCAGGCCAAACATAGAGGTGATGCGTTTAGTATTTGAGCAACAGTTCAGACAGTAAAACAGAGAAAACACCACACAAAAAGATCCCACAGCAGGTTTAGAAAAATAGAGTAGACTTTAAAATATAAAACTAGACCAAAACAACAAAATCCTATTAGTTGAACTGGCGATATTGAATTTTAACGTTTTAAGCAAAATAGTGCCAAGAAGCAAAAAGTGCTATTGGAGACAAAGCACGCGCAGGCTACAGAATCAGAGTTAGGCCCACTGAACAAAGTATCTTAAAATCCTTGTTGAGGAGCGTTGCATGAATCCGTGGTGAACATGCGTTGGACAGCAGAGGCAATGCATTGGTTTCTAGTTTTGAAGAGGCTGCAGTGCAAGGTCCTGATGCATCTACATCGAGGATCCAGTCAACCGGGCTTGTTATGTGTCTATTCTCAAGGATGGGAGGCACAGCTGTGGTAATACATTGGTTCCAGTGAGTGATGATGCTGCGTTGCAACGTTCCGACATTGTCATCAAGACTGCCATCTACAAAGGATTTGAGGAGTTTGCACTGAGAGAAGCGTTGCACAGTGGCGGTTCTGAAGGTTAAGCTACAGTCCAAAGATGCATGAGGCTGTGTTGCGAGACTTTTGCAATGGGTCCAATCCATGCAACAGTGTCAATGCATTTCTTCTACTTGGGGATGTGCTGCTCAGCGGAGAAGATGTGTTGTTTCTGCTCGAGGATGCCTCGCTTAGCAGAGAAGATGCATTGGTTCCGCCGCTCAGCACCTTAGGCCAACTTCCACATATCTGGGCCTGGAGTGACACCGGCAGGGTAGATTCACCGATTGCACTGTCCAGGTGCAGTGGGTGGGAGTCTTTTACGTCCCTGGGACTTCAAATCAGGAGAACAGCAACTAGCCCTTTGAGTCACTCTGGGTTCTTGGGTCAAATGATGCAGGGCCAGTCCCTTTCACCCAGGCAGAGGCCAGCAGGTCAGTACAGCAAAGCAGGAGTCCTCAGAGCAACAGTTCGGCAGAGTGGCAGTCCTTCAGCAGCACAGCAGTCCATCTTCCTGGCAGAGTATCCACAGGTCCAGAAGTGTAATGAATTGGTGGTGTCTATGATCCAGTGCTTTTAACTAGTGGTGCCTTTGAAATGGAGGAGACTTCAAAGACAGGTCTTTGAAGTGTACAGAGGCCCTTCCCTTTCTGCCATGGCTCCACACTCACTACATTGGGGAATTCAGCCCTTTGTATGGCAACAAGAAACACGCTGTTAAGGTTTTAGTGAGGTTGGGACCAGCTCCTCCTTTCCATCCTACCAGAATGGTCCATGAAGACACACTCAAGCTCCCTTTGTGTGTGGCTGTCTAGAGGGGATACACAAAGTCTAGCAGTCACCCAACCCAGATACGTTATAAGAGCAGGTAGCAGGTACCAAGTGGCTTAAGTAAGAAAATGTCAACTTTCTAAGAGTGGGATTTTCAGAATTGCACTTCAAAATCCAACTTTACTTTAGCCCTGGTTAGCCGTTGTAACGTTTGCAGAGTCCTAAAACCAGCAAAAGCAGGGCAAGAAAAGTGGAGGAGGAATGCAAAATGTTGGTGGAAAGCCCACCTTAAGACTATCAAATCTAACATGCGTCCCACCAGCTGAAAAAAGGAGAGCTACCCACCCCTGGGGAGTTTTATTTATTAAGGCGGAAGAACCTGGAGAGACCATCAGCATTCTTGTGGTCTGACCAGGATGGTGCTCCACCGCACAGTCCATTACCTAAAGGGAGATGGACCAACTCAACAGTTTGCAATTTTCACCCCTCATCTTCATGAGCTTTCTGAGGGTCCTGTGGTCTGTCTGAACCAGTAAGTGAGTCCCAAATAGATATGGTCTCAACTACTTCAGTTCCCAGACCACAGCAAAAGCTTCTTTCTCAATTGCACTCCACCTCTGTTCCCATGGAAGTAGCCTCCTGCTAATGAAGGCAACCAGTTGGTCTAGGCCGTCTTCATTCAACAGTGTTAAGACTACCTCTAATCCATTCTCTGAAGCTTATTTCTGAACTATGATTTCTTTGGAGAAGCCAGGAACCTTGACTACACCTGCTGTACACATGGCCTTTTTCAGGGCATCAAAGAGGTTCTGACAAGCCTCTGTCCAGTTTACCAAACTAGGCTGCTTCGTCAAAGTAGGCGCTGTTATAGGAACAACAATGGTACCGTATCCTTAACAAATCTCCTATAGAACCCTGTGAAGCCCAGGTAAGACCTCACCTAAGTCCGAGTTTTAGGTGGTTGACAGGCTATGATAGTCTCAATCTTGGACTGGAAGGGCTGCACCTAGCTCCTGGTGAACCAGATACACTGTGGAATCCTGCCCTATCTGGCACTTACTGGCCCTGATAGTAAGATCTACCTTCTGCAAGGTCTAATGTGCCATTTAAAAGCAGTGCAGGAGTTCTCAACTTTAGCTGTAGACAGTGATGTCATCCAGGTAGGTGGCGCAAAAGGTCTTCTTATCAGCCTAGGCTCTGTTAATTAACCTTTGAAAGGTGGAAGGGGCATTCTTCAAACATCACCCAAAATTACAAGTAAACCTCTGGGGTTAAAAATGCTGACCTCTCCTTTGCCCCCTCAGTCAGAGCTATCTGCCAGTACCCTGATGTCAACTCAAATGTACTAAGGAACTCAGCACCCAGCCTGCCAATGAGCACATCAGCTTGAGGACGGGATTTACATAATTTTCATGATGAATTGAAACCTCAGTAGTCCACACAGATACTGAATTCTGGAGTGGCACCCAGGGGGACAGCCTTTAATACCAGCATCATAGGGCTGGACAAGGGACCACTCGAGTGCTTAATCACCCCTAACACTAGCATCTTGTGGACTTTTTCCTTGATGCTGTTCCTCACCTTATCTGACAACCTGTATATTTTTTCTTCACAGGTGGTCTGTCTCCAGTATCTATGTCACCAATGCACAAGTGTTTAAGCTCAGGGGTGAGGGATAACAGAGAGGCAGACTGTCCTACTAACTGGTAACAGCCGCTCTGCTTGTCTTGGGAACAGGTTAGGATAGAATTTGACACCTTCCACTGGCCCATCATGTTCCTGAGAACATAGCAGCTAAGGCAGAGGCTCACTCTCTTCTTCTACTTATTCATCGATCACCAGGAGCATGCTCACTTCATACCTCTCAAAGTGAGGTTTAATGCAATTCACATGGAGCACCCTGAACGGGTTCCTAAGGGTTCTGGAGATCCACCAAGTAGGTTGACTCCTCCCTCCGCCCTTTTGCATTGTATTAGCCAGTACAGTGGTCCTGGAAAGCTCAGAGGTCCACTAAAAGGGTGGCCATGGAGAAGTTCAAGGGGGCTAAACTCTACTCCTTTCTGTTGCACCTTTCTGTAGGTCAAGAGAAAGCAGGATAGGATGATATCCCACTTATGCCTCATGAACTCCACCTGGCAAATTAGCATACTTTTCATGGTCTTGTTGAATCTCTCCATAAGACCATTGGTCTAAGGGTGATAGGGTGTGGTGACTGTGTAGGTTACCCCAAAATCATCCCACAAGGACTTCATGTAAGCTGACATGAAGTTAGTGCCTCTGTCAAACACTATCTTCTCGGTGTACCCCACATGGGTAAAGATCCCCATCAGAGCTCTGACCTCAACAGGTACAGTCACTAACTAGGTCTTGGTGGAACTTGTTGAGTTTCGCTCTGTGGGATTCTGCAGAGTGTCAAAAAACTCCATGTGATTCAGCAATATGCCTCGAGTGGGCAGAAGTGCTTGTCCACCTGTTTATGTTGTTTTTTTACATGCCAGTAGAGCAACCCATGCTGGAAAATCAGCCCAAACAGCATTGCACAATCAGCGTGTGTGTGCTCATTTTGATTTACCCACTTTTTATACTGTGCATGGTGCTGGGCCTGATTTTTCATTCTAATCCAACCTATTCCAATCCTCCCTTGATCCCACTCATTCATTCCTCATTTGCTTTTATTTTATCAGTGTGTGTGTCTCTGTGTTTGTGTAATTTACATTTTTGCCATTTTTTTTATTTTCAAGAACTTATTGTACCGTTTTGGCTTTCCCTTTTCTCCTTAGTTCTTTGCTTTTTCGTCTCTTATTTCCTAGTTCCTTCCTACTTTTCATATGCCAGTTTATTCTCCATTCAACGCCATGTGAGAGCAGCTAGAGAGTAAAAGCAGCTGCGCCAGTATGGCTGCTAGCCATTCATCTTTTGGTTGGTCCCCATTTTGTCTGAGGTAGAGGTGACCAGACTTCTTTTTTATGTGCTGCAGGCCTGGGAGGAGGTACACCCTGCTGGAGTGTCAGCTTCTATGAGGGAGTATGCAGCGGTGCATGCTCTGGAGCACTGGGATCCAGCACACCATGTAGCTGTTGACGCACCAATGCCCTGATGCTCTCGATAGGGAGCAGGGCCTGCTCATCTTACTGGGCGTTGAGGTTGCGGTGCTCGGAGAGTAAATATTTATTTGTTATGTTCTACAACGCTATTATTTTTTTTCAAAAAGCATACTGCTCACACACTCAGATGCAAGTTAAGTTTATGTTATGAATATTATGTGATCCAGTTTGAGCTAGCCAAGTGCTTGGTACTACCAAATCGCAATTGTTGTGTCAGCGCCAAATTGTCCTTAATATTCAAGAACTGATGCTGACTCTTCTGTCCCGTCACAGAGACAGTGTTAGTAGTAACATCAGTGAGTTAGCCTTCTCTGTGCCTTTCTTTATGTAGCTCATAAATGTCCCAATCTAGTGATGTGTAGTAATGCTATTGATCTATGAATTGAAAAGGGAGACTGAGCAGGCCCATCAAAGAAGGTTTAGAAGCAAAAACAATTTGTTGCAATGCATTAGTATTTACAAATGTAGTTTATATTTAGGAAATTAGGAATGAGGCGTAGGTTCAGGAAATAAGTATAGGTTATCTGAACAATACTACTACTATGTTATATAGCGTTTTAGGACCCTAGTGTATTTAATGCCAATAATTCCACACTTGTCCAGAGTATCCTTTTTGTGTAAGGGGATTGACCGGCAGCATGGCTGGCGCTGGGCGCAATCTGGTCGCGGACGGGCGCAGACGGGCTTGCCTTAGGCGCGCCCGCTGCGCTCGTCCGCTGCGCTTCCGGGGGAAGCACATTTCTATATGGTGAGGAGGGCGTGGCCTAAGGGTGGTGGGCGTGGCCACAGTGCTTCCAGTCCGTGATGTCAGCCCTGGAGAGTTTCACCTATCAGCGCTAAGGTCTGTTTCGCTGAGGGTGCACTGGGCGAATGGCAAGGTGAGATTGTAGGTAGTTTAAAAGCACAGTATCACACAATAGATTAAAAGTTTTTAAAAACTCAAGCAGTCACCACAAAAGTCTCCGGGCTTTCCGCCTCAGGAGCTTACCAGTTCTCTAGCCGCGCTCGCATATCAGCGCGCCTAAATACCGAGTGAAGGGGGCGTGGCCTAAGGGTGGTGGGCGTGGCCACCGTGATTCCAGTCCGTGATGTCAGCCCTGGAGAGTTTCACCTATCAGCGCTAAGGTCTGTTTCGCTGAGGGTGCACTGGGCGAATGGCAAGGTGAGATTGTAGGTAGTTTAAAATCACAGTATCACACAATAGATTAAAAGTTTTAAAAAAACTCAAGCAGTCACCACAAAAGTCTCCCGGCTTTCCGCTTCAGGAGCTTACCAGTTCTCTGGACAAGTGTGGAATTATTGCATTAAATACAGGTAAATTCTGCACGGCGTGCAGGCTCGACCTGACCCAATCAGATCTTCCACCCTCATGCCTGGTCTGTGGCGATCTGCTGGCCAACGCTCCACTCCAACAAAACAAATTGTTGAAAATAATACACCGACCAATAATTACCAGTTCCCCTACGATTCCGTTTAAGGCAGCTCTACTGAACTGTAGATCTCTCCCTAAACATGTGGATGATATAAACCTATTAATAATGGACTCTGAGTGGGATGCTCTGTTTCTCACGGAAACCTGGCTAAACTTGGACAGTATGGCCTTTATCCCTCTTGCAAAACCACCGGGGTTTAAAATAAGCTTCGCAAATAGAGAAGAAGATAGAAGAGGTGGCGGAGTGGCGATTATCTTTAAAGATAAATTTACACTGACATCCTCTGCTCCCACCACTATTCCTGGTATAGAGGGGCTACATTTCTGCTTTCAAATCAATCCGCAATTATCCCTAGCCGGCCTGCTCATATATAGACCCCCGGACTGCCCCTCGACACGCACCAGTGAACTTTGGGATTTAATAACCCAAAGCTCCCTAGCTCACCCTCACTATATGGTCCTCGGTGACTTCAATGTTCACGCTGATAGGCCTGATTGCCCCCAGACTATTCAACTTCTCTCTACGCTACAAGCCGCCAACCTAACCCAAATTATTTCAGGACCCACGCACCGTGCCGGCCATATACTGAACCTAATTTTCTCCAACGTGTTGGATTCTACCGCCCTTCCTCCCCTACCCCTGGTCTGGACGGACCATTTTTTACTTTCTTTTTTTATTTCCCTTCCTCCCCATTCCCAGAAAACAGGCAAACATTCCTACATATGTAGAAATTTGGATAAATTATCTGCTGACACCTTATGTCCGGCTCTTGCAGTTGCCCTCCCCACACTGACATCGGATGTGAACTCCGATGCGGTGCTGCTAAACCGCTGGATAGGCAACACAGTGGAATCTATCGCTCCTGCTAAAACTGCCACGTCTCACAGAGAATCCCCTACCGCCCCTTGGTTCTCCGTAGAGTTGATGGAGAAAAAAGAAATTGCAAAAAGTTGGAGCGCATCTGGAGGGCAATTTATTGTGAAGCAGCAAAAAACTGCTACAAAAAAGCCCTTCGACGTTTACACCAATCTATAAAAAAAGCCAAAAAATTATTCTTTGCAACCTCCATTCAACAAGCTGAGCAATCTAGTAAAGAAGTCTTTAAGATTGTTCAATCCTTTTTTAAACCAAGGGCCATTGACACTGAGATAATTCCATCAGAGAGACTCTGCGAAGATATCTCGGACTTTTTTGATAAAAAAATTATCCAGGTCTATGAGACCTTTTCAAACCCCACGCCCACTGTAATGGAGGACTTCGACATAAAAGACTCGCCCCCCCCCCCCCCTAGCCCAATTCCATCACATCTCCCGTGATGAGGCCATGAGTGAGCTAAGCAAATGCAAATCGGGAGGCCCAGACGACCCTTGCCCACCAAAACTCTGGAAAGTGATGTCGTCAGCTATTGCTACACCTCTCCTCCATATCTGGAACACATCCATTGAAACTGGTACGTTCCCTGACTGCTGGAAACATGCCACCCTCCTCCCTCTAAAAAAGCCAAATGGTGCCCCAGACGACTTGACCAACCTACGCCCCATTTCCCTGCTAGCAGCCCCCGGAAAAATGCTTGAGAAACTGATTCAACGCCAATTGAACAGTTTCATAGAGAATAACGGTATCCTTCATGTAACACAATCGGGTTTCAGGACTGGTTTCAGCACCGGCCCTTATCGAGGTTGCTGAGTCAATTAGATGGTCTTAAGACGAAGGGGCGTCAGCTATGCTGGTGCTCCTGGATCTATCGGCCGCTTTTGATTCAGTAGACCATGGAAGATTGCTGTTAAGGTTAAGAGACACAGGTCTGGAGGATAGAGCACTGAACTGGCTTCAATCCTACTTAACGGATCGCTCCCAGAAAGTTGCATTGGGCACTTTCTCCTCCAAACCAAAACAGCTCTGGTGTGGGGTCCCCCAGGGGTCTGCACTCAGCCGGTTACTTTTTAATATTTACTTAGCCCCACTTTTTACCTTGATCGCCAAATGGGGGGTCAAGGCAATCTCATATGCCGATGATACTCAATTGGTTTTCCCCTTTGCTGAAGTATCTGAGGTTGCTTTCAGTAAAATTAAGGGCTGCCTTAAAGACATAGCCAACTGGATGAATACTAACAAACTCAAGCTGAATGCATCCAAAACGGAAGTGCTATTCTTTGGAAAAAATACGCGTCCTACTCCAGACCTATGGTGGCCCCCCGAAATGGGACCAGCTCCAGCCCCTGGATCTAATGCGAAGAACTTGGGAGTAAGATGGGACGAGAATCTCTCTTTCTCCTCGCATGTTCAGCAGGTCTCCACAGGTTGCCTTCACAAACTTAGGAACCTTCGCAAATTTCTATCTCTCCTACCTGCTGAGTGCCGTAAAACGGTAGTCCACGCAACAGTTACCTCAAGACTGGACTACTCGAACGGCCTCTACCTTGGTCTCCCCAAGTATCTGGTGCAGCGCCTGCAGGTCGTGCAGAATGCGGCTGCGAGACTTATAAAACCGATTCCTTTTAAACATCATGTCTCTCCGCACCTTCGCGAACTGCAGTGGCTCCCAGTGGCGAGCAGAATTAAATTTAAAGTTCTTACCCTGGCGTTTAGAGCATTAAAAGGCACCTGCCCTAACTATTTAAAACTTAGACTTACCCGCTACCATCAGGACAGACATTTACGCTCCAACTCCCTGCTTCAGTTAACTATACCAAGAGTTAGGAAGGCCAGACTTGGGGGTAGATCCTTTTCTGCCGATACAGCAAAACTGTGGAACGCCCTGCCTCTGGCCATTCAATCCACCTCGACGGAAGCAAGTTTTAAGAAACTCCTGAAGACCTGGCTTTTCATGCAAAAAACCTAGGCATTTGTCATAGCTTCTGTCTTAAGCTGTAAGCTCTCTACTAGCGCCGGGACACCTCCTTGTGAGGTAGCTGTTCGCGCTTTACAAGCATCAGTATTATTATTATTATTATTAGTGTAATTTTTCCGATTCATGCCCTTATATAGGTATAAATCACCTTGTCAGTATATAGGCATAGAATTCATAACCATATTGAGACATGGCCCATGCAGTCCAAATACGGCATGGCTACTTCCACTAGTTCCGAAAAGCCACAACGATTTCTTGGAAAAACTTGGCTCAGCAGTTAGGGGCTTTCCCTTGCTTGAATAATGATTTGTCCAAAAACACATGGAGTTTTCAAAGAACTGAGACTCTTTGATGACGTTATTATGTCCACCTTTACGTCAAACTCTGCACCTTCAAGGTATAAATATGCCCACACTTGACATAGCAAACACACGGTGGTTTGGAGCAGTTCGACTATCTACTTGCCCGATGCATCCTGCTGCAGCAAGTGCCGAAGGAAGTCGACTTCCCAGCAGACGCACTGAGAGAGACGCTGTCTTTGCCAAGAAATCCAGCTCCAGTGTCTCCAAGCTCCCCTTGCGGGGTGTTGGGAAATTGAGTCCTGAGACAGAGAGATACCAGACCTCCTTCATTCTAAATCAAGTTACAGAGCTGATTACACCCTAAGAGAAATCTTGGATAGATTCTTGGCAAAAAGAATACTAGATTTATGCTACACCTCCCTTACTCCTTCCCTCGTGCTAGGCTTAGGTTAGGTACATAGGGGTAGGTGTATTTTAGAAGCATCAGTTGAGTACTTTTTAGCCTTTGTTATTTATGTATGTATTTTATGGCTTTAGAAACCATACCATGCTTTTACAGTATTTTTTTATAATACTCTTTCTTGCAGTACGCATTATACTTTGAAGCCAGTATTACGATTGTAGCAGTTCATTTCTTCTGCTCGAGATGGAAGACTGTTCAATAAATACTTTTATTGAAAAAGCCCGTCTCTCTATTTCTCCGCACCTCTGGTGAAACGAAGCATGGACGATTGACTGAGTAAAATATCTATCTATCGTTTCCACGACTCTGAAGATCAGTTTTATCTTGGGGAAACAAAGTTGTCATGTTTATGCAGTTGTCAGAAACTAATCCCTTCTTGTTCATTCAAGAAAGTTTCTAGTGACCTCTGAGCTAGATGGCACTCACAATTAAGTCTAGTATATTCGATAGAGACCTAGTAGACACAAGTCCAACGTCAAATCTATAGGATATATTATTCCAATGCACAGAGCCTATTGGGAATATAGGAACTACACAACAACTATAGATGATATGATTTATAAAAGTACAATGTTACAGCATTTTCCTGTCAGTTCTTTTTGGGGGATTAACTGTACCACCAATCTATTTTTTTACATTCTGTTTCTCCTATATCAGCACCCAAGGGCAAGAAGAAGAGGACATCATTAACAGCTGGTCAAGATGGGGCTGCTCCCACCAGTGCCCCGGTGGTTGGAAGTACCACCACCAGTGCTGCGGCCGATAGCTCTGCTGGTCCCAGTAAGTCCTGTTATTAATATTATGAAAATTATTATTATTAGATTTCCTTAACTTTTTCCTGTCCTCACTATAAGAACATTTTTTGCCTTTCTATTCTTTTTTATATTGTCTCCTTTTTTTTCAACTCCTCTTGTATCTAATGTTTGTTAAATTCTTATTATCCCTGCATTATCTTCAAAACAAATATTTATTGTTTCTGTAGTCAACTTCCTCCTCATTGTGCTAATGGCCTGTAGAGTTCTTCTGCATTGTTAACCCCTCCCATGCTCATGACGAGCTGAGCTCGTCAAGAGCCACGGCGCTCCGGTGCCCATGACGCGCTCAGCTCGTCATGGCCCGTGAAACGCTCAGGTGCGGGGAGAATTCCCCTGCTGTGCTGAACATTCCACGGGAGCTGGTGCACCTGTGACGAGCTCAGCTCGTCATGAGCACAAGAGCGCCTTGCCTCATGACGAGCTGAGATAGTCATGAGCATGCGGGCACTGTGCGTGCCCCCTCACCCCAGCACAGCGGTGGAATAACCTCCGCAGCGAAGGGGTTAATAAGCTTTTCCTGTCCCCTTATATATCTTGTGAACTGGTACTGTAATACAAAGAAACCAGCTTTTAGGTACTCTACTGTGAAGATTGCAGGCTCAAGTAAAACTTTTTTTTTCTGTGCATTTTTGTTGAGAAAACGTGCTTTTTGTTGCGCATGCTCAAACAATAAAATGAGAGATGATCATGATGGACACCTTCCCATGTTGTATTGTGTTGTTGTTCATTTTATACCAGCAGTTTCCATGAAAGTGCGGCATGGCAAGAAAGTAATATAAGGTACCCTTGCATTTGCCAACCAAGGCCATATGTTCTTCATTGGCCAATTTATTACACTCCTTCATTGGGCTTCAATGACAGAGAGTCATCATACCTCTGCCTCTCAATTACGGAACGATTTTGGTGGCTTTACTACCTGGATTTTCTAGCATTGTCAATCAAAACAATTGCCCAAATAAATATTTTTGATAAATGGTACTGCTAACCGAACTGTATTGATGAAATGCAGTTGTATTTTGTTAGAAAAATGATATGAAGGGGCATATCTGGCATCTAATGTGTAATGTTTCTTCTAGCCACACAGACCAAACATAGAAGTTGTTAGAAGGGGAGTATCAGCGGCGGCAGGGATGGGTGATGGTAAATCTCATTGCTAGCTTATTGACAAATTGCTAGTATACTCACTGTATTTTTTAAGCAGGGCAGAAATGTGTTCCACCTATCATAATCCATCACCTCCCTGCCCATGGAATTTTGCCACCCATTGCCTCGCTGCAGTATGGTTCAATTTGGTACTGCAGTTTTGGCTGTGCAATATGTATCTGCTTCGCATTTACAAAATATTCAATGAGTTGCAAACCGAAAACAAGGTGTGTTTCCCTTCCCTCCCAGTGCCCACTCAGTCACCTCCTAGTACTTTACTCCTTCATTCTTTTCTAAGTTCTGTTCCAGACTACCAAAAATATTGAAAAATCTGTTTTTGGCATGTGGCACAATTTTCTCCCTAAGTGATTCTTAGATTTTATGGCTTCCATAATGGATTTGATACTGTTCAAATGTTTTCCCATTCGACAATCGTTAACTACAGTGACTGGCAAAGTCAAAGCATAGGCACATGATGATGAGCAGTGATACAGCCCCATTATAAAGCACAATCTCTAACTACCAGGCCTAACTCCTATAACTTATCCTGCAGTAGAGTATGTTAAGTGTCCTTTCCTTACTGCCAAGCAAAAGTATTTGCTGGAAATAATTTGTGTGGGAAGGCGAGGCCAGGGAGTTAAGTGGGACTAAGTGTCTGATTTGAAGTTTTGCTGATGGGATATTCGGCGACCAATGGCCAAATGAAATCTATATCGCAATCCATTCTCTGTACTGCAGTGCATCAATTTTCCCACCTTCTACTTACGGTAAACGGGATATCTGAATTGTATAGGTGAGTGTGTGACTTGGTATCAATATAAGTAACCCGCCTCTTTGGAGTCAGGGTATAATTAAAAGGCATTTTGAAACAAGCAGGGTCATTGTACTAGGACAATTGTACTTTACAGCTGCCCCAGTTATCGACTGCAGAGAATAACAAAGTACCAGACAGACAGACTAGCAAGAATGTCTCCATTAATTTACCACAACAAGAATACTTGTACTCCATAGTGCATAATGCGTCACTCATTAATCTTTCCACACAAAGGGGTCGATTAGGATCGCGGACGGACTTGCGTCCGTCCGCGACCCCAGAGCAGGAGGGAACCTCCGCATGGCATGCGGAGTTCCCTCCTGTGCAATTAGGATGTGACCGCCACCCTGGCGGTCACATCCTCTATTTTTAACATTGCGGCGGGTGCAGCTTCAAGCTGCACCCGCGGCAATGTTAAAAATGCACGCATTGCATTTGCATGCAGAAAGAGGCAGGCACCGCGCGGTGCCTGCCGCTTTCTGCATGCAAATGCAGGGGGGTACCATAGGTACCCCCCATGTGCACCCCCCACCACCCCTTCACCTAGGGGGCCCGCAACGGGCCCCCGCAGTGAAGTTCCGTATGCTTTTCCACGGCGGAAAACCCGCCGCGGAAAAGCATGACTCACTGGCCATCCTAATATGGTGGACGGTGTCTGTAAGACACCTTCACCATATTAGAGCTTTTCCGCCGCGGTTGTAATCCGACCGCGGCGGAAAAGCTGCAGACGGAAACCAGGACCCACCAGCCATCCTAATTTGGCGGTGAGTCTTTGGTCAGTCCGCTGCGGTTTTTCCGCATGCTCGGGGCCGGCGGTGGCTTCCGCCGGCCCCGAGGATACAGAAAAACCGCAATCGTAATGACCCCCAAAGTGTCTGTTTACCTGGAAATCCTTAACAAAAACAGAAACTTTATTTACTCTGTTTTGTTTAATTAGTTTTTAGTCTAGCTCAATTCCTTTCTGCCAGTCAATATTTTTATGTGTGAGTAGAAAAGGTCCCTCATACTCTCCTAAACACATAAAATTCCAATGGCCCTAGGGGACCAGCAATGAACTGCTACTGTGCCACTGTACAAGTGTTTGGCAGGGCATTGTTTACAATTTGTCATTTTTCTTTTTTTTCTCCTTCCTTGAAATAGCTACTTCTGCTGCTTGACAACCACCATCCATATGGCAGGAGATAGCAGCCCAGTTGTGGTGGCAGAGGTTAGAGGCCATCCATACTTAGTACCGTCGGCTCGTGGCTCTAGAGGAATAGGAGGCTCACTGCCCCAGGCCCCAGTTCCTCCAGCAAGCTGCAAGCACCTCCATTCTCCAAGCAACATCATCTCCAGTGCTGCCGGCAGCTGGCAGCAGTCTAGACCACCACTGTTGCCCCCTTCCAACCAGACAGCCACTTCCAACGCTGCATGCTGCACAAGCTGGCGTAGCTGTTCCATCAGAAGGCACTCCTCAAAGAGCAACAGCAACAACTCCGAACCTACATCAATTACGCCCAGGGAAAGCATAGCAAGTGAAGTCCAACTCCCAGCTATATGAATTCCAACTGTAGGATTAAACAAAAGGATTAGCCATAACAGGCTAATAAATTGTAAGAAAAACACAGAGTTAATGGGTTATATTTATATCATAGCTTTAAAAAGACTAAGACCAGACTACTAACACCATGACACAACAAAAAATACTTAATATTATAACAATAACTAGCAATTGTAACTTCTTCTGAGCAAAATCTTCTTCTGAGCAAAATCTTCAAGTCAGGAGAAGTGGACTTAGAGTCAGGAGTGGACAAGTTTAAGCATTTAAGCAACACAATGGACTCTTTTACGAGTGGGTGGGTAAGTGGGGCTAGTGTGGGCTATTGCTCAGGAAATAAAAGATCCCACAGTGAGTTCATGTCACATTCACCACATCTGTGGAGAAGTGTGGCTCACTGGTTAGAGGAGGCAGACCTGGAAGCAGAGGTCAGCCCGGGACCAGGGTTCAATTCCCGGCTCGGTAGAGTCTTGAGTCCTAAAATGTCCATGGACTCGACAATTCTCGCTCTGGTGCCTACTCGATTCACGGATTCACACTCTACGACTCTGGGCAATAGCTTGCTTAATCTCCACAACGGCCCCTCGCGGCGGGATGCCTGGCTTTCACCTTGTGGATACCCTGTCGGGGTTATCTCACATGGCAATACCAGGACGGGTTCCCAGAGCAAGCGCTTAGAGACCGGTTGGTGATTTGCGCTATATAAATTCCTGCACATTTACATCTGCCCTATCAAGTGTGAGATCCATTTATAGAAAAAATGAAGTCACACCTCAATAAATCAGACAGCCTGGGAGAAGAGGGGTAGAGGTTTGATGAGTGGATAGGAGAGGGAATTTAGGGAAAGGTGTAACAAGACGAATTCTACACAACAATAATATTCATCAGGCCGATAAACAGCACATCATCATCTATCTGTTATGGAAAAAGTGAAGCAGTGACACAGTTTAGTTAAATGCTTTGCAAACAGTTCTTCAGCCCCAGAGATCCAAGTTATCATATATCTAAATGTTCCGTCATCTAGGTTTCAAAAATACAACATATTGAGAAGTGAAGTGAATCCACACATTTCTAAAAATTATAACTGTTTAAAGAAAAATTATACTGTATTGCCACATCGGGCGGTGCATTTGCACTTTTCTCCAAATGTTCATTTTATGACTCATGTGCAATCGATTAACTGAGAAGTAAGAACAATTTACAACGAATCGTGGACAAGTAGATGCATGTCCTGGGCTGATCAATCTCACATCCGAAATCATAACATTTAGCTGGGTGCATGCATCAGATGATGATGTGGCATTGCAAATCTGTTTCCAAATACAAGAAACTACCTCCCCTTTTACAACCACATAAACAAAGGCCCTTTTTTGAGCCAGGATACACATTCAGTAGCAGTTATCAAATCAATACACCCCTCACCAGTCCACAGAGCTGATTAGGCCTCAGAGTCATCATGGTTTCTCTTTGAAGACTGTAACTTCCTTCTTCTGACTGAGAGTAACAAATCAGTAGGGGTGGGTGGAATTTGTGTAGTCGTGCTACTCAAAGCTCTGCAAAACAATAAAAAAAAATCTCTGCGAGCAAGCAAAAGTTCAGTAAACACGCGGAATTGCTTGTTTCGCCCATTCACAATGCTTTTTTCCTGCTCGCGAACACTGTTTGCATGCTCTGGGAGAAATGTCTCATGAACACGTATTTTGAAAGAGCAAACAAGCAAAAAATTCTGCAAAGCTGCGGATCGTGGAATTTTTGGCAATTCTGCATTCTCTGCGGAACGCGAAATTACCCAAATTCCACATATTCCACGAACAGAACGGAATTTACAGCCCAGGCCTACAAAGTTTGGAGTTGTGGAGTAGCCTGCCATTATTGTTAAAAAACACTCCCATTTCTCAACTTCGCTTGCTCCAATTCTTCCACCAAAGTGCAACTTTGCCATTTCTTGCATACTACCCTCATTCACTGCCGAATACTTAATATTTTTTATAATTAACAGTATAAATAGAATCTTTAGATACCAGAGGCTGCTCAAATTTAGGCTTGCTGATGTTCAATGTAATTTCCTGAGGGCAGTGGTCACTATCTGCTTTTTCCCTTATTTGGAAAGAGGCGACGGGATGAAATAAGGATAGTGACATAAAAGTATAATCCAAAATTTTACTGAACCTTGTTGAGTGAAATGTGCATGCTGGTGGAGTATCTCCGATGAATCTCCCATTTAGTGCTCTGAAATTATAGGACTCTAGATTCTCTAATGTCTGTTTATCTAACTTGGAGTATTTAGATATTTCTGAAGTTACTTGGTGCGGTACATTCCAAGCTGTATTTTGCAAATGGTTCTCATCGTCTGTTGTGGTTCCCATCAAGTTAGAATTGAAATCCCTGGTAAGCATAACATCCATTGTCGATATTTTGTTTGTAATTTCCTCCAGGCAGCTACATAGTTCTTTTACAATCTTTCCTTTCCTTTTTAGATGAACATAGGCGTTGATTATGATTAAATTTGAGCCCCTCTTGCCTGATTTCGAAGTAAGCAAATTTATTATCTTCAGATTAGGAGTCATTGGTCCAAATTCCTTGATCTCATAGGCCCCTGTTGCCGAGACATAGGTCGCTAATCCCCCTTCAAGATGACCATATTTTGATATTTTCACCGCACTTGTGAAAAAAACGTAGAAAGCCATGTAAATGCGGGGGCTCTATTTGCAATGTTTCTTGAAAGGTCATAATATCAAAGGATGTTATATAACTGACAAATTCTGGATTGGTAATTTTAGTAGCAATACCATTGATATTCAACGAACATATTCTGAACTCGTTCTGTCTGCTTAATTTGGGAAGAATATTTATTGGTCAATGTACTTGATTATTAATTGTTTTGGCGCTCCATCTCAGATCAGTTGGTCCTGTTGATCCACCATCTAGAGCATGCCCCCTGACTTTAAGATCTTCCACACATCTTGTTCCAGTAGTCCCTATTGCTCCCCGGAGTACTGGTATTCCAGATTTATTACAGGGGTTCTGTTCATCTTCTATTGTTTCTGGAATTAATAGGTCAGGATATTTTGGTTTTACATAAGGGGTAACTGTTATTCCCTAGTTTTTGAAGATTTGAATCTCAGTGTAGAATATGCAATTATTTAAAACTTGAGAAAGTCAGAAGTGTACACACTTCTTGAAAAGTCTCCTAATCCAGCATGGAGGCACCACTAAACCATATGCAAGCTAGGTCCCCACACATGCTCAGAAGTTAGAGGAACACAAGAGAACCGCTAGAAGAAAGCTAAAGTGGCATGCCAATGCCAAAGCTTGCGCAGTTCCCTGGCCTGCGGAGGGACCAATCAATATCAACATAATAGAGCACACAGGAGCACACTTACAGACCAGATATGTAGGTCGAAAATGGACTAAAGGGAAAGGCCCTACTTAAACTATGGGGCATCTTCAAACTGACCCCATCCTGTAAGACTATCATCAAGCCGCAAGTGAAGCATCCACACCTCCCTCCCCATACACAGGCAGGGAAGAGCTCTTTCTGGGTTGGTGAAACCCTGAGCCGCCTGTGCATTGGGTTACACCAATCAACCGGTTGAGGGGGCTGGTGCGCCCCAACCAGACAGCAAGCCACCAGATCTAGGGTAGGGAGACCACCAGACCAACAAAATCAGTGGAAAAGAAGGGAGAACACACACAGAGCCTGCCAAGGGCCCTGTAGTTAAAAAACTAATAAGAATGATACCATACCATTTTCTAGTAGGCAGAAGGCAGCAAGGTCATACTTGAGGGAAGGAGAAACCCCATATCAAAGACCACTGCAAAGATACAGGAAATCTCACGGTCAGTGGGTGAGGTCCCCATCACAGAACCTCTTGAGTTGGAGATGGGGAGAGTAGGATAAGGGAACAATTGCTGTACAATCTTTCCTCCCAGACCAATATACTAGATTGTGGTCTACTGTCCAAGATAAGAATGCCCATTCTGTTCACTGAGAATGAAACTCAAGCCTGCTCTTCCCTTAGAACCCCCTCCCAGAAAAGCAGCCCACGCCTCATGGACTCCAGCCAGTGTGATCTCAGTCTGTCGAGCCCCCTTCAAGGAGGTGGTAGACCTGTAATACATGGGAAGCCTTTTGGAGCTATGTGAATTAGCTCAGCAGTGGGCAGGTTGCACACACCAGTTTTTGGTTGAAGCTGCAAAAATGATTGCATGTGAAGTGAGCAAAGAGCAGAAGACTCTGGACCACGACATGCCGATGCCTAGTGAGTGCTCAGAGACTAGGTAGGGAGTCAGCCCAAAGCCCATTTAAACATTGGTAGTTGAAACCAGACTGTGGGCACTGTTGGGGTTACCCAGTTCAGCCTCTGTCACCACCCGGGTACCTACATGAGTGAGGAAGTGGCACAGACGAGGTGGCCTGTGCCATGTGGTGCTTTCCCCATTCCGGGAGCCCTCGACCTCTTACCAAATATGGTATCCAGGCATGTGACCTCCTTAGGAAATTTGGCATGACAGAATAGTGGAACCAAACCCCAAGAAAGTGTACCCACCCGTCACACCTGGAAAATCCTGGTGCCTAAAGTAGACAGGCCATCATACATATACCCCACTCAGTGGCCGCATTGGAAGGGCCACAGAAGTCTCAAGTGTGGCAGTCTCCAGATCCCAGAGAATGCCATTATTGTTACAGAATAATCCATGGGACCGACAATTGTCGCCTATAAATATATCACAAGCAGAAAAGAATAGTCCCAAAGCAGCCAGCACAGAATACCCATCCCCAAATCAAGCCCAGAGCGACACAAATATATCATACACTCAGCCCCAAAGAAATCAGGCAACAGACCTCCTATGTGGTTGGCCAAGCAACTGGCAACCGCCGCAGCAGACAGGGAGCCCAGCTCAGCAAAAGACTGGGGTAGCAACCACAGCAGGTTGGGGTGAATGTCTTAGGTGGAAATGCCCTTGCACAGTTGCAAAATACAAACACACAGTAACTTCAAATCCACCCCAACATGACACATCACCTTAATACCCCTTCCAGATACATTTCCTTACCTGCATTTGCAGCCAACCTTTATAGCCACAGGACTATATTGTTAGGGAATTCATACTGGAGTTCACCATCTAGGTGACTCCAGTGGACTGGATCTCCCTCCGCTGTTGATCTCCTGGGGTGTGGTTGGCTGACTACGTCTCTGGGAGTAAGACAGTTTGATCAGGAGGCAGGGTGGCCCCCAACTGGTTTATAAAAACAGGCAGCCAGGTCCAGTCATCCAAGCCCAGCCATGGGCAAGCTATATTTGTCCCACCAGCCCCAGGTCTTTCACCAAATGGGGGTCTCCTAACAGTTCCAAAGCAAGGCAAAGCAATCCAGTGTTTAGAGCCAGGTTTCCCACACACACCCAGGACAATAATGTCATCAAAACTCTGAAGCAAGCTATCAAATGAAAATCCATAGAAACCATCAGCATTACCCACATCAGGCTGATCAAGAAGAATCCCAACCGCACACCTGACTCTTATTGAAACACAGCAAACAAGCACAATGACAGTAACTCCCCTGCAAAGCTAAACGGGGGCAACAAACAACTCCCTCTCTGCCTCCAGTATGCTATATTAGAAGCAGCATTGCCCAAAACCATTGGTAAATGCCCTACAGAATTCACAGAATGAATCCCAAAAAGTAGCCCAGGACCACAATCTTCCAGAAAGAGAGCACAACCCAATTCCCTAACTCAATGAGGGAGAACCATCTTGCCAGCCATGTGCAGAGACATGAGGGACATGCAAGTGACAATGGAAAAATCACCATTATCCATAGAACCCCTAAAAATTATTAAGCATCCACTACCCCTCACATTGCATGGAGCACATGTAGGTCAAAAAGACACCCCTGCACTGATAAATCGACATGCACACACACACACACACACACATAAAATGTATTTGAATCAGCCCACAGGAAAAAGTACTCCCCCTGCCATAGTGAGGAAAGGGGGGACCAAAATACTTACAAAATAATGCTAAAACAACTTAAACTCACTAACAAGTGTAGCCACCACCTTCCACTATCCCAATAGAAAGTTTCACGTACAGTGAAGATATAAAGTGTATCCCTGAAAAGACGGCACAGGAATTTTCTGAAAATTGTCTAATGATGTATTTTTTTCAAACTAACCTAAAACCCACAGCTCTTATTCATCAGGTCTGGAAGCAAACCGTATGTGCATCATCATGACAGTGGCACACCAAACCCTTGAACGGAAGCTCCCAAAAGAGCATCAACAAGGCCAACCACTCAAGAACACAGACTGCAAGTTTACTTTATGGACATTTTTTGATAAAAGACTCTTAGTGTACTGACCAAAATACCCCTGGGTATCTAGAAGAAAAACATCTCCAATGAAGACTATCACAAGATCTATGAATGTTTCTCAAGTTATGTATCTTTATATTATTTTACGGTCTCTGTTTAGCACAGGTGCTCTTGTGCCCCTCCAGAGACCACCTTGACGGAATTTTGTGGGCATTGTGGTGATCTTGCCTACACCCAGCTTGCCCCAGGATTGTGGGCCTCATCATCCTGGTGACCATACACACCCCAACCCTGGTCATCCCTACAGAAGATCTGTCTGAACGTCCCAATATCCGCTATAGAATAAAACAACTCTGTTGCATCAGGCTCCAAAAAAAAACTGCTGAATATTTTGGCTGGGCTCAGTACAAAACATTCTGGAAGAATTTAGATTGATTTTAGAATTTTCTGAAACTCAAATAAACATACAAGGGTCCATACTCTTCTTAAGTTTGCAAAATAAGGTGAATGCCCACTGGTTACAGATAGCAAGGTGGGAAATGCTGAAGAGGATCATCAAAAACACTTAGGTTGGCCTAAACACTATCAAGAAAGGACAAAGAGCTATCCACCTAAAGGTGATGCAACAGCTGTATGTGCTGGACTTGATGACTGCACTAGAGGGTGGGGTGTGTGCCTAGACTGGTGATTACTGTTGTATATTGATTCCTGTAAATAATCTAAAAAATGGAACTCTCACTCTTACCATCCAAACACTGCATCACCTATAAGATAACATGAAGAAAGAGGGAGGTGCCCCTGAGCAGGACAGGTTTCAAAGTATTTTTTCGTGGCACCCCTTAAGGGTGTTCCAAATGTTCACGCCATTGCTTCCAGTTATCATTTTCGAACTACCGTTGTTTGGTTTCTTACAAATGGAGATATCCTGCTGTAAAAACTCAGTCCTCAAATTAGGTAGCATGCAAAGAGCTACAGAAAGGATAACATACACCAAAGAAACACACACAGACTCCAATATTATGACTGTAGATATATGAGAAAATGGATGTCGTTGAAATTTCAACTTAAGAGGGGAATGTCAATATCATTGAAGGTGATGTCAATGTACGCCATGATGTATACATGCATAACAATGTCAATGCCAGTAAATTCAATGCCAATGCCACTGATAGGCAGTTACACCACAAACAGGTCTTAGTAGATTGGTCTCAATAAAACACATTTGGCCAAAGAGGCACCTTCCCAAAATACCACAAAGTCAGATTCCCTATGTAGTTAGGAACACTCATCCAATCAGAATACAGCACACACATCACATACAGTGATCAGCGACTCCCCATGCCGGATGTCTAGAAAAGTACTCACTTCCCACACAGGCTCCCCCACGAGATCCAAAGCCACCTTTGGCCCCCTTATCAGATGGTTGCATTTATGGTTCATGACTAGGACCAGATCTACATGCTTTACAAAAATGTGTAATCATATTATTGTACCTCAAATGTGTACATATTAATGGCTAAAACATCTCTTCCACAAGACTGTCTTCAGGCACGACTCTGTTGATGCTATCCCAGCCACTAGTTCCTGTTTTGCAAAATGCCTAATGTCTCTTCATTTTTTCAAGTTAAATTTATATCCAAGCAACATGAGCCAATATTACCATGGTTACAGGAGCAGGTCCAAACACTTTAGCACTGGTTAACAGTGTTAAAGAGCACTGAGTCTTAATGCCAGCGAAAGCGAGGTCGGAAATGTGGAGGAGGAATGCAAAATGGTGGTGGTAAGAGCACCCTAAGACTGTCAGGTCTAACATTGGCCAACAGAGCTTGGACCAACACCCCCCCCCCACACCAAGATCCTCTGGATAATCATCGACAGCCAACTCAACATTATCGCCCACGTCAATGCTGGTACCACCTCATACTTCCATACCCTGAAGATGCTGAGGAAGATTTTTGAATGGCTCTCGAAAATTTGCTGACCTGAGCGTCGGAGTGGACGCTGCTTGTTAAAGACTCCTGTTACTCGCCCTCCAGGACCACTGGTAACAACGCTGCCTTGCCGCTGTTGACCCTGCCTTTTGGTCCCCCCGCCGCCGCGAGTACAACCAAGCGGCCGCCGAGCGGGGGACTACATTTCCCAGCTGTCAGTGCGCAGGACACGCCAGGGACGCGCCAGGAGGCGCTTAAAAAGAACGTCACCACCCGCGTCGCGGGAGCGCCCGGGGCTAAGCCCAGGCAAAGGGCGGGCCCTCTGTGGCACTCAGGGGTCAGAAGGAGACGGGACGGGCCACCCCCCTTTCAGGGCCAGCGCTGTGGGTCTTTGTACAAGGTGAAAGTGTCTTTTTGGTTTTCATCACGGCGTAGGAGGCCTGTATTAGCTGTTAAGCTGCTCCTATTAAAGAGCCTACTACCCTATTTCATCTTCCGGCTATTCCTTACAAGATGACTAAAGTAAGAAAGACCCCTGTGGCCACAAGATCGTCGACCAGGAATAAAACTGTTCCATCTACACCTTTACCGACGCTTACAGCTATTGATTTAATGCAACAAAAGACTATAGGTGTAGTTGCAGATGCCATTCAAAACACGGAGAGGCGTCTCTCATTGACTCCGAATATGTGTTTTCCTAACCTTTCTTGCATACTACCGCTAATAATAACACCGTGGATTCCTCCATTAACTTAGAGGAATCTCTTTTGATGCAATCTTTTACAGGGCTACCCAGTGGCCAAAAAAATAGCAGGAAAAATGCACAATTAGCCTCACCTATACCAGCAATCAGCATTGAAGGAAGCCCTCTGTTTACTTCCAATTCTGGGGTTAATATGTGCTTGTCCCATCCAGGAACCATCTCACCAAATTCCCCAGGGGACGTTTTTGCTGAAAGTTTGCCTCTTGTAAATACAACAGCAGTAGATAAACCACTATCCCCAAATAAGACGCTATGGGAAAAAAACTAAAACTAAATCTATAGTGAGGAAAATATACAGACCATAAGGTCTCCATAAGCCTTCAGCAAAGACGTATCGTTAAATTTTAGACTGGCTAAACCACTTTCCGGAACACCTAATCTTACTACCACATCGTGTATCCAGAGCGTAATATTGCCCAACGAAACACAGCCAGAGCACACTAAAATTTACATAGATCAGACAAGTCAGACTGAAAAGGCAAGTTTACCAGATAAAATATATCTGACAGAATTGGAACAACTAGTTAAATCTATCTTGCAACCTTTAAGCGATAAAATTATCAGCGTAGAGCAAACCTTAGCGAAGCTTGAAAAATCCCCAAAAAAGGACACCTCAAACATATTAAAGATTCTTACCGCACCCAAACCGAAGGATAGCTCTTTACCACCCAAAGGTAACCATAAGCAACCTAATATCACGAAGACACGTGTCAAGAATAACACTCAAAGTGATAGCTCTATTTTGACACCTACTTCTTCTTTGGGCGTCACAGCTCTTAACACTCCAATTTTGCCTATATGTGCAAATACTGACATAGCAGTAGCACCGACCCTGCCCACCATCTCTGAGGGTTCTTCAACTGGCAGTGAAGAGAGTGATTGGGCTGCGGAAGGATTACACCCTGACCCACTCAATGACCAGGCCGAGCCTGAAAGGCTAACACCAATACAAAGTGCAGCCTTAAACACACTACCAGTACAAACACATAAGCTGACACATTCAAAAAGAGTTATTCACATTAATCTCCCTCCAGAATCCCACTTATACACCATAGTAATGATTGGTGTACCGCAACTAGAAGCGGGTAAGATAGAGAGTTATGGGGACTTGAAAAATAAAGTAAGTCATTGGTTAACCGCTCACAGACCGATCCCTCCCCACATTAGTGGCAAAATAACAAATGTCAGGAGGGTCGACTGGGTGGGCCACAGATTTAAATCCACTGAGAGTGACTGTATTGTAGTCAACTTTAAGGACAGTCGTGTGGCAAGGTACATAACTGGCTGGAAGGACGGCTCGATAAGTAGCTTGATCCGTACTATGGATCTAAGTTATTTCTACCCTTCAAATGACCACAGTTCAAATAAAGCGCACTCATACTCCACCACAGACCAGGAGAAAACTCAAGATAACTTCAATTTTTATTACAATGGAGTAATCCCAAGAAATCATGGTCACTATACTGCAGATGAACCAAGACAGTATAGGAGAGATATACCCTGGGAGTCTAGACAGGTCAGCCAGCCAGGAACCTATCAAGAGAGATGGGAGGCCCCACATGGGTCGAATCACCATCGCGACCATTCTCAATTAACATACCCAAGCACCTACTATAATGTACCCATCTCAAATAGGTTTGACGCCTTCTATGATCAGAGTGGCTTGGAAGGGGTCGACTGACTTCATGCTGTCCCAGTTATACCAATGTCTACTGATCTTATACAAAATAAACATGCACAGGGGGATTTTAGGGTCGCACATACACAAGTTACAACCGTTCCCTCCCTGATGGCCAAATCAGATAACATCAGCCAGATAGACCTATATGTAGATTACATAAAGGATAGCGCTATACCATATGAGGACCACAGCATATTGCTTGATCCGCCCTAGGTACTCAATCTTCCTCCAATCCACAAAGAACTATACCCATCTAGTACAGGAACACCGGGAGTCATACACGCAGAACAACTCAACCCGTTACCAGACCCTATTATTAGAGAAGATGTCCTTGGAATAGCGTCTAGTGACTGTAATGTGAGCTTAGTCTCCTGGAATATAGCAGGTTTGGCTGACAAAATATGTGATTCCGCTTGGTTAGCATTTGTTAAGAAACATGCAGTTATATGCCTCCAAGAGACATGGATGGAAGAGAATAATGCCTTCATTGAGGGTAATCAAAGTTTTGTTATACCTGCAGCTCCCTCAACTAGTGGAAGAGCAAAGGGGGCCTGGCTATTTTCATTAATCTGGGACTCTGTTGTAAAATAAGTAATTGTTACCACGCAAATCAGAATATTCAAATGCTCGAACTGAAGAGAGGCAAATATGCCTTGACCTTAATTGATTTCTATAATGCTACTAACAGTAAAGGTGAATGTAACATTTTGACTTTGAATGAGTTGCTGAGAAAGGGGGCAAGTACATTGTCACGAATGGTAATGATCGTAGGTGATTTCAACGTACACCCATGCGGTAACCCAGGTGTTACCCCTTTGGGATCTCTTGGGTGTAAAGCATGGAAGGATTTCATTTTGTCCACTCCAGGCGGGGAGCTAACCTTAACGATATGGTGAATGAAAATAATTTGATTGTAGCCATGTCCATGGTTCCCGAGTCCAAGGTTTTTGATGTCTCCACATTCAAAGGTTTAGGCCAGGGGTCTTTTATAGATCACATATTACTATCTGCAGATCTTGTCAACTGGGTCTCAAGATTTACCATTCAAACGTACATCTATAGTGATCATAACCCCTTAACCATCAGTCTGGGAGGGGGACTATTTGAACAGCGAATGATCCGTGAAGACCGGGGAATGTTAAGTTGTATTAATGGCAAACGCCGACTGAAATGGTCAATGTATTGTAAAGAAGGTTGCCAGCAAGGGATTTATTTGGCGCTTAGAATTCAACAGTGTAGTACAGTCTATATTAATTAGACTTGGCAGCTGAATGAAACAGCAACTGTTCAACTTGTTATGAACCTGTTAACCCAAATCTATGGTAACTACCACACTAGCCCCATAGAACTGCAATGCTCAGAACAGATTCTGTGAAAATCTTGTGGTTTCAAACAGTAAATGAAATATTGAACACAAGAATGAAGGTGAAGCAACACGAGAAAAGTTTGTTCTTAGAAAAAATTATTATTATTTATATTCATCCAGAAATAAATCATCAAAGAAAATCAAGGGTACACAGTTATTGACAAATGCATATATTTCTTATGTAAATGGAGCTGATGAAACAATCCATAAATACAGAAGAAAACAATCCAGTCTAGGAAGAATTAAATAAAATTGACTTCTTTAAAAGATGATGAATAGAAAGCCAAAGGTTGGAGAGGAGACTTGGATTGAATTGTCGACGTTTCGGTCTCAGTGGTGTAATCCAGAGACCATCATCAGGACAGGGAGATAATGCAATAAGGATGACCCCTATGGAAAACATATTTAATAAAATTAACAATTAAACCTAAAACGTGTTGCAAGCATGTAAAGATAGTATAGACATTTATTTACATTATTCACATTATGAAAATTCAGTGGATTGCACATTATTCATAGAACTCAAGTCTAACCAAATGGTCAGTGTGGAGACCAGACAGTAAACTGATTAGATATGCTTGGAAAATAGGGAGCAAAAACACTTACTTATACAGTGCATGAGACCAAGCTATTGGTGAACTCACATAGAATTTAAAAGTTCATTGCCTATAAAGGATGAAAAAAGAGCCACGAGTAAACTCACAGATAACCACGTGTGTTGTTACAGGTATCCATGTTAGTGAGGAGACCTATTTACCTTAGGGAAGCTTCAAGTCTGCCCTTTGATTATATCCAAAAGTCCAGGTCAGCAAAAGATTCTTTATGTTGAAGAAACCTGTGGCGTGAGTCTCAGGATCCAAGATAGCTGTAGAGAGTGTAACATCAGACATCTAATTGCGATCAAGTATGATTAAAGAATATATAACATGTGCAAAATTTAAACACCTAGCATAGTCCATATGGGTGATTTGGCTAGGCGCTGTCGCTGCTTACAACTGAGAGGCGATGTTTCAAATGTGTTCTCAGATTGTATAAGTTGCTGAAGTCGGTTTAAAACAAGGAGTGTATTTGGGCATCAGAGGTCTGTATTTTCGTGATAGTGGTTAATCTTGTGACATAAACAGACACGGATTTGAACGCGGCTATCTATTTAAGTATAAATAACCCCTCGTGTCCAAATAGTGTGGCAGAGTGAGGAGTTAATGAAGCGTTTAAAGCACTAAGGCACATGAAGTTGACATCGATTTGTCGTTATACAACGCGCTCGGGGTCAATAAATCATGTAGGCGTCTCGTTTGCGGGATATTCGAGCGTTGTGCTCCAAGCGGCTGACCAGCATTTGGTGTTCAGGGTGTAGGAATAGCAAGTTACAGCGTAAAGCTAGAGGTGACTACACGGCGTTTGCGTTTAGGATTTTTAAGATAACAAATCGCGTCGCTGTGTCTGAAAGGTCACAGCGGTGTCTATTAAAGTTGAAGATGTATGGATTACAAGTGATAGTGTTATTTTAAAGGCGGCTAAACAGCACTGGCGTTTAGGATATTAAGAATTGCATCGCTGGGTCTGAAGGGTCACAGCGGTATCTATCAAAATTAAAACGGCAAAGTCTGAACGCTCTGGATCGGGGAAAGTTACTTACTTCGAAGGCGAGTAATTCACACGAAGCATCAACTCTGTATCCAGTGAGGAGTGAGCAGAGAAATGAGGCTAGGACGGCCAATATATAGCGCTGTTAGATTGGACGGCTAGGTCACATGATATGTGACCCCCAGACATCTCGGAGTCATAACCGAAATGGCTGCCATCTTGTAATGGCTATTGAGTTACATAGTGTGACCACAACCCGATACATATGAAGGTGTGGTGTAGGAAAATGTTAAAAAGACCGTATGGGCTATTATTTAAAAAAAAAATTTAGGTGGTTTGTTAACTAAGCGGTTAAGTGAGCAATCTATACAGCCATTGATCAGATCGTTTAGCGGAGGGTGTAGATAAATTAAATAACACTACACTTGCTGCTGTCGCATAATTTTGCGCGCACATTCTTGAATGATTGGTAGAATAACAAATTCATAAAAATTTCAACAAACAAGTGCTTGGTTTTTTAAAAAAAACAAACAAACATATGTGCAGTGATATCTGGTTTCAAAGTTCAAATTACATTGTTGTGACATAGCACAAGTTAAACCATGGAATACATAGAGACCCAAGGGTACAGATAATGAAATATCGATCATTGATCTTTATAGAGGTCTGTCGCATGACATGCGTTCACATTCTTTGTGGAGTCTGATCTTGACAAATAGAGATCTATCAAGTTAGGCAGGCTAGCGTGTGCCATTCGGTAGATGAATTTAAACCGTTTCTTACACTATTTGCAAGCTCTATCCACTTGTTTTCTTTTAAGGTCAACAATCTGTCAACATTAGTTTGCCTTATAGTGGGTTTGACTACTTCTATGACCCACCATTTGATGTCTTTCTCACTATGTTTAAGTTGAACAAAGTGTTCGACTAAGGGTGCATTCTCAGTTTTGCACCTGATTCTGGATTGATGTTGTAGGACCCTTTGTTTTATCATTTGTGTGGTTTTTCCAATGTATATCATGCCACAAGGGCACTCTATACAGTAGACCACGTTTTTTGTGCGGCAGTTGGAGAAATTATTTATTTGGAATGTCTTGCCATTCAAAATAAATGTTTTAATGTTGTCAGTTGTGCCGCAGGCAATACATTTGTTGCATTTATAGTGACCAGTCAAGGGGGCCAGTTGTCTCATGTTTTCAACCAGATGTTGGTTATCGTATTCATATGCGTGCACCAATCTGTCACGTAGGTTACGACCACGTTTGAATGAAAATAAAGGTTTCTCAGTAAGTTCTGGTAACTCTGTTATCAGTGGCCAATGTTTTAATATGACTTTTTTGAGTTGATTGCTGAGAGTACCGAAGGTCGTGACACAAACTAGAGGGTTGTTGTCATTTCGTGTGCGGTTGGTAAGTAGTGCATCACGTTGTTGTACCACGCTCTTTTTAGCGATTGTTTAAGGAGTTTGTTAGGATAACCCCTCGCTAGGAGTTTGCTTTTCAAAATCTTGGCTTCCTGAAAGTAATCTGTTTTTTTAGTACAATTTCTTCTTAAGCGAAGAAATTGTCCAAACGGTAGACCGTCTCTCAAGGCCTTGGGATGGTGACTATTGTACTTGAGGAGGGTGTTCCTGGACGTGGGCTTAGTATAAAGTGTGGTAAACAGCATGTTATCATTACCCACTTTAACAGAAATGTCCAGGAAGTTCATCTGAGAGTTGTTACTTTCCAGAGTAAATGAGAGGTTGGGATTTCTCTCATTGAGCCAGGTATGAAAGCTAGACAGAAGGTCTTTACTACCTCTCCAAATCAAGAAGACATCGTCTATATACCGAAGCCAACAAGAGATGCTGGCCAGGTAACGGTTCAACGAGTGATAGATGAATTTCTTCTCAAAATGAGCGACGTAGATGTTGGCAATGTCTGTATAAGTAAGTGTTTTTGCTCCCTATTTTCCAAGCATATCTAATCAGTTTACTGTCTGGTCACCACACTGACCATTTGGTTAGACTTGAGTTCTATGAATAATGTTCAATCCACTGAATTTTCATAATGTGAATAATGTAAATATATGTCTATACTATCTTCACATGCTTGCAACACGTTTTAGGTTTAATTGTTAATTTTATTAAATATGTTTTCCATAGGGGTCATCCTTATTGCATTATCTCCCTGTCCTGATGATGGTCTCTGGATTACACCACTGAGACCGAAACGTCGACAATTCAATCCAAGTCTCCTCTCCAACCTTTGGCTTTCTATTCATCATCTTTTAAAGAAGTCAATTTTATTTAATTCTTCCTAGACTGGATTGTTTTCTTCTGTATTTATGGATTGTTTCATCAGCTCCATTTACATAAGAAATATAGGCATTTGTCAATAACTGTATACCCTTGATTTTCTTTGATGATTTATTTCTGGATGAATATAAATAATAATAATTTTTTCTAAGAACAAACTTTTCTCGTGTTGCTTCACCTTCATTCTTGTGTTCAATATTTCATTTACTGTTTGAAACCACAAGATTTTCACAGAATCTGTTCTGAGCATTGCAGTTCTATGGGGCTAGTGTGGTAGTTACCATAGATTTGGGTTAACAGGTTCATAACAAGTTGAACAGTTGCTGTTTCATTCAGCTGCCAAGTCTAATTAATATAGACTCTACTACATTGTTGAATTCTAAGCGCCAAATAAATCCCTTGCTGGCAACCTTCTTTACAATACTTTGACTGCCCAAGCCCGCAAGGGTATATTGGGTTACCCACCGCTATTACTAGTGAAATGGTCAATGGTAAATCAAGAGAACCTGTACACTAAAATAAATAAGCTATGTGGTGAGGATCTTGCGGCCTGCATGTCACTATCTACATCCCCAGAGCAAACCTTGGCTGTTTTTGAGGCCATGGTATCATTAGTAGGCTCCTTATTAACAGCTCCAGCGAGGGGTCAAACCAGAAATAACCCCAAATGGTTTGACCATACTTGTTCCAAGGCAAGCAGAGACTTGAGAAAGGCGCTAAGAACCAAACCCAGATACCAAGGCCAAATTAAAAACCTGCGACGGACTTATAAGAAATCACTAGCCATACGGAAAAAAGAAATTAAGGCTAGTACTCTGGAGTCTTTACTTGACCCATCAGTTCTGGGTAATAGCAGTAAATTCTGGCAAATCATCAATAAACCTTTGTTTGACAATCCCAGCGACACAGCACTTGGCACTAACATCTCAGAGGAGGACTGGGTTACTCACTTTAGTGCAATCTTTAAGAGTAACGAGCAACAGGCAGAGAATTCTTTTTTAATTCCTACGGAGAACTCTCTGTGCTTCTCTGTTAACGAAATAGAAAGTGGTATCCAAGGATTAACTAGTAATAAGGCGCCAGGCCCGGATGGCCTGCCTCCGGACCTTTTTAAATCTTGTATCTTATTTTGGGCCCCTGTCCTTACTGCTGTAGTAAACGCAGCTGCAATATCGGGGTGCCCAAGGTCATGGGGGTTATCGACCATAGTGCCTGTGTTTAAAAAGGTTGATCGCAGCAGCCCGCTATGCTACAGGCCCATATCCTTAATCAACTCTGTAGCTAAAGTGGTAGGTGGTATAATCTTGAATAGGTTAACCACATGGGCAAATGAAAATAATGTTATATCCCCGATACAATACGGCTTCAGACCTGGTCACTCGACAGTTACCCAGTGTCTGAACCTGTATTTGATCCTAGGTAAATATACCCTGGCCAAGCAGGGAACCGTCCACATGGCCTTTATGGACTTATCGTCCGCATTTGATTGTGTGGACAGAGGCAAATTATGGGACACCCTGCTAAAGATGGGCGTAGAGAACTTAATTAATTTTCTGGCTCACCTGCACTCCGATACAAGAGCCAATGTTCGATATACTCAAGACTTGAAAGTGACGGGGGATTTCAGAATAAGTTGGGGTGTTCGCCAGTGGTGCATCTTGGCTCCATTCCTCTTCAACTTGTATATTAACGAGTTGGAGGAGCATCTGCTAAAAACAGGAGCCGATTACCCCTATGTAGGCCGAAAAGGTGTCCCTGTTCTGCTCTACGCGGACGATGCTGTCCTTATTTCTAGTACAGCAATCGGCCTCCAGACACTTTTAAATTCTTTCTTTGATTTTATGGAGTCCCGAGGCCTAAGTATTAATAACTCTAAGTCCTATGTTATGAAGACAGGCCTAGGATCACGAAAACCTAACAATTTTTGTATAAATTGGGAAAAAATTCCAACCACCAATACCTTTTCATACATTGGGGTCCTTTTTGATCATAAATTATCCTGGGGCCCTGCTGTTCTCAAGAAGAAGGGCGAGGTAACACGTGTTAATGCGGTCATACTTGGCTTCGCGAGAAAAATTGGCAACAGCCCGGTGGCCGCTTTACTTAAACTATATCAGGCAAAAAGTGTTGCCGTCGCCTGTTATGGAAGTGAGCTCTGGGGCTACAGTAAGTTGAGGGATTTGGAGGTTACAGAAAATAACTTCCTGAAGAAAATACTGAGGCTGCCAAGGGGAACCAGTAATTTCTCAGTACATGAGGAGTTGGGTGTACCCTATCTAAGTGATAGACTAGCAGCTAATCCCGTGTTGTGTTGGTTGAATTGCTGGCTTAACAACGATATACCTCTCACCCATGAAATATTAAAAGAAGCCTTAACATTGGATGGCAGGTTTAAGGTCCCGTGGCTGAAGTATATTTATGATCACCTTATTGAAATAGGACGGCCTGATTTGTTTTTAACCCCAAACCTTATTACTAAATCAGATGTCATTTTTGTGAAAAATGCATTCATGACAACCAGGTACACTGCCCGGGAGGAGGTTGAGTTGCAGAAGGACAGTGTTAGGAAACATGTTTTACTTAAAACCTGTCTACAAATGGAACCATATTTATCATGTCTATGACTGGCTATGAACGTTACCTACTAACAAGGTTCCGTTTTGATCTGTTTCATCTCTTACTGGCGGTACCAAGGGGGGCCCATCGGGGTGAGGTGTTGCCAGCTTGCGGCTGCGACGGAAAGTCTCCGCAAGATCTGGCACACTTTTTATTTATCTGCCTTTATTACATAATACCTCGGAGGCTATATTTAAAACCTTGCCTCAAAAAAATGAATTTTGCACATATAAAACCAGCACTTTATTACCTTCAACTTTTGAAATCCGATTGCACTTTATTTGTTTGTAGTTTTCTGAAACTAGCAATTACCTTCAGGAAAAGTATGGAGGGATAATTATGCTGCTAATGCCGTTAGGTATTTTTAACCTTTTTATTGTACTGTAACTATTTATATATTTTTAAAAAGGGTTTATTCTGCCTGCTGTTTCTGTCTTTCATATTGTCTAAAGAAATATTTGTCTCATAAATGTAATAGCTGGATTGTTTTTAACTGTATGTTTATGAATTGTGCTTTTATGATTGTAAGGTTTACAATCGAATAAAGATATTTGAATTGAATTGAATTGAATTGAATGGCTCTCAGTCAATACCCAGAAAAACCATCACACACTCCGTGGTGAAAAGCAAGCTGAACTATGGGAACACACTCTTTGCCAGGATAAATATAAAATTCACCAGAAGGCTACAGATCATTCAGAACTCAGTGGTCAGAATCAGTCTTATCCTCTCACACCACACTCACATCACACTACAACGGAAGGAGCTCAACTGGCCCCCATTGACAAACAAGTACAGTTCAAACTCCTCAACTACACTTTCAAGCACTACATAACACTGGCCCAGCATACCTCATCTGCTTTCACAAACCTTCTGGAAATCTCTGCTAGTCCAGACTCTACTTGCACAAACTCACACATAAGGAAAACCACATCTGGCTGTCGAGCCTTCTATGCATCACTCCTAAGGCATGGATTAACCACCTGTACACACAGTATCCTCCTCCTTTCTTCCTCCATTTTGCAGGAAAATGAAGTCCTGGCTTTCTGAGCAGTCCCACTAGGCCCTATGTGTGCCTAGACTCACACATACTCAGCTCCGGGATACCCATACAGGTGATAGTGTGCTCTACAATTATGCATAATATAATATATCATAATCTCTAAACTGCTAAGGAAGACAGCAATAATGTGAGGAATTACAGAAGAAACTTAGCAGAAGAGCCTATACCTCAAGAAGTTACTCTAAAATGCATGTTAAAGGGCATGATTCACTCCTCCTACAACTTTACTACAATTCAGTCAAAAGAAAAAATTGGAAGGCATGGTATGTGTTACCACTTTTTTCCAGGAGCTAATCAGTTTGAGAAAAAAAAATTGTCCAAATTGGCATATCCTCTCTACATCAAATGCTCCAACTCCATGCTCCATGTTTACACTGAGAAAAAGATGTAACATATGAGACCACGTAGTTAAGTTTTACACAGCAAAATCAGATAAAATAGACAGTCAGGTACCTTTGACGCTTAAAGCCCATTTAAGGACATCATAATACAGTGAGTGTTACTGCTGTGCCCAAACAGTTGAAAGAATCACATTTGAACATTAAGGCAAGAAAACTGTACAAAAAACATCCTCGAAATGCAAATCGAAGAACGTTGTGTATCGTATTACTTGTCCATGTAACAAGCTGTACTTTGGAAAAACAAAGACAAGAGGTCCCTAATAGCATTTGCCAGCAAGTTACACATCCGATGCAATGTCTTACAGCCTCTCTGGTAATCATTTTTTTTAAAGACTTTGGACATACCGACAATGATTCTAAAATGGTCAGTGATTGATTTTATTCAGGGAGAACACAAAAGAGGAGATATGAAAAGATTACTTCTAAGAAAGGAGGTGATGATGATTTTGAAATATGATGCTATCCACTCTAGTCTGAATGAACTATCTGAAATTCAAAAGATATAAATATTTAGTTGGTTATTCAATCCCCTCCATGCCTGTATAACGTCCTGCCCTCCATAAACAAATATCATTTAAGCACTGCATCCCAACAGTCACACCAAGAACAATTTAACCTATAACCTCCATTTATGCCAACAAGAGGTCACACCTATTCATAAATCGTACTGAATAACATGATAAAGATGGTACACAGACAAAATATCGATTTTTAAATATCGATATACAAAAATATCGAAGTTTAAATATCGATATACAAAAATATCGAAGGTAAGTAATATCAACAGTTTTAATATCGATATTAGTATGATATCAGTAATATCGAAGTTGTAAATATCGATGTCAATAATATCGAAATTAATAACTTCGATGTTACTAATATCAATTTTTAAATAAATTTAGTGTATATTATATTGTATTTATTATGTTTTATTATTTATTTTTAATGTAATCTAATTAAATATTGTCTTTTACTACTGTAGCGGGTTGTGGGTTTATAGGGGAATAGGGTGGGAAGTAATTTAATTATGTTAAATGAATTATTAATAAGTAGGAATTATTAATTAAGTAATTGAGAAATAATTTTTAATTATTTTTAATTAATTGATTATTTGATAAATATATTCTGTAGCAGGTTATGGGTTTATAGGGGAATAGGGTGGGAAGTAATTTAATAATAATTAATTAATTGATATATGTTTGTACATATTTTAATTAATAATTAATTGGTAATTAATTTCTATTAATTAGTTAATTAATTAATATAATTTTGTACATATTTATAATTATTAATTAGTTGGTAATTAATTAATATTAACTATTTAATTACATTAATTATAGTATTTTTTTTTATATATAAGTTTTTGTTATTCTTAATTAATTAATTTGGAAAAATAATAATAATTATTAAATTAAATTAATTACAGCTAATGTGCTAATATATTTACTTTATTGTTATTGTTAATTAATAATTAATTGGTAATTAAATAATATTAATTACTTTTGGGTAAAGGAGTATTTTTAGGGTTCAGGGTCAGTTTTTAGTTTTTGGGTAAAGGGGTATTTTTAGTGTTCAGGGTCAGTTTTCAGTTTTTGGGTAAAGGGGTATTTTTAGGGTTCAGGGTCAGTTTTCAGTTTTTGGGTAAAGGGGTATTTTTAGGGTTCAGGGTCAGTTTTCAGTTCATGGGTAAAGGGGTATTTTTTAGGGTTCAGGGTCAGTTTTCAGTTCATGGGTAAAGGGGTATTTTTAGGGTTCAGGGTCCGTTTTCAGTTTTTGGGTAAAGGGGTATTTTTAGGGTTCAGGGTCAGTTTTCAGTTTTTGGGTAAAGGGGTATTTTTAGGGTTCAGGGTCAGTTTTCAGTTTTTGGGTAAAGGGGTATTTTTAGGGTTCAGGGTCAGTTTTCAGTTCATGGTTAAAGGGGTATTTTTAGGGTTCAGGGTCAGTTTTCAGTTTTTGGGTAAAGGGGTATTTTTAGGGTTCAGGGTCAGTTTTGGGTTTTTGGGGTACAGGGATATTTTTAGGGTTCAGGGTCAGTTTTGGGTTTTTGGGGTACAGGTGTACAGGGCAAAAACAAAAAAATATTACATTAAATCAATTAAATAACATTAAATAAAAAAATTACATTAAATTAAGTGTTTTATTTATTTTAAATGTATATGTATTACTTTTAATTTGTTTTAATATTTTTATTTAATGTTTGTAAAATTATATGTATTTTAAAATTATTTTTACATTATTATTAATACATTTAAAAAAACAATATTTTTAATTCCGATATTTTTGTACTACGATATTTTTTTTCGATATTTTTGTACTTACCTTTATGAAGATAGGATTCCGATATTTTTGATGTCGATATTTTTGTTCCGATATTTTTGTAGTTCGATATTCTGTCTGTCGATATTATGTCAGACATTCGATAAAGATGGAGACCAGGACACTTTTCTTAATTTTCAGAATCTTTTTTTAAAATGATGGTGATGTTCTCACCTTCCTTGAAAATCGAGGGAAATGGATCGATAACTCACTATAAAACTAATTTACCCTAAAGAAGCTGGGCGGCAATTAAATCCCTCTTGTCTGTTTCCTGATCTTCAACAAAAATCATCACTCCCTCAGGACTAGAAATGATGAAGAACACATTAGACTGATATGCCTTTAACTCCAATACCTATTAAAATACACTACCTAGAGTTACAAGGGATGTGAGTAGTGATCTCTGGCCTATGATGCGGGAAGTGCACAGTCCTACACTTGAGAAAAAATACTATATATGCCTTTGGAACTTGTTAAAAGAATGGTTGTCTAAGCCTTCAATGTGCCAAACATGTGAAGCGGTGATAAGGTGCAACTTCACCAATGTGTACTGGAGCAGCATTTTTGGCTCCCCCATTGACAGTTGAACTTTGAATCTCTTGTCCTTTGAGATAATATGAGTTTCTAATGAGGAATCATCAACCATTACTGGTTAGGCTGGCCTATATGTGAATTTATAAATGGTATTCTAATGGAATACTACACTGCTTCTTTAACATTTTTGCATCCAAGTATTAAATTGTAAGGACCTTTCCAGAAACATGAGGTGAGTGCACCAACCCAACGATTCACAGCATGTGACTCTCAGCCTGCTTTACCAAGATGGCATGATGGCATAAACTTTTGTTTTGTGCTGCAGTCAGACAATTCTTGGGCCATGTCAATTCCACTCCACTACAAGTTTCCAAGAATACTGACACCTAAACAAGGAAGGTATGTGTCGCTAGGTTGCTCGAAGAAGCTGGAATAAGATCACAGCCGACCAGCTCGCCGCTTCCCTGAGCCAGCACCCTCCCGCCAGCTCAGCGAACCCCAGCCAGGCCACCGACAGCCTCACGAAGTGGATCAGCAGCTGCGCGGACGAACTCGCCCCACTAAGGACCCCGCCCAGCAGACCCGGCAGCAAGAAGGCCCCATGGTTCACCGACGAACTCAAGAGCTCCAAGAAGAATTGCCGAGCCCTCAAGAAAGCCTGGAGAAGGGAACCAACACCGGACAACATGACCACCCTCAAGCTTGCCACCCGGAAACACCACCAACTGATCCGCGCCACCAAGAAAACTGCCTTCAAGGACCGGCTGGACAACAACGCACACAACTGCAAGGAACTCTTCAACATCGTGAAAGAGCTCTCCAACCCCAACGCCGGAAACAACGACATCACCCCATCGCAAGACCTCTGCAACTCCCTCGCCTCCTACTTCCACAACAAGATCGCGGACATACACAACAGCTTCAGCGCTCAACCAACGCTCACCACGACCGAACCACCGCCCCCCACCACCACCATCCACGCCTGGACTCCGATCAGCACCGAAGACACCGTCCGCATGATGAACTCCATCCACTCCGGATCTCCAACCGACCCCTGACCTCACCACGTCTTCAACAAGGCCGACGCTGTCATCGCACCCCACCTGCGGGACATCATCAACACCTCCTTCGACACAGCCACCTTCCCAGAGAGCTGGAAGCACGCAGAACTCAGCGCCCTGCTAAAGAAACCTACAGCGGACCCCACCGAACTCAAGAATTACCGCCCCATCTCGCTCCTCCCGTTCCCAGCCAAAGTCATCGAGAATACCGTCAACAAACAGCTGGCCGCCTTCCTCGAGACAATTGTACCCTATAGACCCCTCACAGTCTGGCTTCCGAGCCAACCACAGCACCAACACCGCCCTCATCGCTGCCACCGATGACATCCGAGCCCTGATGGACAACGGAGAAACAGCGGCCCTCATCCTCCTAGACCTCTCCGCGGCATTCAACACTGTCTGCCACCGCACCCTAGTGCAGCGCCTCAGCAAAGTCAGAAACTAGGAGAGGGCTCTGGAATGGATCATCTCCTTCCTCGACGGAAGAACACAGAGAGTCCGCCTACCACCGTACAAGTCAGAGGCCACCGAAGTCATTTGCGGCGTCCCTCAAGGATCGTCGCTGAGCCCCACCCTCTTCAACATCTACATGAGCCCCCTCGTGGCCATCGCACGCCATCACAACCTCAACATCATCTCCTACGCTGACGACACCCAGCTGATCCTCTCCCTGACCAACGACCCCGCCGCCGCCAGAGCCAACCTTCACGAAGGGATGAAAGACGTAGCCGAGTGGATGACGGCCAGCCGCCTGAAACTGAACTCAGACAAGACGGAAGTCCTCATCCTGGGTTCCTCGCCCTCCGCCTGGGACGACTCCTGGTGGCCCCCCGCTCTGGGCACCGCACCCAAACCGACAGACCACGCACGCAACCTGGGCTTCATCGTGGACTCCTCCCTCACCATGACCAGACAAGTCAACGCCGTCTCCTCGTCATGCTTCAACATCCTGCGCATGCTACGGAAGATCTTCCGGTGGATCCCCACGAGACCAGGAAGACGGTCACCCAGGCCCACGTCACCAGCCGACTGGACTACAGCAACGCCCTCTACGCCGGAACCACCGCAAAGCTCCAGAAGAGACTCCAGCGGATCCAGAACGCCTCAGCCAGACTCATCCTTGACATCCCACGACACAGCCACATCTCCGGACATCTGAAAGACCTGCATTGGCTCCCCATCAACAAAAGAATCACCTTCCGTCTCCTCACCCACGCACACAAAGCCCTACACGATCAAGGCCCGAGCTACCTCAACAGCCGCGTCAACTTCTACACTCCCAAATGCCATCTCCGATCAGCCAGGCACGCCCTCGCCGCCGTCCCCCGCATCCGAAGAATGACAACAGGAGGAAGGTCCTTCTCCTACCTGGCCGCCAAGACCTGGAACTCCCTCCCGACCGACCTGCGCCTGACCCAAGACCACCTCTCCTTCAAGAAGAAGCTCAAGACCTGGCTCTTCGAGCAGTAGCAGCACTCCCCCCCCCCCAAGCGCCTTGAGACCCTCTGGGTAAGTAGTGCGCTCTATAAATATCTTTGATTGATTGATTGATCTTTAACTGTTGTGAAAGCGCATGCCATATGCGTCTGGGGGCTAATGTTTACATTTCCTCCCCAGATGCTAATCTTTCAGCAACATATACTGTGTACAAAAGGTGACACAACGGATGTACTCACAGGGGAAGACCTAGAGTTATTAACTTTGTTGGATAACCTGGATGATGTATATCATTGCACACAACAATTGGGAGATGTTAAACAAACAGAAGAAATGGGCATCACACAAAAAAGTGTTAAGAGTAAACTAAAAGCCAAGTCTACATTCATACCAGCGATGCCATTGAATGCGAATGATATCTTTGAGGAAGCAGTCAAGACAGATCTAATCAAATTGAGAATGACCAAGTGCAACAAAGCAAAGTCTAATTTATCAAAAGCTCAAATGTTGGCTCTAACAGGATTCTAAATACATCAGAATATTATCTATAAACCATCAGATAAAGGTGGTAACATTGTTCTCACCACTAAAGATTATTACTGCCAAGAAGCAATGAGACAGCTATCTGATACTAATTGTTATAGTTACATAGGCACACAAGATTATTGTGGCTGCATTGAAGAATATAACAACATGATTAGGCTTTCCTGTTTTCAGTTTCTATTTTTGGTAAATGTTGGTGTTTTTTCCCCCCAGTGTTTTCAATTGATTTCAATACTTTAAAATACATTTTTGCAAATCAAACTTATTGTAGTACACCATACAATTCTTCTTCAGTGGGTGTTTGGTCATGTGAGCTCACCTTTTTCTTCCCATGTACATTTTTTTCTGTGAAAAGGCCCTCTCAACATTGGTACTTAAGATGGGCACTGCCAAAACAGCTGTACACAATTTGCTATCTCTGGCCACTGACATAGGTTTTCATGCCAATACTGGTGCACTTGACGGCTGTAATTCTCTGGGCAGATTCTTCAACATTTACATTGAACTCAGCGCTTATATCCTTCTAGTTTTTGAAGTGGTCTAAAATGAAGCAACACTTTTGAAACTACAGGGAAAATTCCTTTTCTGGAAAGGATCTAGAACTTGTACAGTGTACCACAGTGAGTTTTCATTGACTTCAAATGCCATGGTTGGTGAAGGGACATTTCTATGCATCATTGCAAGCCATTTCTCATACATTGTGAAATAAAAGTTCCTGAATTGCTTTTCAACATTGCTTTGCTTAGCAAGTAGTAAGCACTCTAACATGGAACATGTTGCAGTGCCAAAGTCAATAAAGGTGTTGCCCAGCCTACTCTCAAAGAGATGTTTCACATCTACACCAATTATGCTGAACACATTTGGTGGACAAGGGTGTTTTCAGACTCTAGTTTTTGTATTATGTCCACTACAACAGTTATGTTTTCCTTCAAAAATCTAAGAATGCAGTAGAGTGTACTTTTTTCACATCACTATCAATTTGGACCCAAATATTCTCAAATTTCTTGCCTTTGGCATCATCACTGATTTTTGTAAATGGTTGCCACATGGGTAATATCACATTTACAGCCCCTTGGACTGAGAACCATCAGCTTAGTGACACTGTTGAGATGACTCTCTCTTTGATGCCACACAAACCATAAACTGAGAAATATTTGCATTTTAGTTGCCTTGCATAACAAAACAAGGCACCAGAATGCACTTAAAAGGTAAAAACATTCTTCATTAACTCTGAAGATTGTAAAAATGCTTTCAGCATACTATCTAACAAGTAACAAGGATCTCTTGCAGGGAAGCACTTCAGCGCAGGTATCAGTTTTGACAGGTCATCTCACAACTTTTTCATATACGTAGCTAAATCACTGCAACTACAAACAATATCACTCCAATCTTTTTTAAACTTGGAAATAACCTTTTTGCAGCAGCATTGCAAATGGCACTGCATTCCATGTTCCATCCTGTCATGTTTTCACCACTATATAAGATGCTTGGCGATAGCAACTTTTTTCACATACACTTGTTACTATACCTTTCATTGAATGATTTAAGCCTGGGTGTTGACAATTAACCTATTATCAATACTGTTTCACTAGGAAGTAGGGGCTGCTGTATCAAGGGTTTTTACCCAGTCTCTGTGGGTAATTGTGATGGCACATATTGGGAAAGATTCTTATGAGACCAGCCATTTTAAATATCAGTGAAAGAATCAAACGAAGCCAAAATATAAAATATGGTTTTGATATTTCCTGATTCTCTGCAGTTTATACAATAATTTAAAAAGACCTAAAACATGCTTGTAAAACCTGCATCTTTAGACCAAAGACCACAAAACTGCATAAAAAGCAAAAGGAAGAAGAAACAATATTCTAGTGACATCCCTCAACAACAAAACTCAAGCAGAATAATGTTAGCCCAGTCTTTCTTTCTGCCAGCCTGTACAACAAAGTTACATTGTATTGGCCCCATCAGGAAGACAAAAATGACGATTTCACTCTCCTTTTCTTTGAATGGGATTCAATTTTTGGTTATGCAGGTGTTTTTTCAGCGCCTATGTGTTTACACTGGCGAGGGCTACTTTCCTTTCGGCTGGGTTTTATCAGTTATTATAGGTTTAAACCTAAATCTGGACAGCCTAAACATGATACATAGATGGCATAACTGAGGCATGCTGGATGGGGAAGAATTAGCATTCCTGAAATGTCCAAAACCAAAAACACCAACTTTCTATCATCTCCTGAAAATACACAAAAAACAGTACAACCACTCTGGGGCGTCTAATTATTTCCTCAAAAGGTAATCTGACCGAGTGTTTGTAGGAAATTATAGATAATTTCGTATTTGAATTCGTAAATACATTACCATCATATATTCGGGACACTAAAGACTTTGTAGGAATAATTTCCAATACCATGTGGGAACAAGTCATGTTAAAGATTGGTTTAGATATACCAATCTTATACAACAGCATCTCTCATGTTCATGGCATTGACTCAGTAGAATACGTCCTGAAAGGGAGATCACTTAAAGTTATAGAACACAATGCCATGTTAATTGAAATGATCACTTTCTGTTTAACTAACAATATCTTTACATTACAGAAGCAACTGTACAAGACAAATACATGGCACTGCTATGGGCACCTGCTTCGCCTCCAGCTAGGCTTACCTTTTCGTGGGCTGGTGGGAGAAGCAGGTGGCCTAGTCGGATGCCAATAGGGCAGGGGTAGCAGGCATCATTGGATGGTATAGATACATAGACGATCTATTTATTCTGTGGCGTGCCCCTGGTGCACCGAAAGTGCTTAAGGCAAGCCTGTATGTGCCAGTCTGTGCCTGGACATCGCCTGGAGCCAAAACCCCTGCGGGTCGTCTCACGTATCCGACTAGCAATACGGGAGCCTGCCATTGTTATACCAGCCATGACTTGATAAGAATCAGAGACAGTCAATGTCTGCCTAAAATGCCTACCACCAACACTTGCAATATACCGATAGTGGCAGGAGGTCCTTTTACTTGCAGAACCTGTGGCTACCAGTGCATGATATCCGCTCTGCTCAGAAACAACATAATAGCAGATAACTCAGGAACTAGCTGTCCACACATCCCTGACAATCAAGAATGTGCCTCACATACCACCAACAAATATAGAGGATGGAATTGTTTTCTGGCAAATGTTATATCACTCCCCAAACAAGCTGTTATTATACGGGAAATGCTCTTTTCCTCCTTCTCCAACATCCGGTTTCTAACAGAAACCTGGACTAAACCATCCTCCAATCCGGCCATTGCACTAGCGCTACCAGACGGTTATCACATCCAAAAATTGGACAGACCATGTAGGACAGGGCAAGGGGTAGATTTCCTTTTTAAAGACCCCATTAAAGTTTCCATCCTGGATCAATTAAGCAATAACAAATTAGAAATTCTGGTGTTTAGAATTGATCTGCATGCATAACTTAGCTGGAAAGGAGCTCAGGTATACCGTCCCCCGGGACCACTCCTTAATTCCACTGCCCAACTCATGGATCTTATCTCCCTCTATATCATTGTGACTAAAATATTTTTCTTCTCTGAGATTTCAATGTACACAGAGAAAATCCTGTTAATTCTGTTGCCTCCTCATTTTTGACAGACCTGTCCATGCTTGAGCTGACCAAAATTAACAACGAAATCTCTCACGTGGCAGGGCACACACTAGATCTAATCCTTACTAATTCGCCCAACATAGTTTGTGGAACAACCTACCCTCTCACATGGTCAGACCACTCTAAGATCGAGTTCCGAATTGCCAGCCCTAAGGAACACATAGGCCCCAGGACTAACACCATTAGGAGGTACAGACAGTGGCACAAATTAACGCCCACTTCCTTCCAAGACCCTTATGTTCTGCCCCAGCACTCGGATTCCGACAGTGTGGAGGAATGTTTAACTGCTTTTAAGACAAGTCTTCAATCCACAATCAATACTCAGGCTCCCTTGAAAACATCCCCTATGGTCCCCAAATGCACCCAGACACATTGGTACACCCCGAATCTTCGGTCCAAAAAAGGTCATTGCAAAGAATTGAATCGACGTTGTACCGCACACCTGACCCACTTGATAAAGAAAGGTTTAAATCTGCTTTGTCCAAATACCGCAGTGACCAGGAAACTGCCCGAAAAGTGCATTCTGCTCTTCAACTCGAACAGGCAGATAACTTCCCCAAAGTACTATTTCAGGTTCTAAAATCATTTACTAACCACAAAGCGTGCAACACGGAAGAGGCCCCATCCCAGATCCTTTGTGATAATATTGCAGAACATCTAACATTGAAATTAGATAAAATATACAACCCGAACACTGCGGCTAACGGCTGTCGTTAAAGTCATATATCTGAACCCCCTACTACTACTCCCGGCACTTTTAAACTGGGGGAATTTCAAGCACTCCTCTTGAAAGAGACCGAATCATTATTAAAAACGGTTAAATCAGGCTCCCCTTTAGACCTGATTCCAGCCACGACCACCAGCTTGCTTGCCAAGCAACTTGCAGCGCCTATTTGCTCCATTTTAAACAGATCCTTGAAGGAAGGCAAGCTCCCCAAGGAGTGAAAAGCAGCAAAGATTCTTCCTATTAGGAAAAATCCTAAAATCCCCTAAGAAGATGTCTCCAACTACCGCCCTATTCCTTTGGTCCCCTTATTTAGTAAGTGTCTTTAGAAGCACATAAATAAGCACCTGTCAGAATTTATTGAATCCTCCAACTGCTCTGACCCCTCACAATCAGAATTCCGACCTAAACAGAGCACGGAGTCTGCATTGGTGACAGTCACAAATAACATCCGAATGCTAGCAGACAATGGTCAGGCAGTGCCTCTAATACTGCTTGACCTGTCTGCAGCATTCAACACCATCTCCCACCAGACCCTGCTTAGGAGACTCAGAGACATAGGAATCCAGGGGAATGCACTAAAATGAATGACTGATTTTCTAGCTGAGAGAACCTAGACCGTCAACCTGGGTTCCTTTAGATCCCAGACCACTTGTGTGACCAAAGGCATACCCCAGGGCTCATATTTGAGCCCTACCGTATTTAACGTATATGTCACCCCATTAGCTGATTTAATAAGGAACCAAGGATTTATTCCGATTTCCTACGCTGAGGACACCCAACTGTTTCTCTCCTTTGATAAAAATAACACTAACATCCAGACCATCTTTTCGGAAGGCATGAAAGCCATCACTGATTGGATGAGTAACAACTTCCTGAAGTTGAATGAAGGTAAAACCGAAATTATGTTATTTAGAGAAGCAGAAGCAAGATGGTTGTCCAACTGCTGGCCAGAGGAACTGGGCCCGACCCCAAAACGAGTGGTAAAGAATTTAGGTGTCCGAATTGACCAAAAACTCTCCCTAGAGGAGCATGCCACCACAACAGCTGGGGCCTGCTTCCACACACTTAGCCTCCTCCGCAGAGTTTCCCCCTTCTACCACTCTCCTCACAGAAAATCCTGATTCAAGCATTGGTCCTAAGCCGTCTGGACTACTGCAATGCTTTGTTGATTTAAGCCAAGGAATTTTCCTTGAACAAATTGCAGTTATACCAGAAAACGGCTGACCATTTAGTAACCAATGTGCCCCCCAGAACAGCCTCCCTCCCCTTACTCAAAAAGCTACACTGGCAACCTATCCACAATAGGATCAAATTCAAGATTTGCTGAATGGTCTTTAAATTCCTAAACAACTTGGGACCACGATATCTGACAGATAGGCTGGTCACATATATACCAACCAGGACCCTTCGTTATGTTGGGGGAAAGCCTTCTCCTATCTGGACCCACTGTACTGGAACCAACTGCCCACCCATCTATGGCTTTGCTACAACTATCTAGTCTTCAGAAAGCTGCTAAATACCACTCTATTTTAATGTTCTCTTCCCTTGGTAGGCTAAGGCAGACACAGCTCAGAGATACACCGGTTGTGGGATTTGGGCGCTCTATAAATGATATAAATACATTTTTTTAAAAAGGCTACCAGAATGATGCTGAAGACTATATCCGGGCCCTGAACAACAATAGGGTCAATCTTCACTTCTGTGTCGAAATCAGTGCCAGGGTGGTCAACTTCCTAGATCCTAAAATCTTTATTGCAGAAGGACAGATATGTACCACATTATACTGAAAACCGACAGCTGGGAATTCGGTATTTAAAGCAACTAGTAGCCATCCTCGCCCATTTAAACCTAGTATTCCCTATGGAGAACTACTTAGACTAAAAATACATTTTACCAGAGAAGAAGATTACGAACTAGAAGCTCAGGGCGCAATTGAGAGATTCAAAATAGAAGATATCTAGACGATGTCCTTATTCAGGCCCGAGACAGAGTAGTAAATATATCACGTAGTACTTTACTGAAAGTTATAACCAAAAAAGACACACTGGGGAATGAATTAAGACTGATTACAACATTCTCCAAGGATGCTAGTGTGTTGAGTAGTATTATACAACGTTCCTGGAGTATATTAAAAAACAGATCCTATTTTGAGGAAAACTTTACAAGATCAGCCCAAAATAACATTTACGAGAAGTCGCTCATTAAACGACTCCATAGTCCGCACTCATTTACTTTCGATTATGCTAAACCAAAGAATTAATGAAATCACAGGATTTTTCCTATGCATCCAATGTAGGCCTGTAAAGGCAGTTCCAAGGTGCTCTCATATGCAGTACCAGGTTGTAAAAAATCAAAAAAGATAAATACGTTTATGTTGTGCAATACACCGTTCTGCATTCATTGCCTGAAATGCACATGCCAATTAGTGCCATATAGGAGCTCTATCGAGGAGCTCCTTGGGTTCGGGATAACCAAAAGGCAAAAAAATCCCTGATTTAACCCAGTTATACAACCATCACCCACGGAACACCTACTAAAGAGAACAGAGCGATTACCTTACCGACACGACTTCGCATCGGACCGACGTGAGTGCTGATCAACAACAGACCGGAGCGGACTTCCACTGGCCAGCAACGGACCGGAGCGGACTTCGAGGACATTGGCGGCTTGCCGTGCCGGCTGAACAGAGGAAACGGGGCTGCGTGGGAGTTGCGAAGATGCGAGGCATCCTGGATCTGTGAACTGAGCCATTGCAGAGGGACACGGCTGAGAGCATGGGACAGAGGTGAGTGACCATACCCTCTGACCGCAACGCCCTCAAGCTGCCGGCGCCACCAGGAGACTCAGCCGCCACCAAAATGCGTGCTGCACTTGCAAGGGGCAAAATATACAAGTTGTAGCTAGGAACTGTGGCCCGGGTGGGGGCAGAGCATGGAGAGGGTAGAGAGAGCCTAATAGAGGGAAGAGAGACATCTGCTCGCAAGACCATCGCAGGAGCCAAGTTGGGAGCATAGAGTCAAATAACTCCGACGCGATTGGTAATTTAATTACATGAGATAACCCTGGAAACACAAAACGCATTAATAAACAAAGAAGAAGAATCGAGGGAGTCAGGGCCCGGCCTGTCTGACCTTAAAATGGCGGCCGCCGCTGACAACAAGGCCCTCACCGAGCAGGTTATAACAAAGGTATAACAACACACTGAAAGATGAATGAAACAGCGAGCTACATCTCATGAATAATGAAAACACCACCCAAAATAGCAGCAACAGGCAAGGGAAAGTAAAAAAGGACAACCAAGCTATGCAAAGAGAAAAGAGCTTTCAGGCATATGAAAGTGAGAAGGGCATACAGATCTCAGTTAAGCCAGATAACAGGCGGCCATCTTGAAATAACCATAAACAGACACTGGAAGAAAGACTTGAGAACACTAAAAGGACTACACAGTCTAAATAATTAGAATAAATAAAAGCAGTGCCAAAGTCAATAAAGGTGTTGCCCAGCCTACTCTCAAAGAGATGTTTCACATCTACACCAATTATGCTGAACACATTTGGTGGACAAGGGTGTTTTCAGACTCTAGTTTTTGTATTATGTCCACTACAACAGTTATGTTTTCCTTCAAAAATCTAAGAATGCAGTAGAGTGTACTTTTTTCACATCACTATCAATTTGGACCCAAATATTCTCACATTTCTTGCCTTTGGCATCATCACTGATTTTTGTAAATGGTTGCCACATGGGTAATATCGCATTTACAGCCCCTTGGACTGAGAACCATCAGCTTAGTGACACTGTTGAGATGACTCTCTCTTTGATGCCACACAAACCATAAACTGAGAAATATTTGCATTTTAGTTGCCTCGCATAACAAAACAAGGCACCAGAATGCACTTAAAAGGTAAAAACATTCTTCATTAACTCTGAAGATTGTAAAAATGCTTTCAGCATACTATCTAACAAGTAACAAGGATCTCTTGCAGGGAAGCACTTCAGCGCAGGTATCAGTTTTGACAGGTCATCTCACAACTTTTTCATATACGTAGCTAAATCACTGCAACTACAAACAATATCACTCCAATCTTTTTTAAACTTGGAAATAACCTTTTTGCAGCAGCATTGCAAATGACACTGCATTCCATGTTCCATCCTGTCATGTTTTCACCACTATATAAGATGCTTGGCGATAGCACTTTTTTCACATACACTTGTTACTATACCTTTCATTGAATGATTTAAGCCTGGGTGTTGACAATTAACCTATTATCAATACTGTTTCACTAGGAAGTAGGGGCTGCTGTATCAAGGGTTTTTACCCAGTCTCTGTGGGTAATTGTGATGGCACATATTGGGAAAGATTCTTATGAGACCAGCCATTTTAAATATCAGTGAAAGAATCAAACGAAGCCAAAATATAAAATATGGTTTTGATATTTCCTGATTCTCTGCAGTTTATACAATAATTTAAAAAGACCTAAAACATGCTTGTAAAACCTGCATCTTTAGACCAAAGACCACAAAACTGCATAAAAAGCAAAAGGAAGAAGAAACAATATTCTAGTGACATCCCTCAACAACAAAACTCAAGCAGAATAATGTTAGCCCAGTCTTTCTTTCTGCCAGCCTGTACAACAAAGTTACATTGTATTGGCCCCATCAGGAAGACAAAAATGACGATTTCACTCTCCTTTTCTTTGAATGGGATTCAATTTTTGGTTATGCAGGTGTTTTTTCAGCGCCTATGTGTTTACACTGGCGAGGGCTACTTTCCTTTCGGCTGGGTTTTATCAGTTATTATAGGTTTAAACCTAAATCTGGACAGCCTAAACATGATACATAGATAGCATAACTGAGGCATGCTGGATGGGGAAGAATTAGCATTCCTGAAATGTCCAAAACCAAAAACACCAACTTTCTATCATCTCCTGAAAATACACAAAAAACAGTACAACCACTCTGGGGCGTCTAATTATTTCCTCAAAAGGTAATCTGACCGAGTGTTTGTAGGAAATTATAGATAATTTCGTATTTGAATTCGTAAATACATTACCATCATATATTCGGGACACTAAAGACTTTTTAGGAATAATTTCCAATACCATGTGGGAACAAGTCATGTTAAAGATTGGTTTAGATATACCAATCTTATACAACAGCATCTCTCATGTTCATGGCATTGACTCAGTAGAATACGTCCTGAAAGGGAGATCACTTAAAGTTATAGAACACAATGCCATGTTAATTGAAATGATCACTTTCTGTTTAACTAACAATATCTTTACATTACAGAAGCAACTGTACAAGACAAATACATGGCACTGCTATGGGCACCTGCTTCGCCTCCAGCTAGGCTTACCTTTTTGTGGGCTGGTGGGAGAAGCAGGTGGCCTAGTCGGATGCCAATAGGGCAGGGGTAGCAGGCATCATTGGATGGTATAGATACATAGACAATCTATTTATTCTGTGGCGTGCCCCTGGTGCACCGAAGGTGCTTAAGGCAAGCCTGTATGTGCCAGTCTGTGCCTGGACATCGCCTGGAGCCAAAACCCCTGCGGGTCGTCTCACGTATCCGACTAGCAATACGGGAGCCTGCCATTGTTATACCAGCCATGACTTGATAAGAATCAGAGACAGTCAATGTCTGCCTAAAATGCCTACCACCAACACTTGCAATATACCGATAGTGGCAGGAGGTCCTTTTACTTGCAGAACCTGTGGCTACCAGTGCATGATATCCGCTCTGCTCAGAAACAACATAATAGCAGATAACTCAGGAACTAGCTGTCCACACATCCCTGACAATCAAGAATGTGCCTCACATACCACCAACAAATATAGAGGATGGAATTGTTTTCTGGCAAATGTTATATCACTCCCCAAACAAGCTGTTATTATACGGGAAATGCTCTTTTCCTCCTTCTCCAACATCCGGTTTCTAACAGAAACCTGGACTAAACCATCCTCCAATCCGGCCATTGCACTAGCGCTACCAGACGGTTATCACATCCAAAAATTGGACAGACCATGTAGGACAGGGCAAGGGGTAGATTTCCTTTTTAAAGACCCCATTAGAGTTTCCATCCTGGATCAATTAAGCAATAACAAATTAGAAATTCTGGTGTTTAGAATTGATCTGCATGCATAACTTAGCTGGAAAGGAGCTCAGGTATACCGTCCCCCGGGACCACTCCTTAATTCCACTGCCCAACTCATGGATCTTATCTCCCTCTATATCATTGTGACTAAAATATTTTTCTTCTCTGTGATTTCAATGTACACAGAGAAAATCCTGTTAATTCTGTTGCCTCCTCATTTTTGACAGACCTGTCCATGCTTGAGCTGACCAAAATTAGCTGTCCGAATTGACCAAAAACTCTCCCTAGAGGAGCATGCCACCACAACAGCTGGGGCCTGCTTCCACACACTTAGCCTCCTCCGCAGAGTTTCCCCCTTCTACCACTCTCCTCACAGAAAATCCTGATTCAAGCATTGGTCCTAAGCCGTCTGGACTACTGCAATGCTTTGTTGATTTAAGCCAAGGAATCTTCCTTGAACAAATTGCAGTTATACCAGAAAACGGCTGACCATTTAGTAACCAATGCGCCCCCCAGAACAGCCTCCCTCCCCTTACTCAAAAAGCTACACTGGCAACCTATCCACAATAGGATCAAATTCAAGATTTGCTGAATGGTCTTTAAATTCCTAAACAACTTGGGACCACGATATCTGACAGATAGGCTGGTCACATATATACCAACCAGGACCCTTCGTTATGTTGGGGGAAAGCCTTCTCCTATCTGGACCCACTGTACTGGAACCAACTGCCCACCCATCTATGGCTTTGCTACAACTATCTAGTCTTCAGAAAGCTGCTAAATACCACTCTATTTTAATGTTCTCTTCCCTTGGTAGGCTAAGGCAGTCACAGCTCGGAGATACACCGGTTGTGGGATTTGGGCGCTCTATAAATGATATAAATAAATTTTTTTAAAAAGGCTACCAGAATGATGCTGAAGATTATATCAGGGCCCTGAACAACAATAGGGTCAATCTTCACTTCTGTGTCGAAATCAGTGCCAGGGTGGTCAACTTCCTAGATCCTAAAATCTTTATTGCAGAAGGACAGATATGTACCACATTATACTGAAAACCGACAGCTGGGAATTCGGTATTTAAAGCAACTAGTAGCCATCCTCGCCCATTTAAACCTAGTATTCCCTATGGAGAACTACTTAGACTAAAAATACATTTTACCAGAGAAGAAGATTACGAACTAGAAGCTCAGGGTGCAATTGAGAGATTCAAAATAGAAGATATCTAGACGATGTCCTTATTCAGGCCCGAGACAGAGTAGTAAATATATCACGTAGTACTTTACTGAAAGTTATAACCAAAAAAGACACACTGGGGAATGAATTAAGACTGATTACAACATTCTCCAAGGATGCTAGTGTGTTGAGTAGTATTATACAACGTTCCTGGAGTATATTAAAAAACAGATCCTATTTTGAGGAAAACTTTACAAGATCAGCCCAAAATAACATTTACGAGAAGTCGCTCATTAAACGACTCCATAGTCCGCACTCATTTACTTTTGATTATGCTAAACCAAAGAATTAATGAAATCACAGGATTTTTCCTATGCATCCAATGTAGGCCTGTAAAGGCAGTTCCAAGGTGCTCTCATATGCAGTACCAGGTTGTAAAAAATCAAAAAAGATAAATACGTTTATGTTGTGCAATACACCGTTCTGCATTCATTGCCTGAAATGCACATGCCAATTAGTGCCATATAGGAGCTCTATCGAGGAGCTCCTTGGGTTCGGGATAACCAAAAGGCGAAAAAATCCCTGATTTAACCCAGTTATACAACCATCACCCACGGAACACCTACTAAAGAGAACAGAGCGATTACCTTACCGACACGACTTCGCATCGGACCGACGTGAGTGCTGATCAACAACAGACCGGAGCGGACTTCCACTGGCCAGCAACAGACCAGAGCGGACTTCGAGGACATTGGCGGCTTGCCGTGCCGGCTGAACAGAGGAAACGGGGCTGCGTGGGAGTTGCGAAGATGCGAGGCATCCTGGATCTGTGAACTGAGCCATTGCAGAGGGACACGGCTGAGAGCATGGGACAGAGGTGAGTGACCATACCCTCTGACCGCAACGCCCTCAAGCTGCCGGCGCCACCAGGAGACTCAGCCGCCACCAAAATGCGTGCTGCACTTGCAAGGGGCAAAATATACAAGTTGTAGCTAGGAACTGTGGCCCGGGTGGGGGCAGAGCATGGAGAGGGTAGAGAGAGCCTAATAGAGGGAAGAGAGACATCTGCTCGCAAGACCATCGCAGGAGCCAAGTTGGGAGCATAGAGTCAAATAACTCCGACGCGATTGGTAATTTAATTACATGAGATAACCCTGGAAACACAAAACGCATTAATAAACAAAGAAGAAGAATCGAGGGAGTCAGGGCCCGGCCTGTCTGACCTTAAAATGGCGGCCGCCGCTGACAACAAGGCCCTCACTGAGCAGGTTATAACAAAGGTATAACAACACACTGAAAGATGAATGAAACAGCGAGCTACATCTCATGAATAATGAAAACACCACCCAAAATAGCAGCAACAGGCAAGGGAAAGTAAAAAAGGACAACCAAGCTATGCAAAGAGAAAAGAGCTTTCAGGCATATGAAAGTGAGAAGGGCATACAGATCTCAGTTAAGCCAGATAACAGGCGGCCATCTTGAAATAACCATAAACAGACACTGGAAGAAAGACTTGAGAACACTAAAAGGACTACACAGTCTAAATAATTAGAATAAATAAAAACATAAATAAATAATTAAATAGATAGATGTGTGTATGTGTATATATATATATATATTCACAGAAAAAACCATAGGTTATAGACCATATATAGTTAGGAATTTGCATTTACAAAACCTTGAAAATTCACTGAAAAAACCATAGGTTATAGACCATATATAGTTAGGGATTAGCATTTAAAAAACCTTATTTTATTTGCACAAAACCATTGAAATTCCATATATAGTTAGTTGCACTAACTATATATCGCGGACCCGCAATCCACTGCTAATGATGTCACATATTACATCATTCATGACATGGTCAGTGACATCACTGATGACATCACTGATGACATCTCAAATGACATCACTGATGACATCACTGATGACATCTCAAATGACATCACTGATGACATCACTGACATCTCATTTGACATTACTGATTACATCACTGATGATATCATTTATGTGATAATACATCTTCAGACTCTAATATAACCTTTGATACACTCAGTGTAAACAGGCACTCACAGACTGTCACACATCCATGGAGTTACTCACACACCTATTCAGTCATGCAAAGAATCAATCACATCTCCATTTCCTTAACTATACAGTTATACACACCTTACTTATTCAAACATATACTAACACATATTTACTCTCTTATACAATCCTTGATACAAGTTCACAATGATTCATACAGCCACTCTCACATTCACTGACTCTTATGTTCAGTTATTTATATATGTCAACTCTCACATGGAGTGTGCTTTACATATGTACTTACTTTGACATGTAGAACTGAGATATCCATTCACTCACCAATATACTCATGCACACAGTCAACTGTCCATACAGCTGTTTCTACATGCACTTTTGAACCCATACACCTAGGGAATCAACCGCTCACACATCTATGCACAGAGTTATACACCTCCCAGCCACCCACACACACACTCAGTCTCCCATACAAATACTTGGGCAACCATTCAATAACCCATATAGTTACTGATATAGCTACTGATTTAAACATGCAGCAGTTTACAGAAGAACATAAATATTGATTGCCAAATTAAGACACTTTAATCACTAACCCATGCACTCAGTGAGACACATTTAATCATTCTCTCATACAGTCAGTCATGCACCTACTAAATCCTTCATCCAGACACTTATACATCCACTCATTCTTCAATATGTAAGACATATTTTAACTTTACAGAAACATACAGTCACTGGGTGTTGTCATCAGTGATGTCATCAGTGATGTCACTGACCATGTCATGAATGATGTAATATGTGACATCATTAGCAGTGGATTGCGGGTCCGCGATATATAGTTAGTGCAACTAACTATATATGGAATTTCAATGGTTTTGTGCAAATAAAATAAGGTTTTTTAAATGCTAATCCCTAACTATATATGGTCTATAACCTATGGTTTTTTCAGTGAATTTTCAAGGTTTTGTAAATGCAAATTCCTAACTATATATGGTCTATAACCTATGGTTTTTTCTGTGAATTTCATTGGTTTTTTAAAAGCTAATATCTATAGCTGTAAAATATATTCTTTATTAAGTGACGTATCACGTAGCCCGTGAGACGCCTCATGATGCATCGCATAACCGTGACGTATCGTCTCTGCAGCGCAAACCAAACCCAAAACGTAAGCGCGCCAGAACACGCTTAAAGATATATATATATTTTTTAACCTTAATTAGACAAAATCCACACGTGCACATATCACAAACGTTCAAAAAACACAATATGTCGGACTCCCGTTACGCTGCCGGTTAGCTGCCCGGTTAACGTACCAGGAAGCACCTTTACCGCGAAAATCGCAAATTTTTTTTTTTCACCCCCCAGGGAACTTTAATAGCCCCCTCATCAATCCTAGGGGTTCAGGAGGGGTCTGCCTTACCCCTTTCATTCATTTACACCTTTTTTTTTCCCACCTCTTGTCTCTCGATCCCACAGAGAGACAAGATGGCGGCCGCTCCAGACTGTTTACAATGATAACAGCCAATCAGCTTCTCCTCAGACTCCCGTTACACTGCCGATTAGCTTCCCGGTAGCTTCCCGGTAGCTGCCCGGTTAGCTGCCCAGTTCGCGTACCAAGACGCGTCTCTACGGCGAAAAAATCGGATTTTTTTGTTTGTTTTTTTTTGGCCCCACGTGGTTTTATAATATCCCCCTCATAAATCCTAGGGGGTCAGAAGGGGTCTACCTTGCCCTCTTTCCTTCATTTCCCCCTTTGTTTTGGCCTCCTCTTGTCTCTCGATCCTACCGAGAGACAAGATGGCGGCCGCTCCGGACTGTTTACAATATTGACAGCCAATCAGCTACTCCTCAGACTCCCGTTACACTGCCGGTTAGCTTCCCGGTTAGCTGCCCGGTTAGCTGCCCGGTTCGCGTACCAAGACGCGTCTCTACGGCGAAAAAATCTGATTTTTTTTTTGGGTTACACTGCCGGTTAGCTTCCCGGTTAGCTGCCCGGTTAGCTGCCCGGTTCGCGAACCAAGACGCGTCTCTACGGCGAAAAAATCGGATTTTTTTTTTTTTTTTGGTTACACTGACGGTTAGCTTCCCGGTTAGCTGCCCGGTTAGCTGCCCGGTTCGCGAACCAAGACGCGTCTCTACGGCGAAAAAATCGGATGTTTTTTTTTTTTTTTTTGGGCCCGGCGTGGCTCTATAATATCCCCCTCATCAATCCCAGGGGGTCAGGAGGGGTCTACCTTGCCCCCTTTCCTTCATTTCCCCCTTTGTTTTGGCCTCCTCTTGTCTCTCGATCCTACCGAGAGACAAGATGGCGGCCGCACCGGACTGTTTAGAATGTTGACAGACACCGGAGAGCCAATCAGCTTCGCTTTGCAAAGTTCCGATACGCGAAAAGTTCGCGAACCGGAGCGCTGCCCGGAGCGCTGTTACAGATATATATCTTGATTTAAACGTTAATTTCTCAAAATCCACTGAAGCACATATATTGAGACCTAGCAAAGGCACATCGGGCTAACAGTCCCTACAATTTTGCCAAGTTTCGTGGAAATCCATTCAGCCGTTCGGGCTAAAAGTGAGTCCAACCGCCCTATGGAAATTAACATGGGAAAAACGCGTTTTGGGACCCCCCTTTTTTCTCGGCCCCCCCTTGACGAACCCCCCCCAAATTTTCAGGAGCTGCTCAGAAACAAAATGTGCCATTTTCCTGAAAATTTCAGCCGATTCCGTCCACAAACGCCAAAGTTATTAGACATAGAATTTTCAAAAGTCTCATAGGAAAAAAATCCTAACTATATATACCTACTGGCTATCGCCAGTAGGTAATATATATATCTATATATATATATATATATATATATATATATATATATATATATAGATATATATATAGATATATATATATATAGATTTATGTGTGTATGTGTGTATATATATATAGAGTTAGACACACTCCATACCAATCAACAATTATGACGGACAATTACTTAGAGCGTGAAGGCATGAACGCTCATGTCATAACATACCCATCCAAATTATCCAAGAACGCAGCCAAAAAATTCAAACATAATCTACTGAGGAAAAACCCTGACACGCTGATCTTGGACCCCTCTCTTAGCACAGATAGAGGTATTATTGTCAATGACTTGATATTCTTCACTAGAAGAACGGTGATATGGCGCAATACCATTACAAAATTGCTTAACATAAAAAGTAAAACCAACATCCCACATGGCACAAAACTTATGAGCAGACCATCACCAAGGTGCAGAGCGGACCTATGCACAACTATATATAAGAACGGAATAGTGCTCATTCAAGCAGCTGACAGGGAATTAGAGAAATTTGACAATTTGTTCCCAACCTTAAAAGGAAGTGTAGAAAACTCTAGATCTCAACGACACCTGACCCCACAAGAAGACACTATAGACCCCTACAGTACTATCAACACAGACTGCGCACCAACTATAAACCTTCAGGATCCACTACATCCAACACATCAAGGAGACATAAGAGAAATAGGAGGAACGCAAGCGGGGAAGGACACAGTAAGAACCGAATTGGACACACAATATAGAAACATGAATTGGGAAGTCTCTCAGAAGGAAGAGTCTACACCTCTCCACAATGTCAGGAAGGAGACAGGGAGAAGTGAATTGGATACACGATATGAGAATGGCATCCTGATACCATCGCAGAGGGAAGATTCGACACCTCTCAACATGGAAAGGACATCGCTGAAGAGTTTGGCACCCAGTGAAAATACAGAAACAACTGGTATAGAAGATAGCACGACTCCCTTACCCCACGCTCACACAACACAAAGGTCATCGAGAAAGACACAAAAGAGTTATCCCCAGAACATGGTAGCAGGAGCACTAAGCAGAGAGAGCAGCTTGAACAGAGGCAGAGCAGACAACCGAACTATTGACAAAAAGAGAAGGGGTCCGATGAAGAGGACAAAACTTAAACACGGGAATGCAAAACAAGGATATAGAAATAAGAAGATGAACACACGTAATACCTCATCCCAGACTCTGAGAGAAATCAAGGAGCTGCAATCACAAGTGGACAATATCCTAAACACATTACAAGCAATGAAAAAGGTGCTTGAAATCACAGTAAACACCCATACCAAAGTCGAGCACATCCAAGAAGTTCTACTTAATTCTCAAAGAAGGGGCAACATGATGGCAATGCCATTATCAAACAGGCAATATCGACCGGATAGGAACCTTAATTATCTATCGCATGAAGAAACGCTATCCTTAATACAGGAATATGAGCCTACAGACCTTGGTAGAGGGGAGGAAATTAGAACAGTCCAGATCGATGCTAATAGAACATCAAGACTGAATGAAAGAAAACCTAATCTTAACAACTTACAGCAAGTCCAACTAATCTCCGACTCACAGATCATTAACACAAGGAACACAGAGAAACCTATGAAATGCCTACTTCTCAACTGTCGGTCAGCAGCAAAACATGCATCAGACATAGCAGACCTCATCATGAACAAGGAAATTGATGTGACAATCCTGACAGAAACGTGGCTATCGGAATCCTCGTCTCCTTGTATGGACCTACTTGTACCCCCACTGTATAGTATTGTAAGACTTGATAGACCAAAGAAGACAGGGGGTGGGATTGCCTGCATTTACAGATCGGATATAGAGGTCAGCCAAGCTCAATCAGAACCACTCGAATCTTGTGAACACCTAAGTCTCAAGATAAGATCAGCAGATAATCAAAGATGCAACATGCATGCGCTTTACCACCCTCCAGGGAATAATATGACTTTCATATACCAGTTAATGGAAATCAACACCACCAACGCCAATACTGAAACTGACTCATTGTCAGTGAAATTGCTCTCCCACCCTCGCAGCTCCACCATTAAGTGAGGTGCCCCTGCACTCTTCAGTGTTGGTGATCGAGGCCTTCCTCCAGGCGCAGGTTCCCTGCGCCTCATCCCTGGTGGTCCAGTGGACCTCTGTCTCCTTTCTTTCTTTCTGCCCCTTCACTCGTTTTTCTCCCCTTTCTATCTTTCACCTTTCTGCACCTCTGCTCTTTTGCGCCTTATTTCTGCCCATTCTCCCTTTCTCTCCCTCTGCTCCTTCACTCGTTTTAACTCGTTTTTTTCCCCTTTCTATCTTTCACCTTTCTGCACCTCTGCTCTTTTGTGCCTTATTTCTGCCCATTTTCCCTTTCTCTCCCTCTGCTCCTTCACTCGTTTTTTTACCCTTTCTATCTTTCTCCTTTCTGCTCTTTTCTGCATCTCTTATTTTCCCTTTTTTCTTTATCCCTTCTTTCCTCCCTTTACCTTTCCCCGCCACTGCTGCCCCCGCGGCCCCTCCCCCCCAGCACGACCGGCCCAATCCAGCTCCCCTCCCCGCCTCCCAGCTGTCCAGCCCTCCCCGACCCCTACTTAATGGCGGCCACTGCGCGGCTGCTGCGCGGCCGCGGGCTGCGGGCGCGCCGCTGGTGCACCGAAGGCGCGTCAAAGGCAAGCACGTCTGCGCCCGTCTGCGACCCGTCCGCAACCAGCACCAGGAACCCTGGACCTCTGCCCCGCCAACGCTATGACCCAGCAGCACTCCACGCACTCAACCCAGGCTGCAACAACAACTGCAAGCTAGCATCACCAGCCGACACCCATGGACCCTTCAGCTGTCACCGCTGCCGGCACACCTGCAGCACCGCCAAGAACACGGATCCAGCACAACCCGCCCACAAGAACACAACCGAACCGAAGACCCTGCAATGCATCCTCCTCAACGTCCGATCCCTCCACAAACATGCAACAGAAATCTGGGATCTCCTCGACAGCACCACCCAGACGTAGCATTCTTCACCGAAACCTGGACCAACACCACCTCGGGACCGGACATCGCCATCGCCATCCCCCAAGGATACAAGATCTCCAGGAAGGACCGCCCCATCCACCCAGGAGGAGGAATCGCCATCGTCCACAAATCCAGCCTCCGCCTGAGCACACTCCCTGACGAGTCCACAGAACTGATGGAACACCTTCACTTCAAGATACTGACCAGCCCCACCGCCGCCCTCCGAGGAACCCTCATCTACCGACCCCCTGGACCCCGCGGACCCTTCGCCAACTCCATCACGGACATTATCTCCCCGCAGGCCATCGCATCCACCAACTACACCCTGCTGGGAGACCTCAACTTCCACCTCGACAATCAACTGGACCCCAACACCACATCCCTCCTGGACAACCTCCACAACATTGGACTCCACCAGATCGTGACCGAGCCCATGCACTCAGCAGGACACACCCTCGACCCCCTCTTCACTACAGGAAACTCCATCACCTTCAGCCACACCACCAAACTCCCATGGACCGACCATCGTTGCGTCCACTTCACCTTCAGAACACCCACCATCTACAGACACCAGCACCTGCTTCCACAAAGAAACTGGTCCAAAATCACCGATGACCAGCTCACCTCCTCACTCAACAACTCCACCCCAACCATCGCGGAAAACAACGACCCCAACACCGCAGCCCGAACCCTGCATAGATGGATCTCGGACAGCACCAACACCATAGCCCCCCTCAAGAAAAACAATACCCGTGCCAAGAAAGCCAGATGATTTACCACTGAACTTCGAGAGTCCAGGCGCATATGCCGCCGCCTTGAAAAGGCCTGTAGAAACACCAAATCCACAGAAGCCCACAACAACTTCAGAGCCGCCACCAACGCCCACCATCAACTCATCAGAGAAACAAGGAAAAAAGCGATTGAAGACAGAATCTCCACCCACGCACACAACAGCAAGGAACTCTTCAGCATCATCAAGGAGTTCGCCCAACCCACCAGCGAGTCTACCGACATCCCTCCCTCACAAGACCTCTACGACAAACTCAGCATCTTTTTCCACCACAAAATCAAGAGCATCTACGACAACTTAGACGAAGACAACCAACACACTGAATCCTCACCAACCACCCCCGACACCCGTAAACCAGCGATTGATGATTGAACAGCCCTCACCACCGAAGACACACTGAAGACAATTAAGTCAATCCACTCAGGGGCCCTCACGGACCTCTGCCCCCACCACATCTTCAACAGAGCCGCCAACACCATCGCACCCATGCTCCGCCAAACCATCAACCGCTCCCTGGCGACCGCCTCGTTCCCCAACGACTGGAAACATGCCGAGGTCAACCCCCTCCTAAAGAAACCCTCAGCGGACCCCACCGACCTCAAAAACGACAGACCCATCTCCCTGCTCCCGTTCCCAGCAAAAGTCATCGAGAAAGCCATCAACAGCCAACTCGCCACATTCATTGAAGAACACAACATCCTCGACTCCTCCCAATCCGGCTTCAGAAAAAACCACAGTACAGAAACCGCCCTCCTCGCCGCAACAGACAACATCCGCACCTTACTGGACAAAGGAGAAACAGTAGCCCTCATCCTCCTCGACCTATCAGCGGCATTCGACACAGTCTCCCACCGCACCCTAATACGCAGACTCTACGATGCAGGAATCCAGGACAAGGCCCTCAACTGGATCTGCTCCTTCCTCTCCGGCAGGACGCAGCGGGTCAGACTCCCCCCTTTCCTCTCGGACCCCACACCGATCACCTGCGGAGTCCCCCAGGGCTCCTCCTTCAGCCCGACGCTCTTCAACGTCTACATGGCTCCACTTGCCCCCATCGTCTGAACCACCGGACTCAACATCGTGTCATATGCAGACGACACCCAGCTCATCCTCTCCCTATCCAACGAGCCCAACACCGCCAGATGCAACTTTTAAGAAGGCATGGAAGCCGTCGCCAAATGGATGAAAAACAGCTGCCTTCAACTAAACACCAACAAAACAGAAGTACTCATCATGGGCCCAAACCCCGACGCCTGGAGCGACACCTGGTGGCCCACCGCCCTCGGAAACACCACAACCCCCACAGACCACGCACGCAACCTGGGAATCATCCTGGACTCCGAGCTCAAAATGGACCGCCAGATCAACTCTGTCTCATCTTCCTGCTTCCACACCCTCCGCCTCCTTCGTAAGACCTTCAAATGGATCCCCCTCGAACACCGAAAGACAGTCACTCACGCCCTGGTCACCAGCAGACCCGACTACGGCAACGCACTCTACGCTGGATTAAACAAAAACCTCATCCGCAAGCTACAGAACATCCAGAACGCCGCCGCAAGACTGGTCCTCAACCTGCCAAAACACTGCCACATCTCCCAGCACCTGCGCACACTCCACTGGCTCCCCGTCGAGGCGAGAATCACCTTTAAGATGCTCACCCACGCACACAAGGCCCTCCACGGCACCGGACCAGCATACCTGAACAGCCGACTCAAATTCCACGCACCCCAAAGGACCCTACGATCAGCCCAGCTTTCCTACGCCGTGGTCCCCCGCACCAGAAAGATCAGATCGGGATGCCGCTCCTTCTCCTTCCTCGTGGCCAAAGCATGGAACGCCCTTCCGCTCCACCTCAGACAGACAACATCGCTCCCCATCTTCGCAAGAATCCTCAAAACCTGGTTCTTCGACAGACCCCCTCCTTGATGGAATAGAACCTGCACCCCCCCACCTCCCCCCCCACCCCTAGCGCCTTGAGACCCTTACGGGTGAGTAGTCGCGCTTTAACAAACCCCTGATTGATTGATTGATTGATAACATTGTTCTAGGGGACTTTAACTTACACTGGAATGACAACGATGACAAACAGGTTAATGCTCTTAAAGACCTCCTAACGGAGCGAAACCTTAACCAAGCATGCACACAGCCAACACACACGAAAGGAGCCACGTTAGACTAGATAATCTCAAAAAACAACAATACCTCAATTCTGGCAATTGAGCCGTGCGACTGGTCAGATCACCATGCCATAACCTTCCTGGTAAACACAATGAAAAAGAACAAGACTAGACAACCTACTAGACACAAGAAATGGATACGAGATACTAAAGATCCGAATATGGAATTACTAGTAGAAAGCTGTGAGAAGAACCTATACCCACCAAACAACTTGCGGAAAGTGGAGGAACTTACAGATCACTACACTACAACAGTAACGAATATAGTCAACACCACAATGCCACTAAAACTGAAAAGAGTCACAGAGAAGATTAAAAATCCATGGTTCAGTGGAACACTGAATGAAGAAAGGCGGAAACTAAGACTGACGGAAAGAAAATGGAGACAACACCCATCATCTCCCGAACTGAAATCCCTCAGAAGAATCAGGAGCAAATACAATAAAAAGATCCTAAATTCCAAAAAGGAATTTATCAGATCAGAATTGCCACCCCCAAACTCTGGAACACCCTTCCTCTACACATTAGGACCAGCCCTTCCCTGTTCATATTTCGCAAACAACTTAACACTTGGTTATTTGACCAATAGTTCTATTTTCTGTTAGGTCTTCTTAAACACTGATCCACCCATTAAGCCAGCGCCGAGACGCCTACGGGTATTCGCCACGCTTAATAAATGTCAATAAATAAATAACGCCAAAAACAGACCTCGGAAACTATTCGAGATTTTAAAACAGCAATCCAATAAAGTGGCCAAAACAGCCCAAGAAAACACAAAAACTCAACTGAGCTGTGAAGAGTTCTCAACATTCTTCACAGACAAGGCCAACACACTGGAAAGAGAGCTCAGGAAAGAAGCTGACAACATAGGCTTTACGGACAACCAAACACCCTCAGCGGTAAACATCACCTTGGAAAATACCCAGAATAGGACAAAAAACAAGGCACTATGGGATAACTTCAAAATACTTGACCACAATACTATCACCAAAATACTATCAGACATCAAACCCAACAACCACTATAATGATCCACTCCCATCAAAATGCCTCAAAGAAATAAACCATATTGTGATTCCCATATGGACGAAAATAATAAACGCCTCCCTATCCAAGGGATCCTTCCAGATTGCCTAAAAACAGGTCAAGTCGTTCCCATCATCAAAAAACTCACAGCGGACCCAGCAGATCCGAATAATTTTCGCCCAGTGACCAACATCCCTATCCTTGCCAAACTAATAGAGAAATGTGTACAAAACCAATTAAGCTAACACATGACTAACTTCTCGCTTCTAGACGACTGCAGGTCAGGATTCAGAACAGGACACAGCACAGAAACAGCGATCCTACATATTGTCGATGATGCACTACAGGCATTAGACCTTAATCAGACATGTCTACTTATCCTCCTTAATATAAACAAACAGTGGTCCAGAGCCTATCGATTACAAATGGTGACTCAATCAACAACAACTTGATTTCTTCTAGTGAGCAACAATGTCCAGTTTGCATTATAGTATATAAATACTTATACAGTGAGAAACCTAACATCACGGTTAAAGAAAAATATATGTATTTATTTTTTCATTCTTAGATTTGCATTTTTTATCATCATACCAATATACAGTATATTCTGAAGTGAGTAAAAACAGATAGGTTGCCCCAGATAGAGCGTGCAAAAGAAGAAAAGATGTGCTCAAAAGGTTGAAACAAATGAAAGGAAAAAACACAGAGGTGAGCAAAAAAGAAGTATTCACATTATTTTTCAACCAATGCTGGACATATAATTTGCCCCATTGAAAACCTGGCCAAGATATTACTTTCAAATCACAACATTGTACTACATAAACCTATATGTCCTATATTTTGCACTAGCAACAATGTTGTTAAACAGCTGGTCCAAGGTTATGAGAAAAGGTGTCTACTTATCCTCCTTGACCTATCATCCGCATTTGACACGGTGAATCATGAAAAATTACTGAACAGGCTCCATGACAGGATGGGATTGTCTGGAAATGTGCTAAAATGGTTTGAATCATTCCTACAGAATAGAACTCAAAGATTCCTGGTCAACCAATCACTCTCGCCATCATGCCCGATGGAGTCCCTCAAGGTTCTACGTTATCTCCATCTCTGTTTAACCTGTATATCGAACATTTCACAGAAATCCTTCGAAATGCCAAAATATCCTATCACATGTATGCAGATGATACGCAGATTTATATCAAGATCACATCCATGGAAGACATCAAGAGAATAAATGAGGCCTTAAAAAAGTCATTACAATGGCTAACTGACAACCATCTGAAACTAAACTCACAAAAAACAGAATTCTTACTAATCACACCACCAAAGAAACTCACGAAAGTGAAGGAATGGTTCAATATGATTACAGCGTTAAACTGCACTCCTACCCTAGTTGGCTCCGCGAAATCACTAGGAATCACACTTGATGAGAACCTAGACATGAAAGCCCACATCAAATCAATGGCAAAAAGCGCCCGCTATCACCTGAACTACATCAGAAAAATGAAACCCTTCATATCTAAGGCAGATCTCAAATTGGCAGTTCAACCATTAGTTATTGCAAGAATTGAATATGGTTGTACAACGCTAGTAGGTCTACCAAAATTGTCAACAGCACCACTAAAGTCATGTCTCAATGCAGCTGCAAGACTGATCACTGGATCAAGGAAATTTGACCACATATCACCCCACCTGAAAGCATTAAACTGGCTACCTTACGAAGCCAGTATCCAGCTAAAAATGGTATGCATAACCCACAAAGCGCTCCACCACAATACACCCAGTTACCTTGCTCAGAAAATTAAAATATCTGGAGGAAACAGACCGGCCAGGAGTGCAAAGGAGCTGGTGTTGAGACCAGCCATCTTCCGGAAGAAGAAAACCTACGATAGAGCCTTCTCAGGAGCAGCCCCCAGGATCTGGAATTCACATCCTCCAAACATTAGAAAAATTCCAGACACAGCATCCTTTAAAAGGGAAACTAAGATCTTCCTAATGAGCAAGTTCCTTCCATAGGCAAAGCTTGGTACTATAGAATACGTGAGAAAGAACTGGAACTGAAATATGCTCAAGAAAGAGACACTTAGGATCTATCGCTTCTGATACAAAGTAGCTTTAACTATTAACTAAATCTATATAATACTCTCTCTATATTTTTCTGTATAACTATTAATTGGTATTATCATTTTATTGTTGTATACGTACTTACTAATAATCAAAAGAGAACGGACACTGGTGTCTGCAAAAAACCATTAGTTTTTATCGAAAACCCTCATAGACATCCTGGAGTTGTTATAGCGGTATATCTTTTCATCCGCCCCATCAGGAGTCTTGGCATCGTCATAGGGTCAACGATTAACGTGCAGTATGCCTGCCTCACCCGAGGCTACTTCTGGTGAATGCAGAAGTGTCCAGAAATGAAAAAAGGAAATCTAAAATATAATGACTCAGCCAGAGAAACTTGGCTTTTAATATAAAAAATTGACTGATCATTACTATTAAAAACGAAATTAGGATATTGAGGTAGTTGAGTTACTAAACTACCATATCATTATTGAAAAAAGTCGACATGTTTCAGCTCGTCATGCCCACAGAGGGTCAGTGGAGCTTTCGTCAGGACATAAACAGAAAAACACACAAACAAAAATAGATATGTATGGCACATACACCCTTTATGTGTATGGTGAAGATCACACAATGGAATTTCCAAGCTGTGAAAGAAATCAATAGAATCATTGTCACAAAAGTATGTTCACTGGGTTTAGGCAGACATCTTTTAATAATTGCATTAATTATATGCAGGGACGTGGGTTAACCGGATTACGGCGTAACCCTTGTGGGGTGAGTATGTAGGAGAAGTATCATGGGTTTCAGAGTAGAAGGTGAATGCTCATAAGCTTGTTATATTAAGGATTTTGTGACAAAGCTGTGCTTACAGGGCTAAGGTGGGTGTCAGATGCAGCGCGATCATCGACAGTGCACTTGTGAAATACGTTCAATATGAGCGATTACGAGCACAGGTAACAATTCCGGCTGGATTTAAAGAGTGACACGGAAGCAGTGCGCTAAAAATACATCGCAGCTATAGAGTCTATGCGTTGTGTAAATAGCGGTTCGCGTATTGATGAATCGCGGGTGTTGGGAACCTAAGGGTTTTACAAATAGCGGTTCGCGTATTGGTGAATCGCGGGTGTTGAGAAACCAAGGGTTTTACAAAAGGGGTTTACAACATATGTGGTTTTGTGCTACCAACTTCATGCACACCCCATACAAAACCCGTAAGGTACCTGGTGTTTTCTGAAGTTAGGTATCCAACAGGGTATCAGAGTCGCTTCTGGATTTACTCTACATTCGGAATAATATATATTCATACAAGTTAGTTTGGGCCATCATCTTACCTCTTTTCTTCGGAAACACTCAGAGAACGCCATTCTTACCCATGCGGCATCAATCTGTGAGCCTTGTGCTGACTCTGCCCCCGGCTGTGGGCGGGTCAGAAGTTGTTGGTCTTTTATACTAGCCACTGACACAAAGGTAGGACCATTTGTTTACAAAATCGCTATAGTGGGCTAATATGTTGAACTTTGTTCCAGGCACAATTATCGGCACGATTTAATGACGATCGAGTTAGCCTACAATCTTTCCTGTGTATATATTTTGCATGGCTTATTGATCCTTCTAATCGCATCTGGGGGTTAGGGCACATTTATATAGAATGCAATATATTTGCAGAGACAGATATTCTTCATTTTTCATGGATAAGATCAGTATAGTTGAGTCCATGGAATGTGGTCATCCATTCCTATTTCATCAGTCTTTAAGCGATCCACCCATCTCTGTTCTTTATTGAAAAGAACTTGTTCTGCGTTCTGATCCTTAGTTTGAAGCATTTCTAGTACTGTCCACTTGAGCTCGTCACATGTATGGCCGGCTTCTATGAAGTGGGTGCATAATTTGGTCGTATTCTTTTTTAACCTGACATTGCTCCGGTGTTCCCCTATGCGGAGTTTGACCTTCCGGCATGTCATGCCCACATACTGCTTTTGGCATGGGCATGTGATCAGATATATCACATGTGAGGACGTACTTACCTCAGAACACTTTGAAAGTTTGCTATAACAATGATTGTCTTTAACTACCTCATGTAATGTGAAGCGCTCTGATACCCAAGGGTCTTGTTCGCGCTATAGAAAACTCTTAAATAAATAAATAAATAAGGCAGCACAATTCATCCAACTAAACGTGGTATTTTAGAAATCGCACGAGCGATTGACACAAATGACCAAACATATCCAGTCACTAGAAATTTTGCCACCCATCATAAAAGGGATAGAAACCTCATTTGTTTTTTTTGTATAGACCATATCCCTCAAAATGAGAGAGGTGGAGATAGGATCAAGACACTATGGGGGCCATCCTATCGGATAACGGGACCGCCCGCCATAAGGGCGGGGGTCCCGTGGGGGGTAGTAGGATGCACCCGCCTCAGTGGCGGACGCATCCTGCATTTTTAACATTGTGGTGGGCGGTGGTTTCAGCACCGCCTGCCACAATGCTAAAAATGCATGTCATGCATGTGCATGCACACCGTGGCAGGCACCGCGCAGTGCCTGCCATGTTGTGAATGCACATGTGCCTCCCCAACCCCCTTCATCCTGGGGGCCGGCAACGGGCCCCCGAACTGAAAGACCGCATGCCTTTCCGTCGCGGCAATGCCGCCACGAAAAGGCACCCTCCCACCTGCATCCTAATATGGATGACGGTGTCTAGCAGACACCGCCACCATATAAACCCTTTTCCGCCTCGACCGGGTAATATGGCAGGGTGGAAACAGGTGGCGGGCACGCAAGGATGTCTGGTGGATCGCCACCACCACGCATGGCGGTGGCGACCTGCCCGACATCCTAATGAGCCCCTATGTCGCCTGGAGTCCAGATATATCTTGGACTTACAGATGAAGATTCCAAAGGGTCTGAATACCGAGGAAGAATTAACCATACATCTAGGCTAATATTTAGAGAAACGGTATGGGAGGGAATAGAGAATGTATACAAATTTGATGCAACTATGGATTATTGTTGTCGTGTTCTGTATAATACACTTAGAAATTGGAGAATTGCTTCAATCTGAGTTCCAAAATATTCAGGATTGTTGTAAGAGAGGTCGGATACATTGTGTTTAGAAGTGAAGATATGCACACCGGTTGAAAACAAGATAAAGGCTCATCCAGAGCATGATATTGAACCTAACTCTTTTTAAATAAGAAACAACAGAATATTAATGAACTGTTTAGGATTTTTGACTCGTAGTTGGTCCGCTGGGGAATAATGGAGCATTACAGAGCGAGATATTGGAGGTATTGTATTAATTGAAAAAAGGATGTAATGATGAACTGTTGGAGAATTCTGCAATATGGGATCAACAGGTTGATGCAGAACCAAGAGTAGAAAAAAAGAGAAAAGATTTGTAGTGGAAATGTTTTTGGAGGGGTCTCATACATAGAATGATTTTTGATCAGAGTCTCTTGCAATCATGAACGCTGATAATAAGTTAATTTGAAATAAATTATAGTGATGAAAGGTCATATACACAATGTAATTGTAGGGACGAAGCTGATATTTGTCCCAGTTTGGGCACCGTTGCAATGTAATAAACGAATACGGCAGTCCCCTGGCGATTGTATTGTATATAATAACATGTAAAACTGTTTAAAAGTGCATGTGTTAAGATGGAGCATCTAAATATTAAAGAGCTATATCAATGCTCCCGCTTTCTGTCTATGCTGAAAACAGGAAGTTGTAAGAACCATGTATATGAACACGGTGCAGCTACGAGAATACTGAATGTTGATGAAGGCGCTAGCTGAAACGCATCCATTGTACTAGTAACCCGCACGTTAAAATCTGGTCATTTTCCTCCCTCAGAAGTGTTGTCTCTTCTTTTTGAAGTATCTGAAGCTAAATATACATTGCAGTTTCACCACCGCATTTTTAGACAGCACCCTCTCCAGAGTGCCCTGGCAGTGGCCAGTAGGTAGTTATAGTTGGGACCTTGTTTCTAGGCAAAAAGCGTTTTGTCTTTTGCTAATATCTTTGGGTACCGTTTGACGAATCTTTGTGAAATTTTCCAACCCAATGGTTACAATAGGTCAGCTTCTGTCTTAAACGTTTCAGGGTGATTGGTCAATCTGGGGTAAAGAAAAAAAGGAGGTCCTACAATTAGTTTTCTCCATGTTAATTTCCATAGGAATTTTGGAAAGGCTACAGCCCGAACTCCTGAACGGAATTACACCAAATTTCTCAAAAAGGTAGCTATTGGTTCAGAAAGCGCCCTTTTTTAAATGGTATAAATCCATTAAGTAGGTACTGAGAAATTGATACAATAAAAATATCGGTATCTGAGTAAGCATGGGCGGAAAATCCGTTTCGCTTGCGGATTTTGCGGATTTTCGGTAAATTCGCAATCCGCGAGATTCGCGAATCTCCCGCAAAATCCGCAAATCCGCGAGCAGCGGATTTTATGGCTTGCTCGCACTGTTCGCGTGAGTTCGCGGCTTCCCAGTACAACTTCGCGCCCCGCGAATAAGCGCTAAATTGCAGAAATACGATCTTAGCAGTTGCAACTATTATGTGACCCTGCTCTGAACCTCAGAATAGTTACACATATGCCACAAAGGTCCTGAATTACAGCTAAGGGAGACAAGCAGGAGCCAGGCTGGAAGTTCAAATCCATTAATCAGCCCCTAATTCATTATTGTCAGTTGGGGCAGGGCAGGTGTTGTAACTAATTTTGCAACAATGAAAGCACTTAGCAAGTGCAAAAGATCACTAATCAGGAAGCACTAAGGAAGCAGGTGCCAGCTAAAAAAATATTCTGTGACACATTAATCAGCCCCAAATTAATTCAGGTCACTTGAGGCAGGGAAGGTGTGCTTTGCTTTGCCACAATAATGTACACTGACTGGACAACCAGAGGGTGCTGTGATGAAACAGAGGGTGGCATGGGTGGGCCAGAGGGTGGCATGAGTAGTCAGAGAGTGGCAGTGGTGACAGAGAGTGGCAGTGATGAAGAAGAGTGTCCCAAACAGGCTGGACACGTAGAAACAACAAGTTCGCAAAACTTGCGACCCGATAGGTAAGTTCGCGTTTGCGAAATTGTACAAAACCCTCGCGAACTGGCAGAAACCCGCGCGAACACAAAAAAAATCCGCAAATTCGCCAGAATTCGCGGATTTTGCGGATTGCCAGTTCGCAAATCCGCAAAATTCGCGAACGCGAGATTCGCAAAATTCGCCCATGCTTATATCTGAGCACCTAGGAGGATTCACGAACCCTCCTGAGCACGAGCTTCATTCTGAATAGGCTGTCAACACTACAAAGCAGGAAGTGTTGGCAGCCATCTTGTGACTAGGTGACCTAGTCACAAGAAAACAGTTTAAAAAATGATAGAAAACAAGAAAGGGGGTAGGGTAGGAACACCCTGACATCCGAGGCCTGCTCATGGGGGCCCACAAGGAACCCCAGGGTCAAAAAATAACACCCGAAATTCGTGCTGGGTGTGCAAATCCGGCTGAGAAATGTAAAACAAAATTACGCACGGGCTCCCATACTTTGTTTTCCTTAATCCCCCGGTTGGGCCAGGTTCTGGGGGCAATGTGTGAATATATAGAATATATAGCCGGGGCCTCATGGGCCCCCCAAGCCCCTGGGCCCCCCACCTCTCTGGAGGTATATCAAAAAAGGGCGGGGGCCTCGCAGGCCCCCCAAGTCCCGGGGACCACCTCCTTCCTAGGGCTTTATGCAAATAGGGGCGGGCCTCATGGGCCCCCCAAGCCCGGGGACTGCCACCACCCGGGGCTTTAATAAAATGGGGTGCGGGTCCTGGGGCCCCCCTTCTGGAGCCCTCGATAGCCCTGGGCCAGCTCCTACAATGTACTTTGGTACCCCCGGGACATTGCCGTTTGCTATGGCAGGAGGGTGCATGGCGGAGGGCAAAGCAGAATTTCTTTTGGACAAGGGGAGCTGCATTTCAGCAGCTCCCCTTGCCCAAAAACAATGCCAGCTCCCACAGGAGGCAGGAAGTCGACTGGGACTGTGGGGGCATTGGGTCTCCCCCCACAGTCCCCAACTTGAAGGCCAGCTCCGGGGGAGGGGGTCCCTGGGGCCAGAAGTGGTCCAGGAGAGGGGCCACTGGTCACCCTCTCCTTTATTTTATTTATAATAAAAAAATAAAAACGGAAGGCCAGCCCCGGAGGATGGGGTCCTAGGGGCCATAATTGGCCTGAGGAGGGGGGCCATGCGCCCCCCCCCCCAAGAATATAAGTAAATAAAGTCTGGCCAGGCCCTGAGGATGGGGTCCCAGGGCCAATAGTGGCCCAGGGATGGGGGTCATGAGGCCCCCCTCATACATATATATTTTAAAAGGATAGCCAGGCCCCGGGGGATGGAGTTCCTGGGCCATTATTAGCCTCAGGAGGGGGGCCATGCGGCCTCCCTCCAAACTTTGGGATTGCTGGGATATGGTCCGTGGCCATGCCCCTTTTTACACCACTCTGCAAACATGCCCCTTGGCGCACTGCTGGTGGGGTGATGAGATCCTTATGTGTTCTGAGGACTTCATCCCCCAAGCAGCAGTGTGCCAAGAGCCACGGCTGCAGAGTGGTGTAAAAAGGGGGTGTGGCCTTTGAGCACTCTCAGCAAGCCAGCTGTATGGGGCTTACTGGAGGTAACAGGAGGGCTAGTTGGCCCTCCTGAGGAAAGAGGACTTCATCCCCCAATCAAGAGCACACCAGGAGGAGTGTTTGCAGAGTGGTGGGAAAAGGGGCGTGGCTTGTGTCCACCTTTCAGCAATCCTACTGTGTGGGGCTTACTGAAGGTAAGAGGTAGGCTAGTTGGCCCCTAAAGACCACCAGCAGTGAAGGGGACTTCAATCCCCATACAAAAGCGCACCCAGGAGCGCGTTTGCAGAGTGGTGGGCAAAGGGAGTGTGGCCTGTTATGAGAACTTACCCATCCTGCTGTGTGGTACTTACTGGAGGTAATAGGAGGGGTAGTTGGCCCCAAGGATGTCCTTGGGCGCCAACTACCCTGCTTATTACATCCAGTAAGTCCCCACACAGTAGGATTGCTAAGACGTCTTCGGAGGCCATGCCCCCTTTCTCAACCACTCTGCAAACGCACCTCCTGGCAGACTATGGGATGGGGTATCAAGTCCACTTTACTCTTGAGGTACTTTGGGGGTCAAAAAGCCCTCCCGGTACCTCCTGTAAGTCCTACGCAGCAGGATTCCTGGACGCTGGCCAGAGGTCCAGGACCCTTTCTCCACAACTCTGCAAATGTGACTACTAGTTAAAGAAGAATTTGCAATGTAATAGGTTTCGCATTTGCGAGAGTTAGAGCTATTGGCATTGTAAATGTAGACTTTTTTGCTAATGTTTTTTGGTGAGGAGTGGGTGTAAATTGTGTGTAGTGGAATTATGTGAATAGAAAGTATGTGGTATTTAGTGTATAGGAATTATGTAGAGGGGGTTATGTGTTTTGGAGAGTAATTATGTGGTATTGTGGTCTGTGTTGTGGAGTGGTTACCTCAGTTTTAGTCTTCTCGTTTCCATAAAAGCTAAACTATAAACTCAATGGGACACAAAAAAAGAAGGAACCACAAAGGAGCACTTCTGGACCAATCTGGAAATATGAGCAGGGCCACTAGAATTATGTGACTGTTTGGCTGCACCAATTTTCATATAATTAAACATTTTCCTCGTTTGCCAAATATTCCATCATCTGCTGCCTAATCTGCAGATTTGAACAAAAAATGCCTGGTTTCTAGCTCAAACGGCTCAAATGTTCCCAAAAATGCAGCTTCACGTGGTACAGTGTGGTGGAAGGCACTTTGCAAAGCTGGAATGGTCATGTGTTACTTATTGCTAAATGTGGGTGTTACATTGGTACTAATGCTGCACAAACCTCTCTTCGTTCTGTGCCTCTCTTGTCTCTTTCTGAATTTCTCTTGTATCTTTCTGCACCTTTCTTCCTCTTTTTGCACCAAACTGCTTTCTTTTTGCACTTCACTTGCCTCTTTCTGTACTTCTCTTGCCCCTTTCTGCACCTCATGTGCCTCTTTCAGCACCTCACTTGCCTCGTTCTGTACCTAACTTGCTTCTTTCTCCTATTCTCTTGCTTCTTTCTATACTTTTCTTTGCTCTTTCTGCTCCTCTCTTGCCTCTTTGTGCATTTCTCTAGCCTGTTTCTGCATTTCCCTTGCCTCTTCCTGTACCTCTCTTACCTCTTTCTGCACCTCACTTGCCTTTTTCGGCACCTCACTCTCCTTCTTCTGCGCAGCTCTTGCCTCTTTCTGCACTTCTCTTGATTCTTTCTGCACTTATCAAGCCTCTTTCTGCACCTCAAGTGCCTCTTTCTGCACTTCTCTAGCCTCTTTCTACATTTATCTTACCTCTTTCCATACCTCTGTTGCTTCTTTCTGCACTCATCTTCCCTCTTTCTGCACCTTTCTTGCTTCTTTCTGTACTTTTCTTGCTTCTTTCTGCACCTCTCTTGCTTCTTTCTGCACCCTTGTTCCTTTTTTGCATCCCTTTGCCGCTTTCTGCTGTACTCTTGCTATTTTCTGTACCTCTCTAGCCTCTTTCTGTACCTAACTTGCCTCCTTTTGCACTTGTCTTTCTTTTTTCCACACCTCTGTTGCTTTTTCAGCAATTCTCTTGCCTCTTTCTGCACTTCGTTGTTTGTTTCTGCACCTCTTTTGCTTCTTTCTATAACTCTGTTACCTCTTTCTGCACCACACTTGCTTCTTTCTGCACCCCTCTTGCCTATTTTTGTGTCCTTTTTTCTCTTTCTGCACCTCTCTAGCATCTTTCTGCAGCCCTGTTCCCTCTTTCTGCACACCTAGTATATGTAGGTGTATTCACTGTTTTCAAAGTATCTGTTAGCATAGCACTGGCTCCAGGCCTGGTTAGTCAGAGTCAGTTACCACCAGTACCTGTCAGCAAAAAGTTGAGGGCACAGGATGACTTTGCAACAAGGCCTCTTTCTGCACCTCTGTTTGTTCTTTCAGCATATCTCTTGGTTCTTTCTGCACCTTTCTTTGTCGTTTCTGCATATGTCCTACCTATGTAGGCATAGTTAGAAATTGGCATTTAAAAAACATTAGAAATTCACTGAAAAAAACATAGGTTTCATGGATGTTACAGTTAGAAATTAGCATTTAAAAAACCTTTGAAATTCACTGAAAAAATTATAGATTTCAGGGACGTTATAGTTAGAAATTAGCATTTAAAAAACCTTTGAAATTCACTGAAAAACCACAGATTTCAGGGACATTATAGTTAGAAATTAGCATTTAAAAAACCTTTGAAATTCACTGAAAAAACGATAGGTATAGTTAGAAATTAACATTTAAAAAATGTTTGAAATTTAATGTCTCACAACCACTCACTCACATATAGTCATTTATATAGTCCAATACTCACATGTACTGTCTTTCACATATGTAGTTACTCACACATGTACCACTGAGACATCTAAACACACTCATACACACACACTCACCCACCCATAGAGCCCTTCACAGACGCACTCTTGAACCCATAAACCGAGTTAATCACTCACTCACACATCTCTCCACAACGATACTCAGGCACCCATACAGATACTCAGAGAACCAATCAGTAATCCATATAGACATTCATGTAGCTGCTCATCAACCCATGCAGCCGCTTACACACCAACTGACAGACTGATACAGATATTTACACAGTTTTGTCACTAACTCATGCATTCAGTAAGACACGTTTAATCACTGACATACAGTCAGTCACGCACCTACTAAATCATCCATACATATTTAATCCTCTTAGAAACACTCAGTAACTGAAAGATGTCATCAGTGATGTCATTTGAGATGTCATCAGTGATGTCACGAGTGATATCACTGACCATGTCATGAGTGATATAATATGTGACGTCATCAGCAGTGCATTGCGGGGGCACAAGTTATAGTTAACTCAACCCACTCTACCAGCTGAATTTCTCTGTTTTAGTATGAGTGAAATGTCCAACTAACTATAGCATCCTAGACTTGAAACCTGTGTTTTTCTCAGTGAATTTATAAGGTTATTTAAATGCTAATTTCTAACTATAATCACCCTGAAACCTATGTTTTTTTCAGTGTAAACATATCTATATATATATATATATATATATATATATATATATATATATATATATATATATATATATATATATATATATATATATTACCTACTGGCGGTCGCCAGTAGGTATATATAGTTAGGATTTTTTGTCTATGGGACTTTTGAAAATTCTATGTCTAATAACTTTGGCGTTTGTGGACGGAATCGGCTGAAATTTTCAGGAAAATGGCACATTTTGTTTCTGAGCAGCTCTTGAAAATTTGGGGGGGTTTCGTCAAGGGGGGGGCCGAGAAAAAAGGGGGGTCCTAAAACTTGTTTTCCCCATGTTAATTTCCATAGGGCGGTTGGCCTCACTTTTACCTCGAACGGCTGAATGGATTTGCACGAAACTTGGCAAAATTGTAGGGACTGTTAGCCCGATGTGCCTTTGCTAGGTCTCAATATATGTGCTCCAGTGGATTTTGAGAAATTAACGTTCAAAACAAGATATATATCTGTAACAGCGCTCCGGGCTGCGCTCCGGTCCGCTTACTTTTCGCGAAACGGAACTTTGCGATGCGAAGCTGATTGGCTCCCCGGTGTCTGTCAACATTCTAAACAGTCCGGAGCGGCCGCCATCTTATCTCTCGGTAGGATCGAGAGAGAAGAAGAGGTGAAAAACGAAGGGGGAATTTAATGAAAGGGGGCAAGGTATACCCCTCTTGACCCCCTAGGAATGTTGTTGGGGTTATTAAAGGGTCCCGTGGGGAAAATAAAAAAAAAATTATTTTTCACGGTAGAAGCGCTTCACGGGCCGCGAACTGGGCCGCAAACTGGTAGCGAAACGGGAATTCGCCATTTTGTGCTTCATTTTAATTAAATTACTAGGTATAAGGGGGTGCGGGAGACGTATCCTAATCCCTTATGTTTTCTGAGGGTGGCTGAGGAGGCTCATATATGTTGATACATGTCTTCCAGCGGCTGTGCGTGAGCTTTTTTTTTTTGCTGCGTGACGTCTGTTAACGTTCGATTCGATGGAAATCAGGAAGTGTTGACCGCCAATTCGTCAGTGCGATAAAATATTTTGTTATAAATGAATCCTTATTGATAAACATTGTCCGCGCCATCTTGCCTTTTTTCCAATGCCACAATTTTGTCGTGCACGGCAGCCATTTTAGATGCCAGGCCGGTCCCAGGCTATCACCTAGCCCTGCGGATGTAGTTTATGGCCCCAGCTGTAGAGAATCCAGACATGCCAACCCTCCCGATTCAGGCGTGAGACTACTGATTTCAGTGCTAGTCTCCCGCCTCCCGATTTCTGCAAGTAAAAACCCGGGGGCATATTACCAACAACTAGCGATAATTTTTGTCTCTAACTTGTTTAGAGACAAAAATTATCGCCGCACATCGGCGATTTTTATCGCAGATAAACCTTGCTATTAGCAAGGTTTATCGCAAATGCGATAAAAAACGGCCGCAATGCATGAATATCGCTGAAAAGTCAGCGATATTCATGCATTATCGAGCAAATGCTCTTAGCCATGTTATCCACCTCCCATTGGATAACATGGCTAAGAACTGCTCAGGGCAGGTGTTAGCTTTTTGAGATATTCGCGCTTAGCGCGAATATCTCCAAAAGTTGGTAATAGGAGATAGCGATGTTAGGGACTGTTTCCAGTCGCTAACATCTTGGCACGCCCACTTTGCATGTCATTAGTGATAAATATCACTGACATGCAAAGCGGGGCCCAAGATGGTCGCTATCTCCTTTTAGCTGTCACTAACTGGTGTTAGCGACAGCTTGGTAATAGGGAGATAATTTTATCTCCGCTTTCTTGGCTTTTAAAGCCAAAAAAGCGGAGATAAACCCCCTTGATAATATGCCCCACGATTCCTCGGGGGTTTCAGCTGACAAGGCTTGGTATTGTGTTACGTGGTAATTCTTCCAGGAAACGTCAGAGGGTCGATGCAGGGGTTCTAGAAGGGGTGATAAACCATTTAAGCCTCATGAACAAGCGCATGGTCTTTTAAAGATCTGTGAAGTACTCGGGGCGGCGGTGTGTGTGTGTCCTCTTTCAGGAGCGGGCGGGGGGGGGCACTGCCAGCAACTTGCCAGGCCAGGCAGTGTTCAACACTTGCATCACCCTTTCTCTGCCTGCTATTGCGCTCCATGCTTCGGAAAGGTAAGAAAAAGAACGTGCATTTGAGTTTGAAATGTCCGATCCTGTAGCAGTACACTTGCAAAGCCCACACATGACAATAACCCGATTCAAGGCCCCATTCACCCGATTTTTTAAAAATATATAGCACTCCAACAAAGTAGGATTATAAAACTTTATTAACTTTTAAATATAACGAACGGAACAAAAACTGCAACAAACATTTAAACATTTTTGACAAAAAAAGCAACAATGGTCAGAAGCTGTCTTTTGTGCGAATAGTCCCAAGGCAGCACAACGTGCAGAGTTCTGGACGGCACCCAGGTGATGTCACCTGGGTGCCGCACTGGTTTTTGGGATCCTACAATGCAGCTCAGAAAAACAGCGTGGGGCGTCCCGGGTGGTGCGGAGGGAGGCCTCGTCAGTAGCGGTCTGTTGTGCGAATAGTCCCAAGGCAGCAGAACGCGCTGAGATGTGGATGGCACCCAGGTGATGTCCAGTAAACTGCCGCACTGGTTTTGGTATCCTACAATGCTGCTCCGAAAATTGGCGTGGGGCGGCCCGGGGGGGGGGGGGCGTGGGGGAGGTGGTGTGAACGGGCCTCCCCAGGTGGCGGCCATCCAGCTGAGTTGCGCCCGCTCTTGCGGCTACAGCGTCTCGCTCACCATGTAGTTGAGTTGCTCCCACTCTTGCAGTGCAGCGATAGGCGGCTGCCACAGGACTCTTAAAATGGCGGCCGGCTCTTCGGTTTTGGGCCTGGTCCACTAAAATGGCCCTGGGACACCTTGGAACTCGGACGCTTGCCTGCTAGGGCTTGGGCTCCATTCTCGAAAGCGTCCCCTCAGCCGTGAAGATTCTACAAAAGTCTTGGGGGCCCTCGACTCCTGCAGGCTTCCGGTGGGGAGCGGCTGCCATGATTGCTCGCGGAATGACCACGACGGAGCCACGAGATGGTGGTGCTCTCATGGTGACGCCAGCTTCAGTCTGAATCATCCAGAAACAAGGTGGGGCTTTCATCGTTTGGGAAAAAAAATGTTCTAAACCAATGAAAAGTGTTATTTTTAGGTCATATGACCAAGCCTTCCATCTTTAGGAAACCAAAAGTAAAATGAACCAATGAAAAGTTTTATAAACAAGTCATATGACCTGTTATGTGGCATAGGGCTACAAAAAGCGTAGAAAATCCGTTGGCACGTGAGGCGGCGTCAGTAGCGGACCGGTGTGCGAATAGGCCGAAGGCAGCACAACTCGCCGAGATCCGGATGGCACCGAGTTAGTGTCCAGCAAGTTGCTGCACTGGTGTGGCTATCCTACAATGCTGTGCCGAAAGACGGCGTGTCCAGCTGAGTTCCGGTCACTCTTGCGGTACAGTGACTCGAACGCGCCGAGATCCGGATGGCACCGAGGTGGTGTCCAGCAAGTTGCCGCACTGGTGTGGCCATCCTACAATGCTGCGCCGAAAGTCGGCGTGGGGTGCCCCGTTGGCTTATGAGGTGATGTCAGTAGTGGACCGATGTGTGAATAGGTCGGAACCAGCACAAGGCGCCCTGCACTGTTGAGCCTTTTTCAATGCCTGTTTTTTGTTGTTTCCCCTCCATCAAAAACAAAAAAAAATATAAAACTGTGCAAAAATACAAAAAAATCAAAAAATGTTTAGAAAAGCAGTGCTTGTAAGACTGTCTGAAGCTTATTTGCACCTGCTGCAGCTTCACTATTGCCCTGGTGTGGCCAAAGATCGCCCATGACATAGGCGGCCGGCTCCAGAGGTCCGACTGAACTTTTTTCCTTTTCCTTTCTGCTTCTTGTCCCACAATCCGTTTCACCTGAAGACACGACCAGGTTCCTGAATGTGTGCAGGGGGACGCTATTGATTGAATGAAAATGGCGGCTTGACACAAAGCTGACTCAAGCGTTGCTGTTGATGCTATACAGACAAAAATTGGTTTTCAGTTTGTACATTCTTCAGGATTTTTTTTCCATCCAAGGCTGATTGAGAGTTTGTAGAAAAATGGCTTCAGATTTTCCACATATTACTCTTCAACATTCTTCCTAAATGTAACAATGTGAGACTCACTAGGAGAACGGCTGTTTATCTTTCCTTTCAAAATGCTGCCAACAATATTTTCTGAATGGAAGACACCATCTTGTAGCATAAAGGGCCGAAAGGGGTTCTGGTCTGGCCGATTGTTGGTGGAGACATTTTGACTATATCTTGGACCTGCCCGGCCTCGCCCAAAATGGCGCCGGTATAAATGGGACTCGTAACTCCTTGTTGTGTACTGGTTGAACAACCTTGATATCACGAGATATGAATGCAGTTTTGATGCTCATGGCGGGCGGGGACGAGAATTGATTGAATATTTCTACATCCCTATTGATATCAAGTTCTGATGTGTTATTTATTACTGTACTATTGAAAGTTCGAATTAACGTCACCCATGGTACTTGCACGCAAATGTATATCTAGATAACTTTTTTGTAATTGGCCCTGTCGTATTTTAATTACAAAATGTACGTCCACCGATTCCGCAACTGTTAGACATCTTAGTTCTTGCAACCTAATGGCTCGCTCGTTACGTTCCTCTATAATGTAAATGTCTCCTCATCATATACGATTTCAGTTTGCTCCGTGGCCGGCCCACGTGGTTATAGGCCCGTATTTGTATACTGACATTTTCACAATAAAGGTTTTTAAAACAAAACATGGTAGTAGTATTTACATTGGTAAAGTTTTTACTTTTAGTCACTGTTTTCGAATCAGTAAAAGGCAAGTGAAATAAAGCAGTCCAATTACATGACGGATAAAAGGTATAATATGTAGGAACGCAGTAAAGATAAATGGTCAAGGGCAGTTTTGTTTTCCACTCCTGCAACATAAAGTGATCGATAAGAATCTGATAATCAGGCGTATCGGCGACTAAGACAGCAGGCCGAGTCTCTTTTACTCAACGGCTCCGTCATGGAACGAAGAAACGCCCTTTTTCTCGAAAAAGGAATATATTTTACTTGCAGGACAGTTGTAAATTTTCCGGGAAAGTACATTAGCCTGGAATATTATAACATATATGTTTAAAAAAAAATAATGTTCGAAACCAATAAAAAGCGTAATTTTTAGGTCATATGACCAAGCTTTTCATCATTAAAATAACAAAAGTAAAATGAACCAATGAAAAGTTTTATTAACAAGTCACATGACCTGTTATGCTTACGTTACGCGCTGCGCGCCGCGCCCCGGATCACTTCCGGGTGCGCTAACGCGGCGTGTCATATAACGCATTACGCGACAACGTAGGTCAAGAATATAGTCAAAATGTCTCCACCAACCAGCGTTCGGAACACAACCCCTTTCAGCAGTCCAAAAAGTTCTGTTAAATGACAACAGAGGGGACAGGCAACAAGAACCATCAGTCAAAGAGGGGAGGACAAGTTCTTCTCTACCGGGTCATGTTGGGGCGCTACCGGAACTGATCGAATTGGTAGTCTACAGTGTTTCTGGATGTTTCAGACTAAAGCTGGCGTCAGCATGAGAGCACTACCATCTCGTAGCTCCGTCGTGGCCATTCCACGAGCAGACATGGCAGCCGCTCCCCACCAGAAGCCTGCGGGAGTCGGGGGCCCCCAAGACTTTTGTAGAATCTTCACGGCTGAGGGGACGCTTTCGAGAATGGGACCCAAGCCCTATCAGGGAAGCGTCCGAGTTCCAAGGTGTCCCAGGGCCATTTTAGTGGACCAGGCCCAAAACCGAAGAGCCGGCCGCCATTTTGAGAGTCCTGTGGCAGTCGCCTATCGCTGCACCGCAAGAGCGGGAGCAACTCAACTACATGGTGAGCGAGACACTGTAGTCGCAAGAGCGGGCGGTAAACAGCTGAATGGCGGAAGAGGCACAGTGTAGCAAAAGCGGGCGGAATGGCAACTAAAACGGTAAAGGGGCGCCCCACTACAGCGTGTCTTCAGGTCAAACAGATTGTGGGACAAATCCCAGAATAGAAGAGTCATCAAAAGGCAAAAAGTTCAGCCGGACCCCGGGAGCCGGCCGCCTATGTCGGGGGCGATCTCAGGCTACACCAGTGCTATAAGACTTGGGGAGGGGGTCGGAGCCAAGCGTCTTCTCCGAGTCCGTGCCATCACACCGCCCCTCGGGGGCCTCCGTCAAGCGGTTTAGGGAGGTACCATATAACATTGTTTTCAAATGCAGTCAGGTCCACAAACGACCCTCACTTACTTTGAGAATAGTGAAGCTGCAGTAGGTGGAAATAAGCTTCAGACAGTCTTACAAGCACTGCTTTTCTAAACATTTATTGATTTTTTTGTATTTTTGCACAGTTTTATATTTTTTTTTTGTTTTTGATGGAGGGGAAACAACAAAAAACAGGCATTGAAAAAGGCTCAAACTCAGAACTCTGAACTATGGCACCCAACATCCAGGACTTGCCATCCGGATCTTGGCGCCTTGTGCTGCTTCCGACCTATTCACACATCGGTCCACTACTGACATCATCTCATAAACCAACGTAATGTAAATAGTTATTTAATAAAATGTTTTACCCTGTTACTTTGCTGGTGTGTTGTCTATATTTTTAATATTTGCATAGGGTTTGTCGTTATTTTGGGCGGGGTGGGTGACGGAGCCGAGCTGTCTTGCAGCCCTCATGGTGTGGAGCTCAGTTCATCTCACTATTTTCGTATTTCTCATGAAGGGTTGTTCCTAATATTTCTATTTTAGCGAGGTCAAAAAGAGATCCAATTAGTGGCCTACTGATTTTGCTCGATTACTTTTATTTTTTTACACGATTTTTCACTATCTGCAAAGACTAAACAGAGTATTGCGACTTTGTGCTTGTTTGTAAATAGAGAATGAACCAAAGAGAATCAATTGTAAAACAGTAAATGCTTGGATAACAATCAATCAAATGGAGAGACAAGCAGGCACGACGGATTACAACGGGGGTAAAGGCCTGCGTTAACTACTCTTCACTATCTGCAAAGAGAGAGTACTACTAAGAGAAAAGAGGGGAGGGGGGCAGCGTTCAAAGCACATCAGCGTGCATAAACACGAAAAAGTTTTTACCTATCACGTACTTGACATTTTACAGCTTTTGATATTTGCTATTAAAAAACCAATGAAATTCACTGAAAAAAACATAGGTTATAGGCCATATATAGTTAGGGATTAGCCTTTTCAAAACCTTATTTTACTCACACAAAACCATTGAAATTTCATATATAGTTAGTTCCACTAACTATATATCGCGCACCCGCAATCCACTGCTGATGATGTCACATATTACATCATTCATGACATGGTTAGTGACATCACTGATGACATCACTGATGACATCTCAAATGACATCACTGATGACATCTCAAATGACATCACTGATGACATCTCAAATGACATCACTGATAAAATCACTGATAACATCTCATTTGACATGACTGATCACATCTCTGATGATATCATTCATGTGATAATACCATGAACCTCTTCAGACTCTAATATAACCTTAGATACAATCAGTGTAAACAGACAGTCACAGACTGTCACTCATCCATGGAGTTACTCACACACCTAGTCAGTTTTGCAAAAAATCAATCACACCTCCATTTTCTCAACTATACAGTTATACACACCTTACTTATTCAAACATATACTAACACATATTTACTTTACTCTCTTATACAATCCCTGATACATGTTCACAATGATCCATACAGCCACTCACACATTCACTGGCTCTTATGCACAGTTATTTATATATGTCAACTCTCACATGTACTGTGTTTTACATATGTACTTACTTTGACATGTAGCACTGAGATATCCATTCACTCACTAATACACTCATGCACAGTCAACCGCCCATACAGCTGTTTCCACATGCACTTTTGAACCCATACATATAGTGAATCAACTACTCACACATCTATGTACAGAGTCACACACCTCCCAGCCACCCATACACACACACTCAGTTTCCCATACAAATACTTGGACAACCAATGAATAACCCATACCGTTACTCATATAGCTACTGATCAACATATGCAGCAGTTTGTAGAACAACAGATATAATGATGCACAAATTAAAACAGTTTAGTCACTAACCCATGCACTCAGTGAGACACATTTAATCACTCACTCATACAGTCAGTCATGCACCTACTAAATCCTTCATCCAGACACTTATACATCCACTCATTCTTCAATATGTAAGACATATTTTAACTTTACAGAAACATACAGTCACTGGATGTTGTCATCAGTGATGTCATCAGTGATGTCATTTGAGATGTCATCAGTGATGTAATCAGTGCTGTCACTAACCATGTCATGAATGATGTAATATGTGACATCATCAGCAGTGGATTGCGGGTGCGCGATATATAGTTAGTGGAACTAACTATATATGAAATTTCAATGGTTTTGTGTGAGTAAAATAAGGTTTTGAAAAGGCTAATCCCTAACTATATATGGTCTATAACCAATGGTTTTTTCAGTGAATATATATATATATATATATATATATATATATATATATATATATATATATATATATATATATCCACTGCTCCAAATGAGCACCAGCCGGTTGCACTCACGAGCGGGTGCTGTCAAAGCGGGGGTGTGCCCGCTGTCGAATACAAGCTCCCAAAATCCTTTCCAAAATGTGGTAATTTCATCCGCCAAGAAAAAGGCTAAGTGCCGAAACGCGTCTTGCTGGTGCTTGAAGGTTTCGAATAAAAAACACTGGAAACCTCCCCCTCGTGAGTGCTTTTGTCTTTCTTGGCGGCTGAAATAACCGCATTTTGGAAAGGATTTTGGGAGCTTATATATATAATAAGCGAGACTCGATCCAAGGAGTCTTATGGAGACGATGCAACTCTCGGTTTGGTGGAGGCAGTGAATGCTTGGATACTTTCTGCATATATATATATACATATATTTATATATATATATATATATATATATATATATACATATATATATATATATATATATTCACTGAAAAAACCATAGGTTTCACACCAGTTATAGTTAGGAATTAGCATTTAAAAAACCTATTAAATTCACTGAAAAAACCATAGGTTTCACACCAGTTATAGTTAGCTGGAAATTTTACTGATATAAAACCATTGAAATTCCCACGTTATAGTTAGATGGACTCACTATAACTTGCGCGTGCAATGCACTGCTGATGACATCACATATTACATCACTCATGACATGGTCAGTGACATCACTCATGACATCACTGATGACACCATCCAGTGAATGTGTGTCTTTCTGAAAAATAAATATATTTTATATATGTATATGTAAAAGTTGATGGAAGAATAAATGTTTAAATAAGTGTCTAAATGGATGGTTTTTAAAAATGATTGGTTAACTGGCTTAATAAGACATCATCAGCAGTGCATTGCACGCGCAAGTTATAGTGAGTCCATCTAACTATAACATGGGAATTTCAATGGTTTTATATCAGTACAATTTCCAGCTAACTATAACTGGTGTGAAACCTATGGTTTTTTCAGTGAATTTAATAGGTTTTTTAAATGCTAATTCCTAACTATAACTGGTGTGAAACCTATGGTTTTTTCAGTGAATTTCATAGGTTTTTTAAATGCTAATTCCTTTGTATATCGAGTTTCTAACCTTTTTTTTTTTTTACAATTTGCTGTTTTTTTTTAAGTATTCATTTTTTTTATATAATTTTTTTCTTTTGCGCTCTGGGTGCGTGCTCCGGGAAGCTTTCAGCTAAGCTCTCCGGTAAGCTTTTCCGAGAGCTCATCTGAAAGCGCACCCAGAGCGCAACTGTCGTTCGTGAAAAAAAATATGAATGAAAAGTTAATAATAATGCAAAACATTTCGTACCATACAAATAAAATTAGTTTTTTTTAATAAGGAAAATGATTATGCATTTCTATAAAAGATTGATGACGTCACTTCGGCGCGCAACGTAAGTGCCCTCGGAAGCCCCTACGTTCGCGGCGCATAAACGCACGCAAAAGCGCCTACGATCGCGCCACGTTTGCGCCCCGGAAGCGCCTACGATCGCGCTGCGTAAACGCACCGGAAGTGCTCCGGAGCGCGCAGCGTAAACGCGTCGGGTCATGTGACCCTAAAATAACACTTTTCATTGGTTGCTAACAGTTTTTTTTTACAATGAATGAAATCCACACCCATTTCCTTCACTTCTTCTTTCACTTTTGTGACTGAAAGACCTGCCTTTTTTGCTGTTCCATATTCCTTGATTAATCATGGCTGCCAGACCATCCAGCAGTGAAGATGACTCCAATGATTTCATTGATGAAGAGCCTCCTCAGCCGAAGGTCAAAGAACATTTCATCTGGAAATTTTTTAAGTTTCCAGCAGACCAGAAGAAGGTGAATGCACCAAAAGTAGAGTGCAGGATCTGCAAACAGGTCCTGTCACGCGGTAACCCCCCAAAAAAATACTCTTTTGGCAACTTCACCATGATTCGCCATGTGGAGAGGAGGCACCCCCAGAATTTTGCCCGGGAAAGTGTCAGGGCTCTGGCACAAGAGGTTCCCAGAGATGGGGCCTCTACATCAACAGGAGGAGCAACTTCTTCTGGGAGAGAACAATCACAGGAGCAGGTAGCAAACATACAACCTGCATTTAACCATGGGGTCGTCAAATGCAGATACTGCAATCAACTCCTCACCTATGGGGAGCAAAGTGTCCTGCTCATGGTTCGAGCATTGGAGAACCATCGCTGCCCTTCCCACCCCTAATTTTTTTCTTTTCTTTTTGCTCCTGTTGAGCAGTTTCCATTCCCTGTTTTTGTTCCTGTTCAGTTAAAAGAAGAAAACCAAAAGTTCTTTTCAGAACTACCTCCAATTCTCATCAAAGAGCTATATTCTTAAAAAATGAAGAGTAAGTGAAACATAGTGCATTGATAATTGAAAGGAGAATGAGTAAGAAAGAACAGAAAGGTATGAGAGGTGAAAGGAAGTGAAGTAGGAGGAATGAAAGAAGGTGAGTGTTAGAAAAGAAAGTTATGACACAGTGAATAAACTGGAGGCCTCATTTCTGAAAAGTGACGCATCGCTACGTGAAAACAGCGATGCGTCACTTTTCTGGACGCACTCCTTATGACATTCCAGATATGTCATATTTAATATATGACTAATCAATTCGCAAGGAGTTACAGATATGTCAGTATTTCTGACGTATCTGTAAACACAAAAGTAACGCATTGCAGGAGTGCGTCACAAAAGTGACGCAACTCCAGTAATGTGTCCTTTCACATGGAAAAAGCACCATGTGAAAGGTTTGCTGTGAAGCAGGCGCAAGATTTTGGCGCAACAGCATCCTAAAAGTGACGCACTGCGTCATTATTACCAAGCTTTTTGCAAGGAACACCCCCTCTGCATGCATTATACCTGACACTATTTTTTAAAAAGTGACGCATCTAGGTACATGGGTCACTTTTTAAAACTCTGCGCCACATTGTATCTGCATCAGGTATAATGTATGCAAAGGGGGCATTCCCCCGAAAAAAGCTTGGTAATAACGACGTACTGAAATCTATAAGATTTCTCTGCGTCACTTTTAGGATGCTGTTGCGTCAAAATCTTGCACCTGCCTCGCATCACTTTTATGTTTACAGATATGTCAGAAATACTGACGTATCTGTAACTCCTTGCAACATGATTCGTCATACATTAAATATGACACATCTGGAATGTCATAAGGAGTGCGCACAGAAAAGTGACGCATAACACCAGCAGTGTAATAAAATGTGCCTCGTTGCACTATATTTAAAAAGTGACGCATCTAGATAGATGCGTCACTTTTTAAATATTGCATAACAATGCGCATTTTTTTACACCGCTGGTGCGTCACAAAAATTGACGCACAGGAGGCGCAAAACTAACAGCGCAAGGCCTTCATAAATATGGTCCTGGATTTTCCCCGTGCTTCGCCGGTGCGCGTACCATGCGCTTCCCCCGCGCAAAACGAAAAAAAAAATTTAATGCCCTGCAGGACCCTATTTTAGTCCCTACATCAAACCTAGGGGGTCAGAGGGGGTCTACTCTTCCCCCTTATGGTCATTTGCCCCTTTTACCGAGACACAAGATGGCGGCCGCTCCAGACTGTTTAGAATGTTTACAGACACCCAAGAGCCAATCAGCTTTCTGCGCGCAAGTCGCGTGTCGCGCCAGGAGCGCACTCAAGTGCGCGCACCGGAGAGCGCCTATAGATATATATATTTTTTTGAACCTAAATTACTCAAAATCCACTGGAGCACATATCTTGAGACATAGCAAAGGCACATCGGGCTACCAGTCCCTACAATTTTGCCAAGTTTGGTGTAAATCCATTCAGCCGTTCGGGCTAAAAGTGAAATTGACCGCCCTATGGAAATTAACATGGGGAAAATGCGTTTTGGGACCCCCCTTTTATCTCGGCCCCCGCTTGACGTATCCCCTCCAAACTTTCAGGGAAGGACCGGAGCTCGACGAGGCCATTTTCAGGAAATTTTCAGGCAGATTCGTCAACCGGTGCCAAAGTTCTTCCAAATAGAATTTTGAGATTTAACATTGAAAAAAATCCTAACTATAACTACCTACTGGCGACCGCCAGTAGGTAATATATATATATATATATATATATATATATATACATATATATATATATAAATATATACATATATATATACATATATATATATATATATATATATATATATATATATATATATATATATATATATATATATATATATATATCTCTATACTACTATTATAAAGAGAGAACAGAAACCTTTTGGCAAGGTAAACTTGGGAACAACAGCGCCAATCCACACACCCAATACATTGTTGGAATCCTCAGGGTGTGTAGATAGACATAGGCGACATAAAATAAAAATAAAACGTAAATTAAAAAATTTAAATTTAAAAACAAAGTAGTCCCCTAAAACTAGCGCCGGCCACGAGGTTGCGCTGACCGTGACCTAGACGTGCGTGATGACGGCAGGCGGGGAGGAGCGGTGACGAGCGGCGAGGAGTGGTGGTGAAGGAGCGGTGACGAGCGGCGAGGAGTGGCGGTGAAGTCCGTAGCGCGGGGAGGAGCGGCGGCTCAGGTAAGGCAAAGGCGAGGCGGGAGGCGGTCTGGGCAATGTCGGGGCGGGCGGGGGCCGGGCGGGAGTGCGCAGAAGCCTAAAAGAGGAGTGGCGGTGAAGTCTGGAGCGCGGGGAGCGGGAGGGAGGCGGGCGGGAGGCGGAAGGCGGTCTGGGCAATGTCTGGGCGGGCGGGGGCCCGGGCGGGAGTGCACAAAAGCCTAAAATGCTGCCCCCAGGCCCCTTCTGCCCCGGGCAACACCGGGGCGGGCTGCTAGTATATATATAAATAAATAAAAGCGCTGTATACCAGCATTGACTATCAAACTGGTATAGCAGCGGTCAAATATTTTCTGGACACAAGACCACTCAATTTTCACTCTCTTAATCCACCGCGTTTACATCTCATCAAATGGTGTTTGTTCAACAATTATTTTATCTTTGGCAAAGAGCTATTTTTACACAAACGAGGAGTAGCCATGGGCTCCTGCTTCTCCCCAAGCTACGCATGCTTGCATGTCGGCTTGTGGGAGGAGCAGGTTCTCAAAGGTACTCATGATGTGATTTTTAATACCCAAATTATCCATTGGTATAGATATATCGATTACATGTTTTTAATTTGGAATGACAATGTTGAAACTGCACAGGAATTCATTAAATTACTGAATGAGGAGCGTGGCCAAGATGGCGACCGGGACGGAGGCATAACTGCGGAGCTCCTCGCCCTCAATCCCCGAATCCCCCACGATCGCCCCTAATTGAGCTTCTTCTGGCTCCCCTGCTCACCCCACGACGCGGAGAGGTCCACGGCCCCGCAGAGTGACCTAAAAACGGTGCGGCCACCCGCCTTCACAGCAGCAGACGCGGCCACCGGCCGCGGCGGGAAACAGCCCGCGCCTGGACCGGGCGCCGCCCGACCCGCTGCACAGAGGACACGGCCGCCTTTGACTCCGATCCTGCCTCTCCTACAACCGGAGCGCCCCCCCGAGACAGCCAGCCCCTCCTGAGCCGTGAATTGCCAGCCGGTCGGAAGCGAGGCCCGGGACCCAACCACAACTCCCGGGCCGGACGCCCCTCTGCCTGAGTCCCCGGCTTTGGCCTGTTCACCTGCGGGGGCAATCTGCGGCGGCGCGGCCCATGCCGACAGCGATACCTTCCAGCACAGGACTTTTGCTGGTGCACATAAGTGGCCGCTCACCCCCTCCACACCGTAGCACTGCCGTGAGAGAGCGAACGCGACCTGGGCGGACTGCGGCCCGGGCGCTGATCGCGCTGATCCCCGGCTGGAGCCTGGACTGAGGGGTGGCCTGGGCCAGAACCTCAGGCGGCCTGAATCTGGTGCTGCTGTGAGACCCCTCACACACCGTCTACTTTCATGGACCCTTACTGCAGTGCGCCACCTGCGGCCTGGGACTCCCTGGAGGGCATCTGTGGCGCTGCGAGTGCCACGTGTGAGACACTGCGGCCTACAACGCGGCACTCCGCCTCCGGTGAGCGACTGAGGCTCGCTCTCTTCTAGGGCATCATACCCTCCCCTGGCTGCAAGCAGACCCTTTGGCGACACCTGTGCGGCACCCGGCGGATCACGTCTACAGAACTCCGAGGTGAGGAGGGGGGAATACTCGGGGGGCCTGGTGATCACGCCCCCGGCGGAAAGACTGCTAGTACATACCCACTGTCCACCTTTAACCTCCCTGGGGCTTACACTGGAGAACAGAGCAGACGCAACCTGAGCTCCGCCAGCACCTTAAGCTGACACTGTGCCCTGGTGCTCGACCAAAGCGACGGCGTCTGGCCCTCATCCGTCCGCACCCAGTATCGCTGTGCCGGTGAGGGCCGCGCCTAGTGGCGGCTTCTGGGCCCTCTCTGAACTGTCCTTTTGGCGCTCTCCCTCCTGCGGCGTGCCCCTGGCCCCTGCGGCTCAGAACTCATCCTCGCCTCACATCACGATGTCTACCACCAACCGCAGAGGGGGCCGACCGATCAATGAACTGCTCATGAAAACGTCCTCTAAACCCGAGAAATCTCGGGCACCTACATCACCCTCGACGTCAGTGACCACCCCGACCAAGGAAGATGATGACGCTCCTATAACGAAATCGTTCCTTGAAAGCCTCTTCAACACACTGCGCACTGACTTCCACACCCTGAAACAAGAACTGGTCAATGAACAGAGAGAACTGCGCAGAGATCTGGACGGGCTAGGGGAGAGAGTGGTGGCAATAGAGGAATCCAGTCAGACCCGTGGAGAGGACTTGGTACTCCTCCAGCAAGAAATTCTCCGCCTTCAGGAACAGCAGGTGGGTCTTCAGGCACATGCGGAAGACCTCGAAAACCGTTCCAGACGGAACAACATACGGGTCAGAGGTGTGCCATCGAAAGCGGAAGGGAATAACGTCACGGAATATCTTCAAGACCTTTTTCATGCGATCCTCAACGAATCCGCCGACTTCCCCATCCGTATTGATAGGGCGCACCGAGTGGGCCTGCCCGGCCGTTCCCCCGCACCCCCTCCGGACATCCTAGCATTCCTCCCGGACTTTCCCTTGAAGGAGAGAATACTGAAAGAAGCGCGCCAAGCGCAGCCTATTTGCTTCCGAGACAACTCTATTCAGCTCTTCCAAGACCTCTCCGCCATCACTCTCCAGAAGCGCAAGGACTTCAAGTCAGTCACCATGTTTCTGAGGGACAAGGGCGTGCCTTACTCCTGGGGACATCCGTTCCGCCGGATCTTTAAATGGGAAGGCAAACTGCACCAGCTCCGCTCACTGCAGGACACATGCGCCCTGTTGGGCCTGGAGGTGCCAGATGATGCTTCTGACAATGACTCTAACATGGGATCCTCCCCAGCTACTCGCCCACGACCCTCAGGCGACGACTGGCAACAGGTACGACGACGCCGGACATCTAAACATCACCTCCGCCCGGATCCAGGGACCATTGCCAAGGACAAAGCTGCAGCCATAGAGGAAGTCGTTAAAGACACTACCTCTCCTTCCTGAGCACGACTCAACGGGGAAGCCACGACATTCTCACTTCTTGTGAGTGGGGGGAAGGGGGAGGGGGCGGGGGCCACATGGGTCGCCACAGCCACAGCCTCTTCTACTTTTTCACCCCACGGGCCTAACTGACTCTGGATAGGCCCGGGACTATGACTACTGGTTGGGAGTTGGAAGTTGGGGTTAGGGAGGGAAAGGGAGGATTTGGTTGCTGGGTGGGGGGAGTTGGGACAGTTCTGACCCGGTGGGACTACGGACAGCGCACTACTCTGGGTGGGGTTTGGGATCCAGACAAGATTCGTTCGGGTGGGGGGGTAGGGGTGGGATCGAGGGAGCGGACCAGTATGCCAAGGGACACGAACAAGCTTTGTACACCGCAGACTGCTCGCTGCGCACGAGGATAGCACTGTCACCACGCTACACTACACCTACAGCCCCCCAAGATGCCTGACACACTTAAGGTATTGTCTCCCAATGTGAAAGGCCTCAACAATCCCAATAAAAGGCGGGCTGTGATTTCATATCTTGAACACTCAGTGGCGGACATATGCCTATTGCAAGAAACCACCTCTTAGCTAAGGACTGGCACAGGATGCGCTCCAGGGCCTTCCCTCAACAATTCTTCTCATCACTCACCACTAAAAAGGCGGGGGTAGCGATGCTTGTGTCTCGACGCTTTCAGGGCCGGGTGGGGATCAAAGCGGGAGAAATCAAGGGCCGCCTCCTATCACACACCCTGCTGGTGAGCAATAGTTCGATAACAGTAGGTTCCATATATGCCCCTAACACTGGCCAGGAAGCATTCCTTCGGAATGCACTTTCAGAAACGCTGCAACCTTCTAACACCCACTTACTCATTGGGGGGGTCTCAACCTTGTTATGGACACACACAAAGACAGGTCTGGACACCGCTATGGGAACGCTGGCGCGCTATCTGAGGTGGGCGGGTCGTGGCTAAAAGATAGGGGCCTGTTAGACCTCTGGAGAGTGACACACCCCAACTCGACACAGTTCACATTCTTTTCCCATGTCCATCGCACCTACGCGCGCTTAGATCATTTCCTAGGCTCCTCCGACCTAGCGCCTCTCGTCCACGACGTTTCCATAGTCCCAGCAGCTCTCTCCGACCACGACGCAGTGGAACTGACACTCGCCGTACCCGTCACCGCGCGCGTTCCGACCTCCTGGAGGCTCAACGAAACTATGCTGCAGAGGCCGGCCGTCGCCGCACAAATTCGTAAATGCATTTTGGAATACCTTGCCACTAATGACGGCTCTGTCACTTCCACTTCGGCCCTTTGGGGCGCCTTGAAGGCAGTAGTCAGGGGGGAACTGATCGCTATAGCAGCAGCAGACGCCAAACTGCGGAAGGAAAAATGGGACGACCTCACAGCTCAGGTGGCTGAACTTGAACGGGTCCACAGCCGCACTGGTGCCCCGAGGATCTGGAAGCAGTTAAAAGCCACCAGGGCCCAATTAGCTAGCCTTGATACAGACAGGGCTGAATTCGCTGCCCTCAGACTCTGCCATTCCTACTACGTGGGGGGTAACCGCACTGGACGCCTTTTAGCTAGAGCTCTCAAAGCCAAAACCCAGCGTTCTAAAATCACCACTCTCCTGAATGACTCCGGGGAGACCATCACTGACGAGGCTAAGGTCGCAGACGCCTTCCGCTCATTCTATGCCTCCCTATACAAGGAAGACCAAATACCGCCCACGGACATAGATGCTTACTTGCAATCGGCGCATATCACACCACTGTCCAAATCGATTTCAGACAACCTAGACGCCCCTATCCGGCCGGACGAAGTCCTGGCCGCAATCTCCCGCCTACGATCGCTCAAATCCCTGGGTCCTGATGGCTTCTCATCAAGCTTCTACAAATTGTTTGGCCCACCCCTGGCGCCGATCCTCACGAGGCTGTTCAACTCGTTTGAAGGGCCGAGTTCCATAACCACTGACATGCTTGTAGCGGACATAGTGGTGTTACCTAAACCGGGCAAAAACCCTACACACTGCTTGGCCTTCCGTCCCATCTCATTACTTAACCTGGACTTGAAATTATTCACTGGGATACTAGCGGCACGCCTAGGCCCCTGCCTTCCGGGAATTCTCGAACCGGATCAATCGGGGTTCGTCCTGAACCACCAATGCAGTGACAACACCAAAAGGCTCCTGCACTTGATAGACAAAACGCATTTCCAGAACTCGGACTCGGCGCTGCTGGCCATTGACACAGAGAAGGCGTTTGATCGTGTCGACTGGACCTACCTGCAGAAAGTCCTGCAGCGCTATCAGCTGGGCGACCGATTCCAATCATGGATAGCGAGTTGCTACCACCACCCTCAAGCTAAGGTCCGCTTAGGCAGTCTCAAATCAAACCCCTTTGAGATACAGAGGGGAATGCGTCAGGGATGCCCTCTTTCGCCCCTCCTGTTCGCCCTTTACGTGGAACCGCTAGCGCAGAAACTAAGGGATAACCCTAACATTCACGGCATCACCTTTGGCCGTGAACCGCACGTGGTGAGCCTCTACGCTGATGATATCATTGCCACTCTCAATGATACATCCCGCTCTATACCCGCCTTCCTAGAGGAATTGGACACATTCGGAGCAATCTCTGGCTTCAAGATCAACCGGGGGAAGTCTTTGATTCTGCCTTTGGGCAGCAATGCCCGTTCACGCTCCCCTGCACCAGCTTTTGGCTGCGACCTCCAAACTTCCTCACAAATCCCATACTTGGGAGTCACCCTCACTTCCAGCACTGCTGCGACGGCATCCCTCAATTTTAAAACGCTCATCTCCCAGATCCAAGCTGACCTTGCCCGCTGGGGAAAAACAACCCCTCTCCCTGCTGGGTCGTATAGCGGCGGTGAAAATGTCGGCTCTGCCTAGGATACTGTATATCTTCCAGACCCTCCCAATCCCCCCGCCGGCCGGCGCATTATCGACCCTGCAAACCGCTCTCCACCAGTTCATCTGGGGAAAACAGTCGCACGCCTGCACAAACTGATTGCATACAGGACGTGGACGAGGGTGGGGTCCCCAACCTCCTGCAATACTTCCGCGCCTCACAAATCCGCTACCTGGTGGAATGGTATAGGCCGGAATCCGAAAAAAAGGTGGCTGTTCCAGGACAGAGCGATGGCCCAGACCTCCCTATGGAAGATACCATTTCTCATCCGTCAACATAGGCCGAGATATCTCCTTAACTCCCCCATCATGCGCACCATCTTGAGGGTTTGGGATGCCGTAGCGGTCAAGAGAGAGTTAACAACTTTCCCCTCCCCCCTCCCCCCAATTCTGGACAATCCGGATTTCCCACCAGGCAATCACCCCCGCGCCTTTCCACAATGGCGTGGTACCGAATGCCGCTCAGCTGGCTACTTTTTTGAATCCGAGAGCTTCCTTTCTCTTGCCGACATTGTGCAAGATTATGGGGTGGCCAACCCTCAAAGGTTCCAGTACTTCCAACTTCGTCACTGGATGACACACCCTGATCGTGCTCCCCTGATGTACCGGCTGTTAACTCCATTTGAAAAATGGCTGATCACAAAAGACTCCGACAAACACCTTATCTCGGACATTTACAAGATGCTCTCTCCGGCAATTAGCCCAGGCAAAACGGCGGGGCAGAAACGCTGGGAATCGGAACTTGGCAGGGCGCTGTCACCCAAGGAATGGGGGTTTATTTACTACAGAGCAGCACATACCACCCGTAACACAGCAGCTAGGGAAACAGCGATGAAGCTGGCCATATACTGGCATCTTACCCCAGTCAGACTCAATCGAGGCAATCCTCTTCGGAGTGCGCTATGCTGGAGAGGATGCGGTGAGCAAGGTACGTTAACACACCTGCTGTGGGACTGCCACCTTGTCCGGGACTTCTGGAAGGGGGTCCTAGATGACATTGACTCTACCTTTCAGACAGAAATTCCACGCTTCCCCGCATATGCAGTTCTAGGGCTGCCCAACACGCTCACATTCCCCCTGAGATCACTACGCGGCAAACAGATGGGCATCGCCATGCAGGCAGCGTCACAGCATATCCTATCACTCTGGGGCTCACCTAATGCCCCTACCCACACAGGCTTGTTACACAAATTATGGTTTACATTCGGCATGCAGCGCATCCAAGCCACATTGACACATTCCACAGACTCCTTTCAGAAGACCTGGCAACCGCTTCTATCCTTGCTATCCAAAGAATTTAATGAAATCACATGCCCCAAATATCTTCGCCTCCTGCGACTCACGGAACTACCAGGTAACCCGAGGTGAGCTCGAGCACCCATCAATGCGCGGCATTAGCAATGTCATACCACAAGTCTCTTGTGCACGGCATACTGGTCGGGGTGGAGGGAGGGAAAGGGAGTTGGGATGGGGGAGGGGGGTTGGGTTCCTTTTGTTCTGGTAGTTTGACACTTTCGCGTGGCACCATGGTTATAGCATAGGCTATACATCTCCCCGTTGGTGTATCACTCTTGCTCTCTTGCTACTTTTTAGAGAAGACGTGCCTGTCTGTCTCGCTCGCTTTATACACCTGCTATGCTTTTGCTGTTTTAAAATGCCTTTCACTGCTTTTGACTCCAATAAAACAAATTTGAAATTACATTACTGAATGATAATGTTCTCAATCTAAAATTCACATCGCAAATCAGTGAGACAAGTGTAGAATTACTGGATACTACAGTATACATTGAGGGCAATGGCATTCAGACGACGTTGCATAGAAAAGTGACAGCAGGCAGCGCAACCCTCCATGCCACCAGTAGCCACCCTCAACACGTCATAAACAGTATCCCCTATGGTGAACTCCTCAGGGTAAAAAGAATTTGCAGTACCACAGAGGAATGTGGAAAATGGTCGGCTGACCTATTTCACAGATTTGAAAAGAGGGGGTACAGTGAAAAGGTATTCAAAGAAGCAGGCATGAAAGCAAAAATCAGGACCCAAGAGTCTCTTTTACCAGGGAAAGTCCTCTCTAATGAGGTAGTTTCAGTACCTTCTAGTACATATACAGTTCATACCACCCCCAGATGTATAACTACTTTTAGCAAACAACATAAACAAATCAGGGGGATCATGAATAAAAATTTGCCAATCCTACAAACAGATAGCATTCTGGCTCCAATTTTAGTTTTGAGATCCACCATTGCATTTAGGAAGGCTAAATCAATGAAAACAGACCTCAGAAAGGACAGCATATGTGATATGAGCAAGAGTACCTGGCTCAAACCCAAAAATGTCTTTTTTAAATGCTCTACCTGCAGGGCTTGCAAGTTTGGTGTCAACAAAAGCAAGTACAAAGCTCCTTTTAGTCCCAACGAAAGACTTATCACAGGACATTTTACGTGCCACACAGAATTTGCGATATATGTCTTGGCATGCACATGCGGTCTTTATGATATGGGAAGCACCAAATTGCAAACCCATGCACATATTTTACAGCATCTTCGGGCCATTGTCAAAAGTGATTCCAGCTATCCGGTGGCAAGGCATTTTAAAAGCACACATGCCAACAATCTTAATTGCTTAATGTATTTTGTGATAGATGCCATTCCCCCTCTCTATAGAGGAGGGAATAGAGAAAAACTTTTAAGACAGCTGGAATCTCAATATATTTTGGAATTTGACAGTAAGGCCCCGAATGGTCCAAATAATACTGATGCCCTACACAACTTTTTATGAATCACTGCTGTCAGGTGTACTTTCCTTTAAGTTCAAGAAAGTAAATATGTCAACACTCCTACTTTGAGTTAGAGACATCCAGTAAATTCAAAATAATTTTTTCGATTTCAGGCCAGACTTTGAGTAGATATGTCTAACGTCAGCACAAGTGCCTTTTATTGTGAAATCTGCAAACTTAAATTGCTAGCTTATATTTCAATCCACGAGACAAAAGCAATACTTTTTATCGTTTGTAGAGGTGATGTCCACTCCTAGGGTTTTTCTGAAGTTTATCGATCGTATCTCCGGACAGGAAGAATTTCATTGGTCTAATGACTCTAATTCAACAGCCTATTAGACCTCCCAACTATCATATTGTTTTTTCTTTATAATATTTTTTCTTGCACTTTATATCACAATTTCTTTTAACATGGTTTGATTGTAATATGTATGACATATATATGGCATCCCTGTCAGGGCTCATGACCATGAATTGACTAGGGGCTCTTTTTCTGATTTTAAACTAAGGACTGCGTATTTTGCACACTTTCAAATTTTTGCACTGGCATAATTTGCACTAGTTAAAGTGTATTTTGTAGAGTAATTCAACAAAAAAGTTTTGACAGCAACTATTTGACTATTACATTTTGCACTAGATTCGCTGAATTTTGCGCATTGGAAACGTGCCCTTTCAGCGTGAAGATATTCTGAGTCTGAGGGGTACTTTGATTCTTGCATACTCACAGTATTTTGCACTGGTTATGACATGAAAATAATATATATATATATATATATATATATATATATATATATATATATATATATATATATATATATATATATATATATATATATATATATATATTTGTTTTACAAACAAAGTGAACAGTATTCCAGCAAGTACGGAAATATTTCAAAAATGAATTTCTTTTTGAACATTGACAGTGGCAGATGCATGTAAAATGTTTTTTCTATGACTAATTTTGAACCATGTGACATTGGGTGGGTGTGCATTTAAATGTCAAATCTCGCGTAGGTTTAACTACATGTGATCAAGGCCAGCTTGGCCAGTCGAAATGCGTAATGGTCGAAAAAAGACTTTCACTTGACCTTATCAGCGGCAAGCGCTCTTCGTTGGGGGGACTAGCCACTATAACCTCCCCCGCACCACATGCTGCCTTTAATTGGGTTCAAACTTCTTCCATGGACGCTATCGTCCATCTAGAAAGTGTGGGGGTGAGTCCAACTGCCTCTATCCTGAAGGAAGAAGGGTATAGTTTAGATGACTCTCAAGTCAGCCGGGGGGCGATTCACAGATTAGTGGGGGGCTCGAACCTAGCCAGTTATCTGGATACCTCCCCCTTAATAACTCTAACACTGCCGAAACTACAGACTTCCCAGTGTCAAATACTGATCTTAACACCAAAAAGAGAAAGCTGGATCTCAGACGGTCGGGGGGGAGAGAACGAAAGATCCCAAAAACAAATGATGTCCCAGATAAAGGGAGCCAGGGTTCTGAGCCTCCACCTAACACCCAAAACCCCTCTGTATTTCCTAATATGCTGTGCCCTTCCCTCATGTCCTTGGGTTCCTCTAGCACTTGCCCTATGTGTCTTAACAGCGACGAAATTCTGTTAGTAAAAATGGAGGCCATGTTCAAAACTTTATTACTACCTGTTTTGGAGCGTAGAAGGCTAATGACCTCGAAAATTGACAGCATGGAGGCTATAACTAACTTAAACCATGCTATGCTACAAAACCTGCTTGGCACTAGTCATACGGGTGTCAGTAAAACACAATCAGCCACTAAAGACCCCGTTAGTAATAATCAGGCAAGGAGTAAGCCACCCCATAACAAAACCTTAGGGCCAAACACCAATATGCCAAAAGGGGGGGGAGAAGCAAAAAGCCACATCCTCCAAACCAGCCGTGAGCACTTTTACACAGGCATCCAAGACAATAATCATGGACAAACACAATACCGGTGGGCAACAAAGTACGGGGCTACCCCTACAAACTAAAACAAATCCTGCCCCCCCTAGCACACAAAGAGACACTGTGGGCCATCGCACCACTACCAATCACAGGGAGGGGAGTCGCAGAAGATTTACCACCCCTCGCGTCGATTTACCGATCGAAGCTGCACAACACACCATAGTCTTGACAGGTGTAGCCCCGTTAAAACCAGGCAGCAAGGAGTCATATGGGGATCTCCGCAATAAAGTAATCTTCTGGTTAAACAAAAACCGTCCCCTACCACCCTCTTCTCCCACGGAGATATTATTTGTAAGAAGAGTAGACTGGGTGGGCCATGGGACTAAACCTGGAGGGAGATTGCATTTTGATCTCGTTTAAGGATGCATGGGTGGTAGATGCCATTCGAAGAGAACCTAGATTTGCAAGACAGGGGGATGTACAAACTTTAGCTCTATCATATTTTTACCCCCATAGGCAAAGACCCGCCCAACCTTACCCCATTTTCCGTCAGGCCCCAGCCATAAGACACCCCTTGGCACTAACCCCTCTCGACCGACAGCGCCCATTCCTTTTTAACCACTTTGGCCCCCTCTCTGACCTCGAGACCATAGATTGACTCCACGCAACATCCAGCGAGTCTTCCCCTGTTAAAGTAGCCGGTTACGAGCCTTTTGGGTATTGTATGGCGAGCCCGCATCCAACTGACAACATAGCTGCCGTTGGGGGAGGCCTAGAGTCTAGGGCACCTAACCTACCTGTATACAGAGATGTTCAAGAGGCTATGATAAATGACGATTCCACGGACAATGCCAAGCTCATGGAGATTATGAAGGATAGAGGGCACAAACAGGCAGCTACCCCAGTTTCACCTTTGAAATCTCCCCCAGTGGTCCCACCCAATGATAACTTGAAAATCTTGTCTTGGAATATCGCAGGAATCAAGGCCCGCTTTTCCTCTACAGACTGGTTGAATTTTGTGGATAAACACGACATCATTCTGCTCCAAGAAACCTGGGCAACCGATCCAGTCTTCAAGCTGGGATATATCAACTTCTTTAAACCTGCGATCAAAGGGGGCAAAGGGCGTGCCTCAGGCGGACTAACGATTTGGGTGAAGCAGTCATTGGGTCTCCATCCGACTGAGCTCCTTGTTCAGCACCCGGATATCCTTCTAATCAAACTAAGCAAAGCTAACCAACGGGATCTGCACATTTTTAACATTTATGCCAGAGGCTTGCCTGGTGGCCGAAGCCCACCATTGTTGAACTTCATAGACTACAAAATCGCTGAAATGGGCAGTGGGAATGTAACCATCCTAGCCGGAGACTTAAACTGCACCATAGAGCCATTGTTCGATATGGGGGACAGCTGGAGCACGGCTGAGGATACAGCTTGGGACATCCCTGATTTAACTGTTGATAAAAGGGCTAAAGCAACAGAGGTGGCAGTCAACTGGATGGCATTCTGCCTAAACAGGGGTTTCAGAGCTTGCCACGGTCGCACATTCTCGGATAAAGAAGCCAATTGTACTTTCGATAATGGTCTAAGGCAGAGCCGCATTGACTATATCTTGTTAAAACTGGAATTTTGGTCTTTACTAGTTGACATGGTAGTAATACAGCATCCAGAAAGCGACCATAACCCGCTGTTCTATCATTGAAACTACCAGATCTAAAGAGACAAGAGGAGCCTACCATCTCATATACAGGGGACGTTTTGATAACCAATGATAGAGGAGGTTGAAATGGTCCCGGGTCATGGAGGACAAATCATTATGGGACACTGTTAATACAATCGCCAATAATGTGTACAACGAGATGTTGAAAATTGATTTGTCGGGGGCTAACCCGGGCTTGGCAAATAATGTCATCAATCTTCACACTAGATGCTTTGACCAGTTAAAGTCCATACTTTCCCTCCCTTGCCGAAGTGCTTCTACCAAAGCTAATCCCCTGCCCCAGAAATGGTACAACAAAAAATGTAGGGAGGCACACTCGGATCTTATCTCAACTATTAAATCTCGGGACATGGTCGCAGTTAAGGCGGCCAGGCTCCATTACAGAAAAACCCTCTGGGAATCCAAACGGGAGTGGGAGGATAGGTTCTGGTCAGATCTCCTGGAGGCTTCCACCTCTAACAATCAAAAAAAGTTTTGGGATCTAGTCAAGTGGGGGAAGGGCCCGGATTCATCTACCCCGGCTAACCATGTACCCCTTGACGAATGGGTAACATTCTATTCCGCCCAATTCAAAGCCGATGACCCTAATGCCATAAAATCCCCGGGCAGGTCACCCCCGTTATGCACCCACGGGGAGAAACTAATTTTCTCAGTCCCGGAGGCCGAGCTGGCCCTGGGCCTGACCCTGCGAGGGAAAGCTCCTGGCATGAATCTGATACCGGCAGACCTATTTAAATCTAATCCAGCCATGTGGCTCCCTTATATAACCATGATTGCTAACTACTTAGCTAATGGTGCCACGATTCCAAAATCATGGAAGGGAGCAGAGATAATCCCGATATATAAAAAGGGCGATAAGTCCAAGCCAGGGAATTACCGTCCTATTAGTCTAATCGATTCCATACAAAAAATCATCGCACGTATGGTCCTGGGACGGGTCCAGGGCTGGATTGAAACAGAGGACATATTATCTCCCATGCAGGCGGGCTTTAGATCGGGAATAAGCACCATAGATCAGGTGTTTAGACTCTGCCTGATCTATTCGCAGGTGGTCTGGCTTGGCGGCGGTACCATCTTTGCTGCATTCATCGATCTGAAGTCCGCCTTCGATCTGGTGCCAAGGGACAAATTGTGGGGTGTGTTGGAAAACCTAGGATGTCCACCAGAACTACTGGCCCTTATTATTAAATTCCATGAGGATAATTACGCGAGGGTAAGGTGGGGAGGCCAGGGACAAGTGACGGATACATTTCCCGTTACTAGAGGTGTCCGTCAGGGGTGCGTCCTGGCACCAACACTTTTTCTCTTATTCATCGACCAAGTGGTGAAATTCTTCATGAATACCCCCACTGACGCCCCAATGTTGGCCGGGACGAGATTCCCGCTACTCATCTTCGCCGATGACACCTTACTCCTCTCAAGAACACGCAGCGGGCTGCAGCGGGCCTTGGACCGCTTTGAGGAGTTTTGTGCCATTAACAATCTGGCGGTAAATGTGGGGAAAACAAAGTTTATGGTTTTTACTAAAAATCATCCAGTCCGGAGTTCCGTGAGGTTGAACGGAGTCAATCTCGAGCAAGTCGAGACCATGACCTACCTGGGGGTTACCCTTGACAGCCGCTTGGGATGGAAAGATCAAATTAACATCCAACATCTCAAGCTTGCACGTTTAACTGGCTGTCTTATCAAAGAGCAAAAAGGATCCACCACCAAGCGGGTTCTTCCAGCCCTCAAGATCTATGACGCCAAAATTACCACCGCTATTCTTTATGGCACCGATCTTTGGGGCTACATGGACCTGCTTAATCTTTTTAAAACCCAATGTAAGTTCCTTCGGCACTTAGTAGGTCTTCCACAGTCGACCCCCTCAATCCCCCTTTGTCTGGACTTAGGGTGCCCACCGATCAACGAGAAGGCTAGATTTAGGTTGGTGGCCCTGTGGAGACGAATATGGACCTCTCCTGACCTGTCTCTCTTCGCAAAAGAACTAGCTGAAGTCAGGTCAATTAGTGGATCCGGAAAGATCCCATGGCTCCTAGCTGTGAAAACCACTCTCATTGATATGGGTCTAGAACAACTCTGGTCATCCCCCCTATCCAACCCTTTCCCCTCTAAACAAGAGTTCAAATCCCTGTACTGGGCCTCGATCTGCCTAAAAAGAGTCTCCCTCTCCAGCAATACCAGTCTCGCAGGCAGGTTTTTAACATTTAAGGTAGACCTATCCCGTGAGCCCTACTGGGATGTAATAACCAAACCGCTAGACAAGAAACTGTATCATCAGTTCAGAGTGGGGTCTTTGCCTTTGAACTCTTTTGCAAACAAATGGTCCACAGGTACATCAATCTACTGTAAAGGTTGCCCGGGACAGAAAGAATCAGAGGGTCATTTTCTTTTTGCTTGCCCTAGATATACAGCGCCCCGGAAGAAATGGTTAAAACCACTGTTCCAGAGATTACCATTTAAAACATCTGCTGAAGCCATCCGGGCGCTTAAGACTAACACCTCTATGCTCTTTGTTGTAAGTCTGGCTAAATATCTGGGTTGGGCCTGGCTTTTAAGGTTAAAATATATGTCATAAGTGTCAGAGCCCACACATAGTGCCTCACATAGTGACAAACTCTGTACATTATTTAAATCATCGGTTTTTAGATTTTTTCCTTCAGCACCCATTGCACATTAAGCAAGAAATGGTTTCCCATTGATCGACATGATTCGAAATGTACTACTTAAACATTATGTTTTTTTTACTCACCCAGGTTTCCTTTTACCGATATTTAATGTTCCTTTTAACTTTTTCTTTAATTTCACCTAACTTAGGGTTGCAACTGAGTGGTTTAGTTGGTTTGTTTGAAATGTATTGACGTTTTGTATTTCTTTCTTTCCAAACAGTTTTTTCTTAAAACTTTTTGTTTGATTTATTATTGTATTTTAATGTGTCTTTTATGATTTGTCAAAAATCGAAATAAAGACTTGAAACCTGAAACCTGATTGCCTTAGGCCTCTAGGCACTTTACCACTGCTAACTAGTGTTAAAGTGCTTGTGGTCACTTCGTAAAATAGTGGCATATTGGCTTATACCCTAAAAAGCCCATGGGAGGGTGCAGTGCATTTAAAAAGTTGGACATGTCCTTTTAGTTTTTACATGTCCTTGCCATGAAACACTCTTATATTTGTTTTTAACTACTGCAAGGCCTGCTTCTCACATTAGGATAACATTGGATAACCTTGTTACATTTAATAAATGATAACTTTCAATTGGGAGCAGGCAGTAATTATGAGTTTGGTGTCCAAAGAATTGCAATTTTAAACCCCCTTTAATAGTAAAGTTGGATTTTAGGTCAAAATTCTGAAAATACCAACTTTTAGAAAGTTCACATTTTCTTGCCCCAACCATGTTATGTCTGCAGCCTGCATTGTGGGTCACATAACTAGTTGTGGCCAGCAATTGGTCTTTGCCTATTGTTCCCAGACAGTGAGACAAAGGGGGAAAAGGTAATGGCAGGTTTGGCCATCTCTGACTTGATAGGGGGTGGAGTTCTCACCTACCTCACTTGCACATCACTGCCTTACCGTCAGCCCACTCACAACGAGTTTGACACTAGTCTTTTGTGCCCCCAGACAAACTGAGTCCAGGGCAGGGAATCAATAAATTCCAAACATCTCTTGGGGTGGAAATCTCCAGAACCCTACTTCAAAGCTGGCACCAAGTAAAAATATTGGACCCTCTGATCCAACACTTCAGTACATATCTGGGCCTGAGGAAGACACAGAAGAAGACATACTGTGCTACTATGCTGTTAGTAGGACTGCTGCTTTGCTGTCATGTTCCTCTGATGCCCTCCTGCAAAAAGGACTGGATCTTCTTCTTGAATCCAGGGCCACCACAGTGACTCCTATGGTTAGTTGGCTGGTCTCCTGATCAAATCCTCAGGGTTGGAAAGTCTCCAACCACTTTGAACCCAGCATCTAGACAATATCCCTTAACTGGTGCCAACCTAGTCCTGGACCATTGAAAGGGGGCCTAGAGGTGCTCTGCTAGCCAACTATGGTCCAAGCAGAACCAATGCAGGGGATGCATCACCTTACAGACTTGAATCAGAACTGCTGTGCAAACACCTCTCTGACACAGAGGCCTCACAGGTCATCCTCAATGCAGGACCTCATATCTCTTCTTGACAGTTTATTGGAACCACCAATGCATGACACATCCTTGGCGCAGGACCTTGCATCAGCCATCAGCAACTTATCCTTGTTGCAGGATCTTACAATTTTCCGTAACCGGTATTTAAGGTACGCTGTTCAGCTGGACTAACTGGGTCCCTGTATCCAGTACATGCTGATTCACAGTGATCCTGAACTTGTGACTTTGTACCAGTCTGGCATGACCAGATAACTACAGGTGATACTTTGTGCTTCTAGGCACTACTTATCCAAAATCTTTACCATTGGAATCCGTCTGTTCTACTAATAACATTTTTGTCATTTTGGTGTCAAATAATGTACTACATTTTACTCTATTTTGTATACATTGATGTAGGATTTTTCTTGTGTTATGTTTTTACTTTATTACTGTTTGAAGTGCTGCCTAAATACTTTACACGTTGCCTCTAATTTAAGCCTGACTGCTTTGTGTCAATGCTACCAGAGGGTTAAGCGTAGGTTAATTTGGGGTTTGCTTGTGTTTTACCCTGATGAGAACTGTGGTTGATGCTTGGGTTTCACCCCCATCAACTAGCAACCCAAATCAGTGAGATTTGGACGTGTGCTTGTGGAGTGCCCTAAGTGATTTTGTGTTACGCTGAAATTCTAGATAAATAATTTGATACCATTTAGATTTTTTCAGTTCTTCTTGATTGACTCTTTTTGCTTTTTTCATATGGCCGGGATGCCCGCCACCCCCTCCCAACACCAATTCCCAATGGGAGAAGACAGACACAGGTTTGAACTTTTGGAAGGCGGGGGGGGAGTTACCCCCCCGGCCGTATTTATTAAAATATGAAACAACATTTAAAACATTAAATAAAAGTTTCATGAATTATGTACAATTTTACTTTCATTACATTTTGATGAAGACATGTTCTTTGGCTAACCTTAACAGATCTCTAATACAAAGGTTTCCTAGCCGAGTCTAGCATCCTGAAAATGCATACATTCTAAATTAAAACTGTACATCCTAGCATTAAGGGCCAATGGAAAGGTCTTAGCCGGTGTCAGATCCCTACTACCAAAATCCCGCCCTCACGGTGTGAGTGGCGCATGCGCAGAGGACTTTACCCTCATTGCCAACTGTAACTTCCCTTGTCATGGGGGCCCCCTTTCACTCGACGCCATCTTAAAGGTCGTCCGAGTTCCCGTGTGAGGTATCTGTAGGAAGGACAGCGTGGACTCCCCCCCATCCCCACACTCTCTTCCGCCAGAGCGGATATCCGGCCCCCGGGAAATTCGTAGGAGGGGCATCTAGCCGCCTCCCCCCTGGGAGGGGCCTATGGCCGTCTCCCCCTAGGCGACCCATCTTTAGTGGGTGCCGCCTCCCCGTGGAAGGGGCCAATGGCCGCCTCCCCCGGGCGCTCCCATCCATTCTGGGTGGCGCCCCCCTCTAGGGACCTTGAAATTACTGCTCACCGATCATGACCTTACCGCCCGACCAAAAAATAAATACGACTGTTGTTTTACCTACTAAGGGAAGAAATTCTGACATAGCATTGACGAGTCATCAACTTTACCATTGTACAAAGGGAAAAAATGTCCTAAAGCAGAAGACAACATCATTATGTGAAACACTCCCTTACTTTTCTACAAAGGAAAAAAGGCCTATACACATCTTTTAATCTAAGGCATATATAATTACTGAAGATGTGACTGCATCTCTTTAATACGATCAGATAACATCCACAACTTTATTCACACAAACATTGCAATAGGGGCTGGTGGGTGGGTCAAAATTGCCGCTTGTTCGTTCGAGGGCTCACGAGCGACGAGTGGTGCAGCCTTCAGAGCACAGGAACAAGTGGACGCTTCTTCGGATTCCCGCTCTATTTATCCGTCTGCGGGAGGGCGGGGACCCTCCTCTGGTATGCCCACTGGGTGCGGTCTTCCGTGCGGGTGTCTAGGACAACCCCTCCTGGGCGGGAAAGGGCGCGCCCCGGCTACGCCACTTTGGGCATACCAGCCGAGCCACGCCTCCCGCCCAAAATGGTTTCCCGGGGGGATCGGGGCACCCATCCATACGTTCGGGGGGACCGAGTGGTCGCCCCTTTCCATATGGCCGGGATGCCCGCCACCCCCTCCCAACACCAATTCCCAATGGGAGAACACAGACACAGGTTTGAACTTTTGGAAGGCGGGGGGAGTTACCCCCCAGCCGTATTTATTAAAATATGAAACAAAATTTAAAACATTAAATAAAAGTTTCATGAATTATGTACAATTTTACTTTCATTACATTTTGATGAAGACATGTTCTTTGGCTAACCTTAACAGATCTCTAATACAAAGGTTTCCTAGCCGAGTCTAGCATCCTGAAAATGCATACATTCTAAATTAAAATTGTACATCCTAGCATTAAGGGCCAACGGCAAGGTCTTAACCTGTGTCAGATCCCTACTACCAAAATCCCACCCTCACGGTGTGCGTGGCGCATGCGCAGAGGACTTTACCCTCATTGCTAACTGTAACTTCCCTTGTCATGGGGGCCCCCTTTCACTCGACGCCATCTTAAAGGTCGTCCGAGTTCCCGTGTGAGGTATCTGTAGGAAGGACAGCGTGGACTCCCCCCATCCCCACACTCTCTTCCGCCAGAGCGGATATCCGCCCCCCGGGAAATTCGTAGGAGGGGCATCTAGCCGCCTCCCCCCTGGGAGGGGCCTATGGCCGTCTCCCCCTAGGTGACCCATCTTTAGTGGGTGCCGCCTCCCCGTGGAAGGGGCCAATGGCCGCCTCCCCCGGGCGCTCCCATCCATTCTGGGTGGCGCCCCCCTCTAGGGACCTTGAAATTACTGCTCACCGATCATGACCTTACCGCCACAGGCCGGATAGTTGACTGACTATCGGGACCCCCCACTCCTCCTAAAGTTCATGCTTCCTCAAACCCCTTAACCATGCTATGAAGTCTCCTATGAGTAAATCATTCCCCTCACTGGACAGGTGAACCCCATCATTCAGATACATGTGATCACCCCGAATACACCCGTGAGGAATGCTATGCAACTGCGCTGAGCGAAACAATTTCCCAATTTTATTGTTGACACTCTTCACTGAGTGGTTCAACGCTGACACTGAGAGACCCCCCCGCCAAATCTTCCTGGGGATCATGTGTGACCAGGCAATCGTGCACCCCAGGAGTTTCTTAGCCAACCAGCTAACTGCCGATAGGATGTGTTCTAATAACACTCGTCTTCCCAACTTCACTAAGTCATTGCCCCCCAGGTGTACTATGACTACAGATGGCAGTGACCTTTGCCGCCCTAAAAGACCCTCCTAAAACGATTGAAATTGGTCAAAACAGAGGCCGCCCTTCCCATGAAAGGTCACTCTGTACCCGTATTCCCCAGATGCGTGAATCGCGTCACCTGCCTTGAATACGTCCCCGGCGTGCCTCACATATGAGTGGCCCACGACCCATACCACTCTCTCTCCAGTCGGTGATCCTCGACCGCTGGTCTCCTGGTGTTGGGTCGACTCCCAATTCCGCCCCGCGTGACAGGCTTGCGAAACTGTAATTCAAACAAAAGACAAGAAGCGTGAGTGCATGTCAATTGACTTTTACAACATGTGCAATCGCACATACCTTTTGAAGCAATTCGAGGACCAACGGCCCAGCTGTTTTACTTCCTCCGCGCTCAGACCCCGGGCCGTAGCCTCAGTAGCAGCCCCTATCCTAAATGAGTGGGTCCCAAAATTGCACGGGTCCATGCCCGCGGCAGCGATTGTCAGTGCTAGCACCCTCTAAAACTGAAATCTCGTCAGTGGGGTGCCATCATTGTGCCTAAGCAGGCTGCCCCCCATGTGGCCGTCCTCTGTGCCAAGTATTCCTCTAAACACTTTATCGGACAAGTGGGGGACCCTCGTGCGCGCTGCACGACGACACTATCTCCCATAGCTTCCTGATCTGTCTTGGACCAGGCTATCGAGATTACCATTGAATCACCCCTTATTTGTACGTGATCCCTGCACAAGCCTCCCTCCATATCCTTCTTGTTCCTCGCCACGAGTTCGCTTACCCGCATAGCCCCATGGAATGCCAAGGCGGAAGCTGCCCAGTACAGAACTGCTTCGAAAGGGGAGGAGCACGTCTCATCCAGCTTTGCTAAAAGCAGAGACAATCTGTCTAAGCCAATCGGGTGCCTCGTATCTTGCTTGCGACCCTCTAGGCGTTGCCAGCCGCGGAGTGCCTTCCTAACCAAAAAGGAACCCGTCGGGTCACTTATGCCGTGCAGCTGTGCCATGAACGAAATGGCCGCCCTATGTCTGGTTGCCGTTGCCGCTGATCTGCCTTCTCTGTGCAGTGCTACCAGGAACCCCAGGAAGGATTCCTCTTGACCCCAGCTCTGTCTCCCTGTCAGACCCAAAAATGTGCAGTAGGAACGAAACGCTCCTTCGTAAGCCTTCCTTGTCCTGGGAGCTAAGCTGGCTGCCACGAGGTCTTGTAATCCGGGGCACCGATTAGCCATAGCGCTTCGGGGAACGGTGCCGCCACTAGGCCCGCTGTGGGTAGATAGCCCCTGAAAGCCTGCATGTGTGAACGAGAGAGTGGGATGTGCTGGGCCACCCTTTCGCGTCTTGAAGGTAATGAACCTTCCCCTGCCATTGGCAATGGTTGCTTACCGGGTTCAACCGTCGTGTCTGCTGCCTTTTCCCGGCTAACCATTGGTACTCCTGGCGCCACCTGTGGGGGAACAAAAGGAACATTCGTGGTCCCGGCTTCTCTCGACTGCCGTAACTGCTCGATTATTAATCTAGCCTCCTCGGCCGGGTCCCCTGCGGCCACTGCCCCTCCCGCTTTCTTCTTGAGCCAGGATAACACTGCCGCTAACTGGATGGCCAGTTCCGGGGGCATTTGATCATCTTTAACCGGGGTGATTACCACAGGAACCAGATCCTCCCCGGAAACCGCCCTCCTCTTAATACGCTTCCCCCTACCCTCAGGGACTACTCCCGGCAAGGCCAGGCCTATTACCTTCTTAGGGCGGCCTGAAGGGTTGTTCTGGGCCGCTAACTGTTTTTTAACTTCGGCCAAACCTCGACCGATCGAATCAACTTTACCGAGTTTTCGGTCCATGATTGCCATTCGGTTCGACAAGGTACGCAGTACCTTCTCCAGCTCGGAGCTCTTTCCCGCTTTTTTGCCGGTCATAGCTTTGTTTACTCCGCTCAAGTCGATCAACGAGGTCCCAGATCCTTCGAACTCTAGATAACTGAAAGAGAAAAAACAAGATTACAAGTTCTCAAAATTGCCGCTTGTTCCGTCGAGGGCTCACGAGCGACGAGTGGTGCAGCCTTCAGAGCACAGGAACAAGTGGACGCTTCTTCGGATTCCCGCTCTATTTATCCGTCTGCGGGAGGGCGGGGACCCTCCTCTGGTACGCCCACTGGGCGCGGTCTTCCGTGCGGGTGTCTAGGACAACCCCTCCTGGGCGGGAAAGGGCGCGCCCCGGCTACGCCACTTTGGGCATACCAGCCGAGCCACGCCTCCCGCCCAAAATGGTTTCCCGGGGGGATCGGGGCACCCATCCATACGTTCGGCGGGACCGAGTGGTCGCCCCTTTCCAAATTTACCCTCATTAGATCTGATGCCTGTGCCCTAGACCACACCTACATGGATGGAGTTTGTGCTTGCCAACATAGATGTCTACTGTGTGGCTGAGCTCAAGGAGTTCTGTAGCCCGGCAGGCTTCCATTCAAGAGGAATATCAGGGGTGGCGAGGGGGTGCCCGATGCCTCGCTGCTGAGCACACGTCGACTCCTCCCCCTCCTTTCAGATGTCACACGTGCATGAGGCTGCAGCTGAGCTGGGATGCCAGCCATGACCCATGAACTGTGAGCCGCGAGCCGCGAGGATTACAGATACACGGCTATGAGGTTACACAGCAGATTTGCAGTGGTCCGGTCTAGGGGCCAGTGGGGTGTTTTGTAGTGGTTGGGTCTCGGAGTCCCGTGGGGAGGCTGCTAAGGTCTGGACTGTTGGCTCCCAGCCCCCGGAATAACAAGCCTGAAGCAGCCAATGCTGGCAGCTGCTTTAGGAGCTGCATTGCGAAGAAAGGCGGGGAGGCTCTTGACAAAGAGCATAATGTTGCGGTAAGGAGGTCTTCCTTGGATGGGGATCCCCCATTAGACCTGTCCTGCCTGGCTGGGGTCCCAGAGTAAGAAAGCCTGCGTTAAGAGTTCTTTTGGTGACAGTGGGGCAGCAGTTCCGCTCAACTGTGAAAACTGCAAGCAAGGAGGGAAGGAAAGCAAGGAAAACAAAAAGAAAAAAGGGAAGGAGAAAGGAGAAAAAAATTTTGAATTAGAGGACAGCGTAGCCATATAGAGGAGGAATACTTACAATAAAAATGTCTAGGGGCCTGAATTGTGAAGCATGCGGCGAATGATCCTGAGGGGAACAGGAGTAGGAACAGGAGTCCCAGCCCCGAGTTACACATGGTTAACTCAGAGGTCTAGGAGGTAAGCAGCGCAATCACGCATTCTTGCAGCAAGGAGAGGAAAAATCTTGCGGAAGAAAAGTGGGGCTGCAAGTAACTCAAGGGCTCAAATATCCACAGGGCGCTTTCGCCAGGCACTGGCCTTCTTAGGGTCTACTCTGGAGTTTGTTACTATCAAGCAGGATGCTGTGGTAGAAAATACTGTGGCCTCAGATAGCTCTCTAAAGTTAAGGGTACAGAAGGATAAAAAGGCCTCTTACAACCTGCAGGAGATTGAGGGTACTGGAAGTGATATAGTGACTGCATAAATGGAAGTTACAAAAGCACTCGAGGAGAAGAAGAAAGTGAAGGGGGTGGACAATCCCCATAAGGACTACCCTTTATTCTCAAAAAGTTGTAAAGAAATGCACAAGGATACCAATTTACATCTTGTAGGCCAGACACCAGGGACAACACCATCTAGGGATTCTCCGACACTAGACTCTCTGGAAACCCTGGTTGGCGGTAACCCTGATTCAAGGGAGCAGGTTGAACTAGGGAAAGGTCTGGCCGAGCCTCTTCATGATTCAGTGATGTCAGGCTGTTTGGGTCTCCTGCCCACCTCAGTATCTCAGTCTCCCTGTGGAGTCCAGTGCTAAAGATTTGGTTCTGTAAAATGAACAGGTGGTTGAGATGGCAACTGGGCAGCACAGGGAGAATGTAAGTGAAAGGAAGAGTCAGTCCTAAACGGTCCTGGTGCATCAAATGCAGCAGCTTTTCAAGACTATCCTAGGCAAAATACGTAATGGTAAGACCTCCAAAGCCCAAGAACTCACCTTACTGCATCAAAGACTAGAAAAAATTGAGAGTTTGGTACAACAAATACCAGAGTAAATTAAAGAATTGGAGCAAGAGTATAGGATGTCGAAGGCCATTCTGTGGATTATGGCTCTGATATTGCTTCTCTTCAGAAAAAAATGCAGGTCTCACAGTTGAAGATGGACGAAGTGGGGAGCTATGCGAGGCGATCGAATCTGTGCTTTATAGGGATACCGGAGGACAATGAAAACCTCAAAGGCCAGTCTAACCCCTTGTCGTACATGGAAACGCGGATCAGAGAGCACATACTTGTGAATGCAAGGGAGGACCTTTCTATAATGAGGGCCCATAGGGTTCCTTCCCAGAAACTCACAGGGGCTAAGTACCCAAGGACGATGAGTGTGAACGTTTCTTACTTTCGTATTGGAGAGGCTATTCTAAGTAAGGCAATACAAAACAAGAATATTGTTCTTCCTGATGGGGCCAGGGTGATTGTGTTCTCTGATATTTCTGTGCTTCCAGCGCATCAGCGTAGAGAGTTTGTGGGGCTGTATGGGCAATTCAAGAGCGCAGGAGCACTGACCACTATCGTTCCTCAGACCAAATTCAAAATTTTATGGAGAGGCCAGATCCACCTCTGCTCTACTCTGGAAGAAGCTCAAGTGATACCACAAAAGACATTACAACCGAGCGGAAACTAGACAATTTGCGGGGTGATCTAGTCTGTTGTTGGATGGAATATAGTTATATACAGCTCAATATATTAAGTCCAGCTTACGAATGATATCCTCCCAATTTTACTGGGTTTAAATACTTTTATTATGTGCACCTTCACTTTGTACTTTTATTCCCTTTGTAAATCTGTATTTGTAAAGCGCAAACTACTCCCCCTTACAGGTCTCAAGGCGTTAGGGGCCATCGTGGATATTAGGTGAGCTATTGCCCAAAGTAACATGTTGCTGAGTTGAGTTGCCGCCGGAGCTGGGAATCGAACTCTGAACCCTGTAATCCGAAGTCAGCTGCCCTGGCCGCTGCACCACACCTTTCCTTTCTGAGACATTTATTAGTATTATTATATGCTTTCATGGAAAAAGATGGCAATAATCTCTTTTTAGGGTCATTCAGTAGTTTAAGACGGTTTGTATTCCAGATTTTAAGAGGTTTTTGTAATAAGTTTTCTCCAATTGCACATTGCACTTTTTTCTTGGCTGGAGTCTGTGCATAAGAGCGTTTTAAGGCCCCGTGATTTTGGGATATACCCAAGGGTGTTTGATGTGTTTTATAAAACAAAATCTTGCCAGCTTTAATATTTTTTCAGAGAGATCCCAGCTTATTTTTTCCTCAGAGCACTAAACTCAGCTTACAAACTAAGGTATAGACGGCTATTTTTTGAGCTGGTATAGGCACAAGAAGCACAAGCACTTTTTTTCATACTACTAACACTTTATGGAGGGGTATTCATGGTTGCTTAAAGATGTAGGTTTAGTAGCACAGAGGAGGAGGGTGCAGAGATGTGTGGTTAGGCACCAGGTAAAGGTGCCCTTCATTGTTGGGAGGGGTGAGGAAGGGAGTTAAGGGACACTCCCTTCTCCAGGTGGCTTTGGCGTTTTGAGGCTGTAGGGTGAAGCATCTAAAAAAGGGTATAAAAACAGTTGGTCGGAAATGGCTAAGGTACATGTTTGGAGTAAGATTAGGGGCTGTGGGCTAGTTGCGCTATATATGTTAGAAAGAGGTTAGAGCCAACTTCAACAAGCACAATTATATGAAAGGGGGTATACTAAAGGGAAGAGTGTAACAAATATTTCCATGTTGAGTAACTGTGCTATGTTTAATCTTGAAGAATTTCTCAATTGCTATAGGTAATTTCGTGCCATGTTAATGGTTTTCTGAAAGTTCAAAAAAGAGGGGCAGTGTTAAAATGGTCGGGCACGTTCTCCCCTAGGTGATTTTTTTGCATGCGACATATGTTAAGTCTAATACCCCCAATTTATCTCTCTCCAGGAAGCCTTCCCAAGCTTATTTTGCCTCAGCGAATAGGCTGTTTTATTCTCTTCTTCACTGGATTGGGAGGTGAGAGAAGTGATCCCGGATGATGAAGCAATTTGGATTTGGATTGAGGTCGTCAATGAGATTTGTCCCATCTTCGTAAACTATTATGCGCTAATTTTTGACGATATTAGAGCTGTAAAACAGATATATGACATATTAATAAATGCCCGCAGCCCTATAGTTATGGGGGGATTTTAACCTTATACAAGATTTAGGTTTGCACACCTCAAATAAGGCTAGGCAACAACTAAAACCAAAGACTATGAAATTACTAAAAATCATCAGAGAATATTTTGCCTTAATAGATCCTTGGAGGGTAGATCACCCAGGATCAACACAGTTTACATGTTATTCCACAGGGTTTAAAACAGCTTCACAACTTGACTTCTTCCTGGTAAATAAGCAACTTGTAGGAGGAAAGTCCAAAATTTTGCTAACTCTTCATCGGATCATTCGATAGTCTGCTTGGTGATACGGTTACGCACCCCCCAAAGAAACAACACCATTTTGCACTTTGATAAAGCATTGCTCTCAGATCCAGTATGGAGCACAAAAAAACAGGAATTTATACAGTGATTTTTTATGTCTAAGAAGTCTTAGTAAATACCAAGAAATAAGGTACAAAAGCCAGCAGATATGTAATGAATTCAAAAGCAAAAAGTACGAAGAACAGCTAGCAATAAAAGCAAAGAAGAAAGCTATTTTCTTTTTAAAAACCAATAAGGGGGAGGGAATGAGGGGAAGGGAGGAAGGGGAGGTAAGGAATACTCTTACAGCTGAAGAACGCGTTAAATTGCATAAACTATAAAAGCAATTTTATAACAATTAAGGAGAGCAGCTTGCCAACAAGAAACTAGAGAAAAAAGAACAGAGAAACGTAAACATTCACAGAGGTTTAACATTTTCAGAATGTATGCAAGAACTTTTTGATTTTGCAGTCTTATTTAGATATAATGTTAGTGGCAACCAGAATACATCTCTTTGTATAAAAGGCTTACAGGAGGAGGCAAAAGCAATGTCTAGTCTATGATAATGAAATAGATTATTCCACTAGTGTTGGGCAGAGAGTTTTGTGAAGTTTTTCCAATCAACCATGAGAATGTGTATGGAGGTCACGAGTGTCTATAAAACTTCCTATGAAAAGAGTGACATTAGAAAGAGGAAACTGGATGTTAAACATAAACGAAATACAGGACCAAATTTTCTCCCAAAAAGAGATGATGTTAGGGCAGAGAAATAGAAGATGCATGAAGTCGCCTGCGGGGGAACCGCATGTCAACAGTTCATGTCAGATGTATGAGAGAAGGTAGCTATAGACATAGGTGTGAAATATAATCTATGGTAGAGAAAGACCAAAGAGTGAGTAACAGAGGCAGATCTAAAGATTTTGAGTGATCAGCTCCAAAACGTGTAACAGGAATTGATGCTCCATCCACAACCCAAATCCGCTTCCCAGGGCAATTCCATATTACTCTTAGAATGAGCAGGATCAGGAGATAAGGCATGTTATAAATTAAGGACGGTTTAGGAAGAGTTGTAAGAATTCTAAGGAGAGAATTTTCTTCTGAAGTAAGAGAATAAAATAAATCAAGAATGATTACCATTAAATTTGAAAATCTATGCATAAAGGAACAGGGGCATTTAAAAGTGGATTGAAATTGAGGGAATTAGCAAGGGGTTGTACCATCGAAAAGGTTGGGGACCTAAGTTATTCCTCTTAATCTCCAGGAACTCCAAAAGAGGGATCTATTATTAATGCTAATGAGGTGATTGTGCCATTACAGAGAACGCAAAAAGGATTCTCTCAAAATATTCTTTGGTTGGGTCAATGGTTTCAACAAGGAACACGTGTGTTTGAATAAGGGAAGTGTAGTTTACAGTTTTGACTGAAAATGCCAGTACTTCCTTTGTAAAGAATAGCACAAACAAAGAATGTTCAATAGTAAGCCATAGAGGTGTGGAGGGGGAGGATTCCATAAAGAGCCATTTAAAGGCTTGACGGAGGCAAAAGGATTTATGACAATTTCGAAAATCAGGTAAATTGGCACCGCCATTACCTTTTGGCTTTCGTAAATATGATAATGATATTTTGGATTTTTTTATTTCGCTTAGGGAATTTGGAGAGAAGAGAGTTTATCTTCTTAAAGTAACTAGATGGAATAAAAATAGGGAGCATGGGAAAAAATATAATGTAAAATAGGAGTAATCATCATTTTAATGGAATAAAGTCTTCCCCGCCACTAGAGAAATAGGGGATTCCAAGAGGAAATGAGTTTGTCAATTTGAGAAAGGGCCTCTACCAATTTTAGTTTGACAGAAGCAGTTACGGAGTTAGTGAATCATGGGGCATATTATCAAGAAAGGCGATAAAATTATTGCCACTTTAGCGGCAGGAAACTGCAGCTAAAGCGGCGATAATGGCCTTGATAATATGTCCTTGTGATTTCCCTTAGCAGCCCATGTTCTGGTTTTAACCTGGGCTGCTTTGGGAATCCGCAATCCTGACTAAGGGGGCGACGTACAGGTTGAAAAGGGTAGGGCTCTAAATTGAGCCCTGAAGCTCCCCCTGCGATAAAGAAATGTTTTCGGATGTATGTGGGGTTGTTCCACTTGTACACTACAGCCCAGCAGATAGGAGGTCATCCAATTTAAAGCAACTCCATCCAGACACCCAGTCTGTGATGGTGTAAAAGCAGCTTATGGGATACCGTATCGAAAGCTGAACTAAGGTCCAAAAGGACTAGTGAAGTCGTCCGGCCCTCATCTACCCGCCTGCATAGTGTCTCTGTAGCTAAGAGCAATGTTGACTCCGTCGACTATGTTGCTCTAAAGCCTGATTGAGTGAGATGCAATAGGTTGCTTTTATTGATATGTGCCACCAACTGCGAGTTTACCACTTTTCCGGCAATGTTTGAGAAGTAGGGAAGCAGTGAGAAAGGCTGCATATTCTCCAGTAAGTTCACCTCTGCTGTGAGGTTTTTTTTTCAGGGGAGAACAATTTCTTCCTTCCTTGTGTCTGGGACCATCCCTACCCGAAAGGAGATTTTGAGCAGTTGGTAGCATGGTATCTAGCCCAGTGCACATAACTTTTGGCATTGTTGGATCTTTTGGGGAAACTGATTTAATACTCACTGCAACCTTTTTCAGATCTTCCAACGAGGAGAGAAGTAATTCTGAGAGACTGTTTTCCCCCCACTCCGGGATTTGTTCAGTTTGGCAGGCAGAGCTACTGCAAGCCTCAGCAGGGAAGGTGTCATAGATTGTTGATACCTTTGCAGAGAAGAAGTCGGCAAATCAGTTGCACAACTCCTTCATACTGAAGGCTGGTTCCACCGTTCTCTCCAGGGAAGATACATATTTAAGAATACCAAAAAGTTCCCTGAAGGAGTTATCAGCTTGCTCAATCCTCTCAGTGTAGAAGGCAGCCTATGTCTTCTTAATGAGGGAGTGATAGTGCTTTAGGATTTGCTTATAGGCAGCCTTATTTATGTCCAGAAAATCTATCCTCCATTTACGCTCTGAACATTTGCAAGACTTCTATGCAATCCTCAGTGCTTTGTTAAACCAAGGTGCAGACTTAGTCCATCTGCATGGGGTGCTAGAAGTCCATTGGGTCACCACATCAAGGGCTTTCGTAATCCACCTATCAACTACTTTGCTCGCTTCATTGATGTTCTTACCCAGGGAGAGTTGATTCAGCTGTAGTGCCTGAGTGAAGCTCCCACAGTTACATTTACACCATCTCCTAGGTGTGATATTCTGTGTTGGGCTCACTATATTCAGCAGCCACAGTACCAGGAGGTTCTGCCGATCATCTGTTCGCACCAGGAGACGCATAAAAGCCTGTGGGGGTCCCGCAGCATTGGAGTAAGCTGTCTTTTGTTTTCACCCGCCACAAATGCCACCTACACTATTCAGCAGGCACAGCGCCCAGAGGTGCTGCTGGTCGTCTGTTTGCGTCAGGAGGCACATAAAAACCTGCAGGGGGTCCTGCAGTGTGGGACGCATTCAGACACACCCGGCTGCACCTGGGTGAAGCCCGGGCAAAGGGCAGGCCTGTCTGCATTAGTCTGCAGCCAATTAAGGCCGGGCTGGGCCTTCTCTCTTGGCTGGCGATCTTGAGATGACTGCAGTTCGAGGGACATAGTAGTCTAGGAGTGTATTGTGGAGAAGATTCCATTGCAGCGTGGCTGGACAGTGTAACTCTAACTTTCAAATACTGCAGTAGGCCTTTGGCATATTTTAACTTCCTAATAATAGGATTTTCACGTTTATACCACCTATGGGGAAGAGAAAGGCTGTGCACACTGTCCATCTTAATAGTGAAAAGAGGGCTACTATTGACTCTTTTTTGTCCATTGCAGTGAGAGCCATTTCAAAAGAGATAGACAAAGCAGAGAGGAGACTTTGTATGGGATCAGCTGGCCTTCCGGCCCCAGCACTTACACCTGATAAAGTAGCTGACACGTCAGATGGGATCCACCTGGCTAGTTACTATATCAATTCACATGCAGCTGCCATTGTTGATCTAGTTCAAGAGGGGGGGAGAGGGGCATTGTAGGTCCCCTTTAGCCATTAATAAAGAAGGGGCGACGACAGCTGTTTCCCCGGCACCTAAAAGACTGCACAAAACAAGAAATAAAATGTAGCCCTTATGGAGAGAATAGGTGACACTGTTACAAACTAACTCCGCAGTGCCATTGACACTCATGGGGAATTTCTGGAATACTTTGAAAAGAACTCTCACGGATGTGCTGGTTGATTTAATATCGCAGCTCTGGGAAAAATTGGACAAAGTTTTATCAGCCCATAATACCCCCTCCCCCAATTGTGCAACCTCAGGTAGCTGGTAATATAAATGGTTTAGCACATAATACGCTTCTGGTAGAGAAAAGGCCACTGAATTATGCGACTGGTCCATGTAGGAGGCCACATGGTAATTCCACTCCCCCTATGGGTAGTCTGACAAAAGGTGCAGGAGAAAGGGGTCGCAATATACTAAAAAATATAAGCACGCGCAAGTCAGGGCCAAGCAACACATCCTAAACACTGCAGGCCTGCCGATAATTGATTTGCACCGGAATGTTGCCCCTATACTGTGGTCTTGGTTGGGGTTCAAGGTCTGTGTACAAACACAAGTGAAACCACAGATAAAATGATCAACAAGGTGGCGCACTGGCTAGGGACAAACAGTAGGTTCAAGGTTTCAGACCACACTAATATTCTGATAGCAGGAATGGTTGCTTAGATTGGCTGCTCGAAGAAAACAATTAGGGGGGATGTCATGATTGTTAACTTTAGATTCCCAGTACTGCCTCATAAATATCCTAAGACACTTTGCTGAGTACCCTTCTATGCCTCAGAGATTACACCTCTTGCTTTAGATTTTTTAGATAGACCTCCACCAAAGAACCAGATCTATGGTCAAGAGGGGGGATTCTATTTGTGAGAGGATAGTAACATCTTCAAAATTGTATGCCCCATTGTCAGATCTAAACAGCTTGGATTGACTGGTAGAGGGCTTGGGATATAGTACAATGCTGAGTACTCCAACTGAACCATTAACTCAGGACCCTATGCCTAGAGATCCTCAGAAGAGTGCTATTTCAGTTCTATCAAGCAATAACACCTTCCCTTCCTGCCAATCAGTCCACTGGGGGGCAAATAGTTTCTGCCAAATCCTATAGTTGCTATAGTGGGGGGAACATTAGCTTGATATTTTGGAATGTGGCAGGTCTAGCTCCCAAATTTGGAGATGAGAAATGGATTCGATTTATAACTGCATACAAGATCATATATGTTTACAGGAGACCTGGGAGACAGAAAATAAATTATTTTTGGAATGCTAAAATACTTTTTTTCTTCCTGCAGAAGGGTCCCTTTCTGGCCATGCAAAAGGGGGTTTAATTATTTTTATAGCACTCGACCTCGGCGCATCTATAACAGTGTTGAAAAGAGAGTCTAGAGTGGTACAAGGGCTCATGATAGTGGCGTGTAGAAGCCTATGGTTCACATTAACACATTTTTACAATGCAAAAGTAAGACTCAAGGTCCCTCATGTTTGACGGAGCTCTCTGGGTTCCTAGAGTCGCTACAGGCCAATGATTTTCCTCAGGAAAATCTGGTGTTGCTTTGCGATTTTGACTGTCATCTGTTTCCATACATTGGACAAGGATCCAGGGATACCCCGATTTGTCAGGCCCTAGATTTATGGCACTTGGAGCACTCCCCGGATGGCCGTGTCAAGTCAAGGAAAGCTTTTTTTGACTGTTCGGAAGCCAATTCATAGAAGTACATAAAACACACAATTAAAATTAATTTTAAATTGTAAACATTACAAATAGTAAAAAACAAAAACAAACATTTTTCATAGAATTCAGATAGACTAGCAAACATTATAAATGTAAAACCACAGTGCTCAGTCAATAAAAACCCAGCTATTAACAATTCTCAAATATCATAGTTTTCCTTAGCTGGAGTAATTTCTTCAGATACAGAGCTATCCTCCAGGCAATATGTTAATTCTCCAAAAACTGGAGTCGAATTAACACGGGCGACACTGTCTAAAACCTTGATTTTTTTAAGAGAGGCAGTATCCAAACTTTTCTTAGGGACCCATAAAATTTACAAAAAAACATTACATGAATTGTGGACTGGGCAGATTGGAAGTCACAGGGGCAGGTCAACAAAATTTGTGACCAATCATTACATTTGGGGATAGACAATAATCTGTGGACAGTGCCCAATCTAAATCTAGTTAAAAGCATTCTGTCAAAGCCACTGGGTACAAAAGTCAGGTATGGCTCCATCCCTAATCAAGTAAGTGTTAACTGGTGTTGCATCACACAGGGTTTAGATGTTTCATCTCTCCCAATAATAAAAGACCCTCAGATTTTAAGCCCTTTCTAGATGTCAATAACATGGAACTTGGGTTTATAAAGCATTCCGGATGACCTAGACCAATAATGAAGCTCTGCACATACTTGACCCAAGGAATCTGCAGTGCCCCTTAGAGTCTCAGGGTGTCTAACATGATCTCTCTATTTAACTGAGTCTGTACCTTTGACCATATCCTATGCCAGAGAAGTATTGGTTCAGGTTTAATAAGTTCCGATAAATAAGGAAGACCCAGCACCTCATGGCAGGCAAAGGAAGGAGTACTTTGAGGGACAGACAAAACATAACGCAAAAACGCATTTTCCACAAGTTGTAGTGGGTGGGTCTTAGCAAAGCCCCACACCCCTGCCCCATACATTGCCACTGATGTACAGTTTGCATTATAAATTTGCATCTATAAAACTGTTGAAAAGAGAGTCTAGAGTGGTACAAGGGCTTATGATAGTGGTGTGGAGAAGCCTATGGTTCACATTAACACATTTTTACAATGTAAAAAGTAAAACTCAAGGTCCCTCAAGTTTGACTGAGCTGTCTGGGTTCCTAGAGTTGCTACAGGCCAATGATTTCCCTCAGGAAAATCTGGTGTTGCTTTGTGACTTTACCTGTCATCTGTGCCCTGACATCGGACAAAGTTCCAGGGATACCCCGATTTGTCAGGCCCCAGATGTATGGCACTTGGAGCACTCCCCAGATGGGTGTGTGCTAAATGCCTTTTTAAACACGTATGATTTGATGTCTACCTTGCAAAATGCACCTAGGCCCCCTAGTGGAATTCATCCACCTTCCTATAAAGGAAGGGGCCACGCTACAATTATTGATTTTATTTTTGTTTCATCTTCCATGAATCATATTAGACAGCCCTCTCAGATTTTGGATAGTCCCTTTAGTGAATATAACCCTGTGGTTATAATAAAAGTAGCACTGAAAGAGTTACCTTGTAATAAAGTCAGGGTAGCCAATCACCATAAAAATTATAAATGCACGCTAAAAGAGCGGAGGTTAATTTTTACATAACCAAGCCTGGGAAGAGCTGGTTCAAGCAAGTGAATTAAAGGACAGTACCCTTTTCTGGAAGTTTATTAAGAGCCCTTCTTTTTCTGAACCAGATAAACCAAGAATGGCTCATCAAATGACCAAGGAGCAGTCGAAGGCACATTCCAGAAGGTCTATAATCACAAAAAAGATGAACAAGACACTGTTGACCTGGCGTTTCCTAAAGTGACGACCAGATTAATTTCCTCTTGGATGAGGTTAAAACAGCTATTCAGGGACTGTCACGGAACAAGCCTCTGGCCCGGATGGAATCCCTGCCGACCTACTACGGAACATGTTAGACGTATTGGCCCCGATTTTGACTAAGGTATTAAAGGCAGCAGCACGAACAGCAATACTTAAGCCATGATCTTTCGCTATTATTGCCTCTGTCTTCAAGAAGGGAGACAGGGACAATCTACAGTGTTACCGCCCCATAGCCCTGATAGACTCCACAGTTAAAGTTATGGTCAGGGATTTTATTAAACAGGTTATCAGAATGGGCAGATAGTAATGGAATCATCTGAGATGTTCAATATGGTTTCAGAACAGGGAAATCAACAGTTGGTCAATCCCTGAATCTCTACCTGTTGATTTCAAAATACACAATCATCAGAGCAGGTTCTCTTTATTTGGGGTTTATGGACCTTACAGCGGTATTTAACAGAGTGAATCGTAGCAAACTGTGGGTTTTATTAGATGAGATCGGAGGAGAGCAAGTAATGATAAATGTTTTAATGTCCTTATATGCGAATACATCAGCTGTAGTCCGTTATACACAGGAGGGGGACTCACTGATAATTTTAGCTGTTCAAGAGGAGTGAGCAATGGGTGCATCCTTGCCCCCTTTTTATTTACACTATACATAAGTGGGCTAGAATCCCAGCTGATTGCACTGCACACTGATACCCCGAGAGTAGGCACTACACCAGTACCAGTCGTGCTATATGCGACGACTCAGTGCTTATTGTACGAACATCTAGAGCATTGCAAGCGTTAATCGATAGGTTTGTCTCCTTCATGAATACGTTGTACTTATCACCCAATTTTAATAAATCATTTGTTATGGAAATAGGCTCTTGGGGGACCAGCAGAAAATCCTACAAAATAGGTATGGCCAGCCTAGCGAAAGTTACGACCTTTACATATTTGGATGTTTTATTCGACGATAAACTGAATTGGAATATCCTGAAGGGGGAAAATGTAACGGTCATGAAAAAAGCCCTGGAAGCTATTGCAAATTATGCCCATAGGTTAGGCACATGGTACCCTGGTGTGATTTTAAAATTATATCAGTCATTTTGTATTTCCAAGGCCTTGTACAGGAGTGAGATTTGGGGCTATAAGGCAGCTGGCAAGCTGCAAATCACCCAAAATAAATTTTACGATAGATTTTAAAAGGGCAGCAGGGAACATCCACTTACGCTGAACATGAAGAGCTGGGGTCAACTATATCATAGATCTTAGCCCTGCTCTGTTGGGTGAATGTATGGTCTAATGAAGAGGCCTATTTTAATCAAGCAATTATTTTGGACTGTGTTTCCCTGGAGCAAGCTCTGAGAATACCCTGGCTTAAATATATTAAGGAATCATTTAGTGTCCTGAGAAGACTTGATATTTTTATGAATCATGAGACAGTAAATAAGGTGGCCAACAAATTAATGAAAGACCTACTTTTTAAAATAAGTAGTGCCAAGCGTGAAGGAAAGAAGCTCAAAAAGACTATGGTCAGAGCCCATGCTCTAGTTAAATCAATGCCAGGCATAAAACCCTACATTTCCATTTTAACTTGTCCCCATGAGCATTTTTTAATTATTAGACTTAATATGTTTCACCACTTAGTTGCCACTCCTCCTAGTTTTATAATATAAACAGAGGATAGATGGCCCTGTGGCTGCAACAATTGGTCTCCACAGGACATTTTCATTTTGTCTTTTTATCTAAATATTTTACGCATCTCAGACGACAATTCCTTAAACCTTATTTAAAGGAAATGGGATTCAGACAGTCATGTCTTGCTCTCTTGCATTTGCAACTTAAGCAAAATGTTCGAACACTCTGTGTCATTTGGCATTTCCTAAAAGTAATGATAAGATCAAGAAAATCTAGGTCTGAATGAGCTCAGGAGGGATACTCTAGAATTGGCTTTGTAGGTAAAAGAAGCAAAATGTACAGGAAGTATGAGAGATTGAGTTTACATGAAGGTTGATATGATTAACTTTATGTTATAGGGAATTTTATGTGAGGTTTAAGGGTAGACTCAATACACTCCCAAGAGTAACTACTAGAATAGGATTGTTTAGATTCCTGCAGAATGATAGCGATATGTGTATATTTATTGCATGAAGAATTATGTTTGAATTAATTTGTTATTGTTTCGAATGCATGATCTCTTTTATGGATAAAGAATAAAGATTGTTTATTATTATTATTATTATAACTCCATGCCCCTAAGTGACGTAGATGAGAAGATGCTAGAGCAAGAATTATTGAGAGCAAAAGAGCAATTCCATTTGCATTTTAGTTTTAGAAGATATCTCTGGAATTAAGGCATTTCAGCAGAAAGTCTACAAAGAAAGACAGCTTTTAGGTAAATTCTTAGCATGGTCTACCAAAACACAACAGAGTAGACAATTAATCTCACAAATAAGGGAGCCTAGTATGCAAATCTGGTATGGGATAAAGACAGGTTTGCTGAAATATATGTATTCCATTTTAAGAAAATATATGCTGAGGCCCAGATATGAGACCTACAGGATCTCAAGAACTACTTCGCCGAACTCCAGTTAACTAAGATCACACGGTCTAAAAGTGCAGCCTTGTGTAAACTGATTGAAACTGTAAAAAGGGATGGCTAAAGCTAAGGTGAATGGTAATGACTGAATTCCGCTGGAAGTATATAAGACATTTTTAGACGTGCACTCTCCATTTTTCATATCCTTGTATAATCAAATATTGGAAAGGACTCCCATTTCTGATAGATTTAAGGAGTCAGTGGTGATTTCCATCTTGAAAAAAGATAAGGATCCGAACTACCCAAGCTCCAATTGACCAATACGTTTAGTAAACGTAGATTTTAAGCTTTTTATGACAATCTGGGCAAATTGGATCTCTGGCTGTGCACAACAGGTGGTCCACGCAGACCAAAGATGCTTCTTGCCTGGTAGATCAATGGCAGCTTATACCTTTTTTCCTGATACAGGCAATTGATTATTCTTCAGATAGTAAGGACAAAGTGGCTATTTTAATGATGGCTGCAGAAAAGGCATTCAACCTTGTGGATTGGCAGGTCCTCTTTTTTACCCTGCGGAAGTTTGGCTTTCCAGCCTGCTTGATAGAGATCTTAAGGGGAATTTATAATGGGAGGGTCGCAAAGATAATTATGAATGCAGGACATGTAGGAGAGGTGGTAGCCCCCTGTCCTCCTCCTATTTTCTCTTTTTATTGAGCCCCTTGCAGTACAAATCTGCTCTAACAGATCAATCCTGGCCCTTTTAAGTAGGATGGCAAACATCAAGCTGTTTGCTGCTGAAATTATCCTATATTTGAAGGAAGATAAGGTAAACATTCAGACTACGTTGGGGGATATCACGGCATTTACAGCTCTGGGGCGATATAAAGTAAACTGGGCTAAAACTGAGCTGCTCTTGTTCAATTCTTCAGAGGTTGAACTCCCAGTAGGGAATAAATGTGCCATCACAACCTATAAGAAATATAGAATTATATGTTACAGCGAACTTCTCCCAATTTCAACTAATCTATGGAAATACCCTTACTAAGGTAAAAAGGCTTTTAGAAAGATGGACGTTACGACCTCTTTCATTAGTGGGCAGAGTTTCCCTAGTTAAAATGTCAATATTTCCCTTGCTGGTATTTCTGTTTTTAAATCTTCCTCTAAAAATCCAATCTTATATTTCAAGGAGTTGGATAAAGTTATTGGTGAATTTATATGGGCAAAATTAACCTGGGTCAAACTATTCATTTTTCAACTAGATATAGAGCAGAGGGAGCTAGCATTACCCCATTTTGCAACCTATTATCAAGCCACATTGGTTAGTCTACTAATTCAATTGGCAGCCCCTTCTTTAATAATTTTATGCTAAACCATATGCTAACAGTAAGCGCAATTAAGTTACCAGTGTTTCTTTGTACACCGAAATTACCAAAGAAAACAGGATTACAAGGTCATAATTTCATTTGCAAATCATACCTAATAATTCCATAAAACGTATAATGTTCTAAAATGCCACACATACACCTCTCTTCACGATTGTTAAATATGGGGTCATCAGCTTCCCCAAGGAGTGTTTAAGCCCTATAACAATCTAGGGTTCTGGAATTAGGTGATTATTATAATTGTATTATGAAATTTACCTCTACTGCATATCTATTGAATCTAAATAATTAGCAGGCAGAATGGTTCAGTACATTAAACATCCACCTCTGTCCTGTAGTGTGAAATGTAGCTAATGAATTGGAATCCTGACAAGGTCAAGCCAGCCTTTCATCTTTCGGATGTCACAAAATTGAGTAGCATTGAATTAGAAATAATATTGTGTGAGTTTGGGAATAAGGCTTTGAAGGTGGCCAACTCCAAAAGAATGTATTTTTGTGTAGATGGCTGGCGTATTAAACCCCCCCTTCGACTCCATAAACTGTTTCCATCCACTCCTAATAAATGTTTCAGATGCAATATGGATGGGGCAGGAACATGGGCTCACATATTATTTACATGTCCTAGACTGCAGAACTTGGTGGAGGAGGTTTATAGGTCATTAGTCACTGCATGTCCATGGTCATTCTTCCCTCAACATCGCTGGCCTTAAATGGATTTTCCCATACAGGCCTACAGCTGCAAACATTTTGACAATACTTTGTTTTCATAGCAATAGGGATCGGACCTATCAATTCGAAGAGGCCTATCCAAAGGGGGTAGGGGCACTCCGTAGATTTAGACCTACATCGGAGGACTATGCTCTGATCTCTCATGCAAATTGAAAAAGAATAAAAGGAGAGGATGGTAACATAGCTTTAAGGTTTTAGCAATGACTGTATGACCTTAATAATTGGCAGGGTGAGAATGTCTTTTTTTTAATATAGGTGATGCTGGAGATGTCATATGACAGTATGCTATTTACTGTTGTAAGATGAAACCCTCTATTATGAAGTGTGTTTTAATCGGTAATCAACCTTTATCCCGCATTTTTTTCCCGCATACTTTCAGGCCGCATACTATTAATCCGAAATGTCATTCATCCCGCATACCATCATCCCGCATTTTTTTACAACGCATGTGCTTTTATCACGCATGCCTTTACAACGAAATACGTTGTAAAGGCATGTATGGTAAATGCATTTGCGTTGTAAACGATGACGAGAGAGATAAGGGGTTTGGGTTAATTTTTAAGGGTGGGGGTCGTGCTGGGGTAGTTATTGTGTAGTGTAGTGTTGTGTTAGTGTAGTGTAGTGTTGTAGTGTTTGTGTAGTGTAGGGTCATGCTGGGGGGAGTGTTTTAGGGTTTAGGGTAGTGTTGTAGTGTAGGGTCATGCTGGGGGTAGTGTTTTAGGGTTTTGGGTAGTGTTGTAGTGTAGGATCATGCAGGAGTAGTGTTTTTCGGTTTAGGGTAGTGTTGTAGTGTTTGTGTAGTGTAGAGTCATGCTGGGGTGTAGTGTTTTAGGGTTTAGGGTAGTGTTGTAGGTTTTGTGTAGTGTAGGGTCATGCTGGGGTGTAGTGTTTTAGGGTTTAGGGTAGTGTTGTAGTGTTAGTGTAGTGTAGGGTCATGCTGGAATTCGTGTTTTAGGGTTTTGGGTAGTGTTGTAGTATAGGGTCATGCTGGGGGTAGTGCTTTAGGGTTTTGGGTAGTGTTGTAGTGTAGGGTCATGCAGGGGTAGTGTTTTAGGGTTTAGGGTAGTGTTGTAATGTTTGTGTAGTGTAGGGTCATGCTGGGGTGTAGTGTTTTAGGGTTTAGGGTAGTGTTTTAGTGTTTGTGTAGTGTAGGGTCATGCTGGGGTTAGTGTTTTAGGGTTTTTGGTAGTGTTGTAGTATAGGGTCATGCTGGGGGTAGTGTTTAGGGTTTTGGGTAGTGTTGTAGTGTAGGATCATGCAGGGGTAGTGTTTTTTGGTTTAGGGTAGTGTTGTAGTGTTTGTGTAGTGTAGAGTCATGCTGGGGTGTAGTGTTTTAGAGTTTAGGGTAGTGTTGAAGGTTTTGTGTAGTGTAGGGTCATGCTGGGGTGTAGTGTGTTAGGGTTTAGGGTAGTGTTGTAGTGTTTGTGTAGTGTAGGGTCATGCTGGGGTTAGTGTTTTAGGGTTTTGGGTAGTGTTGTAGTATAGGGTCATGCTGGGGGTAGTGTTTTAGGGTTTTGGGTAGTGTTGTAGTGTAGGGTCATGCAGGGGTAGTGGCTTAGGGTTTAGGGTAGTGTTGTAGTGTTTGTGTTGTGTAGGGTCATGCTGGGGTGTAGTGTTTTAGGGTTTAGGGTTTAGGGTAGTGTTGTAGTGTTTGTGTAGTGTAGGGTCATGCTGGGGTTAGTGTTTTAGGGTTTTGGGTAGTCTTGTAGTATAGGGTCATGCTGGGGGTAGTGTTTTAGGGTTTTGGGTAGTGTTGTAGTGTAGGGTCATGCAGGGGTAGTGTTTTAGGGTTTAGGGTAGTGTTGTAGTGTTTGTGTAGTGTAGGGTCATGCTGGGGGTAGTGTTTTAGGGTTTAGGGTAGTGTTGTAGGTTTTGTGTAGTGTAGGGTCATGCTGAGGTGTAGTGTTTTAGGGTTTAGGGTAGGGTAGGGTCATGGTGGGGTTAGTGTTTTAGGGTTTTGGGTAGTATTGTAGTATAGGGCCATGCTGGGGGTAGTGTTTAGGGTTTTGGGTAGTGTTGTAGTGTAGGATCATGCAGGGGTAGTGTTTTTCGGTTTAGGGTAGTGTTGTAGTGTTTGTGTAGTGTAGAGTCATGCTGGGGTGTAGTGTTTTAGGATTTAGGGTAGTGTTGTAGTGTTTGTGTAGTGTAGGGTCATGCTGGGGTTAGTGTTTTAGGGTTTTGGGTAGTGTTGTAGTATAGGGTCATGCTGGGGGTAGTGTTTTAGGGTTTTGAGTAGTGTTGTAGTGTAGGGTCATGCAGGGGTAGTGGTTTAGGGTTTAGGGTAGTGTTGTAGTGTTTGTGTTGTGTATGGTCATGCTGGGGTGTAGTGTTTTAGGGTTTAGGGTAGTGTTGTAGTGTTTGTGTAGTGTAGGGTCATGCTGGGGTTAGTGTTTTAGGGTTTTGGGTAGTCTTGTAGTATAGGGTCATGCTGGGGGTAGTGTTTTAGGGTTTTGGGTAGTGTTGTAGTGTAGGGTCATGCAGGGGTAGTGTTTTAGGGTTTAGGGTAGTGTTGTAGTGTTTGTGTAGTGTAAGGTCATGCTGGGGGTAGTGTTTTAGGGTTTAGGGTAGTGTTGTAGGATTTGTGTAGTGTAGGGTCATGCTGGGGTGTAGTGTTTTAGGGTTTAGGGTAGTGTTGTAGTGTAGGGTCATGGTGGGGTTAGTGTTTTAGGGTTTTGGGTAGTATTGTAGTATAGGGCCATGCTGGGGGTAGTGTTTAGGGTTTTGGGTAGTGTTGTAGTGTAGGATCATGCAGGGGTAGTGTTTTTCGGTTTAGGGTAGTGTTGTAGTGTTTGTGTAGTGTAGAGTCATGCTGGGGTGTAGTGTTTTAGGATTTAGGGTAGTGTTGTAGTGATTGTGTAGTGTAGGGTCATGCTGGGGTTAGTGTTTTAGGGTTTTGGGTAGTGTTGTAGTAAAGGGTCATGCTGGGGGTAGTGTTTTAGAGTTTTGGGTAGTGTTGTAGTGTAGGGTCATGCAGGGGTAGTGTTTTGGGGTTTAGGGTAGTGTTGTAGTGTTTGTGTAGTGTAGGGTCATGCTGGGGTGCAGTGTTTTAGGGTTTAGGGTAGTGTTGTAGTGTTTGTGTAGTGTAGGGTCATGCTGGGGTTAGTGTTCTAGGGTTTTGGGTAGTCTTGTAGTATAGGGTCATGCTGGGGGTAGTGTTTTAGGGTTTTGGGTAGTGTTGTAGTGTAGGGTCATGCAGGGGTAGTGTTCTAGGGTTTAAGGTAGTGGTGTAGTGTTTGTGTAGTGTAGGGTCATGCTGGGGTGTAGTGTTGTAGGGTTTAGGGTAGTGTTGTAGTGTTTGTGTAGTGTAGGGTCATGCTGGGGGTAGTGTTTTAGGGTTTAGGGTAGTGTTGTAGTGTTGTGTAGTGTAGGGTCATGCTGGGGTGTAGTGGTTTAGGGTTTAGGGTAGTGTTGTAGTGTTTGTGTAGTGTAGGGTCTTGCTGGGGTGTAGTGGTTTAGGGTTTGGGTAGTGTTGTAGAGTAGGGTCATGCTGGGGGTAGTGGTTTAGGGTTTAGGGTAGTGTTGTAGTTTAGGGTCATGCTGGGGTGTAGTGGTTTAGGGTTTATGGTAGTGTTGTAGTGTTTGTGTAGTGTAGGGTCATGCTGGGGTGTAGTGGTTTAGGGTTTGGGTAGTGTTATAGTGTAGGGTCATGCTGGGGGTAGTGTTTTAGGGTTTATGGTAGTGTTGTAGTGTTTGTGTAGTGTAGGGCCATGCTGGGGTGTAGTGGTTTAGTGTAGTATTGTAGTATTTGTGTAGGGTCATGCTGGGGGTAGTGTATTAAGGTACTGTTGTAGTGTTTGTGTAGGGAAGTAAAGTGCTTTATGGTAGTGTTGGGGGGTCGTGCTGGGTAGTGTAAATGTAGAAAAAGGACTGTGTGTGAAGGGTGGGTGGTGCAGGGGTACTACATTAGAGTGTAGGGTAGTGTATGGTAGGGTAGTGTATTTTTACTTACCTTTACAACTTTTACAACAAGTATACCTTTAACATGCATGCCTTTACGTTGTAAAGGCATACATGCTAAAGGCATAATCGTTCTAAAAGTTTTCGTTCTTTTAATTTGCGGGCTAATAGTACATGCAGGATTTTTTTTGCGGACTGATGGTATGCGGGCTGTTTGTCTGCGGGATAACGTCATATATTCCTTGACAAGACATGCAGACCGAAAGATCCAGAAGGGTACAAAATCACAAGATGATCAAAATCACTTAGAAATACACTAAGGGCCTAATATAGAATAGGGTGGATGGTCAGACTGCCTGTGAGCTCAGTGAAAGCTATTGTCTCTATTCCCTTGGCGGAGTACCGCTTGCAAAATTTAAGATCCACATCAGACAGGAATACATCACTGGGCCTTTAGTAGAAATGCTACTGCAGTGGCTGCACAATCCAAGAGCCCCTAGCCACCTGTCTCACTACAAACTCTCATATTCCACAGCAGATCTCTCACTCAGAATACACGAAACCCAATCACTGCAAATCTGTTTATTGCAAAATAAACCCACAGTCCTCTCTCCCAGCCCCCAGGCACTTATAACTTAGTTTGCTTAACTTCCAGGCAAGAACACAAGTACAGTCGTTTAACCTAAGACATGAGCTAGCTTCTACATTGAACACAACTCATAATGCATGCTCAACTGACATATTTCCAACTTTAATGTCGCTCCTGTAGCGGGCTCATTAACTCTGCAGAATTTTCTCTGATGATGGACGTCACATTAATGTGCCTCCATAAACTCATCCCACCAAATGCAGATCTTTTCCCTCATCCACACTACAATTAAGATTTCTCTGAATGCACAGAGATCTTCTTCCATCATCCCAGTAGCTTTGTCCTAGAGTACCTTACCTCAAATTATTTATCACCACTTAAAACAATCTCGCGAGTGCACATTAAGCGTGCACAGCATTCGTTCACGGCAGCTACATATCTCGCATATTGAGCACCTTCATTGATCTTCTGATCCTACATCCAGAATACATAATCATCCGGATATATTCATCCCAGAACAAATCTTATCCCTTGCTGATGTAGACCTCTCAGTGACTTGAGGTAATCACCTTACCATTGCCTCATGCAATAGACTGACTCCCTGCGGGCAGCCACACATGGTTCCTTGTGCTGACGGACAGGAATGCCAGAGCTTTGCAGCATTTAGGTCACCATCTTGCCTTCCTTCTTTGACCTCAGACTGTGACGCCCATGGGATTCTGTGGTGAGTCATTTCTATATGCGGGGGCTCTCATAACCTCACATGCAGTGGAAGTCGCTGCACTTCATGTTAACTTAAAGGCATTTTACTTAATTGTGGTGATCTGTTTTGTTATGTCTGTTTGCATATTTTGTCCATGAAACCGGGCAGGGCATAATTTGCTTATATTGTTTTTTCACCTAACTCTGTATTATTTTATTTCCAATCCAAGATGGCTGAAACCATTGGGAATTACATCATATCCTGTTTGGGAGAACAAAGGGGAGTTCGAAATGAATCCTACTGTTTTTCAATTGTTTCTGCTTGATTACTCTCTCACTGAACTTGGTGGATTCACCTCTTTCCTGCTTGTGGTTTTGCTCATCACCTTGCTTGTTGTCTTGGTCAGCTAGGAGGCTTTTCTGGACTCCAGTTTTTTCTTTCCTGCCTAATATCATTTTATGGAGCAATTCAAGACTTCTATTTTCATTATGGCCTCTGGGTTTGCTTCCAGAGATAGTAGTTCATTCCTACGCTCGAAAAAATCCCTACACTTGGCACCATAAAAACTTGCTCTTGACACTCTTCCCCAGGGCAAATAGTTCCAGATCCATTTCTTGAAGTAAAGTTGTGTGCTTGCTAATCTTACTAGTGTAAATAACCTTTGTTGTCCCCATTCTAGGCCACATCCTTACTGCAGATGTTTCTCACAGACAAAATTTGACTTCTCAATCTTCCACGGAGTATCTCATGCTCACATATCTCAATCCCAGGACAAAGAAAGTCTTGCTACCCTCTCTCTCTCTACCTCTGAGCACCTCAGCACTGAAAATAAATATGACATTTGACCCTGATTCAAAAAGAGCCTCTGCATTTGTGGCATTGGCTCCTCAGTCAAGGTAAGACCTCCGCAGTGGGAAACTGATGTACGGAGATCCTGCTATGAGTGCTTAGATCCTTCAGTGACAGTGGAGCCTCCGCAATGAGTGCAGAGGCTCTTTGTGAATCAGGGACAGAATATCCCCATCTGTGTATCACTTTCAGGCATCTGATGCCTACATTAATCTCTTCCAGTCTTCACTCCCAATTTCCTTCACTCTGTCTCTCTCGGGGGACAGTACTCATACATACATATTCCACATGGAATTTTATCTCATGCAAGTTTGTTTCCTGGAAGGCACACCTGTTGCAGCTTTTTAGCCTAGACAACATCATTACTGGAAATCTGCATTCCAAGGCAGATATAATTTCTGTAGTTCTTTAAGACATTTTATACTGAGGTTTCAGATCTATCTCTGTGGGCGCATCTCACCCATGCAGGTCTCTTTTATGAATACAAATTTTGGATGCAGGTATCTTCAGAGCATCTCTCACCCCCTGCATATATATACATACATACATAAGTGTAAATTGTTCCCTAACTTCCTTTATTTATTTATTCATTTTTCAAATTCTACAATTCTATATAGCGCTGACATTGCTTGAAACCATGAGAGCACTTAACAACACGCAGGATACTTGGGTTAACGTGGGTTACAGTTATAGTTTTTAAATTAGGGCATTTGCATCAGTAGATGTGGGCAGGGGTTGCCATAAAGACAATACAGCAGTTGTTCAGAGAAAATACTCAGTCAAAGCATCAATTTAGATGGTCGGGTCATATTACGAAGGTAGTTCAGATTGCGGTGGAGAGAGTACTTATGTATGGTTGAGGGTGATTAACCAAGATGTCTGTCAAATAGGAGGTGCTTAAGGTCCTTATTGGAGGAGATTAGGCAGGTGGTTATGTGGATTGAGGGAGGCAAAGAGTTCCAGATTGTAGTGGCACTACGAGAGAAAGACTGGTTCATGTGTCATTCTTGAATGAAGCTGGGGGCTTACAGGAGCAGGGATTGGGAATTTCTGGAACACATGTTTCTCTGTAGATTTTCAGTTTCTCGCATAGAATAGAGGGTGAAGAGGAGAGTAGCATCCTGTGGGTAATGCACAGTTTTTAATTGGGCTCATGCTTCAATAGGAAGCCATTGGAGGGTTAACAGGGCAAGGAAAATGTGGTCAAATTTCTTGAGACCTAAAACTAAGCGTGCTGCATCATGTAGTGTTGCTCTCAGTGGGCCTAGGTTATCTTTGAGAATGCCTAAGAAAAGGGCAATTCCATAGTGTAGTCTGGAATGAACGTGAGACTGCACCACTCTTTTGAGGTCTTTTGCTGGAATCAATTGTCTGATGCCCCAAAGCTGCTTAAGTTGGTGTTGTGAGCTGTTGGCCATGTCTTCGATGTGTCTGTGAAAATTGAGATGATTATCAAGGGTGATGCCAAGTGATCTGGTACTCTGGGCACTGGCAGGTCAGTCATCGTGGGCATGAAGGTTAGCAATCCATTTTTGTACTGTAGTATTTGCTTTCAGAGGTGAGCTCTAAAGAAATTCTCTTTTTGTTAGGTTGAGTTTTTTTTCTTTAAATTTCTTTTATTGATTTTGCAAAGAGAAGAAACAGATGATCCAATGTGCTCAACAGTCATCGGTATGCAACCCGGAAAATCGCTGCTGCTTTTGGCAGACATAAACAAATAAGAACGAATAAAACAACCCCCCACCCCCCTCCTCCTCTTCGAAAGAAAAATATCCGAATGACGTAATCAAATGCACTGCACTCCAGAGGAAAGCCTCCCAAAGCATACTAAGTGGTGGACGTAGTGGGGGCAGGCGGTGTAGGGGAATCTGCAAGTCTCAAAAGTCTAAGGTATTTGGGGCAAGTGAGCTCCCTAAATTCGGATGTCAGCAGTGTGAGGACGGGTGCCCACAAGTCATGCAGATAAGCCCCCGGGTTAGTCAAGGAAAGGGAAATGTTTTCCATCCCTACCACAGCCTATGGAGCCAGCCTAGTTGTGTAGGAGCTATCTTGGTACCCCAGTGCGTCAGGATGTTTTGGACCACTGCGCCCAGGGCCAATGTCATCTGTTTACCCCTCCAGGACGTAAGAGGGAAGGTGATAGCATTGGAAAGGCCCAGAAGGACGTAAACCAGAAATCTAGGAATCTGGGTTTCGAAGTGAAGGTCCATGTCATCCAGGATTTGTTGCCAATATGTCCCCAGGGAGGGTCATTGCCATAGTAGGTGGTTGAGGGTGCCCCGTGAGCCCCAGGCTCACCAGAACAGTGGGCTACGTGAAGGATTACCCCTGTGAAGCCTCACCGGGATTAAATAACAATAAGTGGCCAATTTAGTGGGCGTTTCGTGCTGTGCGGCGGGCCAGGTAATAAATATCCTTCCATTCCTTCTGTGTGAGTACCCTGCCCAACTCCCCCTCCCAGTGCAGTTGCCCTGTTGTGAATGTATCTAGAACCCTAATTAAATATTCTCGATTTATGCCCTTATGTGTTTAGAACAAATCATATCCTTATAAAGGCATAAGATTCATATCCATATTTAGTAATAGCCAATGCAGTCCAAATATGGCAAGGCTACTTCCTTAGACTCCTAGAAAGTACAACAAGTTCTTTAGACAAACCAAACCTCCAGCAACCCGGGAATTCCCCCTGCTCTTGTTTTGATTTGTCATAGAACTCCTGCGACTCCTGAAAAAACTGCCAGTTCTTAGTGACAGTTCTTATTGACGTCTTATGTCCAACCTTAGGTCAAACACGGCACCGTCCAGGTATAAATATACCAGCATTTGCCTTAAGCAACACGCGGTGCTTTGGAGCAGAGCGGCTATCTACTTACCCAAAGCCCAGCTGATGCGAGTGCCGAAGGAAGCCGTCCCTCTCATTTGATGCACTGAGAAAGACGCTGTCTTTTCTCCTGCCGAGAAAATCCAGCTCCATTGTTTAAAGTCACCCTTGCGGGTTACTGGCAGATCGAGTCCTGAGAACGAGATACAAGACCTCCTTCATTCTAAAACCAAGGTACGGAGCTGATTAGACCTTGAAGAAAATTCTTGATTCAGATTCTTGGCAAAACTAACTTAACTTAAACTGCAACTCCCTTACTCCTTCCCACGTACTAGGCTTAGGTTAGGTACACTGGGGTAGGCGTATCTTAGAAATACCAGTTGTGTACGTTTAGTCAATTTTTATCATAGTATATAATTGTATATATTTTATCCGTTTTAAGTATCATATGGCTCAGAAACCATATCAATGCTTTTACAGTATTATTTCATAATACTCCTTTTACTGTACACACTTTACTTTATGATAAGTATTGCAATTGTGGCAATTCACTTCTCTTGCATGAGAAAGAAGACTGCTCAATAAATAACACCTTTTATTGAAAACGCCCGTCTCTCTATTTCTCTGTACTCTGGTGAAACTAAGCATGCACGATTGACTGAGTGAAATAGCTATCTATTGTTCTCACACGACTCTGGAGATATACTCCTTATTCTGGAGGGAGCAAAGTTATCATGCTTATGCGGTTGTCAGAAACTAATCCCTTCCTGTCTAATCAGGAAAGTTAACTCCTTCCTATTCATTCGAGAACATTTCTAGTGACCTCTAAACTAGCTGGCATACCTAATTAAGTCTAACATATTCAGTAGAGACCTAGTCGACCTATTGGGAATATAGAAACTACACTACATGGCGCCCAACGTTTGGTAAGGCGATAATCTAACGCAAGATACTAGAGTAACTCAGTCGTGCTTTTCACACAGACCCCTTTTTCCCGTAAAAACTCCAATAGACATCTAGAGTGGGTTAAAGGTTAATATCTACCAAAACTTAGTAGGAAGAGATTCCTATGTATTCGTTTTTGGTTTAGTCACCGTTGAAGGATACAGTGTTCCAAAATATTGTGCACCTAATCTTTGTTTCCTCAAAACTTGCTCTGCAAAACTTTCATTAAACAATGTCAAATCATGGCGACAACAACGAAACCAGTGGAGCCGCAGTAGATGCGAATCAACCGGGTGCAGACGTTACAGGGTTTAATGAAGACGAACAGGATGCAATAATCATCCTCGTCAATATAAGAAAAACTATAACTATACAACTTATAGAGAATGGAGTAACATCAAGAGGTGGTACAGTCGTATTTGTGGTAGAGGCACATGAATATCGGCAGACAGAGGTATTCTATTCCTGGATAAATTTTCCGGCAGCACATGCTTTAACACATGAGTTCCACTACTACAAAATAGCGGAATCTCCAGAGGAATACTCTCCTTTTGAGGAAGTTGAAATTCCACTAACATATGAAGAGCACCTGCTCTGGTTTAATGGCGCCCTAAAACATCAAAACCACATTACCAGATTCGGTCCACTTGGTAGACCAGGAGCCACATGGCCGGTTCTAGCCAGCTACACACCACATCCGGACATTGAAACAATGTCAGACAGAGAACTTTTAGTTCAGTTAAAACAACTAATTAAAATACATAGACAATTGGTCCAATATGTCATGCAGACTTCAACAGTCCAACCTGCAATTAAAATTCCACAGAGCACCACTCAACAGGGGAACACAAATAAAATTACACCACAGAATATACAATCATGTCTTGGTAAAACACCCGCAAAACGAGAACACATTCCATTCTGGTTAGCTCAAAAAAACACTCAAATAGAGGCAGTATTTCCTGATACTACCCCTCACGAAAAACACAGAATTCTGACTATCTGTCTCCCAATGGGGATCGCACCACATGTGGAGGACTGTGACACTTGGGGCACAGTCTTTGCTTCTATCTACACAAAAACACATGGTGTTCCATCTATGGCGGTTAAACCAGACGTACTAAGACAGATTCAAAATGAATACGGTCCAGAACCTGCTTTAACTCTAGGTATGAAATTACTGAAAGACTCTAAGCAGGTCTCGGCTATATTATTAGCCAACATAAAAGGAGAAGCAGCATCTGTGGCGATCCACCGAAAATTGAAAGAGACAGATATAGCAGAACAACCTTTTGAACTTGCTAGAATAATTGAAAAATCCTATGAAGAATTAGGTAGAGATAGCTTGGGTGGTAAATCAGTAAAACCCCAACTAGTTGAAAATCCTGAAAAAACTTTAATTACAAATAATTTAATTACTCAAAAGAAGAAGTGGGAGGGAAATAAACAAACCACTCCCAGAGAAAAACAATTTCAGTCCAGAGGAAGGTGTCCCCAATGAAGAAATAGATCTCCAGAAGGGGGGGGCAGGTCGCCACAATGAGAGCCCTCTGAAAAAAGATACAACCTTAGAAATAGGGTCAATTTGAAAAAACCTGACAGATATCAAGATAGTGATACACGTCCCTCTTAATCTTTTCAGACTTTCTCAAAGAAATCGGAAAGAAGAGGACGGTCAGAACACAAAGAAGAGCACGTCAAGTCCAAAGACAAGGAACCTGCTCATTAAAGTAAAAAAAAAAAAAAATTCCCAGAAAGAAGGTAGCCAGTATTAAAATAAAACATGCCGAGAATTCTGAGGACACAACTGAAAAATGGAGAGTGGGCCCAGACAATGCTAGACAGCGCAGCAGAAGTGACCATAGCTCGCAAGATCCTGATGAATCTTCTGGAGACAGTGGACACGAATGAATACATTCAAGTGGAAACTGCAGACCTCCGAGTAAGCATGCCCCATAAACTATATGAAATAACATTACGTATAGAGGGGGATAAAACTAGGAAAATAAAAGGTCTCTTTTGGGAGAATCTATCTAAAGGCTATGATATCCTTCTAGCAGAGAAAGACTGGCCTCCAGAGTTTGTCAGGGAGTGCCCACATGGCGAAGAAATGATTATGCCTGCATTCTCAAATCAAATTCCAGTTCATAAAAAATACACATTTGCTAGAAAATGGGCAGTGGCCCAAGCCCCTGCATTATATAAAAATCATGTAGGATGGGATGAGGTTTCGCCTCACCATAAAATCCAGTTAAATCATCAACCTACTTCACAGAGGCAGTATCCTGTTAAGCAAGAAGCTAAAAAACAAGTAAGAGAAATTTTAGATCAACTTGAATATCAGGGGGTGATTGAAACATGCACCTCACAAATGAACAATCCTTTGTTTCCTGTCTCCAAGCCAGACGATTCATATTGTCTAGTTTTGGACTACAGACACTTAAACTCCTGCTGTAAAACATTTGCAGTACAAAACTCACACAGTGCAGCACTAATGAATAAAATCGTGTGCAAGAAATATAAAACAACATTAGATATTTCAAATGGTTTCTTCTGTCAAAACATAGCACCTGAAAGCAGATATTTGACCGTTTTCTCCAGCATGGGGACCCAAAAACAATTTTGTCGTGTCCCACAGGGATTCAAGAACAGCCCAGGATTATTTTCAGCCAGGGTAACAGAGTTACTACAAATACATGATGATGAGGCATTATTTTATGTCAATGACATCTATCTTACAGACGATGACCTGGAGACTCACTTGAAAAGAGTGAGGCAAGATGGCCGCCGAGATGCCGTAGAGGAAGGTCGTGTCCTGACTCATTCCTGATGGCAGAATGATACTTTTTTGAATTATGTGCTCACTTATGCAGCTGCAGCTTTAACTTTCTTTTGCTACCGGAGGACTCGTATGATATTTAAAAGTTTCTGAAAGTGGAGGTATGTGCTTAAGGAGATAGAGCTGTCTCGTCTTAAGCCTCAAGACCCTAAGAACTGCTGCAATATCAGAGGAATTTCGGAGAAGAGTTGGTGCTAGCAACTTAAACAGAAGTTCTCGTCACCGAATAGAGGGTGATGCTGAGAGAGTTTACTGCCTGGTCTTTGCCGATAAGAGACCTCTCTTGGGAAGAAGAAGGAGCTGTACATAATTATTTCATATCCCTGGTAATCCGTCCCCTGCTAGTTGGGAGTACATACCGGAAATACGCTTTGAAAATTATGGCTCCAAAACTTGCACGCTCCCCCCTAAGAAACCCCGTGATCGAGATGGTTGGGGAAATGTGGGTGAAGAAGAAGATGATATGGACAATTTTGGTGCACCTGCATCTAACCTGAGGGGGAGAGTCAGGTCTAAAGCGCAACAAAGACGAGAGGCAGCAAAAGAGACTAAAATGAAGAAAATCTGTGAAAAGGATGCGGGGGAAAAAAAGAAGAAATCGTTAACCCTAGAGACAGTCTCAGCAAGGAGAAAGGAGGAGGTAAAACTCACCGCCGGCGAGGCTTCAGGGATGGAGATAGCACTCCGACAAATGACAATAGTGGAGACGTTTTCACCCGCAGTGGTATCTGTGGCACCCGTGTTTGTATCGGCAACTCCGCAGCAGGATGTCTCATGGAGAATGGAAATCCCCACGCTGGCATTCTTTTGTAGGAAGAAACAGCTTGGTGCTGAGGGGGAGCCGCTCGAGCAGACGGGAGCTGACGGGAATACGACCGGCGCGCTGGAGGCACAGCTTCAGATTGGAGTTACAGAGCCCATGGAAACTGAAGGCTTTTCTGCAGCAGTAGAAGAGGGCGGATCTAACTTCTTAAAGGAGAAGGCTATAAATGATGCGGCTCTTGGAGATAAAGAAACAAGCACAAGCACATGTCAAAATCCACTGATGGGCTTAGAATTCGAAACGGAAAAAATCAATGCTAAAGGAGTAATCAACTCAATCAACTCAACTGGAAATTTAACTGAGACAGAAATAAGGGCTAAAGTATGTACAAACACAGATATACTTGGTAAGGTGAATGTAAGCACAATCAATTTACCTGGCGATCAACTTGATGTTCAACCGGTCTCTCCAAGTGATGATGTCTTCTTCACTGGCAACGACGAGGCAGATGACGAGGAAAGTGAGAACAGCAGCTTGGAAACAGTGTCAGACACAGAATCGGAAACGCCAGTGGGTTCAACAGTGAGTACTGATATAGAAGACAATGAGATTGAATCAGGGACTGACTCCGAAACTACCTCTGCCTCTACTAATAGCGATATAGAATCTATAGAGGCAGTAAAAGAAACAGTCCAAAAGAACGCTCATACAAGGCTTAAAGCAGTTACCACAGGCAGCATCAAAGTTGTGGAGAACGTTAAATCTAAGAATAAAACCAAATCTAAGAAACAGAATAGTAAGCCTAGACAAAAGAAATTGTCAAAGGGATCACGTAGAGGCAACACGAAGTCTGTGGCAAAAAGACTTGAATGGGACAACGCGACGGAGAATTCTGTACCACCTACGGGGGAGCTTGGTTATGGTGAAGCAAGCTCCCAGGATGCTACAGCTCGTGAAATAGATGGAGGTGCCTCTAACTTTGAAGTTTTATTTTCAACTTTAAAACAAATACAAGGTGAGGCTCGTATCGAGAGCCAAAAGGCAAGGAGGAGGGCTAAACATGCGAGTAAAAAAATGCAATCTTCTTTGCACAAAATTGGCAAATTGTATGAAGAGATGGTTGGGAGAATTTCTGAAGTGGAGATTAGAACGGGAAAATTGGAAGATGATATGGTTACAATACAGGATGCTAGGAAAGACCAGGATAAGACAACCGCCGATATGTTATGGAAACTGGAGGATTTCGAAAATAGGCAAAGGCGCAATAATGTTTGACTGATTGGAATCCAGGAAGGGAAAGAGGGGAATGATGTTCGGGGCTTTGTTGTTGAACTATTAAAGGGTGCCCTTCCAGAGTTGTCTGCTTGGGATCTGGTCCATGAAATACAAAGGGCACATCGTTTCCCTATGACACGGAAAGAGACACAGGGTAAGCCTCGTGCAATTTTATTCTATGTCGGGAACTTCCATTGCGGGAAGAGATAATTAGTAAAGCAAAGCCCCAATCCAACTGCAGCTATAATGGTGTTGAATTTTTCGCTCGCCCTGACTTTTGCCATACCACCGTGGAAAGAAGGTGGCGAATGAGACAGCTTATCACTCCTTTTCAGAATATAGGTTGTGAGGCGTATCTTATGTTTCCAGCACGTTTGAAGATCGGCTTAAACAGGAACTTTAAAATTTTTCATTCTGAAATCCTTGCACAAGAACACCTCAACTATTTACGAGAAACTAGGGGTCAACAAAACACACGTCATAAGGAGAACGCAGAAAACGGTGATCGTACAGTTGCTATCAGGGATGTCCCCCGTAAGAAGCAAAGATAAAATATAAAAATGGAAGAGAAAGTCTGATAACATTAACATTACGGGGTGGAAAATTAGACACAAGTGACCACTTATAGCAAGAGTTAAAGATGATCCTTTTTTTTCTCTATTTGTGTTCTGAAGGTGTGTAATTGGTTTAACAAAATGGTTGACACTAGTATTTTCAAGAAACATGGTAGAGGTTGGGTCCAAAAAAAGAAAGAAAGGAAGGAAAAAAAAAATGAAGGGGGAAAGGGAAGGAGAGGAATAGGAAAAAAAAGGGGGGGAGGAATTTGTTGGGCACATATTGGGCACATTGGGTCGCGATGGAAAGTCAGGAGGGATGACGGGTGCGACATCCTGTAGACAAAGTTGGCCAGACATAGGTCCTCCGGACCTATTTGCCTGTAGGGGGGGCGGGAAACTGAGGGTGGGCAGCCTGGGGTGGGGGAGGGCAGGAACATGGACAGGGCACAAGGGAACTATAAGTTTATTGGAATCTGAAGAACACAATTTGAATCAAATATATGAGTTTGATGGCTGTATGGAAGATATTATGGACATAAACATTGGATTCTGTTCAGTTAGTTTGTTAGAATTAGTAATTGATAAATTTTCTAGATTGATAAATAAAAGCAAGCAGTTAGCCGATAGTATCTTGGAAAAAAAAGTATGTCTGTTAGACTAGTGACATGGAATGTATGTGGTGTAAATGATGCTCAAAAAAGGCAGAAGATAGGAATACGGCTGCGACAAATGAATGTAGATTTTGTATTTCTACAAGAGACGCACATAATGAGTACTCAGGAATTTTGTCTTAACCAGTTGGGGTTTCACTTAATAGTTAGTTCTAAACAAGGGGCAAAACAAAGAGGGGTAGCTATCCTATCAAGGAGTAAAAATGTAGTTATAAGGAGAAAATTAGAAGATCAATGGGGAAGGTGGGCTATGGTCGAGATTCTATTAGAAGGAGTATGGACAACATTGGTGGCGGTGTACGGCTCTACTCAGGATGATCCAGAAATTCTACAGTTTCTGGATTCTGAATTGGCAGCCTGGGCCCCTCAGGTTATCATAGGAGGAGACTTAAATATTAACGGGGCAGAAGGTCTGGGACTAGGTACAATAAGGAAGTATAACGGAAGGAAGAAAAAAGTTCACAAGGCCCTTGTTGACCTTTTGGAAAACAATACTCTCCGAGATGTCTTGGAGACGACTAGGTCAGCGCAACCAGGTTACACATATTATTCCGCACCGCATCATATATGTGTTAGATTAGATTATTTTCTGACATCCAATGATTTAATTAGTATAGCAAAAATTGATAGACTTCCCCGGATACTGAGTGACCACAATCCCTTAATTCTATTGTTAATGCAAGGAGGGGGAATAAAAACAAGGAGGGAATGGACATTCGAAAGGGGACTTCTTTCAGATGATGATTATATAAAACACATGTCTAAATGGATTAATGAATTTTTTTGATCATAATAGAGGGAGTGCTGCGATCGGCGTAATATGGGATGCCTTTAAGGCAGGAGCTCGTAGTGAAACATGTAGCTATAGTGCCTATAAAAGGAAAACAGAACGACTGCGTTATAGCGCGATAGAGAAAAAAGTATTAGAAGCAGAAGAACAGCTCAATAAATGTGTAATAAGGGGAGAACCGACTGAACAATTTATAATAGATCTAATGAAAGTGAAAAGTGAAGCAGAGGAGGAACTTGCAAATAGAGCAGCAAAACAATATACAGTTTGAAGGGAGAGATGTTATGAGTTCAGTGAGAAAGTAGGTCGGGTTCTCGCTATACGCACTAGGCAGATAGCGGCAGAAGGGACCATTAAGGAGATCAAGGATGAAAAGGGACTATTACATTCAGACCCAGAAGAAATTCGGGAAGTATTTAGGACATTTTATCAGTCACTATATGACGATCAAAACCCCAGCAGCGCTGAAAGAGTAGATGAATATCTTCAGAATATCGAGGTCAAAAATATCTCCTCTGTAGATGCAGATGAAGTAGAGATTATGTTGGATGGTATTGAGATCAAAGAGGCTATGACTGCTTTACCCTCGGGAAAGGCTGCTGGCCCCGATCAGTTACCTATTGAGTTTTATAAAACTTTTTGGGGATGTTTATGACAAGTTTTAACTCAAACGATTCACGCAGAGCGGTGAGTCCATCCCCAAATCTTGGGGAGGCGCAGATATAGTGTTAATTTAAAAAAAAGAGAAGCCCCCGACAGATCCAGGGTCGTATCGCCCAATAACTTTGATGAATAATGACACTAAAATATACTCAAAAGCATTAGCTGTAAGATTCGCCAGAACAATAAGTAGTTTGGTTAGTGACAACCAACATGCTTTCATTCCTGGAAGAGGGACCACTCACCACACTAGGAAAGTTATAACTCTATTCGATGCTGCCGAGGTAACAGGAGATCCAATGGCAGTAATGCTTCTGGATGCGGAAAAGGCATTCGATCGGGTCTCCTGGTACTATCTGTGGCAGACTTTAGTTAGAGCTGGGATTAAGGAAGGCTATTTGAAAGCACTCCAGACTTTGTATAAGGAACCGGTCGCAGCATTAAGAATAAACGGGGGTACTACAGGACAATTTAAGATTAAGAGAGGAACTCGGCAGGGTTGCCCATGCTCTCCTTTATTATTCGCAATGTACATGGATCCGTTAATTCGCAAGATAGAATCAACATCAGAGATTACCCCACTCTGCACAGCTCTTGGGCCATGTAAGATACTCGCCTATGCTGACGATGTTGCGGTGATAACACCTTGCCCTACGGAAGCAACTACACTGATAGAGGCGGAGGCCCTAAGATTCGGACAAGTCTCAGGGTACTCATTGAACGCATCCAAAACCCAAATAATTAAACATTTGTGGGCCCCCTGTGATGATGGACGAGTGGTATCATCAGGGAAGTATTTGGGAATTAATATTACGTCAAACCTAGATAATCTGGTGAAAAAAAATATTGCCCCAGTAATTGATAAAGCAAGGAAAGATTTAGATCGTTATGAGAATTTACATCTGTCATTAGTAGGTCGCGTCAATATTATTAAAATGTTGATTTTACCTAAATTTTTATATATTTTTAGGGCAATACCACTCTTAATAGATAATAAATGGTTTAAAATCTGTGAACACATGATTAACCGGTTTATCTGGTCAAGAGGTAAAACTCGGAGGGCACAGAGGTATATGTCACTCCCAAGGGAGAGAGGGGGGTGGTCATTACCGGACCTAAAGTTATATTATTGGGCTGCAGCATTGCAAGGAATGGTGGGACTAATTGGAGGAGCAGAGAAGGATGACTGGGATAAGATAGGATCGCTTGCTATTTATGGTTTAGTTTTGGGCACAAATGCTGAAAATATATTTTTGAGATTTACTGAAGAGAGTTACTTTAAAAGAACATGATTTAAGGTAATCACGGCCGCTTACAATATATGGAAAGGATTTTCTAAAAAGGTTGGAATGGGGAAATATAACGCGTACACCAGATTTAAAAATAACCCTTCACTTCCCAATGCAGTGTTTTCAGGAGTGGTATTTCAAGAATGGGAAATACGAGGGATAGGTAAGATTGGGGATATGCTAGATGATAATGGTATGTTGCAGTTTACAGATTTAAAAAATAAGTATATGTTAAATACAAATCATTTCTTTAAATATCTACAAATAAGAAGTTGCATTCTAAATAAAAAAGGGGGTCCACTAGGTTTTGGGAGGAATATAATGATGGATCTTATACAAATCGGTCATGACTGTACTATAAAGAGATTCTATTTAGAGATATTAAAGTTAAAGAAAGATGACCTCGAGAAATGGATAGTTAAATGGTCCTCAGACTTAGATATAGATAGAGAAAGGGATATTTTTACTGAATCACTCGAGATGGGAAGTAAGTTATTGTGTTCATCATCCCTTCAGGCCCAGCATTATAAGACTCTGTACCACTTGTACTATACGCCATGGAAAATTGCCCAGTGGGGGGGTTTATCCCGAACTACTTGTTTTAGGTGCGGCAGTATGGAGGCTAACTTGATACATATTTTCTCGACCTGCCCGCACCTAGATAAGTTAAAACAGGATATTGGGAACTTTTTCCGTAATGCTCTAGAAACAACATTAGAGCTAACCCCGGTAATCATCTTGCTGGGGGTGTATCCCAATGGGCAAATAAACTGCAAATACTTCTTGTTTGTAGCAATGGCGATTTTTAGATTACTAGTGGCTTCAGCTTGGCTTGATCCAAACCCTCCAACTTATCATCAATGGTTAGGTAAAATATTATCAACACAAAAACTGGAAACAGCTATTTATGCTAGGAAGGGCAGAAAGGGTAAAAAACTGGGCATGCAAATTTGGGGACCCTTGATTCAGTGGAAATTTGGAATTGAATAATGTAATGTGTAGAATACATATTATAGAATGTGGATATATATGAATGTGTTGGCACTTGTCCAGATTGAATTTGCATGTATCAAGTATATATTGTAATATTTCTCTATTCAACCAATATTTGTGTTTAGTGATATGTGTTCTCTGGGAAAAAATCTTTTTTTTTTTATGTATTTCATTGTGCCCTGTACATGTAATCAAGGGGGGAGGGGGGGGGGGGGAATGAGGGGAAAAACTTTTCAATAAAAATAATTTGAAAAAAAATGAAAAGAGTGAACACCATAATACTTGGGTTCGCATCTGAAGGGTACAAATGTAACTTTAAAAAATCACGAATTGTCCATCTAACTGTCCTATTTTTGGGATATGAATTATCAAGTGAAGGCAAAAGCCTAGCAGACAACTTCTCAGTACTCCAAGCTCCTAAACGCTGAAAAACTTACAATCAATTCTAGGTTTCCTGAATTTCAGAAGAACATACATTCTAAATGATGCAGAGAGGATTAAACCTTTCTACGAACTAATAAAACCTGATTTTAAACCAATCAATTGGACTAAAAAACACAAAGAAATTTTAACATCATTACAGACAGACATGTTAACCAAAACAAAACTCCAAACACGCGCAAACGAACTTAATCTTGTAATCTGGATTCACATTCCTGACCTCTAATGAGCTAGAAACGGTACCAATAGCTTACAAATCACACTTGTACACACACGCTGAAATGAAATTCAGTTCTACTGAAAAAATTATCACTGCGGTTCAAACTGCTGTAGCAAAAGTAAGAACCCTAGCCCAAGGGAAAAGGATATCTGTTTTAACAGCAGTATCAGTCCTTGAGGCAGTAACAAGACCAGTCATTCCAAATGCTAGAGCTCTAGATCTAAAATGGATACAATGGGAAAATTCTCTTGCTACAGATTTTGATCCAAAAATGGAAAAAATAGAAGATCTGGAATGCGAACATGAATGCCTTCTGTCAATCGAAATTCTGCCTCTCGAACAGTACACCTGTGTAATCTACACAGACAGATTTGCACAACACTATGTTGTGGAAAAGCAAATTTACAATGCTGCGTGCGCGATTGTTAAAGGTCGCTGGCGCTTAGGTAAATTCAGACCAATGGTCACTAAAACAGAATCACTCAGAAACTGTACAGCTCAGCGAGCTGAAATAAGATCTCTAAAGATGGCGCTTGAAAATGCCGATCGCGAATTCCCAACACTAATAGTGTGCGATTCGCATTACTGCGTTCCGGTCTTACAATAATTCCATGCAGACCTGGATTAAAAACGGTTACAGAGATGAGACAGGTGCCACAATAAAGCATAAAAAGCTATGGGAACAAGTAGTTCTTTTACAGAAAGAACTACGAAAGAATCACGTGATACAAACGCAGAGTCTTCAACGTGATGGCGTCCACGTTGCAGGTAATTAATTGGCTGACAGAGCCACAGCGGCAGCTGATCACTCAACTTTAGCCACAAAAGAGCGTGCGAAAAAACAAATAGATGGGGAAACGCTGCTTGCAGTAAAAGCCTCAATGGAAGGCAATTATGCGGCGTTACCTAAGTAGCGTGAGCAATCACATATTATTCCTTCAAAACATTCGTATCAACTGAGCGTTCCTCTCCGCTCCAGTTGATTCGGATGTAACCGATGGCATGACCATGGCTTCCCAAGCAGCATTGATACTGTCTTGAAGGATTTGTATGTATTTATGCATTGTCCAAGTGTCCACCACTCTCACCTTCTCCATTTGGAGCCTTTCGAGCCCCACCGTCTTTAAAGACACTTTGTACCTACCAGGTTCTTCTCCCATCTAATACAGTGCCCCTCTGCCCTCTCCTTCACCTTTGTCCTGAGGAAGACCCTGTCAGTAAGGATCAAAACCAACCTGCATAGGTTTTGGGGTCAAAACGTCGACACATCATTGATGCCAGTACTGTCAATAGTGCATTGTGTACTGTGTTAGTCTTCTGTGCGTGGCTTTGTGAATATATGTAAACTATCTGTGAATAATTTCGTTATGAACATATGGCATTGAGTAAATATGCCTAACAATTTGATTGTGATACTTCTGAGTATTATATGTCACTTGCCTCACTACCTCACTCAAGTCACCTTCCTTCCCCTTCTCCCACCCAGTTGGGCACACCAATGTTTTATATTTGAATGCTGTTTATAATTTGTTTGTTTAAACTAATATCTATCAGGTGCTGAGTGTGAATAAACAACACTTAAGCACTAAATAATTTACTTTTGTTATTGTTCTTTGATACCGCTGTTGAAACTACTTGCAAATACAACTGTACTGGGATCACCACTTCCTATACTGAAGAACAAGAATAAGCACATATAATCTACTGTACAAAGTCTTTCAGATGCAAGGGTTTCACTCTCGTCCTGGAGGACAACCTGGGAATACTTAAAGAATCATTTAAGTCACAGTTACTAACATAAGAACGAATAATTGCAGAACCTTTCACATCAAGCCCCTCACCGTAGAGCTTAAGGGCCATTTGTAGTGAACAACCCTTCCGAGGTACCATATACAATGATCCTGCATTTTAATAGCATTGTTGAACAACTTAATCACCCAAATAGGTTTTGAGAATTTTGAACCCGAACCAGGATATTTTATGACCACCATATCCCCAACTGCAACTTTAGTACTTTTAACAGCCTTTCTAGAATAGAAAAGAGACTTCTTAGCTATCGCTTTACCGACTTCTCTCTCACTACAACAGTCTGTGCTCAAATCCTTACAAGAAATCCCACCCAAATCTCACACCCAGGAGAGTTCGACCAGAGAACATGGAGTTCTGTCCCTGAACAAAACAAAAGTGGATTTCCCAGTGGTAAAATGCAGTGTTAATCTGTGCATGTGGACCTTCTTAAGGACCTCCTTTTTCCAATCAAGACCATAACCCTTGGCTAAGGCGATAACCTCCTTCAAAACCCGGTTGAAACTTTCAACCATACCATTGTTTTCAGGGTGATAAAGAGAAAATTGTTATGCTTAATGCCACGCTTCTTTAAAAATGTTTCAATTTCCTGAGAACCTGAATGAACCCAATTTTTGGTTAAAGTGCTATTGGGATATCCTTCTCTTGACATGAGATTATCTAAAAAGGCAATCACATGTTTGTTCTCAATCCCACTGATAAAGCAGACTTCTGGCTATCTTGAAAACATATCTATGGCAACAATAACAACTAGTTGTTGCCCATCCCAATGGATGGGACTCAGTATGTTTAGTGCTATTTCCTTCCATGGACCGACCAACAATTTCCTTACTGCCATGGGTTGTACCCTCACCATCTTGGACGTCTCACACATGGCACACTCCATACAATCTCTCACTAGCCTTTCCACCCGCAAGTTCATGCCAGGCCACCAATATGAAGCACAAAGCCTTTCTTTTGTCTTGGACATTCCCAGATGAGAAAGGTGTGCCAATTCAACTAGCCTAGCATGGAAAATAAGGGGAGGTACAAATCTTGTGCGCGAAACAAAAGATCACCAAACACACTCAATTCATCCTTCACTCCCCAAAACATTTAAGCATCCTCCGAAGCTTGTCTCTTGGAGTGCCATCCTTTATTGACAAAAGATAAAACTTCAGTAAGTATGGTATCAGAGGACGTTTCAATGCACCACTCATCCTCCGAAACAATCTCTTCATCCATGATGCATACATGGGTGTCTTCATCATGTTCTTCTTCACATGCCTCACTCTCATCCACCGTCCCCACCAATCTAACAAAGTGTCAGCCATCCCATTTTCCATGCCAGGTATATATTTTATCTCAAATTCATATTCCTGTAAGGTGACAACCCACTTGGTAATCCTGCTGGAAGTATAATTTATCCCTTTATTTGTAAATATTTCACACAGGGGCTTGTAGTATGTCCTAATAATAAGTTTTTTTTCCCCACAAAAATGTCTTGAATTGTATAATGGCCCAGAATAGAGCCAAGGCCTCTTGCTCAATGACCGAGTGGCGCGACTCAGCATCTTTCAATCCTCGCAATGCAAACATAATGGTCAACATGCCTTCATCACAATGCTGTTGAAGCACAGCCCCTAAGCCTTTAAGGCTTGCATCAGTGGTGATAGTAGATAACTTCAGGGGATCAAAACTCTTGAGACATGAGGCACAATTAAGTTTTCCTTTCAAAATTTAAAACTCCTGCTCACAAGCATCGTTCCAGATAAACTCACTGCCTTCCTTGAGGAGCACTTGCATGTTGGAGTTCAGTTCTGCAACATTCTATATGAATTTGTTGTGGTATTCTATAATTCCAAACAATTTCATTAAGTCTTCTCTTGAGACAGGAGCACACATTTGAGTGATGGTATCTATCAAGTCAGACGTGGGCAAGACTCCATCACTGGAGACAGCGTGACCTAAATAATAGATGGTAGAGGTGGCAAACTGATACTTTTCAGCCTTAATGGTTAAATTCGCCTTATCCAGTTTTCCAGGTACCATGTAAAAACAATAGCTATGTTATTCCTCCTTGTTACCAAACACCAGGACGTTGTCTTGGTACACACATACTCCTTTGCAACCCTTAAGGACTTTCTCCATGGCCTGTTGGAAAACAGATGCTGCTGACACTAGGCCAAAAGACATCCTCACAAACATGAAAGTGCCAAAAGTTGTTATAAAGGCGGTAAGATCTCTGGAGGACTCCTTCAACTGGATCTGTTGATAAGCTGAAGTGGGGTCAATGGTGCTGAACACCAAAAACTCGGAAATATTATGAAGCGGATAGTGATCCACTATAACATTTTTATTGAGTTGCCTCAAGTCTACATAGAGGCGAAGACTCCCATTGGCCTCACGAGCTGTAAAAACTGGGACCAGCCCCTCTGTGACTTCCACTTCATCTATTATACCTCCCTCTTTGAGTTTTTGAATTTCTCATTGCATCACATTCCTAACAGCTAAGGGTACATTTCTAACCTTGCAGCATGAAGGGTGGGCCCAAGCACGCAGACGTTTTTAGTTTTAAAAGTTTTGAAGACATCCAAGTCCTTCCCTGAAAACATTTGGAAATCTCTCTTTAAATTGACTGCTAATGTCTCTACTAGAAAGTGAACTATATTGGACCATATTCACCTTAGTTCTTAACAGGATGGATGGGAGAACTACTACTAGGGTCAAGCATAACACCCAAGTATCCTTGGTGAAATCAGATTATTATACTGTCTCCCTTTTCTGAGAAGTATATTTTCCCCGATACATAACATTGCTCATACTCAATTAGCCCTCAGAAGTAATCTTGCAGAGGTATTGGTTCTCCACCATATGCTAGAGGATTTATGTCCGGTTTGATAAGGACATTTTGTGTGTGACCTTCTTCTAAAAAAAGGATTTGGAAATTATCGTAATTTTTGCCCCGGAATCAAAAAGAACTTTGGTAGGTTTCCATTCTATGACTATCGTATCAACAGGACACGTTTTGTAGTTAACCTCAGAACTCTCCTGCACAACAATTTGTCCACAAGCAAAGTCCTCTTCAACACATCCTCATTTTCGAAACACTTCTCATTGGAAGAGGATGAGAATGCTCTTGCTTTACAAACAATTGCAAAATGCCCCTTCTTTTTACACTTGGATCATATGGTTTTTAACGCAGGGCAATTCCTGTCCTTTGCCAAATACCCGGGTTTATCACATCTGTAACACTTCCTTGTAGTGGATTTGTATTTCATATCACCTACTTCTACTTTTCATAGCTTTCTTAACAACAGCCTGAACTACTTCCACAACAGGTTGTTTATCCTTCTTAATGATTTCAAACAACTTCAAAGAGTGCTCGACCCTTTCAACAACCTGTAACACTTCATCAAGAGAAGGCTCATCACACATCCATAATTCTCCCCTTACTCTCTCAATATTACATCCCACCAGAAATTGATCCCTAATCCTCTCATCAAGAAGATTAGCAAATTGACAGGATGAGGGAAGCTGGGACTTTTATCGATCACATCTTGTTCTCAAGTCATGGGGACTATTTAAGTTTGTATGTGAGAGAGGAAGGTCTTAGCGATCATAACAGTATCTGCGTTACCCTTCCTCTAAGGGGTGTTACACAAAGAACCGGGGAAACCTGTACCACCGATATAGTGTCCGAACGGCCCAATGGTCCGAGAATCAAGTGGACCGGGGTCAACTCTGTGGCTAAACAAAGGGAGGTAGTAGTCAGCTGTGAAATTGAGCTCAGCTATTGCCTTAATGATGTTGTTAACCACGACCTTCTGATATCCCACTTTATTAACATCAATACCATCATTGAGGGTATTTTTACTAAAAAACCCTCAGCTAATAAAACGACAAAACTGGGATGGTTTGACAAGCCTTGTATTGTAACCTTACGGGAACTAAAACGAGTTTTAGGGCTCAAACCCCGTGATGGCATTAGCATCAAAGAAGCAAGGGTTAATTACAAACTGGCTATCTCAAACAGGAAAAAGGTATTACAGAGAGAAGCTTGGGATAAATTGAATGAAGCTGTTGAGACAAAAAATAGTAAACTCTACTGGGAAATAGTCAACAGTCCATTCTTAAATTCGGAAGGCGCCCCAGAAATTACTTCTTATGTTGCTTGCGAGGACTGGGTCTCTCACTTTACCAATATTTTTAACCCAGAAAAGTTATCACTGACCCTACCTCTTGTTGATTTTCCAATGTGGGCACCTATACCTCTGGAAATTACGCTGCAAGAGGGACTAGAAGGCCTTGCTAATAGCAAGGGGGGGAAGGCTCCAGGACCTGATGGGGTGCCCATGGATCTATTAAAAACAGAACCTAACCTGTGGGCTCCCATTTTGGTTAGAACTTTTAATTGCGCAGCAGAAGGTAATTTCCCTCCCTCTTGGGGTCAATCGGTTATTGTCCCCTTACATAAAAAAGGCAGCAAATCTGAGGCCTCAAACTATCGGCCAATTTCTCTACTGGATGCCTCAGTGAAGGTTATGAGCAGAATTCTGCTCAATCGATTAGAAACTTGGGCAGAAGATATGAGCATTTTAACTAAAGTGCAATACGGCTTCAGGAAGGGGATGGGAACCTTGGAGCAATGCGTGAACTTGGATCTTTTAATTAATAAGTACACTGTGGCTAAAAAGGGTAATTTATTTTTATGTTTTGCTGATCTGAGCAGCGCATTTGATTTAGTTGATCATGGCATTTTATGGCAGGTTTTACTGGAGTTAGGGGCGCCGAAAGAAATAGTACATTTCCTGGCTAGGCTTTACCAGAAACTTTCTTGTAAAGTCCGATATGGTAGCCATGGCGAATGCACTCCATTTTTTAAGGTATCTAGGGGCATCCGCCAAGGATGCGTACTAGCTCCTCTTTTATTTTCTCTTTTCATTAACTGTGTAGATCGCACCTTGGCCACCATATCAGCAGATGCCCCGCAGATTGGAGGCAATTCTGTCTCAATCTTACTTTATGCGGATGACGCGGTACTTTTATCACGTACTCAGATAGGCTTACAACGCCTTATTGATGGTTTTATGTTGTTTATACAAAAAAGGAGACTATGTGTAAACAAATCTAAGACCTATGTTATGTTGTGCGGCGAGTCAGTCAATAAACTAAAGTCCAATTTCTATCTAGACAGCGATAAAATGTTACAAGTTAAAACATTCTGTTACCTAGGAATCACCTATGCCAGTGATGGATCCTGGAAATCAGAGCTTGAAAATGCTAGGTTGAAAATGACCCGATGTACCAGTAGTGTTTTTCGCTTCTCTTCTAAGCTCGGTTCGAGAAGTATTCGTGACATGATTAACATCTACAATATTCGTTGTGTTCCCTCGGCATTGTATGGGGCTGGAGTGTGGGGCCACACAGATGGCACCCTCCTCCAAAAAGAGGAGAACAAGTTCTTAAGAAAAGTGCTATGTGTTCCCCACTCCGCCTCCATTCAATTAATTCATGACGAGGTTGGGGTCGAGTTTATCTCGGACTTAGCAGCCGTTCGTCCACTCTTATTGTGGCGTTCTATTTGGGCTAAGCCCGAAACTCGATTCACTCAAGAAATTATTCTTGATTGTATAGGCCTGGACTTTTCCTCACGTATTCTTTGGCTGAAATACATTAATTTTTGGTTTAAAACTCTGTTTGATATTGATGTTCTTACTGACCCCGAACTCGCGGTAGAAATACCCAAAAAAGAGATTAAACAAACTTTCTTGATGTATAAAAAGAAAGGGCGAGATGAGGCATATGGCAAGTTAACTACCATAAAGTTCTATAGAGAACTAAACTTGCCATCAGGGTTTCAAGCATATCTCCTACATGTCAGCCGCCCATCTCATCAATATGTTTTAACTCGCGTCAGGTTGGGCATTGCACACCATCTTGTTGCTTTCCCAATACAGAAACAGAAATCTGACACCCCCTGCCCTTGTGACAATGTTTCACGCCAGAGTTGCTGCCATTTCCTACTTTTTTGTAAATTTTATCATTTTATAAGACTAAGGTACCTGAAACCTATATTTATTAAATACAATATACGGTCTTTTAAGAATGCCCTTGTGTTAGTATCAGTTTTAGAAAACGTGGACATATGTTTTTTTGTTGCAACTTATATTTTGAAATGTACAGCTGCCAGGAAAAGTATTGTGTTGCCATGATTTTTATATTCCTGTCTGAACTTTTCAAAACGTACAGCTGCCAGGGTGAGTGTTCAATATATCCTTAACCCTGTCTGTACATGTTTTTCTTTTCTTGTATTAACAAATTTTAAAATGAAATTTTAATGTCCTATGATTATGCGGGGGTTTGTTGTTCAACGTACAGCTGCCAGGATTAATCTTTTGTGTTAATTTATCTACTCCTGTCTGTACGATTTTAACTGTTAACTTCTATTCCTTCTGCCACTTTTATGTGTCTTCCTTAATTATGATCCAATATTAACGTGTGCTAGTATGTGTCCTATCTTTACATGAATTTTCCCGGATTCCTGTATAAATTTTGTATTTTCTAAATTTTAAATGTAATGTATTGATTTCATGTTTTGCTTGTATGATTTGTTTACAAATCGAATAAAAGCTTTGAAACCGAACCGACAGGATGAGGCAAATCTCCTTAGGTGAGTAACATAAGTTTTAACTGTCTCTCCTTCACTTTGTAGCCTCTTAGCAAAGTGATACCTTTTTTGTATCGTACTAATCTTAGGGAGAAAATGCTTGTCCAACTTTTTAATGCAGATATCATATTCATTAAGGTCTTGAGCCTCAATATCACTCAACTCAGGAAGATGATCATACACTTCTTGTCCCTCAGACCCCAAACAGTGTAGCAAGAGTAAAAACCTTCGCTCAGCACTCAGTGATGTCCTGCATACCCTTGCATAATGCTCAAAGACTTTCTTTCATTTTTGTCACTTTATGGGAGGCTCACCAGGTGGCACTAAGAAGAAAGAACGAGCAGTGACATTCTGCATTTCAAACAACAAAAAAAGCGGAAACTCCTAAAATTAAATTTCAGAAAGGTAGTAATTCTGTCACTTCGCAGGCTGAGGAAAAGATTAAGACTGATGAAATGTTTAAAACACAGGAGCAAAAGTGTGCAATACACTTCCAAACTCAATGATGTTTTTTCTAAGTAGTAACAATGAAAGGAAATGCAAAAGTGTACTTTAGTATTCACTGTTGCTTTAGGAGTCACTGTTCTTCCTGCTTCAGAGTGTGCCTGTCACTGCGAAGGCAATCGCTAGAATGAACGAACCAGCTGAGGAAGCAAGCACAGTGTAGGCGGAGCATGAGTGTGCCTGTCTCACTGTGAAGGACATAGTTGAATACGCTGAATCAGCTGAGGGTGCTTAGCACACAGGCACAGAGTAAAGGGTGACCAACCGTCCATAAATTTCACGGACTGCCCGTTATTTGGCCCCCTTGTCCGTTGTCCGTGAGCATTTCATTCACGGACGCCATTTGTCCGTAATTTGGGGGATGGCAGCCAGCTGTTGTTCCCCTGGGACAATCAGAGCCAGCTCACACTTCTCTGAGGCTGCAGCAGCCCCTCTCTGACGGCGCTCAGTCTTTGACCAGGCCCATTGTCATTCTGATGTGGCTGATTATCACCTACAGAATGACAATGGGCCAGAAGTGTGGAGAAGCAGGGGGGTGGAGGGGGTCAGATCAGTGTTCCATGGCCCTTCCTAACTTTGATCTGTGACTCGCTGATCCGCACAGGGCAGAATAACAAACAAATAAAAACAGGAATGATCACTGTGATGCAGCTTTGTGTGTGTGTGTGTGGGGGGGTGGAGGGTGCAGAAGTAGCCAAAAGCAGCGACAGAAAGGGAAATAATTATAATGTGTGGTATCTGGTTCTTGGTAAATCAAAAAGAAGCACAAGACAAATGGAGTGAGAAAGCGAAGGAAGAATAGAAACAAATATGTAAGAACGCTGGAAAGATAGAGAAAGATTTAGATTTAACAATGGAAGGAAGGACAAGAGGATGATCAAATGTAAAAAAAGGAACACAAAATGAATGTTAATGTGGAAAATGGAAATATGAAAAGAAAATGAAATATGAATTTAAAGAATAGAGAGTGAGACAAAATGAAAGGATGCACAGACAGAAAGATGGAAAGAAAATTAAATGGAGGATGTAAAGATGAAAGTAGAGAACAAAGGTGGATGGAAAGGACATGAGGAAAGAAAATGAAAAGATGGACAGAATAAAAGACAAACATCAATATAGGTATATTCAGTTTTTGGCCAACTTTCTTTCCTCCTGTAAAAAGCATACTTTTGCATTTTTTTTGCAAATTGTCATCAGGGTAACAATTTTTACAGACTTCAAAAGGAAAGACAGGGATAGCTCACTTTGCTCCTTTATTTAGTGCCATATAGAGCGGGGTATTTTAGTTTTCTGGCCTCTACCTTCCAATGGGCCCTTGTGTAGTTACAGCATGTGGCGTGCCATCCTCTGCATAGTTCTAGGGCACAGCATGCTGCTTGTGTGGAGGAACCATGCTGAAGGACCTAGCTACATTTTGAAATATCCGTCAGGAAGAAAGGCAAAGCCTTCCGAGTGCTTTGCGCGCTTGCAATTTCTGGGCCATAACAACAATGTCTATTTAACTCTGGTGATTAATGTATCTCTTAGAGAGATCTGAGGTTTCACTAATCCTTCTTTTGACTCTTCATAAAGAAGCAAAGAGGCATAATGCGCCTCTTGTAAAGCACAAAGTGTAACATTCAGAGCAAAGTATTTATTTGTATAATAATTGCAAAGACAACGCCAACAACTATGTTATGTGTTATACCCACAGTTTGTATTTCAGGGTTCTCTGGAATTATTTGATTGTGTGGCTTCAATAGTTTCCGCATGATTACGGATTTGCCATATGTACCACATAATCCATCATTAGCTGAATATAGCTGAAGATTCTAATTCAAAAAGTTTCTTCCTCAAATGATTAAAAAATAACTAAAAAGGTAGTGATGTGTTGCAAAGGCCCTATGTAAAGTTTGACTGGTCACCTTCCTTTGCATATTACTATAGTTGGGTGTTATATGGGTACTAATGGGGGGCATACCTATGACCAGAAAGTGTTAAAATGTGCAAAAATGAGAAATGAATATGGTAATACTATGACAAAATGTGTAGCATTCTGCTGCATAAATTCCCTTTTCTTGCCAAATAATTTAGTCAACCCTGCAGCATAATTTGGCCCTCCCTGCCACATAATTCCAGTGGCCCTGTATATACCTACCAGTATGGCTGCCATGTGGCTCATGTACCTTGTAGCCCTCCTTGTCTTCAGTAACAATTTCCTATATATTGATTTACATACTTATATGAGTCATTGTCTCTGAACAATAAGTGTGTGATCTAAAGCGCATAACACTCTACATTGGGCTGAGCATCACTGTAAAATAAATGACATACACAAGAGGGTTGGTCTATATAGAGATGAGGGGCACCATGGGAGGTAGTTAGTGACGGAATCTGTGCAGAAGGAGATCTTTGGTGAAGGGGTGTAATAAAGGGGGAAGGCCTCTGCCTCCCCTGCAGTGTGGGTGGGACAACACTTCAAAGGAACTCCAAACTGTTAACAAAATTTCATATATGAAATACCACAAAAATACCTGCACAATTGCTCAAAGCTGTGCATATATCAAAACGGTGAGGTGCACGATTGTCTCAACTTAATGTAAAGTTATTTTGACATGTACTTATGTTGATTGTCTATTTACTTACTTATACACTATTGCACAACCTCCTCTGATGTGTCTGAAAACGTACCCTTTGTCTGAAATTTCTGTCCTGAATTTTGACCTCCTGTCCTGAATTTTTGTCCTGAATTTTGACCCTTTGTCCTGAATTTTTAAACTCACTGTCATGAATTTGCAACTATGCCAGTTGGTCACCCTAACCGAGTAGGCAGTTCAGCCTCCAAACCCGTGCATATGAGCGGATGAGCGCAATGAGCAGACTGGAAGACAGGGAGGCAAAACAGCTCAAATCCGGGAAGATCCAAGGAGCATGCCACAACGAAGAGATACTGCTATTCCTGCACTCCACAGCCGAAACAAGACGCACTCCACACCAGCGTCGTGACATGCAAATGAAGACAAACTGCTGTGCTTTAGCTCCACAGCTAAAGACAAGGCACACTCAGCTCCAGCATCAGCACTCTGATGTGAAGCACTTGTCCTGCTCGGACATCGGGGCTCCCATGTCCAGGAAGGGTTCCACAGCGTTATACAGCGCCGGGACGCCCCGTTGCGGGGGCAGCTGTGCGCTTTACAAGTATTCTACATTTACATTTACATTTACATTTACATGTGAAGCAACTCCCCAGGACAGCGAAGTGACGAAGGGATTGACCAGTAAATGCCAGGAAAAGATCGCAGCAAGGGGCTGTGATACCACTCCAGCAAAAGTAAGGATGCGGAGGTGTGATAACTTAGAAAACAGGGCCCAACGCATGAAAGGTGGAGACCAGTAAGGGGCCCAGCAGAGTCAAAGAGAGTACTCATGACCTGAAGGCTCACAGGTGCACATTGAAGAAAGTCGCCATTGGGATTTTCCTTCCGCTTTCATTCTGCTGACTACACCAGTGAAGGATTCAGCTGAAGGATCACTTGAGGCAGGTTAACAAGGTGAGAATTACGTTTATTTCTCAATAAAAAAATCTCATCCAGGCACAGCATATAGGTCCAAAAATAGCCTCTGCACAATTCAAAATAAGACATTCCAACCCACCGTAACTAGGCTACAAGGAAGAAGCTTGCAATATGCGTTCCCTCATAACCATCGCATCAACAAAACAATTAATAAACAGAAGTAGATGCCACATAGAGCTTCTAGTCTGACAATTGGAGAAGGGCAGGGAACTACATTGGATGTCTCATTGGGGGTCAGTGATAGTGACTTCAATGCACGTTCAGCCTATTTTGGTCAGTGGCGGACTATCAGCCCGAGGCAACTGGTTGACATTTTTTAATGGCTGCTTGTGAACTGTATATTTTTCTCTTCAGTTAATTGACCAGAGAGCCTTTCCAATCATGACACCCTTGAACAAACGTCCTTGTTCACAGCCACCACTTGTGTTGTGCGTGCATTGCCAATGTCGGACAATAAAATGCAAGATTTTTTAAAAGCACATATTCAGTCCTGAAGGTTATCAGCTTATATGTTAAAGTTCTCAGAGGTTCTCTGGTGGGCTCAAAAAGGACTGATCAGGATTACAATGAAACTGCATACCATGCCACTTTAAAAATGGCTCTACTCAATGTTGCAGTTTAATTATTGCATTTAGAGATGGATGGCTAGTGCGTACGTGTGCGCACGCCTAACACACGCACAGATTCTATATGCTCCAGGTCATACCTGACACCTTCATCTAGTGTTAGTCAACGCCACTTTCCATTATGGGGCTCATAGTTTTGTTTCCGTCAATACAAGTATGTCCTTAAAAGTAAACCATGAAAACCCTGCTTGACAAAAGCATAGAAATAACTAAAGATGCTAAACATATTGGCTCAGCCTTGCACACCTAGCCATTCAATGCATTTCACTTTTACATGGTGCCCTTAGTGTACTTGTTTTGTGGGTCCAGCTCGCTCTCTTCTGTACCTGATCTGTGTGAGGAGGCTTGCACAGCTGCTACTGATTCTGCAAGACATGTTTTCCATCTCTTGTCCAAGGGACATTTGTGCAACTTCTTATTAATTTAATGGTAGACGTGGTACTCTGCCATCTTAGATAAAGTCACAGGAAAGTTCTTCCTGAGATCAGTGTTCAATAAAGTTATAGGAAGTGCAACAAAAGAGAGATGAACTGGGCATGGGGCATTTTAGAATGGACTCATGTCACATCACAAATCACTAGCTAGTGTCTACTTTCAGCAAGTCTTTCACTGCAGAGAGATGAGAACACACCTGGACTTCTAAGAAGATAAGTGTTAAAGGCTGATGTTGTTTGCCTGGAAAAGGACTGAAGCCTGGGAATATCCTATGTTTTGTACCCAAGCTTTTGAAGTGATTTTTAGAGGAACCCAACTGGCTTCCTATTGTAACAGGAAGATAATGGAGGAATATTCTGTGGGAGAACTATCTAACTAGTTGGTGTCATGTCCTGTGTTTATGTGCATTACGTTTCTAGTGGACAATGGCAGTCTCCTTACAAGTATTATGTAATCTGATGTGTGTGGCTAGGTGCGGTTAATAGAGTTTGTGACGCAGTGAATTTAGTTAACGGTTGCACTCAGGAAGAATGAAGTTATGCAGTACAGAGCTCCATGTGTGGTGTGGTCATTTCCATTTCACCGGACTGGGGGTGATGCTATGGTTGGGACTGGACTTTGGCTCAACAGTTGGTGTTGTGGAGTCAAAGCTCCACTCTAGCAAGTGCAAGGCTTTTGTAGAAGACGAAGGCCCCATGAAAGTTCAGTCACAGTCAGCCTGGAACCTGCAGTTATGGCCGAAAGAAGTAGGACTATACTTCAACATAACACAGAGCCAGAATACATACAGTACGATAGAGCTTAAGGTAGAGACAACCAGGTACAGAAAAGCACTGAAGGCCACGATAGATAGGCCAGAAGCGCAATAAAAGCAGCAGCATCCATGTGCCAAGAAAAGCTAAAGGCAGTGAAAATCAAGTATGATGCAGAAAGTTGAGAATGGTGATGACCATGTACAGGAATCAAAACAGCCACCCACTGCCAAAGATGAAAAAGAAGTCATACAACATCAGATCAACCACAATGACACTGATGAAAGACCATGACTGGGGCTTAGAGATGGTCTGAAGTGAGCTGATTCAAGTGGGTAGCAGATAGCACTGGAAAGGGTCCTACTCTCAACGTCAGTGAGGCCCACAACTGGCTATGATGCTGCTTCGTTCTTGAAACTGCTGCTTCCATTTGATATTGCCTAAAAACACAATTTTGGTGCCAGATGGACTGCATGGATTGAAACATTCCATGATTCCATTGACGCGCTAGAAGAACCAGATGACAAAAAATCATCAAATACTTAAAAAACCTTGCAGGAGACAGAGTGAAAGAAGCGATAAAGAAAATACCACAAGCTGATAAAACATGTCAGATTAAGGTTAGCATTACTGTCAGATTAAGGTTAGCATTAAGAATCAAGTTCAATCCAATGCTCAACGTCGACTATGAAAGGTAAATTTTCAACCATGCCAGACAGCAAGCTGAAGAGATGAAAGATGTTTGCTGAAATACTGGAGTCGACCCCTGGAAAGACTGGAGCAACCCCTGACCCTCCTGGTAGGTCCCTCCCCCTCCACGCAGCTCCGACTGTGTGCTCCTGCTACCGCTGCCACTGCCGCTGGTAAGTGTCCTCCGTCCTTTTTGCTTCTGTGCTACTTTCTTCCCATCTTGTGCCTCGTTTTCTGCCCTCTGTTTCATCCGTTTTTCCTTCGTTTTTTGTGTCTTTCTGCCCTCCGTTCCACTTGTTTTTTCCTTGTTTTTTGTGTCTTTCTGCCCTCTGTTCCACCCGTTTTTCCTTTGTTTTTTGTGCCTTTCTGCCCTCTGTTCCACCCGTTTTTCCTTCGTTTTTTGTGCCTTTCTGCCCTCTGTTCCACCCATTTTTCCCTCGTTTTTGTGCCTTTCTGCCCTCTGTTCCACCCGTTTTTCCCTCGTTTTTTGTGACTTTCTGCCATCTGTTCCACCCATTTTTCCCTAGTTTTTTTGTGCCTTTCTGCCCACTGTTCCACTCATTTTTGTGCCCCTCTTGTCTTCTGTTGCGCTAGTTTCCCCCTCCGTTGTCCCCCCTACAGCCCTACCCCCTGACTGCCCACTGCCCAATCGCTGCTCCCGCCTCCCAGCTGCTCCTCCCTCCCACCTCCCCATATATGCTGAACGCTGCGCGGTGAGGTGAGCGACCCCTGACCCTCCTGGTAGGTCGCTCCCCTCCACGCAGCTCTGACTGTGTGCTCCTGCTGCCGCTGCCACTACAGCTGGTAAGTGCCATCCGTCCATTTTTCTTCTGTGCCACTGTCTCCCCCTCTTGTGCCTCATTTTCTGCTCTGTGCCACTCGTTTCCCCCCTTGTGCCTCATTTTGCTTTCTGTACCACTGTTTCCCCCTCTTCGTGCCTCGTGTTCTGCTCTGTGCCACTCGTTTCTCCCCCTTGTGCCCCATTTTGCTTTCTGTACCACTGTCTCCCCGCCACTGTGCCCCCTGCGGCCCCGCCGACTGCCCACTTGCTGCTCCCGCCTACCAGCTGCTCCTCTCTCCCACCTCCCCATATATGCCGGACACTGCACAGCCGCGCAGCAGATGCGTGCAGTGGGCGTGCCACTGGCACTCCGAAGGCGCGCCTAAGGCAAGCCCGTCTGCGCCCCTCCACGCCTGGACCGTGCCCAGCGCCAGAACCCCTGGACCCCGCGAACTCAACGACACCAGACTCCACAACAACGCCAGCACCCTCCACACACTCAACACCGGCTGACACCACACCTGCTTCCAGGCTGCCCCGAAACAGACCCACTGACGCTTCTCCTGCCAAACCTGCAGCTTCACCTGCGACAGAGCCACCAAACCTCCAAGGACTGGACCAAACCACCTCCGCTGCATACTCCTCAACACCCGCTCCGCACGCAAACACACCGTCGAGCTCTGGGATCTGCTCAACACCTCCGCCCCAGACGTGGCCTTCCTGACTGAGACCTGGTGGAACGCCTCCTCGGTGCCCGACATCGCCATAGCCATCCCGGATGGCTACAAGAGCACCTGCATGGGGTCGCACCAACGGAATCAGAGGAGGAATAGCCATCGTCCACAAGTCCAGGCTCAAGGTCGCCACCCACGCAGACGACACCCTGAACACCGCTGAACACCTCCACTTCCGGATCCACACCAACCCCAACACCACCCTCAGCAGAACACTCATCTACAGACCCCCGGACCACGGGCTCAGTTCAGCGAATCCATCGCCGACCTCGCCAGCACCCACACACTCACCTCCACAGACTACATCCTCTTCGGGGAACTGAACTTCCACCTCGAGAACAACAGCGATGCCAACTCTGCCACCCTGATCGACAACCTATCCAACCTTGGCATCAGACAACTCGTCACAGCACCCACCCACGCCGCCGGCCACACGCTGGACCCCGTCTTCTCCACAGGCACCCACGTCGCCTTTGACCACAGCACCAAATTCCACTGGACCGACCAAGCTGCATCCATTTCACCTTCAAGAAACCAACCACGCACCACTGCACCCAACAGTTGCCTTGACGCTGCTGGAGCAAAGTCACCGAAGACCAGCTGATCACCACCCTCGCCCAGAACCCACCCGCAGACCCCACCAACCCAGACGCCGCAGCCTGAACCTCAGACAGTGGATCGACGAATGCACCAACACCCTCGCCCAGCTCAAGAAACCCTTCAACAGCCACGCCAGCAAGAGAGCCACCTGGTTCACCGATGAGCTCCAGACTTCCAAACGCGCATGTCGGAAACTGGAGAAGATATGGCTCCACGAACGCACACCGGACAACCACGCAGCCCACAAGGACGCCACCTGCAGACATAACCACCTCATCAGATTAGCCAATAGATCCTCCTTCAAAGACCGCTTGGATAACAACGCACACGACAGCAAGGAGCTCTTCAGCATCATAAAGGAACTCTCCAACCCCAGCGCCAACACCAACGACATACCGCCCTCACAAGAACTGTGCGACTCACTAGCCATCTTCTTCCACCACAAGATCACTGACATCCACGACCGCTTCAACACCACAACCACCCCGACTACACCAGACTCCACCTCCCCAGTGAACACTACCAGTGCCAACCTCCTGACCTCCTGGTCCAACATCAACGACAACGAGACATGCAAGGTCATGAACTCCATCCACTCAGGATCTCCGTCAGACCCGTGCCCACACCAGGTATTCAACAAAGCAGACGCAGCCATCGCCCCCCAACTACGGAAGGTCATCAACATTTCCTTCGAAACAGCGACATCTCCAGAAAGCTGGAAGCAAGCCGAAATCAACGCCCTCCTCAAGAAGCCCAGGGCGGACCCCAAGGACCTCAAGAACTTCCGGCCCATCTCCCTGCTCCCGTTCCCGGCAAAGGTCATCGAGAAAATCGTCAACATGCAATTGGCCCACCACCTGGAAGACAACAACATCTTGGACCCGTCCCAGTCCGGATTCAGACGAAACCACAGCACCGAGACAGCCCTCATCGCCGATACAGATGACATCAGGCACAACTAGACAACGGCGAAACATCAGCCCTCATCCTCCTGGACCTGTCAGCCGCCTTCGACATGGTCTGCCATCGTACTCTAAAGACACGCCTCCTAGAAGCCAGAATCCAAGAGAAGGCCCTTGACTGGACCACGTCCTTCCTCTACAGCAGAACTCAGAGCGTCTGCCTCCCACCCTTACGATCCGAAGCCACGGACATCATCTGCGGCATCCCCCAGGGCTCATCTCTCAGCCCGACGCTGTTCAACGTCTACATGGCCCCCCTCGCACAAGTGGCCCGCCATCACAACCTCAACGTCATCTCCTACGCCGACGACACCCAGCTCATCCTCTCTCTCACCAAGGATCCACACACTGCCAAAATCAACCTCCATGAGGGAATGAAGGCCGTCGCTGACTGGATGAGGAGCAGCCGTCTGAAGCTGAACTTGGACAAGACGGAGGTCCTCATCCTCGGACCCACCCCCTCAGCCTGGGATGACTCCTGGTGGCCGATCACACTGGGAACAGCACCAACACCCACTGACCATGAACGCAACCTAGGATTCATCCTCGACTCCTCCCTCTCCATGTCTAAGCAGGTCAACGCCGTCTCCTCCTCCTGCTACAACACCCCCCGCATGCTCGGCAGGATCTACAAGTGGATCCCGACCGAAACAAGAAGAACGGTGACACAGGCCCTCGTCAGCACAAGACTGGACTATGGCAACGCACTCTACACATGAATCCCAGCCAAACACCTATGGCGACTACAACGCATCCAAAACACCTCCGCCCGACTGATCGTCAACATCCCCCGCCGCAGCCACATCACTCCCCACCTAAGAGACCTACACTGGCTCCCCGTCAACAAGAGGATCACCTTCAAGTTCCTCACCCATGCACACAAAGCACTCCACATGCCGGACCAGCCTAACTGAACAGCAGACTCAGCTTCTACACCCCCACCCACCAGCTCCGCTCCGCCAGCCTCACCCTCGCCGCAGTCCCCCGCATCCAACGAACGACCTCCGGCGGCAGATCCTTCTCCTACCTCGCCGCCAAGACCTGGAACACCCTCCCTACCCACATACGGCAGACCCAAGACCTACTCGCCTTCAGAAGACTCCTCAAGTGTAGCGTTCTAATCTAGGACCCTGATCGATACTGTGACCTTATGCCCCTATACGGCTATAAATCCATTTATTCCCTATATTGGCATAACCGATCAAATGCAATATTCAGAAACTCGTCTCTGGCCTCACACGAACAGAACCACATTTCAGAATCGCTTCCTCTGCCACTTCCTTTGCAGCTAATTAGTGCAATGACATAGCAGAAGTTACTATCTAAGATTCCTAGATTAACACTCCGAGTTCTTCAACAAGATAAAAACTCAGCAACCTAGGAAAGCCCCGCTTGCTATGTTTTGATTAGTAATAGAACTCTAATGAGCACTAATAGACGATCACTTCCTAGTGACATCTTTATTGATGTCTTATGTCCAAAAACTTACGTCAAACAAGGCACCTTTCAGGTATAAATATTACCAACGTTGCCTTAAGCAAACGCTGCTGAAGTTGCTGGAGTTATGCTGATGATACCATAGCTGCTATCGCTACTGCTATCGCTGCTAATGAGCGAACGATGGTGTAGTGAACTTAGGAGCTGAACAGCCGTCCCACTGCAAGAGCCCAGCAGATGCAAGCTGCCCGCGGACGCTGCCCCTCCTTTACCTCGACGCGCTGAGAGAGACGCTGTCTTTTCTCCTGCAGAGAAATCCAGCTCCGGCGTTTCCAGGCTACCCTTGCGGGTGACTGGGATATCGACCCCCTGAAGGAGATACCAGACCTCCATCATTCTATTCCAGAGGTATGGTGTTGACTAAACCCTTAGAGAGAATTCTTGAAGCAAACCTTGGCAAAACCAACTTAACTTAAAGCTACTTACTTACTCCCCTCCCAAGTATTAGGCTTAGGTCAGGTACACTGGGGTAGGCGTAGTTAGAAGCACCAGTTGAGCATTTTTAGCCTAATGTATATATGAATGTATATATGTTTTATTCATTTTAAACCATTGTATGGCTAAGAAACCATATCAATGCTTTTACAGTATTATTTCGCAATACTCATCTTACTGTACGTACTTTTTATAATAACAAGTCTTGGAATTGTGGCAATTCATTTCTCTTGTACGAGAAGAAAGACGGTTCAATAAATGTTACCCTTTATTGAAAACGCCCGTCTCTCTATTCTCTACATATTGTGAAAGTAAACTGCGCAACCACTGACTGAGTAAAATAACTGTCTATTGTTTCACACGACCCTAGAGATTAACTCTTATCTGAGGTTGTCATGTTGCACGGTTGTTGGAAAACTGAATCCCTTCTTGTCTGTACCAAGGAAGCTGATCACTTCCTATTCAGAGAGGAAAGTTTCCAGTGACCTCTGAGCTAGTTGGTAACAAAACCAATTAAGTTTAGCATAGTCAGTAGAGGCCTGGAAGATCCGCACTTCTACGTCGATACTACTGTTTATGTTATTCCAATGCGCAGGGCCTATTGGGAAAATAGGAACTACACTACACAAGTCCTGGCTCTTCAAGCAGTAACAGCACCCCCCTCCCCATAGCACCTTGAGACCCTCACGGGTAAGTAGTGCGCTTTACAAGTACTCTGATTGATTGATTGATTGATTGATTGAGTCCCTCATCAAGCATTGCAAGTTTAATTAATTTAATGATGAAGAAGCCATCTGTGTCAGTCATCAATGGTTACCTTTCTGACTCATTCAGATGACGTATGCTGCACAAGATACTCAGTCTGGTGAAGGTATTCATGACTGCGAGAGCAGAGGAAAGTGCAGATCAACAAGCTGCCGATATGGAGGCTGGAGTAGTCCAGAGTGAATCAGCATTGGGCATGAAAAGTGGGCTGGGACATTGGGTAAAGGGCCATAAAGTGATTTCTCTGAAGAAAAAGAAATTGTGTTTCCAATGTGGATTCTATTTTTCGCATTAGGGTAGATGTCCTGCCATTAGACAAATGTGCGAAGACTGCGGGAAAGAAAATCTAAATCAGAACAGTTGGCAAAGTGCCTCTGGCACCAAGTCTCACGCCATCAAGAACAAATATGTACATCTGGCTAGCTTCTACACCATTGCGGAGTAAGGGTTCCTTGAGGCAACCATGCAGCACAAGAACTCGACAGTGCATGCACCCATTCATGTGCTCCCAGATACTTCGTTGAGTGCATGCTTATTAAGTTTCAACACCGATGCTAACATGGGAATGATTTCAATTAACTACAATTTGGATGCCCATTCTGAAATGCTGAGTCAGTTTGCGACATTCTTTCATAGACTTGGGAAACTTAAGACAATTAAGGTACAGTTTCACATTAATGGGGATATTAGCCCCATTGCACAGCTACACCATTGCATTGCTTTCACTTACAGGAAAGCATGACATCATCAAGTGCTCTGCTGGTCAGTCACCGTGGGTGTTATCCATTGTGGTGTTACCAAGAGGGAAAAGGGAAGATTCAGAGAACATTTGTATTGATGTGAGACAATCATACCTAGTTACACAGACCACTATGACTCTTTGTGGTTTGCATCAAGCTGATATTATGTACTTCTAGGTGGGACTATGCTAATTTGTCCAGTCATGCCCACCTCAAAGTGTTCTCTTAAAGGGTTTTTGTTTGTCAACCATCCCCAATTGATCTCGAATCCACAAAAAAAGTGTAAGATAAGTCAGAAAATGCCTCAGGTACGCACCATCTGTGGAGCTACTGGTTGGTATTCACCAGTTTGCTCGTTCTGTCATCATTGACAACTTTCATGACAGAAAAATAAAGAAGTGGAAGTTTTGCTCAAATCTGAAGTTCATGTGAAAAGGTGAAGGTAAAACATGTATACATAGTTTTATTTGTTGTAAGGAAAAAAAATGTGTAGATGATACTGTCATCCATCAACCATCTAGACCCCGTAATGTGCAAAAGAAGAAACGGCTGACATGTTTCTTTGCATTACACAATTTATGGCAATTTTATTAGTGTACAGGGATGCATCTCCACCTCACTGATGCTTCCTAAAAAATCAAGTGATTGCCAAGTGTACTCCTACAAGTAACTCACTAGGGGATTAAAGTTTTTCCTCCATTAGGTAAAAATGCAGCCAACAGCAGCGTACCACAATGCCAGTGGTGCAAGCTTGAGGAGTCCACATGGAGTCCACCAGGCAACCACCTGATTTGTTAGGAAGCATCAGTGAGGTGGAGATGCATCCCTGTGCCCCGATGAAATTGCCACAAATTGTGTAAGGCAATGAATCATGTTGGCTGTTTAAAAAAAAAGGGTCTAAACATGCAGTGTCTTTTAATCTCAGTGTGGACACTGTAAAAAATAAAGAATGTATGGAATAGTGGTCCACAACTCATTTTAATTTAGAAATGTATCTTTCTTTTGCACACTACAGGGTCTAGACGGTTGATGGATGAAAGTATACTCTACACATTAGTTTTCCGTCACCTTTTCACATGAACTTGAGATTTGGGCCAAACTTCCACCTCTTCTTCTTTCTTTCTCTGCCATGATAGTTGCCAATGATAACAGAACGAGCAAACTGGTAGGTACCAACCAGTAGCTCCATAGATGGTGCTTAAGTGAGGCACTTTCTGACTTTTTTCAAATTTTTTCTTTGGTGGATGTGAGATCAATTGGGGACGGTTGACAAACAAAAACCTTTTAAGAGAACACTTTGAGGTGGGCATAACCGGACAAATGAGCATAGTCCTACCTAGGAGTACATAATACCTGCTTAATACAAACCACAAAGAGTCATAGTGTTCTGTGTAACCAGGTCATTTGTGGATGGATTCTGTGAGTGGAGGGCGACCTGATTATATTCCCTCTATTGCTCCCATTTTTGTTGATATGAGACAAGCCAACATAGCATTTGAAAGAGAAAGAAATCTAGGTTGCCATTGTGCGTACATGATCACACAGCTCAATGGCGCCAAAGTCTTCTACCGCTTTCCTCTGAACAAATGAATCCATCAACTTGAAATGGAAGAAAACTGCAGGTACATTATTACCTTTGCAACTCATATTGCGTTTTCAGATATAAAAGACCTGGGGCCTTATTTACAAGGAATGAATGCAGCATGGAGCCTCAAGACGTTTTGGCCGCACCACGCTGCGCTAATTCTGAAGCAAAGGGATGCATCATATCTTCAAAGATATGATGGATCCCTTTGCTCTCCCCTGCACTGGTGCACAACTAGCTGCCATGCGCCAATACAGGCCACCCTGTATACTTATAGCAAGGGTGCCTGCATTATGGGATTATTGGTTTTGTACAGGAAGGGACACACCTTCCTGCACAAAAACAATCACAAGAGATGATTTCCTCTTCCTATGTGTGTTGCAGAATGCAGCACACATATAAAGGGGCTGTATTTCTAAGGACATTAAAAGCCATGCAGGGAGGCTTTACGTGTCCTTGTAAATATGGGGCAGCAGGTTGCGCCATGGGTGCATCACAAAAAGTGATGCCACTGTAGTGCAAGGGGCTTGTAAATAAGTCCCTCAGTTTTAGTGTGTTGTCAGCTGCAGAAATTCTTCAAGATGTAATTCGTAGAATAATTCAGTCTATCATACATGTTTTTAACTACATTGGTGATATACTGGTATTTGGGGCTACACGAAAGGAACACCACAAAGCACTCACACAAGTATGCTGTCTGTTTGCTGATACAAATCTCACATTAAATGCTGAAAAGTGTGAATTAGACAACAACAGACTTAAATTCTTTGAGCATATTTTCTTTGAAAAGGGAATGACTACCGGCCACGAAAAGGTACAAGTTTTTTCATCTTCTTGCCCTCCAGAAGATGAGGCCATGCTACGATCCTTCTTGAGTATGGCCAGCTACTACTCCATGTATATTCATTACTTTGCCACTGTGTGTGCTCCCTGAGAGAACTAACAAAGCAAGATTAGTTTGAATGGTCGTCTGAATGTGACCAAAATTTGAAGAAAATAAAACACACAATTGAAAACGCATCTGAAACAGCTTAGTTTGATCTGAAATTTCATTCAGAAATTATGGGGGATGACAGCCCTGTGGGTTTGGAGTGATCCTTGCCCAACATAATGAACAACCCAATGCTCAGAGACGCATTGTAACCTATGGTAGCTAGAGTTTATCTAAGACTGCACATGCATATTTTCAACCAAAGAAGGAAAGCTTAGCTGTAGTATGGGCGTGCGAACACCTCCATGTATTTCTGTATGGAAATCATTTCACCCTTGTCACAGATAATCAAACATTGCTCACCACTTTTGGAAACACGAATCCCTGACATCGAGAGATGGAGGTTGTGCCTGCAAGAGTATGATTACACTATTGTGCACAAACCGGGGAAAGATCAAAGCCTTGTAGACTACTTTTCATGAGTGCCACTACAGCATCATAGCACATTGTCGAAAGCGGCTGAGACCTACATAAATTTCATAGCAAAGTCAAGTGTGCCTGCAGCTCTTTCTACTGAACAAATTCTGACAGTTACCAAAACTGGAAAAGACATGAGTAAGCTCAAGGAAATCATTACAACACGGTCATGGAGGAAGCATACTCAACCTCTTACAGATGATGTTGAATACCAGAAATTCAAATCATTTTGTGAAGAACCTTCTGTTACACATGATGGTATCCCTCAAATCCTGAAGCATCAAGTGATTGAACTGGCACATTAAGGACATTGTAGCATTGCTGCAACTAAAAGAGCCTTCAGGAATTGAATATGGTTCCTGCAACTTGGTGAACAAGTTGAAAAGGAGCTTAAAGCTTGTCATCTATGTAACTGCTCATCTCCCAAGATGACTCAGCACCCACTGAGCCAGTCTGATCTACTGTAGGAAATGAGACCCCCGGCCGGCCAGGACTTGCACCCCAGCCAGTCAGAGACCACCACTCCTATGTAAAATCGACCCCTGCTCGCCCTCTAGGTAACGCGGCGCGGGCAGCCAGGCCTAACTCGGAGGGCATGTGAAGCATTTGCGCACGCACCCACCAACAACAACATCCCCGACCTCCCACAAAAGGAACTCCACACCATATATATATAAAAATAGTTTCTGTATTAAGCAGGACACATAGGAACATACATTGTACAAGGTGCCAGGGGCACGGGCAGGGGCTACAGGGAAGAAGGTACAGCGCAGGGCCAAGGGACCACTGCTAGGAATCACATACAGGGGACATCTGGTATTCAGAGGGGGGCGAAGGAGGTCAAGGTACACAACATACAGGAGCACCGGTAGAGGTGCAACATAGAATACTTGTAGGGATCACTCTAGCCTTAGTCCATAGTCATCCACAGGCCAGCGGGCCTTTCTAGGGCAAGGGGCCCAGAGTCTCAATGTTCATGGCAGGGAGCCCAGGGCAAACCTAAACGTAGCAGTTACCCACTAAGTGCTGGGCAACTGAGGGACGTCGTGTGGGCCTCGCTGACCCTGGGGACAAGGAGTGCCAACTGGAGGAGCCACTCGGGCTCGAGAACGAGGGGGGCATTGGCACAGTGGAGCCACGCAGGGCTTAAGAGATGATCGGGGCCCAAGGCGGAGCCTCGCCGGGCTCGGGAGTAAAGGGGGCCAAAGGGGGAGCCTCGCCGGGCTCAGAGGAAAGGGGGGCCCAAGGTGGAGCCTCGCCGGGCTCAGAGGAAAAGGGGGGCCCAAGGTGGAGCCTCGCCGGGCTCAGAGGAAAAAGGGGGCCCAAGGGGGAGCCTCGCCGGGCTCAGAGGAAAGGGGGGGGCCCAAGGGGGAGCCTCGCCGGGCTCAGAGGTAAGGGGGGCCCCAGGGGGAGCCTCGCTGGGCTCAGGCCATTAGTAGGGCAGGGGGAGTCCCCCCTCGGGGGACTCGGCTTCGTGGGAGGCCCCACGGGCCTCAGGGCACAACCAGGGATTCACTCGAGGGGAGGGGCGGACACCGACAACGTGTCCCGACGCCCCTCCTCTCCATTGCTGGCCGCAGCACTCACCGGGTCAGGTGCGCCGGTCTCCTTTGCTGCGCCAGCCTTCTCCTTGTGCTCCGGGGCTCTCTCTCTCTCGGGGGCCCCGGGGGAGGTCAGCAGCTTTACGGGGGTATCGCAGGAGCGCGGAGTGGGCTCCCGCCGCTCCTGCTTCGTCGTCCTTCTTCGGCCGGCCTCTCTCCTTCTCTTGGGCCGGCAGCCAATCACGGCGCGGCCTGGGGGATGACGCTAGTGGGGAATCCCGGGCCGGCAGCCAATACCAGCGCGGCCCGGGGATGACATCACTAGAGTCCCGGGCGGCGGCGGTGAACTCGGGGGAAATCGACGAGGAGTGGGCTCCCTCGTAAGGCACAAGGGCAGAGAATAAGGCGAGGTAGGCACTCGCTGGGGGGTGTCGAATCCTGGTAGCGCGGTGCAGACGCCGGGTGAGCCCGGCTTGTTGAATATAGCGCTACCAGCGATCGTGCAGGAGGGAAGCACCCCAAAGCGGTAGGGGGCAGGGAACAGCGCTTCCAGGCGCTGGGCAGAAGGGACAGCGCTCCCCCAGCGCTAGATGCGGGTTATCCAAGTCCATCGGTAGTCCAGGACCTCAGGGGGGGCCCAGCAGCGCCGAGAAGGGGGAAAGGGCCATCCTCAGTCCAGGAGTAGGGCAGGGCCCAGGGAGGCACGCCACCCCTGAGCCCCAGCAGCAACAGCTCCGGGTAGATTCAAGTTGAGAACAAGAACAAGTCCAGAGTGTCACAGCACCCTTTTTATACACACATTCTTGGTCTGAAGGGGCAGGCAGGGGGAGAACCAGCTGGAACTGGTTATGGGGGGATTCTTTACACTGGCCAGGCTAGGAACATCAGCCGTACCCCAGGGGGTGGAGCCAGCATTGTCTGGGGAAAACCCAGCCTCATTCATGACACTCAAACCAGACAGTCAATCCACAAGCAGACCCAGGCTCACTCCTCCCCTCACATCAGCATGCTAAACACTCCATTCACCACCGGGGCAGACCCTCCCAGATCCTGGGAGCCAGGCTCACCAGCCAGCCCCGGCCAATCATACTCCAGGCACATATTCCACAAATATGCCAACTTCCAAAAGGGGGACTTCTACACTAGACACACTCATACCTCATATACCGTTGCGCAGCATTCAATCTCACGAGTTCATACATACCAGACTTGACCCTGCACACCCTACGCACCGGGAACTACCGAGGACTCATCCATTCCCCATGCATTCCTATGGAAGGGTAGGTCGCTCTCTCCTCACACTCACTCAGAGGGGAAATCACCCTCCCCAGGTTACATATACCATAAAAACTTCAGGGGCGGACCTGCCAGATGGGCCACGTCCAACACATGCCCCTCCCAGCCCAAACGCCGGGTAGACCAATCACTACCGTGATGGACTTCCCTGCTGCAGGGCGGTAGAACATGGACGTGGCTCGCGCTACCGAGACACCCTCCAGTTCGACGCCTACCTGGGCCGATAGACACACACAGGCTAAAAATCAAGAAAAATAAAAAAATAAAAAAAAATAAGAAAGACATAGGTCCAACCAGGCCACCCCCCTGGCACGCCTTAGTTGTCCGTGACTAGGACCAGGCCCTAGGCCACCCAGATACCACTGGTCCCTGCAAATCCGAAGTGGGGGGTGGTAACCCCGGGCCCACAATAGCCCTTCTCCACTCCCTTTCTCAGGGTAGCCACGACTACCACTGTTCCTTCCACCTAGGGTCCACACCCTCAGGCTTGCCAGAGGTCACGGGCAAGAATGCCCCACCCTACCTCTACTTCTGAGGTTCCGCGTTCTCCCAGGAGAAACACCCTCAGAACACACTTTCCTAACAGTCTTGGAACTTCCTTCCTCCACTGGTCTTCCACCTGGGAACTAAGCGTTCAGCTCTCCCCAAGGCAAGCCGCGGCCGAGCCAGCAGGTCTTCCTTGTCCGGGATACAACTCAACATAAATTCGACAAAACGAGCCGCGGCAGTACTAGCCGGTCTCAAGGTTCAGCTCTCCCCAAGGCAAGCCGCGGCCGAGCCAGCAGGTCTTCCTTGTCTGGGATACAACTAACATGAATTCAACAAAACGAGCCGCGGCCGTGCCAGCAGGTCTCGAGGTTCAGCTCTCCCCAAGGCAAGCCGCGGCCGAGCCAGCAGGTCTTCCTTGTCCGGGATACAACTACCATAACTTTAACAAAACGAGCTGCAGCAGTGCCAGCAGGTCTCAAGGTTCAGCTCTCCCCAAGGCAAGCCGCGGCCGAGCCAGCAGGTCTTCCTTGTCCGGGATACAACTTAACATAAATTCAGCCAGGGCGACACCTGACGCCTAAACCACATTCAGTGGGGTACGGAACGCATGATGCATCAAACACAATTAGCATCAGGATAAGGAAGGACAAGATTAACGTTGATTCAGCAAGCTCCCCATCCCAGAGAACTTATACTCCATTACTCAGCATACCTCAACATTCATGCACATACCGTTCCCTAGACTGGTAGGACAGTTTTCCACCGCCCCTGATTCCTCAGCCTGACCCTCGGGGCACAGGTACCATTACTCTAGGGCGGGGACAAGGACCATACATATTTGAACTCAATTTTGCAACCACCACTGGATCCCACCCTTCTGGTGAATCCAGAAAACCATATTACACTAGGGAGATGATTTACCCTCCCAAGCTAGGGACACCTAACTCTCAGCATACATGTACATTTTTTTCTACAGAACAGATATTTAAGTAACCCTTAAAACTTTTCCACAGGACGGGTATTTCTAACAATCTTTAACATTTTTCACAGACATTTTTTTAGCAACCTGACCTGACCCTATGTGGCACAGGTATCATTATTCTAAGGAATGGACAGGGACCATATACATTGAACATAATTATGCTGCCACCACTGGATCCCACCCTTCTGGTGAATCCAGAAAACCATATTACACTAGGGAGATGATTTACCCTCCCAAGCTAGGGACACCTAACTCTCAGCATACATGTACATTTTTTTCTACAGAACAGATATTTAAGTAACCCTTAAAACTTTCCACAGGACGGGTATTTCTAACAATCTTTAACATTTTTCATAGACATTTTTTAGCAACCTGACCTGACCCTATGTGGCACAGGTATCATTATTCTAAGGAATGGACAGGGACCATATACATTGAACATAATTATGCTGCCACCACTGGATCCCACCCTTCCGGTGAGTCCAGAAAACACATTGTACTAGGGAGTTGATCTACCCTCCCTAGCTAGGGCCATCTAACCAGAACACATCTTTCATAGGACGGACATTTACGTAAACTCTTAAAACAATAATCTCTTTTCTTTGCGACCATTTACAATACAGAGTTTTGTAGGGAGGCCAGTTATCATTGTGGTACTGCGCAAACACAAGTCCGGATCCCACCGCTAGCCACCAGTGTAGGAAATGAGACCCCCGGCCGGCCAGGACTTGCACCCCAGCCAGTCAGAGACCACCACTCCTATGTAAAATCGACCCCTGCTCGCCCTCTAGGTAACGCGGCGCGGGCAGCCAGGCCTAACTCGGAGGGCATGTGAAGCATTTGCGCACGCACCCACCAACAACAACATCCCCGACCTCCCACAAAAGGAACTCCACACCATATATATATAAAAATAGTTTCTGTATTAAGCAGGACACATAGGAACATACATTGTACAAGGTGCCAGGGGCACGGGCAGGGGCTACAGGGAAGAAGGTACAGCGCAGGGCCAAGGGACCACTGCTAGGAATCACATACAGGGGACATCTGGTATTCAGAGGGGGGCGAAGGAGGTCAAGGTACACAACATACAGGAGCACCGGTAGAGGTGCAACATAGAATACTTGTAGGGATCACTCTAGCCTTAGTCCATAGTCATCCACAGGCCAGCGGGCCTTTCTAGGGCAAGGGGCCCAGAGTCTCAATGTTCATGGCAGGGAGCCCAGGGCAAACCTAAACGTAGCAGTTACCCACTAAGTGCTGGGCAACTGAGGGACGTCGTGTGGGCCTCGCTGACCCTGGGGACAAGGAGTGCCAACTGGAGGAGCCACTCGGGCTCGAGAACGAGGGGGGCATTGGCACAGTGGAGCCACGCAGGGCTTAAGAGATGATCGGGGCCCAAGGCGGAGCCTCGCCGGGCTCGGGAGTAAAGGGGGCCAAAGGGGGAGCCTCGCCGGGCTCAGAGGAAAGGGGGGCCCAAGGTGGAGCCTCGCCGGGCTCAGAGGAAAAGGGGGGCCCAAGGTGGAGCCTCGCCGGGCTCAGAGGAAAAAGGGGGCCCAAGGGGGAGCCTCGCCGGGCTCAGAGGAAAGGGGGGGGCCCAAGGGGGAGCCTCGCCGGGCTCAGAGGTAAGGGGGGCCCCAGGGGGAGCCTCGCTGGGCTCAGGCCATTAGTAGGGCAGGGGGAGTCCCCCCTCGGGGGACTCGGCTTCGTGGGAGGCCCCACGGGCCTCAGGGCACAACCAGGGATTCACTCGAGGGGAGGGGCGGACACCGACAACGTGTCCCGACGCCCCTCCTCTCCATTGCTGGCCGCAGCACTCACCGGGTCAGGTGCGCCGGTCTCCTTTGCTGCGCCAGCCTTCTCCTTGTGCTCCGGGGCTCTCTCTCTCTCGGGGGCCCCGGGGGAGGTCAGCAGCTTTACGGGGGTATCGCAGGAGCGCGGAGTGGGCTCCCGCCGCTCCTGCTTCGTCGTCCTTCTTCGGCCGGCCTCTCTCCTTCTCTTGGGCCGGCAGCCAATCACGGCGCGGCCTGGGGGATGACGCTAGTGGGGAATCCCGGGCCGGCAGCCAATACCAGCGCGGCCCGGGGATGACATCACTAGAGTCCCGGGCGGCGGCGGTGAACTCGGGGGAAATCGACGAGGAGTGGGCTCCCTCGTAAGGCACAAGGGCAGAGAATAAGGCGAGGTAGGCACTCGCTGGGGGGTGTCGAATCCTGGTAGCGCGGTGCAGACGCCGGGTGAGCCCGGCTTGTTGAATATAGCGCTACCAGCGATCGTGCAGGAGGGAAGCACCCCAAAGCGGTAGGGGGCAGGGAACAGCGCTTCCAGGCGCTGGGCAGAAGGGACAGCGCTCCCCCAGCGCTAGATGCGGGTTATCCAAGTCCATCGGTAGTCCAGGACCTCAGGGGGGGCCCAGCAGCGCCGAGAAGGGGGAAAGGGCCATCCTCAGTCCAGGAGTAGGGCAGGGCCCAGGGAGGCACGCCACCCCTGAGCCCCAGCAGCAACAGCTCCGGGTAGATTCAAGTTGAGAACAAGAACAAGTCCAGAGTGTCACAGCACCCTTTTTATACACACATTCTTGGTCTGAAGGGGCAGGCAGGGGGAGAACCAGCTGGAACTGGTTATGGGGGGATTCTTTACACTGGCCAGGCTAGGAACATCAGCCGTACCCCAGGGGGTGGAGCCAGCATTGTCTGGGGAAAACCCAGCCTCATTCATGACACTCAAACCAGACAGTCAATCCACAAGCAGACCCAGGCTCACTCCTCCCCTCACATCAGCATGCTAAACACTCCATTCACCACCGGGGCAGACCCTCCCAGATCCTGGGAGCCAGGCTCACCAGCCAGCCCCGGCCAATCATACTCCAGGCACATATTCCACAAATATGCCAACTTCCAAAAGGGGGACTTCTACACTAGACACACTCATACCTCATATACCGTTGCGCAGCATTCAATCTCACGAGTTCATACATACCAGACTTGACCCTGCACACCCTACGCACCGGGAACTACCGAGGACTCATCCATTCCCCATGCATTCCTATGGAAGGGTAGGTCGCTCTCTCCTCACACTCACTCAGAGGGGAAATCACCCTCCCCAGGTTACATATACCATAAAAACTTCAGGGGCGGACCTGCCAGATGGGCCACGTCCAACATCTACCTAAGCAAGCTTGGTCGAGGATTGCTGTTGATTTCTTCGGACCTCTCATTAGCGGACATCATCTTTTGGTAGTTGTCAATGAGTACTTACGTTTTCCTCTAGTGGAAGACCTATCATCAACCACACACAACAGAGTCATCAACAGGCTGGGTGACATTTTCACAACATGGGGTGTTCCTTCTATTCTAAAATCTGACAACGGTGCACCCTTCAACAGCAGAGTTTTCAAAGACTTTCTTAACTGTTTGAACATCAAACATCAGAAAAATGCACCTCTCTGGCCACAGGCAATTGGAGTTAAACTATTTATGAGTACTATGAAAAGGGTGGTTCAATGTGCTGCACTAGAAGGCATTGACATCAAGTCTACCCTGTGCCCAGCCCTTCATGCCTACTGTTACACCCCTCATTCCACAACATGAGAAAGTCCTGCCACTTTGCTGTTTGGGAGAGCTCTTGGAATGAAGATCCCTCAGTGGTGTACCAAACTGGGCAATAGACACTGACCAGATTCATGTTACAGAAACCTCTCGCAAACACAAAATGAAGACTTATGTGGACAAGCACTGACAATCGCAAAACATAGTTTTCAAGAAAGGAGACCAAGTTGGTTTTAAGCACATGTGGATGTTGAGCTGATGAGAGTTGTAAAGAGTAAATGGCCTACGACAACTTCCCAAAAACCTAAAAAATCCAAAACCTGGGTCTTGTCACACCTTAAGCCTTTGTCTCGATTTTTGGCAGCTCCAGACCTTGCGAGTCAGGCAAGTCCACATGAGTTCCCGAGTCAAGCATCCAAAGATGCTAGATGAAGTCGCCCATCCTCTATCTCGTACAACTAGATCCGGGAAACTGGTGTGGGCACCTCAGAAAGTCATAGAGGAATTCTAATGTGTATGTCTTTGTTCATATTTTGATTTAACAAAGGGGGAGAAGTCGTGTTCTGTGTTTATGTGCTTGAAGACTCTAGTGGTCCTCAAAAGCCTTCTTACAAGTATTACATAATTTGATGGGTGTGGTTAATAAAGTTTGTGATGCAGTGTGTTCAGTTAATGGTTGCACTCTGAAGAATAAAGACGTGCGCTACAGAGCTCTGCGTGTGGCGTGGTCATTTGCATGCTACCCAGTAGGGGGGACGCTACGGTTGGGACTGTACGTTGGCTGGGCCTTAGCAGGAAAAGTGGTTGAGCTTGTTTCTCACAGTTGTACATGCTCTGGAGACAGGGATAAGATGCTAAGTTTATTCAAGAAATGCACAAAACTGGGGGCAATATTTACTTTTTGGGCTGGGTTAGATATTGAACATAACCTCTTAATGAGGAACCTGTAGAAAATGATGGTAAAGGTAAGACACCGGAAAAACTGGTTCAGAAATGGTGTCAGCAGTAGACATGGATCCTCACTGAAGCACTGCTCTGTAATATTGACAGAAATTCACAACACAAATATTAGAATTTCTTGTAATATATCATACAAAGAAATGCACAACACAAGGATCAATAGTATTATCAGATTACAGCTCAGCCAGCTCAGTACTGTAACTAGCCTCAGTCCTACAGGACAAAGGCCCAGAACCAAAACCTCCCAAGGGGAGGCAAGTAGTTCTACAAAGATAGTGTAGAGGCAAAACACCCCTGAATCACTAACAGTGGAAGATCTATGGCTAGATTCATCAAGGGCTTGTGTTGCTCTTATATCACACAATATGACTGAAGGGTAACCCAAGCCATTAAGGGGGATTTACTATTCCACACAGAACAACCTTGCGTGACATAGTAAATCTGGAGTATCGCAAAGCAGCGCAAGTCACTGCCTTTCATTACTCTGCCCTAGAAAGGTGTTCCATGGGTGGAGCATGGTCACTAGTACACATGGGATTGTTTCAAAATGGTAAATCTTCCCAGGGGAGGTGTCACAATGATAAATATGTTTATTTCGCCTTGTTTTTTCTATTTTCCTCTTCTTCATGTGCTGCATACTGCAGCACATATGGAAAGAGGAAAAAGTCCCAGAGTATTGTTTTTGTGCAGGAAGGTGTCCCTTCCTCCACTAAAACAATCCTGGCTCTACCACAGGTCCCCTTGAAAGGGTGCCTGTGCTGGTGCTTAGCAGTCAAAAATGTTACTGCACAGAGGGAGAGCAGAAATGCCCCACATCATAATAGATATGAGACATTCCTCCACACTACATTTGACGGAGTGCAGCGCATCAAGCTGTCTTGCTGTGTTTCACCAAATATTAGTACATTTGCACTTAATGTGCAGGTAATAAAGGGCAAAAGGATTGCAGTCTTGAGGGGAAGGATTCCTCCGTAGCAAAGAAGGAGCCAGGGTACTGAGGGTCAAAAGGAGCAAAAGGGAATGGGAACAGGGTAGGGAGACAATAAGAAAGTGTTGGGACAAAAGGGTGTGACAAGCTGGTACTAAGACAAAAAGCCAAAACAACGGGATGGTGCTTGTTACCTACCACATGCTTATACATTTCATACGTACTAAATTTACCTCACTTCCCAGAAGTTCTGGCCCTAACCCAAAAGTGTAAAGTGTAAGGCCTTACAGAAGAAAGATCTTGAACTACTGCAACCCAGATTTACAAGCTACATCCCTAAGAGACATCTCAGTTTCTAGTATGGCAAACTTTGTCTGTACCCATACCTATTGCAGGTCTAGGCAAGGGTGTTGTGCCTTCCCAGTCAAGGCACCCCAGATGTGGAATGAGCTTCCTCACTCACTAAGGGTTTCAACTGAGCTGCTATTATTCAAAAAGGCATTGTAGTCATGGCTCTTCTCAAAGTAACCTGGCCATGGCCGTACACTGTGTATGTTCATTTTTTCAACAAGTCAGTTTTCCTTGTCCGCTAGCGCCAGGACACCAGTTTAGTGACAGTTGCACTCTACAAATGCTATAAATAAATAAGTGATGCTATTTTCTCTTCTTGTTAAACTTGTTCCCATTTCGACAATCTCCATGCCAGACCTCTTCTGAACTTATGTGAGGTTCTGAAATCTGGACACCTAACAGAATGTACCTTGTTCTTCTTTTATGTTGTTTTCTTCCTATTCCTAACACATCATTAGGCATCCCACTATATTTATTGTGGTAATGCTGTTTCTGGACTTTCCTGCTCATGAATGCCATACGATGAATGGTAGTTCTGGCACCGAAAACAAACAATGGCCTGAAGCTTAGGGAGATAACCCTTTCCTCTGTAGAAACATATTTTTTTGTTTCATTGAAACAAACTTTCTTTTTGGGAACTTGGTTCAGTTAAATAAAAAAAATTGTTTATAAAAAGGCCAAAAATACCTTCTGCTCACTTAAAGAAATGCCACACCAGCTGATACACTGAAGGCATAGGGATCTTCACGAGTCAGTGAGCAGTCAATTGTCATCAGCCATGGGTACAAAGACCAGAGACACTGCAGACTTACTGGGTAGTTGTATTTTTCATCAAAGTTTACGTAAGCCTTTATGTGTGAACATAAAAGTATCTGTTAGAAAACGTAAATCAACCTCAATGGCTAGAGATTTCAAGTTGTTCCTGCTCAGAGCCCTGGATGTCAAATCATCACTGGGACCCCGAATTTCAATGTGTCAACCACCATGGAACATCATGCAGAGATCGTCAGCTCCAACTTTCTTACCTGCCCTTGGGGAGAATTTTGAATTCCATATGAGTGACCTGTCAAAAACTCTGTCCATAGGGCAATTAAGGTTTTTGCTTGGAGAAAATACACCCCTGCTTTGGGAGTTTGTTTTCTCTGCACAAAAAAATGGCAGAAGGATCATTTTAAGCATGACACAGTCTCAGGTAATCTGCAGTGCAGGGAAGGTTGCCACCACTGTTTTCACAAATAAAGTTTCACACCAGGCAAATGGGGATCTCAAAATCTGCCATGATCTAAATGATCATGTAAGTTTGAATGTGAATCTTTTGACTGGTTTGAACTGCTAGGCTTTATTCAACCTGTGTCCCATCAATGTTGATATGAATAGGCACCAAGGACTTGGCCAACAGCATCCTATAGACTAACATTGGCATTTATAATTCCATTGACATTTATTTCAAAATGTCATAACTCCTGATCACCTGAAGTCATTTTTAGATTCAGCTGTTGTTTAAATTATTAGCATTCTATTTTCTTTTACTATATTAGTTTTGGAAATTTACAGTTTTAATCCTTGCCTTGAATGCTACATATGCCATTTTATTTATTAAAATGTACTCTATATTGCTAAATTGGTTTGGGATTTTAGCACTATTGTGTTTTCACTATGTTACTGTTTAAGTGCTAGATAAATCCTTTACACTTTGCCTCTAATTTAAACCTTTTTTAACAACAAGGGGTGGTGATGGACAGAGTTTCTGAAATAAGCAGAATACTCTCACCCAGTCAAGAGATCAGGGCTAGATCCAACACCGTTTTTTAGCTCACTGCACCATCCCAGCTCAGAACCTCGCTATATGCAAATTAGTCTGTTCCTGTCCCAGTGCATGATGGGAACAGGGCAAACCAAACTACCAAGCCAATTCTTACACTGGGAAGGAAACAAGCTTCCGGGGACCGGTTTCTGGCATTTCAGCCGTCGTCGGCCCGGCTTGCTTGAATCCTGATGGTGCAATGAGCAAGGGACTCACATCTGAGTAAACCCTTCCACGCGTATGGTGGACAAAATATTTAACAACAAGGGGTGGTTATGGACAGAGTTTCTGAATTAAGCAGAATACTCTCACCCAGTCAAGAGATCAGGGCTAGATCCAACACCATTTTTTAGCTCACTGCACCATCCCACCACCCACCATACGAACCTCGCTATATGCAAATTAGTCTGTTCCTGTCCCAGTGCATGATGGGAACAGGGCAAACCAAACTACCAAGCCAATTCTTACACTGGGAAGGAAACAAGCTTCCGGGGACCGGTTTCTGGCATTTCAGCCATCGTCGGCCCGGCTTGCTTGAATCCTGATGGTGCAATGAGCTAGGGACTCACATCTCAGTATAACCTTCCACGCTTATGGTGGACAAAATATTTAACAACAAGGGGTGGTGATGGACAGAGTTTCTGAATTAAGCAGAATACTCTCACCCAGTCAAGAGATCAGGGCTAGATCCAACACAGTTTTTTAGCTCACTGTACCATCCCAGCTCAGAACCTGGCTATATGCAAATTAGTATGTTCCTGTCCCAGTGCATGATGGGAACAGGGCAAACCAAACTACCAAGCCAATTCTTACACTGGGAAGGAACCAAGCTTCCGGGGACCGGTTTCTGGCATTTCAGCCGTCGTCGGCCCGGCTTGCTTGAATCCTGATGGTGCAATGAGCAAGGGACTCACATCTGAGTATACCCTTCCACGCTTATGGTGGACAAAATATTTAACAACAAGGGGTGGTGATGGACAGAGTTTCTGAATTAAGCAGAATACTCTCACCCAGTCAAGAGATCAGGGCTAGATCCAACACCATTTTTTAGCTCACTGCACCATCCCAGCTCAGAACCTGGCTATATGAAAATGAGTCTGTTCCTGTCCCAGTGCATGATGGGAACAGGGCAAACCAAACTACCAAACCAATTCTTACACTGGGAAGGAAACATGCTTTCGGGGACCGGTTTCTGGCATTTCAGCCGCCATCGGCCCGGCTTGCTTGAATCCTGATGGTGCAATGAGCAAGGGACTCACATCTGAGTATACCCTTCCACGCTTATGGTGGACAAAATATTTAACAACAAGGGGTGGTGATGGACAGAGTTTCTGAATTAATCAGAATACTCTCACCCAGTCAAGAGATCAGGGCTAGATCCAACACCGTTTTACTCCGGTATACTCAGACATGAGTCCCTTGCTCACTGTACCATCAGGATTCAAGCAAGCCGGGCCGACGACGGCTGAAATGCCAGAAACCGGTCCCCGGAAGCTTGTCTCCTTTCTGGTGAAGAATTGGCTTGGTAGTTTGGTCTGCCCTGTTCCCATGATGCACTGGGCCAGGGACAGACTAATTTGTATATAGCCAGGTTCTGAGCTGGGATGGTGCAGTGAGCTAAATAACGGTGATGGATCAAGCCCTGATCTTTGGACTGGGTAAGAGTGGTCTGCTTAATTCAGACACTCTGTTTATCACCACCCCCTTTTCTGAATCTAATTTAAACCTAACTGCTTTTGTACCAAGTTACCAAGAGTGTTAAGCACCGGTTTATTTAGTGACCTTTGTGGTTCACCCAGACAAGGATTGTGGTTATTTGATGACTGGAGCTTCCACCATTCTCCAAAATTTTTAACAATTACTGATTACAAATTTAGGAGCACCTTATTCTCAAACAGGAATCGGTATCCAAAGGACACTATCCCATTTGAGGGTGTTAAGGAAAATAATATTTAAGAGTGGGTAGTTTTCCCTTGGACTACTGCCCACGCTTAAAACGTTTTTTTCACAGTTCAAAATGCATTCAATTTTCTGTTAAGGAAAATCGGTTGATTTTTAAAAAAAAGGAAAGCTTGCTTTATTTAAAAACAATCAAACAATCACAGACATGGTGGTCTGCTCACATCAGCAGGTCACCATTAAAATAAACCTTGCCACCTCACTAGTGTCCAAAAGCTTGTGGGTCAAAACTCACTTATACTTAAATGGTCCAACAGAGCATGTAACATCATTTCATTGATATATAATACGTATATTATACGTATTATATTGCGCAAATTATTAGATTTTAAACAATGTGATACTTTTCAATCTGGGTCAGCAAAAGAAAACCTGTATATTCATTTAATACATACTCCTCAATCATGCCATATCTTTCAATCCCTTTTTCACAAACTCAGTCAATCTTCTATACCGTAATTTAAATTTGAGTACATTATGTTTGTTTTGATGATAACATTATTATTGATTTCTTCATTGATAGTGATAACCTAACAAACACCCGGGGCATATTTACAAGTTAAGTGGAGGAACGTGGCATTAGCCTTCTTGGCCTAATGCCTGCTGCGTCACTTTAGTAACACTGCAGAGACAGAATATCGAGTAAACAATATCGAGCTGCACAAATATTGAGTCATTAACGTGGTCCAAAAACATCGACAGCAAGAATATTGTGGTCAAGAGTATCGACTTAAGGTAAGTAATATTGATTTAAAAAATATCGAAGTGTTTAATATCGTTTGCAAAAATATAGTAAACATTAACGTTTTTTTAACAATGTTATGCATTTTAGTATATATTTTATATGCATGTGTATTTTGTTTGTATAAGAATTGTTTGCATTTTTAATATATGTGTTACATTTTTAGTAGTTATTATTTTTTCATTTGAATTTTGTGTTTTTGTTTCTCTAGCGGGTTGTGGGTTCTTAGGGGAATAGGGTGGTTAGTAATTTAATTATATCACATTTATTGATTATTTTCTATTTATGAATATTTGTTTAATTGAGATGTTATAGCGTTAAGTGTGTACAGTAATTTATTAATAATTGGTTGTTAATTCATAGTGATTAATTAATTGGTAATTAATTATGGTAATTGTGTAATTAACTTTAGGTGTGTGTTGTGGTGTTTATAGTTGTAAAGGGTGGGAAGGTATTTGTTTTTAATTCATGAATTAATTGGTTGCTAATTAATTTTAATTTATTATTGTAATTGTGTAAATCATTTTAGGTTTGTTTTGTGGTGTTTATAGGTGTTAAGGGTGGGGAGTATTTTTTTTTAATTGATACATTAATAATTGGATCTTAATTACCTTTAATTAATTATTTGGCAATTAATCACGGTAATTGTGTAATTAAGTTTTAGATGTGTGTTGTGGTGTTTATAGTAGTAAAGGGTGGGAAGTAATTTGAAGTTAATTAATTGATATATAGTAGTTAATGTTAATTATATGACATTTATTTTGGGTAATTGTATATTTTTGTGTGTGTTGTTTTTACTTTTAAAGGAGTAAAGAGTGGGTATTAAATACATTTTAATTACTTTATTATTAGTTGTTATTAGTAATAGTTTTTAATTTAAAAATAGGTTTTAATTGCATTTTATTAATTTATAGTTAAATGTCAGTGTGTGTTGTGGATATTATAGTGTTAAAGTATGTGTAGTCAATTCATGTTTATTATTGTTTTAATTAATAATATTTTTTAATTGAATATTAATTATGTTAATTATGGAAGTAAATGTTATTACAAATGTTGAAGTGTTTTGTTATTGGTGTGGTGTTATAGGGTAGGAAATAAAATAAATGCTTTTATGTATTATTTAATTTTTTAGTTTGTCAATATTTTCTAGTTTAACAGAATTCCTTTTATACATGTATTTATTATTTTATTTTATATATATTTTTGTAGGTTTTTGTTATATGTAATTATTATTCTAATATGTGTTCTTATTATATATTCAATATATTAGATTTTTCATTTTTAAATATTCATCATTTATTTTCATAATTTTTAATATTTTTTATTTTTGTTTTAATTGTTTAAGTGTGAATAGTAATTTGTGTCTCTACGCTATCCAACAGTTTACCAAACGTTGCACTCACTGGAGTGGGAATATTAATTTTTACCTCTTTTCTATCCAGCATTTTGCCGACTGTTGCACTCAACGGAGTAAGAATAGTCATTTTTGCCCCCCTGATTTCCAACACTTTCCCTACTCTTGCAATCACTGGAGTTGGAATAGTATTTGTTACCCCTCCGCTATCCAACACTTTCTCTACAGTTGCTCTCACTGGAGTGGGAATATTACATTTTACACCTCCGCTAGCTAGCACTTTCCCTAATGTTGCACTCACTGAAGTGGGAATAGTAATTTTTACCCCTCCACTATCCAACACTTATCCTACTGTTGCACTCTTTGGAGTGGGTATAGTAATTTTTACACCTCCTCTGTCCAACACTTTCCCTACTTTTGCACTCTTTGGAGTGGGAATAGTCATTTTTACTCCTCGGCTATCCTACACTGTCCATACTGTTGCACTCTTTGGAGTGGGAATAATAATTTTTACCCCTCCGCTACCCAACACTTTTCCTACTGTTTCAGTCATTGGAGTCTGAATAGTAAATGTAATTCTTCCTCTATCCAACTCTTACCCTACTTTTGCACTCACTGGAGTGGGAAAAGTTGTTTTTTACACGTTTGCTATCCAACACTTTCCCTACTGTTGCACTGAATGTATTGTGAAATGTAGGCTTAAATATTTTTTAATAGTTTAATGTTTTCATTTATCATAGATTTTTGTTTTTTTATATTTTAAATCAATAATATAAATTGTTATTCTTTATATTATTTTAAACGTTTAAAATGAATTAAAAATAATAGTTTATTTATTGTTTTAAAGTAAATAAATGTATAAATGTATATGCTTGTGTGTTTATTTTTTTATTCAGTTTTTTTGTTACATTTTATTAAAATGTATACTACATTTATTTTATTGTGTTAAAATTATATTTATTAGTTAATATATATATACATTTATTTTATATTTGTATAAAAGTTGATATTTTATACATCTATATTTTTAACATCAATATTTTTTAGTCAATATTTTTTTCCTTACCTGTTTAAGTATAGGAGTCAATATTTTTGTTGTCTATATTCTTAACTCAATATTTTTTACATAGATATTTTTTACATCAATGTTGTGTCAGTGAACCGTTTTCTAACTTCTATGTATGCTGCTTAATGCAGCACCTATCGAAAATGCAAAATTACATTTTTTTTAAAGGATTGTTTATGTACAGGAAGGGAAACCTTCCTGTACATAAACAATAGTTGGTGTTTTGCTGTTTCCATATGTGCTGCACAACGCAGCACACATGAAAACAGCAAAAATAAGAAGAAATTAAACATTTCTCCTCATTGCGCCAGGGTAAGACCAGGTTTTCCCTGGTCTTAATTTTTGGTGCTGCCTCATATTTATGCTGCTCTTGTAAATATGCGGCAGCGTCAAAATCAATGGGTGTAGTGGTGGAATGCCCATAGCTGTTACGCTGCGGGCCGACTTGTGACCCGCAGATCTACCTGTTTCCTCTTCACCAGCCGTTGCGCAGCCCACGGCGACCCTCCCTCCTCTATGGGGGCCCCGGGGTACAGCATTGCCGCCTGCTGTGTCTATTTCAACGGCGATGCTGGAAGCACCTGCGATGCCTGTTGGTTTTCAGGCATGCTGCATGCTTGCATGGCAGCCCATCTGCTTCCAGAGGCACCTTGGGACATTACACTCATTTGGTGTGGGCGTCTGGTGATTCCCCTCTCAGTTGAAACCCTATGTCTCTGATCCCTATGGGTTTTTTTTTTTTGTCCACCTCCTGTTTTGGTCAATGAGGTACCTGAGTATGAGGTCCAAGCTATCTGTGGCTCTCAGTTTTTTAGGGGCGGATTGCAGTTCCTTGTCCATTGGAAAGGCTATCCCCTCAGTGATAATACTTGGGAGGATGCTGACTGTCCACGCTCCTGTTCTTGTCTGCTGTTTTTTTCGGGTTTTTTCATGACAATCCCAGGGCTTTGGGAGTGGGACCTACTGTTATGCCATGGGCCGTTTCCCGACCCGGGTTGCTACCAATTTCCTCTTCGCCGGCCGTGGTGCAGACCGCAGCGCCCCTCCCTCCTCTTCGGCTGCACCATGGTACAGCATCGGTGCCCGCTGTGGCCAATTCAATGGTGTCGCATGTTGGTTTTCAGGAATGCTGCATGCTTGCCAGCAGCCCATCTGCTTCCCCAGGCACCTTGGGACATTACACTCACCTGGTGTGGGCGTCTGGTGATACCCCTTCCTTGGGGCCATATTGTTGCTCTCCTCTTCACCTTGCTGCCAAAAGGCAATAGGGGTGGGGTTTCTTACTTTCCTAACATGGAGATCTTTCTGTAATGCACTTCTCTATATTTCCTATCCAAGATGGTGTCACCTCTCCTTCCTGTTTTGTCACTTCCTGTTCATGTATGTCACTTCCTTTTCCTGTATGTCACTTCCTGTTTTTCTGTACTTAAGTTATCAGAACCTTTCCTTCCTTACATTGCAACACTGCCTGTTCCACTTCCTGCTGGTGTGTCCTCGCTCCTGTTGGTTTGGTGGCTCCTCTTTTGGTGATTCCTTCTTTCTGTTGGTGCTTATTTTTCACCTTCTGCTCCAGCCTGTCTTCTAGTCTTCTCCTGGTTCCTTTTTGGGGTCCTGATTTTCCAGTGTCTTCTGGCTCTTTGTCTTCTCCTTCATTCCTGGAGTCTCATCATCAACATCAGGGTTTTTTTCCCTCAGGGGTTTTCTTCTCTGGACTATTTCTGGAGGGCACTGGCTGCTTAGGTTTTCATTGTCAGCAGCACCATGGCTACCAGAAGGGGTCGCCCCTATCGCGGCCAAACCATGACTTACAAGAACCAAAGCCGGGAACTGTCCCATTGCCTTGAGACTGGCAAGAGAGACCCTAAACCTGACATATTGCAACATCCAAAAACCTGCATGGATACTTCACGGTCCTCTCCTACGGAAGGGTTGGTAGAAACAGCACAGACATTAGAGCAGACGGTTCAACAACAAGCCCAAGAACTACAACAGCTACGAGAAGAAAACAGCCTTACGTCACAAGCTGACAACCAAGATATCCGATGTACCCATGGGCTCTGCCTCTACTGCTCGTTACTCTGGAGATCCCAACAAGCTGAAGGAATTCTTAGATTCCTTGACTGTGTTTTTCGCATTTCATCCAGCCCAGTTTTCCTTGAATAGAACTATAAGTGGGTACCTTATTAGTGCCTTTTCTGGCCTTGCCCTAGCATGGGCAACACCCTTGGTAGCCACAGAAAACCCCCAAATTTCTAATTATGCGTCTTTTCTTGAGTCATTTAAACAGATGTTTTAAAAACATGGGCTGGAGACATCGGCGGAAGAAGCCTTGCATGACATGTAACAAGGAAGACAGTTGTCTTGCATTACATCACACAATTCAGGCAATTTGAGACAGAAATAACTTGGGTGGAAAGAACACACGTAACCTTTTTTGCAGAGGGCTGCAAGAAGAAATCAAAGTTGAGTTGGTACATTCTCCTTGTGCTGAGACTATGAGTGAGTTAATGGACTTAACATTATCAGTTGAACATCGTCTCAATGAACTTCGTTTGGAGAGATGAAAGTCACGACTCCAGCAGCATACCGGAGTAACCCGACCTAATGTTCGCAAAACAAAAATCCTTAACAAAAAAACCTGTGTCCGACATACAGCCTTCCACCGGAGTAGAACTTATGCAGATAGGCTGAACTAGAGGATCACTGTCTGAGGCCAAACATGAACAAAAAAAAAACAAGGACTGTGTCTGTATTGTTGTGCCTCAGGGCACATGATTCACAATTGTCCCACTCGTCCTCTTAGACAGTCGGAAAATGCCAAATCCCGTCCTCTGTGAGAAGGTAGAGGAAGGCATGGTCTGGAATCTCTTCGATCTGTACCTCAAATGAAAGTTCCACTTCTCTCTTTCTTCTGCATATGTTTATAAGGCTGGCAGATAGAGCAGAAGAGAAAATACTAGCATTGTTGGATAGTGATGCCAGCTGGATGTACTTGGATGAAGCATTGGATAAGGAGAGGCAAATTAGTCGTGTCACTAAAGAGAACCCAGAACAAGTCCATACTGTGGACAAAACTCCTCTCATTTCCGGTCCAGTCAAAGACATGACACCATTATTAAAACTTTCATTTGGAAAACACCAAGAACACTTTTCTTTTGATCTGATCGCCTCACCCAGCCATGTCATGATCTTAGGTATACCTTGGCTAATCAGACATAACCCTTATATCAACTGGGAGACAAGAACCATTTCCCTGTCATCTCATTTCTGTCAACAATTCTGTTACCCCACTGAAGAAAACCGGTCTCCTCAGGTAATGCCTATGATAAGAAAGGAAGACTGTACCTCTGTTAACTCCGTCTGAGGCGTACCAAGACACTACCATACATACGCTGACATCTTTCAGAAACTATATGAATGCGATCTTACCTCCTCATAGGGAGTTTGACTGTGCCATTCAATTGGAACCTGGAGAACAGTATCCTTCGGAAGAGTATATTCTCTCACTTACCCCAGGGAAAGAGACTCTCAGACCATACCTTGAGGAAAATCTCCAGAGTGGCCTTATCGTTTGATCCTCGTCACCTGCCGGGCACCCCTCTTCTTTATCCCCAAGAAGACTATAGATATCCGACCATGTATTGACTTCAGAGGCTTGAATAAAATCACCATCAAAGACCGCTCTCCATTGCCCTTGATCAAGGATATCCTGGAGTCGGTAAGAGGGGTTCAAATGTTCACCAAGTTGGATCTCAGGGGTGCCTATCATCTACTTCGAACTATAAAAGGGGATGAGTGGAAAACTGCATTATGATTCTCATTAGGGCATTTTGAATACCGAATTATGCCTCTTGGGCTGACTAAAGCTCCTTCCATCTTTCAAAGGTTCATGGACAACGTTTTATTGGACCTTCTCAACCAGATAGTGGTTATCTACCTAGACAACATACTGATCTACTCAGCAGCTCCTGAGTTACATTGAACTCATGTCATGCAAGTCCTGGAAAGACATATGCCAAAATAGTCTCTTCTGTAAACCTGAAAAATGTGAATTTGACAAATCTGAGGTAGAAAATGTTGGTTACTCAATCAACAAGACAGGAATAGCCATGGATCCTCAAAAGGTACAGGCTATTTATGATTGGCCATCACCTTCGACCATTAAAGAAACACAGTGTTTCGTATGGTCTTGCAAACTTTTACAGTCAATACATTGACATCTATGCTCACCAAACCAGCTACATAGCGCAAATATTAAAAGAGGAATATCTCCTGCAAGGGTTCAAGTGGACCGAAGTCGCCGAACAGGCCTTCCAGGCCTTCCAGGCCCCAAAAAAAGGCCTATAAGCAAGCAGCTATTTTACGACACCCTAACACAACAAAGATATTTTTCGTGGAGACAGACACGTCAGACAGAGCTGTTGGTGCCATCCTCCTCCAACAACAAGAAGACGGCAGGCTGGAAAATCCTGTGTTTTACCTGTCACATGTCCTGTCAGACTCGGAAAGGAACTACTCTGCTCTAGAACGGGAACTACTTGCCATGAAGCTGGCCTGCCTTGAATGGGGGCAGTTCTTAATGAGAACTAAAGAACCCTTTGAAATCAGAACAGACCATAGAAATCTCCAATGTCTCTGTAATATTCAATGCCAAAATTGCCATCAAGCCCGGTGGACTCACTTTTTTAGCCAGTATGACTTTGTTGTCTCCTATATACCAGGGCCCTTATTTATGAGGCCTTGCGTCAGTTTTGCGCCGCCGGTGCGTCACTTTTTGAGACGCACCAGCGGCGTAAAAAATGCGCCTTGTTGCGCCATATTTAAAAAGTGACGCATCTAAGTAGATGCGTCACTTTTTAATCCCCTGCGCCACATTATACCTGCGTCAGGTATAACGTATGCAGAGGGGGCGTTCCCCCGCAAAAAGCCTCGTAATAGTGACGCAGTGAAATCTATGAGATTTCACTGCGTCACTTTTAGGATGCTGTTGCGTCAAAATCTTGCGCCTGCCTCACAGCAGGCGTAAGACTGACGCAAGCCCTTTCACATGGGGCTTTCCCCATGTGAAAGGACGCATTGCTGGAGTTGCGTCACTTTTGTGACACACTCCAGCAATGCGTCACTTTTGCGCTTACAGATACGTCAGAAATACTGACGCATCTGTAAGTCCTTGCGACATGATGCGTCATACATTAAATATGACGCATCATTGGTTTCTCAAGGAGTGCGCAGTGAAAAGTGACGCATCGCTGTTTTCACGCAGCGATGCGTCACTTTTCATAAATGAGGCCCCAGGATCTTAGAACACTTTGGCAAATGTTAGGATTCGGGCTTTAGTCCCCTTTCTGTGACCATGCTGTTGCCATCACATGCCTTACCAGTAGGGGGATTTAAGCTGAGTTTGCCACTGCTGTGGTGCTTGGTATCTTTTTTGTGTTGGGTTCCAGGTCCTGGGTCTGTTTCTGTTTGGCGGTTCGCGCTGGTCGATGCTCACGGGATCGTGGGCATTTCTCTTGGCCCTTCCTTGTTCCCAGCGTTTGGTCTAGTGCTCGTTTTTTCCCTCCTTCCCTCCCAGTCTGTGTCCCTGTTCCCGTTTACTAGTCTGCACTCGTGTGTTCCCTGGTGCATAGGGGCTTCATGTTTTTGCCGTATCTGACACGTAGGGGGATTGCTGGGGCTCCGGCTTCCCTCTTTGAGCACTTTGATAAAGAGGACTTTCTGTTTTGGCATTATTAAGACTCCGGAGGACTGCCTCAAGAGACGTGCGGTGGCGCATACGGGTTAAACATCTGACTTCCAGGTGATTCTGGACTTCATCCACATTGTTGTGCCGGATTGGGCGCAATTGGCGTATTCAAGGTCGGAACAAAGATCGTGTTCATTGTTCTTTCTGTTATGCAGTCTGTCCTCCGCTCTACATTCCCAATTCCTTTTTACTGAATAACGCTTAGTAAGGGGTTTTTTTATGTCTGATAAATGACTTTTTCCCCCTTACTACAAACCTGAAACGGGTGGGAGTCTTTGTCCTTGCCACCTCCCGGAGACGTGACTTGGCAAGAATCTTTGATCAATATCACGCTGTTTTGGACTCCTTTACGAGACGCACACTGCACCCAGAACTGGTGAGGAGATTGTGTGTTTTGTTACATTGGTATGGCAGGGTCATAGCATAAGGTGGAGGGGTGAGACGTAGATTCAGGACAGGAGTGTAATATTGTGTTTTGCATTATAGGTGCAGTTACGTGGAGGCAGTTGGTTCTCCCTGGAGGTTCCGACTCGAGTAGAAGCCGTCCCTTTGTCTCTTACCCTTGTTTTGTCTCCCACCCTCTCTCCGGTGCTCACTTGTTAGCTCATTGTTTATATTGCGTGAGCTGCACTTGGGCAGTTGTAGCGGATTGGGCCATACTACGTTCCTGCAGTGTTCTGGGCATTAGAAGCGGAAACCAAGAGCAGACACCTTGTCTCGTCATTATCCCGAAAGACCTACGCCCCCACAAGAGAACATAATCGAGCCACAAAGGATTGTTGGCATGGTTCAGTCCTTCCTAGACAGGGTTCATTCTGAATACAAGTCCATGAATCAAGAAGAATAGAAGAAGCTAGTCGATCTGGTTAAGCAACATGACACACACGACTACCGTGGTAGGGGTTTATTTCTTCCCACGCAAAAGATGCAGCTAGAGGCCCTCCAAATGTGCTGAGATTCTCCCATGGCCGTTCATCTTTTCCGGCCGGTTTGTTTTTTGAAGGCTACCCTAAAACTGATACTTCACTCTTTCCGGTGGCCATCAATAAGAAAATATACAAAAGTCTATGTGTCATCTTGTCCTGTCTGTGCCCTAGCAAAAACATTGCATACTAAACCCATGGGATTGCTTTACCCCCTACCTGTTCCACAGGCTTCATTGCATACCATATCCATCAACTTAATTTCCTCTCTTCCTCTATCTGCTGGTAACCGGGTTATAATGATGACAATAGATTCTTTCACCAAGATGGCTCATTTCACCACCCTTAAAAAACTACCTACTACAAGAGAACTCCGAAGCATCTTCATATAGGAGATATACTGCCTCAAAAGCCTGCCACAGGTGATTGTATTGGATCGCGGCCCTCAGTATGTATCATGCTTCTGGAAACATTTTGGTAAAGCTCTTCATATTAAGGTGGCCTAGTCTTCCATCTCCAGACCAATGGCCAAACGGAAAGCTTAATTCAAGGACTGGAGCAATACCTCTGCTGTTATTGCAATGCGACTCAGAGCGACTAGTCCTCCTAACTACCGTTGGTAGAATACTCCTACAACAACTCGGTCCATAGTTCATCCAAGACGACCCCGTTCTTTTGTTTATATGGTTTCCATCCTTGGACCTTTGCTTCAGTTCTGCAAGACAGCCCCTCTGTTCCAGCAGCAGCCTCCTTTATTCGCCACCTCCGAGTCATACGATCTAAAGTTCATGTCCATCTCCAAGAAACTAAGGAGAAATAAAGGACACTGCTTACATCCATAGCTGCCAATCTCCATGAAACCAAGTCAATGACAAAGTCTGGCTCTCCTTCAAGTTTCTACCTTTTCAGTTATCACGTAGTAAATTTAAGCCACACTTTTATGGTCCATTCAAAGTTACTCAAGTGGTGAATCCTGTGTCCTTTCGACTTGAACTGCCACATGCTTGGAGGATACATCCTGTTTTTCATGCCTCTCAGTTGAAACCCTATGTCTCGGATACCTAAAGGAGGGTTTTTTTCTCGTCCACCTCCTGTTTTGGTCAATGAGGTACCTGAGTACGAGGTCGAAGCTATCTGTGACTCTCGTTTTTTTAGGGGCCATTTGCAGTTCCTTGTCCATTGGAAAGGCTATCCCCTCAGTGATAATAATTGGGAGGATGCTGACTGTCCACGCTCCTGTTCTGGTCTGCCGTTTTTTTCTGTTTTTTCCTGGCAAGCCCAGGGCTTCGGAGGGGGATGTACTGTTACACCACAGGCCGGCTCGCGACCCTCAGCGCTATCAATTTCATCTTCACTGGCCATGGTGCAGCCCGCAGTGCCCCTCCTTCCTCTTCGGCTGCACCGCGGTACAGCATCGCAGCCTGCTGTGGCCATTTCAACGACGTTGCGGAAAGCACCCGCAACCATGTTGGTTTTCTGGCATGCTGCATGCTTGAACGGTAGCCCATTTGCTTCCTGAGGCACCTTGAGACATTACACTCACCTGGTGTGGGCGTCTGGTGATCTCCCTTCCTTGGGGGCCATCCTGTTGCTGTCCTCTCCACCTTGCTCCCAGAAGGCAATAGGGGAGGGTTACTTACCTTCCTAACATGGCGATCTTTCAGTAATGCACCTCACTCTTTTCCCTATCCAATATGGTGACACCTCTTCTTCCTGTTTTGTCACTTCCTGTTCCTGTATGTCACTTCCTGCTTTTTCTGTATTTAAGGGATCAGAACCTTTCCTTCCTTGCATTGCAACACTCCTTGGTCCTACTGGTGTGTGCTCGCTCCTGTTGGTTCCTGCTGGTGTGTCCAAGCTCCAGTTGGTTCCGTGGCTCCTCTTTTGGTGATTATTTCCTTCCATAGGCACATATTTTTCCCCTTGCGCCTTCTGCTCCAGATTGCCTTCCAGTCTTCTCCTGGTTACTTTTTGGGCGTCTGATCTTTCAGTGTGTTCTGCCTCCTTGTCTTCTCCTTCATTCCTGGTGTCTCATCATCAACATCAGAGGTTTTTTCCCTCCGGGGTTTTCCTCTCGGGACTCCTTCTGGAGGCACTGGCTGCTTAGGCTTTCATTGTCTGCAGCACCGTGGCTACTGGAAGGGGTCGCCCCATCTCGGCCAAACCTGGACTTACAAGAACCAAAGCTGGGAACCGTACCAACGCCTCGAGACTGGTAAGAAAGGCCCTAAACCCAACAACTGCAACACCCATTGACTTCCCCTTTCATGCTAAGTATAGCGTAAAAGGGGGCCTTATTTAAAAGGCAGCATTAAGCCACGTTATAAGGCAAAGCTCCTATCACCACCCCAACTTCACAAAACGTGACATTGTGGTGGTGATTGGGGCTTGTAAATATGCACCTCTGTATTTTTGGGTTCTGTTGATCACATATATACATAATTCACAATAAAACTTTATCAATTTTGTTCCACGGTTCATGGCTGGAGTAAATTCTCATCACTTAAACAGTGAACACCATTTTGTGGCCAACATCAATTCTCTTCAATGAATGTTTTGGCGGTTTTCACCTTCGTCAAAAATGCCACAGACGAAAACCCAACATACATAAACTTGACCATGAAGTTAAATCTCTGATTGTCAAAATGAAAATGTTCACTGATTGAAGATAAGGGAGTTCTGTTTAAATATGTCTTTCCAAAATTAATAAAGGCTGATGTCCTCACAAAGTGTCTTTTAGGCGGGCAGCTCCTTTCATAAATTGAGGCTTTTAACTAGGTTAGGTTAATGTGCTATTTCGCCTTCCTATGTCCTTAATTCAGTTGGAGAGACAGCGCCGCACGGTAGGCATCAGCCTTTATTTACTTGGGAGAGACTGGGCTTCAATCAGTAAATATTTTAATGTTGACAATCAGAGATTTAACTTCATGGTCAAGTTTATGTATGTTGGGTCTTCTTTTGTGGCATCCATGAGGAAAGCGCACACTGCTGAAACGAACTTTGAAGAAAGTTGATTTTGGCCACAAAATAGTGTATTAAATATCAAAAAGAGACCGCATATATTGATTCTTCACCGATAAATCTACCAACACGCTGCTAATACCGCAACCACGTGTACATAATGGCAATTTTTTTATCAGACATGTTTTCACAATCATGCTAAAAAGTGCATCTTGTATGTCTCTATGTCTTGTATGTTTTTTTGTACAGTATTGTCCTGAGAGGGAAATACCCTCATACACATAATGCACCTTAGCACGTACAACACATAGTTTATGTTCTGGGGCACTAATTGTAGCATAGCTCACCACCCTTCACATAAGTCCTGAAGAAAGCCAGTCATATTTCAAGGCCTGGCTGAAACATGTAGACCACACCACTGATGTAGAAGTACCATAAATAAAACTCCACCCACATCCAACGCCTTGCTTTTAAACGCTGCCCGATAAAGTAATCTTTCTTGGGGTCACCGGACAGCTTTTAACCTTTCACTTTTTCACGTCACACACACCGCACACTCAGCAATATACCTGCTCAGCTATAATCAGGCGTAGAAGCACACCCGGACACAGTCGGTGTCATCGGGTGGGCTCGATGATGAGGCATGCCACCAACTAGGTTGGTGGGTAAGGGTTTTCAAAAAGAGGTAAATCCTACCCTTTTACATACATCATACTACATACACCCTTGCGCCTCCTCCCTAACACGTCTAGATAGATTAGTTCTTGCTGATTATTTAACGCAAAATAGTGTAAACAGTTTAAGTGATGAAACTTTACTCCTGCCATAAACAGTGAACAGCATTGCTAAAGTTTTTTTTGTGAATTATGTATATATACATGAGATTGATATAAACTGAAAGTACAGAGTGTTTTTTGGGTCATTACCATCAATGAAGAAGAAAATATTAATGGTATAATCAAAAAAAGTGTAAAACTGTTGATGCTCAAGACCGTCCTTAGCATAATGTACTAAAGTTGTTTTTATTTTATGGAAGGATGATTGGGTTTGTGAAAAACGGAATGAGAGATATGTCATGATTAAGGAGTATGTTTTAAATTAATGTGAAGGTTTTCTTTTGCTAACCTGAATTTAAAAGTATCACAATGTATAGTTGGATTTAAACAAGTGCCATGTAAAATGATTCTATGATACATTCGCACAATACAGAACATATGTAATAATATAATGGTAATTTAATAAAATGTCAATTAAATGATGCAACGTGCTCTTTTAGATTAATTATGCATGAGCGAGTTATGACTTATTAGCTTTTGGAGACTATTAAGGTTGCCAAGGTTTATTTTAATGATCATTTTTTCCCTGCACTTGGAACATGAAATTAATCAGGGGTTCCTTTTGAACTCAGCAAGCCACCATCCCTGTTTTGGCTGCTAATCAATGGATCAATCAACCAATAATATTTATTCGATCAAAAACTGAACGATAAAAGCACCAAGATGAAAAAAATACATTGATGATTGTTCATGGGCATAATCAGTATTCAATTATATATAATCAATATAAATTAGAATAAATAATGATTTAAAGCCAGCAGGCAAACTTATCACATTAAGTAAAAGCCAGTCAATTCTGTACAATTAGTCATAAGCTGTGATTTAACAAATTATAAGATATGTTTCCTTCCTAAGTTTGTAGCAGCCCAAAAATAATTAGGCACAGCATAACAGTTTGTAGGAGAAGCTAAACATGGTAATTCTTGATTTGAAGCAAAATGCTTATGAGTTCAAATAGGACGTAAAACGCGGTTTCTTAAAGTGCGGTACAAAAGAGCAGAAGAACATAAAGTGTATCATAGATTGAGTAAAAGCAGCATCGCATGGGCAAAATAGAAGAGAAGAAAACCAGGTGCCTGTGAAGGTGGAATGCAACTAGAAAATGAATCGTGTTTAATCTTAACCGGGTTAAATAAAATCTATTTTCAGGATTCACACACCATGGGTGCTATTCATAATTGGTCACAATTTGCTACCTACTTCATTAATATGTATGAGATAGGTTGAATTGTGACTCTCTAGCAATCTGTAGTTTGTAAACTAACCTCTTTGTAAATTGATTTTCAAATGACCACACCGGTAGCAGAAATACCGGTCACAAATTCCGACCACTATTTTGCGACCAGTGCTTCGTACTTCTGGCCAAATAATTCCAAAAGAGAAAGGAATTCTTTATAACATGGCACATAATTTTTTAAAAAGTGGATGCTGTTCTACAAATAAAGATACATAATCAATAACGACGTTTGGAACCTTGAACTGCAGAATTGTCACAGAAGAAATGGCACAAAACATGTCAGATTTTCAATAGATAATTGAGTTCTAGAAGTAGGCCCACCTGCATTCCATCCATTCTTTTTACTTCCTTTCTATTGACACATGCTGTCAATAAGGAGTAAACACTAGACAAAAGAGGAAGTTAACAGCTGTGCTTGTCTCACTCAGGTCAGATTTTCTTATGAGATTGCCTTCTAATTTATGATGCACAATAAACTCTGAGTTATGAATCATGCATATTGTCAGTGCTCCATTGATTAAGTGAATGAAATGGGCACTGATCTAAAAATGTTATTAGCAAAGTGTTTTGTTGAGCGGTTAGGTGCAGGATGGCTACAGAGTGTGTATTGATGACCTGGATGCTCTTGTGCGCCTGGCAGCATTTGACCCTGCTGTTTGTTTTTGTAATATAGGGATGGCAGTTGAAGCAACAATTAAACTCCTCTCATAAAGTAATATTCTACCAGGGAAACTGGATAAATCATGGATCCCATTCCTTAGTAGGTGTAGCAAATATCTGCACATTTTTGTATCCCAGAATAAAAATGTGCAGCAGGCTAAATTAGCGTGCTTTGTAACAGTATTGAACCGGTAAAATATGCAAGCACGGCCCTTTGGCATTAATATGCACATTTTTGTAAACCTGAATAATAGGGGACCGATGGCTATATTGACCTTGCTCCAGAACCAGTACTCAACAGGCGTGGTCATACCTATTGTGCACCAGTCAACATAATGGTGGTTAGACCAAGTGTAGGGTTCTTCTCGGGGGGTGTTATGATAGATACAACTCTGTTGACAAGCTTCATTGTGTTATCGTTCATAGGTTGTTCCAGACATCACATCAGTGCCGCGGTTGTATGGTTCTTTGTGTGCGGCACCATGACAGACATCCCATTGGTAATAATGTTACTTGCATAAGAATAGATTTCTGTACTGAACCACACCAACTACTACAGAAGGCACCAGCTTAAGTCAGCTGAGTTTTACCATTCCAATATGTAATGACACGTCAAGTACATTTTCAATTATCATTTTTTAATTTTCTTTAGAAATAAACGAAACAGTGTTAGGAAGCATATATTTTGAAGATAAAATCACTGTGTAAGAAGAAGAATGTGAAAATATAACTAAAGAAGCTGGTTTCCTTGAATTTCCCATACATGTGTTTGAGTGTCACTTAAGATGCCAGGCCACTGCAGATGCAGACCGTGGCCAAAAAAATGGCCCTATGTTTTCTATTCTTTTGTACCTCATGTCATAATCTCATACCAGTGTTCGAGGATTACATTTAAACGCACAAAAGCATATGGGAGGAATGCTTGCAATAAGTCTCACCAGTGGCAATCGCTAGGAGTAGCTACAACCCATCATTCTTTTGCCCAACATGTTTCTTCAGATTAGACCAAGCCGATACAAGTCAGTCTTGGTCCTGGTCCAATAGAAACATTCCAGCCCGAACTGCCAAGAAAGGTTCTCTCTGAACAAGGACACAAGCAACCCAAGGTTGGTGTCACCCTGATTGAGCATCTTCAGTTCGGTTTAGCTTGGTTCTAGTGGGACAGTGAGCAAGGCATTACATAAAACACACAAAAGGTGAGGGAAGAAATACTGCAATAAGGCCAACAACTGGCACTCTCTTGGGGTGGTCACTTTGCTGCTGGAACAAAGGTCAACTAAAGGAAGATCCTCAACTAGGGTGAAACTGGTCTTGGGTTACTTGTGCTCTGATTCAGAGAGCAACTGGCTTTGCATTCCAGGCTGAACGAATCACAACAAGTTTCAATACTTTATTCGACAGCATTGTCATAAAAGCATTTTATCCCTATTCTAAACATATATAAATACTATGCTAAGTTTAAGATCAGCTTAAGATACACATTAAATACAATTAGATACAAAAATGCTGGCGAATTCTTACAACTTAAAAGAATTTATACATTTTAAAAATCAGAGTCACAGTGCCTAGTTCATGAAAAATTAGATTAGTCTTAAAACTAAATATTTTCCGTCATACATGATCAATCGCAGTTAAAGTGCGAGTGCGGATAATCCAGGCCCATCCCAAATATTTGGCTAGGGCGATTGCAAGATTGGGGGCACAATTTGATCTTAATATTCTTAGTGCTTCTAGATATTTTCTTACACCCAAATTCTTGCAAGCCGGTTTTAGACATCTACTTCTTGGGGCAGCATACAAGGGGCAAACGAACAAAAAATGTGGGATGTCCTCAACGTGTACCATACAGTAACAACATGTATTAACATTGCTTGGAGACCATTTGAAAGTAAAAGCATTTAGAGGTAGGGAACCAACTCTGAACTGGAAATACAGCTTTCTGTCCAAGGGTTTTGTGATCAAATCCCAGTACTGTTCACATTTTGGGGTTAATTTAGACTCCAAATACTGGGATGTCAACATAGAGGGTTGATTGGAAATTAAAACAGATTGATATACCATGTCCCAATACATTTTTTTCAACAACGCCTTAGATGGAAAGGCGGAGGGGTCAGTGGCAGTCCATAAGTGGTCTAAGTGCAGTTTTTGAAGCAAGTTCCTAATTTCTTTAAGCCAGGTTATTATATGGAACCGATCAGAGCTAATGATGTCCATGAGAGCAGATGCATAATGACCCAGTTCAGGAGTAGTCTTTATGCGCCTCCAATATAAGAGTGGGCGCAATCGAGCCATATCCTCAATCTTTTTTCTCCCAAGGTCATATAGGAGCGGGATCGATGGAGTACTCTGCGAGACACCAACCAACCGGCGAAGGAATTTGTTCTCTGCAATAGCCAAGACACTCAGATTGGTGAAGCCCCATAGCTCTGATCCATAAAGACAAGCGCCCAGCACTTTCATACTATAAATCTCCATTATAGGCTGAATGGGTTTTGTTAATGAGGATTTATATTTTTGTGCTATGGCCCCAGCCAACTGATGGAACTTTAAAACCACGGAATCAATATGAGATTTCCAGTTCATACTACCCTGCAAGGAGATGCCAAGGTAAGTGAAAGCGTTCACTTCTTCCAAAAAAGATCCATTAAAATGTATTTTTCCCTTGAATTGCTTAGCGGGATTCAAGTTCATAAACTTGGTCTTTGTAGTATTTAACTCCAGGTCCCGAATCCGACAGAAATCTCCAAATGCATCAATTCTCTTTTGTAGTCCGCGAGGGGTCCGCGAAACCAGTAAGGTGTCATCAGCAAACATTAATACTGGGACCCGCTCCCCATCTAGCGTAGGGGCATCAGTTTGCGATTTCTTTAGAAAGTCTACTACGCCGTTAATATAAAGGGAGAATAAGGCGGGTGCCATGACGCATCCCTGTCTTACCCCACGCTCCACGGGGAAAGAATCTGTGACATCCCCCTGTGCACCCCACCTAATCATTGCGTAGTTGTTTTTGTGCATACGCACAAGCAAAGTCAATAACTCGGGGCTAATTCCAAGGTCGCTAAGAACAATCCAGAGTTTTTGACGGGGTACTAAGTCAAATGCTGACTTTAAGTCAACAAAAACAGCATATAATGGGCCATTTGTCAAGGTCACGTTTTTCCAATAAAGAGTTAAAAAATGGAATACCTGGTCGACGGAGCTAGTTAGGGGTCGGAAGCCAGCTTGATACGGGGAGAGGATATCCTTATCATCTATCCAGGCTTGTATTTTATTTTGTATCATTCTACCCATCAGTTTTTGTGCTGAGTCGATAAGGCTGATGGGCCTATAATTACTTGGTAAAGCCTTGTCCCCTTTTTTAAAAACTGGAACGAATCCTTTTTCAGCTGGACTGAATTTCATAAGAGTGGGTCCATTGTTGGATTGCAATCGCAATTAGGCTGGGAAATCCCCAGAAATTGGCCCAAGGCAATGGAACACTTACCATGAGCACTAGCTACATTGCACAGAATCAAATTCCTTTTTATTTTAAGTAGATTAAGTGATTTGCCGTGGATCACAGGATTTTGAGCTGACGCCATATCTCAGACACACTTCCCCTGTTCCAATGTCAGCAGCTCTGAGACCATAATTCTAAATCCTATGTTTCTTTTCCACTGGGAAAAGTGAACTCACAGCAAGGCCTGTGCAAATACACTCCCACTCCTCCATCAGGCCTACAAATCTCTGGGATAGAGGTGACAACACCTGGCCCCTAATAACACCACTTCTCTTAATAACTCACTCCCCATCCCATTATAGGCTTAGGGAATAAACTCTCAGGGGAGGGGGCTCAAGAAAAGCACACAGCTGGGGGCTTAGTTGAGAATGACCGCGCTGCAAGGTCTCTGCATACTCCCACCCTTCCCACACCCACCATGCCTGAAAGTGATGGCCCAGATGCGGAATGACACTGTTTCTTGGCTGGGCTGGCCACATGACGCAGGGGGCCAAGGTGAAAATGTCATGAGGGCCAGAACAACACCTGGCCCCAAACCTCAGGTTGAAAGCATGGTGGGGAGTGCCCATGATAATGGGGACAATTCACAGTGGCCTGAGTGGACTAGGTAAGATAGTAAGTTTCTGTCTGTGGTCCGTGTGAGGAAGCACCCAAAACCCCCATACAAAACTCTGACTTACCTCTGGACTCTCCAGAATGATCTGCACTCCTTCCGTGTCCCAATTACGCCAATAAATAAAAAATGGACTACCTTGTGTTTATACAGGGAGGAAGTGAAGACGTGTGGCAGATGGACCAATCAATGAATATGGCCTGGGATCGCTAGATCACCAGGACTCTAGTTCGCACAACGAATGATACATTTTGCAAATGAAACCATTTTTCAATACATATTTTATCTTTGAATTATCACGAGTTTAGTGAATCAAATTCATTTTCATCAATTTAAACTATACATGAACGATAAACAATCATTGCTAATAACTCATACACATTTCTCGAAACAATAAATACACAACACAATTATATGTACAACCCAATGCATTTCGGGGTTTACACCCCTTCGTCAGGGGTCTATGGAAAAGAAAGAAAAGAAGAAAAAGGAAACTCGATTAATCTAGATGCTTTAGGAGATGTGTATTATGTAGTCTTAGGTATTACGTGAATGTCTTACCAAAATAACTGGTTATTGCGTTGTTGTGTATGCTGTGAAGTTTAGGTGAATCTGAAGAAATTAACGGAAGAATCAATAACATGATTCATGTGTAAGAAAGCACTATGCATTAAATAGTACTCAAGTAAATTACTTTGATTCCAGGTTGAAAGGAACCTATCTGAAAAGAATTAGAAATACATGTCAAGTACTATCTTTATTATGCCTATTAGTTTTGATTTTAGATGGACTAAAGCACGAAGCTCACCTGCAGGTCTTGTGGGATTAGCCGCAGAGTTATGGAATCTATTGAAATAAATAGACGAATATTGCTTAAAACCTATTGTGAGCAATTTAGTTTGCTGTACAATTACCGAAGTCTGTTAAGAAAAAAGTTTACCTGCGAGCCTCGAGATTATACTGTTATGGTCTCGCTTGAAAACGACGTTACTCCCATGCTGGAGAAAACAAAAATAGAAAAATGCCGAATTTTAGTATGCGGTTACCTTTTATTGGCAACCTTCGCGTATTAAGGCTTTACAGAAATCGGCTTACCGGGAGAAAAAGTGAACCGGCTTTGTAGCGGCGTCCTTGCTCGATGTTTGTACCGATGGCGGAATCATGTAAGGAGTCCTTTCTCTATATTTGTTCGTTGGACTCGACATTGAAGAAGGACTAATTAGCGAACTAATGGCGGCCATTATTGAATGGGAAAATATCCCGAGTAACAAAATGTATATTCGAACGAGGTGAGAATGTTGTTTCTGTTTATAATATGCATTAGCCTTTCTATTGGTGTGTAAGTAAAAGTGACAGGCATCAGTTTAGATGAAATAAGAAAGATAAAGAAACACTTTCCTTTGTTGATGACCAATATTGATACATACGATGAACAGCAAGGTATCTTGTTGATACAAATCCTTAATTTAAAAATCAAAAACATTCAAAATATATACGGTCAGATTTACAATTTGTGGTGGGCTATGTGTGTTTTTTCATCCTATTATAAGTAGCACTGTGTTAATGTACCCCTTGAGAACTCAGCTACATGTACTAATGTCCGAATTTATATTTATAAGAAACATATCATTTCCAGTTTATCATTTAGCCCGTCAGGGGCCAAAGTGTGCAATCTGCGAATCCAAAAGGTTTCCCTCCTAAGGAGGATTTTGGCATTGTCAAATCCTAGTCGTTGTGGAACTTGTTCAATGATTTGGGAGCGAATTTGCGCTATGGTGTGTCCCATTTCGATCCAATGTCTTGCTAATGGTGATGTTAAGTTTTTATTCCGGATTCTACTCTTGTGCTCAGCCAAACGTGTTCTCAATTTCCGATCGGTTTTACCAACGTATAGTAATCCGCACGGGCACTTTATTGTGTAGACCACATGTTCTGCATTGCAGTTTGCCGAATGTCTTAAGGTTATCTTTTCTCCTGTTCGGGGATGCGATAACGTACTGCCAGTAATTACATTGTTGCAGTTTTTGCAATTAAAGCACTTTGTTGTGCCTTTAGGGGTGACTGTACTGAGTTGCATGTCTCCTGGTTTACTAAGAAGTTCCTTTAGGTTCCGTGACCTTGAATATGCAAACAGAGGTTTTTGTTTGTAAAGTTCTCCAAAATCGCTTTCCATTTGTAAAATTTCCCATCTCTTGGTTATAGTTCTTTTTATATCCCTTGATGCGGTAGAGTATTTCGAAACAAACACCATTCTCTTGTTCGCAACTTTAATCTTTTTCTGCAGAAGTTCCGCTTGTGGTATTGTTTTGACTCTTTCCATTTGCATCGTGATAAGTTTTTCAGGATATCCTCTTTCAAGATAACATTGTTTTTGTTGTTCAAGGCTTCTTGCACATTGAGTTTCATTGGACGATATCCTTTTCATTCTCATGAATTGAGATATTGGGAGGTTGTATTTCAGAGTAGTTGGGTGGAAACTTCCATACTGTAGTGATGTATTCTTGTCCGTGGGTTTTTTATACAATTCTGTGACGATAGTGTTACCATCTATTGTAACATAAACATCCAAGAATGGAATTGAAGTGGTACTCATCTGACTCGTGAATTTAATCCTGGGATTCACAAGATTCAAGCTGTCAATGTTTCTCTTTAGGTCTGCAATTGGTTTCTTCCATATTAAAAAGATATCATCAATATACCGTTTATAGTATAAGATGCCATTTTGCCAAGTGATATCTTCCAGTATGTACTCTAGTTCAAATTTCGCCATGAATATGTTTGCATAGATACACGCTCCCGGAAAGCCCATGGCAGTGCTGCTTAGTTGGGTGAAGTATTAATTTTGCCAAACGAAATAACTGTTGTTCAAGCAAAACTCCAATAGTTGCAAAATCAAACATTTCGTCTCTACAGGTTTTTCTGTCCTCAACAGGGCCCATTCCATAGCCTCGAGGCCTAATTTGTGGGGAATCGATGTGTACAATGACACGACGTCGATAGTACAAAGTGTTAAACTTCCTTGCTCTTCCAAATTAAGAGAAGTCAGGCTTCTCAAAAAGTGCGATGTGTCCTCCAGATATGTAGGCCAATTTTGTATGAATGCTTGCATATGGGAATCGATGAATATGCCCAAGTTCTCAAAGATTGACGAACAACCTGATACGATAGGCCTGATGGGGGGATTTTGCAAATGCTTGTGTACTTTTGGCAAAAAGTAAATTTTGGGTCTCCTTGGGTATATTTGTCTGAGATATCTTTTCGTTGCAAGGGTGATCCAGCCTAACTCCTCTGCCTTATCAAGGATTTAGTCCAGGTTGTGGGATATCTCGTTTGTCGGATCTTGTGGAAGTTTGAGATAAACTTCATCATCTTGAACGTGTTCATTTCCTTTCTTGATATAAAAATCAGAGTCCATAATATTAAGGCCTCCCCCTTTGTCTGCCTTTTGGATGACAATGTCTTTGTTATTGCCCAGAGCGCACAGCGCACTATGTTCTGCTCGTGTCAAATTTTTCAATTTACTTTTGTACTGAATTTTAGTCATGTCTGCCTTGACCAGAGTTTCGAATAAATCCAAGCTTTTATGTGAAACTGGAGCCATAAAGTTGCTTTTGGGTTTGAACTGATCAGCTACATTATCTGGTGACTCAATGGGATTTAGAATAGTAAAAAAGTACTTTAGGCGCAGTATCCTCATAAATTTGAAAAAGGCACACTTCAGTCTCAAGTTCATTTGTGCGATAAGTACTCACAAAAGTAGGTCCTTTGTTTAGTAGTTTGATCTCAAATTTAGATGGTGAATATTTAGAGATGTTGATTACTATATTCTGCTCTGACTCCGTAGTCCCGATTTTTTCGCTTGTTCTTTCTCTTTCTCTTTTACCTTATCCTCTTCTTGTTTTTTGTCGCCGATCTGTGATGTTACTTGATCCGGTGGTTTGCCTAGGTTTGTACCCTTCTCTAAAAAAGGATCATTAGAGGATGTGGATGCCAGGTCTATCGTTACAGTCTTTTCAGAGTCTTTTTTACGTGATTGTTCTTGCAGTAAAGGTTGCCTAGAAATACTTGTTTCACTATCAGAGACCATGCTCTCTTGAGATGAAGTTGTTTGCTACTTTTTTCCTGCAAATCGTCTTTTGGCGTAGACTTCTGCCCAAGTGTAGGCCTCATTCAATTTATAGTCTATTGTGTCGCATTTGAATTTGCGCAATTTCGTCTCCTGTAGTTCTTTACCGTACTTTTCTAATTTGATGTCTATTTCTTCCAGATATTTGCTCCATGGTTCTTCTTCAATCCTTTCCGATAGTTCTTTTTTCACATTGTATATTTCCTCCTCTAAATCTTTTATTGTTTTGGCAAGCTCCTCAATGAGTAACAATATTAAATCCAGAGAACACTTGTTCAAAATCTCAAACCATTTCTCCATAAATTTTGGATTGCTGTTTAATCGATAGAGCATAGGTCTAATAGCTAGCCTCAATCCTCGCGGGATTCTTCTAACACGGTGATACTGGATGAGGGTGGTTGCGTGTAAACGTTGGTTAAGTTCACGTTTAGACAAATATTCAAGTTGTTTTAGTTGTTGTACAACTGAGCCTCCTTGCGCATCAAAGGATTTAGTCTCCTTTATTAGTTTGTATATTTGTGTTGCTTCATCCGGCGTATAAGCTTTGGTATTTGCCCGGTTGTCCGTTATTGCTGCTATAGAGTCAAAAGACATTTTGCCCGTGGTGCCAATACCTTGTGGGTGCAGTAGAGAATCAATGAATGAATGGTTGGGGGTATTGCACTCAATTGCTCAAAATTCAATTATTTGTTCGATATGTGTGCTGCGCTAGATTAGTGCCTGCTGAACTCCTATGTAACAATGAATATGGCCTGGGATTGCTAGATCACCAGGACTCTAGTGCGCACAACGAATGATAAATTTTGCAAATGAAACCATTTTTCAATACATATTTTATCTTTGAATTATCACGAGTTTAGTGAATCAAATTAATTTTCATCAATTTAAACTATACATGAACGATAAACAATCATTGCTAATAACTCATACACATTTCTCGAAACAATAAATACACAACACAATTATATGTACAACCCAATGCATTTCGGGGTTTACACCCCTTCGTCAGGGGTGGGAGTAGTCATTTTTACCCCTGCGCTATCAAGCGCTTTTTCTACGGTTGCACTGTTTTAACTACCATTGTTTTTATTTTGTTATTAGATGTATGTATTCTTTTTTTAAATAGTTGAATGTGTTAATTAAATATAGAACATTTTATTTTAACTTTTTTATATATGTGTTTATTTTATTTTTATATAATTAAAAAAGTTTATAAATAAAAATAATAGTTAATAAAGTGTATTTAAGTAAATATATGTTTATGTAAATATTTGTGTGTGTTTATATTTAATAAATTAAGTTTATTTGTTATAATTAGCTTACATCTTTGTTAAATGTATTTTATTTTGTTAATAATATTAATATTTTTTATTAATTCATTTTAATTCATGTTATTTTTTAAAGTCGATATTTTTTACATCTATATTTCTTACCTCAATATTACCTGTTTAAGTATAGGAATTCGATGTTTTTGTAATCAATATTTTTATATCGATATTTTTTTCAACTATATTTTTGCAATCAATATATTAATATGGAATCTGCCCATACGTGGTTCCCGCGCACAATTTTCCACTGGAACCAAGCTGCACCTAACGGAAACAGCCCCAATTAGGGCAAACCTGGTCTTGGGCTGCTTGTGTTCCAGTTCACTGAGAAAATGGCTTGGCAGTTCAGGCTGAACGGTCCCAATTGTAGTCAAGGCAGAGTCAAGGCATATGACAAGGTCCAATCTGAGGTGATATTGTGGGCAATAAAGTGAAGGACTGGGATGCAATTCCAAGTAATTACCAGTGGTTGAGATGAACACAAGCATCCCAGCTCCCACTTTTTTGTTTATTTCAAAAATGTAATCTATCATTGAAATTAACTAGTATTCAATATCTGCTTTTCCTTTCCAGTATGCAGTATGTAGGTGCCACATGTATTTAGCTTGCCTGATGTCATCTATGATGACTTATTGAAGTGAACCAGCTGAAGTTATGACGGAAAACACCAACAAGTACAGAGATCATTTAAGAAATAGGGGTAGTGAATATTGGTCTTTGCTTTCAAATTGTGTCACAAGCTGTGCATTTTCAGCATGAACCTGAATATGAAGGTGGAAATGTCTAGATGAAGACCAATCACCAATATTTAAAAGGACTAGTAGGTTACTGACCCTTCTTAACTGCCAGAGTTAAGATTTTCAGCTGAGGATAAGATGGACTGAATTTTAACTCAAGTATCATTTCTTTTATGAAAGTGGTCAGTCAAGCTCAATCTCTCTTGGTCTTTCTGTAGTACTCCAAATGCTGTTCAAGAGAATTAATATGAAAAAGGGTCAAAAGCTCCTAAAAGATGCAAGAGAAGATCATTGTCATTTTCATCACAATCACTGTCTTATCAGAATCATCATCATAACAGTCATAAGAATCATCACCATATCTTCTTTATTTTATATATCCCCTCTATGAGTTAACATAATACATAGTATACAAAACATCTTGAAAGCAATCATGTAATAGAATTCATATCAAATGGAAGAATTTGAAGGTTTACGATCTGGAGTTATGCTCTACATTATTGATCACTGCTTAGGTTAATTTCACATTCCTTAAGATGCAGGCTTGGTAATTTAACCACAAGTGCAGCAGGGCAAACAATGCTTGGCAAATTATATTTAAGAGGGGTAACAATTACATAGACCACCTTTCTGCACTTGAAGTTCAATGTAAGAATATTACTGATTGCATAGCGAAATATAAAGAAAGGGAAATGTGCCTCAACATTTTGGCTTCTTGTGTCTATGGAGAATCTTTTTGACCATAATAAACAAATGTACACATATACACTGACTTTTGCTCCACCCATATTCTGAAGTGGGTGCATTAGTCTACTGAGCCACATGACCCAGCAAAAAAATCTGTTCCTGACCCAATCAACCTCTTACTGAATTACCCACACTAAAACTGGAGTAGAAGTGGGTGTTCCTCTATACCCTCTTCTACCAATAAATCAAGTAAAGCCCCAGGTCCTCATCTTATTATAATTGAATTTCACAAAATCTATAGGAAATTGTGTGCTTTACCCCATTATATGGATTTAACACTGTTACACCTCTTCCAGCAAACACAATCAGGTCTCCCAGGTTGGCATTATCCTCCCCTGTAGGCTCTGGGGTAGCTTCCTCAGGCACCCTGTCAAGCTGGACAATGGGAACTGCAGGGCCTAGTTTCCAATGCCCTTGCACATTCTATTCTTGTCAACTGCCTGGGCCATACTTCCAAGCTTCCATACCTCCCTGTTGGGCAGCCATTGACCTTGTGGTCACACAGACCCATTTAGGCAAGCCTGACATTTCCAAGTGTGACCTGAGCTCTACTACATTCCAGAAAGTGTGCTCTAGATTGTTGCCAAAGCAGCTAATCCGCAGGCATGGGAGTGCTCCCGGCTACTTTTAGAGAACCTGAGACCCTCCTGCACACAAAGAGAAGCAGAGCCACTCGGTATTGGCTCTCACATTGACTGTGATCTGCTGGAATGTATTTGGGCTGACCTATTCTGAGGAAACCAGATGACACTCATACATACTGACACATACTGACACATACTGACTCCACCATTTCCCTGTTGATGGTGGCCCACTGTCTATACTTAAAAGTATTGGAAGGGATGAGGGTTTTGGCACCATCTTGTTATCCTCTAGGGCAGAGATCTTCAAACTTTTGTAGGTTAAGCCCCCCCAACTGAATTTATTTAGATGTTGGGCCCCCCCCACCACCTCACAGAAATTTGGGGAATCTGGTACACTACATAATCGACCGCCACTTGCCTATCCCGGGCCATATCGAGCAAATAATGTTCAACACAATAAGAGTGTTTAGTAAACTGCAGGTTTGTGAGTTGGCGTGGTGAAATGACAGAGGCTTATTACTCTGCTCTAAACACCATTTTCCAAGATAAAATGTGCGCAAATTGTTCTTACTAGGATGTTTTGTTTTACACACGACATAGATTAAAAATAACACAACCAACATATATGTGACGAGTGTGCCTGTTTTTTCGCCAGAGACTGTCAATCTGTGGATGGATTTTTGCTACTGCCATCCCCAGGTTGTGATCCACATCCAGTCTTGAACGGTACTAAGGGCCATATGTATCAAGCCATTTTCAATTCGCAAAGGCCGGAATTCTGCGAATTCCGGCCTTTACAAATCGCAAAAGGCTGTTTTGCATTTTTTGGTATGTATCAAAAAATCGTATCATAAGGAATCGCATACATTTGCGATTCCTTATTTTGCTACAGCATTTAAGGAATCGCAATTTTGCGATTCCTTAAATGCTATGCATGAAGCATTTTTCTATAGCAAATTAAGCTTAAGAAATCGCAATTTACCACCAACTTTCAATTGGTGGTCATTTGCGATTTCTTGTAAAAATGCACAAATTGGCATTTTTGAATGTGGCATGTGACGCACATACATGCTCATAGGGCATGTATGTGCGCAATATGCACACACATGCTGATTTCAGGGGTGCAGCAGGGTGTCCTTGAGACACCCCTGCACCCTTGAAATCAATCTCATTTTGCGATTAGCAAATTGCGAATTGCAAAATGTAATGCATTTCACAATCATTCCTATGGGCCTCCTGGCCCATCGGAATGAATAGGGAAATTATTCCTTATTTGCAAATTCCTTAAAAATCGCTATTTAGAAATCGCAAAACGGAACTATGATACATATGGCCCTTAGTCTTTAATACCGCAAGCGCTGAGAATCCAATCTCACATAAATAGGATGAGCTGAAAGGCAAGAGAATTTTGATAGTAGTATCTCTCAAAGCTGAATACCATGCAGACATTTTCAACCAAAACAGGGACTGTAAAGGAGACAGCGTTGTCAGATTTATCTAGCACTCCATAACTCAGAGCTGGTACACGAGAAACAATTCTTCCCTAGAAATCATTACCAAACATTTTAGGCAGCACTAAAATGGTATTTGCCCACCAACCAGTTATGGATCTGAAGACAAAGTTGAAAGTCCCCAGAGGGGGCGCTGAACGCACACCTAATTGAGAATTCTTTAGTGATACGATAAGTTGTTTGCCTAAAGCAGTGGGGGCTTAGGACACGTTGGACTTATGTTTAAATAGAACTAATAATAAATTAATGATGTCTATTTTACTTAAGAGCAATGTTTTATGACAACTTTATGGTGGCAGGGACATGTTAAGGATTTTGGGTGCCTTGGACCAAAACTATTTCGGGGGCCCTGTTCAGTACAGCTTTGAGTTTAAATGATTTACTTTCAACTCTGCCATACCCTCTTTAGTCAGGCTACTAAGGGTGCACAGGCACTGTGGTCGGAATTCTAAAAGCGTTTACATCTAATATTCAGACATAGTGATGTGTTTTTACAGTTGTAACAAAGTAGCAGCCCACTAATTTTACAGCGAATAATATCTGTGATATCCTCCAAAAAAATGTGAGGACCCGCTTCGATCTAAAATAAACTTTTTATGGTTGTTGCATGAAACAAACACATTTCTGCAAATAGTAATAGACTTCCTCACATCAAACATATTAAAAAGAAGTTAAACAAAACAGTATTTACAAGAATCTGTTTTGGAATTATTCCAGGCCATCAGGGCAAAAACAGCTGTCTCTATCAAGGGGCCCCCTGAAAGGCTGGATTGCAGTGCTGCAGACAGTGCACCAGTCTTTTTTGGCGCCCCTCACTGATTTCCTCCTCCTCCATGGATTTCCTTACTCCCACTCACCAATGATGCTGGCAAATATTTATTTTTTTATATAGCAATACTCATTGTTTACTCACACTCAGTTCAGTGATCTGCTTGGTACATGTTCTTTGCAGCAGGCACATTAAACCTCTGCACGGTGTGGGTGGCAGTAGTGCCCATGTGAGTGCACGGTGAGCGATGTGACAGTGTGAGAGGAAGGTGAGAGGAGTGAGTGCAGGGCGTGTGAGGTGACTTTATGAATTTGGGTGTGGATGTAAGCGCAGAGTGGGACTAATGAATGCATGGTTAGTGATGGGCTTATTTGCGTGAGATTGCAGTTTGAGCAGTGAGGGGAACAGGTGAGTGAAGTTCACATGAGTGCAGGTTGAGTAGTGTGCTCGTGTGACAGCAGGGTGAGGTACAGGGAGAACAGCGCAAGTGCATTGTGAGTGCAGAGTGATCACTCTGAGTGCAGGGTAAGCGGGTGACTGGTAGGAGTGCATGGTGATCAGTGTGAGGGCATTGTGATCGCTGTGAGTGCAGGGTGAGCGTGAAAGTGAAGGGCGAGAATGAGTCAGTTGTCTGAATGCAAAGGACATTCCCAGACAATTGAAGAAACTCAGTATGTTAGGCATAGGGCAGGGCTTTAAGTGGAATATAAAAACTGGAGGGTCTCTAAAAGGGGCGTGGCCTATGTAATTAAGGACATGGCTCACAAACACATAGGGTAAAAATCTGTGCTTAGCATTCCGTGCCGCCAGACTTGTTTTTGTTGCTTCTGTTATTGCATCCAGATATATGATACAGCAAGTAACATTCCTATAAGTCAAGACTAATGGCTTTGCCAATGGTTGTTAGTTGTATATGATAAATAGGCAGCAACTATTGCCTGTATATAATATTGAAAAAACTTCCACTTAAAGCCCTGGCCACAACGATGTTGCTGCTCCTGCGTTTCAAATAGAGAAGGGAAATCCAGAGACTCTCTTTAAAGGATTTCCCTTTCCCTATGATGCTTACCTGACATGCCGTCAATCCGGAACTTCTCCACCAGTGAAAAGTGAGCAGTGTGCACACGCGCACATCGACGTGCCGCTGTCACTGCAGTCCGGAAAAAAATGGACCGCCTGTGCCAGGGCACGAAACAGCGCCCGACAGAGACCTGTTTCGAGGCCTCCTTTAAAAAACTGCTGGTGCTCAGGCCCTGTGACACCCAGTCCATTTAAAGCCCTGGCGTAGGGTTTCAGATATGCTAAACTATTGCTATTATGCCATTAACCAGGGATCAGGGTGGAGGAAATAAATGTGCTGATCTTGCAACAAACTTCGAGTCTTATGATTTAGGTGGCAGCTCATTATTTTGAGGTCCCAGGTGGTACAAAAATAAGCAGTCACCCAAAACTGTATTGTCCGCACTTGTCTGTGCATAATTTGAACAGCAAATTCAAATAGAAAGAACTTATACTTGTTTTCTAGGGCTGGCTGCCTAAATGATCCATGACTGATAATACAAGGAACAAAGACAGAAAAGTCACATTACAAATGAATACATACTTCCTTTTTATAACCATATTTAGTTTCACGTTTTTTTTACAAGCAAATCAAACCTTTATTAGAATGTATGCCAGTTCTCACCGTTATCAGTGCACGACACAATATAAACAAAAAATATAAACTCGTGAACCCCATAATCCCTAATGTCTGGAATCAAGAATTACATTCATTGACAGCCTGGAGTAAAGAAACTGTGCACCCAATAACACAAATAACATGCCCAGGTTGCATCCTTCACCCAAAGCTGCATGAGATTTGTGGCTCTGTGGACAACTGGTAGGACCAAAGCTGTCCCTAGCATCAAGTCTTGAGAAAGATCCACTTTGATGAGGTAGGTGCTTCCTCAGTTTAATACTGGGCTTTTGGATGGTTCTTGGAACTCGAGCTCAGTTACCTGTTTTTTGCTGCGGTATGGGTTGGGGTTCTTGGATGCTTGAGGAAAACTCTAATTTCCTTAATGTGATGAGATTGCTGCATCTCGTGTTCCCTGTATTTTACTCCTTCAGCTCATCTTGAATCATGAACCTTCTGGGGGATTGTGGGTAAAGACACAGGCCCTTTAAGTTTCGTGTTCCTTATAGAGTTTGTGCTGAGGACTATCAGGATTCTCCTACAGGGGATGTGAATCCATCAGTTGTTAAGCGGCTCCTTATTTGACATAAAATCCTTGCACTATGTGTTCTCCCTTACATCTTATGGAAAGTGTGAATCATCTGTTTTTTTTTGTTCTCAGCAACTGATTTTGCCAATTTGAGATGTTTGCATCCATCTCCCCTGTTTAACTTACCTTGGGTATTTTGCCTTTTAGGGTTAGGACTCCCCTACATGAGTAGGGGGTATACATGTCATTATTTTGTAGACTTAAATATTCCATGCTTTAGCTTGGCTACTCTAGGATTTCCCGAGCCATGAGTTTGCGCTGTATAAAATCTAGGAGACCGAGTGCCACTTCCCATCTATTTATTGGGACTGATTAATAGGCACAGATTCATATATGCTCTCAGAATCCCTATTCGAGCTCCACAAGCCATGTGAAATTCTGGGAATTAGGTGCAGATGCCTTTAGGTGTAGGCCCTGTGTGATGTTCGTTTGAAATTTAGTGGCTTCTAGGTGGAGGTTTCTTAACAAACTAGGCTTGTCTAGGGCCACATGAATCGTGGTACATTCATATCAGAATCCACTTCTTGGGCCCTGATGGGGACTCTGCCCTTTTATCAGACTGTGAGTTAATGCAGCTAAAGCAGTAAACAAGAAGACAATCACAATAGAGGAAAGTTGGATGACACAGGAAAAAGAAATTAAAAATAAAGGAGCACGTAAGGGTAAGGTAGTTATTCACAATTCAGAAAGGGAAAGCTTATGTTGTTGAGAAATGTGTGCCCGAAGAAGGGATGGTGTGTGGGAAGCACAGATACTTGGATAGCCAAAAAGAAGCCGGGAACAGGCAGATGTGCGATAATATACAGTACTCTTTCATCCCAGCATGCCATCAGTCACACGTGGGACAATGGCTTAACAACCATTCCTAGTAAACCCATATATCCCCAGCTGATCTCGCCTCGTCCTCAAATGTGGCAAAGAGCCCTCTCCCCTCGTCGTCCTCCGCAGCCAGTGTCAACAGGATAGCCTGAGGAATGTTCTGAAACAGTGCAGCTCTGTTCTGCTGTTCTCCTTTCTTCACCCAGTGGCCATAAATGCGGAAGGCACAGGCATCAATCAGTTTACGCACCCCCTTTATGGCATATGGCTCTCTCATGAAGATCTCCTTGGTCAGCGGGCGCACCTTCTGGTAGTTGGAGTTAATGCAGATGGAGGCAAGAACTGTCCAAATAAAAAAATTGCAGGCTGTTTAAACTACACATGGCTGGCTGGCATTTTGCTCACCTGCCTGTGTAATCCATGGTCTCCTTTCTGGAAGGAGTTAACCCTCCCAGGATTGGGTTAAATTTGTAGAGTTCAAATGATTCCGCTGCAGTGGGAGGCAGGGAGTCTCCTATGTTAAAACTGAAATTAAACAAAGACAGTCATTTCAGCTGCAGAGAGAGGCAAGAAGTCTCCTCTGAGGCCGGGCTGTTTGTTTGCTTTCAGTTTTAGCAGAGGAGTCTTCCTGCCTCTCACTGCAGCTGGAGCAGTTCAGCTGTACCAATTAACCCCCTCCTGGGACTGTTAACATTATAATGACAAAAAACATGGGCACTTCGTGACTCTTCCATTTCCCCTCCCTCCCCCCTTCAACCATACCGAAGTTCTCCTGTAAAAAAAACTCCCCAGAAGACTTGCGACGCAGAACGGTGAAGAGGAACAAAGGTAAGATTAGAGTGGAGGGCGCGCCCCTCCTGAGATGCCTCACAGATTGAAGAACTCTGCTCTAGGGACATTTAGGGCACCTCTGTCATTTCCCCCTACCTAACTGGGATAACATCGTCCCAAAGCACTACATAGCTCAAATCAGGTGTCTGCCCACCGGTAGGGGCTATGCACTCTTGGGAAATTTGGTATCTCCCTTGCTGTGTCTATATTTGCAACACTCAGTACACTGGGAGTTGAGCCTCCCTGTGTCGCTACATGTGGTGTGCATGTTGTGCCTTAATTGGTTGAGGGTACCTATCAACATGTGAGATCTAGCTTCGTGGTATTTCTGGGAAAAAAAACTTTTGGCTAAATGGGTTTTATTGAGGCTTGTTTGGGGTGCAATTATTTATCTGTGGATCAATCAGGGCTTTCACTGTGTGTGTATTTGCCTTAAATCTATAGGGGGAGCCCACCTGTGACTTTTTACTCGATAAGTTTGGGCATGGGTCAGAGGACCTGCCTGACAACGTATATGTGACTTGGGGATGATCGGATGACCACCTTGGGTGAATCTGACAGCCATGATGTGAGTTCTTTGGAATTCCCTAAAGTAATTTGGGAGCTACTGGCATCATTTTTTTTTTACATTAACAACATTATGTATACAGTTGTCATTTTATAGTTTGTACCAGTATTAACGATGTCAAGTTTGCTCTGGTCTGAACGTACACTGACATTAGTCTTATTGGCAACAATAATATTAGCGTACACGTATGGACTATGGCATACATTTGTATCATTATTGCTAATGTCGGCGCTGCTTTGCGGGCACAAGTTAAAGAATACATTGCCGGGCATTGCTTAGGTCATGTGGGCACAGGCGGTGGCATACAATCAGATTGCATTTACTGATATTGCAGCTGTCAAGCCTGCACATATCATGATATCATATTCACCCTGTCCAACCTTCCCCCCTCTAATTGAGTCATCAACAACTCTATCCTCCTTGTATGTCATGACAGTTATGTTCTATGAAAGTGTGTTTGTGTCTGCACATATCATGACATTCATTGACATCATAGTCGTCCATCCCAACAGCAAGCTCCCTGGGATCAGTGATCTTACTATCAATCAGGTGTTGGCTCAGTTCTCTAAACAGATATTGTCCTCTCTAAACAACCCAGTAAAATCATCAGCTTTGCTGTCCCACACCCAGCCATTCAGTGCATTGCTGGTATAATCAAGAAAATCTACCCAAGACTGGATCTGCATCTTTTGGCAATCCCTGAACCTAATGGGGTACTTCTCTGGGGTAAGACCAAATTTGGTGAGAACGATAGTTTTTATTGGAGTGTATTTCATCTGGCCCCCATGTCCAGTGTAAGCAAAGTATTCCTCCCCACCGTAGGCATGTGTTTCCCAAGTGATTCCACCCCAAACTTTTCTGGGACCCTGTGCATCTTAAAGGCTACCTCATAGGCGGGAAACCACTTTTCAATGTCATCCTTTACCACATAAACGGGCACCAGATATTTCGGTGGGTGGACCTGCTTTTCCCCTTCAGAAACTGGAGATATACTGCCACCATTGTTGCTAGACTCTGCTTGCCTAGCCCTTATGTACAGCTCTCTGAGGATCCTATTGTGAGCAATTGTACTTTCCTCAAACTCCTCAAACAGTTTCTTCATTGCCACAGTTCTCTAAGCTTCAGCCTTCCTTTCCTCCCAGCTTGAGCTTGGCTATTTGCAACTTAAACTCCTTTTTGGCTTCCAGTCTGGCAGTTTCTCCGAGGATGAGATGTGGGAGGACCCACTGTTTTCTGCTCTGGGAGGCATCTCTATTTCTGGAGGCAAGTGTTCCCTTTCCACTGTCTGCTGCATTTCAGGAAATGAAGTCAGGTCCTCTCCTTTCCCTTCAATATTCTACTTGTCATCCTGGTCTCCTGATGTTGCCAGTTCTTGGTAAGCCTCCAGCAAGGCCCTCAGAGCCTTCTGGAGTTCCAGTGTCCTGATATTCCTTTTTTTTTAATTGGGCAGAAAAATCAGACAGATCATAAAAATTCATCCATAAATATTCAACATAATGGTACATGATTAAAACGAATATATGACGTTATCCATCAGACAAACAGCCCGCATACCATCAGTCCGCAAAAAAAATCCTGCATGTACTATTACCCCGCAAATTAGAAGAACGAAAACTTTTAGAACGAATATGCCTTTAGCATGTATGCCTTTACAACGTAAAGGCATGCATGTTAAAGGTATACTCGTTGTAAAAGTTGTAAAGGTAAGTAAAAGTACACTACCCTACCCTACACTCTAATGTAGTACCCCTGCACCACCCACCCTTGACACACAGTCCTTTTTCTACATTTACACTACCCAGCACGACCCCCAAACACTACGATAAAGCACTTTACTTCCCTACACAAACACTACAACAGTACCTTAATACACTACCCCCAGCATGACCCTACACAAATACTACAATACTACACTAAACCACTACACCCCAGCATGGCCCTACACTACACAAACACTACAACACTACCCTAAACCCTAAAACACTACCCCTAGCATGACCCTAGACTACAACACTACCCAAACCCTAAACCACTACACCCCAGCATGACCCTACACTACACAAACACTACAACACTACCATAAACCCTAAACCACTACACCCCAGCATGACCCTAAACTACAACACTACCCTAAACCCTAAACCACTACACCCCAGCATGACCCTACACTACACAAACACTACAACACTACCCTAAACCCTAAAACACTACCCCCAGCATGACCCTACACTACACAAACACTACAACACTACCCTAAACCCTAAAACACTACACCCCAGCATGACCCTACACTACACAAACACTACAACACTACCCTAAACCCTAAAACACTACCCCTGCATGACCCTACACTACAACACTACCCAAAACCCTAAATCACTACCCCATCATGATCCTATACTACAACACTACCCAAAACCCTAAAACACTAACCCCAGCATGACCCTACACTACAACACTACCCTAAACCCTAAAACACTACCCCCAGCATGACCCTACACTACACAAACACTACAACACTACACTACGCTAACACAACACTACACTACACAATCACTACCCCAGCACGACCCCCACCCTTAAAAATTAACCCAAACCCCCTTATCTCTCTCGTCATCGTTTACAACGCAAATGCATTTACCATACATGCCTTTACAACGTAAACATGCGTTGTAAAAAAATGCGGGATGATGGTATGCGGGATGAATGACATTTCGGATTAATAGTATGCGGCCTGAAAGTATGTGGGAAAAAAAATGCGGGATAAAGGTTGATTACCCTTGTCTAGAGAGCTTTATCCTTGGATATACAGTAACTACTTCTCGGGAGCATGAGGCAGCTATATGCGCCTTTCTAAAAGACTTGTAAGGCCTGTTGAAAACTGAATCACTAAAAGGTGAATCCTGATGATCTTGTCTGAGGCCCACACATCTAAGGAATACCTCACCTCCTTCACATCATTAATTTTTCAAGTAGTTTATCAATGGTAGCCATTGGAAGGGCATTTGATGAATATTTAATTCATGAGGGCTTTCTTTCCATGTGGTACGTCATTTTTCAGGTGCCTGAAAGAAGAGTTTTCATCTTTGAGCTCCTTTGTAAGTTAATATGTTTTATTTTAGAGAAGTAACTTGTTCTCCCACTTTATTTACCAGTGTCTCACCACAAGAAACCCTGATGTAGTCCGTGGGAGTCAAGAGAACTGTCATTTATCCATGGTGGCACAATTTCTCTCTATTTTGGAACATTAGGATAAAAAATTAATTTCGTACCCTGTTGCAATTTGATTTTCAAGGTCTTTTCAATGTGGTGTTTATTTTATATGCCCTAGGTAATCTTATCATTTGAGACAAGTTGAGAGTCACAATCAATATATTTGTTCACCAACACTGGTAAAAGCTTTGTATACTGGTTAGGATGTTATTCTTTCTTTGATATTGCAACAGTTAAGTTCTTGATTACGTTTTACTTATGTGAAATGCAGTAACTGGGATGTTTTGATTTTCACTCAATTAAACTAACAATTATATATAATGCTCTGTAAAATCCTCAATATTATAAAAGATCGGGACATTTAATAGGATGAGAAAGTAATGCATTGATAATTTGCTGGTAACCTGCATGACTCTGACTCATCTTCTATCCTACAAGCTGGTCTGCTCATTCCTACTGTGAGTATCCTATCTGGCCTCATTGTTAGTGCAGTCTCAGTAGTAAAGAGCGTAGGAGGTACAAGCCTTGCAGTGAATGCCACAAAGTTTAGTGCAGGCTTCTCCAAGGAGTAGCTTGGGAGCTACTGTTAGCCTTCCTGGTATCTGTAAATAGTTCTCCTGTGTGCAGCCCAGTACTACATTAGAATCTTTTGCTTGGTTGAATAAACATATGTGTACCAAAATTGAAAAGCGTGCATTGGAGATGAAAATGTGTATTTTCAGAATTCATGCAATGATATCTGGCGAAAAATGGTTTAATTTCCAAAATATATTTAAAGCTGATATTTGTGTAATAAAACTCAAATGGTGTTGGGAGACATTACTTTATTAACTTGGTGCTAGGGGCATTTCAGCTATAGCTGTTATGTCTAAGCCATGTAGAGGCATTCTACATTGACAAAACATTATTTTACATTAGTGCTGGCAACCATGCCTGATCAGGGGCGGCTCTAGGCTCATGGTGGCCCTGGGCAAGGAGCATAGGTAGGGGGCCCCGGAAGAGGGCGTCTGGGCGGGGCGGAGATGGGAGTCCAGTGAAGAGGAGGGGTGGTGGGGGGTCAGGGTGTTTGGAAGTGGAACAGAGCCGCTTATTGTAATCTGGTGCTCATGTAAAACACGCCAATGCTTTTAGGACATGTTCGAGCTATATAAAACTGAGAAAAGGCAACACAAACCTACAAGTCCCAGAATGCTAAGTGCTGTTGGCTTAAAAGGCCAGACAAGTTAAAAGTGCTACATATGACATTGTGATGTGTTTAATCTTGACCTCAAAAGTTGTCTGTAAATTTTCCATATTTTGTACCCCACCACTACCCCTCTGAGTCAGTGCCACCAACTGCCCCAGTGCCTGCCCCGCGACTCTTTCAAACTATCCTCCCCACCATGTCCTCTTTTCTTCACTACCTCTGATGGGCTCTTGCAGTCTGATGAATTGGGCAGAAACCCCACCACAAATTAACAGAATCAAGCATCGAAGTCTCGCATTTAATTAAGGTAAAGCCATTTGCTTCGCAATACAATACCACTAGCAAAGGAAATGGCTTTAACTTACTCAAAGGCGAGACCTGTTGCATTGTCAATGCTTGTTACCAGTTCCGTTCAAGTCATAATAAGTTCATAAAACTTATTTTCGGCTTCCATTAAGCCATGGTCTTGCTCTACTGTGTAGTTCTATTAATTAGCTCAGTCACACAGTTGTCAGCACAAGCTGCGAGGACAGGGCGAGGCGTGCCTGCCTTTTCTCTTCGTGATTGGATTGTTTGTAGAACACGTGCCGAAGCGCGTTATATTCGACATCATCTTTCACAAGTAGTTCTTGCCCAATTTAAAGGTTCCCCAGCGCCCAGCATTTCACTATAATAACTACTACAAGTTGATCGCATCACGGCATTTTTATTGCGCGTTTCTTTCCGAGACAAGGTGGTTGACTTTCAAACGGAAGTTAGCAAGGTGTGCAACTATCGATAGTGCAGCGGGTGCAGTGACACCGGGGCCCAAGAGGCCCAGTGCACCTCGATTATGGCTGATTTTGATTACTAAAACAGGAGACCAGGGCCTATTTTCGTGCGTGCAATAGGGCCTGCGGAACCTTTGCCACAACACTGCAGGTTGGTGGTTTAATTGAGGTTTGTTTTCCGCTTAGCGCATCACAGTTGACGAGCTCGCGCTGCCCCTCCGCTGCTATCATCTCTTCCCGCGCGCCTTTCCCAAGGAGAGGAATTAGCAAAAGTGATGACGACATATTTCACAGGCAATGACTTTTAAAATGCTTTATTTTCCCTGCTCATCGCGGAAGTGAAGGCGGCGAGAAAGATGGCTCTGGGACGCGGGCCGGCGTCTGAGGAGATGCATCATCAGCCTAACCTAGGCGTGTGTGTGAGCAGGGTGGGGGGCCGGGAGCAGGGTGAAGATCTTGTCTGACGTGTTGACCCGAAGTAGAGTGAGACTGCTGTACATGGCTCTCCGGACCGTGAATTTTAATGTGGCTGATGCATGTTGTGGAATTTATAATGCGGAAGATCAGTGGAAATAGCAGAGTATGTGCCAGTGCATTTAGGCCAGCACAATCAAATGTTACATCATCCGATCAGTTCTCAGCTTGAGACAGGGGTTGTACCGTGGTGTCTGAAGTGAAGTGTGTGGCTGTGAATGCGGGTGTGTCTTGTGTGAAGCATGCATTTGGAACTTTAATACCTGCAACTTTCAACTGAATGATATTAATGTATGCCCTTGACTAGAGGGGGCTAGGCATACACTTACTTGAAGATTAATTTGCAGCGAAGGACGGTGGTGGCCGGCGAGAGCTGCATTCACGTTATACGCTGGCCAGCTTGCTTGCCTCCTTGCTTGCCTCAGTCTCTCTGTGTCGGTCCGCCCGCAACAGGCTCGCTCGGGCCGGCTCAGCCAGTCAGAGGTCGGTCCCGGTGCTCCCTGGGGCCGTGAATGAACCGTTCACGTAAGCAGCAGGTGTGAGTTGCGCACTGCGCACAGGCAGCGTGCGCTACGGGGGCTGTCCCAGGGCCGTCACGTCATGGTAGTGCTAAGATTGACGGCCCTGGGACCCAGTGCTGGCTGCCTGACTCTGGGATTTGGGATAGTGAAACTAGCAGTAGCAGGTAAACAACAACGGCGCTGGCCGTGCGCTGCCATTGCTAGCCAGAGTCGGAGCCGGGAGGCCGCCAAATCCTGCCAGGGGGGCCGCCAGTGCCACAAACGGATCCTCGTTGTGGCCCCTGGGGTTTGGCGGCCCTGTGCAGGTGCACAGTTTGCACATGCCTAGGGCCGGCCCTGGCCTGATGAACTGTGATGATCACTGCTGATGATCTGGATATGGTGGCCACTAATATAATCTTGTCTTATGTGTTTATCATGACTCTTAGTAAAAAAAAACGAGTGCTCCTCAACCCTTTCGCTGCGGCGGCTATTCCGCCGCAGCACTAACGGGGCAGGGCGGCCGCGCGGCGGCCGCATGCTGGTGACAGAACCGCTCCGTCACCAGCCGCAGTTGAGCTGTGCTGGTGACGGAGCGGTTCCATCGTGACCCGCCCCGCTCAATAGAACGGCTGCGCAGGCGCGAAATCAGCGCCGTGCAGGCGCGGCGGCCGGGCCATGACGGAACCGCTCCGTCATCAGCACAGCCCAATCGTAGCTGATGACAGAGCGGTTCCGTCATCAGCAGGGGAGGGGTTAATACTTGTTGCCCAGCAAAGTGCATATCTTCCAAGTGCGTTCAGGCAACGGTGGCCAGCACAGGTAAGTGCAGTGTGGCTGGGGCAGGGCACTGCAGGGGGGAAGCCGACAGATGACGGAATAGATATTAATATTTATTTAATTATACCTATTCCGTCTTCTGTTGGCTTCCCCCTCCCACCCTGCCCCGCCCCACCGCCTACCGCCTACCGCCCACCGCCTCACCGCGTTTACCTGTGCCGGCCGCCACCACATTCAGGATTTGGAGTGGCTCAGATAAGCATGCAGGACTCGGGGTATTGGAAATTCAGTGGAAAGTTAACAAGGCGTTTCCCATGACTTCAGAAACAGCAAGTGCTACACAATATTGCTATGGCCTTTACCAATCTGCCCGATGCTATCAACGAGAGGGCGACAGGTAATTAGAATGACATTTAATTGATCGTCAAGATGAAACGTTGCCGTACAAGCCTCACTTCTGTGTGATATTTGCATAGTTAATTTACGCATTACAGAATTAGCATAATCATTGAATATTATTGTAAGTAGGTCACAAAACTGATTAAAATTGAAATCATAAAGTAGAATAGAAATTGCTCAGGTCAAATGGATTTGTTAGAGAGAAGTTCATAATCTGTATCTGCTCCAAACCTTGTAAACCCACACAATCCAGGATTAGATGATAAACGTGGTGATGAACCATGCGTCGGTATTTAAATAACCTGATTTAAAATGCGTGCCCAATGCTATTCTACGAGTACAGACGGCATCTTTTGCATGCCGATATATTTAGCATTGTCATGTCTGCTTCCAAATACGAGCACCCCTAGCTGGGAAGTGAATTGAATGGTTTGCCTTTTCAGGAGTTTATCAGTTTTCCTGAATTTTTTAATAATAGAATAAATTGAAGGCCTCGTAATACATTTTTTAGGTCCCGGAGAGTTGTTTTATTGGTACCCCCTGGATCATATTCTTCATTTTTAATGATGTGAAAAGCTACCATCGACTTTTACATTAATGGCTTTCATAAATTCTCTCTGGGAGATCGAGAACTACCTATCTAGGACTGGCAAATTAATTCTTCCCTAATGCTGCAAAGGTGCTTCTATTTATCAGACACAAGGAAATCCGATATTTCAGTTGTTAGGATGTCAACGCTCGAACCAGCGAAGCTTTTACAAATTTAACAAGGGAGTAAATACTCAAAAAATGGCCCGTTAAACCAGACTGGAGCTCTCTCGGGTCACCAGGATCCGAAAAAACGAAACTCTCATTTATCACGTGACTCAATTTATGGGCGCTTTAGCAGCTTTTATTAGCCACTGACAGAAGGGATTCTGTCCCTTCTGCACCTTAACGAACATATGGAGTGAGCCCTGGCTTTGTGTGGGGAATTAAACAATATTGCTTTCCCAGCAGAATGTATGATAGAGCCCTCGTTGCTAAAAATATGCTCTGAAACGAACACAAAATATAACATAAACAGTGTCCACTAGGCTACACATTGCACACCGTGTGCGAAAATTACACAAGGTGTGGGTTAGAAATGGGGGTCTCTAGTTGGCAATGGTTTGCACCTTTGTCCAAATAGGGACCCTTGCTTCTAGTCAGGATAAGGGAGATACACTGCTAAAATAATCCTTGCTCACCCCCTTGGTAGATTGGCACGAGCAGACAGACTTATCTCAGAGGCAGTGTGTACAGCATTTGTGAATACATACAGTAACACAGTGAAGACACTACAAATGGAACCCACACCAGTTTAGAAAAATAAGTAATCTTTCTCTAAACAAGACCAAACAGCAAAAATCCACAATACAGTTATCTAAAATAAGGTTCTTAAATAGTAGAAATAGTTCAGTTCAATGCAAGTTGTAAATGCAACACTTTTCCAACAAAGTACCTAAGATGCATCACACAAAACAACAAAAGGTTCGCAGGGAAGGCAATGCCTCAGTTCCTTGCTTCTAGGGAGGCGAGGCACCTGTTCCTTACTGCTGCGCAGGGGAGGCGATGCGTCTGTTTCTTACCAGAGAAAAGGGGATGCGTCTGTTTCTTACTGCGTTCCGGTTACGATGCGACAAGATGGCACCTCGATGCATGGCGACGATCCGGTGGGATGCGACAAAATGGCGGCTCGATGCGATGTGATGATCCGGATGATGCATAAAAGTTTGCAGCCACACAGCAGGTGTGCGACAATGTTCTCGGCGATGCATTGGGACTCGGTGGGGATGCAACGTGCTTCTTCTCCGGGGCTCGGCAACGCGTCGGGACCAGTGCGGATGCAGCACGCGTCTTCTCCGTGACTCGGCGATGCGTCCAGAATCGGTGCGGATGCAACATGCTTTTCCCTCGTTGCATGGATCTTCCAGCTCCCAAAAACAATAAGTCTCTAGAGGTCCTAAACAGCAGCAGGCATTTCTTTGCAGGTTGGAATTCCCAGCAAGGGAATTGAGGGGTGCTGGGGGTGAAGTCTTTGTGTCCCTGAGACTTCAGACAGGAGGCAGGCTCAATTTCAAGCCCTTGGAGATCTCCCTCAAGATGACAAAGCAAACAGCAAAGTCCTTTCTCCCCTTTCTTAGGCAACAAGTAACCACTGCAGGACAACCCCAAACAGCAAACAGCATGGGGCAGTAATCTTCCTTCAGCTTCTCTGGTTTTTTTCCTTGGCAAAGGTTCCTCTTGATTTCCCAGAAGTGATGTAAAGTTCTGGTGTCTGGGTCCCCCTTTTTATACACACACATTCTTTTTTCTCTGAAGGCAGAGTGTCTGTACCCAGCCGAAACCAGTTCTGTCTTCACTGGTGCAGCTTCCTGGCAGGAGGTGTAGACAGCAATGTTGAAAACAGACCTGGCCCAGGCAGGTGAAAGGAAACCTCCTCCCTCTACTATAAAATTAAACCCAGGTCCCATTCAGCCCAGCCCTGACTCATCAGACTGCCGGAGCCTCACCCTCTCCCAGCTCCTGTCACTCACAAGCCAGACATGCAATACATGCAATATACAAACCTAGCAGAGGCACACTGGATGGTTAGGCAAGAAAATACCCACTTTAAAGAAGTGGTATTTTATAACACAGAATGTAAAAATCACCCACACTAAAAGATGTACTTTAACATTCTGAGTTCAGGCATAAAAAACTTTATTTTCCTATCTTGTTTCCATGGTCAGTTATGTTTATAAGATGTTATGATCAAACTGCCTATTCTGGCCTTTGGGAAGAGATAGCCTTGCAATAGTGAAAACGAAATTGGCAGTTTTTCACTATAAGGACATGCCAAACGTACCAGGGCATGTCCTACCCATCACATACAATGCACCCTGCCCACAGGGGTACCTTGGGCCTACCTTAGGGGTGACTAACATGCAGCAAATGGATGGTTTATGGACTGGCAAGTGTGTGCACTTGCCCAGACGACATGGCAGTCCCAGACTGCACACAGGCAAGTAAAATAAATAACCAATCATGGAACCACTAATCCATACAACAATTTACAAAAGGGAGCACTTGCACTTTGGCACTGAACAGCAGTGACAAAGTGCCCAAAGCATCTAAACCAGCAAAATCAGACGAGGCAACAGCAAAAAATGAAAGGGAGACCCACGCCAGTTGTGCCAAGTCTAACAGTGCGCCAAGAGCGCAACATGCCTGTGCACCTGCTTTCTGTACCCTGGGGCACGGTCGTGTTACAGAAGGGACCGCATGCGTGACCCCTCTGTAATACATATTGTGCCGTGCCCATAGAGAGTCAGTGCGATCTCAATTGGACGTTTCCACGTTTGCAAAAGGATGTCGCCACCAGCACATGAGGGAACAGTTTTTCTTTGTACCTGCACCACATTACTGACATGTGGGCTCAGAAGGAAAGGAGCAATTAGCAGGGGCATAGCTGTGAGCCTCCAAAAGGTGATATAAAGTCAGTGCACCCACTAAGGAAGGTCTCTCAGGATCTTTCAGGCATCCCACTTGCAGGTGTATGTAGACACTCGCTGTACTCACCTGCAGGGGGGTCTATGCCCAGCTTTGCAATGCAGGCCAGGTTCTCTCCTGAAAAGTGAAAGGAGAATCAGTTCCTTCAAGGAATTCAATCTGTATTTCACGAATGCACTGTCCCCAGCGCAGAAAGAAGCTACCCTGGAAGCAGCTTATTCTCTGTAATAGAATCACAGCCCTGCTCTACTTTGGGCATACCGAGTGAAAGGGCAGTGTGCCCAATATATAATATGGGCCCGCAATAATATTTCACCAATTGCTCTGTGGGCTCAACGTGCAGGGCAATTCGGTAGTTCAGAAGAGGCAGCAAGCGCTTTCATGGCCCATTCTTTAATATGAATCATGACGGCGCTACATGTGCTACATTGCTATATCCTGGAGCCATTCTTTATGTTTTGTGCCCGTATACAAATTGCCTCTACATTCATAACAGAGGCAAAGGAGGCACAATGTGCAGAGTGCACACTCAGGGAGACTTTTCAGGGCAACCATTAAAATAATCTCTCTCCCATTTTGAAAGACAGGCCACATTGCCTCCTGCAAAGTGATAGACAGATTGACTGTTTCAAACAGAGGGTCCACCTTTCACTAATGCAAAAAAACAATGTAGCCCCTGCACTATAGAAGGTCAATATTTTCTTGGTAAATTTGGTCTTGGTTAAGCTAGTTAACTGTGCACATCAAGACTTTCATCGTAGCAGAACATTAGTACAAATATAAAAGTTCAAAAGACGTAAAGTTCTTGGTGTTGTCCACCAGTTTAATGTTCCTCTGTACAGGCCAACACGTGTTTCATCGCAGGGAACAGACTGCGAATCTTCAGGGCTGGATATAGATACAAAAGGTACATTTGTGAGGCTGTTCTATTCAATAGCATATTACGGTAGTGACCTAATCGTGTAAACCAGGGTGAGAGACAGCATGCCATTAAGTGACTCTGTGTCATTGTGACTAAAAAACACTGTAAAAGTGACTTTAGTGAAGTGTGATGTTGACTCAGTGTTTGTAACATCAGATTTTATTGGTGTGACCCAAAATATCCCGTAGCCCTACATGTAGCCAAATGCCAATCCAAGTACAACAGTCACAAAAATTTAAATCCAATAAACAAGTAATGTTTTATTTTACATGAAACGTAAATAACCATGTACAGTCAATTTAGACATCTAGATATTCACTGAAAGTCACATGGGTTACCGTACTCGTTAAACACACACACACTTTCTTCACTTCGTCACCTTTATTAATGTTGCTCCGGTCAGTGAGTGTATATAGTTTGCGTTATGTACACCTTTTAAAAAACACACCAATAAAATCTGATGTTGCAAACACTGAGTCAACATCACACTTCACTAAAGTCACTTTTACAGTGTTTTTTAGTCACAATGACACAGAGTCACTTAATGGCATGCTGTCTCTCACCCTGGTTTACACGATTAGGTCACTACCGTAATATGCTATTGAATAGAACAGCCTCACAAATGTACCTTTTGTATCTATATCCAGCCCTGAAGATTCGCAGTCTGTTCCCTGCGATGAAACACGTGTTGGCCTGTACAGAGGAACATTAAACTGGTGGACAACACCAAGAACTTTACGTCTTTTGAACTTTTATATTTGTACTAATGTTCTGCTACGATGAAAGTCTTGATGTGCACAGTTAACTAGCTTAACCAAGACCAAATTTACCAAGAAAATATTGACCTTATATAGTGCAGGGGCTACGTTGTTTTTTTGCAATTTGTGTGGATCTCCTTGGTCCAACCTTGAGCGGTTGTGAGGGATTACCGCCCGCCCTTTTGCCTATACTGTTTACTTGATGTTACTTGACATGTTGTGGTTACTCAGTTGTGCGCCTAGTCACTTCTGGAACACCCCAAAAACCCTCCCAGCTGTATAACACCTTTCACTAATGAACTGCCCCCAGAGCATGCACAAGTTTGAGTCTTCTTGTCAGAAAGGGCACATTATATGTGATAGCATGCACTAACTAAGTCCATATTATGTATAGTGCATGCACCCTAAAGCTTAGATTCCAGTGCTTAAAAAAGTGTTTACAAAAATATTTGTTAAACTTTCTCTGAGGGTTCACTATTTGAGTTGGAACCTGGGGGCAGATTTATTAAGACTTGGCCTTTTTGTAGCACTTTATGCTGTTTTGCACTACATTGTGTCAAGGGAGCTTTAAATGGTTTTTATTTTGGCATTTCAGCATAAATACCCACGGATTTTGATACAAAGCCAGATCTAGAAAAAATAATGTTAATTATTGCCTCCTTGAGGCAGGTAATAGTAGGAGAATTATTTGTATTTCCCTAAACATTTCACACATTGCTTGTGTACTGCACTGAACTTCACACTCGCTCAGCATGGATGGCACTGTGCATATCCCATGCCTAAAAAAATCTGCAGAAACAGACATTTAAGGTGAAAAGGTTTGGTGGTGTTGTAGGTTGCTTCATATAAAGGAGCTGCTCTCCACCTTAACTTGGGAACAACCCCACAGAGTTTGTGTGTGTGTGTGTGTGAAAAGATTATGGAGTACGATGCATATTTGTTTTGAAGACTAAAGCACCAGTGGGCTTAAAATTGAGGAGGAATAATATTCCTATTAGTAACCTTGGGCCTCACTTTTAACCTTGCAGTGCATAAGTAATAACTCTGTAGGCTTTGGAATTAGAGATTATTCAATGCATGTTTATTTTCTCTATAAATTGGATTATATTTAATTTAACATGTATGTATTTGTTGAATATTATTTAAATAGAGGCACACTTGGGTACACCTCTAGGGCTTTTTTTACAGTGCCATTTAACAACCAATGTTTAAAGTAACATTATAGCTAGGTGAAAATGTCATTGGCAATATTAACGTTTTGAACTAAAAAACAGAAATTCACCAGTTATAATTAGAAGAGCTAACTATAACTTGCACCTCCGCCATGCACTGCTTTTAACATCACATATTACATCACTCATGACATGTTTTATGACATCATTTATGACATCAGTAATGACATTTCAAGTGACATCACTGATGACATCATCCAATAAGTGTGCATAAGTGAGCTAGTTTGTTTTATAGTTTACTTAGCAACGGGTAACTACCATAGTTCTAACCTACCTAATTTTGTACAACCTGGGCCCAGCTAATGGGTGTAAGTGTTGCATGCACATGTACATGTTTTACATCAGAAAAGTGGCTATGTGTACCTCATTATGAAATTGGAGGTAGTATAATCTTTAGCATCTGCAGGCATTGCTTTAAACAAATAGTGCTTTATTACCAAGTGCTGCTTAGAGTGTCTGCTGTTCTAAGTAGACACCTTTTCATACTCTGTAGTGTATTTCTCATGAGAGTTTCAAAGTCTGCAAGCAATCAGATTCAGGGTAAACCTTTGTTGTACAGTAAATACTGTTTACAATATACACTTCTCTACGCATATCAACTTAATTTCTCAATGTATGTTTGTTGACTGTCAGGGGTTTAATACAGATGAAAGCCACCCATAGTAGGACATTTCTTTGGAACAGGCATTCAGTATTTTTAGGAGCTTAGCTTTTTCTGAACAGTTGGACACAGATTGAACACAATATGCATTGAGGGTTTCCCGAATAACTGTAGTTAATTGGTAATGTGAACTACACTACCCTTGAAGAGTATGTTATAGGGTTAATGTGGCACATAATCCATGCTTTATACACCTAAAAGAGTTGTTTCAGGGATGACATTAATGATGGTTCATATTCTTCTGAGGTAATTTTTACTTACATTCCGAGCTCTAAGGATATCCCGGTTTATAGAACAATGTGTACAAAAGAAGCTTGGGTGATGTTATCCGTGAAGCCATCAATGATGTCATTAGAAAAGTCATCAATGACGTCATAAATTATGTCATAGAACATGTCATGAGTGATATAATTTGTGAGGTCATAAGCAATGCATGGAGGGGCATAACTTATAGTTAGCTCTACTAAGTATAACTGGCGAATTTCTGTGTTTTTTTAGTTTAAAGCAGTAAAGTTGTCGCTGAAGTATTCACCTAACTGCAATATTGCTTTAAAGTAGTTTTTTCCTGTGAATATCTAAGTTTTTTTTAAAAGGGAAAAAAAGAAGGCAGAGGTTGACTGCAGACCCACGGCCAGGCCCTATAGACAACCCCCATATTTAGCCAATCCCCATAAAGGCAGCCAACTCCAAACTGAGGAGGACCTTCGGTTGTGCATCATAGGGGTTGGCCTCAGGGCCAGGCCCTGTGGCCAACCCCATGAATGCAGCAAATCCCATGAAGCGCACAGTGGGTGGTTGGCCACAGCCATGTGGCCAACCCCCAAAGGCAGCCAACCTCACATTGCAGACAGCCTTCAGCTGTGTACAGTGGAGGTTGGCCACAGGGCTTGGCGCTAGCATCCTCATCCCCAAGGGCCTTTTTTAAATTAACATTGAGGGAACCTCCCTCCCCAAGCCTCTTGAGGCCCTTGGGATCCCATTCCCCATGGCCATACATATAATTCAAAAAGGAAGGGGGCTGAGCAGCCCTCTCTCCCAAAACAGAGCCTCATAAGGACCTGGGGACCCCATCCATCAGGATTGTTTGTTTTTTAATTAAAGGGGAGGGTGCCATGTTTTGCCCTCCAGAGCCTTGTTAGGCTCTGGAGGGGGACATGTTCCCAAGGCCACTTCTAAAAATAAAGGGAAGAAGAGGCACGTGGTCCCCCTTCCCAAGCTATTATTAACCCTGGGGACCCCAAACCAGGGTAACTTATTTAAATAAAATGGGGGCCATGTGGCTCCTTCACCCAAGCCTTGTTCGGCTCTTGGGAAACCATCCCTAACGGCCATTTCTAACAATAGGAGAGGTCATTTTAACCCCCTCCCTGAGCTGCTTTAGGCCCTCGTACCCCTTCCCTCAGGGCCATACATGTATATTTAAAATGGAGCAGGTCACTTATTTAAATGAAGGGGGAGGGAGGCTGTGTGGTCCACTCCAGACCCTCCTGACCCTCTTTAGGTGCTGGGTAGCCCATCCTCCATGGCTGTGCATTTTGTTAAAGGGAGTGGGGCCACATGACCCCCTTTCCCAAACCATTATAATCCAGGAGGGACCCCATCCCCAGGGGCCAATTATTTGAATAAAAGGGAGGGAGTGTGAAGTCCTTCCTTCCTGAGCTGTTGACGGACTCGGGACCCCATGCCCTGGGGCCTTGCACCATTAAAGGTGGGTTCCCTGTTGCCTGCCTAAGGAACCAACCATAAAATCAATGGGGGCCATGGGGGGAGCACCAAGGCCCTCGAAAGCCCAAGCCGACACCCCACATGGCGCTGGAGCCGGCATTGCTCCCACCTCAGGGCGGGAGCAATATTTGGTCTGTTTCCCTTCTTGCTTCAGTGTGGACAGGGAAACAGATCAAAAGCACGCTCTCAGCAGGAGGGAGCATTTTTAAAGCTCAACCTGTTGGGAGTGGACTCTATGCTTACCCCCCATGGCGGGAAATTCAAAAATTCTCCTGACAAGCTAGAGCAAACACATGCTTTCCTGCCCATGCCATACAGGCAAGGTAACCACTATGTTCCAGGGGTGCGCTCTCCGTTACATAGCTTGTGAGCTGGCCCCAGGGGAAGGAGTCCCTGGGGACATTAATGGCCCAGGGAGGAGGTTGCTCCCCTCCCTTAAAGTAATCAGCCCCAAGGGTGGGCTCACGGGTCCTTTAATGGCTTGGGATGGGGGGCCTTGTGGCCACCTTCTCATTATGTTATATTTTAGCCCCAGGGGGAGGCTACCGGGGGCCTTATGAGATATTTGTGTCTTCTCCTCAGGGTTCGATATATGTCTCATGTAGTAGTGAGTTTGTAGCTTGTATATGACTTTAATGCACTTCTCTGTGCATTGTTAGATGCATCTGGTTCCTCTCTTACTCCTGAGCCCACTTCAGATGTCATTGTTTCATGTTGAATTAGTCTGTCACTCATTTCCGCTTCATGGATATCATCATATTTATGTTCGAATTTAATAATGCATCCATTCTCATAATACTTAAAGTCCCTGTACATCTTAAGTTGTTGCACTCCTCAATATCATCTTCATGTTTTAGAAGTCTTGTCTCCATTTCTCTGAGGATATCAAAAAGGCTGTCTTCTGGCTAGGATTAATTGATTATTTGTTTATAATCTGGAAAGGATCAAAGTGATCATCTGTGAGATTTGTGCATAAAATAAAGAATTCCCTGAATTTAGCTTTTAGTTACACCATGAACAAAGAAAGGATTAATTTCTGGATGTGCTAGTAGAAGTGAAGGAAAACAGGATCCAGACTAGCCTTTTTAGAAAACCAGCAGCAGGAAATAGTTTCCTTCATTTTGTCAGTGGCCACCTAGACACCCTCAAAAGTTGTATTCCATTTGGGGAGCTACTGAGGCTGAAGAGAAATTTTAACATTGGTGAGGGATACTTGAAGGAGGAAACGTTGATGATGTCCGGATTCAGTGAAAGAGGTTAACCACACCGGTTCCTGAACAGAGCTATCAAAAGGGTCAATTAAACTGTCTGTAAATAAAGTCCTTTTTGATTATCCAGTGGATGGCCTCGAACTTCTTACAGTGCAACGTTTCTGTGATGTTCTCTCCCTTTCCCCTTTAAGACTCATGAGTCTTTACCTGTATTCTTAGATTTCAGAATGTGATTCTCATAAGAATTCTGTACTTTGTCAGTTGCTGTTGGCTGTTTTAGGATGAGGTTTAATAAACCCACCTTGCTTCTAATATAAAGTAGTTAAATTGTAATGAAAATGAAGAATAAGACGTTTGAAGAAGCAAGGTGGGTTTATTAAACGTCATCCTAAAACAGCCAACAGCAACTGACAAAATACAGAATTCTTGTGAGAATTACATTCTGAAATCTAAGAATACAGGTAAAGACTCATGAGTCTTAAAGGGGAAAGGGAGAGAACATCACACATCTCCCTTCCTTTCATTTAAATAAGAGAAGGAACGAGAGAAGACATATTATTAAGTAAATCCAAATTAAAACAAAGTAAACAGAAGATAAACGCAAAGAATGTGGTAAATATTTTACCGTATACTCTTTTTGCCATATAACTTACATAAGAATAGCTCAATCAAATGAGAGGCAGAGTCCGGGGTGTCTGAGTCTTAAGGGCTTTAATCATAAATGACTAAATGACTCGAGTCAATGGAGATCTGGTCCATCAATACAAGGGTTCGGGGATGCAATGATGGCAGGAAAAGATGTCAACGATTTATTCACAGTACATGACATATATAGTAAAATGACACAATAGCATTGAATACAGTTGGCGTGACAAGTGAAATGTATATGATAAGAACACATGTGCGTAGCAAAAAGGCGTGAACATGGGTGTGCACAGAGGCGTGAACTAAAAACGTCACAGAAAATTGTCATAAGTGGGTGGATGCTTAGGGAATTCTTGCAGAGTCAGCTAAAACCTAAGGCCTGGATGCGCGCGCAGCTAATATGACGTATGATTGACGTGCAACGGGAGGAAACTAAGAGTCTGACCTTTAACATTAGTAGAAGAGACAGTAGTCTGGCAAGTCAGATCGACCTGTCCCTAAACATATCTGATATCTAGTATTTGGAGGATGTTTAATCTAGAGGAAAAGGTCTCTTGGGCAGAGGCTACTCTATACTGAATGTTAGTGCGTGCATAGGTGTCTACGTGTGGATGCTCAGAGCCAGGGGCCTACCATGGTAACGGGAACTGTAAATTACTTGCACGAAGACAGGGAGACTTGCTCTTTGCTCTGCAGCCGGGGATATGTTTTCGTATTTCACTAGACAGGAATTTGTTTTCGAGGAGCTGAGCTGGCTACGCTGATAACTTGAAGGCAAAATACTGTTTTTGGCAGGCAGACCAGGCCGAGCCAGGCACCGCTCGGTTGGCAGGAAGTAAGGCAGAGGTCAGGGATGCGTCTCCATGCTGCAGCTTTCAGAGGCAGAGGCAGAAGTAGCTTGAAGACAGAAATCAGGGCCTAGCTCGGCAGACCCAGGAAAACGTGAAAGTGTACCACATAAAGACGGTGGCACGGTATACTTAGGAACTGAATTATCGATCCATTCATGGTGGATCTGATAGAGGACATGTTAACGTTGGACGCAAATGTATTTGCGTCTTCAGATTCGGTTGTGGAGGGAAATTACATGTACTTGAAGTGTGTACATGGAGCCGTTGGGGTCTACGTTAGGGGACACAATTGACCATAAAAATTCCAATTACCTCATTCCCTCCTTGTCCCCTACGGACCCTTCATGATATGTCGATTTTCATGAGACCATCAATCTGTTCATATAACATCATTTGCTCTTCTTTCTTTTGTCTGGAATGGGAACGTGCACTTGAATGGGGAACACAAGCTGTGGCGCACAAGCCGCAAATCGCTGGCCCACATTGTAAACATAGGCAACAACTGAATACTATGGCCAATATGATTCCTAGGAATGACAGTAGCTTCCATCCCCAGGCTGTTACTACACTCCAGAGACAACCGGATGTATGTCGTTACAACGCATACTTTTACTCCGCGTACCATTACAATGCGGTATTTACAACGCATACCGCTACAACGCATAGCGCTTTGGGGTGCTGGATAGTGGTAAGTATAATTTACTATTCTAACTCCAGTCCCCGTGGACCCTAGGGAAGGTGTTGGATAGTAAATTAAACTTACCTCTTATCCTAGAGCGCCCCCCAGTGCAATGCGTTGTAACGGTATGCGTTGTAATGCCTGCGTTGTAGTGGTAGTGCGGAGTAAAAAATGCGTTGTAACAGGTGAATACCGAGCCAACCGGACCAAGTCCAGGAGCCTGGATTCTGGTGTATCAGGTGAGCAATTTCGTGAAGTCGGGTAATGGCCTTATAGACTGATGGCGCATTATTTGGAATAAATACGCAGCAACTGGATCCGATGACTCTACAAGCCCCGCCCCTATCGGCCAGGATGACGCCAAGGACAAGGCGGTTCTGAAGAACAACAAGTCTCATAGCAGACTGCTCCTCTGTTAAGTTGCCCAAAGCTGAAGTAGTCTCATTCACTACTGCTTCTAGTATTCTGGTTAATTTGCGTATCAGTTTACTATTGGAGACAGTTCCTAGATAGGGAAAGAATCCTTTATTGAAATCTGTATATTGTTCCCATGTAGTTTCAGTCTGATCAACTATTGGGAGGTCTCTTCTGTGTCTAACAATATTAAGGCGGGAATTCCTGTGATAGTCAGATGGGGCTAGGAATACTGGTGGCAATAAGAATGCAATGAAACAGGTACCATCCCAGTCTGGGGGTAAACGGACATACGCTGTCTGACCTATTATAAAATAGGAATGTCGGGAAGCTTTGAATGTAGACTTGCCTTGGTCACTGAAATCAACCACAGTAGTACAGATACTGTGACCTAGATGTACTGAACCATGTTTTCTGACACATAATACACCTTTTGCGGGTAAAACTGATATGGATGGTAAGTCTGGACTGGTTTCTGACTGGACATTTAGAATCATGAGGTTAAGTGTAAAATTGCCTAATCCATATACTTCGTTTTCTAGATCTATCCCTGTCATTTGTGGAAGACCTTCTTCGTTCGGGAAACATGCTTTGTTCATGACTGTGTTCAGGTTTCCCCATATCCAATTGCCTTGGGAAACCTTAGAGTCAGTGTCTATAGAAGATATTAAACTAAACCAGGCACCACAGGAACCATTATGTGTAAACGGGTAAGGAAAGAGAGGCAGAGCTCCCTCGTTGTTCTGGTAGGGAGGGATTCGGCCACATATCCAACAATTAGTGGCATTGCTGGTCTGGTGAGAATGATGTAACATACGAATGAATGTGTTGTTGCGCAGCGCAAGTCGGTAGGACAATTCGTGTGGGGGTAGAGTACTAAACGTGTGCTCTGCAGTGTTATTAGAAAAAGAAGGTGCAGGAGGAAAATACATATAAAGCATCCAACTTAAAGCAATAATCGTAAGACTCAGAAAAAACATAATAAGTAATGTGCAGACGCATCTGCTCCAGAGATTTTTACAATACTTTTGCTTCTTGGTCTCCTGTCTATCTCTCTCTCTATTTGGGTCTAACTTGTACATTGTCAGAACTGCCTAACCGCTTCACCCGAGGGGGACTTAAACAATTAAACTGTCTGACTTACTAGACCTCAACTTTAGCCTGTACTCCTCTTGGGGAGTTTTCTCTCGAAATGGGAGTTTGGTATCAGTCACTGGTATGTGGGGGCTCTGGGATTCAGAGTTTGGCGGAAGTCCATAATGTCTTTTCACGTGACTTGAGTGGAGCCAGCCCTTACGGCCCTCCAACTTGACGGCAGTCCTTGTAGTCAGCAAAACAAGCTTCGGCTCCTTCCAGCGGGGCTCCAACGGGCTCTTCCGATCGAAGTTGCGGATGTATACGAGGTCACCAGGGACGATCTTGTGTGGCTTCACCTCGATGTTGTCTGGGAAGCCTGCCGCGACCTGCGAACAACATGATTGTAGTGCAGACATCAAGGAAGCAAGGTAATCTGTCAACATAGTACTATCAACATCAGTGATCTTTCGCGGCAGAGGCGTCCCCCACATATTAGGAGGTCTACCGAAGACCACCTCATACGGGGATAGCCCTGTTCTGGAATGTGCTACCATTCTCATATAAAAAAGATCAACTGGCAATGCTACTATCCAATCTACTCCCTTCTCTTTACACACTTTTGCAAGGCGAGTTTTCAGAGTCTGATTGTGCCGCTCCACGAGACCTGCTGCCTCAGGATGCCGGACACAGTGAAACTTCCACTGGTATCCCAATAGAAGAGAGACCTGCTTCATAAGTTCAGACGAGAATGGCTGACCGTTATCTGAATACACGACACGGGGCAAACCGTATCGAGGGAAAAACTCACGAACCAACTGCCTGGCAGTGGTCGGGGCAGTGTAATCTGGGACGGGATATGCTTCTGTCCATCGGGATAGGGCACAAACAACTACGAGGACATACTTAAATCCTCGGCATCTGTCCATCTGAATATAATCCATCTGGAGGACTTCAAAAGGATAGTCGGGAGGATGGAATCCACCTTGCTCTACGGGAATCCCTTTTCCTGGATTGAACTGACAACAAATCATGCAAGTACGCACTTTCTGTTTCGCTGCTGCTCGTAAATGCTTGTTAAACCAGAGGTTCTGTAAACTGTCTAACATGGCTTTTTCTCCTAAATGTGCTGGACTATGTGCTGTGTTAATAATAACTTGAACCATAGAGTCGGGGAGAAACCATGTGGTCTTTCCCTTCGTCATCCATCCCTGGTCTGTCTGGACCCCTCCTTGTTCAGCCCATTTCTTTATTTCATCTGGAGTGGCATGTGTCTGTATGTCGATAACATCTAGTGTGGGGTCCCTGACTGTCATGCAATGTGTCTGTGAAGTCGCATCCGTCTTGGTCATGTCAGTCGTTTGAGTATGAGTCAGTGCTGTATGTTTCGCTGTGCGGTCTGCAAAGTCATTGCCCTGAGAAATCTTGTCTGTGACTTTTGTATGTGCCTTACACTTCATGATAGCTATAGCGGTAGGCAAATGTATTGCTTCCAATAGGGCTTGAATGAGGGGGCCATGTTGTATCTTGGCTCCGTGAGAGGTCAAAAAACCTCTTTCTTGCCAGAGTACACCGAAGTCGTGAACAACTCCGAATGCATAACGTGAATCTGTGTATATATTTACTTTCTGGTTCTTGGCTCGTATACAGGCTTGGGTCAGAGCAATGAGCTCTGCTGCTTGGGCCGACAGGGTGTCAATGTGATGTGTTTCTATGACATCAGTTTCAGTGGTCACTGCATATGCGGCTACTAATTCTCCTGTACTTGTTCTTAAACATGAACCATCCACATACAGTGTTAGGTCTGGATCGGGTAATGCAACATCTGTCAAGTCTTGTCTGGGTTTCGTAACGGTGTCAATTACATCCACGCAGTCATGTGGAGTGGGATCTGCTGTGCTCGATGGTAACAGTGTAGCAGGATTCAGTGTATTACAGCGTCTGATTTCTATGTGTGGCTGGAATAACGCCAATTCATAACCTGTCAGTCGTGCTATAGTCAAGTGTTGAGTCTGTGTTCTGTTTAACAGAACCTCTACAGAATGTGGAACTTGTACTGTTAATTGATGTCCTAATACAATGGAGTCACTTTGTCTGATTGCTAGAGCTGTAGCTGCAACTGACTTTAAGCATGCAGGCAAGGCCTGGGCTACTGGATCCAATGTGCTCGAAAAATAGGCACACGGTCTGTGTTTGTCTGCTTGTAACTGAGTGAGAACCGACAACGCTGTGCCATCGCGTTCAGTAACAAAAAGAGTAAAAGGTTTGGTGAAACAAGGTGTCGCTAAAACTGGCGCTTGACATAAGGCTTTCTTTAATTTGTCAAAAGCTTGTGTATGTTCCTGAGTCCATGGGAGGACAGTCGAAGACGCTGCCTCCTGTGTTGTCAACTGAATGAGTGGTTTAGCTAGAAATGCATATTGTGGAATCCATTGTCTGCAATAGGAAGTGAGTCCAATAAAGGCTCGTACTTCTTTCTGTGTCTTGGGTTGCGGAAGATGTGCAATTAACTGAATTCGTTCAGGTGTCAGCTGCCTACCCCACTTGGTCAGCAAGTGCCCAAGGTATACCACTTGCTGAGCACAGAATTGTAGCTTCGAAGGAGACACCTTGTGTCCCTTGTCCGCCAGGAAAAGTAAAACTGTCAATGATGCTTGTTCACATTCTGGTTCACTACGGGCGGTGATCAATAGATCATCGACGTACTGGAGTAGGGCAGTGTTAGTCGGCATGTGAATACTGTCTAGTTGTCGCTTCAATGCTTGACTGTAGATGCTGGGACTTTCTGTAAATCCTTGAGGTGCGCGTGCAAATTTGAAGCTTCGGCCATTTAAACAGAATCCGAAAAGATATTGGCTTTCCGGGTCAATAGGGACACTAAAGAAGGCGTTCTTGAGATCGATTACAGTGAAGAACGTCGCTTCGGAATCAATAGCTGTCAATAGGGATGAAATGTCTGGGACCACGGGATATGGTGGTACAATGCATTTATTCAATTCTCGTAAATCGATAACTAATCGATAAACTGTAGGTGCATTTGGATCAGTACGTTTAAGAATTAGAATGAAAGGGGAATTACATACATTGGAGTCGGTTTCTACAACCACTCCTTGTGCAATGAGCTCGTCAATGATTTTCAGTAAAGCCACTACAGCATCTGGTGGTAACTTGTATTGTCGAATGCGTGGTAGTACTACTCCTGGCTTCAGTGTGACACGATATGGAGTGATGTGCATACAACCTACATCAGTGGGGCCTTTCGCCCATAAATGTGCAGGAACATTCTGTAACCTGGCGTCAAAATCTCTCAATACATAATGGCCTTTGAAATCACGAAGGAACAACCTTACTCCTTCCGGAGAACAACAAATTACAGCTCCTAGAGCTTTCAGGGTCTTTATAGCAAGTAAGTTTTCTGGAAATGATTTCGTCAGTAATAAATCTGTAGTGCGGGACAATGGACCAACTGCAAGGGTAACTGGTTTCGATACTTCATTAACAATAGGCTTTCCTGAAAATCCAAGGGAAACATTCTGTGAGCCTGAGAGGGGTGCCCCTGGAACCTCGTCGTGACTGATTGTTGTCCTGCTTGCCCCTGTGTCAATCAAAAACTTTCTATCTTTCCCCAATACCTGACTATGTACATAAGGACCCTCTTGATCTACAGGAACCTCAATAAGAGGCAAGCCAACCTCCCTCTCTAGGCTATTTCATGTGTATTGCTGGTAATCGGGGTAGTCGGATTGTGCATACTGGTACATCTGCTGTGTGACATGTTGTGTTGCGGCAATGGGCTGTGGCTGTGGTACCGCTACGGTCTGTTGTGGAACCTGCATAGGTTGCATATTCTGCGGAACATGTTGTTGGACCTGGTCCTGTCTAGGAGGACGCGGTCTCTCTTTAGTTTTACCTGTGGCTATATTATGTTTCAAAACTGCACAATCGTTTACATAGTGACCTGGCTGTTTACAATAGTTGCATGTCCCTTTAACAGGAGCTGCTGAATTATTGGACTGTGTTTGTGTTGTACCCTTTTTATGACTGTCAGTTGGAACTGACTGAGCAACTAACATTTTCATTTTCGTGTCTTTCATACGTCTCTGTTCGTGGTCATGTTCTTCCCTGATCCTGTTCTGGTGATACTGTAACATTTGTAACATTTGCGAAGGCGAATTAGCTTGCCATGTGCTCTCGACTTTCAGTACACGGTTCTTAACCTGGGGCAATGAATTCTCGACTAATTTGGATACAAAAAGGTGTGGGTATGACTCGCTACTTGCTTTCAGGCCACTATTAATAATAAAACATTTCTCAAATCGGGAATAAAAATCACTAGTGTCTTCATTGGGTTTCTGCTTGCAGGCTGAGATTGCATCCCAGTCTTCCTTTTTAGTTGCTAACAAACGTGGCAAAACCTGTACTAACAATCCTGGTAATGCTTTAGTTTTATCCCCAAGACCCAAACCTGGGGTTCGACCAGTCTCTTCCGTTTCTAATGCAGCCCAATCAATCTTTTGGTCTCCCACCTCCCATTCTTTTTCTTTGAGTTTCTCGTTAATACCGGCAGGCAATAACACTTTCAATATTTTCATAATGTCGGGATAGGTGTAATCTCCCATGAGCAACATGTCTTTTATTTCACGGTGAAAACCTGCAGGGTCTTTATCATGACTGGGCACTATTTTCTTCATTTCCAATAATTCCATTTTAGTTATAGGCGTGTATACATACACACGTGTAAGGGTATCACCAGTATTCCTGACTGGATGTACTTCTCGTAAAGGATTCTGTTTGTCAAAGTCAAAGTGGAATGGTTTCCTGACTGGGGGTGGAACAGAAACAAGATGTGAAGTCAAGAAGGTTCTATATTTGTGGCGTTGTTCTAAAATCGTTTCAATTAGATCGGTACCTAGACCTCTCCATCTTCTCAGGAGTAAGTCTTGCAGTAAATTATATAACGGACCTGGGTCAGATGCTTTGTTTTCATACTGTATGATGAGGTGTTGTGTCATGTATATACCAGCTAATCGCTGTTCTTCTGGAGTAAGACTTAAAAACGTTTGCACTACTGAATCATCTTTATATATACTGTCATCTCCGGCCCACTGTACTGCGGACCGGGCTAGTTCCTGATCACGTAAGGTATTGAGTTCTTGATAACCTATCCTTTCTTTTAGTACTTTATCAGTCATTTGGAATACATGTTCAAGGGTACATCGCTCTGGTATCGGACAAAGGTAACGTTTCTTGTTTTCGACCGTTTCTTGTTTTCGAATGGGTCTATCGAAGGGCCTATCAAAAAAGTACGGTCTAGGGAGTTTCTCTCTACCTACATATGCTATCACTTTTTTATCTGTCAGTTGCGAGGTTTCTGCTAGATTCTCTGATTCATCCTCCTCCTGCGAGGAGTTTGGATCGTCTGATTCGAGTGGCTCATCAGATTCTCGACGGGCATGTATATCTATTATTTCTTTACGGATCTTTCTAACCATAGCATGTACACTTTTCTCTTTATCATGTTTACCCTCCGAAATATTCTGGCTCCATATGTTCAATCTATCCATCTCATTTTGTGGAAAACCTGCCTGATCTTGTTCTCTTATCAAACAATTAAGCAAAAATCGCATGATTAAACCTTTGTTCTCAACTTTCTGACGTGAAATGGCTTCACCAACACTCTCCGGTCTTTCTCCTGTTCTAATAAAATGATACAATTTGTCTAGATGGTCTGGCATTTCTGGTAGTAATTGCAAATAATCTGTAACACGTCTTAAACGTAGGGACGCTAACAACATGGGTCCTGTCGTACCAGGCACTGTGTCATATCTGCAATCTGTAAGCTGTTCTCTAAGCTGTTCTGCCGGGGCACCTCTAGGTGTCCGTGCCATTGCGAATTCTCTCATTGTCACTCGGTGTAACGGTGGGGGGGTTTGATAACCTCCTGTAGCACCTCCTGAGGCGGAGGTTTGAGCATAACCTGGCTGTAGGGTCGGTACCTGCTGTAACTGGGTTGGAACCTGAACCGTGCCAGTCCCAAAAGGATTAAGTGGATGTAGCTGTTGAATACCAGGGGGAACAACAGGTAAGGGTGCAGGAAGCGGACCGGGAGGGGTCTGCTGTTGCGGACCTGGGGGCTCATGATCATGGGGTAGGTTAACGTCAGCAGGTGGTACACGGGCAGGTACATTGGTATATGCGGGAGCTACATCGTCTGAATAGGAAGAAAGGAAAATGTCTGCTGCGGTCTTATGACGTAATTTAGTCGGAACCAATGGAGGGGGCAGATTTTTCGGTGTTTCCGGGGTTGCCTTGGGCAGGCCCTCGGCCAGGACTGGATACAATCCTGTCAAAATGGCATTACTCTGTCTGTCGTGTTGTTCCATTCTAACTCGTTCTCCTTCTTCTAGTAGTTCTTTTTCTTTGGCTTTTTCAGAATCCTCTCTACTTTTCTCTGCTTTTCTGAGTGCTTTCTTTGTCCGTCTGTGTGCTTCTTTACGCCATAATTCAATGGCATCTTTCTGTGACTGTCTGGCTTTCTTTTTCCACAACGCTTCCTATACTCTCATGATGCACTCGGCATCCCATGTCCCGGTAACGGGCCATCTCTGATTCTCTGCTAAGTCTTTAGTGTAATCCACCCACAAGTCGAGATATAATATGGCATCTAAGCCGTGCTTGTGGTACATGAAATATCCGGGAGTGTCCCTGGGTGGGATGGGAACAGCTTCCTCAAGTATCCCTTTCCTAGTTCCTATCTGTCTTAGTTTAGAGAATAGAGGCATCGCTACCTCGATCTAGACACTATACACAATAAACACAGATTGATTTAACACAGTAAAAATGCAAACAATCACTCATACCACGACATTAAAACACATTGAAACATTTTGAAACAAACAACAATAACTATATAATTCTATACTAGATGCACTGCTAAACAGTACAGATACACTGCTAAAACAGTGCAGACCGGGTCTGCGTACCCAAACCCGTCTTGACCGGACACAAATTAATGCACCCGTCTAGATGCGTCCCCAGCAACGGTACTCACCGGGAAGCACGGAACGGAAGGCCTCGGAAACTCGACTGGACTGGACTGACGTCACTGCTTCTGCCGCGCACTACGCATGCGCCCCGACACTACTGGTGGGCCTCTCGATACCTCGGACACTGCTCTCTCGGCTGGGCTCTGGTCGGGATCCTCCGCACTCCTCACCACCTCGTTTGGATGTCGGCCGCAGTCTCCGTCGCCTCCGTAGGCCTGAGGGAGATACAGGAAATCCTGCAGATGCGCATGGGGTCCGTCACAGCTGTAGTCGGGGGCAGAGCCTGCGACGCATCGCCGGCGCGTGGGGTGGGGGAGGGGTCCCTGTTCGGGCACCAAATTATGTGGTAAATATTTTACCGTATACTCTTTTTGCCATATAACTTACACTGAATAGCTCAATCAAATAGGAGGCAGAGTCCAGGGTGTCTGAGTCTTAAGGGCTTTAATCATAAATGACTAAATGACTCGAGTCAATGGAGATCTCGTCCATCAATACAAGGGTTCGGGGATGCAATGATGGCAGGAAAAGATGTCAACGATTTATTCACAGTACATGACATATATAGTAAAATGACACAATAGCATTGAATACAGTAGGCGTGACAAGTGAAATGTATATGATAAGAACACATGTGCGTAGCAAAAAGGCGTGAACATGGGTGTGCACAGAGGCGTGAACTAAAAACGTCACAGAAAAGTGTCATAAGTGGGTGGATGCTTAGGGAATTCTTGCAGAGTCAGCTAAAACCTAAGGCCTGGATGCGCGCGCAGCTAATATGACGTATGATTGACGTGCAACGGGAGGAAACTAAGAGTCTGACCTTTAACATTAGTAGAAGAGACAGTAGTCTGGCAAGTCAGATCGACCTGTCCCTAAACATATCTGATATCTAGTATTTGGAGGATGTTTAATCTAGAGGAAAAGGTCTCTTGGGCAGAGGCTACTCTATACTGAATGTTAGTGCGTGCATAGGTGTCTACGTGCGGATGCTCAGAGCCAGGGGCCTACCATGGTAACGGGAACTGTAAATTACTTGCACGAAGACAGGGAGACTTGCTCTTTGCTCTGCAGCCGGGGATATGTTTTCGTATTTCACTAGACAGGAATGTGTTTTCGAGGAGCTGAGCTGGCTACGCTGATAACTTGAAGGCAAAATACTGTTTTGGCAGGCAGACCAGGCCGAGCCGGGCACTGCTCGGTTGGCAGGAAGTAAGGCAGAGGTCAGGGATGCGTCTCCATGCTGCAGCTTTCAGAGGCAGAGGCAGAAGTAGCTTGAAGACAGAAATTAGGGCCTAGCTCGGCAGAGCCAGGAAAACGTGAAAGTGCACCACATAAAGACGGTGGCACGGTATACTTAGGAACTGAATTATCGATCCATTCATGGTGGATCTGATAGAGGACATGTTAACGTTGGGCGCAAATGTATTTGCGTCTTCAGATTCGGTTGTGGAGGGAAATTACATGTACTTGAAGTGTGTACATGGAGCCGTTGGGGTCTACGTTAGGGGACACAATTGACCATAAAAATTCCAATTACCTCAAGAAGACCATGAAATACAACAGCAAGAATGAACATGCTCAAACATAGTCTTTTAAATAACAAGGAGCTTTACAAATTCTTTGACTCCTTTTGAAAGAAGACGAGGACCTGTCAAAGGAAGAGTTAGGAATAAGATGAAAATTATTGCACAAATCATAATCATGGATAGAGTCTTTTGGAAGAGACAAATTAGGATTAACAACAACCACACGACTCTTATTCCAAATTCTTCCATCTTCTGTCTTAACAGCATTCTTGAAAATCTTAACAACTGCTCTAATGTCAGTATATTTATACCACAGTTTACGTCCTACTGGAGTCTTTATTTTTACAAAATCACCCACTTTGACCTCCTAAAAACACACACTTTTCTTTTTGTCAAAGTATGCCTTGCGAGCATCCTGTTTAAGTAATTATCTAGTTCTCCAATCACTAATGTCATTGTTAACGAGACCTTTATTCAAGCACATCCACCCCGGACACAACAACGTGTTAGGAACCCTCCCTTTGAACAACTCAAATGGGGACCTACCAGTAGAAGAGTGAGGGGCAAAACGATAAGTATTATTCCTGTCTTGAAGAGCGGTTTTCCAATTTAAACCAGAAGAACGAGCAAGCTGTATTGACTCTTTCAGTGTCTTATTAACCCTCTCTACAGCACCATTGGTTTCAGGATGATATAGTGAACACCTTTTATGAACTATTCCACATTTCTTCAGAAAATCAACAAACACAGAGGAACAGAATTGAGGACCATTGTCGGATAACAAACTATTAGGAAAACTTTCCTTATTAAACAAGGGCTCCAAAAACTTAATGATTGAATCAGAGGTAATTTCCCTGACCGCACAAACTTCAATCCATCTAGAGTAGAGATCAATTAACACAATAAGGTAAGGAGTATCAGAAACTCCAGAAAGTGGACCCAGAATGTCAATGGCAACCTCATCCCAAGGATGATTTGGTACAGCCCTCTTGACCATAGGCATCTGTTTTGTTTTCAAAATCTTGTCACTAGAACAACAATCAGAACATTCTCTGACCATTCTCTCAATTTCTAGGTCCATGCCAGGCCACCAAAATTGCATGCGTAGAAACTCTTTAGTTTTTACAATTCCCAAATGTCCACAATGGGCATGGGACAGCAATTTTTTCCTCAAAGTACTGGGAGGAACAAGTTTTGTACCACGAGTCAAAAGACCATTGTTTACAGAAAGTTCATCAGAAACAAATAACCAAGGCTTACTCAAACGAGTATTACTCTTTAAGTTAAGAATGACCTTTGAAATTTCTTCATCCTTCTCCAGCTCTAATCTCCATTCAGGTTCATCAATAGCCCCATCTGTCACCTCACACACATTTGTAAATTCATCCAGCTCACATGAATCATCCAACTCAGAATTATCACTGTCAATCAATCTTGATAAGCAATCAATCAGCAATCAGCAAGTTTTAATAATAATAATAATAAGAATAAGAATAATTAAGGCAATTCAAACTGTGATTCAGAAGAACTGGGACATTCTGCAGAGCAACCCCACCATAGGTAATATGGTCCACGACAAACCACATATAACATACCAGAAGGGATGTTCAATAAAAGATTGATTGGTAGGCAGCTACATTACTGTAAAGGATTGGAATAGAAAACAGATGCTGCAGTGTTTCTCTCCCTGTAGTCGCTGTAAGGCCTGTCCCAAAAATACGAGTAGAAGTTAATAAATATGAGATCCCCTATGGAAAGGGAATTAATAACATAACACAGTTTCTGACCTGCAGCCCACAATGTGTAATCCCCATACTTGAATGTCCATGCAGAAAATACAGGCGTGTAGTATCATTCATCCATTCAAGAAGCATATTTGGACACACATCAGGGCGACTGACAGTTGTTATCCACAATACCCTGTGGTGAGACATTTTGATGATATACATTTTGGTGACCTTTCCAAACTGACACACTTTGCAATAGAACAGATACCATACAAAGGGGAACATAATATGGATACTAAGAAGAAAATAAGCAAAATAAATATTAGATCTTAAAACTAAAAGTCCCAGAGGTTTAAATAGAGAGGAAGAATTGGATGTACATTTAAGGGAAGATTGATTGCCCATGTTTGTATGCATTACATAATCTTTATGATATGCTATGAGTTTCCTTTTTGTTTCTTTTGATTTTAACTTGTACACATGTCTCTTTTATTATTAGAGGAAAGGATGGGGATCCCAACATGCTAAGGTGGAGCTTTCAACTGAGAATCGCCTACCCTTTTCCTTCTGGACACACATGGGTGTTCTACACAACAATTTGCAGATAAGATTTTCATTGTTGTACTTGAATTGGCTCAGAAATAGTTCAGATGCGGGCAACTGAATGGATATATATATATAATTTTATACATAGTGTATTATGTTTGTGTGAAGTTTTGGATGAGGAGATTTGTGCATGGTTTGCCCACTTGGACTGCAATTCTGAATACTTGTAATTATATCAGGCCATTTTGGACATACCACTAGTGCCATTAAAGTAAATATCACACCATTTCTACTGTTAGGTTTCTCCTCTAACTTTTTGGGGCAGCTTATTATGTGTAATAATGAGGCTCTTTCATTTTTCATTTTGTGCGATGGAGTTATACATTTCTTTAAAGTCAACTTGATTTGATATGTATATTAGTTTATTGTGTATAACAGTGTGCCATTACAAGATGCCACCAGTTTGAGATACCATGAACTTTAACATAGACCTTATTTTACTTTTACAATTGATTGGGTGTGGGTTCACGCAATTTTGTCTTATGATCAAGGCTGCTTGATTGTTGAAATGTGTCAGAGTTGTTTGTTCATTACATTGCTTTACACCATAAGATCAAGGTCAGAGTGAGTGTGTGTTTACATCATATCCCAAAAAGTATACATACATATGTGTGTATATATATATATATATATATATATATATCAAGTCTTGCCAAACTCATCCGATAAGAAGAAGGCGCTGACACCATGAATCTGAATCCAAACTCGATTTATTCGATCAGTATCTGCTTAGACGCGTTTCGGCGCCTTGTTCACTATATATATATATATATATATATATATATATATATTCACTCGACAGTCGTTCTCCTTACTTTCCAACAGAACGATATCCAGGCCACAGCTCAGTTCAATAAGTGTTTTTATTCACAAACGCACTCGACGCGTTTCGGGAAACAAGTTCCCTTGTTCACGACTGCTAGCGGCCATCAGAGCTTTTTCGCCAAAAGAAAGGTGTATATATATATATATATATATATATATATATATATATATATATATATATATATATATATATATATATATATATATATATATATATATATATATATATATATATATATATATATATATATATATATATTTATTTTTTTTTCACCAGGTTGACCTTAAGGCGTATGTTGACAGGAAAAAGTCAGGCAGCACGCTCGCATCACTGCTGCCTGAGGCGTCCTGTGCCATAGCACTGAAGTGTGCGGCATGCTCATGAGGGCAACCTTGGGTGTTTGATGTATTTGCGGCCATGCCCAGCCACGAGGATGCCCCAACGCGAGTAAGTGGATCCAGGGCACTTGGTATTCCAGGTGGTGTTGGGAATTCAGGGGCCTGAGCCTCAGGAACATATATTGGCAGCTGGGAGCGGCGCTGCTCAAACCTTTTACCTGATCGGGAACTTTTATTTTCAAAGGCACAGGAGCGGTATCCACTTAGTTAAAAGGAATGCAAGTCCAAAGGCAGCACTTTGAACTATCTTAACCAGCATACCTCAGGCCCACATAGGTGGGACTCTAATTGCCAATAAAGTATTTTCCCATAGCTCATTACCTGTTTCCTTCTTGCCAGTGATGACCAAGGGCTCATGGGAGCCCAAAAACCCTATGGTGACAGGAAAGGTGGAGGAAGCACGCTCTTATCACTGCTGCCTGCGGCGCCATGTGGTGTAACCCTGAAGTGTGCGGCATTCTCATGAGGGCAACCTTGGGTGTTTGATGTATTTGCGGCCATGCCGGGCCGCGAGGATGCCCGGACGCGAGTAAGCGGATCTTGGGCACTTGGTATTCCAGGTGCTGTTGGGACTTCGAGGACCTGAGCCGCAGGAACATATATTGCCAGCAGGGAGCGGCGCTGCTCAAACCTTTTACCTGACCAGGAACTTTATTTTCAAAGACACAGGAGCGGTATCCACTTGGTTAAGAGGAATGCAAATCCAAAGGCTGCACTTTGAACTATCTTCACCGGCATACCTCAGCCCCACATGGGCGGGACTCTAATTGCCAATAAAGTATTTTCCTATAGCCCTTTACCTGTTTCCTTCCTGCCAGTGACCAAGGGCTCATGGAAGCCCGAAACGCGTATGGCGACAGGAAAGGGGGAGGCAGCACGCTCACATCACTGCTGCCTGCTGCGCCGTGTGCTGTTACCCTGAAGTTTGCAGCCTTCTCATGAGGGCAACTGTATGTGTTTGATATATATATATATATATATATATATATATTCACTGAAAAAACCATAGGTTTCAGGCACGTTATAGTTAGGAATTAGCATTTAAAAAACCTTAGAAACTCACTGAAAAAACCATAGGTTTCAGCCACATTATAGTTAGGAATTAGCATTTAAAAAAACCTTAGAAATTCACTGAAAAAAACATAGGTTTCACCCATGTTATAGTTAGCTGGACATTTCTCTCATACAAAACCATTGAAATTCCTCCGTTATAGTTAGTTCAGATAACTATAACTCGCGTGCCCGCAATGCACTGCTGATGACGTCACATATTACATCTCTCATGACATGGTCAGTGACATCACTGATGACATCACTGATGACATCTCAAATGACATCACTGATGTCGTTCACTGGCGCCAAAGTTATTCCAAATAGAATGTTGTGGATTCTAGGTCCTAACTATATATATATATATATATATATATATATATATATATATATATATATATATATATATATATATATATATATATATATATATATATATATATATATATATATACAAGTTAGTGTTATAGTTATATATGGTAAACACAGAATATCAAAACAACTTGAAAATTCACTGAAGAAAACAAAGTTAAAAGTGAGATTACTGTGCGGGGAAAATGGCAGTTACAAAATGCCATTTTACACTGTAAAACACAGATACCCAGGACAACTATTGCGGGGCACTACTAACTGTGACGTACTAAAAACAGACACATACTTTATTAGGTAGTTCTCCAAGGAGGGGATGGGAAGACTACTTAACCCTGTATTAAGCCATATAGGTTCCAATTACAATTATTTCCCTGAAGCACATAATTATATATTGGGATTAGGTGCACAAATCAAATCCAAATTCCAGTAATCAGACAACTTCTTCATTAGATGATCTTCATTTTAATAATACTGTTGTCCCTTTCTAGTCTATCCTGTTCAAGCCAAATCATATTTCGTCAACCGGCTTCATCAGGGCTAGAAATAAGATAGTACAGTATTAATATTATGTATCTTTTCTGCAAAACAAAAAACCTTTACACTTTTTGACCATTCATCCATGTGCATAAAAAGTGCAATTTTACCCATATTAAAGAAATTAATAAGTAGTGCTCATATTACACCATGTATAGAATAGCATACTTTTGATTGCCAAAATCTCACCCATGTGTAAGTCTAACAATAAAATCTTCATGCTTTCTTAACCTTTCAAATCGAGTGTTGTAACACACAAAACACCACAATATTCTCTAAAGAATACATCTGTTGACGACATGACACACAGTAGGCCAGAAAAAAACTTCCTCTGCATTGACCAATTGTGTACCATCCTTACCTTGCAACACAGCCTGATTTAGATGTTGGTGGATTGGGTCTTTCTGGCACTTTTTCGGCAGTCTTCCCAGCGGATTTAGATGTTAGTGAGTCAATATTTGAAAGACCTCTGCAGTCCTACTGACATTGCCAGCAAATCCCAACCACTTTGACAGCAGGATAGACAAAAGAGGCTGTCAGAGGGAGGACCACCAGTTTCTCCACCCCCTCCATCACAATTCGCCTTCCCACTGATCTGACTGTGGCTGTAAAACCTCTACACTTGATTTGTTTGAAAGGAAGGGATATAAAGCAGAAACTCACTTTTTATCACTTGTCCTTTTCCCGTTCTGCCAAGGATCCAGATCTTCCAAGTCCAGCCACTGCTGCTTGATGACGAATAAAACCAACACCTTTGTGGACGCACTAGCTCTACTTTTACCTGTTACCTATTGACGTGTCTGTTACATTTGCAGAGAATTTGTACATTTATACATTTCTCTTACAAGCAATAGTATACCAATAGTACAGCAATGTGTCTGTAACAATGATGTTTAAGAAAATTAAAGCAACACACCTATATTAACACATTGTATGTATACATTTGGTGCAAGCTGCCTTCCAAAAATGGATATTTGCAAAAACAAGTATATGAAATAAAAAATAAAAAAGTCACCATACAGATGTGTGTAAATAACTTTTGTAGATTGTCAAATTAAAGACATATGCAACACACATCATTGGGATAATTGCAATCTAACATGATGTAGAAATGGTACGAGACAACATGTAACCATTACCTTATGACTTGTCTGTCAAATCAATGTCAGACCCAAATCTGAATTTTCAATATATACATCCATGTCACTTTTCTTCTTCTCTACCGCAAGTCCTGTACTTTATCCAATGTCATTTGTCACAATATTGTATAAGGTGTTATGCATGTCTCCTCATTCTGTTCAGTAATCAATGTGAAACAAACACATCTGTAGTAACAAATTCCACTTATTTTTACCATCAATTAATTGGGGCAAGTGGAAATAACTTTGATGAAAACCTCCACCTAAAATCAAATGACCATTATATACAATATTAACTAGTGTATGCACTTAACAAAGTAGACATTATATAAATATGTTATATTACCTGCCATCATGGTAAAGACAAATAAGTACTGCGCATTTTAGTAAGAAGCATTGCTAAGAAGGAAGCTATTGCAAAGGAAAATACATTTCAGGACTAATTTAGTAAAATAAAAAAATAAATGTATTCCAACAAATTTGATAACTCTCTCAAAAACGCAAAAAGGCAAACTGGCAGTCCAGAATTCATATAAAAAATCTTGTGCACTGGTGTGTGGCGTCACAAAGCTAGCCTCCTAAATCACTGCCAAAGGGATCTTCCTCAGGAAGACCATCTGGTGGGCAGAACAGGCACCTCCAAGATCTTACATGGGAAGGGGGTTGGGTTTGGGAGAAGTGCTCTTAGGTTTGTGGGTGGGTTTGGGAAGGGTGTCCCTGGGTTTGGGAGGGTGGGCTTGATGTTTGGGAGGATTACTTTTGATTTCAGTAGTTGTGGCTTCTGTATTGGGAGTGGTGTGTTTAGATGTGGAAGGGTTGGGTTGGAGTGTGGAAGGGGTAGATTTGAATTTGGGAGCAGTGATTTGGGCTTTGAAATGGGTTAAGAAAAGGGCAAACAATAAACTCTCATGGGGAAAATAGGTAGGATGTTCAGAAGGGAGTTTGATTTGATTTGGGATTAATATAGCACATAGCTCCCCTAAGACTTCCCTGTGCTGAAGATGAGAGCTGTGGTAAGAGACAGACCCCATTAGTGGTTTAAAGTAAATAGCCAGGTCTTCAGTTTTTTTTCTGAACGCCAGTACATTTTGCAGCCCTCTTAGAATCAGAGTTAACTCATTCCACAGGTTAGGAATCAGGTGTGAAAAGGGTCTGACTCACTATCTAGATTTTTTTATTCTGGTGCTACGGAGAAGATGTGAATGGGAGGACCTTAGTAGACTGGTAAGGGCATGTGCAGAAATCAGATATCTGAGTTTTTCCGGGCCTTTATTATTTACTGCCCTCTGATCGATGGAAAGTGATTTGAACTTTACTCTTACAGTGATTGGCAGCCAGTGTAGTTGTTTCAGGGATTCTGTTGCTGAATTGTGTCTATGGAGTTTGATCAGGAGCCCAGCCGCCACATTCTGCAAGCCTCTTAATCACATACTTAGGAGAGCCCAAGTTGAGAGAGTTCCCACAGTCCAGACGGGAGACTATCAAAGACTGCAGGACGGTTTTCCTAAGCTGCTCCCTGATAAGGTCCAGTATCTTTCTGAGCATTCTCAGAATTCCGAAGCAGATGCCACACAATTTGCTTGCCTGTTGGTTCATTAGGAGGGAGGTATCCAGCCAGATGCCTACATTTTTTACCACCGGTTTAGGAACCAGTGGATCTCCCATACAGAATGGCCAGTTATTCAGTTGCTTGGGCATGGCCCTGTTGCCTAGAATCATGATTTCTTTCTTTTCGCCGTTCAGTTTTAGATAACATTTTGACATCCAGTGGGCCATTTTGTTTAGGCAGGGAACCAATTAAATGTTACCTTGGTTGTGATCTTGGGACAGTGAAATGATCAGCTGGGTGCTGTCTTATGTATATATTGAATAAAGTGGGGATAAGGGAGGAGCCCTGTGGCCCTCCAAATTGTATTGGCAGGCTATCTGAGAGAAAGTCCTAGTCCATCACATGGATAGATCGGTCATCCACAAGGGAGCTTAGCCACTCCATTGCTTTGTCCTAGTTACCTATTTCCCTCAATCCTTTTTTTTAGTATGGCGTAAGAGACGGTATCAAAAGCTGCACTATGATCGAGCAGTATGATGGGGATCAATCAATTAATCAGAATACTTGTAAAGCGCGCTACTTACCCGTGAGGGTCTCAAGGCGCTAGGGATGGGGGGTGCCGCTACTGCTCGAAGAGCCAGGTCTTGAGGAGTCTTCTGAAGGAGAGTGGGTCTTGGGTCTGCCGTAGGTGGGTAGGGAGGGTGTGCCCGGTCTTGGCGGCGAGGTAGGAGAAGGATCTGCCACCAGAGGTCATTCGTTGGATGCCGGAGACAGCGGCAAGGGCGAGGCTGGCAGAGCGGAGCTGGCGGGTGGGGGTGTAGAAGCTGAGTCTGTTGTTCAGGTAGGCTGGTCCGGCATTGTGGAGTGCTTTGTGTGCATGGGTGAGGAGCTTGAAGGTGATCCTCTTGTCGAAGGTGGGCCAGTGTAGGGCTCTCAGGTGGGGAGTGATGTGGCTGTGGCGGGGGGTTGACGATCAGTCGGGGAGGCGTTTTGGATGCGTTGTAGTCGTCGTAGGTGTTTGGCTAAGATTCCTGTGTAGAGTGCGTTGCCGTAGTCCAGTCTGCTGCTGACGAGGGCCTGTGTCACCAATCTTCTTGTTTCGGTTGGGATCCACTTGTAGATCCTGCGAAGCATGAGGAGGGTGTTGTAGCAGGAGGAGATGGCTTTGACCTGTTTAGACATGGAGAGGGAGGACTCGAGGATGAATCCTAGGTTGTGTGCATTGTCAGTGGGTGTTGGTGCAGTCCCAAGTGTGGTTGGCCACCAGGAGTTTTCCCAGGCTGAAGAGGTGGGTCCAAGGATGAGTACCTCCGTCTTGTCCAAGTTTAGCTTCAGACGGCTGTTCCTTATCCAGTCAGCGATGGCCTTCATTCCCTAGTTAAGGTTGGTTTTGGCGGTGTGCGGGTCCTTGGTGAGGGAAAGGCTGAGCTGGGTGTTGACGGTGTATGAGATGATGTTGAGGTCGTGTTGGCGGGCCACTTGTGCGAGAATGGCCATGTAGACTTTGAACAGCGTTGGGCTAAGTGATGAGCCTTGGGGGACGCCGCAGATGATGTCGGTGGCTTCGGTTGGGAAGGGCAAGAGGTGGACACTCTGGGTTCTGCAGGAGAGGAAGGACGTGGTCCAGTCATGGGCCTTCTCTTGGATTCCAGCATCTAGGAGGCGTGTCTTTAGAGTGCGATGGAAGACCGTGTCGAAGGTGGCTGACAGGTCCAGGAGGATGAGGGGTATCACCCTCCATTGTCTAGTATTGCTTTAAGTTCTTCGATGACTACCTGGAGCGCTGCTTCTGTGCTATGAAGGGCGCGGAAATCCATCTGGGTGGAGTGGAGTAGCTTGTTCTCCTCCAGATAGTTGACTAAAGTCTGATTTACGTGCCTTTCCAGGAGCTTGCCAAGAAGAGGTAGAAGAAATATGGGTCATAGGTTGCCAAGTATGTCAGGATCCAGATGTTTTTTTTTTTTTTTAATTGGTTTTATTATGGCATGTTTTCAGGGTATGGGCACCGAACCTGACTAGAGTGACTTATTAAGAATCTTCACTAGAGGGGGAAGTATAGCCTCACTCACCTTGAGAATAGAATGCAGAGGTGCAAAATCTATCAGGGAGCATGATTTGATGGACTTGAGTAGCTTGAGTGTAGCTTTTTCCTGAAGCCCAGGGAATTGTGTTAGACTAGGAGCAGAAGCTGTGACACGGGGCACATGAGGCTCTTCTTGAGCAGGCTGAATAGCGTTCTGAAATAGACCATAAATGTCCGTCAATTTCTTGTGAAAGAAAGAAGCTATTTGGTTGCATCTTTCTATCGTGGCCTTTGGAGAACCGTTAGTTTCTTGGGGAGTAGTCACAATTTTGACGACTCTGAAGAGTTCCTTTGGGGAGTTGAGTGCCTCGTAGATTTTCTTCTCGTAGAATTTAGCTTGTGTCAATTTTAGGGGGAAATGCAGCAAAGGTTTTTGCATGCGCAAACGATGCGATTAGCAAAACTCCGCTGTTTGCGATTGCAAAATGGCCTTTTGCGATGCATGAAAATGTTGGGGATGCACAATTTAGGTAGTTGTCATTTCTTGCTATTTCCTAAATTGTGATTGATTTAAGGAACAGCAATTTATGATTCCTTAAATGCAATGCAAGAAGCACTTTGAAATAGTGATTTCGCTATTCGGTGCTGCATATTACAGAGAAATTAAACTGGTCGGTAATTTGCAAAAACTTAGAAAATTGCACAAAAGTGCATTTTTCAAAGTTTCAGGTTACACTCACACATGCCCTTGGGGCATTTGCGAACGCAACATCGGTGCACACCACAATTTCAGGGATGCAACAGGGTGTCCTTTTGACACCCTTGCACCCTTGAAATTGCGTGCGCAATTTGCGAGTACCAATTGGTAGTTCTTTATGATGGAATCTGATAGAGGTTTTGTACTTGATTTATTTTTCAGGGTTGAACTCCTTTCTCCAACCCTTTCTAATCTCTAGCAGTGCTTCTTCAGTGATCGCAAATGTTTATTGAACCATGGGGCTTTTCTGGTCTGATGTTTTTGCTTGGGCATTTTTTTCAGTGGGGCACACATCTCCAGTGACTGGCTGATCCAGTTTTCCCATTGCTGAAGTCCTGCTCTGGACTCCCTTCCAGGTTGGGCAATGTGTTCCTCAGGACTTTTGACTAAAAATCTGAATTGATCTTTGACCAACTCCTAGTTATAATAGACTCAGCCTTGTCCCTGGTCCGTTTAGCAGGTTTGGCTACCCCAAACCAAATAAGACAGTGGTTGGACCAGGTAACTGGGATGACATCTGATACCGTGACCTGGGGGTCATTTGAGAATATAAGGTCCAATGTGTGTCCTTTTTCATGGGTGGGTGTGGAGACCAGTTGGGTAAACTGAAGAGCCTCCAGATCATCCTGTAATGTTTTGGTTGAGGGGGCGTCCAGTACTTCAAAGTGAAAATTAAAGTTGCCTAACAAGGTTATAAAGTTTTTCACTAAGGACAGGCTAGCTAAAGTATCAGGCACTGCCTCTAAGAAGGTGGAGCAGGGGCCTGGCGGTCTATAGACAAGGATACTGGAGTAAGTGCAGGAGGACGGGAGAGTTATGTGGAACTGCACACTTTCACATTCTGGAAGAGAGAGTGGCGCCATGGTGCAATTGAAGGCAGCTTTTAAAATAATTTCAATTCCACCCCAGGATTTATTTTCTTGGTCTAATCTGTGAATACGGTATCCTGGAGGGAGTGCCAGATTAATGTCTGGCCCAGAATTACTCTTGAGCCATGTTTTAGTGATAAATAGTATATTGAGGGAATCCTCTTCTAACAGATTCTTCATGTCTATGGAATGACTAGGGATTGACCGGGCGTTAATCAATCCAAGATGCCAAACAGAGTCTTGGGATTGGGGACCTCGTGGTGCTTGTCATTGAGGGTGGGTATCTTAAATCCACATAGCTGACAATCTCCTCTTGACCTAGGCAAGTTGGTAGGGTCCATCCGCAGTTCACACGGAGGGAGATTTGAAGGCCTAAGCGCTAGGACTTGCTCCCTACTGTATTTCTGCTGACCTGCGGGTAAAGGAGCAGAGTCCCTGGCCCCTGGTTCCGTTCGGGCGTAGACGCGCACAGACTGGCTTGCCTTAGGCTTAGCTTCGGTGCACCAGCGGCGTGCCCGTTGCACGTGTCCGGCTCAGCATCTGAGTAATATTGCTGGCCGGAAGCAGAAATTGTCATGGAGAAGGAGGGGGGAGGGGCTGTGTCTCTCCTTGCAATCGGAAATGCCGTGGTGGGCCAGAGACACAGCTTGAGAGTGAGAATGTGGCAGTGGCAATGAAAGTCAACACGCCCCCAGCACACCCCCTCTGTAAGGGAAATGAAGTAATATAGATTGGCCCTCAACCTAATGCTACGGTCTCTGATCCTGCATAGCCTAGGCAAAGAGCTGCATGGATTAGGTACGATTTAAACAACAAATTAAAAGTCTGTCAGCATTAAAAACAAAATAGCAGCATAGAACGGAACAGTTTTAAAAAATGCAGGCTAAGCGTGGGCTATACCTCGCACTCATCGGCACTATCGTCTGCGTGTCCGGCTCAGCATCTGAGTTATGGTGCTGGCTGGAAGTGGAAATTGTCATGGAAAAGGAAGGGGGAGGGGCTATGTCTCTCTGTGCAATCAGCAATGCCGTGGCGGACCAGAGACACAGCGTGAGAGCGAGAATGCTGTGTGGATGTGCTGCGTTTGACTGTTTGAATGGGTACCTGACATATCACCGTTTATACCTTTCAGGTATGCTACCATTTGTTGCATTTGGCAGCCAATGCCCTGGATCCCATTCAGTAGTGCAGTCTGGCCTATAGAGATGTACTGGAGGAGGCCAACAGCCTTCTCACTCCGTGCAGCTGGGGGGAGGGGAACAGGGACAGGGGCCCGGGTGAGGTGCCTGAAGCAGAGGAAATGCCACGTCTTTTAGGGGGCGAATTTGGCCCACTGGGGGGGAGCAAGGATAGTGGGGATGGTATTCTGGGTGGCAGACATGAATGCATTTGGTAGACTTCCTGTCAGGTCCCCCAGCACTTGGGCAATTTCAAGGTGAATCATCTGAAATGGTGTTACATATCTGATCACTTCTATTATTTTTCATTTAGGAGACTCGGCTTATCCTAACTAGCCATGGCTGTTGGCACAGTGAGGAAACCAGCAACAAAAGGGTAGAAAGAACACAGTTGATAGTGGAGTAGGCTTTCCGGCTCCTGAAGTCAAGATTTTGCTGTCTGGACAAGACTTGTAGAGCCGTCCTCTCATCACCTGATAAGGTGTGCCAAATCACCATGGCCTGCTGCAAGTTGCACAACATAGCCCTGCAGAAGAACAGCTCTAGAATTGCAGAAGAAGGAGACTACGAAGAGCCCCTGGGTGAGGATTCTGATATGCCAAATGAAGATGAGTGGTGAGGAGGAAGGAGTTGACTTACGCCATTTAAGGTTCAGTTTGCTTTATTAAGGGGTAAATTAGCTCGCAAGAGATGAGGTTTGATGCTTTTATTTTTTTGAAATGCAAAAATGTGGTGTTCTAAGGAGAGGTTGCAAGCATTTAGCACATTCCAATGGTGTAATATTTTTTCTTCACCTAGTTGGAGATAGGTGAAAAGGTAGTGATGCATACCAACTTCTCTGTGTTGTGCTTCTCCGTTGAGGTTAAAAGTGCTTCCCTTGGGCAACATCACACTCTTTTTGTGGATTTTCTGACTAGTTTACATGGGTGTCCTCTTGATAGTAGTTTGCGTGATCATATTTCTGCCTTGCTAAAGAAATCTCTCTTGAGGGAACAATTTCTTTACCCCAAGGGGTGTTGTTTAGTTCTAGGGTACTGGATAAAAGTAAATCACTCGCAGGCGTGGAGCTTTGGTATTGAGAAATGAATATTAATTATTTTTTTTTATTATTTTTTTTTAAAAACCTTTATTTATCAAATGCACAATACACAGCGTCTGCCTACAACCCCACCGGGCCGGCCGCTATGACATATATTGAAAGAATAAAGAAAGACATTACGCAATATAGGCGGCCACTGAGTGTCCGTTATGAAGTGGTGCACAATACAATAACCAAAGGATAATGAAGGTTTAATTTTATAATTTTGTCGAAGTAAAAACAACAAAAACAAACACATGGCATTATACTGGCAAGGTTCACAGGAGGGGGGGGGAGGGAAGGAGTATATATACACAGGAGCGAGTCGGACGTGGGGGGGTGATCATGGAGGGAGTATAGGATATGAGTCATACAGGAAATAAAGGGGGAACGCCAATCATGGGGAGGAGGGGATAGTATCGTCATAATCAAGTGGAGGAGAGCAGATATCACCACAGTATGCGTTCCATTGCGCCCAAACCCTGGACCACTTTTTAGGACGACCCCGTGCCTCGTACACCGTCTTCTCTCGAAACATGCACCAGTCCATGTTGTCTTTCCAGGCACTGAGCCTTGGTGGTCTGGTGGAGCCCCAGAGCTGAGCTATGTCCCTCTTGGCAACCATGTTGCCCAGAGTGACCCAGAATGTCTGGGCAGCCGTACAATCCGTAGGCTCCCACACATTGAGTAGGCAACGCCGTGCCTCAGGAAGGAGGGGGACTCCAGTAACACGTCCCATCACATCATGCACCCTGGACCAGAAGGCCGAGACAACCGGGCATTCCTACAAGACATGAAGAAAAGTACCATCCATACCACAACCATGTCTACACAGTCCATCCGTCGCAAGCCCCATTCGCACCAGACGCACACCAGTCACATACACACGGTGGAGGATCTTTAGTTGGACAAAACGAAGCCGGGCCGGAATAGCCACCTCTTTAGGGGAAGAAACAGCCGACTGCCAATCCTCATCGTCTAATTCGAGCCCATCTGCCGTCCAGGAGGTACGAAGCTTCCCCAGCAGGTCAGCCCTGTTGTTAATGAGTTTCTTATATATTAACGAAATCGTGCTGTCAGGGACGTGGCCATCAAGGATACGATCCTCCAGTGGGGATGACTGGGGAATATCAGTCCCAGGGGGAAAGGCTGAGGATAAGGCATGCCGAACCTGCATATACCGAAAATACTCCTTATCATCAAGCTGATATTCCAGTTTCAGGGCTTCGAAAGACTTCACAGTGCCCCTGGCCCAAAGATCCTTCACCTTACTAATCCCAATCATATCCCACCTGTCAAACCCTTTCGTCCGCCAAAGGCTGCCCAGTCGATCAGAGTCATACAGTGGAGTCATACGCGTCAATTTGCCACTCCAGCCAGTAGCCACAGTTGCATCCTTCCAGGCACGCACCGCACACTTCGTAGGACCAGTAAGGAGACGGATTGGTGTCTTCGAGTACAAAGCCCTATTGAAGTTGCCACCGGGCAGTAGGAATTTGTCCAGGGCAAAAGCAGGAGCGGGTTCCGATGAATATGTTACGTGGTTAATTGCGCTTAATTGCGAGGCCCAGTAATATCGCTTAATATCTGGTAAGGCGATACCGCCGTCGTACCAGGGGAGTGTGAGTTTAGACAATGCGATACGGGTGCGTCCGTCCCAAATCAATTGCCGCTGTAGGCTTTTGATCTCACGGAAGTAGCGAGCGGGGACCGGGTCGAAGAAATTCTGCAACGCATAGAGAAATCTAGGGAGCGACATCATTTTAAAAAGTGCCGCTCGCCCCAGCGGGGACAAGGGCAATTCACGCCACCGCCTCACATCTTGCTTGAGGCGACGGAGGGGAGCATAAAGATTCCGATCATATCACACCGCGGAAACCGTGGAGACATAGATCCCCAAATATTTGAAGCCATCGTCTGCCACCTGAATTGGAAACCTACGGGGCAGCGGCGGCAACACCCCCGCTATGACATAAACGCAGGACTTGGTCCAATTGATAACCAATCCGGAGTTCTTACCGTAGGATGTGAGAACGTCAAAGAGCACGTTCAAGGACTTTTGGGGGGAAGTGAAATAAAGGAGGATGAGTGAGACGCGATCTTCCAAATCCGGCGCCCACCGGATCCCTTTAATCGAGGGTTCCCACCGGAGCCATACCGCAAGGGGCTCGAGCGCCAGCGCAAACAGAAGTGGGGAAAGTGGACATCCCTGACGGGTGCCGCGTTCCAACGGAAATGGGTCAGAGCTTCTGCCATTCACCACAACTTGAGCCAGTGGTTGCTCATACAGGAACCTCACCCACGCGATGAAGTTAGGGCCAAAGCCAAATTTGGAAAGGGCCGCCCACAGATAAGGCCATTCAATGGTGTCGAAAGCCATTGTAGCGTCCAGGGAGGCCACCACCGCTGGCTCAGCGAGAGTTACAGCTCTCGCGAGAACACCATGGAGTCTACGCAGGTTAAGGGCCGTGTTCCGATGGGGTATGAAGCCGGATTGGTCAGGATGAATCAGGTCACAGATCACCGTCAACAACCGATTGGCCAGGACCTTGGCAAGGATTTTGGGTTCCGCGTTCAGCAAGGAAATGGGGCGGTAGGAGGTACAGCGATCGCGAGGCTTGCCATCCTTATAAAAGACCACTATGGTGGCCAGGCGCTGTTCAAGCGGAAGGACTCCAGCCTCAAATGCGTCCAGAAACATGGTCCGCAGATGGGCGGCCATCTTGTCTGGACGAAGTTTGTAGAGCTCGATAGGCAAACCATTAGGCCCCATCGCCTTACCCGAGCGCAAGGATCTGATGGCGAGGGCAATGTCGTCCACCGTAAAGGGAGCCTCCAAAGCCAGTCCCTCCTCCTCCAAGACACAAGGAAGAGCAATATTACGCAGCAGTAAACGGGAGTCGGCCTCATCTCAATCGCTCACTGGGGTATAAACCTTTCGAAAATGGTCCACGAAACAGTCAACAATCTCACCGGGGTCAGACACACATTCACCAGACTCACGGGTAATGACGGGCACCACATGATTCATTCTTTCAGCCTTATCCAGCCACGCAAGGAGTTTGCTTGCCTTGTCGCCCACATCATACAAACGGCCCAGCTGATTTGCAAGCATCAACTTAGCAGCATCAGTCACACAAGCTTTGTAATCCGCCTGCTTCAAATTCAGAGTGTGTAGAAGCGCAGGCGTGTCATCCCCACCCAGCTCACTTTCAAGTTCAGTAATTTCGGTCTCAAGGGCCAGCACGGCCTCCCTCCTAGTTTTCCGTTCAGCTGCAATAAGAGACAGTGCGGATCCCCGTATGACCGTTTTAAAGGCCTCCCAGAGAACCGTAGGGGAGGTTACCGAGCCCACATTCTCATCGAAATAACAATCAATAGCCTTCACCAAATCTGAGCGGAGCCGGGGGTTCCGAAAGTGCCAGGGCGGGACAGGGGGAACTCTGTTACCAGGAAGACCACCCACAGAGACCTCAATCAGCAGAGGGGAATGGTCTGAAATACCCCGGGGGAGATGACGAACTTCCCGCACCAAGGATAGGGTAGAGGTCAGCATGAAAAAGTAGTCTATCCTCGAGAGGCTGCCATGTGCACCAGAGTGGAAAGTATACTGCGTCTGAGTGGGGTGCAGCGAACGCCAAACATCCACCAGGCCAAAAGTTTCGGCCATGTCAGTGAGCCACATCTGGGACTGCGGCAGAACTCTAGAGGGCAGTCGATCACAATCACCAGACATCACAGAGTTAAAATCCCGACCCATGATCAGTAGACCATCGGGGAGACCAAGAAGAGTCTTGCCAAGATCAGCATATGTGGTTGCCTGCAGCCCCGGGGGAATATACACAGCCAGTATCACAATTAGCTTCCCTTCCCATCTCCCCGAGACAGCAGCATAGCGTCCCCGATCATCTAGGGTGACATCATCAATCTCAAGGGCCAAAGAGGATTTAACCATTATACCCACTCCCCGGGAGCCAGACGTGAAACCAGCGTGGGCGACCAACCGGTAGCCCCGACGGTAAAGAGCTTTACAGGCATTACCAATCAAATGGGTTTCTTGAAGTAACACAACATCAGGGGCATGACACCTTATATATTGTAACACAATGCCACGTTTAATTCTGTCACCCAAACCATTGACATTCCAAGAAAGAACCTTCATCTCACCCCCCCATCCCAAGAAGATCGAACCAACCCAACCCCCTCCCGGAACCACAGGTCAAGGATGTACGCAATCAGTAATGTACCATGTAAAAGGAAGAACAAGAAACACACAACACAACCAAGTCCCCATCAACCACCCCCCAACCAAGAACCCGTTACAACGCCCCCCACCCTGTACCCCTGCTGACTAAAGAGCCACCCCGAACTGCAGTGTGCCTGTCGCCCCATCTGATCTACACAAAGAAACCCCGAGGAGGAAGGGAGTAACCACCCCAACCCCTCCCCACCACGAGCATAATCATAAAGCATACGATATAAGTTACTCTGTAGAGTTCACAGTCCAAAGCCGGACCTCAGGGGCCCCAAGTCAATCCTGGGTTCTTGCACCACCGTCCGCGCCTCCGGGGCCTCCACTCTCGGTGTCATCTTTTGGCAGTTAGTCCAACCAGTCACTGGCACTATCTGGTTGATCGAAGAAGTAGGCACGTTCCCTGTATTCAATCCGCAGGCGAGCAGGAAATAACATAGCATATTTTAGTCCCAAATCCCTCAAGCAACGCTTTATTCCAAGGAACCCAGAACGTTGCCGTTGCACTTGAGGAGTGAAGTCAGGATAGATCGAGACAGTGTTATTATCGAGCTTCAACGGGCCGTGTTTGCGGGCGGCCTGAAGGATGGCGTCTCTGTCCCGAAAGTGAAACAGCCTAGCAATGATAGGCCTCGGGGGGCCCCCCGGCTTTACCTGTCCACCCGGGAAGCGATAGGCACGCTCGACCGCAAAAAACTTGCTGAGGCCTGCGGGAGCGAATTTAGCGACAATTAGCTCCTCAACTAGTAGATCGATCGAGGCAGCACCATTATCCTCCGGCACTCCGACTAGGCGAATGTTGTTCCGCCGGGTCCTATTATCGTAGTCCTCCATGCGTTTGAACAACAGGTCTTGCGAGGAACGTAAATTCCCAATCTCCGACTGCGCTTCCGCCATGTCCGTCACCAAACTCGATGCCTTCAGGTCCAATGCCTTGACCCTCTCGTTTGTCTTGGCCAGGTCGGCACGAATAAGAGTAACATCAACCGCCACCGTGTCAATCTTCGACACGATGGCCTCATACTGTTGACTCATATCGGCCTTGAGTCCCGCAATGGCGGCCAGTAGGTCCTGAAGGGACACTTCCGAGGAAGTCGCCATGTCCGTCTTTGGGTCTTCCAAGCCACGGCTGGCAACACTGGGGGAACCTCTCGGTTGCGTATAGCGTTCGATCATGTTGGACTGGACCGACCCCCCACGAGTATTGGTCTTCCTGCGCTTCTCCATCTCGGGTTTCGTCGCCATGTTGAATTCAGCACCTCATGGGGACAACCCGGGTGCAGATGAATGTCGACGAGTCTCGACCCCAAAAGTCTGGTTTTGCAAGAAATTGTCGCGGGCCACCTAGCCGGCACCGCGAGAAAGAGTGTTGCCAGTGAAAGCAGCAGACCAGGATGAAGTAGCAAGTCACAGGGAGTCAGGACACAAGAGGAATAGAAACCGAAAGTGAAAGTGGCACACCATCGGTGCAGCGAATGCCAGGCAGCCGTTGTTGTTGCATTACTGCTCGGCCATCCAAGGCAACAGAGACCCCGGTCCAATCCGGGGTTAGGCCAGGAAGTTAAAGACGATGTAAAAATGGTCCCCGAAGTCCGATCTCGGCCCAAAAAAGATCGACAGTATCAGTAAGAGTAGCACTTCAAAATCCCGTCGAAGTGACCAGGATAGCTGAAGGATAAATCAAGAAGGGCGGCGCGGGTCTCAGGAGCTCTCTGCTCACGCGACCATCTTGGATGCCCGCGTAGCTCCTCCCCCAATTTTTGTTTTGTTGAGTAAGTCTTCTTTCCTGTCCCTCCCAGTGATTTTGGACATTTTGTGTGGAATTCTTTGGTAGGGTCAACACTTAGGCCCACATGCATCAATCTCGGCTTTTGCGACTTCTAAATTGCGATAAAAAGCGAATCGCAATTTAGAATTCGCAAAAGCCTATGCATGATTATTTTTTAAATTTTTATGCAATTCGGTAGAAATCGCAATTCCCATTCATTCCTATGGGCCAAAAGGCCCATAGGAATGAATGGGAATTGCGAATTCGCAATTTCAAAATCGCAAATCCTGATTGCATTTCAAGGGTGGTGAGGGGGGTTCAAATGAACCCCCCCTGCACCCCTGAAATGTATTTTTCGCATCATGTTGCGCACACACATGTCCTAAGGACATGTGTGTCCGTAACATGAATGCTTTTAAAATGCGTTAAAAGTGTTAATTACACTTTTTGCAAATTTACCGAGTAGTTCAACTACTCGGTAAATTTGTCCCTCTAATTGCGAATTCGCAATTTCAAAAGTATTCATGCATTGCTTTTAGGAAATCGCAAATTTGCGATTTCCTAAAAGCAATCGCATTTTTGAAAATCGCAAAAATGTTGCGATTTCAAAAAATGCTTGATGCATTCCAAAAAGCATTTTTGGAATCGCAAACGGACGATTTTAAGGAATTGCACCGTTTGCGACTCCAAAAATGCTTGATGCATGTGGGCCTTAGTTTCAAGTAGTGCTCACCATTAGAAATTAGTCTTTTTATCTCAGCCTTATATTGGTCTATATTTTGTATCACTATCCCTCCCCTTTTATCTGTGGGTTCAATGATGAGGAAATTGTTCTGTTTCAGATTTGTGATGTCATCAGTGATTTCTCTGATCATGTCATCAGTGATGTAATATGTGAGGTCATAAGCGGAGTATTCCGGGGGAGCAAGTTATAGTTAATTCAGGTAACTATAACTGCTGAATTTCTATGCTTTTGTACAAGTGAAATCCAAGACTAACTATAAAATCCCAGCAACCTTTTATTTTTTTCTATGAATTTCAAAGTTTTTTTCTTCTGTTTCCTAACGGTAACATCCCTGTAACCTTTGTTTTTTTTCAGTGAATATCTAAAATTCGTAATGTTTCTACATTTTTTTTAAATTCTATTTCCTAACTACTGAAGAAAGGGTTCGGGCCTCCAATAAGCTCCCAGCAAGCCTGCTGTATGTGAGTTAATGAGGGTAACAGGAGGGTTTCTTGGCCCCCAAGGACCCTCAACCTCCAATGAGATTTCATTGGGCAACCAGTAGTGCACCAGGAGGGGCATTTGCAGAGTGGTGGCAAAAGGGAGCTGGGCCTGTGATGAGCTCTCAGCAATCCCACTGTGTAGGACTTACTAGATGTAACAGGAGGGAGTCTTGTCTCCCAAAGTCTGTCAACATCAAAGAGGACTTTAGCCGCCAACCAGTAGTGCACCCGGAGGTGCATATACAGAGTGGTGGAGAAGGGGGGGGTGAGCCTTAGATGAGCTCTCAGCAACCCCTTTGTTGTGCATATTCTGAAAAAGTTGTTTCTTTTATGTATTTATGTTTTGTCACCTGTAACACTCAGTCACCAGTCACGACCTAGACACTTTGTTTATTGTCAGCCCATGTGTTCTATGTATATTGGACAGCATATCTGATTCATTGCAGAAACAAAACGTTTGAAAAGATTGAATACTAAAGACATATTTTTTCCTTTTGGTAGTTATAGTTCGGCAAATGTTTCCATAGGCAAAATTATTTTTACATGCCTATATCTTTGGCCTCGTTTGAAGAATACTTGCAATTTTTTTTTTAAATGTGGAGATGATTCTAATTGTGCATTACATGTTTTGGGGAAATTCTTCAAGCAGGGGTCGAGAAAAAGGGGGGGGTCTAAAAAAGTGCGTTTCCCATGTTAATTTCAATAGGAGCTTTAGACAGCTCTAACTGCTAGACATAATTACACCAAATTTGGCACAAAGCTAGCTTTTGGTATGCTGATTACACTTTTTGTTATTTGGTGTGAATCTGTTCAGTGGTTCTTGAGATATTTAAGGAAAACCAAAAAAGGATATCTGCGAGCTCTGATTGGCTGCCAACACTTCAACCAGGAAGTGTTGACAGCCATTTTGCGAATCAGCTTCAGCTGAGCACCACAAATAAGTGAAAAAACAGGAAAGGGGGCAGCGCTAAAATAATACCCTGGTGCCCAAGCCTTGGTCGTGGCGTCCCAGAGGCAGCCCAGCATGACAAAAAATTGTTTTTAAAAAAAGGTGTTGCTACAAATGTACAAATTTGTGGTAAAAATAAAAAAGACAAGTGCAGGCTCCTTCACTTGTTTAGAATTAAAGCCCCCGGTTGTGCCAGGTCCTGGGGCCATGAGCTGTAAATTTAAAAATGGTTTACGTAGAAAGGGGGTGGAGCACGCACGTTTTAAAAGTGGGTCGAAGAACGGGGCTAGATACGTGTGAATTCGTTGGCTGCTGGAAGTGTACGCCGAGCGGCTTGAAGATAATGGAGTAAGCAGGTATGCACTAAGAAGAGTTATTTAAAATGCAGGAGCACGAGCTTACAGAAAGGTTAAGTAATGAAGCCCATAGGGGAATGAGAATGTTGTCACACTGGTTGGGAGTGAGAGGTGAAAGGTGGGAGAAGGGAAGAGTAAGGAAGGTCTGAACACGCACGTGTTGAGAGTAGAATATAAATCATGCATTTAAAAAGGAACCGAGAATGTGATCTAGCAGAGAGCGCACTGAGTGTAAAGAGGGTGGTATTATGAAATTAAGGACAGGAGGGTTGCAATATGGTTTCGTTTTTGGTTGGTGGGGGTAGATTGTGATATTTGAGCACTTTAATAGATTTTTGTAAATAATTTGAATGTAAAAGTGAACTACAATAGGTTAAAATTTAGTATAATGTTATAAACAGCATATCTTGGTACTGATGTTTTTTCCTGAATTGGTTGATTTGCAGTGACCCCCGACGAAGGGCTGGTGGCACAGCCCGAAATGCATTGGGTTTATAATAAAGAAATGCTGCTCCGAACTATTGGTTGTATTTGGATCATATTTTTGAAGAAGTCCGGATGGGCACACTTAAATACGAGAAGTTTCCAAAATACATTGTGTCACGTATGTGGATATGCAAAAGAAAAAGAATACTTTGAAAAACCGCGGATTAATTCAGAAAATTTTGAGCAAAGTTAAAGGATGATTAATTGGTTGGATCTTGTATCCAGTTCATGCAGTGCGTCTGGGAGTGGAGCGTGGAATCTGCGCTCCCCACTTCATGTACTTAACTCAGTGCATTCAGGGCGAGGCACTACCTGGTTCTGCACGCAACAAACATAGGAGGTCGTTTATATTGGATTAACTTTGTAAAACTCGGAGTGCATACCACCTCATTCATGCTATGTATATTGGACAGCATATCTGATTCATTGCAGAAACAAAACATTTGAAAAGATTGAATACTAAAGACATATTTTTTCCTTTTGGTAGTTATAGTTCGGCAAATGTTTCCATAGGCAAAATTATTTTTACATGCCTATATCTTTGGCCTCGTTTGAAGAATACTTGCAATTTTTTTTTTTAATGTGGAGATGATTCTAATTGTGCATTACATGTTTTGGGGAAATTCTTCAAGCAGGGGTCGAGAAAAAGGGGGGGGTCTAAAAAAGTGTGTTTCCCATGTTAATTTCAATAGGAGCTTTAGACAGCTCTAACTGCTAGACATAATTACACCACATTTGGCACAAAGCTAGCTTTTGGTATGCTGATTACACTTTTTGTTATTTGGTGTGAATCTGTTCAGTGGTTCTTGAGATATTTAAGGAAAACCAAAAAAGGATATCTGCGAGCTCTGATTGGCTGCCAACACTTCACCCAGGAAGTGTTGGCAGCCATTTTGCGAATCAGCTTCAGCTGAGCACCACAAATAAGTGAAAAAACAGGAAAGGGGGCAGCGCTAAAATAATACCCTGGTGCCCAAGCCTTGGTCGTGGTGTCCCAGAGGCAGCCCAGCATGACAAAAAATTGTTTTAAAAAAAAGGTGTTGCTACAAATGTACAAATTTGTGGTAAAAATAAAAAAGACAAGTGCAGGCTCCTTCACTTGTTTAGAATTAAAGCCCCCGGTTGTGCCAGGTCCTGGGGCCATGAGCTGTAAATTTAAAAACGGAGGGGGGAGCATGGGCCCCCCTCCAAGGGCGTAAAAATGCCCCAGGGACTACCACCTCCCCGGGGCTACTTTTAAAAATAGGTGGGTGCGTGCAGACTACCCGGGTCCAGGGGACCAGCACCACCCAAGGGTTATGAAATAAAAAGGATTTGGGGGGCGCACGGTCCAACCAGGGCCCAGGGAGAGCCACCTCCCTGGGGCTTATGTGAATATGTTGTGGTAGGGTCTCAGGGACCCCGCGCCGCAGGGGCAACCTCCTTCCAGGACTTTTCTTGGTTCATTACAAGGAGGCAGCCACATGGCCCCCCTCTCAGCAATTCTTGGCCCTGGGGACCACCACCTCCCTGGGGCAGCCCATGCAAATAGAAGGAGGGAGACCATGTGGGCTCCCTCCTGGAACCATACATGGCCCTGGGGACCGCCACCCCCATGGGCCAGCTCCTGCTCTGTCCTGGGTGCTCCCGCCTGCTGGAACAGAGAATTCATCTTTTTCCTTGACCGTTGACATGTGGGCAGGGAAAGAGTAAACGATTGTTCCTGAATGGAGGGAGATGACTTTTCAGCAGCTCCCTCCATGCAGCTGCAATGCCAGCTCCCACAGGAGGCAGGGAGCTGGCGGGGACCTTGCAGAAGAATATATGTCAGAAATGACCAGAAAGAGGCAGAACAAAGGTCAGCAATGAGCAGAAAGTGGCAAAATAAATTTTAGCAAGACGCAGAAAAAGGCAAAATAGAGGTCAGAAACGAGCAGTAAGAGGCAAAATAAAGGTCCGCAACAAGCAGAAAGAGGCAAGATGAAGGTCATAAATGAGCAGAAAGAGGAAGAATAAAGGTGCAAAACTAGCAGAAAGGGGAAAAATAAAGGTCAGCAATGGCCAGAAAGAGGCAAAGTAGAGGACAGCAATGAGCAGAAAGAGGAAAAATAGAGATCAGTAATGAGCAATAAGTGGCATCATAAAGGTCAGAAACCAACAGAAAGAGGCAAAATAGAGATCTGATTCTAGCAAAAAAGAGGTCAGAAACGAGAAGAAAGAGGCAAAATAGAGGTCAGAAACTAGAAGAAAGCTGTAAAATAGATGTCAGAAACAAGCAAAAAAAGGGAAAATAGTGGTCAGCAATGAGTGAAAGGAGGAAAAATAAAGTCCAGCAACTAGCAGAAAGAGGCAGGATAAAGGGAAGAAAAGAGCAGGAAGAGGGAAATTAGAAGTCCTAAACATGCAGAAAGAGGCAAAATAGAGATCAGAAATGTGCAGAAAGAGGTCAAATAGAGGTCAGGAACTAGCAGAAAGAGGCAAAATAGTGGTCAGCAATTAGCAGAAAGAGGCAAAATAAAGGTCAGCAATGAGCAAAAAGAGGCAAAATAGAGATGAAGCAGAAAGCTGCAAAATAGAGGTCAGAAACAAGAAGAACAGGCAAAATGAAGGTCAAAAACGAGGCGAAAGAGGCAAAATGAAGGTCAGCAACAAGCAGAAAGAGGCAAGATAATGGTCAGAATCAACCAGAAAGAGGCACATAAAGGACATGAGCGAGCAGGAAGAGGCTAGATAAAAGGCATAAGTGAGTAGAAAATAAACAGAGAATGAGCAAAACCCAATCAGGCACTCATGCACCCACACAGAGAAAAACTCAGGCACTCTCACACCCACAAACAAACCCCATCAGACACTCATGCAAAGTCACTCATACTCTCTCTCACCCACTCACAGATCTACTCAGAGGCTTAAGCCTGATTCACATACCCACTTAGAGACTCACACACCCACTCAGACACTCTCTGACCCACTCAGACATTCATGCACCCACTAAGATATCCACTTAGACACTCATGCACACTTTTACAGACCCACTAAAACGCACACACACCCACGCTCCTAGTGAGACACTCATGCACTCAATCACACACTCACTGAGATACTCATGTACTTACTCACACATTCACTCTCAAAGGTTACAGGTTACTGTCAGGAAATAATATTTTAAAAAGTAGCTGGTCACTGAAAAAAACCAAGGACATTACATTTTGGAGATGGAATTTAAAAGCCTAAGAAATTCACAGCAAAATAAGGTTTACAGTGACATTATGTTAAGGCTCAGATTTCAAGTGTAAATAACCAGTGAAATTTAACAGGTATATTTACCTGAGCTAACTATAACTTACTCCCCCGCAATGCCCTGCTTATGACCTTGCATATTACACCTCTCATGATATGTTCAGTGATATCATTGATGACATCACTGATGACATATCAAATGACATTACTGATGAGATCATCCAGAGAAGTGCTCACACACCCACTCATACCCCTATAGACCTCTCATATAACCACTCACACACCATCAACCACTCAACCACTGATATACCCATTCACAGGCCCATACAGCTACTCACATACTCATTCATCCATAGTGCCATTCACACACTGACTCACTCTCACATACAGTTACTCAAACAACCACTCATTCATGCAGCCACTGGCTGAGCCACTCACTCACTCATACAGACACTAACACATGTATTCATCTACCCATACAGCCACTCATACAGTCACTGTCCCACCCATACAGCCATGCACACACTAACCAATACAGCTACTCACAATGCATGTACTCACAATCTTACATATTCACCCATTCTCCAACTCACACACCCATATAACCACTCAAGCACCCACTCACACACAGATAAACACAGTCACAAAGCTACTCAGGTAATATGTTAGAAATAGTTTCACTCATTAGTAGTATAAAAATATACTCATTTTACTATTGTAGTACCTTAGTATATATCTCTAACATTACACTTTTCTAAAACACTCACAATGACTGGATGATGTCATCAGTGAAATCATTTGAGATGGCATCAGTGATGTCACTGACCATGTCATGAGTGATGTAATGTGTGAGGTCATAAGCAGTGCATTGTGGAGTTTTATCTCCCCAAAACTCTAAAACAAACCATTCCCCAGCCCCTACTAATGTACTAGAAGGCTGTGACTAAATATTGAATATTTGTGTTATGGTTATTTTTGTATTCTTGAAACCTATTTTTATGTCACAAGTTGTCACTAATTTTATATGTAGGTTCTATGTTCACTTGGGCCACTACGCACCTTTCTTGATTAATATGACTAAACATTTACACAAAGAGCAAATGTTTATAAATTGTGTTGTATCTGGTTTCTTTTTCTCTCTATTACATCTCTTTAGCCGTGTATATTGCCATTGAGCTACATACTACCATATCTTGGGGGCGTAGCTAGCCTGGCAAATCAATCAATCAATCAATCAATCAAATCAAGGCATTTATATAGCATGCTACTCACTCGGAGGGTCTCAAGGCGCTTGGGGGAGGGGGGTCTGCTACTGCTCGAACAGCCAGGGCTTGAGTTGCTTCCTGAAGGAGAGGTGATCTTGGGTCAGGCGGAGGTGGATAGGGAGGGAGTTCCAAGTCTTGGCTGCCAGGTAGGAGAAGGATCTTCCTCCCATGGTGGCTCTTCGGATGCGTGAAACGGCGGCGAGGGCGTGGCTGGTCGATCGTAGCTGACGGGTGGGAGTGTAGAAGGTCACGCGGTTGTTGAGGTACCTGGGGCCCAGGTCGTGGAGGGCCTTGTGTGCGTGGGTGAGAAGTCGGAACGTGATTCTCTTGCTGACGGGGAGCCAGTGTCGGTCTCTCAGGTGTCCGGAAATGTGGCTGTGTCGGGGGATGTCCAGGATGAGTCGTGCGGAGGCGTTCTGGATGCGTTAGAGTCTTTTCTGTAGTTCGGCTGTGGTTCCGATGTAGAGGGTGTTTCCGTAGTCCAGTCGGCTGTTGACGAGTGCCTGGGTCACCGTCTTCCTGGTTTCGGTGAGGATCCATCTGAAGATCTTTCGGAGCATGCGTAGGATGTTGAAACATGAAGATGAGACGGCGTTGACTTGTCTGGTCATCAAGAGGGAGGAGTCCAGGATGAAGCCCAGGTTGCGTGCACGGTCCGTTGGTTTGGGTGCGCTGCCCAGGGCAGGGGGCCACCAGGAGTCATCCCAGGCAAAGGGTGATGATCCCAGGATGAGGACTTCCATCTTGTCTGAGGTCAGTTTCAGGCGGCTGTTCATCATCACTCGACTACGTCTTTCATTCCTTCGTGTAGGTTGGTTCTGGCGGTGGCTAGGTCGTTGGTGAGGGAGAGGATCAGCTGGGTGTCGTAAGCATAGGAGATGATGTTGAGGTTCTGTTGGCGTGCGATGGCTGCTAGGGGGCTCATGTAGACGTTGAAGAGGGTGGGGCTGAGTGATGATCCTTGTGGTACGCCGCAGATGACTTCGGTGGCCTCAGATCTGAAAGGGGGAGGCGGACTCTCTGGGTTCTTCCAGTGAGGAACAAAATGATCCACTCCAGTGCCTTCTCTTGGATTCAGATGTTGCTGAGGCGCTGTACTAGGATGCGGTGGCAGACAGTATCGAACGCTGCGGAGAGGTCCAGGAGGATGAGGGCCGCTGTTTCCCCATTGTCGAGAAGGGCTCGGATGTCGTCAGTAGCTGCGATGAGGGCGGTCTCGGTGCTGTTGTTGGCTCGGAAGCCGGACTGCGAGTGGTCGGGGGATCCGTTCGTCTCGAGGAAGGCGGCAAGCAGTCAGTTGACGGTCTTCTCGATGACTTTGGTAGGAAAAGGGAGGAGCGAGATGGAGGGTAGTTCTTGAGGTTGGTGGGGTCTGCTGATGGTTTCTTCAGGAGGGCGCTGAGTTTGGCATGCTTCCAGCTCTCCAGGAAGGTGGCGGTGTTGATGGAGGCGTTGATAATGTCCCGGAGTTGGGGTGCGATGACGGAGTCGGCCTTGTTGAAGATGTGGTGGGGGCATGGGTCGGTTGGTGATCCGGAGTGAATGGTGTTCATCTTGTGGATGGTGTCTTCGGTGCTTGGGGTCCAGGTGCGGAGGGTGGTGGTGGGGGGCGTTAGTTCGGTGGTTGGGTGCGTGGTCTGTGCGCCGAAGCTGTTGTGTATGTCGGCGATCGTGCTGTGGAAGAACGATGCGAGAGAGTCGCAGAGGTCTTGTGAGGGAGTGATGTTGTTATTTCCTGCTCTGGGGTTGGGGAGCTCTTTGACGATGCTGAAGAGTCCTTGCTGTTGTGTGCGTTGTTGTCTAGACGTTCCTTGAATGCTGTCTTCTTGGTGTTGTGGATCAGCTGGTGGTGTTTGCGGGAGGCGAGCTTGACGGCATTAATGTTGTCTGTGGACGAGTCTTTGCGCCAGGCTTTCTCAAGGGTACGGCATTTCTTCTTGGATTTCTTGAGGTCGTTGTTGAACCAAGAGGCTTTCTTGCTGCTGGGCCTGCTGGGATGGTTTTTCAGGGGTGCGAGGTCATCAGCGCAGTTGGTGATCCACTGTGCGAGGTTGTTGGCTGCTTGGTTGGGGTCCGTTGAGCTTGCGGGAGGGTTCTGGTTCAGAGAAGTGGTGAGCTGGTCGGTGGTGATCTTGTTTCAGTTTCTGCGGGGAACCTGTTGTCGGTTGTGGTGAGTCGTGGTTCTTCTAAAGCTGAAGTGGACGCAGCTGTGGTCTGTCCAATGAAGTCTGGTGGAGAGGCTGAAGGAGATGTACTTGCTGGAGGCAAAAGGATGGCCGCAGCTTGAGGGAGCTCTGAAGATCACTCGCACTATTCTGCAGGAATCCTTCTGCATGCAGGAATTATAACGTTTTGAACATAGCAGGTGTGGATCGTTAGCTCAGAGCAATCCAGGAGTGCACTGCTCATTGCTTACCATGCCCACCATGACTATTGTCGGCGAAGAGGTGTGGCGCAGCCCATTGGTGCGTGAATTTGGAGCCTTGAGCCTTGTGGGAGACACATTTTCGGGCCTGGGTACTGATCCTTGTGTGCCTGATCCAGAGGGCATGGACTTGTGTACTGGGTGTTGCTTCAATCCCGGTGTGCGTGCTGGCACTGGAGTGCTGCGAAGCTGCACTGCACAACTGCGGGGGTCCGGGCGGGGGAGGCTGACTCGGAGTTCTTGCTCCTGCACGCAGAGTAGGCCTGCCGGTGCTGTGGTCTTGATTGGCATAATTAACAACCAACAATGAGGGGGAACCAGTGCGGTGCAGGTCCAGTATCGCAAAAGTGTCAGACAAGGTCGGGGAAGGCACCCGGCGGTGCCACGCAGGGCCTAGGGACAGTCCGCCCACATACCTCTGACAGCAGTGAGTGAACTCCAGACTTGCTACCCCCTACACTCAGCATTTAGCGGCTGTGAATGACGTGTGCAGAGGAGCTCAGACCTCCGTGAAGGGCACGGTCGGAACATGCCACTGTTGTGCCCTGGCATCATAATGAAGAGAGGTGCCAGGAACCTAATAGGGATAGAAATAACTCTGTCGGGTGGTTTGGAGGTGCAGGAACAGGTGACCCAGCGACTCTCTCTCGAGGAGGCTCACTCACACAGTTTCTGCTCCTGAGGCTGAGCAAGCAGCCCAACACCATGGGGAAGGTTGACATGGCACAGTCAAAATTCAATTTCAAGCTACACAAGACAACCTGGCCCAAGAGGATGACATGGACTCCATGTCGTCAGAACAAGGGAATGTGACCACTGAACCAGGTGAGGACATACACCATATATTAACGGCAATGCAGCAAAGCCTAGTCACCATATATGGTAAAATAGACTCATTATCATACAGAATGGACTGCATGTCTGGGCGTGTGGATAAAAATGCTGAAAGGCTAGATATGGTGGAATGCAGGCAGTCTGAGGCAGAGGACGCGCAAGTTGAAGCTGGGTCTGCTCAGAAACGAATGGGCAAAATAATGGCGCGTTGCGCAACAAAGCGGAGGACTTGGAGGTGCGCTCAATGCACAACAACGTGTGAATACTAGGCGTACAGAGTCTACAATAACCGGAAATATGGTAGTATTCACAGTGCAGCTCCTGGTGACCTTGCTGGCTCGCGAAACATTCTCGTCTGTATTTGTGGTGGAGGGCGCTCACCGCTCGCTGGCCTACAAGGGAATCCCCCCAGACCTTGCTAGCATGATTACTAAATGTAAATGTAAATGTATAGGAATTTATATAGCGCAAATCACCGAGCGGTTTCTAAGCGCTTGCTTAGGGAACGCGTCCTGGTATTCCTCTGTGAGATAACTCCGGCAGGGTGGTGGTTCCACGGCGCGATCGGGCTCCGGAGATGGTTTTGGAAGTTCGATTGAGAACTCCAGGAGCCTTACTTAAGGCGCCCGCACCCAGCAGCCGTATCCAGGAATCGGCAACCTTTTAGGTGCCCCAACTGGAACCAGTTCCGCACATCTTGATTGGGACAATGCACCAGTATGCGGGGACTCATTGTTAATTAACTCCCCGACAGGAGCCCCACCACAGGCTTCCACGCCTTGCAGCCGAATCTAGGAATTGGCCCAATCTGGTGCCTCTATTGGAACCGGTTGCGCACACCCTGATTGGGACTTGTCTCCGGTCCGTGCTTTAACAGCGGCGCACTGTCAACCCCGTTTGTACAGCCCAGTGCGCAACCTGGGGACCTTCAATTTTAGGTTCCACCCAGGCCCATTTCGGCCAACCTCTATCCAGCTTGTCGAAAGTTCCTTGAACCGTTGGTACACCCCTTCCTGGCTCCTTATCTCGGCAGCCTGACTGACCCTGACCTAACATGACCCTATAGGCTTTCAATTCAGGCTAGCATTTGAATGTCCTGATGATGATCCATAATCCTACACTGAATCGAAACGCCGTCGACAAACTATGTAGTCTAAACACTAGCTGACAACCTTGTGCTTATCATGTTTTTTCTACATTTGTGAAGCAAATATATTGAAAATGTTCTCTTTTTGCTCCTGTACCTTTTCAATGCCTGAAAATCCCTAGTTAATGGTACTGTGTATTGTATGTATTGCGTTGTGGATACAGGACTGTGTCCCACTGCCCTATTGTTGTTCTTTGAAATTTCACCTATCTCACTATCAAATAAATTTTGAAGTCCGGCTGGACTTTATGTTCATTATAGCGCACATTGTAGCCTATAATTATTGAAATTGTAATTTTTCTCTGTCAAGGACCATTTTTGTTAACTTTAATTGATACCCCAGGTCCTTGCTTACCTAGTGGGTTCCCTTGTTTTTTACTAGAGTACACTAAGCCTTCAGCATGCATTAGGGTTAATCGGCTACTCTTATAGCCAATAACAATCGTAAAAGGGAGGGATGCCCCCTTTCCTCTCAAATGTACGCTCTTGTGGCGGAACCTGTTGCCTGCGCTATGCGTGAATAACATGCTTATAGAGGCATTTGATCTCTACACACACAACCTGGTCATTGCAGCGTATACAGACAATATGCTGCTCTATATACGCAACCTTGAATAGAATTTAAAACCTATGATCCAACAGGTTGAGCTATTCAGTCAAGACTTGGGCCTAAACATCAACTGGCATAAGTCTTCGATGTTTCCACTCACTAGTGCGACTACTTCCATTCACACTGACTATCCTATAGAACGGAATTCAGGTGTAGACTGATCTTGAGGTGATACTGCATGAAAATTATGGGTGCTCTGTGCAGAAATTGAAAGACTCAATTGAAAAATGGATAAGACTCCCACTGTCTCCTATCGGCCGCACAGCCCTAATGAAAATAATAGTGCTCTATCGCTTCCTTTTCTTATTTGCAAATATCCCAAGTACAGTGCCTAAGTCATTCTTTTAAAGCCTCCGTTCCCTCATTATATGGCTTGTCTCGGCTGGGAAGCAGCCCCGGATAAAATGACAAACGTTAACAAAAACATAAAGAGGGTGATTTAAATATATCAGATTTAGAAAGATACTATAAAGCCGCACAGGTATTGCATGCATAGTATTGGATAAATGAACCCCAGGACTTAGCACAACTATACATTGAAAGGAACATGGTCAGCCCTACCCCAATGCCGAAAACACTATTAAGTGGGTCCCAGGGGAGATCCTGCATCTAGACTTGATACACGAGAGCCCAAATGAAGAACACAGCAGTAGCTCAGAAGCTCACGCTCATATACACTCCCAAATTGCCTATCGAATGGTGTGATTGGTTCCCAATGTGTGCAGATAGGGCAGTTATACAAACACTTCGCACGTTACAAATTGAGCGGATGGGGAATTTCTTTCTGGATGGTACAGTGAAAACATGAGAGCAAACTTTAGCTCACGCACGTCAGACATCGCCACGAGATGCTTATCAATACAACAGGGCTTGTAAAGCATTGCACATTATACTAGGGAATGATATGGCAGAACCAGAAGAGATTAAGTCACTAACATACCTTCTTCAGACTACCTCTCCACAGCGCAGAATCACAACTTTATATGCACTCAGTAGGGCGTGTAATACTTAGACACCACACAAAACCCAGCTGCAGTGGCAGGAGGAGCTGGAAATAGAAATCACGGTGGGCACACTGCTTTGCAAACACCAAGTCCATCTCACAGAATGGGCAACATAGGCTGATGCATTATAAATACCTCCACAGGGCATACTACACGCCAGCTCAGATATATAAATATGGCTTGAATGAAGATGAAAGATGTCCGAGGTGCAGGGCTGATAACGCAACTTTTACATACATGGCTTGAGAATGTCCCAGGGTATGCATGTTCTAGAGGGGGGTATTTTTGGCCTTAACACAGATGTTGAAGCTCCCATTCCCAGAGACCCCACTGGTTTCGCTCCTAGGTTATGGTAAAGATATACCCAAATACGGATGCAAACTGATGGCTATTAACCTACTACTAGCAAAACAGAGGATAGCAATGCGTTGGGTGCGGGCCCTCTGTCTAAGTTATCAGATTGTCACACTAACTTGGCCTATTGTTCCACACAATCGGAAAATTATAATGCTCTAACTCCAAAAAGATGCACACCTAAGGATGTATGGGGGCCGTGTCAGACTTATATGACGCAGAAGGCTATGGAAGAAATAGAGCCTGAGGGGTCTAACAAAACAGATGTCGGTTGAGACGCTGGGTGGCAGGTTGAGACACTCATAGCTACCTAAGATGGGTAACAGATATATGCATGGGAAAGTAATATTAGATAGCGGGAGCATGCACTCAAAGGTCAATATCGCACCCAGAACAACAGTGAACAAAGGTGGCAGACATACACCGGTTATCATTACAATGTGTTGACCAGGTGCTATATGAAACAGTATTTGTATAATTGATTATGTAATATTGTGCTGCTTGTCTGACTGTAAGACTACAAAATTTAAATAAAGTTTTAAAACATACTACCAAATCTTTCATATATTGTCCACAGCAACTGTTGTTCCCTTTTATATGATAGATACCCTGGTTCCATGTGAGTAGGGTGACCCCTGTTTTTCTTATATGCAACTTTTAGAGCAGCCGCTGCCCCGCAAGGGGTTAATTCTGGTCTAGGATTTCCCTTTTACCCTGTTCATTATAGGGTGTTACAGAAACCCCTTTGGTAAAGATGTCAGATAGAGAAGCCCCATTATACACAGATGAGTATATAGCCAAGATTATAAGTGGTCCATCACTTTTCCCTGCGCAACCAAATAAAACAGTGAGTCCAAAACAGCTAATCTTGGAGAAACTTGAGAAAGCCATAAAAAGCATGTAAGAACAGAGCTGCATGCACGCAAGCTCACACAGTACTTAAAAGCTGGTATCCTACCACAGGGCCTGCAAGTTAGGAATGTACCAGGGATTTTCAGAGAAGACCCTAAATTCAAAGGTGGTTTCAGTCATATTTCCACAACTTGTTCGCACCACTAGATGGTGCTAGGACTTGCACTGCACTAGAACACGCAAAGGCAGAACTTACAGAATTAGAAGAGCATGAGCAAGAACTTTTAGGAGGTGACAGAGCAACAGAGACCAAAACACTTCTTGATAAACTTAACAAAAGCATAGACAAACTAAATTCATACGAACTGAAGAAAAAAGCTGACAAAGTTAAAAAAAAGAGATACAAATGTTCACCAAAGAAAAAGCATACCCCATCTAAGGGAAGTTTATTACATAACCACAGCCACTCATAAAAGACAGAACACATGTGGTATGTTTAAGAGAAACCAGCCAGTCGTTTTTTTTTAATCTTCAGGAGGCTCTGACGAATCAGACGCTCAGGCGGGACCCAGCCACCCAGAGTCCCACCCAGAACAGCCTTTTTTAGAGAGATGCCCACGGGGCAAAGGCAAAACATTGTATAAATTCCCTGGAGAATGCCAAACCAGGAGGATGCATTACCAATGGGGTCCATTTTTAATTTATCACAACACTTCCTTTTGTCTACAGAAATGTCATTACTGAACAAGGGCTTATCCTTTGTCATGAAAGAAAAGACTAACTTTTTAAATTTAAAAACTCTTCTGAAAAATAAGATTACAACTTTTCTTCAAGGCCAAGGAATTGTCAAAATGAGACTCTGTGACAGGTCTAAGACTACCCTCAATTTTGTATCCGTCCAACTCAATGAGGCCACTCGAACTATTTACATTTGAAAAAGTAATTCTAAGTGGCTTAGATAACTTAAAATCAACCAGGTGTTTTATACCCTTGTGAGAGATTGCCTACCAGATCCCCTCAACTACGGTATCCAGACTCCTCTCATTTGTCTTCGCAGGGATGCGAACGGGAACACAACCCGGAAGTCCCTCCCTCGAACACCGGAAGCAGTTACCCAGGGCCAATAAGAAAGGAGTGGGACGACCGTTACGGGGAGGAAGTCGGTGGAACGAGTGCAGCGTGGAAGAAAGACGCAGGACCCGGTTTCAAGCAGGAAGACGGGGGACCCGGTTTCAAGCAGGAAGACGTGGGACCCGGTTTCAAGCAGGAAGACGCGGGACCCGGATTCAAGCAGGAAGACGCGGGACCCGGTTTCAAGCAGGAAGACGCGGGACCCGGTTTCAAGCAGGAAGAAGACGCGGGACCCGACCAAAAGAAGACCTGGACATCAGGAACTATCGAGGACGAAGACGAAACGTGGTCCGAAGATTGGTGGTGTCCGGAGGTGGCTGGAGAGCGGCCGTGACTCAGGAGAGTTACGGCGGAGCCAGGTTAGTGATTGGGAACTGGGAATAGACGAGAGAGGGTGGCAAAGAGTGGGTGGGGGTAGCGTCCAACAAAGTGGTATTTCTGAGTTCTTTGTGATTGACAAACGCTGCCTTAGTTAAAAACCCCTTTTTACCGTACAAACGACTTGTTCAAGCACCCTTCTTTTCCAGTCGTACACTAGTTGATTCTTTGAACAGACAAACCGTATAATGAAACAGCAATACATTATTCTGACGGCTCCTTTCATTTCTTTGTTCTTCTATGAGCCTCTGGGGAAAACACCACAGTCAAGGACAAACCGAAGACCGGACTTCGTCATCCTCGTCGGACTCGGATGAAGCTGTAAAACAACCAAATCCAATAACCCAACAACCTACAACTTCTATACCTCTTGTTAATAAACCTTCCTTTAAACCTATTCTTCAGCCTCCTCACCTGTTTATCAAGCCTGCCCTCCCACAAGTGGTGTCAGAAGTGGGATCTGAAGGCGAAATGGAGGCCGCCTTAGCCAAAATGGCTGAAAACCAAGAACATTTGGGAAAAGTAATGGAACGATTTCTAACGGTCGTTGAGGAAGATCGAGGGAAGCTACAAAAAGTACTCGCCGACCAAGAACAAACACAAGGAGCCGTTGTAGACAAGTTGACCACGGCCCTTAGTCAACAAAGAGGCCCTACAACCCTACCCTCGGTAGTACTCCAGCGGTATGTAGCAGGAGAGGACCCAGATTTTTTCTTTAGTAACTTTGAACGCATGGCAAATGCAGCCTCATGGCCCACAGATAAATTGGGGCAATATTTGGGTCCCCTGTTGTCAGGAGACTTACAGGCCGCTTATCAAGCTGCCACACTTCAGGGAATGGTTCCCTATGCAGATATAAAAAAATGTATTTTGGAAAGACTGGGAATTGACGACGAAACATATCAAATTAAGCTATGGCAAATGAAAGAGGGACCACAAGAGACTCCTCGTGCACTCTACTTTAGGGTGAAAGACATGGCAGACTGTTGGCTGAAGCCAACCACTACAGATAAGGATGGGATTATGGCAAAGATATAATTAGAACAATACTTAACTTCCTTACATCCTCCCATCCAACGTTGGGTTCGACAACAGGCAAACCTCACCCTAGAAACCGCGGTTGAAATAGCCAGTGCATATAGCAGGGCTCAGGACTTTTAGAAAGGTAAAGAGGACGTAGGGAAACCGGTGGGACAATCACTTCACCGACCGGCCAGACCCCTTTTACCCAAGAAACCTGAACCTCTTACTCTTGTTCCGGGTACACCTAACATACCAGTACCCAGTGTTCCTCTCAACAGACCTCCTAAGACTGGACATCAATGTTTAAAATGTGGAGGAATGGGCCTTATAGCCCGGTTTTGTTCCCAAAGAGAAGAACACATGGAAATTGGGTTAGCACGCAATTATTATTGTTCTCCTCCCAATAAGAAATTACCTCCATACAAATGCACGGTCTCAGTAAACGGACAACCACTTACCGCCTTAGCTGATACAGGCTGCTTACATAGCGTAGTCCGACCACAAGACTTGGGAGTCCGCATAGGACCCATTGACGGCATGGTGGCTATCAAGTGTGTACATGGAGACACCAAACCATACCCGACTGCCAAGGTCCTAATTCAACATCCTCAAGATCAGGGCACGTATTTGACCGTGGGTCTAATACCACGACTTCCAGAGCAAGCTATTCTTGGCAACGATTACGAAAAACTACCCCAGTTATTACAGGAAACTGGATCAGAAGAAACAAGAGAATGGATGGCTACAGCTCCTTTTTCCACAGACGCAGAAAAAGAATGGCCGCCTTCCAAACCCCGGAAGAGTCGAAATCAGAGAAGGGCTGAAAAGGGAAGGCAACCTCTGGTAATGCCAGCCATTCCTGTGGAAAATCCCTGGGAAACAGATCGCAATTTTCATGCTGCTCAACGAGAGGACCCTGTACTACAAGCGGCATGGAAAAACGCTCTCGATGAAGAAAATCCAGCACACGTAGGTCCTTATTTTTTTATTAAGAAGGGATTGTTATATCGGAAGGGTCATGAACAAAAATCACAGTTGTTAGTACCAGAACCCTTTCGAGAAAAAGTGTTGTACTTAGCCCATAGTCACCTTTTGGGAGGTCATTTTGAGGCAGATAAGACAGAGAAAACCATTTTGGAAAATTTCTACTGGCCAGGAATTTATCAGCATGTAAAAAAATACTGTAGAGAATGTCCCATTTGTCAACGACATAGTCGATATCATCCTCCTTGAGCACCATTACTACCACTGCCCATTATCAATGATCCATTTAGTCAGGTGGGCATGGATATAATTGGTCCTCTATTACCTTCTCGAAGTGGTTACAGATATGTACTAGTGATGGTTGACTATGCCACTAGATTCCCTGAGGCAATACGTCTCCGTCGTCCTGACACTACTAATGTAGCTAAAGCCATGATTGGAGTTTTTTCCCGAGTAGGGTTTCCCAAAGAAATCCTAACAGATCAGGGAACTCCTTTTGTTTCCAAATTGATGAAAGACGTATGCAAACAGTTAGGGATACATCAAATCCGAACATCTGCCTACCATCCACAGACAGATGGTTTGGTAGAAAGATATAATGCTACTATTAAAACGACTCTGAAGAAAGCTGCTAGATCTAGAAAGCAGGAAATGGGAAGACATTCTTCCTTTGGCTCTTTTTGCCATCAGGTGTAAGGAACAAAAGAGCACTGGGTACTCTCCCTTTGAGTTACTCTATGGTCATAAGCCTCGCACCTTCTTGGATATGGCCCGAGAACAGTGGGAGACAGAACACGACAATACCAAACCCTTACCCGAATATGTAGCGAATATAAAAACACATTTGAGTCAAATGCGAGAAATCGTCCGAAACAATCAAGAGGAGGCACAGAACGCGCAAAAGACACAATATGACAAAAGGGCCAAACTAAGAACTTTTCAGATGGGAGACCTTGTGTTGCTTATGATGTCCTCCTCAGATCAGAAATTACTGGGGCAATGGCAGGGTCCCTATCCTGTATTACAACAGGTTACCCCAGTAACATATCGTATAGAGGTAGACAGCAACAAAAAAATCTCTCAGATATATCATGTGAACTTGCTTAAAAAATGGGAAGGTCCAGCACCAGTGGCAGTTCATTCCGTTGCAGTTCAAAAACCTCTTTTCCAACAGTGTATCGATCCAGACTTACCTGGATCTTTATTGGATGAGTTAGTGGAGGCGTTACAACCTCATGAATCCGTCTTTTCCAATACCCCAGGCGTGACCAATGTAATTAAACATGCCATAAGAACACCACCCGGGAAGAAAGTTAGATTAAGACCCTATTGGATACCTGAAGCAAGGAGACAGACAATAAGAGAGGAGGTACAAAAGATGTTGCAAATGGGAATTATAGAACCATCCAAAAGTGAATGGAATTCTCCCATTGTACTTGTGCCAAAACCCGATGGCTCCATTAGATTTTGCATTGACTTTAGAGAAGTGAATAAAATCTCCGAATTCGATACCTACCCACTTCCTCGAGTGGATGAAATGGTAGAAAGAATAGGAAGAGCCAAATACATCAGCACTTTGGATTTGTGCAAAGGATATTGGCAGATACCGTTAAAAAAAGAAGACGGGGAAAAAAAAGCCTTTTCTACACCAGATGGGTTGTACCAATTTAGGATGTTACCTTTTGGTTTACATGGGGCCCCTGCCACATTTCAGCGAGCCATGAATACAATTCTGAGACCATATGATGGGTTCGCTGGAGCCTACATTGATGATATCATCATATATAGTGATACGTGGGAACAGCATTTAGACCATCTCGCTACAATTGTGCGAACCCTAGGTTCACAGGGTTTAAAGATTAACCCGGCCAAAAGACACCTGGCAGCCCAAACCGTTAAGTATTTGGGTTATCTGTTGGGAGAAGGCGTCATACGACCCCAACCATCGAAATTGTCGGCCATTTCCCACATTCCATTCCCCAAGACAAAGAAAGATTTACGAGCATTCTTGGGTTTACTGGGCTATTATAGAATATTCATTCCACGATTTTCACAGTTGGCAGCTCCACTGACTGATCTGCTACAAAAACAGTGTAATACCGAACAAATTTTGCAATGCCCAACTAGGCCTGTTCAACAGTCCTTTGAAGCTCTAAAACAATCCTTAACGTCAGAAACTGTTCTGATTAGTCCCGACTATTCCCGACCATTTATATTACAAACGGACGCTTCTGATCAAGGACTAGGCGCCGTACTATCGCAAGAAACACCACAAGGAGAGAAACGTATTTTATATATTAGCCGTAAGCTTTTTCCTCGAGAAAAGAATTATGCCACAATCGAAAAGGAAGCCCTTGCCATCAAATGGGCAATCGAGACATTACGGTACTATTTGGAAGGAAGAGAGTTCACTCTGTTTACAGATCACGCACCCTTAGAATGGTTAGCTCGAAACAAAGGACACAACTAGAGAGTACTGAGGTGGTTTCTCTCTTTACAACCGTATAGATTTCAGACTCGCCATAGGAAAGGACAAGAACAAGGAAATGCTGACTATTTGTCCAGATATCCACAAGAAACGCCTCCCCTTAGAAGAAAGACAGCAAGGGAAAGGGGATGTGAGAGATTGCCTACCAGATCCCCTCAACTACGGTATCCAGACTCCTCTCATCTGTCTTCGCAAGGGTGCGAACGGGAACACAACCTGGAAGTCCCTCCCTCGAACACCGTAAGCAGTTACCCAGGGCCAATAAGAAAAGAGTGGAATGCCTGTTACGGGGAGGAAGTCAGTGGAACGAGTGCAGCGTGGAAGAAAGACACTGGACCCGGTTTCAAGCAGGAAGACGCGGGACCCGGTTTCAAGCAGGAAGACGCGGGACCCGGTTTCAAGCAGGAAGACGCGGGACCCGGTTTCAAGCAGGAAGAAGACGCGGGACCCGACCAAAAGAAGAGCTGGACATCAGGAACTATCGAGGACGAAGACGAAACGTGGTCCGAAGATTGGTGGTGTCCGGAGGTGGCTGGAGAGTGGCTGTGACTCAGGAGAGTTACGGCAGAGCCAGGTTAGTGATTGGGAACTGGGAATAGACGGGAGAGGGTGGCAAAGAGTGGGTGGGGGTAGCGTCCAACAAAGTGGTATTTCTGAGTTCTTTGTGATTGACAAACGCTGCCTTAGTTAAAAACCCCTTTTTACCGTACAAACGACTTGTTCAAGCACCCTTCTTTTCCAACCGTACACTAGTTGATTCTTTGAACAGACAAACCGTATAATGTTTCTGGTACTCTAGAAAAGCCTGATCTTTTCCCCTTTTTCACCTTTACTTTGGTTGTGGGACTGTTCTTCAAACACTTCAGCACACTTCGTGCACCGTGGTGTAATAACAGTATGACATTTTGAAACAGCAATACATTATTCTGACGGCTCCTTTCATTTCTTTGGTCTTCTATGAGCCTCCGGGGAAAACACCACAGTCAAGACAAAGCGAAGACCAGACTTCGTCATCCTCGTCGGACTCGGATGAAGCTGTAAAACAACCAAAACCAATAACCCAACAACCTAGAACTTCTATACCTCTTGTTAATAAACCTTCCTTTAAACCTATTCTTCAGCCTCCTCGCCTGTTTATCAAGCCTGCCCTCCCACAACCCTACAATATCTATCTAGCAGAAAGAAAAGCCCGGCAAGACTTCAAAAATGACAAGTCTATAATTCTAAAAGGAGCAGACAAAGGGGGAGGAATCGTGATCCAAGACTGTACAGATTATGATGTTCAAATTCATAAATAAATCACAAATTTGAAACATTATAAGAAACTGGCCTCTAATCATTTATCTGTAATAAAAACTGAAATTTTGAAAGTCATCCCTGATGGGAAAGAACAGGGTTACATAACAAAAAAAAGAATTTGAATATTTGAATACAGAAACCCCCTCTAAATCCCGTTTTGTATACCCTGCTACAAATTCACAAAAGTGTTACCAATCCCTCAGTTCGCCCAATTCTATCCGGTTGCGGCTCCGTTTTGAAATCCGTCAGTAGATATATTGACTTCTTTATTAGAGATTTTCTCCCCATACAAGAGACCTTTGTGAGGGACAATATGTTTATCGTAAACCTCATTGGCAACATGCCATTTAATACAGAGACTGATTGGCTTGCTACACTAGACATATCATCACTATACACACAAACATTCCCCAGGAAGAAAGCATCTTGCTAATAGAAAAATTGTTTGATACATGAACACGGCCTTTCCAAGTTCGCACTAGTTTCATTGTTTCTTTACTGAGAATAGTTTTACAAAACAACTACTTTGTGTTTGAGGGGATATTCTACCAATAATGCTCGGGATCTTCGATGGGAGCAGTTTTTGCTCCCAATTTGGCTAACATCTACTTGGATATTGATAAAACACATGCCTTTTCCTTGCACAAAATATATTGTTCCAACATCAAGTGTTGGAAGCGCTACATTGATGATATTTTCTTTATCAAGCCTTACCCCGAATGCAACTTTTATGACTCTGTAACATATTTAAAGGGTGTCCAAAAACATCTAGCTTTCACATCCACCATACACCAGTCAGAAATCGCCTTCCTCAACTTAACCATTAAACATCAGGAAAGAGCACGGTACACCAGTCTTCACAGGAAACCTACGGAAAGAAACACTCTTTTATCTTATACCAGCAACCATCCTAAAGCCCTGAGGGATGGATTACCTTTTGAACAATTTCTACGCATTCATAGGAATTGTTCCCACAAAGAGGACTACATGAGAGAAGCACAAACTCTAAAACCTAAATTGGTTGCTAGGGGGTATCATCCCAATAAAATATTGAAGAACTCCCTCAAACGTGCATGGTTTTGTCCCTAAGAGGAATTACTCATTACCAGAGACAAAACCCCTCTTGAAAACTGATTTGTGTTACCACCTTTTGCACACATACTAACAAGATCAGCAGTCTGATGAAAAAAACTGGCATCTCATCAGAAACATTGATCCCACAATAGAATCCCCTTAGTTTGCGTTCAAACATGGTAAAAATAAAAAAATCATCTTGTGTACTCTTCCACACAATGTAGCACTGGTCACAAGCCCAGAACACTAAAATCAGCCTGGGGCCTTCCAGAAGTTAAAGGGCACTTTCGATGTAGCATTTGTATTGCCTGTACTTTTTCTTTTGGTACAAAGGTCTTCGAATACGGTAAGTCAGACAAGACTTAAATTTCTTCTCGAACTGCAATATATGTACCTAATTTCCCCATTTAGTTGCCTCTGTGAATTTATGCACTACAAATAATCCATGGAGATAGAATTAATATCCAGAAGGGGATCTAACACACCCTCCACCACTTGTGATCACAGAGCAGCACAACACTCGTGCACTTTTCTTCTATCATCAGCAATGTCTGCCACGCCTCCCTGCACGAAGCCGTACAGGCAATGTTCAAGGCTATGATTAGCTACCGCAGCCGATCGTGGCTCCATTGTTAATCCAGATGGAGGCTGACTTCGGCGGTCCTCCTTGATTGTGCTCGATAAAGACTAATTGTGAGGCTGACTACGGCGGCCTCATTTACAGTACACATTTGATAATTTTCAATCTCGGGTGAAATTGGTAAGCCCCCGTTCCCGGGACCTCTTCCCTGTCACTTGATATCGCTGCCAGTTTCAGTCCGCAGCATACCTTGCTTTTTCTTTTTACTTTCTTCTCGCCACCTTCTCTTTCAGATAAATATCCTTAACCTTTATTGTCGTGTTTTCTCCACCTTATGGACATCATTAATTACATCAATAGAACTGTCAGTCCCCTCCCCCCTCACTGGGGGAAGTTTATATCCAATACTATTTTTAAACTTTTGCTTCCCCTTATACAAGAATAAGGCTCACATATTCATTTTCTTCTTTTTCTCAATTAGTGCCCGGCTGGGCCCCATGTGAATAACCCTTTCCTAGTATACACTTTGTTGTGGTGTGCACTTCACACTCTGATAGTTGATTTACAATTCTCGCTTATGACCATCACTCAAATTGACTACCGCTTGTTTTTTCTTGTAATTCTCCCTTTTTCTGGGCCAACTTATTGATCCCTTGATTATCATTTTCTTAGGTGTCCCTCCATGTTATTTCCTGAATAGACCCCCTATTGATGGTGGGGTCGAAACGCTGTCCACAAAACTCTAAAACAAACCATTCTCCAGCCCCTACCAATGAACTAGAAGGCTGTGACTAACTATTGATTATTCGTGTTATGGTTGTTTTTGTATTCTTGAAGCCTATTTTCATGTCACAAATTGTCACTAATACGATATGTAGTTTCGATGTACACTTGGGACACTTCGCAGCTTTCTTGATTAATTTGACTAAGCATTTACATAAACAGCTAATATTCATAAGTTGTCTTGTTGTATATGGTTTCTTTTTCTCTCTGACATCTCTCTACCCATGTGTATGCAATTGAGCTAAATACTACCATAGCTTACATATATTGTCCACAGGAACTGTTATTCCCAGTTATATAATAGATACACTGTTTCCATGTGAGTAGGGTGGCCCTAGTTTTTCTAATACACCCCTGGATGTCCTGGATTGCCAGGTACAAGCTCATCCACAGGGGGTAGTCCCTGGGTTGGTAGGCCCGGTTTAGGATGTAATCCCTGACCTGGAAGAAGGGACAACGGCTAGCAGCGTCCCTACCATGTTGTCTTCAGGGAGTACCACTCCAGGTGGGCGGGTGCAGAGCTCTGGAAGGTAGTGCAGTGAGAGAGAGGACTTGCCTCTGGCCCTGGTTCAATATGAGGGTGCGGACCCAGGGTTGGGAGATAAGTTGCAGGGTAGAACCCCTAAAATCATGGAAGAATTGTCTGAAATGGCTGATACCAGTGCCATAACAGTTCTGGGTTCGTTCTGGGGGTACAACTCCTAGGAGGAGGGCGAGAAACCCCAGAGGGAGGGGTAGGGAGGAGAGAGCCTAATACGTAACCCCTGGCCAGCCAGAGTGTGCAGACCCTAGGCTGAGAGACCAGTGGCAGAGTAGAACTCATGCACTGGTGGGAGGTAGAGTGGAGAAAGGATACTATGTGCCAGGGGCTTTTGCCCCCACTCCGCGAGATAGCAAGGAACAGAAACCCCTGGATCGCCTGGAGCCTGGTTCTGGATGCAGACAGCTAAGGTATCCCCATGGGTTAGCTTAGTTGGTACTGAGAGCCTAGACAGAGGGATCCAGATGGGTTCAGATTGGCATAGAACGGGAACGGGCCCCTGCAGTTGAGGGCCAGGGTCCATGTTCTATTACCCCAAGCAAGAAATCCCATCAAGGTATTGATTAGTTTACCCTAGGTTTAAGCTGGTAGGGGATTGTGTTGGAAATGGCCCTTTTAGATGTGTTATCCCCAAACCTTTTGGCTTTCTCCTGTATTTTTACTGACCTGTTTTTTTTTATTTTTTTGACTCTGGCACTTTATCACTGCTGATCAGTGCTAAAGCGCATGTGCTCTCTCTTGTAAAGTTGGTAAGACTGGTCTACACCTGTTTGGCATATTTAATTTACCTAGATGTTCCTTGTACAATGGTGTCCTATGTACCCAGGGCCTGTAAATTGAATGCTACTAGTTGGCTCACAGCGCTGCTTGTGTCACCCACAGAAGTAGCCTTATAAAACTGTCTGAGACGTCTGCACGGCCTGCCTTCACAGTTTACTGCTGCAGTGACGTGGCATTTGAAGTGTTTGCAATGTCTGAACTCCCCTTTTACTATATATAGGTCACCCCAAAGGTGGGCCCTAGGTAGCCCTTAGGGCAGGGTGCTGTGTAGGTAAAAGGTAGGACATGTACCTTTGTTAGGTAGCATGTTATGGAAGTGACTAAAAGCAACAGAATCTACTCAAATAATCACAGGTGCTATTTAAGGAATTATACAATAAAAAGTTATACAATAAAAAGTTGTCGACATGGCATTTCAGCGGACGGAAATCGATATACCACCTTCTCCAGGACTTTAGATAGTGATAACAATCATCGATAAAAAATGTACATGAATATATATGCACATGACATTTTTAAGTAAACAGAGTTATTATATCATTCCTTTAATAGCACCGGTGATTATTTGAGTAGATTCTGTTGCTTTTTTGTTTATTTGCACTTAGTAAAATTCATCTCTCAAAGAAGATTAACTGGTCTGTATGCTCCTCCGAATATATTGTTTAAGTATATTGATATGAAAAGTAGTGAACAGAGGTGATTGCGCAAAAAAAGGGAATTTGACTATATGTTTTAGCATTTACAGATGTTTTAAAATGTTTTAAAATGTTTTTGTACATGTACTTTGATTTAACATAATAAATATCAGACATTTTTTACATATATTTGGGTTCAGTTTGTTGAGAACATTAAGTAGATGAGAGTCTCGAAGTGATTGTAATGATCAGAAATAGATTTTGCTTAGTAGGGGATATTCTTTTGTTGAAATTATTGTGTACCCTGTCCCCTAAGTGAAATAAGGCACCTCTCAATTTGTGATCATTTGCTTGCTGAACTAAGGACTGCCACTTTGGTCTGAGGACCCTGGAATATAGCCTGCCTGCACCATGCCGGTGTGGCCACAGTACTCTCCCAGGAGTGTTTTTATGCCCCTGTTCCTTGTAAACTGGTGCGCATGGCAAGCCCCTCTATTCCTTCTGACCAAGTGACCAGCACATTGTGCTCTGACCTTTCACGTTCTCAAATGTAAGCACTTGAGGAGTACTTTGGATTGCCATCTAGCACCTGCCGTGCTACACTCTCCCAGTTTTTCCTGAGTGACGATCTGCATATATGTGCAGTGCAGGATGGTTTTTTAACGTGTGCAAAATATAGGTATTCACCAAATTGCACTAAATTGTAATGCAATGACAATTGCCTGGTTTGCAAAGTGTTTTTATGATCTATGTGACTTCATGCCAAGTGCCTAGTGACACAGTGATCTATGTGATTGTGGTCTAATTTGTTTTTATGTATATACAAAAGATATTTTTAAATAACCTTGCGTGTGATCTCTTTTTATGGTGTGCCTAGTGTGTCACTGGTGTGTGTGTGTGTTGTGTAAACGCTTTACATATTGCCAATGGGATAAGCCTGACTTCTCAGCCTATACTTAGTAGGTGAGCAGGGGTTATGTTATCTTGGGTGTGTGACTCCCTTACACCGGCTGAGAAAACAACTCCAAATGGAGGGGCAGGGGCACAGTGCCCATCTCCTACTCCATGACCAGGGCAGGGGTACTGACTGGTGGTGAATTAGAGCTGGAGCAGAGAAGGTACGTTCTGTAAGGCTCCCAGATATCTCTAGGACATGTTGCATGGGTCAGCTCCTCTACACATTTCTCTGCCATATCCCCACAATAGGTGACATCCTAGAGTAATTGAGCGACAGTGGGCCATCCAAACCATAGTCATGCATCTTTTGGATAAGACCAGCAATACAGATGGTGGGTTCCTGTATGCAGGAGCAACACCAGAAGTGTCACCCAATAGTGCCTCCTGGGGAGATGGTTCAATCACAACCTCAATCACATCACATAGCACTCGGCCAATATTTTAACACCTTCAAACAACCCCAAAATAAATGCAAACAATCAGATTTCTTCAACCACCTGTATTGTATGCAACAAGATCCATCTCTCCAACTCTGGTGACCCGCTCAGGTGCATATTAATATTGGTGAAGAACCTTAAAATGTATATATGTTTTTATCTATAGTTGACTGGTGTGTTCTTCACCTGTGCACAGCAGTACATCCATGCTTTAGGAGCTTGCATGCAACCCAAAGACGTCTACTATTGCTGCCTGGCCTCAAAAAGTGGGTCAGTTTAGGACCCCAGAACAGAGGAGTAAAGAAAAGAAATGGAGTGGGCTTCATCATCCCGCTGTAGGCTCGTGATTCAGAGACCTATCTTAACAGGCTCTGTGGGGAAGGTTGGGAAGCCAGTCTTGGCCGCTGGGCAAAGTCTATTGTAGGCAAGAATTGTAAGTGAGGATTGGGCACATCTATTCAGAAAGATAGTCAATGTCAAAAGAGCACCGTTATCAAAAGATCCCCCAAGACGTGCAAATTTGCTTCCTTCAATAAGGATTTTACGTAACGTTCACATGTTGGGGAGAGCAGCAGATTATTTGGCGAGGGAATGAGTAGAGAATATGGAGTATCAAGACCCCCTGACCATGACAAGTGCCACCAGCCCCAGTACACAGACACAATGACATCTAAACCTTTTGTTGCAACACACAGCTTATTAGGCAATTTAGGTATTGTGTCCCGTGTTCTGGCTATTATCCTTTCCATTTGCCCAGGAGTCTCCCAGTAAATTCTAGGTTGTCGCGCACCCCATATCAAACAGAAAAGTGGTTGGTCCGACTGCTTGAAGAAAGCCTGCAGAAGTTCAATAGGGAAGTTATCAAACAAGTACAGCAACTTTGGCAACATCACCATTTCCACTAATGAAATTTGACTCATCATAGAGACGGGCTCGCTGAGCCACCCGTCCATTTGTGCTTATGCTTTACCTGGAGCTACACCAAAGTTTGCCTTAATAACTTCAGTGTGATCACTTGTGACTCAAATGCCCAAATATTTGCCCCCTGTGGACTCCATTGTAATGGGCATTCTGTGACGGATATGATGACAACTCAGTGAAAGGCAACATTTCAGACTAATTAATACGTAGGAGAGAGTGGCCTCCAACTCAGACAATGTCATGGATGACAGGGGATAGATTCCCCTCTCAGTTTCTGGATAAAGAGGATTTCATCCTCCGCATACAGAAAAATGAAGGGGGATTCAACCTCAAGCTTCATGCCACATTGGGTTTTAAATTGCTTATATAGCATGCAGGTGGGTCTATTGTTCTGTTGCTAAGGCAAACATCAAGTGTCATGTGTTATCGCAAACACCTCCAAATGTAACCCATGTATCTCAATACTTGCCGAGAGAGTGGTGGAGAGCAGAGTGATCAGTGACAAGAATGAGGAACCCAGCCCAAGGCATTGAAGCACCTCCATCACGTTTGGCCATTCCAAAGTGTCAGAGGCTTTTTCTGCATCGAATAGGACCATAACCAAGGGAAGCATCAAATCTGTACAATCCAAAATGGCCATTAGAGTACGAAGGTTATAAGCTGTGGGTGTTTGAGGAATGAAGCCAGATTATCAGGCAACACCAGAAATTGCATTAAAGGCTTGAGACGTTGGTCCAAGAGCTTTACAAGAATCAAATTATCGGTATTCAAGAGAGACAGAGGTCTATACAAATAGCAGGGCACTGGATCTCTATTAGGTTTCAACAGAACTGTAATGACCACCTCCATGGTGAAGGGAGGAAGCTTTCCCACGCAAATTGCTGCATTCTACATGTCAAGAAAGCAGGGTGCCAAAAAGTCAATATCCGATTTGTTTAAGTCTGTCATAAGTGCATCGCCTCACAGTGCCTTATCACTAGGTAGGCTCATAATAGCCGCCTTGACATCCGCCAGAGAGATCAGCGAATTGAGTAATTCTCTGATGGGGGATGCTAACCATGCTATGGCAACAAGGTCAAGATAACAGGGAGTACCAGATATAGTATGCTTAGATGAGGTGGCAGATCGAGTTTCATAATGCTGGTGAAAAACCGCAGTAATTTCAGCTTGGTCAGTTATAATACTTCCATTGTCCATGTGAGCAGAAACAATGCATTTAGAGGGCATCGCACTCCGAGTGATCAAGGCCATCATTTGACCCTGGCGATTACCTCACCAAACCATTGCGCCTTAGCCCAAACTCGGCCTCTTCTCGAAATGCCATCAATGCCACCTGCGTACCTCAGTCTCCAGATGCTTCCTAAGCACTTTCTAATGCCAGCAGATCTGCCTCAAGATGATCTAAACAACCCCAAATGGACGTACGAACCCCATCACTTTTAGAAATACACATTCCCCGAATTTAAGTCTTGAAAGCTTCCCAAAGAGTCACCACCTCAGCAACTGAATTTTCAGTATCCGGAAATATCCCACCATGGCTTTCCTGGTGTCAGTGCAGAATGCAGCATCCTGCAATTCTGTGCTGTGCAATTTGCAGCTGTGGAAGCAAGTGGGAGTAACCAGTTTTTCTAGTAACAGCATGACAGGGGAGTGATCTGAAAGGGTGCATTGGAGAATGACAAAGCTGCAAGTCACAGAGCATAAGGAGCGAGATATATTATAAACCACATGTTCAGCCATGATGATACACTATGCATGTGTGATCGATATGTGTAAGCCAGGTCATTGGGGTTGAGTACCAGCTAGGAATCTCTCATGTCAAGTAATTGTGCGACATGAGCTAGGACATAGCTAACCTTTAACGTGGAATGTGGTTTTGTGGAGATTCTATCTAACCATGTGAGAAGAGTTGTACTAAAACCTCCTGCCAGGCTGGGAGGCCTGTCCCTGTGTTTGTTGCAACGGCTATGGAGATCGACAAAAAATGTTGGTGTGTCCACATTTGGACCATATAGATGTACAAAGAATAATTGGCCCCCCTCTACTTTGGTGGATACCACAACCACCCTTCTCACTGTATCTGTAAGAGTGTCTCTAAGTGTGAAGTTAACAGAATGCCAGATTAGAAGAACCACCCCATTAGCATAGGTAGAATAAGAGGAGAAGAATCTGTGCATGCCCCAATCTTTTGCAAATGTGGGAGCATCCTGTCAGCTCAGTGTCAGTCAAGGTAGCACCAGTCTAGCCTTGCAGGCACTGTTTATGCCCCACATATTCTACGTTAGGAAAATTACCATACAGCTAGTGTAAGGTACCTGAAGTAAAAGAGCAGAGCAACCACAAGCATCCTCACCCACCAAAAAGTGCTAAATAATTAGGCCTGGGCGGAGTTAGTGGACTTCCGCTACGTGGAACTCCGAAAAGTGAGAAAGAAACCTCTACGGACTTCCACAAATGGCGGAGTGCAGCATGAACTGACATTCGTGTTGATCTTCCTGCCGCTCGAGTAGAAATTCTACCAGAGCGGCCGCTCGCACTTGTCTTCTTACCATTGGCGAGCAGGAGTGGGGAAAAAACTTCTCTGCTCTACATGAAGAGGAGCTTTCTGCACTCCGAGAGCTCAGCGGAGTGAAGAGTGCAAAAAATTCCATAAACGGAGAGGAGTTCACTGCCTAGGCCTACAAATGATGCAGTTTAGTACCTGAACATTATGATAAGGAAAATAAAAAAAAAAAAAAAAAAACTAGTATAACAAGAACAAATATTCCACCAAATGCCACCCATGTCAACTCCAATCCCACCCAGTTCCAAATAAAAACTATACAAATGCTTGTGCAGGCAACAGAGACCGTACGTGTGCACTCCATGCATGGGGGGACAAGGAGCATTCAGCGGCCTCCTAATATGAGCTGAAAGCATTTGAGTTATCTATACCATTCTTTCATCACCAGGCTGCATATGGATCAAACCAAACAATTGCATAGTGGGACCAACAGCAGGTATCAACATGGTCACAAGTAGATCTGCAATGAACTGTTCTCAAGGTGGTGTAGGCCCAGACAGCACCCAAAGGCACACTTAAAACAGGTTATCACAAGAAACCAATGCATATGACCAGAAAAAGGAGAGCGGAAGGCACAGTGCTGCTTCACACTAGCCACTGGAACAGAACAGTTCACATGTGAAGCTATGTTAATCAAGGGCGGCAAATCATTATCATCGAGGGGCGAAGTGTCCCTCCGAATGAAATCCGCAGAAGGCCCAGGACTACCTTTCGCTGGTACATATTATTCAATAAAATCCCAGACATTTCCCGGCTGCTGAAAGAAGTGTAGTTTCCCTTTGTATTCTACCCGAATTTTAGCTGGATACAGCATATTTCAATGTATTTCAATCCTCTATCACAGAGAATTTCCTTGACTTCCATGAATGACTGTCAGGCCTCCTGGACAGCAAGGAGGAATTCAGGATAGAAAGAGATCTGTAAATTACCAAAGTGGAGGTCAGGGGAGGCATGATTCCATTTGAGTATGAGGTCCCAGTCTCTACAATTGAGAAGTTGCAGTATTATAGGTCCAGGGCTTTGGCCGGGTTTCGGAGCTGGGGCCAGCGGCTGATGCACTGTTTCCACTATGAATACATTAGAGAACCTATTTTGGCCACATAGAGAGTCCAAGAGTTCCTCAACAAACAGCTCTATATTGCAGATCATTTCTGATTCTGGAACACCCAGTATAAGGATATTGTTGCACCAGGAGCAGCCTTAGAAACTTTATTCAGTGTAGGTTGTTCTTTCACATCACTCTGCAACATAGTTAAAACATCTGATTGTGTGTATTTTCAATGTGAGATATGCGAATCTCTGTCTGAGTGAATCCTGCTGTTTCACCCACTTTTGGAATCTATCAAGACACAAAATAATATAATACATTTCCATTTCCTGCAACACAGTTGAAATTCCAGTCTCAAGTGGGTTTGGTGTGACTGGAGCAGCTCCATCAGCCCTCGCTGGAGGTAGTCTCTTGTCAATAGGTAACTTAGCCTGTTGGGAGTCACCCCTTGCCCATTGTAGATGAGTAACCACACAAAGTTGTGCCAGAGCAATCACCCAACGGTGGTAGCAAGAATGGTCAGATGATCTCCGCAGAATGGCACAAGACAAATACCCCTAGGCTGATGTCTATAGAGCCACACGGCGGCAGAGGGTGTGTACAAACCCCAGGGCAATGCAGCACAATCCCCAGGCCCAAATCGGCTGCCAAACAATGCAGCAGACCCAAACAAGTCCCATTACACTTACAAATGGAACTTCCAACAACAGGAGGAGGCCGGATCAGCAAGAGCAGCACAGATGGAGTACTTATGGTGCAAAGAAAGCGCTAGATAGTCTGATGACAGCTATCGGGCTGCAACAGGCCCCGAGATGCTCACCTATCATCCATCACTCAATAAGAGTGCTCCGGCACCCCCTCAGGACATGGTGTAGGCCCTATCAGGGCTGAAGGTGATCCTCCGCCAACTCAAAGACAGTGGCTAATTTTGGGCGGGCAGCATCGTCAGAGGAAAATACTGCTGGGGGAAGCATGATGGGAGAATCCAATTAATTGGATGCACTGCTCACAGCCACATGGGCTGCACTGGGGGATAAGGACCTCAGCCGCCCGGCAACGGAGCAGGCCCCAAGATGCCCCAAGGCAACCCACTCCAGCACCCACCTGGCTCAGGGATATCACACTGCCCAACAGCAGCTGCCAGAATCACAAGGCAGGCATGTAGTCTGACAGCAGCAGCTAGCAACGTCACTCTCCCTTCCGAATCACTTCTCAGTGAGGCAAAGCAGTATGGCAGGAGCACACGTAGTACTGCTTCCAGTGATGGGGAGCATCCAATGCCACATCCGGTGGAATTCAAGAGCAATCCAGTTCTCCGGGGTAAAATCCCAGTAGCCACTACATCACAGTGTGATGTCACAGGAACAGCATGGAGCACAGTGACATCAATAGAATATGTGATGTAGGTGTTTTCATGCCTTTCTCTGACAGTTGTTCTCTGTGCTCCTTTTGTACCAGACGTACTCTCTGTACTTATACAATAAAAACGTTTTTCAATATTTTGCAGCATATAAAAAGTCATTACAAAGTTGGAGGAGAGGATTGGTGAAATGGTGTAGATCAGTGCCTCTTTATTGTTCAATTAATTAAAATCATTACAATATACTATATTTTCCATGAATAAAAAAGAAATTTAAAAAAAGGATAGGTTTCAGGGCTAACTAAATTTGGTAAAAGCTATAAAATCATAGAAACAATTGTCTGAACAAAAACTAAAGTGCTGTTGCATGTGGATGGCTCTTGCATCTGGGAACCCAGTTTGCACGACCTTTAGATGGTGATGGAGCAAGGTTTCACTCGTAAAGAGACTTGCTTGGATTCAAACATCTCGAAATAAACTGTAATACACTAACAAACATGTTTTGTCTTATAAACAACGCAAAACACAACATTTCTAGTAAGCTGGGGAAGCTTTAAAATGGGCTTCTTACTAACCGTAACTCGAGTAACCAAAAATGGCCGCCGCAATGCGGGAACTTTTCTGCGCATGCGTCTGTCACACTCACGTGACATGACGTACTTTCTGCTTTGGTGGGAAAACTTTGCTTCTGGGCAATAGAACTAAAGATGGCTGCTCTATGTTTTCATGTGCTAATGCTTGTATTGCTGCCTTTTACTAAATTGTTTGTTCTGCCTAAATCCTAATGCTGTAGCTAAAATAAAGTCATGAGAATAGAGTAGAGATAAGTGCATTCATTTATTCTTTGTTCTAAAAATGTTTCTCTTTGACTTTGCTACTAGCTCGTATTTGGACCTGATGTGTCACTATTAAACTCCATCTTGAGACTCTCAACTCGCATGTTCTGGTTTCTCCCAAGTCCACAAGCCATGTCATTGAATCTATGCCAACGACAGTCTTGCCTGCAATGCACCTGGGAAAATGAACTATTGACCCACAGAAAGGAAGCCAATTTGCCAATCTTCATATAGATTGTATTTGTTATTGAAACACCCATTGTTGGGAGGAATAAACGTGCATGGGAAAATAAAACCATGGGAGGGAACATTAATTTGAATATATGAATCAAGTGACCTCATAACTGGTATGGTGTGATGACCTCTCCTCGTCCTTTGACCAATCAAATTGAGGGAATACACACATTTGCAACATTGGGGGGTGGTACACAGCCCTGGGAAAATGGTATAAATAAGGTAGGTTTAGCTAGTTAGATTGTCCGACTTGTCCGAATAGCTGACCTGTCACTGACCCAACAAACTCAATAGGCGATCAAGAGCAGAGGTGCTGGCGGAGCACTCTGTCAGAAGTTTCGAGAGCAGAGGTGCTGGCCGAGCACTCTGTCAGAAGAATCAATAACCCAATCGGGGTTCTGGGGAGGAGTTTGATTACCCAATTGGGGTTCATGAGGGAGAAGATCCGCTAACCCAATCGGGGTCCAACCATTGGCCGCAGTGAGGGGTGTAACGCTGGTGTTGCACTTAGCTGAGGGTACCTGTTTGCAAACTGAATCCATCCTAATTTGGTCTTCACTGGTCCTGATCTACACCTGTGCCGTCTTACTGGCATCTGAACTACAAGAAGTCCTGTCTTTTATCCCAGCCCGTGGCCGAGGGGTGGTCTTCACACCATTCTAGGTAAATATAAAATATATGCGGGTATGTCATTGTATTGTTTCCTTTTTCTTACCCTTCCTATGTGTCAATGCTTAATGAAAGTTTCATAATATTTTTGCATCATCTTGCTTTGATTATGTTCTTCCTAATTGAATGTGCATTAATCGAATTGGTATGGACTCTGACATTTAAGAATTTACATAAATAATGTGTTTAAATCTTTCCTGAGTCTGTGGTTATTTTATGAGTGCAAATGTTTATTTACTACCTATTTTATTGCTAACTCCCTTGATCCCTTAGGACTCTAGGTACCGGTGACTAGGATTGGTAAGTCAAGGTATAGGTCCTAAAATATTAAATAGAATCCTGATTTAGCATAGGTTTACCTGTTCAAAGTGTGTATGTTTTTTGGGCCCACGTGGGTATGGTAAAATCTCAAGCAGGTGAGCGCGCGCTAAATCAGTATTTTTTTGGTAGCAGTTAGATAGTTAGGGTTTAGTTAAGATAGGTGGTTAATCGTGTATTGATTATTTTTGGAATTGTATTGATTTTATCTATAAAGCAAACCCCGTTTGTATTGTTCTATGTTTGTTCTGTAATCCCTGGGGGCAGAATAGCGGGTGGAAAATGGAAGTCACCTTGCAGTGAGGTCACTTGCCTAAGGAAGTAAGTGCATGGTTAGGTAAAACTGGAAGCACTGATTAGGGATTTTTTGTATAAATGTGTGAATAAATGATAACAAAGGAGTTCGCTGGTAAAATTTTGGCCTTATATCACTAAGAAAGGGTAAGAGAGAGGGAGTAACAGGTTCTCTAATGTTTGTATGAAGAGTAGGTGGAAGGGATCTACTCGCAGTGTATGAAGAGTAAGCGGAAGGGATTTACTCGCTGTGAGAAAAAAAATATTCTTTCCTTTGAATTTAGTCACTTAGGCACAGTGGCAATTGTTTTTACGTTGTTAATTAATAAATATTGCATTTAAAAGTGAAAAGAAATAAGTTCTTGTATTGCCTTGCAAAGGAGGAAGTCAGTTACGGAGCTGCGCTGACATCACTTAGAGCTGCGCTGGTATTTGTTAAGACAGCTGGTGTGTAGCTGAGGTAATTATAAAGGAGGGGTGAGTACAGGAGAGTGACAACTTGTCTCACGTGAAAAGCCGTGCAATTATTGGTCGAAATGTATTTGAATTCTAAACACCGATTGGTTCTCAAAAATAAGAAACGCGCTGGTATGGGTGAAGCATTTAGGAAACAATTGAGTGTAGCTGCATATTAAATTTATCGGTGCAAATTATATGTAGCATTTAGATCCAACACTTATAGGAAATAGACCCGATAGGAGGTACTTAGGTTCTGCTCAAGAACAATACAGCGGAGGAAGACCTCATATCATGTACGGAGGAGAGAGAAAAATGTTGCTATTTAAGAAAATTAAAAATTTCTTTAAGAAGGATAGACGATTAAAACTAGAGAAGGAATAATTATTGCTTCACCAAATATGTCTGCATCATACATGATGGTAGAAAAGGGCTACCTGTGTGTGGTTAGAGAATTGGACAGAGTACACAAAAGATGATGGTGCTTTGCCATTTCCAGAACATGGTAATTTTAATGCTAGAATTTTGTACAATTTGAGCACACTCATAAATGAAATAGATACCAGACCTAGATTAACTCAGGACGAAGCCAGAAATTTTACAAATGATTAAAGATCATACAATCTGCTGGCAGGCCAAACCAGTAGATTAAATACTTAAGTATGCAAAATATTGTGGGGATGAAATTGACAATAAACGAAATAATCTAGAAGAAAAAGTAACGTTGTCACAGGTAAAATTAGCAGAGCAGCAGGAACTTCAGTTAAATCAATTGAAAAATAATCAGAATCAAGGATATGGAAATGGGGGTAAACCAAGAGGTAGAATGAACAGAGAGGAGGCCAAGAAAAAGCTTCCTTGTCATGGGAGCGGAAAAATGGGACATTGGAGGAACGAATGAAAGGTTGTATTGAGTAACAATGTGCAAAATGATAATTTGAATCCACAGATGCAGAATGGGGTGTCAAGGAAGCCACAGCAACAGGTAATAAAGAACCAGTTACCACTTGCACCTATGCCAGATTCTGGGAGCCAAGCAAAATACAATGTGGATACAACAAATTGGGAGGTAAGTGGAAGGAGAGACGCAGTAACATCACAATTTCTTTTGAGAGATGCATTTTTTGAGGAAGATAGTTACTGACAGTGCCTGCGAGGGGAGGACAAGGAGTGCGTACTTGGTGCATCCTTGCCGGTAGATCAGTCAGGTCCATACATTGAGGGAAAAGTTGAGGGAAATTATGTTACCTTTTTGTTTGAAACTGGTGCTACCCATTCTACTGTGAGAAGAGCAGATGTTCCAAGCCCACCGCTCTCGGGAGAAGCAATCCAAGTAGTGGGCGTTTCTAATAAACAAATTAGTACCCCCGTTACAGAACCCCTGGAAATCAGAATAGGGAATTTTAAAGAAATGCACAAATTTGTGGTGTGCAACTCCAGTCCAGTGAACCTAGTAGTTAGGGACTTGCTGTGTAAAATGAATTGCACAATCTTTTGCACCCCAAGTAGTGTTGAAATTCAAACCCCAGACGAAGATGGAGTTTATACATTAATGTTAGCCAAACAAGAAACTGAAAATAAAAAGATGCTAGTGGAAGACCTCCCAAAAGAATTGCAGCGTACTGTGAATCCTGAAGTGTGGGATTTCACTGGGAAAGAAGTAGGATTAATGGCAAATGTTGACACGGTAAAAGTGACAGTGAAAGAAGGTGCAGTTTACTCAAACATTTGACAATATAAAATGAGACCAGAAATAAAAGCAGGTGTTGTAGCAGAAATAAAGAGCTTGGTTGAGCAAGGCATTTTACAGGAAATAAGGAGCAGTCCACGTAATTCACCAACAATTGGCATAAAGAAACCGAGCGGGAAATATAGGGTTGTACAAGACCTCCACAATGTTAATAAGATTGTCGTCCCATGTTGTCCAGTTGTGCCAGATCCTGCAGTGATTCTGTATCAGATACCATGGGGAGCCGGATTGTTCATGGTAATTAATGCGTGCCATGCATTTTTCTCCATACCATTACATCCAGATAGCAAATATATTTTCCTGTTCAAATTCAACAACCATGTCTACGTTTGGAACCGTGTCCCTCAGGGTTACACAGAAAGTCCATAGATTTTTAATCAGATATTGAAAAATGTCTTGAATCATTGGTCCTGCCCGGACAGTCTGTCCTGGTGCAGTATATAGACGACCTGTTGGTAGCGTCTAAGACTCGAAATGACTGTGTTGTTGATACCATTGCATTGCTGAATCATTTGGCAGAGGAAGGGCATAAAGTGTCACCTAAGAAGTTGCAATTCTACACCACATCGGTAAAGTATCTGGTGCACCAGATAGGAAGTGGTGTCAGAAGAGTTACCTCTGAAAGAATCAAAATAATCAGAAACATGAATCTACCTCAAACGCAGAAAGAAATCAGAATGTTCTTTGGGGTTGTAAGTTACTGAAAGCAGTGAATTGTGGGATTTGCAGTCCTAGCTAAACCTCTGATACAAATGACAACGAAAAGAGCAACAGGTCCAGTAGAGTGGGAAGACGAAAGCATGACTGCCTTCTTAAAGCTGTGAGACTGTCTTTGCTCAGCTCCAGCCTTAGGGATGCCTGATTATTCAAAAGAATTTGCATCATTCTGTGATGTACGCGACAATTGTGCATTGTCTGTTTCGAGGCAAACTAATAGTTTAATGAGACATCCTATGGCACATTTTTCATCCACACTAGATCCAGTGGCATCTGCATTGCCAGGATGTTTGAAAGCAGTACCTGCAACTTGCATGAGTCTTAAGCAAAGTGAATCCATTGTTATGGGACACCCTGTAACTGTGTAAGTCCCATACTGAATGGTAATTCTGTTAACCAGAACACGAACTTAGTAATTGACTCCCAGTCGGCTGACAACATATGGGCAAATTCATCTAGGTGCAGGAAATGTGACCATTGCTAGATGCACTGTCTTAAATCCTGCTATACTGTTACCTGATTCACATTTCGCATAAGTGAAAGGGGAAGTCGAGCATGATCGCATCGACCTCACAGAATACAGTACTAAGCCCCATCCAGACATAAAAGAAGAGCCATTGGTAACTTTTGAATATGAGCTGTTCGTGGATGGCTCTTGCATGAGACATGAGGAAGGAGGTTTAAGTGCTGTTTATGATGTATGTACTTTGTGGGGTCCAGTGGAAGCATCCTATTTACCTGGAGTCAAGTCTGCACAAATAGCCCAATTAGTTGCATTGACAAGAGCTTGCAAATTTTGGAAAATTTGAAAGTAACCATATACACTGACAGTCAGTATTGTTACGGGGTTGTGTATGACTTTGGACAACTATGGATGCAAAGGGAGTTTCTGACTTTTTCGGGTACTCCTATTAAGAACGGACATTATGTAAAGGACTTGCTGGAATCAATTCAATTACCAAAAGAAGTAGCTGTGGTCAAGTGTGCTGTTCATCAATCTGGAAATGACCGAGTGACAGCAGGTAACTGATATGCTGACCAACTAGCCCAGCATTGTGTCAAACATAAGATCGCAATACATAAGAAAATCGATGCACATGGAAACAGCTGTCAACGTAAGTGCTTAAGAGAGTGAAAATATGGGAAGAAGTGAGAGATTTGCAAAATGAGGCACAAATTAGGGAACAAGAAGAGTGGGAGAAAATAGGATGTTGGAGAAGGGCTGAGGATGGTGTTATTGTTTACCTTGATGTGAGACCTGTGTTACTAGATTGTATGCGCGCTCCTATGGCTAGGATGTATCATTGAAGTTCACACATAGGTAGAGACGCGATGATTAGCAGTTCAGACAGAGTTGGTTCAATGCGAGATTCAGGAATGTAGCAGAGATTCTTTGCCAGAGGTGTATAACATGCCAACGAATGAATCCTGGTAAGAGAACTGTAGTGTTGCCAGGAAAGATTGGAAAGGCAGAAGGTCCCTTCATATGACTCCAGATTGATTTCATCCAATTACCACCTTGCAGAGGGCAGAAGTACGTCCATGTCATTGTTTGCCTGTTTTCAAAATGGGTGGAAGCCTACCCCACCCACAGGAATGATAGCATTACTGTAGCTAAACTACTACTGAGGGAACTCATACCACGTTTCGGTTTTCTAGTAACAATTGGATCAGATCGAGGGTCTCATTTTAATAATGAAATAATTTGTCTGATCTGTGAAGCATTCCAAATTGAACAAATGCTGCACTGTGCATACCGCCCAGAGGGTTCTGGAGTGATAGAACAACTGAATGGGACAATCAAGTCAAGATTGGGAAAGATTTGTGAATCTACCCAATTGGAATGGCCTGATGCTTTACCTCTTGTTCTGATGGGACTCAGAAGCATTCCAGACAGAAATACAGATTTGAGTCCCCATGAAATACTCATGGGAAGAGCGATGAGGCATGCATTGGTTCCAGGACACAAGCTGATAAATATATCTGATGAATTAGTACTCAAGTACTGCAAAGAACTGGCTGACCAAGTGCATTCCATCTCTCACCAGGTTGGGGAAGACGCTGTCGCCCAACAATCAACTCCAACACATGACCTGAATCCAGGTGACTGGGTAGTGATAAAGGAACATACTCGAGAATATTGCCTAGCACCAAGGTGGGGAGAGCCACATCAAGGGATATTGGTTACTACCACAGCTGTAAAGAGCAGGGGAATTCCAAACTGGATCCACGCGAGTCATAAAAAGAGGGTGACCAAACCTGATGAAGTAGAAGCTGAAGGTTGTGCAGCTGAGGGGTCTCAAGAAGTTGATACCGAAGTAGTTGATGAGGAACAACTGAGCACCAGTCAGGATGAATGGATTCCAGTAGTCAACATACCTGCAGAATTTGTGGAAGCCAGAAGTCAAACTAGATAGACAGAATGATAATAAGGACGAGTCAGGAATAGAAGAATTTAATTTAATTTAATTGTGGGTTTCTAACGCGCTAGAATCGAGTCCCAAAGGAGTATCTCTGCGCAATAGACCGCTGGGGAACCCGTCCTGGCTTTCCCTGTGAGATGGTCCCTACTGGGTATCTCCAAGGTGAAACAAGGTATCCCCGGGGTATGTGGGGGGCCGTTGTGGAGATGAGGCAAGCTAATGCCCAGAGTTGCCGAGTTTGATCCCTGGTTAGTGTAGGCACCGAGGTGAGAATTATTGAGTCCGCTGACCCTGGTCCACGACCCTGCTGCGTCAGGAATTGAACCCTGGTCCTGGGCCGTCCTCTGCTCCCGGGTCTGCCGCCTCTAACCTGTGAGCCACACTACTCCACTCACTTCACAATGTACTCAGATTACAGAAATCCAAGTCAAAAGTAATTCTGAGAAGGACCAGATAAGGAAAGATCGGTGTACTCAGACATTTGAAACTCCAGCCAGAACTTCAAAGTCTGAGGAGGAAAAGATAGGTATTAGGGCGAAAGCTCAGGCAGAAGACAATCCAGACCTGAGCAGGACCAGATAGGTGTAGAAAAGTGTGTTCAGGAAGAAGAACGTGAACAAAGTCAAACTCAAAGTCAAAGTCAAAGTCAAATACAGCAAACTCCTGAACAAGGCCATATTAGTATCCAGGCAGAAGAAACAAAAATAAGACCTGGACCAAGTCAGATAGAGAGGAATTCAGAAGTCGACAGATAACAAGTAGTGCCACAACTGAACGAAAATAAAAGAGCATCTGAAGAAAGTCAAATCGCAGTGCCAGCTAAAAGACTCAGAAAAGGAGATAAGTGGCCTGGTGTTGTCAAAAGACTGACATTTTGCCTTAAAAGTTCAAAGGACCTGAGTGGATATACGTCATACTTGAAGATTTTGAAAATCTAGAACTAAGTGATGACGAACTGATTGTTGATCAGACAGACGAAGAAGTGGGACCAACTTGAGAAAATTTCACAGGTTAAAGTCTGTGGAAAAGTTACAAAGAGGGGATATAGGGCCCGATGTAGGTAGCCCTTTACCGATCGGAATCGGCCGAAAATACCGATTTTCGGCCGTTTCCGATCGGTAAAGGGCTATCGAGATGTAGGGGCACATTTTCGGTAATTTTACCGAATCGTTATCATTACCGATTCGGTAAATTTACCGATTCTGTAATATTTACCGATTCGGTAATGATAACGATTCGGTAAAATTACCGAAAATGCAATGTAGGTAGCCAATGTTCCATCAGCACATGGCTTACAGAATCGGTATTTTACCATGGAATACAAATCCATGGTAAAATACCGATTCCTGTGTACATGCACATCTGTGCATGTACACATGTGCCATGTGACAGACAGACGTGCCCTTAGGGCATGTCTGTGTGCCACATTGCACACATGCCCGTTTTGGGGGTGCTAGAGGGTGTCAAAGTGACACCCCCTGCACCCTTGCCAAATTCGGTATTTACCGATTCGGTAAATACCGATTCGGTATTTGACTTTAATCCTATGGGCTTCAAAGGCCCATAGGATTCAATAGCAAATACAGATTCAGTATTTACCGAATCGGTAAATACCGAATTTGTAAGGAATCGGTAACGATTCCAGATGTTGGGACCTACATCCCATTTACCGATTTTGAAATACCGAATCGGTAAAATTCGGTATTTCAAATTCGGTAAATGGGATTTACCTACATCGGGCCCCATAGTCTCCTTAGTAAGAAATGACTGATTATAATGTTAACGGGAGACCGAAAAGGAATTGTTTAAAGACATGTTATAGAATATGCACAAGTAGTATAGTATTAGTAATTATAGTATGGTTTGGATTAACATTAGCTATTCCTTACCTAATGAGCAAAGAAACACAGAATAAAACTAATACACCTGGGCAGGTAGATTCACCTAAGACAGTAGATACACATACACATGAGAAAGCAGTTAGTCTTAAGCAACCTAGAGTAGATTGAGAAGCACCAGATGAGGGAGATTTACATTATAGAAGAGCTAGAAATAGAACTAATCTGTTAGTACTTCATGTAGAAGCTATGGAAATAAGTGATTGTTACGTGTGCAATGCATGAAGTTGCCCACATCAGTAGCTGAAGGGGTCACTTATCATCACTTACCCCTTACATCTGGTATTTCATGTAGCATTTTAGCTAGTCTGTTTTATAGAACTGTAAAATTGCAGTATTATTATTTTAATTTTAATGTAACCTTTTCTGAAGTTCCTTTACGTAGAAATTTAAATCGTATTTCTAGTACTAGAGACTCTATTCACTTCATGGGTGATTATTTTCTAACAGTAGGAACAATAGATATAGCTAAGGCTCACAAAGATAATATAACATGCATATTACAAGAGAAAGAAAATATGTTTTAAGATTTAGTTGAGAAAAGGAGACAAGCATCTGATCATAAACAAGAAATTCTTAAATGGGCTGAAAATAAAGAGTTTACCTCTAATTGCAAGGCTCAAGCTGCTATGTTGCTGGATTTCGAAAAGAAAGGGAAACTCTGTCTCCATAGGGATAAAACAGATTAATATAACAATGTTTTCATTGGTTCCAGTGAATGTGAACACAATTTCAAAGTTATTGGGGGTTGGGTTTCAAAGATGGAACTGAACCAGTTTATCCTGGAATTTATTACATTTGTGGGAACAAGGCCCATTTTAAATTGCCTGTTCATTGGCATGGGAGTTGCTATTTTTACATAGTATTCCCAAAGGTATACCATGTAGAGAAAATCACTGGAAGCAATGGAGAAACTAATGGATTAACTTATAGTAAATGAGCACCATTTGCTGAAATTGTAGGTGACATATTTAGTGCAATACTACCTTCAATGGGAGTGGTTCCGAACACTCAAATAATTTGCAAATTGTCAATAGTCGTATAACTCTTATCGACTGACACTGCCAGTGGATTTTTGATGGTCAATACCAAATTAGTTGCGGTAAGATCAATGGTTTTACAAAATCGACTTGCTCTTGAAATATTATTGGCAAAAGAGGGCAGAGTCTGTAGAATGTTCAAGCTGCAACATTGTTGCACTTACATTCCAGACGAAAGCGTAGAAAATAAAAGGTACGCTAGAAATATTACCAATTTGAGAGAAGAATTGAAACCACTGGAGGTTGACAGTGCATGGAAGAGACTAATTAGTGGTCTCTCCTCAATAGGTAGTTGGTTCACTAATGTAGGAAAGAGTTTTGTAGGTAAAATACTGATGCCAATGGTGGGGGTAGCACTACTGATTTTAGGGATAATAATTTATTGCAATTGTCGCAAACATAAAAAGACATATAAAGTAAATCAGAAAGGGAAGAAAAGACACTTCAGAGAAATCGTGCCTGCAGAATTAAATGGGGATTTGTATAAAAGGATGAAAAACCTCCACATGAATAATGGTGAAAAACCTAAAAGAGTGTTCGAAGAAAAAGAATTGAGTAAATGTTGAAAAGTTGGCATCTGTTTCTGTAATATGTGATGATATAAAATATCATCAAAGAGGGGATTGATGAAGAAAGGTTTCACTCGTAAAGAGACTTGCTTGGATTCAACCCTCTTGAAATGAACTGTAATACACTAATAAACATGTTTTGTCTTATTAACAACGCAAAACACAACATTTCTAATAAGCTGGGGAAGCTTTACAATGGACTTCTTACTAACCGTAACTCGAGTAACCCAAAATGGCCACCACAAAGCGGGAACTTTTCTGCGCATGCTTCTGTCACACTCACGTGACATGACGTACTTTCTGCTTTGGTAGGAAAACTTTGCTTCTGCGCACTAGAACTAAAGATGGCTGCTCTATGTTTTCATGTGCTAACACTTGCATTGCTGCTTTTACTAAATTGTTTGTTCTGCCTAAATACTGTAGTTAAAAAAAAGTATTGGGAATAGGGTAGAGATAAGTGGTATACAGTGCATTCGTTTATTCTTTGTTCTAAAACTGTTTCTCTTTGAGTTTGCTACTAGCTCAAATTTGGGCCTGATGTATCACTGCTGAACTCCATCTTGAGACTCTCAACGCGCATGTTCTGATTCCTGCCGCGTCCACAAGCCATGGCATTGAATCTATGCCAACGACAGTCTTGCCTGCGATGCACCTGGGAAAATGAACTATTGACCCACGGAAAGGAAGACAACTTACCAATCTTCGTATACATTGTATTTGTTATTGAAACATCCATTGTTGGGAGGAATAAAAGTGCATGGGAAATTAAACCATGGGAGGGAACATTCATTTGAATATATGAATCAAATGACCTCATAACTGGTATGGAGTGATGACCTCCCCGTGTCCTTTCACCAATCAAATTGAGGGAATACACACATTTGCAACATTGGGGGGGGGGGGTGGTACACAGCCGTGGAAAATGGTATAACTAAGGTAGGCTTAGCTAGTTAGATTTTCCGACTTGTCCGAATAGCTGACCTGTCACTGTCAGAAGAATTGATAACCCAATCGGGGTTCTGGGAAGGAGTTTGATTACCCAATCAGGGTTCATGAGGGAAAAGATTTGCTAACCCAATCGGGGTCCAACCGTTAGCTGCAGTGAGGGGTGTAACACTGACATTACACTTAGCTGAGGGTACCTGGTTCCAACCTGAATCCATCCTAATGTGGTATTCATTGGTCTTGATCCACACCTGTGCCGTCTTACTGGCATCTGAACTACAAGAAGTCCTGTCTTTTATCCCAGCCTGTGGCCGAGGGGTGTTCTTCACACCATTCTAGGTAAATATAAAATATATGTGGGTATGTCATTGTATTCTTTCCTTTTTCTTACCCTTTCTATGTTTCAATGCTTAAAAAAAGTTTCATAATATTTTTGCATCATCTTGCTTTGATTACATTCTTTCTAATTGAATACGCTTTAATCAAATTGGTATGGACTGACATTTAAGAATTTACATAGATAAAGGCCCCCATTAGGACGATGGGCGGACTTTGTCCGCCCATCATCCTATCGGAAAAAGGGACCGCCCGCCATAAGGGCGGGGGTCCCGTGGGGGGTATTAGGATGTGCCCGCCACAGTGGTGGGCACATCCTGCATTTTTATCATTGTGGCGGGCGGTGCTGTCAGCCCCGCCCGCCACAATGCTAAAAATGCATTAATGCATTTGCATAAACAAAATCGCAGGCACCGCGTGGTGCCTGCCGCTTTGTTTATGCAAATGCAGGGGGGTGCCACACAGGGGGGTACCTGTTCCTATTTTATGAGTGCACATGTTTATTTACTACCTATTTTCTTGCTAACCCTCTTGATCCCTTAGGACTCTAGGTACCAGTGACTAGGTTTGGTAAGTCAAGGTATAGGTCCTAAAAGGATAAATAAAATCCTGATTTAGCATAGGTTTACCTGTTCAAAGTGTGTATGTTTTATGGGTCCAGGTGAGTATGGTAAAATCTCTAGCAGGTGAGCCTGCGCTCTATCAATTGTCCCTATGCCCGATAAAATTAATGTTTGTCTTATGATTACTAAACATTTGAAACAACCTAATTGTTCTAGTTTTGGTGCCAGGTACCTGGATTAGCTTGTCTGACATGCTTGTTTAGTCCTCTATTCTCGAACTTGTTTTTGTTCCCTTGTGTGCCTGGGATTTGTTTTAAATAAAAATCGAGGCAGGACTCTGATAATGTTGTAGACACAGGACTGATATTCTGCTTTGTGGACTGTTTAGTCATAGTCACTCTGGCTACGTGGTCAACTGGTTGCAACTTGTGACTTTAGTGGTTTATGTCAGTGCAGCAGTATCTGTGAATTTCCCTAGTTGTGCCACTATTTGTGCTGTGTTGGCAAAGAAACACAGGTCTGAGACTTCTCTGCATCGTCGAAAGCCATGAGACCTGCAAATTAGGAGTACCAGGCAGTGTCGCTCTCCTGCCAAGTTTAGGCAGCAACACAGCAGGTGAAACCAAGATTTAGGATGGTAGCTACATAGACGACAGGTGCTTAAGTCATCATGATGGGCACAGGATGGATTGAAGTTCACGATGGACAGTGTGGGAAGTCTCATGGAGGTGATTCTTTTACGGGCCTGCACTGTCAAAGCTTGCTCTAAGTATGGCTGAGTTTTTCCCAGGATATAAGAGGCGTCCAGGGTGGAAAGATTGGGTTGGTAATGTGAACTTTCCAGGTCCCTTTCTAATGATCTTCTCTTGACCTGAGAATTCACTGTATTTTTCCAGACTATGGCCGTAATATCCTGGTTGTGCAGAGTTTGGACTTCTCTTTCAAGTAGACTTGTAGCCACTGCCAACTGAAACTGCCATGGAGAACCACCCTTTTTAAAAATTGTTTTAAGTTGAGCTTTCAGTGAGGGTGCTGAGGAACGCAAAGTACTAATGTAGTATTTTATTATGCCCCCTGAGCAAATGATATACGGGTGGGCGAGTCCCAGCTGTTGTCACACTCTGGCTCTCCTAGCCCGATGAGGGAGAGCTAGAACCTTCCTATAAGCTCAGATTTGGAGGTTCATAAGGAGCTTGTTAAATGCACCTGGAAATACTAGATGACCATTATTAAGGAAGGGAACAAGTTCTTTCATGATGATACATCTTTCATGATGGGTTCTGCAGTCGGACAGTGAAGTCACTGGTTTAGGCATCTCAGACTGTAAATGATGCCTTCCCACTTGCTTTTAAGTTATTTTAGCTGGGCCGCTGGTTTTACCCTTTCTGATAGCCTGATTCCCATGTCGTTATATCTTGTGTATGTTTTAATTTGTAAATCGCCTAGGCGCCATTGTGCTGTTTTCTTACGCTGGTACTTCCCAAAGATGATTATCTTGGTCTTCTCCTGGTTCGCCTTGGAGGCGTTCTTTTAATTTTACCTGAAGGGGGCATTGAGAGCTTTCTGTAGACAGGTCCGCGTGTGATCCATTATTACAATATTGTCGGCGTACTGAATGATTTGGAGCTGCACTTTCCCTAGCCTTGGTGTCCATAAACCTGCGCCTTCCAGGGCTTTTCCCAGGTCTACGGTGTAAATATTAAAGAGAAGGAGGGCATGGACACAGCCTTGTTTCAGGCCGTTATTGGTGGCACCTTAGCTGTTACAGTGGAAGGGCTGGTCTTTATGCGGACCCAGGTCCCCTGATATAGTGAGGTTATTGCCTTAACCCCTTCCATGCTGATGACAGCCCCCATCCGTCATGCATCACGGTGCTCGTGTGCTCATGGCGGCTGGGGGCCGTCATAAAGCCATTGATTCTTTAAAAGCCTAGCACACGAGCAGAATCGGCCCAGCATGGAAGGGGTTAATAACTGTTTGGGGATTCCCCAGGAGCCTAATTTTTCCCACAGTTTCCCTCGATCAACCCAGTCGAATGCTGCATTGTAGTCCACAAAACAGCAGAAAATAGGTCATTTTGCTAGCTGGGTTGCTCGATGTGACAGGTAACCCAGTACTAAAATGTTATCCATAGTGGAACTTTCAGGCCTAAAACCAGATTGAAAGAGGGAAGGATGTTGTTGTCTTTTACCCAGGCTTCTAGTTGTTTCAATAGTATTCTTGCATACGTTTTTGCTTCTATATTAAATAGAGCAATAAGGCGGTAGTTTTCTTGTTTCGTGCTGTCCCCTTTCTTCTAAATGGGGAAAAGAATGGAACCTTACCACTACTTTTTATAAATGGGGAAAAGAATGGAACCTTTCAACAAAGTGGTGTAGGATTTATTTAATGGTGGCAAAAATTGTGATGTGTTGTTTAGAGTACAATTATTTTATTTAAAGAAGGAAGATGTGTGGTGATGTCACTGGAGGGGCATGGAGCACAGTGACATCAATAAAATGTATGAGGTAGGTTATTCTCTATGCCCATTTTGTAACGGATGTTATCTCTGTACTTACACAATAAAGTAGGTTTTTAGTACCCTGCAACATATGAGAAGTCTTTACAGACCCACAGTCGAGAGTTAACAGAGTGACATGCCCATCACACTATTTGGGTGATAATGCTGCTATTTTATGCTCAGATCACCAGAGCAATTGTACTATGTTTCCATCATAGTTTCCAGCTCTCTGGCACCCCCCCATCAATTCAAGATACTTAATGTTTGTAGAAAAATAATTCATTAAACTATGATACTCTTCATGAGTATTGTGTTAAAGAACAAGGTACTGTTTACCAAATTCAGCTAATAATAAAAAAAAAATATTGTGAGATGGGTAGTATCCCCTCTTTTTACATGTTCAGCAATAGTGTACAACGGGCCAGGCATTTGTGAATTTTGATATATACATGCATATATATGATTGTAAAATCCTGGGGAAAATCCTAGCTGACCGCTATAGCCAAATCTTGCCAGCCCTAATACACCCCAATCAGTGCCGATTCGTGCCCAGGCGCCACACATCACACAATCTGAGACGGCTCTTCCATATTCAAGACAGTGCGCGAGACAGATTTCCCCATGCAGCGTGCCTGATCTTTGACCTAGAGAAGGCGTTCGACACCTTGCTATGGCCCAATTTGTTAGCGGTCCTCCAGAAACTGAATATTGGACGGGTCCTGATGGCATATACGCGACTCTTATATAAGGGACTCACCTCTAGGGTAATAGTCGGTGAGCTTATCTCCGCTCCATTCCTGGTAGAGAGAGGGACCAGGCAGGGGTGCCCACTCTCCCCCCTCCTGTTCGCAATAGCAGTCGAGCCATTGGCTACGCGACTACGACTAGAGGGGGAGGCCTGGGGATTCTGATCACAGGAACGACACACTGCGTATCCCTATACGCAGACGATCTGCTGATTTACGTCCGCGACATGACGGGAGATCTCACATCAATATGGGACACTCTGCAGGCCTTCGGAGCCATCTCGGGCCTCAGAGTCAATTGGGAGAAATCAACCGTTTACCCTCTTGGCCCCCACCTGGCACCGCATGAGGTGATGGTGGGCACTCAAGTCTTACGTTGGAGTGGGGATGCCCCAGGTACTTGAGAGTACAACTTTATCATACCCTGACAGATTTATACGAGGTCAATCACCGCAAGGTGCTAGCGGGTCTGCGATCGGTGGTGAACTTCTGGAAGACCCTACCCCTGGCACCCATCGGCTGTGTGGCCATAGCAAAAATTATAATGGTGCCCAGACTGCTATACCACTTTGCCAATCTCCCAGTGATTCTGCCCCGGTCATTCTTCTGGGAATTGGATACCCTGCTCACAACGCTCATATGGGGCAACGGCCGGCATAGGGTGGCACTACGCTTGCTATACTTACCCAACACAGACGGAGGTTTGGGAGCCCCATCCTTTGAATCCTATTTCCTGGCCGCACAACTTCAGTGGCTATCCCACTGGACGGCAGAGCGATTTGTCAGGGAAACAATAACGGAGACCGGTAGCATACCTCTTCCCGTCAACAGAAGGATGCTCCTACCTGGGTCCGAGCCGTCCCGCACCCACCCGATTCAGGTCTCCATTGCGTGCAAATGCATGATGAGTATTCACCGAATGTCTAAAGACCGGCCACTCTATTCCCCACTGTTGCCCCTAGTGGATCTCCCTCGCGGGGACAAATACCACACTTCCAGGGCCTTCCAAATCTGGACCGATCATGACGTGACGGAGATCCAAGCGTTGTTCCACGAAGGGCAATTGCGATCTTATGAGCAGTTGGTTGAGTGGTATGACCTCCCGCAAGGACAATTCCTTAAGCACAGGCAACTTTTAGACAGCACACAACCTTTCTGGAACTTGTGAGACGGTGAACCGCCCATGCACCCGGCGCTTCACACGATACTCCACATGGGGGCTGGTAGACACCTAGTTACATGGCACTATAAGGCCATTAGGGAATTAACAAATGCTTCCCTAGATGGTCAGCGTCATTCCTGGGAAGACGATATCGGCAGGGTGTTCCATGACACAGAATGGCTACGTGCCCTGAAATATACAAAGAAAGTGTCCTGGAATGCACGGTTCAAAAACATACAGTTTAACATAATTCACCGGGCCTACCTCATGCCAGATAAGCTACACTGATACTACCCGGACACACAATTTAACTGCACACGTTGTAAATTGCTGGAAGCGAACTTCAGGCACATGTTTTGGGACTGCTCTTCTCTGCAACGATACTGGACCACGGTCCACCAAACACTCCTTGCATTGGTCAGCTTACCGCACATTGCTTCCTGGGAAGTCTGCACACTAGGGTCATACAAAATGAAGAAATCTGAAAAATTGTAGTGGCGATTTGCATCCCTTGCCTTGCTGCTGGCGAAGCGACCTATCGCTATACACTGGAGAGCCCCCTCGGGCCCCCTGGCAGCAGCCTGGATAGGAGCAGTGAGCAAGTAGGGGGCGGCAGAGGAGAACATCCTATGGGACAAGGAAGTGAAGGGACCGCACAAGCACCCCATTTCCCTAGAATGGGCACAGTTGCTCATACAATTTAAACAAGAGACAGCCCCAGACAACACACCAAGGCCAACCCTGCCTCATGTTCAAGCTTCCCCACAGCACCTCAACCCCCTGGTCAAATTCCCAGAACCTGAGTTCCATGCCAATTGGAGGGGACAGAGTGGGCATCGATCCCTCTTAAAGATATGACCTGCCACCCCAGGCAGCATGCCCCCTCTACCTAGAGAGGCCTCACAACCCCAGCCCCCCTGGACCACAGACCCTGGCACCTCATGCCCACCATGTCCATGAGCCCCAGTCAGCCCGCCATGTGCTTTCCCACCGCTAATAATATAGGAAAAGATTTCCCCACAGTTTTACGCTTAGTTTCAGTCGGTAGTTCGGACGCCGACACACACTTCACTTGACTGCAACAGCCAATTTGGTAAAGGTTTCCCGTAAACCACACACGGGGAGGACATTCACACCTACCCCCGCCAGCACGCATCTCTAGGGACACATCGTGAAAAGTCATACCATGACACCCTTAGATCCCAAGCCTGCAACCCTGTGAACATGTGGTTACAAATTTGCTGGACGGGGCGACATCTACACATCGCAGATGACTTCTAATTGTGAATTGTATGTAACCCTTCAATGTGTGTGATATAATGGATATATGTCTGATGTATGACCCCCCTTGGGGGCTTTAACCTGTAAAACCTTAATAAAAAGATTTAAACAAAAAATACATGCATATATACATAATTCAGGAGTATACAAGCCCATATTCAATGAGAAAACATGAAATATAGGAAATATTTCATGAAGCCATGATAAATATAGATTGCAGCATCATAATGACAGAAGCTTAAATATTCTACAGAGGTTTACCTTGTTAGGGCCACTGGATTATGTGGTAATGTTATCTAAAATAAGTGGCAAGGTCATCTAATTTAAATAGAGAAAAGGCAAATTAGGAGGGACATTTTCTGACATTATTCCCTTCATAATTATGTGACAAATGTGGTAAATCCATAATAATGTGGGAAACACCACAGCCATCGGATTGCATACATTCAACGATGCTGACCATTGTCCATTATTTTATCATCAATTTATTAACGAAAGATGAACCAAAACATCATAATTTCAATCAATGGATACTAGTCGCTGCATTTTAAATAAAAGAGTTTCCACAAGGTAAAAATCGCACAAAAAATAGCATTGTGCATGATATATATGAAACATACCTAACAGTTCTAAAATGAGATATAATTCTGGCTCACATGCATAAAACCACAAAAATTTGCAAGTTATGGTTATCAATGAACACAATACAAGCAATAACTTGTTCTGGTATTATCTTAATAGCTTTTTTGCCAGTCATTATGATGACAACATGGGGTTATCACCATGACAGGTATTGCCAGTTATGGCTTGTGTTGTTTGAAAATTATAACTGACAAATTTTAGTGGTTATATGCAATTGAGCCAGAAAAATAAATCACTTTTTACACATGTCTCTCTCTATGCTCTCAAATTTATTGTATATTGTTTCAGTGATTATTCATGATGTTTTGTATTGATTTTCTTATTTGTACATTTTCACTCTTTTAAATTCTAATAAGGGAATTGCATAGTATTGTGATGTAGCTCTGGGTGCATGATTTGATTATGTGTGGTGATATGATTAATAATACCAGAGTTTAGCTATTAAAAACCTGGGATTTCATCAACCCCTCCCCCATGGTTTCGGCACACAATATGCACTTTGTATTTTCACCTTTTTCACGTGGGAAAACATCTGATTTTCATCTGTTGTTCGTATCAGGTTAACTGACTATGCAGTTGTCAGAAAACTATGTGCCATCAGATGATGTAAACGGAATTGTATAATGCTCCAAATTTAAAATCTACATTAAGCATTAACCCGTTCAGTGCAAGCTTCGGCCAATGGCCATCGTGAGTACTACCTCGCTAGTCCTGCGAATTGCCGTTGGCTGACGCAGCACCGCCAACTGATTAGAACTCCCGCACCGCGGTGGAATGCATGCCCCGGTTAAGGAGTAAACTGAAGAATTTTTTTCTTTATTTTCTATGCATAAACAAAGTAGCATTCTAATATTGCTTTGAACTGTTTGATTAGGCAATATTTTTGTATTTACTTCTTGATATATATATATTTGCGGGTCTAAGAAGGTGGCTCTTTTCTCTTTTCTCGAGAAAAGGTTCAAAACACCTGGGGGCATAAGTATAAGGGGCTAACGCCACCTTAGCGACATTTTTCCGATGATTTTGCGGCGATATTTTTATCGCCATACGTACAAGCTGTCGCTACCCTCTGTTAGCGGCAGTTTTCCAGCAAAAACGTCCATTATAAAGATCTCCACTTCTGTTAGCGATAATGACATGCAAGGGAGGCGTTCCCGTGCAAAATCAGCTACTAACCCCACTTTGCGATATTTACAAGAGGATTCTTTTAGTTTGGAGGACCAAAAAAACTCCCTCTAAATGCAGTTAGAGGCAGTTTTTTAATACTAGAAAATAGCTGGTCTTAAATATGGAGATAATCCTTGGGGCCTCATTTCAGCAGGTTTTGCCGATGCATGATCTTATATAGGTACAATTCACATTGCCCTTATATTGGCATAGAAAGCCAGTCCTTATTTAGGCATAGCACATGCTACCCAAATACAGGCTGGCTACTTCCATCCATTCATCTACGTCACAATGATTTCTTGGAAAACCAGACTCTTAAACTGAAGGGACTTCCCGTAGCCTTGATATTGATTTCTCCAAGAAACTCATTATTATGCATAAACTATTCCTTAGGGGTTCATCCATGACGTTCACATGCCCAACTTTTACGTCAATACTGGCATTCCTAAACACCTTCAAGGTATAAATATACCTTCACTTGCTATAGCAAAGCATGGTGTGTTTCGGTGCAGTTCGACTACCTACTTGCATGACGCAGCTCACTACAGCAGGTGCCGAAGGAAGCCAACTCTCCACCTGACGCACTGCCTGAAGCTGTCATCCTCCTGCCGAGAATCCAGCTCCGGTGTTTCTGACTCCCCTTGCGGGGTGTTGGGAAATCGAAGCCCGCGAAAGACATACCAGCCTCTCTCATTCTAAGGTATGGAGCTGATTAGAACCTAGAGAACCCTTTGGCAATTCTTGGCAAAACTAAACCTATGCTAAAAGACAAATACCTACCAGTTGAGTATTTTAGCCTGTGTTATTTATGTGTGTATTTTTACATGTCATAGCAACAAACAATGCTATTACAGTATTATTTTATATCACTGTTCTCGCTGTAAGCATTATACTATGCATTCGGTCCAACAAATGTAGCAGTTCATATCTCTTGCAAGAGAAATAAGACTGTTCAATAAACCCATTTTATTGAAACGCATGTCTATATTTCTATGCAACTCTGTAGAAACGAAGCATGCACGATTGACTGAGTAAACTAGTTATCTATGTTCCCCCACGACTCTGAAGATATGTTTCGATTCGAGGGGAAACAAAGTTGTCATGTTTATGCGGTTGTCAGAAACTAAATGCTTCTTGTTTACTCGAGAAAGTTTCTAGTGACCTCTGAGTTAGCTGGCACACACAATTAGGTTTAGTATACTCGATAGAGACATACTGACCTCTGTCCTATGTCAAATCTATAGTATATATTATTCCAATGCACAGAGCCTATAGGAAATATAGGAACAACACTACACCACGCTGCAAGCAATGTTGCTGCGCTGCAACAAAACTACAGGACAGGACTGCGCACCATCAATAAGATAGTGCTCATTCCTGGGCCTCTCTCAGGAAAAGTAATGCAGCGCTGCAACAAGACAGTATTGCATCCCTTTTCACTACCCCTTCATGTGACACCACAAATGCGCTCTATTCACTGGACAGCGCTGTATGACGCAAGTAATGACAGATACATCTGGAATCCTGGCATATCTGTCTGCGCAAAAGTCACGCATTGCTGCAGTCCTGTCACAACCATGATAAAACTTCAGCAACAAATGGGGCCAGCCTATCCCATTGGCACTGCTTCACCCTTACTCCTGCCATCATGCAGGCGTAAGGTACTGATGCAGTGCTGTTCTTAAGGGGTGCCCGTGTGCCGGCGCAGTTCGAGATCCATCAGTGGCGGATGCGCGCTGGGGTATCATCGTCTGTAAGCGTTGGCGGAGTGGTGGTGCTGAGGGAGTTGACAAAAATTACTTTGGTGGCCTTGATCCAGCTGCAAGGGGGGCAATGATGGCTGTTGTGTACAGTGGACATGTTGAAGACATGATGTATACAATGATGGTCGGTCCAGGAGAGTCCGGTGATGTGGCTGTGGTTAAAGGTCCCACTGGCAAAGGAGACGTGCTCAACCACGTGTTCTGCTATGTGGTTTACTGCGGTGATTAGCTGCTTGAGTCTGATGTTGGGGAGCTACCCCAGGAGGGGGTGGTGTTCTGGTCAATGGGGTTGTCAAGTTGGAACTTAAGTTCACTGAGTAGGATGTCGTCAGTGGATTGGAGAGGCTGGTGTGTAATGAGGTTTACAATGGTATCAGAGAATTGGTGTCCATCGCCCAAGGGGCTGCAGATCAGGGTGCCGCAGAGGGTGGGGTTGGGGTTGGTCCAGATCTGGAAGTTAAGGTGTTTCATGGTCACTGTTGAGACATTAGCGTGCGTGGTCAGTCAGGGTGTGCTTCTTTCGTTGATGGCAATGCCTCCTCCGGGACAGTCGGGATGGCGATGTCTGGTCCGGAGCAGATGCTGGTCCTGGTAGGCAATGTGGCATCCAGGGTTGATGGCGAGGAGGGTGCTGGCACCATAGGGGTGGAGTGTCCGAGAGCAAGGGTCCTTGGTGCTGAGCACTGTCCAGGGGCAGACAGACGCAGACAGGCTTGCCTTTGGCATGGGAGAAGTCCATTAGAATCAAGTCATCACATCTTAATGCCTTTACAAAGCAAATTCAACAATGCAGGTCCCCTTATATCGCATTCCATTACAATGCATTGTGAAGTCAGTAATGGGGTATTTCAAATCTTTAGGGTGTGTTGAACTTGGCCCTTTTGGCAGGTTCACATTTGAACTTTTTGCCTTAAGCTCTGACATGGTGGTAGTGATTTAAGGCCTCTGGGCACTTTAAGCACTGTGGACAAGTGTAAAGTGCATGTGCTCTCTGAGTGCTTGTGGTAAGATTGGACTGCCCTCCCATAAGAATGCATTGGAGATAGGTGTCCATGGTAATTCCTGGTATGAGGGGATTGCAGTGTCGAGTTTAGTATGTATGAACTTGTGAGGATAAATGCTGAACAATGGTGTGCGCAGATTTATGGTGACTGATAGAGAAATGCCACTTTAAGAAGGTAGAATTTCAGTGGCTGTGTGTCTGCCTGCCTGGTGTGAATTGCAAGTCTGGCTTGTGATTGAAAGGAGTTGAGGGGTGTAGGTGGCTCCAGGAGACAGGGTGAGTCAGCCCAGTGATGAATAGAGAGATCTGCATGCATTTGTACGGAGTAGTTGCACCTGGGACCTGAATAGGGCTGTGCCTTCCGTCCACAATGCTGGGTCCGCCCCCTGTGATGTGTCTGATCACTGAGCCCCCACCTGACAAAGGGGAGAGGAGCGGGGCAAAACAAAGTGCTCCAAAGCTCCCCTAAACCAGTTCTGACTGGTATCCCCAAGCACTGTGCTGTGACACAAAGAGAAATGTGATATAAATATAGGGGCTACAACCCCATGAAATTGTACAGTTCTGGTGTACTGATCCTGTTGGGGCGTGCTGCTGCTGTGGCCCAAGGGGGGGCTGCCATGAGGGCTTTCCTCTCTGGGCCCAGCATTGCCCTTTGGTCTTTAGAGGAACTTTGCCTTGTCCTTAGAGCCTGGTAGCGCTGGATTGTTTGATTACTGGATTATTCTAGTGCTGAGCTCCTTTTCCGACCTTTCCCTGACAAAAGAAGAGCATGTGGGTACTGCAGCTCTGAGCTGCCCTTCAACTCGAGGGAATCCCGGCCTGGGGATTCCCCCACAGGACCCTGAAACCGAGCGGGAGCCCACCCCGCTAGTTATGCTAATAAATGTGGGTGCTCACCCCGCTTATGCAGTATTTTGGTGGGTGCCTACCCCGCATTTTGTCAGGATATGCGGCGGGTGCTCACCCCTCATATTTGTGCCTTTTAGCGGTTGCCCACCCGCAGTGCTGATCTATTTGGAAGCGGGTGCCAACCTTGCCATTGCCTTTCTCTAAGGCAGGAGTCCACCCCGCGTCCTGCTGCTGAGAACCAGTGCTGCGACCCAAGGAAAGAAGTGCGCCAGGCCCGGAAGCCAGGTAAGCTGCCTGACTGTGGGCGGTGCCAGGAGGGGGAAGCTGCGGTTGGTGAGCAAGCGGGGCTCCCATGCTTGAGGTAGAGCCCCGCATGCAGCAGCAGTGTGGCAATTGCAGCGGAGGGGCCCGAGGCACATTGATGGTGCCTGCCCCCGCCGCCTGGAAGGAGAACTGCCAAGGAGAAGATTGGATGGAGAAGGCACAAGTGACGGAGACTGCACTCCATGTGGCAATAAGAAGAGGGAGTCAAAGCTTTGTGCTCCAAGACCCATGGGAGGATCCTGCTGCCCTGATTCTTCGCTCCACTCCCCTAGAAGGAGAGACCGGGTGAGTGCCTTTATCCAGTAACGCACGGTTGGGGGGCTCCAGAGGCACAGTAGTGCCAGTCTCTGTAACCACCAGCACGGGCAGCTGCGAGGTGAGAGCATGACCATCTTTGCAGTTTGGGGGCACAATGTATTGCAGTCTGATGGGGGAATGTGTCGGGGCACATTGTCGGTCCCCCCCCCCCTCCTGGTCGACCCCTTGCGGCACAGTGATGACAGGACCATGTGGTAGTGTCCCAGTAGAGGACTCAGGGCACAGGAGGTAGGTAAGGTAAGTATTTATTTGTTGATTACTTAAAATCATTACAATCAGCAGAATACATATACAAAATAAAATTAATTAAAAGTATGCCGCTACAGTGTACATTTATAGCCAAGCAAAATCTACAACTAAGTCCTAACAGATTATTTGGCTGCAAATGATCAACAAGCAAAAATAAAGCACATTGTGCCTGCAGCTATAATTTACAATATACAGTACATTCCTCTAATAGAAACTTTAAGACAATGGGAACTGCAAAGATACAAAACGCCAAATACAATAACATTTAAAACAATTTTAACAATAAAGTGCAATTGTGCTAGTAAAGTTTTAGCAGCAAAAACAAAGGTACCTTATGTTAGCAGCTAAGGTACCAAAAAACTTTAGAACAGTGAAAGATACATAAAAAAGCCACCATAGGAAAATTGCATTAGGAACGACATTTAGCAATAAAGCAAACACAACAGGTGTTGGACCGAATGTGGATCAATGTCACACACTCACCCCAGTCCAAAGATCTGGGCCCAAATCCATCGTTTTTTTGCACTCCACACCACCCTGGGTTAGACAATGGCGATATGCAAATCAGCTCTGACCCTGTGCCCCATGGGAACAGTCCAGTCCGAACTACAAAAGCCATGTCCTTCCCAGAACGGAATCAAGCATCCGAGGACCGGACCGGTTTCGAGGTAACACCTCTCATCAGCCCGGCTAGCTTGACTCCAGTGGTGTGGAGTGCCTGGGACCCACGTCTGGGCATCCCCAGCGCACTTAGGGCGGAATATGCAAACACAACAGGTGATGGACCGAATGTTGATCAATGTCACACACTCACCCCAGTCCAAAGATCTGGGCCCAAATCCATCGTTTTTTTGCACTCCACAACACCCTGGGTTAGACAATGGCGATATGCAAATCAGCTCTGACCCTGTGCCCCATGGGAACAGTCCAGTCCGAACTACAAAAGCCATGTCCTTCCCAGAACGGCACTCCACACCACTGGAGTCAAGCTATCCGGGCTGATGGGAGGTGTTACTTTGAAACCGGTCCGGTCCTCGGATGCTTGATTCCGTAAATTGGTTGCTAGGGGGTATCCGAATAAAATAGTGAAGAACTCCCTCAAACGTGCATGGTTTTGTCCCTAAGAGGAATTACTCATTACCATAGACAAAACTCTTGAAAACTGATTTGTGTTACCACCTTTTGCACACATACTAACAAGATCCGCAGTCCGATAAAAAAACTGGCATCTCATTAGAAACATTGATCCCACAATAGAATCCCCCTAGATTGTGTTCAAACATAGTAAAAGTATCAAAGATCATCTTGTGTACTCTTCCACACAATGTAGCACTGGTCACAAGCCCAGAACACTAAAATCAGCCTGGGGCCTTCCAGAAGTTAAAGGGCACTTTCGATGTGGCATTTGTATTGCCTGTACTTTTTCTATTGGCATAAAGGTCTTTGAATACGGTAATGTCAGACAATACTTAAATTTCTTCTCAAACTGCAATATATGTAATGTAGTTTACTGCATTTGGTGTCCATGTCAATTACCTTATACCTCACAGAACACGCATCTGCCAACATCATAGTAGAATAAGATGCTCTGTACGGAAAGCTCCTTTGGTGACTTAATTCATTGAAAAGAATCAGACAGCAGATGATCTGACATAAAAAGTAAGCAACAAGGCAACTATTCCCAAAAGAGGAGGAGACCTATCACAGATCCTACAAAGACTGGAATGCTGATGGATAGAATGTACCAACTCTATCACTCTTAGACTGAATACAGCTGAGGAATGGTGTGGGTTTGTAGCCACTCTATCAAACTGACTTTACAACCTATTCTTGAACTGTACCTCCATGAAGCAAAATAAGGAGTTGTCATTCCCAGTTGTTGTCAACACATATTTACCCTTTTGTGCAATATTTAGTTTATAAATACAGATTTGCAATTATAATAATTCATTTGAATGCATGCATATTTAAACAGATAAGGTCCCATACTGTATCCTCCTATAAAACTATGGCATAGATTCATCAAGCAAAAATCTGCTCGCAAAGGGGTCAGATTCTCAGGATCTGTCCCTTTGCCACTGGTATTTTTGCATTTGGGATGCATCATCCCAAATGCAAAAATCGCAATTTAAGAAATCGCAAAATTGTGATTACTTAAATTGCATATAAGGAATCTCAATTTGAGATTCCTTAAATACAATGCATTAAAGTTTAAAAAATAGAGATTACGCTAATAGTGTAGTGAGGTTCCTATATTCCCAATAAGCTCTGCGCATTGGAATAACATAAAAAGCAGTGTAGACGTAGGACTGAGGTCATCTAGGTCTCTACTGACTATGTTAGACTTAATTAGTTTTGCCAGCTAGTTAAGAGGTCACTAGAAACTTTCTCGAATGAATAGGGCGGGGTTAACTTCCCTGATTTAGACAAGAAGGGATGAGCTTCTGACAACCATATAACATGACAATTTTGCTCCCCCAGAATAAGGAGTATATCTCCAGAGTCGTGTGAAAACAATAGACAGCTATTTCACTCAGTCAATCGTGCATGCTTAATTTCACCAGGGTGCAGAGAAATAGAGAGACGGGCGTTTTCAATAAAAGCTGTTATTTTATACAGCAGTCTTCTTTTCCATGTGAAAGAAATGAATTGCCCCAATTGCAATACCTATCATGAAGTAAAGTTCCTACAGTAAAAGGAGTATTATGAAATAATACTGTAAAAGCATTGGTATGGTTTCTTAGCCATATGATACTTTAAAACGGAAAACATATTTACATACATAAAAACATTGACTAACAAACTCAACTGGTGCTTCTAAGATATACCTACCCCGGTGTACCTGACCTAAGCCTAATACGTGGGAAGGAGTAAGTAAGTTGCAGTTTTAAGTTAAGTTGGGTTTTTTTGCCAAGACTCTGAATCAAGAATTCTCCCTAAGGTTTGAATCTGCTCCGTACCTTGGTTATAGAATGAAGGAGGTCTTGTATCTCGTTTCTCAGGACTCGATCTTCCAGTAACTAGCGAGGGTGACTGGAAACAGCGGAGCTGGATTTCTCGGCGTGAGAAAAGGCAGCTTCTTTCTTCCTTCGGCTCTCGCATCAGCTGGGCTTCGGATAAGTAGATAGCCGCTCTGCTCCACACCACCGTGTGTTGCTTAAGGCAAGTGTTGGTATATTTATACCTGGGGTGCCGTGTTTGACGTAAGGTTGGACATAAGAAGTCAATAAAAGATGTCACTAAGAAATGACTGTTCCTTTAGTGCTCACAGGAGTTGTATGACAAATCAAAACAAAGACATGGGGAATTCCCAGGTTGCTGAAGGTTTGGTGTGTCGAAAGAACTCGTTGTGCTCTCTAGGAATCTAAGGAAGTAGCCTTGCCGTATTTGGGCTGCGTTGGCTATGAATAAATATGGGTAAGATTCTTATGCCTTCAAAAAGTTGAACTTCATGGTAATTTGCAAAAACTTTGAAAAATGCACCGAAGTGCATTTTTCAAAGTTTCATGTTGTGCACACACATGCCGTAAGGGCGTGTGTGTGTGCGCAACATATATGCACAGATCAATTTCAGGGGTGCAACAGGGTTTCCTTTGGACACCTCTGCACCCTTGAAATTGCATTCTCAATTTGCAATTCGCTAATTGCGATTCTCAAATTGAGAATGTCTTTCCATTCATTCCTATGGGCCTGTAGGCCCATAGGAATGAATGGGGAGGTATTCCTTAATTGCGACTCGCAATTTGCGAGTCGCAATTAAGACATTTTAGGAAATCGTTATTTTTTTACTGATTTCTTCATGCATTGCATTTTGCTATTCCTTAATAGCGAATCGTTTTATTTCGCTATTAAGGAATAGCAAAATGAGTTCTTGATGCATCTGGGGGTTTGTCTACTCTGTGCCCTTTTTTTCTCCTGATATATATTATATATTTTATATCCCCTGTCTCGTTTTTACTACCATCCTCTATCTATACTAATGAATCAGTGGGCTTTTGCTCTACTTGACATCCATTCATGGAGATAGAAAACATCCCAATGTAAATTTTTTCAAACAGGGTCCTGAACTGTTTTCTCTATCACATTTATGTCCACTCAGTATAAATCCTACTTTTCTTTACCTACTTTCCCCATTTAATTTGCCTCTGTGAATTTATGCACTTCAAATAATCCATGAAGATAGAATTAATAACCAGAAGGGGATCTAACACACCCTCCACCACTAGTGATCACAGAGCAGCACGACACTCGTGCACTCTTCTTCTATCATCAGCAATGTCTGCCACGCCGCCCTGCACGAGGCTGTACAGGCAAGGCTCAAGGCTATGATTAGCTACCGCAGCCAATCGTTACTCCATTGTTATTCTACGGATGGAGGCTGACTTTGGCGGTCCTCCTTGATTGTGCTCGATATGGACTAATTGTGAGGCTGACTACGGCGGCCTCATTTACAGCACACATACAAGAATTTTCAATCTCGGGTGAAATGGGTAAGCCCCCGCTCCCGGGACCTCAGTCAGTCAGTCAAAATTTCTTTATTCGGCTTATTTCAAAACCATACAAAGAGATGAACAATAAAATACATTTCGTACAACACATAATACACATGATACAGAAATCTAGCAACAATTTTAAGATTTATAATAAACAGTTAAAAAGCGTGTTTGACATTAATAACTAATCTTGGCAGACAGCTTTCGCCCTTGAGGCGGCTACCAGGAATTTAGCAACGCAAAAAGTAATGTGGGGATTGGGTAGTAGTTGTAGGAAGAGCAAAGCCGGTCTCATCTGGGTGAAGCCGGCCTTCTTGAGAATTGGCAACAAGAATTTTTTCCTAGGCTCTAAATATAAACCACAAAACATAACAAAATGCATTGTATCTTGCACTGAGAACTGGTCACAGCTACAGGGCGAGGCTAGTTCTGGTTCTGCCAGTTATTAAAAGAGCCTAAATAATAATGCAGCAAATTAAATCTAAATTTGGTTAAAAGAAACCTGTGGAAAGGGAGTGTAACAAAACCGAGATATGGCGCAAGTGATGGTGAACTAAGCAGCAGGCAATGATCCCTCACTGCCGGCTTGGCTAGTTCGCTCTCTTCACGGCACATCTCCTTCCTTCCCATAAAAGACTTTTTAACAAAGTCGAGATCTTGGATCCTAATGATCTCCGGGGAGGTAAAAAGCTCTGGGCGGCCTAAATCAGCGAAAGCCTTGGCCAAATAGGCCAGCCAAGAAATTTTGTTCGATTTATCGAGGGACAGGACATCGGTCAGGATCTTGTGGTTTAATGGGAGTTCTTCGTTCATCCATATTTTTAACCAAAGAATCAAAGGGGCCATGCTCAACTTATCAGAGAGGAACTGAAGGCCAACTTCTTTATGTATGGAATATGTTGGGGTGGATTGGGGTACAGAGAGCAGGGCTCTGATGAATCCATTCTCTGCTCTCTGTATTGGTTCCACATTTGCATATCCCCACAATGCAGAGCCATATAGTGCAATGGCCACAGGTTTGCTATTGTAGATTTTTAAAATGGCTTCCATAGGCCTGGCCCCTAGCCTACCAGCAAAACTCAAGATTGCTGAGGATGATCGTGTGACGGCCAGTCTCTTAGCTCTAACATGTGGACCCCAGGTCCCTTTCTGATCGAACAATATGCCTAGATAAGGAAATGTGGATACCCTAGAGACCAGGTCCCCCCTACAAGTGAAAGTTTTCTTTCTCTTCCTACGACACTCTAGGCCCACCACCATTGTGTGTGACTTGGCTACGTTTATTTTAAGATCTAATTGGACCATAAACGTACCAAAAGCATTCAATAAGCACTGGAGGCCAACTCCCGTACGGGCGATCAGCACGGCATCATCCGCGTATAGGAGTGCCGGGATCTTTGTTGCTCATACACGCGGGACGTCGGCTTCCTGCCCCCCTAGGTGCGCACCCAGGCCATTGATGTAGATGGTAAAGAGTAAAGGGGCCAAAATGCAGCCCTGCCGCACGCCCCTTAAAGATCTAAAGAGAGCAGTACACCTATCCTCATTGGTCACACGTACACTCGAGAAGAGATCTTGATGCAGGGAGGCCACAAAGGTGACCAATGCCTCATCTATGCCTATCTCCAAAAGAATGGACCACAACTCCCGGGACCTCTTCCCTGTCACTCGATATCGCTGCCAGTTTCAGTCCGCAGCATACCTTGCTTTTTCTTTCTTCTCGCCACCTTTTCTTTCAGATAAATATCCTTAACATGTCTTGGCGTGTTTTCTCCACCTTAAGGACATCATTAATTACATCAATAGAACTGTCAGTCCCCTCCCCCTTCACTGGGGGAAGTTTATATCCAATACTATTTTTAAACTTTTGCTTCCCCTTATACCAGAATAAGGCTCACATATTCATTTTCTTCCTTTTCTCAATTAGTGCCCGGCTGGGCCCCATGTGACTAACCCTTTCCTTGTATACACTTCGTTGTGGTGTGCACTTCTCACTCTGATTGTTGATTTACAATTCTCGCTTATGACCATCAGATAATTGACTAGCGCTTGTTTTTTCTTGTAATTCTCCCTTTTTCTGGGCCAACTTATTGATCCCTTGATTATCATTTTCTTAGGTGTCCCTCCATGTTACGTCCTGAAGAGACCCCCTATTGATGGTGGGGTCGAAACGCTGTCCACAAAACTCTAAAACAAACCATACTCCAGCCCCTACCAATGAACTAGAAGGCTGTGACTAACTACTGATTGTTCGTGTTATGGTTGTTTTTGTATTCTTGAAGCCTATTTTCATGTCACAAATTGTCACTAATTTGATATGTAGTTTCTATGTACACTTTTGCACACTTCGCACCTTTCTTGATTAATTTGACTAAGCATTTACATAAACAGCTAATATTCATAAGTTGTCTTGTTGTATATGGTTTCTTTTACTCTCTGACATCTCTTTACCCATGTATATTACAATTGAGCTAAATACTACTGTAGCTTACATATATTGTCTACAGGAACTGTTGTTCCCAATTATATAATAGATTCCCTGGTTCCATGTGAGTAGGGTGGCCCTAGTTTTTCTAATACACCCCTGGATGTCCTGGATTGCCAGGTACAAGCTCAGCCACAGGGGGTAGTTCCTGGGTTGGTAGGCCACGTTTAGGACGTAATCCCTGACCTGGAGGAAGGGACAAAGGCTAGCAGTGTCCCTACCATGTTGTCTTCAGGGAGTACCACTCCAGGTGGGAGGGTGCAGAGCTCTGGAAGGCGGTGCAGGGAGAGAGAGGACTTGCCTCTGGCCCCGGTTCAATCGGAGGGTGCGGACCCTAGGTTGAGAGATAAGTTGCCGGGTAGAACCCCTAAAATCGTGGAAGAATTGTCTGGGGTGGCTGATACCAGTGCCATAACAGTTCTGGGTTCGTTCTGGGGTACAACTCCTAGGAGGAGGGCGAGGAACCCCAGAAGGAGGGTTAGGGAGTAGAGAGCCTAATCTGTAACCCCTGGCCAGCCAGAGGGTGCCGACCCTAGGCTGAGAGACCAGTGGCAGAGTAGAACTCATGCACTGGTGGGAGGTAGAGTGGAGAAAGGATACTATGTACCTGGGGCTATCACCCCCAATCCGTGAGATAGCAAGAAACCCCTGGATCGCCTGGAGCCTGGTTCTGGATGCAGACAGCTATGGTGTCCCCATGGGTTAGCTTAGTTGGTACTGAGAGCCTAGACAAAGGGATCCACATGGGTTCAGATTGGCATAGAATGGGAACGGGCCCCTGCAGTTGAGGGCCAGGGTCCATGTTCTATTACCCCAAGCAAGAAAGCCCATCAAGGTATTGATTAGTTTACCCTAGGTTTAAGCTGGTAGGGGGTTGTGTTGGAAATGGCCCTTTTAGATGTGTTATCCCCAAACTTTTTGCCTTTCTCCTGTATTCTTTATGACCTGTTTTTTTATTTTATTTTATGACTCTGGCACTTTACCACTGCTGATCAGTGCTAAAGCGCATGTGGTCTCTCTTGTAAACTTGGTAAGACTGGTCTACACCTGTTTGGCATATTTAATTTACCTAGATGTTCCTTGTACAATGGTATCCTATGTACCCAGGGCCTGTAAATTGAATGCTACTAGTTGGCTCGCAGCGCTGCTTGTGTCACCCACAGAAGTAGCCTTTTAAAACTGTCTCAGACATCTGCACGGCCTGCCTTCACAGTTTACTGCTGCAGTGACGTGGCATTTGAAGTGTTTGCAATGTCTGAACTCCCCTTTTACTATATATATGTCACCCCAAAGGTGGGCCCTAGGTAGCCCTTAGGGCAGGGTGCTGTGTAGGTAAAAGGTAGGACATGTACCTTTGTTAGGTAGCATGTTCTGGAAGTGACTAAAAGAAACAGAATCTACTCAAATAATCACAGGTGCTATGTACATGTACTTTGATTTAACATAATAAATATCAGACATTATTTGCATATATTTGGGTTCAGTTTGTTGAGAACATTAAGTAGATGAGAGTCTGGAAGTGATTGTAGTGATCAGAAATAGATTTTGCTTAGTATGCGATATTCTTTTGTTGAAATTATTGTGTACCCTGTCCCCTAAGTGAAATAAGGCACCTCTCAATTTGTGATCATTTGCTTGCTGAACTAAGGACTGCCACTTTGGTCTGAGGACCCTGGTGCTAGCCTGCCTGCACCCTGCCGGTGTGCCCACAGTACTCTCCCAGGAGTGCCTTTGTGCCCCTGTTCCTTGTAAACTGGTGCGCATGGTGAGCCCCACTATTCCTTCTGACCAAGTGACCAGCGCATTGTGTTCTGTCCCTTCACTTTCTCAAATGTAAGCACTTGAGGAGTACTTTGGATTGCCATCTAGCACCTGCCGTGCTACACTCTCCCAGTTTTTCCTGAGTGACGATCTGCATATATGTGCAGTGAGGATGGTTTTAGAACGTGTGCAAAATATAGGTATTCACCGAATTGCACTAAATTGTAATGCAATGACAATTGCCTGGTTGTCAAAGTGATTTTATGATCTATATGACTTCATGCCAAGTGCCTAGTGACACAGTGATCCATGTGATTGTGGTCTAATGTGTTTTTATGTATAATACAAAGGATATTTTTATATAACCTTACGTGTATTCTCTTTTTGTGGTATGCCTTGTGTGTCACTGGAGTGTGTGTGTGTGTTGCGTAAACGCTTTACACATTGCCACTGGGATAAGCCTGACTTCTCAGACAATATACTTAGGGGGTGAGCAGGGGTTATCTTGGGTGTGTGACTCCCTTACACTGGCTGGACTGGTGGGTTCTGCTTGACTTAGGTGCATACCCTAGCCAACCAGAAACGGTTAACCCCATTTCTAACACGCGCTGATCAAGGTCTGAATCAGTAGTCCAAGCCACTCGTAAGTTAATCAATTTATGTTCGGATACATTATGTGCTAACACGAGCTTCATGCAATGGTTTCTGAGCTTCACGTGAGGTGGAGAATTTAAATGCATCAAATGTTGTGATCAGGTGCAAATATTATAGGCACATCTATATCTGCACTCAGGTTTGCTGGTCATGTGGCAAGTGACCTTTCACTAAAGCCTGTTAAACCACACCGAGGAGGCCAATAAAAGGAGTTCAATCAAGAAGTTGCCAGAGGTCAGGGTCTGTTCACCGCTTGAAGAAGCCAAGGATTGCGTGAAAAATGATTGTATTAGTTGGGTGAGGCAGTCACCTCATATGTTCAAGTGCGCAATGCGGTTTTAGCTGGTAATAATATTCCTGCTTCTTTCTTTCTGTGCACAGTAGGCAAATTACACATGCCAGGGGGCTGATTTCCAATTGCACTTTGTTGTTTTTTGCTCTTCTGAAAGAGTAGTAATCGCTGTATAAAATGCACAGTAAAGAGCGACATTGAGGATGGTGTGAAAACTGGGAACATGCGTCAAACGTGAAGGGATGCTGTTTTTGTTGGCCTTTTAAGACTGCATTCAGTTGAATGAAGTGTAATATTAAGGACAAGCAAGGGGAAGAAGATCGAGAGTACACAGCACGTGAAGGCTTTCTTAAACGCCATCATTTCCTCACATATTGTGCTTTGGGCTCCTGTGAATTACATTGCACAGGGGCTAAAGCCACAGTAAAATGTCTGCAATTTCAAACCGGAAAATTTGGAGAAAAATGACTCACTTTTTTCCAAAATAGGTATAACTGGCTCCTTTATCAACATAGTGATCTGGCCAAAAGCCTTTCTTTCTGTTACTTTCTTTTTTTTTCATTTATACGAAGCTATGTTCTATCAGTATCTACCGAAAACGGTTTGTTTTTTCATTACCCAGTATAGGAGAAAACAAGTAGAGGAGTCATTTATGACAACTAAGAAACAGAGATAAATCGATGGACCCTTCCTAATGTCAGCACCTGACTACCTTTCTCCCCGTAATGTTGCGTGGCCCTTGAGTTACTAAAGGGAATTGTGTGCACACTGGCTGGCACCCATCGTTACTGTGCCTATTCCCTAGGGAATCCAAGTACAAATAAAACAACCGCAAAGGTGCACCACAAAGGACAAAAAATAAGTGCAAATGGTATTTAGCACAAGAAAGAATTATTTCTCAAAAAGATGTTGGTATTCTTCTGGTAATCTTTATTTTCAATTTTCAGTAAAACATACAGCCGACGCGTTTCGTCCCAAGCTGGGACTTCTTCAGGGCTGTCGGTAAAAACATATGCATTTCATCAATTTATATATACATAAATCAACACATATTAGAACATCATGTACAATTACAAACAGTTTAAAAAACACTACAAGATAGACATGCAGCTTGTGCATACATAATTAAGAGTATAAGCCCACAAAAAATCTATAGACAGGGGCCTATATGTGTATGGAGGGATATGTACAGATATATATACATTATTTACAGTTGAAAGGAAAGATTCCTTGGGCTATTTACAGTTGGAAGGAAAGATTCCTTGGGCAGTTGGTGAACATGTATAAAAGACATGTAGTATCTGCTAAGCCAGTATTTGTACAAAAAATTTAGAAGGCAAACAGAAGAACGGAAAAAAGAAAAGAAAAATAAAGTGGGAGCACATCAAGAGAAAGACCAGGATTGAGGATGGGCTAGTGGTATGTTCAAGGTTTATTATTTCTGGCGTCTGGGTCAGACTTAGCCATATTAAGAGAGGGAGGGTGCGACACATAGGATCCGTCTGAGCCAATGGATGAGGGGGCCGCTAACTTGGAATCCCTTTGTTGCATGAACCCATATATTAAGTTACCTTTTGTAGTCTTGTTACGTCGCTTTTTTAGCAAATGTAAAGGAAAGAGTCCAAAGGGCACCTTCCCAGACTCAGTAGTCCTAATATGCAAGCTGGAATATGTATTTCCTTCCAGTATGGAACAGTCAGGGTTGAACCTCCAGGAATACAGGAAAAAGAAAAAGACAGGCTCAGATTCTATAACTGTTAAGTTGATGGAGAAGCTAGCAGTGATTTTCTGACTTAGGGTGGAATATTACACAAGTCGGGGGGGGGTACCCTAAAATTAAGACTAAAGACCAATGACGTCAATCTACTTACTGTAAAATTATTTTTGAGTGGTCAGGACAAAGCTTTGCAGGATTCCTATACAATAAGAGGGGTCGGTAACGCAACCTTAATGTATATATGACTCATTTCATATTCTGAAAGACATATAAAAGGAAAACAGGATAATCGCCTATATAAGGGCTTTGTAATTAGAGGGTGGAATATCTTAAACTAAGGGTGAGGAGAGAAATAACTTATTCATCAAGATGTTTACCTGAGTTATTTGCAGGAATTGCAGAGGACAAGTGGTCCTATCTGTCCCAGGGAGGAGGGTGTGGGCACTGTATTCCAGTAGGCCTGCCAAGTGGAAAGCAAATGGATAGGGTACTGTCTATTAGTGTGGCACGAATTGTTAGGATCATGGATCAATATTTAAATGTAAAGTTTCCATAAGTATGTCTAAACAATGTGTACAGTTTTAGAGGCAATAGCACAATAGAGACCCCTCTGTCTATTTATAGGGGTGTGGGGCAACAACTATATAGGCTGCCCCATAACGTTATCCATTAATGTAAACAGTTTTAAAATCACTGGTGGTGAGGTTTATGTAGCGTAATAATAAAAACAAATAGCGATTTGAAGAAGGCTCCAACCAAAGGAACATTAAATTTAGCAGAAGTTCCCTTGGTCTAAAGGAGATAAAGTACCTAATGTCAAATTAGTGCAAAAGGCAATTGGTCTAGGACCACTATTTCAAAAGATGCTAACAGAGTCAATGGGAAAGAACATGGATCCCACAAGTGTGCAGGGTTTTGCAGCCGCTCTTACCGTTCGTATTAAAACAGCCGGCGCCCATCCACAAGGCCCTCGTCCCGCCGAAACACCCGCAAAGTCGATGTGTTCGAGCGTTGTGAACACGGCTTGTCCTTTTATACTAAAGTTAATTAAGTTTGAAAACCTGCACCTGTCAATAACGCGCCAAAAAATCGAAAGCGCTGAGTGCAGGTACTGCGTGATTGATACATAGGGGGAGGCGGCGGCCATGTTGTAGTGTCTACAAAGACACAGGCTTGCAGGCACAACCTCTTCCCCTGGCACCCGTGTTGGGGGAAACCCGCCGCTCCCGGCGCCCGAAATTCTCATGTTATCCCAAATAAACTGCCATGCAAAATTGTAAATGGCAATGTAAAAAACGGCATCTATCTTATAAAACCGGGATGAAAAGGGATCGGGAGCTTAGAAGCCGTAACATTGTGCTGCTGTATGGAACTAAGTGGGAAAACGTGAAAAAGTTATCTCTAGAAGGGTTTAATAGTAAGAGAGGCATGTCAAAATAAGGTAGGGTTTAAAATATGTGGTCAATGGAAAACCGGGGAGAGTTCGGCAGCCATCTTAGCCTATGTCCCTGTATGTAATGTTAAGTGGGGAATATATTATGGAAACAGGTGTCGAGGTTGATGTAGTTCCCTATGGGGAAGATGAAGTATATTGAGTCAAGCCCTTCTAATGTATTTTAGAGTTGCCAAATTAAGGAATCGTCAAGGACGCGTGTATGTGGGTCGGATAAGTGGATGCCTGCCCAAGTCCGTGTTTTCAGCCAGTGATCATGAGGCTGAAGGCGGGGAAAAAAGGAAAAAATTATGTCAAGGATTGTCCACATACACAGGTGTAAACCATAACATACCTATTTGTTGCCATTCAACCCAGATCAATTGGAACCTATATCAGGTGAAGAGGAAAGGAAAGAAGGACAGCAAGGTGCAGAGAGACAATCAACATGAGATTGTAATGTGCTGAGAAGCAGCCAAAAGAGGATATAAAATTATTTAAAGGCTTTTGGAGTAACAAACATGATGAGCATGAGAGGGAACAGGATGCCACATCATTCCAAAGGGAAAGGGCTATTTACAAGTTTGCTTTGTGCATGACGTTATTATAAACATCATTATAAACATAAGAGGGAAAAAATGAGGAGAACTACACAGGGAGATAGAGATTAACAAAGTTGTAATATGCCAACATATGACAAGATCAGTTGCCTGCACATGTTTAATGGTCGCATGGTAAAAATATGCCATAATTAAATTATGCTTTAACCAAGTATTCTGAAACAGGGGTGTGTCAGCTTGTACACTTATTGTGATGTGTACATAATACTTTGCAGACTAACTTTCCTGTGAAGTCATCCTACATTACTTGACACGAGAGTAGAGACTAAGGCTGCACAGTAAACATTTTAGGGGAAGAAAAAGGGATCTGATTCAGCGGGCTAATTAAGGAAATAATGTAGCTCATCCTCGGTATTGTGACCGAGTTCTATGCATCGAAGTCTACATATCCAACCCGCCTCCCGTTGTCTTAGTGCAAGTTCCCTATCTCCTCCTCTTGGGTGGATAGGTTGATGGTCAATGCCCATAAACCACATGTTGTCTGTGTCTTTATGGCATTCCTGCATATGGAAGGTCATATGGTGTCTCATGTCCCCATTCCGTCTTGCACGGACGTGTTCCTGGATACGGATCTTTAGGGCTCTCTTGGTGCTGCCAACATAAATTTTGTTGCAATCACACCCCAAGATATAGATGACATATTTGGTGTTTCAGTTGATCAAATGATCTATTGTATAGGTTTTCTTGGTATTGAAACAGAATTCCTTAGTTCTGTTTCTCCCTAGTGCACACATGTTGCAGTCACTGCATGTGTAAAAACCTTTAGTGGTGGGTGTGAGCCAATTGGTCCGTCTGTTGGATTCTATATAGCTTGGGCAGAGTATGTTACGGAGGTTTTTTCCTCTCCTGTAGCATATTTTGGGTGTCCTGGTAATCGAATACTGTAGACTCGGTATGTCTGCAATATAGTGCCAATGTTTTCTTAGGATGTTAAAAACTTTGCTACTTTGATCCGAGTACTGTGTATTGAATGAAAGGGGTCTGCTGGTATCTGTTAGTCTAGTTTTTGGTGCCAGGGTGCTTTGTCTTGGTATGTTTTGGGCTTTTTTGTTGGCCTTTTTCAAGGTGTTCCTGGGATAGCCCCTCTCCAGGAACCGTTTTTCCGTTTCTTGAATATTGTGTAGGAAAGTATCCTCCGTGCTGCAATTGCGGTGCATCCGGATCATTTCCCCATTGGGGATGTTCTCGATTACATGTCGGGGGTGTGCGCTCTCATAGTGTAAAATACTATTGCAGGCAGTCGCCTTGCGATGAGTGCAGCTGTGGATCTTGTTATCCTCTATAAAGAGTTTGACATCGAGAAAGTCAATGGCACCCTGATTGTGTGTCATCGTGAAGCGGACATTGAACGGATTATCATTAAGGTAACCAAAATAATCCAACAGATCCGGGGTAGGCCCATCCCAGATCACTATCACATCATCGATGTACCTACCCCAGAAGATTATGTTGTTCATCCATTTGGCTGCGTGGCGACCCCATGCATGCTCCCGCTCAAACCAGCCCATGAAGAGGCCGGCGTAAGCGGGAGCAAATTTGGAACCCATCGCAGTACCTTGCGTTTGATGGTACCATGTCGAGTCGTGCAAGAAAAAGTTTTTTGACAGTATGATTTCCGTCATTTCAAGAAGGACACCATTATGTAACAGATGGTCTGCTGATCTTTTTTCCAAAAAGGTTTCCAGGGCCCTTATCCCAAATTCCTTCTTTATACAGGTGTAAAGCCCAACTACATCGAGGGTAACAAAATGAAGTGTGTCTGTCCAGGTGAAACCCTCCAGTTTACCAAGTATATCTTTGGTGTCCCTCAAGTAGGCCGGGAGATTTTGTACCATGGGCTGGATGAAGGTATCCACATACTCTGACAGTTTTTCCGTGGGCGAATTGACCCCAGAAATAATGGGGCGGCCTGGTGGAAAGGGGCCTCCCTTATGAATTTTAGGGAGTATGTAAATACAAGGAAAAGATGGGGCCGTTACTGTGAGGTATTTACACTCCTCAACACTTAGCAAGCCTGTCTCTCGCCATTCAACAAGTCTCATATTTATATGAGATGTAAGAGCCTCTATGGGGTTGTAACTAAGTCTGGTGTAACAAGTGGAATCGGATAGTTGCCGGGCAATTTCATTCATATAGTCTTCTTTGTTCATGATAATCACATTGCCACCTTTGTCTGCCTCTCGGATAACGATATTAGCGTCTAACTGGAGTCTTTTTAGGGCTTCAGACTCGGTGCGTGTGAGATTGTATTTTGGAGGAGGAGTACGTTTGGGATTCTCAAGCATTTGGTAGAATGATTGGCTGACTTTTTCACGAAAAATTCCAATATTTGGATGAGTACCTGTAGGAATAAATTTGGATCTTGGTTTCAGTCCACTTTCAATATGTACATCTTCAACAATATTCAGTTCATCTCTCACATTCTCAATGTCAATAGATGTATTGAGTTCCACAGCCATCATTGCTTGAATGGTGTTTATTTCATTAACAGTATAGTCCGTGACATAATTGACATTGTTCAAATTAACATGACTGGTTGGATTACGTGCAAAATGATCTTTCAATTTTACCAGTCGAACAAATTTCATTAAATCAACAAATAAATCCACATCCCCACCCGTTTGGTTGGGGCAAAATCCTAGACCCTTACTGAGGACAGAAATTTCATCTTGCTTAAGCTCTCTCTTTGATAGATTTACAACAATGGATCTTACTGTAGTATCATTGTCTGTTCTAGCTATTGTTGCGGGTTCCCCTTCTTTTTGGATCTTGTTATTCTCTCCATTGGTTCTAGATTTGATTTTTTCGAGTTTCTGTTTACGTTTCTGCCAGTGCCTCCCTCCCCTTCTTGTCTTGGAGGTTCTTTGTGCACAGGTCGTGCCCCGAGCCTCCACCTCTCCATCTCCAATAAAAAATTATTGGGCCTTATGTCAGTTGCATTAGAACTTATGGGTTCAGTTATGGAGACAGAGCTTGCGGCTGAGGAGAGTGATGTGATGCTACTTGCAGAGCTCAGTTCGGGGGTCTCAACTCTCTGTCTTTTTCCCTCTCCCAGGACTTTCACCTTGTCGTACTTGTGAGAAAAAGTATATACCCTCCCATCACTATAATCCTTGTCGTCCCTTTTGATTTTCCTCAATTTTTTATCTCTCAAATAGATCTGATGTTTTTCTAGCACCCCGTCTAGTATGGCATAGTTTTTCTTTATCACATCTTTTAGTTCAGATTGTGCTATCTCCTTTTCCAGCTCTTCTATTTCTTGCTGAGCTTTTGCTCCCTTCTTCAGCATTTTTAATTAGGATACGCATCATTGTGAAAGAGGCGTTCCGTAAGTTATTTTCCCAGTCTTCCAGTTGGTCAGTGTCTAGGTCTTCGAACGTGGGGAAGATAAGTATCCTCAACCCACGTGGGATTTTCTCATTCTCTATGTATTTTCCCAAGGTGATGCCATCCCGCTATCGGGACATCTCGTTCATCTTTAGTTTTTCCAATTTTTTGAATTTGGCTTTAAGGCCATCTTCCTTGGGAATTGTTGTGCCAATTGTTTTGGCCCCAGGTGTGAATAAATCCTGGGCAAGCTCCTGACGTCTATCTTTAAAACTGGTCATGCTTGAGAGAACCTTTTTTTTTTTTACAAGGATCTCACTAGAACAAATATATGAGTATATGATCTAGATATGGGGTATGTCAGTGCTAGTGAGGGTGAACTGAAGTAAGAAACAGAGATAAATCGATGGACCCTTCCTAATGTCAGCACCTGACTACCTTTCTCCCCGTAATGTTGCGTGGCCCTTGAGTTACTAAAGGGAATTGTGTGCACACTGGCTGGCACCCATCGTTACTGTGCCTATTCCCTAGGGAATCCAAGTACAAATAAAACAACCGCAAAGGTGCACCACAAAGGACAAAAAATAAGTGCAAATGGTATTTAGCACAAGAAAGAATTATTTCTCAAAAAGATGTTGGTATTCTTCTGGTAATCTTTATTTTCAATTTTCAGTAAAACATACAGCCGACGCGTTTCGTCCCAAGCTGGGACTTCTTCAGGGCTGTCGGTAAAAACATATGCATTTCATCAATTTATATATACATAAGTCAACACATATTAGAACATCATGTACAATTACAAACAGTTTAAAAAACACTACAAGATAGACATGGATCTTGTGCATACATAATTAAGAGTATAAGCCCACAAAAAATCTATAGACAGGGGCCTATATGTGTATGGAGGGATATGTACAGATATATATACATTATTTACAGTTGAAAGGAAAGATTCCTTGGGCTATTTACAGTTGGAAGGAAAGATTCCTTGGGCAGTTGGTGAACATGTATAAAAGACATGTAGTATCTGCTAAGCCAGTATTTGTACAAAAAATTTACAAGGCAAACAGAAGAACGGAAAAAAGAAAAGAAAAAGAAAGTGGGAGCACATCAAGAGAAAGACCAGGATTGAGGATGGGCTAGTGGTATGTTCAAGGTTTATTATTTCTGGCGTCTGGGTCAGACTTAGCCATATTAAGAGAGGGAGGGTGCGACACATAGGATCCGTCTGAGCCAATGGATGAGGGGGCCGCTAACTTGGAATCCCTTTGTTGCATGAACCCATATATTAAGTTACCTTTTGTAGTCTTGTTACGTCGCTTTTTTAGCAAATGTAAAGGAAAGAGTCCAAAGGGCGCCTTCCCAGACTCAGTAGTCCTAATATGCAAGCCGGAATATGTATTTCCTTCCAGTATGGAACAGTCAGGGTTGAACCTCCAGGAATACAGGAAAAAGAAAAAGACAGGCTCAGATTCTATAACTGTTAGGTTGATGGAGAAGCTAGCAGTGATTTTCTGACTTAGGGTGGAATATTACACAAGTCGGGGGGGGGGGGTACCCTAAAATTAAGACTAAAGACCAATGACGTCAATCTACTTACTGTAAAATTATTTTTGAGTGGTCAGGACAAAGCTTTGCAGGATTCCTATACAATAAGAGGGGTCGGTAACGCAACCTTAATGTATATATGACTCATTTCATATCCTGAAAGACATATAAAAGGAAAACAGGATAATCGCCTATATAAGGGCTTTGTAATTAGAGGGTGGAATATCTTAAACTAAGGGTGAGGAGAGAAATAACTTATTCATCAAGATGTTTACCTGAGTTATTTGTAGGAATTGCAGAGGACAAGTGGTCCTATCTGTCCCAGGGAGGAGGGTGTGGGCACTGTATTCCAGTAGCCCTGCCAAGTGGAAAGCAAATGGATAGGGTACTGTCTATTAGTGTGGCACGAATTGTTAGGATCATGGATCAATATTTAAATGTAAAGTCTCCATAAGTATGTCTAAACAATGTGTACAGTTTTAGAGGCAATAGCACAATAGAGACCCCTCTGTCTATTTATAGGGGTGTGGGGCAACAACTATATAGGCTGCCCCATAACGTTATCCATTAATGTAAACAGTTTTAAAATCACTGGTGGTGAGGTTTATGTAGCGTAATAATAAAAACAAATAGCGATTTGAAGAAGGCTCCAACCAAAGGAACATTAAATTTAGCAGAAGTTCCCTTGGTCTAAAGGAGATAAAGTACCTAATGTCAAATTAGTGCAAAAGGCAATTGGTCTAGGACCACTATTTCAAAAGATGCTAACAGAGTCAATGGGAAAGAACATGGATCCCACAAGTGAGCAGGGTTTTGCAGCCGCTCTTACCGTTCGTATTAAAACAGCCGGCGCCCATCCACAAGGCCCTCGTCCCACCGAAACACCCGCAAAGTCGATGTGTTCGAGCGTTGTGAACACGGCTTGTCCTTTTATACTAAAGTTAATTAAGTTTGAAAACCTGCACCTGTCAATAACGCGCCAAAAAATCGAAAGCGCTGAGTGCAGGTACTGCGTGATTGATACATAGGGGGAGGCGGCGGCCATGTTGTAGTGTCTACAAAGACACAGGCTTGCAGGCACAACCTCTTCCCCTGGCACCCGTGTTGGGGGAAACCCGCCGCTCCCGGCGCCCGAAATTCTCATGTTATCCCAAATAAACTGCCATGCAAAATTGTAAATGGCAATGTAAAAAACGGCATCTATCTTATAAAACCGGGATGAAAAGGGATCGGGAGCTTAGAAGCCGTAACATTGTGCTGCTGTATGGAACTAAGTGGGAAGACGTGAAAAAGTTATCTCTAGAAGGGTTTAATAGTAAGAGAGGCATGTCGAAATAAGGTAGGGTTTAAAATATGTAGTCAATGGAAAACCGGGGAGAGTTCGGCGGCCATCTTAGCCTATGTCCCTGTATGTAATGTTAAGTGGGGAATATATTATGGAAACAGGTGTCGAGGTTGATGTAGTTCCCTATGGGGAAGATGAAGTATATTGAGTCAAGCCCTTCTAATGTATTTTAGAGTTGCCAAATTAAGGAATCGTCAAGGACGCGTGTATGTGGGTCGGATAAGTGGATGCCTGCCCAAGTCCGTGTTTTCAGCCAGTGATCATGAGGCTGAAGGCAGGGAAAAAAGGAAAAAATTATGTCAAGGATTGTCCACATACACAGGTGTAAACCATAACATACCTATTTGTTGCCATTCAACCCAGATCAATTGGAACCTATATCAGGTGAAGAGGAAAGGAAAGAAGGACAGCAAGGTGCAGAGAGACAATCAACATGAGATTGTAATGTGCTGAGAAGCAGCCAAAAGAGGATATAACATTTTTTAAAGGCTTTTGGAGTAACAAACATGATGAGCATGAGAGGGAACAGGATGCCACATCATTCCAAAGGGAAAGGGCTATTTACAAGTTTGCTTTGTGCATGACGTTATTATAAACATCATTATAAACATAAGAGGGAAAAAATGAGGAGAACTACACAGGGAGATAGAGATTAACAAAGTTGTAATATGCCAACATATGACAAGATCAGTTGCCTGCACATGTTTAATGGTCGCATGGTAAAAATATGCCATAATTAAATTATGCTTTAACCAAGTATTCTGAAACAAGGGGGTGTCAGCTTGTACACTTATTGTGATGTGTACATAATACTTTGCAGACTAACTTTCCTGTGAAGTCATCCTACATTACTTGACACGAGAGTAGAGACTAAGGCTGCACAGTAAACATTTTAGGGAAAGAAAAAGGGATCTGATTCAGCGGGCTAATCAAGGAAATAATGTAGCTCATCCTCGGTATTGTGACCGAGTTCTATGCATCGAAGTCTACATATCCAACCCGCCTCCCGTTGTCTTAGTGCAAGTTCCCTATCTCCTCCTCTAGTCTTGGGTGGATAGGTTGATGGTCAATGCCCATAAACCACATGTTGTCTGTGTCTTTATGGCATTCCTGCATATGGAAGGTCATAGGGTGTCTCATGTCCCCATTCCGTCTTGCACGGACGTGTTCCTGGATACGGATCTTTAGGGCTCTCTTGGTGCTGCCAACATAAATTTTGTTGCAATCACACCCCAAGATATAGATGACATATTTGGTGTTGCAGTTGATCAAATGATCTATTGTATAGGTTTTCTTGGTATTGAAACAGAATTCCTTAGTTCTGTTTCTCCCTAGTGCACACATGTTGCAGTCACTGCATGTGTAAAAACCTTTAGTGGTGGGTGTGAGCCAATTGGTCCGTCTGTTGGATTCTATATAGCTTGGGCAGAGTATGTTACGGAGGTTTTTTCCTCTCCTGTAGCATATTTTGGGTGTCCTGGTAATCGAATACTGTAGACTCGGTATGTCTGCAATATAGTGCCAATGTTTTCTTAGGATGTTAAAAACTTTGCTACTTTGATCCGAGTACTGTGTATTGAATGAAAGGGGTCTGCTGGTATCTGTTAGTCTAGTTTTTGGTGCCAGGGTGCTTTGTCTTGGTATGTTTTGGGCTTTTTTGTTGGCCTTTTTCAAGGTGTTCCTGGGATAGCCCCTCTCCAGGAACCGTTTTTCCGTTTCTTGAATATTGTGTAGGAAAGTATCCTCCGTGCTGCAATTGCGGCGCATCCGGATCATTTCCCCATAGGGGATGTTCTCGATTACATGTCGGGGGTGTGCGCTCTCATAGTGTAAAATACTATTGCAGGCAGTCGCCTTGCGATAAGTGCAGCTGTGGATCTTGTTATCCTCTATAAAGAGTTTGACATCGAGAAAGTCAATGGCACCCTGATTGTGTGTCATCGTGAAGCGGACATTGAACGGATTATCATTAAGGTAACCAAAATAATCCAACAGATCCGGGGTAGGCCCATCCCAGATCACTATCACATCATCGATGTACCTACCCCAGAAGATTATGTTGTTCATCCATTTGGCTGCGTGGCGACCCCATGCATGCTCCCGCTCAAACCAGCCCATGAAGAGGCCGGCGTAAGCGGGAGCAAATTTGGAACCCATCGCAGTACCTTGCGTTTGATGGTACCATGTCGAGTCGTGCAAGAAAAGGTTTTTTGACAGTATGATTTCCGTCATTTCAAGAAGGACACCATTATGTAACAGATGGTCTGCTGATCTTTTTTCCAAAAAGGTTTCCAGGGCCCTTATCCCAAATTCCTTCTTTATACAGGTGTAAAGCCCAACTACATCGAGGGTAACAAAATGAAGTGTGTCTGTCCAGGTATAACTGGCTCCAAAATAGGTATAACTGGCTCCTTTATCAACATAGTGATCTGGCCAAAAGCCTTTCTTTCTGTTTTTTTTTTTTTTTTTTTATTTATAACTTGTTTTCAACGAAGCTATGTTCTATCAGTATCTACCGGAAACGGTTTGTTTTTTCATTACCCAGTATAGGAGAAAACAAGTAGAGGAGTCATTTATGACAACTCCTTATATACAAATATGTTCCATTTTTTTAAAGAAGTTTAAAGAGCGATTCATTGTTGCACAACTTTAAATAATGTGGGTGGAGATGTTGGTTATGGCATCAATGGGACTTGTTTTGAGTGGGCACCTTTGGTTTTTATTTCTCAGACGCTCAGGTAATAGGTGTTTTTTAAAAAGTGCATAATGGTAAGACTATCATTTTTAGAGAAGGTCATTATATACCATTTAGCAGGCAATATCACAATATATTTTGTGCTTGGGGCCCTTCTGCTACAATGCTTGACACTGGCAGTCGAGGCTTTTTCTTGATTCTCGATTTCAAAGACAGATTAGTTTTTTTCGTTTGCTAATAGTGGCTAGTAGATGCTATATATTTACTATTTCCAAATGTTACGAATTTTGAAAAAATGAAGAAAAATGTAACCTTTTTTGGAAACGGTATTTGACGATGAGATTCAGACACAGGCGTTTGCAAAAACGTAATACTGTTAACTAAAAAAACGGGCAAGAAAAGAAAAAAAATGCTTGCAGATTCTTTAAAAAGAGGCGGTTTTAAAAAAAGCATGCGTTTGAAACTTTCATTATACTTTCAAATTCAAGATACCCTTTTTATATTTCTCAGTTGTAATCGTTACAAACGGTACTCCAACAATCTTCTAAGATTTAAATTATACATAGTAATATAGAACAATCAAATTTACAGATGGCTCAAGAAACCAGCAGGCAATCAACAGATATAGTGCATAGGAGAAAACAACTCCAAATGGAGGGGCAGGGGCACAGTGCCCATCTCCTACTCCATGACCAGGGCAGGGGTACTGACTGGTGGTGAATTAGAGCTGGAGCAGAGAAGGTACGTTCTGTAAGGCTCCCAGATATCTCTAGGACATGTTGCATGGGTCAGCTCCTCTACACATTTCTCTGCCATATCCCCACAATAGGTGACATCCTAGAGTAATTGAGCGACAGTGGGCCATCCAAACCATAGTCATGCATCTTTTGGATAAGACCAGCAATACAGATGGTGGGTTCCTGTATGCAGGAGCAACACCAGAAGTGTCACCCAATAGTGCCTCCTGGGGAGATGGTTCAATCACAACCTCAATCACATCACATAGCACTCGGCCAATATTTTAACACCTTCAAACAACCCCAAAATAAATGCAAACAATCAGATTTCTTCAACCACCTGTATTGTATGCAACAAGATCCATCTCTCCAACTCTGGTGACCCGCTCAGGTGCATATTAATATTGGTGAAGAACCTTAAAATGTATATATGTTTTTATCTATAGTTGACTGGTGTGTTCTTCACCTGTGCACAGCAGTACATCCATGCTTTAGGAGCTTGCATGCAACCCAAAGACGTCTACTATTGCTGCCTGGCCTCAAAAAGTGGGTCAGTTTAGGACCCCAGAACAGAGGAGTAAAGAAAAGAAATGGAGTGGGCTTCATCATCCCGCTGTAGGCTCGTGATTCAGAGACCTATCTTAACAGGCTCTGTGGGGAAGGTTGGGAAGCCAGTCTTGGCCGCTGGGCAAAGTCTATTGTAGGCAAGAATTGTAAGTGAGGATTGGGGACATCTATTCAGAAAGATAGTCAATGTCAAAAGAGCACCGTTATCAAAAGATCCCCCAAGACGTGCAAATTTGCTTCCTTCAATAAGGATTTTACATAACGTTCACATGTTGGGGAGAGCAGCAGATTATTTGGCGAGGGAATGAGTAGAGAATATGGAGTATCAAGACCCCCTGACCATGACAAGTGCCACCAGCCCCAGTACACAGACACAATGACATCTAAACCTTTTGTTGCAACACACAGCTTAATAGGCAATTTAGGTATTGTGTCCCGTGTTCTGGCTATTATCCTTTCCATTTGCCCAGGAGTCTCCCAGTAAATTCTAGGTTGTCGCGCACCCCATATCAAACAGAAAAGTGGTTGGTCCGACTGCTTGAAGAAAGCCTGCAGAAGTTCAATAGGGAAGTTATCAAACAAGTACAGCAACTTTGGCAACATCACCATTTCCACTAACGAAATTTGACTCATCATAGAGACGGGCTCGCTGAGCCACCCGTCCATTTGTGCTTATGCTTTACCTGGAGCTAGACCAAAGTTTGCCTTAATAACTTCAGTGTGGTCACTTGTGACTCAAATGCCCAAATATTTGCCCCCTGTGGACTCTATTGTAATGGGCATTCTGTGACGGATATGATGACAACTCAGTGAAAGGCAACATTTCAGACTAATTAATACGTAGGAGAGAGTGGCCTCCAACTCAGACAATGTCATGGATGACAGGGGATAGATTCCCCTCTCAGTTTCTGGATAAAGAGGATTTCATCCTCCGCATACAGAAAAATGAAGGGGGATTCAACCTCAAGCTTCATGCCACATTGGGTTTTAAATTGCTTATATAGCATGCAGGTGGGTCTATTGTTCTGTTGCTAAGGCAAACATCAAGTGTCATGTGTTATCGCAAACACCTCCAAATGTAACCCATGTATCTCAATACTTGCCGAGAGAGTGGTGGAGAGCAGAGTGATCAGTGACAAGAATGAGGAACCCAGCCCAAGGCATTGAAGCACCTCCATCACGTTTGGCCATTCCAAAGTGTCAGAGGCTTTTTCTGCATCGAATAGGACCATAACCAAGGGAAGCATCAAATCTGTACAATCCAAAATGGCCATTAGAGTACGAAGGTTATAAGCTGTGGGTGTTTGAGGAATGAAGCCAGATTATCAGGCAACACCAGAAATTGCATTAAAGGCTTGAGACGTTGGTCCAAGAGCTTTACAAGAATCAAATTATCGGTATTCAAGAGAGACAGAGGTCTATACAAATAGCAGGACACTGGATCTCTATTAGGTTTCAACAGAACTGTAATGACCACCTCCATGGTGAAGGGAGGAAGCTTTCTCACGCAAATTGCTGCATTCTACATGTCAAGAAAGCAGGGTGCCAAAAAGTCAATATCCGATTTGTTTAAGTCTGTCATAAGTGCATCGCCTCACAGTGCCTTATCACTAGGTAGGCTCATAATAGCCGCCTTGACATCCGCCAGAGAGATCAGCGAATTGAGTAATTCTCTGATGGGGGATGCTAACCATGCTATGGCAACAAGGTCAAGATAACAGGGAGTACCAGATATAGTATGCTTAGATGAGGTGGCAGATCGAGTTTCATAATGCTGGTGAAAAACCGCAGTAATTTCAGCTTGGTCAGTTATAATACTTCCATTGTCCATGTGAGCAGAAACAATGCATTTAGAGGGCATCGCACTCCGAGTGATCAAGGCCATCATTTGACCCTGGCGATTACCTCACCAAACCATTGCGCCTTAGCCCAAACTCGGCCTCTTCTCGAAATGCCATCAATGCCACCTGCGTACCTCAGTCTCCAGATGCTTCCTAAGCACTTTCTAATGCCAGCAGATCTGCCTCAAGATGATCTAAACAACCCCAAATGGACGTACGAACCCCATCACTTTTAGAAATACACATTCCCCGAATCTAAGTCTTGAAAGCTTCCCAAAGAGTCACCACCTCAGCAACTGAACTTTCATTATCCGGAAATATCCCACCATGGCTTTCCTGGTGTCAGTGCAGAATGCAGCATCCTGCAATTCTGTGCTGTGCAATTTGCAGCTGTGGAAGCAAGTGGGAGTAACCAGTTTTTCTAGTAACAGCATGACAGGGGAGTGATCTGAAAGGGTGCATTGGAGAATGACAAAGCTGCAAGTCACAGAGCATAAGGAGCGAGATATATTATAAACCACATGTTCAGCCATGATGATACACTATGCATGTGTGATCGATATGTGTAAGCCAGGTCATTGGGGTTGAGTACCAGCTAGGAATCTCTCATGTCAAGTAATTGTGCGACATGAGCTAGGACATAGCTAACCTTTAACGTGGAATGTGGTTTTGTGGAGATTCTATCTAACCATGTGAGAAGAGTTGTACTAAAACCTCCTGCCAGGCTGGGAGGCCTGTCCCTGTGCTTGTTGCAACGGCTATGGAGATCGACAAAAAATGTTGGTGTGTCCACATTTGGACCATATAGATGTACAAAGAATAATTGGCCCCCCTCTACTTTGGTGGATACCACAACCACCCTTCTCACTGTATCTGTAAGAGTGTCTCTAAGTGTGAAGTTAACAGAATGCCAGATTAGAAGAACCACCCCATTAGCATAGGTAGAATAAGAGGAGAAGAATCTGTGCATGCCCCAATCTTTTGCAAATGTGGGAGCATCCTGTCAGCTCAGTGTCAGTCAAGGTAGCACCAGTCTAGCCTTGCAGGCACTGTTTATGCCCCACATATTCTACGTTAGGAAAATTACCATACAGCTAGTGTAAGGTACCTGAAGTAAAAGAGCAGAGCAACCACAAGCATCCTCACCCACCAAAAAGTGCTAAATAATTAGGCCTGGGCGGAGTTAGTGGACTTCCGCTACGTGGAACTCCGAAAAGTGAGAAAGAAACCTCTACGGACTTCCACAAATGGCGGAGTGCAGCATGAACTGACATTCGTGTTGATCTTCCTGCCGCTCGAGTAGAAATTCTACCAGAGCGGCCGCTCGCACTTGTCTTCTTACCATTGGCGAGCAGGAGTGGGGAAAAAACTTCTCTGCTCTACATGAAGAGGAGCTTTCTGCACTCCGAGAGCTCAGCGGAGTGAAGAGTGCAAAAAATTCCATAAACGGAGAGGAGTTCACTGCCTAGGCCTACAAATGATGCAGTTTAGTACCTGAACATTATGATAAGGAAAATAAAAAAAACAAAAAAAAAACAGTATAACAAGAACAAATATTCCACCAAATGCCACCCATGTCAACTCCAATCCCACCCAGTTCCAATTAAAAACTATACAAATGCTTGTGCAGGCAACAGAGACCGTACGTGTGCACTCCATGCATGGGGGGACAAGGAGCATTCAGCGGCCTCCTAATATGAGCTGGAAGCATTTGAGTTATCTATACCATTCTTTCATCACCAGGCTGCATATGGATCAAACCAAACAATTGCATAGTGGGAACAACAGCAGGTATCAACATGGTCACAAGTAGATCTGCAATGAACTGTTCTCAAGGTGGTGTAGGCCCAGACAGCACCCAAAGGCACACTTAAAAACAGGTTATCACAAGAAACCAATGCATATGACCAGAAAAAGGAGAGCGGAAGGCACAGTGCTGCTTCACACTAGCCACTGGAACAGAACAGTTCACATGTGAAGCTATGTTAATCAAGGGCGGCAAATCATTATCATCGAGGGGCGAAGTGTCCCTCCGAATGAAATCCGCAGAAGGCCCAGGACTACCTTTCGCTGGTACATATTATTCAATAAAATCCCAGACATTTCCCGGCTGCTGAAAGAAGTGTAGTTTCCCTTTGTATTCTACCCGAATTTTAGCTGGATACAGCATATTTAAATGTATTTCAATCCTCTATCACAGAGAATTTCCTTGACTTCCATGAATGACTGTCAGGCCTCCTGGAAAGCAAGGAGGAATTCAGGATAGAAAGAGATCTGTAAATTACCAAAGTGGAGGTCAGGGGAGGCATGATTCCATTTGAGTATGAGGTCCCAGTCTCTACAATTGAGAAGTTGCAGTATTATAGGTCCAGGGCTTTGGCCGGGTTTCGGAGCTGGGGCCAGCGGCTGATGCACTGTTTCCATTATGAATACATTAGAGAACCTATTTTGGCCACATAGAGAGTCCAAGAGTTCCTCAACAAACAGCTCTATATTGCAGATCATTGCTGATTCTGGAACACCCAGTATAAGGATATTGTTGCACCAGGAGCAGCCTTAGAAACTTTATTCAGTGTAGGTTGTTCTTTCACATCACTCTGCAACATAGTTAAAACATCTGATTGTCTGTATTTTCAATGTGAGATATGGGAATCTCTGTCTGAGTGAATCCTGCTGTTTCACCCACTTTTGGAATCTATCAAGACACAAAATAATATAATACATTTCCATTTCCTGCAACACAGTTGAAATTCCAGTCTCAAGTGGGTTTGGTGTGACTGGAGCAGCTCCATCAGCCCTCGCTGGAGGTAGTCTCTTGTCAATAGGTAACTTAGCCTGTTGGCAGTCACCCCTTGCCCATTGTAGATGAGTAACCACACAAAGTTGTGCCAGAGCAATCACCCAACGGTGGTAGCAAGAATGGTCAGATGATCTCCGCAGAATGGCACAAGACAAATACCCCTAGGCTGATGTCTATAGAGCCACACGGCGGCTGAGGGTGTGTACAAACCCCAGGGCAATGCAGCACAATCCCCAGGCCCAAATCGGCTGCCAAACAATGCAGCAGACCCAAACAAGTCCCATTACACTAACAAATGGAACTTCCAACAACAGAAGGAGGCCGGATCAGCAAGAGCAGCACAGATGGAGTACTTATGGTGCAAAGAAAGCGCTAGATAGTCTGATGACAGCTATCGGGCTGCAACAGGCCCCGAGATGCTCACCTATCATCCATCACTCAATAAGAGTGCTCCGGCACCCCCTCAGGACATGGTGTAGGCCCTATCAGGGCAGAAGGTGATCCTCCGCCAACTCAAAGACAGTGGCTAATTTTGGGCGGGCAGCATCGTCAGAGGAAAATACTGCTGGGGGAAGCATGATGGGAGAATCCAATTAATTGGATGCACTGCTCACAGCCACATGGGCTGCACTGGGGGATAAGGACCTCAGCCGCCCGGCAACGGAGCAGACCCCAAGATGCCCCAAGGCAACCCACTCCAGCACCCACCTGGCTCAGGGATATCACACTGCCCAACAGCAGCTGCCAGAATCACAAGGCAGGCATGTAGTCTGACAGCAGCAGCTAGCAACGTCACTCTCCCTTCCGAATCACTTCTCAGTGAGGCAAAGCAGTATGGCAGGAGCACACGTAGTACTGCTTCCAGTGATGGGGAGCATCCAATGCCACATCCGGTGGAATTCAAGAGCAATCCAGTTCTCCGGGGTAAAATCCCAGTAGCCACTACATCACAGTGTGATGTCACAGGAACAGCATGGAGCACAGTGACATCAATAGAATGTGTGATGTAGGTGTTTTCATGCCTTTCTCTGACAGTTGTTCTCTGTGCTCCTTTTGTACCAGACGTACTCTCTATACTTATACAATAAAAACGTTTTTCAATATTTTGCAGCATATAAAAAGTCATTACAAAGTTGGAGGAGAGGATTGGTGAAATGGTGTAGGTCAGTGCCTCTTTATTGTTCAATTAATTAAAATCATTACAATATACTATATTTTCCATGAATAAAAAAGAAATTTTAAAAAAGGATAGGTTTCAGGGCTAACTAAATTTGGTAAAAGCTATAAAATCATAGAAACAATTGTCTGAACCAAAACTAAAGTGCTGTTGCATGTGGATGGCTCTTGCATCTGGGAACCCAGTTTGCACGACCTTTAGATGGTGATGGAGCAAGGTTTCACTCGTAAAGAGACTTGCTTGGATTCAAACATCTCGAAATAAACTGTAATACACTAACAAACATGTTTTGTCTTATAAACAACGCAAAACGCGACATTTCTAGTAAGCTGGGGAAGCTTTAAAATGGGCTTCTTACTAACCGTAACTCGAGTAACCCAAAATGGCCGCCGCAATGCGGGAACTTTTCTGCGCATGCGTCTGTCACACTCACGTGACATGACGTACTTTCTGCTTTGGTGGGAAAAGTTTGCTTCTGGGCAATAGAACTAAAGATGGCTGCTCTATGTTTTCATGTGCTAATGCCTGTATTGCTGCCTTTTACTAAATTGTTTGTTCTGCCTAAATCCTAATGCTGTAGCTAAAATAAAGTCATGGGAATAGAGTAGAGATAAGTGCATTCATTTATTCTTTGTTCTAAAAATGTTTCTCTTTGACTTTGCTACTAGCTCGTATTTGGACCTGATGTGTCACTATTAAACTCCATCTTGAGACTCTCAACTCGCATGTTCTGGTTTCTCCCAAGTTCACAAGCCATGGCATTGAATCTATGCCAACGACAGTCTTGCCTGCAATGCACCTGGGAAAATGAACTATTGACCCACAGAAAGGAAGCCGATTTGCCAATCTTCATATACATTGTATTTGTTATTGAAACACCCATTGTTGGGAGGAATAAAAGTGCATGGGAAAATAAAACCATGGGAGGGAACATTAATTTGAATATATGAATCAAGTGACCTCATAACTGGTATGGTGTGATGACCTCTCCTCGTCCTTTGACCAATCAAATTGAGGGAATACACACATTTGCAACATTGGGGGGTGGTACACAGCCCTGGGAAAATGGTATAAATAAGGTAGGTTTAGCTAGTTAGATTGTCCGACTTGTCCGAATAGCTGACCTGTCACTGACCCAACAAACTCAATAGGCGATCGAGAGCAGAGGTGCTGGCGGAGCACTCTGTCAGAAGTTTCGAGAGCAGAGGTGCTGGCCGAGCACTCTGTCAGAAGAATCAATAACCCAATCAGGGTTCTGGGGAGGAGTTTGATTACCCAATTGGGGTTCATGAGGGAGAAGATCCACTAACCCAATCGGGGTCCAATCATTAGCCGCAGTGAGGGGTGTAACGCTGGTGTTGCACTTAGCTGAGTGTACCTGTTTGCAAACTGAATCCATCCTAATTTGGTCTTCACTGGTCCTGATCTACACCTGTGCCGTCTTACTGGCATCTGAACTACAAGAAGTCCTGTCTTTTATCCCAGCCCGTGGCCGAGGGGTGGTCTTCACACCATTCTAGGTAAATATAAAATATATGCGGGTATGTCATTGTATTGTTTCCTTTTTCTTACCCTTCCTATGTGTCAATGCTTAATGAAAGTTTCATAATATTTTTGCATCATCTTGCTTTGATTATGTTCTTCCTAATTGAATGTGCATTAATCGAATTGGTATGGACTCTGACATTTAAGAATTTACATAGATAAAGTGTTTAAATCTTTCCTGAGTCTGTGGTTATTTTATGAGTGCAAATGTTTATTTACTACCTATTTTATTGCTAACTCCCTTGATCCCTTAGGACTCTAGGTACCGGTGACTAGGATTGGTAAGTCAAGGTATAGGTCCTAAAATATTAAATAGAATCCTGATTTAGCGTAGGTTTACCTGTTCAAAGTGTGTATGTTTTTTGGGCCCACGTGGGTATGGTAAAATCTCAAGCAGGTGAGCGCGCGCTCCATCAGTATTTTTTTGGTAGCAGTTAGATAGTTAGGGTTTAGTTAAGATAGGTGGTTAATCGTGTATTGATTATTTTTGGAATTGTATTGATTTTATCTATAAAGCAAAACCCGTTTGTATTGTTCTATGTTTGTTCTGTAATCCCTGGGGGCAGAATAGCGGGTGGAAAATGGAAGTCACCTTGCAGTGAGGTCACTTGCCTAAGGAAGTAAGTGCATGGTTAGGTAAAACTGGAAGCACTGATTAGGGATTTTTTGTATAAATGTGTGAATAAATGATAACAAAGGAGTTCGCTGGTAAAATTTTGGCCTTATATCACTAAGAAAGGGTAAGCGAGAGGGAGTAACAGGTTCTCTAATGTTTGTATGAAGAGTAGGTGGAAGGGATCTACTCGCAGTGTATGAAGAGTAAGCGGAAGGGATTTACTCGCTGTGAGAAAAAAAATATTCTTTTCTTTGAATTTAGTCACTTAGGCACAGTGGCAATTGTTTTTACGTTGTTAATTAATAAATATTGCATTTAAAAGTGAAAAGAAATAAGTTCTTGTATTGCCTTGCAAAGGCGGAAGTCTGTTACGGAGCTGCGCTGACATCACTTAGAGCTGCGCTGGTATTTGTTAAGACAGCTGGTGTGTAGCTGAGGTAATTATAAAGGAGGGGTGAGTACAGGAGAGTGACAACTTGTCTCACGTGAAAAGCCGTGCAATTATTGGTCGAAATGTATTTGAATTCTAAACACCGATTGGTTCTCAAAAATAAGAAACGCGCTGGTATGGGTGAAGCATTTAGGAAACAATTGAGTGTAGCTGCATATTAAATTTATCGGTGCAAATTATATGTAGCATTTAGATCCAACACTTATAGGAAATAGACCCGATAGGAGGTACTTAGGTTCTGCTCAAGAACAATACAGCGGAGGAAGACCTCATATCATGTACGGAGGAGAGAGAAAAATGTTGCTATTTAAGAAAATTAAAATTTCTTTAAGAAGGATAGACGATTAAAACTAGAGAAGGAATAATTATTGCTCCACCAAATATGTCTGCATCATACATGATGGTAGAAAAGGGCTACCTGTGTGTGGTTAGAGAATTGGACAGAGTACACAAAAGATGATGGTGTTATGCCATTTCCAGAACATGGTACTTTTATTGCTAGAATTTTGTACAATTTGAGCACACTCATAAATGAAATAGATACCAGACCTAGATTAACTCAGGACGAAGCCAGAAATTTTACAAATGATTAAAGATCATAAAATCTGCTGGCAGGCCAAACCAGTAGATTAAATACTTAAGTATGCAAAATATTGTGGGGATGAAATTGACAATAAACGAAAGAATCTAGAAGAAAAAGTAACGTTGTCACAGGTAAAATTAGCAGAGCAGCAGGAACTTCAGTTAAATCAATTGAAAAATAATCAGAATCAAGGATATGGAAATGGGGGTAAACCAAGAGGTAGAATGAACAGAGACGAGGCCAAGAAAAAGCTTCCTTGTCATGGGAGCGGAAAAATGGGACATTGGAGGAACGAATGAAAGGTTGTATTGAGTAACAATGTGCAAAATGATAATTTGAATCCACAGATGCAGAATGGGGTGTCAAGGAAGCCACAGCAACAGGTAATAAAGAACCAGTTACCACTTGCACCTATGCCAGATTCTGGGAGCCAAGCAAAATACAATGTGGATACAACAAATTGGGAGGTAAGTGGAAGGAGAGACGCAGTAACATCACAATTTCTTTTGAGAGATGCATTTTTTGAGGAAGATAGTTACTGACAGTGCCTGCGAGGGGAGGACAAGGAGTGCGTACTTGGTGCATCCTTGCCGGTAGATCAGTCAGGTCCATACATTGAGGGAAAAGTTGAGGGAAATGATGTTACCTTTTTGTTTGAAACTGGTGCTACCCATTCTACTGTGAGAACAGCAGATGTTCCAAGCCTACCGCTCTCGGGAGAAGCAATCCAAGTAGTGGGCGTTTCTAATAAACAAATTAGTACCCCCGTTACAGAACCCCTGGAAATCAGAATAGGGAATTTTAAAGAAATGCACAAATTTGTGGTGTGCAACTCCAGTCCAGTGAACCTAGTAGGTAGGGACTTGCTGTGTAAAATGAATTGAACAATCTTTTGCACCCCAAGTAGTGTTGAAATTCAAACCCCAGACGAAGATGGAGTTTATACATTAATGTTAGCCAAACAAGAAACTGAAAATAAAAAGGTGCTAGTGGAAGACCTCCCAAAAGAATTGCAGCGTACTGTGAATCCTGAAGTGTGGGATTTCACTGGGAAAGAAGTAGGATTAATGGCAAATGTTGACACGGTAAAAGTGACAGTGAAAGAAGGTGCAGTTTACCCAAACATTTGACAATATAAAATGAGACCAGAAATAAAAGCAGGTGTTGCAGCAGAAATAAAGAGCTTGGTTGAGCAAGGCATTTTACAGGAAATAAGGAGCAGTCCACGTAATTCACCAACAATTGGCATAAAGAAACCGAGCGGGAAATATAGGGTTGTACAAGACCTCCACAATGTTAATAAGATTGTCGTCCCATGTTGTCCAGTTGTGCCAGATCCTGCAGTGATTCTGTATCAGATACCATGGGGAGCCGGATTGTTCATGGTAATTAATGCGTGCCATGCATTTTTCTCCATACCATTACATCCAGATAGCAAATATATTTTCCTGTTCAAATTCAACAACCATGTCTACTTTTGGAACCGTGTCCCTCAGGGTTACACAGAAAGTCCATAGATTTTCTCAACTAAATCTTAAAACATATTTTCTTTCTCTTGTAATATGCATGTTATATTATCTTTGTGAGCCTTAGCTATATCTATTGTTCCTACTGTTAGAAAATAATCACCCATGAAGTGAAAAGAGTCTCTAGTACTAGAAATACAATTTAAATTTCTACGTAAAGGAACTTCAGAAAAGGTTACATTAAAATTAAAATAATAATACTGCAATTTTACAGTTCTATAAAACAGACTAGCTAAAATGCTACATGAAATACCAGATGTAAGGGGTAAGTGATGATAAGTGACCCCTTCAGCTACTGATGTGGGCAACTTCATGCATTGCACACGTAACAATCACTTATTTCCATAGCTTCTACATGAAGTACTAACAGATTAGTTCTATTTCTAGCTCTTCTATAATGTAAATCTCCCTCATCTGGTGCTTTTCAATCTACTCTAGGTTGCTTAAGACTAACTGCTTTCTCATGTGTATGTGTATCTACTGTCTTAGGTGAATCTACCTGCCCAGGTGTATTAGTTTTATTCTGTGTTTCTTTGCTCATTAGGTAAGGAATAGCTAATGTTAATCCAAACCATACTATAATTACTAATACTATACTACTTGTGCATATTCTATAACATGTCTTTAAACAATTCCTTTTCGGTCTCCCGTTAACATTATAATCAGTCATTTCTTACTAAGGAGACTATATCCCCTCTTTGTAACTTTTCCACAGACTTTAACCTGTGAAATTTTCTCAAGTTGGTCCCACTTCTTCGTCTGTCTGATCAACAATCAGTTCGTCATCAACTCTGGGCATTAGCTTGCCTCATCTCCACAACGGCCCCCCACATACCCCGGGGATACCTTGTTTCACCTTGGAGATACCCAGTAGGGACCATCTCACAGGGAAAGCCAGGACGGGTTCCCCAGCGGTCTATTGCGCAGAGATACTCCTTTGGGACTCGATTCTAGCGCGTTAGAAACCCACAATTAAATTAAATTAAATTCTTCTATTCCTGACTCGTCCTTATTATCATTCTGTCTATCTAGTTTGACTTCTGGCTCTCACAAATTCTGCAGGTATGTTGACTACTGGAATCCATTCATCCTGACTGGAGCTCAGTTGTTCCTCATCAACTACTTCGGTATCAACTTCTTGAGACCCCTCAGCTGCACAACCTTCAGCTTCTACTTCATCAGGTTCGGTCACCCTCTTTTTATGACTCGCGTGGATCCAGTTTGGAATTCCCCCTGCTCTTTACAGCTGTGGTAGTAACCAATATCACTTGATGTGGCTCTCCCCACCTTGGTGCTAGGCAATATTCTCGAGTATGTTCCTTTATCACTACCCAGTCACCTGGATTCAGGTCATGTGTTGGAGTTGATTGTCTGGCGACAGCGTCTTCCCCAACCTGGTGAGAGATGGAATGCACTTGGTCAGCCAGTTCTTCGCAGTACTTGAGTACTAATTCATCAGATATATTTATCAGCTTGTGTCCTGGAACCAATGCATGCCTCATCGCTCTTCCCATGAGTATTTTATGGGGACTCAAATCTGTATTTCTGTCTGGAATGCTTCTGAGTCCCATCAGAACAAGAGGTAAAGCATCAGGCCATTCCAATTGGGTAGATTCACAAATCTTTCCCAATCTTGACTTGATTGTCCCATTCAGTTGTTCTATCACTCCAGAACCCTCTGGGCTGTATACACAGTGCAGCATTTGTTCAATTTGGAATGCTTCACAGATCAGACAAATTATTTCATTATTAAAATGAGACCCTCGGTCTGATCCAATCGTTACTAGAAAACCGAAACGTGGTATGAGTTTAGCTACAGTAATGCTATCATTCCTGTGGGTGGGGTAGGCTTCCACCCATTTTGAAAACAGGCAAACAATGACATGGACGTACTTCTGCCCTCTGCAAGGTGGTAATTGGATGAAATCAATCTGGAGTCATATGAAGGGACCTTCTGCCTTTCCAATCTTTCCTGGCAACACTACAGTTCTCTTACCAGGATTCATTTGTTGGCATGTTATACACCTCTGGCAAAGAATCTCTGCTACATTCCTGAATCTCGCATTGAACCAACTCTGTCTGAACTGCCTAATCATCGCGTCTCTACCTATGTGTGAACTTCAATGATACATCCTAGCCATAGGAGCGCGCATACAATCTAGTAACACAGGTCTCACATCAAGGTAAACAATAACACCATCCTCAGCCCTTCTCCAACATCCTATTTTCTCCCACTCTTCTTGTTCCCTAATTTGTGCCTCATTTTGCAAATCTCTCACTTCTTCCCATATTTTCACTCTCTTAAGCACTTAAGTTGACAGCTGTTTCCATGTGCATCGATTTTCTTATGTATTGCGATCTTATGTTTGACACAATGCTGGGCTAGTTGGTCAGCATATCAGTTACCTGCTGTCACTCGGTCATTTCCAGATTGGTGAGCAGCACACTTGACCACAGCTACTTCTTTTGGTAATTGAATTGATTCCAGCAAGTCCTTTACATAATGTCCGTGCTTAATAGGAGTACCCGAAAAAGTCAGAAACTCCCTTTGCATCCATAGTTGTCCAAAGTCATACACAACCCCGTAACAATACTGACTGTCAGTGTATATGGTTACTTTCAAATTTTCCAAAATTTGCAAGCTCTTGTCAATGCAACTAATTGGGCTATTTGTGCAGACTTGACTCCAGGTAAATAGGATGCTTCCACTGGACCCCACAAAGTACATACATCATAAACAGCACTTAAACCTCCTTCCTCATGTCTCATGCAAGAGCCATCCACGAACAGCTCATATTCAAAAGTTACCAATGGCTCTTCTTTTATGTCTGGATGGGGCTTAGTACTGTATTCTGTGAGGTCGATGCGATCATGCTCGACTTCCCCTTTCACTTATGCGAAATGTGAATCAGGTAACAGTATAGCGGGATTTAAGACAGTGCATCTAGCAATGGTCACATTTCCTGCACCTAGATGAATTTGCCCATATGTTGTCAGCCGACTGGGAGTCAATTACTAAGTTCGTGTTCTGGTTAACAGAATTACCATTCAGTATGGGACTTACACAGTTACAGGGTGTCCCATAACAATGGATTCACTTTGCTTAAGACTCATGCAAGTTGCAGGTACTGCTTTCAAACATCCTGGCAATGCAGATGCCACTGGATCTAGTGTGGTTGAAAAATGTGCCATAGGATGTCTCATTAAACCATTAGTTTGCCCCGAAACAGACAATGCACAATTGTCGCGTACATCACAGAATGATGCAAATTCTTTTGAATAATCAGGCATCCCTAAGGCTGGAGCTGAGCAAAGACAGTCTCACAGCTTTAAGAAGGCAGTCATGCTTTCGTCTTCCCACTCTACTGGACCTGTTGCTCTTTTCGTTGTCATTTGTATCAGAGGTTTAGCTAGGACTGCAAATCCCACAATTCACTGCTTTCAGTAACTTACAACCCCAAGGAACATTCTGATTTCTTTCTGCGTTTGAGGTAGATTCATGTTTCTGATTATTTTGATTCTTTCAGAGGTAACTCTTCTGACACCTCTTCCTATCTGGTGCACCAGATACTTTACCGATGTGGTGTAGAATTGCAACTTCTCAGGTGACACTTTATGCCCTTCCTCTGCCAAATGATTCAGCAATGCAATGGTATCAACAACACAGTCATTTCGAGTCTTAGACGCTACCAACAGGTCGTCTATATACTGCACCAGGACAGACTGTCCGGGCAGGACCAATGATTCAAGACATTTTTCAATATCTGATTAAAAATCTATCTTGAAATGAACTGTAATACACTAATAAACATGTTTCGTCTTATTAACAACGCAAAACACAACATTTCTAATAAGCTGGGGAAGCTTTACAATGGACTTCTTACTAACCGTAACTCGAGTAACCCAAAATGGCCACCACAAAGCGGGAACTTTTCTGCGCATGCTTCTGTCACACTCACGTGACATGACGTACTTTCTGCTTTGGTAGGAAAACTTTGCTTCTGCGCACTAGAACTAAAGATGGCTGCTCTATGTTTTCATGTGCTAACACTTGCATTGCTGCTTTTACTAAATTGTTTGTTCTGCCTAAATACTGTAGTTAAAAAAAAGTATTGGGAATAGGGTAGAGATAAGTGGTATACAGTGCATTCGTTTATTCTTTGTTCTAAAACTGTTTCTCTTTGAGTTTGCTACTAGCTCAAATTTGGGCCTGATGTATCACTGCTGAACTCCATCTTGAGACTCTCAACGCGCATGTTCTGATTCCTCCCGCGTCCACAAGCCATGGCATTGAATCTATGCCAACAACAGTCTTGCCTGCGATGCACCTGGGAAAATGAACTATTGACCCACGGAAAGGAAGACAACTCACCAATCTTTGTATACATTGTATTTGTTATTGAAACATCCATTGTTGGGAGGAATAAAAGTGCATGGGAAATTAAACCATGGGAGGGAACATTCATTTGAATATATGAATCAAATGACCTCATAACTGGTATGGAGTGATGACCTCCCCGTGTCCTTTCACCAATCAAATTGAGGGAATACACACATTTGCAACATTGGGGGGGGGGTGGTACACAGCCGTGGAAAATGGTATAACTAAGGTAGGCTTAGCTAGTTAGATTTTCCGACTTGTCCGAATAGCTGACCTGTCACTGTCAGAAGAATTGATAACCCAATCGGGGTTCTGGGAAGGAATTTGATTACCCAATCAGGGTTCATGAGGGAAAAGATTTGCTAACCCAATCGGGGTCCAACCGTTAGCTGCAGTGAGGGGTGTAACACTGACATTACACTTAGCTGAGGGTACCTGGTTCCAACCTGAATCCATCCTAATGTGGTATTCACTGGTCTTGATCCACACCTGTGCCGTCTTACTGGCATCTGAACTACAAGAAGTCCTGTCTTTTATCCCAGCCCGTGGCCGAGGGGTGTTCTTCACACCATTCTAGGTAAATATAAAATATATGTGGGTATGTCATTGTATTCTTTCCTTTTTCTTACCCTTTCTATGTTTCAATGCTTAAAAAAAGTTTCATAATATTTTTGCATCATCTTGCTTTGATTACATTCTTTCTAATTGAATACGCTTTAATCGAATTGGTATGGACTGACATTTAAGAATTAACATAGATAAAGGCCCCCATTAGGACGATGGGCGGACTTTGTCCGCCCATCATCCTATCGGAAAAAGGGACCGCCCGCCATAAGGGCGGGGGTCCCGTGGGGGGTATTAGGATGTGCCCGCCACAGTGGTGGGCACATCCTGCATTTTTATCATTGTGGCGGGCGGTGCTGTCAGCCCCGCCCGCCACAATGCTAAAAATGCATTAATGCATTTGCATAAACAAAATCGCAGGCACCGCGTGGTGCCTGCCGCTTTGTTTATGCAAATGCAGGGGGGTGCCACACAGGGGGGTACCTGTTCTTATTTTATGAGTGCACATGTTTATTTACTACCTATTTTCTTGCTAACCCTCTTGATCCCTTAGGACTCTAGGTACCAGTGACTAGGTTTGGTAAGTCAAGGTATAGGTCCTAAAAGGATAAATAAAATCCTGATTTAGCATAGGTTTACCTGCTCAAAGTGTGTATGTTTTATGGGTCCAGGTGAGTATGGTAAAATCTCTAGCAGGTGAGCCTGCGCTCTATCAATTGTCCCTATGCCCGATAAAATTAATGTTTGTCTTATGATTACTAAACATTTGAAACAACCTAATTGTTCTAGTTTTGGTGCCAGGTACCTGGATTAGCTTGTCTGACATGCTTGTTTAGTCCTCTATTCTCGAACTTGTTTTTGTTCCCTTGTGTGCCTGGGATTTGTTTTAAATAAAAATCGAGGCAGGACTCTGATAATGTTGTAGACACAGGACTGATATTCTGCTTTGTGGACTGTTTAGTCATAGTCACTCTGGCTACGTGGTCAACTGGTTGCAACTTGTGACTTTAGTGGTTTATGTCAGTGCAGCAGTATCTGTGAATTTCCCTAGTTGTGCCACTATTTGTGCTGTGTTGGCAAAGAAACACAGGTCTGAGACTTCTCTGCATCGTCGAAAGCCATGAGACCTGCAAATTAGGAGTACCAGGCAGTGTCGCTCTCCTGCCAAGTTTAGGCAGCAACACAGCAGGTGAAACCAAGATTTAGGATGGTAGCTACATAGACGACAGGTGCTTAAGTCATCATGATGGGCACAGGATGGATTGAAGTTCACGATGGACAGTGTGGGAAGTCTCATGGAGGTGATTCTTTTACGGGCCTGCACTGTCAAAGCTTGCTCTAAGTATGGCTGAGTTTTTCCCAGGATATAAGAGGCGTCCAGGGTGGAAAGATTGGGTTGGTAATGTGAACTTTCCAGGTCCCTTTCTAATGATCTTCTCTTGACCTGAGAATTCACTGTATTTTTCCAGACTATGGCCGTAATATCCTGGTTGTGCAGAGGTTGGACTTCTATTTCAAGTAGACTTGTAGCCACTGCCAACTGAAACTGCCATGGAGAACCACCCTTTTTAAAAATTGTTTTAAGTTGAGCTTTCAGTGAGGGTGCTGAGGAACGCAAAGTACTAATGTAGTATTTTATTATGCCCCCTGAGCAAATGATATACGGGTGGGCGAGTCCCAGCTGTTGTCACACTCTGGCTCTCCTAGCCCGACGAGGGAGAGCTAGAACCTTCCTATAAGCTCAGATTTGGAGGTTCATAAGGAGCTTGTTAAATGCACCTGGAAATACTAGATGACCATTATTAAGGAAGGGAACAAGTTCTTTCATGATGATACATCTTTCATGATGGGTTCTGCAGTTGGACAGTGAAGTCACTGGTTTAGGCATCTCAGACTGTAAATGATGCCTTCCCACTTGCTTTTAAGTTATTTTAGCTGGGCCGCTGGTTTTACCCTTTCTGATAGCCTGATTCCCATGTCGTTATATCTTGTGTATGTTTTAATTTGTAAATCGCCTAGGCGCCATTGTGCTGTTTTCTTACGCTGGTACTTCCCAAAGATGATTATCTTGGTCTTCTCCTGGTTCGCCTTGGGGGCGTTCTTTTAATTTTACCTGAAGGGGGCATTGAGAGCTTTCTGTAGACAGGTCCGCGTGTGATCCATTATTACAATATTGTCGGCGTACTGAATGATTTGGAGCTGCACTTTCCCTAGCCTTGGTGTCCATAAACCTGCGCCTTCCAGGGCTTTTCCCAGGTCTACGGTGTAAATATTAAAGAGAAGGAGGGCATGGACACAGCCTTGTTTCAGGCCGTTATTGGTGGCACCTTAGCTGTTACAGTGGAAGGGCTGGTCTTTATGCGGACCCAGGTCCCCTGATATAGTGAGGTTATTGCCTTAACCCCTTCCATGCTGATGACAGCCCCCATCCGTCATGCATCACGGTGCTCGTGTGCTCATGGCGGCCGTCATAAAGCCATTGATTCTTTAAAAGCCTAGCACACGAGCAGAATCGGCCCAGCATGGAAGGGGTTAATAACTGTTTGGGGATTCCCCAGGAGCCTAATTTTTCCCACAGTTTCCCTCGATCAACCCAGTCGAATGCTGCATTGTAGTCCACAAAACAGCAGAAAATAGGTCATTTTGCTAGCTGGGTTGCTCGATGTGACAGGTAACCCAGTACTAAAATGTTATCCATAGTGGAACTTTCAGGCCTAAAACCAGATTGAAAGAGGGAAGGATGTTGTTGTCTTTTACCCAGGCTTCTAGTTGTTTCAATAGTATTCTTGCATACGTTTTTGCTTCTATATTAAATAGAGCAATAAGGCGGTAGTTTTCTTGTTTCGTGCTGTCCCCTTTCTTCTAAATGGGGAAAAGAATGGAACCTTACCACTACTTTTTATAAATGGGGAAAAGAATGGAACCTTTCAACAAAGTGGTGTAGGATTTATTTAATGGTGGCAAAAATTGTGATGTGTTGTTTAGAGTACAATTATTTTATTTAAAGAAGGAAGATGTGTGGTGATGTCACTGGAGGGGCATGGAGCACAGTGACATCAATAAAATGTATGAGGTAGGTTATTCTCTATGCTCATTTTGTAACGGATGTTATCTCTGTACTTACACAATAAAGTAGGTTTTTAGTACCCTGCAACATATGAGAAGTCTTTACAGACCCACAGTCGAGAGTTAACAGAGTGACATGCCCATCACACTATTTGGGTGATAATGCTGCTATTTTATGCTCAGATCACCAGAGCAATTGTACTATGTTTCCATCATAGTTTCCGGCTCTCTGGCACCCCCCCATCAATTCAAGATACTTAATGTTTGTAGAAAAATAATTCATTAAACTATGATACTCTTCATGAGTATTGTGTTAAAAAACAAGGTACTGTTTACCAAATTCAGCTAATAATAAAAAAAAAATATTGTGAGATGGGTAGTATCCCCTCTTTTTACATGTTCAGCAATAGTGTACAACGGGCCAGGCATTTGTGAATTTTGATATATACATGCATATATATGATTGTAAAATCCTGGGGAAAATCCTAGCTGACCGCTATAGCCAAATCTTGCCAGCCCTAATACACCCCGATCAGTGCCGATTCGTGCCCAGGCGCAACACATCACACAATCTGAGACGGCTCTTCCATATTCAAGACAGTGCGCGAGACAGATTTCCCCATGCAGCGTGCCTGATCTTTGACCTAGAGAAGGCGTTCGACACCTTGCTATGGCCCAATTTGTTAGCGGTCCTCCAGAAACTGAATATTGGACGGGTCCTGATGGCATATACGCGACTCTTATATAAGGGACTCACCTCTAGGGTAAGAGTCGGTGAGCTTATCTCCGCTCCATTCCTGGTAGAGAGAGGGACCATGTAGGGGCGCCCACTCTCCCCCCTCCTGTTCGCAATAGCAGTCGAGCCATTGGCTACGCGACTACGACTAGAGGGAGAGGCCTGGGGATTCTGATCGCAGGAACGACACACTGCGTATCCCTATACGCAGACGATCTGCTGATTTACGTCCGCGACATGACGGGAGATCTCACATCAATATGGGACACTCTGCAGGCCTTCGGAGCCATCTCGGGCCTCAGAGTCAATTGGGAGAAATCAACCGTTTACCCTCTTGGCCCCCACCTGGCACCGCATGAGGTGATGGTGGGCACTCAAGTCTTACGTTGGAGTGGGGATGCCCCAGGTACTTGAGAGTACAACTTTATCATAACCTGACAGATTTATACGAGGTCAATCACCGCAAGGTGCTAGCGGGTCTGCGATCGGTGGTGAACTTCTGGAAGACCCTACCCCTGGCACCCATCGGCTGTGTGGCCATAGCAAAAATTATAATGGTGCCCAGACTGCTATACCACTTTGCCAATCTCCCAGTGATTCTGCCCCGGTCATTCTTCTGGGAATTGGATACCCTGCTCACAACGCTCATATGGGGCAACGGCCGGCATAGGGTGGCACTACGCTTGCTATACTTACCCAACGCAGACGGAGGTTTGGGAGCCCCATCCTTTGAATCCTATTTCCTGGCCGCACAACTTCAGTAGCTATCCCACTGGACGGCAGAGCGATTTGTCAGGGAAACAATAACGGAGACCGGTAGCATACCTCTTCCCGTCAACAGAAGGATGCTCCTACCTGGGTCCGAGCCGTCCCGCACCCACCCGATTCAGGTCTCCATCGCGTGCAAATGCATGATGAGTATTCACCGAATGTCTAAAGACCGGCCACTCTATTCCCCACTGTTGCCCCTAGTGGATCTCCCTCGCGGGGACAAATACCACACTTCCAGGGCCTTCCAAATCTGGACCGATCATGACGTGACGGAGATGCAAGCGTTGTTCCACGAAGGGCAATTGCGATCTTATGAGCAGTTGGTTGAGTGGTATGACCTCCCGCAAGGACAATTCCTTAAGCACAGGCAACTTTTAGACAGCACACAACCTTTCTGGAACTTGTGAGACGGTGAACCGCCCATGCACCCGGCGCTTCACACGATACTCCACATGGGGGCTGGTAGACACCTAGTTACATGGCACTATAAGGCCATTAGGGAATTAACAAATGCTCCCCTAGATGGTCTGCGTCATTCCTGGGAAGACGATATCGGCAGGGTGTTCCATGACACAGAATGGATACCTGCCCTGAAATATACAAAGAAAGTGTCCTGGAATGCACGGTTCAAAAACATACAGTTTAACATACTTCACCGGGCCTACCTCATGCCAGATAAGCTACACTGATACTACCCGGACACACAATTTAACTGCACACGTTGTAAATTGCTGGAAGCGAACTTCAGGCACATGTTTTGGGACTGCTCTTCTCTGCAACGATACTGGACCACGGTCCACCAAACACTCCTTGCATTGGTCAGCTTACCGTACATTGCTTCCTGGGAAGTCTGCACACTAGGGTCATACAAAATGAAGAAATCTGAAAAATTGTAGTGGCGATTTGCATCCCTTGCCTTGCTGCTGGCGAAGCGACCTATCGCTATGCACTGGAGAGCCCCCTCGGGCCCCCTGGCAGCAGCCTGGATAGGAGCAGTGAGCAAGTAGGGGGCGGCAGAGGAGAACATCCTATGGGACAAGGAAGTGAAGGGACCGCACAAGCACCCCATCTCCCTAGAATGGGCACAGTTGCTCATACAATTTAAACAAGAGACAGCCCCAGACAACACACCAAGGCCAACCCTGCCTCATGTTCAAGCTTCCCCACAGCACCTCAACCCCCTGGTCAAATTCCCAGAACCTGAGTTCCATGCCAATTGGAGGGGACAGAGTGGGCATCGATCCCTCTTAAAGATATGACCTGCCACCCCAGGCAGCATGCCCCCTCTACCTAGAGAGCCCTCACAACCCCAGCCCCCCTGGACCACAGACCCTGGCACCTCATGCCCACCATGTCCATGAGCCCCAGTCAGCCCGCCACGTGCTTTCCCACCGCTAATAATATAGGAAAAGATTTCCCCACAGTTTTACGCTTAGTTTCAGTCGGTAGTTCGGACGCCGACACACACTTCACTTGACTGCAACAGCCAATTTGGTAAAGGTTTCCCATAAACCACACACGGGGAGGACATTCACACCTACCCCCGCCAGCACGCATCTCTAGGGACACATCGTGAAAAGTCATACCATGACACCCTTAGATCCCAAGCCTGCAACCCTGTGAACATGTGGTTACAAATTTGCTGGACGGGGCGACATCTACACATCGCAGATGACTTCTAATTGTGAATTGTATGTAACCCTTCAATGTGTGTGATATAATGGATATATGTCTGATGTATGACCCCCCTTGGGGGCTTTAACCTGTAAAACCTTAATAAAAAGATTTAAACAAAAAATACATGCATATATACATAATTCAGGAGTATACAAGCCCATATTCATTGAGAAAACATGAAATATAGGAAATATTTCATGAAGCCATGATAAATATAGATTGCAGCATCATAATGACAGAACCTTAAATATTCTACAGAGGTTTACCTTGTTAGCGCCACTGGATTATGTGGTAATGTTATCTAAAATAAGTGGCAAGGTCATCTAATTTAAATAGAGAAAAGGCAAATTAGGAGGGACATTTTCTGACATTATTCCCTTCATAATTATGTGACAAATGTGGTAAATCCATAATAATGTGGGAAACACCACAGCCATCGGATTGCATACATTCAACGATGCTGACCATTGTCCATTATTTTATCATCAATTTATTAACGAAAGATGAACCGAAACATCATAATTTCAATCAATGGATACTAGTCGCTGCATTTTAAATAAAAGAGTTTCCACAAGGTAAACATCGCACAAAAAATAGCATTGTGTATGATATATATGAAACATACCTAACAGTTCTAAAATGAGATATAATTCTGGCTCACATGCATAAAACCACAAAAATTTGCAAGTTATGGTTATCAATGAACACAATACAAGCAATAACTTGTTCTGGTATTATCTTAATAGCTTTTTTGCCAGTCATTATGATGACAACATGGGGTTATCACCATGACAGGTATTGCCAGTTATGGCTTGTGTTGTTTGAAAATTATAACTGACAAATTTTAGTGGTTATATGCAATTGAGCCAGAAAAATAAATCACTTTTTACACATGTCTCTGTCTATGCTCTCAAATTTATTGTATATTGTTTCAGTGATTATTCATGATGTTTTGTATTGATTTTCTTATTTGTACATTTTCACTCTTTTAAATTCTAATAAGGGAATTGCATAGTATTGTGATGTAGCTCTGGGTGCATGATTTGATTATGTGTGGTGATATGATTAATAATACCAGAGTTTAGCTATTAAAAACCTGGGATTTCATCAACCCCTCCCCCATGGTTTTGGCACACAATATGCACTTTGTATTTTCACCTTTTTCACGTGGGAAAACATCTGATTTTCATCTGTTGTTCGTATCAGGTTAACTGACTATGCAGTTGTCAGAAAACTATGTGCCATCGGATGATGTAAACGGAATTGTATAATGCTCCAAATTTAAAATCTACATTAAGCATTAACCCGTTCAGTGCAAGCTTCGGCCAATGGCCCGGCGTGAGTACTACCTCGCTAGTCCTGCGAATTTCCGTTGGCTGACGCAGCACCGCCAACTGATTAGAACTCCCGCACCACGGTGGAATGCACGCCCCGGTTAAGGAGTAAACTGAAGAATTATTTTCTTTATTTTCTATGCATAAACAAAGTAGCATTCTAATATTGCTTTGAACTGTTTGATTAGGCAATATTTTTGTATTTACTTCTTGATATATATATATTTGCGGGTCTAAGAAGGTGGCTCATTTCTCTTTTCTCGAGAAAAGGTTCAAAACACCTTGGGGCATAAGTATAAGGGGCTAACGCCACCTTAGCGACATTTTTTTGATGATTTTGCGGCGATATTTTTATCGCCATACGTACAAGCTGTCGCTACCCTCTGTTAGCGGCAGTTTTCCAGCAAAAACGTCCATTATAAAGATCTCCACTTCTGTTAGCGATAATGACATGCAAGGGAGGCGTTCCCGTGCAAAATCAGCTACTAACCCCACTTTGCGATATTTACAAGAGGATTCTTTTAGTTTGGAGGACCAAAAAAACTCCCTCTAAATGCAGTTAGAGGCAGTTTTTTAAGACTAGAAAATAGCTGGTCTTAAAAATGGAGATAATCCTTGGGGCCTCATTTCAGCAGGTTTTGCCGATGCATGATCTTATATAGGTACAATTCACATTGCCCTTATATAGGCATAGAAAGCCAGTCCTTATTTAGGCATAGCACATGCTACCCAAATACAGGCTGGCTACTTCCATCCATTCATCTACGTCACAATGATTTCTTGGAAAACCAGACTCTTAAACTGAAGGGACTTCCCGTAGCCTTGATATTGATTTCTCCAAGAAACTCATTATTATGCATAAACTATTCCTTAGGGGTTCATCCATGACGTTCACATGCCCAACTTTTACGTCAATACTGGCATTCCTAAACACCTTCAAGGTATAAATATTCCTTCACTTGCTATAGCAAAGCATGGTGTGTTTCGGTGCAGTTCGACTACCTACTTGCATGACGCAGCTCATTACAGCAGGTGCCGAAGGAAGCCAACTCTCCACCTGACGCACTGCCCGAAGCTGTCATCCTCCTGCCGAGAATCCAGCTCCGGTGTTTCTGACTCCCCTTGCGGGGTGTTGGGAAATCGAAGCCCGCGAAAGACATACCAGCCTCTCTCATTCTAAGGTATGGAGCTGATTAGAACCTAGAGAACCCTTTGGCAATTCTTGGCAAAACTAAACCTATGCTAAAAGACAAATACCTACCAGTTGAGTATTTTAGCCTGTGTTATTTATGTGTGTATTTTTACATGTCATGGCAACAAACAATGCTATTACAGTATTATTTTATATCACTGTTCTCGCTGTAAGCATTATACTATGCATTCGGTCCAATGAATGTAGCAGTTCATATCTCTTGCAAGAGAAATAAGACTGTTCAATAAACCCATTTTATTGAAACGCATGTCTATATTTCTATGCAACTCTGTAGAAACGAAGCATGCACGATTGACTGAGTAAACTAGTTATCTATGTTCCCCCACGACTCTGAAGATATGTTTCGATTCGAGGGGAAACAAAGTTGTCATGTTTATGCGGTTGTCAGAAACTAAATGCTTCTTGTTTACTCGAGAAAGTTTCTAGTGACCTCTGAGTTAGCTGGCACACACAATTAGGTTTAGTATACTCGATAGAGACATACTGACCTCTGTCCTATGTCAAATCTATAGTATATATTATTCCAATGCACAGAGCCTACAGGAAATATAGGAACAACACTACACCACGCTGCAAGCAATGTTGCTGCGCTGCAACAAAACTACAGGACAGGACTGCGCACCATCAATAAGATAGTGCTCATTCCTGGGCCTCTCTCAGGAAAAGTAATGCAGCGCTGCAACAAGACAGTATTGCATCCCTTTTCACTACCCCTTCATGTGACACCACAAATGCGCTCTATTCACTGGACAGCGCTGTATGACGCAAGTAATGACAGATACATCTGGAATCCTGGCAAATCTGTCTGCGCAAAAGTCACGCATTTCTGCAGTCCTGTCACAACCATGATAAAACTTCAGCAACAAATGGGGCCAGCCTATCCCATTGGCACTGCTTCACCCTTACTCCTGCCATCATGCAGGCGTAAGGTACTGATGCAGTGCTGTTCTTAAGGGGTGCCCGTGTGCCGGCGCAGTTCGAGATCCATCAGTGGCGGATGCGCGCTGGGGTATCATCGTCTGTAAGCGTTGGCGGAGTGGTGGTGCTGAGGGAGTTGACAAAAATTACTTTGGTGGCCTTGATCCAGCTGCAAGGGGGGCAATGATGGCTGTTGTGTACAGTGGACATGTTGAAGACATGATGTATACAATGATGGTCGGTCCAGGAGAGTCCGGTGATGTGGCTGTGGTTAAAGGTCCCACTGGCAAAGGAGACGTGCTCAACCACGTGTCCTGCTATGTGGTTTACTGCGGTGATTAGCTGCTTGAGTCTGATGTTGGGGAGCTACCTCAGGAGGGGGTGGTGTTCTGGTCAATGGGGTTGTCAAGTTGGAACTTAAGTTCACTGAGTAGGATGTCGTCAGTGGATTGGAGAGGCTGGTGTGTAATGAGGTTTACAATGGTATCAGAGAATTGGTGTCCATCGCCCAAGGGGCTGCAGATCAGGGTGCCGCAGAGGGTGGGGTTGGGGTTGGTCCAGATCTGGAAGTTAAGGTGTTTCATGGTCACTGTTGAGACATTAGCGTGCGTGGTCAGTCAGGGTGTGCTTCTTTTGTTGATGGCAATGCCTCCTCCGGGACAGTCGGGATGGCGATGTCTGGTCCGGAGCAGATGCTGGTCCTGGTAGGCAATGTGGCATCCAGGGGTGATGGCGAGGAGGGTGCTGGCGCCATAGGGGTGGAGTGTCCGAGAGCAACGGTCCTTGGTGCTGAGCACTGTCCAGGGGCAGACAGACGCAGACAGGCTTGCCTTTGGCATGGGAGAAGTCCATTAGAATCAAGTCATCACATCTTAATGCCTTTACAAAGCAAATTCAACAATGCAGGTCCCCTTATATCGCATTCCATTACAATGCATTGTGAAGTCAGTAATGGGGTATTTAAAATCTTTAGGGTGTGTTGAACTTGGCCCTTTTGGCAGGTTCACCTTTGAACTTTTTGCCTTAAGCTCTGGCATGGTGGTAGTGATGTAAGGCCTCTGGGCACTTTAAGCACTGTGGACAAGTGTAAAGTGCATGTGCTCTCTGAGTGCTTGTGGTAAGATTGGACTGCCCTCCCATGAGAATGCATTGGAGATAGGTGTCCATGGTAATTCCTGGTATGAGGGGATTGCAGTGTCGAGTTTAGTATGTATGAACTTGTGAGGATAAATGCTGAACAATGGTGTGCGCAGATTTATGGTGACTGATAGAGAAATGCCACTTTAAGAAGGTAGAATTTCAGTGGCTGTGTGTCTGCCTGCATGGTGTGAATTGCAAGTCTGGCTTGTGATTGAAAGGAGTTGAGGGGTGTAGGTGGCTCCAGGAGACAGGGTGAGTCAGCCCAGTGATGAATAGAGAGATCTGCATGCATTTGTACGGAGTAGTTGCACCTGGGACCTGAATAGGGCTGTGCCTTCCGTCCACAATGCTGGGTCCGCCCCCTGTGATGTGTCTGATCACTGAGCCCCCACCTGACAAAGGGGAGAGGAGCGGGGCAAAACAAAGTGCTCCAAAGCTCCCCTAAACCAGTTCTGACTGGTATCCCCAAGCACTGTGCTGTGACACAAAGAGAAATGTGATATAAATATAGGGGCTACAACCCCATGAAATTGTACAGTTCTGGTGTACTGATCCTGTTGGGGCGTGCTGCTGCTGTGGCCCAAGGGGGGGCTGCCATGAGGGCTTTCCTCTCTGGGCCTAGCATTGCCCTTTAATCTTTAGAGGAACTTTGCCTTGTCCTTAGAGCCTGGTAGCGCTGGATTGTTTGATTACTGGATTATTCTAGTGCTGAGCTCCTTTTCCGGCCTTTCCCTGACAAAAGAAGAGCATGTGGGTACTGCAGCTCTGAGCTGCCCTTCAACTCGAGGGAATCCCGGCCTGGGGATTCCCCCACAGGACCCTGAAACCGAGCGGGAGCCCACCCCGCTAGTTATGCTAATAAATGTGGGTGCTCACCCCGCTTATGCAGTATTTTGGTGGGTGCCTACCCCGCATTTTGTCAGGATATGCGGCGGGTGCTCACCCCTCATATTTGTGCCTTTTAGCGGTTGCCCACCCCGCAGTGCTGATCTATTTGGAAGCGGGTGCCCACCTTGCCATTGCCTTTCTCTAAGGCAGGAGTCCACCCCGCGTCCTGCTGCTGAGAACCAGTGCTGCGACCCAGGGAAAGAAGTGCGCCAGGCCCGGAAGCCAGGTAAGCTGCCTGACTGTGGGCGGTGCCAGGAGGGGGAAGCTGCGGTTGGTGAGCAAGCGGGGCTCCCATGCTTGAGGTAGAGCCCCGCATGCAGCAGCACTGTGGCAATTGCAGCGGAGGGGCCCGAGGCACATTGATGGTGCCTGCCCCCGCCGCCTGGAAGGAGAACTGCCAAGGAGAAGATCGGATGGAGAAGGCACAAGTGATGGAGACTGCACTCCATGTGGCAATAAGAAGAGGGAGTCAACGCTTTGTGCTCCAAGACCCATGGGAGGATCCTGCTGCCCTGATTCTTCGCGCCACTCCCCTAGAAGGAGAGACCGGGTGAGTGCCTTTATCCAGTAACGCACGGTTGGGGGGCTCCAGAGGCACAGTAGTGCCAGTCTCTGTAACCACCAGCACGGGCAGCTGCGAGGTGAGAGCATGACCATCTTTGCAGTTTGGGGGCACAATGTATTGCAGTCTGATGGGGGAATGTGTCGGGCACATTGTCGGTCCCCCCCCCCCTCCTGGTCGACCCCTTGCGGCACAGTGATGACAGTACCATGTGGTAGTGTCCCAGTAGAGGACTCAGGGCACAGGAGGTAGGTAAGGTAAGTATTTATTTGTTGATTACTTAAAATCATTACAATCAGCAGAATACATATACAAAATAAAATTAATTAAAAGTATGCCGCTACAGTGTACATTTATAGCCAAGCAAAATCTACAACTAAGTCCTAACAGATTATTTGGCTGCAAATGATCAACAAGCAAAAATAAAGCACATTGTGCCTGCAGCTATAATTTACAATATACAGTACATTCCTCTAATAGAAACTTTAAGACAATGGGAACTGTAAAGATACAAAACGCCAAATACAATAACATTTCAAACAATTTTAACAATAAAGTGCAATTGTGCTAGTAAAGTTTTAGCAGCAAAAACAAAGGTACCTTATGTTAGCAGCTAAGGTACCAAAAAACTTTAGAACAGTGAAAGATACATAAAAAAGCCACCATAGGAAAATTGCATTAGGAACGACATTTAGCAATAAAGCAAACACAACAGGTGTTGGACCGAATGTGGATCAATGTCACACACTCACCCCAGTCCAAAGATCTGGGCCCAAATCCATCGTTTTTTTGCACTCCACACCACCCTGGGTTAGACAATGGCGATATGCAAATCAGCTCTGACCCTGTGCCCCATGGGAACAGTCCAGTCCGAACTACAAAAGCCATGTCCTTCCCAGAACGGAATCAAGCATCCGAGGACCGAACCGGTTTCGAGGTAACACCTCTCATCAGCCCGGCTAGCTTGACTCTAGTGGTGTGGAGTGCCTGGGACCCACGTCTGGGCATCCCCAGCGCACTTAGGGCGGAATATGCAAACACAACAGGTGATGGACCGAATGTTGATCAATGTCACACACTCACCCCAGTCCAAAGATCTGGGCCCAAATCCATCGTTTTTTTGCACTCCACACCACCTAGGGTTAGACAATGGCAATATGCAAATCAGCTCTGACCCTGTGCCCCATGGGAACAGTCCAGTCCGAACTACAAAAGCCATGTCCTTCCCAGAACGGAATCAAGCATCCGAGGACCGGACCGGTTTCGAGGTAACACCTCTCATCAGCCCGGCTAGCTTGACTCCAGTGTTGTGGAGTGCCTGGGACCCACGTCTGGGCATCCCCAGCGCACTTAGGGCGGAATATGCAAACACAACAGGTGATGGACCGAATGTGGATCAATGTCACACACTCACCCCAGTCCAAAGATCTGGGCCCAAATCCATCGTTTTTTTGCACTCCACACCACCCTGGGTTAGACAATGGCGATATGCAAATCAGCTCTGACCCTGTGCCCCAGGGGAACAGTCCAGTCCGAACTACAAAAGCCATGTCCTTCCCAGAACGGCACTCCACACCACTGGAGTCAAGCTAGCCGGGCTGATGGGAGGTGTTACCTCGAAACCGGTCCGGTCCTCGGATGCTTGATTCCGTTCTGGGAAGGACATGGCTTTTGTAGTTCGGACTGGACTGTTCCCATGGGGCACAGGGTCAGAGCTGATTTGCATATCGCCATTGTCTAACCCAGGGTGGTGTGGAGTGCAAAAAAACGATGGATTTGGGCCCAGATCTTCGGACTGGGGTGAGTGTGTGACATTGATCCACATTCGGTCCATCACCTGTTTTGTTTGCATTTAGCAATAAAGTGCATTTTTACTGATAGGCTTTAGCAAAAAAAAAAAAATGAAATGCTTAGTGCTGGCAACTTTAATTTGTGATATACCATACGTCGGTCGAAAAAATACTTTATACCAGTATAAGCAGGGACGAAAAAGAAGAAGTCAAAGTAAAATACAATTGTTCAAACTTCAGAGATGGTATGTGTTTCCTCTAAGCAGACTTTAACCCCTTCGCTGCTAGCCCTTTTCCCCTCCTGTGCTAAGCCTTTTTTTGGCTATTTGGGGTAGTGCGTGCTTAGGCCCCTGTAACCTATTGATCACATAAGGTATCCACGCCAATTTTGCGTCCTTTTCTTCCAACATCATGGGAATTTAAAGGTATCCAGGGTTTGTGGATTCCCTTGGAGGGGTCCCAGAAATTAAGCAAAATGCAGTAAAATGTTAGTTTTTTTCAGAAAAATTGGAAAAACGGGCTGCAAATGAAAGCCTCTGGGTTTTTCCCTGCAAATGTTATCAAAAAAGGGTTTGTGGGTCTGAAATCAGCATTTTACCCAGATTTTAGGGAATGACAGTCTTTTGTCAGAGAACCAACATTTTTCACACAGTTTTGGCATTTTTCAGGGACATATTCTATTTTTGCTCTTTTTAGTGCTTTCAACCTATTTCCGGTTAATGGAAAAAATGAGTATGAAAGCAATAATGGATCTTGGAAAGCTATACATTTCAGAGAAGGAGCCAAAATTCTGAAATCCTAAAGGGGTCATTTGTCTGAATCCATGAATGTTTCTATATAGAAACTGGTTAAATTTTGGAAAAAGTGAAAATTAGTTGGAAAAAACCAGCCTTTTGTCTCAACGTTTTCAACTGTAACTTCTTGTAATTATGATAACTCTTTGGAAGCAATATATCGTTACATCCGTTGGACCTTCCTGGTTGTGAAGATATATAGGACTTGTAGGTTTAAGAAGAACCCGACGAACCCATAGCCAAAAACTGAGCAGCAACTTTCAATGGTATTTTATTATTTTCCTGGTATAGAGCAATTAATCTGGGAAAATGTATACATGGAAAAATCGGTATGAAAGACACCTGTGTATTTCTGAATTGGGTACAAATTATGGAGTTTAGAAACAGTATATATTTGCACATTTTCAAAATTGGGAATACTCATACTAGCATGAGAATTATTGGTCATTTTTCAAAATGACTTTTTTTACACAATGTCTTTCATTTGGATGGGAGAAAAGCATGAAAACTCAAAAGGTAATAACAGTTGATTTTCAAATCTAAATTACCCTAAGTCTCCTGATAAAAATGGTACCTCACTTGTGTGGGTCGACCTTGTACCCGCGACAGGAAACGTCACAAAATGCAACGTGCTCACACCTCAATTTCACAGTGAAAAATGGCCCTTTTCTTGTAAAGTGCCTAGCTGTAGTTTTTTAACCCTAGCTCTGCCGGCACCTAGGGAAACCTAGCAAACCTATACATTTTTGAAAACTATACACCCAGGGGAATCCAGGATGAGGGGACTTGACTGCCTCCCACCAAGTTCTGTTACCCAGAATCCCTTGCATACCTAAAAAATGGACAAAAAAAACAAATTTTCTCCACATTTCTCAGGTGGAAAGTTCTGTAATCTGCGTGGATCCACAAATTTCCTTCCACCCTGCGTTTCCCAAAATCTTCCGAGAAAAATGGTACCCCACTTGTGTGGGTCAGCCTAGTGCCTGCGACAGGAAACTGTGCCAATCGCAACGTGGTCACACCTCAAATTCGCAGTGAAAAATTACCTTTTTTTGGCTCGTGCCTAGCTGTAGTTTTTTAACCCTAGCTCTGCCAGCACCTAAGGAAACCTAGCAAACCTATACATTTTTTAAAACTAGACACCCAGGGGATTCAAGGATAGGGGGACTTGACTGCCTCCCACCAGGTTCTGTTACTTACCCAGAATCCCTTGCAAACCTAAAAAATGGACAAATAAAACCAATTTTCTCCACATTTCTGTGGTGGAAAGTACTTGAATCTGTGTGGATACACAAATTTCCTTCCACCTTGCGTTCCCCAAAGTCTTCCAAGAAAAATGGTACCCCACTTCTGTGGGTCTGCCTAGTGCTTGTGACAGGAAATGGCTGCAAATGCAACATGGTACCACCTCAAATTCGCAGTGAAAAAAGACCCTTTTTTGGCAAATTGCCTAGCTGTACTTTTTTAACCATAGCTCTGCTGGAACCTAGGGAAGCCTAGAAAACCTATACATTTTTGAAAACTAGACACCCCGGGGAATCCATGGTGGGGTGACTTGACTGCCTCCCACCAGGTTCTGCTACCCAGAATCCCTTGCAAGCCTAACAAATGGACAAGAAAAACACATTTTCTCCACATTTCTGAGTCAGAAAGTTCTGGAATCTGTGTGGAACCACAAATTTCCTTCCACCCTGCGTTTCCCAAAATCTTCTGAGAAAAATGGTACCCCACTTGTGTGGGTCGGCCTAGTGCCTGCGACAGGAAACTGTGCCAATCGCAACGTGGTCACACCTCAAATTCGCAGTGAAAAATTACCCTTTTTTGGCACTTGCCTAGCTGTAGTTTTTTAACCCTAGTTTTGCCGGCACCTAAGGAAACCTGGCCAACCTATACATTTTTTAAAACTAGACACCCAGGGGATTCAAGGATAGGGGGACTTGACTGCCTCCCACCAGGTTCTATTACCCAGAATCCCTTGCAAACCTAAAAAAATGGACAAATAAAACCAATTTTCTCCACATTTCTGTGGTGGAAAGTACTTGAATCTGTGTGGATCCACAAATTTCCTTCCACCTTGCATTCCCCAAAGTCTTCCAAGAAAAATGGTACCCCACTTCTGTGGGTCTGCCTAGTGCTTGTGACAGGAAATGGCAGCAAATGCAACATGGTCACACCTCAAATTCGCAGTGAAAAATGACCCTTTTTTGGCAAATTGCCTAGCTGTACTTTTTTAACCATAGCTCTGCTGGCACCTAGAGAAACCTAGAAAACCTCTACATTTTTGAAAACTAGACACCCAGGGAAATCCATGGTGGGGTGACTTGACTGCCTCCCACCAGGTTCTGCTACCCAGAATCCCTTGCAAGCCTAACAAATGGACAAGAAAAACACATTTTCTCCACATTTCTGAGTCAGAAAGTTCTGGAATCTGTGTGGATCCACAAATTTCCTTCCACCCTGCGTTTCCCAAAATCTTCTGAGAAAAATGGTACCCCACTTGTGTGGGTCGGCCTAGTGCCTGCGACAGGAAACTGTGCCAATCGCAACGTGGTCACACCTCAAATTCGCAGTGAAAAATTACCCTTTTTTGGCACTTGCCTAGCTGTAGTTTTTTAACCCTAGTTTTGCCGGCACCTAAGGAAACCTGGCCAACCTATACATTTTTTAAAACTAGACACCCAGGGGATTCAAGGATAGGGGGACTTGACTGCCTCCCACCAGGTTCTATTACCCAGAATCCCTTGCAAACCTAAAAAATGGACAAATAAAACCAATTTTCTCCACATTTCTGTGGTGGAAAGTACTTGAATCTGTGTGGATCCACAAATTTCCTTCCACCTTGCGTTCCCCAAAGTCTTCCAAGAAAAATGGTACCCCACTTCTGTGGGTCTGCCTAGTGCTTGTGACAGGAAATGGCAGCAAATGCAACATGGTCACACCTCAAATTCGCAGTGAAAAATGACCCTTTTTTGGCAAATTGCCTAGCTGTACTTTTTTAACCATAGCTCTGCTGGCACCTAGAGAAATCTAGAAAACCTCTACATTTTTGAAAACTAGACACCCAGGGAAATCCATGGTGGGGTGACTTGACTGCCTCCCACCAGGTTCTGCTACCCAGAATCCCTTGCAAGCCTAACAAATGGACAAGAAAAACACATTTTCTCCACATTTCTGAGTCAGAAAGTTCTGGAATCTGTGTGGAACCACAAATTTCCTTCCACCCTGCGTTTCCCAAAATCTTCTGAGAAAAATGGTACCCCACTTGTGTGGGTCGGCCTAGTGCCTGCGACAGGAAACTGTGCCAATCGCAACGTGGTCACACCTCAAATTCGCAGTGAAAAATTACCCTTTTTTGGCACTTGCCTAGCTGTAGTTTTTTAACCCTAGTTTTGCCGGCACCTAAGGAAACCTGGCCAACCTATACATTTTTTAAAACTAGACACCCAGGGGATTCAAGGATAGGGGGACTTGACTGCCTCCCACCAGGTTCTATTACCCAGAATCCCTTGCAAACCTAAAAAAATGGACAAATAAAACCAATTTTCTCCACATTTCTGTGGTGGAAAGTACTTGAATCTGTGTGGATCCACAAATTTCCTTCCACCTTGCATTCCCCAAAGTCTTCCAAGAAAAATGGTACCCCACTTCTGTGGGTCTGCCTAGTGCTTGTGACAGGAAATGGCAGCAAATGCAACATGGTCACACCTCAAATTCGCAGTGAAAAATGACCCTTTTTTGGCAAATTGCCTAGCTGTACTTTTTTAACCATAGCTCTGCTGGCACCTAGAGAAACCTAGAAAACCTCTACATTTTTGAAAACTAGACACCCAGGGAAATCCATGGTGGGGTGACTTGACTGCCTCCCACCAGGTTCTGCTACCCAGAATCCCTTGCAAGCCTAACAAATGGACAAGAAAAACACATTTTCTCCACATTTCTCAGTCGGAAAGTTCTGGAATCTGTGTGGGTCCACAAATTTCCTTCCACCCTGTTTTCCCCAAAGTCTTTTGAGAAAAATGGCACCCCACTTGTGTGGGTCGGCATAGTGCCTGCAACAGGAAACTGTGCCAAACGCAACATGGTCACACCACAAATTCACAGTGAAAAATGACCCTTTTTTGGCACAGTGCCTAGCTGTAGTTTTTTAACCCTAGCTCTGCCGGCACCTATGAAAACCTGGAAACCTATACATTTTTTAATACTAAACACCCAGAGAAATCAAGGAGGGGGTGACTTTACTACCTCCCACTAGGTTCCGTTACCCATAATCCCTTGCAAACCTAAAAAATGGACACACAAAAACACATTTTCTCCACATTTCTGTGGTGGAAAGTTCTGAAATCTGCCTGGATCCACAAATTTCCTTCCACCCTGCGTTCCCCCAAGTCTTCTGAGAAAAATAGTATCCCACTTGTCTGGGTCGGCCTAATGTCTGCGACATGAAACGGTGCAAAACGCAACGTGGTCACACCTCAATTGCGCAGTGAAAAATGACCCTTTTTTGGCAAAGTGCCTAGCTGTAGTTTTTGAACCCTAGCTCTGCTTGCGTCTAGGAAAACCTAGCAAACGTATACATTCTCAAAACTAGACACCCAGGGGAATCCAGGATGGGGTGACTTGACTGCCTCCCACCAGGTTCTGTTACCCAGAATCCCTTGCAAACCTAACAAATTGACAAAAAACACATTTTCTCCACATTTCTGGTGGAAAGTTCTGGAATCTGCGTGGATCCACAAATTTCCTTCCACCTTGCGTTCCCCAATGTCTTCTTAGAAAAATGGTACCCCACTTGTGTGCGTTGGCCTAGAGCCTATGACAGTAAACGGTGCCAAATGCAACATGGTCACACCTCAATTTCGCAGTGAAAAATAACCCTTTTTTGGCACAGTGCCTAGCTGTAGTTTTTGAACCGTAGCTCTGCTGGCACCTAGGGAAACCTAGCAAACCTATACATTTTTAAAAACTAGACACCCAGGGAAATCCAGGATGAGGTGACTTGACTGCCTCCCATCAGATTCTGTTACCTAGAATCCCTTGCTAACTGAAAAAAATTGACAAAAAAAGAAATTTTCTCCATATTTCTGTGGTGGAAAGTTCTGGAATCTGCGTGGATCCACAAATTTCCTTCAACCCATCGTTCCCTGAAGTCTTCCAAGAAAAATTTGTGTGGGTCGACCTAGTGCCTGCGACAGGAACGGCGCCAAACGCAACATGGTCACACCTCAAATTCGCAGTGAAAAATGACCTTTTTTGGCAGAGTGCCTAGCTGAAGTTTTTTAACCCTTGCTCTGTCGGCACCTAGGGAAACCTAGCAAACCTATACATTTTTGAAAACTAGACAGCCAGAGAAATCCAGGATGGTGTGACTTGACTGCCTCTCACCAGGTTCTGTTACCGAGAATCCCTTGGAAACCTACAAAATGGACAATAAAAACACATTTTCACCACATTTCTGTGGTGGAAAGTTCTGGAATCTATGTGGGTCCACAAATTTCCTTTCACCCTGCGTTCCCTAAAGTCTTCTGAGAAAAATGGTACCCTACTTGTGTGGGTCTGCCTAGTGCCTGCGACAGGAAACGGCTCCAAACGCAACGTGGTCACACCTCAAATTTGCAGTGAAAAATTACCCCTTTTCGGCAAAGTGCCTAGCAGTAGTTTTTTAACCCTAGCTCTGCCGCCACAAAAGGAGACCTAGCAAATCTATACATTTCTGGAAAGTAGACATGTGGGGGCTTTGAACGAGGTATGGCTTGCATGGTTCCCCCAACATTTCCTTACCCAGAATCCCCTGCAAACCTCAATTTTAGCTGAAAAAATCAGTTTTCTTCACACATTTTTGTGTGGTAAAGCGTGGCATCACTGGGCTCACACAAATTTCCTACCACTCAGCATTCCCCCAGGTCTCCCGATAAAATTGGTGCCTTACTTTTGTGGGAGGCCCAAGTAGCTGCGACAGGCAAAGGCCCAAAACGTAGTGTGGCGACTTCAAAATCGGCTATGTCAGAAGTACCTGTTTTTGCAAGTGGGCACTTTGGTTTTTGGCCCTGTTGGAGTTCTGGACTTTTTGGTTCCGTCCAGAGGTGTCAGGGAACAACACCCGAAGACCCCGGAGTTCCACCTGTCTTGGTGCACAAATAAACAGAAACACGGGCTTCTCGATGGTGGCGTCAAAGACCAAAGGTTTATTACTGCAGGGACACAGAAGTCACAGAAACTACGCATGGGCAGTATCTAGGAGCCTGTTCGATTTGTACAAAGAGGGTTGCTCCTTATATACTGAAAATTGGGCTTCGGGCAAATTCTTCACATGTTAGTACATTCCCAAACCTTTGTGTCCTAAACAATAAATATTTGGCGTTGCACAGGAATCGTCGACAATATCTGATGACACAACATTACGAATGAGAGGTTCCCACTTTTCCATCATAATCTCATGTCAATTTTTCATTCAGGACCCGGACCGCCTCATCGTAAATTTCGTTACCTCCCCCTAATAAAGGCCCAGAAGGAAAGGAGCAGAGCCAGGTGCAGAAGATAGAAAAGCAGGATAAGAGATGTTTGTGGGTTGTAAATGGGCAAGGCTACTAGCTTCGGCCGCCTAATCGTGATCAGGCCAACGGACACGAGAACCAGTTCAGCAGGGCTGGCCTCGGGCAGAGGAGGCAGCCTTTGTCGAGTCATGCAGCTACAGCGTGATCTGGTCTAAGGTGCACGTGTCACTAGAGAGGTGAATCTCCGGCTAAGGCTACGTGTCCTTAATTGAAATGAAGTGATCAGAGGTTATTGCGTATGTGAGGGCAAGAAACACAAAATGGCTGCCATGACCTAAGATGGATGCCATGGGTAGATCAGAAATGTGTTGGTTACAGGAGTACTCTTGCTCGTAGCGTAGCGAAAACACCAGGATATGCTAAATGGATCATTTGCGGTTCGCTGATACCAATATTATGTATTTCCGACAATATTGAAAACACGGGTTCAAATCGTCACGGAACCTCAGACCCTCCTTTTGCCCTTACATAGGCAATTACTCAGTCTATGTCAGAGTCTAATTCTATGCTCATCAGGTCAGTGACATGCTGTTGTATCATCATCCTTTCTCGCGCCTTTTCTCCAAACGCAGGTGGTTTTCTAAAACAGGTTGCAGCGCGAAGACTACACAGAGCTGGACCACACTGGATAATCAGGCAGCATGAGAATAGGAATACTAAGATGACACCAATGACCATCAGAACCTTCCATCCCCACGCTGAGATCAGAGTCCAAAACCACTCCATGAAGGACCAGTTTCCCTTGTCTACGTGTATAGAGTCGGAAATCTTGTGTAGTTTAGAGATCGCCTCATAGACTGTTGGAGCGTTATTGGGAATAAAGACACAGCAGCTCGATTGGATCATTCTGCATACCCCACCTCGATCTGCAAGTATTACGTCTAGAACCATACGGTTCTGCAACGTCATGAGTCTATCCGCCTGAAGCTCAGCTGTCAAATTGCTAAGGGCACCAGCAGTTTCGGTAATAGTAGATTTAACTACCCGTGTTAGCTGACGTATGTTTCTACTATTGGCCATAGGCCCCCAGAACGGAAGGAAACCTTTGAAGAAGTCTCCAGCTTCCTGACCAGCGGTATCTTCCTTGCTGAAGACACCTCTTGCTACTCTGGTCTTGTGGTAGTCAGATGATGCAGTGTATGTTGGAGGCAATAATCGAGCAATATAACATGATCCTGAAAAGTCGGCAGGCAACCATGTATACGCTCTGTCTCGACAGATGAAGTAAGTACCCCTAGCAGTAAGAAAAGCAGGGGAAGAGTTAGACGGAAACACGTAAGTCTCTACGCATTCACTCCTCCCTAGCTGAGCTCTCGGATTTCTCCCATTACCTTGCAAACAGACTTGACCTCGGTGAGGTACGACCCAGATTGGAGTTGAGCTTTTACGCTTGCTTTCTCCCAAACTAAGGCGATACTCTGAAGAATTCCAACTCAAATATACTCGTAATTCGTCTCTAGGGTAAGATGGAGTATTATTGACGTCCTTGATCATGTCAATAATTCCCTGGACTAAGGCTTTGTTGGCAGAGTTATATTTAGTGGAACGTGGTGGACGTGGAGGATAGGTTTCAAGGGCATAAGCAAAGATGGTTTGAAGGGCCTGAAATGATCCATTATAGCTAAAAGGCAAAACCAGATAGGGAATGCCTTTATCCATAGTGTGGGGTATCAAGCCACACACCCAGCAGTCTGTAGTGTTAACTACCAGTTGGTGTTGGTGCAAGAGCTGTACAAAAGTGTTATTGATGAATTCAGAGCGTCAAGCTTGCTCATGTTCAGGAAACGAGTGAAAAGAGTGTATGGAAGAAACAGTAGAAGTAGCAGGATCAAGGGGAGGTACTGTAGTTACTGGTACAAAAATCAAACCCATACCAAAGACGATTCCACCCACCAACGTTATCAAAACAATTAAAAATGTAATGGCACATTGTATCAAAAAGCATTTGCTGTGAAGAATTCTGTAAAGTCTGTTTCTGCGAACATAAATCACATTTTCTCGTTGCAGCGCAGGAAGCTCCATCTTCTACAATCCGCTCGCGACCACTGATGATGTGTACGTAGATGAAAATGCCTCTATCAGCCCTGGGAGTTCCCAGAACCAACAGAAAGATCGACCTTGTGTCAGACCCCCGCAGATTCAACTAGGCACACAGCCACGACCCTACGGCTACCCAGACCGCAAGGCAATTTTTAAAAAAACAATAAAACAATAGCAAACTTCCTGGCTGAAGGCAAAAGTTCAAAATTTCAAAATATCACAATAGGCAGTTGCCTGCTTTATTTGTCCATATTACGAGGTCGTAGGTTGTATCTTTGCTTTGCAGGAACTGTTTGATCGGCAAATAACGTATCACTAGTAGCTGTTGCAGTCTTCAGGTTCGCAGATGACAGAGTTTTTTCTGATGCAGAGGACAAATGTTCAGAGTTCAGAGGAGTCTTTTCAGGAGGAGAGTCAGAGTTCAGAGTGTCGGTAATCAATTCGGCATCGCTGAAAGGGATGAACTTTGGCGTTTGTTCAAATTCGGAGGCACCAATTCCCTTCTTCACCCAGTCGTCGTAAGGAAGTGGTAAAGGTACACGTTTGACATGAGTTGCATGTACCCAGTGCTTGCGACCAGCTAGACGAACAGCGGTTCTTGTCGCAAGCAACACTTGGAAGGGGCCAACGAATCTTGGTTGAAGGTTCTTCGTCCTCGCGAAATTTCTGACCACAACGTGGTCGCCGGGTTTCAGCTGATGCCCTGGACTCTCCGGAGGCTTTGGCAATGCATCGAAAACCTGTTGGTGAATAAGACTCAATTTAGCAGTCAAGTCGTAAAGGTAATCGATCAACATAGGATATTCTAGAGAACAAAACTCCTTTGGCCTAGGCACACCCCAAACATTTGCCGGGCGGCCAAAAACAATTTCGTAGGGACTAAGCCCTACTCTAGAATGTACAGTTGCTCTCGTTGATAACAAAGCCAAGGGTAGTGCGTCTGGCCAGGATAAACCCGTGGATGCCTGTATTTTAGCTAGTTTTAATTTGAGGGTGCCATTGTAACCCTCAACTAAACCAGCAGACTGGGGATGGTTTGCACTATGAAATTTCTGTTTAATGCCCAAACCGGCACACACACTCTGCATAACTTTCCCTATAAACTCACTTCCGTTATCTGACCATACAATCCGTGGCATTCCATACCTAGGGAAATATTCTTTGAGAAGAATTTTGGCAGTTGATAGGGCAGTATTGTCCTTTAGTGGATATGCTTCGATCCATCTGGAAAATGCACAGACTACCACCAGGACGTATTTTAAATTATTACAGCGGTCCATGTGTATGAAATCTAGCTGAATCACTTCAAAGGGGCAAGAAGGAGGAGCGAAGTGGCCAGCAGGAGTTGGGGTTCCCTTGCCAGGATTATGCATCAGGCATACCATACAATTTTTCACCACTCTCTCTGCACATCTACTGATCCCATCATTCTTCCAGACCGGAGCCAACATCTTACAGATTCCTTTAGAACTTATATGCGCTACTCCATGCGCCATTGTCACCACTGCAAGCACATACGCATCAGGCAACATCCAACGCTGTTGTTCTGACAAATCAATCCAACACCCACTCGAATCCAACTTGCCCGAACTTTCTTTCCATGCACGTTTTTCCTCCTCAGTTGCTTCTTTCTGAATCTCTTTCACACTTTCCACTGTATCCTCACACATTCCAGACTCGGAAATCCATCTTGCAGACGTAGCAACATACATTCTACTCATCATATCTCTAGCTGTTTGTTTAGCGGTCTCATCAGCAAAAGCATTCCCACGACCAACATCATCCGTGATTGCTTTATGAGCACTGCACTTCACAATCGCAACTTCAGTCGGCAAGGTTAGAGATTCCAACAGGTCGTTAACTAGCTGACCATGTTGAATCTTAGTCCCATGGGACGTAATGAAACCTCTTTCTTTCCACAAACGGCCAAAACTATGGGCCACACCAAACGCGTACTGACTATCTGTAAACACATTCACTCTCTTTCCCTTGGCTAAAACACACGCTCTTGTTAGAGCTATCAATTCTGCAGCTTGGGCAGAATTCTGACTCACTCTTGCAGTCTCCACAATCGTTCTTAGAGTCGTTACCGCATAGGCAGCAGTCACATCACCATTCTCCAATTTAAAGCATGACCCATCAACATACAACGTGCCATCTGGATCTGACAACGGAGTGTCTTTTAAATCAATTCGTCCTTTTGTCTCTTCCTCGGTTCTAAAACAGCAATCATGGGGCTCGGAATCACTCGACTCTTGATTAGTCGGCAACAATGTTGCTGGATTCAATACATTGCATCTTTTAATCTGAATATGACTTGCTAGCAGTGTCAGCTCGTAGCCAGATAATCTCGCACTGGTAAGGTGTTGTGTCTTGGTTCGGTTCATGAGTGTATCCACTGCATGAGGAACCATGACCACTAGCATGTTGTTCATCACCAAACCAGCAGATTGTCGAATGGAAGCCGCAGCTGCCGCTGTAGCTCTCAAACAACTAGGTAACGCTCTGGCTACCGGATCTAATGTTGATGAAAAATACGCACAAGGGCGTTGTTTATCACCAAATTTCTGTGTCAGAACACTCAACGCGCAACCTTCTCTCTCGTGAACATAGAGCGTGAATGGCTTGCTGTAATCAGGTGTACCCAATACAGGAGCTGAACACAATGCTTTTCGTAACTCAGAAAAACTCTCCTGACATTCATCAGACCATGGTACCGGACTCGGAACATTTTTCCCAGTCAAAGCTACCAACGGTTTTGCTAAAAGAGAAAAATTTGGGATCCACTGCCTACAGTAAGAGGTAATACCTAAAAAGGCACGCACTTCTCTCTGCGTGCGAGGAACACTCATCTGCGTAATTGCTTTTATTCTCTCTGGGGTCAACTTCCTTCCCTCCTTTGACAAGAGATGACCTAGGTAGGTCACTTCTTGGCAGCAGTATTGCATTTTCGAAGGTGATACCTTATGATTCAAATTGGACAAATGATGCAATAACGAAATCGTAGCTGCTTTGCAAGTTTCCTCGTCATCGGCAGCCACTAGAAGATCGTCTACATACTGCACTAGAGCCGAACCTTGAGGAAGTACAAAAGAATCTAACTGACTTTTTAATGCCTGACTGTAAATGGATGGGCTCTCACAATAGCCTTGTGGAGCGCGTTTAAACCTGAAGCTTCGACCTCCTAGACAGAAGCCGAAAATATCTCTGCTTTCTTCGGCTATCGGAATGCTGAAAAAGGCATTTTTCAAGTCGATGACGGAAAACCATGTGGCTGTAGCAGGAATCAATGTTAACAAGGCAGTAATGTCTGGAACTACAGGAAACTGCGGGATTACAATCTTATTAACTTCTCTGAGGTCAATGACAAACCTATATACTGGAGGCTTTGTAGGATCAGTTTGTTTCAAAATCGGTAATACAGGACTGTTACAGACATTTCCTCTAGTTTCTTCAACCACACCTTTCTTAATCAAATCTTGTACAATCAATAAAAGTGCTCGTTCACCTTCACTAGATATTTTGTATTGAGGAATTCGTGGAAATTTTACATTTGCTTTCAAAGTGACTACATATGGTGGTATTTCCAAAAGGCCTACATCGTTAGGACCAGTCGCCCAAAGAGTATCAGGGAGTGAACGCAGCTCTGGCGGGAGTGCATCCATTGACAAGTACATCGGAGAGGTGATTCTTTTGCCCAATGTAAGCTGTACTCCTTCCGGAGAACAGTACAATGTCGCATATAGGCGTTTTAACAAGTCTAAACCAAGCAGATTTTCATTACAACCTGTCGTCAAAATCAGGGGTGCTTTCAATTGGCACGGTCCAACAGAAATAGACAAAGGACCAGATATGGGGTTGTAAACAGGGGCGCCTGAAAAACCTACAGAAACATTTGTTGAGCCGGACAAAGGTGCGCCAGGGAGTTTCGCATGAATGATAGAACTTTTTGCTGCACCAGTATCCAACAGAAACGGTTCGACTACACCTGATGTTGCTACTGCGACATAAGGCCCACTCTGATCCACTGGAACTGATACTACTCACTCTCTCTGTCCATGGCTGTCCTAGTACCCATTTTGCTGAAATCCCTCATCCACTTCACAATAGTCTTCAACTAGATACTGTTGAGATCTATTTTGCTGGGCAGACTGTCCATTTCGTTGATCAAAGTGATTGGAAGGGCGATCATTCGTCTGTGGAGGCATAGCACCTCGTCCTCGACCTCTAGAATTCTGCACAAAGCCACCACGACCTCTCTGAGCTGCTGCTGCGTTATTTTGCGCTAAGACTGGACACTCATTCTTGTAGTGACCCTCTTTCTTACAGTACGCACACTGGTTCCACTGATATTGAGGTCTTGGTGAACTATAATCTGTCCTTTGATATGACCCTTGTTGCGTATTAGTCTGATTCATGCGAGGCGGATACGCCTGTTGCAAGAGAACTTTAGTCTTTAAGTCTTTCGTTTTCTTATCTGATTTCTCTTTCTCCTCTTTATCCCTATTTTCATAATACTGTGCAGTTGCAAGTATTTGCGCAGTTGTAGAGACAGCCCATGCACTCTCGGAATCTTTTAATTTATTGCATAACTCAGGTAACAAATTATGTACGAATTTATCGACAAACAGTCTCTGTCCTCCTTCTGTGCTCATATCCTGACCACTATGATCTACAAAAGTCTCTTCGAACCTCGTGAAAAAGTCGGAGACACTTTCGTCTTTCTTCTGCCTACATGCGGACAACTTGTCCCAATTAACACGTAATGCGGGCATCAGAGTCTTCATTAAGTCAATTATCCTACCTGGAAGATTAGCAATTAGAGGTTCGGGTTTGGAACCACCTATTTGCTGACCATCCGCTGCAATGATAGCTGCCCAATCACCACCTAGAGCAACTGGATGATTCTCTTTACGAATTTTAGCCCAAATTGGTTGTGGTACTACATTCCCAAATAACATGTCGATGTCCGCTAAGTTCATTACACAAGCCTCAACTGTTTGCGCTAGTTCCTTATAGTATCCAGCAGGATTCGTACGCGGATCTGGCAAGGCCTGCTTCACTGCTAACACTTCGGCTCGCTTCCACGGAATGTGTATCCACACTCTTTGGAATTGCGCCGGAGCGGCAGCAATACCAAGATTTGCATTAGCTTGCACAGCTTCACGCCAGATTGGAGGAACCTCCCTCATTGGATATTGGTGAGTCTGCTTCGTACTACCTTTCTCTAAGTCTCTCGGTGAACGAAGTGATGGATCATTTCTATAACTTAAAATCAGTTCCATTACTTCTTTTATATTTTGACCTACTATCATTCCTGCAGCAAACTCTTTCTGAACCCTAATTAAGTCTTCTAAATTAGATTCAGAGTCATCTTCTTCTAACTCATCACGTAAAAGGGAGCACATCTCATCAAAAACATATCGTTGCGTTGGTTCATTCCACTGCATAAATGTATCTAGTACATCTCTCGTGCTATATCTCCTACTCTTCGATATCCATCTGAGAGCCGTGGAATCTAATATTCCCCATTCCTCAGTACTCGGAAGCTGACTACGTCTTTGTACAGAGTCAGAAGTAGGAGTCTTAATTAAAGTTTTATAGAGAGGAGACAGAATGCTAGAGACAGAATCAGTGATTCTTCGACGAACAGAAAGCGGAGTCAACATACTGGCAGATGCAGGGAACACAGTAGCAGTTGGAATAGATAGCGGGACAGTAGGAGTATCGAGGAAGATAGCTTGTGATACAGTTGGTGTAAGCGATACAGGTACAGGTATAGAAGTCGGCAACCCAGAGAGAGGAGGTGCCGTAGGAACATTCACATTGACCACAGGAGGTACAGGAGCTTGATTCTGAGGGGCAGGAGCAGTAATACCAGGTTGTCCAGCAACCGGTAATTGAACATTCGGTACAGGTGGAGCCGTAGCACCTTGTGCATACGGTGGAGGTGACCGTAACAAGTAAGACAACAGAGGATCGTTTTCGGGGTCCTCCAGTATCTTAGCTGTTTTCGATGGCAAGGCAGGATAGCACTTGTCAATTGCTAAATTATGCTCTCTAATGGCCACCTCTATGGCCTTCTCAGACTCGTTAACTTGCAGCTGTTTAGCCGCTTGTTCTAAAGTCAACTCTTCTTGCTCTTTCTGTTCTTTCTTCAACCTTTTAATCTCTCTCTGTTTAGATTCTTTTCGCCAGTAACGGAAAGAATCAAACATTGCCCGCCGGGCTTTCTTCCTAAACAATTTCGCTTCTAAATTATCGAGGATTTCGGGTTCAAAACTACCATGTAGTGGCCAACTAAGGACACCATCCTTTTTCGTATAGCGGACCCATACCTCATTATAAGATATAGGACCCACACCATGCTTACAGTACAGATCATATAAGGGAGTCCCAATCGGAGGAACCAGACATGAGTCCTCCAATCGTGAATCACTGTTGCAACCAAAACAAGACAACATACAATTTCTCCGACTTACCATTTTGCAATCCGGAACACAGAACAAACAAAACACGAAACAGATATGTGCACCTGAACCAAGAACTTAGGCCTACCAAAAACGAACTGATGTATCGATACCCAAACTAAACCAAATAGATTATCGTAACCAGAACAACCAATGATAATCTTACGAAACCAAACCAAACCAAGAACCAAAAAGGATTTTAACAACCCTCACGAAGTAACCAGCTAGCAACCACTAAATACTTAACTGAGGCACTGAAGACGTCACCAAGGAGAAACCCGTCACGTTTCGCCGTACTAAGGACTGCACCTCGGGTCCAAGACAGGGCGACGGTCAAGGCAACGGACCACTGCAGCCGTCCTGAACGGGAACCCTCGTGGAAGAGAACTTCGGGCCACTTTTGCGATATGCCGGGATCGATGAAGTGGGGCGCCTCCCTCAGGAATCTTCACACGAAGCTTCTCGAACTCTTCAGGCTTTTGGACCGGTACCGAATGACGTCGCCCCACGTTGGGCGCCAATTGGAGTTCTGGACTTTTTGGTTCCGTCCAGAGGTGTCAGGGAACAACACCCGAAGACCCCGGAGTTCCACCTGTCTTGGTGCACAAATAAACAGAAACACGGGCTTCTCGATGGTGGCGTCAAAGACCAAAGGTTTATTACTGCAGGGACACAGAAGTCACAGAAACTACGCATGGGCAGTATCTAGGAGCCTGTTCGATTTGTACAAAGAGGGTTGCTCCTTATATACTGAAAATTGGGCTTCGGGCAAATTCTTCACATGTTAGTACATTCCCAAACCTTTGTGTCCTGAACAATAAATATTTGGCGTTGCACAGGAATCGTCGACAATATCTGATGACACAACATTACGAATGAGAGGTTCCCACTTTTCCATCATAATCTCATGTCAATTTTTCATTCAGGACCCGGACCGCCTCATCGTAAATTTCGTTACCTCCCCCTAATAAAGGCCCAGAAGGAAAGGAGCAGAGCCAGGTGCAGAAGATAGAAAAGCAGGATAAGAGATGTTTGTGGGTTGTAAATGGGCAAGGCTACTAGCTTCGGCCGCCTAATCGTGATCAGGCCAACGGACACGAGAACCAGTTCAGCAGGGCTGGCCTCGGGCAGAGGAGGCAGCCTTTGTCGAGTCATGCAGCTACAGCGTGATCTGGTCTAAGGTGCACGTGTCACTAGAGAGGTGAATCTCCGGCTAAGGCTATGTGTCCTTAATTGAAATGAAGTGATCAGAGGTTATTGCGTATGTGAGGGCAAGAAACACAAAATGGCTGCCATGACCTAAGATGGATGCCATGGGTAGATCAGAAATGTGTTGGTTACAGGAGTACTCTTGCTCGTAGCATAGTGAATACACCAGGATATGCTAAATGGATCATTTGCGGTTCGCTGATACCAATATTATGTATTTCCGACAATATTGAAAACACGGGTTCAAATCGTCACGGAACCTCAGTGTGCTCGACGGCCATCTAGGGAAATCTAGCAAACCCACATATTTATGAAAATTAGACACCCAGGGGCTTCCAAGGAGGTATGGCCTGCATGGATCCCCAACGTTTCCTTACCCAGAATCCCCTGCAACCCTCAATTTTAGCTGAAAAAAATCATTTTTTTCACACATGTTTGTGTGCGAAAGCATGGCATCACTGGGCTTACACACATTTCCTACTACACAGCATTCCCCCAGGTCTCCCAATAAAAATGATGCCTCGCGTGTGTGGGAGGCCCAGGTACCCAGCACAGGGAAAGGCCCAAAACGTAGTGTGCCAATTTCAAATTTGCCTATGTCAAAAACACCTGCTTTTGCAAAGGGGGTCAGTTGGGTTTTTGGCCCCGTGCTCAACCGCCACCTAGGGAAATCTACCAATCCCACACATTTCTGAAAAGTAGACACCCGGGGGCTTCCAAGGAGGTATGGCTTGCATGTGGGATCCACACAAGCCATACCACCTTGGAAGCCCCCGGATGTCTACTTTACAGAAATGTGTGGGTTTGGTAGGTTACCCTAGATGGCCGTCGAGCATGGGGCCAAAAACCCAGGTGACCTCCCTTGCAAAATTAAAATGTTTTCACTTAATTATGTGTTCAGTTCTACAGCGTGAGATCTTTGCGACATTAGTGCATGAAAATTGTGACAGACATTTCCAAGTTTGCAGGACATTGTGGATACAAAATTAACTTGGAATTCACAGGAGAGACATCACCATATACTCCCATGGTTTAACAATAATATCTACATTTAGTAGGTTATTCTTAGCTGGAATGTACACCTTAAGAGACACTCAAAAGTCAAACATTCCAGCACAGCTATCTATTCATCAAACACACACACATACTGGATGGATTTGGCACGAGGGCGAGTAATGGTTCAGTACATAAAATGTATTTAACAAAATATTTCACGCAAATGTAATGCTCTGTCAATAATTAAATGCATAAAAACCAAACCAGTGACTCGCAACTCGTGACCTGTAAAGCCACGACAAGGCACCAACCGTTTTTACAGGCCATTCACGCACCTTTCATACCTGGTACACACTAGACCATTCACACCATCCGGGAGCAAAAACAACACATTACAACATTCACAAAAAGGGACAAGGTACACCCTACTTCAGAAAGAGAAAAAAGACAAATATTACTTCACAGCCATCTAATCCTCAAGCACACACACATACTGGTTGGATTTGGCACAAGGGTGAGTGATGATTCAGTCTATACAATTGTATTAGCAAGTAATTTCACAAAAATGAAATGCACTGTTAATAATTGAAAGAAAGAGAAACGGAACCATTGACTCACAGCTCGTGAGCTGTAAAGCCACGTCAAGGCACCAACCTCTTTACAGGCCATTCATACACCTTTAATGCGTGTGACACATACAAACCATTCACACTGCCAGCCACGGGCCCATCACATTACAACACTCACACCAGCAGACAGCGCCATTCAAGGGCCCATCACTTTCACACACCCACATTCCAGACACAGCAACTACACAAAGTGATGGACTGGGTGGAGTGGTGCTCACCTAGCAGTGTGTGTAGTGGCCAACAGAAAGTAACTACTCACACACTGCTAGCCGAACGCCAGTCCATCCACACCACCATCCAAGCACCAGACCATGCACATTGTCAGCCTAACACCAATCCACACACTGCCAGCAAAGCGCCACTCCACGCACACCGCAAGCCAAACGCCACTCCACGCACACCGCCAGCCAAGCGCCACTCCACGCACACCGCAAGCCAAGCACCACTCCACACACACCGTAAGCCAAGCACCACTCCACGCACACCGCAAGCCAAATGCCACTCCATGCACACCACCAGCCAAGCGCCACTCCATGGACACCGCCAGCCAAACACCACTCCATGCACACCGCTAGCCAAGCGCCACTCCGCGCACACCGCAAGGAAAGGGCCACTCCACGAACATCGCAAGCCAAGCACCAATCCACGCACACCGCCAGCCAAGTGCAAATCTACACACACCGCCAACCAATCACCAGTCCAGTCACACCACCAGCCAAGCGCCAGCCTACACACACACCACCATCACATTTTAATTTTTTTTTACAAAACAAAACAAAAAAATTGCAAATAGATACAAATTTAGTAACACAAAATCTGAAACTAAATACATTGCACTAATGCCAACCTTCAAACAGAATACAAATTTTTAAAAATACAGTCCAGGCAGTTCATTTTACCACTCATGGATACTCCCCAAAAAATCTGTTGTGTGGGGTAAGCTCTATAACAAGCAGGCACACACAGCCCAGGGTTAGAAGGACATCCAGGGCAGAAAAGACAAGTCCCCTTCCGCAAACCTCTTCGCCAACAGACTACATCTCCTAGTGGGAAAGTCTTTTGTAGATGTGGGAGGAATGTAATCAGGAGAGTGGCGATCTTTCAATAGAGCCACATCCTCGACCACTCCAAATCTAGGAACACTTACTTGTTCCACAACAACAAAGCTAGATATCACAGAGTGCTGAAACTGAAGAAATGTCAACTTGGACGCAGAAGAACACTCCTTGAACACAATAAAAGCATTGAAAGTTGCTAAGTTGAAAAAATAGATGGCCAACTTCTTATACCAAAGATAAGACTTCTGAATAGCAGTGTAAGGTTCCAACCTCTGATCTACTCTGTCAACACCACCCATGTGGTTATTGTTGTCCGCAATGCACACAGGTTTGTGCACACCAGCAACCTGAACCCAAACAGGCAGAGGTGAAGTACTCTCATCATAGATGGTAGTCAGCATGTACACATCCCTCCTGTCTACAAATTTCACAGCTAGTAGTTCTTCCATAGGCAAGGAACTGCACTGACCCCTCTGAGGTTTTTTGCAAACAAGCTCTTTTGGAAAACCTTTGCGGTTAGAGCGGATTGTGCCACATGCAAAAGTGTCCACTTAAAAAAATTCCTTAAACAATTGCACAGCAGTGTAGAAGTTATCAAGGTACAAATGGTGGCCTCTGTTGAACAGTCTTCTAGCAAGATCCCACACAATTTTCTCTGAAACTCCAAAAGTGGACGGACAACCAGGGGGTCAAAAGTGGAATCTCTACCAGTGTACACACGAAAATTTAAAACATATCCTGTCTTACTCTCAGACAACATATACAGTTTACTTCCATAGCGTGCCCTCTTGCTAGGGATGTACTGCCTAAAAACCAAACAACCCTTGAACAAAACCAAAGACTCATCAATAGATATTTCTTTTCCTGGAATATAAATCTCTGAAAATCGATCAACAAAGTGATCAAGAACAGGCCGAATCTGAAAAAGATGGTCGCAGTCAGGGTGACTACGTGGCAACGCCAAAGAATTATCCACAAAATGCAACATGCGTAGCAAAAGTAAATACCGATCATGAGTCATAACAGCTGGAAATATGACTGTTGCCATCAAGGGAGTCGAAGACCAATATGAAGCCAGGTTCGGCTTCCTTACCAAACCCATCAATAAAGTCAAACCCAAAAACTTCTTCAGCTCTTCCAGATTTGTGGGAGACCGCCGGGTAGCTCTAGAGTGGGGCCTAAGTTTGTCACTGTTGACCCTCAAAAACTGTTCAGCATACAAATTAGTCTGCTCAACAATCTCACCGAAAAACACATCATCCATAAATTACTGAAAATACTGTATAGGCAAACAATTTTCACAATCCACTCTACACCCTGCATCACCGCTAAAGGCAGGCAACACAGGCTGTACCATGTTAGGATCAACCCAGAGTCCAGCACTTCCAGTAGGAAGACTAGCAGCCTCAGGCTGCAATCCAGATGCCTCTTGCACCATCGGCACAGCAGTATCCTCCCCTAAAACAGGCCCTTCATCTGCACTGAGAGTCGCTTCATCATCCGATGATTCCATGTGGGGAGCAAACTCACTGCCAGAATCTTCCCCTCCCTCCTCTCCCTCAGACGCACTGTCAGTGTCATAATCCGGCTCAGAGGAAGACTCAAGAAGCATACCAACCACCTGCTGAGCAGTCATTCTACGGCTAGCCATAATTATTACTAATAAAGGTAACTTGTCACACACGTCATAAACAACAATCACTATGTAAAATAAGGAATGAACAAAATTCACCTTTATCAAAAATACCTATAGACTGCAAAACAAAACCACTCACTTGCCGGAAGCAGGTAAACTCACCACCACGTACTCTGCACAGACACAGTATGGATCAACAATATCCCACTAAAAAAGAAAGAGAAAAAAGTACACATAAGACAATGCAAAACACATCACAATGATTTTCATGCACAGAACACTAACTAAATGCCACTATGACACCTCGTACAAAAACAAATTCATACATTGCAATATTACTCATTTGGAGTACATACAACAAACAATTTTTTCTTACCTAAATAATGCAACTGCACAAAACTTCAGAACAGCCACTGTTGAAACAGCAAACAGGAATCAAAAATTTTAGACTAGATTTAAAAAGAAAAAAAACCATTACAATCGCATATACAAAAAATGCGCCAGTCCAACCTGCCAAGCTAAGGGGTAGTTGGGCCTAACAGTATAACATCGATAGGGGAGCAACCCTTGCCATTGAGGCCACCCCCACCAAGACCAAAATTTAAATAATTCTGGTGTCCAGTGGCTTCTGCCCACCTTGGAGACAGTAGGAACTAAACACATACTGCTACTCTGCCACTCAGAGACGGCAGAAAAGGCCACAATCATCCTCCCATAAAGGGGAACGTGTCCCATGTCCAAGGGGCGGATCCGCAACATAAAAATAAACCCTGGTGCCCTAGTGGCCCTACAAAAATAACAGTAGAACTTCCCTTCAAGGTGATACCAAAGGGGATGATGAACGGAGCGCATGAGCAAATCAAACACTCAAACCCAGTCAACTGATCTTGGTTTAATCCATTATCATTGTTTAGCTCACTTCACCAACCCAGTTCAGACATGGCCATATGCAAATCAGACTGACCCTGTGTGCTTTTATTGCCCTAAGTTGGCAGACGTGGATCCTTTGCTCACTTTGCCACTGGACTCAAGCTAACCTGGCTGACAAAGGCTGATTAGCCAGTAACCAGTCCCATTATGGTTGTTTTTCAAAAAATTTGATCCCCCGGGGGGCAGCCAAAGGCTTACAACATGCCCCCTAAAGGAGAGCGACCCTTGTCCAAGGGGTTGCTCCCCAAAACAAACAAAAAACATTAGGGCTACTCAAAATGGACCCAAAAAGGGGAGTGACCCTTGCCCAAGGGGCCACTCCCCTGCTCTTTGCCCCAGTGCAGGGTTTGTCTAAAAAAATATTTAAATTCTGCCCCCCAGGGGGTAGACAAAGCAAAAGTAATTGCCCCCTAAAGGGAAGCGACCCTTGTCCAAGGGGTCACTCCCCAAAACAAAAAAAACATTAGGGCTACTCAAAATGGCCTCCAAAAGGTGAGTGACCCTTGCCCAAGGAGCCACTTCCCTGCTCTTTGCCCCAGTGCATGATTTTAATATTAAAACATTTAAATTCTACTGCCCCCCAAAGGAGAGCGCCCCTTGCCAAGGGGTCGCTCCCCAAAACAAAAAAAACAATAGGATTGCTGAAAATGGCCCCCATTATGGGAGTGACACTCCCCTGTTCATTGCCCCAGTAGGCCTGTAATTTAAAAAATAAAAAAATTCTGCCAAAGCGAAAGAATTTGCCCCCAGTGGCTGCTCCCCGAACGCACAAACACTGCCAATTAAAAAAAATCCCTGATTTCTGGTGGGCATTCCTGCTGCACAATCCCACGATCGTGCAGCAGGAATCCTCTAAAGAGGCCTCTAGGGAAAGGAAAACCATTTTCTTTCCCCCAATGCCAGTTTCGTGTAAATCCCACCCGCCCCAGCCCCCAAACTTAACTGTTTCTCCTCCGACGCGCAGGAATCAAATGGCTTCCCTGCACTTCGGAGGAGAAAGGGAACCTCCAATGACGTCATCACGCCTTGCGCACTGACGTCATTGATGACGCGGGCGGGGGGGGGAGCGGGGGGAGGCAGGGGAAGGTCTTCCCTGCCTTCCCCATAAACGAAATGTAGATCGGGCACCCACGGGGGAAGCGCTAACGCTCCCCCGGTAGGTGGGGCTCATGACTAGCTGAGCTCGTCATGAGCACCCGAGCACTGTTTGCCATGACGAGCTCAGCTCATCATGAGCATTCAAGGGGTTAACTGTTTTTATTTAAAGGATGCCAGCACTACCCCAAAAGAAATTTAATAACAATATAACAAACAGCAACAGTACACTTGGGCTACCAAACCTTAACAACTATGGTTTAAAGACTGTCCATAACCCAAGAAATACATTGCAGCATTATAAATAATTTTTGTATCGTAAATATCTTCACTTCAGTTGTCAATATTACAAAATTTCTTTTCAGCTATAAAGATAAACTTGACAAATCGGAAAATAAGACAGGTGGTCCCTTTATTTAGACATAAGATGATGGCGTTTCTACAAGATCTTACCCCCATTTCATTAAAAATAGACTTTAATATAGTTTCCGCTCTTCTAACAATTTGGGCATAAAGTTACTATATGCTCTAATGTTTCCTCACAAGAACCACATTACCTACACAATTTACAAGGCCACTTGTTTTCCCATTTTGGTATTCCATCTTTAGTCTGATATCTCCCGAACTGTAGGAGCATACATTTATTCTTAATTAAAGCTTTTAAATGAAACAACAGATATGGTTGGGGAGCCAATTTACCAAAGGAATTTGCAATTGACGATAAGTGTTTTTTTTTCTTAAGTTCATCTTTATCTATTATAGTTGACATTAAATTAACTGATTGGTTAATTGATTTTTTTTAAAACCAATTTACTCCTAATTTCGTCTTCTAGGTTTGGACAATCCAAATTACGTAGACACTCATATAAGTATGTTTGCCAGCTGCTCGTTTATTCACTTCTCATCATCTCATGCCAACACTGATTTGCAAGAGAACCCTCTTCAGCTCGAGACATGACAGTAAGGTTTTTAAAAATGTAGATTGTCGGGCCTATATCTGTCTTTTTAGGCCCTATTCTAGTCTTACATTGCCACGGCTAATATATCTAGGAATCCTAAACACTGATTTATAAGTCCTTATTTCTATATCATCAAGGGTTTTTGCGTATTATCCGCGAAAAATAATGGAACCATAATCCAAGGATGGAATCAACTTTGCTTTCATAACCTTCAACAGGTGATCGTAATTTGGGCATGAAAGCTTATCTCTCAATTTTCTAAAAGCAAATGTTAGTGATGTTCCGAATCGGTAAATGGCATGTAGGAAGCACATTTAAGAGTGCTTATGTGCTTTAAGGATTCGTTATTTACCACCAACTAGAAGTTGGTGGTAAATACCGAATGTCTTTGAAAATGCAAATCTGTTCACCTTTGTGTTCTCAGTTGCTGGATTTGGAAAATCGCAATAGGCAGAACAATCTTCACATTTTTAATTTACCTGAAGATGTTGAAGGGGCTAACTGCAGATTATATTTGGAAAATTTGCTTCCTGGTCTTTTGCAACTCAAATTTCCAGAAAAATTTGAAATAGATAAGGCTCACAGAATTCCTTCCCATCGTAACCCTCATCACTCCAAGTCCCGACAAATGATCTTTTAGGTTCTTCGTCACCATCACTTGGTCTTAATCAGAAAGGCAGCACAAGAAATTACTACACTGATGGTTAATGGAAATAAGATCTTTATTCATCAAGATTTTGCCAAAGAAACTGTTGCAATACGCAAGGAATTTTCTACTTTCCGTCCTCATCTTTGATGTCTTGGCTTCAAGTATGTACTTTTTGACCCATCGACGATGCGTATCTCGAAGGATAATTTCTCCAAATCTTTTCAACGTCCTGAAGACTTGAGACATTTTATTCATCAGCAGTCTCAACATTCAATGGATACTCATGACTCCAATACTTGAGTTATAACAGTTTTGCCTTTTCTGACAGGATACTAAGACCTTCTTCTGTAGGGCTCCAGCGTTTCCGGCCATTCTTATAACCGTGTGTGCGTTTCACTTTCACATTTATGTCTTACGTTTGTCGTTTTTTCCATGTTTTTTCTTTTTTTCTATCCTTTGGTCTGTTTCGGAGCTACATTTTCTCTTCTTTATTTTCGTCCGACTTCTTCTCTGCTTTTCTTTTTCTTACGCACTTCTTCTGGGTGTCATTTCTATACTTTTTTACTATTTTTACTATGGCTATTGCTCATAAGTTGAAAGTAGTGTCATTAAATGTCAAAGGATTGCGTCATCCAGTTAAGCGTACAAAAATATTAGATTATTTAGAAAGGTACAACACTGATATTTGTTTTATTCAAGAGACTCAAATTGATGACAAAATTTTAGAATATACGAAAAAGAAATGGGTTGATATCATTGTCTCTTCTGCTTCCGGCAGGAAAAATTGGGTGGCTATTCTGTTTGCAAAAAGACTACACTGTCAGATTTTAAGCAAACACTCTGATGCTGATGGTAGATATATATTAGCAAAAATTAAAGTTCATGATACACTCTTATTTCTATTAAATGTTTATGGTCCTACTGCAGACGATCCTACATTCTGGTCCACTCTTGCTACAGAAGTCTTAAAGATTGGAAATTTTCCTTTAATTGTTGCAGGGGATTTTAATATAATTTCTGATCCTTTATAGGATATACTTTCTCGCACAAAATGTCACCCTTCTAAAGTGTATTTCACATTCAAAACTTTTCTTCGAACCACTAAATTTGTAGATATATGGAGAATAAATTTCCCCACAGAAAAAAGTTTCACTTTTTTCACCAACCTTCATAACTATCATTCCCAAATTGATTGTTTATTAATTTCCAGACACTTAATTAATTCTGTTACAGATCCTCGAATTGGTAACATTGATATCTCTGACCACGCCTCGTTTTCTTTATTTTTAAAATTAGAATCAACATATACTAAGCAATCTAGGTGGCGAATGAACACTGGTATTGTATTAAATGAAAAGAATTAACTAAAACTTTTACCAGCCATAAAAGAGTATTTTTCATTTAATAACAAAGGTTCTACCTCTTTATTTAGCAGATGGGATGCATTTAAAGCTTATATTAGGGGGGCTACAATTTCCATTATGGCACATGAAAACAAAACCTTGAATGCATCCATTACAGATTTACAAAAACAAATTGCGAAAAATGAAAGACTCTTTATAACCTCTAATGATCCCCAATATCGGTTTACACTTCAAAAATTACGATATGAATTTACCTCCATTCTTAGTAAGGGAGCAGGCATTCAAATTTATAATGCTAAAGCCAGATTTAGTTTTAACATCAATCAATCTGGCCGACTTTTAGCTAATTACTTACGCATAAAAAAGGACAAAACTCAAATCAATTCTATTCAAAGTTGTCATGGAAAAATAGGTTTTTTCTCGAAAAGATATTGTTAATGAATTTTTGAAGTTTTATTCTACATTATATAACAAACCTGATTTTCAGGATGAATCTTTAATTGACTCCTTTTTATCTTCATGTGATTTACCAAGATTTCTCAATCTGATAAAAATGGTCTTCACTCTCCCATTACTAAAGATGACATTTTACTTGCCCTTAAATCCCTTAAAAAAACAAGTCTCCTCATCCAGACGGGATACCAGCATAATTTTATAAAGAATTTTAATCATACTTGTTACATTTTTTATTTTAACTTTTTACTTTTTATGGGTCCACTGGTACGACTTCTGTTTCATTCACGGAAGCTTTAATAATTGTACTTCCACAGCTTGATAAAGATTCAACTCTTGTCTCTAACTACCGCCCTATATCTTTGATTAATCTAGACTGTAAACTATATGCAAAAATACTCGCTACTAGATTAGGACCGATTTTAGATTCAGTTATCTATCCAGACCAATCTGGTTTTATGAAAAATTGATTTTCTGCTAATAACAACAGGACTTTACTTCACGTTATTGAGCAAAGTTCTACTTTATCATCCCCCTCAGATATTATAGCATTAGATGCTGAGAAAGCTTTCGATAAGATTCATTGGCAATTTATATTTCATACATTATCCTTTTTTAATTTTGGAGATTCTTTTATACGTATGGTTTCCACTTTATATTCTGCTCCTACTGCTCGTTTATTTATCAATGGACACATTTCTCATCAGTTTTCTCTTTTTAGAGGTACAAGGCAAGGATGTCTGCTTTCTCCTCTTCTTTTTTTAATTGGCATCGAGCCTTTCCTCTCTTCAATTAGAAAATGTGATGAGATTATAGGAATCAGTATTAAGGGTGTTCTTGTTAAATCCCTTGCTTATGCAGATGACGTGCTTTTATTTGTTAGTGATACTGTGTACTCTTTCCCACCTTTACTACATATTATAACAAATTACTCTAAAGTTTCTGGTTATACTTTAAATACAAAAAAAGAATTGTTCCCTTTGAAAATATATTGTACACCTGATATGCTTCCTATGAATGGTATAATTTTGCAAAAAAATAAACTGAAATATCTTGGGATTTTTTTTTCTAAGTCCATAAATTCAACAATTACTTTAAATTGTGATTTTCTCTTAAATTATATTAAAGACAAAACATCTAAATGGTCATCACTACATCTATCTTGGTGGGGCACATTGGATTCTATAAAAATGACTTTAGCGCTTAAAATTCTTTATACCCTTGGAATGCTCCCGACTCAATTTCCACTGAAGTTTTATAAAGATGTTGATACATTTTTGTCTACGTTTTTATGGAACAATAAATCACCTCGTATTAATTATAAACTACTAAAAATTCCCAAGCTTAACGCTGGTTTTGGCATTCCTGATGTTTTTTCTTTCTCATAAAGCCTTTATTTTGAAACAAAGTTCACTTTGGTTTAATCATTCTTCATTAAATAATCCGCCTGCTTCGTTATCTATTGAGAAATCGTTAGTAAATCCTTACCCACTTCAATCTCTAATAACAATATCTAATATCACAGCATTTTTCCATAAATCAGCCATTATTAAATCTACTAAAATGACGTTTAATGATTAAGACTTAATTTTTTTTCCCCCCATGAATACTACTGAAGATATCTCCCTTTGGTATAGTAATGTGATCAAACTGAATAGAAATGTTACTTTTGGGTCCTCATGGGTTAAAGCAGGTATTTTTTATCTTAAAGATGTGTATACCAATAATACTTTCATTTTGTTTGAACATTTACAATCCCGATTTGGTTTATCTCGATCCCATGTTACCAAATACCACTAATTATGTAATTAAATTTTAGATTCTTTTCCAGATGCTATTCCCTCTAATATTGCTGCTGATTTATCAACCTACATTCCAACGGTTTCTTCTTCTTCTCATGGTGTTTCTATTTTATATAAAAAGCTATCGGACTCTCTTGGTAACAATATAGATACGCTGTCAACTTTATGGAATAATGAACTATCACTTTCTCTATCTACTGACACTTGGAAAGATATATGGTGTAATGGTATATCTGGTTGGCTTCCTGTTTCCCTCTGTCAAACTAACTCTTATATTTCACTTAATAGATTATGGGCCCCCTACCGGTTATTTCATGCTACACTCCTGCCTTCTGCTGACTGTTGGCATTTTAAATTAGAATCTAGTACATTGCAGCATATGGTATTTGATTGTCCTTTAATTTTCAAGTTTTGGTCAGATGTTTGGGCTATTGTAACTAAGATTTTAAATATTCAAGAAGATATTTCTTATAAATTGTTGATTTGTAAGTTGCATATTTTATCACAAGACCTAAATGTTTCCGAATGTAAACTTTTCAATGTTCTCATTTCAGCAGCATTGAAATCTATTACTTATTGTTGGAAAGATATTTCCTCTTTATCTGTTCATGCATGGTGGTCATGGGTTCTTTTTACATGAAGAGGTGCTCAGCTATCTATGAAGGGGCTCATTCATAATTCAATTTCTTTTCAATCGTTCTGGTTACCTGTTGATATATATTTAGATATTAAGTAATATATAAATACTTTTGTCATCTAGGTTGACTTCATTTTCCATTAATGTTGTTCTCTCTTTATTACAGTAGCTCCTTTCAATATTTATACTCTAATTGTATATTTACCCTTTCCTTCCCCTTTTATTTTCATTTCAATAAAGTTTTTATATTTACCTAATACAATCTTGTTATATATTGATTGTTACTTTGGATGGTGTTTTAGGTATTTTCGCCCTATGGTAATATTTTTTGTATTGTCTTTATGTATTATCTGCATTTAAATTTCAATACAATATTTTTACATTAAAAAAACTAGGAGCCAGATGTAGGAGCCCAAATACCGGTCGGTAACAGCCGATTTTGGCCGTTACCGACCGGTATTTGGGTATTGTAATGTAGGGGGCTAGAAAATTACAGAATCGGTGTACTTACTGATTCGGTAAATTAACCGATTCGGTAAAATACCGAATCAGTAAATATTTCGATTCTGTAATTCAATATGTAGGTGGCACAGTTTACAGTGCCACAGGCCCTTAGAAATTCGTTATTTACCACCCAATATTACTGGGTGGTAAATTACGAATTTTTGTGTACATGCACATCTGTGCATGTACACCTGTGCCATGTGGCACACATACATGCCTAAGGGCATGTATGGGTGTCACATGGCACACAACAGTCAGAAACAGGGGTGCAACAGGGTGTCAAAGTGACACCCTGTCCCCCTTGGAAATTCGGTATTTTTACCGATTCGGTAATTACCGAATCGGTATTTGCTATTGAATCCTATGGGCTTCAAGGCACATAGGAATCAATGGCAAATACTGATTCGGTAATTACCTAATCGGTAATTACCGAATCCTACCGATTTGGTATTTTTACCGATTTCTTTTCCTACATAGCAATTACCAATTAGTAAATACCGAATCGTTAAAACTCGGTATTTACCATTCGGTAATTTGCTATTACCTACATCTAGCCCTATGTGTTATAATAGTTGTTTGGATGAGTGAATATCTTTATGGGTGTGGTGATGAGCAAATATATTTCTCAATGGTACATGTCCAACAAAGTAGAAAAAAGAAAAGGCAGTGTATGTGACAGTCGTTGTATATAAATAAGTATACATAAAACTCATTATTTGCATGAGCGACTGTATAGATAACTGTATACTTGTAATAATGATTTCATAGCACACTAAGTATCAGTTACTATCTATATGAATAAATGAAGTTCTATTAGTATAAGTGTGTAGCTGAGTAAATGTAAATACGATACATTATTTCCAAAAGTGAGTAGGATGACTGCATAAGTGAATATGATGTGTGCTGGTGTGTAATGTCAATATAGGTGTATAAGTATATTTGATAGTGTTTTATTGATCATTGGCAGCATGTATGAGTGAATCTATTGGTAATTGATTAGATGTGTGTGTAGATCTAGAAATCATGAGCAGGTTTTTAGATACTTGGATTGGGGTATCAATGGATTCAAATATGATACTCTGTATTTTTCAGTTAGGGATGAAAGGTTAAACTAGTGTATGATGAGGTGTATCTGATTGTCACGTAGATGATGTCATCAGTAAAGTCATTTGAGATGTCATCAGTGATGTCATCAGTGATGTCACTAACCATGTCATGAATGATGTAATAAGTGACATCATCACCAGGGGGTTGCGGGCGCGAGAGTTACAGTTAGTAAACTAACTATAACGGAGGAAATTCAATGGTGTAAAGTAAAGTATGAGTGAAATGTCCAGCTAACTATAACACCCCTGAAACCTAGGTTTTTTTTAGTGAATTTCTAAGGTTTTTAAATGAAAATTACTAACTATAACCTGCTTGAAACCTATGTTTTTTCATTGAATTTCAAAGGTTTTTTGAATGACAATTCCTACTTATAATATTGACAACTTCCTCATATTTTCAACAAGAAACCAAATCTACAATTCTACCTAAAAAACAGGCAATAGTTCCACTTACCTATATCAAATTAACATCAACATTTAACTAGCGCAAGGACATCAACTAAGTAATGCGTGAATTACATCCAACTCACACCTATATTTAAAGACAAATATGTCAAAGAGGTACTAATCATGCACCTCTGACACCCAACAAAATCACAACACCCAGCGCCACCACCACCACAACCACCCCCCTGGACCCCTCCCCCCTACAACCTCAGAGGCAGGGCAAAACAGGACAACGGACCTTCCCAAGATACCATATCCTCTCAACCGCACAATAGCTGGATGTTCAGAGATGTTGCAACCAACTTTGTATAAGGGAAGGAACTCCACATCAACAATAATTTGCACAATGCAAAGACTGCCGGTGAAATGCTATACACAACTCACTATAGAAACCAAAAACTTTTCCATGTGTAGATATACTATTGATACGTGTAGTGTACTGCATAATGGATGCAACCATATTATCTCGGACACTGGAGAATATTTTGGTCATGTAGCTGTGTTCCCCCTCCCTTGAAGCAAAGTGGAGTGGGCTGGTCCAACGTAAGCAACGCCAGCGTAAGACTATAAATGATTAGGCTATGCCTTGGGCGTGGTTCACTTCTACAAAAATAAGAGACTCCACCACAGTGAAGGTCCTCACCCTGCCAAGTGGTTGCCGCCATGACCACGTGCCTCCTTGATACAGGCCCATTGTGAACTCAGCGCCTCAGCAACGCAGACTTATGTTTGTATCGGCTACTGCCTTTGATCTACAGTGCAGACAGCAGGGTTCACAACCTAAATTCAGCCCTGGATCTACATTACGGACAGCATCGAAGTTCGCTTTGATTTATGTAAGGCAGAGACAATTGTACTCTATGTCCTCAGACTTTGTTAAAATAAGTGACAACATTTTTTCGTCAACATCGGGGCTGACTACTGCCTTTGATCAACAGTGCGGTCAGTAGAGTTTACAACTTGATACCAGTTGCGAATATGCACTACAGACAACATTGAATTCAGTCTCTATGTATTTAAGGCCGAGACAATTGTACTATGTTGTCAGATTTTATTAAAGTATGTGACAAAAAGCATTCCTCGATATCTGTGTCAACTACTGCCTTCGATCTACACTGCAGACAGCAGGGTTCAGTACTTGAATTCAGCTTTCCATTTACACTACAGAGAGCATTGAAGTTAGCCTTGATTTATGTAAGGCAAAGACAATTTTGTTAAAGTATGTGACAAAAATGTATTCCTAGATGTCTTTGTCAACTACTGCCTTCGATCGACACTGCAGACATCAGTGTTCACAACTTGAATTCAGCTTTGCATCTACAATACGGACAGCATTTACGTTAGCCTTGATTTATGTAAAGTTAAACAACAAGAAAAACTGCCAGTACTGATATCTTCTTTTGAAGCACAATGTTTTTCAGGAATGCAAAGACTACTGTGCAATGCAGCCAAGTGCTATTTAATAACTGTTTATTGAGAAGATTTTTATTTAGAAAATCATTTGAAATTCAGACAAAGATCACAACAAGATTATATACCAACAATGGAAGTGAACACTAAACATGAACAAAAATCATACATGACTTCATTCATCACTAATCAAGCATTTCACAGTCATACCTCACACATACACTCAAACAGGTACTCACTCAAGCGGGGAATAAATGCACCAATAGAGGAGTACTAAGTGTGCCAACAACAATATTTACATCATAAATTGTTTAAAGTACACCATATCCAATTCCATTCAACAGTTGAAATTTCCAAAAAATATATATTCAACAAGGTTAGGTGTATTGTTGCCACACAAAAGATTGCAAAGAAATGAGTTAGCAAAACGGGCAACTTGGCAGACCCGATGGTCTACGCGCTTTGAATCCCTACTACTTATGGGATTCTCCTCAGGACCAGCCAAAGCCAGTATCAAATGGTAGAATCTTGTCAATCCTATGCCACCATATCTAGTCCTCCTAATGAAGGTCCAACCAAAGTACTCGAAGGACTGGTTTAATAATACACACGACCCACTCACCCCTCACGGGGGTAGTGGTTACCGCCTAACACCGAAAATGGTGCTGGGCAAAATAGTTTTCTTCCTTGCGCGAGGAACAGGGGTGCTGGAGATTCTTCCTAGCTGTGTACTCGGTATTAAAACTGGGCGGTATTATTCAATAATGCAGAGGATCAACATTGCGATATGAATCACGAACGCCAACAAATAACGTTGGGATCGGTTGATTTATGTAAGGCAGAGAAAATTTTGTTAAATGATGCAACAAAAAACATTCCTCATTGTCTGTGCTGAGTACTGTCTTCAAATGTACACTGCGATCAACAGAGTTCACTACATGATACCAGAAACGCATCAGTTCTACAGACAATATTAAATTAATTCTCGATTTGTTTGTCAAAGACAATTGTACTGTGTCCTCAGATTTTGTTAACTGTGACAAAAAACATTCATCAATGTTTGTGTCACAACTTGAATTCAACTTTGCATCTACACTACGGACAGTAGGGAATTCACCCTTCATTTATTTAATGTGGAGACAATTGTACTGTATGTGTTCAGCTTTTGTTAAAATAAGAGACAAAAATCATTTGTCGATATCCATGCTTAGTACCACCTTCGATCTACAGTGCACACAGCAGGGTTCACAACTTCAATTCAGCTTTGAATCTATGCTACGGACAGCATGAAATTTAGCCTTGATTTATTTAAAGTAGAGATAATTGTACTTTATGTCCTCAGATTTTGTTAAAGAATATGACAAAAAGAATTTCTTAATGTTTGTGATGACTACTGCCTTTGATCTACATTGTGATGGCTCACGATTCAGTTGGAATGGCGATTGAACATGATGCATTCCAGTAGGCAAGAGACATTGTACCAGTGCGACCCACCCGAACCACGAATCATCGCAGGGTGCTTACACGCTGAGTTCTTCAGGGACCTCTAAGTCACTGCACCACGAGTCATTTCCCCATGGCCTTATTAAGGCAGAATTCACTAATCAAAAAACATTGCTCCTAGTGCGGCCTGCCTGGACCACGCATCATCGCAGGTTACATACACGCTCAGTGTACCATAATTCATCGCCACATGACCGTATTGAGTCATATGTCTTATTTTGAAGAAAACATATCATAGTTTTTGGAGATCTACTGCAACTTACTCCGGTAAAAGGACAACCAGTATTTATAGGAATACTTGATTTTAAAGAGTTCTCTGCCAGTGGGTCCTGCTTGTACCACGCATCATCCCAGGCTCCACAGAACCCTGTTGCTTCCAGTGCCACTAACTCTGTGCACCACTTATCATCGCTGGCTGCAGACACACTAAATTACCAATACTGTGCAGCTCTACTCAACAAATGTGGCCGTGGGCTCTTGCTAACCGCTGCCTCCTGCCTACAATGCGGTCATCAGAGCTCACAATTAATTAGGCTATTGATTCATTATTTGCTGAGTACAATACCAAACTAAGTATAACATTTATCAAACCCTATTCAATACCCCTTTAGTATGCTTCCTGTAAGAATTTCACGCTGCAAGTGCAAAGGCACACTTAATGACAGTCTACACTGTGGACAGCATATGTCACAATTTCAACCTCACTTTTTCTTCATTGGAAACCTGAATTTCTTTGTTGGAAACAAAAATGGCTACAGCACTGTAGGAATCATCTGATTCTGATCATTTTGTTGCTGAAGAATTGATTACCATCCATGGTATTTTTTTCCCACTCAAAGTACATGCAGTCCAGTATGCAACAGTCAATACTTTGAGTGCAGCCTGTTCAGACCATGCATCATTGCAGGGTGAGCACACGCTGAACACCAGATGTACCACTAACTCAGTACACCATAAATAATCACCACAAGGCTTTATTAAGGCAAAATTCAGTAGTCAAAAAACATAATCCCCAGTGTGGCCTGCCTGGACCATGCATCATCACAGGTTCGGTACACGCTCAGTCCCAAAGTTAGTACTAACTCAGTGCACCATAATTCATCGCCACATGGACTTATTTAGACAGAATGAAACTGATTCTTCATTCATTATTTATAGAGTGCAGTACCAAACAAAGTATAATGTCCCTCAAACTTACACAATATCCCTTTAGTAGCATTCCTTTAAAAACTTCTTTTATATCAGTACTAGGTGTAGTTGAAAAAAAAAATCATGCTGCAAGTGCAAAGGTACACTCAATCGTAGTGTACACTGCGGACAGCACAGGTCACAACTTGAACTATAATATCTCTAAAACATACATATTTCGACAATGTATTCCATACATGTTTCAACTTTTATTTCAATCATGATTACAGATCATGCAGTCCAGTAGGCAACATGCTGAGTACCATATGTACCACTAACTCAGTGCATCATAAATAATTGCCATGTGGCCCTATTAAGGGAAAATTTAGTAGCACAAAGACCTTTTTCACCAGTGCAGTCTGCCTGAACCCTGCATCATCGCAGGTTCCACACAAACCGACCCTACCTTAGTGCACCACAACTCATGAACCCTTTACGATAGAAGCTTGAGTATTATTTCACATGTAGTGCTCCTACCTTTGTACAGCAGAAGTCATAAACCGTTTACAATTGAATATCTATGTATGATATCATGATTACTATTCTACTTGCTACCAACAGCAACGTAATAAAATGGAGTCGAGCAAACGTGCCCGTACGCACTTCAACTATCTATCTTTGTCTGTATATTTATTATGTTTGTAAAATGCTGCTCCTGTGCCCTACCACATTATATTGTGCTATAAATACTGTATACAACCATCTTACCTCTGACAGTAAGTGTGGGCTCTTCCTCCTTTTTTATTTTTCTGGCACATTTATATAGTGCAAAGTCAACCCAAAACTATATCAGCAATTTACATGAGCACCGTATTTACAGTACATTTTCAGGGACGCGAAGATCACGTCATTACTCTACAATAACAGGATGTGAAGGCAACTCCGAGCCTCGAACACTGAGTTTGACAGTATACCTGAATGACCACATATGTATATATATATTATCTGCCTTTCATGTGCCAAAAACTGAAACTTAAACCTTTCACAGCCATGTATTACTACAGCTACAACACTCCACTGGAATGCACAACAAACATTCATATTCACAGAAATACGTCATGTCCACCATCTTTTATGTGTGCAACTATGAATGAATATAAGGTAGTGATACCCTGTACCTTCCATGTTACCCATATTATGGGACTTTACAGACATAATGACACATTTGGGTGTAAAACCCAGGTGACGGCAGCACTACAACACGGACACCCAAATCAGTTGATTTCTCATATAGCTCAGGGCGGAACCACGCCCATAGCTCCGGAGTCATAGTTCACAGCCTCGCGGCGCACTGGCATACGTCTGGCCAGCCCACTCCGCTTATGCTACCAGGAAAACACAACAACGGTACATACATGGCCCAGATTTCCATTGAAGTGATTTCTTACTTCCAAGTCTAGTTGTCACAAAGGCACACACACTCTCAAATATGGCTGGTAAACACCCACACCACACCCATCCAGCAAGTACGTCATTACACACGTAACCCTTCCAATATAAATGACGGGGCGCACGTGCTCTATGCCATTTTACAGTTGCTCCGATCGCAAGCGCTTTGATGGCCCATCCTAGTGGTTTGGATGCCTCATGTAGGTCCGAACTACCGAACAATGGGCCCACCACCACATGCGTGGCCTCTTTGGTCACTGAGTTAGTGGTACCGCAAAGACTGACCGGGTGAGGAACCTGCGATGAAGATGGGTGCACAAGTATGTCCTTAGCAATAGTGATATCAAGATTCGGCACCATATGTGAGACTTCTTGGTGGCAGAGCGGGACTGCATGATGTAGAAGGTGCCCTGTCCACGAAAAGGTGAGCAGTGGGGACTGGGTGTGCAGTGGAGGGAGTATATGGGGTGCAGCAGACTGGATACAAAAAGGCGACGCAGTAATTTAGGCGTACGCAGACCTCTGTACCTTATTTTATTGCATTTGTATATTTTTTCCAATAGCAGGAACGTTTTTATAATCGGTCAAATGTCCGACACTCGTGATGATCGAAACCACATGCATCACTGCACACTACTGGCTTTCACAACCAGATAAAAACATTACTACTATAGTAATTTTAAAAAAATCAAAGCCTATTAAACAAGTTGGAACTGTACAAATAGTTGTTTTTTAAATGCGGGAGGGAAGGTGTGTGAAAGGGCAATGTAATTCTACTCCACATTAAGATAGTAACAATTACCAATCATAACATCTTTCTTTTACTATCTTTTAGATGTTGAACTTCAGGGTGCATTATGTCCCAGGACCTGTGGTGAAAGACACACCGGTGACAAAAAGGTGAGCTGCGAATATTCTTTTCAGTCACTCTCTCACTTCCTCTCTTCTTTGATAAAGAAACGACGCACAATGTTAACTTCCTTTTAATCTTACAGGTTGTGTTTCACAAATTGGCGTCCGCCAACAACACCTCCAAAGCTCAACGTTCGAGGATTCTGTGATGATGTGTGGCCATCGTATCAACGTCTGAGAAGACTGCTTTGACATGTGGTGCACCCGCTTTGAATCACGCCAATGGTACAAGGTGAGCAAAGAAGCTTGTTTTCGAAACAACGGCAAGTCACCTGTGAGCGGAGAGAGTGGGTAGTGTGCAGCAGCTTGACTGCATAGGAATGTTCAATTACCCCCGGGCAGTGAGAATAGATAGGTTGCAACAATGTGAGGAGCAGATTAACAAGCCCCTTGCGCCACTCTTGTGTCACTTTTAACATGGGAGAAATGACAAAAAGGTGGCGCAAGGAGCTTGTAAATCTCCCCCTTAGTGAGCAAGAAAAAGCACTCACCTCAGGACTCTGGAAATCAATGGGGTGCAACAGTCTGGGTACACAGTAATGAGAACTCATGGGTATGCAGTGGGAGTGCATGGGGTATAGTACTCTGGGAGAAAAAGAGCACACAGACACCTCCTTGCAGTGGGAGTTGATGAAATACAGTATCCTGAGTGTACAGACACATAAAGAAAAAATATACTTGTGCAGTTGTATGTACTCTGCTATTGCTAACTCTATACTATCTTTCAGATCACTAAACTAGAAGGTGCACTATGAACCGGCACGTGCTTGGACACACAACAGAGGCAAAAAGGTGGGCTACGAAGATTTTCTCCAGTATTATCTGCTCCATCTATATTTTACTCTCTCTCACAATTTTAATATTGTTTTTTCTCTCTTTCTCTCTCTCACGCTCTCTCACACTGTTTCGCTTTCTCTTTTAAAGTTATGGACGCCTCTGTCCACCCTGCCGATAAAAAAATTCAAGGCTGAATTTAATACAATCTATAGTGTAAAACCAAAGCTGAGTTGAAGTTGTGAACTCTGTTCGTCACAGTGTTTACACACAAGGCCTAGATACACACAGCCTCCGATTAAATGTGTTCCAAATTAAGAATATTGTCCTGCATATTGACGTGATCTCTCGCCTATTTCTGTCTCATCTCTGAATCATTTTAAAGACCTGTTGATCCATTCTGTAAATCTAAAGCAGTAGGCATTTCCATACAGACACCTCTTGAACGCGGGCCTATAAGAGAAGTGGAATGTATCAGGCACACTACAGACTTACAAATTAACTAATATTGCCAAGTGTTACCTTAATTTGTGATCGTTGACCTCATTCAGTCACATCGATCTAATTTTAAACACTTATTTTCATTTTTGTTTTGCAGGTTACCCACCCTCCTTGCATTGGACTCCATCGAACATTTTGTTTATTATATTGTTATGTTAAAGTTATGTTTCTAGTTATTTATTATACTGTTATTTTAAAGTTACGTTTCTAGTTATTTATTGTTGTTTTAATAAAAGTTAATAAAAAAAGTATACACGTTTTGGGACCCCTCTTTTTACTCAGCCCTGCTTCACGAATCACCCCAAGACTTTCAGGATAGGAGCGGACCGGAGCGCCTCACCAGTTGTGCAAATTCCTCGAAGAATCGTCGACCGGCACCAACATTATTCCAAATAGAATGTTGCCGATTTCCTATGAAACATAGGTCCTAACTATAACTTCCCACTGGCGACCACCAGTAGGTTTTATATATATATATATATATTCACAGAAAAAACCATAGGTTATAGACCATATATAGCTAGGAATTTGCATTTACAAAACCTTGAAAATTCAATGAAAAAACCATAGGTTATAGACCATATATAGTTAGGGATTAGCATTTAAAAAACCTTATTTTATTTGCACAAAACCATTGAAATTCCATATATAGTTAGTTGCACTAACTATATATCGCGGACCCGCAATCCACTGCTAATGATGTCACATATTACATCATTCATGACATGGTCAGTGACATCACTGATGACATCACTGATGACATCTCAAATGACATCACTGATGACATCACTGATGACAACACCCAGTGACTGTATGTTTCTGTAAAGTTAAAATATGTCTTACATATTGAAGAATGAGTGGATGTATAAGTGTCTGGATGAAGGATTTAGTAGGTGCATGACTGACTGTATGAGAGAATGATTAAATGTGTCTCACTGAGTGCATGGGTTAGTGATTAAAGTGTCTTAATTTGGCAATCATTATTTATGTTGTTCTGTAAACTGCTGCATGTTTAAATCGGTAGCTATATCAGAAACTATATGGGTTATTGAATGGTTGCCCAAGTATTTGTATGGGAGACTGAGTATGTGTGTGGGTGGCTGGGAGGTGTATAACTCTGTGTATAGATGTGTGAGCAGTTGATTCCCTAGGTGTATGGGTTCAAAAGTGCATGTAGAAACAGCTGTATGGACAGTTGACTGTGTGCATGAGTATATTGGTGAGTGAATGGATATCTCAGTGCTACATGTCAAAGTAAGTACATATGTAAAACACACTCCATGTGAGAGTTGACATATATAAATAACTGAACATAAGAGCCAGTGAATGTGAGAGTGTCTGTATGAATCATTGTGAACTTGTATCAAGGATTGTATAAGAGAGTAAATATGTGTTAGTATATGTTTGAATAAGTAAGGTGTGTATAACTGTATAGTTGAGGAAATGGAGATGTGATTGATTCTTTGCATGACTGACTAGGTGTGTGAGTAACTCGATGGATGTGTGACAGTCTGTGAGTGCCTGTTTACACTGAGTGTATCTAAGGTTATATTAGAGTCTGAAGATGTATTATCACATAAATGATATCATCAGTGATGTAATCAGTAATGTCAAATGAGATGTCAGTGATGTCATCAGTGATGTCATTTGAGATGTCATCAGTGATGTCATCAGTGATGTCATTTGAGATGTCATCAGTGATGTCACTGACCATGTCATGAATGATGTAATATGTGACATCATTAGCAGTGGATTGCGGGTCCGCGATATATAGTTAGTGCAGCTAACTATATATGGAATTTTAATGGTTTTGTGCAAATAAAATAAGGTTTTTTAAATGCTAATCCCTAACTATATATGGTCTATAACCTATGGTTTTTTCATTGAATTTTCAAGGTTTTGTAAATGCAAATTCCTAACTATATATGGTCTATAACCTATGGTTTTTTCTGTGAATTTCATTGGTTTTTTAAAAGCTAATATCTATAGCTGTAAAATATATTCTTTATTAAGTGACGTATCACGTAGCCCGTGAGACGCCTCATGATGCATCGCATAACCGTGACGTATCGTCTCTGCAGCGCAAATCAAACCCAAAACGTAAGCGCACCAGAACACGCTTAAAGATATATATATATTTTTTTAACCTTAATTAGACAAAATCCACACGTGCACATATCACAAACGTTCAAAAAACACAATATGTCGGACTCCCGTTACGCTGCCGGTTAGCTGCCCGGTTAACGTACCAGGAAGCACCTTTACCGCGAAAAATCGCATTTTTTTTTTCTTTTGCCCCGCAGGGAACTTTAATAGCCCCCTCATCAATCCTAGGGGTTCAGGAGGGGTCTGCCTTACCCCTTTCATTCATTTACACCTTTTTTTTTTCCACCTCTTGTCTCTCGATCCCACAGAGAGACAAGATGGCGGCCGTTCCAGACTGTTTACAATGATAACAGCCAATCAGCTTCTCCTCAGACTCCCGTTACACTGCCGGTTAGCTTCCCGGTTAGCTGCCCGGTTCGCGTACCAAGACGCGTCTCTACGGCGAAAAAATCGGATTTTTTTTTTCTTTTTTTTTGGCCCCGCGTGGCTTTATAATATCCCCCTCATCAATCCTAGGGGGTCAGAAGGGGTCTACCTTGCCCTCTTTCCTTCATTTCCCCCTTTGTTTTGGCCTCCTCTTGTCTCTCGATCCTACCGAGAGACAAGATGGCGGCCGCTCCGGACTGTTTACAATGTTGACAGCCAATCAGCTACTCCTCAGACTCCCGTTACACTGCCGGTTAGCTTCCCGGTTAGCTGCCCGGTTCGCGTACCAAGACGCGTCTCTACGGCGAAAAAATCGGATTTTTTTTTTTTTTGGGCCCCGCGTAGCTCTATAATATCCCCCTCATCAATCCTAGGGTGTCAGAAGGGGTCTACCTTGCCCCCTTTCCTTAATTTCCCCGTTTGTTTTGGCCTCCTCTTGTCTCTCGATCCTACCGAGAGACAAGATGGCGGCCGCTCCGGACTGTTTAGAATGTTGACAGACACCGGAGAGCCAATCAGCTTCGCATCGCAAAGTTCCGTTACGCGAAAAGTACGCGAACCGGAGCGCTGCCCGGAGCGCTGTTACAGATATATATCTTATTTTAAACGTTAATTTCTCAAAATCCACTGAAGCACATATATTGAGACCTAGCAAAGGCACATCGGGCTAACAGTCCCTACAATTTTGCCAAGTTTCGTGCAAATCCATTCAGCCGTTCGAGCTAAAAGTGAGGCCAACCGCCCTATGGAAAAATGAATGGGAAAAACGCGTTTTGGGACCCCCCTTTTTTCTCGGCCCCCCCCTTGACGACCCCCCCCCAAATTTTCAGGGGCTGCTCAGAAACAAAATGTGCCATTTTCCTGAAAATTTCAGCCAATTCCGTCCACAAACGCCAAAGGTATTAGACATAGAATTTTCAAAAGTTCCATAGAGAAAAAATCCTAACTATATATACCTACTGGCTATCGCCAGTAGGTTATATATATATATATATATTACCTACTGGCGATAGCCAGTAGGTATATATAGTTAGGATTTTTTCTCTATGGAACTTTTGAAAATTCTATGTCTAATAACTTTGGCGTTTGTGGACGGAATTGGCTGAAATTTTCAGGAAAATGGCACATTTTGTTTCTGAGCAGCCCCTGAAAATTTGGGGGAGGTTCGTCAAGGGGGGGCCGAGAAAAAAGGGGGGTCCCAAAACGCGTTTTTCCCATGTTAATTTCCATAGGGCGGTTGGCCTCACTTTTAGCCCGAACGGCTGAATGGATTTCCACGAAACTTGGCAAAATTGTAGGGACTGTTAGCCCGATGTGCCTTTGCTAGGTCTCAATATATGTGCTTCAGTGGATTTTGAGAAATTAACGTTTAAAACAAGATATATATCTGTAACAGCGCTCCGGGTAGCGCTCCGGTTCGCGAACTTTTCGCGTATCGGAACTTTGCGAAGCGAAGCTGATTGGCTCTCCGGTGTCTGTCAACATTCTAAACAGTCCGGAACGGCCGCCATCTTGTCTCTCGGTAGGATCGAGAGACAAGAGGAGGCCAAAGCAAACGGGGAAATGAAGGAAAGGGGGCAAGGTAGACCCCTTCTGACCCCCTAGGATTGATGAGGGGGATATTATAGAGCCACGCGGGGCCCAAAAAAAAAAAATCTGATTTTTTCGCCGTAGAGACGCGTCTTGGTACGCGAACCGGGCAGCTAACCGGGCAGCTAACCGGCAGTGTAACGGGAGTCTGAGGAGTAGCTGATTGGCTGTCAACATTGTAAACAGTCCGGAGCGGCCGCCATCTTGTCTCTCGGTAGGATCGAGAGACAAGAGGAGGCCAAAACAAAGGGGGAAATGAAGGAAAGAGGGCAAGGTAGACCCCTTCTGACCCCCTAGGATTTATGAGGGGGATATTATAAAGCCACGCGGGGCCAAAAAAAAAAAAAAAGCCGATTTTTTCGCCGTAGAGACGCGTCTTGGTACGCGAACCGGGCAGCTAACCGGGCAGCTAACCGGGAAGCTAACCGGCAGTGTAACGGGAGTCTGAGGAGAAGCTGATTGGCTGTTATCATTGTAAACAGTCTGGAGCGGCCGCCATCTTGTCTCTCTGTGGGATCGAGAGACAAGAGGTGGAAAAAAAAAAGGTGTAAATGAATGAAAGGGGTAAGGCAGACCCCTCCTGAACCCCTAGGATTGATGAGGGGGCTATTAAAGTTCCCTGCGGGGCAAAAGGAAAAAAAAATTCGATTTTTCACGGTAAAGGTGCTTCCTGGTACGTTAACCGGGCAGTTAACCGGCAGCGTAACGGGAGTCCGACATATTGTGTTTTTTGAACGTTTGTGATATGTGCACGTGTGGATTTTGTCTAATTAAGGTTAAAAAAATATATATATATATCTTTAAGCGTGTTCTGGCGCGCTTACGTTTTGGGTTTGGTTTGCGCTGCAGAGACGATACGTCACGGTTATGCGATGCATCATGAGGCGTCTCACGGGCTACGTGATACGTCACTTAATAAAGAATATATTTTACAGCTATAGATATTAGCTTTTAAAAAACCAATGAAATTCACAGAAAAAACCATAGGTTATAGACCATATATAGTTAGGAATTTGCATTTACAAAACCTTGAAATTTCAATGAAAAAACCATAGGTTATAGACCATATATAGTTAGGGATTAGCATTTAAAAAACCTTATTTTATTTGCACAAAACCATTGAAATTCCATATATAGTTAGTTGCACTAACTATATATCGCGGACCCGCAATCCACTGCTAATGATGTCACATATTACATCATTCATGACATGGTCAGTGACATCACTGATGACATCACTGATGACATCTCAAATGACATCACTGATGACATCTCAAATGACATCACTGATGACATCACTGACATCTCATTTGACATTACTGATTACATCACTGATTATATCATTTATGTGATAATACATCTTCAGACTCTAATATAACCATAGATACACTCAGTGTAAACAGGCACTCACAGACTGTCACACATCCATGGAGTTACTCACACACCTAGTCAGTCATGCAAAGAATCAATCACATCTCCATTTCCTCAACTATACAGTTATACACACCTTACTTATTCAAACATATACTAACACATATTTACTCTCTTATACAATCCTTGATACAAGTTCACAATGATTCATACAGCCACTCTCACATTCACTGGCTCTTATGTTCAGCTATTTATATATGTCAACTCTCACATGGAGTGTGTTTTACATATGTACTTACTTTGACATGTAGCACTGAGATATCCATTCACTCACCAATATACTCATGCACACAGTCAACTGTCCATACAGCTGTTTCTACATGCACTTTTGAACCCATACACCTAGGGAATCAACTGCTCACACATCTATGCACAGAGTTATACACCTCCCAGCCACCTACACACATACTCAGTCTCCCATACAAATACTTGGGCAACCATTCAATAACCCATATAGTTTCTGATATAGCTACTGATTTAAACATGCAGCAGTTTACAGAACAACATAAATAATGATTGCCAAATTAAGACACTTTAATCACTAACCCATGCACTCAGTGAGACACATTTAATCATTCTCTCATACAGTCAGTCATGCACCTACTAAATCCTTCATCCAGACACTTATACATCCACTCATTCTTCAATATGTAAGACATATTTTAACTTTACAGAAACATACAGTCACTGGGTGTTGTCATCAGTGATGTCATCAGTGATGTCATTTGAGATGGCATCAGTGATGTCATCAGTGATGTCATTTGAGATGTCATCAGTGATGTCATCAGTGATGTCACTGACCATGTCATGAATGATGTAATATGTGACATCATTAGCTGTGGATTGCGGGTCCGCGATATATAGTTAGTGCAACTAACTATATATGGAATTTCAATGGTTTTGTGCAAATAAAATAAGTTTTTTTAAATGCTAATCCCTAACTATATATGGTCTATAACCTATGTTTTTTTCATTGAATTTTCAAGGTTTTATAAATGCAAATTCCTAACTATATATGGTCTATAACCTATTGTTTTTTCTGTGAATATATATATATATATTACCTACTGGCGGTCGCCAGTAGGTAGGTATAGTTAGGATTGTTTTCTATAGGAAAGCCGCAAGATTCTATTGGGAATAACTTTGGCGCCGGTTGAGGAATCTGCCTGTAGTTTTCCTTAAATTTGCCTCGCTGCGCTCCGCTCCTTCCCTGAAAGTTTGGGCGGGATTCGTCAAGCGGGGGCCGAGATAAAAGGGGGGTCCCAAAACATGTTTTTCCCATGTTAATTTCCATAGGGCGGTTGGACTCACTTTTAGCCCGAACGGCTAAATGGATTTCCACAAAACTTGGCAAAATTGTAGGGACTGGTAGCCCGATGTGCCTTTGCTATGTCTCAAGATATGTGCTCCAGTGGATTTTGAGTAATTTAGGTTCAAAAAAATATATATATCTGGGCGGAGCCTAACCACACATCTGATCTGATTGGCTGTCAGCACTTCATCCAAGAAGTGTTGGCAGCCATCTTGGGACCAATATACATGATAGCACCTCATTAAAAAGCATTGTAGTTAATAGAGGGTTTTAGGACTTTAGTTACATTATAAATCATTTGTTGATGGTACCATACTCATTTTAGGAATTGTGGTGTGTTCTAAGGTGATTTTACCATGTGAAAAAGCCTTCTGCTGTGATATCATGAATCATGTTTGAAAGAAAACTAATATCTCATGATTTTTCCACAGTGGTTTGGAAGGGGATCTATAAGCTAAACTGAAAACATATTTTCTGTAAATTCACATTATCTTTCTCAGTCATGTGAGAATGAAGTCTGACATTCTCAGTAAAACATGTACATCCAACAAGGACAGAGACTGTCAGTTGGTTCCTTTGTGTTCTACTGCAGCCTCCTAGAGTGTTCTAAAGAACAACGAGAGCGCTAACAGTCCTACTTATTACAAAGGTATAGCACACCTGAAGCCATTGTGATGGGAATAAAGTGGTAACTCTTAAAACATTTAATTTAAAAAGGAACAAAATGAGGGGGTATATTATGCCATAGAAAGTATTATTAGTGCTGCAGAAAGAAAAATTAGGGCACATTTTGAGTGACTTCTCAAATCCTCTTCTATTTCATTAACACATTCTGACATGCAGTTTCCCAAGATGGCCACCAGACACAAAAGAGCCCAAATGTAGCCCAAGTATAGCCCAATGACAGAATGTCCCAGAGTGTTCTAAAGAACAACTAGAGCACTAACAGTCCTACTCATTACAAAGGTATGGCACACCTGAAGCCATCTTGATTGAAATGAAGTGGTAACTCTTAAAACATTTAATTTAAAAAGGAACAAAATGAGGGGGTATATTTTGCCATAGAAAGTATGATTAGTGCTGCAGAAAGAAAAATTAGGGCACATTTTGAGTGACTTCTCAAATCCTCTTCAATTTCATTAAAAAATTCTGACATACAGTCTCCCAAGATGGCCACCAGAGACAAAAGAGCCTAAATGTAGCCCAAATATCACCCAGATGTAGCCCAAGTATAGCCCAATGACAGAATGTCCCAGAGTGTTCTAAAGAACAACTAGAGCGCTAACAGTCTTACTTATGACAAAAGCATGGCACACCAGAAGCCATCTTGGTTGGAATGAAGTGGTAAGTCTGAAAACATTTAATTTAAAAAGGAAAAAAATGAGGGGGTTCATTTTGCCATAGAAAGTATGATTAGTGCTTCAGAAAGAAAAATTAGGGATCATTTTGAGTGACTTCTCAAATCCTCTTCTATTTAATTAAAAAAATTCTGACATGCAGATTGAAACATGCACTTTGAATACCAGCAGCAGACGTCCCTGGTGAGCAGTAGCTTTACTACAGTGATCTAATGTGCAACTAGAGTGCTAACATTCAGAATTTATGGCAAATGTGTGACACATCTGAATGCCTTCTTGATGGAACCAAAGTAAACAAGCATTGAAAATGCAATAGATCTCGCCCTCGTTTAAGTTAAAGCCATTCTGTTTGTAATGAGGTGGCTTTTTAGCTTTGCTTTTATTAGTGTTTTTTCAACTTTCATGTAAATAACATGCATCTGTATGCATATAAGTATATGTATGCATGCATTTATGTTTGTATTTATATAGATATACAGATGATATATGTTTATATATGTATGTATATATATATATATTCACTGAAAAAACCATAGGCTATAGACCATATATAGTTAGGAATTAGCATTTACAAAACCTTGAAAATTCACAGAAAAAACTATAGGTTATAGACCATATATAGTTAGGAATTCGCATTTACAAAACCTTATTTTACTCACACAAAACCATTGAAATTCCATATATAGTTAGTTGCACTAACTATATATCGCGCACCCGCAATCCACTGCTGATGATGTCACATATTACATCATTCATGACATGGTCAGTGACATCACTGATGACATCTCAAATGACATCACTGATGACATCACTGATGACAACATCCAGTGACTGTATGTTTCTGTAAAGTTAAAATATGTCTTACATATTGAAGAATGAGTGGATGTATAAGTGTCTGGATGAAGGATTTAGTAGGTGCATGACTGACTGTATGAGTGAGTGATTAAATGTGTCTCACTGAGTGCATGGGTTAGTGACTAAACTGTCTTAATTTGTGCATCATTATGTTAGTTGTTCTGTTAACTGTTGCATGTGTTGATAAGTAGCTATATGAGTAACTATATGGGTTATTGATTGGTTGCCCAAGTATTTGTATGGGAGACTGAGTGTGTGTGTGGGTGGCTGGGAGGTGTATGACTCTGTGCATAGATGTGTGAGCAGTTGATTCACTAGATGTATGGTTTCAAAAGTGCATGTGGAAACAGCTGTATGGGCGGTTGACTGTGTGCATGAGTGTATTGGTGAGTGAATGGATATCTCAGTGCTACATGTCAAAGTAAGTACATATGTAAAACACAGTACATGTGAGAGTTGACATATATAAATAACTGTGCATAAGAGCCAGTGAATGTGTGAGTGGCTGTATGGATCATTGTGAACTTGTATAAGGGATTGTATAAGAGAGTAAATATGTGTTAGTATATGTTTGAATAAGTAAAGTTTGTATAACTGTATAGTTGAGGAAATGGAGGTGTGATTGATTCTTTGCATGACTGACTAGGTGTGTGAGTAACTCCATGGATGAGTGACAGTCTGTGAGTGTCTGTTTACACTGATTGTATCTAAGGTTATATTAGAGTCTGAAGAGGTTCATCGTATTATCACATGAATGATATCATCAGTGATGTGATCAGTAATGTCAAATGAGATGTCATCAGTGATGTCATCAGTGATGTCATTTGAGATGTCATCAGTGATGTCATTTGAGATGTCATCAGTGATGTCATCAGTGATGTCACTGACCATGTCATGAATGATGCAATATGTGACATCATCAGCAGTGGATTGCGGGTGCGCGATATATAGTTAGTGTAACTAACTATATATGGAATTTCAATGGTTTTGTGTGAGTAAAATAAGGTTTTGTAAATGCGAATTCCTAACTATATATGGTCTATAACCTATGGTTTTTTCAGTGAATTTTCAAGGTTTTGTAAATGCTAATTCCTAACTATATATGGTCTATAACCTATGTTTTTTTCAGTGAATATATATATATATATATATACATGCACATACATATATATAAATGCATATGCATATATATGCATATATATGTGTATATGTGTGCGTGTAGAGAGAGGTAGAGAGGTAGAGGTGTAGAGGTAGAGAGGTAGAGGTAGAGAGGTAGCAGTAGAGAGGTAGAGACTAGTAGAGAGAGGTAGAGAGTAGAGAGTGAGTAATAGAGAGTAGAGAGTGAGTAGTGAAGAGTAGTAGAGAGCAGTAGAGAGAGTAGCAGAGAGTGAGTAGTAGAGAGTAGTAAAGTGAATAGTAGAGTGAGTAGTAGAGAGTAGTAGAGAGTGAGTAGTAGAGAGTGAGTAGTAGAGAGTAGTAGAGAGCAAGTAGTAGAGTGAGTAGTAGAGAGCAGTAGAGAGTGAGTAGTAGAGAGTAGTAAAGAGTGAGTAGTAGAGAGTAGTAGCGAGTGAGTAGGAGAGAGTGAGTAGTAGAGAGTAGTAGAGAGTGAGTAGCAGACAGAGAGAATAGTAGAGAGTAGTAGAGAGTGAGTAGTAGAGTGAGTAGTAGAGAGAGAGTAGTAGAGAGTGAGTAGTAGAGAGTAGTAGAGAGTGAGTAGTAGAGTGAGTAGTAGAGAAAGAGTAGTAGAGAGTGAGTAGTAGAGACTAGTAGAGAGTGAGAAGTAGAGAGTGAGTAGCAGAGAGTAGTAGAGAGTGAGTAGTAAAGAGTGAGTAGTAGAGAGATAGTAGTAGAGAGTAGTAGGGAGTGAGTAGTAGAGAGAGAGTAGTAGAGAGTAGTAGAGTAGTAGAGAATGAGTAGTAGAGAGTGAGTATTTGAGAGTAGTGGAGTAGGAGAGAGTAAGTAGTAGAGAGTAGTGGAGAATATTCCAAAGTTTGGCACAGCACCACTTGCACAATAAGTCCAATCAAATCATATCACTTAGATTCCTTATTGAAGCCCTGAATCTTGGTGTATATTCAAATGCTTTTATTTTCCCTAAGTTTATGTACCACAGCCAGCCGAAACGTTTCGTTCTGTACAACAGAACTTCTTCAGGGCGTTCTTATTTCCTTCAAGTTATGTTGGTATCCTGTTGTCATATAACTAGATATTTCTTCCAAATGTTAGACAAGACGTAAGCACGTTCTTATTGAAAGTGACTAGGTATCAATTTTACCCACACAATTCGGGCAGACTTGAGTAATTTATAGCATCCTCAAAGTCAGTCTTTCAAAAATTCCAAAGTATAGGACATGATAATCCAAATCCAAATGTTTCTCAAGAAAAGTCATTTTCAATCGTTCGGAATATCGGTGTTTGGGCAGATATGAACCAGGGACCCCCAGTATGCAAGGGGAATTAGTCCCTCCTCTACAAACACGCCAGTGGCCTGCGTTGCAGAGAGGTGTAAAAAGGGGCATAGCCTCATTACACCTCTGTGCAATGCAGCCCCCTGGCACATACTGGAGGTTCCAGGTGGGCTAGTTGGCCCCCAGGGACCCCTAGTATGCAAGGGGAATTAGTTCCCCCTCTTCAAACATGCACGGGGGCTGCGTTGCAGAGAGGTGTAAAAAAGGGTGTGGCCTCATTACACCTCTCTGCAATGCAGCCCCCTGGGCATACTGGAGGCTCCTAGTGGGCTAGTTGGCCCCCAGGGACCCCCAGTATGCAAGGGGAATTAGTTCCCCCTCTGCAAACATGCACGGGGGCTGCGTTGCAGAGAGGTGTAAAAAGGGGCGTGGCTTCATTACACCTCTCTGCAATGCAGTCCCCTGGTGCATACTGGAGATTCCTGGTGGGCTTTCAGGTCTTATATAGTTAGGAATTAGCATTAAAAACATCCATTTAGACACTTATTTAAACATTTATTCTTCCATCGACCTTTACATATACATATATAAAACATATTTATTTTTCAGAAAGACAGATATTCGCTGGATGGTGTCATCAGTGATGTCATGAGTGATGTCACTGACCATGTCATGAGTGATGTAATATGTGACGTCGTCAGCAGTGCATTGCAGGGGCGCAAGTTATAGTGAGTCCAACTAACTATAACGTGGGAATTTCAATGGTTTTATGCGAGTAAAATTTCCAGCTAACTATAACTGGTGTGAAACCTATGGTTTTTTCAGTGAATTTAATTGGTTTTTTAAATGCTAATTCCTAACTATAACTGGTGTGAAACCTCTGGTTTTTTCTGTGAATATATATATATATATATATATATATATATATATATATATATATATATATATATATATATATATATATATATCAAAATCCACAATCCTGCAGCACAGGGATTCCAGCGAACATCAGCACAAAAAGCAGGTACAGACCACAACGAAGGGTGAAGAAGTGCTTTATTCCAAAATGGGCAGCAGCATGACGCGTTTCGTCCGGGTGTTCCGGACTTGATCACATGACCTACCCAGAGACACAGGTGGTTTAAATACTATATGCATCACGCATAGCTCCACCTATTCGCTATCATAGATATTAAAAACATACTTATAAGCTAATTTAACCACAGTCTGTTTTCATTGAATTTTGTCTTAAAAAATTATATACTTATAATAAGACAATATAAATTCAGCAAAAAATTGCTAATGACAACATTTATGTTAATTGAAGTTATAAAGGGCAAGTGACCCAAATCAGCATGATAGTAGTATGTATAGATAGTAAAATTACAAGGTGGTGGACAATTATTCTTTGCAGTATTATAAAACAACCCACACAAAGTGAAAAAGTGCTAATAAATAAAATTGTGAGCGTACTCATAAGAGTGTTAGCGAGCAATATTACCAAGATTATAAATAGTAATAGCAGCAGATAAAGTGATAAGTGCTTAAAAAGTGCAATAGTGACATAAAGCCGGCTAGTTGTTCTAAATCAAAATGACAGCTAAGGATATAGAATGTTATAAAAACAGAAAAGATCAACTATTAGGTCCTAGCAGGCAAAACTCATGTTCACAAAACCATAAAGTTGTTATTTCATTTAAATATATCCATAATTCAATAATAAATGTTTGGATAATCCTCATAGCATTCCAAAAGTTGGTAAAACCATAAAAACAGTAAAACCAGAATTTCATAAATAATGCTAAAATTGACAAGATGTCAAAAAGCTAAGATCTAAAAGATAATTTAATAACAATTGCATATACGAGGAGATATTAATGTTTAGACCTACACATTAACATTGAATTTGAACAAATTATAAAAATATGGTTTTTAAATGATGAGAAAAAGTTATTACAGAAAGTTATGGAGGTCCTCACCCATATTGAGACCATTCGGGATCTTGCTATTAAAAAGCACTATATGTTCGAGCTTTGGGGAGGGAGGGAGGGAGGGCAGGGTGGGCTGGGGGGAGCTTCTGTCGGGGAAGGGGGGATCAAAGGGGGGCTGACTCAGTTGGGGGGCTGGGGGCCCGTAGGGTTGTAAAGACGGTTGTTTCAGGTTCATCTTAGCTATGTACAATGTCTGTCCTATTCTTTACTCTTCTTCCTTTCCTTTCTTTCTTTCTTTCTTTCTTTTTCCTCTCACACCTTCGTAGTTACCTCTTACTTACTCATTACTCTCCACCACCACGATGTGTGCCACATATTCCAGGTAGTTCCTCGGCGACCACCGTTGGCAATTGTAGTGTTTGTAAAATGCAGCTTACCTGTGTGTGCGGAATGCACATTACGACCCACGACCACGTTAAACCGAACCTATATCCGTGGCTTCAGATAAGAACTTAGCAGCTTCACTACATATTGTTTCGCTAAACGTTAAGGGGCCTAATCACCCAATCAAGCACAACATTTTTTTGGATTACTTGGCCAAAACTAAAGGGGATATAATTCTCATGCAGGAAACCAAATTATCCCAGGCTGATGCTGACAACCTTAAACAAAACTGGATCTCGCTGACACTTTGCTTCCCTGCAAATCAAAAGAAAAGAGGGGTGATCAACCTGATTGCTAAAAAATCTAACATAGCCCTGATATCACATTCAATAGACTCAGAAGGTAGACTGAGTATTGCACATCTGCAAAGAGACGAGTACCATATCTATGTGGCAAATATCTAGGGCCCTAATACTGACCTGCCTGAATTCTGGGAATATGTATCGAAAGAACTTGAAAATATTCCACAAGATGAGCTCCTAGTGGTTGGGGGAGATCTTAATATACCGTTAGATCCCTTGTAAGACAGGCAATCCAAGAGTATATACCATCCCCCACGCGCACATGAGGCACTGAAGCTTATGCGTTCTAAGTTCCATCTACATGACTCATGGTGCCTCCAACACCCGGATGGCCGGGACTATACTTTCTACTCTCCTCCTCACAACTCTTATTCAAGAATAGATTATTTATTGATATCCGACTCACATACACACCTCATCGACGAGACGGATGTAGCCCCCATATTGGTGTCGGATCATGCAGGTATACATATGAAATTGGCAGGCTCACATTCACTCAACCCCCCCAGACGGTGGCGCTTCAACAATGAGGTATTATCAGTGCCAGAGAACAAGAAAAGCATAGAACTATACATAGAAGAATACTTCCAGATAAACTCACAGCCGGAAACAGACCCCGCCTTAGTATGGGACACATTTAAGGCCACATTAAGGGGTACGTTGATAGGTATCAGGGCTCGTATGAATAAAGAATTAAATTCCGAACTAGACTCTTTAGAGAAAACAATCAAGCAGCTAGAGAGGCAACACTCCCTAGATCTGAATAATAAACCTACCATCGACCGTTTGACTAACCTGAAATATAAATACAACGCCATCCTTAGTAAAAAGGCAGGAGTATGGATTAATACATTCAAGGCCCTAAGGCTATGTGAGGGTAACAAAGCAGGGAAACTCCTTGCTTCCTATCTTAAACACAAAATGAAGCAATTCCATATAACGTCTATTAGGGACCAGTCCAATATCACCAAAACCAAACAGAAGGACAATCTCCATACATTCCAGTCCTTTTACGAGGATCTTTACAAGAATAACAACCAATTCAACATGGAAGAATGTAACAACTATCTAAACTCAATTCAACTCCCACGTTTATCTGACCCTGACAAAGCCTAACATGGGGCGCCACTGACCATAGCAGAAATTTCAACTGCCGTTAAAACATTGAAAAACAATAAAGCTCCGGGGCCTGACGGCTTCACGGCCAATTTTTATAAGACCTTTGAGGAACAACTTAACCCACGTCTCCTTAAATTGTTCGAATCCTTTTCACTATCAAACAGAACCACCCCCACACTGAGCGAAGCAACAATAATAGTGACACCTAAAGATGGGAAGGACCCTTTACTCCCTATGAATTATAGGCTGATATCCCTCATAAATTTAGACTGCTAGATTTACGCGAAGGCTCTAGCAGGCAGACTAAACACCGTTCTACCCTTCTTAATAAATAACTCACAGGTGGGGTTCCTGAAACACCGCTTTTCTAACGATAATACAAGACTCGTATGCCATGTTCTGGAGAAGTCGAAAATCTCGAATGCCCCCGCAGTAGCAATCACCCTGGACGCGGAGAAGGCGTTTGATAGGGTGTCGTGGCCCTTCCTCCGTCAATGCATGCACATATTCAACATGGGTGATATTTTTATTGACATGGTCATGTCATTATATGCCTCTCCTTCGGCTAGAATTGCCATTAACAGTTCGTTATCAGAACCATTCCCTCTAGAACAAGGAACTAGACAGGGTTGACCCTTATCTCCCGCTCTATTTCTTCTGGCATTGGAAGCTCTCCTCCGCGACATACAACAGAATGTAGATATTAGTGGCATCACCTTCGGTGATAAAAGTAATAAAATTGCTGCTTACGCAGACGATATCCTGATAGTCACTGAGAATCCTAAAACCTCTATAGACGCACTGATGAACTCGATAGAATCCTACTCTAGGCAGTCAGGTTACAAACTGAATTGCGATAAATCTGAAGTAAAACCCCTCAACATAATCACTAATAGGGAATCTTTAGGCACATCAGGATTAGTCTGGCAAAACAATCACATCAAATACCTAGGTATAGAATTTGGAAGTTCCATCATAGAGGCCCTACAACACAATGAAAAACTCACTCTAGGAAAAATCAAAACTCACCAAGACAGATGGTCACCCCGCTTCATCACTTGGTGGGGCAGGCTAGAGACCATCAAGATGATGATTACACCGCTAGTAAATTACTTAATTACCATGCTCCCCTTGATGCTGTCCCAAGAATTTCATAATAGATTGGACAAAATGATTAACAATTTTATTTGGAATGGAAAAAAAGCACGTATCAGCCTGCAAAAACTGAGATTAGATAAATCCATTGGTGGAGTCAATCTCACAGATTTTAAAAGATATCAAATAGCCTTTCTAGCGAAACAAGGATCCTATTGGCTGTCCTCCCCAGTGGATTATACACCGGTATGGCTAGACATCGAAAAAGCGCTCCTGGATGGCATTCCTCCCATCTCGATCTTATCAATGAAAGCGAATCAACTACTGTGTTCTAAACCCATATTTACTATCACCAAAATAGCTTTACTAAGAATAGATAAACTGCTAGAATCATCAATAAGAAAATCAAGGTGGGAAGTGATCTGGAAAAACTCCTCAATCACCTACAAAGGTAAACCGCTATTCAACCCGACCTGGATCAAGAAAGGAATTATTTTTCCCCACCAACTCTATGATAATGGCTACCCTCTGCCCTTTACAGAAATTCAATTGAACTTTGGGATAGATAGTTCTGACTTTTATACATTCCTTAACATCAAAACAGCCCTTACAAAAGCGGGATTGACATCCAAACAACCGGCTCTTCCATCACTCCTCTCCTCCCTAAATAAAATCGGTCACCAGGTCTCGAGGCTGTACAAACTGCTGAGCCCGCAATCATCCATGTTAAATACCAAAACAACACAGTTCTGGTCGTCAATCGCCTCCTTCTCCATCTCAGAGCTGGAGTGGTCCACGGCGTGGAGATCTTGCACGAGCCATAAAATAAGCCCTACATTATCTCAAGCCAAATTCTGGCTCATGCATAAAGTCTTCTGGACGCCGACTGGCCTATACGCACACAAACTCAGCCCTGACACCTTTTGCTGGAACTGCAAGAGGGCTGAAGGAGACCTGGACCACCTCATCCTCCAATGCAACTGCATCTCAACGTTTTGGGATAGAGTATTTGACTTCATCCACAAGGTATTTAATATCGCACCTGCCAAAGAACTTCCCTATCTTGTTTTCGGCTTTACAAAAGAAACACAAATCCCAGAAATAGACAGGGCCCTCCTAGACCTCCTCCTCACGATGGCTGTGAAAGTCATTCTAAACAATTGGAAAGACACCAAAAAGGCAAGCTATGCCTGTTGGCCAAACTGGGTGATTAACCTACGAGGGGCTGATAACATCTCTCTACAAAACACACTAGGGCACCCCTCACAAAGGAAACTTTGGAACTCACTGGATATAAACTTCAAAACACATAAACCCCCGTGGTTACCCATAACCTGAACTACTATGCTGCATCGTGGTATCCCACGTAACTCATCAGATCTTATATCTTGTATCTTACCTCTTGCCTCTTATAACTATCCTTTGCTGTCTCTCTACTCAGTTCTTCTTCCTCCTACCAACTTCGATCCTTTATAGTTCCTATTGAATTCTATCCTCTCAGGAGCCCAGCCGAGACAGGCCTCACGGCTGATTACCACATTACCCTCACGACCGTCACCAACGATACGAACACCATCGGGGGACATAATGCCTTTCTCTGTTAATATTTACGCCATATCCTCTTGAATAAGGTATAATGAGATGTATTTGTTATATGTACATTGCTACTTCTGATTTGTATGCTACTAAACCCTGAAATTTCCAATAAAAACTTCTGAAATAAAAAAAAAGAAGCACTATATAATGGCTCTCCAATTGTCGCAATCTTTTTTCCCTATCCCCTCCTCTCTTGAAAATGGGGACCGCGTCAATAACAAAATATTTCAAATCGTTCAAGTTGTTATTATGAACTAATTTAAAACGACGCGCATCAGGATAACTGGCATCGGAGTTGACTATTGCACGTAAATGTTGTAAAATGCGGTTAAACAGCTGTAACTTAGTACTACCAACGTACTGTAGATTACAAGTACATAGACAGCGTGATCAGTTTTACAAGTGTAAAGATTGTTGATCTTGCTAATAGTCTCAGAGAAAGCTGGTGTATACTCTGTGGTGTTAACTCCGAATTTGCATGCTCTGCAAGAGCTGCATTTAAAAAAACCAGATCTATTGGATAGCCAATTAGATTTAATAGTGACTTCAGGGCTAGATTTAACTAGCACATCCCTCATAGAAGGGACTCTTCGAAAAGTTATTGCTGGGTACTCTTCCAACAGGGGTGCTAAAGTAAAATCAGTCATGAGGATTGGCCAGTTAGATGGAACAATCTGTCTCATTTTACGCTCCTGGCAATTATAGGTAGTGATGAGTCTAATTTTGGCTTTATCAGTGCCTCTTGCTTCTGTTTCTTCCAGTATAGTGATAGGAACCGTAGAAACCGCAGGGACATTTGGGGTTTTAGTCATCACCAATTTCAAAGATCTAGTAAGTTTGTTTCTATCATAACCCCTAACTAAAAACCTTTGAAAGAATTCCTCAAGACAAACATTTAAATCCACCTCATTATTGCAAATTCTTTGAAGTCTTAAAAACTCTCCATAAGGAATGTTTTGATAAGGTGTCGGGGATGATTACTCTGGGCATGTAAAATAGAGTTACCTGCCGTAACCTTTCTATGCATTTCAGTCATGATTAAATTATTCAAGATATATATTTCAACATCAAGGAAATTAACTCTGGAATTACTTATAGTGGTTGTAAATTCTAAGTTCAAAACATTGTTATTAAATCTTTTAACAAAGTCCTCTGCCGAACTTTCACAGCCCTGCCAAATAATGAAAACATCGTCTATGAATTGCCACATGTTGACAATTCCAGTTTCTGTTTCAGTCAGACAGCCACGGGGCTGACCGAGGACATGCTTCTCCCACCAGCCCACGTGTAAACACGCGTAGCTAGGGGAGAAGCATGCCCCCATGGCAACACCCCGCAGCTGCTGATATACTTCGTTGTTAAATAAGAAGTAGTTGCTATTCAGACAGAAATCAATCATTTTGACTAGCATCTTGCTACGTTCATAGAATTTGATGTCCTTTTCACCTAGAAAGTGTTCAATCGCTATAAGACCGTCACTGTGATTTATAGATGTACACAGTGATGAGATGTCCATAACCAGGAACCGGTATTCAGGTTTCCATACCACCTCATTCAGTTTGTTCAAAAAATCACTAGTGTCTCTTATGTAAGGGTGGGCGTAGTTCGCGAAGTAGCACTACGCGAAGCTACGCGAAGTGCACTTCGCACTATGCGAACTTCACATAGCACTACGCGAGCTGCGTAGTAGCATGTTCGCACTGTGCAAGATGTGTTTTCAATGATTGCACAGTGTGGACAAGCATCCGGCACTGTGCAATCATTCAAAACGGCATCTTGCACAGTGCGAGCTGTAGTTTTCTGTTGCTCGAGTAGATTATTACTCGAGCTGCAGCTTTCTCAACGTGAACTAGTAGTTTCTTATTGAGAGCGGTCGCGAGCATGCGCAACCACTCACAATGAGAAACCTTACCTCCCCGCGTTGAGAATCTTGCCGGAATGTCATTTTGCTTGCTCGTGGTCGCGAACATGACGTTCGGGACCGCGAACAAGCAAAAAATGAGCGCTGCACTACGCTACGCTGCACTACGCGTGTTCGCACTGTGCTACGTGCAGCTTGCATAGTGCGAAGTTGCGCAAACTTCGCAAACTCCACGAGCGTAGCGTAGTGCTTCGCCCAGGGTTACTCTTATGTAGCTTGGGAGAGCCTCCATAAATCCATGAAGAAAATAATCCACAAATTTAGATATTGTCTCCAATAGCCCATTTTGGGCTGAGATAATATGCCGCCCGGGTATTGGGAAGGTGCCTTGGTGGATCTTGGGCAATAAATAAAGGGTAGGGGTAATAGGATGATCCACCTTCAAGAATTCAAATTCCTTTTTACTGATTAGGCCATCTCTCTTCCATTGAGACAAATTTGTATGGATTAACTGTTTTACTTTTTTACGTTCGTTAAAAGAGGCCTTTCTATAGCAACAAGGATCATTTAGTTGCCTCTCAGCCTCTGCAATGTAGACATCTCGTGGCCAAAGAACAACATTTCCACCTTTGTCGGCTTTATTTACTATGATATTCCCATGTTTACTGATTTTTCTCATGAGATTAGAATATTGCTTGTCTTTGTAGCTTCTACGCCTCTGATTATTAGCCACCGCAAGATTCATTTTCTTCAGTTCCTCAATCACTCGATCACTAAAGATGTCAATAGCGTCCCTCGGCATAACGGGGGACAAACGAGCATCGAGGACAAAAAGGACTATTCGCTGCAATGCCACTAGAAATACCCATAGATTGAAGCACAGATTGGGTATTGCCTACAATCTCCTCCTCCGAAGTTAGAAGAGAATGTGCAGTTTTGAGTGACATAGTGTCAGAAATAGCGAACGTCCTACTGGGCTGAGAATCTTGTAGAATTTTATGTGCCTGATCATTTTTTTTGTTCAAAGTGTGAAATTTCAAGAGTTTGAGCTTCCTAATAAATTTGAAAACATCGATCCTCGATTGCACATATTTAAAACTGTTTTTAGGGCAAAAAGAAAGGCCCAAGGACAAGAGTTAAATTTCCGCTTTGTTGAGATCCAGGTCCGTTATATATATAGTCCAAACAAACTCCTCTCAGATGAAAAGAGCAGAGGCCACATTGGGAAACAGAGGCAACATCTTTATTTCAATTCGTGTGGCGAATGCATTTCTACCTTGTCAGGCCTTCTTCAGCGCCGTGATGTGCCAGATGATTTCTAACGATGTGCATTTAAATGTACCTTGCAGCACTGCGATTGGTGCATAGTCCGCTCCACCCCTCAGCTGATCAACTCACTATGCTTTCACAGGCCCCTGGTGACTTGAAGCCTACGTTTCCCAGGATGCACCTGATGGCTCCCAGGTAAGTGGTGCATGGGGTAGTGCTCAGAGTGGTCCGAGCACTAGGCGGAGGGCAGGATTCCAGGTCCACTGGTGAATGAAACTGTAGATGCCCCCTCAGGTCCCCTTTGACCGCTTCAGTCTTGTATAAAGGTTTCTAATAAGCGGGGGCAGAAATGGCCATGCATCCCGCCCAGGATGAGGTTGGTACCCTGCTATACTGCCGCAATTTCACCCGTGCTGAAGGCGGGCCTGGATCTTTCAATAACTTGAAGGAAACAAAATGCCTAAGCAGGGAGCTAGAATCCTCCAGGCCAACTTGCAAAGCGGGTGCCTCTGTGACACGTTTCTGGTAACCGTGTTAGCAATTCCAAACAAACTCCTCCCAGACGAAAAGAGCAGAGGCCACATATATATATATATATATATATGAAAAAAGCAGTCCCTCTTGTGAAAGAAAGGCAGGAACCTCAGCGGGGTAAGGCAAAACAATTTATTCCCAATTTGATGGCGTATGCATTTCGGCCGGTGTGGCCTCTTCAGCGCCTGCGGTGGTGAAAACGGGAGTCCTACCGCTCTGCAGTTTAAAGTGCACCCCTCCGCACCGGATAGGTGAGAATGACAGCTCCGCCCCTCAGCCTAAGTATCACAGGTGTTAGTGTTAAGGGTCCGAGGCAATCAAAGGACTCCAATGCCCAGGATGCAACAGTGGCTCCTAGGTAAGTAATGCTGGGGGACGGTTTGTGGAATAGCTGTGGGAGTGGAGCTCTGCAAAGCGTTATATATATCTATACTACTATTATAAAGGAAGAACTTTGAACCTTTGAGGCAGGTAAACTCGGGAACCACTGCGCCAATCCACACACCCGATACATCGTTGTAATCATCAGGGTGTGCAGATGGACATAGGCTCTATAAACGTAATAAATATACGTTATTTAAAAAATGTACCCCCCAAAAAAAAGTAGTCCCTTGGAAGAAGCGCCGGCCGCGACGTGCGTGCCCTACGTGAGGAGCGCGGGGAGGAGCGGCGTCCAGGAGCGCGAGGAGGAACGGCTGACATGGCGCGGGGAGGAGCGGTGAGGAGCGGCGGACAGGCTGTGAGGAGCGGCGGACAGGCTGTGAGGAGCGGCGGACAGGGGGTGAAGAGCCAAGGACAGGCGGGGAGGAGCGGTGAGCGGCGGATGATGTAGGTTAGTTATTTATTTATTTAGGAGCAGTGAGCAGCGGAAAAATGAAGCAAAAATGAAAATGGGGAGCAAGAGGAAGCAAACGGAGCATTACAAAAGTGAGCTAAACGGTGCATTACAGGAGGAAAAAGTTGCGTGTGCAGGTTACAAAAGCGTACATCGTGAGTAAGAGGAAGCAAACGGAGCATTACAAAAGTGAGCCAAACCGTGCATTACAGGAGGAAAAAGTTACGTGTGCAGGTTACAAAAGCGTACAAAGTAAACATAGAGGTATAGGAGGAAAAAGTGACGTGTGCAGGTAGCAAGAGGAAGCAAACGGAGCATTTAAAAAGTGAGCCAAACGGTGCATTACAGGAGGAAAAAGTTACGTGTGCAGGTTACAAAAGCGTACAAAGTAAACATAGAGGTATAATACTGCAATATATGGAGGTAGGCTCCGGGGGACCCACGGACAACGGCGGGGCGGGCGGGGGCCCTGAAGCCTAATTGCTCCCAAACAACGTCGGGACGGGCTGCTAGTATATATATATATATATATATATATATATATATATATATATATTCAATGAAAAAACCATAGGTTAAAGACCATATATAGTTAGGAATTTGCATTTACAAAACCTTGAAAATTCACTGAAAAAACCATAGGGTATAGACCATATATAGTTAGGGATTAGCATTTACAAAACCTTATTTTATTCGCACAAAACCATTGAAATTCCATATATAGTTAGTTGCACTAACTATATATCGCGCACCCGCAATCCACTGCTGATGATGTCACATATTACATCATTCATGACATGGTCAGTGACATCACTGATGACATCACTGATGACATCTCAAATGCCATCACTGATGACATCACTGATGACATCTCAAATGACATCACTGATGACATCACTGATGACATCTCATTTGACATTACTGATCACATCACTGATGATATCATTCATGTGATAATACAATGAACCTCTTCAGACTCTATTATAACCTTAGAAACAATCAGTGTAAACAGACACTCACAGACTGTCACTCATCCATGGAGTTACTCACACACCTAGTCAGTGATGCAAAGAATTAATCACACCTCCATTTCCTCAATTATACAGTTATACACACCTTACTTATTCAAACATATACTAACAAATATTTACTCTCTTATACAATCCCTGATACAAGTTCACAATGATCCATACAGCCACTCACACATTCACTGGCTCTTATGCACAGTTATTTATATATGTCAACTCTTACATGTACTGTGTTTTACATATGTACTTACTTTAACATGTAGCACTGAGATATCCATTCACTCGCCAATACACTCATGCACACAGTCAACCGCTCATACAGCTGTTTCCACATGCACTTTTGAACCCATACATCTAGTGAATCAACTGCTCACACATCAATGCACAGAGTCATACACCTCCCAGCCACCCACACACACACTCAATCTCCCATACAAATACTTGGGCAACCAATCAATAACCCATATAGTTACTCATATAGCTACTGATCAACACATGCAGCAGTTTACAGAACAACAGACATAATGATGCACAAATTAAGACAGTTTAGTCACTAACCCATGCACTCAGTGAGACACATTTAATCACTCACTCATACAGTCAGTCATACACCTACTAAATCCTTCATCCAGACACTTATACATCCACTCATTCTTCAATATGTAAGACATATTTTAACTTTACAGAAACATACAGTCACTGGATGTTGTCATCAGTGATGTCATCAGTGATGTCATTTGAGATGTCATCAGTGATGTCATCAGTGATGTCACTGACCATGTCATGAATGATGTAATATGTGACATCATCAGCAGTGGATTGCGGGTGCGCGATATATAGTTAGTGCAACTAACTATATATGGAATTTCAATGGTTTTGTGCGAATAAAATAAGGTTTTGTAAATGCTAATCCCTAACTATATATGGTCTATAACCTATGGTTTTTTCAGTGAATATATATATATATATATATCTATATATATATCTATATATATATATATATCTCTATATATATATATATATATATATATATAGATATATATATATATATATATATATATCTATATATATATATATATATATATATATATATATATATATATATATATATATATATATATATATATATATATATATATATATAGATAGATATATATATATATATATATATATATATTCACAGAAAAAACCATAGGTTATAGTGGATATATAGTTAGGAATTTGCATTTACAAAACCTTGAAAATTCAATGAAAAAACCATTGGTTTTAGGCCATATATAGTTAGGGATTTGCATTTACAAAACCTTATTTTACTCGCATAAAACCATTGAAATTCCATATATAGTTATAAGCGCTAACTATATATCGCGCACCCGCAATCCACTGCTGATGATGTCACATATTACATCATTCATGACATGGTTAGTGACATCACTGATGACATCACTGATGACATCTCAAATGACATCACTGATGACATCACTGATGACAACATCCAGTGACTGTATGTTTCTGTAAAGTTAAAATATGTCTTACATATTGAAGAATGAGTGGATGTATAAGTGTCTGGATGAAGGATTTAGTAGGTGCATGACTGACTGTATGAGTGAGTGATTAAATGTGTCTCACTGAGTGCATGGGTTAGTGACTAAACTGTCTTAATTTGTGCATCATTATGTCTGTTGTTCTGTAAACTGTTGCATGTGTTGATAAGTAGCTATATGAGTAACTATATGGGTTATTGATTGGTTGCCCAAGTATTTGTATGGGATATTGAGTGTGTGTGTGGGTGGCTGGGAGGTGTGTGACTCTGTGCATAGATCTGTAAGCAGTTGATTCACTAGATGTATGGTTTCAAAAGTGCATGTGGAAACAGCTGTATGGGCGGTTGACTGTGTGCATGAGTGTATTGGTGAGTGAATGGATATCTCAGTGCTACATGTCAAAGTAAGTACATATGTAAAACACAGTACATGTGAGAGTTGACATATATAAATAACTGTGCATAAGAGCCAGTGAATGTGTGAGTGGCTGTATGGATCATTGTGAACTTGTATCAGGGATTGTATAAGAGAGTAAATATGTGTTAGTATATGTTTGAATAAGTAAAGTTTGTATAACTGTATATTTGAGGAAATGGAGGTGTGATTGATTCTTTGCATGACTGACTAGGTGTGTGAGTAACTCCATGGATGAGTGACAGTCTGTGAGTGTCTGTTTACACTGATTGTATCTAAGGTTATATTAGAGTCTGAAAAGGTTCATCGTATTATCACATGAATGATATCATCAGTGATGTTATCAGTCATGACAAATGAGATGTTTTCAGTGATGTCATCAGTGATGCCATTTGAGATGTCATCAGTGATGTCATCAGTGATGTCACTAACCATGTCATGAATGATGTAATATGTGACATCATCAGCAGTGGATTGCGGGTGCGCAATATATAGTTAGCGCTTATAACTATATATGGAATTTCAATGGTTTTATGCGAGTAAAATAAGGTTTTGTAAATGCAAATCCCTAACTATATATGGCCTAAAACCAATGGTTTTTTCATTGAATTTTCAAGGTTTTGTAAATGCAAATTCCTAACTATATATCCACTATAACCTATGGTTTTTTCTGTGAATTTCATTGGTTTTTTAATAGCAAATATGAAAAGCTTTAAAATGTCAAGTACGTGATAGATAAAAACATTTTTGTATTTATGCACGCTGATGTGCTTTGAACGCTGCACCCCCCCCCTCCCCTCTTTTGTCTTAGTAGTACTCTCTCTTTGCAGATACTGAAGGGTAGTTAACGCAGGCCTTTACCCCCGTTGTAATCCGTCGTGCCTGCTTGTCTCTCCATTTGATTGATTGTTGTCCAAGCATTTAATGTTTTAGAATTGGTTCTCTTTGGATCATTCTCTATTTACAAACAAGCACAAAGTCGCAATACTCTGTTTAGTCTTTGCAGATAGTGAAAAATCGTGTAAAAAAATAAAAGTAATCGAGCAAAATCAGTAGGCCACTAATTGGATCTCTTTTTGACCTCGCTAAAATAGAAATATTAGGAACAACCCTTCATGAGAAATACGAAAATAGTGAGATGAACTGAGCTCCACACCATGAGGGCTGCAAGACAGCTCGGCTCCGTCACCCATCCCGCCCAAAATAACGACAAACCCTATGCAAATATTAAAAATATAGACAACACACCAGCAAAGAAACAGGGTAAAACATTTTATTAAAAAACTATTTACATAACGTTGGTTTATAAGATGATGTCAGTAGTGGACCGATGTGTGAATAGGTCGAAAGCAGCACAAGGCTCCAAGATCCGGATGGCAAGCTCCTGGATGTTGGGTGCCATAGTTCAAAGTTCTGACTTTGAGCCTTTTTCAATGCCTGTGCTTTGTTGAATCAAAATGGCGGCTTGACACAAAGCTGACTCAAGCGTTGCTACTGATGCTATGCAGACCAAAACTGGTTTTCAGTTTGTACATTTTTCTAGATTTTTCAATCCAAGTTTGGTTGACTTTGTAGAACGATGGCTTCAAATTTACAACATACGGTGTGGTGGCGCTGACTGGGAGGGGGCGCTTCGCTCCTGCCCCCTCCCCAAGTAAGATTTTCATACGTGAAAGTACGTTAATGGTTTTGGTCCCTGAGTTGCTTCGATGTCACTGCCATTCTTAAATGGCATAAGTTCTGGATGTTGGGTGCCATAGCTAAGAGTTCTGAGCAGCGCTTGTAACACTGTCTGAAGCTTATTTCCACCTACTGCAACTTCACTATTCTCAAAGTAAGTGAGTGTCGTTTGTGGACCTGACTGCATTAGAAAACAATGTGATATGTTACCTTCCTAAACAGCTTGACGGAGGCCCCTGAGGGGCGGTGTGATGGCCATGGACTCGGAGAAGACGCTTGGCTCCGACACCCTCCCCAAGTCTTATAGCACTGGTGTAGCCTGAGATCGCCCCCGACATAGGCGGCCGGCTCCCGGGGTCCGGCGGAACTTTTTGCCTTTTGATGACTCTTCAATTCTGAACCTTGTCCCATCCAGCTGAGTTGCGCCCACTCTTGCGGCTACAGCGTCTTGCCCACCATCCAGCTGAATTGCGCCCACTCTTGCGGTGCAGCGATAGGCGGCTGCCACAGGACTCTCAAAATGGCGGCCGGCTCTTCGGTTTTGGGCCTGGTCCACTAAAATGGCCCTGGGACACCTTTGAACTCGGACGCTTCCCTGATAGGGCTTGGGTCCCATTCTCGAAAAGCGTCCCCTCAGCCGTGAAGATTCTACAAAAGTCTTGGGGGCCCCCGACTCCCGCAGGTTTCTGGTGGGGAGCGGCTGCCATGTCTGCTCGTGGAATGGCCACGACGGAGCTACGAGATGGTAGTGGTCTCATGCTGACGCCAGCTTTAGTCTGAAACATCCAGAAACACTGTAGACTACCAATTCGATCAGTTCCGGTAGCGCCCCAACATGACCCGGAAGAGAAGAACTTGCCCTCCCCTCTTTGACTGATGGTTCTTGTTGCCTGTCCCCTCTGTTGTCATTTAACAGAACTTTTTGGACTGCTGAAAGGAGTTGTGTTCCGAACGCTGGTTGGTGGAGACATTTTGACTATATTCTTGACCTACGTTGTCGCGTAATGCGTTATATGACACGCCGCGTTACCGCACCCGGAAGTGATCCGAGGCGCGGCGCGCAGCGCGTAACGTAAGCATAACAGGTCATGTGACTTGTTAATAAAACTTTTCATTGGTTCATTTTACTTTTGTTAATTTAATGATGAAAAGCTTGGTCATATGACCTAAAAATTACGCTTTTTATTGTTTTCGAACAATATTTTTTTTTCAAACATATGTTATAATATTCCAGGCTAATGTACTTTCCCGGAAAATTTACAACTGTCTTGTAAGTAAAATATATTCCTTTTTCGAGAAAAAGGGCGTTTCTTCCTTCCATGACGGAGCCGTTGAGTAAAAGAGATTCGGCCTGCTGTCTTAGTCGCCGATACGCCTGATTATCAGATTCTTATAGATCACTTTATATTGCAGACATGAAAAACACAACTGCCCTTAAGCATTTATCTTTACTGCGTTCCTACATATTATACCTTTTATCCGTCATGTAATTGGACTGCTTTATTTCACTTGCCTTTACTGATTCGAAAACAGTGACTAAAAGTAAAAACTTTACCAATGTAAATACTACTACCGTGTTTTGTTTTAAAAACCTTTATTGTGAAAATGTCAGTATACAAATACGGGCCTATAACCACGTGGGCCGGCCACGGAGCAAACTGAAATCGTATATGAAGAGGAGACATTTACACTGTAGAAGAACGTAACGAGCGGGCCATTAGGTTGCAAGAACAAAGGTGTCTAACAGTTGCGGAATCGGTGGACGTACATTTTGTAATTAAAATACGACAGGGCCACTTACAATAACATTTTCTAGATATACATTTGCGGGCAAGGAGTTACGAGTCCCATTTATACCGGCGCCATTTTGGGCGAGGCCGGGCAGGTCCAAGATATAGTCAAAATGTCTCCACCAACCATCGGCCAGACCAGATCCCCTTTCGGCCCTTTATGCTACAAGATGGTGTCTTCCATTCAGAAAATATTGTTGGCAGCATTTTGAAAGGAAACAGAAACAGCCGTTCTCCTAGTGAGTTTCACATTGTTACATTTAGGAAGAATGTTGAAGAGTAGTATGTGGAAAATCTGAAGCCATTTTTCTACAAACTCTCAATCAGACTTGGATGGAAAAAAAAAACCTGAAGAATGTACAAACTGAAAACCAATTTTTGTCTGTATAGAATCAACAGTAACGCTTGAGTCAGCTTTGTGTCAAGCCGCCATTTTCATTCAATCAATAGCGTCCCCCTGCACACATTCAGGGACCTGGTCGTGTCTTCAGATGAAACGGATTGTAGGAAAAGAAGCAGAAAGGAAAAGGAAAAAAGTTCCGCCGGACCTCGGGAGCCGGCCGCCTATGTCATGTGCCACCTTTGGCCACACCAGGGCAATAGTGAAGCTGCAGCAGGTGCAAATAAGCTTCAGACAGTCTTACAAGCACTGCTCAGAACTCTCAACTGAGGCACTCAACATCCAGGACTTGCCATTCGGATCTTGGCGCCTTGTGCTGGTTCCGACCTATTCACACATCGGTCCACTACTGACATCACCTCATAAGCCAACGGGGCACCCCACGCCGACTTTCGGCGCAGCATTGTAGGATGGCCACACCAGTGCGGCAACTTGCTGGACACAACATCGGGGCCATCCAGATCTCGGCGCGTTCGACTCACTGTACCGCAAGAGTGACCGCAACTCAGCTGGACACGCCATCTTTCGGCGCAGCATTGTAGGATGGCCACACCAGTGCGGCAATTTGCTGGACACCACCTCGGTGCCATCCGGATCTCGGCGCGTTCGAGTCACTGTACCGCAACAGTGACCGCAACTCAGCTGGACACGCCGTCTTTCGGCGCAGCATTGTAGGATGGCCACACCAGTGCGGAAATTTGCTGGACACCACCTCGGTGCCATCCGGATCTCGGCGCGTTCGAGTCACTGTACCGCAAGAGCGGGAGAAACTCAGCTGGACACGCCGTCTTTCGGCGCAGCATTGTAGGATGGCCACACCAGTGCGGCAATTTGCTGGACACCACCTCGGTGCCATCCGAATCTCGGCGCGTTGTGCTGCCTTCGGCCTATTCGCACATCGGTCCGCTACTGACGCCGCCTCACGTGCCAACGGATTTTCTACGCTTTTTGTAGCCCTATGCCGCATAACAGGTCATGTGACTTGTTTATAAAACTTTTCATTGGTTCATTTTACTTTTGGTTTCCTAAAGATGGAAGGCTTGGTCATATGACCTAAAAATAACACTTTTCATTGGTTTAGAACATTTTTTTTTCCCAAACGATGAAAGCCCCACCTTGTTTCTGGATCATTCAGACTGAAGCTGGCGTCAGCATGAGAGCACCACCATCTCGTGGCTCCGTCGTGGTCATTCCGCGAGCAATCATGGCAGCCGCTCCCCACCGGAAGCCTGCGGGAGTCGGGGGCCCCCAAGACTTTTGTAGAATCTTCACGGCTGAGGGGACGCTTTTCGAGAATGGAGCCCAAGCCCTAGCAGGCAAGCGTCCGAGTTCCAAGGTGTCCCAGGGCCATTTCAGTGGACCAGGCCCAAAACCGAGGAGCCGTCCGCCATTTTAAGAGCCATGTGGCAGCCGTCTATCGCTGCACTGCAAGAGTGGGAGCAACTCAACAACATGGTGAGCGAGACGCTGTAGCCGCAAGAGCGGGCGCAACTCAGCTAGATGGCCGCCACCTGGGGAGGCCCGTTCACGCCGCCTCCCCCACGCCCCCCCCCCCTCCCGGGGCGCCGCACGCCAATTTTCGGAGCAGCATTGTAGGATCCCAAAACCAGTGCGGCACCCAGGCGACATCACCTGGGTGCCGTCCAGAACTCTGCACGTTGTGCTGCCTTGGGACTATTCGCACAAAAGACAGCTTCTAACCATTGTTGCTTTTTGAGTTGAAAAATGTTTAAATGTTTTTAGTTTTTGTTCCGTTCATTATAGTTAAAAGTTAATAAAGTTTTATAATCTTACTTTGTTGGAGTGTTATCTATTTTTTAAAAAACGGGTGAATAGGGCCTTGAATCGGGTTATTGTCATGTGTGGGCTTTGGAAGTGTGCTGCTGCAGGATCGGACATTTCAAACTCAAATGCACGTTCTTTTTCTTACCTTTCCGAAGCATGGAGCGCAATAGCAGGCAGAGAAAGGGTGATGCACGTGTTGAACACTACCTGACCTGGCAAGTTGCTGGCAGTGCCCCCCCGCCCGCTCCTGAAAGAGGGCACACACACACCGCCGCCCCGAGTACTTCACAAATCTTTAAAAGACCATGCGCTTGTTCATGAGGCTTAAATGGTTTATCACCTCTTCTAGAACTCCTGCATCGACCCTCTGACGTTTCCTGGAAAAATTACCATGTAACACAATACCAAGCCCTGTCAGCTGAAACCCCCAAGGAATCGTGGGGCATATTATCAAGAGGGTTTATCTCCGCTTTTTTGGCTTTAAAAGCCATGAAAGCGGAGATAAAATTATCTCCCTATTACCAAGCTGTCGCTAACACCAGTTAGTGACAGCTAAAAGGAGATAGCGACCATCTTGGGCCCCGCTTTGCATGTCAGTGATACTTATCACTAATGACATGCAAAGTGGCGTACCAAGATGTTAGCGACTGGAAACAGTCCCTAACATCGCTATCTCCTATTACCAACTTTTGGAGATATTCGCGCTAAGCGCGAATATCTCCAAAATGTAACACCTGCCCTGAGCAGTTCTTAGCCATGTTATCCAATGGGAGGTGGATAACATGGCTAAGAGCATTTGCTCGATAATACATGAATATCGCTGACTTTTCTGCGATAATAGCAAGGTTTATCTGCGATAAAAATCGCCGATGTGCGGCGATAATTTTTGTCTCTAAACAAGTTAGAGACAAAAGTTATCGCTAGTTGTTCGTGATATGCCCCCGGATTTTTGCTTGCAGAAATCGGGAGGCGGGAGACTAGCACTGAAATCAGTAGTCACACGCCTGAATCGGGAGGGTTGGCATGTCTGAATTCTCTACAGCTGGGGCCATAAACTACATCCGCAGGGGTAGGTGATAGCCTGGGACCAGCCTGGCATCTAAAATGGCTGCCGTGCACGACAAAATTGTGGCATTGGAAAAAAGGCAAGATGGCGCAGCCACTGGAAGAGATGTATCAACATATATCAGCCTCCTCAGCCACCCTCAGGAAACATAGGGGATTAGGATACGTCTCCCGCACCCCCTTATACCTAGTAATTTAATTAACGAAGCACAAAATGGCGAATTCCCGTTTCGCTACCAGTTTGCGGCCCAGTTCGCGGCCCGTGAAGCGCTTCTACCGTGAAAAATCATTTTTTTTTTTTTTTCCCCACGGGACCCTTTAATAACCCCAACAACATTCCTAGGGGGTCAAGAGGTTGATACCTTGCCCCCTTTCATTAAATTCCCCCTTCGTTTTTCACCTCTTCTTCTCTCTCGATCCTACCGAGAGACAAGATGGCGGCCGCTCCGGACTGTCACGCAGGAAAAAAAAAAAAAGCTCACGCACAGCCGCTGGAAGAGATGTATCAACATATATCAGCCTCCTCAGCCACCCTCAGGAAACATAGGGGATTAGGATACGTCTCCCGCACCCCCTTATACCTAGTAATTTAATTAACGAAGCACAAAATGGCGAATTCCCGTTTCGCTACCAGTTTGCGGCCCAGTTCGCGGCCCGTGAAGCGCTTCTACCGTGAAAAATCATTTTTTTTTTCTTTTCCCCACGGGACCCTTTAATAACCCCAACAACATTCCTAGGGGGTCAAGAGGGGGATACCTTGCCCCCTTTCATTAAATTCCCCCTTCGTTTTTCACCTCTTCTTCTCTCTCGATCCTACCGAGAGACAAGATGGCGGCCGCTCCGGACTGTTTAGAATGTTGACAGACACCGGAGAGCCAATCAGCTTTCTGCGCGCAAAGTTCCGAAACGCGAAAAGTAAGTGGACCGGATCGCTGCCCGGAGCGCTGTTACAGATATATATCTTGATTTAAACGTTAATTTCTCAAAATCCACTGAAGCACATATATTGAGACCTAGCAAAGGCACATCGGGCTAACAGTCCCTACAATTTTGCCAAGTTTCGTGCAAATCCATTCAGCCGTTCGAGCTAAAAGTGAGTCCAACCGCCCTATGGAAATTAACATGGGAAAAACGCGTTTTGGGACCCCCCTTTTTTCTCGGCCCCCCCTTGACGAAACCCCCCCAAATTTTCAGGGGCTGCTCAGAAACAAAATGTGCCATTTTCCTGAAAATTTCAGCCGATTCCGTCCACAAACGCCAAAGTTATTAGACATAGAATTTTCAGAAATGCCATAGGGAATTAATCCTAACTATATATACCTACTGGCGATAGCCAGTAGGTAATATATATGTAAAACTCACACTTCAGAGCTGCTGCTGTGCATAGGATTTTAAATCCTACGCATATATATATATATATATATATATATATATATATATATATATATATATATATATATATATATATATATATATATATATATATATACATATATATAGGATACTCATCCGTAAAGCAGTATCCTCTTCATTCATAGCTAGCAATTCTGGGTAAGAACTAAGGGCGGGCGGAGTGGCTCTATGCAAAGTTCCTCGGAGTTGGAAAACAACTCAGTGGAAATTCGCTCTGCTCCGCACCCTTCCCCTCCCAAAGTAATATTAAAGTAATAAAAAAGGCACTTACCTACCTTGGCTGCTTCCTCCTGGCCATGGCCGCTCTCCTCCTCGCCGTCGTACGCAACGGAACAAGGAGTAGGCAAAACTATGCTGGCAGAGCGTAGTTACCCAGACGGGCTTAGTAAGAACAGGAAAAAAGGCACAGTCCAGTATGTGATCTACATCAAATATTTGTATTTTCTCTTTACAGACAGGTGCATTGTGCATAACTACAAACGCCTACACGCAGCCTTTTAACCAGGAAAAAAAAAATATATATATATATATATATATATATATATATATATATATATATATATATATATATATATATATATATATATATATATATATATATACTACTATTATAAAGAGAGAACTGTGTCCTTTGAGCAAGGTAAACTCGAAAACTACACCACCAATCCAAACACCCAATACATCTTTGAAAACGTCAGGGCAAGCAGATGGACATAGGCTATATAAAAAATATATATATATATGTTGTTTAAAAAATGTAGGATTAAAAAAAAAGTAGTCCCTTGGAAGTAGCGCCGGCTGTGATGTGCGTGGTGACATCAGGAGCGCCGGGAGGAGCGGCGTACATGAGCGCGGGGAGGAGCGGCGGACATGAGCGCGGGGAGGAGCGGTGAGGAGCGGCAGACAGGCGGGGAGGAGCAGTGAGGAGCGGCGGACAGGCGGGGAGGAGCGGCGAGGAGCGGCGAGGAGCGGCGAGGAGCGGCGGAGCTGTGAACTCAGGAGCACGGGGAGGAGCGGCGGCTAAGGTAGGTGAAGCAGCCGCGGGTGCACTCCGGGGGACCCACGGACAACGTTGGGGCGGGCGGGGGCCCTGAAGCCTGATTGCTCCCAAGCCTTTTGCTCCCAGACAACGTCGGGACGGGCTGCTAGTATATATATATATATATATATATATATATATATATATATATATATATATATATCAAACACCAATCCCGCCTTTACTTGAAAAACGGGTCCGACACATGCTTGGAATTTCTTCAGGAAATTTAATTTGCCACCATCCAGAGGAAAGAAAGACACCTGGCAGACGCGTTTCGGCGTGTGCCTTAATCATTGCCAGCTTCGTGTTCAGTCTTTGAGGTTTGCACGGGGCTTTGAAATGCTGCTAGTTGTGTTCCCATTGGAGGTTGAAATGTCCAATCAGAGGCGCGATGTTGGGCCTCTGTGTGCAGCTCACGCTTAGAATGCCGGTAGTTGTGGTCCCCAATTGCGTTTGCAGTCTGGAAAAGTTCACTCATACAGGGCATGTAGGTGGTTTCACGTTGCGAACTTCAGTACAGTGACCCGTTCGTGCATTAAGTAATGCCCTGACTACATCAGCTTGTGAGTCCGCCCACTCCTTGTTGAATGAGCTTCTGGCAGCAATCGTCTCCCGAAGTTGTTCCAATCAGCAGTAATCTGCTGCTCTCTCCCCGATACCAAACACTGTCTTGGGCGGGGGGGCGCCGCTGTGTGCATTCAGCACGGTACACCAGAAGAGTTTGTCGGTTTTCAGCGGAGCACCAGACCGAGAGGCGCATCGGATAGGCAGCACCGACTGCCACCTTAACATCAAACACCAATCCCGCCTTTACTTGAAAAACGGGTCCGACACATGCTTGGAATTTCTTCAGGAAATTTAATTTGCCACCATCCAGAGGAAAGAAAGACACCTGGCAGACGCGTTTCGGCGTGTGCCTTAATCATTGCCAGCTTCGTGTTCAGTCTTTGAGGTTTGCACGGGGCTTTGAAATGCTGCTAGTTGTGTTCCCATTGGAGATTGAAATGTCCAATCAGAGGCGCGATGTTGGGCCTCTGTGTGCAGCTCACGCTTAGAATGCTGGTAGTTGTGGTCCCCAATTGCGTTTGCAGTCTGGAAAAGTTCACTCATACAGGGCATGTAGGTGGTTTCACGTTGCGAACTTCAGTACAGTGACCCGTTCGTGCATTAAGTAATGCCCTGACTACATCAGCTTGTGAGTCCGCCCACTCCTTGTTGAATGAGCTTCTGGCAGCAATCGTCTCCCGAAGTTGTTCCAATCAGCAGTAATCTGCTGCTCTCTCCCCGATACCAAACACTGTCTTGGGCGGGGGGGCGCCGCTGTGTGCATTCAGCACGGTACACCAGAAGAGTTTGTCGGTTTTCAGCGGAGCACCAGACCGAGAGGCGCATCGGATAGGCAGCACCGACTGCCACCTTAACATCAAACACCAATCCCGCCTTTACTTGAAAAACGGGTCCGACACATGCTTGGAATTTCTTCAGGAAATTTAATTTGCCACCATCCAGAGGAAAGAAAGACACCTGGCAGACGCGTTTCGGCGTGTGCCTTAATCATTGCCAGCTTCGTGTTCAGTCTTTGAGGTTTGCACGGGGCTTTGAAATGCTGCTAGTTGTGTTCCCATTGGAGATTGAAATGTCCAATCAGAGGCGCGATGTTGGGCCTCTGTGTGCAGCTCACGCTTAGAATGCTGGTAGTTGTGGTCCCCAATTGCGTTTGCAGTCTGGAAAAGTTCACTCATACAGGGCATGTAGGTGGTTTCACGTTGCGAACTTCAGTACAGTGACCCGTTCGTGCATTAAGTAATGCCCTGACTACATCAGCTTGTGAGTCCGCCCACTCCTTGTTGAATGAGCTTCTGGCAGCAATCGTCTCCCGAAGTTGTTCCAATCAGCAGTAATCTGCTGCTCTCTCCCCGATACCAAACACTGTCTTGGGCGGGGGGGCGCCGCTGTGTGCATTCAGCACGGTACACCAGAAGAGTTTGTCGGTTTTCAGCGGAGCACCAGACCGAGAGGCGCATCGGATAGGCAGCACCGACTGCCACCTTAACATCAAACACCAATCCCGCCTTTACTTGAAAAACGGGTCCGACACATGCTTGGAATTTCTTCAGGAAATTTAATTTGCCACCATCCAGAGGAAAGAAAGACACCTGGCAGACGCGTTTCGGCGTGTGCCTTAATCATTGCCAGCTTCGTGTTCAGTCTTTGAGGTTTGCACGGGGCTTTGAAATGCTGCTAGTTGTGTTCCCATTGGAGATTGAAATGTCCAATCAGAGGCGCGATGTTGGGCCTCTGTGTGCAGCTCACGCTTAGAATGCTGGTAGTTGTGGTCCCCAATTGCGTTTGCAGTCTGGAAAAGTTCACTCATACAGGGCATGTAGGTGGTTTCACGTTGCGAACTTCAGTACAGTGACCCGTTCGTGCATTAAGTAATGCCCTGACTACATCAGCTTGTGAGTCCGCCCACTCCTTGTTGAATGAGCTTCTGGCAGCAATCGTCTCCCGAAGTTGTTCCAATCAGCAGTAATCTGCTGCTCTCTCCCCGATACCAAACACTGTCTTGGGCGGGGGGGCGCCGCTGTGTGCATTCAGCACGGTACACCAGAAGAGTTTGTCGGTTTTCAGCGGAGCACCAGACCGAGAGGCGCATCGGATAGGCAGCACCGACTGCCACCTTAACATCAAACACCAATCCCGCCTTTACTTGAAAAACGGGTCCGACACATGCTTGGAATTTCTTCAGGAAATTTAATTTGCCACCATCCAGAGGAAAGAAAGACACCTGGCAGACGCGTTTCGGCGTGTGCCTTAATCATTGCCAGCTTCGTGTTCAGTCTTTGAGGTTTGCACGGGGCTTTGAAATGCTGCTAGTTGTGTTCCCATTGGAGATTGAAATGTCCAATCAGAGGCGCGATGTTGGGCCTCTGTGTGCAGCTCACGCTTAGAATGCTGGTAGTTGTGGTCCCCAATTGCGTTTGCAGTCTGGAAAAGTTCACTCATACAGGGCATGTAGGTGGTTTCACGTTGCGAACTTCAGTACAGTGACCCGTTCGTGCATTAAGTAATGCCCTGACTACATCAGCTTGTGAGTCCGCCCACTCCTTGTTGAATGAGCTTCTGGCAGCAATCGTCTCCCGAAGTTGTTCCAATCAGCAGTAATCTGCTGCTCTCTCCCCGATACCAAACACTGTCTTGGGCGGGGGGGCGCCGCTGTGTGCATTCAGCACGGTACACCAGAAGAGTTTGTCGGTTTTCAGCGGAGCACCAGACCGAGAGGCGCATCGGATAGGCAGCACCGACTGCCACCTTAACCTCAAACACCAATCCCGCCTTTACTTGAAAAACGGGTCCGACACATGCTTGGAATTTCTTCAGGAAATTTAATTTGCCACCATCCAGAGGAAAGAAAGACACCTGGCAGACGCGTTTCGACGTGTGCCTTAATCATTGCCAGCTTCGTGTTCAGTCTTTGAGGTTTGCACGGGGCTTTGAAATGCTGCTAGTTGTGTTCCCATTGGAGATTGAAATGTCCAATCAGAGGCGCGATGTTGGGCCTCTGTGTGCAGCTCACGCTTAGAATGCTGGTAGTTGTGGTCCCCAATTGCGTTTGCAGTCTGGAAAAGTTCACTCATACAGGGCATGTAGGTGGTTTCACGTTGCGAACTTCAGTACAGTGACCCGTTCGTGCATTAAGTAATGCCCTGACTACATCAGCTTGTGAGTCCGCCCACTCCTTGTTGAATGAGCTTCTGGCAGCAATCGTCTCCCGAAGTTGTTCCAATCAGCAGTAATCTGCTGCTCTCTCCCCGATACCAAACACTGTCTTGGGCGGGGGGGCGCCGCTGTGTGCATTCAGCACGGTACACCAGAAGAGTTTGTCGGTTTTCAGCGGAGCACCAGACCGAGAGGCGCATCGGATAGGCAGCACCGACTGCCACCTTAACATCAAACACCAATCCCGCCTTTACTTGAAAAACGGGTCCGACACATGCTTGGAATTTCTTCAGGAAATTTAATTTGCCACCATCCAGAGGAAAGAAAGACACCTGGCAGACGCGTTTCGGCGTGTGCCTTAATCATTGCCAGCTTCGTGTTCAGTCTTTGAGGTTTGCACGGGGCTTTGAAATGCTGCTAGTTGTGTTCCCATTGGAGATTGAAATGTCCAATCAGAGGCGCGATGTTGGGCCTCTGTGTGCAGCTCACGCTTAGAATGCTGGTAGTTGTGGTCCCCAATTGCGTTTGCAGTCTGGAAAAGTTCACTCATACAGGGCATGTAGGTGGTTTCACGTTGCGAACTTCAGTACAGTGACCCGTTCGTGCATTAAGTAATGCCCTGACTACATCAGCTTGTGAGTCCGCCCACTCCTTGTTGAATGAGCTTCTGGCAGCAATCGTCTCCCGAAGTTGTTCCAATCAGCAGTAATCTGCTGCTCTCTCCCCGATACCAAACCCTGTCTTGGGCGGGGGTCGCCGCTGTGTGCATTCAGCACGGTACACCAGAAGAGTTTGTCGGTTTTCAGCGGAGCACCAGACCGAGAGGCGCATCGGATAGGCAGCACCGACTGCCACCTTAACATCAAACACCAATCCCGCCTTTACTTGAAAAACGGGTCCGACACATGCTTGGAATTTCTTCAGGAAATTTAATTTGCCACCATCCAGAGGAAAGAAAGACACCTGGCAGACGCGTTTCGGCGTGTGCCTTAATCATTGCCAGCTTCGTGTTCAGTCTTTGAGGTTTGCACGGGGCTTTGAAATGCTGCTAGTTGTGTTCCCATTGGAGATTGAAATGTCCAATCAGAGGCGCGATGTTGGGCCTCTGTGTGCAGCTCACGCTTAAAATGCTGGTAGTTGTGGTCCCCAATTGCGTTTGCAGTCTGGAAAAGTTCACTCATACAGGGCATGTAGGTGGTTTCACGTTGCGAACTTCAGTACAGTGACCCGTTCGTGCATTAAGTAATGCCCTGACTACATCAGCTTGTGAGTCCGCCCACTCCTTGTTGAATGAGCTTCTGGCAGCAATCGTCTCCCGAAGTTGTTCCAATCAGCAGTAATCTGCTGCTCTCTCCCCGATACCAAACACTGTCTTGGGCGGGGGGGCGCCGCTGTGTGCATTCAGCACGGTACACCAGAAGAGTTTGTCGGTTTTCAGCGGAGCACCAGACCGAGAGGCGCATCGGATAGGCAGCACCGACTGCCACCTTAACATCAAACACCAATCCCGCCTTTACTTGAAAAACGGGTCCGACACATGCTTGGAATTTCTTCAGGAAATTTAATTTGCCACCATCCAGAGGAAAGAAAGACACCTGGCAGACGCGTTTCGGCGTGTGCCTTAATCATTGCCAGCTTCGTGTTCAGTCTTTGAGGTTTGCACGGGGCTTTGAAATGCTGCTAGTTGTGTTCCCATTGGAGATTGAAATGTCCAATCAGAGGCGCGATGTTGGGCCTCTGTGTGCAGCTCACGCTTAGAATGCTGGTAGTTGTGGTCCCCAATTGCGTTTGCAGTCTGGAAAAGTTCACTCATACAGGGCATGTAGGTGGTTTCACGTTGCGAACTTCAGTACAGTGACCCGTTCGTGCATTAAGTAATGCCCTGACTACATCAGCTTGTGAGTCCGCCCACTCCTTGTTGAATGAGCTTCTGGCAGCAATCGTCTCCCGAAGTTGTTCCAATCAGCAGTAATCTGCTGCTCTCTCCCCGATACCAAACACTGTCTTGGGCGGGGGGGCGCCGCTGTGTGCATTCAGCACGGTACACCAGAAGAGTTTGTCGGTTTTCAGCGGAGCACCAGACCGAGAGGCGCATCGGATAGGCAGCACCGACTGCCACCTTAACATCAAACACCAATCCCGCCTTTACTTGAAAAACGGGTCCGACACATGCTTGGAATTTCTTCAGGAAATTTAATTTGTCACCATCCAGAGGAAAGAAAGACACCTGGCAGACGCGTTTCGGCGTGTGCCTTAATCATTGCCAGCTTCGTGTTCAGTCTTTGAGGTTTGCACGGGGCTTTGAAATGCTGCTAGTTGTGTTCCCATTGGAGATTGAAATGTCCAATCAGAGGCGCGATGTTGGGCCTCTGTGTGCAGCTCACGCTTAGAATGCTGGTAGTTGTGGTCCCCAATTGCGTTTGCAGTCTGGAAAAGTTCACTCATACAGGGCATGTAGGTGGTTTCACGTTGCGAACTTCAGTACAGTGACCCGTTCGTGCATTAAGTAATGCCCTGACTACATCAGCTTGTGAGTCCGCCCACTCCTTGTTGAATGAGCTTCTGGCAGCAATCGTCTCCCGAAGTTGTTCCAATCAGCAGTAATCTGCTGCTCTCTCCCCGATACCAAACACTGTCTTGGGCGGGGGGGCGCCGCTGTGTGCATTCAGCACGGTACACCAGAAGAGTTTGTCGGTTTTCAGCGGAGCACCAGACCGAGAGGCGCATCGGATAGGCAGCACCGACTGCCACCTTAACATCAAACACCAATCCCGCCTTTACTTGAAAAACGGGTCCGACACATGCTTGGAATTTCTTCAGGAAATTTAATTTGCCACCATCCAGAGGAAAGAAAGACACCTGGCAGACGCGTTTCGGCGTGTGCCTTAATCATTGCCAGCTTCGTGTTCAGTCTTTGAGGTTTGCACGGGGCTTTGAAATGCTGCTAGTTGTGTTCCCATTGGAGATTGAAATGTCCAATCAGAGGCGCGATGTTGGGCCTCTGTGTGCAGCTCACGCTTAGAATGCTGGTAGTTGTGGTCCCCAATTGCGTTTGCAGTCTGGAAAAAATCACTCATACAGGGCATGTAGGTGGTTTCACGTTGCGAACTTCAGTACAGTGACCCGTTCGTGCATTAAGTAATGCCCTGACTACATCAGCTTGTGAGTCCGCCCACTCCTTGTTGAATGAGCTTCTGGCAGCAATCGTCTCCCGAAGTTGTTCCAATCAGCAGTAATCTGCTGCTCTCTCCCCGATACCAAACACTGTCTTGGGCGGGGGGGCGCCGCTGTGTGCATTCAGCACGGTACACCAGAAGAGTTTGTCGGTTTTCAGCGGAGCACCAGACCAAGAGGCGCATCGGATAGGCAGCACCGACTGCCACCTTAACCTCAAACACCAATCCCGCCTTTACTTGAAAAACGGGTCCGACACATGCTTGGAATTTCTTCAGGAAATTTAATTTGCCACCATCCAGAGGAAAGAAAGACACCTGGCAGACGCGTTTCGGCGTGTGCCTTAATCATTGCCAGCTTCGTGTTCAGTCTTTGAGGTTTGCACGGGGCTTTGAAATGCTGCTAGTTGTGTTCCCATTGGAGATTGAAATGTTCAATCAGAGGCGCGATGTTGGGCCTCTGTGTGCAGCTCACGCTTAGAATGCTGGTAGTTGTGGTCCCCAATTGCGTTTGCAGTCTGGAAAAGTTCACTCATACAGGGCATGTAGGTGGTTTCACGTTGCGAACTTCAGTACAGTGACCCGTTCGTGCATTAAGTAATGCCCTGACTACATCAGCTTGTGAGTCCGCCCACTCCTTGTTGAATGAGCTTCTGGCAGCAATCGTCTCCCGAAGTTGTTCCAATCAGCAGTAATCTGCTGCTCTCTCCCCGATACCAAACACTGTCTTGGGCGGGGGGGCGCCGCTGTGTGCATTCAGCACGGTACACCAGAAGAGTTTGTCGGTTTTCAGCGGAGCACCAGACCGAGAGGCGCATCGGATAGGCAGCACCGACTGCCACCTTAACATCAAACACCAATCCCGCCTTTACTTGAAAAACGGGTCCGACACATGCTTGGAATTTCTTCAGGAAATTTAATTTGCCACCATCCAGAGGAAAGAAAGACACCTGGCAGACGCGTTTCGGCGTGTGCCTTAATCATTGCCAGCTTCGTGTTCAGTCTTTGAGGTTTGCACGGGGCTTTGAAATGCTGCTAGTTGTGTTCCCATTGGAGATTGAAATGTCCAATCAGAGGCGCGATGTTGGGCCTCTGTGTGCAGCTCACGCTTAGAATGCTGGTAGTTGTGGTCCCCAATTGCGTTTGCAGTCTGGAAAAGTTCACTCATACAGGGCATGTAGGTGGTTTCACGTTGCGAACTTCAGTACAGTGACCCGTTCGTGCATTAAGTAATGCCCTGACTACATCAGCTTGTGAGTCCGCCCACTCCTTGTTGAATGAGCTTCTGGCAGCAATCGTCTCCCGAAGTTGTTCCAATCAGCAGTAATCTGCTGCTCTCTCCCCGATACCAAACCCTGTCTTGGGCGGGGGTCGCCGCTGTGTGCATTCAGCACGGTACACCAGAAGAGTTTGTCGGTTTTCAGCGGAGCACCAGACCGAGAGGCGCATCGGATAGGCAGCACCGACTGCCACCTTAACATCAAACACCAATCCCGCCTTTACTTGAAAAACGGGTCCGACACATGCTTGGAATTTCTTCAGGAAATTTAATTTGCCACCATCCAGAGGAAAGAAAGACACCTGGCAGACGCGTTTCGGCGTGTGCCTTAATCATTGCCAGCTTCGTGTTCAGTCTTTGAGGTTTGCACGGGGCTTTGAAATGCTGCTAGTTGTGTTCCCATTGGAGATTGAAATGTCCAATCAGAGGCGCGATGTTGGGCCTCTGTGTGCAGCTCACGCTTAAAATGCTGGTAGTTGTGGTCCCCAATTGCGTTTGCAGTCTGGAAAAGTTCACTCATACAGGGCATGTAGGTGGTTTCACGTTGCGAACTTCAGTACAGTGACCCGTTCGTGCATTAAGTAATGCCCTGACTACATCAGCTTGTGAGTCCGCCCACTCCTTGTTGAATGAGCTTCTGGCAGCAATCGTCTCCCGAAGTTGTTCCAATCAGCAGTAATCTGCTGCTCTCTCCCCGATACCAAACACTGTCTTGGGCGGGGGGGCGCCGCTGTGTGCATTCAGCACGGTACACCAGAAGAGTTTGTCGGTTTTCAGCGGAGCACCAGACCGAGAGGCGCATCGGATAGGCAGCACCGACTGCCACCTTAACATCAAACACCAATCCCGCCTTTACTTGAAAAACGGGTCCGACACATGCTTGGAATTTCTTCAGGAAATTTAATTTGCCACCATCCAGAGGAAAGAAAGACACCTGGCAGACGCGTTTCGGCGTGTGCCTTAATCATTGCCAGCTTCGTGTTCAGTCTTTGAGGTTTGCACGGGGCTTTGAAATGCTGCTAGTTGTGTTCCCATTGGAGATTGAAATGTCCAATCAGAGGCGCGATGTTGGGCCTCTGTGTGCAGCTCACGCTTAGAATGCTGGTAGTTGTGGTCCCCAATTGCGTTTGCAGTCTGGAAAAGTTCACTCATACAGGGCATGTAGGTGGTTTCACGTTGCGAACTTCAGTACAGTGACCCGTTCGTGCATTAAGTAATGCCCTGACTACATCAGCTTATATATATATATATATATACCAACACACACACTCACTCTGTCCTGGATCTTATGGCCCACATTCAGGCCCAGGAGGATATGGAGCAGTGGGGCGGTCAAGGACTGCACTTTGGGCGAAGTGGATTTCCAACCTTGCCCCCGCTGTAAAGATCCCTGTGACTTGGGGGTTGCTGCGGTCTGGGGACTTGAGGAGTAAGCAGATTTCGTGGGACACACTGACTTCGGGCGTTTGTTAACATCACAGCTCTATTCCACCTCCACCCCTGCAATGCCTGCCAGCAAGAATATTGCACTCTGGGACCTTTAGGTACCATGAACCAGGCTTCCAACGGGAGGCATAGGCATATGGAATTCACTTGGGGGGCGGAGTAACAAATGAGCACTTAGGATGGGGTGGGGTATTTAAACTTGCAAATAGCGCCTGCACCCTAATAACACCCTTGGCGCTGAAGAAGGTAAACAGACGCCGATATGCATTCGCCATGATTTGCGTTACCTGAATAAAGCTGGCTCCAAATGGTTCCCCTGTTGTGGCCTCTTCTCTTTCCTGGAGGAGTTTTTGGATATAGATAGATATAGATATATATTACCTACTGGCAGTCACCAGTAGGTAGTTATAGGTAGGACCTATTTTTCATAGGAAATCTGCAACATTCTATTCCCAATAACTTTGGCGCTGGTTGACGAATCTTCGCAAAATTTTCAAAACTTGTGGGGCGCTCCGGTCTGCTCCTATCTTGAAAGCTTTGGGGTGATTCGTCAAGCGGAGACTGAGAAAAAAGAGGGGACCCAAAACGTGTTTTCCCCATGCAATTTTCCATGGGAAACGTTAGACACGGCTACAGCCTGAACTGCTGAACGGAATTACACCAAATTTGGCAAAAAGGTAGCCCTTGGTTCAGAAAGAGCACTTTTTGTTAAATGGTGAAATCCGTTCAGTAGTTGCTGAGAAAATCAAATGTAAAAAAATAGTGATATCTATGGCGGTGGAGGATCCGTGCACCCTCCCGATCACGAGCTGCATGCTAATTGGCTGTCAACACTCCAAACCAGGAAGTGTTGGCAACCTTCTTTTACCTTGGTAGAACTGAGAAATAAGTAAAACAAATGCGAAAAACACAAAAAGGGGGCAGGGTAGAAACACCTTGACCCCGTGACGCAAAAATATATAAATTTTTTAAAAATCAGCAAATTCCACAGAGGATCCCCGGATCTGGACGTGAAAAAAAAAACTAAGCGCAAACTCCAGTGCTTCCTTAATATTTAGCCCCCGGGTGGGCAAAATCCCGGGGGCAATCTTTTATTGTAATGGGGGGCCCAAAGGGCTCCCCAGCACCAGGGTCTGCCACCCTCGGGGGTTTTTAAACATATTTGAGTGGGGCTCACAGCTCTCCAGCCCTGTGGACTGCCACCCCGGGGCTTTTGAATGAAATGGGTGGGCTCAAAGGGTCGCCAAGCCCTGGGGATCGCCACCCCCCTGGGCTTATCTAAAATATTTGCAGGGGGTCATGGCCCACCTGTAGCCCCTGAGACTGCCACCCAGGGGCTGCTTTTTCTTTTAGAAAATATAAAAAACCTGTGTGGGGGGCTTGAACCCCCACACGCCTTTGGGACCACCACCTCCCCGGGCTTTAAATATTGAAATTGTGGGGTCCATTACGGACCCCTAAGCCCCGGGTACCACCACCCAGCGGCTTTGTAAATGGTGGGAGGGGGGCAAAGCGGCCCGCCTTCTTGGAGCCCTACCATTACCCAGGGGACCGCCACCCCCCAGGGCCAGCTACTGCAGTGTCCCAGTGTGCCCACCCCAGGACAGTGCAGTTTGCTAAGGCAGGGCAGGAGTCTCGCATCTCCCGCCCTGCCATAGCAAACTCTGCTTTGGTATTTGGAAGAGAGAGCAGAAAACCTGCTCTCTCTTCCAAATACCAAATCAGATTGCTTTTCCACACCGGGAGCTGCATCTTAGCAGCTCCCCGTGTGGAAAAGCAATGTCGGCTCCTGCAGAAGGCGGGGAGCCGGCGGGACGTGGGGGTATTGGGGACCCCCACATGGTCCCCAATGGATAGGGCAGGCACGGGGGATGGGTTCCCCGGGGCCATAAGTGGCCCTGGAGAGGGGCCACGCGGCCCCCCTCCACCATTATACATTTTTTTTAAAAAAATTTAAGGAAAGGCCGGCTCCTGGGGATGGGGTCCCCGGGGGAAAGGGTCCCCGGGGATGGGGTCCCCTGGGCCCTAAATGACCTAAGGAAGGGGCCATGCAGCCCCCCTCCAATTAAATTAAGTTAAAAAATGGCCATGCCCTGAGGTCCCTGGGGCCTAATATGGCCTCGGGAAGGGGGCCACATGGCCCCCTTACAAATTTTTCATTAAAAAAAGTAGGGTCAGGCCCTGGGGGATGGGGTCCCCAGGGCCCATAAATTAGAAAAATAAGGGGGGGTCACACAGCTCCTCTTCTTAAAAAATAAATAAAATAAAAGAACGGCATCGCGCCATTTAAAATGGTGTAAATCCACCAGGTACCTCCAGTAGGCACCAAGGAGCTGTGTTGCAGAGTGTTGTTAAAAAGGGGCGTGGCCTCTGGACACCTCTTTGCAACGCAGCTCTCTGGCGCACGCCCCGTGGCGAGTTGTAAGTTGGGGAATTAATATTCTTTCAATACTGAGGGTCCATGAGGGCCAAGTAGCCCACCAGGAATCTATAGTATGCCCCAGGGAGCTGTGTTGCAGACAGGTGTTCTGAGGCCACGCCCCTTTTTACACCTGTCTGCAACGCAGCTCTGTGGTGTTTACTGGAGGTACCTAGTGGGCTTATTTTGACCGTAGGGACCCTCAGGATTCAAGGGGACTTAATCTCCCAACTTAAAATGGCCACAGGACGTGTTTATACAGTGGGGATGGGGCCTGAGGTGACGTGTGCAAACACGCCCTATGGCACATTTGAAGTTGGGGAAATAATTCCCCTTCAATCCTGAGGCCCACCAGGTGCTTTCAGTAAGCACCACTGCACTGTGTTGCACAGAGGTGGTCCAGGCCGTGCCCCTTTTCACACCTCTCTGCAATGCAGCTCTGTGGTGCTTACTGGAGTTACCTAGTGGGCTAGTTGGACCCTAGAGACCCTCAGGATTCAAATGGACTTAATCTCCCAATTTAAAACAGCCACAGGGCATGTGTACACAGTGGTGAAGGGAGGGGCGGGGCCTGACGTGATGTGTGCAAACATGCCCTGTGGTGCATTTTAAGTTGGGAAATAATTCCCATTCAATCCTCAGGGCTCGTGGGGGCCCACTAGCCCACCAGGTTCTTCCAGGAAGCGCCACTGCACTGCCTTGCAGAGAGGTGGTCTAGGCCATGCCCCTATTTACACCTCTCTGCAACGCACCTCTGTGGTGCTTCCTGGAGGTACCTAGTGGGCTAGTTGGACCCTAGGGACCCTCAGGATCCATGGGGACTTAATCTCCCAACTTAAAACGGCCACAGGGCGTGTTAACACAGTGGTGAAGGGAGGGGACGGGGCCTGAGGTGACGTGTGCAAACACGTCGGGTGGCGCATTTTAAATTGGGGAAATAATTCCCCTTCAATCCTGAGGGCTCCTGGGGGCCAACTAGCCCACCAGGTGCTTCCAGGAAGGACCACTGCGCTGCGTTGCAGAGAGGTGGTCTAGGCCGTGCCCCTTTTTACACCTCTCTGCAACGCAGCTATGTGGCGCTTACTGGAGGTACCTAGTGGGCTATTTGGACCCCAGGGACCCTCAGGATTCAAGGGGACTTTATCCTCCAACTTAAAACACCCACAGGACATGTTTGCACACATGTCACCTCACGCTCCACCCTCCCTTCAGCAGTGTGAAAAAGCACTCTTGGCGTGTTTTAAGAGGTAGGTTTAATCCCCCTGCCCTATGATGTATGTACTAGGGGTTTACAGAGGAGGTCATGCTAATCACAGGGATAGCACAATGTATAGTGTTCCCTAGTGTATATAGGTGTTTTCACTGTATTATAAGTGTCTTTTAGCATACCACTGGCTCTAGGCCTGGTAACCCGTCCCGTACCCATCTCAAATTTGTTGTGGGCACAGGATGATTTTGTAACAAGGCTTCTTTCTGCTCCTCTGTTGGTTCTTTCTGCACAAGGCTTGGTTCTTCCTGCACTTTTGTTCATCTTTGAGGACTTCTGTTGCTTCATTCTGCTTTTCTTTTTGTATTTCTGTGCGTTTTTTCTTCTTTTTCACATGTTCTACCTCTGTTGGCATAGTTAGAAGCTAGCATTAAAAAAACCTTAGAAATTCACTTTAAAAAACCATAGGTTTCAGGCATGTTATAGTTAGGGATTAGCATTTAAAAAACATTGAAATTCACTGAAAAAACCATAGGTTTTAGGCATGTTATAGTTAGGAATTAGCATTTAAAAAACCTTAAAAATTCACTGAAAAAAACAGAGGTTTCAGGGCTGTTATAGTTAGCTGGACATCTCACTCATACAAGACCATTGAAATTCCATTGTTATAGTTAGTTCTGCTAACTATAACTCGCGCACCCGCAATGCGCAGCTGATGAAGTCACATATTACACCATTCATGACATGGTCAGTGACATCACTGATGACATCATTGATTATATCTCAAATGACATCACTGATGACATCATGCACGTGACTATCTGATACACCTCATCACACAGTAGTGTACCTATTGATCACTCACTGTAAAATACAAAGCTCCATTTTTGAAACCATTGACACACCAATACAAGTTGTTTAAAACACCCTGACCCCCTAGGCCTGCTTAGGGGGTCGCACAAGGACCCCCTATGCCCAAAAATTATTATTATGTTTTTTTAAATCGTGGGGTATGCGTAGGTACGCGTACCTTGCCGATAAGAAAAATTGCATATATATATATATATATTTATTTAGCCCCCGGGGTGCCAAATCCCAGGGGAAATTGACTATTTCTGATGGGGGCCCAGAAGGGCCCCCAGCCCCTGGGGACCGCCAACCCCCGGTGCTTATTTTATTAGGTTGGGGGGCTCTGAGGCCTACAGCCCCGGGGACCGCCAACAACTGGGGCTTTAATATTATGTATGCAGGGGGATCACGGCCCCCCCGCAGCCACATGGACTGCCACCCCCTGGGCTTCATTTTTTAAAATGTTTTTAAAACCTGTGTGGAAATGGAAATGGAAATGGAATGGAAATGGAAATGGAAAGGGTCTTGTCATGCGCAACTAAGCCCGGAGGCATCAAGGCGCCTAAAGAAAAAGATCAAAATAACCAGATTACAAGCACTACGGATACGCCTTGGAGAATAACCACGTTTTTAGGGCTTTCCGAAAGTTCTGGACTGATGTCTGGGAGTGGTGTGGCTCACTGGTTAGAGGCGGCAGGCCCGGAAGCAGAGTGTGGCCCGGGACCACGGTTCAATTCCCGACGTGGCAGGGTTGTGAACCAGGGTCAGCGGACTCGATAATTCTCACCTCAGTGCCTACTCTAACCAAGGATTACACTTGGCAACTCTGGGCATTAGCTTGCCTCAACTCCACAACGGCCCCCCACAAACGCCGGGGATGCCTGGTTTCACCTTGGAGATACCCAGGAGGGAAGATCTCACAGGGAAAGCCAGGACGGGTTCCCCAGCGGTCTATAGCGCCAGGACGCCTCCGGGTAGCAGTGCGCTTTACAAGACACACACATTTACATTTACATTTACATTTTACATTTAATTCCAAGCGGCAGGCTATTCCACAATTTGGGGGCTACTGTTGAAAACGCACTCCCACCCCATTTGGTTCTGCGAACGCGGGGAACCACCAACAGACTCTTAGTTGAGGATCGGAGATGCAGCAGTTTCCTCACGCCCTCAGCCCCCTTATCAGTAAGCACCCCATAAGTCATACAGAGAGTCTTAAAGGCAATCCTAGATTCAATAGGGAGCCGGTGTAAGGTTTTCCTGGCTGCCGTGGCAGAAGAAAGTCTAGGCGCGTCCAGTACAAACTTAGCCACCGCGTTCTGTACTGTCTGAAGGCGCTGCAAAAGACCTTTATTGGCCCCAGCGTGAAGTGCATTACAATAGTCAAGTCGCGAGGCCACCAATGCAACGACGACCTGCTTACGAGCCTGCGGGGACAAGTAGTGCTTGATTTTGCGAAGAATTTTGATAATGCCCCAACAGGTAGCTACTGTTCTATTGACCTGCTGTGCCATTGAAAGATTGAGGTCCATGATTACTCCCAGGTTCTTAACAGAATCTGTAGGAGTAGAGCAGGTTCCCAACGAAGGAAGCCACCATTCGGCCGTCCAGATGTTAACATTGCCACCAAAGACCAGAACTTCGGTCTTCTCCCCATTCAGTTTGAGTGAGTTGTTAATCATCCACTCAGCAAACCGCCTCCATACAACTTCTAAAGTTATGAATGGGAGCGTGCACTGAGTGAGGGAGGAAACCAAGATCTGTGTGTCATCAGCATAGGAGACTATCTCCATCCCATACGATCTCACCAACCTGGCAAGTGGGGCCACATAGATGTTGAACAGGGTCAGACTTAATGCCGACCCCTGTGGGACCCCACATTGCACAGGAGTGGGAGGAAATAAAAAGTCTCCCAGCTTAACCCTTTGCTCCCTCTGATTCAAGAAAGAGGCCAGCAAGCTCAAGGCCACGCCATCTACCCCTATCTCCCTTAGACGAGATGTTAAAACAGAGGGAGACAGGGTATCAAAGGCGGCTGTCAGATCTAAAAGAATCAGCAGGGAGGTATGGCCCTGATCGACCTCAGTGCGGATGTCATAAAGCACAATCGTAAGGGCCGTCTCCGTGCTGTGAGCCCTCCTGAAACCATCTTGGGACTGATCTAAATGACCCGAGTTGTCCAAGAATGCCACCAGATGCTTGTTTGTGGGGGGCTCAGGCCCCCCTCAAGACCCGGGGACCTCCACCTCCCTGGGGTACTAATATTTAAAATCGGGGGGTCCATGATGGACCCCCCAGCCCCGGGGACCAACAACCTCGGGGCTTTTAACTGGTGGGAGGGGGGCTGCACAGCCCCCCTCCTGGAGCCCTTGATGGCCCTGGGGACCACCACCCCCCAGGGCCGGCTCCTGCAGTTTCCCGGGGTGCCTACCCCTGGGACACTGCTGTTTGTTATGGTAGGACTGGAGCCTCGCAGCTCCCGCCCTGCCATAGCAAACTGCTTTGGTTTTTCTGCATGTTAGCTGCTCCCCAAGCAGAAAAGCAATGCCGGCTCGCACAGGATGCGGAGAGCCGGCAGAGACCGTGGGGGGCTTGGGGACCCCCCACAGCCCCCAACAAGAAAGGCCAGGCCCCGGGGGATGGGGTCCCAGGGAACAGAAGTGGCCCGGAAGGGGGGCCACGCGGGCCACTCCCAAATAAAATAAATACATTTAAAAAAAGATGTGGGCCGGCTCCGGGGGATGGGTTCCCCGGGGCCTTAAGTGGCCTGAGGAGGGGGGCTATTCAGCCCCCTCCTTTAAAATAAAAAATAAAAAGTGGCATGCCCCGGGTTTGGGGTCCCTGGGGCCTTGATTAGCCATGGGGGGGGCACGCGACCCCGTTCCCCTTAAAAAATATATATATACTTTTTGGGGGTGAGGCCCTGGGGATGGGGTCCCCAGGGCCCAAAATAAAAGAAAAAGAAGGGGGGGGCTACATAGCCCCCTTCTTAAAAACAAAAACAAACATTTTAAACGGGATCCGGAGGAGGCCACGCCCCCTCCCTGCACCTCTCAGCAAATGCGCCCCCTGGCGCGTTTGCAGAGGAAGAACTAATTCCCCTTGCATATTGGGGGTCCCTGAGGGCCAACTATCCCACCAAGAGCCTCTAGTATGGGCCAGGGGGCTGAGTTGCAGAGAGGTGTAAAAAGGGGCGTGGCCTCAGAACACCTCTCTGCAACGCAGCCCCCTGGCGCATACTGGAGGTTCCTGGTGGGCTAGTTGACCCCCAGGGACCCCAGTATGCGAGGGGAATTAGTTCCTCCTCTGCAAATACGCCAGGGGGCTGCGTCGCAGAGAGGTGTAAAAAGGGGCTGGCCTCATTACACCTCTCTGCAACACAGCCCCCTGGCGCACACTGGAGGTTCCTGGTGGGCTAATTGGCCCCCAGGGACCCCTAGTATGCAAGGGGAATTAGTTCCTCCTCTGCAAATGCGCCAGGAGGCTGCATGGCAGAGCGGTGTAAAAAGGGGCATGGCCTCATTACACCTCTCTGCAACGCAGCCCCCTGGTGCACACTGGAGGCTCCTGGTGGGCTAGTTGGCCCCAGGGACCCCCAGTATGCAAGGGGAATTAGTTTCCCCTCTGCAAACGCACCGTGGGGCTGCATTGCAGAGAGGTGTAAAAAGAGGTGTGGCCTCATTTCACCTCTCTGCAAAGCAGCCCCCTGGCGTATATGGAGGTTTCTGGTGGGCTAGTTGGCGAGAAACGAGAGACGTCAGTGATGTATCTTTGAACGCAGTACGGACCCTGAAAAGTAAATCTAAGTGTACTTACAAGTAACTTATATTTTTTTCAATAGGAATGTATTGTGTGGTTTTCACCAGAAAAGTTTCTAAGTGTCTATTTTTCAAACCTACAAATATTTCTCTAAAATCAGTCGAACTACGAATTCCGATTTACTCACCTTTTATCAGGAGAGACCTCAGTGATGCATTTTTCAGCCCACTACTGATCTTGAAAAGTAATTCTAATCGTAGTTACAGTGTTAGAAATGCAATTTCTGGTTGGCTATGGCTTGCACCAAAGCCAGGCAGAAACCACCACTCTAGTCAGGGCAAGGGAGTTACAGGCCAAGATAACCCTAGCTCACCCCTTGGTAGCTTGGCACGAGCAGTCAGGCTTATCCCGGAGGCAATGAGTAAAGCGTTTGCGCAACACACACACTCAGCAGCAACACACTAGGCACACCACAAAAAAGGACCTCCACACAAAGTTATATATAAAAGTAGCCTTTGTATTACCATAAACACATTAGATCACAATTACACTGTGCCAACTGGCACTGGGCAGTATTTACAGGGGATTATATACACATGACAGGGCCACATGGGCAACTGTCAGAATCAGCACTTAGTAGAAATAGTACTTCTAGAACATAGAAGAATTGTAGCACAAAATAACAATTGTAGAACACAACCACTAACCACTGGTAAAGGGTAGAAACACACTACGAAATACTAATCACCATAGGCATAGATCATGCTGGGAAACATAAATTTACTAGCATAACCATACTAGGTAAGGCAACCTCCTAAGCATGAAAAGACATTTAGGGGTATCACAGGCATAAAGGCATTGCACATTATGCATAGACACACATTAGGCAATTATCACAAACACAGTAGGAAATAACCTTGCGTAAGAATCCCAAAGGTACTGACCCCAGGCCAACTTGGCCTCTCAGGGGCTCAAACGCCCTTTGTCCAGCAGTGTCAGGACTGGCTGCGCAGGCAGCCAAATGCGCAAGAGTTTAGGTCCTAAACGTGGCAGCTGCCCACTACTTGCTGGGCAGCTGTAGAATCCAAATAGGGGGCACGGGCTCTCAATGTACCTAAACGGTGCAGCTGCCCACTACGTGCTGGGCAGCTAGAAAATATTCAAATGTGGCCTTGGCTCTCAGGGGCCCTGGACAGAAATGCCAACAAACCAGCCCTGGCACTACTGTGCCTCTGTTGGAGATACCTAGGCTCTATAAATATGCTTGCCCATTGTTGGAGGCCACAGGACTGGTGATAAAAATAAACATGCCCAAGAGGGGCAGCTGCCCTCTGCAAGCGGGGCAGCAGGAAGAAATGCGGCTATGGGCCTGGGCACCTCTGTGTCCTCACATTGGAACCCTCTAGGAGCTGCCAGCAACAACGCCCCCAAGCCCCTCCCGGGGACTTTACAATAACTAGTGGCACCCTCAATAGTCTCCTTTGAGTCCCCCAGGCCATCCTGACTCACCGGGCTACTCAGAGGGGTGCTCCTTCCGTGCTGCGGGACTCAGCAACGCAGGGGCTCTCTGCCCGGTTCCCTCCCTGTGTGCAGGCGCGGCGGGGCTGCAGGCAGGGTACGGTGACTTTCTCCTTCAGGAGGCGGGGCTCTCTCCAACCATGGGAGCCCCGTGCCACACACAGCACACGCTTCACCTGGTCCTCACTTGGCACCACAGGGCTCTCCCTCGCTCTTTGGGGCCCCGGGTGCAACTGCGGCTCTTTCGCTCGTGGTCCGCCTTCCTTTCCAGGAGCGCTGGGTAGGCTCCCGTCCGCTTCCTGCTGCCGGCTGACTTCTGCGGACACCGGAGCGCGGGGTAGGCTGCAGTCGACTTCCGGCTTCCTCCACTCTTGTGGCCCTGCCCACGTTCCAAGACAGGTTGCCTGACTTCCTGTGTAAGCCTGGACGTGGAGGTGAACTCGGAGATTACGATCTTGGCAATGTGGGGTGGGGTCCTGTAAAATAAACAATAAAGAAGCAAACGCAATGAAGACGCAGGGTGGGCACCTGCGCACTTAACTATAAAGATAAGCGGGGTAGGCACCCGCAATGAGGCACAAATGAGGGGCAATCCCCACCAAAAATACCTGCAGCTCCGTGCTACAGTTGGAAACAAAAGCACTCCCCTAAAGGAAAAACAAAGCGCTTCCCAGGCGCTTGAAGTACTCAAAAGTCTAGGGCAAAGTTCAGGGAAGGAAGGCAGGGGGGCAAAGGCTGGGCCCAGGGTCCAACTCACAGGGCCCTCCAGGCAGGGAGGCAGTCCCCACTTGCAGTACCTCCTGGCGCCCAGCAGCAGGTCCCCCCTCAAGATAGGATCCAGTGAGAGGACAACCATACAAGGGGTCACAGCCCCTTTTTATACACATATTTCCTTTGTCTGGAGAGTGCAGGGTAGGGGGAAAACAAGACGCAGCTGGTTCTGGAGCACTTCTTGTGTTCAGCCCCTCTCCTCCTTCAAAGGACAGGCTAAGGACATCAGTCGCACTACAGGGGGTGGAGTCAGCATTGTGTAGGGAAGGCCAAGCCCTATTCAGGTCGCAGGTGCACTTCTCCCTCCCATCAACATGCAGATCTCTCCACTCACCACTGGAGCAGACTCATCCTGACTCCTGGAGCCAGGCACATCAGCCAGCTCTAGCCACTCACAAGTCAGACAGTCAATTCACATTTACTACACAGACATGCCAACTTCTAGAAGTGGCACTTCCACAGTAGACACATGAAATCTGCTCACACCATTGTGCAGCATTTAATCTCACAAGTTCACACATACCAAACTCGCCCCTTCACTCCCCACACATCAGGAACTACCATGGACATACACATTATCCATGCATTCCTATGGGAGGGCAGGCCAATCTCACCATACGCACTCAGACTGCGCACGCACTTTACACTGGGACACAGTGTTAAAGTGCACAGAAGCCAAAAACAACTAACACCAGGTCACAAATAAAAGCAAAAAGTTTAGGGGTGAACCTGCCAAAAGGGCCAGGTACAACACAACCCCCTTCCAGCCAAAGCGCAGGGCAGACCAATCACCACTGTGATGGGCTTCCCTGCCTTGGGCGATAGGACATGGAAGCGGGCCTGCAACTGCAGGGACATCCTCCTGTTCTACGCTCCGGTTAACCCTTGGGGTTCCTTCTGAAAAAGCTGTCCGGATCAACTGGGCTACCCCACTGGTACTCCCCAGCTGTCCGCGGCCCAGACCAGGCTCTAGGCTACCCAGGTGCCACTGGTCCTTGCCTATTCACAGAGTGGGGGGTAGTAACCCCTGGTACATAGTAGCCATTCTCCACTCTTCCTCTCCTCAGGACATTTATTTATATAAACTTGTATCGCGCACAGCTACCCACAGTGGGTTTCCCGGCGCAAGGGATAGACTAAAGAAGAAAGAGGCAGCTTCACCTGATTGAGCTACAGCAGACTATTAGGCACGTTGAGTGAAAAGCAGTGTCTTTAAGGCCTTACGGAAGCGAAACAAATTGGTCTCTAATTTTAGAGCTAATGGGAGTGAGTTCCAATATTTGGGTCCCAGGGTGGAAAAGGAGCGTCCTCCCATTTTTGTCAGCTTCCATCTTGGCATGGTAAAATTTCCCATGTCCGATGACCTTAGTGGCCGTAGGGGTTTATAGGGTGTTACCAGCTTTTGGAGGTAGGCTGGGGCGCTGCCTTGCTTAACCTTGAACATATAGCAAAGTGCCTTGAATTTGATGCGTTCCGGGATACTCAACCAGTGAAGGTCATGTAAGGCGGCCTTGGCTGAGGAGCGTCTGGGAATATTTTTAAGAAGGCGCGCAGCTGCATTTTCCACTACCTGTAGCACCTGTAAGGTGGCTTTATCTGCGCCCAGATAAAGGATATTGCCATAGTCCAGGCGAGATGTTACGAGCGCCTGGACTACGGTTCTGCGGGAGGAGAGAGGAAGCATCCACAGGATCTTGTGGAGCCACCGCAATGTTGAAAAACAGGTGGCCGCAACCTTAGTGGCCTGTTGTCGCATAGATAATCTATCATCTATGATAACACCCAGATTGCGAACAGCGGTGGAAGGTGTTGGCGCGGTACCCAATTCAGTGGGCCAGTGGCAGGGACCCCAGAGATGTTTATTCCGGCCCAGAATGACCACCTCGGTCTTCTCCCCATTCAGTTTGAGACAATTTCTCCGCATCCAATCGGCCACAAGAGTGAGGCCTGCCTTGAGTGCGGAGATGTTGTTCTCGTCTCTCCCTGATAGGGAGAAGACAATCTGGGTGTCATCCGCGTACGAAAACAGGGTAAGTCCAGCCTGTTCTACAATGGATGCTAAGGGTTTAACATAAATATTAAATAATAAGGGACTAAGGATTGAGCCTTGAGGGACACCGCGGGTAGATGGACAGATGGTGGAAGCTGCTTTAGGAGAGAACACTTGGAAACTTCGGTCATTAAGGAAAGACACCAGCCAGGCCAAGGCCTGGCCACCCATTCCTAGAGATTTCAGAGAGTCGATAAGGATGGAATGTGACACGGTGTTGAACGCTGCGCTCAAATCCAACAGGATGAGCGCCATGGTGTTACCTTGGTCGACACCGTGCCTCAGACTCTCCGTTACCCCCAGGAGTGCTGTCTCAGTTGAGTGCCTAGGCCGGAAACCCGACTGAGAAGGATGGAGAAAGGCGGTGTTTTCGACCAGTTTAGAAAGCTGCAAATTAATGTGTCTCTCCAATATCTTAGAAAAGATTGGCAGCAAGGATATCGGGCGAAAGTTGGCGGGGTTGGAAGAATCAGCACCTGATTTTTTTAGTAAAGGTACCACCATGGCGTGTTTCCAAGGTTGAGGAACCTGGGCCTCGCTCAAAGAGGTGTTTAGTAGTTTAATAAAAATGGGATAGGTAAGGGGATCCAATTGTTTTAAGATTTTGGCCGGGAGCACATCCTGTGGGGAGCCAGATCGCACGCTGTTTAGACAGGACACAAAAGAAGTGGCGTCTAGCGGCTGCCAGGTAGTAATGGTAGCATCAGAAGTTGTATTCACTAGTTCCTTAGCCATATTAGGAGAGGTGAGAGTGGTCTCTGGACGTGGAGAAAAGTGGTCATAGATGAGATCCACTTTCTTTATAAAATAATCTGCCAAGGATTGGCATTGAGCGGCATCAAGAGCCGGGGGAGGGGGAGTGGAATTTGCACCGGTCAATTTTTTCACGACAGAGAATAGTACCTTAGGGCAGTTTTGTGCATCAGTCACTGTTTTTGTGGTGTAGTTTGCTTTAGCAGTTTTGCAACTGTTATGGTACTTTTTTAAGGCTTCTTTATATGTGATTTTACGAGAAGGAGAGTAGCCTTTTCTCCATTTGCGCTCCAAGTTCTTACATTGTGAGCGAAGACTCTTGAGTTGTTCCGAGTACCATGGGGCAGGAGGATGATGTATAACTGTAGGCTTAGACGTCATTGGTAACGCCCGTTCTACAGCATTAGTAAGCCAAAGTTTTGTAACATTATCAAGAACAGTAACCGGTGCATCAATAGACGGAAGAGTTTTGATCAGTAATTTGTTGAGTTCTGGAATGCTAACCTTCCCCCAATTCCGGGATGGCCCTAGTTTTACTGTCGGAGATCTAGTTGCTGTATCAGCCATGTCTAAGGTGAAAGGGACTGCTAAATGATCAGACCAAGTGATTTGTAAAGCTTCACGGGAACAATCGAAGGGCAGATTAGAAAAAATAGGGTCAAGTATGTGGCCGGCACAATGTGTGGGACCAGAATTGAGTAATTGGAGGTTAAAAGCTTCTAGACTGCCAATGATCCTCCAGCCTAGGGTCTGCACCCTCAGGCTGACCAGAAGTCACGGGTGAGGTTGTCCCCCCCTACCTCTCCTTCTAGGGTTCCTCCTCCTTTGAGAGGAACCCATAGAACACCACTCTCCCAACCTAGGGTTTGGGCCAAGTCCAACATACAGTAACTTGAATTTCCTTCCATAGGCTAACATTGACTGGTTTCACTTGGATTTTTTTTTTAAATCAGCCGAACTACGAATTCCAATGTACTCACCTGTTATCAGGAGAGACCTCAGTGCTGCATCTTTCAGCCCACTACTGATCCTGAAAAGTAATTCTAACCATACTTACAGTAACTTGAATTTCCTTCCATAGGCTAACATTGACTGGTTTCACTTTGAAATTTTTCCAAGTGTGGAGTTTTGGAACTTTAAAAAATTCCTCTAAAATCAGCTGAACTACGTTTTCTGATTTACTCACCTGTTATCAGGAGAGATCTTAGTGCTGCATCTTTCAGCTAACTACTGTTCCTGAAAAGTAATTTTAACAGTACTTACCAGTAACTTGAATTTCCTTCTATAGGATATCATTGCCTGCTACATAAAATATATATAAATTAAAAAAATATAAAATAAAAATAAAAATAATAAAATTCCAATATTTTTCCCAATTTTTTTTTTACATTTATATTACAAATACATAATGTAATTAAAAAAATTAAATATCTAAAAATGAATACTTTAAAATAATGTAGTAAATCAGTATAAAAAAATATAACAATTAATACATTTAAAATTTTCATTTACAAAACCTTTGACATTCACTGAAAAACAATAGGTTTCAGCCACGTTATAGTTGGGAATTAGCATTTAAAAACATTAGAAATTCACTGAACAAATCATAGGTTTCAGCCACGTTATAGTTAGGAATTAGCATTTAAAAAACCTTAGAAATTCACTGAAAAAAACATATGTCATAGTTAGCTGGGAATTTCACTCATACAAAACAATTGAAATTCCCCCGTTATAGTTAGTTAGCTAACTATAACTTGCGCGCCTGAAATGCATTGCGGATGACGTCACATATTACATCACTCATGACATGGTCAGTGACATCACTTATGACATCACTGATGACATCTCAAATGACATCACTGATGACATCACTCATGACATCATCCTTTTGAAAGAGTGGCAGACCTCCTCGGTCCCCAGGGCATTCGGCCCACCCGCAGCCCTGGGGACCGCCACCTCCCCAGGGCTCTGATTTAAAAAAAATGTGGTGAGGCTCAATCTCCCAACACGCCCCAGGGACCACCACCTCCCCAGGGCCTAAATAACTGTAGTGCAGGGGTTCATTGCAGACCCCTGGGCCCAGGGGACCACCACCTCCCTGGGGCTTTAAAGAGTTGGGAGGGGACAGTGCGGCTCCCCTCCTGGAGCCCTCCATGACCCTGGGGGGCTCCACCCCCAGGGCCCGCCCCAGTAATGTCCCGGTGTGCCCACCCCAGGACATTGCTGTTTGCTATGACAGGGCGGGAGCAGGCCTCCCGCCCTGCCATAGCAAACTCTGCTTTGCTTTTTTGAAGCAAGAGCAGGAAATCTTCTCTCGCTTCTACGAAGCAAAGCAGAATTGCTTCTGGGCAAGGGGAGCTGCATGTCAGCAGCTCCCCTTGTCCAAAAGCAATGCCGTCTCCTGCAGGAGGCAGGGAGCCGGCAGGGACCATGGGGGCCTTGGGGCTCCCCCCACGGTCCCCAACTTGAGGGCCCTCCCCAGGGGATGGGTTCCCCGTGGCCATTAGTGGCCAAGTGAACCGATGCCCCCTTCCCAATATAAATATATATATTTTTTTAAATAAGGCCAGGCCCCAGGATGGGGGCCATCCAGCCCCCCTCCAAAAATAATGATAACAAAAACAAGGGTGGATCTTGGGCTATGGCTTCCCTGACGCCATAAGTGGCCCAGGGAAGTGGGGCCACACAGCCCCCTTCCCATTTTTTTTAAAGAAAATAAAATTGCTAAGGCCCTAGGGGATGGGATCCCCAGGGCCTAAAATATAATAAGAGAAGGGGAACCGCACAGCGCCCCTTATAAAAATATGAAAAGTGAAGAAAAACCTGCATCTCACCGGAGGACCTGCCCCCTCCCTGTACCACTGTGCAAATATGCCTCTTGGCGCATTTTGGGTAGGGGATTGAGATCCCTCACATCTTAAGGGTCCTTAGGGGCCAACTAGCCCACTAGGTACCTCCAGTAAGCCCCACACAGTGGGATTGCTGAGAGGTGGTCTGAGGCCAAGCCCCTTTTTACACCACTGTAAAGGTCCTCTTTCTGCACTTCTCTTGTCTCTTTCTACATTTATCTTACCTCTTTATATACCTCTCATGCCTCTTTGTGTATTTTACTTTCTGTTCTTTTTTGCCTCTTTCTGCACCTCACTCTCTTCTTTTTACACCTCTCTTGCCTCTTTCTGCACCTCACTTGCTTCTTTCCGCATCTCTCTTCCCTCTTTCTGCACTTCTCTTCCTTCTTTCTGCACCCCTCTTGCCTCTTGCTGTACCTCTCTTGCCTCTTTGTCCACCTCTCCTACCTCTTTCTGCACCCCTCTTGCCTCTTTCTGCACCTCTGTTAGTTCTTTCTGTACTGCTCTTACTTCTTTCTGCACCTCACTTGCATCTTTCTGCACTTCGCTTGCTTCTTTCTACACCTTTGCTGCTTCTTTCTGCACTTCTCTTGCATCTTTCTGCACCTCTGTTGCTTCTTTCTGCATCTCTATTGCCTCTTTTTGCATCCTTGTCCCATCTTTCTGCACCTTTCCTGCCTGTTTCTGTACCTCTCCTGCTTCTTTCTGTACCTCTGTTGCTTCTTTCTGTACTTCTCTTGATCTTTCTGTACCCTCCATACCTCTTTCAGCACCTCTGTTGCTTCATTCTACACTTCTCTTCCTTCTTTCTGCACCCCTATTCCCTCTTTCTGTACTTGTCTTGCCTCTTTTTGCACCTCTCCTACTTTTTTCTGCACCCCTCTTGTCTCTTTTTGCACCTCTGTTGGTTCTTTCTGCACTGCTCTTGCTTCTTTGTGCACCTCTTTTGCAAATTTCTGAATCCCTCTTGCCTCTTTCTGTACCCCACTTCCCTCTTCTTCCTGACACCAGGAGTCACCAATTGGTGCGTCCATGATGTGGACACTGGAGACAGTCTACCTTTGAAGTAAAATTTTTTATAGGGTAGCTGACAAAGACAGGGCTAGCATCAAAGAAGAATTTTACAAGATGTTTGGGTTAGGGGATGATAGAGTCCTCAATCAGCCCCTGGGCTTGCCCAGTGGTCTTAGTACCAAAAGCTGCTACACCCGGTGCCACTCCAGAGCTCTGAATTTTTGTGGACTACCGTGGGCTCAATGCGGTCACCAAGATGATGCGCACCCCATCCCCAGAGCTGACGAGATCGTTGATCGGCTGGGAGCTGCCCGGTACCTCAGTACATTTGATTAGACGTGTGGGTACTGAGAGATTGCCTCAATCGATGGGGCCAAGGTGAGGTCTGCGTTCTAAACACCAGAGGGGCACTACCAGTTTTGCGTTATGCTCTTTGGGTTGAAGAACACCCCTGGCACCTTCCAGAGACTGTTCAACCATGTACTATCCAGGCTGGAAGAATTCAGCGCCGCCTACCTAAATGACATTGCTGTGTTCAGCTCCAGTTGGGAGGAACATCTACAACACCTCTGCGAAGTGTTGAAGGCTCTATAAAGGGCAGGCCTCACTATCAAGGCGAGTAAGTGCCCGATATGGCAGGGATCTGTGGTGTACTTGGGACACCAGGTAGGGAGCGGTCACATGGCGCCCCTACAAGCAAAGATTGGCACCATTCTGGCTTTGGAGCCCCCCAAGACCCAGAGAGAGGTGAGAGCCTTTTTAGGTCTCACTGGGTAGCACTGACTGTTTGTCAAGGGATATGGCACCATTGTTGCCCCCTTGACAGAACTGACTTCAAGAAAGCAGCCCAGGAAGGTGATCTGGATTGATGCCTGCCAGACTGCTTTTGATGCCCTGAATTCTGACATGTGCACGGCGCCCGTATTTTAGACATATGACTTCTCTAAAGAATTTGTTGTGCAGACAGATGCTTCAGATCATGGTGTAGGAGCAGTACTCTCCCAATTGAATGACGAGGGTTTGCACCAACCAGTAGGTTTCATCAGTAGGAGGCTACTTCACAGGGAACAGAGGTGGAGTGCAATTGAAAAGGAAGCTTTTGATGTGGTCTTGGCACTGAAGAAGCTAAGGCCCTACTTGTTTGGTACTCACTTCCTGGTTCAGACAGACCACAGGCCCCTCAGGTGTTTGATGCAGATGAGTGGTGAGAATCCAAAAATGTTGAGGTGGTCCATCTCCCTACAGGGAATGGACTTTACGGTGGAACACCCCTCTGGTACAGAACACGCCAATGCTGATGGTCTGTCCAGATTCTTCTGCCTTAGTGATGAGAACTCCCAAGAGGGTGGGTAGTTCTCCACACTTTTCAGCTGGAGGGGACATGTGTTAGACCTGGCCTCCTTGGCATTGTTTTCCCTGACTTTTTGCCTCTGCTTCCTGTTTTTGTGATGCTGTGCTGGATTATGTTTTTGCTGGCATACATGGTTGGGGCACTTTGCCACTGCTGATCAGTGTCAAAGTGCAGGTGATCCCTATGTAAATTGATATTTCGATTGGTTCTCCCTGATTGGCATATTTGTTTTACTAGTAGGACCCTAGTAAAGTGCACTGAGTGTCCGAGCTGGTAAATCAAATGCTACTAGTGGGCTTGTATCGTTGATTGTGCCACCCACATGAGTAGACCTACCACTGCGGTGCCTTTGTGCAGTTTGTTAACTGCCATGTCAAGTTGTCAGGTGCACCCACTTGCCAGGCCCTACCCTTCCCTTTTCTTACACATAGGACACCCCTATGGTAGGCCCGAGGTACCACTCCATGCAGTGTGCAATGTATGTAAAAAGTCGTATGTATACTGGTGTGTGTAACATGTCCTGATAGTGAAATACTAACAATTTAGTTTTTCACTATTGAAAGGCTATCTTGCCTATAGGACATAATGAGGAATGCTTTGTAGTATTTTATAAGCATATCTTCCCATAGGGATAAGATAGAAAAATGGAGTTTAGTATCCCTTAATTTAGGATTTAATAACACATCTTTTAATAAAGATGATTTTTAAATTGTGTGTTTGAAAATACCACTTTTAGAAAGTGCCTATTTTCTTGTTAAACCTTCCTGTGTGTCTCTGCCTGTTTTTGGATTGACTGTCTGGTTTTGGAGTGACAGGGGCTGGGGAGGTGCAGTGGCTCCATGAGTCTGGATGAGTCAGCACTAGGCTTAATAGGCCTGATCTGCATTTGGAGTGGTGGTAGCATTGGCACCTGTATCTGAATAGGGCTGTGCCTGCCTTCCACAATGCTGGTTCTGCCCCCTGTGGTTTGTCTGAGGCCAAGGCTCACAGTGACAATGGATGTTTTTGTAATGTTAAAGTTAATGTTAATAGTAATGGAATTCATACAGCACACGAATACCCGCAGTTGTCTTGGCGCTAGGTACACTTGCAGAGTGCCCCCAGAATTGGTTTTAACTGGGCTCAGAGCCCCTTACACAAAAATAACAAAGACATTTTGGGGTATAGGTATTAGACCTAAAACACCTGAACTTTAGATCATTCCTGGAATTCAAGAGGTGCTTAGCCAAGGAAAAGAGCTGGAGAGACTGAGGAGAAGTTCTGCCCTTGCTGTTTTTTAGGGAGGCTGGCCTGCAGTTGCTGTTTCTGCCAAGGAAAGTAGTAGGACTTTGCTGTGTACTGTGTCCCCTGCTTGAAGGATATTTCCAACGGCCTGAAGTGAGCTGGCCTCCTGTTCTGAAGTCTCAGGGACACAAAGACTTCACCCCCAGCTCTCCTGAACTCTGCTGCTGTGAGTTCTACCCTGCCAAGAGGTGCCTGAGCCAGTTTTGGGCCTCTGGAGGTTGTTGCTGCTGTTTGGGAGCTGTCAGAAATAAGAAACGTGAAGAAATGAAAAAAATCCATGCATTGCTCTTCTTGCTGCTGTTTTCTCAACGCATCTCCATGGTGCCAGAAGAATTCCCATGCATTGCTGTGCCACTGCAAGAATCAACGCATTGAGGGGTTGCGGCTGTGCCGCTCACCGCTGCCACATCGATCGCCAACGCATCCCTGATTTTCACACATCGTACCTGTGTTGCATGCTTTCCCAATGCATCAACTGCGAACCGGAACCGGCACGAAGAATCAACACATCACTCCCCATACAGACCGGATTCTACGCAACTCACCCTCTGCATGTCGTACCGCCTCCCAAAGTTCTCAGGAGTGTTGCACCTCTTTGTTTTCTGGATTTTTGGCTTTGGAACTTTGACACATCTACAGGTACTTTGGTGAAAAGTGGCGCCTCCATAGTTTTCTCTGGCACAATTTCTTGAAACATTTTTAAAGTCATATTTTAACTGTGTATTTTGGATTTTTGTCGTTTTGGTTTTGTTCAGTTTAGATAAAGATACTTTATTTTTCTAAACTGGTGTGGTGTCATTTTTGTGGTGTTTTAATTGTGTCACTGTGAGTGTTGGTACACATACTTTACACATTGCCTTTGGGATAAGTCTGTCTGCTCGTGCCACGCTACCAAAGGGGTGAGCAGGGGTATCTAAAGTGTGTATTCCCCTTACCCTGGCTAGAAGCAAGGGTCCCTAACTCTGCCAACTAGAGACCTCCATTTCTAACAGATATGGTACAGTTGGTTTTAAATTGCAATTTGAAAATGCCACTTTTAGAAAGTTGCAACCATCGGGTTGAGCCCTAATAAATCAGTAAGGCTGGACCACTGAAACGACAACAATACTGCAAATGCCAATACTCGACAGCTTTTTTTGCTCCATCAATTTTATTCTGAACATTATTTAATAATACCGATCACATAATCTTTTCTTTTCACTTTTTTCTGTTTTTTTTTTTTAAGGAATTTCTGTCATATACAGAAGCGCATGACTGTTGTATTATACTAAAACAATTATAAACACCTGCCCAACAAATATATCCAACAATTTTAACACAATTGAATCAAAACAAAATAACAAACAATATTATTCACAACAATTAAGACAATACACAAACCTTAATAGTCCTTAAATGTTATTCTGATTGGAGTTCCTCATTTTTTAGCATGTGGGACAACACAGCAACCTACATGCTATAAAACGAGGCACTCCAATCAGGATAACAATTTTAAACTTGAAAGATAATATCTTGATTCGACAAGCAGAACATTGTGAGGTTGTGTAGCCGATGAGAATAGGAAAAGTCAAGTAAAAAAAGTGCCGATAACCAATGTATTTTCCTAGTTGGGCATGAACATTTCAGAACTGGTAAGGTTCATGTATTGTCCTAATTGTTTTGCCAATCGCAAACGGGAAGGGGTCCCTAGGTGTCAGGGTTCCAAGGAGAATTCCTGCTTGGGGTCCTATCCTGGCTAGCGTTTCCATGAAAAAAGACAACATGGAAAACAAAAGACCCCATGAGAGGAAACAAATCAACATAGAACGGGCATCTCTGGAAATCCAAGATGGCTGCCAGCTCAACTTCTCCTTTAGCACTCTAGTGTTGATCCTCTTCCCAAGTTCGTTTGGAATGTGATGCGCACGCAACATAACAAATGTGCCCTTTACCTGTGAAACTTGAGGAAGAAGCTGCTAGTTTCGAATCCTCTGTTGAGTTAGTCAGTTAAGGTAGGAACCATCTTGGGCTTTGTTTAGCTCCTTCGGTAGTAGTCCTAGAAGCCATCTTGTTATGGCGCTGGTCATTTGTGAAGAAAGATTAGTGTCTCTCTCACAAGTCGATGTACAAGCCTATCTCTTAATTATCTGAGGCTCGCTCTCTTCTTATAGCCAGGGGAGCGCATTTCCTTAGTGAGCAGTGCCTCAGCTTTCCTTCATGGAATTGATTTACGATATTATTGTTGGAATATAGAGTCCTCAGAAAATTCTAATTTAATTGAGTGCATGTAGTATACCCCTGCTCTCAAATAGAAAAGAAAAGGAAAAATAAGTCCTGAAAGCCATTGTACCGGATTCCAGTGAAAAACCAGATAGAGCATATTAATTGAATTCTAGAGAAAGATATAATATGACATTTGCTTACACCTAATAATCTGTTCTTTCGAGTGACATCATCTACAAAAAGAAATTATTACCCTTACCTGTAGACATTCTTGACTCAACGACGAAGCTCGCCTGACAAGCAATTATCAATCTAAAGAAAAGAAAAAGCTTAAAGCATTAAGGAATCTTTAATGTTAAGAAATGAATTGCCAAGAGTATTTATTGAATAAGAAACAAGACAAGATAAACAGAAATAGACTAGGAGAAATTGCCTAAGACAGTGGGGTAAGTATAGTGTTAGAAGGAGATAAATAAGTAATAGAACAAGACTTAGAAAGAGAGTAGAATAACCATGTTTATCATTCATTTGCAGTTGACATTTGAGGAAGGAAGTTATCGAGCAAGATGAAAAGAAGCAATTCCTTCATGATGAACCAGTGTGTGGGCAGTCTCTCCTCTTCCCCATCCCATTTCCTCCCTTTAAACATAGCTGCACCTTGATAGCCAAACCTTGAGGACAGTGAGTTCCTAGATGGGAATTGGGAACACATGTCCTTCTGCTCCCATGCAATTTGGTATAGATCTGACACTAGGGGACACCTTCCCCTTTGTGATCAGCAGCAGAAATGTTTTCAAGAGCAGGCAGTGTACCCACAGACCACTGTCTGGTCCTAAAAAATAAAATATAAATGTTTCATTTTATTTTTTAAATGCATCTTGTTTTCCTTTAGGGAAAACGCCCTGAATTTTTTTAAACAAAATGCTTTATTGAAAAAGCAGTCACAGACATGGTGGTCTGGTGACCCCATCAGGCCACTATCCTTGTGAGTGCTGACCATTCCCAATGCATCAAAAAATGCGACCCGCCTCATGAGAATTAATGAGGCATGTCCTGAGTGACGCATTTGGGAATCGCAAACAGTGTCCCAGAAACTTTTGTACGTTAGTGTTTGCGACATCTCAATTTGCGAGTCGCAAAAAAATGCAACTTACAAGTCGCAAACACTGAGGGTCGTACATCTGGCCCTTACTACCTGCTGCCAGTCTCTGATCACTTGCCTAGAGTGGGTGACAATTGGGCTTTGTGTATTTCCCTTCCATAGTCACACACAATGGGAGATTATATATGACTTGATGGGCCATCCTGGCAGGATGAGAGTGAGGAGCTGGACCCAGCCTCACTTACACCTGAATAGGCTGTGTTCTGTCGCCACTCAAAGAGCTGTATACCACCCTGTAGTGTGTCTCGCACCAGGGCAGGAAGAAAGAACATCTGTACACTTCAAAGGCATGTCTTTGAATTCTCTCCCATTTCAAAGGCACAACTGGTTATAAGCACTGGACCGTAGACACTGTCACTTCAGTACACATCTGGACTTGTGAAGGCTCTGCCAGGAAGAAGGACTGCTGTGCTGCTGAAGGAGTATCACTCAGCTGCAATGAGGCTTTACTGAACTCTTGTCTGGCTGTGGTGGTCTGCTATGGGCTGGTCCCCTGCTGGTGTAAAAAGGACTGGACCTGCACCACTTGAGCCCAGAGTGACTCAAGGGCTAGCTGGCTGGCCTCCTTATCTGAAGTCTCAGAGACTTACCTGCACCCGGACTCGCCACCGGTGAGCCTGCCCTGTTAAATGTTGCCACCCCAGTCCTTGACCCTTGGAAGTGTGTCTAAAGTGCTTGCTAAGCCTGTGCATCCTCTGTTGAACCGGTGCATCGCTGCCATTGCGTGGGTCAGAACCGTTGTGTTATGAATCCCGAGGCACCCCAATATAGGAGTATGTAGTTGCACTTCCTTTTACCTACATTTGTCCCACCTTGCTCAACATAATGGTTCTGGCGCTGACCTTTTACCTAGTTAGATGCCGAATAAATGTAATTTTGCTTTGTCCAAAAACTAGCCTCATTTAATATGCATGAGGATTCTTTGTACTACAGCAGGATTACCATCTTCGGCATAATAACTGTTGGTCAGTGCTATTATCATCCTTGGCCGACATGCCCACAGTACCATGACACATCTATCTAGAACACCTGAGGGTACCTTTTGGGTATATACATACCAAATCTTTGCTGCACAAACCAGAGGAGAAAAACTGCTGAAGCCCCTTGCGGGGTGTCCAACTCGAAACTAAGACGGGATCCTTCATTCTCACCCATCAGGCAATGGGGTTGGCTCTCTCATAGGGGGATTCCTGGCTTTACACCTACATACATGCTAAGTACACTTAGGTACACTTAGCTAGGTTTAGCAACTTAGGAGTATGCATGATGACTACCATATATCTATATGCTTGCCTATATTCACTGTTTCAGCACCATGGTAGAATTCTACCTTTTATTTACTGTGTTGGTGCTTGTAATCCTATATACCTGTTTCTGTCTAATGGTTGTTGCAGCACACGTATTTTACACTAGAATGACACTGGTTTAATAAACATCTATTGAAAACATCCCCACTGTTTATTTTGTGTATCTCTCTGAGACAAGGCGAACACGAGTGGCTGAGCAAAAAGTACTGTCCTGTTTCCATGATTACTGAGAGGTCAGCGCTGCCTTGTTCGATAGTTGCCAGAAACGATTCGCTCCTTGGTAAGGGGGGCTTATAGTGGCACTATAAGCTAGCTGGTCTAAAGACTAATATATCCTTGGGGGTGTCTGGAATCAGTCTGGACACCCATCGCTTAGTGTATGTTGTCAAAATGCGCAGACCCTATATAAGTTCAAAGGAACTCCATGACAGTTGCATCTCCCCTGTTGTGTGGATCAGAATTGATGCATTGCTCCTGTTACATGGCTCAGTACCATTGCATCGCTCCTATTGCTTGGAAAAGAACTGGTGCATTGTATCAAATGTGTGGATAGGTCCTGACGCATCACCTTCGGACCTACCAACGCATGCCTCTCTACCGAGTGCAAGGTCTTCACAACCGAGTCAATGGCATCCTCAACGTCCATGCCTAATCTCTGCATCGCAGCTCTTCTCTCATCAGAACAGACGCATCACATCGGCAGCACATATCAGGACCGGCACATTGCCACCACTGCGTAGATCGATATCGATGCATCACTTAGGCTGCATCCTGCATCTTCGACATCAATGCTGCCAGGATCAAGGTACTTTTGTTCAGCAGGTCTTATGTATCTGGTCCGACCTCCATCGTGGTTGGCCTGAACTTTTGACTTTGTCACGTTCCGGCACGACCAGATATCCCAAGTAGGCACTTATTGCTTCTAAGAGCTATTTTGCAATTTCTTCTTTAAAAATTCATATTTCAAGTTCTGCCTATTGGAATGTTGTCACTTTGGTCTTGTTTTATTTATTAAATTAAGTTCTATTGTTCATACCTGGCGTGCAATCTTTTTGGGTGTTATTTTCACAGTTTTTTCTGTTTGAAGTGTTGCAAAAATACTTTACACATTGTCTCTAAGTTAAGCCTAACTGCTCTGTACCAAGCTACCAGAGGGTGAGCACAGGTTAAGTCAGGGTTTGCCTACTTTTTACCCTGACTAGGATGTGTTTGCTTCTTGACTAGGGCTCATACCCCTGTCACTCAACAACCTAATTTCTAACAGGGGTTAACTCTGAACTTGTACTTTCTGATGAATTCAAGGGAACTATGTTGCCAACTAGGCTGGTGCGACTATGGGGATTGTGAGCAGCATTTTGAACAGGGTTAGTTAACATATCATTGAGATCCTTGTGTACTATTAAATTATATGTTAGAGACATGAGCAGGGAATATTCGAGCATCATGCAATAATAGACCATCTGCTAGCTTGAAGTCACGCAAAGTCAGCTTTATGGTACCAGGGCCACCCTTTAATTTGAACAAGTGCTGCACATCAGCTTTGTCAGAATGTATTAAAGAAAAACATTGGTGGTGGAAAAGAATCAAACTCATTACTTCATTGGTTAGGGACACAGTTGTATTATCTTGTATTGCCTTTAATTTTGGACATTTATCATGTAGATCAGTGGCTCCCTTGTGGTTCGGTCAAGTGGGCAGGATTTTTGTGGCAGGGCAAAGGTGTATAAGCACACTAATTTAAATGGATTCTATCAAAGTGATTAAAAAAAATCAGACATACGTTTGGTGTTACTTAAGAAATTAAAAGCGAGGTCCTAGTGTGGCGCATAGCAGAGGGATTAGTTCCACTGTCTTTCAACATGCATTACAGGGTCACTCCCCCACTCCAGAATGGCTAAATTCATTAGTATTATTAGAAGGGGGCAACGTGTTAATAAGAGTGATATATCTACATGCAGTTGCTCAGCTGTATAAAACTGCTCCAGCTTGATTTGCTAGTATTGAATGGCAGCTAGATTGTTCCATTTGACAAGTTGGGGAATCCCAAGTCTGATAGGTCACGAGTTTCTTGGTTAGTCTATTGTTTGTATTTAGGAGCTCAGTTAATCTATGATTCAGTGTCAGACAAATTTCTTTCACATTGTCAAGTTCACTCCTCTGGTTAGTACCTATCACTCTTATGTCCTCCTTACTTGTGATGGTCGATGCTGTATCGTTTGTGAAAGACCAATTATTTTTCACTAACAGGGTTAGTGAGTGGAATATAGTAATCAGAGATATTATGCCAGTTGTAGAGACACATTTTACATTCATAGGGAATCTAATTAAGGCCTGACTACTAGTGAAAGATGGCTGATCGCTAGGAGATTTTGTAAGACATAGAGCCTTTTTACTAACAATGTCTTTTTGGTCCAGAGTGTCAACAGATTGGTGGATTTTCATGCTTGTGCTATCCTTATTTACCTTCTCCTTAGTGAATTGAGTTATATTGGACATAGGAACCTGCAACCTAATCTGTTTCCTCTTTTTATTCATTATATCCTCCGCCTGCTCGATCAAGGTATTGTTGGCCGGTAAAGTTTAATTTTCCTCAAGATGCCTTTGACGGCTATTAGCTGCCGCTATTAAAACTATATATCCATGCACATGGAAGGCTATGGATATTGCAGGATGCAAAAGCGCCTACTTTTCAGTTTCTGTTAATCCGCATTTTTCTTTCTCCGGTCTACTTATTTACCGGCCCCCTGGCCCCGATGCCGCCTTCAGAGCTGCCCTTCCCGATGTGGTTAGTTCTTTGGCCCTGAAAACTGCAAATTTTAATATTATTGGGGACCTCAATCTGCATTTTGACTCTCCCTGTCCCTCGGCGGCCAGCAGCACATGTGCTGACTTGGAGGCTCTCCAACTTTTTCAATTAGTTCAACATAATACGCACATTGGTGGTCATATCCTAGATCCTTTTTTTACTTCCATAACATCGGCCAAAGTATTGCCCCCTAGACCTATGGCCTGGACAGACCACCACCTAATTGAATGCCATCTGTTACTTGAGGATCTTCCTGCAGTCGCCTCTACTCCCGCCATTCTCAGGCGCCCTTGGAAAAAGTTAAAACTCAATGATTTTCATCAGCTGCTAGACGAAGTCCCTTTGGCCCCTTTTACAGATGTGGAATCCGGTTACAACTTTTATTGTAGCTGGCTTACCAATGCGCTAGACAAGCTTATTCCTCTCACCCTGTCCAAACAACAGCGCACTCATTCCAGCCCCTGGTATGATGACACTCTTCGGCTACAAAGAAAATCGTGTAAACAAGCCGAAAGATTGTGGCGCAAGTCATATGACCCGGTCAAGAAAGCCTTGTACCGCGCCACCACCAAGAAATATCACAGAGCTATTTGTAGGGCCCGAGCCTCCCACTTCTCTCGTGAGTTCAATGCTAGTAACAATCCCAGCAAACTTATCTTTAAAGCATTGAAAGACCTTGCCACCTGCAGAACCTCTACCACTGTGATCTGCTCTTCCTCCCATTGTGAGGATTTGGCCACTTTTTTTGTAGACAAAGTGGAAGGTATTTATCGCGCCTTTCCCAATCCTACTGACCCTCGACAGAGTACCACAGTTACTTCTAAAACCTCTATGTCATTATCCCATCTCTCAGAGCTTTCCATGGAGGAGTTTGATAAACTTGTTATCAGAGTGAAATCAGGCTCTCCTAAAGACCCCCTGCGGCCTGCACAATTCAGAGATTCCTCTTCCTTTTGCCTCCCTCCTCTTCGTGAACTTATCAATCTGTCCTTGACTTCGGGTTCGGTACCCCTTGCCTGGAAACAGGCGCAGGTGGTCCCTATTCTGAAGAAACCTGCTCTGGACCCCAAAAAAGCAGAAAACTACTGCCCCATTTCGCTCCTCCCGTGGGCTGCCAAATTGACTGAGGCTCATGTCAATACCATTCTAGCTAACCATCTCCATTCTGCGAACATTTTAGATCCTACGCAGAATGGCTTTAGGCCCGGTCACAGTACTGAGACTGCGCTCCTGTACATGGCTGAACACCTCCGCATGTCGGTGGATTCTGGTCACACGGCGGCACTTGTGCTTCTCGATCTAAGTGCCGCCTTTGACACTGTCTCCCATGACATCCTACTCCAACGTCTGGTTGAGGCTGGGGTGGACAAGTTGGCTCTTGATTGGTTCAGATCTTTTCTATCTGATCGCTCCTTCAGGGTCACTACTCCCCCCTTCGAATCCAAACCACATGTGATTGCCCAGGGAGTTCCACAGGGATCGGCTTTAAGCCCCACCTTATTTAACCTTTATGTCCAGCCGCTAGCTGATGTCGCCATGCGTGGGAACCTTTCCATCGTGTCCTACGCAGACGACACTCAGCTGGCGGTTGCACTTAGTGGGGCTTCCGATCTCGAGGCAGCCAAGTTCCGCGAGGGACTTATATCCGTGGCCCAGTGGATGAATGATAATTTCCTGCAATTGAACGCTAAGAAAACCGAGGTGCTCATTGTGGGAAAACAAATTCATCTGTGGGGCGATAGCTGGTGGCCTCAAGAGCTCGGCTCCACTCCTACCCCCGTTACCGAAGTAAAAAACCTCGGGGTGTGGTTTGACTCCCAGTTGAGTTTTTCCACCCATACAAAAAAGACTGCTGCATCTTGCTTTGGGATTTTGCGTCAGCTTCGGTCCACTTTAAAAAATTTTGACGCTCCCACCCGCCAACTTATCGTGCAAGCCATGATCTTGTCCAAATTGGACTACGCCAGCTCCCTTTTTCTTGGAGTCAACCAGGCTGAGCTCTCCCGCCTCCAACGCGTTCAGAACGCTGCCGCCAGGGCTCTGGTTGGCTTGCCCAAATTTTGCTCAGCCAGGAGAACTATCTATAATCTCCATTGGCTCCCAGTGGCACAGAGAATTAAATTTAAAACTTTGATTTTGACATTTAAAATCCTTAAATTCTCTTCCCCTCCTATTCTCCAGCAACTTATCTCTCCCTATGTGCCTACTCGCACTCTGAGGTCCTCTGCTCTACATCTTGCCACAATTCCCCGTTTTAAGAGATCCAGGGCTGGCGGACGTTCCTTTCAAGTCCTTGCTGCTAAGTTATGGAATTCCTTGCCTGTCCATATCCGGGCCATCGAGGGGCTCCTCGCTTTTAGGAAGGCGGTAAAAACCTTCCTTTTCCCCTTGGCGCCTTAGTTCTGTTGTTGTTGTGTTTTCTTCGGTTCGGACCCTTGGCTTTTGTCCTCGCGCCAGGACGCCCCTTTGCTGGGGCAGCTGCGCGCATAATAAGTCCAGTTAACATAACATAACATAACATAACTTGATATGTAGCAAACTACCTTCCTTTGACCCATGTTTTTACTCCACCAGAATGTACCCACTGTTGTCAATGTATTTGACCTTTTCAACGATAGCTGGGGTTTTTCCTAGGTGCTGGACCAAGGGGAGTGGCCCTGCACTGCCTCTTCCTGTTGCTGACGGGTATGGATGGACCTGTCCTTAGTCTGTTTTTGTTCTGGTGCAGCCTGTGTATGTCTCATGCAGCAGGGATGAACAACAAACTTTATAGCACTCTTGCAGCTGAAGGATCTACCCCTTTGTCAGCACATCTTGCAGAGGGATTATGGGAAGGATTGTCACATCCTCTAGGTGTCCCACGCAGAAAGGTTGAACAACGCGTTTTATAGAGCTCATGCTGCAGTAGGATCCACCCTCCTTGTCAGCACCTCTCCAGAGGGATTATGGACAGGTGTTAGACCTGACATCATTAGGGTGGTCTTCACCCAACTTTTCGCCTGCCTCCCTTCCTGACCTTGGTATGCTGGCTTTAGGACTCTACACACTTTACCACTTCTAAATAGTGCTAAAGTGCTTGTGGTCTCTCCCTTAAACTTGTTAGTATTGGTCCATCCCCAATTGGTATGTTTAATTTACTTATAAGTCCCTAGTAAAGTGTACTACATATGTCGGGCCTGTAAATTAAATGCCACAAGAAGGCCTGCAGTACTGATTGTGCCAGCCACATGAGTAGCCCATTAATCATGTCCCAGATCTGCTATTGCAGGGCCTGTGTATGCAGTTTACTGACACCTCAGCTTGGCAATTAAAACTGCTTGCCAAATCTTAAACTTCCTTTTTATTACACCCAAGTCACCCATAAGGCAGGCATTAGTTAGCACTAAGGGCAGGGTGCTATGTAAGTAAAAGTTAGGACATCCCCCTTTAAGTTTTATATGTCATAGTAGTGACAAATAGCTCAATTCATTTTCACTACTGTGAGGCCTACTCCTCTCGTAGGGTAACATTGGGATTTCCTTCCTACAATTTTAGGCTGCACTTCCTGATCTGAAAGGAGTAGCTGCAATACGTCTTATATCATTGGAATGGTATTTATAAATCCTCTTTATCTGTACAGTTTGATTTAGCATTACTATTTTCGATATGCCACTTTTACAAAGCAGACTTTTCTCTACTCTTCCAGCTCTGTGTGCTTTGCAGCCTGACCCCAATTCAGGTCTGGGGTGGGGTAGGGGGGGAGGGGGTTAGAGCTACACTTTGTGCAGTCCCTTTAGACAGCCACAAACACAGGAAGGCTATGTGTTTCTGAGTACCCATCTACATACATTTGCATTCAGATGGGTCGTCCTGGCAGGATAGAAATGAGGAGCTGACAATTTCATTTCAATAGTTAGTGTACTGTCCCCACACAAAACACTGATTTACCCACCATAGCTAGTCTGGAGACAGGGCTGTGGTTGAAAGGATACTTTTGCACTTTAAATACCCTTTTTTGAAGTCATTCCCACTTCAAAGCCACATTTGGGTATAAGTTCTGGGACTCTGACCCTACCAATTCAATACACTTTTGGACATGTGACCACTCTACCAGGAAGGGGAACCGCTGTGCTGCTGAAGAACTGTCACTCTGCTGGGTCTGCTGTTTGCTGAACTCTTGCCTTGCTGTGTTGCCCTGCTGATGCCACTGTCTCTCTGCCTGGATGAGAAGGACTGGACCTGGTTCACTTGTGCCCAGAGTGACTCCAAGGGCGTGCTCGCTTGCCTCCTGCTGCCGAATTCTCAGGGACACAAACGACTTAGAACTTTCCTTTTCCAAACCTTGGGGTCATCAGCTGATGAGTCTGTACTGGCAAGAGATCCCAACCCAGTCCTGGACCCTTGGATGTGGCCCAGGGGACAGCAGCAGAGTTATTGATGAATTGTTTGCTGCCACTGGAATCCGGTTGCTGCATCACATTCGAAGCTGCCACATTGCACTCAGACCCACTGCACTCTGGGATGATGCTTTATCATGGCCTATGTCGCATTGTCGCTGCTAATATGGGGGTCATTGAAGCACCACTCAGCTGCACCGCACCTCTGTCCACGTGAACCTACGATCAAGGTATTTTTGTTCAGTGTGCCGAAGTGCGTCCCTGTACTGGCCAGCACCCCCTCACATTCAGCCTGAACTGTTGATTTTGTCCTGGACTGCACTCCTACCCGTTGAGAAAGATGAATTAATTAATTAACCACATCCGCGCTCAGAGAATTCTGCTCGCATGCTCAGATTTTCAAAATCCCATTATTCATGACGAGCTGGGCTCGGCATCAGCGTGCGAGGAGGCTACGCCATGACGAGCCCAGCTCGTCATGAGCCTGGAAGGGGTTAATGGATAAACTTTATTTGTTAGTTAATAAAAAAACTACAATTCCCAAACTTGAAATGTAGAAATTATAAATACATAAGTTGTAATATAAAAGTGTCATCAACCATTTCATTTGAGTAGCTACCACTAGAATCTGTTGAGTCATGTATGTAGCTTCTGAGTAAGGAAGTACTCAGCTTCAAATGTATATTGCCGTATTTAAGTAAATTCTTGAAAGACAATAGTTGATGTACTGAATTTAAGTCAGCGCTTAACCTTGGTGTTGCTACCTCTTGTAGATATCAGCAGTACAGCCATGATGCTTGGGCCCAACCCCACTGGGCAGGTATTGAACCATACAGTTAAGCTAACATTGTAGGCAGCACAGACTATACCCCTTGCCAACAGGTTTCCCTCCTGGCAGGGCTTCATCTTTTAGTTGCTGCTTCAGGCAAGCACTTCAGAAACAGAAGAGACCTCCCAGTGCACTGTTAACACCATTGTGTGAGGACGATGATGAACAAAGAATAACGAGTTGTTACCTTAACCTTATCTGAACATAAGAGTATATATACCTTACCCACACTTCATGCTCGCATAATGCCTGGCATGCAGGGTTACTTAATAAACAAATACTTTTACCACCAGCAGGCTTGTTTTTAATTAATTTGTCTGAACGAATGAGAAAGAGTCTACCGTTCACCTATTTTCTCTTCCTCCAAGTTCTCATCACTACAGCTACAATTATAATACCACTGGTCTGAAAACGACACGGTCACACTTTTTGATACGTTAGAAACCTGAGCAGCAGGCGATTTCATGCGAACCAATTAATTGACCCAAGCCAAACACTTCCAACCTGATTCTCATTTTCTAGAGCAGGAGATCTGAAATCCTTTTTTTAATTTATTGTGATTAGTTTCTACAAACTGGCATTAAATGAAAGTGAGAGAAGGAGAAGGCAAAAAGATGGGACTGTTGTCATGGTAGCAGTCAATGTGCTACAGTATGTTTACTGCTAAATCCGGAGCTTAGCATAATTTCTCCATGGTGCTTAGGGACCAAATGGAAACAAGAATCTTCTCATTTTTTTATTAAAAATCTGTTTTAACGCAATAAATCATCACAAGTTAAATAAGAATGTGTGGAAGGATTGAGTGGCTATATTAACCTACATCACCTGCATGAAAGGTTTTACTAGTTAGTGTGTTCGAATTGTTGAGATATTACCGTAAAATTCACAAGATCCAATAAAAAAACAGGTTTTCATGCAATCTATAAAAAAATAAATATTAAAACCATTAAAAGTGAAACTGTTAATAAAATCATCAAGCTAGGATATGTGGCCTGATTCACAAAAGGCCTCCAGATTCATGGTGAAGTCCCTGCAGTCGTGGTGGAGTCCCCGCAGTCGTGGTGGGAGGCCTGCACTCGTGGTGGAGTCCCCGCAGTCGTGGTGGGAGGCCTGCACTCATGGTTAAGTCCCGCTGTCGTGGTGGGTTGCCTGCAGTCGTGGTGGAGTCCCCGCAGTTGTGGTGGGGGACTGCACTCCTCGTGGAGTCCCCGCAGTCGTGGTGGGAGGCCTGCACTCATGGTGGAGTCACGCAGTTGTGGTGGGGAGCCTGCACACGTGGTGGAGTCCCCGCAGTTGTGGTGGGGGCCTGCACTCCTCGTGGAGTCCCCTCAGTCGTGGAGGGGGCCTGCATCCGTGGTGGAGTCCCCACAGTCGTGGTGGGGGCCTGAACTTGTGGTGGAGTCCCCGCAGTCATTATGGGGATCCTCACTTATTGTGGGCCTCCACAATGAGAAACTGCGGTTCATAGGTCACCCACGAGTGCGGGCCCCCTGCCAAAACTGCGGGGCCTCCACCACGAGTGCAGAGGCTCCTTGTGAATTTGGCCATTAAGGTATACATGCTGAAAGTGTCATTCAATTCATCGAATTGATCTAAATTAGATATCAGTAAAGTAAATTCGGAAGATTGCAAGTAGATGCAGTAAATCTGCCGTTGGCAGGATGATTAGAGCTGGAATTACCATAAGCAGAATTACCACTTCCATCCTAGATATTTTGGCTGTGGTGATTCGACTAACAGTTATCATGCCTATAGTGAATATACTGCGAGTAATCATCATATTTTACATTCCCTTTTATTTCAGATCAGTTTCACAATTATTAGGAAGATGAATTTGCCTGGACGTTAGTCTACCCTATGACACTGTGACTTAGTATCTCACCTTGTAATATTTAAGTGAGTGTTCCACATGTTTGAGCACAAGAATGTTTTCTATAACATATATAATAATTTTGGCAGCAATGGAGTCAAAACTTGTGCTGGAAATACTCGCTATTTTGCATTGAAAGCTCCTGCAGACATATCTCATACATTTCTTTCAAATACTTTTGAAACACCACAGCCCCCTTAGAAGGGAAGACTGAATATACACAAATAAATCTGACCCCACTCTAAAAGGAAACGTTGCACCCAAACTGCTAGACCTCGATCGCTCATCCCCTCAAAACTACGCAACCCTACTGATAATTTTTGTCTGGTTCAGATTCGCTGTAAGGAGTAGTGTAAGTTCACAGGCACATGCAACATATAAGCTAAACATTATGACAAGAATGCTTGGAGCGTTACTTTTTAAGTTACTATGGGACTTATTTATGAGAGCCCTGCATCACATTTGCACCAAGTGGTACATGCATGATGTATTGCTCTCATTCGGATTCATGAAGCCAACCTCTGAGGATTTGAGTGGCCTCATAAATCTTAAGTAAGGCAATGCTTTACTCTGTGCTTGGTAGGCATTCCATCGACTATACAGTGGGTTTCCCCATGCAGCACCTATTGAATTTGATGCTGCCCCAGATTTACAAAATCATGTAAGCTCGGACAAGCACCAAATCCAAATGTCTCCAGAGATAAGATGTAACTGGGAGCAATATCCAAATTTATCCTCACAGAAAGAGGAAAACGCCTGTTATGATTGTTTTTGGGCAGGAAGGTGCCTCTTCCTGTACAAAAACAATCCTGCATGCAACGGAGGCACCCCATGGTGCAAGGGTGCCTCTGTTGGTGCTAGGCTATGGAAAGGGCGCAGGGAGAAAGGACGGGATTACACTGTATTGAATAAATAGGGTGCATTTCTGCCCTTTCACTTTGGAGTATGTCAGCACAACACGATGCCTTGCTGGGTTACTGTATGCCAAAATCCCATAAATGAAAGCCTCGGTATATACTCTGTGTACATTATTTCATTTTGTTGTCCTTGTCTGTGCCCTTATGCACCAAAGCAGTCAGACTACAACACTGAGTATATATCCGCAATTGGCCACAAAACAGTTCTGCAGACATTCACATTACAGCTCTTTGGATTTAATTCTATTCCAGATGACACATCACTTCAATAAAGGATTTACTCTGACCGTGTACAACGCAGAATGCATTTGAACATATCGTTGGCATTTATAAGTGACAATGAATATGCTGGAAGGCCTGATTTTTTCAGTAGATCGGTGATAGTGATTGTAGACAACAGGTAGAAAATGCATTTACATTTTTGTGCTACTTTTATGAAAACATCAAAACCTTTTTGAAAGAGGAAAATCAAAAGTAAAAAGGGTGAACGTGGGGAGATATGTTTTGTGAAGAGAAACAACCATTCCAACACAGCTGTTACCATGCATAGCCTTTACCACATATGTGTTACAACGCCTGTACCCTTACCACACATAGGGGTATATTATCACGGGCAGTAATGCCACTTTAGCAGCACCCTTTCCAGCTAAAGCAGCAATATTTTTATCGCCCTATCACCAAGGCGGCGCTAACATGCATTAGCGCATGTTAGTAGGCGAAATACAAATGCTAAGCACCTCAGTGATATACATCGCTAATGAGATGCAAATTAGGCTGTACCATCAAGAAACACCGCTAACTCGGCGATGTAATCCAGCGATAGCAGCGATATTCAAATTTGCGCTAAATGGGATCTGCGATACATATCTTGTTTTCTTGGTAATGTGCACCATAGCCTTTACCAAGCATATTTTTACACTGCGCATGCCTTTACAATTAATTATTTTGTAAAGGTATGAATGATAAAGGTGTATACATGGTAGTGGTGGCAAGAGCATATGTGTGGTAACGTTGGTGTAGGCATACATGTGGCAATCAGCATAATTCGAGGAAAAAAAGAGACCCTTCCACTTCTTCTAAATGACCTGTGCCACGCCTCAGCCTAGAAGAGCTCCCTCATTTTCTTGAGGTAATGGGAATTGGGCGTGGGGAGAGGAGTACAGCTTTTGGGCTTTGGAGGGTTTTCTTTAAGAACTGGGGGGTTGGAGGAGATTGCATCGCGGTCCGGTTTTAGAGCTCAGTCAGGAGCCAGCTATATGTTAAAAGGGCTTGGGGTCAAGGGTGGTCATGGGAGGTCCCCCAGGGGTGTGGTTTTAGGGATTAGGGCATGGGTACTTCTTTTTTTAAAGGGCTGGGGGCAGAGGGATGGGGCTCGCACCGGGGTCCGGTTTTAGGGCTCAGTGCTGGGATCATGTAAAACCTTCACCACACATGTACCTTTATTAGTCATGGTTATACAACAAAATTTGTTGTAAAGACATGTGGTAAAGGCATAATTGTTGTAAGAATTGAATGGTATAGGTTACGCATGGTAGTGGCATTTGCGTTGTAATGCATGCATCGTAACGGCATGCGTTGCAATGGAGTGCATTGTTCCATCATACATCCGACACAGGATCATTATTTTTAGATCTTGGCACCCCACAATTCTACTATGGTCAGTAAATTGAGGATTTTTATTTCAGTCAATAGCCACACCTTTATTTTACAGCTGTGAAGGATGACAAAACGTCCTGTCCTGCACAGAATCGGCCGCTCCCCGCAATTCCTCCTGGTATCGTAGCGCTTTTCTCCACGCTGCCTGGGCTTTGCTTTCATCATTTAGCTCATTTAGCTGCGCATTGCATCTAGCCTCATTTCATAGCGCCGCACTGTGCATAGTGTCTAGACGCTACTTGTGATCTTTAACTTCTTGTAATCTCGCCGCATTGTGCCTATGATTAGACGCTTCCTGCGCAGTGTCTGCATTTAATTTTGCCTCATTTTAATAGCGCTGCACTCTGCTTTAACGCGCTGTTACTATAGCGCTGCTGTGTGCTTGTATTATTGTGCTCACTGCTCCTGACCACTGTTGTTTACGGCTGCTGCCATTTTGTTGTTTGTGTAGTCCCAGCCCATTCCTCCAATCACGCTCCCGCCTCCCTGCTGACCCTCCCTCGCCCCTCCCCCTCCACTATCCATATATGACAGATGCTTTTGCGCGCAGCGTTTACGCGCAGCGACCACGCCCAATCCGCGCCGAAGGTGCGCCAAAGGTAAGCCCGTCTACGCCCGTCCGCGCCTGGACCGCGCCCAGCGCCATACCCCCTGGCCCCCGTCCCTCCCAGCCCCCCCGCATTACCTACGATGCCGCCACCCTCCTAGCCCTTAACCCCGGTCGCGCCCCCAACAGCGTCCAAGCCGCCCCTGGACACACCCATGGACCTTTCTCTTGCTACTCCTGCAAATTAATCGGCACCGACAACATCTCCGCTACGACCACAACACAGATTCTCGACCCCAACCACCTACAGTGCATCCTTCTCAACACTCGATCGGTCCACAGACACGCCATTGACCTATGGAATCTACTAGACACCATCTCTCCAGACGTCGCCTTCCTAACAGAAACTTGGATGAACGCTTCCTCCGCCCCAGACATCACCATTGCCATCCCTGAAGACTATAAGATCACACGCAAGGACCGCACCGACCACACAGGAGGAGGAATCGCTATCATCCATAAGAAATCAATCCGCATCTCAACCAGCTCTGACGCCAACCTCGCTAACTCCGAACACCTTCACTTCCAGATCCACATCGACCCCAAGACCACACTCAGAGGCACCCTCCTCTACAGACCACCAGGACCCCGCGCAAAATTCAGTGAAGACATCACAGACTTCATCACCCCACACGCGCTCCCCTCCAAAGACTACATCCTTCTGGGAGACCTCAACTTTCACCTTGAAAAGATCAACGACCGCAACACCACCACCCTCTTAGACAACCTCGCCAACCTCGGACTTAAACAACTAGCCACTTCCCCCACCCACATCGCAGGTCACACACTCGACCCCATCTTCACCTCCAGCAATCATGTCTCCTTCAGCCACACTACGGATCTCCTCTGGACTGACCACAGCTGCGTTCACTTCACCTACAACAAACCAAAACCCACCAACCACCTCCAACCAACTCTGCAAAGAAACTGGAACAAAATCACCACAGACCGGATCTCCGCGTCGCTCCTTCTAAACACCCCAGCCCACTCTTCTAACGCAAACGAAGCCGCCGCCAACCTCACCCTATGGATATCCAACACCACCGACACCTTAGCACCACTGAAAAAACGTCAAAGCAAACCTGGCAGCAAAAAGGCCTCATGGTTCAACGATGATCTTAAGAAGTCCAAGAAACTCTGCCGCTCCCTTGAAAAGGCCTGGAAAAAAGACCCAACCACTAGCACCAAGGACGCCTTCAAAAATGCCACCCGCACTCACCACCAACTAATCCGAAAGGCCAAGAAAACAGCATTCAAGGATCGACTTGACAACAACGCCCACAACAGCAAGGAACTTTTCAACATCGTCAAGGAATTTTCCAATCCCTCGGCCAACTCCAACGACATCACCCCCTCTCAAGCCCTCTGCGACTCCCTAGCCTCATTCTTCCACAATAAGATTGCAGACATCCACAACAGCTTCGACAACCAACCCGGAAACCAACCCACCCTACCATTTGCTGAACATTCTCCCCCCGTGAACACCCTTAACGACTGGAACCCAATCTCCACTGAGGACACAATCCGCCTGATGAATTCCATCCACTCAGGATCCCCCACAGACCCATGTCCTCACCACATCTTCAACAAAGCAGACTCCGTCATAGCACCGCACCTCCGAGACGTCATCAACTGCTCCTTCAACTCCGCCACCTTCCCGGAAGACTGGAAACACGCTGAACTCACCGCCCTTCTGAAAAAACCCACAGCGGACCCCACCGAACTCAAAAATTACCGCCCCATCTCGCTCCTTCCATTCCCGGCCAAAGTCATCGAGAAAGCTGTCAACAACCAGCTCGCCGCCTTCCTCGAAGCCAACAAATCCCTCGACTCCTCACAATCTGGCTTCCGAGCAAAACACAGCACTGAGACCGCCCTCATCGCAGCAACAGACGACATTCGAACTCTACTGGACAATGGAGACACAGTCGCCCTCATCCTCCTCGACCTCTCTGCAGCATTCGACACAGTCTGCCACAGCACCCTTTTACAACGCCTCAATAACATCGGAATCCAAGGAAAAGCACTTGAATGGATCACCTCGTTCCTCACCGGAAGAACCCAGAGAGTCCGCCTCCCACCATTCAAGTCCGAGGCCACTGAAGTCATCTGTGGCGTACCACAAGGATCCTCACTCAGCCCCACCCTCTTCAACGTATACATGAGCCCCCTCGCGGCCATCGCCCGCCAACACAACCTCAACATCATCTCTTACGCGGATGACACTCAACTAATCCTTTCTCTCACCAATGACCCCAGCACCGCCAAAACTAACCTACACGAAGGAATGAAAGAAGTTGCCGAATGGATGAAACAAAGCCATCTGAAACTGAACTCAGACAAAACAGAAGTCCTCATCTTAGGTACATCCCCCTCTGCATGGGACGACTCCTGGTGGCCGGAAGCCCTCGGAAAAGCACCCATCCCGACAGACCACGCACGGAACCTAGGCGTCATCCTGGATTCTTCACTCTCAATGAACAGACAAGTCAGCGCCGTATCCTCTTCCTGTGAGGACAAGGATCGTCACTCAGCCCCACCCTCTTCAACGTATACATGAGCCCCCTCGCGGCCATCGCCCGCCAACACAACCTCAACATCATCTCTTACGCGGATGACACTCAACTAATCCTTTCTCTCACCAATGACCCCAGCACCGCCAAAACTAACCTACACGAAGGAATGAAAGAAGTTGCCGAATGGATGAAACAAAGACGTCTGAAACTGAACTCAGACAAAACAGAAGTCCTCATCTTAGGTACATCCCCCTCTGCATGGGACGACTCCTGGTGGCCGGAAGCCCTCGGAAAAGCACCCATCCCGACAGACCACGCACGGAACCTAGGCGTCATCCTGGATTCTTCACTCTCAATGAACAGACAAGTCAGCGCCGTATCCTCTTCCTGCTTCAACATTCTTCGCATGCTCAGAAAAACATTTCGCTGGATCCCCACCGAAACAAGGAAAACAGTCACCCATGCTCTGGTCACGAGCCGACTGGACTACGGAAACACCCTCTACGCAGGCACTACCGCTAAACTCCAGAAGAAACTCCAACGAATCCAAAACGCCTCAGCCAGGATCATATTAGACATCCCACGCAACGAACACATCTCTGGTCACCTTAAAGACCTCCACTGGCTACCCGTCAATAAGAGGATCACTTTCCGACTGCTAACCCACGCACACAAATCACTCTACGACATCGGACCAGAATGCCTCAACTCACGACTGTCCTTCTACACCCCCTCCCGCCAACTACGTTCTTCCAGCCAAGCCCTCGCCACTGTACCTCGCATCAACAAGACCACCGTGGGAGGCAGATCCTTCTCTTACCTGGCTGCTAAAACATGGAACTCACTCCCTGCTTACCTTCGCCTTACCCAGAACCACCTAGCATTCAGAAAGCAACTTAAAACGTGGATATTTGACAAATAATCCTCCTCCCCTTTCTAAGCGCCTTGAGACCCTCTGGGTATGTAGTGCGCTATATAAATTCTCTGACTTGACTATATAGCACTAGACAAAATAAAGGCTGACATTTGATTTTCGTTATTTTAATCATTATAGTAAAGGCTTAATTTGTGTTTTCATTCAACAAAGCTTCAGTTAGGGATACACTGGAGCCCATCATAAAGCAACATTACACAAACTGGTCCACAGAGTATATCAAACTGCATACAGCAGCAGCCCCATGGGCAAAGTCATTGGAGGAAACACTAGAACGCTGAATAAAGCACAATCAACGTATAGTTCCTGGAAAGATACACCGATGAAGCGCAAGCATCGCCATGATACAAAAACGGCCGATGTAGTCACACACTCAAACATCATCCCAGTGGCGCGCAAGAGATGCATGTTTTCATTTCACCTTCTGTTAAAGAAGACTCGACATATTCATGTTGGCACCCTATACATACAGCAGCCCTGTGGCAAACGAGCAGTGGACAGGAATACATCTAGCCCTAAAACAAAAATACGCACATCGTTGTTTTTTGTTCTCAATGCCGTTTAAAGAAGTTCGAAGTACGTAGGGGCATATTATTAAGACAGGTGATAACATTATCGCTGTTTTAGCGGCAGAAAACTGCTGCTAAAACGGCAATAATGGGCTTGATAATATGCTCTATGGAATTCCTATTGAAGCCCATGTTAAATGTGAAGGACATATAACATGGGCTTCAATTGGAATTCCATTGAGCATATTATCAAGCCCATTATTGCCATTTTAGCGGCAGTTTTCTGCCGCTAAAACTGCGATAATTTTATCGCCCGTCTTGTTAATATGCCCTATAATCTCTTATGCCTCACAGCAAGAGCAGCTGTGTGATACATACTGGTTGTTTTCCTTGCGTAAAGTGGCACTACCATTGAAGCCCTGTGCACAGCATTAAATATTTGTTTATAATCCCCAATAGTCCAGCAAGCAGCTTACTTCAACATCAAAGCATGGACAAGCAACATATGCATTTTTTGGGGCATGATGCTAGAGAAGAAAACCAAGGTTAGTTGTATCAATCTGAAGCGCACAGTATTTCACTCAGTTTATGTCTACAGCCAGACTATCCGGTAATGGGCACAAGGCTTTTCCCCAGTGGGCCACCAGGTTGGTGGCCAGTTGCAATATCAGCTGGCCCCCAGCAGCAAAAGTTGCGCAAAGCTTTCCCCTAGCACCCACTCCCCCAAGTCGGCCTTGCACTTTGACAGTGCCGGTTTCGTTTCCTATTCCGGCCCTGCCTGTGTACTCTGTTTTATGTGGAATCAAGGCACAAACATCAACAACAACCTGATGATAAGAGCTTGCGGCATGTTTTTCTTGCACAAAGTAGGAATTACATCAATACTAAACTGAACACTGGACTTCTGCAAAGAGAAAATATAAATTGGCAGGCTAATGGTTTTGGCTTTTCTATAATGGAAAGGTTTTATCAAGCTTCCCTACAATACACATAACAGGTATAGTATGGCCAAACATTAGTGCAAGCTTGCAGTGCACACAAAGAAGAGACACTATGCATTCAAGAGCAGTGCAAGTCTCTGTTTCACACAAGGACATGTGAAGGCCAAAGCAGTGATGGCAGTGTGAGCTTTAAACACACAAGACAGTAACAACACAGAGTAGTGTTGTAGCTTTCATCACAAAGAGGGCCATATTATCAATAACGGCAATAACATTATCACCGCCTTAGTGGCAGGAAACAGCTGCTAAAGCAGCAATAAGGGTCTGTATAATATGCCTAGATAATTCCAATAGAAGTCCAGGTTTGTGGTCTTTTACACCAGAACCTGGGCTTCTATTTTAATTCTCTAGGGCATATTATCAAGCCCCTTATTGCTGCTTTAGCGGCTGTTTCCTGCAACTAAAGAGGTGATAATGTTATCGCCGTTCTTGATAGTATGGCCCAGGCAGTACAAAAGTGGGACATCACCAAAAGTAGTATATTAGAGGTCGTCCTGACACCTTTGAGCTACACATTATGGGGCATATTATCAAGAACAGGCGATAACATTATTGCCGCTTTATCGGCAGGAAACTGACGCTAAAGCGGCGAGAATGGGTTAGATAATATGTCCTTGTGAATTCCCATAGCAGCCCAGGTTCTGGTGTTAACCTGGGCTGCTATGGGAATTCACAAGGGCATATTATCAAGCCCATTATCGCCGCTTTAGCGGCTGTTTCCTGATGATGAAGCGGCAATAATGTTATCGCCTGTTCTTGATAATATGCCCCTATGTCCTTAGCCAGTGCCTACACTGCTATGTGTTGTTCTCATGGACACTGACTGTGCAAACTTTGGGACCCATTCACAAATGTAAAGTTAGGCAAATGTCTAACTTTATAACTTTTGGTATTCACTAAGGGCATTACCCACTCGGTAATGCCCTTTGTGAATACTGAAAGTCGAACTTTATGACTTTCAGTATTCACAAAGGGTATTTACGAGTAATAAATGCCCTTTGTGAATACCAGAAGTCGTAAAGTTAGACTTTTTTCCCTCTCTACCTTTATGAATTGGGCTCTTCATGTTTTCATGTCCTTTGCAAAATAAATAAATTATAGTGTAGGCAGAATCTAGGAGCATTATCTGGTGACTCACAGTTGCAGGGCACCGTCCAAACTCCCCTGATCTTGATTTGACACTAGCATGTCATTTCAAATCCTTAGGCTTTTAAACAAATTTATGTTAAAACTGTGCTTTAAAATGCAGTATTTGCCTCCATTTTTCAAACTTATCTCTGGGCTGAACCCCCAATACTTCCTAGTTATAGTCAGTCTTGCTTCACTCACTGACTTGAATTCATGGCAAGTGTTATGCCCCATACCACCAACAACAACTCTTGAATGCCCATTCATTGAATAACTCATAAAGAAAATGTTATTACTTTATCACCAACAGATAATACAAGAAACAAGAAAGACAAAACAATAATATATCAAACAAAACATTTCTCAAAAAACGCATGATTTCCAAGAATTGCCCAAAACCCACATAGCCCCCTACCACGTCAACTCAATCAAAACACCAGTAAAGTCCTTTAGTTAACAACAAGGCACCTGTTGGGCACCCACAATAAAGCTTCAAGGAGGAAATCCATGGTCTTAACTCCTTCTGTGGGCAGCAGCAGTTGACTGTTAACAGCATTGACGTACGTTTCGGTGGTTCATACTTAATTTTTCTTCCACCATCATCAGGACAGCACAGGACCACACATTCAACAGAAGATTAAAAAAATAAGGGGCATATTATCAAGCAGGGCGTTAAAATTTATCGTTGTTTTAGCGGCAGAAAACTGTCGCTAAAGCGGCGATAATGGGCTTGATAATAAGGCCTTGTAAATTCCAATAGAAACCCATGTTCTGGTGTGAACATGGGCTTCTATTGAAATTCTCTAGGGCATATTATCAAGCCCATTATCGCCGCTTTAGCTGCAGTTTTCTGCCGTTAAAACGGGGATAAATTTAATGACCTGCTTGATAATATGCCACTAGAGAGTTCAATCTCTTAGAATATTTAAAGGGGATCTATGATCCAACTAGCACACAGATTCGGATGCTCCTGGTTTCACAATCCACTGGCCTTATCTTGAGTTTGCTTTTTCATTAGTCTTCAATCTTTGACCTTCTCCGGTGCAGTTTATTTTCCTTAGACTGGGCTGATCTAGATATTGGCTCTCTGAGAGTTTCGGTTTTCATAAATTGTGAAACTGGACTCATCCTATTTTCTTTACTAGTTGGATCATGGATCCCCTTTAAATATGTTTAGAGAGTGAAGACTTTCGTTTTATAACCTTCTGTTGAATATTTGGTCCTGATGATGATGAAAGAAAAATTATCCACCGAAAAGCAAGATAACACTTTTTACTTCCTACTATTGCTTCCCATACTTCCTACTATTGCTTCCCACACAAGGAGTTACAACTTGGATTGTGGATACTGAACATGGGCCTTGTGTTTAACTGAGGACTTAATTTGTGCTTTGATTAATTTGATGTGTTTGTGTTAAATATTGCAGGGATATGTTAGCATGAGCTGAAAGCCCTTTTGTATTTCTGGCAGCCATCTTGTTTGCCATGTGCTTCCACGTGCTCGCCATCTGCTCTGTCCCTCCTCAGTGTTGACTGCTCTTGTAATCTGCCTAGAAATAAACTATATTTAGCATATTCCACCTCATTCTCAGAAGGGCCTAGCTAGTAGAATGCATCTGCTCTTCTTGTAGAACTGTCAGGCTATTTTTGCTGCTGTATGGAGAAGTAACTCTCCTCCCACTTTGTTGAGCAAGCAGATCTTGTATACCCATACTAGGCATTTTTCATGCTTACATGTGCCAGGACTGCCCCTTGGTCTTATACTGACTATGTAACCCTAAGCATATATAAGGCCTCTGTTTTCTGTACTCCTCAGACTGCCTCATTCAGTTTCTAAGACTTCTGTGTGACGTAGTCTCCCTCATTTGAGGTTAATAAAGATGTTACTTTTATATTTCAGCTTCTGTGCCAATTTCTTCTTTGTTGGTCTAAAAGGATCAAGTATTAGTGGGACCCCTGAGAAGCTTTCTATTTTTCACAGTTGTGGGTCTATTTGGTTTTTGAGTTTTGGTTTCAACAACATTCGTTTTTTTAGACTTTTTGTCTTTGAAATATCGATTTGTCTTTCCGTATTTTTGTATTATCTATATGGTGGTAAATTATAGATTGTTTATGCAATGGCGAAATAATAAAGCAAAAAACATTGTAAGCATTTTGTTTATGGTTTATTTAATTAATGCGCTTGGAAGGGTTGTTGTTGTTGAAGACGCCCTAAAATGTCCACACCCTTCTGGTTTGGGATCAAGTATTATGTCCGACCACTCTCAAAGACCACAAGCCACCAATGGAGGGATGGGATGGTTTAGGAAGCAGCAGTTCATGGTTTACTCCACATGAGGGAAATGTACAGCACACAAAATGGGCTATAGATAATTTGGTGACAACACTATCAATTGTTAAATGAGACAATAGATTTTTTGACAAGATGGGAAACAGTTATCAGCGATTTACAAATACACACAGATTTCTGCAGTAGTTGTTCAGCCGACCCAGCTATGATATAACATTAAATTTCCTTTGTCATGGGAAGTGAAGGGTTAGTTCCATATTCAACTGAGTGCAGGAAGACATTAGGGGCATGTAACCACAACTGATAAAAATATACAATGCTTCCTCATGGTTCCAGGCAAAACTGCTCTGTCGGTTTGAGCCATTGCTTGCGTTTGCTTCTGTCTAGGCAGTGAAGGTCACCTGTTTTTTAAAAAACAAAGGGGCTAATTTACAAGCCCCTATCACCACCACAACATCACTTTTCAGGACGTTGTGGTGGCGTTAAGGGCTTTGCCTTATTTACAAGCAGCTTTAAGCCACTTAACGTGGCTTAATGCAGCCTTGTAAATAAGCCCCCTTTCACGCTGGGGGGCGCTAGAGAGCGCCAAGCAAGATGGCCACACTTGCGGGAGGCTCTTGCAGCTTGGAGCACAATCCTCCTCCTCATCTGCCGATCCTAGACGCTCACAAAAACCCTGCACTGACACCGAAACTCAGCTGCTGCCTGCTGCTGTGGGGGACAGTGGCGAAACTTGCTTATTTGCCCCAATAATCGTCTTTGCAGCAGGGGCGCCAGGTCGCCTAAGATGGTGGCCACCACCGCAGTCTAACACCGCCATCACTGACGCGAGACCGGGGAGAAGACACTGCACCGTTGCCTGCAGTTGCCCGTGTCTCCCTAAACTGACCACCAGAGGGGACCATGCTGTGATACACCCAATGGAACCCTGCAACATCAGAGTCCTCACCCATCTGCTGTGATCTTGGAAGGCCCATGCTCCACCTCGCTGCAGTTCATTGCGGCCTGGTACTTCTGCACCGGCGCCCAACAGCAACGCGACCAGCCTGCCCAGTGAGTTCACTCTGGCCAGGATCATCGATCTGCCTGCCCAGTCCTTATGCCTCAAAACACCATGGCTGCTGCTCAGTGCATGCACCCATGCTTTGCCGGGAACTGCGTGGCCTGCCACTGCTACTCACCCTCTGGACCTCCAGCTCAGTGTCCCTGTCCACTGCGGAGCCCCGAGCAGATAACGCGCTGCACTCCACCGCTGCCTGTGGCAGCTTCATCGCTCGTCATCCTTCAGCCCGCAACCTCTCAAAACTACGGACGGGGGCTGGTGAACCCAGCACCTCTACGGAGTTGAGGCCTGACACTGCCTGCCGCCTCCAGCCGCCACCCACAACTGGGGTCCCTGACAATGCTGGCCCTTACCCACAACCACAACTGCAGCGGTGGGCATGGGGTGCACTGTTACCCCACTGGTAAGAGACCGCTACTCTGTGCCACAACGCGTCCCTCCTGCCTCCTGCAGAGACCACTGCCATCATGTTAAGGGTCCTCCCCTGTTGAGGAGGATGGAAATCCACAGGAGCAAAGATGAATGTCCCCCACACTTCCAAACAGCAACAACCCAAGTGAGAAGAGATAACTCACTCAAAGTCAGTTGCTCCCAAAAAGTGTGGGGGGAATTTCCCAGGGAGTATACCAACTCTCCCCCAGCAGGGACATTGTAGCTGCAGTCTCGATGGCAGGAGATGGCTGTAACCAAACATACAATAGGACTAAACTCTCTAGTAATTTGCAGGACTAGTACACAAGTGTTCAATATAGAATTCCACTTACCTAACCAAGTAAGCGTCAGAGCATAAGCGAGTAGTCAAAAGTCACGAACCAGGAGGTAGTGAAGGGAACTGGGATGACTACTCAGCAAGGGATACCGCCAAGCAAGAAGGTAAACAATTCCAGTCCTGCTCATAAACTAAAGACTGAGCAAGACTGGGCCACCAGAGCAGCAGATGACAGACTCGTACCACTTATGGAGCTAAAGACAAAGTGGCACGGCAACAACTCCCACTTCCAACTCATAAACTAAAGACAGAGCGGAGTGGGTAAACACAGAACACACAACAAGCACAAATAGACACACCACGTCCGACTCTTGGAACTTATGACGGAGCGGAGCGGGTGTACACTCAACAAGACAACACACGGAGTGCGCACAATGCGTCCAACTCGTAAACTAAAGACAGAGTGGCGCGCTTGGACATGTACAAACACAGAAACGCTAATGCCCAGAGAAAGCCTCCGTCCACTCATATACTGAAGACCGAGTGGAACGGAGCAGAAAGAATGGCCCGAAGATGAACCAATCACCATTAACAGGGCGTAGGGACAGAACAAGTCGCTAAGGCGGAAAGTCGAGCAAGGCACCGGGGAGAACTGAGAAGCGGGAAGGGAGACAGGGAGACTAAGTATCGGGAACAGAATAGGCAGCGAAATACGGGGTAAAGGGTAGGGAAGAAATATCAGAAATCCAACAGGGAAACAAAGAAAATACCACGGGCTCAGGAATCAGGGAACAAACTGGAACAGGAAGGCAGACAGGAACCAAGAACGCTACGGGAACCTCACAAAGCAGGACGCTGAGTAAAGGGGGCGTGGTCAATAACCAAGCAGTAAGCAAAGCAATGATTTGCGGGTTAGACTCCCTTTTCACTTAGTTAGGGAGCGTCTCGAAAGTTTGACAACACAACCCAGCACGCTGTTTAGGGAATGCCACAAAAGGACTCAACATTGTTCTCATGGAGTTCAATAGGAAATACTGGAAGAAGAACTCCGATTTAGCCCTGTGGAATCTACGTTGAACACTCGTTTATGAGGTCAAATCCAACCACCCCTAACAGTTCTCCCCCTCAAAAGCCTCCCCCCGGGGCGGGGTTTCAAAGGATGCAATCGGGTAAACCTCCTTATCAATCTAGGAACATGTACATCCTCTGCAGGTTCCCAGGTCCTGTCTTCTGGAGGATACCCAACCCAGTCTACCAGATATTGGAGTTTTCCTTTCTGTCTTCTAGAATCTAGGACCTGTTGTACTTCGAATTCTTCCTCACCTTCTATCACTACCGGAGGAGGAGGTTGTTCGGGTTTCAGCGGGGGGTGTATTTCTTGAGTAGGGAACAATGGAAAACAGGATGAATCTTAATGTGTGAGGGCAATTGCAATTTGAGAGTAACTGGGGTTATGACTTTGCTGATGGAATAGGGACCAATGAAGCGAGGCTGTAATTTCTTCGATCCAGGAAGTCTGAGGTTTTTGGTGGATAACCATACATTTTCACCTACATCATAGTGTGGTTCCTCTCTACGATGTTTGTCTGCCTGATGTTTCATGTTTTCTTTGGCTTTGTTTAATTCTTGAATGGCGTTTTCCCAAACTGTCTTTATGTGTTGATGGTGTTCTTTTAATGCAGGGATATTGTCAAGATCTTTCGGGAAAGGGATAGGGAGGAACCCTGGATGTTGTCCATTGTTGAAATAAAAAGGGGACACTCCTATAGATGAGTGTGTTGCGTTGTTGTACGTGAATTCGGCCAATGGTAGAGCTTCCAACCAAGTGGAAGGTACACTGGTCAGGAGGCAACGTAAGTATTGCTCCAGTGTCTGATTGGTCCTCTCAGTCTGTCCATCAGTCTGAGGATGATAGGCTATGGACAATCTGTGATCCATTTGCAACACTGAACACACTCCTCTCCAAAATTTGGAAACAAATTGAGGGCCCCTGTATGAAATAATAACTGCTGGAGTGCCATGTAAGCGGATTACCTGGGCTATGACAATATGTACTAACTCTTGTGACGATGGTATCTTTTTCAAAGGGACGAAATGGGCCATCTTGGAAAACATGTCAACAACTACCAGTATGGTGTTGTACCCCTTACTACTGGGCAGTTCTGTTATGAAATCCATACTTATTGTATGCCATGGTTTGGGAGGAGCAGGTATGACCTTTAGCAGTCCTGTGGGTGCACAATGGGAAGCCTTTTGCCTGGCACAAACTGAACAAGCTTTAACATAAGCTGTTGTGTCTTTGTTTATGTGATCCCACCAGAACCATCTCTGACATAAACTAACTGTCTTGGCTGCCCCTGGATGTCCTGCCCGCACACTGTTGTGACACCATTCTAGGACTTGTGTTTGCAGGGTGGGAAAGGGTATGTACAATCTGTTGTCATGGAAATATAACCCTTCTTTGACGGTATTCAGTGGATTCTTCTTCCAGTCTTGTTCATTGATCAATGCGTATTGTTCTCTTAAGGTTTCCAAAAAGGACTTGGAGTGGTGTTCTTCTGCTCCAATTATTTTATGTTCTGGAATAATAGGAGGTGCATTGTTTGTGGGCTCTATGATAGGGCTGTTTATTCTTGAGAGAGCATCGGCCTTGCCATGTTGGGCTGCAGGTCTATAAGTGATTATAAAATCGTATTTGCTAAAGAAGGATACCCATCGCATCTGTCTTGGTGTAAGGGCTTTGGCAGATTTGAAGAACTGTAAATTCCGATGGTCAGAAAAGATAGTGATGACGTGTGGAGATCCTAACAGGTAATGCCTCCATTCCTGAAAGGATAGCTTGATGGCAAGGAGTTCTCTTTCGCCTATAGTATAATTTTGCTCAGAAGGAAGCAGAGTCTTTGAGAAGTACGCGACATGATGTAGTTGCCCAGTCCCTGGGTCTCTCTGAGATAAGACAGCTCCAACGGCTGATTGAGAAGCATCAGCTTCCAGAAAAAATGGTAAGGTGTTGTCGGCATGACGAATAATGGGGGCAGACATGAATTTATCTTTGAGGTTGCGGAACGCCTGTTCCGCTTCTTCATTCCAAGAGAACTTGGTACCCTTCCTGAGCAATTTGGTTATAGGGACGATGATGTCAGAGAAGTGATCTATGAATCTTCTATAGAAGTTTGAGAATCCTAGAAAGGACTGCACCTCCTTGATTGTAGTTGGACTGGGCCAATCCATTAACGCCTTTGTCTTCTTGGGATGCATATGAATCCCCTGGGGTGATATTACAAAACCCAAAAAATCGATGGTATCAGTGTGAAAAGTGGTTTTGTCCAACTTGGCAAACAAGGAATTCTCTTGCAGTTTTCTCAGCACTCTTTTCACGTGTACCACATGTTCTTCTTCAGTTTGTGAATAGATTAAGATGTCATCAATGTACACGATGACGAAGACATCAAGACATTCTCGTAGTACTTCGTTGATGAAATATTGAAACGCGGCTGGCGCGTTACATAATCCGAAGGGCATGACACAATATTCATACAATCCGAATTTGGTGCGAACTGCAGTTTTCCATTCGTCGCCCGGTTTGATCCGAATTAAATGATAGGCTCCTCTTAAGTCTATCTTTGTGAAAATTTTTGCTCCTCGCACTTGGTCCAGCAGGACAGGGATAAGTGGCAGTGGACATTTATTCTTTATGGTGATCTTGTTTAAAGCCCGGTAATCCAGGCATGCCCTCAAGCCACCCTCCCGTTTCAGGATAAACAACAGAGGCGAGGACACCAGGGATGTTGAATGTCTGATGAACCCTTTTTGCAACATGTCATCCAGATCGTTTTTTAAGTATTCAGTTTCGGCTGAGGTCAGCGCGTATATCCTACTGTTAGGAAGTTCAGCCACAGGTATTAAGTCAATGCGACAATCGTATGTACGATGTGGTGGCAGTTTAGTTGCTTCTTCCTCATTGAACACGGAGTTGAATTCTGAATAGATTTCCGGTACCACCGATGCCACCGCTATGGATTGGACGGTGCAACACAGAGGGTGTAAACTGTCACTGGCCTCTTGATAGCAATGAGTCATGCAGTATGGCGATTTCAGCGTCACTGTTTTTTCTATCCAATCAATCTTAGGATTGTGGGTTTGCAACCAAGGCACTCCTAATATAGCTCCAAAGTTAGGAGTGTCAATCAAGTCAAAGGTTAACTGTTCTGAGTGCCCATTTCCACATACCAAGAGAAGGGGAGGTGTCTGGTGACTGATCAACCCCGATGACAGTTCAGAACAATCCACTGACTTCACTGGTTCAGGCCTATTTTTGTTCATGAAGGGTATGCTCATCTTATGGGCTAGCTGTATGTCCAGAAAATTTCCAGTCGCTCCTGAGTCTAGGAGTATAGACATGTTATGCCTGTCTTGATTGGTGATCACGAGGGTAATATTCAATAAGAAATAATTCACTGGTCTAGTCAAGGTCTTTTTGTCTTGTGAGATCTGAAAAAGAGATGTACTTGAAGAATCAATCCCCTCATTCCTCAAGGTTGGTAGTTTTCCTGAACACTGGCTATCTTCCTGGAAGGAACAGAAGGACGACTGGGACATTCTCTAGCATAATGGCCACTCTTGCCACAGTATAAACACAAGTTGTTCTTCCTTCTTCTGGATTTTTCTTCCTCTGAGATAGGGCCTCTCACCCCACCAATCTGCATGGGCTCAGGCATTTCCTTAATCTCTTTCTTGTCGGATCTCTGTACCACCAACTTGGGAAATCCGAGGCGAGATTTTTCTCCTCTTCTCTCTTGTAGTCGATAATTCAACTTCACCGTGAGCTCAATAAATGACGGACAATCTTCAGGTGGATTTACTATTTGCGCCTGTATATCTTTTAATTCATCAGATAATCCTCTGTAAAATAACGATGTTCTTTTTTCTTCAGCCAATATGTTTCGGCCAATAACCGGTTGAACTGTGTTATATATGTGAGGAGATCTTTGGACCCCTGTTTTAGATTAAGCAGGGCATTATCACTGGCTTGCATGTATGCGTGTTTGGAAAAAAGACTTCTAAACTTGTGCTGGAAATCATTGTAATTGTATAACAAGGGATCGTCAGTTTCTACAAGAGGGACTGCCCATTCGGTGGCGTTTCCTCCTAGATAAGAAATAATAAACGCTACCTGGGAAGGCAGCAGCCTTCCTATACATAAACTGGAGATGACACTGGGTTATGAAACTATTGAACTTCGCACTGTCTCCTGTGAATCTCTCTGGCATAGCCAAGGGAACAGGACTAGGTGTATGGACTGTGACTTGGACAGGAGGTACCATGTTTGATGCATCAGCAGGGGGACTGGCCATGGTTATTTGCACAGAAAAACGGGCTGGTTGAATATAATTTCTCTTGGGAACTGTGCCTGACCCACCCACGGCCCCTGTCTCTTGTGCTTGTAAGTGTGTTACTTGCGCCTGTAACTTCATATTTTCTGTGCGTAACATGGCCACTTCCTGTTGTAATCCCGGTAATACTACAGTGATCTCTTCCATTGTAGGGGTGTGTTCAGAGATACCCGTATTCGGGTCTGTATTCATCTTTGCTCAGGTGGAATATATATACGTGTGCTTGGATTTCTGTTAAGGGTCCTCCCCTGTTGAGGAGGATGGAAATCCACAGGAGCAAAGATGAATGTCCCCCACACTTCTAAACAGCAACGACCCAAGTGAGAAGAGATAACTCACTCAAAGTCAGTTGCTCCCAAAAAGTGTGGGAGGAATTTCCCAGGGTGTATACCAACTCTCCCCCAGCAGGGACGTTGTAGCTGCAGTCTCAATGGCAGGAGATGGCTGTAAACAAACATACAATAGGACTAAACTCTCTAGTAATTTGCAGGACTAGTACACAAGTGTTCAATATAGAATTCCACTTACCTCACCAGGTGAACGTCAGAGCATAAGCGAGTAGTCAAAAGTCACGAACCAGGAGGTAGTGAAGGGAACCGGGATGACAACTCAGCAAGGGATACCTCCAAGCAAGAAGGTAAACAATTCCAGTCCTGCTCATAAACTAAAGACTGAGCAAGACTGGGCCACCAGAGCAGCAGATGACAGACTCGTACCACTTATGGAGCTAAAGACAAAGTGGCACGGCAACAACTCCCACTTCCGACTCATAAACTAAAGACAGAGCGGAGTGGGTAAACACAGAACACACAACAAGCACAAATACGCACACCACGTCCGACTCTTGGAACTTATGACGGAGCGGAGCAGGTGTACACTCAACAAGACAACACACGGAGTACGCACAATGTGTCCAACTCGTAAACTAAAGACAGAGTGGAGCGCGTGGACATGTACAAACACAGAAACGCTAATGCCCAGAGAAAGCCTCCGTCCACTCATACACTGAAGACTGAGTGGAACGGAGTGGAAAGAATGGCCCGAAGACGAACCAATCACCATTAATGGGGCGTAGGGACAGAACAAGTCGCTAAGGCGGAAAGTCAAGCAAGGTACCGGGGAGAACTGAGAAGCGGGAAGGGAGACAGGGAGGCTAAGTATCGGGAACAGAATAGGTAGCGAAATACGGGGTAAAGGGTAGGGAAGAAATATCGGGAATCCAACAGGGAAACGCAGAAAATACCACGGGCTCAGGAATCAGGGAACAAACTGGAACAGGAAGGCAGACAGGAACCAAGAACGCTACGGGAACCTCACAAAGCAGGACACTGAGTAAAGGGGGCGTGGTCACTAACCAAGCAGTAAGCCAAGCAATGATTTGCGGGTGAGACTCCCTTTTCACTTAGTTAGGGAGCGTCTCGAAAGTTTGCCAACACAACCCAGCACGCTGTTTAGGGAATGTCACAAAAGGACTCAACATAGTTCTCATGGAGTTCAATAGGAAATGCTGGAAGGAGAATTCCGATTTAGCCCTGTGGAATCTACGTTGAACACTCGTTTATGAGGTCAAATCCGACCACCCCTAACACATCGCCCTCCATGTAGGAGTCTCTCATCGCCGCCCGCCTTGTTTAAATACTGCCTCGCCTCTCCCATGGCGGGCCACACTGCATCGCTGACAACCAGCAGGGTCCACGAGCCACGTGCTGTCTGGTGGGGCACTGACCAGCCCTGTCCCCACTTTGGACTCACCCACGCACCTTGTTCCACCTGCTCTAGGCACTTCCCCATCCATCTGCAGGCTTTGCTCCACCTGCAGCTTTGCGACTGCTCAGAAGGGAACAGTGTTCCTGACTAAGCATGGGCGAATTTTGCGAATCTGGCGTTCGCGAATTTTGCGAATTTGCGAACTCGCAATCCGCAAAATCCGCGAATTCTCGCGAATTTGCAGATTTTTTTTTGTGTTCGCAAGGATTTTTGCCAGTTTGCAAGGATTTCTGACAGTTCGCGAGGGTTTTGTACCAGTTCGCAATTGCGAACTTACATGTCGGCTCGCAACGGTCACGATTATGTTGTTTCTATGTCTGGTTCATCATCACAGGTTCTCAGCACCCTCTGTTTCACCCCTGCCACCCTCTGTTTCACCCATGCCACCCTCTGGTACATCAATGCCACCCTCTGGTTCATCATCACTGTAGATTATGGGGGGAAAAAGCAAGCACACCTGCCTGCTTCAACTGACATGAATTAATTTGGGGTTGATTTATTAATGTGTCACTGTTTTAAAATTCCAGTCTGGCACCTGCTTCCTTATCTGTAATTTGCTTTCTGTTGCAGTGCAATTTTTTTTTCCAGGACCTTTGTGGCCTACTTGTAGCTATTCTATGAGCCTGCTGTGAGGGTCAGAGCAGGGGCATACAATTGTTGCAACTAGCAACTGAACTCTGGAGGGGCCCCTGTCAGGAAGCACTACAGGGAACGGTTACTAATGATGAGTTTGAACTTTTGAACCAGCTTTCACTTTTGCAAAACTCGTTTTTCTGCAGAACAGCATTACAGCAACTGTAATGCCCCACCAAGCTTATATGAGAAAATTGATTTCTAATCCAGAAGTTATCCAAAGAAAATCAAAAGGCCTCAAATCCAAAAAAGTGCAGGCAAATGTCAACCTGAGGAGTTATTCCGATAAAAATCATCATTGTCAGAAGGTCTATGCTGCTTGCTAGTCGATTTCTTGTGCAGAATGGCAATTTTTGTAATTTCGCGAGTGCGAGATTGTTGCTGCCCGCCGCACCTACATGTTCGCAATTGCGAACTTACACCGCACGCCGCAAAATTGTATCACCAAGAAAAAAAAATCCACTGCGTGCGAATTTGCGGATTTTCGGTAAATTCGCGAGCGTTCGTGGATTACGAATTTACCGAAAATCCGCAAAATCCGCGAGTGTAACGGATTTTCCGCCCATGCTTATTCCTGACCCACGCCATCGCTCCATCATTGTCCCCTAGGGCCTAGGCTCAATGTCCTAGGTTCGACCTGGCCACGTTCTGCCATGTAGCACAGGATTCCTTTACAACGTAGCGCCATCGCTGGCCCCCCACTGCGGACCGTGACCAGATCTTGCATGCCCTACTCATCAGGACTTATCCACCTTGTGGCTGCCTCACAATATCACTAACGCATCCCCTGGGGGGGTTGATGGCGAGAAGCCCCCAAATACGATGCACACCTCTATGATTTAAAAATACTCCCCCCAGATCGGCACTTTTGACTGAGTTTCCACTTGGGCAGTGGCAAGGCCAGGTGGGCCAGCGGCCACACATGAAGGGAATACCTGACATCCTCCACATATCACCATCTCCCAGCTATGCTCCACCCTGGCATAGCCAACTACGATTCCTCCCTAGGTGCCCACTCGGCCTTCACATTACTCCTACTCTCTCGCCTCCTCTGCAACCACTATGTGGGAACCTTGGCTTGCAGCTCTCACCATGGGCAAATTTCACGGGAAACAACCGAAGATTACATTCGAAGCCCGCAAATCCGCCAGAACAAAGGCTGAGATGGTGGAAGACCACACTGACACTTCAGCAATTGGTATATATACCTCCCCGGAGGACCTGAAAGCACTCCTCCTAGTGATGAAATCAAGCCTGACCACCATCGAGGTCAAGATGGACTCCATGAATACGCGACTGGATAACCTCACCTACAAGACTGATCGGCATGAAGACCGAATCAAAGACACTGCGCGCCGCATCTCAGATATTGAGAACACCTCCACGGGACCAGAGAGAAGACGCTCAATATGGAAAAATCCTAAAGGTAGTAGCCGCTAAGAATGAAGACCTAGAATCCCGCTCAAGAAGAAACAACCTTCAAATCCTAGGCGTGCCGGAATCAACAGCCACGGGCAAGATGGAGGATTACGTAGAAGGATTGCTTACCTCGCTCTTTGGCAGAGAGGCTTTTTCTGCAGTACTAATCGTGGAAAGAGCTTAACGGTTGTTGGCTACCCGACCTCGCCTAGAGCTCCTCCGAGGCCAATCATTGCACCGTTACTTAACTATAAGTACCGTGATGTTGCTCTACGGCTGGCCAGGGAGCGACAGAAACTGCTGTTTGATGGCGCAGAAATAACTCTGTATCCAGACTTTACAATGGCAGTTCAGGAGAACCGCAGAAAATTCCTTCCAGCAAAGAAACAGCTTCAGCAGGTAAACATCACCTATGCCATGCTTTTCATGGCACGTCTGAAAGTCACATTCCGGAGAAATCAACACTTTTTCACCAACCCTCAACATGTGTATGACTTTTTGAAGTCATTGCCCAAGACGCCTTCGGACCAGGAATCCCCTTCCAACCACAGTGCCGACACTGCAGCCCTATCTTGCGTGGAATGATGGACATAAAGTTTTCTGCACATAACTCATTCGGCAATAAGGTTTGCACTGGTTGCCTTGGGACATAAAATTGATCTGATGCGCCCACGCAATAGACTGCTACATAGACTCTGCTGTATCTATTATGCTGGGGCCGCTTTTACCTTTTGCCTTGCAATGCTACAGCTGAACAATTGGCATGATGAGACTCTTTACTGCTCCCCGAGCACCCTCGCACTAGCGAGGTGACCCTGGTTCGCCCTCTGGCCTCTACCAAACAGGGAGCCTCTAAACTCTTCTGTTTTTTTCCTATTACAGACTCACTCTGCACTCCTCCGTTGGGATTTTGGCCTGTGGGACATACACCACAGCAGGATTGGGCTGCTGATGTTGGAGGGGTGGTGTTTTGTTTACAGCCACTTAACGAAAGCCTTATAATCACCTGCCTTGCGCACACACAGACGATCCGCCCAACATGACCACACACTCATCGCAAAACTTCAGACATGCTATTATGAAAAGCCACCCTAACCCCCTAAATATAGCCTATTACCATGGAAAGTTTGGGTCTTGGGGGGCCCACGCAAGTGCTGACACATTCTAGCGTACCTAGATAGACACAACATACACTGTGCCATGCTCCAGGAGACGCACCTAAGCCCTAGTCCCCAATCTTGTTCGCAGCCCGATGGGCTATCTATCGCTGCTTTTCCTCATATTCCACTTATGCACACGGCACTGCCATCCTGATTAAACGCAATCTCCCTTAAATCACCATTGGTTCATACGTAGACCCACAGGGCCCCCATTGTATCTCATGGAACGGTTGGCCTCCCAATCCATAACATTTGTCAACTGTTATGACCCGAACATTGATGACCCCAAATTTTTCCAAGACCTGAGGGGCTGGGTGAATGCACGTAGTATGGGGAGGATTTTTTAATGTCACACTAGAACCATCAATAGACCGCTCGCAGCCACAACCCCACCATTACTCCAACACCCAAAGTCTCCTAAACCAAATAATCACAGATCATGGGCTAACAGACGCCTGGCGTAACCTTCACCCTCACAACAAAGAGCGGAAGTGCCTCCCCAAAATCCATTCCTCCTGGTCACGCATTGATAACTGGCTCATATCCAGGGGGCTAACTCGAGCCTCACACCTCCCAGCCACCTACTGTAATCACTCACCAGTGCACCTCACGCTTGCTCCCTCTTGTGAAGACTCGCCATACATGTCCTGGCGGCTACCCACACACGTGCTATTGCATCCTGTTTTTAAGTCTGAGCTAGAATAAGAAATAACAGACTTCTTCCTACGCAATAAGCACTCAGCCGCCCAATACTCCACAGTTTGGATGGCTTTTAAAGTAACTATTCATGGTATCTGTATTGCTAAAGGAGGAGGGGCTTTAAGAGACATAAGCACTACACTCCACAAGCTGGAGAAAGCGCTAAAACATATTGCAACAAAAATACGAACAGTGCCTACCCCAGAGCTGCAGTCACGACTGAGAGAACTGCTCACTGAATTCCTAGAAACAGCAGGCAGGGAATGTAAATTTAGGGGTAAATACCAACAAGCCTGACACTATGAAGCAGGAGAAAGGCCAGATAAAAAGCTTACAGGACTAACCCACCCACCCAGATTCTCCAACACAGTTCTTGAAATCATTGACGAGAAGTCCACCTACATAGAAACACCCCAGACATCGCTGCTACCTTCAAAACGATTTTACAGCACCCTATATACTTCGCATAGAACACAGCCTGTCGACTTCACCCGCCTTTTTTCAGGATACGGTGATAGGTTGGCTTGGTGAGACCCAAAGGAAATTCCTCCGTGCAGATTTCTTAGACGACGAGATCACTGCTGCAATTATACAGCTTCAGCGTGGCCGAGCTCCTGGCCCTGATGGCCTAACGGTTGAATTTTTTAAGACCTTCCGCACCACACTCCTTCCCATTCTTTGACAGGTCTAGGAGGAGGCTAGGGAGACAGGAACCCTCCCCCAGACAATGCGTGAGCCCTCATAATATCTTTAGGAAAGCTGGGAAAACCCACCGCACAATGCGACTCATATAGGCATGTTTCTCTCATTAACGTGGATGCTATAATCTTAGTTAAAACAATTGTGAATCGTATTAGCCCCCTCATGACTGCTCTTGTGCTTCCTGACCAATCGGGTTCTGTGCCCGGCAGAGGAACTTCCCACAATCTTCGTACCTTGTTTACTATTTTTTTTTTATATTTCTTTTTATTTTCAAATATAAAACAAAATAAATCAAAGACGTATCTGGGACATCACATTCAGTTACAATATTAAGGAAACATTTTCAGATATCAGGATTTCTGTAAAAAACAATGGGCGGGGTAATTGAAACATTGATGCGTAGATCGTTCAATAATGGTTGACTGCACACAATTAAGCTACATTTGATCCGCTACGTTACTCAGTCTCCGCCACCCAAAAGAACAGGATAAAGAAAGGCGTAGTGCCCCCAGATACGAAAAAAACTAAATTAGGATAAATGACAAAAATATTCACGCCACAGCCTAAACTAACTACACTAACACCCATCCCCCCACCCTGCACCCCTGCATATGGTTTTTGCGAACCCCAACTAGCAGTGTGCCTGTCGCCCTATCTCACTAAATACTAAAAATAGAAAGTGGAGGAGGGCTCCTTCGTACGTGCCCCTGGTCCCCTGGTCCCCCCTCCCTCCGGCCAGAACCAAGAATCCCCCAGAGTAAATCCACAAATCTATTAAGAAGCTAATGCAGTACGCAACAGGGGAAACTGAAAACACCGCCCAACCTCCCACAAGCATCATGGTAGCAAATCCCACATCCATCAAGACCACGATGTCAAACCCAGTCAATCAGTCTCATCCTTGACCCTTCCGATCGGACCTGCGAACCCCTTCCGGACGAACTGCCGCCTCCACAGGATAGTCAAGATTCGAGAAAAATGCAGCAAAGCTCAAACTGAGATTAAGCAAAGATGTTAAGTCACTGAGAACTCCTTCAGGTCCAAAGACTCCCCTCACCATCATGAACTCCCATCGTTGTTTCCTCCGCCATCGTAATGGAACTGGCGGAAAGGGGAGAGACGCGGTTTCAAGCCCAAAACAGTTCTCATCAAAAGTCTTCAGAAAGGGAGCACCGATTAATCCTTCCACAGTCAGCCTTGATAGTAGGCTTAACGATCCATTCAAAGCACCGATCTCGCTCCTATGGGCCATCACACCTACCGGAGGCTCCAACACCTCTCGTTGCACGGGGCCCGCTTCCTCTATCAAAATGGCCATCGTGGGTATCTCGAGCTGCTTCATTCCTTGTAGTGGAGCAGGGTCCGGTCCAATCCGCCCAATTTCAAACAAACGCGCTATCATTTTATGAATAAAGGCTTCCACGTTAGTATGAAGAGCCCCAATGGCCGCCAGCACAGTTCGCAACGATGGTTCATTCTCAGTCCGCTCCACCGCTCCTCGCTCAATATCGACCATTTTCACGACCCCCATAGAGCCCGGTCTCCCTGGGAGAACAATCAAAAGTGGAATGCACAACAGCAGAGGGAGACTAAATGTTCACACCGGCATCGATCTACACTTCGCCACCGCAAGCGAAGATCCCAACCCAGCGAACGCCGGCGGGTGGTTAACCGGGCCACCGGGTCAGGAACCTCCGCCCACAGCCTCAGTCGTGCATCGTCAACCCTCCTTCGATGTTTACCAACTCAGCTGACCGCCATCAAAATTGGGCCAAGAAAACCTCCACAGCAATAGACCGGACCCTGCCACACGCTCACGGCCGATGTTGTTTAACTGGAACCCAGCTTGGCCAGTTCTCAAGACCCCGGCTTCCAAGCTAGGCTAAGCCACAAACTTTAACACGATATAACTCTGTCTACCAAACCGGTAGAAATCTCGGGTTCGCACCATCGAGCTGTAGTCCAGTTCATACACACGGAGGCAGGGCGTAAAGACAGGATAAATGACAGGATCATCTGGCAGGAGACGGAGGTCGGCGGAGCCGGGAGCCTAAGCAGTCATCTTGTTCGCTAGCGTAGCTCCTCTCCCGCTATTTCGAAAGATATTGAACACGACACAAACACAGTGGCTGTCTTTCTTGTCACCACCAAGGCCTTTGTTTCCCTGGAATGGGACTATATTGTCTTTGTACTCAGGCTCATGGTCTTCCCCACTCCTTTCCTGGCATGGATTCAACTGTTATATTGGGGTCTATAGGCCAGCACATTGGTCAAAGGCACCAGGTCTTCAGCCTTCACTATCGCCAGAGGGATCAGGCAGGGATGCCCCCTATCACCCCTCTTCTTTGCCCTAGTGATCGAGCCTCTAGCAGCCAGGGTCAGTCAACACTATTGTGACCATGCCCTCATCTACCCTTAGGCAAATCTTATTACACTGTCTGCTGACAGGTCCTAATCCTCTTTGGGCGTCTCTCTGGGGTCAATATAAACTGGGGTAAAAACCAGATTTTTCCCCTCACCCATGCAACTACAAAAACTACACCTGATTATCCCCTTGCTTGGTGCGATGACACAGTCACTTACCTGGGTAAAGTGATAACCAGAAAGAGGGAGGACTTGATGACAGCCAATTACGGGCACGCATCAGACCTTCTGACAGAAAAGATCACCAGATGGATAGCCATGCCGATCTCGATGGCTGGGAGAGCCTCACTGATAAAAATGGTAATCCTTCCTAAACAGTTATATTTATTTATTAACCTCCCCTACACTCCCAGCAGACACTTTCAAAGCACTGAAAACTCAACTCATTTGCCTTACCTGGGGCGGTAAACAACCCTGCTTAAACTGGGACACCCTTACCCGACCATTTATTGCTGGCGGATTTGAAATTCCAGATCTGGAATTGTACTTCAGCTGTGCGCAAGCCCACTACACTGTGTATTGGATGGACCCCCCTCCCTACCTGCCTCATTTAGTAATTGAGAATGGTTATATGACCCCGAACCCTTGTTCAGCCTATTTAAGCTCACCTGCTACTCCGAGCCTTTCGCTTCGACCACGGTGGACTGCACCACCAGTGCCTGGCGGGACTTAGCTCGCCGCCTTCACTTAGACATAATGTACTCCCCCCTGTTGCCTCTCCAGGGCAGACTTGACCTCCCAGTCACACAGGAGGGTGGATGCTGTCAGCTCCTCCAGAAACTTTCGGTCCAGATCTGGGGAGATTTATACACGAGGGAAATTTTGAACTGAAGAGGAATTCTTTGGAGAAACCCACCCACGCCACTGGAACTTTTCCTCTATATTAGACTGAGGCAAGATATCTGGGCCCTTACCTCGAGCTTCCCAAAAGAACCCCCCACCATGGCTCCACTACACACCCTGCTTCAGAAAGACACTCCCACACATATAATGTCTCTGCTTAATCCCCTCAATTTGCGAGATTCTAATTGCTGTGATCGATGTGGTGGAGAGGGAGATGACATTAAACACTTAGCCTGGGACTGTGCCCCTGTTCGATGATATTGGACGGAGGTATTGGAGGCACTTGATCAGATGACCGGGTTGCGTGTCCCTGATGACCCCCTTATTGCGGTCCTCGGCTACACAGGGGCACTGGCCGCTCCTGTTTGGAAATACATATCCTTAGCACTCCTGCTAGTTAAGCGGCGAGAGGCCTGCAGATGGGGAAGAGGGAGGGCTGCCAAATTGAAAGAATGGCTGAATGACCTCATATTTTGTCAAGATCAAATACACACCTATTCTGAGCTCCTGTCGCTTTCCTCCCGCCCGCGTGATATTTGGTCTCCCCTACAGCTGTACCTTTTATCGCAATCTGCCTCCACTGAGACCGTAACAGATGCACCACCTGATGGGTGATGGCACTCCCACAGGGGATTTGGACTAGCTCTTACTTAGGCCTTGTTATTTCTGAAATGTAGATAGCCCAGTATTTATGCGATTGGGATGGTTAGGATGTTTATATATGCATTGTGCTAATGACGTTCCTATACTATATGACTGGGTAATAAGCTATGTCGGGTATGTCGTTTGTCAATGAGTGTTGCGGTGGGTGTCCAACTGCAACACCCATTGATTTTAACACCGCTCCATATTTACAAGGTCAGCGTATACATCGGGTAGTGCTAAAATTAAGACCAAGGAAAACCTAGGGACATATTTGCAAGCTCCTATCGCCACCACAAAGTCCCTTTCAGTGACGGCGATAGGGGCCTCACTTATTTACAAGGCAGCGTTAAGCCACTTAACGAGGCTTAGCTCTGCCTTGTAAATAAGGCACCCTTTTTTGCTGTATTTAGCGTGAAAGTGGAGGGCAATGGGCGCTGCAGTAGGCATTCCCCTGAAACAACCATTGATTTTGACGCTGCCTCCTATTTACATGGACAGCATAAATAGGAGGCAGCGCCAAAATTAAGACCAGGAGAAACCTGGTCTTAAACAGGCGAAATGAGGACAAATGCTTTATTTCTCCTTGCTTTTGCTGTTTTCATGTGCACTGCCATATGCAGCACAAATAGAAACAGCAAATAGACTATGATTGCTTATGTGCAGGAAAATCCCCCTTCCTGCACATAAACAATCATTTTGAAAAAATGCTGTTTTGCAACTTCTACGTGTGCTGCATTAAGATACACACATAGAAGTTACAAAACAGCATTTAAAGATTGTTTATGTGCAGGAAGGGGGACCTTCCTGCACATAAACAATCTTACCCTCAACACAGGTACCCTTGCACTATGGTGCAAAGGCGCCTGTATTGGCACTAGGCAGCTAAAGTTAGCATCAGTGTTGGGGGAAACGCAGGGCTGCACCCCATTCTAGTAAATATGATGCAGCCCTGCATTTCTAAAATGACAAAGCATGTTGTTAGCCTTCTTGGCTTAACAACACACTTCACCACTTTATTGTAAATATCCCCCCTGGTCTTAAACAGGCGCAATGAGGAGAAATGTTTCATTGCTCCTCGTTTTTGCTTTCTTCATGTGTGCTGCATTGTGAAGCACACATATAAAGACCAAAAGGCCATTGATTGTTTATGTGTAGTATAGTGACCCTTCCTGCACATAAACAATCAATTAAAAAACAGGATGTTTTTCAACTTCTATGTGTGCTGCATTGAGCAGCACGCATAAAAGTTACAAAATGCAATTTAAAGAATGTTTACCTGCAAAAAGGAAGACCTTCCTGCACATAAACATTCTGCCCCTCAATGCAGACACCCTTGCACTATGGTGCAAGGGTGCCTACGTTGGTGCTAGGCTGCTTAATTAGCACTAGCACAGGGGGAAGTGCAGGGCTGCACCATATTGTTGGGAATATGGTGCAGCCCTGCGTTTCAGAAGTGACAGAGCGCAGCGTTAAACCAAGGAGGTTAACACTGAGCTCCGTCACTTCGTAGTAAATATGCCCCAAAGTTTGAACAGGTTTTGAATGGTCTAACTGGTGTGGCCCAAGATACGGAGTTCTATTAAATGAGGTTGTCGCAGACAGCTGGCATTACAGATCTTAGGCTGAAGTGGGAGGGAGAGAGCGGGGCAGGGGAATATTTATTAAGATTGGCAATGGCACGGTCTTCCCAAGCGCTGACACACAATTACTACAGTTAAAAGGCGAGTGTGATGCCTACTATGCTTGTCCATACTTTATAAAGTTCCCAACTTTATGTGTGTGCTGTACAGTGCAGTACACATGCAAAGTTTGAATTGTTTGGAGAAAAAACGACTTTCTTCCTACTTTTGTGCCTCAGGAAGGGATAGTGTTTCTGCAAATCCCTGTCTACATATGTTAGTATTCAAAACTATAAAGGGTTCTGGCCCCAATCAGTAAGGCTAGGCCAATTCAATCCTGTGACAACAACACAATTGCCAATACTGATACTTATTCTACAAATAACTCTTTATAGTGAATGAAAAAAGATTCGTTTTTTTCTTTTCATTTTAGTCTCTTTAAAGATTCAATTTCATCAAAGAATCAGTAAATAAGTTCATGTTATTATTTCAATGAGCAATCTCAACAATTTTGTTGGAACCACATTAAATTACAAATATATAAGACATAAATCTTATGTCACATGTCTGACGCAACATTACGTATCACATTAATAACAACACATTATAGTGCATAAACAAGCTCAAGTTCCAGAGCAGAAATAATAGGACAGATGGAAAAAATATAGAAAAAAGAAAGATCTAGGGAAGAATGGAAAAATGAAAAACAAGGCGTCTTTAAATTCCTAAAATGCAACACAAACCCTGTGGGAATATTGACCAAACAGGTCGTCAGAATTTAAATCGATTTTCATCACAGAAGATATTCAGCATATAATGGACCTGATACTCAAAATCAAAATGCACTTGTTTGGTCTCTGTTAGTAGACATGACTTTCTATCAAACACCATTCTTCTCAATGGCCATCAACCATGCATGGGACACCACCATTTGAGCTTAGACCACTTTCCAGTGCAAAAAAGTTTGGAGCCACCACAAAACCATGATAACCCTACCCTGTGTGTTGCTCCACATCTAGAGGCACTGTTTTATGTGACATAAACTATATGAGTGTTCCATTTACACACCCACGCAATCACTCAATTTTAAAACCCCTTCTGTGCGATATTATCTGTTATGAATTTTAAGGTGTAGGTTTAAGAAATTCCCTAGGTACAGTTTCTGAAAAGTGTACAACTGAGACTTACAGAAGTGTATCTTTGTTTTGCTCTTATGCTACTCTTTTGTAATTCTACCCATGCATTTGTGAGATTAAAACACTACATATTGACACAGTGTCATGGTACGTTCTAGGCTAAGTGTCAATAAAATACTCATAAAGTAACATGTGCTTCACAGTTAACAAGCTAACACAATGTTTTCCATTTGATAGATGTGGAAATAACTTAGCCTGGGTGAAATTTAAATTACTCTGGCGTGGTTCACATAATTGTGGCAATTTTGCATTAGACTTCTTACACAAATTCCCCAAAATGATGCCATTTCACCACTTTGCTTAATTATGTACTATTCACAATAGAAATTGTCAGTGAATAGGCCAATTCACAGTAATGGACTGTAATAATATATGGCGAATGCACAGGAATAACAGAATGTGAGAGTGGTGGATCATAGATCCCGGGGCACCAGTGCCACTTGGTGGCTGCTGTTGGTACTCTGCCTACAAGAGAAGCGGCAGGCCTGCTGAGGAAGACAGCTTAGTGAGACCCTACTTTGGCCTCGCTACTGAGCTCCTGACAGGAGCCATCTAGTTGAGGGGCACATTTGTGTGACGGACAGAGTGACAGGACGGACACGCTTCCTGCGAGAGCACCCTATCCTATCAAACTTTTTTTGAACTCCATTCTCGAACTTGTACAAATCAGTAGCTGTGCACCTTCTATTTACTGTTTTGAAATCACATTTGTGTTTCCTCAACTCTCCAGACACTGGTGGCACATGCCTGGTGCCGAAATGAGAAGCACATTCAGAGAAGCTTCGTTGACATCCATAGGCAGTGTGTCATCAGCATAGAAGGTGAGCCAAACCAGCTACCTACTCTGACTCCACCACTGCTCCTAGAAACCAGAGCCCAAACCCTGCTGATGGCGCTTCCCCCTTTCAGTGCTGTTGTGACTGCAGAGACTGCAGCACTGGGCATGTGGAGTGGCAGACTGAACAACTATTTTCATGCCATGCGATAGACTGATGGTACCATTAACAGATTGCTCTTCAGCAGTGAGGAAATTTGCCATCTGTTTGAGATAGGAGGGAGATCACAATCAATCAATGGTATGGCTGAAACAGCCCTCAACGCCTACCTTGACCCCCAACTAAATCTTATTTTGAGAGGTTCATTCGGGACGAGGAATGACAGGTGAGAACCTCAATGCATTCCAAGCCTTCCAGTCCTGACTAGGGACCCTTGCCTGCACATGCTTAGATGACGACCAGGATAAGGAATTCTGCACACAAAACCTCCAAGATTGTCATTCCTCCATGTTGAGATGTTTGATCCTCCACCTGCCCGGTATGAAATTGGATGCCATCCTCATACTTGCAAGCTAGCATGAACTATTGAACAGCAGGGTTGGGAAAATGGAGCTGGACCTCTCTAAGGGCTCAAACTCCACTGAACCAAGCAAGATTGGGTCTGTATGAACCAAGAGGGACAGGATGGATGCTGGCTATCAACACACTGGGCACCTGTAGGTACCAGCGCAACATGTGGCACCCAGGCAAATTGCAGGGACTCCGGCCTGGAACCTTACCCAGCGGATACCTTCCTAGTGAATAGCAAGACATGCTCCAGATGCAGGAAGCTGACACTTTTTGCCTGCTCATGTAGGAGTGCAAACAGGGGGGAAAGGCCTCAAGGAAAGCAGTGGCCAGCTCCTTGCTAAAACACCATATGATGGAAGAAGGTGCCTCAAATGAAGGAGGTGCAGGTAGACCATCTGGGGCAGGCATCCTGATATTGACAAAATGGATGTCTTCCTGATATTTGAGACCCAACTGATACACACAAAAAATAGACCGTCCCCATGTGTACCGTGATTATTGAAGAGATGCAGGTACCTGCCCTGATAGACTCAGGGGCAACAGTGAATGTCATAAATATACAACAGTTTGAGGAGCTGTGGCCATTGGTGAAAAGGAAGGCCAATATTTTGTATATGGTAGCCTGTGCCCACACTGCAGAGGACCTGGGGTTTATATTCTTTGCACAACATGCACGTCAGAACACAACCTACTTGACTTAGCACATCAGGGTCAACAAAGAATGGCCAAGGCAGATGCGGTCTTTCTCACAGACTGCCACCCTGGAAGTGAATTCCAGATGGTGCTTGAAAGAGAGTCCTGACAAGTCACCAAGATCCGAAGGACAGTGATCACAGAGGCGTGCTGGGAAGAATTGGTGGGAATTATCATGACACTTGGCCTCTACATGGATTGTAGCCACACTGCACACACCCTGGGGGATGGGTACTGCTGAATGGGATAAAAAAATGGGATGTGGACTGCTCATGGCCACTCCCAGAAGGCTATCAAGGTGTGAGTTTCAATTACTGCAGGTGCAGTTCCCGGGCCTCAGGTGAGGATTTGAACAGTTAAAGAAGTAGAGTCAGAGTTAGAATACAAACGTCAGAAGCAGATATCTTTCTAATGACTAAAATCAGCGTCTCCTTTCACTTTTTATTTGGCCCAATTGGGCTTGTGGTATCACTGCCTACAGTATTTTTAGCCGATTTCCTGTTCTAAATTGGCATTGTTTAAGGAAATACTGAATGTAGCCCGATTGATCATCAGTATTTTCATCAGTTATATCTTCAGTGTCCAGGGCCATATTTAGTGTGGTCCGAAAGCATTTAATGAAACCTGAATCAAGGAAGGCTGTCAGTTAATGATGCCACTTTCCACTGTTGGACCGCACTAAATACGGCCCTGGACCTACTCTCGCAGCTCCGCCCAACTCAGGAGCACCACGCGACTTACCCTGATCAATTCCTAGCCTCCAGCGCCTTCTGAGAGCTTCCAAGCAAGCTCTTGTATCTCTGCACGGAGGGCTAATTCCAGCCCCTCGTATATCATGCTGGTCGGAAATTGAACCCCCACCATTCTGGAAATTCTACAAATTGTCCTGATGATGATCTTAATGATATACGATCGAAATGCCGTCAACCTCACAATCTAAACTCCTTTAGTGTATTATTTCAAAAAGGAGTTTTGTATATTGTTTCCAATGCGATGTAACGTTTTTATTAGTCACAAAAGCACTTAAACTTCATGCACCTCCACTCGTCTATGTGTGGGCACCAGAACTACTTGTAAATAACTGAATGATATTCCTTTTTATGGTGTTAATAAAATGTGATGTCATTCTAAAAGCCTGTGTCCACACATACATTGCTTACTGAGTCTGGTTAGGGTTCAGTTTACATTTAACTTCTAGAGAGTCACACTCCTTCTGGTAATTGGTAGCCATTTTACTGGAGGACCGATTTTGGCCTCACTCAGACCCTTGTATTTCTAAACGAACACCAGCTCCATAAGTGCCTAAATCAATCCCTTAACTGCTGATGCTTTTCCATCCCAGTGCTGAGCTCTTTTTGGCTATTTGGGTACTTCCGACTTATGCCTCCAAAAAGTTTTTTCCTACATAAGGTACCCACTCCAGATCTGTGTCCTTTTTCCAACATCATAGGCATTCTACAGGTAGACAGGGCTTGTAAATTCCCTTGGAAAGGACTGAAAATAGTGGGAATATAGCTAATTTTTTTTTTTTTACAGGAAAGCGCCTGGTTTCTTTCTCCTAAAAATTGAATCAATGAAAGGTTTGCTGTGCTAAAATCGAAACCTTCACACTTGATAGCATTAAAGAACAACTAGAGCTGTATCCCCAAAAAGTTTATATCACAGGTTTGGCATTTTTCTAAGAGGTAGACCATTTTTTTCCAAATTTTAGTGGTTTCACCCTCCTTTCAGTTTGCAGTAGCAGCAGTTGTGAAATCCATGTGTGATTACGGAAACCTATATATTTCGGAAAGGTAGACACAATTCTGATTTGAGCAAGGGGACCTTTTGTGTAGATTTGTCGGTTTACAAAAGCAATAGGTTCTCCAATTACCAGAGGAACCCAAATCCAACAACTAAGCTGCACCTTACAAAAGTTTTTAACTGTGAACCAAGTATAGAGAAATCCAAATGGTAAAATATAAAGAGTGAAAAATGGGCAAGAAGGAAACCTATATATTTCTGAAATGGAACGCAGAATACTGAGTTTAGGACAGTTATTATTTGTACATCTCTCAATTTGTGGATACCAACACTAGCACATGATTCACGAGTATTTTGCTAAATGTCTTTCTTTTTTCATACTGGCTTACATTTGGAAGGCACAAATGTAGAGAAATCCAATTTGTAAAGAACATGTGTTCTACTATTCTGAGTTCCCACATGTGCCCGAAACAAACATTACACAAATTATGTGACTAGGCCTATCAACTGCAAAACAAAACACCTTAAAACATGAACTGGGGATATCATAACTTAACCCAAAATTCAATTTCCAGGTTTTTTTTAATTACAATTTGAGTATCTGTGGATTGTGGGCCCTAGCCCAGCTGTTACTCAGGAATCCCTACCATACCCAGATATTTCTGAAAACTGGGCACTTAGAGGAACCCATGGTGGTGTGACTTGTGTGGTTATAACATGTTTTACTTAAACACAAGTCCTATTAAACCTCAAAGGTTAGGTAGAAACTCTAATGTTCCTCATATTTCTGTGAGGGAAGGTTCTGGCTTCTGCAGGGAGCCACACATTTTCAATGATCCAGCATTCCTTCAAGTCTCCCAATAAAAATTGGTCCCCACTTGCATGGGTGGGACTAGCGCCCATGATAGAAAAGGTTCCACAATGTAACATAGACACATCAGATGTTTCAACTGACACAAACCCAGTTTTTACAATGAGGATTTTGTGCATTTGTTGTCCGACACCCAGGGAAAACTACCAAACCTGGACATTTCTGAAAACTAGACAACCAGGGGAGTCCAGGGTGGAAGGGCTTGTGTAGCTCTCATGAAGATTTCTTACCCAGTAGCTTTTCCAAACCTTAACCTTTAACCCTTTCGATGCTCATGACGGAACGGTTCCGTCATGAGCATCGGTCGAGCTGTGCTCATGATGGAACCGTTCCGTCATGACCACACCCATTAACATTGGGGACCAGCACCGGCGGTAAATTGGGGCAGCACGGATGTGGTTAACTAAAAACATACATTTTCCTTACATTTCTGTGATGGAAGCTTCTTGAATCAGTAGGAATCCATAAAATCCCTTCCACACATTATTAGTCTACTTGTCCTATGCTGCCCCACTTGTGTGGCTGGGCCTGGTGCCTGCAACAGGAACAGTTCCAAACAAGGTCAAAGTGAGTCTCTTGGACTCCCATAGTGCCCACGACAGGCATGTCTCATACCAAGGTCACTTGGAGTCCCAAGGACTCCTATTTACTGACTCCCATTGATCTTGTTTTGGACCATGCCTTTGGAGGGCCCTAGACGTTTGCTAATCAGAAATATGTCTTAGAACTCTGAACCTCCTGCCAGCACCCTCAGAGTTGCCAGCGGTGCAAGTAACTTGGGGCGATGTTACTGGGGATTATAAGTGAGTCTCTGAGGGTCAACTGGCAAATGAGGAATTACCAGTAGAATCATCAATACTGGGCCTAATTCTGCTGGCAACATTCTGATTCTGCCCCAGAGACCCAAATAGAGATTTTGGCTGCTTTGAAAACTTCCGAATGAAGCCTGCAGTACATACTGCTGGTTCAATCACAAACTTGTAATGGAAGCTGTAGACTATACCAAAAGCCTTTGGTTGGGCTTTCTGTGGTACCTGATGTATCACTCACAGAGAGATCAGAGTACTGCACATGGTTAGCTGCTGTCTTTCCTTAACAATATATCTCACCAGCTGGGCATTGAGGCAATCTTAAAGGTTTCCTATAGATAACTGCACGAATTTGGAATCATCTGTCTTGCCCCTCACTCTATGTATGATGACAGCTCACCATTTCGACAAACAAATTGGTGCTTGGGTTCACACCTGAACTTCGACTGACAGTGTATATTTCATGAACAAGTGGATGGTTGGGCAGTGCTCTATGCCTTAGCCACCAGTCCTAGGAAAGTTAGTTGCACCTCAGGGAAACTGTTTATCAACAACTATTTCTTCAGAATGACCAACCATGAAATGTTTTCAATTCTGGCGACTTCTTTCTCAGTGAATCCCCGGGGTTCCACTGGTAATGATCAAGGAAGCCCCCTTCCTTGTCAGGAACTGATACTTCCGGTATCAGAAATTCTTGAGTAGAGAATTTCCGGCAGCAATTCCTTTACACACATATTGAGGGTCATAAAGAACCATTTAACGCACCCAATCCTACATACTGGTACCCAGACTCTGCCTTTGCCCCACTAATAATGGGATCGCTATGTACTATTTGCAATCTTCCTATTAGTCGCCAGCTTTTTCATCATCAACATTCATGTTTTCATGGTTATTGCCTTAAAGTTACCTTTGAGCCAGCTGTAGTTTGAAGACACATATAAACGACGTCAAGCAGCCCTAATCATGTTACATAACCACACGACCAGTGACAATTATGAGCGTTTCTGTTGTTCTGCTACCGAGTACTGTACAGTTCGAGAATGAATGTCACTAACGAAGCAATTAAAACTGCCTTTAGGGGTCGCGCTCAGTCACCCAGTTCCAGCACAAAATTCACTGGAGCTGAAATAGACTTCCAGGGGATGCTCACAAATCGGATTGCTAATTATTGTGCTGGGAATAGAAAGCGTTGCTATATTTATTTGGCCTTCTATAACATGTTCGTTGAAATTATTTCTTTACCGCCCCCGATTTTGCCTCAACAAGCTAGAAGATGTCTGCCCAGCAGCACACAATTTGCCTGCCACACAGTTTATGGTTCTTAGATATATGTGAAGCCATTCACATTTCATGTCTGCCTAGAGACAGTGTTAAGTAGTCAAGAAATATTAAAAATGATATTAAATGCATACAAATAAGAGCTTTGGGGCAGGATATTTATCCATTTGTCTTTTCCACTGTAAATTCACATTTTTCTTCAGCACACACACCACACCTTACACCATTGATTCAATGCATTTCAGTCATTGGCCCCCTTTGCAGTACAAGTGACTGCAAATGCCTGACCACTCGCTCGTATCTGCCTAAAACAAGTGAACTTCAGTGGCGTGGTTTGAGGGCTAATCTTTTTTATTCGTGTTTCGTTTGTGCTATTATTTCCCTTCTTTTCTTTGCTTTAACTTTGCGTGTTTAAAGTATGTTTTCAGATTCTACTTATTCAAAGACAAAAGTAATTTTTTTTGTCCCAGTAAGAACATATTTTGCTGTGATGTGCATTAAAACTAAAATACTGTCAATCTCTACTGTAAGTTCACATGTCAGTTAGGAAACACCCATGGCATTCTATTAAAAGTACTAGTTAAAAACATATATATTTATTGCAATCATATGAGCACCACAATTAGTCGAAAGTATATGTTTTTTCTTTCCTTTATTTGATATTCATCATGGAATATGCTTCCAGGAACACATAAACAAAATAACCTTTGTATACTAAATACTTGGATTTTTAGTGAGTAACTAAGTGCTAATGTTCAAAAACATCCCTTATTACTTCTACTAAAAACCATTTCATCAACGAATCCTTTATAATAAGCCAGAAGTAAATTGTCGTTAGGTTTTGGGTGATAGAAGGGGAAAGCCGCCTCTGGAGCAGCAGGCAACCGGAATAGGTGTCTAATATACAACTGATAGTGACCGATCACATCTCGTTTTCATCTTCAATTAACAATTCATAATTGCCACAATATACTGTATAATATTGTCCATGTTTTGCCTTGCACAATTCGGAGACTATCAATATAATTGTGTAGGTAAGAATTATTTTTCCTTAAAAAAGAATGTATTTAACCTTGGATTGCCTAAAATCTATTTATAACATCTCATCAGTACACATTGCTTGTCTATCATTCTCTCTACTGCTAATGATGAAAGTCTTATGATGAAAAATATGTCCAAGTCCCCAAATATGAGTGCCAGTGCCCACTACCTGGAACCAACTGCAAATATTAAGCACTGTAGTGTGCGCCTGAGTTTGAGTCTATCTGAGTTGTTGTCCATCATGTTGTTAATGCATTTTTCACTGTGGTTTAAATGATGAGCCATATAACAACCATTTTTGACCAGTGCTACAGTCAATAATTCGACACAGACAACAGTGGTCCACATACAAAAAACGGAGAACTTATTTACATCACGAAGGGCCAAACTAATCATCTCCTCCAAATTGACTTAGATAACCCCACTCTGATTCAATCATACCAGATAGGAGGTCAAAAATCCACACACACACAAAGATTGTACTCTAGAAATTTCGAAAATGTATTGCAAAGCCACAATATCAATACAGTTTACATTAGCTCCAGAAAAGGTTTGGTATTAGAATTGTGCCCAGAGAAGATGCACATGCATATTTAGAGAGAAGAAAGAGAAGGGAGGTATGGACATATTCCTTATTTTTTCATATGGAAGTCTGTCCAGCATATTTAATACATATCAAATTCAAAATCTATTTCAACAAAATGAGGAACAGTTACTGAGGGGAAGCTCAGTTTTGAAGAAAGGCTGCAGACTCAGGACAGGAGATCAGACTAAGAAAACTCACAGCTGCCCGGGTAAATAGAGATGCTAGGGAACATAGAGACACCATTGGTCGTGCTCCGCAATGCCTTGGGGCTTTGGGTGCAGGGTGTTGTTAGGCATCGGAAAAGTCTTACGGGGCAGGTCACAATCAGGGGAAGTCTTTTAGTTGAGGCCACAAGCAAGCATGCAAGATATATATATATATATATATATATATATACCCATCCTGTCTCCCGAACTTGGTGGTGTACGCGCTGAGAGGCTGGAGCGTCAAAGGGGACTGAAGGAAGAACTTTGTTTCCTGCAGAAACTCGTCATTTTTAAACACTCTGCACCTTCCAGGAATCCGTTTCCCTTAAACAACATTTACTCGGGTATACTGCATTCTGGGTGCTGTAGTTGTGGCAGGACTGCAGCTGAGTTGGAGTCATGTGACCGGTGGTCAGTGGAGTTCCACCAATAAGGGAGACACTGGACATTTATAGGTGGGGGTGGAGTTACTCTCTGCATACGGCGGCATCCGAAGAAGGCCGTGGGGCCGAAATGCATCATGCCATGCTGTATATATTTTATATATATATATATATATATAGTTCGCAATTGTCCAAAGCTTTTGACAGGGCACACAACATCACCCCAGCCATCCGGCATAGCATACTTCAGCTCGCCATGATTCACCTTTAATTTAATTTCCGCCTACGCGTTTCAGGGCACTGCGGCCCCTTCTTTCAGGGCATGCTGACAAACATGATGGGGTGATGTTGTGTGCGTAGGTGGGGAACCTACAGAAAATAAACTAATAATTCAACAAACGGAGCAGTGTGCGGCGTGTTTCTATCTTGAAACGTTTTTTGCTGAAAGTATATATATATATATATATATATATTGTCAAACAAAGTGCCCGAAAGCTTTTGAAAGCGCACACTTAGCAAGCTGAACCTTTCGGTCATTTTCACAAGGCATAGGCTGGCGCTGATGTTGCTTTGGATTGTTTAATAGACCTGACGCGTTTCATGGCTGCTGCCAATCATCAGAGGTCGCTTAGTAGAAGACTCATGCAGGCAGTTCTGGTTCTTTAAATTGGTTCTTTTCATGCCACGCCCTCATTAGGCTGTTCGATGTTCAAAATTGCATGCTGGTTTTAGTAGTTCCATCCAGAAATATACTCTCTCCTATAGTAGGTCCTGCTTTAGTGTCTTGTTTTTCAAGCATTTCTTCACCCATAGTGGGCCCAATAAATCAGAGCGAGCATTTGTCGCCGCAGTTCGCCAAACCGTATTGGTCCGGATCCGGTTCTGAACACGGCTTCCTTAGGGGTGCAAGGACGGTGCTGCTTTCCGCGACAGGGCTGCCGCGTGAATAATTGTCAAACAAAGTGCCCGAAAGCTTTTGAAAGCGCACACTTAGCAAGCTGAACCTTTCGGTCATTTTCACAAGGCATAGGCTGGCGCTGATGTTGCTTTGGATTGTTTAATAGACCTGACGCGTTTCATGGCTGCTGCCAATCATCAGAGGTCGCTTAGTAGAAGACTCATGCAGGCAGTTCTGGTTCTTTAAATTGGTTCTTTTCATGCCACGCCCTCATTAGGCTGTTCGATGTTCAAAATTGCATGCTGGTTTTAGTAGTTCCATCCAGAAATATACTCTCTCCTATAGTAGGTCCTGCTTTTGTGTCTTGTTTTTTAAGCATTTCTTCACCCATAGTGGGCCCAATAAATCAGAGCGAGCATTGGTCGCCGCAGTTCGCCAAACCGTATTGGTCCGGATCCGGTTCCGAACACGGCTTCCTTAGGGGTGCAAGGACAGTGCTGCTTTCCGCGACAGGGCTGCCGCGTGAATAATTGTCAAACAAAGTGCCCGAAAGCTTTTGAAAGCGCACACTTAGCAAGCTGAACCTTTCGGTCATTTTCACAAGGCATAGGCTGGCGCTGATGTTGCTTTGGATTGTTTAATAGACCTGACGCGTTTCATGGCTGCTGCCAATCATCAGAGGTCGCTTAGTAGAAGACTCATGCAGGCAGTTCTGGTTCTTTAAATTGGTTCTTTTCATGCCACGCCCTCATTAGGCTGTTCGATGTTCAAAATTGCATGCTGGTTTTAGTAGTTCCATTCAGAAATATACTCTCTCCTATAGTAGGTCCTGCTTTTGTGTCTTGTTTTTCAAGCATTTCTTCACCCATAGTGGGCCCAATAAATCAGAGCGAGCATTGGTCGCCGCAGTTCGCCAAACCGTATTGGTCCGGATCCGGTTCCGAACACGGCTTCCTTAGGGGTGCAAGGACGGTGCTGCTTTCCGCGACAGGGCTGCCGCGTGAATAATTGTCAAACAAAGTGCCCGAAAGCTTTTGAAAGCGCACACTTAGCAAGCTGAACCTTTCGGTCATTTTCACAAGGCATAGGCTGGCGCTGATGTTGCTTTGGATTGTTTAATAGACCTGACGCGTTTCATGGCTGCTGCCAATCATCAGAGGTCGCTTAGTAGAAGACTCATGCAGGCAGTTCTGGTTCTTTAAATTGGTTCTTTTCATGCCACGCCCTCATTAGGCTGTTCGATGTTCAAAATTGCATGCTGGTTTTAGTAGTTCCATCCAGAAATATACTCTCTCCTATAGTAGGTCCTGCTTTTGTGTCTTGTTTTTCAAGCATTTCTTCACCCATAGTGGGCCCAATAAATCAGAGCGAGCATTTGTCGCCGCAGTTCGCCAAACCGTATTGGTCCGGATCCGGTTCCGAACACGGCTTCCTTAGGGGTGCAAGGACGGTGCTGCTTTCCGCGACAGGGCTGCCGCGTGAATAATTGTCAAACAAAGTGCCCGAAAGCTTTTGAAAGCGCACACTTAGCAAGCTGAACCTTTCGGTCATTTTCACAAGGCATAGGCTGGCGCTGATGTTGCTTTGGATTGTTTAATAGACCTGACGCGTTTCATGGCTGCTGCCAATCATCAGAGGTCGCTTAGTAGAAGACTCATGCAGGCAGTTCTGGTTCTTTAAATTGGTTCTTTTCATGCCACGCCCTCATTAGGCTGTTCGATGTTCAAAATTGCATGCTGGTTTTAGTAGTTCCATCCAGAAATATACTCTCTCCTATAGTAGGTCCTGCTTTTGTGTCTTGTTTTTCAAGCATTTCTTCACCCATAGTGGGCCCAATAAATCAGAGCGAGCATTTGTCGCCGCAGTTCGCCAAACCGTATTGGTCCGGATCCGGCTCCGAACACGGCTTCCTTAGGGGTGCAAGGACGGTGCTGCTTTCCGCGACAGGGCTGCCGCGTGAATAATTGTCAAACAAAGTGCCCGAAAGCTTTTGAAAGCGCACACTTAGCAAGCTGAACCTTTCGGTCATTTTCACAAGGCATAGGCTGGCGCTGATGTTGCTTTGGATTGTTTAATAGACCTGACGCGTTTCATGGCTGCTGCCAATCATCAGAGGTCGCTTAGTAGAAGACTCATGCAGGCAGTTCTGGTTCTTTAAATTGGTTTATTTTCATGCCACGCCCTCATTAGGCTGTTCGATGTTCAAAATTGCATGCTGGTTTTAGTAGTTCCATCCAGAAATATACTCTCTCCTATAGTAGGTCCTGCTTTTGTGTCTTGTTTTTCAAGCATTTCTTCACCCATAGTGGGCCCAATAAATCAGAGCGAGCATTTGTCGCCGCAGTTCGCCAAACCGTATTGGTCCGGATCCGGTTCCGAACACGGCTTCCTTAGGGGTGCAAGGACGGTGCTGCTTTCCGCGACAGGGCTGCCGCGTGAATAATTGTCAAACAAAGTGCCCGAAAGCTTTTGAAAGCGCACACTTAGCAAGCTGAACCTTTCGGTCATTTTCACAAGGCATAGGCTGGCGCTGATGTTGCTTTGGATTGTTTAATAGACCTGACGCGTTTCATGGCTGCTGCCAATCATCAGAGGTCGCTTAGTAGAAGACTCATGCAGGCAGTTCTGGTTCTTTAAATTGGTTCTTTTCATGCCACGCCCTCATTAGGCTGTTCGATGTTCAAAATTGCATGCTGGTTTTAGTAGTTCCATCCAGAAATATACTCTCTCCTATAGTAGGTCCTGCTTTTGTGTCTTGTTTTTCAAGCATTTCTTCACCCATAGTGGGCCCAATAAATCAGAGCGAGCATTTGTCGCCGCAGTTCGCCAAACCGTATTGGTCCGGATCCGGTTCCGAACACGGCTTCCTTAGGGGTGCAAGGACGGTGCTGCTTTCCGCGACAGGGCTGCCGCGTGAATAATTGTCAAACAAAGTGCCCGAAAGCTTTTGAAAGCGCACACTTAGCAAGCTGAACCTTTCGGTCATTTTCACAAGGCATAGGCTGGCGCTGATGTTGCTTTGGATTGTTTAATAGACCTGACGCGTTTCATGGCTGCTGCCAATCATCAGAGGTCGCTTAGTAGAAGACTCATGCAGGCAGTTCTGGTTCTTTAAATTGGTTCTTTTCATGCCACGCCCTCATTAGGCTGTTCGATGTTCAAAATTGCATGCTGGTTTTAGTAGTTCCATCCAGAAATATACTCTCTCCTATAGTAGGTCCTGCTTTTGTGTCTTGTTTTTCAAGCATTTCTTCACCCATAGTGGGCCCAATAAATCAGAGCGAGCATTTGTCGCCGCAGTTCGCCAAACCGTATTGGTCCGGATCCGGTTCCGAACACGGCTTCCTTAGGGGTGCAAGGACGGTGCTGCTTTCCGCGACAGGGCTGCCGCGTGAATAATTGTCAAACAAAGTGCCCGAAAGCTTTTGAAAGCGCACACTTAGCAAGCTGAACCTTTCGGTCATTTTCACAAGGCATAGGCTGGCGCTGATGTTGCTTTGGATTGTTTAATAGACCTGACGCGTTTCATGGCTGCTGCCAATCATCAGAGGTCGCTTAGTAGAAGACTCATGCAGGCAGTTCTGGTTCTTTAAATTGGTTCTTTTCATGCCACGCCCTCATTAGGCTGTTCGATGTTCAAAATTGCATGCTGGTTTTAGTAGTTCCATCCAGAAATATACTCTCTCCTATAGTAGGTCCTGCTTTTGTGTCTTGTTTTTCAAGCATTTCTTCACCCATAGTGGGCCCAATAAATCAGAGCGAGCATTTGTCGCCGCAGTTCGCCAAACCGTATTGGTCCGATCCGGTTCCGAACACGGCTTCCTTAGGGGTGCAAGGACGGTGCTGCTTTCCGCGACAGGGCTGCCGCGTGAATAATTGTCAAACAAAGTGCCCGAAAGCTTTTGAAAGCGCACACTTAGCAAGCTGAACCTTTCGGTCATTTTCACAAGGCATAGGCTGGCGCTGATGTTGCTTTGGATTGTTTAATAGACCTGACGCGTTTCATGGCTGCTGCCAATCATCAGAGGTCGCTTAGTAGAAGACTCATGCAGGCAGTTCTGGTTCTTTAAATTGGTTCTTTTCATGCCACGCCCTCATTAGGCTGTTCGATGTTCAAAATTGCATGCTGGTTTTAGTAGTTCCATCCAGAAATATACTCTCTCCTATAGTAGGTCCTGCTTTTGTGTCTTGTTTTTCAAGCATTTCTTCACCCATAGTGGGCCCAATAAATCAGAGCGAGCATTTGTCGCCGCAGTTCGCCAAACCGTATTGGTCCGGATCCGGTTCCGAACACGGCTTCCTTAGGGGTGCGAGGACGGTGCCAGAAAATGACCGAAAGGTTCAGCTTGCTAAGTGTGCGCTTTGAAAAGCTTTCGGGCACTTTGTTTGACAATTATTCACGCGGCAGCCCTGTCACGGAAAGCAGCACCGTCCTTGCACCCCTAAGGAAGCCGTGTTCGGAACCGGATCCGGACCAATACGGTTTGGCGAACTGCGGCGACAAATGCTCGCTCTGATTTATTGGGCCCACTATGGGTGAAGAAATGCTTGAAAAACAAGACACAAAAGCAGGACCTACTATAGGAGAGAGTATATTTCTGGATGGAACTACTAAAACCAGCATGCAATTTTGAACATCGAACAGCCTAATGAGGGCGTGGCATGAAAAGAACTAATTTAAAGAACCAGAACTGCCTGCATGAGTCTTCTACTAAGCGACCTCTGATGATTGGCAGCAGCCATGAAACGCGTCAGGTCTATTAAACAATCCAAAGCAACATCAGCGCCAGCCTATGCCTTGTGAAAATGACCGAAAGGTTCAGCTTGCTAAGTGTGCGCTTTCAAAAGCTTTCGGGCACTTTGTTTGACAATTATTCACGCGGCAGCCCTGTCGCGGAAAGCAGCACCGTCCTTGCACCCCTAAGGAAGCCGTGTTCGGAACCGGATCCGGACCAATACGGTTTGGCGAACTGCGGCGACAAATGCTCGCTCTGATTTATTGGGCCCACTATGGGTGAAGAAATGCTTGAAAAACAAGACACAAAAGCAGGACCTACTATAGGAGAGAGTATATTTCTGGATGGAACTACTAAAACCAGCATGCAATTTTGAACATCGAACAGCCTAATGAGGGCGTGGCATGAAAAGAACCAATTTAAAGAACCAGAACTGCCTGCATGAGTCTTCTACTAAGCGACCTCTGATGATTGGCAGCAGCCATGAAACGCGTCAGGTCTATTAAACAATCCAAAGCAACATCAGCGCCAGCCTATGCCTTGTGAAAATGACCGAAAGGTTCAGCTTGCTAAGTGTGCGCTTTCAAAAGCTTTCGGGCACTTTGTTTGACAATTATTCACGCGGCAGCCCTGTCGCGGAAAGCAGCACCGTCCTTGCACCCCTAAGGAAGCCGTGTTCGGAACCGGATCCGGACCAATACGGTTTGGCGAACTGCGGCGACAAATGCTCGCTCTGATTTATTGGGCCCACTATGGGTGAAGAAATGCTTGAAAAACAAGACACAAAAGCAGGACCTACTATAGGAGAGAGTATATTTCTGGATGGAACTACTAAAACCAGCATGCAATTTTGAACATCGAACAGCCTAATGAGGGCGTGTCATGAAAAGAACCAATTTAAAGAACCAGAACTGCCTGCATGAGTCTTCTACTAAGCGACCTCTGATGATTGGCAGCAGCCATGAAACGCGTCAGGTCTATTAAACAATCCAAAGCAACATCAGCGCCAGCCTATGCCTTGTGAAAATGACCGAAAGGTTCAGCTTGCTAAGTGTGCGCTTTCAAAAGCTTTCGGGCACTTTGTTTGACAATTATTCACGTGGCAGCCCTGTCGCGGAAAGCAGCACCGTCCTTGCACCCCTAAGGAAGCCGTGTTCGGAACCGGATCCGGACCAATACGGTTTGGCGAACTGCGGCGACAAATGCTCGCTCTGATTTATTGGGCCCACTATGGGTGAAGAAATACTTGAAAAACAAGACACAAAAGCAGGACCTACTATAGGAGAGAGTATATTTCTGGATGGAACTACTAAAACCAGCATGCAATTTTGAACATTGAACAGCCTAATGAGGGCGTGGCATGAAAAGAACCAATTTAAAGAACCAGAACTGCCTGCATGAGTCTTCTACTAAGCGACCTCTGATGATTGGCAGCAGCCATGAAACGCGTCAGGTCTATTAAACAATCCAAAGCAACATCAGCGCCAGCCTATGCCTTGTGAAAATGACCGAAAGGTTCAGCTTGCTAAGTGTGCGCTTTCAAAAGCTTTCGGGCACTTTGTTTGACAATTATTCACGCGGCAGCCCTGTCGCGGAAAGCAGCACCGTCCTTGCACCCCTAAGGAAGCCGTGTTCGGAACCGGATCCGGACCAATACGGTTTGGCGAACTGCGGCGACAAATGCTCGCTCTGATTTATTGGGCCCACTATGGGTGAAGAAATGCTTGAAAAACAAGACACAAAAGCAGGACCTACTATAGGAGAGAGTATATTTCTGGATGGAACTACTAAAACCAGCATGCAATTTTGAACATCGAACAGCCTAATGAGGGCGTGGCATGAAAAGAACCAATTTAAAGAACCAGAACTGCCTGCATGAGTCTTCTACTAAGCGACCTCTGATGATTGGCAGCAGCCATGAAACGCGTCAGTTCTATTAAACAATCCAAAGCAACATCAGCGCCAGCCTATGCCTTGTGAAAATGACCGAAAGGTTCAGCTTGCTAAGTGTGCGCTTTCAAAAGCTTTCGGGCACTTTGTTTGACAATTATTCACGCGGCAGCCCTGTCGCGGAAAGCAGCACCGTCCTTGCACCCCTAAGGAAGCCGTGTTCGGAACCGGATCCGGACCAATACGGTTTGGCGAACTGCGGCGACAAATGCTCGCTCTGATTTATTGGGCCCACAATGGGTGGAGAAATGCTTGAAAAACAAGACACAAAAGCAGGACCTACTATAGGAGAGAGTATATTTCTGGATGGAACTACTAAAACCAGCATGCAATTTTGAACATCGAACAGCCTAATGAGGGCGTGGCATGAAAAGAACCAATTTAAAGAACCAGAACTGCCTGCATGAGTCTTCTACTAAGCGACCTCTGATGATTGGCAGCAGCCATGAAACGCGTCAGGTCTATTAAACAATCCAAAGCAACATCAGCGCCAGCCTATGCCTTGTGAAAATGACCGAAAGGTTCAGCTTGCTAAGTGTGCGCTTTCAAAAGCTTTCGGGCACTTTGTTTGACAATTATTCACGCGGCAGCCCTGTCGCGGAAAGCATCACCGTCTTTGCACCCCTAAGGAAGCCGTGTTCGGAACCGGATCCGGACCAATACGGTTTGGCGAACTGCGGCGACAAATGCTCGCTCTGATTTATTGGGCCCACTATGGGTGAAGAAATGCTTGAAAAACAAGACACAAAAGCAGGACCTACTATAGGAGAGAGTATATTTCTGGATGGAACTACTAAAACCAGCATGCAATTTTGAACATCGAACAGCCTAATGAGGGCGTGGCATGAAAAGAACCAATTTAAAGAACCAGAACTGCCTGCATGAGTCTTCTACTAAGCGACCTCTGATGATTGGCAGCAGCCATGAAACGCGTCAGGTCTATTAAACAATCCAAAGCAACATCAGCGCCAGCCTATGCCTTGTGAAAATGACCGAAAGGTTCAGCTTGCTAAGTGTGCGCTTTCAAAAGCTTTCGGGCACTTTGTTTGACAATTATTCACGCGGCAGCCCTGTCGCGGAAAGCAGCACCGTCCTTGCACCCCTAAGGAAGCCGTGTTCGGAACCGGATCCGGACCAATACGGTTTGGCGAACTGCGGCGACAAATGCTCGCTCTGATTTATTGGGCCCACTATGGGTGAAGAAATGCTTGAAAAACAAGACACAAAAGCAGGACCTACTATAGGAGAGAGTATATTTCTGGATGGAACTACTAAAACCAGCATGCAATTTTGAACATCGAACAGCCTAATGAGGGCGTGGCATGAAAAGAACCAATTTAAAGAACCAGAACTGCCTGCATGAGTCTTCTACTAAGCGACCTCTGATGATTGGCAGCAGCCATGAAACGCGTCAGGTCTATTAAACAATCCAAAGCAACATCAGCGCCAGCCTATGCCTTGTGAAAATGACCGAAAGGTTCAGCTTGCTAAGTGTGCGCTTTCAAAAGCTTTCGGGCACTTTGTTTGACATATATATATATATATATATATATATATATATCGTGGAAGCAGTCCCTCTCAGCAAGAAAGACTCAGAGGCCGAAGGGGTTTTCTGAGAAGCCAGCTCGTATTTATTCATCTTTTGGCAGCGGTGGCGAATGCATTTCGGCTTTGACAGCCTTCCTCAGCGCCCAACACAGAACACACCCATCAGTCTCCACCTGTGTAAAATACTTCCCAGCGCTCGTAGCTCCTCCCCCTAATGAAGTTGTCACACCCGTAGCAGCTTAGTGTAGATGAATAAACTGCAATTCCCAGCAGGCACTGTAACGTCCAGCCTGGGTGGGTGGTGTGGCGGAGTGAATCAAAACAATAGGTCCGCGCTGGACAGGTAGGTTGTGTGAAAATCCATCACGAGGAACATCCACGGCCGGCTCCCTTGGTCCCCTTGCTCCGCAACATCCAGCTTCACAGGAACACAGGCGGGGCAGGGGCAGTCAATGCGGACTATGCACCAATAGGTAAAATACCTTTGTCTCCCCGGATTTTCCCGTGACAGCTGGCGTTCTAAGGGAAATGTCGATACCTCGACGCTTTGCAGCTGCAAGCAGTCTGATTTTTTTTTTTCCTTGACCTTTGGTGTCGCGGGGCCTTCTGTTATGCGTCCCTGGCAGGCGCAGCAAATAATCGTGGAAGCAGTCCCTCTCAGCAAGAAAGACTCAGAGGCCGAAGGGGTTTTCTGAGAAGCCAGCTCGTATTTATTCATCTTTTGGCAGCGGTGGCGAATGCATTTCGGCTTTGACAGCCTTCCTCAGCGCCCAACACAGAACACACCCATCAGTCTCCACCTGTGTAAAATACTTCCCAGCGCTCGTAGCTCCTCCCCCTAATGAAGTTGTCACACCCGTAGCAGCTTAGTGTAGATGAATAAACTGCAATTCCCAGCAGGCACTGTAACGTCCAGCCTGGGTGGGTGGTGTGGCGGAGTGAATCAAAACAATAGGTCCGCGATGGACAGGTAGGTTGTGTGAAAATCCATCACAAGGAACATCCACGGCCGGCTCCCTTGGTCCCCTTGCTCCGCAACATCCAGCTTCACAGGAACACAGGCGGGGCAGGGGCAGTCAATGCGGACTATGCACCAATAGGTAAAATAACTTTGTCTCCCCGGATTTTCCCGTGACAGCTGGCGGTCTAAGGGAAATGTCGATACCTCGACGCTTTGCAGCTGCAAGCAGTCTGATGCCAGTGTTTTTCCCTTGACCTTTGGTGTCGCGGGGCCTTCTGTTATGCGTCCCTGGCAGGCGCAGCAAATAATCGTGGAAGCAGTCCCTCTCAGCAAGAAAGACTCAGAGGCCGAAGGGGTTTTCTGAGAAGCCAGCTCGTATTTATTCATCTTTTGGCAGCGGTGGCGAATGCATTTCGGCTTTGACAGCCTTCCTCAGCGCCCAACACAGAACACACCCATCAGTCTCCACCTGTGTAAAATACTTCCCAGCGCTCGTAGCTCCTCCCCCTAATGAAGTTGTCACACCCGTAGCAGCTTAGTGAAGATGAATAAACTGCAATTCCCAGCAGGCACTGTAACGTCCAGCCTGGGTGGGTGGTGTGGCGGAGTGAATCAAAACAATAGGTCCGCGCTGGACAGGTAGGTTGTGTGAAAATCCATCACGAGGAACATCCACGGCCGGCTCCCTTGGTCCCCTTGCTCCGCAACATCCAGCTTCACAGGAACACAGGCGGGGCAGGGGCAGTCAATGCGGACTATGCACCAATAGGTAAAATACCTTTGTCTCCCCGGATTTTCCCGTGACAGCTGGCGGTCTAAGGGAAATGTCGATACCTCGACGCTTTGCAGCTGCAAGCAGTCTGATGCCAGTGTTTTTCCCTTGACCTTTGGTGTAGCGGGGCCTTCTGTTATGCGTCCCTGGCAGGCGCAGCAAATAATCGTGGAAGCAGTCCCTCTCAGCAAGAAAGACTCAGAGGCCGAAGGGGTTTTCTGAGAAGCCAGCTCGTATTTATTCATCTTTTGGCAGCGGTGGCGAATGCATTTCGGCTTTGACAGCCTTCCTCAGCGCCCAACACAGAACACACCCATCAGTCTCCACCTGTGTAAAATACTTCCCAGCGCTCGTAGCTCCTCCCCCTAATGAAGTTGTCACACCCGTAGCAGCTTAGTGTAGATGAATAAACTGCAATTCCCAGCAGACACTGTAACGTCCAGCCTGGGTGGGTGGTGTGGCGGAGTGAATCAAAACAATAGGTCCGCGCTGGACAGGTAGGTTGTGTGAAAATCCATCACAAGGAACATCCACGGCAGGCTCCCTTGGTCCCCTTGCTCCGCAACATCCAGCTTCACAGGAACACAGGCGGGGCAGGGGCAGTCAATGCGGACTATGCACCAATAGGTAAAATACCTTTGTCTCCCCGGATTTTCCCGTGACAGCTGGCGGTCTAAGGGAAATGTCGATACCTCGACGCTTTGCAGCTGCAAGCAGTCTGATGCCAGTGTTTTTCCCTTGACCTTTGGTGTCGCGGGGCCTTCTGGTATGCGTCCCTGGCAGGCGCAGCAAATAATCGCGGAAGCAGTCCCTCTCAGCAAGAAAGACTCAGAGGCCGAAGGGGTTTTCTGAGAAGCCAGCTCGTATTTATTCATCTTTTGGCAGCGGTGGCGAATGCATTTCGGCTTTGACAGCCTTCCTCAGCGCCCAACACAGAACACACCCATCAGTCTCCACCTGTGTAAAATACTTCCCAGCGCTCGTAGCTCCTCCCCCTAATGAAGTTGTCACACCCGTAGCAGCTTAGTGTAGATGAATAAACTACAATTCCCAGCAGGCACTGTAACGTCCAGCCTGGGTGGGTGGTGTGGCGGACTGAATCAAAACAATAGGTCCGCGCTGGACAGGTAGGTTGTGTGAAAATCCATCACGAGGAACATCCACGGCCGGCTCCCTTGGTCCCCTTGCTCCGCAACATCCAGCTTCACAGGAACACAGGCGGGGCAGGGGCAGTCAATGCGGACTATGCACCAATAGGTAAAATACCTTTGTCTCCCCGGATTTTCCCCTGGCGGTCTAAGGGAAATGTCGATACCTCGACGCTTTGCAGCTGCAAGCAGTCTGATGCCAGTGTTTTTCCCTTGACCTTTGGTGTCGCGGGGCCTTCTGTTATGCGTCCCTGGCAGGCGCAGCAAATAATCGTGGAAGCAGTCCCTCTCAGCAAGAAAGACTCAGAGGCCGAAGGGGTTTTCTGAGAAGCCAGCTCGTATTTATTCATCTTTTGGCAGCGGTGGCGAATGCATTTCAGCTTTGACAGCCTTCCTCAGCCCAACACAGGACACACCCATCAGTCTCCACCTGTGTAAAATACTTCCCAGCGCTCATAGCTCCTCCCCCTAATGAAGTTGTCACACCCGTAGCAGCTTAGTGTAGATGAATAAACTGCAATTCCCAGCAGGCACTGTAACGTCCAGCCTGGGTGGGTGGTGTGGCGGAGTGAATCAAAACAATAGGTCCGCGCTGGACAGGTAGGTTGTGTGAAAATACATCACGAGGAACATCCACAGCCGGCTCCCTTGGTCCCCTTGCTCCGCAACATCCAGCTTCACAGGAACACAGGCGGGGCAGGGGCAGTCAATGCGGACTATGCACCAATAGGTAAAATACCTTTGTCTCCCCGGATTTTCCCGTGACAGCTGGCGGTCTAAGGGAAATGTCGATACCTCGACGCTTTGCAGCTTTGGATTCTATATATATAGAATCCAAAGCGTTGCCGGCGGCAGCCGTCAGCCAGCAGTACAAATACTTCAGATGTATACGAGATGGACTAAATAAATGCATAAATGCAGGGCACAATAACACATTGTAGCTAGGGGTGATGTGAAACAAAAATCAACACCCGTCACATATGAAAGTAATGCAGTCTGTGCTTAGAACATGATGTAATTATACAATATTCTGTAAAAAGTGGGCAATGTCTGTACAAATACGTTTAACAACATGACAAAAGTTTTGTTCCCCATTAAAAACTTTATGTTTGCTGTGGAGAGAATAACAAAACTCCATGTGTAAATGATCAGTAGTTGGGTTAATTCCAACAGTATACTGTACCATATGGTACCTTGTTTGGAACATTAGTAAAAAACTCCAACCTGATCATACTGTATAGGGCATTGTCTTGGTAGTGTGGTCAGGAGGATCTAGACCTGCCTCCTACATACCCTACAATTTTTTGAACAGTCATGTGTTAAACAAGGAAGGCCCAGCTTAGACTAATCTAATTGTAGATGGTAAAGTATTCCATAGTTGAGACCCCCAAACATAAGTGAAGGCTAAAAAAGGAACATCTCATATAAATAACATGAGAGCCTTAATAATGTGTGATGTGTTAAAAATAAAGTGCTGTGATGTGAAAAAATCAATACAAAAGTTTTGTACATGAATAACACTACGTGCCCAAATGATTTCATCAACTGACTCTCAGAGTCTTAACATAGTAAGGCAGGACAATACTATTATGACTGAAAAAAGTAGGATCACATGCACAATTATCTATACAATTAATACAATCTGACTATGCAGAGCAATAGTAGAGGCTCAAGTTACAGAGAATTGAATAGACACTCCAGAATGCCTACGTCTCTTATGTTAGAAACAGGGATCGTAAAGATTACAAGAAATTGCGAAGGTATGTTTACTATTAAGCATGATAATATACTTGGACTCTAGTTGGCGTAAGCGTTTCTCATTATCTCCACCTTTTTTGTTCGGAATGATGGCATCGATCACAAAATATTTCAGATGGTTTAAGTTCTGGTTGTGAACAGATTGGAAATGCCTAGCAACTGGATAAGTGGGGTCCGCATTGACTATGGCCCGTAGGTGTTGGAGAATACGTAAGTATACCGCCCCTTTCGTGCTTCCCACGTACATAAGATCACAACTGCAATGTAATACGTAAACCGCCAATTCAGTGCGGCAAGTGTAGTGGGATTTAAGCATGATGGGTTGAGTATCAAAAGGTGTCGGGCAAGATCTAGTGTTTACTCCGAATTTACACGCTCGACAACTTATACAGCGATAAAATCCTTTTCGTGGAGACAGCCAATTCTCTGTAGGTGTTTCTGGGCTATTCCTGACCAAGTTGTTACGCATGGAATATGCTCTTCTGAAGGTGATAGTGGGGGACTATGGCATGATGTCTCTAAGGACATTGTCAGTTAGGATGATTGGCCATTCGCGTTTAATCAATCTGGTTATGTCCTTAGCCTGACGACTATAGCCAGTTATCAGACGTCTAGTATTGCAATCTTGAGCCTCAGTAGGGGAGACATTGGTACTAGATCTGAGGGGGTCAAGGAGTATTTGCCTGTCCATTCTGTTAGCTTTCCTCATACTAGAAAGTAACTTACTGTTGTCATAACCCCTCGCTAGAAGCCGCTGTCTACACTCCTCTTGATGATGATCTCTTTCTTCCATTGTACTGCATGATCTGTGGATTCTTAAAAATTCCCCATATGGGATGGCAGCTATAGTGTGTTTGGGGTGGAAGCTGTGGGCATGTAGGATGGTGTTTCCTGAAGTTGTTTTTCTGAACAAACTAGTTGTGATTTTACCATCGATTATTTTTACATGCACATCTAGGAATGTAGCTACATCCTTGCTAATTTCTGCTGAGAATTTAAGATTCATTAGGTTGTTGTTAATGTTCTCAACAAATGTTTCAGCTTCTAAGACGCTACCCTGCCATATGATGAAAATATCATCTATATACCTCCAGTACTTGATGATGTTACTTTTCCACCATGTTTCATGGGCAACCCTGAGGACATGCTCCTCCCACCACCCTACGTGGAGACCCGCATAGGTGGGGGAAAAACATGCCCCCATAGCCACCCCTCTTTGCTTTTTGAATACCTCATTATTAAATACAAAGACATTGTTATTTAAACATATTTCTATCATGGATAGAAGCATCATATTATGGCGATGGAATTCAATAGGTCTCTGGTCAAGATAATGTTTTACCGCTCTGATGCCATCCTTATGATCAATGCTTGTATAAAGCGAGGCAACGTCCATGGTGATGAGGAGGTGATCAGCAGACCAAGTACATTGGTTGAGTTTGTAAAGAAAATCAGTGGAATCCTTAAGATATGCCGGTAATTTGAGAACGAAGTCTTGCAGATAAAAGTCAATGTACTTGGACGTGTTCTCAAAGACACTATTTATAGCGGATACAATCGGCCTTCCTGGCACTGGTGTGGTCTGTTTATGCACTTTTGGGATGAAATATATATTGGGAATCACCAGGTGTAATTTGTGCAAAAATTTCAGTTCATCCTTCGATATTAAATCATCCCTTTTCCATTGATGTAATTTCTTTGCACACGAGTCTTCTATGGTTTTAACTGCTCTAATGTCAATCTTACTGTAGCAGGTAAGGTCATTGAGCTGACGATATGCTTCCTGGATATAGACCACTTTGGCCCAGAGTACTATATTGCCACCCTTGTCTGATTGGTTGACAACAATCTTGGTATCCTTTTTTAGCTTGTCCATAAGTGAGTGATAGGCTCTCATTTTATGGTCTTGCTGTTTACGTTGTTTCATGGTTTTGATTTGAAGTTTTTTTAGTTCAGCAACAAGTCTATCTGCATAAATGTCAATAGCGTCCCTGGGCATATTAGGGACAAAGGTGAATGCAGGTTTAAAAGGGGTACTGGTTGACTGTGCCACATCAAGTTTTTCGTGGTCGGCCATATCTTGTGTACCGATGGTGTCATCAATATCCATGTGCAGTTGGTGCATTGTCTTCATTAGGGTGATATCTCTAGCTGCCAGGCCACTAGGGTTGGAACCTCTGTTTTTCTCCTGATCGTTTTTAGTGCTAGTGTTCTTTTTTATGGCATAGTACTTCTTAAGCTTGATTTTTCTGATGTATTTGAAGACATCCACCCTGGTGTTGCAATAGTTGAAATTGCTCTCGGGACAAAATGAGAGGCCTAATGAGAGCAATTGTTTTTCAGCCTCATCCAACTGCACCGTAGATAGGTTTATAATGGTGTTTTCGTTTATTGCTTTTTGTTCTGCCATTGTTTTTTCTTGGATGGTCGCCCTCTTGGCTTTGGCGCATTTTCGGCGTTGTTTGCGTCTCCTGTTGCGCCTTTGGACTGCGCGGAGTTTGGAATACGTGCTCGTAGTGTTTGCTTCCTCTGGAGTCTCACGTATTCTATTTCCTCCGCCAATGTTAATTGGCCCAAGTCTTCATCACGGGTGTTGCATGCGCCATCGTCAGAACCATCACTGCTTGGAACCAGACTTAAATCCGACCCTGATAGGGCAGAATCCATCGCTGGCGTGGTTGTGTGTAGGGTTGATGTTGCCCCCTTGGTTGGTGCCGCTTTTCTTTGTTTGTGTAACTGGTCGTACTTTCTTGCCAAGGTATAAATTTGCCCCAGAGCGTAGTCCTGCTCGTCCCGGGCGAATTTGTAAGCCTTTCTCGTCTTGATTGTTGCTTCTTGTTTTTTCAAACGTTCCGTTATTTCATTTGTGGTTTTTATCAATGTAGGCTTTATCTGTATTGTAAATGTCTTTTTTAAGTTCCTCATTGATTCTTGGTATTTCATCAAGATTCTTCTGACGGTCTACCTTTGCGTACTTAACCAGTAAACATAACAGGCGCATTGACGCCTCGAGGTTACTCTCGGCCCAGTCTTTCAATAAATCAGGGTTTGGGTTCTCAAAACTGGGAACTAACATGATTCTGAGGCCACGGGGCACCCTCCCGACTGGTATATATTACCTACTAGTTATAGTTAGGACCTAGTTTCCATAGGAAATCCGCAACATTCTATTGGAAATAACTTTGGCGCCGGTTGATGAATCTCTGCGAATTTCTCAAAGAAGATGGCCCGCTCCGCTCCTTCCCTGAAAGTCTCGGGAAGATTCGTCAAGCGGGGGCTGAGAAAAAAGGGGGGTTCCAAAACATGTTTTCCCCATGTTAATTTCCATTGGACCTTTAGACACGGCTACAACCCGAACCGCTGAACGGAATTACACCAAATTTGGGAAAATGGTAGGGTCTGATACGCAGATCACGCTTTTGTTTAAATGGTGTAAATCCCTCCAGTAGTTGCTGAGAAAATTAAAGTTGAAATCAATTATATATCTATAAGCGCGCACCGTGCGCGCACCTTGCTGTGCAAGAGCTTCATGCTGATTGGCTGCCACTGTCTGTCAACACTCCAAAAAAGAAAATGATGGCAGCCATCTTGTGCCTCAGTAGACTGAGGCACAAGAAAGCTGAAAACAAAGTGTAGAACTCAAAAAGGGGGAGGGGTAGAAGCACCCTGACCCCCTAGGCCTGCTCAGGGGTTCGCTCAGGGACCCCCAAGGTGAAAGAAAAAAAAATTGAAAAATAAAAAAAAACATTTTTTGCCTTAGGGGTCCTTGTGGGAACCCCTGAGCAGGCATAGGGGGTCAGGGGGCTTCTACCCTGCCCCCTTTTTGAGTTCGAAAACTTCTCAAGCACGAGCTGAATGCTCATTGGCTTTCAACACTTCAAACCAGGAAGTGTTGGCAGCCATCTTGTGCTCGGTAGACCGAGGCACAAGAAAGCAGAAAAACAAATGTGTAGAACACAAAAAGGGGGAAGGGTAGAAGCAACCTGACCCCCTAGGCCTGCTCATGGGGTCCCACAAGGACCTCCAAGGCCAAAAATGTTTTTTTTTTCAAACCCGGTATGTTTATTTAAAAATTACCCCCAGGGGGACCAAATTGTGGGAGCCTAGTAATAAAGAAGTGTGGGGGGTGCCCAATCCCCTCCACACTGCCCCGGGGACGGCCACCCTCCAGGGCAAAGCAACGCAGCCCCCTAGCGCATACTGGAGGTTCCAGGTGGGCTAGTTGGACCCCAGGGACAACCAATATAAAAGGTGAATTAGTTTCCCTTCTGCAAACGCACCAGGGGGCTGCGTTGCAGAGAGGTGTAAAAAGGGGCATAGCCTCATTACAACTCTCTGCAATGCAGCCCCCTGGCGCATACTGGAGGTACCAGGTGGGCGAGTTGGCTCCCAGGGACACCCAGTATGCAAGGGGAATTAGTTCCCCCTCTGCAAATGCGCCCGTGGGCTGCGCTGCAGAGAAGTGTAAAAAAGGGTGTGGCCTCATTACACCTCTCTGCAATTCAGCCCCCTGGGGAATTCTGGAGGTTCCTGGTGGGCTAGTTGGCCTCCAGGGACCCTCAGTATGCAAGGGTAATTAGTTCCCCCTCTGCAAACGCGTCAGGGGGCAGCGTTGCAGAGAGGTGTACAAACATATTGAAATTCACTGAAAAAACTATAGGTTCCAGCCACGTTATAGTTAGGAATTAGCATTTAAAAAACTTTTGAAATACACTGAAAAAACCATAGGTTTTACACACGTTATAGTTAGGAATTAGCATTTTCAAAACTTTTGAATTCATCAGTGATGTCATGAGTGATGCCACTGACCATGTCATGAGTGATGTTATATGTGACATCACCAGCAGTGCATTGCGGGCGCGCGAGTTATAGTTAGCTGAACTAACTATAACAGAGGAATTTCAAAGGTTTTGTATGAGTAAAATGACCAGCTAACTATAACTGGTGTGAAACCTATGTTTTTTTCAGTGAATATATATATATATATATATATATATGTATATTACCTACTGGCGGTCGCCAGTAGGTAGTTATAGTTAGGATTTTTTTCAATGTTAAATCTCAAAATTCTATTTGGAATAACTTTGGCGCCGGTTGACGAATCTGCCTGAAAATTTCCTGAAAATGGCCTCGCGGCGTTCCGGTCCTTCCCTGAAAGTTTGGGGGGGATACGTCAAGCAGGGGGCGAGATAAAAGGGGGGTCCCAAAACGCGTTTTCCCCATGTTAATTTCCATAGGGCGGTCGATTTCACTTTTAGCCCGAACGGCTGAATGGATTTCCACCAAACTTGGCAAAATTGTAGGGACTGGTAGCCCGATGTGCCTTTGCTATGTCTCAAGATATGTGCTTCAGTGGATTTTGAGAAATTAACGTTCAAAAAAATATATATATCTATAGGCGCTCTCCGGTGCGCGCACCGGTGAGCGCTCCCGGCGCGACACGCGACTTGCGCGCAGAAAGCTGATTGGCTCTCAGTTGTCTGTAAACATTCTAAACAGTCCGGAGCGGCCGCCATCTTGTCTATCGGTAAAATCTAGTCATAAGAGGTGGCAAAAACAAAGGGGGGAATTGACCATAAGGGGGTAGGGTAGACCCCCCCTGACCCCCTAGGTTTGATATGGGGGCCATTAAAGGGCCCCGCGGGGCCTTCCAAAAAAATTTTTTTTTTGCGTTTTTCGCGGGGGAAGCGCCTGGTACGCGCACCGGGGAGCGTAAAATGAGGGAAAAAGATGACAGAGTTTTTAAAAAATGAAGTTTTTATTTAGAAATTGGAGGTAGTTCTAAAAAGAACTTTTTTTTTTCTTCTTTTTGTCGTTTTATATTTTTTTGGTGTTTTTTGAACTTTTTGAACTTTTTTTGGCTTTTCAAAACAGTTTTATATTTTTTTTGTATTTTTTAGGGGGAGAAACAAAAAAAGGGAATTGAAACTGGCTCAACTGGAGCAAAAAAATAAAAAAAAACAAAAATTACTTCTTTTTGGGGCACTTGTGATTATCACCTGCAAGGACGATGAGCTTAACGCTTTTTTCACCATAGGCGATAAGCTTGCCACATGCAGAACAAGTGATTTTAAAATCAGCAAATCTTGGCTGAATGCAAGGCATCATCTCGGATGTTTCTGGTCCCGATGAAGTGGGTTGGTTTGTTTGGGAGGTGGTCCTTGACGACTGGGGGAGGTTACTGGCCAGTTCCCTGAACTCAGCACGAGAGTAGTTGTTTGGGTGCTTTCTGGTCATATGACGAATCATGGTATAGTTACCAAATGAATATTTTTTGTTTGGGTTGCCCCGTGAAAGTTCCTCATTGCAGATTAGGCAAGTTACCTTGGGCGCATTCACTTTTTTCTTGCCCTCTGGGATTGAAAAAAACTCCCATACAATGTGTGGCTTGGGTTTGTATGGGGTATTTTCTTCAGGCAGCCATCTTCTCCTCCCCTCCTCCCCTTCCTCTTCCTCTTCCTCATCCTCCTGTTCTTGACCACCAATATAATCTTGAGGTGGTCCTCTTGGTGGTTGTGGTGGTGGTGGTGGGGCAGATGCACCAGCTGCTGCTGCTACTGAAGCCATTATTAATATCAAAAAGGTACAGAGATGTACAAACAGGTCTTCCTCAGTCAAAGGACAAAGTCAGAATAAGGAAAAAAGGTGGGGTCTTTCATCATTTAGAACAAAAACTGTCCTGAACCAATGAGAAGTGTTATTTTCAGGTCACAAGACCAGGGGCTTCATCATTATGAAACTAAAACTGTTATGAACCAATGAAAAGTGTTATTTTCAGGTCAAATGACCCGACGCGCTTACGCTACGCGCCCCCGGGCGCGCCCGGGGGCGCTTCGGGTCGCGTAGCGTAAGCGCGTCGGATGTTTACGTTGCGCGATCGTATTCGCTCGAGTACTTCCGGGTGCGCTTACGCCGTGCGTATCACGCGGACGCGGCTACGCGATACGTCATGATCATGTTTTCGTTCGTGATATTGGCGCTTACGGGACGCTCCTCGGAGCGCGCCCGGGGGCGCTTTATAAAAGTACGCTTTTCGGGGCGCTCCCCGGGAAGCGCACCGGGAGCGCTCCAAAGCAAAAAATAAAAAAAAATAAAAATGGGAAAAATTGTAGGGACTGGTAGCCCTATTCTTAAGTGGTTTTTACGAAAATTAACTTTGATAAAATATATATTGTGCTACATTGGGCTATATATATATGCCAAAATGCCAAAATGTAACCCAAATGTAGTCCAATGTAGCCCAATGTAGCCCAAAGATGGCCACCAGAGAACAAAAAATGTAAATGTAGCCCAAATTTCAACTAGATGTAGCCCAACTGTAGCCCAATGACAGAATGTACCAGAGTGTTCTAAAGAACAACTAGAGTGCTAACAGTCTTATTTATAAAGTGAGACTTATAGTTAGGAATTAGCATTAAAAAAACCTATGAAATTCACTGAAAAAACCATAGGTTTCACACCAGTTATAGTTAGGAATTAGCATTTAAAAAACCTATGAAATTCACTGAAAAAACCATAGGTTTCAGACCGGTTATAGTTAGGAATTAGCATTTAAAAAACCTATTAAATTCACTGAAAAAACCATAGGTTTCACACCAGTTATAGTTAGCTGGAAATTTTACTGATATAAAACCATTGAAATTCCCACGTTATAGTTAGTTGGACTCACTATAACTTGCGCGTGCAATGCACTGCTGATGACATCACATATTACATCACTCATGACATGTTTTTTTAGTATCAGTATGAGTGTCTGTATGGTTTGGTGGGGCTGTTACTTAGCACATAGATGCATCAATGACTGACTCACTGTTTGTATGTGTTTTGAAGACAGCATTTGTGTAGGATTGTATGGGTGGATGAGTGTGTATATGTGTGTGTTAGAGAGTGAATGCCTCTCTCACTAGTGTCTTTATGAGTAACTACATATGTTTAAATCTTGTATATATGAGAATTGATGTATATAAGTAAGTATATGTGAGAGTGAGAGATTGAAAGAGTTCCTGTTTAAATAAGTATGTGTTTCTATAAGTGATTGTTTAAGAGAGTAAGTATGTGTAAGTTTCCTTAGAAGTAATGTGCTAATGTGTGTATAGTTGTATATGCAAATAAATGGATGTTTATTAGTTTATTTGCATGTGTGAGTATATGTATGAGTAAGTTTTTGATGACTGTCAGTGTGTAACAGAATGAATAGGGGTATCACTACATATGATGAGTGAGTATATGTATGAGTGAATACATAAAACTGTTGGTGAATGTGCGAATTTGTATATAGATGGTGAAATTACTGAATTGGTTGTTGTAACTGGTATGGGTATATCCATCACCTCCACCATAAGTCCAGCACCTAACCGGGTCGTGACACGGAGATACCGTGATCCCGCGTCTCCGTGCAGTCACGGACTGCTAGCTGCAGCGGCCACTTGTCAGGTCTCTCCCCATGGCGGACTTGCGAAATCCAATACCTTGGATGTAAAACGAACAGCAGTGCCAATATTTTCGCAAGCCACTAGTTAGTTTTGCGCTCTGGACCCCTGCCCCATGCAGCGGAGGGCCTGGACGGGGTAGCCACTCCTATGGTTTTTTCAGTGAATATATATATATATATATATATCCAAAAACAATTCCACACGGTGAAGAAAGAAATGTCCAGGCCAGCTTTGCAGTTTTAAAGAGCTTTAATGTTCAGCTCCTACCCAACGCGTTTCGAGGTAAAACCTCTTGATCACGAGCGTGAGTGTGAGTGATTCCATTGCTTAAGTATGGTCACATGACCTTCAAAAGACATCGTAAAAAGACTCGTGAGAAAATCACTTATACATTTACAGGTATTCATGGCAATGCACAAATTAAAAGCAATAAATGAATAGCACTTTCCCAACCTTGGGAGGTACATACATTTGAAAATGCTAATAAATAAATGAAAAAATGAAAAAAAATTCTTCACCGTGTGGAATTGTTTTTGGATATCTGGGGAGTGGCTACCCCGTCCAGGCCCTCCGCTGCAAGGGGCAGGGGTCCAGAGCGCAAAACTAACTTTGGATATATATATATATATATATATATATATATATATATATATATATATATATATATATATATATATATATATATTCACTGAAAAAACCATAGGTTTCACACCAGTTATAGTTAGGAATTAGCATTTAAAAAACCTATTAAATTCACTGAAAAAACCATAGGTTTCACACCAGTTATAGATAGCTGGAAATTTTACTGATATAAAACCATTGAAATTCCCACGTTATAGTTAGTTGGACTCACTATAACTTGCGCGTGCAATGCACTGCTGATGACATCACATATTACATCACTCATGACATGTTTTTTTAGTATCAGTATGAGTGTCTGTATGGTTTGGTGGGGCTGTTACTTAGCACATAGATGCATCAATGACTGACTCACTGTTTGTATGTGTTTTGAAGACAGCATTTGTGTAGGATTGTATGGGTGGATGAGTGTGTATATGTGTGTGTTAGAGAGTGAATGCCTCTCTCACTAGTGTCTTTATGAGTAACTACATATGTTTAAATCTTGTATATATGAGAATTGATGTATATAAGTAAGTATATGTGAGAGTGAGAGATTGAAAGAGTTCCTGTTTAAATAAGTATGTGTTTCTATAAGTGATTGTTTAAGAGAGTAAGTATGTGTAAGTTTCCTTAGAAGTAATGTGCTAATGTGTGTATAGTTGTATATGCAAATAAATGGATGTTTATTAGTTTATTTGCATGTGTGAGTATATGTATGAGTAAGTTTTTGATGACTGTCAGTGTGTAACAGAATGAATAGGGGTATCACTACATATGATGAGTGAGTATATGTATGAGTGAATACATAAAACTGTTGGTGAATGTGCGAATTTGTATATAGATGGTGAAATTACTGAATTGGTTGTTGTAACTGGTATGGGTATATCCACTTTTTTGTTAATATTAGTTTCTATTTTTGAATATGTGTTTCAAAGGTTACTTTACAGTGAAAGGAGGTCTGTCACTGTGTTACAAGGATGGTGTCATCAGTGATGTCATGAGTGATGTCACTGACCATGTCATGAGTGATGTAATATGTGATGTCATCAGCAGTGCATTGCACGCGCAAGTTATAGTGAGTCCAACTAACTATAACGTGGGAATTTCAATGGTTTTATATCAGTAAAATTTCCAGCTAACTATAACTGGTGTGAAACCTATGGTTTTTTCAGTGAATTTAATAGGTTTTTTAAATGCTAATTCCTAACTATAACCGGTCTGAAACCTATGGTTTTTTCAGTGAATTTCATAGGTTTTTTAAATGCTAATTCCTAACTATAACTGGTGTGAAACCTATGGTTTTTTCAGTGAATTTCATAGGTTTTTTTAATGCTAATTCCTAACTATAAGTCTCACTTTATAAATAAGACTGTTAGCACTCTAGTTGTTCTTTAGAACACTCTGGTACATTCTGTCATTGGGCTACAGTTGGGCTACATCTAGTTGAAATTTGGGCTACATTTACATTTTTTGTTCTCTGGTGGCCATCTTTGGGCTACATTGGGCTACATTGGACTACATTTGGGTTACATTTTGGCATTTTGGCATATATATATAGCCCAATGTAGCACAATGTATATTTTATCAAAGTTAATTTTCGTAAAAACCACTTAAGAATAGGGCTACCAGTCCCTACAATTTTTCCCATTTTTATTTTTTTTTATTTTTTGCTTTGGAGCGCTCCCGGTGCGCTTCCCGGGGAGCGCCCCGAAAAGCGTACTTTTATAAAGCGCCCCCGGGCGCGCTCCGAGGAGCGTCCCGTAAGCGCCAATATCGCGAACGAAAACATGATCATGACGTATCGCGTAGCCGCGTCCGCGTGATACGCACGGCGTAAGCGCACCCGGAAGTACTCGAGCGAATACGATCGCGCAACGTAAACATCCGACGCGCTTACGCTACGCGACCCGAAGCGCCCCCGGGCGCGCCCGGGGGCGCGTAGCGTAAGCGCGTCGGGTCATTTGACCTGAAAATAACACTTTTCATTGGTTCATAACAGTTTTAGTTTTATAATGATGAAGCCCCTGGTCTTGTGACCTGAAAATAACACTTCTCATTGGTTCAGGACAGTTTTTGTTGTAAATGATGAAAGACCCCACCTTTTTTCCTTATTCTGACTTTGTCCTTTGACTGAGGAAGACCTGTTTGTACATCTCTGTACCTTTTTGATATTAATAATGGCTTCAGTAGCAGCAGCAGCTGGTGCATCTGCCCCACCACCACCACCACAACCACCAAGAGGACCACCTCAAGATTATATTGGTGGTCAAGAACAGGAGGATGAGGAAGAGGAAGAGGAGGAGGGGAGGAGAAGATGGCTGCCTGAAGAAAATATCCCATACAAACCCAAGCCACACATTGTATGGGAGTTTTTTTCAATCCCAGAGGGCAAGAAAAAAGTGAATGCGCCCAAGGTAACTTGCCTAATCTGCAATGAGGAACTTTCACGGGGCAACCCAAACAAAAAATATTCATTTGGTAACTATACCATGATTCGTCATATGACCAGAAAGCACCCAAACAACTACTCTCGTGCTGAGTTCAGGGAACTGGCCAGTAACCTCCCCCAGTCGTCAAGGACCACCTCCCAAACAAACCAACCCACTTCATCGGGACCAGAAACATCCGAGATGATGCCTTGCATTCAGCCAAGATTTGCTGATTTTAAAATCACTTGTTCTGCATGTGGCAAGCTTATCGCCTATGGTGAAAAAAGCGTTAAGCTCATCGTCCTTGCAGGTGATAATCACAAGTGCCCCAAAAAGAAGTAATTTTTGGTTTTTTTTATTTTTTTGCTCCAGTTGAGCCAGTTTCAATTCCCTTTTTTTGTTTCTCCCCCTAAAAAATACAAAAAAAATATAAAACTGTTTTGAAAAGCCAAAAAAAGTTCAAAAAGTTCAAAAAACACCAAAAAAATATAAAACAACAAAAAGAAGAAAAAAAAAAGTTCTTTTTAGAACTACCTCCAATTTCTAAATAAAAACTTCATTTTTTAAAAACTCTGTCATCTTTTTCCCTCATTTTACGCTCCCCGGTGCGCTCCCCGGTGCGCGTACCAGGCGCTTCCCCCGCGAAAAACGCAAAAAAAAAAATTTTTTGAAGGCCCCGCGGGGTCCTTTAATGGCCCCCATATCAAACCTAGGGGGTCAGGGGGGGTCTACCCTACCCCCTTATGGTCAATTCCCCCCTTTGTTTTTGCCACCTCTTATGACTAGATTTTACCGATAGACAAGATGGCGGCCGCTCCGGACTGTTTAGAATGTTTACAGACAACTGAGAGCCAATCAGCTTTCTGCGCGCAAGTCGCGTGTCGCGCCGGGAGCGCTCACCGGTGCGCGCACCGGAGAGCGCCTATAGATATATATATTTTTTTGAACGTTAATTTCTCAAAATCCACTGAAGCACATATCTTGAGACATAGCAAAGGCACATCGGGCTACCAGTCCCTACAATTTTGCCAAGTTTGGTGGAAATCCATTCAGCCGTTCGGGCTAAAAGTGAAATCGACCGCCCTATGGAAATTAACATGGGGAAAACGCGTTTTGGGACCCCCCTTTTATCTCGCCCCCCGCTTGACGTATCCCCCCCAAACTTTCAGGGAAGGACCGGAACGCCGCGAGGCCATTTTCAGGAAATTTTCAGGCAGATTCGTCAACCGGCGCCAAAGTTATTCCAAATAGAATTTTGAGATTTAACATTAAAAAAAATCCTAACTATAACTACCTACTGGCGACCGCCAGTAGGTTATATATATATATATATATATATATAATATATATATATAATATAATATAATATAATATATATATATATATATATATATATATATATATATATATATATATATATATATATATATATATAACCTACTGGCGGTAGCCAGTAGGTATATATAGTTAGGACCTAGTTCCATAGGTAATCCCCAACATTCTATTGGGAATAACTTTGGCGCTGGTTGATGAATCTTCGCAAATTTCTCAAAGAAGATGGCTCGCTCCGCTCCGCTCCTTCCCTGAAAGTTTGGGGGGGATTCCTCAAGTGGGGGCTGAGAAAAAAGGGGGGTCCCAAAACGTGTTTTCCCCATGTTAATTTCCATAGGACCTTTAGACTCAGCTACAGCTTGAACCGCTGAAGGGAATGACACCAAACTTGTCAAGATGGTAGTGTCTGCTATGCAGATCACGCTTTTGGTAAAATAGTGTAAATCCCTCCAGTGGTTCCTGAGGAAATTAGAAGAGAAATCAATTATATATCTATAAGCGCGCACGGGTGCGCGCACCCCGCGATTTTTCGCGATTTTATTTTTTAGGAGGGGTTGGGGGGGCTTGGGGGGCTTCTCTCTTTTATTTTTATCTGTTTTATTGAAATTTCGAGGGTGCCCACCCCTCGTTTTACCCCCGAGATCACTGCCGCGGCCCGAGCCGCCTCAAGATGGCCGCCGCCGCCTGGTTGTGGGCGGGGCCGGGAGGACGTGGTTTCCGCTTCCCCCTGCCTGGGGGAAGCCTGTGCCTGCCGGTCTCCCGTGCCAAGGGGGAGACCGGATAATGATGCCGGCTGGTGCGGGGCTCCCGTGTGCTGAGGAGCCCCGTTAAAAGAGGAGAGGTCGTCGTGAGCGCTGATTGGCTCCTCCTGCAGCCCTGCCTGCACAGTTGTGTGCTCTGATCGCTGCCGCCCCTCCCCCTGCCCGGTGTGTGCTGTGATTGCTGCCGCCCCTCCCTCTCCCCCGCCTGCTTGTGATCGCTGCCGTCGGAACACATACACCACAGCGGCCTCACCCTGCAGTGCTCCAGCTGCGGCGCTAGCTCTTGTGTGTGCCTTGATTCGGGGGTGAAGGGCAGCTGCCGAAGGCTTTCATGTTAAGTGTGACGCCTTTTGTCCTTGCTGGCGTTTTACCCAACAGCTGCTTGCATTCTGGGACTTGGAGTTTGTATTTTAATATTGCAATCAGATGCCCAACAATGTCAGCCATACAAACTGCTGTGAGTGAAAGACCAGAAGTGCCTGAAGCTAAAAGCACGAGTCGAGGTAGAGAGAAGCTCAGTTTCTGGTTCTTTCTCCTGGTCCTTGGTTTCAGGCCTGCCCTCGTCGTGACCTCAGTATGATGTAAGTAAGTGCACAGAGTGGATAACCATGAGCCCGCCGGGCCTCTCACCCACCCGTCATGCCCGCCGCAACGCAACTGGCCTTTCGCTATAGCACTGCAATCGATTCGATTCCACTGTTCTTTGATTTGAGCTGCGACACCACACCATTACCTACCTGCTGTGCTGATTTAGGATATCTCTTATGATATACACAGATATCGCTTTACCGGGAAGTGAAATCGCCAATGTCCTGCACATGGGCAAGGGGAGGCCAGACGTGCCCGTTGTAAAGTCGGAAGTATTTGCTGCTAATGCTTTCGAAATTCGAACTCTCTGGTGGTACTGCGGGTCTCAGCCTCACTCTCCGGCACCCTCCTTTTGCTGTCGCTTCCAGGCTTTGCAATGAAATCTTTTTTTCGGCAAATAACTAAATAAGTAACATAGCGGGTTTAATTTCATGCGGGGCGCGCTCCGGGAGTCCCTGCGTTCCCAAGAGGAATGTGGTGGGGGCCGGGGCAGTGTGCTGTTGGAGGATGGGGAGGGGGGCGGGGCACACACCTTTCAAGTTCCCCAAAGACAGAGAGGGCTCCTACCTGCTTCCGGGGTCCCGATCTCACCATCTCCAAGAGCAGCAAGAAAGTGAAGAGCGACCAGGAGCTCATCCTCCGAGGGCAGGAGGGACCCGCGAGCCTGGGGTGAGAGAGGAGGCAGAGGCAAGGAGGGAGAAGGGACCGGGAAGACAGGGTGAGACCGGAGAGTGCGGGACAAGACAGGGAGAAGGGGACAGAACAGGGAAAGACAAGAGAAAGCGGGGCAAACAGGAGAGGGGCTAGACAGGGAAAGACAGGGGAGAGGGGGGCAGGCAGGAGAGAGAGAGCGGACAAGACTGGGAAATGGAGGTTGGACAGGCAGGAGAGGGCGCAGGGGACAAAACAGGAAAAGACAGGAGAGAGTGGGACAGGCAGGAGAGAGCGCAGGGGACACAACAGGAAAAGACAGGAGAGAGGGGGACAGGCTGGAGAGAGCGCAGGGGGCAAGACAGGAGAGAGGAGGGACAGGCAGGAAAGAGAGGGGGGCAAGACAGGAAGGAGAGGGCGAAGGGACGCAGAAAATGGAAAGAGCAGTAGAGAGTAAAAAGAGAGAGGGATAGCGGGGCAAACAGGAGAGGGGCAAGACAGGGAAAGACAGGGGAGAGGGGGGCAGGCAGGAGAGAGAGAGCGGACAAGACAGGGAAATGGAGGTTGGACAGGCAGGAGAGGGCGCAGGGGACAAAACAGGAAAAGACAGGAGAGAGTGGGACAGGCAGGAGAGAGCGTAGGGGACACAACAGGAAAAGACAGGAGAGAGGGGGACAGGCAGGAGAGAGCGCAGGGGGCAAGACAGGAGAGAGGAGGGACAGCCAGGAAAGAGAGGGGGGCAAGACAGGAAGGAGAGGGCGAAGGGATGCAGAAAATGGAAAGAGCAGTAGAGAGTAAGAAGAGAGAGGGATTAAAGATGCAGAAAACCCTTTTCAGACACACCACTTACACAATACATATTTTCCCATTAATGTTATTTGTCAAATGTGGCACATTATGTGCTCTAGCATCTATAGTGGCCAGTTTTGGTGAGTTACGGTTTTGGTTAAAGACAGCACTTTTCTACTTTTCTTATAAACATAGGAATTTAGGGACAAAATATATATATCTGTAAGCGTGCTCCGGCGCGCTTCTGTTACGGGTTTTGTTTGCGCTGCAGAGCCGATACGTCACGGTTATGCGACGCGTCATGAGGCGTCTCACGTGGCTACGTGATACGTCACGTAATAAAGAATATATTTTACAGCTATAGATATTAGCTTTTAAAAAACCAATGAAATTCACTGAAAAAACCATAGGTTATACACTATATATAGTTAGGAATTAGCCTTTAAAAAACCAATGAAATTCACTAAAAAAAACATAGGTTTTAGCCCTTATATAGTTAGGAATTAACATATAAAAAACCATTGAAATTCCTCCTATATAGTTAGCTGGACATTTTATTGATATAAAACCAATGAAATTTGACATATAGTTAGTTGCACTAACTATGTATTTCGCGCATCCGCAATCCAATGCTGATGATGTCACATATTACATCATTCATGACATGGTCAGTGACATCACTGATGACATCACTGATGACATCATCCAGTGTCTGTGTGTTTTTGTAAAGTTTAAATATGTTTTACATATTGAAGAATGAGAGGATGTATAGGAGTATGGATGAAGGATTTGATTGTATAAGTGAGTAAGTATGTGTTAGTATATCTGTGAAAATGTAAGCTGTTCTGTGTTTAACTGTATAGATGAAGAAATCAAAGTGTGATTGATTCTTTGCAGGACTGAGTAGGTGTGTGAGTAACTCCATGGATGAGTGGCAGTGTGTGAGTGTCTGCATAGGTGTATGAGTGCATATGATAGTGTTGCAATGATGAGTGACAGTATGTACGAATGACCTTATGGGTGAATGAATGAATGTGCATGTAGACGTAGGAATCAGTGAGTGGGTATGTAGTAAATGGTATTGGTGTGTCAATAGTTTCAAAAATGATACTCTGTATTTTACACTAGGTGTATTAGAGTGTAAGGAGGTGCATTGTATTATCACATGAAGTATATCATCAGTGGTGTGATTATTGATGTTAAATGAGCTGTCATCAGTGATGTCATCAGTGATGTCACTGACCATGTCATGAATGATGTAATATGTGACATCATCAGCATTGGATTGCGGATGCGCGAAATATATAGTTAGTGCAACTAACTATATGTCGAATTTCATTGGTTTTATATCAATAAAATGTCCAGCTACCTATATAGGAGGAATTTCAATGGTTTTTTTATAGGTTAATTCCTAACTATATAAGGCCTAAAACCTATGTTTTTTTTAGTGAATATATATATATATATATATATATTTGTGCAGGTTCCATATCCAAAATAACAAAAACCACAGTCCTCGTGGAGAATGAAGATACGGACACGGTCCTCAGATTTGTGCAAAGGTTTATTTTCGGTGTTTAGGCGTCACGACGCGTTTCGGTCCCTCCTTGGACCTTGATCACATGACACAGTGTAATCAATCACATGGGTTTAAATGCTGGTTAGGATTGATGACATCAGCATAGTACCATAGACATAGAAAAGTTTTTTCAAGGAACAGTGACTTTAAAAACATCGCAGTTAAAGTACATTATGTCAATATCAGAGGTACATAAACAACCCAAGTTTAAAAAGAGAATATAAAGTGCAATGGTGAAATAGAGCAAGGACAAAAATCTTTGAATCATCCTGACTGAAAAGTGCTTGTGCGAGTGCAAAAATAGACAGGTTTTAAAATATCTAGGGTGCGCTGCGATGTTAAGCAGGAGTTTACACAATTTTGAGCCCAAAATTGGTTACATGTAACATGCATTATTGATCACATGCATATCTATATATATATATATTACCTACTGGCGGTCGCCAGTAGGTATATATAGTTAGGATTTTTTCTCTATGGGATTTTTGAAAATTCTATGTCTAATAACTTTGGCGTTTGTGGACGGAATTGGCCGCAATTTTCAGGAAAATGGAACATTTTGTTTCTGAGCAGCCCCTGACAATTTGGGGGGGTTTCATAAAGGGGGGGCCGAGAAAAAAGGGGGGTCCCAAAACGCATTTCTCCCATGTTCATTTCCATAGGGCGGTTGGCCTCACTTTTAGCTCGAACGGCTGAATGGATTTGCACGAAACTTGGCAAAATTGTAGGGACTGTTAGCCCGATGTGCCTTTGCTAAGTCTCAATATATGTGCTCCAGTGGATTTTGAGTAATTTAGGTTCAAAAAAAGATATATATCTGGGCGGAGCCTAACCACACATCTGATCTGATTGGCTGTCAGCACTTCATCCAAGAAGTGTTGGCAGCCATCTTGGGACCAATATACATGATAGCACCTCATTAAAAAGCATTGTAGTTAATAGAGGGTTTTAGGACTTTAGTTACATTATAAATCATTTGTTGATGGTACCATACTCGTTTTAGGAATTGTGGTGGGTTCTAAGGTGATTTTACCATGTGAAAAAACCTTCTGCTGTGATATCATGAATATTGTTTGAAAGAAAACTAATATCTCATGATTTTCCCACAGTGGTTTGGAAGGGGATCTATAAGCTAAACTGAAAGCATATTTTCTGTAAATTCACATTATCTTTCTCAGTCATGTGAAAATGAAATCTGACATTCTCAGTAAAACATGTACATCCAACAAGGACAGAGACTGTCAGTTGATTCCTTTGTGTTCTACTGCAGCCTCCTAGAGTGTTCTAAAGAACAACTAGAGCGCTAACAGTCCTACTTATTACAAAGGTATGGCACACCTGAAGCCATCTTGATTGGAATAAAGTGGTAACTCTTAAAACATTTAATTTAAAAAGAAACAACATGAGGGGGTATATTTTGCCATAGAAAGTATGATTAGTGCTGCAGAATGAAAAATTAGGGCACATTTTGAGTGACTTCTCAAATCCTTTTCTATTTCATTAAAACATTCTGACATGCAGTCTCCCAAAATGGCCACCAGAGACAAAAGAGCCCAAATGTAGCCCAAATATCACCCAGATGTAGCCCAAGTATAGCCCAATGACAGAATGTCCCAGAGTGTTCTAAAGAACAACTAGAGCGCTAACAGTCCTACTTATTACAAAGGTATGGCACACCTGAAGCCATCTTGATTGGAATAAAGTGGTAACTCTTAAAACATTTAATTTAAAAAGAAACAACATGAGGGGGTATATTTTGCCATAGAAAGTATGATTAGTGCTGCAGAATGAAAAATTAGGGCACATTTTGAGTGACTTCTCAAATCCTTTTCTATTTCATTAAAACATTCTGACATGCAGTCTCCCAAAATGGCCACCAGAGACAAAAGAGCCCAAATGTAGCCCAAATATCACCCAGATGTAGCCCAAGTATAGCCCAATGACAGAATGTCCCAGAGTGTTCTAAAGAACAACTAGAGCGCTAACAGTCCTACTTATTACAAAGGTATAGCACACCTGGAGCCATCGTGATGGGAATAAAGTGGTAACTCTTAAAACATTTAATTTAAAAAGGAACAAAATGAGGGGGTATATTATGCAATAGAAGGTATTATTAGTGCTGCAGAAAGAAAAATTAGGGCACATTTTGAGTGACTTTTCAAATCCTCTTCTATTTCATTAAAAAATTCTGACATGCAGTCTCCCAAAATGGCCACCAGAGACAAAAGAGCCCAAATGTAGCCCAAATATCACCCAGATGTAGCCCAAGTATAGCCCAATGACAGAATGTCCCAGAGTGTTCTAAAGAACAACTAGAGCGCTAACAGTCCTACTTATTACAAAGGTATGGCACACCTGAAGCCATCTTGATTGGAATAAAGTGGTAACTCTTAAAACATTTAATTTAAAAAGGAACAAAATGAGAGGGTTTATTTTGCCATATGAATTATGATTAGTGCTGCAGAAAGAAAAATTAGGGCACATTTTGAGTGACTTCTCAAACCCTCTTCAATTTCATTAAAAAATTCTGACATACAGTCTCCCAAGATGGCCACCAGAGACAAAAGAGCCTAAATGTAGCCCAAATATCACCCAGATGTACCCCAAGTATAGCCCAATGACAGAATGTCCCAGAGTGTTCTAAAGAACAACTAGAGCGCTAACAGTCTTACTTATGACAAAAGTATGGCACACCAGAAGCCATCGTGATTGGAATGAAGTGGTAAGTCTGAAAACACTCAATTTAAAAAGAACCAACATGAGGGGGTTAATTTTGCCATAGAAAGTATGATTAGTGCTTCAGAAAGAACAATTAGGGATCATTTTGAGTGACTTCTCAAATCCTCTTCTATTTCATTAAAAAAATTCTGACATGCAGACTGAAACATGCACTTTGAATACCAGCAGCAGACGTCCCTGGTGAGCAGTAGCTTTACTACAGGGATCTAATGTGCAACTAGAGTGCTAACATTCAGAATTTATGGCAAATGTGTGACACATCTGCATGCCTTCTTGATGGAACCAAAGTAAACAAGCATTGAAAATGCAATAGATCTCGCCCTCGTTTAAGTTAAAGCCATTCTGTTTGTAATGAGGTGGCTTTTTAGCTTTGCTTTTATTAGTGTTTTTTCAACTTTCATGTAAATAACATGCATCTGTATGCATATAAGTATATGTATGCATGCATTTATGTTTGTATTTATATAGATATACAGATGATATATGTTTATATATGTATGTATGTATATATATTCACTGAAAAAACCATAGGCTATAGACCATATATAGTTAGGAATTAGCATTTACAAAACCTTGAAAATTCACTGAAAAAACCATAGGTTATAGACCATATATAGTTAGGAATTAGCATTTACAAAACCTTATTTTACTCACACAAAACCATTGAAATTCCATATATAGTTAGTTGCACTAACTATATATCGCGCACCCGCAATCCACTGCTGATGATGTCACATATTACATCATTCATGACATGGTCAGTGACATCACTGATGACATCACTGATGACATCTCAAATGACATCACTGATGACATCACTGATGACAACATCCAGTGACTGTATGTTTCTGTAAAGTTAAAATATGTCTTACATATTGAAGAATGAGTGGATGTATAAGTGTCTGGATGAAGGATTTAGTAGGTGCATGACTGACTGTATGAGTGAGTGATTAAATGTGTCTCACTGAGTGCATGGGTTAGTGACTAAACTGTCTTAATTTGTGCATCATTATGTCTGTTGTTCTGTAAACTGTTGCATGTGTTGATAAGTAGCTATATGAGTAACTATATGGGTTATTGATTGGTTGCCCAAGTATTTGTATGGGAGACTGAGTGTGTGTGTGGGTGGCTGGGAGGTGTATGACTCGGTGCATAGATGTGTGAGCAGTTGATTCACTAGATGTATGGTTTCAAAAGTGCATGTGGAAACAGCTGTATGGGCGGTTGACTGTGTGCATGAGTGTATTGGTGAGTGAATGGATATCTCAGTGCTACATGTCAAAGTAAGTACATATGTAAAACACAGTACATGTGAGAGTTGACATATATAAATAACTGTGCATAAGAGCCAGTGAATGTGTGAGTGGCTGTATGGATCATTGTGAACTTGTATCAGGGATTGTATAAGAGAGTAAATATGTGTTAGTATATGTTTGAATAAGTAAAGTTTGTATAACTGTATAGTTGAGGAAATGGAGGTGTGATTGATTCTTTGCATGACTGACTAGGTGTGTGAGTAACTCCATGGATGAGTGACAGTCTGTGAGTGTCTGTTTACACTGATTGTATCTAAGGTTATATTAGAGTCTGAAGAGGTTCATCGTATTATCACATGAATGATATCATCAGTGATGTGATCAGTAATGTCAAATGAGATGTCATCAGTGATGTCATCAGTGATGTCATTTGAGATGTCATCAGTGATGTCATTTGAGATGTCATCAGTGATGTCATCAGTGATGTCACTGACCATGTCATGAATGATGTAATATGTGACATCATCAGCAGTGGATTGCGGGTGCGCGATATATAGTTAGTGCAACTAACTATATATGGAATTTCAATGGTTTTGTGTGAGTAAAATAAGGTTTTGTAAATGCTAATTCCTAACTATATATGGTCTATAACCTATGGTTTTTTCAGTGAATATATATATATATATATATATATATATATATATATATATATATATATATATATATATATATATATATATATATATATATATATATATATATATATATATATATATATATATATTCACTGAAAAAACAATAGGTTTGACACCAGTTTTTTTAGTATCACTATGAGTGTCAGTATGGTTTGGTGGGGGTGTTACTTAGCACATAGATGCATCAATGACTGACTCACTGTTTGTATGTGTTTTGAAGACAGCATATGTGCAGGACTGTATGGGTGGATGAGTGTGTATATGTGTGTGTTAGTGAGTGAATGCCTGCCTCACTAGTGTCTTTATGAGTAACTACATATGTTTTAATCTAGTATATGTGAGTATTGATGTTTATAAGTGAGTATATGTGAGAGTGAGAGATTGTAAGAGTTCCTGTTTAAATAAGTATGTCTTTCTATAAGTGATTGTTTAAGAGAGTAAGTATGTGTAAGTTTCCTTAGAAGTAATGTACTAGTGTGTGTATAGCTGTATATGCAAATAAATGGATGTTCAATAGTTTATTTGCATGTGTGAGTATGTGTGTGAGTAACTTTTGGAAGGCTGTCGGTGTGTAACAGGATGTATATGTGTATCACTACATATGATGAGTGAGTATATGTATGAGTGACTATATAGAACTGTTGGTGAATGAGTGGATGTGTATATAGATGGTGGTATTACTGGATTGGTTGTTGTAACTGGTATGGGTATCTCTATTTATATGAAAATTTTAGTTTCTATTTTTGAATGTGTTTCAAGGGTTACATTACACTGAAAGGAGGTCTATTACTCTGTCACAAGGATGGTGTCATCAGTGATATCATGAGTGATGTCACTGACCATGTCATGAGTGATGTAATATGTGACGTCATCAGCAGTGCATTGCAGGTGCGCAAGTTATAGTGAGTCCAACTAACTATAAGGTGGAATTTCAATGGTTTTATGTCAGTAAAATTTCCAGCTAACTATAACTGGTGTGAAACCTATGGTTTTTTCAGTGAATTTAATAGGTTTTTTAAATGCTAATTCCTAACTATAACTGGTGTGAAACCTATGGTTTTTTCAGTGAATTTCAAAGGTTTTTTAAAAGCTAATTCCTTTCTATATCGAGTTTCTAACCTATGATTTTTTTATAAATTGGCTGTTTTGTGTAAGTATTAATTATTATTTTTTATTTTTTATAATAATATATATATATTTTTTTTTAATCATTTTTTCCTGGGGCGCTCTGGGTGCACGCACCGGTAAGCTCTCCGGAAAGCCCACCCAGAGTGCTACTTGCATTCGTGAAAAAAAATATGAATGAAAAGTAAATAATAACGCGAGACATTTAGTACCATACATATAAAAGCAGTTTTTTTGAATAAGGAAATGAAAATGATTTTGCATTTCCGTGAAACTATCAAAACGTCACTTAGGCGCGCCGCGTTAGCGCCCCCGGATGCGCTTCGGTGCGTGCAGCGTAAGCGCGTCAAGTCATGTGACCTTAAAATAACGCTTTTCATTGGTTGCTGACAGTTTTTTTTACAAAGAATGAAATCCCCACCCATTTCCTTCACTTCTTCTTTCACTTTTGTGACTGAAAGACATACCTTTTTGCTCTCGGTTCTTTGTTGGATATCTTGGATTATCATGGCTGCCAGACCATCCGGCAGTGAAGATGACTCCAATGATTTCATTGATGAAGAGCCTCCTCAGCCGAAGATCAAAGAACATTTCATCTGGAAAAAATTTTCTATACCTGATGACCAGAAGAAGGTAAATGCTCCAAAAGTGGAGTGCAGGATCTGTCACACAGTCCTTTCACGGGGTGACCCCACTAAAAAATATTCTTTTGGGAACTCCACAATGATTCGCCATGTGGAGAGGAGGCACACGCAGAATTATGCCCGGGAAAGTGTCAGTGCTCTGGCACAAGAGGTTCCCAGTGATGGGGCCTCTACATCAACCGAAGGACCAACAACATCGGTGAGGAGGAGATCACAAGAGCTGGTTCCGAACATTCAGCCTGCATTTAACAAATGCGTCCTTAAATGCAGATACTGTGATCAGCTACTTTGCTATGGGGAGCAAAGTGTTCTGCTCATGGTTCGATCATTGGAGAACCATCGCTGCCGTTCCCAGCCCTAATTATTATAATTTTTTTGCTCCTGTTGAGCAGTTTCCATTACCTGTTTTTGTTTTTGTTCTAAAAAAAGAAAAAAGAAGAAAAAAAAAGTTATTTTCAGAACTACCTCCAATTCTCATCAAAGAGCTATATTCTTAAAAAAATGAAAAAGAGTAAGTGAAGTGGAGTGCATTGATAAAGGAAAGGAAAATGCGTAAGAAAGAACAGAAAGGTATGAGAGGAAAAAGGAAGTGAAGTAGGGGGATTGAAAGAAGGTGAGTGTTGGGAAGGAAAGTAAGGAGAAGGAGAGTGAACATGGGGAATGTAGATATTCAAAGAAAATGTAGAAAAGGAACAGGGTTGTGGAAGGGTAAGAAAAGATGCATTGCTGGAGTTGCATCATTTTTGTAACACACTCCAGCAATGCATCACTTTTGCGCTTACAGATACATCTGAAATACTGACGTATCTGTAAGTACTTGCGACATAATGTGTCATATATTTAATATGACGCATGAGTAGAAGTCTGAAGGCCTTATTTATGAGGCCATGCGTCACTTTTACGCCACCGGTACGTCACTTTTTGTGACGCACCAGTGCTGTAAAAAAATGCACCTTATTGAGTCATATTTACAAAGTGACCCATCTAGGTAGATGTGTCACTTTGTAAACCCCTGCGCCACATTATACCTACGTCAGGTGTAATGTATGCAAAAGGGACGCATTGACGCAAGAAAGGGTCGTAGAGGTGACGCAGTGAAATCTATGAGATATCACTGCGTCACTTTTATGACGCTGTTGCGTCCAAATCTTGCGCCTGTTTCACAGCAGGCGTAAGACTGATGCAGGCCCTTTCACATGGGCCGGGCCCCATGTGAAAGGATGCATTGCTAGAGTTGCATCATTTTTGTGACACACTCCAGCAATGCATCACTTTTGCGCTTACAGATACGTCTGAAATACTGACGTATCTGTAAGTACTTGCGACATAATACGTCATATATTTAATATGACGCATGAGTAGAAGACTGAAGGCCTCATTTATAAGGCCATGCGTCACTTTTACGCCACCGGTACGTCACTTTTTGTGACGCACCAGTGCTGTTAAAAATGCACCTTATTGAGTCATATTTACAAAGTGACGCATCTAGGTAGATGCGTCACTTTTTAAACCCCTGCGCCACATTATACCTACGTCAGGTGTAATGTATGCAAAAGGGGCGTATTGACGCAAGAAAGGGTCGCAGAGGTGACGCAGTGAATAAACTGGGTTTTCCCCGGTGCACGTACCGGGCGCTCCCCCCGCGCAAATCAAAGAAAAAATAAATAATTTCTTTGTCCCGCGGGGCCCTTTTAAAGCCCCCACATCAAACCTAGGGGGTCAGGGGGGGTCTACTCTGCCCCCTTATGGTCATTTCCCCCTTTGTTTTTGCCACCTCTTGTGTCTCAATCCTACCGAGACACAAGATGGCGGCCGCTCTGGACTGTTTGGAATGTTTACAGACACCCGAGAGCCAATCAGTTTTCCTCGTGCGAACTCGCGTAGCGCGCTGGTTCGCGCCCCGGTGCGCGTACCGGGGCGCGCTTATAGATATATATATTTTTTGGAACCTAAATTACTCAAAATCCACTGGAGCACATATCTTAAGACATAGCAAAGGCACATCGGGCTACCAGTCCCCACATTTTTGCCAAGTTTGGTGGAAATCCATTCAGCCGTTCGGGCTAAAAGAGAGGTCGACCGCCCTATGGAAATTAACATGGGGAAAAAACGTTTTGGGACCCCCCTTTTATCTCAGCCCCCGCTTGACGAATCCCCCCTACACTTTCATGGAAGGACCGGAGCGCTGCGAGGCAAAATTGAGGAAATTTTCAGGCAGATTTCTCAACCGGCGCCAAAGTTATTCACAATAGAATGTTGAGATTTTCTATTGAAAATAATCCTAACTATAACTACCTACTGGCGACCGCCAGTAGGTAATATATATATATATATATATATATATATATATATATATATATATATATATATATATATATACATATCTCTTTGAACCACTGTTTCCACTTTGTTTTTGCAATTCGAGGGTCAGGTAAGAAGTGAGGTGGACAAGTAATATTTTGCATGTTAAAATATACAGGAAGTCAATTAGTAGAATTGACAAATATCAACTGAATAAAATGCACTATAAATGATGAATTTATAATGCAAAGTTTAAATAGTCTGGAAAGAAAATGAAAGGCTTTAAATACGTTGATGCTGTGCACATCACCGAGAAGTGCGCCGAAAATAATCACTGAAAGCAATTCAAAAATAATTAGTGGCCATGAAGTGGTGCGCGCATCACCGCGCTGATTCTGTAAATGAATAAAACTGAAAACCTTTGAAAAAACTAGGCTTACTTGATTACTTGAAATGAAGTGAGCGCATCACCCCGCCGAGGTTGTGTGTAGAGGGCTGGTTAATGTTTTCAATAGTGCCTTTCCTTTAAGATGGTGGCATGTAAGGTAACGTACAATTGACCCTGTCACAACCACGTGATAGCGTTGTGTGATGCAGCTTGCAGAATGTCAATACAGAGAATGCCGGTGAGGAGGATTCCGGTGAGCGTGCTAGATAAGAGAATGCTTTCTCTGATGCTCGCGCTGACGCTCGCAGCAAGGCAGTCGCAGATTTAAAAAAAACAATGGCTCACCAGGTTTTAGGGAAATATATATTTATTTATTTTTTAAATCCATACAACATGTCTCAGAGCGTCTCAAGTTGTCACAGAGCGTTTCCTGATGATCACGGCAGATATCCAGTAGAGAAGATAACAGAGATGTTCAAGAAGAGAAATAATGCTGCTATTCAGGTACTGAGTTTAAATCCCATCCTCGTCGCCAAATATGTCATATCCTCAAAAGTGAAATAAATCATGGAGAAGTCATCTAGAAGAATTCGTAGTCTTCTTTATTTATGGCAGCACACAGCATCAAGTAAAGCAAGCAGTCGGGTCCGGAGCCACAGTACAACTGACAAACCCTCGAACCTGCTCCTAGAACATGGAACACAGTTGTGCTCCAATTCTAATCTAAGTTCTAACAATAAAGAGCACTACAGAATATAACAAAACCTAACTTAGCAAGTTGTAAAAATAAAGCTGAGGCATTGAATCCTAAATGTTGTGAGTGCTTATTTTGTGTGGGTGGGTGAAGGTGTGGGAACGAACATTCATTTTTGGGGAGCGGGCCCTACTATCCACCATCAGTCTTTGACTCAGAGGAGGAGAGAGAAAGACAAAAAAAGAGAAAAGAAGGAAGAAAAAGAGAAAGACAGAAAAAGTGACAAACGGCAAAAACTAATGAAAAGACATATAAGAGACAGCAAGGGAAGTGAAGTGTAGGATGGTCATCAAGACTACAAAGCACTAGTATTTGGTGACCCTGGCAATCGGCAGTTATTTGGACCTTGCAATAATTTTTTCCATAAATGACAAATTAGGGAGAATGCTGGGAATACGAGGTGGGGGTGAAAGTGATGTTGACTCTGCACCACAAAAGGACAATCTAAAATTTAGTGAGAATCACTGCGCTTTTTCGAGCGCTTTATTTACAAACATTTAATAAGAGAGAAACTGGAATCCTCTTATGACATGGCACTTTCAACCCATGATGCTATTTTCTTCTTTATTCGTGTATCCCGCCTAATAATCATCTCTTTAAAGCATCCTACATATCGCTTGTGGTCACTATTTATTTTTCTTCTCAAATGCGTTTTTATAGCACTATTACTTCAGAAGAGATCTCAGTGCTCTTCACATAGAATGAGAATATGGTGCAAAAAGATTGTTGAATTGTTTAATTTTGTGAAGATGTACATAAGACACTGCCTTAATCACAATTCAAATGGATCCAGAAATGATGTGTCTTTGATGATTTCCTTGTGGAAAGTTGGCTAAGCGGTAAATAAGCAATTAAAAAATATCCAGGTAACTAGGATTGATAAATGTAAGTTTCTGTAGAAACAGTTAATGCAGGTGTCCTTCCTGTTAACTATGTCGACTGAGAGCTTACATCCTGTTTTACCTAATCTGAACACCTGACTAATAAATTAGTGTGTAAGATAGGATTGATGCTAAGGCCCTATTCATTGCAGTCTTTTAGTTGGGTACATCCAGACTTCCACTATCAGATGCTGATCAGAAACCTTCTTGAAGCATCCTAATTCCAGATTCCTGATTGCAAGTCTAAATCCAGAAGATCTGCCAATGAGTTCTGCACTTGTCAAATTCCTTTGTGCCGTTAAAAAAAAATTAGAGGCTTTCGCTTAACTAAAAGACTGACTATGTGAACATGGATTTTATATAATACAGTTTTAGAAAGAATCGTAAAAGACAGACTATTATATAATTAAATGTGCACAATGCATATTTAGCCCTTTTGAAATTAAGTGTTTCATAATTTTAAAATCTGGTGAAGTTTTAGCAGTTTTTTTTTCTTTTTTGTAAGATTTTAATTAATCAAACAAATAAATAAAACTTGAATTCCAGGGCCAGCGCTCAACATTTTGAACAGGTACAGCACCATAGCTGGCACTGCACACTGCCTTATGTATGCACAATCAAAACCTTTTCAAAGAGGTTTTCACCTGTGTGGTTGTGTAGATCACAGGTAGTTCAAGTGCTGCTGGTCTTCTCCAAATAACAATGACCTACTAGGTTATGTTTACTTCTCATTATGTGGAACCCCAAAGATTGAACAAAAACAATAGGTATCACTCATCATCATCAATAAAACTTTATTCTGCCGCATTATGGCCATGAAAGTACATTTACACAAAGAGTAACCGAGAAATCCAGTACGAATACAAACTGATAAAAATAGCAGAGCTACTTTACTTGTACAGTTACTTAGCCCTTATATATATTAGGTGTATCATGAAAAAACCTGTAGTATCAGAAAATATTTTATGAAAATGAATATTATACACAATCAATACTAAGTTAAAAAAAAATCTTCCTACAAGTTTAAATGCATTTCTTCCTTCGGAACTGCACACCCCAACTCATTTCTATGGCTAATCAAAGGGTTTTCTTCTGCGTACAGCCCCTCCTCAAAAAACTCGCAACCCCATAACATATCAGGGGTGATGACAACAATTGCAGATATATCAGGCAGGCATTCCTTGTGCAATTTTTAAAAAGAGGTAAGATATGTTTAGACCGTAAATCATTACAAAAACTGCAGAAGAACATAAAGGGCAGGAAATCTTGGCCCGAATAGTCATCAAAGGAACAAGGCTTTGGGGTCCCTAACTTAGAGAAACCCTTAGGAACCCAGAGTCACCAATGACTACAATCAAACCTAAATCTTATCAAAAGAAAGCGACAATGCGAATTATTAATGACAATCAAAAAGGGTTAATCTAAAATCCCAGGGCTTATTATCATATAATGTCTAATTGTTGGGTTTGATAAGTTTCCTATTTACCCTTTCCCGCCTTCTCCTGCTTAAGAATTGACTTTTAATGTATTTCACCTCTCCAAGGTGCAGCTGTCTAGGGTGATTAAAAAGCTCAGGGCGTTCTAATTCTGTGAGCTGTTGTGAGACATAGCCTAACCAGGGAATGTCTGCAACCATGTCTAGCTTCATGCAGTCTTCTAAAATACTTTGATATCGACAGGGTATGGGTCTAGGCCATATTTTTAGCCACTATATCATGGGGGCCACTGATATGCAATCAGAGATGTAACCCCGCCTTAATTCTTTGCGCACATTAAAGGCAGGGGTAGTCAGAGGGACAGCTTGAAGTTTCCATAGATATTTATTTTCGGCCCCTTGAAAATCATTTAACTCCTTGTAGCCCCACACCTCACTACCATACAATGTCATAGGAATGCATTCTCATTGTAAACCTTCAATAATGGTATTAAGGGTTTGGTCCCTAGTCTCCTGGCAAAATCCAATGTTGCTCCTGCTGCTCTTGCTAGGGTAATTTTCTTGAGTGTTTGCTGGGCCACCCAAGATCCTTTTCGTCAAATAGAACACCCAAGTAAGGAAAGGTTGCAAAGATAGTCAAATCCCCGCCTTTACACACAAGTGATCGCTTCTCATGCTTTATATTACCAGATGACATTATGGGATTTTGAAAAACTGATAGAAAGGTCAAGAGTGACCATAAAATCAATGAAAGTATTTACAAGACGTTTCAGCCCCATTGGTGTCCTGGCAAGTAAAACTGCATCGCCAGCATAAGAGGGCAAGGATGGATTTAGGGCCTACTCTGGGAGTATCCTTGCTGGCTTTGTATAGCACAGTGCCCAGATTATTGATGTGTAGAGTGTGAATAAAACCGGAGCCAAAATACATCCCTGCCGCAGTCCCCTCTTGACTTTCCATGATTTTGTTAGGGTGCCATTTTCATTATATGTTTCAGAGGCAGTTAAATTAAGATGAGACCAATGGAGGAAGGCCACCACGTCAGCATCCATACCTATTTGAAACAGTAAAGGCCACAGTTTGGACCTGTTTACTCTATCAAAAGCAGACGTTAAGTCCATGAATGCCATAAACATACAACCTTTTTTGGCAAGAGTCTATTTTCTGATCATCATAAGTAAATTCATATATTGGTCCACTGTTTCCATTCCTTTTCTAAAACCTAATTGCAAGTCCGACAACACATTGCTTACTTCTAATCAATTGCTTAGGCGGTCTAAAATTACCTTTCCCATTATTTTGGCTGCTGAGTCTAATAGCGAGTTCGGACGGTAGCATGCAGGATCGTCCCTGGCATCCTTTTTGTAAATAGGTAAAATCCCCCCGGTGGACCAAGAGTGAGTTGGGCCAACCCTTGTAGCAGCATTAAAAAACCCTTGTTAGGATCTTTGCCCATGTCCCAGAATCTGACTTATAAAGATCCCTAGGTACCCCATCGGGTCCCGGGGCTTTCGGGGCTGAGGCAGGCACAATTGCTTTCAGGACTTCGTCCACCCTAAAATATAATGAGAGTGACTCGGTGCTGGGTTCCCAGGGTGTGTCAGTTTGTACTAAATCCACCTCAGTGTAAATCTGCTCAAAATGGCTGATCAATCTGTCAGTGGGAATAACATCACTCTTTTCTCGACAGATTACTATTCTTAAAAAATGGTCTATTTACAATCTTCCAACATTTTGAGCTACTGGCCAGGGCAATGACCAGATTTAGATCCTCCCATGCCTTTTCCCATATGTTATCTTTCCTTCATTTTAAAGCCAAAATGATATGCTTTCCTACAAGCTTTATCAAATCTTGATCCCTCAGTTTATTTTTTAATGCAACTATGAGTGCTTTATGGGTTTAAGACCAATCTGCATTAAACCATTTTTCCCCCTTGATGGCTCCTGATCGTCCTTGCCCAGTGAGATTTTTTGCAATCCATTTTGACAGCTTATCGAATGCTTCTATTACACATAGGGCTCAGTGTGAGTATCAAGGCATTTGTTAATGTTTTCTTTGTCCTCTGAATACAACTGATGTAAAAAACCCTCTGGGATTATCTTCCCCCACCTGACTTTACTAGCCTGATCTGTTCGGTAAAATTCCCTATTTGTGAGGCTCTTTGGCTCAATTCCCCGGAATACCATCAGTTCCTTAGATTCAACACTAACTAGGTCATGGTCACTGTCACTGGTCCACTATGAGCTCACTTTCATTATATTTAGAAGCACAGGAGCGGATACCACAATATAATCTATAGTTGTACAGCACCCCCTCCCTGAAAAGGAATGTACCAGCTCTGCTTCATTTGTGTGTTCTAACCAATGTAAATTATTGGCCGAAAGTAGACTCTCTAGAAACATTCCTTGGGCCGAATGTTCAAAATGAACCAAGGGAGGCAACTTTTCCAGTGACCCCCTGCCCAGTATACAGTTAGAAGTACAATAAAGTCCCCCAATATAATAAGTTCACAATGGGTGCTGCTATCATGTGCAACGTGTTCTAGAAAGTTATCAAGTTCAGCTATGTGCTCACTATCGTCATTCCTGCAGAAGGAGTTATAAAAATGAATGACCACCACTAGGGACTCTTGGGGAAAGTTAGTTCATCTGCTAGCAGATGTGGGGATGGGCTAAACAAGCTCCTAATAGTACAGGACAATTTAAGCGATATTAATATAAGCAGACCTCCCTTTGCTCGTCCTGTCGTAGAAGGAGATGCAGCCTTAGAAAAATACACAAAGCCATCCAAAACAAAAGAACCTGACGTATCCCAGGTTTCTTGCACTGCAACAATATGGCCAGATTTGATTAATTCTAACCACTGCTCGTCATCCTGTTTCGTCATCAGCCCTTCTATGTTTCAGGACATGAATTTACCGATAGAGGACCTGTCTGAGCAGGAACAGAATGTGGCCGAGTCTCATTTGCCACTCTAGATGACAGAGGGCACCCTGTGTTAGCCATAATATCACTTGGGGTAAATAGTCAGTCAATAATATCTAGGTTCCTCAGTGGGGCAAAACTATTTGTGAGGGAAATGGTCATATTCATATTAGCAAAAGACACACAATTTACCTGGCTTGGCAGTTCAGGCTGGACTGTTCCCATGAGGCACAGGGTCAAGACTGATTTGCATATGGCTGGGTTCAAACTGGAATGGCATGGTGAGCAAAAAAACAATGGATTTAGGCCCAGATCTACGTACTGGGGTGAATGTATGAAATTGTTCTGCATTCTATCCATCAACTGTTGTTTTTATATTTGTCACCCCAAGTGGGATGGGTATGCCCAGACGTGGGTCCCGTGCCCTCCATGCCACTTGAATAAAGCTATCCTGGCTGAAGAGGGGTGAAACCCCAAATCCAGTCCTAGGATGCTTGTTTTCAGTCCAGGGAGGACCTGGCTTGGCAGTTTGGGCTGGACTGGATTTAGGCCGTGATCTCTGTACTGGGGTGAATGTATGACATTGTTCTGCATTCCATCCATCAACTGTTGTTTTTGTATTCATATCAGGGCACGTTTTTGGTTCTTGTAACAACTTTCCCTGTGTCAGACGTGAAGCTTTACCCAGTATCTTTGCTATTGGACCCCGTCGGGATAAATAAACGAGAGCGGGATGACCTGAATTCCTGTATTCGAACCTTGCCTGTGCTGACTACAGATCAGAGCTCTTGTGTGCGATGGGTGTGTCAAATTAACCACAATACAATCACCCCACCTATATTTATTTTTTGGCTTGCCCTACCCATCCCACTCTTCTGGCCATGATGACATGAGGGGCTATAAAACGCCCATTTAACAGTGATCTGTCAAATCAATGGGTCGCCTTATGTACCAGGTCTGTTGTTGTCTCCTTAGAGCCCTGCTTACCTGGTGGCACACCTTCAATACAGCTACTAAAGATGCTGACTCAGGGGGTAGATTTAAAACATCAGCTCTCTCGTGTAACTGTAGAGGGAGGTTAGAGGATATTAAACCGTGTAAATCAGTCCCGTGGATTGCCCGGGGTTCTGTTAGGTTGGCCACTAATGGTCTTTGCGGGGCTACACCTAGACCGTCTCCCTGTTATTTTTTTGAGGATCTCAGACTCCCCTGTGGGCCTGTACTACCAAAGGGTTGCTTGTTATGCCCTGGCTCTAACTGCAAATTCCCCCTGCGTGCTAATTACAGGCCACTACTGACTAGCGGACCATTGCTGGTTGAGGAAACTGCAGGTCCAAATCCACCTTGCTGAGTATGTCCCAGCCCTTCCTTTAACCCCACAAGCTCTGTCCCTTGGCTACTAGTTATCAGGCAGGAGTGAGGCTCATTAGACTGACAAAGCAAGGCTTCCATCTTTTCCAACTGTGAGATAATAGGGTCTAGCATGTCTTCTATTTTTTGGAAAAGTTTAATCAGAGTCTGGCCACATTGTCTAGATCAAGATGACTGGTTCTGCCTGCTTTTTTGGAGCCTGCATGGCTTTTTCCCCCATCCCTTTTCTTTTTAACTTTGGGTTCCATCATAAAAGTACCATCCACCTGGTTACCCCCAGTCCCTCTGACAAATCGGTAGCTACTGACAGAATAGGCACAATCTTGCTTTGTTCACCCATCGGCAAGGCACCACTAAGTAATGCAGGGCTCTGTGGAAGATTCATTAAATACAAAGAACCTCTCCTTTCTGTCAATACAATTTCATTCGACAAGACATTTGTCGCCATGGCCAGAAATGTGTTAAGAGTCGTTAAAGCAGGTCCTCCACCTGAGCCAGGCATAGTTTGTTTCCTCTTACCCATTGTCTTTCACCAGTCATTCAATGAAGGGATTTTCAAGACTGCAAAGTGGTATTTTTCAGCAGGAACTCCTCTGGGCACCAAGGTTGGGGGGCAAGCCCAGCTGTTACCTTGCTCTGACAGGCGCCGATAGGCCCGCCCTCCCCCCTTTGCCCTGGGCGTGCCCGCACTGCGGGAGAGAGCAATTGAAGAAAAGGCATCAGGAGGGTGACGTCACCTCCTGCGCAAGGCCTGCTGGTGGACCAAGTCCCACCCCAGTGGGAGTCAATGTGCCAAGATTCCTAGGGCCTTGGACAGCCGTAAATGCCCCCTCAGTGCCTGATGCAGGAGCAGAAGGTGATGTTGGAGCTCAGAAGTCCTTTGTGGAATAGAGGCAGTCACAATAGGGCGCTCCTCCAAGATCTTTTCACATCACTGCCTCACAGATGGGTATCTCTCACTGACAGACCACTGGGTGTTGGTGTTTCAGGGGCTCATGGCTCCCATGGCTCTACGCTACTCTCCTGGCATCAGTATGTATGTATTTGTGTTGAGTCCAATGTCCTAGGTACTCACCTAATTGTCCCAAACAAGGCTTGGGGGGGTGGGGACTCGCCTGATCACAAGCCACTCCCAGTCCTAGTCGGGACGATTTTGTTAAACAGACGACCGTTGCCTGCCAGCTGCACAACTAAATGCAGCCCCCCAATGGTGCTTGTGATTATAGTAGTATTACCTGCAGCACACCTAGGGCCACCTCCAGGTTTCTCAGGCCAAAATAACAAAAAACAACAAGGAATAGTCTGTGGGGTGCAGGTGTCAAACTGGAGAGCAGGGAACAGAGGTCAAAAGACAAAAGAGCCAAATGCGGAGGGTAGAGGGGGACAAAAGGTTACCTCCACCGGTTCTCCTCCAGTGCGACTCCAACAGTTCTCTTGCGTTGACCCTCAGAGACTCCTCAGTCCCTCCCCCAGCCTCCAGTCCTCCTGACACAACTGAGGACCTGCGGTAAATAGGCAAGGCTGGGCGGCAGTGGGAGCTGTCACCCAACAAGGTTGTAAAATCTGCCAGGAACACACTCCAACCAGATTGTTGACTCCTCAAACCATACTTGGGTATCAGATGCAACCATGAAGAGCATGAAGACCTCCATCAAGTTGTCCTCCGAGTTATTCAAACTCACTCCTGTTTGTGCTTTGACCACAGACCATTGGTAAACTCAGGTTCATGCCTGTCGTCCGTTTCTAATTTATTCAGGTATCACTCAGCCACCTTCACATTCCTCTCAGTGAGTTAAGCCCCTGTTTCAGAGTTCAGACTGATGCCCATGCTACTCATGAATTAACTGCTTATGTTCTATAAGCAAGGAATGTCTGCCCTGCTGAATCTGTGTATGTAATGTGAGAGAGGAAAGCTGTCTTTGCTACTGCTATGATGCACTTGTTCTGTGAGGAGGAAGCATAGCTTGCACTACTGCTGCCCAATCTGTATATGTCCTGTGATGGGGAACACTTATGCTCTCGCTGCCCTATCTGTACCTGTCCTCTAAATGAAGGACGCTTGTAAGGTGTCTGCCCAAGGTGTTATGTTCTATTAAGAAGTGGTCTTTCCAATGCTGTTGCTCCATCTTATCAAAAAGTAAAGGATATATTGAATGGGCTTGCATATCATGCCCTGCGAATCAGTTTCACAATATTTGATATTAGATACAAAGATCTATAATCCAGAAGAAGGCACTTTGCCAAAAGAAAAGAGAAGTAAGATCTATTGCTCAACCCTCCTGCTTTTAATCTTGTTGTATGAAAATTCTAATGTAAACCATTTTGGCTCAGCCACACGCAGTTTTAATATCGGGTTCACAGTTTAATAGCGTGAGAAAATAAATATTGACTGAAGGGCTATAACCTGCCAAAACCAGAGACCCCATAACCAGCAGGCTCTATGTCCAGTCAACATTAGTCTCTTGAATGCTTCATAAAGCTAGATGTGGAACCTACGGTAAACAACGTTTACAACGCAGTCATCACATCGCACTACACTTACAATGCAGTAATTATATCGCAACATCCTTTACAACGCATGTCACTACAACGCAGGCATTACAACGCATATCATTACAACGCATGACACTACATCGCATGTCACTACAACGCAGGCATTACAACGCATACCATTACAACTCATACCATTACAACGCATAGCCCCCCCACCCCTACCCTATCCAACACTTACCCTACTGTTGCACCCCTGGAGTTAGAGTAGTAATTTTTACCCTTACACTATCCAACACTTACCCTACTGTTGCACCCCCTGGAGTTAGAATAGTAATTTTTACCCCTACACTATCCAACACTCATCCTACTGTTGCACCCTCTGGAGTTAGAATAGTAATTTTTACCCCAATACTTACCTTAAATGCAATGTAATGGTATGCATTGTAATGGTATGCATTGTAAAGGTAGTATGTGATGTAATGGAATGCTTTGTAAAGGTAGTTTTTAAATATGCAATGTAGTGTCATGCGATGTATGGAATGTGTTGTAGTGGATGTTGCGATGTAAAAACTGTGTTGTAAGTGCATGCATTGTAAATGTATGAGTTGTAATGTCATACATTCGGAACCCACTAATGAAACAGGCCACACTAGGAAATTGATGGTTCACCATCCTATGTGAGTACAAGCATGTATTGTAATTCCATGAGTGGTTTGGCTGTTTTTTTCTAGGAGGGTTGTACAACAGGCCTTTAACTCCTCTCACTTCTTCTTTAGTGTTTGAGCTACCCTTTTGTGTACCTGTTCTGCATGTGTGAGAGAGCCAAATATTATTTCACCTCACAAAATATCTCAGTAGCGTTTGTGTTCAGTTTTACTAGTGAAACAGGCAGTGTTTTTTTTAATGGATTAGACAACTTTGTAAAATTTTGTAACATAGCGGTCAAGTGGCTCTATGCCATGTTCATTATTTCCCTTTGATCAGCTCTAGCCAACAGCACTTTGCATGCTCAGGTTTTAAGCGCATAATGACATTGTTAAAAATAAAACTACAAGCCCCCACATTGTAACATTCTATTGAGTGAAAAGCCTGGAATAACTGATGGTATCATATGTCACAGTGCCACTTGGCAGCCTTAGGAAATCCCCCAAAAACGATGGTTCCTATGTTCCTAACGTTTCTTCGTGTAGAAAGTAAAGGGTTAAACAGACCAGTAAGTTGGATGGCAGAGCTGGCTTTTCAAATGGGTGAACGTTAATTCTATTTGAGAAAACAAACCGGTATAAAAGATGCTGTTTACAAGTACAATGTGAGCAGTACATCATGAGGCACTGAGAGAGGAAAAAAAGTGTTGGTACCCCTGTTGCATGTCCCCATCATCCTATAGGATGATGTGACTTAGGTCGAGCAATTACAGTGCCACTGTGATGTTCCTTGCCTTGAACACCTATAAGACGTGCTGCCCCACAAGGGTTGGCAGTGACTGGTTCACTCTTAAGTATCTCAACCTCAATTCCTACAGCATAAGGTGGCTTGCAAAAAGGGTGAAACAAGACAAGACAATTTAATTACAGTTAAAAACGAAAGAACATGATTTCCCCCAAAAAATATTTATTTAAATCAGTGCTTGAAGTGGGCGGGATGAATTGGGAATGACATTCACAATCTTTTTTCATTTTGCAAAAACAGATCCCCCACATTTTGTTAAAAAATCATCCAGTGGTTAATGTAAAGCTTGAGATTTCGCTTGTCTGAAAGGACATGGAGTGGATCTCCTTTACTGTGAAGCGTAGGAAAGAGGAGGAGAGGGAAACACACATTCTCACCAGGGTGCCTGCTGCCTCAAAGAAATGTAAATGTGTGCAATTGGTGAATCTGCACATCTAAAGGCTGCTTCGGCGAAAAGTATATGGCTTTATTTGATTGAGTTATTTGAGGCTTCATTATGGCAAAGATCAGTGGCTGTTCGCAGAAGGAGTGATGCGGGGCTGTGAAGCTGGGCGGGGGAGGGGGAGGGTGGGAAGCTGTAAACTGAGACATACGACGGAACGGTGTAAGGGAAGTAAATAAAAAAATAAAACTAGGGGGCATATTCTCAAGCTTGGCCGATAAAATTATTGCCGCTTTATCGGCAAGAAACTGTTATGTTATGTTATGTTATGTTATGCGTTTTTATTTGGCGCACAGATGCTCCAGCTAAGGAGCGTCCTGGCGCCCGACAAGGCAGCTGCACAACACAACTAAACAATAGAGACAACATATGTAAACAACTAAGGAAATAAAAAAGTTTTCACCGCGCGGCGAAAGGATAGCAAATCGCTCATAGCGCGAATTGCCGGGGGCAGGGAGTTCCACAGAGCAGCGGCGCGCACTCGAAATGAGCGTCCACCGGCCCTACTCCTTTTGAAGCGCGGCACAACGGCCAGTTCAAGGTCTGCAGATCTTAAGGGTCGCGCTGGGATGTAATTGGCCAGGAGGGCCATAAGGATCGTTGCTGGGGACCCCTTCAGAATTTTATAGGCGACGCAGAGGACCTTAAACTGGATCCGCTGGGCCACCGGAAGCCAATGCAGTGACCGCAGGGTACTGGAAGTAGGACAGAATCTTGGGAGGCCTACCACCGCTCTAGCTGCGGCGTTCTGAATCCTCTGTAAGCGCCCGATCTCTGCCAGATTCAGACCGGCCAGCAAGGAACTCGCATAATCCAGCCTGGAGATGACAGTAGCTTGGATCATGAGTTGCCTGGTAGGGGCATCGAAGAACTTAAGCACAGGACGGAGCCCGCGCAGGATGCCAAAGCAGCATGCAGCCGTGCGTTTGGTGTGACACACAAACGTGAGGGAAGGGTCCAGCCAGACCCCGAGGTTCTTAAGCTCGGCGACTGGGATGGGAGCAGGACCCAAATCCCCCGGCCACCATCTCTCTCCCCACAGTTCCGGCTGTCTGCCAAAAACCATGACCTCGGTCTTGCTAGCGTTCAGCTGAAGACAGTTGGACGTCATCCAGCTGGCGACCGCCCGCAGTCCTTGTTGAAACCTGGGGGCATCGACTTCGGCATCCCCGCTGATCGTGACCGCCAGCTGGGTGTCATCGGCATATGACACCATGGTCATACCCCATAGTTTGACAACCTCAGCTAGCGGCCTTACGTACAGATTAAACAACGTAGGGCTCAGCGAGGAGCCTTGGGGGACCCCCAGGTTTAACGGATGGAATTTGGACTGATAAGGTGGGACGGTCACGCTAAAGGCCCGGTTGGTTAAGAACGACCGGAACCACTCGAGAGCGGTGCCGGTGACACCAGCCTCCTCTAGACGCAGCAGAAGGATAGGGTGCGAGACGGTGTCAAAGGCAGCGCTTAGATCTAATAACACAAGCGCTGCCGTTTGTCCCGCGTCAAGCACGGAGCGAAGATGCTCCACCATGTAAAGCAGAGCCGTCTCCGTGCTATGACCAGCCCTAAACCCATTCTGCGTAGCGTCGAGGATGTCTGCACGGCAGAGATGTTCCGAGAGGACGGCATTTACGTGCGCCTCCATAACCTTAGCCGGCCACGGCAGGAGTGAGATCGGCCGATAGCTCTCCGGCTTGCTCCCGTCCAGGCTGGGTTTCTTAAGAATAGGCCGAACCATGGCTCGCTTCCACTTCAGTGGAACTTTGCCAGATGTTAGTGACAAATTGATCAAGGAACAAAGCGGTGAGATGTCGTGTACCGCTAGGTCCTTGAACACATCAGGGCAAAGTGGATCCTCTGGGGACCCAGACTTCACTCTGCGGGCCAATGTGTCTAGGCTATCAGATGTTAGCAGAGGTAAGGAGTGTAGTCCCTCAGATGGTAACGGCTTAGAAGATGAATTAGCCGAGGGAGTGACCGAAGGAAAGGCCCGATAGATGGCATTCACCTTTTCCAAGAAAAACTCTGCCAATTTTTCACAATGCTGCCGATAAAGTGGCGATAATGGGCTTGATAATATGCTCTATGGAATTCCAATCGAAGCTCATGTTAGATGTCCTTCACATTTAACATGAGCTTCGATTGGAATTCCATAGAGCATATTATCAAGCCCATTATCGCCCCTTTGTCAGCAGTTTCCTGCCAATAAAGCGGCGATAATTTTATTGCCCAGGCTTGATAATATGGCCCTATGCACCTTGAGCTCGCTGCATCACTGAGTTGGCGATGCAGCGCGTGCAAGGTAAATAGTTTTATTTATTTCTTTACTTACCTTACTCCGTTCCGTCATATATCCGAGTTTACTACACCTCACCCTGCTTCTCCCCCGCCCTACCGCACAGCAGCACTCCCTCTGCGAGCCAACACTAGCAAAGATATATTCTGGTAATGTAAGAGTGTTACCAAGTCTGATGTGAGTCCTTGTAATGGAAACCTATAAAAAGGTTTGTACGGAGGTCAGTGTGACTATCTAATACTACAAATATACATTTTGAAAACACTTGTTTTATCTCAAACACTAAATCTCTGGCCACATTTTGTGGCAGCCTATCTTATACTGTGTGTAATACAATTTTAAAATAAAGACTTGCAATTGACAGTGCTCTTCGTCACAGGCTGGTATCTCCTTTCACTCTAAATACAAGTCACTATTTCCCAATGGTCCAACCAGGATTTAATTCTGTCACTGTCTCGTTGCACACACAGACATCAGTTGTTATCACATTAATCAACATACATTCCTGTTGATTACTTTCACTTGTATATATCTTTCGTTTAAGGAGCATGGGTTACATTTGAATGTTTACGTGAGGAGAAAGTCTAAAAAAGCAGTTGCAGAATACTCTGTTCTTTTCAGATAGGTTTCTCACCATGGCCTCACATTCACTAACCTAGAATCCCAGTTCCCATTTTTTATGCACCTCAACTACAGTAGAAAACAAAAATATTAACTGCGATGCCCAAATAGGTTTTGATTCAAAAGTGTAGAAATGCACTATACGTTGCTTGTATGGTTTCTGCTTTTCCTATATTAATTTTGACCATGTAGATTTTGTCTCACATTTTGCTTGGTCTGAGCAGAGATGTCTAGTGGGAATTTCACAAACAGATATGTGGCACAGCCACATGCCATGCTATATACATTTACATTTACATTTACACATACATATAGCAACATTCACCACCCACTCAGGGCCTCATGTATGTAGCTTTTTTCATGCCACAAATAGCCCGAATCGCAGAATCGGCTATTTGTGACCGGAAAATAGCATTTTTCTTCGTGCACAGGCTCATTTTGTGATTCAGAACCATATACCCAAATCACTAAATGGGATAGCAATTTGGTATTAGAAAGGGGCGTGTTAAAGGTATCCCTTCCTAATAGTGAAATGCAGCGTTATTTAAGAATGTTTTACAACGATAAAGTGGTTGCAAAATATTCACATTTTACCACCAACTTGAAGTTGGTGGTAACCCATTTAAAAATGGGAAGGGATCCCCAGGGGATTAAATCGATAGGATCGCCCTCCCAAGAGGCCCTTAAGAAGGATCCCAAGAATATCTGGGCTAGCACTTAGGAGAAGGATAAACTGGCCTCCCGGTGCAATCCCAATCCAAAATGTCATTCCCCCTGCAGGACGCCCTCTGCCCCTGGTGGTTGCTGGTGAGCAGTGAGATGCGTACCCAGATTTAAATAAGGGGACCAAGCTACAGTTCTCCTGAAAGATACAAATGTCGTAACCCTCAATGAAGTTATTCAAGGTGGGGAGTGGCATTTTGCTGCTTAGCCTTACCACATTCCAAGAAATGTATCCAAGCTGACGGTTGGATTCTGGGCTAGTGCACAATACAGTGCTTGGACTGGCAAGGCAATAGTCAATAGCACACACACACTAGCCCCAGACCTTGCTTCCAAAAATCCACAAAAACAGGATGGTATCGGGAATAGGTTCGGCACTCGAACCTCTCTCTCAGTTCTGCGACTGGTTTCTAAAATCAATTGTGCAAAAATCCTGGTCTTATCTGAAAGACACAAAGGATGTACTGCACCATCTACGGGACCTGGAGACCATCATTGATGAAGATATGTTCATAACTATGACATCGAAGCGCTCTACACGAGAATCCCCCAGAGACGTACATTGGAAGTGGTGGAACAAATCCTTCAGGACCAAGAATGGACATACATGATACCGACGCATTTCATCATTGAGTGCGCAGAACTAGCCCTCACTGAGAACTTTTTTCGAAATTGAGGACACACTATACCACCAGGTGAAAGGCACGTCCATGGGCAGTACTTTCGCGCAGAGCATGGCATGACTTTACGTCCTCATTTTGAAGAGGACTACATTTTTAATCCCGCAAATCCATTTACAACTCAGATGAAAACATGGAAGCTGTATATAGATGATGATCTGATCATCTGGAAAGGCACTACAGATGAAGCCATGGAGTTTTTAGAATGGGTCAACATTAAAGACCCCCACCTGAAATTTACTCACAGCATTGAAAAGAACCATGCTGCGTTCCTTGACCTGGACATAACCCTGACGACGGAAGGGATCTCCACCAAAGTGAATATAAAATCAACAGACTGGAACAGTCTCCTCCTCTATGAGAGCTACCACCCGAGGGCTCTTAGCGAAAATCTGACAGTCGGACAATTTCTCAGTGTACGAAGGAATTGCTCTGAGTTAGAGACATTCCAAACACAGGCTGAGCAACTAGAGGGCAAGCTCCTGGAGAGACACTACCCCAGTCAAATGATCAAACGAGCAAAGAAGAGGGCAAAAAAAATAATCTGGAAGCCCTACTGGACACCACACCTAAAGAACAAACAGACCGTCGGGTGTGTGTAACCACACATACTCCAGTTTCAAAAAAAATCCAGAACATCATTAAAAAGAAATGGCCAATTCTGAACAGCTGAAATCGAAAGTGGGACCCCCCACTCTTCTCTTTCCAACAGAGTAGATACTTAAGGGATAACCTGGTGCACTCGAAGATCACACACGAAAACGATGACAACCAAATGACACTATGGAGCCAACCAAAACCGACAGGCCACTACCCGTGCGGCAACTGTGTGTTGTCGCTTGACGACCACTACTAAGGAAGTAGATATCGGCACGGACAACCCATGGAGGTTAAAAGACTTTAGTAATTGCAATACGGAAAACGTGGTCTACCTACTGACCTGTCTATGCAATCTGAAGTACGCTGGGATGACGACCAGGTTGGAAGCTCCGAATTCAGACAGTAAGAGTTTGCGAAGTGAAACTTTGCTTCACCTTCTGTTGAAAGTGTGTGTGTGTGTTGCCTACACTGGGCATAGACATTTTTTTAACCGCACAATAGTGTATGTTGGCTTTTGAGTCACAGCCCTGTGGATGCACAAACAGGCTTTGACCCTCTGTACCTCTCAATTGCAGAAAGTTACAGTAGGCCCTTCCACCCTTGCCCTCCCATGGAGCAAGTAGGACAGTATTTTAGGGTAAGAAACGTATTGCTTTCATTTGCTGAATGACAACACATATACTTGCCACGTGTCTTATAAAGAACACACCACGCGCTCAATAGGTGTGACGTTGCATGGATGGCAAAGTTTGCCACTTGAAATATACTTACACTTCTGGTTTGTATGTCTTTTTGCTTCCTTTTTTTCTACAGAGTCACTTACACTGGTACTACACCGATCAGAGAGCTTGATACCCACAGCCCCCTTCCATCTGGTGGTAGGTTTTATTTTGCACCTCGTGCGAAATGGCTGCACCCATAGTTAGAAACCCTTTAGTCCTGATGAATGCTACGTACCTTACGGGGACACGAATGCAGAAACATGTTGACCACACTTAACACGGTGAAGGTAGAGTAACGTCCCAGATCACCGTTCATCTCTTTCAATACCATGCATTTGCTCCCTGAATAAATACAGTTTATTGACAAGTCTAATGGTTTTTAAATAACCTTTCACTATTTCACTGGCCACCACTTAGCTTTAGAAGTGCATCCCTGTCTCCAGGTGTATGCCCGCCCTCTATCAAATGAAGTTTTAGAAGGCGAGGACAGCCGATGATGAAGAATGACACTGGGCGGTGTGTGAGGCCAGTCCGTCACTTTTTATGAGATGCCCCCACTGGTGACACATCTCAAGATAACTCTGTAGGAAACTTTAGGAACCCATACTAGGGGCGGCCCATTTTTGTGTATACAATAGCTAATAGCAGCCTGGGTCAATGCTTGGGGGTTAGTGTTCGTGCTGAGGTCAGACCCTCTAAGAATAATCGGTGGGCAGCCCACTTGCGCTTCTTGTGGCTTTCCATCCCCCCTCTTGTAAGTTGATCTTGGTGATCCTGATGGACTAACAGTGATAGTTGTATTTATGGAATATGTAAAGGGAAGTCTAACAAACTGATAATCGTCCCCTGAAAGTCAATTGTTGGTCTCTAGTTGCGAGCCTCTGGTTGTCCCTCCCAGGGAAGGGGAAGAATTAGGTTTTCTCTGTACTTGGGAAATAAAACATTTACATTTAAATAGGGAAGTGTCAGGGGAGCAGGTTCGGTATTCTAGGGCAATGAGATTACTGGCCAGCTCTTCCCCTTTGAATGTTAGTTTGATACAATCGAAGAGCTGGTCGGGAGATATACATCTTCTTGCCCTTACGAAGTCATCACGAATCACTGACCGACATCCCCTGACATGGCGAATCTAGTGGATCGCTTTGTTAATCAATGCAACTTCCCCCTCCTACCCCCTTCTCCCTCCAAGTTTGAGGACATTGACCCTACACATTTTCCAGACAGATGTGAAACGGTGTAGAGCTAGTGATGTTATTTGAATCCTACCTTGCTTTGGCGGTAATAGCCCCTGTTGTTTAGTTTTGCTTCCTACCCCGAGATGTTTAAAGGAGCTATTCTCTGCCATTTCATTAGGGGAGTAATTTGTTTGGATGACAGTAGTTTCAAGTGATGCTTGGGTGTGTGGGATGGAGGCAGGATACAGATGGGGGCACCTATGGGAGGGAAAATGCCTTTTTGGGGTACGGGGCAAATGTAAGATAGGTCGGACGTAAATGAGTTGGTTATCGGTTCCCAGGGCAGACTCAGTGGGCGATAGAGGTTGAGGTTTATTCTGCAGTAATTGCTTGACTAACTTTGTAAGGTCATCAATCATCAATATCATAGCCCGTACTTCTGCCCTAAGATTGTTAATGAGCTGGTGAGTGCACTGAGGTGCAGGTGTCGATTCACCTGGCACATCAGGAGGCTGATAAATGGTATCGCCCTTTGTGTCCTCAATTAAGTCCAAAAGGGGGGTAAACCTATTGGTACATTGGAGAGTGGATTCTTGCTGGCTTGTTGGACAGTTACTGGAATTAGCGGGGTGGATGAACCCTCACAGTGTGAAGTGCTACCCCCTGATTGCTCGAGGCAGCCCCTTGGTTAGCGTCTTCTGAACATATCTGGGATAACTGGTGAGCCGCTGGGGCTAGTGGGGCTAATACGAGGTTGTCTAGCAGTGGGGCATGAGGTGATGATTGGCTCTGCATCTAACGTGCCTTCACATTCATTTAGCAGGCAATTAGTGGGATCTAAAACCCAATTGTTGACTGAATGGTTTGGCAATTTTTATCTTTTTTCCACTTCCCTGCTGCCCCACCTCCAGTGCCCTTCACAGCTTTCCTTTTCCCCATCCCTTAATAGGGCTCAAGGGTCCAAACCTTAACAACACTTTACAAAGCAATTACCAAACAAAGGGGATTATAAACACTTTAAACTGTCAGAAAATTGTGTAAAAATTGTCTACAAATTGTGTGCCCCCAAGAGGCTTTAACCCTCCCAACAAGGCAAGTCAAGTGCACCAAACAATAGTCCCTTCTGTGATCATAAGAAAAAAGAGCCAGAGTTAAACCTCTCCCAATGAGAGGATTGCAGTACTTAAGAGGACAATTGGTGACAGTTAACTGAAATGGTTGCAGAAGAATCAGCACGTCTCACACAGCGGCACATTTTCGGTGCCTGGGGACAGGTTGAAATACGGCCACAGAGATGGTTGAGCTGGAGGGGCTACAGACCCAAAGCATATTCCTAACCCAGCAAAATAAACAGAAGAGTTACAGTACCTCGTGAAGTAGGTCCTTAAAAAAACATCAAAAAACCAAACACAAGGGAGTGGCCCTGCCTCTTCCTGGCAATGAGGGGTAAGGACGGGGCCTCCCTTGACCTGGGCTTCCCCCGTGCGCGGCCCGTGCTGTGAGTGGTGAGGCAGCGCTTTGAGCGCGATGTGGGCACCTACCCCTCTTCATCAGTGGCGGGACTGAGGTGAGTTGCACCCTGGGACTTGATGTCCCACCAGGGTGTTCTTCGGGCTGGTAGCAAAGGAATGCAGCAAAGGATGCACCCTGGGACTGGTGTTCCACCAGGGTGTAACAGCAGAGTGGTAGGTGCCCCCAGCAAGTCCAACAAAGAAAGCGTCCACTATTTGCAATTCCTAAAGCACATGTACAAAGCATTTCTTAAATGCGAATTGAGTATTTTGGAAATGCTATTGCCATTGACTCAAAGTTGATGGTAACCATCTGCAAAATAAAAAAAATGCACTTAAAAATGTATTTTTTGTAATGTGACACAAAGTGCACCTATGCCCTTTGGGTATAAGTGCACTTACATGTGCCCTATGAATTTCGGGGTGCCTCCAGAGGGGCAACCTTGAATGTTCAGTTCCTATTAGGAAATAGCAATTTTGGAAATGAAAACTATTTCCCTATTGGTCATATGGGTGGGAATACAATAGCATTTCGTATTTGTGATTTGCTAACAGCGATTCCTACTCCCCTATTCTCATTCTGAATCAATATTAGGAAAAGGCAAATTTCGTACATACCATTTTGCATTTCCTAATTAGCAATTCCTACAGAATTGCTATTTAGGGAATGCAAAATAAAAATTTCGTACATTTGGCCCTAAGTCTGCTGCTCAGTGCACAGTGCTCAGCCTAATACACTTGCTTTGCCTCAGTGATAGCACAGTTGTCCAAAGTCTCCAAAATCTGCTTAACTTTATGGATAAATCTGCTGTGCAAAATCAGCGAGATCTGTGTAACCTAAATGGATAGTTCTGTTCTTTTGATGGAACTCTCTGGGGTGGTCCTGGGCCTGGGCGTTTGTGACTGTGCTTGAACATTTGAACCAATGCCTACATATATGATGACTGTGTCTAAGCATTACAGGCTACAACTGGGTATATGTACTTGTACTTATTCATACAATTGCTGTAATGTTGTATATGCTGTCTGAACCTGGGGCATAGCCTGGCAACCCACTAGTTGATATGTGTTTAAACACTCAAATACACTTTTACCAGCTTTCATATTTTCTAGTGATTTTATTGATCCTGCACTTGTAATTTATTTTACTCGAAGGCCTGCAATGGCAAAGCCATATGACATCACGTCCTGTGATATCAAGGTGGAACGAGCCATGTGATGTCACTTCCTGTGATGTCATTAGGGCTGAAAGAGTACGTGATGTCACTTCCGCTACCCCTGGCCTTTGGTGAATCACCGTGCATGATTTAGCAGTACCTGGGAAGTCATCAAACAGCAAGGATGTATCATCTATGACCTCTCCTGCTGCTGCTGCCTCGCTATTCGAAAGCGAGCCAGTCACTAACACTGGCAGCAAGGTATCCTCTCAACTTTTTAGTGAGAACTTCATAACGGAGAGAAACTTTGTTACTGCTAGGGGCAGGTTGAATACTTGTCGCTCTGAGAGAATTTTCCTTTGGCTAGGGTGACTGATGTGATTGATTCAGATCCCGGGTTGCAAAATAACTGGGTGCATTCTAGTGGGGTAAGGAACAGCATTCTGAAAGAGCACGTGATACTTGTACAGCCAGCATTATATGTGAAACTGCTACCCTGCAAGCGCATACAGTGGCAATCGATTATACAAAGCAATATTCAGGATCTCAGAGCTGCAAGTGATATCCTGTTAGTAGAGGGTGTCAATAAGCAGTGCAATTGGTCTGTCACCAAAACTGGAATATCTAGCATTACACAAATCTAAACTCAGTGTTGCAAAATGAAAGAAGGCACAGGGAGACATACACAATGTATGCCTCCTTGTACTAATCTATTCGATAAAACAATACACATGCAGCACCACAGTTAATAACCAAAATTTAAATACCGCAACCATTGACAGTGAAATAAGTTATAAGAATAACTCTGTGAAACCTAAGACATGTGATCTAGATCAATGGTGTGATAAGTATCCAAAAGAAGAGAAGCATAAAACTGGTAAGAATGTAGACCATGGTCCAGTGGCAGCTATATTTACATTTGAAAGCATGCGTAAATTTCAACTTCTCGCGCAATTGTATATGTTCCAAATGAGTTTAGGCTTACATACATGATTTGACCAAACTATTTCAAAAGTGCCCGATGTAAGGTTATATAAGTGAATAAAATATTTGAGCTAAGTGGGCAGATCTCTTCAAGATTCCAATAATCACCTACTATACTCTAATACTGACAAATCGAACACTACTACCCATATTTCATGATGCCATTTGTAGTAAATAGGCATACCAAGGAAAGGAAATCATTATATTTATCTAATCTTTAAAGGGAGTATAATTTTTTAACTACTCGATGATTCTTGATTATTCTATTTTTTAATGATCTGGGGCCATATGTTTGAAGAAGTCGATTTGCGAATCGGAATCTGCGAATTTTACAGAATCGCAGTTTCAGAATCCCAAATCGGAATATATTAACACTTTCGCTAATATTTAGCGATTCGTTCAATATCGCTAAGGGACATATGTTTGAACACATTTTTCCATAGACACAGAATGGGTAAAACCCTTTGATACATCTGGCCCTAAATATTTGCGAGAAAATAAATAGCGATTCCTTAATGGTAAAATATCGCAAAATTGCGATTTCTTCCGGTTGAAAAACGCAAAATTGCGATTTCCAACCGGAAAAAATCGCTAAATTGTGATATTCTAGAATCATCCAATCGCAATCCTGATGCTGTTTGATGACATCACCATCCAGGAAGTGCCTGATTACCCATGGTGCAACAACATTGATTGTGAGAGAGTGTGAGAGTGAGGATTGCTACTGAGGAGCCATAGAGAATTCCTAAAATCCCTTTTGATCTACGTCGCTTAAATACAGAAATAAATAAACTAGTTAGGGCCCAGTATCTTTCCTTTATACCTGAACGTAGTCGAAAAATATCCCTTTTGAAAAGAAGGAGAAAAAGGATAAAGGCGAGATTAAAACAGGAGAAAGAAGATGCCCCCTGGATCAAACTTCGCGAGGCATCTAAATGTGGGCAGGCCAAGACCTTTTGGTCATTAATTGGAGAAGGATGTGGGGAAAGATCTAGACCCTCTCCGATATCTATTAATGAGCAGACATGGGTTGATTTTATACAGCAACTATATAGCAGTAATGGTGAGAAGTTTGGCCCTGGTAAGCTGCCGGAGGATTCATTTCCATACGATCCTCCGTCTGAACTGGAAATAGTTGCTGCAATAAAAGCTTTACGCACTTCTGGTGCATTAGGCCCAGATGAAATTCCGATTTCAGTGTTAAAATCATATAGTATGCTGTGGGGGAAAATTTTATACCCAGTCTTCAAAATTTGCTTTATTAATGGCACTGTCCCGTATTCCTGGAAGGGGAGTTTATTAATCCCTCTCTATAAAAAGGGGGCTAGTGACTTACCCCAAAACTATAGACAAATAGCCCTCTTAGATGCCATAGGCAAAGTTTTTGCTAAATGTTTATTGAACTCTTTAAATGACTGGGTATCAGCGTCTGCAATACTTCGGCTAGAACAGACTGGCTTTAGGAAACAACATGGTACCCTGGACAATCTTACTGCCCTTCAAATCCTGGTGGAAAAATATGTTACAGTTCATAGAGGGGGTGTATATGGGGCCTTTATTGACTTCTCTACGGCTTTTGATAAGGTAGATAGATCCTTGCTGTGGAGTAAGTTAACTAAACTAGAGATGCCCCCTAGTCTATTGAAGTTAGTCATTGCACTACACACAGACACTTGGTGTAGAGTTTTAATGGGTGGTGAGAGAGGACTGTCCCGGGTTATACCCACAAATAATGGACTAAAACAGGGCTGCCTATTGGCTCCCCTGTTGTTCTCCCTATATATTGCTGACCTCCCTAAGGCTATATTATCATCTAGTAACGGAATTGCACCTATTTTGGGGAGAACTCCAATAGCGTGCTTAATGTACGCAGATGACATTTTAATGCTGGACCTCACCCCAAAAGGTTTGAATGACCGTTTACAAGCTCTGTCCTACTATGCTGAGGCTCACTTCTTGAAAATAAATATTTCAAAGAGTAAAATTATGTGCTTCCATGGAAGGATAAAACCCAAATATGAAAATTATTATTGGTCCATAGGGGGTGAAAGGTTAGAAGTAGTGAAATCATATCCCTTTCTTGGAAAGATTGTCATGAGCAATTTAAGCGAAAAAACCCACACTGAGAACAATAGCAGAAAAGCCCTTGTTCAAGGGAAGAGCCCTATTTCCTTTTACAAATCAACAGCTAGAAGGCATTTTTCCACACTGCTCGAGGTCTACCGAGCAAAAATCCCCGCATCCCTAATCTATGGACTAGAAATAGTGGATATGGTATGTTGGAATTTTTGGATTCTACAGAAGGAAAAATATTACGTAACTTAGCTTCTGTAAATACTGCAAATTCTACGTCTTCGTTAAGACGAGAATTTGGTCTGCGCAGCTCTCTGGCCCAGGCAGCTGCTAGTGTGGTACGTTGGGTTTTCAATATTGCTGGAGGAACGCCTGGCACCTTGAGATATTTAATAAGAAGTGAGCTGTTGGGTTCCTTTAATGCTTATTCCTCTATTGTAAGGAATTTCCGACAGGCTGTTACCTTACTACAGCTAGATGAACAAAACCTATTTTTACAAACTGCTGCCCAACTAAGGTTATCCTTAAAATCTGCCTCTTGGGAGTTGAGCTTTAGAGTTGATAGTGGGTCAAGTAAAACTGCGAGCAGAATGTTCCCCATTGGTAAATTCTGTGAAATAAAAACCCCCCAACCATACATATGTTGGAACCTCCCCCATGGAGTTAGGCGATTTATCCTTTTGTTAAGGTATAACTTACTTCCTCTGAACTGTCTTCTGTCCAAATGGCATGGTGGTTCAGATATTTGTAATTTCTGTAATTGTAATTCCCAGGATTTGTACCATGTTGTCTTTGTTTGTCCGGCTCTTATGGCATTTAGACGCAAATGGTTGAGACCTATGTGCCTCCAATTGGGTAGTTCTACTGCTTATGATTTTATTGAAGCAATGCTTAATCCTCCAAACGAAATGTTTTGTTTTAAATTGTTTAACTTTTTAAAATGTTTTTTAACATTATATTGAAAAATGAATATTCTGTAAAACTTCTTTCTTGTATTCTCATGAAATTTGTTGTTTATTCTTTATTGAATTTTTATGTGGACCTCAATTGAGTTCCGTTATCATAAATAAACAAATTTGAATTAAAATTTACCGAGGAGCCATGGCTGAGAGTGGGAAGAAGGATTTGCCTGCAACCCAGCAGGAGCAGCAAGAAAGGGAAACATCCAGGAAGAGAAAGCTGAAGTTCTCAGAAGCAGAACTGGAAACTTTAATCACAGAGATGGTGCCAAACCATGAATTGCTTTTTGGGAGGAGCTCACACAAGGTGCCTGAAGCCAGAAAGAAACGCATCTGGGAAGGCATACAGGAAAAAGTCAATGCCCTTGGAGTAACACACAGGACTGTTGAAGTGTTGCGCAAGTGCTGGTACGACCTACGCCAGCGCTCAAAAGAAAAACTGGCAGCCAAGCTGGAGCAGTCTCAACTCACTGGTGGGGGAACCTATAATGTGCCTGAATCAACACTGCTTGAGGAACTGGTAGAGGGCACACTGGCTCCAGAGAGTGTTGCAGGCGTGTCCGTGCTAGACAGCTCCGACCAACCAGCTGCAAGACCAGGTAAGAAGCATGCCTTTCCACCCCAAACCATCCCCCCCTGCAGCAACCTAGGGATTAGGGGAACCACATGTCACGCTAGAGCAAGTACACAGGCAGTCACAGCAATGCATTGTGGGAGATGTAGTCACAATAGACAGAAATGTTTGAAGTAGCATCCATCTCATGCAATTTTCACATGGGCAGGTCAGGAAAGGGAAATGACTAAAGTTAAGTAAGGGAAAATTGTGAAAAAATGTATTTTTCACATCATACTTTAGCAACAAAAAAATGAATGTGTGATGTTCTATCCACAGCACCTGCAACTCATAGGCCCACAGGCAGTGGAAGAGACACAGGACCCCAAGCCTCTGGAGATGCTAGCCAGGTTCAGGACACAGATGGGGAGGACAGTCCTGGCATTCCAACAAGGGGACACAGGAGGAGGATGGTCAGGCCATTACCAGTCATGGAGGATGAAGATGAGGACAACAATTACATTGAGCTGTCTGATGCCCCAGGTTCCCAGCAGCAGGAGTCAAGGCCACAACACAGCCAGGGTCCACAGGTCACAGGCAGGCGTAGAACCCGCACTGGCCACAGCTCCATTGCACATCAGGACGAATCTGTTTTTGCTGGTCTGGAATTGCACATGCTCCAAGTACACCACCTACAGGCAAAACATATGAAGGCAATACAGCGTGAGATGAGGGCAGGGTTCAGGGGTGTGCGTGAAAAAATCAGGGGTATGCGTCAAGAATTCAGGGGTGCTGTGCAAGAGCTAATTGCCGAGTTGCGTGAAGATCGCGCTGCCAGGTGCAAAGAGCTGGCCCGCATGGACCGCTACACGCGGGCAATAAACCGCCTGGCCTCATCTACAAATATACTGTCCAGGCGTACCATAGAAACCCAGCGTGAGTTCTCTCACAGCATTCAGGACATCGCCACAGTTGTCGTGCAGTCCACTTCTGCCCTGGATAAACTGCGTGCCCTACATACCGCTGGACCAGGAGTGCTGACCCCAAGCGAGGAGGACTCCCAGTCCGTGAGGAGCTCCACCACCCCACCACCCACTGTTGAGAGGCGCCGTAGTGGCAGAAGCAACAGGCCTGCTACACACCAGTAGGATGTGCAGCCAAATGACAATGACTTTTAAGGGCAGGATATGGCCCACTACAGTGTTGACTGTGCAGTCATTCCTGTCAAAATGTTGTACTGTGATTTGAACATGTGCATCACATCGAGAGTGTTTGTTGTTGTTGATGTGAATGTGTGGCATTGTTGCTGTAGCAATTAAAACACATTTGCTAAGATAGAAGTTGTCATTGTCTCATCATTACTCACCTAGAAGTAGTTGCGCATGATCTCATCATGCCTCTGTCGCCCAGCTGCAGCACCAGGTACGCCAGCTTCCATGCCTACCGGTCCAGGTCCCTCCATGTCGGAGGAGTCAGAATCACTCAACTCCATTGGTGTCCCTTTCCTGGTAGCGATGTTGTGCAGCATGGCACAAGCTACAACAATTTTGCAGCACGTTTCGGGGCTGTATTGGAGTGCTCCTCCACTTTTATGAATGCACCTGAATCTGCTCTTCAATATGCCAAATGTTCTCTCGATGGTGCCTCTTGTTGAAATGTGTGCCCGGTTGTAGCGCTGCTCCCCAGCAGTAGCAGGATTGAGATACGGTGTCAGGATGAAATCCCGGACTGCATAGGCACTGTCACCTGTGGTTTGAAATGTTAACAGTTAGTCACTGTAATGCACATGCTAGTTAGTGGAAATGTGGCATATGTATTTGAGCATTTACCTAGTAGGTATCCCTTGCCAAAATCACCTCTTGAGAGTCTACGGTATAGCCCACTGTGACGGAAGATAAAGGCGTCATGTGTGCTTCGAAGATACTTTGCCACTATGTCTGTGATGATGTTTTTGGCAAGACACACCACCTGTATGTTTAGTGAGTGGTAGCATTTCCTGTTCCTGAATACGTTCTCGACGTTTGAGGGGGGGGGATATGGCAACATGTGTCCCATCGATACATCCTATGACGTGGGGGAATTGGGCAATGTTGTAAAACTCCTGCTTGGTCTGTGCTAGTTCCTGTGGGGTGCTGGGGAAGTGTATGTGGTGTTGCATCCTATGTGTCATGGCATCAAGGAACGCATGGAAGAAGCGCGACAGGGCACTTTGTGACACCCCTCCTGCTGAGGCTATAACCCCCTGAAAACTACCTGAGGCCAGCAGGTGTAGTGAACACAGGACCTGGATGTGTGTGGGTATGGCTTGTGTCCTGCGGGTGGGGTGCTCTAGGTAGGGTCTGAGTTCCTCTATTAAATCAAGTATGCTCTCTTCCTCCAGTCTGTAGTGGGTGTAGATGTCCTCCTCAGTGCGCTGGAAGATGGTTGTGCGCGCATGGAATATCCTCTCCTGCCGCCTCCTCCTCTGCGCCACAGCTCTCAGTCTTCCCCTCCTCACTATCTTGTTGAGCCCAGACATTGTGGAAAGGATGTGTTGCATTCTGGGATTCCTAATATACTTTGCACCTGGTTACCACCTGCTCCCACTTGGTGGTAATTGCGATTCCCTAAAGAGCGATTTTCAATGTTTCGCAATTTGCGATTTTTTGATACATATCATTGCAAATTCCTTAATTGCGATTTCCAGATTTGCGATTTTCGCTAAGCGGTTTCATCGCAATTTTGGGAATCGCAATGGTATTCGCAGTTTTCGGGTTCTCGCACTTTTTGGAACTCGCTAAATAGCGATTCCTTGTTTTGCGTGCATTTTTCTTTGATACATAGGAAATTGCGATTTTTCTGTCGCAAACGCTATTTTTTACCGAATCGCATCTTTGCGACAGAAAAATGGCTTCATACATATGGCCCCTGGTCAATAATAAGTTTGAACATTTGAATTAATAGAACTTTTGAAACTATCTAATAGGAAAGTTACAATTTAGGAATTCCATGTTGTCTTTTTTAGTACTCTTGAGCATGACTTTCACTGTCTCACTGACTGCTCACTGCTAAATGGTCAGGCAAATTGGGCAGTTATATTCGTAAAAAGGACATTTTGAAGACAGCCAGATTGGCATAGAGCACACTGAATTCTGCTATTTCAAGGCTTCTGCAGTTTAGGATAACTAATATGCCTTCAAAGATCTTTAAATGGGAGTGTCAGCTAGTTTCAAAATGCCCTAGATGTAGCTTTGATGATGTTGAAGATCTTCATATGTTTAACAAATGTATATGTCTAAAAGAATTTTGGTTTCAGAAAACTACTGTAACATTATGGTTGGTACAATATTAGCTATATCATATACTCTCTGCATGCTTAACCCTGATAAATGTCTACATCTGTCCAAATTCGGACTCAAGGTCAGCGATCACCAAGGAACTGACCACCACAGCGTTAAACCTCGGGTCAGAAAACCCCAGCACAGATATTATAATTTCAGGAGACTTCAACATGTGGCTAATGACCGATCTTCCTACAAATATGATAAAGCAGGGCCATATTATCAAGAAAGGGCGTTACATTATAACTGCTTTTATCGGCAGGAAACTGCCATAGAAGCCCATGTTCTGGTGTGAACATGGGCTTCTATGGGAATTCACAAGGGCATATTATCAAGCCCATTATCGCCGCTTTAGCAGCAGTTTCCTGCCGATAAAAGCGGCGATAATGTATCGCCCTTTCTTGATAATATGGCCCTCAGTTACAAGAAGGTGATTGGGCTATACCACCTACGGACCGCCCTGGGTGGGGCAAAGATGATCCAAGAGGACGGGTCCTCCAAGGAAATCTGGAACACATTGGATTAAAAGCCCTTAATGGTCGATTTCACCCCGATAAGCCACCTGGCCTTTTATACCTGACTAACACTGGGGCCTCTTTGATCGACAACACATTTGTTAACCTTCCTTTACTGAACCAAATCTCCGCATTTGGAAGAGGCAAAAAAATGGACAGCGACCATCGCCTCCAAGAGCTCTCCCTCAACATCTGGCTGATCCAACACAACACGGCAGCGGACCAAGGCTTTGAAAGCCACACAATCATCCTAAAATGTATCAAGTGTACCATCAACTACCTCCCAATTCTGATTGCAGAAGCCAAGCTGCTGTTAGTCTGCATCTATAAAATAGAGGTAGATTCAATCCTTAGCTGGTCAATGTTCTCTGAAAAACTGTTAGACCGGTTCTCAAAACCGGTACAGGGCAAAGCAAAGCCGCCTGCCTCACTAGGGGAAGGTTTGAGTCATCTAATAAGGAATGCTAATAAAAGCATTAACCGGCTGTGGAGAAAACTCAAAATGTCACCAATGGACCCAAAAGTAATAAGCAAACTAAAAGAGGTGCAAAGACAGCTGAAGGGGCAAAATTGAACACCGAAGGAAAATCTGTTACTCATTCTGGGCCATTCTACTCTATGATATCAGGACAAAAACATGTGCAAAATTCTGGCACACCATAAATGGTCTGGGGCGCTCTCCTCAAGTTGGCCTCTTCCTATATCTCGGAGCCAGTGTGGTACCATTTTCTACATGAGCACTTCAATGAAATACCACCAGCCCTATATGAGGAAGATCCAACATTCTGGGTCATCCAACTAGCCCCGCTTTACTCATTCATATTAGAAAAGAACTGCATCTCCCCCTTCATGATGTGGCTTGATTCTCGCTGCAGTTTTCAAAGGGGGTGACAAAACATCTCCTGGGAACTACTATATGATTGCTGTGATTGATAATGAAGCAAAGTACTTCACAGGCGTGTTACTGGACTCCTTATGATCATGGACTGAGACAAATAAAATCATACCACCAAATCAAACTGGATTCAAAAGTCAGACTGAGATAACAGTGAACCTTATTGCATTCTCTTTCCTGGTAAAATGGAAACACGCCGAACTCAGCGCCCTTCTGAAGAAAACCACAGCTGACCCCACCGAACTCAAAAATTACCGACCCATCTGGCTTCTCCCTTTCCCTGCCAAAGTCATTGAGAAAGCCGTCAACAATCAGCTTGCCGCCTTCCTCGAAACCAACAAATCACTTGACTCCTCACAGTCCGGCTTCCGAGCCAAACACAGCACCGAGACCGCCCTCATCGCAGCAACAGACGACATTCGAACACTACTAGACAATGGAGACACAGTCGCCCTCATCCTCCTCGACCTCTCCGCAGCCTTCGACACAGTCTGTCATAGTACCCTAATACAACGCCTCAGCAACATCGGAATTCAAGGGAAAGCATTAGACTGGATCACCTCGTTCCTCGGTGGAAGAACTCAGAGAGTCCGCCTCCCCCCTTTTAAGTCAGAGGCCACCGAAGTCATCTGCGGCGTTCCACAAGGATCTTCTCTCAGCCCTACCCTCTTCAATGTCTTCATGAGCCCCCTCGCAACCATCGCACGTCAGCACAACCTCAACATCATCTCCTACGCTGATGACACTCAGCTGATCCTCTCACTCACCAAAGACCCAACCACCGCCAAAACCAACCTTCATGAAGGGATGAAAAAAGTAGCCGAATGGATGAAGCACAGCCGTCTGAAACTGAACTCGGACAAAACGGAAGTCCTCATCTTAGGTGCATCCCCCTCCGCCTGGGACGACTCTTGGTGGCCAACGGCCCTAGAAAAAGCTCCCATACCGACGGACCACGCACGAAACCTGGGCATCATCCTGGACTCCACTCTCTCGATGACCAGACAAGTCAACGCCGTCTCATCATCATGCTTCAACATCCTACGCATGCTCAAAAAAACATTTCGCTGGATCCCCACCGAAACAAGAAAATTGGTCACCCACGCACTGATTACAAGCCGCCTGGACTACGGAAACACCCTTTACGCCGGCACCACCGCAATACTGCTGAAAAAACTCCAACGCATCCAAAACGCCTCAGCCAGACTCATACTAGACATCCCCCGCACAGACCACATCTCCGGTCACCTGAAAGACCTTCACTGGCTCCCCGTCAACAAAAGGATAACGTTCCGTATCCTCACCCACGCACACAAAGCCCTCTACGAACTTGGACCTGACTGCCTCAACACGCGCCTTTACTTCTACACTCCCACCCGCCAACTGCGTTCGTCCAACCAAGCCCTCGCCGCTGTGCCGCGCATCCACAAAGCCACCATGGGGGGAAGATCCTTCTCCTACTTAGCGGCCAAAACCTGGAACTCCCTTCCTATCCACCTCCGCCTTACCCAAAACCACCTAGCCTTCAGAAAACAGCTTACAACCTGGATATTCGATAAGTAAATATCCCGCCTTCCTCAAGCGCCTTGAGACCCTCTGGGTATGTAGTGCGCTATATAAATTCTGACTTGACTTGACTTGACTTGATTGACCAGGCTGAATCCAAAACCTGTCCTGTATACATGTGGTTCATGGATTATATTTCTGCATTCAACAGGGTTGATAGGGGTAAGCTTTGACAGAAAGTTGCCCTCGTCATCATTCCCAATACCCTGATCAGGGCTCTGCAGCTTCTGCATCACGACACATGGGTCAGAAATAAAATCAGGGATGGATTGCACCTTTCACGGCTTATAACCAACACTCAAGGCCTAAAGCAAGGGGGCATTCTTGTGCCCACACTATTTAACTCATTTGTCTCTGACCTGTCACTGGTCCTCAACTCAGTAAATTTGCATTCACCCAAATTGGGCAGTCTCCGCCTCTCATATCTCCTCTCCGCAGATGATCTGGTCATTATCAGCAAAACAAAGATTGGCTTGCAATGCCTTTTGGATGCAATTCCTACATACCCCAATAGGGATGGCCTGCTGATAAACAAAAAGAAAACCACGATTCTTGCGGTTCGAGCTGCCAGGACACAAAAGCGAAAATGATCTTTTGATCAGGAGAAATTAGATGCTACCAACTGCCACAAGTATCTAGGCGTCCTTTTTATTGATAATGGCAGATACCGAAGTCAGTTGACGGAACTAAAAAAGAAAGGCACCTCTCGGTCGTTCGCTCTCAGGTCTGCTTTCATAAAATTGAAAGGCCCCACTTTTGAACAAATCCTCCAAGTAGCTCAGGCGAAGGTTCTCCCAACCCTAACATATAGGTGTGAGACTATAAAAGGGCGGGAGAGTGAATCACTTGACAAAACACTTACAAAGATCTACAGAACAGTTTTCCAGCTCCCCTTCCACACATCACCAGCGCAAATAAAACTGGAGTTCAGAATTTACAGACCTACCTCAAATAGCGGCCTTTGCTCTAAGCTCTCACAAGCTTATTCCCTCCAAGGAAGGAACCCTGGTCCACCAACTATGAATTGATTTGGCCACAAACCACATGTCGTTGGGAATCCACTATCTGACCCAAGCCCTCAGCACACTTAGCTTGGCACACTCCTGGGACTTATACATCAGACAGCATGAATTTAAAAGATTAGCAAAAGCCAGCATGAAACGGCTCTCTTCAATAGAAGACAGAACCAGCCTCTCTGCACTGAATCGCGCTAGATGACCATATGCACCTATGAACAACTGATACCCCAGTGCTTCTTAAATAATCCCTACAAGGAAAGGACGAAGCTACAGTTCATGAAGCTGAGAATGGGAGTCATCTCAATTGCCGGTCATCTCCCATCATGGAAAAGGGGCAAGGTTCAGGTAATATGTCGGCTCTGCAATCAACACAAAGATGACATAACACATGTATTGTGCCTGTGCCCCACCCTTCTAGAGGATAGATGGGCTCTGCTACCAAGTGGTTGGATAGATAAAGATCTAAGATCCTGTAGAGGAGTGGTTCTGGCCTGCTTTGATCCCTCAAATATCACCCTGAACTGTGCCTATGTCAAATTTATGGTCTGCTTCTAAGAAGATAGAGGCACTGACACATGCATGCGACAGGCTGACAGGTAATTTGACCACTACTAGGCCCTTGCCACCGACCCCACCCCCCCAATGATATTCCCTTCTGTCTGCTTACTGACCAACATACATGTTTCAGTCCATTTAAATGGGTAAGCACAGTAGGAGCTCATTTGTTTGCACCCATTTTCCATATAAGTATGTTACAGTAATGATGCTAACCCCGTCCATTATTCATGTATGCACTTGTCATTTAGCATCACTGTGTCAGTTACATGTAATACAGGCCATTTTTGAAATATTATTGTTTTAACTATAACATTTTTAACTTGTATTTAAAAAAAATGAGGCAACCTATGAAATATGTAAACTATGATTCAATGGCACCATTTACATTGTCAAGGTTTCACCTAATCATGCAATACACTATTTTCTTACTTACTTACTTACTCTCTGCATGCTCCCAAACTTACTCACACCTCTTCCTCAACTGCAGACTGGGTTTATTCTCCCCTTCAGGCATTTGCCCAATCTTTACCATACTCATGATTAGACTTCCACTGTTTCTCCAGTTCTAACCTCTCCTTGTCCTCTTCCATTGTCACTCCTCTGCTCTTCCCCCATCATTCATACAAGTGTAATTTTGGTCACTCCACACTCATTGCCCGTGGTCCAACCTCACCCCTGTTAGAATCATCACCTCAGTCCATCCTTCCCTCATGTGACCATACCTCGAGACCCAGGCCTCATTCTGTGGGCTGGATTGCTACCCCTTGGAGTGAGAGCAACTTCCTTTTTAACTCCCACCATGACTCTTCTCCACTGGAACTCCTGTCCTCCAGCCCCATGTTATCACACCACACCAAATATACATGGACCCGCACATAAAGTTTCCCTAGGCATTTCAGCCTGCTTCCTAAATCCAGCCCCCACATTCCTGTTGAGCCCCTGATCCCAAGGAGGGTACCCCTAGAAGGTGACTCACCTTGTCTTTGCTGTGTTGCCATTTTTTGAGTTGCTGACATCACTGCTCAGTCTTCCCAGACCTGCAAATTGCAAATTTAAAGTCACTTCCCCCTTCCCCCTCCTGCATCAGAGGGTGGGTGTTAGAAATGGGGGTTGCTAATTAGCAGCGGCTTGCACCCTGTCCAAGTAGGGATCCTTCATTCTAGTCAGGATAAGAGTGCTACACACCTGAAATAACCCCCCCTTGGTAGCTTAGTACGAGAAGTCAGGCTTATCTCAGAGGCAATGCGTAAAGCATTTTCACATAACACACAGTAATACAGTGAAAACACTACAAATGAACACCACAGTAGTTCGAAAAATAAAGTATCCTTATCTAAACCAAACAAGACCAAAACAATAAAAATCTAACATATTACTATATGACAGTTAAAAGGGACAAAAACTGTTCTGTCCACTTTTGTTGCAAAGGACCTGGAATGCGTCAGAAATCACAAGCCAAACAGGTGCAAGGAAGGTGATGCATTGATTTATTACCCGCAGGGACGGTGATGCGTCGGTTCGTTACTGGGCAGGAGGTGATGTGTCGGTTTCTTACTGTCCGGGGAGGTGGATCGTCAGTTTCTTACTACAGCCCCAGCATTGATGTAGATTTGGCGCACAGGTGCATGAGTGAAAATGCAGAAGCACTCGAGGTTGATGCAGCGGCTGTCACATAGGCGTCGTTTCTTCAGCCATGGTCCAATGATGAGTTGAATCTTTAAGCCGCCGAGCAGGCCCTGCGTTGAAGTCAGTACGGTGATCTTGGACTTCGGAGATCAGTGCACAGGACGCGGAGTGCAATGGTTTTTTTGGGCCACCGACAGGTGCTGCATAGATTTTTCTGCTGCATAGCGGTGCAGCATTAAATAAACATCCACAAGAAGGGCTAAGTGTCAATTTTGGTTCTTTCTTCAATTCTTCACAGCTTTCTGAAGCAGCAACAACCTCCAGGGGTCCAGAACTAAAATTAGTACCACCTAACAGGTCACAACTCCCAGCAGTTGAATTCAAGGAAGCTGTTGGTGAAGTCTTTTTGTCCCTGAGTCTTCAGAACAGGAGGAAAGCACACACATGTTCTTGAAGATTCATTTCAAGCAGGTTTCACACCGATGTCCAGTATTTGCCCTCTTCTTGGCAGAAGCAGCAACTGCAGGCCAACACTTCACAGCAACACACAGCAATGGGGTAATACTCCTCCTCAATGCCCTTCAGCTTTTCTTCCTTGGCAGAGGTTCCTCTTGATTCCAGAAGTAATATAAATATTTGGAGCTTTAGATCTAATACTTATACCCCTTTTCCCTTTGAAATCTTTGTTCAGAAAGTATCTCTAGCTAAGTAAAACTAGTTCTGTCCTTCCTGGTCCAGACCAACTCCAGGGGATAGAGACAGCATTGTGCAAGGCAGCCACAGCCTATTCAAGTGTTCAGTAACAGCTCCTCCCACCACGCTAACCCAGGAAGACAAATCAGGATATGCAGGGCACACCTCAGCTCCCTTTGTGCGAGTGTCTGGAGTGAATGCACAACCAGCCCCTGTCAATCTAAAGCCAGATGTTGATTCCACAGGCAGGCAGATGCACACAGAATGGTAAAGCAATAAAATGCCCACTTTCTAAAAGTGGTATTTTCAAACAAAATCCTTAGTTCAGGAAACCGAATCTTCCCAATTGAAAGTTACACTTGTAAAATGTTACGAGGCAGCTCCAATGATAACCTATGCGAGAAACAGCCTTTCCACAGTAAAAAACAACATTGACAGTAATTCATTCTCAGGACATGTAAAACACACTACTACATGTCCTACCTTTTACATACACTGCACCCTGCCCATGAGGCTATATAGGGCCTACCATAGGGGTGACTTACATGTAAGAAAATGGAAGGTTAGAGCCTGGCAAGTGAACGCTCTTGTCAGGTGAACATGGCAGTTAAAAACTGCACCCACAGACACTGCTGCTGTGGCAGGTCTGAGACACATTTAAAAGGCTACTGGTGTGGGTGGCACTACTAGTGCTGCAGGCCCACTAGTAGCATTTGATTGACATGCCCTGGGCACAGACAGTGCAATTCACTAGGGGATACCGGTAAATCAGATACACCAATCATGAGAAACCAGTCAGAACACGATTTACAGTAGGAGCACTTGCGCTTTAGCACTGGATAGTAGTGAAAAAGTGTGAAGAGTGTGAAGAGACTCTAAACCAGCGTACCATCAAAGACAAGAGGTCAGAAAGCAAAAATACAGGTGGAGGCGTGGTCTGGCCACGCAGGAAGATGGCCGCCTGCTAGGAGAGCTCTGCCGAGGGTCGGACCCCTGACGAGCTTTCTAGCCTTACCTGTTTGTGTGGGTCGTCTCTGCACCGCTGGCTGCACTTGGAAGCCCATGGGGATTGCTCCGCTGCTTTTATAACTCGGATGGCGGCTTTTGTTCCCGAGTTCCAGCGGCGACGGTGAGGCGGCTGGTACGGCGATGTGCGCTGCGGTGTTCGCGCGCTTCTGAAGCTGCGCCTCTCCTCAGCGAGGGCGGCGTTCTCCACAACAAAGGGCCGCGCCTCCTCATGTTATAGGCCTCGCCCCCTCAGGCGCTTCACCAAGTCCACGGTCTCTCTCTTTTCACGTCTTTGCCTGCATTTTTATGTAACCAGCGCCCTCCACAGCAATTCATCAGCTACCAACACCCTTCATTGGGACAACAACGCCATAACAGTGCAAGGAGTCTATTTGTACACTGGTTTCTGTTTCTCTACTGAACAACGCTCTCTCTCCAGTTAATTGTGTACAAATGATGAGATATAATGGCAAAAAAACCTGCAAGATTACTGTTGCATGACTTCTTATTACTCAAGGGTTGCTTTTACATGCAGCAGCTGATTTGAATATCCCTTAAAAAGTCAGTATTAACGGTACAGGCAGATTTACATACAGAAGTACTGTTTCATCTTTCTCCTTGTCCTTAATCACCTGACTTTGATACTTTTATTCAGCCAATTTAGGAGACATATACAACTTTTGGGTCAGAGTTAATTGACTTTATCAGTTTTTTTCATATGTCATCCTGTTCCTCTATTGTGACGCTTTCCTAATTCCGCTTTTAAAGTTATAGGCGGATGGGGAGTAAGAGGAGGGCTGAATTTTCAGTTACAATCGCCGCTATATATTATTTACTCATGTGAATTGCTTTATATCTCATGTTTTCCTTGTGTCAGCCTTGAGAATTTGATACTTTACCTTCAAAATTCAGTGTGTATTCTCACATTACGTACAATCACTTTGTCATTACTGCCTTACTAGTCCATTGTTGTGCTCATTTACTGTGCTTCCATACTTTGCTTATGAGCTACTTTTGGCACGCATGACTTGATACTTTCACACTGCTTTGGTTTAGTGACATACTATTTATGATTTTGTAAAAATGCTGTACTGATTTTGTCAAATATCAGGCATTAATTGTATGCTGTTCGCTTTGGTCATTCACTTGCTGCTCATATTTTATTATCTTCCTGCTATTTGCTATATTTCATCATTGCCTCATATCCCAATATTCCTTCTATTCGCTATTGTAGGCCACCAATACAAAGGTGCACGGAAATGTCTAATAATAGAAATAGTGGTCGTGGTCCTAAACAAACACTTTTCACTGATGTGGTTAAACAACCCTCTACTTCGCAAACTAAAGGTAATGGATCTGCGTCACCTCCTGCACCGCAAGTGGCATCACCTCAGAGTGACAAATCCTTATCTGATACCATGCAATGCATTTTGCAGGAACTCTCTGGAGTTAACCGTCGATTGGAAGGTCTGGATATTGCTATGACTTCATTAACTACAGAGACCAAGTCTATTAGGGCAGAACTCACTACTTTCCATACAAGGAGGTCGTCTGGATTCTGTTCAGGGTTCTGATCAAGATCTGCTCTTTTTACATAGTAAGATCATCGATTTGGAAGATCGCAGTCGAAGAGACAATATCCGCTTTTTTTCGTTTTCCAGAAAATATAGAACAGCAAGATGCGAAGTCCTTTCTTTGTAATGCCCTTCCCACTTTGACTGGTATTTCTTTTACTCTTCCTATTGAGCTCCAACGTGCTCATAGGCTGGGCCCACCACGTTCCGGTACTTCGGCAAGACCCAGGCCAATTATTGCTTGTTTTCTCCGACATGAGCAAACCAGACAGATTTTATCAATGGCTCGCACTCATGGTTCCTTCCTGTTTCAAGGTCATACCATCAATATGGCTGCAGACTTTTCTAAAGAAACGAATGAGAGGAGGAAAGCGTTTCTTTCTATGCGACCCCAGTTACGTCAAATGGACATTAAATATGGCTTATTTGAACCTGCCCGATTCCGTATTACCAGGGATGGAGAGTCCAAAGACTTTTATGATCCTGCACTTCTCCAACAGTTTCTGGACGTTATCAAATCCAATGACATGGAGACTCAGTCTTCTTCCTCTACTCAACCTCCTCAGTCTAAGTCTTCCTCTATGAATCTACCAACATCTCAGCCACACATCCCTCCTGAATTTAGACAACGTGGCAGAGACCTTACTCATCTGTCTCATTCTCAGGAGGACAGGGATTCAGTCCTACGCTCTGTCTCCTCTTATACTTCCACGCCACAGAGAGACAAGTCTAGATCACCTCTTAAGACACCTTCTGATGCTGACTGAATTTACTTTTATGCTCTAATATTTTCTCCTTTTTTCTTATTCTATAAGTTTATAGCAGTATTTGTTGCTCACAATGCTCTGTGATTTGTTTAATCCACTGAGACTTTTATACAAGATATAATATGATTCCTTATACTTATTGTTCTGTATAGTGCCTCATGGCTTACTATTATTATATATACGCTATTAATATGTGATTTTCAGCTTTACAGTCACTTAATCATTTTCAGGTTCTATTTATTATATACAATAAGACTTATCTTCCTGTAGGTAGTTTTTCTTCCTTCCTATGTACTCTCCCTGTTATAGCGATGTTATTGTTATTTGGGTAATCACTCAATATTTCATTCATTAATTATTTCACTTTTGAATGATGTCTATTTGCTTCATTGTTTTCTATGTTTCGATTATTTTTGAACATTGTCTTTTGTCTCTCTTTACTTGCATGCTTTTATGGGAGTTTTTCTTCCTTGTCTTTACATGATACCTCTCTCCCTCTTCTATGGACAATTGTTGGTTTGTCTTCTTTTCGTGTTTCTCTTCTTGTTTTCTTTATCCTAATATTCTTGTCTAGGGTTTTATTCTAAAGTCGCCTATATCTCTGTGATGTGATAGCTTCTGTTCTTGTTTTATATTGTGTTATTTGTCCCCCCTGTTCTTTTATGGTTTTGCGTTACCCGTTCGGCTTCCTCACAAGCATATCTTTGTCTGTAGGCTTAACTCAAAACTGTCACCTTTACTGTGGTGGTCATTTTTGCAATGCATTCTTTCCTAATGTTATTGTGCTTCTTATTTAAAGTAGCATTATTCATTTCCTTCAGTGCTCACTCCGCTTGGGATACTTTCATATATTTATTAAAATAGATTCTGGTATTTTCTTATGCTTTTATTCCCACGCATTATCGTCTGTACTTTCTCTTATCTTCTCTCCACCTCCTTCTATTGGTGCTGGCTTTTTTTTATTCCTCTCATTTAACTTTCATATTTTTTTTCTCACTCTATCTCTCGCATCTCTTTCATTATGCAATATGTCTCGTTTTTATTCCATTTCCCTTGTTTTTATTTTTCTTCTCCCGTTATTCTCTTATTGTATGATTCTTATATCTTGATTTTTTCCATTTTTACTGCTTATATTTCATGATAACGGTATATGGTTTTCCATATTTTTCTTGTTATAATCATACTGAATGCATTTTACAGATTCAGTTTTCTTACTTGCTCCCAGAATCCCAATTCTTCCTTGCTTGGAGTGGGTCCGATCTCTCTGGATGCTGCTGTAGGTGCACCCAGACTCGTAGTTAACAGTCTAGGTTTCCTTTTTCTTTTCTTTCTTTCTTTCTTTCTTTCTTTCTTTCTTTCTTTCTTTCTTTCTTTCTTTCTTTCTTTCTTTCTTTCTTTCTTTCTTTCTTTCTTTCTCATTCTCTTCTTTGTACCTTTAATACTTTTCTTTCTCGATTCATATTTGCTGTGTCACTTCCATTCTTCATCCTGTCTTTATAATCTCCTTTCCCCTCTTCTTTTTCTTCTCTCTTCTTCGTCCCTGCCCAGAGTAACAAACCTCTTCTCTTATCTCTATTTCATTTTTTTTTATTTTTTATTATCTTCTTGTTCAATTCTATTGTCATGTCTTCTGTCCATCCGTTGTCGGTGATTTCCTGGAATGTTCATGGCCTCACCCACTATATTAAACGAAAGAAGGTTCTTTCTTATATGCATTCTAAACATATAGACGTTGCCTTACTGCAGGAAACTCATTTGAACGATATCGAATCTAGCAAACTTGGCAGGGATTGGGTTGGTAAAGTCATTCATAGCAGTATTTCTAAACCAGATCCCACTAATCCCAACCCTGTTCGTAAATGTGGAGTTGCCATCCTCTTTCAAAAATCACTTCCTTTTACGATTATCAAGACATGGACTGATCCAGATGGTCGATATGTATTTGTTAAGTTGAAACTTGGAACCTCTTTCATTTGTCTTGGCTCTGTCTACGCTCCATTAGGTTCCAAGAAGCAATTTTTCCTTCGCCTCAACCGCCTCCTCACTGAAATAAATGCTACCCAATTTCTCATTGGAGGTGATTGGAACTTAGCTCCGGACCCTACACTTGACAGAACAGGCTGCCTTGATACCGTCAATGCGTCCGATAGAGCCATTTTGCGTGACATTCTTTCTGATACTGGTCTTGTTGATCATTGGATGCTCAGTCACCCTCAAGATAAAGAATATACATTCTTTTCTTCTACCCACGGTACATTCTCCCGTCTTGACTACTTTCTTCTTTCACAACATACAGTCCAGTTAGTTACAGAATCGAAAATCCGGGAAGCAGCCATCTCTGATCACTCCCCTGTTTTCTTGTCTCTTGATTTGGGTCTCTCCAATCTAGGACGCAAGTCCTGGCGTCTGAACATCAATAAATATAAAACACCAACAAATAAACTTCTTCTACAGTCACACATGCGGGAATACCTTTTGAATAATGAGGACTCAATTTCCTCTTAGCGAACGGTATGGGCAGCTGCTAAGGCAACTATCAGAGGCCAACTTATGCGGGACGCCGCTCTATATAACAAAAAAAAACATTAACAAACAGACTGAATTGGAAAAGATATTAGCCGACTTTCCCAATTATATATTTCAAAACCAACCCTTCAAAACCGTAAATTGCTAGAGCAGGCACGTATGTCTCTTAATAGTCTTTTTACTTCTAAGGCCGAATATGCCTTACAAAAGATGAAAGGGCGTCACTATGAGCAGGGTGAAAAAGCTGGCCGACTGCTGGCTGCCCAACTACGCCAGAGAGAGGCTGCTATGGCAATTCCTGCTATTAAATCAAGTTCTGGCACTATGCTTACTCGACCACAAGAAATTGTTGATGAATTTGCTTCATTTTACAGATCTCTTTATTCACCAAGCACTCACATAGACACTTCAGAGATGTCAAATTTTTGGGATACGATACATCTTCCATGACTTTCTGATGATGGTAGAGCTCTACTTGACGGAGCTATTACGAAGGAGGAAATTTCCTCAGCTATTGCTGCCTTGCCGTATCATAAAGCACCAGGCGAGGATGGTTTCCCCCCTGAATTTTTCAAATGGACTGGTCAAAGTATGATTGATACTCTTCATGCCGCATTTGCAGAAGCAATAGAGGAATCTTCTCTTGGTTCTATTTCCAACAAGGCCATCATGCTGTTTTACCAAAACCTGGTAAAGATCCTCTGCTGTGTGGTAGCTACAGCCCCATATCTCTCTGAAACTCTGATGTTAAGATTCTTGCGAGTATTCTCGCATCTCGTCTTCGTAAGGTTTTACCTTCTTTAATCCACAATTCACAGGTAGGCTTTGTTCCTGGTCGTTCTTCTCGAAATCATTTACGTACTCTCTCTCATGCTTTGTGGTCGGCTAAAAATCTCGCTAACGATGCCTTACTCCTTTCTTTGGATGCTGAAAAAGCATTCGACCGTATTGAGTGAGAGTATCTTTTTACCATAATGCAACGCTTTGGTTTGGGCGACCAATTTGTAGCTAAGGTGCGTCTGTTATATGATAGTCCTTCAGCTCAAGTTAACTGCAGCGGTTTTCTTTCTACTCCATTTCCAATCAGACGGGGCACTCGTCAAGGTTGTCCTCTTTCCCCTCTTCTTTTTCTTTTGGCAATGGAACCTTTAGCTGCTGCAATACGCCAATCATCCGCTGTGGTTGGTGTTCCTCTTCCAATTGGTCATTCAAAAATGTATTTATACGCGGATGACATTGTTCTCACACTTACAGATCTTCCCCGCTCTCTCCCTGCTCTCCTTAGTATCATAAATAATTTTTCCTCTTTTTCCGGCTATAAGATTAATTGGGATAAGAGTGAAGCACTGCCCATGTCTATTGGCACCACAAAAGCTGCAATTTCTAGTTTTCCATTTCACTGGCAATCTTCTTGCCTTAAATATTTAGGGGTCTTGATTAACAGAGGATTGGATAACATAGTTATGGACAATTTAACGCCGTTGATTGCACAAATGCAAAGAGATTTCGATAAATGGAAAGTCCTCGGCTTATCTCTTTGGGGGCGGGTTCAGGCGGTTAAGATGGTCACCCTACCGCGATTTATTTATGTTCTAGGTATGCTTCCTCTAAACATCCCCCTGACTATTCTTTGGTCCATTGACTCCAAAATTAAACTTTTTATCTGGGGTACGGCCAAACCACGTCTTACTTTGGCCAAATTGAAATCTCACCAATTACACGGGGGATTGGGTCTTCCCTCTATTGAGCATTACTCACTTACCCTCCATCTCTTGCAACTTTCCTTCTTTTTGCCCAAATCTAAAGACATACCTCAATGGGTCCCACTTGAACGTCACTTATTATCTTCTAGTCTTGGCTTGTCCCTTTTATATGGTAAGGGTTCCAGTTCTTCCGACCCTAAAAATCCTATCTTATCTACGATGTATAAATCTTGGCAAAGAAGCCATCGTTTACTTAAATGTAACCCGCGGCTTCATGTCAAAGCTCTGTTATGGTCCAACTCGGCTATTCGCGTTCATGATCGCATGTTATCATGGCCTTTATGGCAGGAGGCTGGTATTCACTCTTTGGAACAACTGTTCCATGACAACAACTTTAAATCTTTCTCTCAAATCAGCGATAAATTCCAATTACCATCCACACACTCGCGTCAATATACTCAACTTCAACAAGCCATCACAAAACATTTAGGTTCTCCACCTGAACTGTTGACCGTGTCTCCTATTTTGTCGTATTTGAATTTATGGGGGAATTTTAAGGGTGTGACTTCTGGTCTTTATAAAACCTTCCTACATCCCCTTTTTTCGCAACCTCTCTCGACAGCCCTTCAATTAAAATGGCAATCTCGCTTATCAGTTACATATTCCATTGCTCAATGGGATCAGATTCTGGAAGGTTTACATAAAGGTGTCCGAGAGGCTCGTCTCAAATTTTGCATTTTCAAAATCATCCACGAATGGCACTGGTCTCCATCTAAACTACATCATGCTAAACTGATACCACACTCTTTATGCTGGAGATGTTCTGCCTCTGGTTGTGACATTACACACATTATCTGTGAATGCCCGCGTACTAGATCATTTTGGCTTTTTATAAGAAAGACTTTGGCATCTACTATGTCATTGCCTTTACCCTTCACTTCTGCAAATATTATTTTACATGATTTCCGAGGTCTCCCGACATTATCTAAACCACAGACGCGTCTTCTACATACTGCTTTGGCTACGGCCAAAATCTGTATATTACGTCATTGGAAGTCTTCTTTATCTCCTTCTCAGGAAGAATGGCTGGTGGCTATGGTACAAACAGCCTCTTATGAACGCGTAATTTATAACTTGCAGGATCAGGCTTCTGTTTTTCTTCAAACATGGTCCCCATTCCTAGAAACCACGGTGGATAGTGACTCTGTCTCCACTCCTCCTTCTCCAACGTCTGTTATACCTCCTTAATTAATTTTCATTTTCTATTTGTGTACTTTTCCTGAGGTTTCTTTTCTGCGCCTTAATTCTTTCCTTATATCTTAACCACATCTTCTTTCTTCTTTCCTTTGTTACTCTGGGTTTCTCTCTCTCTTTCTTTCTTTGTTTCTTTGTTTCTTTTTTTCTCTCTTCCTTTTATTTATTTGCTTTCTAACTTACAGTATATTTAACATTTTTACTTCTCCATGTCCATTATATCCTATGTATAATTACATTATTGCTATACCTGCACTATGATTCATTTATCAATATCTTATTTTATTATCTATTTACATATGTACGTATTTCTGTATTTTCACCTACTACTCTTTAATAAAAAATTTCAACACAAAAAAGACAGGGGAAACATGCCATAAGATGCCAGGTCTAACAGTGGGTCACCTTCTCTATGTACTCCTTCCCCACCTGAGGGGGGGCATTACGCAAGAATTAACTGCAGTCCTACTACCAGCTGCGCTGCCCTGTGGAGGCGGTCACTCAGCTTTACTCCAGGTGCTGGTGTGGAGCTGAGTGGTGGCAAGTGGCACTAGCGTAACAAAACTCGAGGGGTCCTCCCTCAAGGCACAGGAGGGGCCCCCTCCGGGTTCAATCAGGAGCTCTGCAGCCTGAGTGCTGTGCTGAGGAGGGGCTGCGGGGGCCTGTGTTACGCCCTTGGCAGGTGCATTGAAACATGCAGGGCCTTCACTATGACTCGATCGCTCTCTGAGAGGAACCTTCAGCCCCTGACATCCTCTCAGTTGAGGTGGGAAGAGGAACCTCACTTTTCCTAGCATTCCCAATGTGTAGACACACTCTGGGTACCGCAGGGCCACCCACTCACTGCGCAGCACCTTCTCCTCCCAAAGTCCACAGGCGTGGAGTGGGTTATACCCCCCTTCCCAGAAACCACGTTGGCTGCAATGCAAAAAGCATGCAAATTCTTTTTTAGTATGAAATTGAGATCTTCCGGTCTGACAATGACTAATGACTCAAGACAGAACACAGTAAATTAATACTAGACTTATCTTTGAATGGAATATTTATGCATTAGTAGCTTAAACATTTTACATATCAAAATAATGTTTTTATCTAGTGAAAGCCTTCTTGATATTTTCACATGATATTTAATGCTTTCCTTTGTGCCAAGCAGTATTTCTTCTTCACATAAACGCTCACGAATTAGAAGCGCAATTGAAAGATGCATCGTGTAAACTGTGCTGTAAACAGAAAGCGATGAAAATGTGAAATGTATTCGCTTGTGACATTAAACTTGCATTTGCCTTTTCAGCGTCTAATGGAATATTATTTGAGATGCTTTGGGACGACCCAATCAACCCCAATAAGGTAATGAGGCCTAGACAATACATATATCTTTCTAGCCTGATGTATTTACAGCGTTCTTTGCCTTCTAAATAAGTGATAGTTCCCAGAAGAAACAGACATTGTTTTTAAATAAAGATGCACACTATGTTCTTCTGGTCGTTTGCCCTTAAATGGCACACCGACACGTGCTTTTTAGTCCTGCAATTGAAAAAGATGTCAATATAAGTGCCAAAAACGCTTATTTCCAATTAATACTCCTCTAACGATTCCGCTGGCAACGTAATTTTGAAACTTTTGTGAATCCTAATTAACACTGGTGGTTTTGCAATACTATTATTGGTAAATGCCGTCGGAGGTGCAAATATCGCTGGGGGAATTCATAACTGTCCACTTTTCAACAGTTAAGACAGCTGCATTATTTTAACATCAAATGTAATTTTTTGCAAAAGTGCTAAAAATACGAACATTCGTTATTAAAAATGAGTCATGAAAGGATAATGATAGGACCCCTGTGAAGAAACCTCCCGAGGTTGTGGCTACTAATTATGGTTTTAACACAATTAAGACAAGCCAAGAACTGACCTTTTCAAAATCTAAGACCAGCTGAGAGTTTTTTATTTATTTTCTCCGGTTAACATTAGGCCTGACCGTTTTTTGTTTTTTACATCAGTTTAATCACATATAAAATCCTGATTATTAGCCTCTGCATATTTTACTTAGGTTTGTTTTTCTTTCACTTATGCTTTTTTTCACACCATTTTTGCCAAAAGGAAACTGATTCAAGCAGAACATATCTTGCAGAAACTGTGAAAAGGAATGTTTGCCATTGTTGTGTGCTCCAACTATCAATATTCATCCCATGACTTCAGAAACTGAAGGGGAAATACACAGAACAGACCCTTTTAAGCATGTGAGGGCATGCTTGTGTACTATTTTCGGTTGACCGCCCTGGAGTATTTTACGAAATACACGTGATTTTTGTGAAACTTCAGAGCACTACTAGTAGAAAAAAATTCGAAAATGTAGGGCCATATTATCAAGAAAGGGCGATACATTATCGCCGCTTTTATCGGCAGGAAACTGCTGCTAAAGCGGCGATAATGGGCTTGGTAATATGCCCTTGTGAATTCCCATAGAAGCCCAGGTTAACACTAGAACCTGGGCTTCTATGGGAATTCACAAGGGCATATTATCAAGCCCATTATCGCCGCTTTAGCTGCAGTTTCCTGCCTATAAAAGGGGCGATAATGTATCGCCCTTTCTTGATAATATGGCCCTTGGTTCCTCCCTAATTAATGCTACCATTGTTGCAACAGAAAAGTCAGTACTAATGCATTTACCACTGTTGCAGCCGGATTCTTATCTATAGTTTCTTTACCTATCAAATCATTAGAATCCTTGGTCGACTGGACATTTTTTGTCGGCTAAGAAGTGTAAAGGGAAGCACATCAAAATCATAATAATTTCGTATAAATCCAAATTAATCCAATTTGAAGGACCACTGAATACAGAATCAAGTTTTAAAGATTTATTACAAAGCCAAAAATAACTGGACATACAGGCACCTCAGCAAGAGGTTAAGAAAATAAACGGGCACTTGTGGTGCTCTCGCCTCTTGTTGCCTCTGGAGTGCCATGGAGGACGAAGTTAGGTCCACAACCTCACCCTATCACCACCAGATGCCAGAGTAGAGACTGGTAACATCTACTGGTGATTAGGGGGAAGGAGGGAAAACATAACAAGGGAAGGAGGGAATAACAAGAAATCTTCTCCAGTCGATGTGGTCAGGATACCTGCAAAACTTCGGTATGCATTTACTGCATGAAGAGAAAGCATATGGTTAATGTCTGTCCCTGCCTACCCTAATTCTTTAGAATGTGTGTGTCTTATGTTAAGATATACCTTCAATCTCTGTGTTTTCTCCTTATGAGAATGATGTGACTGGTTAGCTTTGGATATGAGGATTTCCTGACTCTAGGGCAGAAGAAACTTAGTGTAAGTGTCTTGATTCTATAAAGGGAATAATTAATATCTCTCCAACTGAATAGCCTGGTCACCATATAGATAGACTGGAAACCGTCTAGTAAAGAAAAAAGTAGCAATCCTTTGTCTTGGCTGAATGCTGAACATCAGCACCAATGCCTATAATTCATAATGATATATCATGGCATGTTATCTCCACATGATAACCCTGAAGCTAATACCAATTTTGTTTTCATACACTGTATTACACCCAACATCCATTGAGAGTAAGAAACAATACCAAATAACTGGTCTAGAAACCAAACAACCAAAACCTTGAATCAAAATAGGAACTCTCAGGCTTAAACTCAGCTGAGGGTCGAACGAAGCAAAATACACTCTCGTAATTCAATTCAATTTCAATTTCAAAATGCTTTATTCGGTTTGTACAAGTACAACCATGTAGCAACATACATAAATGCAGTTTCAAATTCATATTTATGTAAGTTATAGATAATGAAACCATTAAAATTACATCGATATCCATACACCAGTCTCGTTTTAGTTCAATTGTAATACAAGGTGTGTCTCAATTGAGTACAAAGTTAAATTTGGTCACTATATACGTTTTAGCAGCAGGTATTATAAAAAGAGTTAGTGCAAAAGACGCAAATGTAAAGTGCAAAATTCGAGAAACCTATCATATACATAAAGTGCTATTGACATGTGCAAATATGCAGGATTAAGAATAAAGTGCAAAGACTGTTTGATCACTTTAGACATTTTAGCAGCAATTTGTTTACGATAAAGGTTTGTGCAAAACGCCAGTGCAAAATGCAAAATACCGGGAGATAATCATTACCATAAAGTACTTTCGGCAGGTGCAAATATGCAATATAAAGTGCATTGAAAATAGATACATATATAAACTCGAACAATAAATCACAGGCAAAATAGAACACATTCATGACATAAAATGTAGCAGCCAAGGGAATATTCGGGGGGAAAAGAAGTCATATTATAATTGATTTCCTTTGCCACATACATTTTAAGATATAAGTGGCCACACGATAACACACATCCGGGGAAGCCAAATCAAACATCAGTTGCATTGCGGCTCTTGTATTGCACATGTTATGATTTAAGAATAATTGCTTCAGATAAAACTTTCTAAAACCAGTATAAAAATTACAAAAGAGTAAAAAGTGGCAGATGCTCTGTTTCGATTTTCCATCGCATGGACACAGACCTATCCCAGGTTTTTTTTACTGTGGGGAAAGCCAGTAAATGGTGAACTATTCCCAGCCTCAGGCGAGCTAGAACAAAGCGATGGGAATTAATACTGACAAATGTGAGATAGGAGGAGAGACCTGTGCCAAGATTGTATTCCATGTATAATTTAAACGTACTTTGCATTGCATACTCCTTCATTCTGGTCCCTTTTACATGGTCCAGGTAAGTGGATTTGAGGTCACGCTTTGTTAAAACTGATTCTGTTAATATATCTTTAAAAATGTCCTGACCAAAGAGGGTCTTATACCAAAATTGAATGTGTTTTAGCCAGGGGATTTTCGAGTGACGAACAAGTTTAATACAATCCATAATTACTTCTTGGGTAAACCTGGTTTCTTCTTTAGCCCATATGGATCGCCATAGGGATAGGGGACGCAATGCAATCAAATCTGTAGCGTAATTAAGGCCTAACTCTCTGTGAGTAATCTCAGTTGAAGCAGAAACGGGGAGGCATAATAATCGTTTAAGGTACTTATTTTCCTCCTGCTGGATGGACAGGGCAATCTGAGGATTATATCCCCATATCCCAGCTCCATACAGGGCAGAGGACATACACCTAGAATTGTAGATGGAGATCATCTCTCGGATTCTACGGCCCTCCAGTTTTGAGGCAAATCTGAAGATGCAATTTACGTTTCTAATCATTTTCAGGTCAACACAAGATTGTTCGTTTACCCATCTCCCATCTCCTGAAAAGGTAATACCTAAATAACAGAAATGTTGGACAGCCTCAAGTTTGTCCCACTCTCGTAATTCACAAGGGACTAATAGATGCCCCAAGAAGGAAATGAACACCCCGGTTAAACTGAATATGCTTACGGGCTCTTTCAAATATTCAACGCTTTACCCGTGATGCTGAAATCCGACGCTCTGCCACGAACGCCACCACCATGACCCGGACAAGGAATCTGGACTTGACGCGAACGCAAAGCGCTTCCGGGAAGGAGAGGAGGGATTAAGACTCACCTCCTCTCCTCATGCGCATGTGCTAACATTTGCACATGCGCTCAAGTAGACAGTGTCGGCCATTTTGCCAACCACTTCTTCCGCATTTTGCCAACTCCGTCTGCAAGCACGACAGCACTAATACAAACATAATCCTACGCAGAAGTCTCATACGATTCAGGATTATTAACAATGTTTTTTTTTTTTGTTTTTTTTTTTGAAAACCTTTATTATGTAAAGAAAGAGACAGTTAAAGACCTACAACCACGGAGGCTGGTCAGTCAAACACAACAACCTCAACATCAAAATACACAGCTCTTCAGCCGACAACCCGGGGGTCCGACAGCGATGTTTCGTGATCATGTAAAAGCAGGTGGTATAATTAGGATCAGTGAAAGGTTTCACATTTTATCTTTTATATAAATAAAACCACAAACAAATACACAAAAAAGAGATCGAGGCACTGCTGTGTGAAAACTGGCTGTCCCTTATGGCAGTGGGAGACGGGTGAAAGACGTGTTACAATATAAGAGAGGAGAAATATCGGGGAGGGTAGGGGGGGGGGAACCCAGGAGCAAAACAATACAGTGTAGTCAACAAAAACTAAGTACGGGGAACGCACGGTCAAGGGAGAAGAAGCGGATCCGGAAGGTCGGTGAATGGGGGGGTGCAAATCTCTCCACGGTATGCGTTCTATTGACCCCAGATCCTACCTCATTTCTTGGGTCTGCCGCGGGAAACATATACAGTGTTCTCTCTGAACATGGACCAGTCCATGTTTTCTTTCCACGTTAGGAGCGTCGGCGGCCTTGGGGAACCCCATAACTGGGCTATGTCACGTTTAGCAACCATATTACCCAATGTGACCCATTGAGTTTGAGCAACAGTACAGTCATTTGGTTCCCAGACATTCAACAGACAACGTCGGGCCTCAGGCAACAACACAACCCCCGTCACTTCACCCATAACCGCATGCACACGGCGCCAAAACAAGGCCACCTCCGGACATTCCCAGAGGATATGCAAAAAAGTAGCCAGCATACCACATCCGCGCCTACACAGTCCATCCACAGAAAAACCCATATATATCAGTCGTGGGCCCGTGACATATACCCGATGCAGTATTTTGAGTTGCACCAACCTAAGACGTGCCGGAATCGCAACCTCCTTAGGGGAAGATATCGCCGCCTGCCAGTCTTCATCGTCCAGTTCTAACCCGTCACTGGTCCAAGCAGTCCACAGTTGCAGAAGGAGATCCGAGCGATCGTTGATCAGTTTCTTATAAATGAGAGATATAGTGCTGTCGGGGACGTATCCATCAAGCACTCTATCCTCAAGAGGGGAGGACTCCGGGATAGAAGTGTCAGCCGGGAAAACCGAGTTAATCGCATGGCTGACTTGGAGGTATCGGTAATATTCCCTGTCGCTCAGTTTATATTCCCGCTGGAGTGCTTCGAAGGTCTTAACTTTGCCCTTGGCCCAGAGGTCGCCCACCCTGCTGATACCGATGAGATCCCATCTGTCAAAACCCTTCGACGTCCACAGGCCACCTAGCGCTTCCGCAGCGTACAATGGGGTCGATTTCGTCAATTTATCCGTCCATCCCGTGGCGGCGGTTGCGCTGCCCCAAAATCGCACCGCCACTGCAGTAGGGCCTGTGAGGTGCTTCCGGTCGGCTCTAGAATGGAGCGCTCGATTGTAATCCCCCCCGGGGAGTTGCCATCTATCCATCCCAAACGCAGGGGTTCGGGACAGGGCCGTACATAGCATGGTTCACAGCACTCAACTGGGAAGCCCAATAGTAGCGCTTGATGTCGGGCAACGCGATACCTCCATCGTACCATGGCAAAGTCAATTTCGCCAGTGCGATACGTGGTCGCCCACCCCATACCAACCGCCTCTGCAAGCCCTCGATCTCTCGGAAATAGCTGGCAGGTACCAAATCAAGTGTGTTCTGAATGGCATACAAGAAGCGGGGGAGAGACATCATTTTGAACAGGGCCGCCCTTCCCAATGGGGAGAGTGGCAAGCCGCACCACGCCGCAACATCCGAACGAAGCCGGGAGAGCGGAGGCAACAAATTCCGCTCATAGCGGGTTTTGGGGTCCAATGAAATGTAGATCCCCAAGTATTTAAAGCCATCCCTAGAAACCGGTATCGGACAATTGCGGGGAAGAAGAGGCTCATCGTCCGTGAGTGGATAAATACAGGACTTGGTCCAGTTAATGACCAGACCGGAATTCCTCCCAAAGGAGCGTAATACATCAAACAGGACACCCAACGACTTACGAGGAGAGGTAAGATACAACAATATATCATCGGCATAGAGTGATATCCGGTCCTCGAAGTCAGGTGACCATCGGATGCCCTTAAGCGACGGTTCCCACCACAACCATGCAGCCAGGGGCTCAAGGGCAAGCGCAAAGAGGAGCGGCGACAAGGGGCACCCCTGTCTCATTCCCCGTCCGAGGGTGAAGGGCTCCGAAGCCCTACCATTAACCACCACCTGTGCCAGCGGCTGCTCATACAAGAGCCTAATCCACCCAATGAATTCAGGGCCGAAACCAAACTTAGCAAGACCAGCCCACAAATATGGCCACTCAACCGTGTCAAAGGCCATCGAGGCATCAAGAGAAACCAAAATGGCCGGCTCTCGAAGAGACCCCGACCTTGCTAAGGCACCCTGGAGGCGACGTAGATTAAGCGCGGTATTTCGGTGGGGTATAAATCCAGATTGGTCCGGATGGATCAAGTCTGCAATCACCGTGACCAGCCGATTTGCCAGAAGTTTAGCGAGAATTTTGGGCTCAACATTCAAGAGCGAAATCGGCCGATACGATGAGCAGTGATCACGGGGCTTGCCATCTTTATGGATGACCACAATGGATGCCAATCTCTGATCTCGAGGAAGAGAGCCAAGATCTCGCGATGACAGGAACATTCGACGAAGATACGGCGCCATTTTGTCAGATTATTAACAATGTTAATTCTAAAAGCATCAGGCAAATGATAATAATTCCTGCTTGAAGTCTCGGCTGCATTCACTTAAAGGAAAGAATAGAATATTAGTCTGTCCCTACACTAATTCTGACGTGACATCCCTACTTAGCATTCCCACCCAGGCAAGAGAAAAAGGTGTCAGCAGTGAAGACTCCCTAAGAAGTACACTCACTTTCCATGGGTAAGTAGCCTAAGCTACAGAGCTCGTTCTTGAGATGCTCCTTCTTGGTTCCCCTCTAGCCTTCTCCTCTAGCCTTCTATACTCCTTCTCCTCTCCACTCTCGGGGTCCTGTCCCCAATACAATTTCCCAAAAACATTGGGGGGCGTGGCTAGCCAGCCAAAACCTTTAAGCCCCGTTCATCATTCCCCCAAAGCTCCGATAATTTTATCCTGTTTGGGCGCAATATCAGCAAATGCTGGTCAGGACCAGCAACCGGAAGCCCTGAGGCACCCAACGAGCCCACTACTGGCCCATGTGACACGCTGAAACCACATATTCACGAGCGGCGAATGTGCAGCCTGTCTGCTGCGAGGTCGTGCGCAGGTGCCTGGTGTTAGAAGATGGCCGCCAGTGCCGGAAAGCCTGTGCCTGGAGCTGCGGGGAGCCTCTGACCGGACCTGCCACTGTGTGGGGGAGACACCGCTATGGCCGGGAGAGCTGGACCTCGGCCACGCCAACCCCTCCGGAGTTGCGCTGCTCTACTTGCTGTGAGACTGCGCCTGGGCACCCAATGCCAGAAAATGGTTGCTGGCGCCTGACTACCTGCACCGGGTGCTGGGAGAGGCCTCCACCCGGACGCGACATTGCAAGGCGGATCCTCCGCTGCGGGCGGTGACCCTGGGACTCAGCCGCGATGCTCCCTGTGTGCCCCTGTTTGCTGTGCGGCCACGTGCGGGAGACTGGTGCTGGAGGATGGCCGCCTGCGCCTAAGTATCCATACCTGGAGCTGTGGAGGGCCTTTGTCCGGGCCTAGCACTGCACAGTGGGATCACCACCACTAGTCGGCAGCCTGAAATTGAGCTGCACCACCCCCTGGAGTCACAGCTTCTGCAGCGTGGTCGAAGATGATCCCCCCTCACGAGTTATGTTGGCCCATGCGAGGTGGCAGCAATGGTAGCAGAGGAGAGGGTAAATCCCGGCGCTAACGCCACACGCAGCCAGCTACTGGAACAAATCAGTGCCCAAGCGGCTCTCCAGACTTCAGCTCCCTGTTTCCCCTGAAAACCTCATTGCAGTGGTGTGGATATCTGGGTACCCGTAGGCTGGGGCCGCGTGTGGGGATGACCACCAGTAAGAGCGGGCTGCCTGCGCCAACAGGAGTGGCAGGCATGTGACTGGAAACCGCACAGGCCCCACAACATAACGGTCACTATACACGCACCGGGCCACTGTGCAGACGGCAGCGATTTAGGGTGGTGGCCAGAGCTGGCCCGGGTTGAAGTGCCCCACTTTATGTCATCAAAGTGGCCTAACAGCACTGCAGGAGGCGCTGCACTGTGTCCTTGCGAGCAACGTACCTAAGCTGGGCTCGGAAGGGAGGCGCGATGTGCGCGGGGACCCAAAAAAATCCCCGTTGGCACCTGGAAACCAAGTTCACACTGACCCACTGGAAGGCGTGCGGTGGTGGGACTGTATGGACACCAGGGCTGCAGCCCCCCACTCTCTCATGCACGTCGAACATTACTGCTTGCGTGAGTGACACCAACACAGGCCATTACCCGGGGAAAACCAAGTCTTGACGGTGCCACCACGCAACTGTACCAGCCCCCCACGCTGCCACACTGACTTTGCTGGGCTCACCTGAGCTGCCATCGCTGGGAGATGAAGCGCACTGCCCTATCAACAACCAACCACAACAGAGACGGTTCTGCGCGCAGACACGTGTCTCCTTACACGTGGCAGGTGAAGGGCGGTGGGGCTCCCACGAACAGCTCCCACCTGCTCATATCCTCTGATCCAGCCACAGGGCAGTGCAACTCCCTGAGGGGGATCCCACCAACGATGCAGCCCCACTCTGACAACTAGCTACGAATGCCCAGGGCGCAGCAGCTTGTCATGGGCAGGATGAGAGCCAAACTACATAAGGGACCCCGGCGCTCGGGCAGCTCAGACCCTCGTAATCTGTGCACTGGAGGGGTGACGGAACCAATGACCGCGGCTCTGTCTGTCAAGATGGATTCGGTGCTCGTCCCAGTGGAAAGGATCGGCGCTGCACTGGAACACACCAGGACCTCCCTGGAGACTCGGATAGATAAGGTCACCTCGGACTTCACCTTACTACACGCAGACCACCGAAAACTGGCCGACAAAGTCTCTGCGCACAACCAAACGCTGCAGGAACTTCAACTGGTAACGCAAAGTCATACAGCTGCACTGCAAGACCTGATTGACCACGTTCATGCCCTAGAGGACAGAGCGGAAGATGCAGAGAGACGCTCCCGCTATAACAATATCCACGTGATGGGCCTGGCGGAAGGCGAGGAAGGGCAAACACAGAGCAATTCACGGAGCGCTGGCTGCGAGATCTCCTGCCACAGGGACTTTGTCAATGCAGTTTGTGGTCGAGAGAGACCACCGCATGCTGGCACAGAAACCCAAGCCAGGCACCAGACCTCAACCATTCATCTTCAAATTGCTCAACTACAGAGACAGGGACATCATACTCTGTGAAACAACCAAGTTGGACAGCCTCAAGGTGAGCGGAAGTCAAGTTATGCTCTTCCCAGACTACACCGCCCAGGTGCAGAAACGCAGAAGCAACTATATGGAGGTGAAGCGCCAGCTCAGGACTCTAGACCTGCAATATTCGCTGCTGTTCCCCACCCGACTGCGAGTGATCATGAAAGAAGGGACCCACTTCTTTGACTCGCCTGAAGATGCATGGGACTGGCTGGAGCAGTAGGGCTGGGGACGGGCGCAAGGCCCTAAGGCTCAGACGGCGTCAACTCAGCTGGTAGGAGAGCCAGGCGGCAACAGCAGCCGGGGTCTCGGAGGAACGAAACACAGGGGACAGCAGCGCCGAGCCCAGAGAAGATACAGAGGGAAAGACAGGAGGCCCTGGAAGCAGTCACAACCCTCGGATCTCCAATTTCCACACGCGACCGAATTCCTACACAGGAGAAGTGTTGATGTCCAGTGGCTCCTCGTCGCCATCAACTGACATCTCTGAAGATCTCAGACTGCCAGTGATCACCCCACAGACTGCGGATGGCATAATATGAAGATGTATTGCCGAGATGAACTCTGACATAGACTGCTCATGCAAGTGGAATGTTATCTGTAGTTGTCTTTGCTTCTGCTTGATGCTGGGTGGCGGGATAGGTCCGTTGGGTAGTGAACGACCAAAGTATAGAATCCAAAATATAGACGGGACAGAATATTGTCTCCAAAATATAGATAGGACAGAATATTGAATTACCAAAATACAGTTAGAAAGAATATCGAATTTGGGGTAGGGAATATTGATTTTCATATTATCGAATTTAAAATATCGATTTCCATAACATCGATTTTTTTTTGTGTTATGTATGGTAGTATATGTGTTAAAATGATGTATTAATTTTGTAATGTATGTTTAATTCTTTTTTAAGTAATGAATGTTATGTAATTTAATTTTTGCGTAATTTAATTCCGTAGCGGGATATGGGTTTATAGGAGAATAGGGTGGGAAGTAATTTAATTATAGTAAATTAAATATACATTTTTATTTATATGTATTGATAATTAATTTATTGGTAATTCATTATTAATTGGTAATTAATGTTATTAATTGGTAATTAATTTGTATTCATTGGTAATTATTTTTTATTAATTGATTACTTGATAATTATGTTAATTGTATTATTTATTATTTGGAGCATGTTGTGGGTTTATAGGGGAATAGGGTGGGGAGTAATTTAATTGTAATAAAGTTATGGTAATTATTTTAAATTATTTTTTAATTGGTATTGATAATTAATGTAATCTTCTTTTAATATTAAATCATTACTTTCCCTACTGGGAATAGTAATTTTTACCCTCCCGCTATCCAACACTTTCCCTACTGTTACACTCACTGGAGTGGGAATAGTAATTTTTACCCTCCCGCTACCCAAGGCTTTCCCTACTGTTGCACTCTTTGGAGTGGGAATAGTAATTTTTACCCCTACCCTATCCAACGTTTTCCCTACTGTTGCACTCACTGGAGTGGGAATAGTAATTGTTGCCCCTACGCTATCCAATGCTTTCCCTACTGTTGCACTCACTGGAGTGGGAATAGTAATGTTTACCTTCCCGCTATCCAACGCTTTCCATACTGTTGCACTCGCTGGAGTGGGAATAGTAATTTTTACCCCTATGCTATCCAACACTTTCCCTACTGTTGCACTCTTTGGGGTGGGAATAGTAATTTTTACCCTCACTCTATCCAACGCTTTCCCTACTGTTGCACTCTTTGGAGTGGGAATATTATTTTTACCCCTACTCTATCCAACGTTTTCCCTACTGTTGCACTCACTGGAGTGGGAATATTATTTTTACCCCTACTCTATCCAACGCTTTCCCTACTGTTGCACTCTTTGGGGTGGGAATAGTAATTTTTACCCTCACTCTATCCAACGCTTTCCCTACTGTTGCACTCTTTGGAGTGGGAATATTATTTTTACCCCTACTCTATCCAACGTTTTCCCTACTGTTGCACTCACTGGAGTGGGAATAGTAATTGTTACCCCTACGCTATCCAATGCTTTCCCTACTGTTGCACTCACTAGAGTGGGAATAGTAATTTTTACACTCTCACTATCCAACAAAATCTCTACTTTTTTATATTAAATTCATTTTGTTTACATGTTATGTTTTTTACATTATTTTAAGTATGTTTTGTTTAATTGTTTTTAATATTTAATTACATTTAAAAAATTCAATATTTTAGTTAACTATATTTTAGCCTGCTATATTTTGGATTTGATATTTTAGTACTTACCTGTTTGTAGATAGGGATTCTGTATTCTTTACTTCGATATTTTGAAGTCGATATTTTGGGCATTCTATATTATGTCCTTTGATATTTAGTCACTGAACCCCGTTGGGTTACACACCACGCACAACCCCCACTGCGCATATATAATACCACTATGCCCGCCCCTGGACACAGCCTACATTCTCGCTTTGAACTCAAGCACCCTTGCTTTGGTATACAGGCCTACCCCGAAAGGTCCCGCAAGACACCTCAGGCGATTATATAGATGGCGCGACTAACATACAAGTGCTCGTGGGATGTCCAAAGCATAACGACGCTAGTGTGCGCACCCCAATAGGCTACACAATTACCTAGTTTATCCTACCCAACTGTGCAGAGGTTTGGACGGTTATTGCGAGATGTCCGCCCCATATGTTATGTTGTTCCTAGTTCAGTTATTACCTACGTTTTTATTGCAGCATTCTGTAACGCCCATGCAGGTCCCTGGCCCCCATACCCTGCGGCGTGCCCCGTCCCTGAATAAACTCATCAGAAATTACACAAGCTGACGTAATCACATGGAACATACGTGGCATGTACACACCTGCACGTCGATACTCTATATTTGCGTACCTCCAGAGACACTCGGCTGTAATCGCCTTACTGCAGGAATCACACATGACACATCGGAAACTTGACAGATTGCGCAGGAGCTGGAGCGGTCAAATATATGGTACAACATAGTCGGCGCACGCGAGAGGCACATTCATCTGGGTGAGGGCGGGCACCCGTTCATTCACACAGACGTGGTGACAGACCCTGATGGCAGGTTTACCCTGGTAAGGGGGGCACTCAGCGGCCAACAGGTACTACTCGGCTCAATCTATGCCCCGAACGTAGATCAACCCTCATTCATAGCACAATTGTCCACAAAGCTGGCCCCTTACATCGGACTCCCCTGGCTGCTAGGTGGGGATTTCAACTTGGTGCTGGATGTGCACACAGACCGATCCTTTCCACCCCTCCAGACGACGACCACGGTATCAAACGCGCAGATGCTCACAGATTGGCTATCACATTGGGTGTTATTGGACCTGTGGCATGTCCTACACCCTACTGACCGTGTCTACTCCTACTACTCAGCAGTGCATGACCTGCACATGTGGCTGGACAGGGTGATGGGCTCCCAGTCTCTACTCCCCTTAGTCGCGGCGATGGAATACCTTGGGCGGACACACTCCGACCATAATCCCCCATTCTACAGCTGAATTGGGATCCTGGTCGCCCTCCCATACCCACCTGGTGACTCCAGCCATCCGTCCTGGAAGACCCAGAATTCTGTGCTTCCCTAGGGACGGCTGTGCTGGAGTATTTTGAGCTCAACGAGGAGACGGGGAGTACCGCCCTGATGAAATGGGATGAACACAAATCTGATGTCAGAGTTCACTGTCTCAGGGCCACATGGAACATACGGAAGAGCCTGACTTTATCGCTGATTTGCATAGAATCACAGCTCCTCCAATATGAGCGAGAGGGGGAAGGTGGAGGTGGACAATAAGGCCACCTGGAGACCCTCAGGACACAACATGTAGAACTTATGGAACGACTGAGATGTCACAACTATACTGCCCATACAGCTAGCACACACGCCAAGGCAGACAGGGCGGGCCACCTACTTGCTTGGCTGCTGAAACAAGAGAACAATGGCAGTACTGTTGTGATATGAGCTGGGGTGGGGCTTTCTTCAGAGGGTCAACCTATTATATACGGATCCCACAGTCTGAGTACGGCTGGGACCATAAATCTCTGATTCCATACCCATACGCAGGGGCACCAGGCAGGGTATCCGCTTTCGCCCCTCCTGTTCACTCTTGCAATCGAGCCCCTGGCAGCGGCTTTGCGAACAACGCTCGGGGATGGCATATCCCTAGGGGATGCAACACACCAGGTGTCGTTGTACGTGGACCACCTTTTCGTCTTCGTTAGGAATGTCGGTAATATCCAAGCTCACCTGGCGCACATATTACGCGACTTTGCTGCTCTCTCCGGACTTTGGGTAAACGGCAACAAATCCTGTCTTTATGCATTTCAGGGGGACACTCAAGACCCAGGATATATTCTGGAGGGTACAAAAGTGCAGTGGAAAGCTGACACTTTCCGCTATCTGGGAATCCAGATATATCGTCAGCTGACAGACCTCTTCGACAGTAATTTGGGTCGCGCCGCGACAGCCATAAAATCACAACTCCATTCTGGATCACGCTTCCATTGATGGTTTCCGGCAGGGTAGCCCTTTCTAAGATGGTGATCCTCCCTGTTCTCTTGTACTTCTTTACTAACCTCACGCTATATGTCCCGGCAACCTTTTTCACCACACTCACTAAACTACTGAGGGACTTCCTCTGGGACAATGCACAACACAGAATAGCCTTAGTGAAGCTCTGGTTGCCCACGGATCGGGGGGGCCTCACTGCACCTTGTTCCAAACACTACTATTTGGCTGCACAGCTGCAGTGGCTAGCCCGCTGGTTTGCAGATAGAGGCCGTAAAGACACTGCAACCACACTCCCTCCCCTCTCTCTGGATTATATTACCAGACTTTTCACTCAGCCTCTCGGGCCCCAACACCGACTACGCTTCTTTTGGCAGTGGCTTATAAGTGCTACAGACGCTGCCTGTACCTCACTAGAGCGCTAGTCCCTTACGCACCGGCCATACCACTAAGGGGTTCCCCAAGCGGCTCCAGGGTGCTAACTCCTCTTGAACTCACGGCATGGCATGAAGCTGACATACAGACTCTAGGAGTCCTATACCGAGATGGCACACTCATACCCTATGACTCCCTGGTTGAGGAAGTGGGGCTCCCACCAGGGCAATTCCTAAGACACCGCACACTGACTGCCAGCTGGGGAGACATGAAGGAGGAGCTGACCCAACACCTCACCATCCAGTACCTTTACGTTATGGGGCAGGGCAGGCACTTGAACCGATGGTTTGCGGCATCCCTTCACACACACACAGCGATAAGCCTAGACTCACTACGCCATAAATAGGAGGCGGACTGGAAGAGCAACTGGAGGACAGGGAATGAGAAAAGATTCTTAAGGGCCAAACACGTATTCCCAGGAATATGAGGTTCCGACAAATACAACTCTTTATAGTCCACAGAGCATACCTTACACCTGAGATAATCAATAGGTATTTTTATTGCACGGATGGGGTGTGCCCTCGATGTGCGGAGCTGGGGGTTCGGTTGGTACACATGTTATGGAGCTGTCACAGGCTACATGCTTACTGGCAGGCTGTTGCTGAGGCGCTAAACATATGTATGGGCCGTAGTATACCATTGAGTGGCCTGTTTACCTACTAAACCATTTTCGCAGGACCCCGGTGACAAAAGTCTCCTCTCCTTTCCTGGACCTGGGGTTGGTAGTGGCTAAGCGGCTTCTCACTAAGAGATGAAAGGTGCAAGACCCGCCGCACATACAGTCATGGCGGTATTCACTCCTCCATGGGCCAAAGCAGAGGGAATCACCATCCTTTGGGAGGAAACGCTGGAGCTACAGAAGGCCCACATAGCAGCGCAATGGGAGGTATTGTACCAGGCCTTACTGCATTCTGCGGGAGTGGCCCCAAGTGGTGACCTCAGTACGGGGGAGATGTCCCTGCAGTGCGCGACAGGTAATCCACCAATAAACACCTGTGTTGCCCCATAACTGCACATGCACCAACTGGTGCCCAGGGAGGACTTCAATGTGGGGAATGGGCGGAGGTGATGACATGCAGGAGGCTATGGGGTGGGACGCTGGGGATGGGGGGGAAACAGGGGGGGAGGAGGGGGCCTCGCTGAGGAGTGTACACTAAGGAGTCGGAATATGCTGCTGTTATTAGTTCAAAGTTTTAATTTTTTTTGTTTACTCTTTAACATCTGTACACTTGCCCGCACTGAATGGCCTGAAAAGACTCTGTACAATGGACTACCAGCAATTACTGTACGGCAGCTTTTCTCCTAGATGATCTGAACTGTGGGGAGAGGCTCAGCTTATCACTGAGCCAATACCATCATCATCCTGAATATTTGATCTGTCTCTACCCAACGTGGTGTCTATTTGCTTTAGACTGTAGATCCATTGTGTGAAAGGTTTTTATACTGTCAGTTGTCTTTCCTGAAAGATGTCAAGCTTAAAATTAATAAAAACAGATTTAAACAAAATCCGAAAAAACATTAAACACGCCCTAAACTCACCCCTTCGGCAGGTCTTCTCTCCAAAACCGTTGATGTGTCCTTGGGTCCCAGGAACCTTCTCTGCCAAAAGTATCGTCTTGACATTCCTGTTCACTCCCACCGTTCTCGCTTCTACCATCCTAACTCCTATAACAAAAGGTTATTCTGCCTAATGAAACATGTGTCCTTGCACCTGCAACAGAAAGCCTGTTAGCAGATCGACCTAGCACGTACACAAATCTACAATCCAAATTCAACTGAGAAAGGAGCCTTCCCAAGGAAAATACATTTTGGCCTACACCATTTAGCCAACCTACGAAAATACAATTAGGCCTCAAGTGGGGCTTTCATACAATCAGGCCTTTACATTTAAACACATTTCTAAGCTACATCATAAGCGTTACATCCAAAATCATTTTAATAGCATTACATTTCACTCGTGAATAAGCAAACCTACATATGCAACTTTTAATATGGTGCACGTTTAATCCTAATACATTTTATACGTGAAGCCATAATTTCTACATTACTTCAGGCATATTCTCGGTCATTAGTCTTCAAAACGATATGAATATTCTAGGCATTCTAACATAATTTGATTAATTACTACATTTATAATAATCACACATTAATTCAGTCCTCTAAATATGCGGATGCTAACTATCCATGATTATGACGCACCCCTACAATTTTTCAGAATAACATGGCACTCTATCACCACTAGCCATAATGTTATTACTAACAGTGATCTGCTGATATAAAGACCGTAATCTTACAGACTGGTTTAGACAAACAAGTTGTAGTTGCCCCTGGGAGGCCTTGTAATTAAAATACTGGCTTACTTCGTGTTTCAATGGACACCATCTGTGCAGCCATTGTTGTATGCCACTGATAGCCCACCACCACTTATTTCATTGATTCTATTGCACATCATCAAATTCTATAGTCTTAAACCTTATAAATATTAGTGATTTGTGGATTAATTTATAGAAGGGTAACAATTGCAAATTATAAAATGAATTGTCTTTTTATATCAAAGCATTTCCAAACGACACATAGTGGGTAAAACTCGTTGATACATCCGTTCCAGTATTCTTTTAGACAGTCTATGCATCAGTTTCGTATTTCTTGTCCAAGCAAAGATTGTATCACTGCAATACCCTTCACTGTTTAGGCAAAAGGGAATTAGGCAGTACTGTATTATTTTAATTTCACGTGTATCAAAACTAAGTATTTCACATGTTTTTGACATTGCATATAACAATTGGCCATTTTGTTACACGAGTGCTACAGGAAGAAGAAACTCGTCACAGAATGATGTTCAGGTAATCATGTGTGAACATGCCCCAAAGCGGTGGATGGGTGCACAGAAAATAGTCAGAACAAGTGCTGACTAATACAATTTTAATGTATTTAGGTTAAACATCCTGGATGAGTTGGTAAAGGTTTTTAGACTACCTCATAAAGGCACACAACCAGCAGGAAAGATTTCCTGATTTGGTCCTGGCTTGGGGTATATGTTAATGAAGTTCAAAGCTCCTGCTGGAATGTGGAAACCAGGTACATGTCCTCAGAGTGCTTTGGCCAGCTGCAGTTCACACACTTTCACTTTTGAAGAAATTTGACCCTTAAAAATGGGAGAAAAAGGATCATTCAGAATTCGAAAGAACTGTTGAAATTGGGCCATTGTCCCACCAAACCCATGTATTCCACGTCCTCGTTTACAACAGGGAGAACCACCATGTTTCCAACTGTGCAGCCTCAGCAGCTTCACCACCAGACATACCCGACTGGTGGCCCCTCTGTGGCAAGGCTTGCCACTACTGAAAGTCAGAAAGGCTTCTGCATCTCTTTTTTTCCGTCGTCCACATATGCTTGACAGTGGGTAAAAGGAGGAGCCATGGTTGTTAGCAGAATGCCTAAATTACACAATCCACAAATATCTTCGTGCCTTGTGCTCAAGTGATCACAAGGCTTTAGAGGAACATAAAAGTGTGCTTATCAAAAAGAGATCAGTAGTGGATATTGTGATACATTGTTGTTGTTTGTACAGCTCACTGGTATCAAAACTTTTACAAGATTAAATCAGGGAGCTCAAAGGCCCTGAGCATTGACCGTCTTCAACCAGCAGTAAGTTAAGGGTCATAGCAGTGTTGAAGTATATGAGAGCATAAGTAATAGTCTGTGAATAAAAGAGGGGAAGGTTGTAGGCTTGTCAGAAAAAAAATGTGAGTGAATTAAAAAGTTACAATGGCCATGAAGCGAAAATATATCATACTTAAACAAGCTCATTGTCCCATGCAACAAAAGGGTCTGTAAAGTAAGAAAAGTATAAAGATCAAATAAGGGGAGCACAGTTAGAGACTTCACCATTGATGAAGAGGGGGACGATACTCACAATGGATATTTGTGTTCCCAGGACTGCAGTTTGGTGACAGAGTCAAAAGAGAGGTTTGCAAAAAAAAGAAAATGACAACTTGTTATAAATATGCAACCCATCGAGTGAAGAGAAGGTGGGGGCACCACAGTTGCAAAAGTGTTACCTTACAAGAAGATTCGATTCTGTCACTCCTTTGTGGGATTGAGGTACTTTGTAGCTATCATTATACGTTAATAAAACCATTAGGTGGCATGTGAATAATGCAGATACACTGTTACCGCAAACATAGACGAAATACTGATCGTGTGCTTGATTTCGCTTTGATTTATGTACCTATTGTTGATCTGTGGAGTTCCTTGTAAAGAAGCGTTATAAATGGTGCACATTTTGTCATTTGAATTATTTAAATATGCGGAACTGTGGTGCATTTAATCTTTTTTGTAAACTTGTCTTCTCATTATGCATAGGGTTACAATACGACGTGACTGCATCATGAGAAGGCAATGTTCCATTGTATGTAGTCCATATGCAATGCTGTCACTTTAAAGAGTCTAGCAGCCATCAATATGGAACTGTATTACGTGGTCGGTATCTGTAAATGTTGATGTTGAAATGCAATAAACAGATACTGATTAAAAGCAATCCAGCAGCACTCAGTTTGAGATGTGTGCTCAGGAAAATACAATACTGGCCCCAAAGTGCAGGGAGAAAATTCCCTCCAAATCGGAACCACACATTTTTTAGGTCTCGCCTGTCAATGCGCATGCGCCTTGAGCTTGCAAGACTAAAGGGGCTTAAACAGAGTTTAACTAGACTGGCGATTTGATGCTGTACCTGTGTGCTTTTAGGTCAATGCGCAAGCGCATTGAGCTAAAATGTGCGTGCACAGCATCAAATCGCCAGCCATCTGTTCCCCAGCTTGGCGCCTCTGCTCCTGTTCTCTCCTGGCTGCTCCTCCCCTAATTATTCACGGCCGGCCGGCCGTACTTTCACTATCACGGCCGGCAGGCCGTGTCTCGTTTTATTTTATTTATTGTGCTGCGTGGCCGTGTCACTTTCAAGGCAGCGCCGTCAATGCTTGTTTCTTAAACTATGGGCCTCACGTCTTGGGAGCCAGGACGATGACATCTGCTTTTCGTTGCAGCTCGGAGAAACTCTGGCGCTGAAGGAATGAGATATTAATAATGCCCTACTCCACCACTCATCCATGGAGGCCATAAAACTGTGAAAGCCCGACACGCAGACCTGTGTTTTCAGAGCATTGTTGTGATGCCGCGTGCCACTTGGCAGAAGAAGGTTCCCTGTCTTGACTTAAGTGAGTGCTATTCCATCCTCAGTTGGAATTACAGAATGCATGTCATGTGCACTTGTTTAAAAGAATCGCGAGTCTCCCACTTAATTCGGGTCGATTGCCATGAATGATTGTGTTACACAGACACATCACGAGATCGGAAGCCTTACTGAAAGGCCAAAGTCCATAAGGTCCTTTTAAACTCCCTCTTGGTTGTGAATTTAGTGATGTGTGCCCCTAATTGGACATGCTGTATAAGAGGGATGACTTGCATTTCTCCCCCCCTTTCACCCCAGCCTCATCCCACGCCCGCTTCCCAGCAACGACCCTCCCCTCCTGCCCGGCCCCGCACACACACACACACACAGACACACACACACACATGCGCTCCTGCCTCCCCCACATAGTAACATTTAGGGGCTGTATTCTATGTAAAAGCATCGCCTACTACAGAGCGCAGCAGGGGGCTGCTATTACCGAGTAGCTGAACACCATGCCACAGCGTGGAGATAAGAAGTGGAGCGGGGGCATGTATACCCACGGGGCGGCCCACAGCTTCCAGCGGCATCAGTCTGGCTCTTATTAATTGTAGCGACAGTTCAGGGACCTTGCCTTTCTCGTTATCGTTTGCAGCCTCCGTGCTCGCCCGTGGCCGTGAGTGACAGGCCTGCTCATCTTGTTTAAGGTCCTAATGGTATGTAAAGATGGCGTGTGATTACATTCAGTGGTAAAACTCGCAGGTACTGAGCGGTGTCCCGCCTGGTGGTGCTTGTCTTACACTGCACACAGGTCCACTTCTGACACTGGACACAAGTCACACCAGACGCTGCACACAGTCCTGCCAGGATGCTGTGCACAAATCACACTTTGGCACTGCAGACAAGTCACACCGGACGCTGCACACAAATCACGCTCGGACACTGCACACACTCACAAGACACTGACAGCCCATGCACCCATGCGCCTGCTGACCACAAACCTACTCATGCTCCCTCATCTGCTTGCCAGTAACTCGGACCTGCCTAATCTGTGCATTACTCTGTCGGGTGGGGTGCCCCAGCGCGGCCCCCAGTGCAGCTCGCTATCTCATCACAGAACTTAACCTCTGTACCAAATATAACCTCAGCCAACAACATTAGAGCTGAATTAAGGGGCCCAGATACCAACATCATATCAACTGAGTACCCCCTTACAAAGCGGTGACATACGGCGCTACTGACGTCAGCAGTAATTACCACTGGAGTATGTTTAAAACCCACCACACCTTACAGGTGTACAGTTTCCTTTTCTTCAAACCCCACTGAGCACTGCACACACAAGAACCCGAGCACTGCACACTGACCTGTGCGGATACTGTGCATAGAACCACTCGCACCTGTTGCCCTACTCCCTCCTGCCTGCGGCTGCCTGCAGTAAGTAATCCGGCCTCTGACTATTACTCGACTTCGTCTTTCCCTGGAGAGAGCTGATGCCAGCCGATCGTCCTAATGATACTCCTTTCACCCCTTTCCGTCTGTGCCTGGCCAGTAACAGGGATGCACTGATAAACAAGGACACCCTGATGTAGTTGTGCCTAATTTACTGTGGCATGAGTGTGACTTACCCATGACCTTGTGTACCTGCACTTCCTGTCACTTTGTCTCATTTTTTTTGTATGTTCTTTTTCATCCGTACTTTACCCCTATGCCACTGTTTCCCCTCCATCCTTGTTTTTTTAGGGGACTTGTTTGCATATTTTGACGTGGCTGCATTTTCGTCACAATAAAATACACTGAACATATTCTTCACAAAAGTTATTTACAATAGTTTAAGCTATTGCTATTATAAATTACAAAAACTTTTATTTAAGTATTAATTATTTTAAAAAATTAAAAGCCATTTGTATTTGTTATATGAATACATGTAGGTCACATACATACAAAACATGTGGCATTACAAATGCTGTAGGTGTCACATTTGTAAAAGTTAAAAGTATTGGCATTGGAAATGACAAAGCTATTAATTTTGCTATTTTTAAGACCAACACATAAAAAAATTGTCATTTACAAAACCAATAGCTACAACTTTTCTAATGTGAGACCGATTGCATTTCCAATGCTTGTTGTTTTACTGAATCAACCGAACGCTTAGGGAGACCTGGCACTGCTGCAGTCACAAAAGGAGTCACAGTTTCAGTGACAAAGCAAACAGGCACTTGTGCTATCCCAACCTCACGATCTGAGGGCAAGGTGTTCCAAAAATTGTAATGACCCTCTTGTGACCAGAAAAATGCAGTTTGCCTTGTACAGAAGACAAAATGTGACTCTGTAACTTGTTACTGAATCGTATTTTGCTTTTGTGATTTGGTTTTCGGAAGAGGTGTGTTTAAAGCGTCCATTCCTAATACCGAATAGCACTTGTGTGTATGAATGTTTTGCAACTGGGAATGCAGTCGCAAAACATTCACAATTACCACCACCTTCAAGTTGGTGGTAACCCAAAGGGACTTCTTTGTAAATGGGGGCGCCAACAATTGCCTACTCTTAAAAATGAAAAAGTAGCTTTTCATTTTTATTTTTGAAATGTATCCCATTTTTCTTAGGGAAAACGGGCTGCATTACCAAAAGAAAATTGCTTTATTTAAAAATAAATCACCCACATGGCGGCCTGCTGGCCCCAGCAGGCCACCATCCCTGTGATTGTACCTATTCACAATGGGTCAGAAATTACAACATGTCTCAGCAGGTCCATTTGCTACATCGTAGTTTGCGATTTCCTAATAGCGAATTGCTAAAATTAGCTGTTAGGCAATCGCAAACACACGATTCCCCTTTATGCTTTACAGATAATTTAAAATCATTTCTTTTTCATTATTTATGTTTGAATGTAAAATATTGTTATCATGTGTGGACTCATTGAAGCAATGAATAACAAGCTTTCAAAATGTGTTGTATTTCGTAACAGTCTGTTTACATAGGTCTTTGAAATTCTTGCTTCAGGTTGCAAAGCTGAACATGTGTTCAGACTAAAGAAAGAATGTGTCCTTCTGGACATGCACAAAGAATTGTATATGAATTGGGCAAATGAGGAGTAGGACAAAACTCTCGCTTTCTCGTGATGGATTTTGGCAGGCCAACTCTGATGGCAAAATGTGTGTTTTATTCTGATACACGAGGAACTCGTAGAAAACAAAATATTATGCATACAATTTTTCATTTTCCCAAAGAAACTAAGAATACAAGGTTTACTGCACCAAGAAAAATACAGCACCCTGTGTTTTAGGTATTTACTGAGCGAGATATATACCTCACTGCTTTCTGTCCCTCTTTTAATAGTGCAGAATTTCTCTTCAGAGTGTGCATGATTCTGGGAATTGAGTTTTACTCAACATTTCCTAGAAGTGGGTGCAAGCCCTTTTACCCAACTTTGCACGAATGTCTGACAAAATATAGAAAGACAAAATATCGACCTACAAAAATATTGAAGCAAAAATATCGATGTCAGCAATATCAACATCCTATTTACAACATGGTAAGTAGAAAAATATCGAGAGAAAAAAATATCAATGTCAAATATATCGTTTAAAAAAATATCGTTTTTTTAATTACAAAAAATATGTAAAATAAATTAAATAATACTTAAAAATATAATAAACATAGTTAAACATATTTTATATCTAAAATGTATAAGTAATATACATAATGTAATAAAAAATAATTAAACATATACATATAATATGTAATATAGATACTTACTAATCAGTTTTAATAATTATTTTAAAACCTTATAAAGAATTAAAAATATTATAAATTACAAATTCATCTATACACATAAAATAATACCATGAATAAAAATCAAATAATTATGCAAAACAAATTAAAACAATTAAGCTAAATTTTAATATTTTTAAAATGAATTAAATACTACATTAACTAAAACAATACAAAAAATATTAAGTAATAAAGGGAATAAAATACTATTGCACCTCCAAAAAACACAACAATAAGAAAAATGTTGGATAGCGTAGGGGTAAAAATGTCTATTCCCACTCCAAAGAGTGCAACAGTAGGGAAAGTGTTGGATAGCATAGGGGTAAACATTACTATTCCCACTCCAGGGAGCGCAACAGTAGGAAAAGTGTGAGATAGCGTAGGCGTAAAAATTACTATTCCCACTCCAGAGAGTGCAACAGTAGGGAAAGTGTTGGATAGCGTAGGGGTGAGAATTACTATTCCCACTCCAGAGAGTGCAACAGTAGGGAAAGTGTTGGATAGCGTAGAAGTTAAAAATAACATACTTATGAATAAATTAATATTTTAAAATATTTTAAAAATTAATTATTGAATAAATAAAAACTATTTACAAATATTAATAAATAGTTATTAAAAACATAATTACCAATGAATAATTAAGTAACAATAAATCAATAATAAATACCAATTAATAATAATTAATACATTTTAACAATTAATAAACATTGAAAAATAAAATATTTCATATATCAAAAGCATATTAATTATTAGAAAGTAATTACCAATTAACTAATATTGAACAAATAAATATTTTTCTAAACCAAAAATAATAATTATCAAACATTAATTATCAATTAATAATTATTTAATAATATAATAATTAGAAAATATAAATACATAATTTTTAGTACTATTTAATTACCAATTGATGATTAAACAAAAATAAATAATTGTTCATAACAAAAAAATGATACTTTTAAATAATTACCAATTAATAATTAATATCCAATAAATTAATTATCAATACCTAACTATAAATGTAATAATTACTTAATTACATATCAAGTACTTTACACACTATTCCCCTATAAAAACACAACAAACTCCAATAATGAAATAATACACTTAACATAATTATCAATTAATCAATACATTAAAATTAATTACCAATTAATAAAAAATAATTACCAATTAACATTTAATTAACAATAATATAATTAACAATACCAATTAATAAAAATACATTTTACTTAATTACATTTAAATTACTTCCCACCCTATTCCCCTATAAACCCAGAACCCGCTATGGAACATAATTATCAATAAATCAATTAATTGAAATTAATTACCAATAAAAAAATAATTACCAATTGATAGTTAATTAACAATAATATAATTAGCAATATCAATTAATACAAATAAGTTATTACTTAATTACATTTAAATTACTTCCCACCCTATTCCCATATAAACCCACATCCCGCTACAGTACTAAAATCCAAAATTACCTTAAAATAACATTAAAAAAATTAACACATGCATATTAAATACATAATAATATACATACAAATCATATAAAAATTGATATTAGTAACATCGATATTACTAACATCGATATTAGTAAGATCGATATTACTTACATGGATATTAAAAAAACGTTATTACTTACCTTCTATGTTCTGTCCCTTCGATATTTTAACTTCGATATAATTGTAGGTCGACATTTAAATTTCGATATTTTGTCTGCCCACCACTTTGCACATCACTAAAAAAAGTAATGGGCTTCTACGTTCATGGTGAAAGCTGCACATATGCCTTAATATACGCACTGCTCTCAATGGGCCTGTTTCACGAATGAAAACTTACAAGGTTGCATACATCTACGCATTTCTCAGTATTCACAAAAGTGCATTGTAAAAGTACATGTTGAGTGTGGTGACACTGCAGTTGGGACTGAGAACTCTGCCCCATAAAATATAGGCCTGTTCTATCTTTTGATGCACAGAGTTCACTGCTCCAACTGCAGAGTCTCCGCATTTATAAACTTACACTGAAATGTAGTTTTGTGAATACAAAAAATGTGTAAAGTTACACAAGTATGTAAGTTTACCTTCGTGGATCATGCCCAATATATGTCTCTTTCAGAACTGTCCAAACTCCGCGGTATTGCTACAGTAACTCTTGCCCCACTCTATATTCAGCCTGCTACTGAAGAAAGGCTCAATTTAGGCCAGGGTTCTCCAATGTTGATCCTGGATGGCCGAATCCAAGACAGATTTTTAACATATCCACATTTAGATAAATGTCATTATCTTAAAAATCTGGCATGGATTCGGCCCGACAGGACTTGCTTTGGAGAACCCTGTTTTTTTTTTAAATACTCAATTGCTTGCATTTCACATACTGAAGTGACTCAAAGTGAATCCCCTATTTCTTTTAGTGTGCAAAGAGTCTGTCACTCAGGGAGGTGCATTTTGAAAAATCAATTTACAACACAATACAGTTCTGTGAACAAAGCAAGCACCAATCAACTTTAGGTGATTAAAAAGCAAAGGTACCCAAGAAGGTGACATTCTTTAGAAAAGTGAGGTAAATCCAGCATCAGTGTACTTGTAAGCCCCTAGTAAAGTGGGACTACCTGTACCCAGGTTCTGTAAATTAAATGGTACTAGTGGGCATGCAGCACTCATTGTTCCACCCACTTACATAGCGCTTTACATGACCAAGACCTGCCCTTGCAGCCTGTATGTGCAGTTTAAACTACCATTTCGACCTGGCAAATAAGCTTCTTGCCAGGCCCAAATCTCCCTTTTTCACACATATAAGTCACCCCTAGGTATGCCCTTAGCCTAGAGAGCAGGGTTCTTTGCATTTAAAAGTTGGACATGTTCTTTTAAGTTATACATACCCTGGTAGTGAAAACCTCCGAAATTCGCTGTTCAGGACTGTGAGGCCTACCTGTTCCATAGGATAACATTTGGTTCCCTTATTATATATAATAAGTTGTAGCTTTAAATGGGGAGCAGATAGGAAAGTCAAGTTTTGTATTTATGGAATTGTAATTTAAAACACTCTTTAATGGTTACGACAAATTTAAAGTCTGACTGTTGTTGCATCAACCTGCTAGAGGCTAAAGCGCAGGCTAATATGCGGCTTGCATGTGTTTCACCTTGACGGAGATTGCGATAGCTGTTTGATCAGTGTTTCACACCCCCTCAGCCAGAACCAAAATGTCCTATAGGGAGCACTATCTCACTGGTTTAAAAGAATCAGAGGATTAACTATCCTGAGAGATGAGGGAGTTTAAGGAATAATCTCCTCTGCTTTAACCTTGGTAAAATAAATACCAGTTTTTCCAGTCCAAAAAAGTCTACTAATCAATCTGAAAAATACACAGTTGGCTACAAGACCTCAAGCACAGACCCAAACCTTAAATAATATGTAATTCTTTCCTTTTGAGACATGGACACTTGCCATGGACATTACAAGAACTACTGACATTTAAAGCATGGTAAAATGCTTCTCATAATTATTGGACCTCATCTGGAAGGATTATTGATCTTTTTTTAAAGGCAAACCAAATTACTTAAGATTTATAAAAACCTTAAAACCCTACCATTTTCGAAAATCCCATCAGCATCCTAATATCTGTTCAAGACCTCAGCCACACCTGCACCCCCTCCATCCACCAGTGCAAACCCGTTCTCTTGACTGGTATTAACCTGGAGCTGATAGCCATGTTAATTGCCAAGGAACACTCATCACCCTGTACGAGTTGATCTGATGCTGTGGCTTATTAACACTGAACATTCTGAAGTGGCCTTAAAGCAACATGATCCACCTCTATACAAAACCCTGTAAATAAATAAATGGACTCATGAGGAAAAAAGATACGTGGATGTCCAGCATCTGCCACACTCTAAATAAAGTTAATTGGGACATGTTTACAAGGGCATTGCGCAACCGAAATGTCACTTTTTCTGATGGTCTGATGGGGCAGTGCCCTGCTCCATATTTACAAAGTGGCGTTAAGCCACTTTGTGTGGGCTCAATGCTGCTTTGTAAATATCATTTCCTTTCACGCAGGTTTCTGCGTGAAAGGGGCACGCAATGGGTGTTGCTGTGGGAGTTCCACCGCAACACCCATTGCTTTTTGATGCTTCCCAGATTTACAAGGATCTGTAAATCTGAGTCTGTATCAAAAACTAATGCCAGTGAATGGCAGGTGTTAGCTTTGGGCAACAAGGAGAAATACTTTTATTTCTCCTTGTTTTTGTTCCTTTTTAGTGCCACACTCTAAATAAGCCTCATTGTGGCATATTTAAAAGGGCATTGTGCCACCGGAACGTCACTTTTTTCGCCGTTTGTGGGGCAATGCCCTGCTCCAAATTTGCAAAGTGGTGTTAAGCCACTTTTTTGCATGGGTTAATGCCACTTTGTGAATTTCATCCCCTTTCACGCAGGTATCTGTGTGAAAGGGACAAGCAATGGGTGTTGCTGTGGGAGTTCCACCGCTGCCCAGAGTTACAAGGATCTGTAAATTTGAGGCTGCATCAAAAACGAATTCCATTGAATAGCAACCATTAGCTTGGTGCAACAATGAGAAATACTTGTATTTACCTTGTTTTTTTGTTTGTTTTTTAGTGCTAGCGCAAGGGAAAGCACAGAGGAGTACTGTATTCTTGTAAATACAGTGTATCCCTGCATTTTTTAAATGATGCAGTACGCCACTGCTAAATTGCGTGCTGACCCACACTCCTGTTTCCTTGTAAATATCCCCCATTGTTTTTTTTTACTATCCAATTACTCAGTGTTAACTCATTTCATTTATTCTGTTTGCCACCAGCTTCTTTTTATACTTCAGCTAAACTTGGTGTACTGATTTATACAGTCCAAAGCCGTTCTTCATGCAGGTGAGATACTCGAATTCATCAATAAGCACCGTCGTTGGACACTCCACAATAATAGTTAACTAACAATGTGCGGTGGATGAAGTTATTCAAAAGCATTGTACAAAAAGAGCCATGAGAAAGCAACGTGAAATAAGGAGCATGAGCTGAATACCAAATATGGGAAGACACGTTTCGATGGCTGAAAGTTGTGATGTGAAGATGGAGACATTTTGAATGCTGCAGGCGATAATTACACTTTAACATTTGGGATTTATTCTGAGGACTGCTTTACTTGTGATGGAGAGGCAGGAGATATTAAAGATGAAAGCGAAAGCTGTAGCTTTCTACTTCACTGAGCAGTCGGACAATGATGAACGAGCGATTCGAGCTGTTTCTCTTCGAAGGCCAGTGCAGAACTCTATCACAATCTATAGTGCAGATACCGAGCACCACTCCATGCAAACCCTGCTGGAAGTAATACTTGCTGGATCACTTAGAACAGAAGGCGATGATGTTGAGATATGTTACAGAGAGGGAGAGAAGGTAGGATAGATGTCATTATCCACAATGTAGACGGCACAAGATACCTGCCTCTGTTTTAGTAGACACATCCTGGTATAGGGGCTTATTTATGAGCCCCTGTGTCACTTTTCCGCCGCTGGTGCGTCACTTTTTGTGACACACCAGCAGCATAAAAAATGCCCCATGTTGCGTCATATTTACAAAGTGACGTATCTCGGTAGATGCGTCACTTTGTAAACCCCTGCGCCACAATATACCTGTGCCAGGTATAATGTATTCAGGGTGCGCGTTCAGACGCAAGTAAGTCTCGTACATGTTTCGCCATGAAATCTATGAGATTTCACTGCGCCACTTCCAGGACACAAATGCATCAATATCTTACTCCTGCCTCACAAGAGGCGTAAGGCTGACGCAGACACATTTGAAATGGGACTTGCCCATGTGAAATGACCCATTGCTGGAGTTGTGTCACTTTCGTGACACACTCCAGCAATGCGTCATTTTTGCGCCTACAGATACATCAGAAATACTGACATATCTGCAACTCCATGAGACGTAATGCGTCATACTGTAAATATGACGCATCGAGCATGATGCCAGGAGGGCGCAATGAAAGGTGACACATCGCTGTTTTCAAGCAGTGATGTGTCACTTTTCGTAAATGAGGCCCACAATGTTTTGGTCTCTGGAGCTCAGAAGACCACCCTGGTTAACTTCTATGTAATCTGTAACTACAGTCAAGAAAAAAAAAGTGAAAGGCTCTCACATCATTGGAGCAAAGACAGAGCTAGGGACAAAAAAATGTTGGGGCCAAGATTTACATAAACAAATTCTGCGAGTAGAAGTGACTTTTCGGAGCAGTAAGCCCAGAAACATCAAAGAGCAAAGACTACAATGAGTCTAAGGGAACACTTCACAAGCATTTGTTTAAGAGCATGGGTTCTGAGTCGCATTGTTTTCCTGATAGGGCAGTGCATGAATCGGATTTCATGTACAAGAATCAGATTGCATTTATGGAAGAAAAAATACACATTTGGCAATTTTCCCTGCTCACACTTTCCTAGGAAAACTTTGAACAAATGTGAATGGTGGAAACTACTTGGAATGATATGTGGGTAGTTTTTGCACAAGTTCTATTCCACATGTTACGCTTCATTCCAAAGAGCAAAATTTAGAATGATGCAGTAATACTGCAATTGTAATATCCTGCAGTATTGGTGTTTTTTTTTTATATTACTGCACCAAAAACAGCAGCTTCTGATGGGACCTTAAATGAGGCCCTAATTGTCTGAACCACTTGATGTTTACTATTTTGTATGGTAAATAGGGTACGGCAAACTTTGTGGGTGATAATCAATTTAGACTAAGGGCCTTTTTTGGGGGTTGACAGTGGCAGGAGATCTACCAAAAAGTGGTGGATGTCAATTCCACCTTAATAAATTGCATACGGCCAGTATTCACTCTTAATTGGGATGATAGGAAAACAACACATTTTTATCAAAAGTCCCTTATATTCTAAACTCTAAATGAAGCTCAAAATTCACCTTTTTCTCCTAATCGAATTTTTCACTTTGTCATTTGGGACTGGCACCTAATTTGCTTCCGGAAATCTGGAAAACAAATAAAGATGTACCCCATTACCCCTTTCATTGAGAGAACAAATAATATAACTGTTGCACTCAAAATCTCATTTGTTGCTAAGAAATAATACAATAGTCAAGCTTGACGATGAACAACATATAAAGGGGCTTTTTTACAAGCCCCTTGCACCACTTTTTCTTCATTTTTAACATGGGAAAAGTGACACAAAAGTCCTGAGGTCCTGAAGTGTCATTACTCAGTAACGATCATTGATAAGTAGCCCGTAAATTACAATTGTGTTCCTTAACAAAGTCCTTATTTTTAATGACACTTCAAGTAGCAATAGTCCAGTTGATCACAATATACAGCAAAGGATAAAATGCTGCAACACCAATGTTGATTTAAGCGCTCACACAGAATTCACCACAAATTAGGTTGTTGCAAGAACTGCAATTCCAAAACGAGCAGCATCGATCAACACACCTGGAGCTCGTAGTGTGGAATGAAAGTGCGGGGACATACCCATGTCACTGCCATTCATATATTTAGCCCTCTGGGGCTGGAGGGGAGCTGAAACAATCAGCCCAGGGGAAAACTGCAGGAGCAGAGGCAAAGGATGGAGTTAGAGGAAATGTTATCCCAGCAGGCAAGCCTTCTTCATATCAGTAACAGCCAGGGAATTCTCTCCTCTACAGTTTTGGACAGATTGCCTCCAATAAAATCCCATTTTTCCAATTGCGTGATATATTTCCTATCCCTGAGAATATGTTATTTCGAAAAAAAATATCACACAGTTCTATACATATAAAAACAAGATAATGCACAACTAGCTCAACTGTATAGAGCTCTACGTTGCCCTTCAATTCTTCCCAGGCGCTTCTAGTTCAGTCCAATAACCTTTAAAGGATATTTCCTCTCCTGGGCCACAAATTCACCCAGGTGTTCTGTAGGGTCTGGACCCAATGATACTTGTGACTTGTCTGATAATCAAAACTACAAAGACTTTTCACATCAAAATTTCCCACTCTGAGGTAAACGCGATGTTCATTTTTCCTACCCTGTCTGTTCTGTGGGCACTCCGTGAAAGAACATGGCAGGTGCCCAGATTACCACAAAGTAGGTGTGGCAGAAAGTTGTATGCGTTTTGGGATGCATACATTCATCGTCCATTGCATTATCAACAACTTTTTCATGAAAGGCAAATCAAAATATTTTTGAATTGCAATCTAATATGCTGTATAAGCGTAGAATTGCTTTGGAATTAGGTGTATATTGAAATTCAGATTTTTTCTTTTTTGTATTGTTTTATGTCTGAAGACATTCGAATAGTCTAATTAATATTGAATCTTTGTATTTTAAATGTGTTGAAAACGTAAAATATTATTCATTCTAATATTGTACATAGGTATAGAAATACTTAGAGTAAGACCTCCAACCCTCGGTCTAGGTCCACTCTCTTCCTGCAGCTCTGCTATGCCGTCTCTTGTCTCCAGACCCCTAACTCCTCCTTGGGAGGTTTGAGGCTGCCGTCCGCTCCTGTGCCTGCTGCTCACTCCGTCTGGGACCAGACTGCCTGCAACCACCGTAACCTTTCTCAGCCGTTTTTTTTCTTAATTTTTCCCTGTTGTGCCACTGTTATTGTGCCCATCTGTGTCTTGCTCTAATTCCACTACTGTTTTTATTTCTCATGCCTACCAGTTCCTTTCGCCTTTTGCCGGTGCAGCCCCTGCAGTCCCTCCCCCCTGGAATTCCCCCCAGAACTCCCCCCTCAGAATTCCCCCCCGGAATTCCCAGCTCCTGCCTCCCAGCCTCTCCTCCCTCCCACCTCTCGCACTTAATGGGCATGCTGTTGGTGCGCCAAAGGATCGTCAAAGGCAAGCCCGGCTGCGCCCCTTCCTCCTGACTGCGGCCAGCGCCTGGAACCCTGGACTTCCCAATACCCATCAATAAGACACCACCACCCTCCTTGCACGCAACCCTGGAAGACTTAGAGAATTCCAACAGGCCTCACCGAACACGACCCACGGCCAGTTCTCCTGCATCCACTGCCACCAGACACTCACCACCACCCCGGCTTCCAACACCGCCGACGCCATTACCAGCGATACCCTAAAATGCATCCTCCTCAACATAGGCTCCGCACACAAACACACCATGGAAATCTTGAACCTACTCAACTCTCCCTCTCCCGACGTTGCCTTCTTCACAGAGACCTGGACCACCGCATTCTCAGCCCCCGACATCAGCACCGCCATCCTAGATAGATACAAGATCCAGAGAAAAGACCGCCCCAACCACCCAGGATGGGGCCTCACCACTGCCTACAAGAGCACCCTATGCCTCACAACCTCCAGCGAATCCTTCCCCTCCGCCAAACACCTGCACTTCCAGATCCAAAGTCACATGCTGAGGAACCCTAATCTACAGACCCCCCAGCCCCGAACACCCTTCACCACTATCATCACCGACTTCATCGCACCCCACACCATCGCCTCAATAAACAACATACTCATTGGAGACCTAAACTTCTACCTTGACAACCCCAGCCATCCCAACTCCACTATCCTTCGTGACACCTCACCAGCATGGGACTTAAACAACTTGTCAACACACTGACCCACACAGCAGGACACACCCTCGACCCCATCTTTGTGGTAGGAAACAGCAAAAAATTCAGCCAAACAACACAGCGGCCATGGACCAACCACCACTGTATAACATAACATGACATGAGTATTTGTAAAGCGCACGTTCACCACTACGGGCATCTTGGCGCTGAAATAACAGATGTTTGTTGTTACCCAACTCAATGGTACTCATTTTATCGACCCCAAATGGATGAAAGGCTGAGTGGACCCGCCGGGATTTGAACCTGTGACCATGAGGTCGAACACAGGCCCCTGCAGTAGACGCATTAGTCCACTGAGCCACCAGACCCGGCCTACACTTCACCATCAACAAACCCAAGGCACCCAAACCAGCCGTAGCCCACCAAGAAGGAACTGGAGCAAGGTTACTGATGAGCAACTTAACTCCACCCTCACCCGAGGCAACCACACTTGAACACCCGACGCAAACGACGCAACCAGAGAACTCCACACTGGATCTCTGACTGCACAGGCGAGCTCGACCGCTACGCGACCCTGACAGACAACGCCCCAGGAAAGTAGCCTGGTTCACCACCGCTCTCCAAGAAGCCAGATGCACCTGCAGATGCCCAGAGAAGAACTGGAGAAATACCAAGACAACCGAAAACCACACCACCTATAAGGATACCATGACGGACTACCACAACCAAATCAGAGCTACCAAGATGAATTTAATCCACAACAAAATCCTGGCCAACTGCACCAACTCCAAGGAATTTTTCAGTGTCATTCAAGAATTCGCTAACCCACGCAACAAAGCCACAGACATCACCTCATCCCAAGACCTCTGTGACAAGCTTGGAACCTATTTCCACCTCAAGATCAAAAACCTTAACAACAGCTTCATCGACCATCCACCAGGCACCACAGACGGCCCGCCCCCCCCCAAGAAACACCATCCAGCCCACCATCTCCAACTGGACACCAATCACGGCCGAAGACACCGCCTCGACCATGAAAAGCATCCACTCAGGGGCCCCCACTGACCCCTGCCCCCTCACATCTACTACAGATCCCCGGCTGCCATCGCATCGGAACTACAATGCACCATCAATACCACCTTCAAAACAGACACCTTCCCAGATAACTGGAAGCGCTCAGAAGTCAGAACTCTGCTAAATAAGACCACAGCTGACCCCACTGACCTCAAGAACTATCGGCCCATATGGCTCCTCCCCATCGCAGGCAAAGTTGCAGAGAAAACAGTCAACAGGAAACTGACACAGTTAATTGAAGAGAACTCCGTCCTCGACTCGTCTCTATCCGGATTCTGAAGCAACTACAGCACAGAGACCTCCCTATTCGCCGCCACAGATGGCATCCACACCCATTGTGTTAAAAGGCCATTCCACAGCCCTCATCCTTCTCGACCTATCAGCGTCATTCGACACTGTCTCCCACCGCACACTAGTCAGCAGACTACACGACACAGGCATAAAAAGAACAGCCCTGGACTGGATCCGATCATTCCTCACTGGAAGAAGCCAAAGGATCAGACTCCCACCCTTCCTCTCTACCCCATGAAAATCACCTGCGGAGTCCCACAGGGTTCATACCTGAGCCCCACCTTCTTTAACATCTACATGGCGCCCCTCACGGCCATCGTCCAACAACACGGCCTAAACATCGTGTCCTACGCCGACGACACCCAACTCATCCTCTCCCTCACCAAAGACCCCACCACTGCCAAACTCAACTTCCAGAAAGGCATGCAAGACGTCTCAGTCTCGATGACCAGCAGCTGCCTGAAGCTAAACGCCGAGGAAACAGAAGTACTCATCCTAGGTACCACGCCTACTGGATGGGACAGCACTTGGTGGCCGACTGCCCTCAGAAGCCCACCTACCCCCTCAGACCACACCAGGAACCTCGGCATCATACTCAACTCATCACTCACCATGAACCGACAGGTCAACGGCGTCACCTCCAGCTGCTTCAACACACTCTGCATCCTCCACAAGACCTTCAAGTGGATCCCCCTTGAGTCAAGGAAGACAGTCACCCACGCACTCATCACCAGCATACTGAACTATGGAAACGGACTATACGCTGGCATCAACAAGTCCCTACTCTGCAAACTCCAGACAATACAGAAGACCGCCGTCAGGCTCGTCCTCGACATCCCTCGACACGAACACATCAGTCAACACCTACAAAGTCTCCACTGGCTCCCCATGGAGAAAAGAGTCACTTTCAAATCCTCTCTCACGCCTACAATTGCCTACACAACAACGGACCCAAATACCTCAACGACAGAATCAGCTTCCACGTACCCAAAAGAACCCTCCGAACTTCCAACCTTGCACTGGCCGAAACCCCGCGGATCCACAGAGCCAGAACAGGCGGAAGATCCTTCTGTCACATTGCAGCCAAGACCTAGAAACTACCGGCAGACATCAGACGCGCCCCCTCCCTGAACACCTTCAGGAAGACCCTCAAGACACGGCTCTTCATCTAAACAGATCTGCGGACCGCCCATCAGCACCTTGTGACCCTCATGGGTGAGTGCGCGCTTAAAATTCCCTGATTGATAGTTGTTTACTGAAAGATGCATAAAATGAAGGCATTAATGTTTTGTTAATGAATAGTCTTACGAAGCGTTCATTTTATAAAGGTTGGTGGTAAAGTGTAAGAAACGTTTTCAGTTTTTAATACTTAATGACGACCATGTGGTTCCACATTCATTACTTAACCTTCTGTTACATGAAATCGCATATCTGTGACATGTAGTGGCAAACATTGGAAGGATACCCTCTTAAGAAATGTATTGTACACATTTGTTGGGCTGTACCTCAGCTCTCAAATTCGTAATGCTTGTGTTATGTGTTTTACACATTTTGATATTCTCTGTGTTGAGAAGAAGATGAGGTGTACTTTCAAAATATTGGGCTACATGTACAAAACTTTCAAATAGCAGACAAAAACAGAAGGAGCTCCCTTTTGAGGTTTTGGTGAAAAAAGGACTGGACAACTAAATGAAGTGGAGGCAGAACTGAAGCTCCCAGAGAATGTCATTGCATGGACAACCTACATTTGCCATTTTGCAATGTTCCAGAATACTGTGCAGTAGGGAAGGGTTGATGATGTGGCACCCTAGACTACCAGGGTGCCAGGCTTCTAGAACTTTCAGACTCTTTTAAAAAACTCTGCACAAGGGATAACTGATGAGAAGCCACTAGACGTGAGAAAAACAATGACTAAAAATGCGTAGCTGGAAAGATAAAGGACCATATGCTTCTGCAAGGTTAGACTAAAGGACTTGAACTCTAACTGGCCCCCAAGACTTAGATGGGTCTCTTCACTGTCAGTGGAGCAGGCCCCCGTATGGCCTCTGAGGAACAGTTGTTGGAATGGCCTGTTGGGGGACCATAGTGGATTCTCTGACACTTCTGTGGAATGGGCCTTGACACCTCTAACACACAGGCGCCTATCAAGTAGCCAGGAGGCTGTGGGCTCTGTGGGGTGGGATAAGGGGGGTGTTCTGTTTGCTGGCTGTGGTGGAGCTGTGGAAGACACCCCTAAAACAGGACAGAACAGCAAGCCCAGAGGCAGAGGATTGGTATGGTGGGGAGCAGTAAAACCAGTCTTCCTAACAACAAAGCAGATAAGAGGCCAGAAGGACTGATTAAAATGTTTAAAGTGATAAGGGCTCACTACCTTTAGCTTCATGAACTCAAGAACATGCAAATCAATCCTAAAGGGCTGGAGAAACCTCCATTGTCAGTTTGGTCCATGGGGGGAGGTGAACAGAGAATGAGGTGCATGGTGTTTTCCTGTGAAATTCCCAAGGGAGGCCACGCCACTAGGGGAAGAACAACTTTATAGTTATATTTTTCCAGTGGAGAAGGCAGGCCTTGGGCCCTCTCCCTGAGTTCTAGCACAAACCCATCCTTAGAGCCTGATGCAATCTAAGGCATCCCAGGGCACCCAATGCCCCTAAGACAGAAGAGGTGTGGGTGTGTTGCCCACCCCATACCCGTGTCTGGGGCACTGGCCTACACTTACAGATGGGAGAAAATCTGCTTGCGCCTGCAAGTGATAACCGAAGGAGAGAAGCATGCTCGCACTTGTGGAGTGAGCAGAGAGGATGTTGCCATCTCCCCAGCAATTGTGTGGAGAACCAGGAGGGCATTGGGGCTCCCCTTGTGTCACCCAATGACGAGTCTGCCTGAAGGTGTCCCAGGTGAGACCAGGGTGCCCTTAAACACAAACAAGTAATGGAGACGTTAGGCCACATTAATTAAAATAAAAAAGGGGATAGCACCCACAGCAAAAACCACTCATTACATATATGCCAAATGACATATATACCCCATGTGAACTTTCTGATTTACACATTGGCTGCTGTGAGGTGCCACGAAGTCCAGGGTCACCACCAACAGTAGAAGGATGTCCTTGTCTGTAGGAAGTACAGCAGCCCCCATGTAGAAGCCCACAAAACGAACCCCTAAGTCTCCCAGGGGGTTACTCAGTGTGGATTTGCTTACTTTTAAGCTCTTCTGGAGCTGGAGGGAGCGTTCTGTTCAGAGCATGGGGACTCCTGTTGGCTGGTCCTCAAGGTGCAGTAGCAGTAAAGTAAAAAAGAAAGATTCTAAGACATGTGTGATTGAATTCAATGCTTCATAGACAATGCTAATCGCAGATGATGCAAAGTTTTATAGTATGTTAAATGTTAATCAGATTCCTCTTGACTTCAATTGTAGGCTAAAACATGATTTGTGTATTCATACCAGTGCCTAATTTGAGCAGGGGCTTTCCAGTGCTAAGCACTGGCACTTAATTAGTATCCGGTGCTCTACACCGGCACCTAATTGTCAACAACATGCCTAGAACAGTCTACCACATGGTGGCGCTGCTCATCTAATTTAGAGATGAGCAGAATAACGGTTGTTTAGGGATACAATATACTTTAAAATTGCAAATACCTGCCTCTCCAGACAATCCTTTACCTTTGGGGACCTGGAATAATCTGAACCGTCGCATTTACATGTGAGAGAGATGATTAGTGGTTGTTTTGGCAGTGATGACAAGGGAGATGGGTAGTGCAAGGTGCAGTGGCCTCCTGGTCAGAGCCCTGGCACTTAATATTTTAGAAATTAAGCACTGATTCATAATTTCCTCATCAATTTTAATTTGTTTGCAAAGGTGAATTATAATGGACCTGCTTTTACTAATGTGGTGAGATCCTGAAAAAGCCAATCACCTTCTTTATTGATTATGACACACCTTATGCTGTGCTCCTCCATCTTGTATTGGTGGAGATTTTGTGGTTATAAGGTTAAGGACCCACCAGAGGTATAACGTGATGTGAGGGTATCACCAAAGGTATTTCCATCTTCCTGCTTTTATATATTTGTAACTAATGAGTAGTATTTATTAGTGACTGACTTACATCCTTTGCAACTAATAACCTAGTTTCTTACAGTGGCCATTCGGATATGTAAAGCTGATGGTGGTATTGTTATAGGATGCTTACGCCCACAGGGTATGTTCACTAGGTATCTTTAGCCCTATCTATCTTAGTACGGTGCTAAAGGGTGGAGATAACCACCTACCTCCCCAAATCATGCAGCTAGATGTAGATTTGTGAGACAGACTGACAGCCTACATGTGTTTCGTCGCTTCAGATATATATACACATGCAACATCTTCAAGGCTTCACTGTCTTCAATTAGACTTATTATCATGTGGTGATACTTCCAACCCACATGGACCACCAGCCGGATCCAATTACACAACGCTCCCTCTTCAGTAGGAGAGTACAATCACTTCAATCTCTTAAGCTCCGTCCAGAACCCTCACGCTGTATCTTCGATGTGTTGGCTGTCGATGCTGTGCAGCCAAAGATTCAACGCAATGCCTGCTGTGCAGACATAAGGACTACTTGATGTAATATACATTGTATGGATTTTAAACAATATATGCCAAAACAATATTTGGTTTTTATTTTGTGTTTATGTTTTTGAGCAACAACAAGAATAGGATCTATTGTGTATTAGACTAGGGAATGCTCAAATGTATATGTATGATATGAAATATCCTGTTATGAATTTTATTTGAATGTTTTTAACATATGAAAATAAAATGTTGAGAGAATGAAAACTATTCTAGTGTGGTGTAATAATAAGTACCTATACAATTTGTCTGTCTAGCTAGCAGTATAATATACATTAAGAGGACCAGCAGGTCACAAAGCGTTAAACAACACAGAAAGGAATTTTGTTTTTTGTTATCAGCTTAAAGATCACTGCAGCCCATGTCCTAAGCACAGTTTCTCCGACGTCCAAAGCACCTGCTCCAATGCTGGCCCCTGCTGCACAGCTGAAAAAATTGATAATGCATCATCTGCCACGTCGCTGGAAAATCAACACAATGCCTGTTTCGCTGCCGCTGCTTTGACCCAGCACGTCCGATTTTCAACTTATGGCACCTGTGAACCAACTCTTCATCAATGTTGCTCATCAGTAAGGAACTGAGGTCATGTGGGGGGGCGTGGCCACGGAGGCGACCACGATGCCTGAAGCTCCGCCGTCCGAACGGCCGATCTTCTCCATCCCTCCGGATTTTCCCTGACCTGAAACCGGCCAGCACTTCCATCCTGCAGTGGAGGCAGTTTGCCTCCATCCGACGTTGTTTCGAGGTCCGGAAGTGCCCCGTGGGGGCTGCTAAGCGGAGGAGACGGTGCACCCCATAAGCGCCCTCTCTGACTGCGCCCGGCCCACCGGTGAGTTTTGCTTCGGGGGCGTGCTGCCTCTTGCCCTCGGCTCGCCTGCGGTGGTGGGGGCTGGGCTTCGCTTCCACCGGTCCCGCGGGGGGGCCGTCTGGTGGTTTGGGGTCTCCGGGTGCGTGAAGGCCTTCGGGCCCGAGGCGTAGGCCGGAGCCGGGGCCTCGAGTGGTGGCTGTCCCCGGCTTGGGCTGGGGGGTGGCGGGATCTGGTTTCCGGGCCGTGGGGGGGGCTCAGGGGTGGGGGGGGGCATCTCGGTGGCTGAGACTACGGAGGGGCTGGGCGGCCCGCCTTCCTCCGGGGATTTCTACCTGTGCCTGCCTGCTGGACGAGTTGCCACACGGCCCATATTGAGCGCTTTTCAATAACTACGCAGCTGCCTGGGCCCGCAATTTCCAGACAGAAAGGCCTGTCATCGGCCCACCGCGTTTTGGACTCTGGGACTACTTTTGATTCGAACGCGGACCACGAGGCGTCAGTGGGCGCTGCCAGTGTATGTGCCCCCCCTGTCCCTGCCTAAGGATTGCCACGGAGTGCCTGACTGCAACAGGGTCCTGCTGCTTCCCAAGAGTGCGTACCAGTCGCTGTGCCTCCCTCTTGCCCCCTGGGTGTCGCTGCCCTCCCTGCACAACCCCTGGTCCACTGGGCGTGGACCCTGCTGGCCAACATGGGCAAGAGGGACCCCAATCAAATGAAGCTCAGCTTCAACAAATCCTCCCTGCTTACCACTGACTCCCCGTCGGGGACATCGTCATACGCGATGCCCCCCCCTCCTCAGGATGCCACCGCCACACTGGTCACCACCATGATGTCCGAAATGAGGGCTGGTTTCAAGTCATTGGACACCAGATGTGACGCCTTGGAACAGAAGTTGGCAGATATGGGCTCTAAGGTGCAAGCACATGATCGCCGGCTTGATGTAGTCAAAGCCAGGGTGTCGGGCCTTGAGGACATGAGTGCGAAAGATCGGAAAAGGTTAGAACGTGTCGAAAAAATCCTGAAAGAAGTGGCCATTAAAAACGAGGATTTGGAAGCGCATGGTCGCCGAAATAACATCCGTATTTTGGGTGTGGCGGAAACTACCCAAACGGGCAAAATGGACGTTTTTGTTGAAAAATTGTTGGTTGAGCTGTTTGGCAGGGATCAGTTCACTCCCGGATTTGTTGTGGAGAGGGCACACAGATCTCTGGGTCCCCGGCCACAACCGGGTCTCCCACCACGCCCCATCATAGCCAGGATTATGAACTTCAGGGACCGTGATGCGGCGCTTCGAGCAGCTCGTGAAAAGGGAGAGATACGTTGGCAAGGCGACTCCTTGTCTCTCTACCCAGACTTCACTCTCATGGTTCAGGAGACTCGCCGCAAATACACAGGGGTGAAAGCCACACTACGTAATTTAGGCCTTAAGTATGGGATGCTCTACCCCGCACGCCTCATAGTGGACATGGCTGGTAGGCCACGCATTTTCGATACCCCTTCGGAGGTCAAAGAATTTTGCCGCATTATAAATCAAGTGACCCACAGACATCTGACACCTCCAGAGCGCCTTCTCCAGCTCAGAAAGACTCGCAGCGCAGTGTAGACCTGTTTTCTGGCTCCGTTCATGGCTGACACTTTGCCTTTTGCCTTTTGCTACTTCCGTCCTGCCACGGCCTTTCCTAATCCATTTGCATAACTGTGGTCTGGTATGTTGCGCACCTACTTGGATTGGTCTGCCCGGCCGTCGTGGCATTGCCACCCCTAATGGCGGTTGCCTTGTGTCATTTGGGGTTTTTTATTCCACTTTTTGCGGTACACCCAATCCATCTTGTTCGTTTTCAATGCATGGCATTTTGCTATACCGCTTTGTTGGGATAGGTTTTCCTCTTCAGGATCTGTGAGAGGTTGGGTGGGGGGCGGGAATGGGTTTTTTTTTTTGTTTTTTTTTAAATTGAGTTGCATCATTGTCCATATTGCCCATTGTGCGTTGAGCTGCTTCTATCGTATGTCCTCCTCCATGTTATTGTACTCATGGCCAAGTTAGGCTTTCAGAGCGGCCCCTCTAGTCTTTCACTGATGTCGTGAAATGTCAGGGGATTGAATAACGCTTGGAAATGTAGACAGGTTTTCAACTATATTGCCCGACAAGATAGACGTGGTTTTCCTGCAGGAAACTCACTTGTCTCCCGATGCTACCTCCCAGCTACCTCCCAGGTTGCCAAAAGTTGGGGTTCCCATCGCTTCTTTTCCCACTCCAGCAGATACTCCAGGGGGGTTGCTATCTGCATACATAATCGTGTACCATTTAAGTTATCGCACGTGGTAACTGATAGCGAGGGTAGATATGTCATTGTTTCAGGTACGTTATTAGACCACAGACTTACGCTAGTAGGGGTTTATGGCCCTAATATAGACACACCCGCTTTTTTCACTGAGCTGCAGGTACATCTGCTTAACTTAGACCCAGGGCACTTAATACTTGGTGGCGATTTTAATTTGCTATTCAACCCGGCCAGGGACAGTACGTCTTCGGCTCCCGACTCGAAGCCACGCTCACGACCAATCCTGCTTGATTTCTGCTCCCATTTTTCCCTCATTGACATTGAGCTTACAACTGATGCTACGGTTCCGTGAGGAAGCGGACAGGGAACTCTGTTTTCTGACCAGGGCGCACACGGCTAGACAATATGGAGAGGGCGACCGCCCGGGCAAAATGCTGGGTCAGCTACTGCGCCCCCGCGTAAATCTGCTTACATCACTGACCTCGTAGGCCCTGAAGGAGACACTCTACACACTACACCAGCAATTTGTGATGCATTTTTACACTATTACACATCTCTGTACACTTCCACGCTGGCCGATGACACCATGGACCGTGGCGACTATCTTAATGAAATAGCAATGGTGTATTTAGAGAAATGGATGATAGATTTTTTGGCCGACCCCATCACATCTGATATTATCATTGAAGCTATCGACTCCATGAAAGGCTCCTTGGCCCCTGGCTGGATGGCTTCTCTGTGGATTTTTACAAGGCCTATAAAGAACTGCTGCCCCCCCCCGCTTGGTGGAGGTGTACGCCGAGGCCCTTGAGACGGGCTGTTTGCCCCCCACGCTTAGGGAAGCGGTCATAGTGCTTTTGCCAAAACCGGGTAAAGATCCCACACTCTGTGGCTCTTATCGCCCTCTCTCTTTGTTAAACCTGGATTACAAGATCCTAGCGAAGGCCATTACCATCCGCCTGTCTTTGCTGATGGAGTCCATTATCTCCCCGGCACAGTCTGGCTTCGTACCGCACCGCTCCACATCGCTCAATCTCTGCACCCTTTTCTTCGTCCTGCACCGGGTGGACCCTGCCATCCCAGCTGCGGCGATTCTTTTAGACGCTGAAAAAGCATTTGACTCCTTAGAATGGCCTTTTCTAATGCCGTTGATGCACTGGATGGGTATTCCTGAGTGCTTGGTGAACACGGTGGAGTTGCTCTATACGCGGCCGGTGGCGCGATTGCGCCTCAATGGCACTATCACTGCACAATTTGCCCTGTCCCGTGGTACGCGACAGGGCTGCCCCCTCTTGCCAATCCTATACATCTTGGCAATGGACCCGTTGGTCCGTCACTTTTAGGAGCGACATATGCATCGGGGTCTCCAGTTCTGTACTGGACTTTATGCGGACAATACCATCCTTTACGTCCGGCCTCTGCATGACAACCGTGAACCGCTGAACCGTTATCATGCATTGTACGTATGTACTCAAGGGGGCAAGATGTGATGCAACTGTATTATCTTACATCTATACAACATTTCCGTGTATTTTTATCGTTGAAAATGATAAATAAAGAATTAAAAAAAAAAAGAACTGAGGTCATGTGTCCAGAGTTAGATGCATCACTTCCTCTCGCAGTATGGAATCAACGTATCACCTCCCCTGACAGCAAGAAATTAGAGCATCACCTTCCCTGCACCAGTGCAAGGAGTCGACACATCACCTCCTCTGGCAGTATGGAACCAGCACATCACCTCCCCTGCGTGTAAGGTATTGGTGCATCACTTTGTTTTCTGGTGCCTCATCTCCCCTGCACCTGTTTCAATCTTTGATTTTGACACATCCCAGATACTTTTCCATAAAAGTGACACATCCATAGTTTCCTATGGATAAAAGATTCTAAAACTTTCAAAAGTAATATCTTTACTTGTGTACGTTGTTTTTGTCATTTTGGTCTCATTTTAATCAGATAAAGGTTTATTTTTCTAAACTGGTGTGGTGCTCATTTGTAGTGTTTTCACTGTGACACTGTGGGTGTTTTGTATAAATACATTACACATTGCTTCTGGGAGAGGCCTGACTGCTTGTGCCAAACTACCCAGGAGGTGAGCAGGGATTTTTGTAGTTGTGTAATCCCCTAACCCTGACTAGTAAGAAGGGTCCCTACTTGGACAGAGTGCAGGCCACTGCCAACTAGAAACCCCCATTTCTGACAGGTAATATATGTTAATGATTTCACCATATTTTGTGTCACATCTAAACACAACATCACAAGGTATATTTTTCACATTGTGCACAGAAAGCAACAAACAATTCTGACTTACTAAGTCAAACAATGTGCATGCAATAATCATCACACAACAACCACATAACATACACAAAGCATAATTTCTCAAAATCGAAGGAATGTGTCTGTACATAAAAATACCATTGCAATCCCTGAAAAACATTGTCAGGGAATTCCATACTTCATCATCATATTTTTTTATTTCAGTTAAATAAACACCATAAAAGGTACATTATAAACATTAAAAATAGAAATATATTAAAACGTGCAAATGTATTATGCAAAACTATTTCTGATTAAAACCATGTTGTGTGAGAAATTTCTGTCCAACAGTACAAATCTCATGATAGAATTTTTATGTTTTTTAAATCCATAATATTATAGTAAAAAAAATGATATGCTGAAAAAACATCTCAAAGCTAAAACGATTTATAAAGAGAGCAAGTAAGCTCCTAGATAAAAGGGTACAAAACCAATCATAAAAACAGTTGAGGCAATACATTAAGTATACATAAAAGTACTATTTTAAAAAGCATTCAACCTAATTACCATATTGCCGAGAGGTATCTAGCAATTGAATACAGCACACAGTCTTTGGTGTTGGTTTTACATATTCGAAGAGCTGTGTGGTGGTCCCTAAACCCAAGAAGTGTACAAAAAGGAATAATCCATTGTGTACGTTGTTTAGCATAAGTCTTACAAAAAATAGCACGTGCTAAATGCTCTCTGGAACTGGACAACCCATCAGACACAGATTTGATATGTCTCCCTTTTTAGGTCGAGCCTGGGCAGTGCATGAACTGCTCTGCTAGGCATGCTGTATTCAGGTATGAACTTGAAGCTCCACCCACTCTCTGCCCATATTTTTCATTGGCTTGTGTCATTGTCCACAATAAACCGTGGCTCTTCATTGGTCAATAGGTTTAGTATTCCCTCCTTGGTATTGCCTTGCATTATTTTGTAACCTCCAATGAGGACATCCCCTGTTACATGTTGTTAGATTTGGGGGTCTCTAGTTGGCAGAGGTAGGTACCTTTGACCAAACAGAGACCCTTGTGTCTAGTCAGGGTAAGCGGCTACACTTCTAAAATAACCCCTGCTCACCCCCTTGGTAGCTTGGCACGAGCAGACAGGCTTTTCTCAGAGGCAGTGTAATAAGTATTTGTGAACATATACAGTAATATAATGACAGCACTACAGATGGACACCACACAGGCTGTATATCAAAAATAGGTATTCTGTATATAGGCTTATCACAAGACCACAAATGACAAAAATCTATAGTACTGTACTTTAGAATGGTAAAAATAGCTTATTTCACTTTAGGTGGTAAATGCAACACTTTACGTACAATGTACCTTTGGATGCGTGGCCTATGAGGAACAGGTAGCCTTGCAATAAGTGAAAAACAAAAATGGCTGTAATACACTATTAGGACATGTTACACACATCAGGGCATGTCCTACCGTTTATCTACAATGCACCCTGCACTTGGGCCTACCATAGAGGCTTCACTTTGAAATACTTACTGCTCAGCTGGGGAGGCTCCTTGTCATTATCCTTGCTCCTGTTGGCCCCCAGGCTTGCTGACACACGCGCTGGTCTCCCCCCGCCGCCGACGCCTCCAACATCCCAGCGCGGCCACTGAGAGGGGGGGACTACATGTCCCAGAGTTCTCAGGGACAGGATGACGCACTTACCCACACCTGCACCGCACCCGGAGGCGCCTAGCAATCGCCGCGAGCCTTGGTGGAGCGGGGCTTCACTTTGAAATACTTACTGCTCAGCTGGGGAGGCTCCTTGTCATTTTCCTTGCTCCTGTTGGCCCCCAGGCTTGCTGACACACGCGCTGGTCTCCCCCCGCCGCCGACGCCTCCAACATCCCAGCGCGGCCACTGAGAGGGGGGGACTACATGTCCCAGAGTTCTCAGGGACAGGATGACGCACTTACCCACACCTGCACCGCACCCGGAGGCGCCTAGCAATCGCCGCGAGCCTTGGTGGAGCGGGGCTTCACTTTGAAATACTTACTGCTCAGCTGGGGAGGCTCCTTGTCATTTTCCTTGCTCCTGTTGGCCCCCAGGCTTGCTGACACACGCGCTGGTCTCCCCCCGCCGCCGACACCTCCAACATCCCGGCGCGGCCGCTGAGAGGGGGGGACTACATGTCCCAGAGTTCTCAGGGACAGGAAGACACACACGCCCACACCTGCACCGCGCCCGGAGGTGCTTAAGAATCGCCGAGAGCCACCGCATCGCAGGATGCGCGTGGGACGAGCCGGGTGAAGCCCGGGCAAAGGGCGGGCCATCTGTGGCCATCCGGGGCCAGTAGAGTCCGGGCTGGGACCTACCCCCAACACCTGCTGCCCCGGAACAGATCAGAGAACACAGAGACATTTAACCTGTTCAGTACAAGGTGGGATTTTGTTTAATTATCTGTGAGGGGTGAACTGCGAACTGTATCTGGAACTTGAGACGCTTGGGAGTTGCAGTCTGTGGTTGCAATTGGTCGACCTTTGGTGGGGGTAGTGCTTTGGTACACTGGACCGCTCTTGTGAGACACACAGCCTGGCTGGATATAATAGCATGGCCAGTGTGGTCCAAACTAGGTCTACCAGGCACCCTAAGTGCACCCCCCCGACTCAGAAAAAAGAAATAGCAAGCCCAAGGGACCCACGCCCCCTACTCGGGACAAACCAACTGCCATTGATAGAATGTTGCGTAAAGCACTAGGGGAGGGAGCAAATGAGATAGAGCGTACGGAGAGACGCTATTCACTAACTCCCCAGATTGATCTTACAACTCAACAACAGGACCCGGAGGTGCAAGCACCCCTATTACACGCCTCACCAGATCTCGGGATATTTAATGTCTCCTGTGCTCAAGAGGGGCCCTCTTTTGTACAGGAGACATCAACAAGGGGGGAAACACCACAACCAGGAAAGACAAGGAAAACCAATGGTAAAAAAACCAGGCAGAAGAGGGTCACCCCAAACAAGGTTCTGTTTGGTAACTCTCTCACAGAAGTAAGAGCTCATGGAGGGAATGAATTAAACACAGATGTGCCCCCAATGTGGGTAGCTTGCCTCATATCTGACTTACAGAACCACATAGAGCAACTTGTCGCCAACCAAACCAAGCTAATCCTTAGCAGGCTGGACAAGGTGGTGACCCTGATAAAAACAAAGGGTTTGACTGGTGGATCCAGCCACCCACCCCAAAATAACACCATAGGGGGGAGGCCTCCAGCACTAGCCCAGACATGCCATCAACCACCCTTGCCCAAAACGAACAAAACATCACAGTCACACATCCCGACCCTTTCGAGTACACAATCTTTAGGCTCGACACAGTTCCCCTGGCCCCCCCGCCATTACTGGTGGAGTCACCCAGGGAGCCCCAAAAGGAACCCATCAAGTTATGGTCCACAGACAATCTTCGACCCCACCCATGACTAAGAGCCAACCAGAAAAATTCAACAACAGGGCACATTCCAATACTTTAGTAACCCTTAACCTACCTCCTGATGCAGCCCCTTATGTGATCATCCTAACAGGAGTTCCGGTGCTGAAACCAGATCAGACAGAGACATATGGGGAGCTCAAAAACAGGCCATGTTCTGGTTAAACAAGTGTAGACCCTTGGCAGGCAAGGAACAAGGGGAAATAATAATGGTACGTAGGGTAAACTGGGTGGGAAGCAGGCCCAAGGACAACGTTGGGGACTGTGTGGTGGTGAATTTTCGGAACAAGCAGGTTGTTGACCAGATACTGTGGTGGGGCCCAAGTACAGATGCAAGCAACATCAGATCTATGCCCCTGAGCTCTTTCTATCCTGGGGGGATTTATAACTGAGGGCACACCCCAGATGGACAAAGCTGTAGGGACTGGAACCTGGCCGGGTATTCTCAAAGACCCCAATATGTACCCATGAGGAACTGGGAGCGATTGAGCTTCAGAATAGATTTGACCCTTTGTCGTCCATAAAAGAACTGGACTGACTATGGTCAGACATAAGCATTGACCAGACTCAGGGCAGGGATAACAGCTCTCTACAAGATATTACATCTCTAACCTGACAAGGGGGGGTGTGAGTCAGCACAGAGAGTGGCCGACCAGTGGGTAATTACAGCGGAAAGTCCACAAGTCAAGTCCGTAGTAGAAATAGAAATAACTGGGCCGGACAGTAGAGTTGTAAGTACTGAATTAATAAAATCTTTCAACCTTGCCGAATTGAATAACACTGCGGCAATTGACAGGATTGTAAGTACTGAATCCATCATATCCTTAGTAAAGAGGACTGATAGGCAGGATGGGTTAAAACTGATTTCCTGGAACATAGCATGTCTGGCAGCCAAACATAAGGATCAGGAATGGAGACAATATATCACAGGGTTTCACGTGATATGTCTCCAGGAGACCTGGGCGATTGACTCTAACCTCCTCTTCTTGGAGGGGTTTAAGTGTTTCTCAGTCCCTGCCCAAAAATCAGCATCAGGGAGAGCCATGGGTGGGCTTATCATATATGTGGACCTTAAGATAAAAGGGGTTTGGTCAAATTTTAACTGGCCCTCACACAATATGCAGGCCTTGGGCTTCCACTCCACAGATTTCAACATCACCCTGATTAACTGGTATAATGCTGTGGGACCCAATGGGAAGGTCAACTCACTAAAGGAAGTAGACTCTCGCCTAAACACCCAGTCGATGGCAGTGAAGTCAGCAATAGCACCGTCCCTAGTTCTAGTGGGTGATTTTAATTGTCACCTGTGCGCGAATTTAAGACCACTTAACAAGGACTGGTCTCGTTGCACAGTGGAAAAAGGGTCGCACTTTTCACATGCACCCGAAGGCACAGATCTAGATAGGGTGTTGAAAGGTCACAATCTGGTCCACACTTTGGATTTGATGGAATTGGGAAGTGGAGGCGAAATTAATCCCACCTTTAAGGGCAGAGGCTGTCGCTCCTATATTGACTTCATCATGGTCTCTTGTATACTTAAAATATGGGTCAAACGAGCAGACATAGAATGGAGCATATATAGTGGCCATAACCCTCTTGTGTTAGATGTAATAGGCCAAACCATCAAAAATGCCCCACAAGGTGTTGGATTTGTAGACAACGCAACAGACCAGGGGAGGAGACTCAGATGGGCCAAAATAGATGGGGACACCTTTAATAAATCTCTAATAACCACAGGAGCTGACGCACTCAATGTATGCCTCGACCCCACTATCGCAGGGCCGCTGTGGTAGTCTCTTTCAAGGAGTTGGCAAATCTCATCGAAGGATTATTACAGTCCCCCAAGAACGGGAGTTTCACCCCTACACCTAGATGGTTTGACAAAGAGTGTTCACACGCACACAAAGAGCTAAAAGCTAGCCTAAAACTAACACCAAGGGATAAGTCACTCATTGCCCAATATAGGCTTGTATACAAGAAGGCACTAAAAAATCGTAAATTCAGCCTCCAAACCCAGGCCTGGGAGGACCTAAGGGAGGCAGCAGACAGAAGGGACTCGACTGAGTTCTGGAGAATCATAAATAAACCTTGTTTCCAGGACTCAAACACCCCACAGATCTCTAGCACCATTTTGCCCGAGCAATGGTATTCCCATTTTAAAAACCTTTAAAACCATACGGGGGATACCAATAATGACGAGGGGTATGGGTTTAGTTGCATGGCAAGGATCGCGATCACCCTGGGAGAAGTGGAAGGAGCTATTTTAGGCTTAACTAAAAATAAAGCGCCTGGCCCTGACGGCATACCCCCGACCTATATCTCACCAAGGTAGAGCTGTGGGCTCCTATTCTTGTGAGGGTCCTAAATGTGGCAGTGGAATCTGGTCTGCTGCACTCTTGGTCCTCTGCGACAATAGTCCCGATATATAAAAATGGGAACAGGGATGACCCCCAATGCTATCGCCCGATATCTTTGATTGATGTCACGGCGAAAGTGTTGGGGCATGTCATCCTAAATCGCCTCACAGAATGGGCAGACACCCACGAGATAATAACGGACACCAAATATGGGTTTAGGGAGGGACGGTCTACTACAGATCAATGCCTGAACCTCTACTTGCTGATTGCCAGGTACACCATAGCAAGTAAGGAGGCGGTTTACCTGGGGTTCATGAACCTCTCTGTGGCATTTGATCACGTGAACAGAGAGAAGCTATGGGCCCTGATGATAAGCCCAGGGGTGGACCAGGACCTAGTTAACATCCTTAAAGCCCTACATTGGAACACTACTGCCTCGGTTCGCTTCAACCCCGAGGGAGGCAGGACTGCCCCATTCCCATGTAATAGCGGAGTGCGGCAGGATTGCATCCTAGCACCTTTTTTATTTTCCCTTTACATTAACAATCTAAATAGTGAACTATGTAAATTAAGAGTAGGCTCCCAGCAAGTAGGCACCCGGCCAGTCCCCGTCCCGCTTTACGTGGACGACGAGGTGTTGTCCGAACACCGAGGGGGCTGTAGAGGCTGATGGATGGATTCGTCAGTTTCATGAACACGCTTGCCTTATCTGGACAAATCCAATGTCATGCTTGTGCGGGCCAGACCTGACAAGAAATTCTCCTACAAGATAGGTACCCACAAAATAGGACAGGTTCAGTCCTTTTCCTATTTAGGTTTATTATTTGACGGGTTGTTAAAATTCAGACTTCTTGTGGAAAAACACTGCTCTAAACTGGTGGCCTCAACCGGGGCAATAATGAGCTATGGTCGCAGGTTGGGCAGATGGTCTCCGGAGCAGGTTATGAACTTGTATAGATCAATTTGCTGCACCAAAACAGCCTACGGGGCAGAAGTCTGGGGCTTTGTAAATATCCAACAGATACAGGCGGAGGAAAATAGATTCTTCAGAAGGATTCTTAAAGTCCCACATAGTACTCCTGCCTATAGCATACACGAAGAACTCGGAGAAGCCAACATCGAAGACAAAATTAAGGTCAGGCCACTTTTGGACTGGGTGAAGATTTGGTTTAACCCGGAGGCTGACCTCAGCAGACAAATTATCACAGATTGTCTGAAAAGGGATAAAGGAAGATGTATCCCCTGGTTAAAATATGTAAAGGGCATATTAGAGGGCATCGGTTGCAAGAAACTTTTCATTAATCCCGAAACAATCACATCTCAGGACAAAACGAGAGTTAAGAAGTTGTATGGGGAATGGATAACTCTAAGTAGGGCGACTACTGAAGAAAGTAAACCCACAGTCGCTGCTTATAATCTTCTGAAAAGCGAGAGTGGAATAGAACCCTACCTCTCACTGACCCACAACGCACAGGACAGATTTTTTCTGACTCGTTTTAGGTTCAACCTTTTACATCATTTACTGGCGGACCCTCTAGGTTTTACATTAATGGTTGAGCAGAAGTGTACATGCGGCTGCTACTATAGGTCTCCGCATGATACCCTTCACTGTGTTTTATTATGTCCTTTTTGTCTTCCTAGGCAAAAATACCTTGTGGGAATCTTGAAAAGAGTAAAGCTCAAACATGCCAAGGTAGCTTTACTGTACCTGCAAAAGGCCAACAAAACATATGCCTTGTTTTGTATCATGAATTTTATTAAAATGGCAGCCAGGATTAGGAATTCGCGTGGGAGGAGCTGATTGTTATGATTGTTATGCCTGTTAATCAAGTCACCACTGAAAGATGAAATGTTATGTATTGAATTGTTTTAAATGTTTTTTAACTGTTTTTATGTACTTTTATGGTATTTTCTAAATGCCAAATAAAGGAATTTGATTGATTGTTTGATTGACTACTATGCAGAAAAGGGAAGGTTTAGGGGCTGGCAAGTGGGTGCACTTGCCAGTCAATGTGGCAGTACCAGACTGCACACAGGCTCTGCCATGGCAGACCTGAGACACACTTTACAGGCTGCTTTTGTGGGTGCACAATCGGTGCTGCAAGCCCACCAGCAGCATTGGATTTACAAGCCCTGGGCACACGCAGTGCACTGTACTAGGGTCTGAAAAGTAAACCAAACCAGCCAATCATGGAGTCACTAATCCATACATCAATTTACCATAGGGAGCACTTGCACTGTGGCACTGAATAGCAGTGGCACAGTGCCCAAAGCATCTATGAACATCAAAAACATATGAGGCAACAGCAAGAAATGGAAGAGAAACCCACGCCAATGGTCCCAGGTCTAACACTGGTTATACTTGATCATAGTCTTAATCTATTTCCAAATTGTGACAACTCCTTCTCGTGACAAGATTATGTAACATTGTACATGTAGCTATGATTTTACAATATTGGTCTTGATGGCACTGGAAGGCTCCTCCACTTTTGTGCAGACACATAAAGCATGAGTTTAGTACTCTAAAGATCCTCTCCTTAACAAAGCATGTGTTTTTCTTTTAGCACAGTTGTATGTCTAGTCAATCTTTGTACTTGAGTTCAAATATGGCGTTAAGATCCAAGGCTGTACTTCATATGCACTGTTTCATGCAAAGATAATGAAGCATACATTATTAGGTGTTATGCTCTGTTTGATAAAGCTTAAGTACAATATTTTCTATATTTTTACCAAGTAGAAATTCTTCGCCAAAATCATCTCAAGACATCCTATTTATTATACATCCCATTGCAGCTGAACATATAGGAATCTGGTGCTGCCTGGAAATTGGGCAACAAGGACCCATATTTGCAAGGAGCTAGTGCCACCCCAGCGTTGATATTTTTTATGAAGCAGCGTCGCAATCAGTGCTGCACATTGCTCAATATTTACAAATTGATGCATGCAACAGGTATAATGTATGGAGGGTAGGTACTCCCACATTAAAAGCCATGTAGATCTGATGCAGTGAAATTCAAATATTTTCACTGCGTCTCTCTACGACTTGACTGCATCAAAATCCCTACGACTTCTCAAACCAGGCTTAAGGAGTGACACAAAACTTTTAACATGGGACTCACGTTGCTGTTCTGTTGCATTGCTGGAGTTGCATCTGTCTTATGACTTATTCCAGAAATGCATCATTTTAGCACTAAAAGATGCATCAGAATTTCTGGCGCATCCATGAATCCTTGTTGCATGGAGCACTGTATTGTATATACAGTCTATCCATGGCATCATTATGGCATTTGAAGCAGGTGCATGAAAACTAATGCATCAATGTTGATGTGCCAGTTCTTGCAAATATGCTCTAGATCTGTAGTGAGATACGAGGCATCACACATAGCCCATATATTGAGGCACTAACTCTTATTGCAGTTCCAATAGACAAGTTCATTTGCAGATGTTGAACAGACGGCAATATGTGTACCATCAATACGTTTATTGACATTTGGCAAATGTGCCATATGATAAAATAGCAGTTTAGTATGCTGTAAGTCCTGCTGAGATGCGGGAAAATAAATATATTCATTAATTTTGGACAAAATAATATCAAGAAACCTATGGAAAAAGTGACTATGCACTTTGTAACGCACCCCCTGCTGTTGCGATTAGTCGTTGTTAGCGTCAGACGCTAACAAAGACAACAGACAAAAGCATTGCTTTTGTCTGTGGTGGTCTGCAGCTGTGGATGTAAATCAGCTATTATATCAAAAATGGCCTGACTACTAAGCCTGTACTTCTCAAATATCTCTTCTTCAATTTCATCAAAAAGGATTACCCTAATCCCCAAAATCCTCTCCTCTTTCCTTCTCTGCATAGGAGCCAAATCCTCCCCCTCCTCGACAGAATATACAAAGCCACCATTGTGAAATGGCCTGATGCATTTTGTGTCACTTTATACTGATTAACAGCTGATTTGATCTGGTGGTAATTGCATTTCCTAAAATTGCATTTTGTGACTAGTCACAGTTAGGAAATGTTCATACATACTATTTGCGATTCACAATTTTGAAAACCCTATTTGTGATTCCATTTTTGGATTAGCAAAAATAGCGATTTCCAAACCGAAGGTATTACCACTTGGACCACATTTCCTTTTGTACATACAGAAACCGGCTTTGAATTCACAAACCATCTGAAAAAGTGATACAAACAATTTACGAATGCAAAAACCTTTCTTTCACTGGCTCCTGGCCTCTTTTTGAAAAAAAGATGGTCCAAATGGTGGTTCTGTGAATATTGGAGATCTGCTTTAACTATTTCATCTTCATGGTACGACTGAGAGATGGCAGCCTATCTGTATCACTATGCTTAGTCAAGGTCTTTTCAGAATCATTAGCTCAGAACTATAAAGGATTTTTTTCTGAGTATCTTTTATTTACATTTCTTTATTACGTTTTGAACAGGAGAACATTACATCAGTAGGAAGTATTGTCATCACAGTACAATGAAACTCTGCATTTATCTAAGGATCTGGTATAACTTGCCCTGCATTTCCTTCATTGCTGTATTAGCAATCAGTCTGTCTCAGTGGTAGTAAACATGTTTGCTTTGTCCTCATGACTACCGTACAGAGAGAAAGAAGTGGGTATTCCAACATGTGCCATTAACAAGAGTACAACATTTTAGAAAGAACAAACTGCTCAGTGAGAGTTGCCAGGCTATAAATATTTCTAAGAAGTGTAGCAATATCTTATTTCCCTGCATGGGCACGTGGGGCACAGGAAGGGCAGGGGCCACCAGAGGGTACTGAGGCGGTAGGGTACCCATTGTCGTTCACACGCATGTTCACAATCCTGCTCTGTTCTTGTTTGTCTCATATTGTGTGTCAAAGGACAGAAAGCTAGCTACCACCTCCTGCCATAGCTATGCATTGGTTTTCTGCACAGATCCCTTGATTTTTCGGCCCACAGTCCAGCCCCTCCTGCTGCAGCCCATGTTCATACCTCTATGTGCATCCAGTGTGAGGCAGGCCATGTGGTGATTTCCAGTGGTATGCTGTCTCTAGAAGCTATTCACAGAGCCAGATCTAGGATCCTATAACCTACCTTTTCCACTGACCGCCTTTTGGCAGACTAAGCAGGCATATCTCTGCTGTACAGAGTTGCTGATGATCGAGGTTTCGCTCCACATCTGTTGTCACCAAAAGCGCTCTATGACTGGCCAATGCCATACCATATGGGAAAAGACTACAACTGCAAAAGTGCACAAGGGCAGCTCATGTCAGTGCCCTGCAACAGGACATTCAGTCTCTGTGGTGTTAGGTACTTGCTTGTATTTGAGTTGGGTAAATTGAAAGGTTGTGCTGTGGATGAACTTATAATAATGCTCTAAACTTTGGTCCCAGTCCTTCCTCGCAAAGGCCCTACCAAACAGGTTCTCCTATTTATCCCTCAGAGCTGGTAAGTTATCTATCCAATGCCAATTGCCATGTTATACAGCCAAGAGACCAGGCGACCTCCCCTGCCTAAGGTCTAGGGCACCATATAGGGTGACCAACTGGCATTGGTGCAAATTCAGGACGGTGAGTGTAAAAATTCAGGACAAAGGGTCAAAATTCAGGACACAAATTCAGGACAGGAGGTCAAAATTCAGGACAAAACTTCAGGACAATAGGTACGTTTTACAGACACATCAGAGGTCACGCAATAGTATATAAGTAAGCCCAGCCATTTCCAAACATATTCAACCATTTGCAAACCTATCCATCATGTATCCGTCCATCTATCATTTCACTCATCCATCCCTTCATCCATCCCCTCATCCATCATTTTACTCATCCTCCATTATCCATCCATCCATCCATCCACCCTTTCACTCTATCCATCTGTACACTTATCCATCCACTCTTCATCCCATCCATCCATTCACTCATCCATTCAGCCATTTACCCTTTCACCAATCCAGCCATCCTTTCACTTCTAATCCTTCCACCCATCCACTCTTTTAGTCATCCATCCATCCTCCCTTTCTCTCTCCATCGACCCTTTCACTTAGCCTTCCTTCCATTCATCCATCCATCCACCCACCCATCCATCCATCTACTCATCCACTCATGAATCCATCCATTGCCCCTATCACTCATCCATCTATCATTTCACTCCTTCACACATGTATTCATCCTTTTGTCCATCTACCCTCCCTTTCACTCACTCATCCATCCTTACACCCACCCTTTCATTCATATGTCCATTCATTCACCCTTGCACTTATCAATCCATAAATCAATCCATCATTTCACTCATCCACCTACCCACATCATCCACCCGCCCACCATCCACTCACCCACTCATCCATCCTTTCACGCACCCACCATCCAATCCACTGATCCATCCTTTCACCCACCCACCATCCACCCACCCACTCTTCCATCCATCCTTTCACCCACCCACTCATCATCCATCCATCCATCCTTTCACCCACCCACTCATCATCCATCCATCATTTCACCCACCCACTTATCCATCCATCCATCCTTTCACCCACTCTCCATCCATCCATCCTTTCACCCACCCATCATCCATCCATCCATCCATCCATCCATCCATCCATCCATCTGTCCTTCCCCTCATCATCCATCCATCCCCTCATCATCCATCCATCCTTTTCCCTCATCATCCATCCATCCTTTTCCCTCATCATCCATCTGTCCTTCCCCTCATCATCCATCCATCCTTCCCCTCATCATCCATCCATCCTTTTCCCTCATCATCCACCCATCCTTTTCCCTCGTCATCCATCCATCCATCCATCCATCCATCCTTCCCCTCATCATCCATCCATCCTTCCCCTCATCATCCATCCATCCTTTCACCCACCCCCTCATCATCCATCCATCCACCCTTCCCCTCATCATCCATCCTTTCACCCACCCCCTCATCATCCATCCATCCATCCTTCCCCTCATCATCCATCCATCCATCCATCCTTCCCCTCATCATCCATCCTTTCCTGTCATCCATCCATCCTTCCCCTCATCCATCCTTCCTTTCATCCATCCTTCCCCTCACCCATCCATCCATCCCATCCATTTATCCTGCTCTTCATCCATCCATCCTTCCCCTCCATCCATCCATCCATCCTTCTCCTCATCCATCATCCTTCCCCTCACCCATCCATCCATCCCATCCATTTAACCTGCCCCTCATCCATCCATCCATCTCCTCATCCATCATCCTTCCCATCACCCATCCATCCATCCCATCCATTTATCCTGCCCCTCATCCATCCTTCCCCTCCATCCATCATCCTTCCCCTCATCCATCCTTCCTTTCATCTATCCTTCCCCTCACCCATCCCATCCATTTATCCTGCCCCTCATCCATCCTTCCCCTCCATCCATCATCCTTCCCCTCACCCATCCATCCATCCATCCCATCCATTTATCCTGCCCCTCATCCATCCACCCTTCCCTCCATCCATCCTTCCCCTCATCCATTTATCCTTCCCCTCATCCATCCATCCTTCCCCTCCATCCATCATCCTTCCCCTCATCCATCTTTCCCCTCATCAATCATCCAGATACCCTTCCACCCATACATCCAGCTATTTACATTTTCTCTCCATCCTTCCTCTCACTCATCAATCCATCTATCCTCTCTCATTATCCATTTATTCAATCTTTCATTCATCCATTCACCCTTTCACTAATTCACCCAGCCATTCACACATCCCTTCACTTACTTACTCGCCCACCTTTCCATATTAATTTTGAGCTGAGCCCTTTTGAGAAGAGGCCCATCAAGAACTTCACCCTTGCTGCAGGAGCCATTCCAGGACTGGGGCAGAAGCCACCCAGGGCGGAGACAGGATCCACCACAGGGGGGGACAGGAGCCATCACAGGCGGGGGGTGGACTGGAGCCCCCACATGGGGGGACAGGAGCAGGAGTCCTCACAGGAGAGGGAACGTGATCCACCAGGGTGGGCATGCAGTATTCTAGTATCATCTTGGGCTTCTCGCCCCCTCCTGCACAAGACAACGAGAAGACAGGCTCTGTCCAAAATGCCATCCCCCACTGTGATGCACAGTACTTACAGGAGATACTCTAAGAGAACTGATTGAACTGATTGTCCTCCATACTTTGTTAATCAGTGTGGGTGAGATTGTGCCATTACTTTATTGTATTACATTATGCAGGTTTGAAGAACCGAGGTTTGCTTACAAATTAGTGACAGTAATTAAGCTCGGTGAAGAGAAGCAGGTGCTGCCTCGGTGTAATCGGGGGTGTAATCTGGCTGAGTCTAGGGTGTTTAGGGCCCTGGGTAGAAATGGAATGTGTGAGGCGGCGGCCCCTCTAAATAGCAGATACAAGACGCATTCAGGGCAATTTGCATGTGAATGGATGCCCCTGCTCCTGAACCTGCAGCCCCTCCCTCTGTCACCTTCAAGCACCTCTTAACAGCTCATCAAGGGCTGGAGGTGTGAGGGTTGCCATCCTGCTGTGCCTCTACAGTGCTGCTGGGGGTCTGAGCTTTCATACAGCATCGGAGTCAAGAAGGGAGGTGGGGGCAAGCTGTGCCCGGTTAAAATTACGGACAAATGGCGTCCGTTAAAGAATCCTTCACGGACAACAGACAGACGGCCGAAATTACGGACTGTCCGTGAAATTTACGGACGGTTAGTCACCCTAGCACCATACAACCTTCATACCTCTGCAATCAGTGCCCCATATTTCAGAAATTAAGCACCCTGTAGGCCACTCACTGTCTCCAGCTCCTCCAGAGTTCGAAAGGAGCAGACGGAGTACCAGTCCCAAAGAGTCTCCACACCAACCACAGCCCACCCTTCCAGTCTTCAGGCTGCAAAGTTTCCTCCCTTGGCCTCCAGGAGCCCTATAGTGGTATCGCCTGCGCATAGAGTGGAGCCGATCCAACTTGTCGGCAAGCCCCTCTCCAGCACCCAAGCGCTTTACACAGAAGCTGTTCTTCTGTGTTTCTTGTGGTCGAATTTGTATTGGGTGAGCAGCATGGTCCTTCATCGTTTTAATTGCATTACAAAGCTACTCTACTTGGTCATATATAGAGGCACCATTCCTTGTAGCCATATTGTTTAAATAAACCTGATGATGAGAGAGCGAGGTGTTAGAAACACCCTAATATATGCATATTTGCACTGAAGAGTTAGTATTTCTATTGGTTTAATTTATAAAGCGCCAAAATGCCAGGAGGACATCAGCTTCAAGGTGCTTGACAAAACAAAGTTCTGCATTTATGTGTTGTTTTAGTCTTTCAGTGGAACCCAAAGGTTATGAATGAACAACAAAAGGTGCTTCTACTTTACAATAACAGAGGATGTTTCTAGCCCATAGAAAAGTCAACGAAGGGCAGTAGTTATTCTCACAACTGTAAGAACACGTAATTGCGTGAATGTTGTTCTTTCTATAATTGAGCCAGAGACGTTTTAAGGCACGGGCATAGTGATCTCTGGCACCCTTATGAAGCCACCTTTGTTCTGCATAGAGGCTTGCCCTGATGACCTTGAATACCTTTTAAAGAGTGCTTTTTATACAAGTCTCCTTTTATGTATTTTTAATGTGGGTGATGTGTGCGAGGCAATTACAGACATTTTGCAGAGAAATGTGTTTATGTTTCATGGAACATCCATAAAAAAGTTTTTCTAGAACAAAACAGAACCTCACAAATGAGAAATTGGATGGTATCACAGAGAATATTGGATGGTATCACGGAGATTATTTACACTAACCCTGAATATTAGATGTAAACACATTCACAATTTGAACCTGTGTCCTATGCACTGCCATTGACCCAGCCAAAGAGGGCATGAAAGACCTGAAATTAAATCATAAATCCAAAGCTGTTCTGAACAGGGACCCCTAAAATAAGTTAGTCCCAGCCCCCCAAAACCCTTAAGCGGTCCCTGAATGGAGCAGACCTTAAATGCTTTTAAATTGAAAATGTTAAATGGGTAAGGTGGAACCTAAGAATAAAGATGCATTGAGAAACATGGAAGCCTGTCTTATCTGCTAAAAAAGAATAGAGGAAAAACATTTGGGGGCACCGATTTCAATTAGAGCACATTACATTCCTACCAATTACCCATTCAAAGGGAGGCTTCTCCAAATCTAAGATTTATTGCTTTTAAATTGAGGAGCTCTCACCCAGGATGAAGCACGGCCGGGTAATTTCGCTAACAATTACATCTCCCCTTCAGCATCCAGCATAGCCGAGTTCATTAAAGACGGCTCCGTTCACGAGGATGGATGTCTTGCAGATCGCAGATCAGAGATTTTCTGGCAGAAATGTGGAGCAGAGTAAACCTTTACTTAAGAAACGAACACCCCAGCAATTTAGGTAACGAACATCTGTGCCTCACATTAGAAAAGCTGGAGAAGGTTGTGGCAATTAATTTAAGTTTAGAATTTTTTGGGGGGCTTTGCAATAAAACGAACAATTATGTATGCACGCAAGTAGGTGACGTGGATTTCCTGTGAGTGATTTTACAGTTATATTTTACACAGATTTAAAGGGCAGAAACGACAGTTGTTCTGCATGACTATGAAAAACTATGGGGCATATTACCAAGGCAGGTAAAATGAAATTATCGCCGCTTTTGTGGCTGCTTTCGGCCGCAAAGTGGCGATAATTTCATCGCCCTATTAGCAAGCTGTCGCTAACATCAGTTAGCGACAGCTTTTAGGTGATAACGACCGGTTTGGGGCCCGCTTTGCATGTCAGCGATATTTATCGCTAATGATATATGAAGTGGGCGTACCCAACCTGTTAGCGACTGAAAGCAGAATATCGCCAAATCCTAACGCCTGCTCAGACCACTTTTTAGCGTGTATATCGAATGGGAGGTGGATATTCAGGTTAAGTCCCTGTTAGCGATAATGCCTGAATATCGCTGACAGCGATATTCACGCATTTCGCCGCTATTGCCGGATATTTTATCGATTTGGAGATAAACGTTGCTAATAGCACGTTATCTCCGCGATAAAATCCGGCGATGCGCGACGATAAAAAAAATTTGCTAAGCCTATTTAGCTATAAATATCGCTAGTTGTTGATAATATGCCCCTATATTTTACACCTACTGTCGGCGAATTTGTTGCAAAATTGCACGAGGCAGTCTATACCATTGGGTAAGTGAGGTGGTCAATTAAAGTGAGCCCTTTGTAGGTTTCACCTGCACAGCGCTGTTACTGTGCTTGTGAAATCTCTTGTTTTTAATATATCTTAAAAGGGGGGTTTTATCTGTTCCCAATGTCACATTACTGTTTTCATTCGCTTTTGTGTGGAACTTTTTTTTGTTAACTGCTCGCATGCATCTACAATACTTCTACTACAGCTGTTCACACTGTTTAAGCCCCATTCACTGTCAAGATAAGATCTCTCCTCATGGAAAAGGCAGATGCTTTAGCCCTAGAACTTTTTTATTATTTCCTATTCATGCCTCAGTACATTTCTTTGCACTTTGTAGGCATTATTGGAATGATTTTTTCAACGTGATCTATTTGGTCATTATAATCAAGTTCTAACTGTTGTAATAAACATTGCACGTTAAAAAAAGTTAATATATAAGATCTATGCTATAGTGTAATACTAAGCAGGCAGGCACAAGTGCATTTATCTTGCCGACAACAGGGTCTTGAGTTGAATGGTGCAGCAGGCGCAGTAGCACCGGGCCAAAAAGTTGTCACAACCCCTCTAAACACATGATATTGTTATTTTTGACTCTAAACAGGCAGTCATAATTGCAGTTACCTTGCAGTTAAAAGGGACTAGATTTGAATGGTGCAGCAGGTGCATTGGTGCCAGGGTCAAATGCTCTAGAGACCCCACTAAACACAGAATATTGCTCACATTTAAAACTAAACAGACAGTCTCAAGTGCAGTTACCTTGCAGACAATAGTGTCATGATTTGAATGGTGCAGCAGGTGAAGTGGCACCAGGACCAAAGGCTCTATGCACCCCACTAAACACCTAAAGTTGCTATATTTTAATACTAAACAGGTAGTTAACTTGCAAACAACAGGGTCATGATTTGAATGGTGTAGCAGGTGCAGTGGCAGTGGGTCCAAAAGTTGTCAGATATCCTCTAAGCACCTAATATTGCTATGCTTTACAACTATACAGACAGTCACAATCGCAGTTACCTTGCAGTTAAAAGGGGCTTGATTTAAATGGTGCAACAGCACCAATGCCAAAAGTTGTCATAACTCTATTAAACACCAGATATTACTAATAAACCACCAGTCACAAGTGCAATTACCTTGCAGACAACAGGGCCAAGATTTAAATGGTGCAGCAAAAGTTGTCAAAACTCCTCCAAGCACCTATTACATCAATTAATTCTAATATTTCCTTATTTTATTTCATTTTCAAAATGTGGTATTACTTACTCGCACTATACCACTAATAACAGCACAATATATTGCCTTTTTGTACATAAACAAGTCATAATACTTTAACAGACTTTCTGTAACATATTGTACACCTACTCAGCAAGCTACAACTTACAACAAAAAATAGCTTATTATTAATTACATTGGCGGAACGTAATGCATTTTAGCAATGCTTGTTAATGTATATAATGGTACTGAACTCTGATATTTACTTTAAAATCACTTTGCAATTTCACTTTGATTATGATATTTACTTTGTTTGGAAACCAATAGGGCACAGTAGGACAAAAGGCGTCCCATTAAAATTGAATTCCTGTTTAAAGTTTAAATATTATTGCCCTCTTCTAGAGGAGGGAGGTAACGGAATGGAAAATCCTCCCAAACTATCCTAGGTACATCCACCTTCAATGTTGTTTTTCTAGCATCAGAGCCAGCATTTGGTCTGCCATTGGAACATATTGAGTCAACCTACAACAGTGGAATTAGCACTAGATAGAGAATCCCCTTCTGGAAGTCCTTTATTGTCAATGCTGCTCTTCCTGGATCTGTCATGTCAACCATAAAAACTCCAGACAGAAAACGTTCCAGTGCATGTCAGACATTACTTATGTTTTTTTCCAAAGGCTGACTCTTGGATGCAGGGTCTATCTTCAGATGTAAGTCAAGTGCAGTATGTCCACCGTTTCACCAAAGCATGCCAGATCTACAGTCATGTATTCCCCAAACCAGCTTCTACCATGTACCATGTACAGAGGACATATGGGGTAAACAAACCTAAACAATGCAGGCCAGGGCATGCAGGGGTTTTGGAGGCGAAGCTTCCACTCCACTAGCTGTAGAGTTTCCGACATGCCAATCAACAAATATGTTTTTCAACATATTTTTATTGAAAGCAATTTTAGAAACGTTAGCAGCTAACATGGCATTATATGTACAATGGGAGACACAATAACTGTACAGTAAGACAATGTGCATCTCCACATCCTTGGCACCACTCCAACAGACCCTCATTCCACCAAAGCCATCAACACAGAGTGGTCAATGAAGACCCTGATAGGTCTTCAGTGGCATCTGTGTATTTTCCTACTTTTTTGGGCACCCTCCCCTTCATATATCTGCTTTTTAACCAGCAAACCTCAGTCTATTTCTACCTTGCATTGTGCAAGCTCAGGGGCAGACGCTACACCCCAATATTAGACAGCATTCCTCTTGCCACCAGGAGTACATGTCTAAACCGAATTTTTGACATCATTTCAAAGTGATTTTTGATTAGCAAGATACATTCCCACATCCTTGCAAAAGTCCCCCAGTCAGGCATAAAATTGTGTGCGGATGAAGTTGCCTTTTTGCCTCATCTTCTTAGGCTCTGGGCAGTTGTTCCATTACCCGTCTTTCCAAGGAGTGTGCCAAACAATAAATATGACCCATTGCCACAAAGTGGTTGACTTTTCACATTTTTGCCATTGGTCAAACTAGATTGATTTATTAAGAAAAGAGTGTGCTATAAATTCATCAAGCATACATTCTTATAGGTGTACTTTTCAGAGAATTGACCTTGCCATATGTTTTGTACTGAAAATGCCCCTAACTGTCTTAACATCCAATAACGAGGTGATAGAGTTAGCTGTATATTTTATAAATGGCTATTCCATGTAATCTAGGGATGTTCAAGAGTAAATGTTCATTGCTTTAAGAAGGAAATTCAAAAGGTGTGAGCAACCCAGCAGTTGGTTCCATCCCAACATTTTATTACATTTTCCAACTTTCCCTGTATTTGTCCTTTCAGACTAAGCCTGAGTGGCCACTAACAGAGGGAATCATCCAAACTGTATCTTGTGCGCTCAGCCAAGCATATATTTCTCATTTCTATCACAGGTGAGACACTTAACTGTTCTCCCCATCTCATTAGCATGGAGCCGGTAGACCCTGACTACTTACTCCCAGGTTCTGACTGTTGACAGTATTTATTTAGTGTTGGGGTGCAGCAGATGCATGCTGAAGGGATGTGAAAATGCCCCATAAATATTAAGAGAAACCCCTTTGTTGTATATTTTTAAATAAACATTAATATTTGAGACTATTGGTAGTATTATGATTATATTTATTGTCAACATTCAATTGATTGTGAATATTAGAATAACTACTCAGTGGTCTTATTTACTTCTGTTACATATGCCATTGGGTTACCAATATTCACTCATGAACATCTATTTGTATAAGGACAGAATGTAAGTTGGGGAATGGATGATACCCAGAGAAACAACATTAGCCCATTTCCAACTTATTTTTCCTCAAGCACTATGTAAGTGGGATACAAAAGTAATTGAGGCAGCACAACCCTCCCAAGATTATCCTTTGTGTGGTTGCATGTTGACACTTGGGACTGCAGCAATTCCTTGAGGCAGGTTAAATCTGCTTCTCCCTAACCCAACCTGCATTGAGACTGATTTCTTTACATCACTTACCTTTGCGATCTTCGCTCTTCTCCTCCCTCCACCTTCCACCCCCACCTCCCTTTTCTCTCTACAATTAGTAACTCCTCATCCTCTCCGCATCCTCTGGCATTCACTCTATTTTTACATGTAAATCCTTGTTCCTACTTCAAAACTCAATGACAATATAATTTTGCGGAAGACCTCCACAATTTCCAATCAATGTCAGACAAAGGTCAGGATGACACGAGATCTTTCAGAAGAATAAAAAGCTTTTTCAAAAGACAGTTGAGAAAATACAACCACCTTAACACATTGATACTGCAGATACTGCAATACCATTCTAGAAACTGTAAAGCCATGGCCATGAAATCAAAAAGAGTTTCTATTTCCTTGACATCTCTGAAGCTACTTGTTCAACTAAGGAACATTAACTTCAGAAACCATTCACTCTCAAAAACAATGACCCTCCAAAGAAAATCACTTCTTTCCAAAGGCAAAAATCTGGAAACATATCTTGATAAAAAAACAAAAGATGATATACAACTCGACTCAGTTGTTACCTTGAACACTCTATCCATTCTTAAACAAGGACAAATCACTTAAACTGTATCTGATTATGGTTTTGTGAACTTTACAAAAGCCTGTTGCTTACTGCTATTATTGACAGACCCATGTCGAACACATGTATGCCAAGATTCCCCTTAATAGCTCAGTGGATATTCCAGACCCACTATCATCAACCATTCTCTGCAATCTAGTTGATTCCCAAATGAACCACAAACAATCTAGGTCAAATGTATTATAAGTAAAAGCTAGGACCAGATAAACTACAAACTTTCTAGGTCCAATGTATTATAAATAATAGCTAGCACCAGATCCAATGGTCCTTCCAAACTGTTTTCTTAATGGAAATGGTCTACTCTTTGGAAATATTTCCAAAAGAACTGCCTACACACATTTATCAGATTTCATACACTTATGCATTTTCTCTGTAAAACTGGGGCAAGGATTTTTGTACTACTAGCAACTTACAATGACATCAGAACTGTGGTGATTTGAAACAGAGTAGTAGCACTTCTGTTATTGGACCTTCTTCGCTTCTTGCATGGGCTATTATCCTGCATTGCCCAGAGACTAGAAAGGATTGGATTTTTCCTTCCTCTCTAACAGATCATTCATATTAGCACTTTCATGTTTCTGATCTACACCTTTTTCCTCTTTTGTAGGAGTTCATCAAGCCTCAAGATACCATTATTCCCCTCTCCTTTTTAATGTCTACCTGAATCCTCTATCTTAACTCATCTCCTCCTTCAAGCTCACCTGCTTCACTTACGCCGATTATACTAAAACCTGAAATCCTTCTGATCTTGATTCTTGTTCTATTGGCTAACGCCTCATGAGCTATGAATGTTAATGGATGAGCTAAACACATTGAGTAGGAAGCAGTAGCGGCCCGTTGTGGGAGTGCTGCTGGGTGCTGGCGTGTGGTGGGGAAGGGGCATGGTGGGGGGTAGTAAACTATGGATTATGGCTGATTAGAGGTAAGTAAACATATAAATAAATTTTAAAAACATTGTTGCGCGTGCTGCATCGCATTTGCCGGATACGAGCTGGAATGGCCCGGGGTACCGAAGGACAGAGCAGTGCCTCATGACCTGAGCTGATGCCAGGTGAGGTGAATAGTACACCCGCATATTGACGGGATTTTGTCCAATTTTCTTGTGACAGTCAACCAGATTTTGGAACCACAGGTGAAAGTAGGTTGTATCGTACCAACCACTTAATTGAGATTGAAACTTGTTTTGTACATTTACAAGTTTTTCCAGTAGGATACTACATCTAGGTCCTGATGAAAGCCTTGATCAGTCTCGATCTATAGGCTGAAACATGTAGACCTTTTCCTTCTGGACTAATGCAGTTATTTGTTAAACCTGCATACGCACTGGTTTTTATAGTTGACACCAGGACAGCTCCTATTGAACTTGTTTGTGTCCTGGGAGCCAATTTTAAATCACTTTTCCCTTCATTCATCCACACGCACTGCAACCATCACCACTAACACAGTCCTTGCTTCACTTCTAAGGGATCTTAGTCGATTCCACCTTAGACTATTGAAAACATCCCTGAGCTCCCTTCTCCCTCTGCGAAGGTTGTAGGCCTTGGTTGCACTAGGTGTTGCAACCAGGAGGAAATTCCAGATGATGAAGCATACCACCTTGGTGGGTGATGGGATTCTGTCCTCTTTAAAAGGGCTTCCCTAACAAGCAAGGGCCACCCCTTTACTTTTTCTGTTAGTGCTCGTTTTTGTCAGACCTACGGATATCCTTGTGTTCGTAACATTTGAGGTTTTGCCATGCATTGAAAAACATTACTGTGTAGTCTTCCTCAGGACTATAAATATAATGTTGAACAGCCTGTATACTGGTGGGCCTAAAGTGCTTCAGAGGATATTAACAGGTGGAGTCATAAATATTAATCACACCTGCTGTGCAATGATTTTTGGTAAATATTGGACAAGTGGGATCACACACTTTCATCTCATGTCAATTGATGCCTGTGTTGTGAAAAAGCAGTATCTTCCTAGAATGAGAGATACGTCTCATAGGTGAACAAAGAGCAAGGGGCTGTAAATGTTTATACTTTTGTGAATGAATGTGGCCATTCCGCCCAAATCCAATTCAACTAAGGAGCCAATAAGTACTCCTTTAGTAGCGAAAATGCTTTGTATCAAAAGAAGGCAGCCACCCTGTTGGTGATATCATCAGTGATGGCGCCCAACACCAGGAGCTGTGAATGCTTCCCAAGCTTCTCTCTATTCTCTCAAATGAAAAGAGAATAATGAGAGATTTAATCAGTGAGTAATCATGAGAAAGTGTGTTCTTTTACACTACTTTCCGTATTCCTAAAGAGTAAATGAAGAGAAGACAATAAGGGCCTAATTAAGATGTCTGGCAGACTTAAGCCTACCGGACATTGTTTTGGTACTTGGACCGACCAACCGACCTCCTGTAAGCGTTCCTGACCGACCAAATAGGATGTGACCAAACAATGTTCAGTCGCACTCCTATTCTTTACAGTGGAAGCATGCCAGAATGCATGGTCTCATTGTAAAACAAAGAGGTGCAGTTCATCCTTGCACCCCGTGGCAGGCACCTCATAGTACCTGTCACCAGGTGCAGGGATCAACAGGTGGCACCATAGGTACCCACCTCAGCCTACAGCCAGAAGCCGTGCACCCATGGGGTCCTGCAGGGGGCCCCCACATTCGACTTCCAACAGCCTTTCTGTGTCGTGTCCTTGCCCGAATGGAGGGATGCTTGTTCGCTAAAAAAAAAAATGGAAACGGTTGGCCACTACGTACGCATAGGGAACTGCCATTACATGAGTATTTACTACCTTCTCCGCCACTTTTGCGAAGTGAGGAAGCAGGGAGATAGGACGCAGATTATCTAGTTGATCTGGAATAAAGTGAGGTTTCTTGGGTAATGGAAGAACGACTGCTTCTTTCCATATTTCAGGCACCGAACCCGCCATAAAGGACATGTCGAAGAGATGTCTGAGGCAGGGCTCAAGAGTCGCAATACTCCCTCTAAGCACCCTAGGGGAGGCAGGATCTCTGGGAGAGCCTGACTTAATGCTAAGAATAGTTTTAATTAGAGGGGGGTACAGTGAATTTATCAATACATCCTATCTCTAGAGTGTAATCCGTTTCAACCGAAGTCCTGTGGCCTACTCGAGCAGAGACAGGGAAGGTAGAATAGATCTTCTCCACCTTCTCTGCAAAAAAAGCGGCCACCCGGTTGCAAGACTCCTCTGAGCCAACCATTGGAACTACAGTTTTCGCTAGGGAGGATATTTCTTTATAGACCCTAAACAGTTCTTTCGCTGAATTCTCGGCCGTCTCAATTCTTTCCTGATAGTAGGATGCCTTAGCCCTTCTGATGAGAGCATATTGGCTCTTTAGAGTGGTTTTATACTTGCTCTCCACTAGGGCAGAAAAATCTTTCCTCTACCACCTTTCTAGGCGTTTGCAATCTGCTTTAACTGTTCTTAAGGACGTATTATACCAGGGGGCCGATTTCTGACCACTTCCCAGCATTTTAAATGTCCAGGGAGCGGTGCTGTCCAATGCCTCCGTAATCCGCCTGTCCACAGTCACACAGGTACCCTCAGCATCCAAGCCACCCAGCAGACCACCCTGTAGGAAGGCCTTATAAAAATCCTCCTGAGAGAAGCCAACCCACTTCCTGTATGCTATTTTCATCTTGGGTTTCTCCTGTACATTTAGTCTGGGCAACCTCAGGGAAAAAGGAATCAGGAAGTGATCTGACCACAAGATAGGAAATGGGGCCTTCACAACCAAGGCACCCCAGTTGGCAAAAATAGGGTCAAGTAAATGACCCAACTGATGCGTTGGGAATTCAGATTGTAAGGTAAGTTGTAAAGTAGCCAGTTCCTGGTTGTATAAGACATTCAATCAGACTGGGTGCAAACCGAGTAGGGGGGCCAGGGGATCTATAGACCAAGAGCCTTTTCATGATGTAATTCGTGCCCGTCCTGATCGTAAAAAGACCTGACTCCCTTTCTGCAATATCAGCCGGCTCAAGAGAGCACTGGATGGTGTGCTTAAAGATAATCGCAATCCCCCACCTCTGCCAGAAGGCCTATCTACTCGCGTAATCCCATAACCACTGGGGAGAGCCTCAAGGATTTCAGGCGCTGAGCCCTCGTCCAGCCAGGTCTCAATGAGGGACAACACATCTGCCTGACCATCGACCAAAAGGTCACAGATCTCCACTCTGTGTTTCCTCAATGACCTACAATTCATTAAGAAGAGGTTCAGAGACGGGCCCTCCTCCTGATCCCTCTCCCTAGCACACAACCTGAAGGAGCAATACCTGCACTCCCTGCTCTTTCTCTTTACCTCAGTGCTATGCCTATATGACTCGGCCATAACGGGGCGGATAGCATAAAGCTGCTGGGAGCTATAGTGTAATCCGATTCACAAACCACCAAGGTTTCTGGCCCCGGGCCCCGGACGGCCGCGGACAGGCGCAGATGGGCCTGCCTTTGGCGACCCTTCGGCGTGGTGCGCCCGCTGCGCGGCCTCTGAGGCACGTGGCTTTTATGAGCAAGCTCTCCCTGCAGCTAGAACACTGACCGTTCAAAGCGGAAGTGCCTGGCTTTCCCTTCCCCGCCTTTACTGCAACGGTACAAGTTACCACGTCGGACCGAGGCAGGAATGAGTATTGACTGAGCCCAGGCTTCCAAAAAGGTGAGGATCCCCCAAAGCACCACTAGCGCAACCCCCGCAAATAAAAGCACAGTAAGTGCACAATTTAAAACACTGAGTCAGAAAATATTAAAGTTTAAAAGAAGTTGCCTTCAGCAGTATACACCGTGAAGCGGGTCGAGGGACACTGCCACTGCCCGTCTAGCCGCACCACGGTCGACAGCCCAGGGCCCTTTATGAGCGAGCTCTCCCTGCAGCAAGAACGCTGACCGTTCCAGGCAGAAGTGCCTGGCTCTCCCTTCCCTGCCCTCCACGCAACAGTACTAATTACAGCATCGGAACAAGGCGGGAAGGAGCAGTGACTGAGCCCGGGCTTCCGAAAAGGTGAGGATCCCCCCAAGCACCACTAGCGCACCCCCCGCAAATGAAAGCACAGCAAGTGCACAATTTAAAAAACTGAGTCAGAAAATAATATACTTTAAAAGAAGCTGCCTTCAACAGGATACACCACGAAGCGGGTCGAGGGACACTGTCACTGCCCATCTAGCCGCCTGGACTCAGTCAATAATATAGGTATGTATATATAAGTCTCAATACCAATAAGAGAGAGTGAGGGAGATTTATGTGAGGTGGGAACTCCTGGTCCCCGGAACTAATTATGAAAAAACACAAGAGGAGTAACCCCTCAGAGGCAGAGAATTGTTTCTCTGGATCTAGGCTTGTGTGCTCTAGTCAGCACAGTATGCCCCAACCTGTTATCGGATAATGCATATCCTTATAGAAGACCCCTCACTCACCAACCTGGTTGGTGACATGCTTCATCATCGGGGTCGCACCCCATAGGCCGAGTGCCTATAGGGTGTGCTGCGACATCTGACTACAGTGGAGCTGGTAAGTATTTTTCTTTTATGTGTGCATAACTATCAAGACGTGTATTAAAAAAGGTTCGAAACTACTCACTCCAAGGGTTTATTCTTGAGTGCTTGAACCTTGTTAAAAAGATGTGGCACCTGTGCCTAATTAGGAAAGCTTTGGTGTCATAAGAAGTGTTTTAAAAATAGAGAAGTGTGCTATGTGACAAGTGAAATATACAAAAACTAATGATTAAAAAGGTCTACATGTTTCAACCATTATATACATTCAAAGGTTTTCGTCAGGACCATGAGATTCTGAACTGGGTGGTCCGCACACGCTAAGGCGCGTCCTGCCCTAGTCCAAATAAGAGACCGCAAATAGTGGTCTCGTGTAAAAGGGTGCGTTTTTCCTTAATCGGGAAAAAACGCTTGGATGCGGCACTACCGCTTTATGGGCACCAGCGTTTCCAAGACAGCAAGGGTCCGTCTCTTGCAACTTCTGTTCATCAAGCAGAAAACCTACTTGGTTTCTGCTGGAGGTGCCCCGAGGAATGACGGGAGTCTCTGCGCGGTACCGGTAATGTAGGCTGGTTGCATTTCCTGGTTGGGCGTGGCCTCGTCACGTGTTCTCGACACGTGGTTCAGCGAGAGCCAATCGGAACGTTCTGACGGAGAAACTAGGAAGTATACTCCATCCCCCAGCGCCGATTGTTAGATGCCCAAACACGTCGCCATGGAGATTCACCTGGCTTTTGGTTTTTTAACTAGGGATGGTAGTGGTATGTAAAACAAACACAACGGGTGTAACTGGGATAAGGAACGGAGTGTAGAAACAGGGTTAAACCACAGGTGTTATGATCGCAATGTTTGCAGATTAAGTCCAAAGTTAACGCGTGTAACAGTGGAGGGTAGCTAATTGATTTAGGTTGGTATTTACAGTATTTAAGCCATCACGCTGTTCCACGGAATGTTGTCGTTCAGACCTGACTTGTGGGTGGAGAGTCTGTAAACCCACCTCTGTTCTTTTTCGAATAGCCGTTGGGTTAGGTTGGCTCCTGGTTTGACTTGTTCAATGATTGTCCAATGAAGGTCATCTGGTGTGTGACCTGCGGACAGAAAATGTTCAGTGAGTCTTGTATTGTTTTTTTTGCATCTAATAGTGCTTCTGTGCTCCCCAATGCGTAGTTTGATCTTCCTACTCGTCATTCCTACGTAATGGAGGTCACAAGGACACGTTAGTCTGTAGATGACATTTTCACTATTGCAATTTGTCTGCCCTCTGATTGTCCAGATTTTGTTCGGTTCCAATTGTAGTGTTTTAGTATTCTTGGTGTAGGGGCAAACACTGCAACTTCCGCATTTGTAGTGGCCTGTCACCCTCGGTAGACCCCATAGGTTCATTTGTGTTTCTTTTTCGGTAGACTCCTTTATGGGTCTTGTATTGACAACTGCATCTTTTATGCTTCGTGCTTTCTTGAATGAGAAGAGGGGTTTCTCCCATCTCAAATTGTCTGTATTTAGGATGTTCCAGTGTTTCTTTATTATTCTGGACACATCATTGGATATGGTGTTATATGTGGTAACACAGGTCAGGGGGATTTCATCCACTGTTTTGTTTGTGTGTTCCAAAAGGGCTGCACGCGGTTGATTCCACGCTCGCTTTTGGCTTTTTTGGAGGATTCTATTTGGATAACCCCAGTTACGTAATTTTTGGCTGAGATCCTGGGCTTGTTTCTTATAGTCTTCCAGCTCGCTACAATTTCTGCGGATCCTTAGGTATTGCCTATAGGGTAGGTTCTCGCGTAAGGGTCTGGGGTGGAAGCTTTCAAATCGTAGTAGATTGTTTTTGGAGGTTGGCTTGTAATGGGTCACAGTTGTCAATTTGCCTTCCTTTTTTGTGATCGTCACGTCTAGGGAAACCAATGTTTCTGTCTCTTTTTCATAGGTGAACCTTAGGTGATCATCACAGGTATTGATCCAGTTGAAGAAGGAAGTTAGTGATTCTTCAGTGCCTTTCCATATGGTCAGCACATCGTCGATATACCTACGCCATAATAGAATATTGGAACTGTAGGGATTGGTGTCACTGAGGATGTATTTCTCCTCGAAGTCGTACACGTACAGTCCCGCTACGCTCGGCGCAAACGTGCTGCCCATGGATGTACCCCCCGTCTGTAGAAATATCTTCTCTTCGAACTCAAAGTAATTTCTTTTGAGTGCTAGTCTGGCACACTCCATGATAAATTGCCTGGGGGTTCTGGATGTCCACTCCTCTTTTTTTTAGCGCTCTTCCTAGTACATCCAGCGTTGCATCCTGGGGGATGCTGGTGTACAGGCTCTCAATGTCAAAACTCACCAGGATGGTGTCATTGTCCACGGTGAGTTGATCCAAGATTTGTAATAGACTTTTGGTGTCTTGGAGGTACGTGCTGGTTTTTTGCACCAAAATTTTAAAGAACACGTCGCAGAATTGCGAAAGTGGTTCCAGGACTGACCCCAGTCCAGAGACAATTGGCCTGCCAGGGGGTGGTGTCTTGTTTTTGTGTATTTTTGGGAGTGTATAGAAGTAGGGGATTCTCCCCTCACTTTTACATAGAAAATCTGCCCCCTGTTTTGATATGAATCCTTCAGTTTCGCCGTGCTCCACTAGTGATTTTATCTCACTTCTCAAGTCTTCCGTTGGGTCCACCGGTAGTCTGCGGTCGCTGTTTTGGTCTGCTAGGAGTCGGAGACATTCATTTTGGTAGGCTGTGCGATCCTGCACGACGATGCCTCCGCCTTTGTCTGCAGGCTTAATGATAATGGTGTCACAGTTTCGCAAATTGTCAAGGGCAATTCTCTCTCGATTTTTGAGATTCACAAAAGGTTTTTGGGGATTCGTGTTTTCAACATCGTTGAAGACGGCTTGCTCGAAAGTGGAAATTTCCACAGGGATCATATGTGATGGTGGGGTAAAGGTGGATTTATTCCTTAGCCCTGTTTCATTAGTATCCAGATTCTCCTCTGTGTTTGATCTTTTCTCAAAGAAGGCTTTTAGTCTCAATTTGCGGAAGAATGATGAGAGTTCACAATGAAGCCTAAATTCGTCCAGATTCGCTGTCGGTACAAAGTCTAAGCCTTTATTTAGGACTGATTCTTCATCAGCGCTCAAGGGTCTGGAGGAGAGGTTTGTTATTAAGTTCTCCGATTGCTTGACCCTGCTTGTTGAGGTTTGTGCCTGTTCTGGTTCGCACTCGGGTCTTCCGGTGCCCAGTGCACTTGTCCTCCTTGATTCTGGTTTTTTCTTCTTCCCCGTCCCCTCCCGCCCCGGTATAAAAAAGGCAGTCTGTAGGGGATGTACTAGGAAGAGCGCTAGAAAAAGAGGAGTGGACCACCAGAACCGCCAGGCAATTTATCATGAGTGTGCCAGACTAGCACTCAAAAGAAATTACTTCGAGTCGAAGAGAAGATATTTCTACAGACAGGGGGTACATCCATGGGCAGCACGTTTGCACCGAGCGTAGCGTGACTGTACGTGTACGACTTCGAGGAGAAATACATCCTCAGTGACACCAATCCCTACAGTTCCAATATTCTATTATGGCGTAGGTACATCGACGATGTGCTGACCATATGGAAAGGCACTGAAGAATCACTAACTTCCTTCTTCAACTGGATCAATACCTGTGATGATCACCTAAGGTTCACCTATGAAAAAGACACAGAAACATTGGTTTTCCTAGACGTGACGATCACAAAAAAGGAAGGCAAATTGACAACTGTGACCCATTACAAGCCAACCTCCAAAAACAATCTACTACGATTTGAAAGCTTCCACCCCAGACCCTAACGCAAGAACCTACCCGAAGGGGAATACCTAAGGATCCGCAGAAATTGTAGCGAGCTGGAAGACTACAAGAAACAAGCCCAGGATCTCACCCAAAAATTATGTAACCGGGGTTATGCAAATAGAATCCTCCAAAAAAGCCAAAAGTGAGCGTGGAATCAACCGCGTGCAGCCCTTTTGGAACACACAAACAAAACAGTGGATAAAATCCCCCTGACCTGTGTTACCACATATAACACCATATCCAATGATGTGTCCAGAATAATAAAGAAACAATGGAACATCCTAAATACAGGCAATTTGAGATGGGAGAAACCCCTCTCCTCATTCAAGAAAGCATGAAGCATAAAAGATGCAGTTGTCAATACAGGACCCATAAAGGAGTCTACCAAAAAAGATACACAAATGAACCTATGGGGTCTACCGAGGGTGACAGGCCACTACAAATGCGGAAGTTGCAGTGTTTTTCCCCAACACCAAGAATACTAAAACACTACAATTGGAACCGAACAAAATCTGGACAATCAGAGGGCAGACAAATTGCAATAGTGTAAATGTCATCTACAGACTAACGTGTCCTTGTGACCTCCATTACGTAGGAATGACGAGTAGGAAGATCAAACTACGCATTGGGGAGCACAGAAGCACTATTAGATGCAAAAAAAACAATACAAGACTCACTGAACATTTTCTGTCCGCAGGTCACACACCAGATGACCTTCATTGGACAATCATTGAACAAGTCAAACCAGGAGCCAACCTAACCCAACGGCTATTCGAAAAAGAACAGAGGTGGGTTTACAGACTCTCCACCCACAAGTCAGGTCTGAACGACAGCATTCCGTGGAACAGCGTGATGGCTTAAATACTGTAAATACCAACCTAAATCTATTGGCTACCCTCCACTGTTACACGCGTTATCTTTGGACTTAATCTGCAAACATTGCGATCATAACACCTGTGGTTTAACCCTGTTTCTACACTCCGTTCCTAATCCCAGTTACACCCGTTGTGTATGTTTTACATACCACTACCATCCCTAGTTAAAAAACCAAAAGCCAGGTGAATCTCCATGGCGACGTGTTTGGGCATCTAACAATCGGCACTCGGGGATGGAGTATACTTCCTAGTTTCTCCGTCAGAACGTTCCGATTGGCTCTCGCTGAACCACGTGTCGAGAACACGTGCTGAGGCCACGCCCAACCAGGAAATGCCACCAGCCTACATTACCGGTACCGTGCGGAGACTCCGGTCATTCCTCGGGGCACCTCCAGCAGAAACCAAGTATGTTTTCCGCTTGATGAACAGAAGTTGCAAGAGCCGGACCCTTGCCGTCTTGGAAACGCTGGTGCCCATGAAGCGGTAGTGCCGCATCCAAGCGTTTTTTCCCGATTAAGGAAAAACGCACCCTTTTACACGAGACCACTATTTGCGGTCTCTTGTTTGGACTAGGGCAGGACGCGCCTTAGCGTGTGCGGACCACCCAGTGCAGAATCTCATGGTCCTGACGAAAACCTTTGAATGTATATAATGGTTGAAACATGTAGACCTTTTTAATCATTAGTTTTTGTATATTTCACTTGTCACATAGCACACTTCGCTATTTTTAAAACACTTCTTATGACACCAAAGCCTTCCTAATTAGGCACAGGTGCCACATCTTTTTAACAAGGTTCAAGCACTCAAGAATAAACACTTAGAGTGAGTAGTTTTGAACCTTTTTTAATACACGTCTTGATAGTTATGCACACATAAAAGAAAAATACTTACCAGCTCCACTGTAGTCAGGTGTCGCAGCACACCCTATAGGAACTCGGCCTATGGGGTGGGACCCCGATGATGAAGCATGTCACCAACCAGGTTGGTGAGTGAGGGGTCTTCTATAAGGATATGCATTATCCGATAACAGGTTAGGGCATACTGTGCTGACTAGAGCACACAAGCCTAGATCCAGAGAAACAATTCTCTGCCTCTGAGGGGTTACTCCTCTTTTGTTTTTTCATCATGTATATATAAGTGCCATGTATATGTATTTTATTATTGCTCTGTCGGGTGACTATAATTTATACAAGTCAATTCAGGTCCCTTTCTTTTTCACAGGATTTGATTAATGTATGCATGTACTAGTGCACTTTTTTGTACAGGGCTCCATTTGCAGTCCCTCTGAGGACAATTCCACATGATCACCTAAGCGGATTAGCCTTCTTGTCCACATGAATAGACATATAATATTTAACTGGATTTAACCTTTGATGTAGACTGTGAGGACGAGGCACCTTTTGCCCCATACTTTGCATGACTCTTTTTACGGCCCAACTTTGAAATCCAACTTTGTCCGGCATTTTATCACCATGACTCCTGTCAGTTACATGTCATCTGGAACCTTTTTCTCTGCAGATTACTGGCTTTGGATTACCAGCTCACACGATCACAGACATGCACGCTTATGGGATGTATGTCATTACATCTCATAGTAATACCATGATAACCATTACAACACGAGTATTGCTACGCGATGTCAATGACATTGCATGCCATTACATCAACAATACAACACTACACTACACTACACTACAAAAAAAATACACTAAAACGTTACAAAAAACCACACAACACAAACATTACAACACTACTTTTACACTACCCTAAAAACTACAAAAGTAACCCCCACCCCAAGTTCAAACCCCTTACCTCTCTCCTCTCCAGCATCGCCGTCTCTGCTCCCGGTTCCTACTTCTTCCTTCCTGCTTGCTGCACGTCGTTGTGAGGAAACAGCATAAGATTCCTCACAACGACATGGACCGGCGCTGCCATTCCACATTACATCGCATGCGTTGTAAAAGAGCATGCAATGTTATGGTATGCGTGGTTTTTACCATGTGTTGTAACATCGCATGCGTTGTAACGCATGCGATGGAATAGCAACGTCTGGTAAAAACCGCGTTGTGATGGCTGTTCCCCATGCTTACGTAGAGCCCGACCGTTTTCATTTTTTTTTATTATGCATGCATCTCTCCATTCGGGCAGGGACACGCCACCGAGCAGTACTGACTTTGCAGCATACTGAGGTAATTTAATCATTTGAGGGAGGAAGAAGATCTGATCCATTCAACTTCCTATGTTTAATGTATCTATTAATCAGATGGGGAAAGATCACTGGTCCTGCATAACCAGGGTATGCAGGTCGTAGATTGGTGTGTCCCAAATAAAAAACCCTCATGCACGTGTCGGAATGATCTAAAAGGAGCCTGCATCACGCAAATGCGCGTTTGTGAGAAGTTAGCCTGGTATATGATGCTCACTAGTTCTAGTGATCACCTTGTACCATGTCAAGCAACCCTTATGATGATTGGTTGTAAGTCAACCTTATAAACCAGCTATCCTAGGGGTAGCGTGGACAAAGCAGTCTTAGGCTAAACTCTGTAAAGGCATGTGAAGCAAGCTGTTTTACCATACACAATCCCCTTGAATACCAAATGAAAGGACACCACACAGATATATATTGAAAATATATATATATATTTATTTACTACAAATATCCCCTATACTCTTTATGAGCACAGAAGCAAATGCGTTAAAACATAACACAGTTTAAATATACAAAAGTTGCACAATATGGATGAGCCCTAGGGGCCACCTAAACCATATACTAAAATAGTGGTATAAGAACCACCTAGCTGAAAGGAAGTAGGCCTAGGGCCTTGGGAATCGCTGGAGCTGTTCGGGACTAACAGTGAAGAAGTCGGGAAAGGCCCACGGGACTCGGGTGCAGCGCTTAAAGTGCACGCATACACCAATGCAATGTCAATGGTGCGTAAAAGTTACAAAGTTAGTGTTTAAGGAACCTTCCGACTGACCTAGAAGGACAAAACTTTAGACCTAGACACTAGAGGTGTATACCAGTGTAGGAACACCAGCGTTTGCTGAGTTACCTCACCCACAGGAAGCGGGTGCACAGGTGCGAAGTCGTGTTCGGTTTCGTCACGCAGGTCGATGGTGCCTGAAGATGAAGATGCTGCAGGCGGGTCGTCGATGAGAGTTCCGTGTGGATCCAAGGGTGGATCTGAAGTGGTGAAGAGCTGAAAGCAGAGGGGACAATGTTCAAAGTCACTAGCCAGTGACTACCGTGGAACCAGGATGGAACCAGGAGATGTCGGGTGCAAACAGGCGCTGAGGTGCAGCTTGTCTCCTCAGCCACATGGACACGAAGAGGTTGAGGACGTCCAGGAGTCGGTCACGAGCTGTCCCACAAAGGCTTTAGCTGATGGCGGTGTCGGCAACTTGATTGGATCGAACAGGCCTTGGTTAATGCAAGCCATGCAGATAGTGAAGAAAGCTTATCACTCGGACCAGCAAGGTCGGAGCGGGTGCTCCTTTTCAGGGGAGCGAGGGCAAGTCTGGAGCAACCAGACCCGCAGTGTTGATCATAGGGTTCGTTGCCAAGATGGCCGTTAGCCACGTGGCAAGTGGCCGGGATGGCGCATCGAGTGGCAAAGTGCAAAAAGGCCCCACGCATATTGTGGATATGCTGGGGGGCCGATATTTAGTACAAATGCTGCTCCATAGTAGGGCTTCTTAAACCCCAAAGCACAGCATTGAGGGTGCCTCGGGTGCTGGGCGGTCAGCTTCTCGGGGGTCTTTCGAGATGTCCGGTCCCACGTCTCTCGGTGCCTCCACAGGTCTCTTCTTTGCAGGAACTGTGGATCGGGCTCTGAGATGTCTGGGAGTCTGGGTCTTGTTGGGCTTTGGGTTCGGGCTCCAACAGGAGGCGGCAGCAAAGCATATGTTGAGTTGCTGGATGGTGCCTGTGTTCACAGGATGGCCACTCCTAGGCCACAAGGGAGATACTCTTCAGTCTTCTGTGCAGCAGAATGTCAAAGTCCAGTCTTCTTCTTTGTTTCAAGTTGATTTCAGGATGATCTGAGGTGCTATGGCACGGCTCCCACTCTTATTCCCAATCTGAGGGGTGGATCACCTGCTAGGTCCCTCCTCTGGGTGGGACCAGGAAGGGGGCAGTTACACCCCCTTTCCTTTGTCCAGCTCTGTGCCAGGACTGGGGCTGGAAAACAGCAGCACCGGTTTGGACTGGGTTATGCACAGGGACACCTTGTGTGCCCCAGGCATGTCTCAATTTATTCAGCCCTGTCCTACCCAATACACCAAATCCTGTCTGGGGTGGTGCTCACACCTCCCAAGGCAGGAAACCCTTTGTCCAAGCCTCCCTCGCTGGAAGGACTCTCAGCAGCAGGAAGTCAGACTTGTGTCTGTGGTGGCAGCATCCATTTTGTGATGCTGAGGCTCGGGTTAACTTTAACTGGGGTTCAGGTTATGTACATGTCGTGTCCCTCTAGAAGGCTGGAATGCTATCCCCGTCGACAGGACTGTCGAGGGGATAGTATTCCAAATCGTATGCCACCTTACTCGACATGTTTTGATAAAGCAAAACAAAGTTAGCATATAACCGCGAGGATTATAACGCACTTAAGAGTATATGGTATGGCAATATCCCGGAACAGCTAAGGGAGTTGTTCCCGACAGCTGCAGACGGGCTCAGCTCGTGCCAGAGCACCATCTCACATGAAACCAAGCACTCTGCCTCCAGGATTGCTGAGGCCTTTCATAGGAGTGGCTTATTGTCGGAGGTAGTACCTGTAATGTCCAGATTCCATGGGGGCGGACGGCTCAGCTTCGTTGAAGATATTTACCCAACTCCCACACACCCCTAGCCTCGGAGGACTCCAAGACTAGGAATGAAAGGGAAAGGGGAAGTGGATAAAAAAGAGATACTGCCACACAGGTGTCTTCTACTTCTCTTCATTTTTTCTTTTCTTGTTGGAAGTGAACACCTGAAACATTAAACACAGGATTACTAAGTTCTCTCATTTTACTGACTTCATCTAAAGACTTTACTCTGCCTACAACCTCTATACCTGATCATTTGTGGAATGTGCCTCTCTCTGAAGATGAAAGCTGACTAGAAATTAAAGTATCAGTCTTTGGCGAATCTGGATGCTGATCAATGAAGACTTCTATGCTGAGTAGTTGAGCAGTAAGGTGGTAAATACAAGTATACTATATATATGCATACACAAGGATATTCCTATATACTTGAAGCTCAAGGTCCTCACTGAATACTGGATTGCGCTGGACTGAAATTTCTACACTGAATGCCTTCTCACTCTGGCAATTACTCAGAATGTCCTTGACTGAAAAGGCCGGAGCATATATCTACATCGAAGGTACCTTTTCGCAGCTCCTACTATAATGTCCAAGCAGAAAGCGTCAAACAAAGGAAAACAGCTTACCTGCACTCCCTGGACAATCTTTAAATGCGGGAAAACTGGAGCAACAGCCAAATTGGGAAAAGCTATGGGCTGTGAGTTGACGTGTTCTCTTACCACAGCTCCTTCGAAGTCCACAGGAAGGAAGATACACTATGGAACTGCAGCGGGGAAAATACCTGACGAGAGCTACTAGCTGAGCGCTCGAATGTCAGGCAACGTGAAACGGGAAGGAAAGGAGGGTACACAAACTCTATAGAAACCCCAAATCGGAATTAAAACACTAGATTCGCAGGTTCTGACTAAACTCTCAGAAACACGTCTAACCGCTGATAAAGTTCAGTTGAAGTGGGCCGCGTGTTGACCGCGAGCGCACAAAATGGCGGACAGAGCAAACTAGAGCGCTAACCGCTTCAAAGTTCAGGACCATCGGAGGACTCTTTCTCGATCTCATTCTTGAGCCAGAAACTAGCCAAACTCAGTCTCCATCTCCCAACAGAGGGCTGCTGAATCGGAATCGGACGTACCTTGAAATAGGGGGTTGTGATAGCAAACGGACCAGCACCTGGGAGGGTCCTGACAGTACCCCCCACCAAAACCCCCTCCCTGGGCTTCTGTGGATATGTCTTGTGAAATTCAGATACCAATCTGGGGGCATAAACATGGCTACTAGGCTCCCAGGACCGTTCCTCTGGACCAAATCCTTTCCAGTCTACAAGATAAAACAATTTCTTTTTCTTCCATTTTGAATGTAAGATTCTTTTGACCTCAAATTCTTCGGTGGATTGAACTTGAATTGGAGCTGGTGGATGTTCCTGTCTAAGATTTGGTGGATTCCGTTTTATCAAAGAGCCATGAAAGGTGGGATGGATCTTTAAAGATCTAGGAAGGGCTACTCTGACACTGACTGGATTTATCACCCGAATCACTGGATATGGACCCACAAATCTTGGCTGAAATTTACGATTTCCACTCATCCTCATATGACGCGTGAAAATCCAAACTTGGTCCCCAGGCTCAAAAATCGGACTCACTCTACGTTTCGTGTCTGCCTGCTTTTTATAAGCCAACTTAGTCTTGAAGAAGCCAACTGATATGTCTTTTGCAGATTTCGAATCACCTCTTCTGCCGCTGGAACGTCTATCTCTTCTTTTCCAACTATCATATTGGGGTGACAACCAGAGTTTAAAAAGAATGGTGAGAATCCTGTAGCTGAATGGATGGAATTGTTATAATCAAACTCCGCAGTACTCAATAAAGAAGGCCACTCTCCTTCTTGATCCATCAAATACATGCAGAGATATTGCTCCAAATCCTGATTCACTCTTTCCGTCTGTCCATCTGTTTCTGGATGGTAACTGGTGGACAGACGAGAGTCTGTGCCTAGTCCCTTTAAGAATGATTTCCAAAATCGGGACACAAACTGTGGACCTCGATCGGAAATTATCACTTTTGATATTCCGTGCAATTTTACAATGTGTTGGGTAAACAGTGTGGCCAATTGGGAAGCATTGGGTAAAGTCTTTAATGGGATGAAATGACTCATCTTTGTAAACTGATCTACAACCCCCCAAATCACTGAATAACCCTGACTCAACGGTAGGTCCACTATGAAATCCATGGAGAGGGTGTGCCATGGGGAAGGGGCCACTGGCAGGGGCATGAGGAGACCTTGTTGGGACTGTCTAGCACTCTTGCCCTTAACACACTGCTCGCAAGTGGCGACATGCTGCCTCACCTGAGCGTCCATGCCCGACCAAAATAAGGTTCTTTTAATCAAATCCAAAGTTTTACTTGCTCCCTTGTGCCCTGCCTGTTGGTGATCATGAAACTGATGAATGATCTCTATCTGAAGCGCTTCACTTGGAACAAACATCCTCTCTTGAAAGTATGGTTTCCCATCAAGCACTTCTCGATCTGGGCCTTCCGTTTTCCAATTAATGAATTCTTCTTTCGCAAATTCTCCTCTGATTCTGTTACCCAAATCATCCTCCACAACAGTGGCTACAATTTTTTCTTGTGAAATGATATGACCTTCCACCTTGGTTTCTGATTCCCCGCCCAAACCTAAGCGGGAAAGCGCATCCGCCTTACCATTTTCGGACCCAGGTTTATAAGTCAGTACAAAATCGTAGTCTGCAAAAAAGAGTGACCACCTCAGTTGCTGGGGAGTAGGGGTTCTGGCAGATTTTAAGAATTGCAAATTACGATGATCCGTGAAGACTGTGATCACATGTCTTGCTCCAAACAAATAGTGTCTCCAAACCTTGAAAGCCTTTTTAACTGCTAAAAGCTCCTTGTCTGCAATGGAATAATTTATTTCAGCAGGTGACAATTTCCGAGAATGATAGGCCACTGGGTGTAACTGACCAGTATTTTCCTGACGTTGGGAAAGGATTCCCCCGATGGCCAGATTGGATGCATCTGCTTCAATGAAAAAAGGTTCTCGCAAATCAGGATGCTGCAAAACTGGTGCTGAAATGAAGGCATTCTTTAACATCTGAAAAGCCACTTCAGTTTCTCTTCCCCAGGCAAACCGCACATCTTTCTTTAGTAAGCGAGTGATTGGACTCACCTTTTCAGAAAAATTCTGGATAAATCGCCTATAAAAATTGGCGAATCCCCAAAAACTTTGTATCTCTTTGACTGATCTTGGGGCTGGCCAAAATTTAATTGCCTGCAACTTGGAATCATCCATAGAGACTCCTTCCTGGGAGAGTATGAAGCCCACAAATTCCACTCTCGAGGAGTGGAAAACACATTTCTCCAATTTTACAAACAAATGGTGCTCCAACAATCGCTCCAAGATAGTTTGTACATGGTTCACATGTTCCTCTAGACTGTTGGAAAAGATGAGAATGTCGTTGATATACACTACTGCAAATTGATCTAAGAACTCTCAAAGAACATCATTTACAAAATGCTGAAAGGCAGCTGGGGCGTTACATAAGCCAAAAGGCATCACTTGATATTCAAACAACCCCAGCCGCATTCGAAAGGCAGTTTTCCATTCCGCCCCTTCCGCCATATGAACCAGATGGTATGCCCCTCTTAAGTCCAATTTAGTATAGATGCAAGCATCCTTGACCTGATCCAAAAGTTCAGATATGAGGGGTAACGTGTAGCGGTTCTTCTTGGTGACCAAATGAATCACTCGATAGTCTACGCACGTCCTCAAGGATCCATCCTTCTTAGGAATAAAGAATAGAGGGGAGGACACTGGGGACTGGGAGGGCCGAATGAATCCGTTGGCAAGTGTTTTGATCAATATACTTCTTCAAATGTAGATTCTCTGGCTCAGATAAAGCATAAATGCGACAACAAGGCAAAGAGGCTCCTGGCTCTAACTCAATCCTGCAGTCGTACTCCCTGTGAGGAGGAAGTCTTTGTGCTTTTTTTTCATTGAACACTTCCCTCAAATCCTGGTATTCATCTGGGATCTATGGAACTTCCACTGTGCAGATAATCTGAGTTTGATTGGCCAAACTAGATGACATGGTTGACCTCAGAGCAACTGGCAAAAATTGAAGCAATGTTCTTGACAAAAGGTTGAGTTCATTTCCACAGTACGTTTTGCCCAATCAATTTGTGGGTTGGGCTCAGTGAGCCAGGGCAAACCTAAAATCAACTGAATCTGTGGAGCATCAATTAGATTAAAGTTTATTTAACTTTGATGTTCTCCAGGACCCAATACCATAATTACTTCAGTATCATAGACTACTGGACCAGAGGATAAATTGGTGCCATCCACCGCTCAAACCGGTTCAGGTCTCATTTTCTTTTTAAACAGAATTCCCAAAGACTTGGCAAACTGGAGGTCACAAAAGTTCCCCGTCGCCCCAGAGTCGACCATGACCGAGACTTCTTCCATTCGGGTCTCCCCAAAGGCAATTTAACAGGATAGAATCAGATGCGGAGCAGCGGATTGAAGGGTATTGGCCAAAAGTTGGGATTTGGGAGTTGTCTCTTCACTCACTACCACCAGTGCAACTCTGTCTACTGGTGGAGCTTGCCTTTTAACCATGAATTTGTCTTCGGTTTCTTCGGACATTCCTTCACAAAGTGACCAGAGAGACCGCAATACATACAAAGCTTGCCCAAACGCCTTTTCTCTCTCTCTTCCTGGGTGAGCGGTCCTCGTACCATACCAATCTGCATTGGTTCTTCACTGGAGTTCTCTTCGTGGTTCTTAACCGGTTCAGGCCTAACTCGATCAAATCATGGCAGATATATTTTGACATCCTTCCGTCGCTCACTACGTCTTTCGGATTGCCGCTGGTCAATTTGAAGTACAAGATCTATGAGCTCAGATACATCCGTTGGCCTTTTCGGAATTTGAGCTAAACCATCCTTTAGCTCATCTTTCAATCCTCTGTAAAAAATTGCTGCCCTTTTTGCCTCTGGCCAGCTGGTCTCAACAATCAATTTATTAAATTGCGCCAAGTAGGCCGCTAGTTCCTTATTTCCCTGTTTCAAATCCAATAACTCATTATCTGTAGTCTGGGAGACTGTTCTTCGATCAAAGATGCACAAAAATTCAGCCTTGAATTCTTCAAACTTGTACAATACTCGATCATTTGAAGCGACCAAGGGCAAGGACCATGCTGCAGCATCGCCACTCAGGTAGGACAGCACAAACGCCACTTTTGACTGATCCTCGTTGAACAAAATGGGTTTACAAAGAAAATGCAAAGAGCACTGTGTGAGAAAGATTTGTGCCTTATGGGGATCACCCTGAAATCTTTCAGGGGGGGCCAAAGGAATAGTTGGGGACATGGCATGTACAACTTGTGTAGTCAATGCAGATGAGGAAGATGGTGAAGGGTCAAAGGTGTGAGACTTGATTCCCCAAAAATTGGGACTGGGACTTACTGTAAGCTCATCTAATCTCTGACGCAAATGATTTGCTTCTTGGTTGGACTTCCTAACCTCCTCCCTGGTTTCACTTAACTGCTTCTGTGAACCCTCTAAAATGGATGCTGAAGCCTTAACGTCTAAACCCTCTGCCATCTCACCCAGACGAAAGGTAGTTTCAGGCACTTCAATCTGTCAGAAGTAGTACCTGTAATTTCCAGAATCCGTGGGGGCGGACGGCTAAGCTTCATTGAAGATATTTACCCAACTCCCACACACCCCTAGCCTCGGAGGACTCCAAGACTAGGAATGAAAGGGAAAGCGGAAGTGGATAAAAAAGAGAGACTGCCACACAGGTGTCTTCTACTTCTCTTCTTTTTTTTCTTTTCTTGTTGGAAGTGAACACCTGAAACATTAAACACAGGATTACTAAGTTCTCTAATTTTACTGACTTTATCTAAGGACTTTACTCTGCCTACAACCTCTATACCTGATCATTTGTGGAACGTGCCTCTCTCTGAAGATGAAAGCTGACTAGAAATTGAAGTATCAGTCTTTGGCGAATCTGGATGCTGATCAATGAAGACTTCTATGCTGAGTAGTTGAGCAGTAAGGTGGTAAATACAAGTACACTATATATATGCATACACAAGGATACTACTATATACTTGAAGCTCCAGGTCCTCACTGAATACTGGATTGCGCTGTACTGAAATTTCTACACAGAATGCCTTCTCACTCAGGCAATTACTCAGAATGTCCTTGACTGAAAAGGCCAGAGCATATATCTACATTGAAGGTACCTTTTCGCAGCTCCTACTATAATGTCCAAGCAGAAAGCGTCAAACAAAGGAAAACAGCTTACCCGCACTCCCTGGACATCGTTTAAATGCGGGAAAACTGGAGCAACAGCCAAATTGGGAAAAGCTAGGGACTGTGAGTTGACTTGTTCTCTTACCACAGCTCCTTCGAAGTCCACAGGTAGGGAGATACACGCTATGGAACTGCAGCGGGGAAAATACCTGACGAGAGCTACTAGCTGAGTGCTCGAATGTCAGGCAACGTGAAACGGGAAGGAAAGGAGGGTACAAAAACTCTATAGATACCCCAAATCGGAATTAAAACACTAGATTTGCAGGTTCTGACTAAACTCTCAGGAACACGTCTAACCGCCGATAAAGTTCAGTTGAAGTGCGCCGCGTATTGACCGTGAGCGCACAAAATGGCGGACAGAGCAAACTCGAGCGCTAACCGTTTCAAAGTTCAGGACCATCGGAGGACTCTTTCTCGATCTTATTCTTGAGCCATAAACTAGCCAAACTCAGTCTCCATCTCCCAACAGAGGGCTGCTGAATCGGAATCGGACGTACCTTGAAATAGGGGGTTGTGGTAGCAAACGGACCAGCACCTGGGAGGGTCCTGACACTTATAGGTTAACATGTGTCCAGTTAGGGTTAGATATAGGGATACTATATCTAAGTAAGAGGTGATTACACCCACTTACCCCAGCTGAGTGATCAGCCAGTTGTGTCAAATATGGAGGCCAGGCCAGGGGTGGCACAATACATGCTGCAGCCCCTGGTAGGCCTTGGATACACCTATGCCCTGAGTACCTGTAGTACTTTGTTACAGGGGCCTATAAGGTGAACCAGTTCCAATTGTGTATGCACCTAAGGTACATGGAGTCCATTTTTTAGGAGAGATCAATTAGCCTGGGGCCCTGAACAGCAGGATCCCAGGCCAACTAAGCCAAAAACCATCTAAACACCAGGCAAAAAGTTTGGGGGTAACCATAGTCAGATATCTATCTTTCTACACAACCCCCCCCCCCCCCCCCAACGAAAGGAGATAAGGCTATCCTTGACCAGGTAAGCCTATATTTCCTAAGTGGCCATATAAGGAAGTACCAGCTCTGGCTTGGTTACCACCTGTCTCATGGTCCACTAAGCAATCCCTCACCCTAAGGGTATCTGAGGGTCTCCACCATAGGGAATCTCTACCTCTGGTGTGTCTTGGCAAAATTAAAGGTTGATGTTGAGATGGAGTACTGAAGTGAGATGCCTCTGTAGGACTCAGCTTCCTCCAATCACTCTCCACCATGTGTGCCTTTCTTTCTTTGACTGAGTTGCACTGTGCTCCCAGGGTCAACCTCTGGCTACCTAAAGCTGGAGGCTGGGTCCCTTTGTTTGGCTTCCTGGAGGGATAGGTCAGGTTTGGGGCCTTGGGGTCCCAGGTTTGGCTGTGCCCAACAGAATCCATCTGTGGGAGGTCCCTAACTACCTTTAAGGGGGCTCCCTCAGGAGTTTTTAAAGTTTTCATCTCACTAGGGCTACTAGTTTCGGTGCCCCATATCTGTTGATGGGGGTGCTTTATTTGACAGGGGGCCCTTTGAAGCTCACTGTCCTTCTTACAAAAACAACAAGTGCCCCTGCTCTAGGAAAATATTTGTAAAGACTCGGTAAGGTCAGGTTGTGATACAGCAGTAAATTGCGCACATCAATGGTGTTTCAGAATCCACAGTAAGAAAGTTCAAAGGGGTAGAGTCTTTGTTATAGAAAACAAATTTATTGTTCCTCTTGTTCTGGCCAACACGTGTTTCATCGCAGGGAAACAGGCTGCGAATCTTCAGGGCCTTTGGATAGAAAAACCGGAAGTAGTGTTAAGGCCAAAAGTATTAGTATTGCGCTATAAAAGCGTGGTCAGGTGATTCCTTACAAAGTTTGAAAGGAAAGACCTTGCCCGGGAGGAGAAGAGTTTTAAAGCTGATGCGCTGAAAAACGGGTAATAAAGGCGGGTACACCTTAGAAAATTCGATCTCCCTCCTGTAGTTCCCGGTGCCGTTCTTCGTAAAACGGTCCGTTTTACGAAGAACGGCACCGGGAACTACAGGAGGGAGATCGAATTTTCTAAGGTGTTCCCGCCTTTATTACCCGTTTTTCAGCGCATCAGCTTTAAAACTCTTCTCCTCCCGGAGCAGGGGCACTTGTTGTTTTTGTACGATTTAGTGTGGATCTGTAATCCACCTTTGAGCGGTTAAGAGGGATTACCGCCCGCCCCCTTGCCTGGATTCTTACACTCTTCAACACGATAATGTGCGGTCACTAGGGAGTGCGCCTGTCCTATTCTGGAACACCCCAAACCCTCCCAGTATATCAATAGCTCACTGTCCTTCTTGTCCTCTTCAACACTGGGCTGACTAAGGCAAGGTAGAGAGGGGCAGGTTACCTGCTCCAGACTGGGTCCCACCTGAGAAGGGTCCACTGACATCAGAGGCTCTGTCAGGCTAGGCCCAACCACCTCTGGGGGCAGTTCCTTCATCAGGGGTAAGATCAGTTCCCTGAGGAGGCTGATCCTGTCCTGAAGTCTGGGGGGAGGGAGATTTCTCTTCCTCCTCAATGCTCTCTGTTTGTGTTGAGTGATCCATTGTTTCAGGCTTCACAACACATGAATCCGTTTGAGTTTGGGCTGTGGCCATCACAGCCCTGCCAACCTTTTCAGGAAGGGACTCAGTTTGGGTATGGGCTTTTACCATCACAGCCCTGCTAATCTTTTCAGGAGGGAAGTTAGCTAAAGATGGGGCTGAGGTTTGTTCAGCCCTACCAACCTTTTCAGGAAGGACATCTTGGATTGGGGCAGTGGCCATCACAGCCCCACTAACCTTTCCATGGAGATTTACCATTCTAGAATGGGTTTGCTGTTTAACCTCAGCCCAGGCTGAGATTTCCAAATCATTAAAAGTAGGCAATCTACAGGCAAGTTTGCTGACACTGCCACTCTCTTTGGGCCAGTGTCACCTCCCCAGATAAGATTGACTACTGCCGAGGGATGTTTGGTTTCTATTCCATCAATGTTTGTCACCAGATATGTGGCATCAGGTAAAAGTTGCCTTGAGGGGACTAGGCATTCAGCAACCATGGTGATGCTAGCCCCTGTGTCTCTAAAGGCCTCAACTTTCAAGCCATTGATGAGGTGCTCCTGTCTGTACTTGCTCAAAGTGTTTGGGCAAGCAGTGAATTTGGCAAACCCCATGCCAGTTTCATAGACAAGAGTATCTGAGGTAGGGGACCTTGTTAGGCCAGAATCCACCTGATCTCCAAAGGTAAACCCACCCAAATTCTTGGGGGTGCTCCCACCACCTGGGGGACCACTGCTAACAGTGACGACCGGGGGTGTTGGAGCCTTACTTGGAGGTATATTTTCCTTATTACCATTCTTGGGACAACAGCTGTCTGTTCTCCAATGTCCATCCTGTTTACAGGTATGGCAGTAAGGCTTTTTCTCTGTAGAGGAAGTGTTCTGGGGCCCACCCTTTCAATTGGAGTTTTGGGGCCCTGGGGAAGTCTTCTCTTTGGTTTTATCCCCACCTTTCTCTTGAGGCTTGGTAGTCCCTTTCTTTTGGTCACCACCCTGGTTCTTAGGCCTGATCCTGGTTCTGACCCATTTGTCTGCCCTCTTACCCAATTCTTGTGGAGAGGTCAGATCAGAGTCCACCAGGTGCTGATGTAGAAGCTGATTTTGACAATTACTTAAGATTTGCTCTCTCATAATTAAATTATACAATCCTGTATAGTCTGTAACCTTACTTCCCAGCAACCAGCCCTCCAGAGCCTTAGTGGCACATTCAACAAATTCAGACAAGTCCTGAGTCTGTGTCTTCTGGGTCTCTCTGAACATTTATCTGTACTGTTCAGTGGTTGAGCCTAACCCATCTATCAGAGCACTCTTCAGGACCAGGTAGTTTCTAGAATCCCCATCACTAACTGTTAGGAGTCTGTCTCGGCCTCTACCTTCAAAGGAGAGCCACAAGATTGCTGCTCACTGCTCCTGAGGGATCTGCTGTACTCTGCAGGCTCTCTCAAGTGCAGTCATCCATTTGTGGATATCATCCCCAGCTTTGTAGGGGGCACAATCTTACTCAGGTTTCTACTATCATAGGACCTGTCTTTTATCCTTTGGGATAATGCTGCCACCAGTGGGTACTAACCCACTCTCTCTAGGCTGTCTTGCTCTAGCAAGTTTCTCTTGGGCCAGTGCAACCTCTAGTTCCCTCTTCTGGATCCTAAGCTCAGCCTCTCTAATGTTGGCCTCATGTTCCCTTCTCTGAGGGCTAGTCATCCCCCTGCTGGAGTGACCATGAGAGCCTCTAGAAGCTTGGGAGGTATTGGATTCCTTCTCCTCCTTTGCTCCAGGTTAAGTCCACTTGGGGGTCTGGGTAAGGTCACCCTTAGCTCAGTCCCAAGTACACTTGAGTTAGCCTGGCTAAGCCTGCTGGCTGGCACCCGACTAAGTCTGCCATCATCAGAGTCACTGCTCTCCCCTTCTGTCTCCTCTTCTTCCTCCTCCTCCTCAGGCTGAGTATCTCCAGTGACTTGGCCATCCTCATCTATCTGGATTACAGGGACAGGGGTGTCAGTATTTTCATCTTCAGTGGGAGAGCCTCCATCAGCATTCCCGGTGGGGTCTGCTTTAGAGGTCTTTAGAGCTTCAGACTGGTCTAAAAGCTCTCTAAGGTGGTCTGTAGTAGGGGTTGGACCCGTCTTGAGACCTTTTGAGGACCAAAGCTGCCTCAATTCCTTAAAATTAAGCATAGCAAATTTGGATGGTGCCCTTGGAGGGTCACTTTCAACAGGAGTAAGTCCAGTGGACCCCTCTGCTCCAGACATTGCTCTAGTGTGGGTGGATATGTTGCAATCTACCTACACTGGTGTTTACCTACTAAACCTATCTAGTAGTTGTAGTCAGGGTGTGCTACTCCCTATCCTCTACAACAACTAAGTTCAGTAGAACTTAAGTATACTAGTCGTGTTTTATATGTACCTAGCAGGTACCTGTATGATCTTTCAAATGATACTCTCAAAGATTGTAATGGTAAAACAACAGCAAGCTCAAACCTCAACCGCTGCTCATTAATGTGAGAAGTTGGCCTGGTATATGATGCTCACTAGTTCTAGTGATCACCTTGTACCATGTCAAGCAACCCTTATGATGATTGGTTGTAAGTCAACCTTATAGACCAGATATCCTAGGGGTAGCGTGGACAAAGCAGTCTTAGGCTAAACTCTGTAAAGGCATGTGAAGCAAGCTGTTTTACCATACACAATCCCCTTGAATACCAAATGAAAGGACACCACACAGATATATATTGAATATATATATATATTTATTTACTACAAATATCCCCTATACTCTTTATGAGCACAGAAGCAAATGCGTTAAAACAAAATACAGTTTAAATATACAAAAGTTGCACAATATGGATGAGCCCTAGGGGCCACCTAAACCATATACTAAAATAGTGGTATAAGAACCACCTAGCTGAAAGGAAGTAGTCCTAGGTCCTTGGGAATCGCTGGAGCTGTTTGGGACTAACAGTGAAGAAGTCGGGAAAGGCCTGCGGGACTCAGGTGCTGCGCTTAAAGTGCACGCATACACCAATGCAATGTCAATGGTGCGTAAAAGTTACAAAGTTACAGCCTGATTCATGATCGGGCCGTTTTGCGAGGCTCAAATAGCGAATCATAAGGAATCGCTATTTGAGACTCGCAAAACGGTAATCATGTAGGAATCGCAATATTAATTGCGATTCCCACTGATTCCTTATTTGCGATTAGCTAATTGCTAATCGCAAATAAGGAATAACTCCCCATGCATTCCTATGGGCCAAAAGGCCCATAGGAATGCATGGGGAGTATTCCTTATTTGCGATTAGCAATTTGCTACTCGCAAATAAGATAGCGATTTAAAGGGTGCCAGGGGTGTCCAAAGGACACCCTGTAGCACCCCTTAAATTCAAATTGAAACAGGTGTTGCGCACACACATGTCCAAAGGACATGTCTGTGTGCAACATGCAACATTAGAAAAATGCTTTTAAAAGCATTTTTCTAAGTTTGTGCTATTTACCGAGAGGTCTGACCTCTCGGTAAATAGCGGCCCAAAATTGCATTTTCGCAATTTTCTAATGCTTCATGAATTGCATTTAAGGAATCTCAAATAGAGATTCCTTAAATGTAATTCCTCGCAATTTAGCGATTTAGCAATTACCGATTTTTGCATTTGGGATGCTGAATCCCAAATGCAAAAATCGCACTCGCAAAGGGCCGGATTCTCAGAATCCGGCCCTTTGCGAGCCGATTTAGCCTTCATGAATAAGGCTGTTAGTGTTTAAGGAACCTTCAAACTGACCTAGAAGGACAAAACTTTAGACCTAGACACTAGAGGTGTATACCAGTGTAGGAACACCGGCGTTGCTGAGTTACCTCTCCCACAGGAAGCGGGTGCACAGGTGCACAGGTGCAAAGTAGTGTCGGTTTTCGTCACGCAGGTCGATGGTGCCTGAAGATGAAGATGCTGCAGGCGGGTCGTCGAGGAGAGTTTCGGTGGATCCAAGGGTGGATCTGAAGTGGTGAATACCTGAAAGCAGACGGGACAATTTTCAAAGTCACTAGCCAGTGACTACCGTGAAACCAGGATGGAACCAGGCGATGTCGGGTGCAAACTAGCGATGAGATGCAGCTTGTCTCCTCAGCCACGTGGACACGAAGAGGTTGAGGATGTCCAGGAGTCGGTCACGAGCTGTCCCACAAAGGCTCTAGCTGATGGCGGTGTCGGCAACTTGATTGGAGCAAACAGGCCTTGGCTAATGCAAGCCATGCAGGAAGTGAAGAATGCTTATCACTCGGACCAGCAAGGTCAGAGTGGGTGCTCCTTTTCAGGGGAGCGAGGGCAAGTCTGGAGCAACCAGACCCGCAGTGTTGATTGTAGGGTTCTTTGCCAAGATGGCCACTAGCCACATGGTAAGTGGCCAGGATGGCGCGTCAAGTGGCAAAGTGCGAAAGGGCCCCATGCTGATCGTGGAGATGCTGGGGGCTGATCTTTAGAGCAAATGCTGCTCGGTGGTGGGGATTCTCAAACCCCAAAGCACAGCATCGAGGGTGCCTCTGGTGATGCGCAGTCAGCTTCTCAGGGGTCTTTCGAGATGTCCGGTCCCACGTCTCTCTGTGCCTCCACGGATCTCTTCTTTGCAGGGACTGTGGATCGGGCTCTGAGATGTCTGGGAGTCTGGGTCTCGTCGGGCTCTGGGCTCGGGCTCCGGCAGGAGGCGGCGGCAAAGCATACGTCGAGTTGCTGGATGGGTCCTGTGTTCACAGGGTGGCCACTCCTAGGCCACAAGGGAGATACTCTTCAGTCTTCTGTGCAGCAGAATGTCAAAGTCCAGTTTTCTTCTTTGTTTCAAGTTGATTTCAGGATGGTCTGAGGTGCTTTGGCACGGCTCCCACTCTTATTCCCAATCTGAGGGGTGGATCACCTGCTAGGTCCCTCCTCTGGGTGGGACCAGGAAGGGGGGCGGTTACACCCCCTTTCCTTTGTCCAGCTCCGTGCCAGGACTGTGGCTGGAAAGCCCCAGCACCGGTTTGGACTGGCTTATGCACAGGGACACCTTGTGTGCCCCAGGTATGTCTCAATCTATTCAGCCCTGTCCTACCCAATACACAAAATCCTGTCTGGGGTGGTGCTCGCACCTCCCAAGGCAGGAAACCCTTTGTACAAGGCTCCCTCACTGGAAGGACTCCCAGTAGCAGGAGGTCAGACTTGTGTCTGTGGTGGCAGCATCCATTTTGTGATGCTGAGGCTCGGGTTAATTTCAGGTTATGTACATGTCGTGTCCCTCTAGAAGGGTGGAATGCTATCCCCGTCGACAGGACTGTCGAGGGGATAGTATTCCAAATCGTATGACACCTTTCTCAACATGTTTTGATAAAGCCAAACCAAAGTTAGCATATAACCGCGAGGATTATAACGCACTTAAGAGTATATGGTATGGCAATATCCCGGAACAGCTAAGGGAGTTGTTCCTGACACCTGCAGACGGGCTCAGCTCGTGCCAGAGCACCATCTCACATGAAACCAAGCACTCTGCCTCCAGGATTGCTGAGGCCTTCCATAAGAGTGGCTTATAGGTTAACATGTGTCCAGTTAGGGTTAGATATAGGGATACTATATCTAAGTAAGAGGTGATTACACCCACTTACCCCAGCTGAGTGATCAGCCAGTTGTGTCAAATATGGAGGCCAGGCCAGGGGTGGCACAATACATGCTGCAGCCCCTGGTAGGCCTTGGATACACTTATGCCCTGGGTACCTGGAGTACTCTGTTACAAGGGCCTATAAGGTGAACCACTTCCAATTGTGTATGCACCTAAGGTACATGGAGTCCATTTTAAGGAGAGAGCAATTAGCCTGGGGCCCTGAACAGCAGGATCCCAGGCCAACTAAGTCAAAAACCAGCTAAACGCCAGGCAAAAAGTTTGGGGGTAACCATAGTCAGATATCCACCTACCTACAGCGTTCTCCACCTTCAGCGAGGTTCACAGCTAAACTTAATATGCACTCCTTTTAAAAATAAATGAAGATTTAGAGGTCCCATATGTGCATACATGTTTTTTATGCAGCAACGAGACATTCTCAATAACATGTAATAGTGTCATTTGAATATACGTAAGGACACGAACAAGAACGGCAAACGTGTCCCTACATTAACCATATAAGCCCGGTAGAATATCAAAGTGATTGCATGCTCATTGTCACTGCATGCGTATTGGTACGAGTGAACTCAACTTCTTTTGCTTAAGATAACGTAGATATATAAGTGGATAGATTGTACCAACACTGTACATCACCTTCATTAACATCGTACAGAGATGAGAGAGTTGAAACTGCCACTAATTGTGAGGTCTACAAAGTAGTGCCATTTTCTATTTGCATCGTTGTAATGATATATTCAACATTTGAATTTGTGGAAAATGTAGCAGAACTGATCTGCTGTGTATGTCCTTAACCCCTACCCTTTCACCCCCCCCCTTTTGTATACACTGTTTATTTTTCTCTTACAGGTACAATGAGACCTTCTTGAAATTAGGGAAAACAGGTCACTTTATTCCTTTTTCATTTTTTGATTATAATTAGAAAGTTTCTATTATAAACACTCACTTTTTACCACTCACTACGGTCTTGAAGAAAGCTCGCCAGATCTAACAAGGCAATACAGGGCAGAAACATGTTGACCACTTTTAACTACCAATTTGTGTGCGTATGAGTTCCTAAGAAATTCACAGGACGCACGACCTTACAAATTTGCCAACAGGCTACCCGAATCCAGACCTAATAAAGCACAGAATCTGGCTGTCCGGGTATTTTAACTTCACAGAGCACTGACCACATCACTGATCACTACTGATTTTAACCATGGGTAAGAACCTCCGGGTGGAGGCTGCATAATAAACTGACCCAATGATTATGCACACATGTGTATGAATAGCGGAGAATCAAGACACCGCTACCCCGATCCTTCCAACATGTGCATGAGGATTTTTATTAAGAACACACCAATCTACGTCCTGCATACCCTGGTTATGCAGGACCAATGATCCGCACACTGAGGTAAGCCACATTTACACAGAAAGTAGTATTCATAAACACTCTTTCGCATGATCATTTATTTATCAATTTACGTAGTGTCTTCACTTCACTGAATCTTTTGGAATACGCAAAGTAGTGAATATGAACACACTTTCTTATGATTACTCACTGATTAAATCTCACATTATAATCTTCTTATTTGTACAAAGAAGCCCGGGAAGCATTCACAGCTCCTGGTGTTGGGCACCACCACTGATGACATCACACACGGGATGGCAGCCATCTTTTGATACTAAGCATTTTTGCTATTGGCTCCTTAGTTGAATTTGATTTGGAGAGAATGGTCATATTCGTTCACAAATGTAGCAACATTCACAGAACCCGTGCTGTCTCACTCTTTGCTCACATATGGTACATATCTCTAATAATAGGATGATGCTATGTTTTTACAACACAAGTATCAATTGACATGAGATGAAAGTGCGTGATCCCACTTGCCCGATATTTACCGAAAAGCGTTGCACAACAGGTGAAATTAATGTTTATGACCCCCAACTGTTAATATACTCTGAAGCTCTTTAGGCTCGCAAATACACTGACACTTCAGGTCTGATTACAATCTCATTATGAAACTCTTCCGACCGAATCGATCTCTGAGTCGTTTCTGAATGATTCAGGTTCTGCGAGTCCGACCAACCAATTACAATGCTTTCCAACATCGTTCGGTCTGACTCGCATTGACTTCAATGGAAGCATGTGTTCCGAATGAGAACACAGACTCCCATTGATAAAAGGGGTGGTTGTGGAAAACATGCAACCCTGTGGCAGGCACTCCATGGTGCCTGCCACACTGTGCATGGCTGTAAAGAGGGCTCCCATGAGGACCCTCACCGGCCTCAATGGCAGACCTCAGGGTGAAGGGGGACCCGTAGTCAGATTCCAACAGCCATTTTGTGTTGAGAAAATTGAATCAGATCGGCTGTCCGAATCCTGCATCATATTCTCTCGTTCAGAAACTGTGTCCATAGAGCTGTACGAATCCACTCCGAACGACTCAAGCTGTCCGAAACCCGTTCGGAAATTATGTGGACTGCCCGAACAGTCTTCTTGCATCGTAATCGGTCATCTGGAAAGGTGTCCGATTCGGTCGGAAACATAGGTTCCGGATCAGATTAGCTGAATCCAAATCCCGTTTGCAGCCTTCCCGGACAGCATCGCAATGGACCCCTTAGTATTTTTATCATACAGGTTGTTCAACAATATGTTTATAGTCCTGAGGAAGACCCAACGGTGACGTTTTTCAACTCCACTCCACATTTGGGGGTCAAATTGTTGACCTAAAAGAATAGGCGCCCCACGCCAAATTAAACACATCCACACCGAAGAGTAGGGGGCATATGTCTTATTATTGACAATTAGTTTACAAGGACGCCCAATCAAGTTTTTATATATATGTCATTACTGTTAATTGTTCTAATGTATTTTGGATTGTATTATTGTTTATGTAATGTATATGGCACATATGTATGTATTTTTCTATGTTGTGAAACAGTCCTGTGTTCTTAAATATTGATATATGTATAATCGTACCAGATATATGATTTTAGAATATATTGCTCACATTTTGTACTATTGGTGTCATTCCTATTTGTTTTGTCATTCATGGTCAGTATATAATTCCTGTGGTTCATTGACTGATAGTCCTAAGCAATTTCCATGAACGTAGTTTCAAAGCTATTATTTCATGATTGGCAGAACATTATATTTTATGGCCATGTGAACTGATTCCAAGACATATTTCATGGCTTCCCATAACAGATTTATTTTATGCAAGTTCAGATTGTTCCCTATCAACTTTTGTTTACTAGTATAGTGACTGAAAAAAACAAAAATGCTGAATCGATGATCATTTTTGTGATCCCCCTATTCTATATGAAAAGCTCTACCCTACCTGCCTAATCCCACTACCATACCCTGCAGTAGAGTAGGCCAATTTTCCTTCTCTTGCTGCCCAGCAAATGAATTAATATTCATCTACCTCTTTGGAGTCAGGGTAGAACGAGAAAGGTATTTGGAAACCAGCAGGGCCATTGAAATAAAAAAAAATAGGTAGTTGTCAACTACAGCTGCTCCAGCTGCAGACAATAGCAATATACCAGACACACTGACTAGCAATGAGAAAAACTCTGTTACTTAAGAACACACAACTGGTACTCCATAGTGCATAATGCCTTACTCATTAATGAGAGGTAATTTATTCTAACACTCAAAGTGTTAGTTACTTGAACAGCCTTTAGAATAATAAATAAATCAAATCACTGTGTTTTTAATCCTGTCTAATTCTTATTCTGCCTAATACTTTTCTGCGACACAGTCAGTGCTTTTTGATTTTTTATGCGGGGCATGTGTGGGTATAAGATATAACTGGCGCTGTGACTCTCCTAATCATAACCACATCAAATTCCAATGACCCTAGCAGACCAGCAATGTACTACTACTTTGCCACCTACCAATATAAAATAATTGTTTGCACAGAGCATTGTTTACAGTTTGTCATTTTTCCTTTTGTTTATCTCAATGTAGCTACTCCTGCTGGTCCACCCATAGCACCCAATAGGCAGGTAACATCTGCCAGTCTGAGGTGGCAGAGGCTGGACCATATCCAGCAGGAATACCGGCGACTAGTGGTCCTGGAAGAAAAAGAGCCAGAAATGCCTCCCTCTCAGCCAGGGACCAGTGCATCCCCTTCCGCTCAGTCTCCAGCCTCCCGACCATCCCATTGCCAGCACCAACACCACCTGAAAGCAACTTCTGCTACTACCTCATACTCTGCTAACAGCAGGCCATTGCTGCGGTGCATCCTGCAGTGGCTGGACACTATAGAGAGCAAGCTCACCACCATGGAGCAGAGCCTGGCCCAGCTCCGAACCAAATTCAGAATGCCCTCTTTTAGTCCTTTTTAAGTTTTTAAATTTTGGTGGGAGGGACATGTTATGGGTGGAGAGGGTGGGAAGGGAGCTGGGATTGTTTTTTTTTATTTGTTGGACATTTGAGATTTTTGGACATTGTTGGTTTGGTCAGTTTGTTTGGCGAGAGGGGTGAGCCTGTTGGTGGAGAGGGTGGGTTTGTTTGTAAATAAATGAAGGGGAGACGTAATATATTTTATCGAAAGTTATGCCTGAAGTAGTTTGTTTTACTTTGTACTGCTGCCTTTGGTTTTTTATGCAGTCTGTTAATGTTATTGTAAGAGTGTACAGCTTAGTTATAGAGTTAAAGCTCTCTAACTATCTTGACCATTAGTTGGAATGCTACTATGACCTATATTGACTACACCAACCAAGATAAGAGATTACTTGCAATAGCAGTTAGTTACTTACTTACTAATCTGGCTAGTTCACTTCACTTTATAATTGTCTTAACTGAATATAGGTGAAGCAATAACAGGAAAGGCCTCACAACTTTAAAAGTGAGGTTCCACGCCCACCCAGGTGAGCTCCAACTGTAGGGTTGATTGGAAGGATTAGATATCTCAGGCAACTAAATGGGAATAAAAACAAAAATGGAAATAAAAACACTGAGTTAGTGCGTTACATTGAAGCTTTACAAAGACTTGAGAGCAAACTATGACATGATGACAAAACAAGAATTCTTAACAGTGATAAAATAACAAAAAAATAGCATAGTAGTAACTTGAGCAATGAGGAGCTACTAGTAACTTATAATGTCCTCGAGTCATAAAAAATTAACTCGAAGTCTGGAATGGACCAGCTTAGGTTAGGCATTTATTGTTTTGGGGAAAGTTTTGACAAAGACAAATACGATATAGGGACAACATTAATCTGGGCAATGAGAAGCACATCATTCTTCATCAATCTGTTGTGGAAGGAAATGAAGAAATGAGTATGACACAGTGCATTCAAATGCATTGCAAACAGTCCTTCCTCCCCTGAGTCCCAAGTTAAATGTTCTGTCTTCTAGGTTGAGGGTGAACCCACCCACCAAGCTCACCAAGTATGATTGTTGAATGAAATACGGTTTTGCTAAATTGGGGGGTGCATCTGCATTTTCCTCGGAATGTCCATCACTCTTGGGTGTCTTTCTGGACTGGTCCTGTAGGTAAGCAGGCGTGTTGAACTCAGCTTTTACCTTTCTTTCATGCAGGAGACTAGAAGGCCTGCAGATTGTAAAACAGTAACTGTATTTTAGAGTCAAGGAGAAGGACAGACAAAAGTTAAGCTTCATGAGGAGTGTATCTAGAAGACTCAGAGGTAGAGCAAAAAAACAAGAGGGGGACTCAAAGTTTCACTTATGCCACCAGTGCAACTCACACACACACATCCCATTTCACTAATCAACACACCTCTCTCCATTCCACATAGTAGAGTACTAGGCCTCAGACTCATGGTTTCCCTTGGAAGTTGATAACTTCTTTCTTCTAGCTGTTGGTGAGGTAGTCCTGTGGCTCCTGCCCTGAGTTCTTTCATCCTCCTGCTGACTCTGTGTAACTCCATCCCAGACCAGTCATGAGACAAGCAAGATAGACGTGTATTACTGAACTGAATTGCAGTATTTTGTATTTTTTTGTTTGTTAACTAAAGTGACTGGAGAGGACCCTGCACGTAAATCTGGCTAAGTGTGAAAGGGCCAATCCCCTCCAGGGAAAAAATGGCCCCCCTTCACTCAGGCCCCGGACATTGCAAATCATCTCAAGCAGTTTCCCAAATTACAGTTCAACACCCTCCTTCACAGTCTGCGACCACATGATTCATCAATTATCACTCAAAAGGACTTCATAATCAGATCAGTCTTGGTGCAAGGGTTACCTGTTCCAATCCAAGTACAGTGGTAGTTACACTATGCACCCTTAGATGCATGCAAAAGATTGGAATTTGGCAGTCTTGTAAATCAAATAATCATCTGGGGCAGCCCTCCTAGGTGAATAAAAAAAACAAAGAACATAGTAGTGGGCTGTACAGGTTAAATCATTTTGTAAAGGCCAATCCCATCCAGGGCCAAAAAGATCACCCATCACTCAGGCCCCAAACATTGCAAATCAGCTCAAGCAAATTCCCAAATCACAGTTCAACAAAGCTCTCCCTCACTGCCTGCCATCACATGAATCATCAATCATCATCACTGACACAGTCACTCACTCACCATTGCAATAGTTGTAGTTACCTCTTCCAAGCCAAGCACATTTAGGTTAGGTAGTAGAGTCAGAGTCAAAAACACTTTATTCGATTATTTTAAAATCATAAAAGTATGCTATACATTCATTTCTGTTCACATCAATAAAAAGAATTTATAAAATCTTTAAAAACAGGGATTCATTATGTACAAATCTTCAATGGTGAACAAGATAACTGTACAAAAAAATAATATACAGCTGCATCATTTTTTCACTCACTATAAATTTCATCAAATTTTCCAGAAGATTTACATTGTTTGTACAAATGATTTACTGCCAATCTATTTACAGTTATATTTACAAATCTATATTACAATCAGTTTACAGTAATAACCTAGCAAGGTATGCTGACTTTTCAAAGAACTACGTCAAGATAGTAATAGCCAAGGAACTATTCGGACAGAAAATGCCAGTTCCCAAACTATCAGGATATTGGTGGTCGAAGTCTTTTTTGTCTGGACCGAATAGACATTGTCAAGAAATTGGCTACCCCGTACATTATTAATGGTGTTTCCATAAGCTGCAGAAACAATAAAGCCGGTTTAACTTGTATAAACCCTTGTTCTTTCAAAATCGGCTTAATAAACTTCTCCCTGGCATTTTTAAAAAAAGGGCAAAAAAACAGAAAATGCAATGAATCCTGATCGGAGAAATCATCACAACTGCAGGGAGCATTCTCATGGGGCCTACACCACTTATTGTATTCACCCAGCAGAAAGTGAGCCTGGTTGAAACGAAATTTCGTAAGGAGCCACCGATGGTATGGTTTATTTACTATCGTCAGATATGGTTCGATAGCTAGAGTTGTAATTGTCATATAATGCGTCCTTACAGTTTGCTTCATTACTTCACATGACTCTCTTTCTGCTTCCCTTTTCTTTATAAAGTGGGACTTGACCCAGCTAATGTCCTCTTTCGCTAGACATTCTGGCTTGGTATATAGGTCAGGGCGGCCCAGGTATCCTGCTGTTGTTTTGATATATGTTAGCCACTCGATGTCAGCCACTCTGTCCCGCCCCATGCAATCTCTGATGATCTTGTGATTTAGGGTTAAGTTGTTGTTGAGCCATGTTTTAATCCATGACAGGAGTGGGGCCAAGGACAACATATCTTCGATATACCCTAACCCCAGTTCCATATGGATTGAGAAGGCAGGGGTGGATTGCGGCAGACCCATAAGGGATCGTAAGAACACATTTTCCGCTCTTTGAATGCAGGCCATGTTCTTGAAACCCCATATAGAGGCTCCGTACCTGGCAATTGCCAAGGTTTTAGCTCTATAGATAGATAAGATGGCCTCTGCTGGTTTGCCACAGAGTCGTTTTGCAAAACCCAGAATAGCAGCAGACGATCTTTTTACTGCTGCGGCTTTGTTCTGGATTTGTGGTGCCCATGTCCCTTTCTCATCAAACACCACTCCTAAATAGGTGAAAACTTTGACTTTAGAGAGCACGGAGCCATTACAAGTCAGGGTTTTGATGTTATTCTTGCGATTGCCCAGTGCCATAACGTGTGAATTTTCTACGTTGATTACTAGGTCTAGATCTTGCATAAAAGCCCCAAATGCATTTAGTAGATGTTGTAGACCCTTAGGGGTCCTTGACAGCAATACCATATCATCGGCATATAATAGTACCGGCATCATGGAGCCACCCATGCGAGGTACGTCAATAGAGGCCGCTTCTAGAGACTCTCCCAGTGAGTTAATATAAAGAGAGAAGAGCATAGGGGCCAAGATGCACCCTTGGTGCACCCCCCTTCCAGATCTAAAGAAAGCGGTACAGTTCCCCTCTTGGGACATACGGATAGTCGCCCTTAAATTGCTGTGAAGTTGCGCCAGAAAAATCACAAGTGGTCGATCCAGTCCCATCTCAAGGAGTATTGTCCACAGCTTTGACCTATTGACTAGGTCAAAGGCTGTGGACAAGTCCATGAAAGCCAGATACATCATCCCCCTTGATGCCACTGTATATTTGCTCAGTGTGAGATGTAAATTAAGGTTTTGGTCTTCTGTGCCTCTGGCAGATCGAAAGCCATACTGAGCCTCGCACAAAATATCTTTGTTAGTGGCCAAAGCTGAGATTTTTTCTAGTATTACTTTACCTAGGATTTTAAATGAAGAATCTAGCAATGATATGGGCCTGTAGCATCTTGGGTCCCCCCTTTGGCCTTTCTTAAATATGGGGATAATGACAGATTGTGACCATGTAGTTGGGGGTCTTGTCTTATCTATACTGACCACATTAAAGACATTTGTGAGTATAACTGACCACATGGCCGAGTTTGCTTTAAACATATCGGCAGGTACGCCATCTGGGCCGGGAGCTTTCTGTGCTGCCATCTCCTCAATTGCCTTCTGTACCTCTTTAATAGTAAAACTCGGTAGAGTGTCAAGTGTATCAATCGGTATTGGGTCTATTGGTCCTAGATCAAGATTGCTGCCATAAATCTTTTGGAAATGATCCAGCCAGTCCTGCTCAGGGATATTTACCTCTAGTGGCGCATTTTCTTTCCCTTTAAACAAGGGAGTGTTAACAATGGTCCAGAATTTTGACTATCCCTCAGAGTAGCCTTCTCATATAAATCATCCCAAGCCTGTCTCTTTATTTCCTTTTTTCTCTTTTGAATATCCAAGTTATACTGTTTCCTGAGCCTAGCCACCTCAGATCTATCTCTGGGTACCATTTTCAAAGCTTTGTGTAGTTCTCGATGTGATTTGGAACATTCATTATTAAACCACCCCTCTGCCTTTTTCTCTCTCTTTTTCGTTTTACATTTTAAATCATCTGCTACCTGACGGCATATAGATTCAAAAGACCCGATTATATTCCCCTCAAATTTAAGTGGTTCCCTACAGACGTTAATATCATTACCCACTTTCTCATTTAGAGAGTGAAAAAAATCATCTGGGATGACTTTGCTCCATTTCACCCGTCTCCCCAGATCCTTTGGGATTAGATCTGCCAAAAAATCTACTTCATAGTTTTTATTAAATAAAAACAGGTTGTTATCCTCTACTTTCAACACAACCGGATTATGATCACTAAGGGCCAGATGTAGGTAGGCATTTACCGGTCGGTAACGGCCGAATTCGGCCGTTACCGACCGGTTAATGCAATTTGAGATGTAGGGCCCTGTATTTTACAGAATCGGTAAATTTACCGATCGGTAAATTTACCGATTCTGTAAAATACCGAATCGGTATTTTTTCCGATTCGGTAAAATTGATATGTAGGTGGGACTCTTCTGAGTCCCACAAGCATTACAGAATCGGTATTTTACCATCAAATACTATTTGATGGTAAAATACCGATTCTGGTGTGCATGCACATGTGTGCATGCACACCTGTGCCATATGACAGGCAGACCTGCCCCTAGGGCTTGTATGCCTGCCACATGGCACCCAATCCTGTTTAGGGGGTGCCAGGGGGTGTCAAAGTGACACCCCCTGCACCCTTGTGAAATTCGGTATTTACCGATTCGGTAAATACCGAATCGGTAAAGCCTATTGATTTCTATGGGCTTTGAAGCCCATAGGAATCAATAGGCTTTACCGATTCGGTATTTACCGAATCGGTAAATACCGAATTTTACCGATTCGGTAAAAGGGAACATCTGGATTCCCTACATACCAACCCCTCACATTTACCGAATCTTAATTACCGAATCGGTAAAATTCGGTAATTTTCGGTAATTAAGATTCGGTAAATGTTACTTACCTACATCTGGCCCTAAATGTAGTGTGTATAGCATTATAAAAAATAACATTATGTAACATTGCCGGGGAAATAAAAATATAATCGATAATGGTGTTGCTATCCCTAGCACTGTAGGTTGGAACTTGGGACCCTTCATTGCTATCAAAGAACTCCGGTTCAAATAATTCATTCTCTAAGAGGAGTTCTTCTAAAGCAGCCCCTTTTACAGAATGTTCAAAATGTGGGAGTGGCAACATATCTGAATTTACAGTGTCTCTTAGCTGGCAATTTTGTTGACATAAATGTACATTAAAATCTCCCATCAAGATAAAATATACCATAGTGGTTTGACTCTCTTTAAAATTATACAAGAACTCATTCAGAGAATTGACATTTTCATTGACACCTGTACTTTGGGTGGCATTATAAAAGTTGATGTAAACACATTTAAATTTGGTAGTCATTGTGACTTCCAGAATTAAATAGTTTTTGGATAATGTGTGTAATACCTTCGCAGTACCATTCGTTTTAACTGATATTAAGAACTGCAACCCTCCTTTATTACGGCCTGAGTTCGAAGTCTGTGCTGCTAAAAAATAGGATGTGTACCCATCTAACCAAAAATCACAATCCTTATCCCACGTTTCCTGTAAAGCTACCACATCATATTCTTTTAATAAATCCAACCATTTTGTATCATCCCTTTTCGAGCGGAGTCCTGCGTTATTCCAGCTCATTAATTTAACTACATTACCCTTTTCTTTTCTAATCGATGGTATGGGCAATAATTGGCTACAGGTATTGTCACAAGAAGTTAGTCAATCGATTTCCTCTAGATTTTATAGAGCAGAAAACCTATTTGTTAGTACCAAACTACTTTTTGCTTCACATCCCTGATTATCATAGGTTTTAGGTAACATGCCAGTTGTTTGTGTCGCCCAAGAGCTGGTGCAAGGGGTATTAGTTGGAGTAACGTTGCGGGTAACCCTTCCAGGAAGCATCTTGGGTGGCATGGGTGGAGGGTAGAAGAAACCTAGGGGAACCGCTCTAATCCTGTCTTCTTTGACTTCTGTGGCGTCCCAAAACAAACGGGAGGCCTCGTGGGGTCTATTAAAGTTGACAATCATACAGTCACCAGAAAATTTCTTCTTTGAATATCCCACCCAGTCCACCCGTCTACCTGTCTGGATGCACTCAGAGATATTATTCGGGCCAGTACAATTTGCATCACACTGTGTCTTAATATAAGCCAGCTGTGTACCATTTGACTCAAATTCCCCTGGTTTTAAAACAGGTACATTCACCAGGACAGCAACATAGGGTGTAGCTTCCGGGGGTAGGTGAACTGGAGGTCTGGTGCGATGTCTCCTGAGCCCTGCTGGGTGGTGCTCATCTAAAAGGGGTGCCAAAGGTTTGGCCTGAGGTGGGCATGATTTAAGTGCCAAATATGCCTTAGTTGTAGTATTATCTATTTGCCTAGTGCCACAACCTTTAGACGCTACTGGTGGGACAGATGGAATCAGAGGACATGTTGATACAGTATTCCCCTGCTCCATAGGGGATTGGGGTTGTCTCTGTTGGTTCGGAGAAGGCCGTGATATTGTTTTGGATAGTGGGCCCCGAGAATCTCTCTCAAAAGACATTATATATTCATTAATCCTATCACATTTCCCCAAAATGTCGGTAACACATTCCTTGAGTGTGTCTATAATGTCAGTGGAGATTTGTATGAGTACCTCTTCAAGTTTATCTACGAGGACCTTCTCCACCATGTCCTTTATAGAGATTTCCAGGGCACTCAATGGGGTTCCTTGTTGCTTTTGACACAATGCGCCGTGAGTCTTTGATTAATATAGGGTCCGTTTGGAGCGCTTGGTAGTCCTGGGTTCAGTCTCCTGGGTACAGTCATGTATGGGTTGCTGGGGGACTTGACTACAGTTCACTTGACCCTCTTGTTCTGATGCATTGGCTGTGTCTTGTTGCCTAGTAATGGGTGCATTTTCAATCAGAATTACCGGGTCCAATGGAATAGGGGGTCTAGTCACAGTGGGCAATGGTTGGCTATCCAAAGATATTGGATCTAAACCCAATTCACCTTCTTTGTCAGCAATTTCTTGATTCAATTTGCCCACAGCTGATGTCAAGAATGTCATAATGTTAGATGAAACTGGTGCTTTTCGCGCAATTTTAGCTTTAACTGTACCCCCATTGCAGGATGTTTGTAGTTTGCGCTTACCCATTTTAGGAGTGCAGTTCAAAGGGGGATGCCCGTCCTGTCCCCTGTTGTCCCCGGATGGCCACAGACGGCCCCGCCCTTGTCCCGGGCTTATCCCGGTCGCTCCCGCGCGCGACTCGCGGGTGAGAGTGGGTGTCAGGCTTTTACTGGCGCCTCCGGGCGCTCCTAGCGTGTCACGGGCACGCTGCCGCCCCAGAGGCTGCTGGGGAGTGTGGTCCGTTGCCTCTGGATGCCTCCTGCAGCCTCCCGGCGTGTTGTCCTGCCGCCGTTCCCCTCACGGCACTGCCCGTTGGCAGAGGAGTCAGGTATGCTGCTTTGGTGTTCCCCCTCTGGGCTCCCGGGGGGTCAGCCTTTTACTGGCGCCTCCGGGCGCTCTTAGCGCGTCACGGGCACGCTGCCGCACCAGAGGCTGCTGGGGAGTGTAGTCCATTGCCTCTGGACGCCTCCTGCAGCCTCCCGGCGTGTTGTCCTGCCGCCGTTCCCCTCACGGCACTGCCCGTTGGCAGAGGAGTCAGGTATGCTGCTTTGGTGTTCCCCCTCTGGGCTCCTGGGGGGTCAGGCTTTTACTGGCGCCTCCGGGCGCTCTTAGCGCGTCACGGACGCGCTGCCGCCCCAGAGGCTGCTGGGGAGTGTGGTCGGTTACCTCTGGACGCCTCCTGCAGCCTTCCGCGTGTTGTCCTGCCGCCGTTCCCCTCACGGCACTGCCCGTTGGCAGAGGAGTCAGGTATGCTGCTTTGGTGTTCCCCCTCTGGCCTCCCGGGGGTCAGGCTTTTACTGGCGCCTCCGGGCGCTCTTAGCGCGTCACGGGCGCGCTGCCACACCAAAGGCTGCTGGGGAGTGTGGTCCGTTGCCTCTGGACGCCTCCTGCAGCCTCCTGGCGTGTTGTCCTGCCGCCGTTCCCCTCACGGCACTGCCCGTTGGCAGAGGAGTCAGGTATGCTGCTTTGGTGTTCCCCCTCTGGGCTCCCGGGGGGTCAGGCTTTTACTGGCACCTTCGGGCGCTCTTAGCGCGTCACGGGCGCGCTGCCGCCCCAGAGGCTGCTGGGGAGTGTGGTCCGTTGCCTCTGGACGCCTCCTGCAGCCTCCCGACGTGTTGTCCGGCCGCCGTTCCCCTCACGGCACTGCCCGTTGGCAGAGGAGTCAGGTATGCTGCTTTGGTGTTCCCTCTCTGGGCTCCCGGGGGGTCAGGCTTTTACTGGCGCCTCCGGCCGCTCTTAGCGAGTCACGGGCGCGCTGCCACCCCAGAGGCTGCTGGGGAGTGTGGTCCGTTGCCTCTGGAGGCCTCCTGCAGCCTCCCGGCGTGTTGTCCTGCCGCCGTTCCCCTCACAGCACTGCCCGTTGGCAGAGGAGTCAGGTATGCTGCTTTGGTGTTCCCCCTCTGGGCTCCCGGGGGGTCAGGCTTTTACTGGCGCCTCCGGGCGCTCTTAGCGCGTCACGGGCACGCTGTCGCCCCAGAGGCTGCTGGGGAGTGTGGTCCGTTGCCTCTGGACGCCTCCTGCAGCCTCCCGGCGTGTTGTCCTGCCGCCGTTCCCCTCACGGCACTGCCCGTTGGCAGAGGAGTCAGGTATGCTGCTTTGGTGTATTAATCTTTGATGAAGGCAACACATTGGAATTTGGCATTGGCTCTCCTGCAAACCATTGATCTTCTGGAGGAGCCCAAACGGAGCTTAGTGATGTAAAAAAAAGGATTGGTATGCAAGTGGGGGCTGGCATTGTCTCCAATGCCATGAAGGATTATGGTGGCTTCTACAGTGCATACTGGTCCACCAACTGTCATCCGGCAATTTCTGTGACAAAAAATGGTAGCGCAGCATAAATCTGATGCAAAAATAATAATGTTCCACTGGCTACTTTTTTTTTGTTGCAAAGATAGAAGTTCAACAAGAAATGATTTAAAAGTTCTCTATGGGAATAGAGTTCATCCTCGGACCCAAGTAGTTCACCCAGAAGCTGGTCAACTAATAACACTTGATTCTGACCCATCATCCTCCTGCGCCATTCCAGGAACAGTGTAATTGTTTGGTATGAAATGTTGGTTCACTTTCATCAAATTCATTCTCTCCACATTTTGAGGTGAGAGACTGGTCCTTCTCACTGCAACAACTGCATCAGATTCACTGAGCACACGGTAAGCAGGCACCCTGGCTACAGGACAAGTAAGATACTTTATTGCCAGCCTGCTAATCTCTGTCCCTTGCTCACTGCACCATCAGGATTCAAGCAAGCCGGGCCGAAGACGGCTGAAATGCCAGAAACCGGTCCCCGGAAGCTTGTTTCCTTCCCAGTATAAGAATTGGCTTGGTAGTTTGGTTTGCCCTGTTCCCATGATGCACTGGGTCAGAGACTGACTAATTTGCATATATCCAGGTTCTGAGCTGGGATGGTGCCGTGAGCTAAAAAACGGTGATCGATCAAGCCCTGATCTTTGGACTGGGTAGGAGTGTTCTGCTTAATTCAGATACTCTGTCCATCACCACCCCCTTTTCTGAATCATTTTGTCCACCATAAGCGTGGAAGGGTATACTCAGATGTGAGTCCCTTGCTCACTGCACCATCAGGATTCAAGCAAGCCGGGCCGAAGACGGCTGAAATGCCAGAAACAGGTCCCCGGAAGCTTGTTTCCTTCCCAGTATAAGAATTGGCTTGGTAGTTTGGTTTGCCCTGTTCCCATGATGCACTGGGCCAGGGACAGACTAATTTGCATATAGCCAGGTTCTGAGCTGGGATGGTGCAGTGAGTTAAAAACAGTGATGGATCAAGCCCTGATCTTTGGACTGGGTAGGAGTGTTCTGCTTAATTCAGATACTCTGTCCATCACCACCCCCTTTTCTGAATCAATCTCTGGCCATTGGCACATCTTCCCAGACAAATATATCAATGGGTTTCAATCCACATAGACCTCTTTTGGATCTTCCAGATACTCCAGGAACATTGTGCAGATGGTCATTGGTACTGCCACTTGTTCAACCTCTTTTGCTATCACCTCTGTACTGGGCTGAAGCCCTGCCAATTGAAATCAACACAATGCAGAGGTTGGTTCCGGTCCTTCTGTTGCCAGTGTTCTGGTTGATGATGTTGTTGGCTGCTGTGAGACAAGACTGCCCTCTGTGGGAGTTGCAGGTGGTACCCCAGAACTGAGAAGTGGGACTTCTTCCAGGTCTCCAGCTTGATCAACAATCCACCTCTTGCATTTTGAAACATACCCAACAGAAAAAGGAATTCAAGTGGTCAGAATTTTGTTACACAGTTGATCAAATAGTGTTGCACAGATGTACTCTTTCAACACGATGATGTCATAATGAAACCTTGTATTGCAAGCCAAGCAAAGGGTTAAGCTCCCAACCAAGGCATGGGCTTCTGTATTTTCATTCACACCCGCAGGGGCAACCTTTCAGACACCTGCTGTTGCCTGTCAGCTCTTGCCCGGCCACAACAGGTGTTGCAGAGGACCTCATGATATCACCAAAGTGTATAATATCCAGGTCCCAGAAGGAGACTCATTAGGTTTGTCCGTTGAAGCTAGATAGTGCAAAAGGAGAGGGAAGCCCTCTCTTACGAGTAAAACACCTTATCGCGCATATAAGGCACTGACAAATGTCCCTTATAGCACCCCATCACACAGGTCCTGACGACAGCCAGTTTTATAAAGAGGCCTGGCTGAAACTAGTTCACCACATTGGGCGTGGGAGACCGTAAGTCCTTCCCACCACGTCTAAAAAGCCTTGTTTTTAATGCTGCCTAGGGCCCATCAATAAACTAACCTTCTGGGACCACTAGGACATCATTTTGACCTCACTCAAAACAACTTAACTGCTCACTCACCGAACAAAACCAGCTCCGCTGCAGTCAGGCATCGTAGCACACCTGAGGCTCACTCGGTGCCTCGGGTGGGGCCGATGCGATGATGAAGCATGCCACCAACTAGGTTGGTGAGTGAGGGCCTTCATAAAAACTTATGAAACACATACTACATACACTACCAATATAGCTACCTCCTTATGATTACCATATATCCTGGACTCTGCCGGGGTCCACTCTATGTCCCTATCATCATCATCAGAAGTAGTGCTTGGAGAAGATGGTGGCAAATTACCCTTACTTTTTCCTTGCTGGAGACCCAGAAGACAATGATTCTAGAAGAGGATTTTCTTGCTTGGAAGGAAACTCAACCTTCGGTTCTGCTCCACCATCAGGAAAATGTACTATTGCTGGCTGCTGTTGCTGTCCACTATGTTGTTTCCTGAAATGATTGGGTACTACTTTGTGAAAGTGACAAAGCTAATTCAGTGTCACTGCTCATCAACGTCACCATGATTGTAGTGGACGCCTCATTGGCATACATGGTTGTTGACTTAGTTTGGGGTGCTGCTATTGATGCTGTAGTGTTACTCTCAGCTTGTTCCCTGGAGGCAGGAGCAGCAAGCACAAAACTTGATGGCCCAAAAGAGATTTGGTGCAACGTGCCACTAGAGGAAGGCTGATTCTTCTCACTGACAGCTTTCTTGGAAGTATCTTTCTTTGGGGCCATCTTGCAGCTCTCAGTTGGTAGTTGTACTAAGCAGCGCAACCTTAAGAGATGGGAGGACTGACGTGTCACTGCATAAGCTTTTTGTTTGGCAGTTCTGCGGGTGATGTCTCTTTCTTGTGCACCTAAAAGCAAACAAGCAAGAAAAACTTTTAGTGTGAAACGTCACATGGCATTGTTTGCAGTTTGAATTTGCAGACAAAGGCAATATTAGTGAGGTTATTTACTTCGGTAATACATAATAAGCACTTTAAAATCAAACCACACCACTACACCATAAAATGTCATTCCCCACCAGAATAGCACACACAATATACAGAATGATAGAGATAAAGGGGGCACCTGTGGAACTCAAAAAGCTGCATGGGTAAATGGAATTCTACTATTTTAATAAAATGGAGGTTAGTGTGCATCTACGGCAGGCAATGTGGTCAAATGGAATAATTATCATTACACATATGGATTATGCTGATGTGTCTAAATATGCACCGAAGCCAGGGTGTCTAGGAGGAAATGGAACTATATATCTAAAAAACTGAATGCTGTTGTGCGGCTGTGCACCTATGGTGGATGGATGGATGATGGATCAACAGAGGCAAAATGGGGAAAAAATATGAAATAAAAAAATGAAAGAATACAATTAAAAAAATGGGAAAACTGAGAAAATTCAAATAAAATAATTTGAATTTAAAAACAAAAGACTTCTCACACAAAAAACAATTCCAAGGGCTCATTAGAGAAGAAAATCCACTCTAAAAGCATCTCAGCTGCTTCTAAAGCACAAAAGTTGCTTGAGCTGTGCATTCAACCTACATTGATACTGTTGTGGCCTGAAGCAGTGCAAGCAAGCCCGAAGTATCAGGCGATCTTGCCTGTAGGCAGAGATTGTTGTGGTGCTCGCTCACTGGGGCCAAGATAAATCTTGAGTGGGTGAACAGGAAAAAAAATCTGCTTCGTACACGGGAACACGCAATTCAGAAACTCGGCGCTCCGCTGCAGAGTGCCTGAATTCGGCAAACTTCGCGAGCAGAGTGGAATTTACCGCCTGTGCCTAACACAAAGTAGAGTGCATGGTTAATAAAAGTAGGGCACATAATAAATAAATGCTTACATGTCCCTACAGTGACAAGTATCAAAAAATTAGTTTCACTATGGCTGACTTGGCTGTGCTATGTAGAAAACCAGAGTACAGAATAAAACACTTATACTGAATCTTGGCAATGGGACCAGCCAGAAGAATAATTAAGCAACTATTTTTAATAATTATGAAAAATGCAATTCAATTGTGAAGTCAGATTTTCAATAAATATTAAGACATGCAATTTTTTGTAATCTTTTTCCTGCTTGAAGCTCCTGCAGGCTATTTTGCATTAGCTCTCCGGCTTCTCCCACACTGTACTTGAACTGAACAAGGTGTAAGTGAGGTGTTAAATGCCTCCCAGGAGCAAACAGTAGGCTGACCTTGTCAAAGATGACTTCTCTGAACTGCACATAATATGCAGAGTGAGGACAGTTGGCATCTTGTGACACTACACTGTTAAATCCTGCTTGATAGTTTTATTAAGTCACATGTAACACTCAGGGCACACTTGAAATAGAAAGAACAGTATGCCAAGTGTATGCTTGTGATTTCCCCATTACACTCCAACACACCCCTTCTACTCTCTAAGCCTAGGATTTCTGTGGCCAAGAAGTTCACCGTTTTGAAAATGTCCTGACACATGGCATTTTGGGCTTGTTTATAGTAAGGTAAACAGCAACTAATGAAAAAATTGAGAGAGTTGACCCTGGGAACTTTTACCCTATTGGTTAGAGAGTGCCCAGGAGTCACCCATATTCACAAGCTGGTACCATCATTAAATGTGGCACACCAGGTACTTACTTCTGAATCTGGACATGCAGACTATCAGAATAAGTCTGGACTGGCTGTCTTTGCACTGAGAGGAGCCCTGAAGGACTAGGCCAGCTACCCCTTGTACTGAGGACAAATAAGTGGACACCAAGGGTCACTAAACTGACCGAATTGGTGCCTCAGGGGACAAAAAGCTGCTAGAGGCCTTTTTCCAGAATTATCTAGCTGATCAATACAAATTGGACCTGGACTGGTTCCTGCTGCTGTCTTCTGCTTGGCATCTTGTGATGCCTTAAGTGTTTCCCTTGAGGCTGTTAGTTGCTTAAGAAGGGTGCTCCTGTGGCTGTTTGGGCAACAGGAGAAAGTTTGGAAACTTTTCAAAACTTTTCCTACAGATCAATGAAACTTAGAAACTTTTTTGAATTGTATGACTTTCAGAATTTCACTTGGGCCATTCTACTTGGTGTATCTGACATGCTCTATTGCGGTTTTACAGAAATTGCACTTTGGTCCTGGTCTACCACAACCATTGACTATGATTGGGGCTTGACTTTTTATTGGTGCTTGTTAGAACTGGGATGCTTTGTTTGCTGAGGTATGCACCCAGGGCAGGAAGGAACAACCGCTCTTAGTCAGGATAAGCTAGATACACAATGAAAGATAATCTGTGCTCACCCTCTGGTAGCCTGGCATAGAGCAATCAGACTTACCTAAGGAGGCAATATGCATAGGAATTGTGCAACACTCCCACAGTAACACACCACAAAAAGACTCCAAAGAGATTTGGAAAAATAGAGAATATTTATTTGAGTAACATAAGACTAAAACTAAAAAAAAAAAAGTAGAACCAGAGTTATGAATTATTAAATAATAAAGCAAAAATAGAGCTTAGAAGTCAATAGCATTGAAAGGTTACTTGATGTGGTGCCAGACCGGGATAAATCCAAAGTTGAGAGTGACCATGATGGAGAGCATGCCAGATTCAGTACTCAAATAGGTCCCACTGACAAAGTACTTAAGGTGGGAAAAGCATCATCATTGAGAGTACGATACATCAGTTCCAATTCACGCAGTCGGGTCGATGAGTCGAAGTCGAGCCTCACAGTCAGGACCTTAGAACGGCAGTGCTTCTTTGTGGAACCTCGGATGGGTTCCACATTGTCATACAGCCATGCAGAGGTGTCCTCAGATTGGTACTACATCAACGTCGAAGGATGCTGCTTCGATTCTGATCGGCGCAGTGGTAACAATGCATCGATTTTGTAGTCAAAAAGTGCAGAACCCACTTCTGAGGCCCAATATTATAGGGGGTATATCAGGCAAGCTTAGCACTCACAGATAGTAGAGTCCAGCAGCACTGGCAGGGTTGCAAAAAGTATTTTATGACTCTCAGATTTAATAAAACAGGAGGCAAGACAGCAAGCTCTTGGAGTCACTCTGGGTTCAAGTGAGATGAGTCCAGTCCTTGTCCTAAGTAGGGCAGAGATCAGCAGGCAGCAGGGGAAGCTCAACACAGCAGTAAAGAAGTTCCTTATACCAGTCAGTCAGGCAGAGTGCCAATCATTGTAGCACAGCAGTCCTTACTCCAGGCCGAGTTCTTAATAGGTCCAATAGTGCACTGTCGTGGTAGGGTCAGAGCCCCAGTACGTATAATCAATTGTGTCTTTGATGTGGTGGTGGCCTCAAAGCAGCTCGCTCAAGTGCACAAGTCTCTCTTTCAGCCAAGACCTGTCTGCCAGGCTATAGGTGGGGGATAATCAGTCCATTATGTGGGGACAGGAAAAATCCTATTCAAGAGAAATGTTAGCCCCTCCTTTCCACCCTGCCAGGGCAAGTCCAACAGAATGCAGGTGTATGTAGATTGGTGCTCAGACATACCTATCCTTCCTGTGTTGTGGCTGTCTAGAGGAAATGCGCAAATTGTGTCTGTCACCCAGCCCAGACTTGTATGGGAGACAGGCTGCAAAGCACAGAGAGTTAAAAGCACAAAGAAATGTTCACTTTCTGAAATGTGGCATTTTTAAAATAATACTGCCAAACCCAACTTTACCAGTAATGAAGATTTGTCATTACGATTCCAAACATATGAAACATGAAAAAACTACTCTTCTCTTTTCAGAAATTACAGCTTAAAACTGTATTCGGGAATTCTCTGTAAGGAATTCTCAAATTCCTTACAGATAACATGTTTTCCTGCTCTGCCCGTCTCCTGGTCTGATCATTACCTTGTGAAATTTACTATAACATATAACAAAACACAGATGATACCTAATTCTGCTATGAATCTTAAAAAGAGAGTTTGGAAAAATCTGGACATAGCCGCCTTCAATAAAACTCTGTATGATCTCATGTCCAAATACCCACTCAATCTAGACAACATAAATGCTTTTGCCGACTCGGTAAATTCCTGGCTCTCCGAGGCTATAAATACTAGCCTCCCTCTCTCAAATAAGAAAAATATTGTCCATAATTCCCCTGCTCCATGGTACAATGAAACCCTCCGTGTTCATAAATCTCAATGCAAAAAACTTGAGAGAACTTGGAGGAAAGATTATTCCATCACTGCTGGGCTTACGTATAAAGCTGAACTGAAACTTTACCACAAGGCCTGTGCTCACACCAGAGCCACCTATGTCAACAACCTGATCACAGGAGCCATAAATAAGTCCAATGTTCTATTCAAGGTGGTAAAAGACCTTGCTGGTTCACAGACAGTTGCTACACCCCCTCCTCTCTCCAACACGAAATGTGATGAACTTGCCCAGTACTTCACATCGAAAATTGATAAAATTTATAAAGACATAGCAGCCCAGGAGAAATCCGTCATTAGCGTATTTCCATCCCTCACTACTCCTTGCCCTCTGGCCTCACTGATGACTTGGCCTAATCTTTTACCCGCTACCCTCCTGGAAATTTTAAACAACATTAAGTCTGGCTCACCGATGGATCCCTTACCCATTTCGGTTTTACGTCAACTTGAGCTTCCTCAACTAGAGGTAATTTGTACTTTGTTAAATGCTTCTCTTGATTCAGCTACGGTCCCTCAGAGCTGGAAGCATGCAATGGTGACCCCACTTCTTAAGAAACCCAATGCGGACCCAAATGTTGCTGCCAACTTCCGTCCAATCTCGTTGCTGCCGGCTTTTTCGAAAATTTTAGAACGGCATATTCATCTACATATATCTCGCTTTGTTGTCACCAATAATCTCCTTCATCCCTCCCAGTCAGGCTTCCGTCAAGGCTTCTCCACTGAATCCACTCTCTTAGGAGTAACTGAGAATATTCGCCAACTACTCGATCGAGGCGAAACGGCTGCACTGATATTGCTCGATCTCAGTGCAGCCTTCGACACTGTCTCGCACAGTATCCTTCTCAGTAGCCTTGCCTCCTTTGGTATATGTGACAAAGCCTTGCACTGGCTTTCGTCCTTTCTTACTGACCGGACTTTTCAAATTTTCTCCAACACCTCCACTTCCAACACTTATCTTTCTCCTCATGGTGTTCCCCAGGGTTCTATTCTAAGTCCTCTTCTTTTCAATCTTTATGTTGTCCCTTTAGCACATGTTGCTTATCACTCTGGTCTTAAACTTTTCACTTATGCTGATGATTCACAGATTGTCTTTTCCCTATCTCAAGCTGACCCTTCATCACCTTCTTCTTTACAATCTGGTCTTAGGGACATCTCCCGCTGGATGAGCTGTAATTTTCTTAAGCTCAACAGCGATAAGACGGAGGTGCTTGTCTTCGGTAACAAGCCTGACCTATGGAGTTCGAGACATTGGCCATCAACTATGGGAGACTTACCCATTCCATCTGAACGAGCGAGAAATCTCGGGGTCATTATCGATAGGGAGCTATCGATGAAGGATCAGGCTAACAAGGTTGCAGCCACCTGCTTTACCATTCGTAGGTGGCTGCGAAAAATCTTTTGGATCCTGCCTTCTGACACCCAGAGATCGGTTGTAACGGCTCTGGTGACCTCCAGATTGGACTACAGTAATGTGCTCTATCTGGGGGCGACCAGGGCGGTTATGCGCCGTCTCCAACTAGTCCAGAATGCCGCTGCTCGGCTTCTGTGTGGATGTCGGAAATATGACCCAATTTCCGAACGCATCAAACAACTCCATTGGCTCAACCTTGATAAACGAGTGAAATTCAAGACACTATGCTTTATGCATAAGATAAAGATTGAAGCTGCCCCCACCTATCTCCAATCTCTCGTTAAACCCTATGTTCCCGCACGCTCCCTCCGCTCCTCCTCCCAACATTTTTTCTGTGTGCCTAAGTTTAGGCTCACCAGAGTGGGCGGTCGTTCCTTTTCTGTACTGGGACCCAGACTTTGGAATTCTCTTCCTTTAGACCTACGAGTGGAGCACTGCCATCTTCGCTTCCGCAAAGCCGTTAAGACCTGGCTTTTTGCCCAATAATTCCCTTCGGAAAGCTGCTAGCCTTTAAGACCTGGCTTGTTGCGCTTTAACTCCCTCTGGACTACTATGCTATAATGTCAATTAGCGCCGGGAAACCCTCACGGGTAGCTGTTCGCGCTCTACAAGATTAATAATAAAATAAAATAAATAATAAAATAAACCTATGAGAGGAGGAGGCCTCACATTATTGAAAAACTAAATAGGCACTTCCAGGATATGCAAAACCTAAAGGTACATGTCCTTCCTTTTACTTACACAGCACCCTGTCCTTTTGCCTACCCAGGGTCTACATTAGGGGTGACATCCGTGTAATAATTGGGAAGTTTAAGGCTTGGCAAGTAGTTTTAATTGCCAAGTTGAAGTGGCAGTAAACTGAACACACAGGCTCTGCAGTGGTAGGCCTGAGACAGGTTTGAAAAGCTACTTCTGTGGGTGGCACAATCAGTGCTTTAGGCCCACTAGTAGCATTTAATTTAAAGGCCCTGGGTATTTGGTATACCACTTTACAAGTGACTTACAAGTAAATCAGATATTCCAAACAGGTGTAAACCAATAATATCATGTTTAGAGGGAAGAACACATGCACTTTAGCACTGTTCAGCAGTGGTAAGGTACGCATAGTCCTAAATCCAGCAAAAAGACTGTCAGAAAAAAAGAAGAATTGCTACCTAGGAATAGAGGGGGTGGGGGCTTCCACATCTCAAGCTATATTATTTAGCGACTTAACTGCAATATTACTGGCCTCTCTTTGGTGTTAAAGAAAAGGACAGTGATGACCTTTGTCGCGTTCCGTCAATATATGAGATATTGATTGGAGCCCGGGCTAAAAGCTGCCTTCTGAAAATTTTATGAAGCAAGTAATTTTAAAAAACACGATTCAAGGTATTAATCACTGCTTTTCGTACTTGGACAGGCGCAAGGAAGAAACTTGGAAGAGGGAAGTTTAGTTGGTATTTTCCTATGATTGGGAATGATCAGCTTCTAAAGGCACTACAAGATGCGGGTCTAGTAAGGTGGGGAAAAGGCGGGTTTTATAGGATGCGGACCTCCTGGCTGGGGACCATATGGCCTCTTTTGATTGAGTTAGGGAAAGATTTGGTATTGGCACCTGGAATTTTTTTAATTTCTGCAGTTGAGAGACTTTTTGTTTAAAAGGCTGGTGGTGCTGCAGGTTTTGGGCAGGTGTCCCAAATGGAATTGTAAACTAGTAGTTCAGGTTCTTCAATTATGCAAATATATAGATGGCTGCTGGAAGGAGTGCCAGATGATTCAGATAAGCATAGGTTGATGTGGCAGGATAAGTTAGGGGTCGCGGAATCCTGTTTTTTGAGATCATTAGAATTAGGAGGTACAGTTTTGTCCTCTGCCAATCTGCGGTCTCAACATTTTAAGACTTTATTTAATATTTACATAAAGCCCGTGAAAATTGCTGGATGGGGAAGAACGGAGGGAATTCACTGTTTTAGTTGCAAGACATACAGGGCAGATATAGTAGACATTTTTGCCACCTGTCCTCAAATGGAACCTAGAGGTCTTTTTTTTTTTTTTTTAGTTTCCTCATATACCGTTATAGAATTCTTGAAGGGAGCTTAGGCAACTCAAATGGAAAGGGAAGACCACTCGGTCCCCCCGAACGTATGGATGGGTGCCCCGATCCCCCCGGGAAACCGTTGTGGGTGGGGGGCGCGTCTCGGCTGGTATGCCCAAAGCGGCGTAGCCGGAGCACGGCCTTCCCGCCCAGAAGGGGTTGTCCTAAACACCCGCCTGGAAGTCCGCGCACGGATGGGCGTACCCGAGGTGGGCCCCCGCCCTCCCCCAGATGGATAAATAGAGAAGGAATCCAACGAAGCGTCCTCTTGTTCCAGTGCTCTGAAGGCTGCACCACTCATCGCTCGTGAGCCCTCGAAGGAACAAGCAGCAATTTTGGGAACTTGTAATCTTTATTGTTTCTCTTTCAGTGTCAGGCGTGTGGAAGATCTAGTACCTCGTGGATCAAGTCGGACGGAGTAACCGAAGGCATGTCTGGCAAGAAAGCGGGAAAGAGCTCCGAGATGGAGAAGATGCTACGCACTTTGGTGAACCGAGTAGCGGTGATGGACCGAAAAATGGGAAAAGTGGATGCAATCGGTCGGGGCTTAGCGGACATCAAGAAGCAGATGGCAGCCCAGAACACCCTCTCGGGGCGGCCTAAAAAAGTCATAGGTCCGGCCTTGCCGGATGTCGCCCCAGAGGGTAAGGGTAAGAGGAATAAGGGGAGGGCGGGTTCCAGGGAGGTACCAGTCCCAGAAGGGCCTCCATCGAGCCCGGGCGCAGACAACCCAGTCGCGCCGGTAGATAGCCCGGTACCAGGTTCGGATGTAGGTTTACCAATCCCCGTAGTGATAACACCAGTTGGGGATGACCAAATTCCCCCAGAACTGGCCCTTCAGTTAGCTGCAGTATTACCTTGGCTAAAGAAGAGAGCAGGGGGATCAGTGGCTGCGGGCGATCCGGCTGAGGAAGCTAGACTAATTATTGAGCAGTTGCGGCAGTCAAGAGATGCCGGGACAGCGAATGTACCTTGTATTCCCCCACAGGTAGCGACGGGGGTTACGACGGATGGTCGAGCGAAGACAACGGACACGGCGACTGAATCCGGTAAGAGACCATTGCCATTGGTGGGGGAGAGTTCAGTACCTTCAAGGCGGGAAAGTTTGTCACAGCACATTCCTGCGGCTACGAAAGAAATGATATGGGGGGCAAATACATCAACATGTTTTCATTGTTGACTGACCATCGTGAGGTAGAATATGCAAAGACCCAGAAAGATTTGTGGCACCCCAGCGTATGGCGAGCCAAGATGGCGGAATTCAGGGTCGATGAGACCATGGTGAACTGGGTCAGGGCCTTTTCTATTTTTACGGCAGTAATGGGTGAGTGTAAACCTGAAGTGTTGCCCGACTTATCATGTTACCAGAACAGGATCATGAATTTTTATGCAATGTATGGGGGAAATGAATGGAGGGGTTATGACATTAACTTTAGAAAAGCAAAAGAGTTTAACGAGGCTTTAACATGTGATTGTCTGTACACAGTATCGTGGCATAATCAGCTTTTGCCGGGACCGGCGGGTACGTCGGTGCCAAGCACGAGCGTTTCTGGGACATATCAACAGAAGCCGGCACATCCCTTTCGGGCGAACGCCGGGGGGGGGGGGTCACATCCCAGACCCTGCGGGAATGGAGGCAAGCGAGGGGTTTGTTGGGGTTTCAACAAAGGAACCTGTAACAGGCCTCAGGGAATGTGTAGGTTCCGGCATGCTTGTTCGGGCTGTGGGAATTCCTCTCACCCAGAAATTAGCTGTCGATCCAAGTCCAATGGTGCGGGAGGAAAGGGGGGATCCAAGCAGGATTGAGGTGGTGCCTTGGAAGCGAACATCTTCGCCCATTGATATCTTGGCTTTGACCCCCTGGCTGAACCAATACCCAGATCATGTATCCGCCGGGATTTTGAGGAATGGCTTTCAGTATGGCTTCGAAATCCCGGCGGGGGATTTTCAGGGGAGCCCCTTCTGTAAGAACCAACTGTCTATTCAACATAACCCGGCGGTGGCCGCCAAGAAAATTGCGAAAGAGGTCAGCTTGGGACGGGTAGCGGGGCCATTTGCCTGCCCGCCAGTTGCGAAATTTGTGTGTTCGCCTTTAGGAGTGGTCCCGAAGAAGGACCCGGGGGAGTATAGACTCATCCACAATTTGTCGGCCCCTAAGGGGGCCTCAGTAAATGAGGCTATTGACCCTGAGGTGTGCTCAGTTCGATACGCATCGTTCGATGATGCCGTCGTTCTGCTGAATCGCCTGGGCCCCGGTGCACTATTGGCAAAATCAGACATCGAATCAGCATTCAGGTTGCTCCCGGTGCACCCTCGGGACCAGCGCTTGCTGGGATTCACGTTCCAAGGGAAATATTACATGGATAAATGTATGCCCATGGCTTGTTCAATTTCATGTGCCTATTTTGAAATGTTCAGCTCCTTTGTGGAATGGGCGTTCACCGAGGCCACAGGGCATAGACAGGTGATGCACTATTTGGATGACTTCCTTTTTCTAGGTCCGGCGGACACTAAGGAATGTGCACAAACACTGCAGGACTTCTGCACACTCATGCGGGAGTTTGGGGTCCCATTGGCGCCAGGTAAGACGGTGGGGCCATCTACCTCACTGGAGTTCCTGGGGATCGAGCTCGACTCAGTGGAGGGGTGTTTCCGTCTGCCAATTGAGAAGGTGGCCAAGTTCAGGGCTTCCTTGACACAATGTCTCCGTAAGGACAAGGTGACCCTACACCAGTTGCAACAGACAGTGGGTCAGCCTAATTTTGCCTTGAAAGTGATACCGATGGCTCGCCCCTTCTCACGTTCCATAGCACAAGCTATGGTAGGCCTCAAGGAAGGTCACCACCGCACTAGACTGTCGGCAGAGGTTCGCCAGGACATGCGCATTTGGTTGGCATTCCTGGCGGATTTCAACGGTCGAGTAGCGTGGAACAAGCCCCCAGCATCGTCTGAGGAACTGGGCTTGTGGACCGACTCGGCTGGGAGTGTGGGATTTGGGGCGATCTTTGGTAACCGATGGTCGGCGCAAACATGGCCGGCGTGGTGGCATTCAAGTGGTCTAACAGGTAACATTGGGTTCCTGGAATTATTTCCCATTTGGGTGGCTCTGTGGGCATGGCCGGAAGCCTTTAGGAACCGCTCAGTGGTGTTTTGGTCAGATAACATGACGGTGGTCGAGTGTATTAATCACCAGGCTGCACAATGCAAGTGGATCTTGAGACTGTTGAAAGAAATTGTATTGCGATGTATGAAATTGAATGTACAATTCAGGGCAAGGCATGTGCCGGGTGTCCTGAATAATGCAGCTGATGCACTCTCTCGTTCACACATGCAGGCCTTCAGGGGGTATCTACCTACAGCAGACCTAGTGGCGGCACCGTTCCCCGAAGCACTATGGCAGATCGGTGCCCCGGATTACAAGACCTCGTGGCAGCCAGTTTAGCGCCCAGGACGAGGAAAGCTTATGATGGAGCGTTCCGTTCATACTGCGCCTTTTTAGGGCCGGTAGGGGGACATAGCTGGGGGTGGGAGGAGTCCTACCTCGGGTTTCTGGTGGCGCTTCATAAGGAGGGCCGATCGGCGGCAACCGCCAACAGATATAGGGCGGCCATATCTTTCATGGCGCAGCTCCACGGGATACGAGACCCGATGGGTTCCTTCTTAGTTAAGAAGGCCCTCCGGGGTTGGCAGCGCCTAGAAGGGCGCAGACAAGATAAAAGGCACCCGATTGGGCTAGACAGGTTGACAATACTACTAGCTAAACTGGATGAGACATGCTCATCGCCCACCGAGGTAATTCTGTTCCGAGCAGCGTTCGCTTTGGCATTCCATGGGGCCATGCGGGTAAGTGAACTCGTAGCAAGGAACAAGAAGGATGTGGAGGGAGGTCTATGCAGGGATCATGTTCAATTACGGGGTGATTCTCTGTTGATCTCGATAGCCAGATCCAAAACTGACCAGGAAGCTTTGGGGAGTAGTGTGGTTCTACAGCCCGCCCGAGGGAGCGCCAGTTGTCCCATAAGGTGTTTACAGGAATACCTGGCACAGAGATCGACAACATGGGGGGGGGCCCTGCTTAGACACCAGGACGGCGCCCCGCTGACGAGATTTCAGTTTCGGAGGGTGCTGGCAATTACAGTTGCTGCGGCAGGCTTGAATCTGTGCGATTTTGGGACCCACTCATTCAGAATAGGGGCCGCTACTGAGGCTACGGCTCGGGGTCTGGGTACGGAGGAAGTGAAACAGTTAGGCCGTTGGTCCTCGAACTGTTTCAAGAGGTATGTGCGACTGCACATGTTGTAAAAGACTGATGAAATGCACTCACGCTTGTTGTCTTTTGTTTGGATTACAGTTTCGCAAGCCTGTAACGCGGGGTGAAAATTGGGATCGGCCCAACACCAAAGGACCAGCGGGAAAGGATCGCCGACTGGAGATCAAGTGGTATGGGTCGTGGGCCACTCATACGTGAGGCGTGCCGGGGACATATTCAAGGCAGGTGACGCGATCCACGCACCTGAAGAGTATGGGTTCAGGGTGTCCTTCCATGGGAAGGGAGGCCTCTGTTTTGACCAGTTTCAGAGTTATATGGAGGAACTGTTAGGGCGGCGAAGGTCACCGCCATCTGTAATCATAGTACATCTGGGAGGCAACGACTTAGTAAGGCTGGGAAGGCGGGTATTGCTGGAGCACATATTGTCAGCGGTCAGTTGGTTGTCCAAGAGGCTTCTAGGGTGTACGATTGCTTGGTCCTACATGATTCCCAGAAAAGTTTGGCGGGGGGGGCTGTCTGTGTCGGCGTTGAACCACTCGGTAAAGAGGGTCAACAACAAGATTGAGAAACTGGTTCGCTCTACGCACTTACAAAGAATTCCTCACGGGTGTATCCGGGGTGATCACTATTATTTGAATGATGGGGTGCACCTGTCCAGGGCTGGGAATGAATTACTCATAGGAGACTTCGTAGCATGGCTAAGGGCATTGAGGAGACATGACCTTTAGGAGGTGTGGGGGGGCCGGATAGTCGGTCAACTATCCGGCCTGTGGCGGTAAGGTCATGATCGGTGAGCAGTGATTTTAAGGTCCCTAGGGGGGGCGCCACCCAGTACGGATGGGAGCGCCCGGGGGTAGGCGCCCATTGGCCCCTCCCGCAGGGGGCGGCACCCACTACGGATTGGTCGCCCAGGGGGAGACAGCCTTAGGCCCCTCCCAGGGGGGAGACGGCTATATGCCCCTCCTAGGAATTTCCCTGGGGCCGGATATCCGCTCCGGCGGAAGAGAGTGTGGGGAAGGGGGGGAGTCCACGCTGTCCTTCTTACGGATACCTCGCACGAGAACTCGGACCTTTAAGATGGCATCGAGTGAAAGGGGGCCCCCACGACAAGGGAAGTTACAGTTGGCAGCAAGGGTAAAGCCCTCTGCGCATGCGCCACTCACTCCGTGAGGGCAGGAATTTGGTACAGGGATCTGACACCAGTTAAGACCTTGCCGTTGGCCCTTAATGCTAGGATGTACAATTTTATTTTAGAATGTTATGCATTTTCAGGATGCTAGACTCGGCTAGGAAACCTTTGTATTAGAGATTTGTTAAGGTTAGCAAAAGAACTTGTCTTCATCAAAATGTAATGGAAGATAAAATTGTACATGATTCATGAAACGTTTAATTTAAAGTTTTACATTTTGTTTCATATTTTAACAAATACGGCTGGGGGGGGTAACTCCCCCCGCCTTCCAAAAGCTCAAACCTGTGTCTGTCTCCTCCCATGGGGAATTGGTGTTGGGAGGGGGTGGCGGGCATCCCGGCCCATACTGAAAAGGTCAATCCTACCCGGCCCTGATGTTAAGCGACCAAGTTCAGAAGGAGCCATGCCTGATCCCTCAAGTTGCCACTGCTTTCCCAATCCACTCCTTTTCACGCCGTAACTGGCTCTCTGCGTTACTAGGGAGATTTAGGAACCGACAGGGCCCAGGATAAATCATAGGAACACCAAATTACCTTTACCTGTCTTGCCATGCCGCCAGGGGCTTCCAAATTTTATCAAAATTTGTGAGATCACATGCCATATCTGACTTACTGGTTAAAATAACATGTTTAAGGCAATTTGAAAAGGAAGGAGGTATTGGATCCTTCCAGGCTCTGCATATTTCGCGCCTGGCAAGGAGTATGACGTAAAAAATAAGCCTTGTGTTGAGATCATCAGTATTATAAGCTACTCCTAGTCCGGAAAGAATAGTGCTAGTTGTTATTACCATTGGTAACTGGAGAACATCCCCCAGAAAGCCCTGTACTGAATCCCAATAATTTTTTATTTCTGGGCAAACAGCCAGCATATGCACATCATCTGCGGCCAGGAGTCTACATCTTGGGCAATGATATTCTAGATTAGAGAATTTCATAAGTTTCTTTGGGGATATATATACCCTATACATAGTGTACAAATGGTTCCCCTTTAATGTGGCCGGCTTCACCACAGCCTGCAAGATAGTAAATGAATCGATCCATATATCCACCGAGTCTGCACTCTCTGATGCTAGTATATTATTCCAAATTTTTGTATCTCTGATTCAGAGATGTTCTCGGCTTCTAGCATAGCTGTGTACCAGTATGAAGTTTGATTTTTCCACTTATTCTTTCTGTATACTAGATCAAATTTTGGATTAGGGTTATTGAGATTCCAGGGCTTAGTTAACCACAATCTGGACAGCTGATGATATTTAAACCTAGTAAGTATTCCCCCGGTAAGACCAGATATTGCCTCCCAGCTAAGAAGCTGCGAATCAACCTGGAGATCTCCCCAACACTCAATCCCCGCTGCCCTAAGAGGGCGAGATAGTAAGTCATCGAGGTAGGCCGGTGTTCCTGGAGATTCACAGATTGGAGCCTGCACTGAGTAATAGGGAATATCAAGCTTCTGCCTCACAAAAACCCAATTTCTAATAGCTGTCCCCAAGATCTTTAGTCTTATTTTTTATTTTTTATTTTGGGTCTCCAAACTTAAAAAGAAAATGTGATTGGCCCTGTGGTACATCTCGTAGCAGCGCTTGAAATAATAACCCTAACGATGTTGCCTCTATCTCCCCCGCCATGGGTCTAAAGTTTTTCAAATGGAAAGCATGGCAATACACCAATAGATCGGGGAAGGCCAAACCTCCTGTTTTTAAAGTTCTCCTGAGCTTCTTCCATACTACCCTTGGCGATTTTGAATTCCAGATAAAGGAACCCAGTTTCCCTTGCAACTTTTTGATAGATGCAGTATTAAAAGATAAGGGGATGGAATTGAATAGGAAAGTAAGTTTAGGAAGGATGATCATCTTAATTAGATTGACCCTCCCAAAGATGTTTAAGGGGAGTTATGACCATCTTTGCAGTAGAGCACAAACCTCCTTAGATACCTTATCCATGTTAGTTTTAGTGATGTCCTCAATTTTATGGGTCAAAAGGACCCCCAGGTACCTCATTTTTAACTTGGCTCCACTGAACTAACCTCTTGGTTCCACTCCATGATTTTGGTTTTATCTTTATTAATGGAATAACCAGAGACCTCCCCGAATTCTTCAGCTAGAGCTATCATTCTGGGCAAGGTGACCCCTGGGTTTGAAGTGAACATAAGAGGGTCATCTGCATGTAATGCAAATTTTAATTCTAAATCAGAAATCCTAATGGGTTTAAATGCTAAATCAGATCTGAGTAAACAAACAAAGGGCTCAATATACAAATCAAACATTAAAGGTGACAGCGGACAGCCCTGCCTGGTCCCACGAGCAATTGGTACCCAGTTGGTTACGAGACCGTTGATTAATATCTTTGCCCGTGGGGAGCAGTAAAGAGACCTCATAGCAGTTATGGACTTGTTTGAAAAGCCAAAGGCATCCAGAACCCTCCATAAATATAGCCACTCTATCTGATCAAACGCCTTGGCGGCGTCCAATGCCGACAGGGTCAAAGGAAGCCTCTTGCTGATGGCGACATCTATCGCTGCGATAACCTGAAATGTCAGTTCATTTAGTTGTCTATCTGGGATGAAGCCCCTTTGATCCTGATGGATGATTGCCTTTACCGTTTTGGCCAGTCTGGCTGCGAGCACGCCGGCAAAAACCTTGTAGTCTGTATTTAACAGCGAGACTGGCCTATAGGATTCGATCTTTAGTGGATACTTATTTGGTTTCAGGATTAAGGTTACAGTAGCCTCTGCCCATGAATCCGGAGCATTCCCCCCCGCAAAGATTTCATTGCACAGAGTTGTAAGGACAGGCACTATTTGGTCTATAATTATCCTATAAATTTCCACAGGGAGACCGTCGGGCCCAGCTGCCTTGCCATTAGCCATTCTCATCAGCTGAGCTCTGACCTTACCTTCCTTTATGTCCGACTCAAGGAATCTATAGTGCTCTTCAGCCAGACATGGAAGCTGTATCTTACTTAGCCAGTTTTCTAATAGCATAGGGGATTGGTTTATTTTAGCAGTGTACAGCATTTTGAAGAAAGATTCAGCCTCCTCCCTAATTTGCTCATCATCGCTTGTAACAATGCCCGAGCTTCCCCGGGTTAGACTAGTGATCAAATTTCTATTTCTGTCCATCCGAGATTTCCAGGCAAGAAGGCGACCACATTTCTCCCCATATGAAAAATTTTGAAGTTTGCTGGCGTCCCATCTACCTTTGGGGACCTTATCCAAGCCCGCTTGATAGTCTGCTCGCAGGCCATCTAGTTCCTTTTGCAGGAGAGGTTTCATGCTGGATTGATTGGCTGAGGCTAATTGGAGTTGAAGCTCTTTCGATTTGATTTTACGAAGCTCTTCTTATTTCTTCTCTTTACTCATCCTGTTCCTATCGATTGACAAAGTGGTCAGCATACCACGCAAAAAAGCTTTAAATGTTTCCCAAACCACTTGTTGGGTGGCTGAGCCTGTGTTATTTTTAAAGAAGTCCCCAGTCAAAATTATCAGTTCCATTTTTGTCCCATCCTCTAGTAGCATAGATCTATCTAGAGTCCATCTCCTTTGTATTTCTTTTACTTTGAAGATAATTATTAACTCCACTGTTGAGTGGTCCAACAGGATAGCTGGGGTATATTCGGTAGTGTCAACGGCCGCAAGTAACACCTGATCAATAAGGAAAAAATCTATTCTGGAATGGTGGCATGTCTACGGCTATAGAAAGAGAAGTCCCTCTTTGTGCTGTTTCTAACTCTCCAGACATCCATAAAGTTAGAGGGGCAGATTTATGTTAACTGGCGCATCCCGAGGGATGCGCCAGTTAACATGCGCCACAGTGCGCCACAGCTACTGCACCCATGGTGCGCCGCATTTATGATGCGGCGCACCATGGGGCAAAAACGGCACAGATGCTTGACGCATCTGTGCCGGAAATGTGGCGCATTGCTAGAGTTGCGTCGCAAGCGCGACGCAGCTCCAGCAATGCTCTGGGGGGCCTATTCTTTCAATGCTGCCTCAAGCCTTATGCCTGCTTCAAGCAGGCGCAGGGTTTTGACGCAGCATTGCCCTGAAAGTGACTGAGTGAAATCTCATAGATTTCACTCAGCCACTTTCAGGAGGCGTTCCTGCGCAGGAACGCCCCCCCCCCCCCTGCGCAGGAACGCCTCCTCATGGCGCAGTGCTGTACAACGTGACGCATCTCCTAGATGCGTCACATTGTAAATAGGGCGCAGGGATGCGCCACGTTTCCATGCCGTTGCGTCACGCAACGGCGGCGTAAACGTGGCGCAAGCCCTTCATAAATCTGCCCCATAATTTTTAACTAAGTTTTTGAGCTCTCTCCGGGATTTCACTGGGGTTGTAAATTTAACCCTCGATGTTCGATCCAGCTTGTCATCCAAAATCAAATTGAAATCGCCCCCTAAGATAACTGGCCCTGTGTAATCTAAAAGAGTTGTTCTAAGCTTCAGGAGTGCCTCTGGAAGATCTTGATTAGGGCCATAATATACAGCACATACAAAAGGAATACTCTGACATTGTAGAGGTTTTGAAATATCAGGTTTTTACAGCAAGTGTTAAATGAGGATGTTCCTCTGACAACTCAGTGGATGTGATTAGGTGTAAATATTTTAGAGGGGAACAACAGGGTAGGACTCACCTTTATAGCGATGGCAGTTCTTAGGCTCTGCGTTGCCTCAACCTGGCTTGATCCGCAACCTCCAACCTTTGAGCAGTGGAAGGGACTATTTTTGCATATATATAATTTGGAAAAGGCACTTAATGAAAGAAGAGGCAGAAAGGGTAAGATTAAATCATTCACTCAGTCGGAATAACCTCTAAGGCTATTGGTAACATTTGTAGCAGTGTATATACAGATCTAATTTATTCAAAAGAAATAGCTGTTATCTTATTTCACTCTCTAGCCTATGATATACTGTTTTATTTGATTAATGCGTTAATTGACTGATCCTTATTTCAAATGAAATTGTGTTTTTTTGGATGGATTGTATTAATATGTTGATTATTTGCTGCATTTGCACTGTTGTATCGAAAAAAATATATATAAAGAAAAAAAGGGGGGGAAGGCAAAACGTTTGGGGCGACCCTTCAGAGAGGACCATTTTCGACCAGCGCTATTTCAATTAAACTTGAAAAATCCATATCTCTGGCTCTGCTAATTGGATTTTTGTCATGTTGGTGTTGTTTTGTTATTCAATGTTACTCTAAGTGTTCTAATTTAGTTTGGGATTTGTATTGTGTGCATTTTACTTTATTTCTGTTTTAGCACTATATAGTCACATTTTTGAAGCACTGGTGGCACAGTGTGCCTGTCCATATTTACAAGGCCATGTAAAGCCACGCTGTGCAGCTTTTAATGGCCTTGTAATAATGCCCCCCTTTCACACATTACTCTGTGTGAAAAGGGCATTCCATGCATGTTGCTGTGTGTGTTTCCACGCAACATTCATGAAACCTGACACATTCCCAGATTTGCAAGGTTTTGCAAACCTGGGAATGCGTCGGACACCTACACCTCTCCAGGGGAGGTGTAAGGAAGATGCAACAAGGACAAAATCCTTTATTTATTCTTGGTTTTCCTTTTTCTTTCACATTGAAAGAGTAAAACACCTTTGGTGATGGTTTTTGGGCAGTAAGGTGTCCCTTCCTATACAAAAACAATCACCCCTACAACACAGATACCCTTGCTCCATGATGCAAGGGTGCCGGGGTGGCGCATGGGAGCCCATTGTGCGACAGAGCATAGGACAAGGACAGGAATACACCATATCTTGGAGATACAGCATATTCCTGCCCTTTACTTTTGATGCACGGTGGCACAGCAGTAAGGCCTGCTGTGCTGCCACGTGTAAGAATATTTTATTTGAGGCCTTTAAAATATTGCATTAAGTTAAGACTGTCTGCTATGTATCATAGGTTCCAGCCGCCATCTCAGTTTAATTTAGTGAATTTTGGGGTTCTAAATGACTAGTGTTGTAATTACATCTTGAGTTGAGCAATCAACCAATCTAATAATAATCCAGATTCTTGCAGCAGTATGCCCTGCTTCATTATTGTTAAATGCATTTGTTGTTGGGAATTGGTATTACATTGTACTAAAGGCTAGGCTGGTATTCTTTTTACATGAAATGGCACAGATTACTGTAGTAGGCAAGGATGTTGATGTTGATAACCCACTCGAAAAAACCATGGACATAAAATAATTTCAATATGATAAGTCTTGGTGGGCCCTTTTGTGGCAGGTTAATATTGTTTTTACAAATATAATTTTGTACATATTAGTAATTTTATTGCATTATACTTGATGTTTGCTTAATTCAGTTGGTCTGAGTCAATTACAATGACAGACCAATGACAAACCAATGACAAAAGCTATAGGCATGATTGGTTCTCCGGCAAAAGTTATTTCAATTTCACAGGTTTGATCTGTTTAACATTAAAAGGCAATAGTTCTGAATTGATATTATAAAATACATATTACAGTCAAAAGGCCTTTAAGTTGGATTGTTATTGCACCCCATTAAAGCAGGCAGGCCGGGGCATGGTCTCGCTACACATGGAGTGAGACGCAAGCCTTGGGAGCTCCGGGCAGCCGCCCCTGTCATCAGCAATTTAAGGCATCCTAACTCGGGTCAATTTTTTCACCGAGAAGGAAGCAATCCACAAGGCAGCGCGGTACAAACCCGAGATTTGGTTATATGGTGTGCCCATCCAGCTATACCAAGGCCTTGCCCCCACGACGCTTCGATGCCGCAGAGACTTTAGGCCCATCACTGATAAGCTTCGGGAGCTCAACATCCGCAACCAATGGGGGTGCCCATTCGCCCTCATATTCCAGTGGGAGTCCAAGCGGCGAGTGCTGAGGTAATACAGAGAGGCGGCCCAACTGCTCCAGATCCTGGACTCTCCCCCGGCAAGATCCTCCCAACTGCCTACTAAGACCCGAACCCCACTAAAGCCACATTTGAACTTGGTGCGCCACTCTCAAAACCTTTCCTCCAAGGGTCGCAGCAGCTCTTCTCGAGAGAAAGAGGACTTAATTCAACACATCAAATCTCTAGAAGGAGGCCGTTCACCCTCGAGGTCACAAACGGCTGCCATTAAGTAGCTGGACTTCCTGATTGCTGCTCGTCTCAAATGTCCTACTCGCCTGGTAAGGATGTTACCCCATTGTCGACTTTACACCCATTTGGCTGCCCCACTGACAAACCCTGAGCGCATACCCTCATAAGGACGGGCCCAGTTAGGGCTGAACTAGATCACAACACCTCCTTCACGGATGTTCATTCGCAGCAGGTCACAACAAAACCACGCAACGAAGGCAGAATACGTCGCAGTGGGCATGGCCTCCAGGGGGGAGTCCGGTTTCCTGTGCGACCACAGGCTAATTTCCACGCTCGAGTCTGTGATGATGGCTCGAATGCCTATTACTTGTTTCGGGGAAGTTTCTACCTCACGAAGTTCGAGTCACAAGGTTTTTTCCTTTTCTGATTGGGAGGTGCCGCAAACTCGTAGACAGACAGCTCGGATATTACACTTCCCTGATGCACCCTTGATGGACCCTGCAGGGAGTCTTCCGGAGTCTATTGAAGCACGCTGCGACTACCATGGAATGCGACATGCCACGCTGGACATCTATCCATAAATGACTGGGGCAGATTGCTTCACCGATAACAGGAGGTATTACAAGGAGCAGGATGCCTTGATGGAGGGCTATCGCCTCCAGATTTACACATGGCTGATGTCACTCGACCTGCCCTCACTCTAATGGACATGCTTGATGTTCGTCCTGTGCCCCGGGATGGGCTCTGAACCATTGATGTATAGGCGAAGCACCCTGCTTCTCTGTACTCTGGCAGGCGAACTGATGGTCTTCCAGCTTTCAATACAGCAGCGGCGGCCCGGGGCCGCGTTCCAGAGTCTTGGACACACTTCTCAGCGCGAAGACTGCCCCCCACTCCTATTCCTGGGAGAGTGATATCTCTGGGACAGCATGTGCTGTAGTGCCTGGCTACTCCCTTGACTGGACTAGGAATATGTTGGCCAGGTTGGCCTTTACAGTATCTAAGTTATTTCTACGGCCTCTACCCTCCCCCTCTCTTTCCCTTCCCCACCCACCTCCCTGGTGGGGGTGCCTGGACACCCGGTAGAGTTCTCAGCTGATGCCTAGCATGATACACCACTTGTCTGAGACAGCGACAATACCTGACGACAGGTGACGGTGACTTCTGTACCCTGTTTGAAAGTCCTGTCCCTTAATGTGAAGGGCCTCAATTCCCCCGATAAAAGGAATCAGATATGGAGATACCTCTTACTACAGCATCCAGACATGATCTTCTTGCAAGGGACACACCTCCTCAGGAATGACGTAAAGAGTATGTCTCTTCCGCGTTTCCCTCATCAGTTCTGGTCTTCAGCAGCCACCAAGACAGCGGGCGTAGCTATCCTCTGCCGGGCGGGCATTTCACAGGGCAAAACTAAAGTAGTCCGGGACTCCGAGGGCAGATTTCTTAAGGTGGGGGTCAGGAGAGGGCAATGTGTATGCGCCAAACCAGGGCCAAGACGCTTTCCTGAGACTGACTCTATGGGAGCATGTGGAACTGGTGGGTACGGACCTCATAGTGGGGGGAGATTTGAACTTGGTATGGGACGCAAAGTTGGACTGCAGTGGGGGCGCGTTTCATGGGGTGGGAGCTATGTCAGCAGCAACAAAAAAATCTTTTACTGCTTTAAATCTTATTGATGCCTTGCACTATCACTCCCCGGAGAGTCACGGCTATACATACTACTCCCACGCGCACCGCTCTTATTCTCGCTTTGACTTCCTCTTTGTGTCCCATTCTATGGTTAAAGATACCCTCTCCGAGGATATCTTTGACATATCAGTGTCTGACCCCGTTCATGTGGAACTTCTTATCTATGAGTGCTTCGCTCACCCTAAGCAGCCTACGAGATGGCGATTCCCGCCCCACGTTCTTAGGGACACAGTAGATAGAGAAGAGCTCCAATTTGCCATTTCCTCCTATTTTGAAACTAATGATCTCCAGGAAATGCCTCTCCCTGTTTTGTGGGATGGTTTAAAGCTACAATCGGCGGTACCCTTATGTCAATTGCTATCGCTAGGGCGCGGGAAGGTCACCTCTATGAGACCAAACTTATGGGCGAAATCAAAACGGGCTCCCAGTTTTACTCTATCGAACTTTCCTGCCACAACTTCAAATGCATTTATTGTGCCTTTTTAACTCATTCACCGATGAAGTAGGGCCATCCCCAGATTTGGCAATGGCTGAATTCACCATAATTCCTAAGCCTGGGAAAGACCACACACTCTGCTCTTCCTTCCGCTCGATCGCCTTGTTAAATACAGATCTTAAATTATACACCAAAATTTTGGCAAAATTATGTGCGTGCATCTACCCAATCTCATTGAGCCGGATCAGGTGGGCTTTATTCAACAACGCCAAGGGGCGGATAACGTGCGGAGAGTCGCGCACCTTGTAGGGAAGGCACGGCACTGGAAGATCCCCGCCTGCCTGCTCTCACTGGATGCCTGAAAGGTGTTGGATCGGGTGGATTGGGGGTTTCTCCGCGCTGTTCTCCAGAAACTAGGTCTAGGCCCACGAATGATAACGCGCATCATGGCTCCCTACATTTCACCCCTCACTAGGGTCCGTGTTAATGGGCAACTCACACAGCCCATCTCCATCCTTAGGGGTACCAGGCAGGGTTGTCTCCTGTCACCCCTATTGTTCGCCCTTGTGGTGGTACCACTCGCTATCATGATACGCCGGTTGCCTGATATTCACGGCCTTGCGCTTGGGGGCATAGAACATAAGATTGCCCTCTTTGCGGACGATCTACTTCTTACCCTGTCAGATCCGTTGTGCTCACTTCCAGCACTATATACCCTACTCCAGTTCTATGATTAAGCTTCACGGCTTAAAATTAACCATACAAATTCTTGGGCCCTTAACCTCACGATCCCAGCAGATGAGATTGCGACCTTGAATGCCTTCATCCTGTATCAATGGACAACCAACTCTATACGGTATCTCGGCCTCAATCTAACGCCAGACTTAGCCACCTGATCTCAAACTAATTGGCAAGAATACAAAATCCAGTCATCTCCGACGTACGGGCATGGAAAGCTCTACTGCTTTCCTGGTTGGGACGCCTTAATACAGTAAAAATGTCCATCCTGCCGAAAATTCTTTATCTATTTCAAAACCTGCCGACAACTATCCTGGAACACCAGATCCAGGGACTGCAACGCGAACTAATAGCATTTATATGGGGGGGGGGAGAAACTGCAATTCTCTAGTAAAATTTGAATAATAGAGGGGGGCTCGCTTGACCTAACCTGATAGAGTACTACTGGGCGTCTCACCTCCGCTTTGTACCAGAATGGACGGCGTGGGAAAGTGAGAAGGTGTGGTTCCACATGGACAGAGTGGTCACTTGTCGCCCTCTCTGGGACCATGCATGGTTGCCTCGGGAGGCGCGCCACCGCAGCGCTTATATGGCGGTTCCTACTAGAACGGTGCTTGAGATTTGGGATAGAGTGGCGGTGCGTCGGGCCTCACTACCTTCCCATCCCGACACACCCCAATTGCTCGCAATCCGCAGTTCCCTCCTGTGTGCCATCCACCCTATTTTGCAACTTGGACGGATAATGACTGCAGAACGATTTGCAAATTATTCTCGGGAAAAGACATCAAAACATTTGCCCAATGTATGCAAGAATTTAAGCTGGCCGAGAAAGACAAGTACCAGTATCTTCAACTCCGGCACTGGCTGCAGGGATCCTTGCTAGCACAGGTAGCCACGCGACCTTTCACACCATTTGAAAATCTAGTGCATACCCTTAGCTCTTCCAAGGGGTTAATCTCTCGCATATACCAAATACTTCCGCACTCATCCTCGCCCGTATCGATTGCAGTGGCAGTCCCTGTCGGGTGCCGACATTGCTCCCTCCCAGTGGGTGCGCCTTTGGCGCGACTTCCAAAAACCTTTCATTGCATCCATCAGCAGGATTCCGTCTACAAGGTGATGACCCAGTGGTACTACACTCCGTCTCGGCTTCAAAACATGTTCCCCAACGCGTCTTCCCAGTGCTGTTGCTGCACACAAGCGATTGGCGATTTTCTACACATTTGGTGGTTGTGCCTTCTTCTTCCTAACTACTGGAAGGAGGTCTGAGGCGACTAGAAAACGCTAGACTGCAACCACCAAGACTCCGAGCTCTGCAGATTTTTGATGACGTAATATGCCCTACTGACCCAGAAAGTTTTTGGAACTCCACTGACTAGTCTCCCAACACAACCCCCACAAGTATTCATTAGGACTCCGACATCTACTTTTCAGATACACTGACTACTCCTGACATCCTTGACTCTCCCCTGCGTGTCACCTGGGATCATATGTTCTATGGCTAGAGCAATGCCTTCCAGCGGCTTGCAACGACTTGAAATTATAACAAGGCACCACACACTCTCCCCCGCCCCATTCTCCTTCCTTTCCCTCTATTCCTCTCCCACTTTCCATCCCTCCATATTGGTTATGTATATGTTCCTTTTTTCGTTTTTCTTTTCCATTTCATTGTTCATGTTCAGCAGCCCACTGTTGCCACAATGGTATTTTAACACAACATAAGTATGTCATATAGCGAAGGAGTGCTAGCCTGTTGGAATGAGCTTTTCTCTCCATAGCAGAGGTTTGCTCCCGTTATTGGGTACTTGTGAAGTATGCAGACGTCAAAATCTTTTGCCATTGAAATGCCTGATAGAACAGTATAAAGTGATACCATCTGAATCCCTAGGCCCACTATGCCCCCACAGTATGGGAAGTTGGGCAGCACATTGCCTCTCGCTTTGCCTTTTTTGTATTGTCATGAAACCTCTGCATATTGTGGTGCTGCCTATTATGCTTTGTTTCTATCTGTTTACAGACAAATGCCTAAAAAAACGTTTTAACACAACAACAGGCAGGCCTATTTTGTTTCATGACATCTTAGAGGTTACAGGTTTTAGAGAAGGGTGGCGTTCATTACCCCCTTCGACAAATCTAAAGGGTAGAAGATTTTCACCTTAATAATTCTTTCACTAGTCTATTTAGAATGCCTGGCAGGCTTAGTTGTCTGCCAGGATCTTGTTATCAAAAATAAATCACAAAACATTCATCAATACATAAATATGCATACATATACATACAGAGAGGGACAGCAGTGTTCTGTCACTAGTCTTTATCAGTGTCATTTTGACTCTTCTTCCACCTATGACAGTATATAGGATGGGGCAGTGGTCAGCCCTCTTCAGTCGTTTGCTCTCTTTCCCCCGTGTGAGAGCATTTATCTGATCACATGTGCAAATCTGCTTGAAAATGAGCCAACTTTACTTTCATGGCAAGTGTGCCACTTCATTAATACTCTTCTCGTTATGGGTCCCTTTTCATTTATTTCCTTCTCCTCTTTCTATTTTCATTTTTTAAAGCACACAACAGCCTCAGAACAATGCTAACGGGCTTCTTGCTTGCCAAACATTTCAGCTGCAGTTTAGTGCATCTTTTACTGCCACTGCATCAAAACCAGGAGAGATATTGTTCATAGGACATCATTATTTTTCCTATTTAAGATGGTCATATACATTGGTTCTAGACGTGGCAGCCAGCTAAAACTATAAAAAATAACACACTATGTACAGTACCTTTGAAAATGTCCAACTACTGCTTTGTGTAATTGTATTTGTACATTATTTATAGAGCAGCATCTTTTCTTGTTTCTACTTTTCTTGTTTTAATTTCTCTTGCATATGTTGTTGGGATTGCATGTGTTTTATTGTGGTTTTGTGAATGAGTGTAATCAAGAATGAGTCAGTGGGTAGGTGAATCAATGCATGAGTGCCATGATAAGCAATAGTGCATTCGTGATAACTTATTTAGGGCCTAACACCGTCCATGACTAAGCAAGCACTTTCATTTGTCAGCCAGACCTATTGCCATTGCCAATGCTTGTTATATACTTTTAAGTGGTAGTTGTTCGATGTGCCTAACTGTACATCTAAGTACAATTTATAAAGGTTGTACAGAGTTTTATAATAAGTCAGAAATAGATTTTAATGTTTTAAATGGAATCGTGTCTAGAGATAATCGTTTTTTTTACTTTTTAGGATAAAAATTAATTGGCGGTATCAATTATATGTGTACCCAGTTTCAAATGTCATATGTCCTGGGGAAGACCATTTACACTTGTCTTTGTAAAGGAATGAGATTCTAGCTACAATTTTTTTATGAATTGTTGTTGATGGGAAATATTTTACCTCAACAAAGTGATATGTATTGGTTTCAAGATTATGATCTAAATAAACTTACCTTTTGAACTGAACTGAACATCTCATCACTCGATTAAGTTCACAAGCAAGTACAATGTGCACTCTCTTGATGCACACGAGAAATAATAGCTGTGGGAACATTCTCCAAGTTAGTTCCTAATTTTCAGATAATTCAGCTTGGAAACAGGGAGCAATTTTAGCCTTTTCTGTTTCTGAGCATTCTGTCAGGAAATAAAACACTTAGGGGCTTATTTCCAAGCCCATTGTGATACCCGCGTGTCACTGTGTTTGACGCACCAGTGGCGCAGAGTGCAGACCCATATCTATGTGGCCAGTCAAAGCCACTTTTTATGTATTTTCATGGCTTTTTAGATATGGACTAAGGCAAAGCAAAGCAAGTAGTGTCAAAGAGGCATTGCACAGGCATTGTAGTGGTCTTTCCCATGGATTTGGATGCATTCCCAGATTTACAAGGACTTGTAAACCTGAGAATGCCTAAAAAGCCTATGCCTTCCTAGGGGAGGTGTAATGAGGAGAATAAACTTTATTTCTCTTCGTTTTTTCCTCTTTCTATCTGTACTGCATTCTGCAGCACTTCCAGAAGGAGGAAAACACCTCCATTGATTGTTTTTGTGCAGGAAGGTGTCCCTTTCTGCACATAAGCAATCATTCCTACAATGCAGACATCTTTACACCATGCTGCAAGGGTGCCTGCTTTGGCGCTAAGCAGCCAAAACAGCGCCAGCACAGTGGGAAAGATAAGGAATGGGCCCTATATCGGAAATTCAACACATTCCTGCGCTTTCCTTTTGATGCAGAGAAGTGCAGCAAAGTAAATATCTATGCTGCCCTGCGTCAACAATCCTAACTCTCAGAAATAGCAGGTTAAAATGAATTCACTTAACCCACTGCTGGGTTCATTTACAAGCCCTGAGCATCGTCGGAACATCACTTTGTGTGATAATCCGGTGATGCACAGGGATTAGACATATCTACAAGGTCACATTAAGCCACCATGCCTGGCTTTTAATGGCCTCCTAGATATGGAGTGAAGATACGCAGTGCAAGTGGCTGCGTTGCCTCGCATTATGAAGTGGAGGCATGTCATGGGTGTTACGGTGGATGTACCCATGTAACATCCATGGCATTTCACACATTCCCAGATTTACAACTAGCTGTAAACCTGGGAATGCGTCAAAAGCCTACGGGTCCACAGGGGTGGTGTTGGGGAGGCCCAAAGATGAGAAATAACATTATTTCTTCTTGTTTTTCCTATTTCTATATGTGCTGTATTCTATAACACACATAGACATATGAAATCAACTTCATTGATTGCTTTTGTGCCGGAAGGTGTACCTTTCTGCACAAAAACACAAATCCCTACAACACAGACACCCTTGCATCATGGTGCAAGGGTACCTGCATTGGCACATGGCAGCCAATTGAGAGTAAGCACAGGGAAGGAAGACAGGAATGTGTTGTATCTGGATTGGCAGTTCAGGCTGTACTGTTTCTGTGATAAGCATTGTCAAGATTGATTTGCATATGCCTGGGGCCAAACTGGGGTGACGTGGTGAGCAAAATAAGGATGGATTAAACCCAGATCAGTGACTGGAGGAGTGTTTGAAAGAGTCAACACTCTATCCATCACTTTATTTTGGAATGTTGATATGTGTGCCCCAAGTTGCTAAAGGTATGCCCAGACATGGGTCACATGTTTGCTGCACCAATTGATTCAAGCTATCCTGGAGGATGTGGGGTGGTACCCTGAAACTTGTCCCAGGATGCTTGTTTCCTGTCCTGAGAGGAAATGCTTGGCAGTTTGGGCTGGACTGATCCCATGAGGAGCAGGGTCAAGACTGATGTGCATATGGCTAGGTCCAAACTATATTTAACGCAGGAACGCCTGCACTGCATACATTATAGGTCCAAACTATAGTGACGTGGCAAGCCAAATGACGATTGGTTAATTCCAGATCTGTGACTGGGGTGAGTATTTGAAAAGTTACATCTCTCCATCCATCATTTTATTTTGTGATGTTACTATCAGAAGAGGAGGGGGGGTTGCCGTGATCTACAGGGATCACTGGTCTCTCACCTGCGAGCATCTGGACAAAATCAAAGAAGCCGAACTTCTCCATTTCTGCCTGGACATTAGTCCGCATTTTACCTTAGGCGGCACACTACTGTATCGACCGCCAGGCTACGTCGGAAATTTTATTGGATCTTTGGAGGAGGTTATCGTGCCACGAGTCTTACGCTTCTCTCGCTTCTTACTGCTGGGCGATTTTAATATACATGTGGATTCTGCTAACACCACTGAAGCTACTCGTCTTAGTGAGACTTTCAGCATGGCTCACCTCTCCCAATGGGTCGACGCTCCCACACATGTGGGAGGTCATGTTCTTGACTTAATCTGCACTAATTTTGATATTAGTCTGTCCCCCCCAATGCCTATGGTGTGGTCCGACCATTATATGATCAAGTTTGCCTGGCAGCTAGATGAGGGTTTGAGGAAAACTCCTTCTATGGTACACCATCCCCGGATTAATGTGATGTCCTTATCTGAGTCCCTTTCCGACACCCGTCCGGCCCCAATGATGGAGCTAGAAGCGACTGTTGATGCATTCAATTCGTGGATAGCGAACGGTGTCGCCACCTCCACTAATGTGGGGGGTGTCCGGCGAATGCGGTCACGACCCTCCCGACCATGGTTCACGCATGCCCTGCGAGAACAGAAGCTGGTCTGCAAAAAACTAGAGCGAGCATGGAGACAAGCCTACCTGCCTGCCGCAAAGAAATCTTTACGAGCAGCCCAAATGGACTATTATGCTGCGATCAAGACAGCTAAAAGTAGGTATTATTCGGACAGAATTGAGAAGGCGGAAAACAACAGCAAAGAGATCTTCTCAATTGTCCAAAACTTTCTATCTCCCTGTGCTGCCCAACCCCAGCTCCCTTCTTCCGCCCAATGGTGTGAAGAACTGTCCTGCTATTTTACGGACAAAATTGCAAAAATACAATCGGACTTAGAAATGGCTCAAAAGTCCCTTACGACTCCTCCTGTCCTACTTGGATCGGATAGACTATGTCTACAGGACCAACTCGTTGCCTTCCTCCCGGCCTCGGAACTGGACATACGGCAAATCCTGACCGCTTTAAAGTCTGGATCTCCCTCAGACCCCTGCCCAGCCAGGGTTTTGGGCGGGATAACGGACACCATTACTCAAGAGGTGACGCACATCATTAACCTCTCCCTTTCCACGGCCATGATCCCGAGAAGTTGGAAGGAGGCAAAGCTGCTCCCTTTATTAAAAAAGGCCGGTTCAGCCCCAGCACTACCATCGAGCTATCGGCCCATTTCACTGTTGCCAGCTCTGGCGAAGGTGTGTGAAAAGGTGGCCTTTAAACAACTGGACAGCTTCATTGAGTCCTCTCACGCCCTACATCCTGCTCAGTCAGGATTCAGAGCTGCCTACAGTACCGAGACAGCTCTAGTTGAGGTTTCGGAGGCTGTTCGTGAGTGCCTGGACGGAGGTGGCAGAGCGGTCCTGATTTTATTGGACCTCTCTGCCGCCTTCGATACGGTCCCACGGATATATGATGTTACAACGCGGACTTTTACTCCGCATACTGTTACAACGCGGTTTTTACAACGCGGGTCATGTAACAACGCATGTATTTACAACGCATTTTTTTACAACGCAGGTACCTTTACAACGCAGACCATTACAACGTAAGTATTGGTAAGTATATATAAATAAGAATAATATAATAGTAACTTAATTTTAAAAGTATAATTTAATGTAATTTTAAATAATTTAATTTCCGTAAATTAATTTAAATTTAAATTAATGTTACTTTATTTTTACCCTGTACCCCTGTACCCCAAAAACTCAAAACTGACCCTAAACCCCAAAAATAATGCAAATTAATTTAATTTAATTTATTTGCTATTAAATAATTTAAATTAAAATTAAATATAATTTATTTTTACCCTGTACCCCAAAAACTAAAAACTGACCCTGAACCCTAAAAATACCCCTTTACCCTAAAACCCAAAACTGACCCTGAACCCTAAAAATACCCCTTTACCCTAAAACCCAAAACTGACCCTGAACCCTAAAAATACCCCTTTACCCTAAAACCCAAAACTGACCCTGAACCCTAAAAATACCCCTTTACCCTAAAACCCAAAACTGACCCTGAACCCTAAAAATACCCCTTTACCCTAAAACCCAAAACTGACCCTGAACCCTAAAAATACCCCTTTACCCAAAAACCCAAAACTGACCCTGAACCCTAAAAATACCCCTTTACCCAAAAACCCAAAACTGACCCTGAACCCTAAAAATACCCCTTTACCCAAAAACCCAAAACTGACCCTGAACCCTAAAAATACCCCTTTACCCTAAAACCCAAAACTGACCCTGAACCCTAAAAATACCCCTTTACCCTAAAACCCAAAACTGTCCCTGAACCCTAAAAATACCCCTTTACCCTAAAACCCAAAACTGACCCTGAACCCTAAAAATACCCCTTTACCCTAAAACCCAAAACTGACCCTGAACCCTAAAAATACCCCTTTACCCTAAAACCCAAAACTGACCCTGAACCCTAAAAATACCCCTTTACCCTAAAACCCAAAACTGACCCTGAACCCTAAAAATACCCCTTTACCCTAAAACCCAAAACTGACCCTAACCCCTAAAAATACCCCTTTACCCTAAAACACAAAACTGACCTTAACCCCTAAAAATACCCCTTTACCCTAAAACCCAAAACTGACCCTAACCCCTAAAAATACCCCTTAACCCCAAACATATAACATTTAAAATATAACTATATACTTACCAATACTTACGTTGTAATGGTATGCGTTGTAAAGGTACCTGCGTTGTAAAAAAATGCGTTGTAAAAACATGAGTTGTAACAGTATCCGCGTTGTAATGGATGCGTTGTAACAGTAGTGCGTTGTAAAAAATGCGTTGTAACAAGTAAACACCGGTCCCACATGCCTTACTGATTGACAGACTGCGTGCTGTTGGCATCTCTGGGTTGGCCCTTGACTGGCTGTCATCATTCCTGAGTGATAGAACTCAACAGGTCTGGATGCCCCCCTATTCGTCGGCCCCGAAGAGACTGTCAACTGGAGTCCCGCAGGGTTCTACGTTAAGCCCTTTACTGTTTAACGTTTATATGACCCATCTACTTTATCTGGCGGAACATCTGGGAGCCAAGATAATAGCATATGCTGATGACACTCAGCTGCTATTCACATGGCCTAAGGGTGTGTCCGATCCATCAGCAGTCCAGCATTGTCTGTCGGAAGTTTTCAGGTGGCTTGCACAAGTCCAACTTAAGTGCAACGAAGATAAGTCCGAGGTCTTATTCTTCGGCTCCTTCCCTGACAATTTCAAGGACCAGATTTGGCCCCCGGACCTGCCCTGTCCCAGTGCGACGGGAGGCCCAGCTAAGAACCTGGGGGTCTGGTTCGGTCAGGATCTAAAGTTTGCGGATCACATAAAAAAATTGACCGGCATTTGCTTTGGCACCTTGCGTGCCCTGAGGAAATTCTTTCCTCTTCTGCCTAGGGCAGCCAAGGAGTCTGTCCTTCGAGCTTTGATCCTATCCCGGCTCGACTACGCCAATGCCTTATTCAGTGGTCTACAAAATGCTGCAGTACGTCTGCTTTTCTCTCTCCCAAGGAGGTCAAGCGTGCGTAGCCACTTACGCAGTCTGCACTGGCTACCAGTACCACATCGAATTCTGTTTAAAATTCTTGTGTTGGCATTCAGAGCAGTCCATGGCCAGGGACCAACATATCTGCAGAAAAGGTTTTCATTCTACACTCCCAACCGTGCCCTTCGATCGGCCAATCTATGTTTACTAATCACCCCTAAATTCAAATATGCACGTATGGGAGGTCAATCCATTTCAGTTAAAGCAGCCTCTGCCTGGAATGCTCTCCCCCTTTCCCTCAGAGCCTCGCCAACCATTTCTGTGTTTAAGAAAGATCTCAAGACCCACTTGTTCAATGCCCCTCTCTTGTAGTTCATCCAGGCTTTGCTCCAGCACTTATGTTCTCAATTCACTCACCGCGCCAGGATACCCCGTGGTAACAGAGCGCGCTATAAAAGTTTTAATAAACATAAACAAACTATGTACACCCTAGGTGGCTACGGTTATGCCAAGAAGTGAGTTACTTGTTTGCTGTACCACTGGATTCAATCAAGCCTGGCTGATGAAGGGTTATACCATGAAACCAGTCCCGGGATGCTTGTTTCCGGTTCAGGCAGGACCTATCTTGGCAGTTTGGGTTGGAATGATGCCCTGAGGACCAGGGTCAAGACTGATTTACATTTGCCTGGTTCCAAACTGAAGTGAAGTGGCAAGCAAAATAACAATGGATTAAACCCAGATCTGTGACTTGGGGTGAGTGTTTGAAAAATGTCAACACTCTGCCCATCATTCTATTTTGTGATGTAGCTATTCACACCCAAAGTGGCTCAGGGTATGCCCAGGCAAGGTTCCCTTGTTTGCTGCACTGCTAAATTCAAGATAGTCTGGCTGATGAGGGGTGGTACTTCAAAACCTGTCCCAGGATGCTTGTTTCCGGTCCAGGGTGGACCTTGGCAGTTCGGGCTGGACTGTTCCCATGAGGAGCAGAGACAAAACTGATTTACCTATTGCTGGGTCCAAAGTGAGGTGACATGGCAAGCAAAATAATGATGGATTAAATGCTGATCTGTGTCTGGGGTGAGTGCTTGAAAAGTTTCAAGAATCCATCCATCATTTTACTTTGTGAAATTGCTATGTGCAACCTAAGTGGCTACTGGTATGCCCAGATGTGAGTTTCCTGCCCCACTGGATTCAAGCTAGCCTGGCTGATGGTAGCTGTTACGCTGAAGCTGGTCCCAGGATGCTTGTTTCGGGTCCATGGAGGACCTAGCTTGGCAGTTCGGGATGGACTGTACCCATGAGGAGCTGGCTCAAGACTACTTTGCATATGGCTGGGTCCAAAGTGAAGTGACGTGGAAAGAAAAAAAACAATGTATTAAATGCAGGTCTATGACTGGAGGTAAGTTTTTGAAAAGTTTCAACACTCTGTCCATAATCTTATTTTTGATGTAGCACTTCGGCGCAAGGATTCTGTTATGGGTTAGAAATTCAAATGCATCTTTTTGCGCTAAAGTGACTCATTGCTGGAGTTGGTAGTAAGACTGACGCAAATCCAGCAATGTGTCAGAACACAAACATAGATGCCAGTCCCCGTTAAAAGTCCTGCGTCAATCTTTACACCTGGTCTGAGAAGGCTTAGGGAATTATATGCATTCAACCCATAGAGTGACACAGTGAAAAGTTGTAAAATTCACTGTGTCAGTTCTATGTAGCTTTTAACGCAGGAAAGCCTGCACTGCATACATTATATCTTGCTCAGGTATAATGTGATGTAGGCCTCTTCAATCGAATGCATTGAGCTCAATGATAAGTTTGTAAATATGGAGTGGTGAGCACTGATTGTGCCATCGCTGCGTCAAAAAAATGATTCTACAGCGGTGCTTGCTCCTTGTAAAAATGCCTCCAGAGTTCAGGTCTTCGCGGAGTCACAGCACCCCATCATGATACGACCCCTGATGCTTTTAAAACTGAGCAGCATAAATAGGCCACCCCAGAAAGAAATTTGCACTATATGTTCCCTTGAAAAACATTTTGGGCTCTCCGGGGTTGTGGGTAGACAGTTAACATGCTTTCACCAATTGGAACAGTGGCCAGGCTGCTGTTACATGAGTTTCTTTTGTCTCATCTTCAGTGGTGGTTCGTCCATTGTGGGCGTTGCCCCACTAGCCAGACGACCGTCACTGCGCATTTGTGCGCGCACCAAAGTACAATTATGAATATTCTCAATCATGATGACACAATACCAGGAATACCGACAGTCATAATGATTTGGGTCGGACTCGGAGTTACAACAATAGTGTGAGATCATACTGATATGCACATACAGAGCGGAGCGGACTGTGCGCACAACATTGTTTTTCTGTATTAACCCCCACCCCAGGTCCTCGCCTGCCGCCCCCTGCTGCAGTGCAAGGGACAGGCTGTTAATTACAGATACTCGCTGTGCCATTACACTCACCGTGGCAGCACACAGTGACGTCGGCCAGCTTCTCACTCACCATTAAGGACTCATTCACATCCGCCAGATCAGTGGTGTCCACAGAGAAAGGGCTCAGTCACAGCTTCTGCTTCATGAGTAACGTTTCCAAAAGTGAAAGCACATAAAAACACAAGGAATGAGGACAGAATGTGGCAACACCCCTCCTAGACATCACTACAAAAGGATAGTTCCAGCACTGGCCATAATCTTCAAATATTAGTATGCATCCTATTATTAATCTGAACTAGGCGACAGATATATACCAAGCATATTTTATTTTGTAACTTGTTTTATTTTCAATTTAACCATCATTTTATATTATTCAATTTAACCATCATTTTATATTACTCCTTATTTTTTTAGATTATAAAAAACATTTCATCACAAATTCAATTTTTATAGACATTTTTTCAAAATTCATAACAAATACAAAAGAATATCATAAGATAATAAATATATACAAAGGAATAACACAAATAAAAATATCGTCCGTCGTGCAGATCAACACTCTCCTCTGCCTGATATCCTGGTTTTTGTAACGAGGATATCAGGCAGAGGAGAGTGTTGATCTGCACGACGTACGATATTTTGATTTCTGACAGGCAGAGCAAGTTATTCTTATCAACCTAACACATCATCTTGAAACTGAAATACGTATGATATTTTGATCCCTTACAGGCAGAGCAAGTCATCTTAATCCCTATCACCCTAATACATTTTGGAACATTATCTCGAATCGGAAATAGAGTGTGGAATTCACTGTTTGGCTAAAAGCTGGATTGCCTCGTTAAAGATCAGACATATGCTATCATAAAGAATCGATTTGACGTTAAGACCCGGCCCCTCGCTGCTCTCAGATCTGGTGTCTCGAATATAATCTTTACGATTGATCACTCAGGTTGGTTGTCTCAGATGAGAATATGATTCATGAAATAAGAACAATAATTTGTTTTTAACCGTCCCCTGATATCTCGGATTAGACTGTACGAAAGAGGTCCTGAGGAAGGTGGCCTAGAGCCGCCGAAACGCATGTCGACCTGGTGCAGGGGTCTCATACTGGTTTTTGAGACCCATAAATTGGCGTTAAGATCTTGCCAACTTAGACTCAGTTCTTCCTTGTTCTTGTGATGGTGTGGTTTGAATGAAGTATGGGTGTGAGTGTGGTAGTATTTTGAGTTTGTGTGTATGATATCAGGGGCCTCATTTATGAAAAGTGACGCATCACTGCGTGAACACAGCGATGCGTCACTTTTCACTGCGCACTCCTTGCGACACCAATGATGCGTCATATTTAATGTATGACGCATCATGTCGCAAGGACTTACAGATACGTCAGTATTTCTGACGCATCTGTAAGAGCAAAAGTGACGCATTGCTGGAGTGTGTCACAAAAGTGACGCAACTCCAGCAATGCGTCCTTTCACATGGGGAAAGCCCCATGTGAAAGGGCTTGCATCAGTCTTACGCCTGCTGTGAGGCAGGCGCAAGATTTTGACGCAACAGCATCCTAAAAGAGATGTGCGTCACTATTACGAGGCTTTTTGCGGGGGAACGCCCCCTCTGCATACATTATACCTGAGGCAGGTATAATGTGGCGCAGGGGTTTAAAAAGTGACGCATCTACCTAGATGCGTCACTTTTTAAATATGGCGCAACAAGGCGCATTTTGTACGCCGCTGGTGCGTCACAAAAAGTGACGCACCGGCGGCGCAAAACTGACGCAAGGCCTCATAAATAAGGGCCCAGGTGGTGTTTCCTTAAGTATATTGTGTTATTCCTTTGTATATATTTATTATCTTATGATATTCTTTTGTATTTGTTATGAATTTTGAAAAAATGTCTATAAAAATTGAATTTGTGATGAAATGTTTTTTATAATCTAAAAAAATAATGAATAATATAAAATGATTGATAAATTGAAAATAAAACAAGTTACAAAATAAAATATGCTTGGTATATATCTGTCGCCTAGTTCAGATTAATAATAGGATGCATACTAGTATTTGAAGATTATGGCCAGTGCTGGAACTATCCTTTCGTAGTGATGTATTTCTCTTCCCCTCTGTTCCTTGGCCACATTTAATCTTTTGAGGGGGTCCGATCATACCTGCTATTAGCACCCCTCCTAGAGCCCGCCCCCTGCTGAGCACAGCCACCCACCCCCATGCGGCGGCACCACCATCCTAGAGCGCGGTAACTCAGCCAATCCTTGGCGCAGCATTAACATCGCCACTGCGCCAGGATTGGCTAAAGAGCAGGGCTAATACTGCCCATAATGAGACCCGGCTTCCCCGGGTCTCTGCCTGTGTGACGGCTAGGGGAGGAGGAGGAGGGTAGGGGCTACTGCGTGTGTGCGCATGTGTGGGCAAGTCATAAAAATGACTTGTCCTAAATGCGCACACTGCTGCTGCCCTCCCTGCCACGCTGCTGCTGCCAGCCTGCCACAGGCCAGCCCCCCACAACTTCCGCGATCGCGATGACGTCACACTATTGTTGTGACTCCGAGTCCGACCCAAATCATTATGACTGTCGGTATTCCCGGTATTGTGTCATCATGATTGAGAAGATTCATAATTGTACTTTGGTGCTCACACAAATGCGCAGAGACGGTCGTCTGGCTGATGGGGCAACACCCCACCGCCCACAATGGACGAACCGCCACTGTTACCATCTGCCTCGCACTGCAGCTGGATTAGGGAATGGAGGGGAGACTTCATACAGAAACAGCCGACCCACCCAACCCCCACTGTGTGTGCGCCTGTTTGAGATCCCATCTGTGAGCGCACGTGTCTGTAATTACAACCACCCCTGCACTGTAGCTATGGTATGGAGTGCAGAGGGGGCCTTCATACAGTAGTACAGCCCCCGCAAGTCCCCTCTGCACGTCTGTATCAGACCGTGTGTCCTGCAGCGGTTTTGACGTGTGTACGGGTCAAACAACTGCATGTTCTCGCGCGCCTCCATTCTCTGTAGATGTACATATCTATGTTTGTCTCCGTACACAGTAGATAATGGGTCCTATCACAATGCATATTTCGTTTGTATGCGCTGTGTAGCTCTATCAAAATGTATCTGCAAAACATATAGCGGTGTGTTCATATGCAACCCATGTCATCTTGTTCGATGCAACACAGGCCCAAAAGAATACAGGTTGGCACCTATGTTCACTTTAACTGCTATTACATGAGCCCCTGGCTAGATTGGAGAGTTCAGCTATTTTCAGGCATCAGGTTAAGTGATAGAGTCGGCGCCAAGACTCGAGCAGCACGTTGTGCCTTTTTTTCTCTCTCTAACCTCTGTTGCACCGCGTGCACAGCCTGTGTTTTTTTACTTTTGGCAGTGCATATCCTATGCCCGTGTCTCGTGGTGTTTACCCCATGTCTGTCTCTGTCTCTTCAGAGCACATTGCGAACCTTCCTGCACCGTGGCAGCCGGTAGCTGTCTCTTGTTACTTGTATTATCAGAAGGAGCTGCAAAGTGACGATATAATAAAAACATGGGGAGGAATCACACGTGGGCCTCTGTGGAAACCAGGCGCGCACAAACACTGAACATGGCACACATTCACCCCATGGCAGCGCAATCAGCAGATCAGCAGAACATCTCCAACCTCTCGCCTTTGAAAAAATCCTGCGTCAGTCAATAGTAGTACCTAAAAACACACAGATGGGAATATGAAAATACATTTCACCTTGGTGACACTGTCGACCAAAACTATTTGTTCAATTAAAAAAAAGCATTCAGTATCAGTCATGACATAACTACTCTAGTTATATTCTTATGTTATATCTTGTCTGTGCAAGTGTCTCAATACCATAAACAAATATTTTATTAGGAAAGTTATAGCTCCTCTTTTCGTGTCAAAAGAAGGAAGTAATTATATTGGACGGCCATTATGCAGCTCAGTCTTACAGTGATAATTAATTGATGATAAATATTGAAAAACGGTCACGAATTTTGTGTCAACCTTGCGCAGGGGCCATGCTAATCACTATGGTTCCAATAAAGTAATTTTCAAACAATTCCTTACTAAGAGTGTCTACATCAAAGTAAAAACTGTGGGTATTACGCTTGTGGTACTTTCTTATCAAAATAAACTAAGATTCTTTAAAGAAAAAGAAAATGTGGACGTAGGAAAAAACCTGCTTTACATCAATTCCATCGCAGGTGCACTATGGGTATGCAAGCTTTTAAAATGACATCCCTGCCCAGGCTGGTCGTACTGCTCAGCTTTGAGAACAGCTGGTTTAATACACTAGAGGCAATATGTAGCAGATTCATCTGGGCACATGGGAAGACGCGTAGGGCATATAGATATATCATGCTCCCAAGGGAAAGGGGGGGTGGGGAGCACCGGACTTCAGGTTATACTACATGGCAGCTGCTCTACAATACATGCAAGGGCTAATAGGAGGAACAGATTTGGATCAAAGAGTTAATAACCTGTCTACAAAAGTATATGCTACTGTGTTAGGGACAGATGTGGGAAACTGCTTTTTAAATTGTATTGATTTTGGCTACTTTAAAAGAACCAGGTTCAAGACAGTTTCCGCTACTGTTAAGATTTGGATTGCCGTCTTGAAAAGAAATAAACTGGGGAAATACAACAGATATATTAGATTCTATAAAAATAGGTCATTTCCTCAAGCAATCTTCGCAGATGAAGTAATGTCAGAATGGGTAAACAGCGGTATTGTCCAGATTGGGGACTTATTTGACGCAGAGGGGATGGTACAGTTTGCAGATCTAAGAACTAAGCATGGTATTGATAATAGAGGCTTCTTCAAGTACCTCCAGGTCAGGAGTTTTTTGAATAATAAACCAGGGGGTCAGCTGGATTGAGTAGTAATGAGATACTGGAAAAAATTTGACTTTTGGGGGATCGCACCATTAGGTCCTTTTATGCCTGTTTGGTTAAAGGGAAAACTGACGACCTAGGAAAAGTGGGTAATAAATGGGTGGAAAAACTTAGCGTGGACGCAGGGTGGTTTAAGGAATCACTGGACCTCGGCCGTACTATATTGTGTTTGTCCTCCATGCAGTCACAACATTATAAAACTTTGTATTCACTCTATCATACCCCCGCCAAGATAGCTAAATGGGGCGGGACCATGGGTACCAACTGCCCCCGCTGCAATGCTAGTGAATCTGATAGTATTCACATATTTCCTACCTGTCCTCAACTGCATACGCTAGTGAGGGACATCGAGGGTTTTCTGGACAGATCATTGGGGATCCAAATTAAACTTAACCCAGCTCGGATAATTTTAGGTCTGGGATTGGAAGGAGCTGACACACAGCAGCGATTTCTGTTTGTGTCAATGTCAGTATACAGATTGACCTTAGCAAGGGCATGGCTTGATAAAAATCCGCCGGCACTGCAAACCTGGCTGGCCAATCTGTTGAACGCATATAATATGCAGAAGAATATTTATGCATGAAAAAGGAAAAGGGGAAGGGCATTAGGCTTAAGAATATGGCAACCCATGAGTAGGTGGAAGGAGGGACTTGGGCCGCAGGTAGACCCAAGAAGGGCTTAATGTTTAATGGTGGTAAAGTATGAAATATAAATAATGATGGTGGAAATGCGTAATGAAATGTTTGTATATCTTGAAATAGAGCTCATTTAGTTATGAAGCATGAAGTAATAATGCTGAACAATGTATAATGTGTAAAGTGTGTGCAACATGGAAAATAATAAATATAATAAAAAAATAAAAAATAAAAACATCAATTCCATCGCAGGTGCACTATGGGTATGCAAGTTTTTAAAATGACATCCCTGCCTAGGCTGGTCGTGCTGCTCAGATGGCAAAACATGTGTGACTGCAAGACCTATAGGAACTACTAAGGAGGAGATGAACTTCCGTTTAATTGTCATGGTGATGTTTAATGCATTCGTAGGAAAGCAGTTAAAAGTGTCTCGCGCGCCTCCATTCTCTGTACATGTACGTATGTATGTTTGTCTCCGTACACAGTAGATTATGGGTCCTATCACAATGCATATTTCGTTTGTGTGCGCTGGGTAGCTCTATCAAAATGTGCCTGCAAAATATATAGCGGTGTGTTCATATGTAACCCATGTCATCTTGTTCGATGCAACACAGGCCCAAAAGAATACAGGTTGGCACCTATGTTCACTTTAACTGCTATTACATGAGCCCCTGGCTAGATTGGAGAGTTCAGCTATTTTCAGGCATCAGGTTAACCTCTTCGCCGCTAATGACAAGGGTAACTCGTCATGGACTTTCCATTGATTTCAATGGAAATTCAATGAAAAGATAGAAAATAGCCTTAGCAGTAAAGGGGTTAAGTGATAGAGTCGGCGCCAAGACTCGAGCAGCACGTTGTGCCTTTTTTTCTCTCTCTAACCTCTGTTGCACCGCGTGCACAGCCTGTGTTTTTTACTTTCAGAAGTGCACATCCTATGCCCGTGTCTCGTGGTGTTTACCCCATGTCTGTCTCTGTCTCTTCAGAGCACATTGCGCACCTTCCTGCAGCGTGGCAGCCGGTAGCTGTCTCTATTTACTTGTATTATCAGAAGGAGCTGCAAAGTGACGATATAATAAAACCATGGGGAGGAATCACACGTGGGCCTCTGTTATGTTATGTTATGTTATTTATGGGTTTTCTATAGCGCAACGGCTACTCCGAAGGAGTGTCCCGGCGCTTTGTGCTCCTGACCCAGAAAGAAGACTGAAAAACATAACAACAATAAAAGGAAAACAGAACCCAAGGATAGAGAGACTCTAACCAGAAAATAACCAAGTCTTTAAACCCTTCCTAAAGGCAAGAAGATTAGATGTGGACCGTAAGGACAGCGGTAAAGAATTCCACAACTGAGGGGCCAGGAATCTAAAGGACCGACCACCCACACGAGCCTTCTTGACTCCGATCTTAAGGATCGTGTCGGCCGGTAAAAATCCAGCCTCTTCTGTAGATATTTTGCACCTGTGGTGTGTAGGGCTTTGTGGGCTAGTGTCAAGGCCTTGAACATAACCCTCTTCCATATGGGGAGCCAATGGAGAGATTGCAGCACGTTCGAGGCACTAGCTCGACGATGCAGGCCAAAAATAGCTTGTGCCGAAGCATTCTGGGTCACCTGCAAACGCTGTAAGAGATATTCCGGAAGACCCAGATACAGAATGTTAGCGTAATCCAGTCTGGATCCAATGAGGGCCTGTACAGTTATTCTCCGATGTTCCTCAGAAAGCAATGGAAAAAACTTTTGAAGCATCCTGAGGATGCCGAAACATGTTCCTGTGAGAGTTGACACCTGGGATTTGAGCGTAAGCCCGTTGTCAATTTTAATTCCCAGGTTCTTAGCCCATTCAGAAGACTGAGCTGGAGGGAACATGTCTGCAGGCCACCAACCATGCCAATCCGGATCCGATGGGCAGCCAAAGAAAAGTATCTCGGATTTATCCGAGTTGCACTTGAGGCTGTTCAGTTGGAACCAGTTAAAAACAGCCCCAAGGCACTCACGGATACTTTCCCCATCGAATTCTTCGCTCTTACGGCAGGTGAAGAGAAGCTGGGTGTCATCAGCATATGAGACAATCTGGGCCCCGTAAGACTCCAGCTCTGTGGAAACCAGGCGCGCACAAACACTGAACATGGCACACATTCACCCCAGGGCAGCGCAATCAGCAGATCAGCAGAACATCTCCAACCTCCCGCCTTTGAAAAAATCCAGCGTCAGTCAAAAGTAGTACCTAAAAAAACACAGATGGGAATATGAAAATACATTTCACCTTGGTGACACTGGCGACCAAAACTATTTGTTCAATTAAAAAAAAGCATTCAGTATCAGTCATGAAATAACTACTCTAGTTATATTCTTATGTTATATCTCGTCTGTGCAAGTGTCTCAATACCATAAACAAATATTTTAATAGGAAAGTTATAGCTCCTCTTTTCGTGTCAAAAGAAGGAAGTAATTATATTGGACGGCCATTATGCAGCTCAGTCATACAGTGATAATTAATTGGTGATAAATATTGAAAAACGGTCACGAATTTTGTGTCAACCTTGCGCAGGGGCCATGCTAATCTCTATGGTTCCAATAAAGTAATTTTCAAACAATTCCTTACTAAGAGTGTCTATATCAAAGTAAAAACTGTGGGTATTACGCTTGTGGTACTTTCTTATCAAAATAAACTAAGATTCTTTAAAGAAAAAGAAAATGTGGACGTAGGAAAAAACCTGCTTTACATCAATTCCATTGCAGGTGCACTATGGGTATGCAAGCTTTTAAAATGACATCCCTGCCCAGGCTGGTCGTACTGCTCAGCTTTGAGAACAGCTGGTTTAATACACTAGAGGCAATATGTAGCAGATTCATCTGGGCACATGGGAAGACGCGTAGGGCATATAGATATATCATGCTCCCAAGGGAAAGGGGGGGTGGGGAGCACCGGACTTCAGGTTATACTACATGGCAGCTGCTCTACAATACATGCAAGGGCTAATAGGAGGAACAGATTTGGATCAAAGAGTTAATAACCTGTCTACGAAAGTATATACTACTGTGTTAGGGACAGATGTGGGAAACTGCTTTTTAAATTGTATTGATTTTGGCTACTTTAAAAGAACCAGGTTCAAGACAGTTTCCGCTACTGTTAAGATTTGGATTGCCGTCTTGAAAAGAAATAAACTGGGGAAATACAACAGATATATTAGATTCTATAAAAATAGGTCATTTCCTCAAGCAATCTTCGCAGATGAAGTAATGTCAGAATGGGTAAACAGCGGTATTGTCCAGATTGGGGACTTATTTGATGTAGAGGGGATGGTACAGTTTGCAGATCTAAGAACCAAGCCTGGTATTGATAATAGAGGCTTCTTCAAGTACCTCCAGGTCAGGATGTTTTTTGAATAATAAACCAGGGGGTCAGCTGGATTGAGTAGTAATGGGATACTGGAAAAAATTAGACTTTTGGGGGATCGCACCATTAGGTCCTTTTATGCCTGTTTGGTTAAAGGGAAAACTGACGACCTAGGAAAAGTGGGTAATAAATGGGCGGAAAAACTTAGCGTGGACGCAGGGTGGTTTAAGGAATCACTGGACCTAGGCCGTTCTATATTGTGTTCGTCCTCCATGCAGTCACAACATTATAAAACTTTGTATTCACTCTATCATACCCCCGCCAAGATCGCTAAATGGGGCGGGACCATGGGTACCAACTGTCCCCGCTGCAATGCTAGTGAAGCTGATAGTATTCACATATTTGCTACCTGTCCTCAACTGCATACGCTAGTCAGGGATATCGAGGGTTTTCTGGACAGATCATTGGGGATCCAAATTAAACTTAACCCAGCTCGGATAATTTTAGGTCTGGGATTGGAAGGAGCTGACACACAGCAGGAATTTCTGTTTGTGCCAATGTCAGTATACAGATTGACCTTAGCAAGGGCATGGCTTGATAAAAATCCGCCGGCACTGCAAACCTGGCTGGCTAATCTGTTGAACGCATATAATATGCAGAAGAATATTTATGCATGAAAAGGGAAAAGGTGAAGGACATTAGGCTTAAGAATATGGCAACCCATAAGTAGGTGGAAGGAGGGACTTGGGCCGCAGGTAGACCCAAGAAGGGCTTAATGTTTAATAGTGGAAAAGTATGAAATATAAATAATGATGGTGGAAATGCGTAATGAAATGTTTGTATATCTTGAAATAGAGCTCATTTAGTTATGAAGCATGAAGTAATAATGCTGAACAATGTATAATGTGTAAAGCGTGTGCAACATGGAAAATAATAAATATAATTAAAAAAAAATAAAAAAAACATCAATTCCATCGCAGGTGCACTATGGGTATGCAAGTTGTTAAAATGACATCCCTGCCCAGGCTGCTCGTGCTGCTCAGCTGGCAAAACATGTGTGACTGCAAGACCTATAGGAACTACTATGGAGGAGATGAACTTCCGTTTAATTGTCATGGTGATGTTTAATACATTCGTAGGAAAGCAGTTAAAAGTGTCTCACTGAACTGGTTAATGTCTCATAGATGGCATACAAAGTGCACTCTCCCCCCGCCCCAATGCATGCAACATCCCGAGGCCCCTTCCAACAATTAAACTTGGGAGTCTTGCTTGATTTTCTGCAGTGTGTATGTTTATTAAATAATTTCACAGGTCAATTACTTCATTGACCCCATTTCTTTATTTATAGTCCAAGTTACTTTTCACATCACAGCATTAAAGCTCACACTTATATACATATATACTCTTTTACCGCCCATTCAGCAGTTAAAAGTGTCTCACTGAACTGGTTAATGTCTCATTCTGCTGGTTAATTGTACCTCCTGAATATAGTTCATAGTGTCTCAGGGAACTGGTTAATAAATACTACTTCTTAATAGTGATTCTCTAGAAACTGTTTAATAGTGCCTCAAGAAATTGATTAATGGTGACTCAATTAACTGGTTAATAGATTCTAATTGAACTGGTTACAAGTACAACTAAGTGTCTCAAGAAACTGGGTGACTGTGTCTGAGAAATCTTGCTAATAGTATCTCACAGAATATACAAAGTCCTGCAGAACTGGTTATTAGAATATCAAGCAATAAGTTAACAGGGAATAGTTTAATAGTGTCATGGTTTCGCTCGCTACTTAACACTCATTATCAACTTTTACGCCCTACCAATTTTACATGTCACCAGCCGCCACTGCTCATCTCTGCATCTTGTACCACATAAACCATCGACAGCCATAGCAAGGAGGATAGTCTCACGAAGAAAGTTTAAAAAGAAAATGTCATCTCTCCTCAGCATCGCTGTCTAATACACGCAATCAGGCATGTGCATCTGCGCGTGCACACACCTTTCTGCCTGTACCTTCTCAGTGCCCTTCAAAAAATGCGTTTCCTGGCAACAAAGCTGAGGGACAGAATGAAAACATCACACCTCATATCATGCGAGGCAGTGCCACATGCACAACACACCTGAGACTTCCTCGTATGCTTGCCCTCTTGAGAAAGATGCTTTTGAGTCTGTGCCAGACCTAGAGAGATGGAGAATCAGAATGTGCAGGTTTGTCAGAAATTGAAAACCACAGGACTGAATAATTACATTAAGAGCCGCTGGCTGGAAACTGTCCCGAGATCATGGTGTGCAGCTGGGCTTCTGAAACCTGCAGCAGTTTGTAACATGACAAGAAAGCGCCAGTCGTCGGCAAAAGACATGTTACTGGCATTAAGTTATTTTCCAGACTACTGAGATAGTAAGCAGTTCTTACATTTTCCGGCTCCGCGCAAATAGGAGTAATTTCAGGGCCTGTATGTTTACTTTCCACTTGACTAGCATTAGGTTGCTTCTCTGATCAACTTCAAAACGTTATTGTTCCGTGATGCGTTTTTTTCTGCTAAGTCTTTTGTTCACCAAGATTTCGTCTTCTTAAAACGAAAACTTGCTTCTTGATGTAGATATAACAGTAAAGACGGAAAGCATATTTTTAGAAGTGAGATCCATTTTTGTATTTACTCGAAACAACCCCATTAAGAAAGCTACAAAAAGGTGGCAAGAGTGTTCCTATGGCAACAAATCCTCTTACTGTGGTCAGACAAATTTATCATAAGTAACCACCTCTTACAGTAAGCTCGACCCGGACCACCTTTGAAAAATATGCGAGCGGGTTGGGTGGGTTGTAAGGTAGCAAGATCCGCCTCTCCAATAGGTAAACAGGAATGAGTAATGCTGCACCGACCAATAATTTGAGAGCATACTGAGAGATTAAACTGTTCGTTTTAAAGACCAAAATAAACAGAAAGGTCCAGGGTTGGATTGAGGCCACAATTAGGTCCAGGCAGTCAAAAAAAGTGGCCCACAACCTTTCGCAATACATTGCTTGGTTAGGATCATGGACCTACATATTGTCAAATATTTGCAGTAATGAGAGTATTTAAGGGATTGTAGGTTCAGTACTTAAATATGAGATTAATATTCCGTATGAAAAAACATACCTTGAGAGCTATGAAAAATACTAGAAACTCATGTTAAATTGATTTTTTTAACCCTACGTTTGCTGTGGATGGTTTGATGAATGTCCGCTGGTAAACATTACATGGCGCATACCTAGACTGCCTTTTACAATCACCTTGGGCTTTTTAGATATTCACTCGACTTTTTGCAGCACTTAAGAGAGGCTCTTCAATGCTCAGAGACTGGTAAAAGGTGCGTCTGTTTTTTGGTTTTACCTGCTGCAAGGAAGGATCACTTGTAAGTTCGGATAAACGAAGTGAGGCTAATATGTAAATGCAAAAATAAAACAAAACTGTGAAACTTTTCTCACATACATGCAGTTTTATACAGCACAAAATAGTCCCAGAGGCATTAGAGTGCTTTACATAAGCACCAGATAACATTACAGACGGTGAGATAACTGTTTTTTGGCCCGTCTAGGTTAAGTGATGTGCCCAGGCTCACAGGATGTTACACTGACCCTGGGACCAGTGGCAGTCGGCAAGGCTCGCTGGTGGTGAGACAGGCACAAGGGGTTAGGGATGGGGGTGTCAAGCAGGGGTCGGTCTGGGGGGTAGGGATCAGAATTAGAAATAAAAAATAAAACTTTCTTTAAGGCTGGGTCCCGCAACTTCTCTGCTCCTACTCTCCTGCCTCCGTCTCTGACAGGAACAGGAAGCGGGCAGCCAGGCTCCCCCCCCCTAAGCCAATCGCAACACTACAATGCAGCGTTGTGATTGGTCTGAGGGCAGTGACATGGCACTCTGCCAGGGGCTGTAGGGGTGGGCATGTCCTCCATACAGTCTTTAATCCAGCCTGCATGGAGAAGGGGAAAGTGCACATGACTGGTTTGGGCAACGCAAGAGGGCCGACCAAAATGTCATTTTGCACTTAGGGGTGAGCAAACCACTCCTCCTTGCTCCAAGAGAAGAGCAGTCCCGCCCACTCCCGCACCCACACAGCAGCAGGAAGCAGCCTAAAATGATAATAACGCAAATTTATCATAATTTTACATTTCTGCTTCCAACTGCTTAAAAGCAGTGGGGTGATGCTCCGTCGCCATATCGGAAAAGTCGCCCCTGCCTGGGACACAGATATGGAGCCTTATTTACAAGCCCTGTGCACTGCCAGTGCATCACTTTTAATATGGAAGAACGTGATGTAAACAAGGGGCTTGTAAATAAGCCCCCGAGTTTCCCAGTTTTATCAATCAATCAATCAATCAATCATAGCATTTATATAGCGCGCCACTCACCCGGGCGGGTCTCAAGGCGCTGGGGAGGGGGGTCCGTTTACTGCTCGAAAAGCCAGGTCTTGAGCTGCTTCCTGAAGGCGAGGTGGTCCTGGGTTTGCCGAAGGTTGGTGGGGAGGGAGTTCCATGACTTGGGTGCCAGGTAGGAGAAGGATCTTCCTCCAGCGGTGGCTCTGCAGTTGATAGGGAATGGTGGCGGGGGCAAGGTTGGTTGATCGCAGCTGGCGGTTGTGTGTGTAGAAGGTCAGTCAGTTGTGGAGGTACTTGGGCCCCAGGTTGTGGAGGTCTTTGTATGCGTGGGTGAGGAGTCTGAACATGATCCTATTGCTGATGGGGAGCCAGTGTAGGTCTTTCAGTTGGCCGGAGATGCGGCTTTGTCTGGGGATGTCCAGGACGAGTCGTGTGGAGGCGTTCTGGATGCGTTGGAGCCTTTTCTGGAGTTTGGCTGTGGTTCCGGCGTAGAGGGTGTTTCCGTAGTCTAGGCGGCTAGTGACGAGTGCCTGGGTGACCCTCTTCCTGGTTTTGGTGGGGATCCATCGGAAGGTCTTGCGGAGCATGCGCATGGTGTTGAAGCATGATGAGGACACGGCGTTGACTTGTCTGGTCATCGAGAGGGAGGAGTCCAGGATGAAGCCCAGGTTGTGTGCGTGATTCGTTGGCTTGGGAGTGGTGCCCAGGGCAGGGGGCCACTAGGAGTCATCTCAGGCAGAGGGCGATGATCCCAGGATGAGGACTTCCGTCTTGTCTGAATTCAGTTTCAGGCGGCTGTTCTTCATCCATTCGGCGACATCTTTCAATCCTTCGTGTAGGTTGGTTCTGGCGGTGGCGGGGTCATTGGGAGGGAGAGGATCAGCTGGGTGTCGTCGGCCTAGGAGATGATGTTGAGGTTGTGTTGGCGTGCGATGGCTGCAAGGGTGCTCATGTAGATATTGAAGAGGGTGGGGCTGAGTGATGATCCTTGTGGTACGCAGCAGATGACTTCAGTCGCCTCTGATCTAAACGGGGAGAGGTGGACTCTCTGGGTTCTTCCGACGATTAATGAGATGATCCATTCCAGTGCCTTCTTTTGGATTCCGATGTTGCGTAGGCGCTGCACTAGGGCACGGTGGCAGACAGTGTTGAATGCTGCGGAGAGGTCAAGGAGGATGAGGGCCGCTGTTTCCACGTTGTCGAGCAGGGATCTGATGTCGCCTGTGGCTGCGATGAGGGCGGTCTCGGTGCTGTGGTTGGCTCAGACCTGGACTGTGAGTGGTCGAGGGATTCATTTGTCTCGAGGAAGGCGGCAAGCTGTCTGTTGACGGTCTTCTCGATGACCTTGGCCGGGAACGGGAGGAGCGAGATGGGGCGGAAGTTCATGAGGTCGGTGGGGTCAGCTGTTGGTTTTTTCAGGAGGGCGCTGATTTCGGCGTGCTTCCAGCTCTCCGGGAAGGTGGCGGTGTCGAGGGAGGTGTTGATGATGTCCTTGAGTTTGGGTGCGATGGTGGAGCCGGCCTTGTTGAAAACGTGGTGGGGGCTGGGGTCGGTCGGGGATCCGGAGTGGATGGTGTTCATCGAGCTGATGGTGTCTTCGGTGCTGACCGGGGTCCAGGCGTGGAGGGTGATGGTGGGGGGCGTTGGTTCGGTGGTGGGGTGCGTGGTTGGTGCGCTGAAGCTGTTGTGTATTTCGGCGATCTTGCGGTGGAAGAATGAGGCGAGTGAGTCGCAGAGGTCTTGCGAGGGAGCGATGTCGTTTTTTCTGGCGCTGGGGTTGGAGAACTCTTTGACGATGCTGAAGAGTTCTTTGCTGTTGTGGGCGTTGTTGTCCAGTCGTTCTTTGAATGCTGCCTTCTTGGTGGTCCGTATCAGCTGGTGGTGATTGCGGGTGGTGTTCTTGAGGGCAGTCATGTTGTCTGTTGTCTGGTTGGTGCGCCAGGCCTTCTTGAGGGTGCGGCAGGTCTTCTTGGAGTTCTTAAATTCTTCTGTGGACCATGAAGTTTTCTTGCTGCCGGGTCTTCTGGGGGGGGTCTTCTGTGGTGCGAGTTCGTCTGCCCAGTTGGTGATCCACTGTGTGAGGTTGTTGGAAGCTTTGTTGGGGTCCGTGGAGCTGGCGGGGTGTTTCGGTTGAGGGTGGTGGTGAGCTTGTCAGCAGTGACCTTGCTCCAGTTTCTGTGAGGGGCCTGTTGGGAGTGGTGGTGAGTCGTGGTTCTTCTGAAGCTGAAGTGGATGCAGCTGTGGTCAGCCCAATGGAGTCCGATGGGGTGGCTGAAGGAGACGTGTTTGCTGGAGGAGAAGACTGGGTCAAGCGTGTGGCCAGCATAGTGGGTGGTGGTGTTCACCAGTTGCTTGAGTCCGAGGTTGGCGAGGTTGTCCAGCAGGGTGTTAGTGTTGCAGTCCTTGTTGTTCTCCAGGTGGAAGTTGAGGTCCCCTAGGAGGATGTAGTCGGTGGATGGGAGGGCGTGTGGGCTGATGAAGTCTGCGATGTCTTCTCTGGGATCACTGAAAAAATATCGTGGACAAAATATCGACAGTCAAAATATCGAGTTTGTATCTACAAACAGGTAAGTACAAAAATATCGAGTACAAAATATCGTTTACAATAATATAGTTATAAAAAATATCGACTTTATTAAAAACAGTGTTTAATTAAATAAATATTAAAATTTAATTACTAAAATATACTTAAAAATACGTAAATTAACTTATACTAATTAAATAATAAATGAAAATAATAAAAATAATTTGTTAAAACATATATATATAGTAACATACTATAATTAAATAAGATACTATTATATTACCGTATAATACCAAAAGTGTAAAAAATACTATTCCCACTCCAAAGAGTATCGACGGTCACATTATCGACTTGCTAAAATATCATTAAAAAACTGAAAACTGACCCTGAACCCTAAAAATACCCCTTTACCCATAAACTGAAAACTGACCCTGAACCCTAAAAATACCCCTTTACCCAAAAACCCAAAACTGACCCTGAACCCTAAAAATACCCCTTTACCCATAAACTGAAAACTGACCCTGAACACTAAAAATACCCCTTTACCCAAAAACCCAAAACTGACCCTGAACCCTAAAAATACCCCTTTACCCTAAAACTGAAAACTGACCCTGAACCCTAAAAATACCCCTTTACCCAAAAACCCAAAACTGACCCTGAACCCTAAAAATACCCCTTTACCCTAAAACTGAAAACTGACCCTGAACCCTAAAAATGCCCCTTTACCCAAAAACTGAAAACTGACCCTGAACCCTAAAAATACCCCTTTACCCATAAACTGAAAACTGACCCTGAACCCTAAAAATACTCCTTTACCCAAAATTAATCAATATTATTTAATTACCAATTAATTATTAATTAAAATTAAATATATTAGCACATTAGCTGTAATTAATTTAATAATTAATATTATTTTTCCCAATTAATTACTTAACAATAACACAAAATTATATATATAATTACCAATTAATTACTAATAAAAATTTGTCCAAAATTATAATAATTAATAATTAACGAATTAATATTAATTAATTATCAATTAATTATTAATTAAAAATATTTTACAAACATATATTAATTAATTAATTATTATTAAATTACTTCCCACCCTATTCCCCTATAAACCCACAACCCGCTACATAATTACATTACGCAATTATTATAAAAACAAAATTCATTTAATAAAATATTTTATAACATTAATACCCACTTTTCACACATATTATTACATAATAATACACTATAAAATATTATATATTATTAAAAATCGATATTTTTGCTATCTATATTTTATACAGTCGATAATACTTCACTTACCTTAAAAACGATATTTTTGTAGTCGATATTCTGTCCAGTCGATATTTTGTCCAGTCTATATTTAAAAGTCGATATTATGTCCAGTCGATATTTTGGAGTCGATATTTTGTCTGTGCACCCTTCTCTGAATTGAGCGCGAGGTCACGGGGGTCTGTAGATGAGGGTGCCTCTGAGTGTGGTCTTGGGGTCGGTGTGTATCTTGAAGTGGAGGTGTTCAGCAGTGGTAAGGGTGTCGTTGGCGTCGGTTGTGATGCGGATGGTGTTCTTGTGAATGATAGCGATTCCTCCTCCTGTCTGGTTGACGCGGTCCCTCCGGGTGATCTTGTATCCATCCGGGATGGCGATGTCGGGCGCTGAGGAGGCGTTCATCCAGGTTTCCGTGAGGAAGGCGATGTTTGGTGAGGTCGTGTCGAGCAGGTTCCAGAGTTCGATGGCGTGTCTGTGGACAGAGCGGGTGTTGAGCATGATGCACTTGAGGTGGCTGCTGCTGGTGCTAGGCTTGGCGGGTGCGGTGCAGGTCTGGAGGCAGGTGAATTTGCAGGCTTGGCAGGTGAAGGGTCCGTGGGTGCGCTTCGGGGTGGCACGGTAGCAGGCAGGGTTCCAGCTGGTGTTGAGTGCACGGAGGGTGGTGGTGTCGTAGGATCGTCGTGTGGTCTGGCGTCGGCAGGAACCAGGGGTCCTAGCACTGGGCGTGGTCCAGGTGCGGACGGGTGCAGACGGGCTTGCCTTTGGCACGCCTTTGGCGCACAATCGGCGCGCCCGCTGCGCGAGCGCGCGGACTCTGCCATAAATGGAGAGTGGGGGGAGCGGAGCGAGGGAGGAACAGCTGGGAGGTGGGAGCGGGGTGGCGAATGGGAGAGGGTCGAGGGAAACCAGCAGGAGAGGGGGCGGGGCCACGGGGGAGCAGCGGCAGGGAGCGGGGTGGACCAGCGGGGTCAGAAGCGCTAGGGCAGACGGCGATAACAGGGGGCCGAGCACAAAGAGCAACAGAACTGAACAGTACAACAGTACAATTAGGGCAATACTACGGTGATAACAGGGGGCAGAGCACAAAGGGCAACAGAACAGAACAGTACAATCAGGGCAATACTACGGCGATAACAGGGGGCAGAGAACAAAGGGCAACAGCACAGAACAGTACAATCAGGGCAATACTACGGTGATAACAGGGGGCAGAGCACAAAGGGCAACAGAACATACCAGTACAAAAGTACAATCAGGGCAATCCTACAAACCACAGCGGGGACACAATCAGGGCAGCGGTACAGCTAGTGCAAGCGGCAGCGGCAGCAGGGAACCGGGTGACGTCCTGCAGGGGCCACGCGGCGGGTGGAGCAACCGGCACTGACGAGGTCAGGCTGGGTCACAGCTTGTCGTCGCACGGCCACTACGTTAAATACTCAATGGGAGGGAGGAGCAGCGGGAAACCAGAAGGAGAGGGGGCGGGGCCGCGGGGAGCAGCGGCAGGGAGCGGGATGGACCAGCGGGGTCAGAAGCGCTAGGGCAGACGGCGATAACAGGGGGCCGAGCACAAAGGGCAACAGAACAGAACAGAACAGTACAACAGTACAATTAGGGCAATACTACAGCGATAATAGGGGGCAGAGCACAAAGGGCAACAGAACAGAACAGTACAATCAGGGCAATACTATGGCGATAACAGGGGGCAGAGCCCAAAGGGCAACAGAACAGAACAGTACAACAGTACAATCAGGGCAATCCTACAAACCACAGCGGGGACAGAATCAGGGCAGCGGTACAGCTAGTGCAAGTGGCGGTGGCAGCAGGGGACCGGGTGACTTCCTGGAGGGGCCAGAGGGCAGACACACCGCATACTGTGGTGGCCGGAGCAGGCCATTGCAATTCTTACTCTGACAATGAGGCAGCCTGACTTAATGTGCATGGCATCAAGCTGCTTAAGTGTATGCAAAGGCTTTAACTACAACCTTTGATGTTGTGCCAACCAGAGCTCACCGAGGCTGGGTAGGTCTGGAGAACGTCACACCAGCTGATTTAGGCAGCTAAAAAGAAGAACTGTCTGATAAGATGTTTGCCTTAACCTTCTAAGATCTTGATTGCATATTATAATATATGCATTTGGAAAGCCACTGAATCCCGGCCACATAAGGCAAATGTGTTTTTGTTCTAATGTCTGTACTTTATGTGATATTGGGCGGGACCTCAGCAGTGCTTAATTTGAGCAAGTGGTTGCAGGTGGTGAGTAGCAGCACTTATATTTAGGACCCACCCTTATTTTACGTCAACAAAGGTTGCTAGAGCAAAAAAGAGAAAAACATAAAATCTAGAATTAGTATCGAAGAAGGAAATCATGGATAAAAAAAAACTTTCTAGAGGGAGATAAAGAGGCAGGGAGTGTCTGGTAGTAGATTAGGGACTTCCAGCTCCCTGTGGGTCTTTTTGTTGTTTACCTGAAAATTAATAAAACAATTTAAACCATAAACCATAAAGGGGCATGACATGGAATCAAGACTATGCAGCCCTGGTATCTGATGCCCTGACCTTCGATTGCAACGTCTTCAGGAATCTAGGGAAAGAAATGGCCCAATGCTCTTTTTCTTTGATAAAGTAAGCACTGGAGTCCACCTGGCTGTTATGGGTGGTGTGTGTGTCTCGCAGATATTTTGCAAGCCCTTTGGGGTATATTTACATTGAAATGTTCACTCCTACTGATCACTACCAGGTATGCTACTTAACTCCTGGTGGGCACCGCTCCCAGTCCAACGAGACTGCAATCCGTCAGACAGGCCTATGTCATAGCGCACTCGAATGATCTGTGTTTGCGACAACAAAAACACAGCATTAGGTATCCAGACAACAGTACAGTTGGGCACTCAATGCAGGGGTACAAGTCCATTACTATGCAGAGAACTTTTACATCCCTACATCTATATTTACACAGAAATAATCTAAACAAGCACCACTGCGACAAGTTTAGACCAGCATTTCCCATCACTGTTCTGCAGGAATTTACATCATATTGAAAAAAAATATGACCAACCCATTTGGCATATTTGTGTGGGGTGGTGTTTGAGTAGCCAGCACAAAGAATAATCCTTGCGGAAAAATGCAACGTTAGCCATGAGGCAAGCTCCAAATTCAGTGATGGAGTTGCATTGTGTTAGACCTGGCAAACTTGGCATGGTTTGTCCCTAACATTTTGCCCTCTGACCTCCTGTTGTTGCTGACTTCATTTTTGCTGTCCTTAGGACTCTGCACACTTAACCTCTGCTAACCAGTGCTAACATGCTTGTGCTCAAACCTTAAAACATGTTAGATTGTGAAGGAAGTGGCCTGATTAGGGTCACCCGTGTCACTCATGACCACCTCGTAGCCTTCCATACCAAATGAAGTATCAGTCAGACAGTAGAGAATACAAACCAATATCAGTTTATTACGGTACACTCAGAGTGGAGCCCAGTCTGCCCAGTCGCTTTGGAGTGGTGCAGAGGGACTGACATCAGCAAACACAAAGTTACATAATGTACATTTCAGAATCAATGAAGGCATGCCCACAATGTTTTTTCTAAGGACATGCAGTAAAACAGTGAATATGAACATTTACGTTTCAGTTCTGAGGCTGGGCATACACTATCTACTATTCAAGGTCATTCTGCCTGTGCCCGCCACTAGACAAGTGGGAGAAGGCTTCTAGCTAAAGGGAAAGGTATACGCTAATAAGAACAGTGTATTCATTAGTGAGGGAAATTCCGGCCTCGGGGAAATGAAACCCAACTGAGGCTTCTTCTCAGAAATGATGAAGGATAAGTTCCGATTTTAAACCAGAATGGCGGCCGTACTGAAAATGGCACCGCAAATGCTAACATACATAGAATAATGCATAAGCATGATTTTCTATTCTAACAATTGGCTTACACCCAAGTAGCCCATTTAATTTTACTTGTAAGTAACAAAAAAGTGGCACTACCTGTTGTTAGGGACCGTAAATTAAATACTACTTGTGGGCCTGTAGCACTGATTGCATCACCCACTTGAATAGCACTTAAAACATGTCTCAGGCCTGCCACTGCGGAGTGTGTGGTGTACTTCTAAACTGCCATTTGGAACTGGCAAAGTAAAACATTTGTCATACCCATCCCTAGAGTAGGCCCTTGAAAGTCGAGAGCGCAGAGTAGAGTGTACTTAAAAAGTAGGGCATGTACTTTTAACTTTTACAAGTCCTGGTAGTGAAAAATTAATTAAATAATGTTTTATTCCTGCAACTACCTCTCCCACAGGAACAATTGAAGGTACTGTCTAACATTTTCTGACTGTAGTTTCCAAATTGGACCAGTTTTCTCTAGAATTGTAATTTAAAATGCTACCTTTTGGTAAAGTCAAATTTTAAATTAAAATGTTTTAAAATGTCCCTTTAAAAACGTTATGAGAAAAGATGGATGGAATGCGTAACAAGGAAAACAGAAAATGTGAATAGGGAGCTACCTTTTCTAGCAGGAAAAGGATTGGGTCAACAATCTTATAAAAAAACAGAGCTCCTTCTCCTGAGTTCAGTAAATAGTAAGTGGTGTTAAGATCCCAAGGGGACGTTTACTTCAATGGGAAGGATTGCAATGTTGCACCGGTTACCAAATTTACAACTAACTATATGTCTGGCCCATGAGTACCATGAAAAACATACTATACAAAAAAACAATTCTTTTAAAAAAAAATGTTCATTCATTTATTTAGAAAGATAAAAATGTTGTTCATAACATGTTTTTGCAATTAAAACCATATACACAACCGTTATTCTTGAGATTCAGCAATTAAAAAACATACAATATTGATTTAAAAAATGCTATTCTAGCATTATTTTACACAAACATTCAAACATAATATTTACTAATCAATGGATTGTTATAGGAACGAAATTGTCGACACGGCGTTTCGGTGCCTCTTTATGTCCTGCACCTTCTTCAAGGACTCGTTCACAGCTTAATTATATCTACAAAAACATATTGAGATACATATCATTAGGTCCATTTATTTTATTACAACATTTGCACTTAGATTTCTACAACACTTTAACTTCTGTCCTCATATTTGGTAACCCGAACACTTTGCAAACCAGGATCTACTTCCTCCTGGTAGTATATTACTACGTTCCCACCTCTTGGTTGTACTAAGGGGGAAAGTATGACTGGCTTAGTAATTCTTTACTTATAGACGGTGTCTTAGTCCTATTTCCTAGGCACTGTTGGGCTTTTAAAAAAAAAAGTTTTTTTAAACATAAGGGACCAGCAGGTTTTAGTTCATTCTTTGCTACTGAGTACCACCCATCAGTATTCCTCAACTTACCTAGGTAGATTCTTCCCTGGTTCTCTTTTATAGTTCTCTATGAGCACGTTTACATCCGCTCATATCCCTTTCTTTCCTGTTGTGCTAGAAGGGAATACACCTTGTTATAGGTAACTCTATTTATTGTGCATTTACTCTAATTTTAATGTACAATAATACATATCTTTACCATATATGTAAATTGTGTTGATACTTCACTCGGGTTTGAAGAAAAATGAACCAACTTCAATCCTATTAAGAGGAAACATGTTTGTTGGGTAAGTAGTTTCCATTTTTACTTATTTATATTGTTCTTTATTCTATAGGGTTTTTGCAGTTTCATTTTACCTCTACCCCTATCGAATACAGGTGGACTAAATGGCATGTTGACCAACCATTGTCACATCTTGATAGCGGCATTATACTAAAAAGATATCTTTTTGGGTTATTTCTAAGGTTATACTCTATTATCCTCACAACCCTGCATACATGTTTATTTCGAAAATAAGATTATAAGAAGGCTTACCAGTCCTATTTTCTTGTTCTTTTAATTGGTTGGGGGGACGCCTCTGGGAGCTACCTTTTGCTATTCCATTTACTGCTTTCTCTGAGGAACAATTTGTGTTTGTTATTAATTGTATTGATTTTAGTTTACTTACTAGAAACCTAAGTGTTCAATCTAGAGGTCTTACCTTTATGGTTAATAGGAGTTGCTTTGTATTTAATTCATTCCTTGTATTCTTTTCATCATAAAATCAAGGGTATATTTCCTGGAGCTTTTTAGAATTAGCTGTCCACTCTAAAGAAAGGGATAGAGTATGTATTTACTACTCTAGGCAGTCTTGTATATACCTCCTATCTACCAAGGTATAGATTTTGGTAAAACCACCCTCTCTTGCTTACTTGTTAGCGGTAGCTGAGCTGCACAGCGTCCTCCTCCTTACCGAGTTGTTTGGAAGTGGTTTACTCCCTTCCTGTGCCTGGTATAAGTACTATCCTTGATTGATTAATTACTAACACCCATGTCTGTGTTGTTGTTAATTGGTGTGTTTTAAAAGTTTAGTGTCCGCGAATAGGTCGCCATTTTGTAGTGTATTATCTCCTCAATACTGCACTATAAACTTTACCCTCACCCCATCTAATGGGCTTGTAAACTCACATATTTTTATTCTATTGCGTTATTTCTATAATAATCGGGTTCTTTAGTGTGACCGCGATAGTTTGTGCAGTCTGTACTGCCGATGTTCTTCGCTGTTGGTAATAGCCGCTAAATTATGACAGCATCAGTTTTTAATAATTTAATTGCTCGGCCTTCTAATGATCTGATTATCTTCCAAAATATGACTGTGGTATTTATTTGCTGGTGACTATCGGTATCGGCCGGACTCTCTGCGTGGCCGCCATTTTGGAACAGGGTGTAAACCGATTTGTAACCGTTCATAGTTTAAGAACAAAATCTTGTTTAGTTTATCTTTATATCTTCTTACTTATTCGATATTTCTGAGTTTAAACGAACCCTCGATCTTTTTTGCCTGATCGTTCGTTGTTTGCTGGCCGCCATTTTGGAATGGAAAAATGTCGTAGTATTGCATGTCCCATAGTTTACCAACATTATTAGTTTATAGTTCGTTTTTGATCGCAATTATATTTTACTAACTGTTTATATACTCCTTGCCATTTTCCAATACATTTAAATAATATTTGAGTTTTTCAGGTTTTATGTCATGGATGTCTTGGTGATATTAAATTGCATCCCATCATGTTCTGTATTTTTCTACGATGCACTATTGGTATTGTGTGGTGTCAACAGGCATGTGTCATTATCTGAATGGCGCTACCCTTAATCCTTTCAGAAACACTTTTAGATGAATGTCCTAATATTATTTAAAATGTGTTGCAGCCTAGTTTTTGTCAAGTACTGTGTTTGGCTTCATATTTCTACATTTGGCATATGGAGTAAAGTATATCAAGGATATATTTGGTTGTGTAACTCATAACTGGAAGTTAATAAAAACATTTTTTTATACATCCTATTCTTGTTATTTAGTTGTCTGTTTCGTACTTGTATTGAACTAGTTCTTATCAATACTCAAGTTCTATCATATTTTCTTCTCACTCATTTGTTCTCAGTATTTACCTATTATCATTTACACTCATTGGTGCTCAGTATTTACCTTAAAGGATTCTCTCCCATTCTTCTTCATTATTCAGTCCTGTTTTATAGGTGTTAAACCTAGACATGTAATACTGTTCCCTAAGTTTACGCTTTCTAGTTAAATCTTCTCCTCTTCTGTTTAGACTTACAACTTCTAAAACACACCATCTGAGATTTTCCACTTGATGGCTCTTTTCCATCCAGTGTGTCACTAGGGGTGCTGTTGCCTTCTTCGTGCGGATAGCTGACTTATGTTCATTTATCCTAACTCTTATTTCTCGTTGTGTCTCCCCTATGTATACCTTTTCACATGGGCATTTTATCATGTAGATGACATTTTGAGTCCTACAGTTGAACAGGGCTTTGTGTGTATGTGTTGTATTGCCATAGGTTATATTGGGGCCTGGTATTATTAAAGGACAGTTTCTGCAGTTTCCACAGGCAAAAATGCCAGTTGGTGTTGAGCCATCTATGGTTCTAATCATGTTCCTTTTGTTTTTGTTTGGATAAGTTTGTACCAAACAGTTTCTCACTGTTCTATTCTGTCTGAAGGCGAAAATGGGTTTAGGCATAGGCACTTCTCCTGGTTCATTGATCAATTTCCAATTGCTATTGATATAATTTTTTTATTTATTTGATATGCATGAAAAATTGGTCACAAACACAATTAGTTTTGCTTTATTTTCCTGTCTTATTTTTGGTTCAAAAAGGCTCTCCCTATTGTAATACTTGGCCCGTTTATAAGCCTTTTTTACCATAGTTTTCGGGTATCCTCTATCTAAGAATTTTTTAATCAAAATGTCTGCATGTTTGTCATATTCGTTTTTAGTGGTGCAATTACGTCGCACTCTTCAAAATTGGCCAAATGGTATATTGTTTTTTTGGGCCGCTGGATGGTGGCATTTGAAGTGGAGCATGGTATTGCGGTCTGACGGTTTAGTGAATAACTTCACCGCCAGAAAGCCCTCCACATTTTTTATTTTAATATCCAGGAAGTCACATTCCTCATTACTATATGAGGAGGTGAATTTCAAGTTTTCATCCCCTAGGTTGAGCCAAGCGATGAATTCTAGCAAGTCTCCTTCATTACCTTGCCAAATGAAAAATATCTATAAATCGGGACCATTTTGATATATTTTCATAAAAGGGAGCTGATGTATTGAATATATGCTTCTTCTCAAAGTCCGCTACGTACAGACATGCCAGACTTGGAATGCAAGTGGCTCCCATGCTGGTACCTTTGGTTTGCCTGTACATGGTTTCTTTGAATAGAAAAATGCTATTTTTGAGGATCAATTCTAGACATTCAATCATGAATATTGAGTGCTCTGACAGGTCTTCCCCTTCATTTGCTAACATCTTTTTAATCACCTTTATCGTGTCATTCTGTGGAATGTTTGTGTTAAGCGCATATATATCAAGCGTTACCAACCAATGCGTGCAGGGATTAAACTCAGTACTTTCCACTTTACTTATCATGTCCGTGGTGTCTTTTATATACGCTGGTTGTTCTATAACCAATGGTTGGATAAACTTGTCAACAAATAACACAACGGTGGGGAAGGACCTCGGGGAAATTTATAGACCAAGCTCTGAATACAATCCCCAACAGATCAGACAATTACAACAGGTATCAGAGGGTCTTTAAAGAAGAGAAGAGTTCAAAGGTATTGGATACCCACCCAACAGCCAACAATTCCTTGGTTAACTAGAGAACAGCATGTTGTACACAAAACATCTCAAGTGGATGAGGAAAATACCCATCAGTCACCACTCGGATCCGCCCTTCATCATTTGGGATTTATCCGGACCACCCGACAGAGAATGTTTGCATTACAGTCACAAGGAGACCTGGTGGTTAGGAAGTCTCCTTTGCTGTGCCAAATTGCAGTGTGGTCTACCACTCAAAAATGGGACGAGTGGAAAGAAAACATGGGACTGGGGTGTGCAGTGCAAGAAACTGTGAGTGAAGAATAAAGAAAAGTGTGCTAAGGTGTGCTAAAATTGGTTTAGAGAGCACAGAACAACCTTTATTCAATGAATGCTCGCTATACCAAGATTAAAAAGTATATCCTGAGATAGTCAAGTGAGGTAGACTATCTAAGGTGTAGTCAGGTCGACATGTTTCAGCAAATTTAGACTATTGCGTACTTGCTTTCATCAGGACCAAGAAGATAGTGCTACTGCACGGAAGTGAAAAAAATGAAAAGTGACAACAGAAAATGTGAGGAGAACAAGTGCAAAGAGTCACCTGTAGGATCCAGATGCCATTACAGTTAGTGTAGTTCACTTAATCTGTAAGGCAGGATAGCCTCACCCCACCTGGCAGTGGCTCAGGGGAAAAGTGAAGCACTGCTCTGTCCGTCGGTGCTCCGTAGCCAGCGTCCTAGCCGACTGGGGAGGTGGGTATTTTCCTCATCCACTTGAGATGTTTTGTGTACAACATGCTGTTCTCTAGTTAACCAAGGAATTGTTGGCTGTTGGGTGGGTACCCAATACCTTAGAACTCTTCTCTTCTTTAAAGACCCTCTGATACCTGTTGTAATTGTCTGGATAAACTTGTCCACATATTTGCTGCGGGGTTCCGTTAAGGAATTAAGACAAGACACTATCGGTCGCATGGGCGGATCATTGATATCTTTGTGTACCTTCGGCAACCCGTAGATTGCCGGAATAGTAGGTGTTTCGTTGTTAAGAAAGTCAAACTCTTCTTGATTGATCACTCCATCCTCCTTGGCCAGGAGGAGTAAATTCTTGATACGTCTCCCTAAATCTTGCCATTATTGCATGTTGGATTTTACATAATGGTTAGGGTTATCTAGAAGAAGGTTCATTCTCCTCTCATAGTCTGTTGTTTCTAGTACAACTTTGCTCCTGCCTATGTCTCCTGGTTTGATGGTGATTTTCTCATCTTCTTTCAGATTTTTAAGGGCCTTTTTTTCTTCCACTGTAAGATTGTTCTTAACCCAAATTTTTTGATCTAATATATCCTCTAAACCCCTTGTTATTACCTTTTCAAAGGTTTCTACGTTTTTATTCACCATTGAACTCAATGGAGTCCATACAGACTTAAGGCGTAGGCCTGATTTATTGTCTGTAGGCGCTTTTTCTTTTCCCTCAAAGTGTTTATGGAGTCTAATTTTGCGTACAAAGTTTTGTAGGTCCCTCTCCAATGTAAATCTATCTGGGGGTCCTGCTATTGCAAAGCCTAATCCCTTCTCTAATAGACTGATTTCCTCTTTTGTCATGTTTCTATTTGCCAAGTTTTTTATTGATGCTTTGGGGTCTGGGGTTAGTCCCATGTTTTCTGACTCCTGGTCTTCATGTACGGACGTTGTTGGCCCTGGTTTGTCTGGTAGAATCCCCTCCCTCGCCCTCGTCCCCGTGGGTTTGGGTTTGGGTTTGGGTTTTGACTTTGATTCCCCGTGCGCCTGTCTAAAAAAATGAGACTATCTCTATTTTGTTTCTGTGGCATATCTCTATCTTTTTCTGTTTGATTTGCTGATACAGACTCATTCTCTGACTCACTACTAGTATATGATGTGTCAGAGAATGTTACTCCCTTCCTGGAGCCCTGACGTTTTTTTGATTGCCAATTGTTTTTAGCTGACCAATCTTCCCTCGGTCTGTCAAAGTAGTCTTTCTGCAAATAGGGATAGACTAACTCTTGTTTGTATTGATTAAGGTCTTTCCTGAATTTATTGCTTTTCTTGTTGATAAGGTAGTCTTTGTACCCATCAAGATCCCCTTGGATTTCCTCCAGTTTTTGTTTCGCGTCTTCTATTGAGGTATTATCCCTGAGTTTCTTTTCCATATCATCCAGTTCAGCTCTTTCTATGATCAGAGTGGCTTGTGCTGTCGCTATAATTGATAAAAGCCAATCTCTGCTGCACCTATTCGCTATGAAGGTCTATGTCTCTATGAACTTTTCATTTTTTAGAAATAGACTGTGCTCATTTTTAACCTGTAATCCTTTTGGTATCATTCCTTTCTTAGAGTACTGTATCAGGAAGTCAGAATGTAGTTCAGTCCTGATTATCTTTTTTTAAAAATTCCAAAGTTCTTTCCACTGTTCCACATCAGTGTTGGTTGTCGATATGGTATTAACATTTTTATCTGGGCAAATAACTAATTTATTAAATTGGTCCTCAGAGAAACTAAAGACTTTGAAGGTGTCCATTTTTACTTTGGAACAACCACGTATTTAATCACGCCTCACTTCCTTGGTGAGAAATAGAGAACAATACTCCCCAGTTCAATAATTGTGCTTAAAGGATCAGAAAATATGAATAGGGAGCTACCCTTTCTAGCAGGAAAAGGATTGGGTCAACAATCTTATAAAAAACAGAGCTCCTTCTCCTGAGTTCAGTAAATAGTAAGTGGTGTTAAGATCCCAAGGGGACGTTTACTTCAATGGGAAGGATTACAATGTTTCACCGGTTACCAAATTTACAACTAACTATATGTCGGGCCCAAGAGTACCATGAAAAACATACTATACAAAAAAACAATTCTTTTTTTAAAACATTTTTCATTCATTTATTTAGAAAGATTAAAATTGTGTTAATGACATGATTTTGCAATTAAAACCATATACACAATCGTTATTCTTGAGATTCAGCAATTAAAAAACATACAATATTGATTTAAAAAATGCTATTCTAGCATTATTTTACACAAACATTCAAACATAATATTTACTAATCAATGGATTGTTATAGGAACGAAATTGTCGACGCGGCGTTACGGTGCCTCTTTATGTCCTGCACCTTCTTCAAGGACTCGTTCACAGCTTAATTATATCTACAAAAACATAACATGATACATATCATTAGGCCCATTTATTTTATTACAACATTTGCACTTAGATTTCTACAACACTTTAACCTCAGTCCTCATATTTGGTAAACCCGAACACTTTGCAATCCAGGATCTACTTCCTCCTGGTAGTATATTACTACGTTCCCACCTCTTGGTTGTACTAAGGGGGAAGTATGACTGGCTTAGTAATTCTTTACTTATATACGGTGTCTTAGTCCTATTTCCTAGACACTGTTGGGCTTTTTTTTAAAAAAGAAGTTTTTTTAAACATAAGGGACCAGCAGGTTTTAGTTAATTCTTTGCTACTGAGTACCACCCATCAGTATTGCTCAACTTACCCAGGTAGATTCTTCCCTGGTTCTGTTTTATAGTTCTCTATGAGCACGTTTACATCCACTCATATTCCTTTCTTTCCTTTTGTTCTAGAAGGGAATACACCTTGTTATAGGTAACTCTATTTATTGTACATTTACTCTAATTTTAATGTACACTAATACATATCTTTACCTTAATTTTGTTGATACTTCACACAGGTTTGAAGAAAAATGAACCAACTTCAATCCTATTAAGAGGAAACATGTTTGTTGGGTAAGTACTTTCCATTTTTACTTATTTATATTGTTCTTTATTCTATAGGGTTTTTGCAGTTTCAATTTACCACAGTTGAACAGTGCTTTGTGTGTATGTGTTGTATTGCCATAGGTTATAATGGGGCCTGATATTATTAAAGGACAGTTTCTGCAGTTTCCACAGGCAAAATTGCCAGTTGGTGTTGAGCCATCTATGGTTCTAATCAGGTTCCTTTTGTTTTTGTTTGGATAAGTTGGTACCAAACAGTTTCTCACTGTTCTATTCCTTCTGAAGGCGAAAATGGGTTTAGGCATAGGCACTTCTCCTGGTTCATTGATCAATTTCCAATTGCTATTGATACAATTTTTTAATTTATTTGATATGCATGAAAAATTGGTCACAAACACAATTGGTTTTGCTTGATTTTCCTATCTTATTTTTGGTTCAAAAAGGCTCTCCCTATTGTAATACTTGCTGATGTGCACCAACACTTAATTAACAGAAAGCTCACTTACCCCATGGAGCTTGTCAAGGAGGCTGACCCCTGCGTCAACACAAGGGTCTAAAAGAGGATGTCTGAGGGAGCACTTCAAGAGTGGACTGGGTTCCCACCAGAAGAGGAGGTGGGAGACAAACATAAGACTAGGGAATAGTCTAAAGACCCCCAAATTAGGTCCATGGGCCAGGACTTCTCCTCAAATTGAGAAGAAGATGCAGTGGTTTGAATGCCAACAGGGAGGACCCTTCAAGAGGGATTCAATGTGTCCCATACTGGCACAAACCACCACTGGTAGGCAGTTACTGGGGTTGGTTAGTCTAGTGCTTTTGGAGGAGATTTTCCCAGATAGTAGGGGACAAAGTAAAAGTTCCCCTTGTGTCACTTGGTGTCAGAGAGATGCGGCAGAGAACTCACACGCCGAGTAGTACTAGGGTATACAGGCAGTTGGTCGCCATCAATGGGCAGAGGGTGGGGGCACTGAGAGACAATGGACCCAGCATGACAACCTTCAGATGTCATCTGGTGACCTCAGAGCAAGTAGTACTTAATGTATTCCAAGAAGGTGCTGCAGTCACCAACCATGAGAGTTACTACCCAGTGGATCTGGTTCCCTTTGAGTGGGCCGGGTTCTCAAATTCCGTGAGGGCAGCTGGTAGTCCATTCATGGCTGTAGAGTGTCTAGCCATGCTTTGGAGCACACCATCTGGAAGGAGGTAGAGCTCAGGTCGCACTTGTAGATGTTAGGGTTTACTGAGTGGCTGTGCCTGACCACATGGCCCATAGCTGCCCGAGAGGGGAATCAGGAGGACATGGAGTCTGGCAGAACAAGAGAAAGGGCAAGAGGTGTGGAAATCCACTCCCGAAACTCGCACAGTCAGTGAGGAGGCTGAACCTGAAAGGGATTCCACGGAGCCAACAATGGAGGACGTTGCCACCCTGGGGAATCTTCCTGAGTTGGCCATCTGGCAGCTAGAAGGGGTTACCAACAGGGAGAAGTTCTTCAAGGCGCAGATGGAGTACCCTACTCGTAATGATCTACTGAACCTCAGGTAATCGCCTGATACACTGGGAGAATTGTGTCCTGTACAGTGAGCCTAGGGTTCCTGAGGTTGGGGCAACATGTGTATTGATGGTCCCCAGTGCTACAGAACTTTCCTACAGAAGCAGGACCAAGCCTTTGACAGGCTTGTCACCCACTTTGATTGGCCTCAAATGAGAAGGGCAACAGATGCTTTCTCTAAGTCTTGTCCTACCTGCCAGGGCAGTGGCAAGTCTGGAGGTGAAGCACAAGGCTCCCCTGCAAACCTTTCCTGTCATTGGTACCCTGTTTGAAAGGGTGTACCTCAACATTGTTAGGCCTCTGGGCCTCAAGACAGCCATTAGCAGCAGGTTCATATAGTCTTGGTGGACCATGCCACCCAGTACCCTGTTAGAATAGAAATTGTTTATGCTTACGTAGTGATCTATGTAAGTTAGCATTCGCAGCGCCATTTTCTATTTGGGTGCCATTTTAGGCTGTTTGAAACTGATCTCATCCAATTCCGAGGAATGCTCCTCTTTGAGTTTTGTTTCTTACCCTAGGTTTCATTTTAGTAATGAGCACACTGTTCATGTCAGCACATAGCCTTCTTGCTAGATAGAGGCCCTCTCCCCCTGTCTGGTGGTGGGCTCTGGATGGAACAACCTTGTACTGTGTTACTTTTTATAAAATATGAGTGCCAAACCGTTTTGTTTTCTGTATTTTGCTGTTTAACTGCACCTGTTTGGAAAATTCCACTGTGGGCGTGTTTTAGCCAGGCCAGGAAATGTACATGATGTATCTTTATGCTTGTCAATTTCAGTTCCCTCTGCAACACTCTCAGCAACTGGTCAGATAGGGATATGCTCTGAGTTTATATGAATAAACAGTTATTGGTTTGTATTCTCTACTGTCTGACTGACTCTTCATTTAGCACAGAAGGCTGAGAGGTGGTTATTAGTGAACCGGTGGCCCTAAACAGGTCAGTTTCTTCAGTTGGTGCCCGAACATGGACTCCTTTGGGTGACTGATCCATCCCCTTTCCGCAGATGGGGAGGGGAAGCCAAGAACATTATTGGGTTGGACTGACGGCTCAGGGATCCCTGCACGAGACTGTTTGTCATGCGCAACTGCTCCTTCCATCTCTCCAGACAGCGCCTCACCCAGTGGTGATTCCGACTGGAGTCCTGAGCGGCGAAACCCTTGGATCTGACCGTTTGGTCTGAAGAGTCCACAGTGGAGAATCCGTTCGTTGTACTACAGGTGAGTTTTTTTGGTTCTTTGGGGATCATTTGGGTTTGATTTTAGTACGGTCTATTGTTTTGATAAAATGTATTTGCAAATACTTTGCCAGATAATGCTAATGATTTTGTTTCTCTTTCAAATGCATGATCTAAGTAAACTTTGTAATTTGTGTTGTTGTTGTTCTGCAGATGCTCGATTAGAAGTAGCTCAGCCTGTGCCTCCTGAAGGCAGCCCTAATTTTGATATATATGTGAAACATGGTCTTGGCCCTATTATGTTTAGTACACTGTGGCACAAATATATGAGGGACAATGCTGAGTTGCAGTGGCCTTTGACAGGCACCTTTGATGAACAAAAGATTGGATTTCTACAGGAACAGTTACTTTATAGAAGAAGTAGGCATTCGATGTTTGGCTCCCTCAGGACTTGGCAGAAGGAGGCCAGACAGAGGTGGTTAAAAATGGAGAGGGATGCACGGAAAGGGAAAATACAAACATTTATGCAAAAAGCTGTGGCATATGATAGAGAAAACAGGAGTCAGTAATTGAATTTGAAGATAGGAGATTTTGGTTGCATATTGATAAGTCTAATTTGGCCAAAGAGGAAAATGATACTCTTGTAGATGAGTTGTTATATACAGATACTCAACCCCCACCTCCTCATGCCCTGCAGATGATATAATCCCACTGTTCCTTTACAGTCACAGCAGCCTGTTTCATCTGCTGCGGCCATTTCTGCATCTAAGGCTGTTATTTTGAAAGCTTCGGCTACCGCACCCCCCTGCTCCTCTTTGTCTTCACCATCTTTGATGACTGTGACTTCTAGTACATCTACTGTTTTAACTCCTGTGTCCTCCGTTCTTTCTCTTCTGGTGCAAACATTAACTACGATTGTACCTGCTACTTCTGTTTCTTCTCCTTCTCTGGTTATTCATCCTCCGATACTTTTGCCTGCTGAGATGCCAGTACCAGGGTTTGAGGATGGGGATTGGGCAAAATTCAGGGAAAGGATGGGTCCATTGGTGTGCACTGGACTAGGAGAAGATGAGAAGAAGGTGTGAGCAAGGAAGACAATGAAGTGGGCTAGTAAACCGGTTTGTGGTGCTGAGGACATTTGGCAAGCCATGTGTGACTTCAAGCCTTTTCTACAACAGCATGTTCTTCAGCATATGTCTGCTCAATTGATTGATCTTTGGAATACGCATATTAAAACTGAGGCCCCCCCAAGTGTTGTTTGATATTACGGATCGAGTTTATGTAGCTAATTTACCCCCAGGTCAGGTGTTTGCAAATATTGCCACCATAGTTTCTTATAGAGTTTGATTGTATGATAAGAGTCCCACTAAAATTACTCAGTTCCCTATGTGTGAAGTTCATCCAATATATCATCCAGAAATACCTGAGTTAACGGACCAGCTTGGTAATGTCACTAGGCCAGCCATGGCAGCCCATTTCCAGGAGCAATGGGTTTATACTCTGTGGAAAAGAAGTGAGGATTTGGCCCTTAAGGCTACTCTACCTGACCCCAGGAAAAATCTTACAGCTTATTATAAAGAATTAACAGAGGCCGCCTCTTCTACAGTAATGACTCTTGCTGATATTGAAATGTTTTTTGGTCTTCTTGCTCCAGTTGATATATGGAGACAAGTTCAGGCTCAAGATCATGTTGCAGAATTGGGCAATAAATGGGATGTGATTCAAGGATGGGATCAGGAGAGGAAGCCAGGTGATAAACCCTGCGCTGAGATACTTACTTTGCCTGGTCGTATTATTGCGTCCATGCATACAGTTATTCCACCTTAGAAGGTAAGATGAGATAGATTGACTGCTTGTCGGCAGAAGAAGGACAAGAGTGAGTCAGATTTCTTTACTCGGTTGAAGATACTTTTTGGGATTATAGTGGGCAGGATATATCCACTGAGGAAGGAGTTTGATTGTTTGTCGACAGTTTTGTCGCTAACCTTTTTCCTGAAATCATGATTCGTTTGCAGGCGTCTGAGAGTACTTGGTCCACGTCTTCTCCCTCTGCTATTTTGAATATCTTCCAATATTATGAATACAGAGATCAGGAGGAAAAGGATAAAAAACAGACAAGAAACATAGGGATTTAAAGGCGAAGGTGTTGTTGCTGCAAGCATTTAGAGGAAACAATAGTGGAGGATGTGTTCTTCTTGACAGCTGCCACATACTTGGCAGCCTTCTGCAACACCGTTGAGGCAGAATCAGTGTGCATATTGTAAGGAAGAAAGACATGGCCAATACCCTGTGCTTTTACAGAAGGTTGCATCCCCCAGAGGACGAGGTGCTGATGGTAGAGATCATGGGACTGATAGTAATCAGAATGCTCCGGCTCCTGGGTGCCATTCTGATCATAATTATTTTGATGACGCGAGAGATGGATAGTATTAACATGATGATGATGATTATGACATGGATAATTTTGACAGGTATGTCTTAAAGTTAGGACAGGCAGGGACAAAGTAAGGGACCAGTTCAGATACATGTGACTCAACATGGTCCTTAAGTAACAGTGGATTTGCAGGGTTCCACTAAGGAATCTTTGGTGGATACAGGTGCAACAAAGAGGTCTGTTTCTCGACATATGGTCCCCGGGCGGCTCTGTCTTGCCACAATAATGTTTCAGTCAGTTTTTCAGGTGTAATGGTTGTAAGTCCCATTTCAAGACCCCTTGCATTAACTGTTGGTCCCTTCACTGTGGAATCTCCGTTCTTATTAACATCTAATTGTGGTGAATATTTGATGGGTTTAGATCTGTTGAAGAAATGACATGCTACCATGTAATGTTCTCCTGCCGGTGTCTATATTACTATGGGTACGGATGTGAGCACTAGGCAGTTTTTGTCTCAGGATGCGCCCCTTCCAGCTGAATTTGCTCAGGTACCACCCACACTGTGGGCAACAGGTGATTCTGACGTGAATCTGTTGCATATACCACCAGTCTCTATGCAAGTTAAAGATAATGCTATTCATCCCCGCATTCCACAGTATAAGATACGGCAGGCAGGAGAACGGGCCCTTCTTCAGATTATTTAAGATTTGATACGAAAGGGAGTAGTTAAGGAGACGTCTGCCAATATTTGCAATAGTCATATTATTCCGCTCCTTAAGAGGACACCTTCGGGAACCCCTGATGTTATCGATGATGCTTATCTTTTAGTGATTGATTTGCGAGAGGCTAATAAAATTGTGGTTCTGCAGTTCCCAGTGGTTCCTGATATCACTACGCTCTAAACAATTATTCCATCTACTGCTAAACTCTGTCATTGATCTAAAAATATAATTATTTTGTATTCCTATTCACCCAGACAGTAGGTATTTGTTTGGATTCACACTGGCCAGCCGAAGCTTTAGATGGAACGACCTTGGACTGTGTTACTTTGTGTAAGATATGAGTGCTGAGCCATTTTTTTCTGTTTAACTACATCTGCTTGGAAAATTCCACTGTGGGTGTGTTTTGGCCCGGTCCTGAAATGTACATAATGTATCTTTATGCTTGTCGATTTCAGTTCCCACTGCAGCACTCTCAGCCACAGGGCAAATGCGGCTCCGCTCTGAGTGTATATGAATAAACAGTTATTGGTTTGTATTCTCTACTGTCTGACCGTCTCTTCATTGAGTACAGAAGTCTGAGAGGTGGTCATTATTGACCTGGATGGCTCTAATCGGGTAACTTCCTTCAAACGGAGGCTATACTTCTGAGGAAGGTGACTGTACACGCAGTGGCCAGGTCAATTATGGGGATATTTGCCTATATAGAATTCCCCAAGAAGATGGTGTCAGATCATGGTACCAACTTTATGTCGGCCTACATGATGGCCATGTGGAAGTTGTGTGAGGTAACCTACAAATTCTCTTTTCCTTACCACCCTCAAACCAATGGGTTTGTTGAGAGGTTATCAGAGCCATTGATGTGGAAGTGGGGCATCCTCTTGCCATACATGTTGTTTACATACTGTGAGGTGCCTCTAAATAGGGCTGGCTTCATCCCCTATGAGCTCCTTTTCAGTCCCCCAGTTTGAGATCTCTCAGTCTAGTCAAGGAGGTGTGGGATTAAGCTCCCAGGAAGGCCCCAAGAATGTGGAAAAAAGCTAAAGCTAAGATGAATCTAGAAGCTAGCCAGAAATTCATGAAACAATGGTATGACCAGAAGGCCACTCAGGCCGAGTTTCAGCCTGACCAAAAAATCTAGGTGATGGAGCAGATGGAGCCAAGGGGCCTACAAGACTGTTGGTCTGAACTCTATAAGGTGACAGAGTGCAATAGTGAGGTCACCTACTTTGTGGATCTCAAGTCTACGAGGATCCTTTTAAGGAATTTCCACCTCAATCACTTCAAACCCCACTTTGAGAGGTCTAATCCATTCTATTGGTCACAGATGATGGAGTGGAGGAGGTGAGTGAACTTGTACCTGACCTCCTTTCTTCCAAGGAGCAGGATGGGTCAGTGGAGAGTATCAGCCACTTTCCTACATTGACCGTAGAACAATATAGAGAGTAGGTTGTATGACAGAGGCACGCATGGCTTAACACTCATGCCTCTACAATGAGGCCCGAAAAACAAATGCATCACATTCCTTTACAATGCATGCTGTTACCACACATGCCTTTACCACATACTTTCGTGGTGAATTCATGATTGGTAAAGGGATGTGTGGTAAAGATCACACACCAGCCCCTTTGCCCTGTCCCCTAAAACCTTGGCCCCTGCCCTATACATTTTCTGACCCCTGAGTCCAAAAAACTACCCACCAACCCATAAACCTAAAACTACATGGACCCCCCCTGCCCTGAACCCTAAAACCCTGGCCCCTGCCCTATAAACAACCTGAACCCCACCTGAGCCCTAAATATGGCGTCATTCCTAAAACCTAAAACTGCCCTGACCCTCCCTTCACTGAGCCCTAGAGCCCGGCCCCCTGCTGTATAAACTATCCCAATGCCCCTGGGCCCCAAAAACTATACCCACCCTCAAAATTACCCCACAAAAACCCGGCCCAGCCCCACTTACCAGTCCTCATCTTCACCCTTTACTTCCTCTTCCGGTGCCCACCCATCTGCACAGCTAGACCACACACTGCCTTAACCACGCATATGGGTGGTTAAAGCCAGCGTGGTTGCGGTTACAGGGAAACGACATGCATGGCTCTGCCCTCTTTGTAAAGGCCATTTCCCTAGAGACTGCCACCAGTTGTTGGGGCAGTTTGCTTCCTTATTCTCCATTACCCCTGGACTCACCACATGGTGTACCCATGATATTACTACTCATCAAAAGGACTTTTAACTAACCCTGGGCAGAGACCTCCGCTCCGACCGCGGAGTGTGCAGAGATGTGCCTTCTCCACGTTCCATGGAGAACGCGGAGAAAGCAAATCTCCACACACTCCGCAGCGGAGCGGAGTTGGCCAGCCACCGCCTCCAGCCCCACTATTAACAAGTAAGTAAACATTCATTAAAAATAAATTGAAAACCACTTACCTCTGTGCTGCGGTGTCCCTGGGCTGCCCTCCTCCTCTTTCTCGCCCTATTGGTAATCCTTGAGAAAACTGCGCATGCGAGTGCTCCTGCACATGTGCATTTCTTGCAAGAGGAGTGGAGGCGGGTGGTGTAGCGGAGTTCCACAGAGTTTGTTTGCAACTCTGTGGACCTCTGCACAGCTCTGCTATGCCCACCACACCCAGGATTACTTTTAACATCAACAGAAAGAAACTGTTATATTATTAAAAAGGCACCTCAGAATCATTTATAACAACCCGTAGGGGTCAGGATTTTTGGGTTTATGTTAAATTTTTATTTGTTATCTTTCAAGTGAAAATTCATAAATTAGTATACTATGGGATATTTAGGTATTTAGGTATGTACTTCAAATAGGATTAGTTATACTGTATTGCACTTACTTTCACATTTTGTTTATTTCTATACTCGCACGTAGTGAGGAATCACATGTTTTAAGGAGGGTCATGTTCACGTTATAAAGGGAGGTAGTACTTTTGTTTACGAATGGAGGACTACTCCGGAGGCGGTTTTATTTGTGCGGTTTGAACATTGAAGTTACCCCTGAAGAAGGGCACAATGCCCGAAATGCATTTGGTTACAGAATTTACGTGTTTTAACAAATGAATAATTTTGACATGCTGTATATAGTCCTGGATTGATTAATGAAAACTGTTTAAAATGGCTGATCTTGGGTTTACAATGATTTTTCATCTGATTTGGTAGTTGTGCTTTCTGGGACTGTTAAAGGATCATGTATCAGCTTTACAATGGAACATTTCTCGGTGCAACAGGATGGCGCACTCACCATGATAGCACCCCAAAAATGAACAATTTTGTGATATCCTTGAAACAGAACTTGGTGTGCGGGTTACTTATGTAAATAATACTCATAATATTGACACTGGGGACAGCACACATGTGAAACATAACATTTACAGTTTTCTTATGAAGTGAGGCCCAGCATAAAGAAAGAGGTCTACAATATGCTTAGGCTGTGGGGTTTTAGGTTTAAACCTATAATAACTGATAAAACCCCACTGAAAGAACAATAGCCCTCACTGGTGAAAACATATAAACACTGAAAAAACTCCTGCCCAACCACAAACTAAATGCCATTCAAAGAAAGAAAAAAGAGAGTGAATAAGTCATTTTTTTCTTCCTGAAGGGTTCAATACAATGTAACTTTGTTATACAAGCTAGCAGTAAGAGAGACTGGCTAACATTATTCTGCTTGAGTTTTGTTCTTTAGGGATGCCACTAAAATATTGTTTCTTCTTCCTTTTACCTTTTTCAGTTTTGTGGCCTTTGGTCTAAAGATGCAGGGTTTAGTTTCATGTTTTAGGTCTAGTTTAATTATTTTATAAACTGTAGAGAATCTGGAAATATCAAACTCATATTTGATATTTTGGCTGCATTTGATTCTTTCACTGATAGGCAAAATGGCTGGTTTCATAAAAATCTTTCCTAATATGTGTCATCACATTTACCCACAGAGAATGGGTAAAAACCCTTAATACATCAGACTATAGTTTCTAGTGGGTCAGTATTGATATTAGGTGAATTTCCAACACCTCGGGCTTTAAACATTCAATGCAAGGTATAGTGACAAGTATATATATCACCAAGCATCTGGGATAGTGGTGAAAACATGACACCAGACTTTTGAAAACATTAAACGCAGTGTCACTTGTAATGCTCTGCAAAAAAGGTTCTTTCTGAATTCAACAACGATTGGAGTGACATTGTTTATATTTGCAGTGATTCAGCTACGTATATAAAAAAGCTGTGTGATGACCTGTCAAAATTGATACCTGAGTTGAAGTGATTCCTTGCAGGAGATCTTGCCACTTGTTAGATGGTATGCTGAAAGCATCTTTAGAATCTATTGACTTTTTAGTCCATTCTGGTGCACTATTTTCTTATGCACAGGAACTAGAACACAAATATTTATCATGTTGTGCTTTATGTGGCTTCAAAGAAAGAATCCTCCCAACTGTGTCCATTAGCTGATGGTTCTCAGCCCAAGGGGCTATGAATGCTGAGAGGGCATTTTCACAGAAGTTTACATGGGAAGGAAAGAGCGAGCGCACATGACCCAAAGACTTACGGAAGAAGTATTGTATGGTGTACTACAATAAGATTAGTTTGCAAAAATCTATTTGGACCTCATATACACTATAAGTACACTGTCTATAGACCATGTTCTTTCAGTGCAGAAAGCAAGCAATAATAAAAGCAAAACGTTCCATAAACACAGGAAAAACACTTTTTCTGTTGTTTTTAGTGGCGCGAAAATGTGTAACCACTGATAACAACTGTTTTTTAAGATATGGAAAACACTGAAAAAAAACCACCAGAATTTACCAAAAATAGAAACTGAAAACAGGAAAGCCTAAATATGCTGTACTAAGGTGTTATTGAGTCCTCAACAGCCCTTGGTCCACACCAGTACTGTTGGTCCCCAAGGCTGCCCCTCCAGGTGCCCCCCAGAGCTTAACTTCTTTGTGGGTTGCCAGGTGCCGACTGTAGTCACCAAGTGTGATGCTCAACCAATCTTTTGAGCTGATGAGCTCATAGATTGGTGGGAGCTGACAAGTTCCTCACCACATTTGCTTTAACATTTGGGTACTGGCAGATTGTCTTAACCAAGTAGGATAAAGAGAGGTCTGCATTCTCTACCCAGAAGGGTACTTCCAATTTTGAGTGATGCACTTTGGATTGAAGAACTCCCCTTCCGTCTTTCAGATGTTGGTCAAACAGGTCCTAGCTGGATTGGAGAACTTCAGTGCCACCTATCTAGACACCAGTGCGCTCTTCATTTCTAACTGGGAGGACCACCTATGTCATTTCGGGAAGTGTTTCAGGTTCTGCAGAGAGATGGCCTGTCTATCAAGGCCAAAAAGTGCCAGATAGGACAGGGTTCAGTGGTTTACTTGGGTCACCCAGTGGGAGAAGGCAAGGTGCAGCCCCTCCCGGCCAAGATTGAAACTATTCGGGCTAATGAAGCCCCGAAGACCTAGAGTGTAGTAAAAGCCTTCTTAGGCCTCACTGGTTATTACAGGATATTTGTCAAGGGGTATGGCACCATTGCTGAACCCTTGATTTAGCTGACTTCTCAGAAGTAGCCACTTCAGGTGATCTAGACAGAAGCTAGCAGAATACTTTTGACACCCTAAAGGAGACCACGTGAACAATACACCTGCTCAAGATTCCAGACTTGTACCAAAAATCTATTGTACAGATGGATGCCTCAGGACATGTAATAGGTGAGCGTGCTCTCAAATCTTAATAGAGAGAGCCTATATCAACCTGCAGCTTTCAAAAATAAGAAGATATTTCCCCAGGAACAAGAGATGAAAGCCTTTGCAGTGGTCTTGGCACTGAAGAATCTGAGACCGTACCTGGTTGGTGCTCACTTCAGGTTTTGGATAGACCACAGACCCCTCAGATGGCTAATTCAGATAAGGGGTCAAAATCTCAGACTGTTGAGGTAGTCCAACTCTCTACAGGGAATGGATTTATGGTGGAACACCAACCTGGAATAGATCACTGCAATGCTGTTGGTATCTCCAAAGGCACAACTGGGTATACATACTAGACCACAGACATCAACTCTTCAGTAAACGTCTGGGCCTGTGGATATTTTGCCAAGAAGAAGTACTGCTGTGCTGCTGAAAAGACTGCCACTCTGCTGGACTGCTGCTCTGAAACAGCTGCTGTCCTGCTGTGATGAACTACTGCCTGCTGCCCCCTTGCCTAGATGGGAAGAGAACTGGATCTGCTAATTCACCCTTAATACTAGGACACCAGTGTGATTACAATGGATTTTTCTCATTATTTGTAATTACGAATAATATTTCATTTGGAGATATGTGACAGCATTATCCTGTTACCCCCATCAATGTTTCAGTTCTAATCACATAGCCCACCTTAAGGTAAAAAAAAAATTTTAACAGACGTTGTAACGCATTTGTACTCCTGGCTGTACACCAGGCGCTTCCAAACTATTCCACATAAGAATATTGGAATGCCACTTGACCATCATAACCTCCAGTAACTGTGTATGTGTCATCTGTGATAGAATGGCACGAGAATATCACTGTCAGGTTTGCCTGATGTAAATATTGTGTCCCAAATATCGTTTAAATATTAATATCCCTTTTTTGCAGTGAATAATAGATAATCTACACCTACGACCAGCTGCATCTCCTATTTGTTAATTAAAATCCAGCGATGAGGAACACATTTTTTGTTCAATACTATACCACTGTTTTCAACTCCAGCGACATCCAGTTATATGAAATGCGCAATTTGCTCTGCACCATAAGCTCAAGAGGGTGCTGCACCTGCCATTAATTGCTAATACATTTGATCGACTAAAACTGCACTTATTTCTTTTTACTTTTGTTGATATTTCATCATAGTCGTTAATCAGTTAAATAATAACTGTTAATCATCTAACACACTTTGAAGTGAAATGATTAACTACAACAGCATTTTGCAGTAATGTGGGTTTAGTACGGCCTTTGCACACAAAACGTGCTCAAAATAGAAATAATAATCATTGGCATGGTAGGTAATGCTCTGGATAAAACAGAGAAACATGTTTTAAAATCATGAGCAAGGATGTGCCCTTCAAATAGCCTTGCAGGAGTGAAGTGAAAAGACAGCGGTCAGGTTGGAGTTGTGAGTGTGATTGCCTAAGGAATACTTGTGGCAGATGTGACCTATGTATTGGGTTTCTACATGCTGGTACTGTCTGACTGATATTATTTCCCTAGATGATGTGGATAATGCAACTTATTGGGGTCAGTTTATTCTCATTACCACACCGTAGGTATTCATTGGCTTTCAGAGTTATAGGCTGAATAATAATAAGCCATCTCATTATACCGATATAATTGATGCCATTGGTAAAGGAGCACGAGAAAAGAATGAACGTCTATTTATGGTCTTATGGGTTTTGGGAAAAGCACGTTTTTTGTTAAGGTGCTTAATTTAAAGCCTTCAAACTGTTTGTGGTTCAACTAATATTCAATTATGTTTTATCGTTCATCCCTTCCAGTCAAAGCACAGGGAGCACTACGAATAGATTGTGCACCTTTGAATAGAAAACATCATTGCATGCATTTTTGACCTGAAAGATTGCCCTCCCCACCCTTTGGCAGAGGATGAGGGCACCCCGGAGTTGTGTAGCAGGTGACGTGTGAGGATTGTTAGTATTTTTGGTATTCATAACCTCTTTCCAGCCATTTCCTAGGGAGAAGTGGGGTCATTATTGGACGCAGGTAAAAGTAGATGTATTAGCTAATAGAACTTAGAACATACACTGCAATAAGCATATTGAGCAAAAGATACAGACATTATTTTCCTCAATGGGTTTAGGTTTGGGGAGAGTCTTTTTAGGTCTCGCCTGCGACATGCATGCACTGCAAGCGCTCTCGCTTCTAAGAAATATTATGTTTAACAAGAGGCTTGCAGCCTGATAAATACTGGGTCCTCTTACTCAATAAAACGTATCCGACGGCCTTTTTGTTCGACTTGAGGGATGAGGAGGAACACATCTTAAGGCAATATCCAAATACAGCGTAGCCTATATGGTTACATAATAACTCAAGTTGTAAGGATCATTCCAGATTCATATTAAAAAACAAATTAATGTAAACTAATCTAAGCATAATAGCATAAAAGTACAATGCAGATAAGATGAATCCAAATCTTGAAAAGCGGTGCACCCTATATAGTAAAAAAAAAACACTAGTTAAATAATAGCAATATAAGTATTAAGGGACAGCATTTTGCATCTAATTGCAATAATTTTTCATTAAAGATAGCATGGAATCCCTGTCTGTCCCTACATTACCCCTCTTCAAGTGGCAACCCTAAACTAAAGCAAGATTCATGTAAGAACAAAAAAGAAAGAGGTGTCAGCCATCAGAGTCCTCAATGAAAGAAGCTCCAACATGGGTCAAGTAGCATTAGCTCAAAAAGTGAGGCTAGAGGATCTCTAGTCTCATCCTTTGCTGGCACACATATAATCGTCTTTCCTGAGTAACAAAAGACTTCCACTCACTCGATATATGTTTGGTTTATGTTTCTTTATATTTCATTGTAGTTTGAACTTCAGTTTTTCAGAATTGTATCTTATATCTTCAAGATCATTATGAATTACATTTCATTCCGGCAATGTCCTCAAAGTATGTCCAATGCATTTCGGGCTTTTACAACATGCCCTTCATCAGGGAATCGACACTAAAAACAATAAAGTGAACTGCCATTAGTTTGGCTCTTGGCTGTATAAACAGATATAGAATTAAATAAACGTTTCAATAAATGTGGTCTGGTGAATTATCATAAACTGTGGTCATGCAGTCAAAACTGTAAAATCATGCGTGGTGCTGAATCAACCCAGGAAGTGTGGGGACTGGTGGGGGTATTTAAATATGAGCGAAATCGGCGTGTCACTTACGTGCCTGCTTGCTAACGTTATTCAAAATCTATGGAGAGATTCGAAAAATAGTCAGCGTGAGCTTTGGAAGCAGCACTTTTGAACTCGGGCTTGGACCAAGATTTCCAGATATTTTTATTGGAACTAATGTACTTTACCTTGTACCACAGTTATTTCAAAGTCAAAGAAGGCTGGTATCAACAACTCACCGGGATGGCCATGGGCAATTCAGCCGCACCCGTGTACGCAAACATTTTCATGCAATGGTATGAAAATCAACATATCTTATCGAAAACAACATGGACCAACAACCTAAGGATGATAATCCGATATATAGATGATTTCTTCATCATCTGGACAGACACTGAGGAGACACTGAGAATGGAACTCACTAAATTCAACACTATAGACCAACGTATCCAATTAACTTGGGTAATATCAGATTGCTCAGTGAATTTCTTGGATGTAAAGATATCAATAACACCACAAGGCTTCACAACAGACCTGTATGTCAAACCCACTGACAGAAACAATATGCTCTTATATTCCAGCTTCCATGAACCGAATTTGATTAGGAACTTACCATTTTCTCAAATGGCCAGGGTCAAAAGGATTACCTCTGACGAAACTACACTCAACATCAGACTCAATGAGATGACCAACAAATTCACGAATAGAGGATACCCACAAACTTTAGTTGAGAACACCAAAGCAAGGATTCATAACATGGATAGAACCAAACTTTTAACACCCAAAGCAAGAACGGACCAAACACGGACTGTGGTGGTTTCCAAATATTCAACAGCCAGTAAAAAATTCAAACAAATCATTTTAAAGCATTGGCCAGTATTGAATATTGAACCTGACTTCAAACAGTCATTTAGCCAACCACCATTATTTGCTTTTACCAGAGCAAAGAACCTGGGAGAAATGTTACAGAACAAACCTATCGTGAACACAGTATACTCTGGAACCAAACCTTGACTGAATTGCGGGAACTGCAATAGCATAATTAGAGGAAACATCATACACCACCCTAGACAAGGTAATCCTATCAAACTGAGGGTTAATGCAACCTGCGACGCCAGCAATCTGATCTATGGGATAAGATGTCCTTGTGGTAAAATGTACGTTGGTAAAACTGAACGACGCATTAAAGTGCGTCTAACTGAACACAGATCAAATATTCGCCTCAAAAACCAGAAGTCAGCATTATCCTCACACTTCGTTGAAGAACAACACAACGTTTCTCAAATCAAATTTATCGTCCTTGAAACCATCACTAAAATAGAGGGGAGAGATAACAACAAACACCTCTTGAGAAGAGAGAATCACTGGATACAGAAACTGTTGACTCAAAAACCGATGGGTTTAAATGACAGAATCAAATTTTCCTGTTAATTGTAAAGTATTGCTCCATTAGACTGTACTTGTAATCACTGTGCCTGTTCAAGTTTCAACTTCTGACACTGACACCACTATCCACTTGTTTCCTTTAATTTCACAGCAACACTACAGTGGTTACACCGATAACACGAACATACTCTCGCCCCACCGACCACGAGTTCGATCCCCACCCTCCGCTCCCCACGACATTTTTTACTTCCATATTTTTTAGTTCCGATTTTTTACTTCCGTTTTTTTAGTTTACACCAGCTTCTCATTACCAACCAGTAAGCATATTAATCCTTTACTCATGTAACCTCCTTTATTGACATGCTGGCTAGCCAGCGGTCTAAACATATTGTATTCCCGGACACCCATAGTCTTCTTTCTATGTTCCACACACGTGACGCGTCACGTGACTGGCCAAGTTCAAAATATGTAAACGCGGCAAGTATCCTATGCCGGCGTTCCCGTAGACGAGCAGCAGACCAGAATTCTTGTTCACCACACTTCAGGTCAGTCCCACTCCACCGATCGCTTTAAACCTTACGCGTTTTACTGAAGCTCTTACTAAACTCACGCTGGCTATTTTTCAAATCTCTCCATAGATTTTGAATAACGTCAGCAAGCAGGCACGTAAGTGACACGTCGATTTCGCTCATATTTAAATACCCCCACCAGTCCCCACACTTCCCGGGTTAATTCAGCACCACGCATGATTTTACAGTTTTGACTGCATGACCACAGTTTATGATAATTCACAAGACCACATTTATTGAAACGTTTATTTAATTCTATATCTGTTTATACAGCCAAGAGCCAAACTAATGGCAGTTTACTTTATTGTTTTTAGTGTCGATTCCCTGATGAAGGGCATGTTGTAAATGCCCGAAATGCATTGGACATACTTTGAGGACATTGCCTGAATGAAATGTAATTCATAATGATCTTGAAGATATAAGATACAATTCTGAAAAACTGAAGTTCAAACTACAATGAAATATAAAGAAACATAAACCAAACATATATCGAGTGGAAGTCTTTTGTTACTCAGGAAAGACGATTATATGTGTGCCAGCTAGGGATGAGACTAGAGATCCTCTAGCCTCACTTTTTGAGCATTGTGTTTGACGCCGGTCGGGCCCTCGACGTCACCTTGCGGAGCACCTGAAAATACCAATTAAACATCACCCAACATGATACATTCAACTTCTTAAACTAAGAGCTGTGCATCCATCCTATTCAAGTCTCAAGTAGCATTAGGCCACAAAAGTCAAAGTGGTTTGTACCTCAAGTCGCCCTAAGCCAGAATGGTAGCTATCCCTCAGCGTGTTGCATCATAATATCAATTGCATCTATAGTACATCCCACAACTCCATTTTGTAAATTCTACTCCCACACATGGGATTCTTCACACCATCTTGTTATTCTCGCGAATCGCTATCCTTGATCCCGTTTCCATTCTTCCTTCTCCGACCAGAACTCTCCTCCCATCTTGTTATTGCTCTCCTTGTTCATTTGCCTCTTCACATGCCTCACTACCTACTGAAAACAACGACCTTCTTTTTATCTAACGAAGCCTTGTTCACCTGCAGTGTGAACACAGAATGCATGCAACATTCTACTGCAAAGGAAAAATATTAATTCGAATGTTAAACTGAAACATGAGTTTAAATCCAAATGCATCTCAAGCCCACAAGTTAGGCTGAGTTGCATGGGTTACATTTAAGTGCACTCTTTTATGCACAAATGAATCCAAATGTCTCTACATGTACTTTACTTAATACAATTATAAAATAATTATTCAATTGAAATTTCTATGCACATGAACTTCCATTTCGTAAACAAAGCAAAATTTCTCTAGTCAGTGGACATGTTCACACACATTTTCGCGAGAAATCAAATCCTATCAAATACGTTTCTAAAATACACATTTAAATTGCATAACATTGAAGGGTGATCAAGGGCCTTGGGGCTCGAAACGCATCATGATGGCTGGTGTTGGAGGAGTTTAATAAAGACTTCCACTGATGCACTACTAACGTGGTCTGTGCTCCGTCACTAATATAGGTGGCAAGAGAATGCAGGCGGAGTTTGCAAGATATATATATATATATATATATATATATATAAATGTAGAAATATATATATGTATATTAATTAGGACCTATCAAAACTAGGTCCTAACGTATATATATATATATACATATGCAAAAAAGAAGGAGATATTAATATTGTTCCTGGAGTGGTGAAATGGCTTTTGTCATTTTACAGCTCCGCGTGGATAGCACTTTGCTAATCCTATGCTTAAAGACTTTGCTGTACAAATGGCAAAAGACTTTGTCCATTTCTATCTCAGCGAGGATAGCACTGTGCTAATCCTATGCTTAAAAACTTTGATAGAAAAGCAGACATTTGAGGTGAGCAAACCTGCGCTTCACAAATGCGTTTCGGGGTTTCCCTTCATCAGTGTGTTTACATAATGCAAACCGAGGCGCCATTTTTAACCAAAATTAACAGGCAGTGCAAGTGACATAGGACTACCAAGCCACATGAATTTGGGCGCCATCTTGTAATGTGCAAAACATGCTATGTATGGTGAAACACTATTTACAAATCCATATCTTACAAGATTCTGTGCATATCTTTACACAAATTGATGTTTACAATATTTATATGAAAATATTTACATCATCTTATTCGATCCTATGTGAGTTCATCATTAAATATCAAAGCGGTTTGAGACACATCATTTCTTCGATCTTGCCGTGGATCGGCTGTTGGCGATTCCTGTGTAATGAACCGCCCTGTCCCACTCAATACATCTTACTCTCGCCGTGTATCGGCTTAATACCCACTGCCTGTCACAAATAGTTCAAGAATTGTCAAGATTGCTTTCTGTAACATGGCGCAATTACCTAGGTCCCTAGGTGTACTGTTAACTCCTCACCGCTGTTCAGACCATTAGGAGTTTTTGGTCTATGAATCAATTATAAATCTCGACTCTAATCGTCTTAATTTGAGCACTCTGTCCCCCCCTCTAATGTGGAGTGGTACATCCAGGGGTCTCTAACCGGTCGATCGTGAGCTACTGGTAGCTCGACGACCACCTGGGAGTAGCTTGCGCCTGGCATCTAATTATTATTGCTTCTTTCTAAGCTCTGGTATCTATTTATTATCCTTATCCCTTTGTTATTTTTTTAGGCGTGTTTTGAGCGCTTGCCCATTCTCACCCAAACCAGATGCTCAGATTGGCTGAACTGAGCTTTAGCTGGGGCGGGGTGGGCAGAAGAACATGATGTTTTTCCTGAACACCGGCACAAGCATGAACCATGTTACCGGCCTTTTCAAGGCTGGCATTGCGCTTTATATCCTGTGCGACGGGTGCGCAAAGCAGCAGGACGGAAAGCCTGATTGCTGTAGTGCAGATGGCCCAAGCACTGTTGAGCTATCTACTCTACCGGAAACTGCGACACAAGCCTTTTGATCCTGCGAAGTGTGGAGCACATTAGCAGATTTGTAAGTAAGCCCCTGGCCCTGTAGCTTCATATTCAGTGAAAGCAGCTCAGTGCGTGTAAGACTCTGATTTGAATGTGTGTGCCCGTTCATACGATACTGCCCCCGCCCCAAATAAAAATTGTAGTGAAACGCTGCCTAATTTGAAGGTTTCTACTACAATAGCTAATCAGCATACTGATAATAGCAAGACCAAACATGCGCTGCGGGGAGCACCTTGTTTTCCCCGAATAAAATTGAAGCAAGATCTACTCACCTGTGTGGGCTCCCTTACTGGAGGCGAACTGTTGTTTGGATGTAAGCTGCCCAGCCTGAGCAGCAAGGTGAGCCCCGCTGCACTCCAGTGCTGCCCCGCGGCTGAACCGAGGCACAAGAAAGCAGCAAAAGAAATGTGAAAAACAAGCCAAGGGGGCAGGGTAGAAACACCCTAACCCCATATGCCTGCTCAGAGGGTCCAAAAAGGACCCTCTTGTAAAAAAACATTAAAATAAATAAATAAAAAAAGTTGCTGAGGCGTAAGGTACGCGTATGCTGTGAAAAAAAAGGAAATAAAACGAAGCCCGCTTTATTGTTAATTAGCCCCCAGGTGGGCCAAATCCTGGGGGGAATGTTTTTATTTATAATGGGTGGCCCAGAGGGGGGCCCACTCCTCTGACCAGGCCTTGGCCGAAATCCTCTGTAATGAAATAACCAGACAAGAGGCACACCCTTCTCGTACATCATTTCCAAGACCTGGAAAGAACTCCTCCTCAGCATCAGATGAGCCCCCACACTTAAAGCATTCAGGAAGAGCCATAACGCCTGCCTTTTCGAATGACGAAAGCTGCACAAATCCCCCCACATACTCCCCCAGCGCTTGGAAATCCTCACAGGTGAAAAGTGAGGTCTATACATCCCTAATTGATTAATTCATACGCCACCACAATTTTTGTTTGAGTGTTATGAACAGGCCCTGCCATTGCTTTTGCTGTCTGTAACTCTTAAGGGTAGTGAAATGAGCAGTAGTACCTTTTTTAATATACACAGAATCTCTGAGATTGGTTTGGTTTGGCTTCACGTTTGAGAGCTACTTTTAGGTTGCTGGTGAGCTACCAGTAGTTCCCGAGCTAGTAGTTGGAGACCCCTGGTGTATATAGTGAGTGGGGAATTGTAGTCCTGAAGCATAAATGTAAAAGTTATTACACCACAAAATGCATAATACATAGCACTTTGAATCAGTGCATTCCCTAAAGCCTGCCTCACTTCATGAGTACATGCTTACTGAGTGAATGAATACATTAATATACGGTAATAAAGAAAATGAAAAAAAGTAAAAAAAGGGAAGTTACTAGAATGAGTTGGAAAAAAAGGGGGAATGAATGTTAATACTCCAATTAAAAAAATAGTAACCTATAGAAATGCTTAAATAATAAAAACGGGTTTAAATAAAGCCTTTTCGAAATTATACGAAAGGTAAAAATTATGAAAAGAGGCACATTTACATCAACACGTGATACGCTAAAACAGTGGAAATTAGAACACCTGTCAACTGAAAAACGTGAATTAATAGTGGGAGGAGCAATAAATTGATCCCATAGACTGTTAAGTAACCAAAAAGTATATAAACCACGCCCGTGGGATGATTAGTTTTGTTTCAGAGAATCAATACGGGCGAAGAAACTACAAGCAAAGGAATGATTCGGAACTGTGGAAACATCTTCACATTATCTTTCATTTCCTCAGAGAGTACATATTGTTAATGTATATTTAAAAATACATAATACTGTATATACTTTCCAGAGGAGTTGGATGAATTTTTACGGAGGATGGCAACAATATCGAAGAGAGGTAAATTATATGAATGGAAATATAGGTTATTTAATGAATTAGTATGTGCAAAGTATTGATTAGGAGCGATGTCATATTCTTCAGTTTATCTTTCATTTCCAGAGGGGGATCATATTGTTAATGTTTATTTTAATTTATATTAAACTGTATGATCCTTCAACTGGAGTTGATTGACTTACAACCGACAATTTTTTTTTTAGTATGCAAGTATTTCTTTATTATTGAAAAATGTACTAAAACCAAAACTCTTTATGGTCTAGAGTGAAATTGGGCTAAAGGTATTTATATTAAGTAGTGCTCTTTGCAAATTTTACTCGTGAAGAATAGGAGGATTATCTTCGGAAGCACTTTTTTGAAAAAAAGTAATATAATTGTGGTTTAAAATGCCATGATTGTTAAATGTAATAATGAAATAAAAAGTACATAAAAAAAGAAAGTTGAAGTAGTGAGGGAGTGTTTATTGTAGCACTTCTATTCTACTTTATCTGAAAGTAAAAGAAGCCCAAACATTTATAAAAAGATGATGGGGCAACACTTATATAATGTAAACATAAGGAATGAGTGCTTATGATAAAATAAAATAAATGTGGTCGAACGCGTGACACTAATGAATGTAAAATCATTTTTGCATTTCACCCATATGATGATTGTAAAAGACTCAATAAAATTATTTTGAAAACATGAGCATTTTTCTTTCAAGGATTGTTTGAAAGTTATACATTTTATAAAAGAACATAGTACGGCACGCTAAAGGAGAAAAGTCAGCACAATTAGGATAGAATAGAAAATAAAATCATGTTTTAAAATACTTTTACAGTCAAAAAACTCATAAGCAGAGTACACAGCTTAAGTTAAAAGCACCCTACCACAACTAGTTTTTGAAACGCACAGTAAAATAAATGCGTCACAAAATCTGCTACATACATGGTGACTGTATCATAACGTCACATAGAAAAAAGAAAGCCAATCAAAATTAGCATGAGGAAGGTAGACGTAAGTACACAACAGCCAATCACATTTTTTTCAAAATCTGCGCAAGGAAAGGGATTGGTCGCTAATATGTTTTCTTACAATGCTTCACAACCAATCAAAAAGAGGTGTTGAAAGTTTCTTTTTTACACATATGAGTAAATGAGATATATTTTTTATGTACACGCAGCAAGAGGGAATTATTAAAGATTACTTGCTTTCGCAAGACCCTAAATGCTTCTTCCTGAATAAGTACGCACTTCACTGCCAGTCCCCATTTAATGATTATCCAGGCTCTCAAGCCTAAACACGTCAGAAATCATCTCTTATCACTTTCTCTTCTTTACAGTGTATTGTGTGTTGCAGAATACTTGACCCTATGCCCAGAGACCTCGAAGGCCCTGGAGACTGCCACGCCGAAGACCAGCTCCTGCAGTGTCTCTAAGCCTGGCAGCCACCCTCCCAACATTTAAAAGCCCTGGGGGGAGGTGTAAATTAATCGAGACTGAATACGTTAGTACAGCCCACTCCACCTACGCTACCAGGAAAACACAACAACACTACATGGCCCAGATTTCAATTGTAGTGATTTGTTAGTTCCAGGTCTAGTTGTCAGATCGGCACACACACACTCCCTCATGGTTGGTATACACCCACACAACACCCATCCAGCGCATCTGTCACTACACACGTGACCCTATCTATAAAAAAGACGGAGCGCATGTGTTGTACGCCATTTTAGAGTTGTTCCCAAACTACTGAACAAGGGGGCCCGCTACCACATTCATAGCCTCTTTAATCACTGAGTTAGTGGTACCCGAAGCACTGAGCGGGTGAAGAACCTGTGATGATGATGATGGGAGCACAAGTATGTCGTTAGCCATAGAGATATCAAGACTCGGCACATATATGAGACTTCTTTGTTGCAGATCAGGAATACATGATGCAGAAGGTGCCTTTTCCACAAAAAGGTGAGCAGTGAGGCCTGGGTATGCATCAGAGGGAGTCAAAGGGTTGTAGCAGACTAGATACAAAAAGGCGACACAATGATTTAGATGAACGCACTTTTATGTAGTGTATCAATTTACATGTATACATTTTTTTCCCAATAGCAGGAGCGTTTTTTATAATCGCTGAAACGTCCAGAATAATACATATACAAATAGTTTGTATAAATGTGAGAAGGAACATGTATGAAAGTGCGATGTTATCTAAGTGCACATTAGGATGGTAACAATTACCAATCATAACATCTTTATTTTATTATCTTTTAGATGTAGAGCATTATGTCCAGCACATGGTGAAAAACGCCGGTGACAGAAAGGTGAGCTGAGAATATTGTTTTTAGTCACTCTCTTATTTCCTCTCTCCTTTCATTAAAAAATTACACACAATGTTAACTACCTTTGTATCTTACAGGTTGTGTTTTCCAAATTGACGCAACCCCCGCAAAAGAAACCTACCAAGCTCTACGTTTGTGTATTTTGCGATGATGCATGGCCACTGTAACAACGACTAAGAAGCCTGCTTCGACACATAGTGCACCCTCTTTGAATGGCGCCAATGGCTCAAGGTGCGCATAAAAGCTTGTTTTAAATACAACAACAAGTTATCTGAGAAGGGAGAGAATATGTAGTATGCAGCAGGCGCGCAATACCCATTAGGCTATCGGTGCTTCAGACCCCCACCCATCGTGTGTGTCTCTTCCATGTTTTAATGTCCTTTTTTCTCTCTCTTTTTTACACTCTCTCACATCGATCTTTTTTTTTTTTACAGTTATGGACGCTGCTGTGTCCACTATGCCGTATAGAACCTTACCTGCGTTTAAGTGTGAACTCTGTTGGCTACAGTGAAGCCTGCTTCGAGACGTAGAGCACCCTCTTTTAATCATGCCTATGGCACTAAGTGAGCAAAGAATTTTGTTTCCGAAACAACAAATTATCTGTGAAAGGAGAGAGTGGGCAGTGTGCAGCAGCTTGACTGTGTAGAAATGTATAATTAACTCTGAGCAGTGACAACAGATAGGTTACAACAGTCTGAGGAACAAATCTACAAGCTTATTGCGCCACTTTTGTGTCACTTTTAACATGGGAAAAGTGGCACAAGGAGCTTGTAAATCTGCGTCTGACTTTTCAAGATAAACATTCAACTCCAGACTGTGCGAGTCAATGGGGTGCAACAGTCTAGGTATGGAATATTAAGAACTCGCATTAAAAATCACTTTTGTCAGGAGTTTCCCAACTCATTATATGGTGATTAATCGAATGTCCTTTTGTTTGCTTCACCAAACATCCTTCAGAAGCAATCATGGCATATCGAGCAACAGCAATGGAACTGTCCGCAACGTATTGAATATACTTTGACTTGTAGAGGCAGAGTTAAATTCAAGTTGTGAACTCTGATGGCCGCAGTGTTTATACAAGGTAAGCACAGTGGCCTAGATATACAATGCCTCCAATTAAATGCATTAGAAATAAATCGGCGCATTTACAATCCCGTTGTGCCACTTTTGTGTCAGTAACGCAGTAGGCACTTCCATATAGGCACCACTTGAACGCGGTAATATAACAGAAGTGAAATGTACCAGGCACACTGCACACGTAAAAACGTAGTGTTACCTTGACTTGTAGTGCTTCACCTCATTGAGTCACATGTACATAACTTTAAACTTTAATTTTCTTTTTTGTTTTGCAGATTACCTATCGTACGTGTTTTGGAGTCCACATCACAATTTTTTTATAATGTTGTTTTATTAAAGCTATTTTTCTAGTTGTTTATTATATTGTTATCTTTAAGTTACGTTTACAGTTATTGTTGTTTTAATAAAAGTTAATAAAAAAACTATATACGTCATTTTTTGGGTGGGTGACGGTCCACAATAGAAATAATATTTATAATTTGAAGTACTATGTTAAGACGTATGAGAGTAGGGTTGAAAAGTACTTTCTGTACAATAAGTTATATTTAGTCTGGATGCTCTACAAGACAGAAAGGAAATCAAAGTAAAACAAAACAATATGTACCAGATTTACAAATCCCTTGCGCCACTTTCGCGTGCATAGCCACCACCCTACAAAATTTAAAGTGTGTGGGCCTCAATGACGCCCTTTAAAGCACAGAAACAACAACCTCCCTGAGCTTTCTATATTGTGTGAGGGGGACTGCGTGGCCCTCTGCCTGATGCCCTGGAGTCCACCATGCCCAGACTCGGTTCCTGCAGTGTCCTGGGGGGAAACAGCCATTACAACGCGGTCATAACCATGGGTGACCGTCACCACAAAGCCATTAGCACCGATATGGCTTTAACCCACATGCTTTTATGACTAGTATGCATTTACCACTCATGATAAAGGCATAAGCATGGTAATGGCTTTGTGGTGACGGTCATGCGTTGTAATGGTTGTGGCTTACGTGCTTCAAATTAGTTTTTAGGTATTCGTGTAACCAAGTCTGATAAGATCAGAGGCCAAGGACAAACACCATGGGGTCTGTGGTAGGAAATCTGATGGCTCACAGAGAAGGTATGGGGGAAGTAAAATAAAAATGAAAGTGACAGGTATAATAAAAATAACGGAGGAAAACTACTAAAATGGCGGAGGACGGAGTATGTAATCAAAGTTTGGCGCTCTAGGCAATAAGTTTCAAATAAATATAGATAGAATATGATTACTAATATATTAGAAAAGTGTAGCAGCGGATGAGGCACATGGCCCGGGAGAAGAAAGCGGCAATGTAATACCTGAAATGAGGAGAGGTTTGCTTGGCGAACTTGAAGAAAAAGAAAGAAGCATGGTCTTGGAAACGAGGCTGCGCATGCGTACAGACTACAACTGGTGCAGAAAAAAACTGAAAGTTTTACATACTATCATTGAAATATAGCTCTTTTTGTGACCAGTAAAGTTAGTTCTGAAAAGAACAGTTTTTTTGGTATTTTTTTTAACATAAAAAAAATCATTTGGAAACAAAACAGTGTCCAACAGGAACAAACAAACAAAACAAAAAAATTAGCGTTGTGAGCAACGGTGCTCCTGTTTGCGCCGTTTAATTAAATTAACTGACTGCTCCCCGTAACAAAGGATCTCATTGCAAAATTTGCAATGGATGATTAAGTTAGCAAAATTCGGTTCGATATTTGGATGCGGAGTCCATGGCTGTGTGGTTGGTACGCTTGAAGTGCTGGGAACAGCAGGTGATGGATTGTCCCATCAGAGCAAGCTCTTGCATAATTGTGAGGGTGGTAGTTTGTCACATGGAGAACCATACTTTCTGTCCCAAATGAGTACTTCTTGCTCGGATCTCCTCTTGACAGTGTGGTGTCACAGATTTTGCAGGTGACCTTTGCAGCATTTACCTTTTTCTGTCCTTCTGGAAAGGTGAACAATGTCCAGATTACTGCCTCTTTTCTTTTTCCCTGTGACTCCTCAACTATAAATTCCTCTTCTGAAGAATGTTCTGAAGTGGATTCCAGAAATGCAGCCATATTAAAATTGTTTTGTCAAATGACAGGAGCTCCCGACAAGAGATGGTTCTTCTGAGAAAGTCAAAGAAGAATGATTAAAATGGGAGGGGTCTTTCAACAGTCGGAATTGGAAGTGTTATGACCCAATCAAATCTCTTATTTTAAAGTTACATGGCGTACGCGTAGGGTGCGCTTATGATGCGTGAATGGACGACGTACGCCGCCATTTGCGTAATTGCTTTTGAAGGTAACATACGCTTACTAAAAGTTAATAAATATTATTTTAATAATTATCGTAGATGATGTCTTCCCTTAATATTTACATTAAATACATAGATATATCTTTTAAACATTAGGAAACTTTCGCGGTATTCGTACAGTGCGCCGTACAAACGTACATGACGTCACACGGAAGCTTCAATGCGACGCGGAACGTGAAATCGTATTCGTAATGTATGCACGGTTGAGCGTACAGTACGATTACCCATTCAAAGGATGGTGTGATCACCGTATGTGTAGCGTTCGATTACTGAAAAAAATACAAAAAGAAAATATATAGAATTTAATTTTAATATATTCGAGAAAAAAAAAATTAAATATCTGAATTTTGTTTTGTATTATTTTATATTAAAAATGGGTAATGTAACTTAAAAAATGCATTAAATTGAATAATTATTATTAAAAGGTTGGAAATTACTATAAAAAGAAATAAATATATTAATTAATACATTTAAAAATTATCATTTACAAAAGCTTTGAAATTCACTGAAAAAACCATAGGTTTCAGCCATGTTACAGTCAAGAATTAGCATTTAAAAAACCTTGCAAATTCAAAGAAAAAACCATAGGTTTCAACCATGTTATAGTTAGGAATTAGCAGTCAAAAAAACCTTAGAAATTCACTGAAAAAACCATTGGTTTCACACATGTTATAGTTAGGTGGACATTTCACTCATAGAAAACCATTGAAATTCCCCCGTTATAGTTAGGTCAGCTAACTATAACTCGCGCACCCGCAATCCACTGCTGATGACGTCACATATTACATCACTCATGACCTGGTCAGTGACATCACTCATGACATCACTGAGGACATCTCAAATGACATCACTGAGGACATCTCAAATGACATCACTGATGACATCATACTTGTGAAAGAGTGGCAGACCTCCTCTCAGCATAATATAACCTTTGATACACACCTTCAAAAATAGAAACTAAAATTTTCAAAAAAATGGAGATACCAATACCAGTTAGAAGAACCTATTCAGTAATTCCAACATCTACATACAAATCCACTCATTCACCAACAGTTCTATATAGTCACTCATACATGTACTCACTCATCATATGTACTCATACACCTATACATCTGATACTCATCCATAGAGTTACTCACACACATGCAAATAAACTTCCATTTACTTGCATATACAGATATACACAGACCACTACACTTACTTCTACAGAAACGTACACATACTTACTTTCTTAAACAATCACTTATAGAAACACAAACTTATTTATACAGGAACTCTTCCAATCGCTCACTCTCACATACACTCACTTATATATATCAATACTGACATATACTAGTTTAAAATATATGTAGTTACTCATAAAATACTATTGAGACAGTCATTCACTCACTAACACAGCCATACACACACTCATCCACCCATACAGTCCTGCACACATTCTGTCTTTAAAAAACACACAGTAAGTCACTCATTCATGCATCTATGCACTAAGTAACACCCGCAGCACACCATACAGACACTCATAATAATACTCAAAAAAACAACTTATAACCCATATACACACTCATGTAGCTACTCACCAACCCATGCAGTCACCTATACACAAAGTGAGACACTGATACAGATATTTAAATATTTAAAAATTATTCACTAATACATGTATTCACTAAGATACACTTAATAAGTCAGTTATACAATCAATTTTACACAAAAAAAATAATTTAGACACTTATTTACCCATTTATTCTTCCATTGACCTTTAGATATACATATATAAAAAATATTTATTTTTCAGAAAAACACACATTCAATGGATGATGTCATCAGTGATGTCATTTGAGATGTCATCAGTGATGTCATGAGTGATATCACTGACCATGTCATGAGTGATGTAATATGTGACTTCATCAGCAGTGGATTGCGGGCGCGCGTTTTATAGTTAGCTGAACTAACTATAACGGGGGATTTTCAATGGTTTTGTATGAGTGAAATGTCCAGCTAACTATTACATGTGTGAAACCTATGGTTTTTTCAGTGAATTGCTAAGGTTTTTTATATGCTAATTCCTAACTATAACGTGGCCGAATGCTGGCACAGGCGTATTTGAATGCCAAAGAGAGCACAGTCCACAAATGCTGATTAACGCTGTTTATTATAGTTGCGAAGTCGGTGACTTAGCAACTAAAAGAAACAGTGTTAAACAGTATTTCTGGACTGTGCTGTGCTCTATTAGGCGTTCAAATATGCCTATGCAAGAATTGTTTCATTGTTTGATATAATTTACGGAGTGGCTGGCTTTGTTTCACAGAGCCCCTCCAGGTGGGCCTGCGGCAATCAGCAAACAGGGGTACCGATTTTGACATTAGTCACACAGAATATATACACGAGTTGAGACTACATTTGGCCATAATGCACTCCTAACACGTCTTTCAGGATGAAGCCAATTTCACACTCCTCCAAGTCCACCCAATTCTTAACATTTATTGGCTTCAATGTCACTGTTATTCACTACCTTCTAGTTGTCCATTGCATGCTGTCTTGACTTACTCCACTTTTGGCTGGAGCATGGTCGAAGTATTGCTGTTCTTTAGCTGAATGCACTGTGGTTGAGGCACTATTTTTATTTGTACTTCTTCCCTGTCGCCCTTGTTGAACATTTTTCCATTTGTAGCTATATTTTACTATGCCACACACACTTCAAAGAAACCCTTTTTTCTTCCGAATTGGCTGTTTATTGTGATAACAGATGTTATCTGCTTTTAATGTGACATAAGGTGTTATCTGCTTCCAAATGCATTTACATTAAGATATAGACATGGGTGCTATTACTTTCCTTCTGTGATTGGATTTTTTCAATATGTCATATTTTTTTGTTTTTCACACACGGGGAGATTAATTGATTTGCTCAGAATCACAAGAGTGTTGTGCCAAAATCTAACAAGCACTAGCAAAGCCAATTTTTCTCATCTTTGAGGCTATTGACTCTGCCATTGTCTCTTGTTTATGCTATACAGCAGGGGCATTGCTGACTTTGGCAATGATGTGTATCCATGCTGGGGCTGCTGTACAGCATTACCTAAAGTAATAATAAAAAAAGGCTGTGATGCATCTAACGCTAAAGGACTTAAAAAACAAAGTGCATTAGCCCTGACTGCATCATAGCGCTTTCTTAAATTAGCAAAGCATCTGCACTGCTGTACAGCATGGCCACAAAACATTGCCAAAGTCAATAGGTCTCATAGGGGAGACCTATTATCTTTGCCAATGCTCGTTTTGTTTATGGGCAACAGCGTATGTGTTGAGCAAAGATGTGGTTTAGTACATTGTCAAATTTGACTAGCCGTGCTTCTGCCTCTTTAACTTGTTTACCACTTTCTCTCTGACATGGTCTTTCCGAAAAATGAGCGAGAAGGGACGATTAATAGTTACGTTTTCTGCTGACCTATGCTAAAATCATGGGGCATATTACCAAGGGCATTATCGCCGCATTAGCGGGACTTTTTCCCACTAATGCGGCGATAATTTTATCGCCCTATTACCAAGCTGTCGCTAACACCAGATAGCGACAGCTGGTAGGCGATAGCGGGCATTTAGGGGCCCACTTTGCATGTCAGCGATAATTATCGCTAATGACATGCAAAGTGGGCGTGCCAAGATGTTGGCGACTGAAAACAGTCGCTAATATCTCTAACGCCTATTAACAACTTTTGGAAATATTCGCGCTAAGCGCGAATATCTCCAAAAGCTAACGCCTGCTAAAAGCAGTTCTTAGCCATGTTATCCAATGGTAGGAGGATAACATGGCTAAGAGCATTGTCACGATAATGCATGAATATCGCTGATTTTTCAGCGATATTCATGCATTTCGCAGGATTTTTAACGCTTTTGAGATAAACCTTGATAATATCAAGGTATCTCAGCGGTAAAAATCCTCGGTGCTTGGCGATATTTTTCCCGCTAACCAAGCAATAGCGATAATTATCGCTATTGCTTGGTAATATGCCCCCATGTTATCTATCTGGTGCATAAATAATTCTTAGGGGTGTTGGAAATTCGTGTAATTTGCTTTTGTGTAATTATGTGCAATTTCAGAAAAATGACATAAACCTATGCATAATTATGTGAAATGCAAAATCGACTTTTGCCAATATGTTTCAGTGCAAAATGCGTCCTGACATCAACGTTGGAAGCTAGGAAAGATATGGTGCTACAACATGTGCTGTAAATAGCACCTGCTTGCATTATGGTTGTTTCCTTCGTTCCTCTGTGCTTGCACTGAATTTTTGCTGCACAGCACATAATTACTAGACATGCCTCAACAGTTACATTTCAAGGCCCTATTTCACAAAGGGCCTCCGCACCCGTAGCAGAGGCCCCGCAGTTGTGGCGAGGGGCCTGCGCTCACGGGGGTCCCCACACTCATGACAGGACCTCTGCAATGAGAATCTGCAGTGGCGGAGGACCCACCACGAGTGCGGGCCCCCAAAACGAGTGCAGGGCCCCTGACACGATTAGTGGGCCTCCACCAAGAGTGCGGAGGCTCTTTGAGAATCTGGCCCCAGGAATTTTGCATAACAAACATAAATTAAATTACTGAAAATATGTCAGAATACATAATCCTAACATCATTTTCACCCTGGCCTACACATTGTAACAATCATTAACAAAACTGACAGATCTGACTTTTCACGTCAAGGTCTCCATGAGTTTCTGGGTGAGATCCTGTGTATGTGTGGAGGTGGATAGCAGTGGACCAATTAATGCAGTTGTTAGTATGAAGGGATAAATGAATGAGAGTGTGAATATTAGTATGTTGATGAATAAATGAAAGATGATGGAAGGCGGAAAGAATGTGTTGAAGAAAACACGAAGATAGATGAATGGATGGCTGAAATACTGTGTGATTGGAGGGTGAATATATCAATTAATTAAATTAAATGATCCTGTGAATGGATACGTGAATGGATTAATGAATGATAGTGAGAGAATTCATGGAGGGGTGCTTAAAAGCAAAACGGTGGATGATTAAATAATCAGTAAAGGTTTTCGAACAAGAGATTGAGTTGATGTTTTTTACGACCAATTACCACACACTGCCCACATCTGTGTTCCAGTGAAGAGTGATGGAAAAGAAACAGTGGGAAGAAATAATGATCTGATTCATCTTGGTGTAGCCACTGAATGATGCATTATAAAAGAGATTGTCAGCAAATACATTTTGCAGGGTACATGAAGGACAACTGAGTGCTAAGGATGGGTCTTTTGTATTTTCTCTTAGCTCTGCAAATTACCTTAAATTGACAAGACACTAACCTTCAACTACCCAAAGTAAATCTCAGGCAGTCTACTTCAGGCAGTGTTGTGTGTACTTATAAAGTAGTGGGCCTCACCTACGGATTTGCTGCCTAGATTGCTGCCCCATTCCCTCATTCCCGTCCCGCAGGCAGCAGCTAAGTTCGGGCTCGAGAGATGACCCGAGCCCGAACTTAGCTGCTGCCTGCACTGTCTCACCCGGTCTCCCCCCGCCGCCGCAGCATTCTCCAACACAGCGCGGCCGCAGTGGGGGGGGACCGTGGGCTTAAGGACTACAACTACCAGGGTGTCATAGCGGCCGGAAGCCGCCAACGGTGTTTTCGCGCCAGGAGGCGCTTTAATTGGAGACACACCCTTGGTAGAGCGGGGGCCTCACCTGCGGATTTGCTGCCTGAATTGCTGCCTCATTCCCGTCCCTACTCGGGTCATCTCTTGAGCCCGAACTTAGCTACTGCCTGCACTGTCTCACCCGGTCTCCCCCCGCCGCCACAGCATTCTCCAACACAGCGCGGCCGCAGTGGGGGGGGGGGGGGCGTGGGCTTAAGGACTAAAACTACCAGGGTGTTATAGCGGCCGGAAGCCGCTTACGGTGTTTTCGTGCCAGGAGGCGCTTTAATTGGAGACGCACCCCCCGCATCACGGGAGCGCGCGGAAGCATCACGGGAGAAGCCTGGGACAAGGGCGGGCCGTCCGCGGCCGTCAGAGGCCAGAGGATGCCGAGCTGGGCCACCCCCCTAAGGTCTCAAACATGGGTGTGACTGTAAATTCAGGTGATTAAGACGATTGTGTATAAGAGAGGACTGAGCCAACATCTGTTTAAAATATTTGCTATCTGTTTATATTATAAGCACGTGTTGTATTACTAATCATGCCCACACAATCAGATAAAGGGGGAAAGTTAACATCAAAACCCACTGGTGGAAGTATCATCGAAACTCTAGATAATTATATCACCCGGGCAGCAGCTGCCCTTGATCGGGAGATAGCAGACACCAAAAATCGGCTCTCATTAGAACTTTTTTCCAAACGATCCTCACTGGGAAGTATCAAGAGCTGCATAACTCCTGAAAATCGAATAAGTCAATGTCTTGTTGATCTAGGATTGACAGAGATTAGCATAGGGTCGGATACACAAAGTATCATCACCCTGGGGAATAGTACACAGAATAGTAATACCACTCACGAGGAAAGTGGGCTTTGTAAGACACCCCCCACGAAGATACATGTATGTAACGATAACCACAAGCACCAAACTAATAAGGAAAAGAAAGCGTGGTGGGGGTGGACAGAAAGGCAAACGGGCAAAGATCCCCAAACTAGTGAACAAAATGGCTAACCCATCGGTCACACATAACTACACACAGGCCACCGCTTCTACCCAGATTAAGAGTGTTCCCCTCCCATCTAATAATGGCATTCATCAGCCGCTGAAAAGATTGCCAATGACCGTACAGGGAGATGGGGGGTTGATAGGGCATGTGGAACAGATTGTAAAGTCCCTAATGCTCCCCCTCATCGAGACTGAAAATAATTAATGAAAACCTAGTCAAGTTACAACAGGCCACATTAGATAACACCCAACTGCTACACTCCCTAACAGATAGCAAGAGGTCGGGGGTACAAGCTATACACCCAAGCAAACGGATCGATACTAACCAATCCCCTGCATTCATTCCCAGTCAACCTGTAATGTCAATAGAAAGAGGGACTCTGACTAACGGGGAAATTAGATCAGTGGACATAATGGACAGACCTCAGGGCACGGAGGGAAGTCGCAGTCTGGTGGGGGCACCTGAGATACATCAGGAAGAGGGCACACAGCCAGCCTCACTGACTAAGGGATCTGTTCAGACTAATAAGTTGGCCCAGGGTGTGGGTAACCAAACTATCCTAGACTTACCCTCACAAAGCACCCCTTTAGTAATGGTCCTGGGAAACGTCCCCCCCTTCGTCAAGGAGAAAGAGAGGACTTTTCCCAGATCAAAAACAAGGTTACATACTGGCTATCCCAAAATACTGTAGGAGGCCAAATGGTAGGGCATAGCATTATTATGGCCCGAGGAGTGGCCTGGCTGGGATACTCTACGAAAACCAGAGATGGAGACTGTATAGTAATAAACTTTAACAGTCCGGTACCAGAGGAAAGGATACTTAGGGAACTAGAGGGAGGTACCTCACAGGGGGGACAGGCTATAGAAATATTGCCCCTCGTGTTTTTCTATAGGCCAGGGCAGCAGGGTGCTTTCAACAATAGGAACAGGATGTTCGCTAACAAGTTATCTTACCCTAGAAGACCAGATGGGTGGGACAGACTACCTCTGAGGCCCAACGGAGTCCAGATGAGGGGTGGACCAGGACATCTCCCTCATATGGAGGTCACAAACAGATTTAATGCCCTCTCGGGCTTTAATGATTGCGATTGACTGTGTGGTAATCCAACTAGCTACCCCCCTCCTATGGACCTAACACTTTGCCTGTACATCCCCTACCCCTGGTTAGTACGGTGAGAGGTTCTAATAATCCAGTTGATGTTATCTCCGACAAAACGGCACCATCAGCAGAAGAAGGTTCTGGTGAGGTTAACCACTTTGGAACAACTCAACTTGATTTACCTAGAAAGCCTGTTCCTGTGACCATAGAGGTTAACTCAGAATTTAATGTTCTCTCATGGAATGTTGCGGAGCTGTCAGGAAAGGTTTTAGACTCCTTATAGGTGCAGTTTGTAAGCCAACACTCTATTATTTGTCTCCAGAAGACATGGGCTACAAACTGCAATACTCCATTGGAGGGTTATAAATCATTCTGTGTTCCAGCAATAAGCTCAAATAGCGGCCGCGCATCGGGAGGATTGGTCATCTTTACCTCCCTGGCATTAAGATGCAGCATAATGGCCTTTTCCTCAGGTAACAGAAACATCCAGGCCATTATTTTGGGGAAAGGAGATAGCAGCCTGTGTGTGATAAACTTTTATAACGCAAGTAACCAGGCGAGGGATGTAGGATTACTGAACTGCATAATTTTATTACCCAGTGTCGTGGACCAACAAGAAGGAACCTGCTACTTGCACGCGACTTTAACGTACACCTTCGCAGCGACCCTATGTTAAATATTTTAGCGACCAAGGGTTGCCGCATGATAACGGGGTTACATTTTGAACACACAAAACAGGGAAATGCGCTGAACCTCATGCTAGATGAACATGACCTTATGTTTACCATGAGTATTGCACCACCGTTATCCACACAAAAGGAACCCACTTTTAAAGGTGGAAATCATTAGACCTTTATAGTCTTTATCCTAGTCTCTAGAACTATTATGAGCCTCCTCTTGGCCTTTTGTATAATACCGAGTGCACACAGTGATCACAATCCAGTCTGTATGTTGTTAGGAGGGAATCTTATGAAAAAAAGGATAAAGTCATAGGAGGAAATATGCTGCAACCTATGAATGGAGGGCGGCGTATTAAATGGAATCAGGTCATACCGCCCGTCTTCCTTGACAGACTTAAGAAAGATTGCGCTGCTGAACTTTCAACCTGTCTTAGCACTGAATCCTTGGGAGAAGGAGTTCTTAAAGCCTTCGAAAGTATTGCCCTTCACGTAGGAAAGATGTTACATACCCCGGGGGGAAAAACTCAATCTGGAGAACCTAAATGGTTCTGTCACAATTGCTCTAAAGCAGCCAGAGACTTAAAGATGGCCCTTAAAACAATTCCCTGGGATAGATTCCTGATCCGCATACTCCGATCAACTTATAAAAATGTGCTGGCTAATAGGAAAATGGAGTTGAAAAATGCGCCTTGGAAGGAGCTTTTAGATTCCTTGACACTGGCAAGCAGTTCAAGATTCTGCTCCACAATTAACCGCTCACCTTTAATAACGTCAGGGGTTAAAGAAGAAGGGTCAAATATCACGGAGGATGAATGGGTGTCCCACTTTACCAGAATTTTTAAGGATACCATTATATGTCCAGCCCAACCAAAAGAGATGCTGGATTTGGACTCTATGGTGTTTTCAGTAATGGAAATGACGGATGGAATTAACAACCTCTCAAACAAGAAGGCCCCAGGTCCAGACAGCATCCCCTCCGATCTATTTAAATCTAGCCCTCTATTTTGGGCCCCAATTCTGACAGCAGTGGGTAATGCCGCAGCGGAAAAGGGCTGTCCTACCTCCTGGGGATTATCAACAATTGTACCCGTATTCAAGAAGGGAGATCGAAACTGTACTTTAAACTATAGGCCTATCTCCCTAATTGATTCTATTGTAAAAGTTCTAGGGGGCGTTATATTAAAGAAGCTGACTACCTGGGCGGAGGAGAAAGAGATTATTTCCGACATCCAGTATGGGTTCCGCACAGGGCAATCAACCTTGGCCCAATGCCTAAACCTCTATTTGATCTTGGGTAAGTACACCCTTTCACGTCCTGGGACTATCTACATGGCCTTCATGGACCTTTCCTCGGCTTTCAACTGTGTCAACCGGGGAAAGCTGTGGCAGTCCATGGAGGCCATGGGGGTAGAGAAACACCTGGTGAACTTCCTAAAAGATCTACACAGAGACACAAAGGCAAATGTTAGATACACCATGGATCTCAAGGTAACAAGAAATGTTAGTACTAGCCGGGGGGTCAGGCAAGGGTGCATCCTGGCCCCCTTTCTTTTTAACCTTTATATAAATGACCTTGAAGAAACACTGGTTGACACAGGGGCGGACTACCCCTATGTGGGACGTCGGGATTGCCCGTTCTGTTGTATGCTGACAATGCCGTCCTTCTAGCCCGCACTCCGAAAGGGCTACAAACTATACTTGAAGCCTTTCACAGGTTCATGGCTAGCCGCGACCTATCCATAATCAATATGAAATCCTACATGATGCAGGTGGGAAAAGGAGCAAAAAACAGTACCCATTTATTTCGCGTAAATGGCACCAGGGTGCCTACATGTACCTCTTTTTCCTACCTGGGCGTTTTTCTGGATCATCAGCTGAAATGGGCCTCATTTTTGAATAAGAAAAGAGGAGAAGTTATTAGGGCTAACGCAGCGCTCTTTGATTTTGCTGCGATAATGGGCAATAGACCAGTAGTGGCCATGTTGAAGGTTTATCGTGCAAAGAGCATCTCGATAGCTAGCTAGGGAAGTGAACTATGGGGATACTGCAACCTAGAGGGTCTCCAGGTGGTCGAAAACAAATTCCTAAAACAGCTCTTGTGTGTCCCACAGGGAACATCGATTATGTCTGTGCATGAAGAGACTGGCATGCCTTTTATCAGTGACACCCTGTCCTTGCGACCCCTTACCTTTTGGCTACAATGCTGGCTCAATAAACTGCTTCGTCTAACTCATAGCCTCTTAAGAGAGATATTGAGCCTAGATTGTATGACCAAAATTCCTTGGATAAAATACCTTAAAACTAGTTTTGGTAAGGAAGGACGCTTATATTTGTTTTTAAAATCGGAAGGAATCACTAGAAAAGACGTAGCATATATTAAACAGTCCTTCATTGCACGCAAAATAATGGAAAGGCAGGAAAAGGACCTGTTAAGACCAATGTGCGTCTCAATATGATGCTCAAAACCTCGCCTGGTGTGAAACCATATCTACTTTGGACACTACCAGCCTATGAGCGTTTTTTATTAATTAGGTTTAGGTTTAGTTTGTTTCACCTTTTAATAGCAGTCCCAAGGGGGTGTCATAGAGGGACAGTGTTAGCACCCTGTGGCTGCGACAATCTGTCTCCACAGGATCTGCTGCACTTTATGTTTCTTTGTAAATATTATGAATTCCCCAGTGCTTTTTATCTTAAACCTATTTTACAAAGATTGAAATTCGTACAAGCTCGCCCTGCACTACTTTATTTACAACTGTTAAAACCTGATTGCATACACTATGTGGCAGGCTTTTTAAAAAGCTCAATGAAGTATAGAAAATGTCTGGACACCTAGAACTCTATAAGTAATCCCCCGAATGATGCTCTCCTTAACGTGCAATATCTGGATTTTAACGTTATGAAACAATTTTTTTAACTGGTGTATATTGTATCATATATTTTAACTGAAAGCTTGAAATATATTTTGTTCTATGAACTTTTATGGTTTTGTACAAAAAAAAAACTAAGTACTTTGAAATTGAAATTGAATTTCAGGCATATGCTGCAGTGGCTCAGCCGTGGGTATTACATTACTGAACTCAGCAACACAGCAAGGATTCCATGAGCCCCATGTGCAAGCCAGAAAATGTGTTCCTTTTACTGCTGCTAAGGTAGTAAAAATAGAGCAGTTATCAGGGCCCCTCAAGGCTCTGGGCCCTGTTTCCACTGCACCTACTGCACCAATGGTTGCTATGCTCATGACTGCTTTTGGGTTGCTTAAGATTTGACGACCACATCTGGATTAAGTGCTGACCTCCAGATCTCTCGTATGTGGCTGAACACAGAAATATGGTGGGAACAGCATATCAATCAATCAATCAATCACAAAAATGTATAATGCGCACAGCTACTCAATGAGTGTCCTGGCACTAATAGATTTGCTGACTATGCTGCTGACCCCTTTATTGATAATCCAAATTAAAAAGCCAAGTTTTAAGATTACCTTTAAAAGCAAACATATCGTTCGTAGCATGAAAATGAAAAGGAATAGCATGCCAGTCCCTGGCGACAAGAAAGGAGGAGATGCCAACCCCTCTATTCCTTTTTATTCATGAGACCACCTTCCTCAGAGTATTGGATGAATGAAAAGTTCTTGGCAACTGATAAGGGATAATCGGTTGGATAACGACCCAGGGCCAGTTTGATAGAAAGCTCTATGCGCCAGCAGAAGCCCCTTGAACTGTACACATTGCTTGATAGGTAACCAGCGTAACTCCTTCAAATGGGGACAATTATGATCCCCTCCCATGAGTTTCAACAGAAGCCGTGCCAAGGCATTCTGTACAAGCTGGAGTCTCCTAAATTGATAAGCTGGAAGACCCCAATACAGAGAGTTGATCTAAGTCCAGCCAAAAGAGGATAAGGGCCTGTTGCACCATTTTTTTATGCTGCAGTGGAACCACATAAAGACACTTCTTTAAAGATTTCAGAAGTCCAAAACAGGAATCCCACAACTCCAGTAACCTGTGGACCAAAAGAGGTAAAACTGTCAATCTTCACCCCCAATTTATGTGTGATAGTAGCTGGGGCACACAGTGGCGGAACACAACTAGACCAGCATTTGTTAAGTAAGCTAGGTGGGGGTAGGCCGACTAGCAGAATTTATTTTTATTTGCATTGCATTGTAAGTTGCTGGAGTGCTTCCACTGAAATACAGCTGTTAGGCAGACCTTGCATCCTCTAAATGCACTAGGTACATTTCTATCTAAAGTAAGGAGAATCTGAGTGTCATCGGCATATTTATTGATTTATTAGAAAGTTTTATATAGCGCGAACGTGACCCTTGGGTATCAGAGCGCTTCACAGAACACGTATACATGAGGTAGATTAGAGATACAGCCTACATATACATGAGGTAGATTAGCAATATAATTCACATAACTTTACCATGAAGGGAATGAGATAGGTGGTTATAGTTCCATATATTAGATGTAACCTACTGCTACAAATCACATACCATTGCCCTAACGGACTGAGGTAGGTAAGTTATAACTCTAAGTAGGAAGTGTAACACACTGATAAGAGGTAGATTCGGCATATGTCCATCACGAGCTATATATTGAACTATGTATACTGGTTTGCTAAAGATTCGGTTAATACTACCACCGGGATTACATAATGCTATAATTTCAACCTGCGTCTTTCCCCAAGTTGACATAAATGCTATAACTGTTTTTCGGTATCCTACTACATTGCGTGCTAAATTCCTGTATAGATCATATTGATTTGGCTTTGATTGTGCAGTCTTCTTCTAGTTCTAATCGAGTGTAGCGCCTCTAGGTTGAATACCGCTTACTGGACGTTGTTTCTATTTTCCATCCGCCGCTCCGTGTAGGCACCTTCCAGATGCGGTGGCGTTGAAGTCCGTATTTGACTATGTAAGGAACTTACTCATTAGGAAGATCTTAGCTTCCTTTTTGAATGCAGAAATGTTAGTAATTTTCCTGATATTCGGAGGGAGTGAGTTCCAAACTCTGGGGGCTGCCCCAGAGAACGCTCTGTCATAGGTTTTCTTCTTCTGAATTTGGGTGGCCTCAGCAGCAGTTCCTTGGCACTTCTGGCCGGTCTGCAACCTCCCGGTATCTCGATCTTCTGGGCCAGGTAACTCAGTGTTTTGTAATGGAGTGCTTTGTGGGTAATACATGCCAATTTATATTGGATTCTGGATTCATATGGAAGCCAGTTTAACGCTTTTAGGTGGGGAGAAATATGGTCGAATTTCTTCGAACCGGTGATGAGTCTTGCAGCTACATTGAGGCATGCTTTTAGTGGTGCCGTGGACATTTTTGGCAGGCCTGCTAAGGTTGTACATCCATATTCAATCCTTGAGATAACTAAAGATTGAATTGCTAGTTTGAGATCTGCCGACGAAATGAACGGTTTCAGTTTCCTTAGGTAGTTCAGATGAAAGTGTGCGCTTTTTGCCATTAGTTTGATGTGTGTTTTCTTGTCTAGGTTCTTATCCAAGGTGACTCCTAATGATTTGGCTGAGTCCACCAGCGTAGGGGTGCAGTTTAGTGCTGTGATCATTTTGGTCCATTCTATCGTCTCTGTATTGTTCTTTGGCGGTGAAATTAATAGGAATTCCGTTTTTTGTGCATTCAACTTCAGGTGATTACTGGTTAACCAATAAATTGTCTTTTTTAAGGCCTCATTGATTAACTTGATATCCTCTAGAGATGCTACTTTGATGTAAATCTGTGTGTCGCCCGCGTACATGTGATAGGATATGTTTGCGTCTTGGAGGATTTCTGTCAGAGGTTCAACGTATAGGTTAAAGAGTGAAGGAGATAAGGTAGATCCTTGGGGGACCCCTATCGAGTTTGGACAGGAGGGGGATAAAGACTGGTTGACCAAGAATCTTTGCGATCTGTTCTGAAGGAAGGATTCAAACCATTTCAGTACAAGTCCTGACATTTCCATCCTCTTGTGTAGTCTGTCCAGTAGTTTTTCATGGTTTACCGTGTCGAAAGCTGACGATAGATCTAGAAGGACTAGTAGGCATGTTCTATTAAGATCTAGGGCCTGTAAAGCGTCATCCGCGATATGTAGAATCGCTGTTTCCGTACTGTGTCCTGTTCTGAATCCTGATTGGCAGTTGTCCAATAGTCTGAAGTTTGTGATGTGTTGGCTTCGTTGATTTTGTACGCATTTCTCGATTAGTTTGGCCAGTAATGGAATATTGGTAACTGGGCGAAAGTTATTAGGATCTGCTGGGTCTGCTGTTGGTTTCTTGATGATCGGTGTAACTTGGCCTGCTTTTAGGCATTCTGGAAGGACCCCTTGCGATAGCGACGCATTTATTATTTTTGTCCATATTGGGATGATGATGTGGTTGATGCTTTGTAGACATTTGCAGGGGAGTGGATCATTGAAGTGGTTATTTGGTTTGATGTCCGCTAGTGTTTTGGCTATGGTGTTCTGATCATATATCTTGAATGTGTCCCATTGCGCTTTGTTTTTAGTTTCCTCTAGGTCGTTTGTCTGATTGTTTTTGTACAGACTGTGATGTTGGATGGGTAGGTTGTCCGCTTCGGATTTGAGTTCTGTATCCAAAGTGCTTGCCTTGTCGGTGAAAAAATTAGCGAATACTTCACAGCTCAGAAGTGTTTTAGTAGTTTCTTGGGCCGATTTTGCCGATTTGTTTGATTGTTGCTTTAGGACCTCAAATAGTTTCCTTGGTCTGTTTTTGGTGTTATCCAATTCTGATCTAATATATTCCTTTTTTGACTTTAGGATCTTTTTGTTGTACTCATTTCTTATTTTTCTTAATGATTTCAGCTCTGGTGTTGCCGGATGTTGTCTCCATTTCCTTTCGGCCATTCTTAGTTTCCGTCTATCCTCGTTTAGTGAATCATTAAACTTTAGTGGCATGGAGGTGTTAACTATATTTGTGACTGTTGTGTTGAAGTGGTCTATTAGGACACAATTTGTATGCTGAAGGATTCAGCAAGTGCAGCCAAAGTTGCCATAAATATATTAAACAATGTTGGACTCAGTACAGAGCCCTGGGGGACACCAAAACCCAGTGGTTTAGAATACAAAGCATATGGAGCCATCACACCACTTGACTTCTTCCAGACAAATATGACCGAAACCAAACTAACGTGGTTACACACATCCCAATACTTCCTAGTTGCTGCAGAAAATGGAGTGGGAAACATTGAGCAGCCAATAGTTTTAGGAGTAGCAGCAACACCTGGTTCTCCTGATCTACCACCAACTTAACGATATCCGTGACCTCCAACGAGGTGTATTCAGTGGTAAAGCCAGGGTAGAAGCCTGATGAGAAGGATGCAGTAACTGGAATTGTTCTAAATAGCCCAATAGTTGGAAATTGTTCTACTTCTCTAGTAGCAAGAAGTCTTTCTGAAATTTGCCAAAGTAGATTTGTCAGCCAATGGCTTCTTCACTAAGGGGATCAAATTGGCCTGTTTCCAGATGCTAGGCACCGTCGCAGTCTAGATAGGACTGTTTAGAAGAAAATATGGTATTGGGATATATTGCTGCGGAATTACAAACAATAATATGCGGTGGACAAGGATCCTCCGGAGAGCCTGATTTACAAGCTCCTAAAGCTTGTGCAGATTCCTCAGATGAGATGGGCACAAACTCCTGCAAGGGGTAGGGCAAGGTCTTTAAAGTGATCCCCTGCAAGTCCACCGCACCTCTAGCTTCAAGGTGGTTCAGTGTTGCAAGAGCTGAATGAGTCCACAAAGCATTTAATTTTGGAGTCAAAGAAGTCTGATAGTCTGAATCTGTGAGCAGAATGTAGGAGATGCATTCAACAGCTGACGCAGAGCATCAGGGTGGTGACTTTCTGAACAATCTTCAAAATGACACTCGGTTTATTGTGGAAATCAGCAATTTGGATTGCAAAAACGTCTGTTCGGGCTCTCTTAATTACATAATGATAACTATTTAGTGCTCTTTTTTATATAATTTCTTGGGGCAGCAAATTTTTTCTCCAGCCTCTTTCCAAATTTTTATATTGCCTACATAGCTCCTTAAGCTCATTGTTAAACCAAGGAGGAGAGTATATCTTGCCCTTGAAAGAGACTGATTTCACCTAAATGATGGGCAACAGTATTAGCTGTTTGTAAAAGCCAAACATCGACCGCCAGGGAATCTGATTAGATGTCTCAGTTCAAGTGCGGATCACACGAAAGAGAATTGAAAGATTGTTTATAAACAATTGCTACACTGCTGCCTCTTTTTACTATTCTATCAGAATGCACCATGGGAAATCCACCCTGGATAGCTAATGCCACATCAAGTCCAAAACTGCCAGACATTGATGTTTCAGTGAGAAAAAGTATGTCAAGTTCATCATTATTAAGTATATCATAGATATGCAAGGCATTTTTATGAAGGGATTGTACGTTACAAAGCACTGCCTGAATCCCTAAGATATGTGCACATTTCTTGGTGAGGCTAGGAGGCAAGTAAGTTCATGCTTGCCGCCTATCCAGTCCGGGCAAAGTGCTAGAATGAAAACTAGAAGCAAGTAGTTGAACGATACCGGGAGTAACACACATACCTCATATGACATCCCAGGCCTTAAAGAGAGCAATTACAAAAATGAGTGTGGTGGCATTCTGCCTCTTCCATATTCCATGTTCTTACACCATGGTTCCTAGAAATTCCATTTAGCTGTTACCTTTCCTTGTTTAGAATGTAATGTTTTGAAAAATATAAACTGTGACTCCTAGTAGGATGAGCTCCTGGATGGGTTTCTTCTTGTCTTAATTTAAACCTAATATTTCTTTATCTTCAACACCTGCTTTGCGTAATCATTTGCTTACCTGAAAGGATTTTACACTGGCGAAGTCGGCAGCAGGCAGAGGAACCCAACAACTTTCTGAACAATCTTCAAAATGACACTCAGTTTATTGTGGAAATCAGCAATTTGGATGGCAAAAACGTCTGTTCGGGCTCTCTTAATTACATGGTGATAACTATTTAGTGCTCTTTTTTGAATAATTTCTTGGGGCAGCAAATTTTTTCTCGAGCCTCTTTCTAAATTTTTACATTGCCTACATAGCTCCTTAAGCTCATTGTTAAACCAAGGAGGAGAGTATATCTTGCCCTTGAAAGAGAATGATTTCACCAAAATGATGGGCAACAGTATTAGCTGTTCGTAAAAGCCAAACATTGACCGCCAGGGAATCTGGTTAGATGTCTCAGTTCAAGTGTGGATCACACGAAAGAGAATTGAAAGATTGTTTATAAACAATTGCTACACTGCTGCCTCTTTTTACTATTCTATCAGAATGCACCATGGGATATCCACCCTGGATAGCTAATGCCACATCAAGTCCAAATCTGTCAGACATTGACGTTTCAGTGAGAAAAAGTATGTCCAGTTCATCATTATTAAGTATATCATAGATATGCAAGGCATTTTTATGAAGGGATTGTACGTTACCAAGTACTACCTGAATCCCTAACATATGTGCAGATTTCCTGGTGAGGCTAGGAGGCAAGTAAGTTCATGCTTGCCGCCTATCCAGTCCTGGCAAAGCGCTAGAATGAAAACTACAAGCAAGTAGTTAAACGATACCGGGAGTAACACACATACCTCATATGACATCCCAGGCCTTAAAGAGAGCAATTACAAAAATGAGTAGGGTGGCATTCTGCCTCTTCCATATTCCGTGTTTTTACACCATGGTTCCTAGAAATTCCATTCAGCTGTTACCTTTCCTTGTTTAGAATGTAATATTTTGAAAAAGATAAACTGTGACTCCTTGTAGGATGAGCTCCTGGATGGGTTTCTTCTTGTCTTAGAATAAACCTAATATTTCTTCATCTTCAACACCTGCTTTGCCTAATCATTTGTTTACCTGAAAGGATTTTTACACTGGCGTAGTCGGCAGCAGGCAGAGGAACCCAACAAGACTCAACTTTTAGGGAAATCTCTTCCCTTCATTTTGATCACTCCAAGGTACAGATTTATTTATTATATTTGTCAAAGGATCGTTACGATTAATCAACTTTCTTTTGACCTGGAGCTATTGTCGTGTTGATTTGACTTTAAAGATCGACGTAGGCTTGTCCTAAAATATTGTCTGTGGGCTCATCATAAAAACATGGTTTTTCTTAACACATTTGCCCCAAGACAATTTTAAATTGTAGCACTTTTCACCCTGAACTCGGAGCTTTCGCCGCGTTTTACTGGTTAATTTGTTTTCGACGTGGGCTCTTCCTTATTGGTGGTGGAACAGTGTTGTTGAGCTTTCGTTGGGATTATTAGGAAGCCTCTGTGCTTTTGAAGTGACTGTGTTTCAGCGCAATAATTTTACAATTTTCGAATGCACCATTATTTGAAGAAGAACTACATTATTATTTTAAAACTCATCGCTTTCTTGTCCGCGAGCGGGGAGTTCTACTTCGGATTCAGAGCAGACTTCTATTTCTGAACATCTAGAGCGCTTCATTAGTGAATTTTGCTGCCTGGTTGAGATGCTCCTCACGTTGCTTGATGTCAACATAGGAGTCATCTAGAACACCTTACTGCTTCTTCCTGCAGCCTGGTTGACGCTCTGCTTACGCTGCTCGACGTCAATATAAAGCCATCTTGGAAGTATTTTTCGAGTGTTGATAGCGTTTTTAAGTGTACAACACAAAGATTTGGAGAAAAAATGTGGGTGTTAAATTTTCCTCTTGTTTATGCGTGTCACCTCAGTGACATGCACACTATTCCTTGTTTCTTCATGTTTGTGGCTGATAGAGCGCCATGTTGTTTGAAAAATTGTAGGGGTGCATCATAGTCGCCTGTAGTCAGCACCCACATATTTAGAGGGCATTACTAATGTTTAGTTTAGAAATAGAGGACTAATCGAGAGTGTTGCAACATATAGAATCATGCTCATATAATTTATTGATTAATGTAGTGCCTAATCAAGAGAATAATGCTTTAAGTAACTTAGAATGAATTGCTCTGTGTATGCAATGTGCATCAAGATTGAACGTGCCTTATTAAAGTTGCACGTGTAGGCTGTTTAATGAAAATGTAATGCATTAACATGAGAATAATGTTCGTTAACATAGAGTGTAATGTTAGGACTTATTAATTAAACCTTTATGTTGCTGTATTAGAAATGCATTTAAAAGAGTAAAGGCCTGAGAGAGGAAACGCTAGCAGAGGCCTAACTGTGGTTTTCTTAGCATAACTAGAGATGCTGGGTTGAGAAATGTGCTTTGGGAAAGAGGCTCGTATTGCAGTTGAATTTCGAATTGTAACTTGGGGCGTGCAGAGGGATCATTCTCATACATTTCTTTCGCAGGTGCAAGGCCGAGTTGCTTGTTAGGTAGAATAAGTCATTGTTTAGAAGTTAGATTAGTAGGAGTTTAGGCGAAAAGAATGTGCTGGCAGGTGTTTTTGCAACATTTGGCGGAGAAGGTGCCTGGGATCAAAGGAGAACAGCAACGTTTTCTGGAGGAAGAAGGTTCGACACTGGAGAAGTACGAGGGGCTGTACCTGCAGAAAGAGGAGTGTCATGAGCGTACTCATTGTTTTGGGGATTTCGTATTAGGGAAAGTGCCCCAAGGGTGGAGAGTCAGTTATTACTTAGTTCAGTCTTGGTGAAGCTAGGGTTAGGGTCAGTTGGGTTTAGACTGAGTCCTGTCTAAAGCAGTCTAATTGGATTGCATTTAGACATGGGTCTTAGTTTGGACTAGGCAGGAGAACTAAGGAGCATCTTAGAACGAGCGTAGTAGTTTAGGCTACTTATATGGGAAAAGTGAATGTGCTTCTTAGCGTGCCTTCACTGCTGACACCCTTTTCTCTTGCCTGGGAGGTATGTTAAGTAGGGATGTCACTTTAGAGTTAGTGTAGGGACAGACTAATCTTTTCTTTTTCATCGGAACCGCTGCAGTCCAGTTTTCCAGTAGGCACGGTGATTGCTTGTCTGATGCTTTTAGAACTAACTCTGCTCTTTATTTTGAGTCATCTGAGACTCCTGCATAGTATTATGTTTGTATAAGTGCTTGTTTATTTCTTAAACCTCTTGCTGAGGTGCTTGTATGTTCAATTATTTTTGGCTTTGTAATAAATTTAAACTTTCCTTTGGACTCAGTAGTTCTTTTGGAAACAGTCAAAATATATTGAATTTAAAGAACTTCCTTCACACTTTCATGCAGACTAAAGCGATCCGTCGACCTGGGGATTCCTCGGAGTTGTAAGATAAAATCTAGGTGGGAATCCCAGCGTCATCAGTTAGTAGACAGAGGAAGGTTAGTTTATGGAAGTAAGGGAGTTCTAGGTTAGGATAGGAGTTTCCCCAAGGCCCATAGAATTAGGTGATGACCGTTCAGTGGAGTACCGGTGGAAGACGACGTTTCATGGAAACTATCAGAGAGTGACGATACGTCTGAAAGCAGCAGTTCGTGGGAGAGTGAGTATGAATAGGGTTTCGTGTCGTTAGATTGCGGTTTATGTTGTGATGTTTGTGGTGTTTGTGTTGTGATGTCTTGCGGAGTAGGAATGCCTGTTGTGTGAAAGGAGATCAGGCTGTGAGCGCGCGCAGCCCGGGAAAAATCTTAGGCTCAAGGAGTAGTTTAAGTGGGTCGGGTGTCCCCCACACCTAAAAAGTAAATGTCGACCATTGTTAAGGGGATGGTGAGGTACCATCGATCGCCCACTCGACAGAGATAGGGGAATGAATGTGTGAGTCTGTGAGTAACTAACACGCTGGTCATGGGTTGCTGAGCGTTTGTAACCTATCAGTTGAGGTAATTGTCCGGCCGTTTCGTGGACAGACAGTTGCCAGTTCTGGTAGACAATTACACGACTGTGGACGTACAGTCAGACTGTGGACGTACAGTCAGCAAAGTGATTGCTTGGTCCTAAGTGGTCATTTCAGTGTATGCATTGGACGTATGCATGAGTGAGAAACAAAGTGAAAAGGAGGGGAACTGCTGCAAGCGGAGGAAAAGTGAAGTCAAAAGATGCTGCGCTGTGATAGGGCGGTTTGTGTAAAGCTGTGCTGAGATTGGTGAATTATCGTCATCAAGTAAACAAGTGTTGTGAGCAGAGAAACGCTGGTTCCATCATGAAATGCTTTAAAGTGTTGCAAAATTTGTTCAGAAAAGAAGAAAAGAAATTAGAGCCCCGGTGGGGGGGGGGGCGGGGTAGGAGAGGCTCTGCTCGAGGACACCCCAGCTCATTACATGGCTACAAATGTGGGTTTGCACTCTATATTGTGGCTTGAGAATTCGTGCAAAATGACTGACGGGAATGAGGATTTTGCCTTTCCCAGATGTGGAACTTTTAGATTAGAGGTGTTATATCAATTGAAATCGATTTTGGCTGCTTCACAACCTTTGCCTAGACCAACACAGTTTGAGGCACTGAATGCATGGTTTGGGCGGCACATGAGAGAAACAGGGGCAGGATACAAGAGCGGGTGAAGAGGTCAGTCAGGGCGTTTCAGGATGCAAGGTGGGACGCATTGGAAAAGAGATAGAGAGTACAGACAATTTAGTGGGATAAGTTGTATCCATTGTTGGTAAAGTCAGGAGAGGTGCAGAAAAAGAAAGTTGAGGATGAAGACAGTGATACTGATGACAGTTTGTTAGAAAGGATGTTTTCAGAGAGACCACCTCTGTACAATCCAGAGTCGAAGGGAGTTAGATCAGCTCCGTTGGAAGGAACAAGGGAACCAGAAGCTTCTGAATTAGTGGGAAAAACTCTCAATGGGGGAGATGCAGAAAACAGAAAGTGTCACTTCTCAGAGGTTACCGGATGCTCTTAGGGTGCCGGTTACTATTGGTCCCATAGTATCATTGTACAACCCAGAACAGGTGAGGAATGGAAGTCCATCACAGACTAGAATGGAAGGAGGTACTGGTTTTGGGGGGAACAGTGTAGTGAATGAGATGGTACCATCACCGAGGCCTGGGAAGTCGAGCACACCATTGCCGGAAATGGCCGATTCATCAAGAGCGCCAATGGATCTGAGGGGACCAAGACCAAAATCCCTGGGAGAACTGAGGTCAGACCTGAGATCATGGGAGTCAGTTGAAGGGACACAAGGTGATCGATCAAGAGAGGACTGGGATCATGGGCGTGCCGAGAATAGAGTGACTTTAAGGGACACCTTTGAAGTGGACAGGTGCACAGAGTAGGACAGTGACTGCAGAGAGTCGAGAGGTGCATCTAATTGAGGCGTCTTTAGAGCAGCGATAAGAGCGGAGAGGTTAGATGTGATAAGATTGAAAGCAGAAGTGGACGAGATTGTTGAAGGGAACCTGCCTATAGAGTGGAACTCTATGAGCCAGATGAGTTGTTGTTCGTAGCAAAGGATGTGACTCTTACGGCAAGGTCGGCACATGAGAAATTGACTGAAATGGCAAGCAAATACAATACCATCTAATGTACCCCTAAAGGAGTGGAACTGTAAACTAATGATGATGATGATGCTTCTTTTAAGGTCACAAATCAGCATTTGTGTATCGAAATGTACCCGGCTGTGACAGTGGAAGAACTTCAACTAGATTTGAGAGACTCGGTCTCACAGGAAGTGTGGGACTTTACTGGTGATGACACAGAGTTGAACATGTCAAAATTCGGGTCAAGCAGAATGTTGACTTTCCGAGAACACCCCAGTACAACCTGACCCCAGAGACGGTTGCAGGGATAAGACCTGTGATTGAGTCCATGATCAAGCAAGGGATCCTGAAGGAGATAATGGGCAGTCCATGTAACTCCCCAATTATGGGGTTGCAGAAACTGAGTGGGAAGTTCAGGATTGTGCAGGATTTGCGCCAGGTGAACAACATAGTTGTTCCCTGCTGTCCAGTGATACCGAATCCATCTGTAATATTGTTTCAGATTCCTTGTCAGGCAGAATGGTTTACTGTGATTGACCTTAGTCAGGCTTTTTTCTCAATTCATTGCATGAGGAGAGCCAATTTTTGTTCGCATTTAAGCTGGAAAACCGTGTCTTAACATGGTGTTGTATCCCACAGGGGTACACAGAGAGTCCATTGATCTTTAATCAGACCCTGAAAACGAATTTTGAGAGTCTTCTACTGCCGCAAAACTCTATTCTCATCCAGTACATAGACGACCTCCTTATAGCGTCAGAGACTGAAGATGCTTGTAGGATTGACTCCATCACCTTACTGAATCATTTGGCAGAGAATGGACATGAGGTGTTGCTAAACAAGCTACAGTACTGCCTGAATGAGGTGCAGTATTTGGGCCACCGGATAGAAAAAGGCAAGAGAAAGGTGTCACCATACAGAATAGAGGCAATCATGGGAATGATGGTGCCTTCTACTCAGAGAGGAGTCAGGATATTCTTAGGGATGGTTGGCTACTGTCGTCAGTGGATTGCCAACTTTTCATTGAAAGTTAAGCCTTTGCAAAAACTGACGCACAAGGATGTAAGTGATCCGGTACCATGGGACGATGACTGTATGAAGGCATTCTTAGAGTTGTGAGAGGACCTTTGTCGTGCTCCGTCATTGGGAATGCCTGACTACAACAAGACTTTTTCAGTCTTTTGCTGTGAGCGAGAAGGTTGTGCATTAGCAGTTTTAGTCAAGGATCATGGAGGTGTCCTTAGACCAGTTGCCTACTTTTCAGCTACTTTAGATCCAGTAGCTTCAGCGTTGCCCGGATGTCTCAAATCCTTTGCTGCAACAGGTGTCAGCATTGAAAGGTGTGAGAGTATTGTCATGGGTCACCCTTTGAATGTACATGTTCCACATTCAGTTGAACTGTTGATGACCAGGACCAAGACACAGCACCTGACCAATAATAGGCTCACACGCTACGAGCAGGTTATACTTGCTGGAGAGAATGTGACCCTCAAGAGTTGTTCTTTTTTAAATCCTGCCACCTTGATGCCGTTGCCAGACACATTTGATGTAGATTGTGCGGACCATGACTGTCTTGATGAGACTGAGCTTTGCATCAAACCTAGGCCTGAAATTGTTGATGAACCATTGCTTGACCCGGATGAGATTTTCTTTGTCGATGGTTCATGCTTAAGAGACAGTGTTGGTCGTTTGAGGTGCTATATGTGCCATTACAGGAATAGCTGAAGCTGCATGCCAGGAAGGAGTATACTCTGCTCAGGTGGCTGAGATCTTTGCTTTGACTTGTGCTTGCATAGCAGCAGACCAAATGTAAATTACCGTTTACACCGATAGCCAATACGGGTTTGGTGTGGTTCACGACTTCGGACAGCTCTGGTCCCAGAGAGGGGACATGACATCGTCTGGATCGCCCATCCGAAATGGGGAGTTTGTGAGGTTGCTTCTAGAGTCCTTGCTCATTCGAAATGGAATCGGCGGTGTCTATATTTATTGTTTTCTACACATTCTTTAGCATGGGACCACTGTTGTTTAAAAATGATGTTCCCTGAGGTCCTGTGCTGACTCGTTTGGGCTCCCTTGTTGGCCTTAAATCTAGAGGCCTTGCAGCATCCCAGAGAAATTGCAGTTGTAAAGTTCCCGGTTCATGGGAAGGGGACAGATATTGTGTCACTTGGAAACTGCTATGCCGATGAAGTCGCACGATTCTGTGCCGAACAAGGTTGTTCATTTACTGAGAAACATGTGGATGAGAGTCGAGAAAGAACCGAGTTCAACAAGATGTTGGCCATGGCAGATACTTGGGATGCAAGTGCCTACAGGAACAGATTTCTGATCAGGAAAAGAATGTGTGGATCAATGCAGGCTGCATGAAGGGAGATGTGCATATTTGGGTCTCAAATGATGGAAGGGCAGTGTTGCTGGATGAGTTGCTGAGCCCAATGGAAAGAGATGCTATGGTACGAGTGTTCAGACAAGTTCAAGTTCAGGAATTTATATAGCGCACTACTCACCCAGAGGGTCTCAAGGCGCTTGGGGAGGGGGTTCATTATTTATCGAAAAACCAGGTTTTAAGTTCTTTTCTGAAGGAGATGTGGTTCTGTGTAAGGCGGAGGTGAGTGGGGAGTGAGTTCCAGGTCTTGGCCGCCAAGTAGGAGAAGGATCTACCTCCCATGGTGGATCTTTGGATACGTGGAACTGCGGCGAGGCCTTGATTGGAGGATCTTAGTTGGCGGGGAATAGGTTGTGGGGGGTTGTGGGTTGAGGTGGTTTTGTAGCTGAAGTGAACACAACTGTGGTCCGTCCAATGGAGAGCTGTGGTGCAATCGAAGGAGATGTGTTTGCTGGAGGTGAAAATTGGGTTGAGCGTATGTCCGGCTACATGGGTGGGGGTGTCAACAAGTTGTTTGGGGCCGAGACTGGCCAGGTTGTCAAGAAGGGTGGTGGTGCTGCTGTCGTTTTTCTTTTCCAGGTGGAAGTTGAGGTCTCCCAGTAGAATGAAGTTCTCGGAGGCGAGGGCATGTGGGCTGATGAAGTCAGTGATGTCTTCACTGAATAGTTTACGGGTTCCTGGAGGCCTGTATATGAGGGTGCCTCTGAGTGTGGTCCTAGGGTCAGTGTGGATCTGGAAGTGGAGGTGTTCGGCGGTTGTAAGGTTGTCGTCGGAGCTGGTCATGATTTTGATGGTGTTCTTATGGACGATGGCGATGCCTCCTCCAGTTTGAATGGAGCGGTCTTTTCGGATGATCTTGTAATTGTCCGGGATGGCTGTGGCGATGTCGGGTGTTGATGATGCGTTCATCCATGTTTCAGTGAGGAAGGCGACGTCCGGTGATGTAGTGTCGAGTAGATCCCAGAGTTCGGTGGCGTGTCTGTGGACCGAGCGGGTGTTCAGCAGGATGCACTTCAGGTGGTTAGAGTCGGAGCTGTGTTTGGAGTTAGTGGAAGTGGTATGGGTCTTGATGTTGGTAAATTTGCAGGAGTGGCAGGCGAAGGGTCCATGGGTGAGTCCTGGGGCAGCTACGCAGCATAGAGGTGTGCGTCCTGGGTTAAGGGCTAGGAGGGTGGCGGCGTCATACTTTATGCTGTGGGGGAGTGCTTTGCGGACCAGGGGGTCTGACGCTTGGCGCGGTCCAGGCGCGGACGGGCGTAGACGGGCTTACCTTTGGCGCACCTTCGGCACGCATTGGGCGCGATTGCTGCGCGTGAACGCTGCGCGGAAAGACATCTGTCATATATAGATAGTGGAGGGGGGAGGGGCGAGGGCGGAGCAGCTGGGAGGCGGGAGGCGGGGTGGAGATCCGGGGAGGGAAGGCTAAACAACAACAAGCTAACCAAGATGGCAGTCGGCCAAATTCTATGCAGGGTTGGGGCACAAAGTATGAATAAAACGCTAAGATACTTGGGCACAATGAATCAAAAAAGTGAAATGCAGGCACCACAAACAAAAGCTGAGCGTTACAGCGCGCTATGGAGGGCTAGCGCTATGCTAATATGCTAATTAGCACAATTGGGACTAGCGTTACGCTGCTATAACAAACTGCACAAATAGTAAGGTAATGGAGCGCTATGTAAATAATTCTACAAATCGGGCGCAGCTGAATGCAGGTCACGATACCATAGTGAAGGTCGGGGAGGCAGCGTGAAGAGGAGCGACCGCTTCTGACGAGTCAGGACGGTCACAGAGGTCTCATGGAGAGACCGAGCCTGACGATCTGTGGGAGGGCGGAGCAGCTGGGAGGCGGGAGGCGGGGTGGAGATCCGGGGAGGGAAAGCTAAACAACAACAAGCTAAACAAGATGGCAGTCGGCCAAATTTTATGCAGGGTTGGGGCACAAAGTATGAATAAAACGCTAAGATACTTGGGCACAATGAATCAAAAAAGTGAAATGCAGGCACCACAAACAAAGCTGAGCGTTACAGCGCGCTATGGACGGCTAGCGCTATGCTAATATGCTAATTAGCACAATTGGGACTAGCACTACGCTGCTATGACAAACTGCACAAATAGTAAGGTAATAGAGCGCTATGTAAATAATTCTAAAAATCGGGTGCAGCTGAATGCAGGTCACGATACCACAGTGAAGGTTGGGGAGGCAGCGTGAAGAGGAGCGACCGCTTCTGACGAGTCAGGACAAACGTGATACAATCCACGATTTTGTGCTGTGGCAGAAGCTGTGTGTCAGAGATGAGTTACCTGTGAACAAATGATTGCTGGAAAGAAAACTGTGGTCACAATGGGTCAGATTGGGAGGTCCGGGGGGTCCTTTCAACAGGATGCAATTGGATTTCATTGAGATGGCCGCTCGCAGAAGTTGGACCGGGACTTTGTTCTTGCCTTCACTTTACCGGACGGGACTGCGAGGTCCAGCAGCCCCGCCATCGCACTCAGCTGTGTCCTCTTCCCGCCCCTTCCTGCCACTGCATAAACTGCTCGCGGCCCCCGCTCCGTGGAAGCCGCTTGCAGCAGTTGGACCGGGACTTTGTTCTTGCCTGCACTTTACCAGACGGGACTGCGAGGCCCAGCAGCCCCCCCATCGCCCTCAGCTGTATCCTCTTCCCGCCCCTTCCTGCTGGTATATAATCAAACAGACCCACCGCACCACGGGACGTGCTCCGGGCGAAGCCCGGGCCAAGTGCAGGCCTTTTTAAGCCTGTTGCAGCCCGTAGGAGACCGGACCGGGCCACCCCTCTTTCATCTGGCCTGCTTTTACATTGAGGCTGACCCGGCACCCTGTAAGTACCTCTTTGAATTACTACCTGTGCCAGGAAAATGCCGGACGTGAATCTAGGAGTAAGGCGATGATATCGGGTGGATATATAACAGGGACGTTGGATAATTTCATTATTAGGGCAAATAGAGTACTGGATCACGAAATAATTCTGATGGAGCGTCGCCTCTCCCAAGACATTGCTCTAGCTCAAAGATCTTCTCTGGCATACCTCGCGAATGCTCGCACACCAGAGCCTATACCACGAGTAGTTGCCTCGGAAGCTCATCTGTCTGTACAAAGCCTTGAATCCTCACAGGACTTGGGATTAATATCTCCAGCAGGCGAGCCCCAGCCATATCCAGTAGTAGATACTAATTCAGTGTCAATAACGGTCAATACTCCAGAAAGGCCTAATACTCGCCAGCTACGGGGGGAGACGAGAGGGGGCGATACCCAAAAGGAAGCAAGGTGCTGATGCCCCAGGTGGCAGGAAGCCCAGCTTGCAAGGTGCACTAACACCAGTGATCCTGCTAGCCCCCGCCAGGCCCCAGTGGCTGCGAAAGCTGTGGATATAAATACTACATCATCTACAACTGTATGCACTTCAGGAGAGACAAATCCAATCAAAGTATCAGCCGCAATAGAGGACCCACTTCTCTTAAAATTGGGTGCTCTCTTAAGGACATCACTTCAACCATTCAAAACTAGACTGTCACAGATTGAACTAAGGCTGTCCAAAATTGAAGAAGCAGCACTGGCAACCATGGACTGTCTAAAGAAAAACAATGGGACTTTGAGTAATGTCCAATCCACCAAAAGGTCAGGGGGGCTACCATCAGTAAATTTTGCATTACCAGTTGACTCGATCTCTGCTAATGCGACCAGCAATAACCAGGTAGAGTCAGCAGCTTCCCCTGTTTATGCACCGATAGTGGATATCAGTGAAAATCCAAAGGAGGCTCATCATGACCAATACGATATGGGCCTGATTAAGGAAATTAGAATTGACTTGCCTCCAGAATCGAGCCCGTACCTAGTGGTCTTAACAGGGGTCCCAGAATTAAGTGGTGCTAGCAGGGAATCCTTTATGTCCTTAAAAAATAAAGTCTCTGCCTGGCTTAATAAAAATAGACCGCTCCTGGCCCATACCAGCAGTGAAATTTTGGTGGTCCGCAGGGTGTCCTGGGTGGGGCACAGGCCGAAGACCATCAAAGGTAACTGTGTTCTGGTAAATTTTAGGGACCTACGGACTGTGGTGCACATTTGCGAGTGGATACGCCACAACCCTGGGTCAATTATCCAACCTTTCCCACTGTCATACTTCTACCCTCCCCGCCATACATTAGATATGGAACGTGACTGGATGTTAGTAGAGCCCCGAGGAGTGGGAGGGTAGATAGGGGTAGGTTTTTACAGCTTTATGTACCCAGTCATATTCACACTCAAAAAAGATATAGTCCCCTGGATATGGTGGACTGACTGCAGCACAACCAGGTGGTTTCCATGGGGTTTTGCCAGGAAACTGAAAGAGGATATCCTATCACAGCACTGAGAGGGAGCACTGCATTCCTTGGTGGAGCTGCGGCTGCAGGCAGCAGTCAGGTAACCATGGAATACCCTGATATGCACTTGCCTATTTTAGGCACCACTTCAGGTACTAACGATTCTTTAACAAGTTTAAATGTGGCAGGTAATACTATGGCTCTCCCACCATTAAGTCTGGGTGAAAGAGGTACAAGGGACAGTAGTGATAGCAGAGACAGGGGTTGCAAGCTAGGCTCTCCAACGATTTTGTCATGGAATGTTGCAGGCCTACCTAATAAAATAGCATGCCCGGTGTGGGGAGCTTTGGGGCCCGTATCTACAGATACTTTTTAATGCAGTCCTGAGGTGAATGGCAGTTCCCTGTACCTGGCTGGGCGCACAAATCGTCCCTATATTTAAGAAGGGTTCGCCCCTGCTTCCAGCCAACTACAGGCCCATCAGCCTCATCGCTGTTCCGCAGAAAATATTTGCGCGTCTCATTCTAGATCGTCTCCAGGATTGGATAGACGAGCAATCAATCCTTAGCCCGTATCAAGCATAGTTTAGGAGGAACACCTCCACAATAGAGCAGATCTTTCGTTTAGCATTACTATTCTGGAAAACGGTCAGGATAGAGGGTGGCAGCCTCTATATGGTGTTTGTGGACCTTCGTTCTGCCTTCGACCTAGTTCCCCGGGGGAAACTATGGTCGGTGTTGCTCGAACTGGGTATACCGGCCCACCTACTAATTATCCTGATGAGGTTACACAAGGCGAATTTCTGCCTCTATGTCAACGGGGTATTCGCCCATTTAAATGGAGTACGAAACAACAATGCCCCAAATTTGGCAGGTAGCAGGGTACCGGCGATCATGTTCGCAGACGATACCCTTCTCCTGTCTAAGTACTGTATGGGGATCCAGCGTATACCTGATGGCTTTGAGGGATATTGCAGATGTCGGGGTTTGGAGATCAATGTCCTCAAAACCAAATTCGTGATCTTCAACCCACCTGCTACTACTCGGCCAAACCCCAGCTTAGGAGCAACCAGACTAGAAAGGGTGTCGACTTTTGACTACCTGGGGGTAACCATCAACGAGAACTTGTCATGGGGTCCCCAGCAAATCAAGTCACAAATGAAATTGGCACAGCTTGCTGGGGGAATCCTCAAGCTCTCTAACTCGTCCACATTTAAACCTGTCGGTCCTCCCCTGGAAATCTACAAAACGCAAGCAAGAGGTGCAATTATGTATGGCGTGAGCTATGGGGTTCCTATTGCAGGCCTGAAATCATCAAAACAGAGAACACATTTTTCAGACAATTGTTGGCTCTTCCATCTAGCACCCCACTCTTTCCTCTGAGGCTTGACTCTAGGGCTGAGACCCATTGTAGACGAACTAGCGCTTAAACCCTTGAGGTTTTGGCGCAGGCTCTGGACAATGCCTGAGCTGTCAAATTATAGGCTAGAACTTAAAGATCTATTAACTTCTCAGAGTGCAGGTAAAATTCCTTGGCTTATGTTCATATAGTACGATCCTGAGAGGAGCTGTAAACTGGTTCCGCGAAAGTCCCCCACCAGGATATATGTTGACAACAAACTTGCTGCAGCTTTCTCTAATCCCCATGTTGGCACTTTAACTGACTCCTTTTTAGCGATTAAAACTTTTTATCATTTTGAGCACTTCATGGATGATATCTATCCCACTTTAACCAGGAAATTATATGTACAATGGAGATATGGCACTCTACCTCTAAGAGCCTTTACCAGCAAATGGTCTTCCTCCGCACCAATAAATTGTCCTGGTTGCAGCTGTGACTTAGAAAATGATCTGCACATTCTCTTCTTTTGCCCGGCTTATTGCAATTCCAGGAGGAACTGTCTTGTACCTCTGTGCAAGAACTTGGGTTTTGTACAGTGCATGCACACTTATAGAGTACTAAAAACTGACTTAACCAGACACATTGTATTTGCCGTCTCACATTTCCTGGCAGCCATGTGGCATAAGCGTAGGCACTTAATTGCCAATGCATGATTACTGACTAGCCGTCAGCTGTCAAAGAACTTGCTTTATTGAATTCATTGCTCTATTTTAGTACGTATGGTTTTTATCTTATATGTATATAACAATGAATTGAACTATCATCCGTGAATGCGTTTTTTTTACTGTTTATGTACTCTTTTATGGTGTAATGCCGAAATAAAGATTTTAGAATGAATGTAATGGGTTGAGGTACATTTTGGTTGTGGTGTGTGTATTCTCAAGGTGGATGTAGGCGTACCCTACACGTAGATGTGATACACTCACTGTAGCAAAACTGTTGATGAGGGAACTTGTGCCTAGGTTTGGGATTCCGACCTCTTTGGAATCGGACAGAGAAACGCATTTCCATAGTGAAATAATTAAGATGCTTTGTGCCGCATTGCAAATTGATCAAAGACTCCAGGGCATATTATCAAGGACCAGTGTTAAAATTATCGCTGTTTTAGCGGCAGGAAACTGCAGATAAAACGGCAATAATGGGCTTGATAATATGCCCTTGTTAATTCCCATAGAAGCCCATGTTAACACAAGAGCATGGGCTTCTATGGGAATCAACAAGGGCGTATTATCAAGCCCATTATCGCCGTTTTATCTGCCGTTTCCCCCGATAAAATGGCAATAATTTTAACACCTGTCCTTGATAATATGCCCCTCCATTGTAGCTATCGCCCAGAGGCTTCGGGGATAGTGGAGCAAGTCAATCGGACTCTGAAAGCTCAAATGGGAAAAGCGTGTTCATCAACGTCTCTGAAGTGGCCTGATGCTTAGCCGCTGGTGTTAATGAGTATGCGCAGTACCCCAGACAGGAGAACAGGTTTTTCACCTCATGAGATACTGATGGGGAGGGCTATGAGGTTACCAGCAGTTCCATCGACAGCCTTGCTTAGCATCACCGATGATCTAATCCTTGATTATTGCAAGGGGCTAGCTGATGTCATCCGTTCTGTGTCCCATCAGGTGCAGGCTGCTGTGGTCCCGGCTGCAAGCCACCTCTGCAACGACCTGAGTCCTGGGGATTGGGTGCTGGTTCGGAAGCACGTGAGAAAGCTCTGCCTGGATGATCGCTGGAGAGGCCCATATCAAGTCATCTTAGTGACGAACACTGCAGTGAAGTGTAGAGGTCTGCCGAACTGGGTGCATGCTTCACACACACGTCGAGTTTCAGCACCCTTGGAAGAAACAGCTCCTCTCCCTGATGAAAATCCAGCTGAAGTGGCAGGGTTACAGGAGGGGACAAGCCAAGCTGTGAGGGTGTCTGAAAGAGCTGGTTGCTCACTTGACCGAGCTGAGGAGGGTCACAACAACAGTGACTTTGAAACTGCCTCTGAAAGGGGAAGTTGCTGTGAAAGTGGTCCAGATTCAGACTCGACTGAGAGAAGCTGCGATCAGAGTGAGCTAAGAGAATCCCGGAAAACAAGCAGAGCTGAGGATCAGTGGCCAGAGAGGCAGAGGCGCTTAAATCTGAGACTCGTTTCCGAGAGGGATCTTGCCCCTGTGTCTGAAGAGTCAAAGTCAGATGAAGGCAAAGGGGAGCAAGCCTGTAGGGGTCTAAGGAGATCAAGAAGAAGGGGAGTGCCTTGCCAAAAATACGCAGCTCCAGAGTGGACATATCCCGTGACTGATGCCAGGAGTGCTGAGATCGGGAAGGGTGAGGGCAGTGACAGTGATCAATACCAGTCCTAACATCAAGCTGGATGTGTTGTTGTTAGTACCAGGACATGAGATCGAAGGCGTACTAACCATCACTGTTCTGAATCCCCCGATATTGAGCCGAATTCGCCATCTAATTCTGAGTTGACTGATCTTTCCTACGTTTGGTCCTGAAATACCATCTCATGAATCGATTGTTCTTTGTCTTGAACTTTTGGAATATATGTTAAAAGCAGTTGGAACAAATCTTATTATGGACTAAAAGACTTTGTTGCAAATACATTGATTTTGATAACTTAGGTCTGAGTGGAAGAAGAAGAAATTCAGGGGCTTTCCACAGAAGACGGAAAAGGGTTACGGTTGTCTTTTGCTTGCTGTAAATAAGGAACTGAAACAAAAAGGGAACTTCCAGCTCTCTGAGGTGTGGTTCGAGTTGATTTACAAGTGCCTGAAGAAAAAGTGTGACTCTTGTTAAACAAATAAGCTGGAAAATTTCTGAGACCATGGAGGCTGGAAACCGAAACCGTAGAGCTAGGTGCATAGTAGGCACACTTGTAGGATGAGTGATACTATTCATAATTTTGGTAGTTGTAGTTTCATATTTAGCACCACATGAGCAGGCAGTGGAGGTAGAGGAAACCCCTACACCTACTACTCCTAGCAAAGAAGAGGTCAAGGTATGAAACGAAAGAGCTTTGCTAATTGAAGAGAGTCATAGGTTACATGCAGATCTATCCAGAGGTAATTTTAAGCTTAATGCGTATGCAAAGTTGTATGAGTATATTGATGCGATGGATGCGAAAGACTGTTATGTGTGTATGCAGTTGCCAGCTTCGGTGGATCAGGGTATCAGATACCATCATCTTCCCTTGACATATGGCATTTCATGTAGTTTGCTGCTTAGCATTTTTTATGGATGAAATCCTTTTGAGTATTTATTTTGGAATTATGATGCTATTCTTCCTGAAGTGCCAGCCTATAAACATTTGAACAAGTATGATTATTATAAATCTGAAGATAGACTTGGGACATATTTCATTCTGACTCAAGAGTTGGACACAGCTTATGCTCATTGCCATAATCTGACGTGCCAGTTGTCAGATACAGAGAAGAATTTTGTAGATCAGGTAGAAGATAGATACAGGAAACAAAAGCAGTTGCGAGATTCAGGGCAAGGTAAAGTGGATTGGACAGATGAGGAGAAGTTGCACAAGTCGAAAGGGAGTTATGGCCCGATAGCTTTGGATGAGGTGCAAAAAGTAAGTTGTGTATAAGTCGTCCACAGACATACTTTGAGAATGTGTATGTGGGGCAGACTACGTGTGCACATACCTTTACGATGGAGTATTATTCAAAGGACTTTTTGCAAGGCATAGTGCAGGTCATCCAAACTGTGTAGTTTGTCTGGGGGAAGAATGCCTGTGTGCGTTTGCTTGAGAAATGGTATGGTGCGTGCTATTTAGCGATAATCTTCCATAAGATTTACCATACATAAGATTTTTGGGCGAATTGAAGGAGGACAACATGCTAGAGTGAAGAGAGGTGCAGCAGCTGTGGTTGGCGATGTTTTTGGAGCTATGATACCAACCTTAGGAGTGATTTTGAATGATGTGAAGATTAGAAGGTTGGCGACTGTTGTGGATGAGTTGTCAATGAATACAGCTAAGTTGTTGGTGTTGGTGGAGGGAGAGATGTTATTGATAGGGACGATGGTTTTGCAAAATCGTCTGGCTTTAGACGACCTTCTAGCAAAAGAGTGAGGAGTCTGTAAACCTTTGAAGGTTCAAGAGTGCTGTACTTATATACCAGACAACAGCAAGTATCTGGAGAAATATATAAGTAACATCACTGCCATTCACTATGAGATTGAGGATTTGACTGAGGAAACTGTGTGGGAAAAGGTTGGAAAAAGATTTGGCAAAGTGGGGGTTTGTCTTGTAAGTATTGGAAAGGGATTTCTTGGCTACGTGTTGATCCTCTTATCAAAGTTGTGGCATGTGTGATTGGATTGTGGGGTTTGATCAGAGCTCACAAGTGGTACAAGTCTGGGAGATTGGAACGATATTTGAGAACGCAAGAGAGACGAATGGAGAGACTACAGGACAATCAATATCAGAATTTGAAAAACATGGAGTTGCTTTCGAGAGGTAGAATGGCAACGAGTTCTGTTTAAGTCGGTTCTCACCCTAAACGATGATGTATTGTGTGATGAGACACAGGTCATCAAAGGGGGGGGACTGATAGAGCGCCTTGTTGTTCAAAAAATTGTAGGGGTGCATCATAATCACCTGTAGTCAGCACCCGCACATTTAGAGGGCATTACTCAATTTTAGTTTAGAAATAGAGGACTAATCGAGAGTGTTGCAGCATAAAGAATCATGCTCATATCATCAATTGATTAATGTGATGCCTAATCAAGAGAATAATGCTTTAAGTAACTTAGAATTAATTGCTCTGTGTATGCAATGTGCATGGAGATTGAACGTGCCTTATTAAAGTTGCACTTGTAGGCTGTTTAATGAAAATGTAATGCATTAACATGAGAATAATGGGCCATATTATCAAGAAAGGGCGATACATTATCGCCGTTTTTATCGGCAGGAAACTGCCACTAAAACCCCAATAATGGGCTTAATAATATGCCCTTGTAAATTCCCATAGAAGCCCAGGTTAACACCAGAACCCGGGCTGCTATGGGAATTCACAAGGGCATATTATCAAGCCTCTTATAGCCGCTTTAGCGGCAGTTTCCTGTCAATAAAAGTGGCGATAATGTTTTGTCCTTTCTTGATAATATGGCCCAATGTTCGTTAACTTAGAGTATAATGTTAGGTCTTATTAAAGAAACCATTATGCTGCTGTATTAGAAATGCATTTAAAAGAGTAAAGGCCTGAGAGAGGACACAGTAGCAGAGGCCTAACTGTAGTTTTCTTAGCATGACTAGAGATGCTGGGTTGAGACATGTGCTTTGAGAAAGAGGCTCGTATTGCAGTTGAATTTCGAATTGTAACTTGGGGCGTGCAGAGGGATCGTTCTCATACATTTCTTTTGTTAGGTAGAATAAGTCATTGTTTAGAAGCTAGATTAGTAGGAGTATAGATGAGAAGAATGTGCTGGCAGGTGCATTTGCAACATTTGGTGGAGAAGCTGCCTGGGATCCAAGGACACAGCAATGGTTTCTGGAGGAAGAAGGTTCAACACTGGAAAAGTATGAGGGGCTGTACCTGCAGAAAGAGGAGTGTCATGGGTGTACTCATTGCTTTGGGGATTTTGTATTAGGGAAAGTGCCCCGAGGGTGGAGAGTCAGTTCTTAGTTAGTTCGGTCTTTGTGAAGCTAGAGTTATGGTCAGTTGGGTTTAGACTGAGTCCTGTCTAAGGCAGTCCAATTGGATTGCAGTTAGACAGGGGTCTTAGTTTGGACTAGGCAGGAGAACTAAGGAGCATATTAGAACGAGCTCGGTAGTTTAGGCTACTTACATGGGAAAAGTGAATGTGCTTCTTAGGGACCCTTCACTGCTGACACCTTTTTCTCTTGCATGGGAGGAATGTTAAGTTGGGATGTCTCTTTAGAGTTAGAGTAACGTCAGACTAATCTTTTCTTTTTCATCAGAACCGATGCAGTCCAGTTTTCCAGTAGGCACGGTGATTACATGTCTGATGCTTTTAGAATTAACTCTGCTCCTTATTTTGAGTCGTCTGAGACTCCTGCGTAGGATTATGTTTTGATTAGTGCCTGTTCATTTCTTAAACCTCTTGCTGAGGTGCTTGTATGTTCAGTTATTTTTGGCTTTGTAATAGATGCAAACTTTCCTTTGGAGTCAGTAGTTTTGTGGACTAAAAATTTGATGATTTTTGGAAACAGTCAAAGTATATTGAATTTGAAGAACTTCCTTCACACTTTCATGCAGACTAAAGCGATCCATCAACCTGGGGATTCCTCGGAGTGGTAAGAAAAGATCTAGGTGGGAATCCCAGCGTCATCATGTGTATGCAGTTTATGTGACTCTATCAGTTACGCTGCAATTACAGGTACTACTTATTTATTTGCGTGTCACTTCAGTGATACGCACACTTCTTCTTTTGTTAAGTGTGTGTCACTTCAGTGATATCCACACTTCTTCATTTCTTTATTTATTTATTTTTATTATTATTATTTACTGAGTGACACACACACCTTTTGTACTCAGTGTGTCACCTTATGGTAACTCATCTTCTCTGAGACACACTTATATCACTGTTTTCTTGTATCAAGTGTGGTGTGTCAACTCAAGTTTTCTCACCATTCTGTGATACACTCACATTCTCATCATCAGTGTGCCAAAATGTCAGTTTACTGTGCTTTATTTAAATTTGGCATAAAACACATTAAAGGACTATGTATCGTAACTTTTGTAAACCCTGTGTTACTTCTTTTATCTTTTTACAGACTTCATTTTTTTTATTGTTGTATTTCTTTGTTCTCTTGTACATATTTGTTTTATATTTTGTTAACCCCTTTTATGCTGATGATGGCCAGGAGCCGTCATGGCACACAGTGCTTGTGTGCTGATGACGGCTCCCGGCCGTCATGACCGCACCAGCGATTGGAATGTGCCGCATAGGCGCAGAATCGCGGCCGCGTCCAAGGGGTTTAGAGGGAAAGGTGTGTGGCATTCTGCCTCTTCCATATTCCATGTTCTTACACCATGGTTACTATAAATTTCATTCAGCTGTTACCTTTCCTTGTTTAGAATGTAATGTTTTGGAAAAGATAAACTGTGACTCCTTGTAGGATTAGAATTTGAACATTAAAGACGTTAGGGGTGTTTGTGTTTATCAGGACGATATTTTAGTGTTTGGTAAGGATCACAAAGAACAAGATGAACTTTTTGATGTCGTTTTGAACAAACTTGAACAAAATAATCTCACCATTAAATCTGTGAAATGTCGGTTTGGTACTTCCATTTTACACTATCTTGGATACACGATTGCGGGTGATGGGATAAAGCCTAATGAAAGTTTGGTTGACACCATTAATTGTATGTGTGCTCCTAAATCTAGAGATAAGCGGTTGACGTTTTTCATCATGGTTGAATATTATAATAAGTTTGTAGGGAATTTTGAACAGTACTGTTGTAACATGAGAACAGTGGGCCCGATTAACAGAACTAACTTAAGACAAAATCCTAAACTTACTACCATTTTTGTATTCACAGAAGGCCCCTACTCTTTTTGGTATTCACAGAAGGCACTTACTCATTTTAAAATTCACAGAAGTTAGGAGTCCTAACTTTAGGACTCCTAAATACCTTCTGTGAATACCAAAAGTCTTAAATTAGGATTTTTCTCAGTTTAGGAGTAGTAAAGTTAGGACTCCTAACTTTAGGACTCCTAAATGCCTTCTGTGAATACCGAAAGTCTTAAAGTTAGAATTTTTCTCAGTTTAGGAGTAATAAAGTTAGGACTCCTAACTTTAGGACTCCTAAACTGAGAAAAATCCTACCTTTAAGGCTTTCGGTATTCACAGAAGGCATTTAGGAGTCCTAAAGTTAGAAGTCCTAACTTCTGTGAATAGCGAAATGAGTAAGTGCCTTCGGTGACTACCAAAATGAGTAATTGCCTTCTGTGAATACCAAAATGGTAGGAAGTTTAGGATTTTGTCTTAAGTTATTTCTGTGAATCAGGCCCTTTGTTAAGAAAAGGTGTTGAGTTTAATTGGAGTGAGGCTTGTGAATCTGAGTTTAACATTCTAGAAAAAACTTAATGATGATCCGTGCCTCAATAGTTTTGATCCCTCGAAGACTACCATGATTACCACTGATGCCAGCCTTAAAGGGTTGGGGGCTGTCTTACAACAGGAAAGTGAAGGAGGCCTTAAATCCATCATGTTCATATCCAGAGGTTTAAAAGATGCAGAGTCATGTTACTCTGTCATAGACCAAGAAGCTTTAGCTGTGTTCTGGGCTATCAAGAAGCTAAAGAAATTTTTGTGGGGCACCAAGTTTTTAGTTAAAACCGACCATAAGCCACTTTGTGAGATTTTCACCAAAAACGGTATTGACTTGGTTCCCAGTAGGATTACCAAATGGGTAATAGCTTTACAGGAATATAATTTTAATATAAGATATATCCCTGGTGTTGAAAATGTAAATGTAAATGTAAATGTAGGTATGCTTATATAGCGCAACCTGTCACCCAAAGGGCATCCTGGCGCTTGCTTAGGGAACCCGTCCTGGTATTCCCCTGTGAGAGGCCCAGGCAGGGTGTCCACAGGGTGAAAGACAGGCATCCCGCCACGAGGGGCAGTTGTGGAGATTAAGCAAGCTATTGCCCAGAGTCGCAGAGTGTGAACCCGTGAGTCGAGAAGGCACCAGAGCAAGAATTAACGAGTCCGTGAAATTTTGAGCCCAACACCCGCCGAGGCGGGGAATTGAACCCTGGTCCAGGGCCGAACTCAAGCTCCAGGTCTGCCGCCTCTAACCCCTGAGCCACACTTCTCCATATTGCTGATACTCTTTCCAGACTTATTGATAAAGAAACTGATGATAATGTGGATGTCGAAAGCTTCAATGAAAGTGATGTTCATGTTTGTACAGTTGGAGATGAAATCATTGATGAGCATTTGTGGCGTAGTGAAATGTCTTTAGATCCTGTACTTACTGAATTGTTGTCTCTAATTCACAAGGGATGGCATACAAAGAGACAAGCTTCTGACGGGGTTCCCAAATTTTGGGGTTTAAAGGATGAGCTTGCAGTTTGTGATGGATTGTTGGTCAGAGGTACTAGGTTAGTTTCTCCTCAGAATCTTCAGAAAGTTTTAATTGATTTGGCACACAAGTCCCACTCTGGAATGTCCAAGACCAATGAAAGACTTTGTAGTTCTTATTGGTGGCCTGGGATGGACCTTCATGTTGAAAGAGTTATAAGAGATTGTATTGTTTGTGCCTCTTGTGCAAAGACAAAATGGGTTAGGGTACAACCCATGGTCAACAGAGAGCTTTCTGTGGTCCTTGGAAGGATGTAGCTTTTGACATTCTTGGACCCATTCATTTCGATAATTGACAAGTGTTCTTATTTGTTTTCATTGACTTATTTTCTAGATGACCTGAAATACAATTTACTTCTGGGACTGAAACGAGTAATGTTATAAACATTTTAGAAACACTTTTTGCTAAAGAAGATATCCAGAAAACATTCTTGCAGATAATGGTGCACAGTTAGTGTCACATGATATGGAGACGTTTTTAAGAGTTCAGGGCATCAGATACAAGAAATGTTCTCTTTACCACTCAGAGACCAACGGTGTTGTTGAGAGATTTAACAGGGTCTTGAAGGAGACAATTTCTTGGGCAAAGAACTCAGGACTAAATTGGAAAGACGAACACCTTAAAACAATTGAATCTTATAGAATGTCTCCTCACAGTACGACAGGAATGTCCCCATTTGTTTTGTTTAAAGGTAGGTCTCCATGTACAGTGGTGAGGAATTTAGAGGAAAATTTGGGGAATTAACTCCTCATTCATCTTCTAATAATCCTCCGCCAGTTTGGCGTTTGAGGGAGGAAGCTAAATGTCTATCTAGGAAAAAATACTTTGATTTAAAAAAATCTACCAACAGCACTGTTGTAAATGTGGGAGATTTAGTTGTAATCAAATTACCTGGTTCAAAGGTAACATTTTCTAAGCCTATTTCAGTCACTAAAGTTTTCAATAATGCCGTTAGAACTCAAGATCATAAGATTTGGAATTTTAATAGAGTTGCCCTATATAAAGGTCGTGTTTTTACTAATTGCGCTCCAATTAATGACAATTCACATAATCCATCTTCTACTTCACCACGTTCATCCTCAAGATTGGTTAAAAGACCGAGTTACTTACAGGACTATGTATTGTAACTTTTGTAACCCCTGTGTTACTTATTTTATCTTTTTACAGACTTCATTTTTATTTTTAAGATTGTTGTACTTTTTTGTTCTCTTGTACATATTTGTTTTATATTTTGTTAAGAGGGGAAGGTGTGTGGCATTCTGCCTCTTCCATATTCCATGTTCTTATACAATGACGGTTACTAGAAATTCCATTCAACTGTTACCTTTCCTTGTTTAGAAATAATGTTTTGAAAAAGATAAACTGTGACTCCTTGTAGATTTACTTTATTGTACAGTTAATTAAAACTCACAATATAAAACTTACTTCATTAAAATCGTTATAAACTTAAAAACGCAAGTTTTGTTAAAGGAAAAACCATATTAAGTTATCATTCTCGGTTACAATGTCTCTAACCCACTTGTGAAATTGAAAGTGTGAGTCAATGTACTCTGCGTGCTTTTACTTGGCAGGACTTTGGCAGACTATATCTTGGTTGGCGAGTTGTTACATGCTGTTAATCACTGTGCCATGTGGCTGTGTAAGTCTTGTAGACACAATGTAAAAAAACTTTGTCAGTCTACAATTTAACTGGACCTCTTCAGGTTTGAAGCATATCATTACAGCTTGCCTGCAGCTTCTCTCCCCTTTTTGATTCCAAAGTGATCGAAATAGGGCACGCCTTATGTCTATCAGGTTAGGGCAGATGCAGATTATGTGGATTAAATCCTCATTCCCTAATTTGCAAAGACGGCAAAGATGTTCATCTGGCCTCCGTTTCCATGGTGCCAAGTGAGGTAGAATTGGTGGAATTCCGAAACGCAGATTTAGAAATGTATCTTTTGTCTTCCGCGTCAGGCCCATTTTCAAATCATCATGCGGTTTCAGGGCATTGTAATCTTTCAACATGGCCCATTCATGTGCCCTCTTGGCCAGGATTTCTTTATCTTCAATAGATGAAATTAGTTTAGTGACTTTTGTTACCACCTTTTTGAAACTATTGTTGTCAGCTGATGACTCCCAAAGGCTAGTTAAGTCCAGATATTCCAAAAAGTTTAAAAGGTATTTCTTAGCCGGTGAGTTTGATCATATTGACAGTTCTGTCCATAAATGAGCGTTTAGGGTTCCTTGTTCCGCGCCTTTGATTTTGCGCCAGCACTTTATATAGGCGCCTCTTCTCTCTACTGTTTATTTTGGGATTCCAAATCGAGGCGAATTTGGGCAGGAGGCACATAATTTGGCAGACGGAAGATTGCCCTATATGCTCTGCTGATTATTTTGTCTAGGGCGTTAGTGTCCTTCCCTTGCATGGGTTTGCTTCCGTATGTGAGCATAGGCTGGAGGCGTGCTTTAATCACCTGTTGAAGGGGATCAAATGATCGATCAGGGAGAACTTTTTGTAACGGCTTCATTGAGAAATGAAAAGTAGTTCACTTCTGTGCTATAGCCTCTAGCTGGGGTTTGAATGATCCTCTGCTGTCTAATATTACGCAAAGGTATTTATAGTTTGTAACTCGGTCCAGCCTTTGTCCATCCAAGGACCATGCCAGTTTCTTTGATTTGTTGTAATTCACTGACATAACTTTAGTCTTGTTTAAGTTAATCTTCAAAGCGTTTTTTATTGAAAATTGATTGGTAGTGTCCAAGAGATGTTGCAGTCCAATTGGGGAACGGCTTACCAAGACCAGGTCATCGGCGTAAAGAAGGTTTGATAGCGAGATGTCTCCCAGCCGTGGTGCGTGTATATTGGTTTTGTCCAATTCTCCGGGCAAGTCTGCGAGGAAAAGATTAAACAACATGGGAGCAAGGACGCATCCTTGTTTTAGACCTTTAGTGGTGTTAATTTGTCTGTAAAGGTGCGTCCCGCTACCAAGTTTGATCTTGACCCAGGTGTTAGTATGGAGTAGTATCAGCTGCTGCAGTAGTGGCCCCGGTATCCCCCACTTGTCTAGTTTCAGCCAGAGTTTGTTTCAGTCAGCATGATCAAACGCTGCACTATAATCTATAAAGCATAGAAATAGTGAACTCTTGGTTGTCTTGGCAGTGTCTGTCAGTAGGGTTAGTGCCATGATGTTTGTGATTGTGCCCTGTCCTCTGCAGAATCCTGTTTGGTTGACAGGAATGATGTGTTTTAGGGTTGCCCACGATGTTAGTTCCTCCAGGAGGAGGCCCGCGTAGTACTTTGCCTCTGTGTCAATTAGGGCAATGAGGCGATAATTACTTGGAGTGCTCTTATCACCCTGTTTGTGGATCGGACTAAGTATTGATACTCTCCAGGTTAAAGGGCACATCGCTGTTTCCCTGACTTCCTGGAAGAGTGGCACCAGTGTCTCGCTCCAGAAGTTGGCTTCGTATTTGTACATTATTGGCGGGACTCCATTGGGCCCAGGAGCTCCTTCCGGTTTCCCTTTGGATATTTGTTGCTTAATCCTGGCTGCTGTTATTTTATGTTTTTTATCCTCACTGCCTAAAGGTGGTCTAAAGCTTGATATTCCGTCTATCTCCAGTGTTGCAGAGTTGCATGATGTCTTCACCGGAATAGTGTCTTTGTTTACGTTTGCATTTGTTCGATGATTGATTGTTATTTTCATATTACTCTTTATGGTCCTTGTAGTTAGGTTTTTTCCTCTAAATAAGCCCCCCCTTACGAATTTTGTAATTGAATTGTGTTGATAAATAGGCAGCCCATTCGGGTCCGAATACTTGGGAATTTATTCCTTTGTGGCTTGGACGTTGGAGGCTTTGTACTGTTTTCCAGAACCTGGCGCTGTTCTTCTGTTTTGAATCGTATTCGATTTTCACCCAGAGGTCCTCGTTAATTTTCCTTTTCCTTTCCCAGATCGACTGGTTGAGCCGAGTCTTTAGGGATCGCAGCTCCTCATGCAAGGGGTCGTTGTTCGATTGTTTGCGGAGCTTCCTAAGGATCAGGGTTATTTCCAATTTTCGTTTTTTTATCTGCTGTGAGGTTACTTTCGCTGTTGTGTGGTTTAATGAGATCGTAGTGTTAGTTTTTTGCTCTGTGGCGAATTTTGTTCCAAGTTCTGTCACAAAGTCTACCCAAGCCTCTAGTGGGTTCCTTGACAAACTTGAGATCTGGTGCAGGATTGCTCTTGCGTTGATTGTAAGCTCTTCTACTTTGTTAATCTTGCACCTTATCCGTCTAAAGTTGGTGGTGTGCTCAGTGCCGGCATTTTTTCTTTCTTCCAGGTCAGTCCCTCTGGTGCCGTATTGTTCCACTTCCTGTGGTTGGTGGTCGCTTTCACCATTTACACCGATCTTAAATGAGCAGATAGCGTCAAACAGAGGGAGTGTTAGGAAGGTGAAGTCGCGGTGCGAAGAGGTAGATGAGGAAAAATATGTAAATGCTGGAGGTGTGTCCTCTACAAATCGACCATTTAATACCCTCATATTTACCGGCTCTAGGCCTCTTAATAGCTGACTTGAGCATCTTGTTTGCTTGTTGGGAGTGGGTGAGGCTTGATTAGGAATTCCCTAAGCGATGTTAAGGTCCTGTACCATTTCGTCTTCTGGTTTGTCTCCGAAGAGTTGAAGGTTAAAATCACCTGCCAGGAGTAGGTTCTCTATTTCCCTTTCTTCCATCAGTCTAGCCACCTCGGTGACCAGTTCTCCTGCGCCTTTTAATCTATGCTTAGGATGTAAATATGTGTTTATTATATGCAGTTGTTGGGCAACCTGGTTTATTTTGATCGTTATTGCTATTGCCCGTATGGCGCTTGGAGGTGTTATTTTTGCCTTTATTACTTCCATTTTTCCTATGGTAAGTATTGAAGCTAGCGATGCCAGGCCTCCTGAGCTGTGACCATAGGACGAGTTTCTTATGGCTGGATGGATTTGAGTTGAATATCCTTGAAGAGAGAACACTTTCTCCTCCCAGGTTTCTTGGAGCAGAATCAGGTCAAATTATTTTAGATGGTTTAGTGTGTCTGGGTCATCTAGTTTACTAGTCAGACCGTTTATGTTCCAAATGCATATTTTTATCTTTGGAGTGTCAGCTTTTATGGAGGAGTGGCTTGGTGACCTTTGTCACTTTGTGGCACCTGCGAATATTGTCTGACGTAAGTTTGCCCAACTTGGGTAAAGTTGGTAAGTTGTCAAGGATGTTGGGATGTCATTCAATCCTGGGGAGTTACTGCGTGCTCCTTTTAGAATTGAGTTGACTTTTTTTGGGTAATCTTTATTGCTTCCTTCTAGGAGTGGGGTGGGATAAGCAGGTCTCTTTCCCGGTACCAATTTTATTCCCCATTTGGAGAATCTGAGCATTTCCCTAAAATTTGACCTGCTAATTAATTTGTTTTCCAGGCTGACTTTGTTGTTTCACTGTCTCGTTGGTCGGACGGTGAGTGAAATTCGATTGCTAGCAGATCTGCTGTATTAATGTGTGATAGGCTTTCAATTGAGTGGATGAGTCTCAGTATATTGCCCCTGTTTAAGGTGTCCATTCTTCCTCTAGATTTGAATTCGGGGATGAACAGAATGATGTCTGTCTCATTTGTTCCTGGGGACTGTCTGCGCGGATAAGTGGTTGACGTGTGTTGATTGACACTATTTAGGGGTTCGGCACTATATGACGTGTCGTTGTAAGTAGTGATGATTCCATGTTGATTCCAGGTGGTCGCGTCCTTGCGAAGATCAGCACTGTTTGTTGATTGATTGATGTTTATTTCGTCTATGCTGAAGTGGGTCGAAACCCCTAGGGCCTGATCTTTCTCGTGCTTTCCACACTGCGTTTGATGTGACGATGCTATTAACTTTATAACTTCCGTTCTCCTTCCAGTACTCCGTGTGTCAAGTGTAGAATCTGTTGCAGGGGTAAGTTGCTTATTAATGACTGGGCCGGTGACTTTCTGCTCAGTCTGTTTGCCTGCTCCATCTTTTACTTGTTTCAGTAATGAGGTCTCTACTAATTTCAGAGTCGTTGTGTCGGTTGGTTGGGTATCTATGAGAGGTAGCTTTTTATCCTCCGTTAGCTTCTCGTTTTTACGTTTTTGATCTTTGTCCCCTGGCGTTGTTATTGGCTCAATCTCGTTGATGCAACAAGCATCTATTGTCTTTTTGTTCCTGCCCTTCCTTTTTTGTTTGCGGCGGGCACGTGCGTTTGTAGATGTCTCTGCGCCATCCCTGCCGTTCATGGCAGTGTTCAGGAAGGAATCATCTCTTGTGTTTTTGGATTTTGAGGATAAGTCCCCTTGATTACTGGCGATGAGGTGGATGTTACCACCTAGTATTTTTTGGCTGGGACCTGTGCTGCTGGTCTTTGCCTTTGTGACTAGGTGCATTGTTATGTTTTCTTTTAAGTCCACCAGGAGGTTCCCCAGAGTTGTTGGTAATGTTGATAGCTTATCAATTATCGGGGAGCAGGTGCATTCAGTTCTTATTATTTGCAATAGTTTTGCTGCGTCTTGCCCTCTTTTTATAAGGCCGTTAAGATCTGATAGTTTGTTTTGTATCCCTGTTGTGGCTTCTGCTAGCGCCTGGTGGATGGTTAGCTGCAGATCCAGTTTGTTTGATTGATACTGCAGTGCTGTGGCTGACCAAAATATATTAGTGGGACCGTTACTCCCTACGATGGACGGGGAGGAAAGCTCTTCTGTGGAGCTGTTGTGGGTAGGCCTTATGTTGTATGAAGCTACTAGGTCCTCCCATTCTTGTGTTGCCAGAAAGGTCATGTCACTGTCTGGATTACTGAGGTCCACAGGTGGCAGTTGTGATGGGTGAGTTGGTGGATTAGAGCTCCTTTGCTGTTCCTCGGCTATTAAGTTGTCATGATGCGTGGCTGGTTGCTTATTTGGGGTGCAGTATGTTACATGGGTGGTTGTAAATGCTCCTTCGTATTTGCCCTGAGGATTCTGATGTGATTGGCCCACTTGTTCTCTGGGTCTTATCATTCTCGGGCGTGAATTTCCCAAAACTCTGTACCGGGTACCCTGAATGTGGTGAGGAGTTGGTGTGGCGACTAAGCTGGCCACTGTCCACATCAGATGCTTCTGCACTGTTACCATTTTGTCCCCCTTGAACTCCGTCCCCCGTTTTAGTTTTCCAATGGGCCGTTGTCTCCATTTCAGTTTGGGGGTTATGGATTTCAACAACTGTTGCTCCAGTTGCTTGGAGTGACTGACGTTCTGCTACTGGCTGGCTTTCCGCTACCTCCGGTCGCAGTGGGGATTGTAAACCCGTAATGATGTCATTATTTGAGTAAATTATGTTGCCAGGATCTTTGAGAAAAGTAAATTTTGTGTAGATTTTTGGCTGATAGAGACTTGTGTGCTTTTTAGACGACTGTCCATCTAGGTCTATATCTATATCCACAATCTCGTCCTGCTTTTTCCTTTTGGCTCCTTTAACTCTTTTGGGGGTTCCGTTTAGCTGGTTTCCACTTCTTAAGTCCATTGCAGGTTGCAAATTCTTTGCTCGGTTGTCTATCGGGCCGACCGTTAGACAGACATTTATTTCTTGGATCTCGCCTTTACTGTAAGGAAAACCATTGTCCTCGATGTTGCACCCTGTGGGGTCTTCTATTTCTGAAGCCTCTTTACTCCCATCGATTGGCTGTACAGCTGCCTTCTTTTTTGATTTGAGAGAAGGCCTTGTGAGGGGTCTTCTTACTCTTCCAGACCTCATGTCAGTACTGCGTTGAAGAAGAATTAGGAGTTTGGGTGCAAAGGCGGAAGTGAATCAATGAGTAGACGTAAGGATGCAGAGGTTAATGTGATGACTGGGCTTACTTCTGCTGACCGTCTTCCGCTGCCTGTTGCCTCTCTCTGCCTCTTGCCTCGTTTCTGTTTACCTAAACTCCACCGCGGGGATCCGTGAGCTGTTCTGGGCCTCAGGCGGTACTGATTCCCTCTGTGAATCAGTGGGGTCTCTTTGCGGTTTCCTGGCACCGCTGGTTCTGGTGATGTGCTGCTGTTGCCTACTTGTGCTCTTCTTTGCGCCTCCTTATCCCCCTGTACCCCCTTAATGGTGAGGTACTGGGGTCTAGGCGTGGACCAGCACAGACCAACACGGCAATATGTAAGTGGGGGGGCAGTACAGGGCCAAAAGCTTGATCCTCCTCTACCTATTACTATTTCTTTGTGGAGGGGGCTTCTGTGGGCTTTTTGTAGATTGATGGCAAATGGCGGTTGGCTGAGCGTGGCCCCCTCACGCCCCTCGCCCCCCTCCTCTCTGTACCCTGTACCCTGTACCGCTCCTGCGGTTAGGGTGCGGAGGGGGACGTGTGGATAACGGACCGGTGATAAGGCTGAAGCTGTCAGTCCCCCGTACTCACGCACAGGTCCCGGGGCTCGCAGCCGTCCACCACCCACCGCCATCCACACTGGGCCAGGAGCAGAGAACAATGGAGCCGAAGCAGCCCCAATCACCCTGCTCACCCCCGGTCCCCGCTCACCGTCAGAGGGACAGCGGATGGTGGATGATGAAAGGCAGGCGGCGGCGGGCTCCGTGGGGCCGGCAGCTCCGATAGGATGTCGAGAGGATGTCTATACGCCGATGTGTGCAAACTCCAGCAACTCCGGCTGCCCTCCGCACGCCAACGCCTCTCACCACCGCTGCAGCCTTCCCGCAGCTTTCCTCGCTCCTCGCTCTGCAGCTCCGCAGCTCCGCAGCTCCTCTGCAGCTCCTCGCAAAACACTGACCTGGACTGATGCTGCCCAGGAAGCAAAGTTGCTGTGTGGCAAGTGGGACTGGAGGACAGGGTGCCAATAGGGTCAACAGCAGGAGCGCTAAAGCCATACAAGTCTTCAGATCGACCGACTGCACAATTAACTGACTCCTTGTAGGATGCGCTCCTGGATTGGTTTCTTCTTGTCTTAGAATAAACCTAATATTTCTTCATCTTCAACACCTGCTTTGCGTAATCATTTGTTTACCTGAAAAGATTTTACAGGTAGGTTATATGCTGACCCAGTGCTGAGTAAAATAGGGCACCATGGCTGGCGCTGAGCGTGGGCTTCATAAACATTCCTCTTGCTTACAGCAAGAGGAATTTCTGTGTAGAAACAGGATGGAGTTTCCAGGAACAAGTCCTAAAAGTAGTCACCTGGAAATCAAGTGTAGTGGTATCCTCCTCGGAGATACCTCGACCCCTAATTCAGTATCGCCCCTTAGTGTTAGAAATAATGTGAGATGGGCGGAATATTTTACCAGAGAGTTAACAGCCAAATTCAATGCAAAAACTATGGCAAATCCAATAATTATGTACCAGGCCTTGGGCTATGTAGGCCACGGTCACAGAAATATAATTGCTTTAATTGTATTAATTCAGCCTTGTAATATTACATTACTACTGTAGTACCAGCCCAATATGATAAGTAACACCACTTCAGCAAATCAACATCGTTGCATGAATGAAACATTTGATCATACAAAAGGTATTTTCAACAAATCCTCAATGCTTCATCCTTGTTACCATCTCTCTGTATTGAATAGGACACAAAAGTAAAAAAGGCAAGAGTTCAGGCAGTCTCTGAGCAAGTTCAAGTGAAATACATGTAGCATAAATTCTTAGATCATATGCTTTTTGCAGTCCTGAACAAGTTATAAAAGGGATTGAATGATTTTTTTTTCTTTTCTGCAACTGCTTTATACATTAGAGTAGGACTGGCAAGAGGTCATAAAACAAGAAGAAAGACTATAAGATAGTCAGGTTTTCGCAAAGACAATAAACCATTTAAAGGAATGAAGAAATAAAAATAAAAAGGTTTAAAGGATTAGACCCACAATTACTTTTTGAGGCGCTGCAACAAAGAAAAAAATGATTTTCTAAACTGAACTTCAATTGATGTCCTCTGATGCACTTGATCTCAGAGAGCCCCAACTCCAAATCTCTAGCTGTTTCCAATTGAAAGTTACACTCGCAATATGTTAGAAGACAGCTCTAATCAGAGCTTATGGGAGAGCTAGTCCTTGCAATAGTGTAAAACTAAATTAGCAGTATTTGACTATCAGGACATGTAAAACAGATGAGTACATATCCTACCTCTCACATACACTGCACCCTGCCCATGGGCATACCTTGGGCCTACCTTAGGGGTGCCTTACATGTAGCAAAAGGGAAGGTTAGGTCAGGTCGACATGGTAGTTTAAAACTGCACTCACAGACACTTCAATGCCAGGCCTGACACAACCAGCGCTTCATGCCCACTAATAACATTTGATTTATAGGCCCTGGGCATACATAGTGCGCTTTACTAGGGATCTACCAGTAAATCAAATATGCCAATAATGGAAAACCAATCATAATTACAATTTACACAAGAAGCACTAGCACTTAAGCACTGAACAGCAGTAGTAAACTGGCCAGAGTACCTAAACCAGCAAAAACAGCATATCAGTCAAAAATATCGGAGGTAGAGGCAAACAGACTGGGGAAATCATACCAAGGATTGCAAGTCTAACAACAATGTTCAGGTTCTGCTGAATGTGTCCCGGACGGATGTCTTGTATCCACGTGTACCCCAGACTTGTGTCTTGAACTATGGCTAATAAAACAATTTATATAGCACTGAGCAGATAATCACGTCTTTTGTGATTTACAGGTCAGGTGTACTTATCAGGCTTGTTTATTATAATTTTTAAAAGCTGAGATGCGGGTGTCACCTGCACACTAGACAAAACTTAAGAAGCAGTTATGAAACCTACTCAGATTTATTAAAGCATAATCCTTACACATTTGCTCATCAATAGGGACACTTGCTGAACAATCAGTCCAGTACATGAAGGCCTTCATGAGCAGACCTTTGTGTGCCTTAAAGCTTCCTGTGGACAGTTGGCAATATTCCTGGGGTTCTAATACAATCAACAATGCATGGTGGGTATCAGAATTTGACTGGCATTCCTTGAAGGCCTCAGGTAAGATGTCCCTTGTGCATTCATGCACACTGGGAATGTAAACTGTACAGGTGTGCTTGTGAAGGAGCAGCATTTGTTTCAAGTTACAATGTTACATGGTAATTAGTAGGGAGGAACAGTGGCACATGTGGTAATTGGCACATCACAGCCTCTAATGCAGCCATACAGCTCAGAATTAGCCTGCGTAGGTCCCTGATGAGTCCTGCCAAGGTGGTCAATAGAACATGCACAGGTACAGAGGGTAGTGGCATACAGAAAGACAAAGTACTAGCAAGGCAAATAGGTCTTGGATTAATGTGCTAACACAAGCAGACTAAGCACTCTAAGGCTACAATTGCAGAGGGTTTGCAGCCATTATCCAGCATTTTTAATCCCGCATTTTTAATCCCGCAGACTTTCAGGCCGCACACTACGATACCGAAAGGTCATTGACCCCGCATACCATTATCCCGCATTTTTTTACAACGCATGTGCTTTTATCACGCATGCCTTTACAACGAAATACGTTGTAAAGGCATGTATGGTAAATGCATTTGCGTTATAAACCACGACGATGAGAGAGGTAAGTGGGTTTGGGTTAATTTTGTAGGGGTGGGGGTCGTGCTGGGGTAGTGATTGTGTAGTGTAGTGTTGTGTTAGTGTAGTGTAGAGCTGTGGTGGTTTTTTAGTGTAGGGTCGTGCTAGGGGAAGTGTTATAGGGGTTAGGGTAGTGTTGTAGTCTTTGTGTAGTGTAGGGTCATGCAGGGGGTAGTGTTTTTGGGTTTAGGGTAGTGTTGTAGTGTTTGTGTAGTGTAAAGTCATGCTGGGGTGTAGTGGTTTAGGGTAGTGTTGTAGTGTTTGCGTAGTGTAGGGTCATGCTGGGTGTAGTGTTTAACGGTTTAGAGTAGTGTTGTAGTGTTTGTGTAGTGCGGGGTCATGCTGGGGTGTAGTCTTTTAGGGTTTAGGGCCGTGTTGTAGTGTTTGCGTAGTGTAGGGTCATGCTGGGGTGTAGTGTTTTAGGGTTTAGGGTAGTGTTGTAGTGTTTGTGTAGTGTAGGGTTTTGCTGGGTGTAGTGTTTTAGGGTTTAGGGTAGTGTTGTAGTGTTTGGGTAGTGTAGGGTCATGCTGGGGTGTAGTGTTTTAGGGTTTAGGGTAGTGTTGTAGTGTTTGTGTAGTGTAGGGTCATGCAGGGGGTAGTGTTTTAGGGTAGTGTTGTAGTGTTTGTGTAGTGTAGGGTCATGCTGGGGTGTAGTGGTTTAGGGTAGTGTTGTAGTGTTTGCGTAGTATAGGGTCATGCTGGGGTGTAGTGTTTTAGGGTTTAGGGTAGTGTTGTAGTGTTTGTGTAGTGTAGGGTTATCTTGGGGGTAGTGTTCTAGGGTTTAGGGTAGTGTTGTAGTGTTTGTGTAGTGTAGGGTCATGCTGGGGTGTAGTGTTTTAGGGTGTTGGGTAGTGTTGTTGTGTTCGTGTATTGTAGGGTCATGCTGGGGTGTAGTGGTTTAGGGTAGTATTGTAGTGTTTGTGTAGGGTCATGCTGGTTGTAGTGAATTAAGGTAGTGTTGTAGTGTTTGTGTAGGGTAGTAAAGGGCTTTATGGTAGTATTGGGGGGTCGTGCTGGGTAGTGTAAATGTAGGTAATGGACTGTGTGTCAAGGGTGGGTGGTGCAAGGGTACTACATTAGAGTATAGTGTAAGGTAGGGTAGGGTACTGTTACTTACTTTTACTACTTTTACAACAAGTATACCTTTAACATGCATGCCTTTTCGTTTTAATGGCATGCGTGCTAAAGGTATATTCGTTTTAAAAGTTTGCGATCTCTTAGTTTGCGGACTAATGGTACTTGCGGGATGATTTTTGCGGGATGATGGTATGTGGGATATTTTTATGCGGGCTGACGTCATATATTCATTGCAGAGTAGTCCCTCGGACATCTCAAGGCATATGCTTATTGCATATGGTTAAAACTCACTTCCACAGGGTTTGGAATTTTTAGGGTAGAATAATTATCTCCAAATAGGGGTTGCTATTTTCAGTTGCATAACATGCAGACTTTGGTGCTTTAAGCTGCATGACGTTCTATCTATAGGCTCTTTTTCCCCTGTTAAATCCAAGCTGGTTTGACCCTGGGAAATAAATATGAGAGTGCAGACTTCATAACACACAGTATTTTTCAGGTCTGGTAAACTCCACACACATGCAGGGATTGTGTAAAACCTGAGCACTCATAACACAGGCATTTTTGCTTCTGTGAATTAGGTAGTGAAGTTCAATGTGACAAAGCAGACTTTACCAGTGAATCATTGTGGGCTATATTAACATTAAGAAATCACACGGCCCCTCAAGAGTAGAAGACATTTAAGGGCTTATTCACAAGCCCTGTGCCGTGCCAGAAAGTCACTTGTTTTGACATTCCAGCGCCACAGAGTGCAGAGCCATATCTACGAGGTCACAAAAAGCCACCGTGAGTGGCTTCTTTTCATGGCCTCGTGGATATTGTGTAAGGCAACATATTGCAAATCACTGCGTTGTGTCACACTGTGTTGGGGAGGCCTGCCATGGGTGTTGCGGTGGGTGTTCCCACTCAATGCCCATGGTATTAGACACATTCCCAGATTTACAACACAACGTAAATCTAGGAATGCGTCAAAACTGTGCGCTTCTCCAGGGGAGGTGTAACCAATGTATTTCTGCAGGAAGGTGCCCCTTCCTGCAAAAAACAATCATGCCTGCAACGCACACACCAATGCACCATGGTGCAAGGTGCCTGTAAGTGGCAGTTTCTGGGAGTGGGCAGAGGGACTACATACTTCCACTTAAATGTTACATCAATTGCAATTGCTAAAAGCAATTACCATACTTTTTAAACTATCCTGAAGCCACATTGTTCACTGCATTGGCCTGCCGGGTTCGTTCTACAGAACGGACTTCAGGCAGTTTTAATTTAGACGCTTGCGCTAGTGCGCATGTGTCTATTGGTAGCACCACAGTAATAAAAGTTAAGCAGTATGGGCCGACATGCTGCCAGCCTGATTCTGCTAATTTAGGGTCCTCCGGAACCGCCCACAAATGACACTTAAAAGCATCACATTCTGAAGCCACTAAGGGTGTGTACAGTATCAGCCCATTAGTCCCCGGGCTGCTAGTCTATCAGCAGATACTTTTCTGCACTCCTCCCTTTCTCATGTAGTCATAAAGTGACAACCTGAATGGGAGGGGGTGCAGCATTACCAGGTTGGCCTCCCATGTACTCTAAACAGTTACACAGCACATGCTTCTGCGCCTCGTGTATTCAGTTTAGAGTATGCCAACAGTGAAAGCCTGAGAGGTGATTTTACGAGCTGCAGCTGGGCCTCGTTGAAATCGCCACCATGGACCATTGGTATTGGTGTGCAGCGCGTCCTTCTAATGAGACACCGTGACTGGACTAGAAGACTACTGATTTGATTTGATTGATTTGATTTATCAATTTATATAGCGCAACAAATGCCCAAGGGGGTCTTGGCACTGGATTTGGCCGGACATATGTAAGACGGGTACGCCATACTAACAGAATATCATTGGTCAGTTGGAAAATAACCATGTTTTTAATGATCTTCTAAAGGAGATAAGTGACGTGCTGTTTTTCATCGCTAATGGAAGAAGATTCCAGGTTTTTGCAGTTCCTAGCAGAAAACTTCTACCTCCCCAGCGTACTGAGGGTGATGGGTATTTGCTGTAGTGTCTGGCTCACTTTATCTCTCATCCTTTCTTCCTTCTTCCTTATCCCCACTGGCTTTGGTCTGTTGCTCTCTTCTTTTCCTGCTGTTTTCTCTCCCTATGCAAAAACAACAATTGATGGACAGAATGCAGAACAATGTCATACATTCACCCCAGTATAGAGATCTGGGCCTAAATCCATCGTTTTTTTGCACTCCACACCACCCCAGTTCAGACATGGCCATTTGCAAATCAGCCTTGACCCTGTGCCTCATGGGAACAGTCCAGCCCGAACTGCCAAGCCATGTCTTTCCTGGACCGGAATCAAGCATCCTAGGACCGGTTTCTGGCTATCAGCCGTCTTCAGCCAGGATAGCTTGACTCCAGTGGTGTGGAGAGCATGGGACTCACGTCTGAGCATACCCATCCCACTCGGGGTGACAAATGCAAAAACAACAATTGATGGACAGAATGCAGAACAATGTCATACATTCACCCCAGTACAGAGATCTGGGCCTAAATCCATCTTTTTTTGCACTCCACACCACCCCAGTTCAGACATGGCCATATGCAATTCAGCCTTGACCCTGTGCCTCATGGTAACAGTCCAGCCCGAACTGCCAAGCCATGTTTTTACTGGACCGGAATCAAGCATCCTAGGACCGGTTTCTGGCTATCAGCCGTCTTCAGCCATGATAGCCAGAAACCGGTCCTAGGATGCTTGATTCCGGTCCAGGGAAGAAATGGCTCAGCAGTTCGGGCTGGACTGTTCCCATGAGGCACAGGGTCAAGACTGATTTACATATGGCCATGTCTGAACAGGGGTGGCTTGGTGAGCAAAATAATGATGGATTAAACCCAGATCTCTGACTGGGGGTGAATAATTTGCCATTGTGCAACATTCCGTCCATCATCTTGTGTGTTTTGGTTTTCTCTCCCTAGTCCTTCTTTCTAGTTGTAGCGCAGAGACAACCAGGACGGTGAATTCCTTAGTTTAAATAAAATGCTTCAAAGTGTCATTCACTGAGTTTCCTGTGCTGCAAAACGAATGCAAGGCAGACCGCTAATCAAAGTCAAGCCTTCCTCCCAGGGTGCCTGCTGGCATGAAAGAAATGCAAATGTGCACTACAACGAGTTAATTTGCACCTTTAAAGTATAATATGCAAGTGTAAAGTGTGGTTGGGAGTTAGGTACTGGCTTTAATTGATCGAATCACTCCAAGTTTTGTGTCAAAGATTTATCATTTTTGAACGGTAGTGAAAATAGTTAAAAATTGAGCAGTAAAGTGTGTGTTTTTAATTGTAAATGCATTTATATACCGCTTACTACCCTTGACCAGGTGTTGAAAGGACAGTGGTGTAAAAACAAAATGTATTAAATATTGTCTCAATATTATTAAAATCAATATTTTTTAACTGCCATTTTAAATTAAAACATTTTGCACTTTTTGTAGCAATCTAGCTTACTGTGTGTAATGCATGTTACAAAAAATGCCTTGCATATTCACAGTGCTTTCTGTCACAGGCTCTGACCGCGTACAATTAAAAATATGGAACTTACTATTCTGCAGTGCAACAACCAAGAATTAGTTCTGTGGCTCTCTAGTTACACACAGACCTCTGCAGTGTATTAACTAAAAGACTTTACAAATGTACTATAGTGCTTTTGCCACAGACCACTAACCTTTTAAATTAATTTTTTCACTTAAGTTAAGTACAAAATATTTTGGTTTTTTTTAGCCACACCTTTTGTACAACTGATGTTATGAACTCACATACTTAAACGTACTTTCAAGCATCATAATGAAGAAAATTGAGTTTTGGTGAAATACAATATTTGCCTAAGGTCATAAAATGTAAGTGGCGTAGCTGTGATTTAGCAATATTTTCTGGTTTCACTTTGTACAAATCAGCCACTAAATGGGTATCAATTTGTCTTTCATTATGTTAAGGCTTTGGTTTTAACCTCTCTGTGCAGCTTTTATATAGTGCAAACTCTCCCAAAAAACTTTAGACCTTTCAAGAGCACCAATTACATTACATAGGGTCACATTTATTTTTATGCCAGATGTGAGATTAAATTATTTACCCAGAATCACAGGATATTCACACTGAGAATTAAACCTGGATCCACAGTTTCTAAGTCTCCAGCTCTGGCCGTAACATCATATCTTGGATAGATGGAGGGTGAAAGGCTGAAGCCAGTAAATGAACTTTGTCCACTTATCACAGAAATATTGCTGACAACTGCACCAAAATACAACAAATTTTTAAAAACGTTCCTGGGGGGAGGAGAACCCCCCAAAATCTCCTTCCATAAACATCAACCTCACTCGCTCTACAATTCAATCACTGGGTTTATGTCCCATTACTTTCAAATTCCAGCAGCTGCCAGTGGTGCCTGTGTTGGCCCTAGGAATGCATCTTATTTCATTACAATTGCACATTCCTGCACTTTCGATTTGGCGTAGGGCAGCGCAGCAAAAAGACGCGTGCAGCTGCACTACACTAAATCTTTGTAAATTATGCCATTAGTGCTTCTTGTACGTTTGTTTACCTCTACAGAAGCTTCTGTAATGAGTGCATGCTCGTCAGTAAAGATAGTTCCATCACTGTTTGAGGAATTCCCCGACAAATGACTGATCTGCGTCTTTTGAATGTGTAGGTGATGGGCTACCATTAGAGGTGTGTGAACTGCTGAAAGCTTGAGCGAAACTCAATCCAGATGCCTGGCTCCATTTCAGTTTAAGATGCTCTTGGAGCTTCAATCCCACAACAAGCCAACCTTGCTGCCTGTCACATTAGATGGGGACCCAGGTTTGAATCCCACTTTGTCATTGCATCCTGTAAATTCCAGCAAATCTCCCAGTGCCTAAACATTTAGGGTCTCATGGATGAGGGCCCTTGCGCTGCCGGAACATCACTGTTTGTGACTTTCCGTGTCACAGGAGTTTGCACCATATTTACGAGGCAGCAATAAGCCAGTTTTTGTGGCTTAATGCTACCTCGTAAATATCGTTCCCTTTAACCCTTTCGATGCTGATGACGAGCTTTCATTGTGAGAAAGCGATACCCATTTAGTGGCTGAATTGCACAGTGTGAAACTGGAAAATTTGGGATCACTCCCGGCTCATTTGCTGATGAAGTTGTGTGTTCTGAGGCATCTACTTTATTTTACTGAGCCTCTTTTTTGTTGATTATCACACACAGGAGTACCTTCAAACATGTGAGCTCAGGATGGGCACTGTACAAACACCACTTGTGTTTGATTTAATAGCCTATAATGTTGTCCCACCTAAACTAGGAATTTAGCCCACATACAGGATACACATGACAATTGACTTGCCTTGGTTTATTAAGTGCACTTCCATAAGGGCGGGGTTTGGAATGTTTTGCAGTACATATTCAAAAACTCACTTTTAATAAATACCTCTCAATACAGGGGTACAGGTAAAACACTTTCTCCTGTTAAAGAAATACACTTTTTGAAATGTTTGACACATATTTTTACATGATGTTTGTTGCACACATGCCAAATATTTCCAAGGCTCGGCTCGTGCACGGGCTCTTAGTGCCAGAGTCGTCCCGTGCCTCAGTTCTGGCTCGGTTCCTTCTGTTAATTTGTTGGCTCACCCACTTCTCGACTCCCTCTCTGCATGCATTCCTTATGGGGCCACAGCTGCACAAAGTACCATTTTGCACCTCCTGCGATGGAGTGCAATTGTGGCAGGGGCATATATAAGTAATTCTGTCACTGATGCTGGCATTAACATCGCAGAGCCCTCCATAGCTGGGAAATGTGTGTCATAAGGCTCTCTGATTAAGATAATTCTGCTGGGATGTTCATCATAAATAACTCTTAAAAGATCATTAGGAAGTGTAACGTCCTCAGCAAGGAATACTCTCGCTTGATTGTAAGCGGCCATCTAGAAAATGATATTAAGAAATCCCTTTGAACCCGCAGAGAATATAGCAGGGCTGTGTCCTGCTAGGCCAGGCTGAAAGGAATCTCAAGCGAAGTACTTACTGCAGAGCCTTCGTTCTGTCTTCCTGCTTTACTGGCGTCTTCCGGCCACTGGCCTCCATGGTTATTACATCAAAAGAATAATTGCCAGGCGGCTCGGAAGCTTTGAAACTTATTATACTGTACCAGTAAGATTAATTTGCCCCTATTGATCTCCTAAAAACATGTGTAAGAATACCAGCCTGCCAAGTTAAATACGGCGGCGGGGAGAGGAAAAAAAGGCTCATTATCAGCGAAAAAGGGCAATGATGATGAACGCAGTCCCGTAACAGCTCGAACGAGCATTGGAAAATATTTCCTGGCCTCTATTAAAAAGTAGTTTAATTATACACACTGATTTAGTATGTAAAAGGAACCTTAGATGAAAGAAACGGAAGTACGCTAGAGAAATGAAAGGGGTCTCGGCCTACTTTTGCGTGCGTCAGCGCCGCTCGCGCTCATTTTGCCATTGCACGTTGTTGGGTCAGGGTGGTGCTGTACCAGACTGATGGATGGAATGATAATACCACACTGGGGCGTGCCCTCCAGTAGCCCTGCAGGTAGGAGGTGCGGACGTGAATTGGTGTATCAACACTCTCAGAAATCCTTGATGGAGTTCAGATGAAAAAATTAACGCTGAAGAGGCCTGCTTTAATACAAACTGCCTCGTGACAGGCAACTTCATTTAGCAACGTGTTGCAATGCTAAAGCTGTGTTTACTATTTCTTCCTTTCTTTTCCTGCCAATTTAGGGTATTTCGTAATTTTAACTAGTGGCCCTCTTGCTGGGGTACAGGTGAAAGGAGAATGCCACAGCATTCCACAGTTTTTTTAGGACATACATAAACAAGTAAAGAGGTCGTTGGTTCATATATCTCAATATATATGTATATTAGGAGCAAGGAAAAAACAAATAAGTCAGTTAGTCAAAGTCAAAATAAACTTTATTTCGATTGAATTTTCAATCATAAAAGTACATTATAGAAAAATATTTACATCGGTTTATAAAAAGTTTTCATTTGAGCAATATTGTCTGGTAGATACATAGAACATTGAATTAATCATTACAAAATCGTCTATACAATGTCGCACTGTACGGCAATGAAATAACAAGTTGTTCACATAACAAGAATAAAATTTTACAATGCAGTAACAATTAGTTGAGAATGAATTTTCAGACATGCCTTAAGGAAGCAAGCTATAGATTTGGCAACATAAAATAAGTCAGTTATATGTCAAGTGATGGCGGTGGCCAGGACACCCACTCTAAAAATCCTCTCAGCTTAGCAGATGTTCTTTCAATCAGCTGTAGGCAGCGATACTAATGGCCATTAGTTTAAGCAAGACACACCGCCAAAATGCCTTTCTTACACAAAGCAGTGCTGTATCCCTTAGTATCTGTCACATCTCCATTTTGGAAATATTCGGTACCAGCTTTTTATCTTGCTGAAGGAAAAAATAAGTACTCGCATCAGGTAGATGTACGTGTGTGCTCAATACCGTATTTTCCAAGGTCGTGGCCTTATTTTCAGTATTTAAGTGGAGGCATGTGGGAGTAAACATGATGTACCAGTGAACTGCTCGTGTATAAGCCTATGATCAATGTTACCGGGTAAGAATAAAAAAAAAATACAATGTCCTTTCAAAAGAAGAAAAAGACAAGTGTAACTCCTTCGGATAAAAAGGTAAAGGCCACCCATAACAAATAGGTTGCAAAAACAAGAAAGTGAACCTTATCACTAGTATTCAAAATTAACAGAATAAGAGGGATGTGCGAAATTTGCAGTTTTTCTTGTATTTAATAAGGCAAAATGTTTGCAAAAGTACATGAAATCACTCGTATTTACACAAAGTGCAAGTCCATTCTTTTGCACTATATTTTAGCGTGGCATGTATCCGACTGTTAATGTTATATACAAGGATGCATTTAAACAACAGTACCGTGTGCCATAGCAGTTCACATAATGTTGCTCCAGCACATATTTTAAATTTCTCCCAAACCTACAAAAACAGGCAGAGACATGCACACTAGAGCCCTTAAAATACTCACAGCCATATTATCAAGAAAGGGCGATACATTATTGCTGCTTTTATCGGCAGGAAACACCAGGACCTGGGCTTCTATGGAATTCAGAAGGGTATTTTATCAAGCTCATTATCGCCGCTTTAGCGGCAGTTTCCTGCCGATAAAAGCGGCGATAATGCATTGCCCTTTTTTAATAATATGGCCCTAAGTTTCATGCCTGAAGAGGTCATCCAATCCAGATGTTGTTTTTTTCTGTGCATTCTGGTACTTGACGAGCTCTTAAGGTTTAAAAGTTCTTGAGAATGAGTACTAATTTGTATACTTAGTGACATCACAGGAAATGACATCAGATCGCTTTAATGTTAATGCTATCTCAGGAAGTGGCATCACCTGGAGTGATATTCGTTTTTTTTCGTTTCGAATATCTTTATTTCGGCAAAATTTGCCATACAAGATGTTCACACAATTGATAAAAACAACAATCTACACAAGACCGGGATGATAAATAATTCCAATTGAGCACAGAAAAGATCGGCGTTAATACAAAATTCTAATTAATCAATAAAAGCCAATATAACATCTGTAACATTTAATTACAAAGTGCATGTGCAAAGATTTAAAATTAAACATTATTTAATAAAACCCTGCTCTTTAACCAAATTGCTGCAAAGTATTTTGCTACAGCAAACACAATTGGAGTGGATACATCTGTTTTTAAAATTCTGAAAGCTTGCATACAGTGAGTAAATCCCAAGTTTCTGCACAGCGGCACACGCCAGTGCCTTCTTGACTTTTTATATGCAGGACAAAAAAACATGATATGCAAGTCATTTTTCAAATCGCAATTGCAAACAGGGCAGCTTTTTATAGGAGAAGGGCACCATTTACTAGTAAAAGATCTAATTGGCAAGGTGCTGTATCTCCATTGTAAGTACAACTTTCTGGTTAAAATAGGAAAAACTTCATCCAGGACAGACTCAAAACGATAAAAATCTTTTTCCATTACAAAAGAATCAGTTAGGGTTCCACTTTGCACATTATGTATAGAAGCCGTCAATTTACTATCATAATAAAGTTTTAATAAGTGCTTTCGTGAGACCCTACTACAGGCTGCCTCCGGGTCAGTCCATAGTTGCTGAATTCCCAACTTTCCCAATTCGTTTTTTATATAGTTAAGCCACAGAATTTTCCCCGCTTTTGGTAATCTTAGGATTTCTAGGAGTTCCTGTCTATATTGAAAGAGCTCCGGCGTAATCCAGACCCTTCGCCAAAATGTTAATGGTTTAAGTCCCAGAACCTCGTCTATTGGTCTGAGGCCCATATCAAGCCTCAGTGGTAACAAGGGAGTACTAGAGGGCAGAGTTAGCAGTTGCCTAAGAAATTTATTTTCTGTAATGACAATCTCGGGTCTGCACACATGTCCCCAGAGTTCACCACCGTAAGTGACTGCCCCCCTTGCTTGTGTTTTATAAATCTCGATGGGTGGGTCAATTGGTTTGATTGTAGAAGTATTGGAGAGCTTAAAGATACCCCCTATTGTTTGTGCCAGTTTGAGTTGGGATTTGATTTGATGCGGGGTCCAGGTCATACTTTCATTTAAGGTCACCCCCAAATAATCAAAAATCTGAACGCTTTCCAGCCTGTTGGTACCTATGCTCGGGTCTGGGCGTGTGGTTGGAGGGGAATTAAAAATCATAAATTTAGTTTTAAGGGCATTCATTTCCAACCCTCGCTCCATGCAGAATGCCTCAAAACCATCCAACACACGTTGGATCCCCATTGGAGATTTGGACAGCAGCAGGGTGTCATCTGCAAACATAATCGCAGGCACCCTGCTACCTGGAAGATTGGGGGCGTCGGTGTTTGATATTCCATTTAAATGGGCAATTACCCCATTGACGTGGAGGCAAAACAGGGTTGGTGCTAAAATGCAACCCTGTCTTACCCCCCTGTCAACGGGGAATTTAGAAGACAAGAGACCATTCCTCCCACACCTCACACGTGCAAAATTCTCCTCATGAAGCCGTATTAGAATGTTCAGGAGATGGGGTGGGATGCCCATCTCAGTGAGCACAGACCAGAGCTTGCCTCTTGGGGCCAGATCGAACGCTGCAGCAAGTCCACGAAGACCGTCTATAGACACCTCCCTTCGATCCCGACAGTTTTCCAGAATAACAAAGACAGGCGGAAAATCTGGTCAATTGTAGATATATTCTTTCTGAACCCTGCCTGAAAAGGGCTCAATATGGAATTCACCTCCATCCAGTCCTGGAGGCAATCAAGAATCAGTCTCCCAAAAATCTTTTGCAGCTCATCGATCAGGCTGATAGGCCTATAGTTGGCTGGGAGCAGAGAGGAGCTCTTCTTTTAAATAGGGACAATCTCTGCGCCCAGCCAAGTGCCGGGTACTGACATGCCTCTCTGAACTGCTTTGAAGATAACTAACAAATATGGAGCCCATATTGTGTGTTCATGCTTGAAGAGGTCGCCCAGGAGTTTATCCAACCCCGGTGCTTTTCCAGCTGCCAGTTTTGATATTGCTGCACAGACCTCCTCCATAGTGAAGTCGTCGCCAGGAGGTTGTGGGGCGGGGTTTAGAAACACCGCCTCTAAATCCCCTTCCCAATTGACATTACTCACTGCATACAATGCCCGGAAGTGGTCCTCCCATACATTGGCGGCTATATTTGCCTCAACGGCCGCCAATGGCTCCTCAGACTCCGTATTTACAATTGCCCAGAATTTGTGCGAGTCTCTGACTGCCAGGGCTTTGGTTAGATTCGACCAATTATCATGATCCCATTCTTCCTTCGCGAGTTGGACAAGGCGCTTATAGTCCGATCTCCTAGTATGTATAACTTATTTATCCATATTCTGTTTTAAGGCAGATACCAGTTAGGCCTTCGCCTTTCTGCAAGCGGCATTATACCACAAAGCTCTGTTACCCTTGGTCGGCCTCTTTGTAAAACTGGGGTTAAACACCTCTACCAGCGTGTTAGTTAGGTGGCCGTGCAGAGCAACAAGCTTGTGATGCATAACAGGGGAATGGGAATGCTCAATTAGATCACTGACTTCTACAAATACAGGGACAATTTGGGCATAGAGCTCGGAGACCTTCTCTGGGTGCATCACTAATTTAGCCCACTTGACTCTACACCTGTCGTTAGATAGGATCAATCTCGAGTTTGTAAATCATAACCATTAGAATTCTCTTTAACAACACCAGGGCAAAGGTTTTCCAAATTTAATGCATTATGGTCACTGTCATTTCTGGCAATGACCATAAAGTCTACCACCTTATGCCAAGATCGGGTTTCCACCAATATATAACCAGGCGCGCCTCTTGCCCTACGGGACTTCCTTGCCGCACACGGCATTTTCGTGGAAACGCATCGTTTTGCGGGAGATTTAACACCAAATTGAAATATTCCAGGAATTTATTATGTTATATATCCATAATGATGTATACTAGAGAATCTAACAGAATGCAAAAAAGAAATCAAATTTAGCCTTGAGAAAGCCCTGGCGTAAACCGCCACAGAGGGTGAAACACGTGTCGGCTGTCAATGTTCAATTCTGCATCAATAAAATTCTATTTTTTCTAAAACTGGACCGACCCTACTTTTTGAGTGGAAATTTGATTCAATGATTACAGGATTGAACCTTAAAACAATACATATATAAAACTGGAAAACATACCCTCCTTCCTCTAAAAACTGTTCAATTTCAAAACTCTAAAAGGTCCAGAGATTTTGAGTATGTTTTCTCCATCTTCATAAAACACTTCTGTGAAAACAGATATAGTTCTGGAATCCTTGGACCTTCCCTCCTCAGCTGCCATAGCGTCTCCTGTCCTAGTTTATTAAATGTGCATTTTGGGGGATGTCAGATTGCACACGTCCATTACAAGCCCTGATTGAGTGCTTGAGCGTTAATGCCGTAATTTGAACAGCAAGAGGTGTCCATGACCTGGGGGCTGGCGCTGCCCTAGGCGGTATTGCCCAATAATCATCTTCATCCAGGGCGACCCCATCAGTCAGACCCGATAGTGGCTCAAAATGACAATTTAAGTCACCCCGACCACAAACGGGGTACCGCTGGGGATGGTGCTTAAAAATAAGGCCAATTCCTTAATGGCTCTAGATTCACTGGTGATATTCACAGGTCTAGAATACACATTAACTAGTGCGAGCCTGGAGGCATTAGGCCACTCCAAAAGCACGCACTGGACATCCTCAGATAATGTATTCAGGTGCTTAGCCTTGCAGCCCAAGTGGGAACCCATCCAGACTGCAAAGCCCCCCGACGGACGTCCCTTGCCCCCCCCCCCCCACCTTGCCGGGACAAAGAAAGAAGCATAACCAATATGTGTTTTGTCCTCTCTGGCCCAGGTTTCTTGGAAAAGACATACGTAGTTCTTGTCTATGAACGAACCCCACTCTGGGCAGTCCATCTTATTGGCAAGCCCTGCCAAATTCCATGACAGTGTGAGTAGGAAGCCTAGGTTGAGCCTAGGTTGATGTTATTAGTGGTTCCCCCCTAGGACTTCTAGGCCCCATTATATTTGATTTTACCGTTTCCAACATGCCCTGTGCACTAGGTGCCGTGTTTAGACCACTGTCCGAGGTAGGATGGTCGATAATGTCTTGGGGTAAGCATACCAATCGTTTTGGGATATTGCTCTCTATCTGATTACTGCCTCGAGACCTTTCTCCTTCTTCAAGAGTGGGCCTCCCACTAGGCTGAGTGGGCATGCTGTTTCGACCCTCCGCTTGCATACAATCGCCATCCCCCACATGTTTGGGATGAAGTCAATCGACCATGTCGAGGCAACTAAAGCGATTGTAGTTATAAAGGGTATCAGGCACCTGCATATGGCCCCTCCTGTATGTGTACCCCCTACGCCTCCCTCTAGCTTCCACTCTTACCCATCCATCCTCCTCCCCCCAGTCATCACCCCCTGGGCCTGCCGGATAAAAAAAAGACAGTGGGTAGGACTGGATGGTAGTATCAGTGTCGCAGTGCGGCCAAGCGCATATATGGGAGACAGTTCTAGGGTCCCTAAAATTAATCAGGACACAATCACCACTAATCGTTTTAGGAGTACTACCTACCCAAGGGAGCCTTCTTATCATCAAGATCTCACTCGAAACTTGAGGAGGGAGAGGTTGATTTTTATTCAGCCAGTTGACTGCCTTATTTTTAAGTGATGCAAAGGATTCTCTGGCCGAAGCCTCTAACAGAGGAACTCCCACTAAAAGAACTACAAGGGGGTTTGCTTCAGGGGGTAGATCAAATATAAGGTTATTTCCGTAAGTGCTACCCTCATATATTTTCTTCTCAGCAGGTGGATCAGGCTTCTTGGTTGCTATCGGAACGTTTACTTGCAGCAGGGGACCAGTGTTCCTATTGGAAGTATGCTGCGGTGGGGGGATCAAATTTACTATAGGATCAGTGCTGGCTATTAACCCCCCTCAGACTCTTCTCCAAGCCTCCACTTTCCAACTTCTTCTCAACCATGCTCAAGCCATCAGCGGCAGCTGCTGTGGCTTTCTCGATATTTGAAAACTTTGTTTTGTTGTGTTTTATCTAGGACCCTAGTTAAAAATTTAATATTTAATAATAAGCCACTGCAAACCGTATGCGGCAAGGCAACTTCCTTAGACTCCTAGAAAGCACAACAAGTACTTACAACATACCAAACCTCCAGCAACCTGGGAATTCCCCGTGCTTTTGTTTTGATTTGTCTTAGAACTCCTACAAGCACTGAAAGAACGGTCAGTTCTTAGTGACATCTTTAATTGACGTCTTATGTTCAACCTTACGTCAAACACAGCACCTTCCAGGTATAAATATACCAACGTTTGCCTTAAGCAACACACAGTGGTGTGGAGCAGAGCAGCTATATACTTATCCGAAGCCCAGCTGATGCGAGTGCCGAAGGAAGCCGTCCCTCCCATCTGACGCACTGAGAAAGACGCTGTCTTTTTCTCCTGCCGAGAAAATCCAGCTCCGGTGTTTCCATTCTCCCTCGCGGGGTACTGGGAGATCGAGTCCTGAGAGCGAGATACAAGACCTCTTCCATTCTAGAAACCAAGGTACGGAGCTGATTAGATCCTTAGAGAATTCTTGGGTCCGATACTTGGCAAAAACTAACTTAACTTAAACTTTAGCCCATCTACTCCTTCCCACGTACTAGGCTTAGGTTAGGTACACCAGGGTAGGCGTATTTAGAAGCACCAGTTGAGTACGTTTAGTCAAGCTTTTATCTTTGTATGTAACTGTATATATTTTATACCTTTTAAGTATCCTATGGCTCAGAAAGCATATCAATGCTTTTACAGTATTATTTCATAATACTCCTTTTACTGTACGCACTTTACTTTATAACAAGTATTGCAATCATAGCAATTCATTTCTCTTGCATGAGAAAGAAGACTGTTCAAAAAATAACACCTTTTTATTGAAAACGCACGTCTCTCTATTTCTCTGCACTCTGGTGAAACTAAGTATGCACAACTGACTGTGTGAAATAGCTATCTATTGTTTTCACACGACTCTGGAGATATACTCCTTATTCTGGGGGAGCAAAGTTGTCATGTTTATGCGATTGTCAGAAGCTGAATCCCTTCTTGTCTAATCAGGGAAGTTCACTCCTCCCTGTTCATTCGAGAAAGTTTCTAGTGACCTCTGAGCAAGCTGGCAAACATAAATTAAGTCTAACATATTCAATTGAGACCTAGTTGACCTCAGTCCTACTTCCAAACTATTGTTTATGTTATTCCAATGCGCAGAGCTTATTGGGAAAATAGGAACTACACTCCTAGTATTGATTGCAGGTTTTTCAGCATTTTTGGAGCTTGTAGTACAGCACACTTCTCTAAGAAGTTGTCTGCCAGGCTTTTGCCTTCACTTGATAATTCTTATCCTAAAAATAGGACAGTTAAATGGGCAATTCTTGATTTTTTTAAAATTAAATGTGTACCCTTCAGAAGCAAACCCAAGTATTATGGCATTCACTCTTTTCAAGTGAGTCTCCAGATCATCATCTGTAAGATAGATGTTGTCTACATAAGATAATGCTTCATCATCATACATTTGTAGTAACTCTGTTACCCTTGCTGAAAATAATCCTGGGCTGTTCTTGAATTCCTGTGGGAGACGACAAAATTGTTTTTGCGACCCCATTATTGAGAAAGCGGTCAAATATCTGCTTTCAGGTGCAATGTTTTGACAGAAGAATCCATTAGAGATATCTATTGTCGTTTTATACCTAAATTAAGTCTAACATGTTCAATAGAGACCTAGTCGACCTCAGTCCTACGTCTAAACTATCGTTTATGTTATTCCAATGCGCAGAGCCTATTGGGAAAATAGGAACTACACTACATGGCGCCCAACGTTTGGTAAGGCGATAATCTAACACAAGATACTAGAGTAACTCAGTCGTGCTTTTTCACACAGACTCCTTTTCCCATAAAAACTCCAATAGACATCTGGAGTGGGTGAAAGGTTAATATCAGCCGGAACTTAGTAGGATGAGAATCCTATGTATTAGTTTACGGTATAATCAACGTTGAAGGAAACAGTGCTCCAAAATATTGTGCACCTAATCTTTTGTTTCCTCCAAAAACATGCTCTTCAAGACACTTTTTCATTAGATAATGTTGCTTAACGGCGTCAACATCGTAACCGGTGAAGCCGCAGTAAATGCGAATCAACCGGGTGCAGACCTAACAGGTTTGATAGAAGACGACCATGATGCAGTAATCATCCCGGCCAACATAAGAAAAACCATAACTATAAAACTTATAGAAAATGGAGTAACATCGAGAGGTGGTACGTTTGTATTTGTGGTAGAGGCACATGAGTTTCGGCAGACAGAGGTATTCTATTCCTGGATAACTTTTCCAGCAGCAAATGCTGTAACACATGAGTTCCACTTCTACAAAGTAGCGGAATCTCCAGAGGAATACTCTTCTTTTGAGGAAGTTGAAATTCCACTAGCATACCAACTGCACCTGCTCTTGTTTAATGGCGCCCTAAATTATCAAAATCACATTACCAGGCTAGGTCCACTAGGTAGACCAGGAGCCACATGGCCGGTTCTAGCCGGCTACACACCAAATCCCGACATTGATAAAATGTCTAATGAAGAACTCTTAGTTAAAATAAAAGAGTTAACAAAAGCCTATAGGGATTTAGTTCAATTAACATTGGGTGGTAAACCAGTAAAAGCCCCACTAATGGAAAATCCTGAAAAAACCTTTATTAAAAATAATCTAAATTCTCAAAAGAAGAACTGGGAGGGTAACAAACAAACCACTCCCAGAGAAAAACAATTTCAGGCCAGAGGAAGGTCTCCCCAATGGAGAAAAAGATCTCGAGAGAGGGGGGCAAGTCTCCCCAAAGGGAGCCCTCTGAGAAAAGATATAACCTTAGAAATAGGGACAATCTGAGAAAACCTGACAGATATCAAGATATTGATACATGTTCCTCTCGATCTTTTCAGACTTCCTCAAAGAAATCGGAAAGAAGCGGAAGGTCAGAACACAAGGAATAGCACGTCAAGTCCAAAGACAAAGAACCTGCTCATCAAAATAAAAAATCACAATTTCCCAGAAAGAAGATAGCAAGTATTACAATAAAACATGCAGAGAATCCTGAGGACACAACTGAAAAACGGAGAGTGGGCCAAGACAATGCTAGACAGCGCAGCACAAGTGAGCATAGCTCGCAAGATCCTGATGAATCTTCTGGTGACAGTGGACACGAATGAATACATTCAAGTAGAAACTGCAGACACCCAAGTGAGTGTGCCCCATAAACTATACGAAACAACATTACGTATAGAGGGAGATAAAACTAGGAAAATAAAAGGTCTCTTTTGGGAGAACCTATCTAAAGGCTATGACATCCTTCTAGCAGAAAAAGTCTGGCCACCAGAGTTTGTCAGGGAGTGCCCACATGGCGAAGAAATGATTATGCCTGCCTTCTCAAATCAGATTCCCATACATAAAAAATACACACTTGCTAGAAAATGGGCAGTGGCCCAAGCCCCAGCATTATATAAAAATCATGTAGGAAGGGATGGGGACTCTCCTCATCATAAAATCCAGTTAAAAAATCAACCTACTGCACAAAGGCAGTATCCGGTTAAACAAGAAGCTAAAAAACAAGTAAAAGAAATTTTAGATCAACTTGAATTTCAGGGGGTGATTGAAACATGTACCTCACAAATGAACATTCCTTTGTTTCCTGTCTCCAAGCCTGACGATTCATATCGTCTATTCTTGAACTACAGACATCTAAACTCCTGCTGTAAAAGTTTTGCAGTCCAAAACTCACACAGTGCAGCACTAATGAATAACATCGTGCACAAAAAATATAAAACGACATTAGATATCTCTAATGGATTCTTCTGTCAAAACATTGCACCTGAAAGCAGATATTTGACCGCTTTCTCAATAATGGGGTCGCAAAAACAATTTTGTCGTCTCCCACAGGAATTCAAGAACAGCCCAGGATTATTTTCAGCAAGGGTAACAGAGTTACTACAAATGTATGATGATGAAGCATTATCTTATGTAGACAACATCTATCTTACAGATGTTGACCTGGAGACTCACTTAAAAAGAGTGAACGCCATAATACTTGGGTTTGCTTCTGAAGGGTACAAATTTAATTAAAAAAAATCAAGAATTGCCCATTTAACTGTCCTATTTTTAGGATACGAATTATCAAGTGAAGGCAAAAGCCTGGCAGACAACTTCTTAGAGAAGTGTGCTGTACTACAAGCTCCAAAAATGCTGAAAAACCTGCAATCAATACTAGGAGTGTAGTTCCTATTTTCCCAATAGGCTCTGCGCATTGGAATAACATAAACAATAGTTTATACGTAGGACTGAGGTCGACTAGGTCTCTATTGAATATGTTAGACCTAATTTAGGTTTGCAAGCTTGCTCAGAGGTCACTAGAAACTTTCTCGAATGAACAGGGAGGAGTGAACTTCCCTGATTAGACAAGAAGGGATTCAGCTTCTGACAACCGCATAAACATGACAACTTTGCTCCCCCAGAATAAGGAGTATATCTCCAGAGTTGTGTGAAAACAATAGATAGCTATTTCACTCAGTCAGTTGTGCATACTTAGTTTCACCAGAGTGCAGAGAAATAGAGAGACGGGCGTTTTCAATAAAAAGGTGTTATTTTTTTAACAGTCTTTCTCATGCAAGAGAAATGAATTGCTATGATTGCAATACTTGTTATAAAGTAAAGTGCGTACAATAAAAGGAGTATTATGAAATAATACTGTAAAAGCATTGACATGGTGGACAATGGGTTAGCGACTCTGTCCTCCAGAATATATTCACTGGATAGCATTGTATCATCTGTTATTGATATAATAGAACAGGATATGATAATGTTACAACATGGTCAGTCCCAGTTGCGTTCTATTGTACAGCTAGGCTGGACGTTACAAAACCTGCGTTCAGGTCACGTGCCTTGGCGTCTAATCAACATAACGTCATTATTTTCTATCTTTAACCTTACTGATAGACAAATCTTGTTGGTACAGAAAGGAGCAGACTATACGGTGCTAAGTATTGAAAAACTTGAGAGATTACCATTGACAATGTGAGAAAGACCTCTCATTGAATGGATAATACATGGCACCATTACTATCCCGATAACGACTTTTAAGTTTCAATACTGCCAAGAGTATATACCAGCAGGCCTGTGTGAAAGGTTGGGTAAAGGGTACATCAAATCAACATGGAATTTACCATTTACACACAGGTGTTGGAGTGGGGGAAAGAAACAAGTATTTCATAGTGGTAGTAACTGCAAAACATCACTGAGCGGTACACTTCTATGCAAAGGTATAAACCTGCATGGACCTTGCAAGGGTTCATCAAATAGCCTTTCATGTCACCTGCACGGAACCCGGCTACACAGATAAAGCCATTTTTCAGACATCTTTTCAACGGTAGCTACGTTATATTAAGTGACTGCAGCTATTGTGGCATGGTGCCAGGGAAACCCTATCTCGTGAGCGTCACTTCCAGGGTCATTTGTTGTATGCAAGTATTGTATCCAAAAAGCAGTCAGACATGGAGGCGGAAATTTGGCCTTCTGTGAATATCTCTTCTATTCGAATTGATACTTTAAGCAGAATGAAGTCTATTATTTTACAAACAACTGTGCCTTTAACCTCGTCCAAAGAGACATTCGACCTGCAAGCTGCAAGGACAGCAGCAGAGATACATACCCTTTTATCAACAAACCGCCCCGTGCATTTCGTAGAAATGTTAAGCCAAATTTTAAACATGTCAGATACCAGTGGCATCACACATGTATTAAAGACGATTTTTTCGGGACTATTAACACCCTTTGAGACAGTCCTGGGCATCTTCCCGAATTTTGTGCACTCTCTTTTCTGTGGCCTGCCACTTAATTTTGGACTCGTAGCAGGAATTTTATTTTTGCTCCTTCTGCTCCCATATGGCAAGCCAAGTCACAAACAAAACTCAGGCTTCAATTGAAGAAACGATCATAGCAATACGATACCGAGACCGTATCACTAAGGTCCTCGGATTGGCCCGGCTAAGAGATCTGAATACAACCTGGTTTCTTTCATTCAGACCGATCTGGCAAAATTGTATCTTACCTGTGCTTTGATGTCTGCTATGCGGAGAAGAATGTGTGTTGGACGTTTGTCTTACACTACCATCAATAGTACCAATGGATATCGACGCTTTGCTTTGTCCAGTAACGGCTCATGCAACGTGTTGTCCCCAGCGGCTACCAATTCTGATGACGGCATTTGTTGAGACTTCACCATTACGAGTAGGTGGCGGTGAAGAACGAGATGAAAGCAGCAGCACACCGGTACAACCTTCTGTGAACATTGCTGATCTAAACACTGATGATGGCAATGGATCGCTTATATGCACTATTTCTGATTTTTCAGCATTGGCACAACTTTCACCTACTGTTGTAGACAAATTTTTTGCTGGTCTAGCTGAGGTATTGTTCTCTCCTAACAACGAGAATAACAATTGAAATAGCGAGCACACAGCGTTCCCTGTACTCTGAATTCGGCCTTCAACTTATAAAAACATCACTGCTGAAAAGACTTGGAACTATTTTTCTCGCCCTGGAAAGAAAATTATTTTTTCTCTCTTCAAGAACTTCCAAAATATTTACCCTTTTTTGGCACAAGGTACTCTGCTTAAAGTAGAACTATTCTTAGAGAACAGAGCTTCTATTTCTAGAGACTCTAGAGACAATATTTTGAATCAGCCTCTAGCATACTTACAATCTTGTATAAATATGTGATGAAATGGTCCGGCCTTCTCTTCTGTATTAAGAGCCATTTCATAAATGTAATTTTCGCAATTCATTCAGCTGATATTTCTGTTTGAATTATCTGAATGATACCACTGCTTGAATGCGTAGAGTATAATACTCGTTTTCGTGTATCTATACCGTTTCAAATGCTTTTGAAGCATTTTGCGGTGGAATGGAGAAACACATGCATACTTATATGTTTATATATTGCTTAGTATTTAGTAATGATGGACATTATACGTGGAGTGGGTGTTGTGTTTTATCTAAGACCCTAGTTAAATATTTCATATTTAATAATAAGCAACTGCAAACCGTATGTGGCAAGGCAACTTCCTTAGACTCCTAGAAAGCACAACGAGTTCTTACAACATACCATACCTCCGGCAATCTGGGAATTCCCCGTGCTTTTGTTTTGATTTGTCTTAGAACTCCTGCAAGCACTGAAAGAACGGTCAGTTCTTAGTGACATCTTTAATTGACTTCTTATGTCCAACCTTACGTCAAACACAGCACCTTCCAGGTATAACTATACCAATGTTTGCCTTAAGCAACACACGGTGGTGTGGAGCAGAGCGGATATCTACTTATCCCAAGCCCAGCTGATGCGACTGCCGAAGGAAGCCGTCCCTCCCATCTGATGCACTTAGAAAGACGCTGTCTTTTTCTCCAGCCGAGAAAATCCAGCTCCGGTGTTTCCAGTCTCCCTCGGGGGTACTGGGAGATCGAGTCCTGAGAGCGAGATACAAGACCTCCTCCATTCTAGAAACCAAGGTACGGAGCTGATTAGATCCTTAGAGAATTCTTGAGTCCGATACTTGGCAAAAACGAACTTAACTTAAACTGCAGCCCATCTACTCCTTCCCACGTACTAGGCTTAGGTTAGGTACACCGGGGTAGGCGTATTTAGAAGCACCAGTTGAGTATGTTTAGTCAAGCTTTTATCTTTGTATGTAACTGTATATATTTTATACCTTTTAAGTATCATATGGCTCAGAAACCATATCAATGCTTTTACAGTATTATTTCATAATACTCCTTATACTGTACGCATTTTACTTTATAACAAGTATTGCAATCATAGCAATTCATTTCTCTTGCATGAGAAAGAAAACTGTTCAATAAATAACACCTTTTTATGGAAAACGCCTGTCTCTCTATTTCTCTGCACTCTGTTGAAACTAAGTATGCACAATTGACTGAGTGAAATAGCTATCTATTGTTTTCACACGACTCTGGAGATATACTCCTTATTCTGGGGAACAAAGTTGTCATGTTTATGCGGTTGTCAGAAGCTGAATCCCTTCTTGTCTAATCAGGGAAGTTCACTCCTCCCTGTTCATTCGAGAACGTTTCTAGTGACCTCTGAGCTAGCTGGCAAACCTAAATTAAGTCTAACATATTCAATAGAGACCTAGTCAACCTCAATCCTATGTTTAAATTATTGTTTATGTTATTCCAATGCGCATAGCCTATTGGGAAAATAGGAACTACACTACAGTTTCAATGTTAGCAGGTCTTACCTCTAGGGGATTAAATAGGGTCTTCAGGAGTGCACCCATATTTTCGATTGACAAGTCACTTCCAACTGATTTCAGATTACCAGTATTTGAGTCTCCTACAATTAAAGTGGGTGAACTTGCCACTAAGGGGGCAGCTGTGTCACTAATGCCTGCGCTGTTCCTACCAATGGGTACCGGGCAGCTCGATTGCTTAGCGAGTTTTGCCTTTCTCCCGTCGGATTTTAGGGCCACCCGTTTCCTTTTTGGTACCGCCCCCTTCCGATCCCCCAGTACCTGCCTAGTATTTGCTTTTCCTAGATTGTCAATCGATGGGTTGACTGGAACATTAGGTAACAGGATACTCTCAGTTATATCCGGGAGAACATCATCATTACGCAATGGTGCACTGTCCCTTGAAGATCGAGACCCATTTAGATTTAAATTGTCACCCCTCTCAGGAAGTTCCATTAATCAATCAATCAATCAATCAATCAATGACATTTATAGAGCGCACTACATACCCGTAGGGTCTCAAGGCGCTGGGGGTGGGGGGGGGTGCCGCTACTGCTCGAACAGCCAGGTCTTCAGCTTCTTCCTGAAGGAGAGGTGGTCTTGGGTCAGGCGCAGGTCGGTCGGGAGGGAGTTCCAGGTCTTGGCGGCCAGGTAGGAGAAGGACCTTCCTCCTGTAGTCGCTCTTCGGATGCGGGGGACGGCGGTGAGGGCGTGGTTGGCTGATCGGAGGTGGCGTTTCGGAGCGTAGAAGTTGATTCGGCTGTTGAGGTAGATCGGGCCTTGGTCGTGTAGGGCTTTGTGTGCGTGGGTGAGGAGGCGGAAGGTGATTCTTTTGTTGACGGGGAGCCAGTGAAGGTCTGTCAGATGTCCGGAGATGTGGCTGGTTCGTGGGATGTCGAGGATGAGTCTGGCTGAGGCGTTCTGGATCCGCTGGAGTCTCTTCTGGAGCTTGGCGGTGGTACCGGCGTAGAGGGCGTTGCCGTAGTCCAGTCAGCTAGTGACGAGAGCCTGGGTGACGGTCTTCCTGGTCTCGGTGGGGATCCTCCAGAAGATCTTCCGTAGCATGCGCAGGATGTTGAAGCACGCCGAGGAGACGTTGTTGACTTGCCTGGTCATGGAGAGGGAGGAGTCCAGGATGAAGCCCAGGTTGCGTGCATGGTCTGTCGGTTTGGGTGCGGTGCCCAGGGCGGGAGGCCACCAGGAGTCGTCCCAGGCGGAGGGTGAAGAGCCCAGGATGAGGACCTCCGTCTTGTCTGAGTTCAGTTTCAGGCGGCTGGTCGTCATCCACTCGGCTACCTCTTTCATCCCTTCGTGCAGGTTGGCTCTGGCGGCGGCGGGGTCGTTGGTCAGGGAGAGGATCAGCTGGGTGTCGTCGGTGTAGGAGATTATGCTGAGGTTGTGTTGGCGTGCGATGGCCGCGAGGGGGCTCATGTAGACGTTGAAGAGGGTGGGGCTCAGTGAGGATCCTTGAGGGACGCCGCAGATGACTTCGGTGGCCTCTGACTTGTACGGTGGTAGGCGGACTCTCTGTGTTCTTCCGTCGAGGAAGGAGATGATCCATTCCAACGCCTTGTCCTGGATTCTGACGTTGCTGAGGCGCTGTACTAGGGTGCGGTGGCAGACAGTGTCGAATGCAGCGGAGAGGTCTAGGAGGATGAGGGCCGCTGTTTCTCCGTTGTCCATCAGGGCTCGGATGTCATCGGTGGCGGCGATGAGGGCGGTCTCGGTGCTGTGATTGGCTCGGAAGCCAGACTGTGAGGGGTCGAGGGATCCATTCGTCTCGAGGAAGGCGGCCATCTGCTTGTTGACGGTCTTCTCGATGACTTTGGCTGGAAACGGGAGGAGCGAGATCGGGCGGTAATTCTTGAGTTCGGTGGGGTCCGCTGTGGGTTTCTTGAGTAGAGCGCTGAGTTTGGCGTGCTTCCAGCTCTCAGGGAAGGTGGCGGTGTCGAAGGATGTGTTGATGATGTCTCGCAGGTGGGGTGCGATGACAGCGTCGGCCTTGTTGAAGACGTGGTGAGGGCAGGGGTCGGTTGGTGACCCGGAGTGGATGGAGTTCATCGTGCGGATGGTGTCTTCGGTGCTGATCGGGGTCCAGGCATGGAGGGTGGTGGTGGGGGGTGGTTGTTCGGTCTTGGTGTGCGTTGGTTGGTTGTTGAAGCTGTTGTGTATGTCCGCGATCTTGTTGTGGAAGTATGAAGCGAGGGAGTTGCAGAGGTCTTGCGATGGGGTGATGTCGTTGTTTCCTGCGCTGGGGTTGGATAGCTCTTTCACGATGTTGAAGAGTTCCTTGCAGTTGTGTGCGTTGTTGTCCAGACGGTCCTTGAATGCAGTTTTCTTGGCGGCGCGGATCAGGTGGTGGTGCTTCCGGGTGGCCAGCTTGAAGGTGGTCCTGTTGTCCGGTGTAGGTTCCCTTCTCCAGACTTTCTCGAGGGCTCGGCAGTTCTTCTTGGAGCTCTTGAGTTCGTCGGTGAACGACGGGGCTTTCTTGCTGCCGGGTCTGCTGGGCGGGGTCCTCAGCGGGGCGAGCTCGTCCGCGCAGATGCTGATCCACTTCGTGAGGTTGTCGGCGGCCTGGCTGGGGTTCGCTGAGCTGGCAGGAGGGTGCTGGCTCAGGGAGGTGGCGAGCTGGTCTGCTGTGATCTTGTTCCAGCTTCTGCGGGCGGCCTGTTGCTGGAGGTGGTGGGTCGTCGTTCTCTTGAAGGTGAAGTGGACGCAGCTGTGGTCCGTCCATTGAAGCTCTGTGGCGTGGCTGAAGTCGATGTCTGTGCTGGAAGAGAAGACTGCGTCGAGTGTGTGTCCGGCGAGGTGGGTGGGGGTGGATACCAGCTGCTTGAGTCCAAGGTTGGCGAGGTTGTCGAGCAGGGTGCTGGTGTTGCGGTCGTTGTTGTTCTCCATTATAGTTGTGTCCACACGCATCTCCGGTGTTATAGCATTCGCTAAACAGCCCAATGAAGATCTCTTGGCAGTAGCTATTTCCTGGGAGAGCCGCCGCTCTAGTATGGTGATTCCATGGGATAAAAGAGAATTGGCTCTAACAATAAATTTCTCCATAGTACCTGTTGTAAAGCCACCCGACATTGCCGATTTACTCCTCATTTCTCGACCAGCCATTCTCCTCGGGTCCAATATCTGAGAATTTCCTTACTTAATGCTGACCCAAGTCTATACTTAATGTGGGGCGGTGGATGCAAAGAGGGTGGCCCGGTCCGGTCTCTCCCGGTCTGGAACGGGCTGAAATGGGCCCGGGCTTCGCCTAGTGCGTGCCCGCATGCTTCCGCGGGGCTGAATTGTGTATTCAAATAAATACATCCAGGCAAGGGCGGGAACAACAGGGGAAGAGGACACAGCTGAGAGCAAGGTAGGCTGCTGGTCCTCGCAGTCCCGAATTAACGTGCTCCTTCTGATGCAGGCAACTCACCACTGCGAACGGCTCCCGCGGAGCGGGGTCCGTGAGCGGTTTTTGAACTCCAGGCAGGGGCGGGAACAAAAGGGGAAGAGGACACAGCTGAGAGCAAGGTAGGCTGCTGGTCCTCGCAGTACCGAATTAATGTGCTCCTTCTGATGCAGGCAACCCACCACTGCAAACGGCTATCTCAGGAAGTGGCATTACCTGGATTGATATTACAATAATCCGCTTCACTGGACAGAAGTAAAAACTCCAAAGAGTACATAGTTTGAGGAAATTACATAAAACAGTTTCTACAATGTCATGTTACCTACAGATATGTCAGGTTCAGATGCAGTCATGCTCTTGTAGCTCAAAGTTGTCAACCGGGCGAAGATGCAAGTTATATATGAGAAGCAGTCCTTAAGCGCCGCCTTGGTGTGACACCAATAGGAAATTTGTGGCTAAAATAAAAGTCCTGATAGGGATGAGATGATGGAGCAGTCACATAAGTTTAACAACATTGGCAGTATGGATTCTCATGCATTAACCAGTTTTTAGCATTTTGCCTATATGTAGCATTTGTTACACAAATCTGGAAACTCTCTCAGAAAACAAATATTTTCACTATTTAAGTGACAAAAATAATTCAAGTGATTAGTCTCCTGAACTGGTCTTTTGAATTATTTGGAAGATTCCCTCACAACTGGCACAGGTCTTTTACATTCCCTTCAATAACGCAACTGGACTTGCCCAAACGTCTTACATTATGTGCTGTAGAGTTGCAGGCTTCCCTAACAACCAGGCAGCTCTAGCAATAAAGGTTGGTCCAAATCTTTCTGTAAACCGGGTCAAGAAAATGTTTTTCTGATTGTATGAATCAGGTCCAGTAGACCAAAGCAGAGGTAAGACTATCTCTTTCAATGCTCCACTTGGAGGGAGTAAGGGAGTTGGCTATCAGACCAGACAGGAACATTTTCCTTATCATCCTCTTCTTGTTCCAGAGAAGCCACTGGTAGGTACCCTACTCCACACTTTTACTATAGTTTGATATAGTTCCAGTTGTGTGAAAGTACCTGGTGGTACAAAAATAATCACAGAACCCATACAGGTCATAATTCTACATGGAAACATATGATCATTTAATTAATTATTAGGGATGCAAAAGGAATAGGTGGGTCAACAATCCTTGTAGCCTCTAGGTGGAAGTGTGCCAAACCCTCACACTCTCCCAAAGAACTCAAATGTGAAATTACTAATTAAGGTATCAATTTCGTATTGTTACAAATTGCATTTTATTCATCAAAATTATCTTTTAATAAAGACAGGTGCTGAATAACTCTGTCAAGCTAACTCTCAAAAAGGTGCCAACCTATGTTTTGCCGCTATCATGTGATTTGTTGCTTCTTCAGGCCAAATTATTATATTAGCTTAACAGTCAGATTAATTTCTCTCATTGATATTTTTTAATCATATCCATACAGTTCTCCAATAAATTGGTGTTTGACAGATTTAATCCTATCTCCTTAATCTTATTTTTTTCTATAACTGTTTTTGTTTATTTAATGGTTAAAATTAAGGTCATCTGTTCAGGTCATTGTCTTTTTATGAACTGTTTGTTTATTTACAAGTCTGTTGGTTTGGTAGCCCTCAACAAAGTGCATACCGTAAGAGTTTCAACCTTTGGCTAGATAGCGTTCTACTGCCTCCAAAATCCACCTAGAGCTAACCTGTTTACCCTAGTTTACTTTAAAGACATTAAAATATATCCCTTTGACATTATATCAGGATGTCCCATAGTGCAGAGCAGAGAGAATCTGGAGATGAGTACTTATTGAAATGGACTAGGTGGTGTCACAGCTTTCATTAGCAAATGTAAGAGCTGCAAGCCCGTGTAAATATTGCTCTGATATTCTTCCTAGCCTGTGAGCCTTCTCTGAAGCCCAGTTTGTAGATGACATTGCTATTGTCTTTTTGGGGTGTGAAGAGGTATGAAGCCCACCACTTACAAGACTGAATATCTTATTACTTCACGAAAACTCGCTTAAGCAATGAAAATGTGCAAAACAAGAAAACTAAAGTTCATAAACAAATTTCATTGGCCAATGAAAAGGGGGGATTCATTTAGAAAATAAAACTTCATTGTCTCAAACCAAATTACGTGCTCTGTGGACTATCATAGGATGGAGATTTATGTTCCTGGCCATCCATCTCTTGGCCCAAAGAGACTGCTACCAGGACCACCTCCTTAGGCGTGAGGATTTCAACAGAACCAGCAGAACCAGTCAACTTTTGATTACACACAAATAGAACTGGCAGCAAGGTATGGGGTCTGGGAAATGACATGGAGGACCCAGTACGACAAGAGACAGGTCATCTCCCCAAGTAAGTGCATCCCCGAGGCAGTGGCCTGCAGGAAGGCATTCCATATAGCAAACAACTCCCTTAGCATCTCCACAGAGATGAGAGTTTTGGATTGTTGGGGATACACAAAAGGGTTCAGGTGTGTATGGAGAAACATTTACTTGACTCATTGTCTTCTGTTAGGTGAACATATTTTGCAAGAGTTGGCTGACCATGAGCGGAGGGTTCAGGCTCTGATGTACACGTTGCCTTATTTCTACACTGCATTGGTTCAAGAACCACATTATCTGCTGTCCTCCTTGTGTGCAGTGGTGTCTAGGTCACCTCCTCTACCTCTTCTGTGCTCATCTGTCAAGGTACTTGGATTATGTTGTTTTGCATCTCAGAGGGGGAGGGCTTTGCGATGGTGGAGGTTGCGGGAGCCCACACTATGGCCAAGGCACTGATGTCTGCCTGAGCCCTGTTGTCCTGTGGTCCTGCCTCTGACTGTGTGATGCAGCTGTCACGAATGAGCGAGAGAGAAAAGCCCACCAGTTACTTCCTGTATGCCTTAATGTGAAACAAATGATCCTCACAATGCATTTTGTGCATTTTCATCCATTACACTGCAATCTGTATGGTTCAATAAACATTGCATAGGTGCATGCTACCCATGCACAATAGTCACTGGGGCCATGGAGTGGATGACTTGGCCTACCCTGAACTTAGATTTCACTCCTGCACCAATAGCTTACAAAATCTATGAGATGAGGTAAACATTTATTGATAACATATGCCAAACATTGCTTTACTTCGTAATGTGAAAGAAATGCATGTGCTATCATGCTGCTCATCAAGGGCTTCTTCCTGCTTTTTAGGGGGCGTGGCTTGGCGCCCGATGAGCACGGCGGCACTGAGGTGAGCACTCCGCCGACTTGGGAGAGCAGGCGCGGTTCGAGGGATTTTCCCGTGCTACCGAGGACAGATTCTGCTCTCGGAAGGGTTCGAGAATTATGTGAGACCCTTTTCAACCTTCGCTGAAGCAGTTCACACTCCTTTTTCATCGGAGTAAGTTTGGCCGCAACTCTATGTCGGTCGCGGCCGTCATTTTGTTTTCCTCTGCCTAATCCGCCGCGAAGCATCCGCATTGCATCTTTTACTCCAAGCCGCATTATGTGAGTTTTGCTGCTCCCAACTGCTCTACAGGCACATCTACTGCCCAAGCTTTTCTTTTATTCGTTGATTGACTTTTATTGGCTGCTTTTTTTTGTCACAATTCCGCTAGGTACTGTATCTCCTCAGATGCGGCAGGCATTTTGTGATGCTTTCTTCACCTCAAGCTAGCTGCTGAATCTTCTGCTGCCTGCAACTTGGGCGCAACGCTTCATTCTCCGTTATGCTTGTTGCCATTGGTCCTTCCCGGGATTTACTTCCTGTGAACTAGTTTCTGTTCTACACAGCTTATCTCCTCTGGCATAATACTGCTTTTGTTGCTCCTGTCTAAGCATGGGCGAATTTTGCGAATCTGGCGTTTGCAAATTTTGCGAATTTGCGAACTCGTAATCCGCAAAATCCACGAATTCTCGCAAATTTGCGCATTTTTTTTTGTGTTCGCAAGGGTTTCTGCCAGTTCGCGAGGGTTTGGCACCAGTTCGCAATTGCGAACTTACTTGTCGGCTCGCAACGGTCGCGACTATGTTGTTTCTACGTCTGGTTTATCATCACAAGTTCCCAGCACCCTCTGTTTCACCACTGCCACCCTCTGTTTCACCCATGCCACCCTCTGTTACATCAATGCCACCCTCTGGTTCATCATCACTGTAGATTATGGGGGGGAAAAGCAAGCACACCTGCCCTGCTTCAACTGACATGAATTAATTTGGGGTTAGTTTATTAATGTGTCACTGTTTTAAAATTCCATGTCTGGCACCTGCTTTCTTATCAGTAATTTGCTTTCTGTTGCAGTGCAATTTTTTTTCCAGGACCTTTGTGGCCTACTTGTAGCTATTCTATGAGCCTGCTGTGAGGGTCAGAGCAGGGTCATACAATTGTTGCAACTAGCAACTGAACTCTGGAGGGGCCCCAGTCAGGAAGCACTACAGGGAATGGTTACTAATGATGAGTTTGAACTCTTGCACCTGCTGAGTGCTTTCAGTTTTGCAAAACTCGTTTTTCTGCAATTTCGTGGGATTCGCGGGGCGCGAACACGCGCGAGATCGGATTCGGAAGCCGCAAATTCGTGCGAATATGCGATTTGTTTTTTTGCGGCGTGTTAGTTCGCAAGGTTTTGTGCGTTTTCGTGAGCCGCTTGTAGCGCAAGGCGAGAAGTTACCCTCGCGGTCGTTCAAGGGCGCGGCCATCTTATTTGCATGACGCATTTCCGTTTCCGGGCGCGAAGTGTAATCTCGCAAAGTGTACGGCTCGCCAGTACAATTTCATGAGTGTTCCCGAGGAAAATCTCGCGCGAACTTACCCGCGCGGTCGTGAACGGGCGTGGCCATCTTGTTTCTTATTCATTGCTATTGTTCTGGGCATGCTTTTGATATCCTCTCTGTATCTCTGCCATCCTTTGCTTGTTTGAAGTTTTTTTTTAATCTATTTTACTTATTATCTATCTCTCTGTTTTTCTTGCTCTATATTTTTGTGTTTTCTGCTACTTTTGGTTAATTTTAAACTACTTTTTTCAACTCTTTACTTTTCTTCTCTTCCCTATTCTATTTTCTTTATTATTTAGCTTCCTTTCTGCCCAGACCATGGTGAAGGGAGCCGGGAAGCAGCCCGAGAAGGGGAAGGGTCCCGCACCCCGTGCCCGGCTCCCGTGTGGGCGTTTGAGGGGGGAGCAGGTCGTTCCCCGGGAGATCTTTAGCCCGGAGGAGGGGGCCGCACTCATTTGTTATGTTCAGCGCCGCCTCCCCAGGACCATCATGGCAGGCGGCAGGATCGGTGTCGGGTACGGGATCCGGGAGCGCCGGAAGCGGTGGGAGAAGGTGTGCCGGGCCATGTGCCACCACTCTCGGGTCCGGCGCACCTACAACCAGGACACCCACAGCTGGACCGATGTCCTGGACCGTGAACGAGATCTGCTTGACCTGCTTGGCCTTGAGATCCCCGGGCTTGGTGAGTAGTAGTAGCTATTTCTTTACTACTCTGTTCTCTCCTGCTCTGTGTGTTATTATATTGCAAATTTTTGTTTTTTACCAAGAGCAATAATGCTGCTCAATACATTGTAGGTAAATTATATTTCAAAATCTTCTGTGCATTTCAGGTGCACTGCTCTCCTTCTCAGTAGTGTTGCTACTATGCTTATTTGTTTTTGATTATGTGTTCATTTCATTGGCCTGTGAAATTATGCATGAGTGTAGTTTAAAGAACTGCGTAATGCTAGACACTAAGGTTCAGATTTTTAATTACCGGTGCATCCCTGCAAAGTAGCAGGGATGCGCCAGTAATTGTGTGCCACGCCACCACCACCCATGGTGCGCTGTACTTACAATGGCCCAAAAAGTCACCAAAGCGTTACGCATCTGTGCCGTAAAGGTGGCGCATTGCTGGAGTTGCGTCGCAACGATGGCGCAGCTCCATCAATGCTCTGGGGTGCCCTATCTCCCCAATGCTGCGTCAAGCCATACGTCTGCTTCAAGCAGGCGCAGGGTTTGAGTCACGCATCATTGTCGTTAAAGTGAGTGATTGAAATCTTGTAGATTTCCCTCAGCCACTTTTAGGATGCGTTCCTGCGCAGGAACGCCCTCCCTTGCGCCGGAACGCCCCCTGATGGCGCAGGGCTTTACAACGTGATGCATCTCCCATATGCGTCACGTTGTTAATATACGCCGCACCATTGCACCTCTTTTGTTCTGCCGCTGCGTCACAAAAGTCACGCAACAATGGAGCAAAAGAGCCGTAAGGGGCTTCTAAATCAGCCCCTACAGACTCAAGTCCAGTCCTTCCTTTGTACACATGGCGATAAGAAGAAATAGTGGTGGTGGATTGATAGTTTGAGTATTTTAATGACTGGTTAATGTAGTAGGAAACTTTAGTGTTGTCGCTGATCTGCAATCACTATGGACTTTGTCTGTCACTTTGCGTGCTGCGGACTGCTTCCTGCCAATACTAGGCAAACCTTTTTAGTACTTTGTTTAGTGAGTTACATAAGAAGTTTCCAATTCGACGGTCCGCAAATCAAGCAATACTAATAACGTAGTAGACCACATGAGATCGGTCAATAATATATCCCGTGGAATAGTTGTCTATTTGCTATTTCGCCAAAATATTTTGTTATTGTTCTTTGGAAATGTTTGATTTGGTTGACAAATATCATCCATGTTTTCTGGTCTTCCTTTCTTTCATGTTGTACATCAGCTCCCCCCAGGGGCAAGAGGACACAGGAGGAGGAGGAGGAGGGTACTGTTCAGGATGCAGGCCAGGATCGGGCAGGCGAGGGCTCCTTTGCTGGCCCCAGTAAGTTTTAATTTTAATAAAGAGTACTTATTTTTACCTAGCGTTCCTCATTCAATTTTTTCTAAATCGTCTTTGATCTTCTTGTAGACTGGATCTAAATTCTTATCCTGCCTCGACTATGACTCCCCGTGGTATTACTAGATTATTCTAATTAGTCTGTCTGTGTAGCTAACTAAGATTGCACATTTGGCATTTCCATTGGACTCCCATTCTAGCCAGCAATAGCTCTATGCACTGAGTGCAGTCCTCTGGGATTGTCCATAATGTCTTTTCAAGTCTCCTAAATGTTTATGCTTTGACAATTGCCAACAATAAAAAGGTGAATGACCACCAAGAAAAAATAAGATACTACTTTACTTTTGGTTTGGATAGTAGGACAATCCATTCTACCACTGTTGCAGGGACAAAGCTGCACAAACAGAACTATGGACACTAAATAATGCATTGCTTAGCTTATCAATTATAATAGGTGCTGTTAGACTTTCCACATACCTCAGTGATAACAGACTTTGTAGTTGAACCCCCAATCTCCTTACTGACTAGATAGTGTGGCAGAGTCATTTAGCTCCCAAAGTCACCGATGATTGATCCCCAATGATGTCAGAGGCACGGACTCATGCTTGCAAAAATTCCAAAACCTTTAGCTCATCCACTCTACTCTGGAGGACCAAAAACCACAGAGTCTATTTAAGTTTAAAAGCTTTATTAAAAGTAAACACATTTATTAAAATCAAGTTTGTCATAAAAGTAAACGTTTAACTGAAAATGGAAAAGTGCTTAGTGCTGACGATTAATTGGACACATTTCTTGTGGTCGAGCCGAGCTCTCACCTGGTTTGAACATGATCCTGCTCGTGTTCTTAGAAGTCAAGCTTCTGTCTGTTAGGAGAAAAAGTGGTGCGTGTTAAAAATAAAAAGCAAGCATTCATCAGTTGTGCCAAAAAGTGCTGCAAGACAACAGCCTTCCCTGGAAAAAGGGACATTTTTACTTTAGAGTAGACAGTCACAAATTATTACACTGTATTCTGTTTTTTTCACATTTCTTTCTTCCTCCTAGACCAAATATTATATAGTAGTGAGTGGTGTATTCTAACATTATTAAATGTACTTTGTAGGTGGAACATCTGGAGGCGGGGCCAGCGTGGAGGTGGTGGCTTTGGACGAGGTGAACAACTCTGGGTAAGAGGCGGTGGAAGTGCCGGACAATCCTGTGAGGGATAACACGGTGGTGGCGGGCAGAGGTAAGCTATATATTCCTTACTTATTGAGATTGAAGACTGCAGAGTGTGCTTTCTGCACTGGTGTAATATAAATCAACCAGGTAGTAGCCTCCTCTAAATGTACTTCGACTTAGCTGTGAAGTTTTTGGAAAGAAGAATCCCAATCAGATCTGAGATGAACTTGATGGATGGGATGAACGAAAAGCGAAAGAAGGGTGTAAGTAAGTGTGGAAGGACGAGAAATGTAATGATGACTGGCAAAGAAGAATGATATGTGTTTGCTTGGTCCCCGAGGTGGTTGGGAAGGAAAGAATATGGTATGGTGCATGGCTGGGTGAATGATGAAGCAAGGATGGGTGGAAGGAGAACAGCCTGGGTGGGTGAAACAGAAACTGTATGTGTGCATATACTTTGAATGGATGGATGCCTGGATCATGGTACTATCTGACTCTTAGATAGCATATGTGTATCTAGAGAGAGTAGACGGTCACTGGATGAACTAAGTGTTACTTTGAAGAGCATGTAACACCGCACCCGCACGTCCGTTCCAGTGTAGGAAAGGCAAGGAAAAGAAGTTGTACTTTAGTCCAAATACTACCATGAATAGTAGCAGTAGTTTGTATTGCAACTGCAAGCACCGCATATATCTGGTTATTACGGTGGACACTCCCTACCTCTCTTAATAACTTTAGTTTAGTAGTAGTACGTGATTCATGTGTGGGTGTATCACTGTTCACTCAATAATAAGCAAAGCACCTAAAGTCTTCCCATATGTCATCAAATACATCCCATGTGAAGTGATAGATAATCAGATTATTTAGCTTCTTCATTTTCCTTTTCTAGTACTCATTTGCACTGTAGGGTGAAAGCTAAATAATTAAGCAGTAGCCCTTTTAACAGAGTATTCTCAGTGCCACCCGTAATAGAAAAGTAAGAGCTTCACCACCTGCATGTACTGGACCGGTACAGTAACGCAAGTCTGTCTCACTCATCATGGTGTGCGTCTGTTTTTCTCGGGTGCAAGTTCACTGCGCTGGCATTATGCCGGCTTGCATAAGATAACGTACCAATTTTCCTAAACAAGCGAGAAGAAGAAGAAGAAGACTGGTGTACTGTCATAGTCGACTGTAATGGAAGTGCATAGTGCTCGTAGAATTTGTTCCTTAAACTCCCACCAATGTTAGAGCAAGGATGAAGAAGTCGGAGGTTACATAGATACTGTCCTCAATAGTTATGTACTGTGCTTTCAATTTGCTACTTGTACTGTGACACAACTTTCTACTCAATCATTTTGTGGTAATCTTAAGGAGCATTGGTTACAGACTATGTCTTTCTTTCTTCATATAGTTGCTCCTTCCAAATCCAACAGACCATCAAGGAGGAGGGAACTGGCTCGAATGGACCGGCAACGGAGACTGGATGCCACTGTCGCTGAATATCGGCGGCTGGTGGCCCTGGAGGAGGAGGAGACGCAGTCTACCGGTACTACAACAACATCCACTGGGACAGCTGCATCCTCCTCCGTGCCCCCACGGGCTGCCAGCCAGCGCAGTGCTCCAGCAGTACGGAGCCGGGCTACCAAAGCCAACCGCCACCGCCGAGCAGCAAAGACAGCAGCTGCCCCCCACAGGATTTGCAAGGCATGCCAGAGCCGCTTATGCCTCAGAGTGTCCTACCTGGAGCAGGATGTCCTAAGCTATAAGAACTTGGTGGAGGGCCTCCACTTCGACCATGCCACCCTCCGCAAGGAGCATGATGCCCTCGCCGCTAAAGTCCACAGCACCCTGCCGTAGTGTCCCTTGCCCCTTTTTTAGAGACTTTTGGGGGGTGGGAATTGGGAGTTGGGTTGTTTTTGGGACTTTTGAAGGACAATCGTTGGGGTTAGGGAGGGTCTTGCGGAAGATTATTTTGTTAGGGCTACAAAAATATACTTTTTTAAACTTTATCTGACCATACCTGTTTTTGTTCTGCTTTTGAGTCTGGTGGGTGGGGGTTTAACAGTAAGTTTGTTTTCCTGAATAGTCCTAGGACTTTCGTAGTACTACTGTCAATCTCTCGTCTCTCCTAATACTCCATTATACTACCTTCAACTAAACGCTTATCTTACCTGTAATTTGTGTTTGAAAGTAGGGCTAGGCCCAGGGCTGGCTCCACAGGAAATGGCGATTAAGGTTGGCAATCCAGGGCGGATGAAATTTCCTCCTCATTGCGGTGGTACTAGTGGTGTGACACAGTGGCAGTTTCATGCCTATGGAAAAAAAAGAAAATGAAACCTGGTTTGTCCTTACTGTAGCATTACAACGGTACGATAGAGAATATAGCAGGTGACAGTACACTAGAACAGTGCCACAATGTAGCCTAACAAATTTCTTTGACATTGGCTACTACTACAAGAAATAGTACTGAAGCTGAGTAAGTCTATAGTATATCCTCGGATTCCTTCACCAGCCTGTTGCTATGACCTTATCCTCCCCAGCAAGTGTGTGGAATTATTGATGTCATTTAGTCACACATCAAGCAAAACCACACAGCCCGGGGGAAGAGGGTTAGGGTTTGTAAAATGGATGGGAATGGGGGTTTCTTTTTGGGTAGGTTTCGTTGAGAGAAAAAATAAAGCACAGCATGGACAAACAATAATTGAACATAAAGAAATTTTTGGGTACAAAGCTAACCATAAATCTTTTACGTGACATAAAGGAAGTGCATGCACTACTGAATGCATTGTTACTGAAAAGTAAGTAGTACTTTCGACAACCGTGAATGACAGAATGCGACAGTACAGGGCTACATTAAATTTGGTTAAAAAAATATCTGAAGTAAAACCTATAGAATGGCTGTAGGGATCAATTTAGAAGCAGAGAGAGATCCAAGAAATGCTGTCACACTCATAGAAGAAAACAATGGATAGTGTATCTGTGTGTTGTTGTAGTTGTCCTGTTGAATTTGGTAAGTAAGTTGCATGCAGCAAACAATTCCTATTATTAGCGGCACTCCTCCATTCCAGCTGACGCTTCGTCCATCAATGTTGGTGACCAGAAGACACCCTGTCCACTGCCTGCCTGGCGGATGCTGAATTGCGGCTCGCTAATGTGAAGCCTGACTCCATCCTTTTTTCCCCTTTGCACAGACTGAAACCCGGCCTGTAATTATTGAATGAAAAACAGGAAGTGATATAATATACAACCCCACTGATAAATAAATATAAGGTATGTACGCTGTGTAGTGCAAAAAGTCACACTTTGATTTTCCTAATAGACTGTACAATATTTTTTAAAGTGCGTACTCTGTCTGAGTCACCTTTTGAAGGATAAATAAGTATGGGCAAATTAATTTAGCTGATCTTTCCCCTCAAGCTAGGTGTACTGTAAACTGTGTTTTAGAACAAAATTAGACCTTCCCAGCAGTGCTCCCACCCAGACCCTTACTAAAGCCAGTCGCAAAAATATAGAAGACCCCCAATCAGATCTCAAAAAACGAGGCCTAGCAGAAAACTGGTGACAAAACGTACTTTGAAAGTAAAAGTCGGCCCAAATACACCCTTACCCACCGTGGATTGTATTCAAACCACTTGCAAGCAAGCAAAAGTATCCATAGCCAGCATTGCTCCAAGACTCGAAAACCCCCCCACCCAAACACATGCAATAGAAATACTGCTAACCCTAACGAGCCCTAAGTTAAGAATAGTGGCAAAGGCTTTCTTTAACTATGCCAAATCCCCCCTTTCCCACCATGGATTTTCTTCAAATGACTTGGAACCAAAATTACACATTCTCACGAGTGCTCTTAGACCCCAGAACTCAGTTGCTGAAATCTAGAACACCCCGAAACACATGCAATCCTGCTGCTAGGGCTAACCCTAAAGAACCCTAAGTTACAAAAAGTGCCAAAAAGCTTTTCCTTATGGATTTTGTCCCAACCACTTCTATCCGGTATTAGACCTTCCCAGGAATTCCCCAAGACCCGCCAACCCACCCGCCAAAAAGCACAACACCCCCCAAACAGCCAAAAAGGAAAATCTCATACTTACAATATTTCTCTGCCTTCGGTCCAAACGCGCTGTGCAGCTAGGCCATAACTCCCGTTTTCCACCACGGATTTCCTGAAAAGCAAATGCAATCAAGATTAGACTGTCCCAGCAGTGCTCCCAGACCCCAAAACTCACCCACAAACACCTGGAACCCCCCCAAAGAGCACCTCAAAGGCAAGCAAGTCAGCAAAAACACAAAAAAAGTTCAGCCTCCGATTTGGTCCAAACCACTTTTATCCGTTATTAGAGCTTCCCAGCAATGGCCCCAGAGCCGTCAACCCAGGAGAAAACTAGTAGAATACCCCCAAACAGCCAAAAAGCAAAAGTACAAAAATGGGGACTTAGTCATTTTCTTGCCAATTTCCCAAATCACTCCGCGCGCGCTCTGCAGCTAGGCCCTAACTCCCCTCTGCCACCATGGATTTGCTTCAAACCTCTTGCAAACTAAAGTATCCATAGCCAGCAGTGCTCCCAGACCCTGAAACCCACCCACAAACACCAGGAAGCCCCCCAAACAGGCCCCCGAAAACGCTACATTGAGCAAAATGTCAGAAATAGCAAAAAAGAAATTCAGCGTAGATTTTGTCCCAACCACTTCTATCCGGTATTAGACCTTCCCAGGAATGCCCCAAGACCCGCCAGCCCACCCGCCAAAAAGCACAACACCCCCAAACAGCCAAAAAGGAAAATCTCATACTTACAATATTACTCGGCCTTCGGTCCAAACGCGCTGTGCAGCTAGGCCATAACTCCAGTTTTCCACCACGGATTTCCTGAAAACCAAATGCAATCAAGATTAGACTGTCCCAGCAGTGCTCCCAGACCCCAAAACTCACCCACAAACACCCAGAACCCCTCCAAAGAGCACCTAAAAGGCAAGCAAGTCAGCAAAAACACAAACAAATTTCCGCCTCCGATTTGGTCCAAACCACTTTTATCCGGTATTAGAGCTTCCGAGCAATGGCCCCAGAGCCGTCAACCCAAGAGAAAACTAGTAGAAGACCCCCAAACAGCCAAAAAACAAAAGTACAAAAATGGGGACTTAGGCCCACATGCATCATTGTTACATTTTGCACTTCCTAATTTGCGAAAAATAAGGACTCGCAAATTAAGAAGTGCAAAATGCTATGCATCATTGTTTTAGGTATTCATTTGGGATTCGGTAAAAATCACAATTTTTACCGAATCCCAAATGAATACCGAATTCTTAAGTGCATTTTCGCAATTCCTATTGATTCCTATGGGCCAAAAGGCCCATAGGAGTCAATGGGAAGGCATCAGCAAATTGCGAGTGGCACTTTGAAAATTTCATGGGTGCAGGGGGGGTCCAAAGGACCCCCCCATGCACCCCTGAAATGTATTTTTCGCATCATGTTTCACACACACATGTCCTAAGGACATGTGTGTGTGAAACATGAATGTAGAAAAAAAAACATTTGCAGCATTTTAAACACTTTTTCCAAATTTACCGAGTGGTTCAACCACTCGGTAAATTTGGCACCCTAATTGCGACTTTGCACTTGTGAAAGTAATGATGCATTGCTTTTAAGAAATCGCACATCTGCGACTTCTTAAAAGCACCCGCAATTTTAGAACTCGCAACAATGTTACGAATTCTAAAATTGCTTCATGCATCCCAAAAAGCACTTTTGCATTCGCAAACGGCCGATTTTAAGTAATCGCACCGTTTGCGACTACAAAAATGCTTGATGCATGAGGGCCTTTGTCATTTTCTTGCCAATTTCCCAAATCACTCCGCGAGCGCTCTACAGCTAGGCCCTAACTCCCCTCTGCCACCATGGATTTGCTTCAAACCTCTTGCAAACTAAAGTATCCATAGCCAGCAGTGCTCCCAGACCCCGAAACCCACCCACAAACACCAGGAAGCCCACCAAACAGGCCCCCGAAAACGCTACATTGAGCAAAATGTCAGAAATAGCACAAAAAAAATCAGCGTGGATTTTGTCCCAACCACTTCTATCCGGTATTAGACCTTCCCAGAAATGCCCCAAGACCCGCCAAAAAGCACAACACCCCCAAACAGCCAAAAAGGAAAATCTCATACTTACAATATTTCTCGGCCTTCGGTCCAAACGCGCTGTGCAACTAGGTCATAACTCCCGTTTTCCACCACGGATTTCCTGAAAAGCAAATGCAATCAAGATTAGACTGTCCCAGCAGTGCTCCCAGACCCCAAAACTCACCCACAAACACCCGGAACCCCCCAAAGAGCACCTCAAAGGCAAGCAAGTCAGCAAAAACACAAAATATTTCCGCCTCCGATTTGGTCCAAACCACTTTTATCCAGTATTAGAGCTTCCCAGCAATGGCCCCGTCAACTCACCCACAAAGAAGTAGAACACCCCCACAAGTGCTGAGTCTTTCTTCATTGGGCGTAATCCAGCCCTCTGCTTTGAGGGAAATAGGAGTCTGGAGGAGGAGGATAGAGGAGCATGTTCTTCTGAACTTGTGAACCTGAGGAATGCAGACTGCGGCACCTTCAAATCAATAAGCAAACAAGTGAAGACAGTTCTGCTGATGGGCTTGTTTTTGTGATTAGGTGATTAAAGTTTGAATTATATTAACTGTGCACAACAAAGAAAGACAGACACACAGGAATAAAAGTGAATAAGGACGAAAAAGAAAGTTATTGATTCATTGTCTCATTTTCAGGGCTCGGTGTCAGGGTCCAGGAATAAGAATAAGGCTTCGTCATCATACTCTGCGAATTCAGGCAGGGTGAGCTCAGTGTCACCTAACAGAGAAGAAATTCCCTCATCTACGTTGCTGTCCACCTCGTCTTCATCCGGCGTGCTTTCTCGTACTTTGTAATCTGGTGGTATGAGGTGCTGATTCATCTTGATCATTAAACACGTTCAGAAGACACGCTTGCGAGTGGGCAAGACAAGTAGTTTAAAGCCAGGTTGGAGAGCTGTGGCCACAATTCTTTTTTCCCATGCCAATACGCCAATGGGTCAGCATTAACATAGACCTCTGTTGAGTCATTCAGATAGTCCTGCACCATCGACTCAAGGTCCTCCAAGGTTCCTCCACTTTGCTTACTTTTTGCTGTGACCTTTTGAGAACCAAACCCAAGCCGAGTTAGCCAATCCTCTTCAGCATCCAATGTTACTGTTGTGTCTGGTGCAGATGATCCAGTTGCCGGTGTCTTTAACGGCTGAGAGGTCACTTGTGCCACAGCTACAGGTGCAGAAGTGGATTTTTTGACTGGGGATGGCCTGCTGATGCTGATGCTGATGTACTGCCTTTTCCTTCAATTTTCTGCCGTTCTCTTTCAAACCTCTTGGCTGACAAGGCTAGCCAACGTCTGTACTTTGTAACATCTTCATCAGCAAAAGGAAAGAATGCTCGGCCTGCAAGACCCTTTTTGTAGCGTGGATCCAGAATAGTAGCACAAATGTAATGGTGTTCTGAGTGGATCATTTTAAGACGTTCATCACCTTGTAGGCCCTCTAAAAATTTCTCCGCCAAAACAAAAGGGTCTTGGTTTTTTTCATCTTTTTGAAACACAGAAGACACCTCCTTCAGTTGGTGATCCAGCATGTACAACAATGGGATAGCTTTTCCCAAATTACAGTCCTCCTTGCTGACTGCACGCGTGAAGACCTCAAAAGGACGAAGCATGTCTGTCAGGCTTTTAACTATGTCCCATTGCGCCGCACCCATCCTCAGGTCCTTCTGAGCTGTACCCTGTTTTAAGAAATAGTGATCGAGTACCGTATACTGCTCATACAGACGCTCAAGCATGTAGAAGGTTGAGTTCCAACGTGTTGCCACCTCCTGGATGAGTGCTTTCACTGACATTCGACGTTCATGTAGCATGCTCTTCAGATGTTTCCGGGCCTTAAAAAAATGGCTGAAATGGTTGCACATTTTTCGGCAGGTGTCCACTACCTCGTACGCTGGACTGTCTTTATCACTCAAGAATTTTTTAACAACCAGGTTTATACAGTGCGCCAAACACGGCACTCTGAAATTTTGACCCAGCTCCATGGCCTTAACTACATTGGCGCCATTATCCGTGGAAACATAATAAATCTGGCGTTTTTTTGGGGACAGCCAGTGAAGGACCTTTGTGTTAAACTCATCCAAAATGTTTTGTGCTGTGTGACGTTTCTCCAAGCCAAACATGGCTAGTGTTGCATGTTTCCGAGCAGCTTTAAAAACTTGGTCCGGGTCAACACCTGCGTTTAGCTTTGCTTTAACCCCTGAAAAAGAGACCCAGTGTGCAGTGATGCACATGTAATCAGCGCCTGCGCCACTGGTCCACATGTCTGTTGTCAGATGTATAGTGTGAACAGCACTCTTCTGCAAAGCTGCCCCAATCACCTCCAGCACATCTTCATGTAGTGCTGGGACCGCAACTCTGGCAAAATAGAACCGGCTAGGAACCTTCCATTTAGGGCAGAGCGCTGCCACTAATTCTAGAAAACCAACCCCTTCTACAAAAGAAAAAAGGAGAAGGTCCAGAGCTAGCATTTAGCCAGCTTAGTGTTATACAGACGCGTCAGTGGGTGGTTGCGTTCATATGGCGCTTCTGTAAACAACATCTTTTTAATTTTGCCCTGAACCAAGCATTTAAGGGATGATGATGATGATTTCTTCGACCCAGTTACGCTCGCTGATGAACTTTTTCGCATTGGTGTCTCACTCTCTCCCACACTCTTAGTGTGGCTCACATGGGGTGTGCTGCTGCTAGGGGTACTGGGTGTAAGTGAAGTGTTTGACTTCTTCCTCCTCGTCATCATCAGATGAAACATCAACATTTTCATTACCTGCAATTCGGGCTTCCTTGATCGCCTGTAGGTGCGCAAACCATTTGACAGCGTGCTTTCTTTCAAGATGACCTCTCTGGCCTCCGGTACCATAGTTGGAACCAAACTTACCACGACTAACTGCCAACTTACAAATGCTACAAATGGCGAGGTTTTCCTTTTTTGGGCAAACACTAAAGAAGTCCCAAACTGCAGACTTGAAATGTCTTTGGGGGCCGGAGGAGGCGGCGATACTGGTGGTGGTGGTCCTGCTGCTAATGCCAGATGAAGTGGAGGATGTGGATTGCCGAACTTCAGTACGTTTTGCACTTTCACCACCACTAATTGAGGTCGAGGTGGATGGAGGTCCCTTCTGGCGAGTAAGAAATATGGAAGCGGTAGGTGTTGGTGTACTAGTTAACTCCAATGATTGTGGTGTTTCTTCCATTGCCTCCTCGTCGACAACATCATCACGCTCAGCAGCTTCTCGGGCTAGGGTCAAAATGTCTGTTTGCTGCATGCCCGCTGGGGCTGCAGTGACCTTTATGATGACTGGGTCGTCGTTGTGCGAGCCTTCATCAGCAGCAGTATCCGCCACTTCTTGTTGAGCCTCATCAAACTCCATAACTATGAGTTTTTCGATGGCCTTCCTTTTACGCTTAAGTACCTTTGTCAGATCATGGTGTGCCTCACTCTCAGACGGCCGTGGTGGTTCCCAATTTTCATCCATATCATCAGAAGGAGGTGGGCTTGAAGAAGATGTAGATACCACCCTTGATCTTTTCCTTGCTAGGAATGTGGAAGACGATGAATGATCATCAGGAGGAGTGGCTTCCTCAAATGATACCTCGGCTTGATTGTCGATTTCCTGATGTGCCCCTACTTCGGGAGGAACAACTATTGTGGGCACTTGTGACCCTCCATGCACCTCTGCTTGTGCATCTCCTTGCGCTGCCTCTCCTTCCACATGTACTTGGGCTTGTACTTGCACATGTGGTTGTTGTTGCGGCTGTGGTTGTTCAACACTCGTCAGAAGAGTTACAACAACCTGTGTTGATTCAGGGACATTGCTGCTACTTTCTTGCGATGAGCCAACATCACTGGTCGATGGTGATTGAACAACTAGACTAAGTGCCTCTGCAGCACTCAAGGGCTTGGACTTAAGTTGGCGTGGTGGTGGTGGCACTGAGCCCAATGGAGCGGAGGTGCTGCTCCCAGCTTGGTCCCCAGCAGATCCCATTGCTGCTGCAGGCGTACTTTTTTTTTACTCCCAAAAATCGTGGCGGGCGGCACACCAGTCTCCTTGGTAACTTGCTTCTTCTGCTCATTACTGCCAACTTACTTGCTAGAGGAGCTACGGGGAACTTTTTTTGGGGCCATCTTATTCAGAGCAGGTCAGAACAGCAGGCCGAAGTTGACCGAGTTGCAGAGTTGTCTGTGGCCAGACGTGACGTCGCGTGACGTTATGCTGCACGCACACACCGCTGCAGGACTTCTTCCTGGCACTGGTGGTTCTCTTGAGTCTTGTGCACCTAAAAGCAATGGAAGACAGAGGAACATCAGTTCAGTTATACACCCCAAAAAAATCGAAAAAACACAGAAAAATCAGCACAATCCCATGCCCTCCATGATGTTTAAATTCAAGACACCCCACAGAAAGACTAGGCACATGCACCACTCACTACCCCTGGTGAAAAGGCCACAACAACAGCCCAAAAAAACGAAAATCACAGAAAAATCAGCACAATCCCAAGCCCTCCATGATGTTTAAATTCAAGACACCCCACAGAAAGACTAGGCCTATGCACCACTCAGTACCCCTGGGCATAAAGGTTGAAAGCTAGGCAAAATGGTTGCAGACCTAAGAACACTGCTTGCATTCAAAATGGCCCCCTCCCTCCCAGCACATGGCCAGGGCCTGTAGCAGCGCTCAAAATGGCCCCCAGCCACATGGCCTGTCCCCATGAACACCCCAAAAAATCGAAAAACACAGAAAAATCAGCACAATCCCATGCCATCCAGGCCCTCCATGATGTTTAAATTCAAGACACCCCACAGAAAGACTAGGCACATGCACCACTCACTAGCCCTGGTGAAAAGGCACATCAACAGAACAAAAAAAGAACATTACAGAAAAATCAGCACAATCCCAAGCCCTCCATGATGTTTAAATTCAATACACCCCACAGAAAGACTAGGCCTATGTACCACTCAGTACCCCTGGGCATAAAGGTTGAAAGCTAGGCAAAATGGTTGCAGACCTAAGAACACTGCCTGCATTCAAAATGGCCCCCTCCCTCCCAGCACATGGCCAGGGCCTGTAGCAACACTCAAAATGGCCCCCAGCCACATGGCCTGTCCCCATGAACACTCCAAAAAATCGAAAAACACAGAAAAATCAGCACAATCCCATGCCATCCAGGCCCTCCATGATGTTTAAATTCAAGACACCCCACAGAAAGACTAGGCACATGCACCACTCACTAGCCCTGGTGAAAAGGCCACAACAACAGCCCAAAAAACGAAAATCACAGAAAAATCAGCACAATCCCAAGCCATCCAGGCCCTCCATGATGTTTTTATTAAAGAGACCCCACAGAAAGACTCAGTCCACCCACCACTGAGTACCCCTGGGCAAAAGGCCCCAACAACAGCCCAAAAATCGAAAATTACAAAATTGTAGTTGCAGCAACTGTAATGCCCCAAACAAACTTACTTGTGAAATTTCTAATCCAAAATTGATCCAAAGAAAGTCAAAAAGGCCTCAAATCAAATATCCAGCAGCATCCACAAAAAGTAATCCTTCCAGCTCCAGATCCAAATGAAAAGTGACCAGGAGATGGACACAGCACTGGGAGGAGCCTGCTGGACAGGAACAGGAAGTTGGAGACTGTGGGGCACTTCCTTCCTCCCACCCCCCACCCCAAAATGGACTCCTTGCGAAAAAAGTGCAGGCAAATGTCAACCTGAGGAGTTATTCAGATAAAAATCATCATTTTCAGAAGGTTTATGCTGCTTGCTGGTGGATTTCTTGTGCAGAATTGCAAATTTTGTATTTTCGCGAGTGCGAGATTGTTGCTGTTTGCCGCATGTACGAGTTCGCAATTGCGAACTCCCGTGATACGTGATCACAGCATACTCGCATTGACAAACACTTGCTGTGCAAGGTGGCGAGCGCGATGACGTAATCGCGGTCGCCAAACTCCCGCGGGATCTCTCAGCAAGACCCAAAATGGCGCAGCACTCGCAAAATATCGAGAAAAACAAATCGGCAAATGCTGAATGACGGTAAGTGAACGCCGCGCGCCGCAAAATTGTATCACCAAGAAAAAAAAATCCGCTGCGTGCGAATTTGCGGATTTTCGGTAAATTCGCGAGCGTTCACGGATTGCGAATTTACAGAAAATCCGCAAAATCCGCGAGCGGAACGGATTTTCCGCCCATGCTTACTCCTGTCACTTGCTTTTGTCATTTCGCTGCTCATCCTCTTTCGTAGCTATATTATATGGGCAGAACTACGCCAAACTCCACCAACTCGAAGCACATCTTTATCAAGAATTCCAAACTGTTCACTCAATTCGCCAAGTTTGAAGCTTCTCAGGTGTCCTCAACTCTGGATACGCAATCCACATTGGAACCATTGGTGCCAGCCCAAGGATAGGCAACTTCTAAAAGATTAAAAAAGGACCCCCCCTCTCCACCTAAGCTGATATCATCAGTCTCCTTGGAGCTTTTACTAGAAGAAATAAGAGCCCTCCGTCCTTTCATGGAAGAAACCAATGCCAAATTGCAAGTGTTGACAGACAATTGGTTGCAAATGGATGCAAGAGTTTCCTCAGTGGAACAGAGCATTTCTTCTTTTAAAGAAACGTCTACTAAAGTTTCTCACTTGCATTTGCAGGTCTCATCTCTTCAGAAACAGGTGGAGGAGCTTGAGAATCGCAACAGACATAATAATTTACGAATCTACGGCCTGGTGGAGGGTTGTGAGGGGAATGACCCTATTGCCTTCTTTAAGTCCTTTCTTCCTAAGCTTCTCCATTTCCCGGAGGACACCGTACTTAATAATCAACGTGCCCACAGACTTGGCCGGATTTCCTCTTCTACTTCAGCCTCGTAAAGACCGAGAGGGGTTATTATGTATTTCCTAGAGTACACAGATCTTCTGAAAGTTTTATCAGCGGCCGGAGCCTCTCCTCATCTTACTTGGTCTGGATCCTCCCTGTTCTTTGCGCAGGACTATGCTAAGACCACAGCGACCCGACGTAAGGCCTTTCTGGACATGCGAGCTGAACTTCGATCTATAGGAGCTAGATACGGACTATTCCACCATTGTCTCTTCAGTGTCACCTACAACAACAAAACTACCACCTACGAGGATTCTGTTCGTCTTCAAAGCTTCCTGAACTCCTGCAGAACAGCTGAAATGGATCTCTCTGATGCTTCTTCTTCTCATCTTCCCTGAATTTCTTGTCTTCTTTCTGTGAATCTCTTTAACATCACTTCCTTTTACATGCCCCCAATTTTCTAGTTGTATTTCATAGGTTTTTTCATGTTTGTTGACCTTTTCTGAAATGTTTCTGTAATGATTGCGGTTTTTCCTGTTTACTACTTTCATTTTTCTTCTCTTTTATTACTTCTGATAATGTTAGTTCTCCCCTCCATTGTCCTTTCACGTTTTTCTCTCTTTATTCACCATTTCTTCATGTTTTCCACAGATTTGCCCACCGTTTGGTGATGTTCTCCTGGTTGTGCGCTCTGTTGCCCTAGCTGTCCCGCCTGCTTTATGTGGCTCCACCCCCCCTCCTCATCGATCCTGGTGTTGTTCCTGGTTGTGTTCCCTCACCCTCTCCCTTTTGTAGGTATGTTTTACCTTATTATTTTCTACATGTTTTTCCTCTGGTATGTCACTTCTCCCTCCCTCTTCTCCCTTTGCCTCCCATCTTCTTCAGGTGTCTTTTCTGGTTTTCCTTCTTTATCCTTTTTTTTTTCTTCCTTTTTTTGTCTGGTCTATTCACTGGTGATATTATTCTCTTCTCTTTTTACAGTTTCAGTTCTTTTTGATCTTTCCTTCTATTCTCTTCTTGTTTTCAACATTTATCCATCTCTATTTACTTCTCTTCATGCCTCTTCTTCTTTTTTCTGTACTCTTTTTCTCATTGCATCATGTTTTAATGTATCGTTCTCTTTTTCCCTCTCTTTTCTCTCATACCATTTTGCAGTTGCTTTTTATCCTTTTCTCATGGGCTTTCTCTATGTATTTATTCAATTTGTTTGCTACAATAATTATTACGTTGTATGTCGCTAAGAGTTGTTACATGGAATATTAAGGGTATTAATTCTACCATCAAAAGACAAAGAATTCTTTCTCATGTAGCCAAGTTGAATGTTGACTTTGCATTTCTGCAAGAAACCCACCTTTCAGATGTAGAGTCTGCCAGGCGAGGATGGGTAGGTGAAGTATATTATTCCCCTGGCGATGGCAAGCGCAACGGGGTTGCCATCCTATGCCGTAAATCCCTCTCTTACTCTTTAGTAACTCAAGAGTCGGATACCGAAGGTAGATGGGTTCATGTCAAACTATCTTTAAGGGGTGTTCCAATCCCTCTCCTTAACGTATATGCCCCCACTGGAGGGGACCCAGTTTTTGGCGTGTGTTTTCCACGCACATCACCAAATTTATGGATGACAATTTCATATTGGCAGGAGATTGTTATCAACCTCTTGACCCTTTTCTGGACAGAAACTCTAAAGCCTCCTATGCTTTGAATAAGTCCCACAAACTTTTTGCCCAAGCGATCTCGCAACACAAGCTTATTGATGCTTGGCGTCTTTGCAATCCAACGACGAAGGAATTTACTTTCTACTCGTCCTCTCATCATTCCCAGTCACGGATTGATTACATTTTTGTCTCTCATAACATTGCCGAAACTCTTTCTACTGCTGAAATTGGTCCCATTTTATTGTCAGACCACGCCCCTGTTTCCATCAATATTGATATTCTTCCTAAAATTGATGGGCCTAGGAGATGGCGTTTCAACAATGCTCTCCTCTTGGATTTTAGGTTTACTGCTTCCTTCACTGATTTTTTTGGTGAGTTTTTTTAGATCAATGATTCTAACTCCATATCACAACACACTATTTGGGATGCTTTTAAAGCTTCAGAAAGAGACTTTGTAATCGGATATGTTGCTAAGAAGCGGATGTAGGAGAGTAGGGTCTGCAATCCTATGGTCACCCCAAATTTTTGCTTTTTGCTTCACTGGTTTATGACTTAATGTGGCTGTGGGCCTGCTAATCAGACCCACAGCCTGCTGTTCTCTCTCTAAATTACTGCCAATGCACTCTAGGTGCATTACGAATTGGAACTGGTTCACCTTATAGGCCCCTGTAACAGTGTACTCCAGGTACCCAGGGCATAGGTGTATCCAAGGCCTACCAGGGGCTGCAGCATGAATTGTGCCACCCCTGGCCTGGCCTCCATATTTGACACAAGTGGCTGATCACTCAGCTGGGGTAAGTTGGTGTAATCACCTCTTACTTAAATATAGTATCCCTATATCTAACCTTAACTGGACACATGTTAACCTATAAGCCACTCATATGGAATGCATCTGCAATCCTGGGGGCAGAGTGCGTGGTTTCATGTGAAATGGTGCTCTAGCATGAGCTGAGCCCGTCTGCAGCTGTCAGGAACAACTCCCTTAGCTGTTCCGGGATATTGCCATACCATATACTCTTAAGTGCATTATAATCCTCGCAGTTATATGCTAACTTTGGTTTGGCTTTATCAAAACATGTCAAGTAAGGTGTCATACGATTTGGAATACTATCCCCTCAACAGTCCTGTTGACGGGGATAGCATTCCACCCTTCTAGAGGGACACGACATGTACATAACCTGAACCCCGGTTAAAGTTAACCAGAGCCTCAGCATCACAAAATGGATGCTGCCACCACAGACACAAGTCTGACCTCCTGCTGCTGGGAGTCCTTCCAGCGAGGGAGGCTTGGACAAAGGGTTTCCTGCCTTGGGAGGTGCGAGCACCACCCCAGACAGGATTTTGTGTATTGGGTAGGACAGGGCTGAATAGAATCAGACATGCCTGGGGCACACATGGTGTCCTCGTGCATAAGCCAGTCCAAACCGGTGCTGGGGCTTTCCAGCCCCAGTCCTGGCATGGAGCTGGACAAAGGAAAGGGGGTGTAACCGCCCCCCTTCCTGGTCCCACCCAGAGGAGGGAACTAGCAGGTGATCCACCCTTCAGATTGGGAATAAGAGTGGGAGCAGTGCCATAGCACCTCATATCATCCTGAAATCAACTTGAAACTAAGAAGACGCCGGATTCCGACATTCTGCTGCACAGAAGACTAAAGAGCATCTCCCTTGTGGCCAAGGAGTGGCCATCCTGTGAACACAGGCACCATCCAGCAACTCGACATCTGCTTTGCTGCCGCTGCCTGCCGGAGCCGGAGCCCAGAGCCCAACAAGACCCAGACTCCTAGACTTTTCACAGCTTGATCCACAGGCCCTGCAAAGAAGAGACCTGTGGAGGCACCAACAGACGTGGGACCGGACATCTCGAAAGACCCCCGAGAAGCTGACTGTGCAGCAACCGAGGCACCCTTGATGCTGTGCTTTGGGGTTTGAGAAGCCCCACCACCGAGCAGCATTTGCAAAGAAGATCTGCCCCCCAGCATCTCCACGATTTGCGTAGGGCCCTTTTGCACTTTGCCACTCGACGCGCCATCCTGGCCACTTGCCACATGGCTCGCGGCCATCTTGGTGACAAAACCTACAATTTACACTGCGGGTCTGGTTGCTCTAGTCTTGCCCTCACTCCTGTAAAAAGGAGCACCCGCTCTGACCTTGCTGGTCCGAGTGATAAGCTTTCTTCACTTCCCTGCGTGGCTTGCATTAGCCAAGGCCTGTTTGCTCCAATAAAGTTGCTGACACCGCCATCAGCTAGAGCCTTTGTGGGACAGATCGTGATCGACTCCTGGACGTCCTCGAACTCTTAGTGTCCACGTGGCTGAGGAGACAAGCTGCTCCTCATCGCCTGTTTGCACCCGACATCGCCTGGTTCCATCCTGGTTCCATGGTAGTCACTGGCTAGTGACTTTGGACATTGTCCCCTCTGCTTTCAGGTCTTCACCACTTCAGATCCACCCTTGGATCCACCGGAACTCTCCTCGTCGACCCGCCTGCAGCATCTTCATCTTCAGGCACCATCGACCTGCGTGACGAAACCCGACACTACTTCGCACCTGTGCACCCGCTTCCTGTGGGTGAGGTAACTCAGAAACGCCAGTGTTTCCACACTCGTACACACCTCTAGTATATGTGTCTAAAGTTTCATCCTTCTATGTCACTCGGAAGGTTCCTAAAACACGAACTTTGTAACTTTTACGCACCATTGACATTGCATTGGTGTATGCGTGCACTTTAAGCGCTGCACCTGATTCCCGCGGGCCTTTTCCGACTTCTTCACTGTTGGCACCAAACAGCTCCAGCGATTCCCAAGGCCCTAGGCCTATTTCCTTTCAGCTAGGTGGTTCTTATACCACTATTTTAATATATGGTTTAGGTGGCCCCTAGGGCTCATCCATATTGTGCAACTTTTGTATATTTAAACAGTGTTTTGTTTTAACGCTTATGCTTCTGTGCTCATAAAGAGTATAGGGGATTTGTAGTAAATAAATATATATATATATTTATTATATATCTGTGTGGTGTCCTTTCATTTGGTATTCAAGGGGATTGTATATGGTAAAACAGCTTGCTTCACATGCCTTACTGAGTTTCGCCTAAGACTGCTTGGTCCACGCTACCTCTAGGATAGCTGGTCTATAAGGTTGACTTACAACCAATCATCATAAGGGTTGCTTGGCATGGTACAAGGTGATCACTAGAACTAGTGAGCATCATATACCAGGCCAACTTCTCACATTGGTGAGCAGCGGATTGGGATTTGAGCTTGCTGTTGTTTTACCATTACAATCTTTGAGAGTATCATTTGAAAGATCATACAGGTACCTGCTAGGTACATATAAAACAAGACTAGTATACTTAAGTTCTTCTGAAATTAGGTGTTGTAGAGGATAGGGAGTAGCACACCCTGACTACAACTACTAGAGAGGTTTAGTAGGCAAACACCAGTGTAGGTAGATTGCAACATATCCACCCACACTAGAGAATGTCTGGAGCAATGGGTTCCACTGGACTTACTCCTGTTGAGAGTGACCCTCCAAGGGCACCATCCAAAATTGCTATGCTTAATTTTAAGGAATTGAGGCAGATTTGTGCCTCAAGAAGTCTCAATACAGGTCCAACCCCTACTACAGACCACCTTAGAGAGCTTTTAGACCAGTCTGAAGCTCTAAAGACCTCTAAAGCAGACCCCACAGGGAATGCTGATGGAGGCTCTCCCACTGAAGATGATAATACTGACACCCCTGTCCCTGTAGTCCAGATAGATGAGGATGACCAAGTCACTGGAGATACTCAGCTTGATGAGGAGGAGGAAGAAGAGGAGGCAGAAGGGGAGAGTAGTGTATTGTGTTTTTATCTAGGAACCTGAATCAATATTACCATTGTATGCCCTTGTACGGCTATAATCAATAATATCCCTATAATGGCATAAGAATCAGATCCATATTTTAGTAAATCGCCCTTGCAGTCCAAGGCACGGCAAAAGCTACTTCCTTAGATTCCTAGAAAGCACAACGAGTTCTTTCAACACACCAAACCTCCAGCAACCTGGAAAATCCCTGCTTGCTTTGTTTTGATTTGTAATAGAACTCCTGCGAGCACTGTAAGAACTGCCAGTTCTTAGTGACATCTTTATTGACGTCTTATGTCCAAACCTTATTTCAAACTCGGCACCCATTTAGGTATAAATATACCAACGTTGCCTTAAGCAAACACACGGTGGTGGTTTTAGAGCAGAGCAGCTAATCTACTTGCTGAGAGCCCAGCAGATGCGAAGAGCCAACGGACGCTGCCCCTCCTCTTTGACACGCTGAGAAAGACGCTGTCTTTTCTCCTGCCGAGAAAATCCAGCTCCGGCGTTTCCAACGTACCCTTGCGGGTGACTGGGATATCGAGTCCTGGGAGAGAGATACCAGACCTCCTACATTCTATTCCCAAGGTACAGTGCTGACTAAACCCTTAGAGAGAATTCTTGTATCAGATTCTTGGCAAAACCTACTTAACTTAAACTGCTACTTACTTACTCCTTCCCACGTATTAGGCTTAGGTCAGGTACACCGGGGTAGGCGTATTTTAGAAGCACCAGTTGAGCACGTTAGCCTATGTATATATGTATGTATATATTTGATCCATTTTAAAGTGTCTTATGGCTAAGAAACCATATCAATGCTTTTACAGTATTATTTCATAATACTCCTTTTACTGTGCGTACTTTATATTAAGAATTGCAATTGTGGCAATTCATTTCTCTTGCATGAGAAGGAAGACTGCTCAATAAATAATACCTTTTATTGAAAACGCCTGTCTCTCTATTCTCTGCACTCTGGTGAAACTAAGTACGCACATCTGACTGAGTGAAATAGCTTTCTATTGTTTTCACACGACTCTAGAGATTTACTCTTATTCTGTGGGAGCAAAGTTGTCATGTTTATGCGGATGTCGGAAGCTGAATCCCTTCTTGTCTGAGCCAGGAAAGCTGATCCCTTCCTATTCATTCAAGAAAGTTTCCAGTGACCTCTGAGCTAGCTGGCGCAAACCTAAATTAAGTCTAACATAGTCAGTAGAGACCTAGAAGACCTCAGTCCTACGTTTACACTGCTGTTTATGTTATTCCAATGCGCAGAGCCTATAGGGAAAATAGGAACTACACTTCATGGCGCCCAACATTTGGTAAGGCGATAAAACTAACACAAGATGTTAGAGTAACTCAGTCGTGATTTTTCACACAGACCCTTTTCCAGTAAATACTCCAATAGACATCAGGAGTGGGTGAAAGGTTAAAATCCGCCGGAACTTAGTAGGAAGAGATTCCTATGTAGAGTTTTTGGTTTAGTCAATGTTGAAGGATACAGTGATCCAAAATATTGTGCACCTAATCTTTTGTTTCCTTGAAACTTGATCTGCAACAGAAAAACCTTTCTGCATGAAAAAATACCGGAAAGTGAAGAGGAAAGGGTGGCAGCTAGATGGGAAGCTCAACTAATAGAGGAAGACACAAGTCTCCTATAGAATGACAGGAATGCTATCCTCATTCCGGTCAACATAAGAAAAACTATAACTCTAAAACTTATAGAAAACGGACTGACATCACAAGGTGGTACAGTCATTTTCGTGATAGAGGCACATGAATATCGGCAGACAGAGGTATTCTATTCATGGATAAACTTTCCAGCGGCAAACGCTACAACACACGAGTTCCACTATTACAAAATAGAGGAACCTCCGGAAGAATACACTCCTTTCGAGGATGTGGAAATTCCACTAAATTACCAAGAGCACCTGCTCTGGTTTAAAGGCGCCCTAAAACATAATGATCACATCACCAGGCTTGGTCCACTAAGTCGAAAAGGAGCAACGTGGCCGGTCCTAGCCAGCTACACACCACGTCCAGACATCGAAAAAATGTCAGACAAAGAACTTTTAGCCCAGCTAAAATTACTAATTAAAATTCACAGACAGTTAGTCCAATATGTAATGCGGACTGCAACAGTCCAACCAGCTATTAACATTCCACAGCTGACCCCTCATCAGGGGAACACAAATAAAATTACACCACAGAACATACAATCATGTCTTGGTAAAACACCTGCAAAACGGGAACAAATTCCATTCTGGCTAGCACAAAAGATAACTCAAATAGAGCAGTATTCCCGAATACTACCCCTAGTGAGAAACACAGAATTCTGACTATCTGCCTTCCAATGGGGGTCACACCACATGTGGAGGACTGTGACACTTGGGGCACAGTCTTTGCTTCCATTTACACTAAAACACATGGTGTTCCGTCTCTGGCGGTAATACCAGATGTACTAAGACAGATTCAAAATGAATACGGTCCAGAACCTGCTTTAACTCTTGGTATGAAATTACTGAAAGACTTCAAGCAGGTCTCGGCTATATTATTAGCCAACATAAAAGTAGAAGCAGCGTCTGTGGCGATCCGCCAAAAATTGAAAGAATCAGATATTGCAGATCAACCAATTGAACTTGCCAGAATCATAGAAAAATCCTATGAAGAACAAGGTAGAGATAGTTTGGGTGGGAAACCGGTAAAACCTGAACTATTAGAAAATCCTGAAAAGATATTTATTAAAAATAATCTAAACACTCCAAAAAAGAGCTGGGATGGAAATAAACAATCCATTCCCAAAGAAAAAAGATTCCAGTCCAGAGGAAGGTCTCCTCAGCGGAGGGAAAGAACTCCGAACCGAGAACACCAGCCTCCCCAAGGGGAGCCCTCTGAAAAAAGATACAACCTTAGAAATAGGGATAATTTGAAAAAGCCTGATAGATATCAAGATATTGATACACGTCCCTCTCAATCTTTTCAGACTTCCTTGCAGAAATCGGAAAGAAGAGGACTGTCAGAACACAGGGAAGAGCACGCCAAGTCCAAAGACAAGGAACCTGCTCAAAGTAAAAAATTACAATTTCCAATAAAGAAGGTAGCAAGTATTAAAATAATCAAACATGCCGAGGATACTGAGGCCACAGCTGAAAAATGGAGAGTGGGCACAGACAATGCTAGACAGCACAGCAGAAGTGACCATAGTGCGCAAGATCCTGATGAATCATCTGGAGATAGTGGACACAAATGAATACATTCAGGTGGAAACTGCAGATACCAGAGTTAGCAAACCTCATAAAATATACAAAATAACATTGCGTATAGAGGGAGATAAGACTAGGAAAGTAAGGGGTCTGTTTTGGGATAACCTCTCAAAAGGCTATGACATCCTATTAGTTGAGAAAGACTGGCCACCAGAGTTTTTCAGGGAGTGCCCTCATGGCGAAGAAATGATTATGCCTGCCTTCTCAAATCATATTCCAATACATAGAAAATGCATATATGCTAGAAAATGGGCAGTAGCTCAAGCACCTGCATTATATAAGAATCATGTAGGATGGGATGAGGACTCTCCTCCTCACAAAATCCAGTTAAAAAATGAACCAACTGCACAAAGACAGTACCCAATTAAGCAAGAAGCAAAAAAACAGGTCAGGGAGATCTTAGATCAACTTGAATACCAAGGGGTGATTGAAACATGCACCTCTCAAATGAAGAATCCTCTGTTTCCTGTCTCCAAACCAGACAATTCATATCGTCTAGTCTTGGACTACAGACACCTTAACTCATGTTGCAAGACATTTGTGGTACAAAATTTGCACAGTGCGGCACTAATGAATAACATAGTTCGCAAAAAATACAAAACAACATTAGACATCTCTAATGGATTCTTTTGTCAAAATATTGCACCGGAAAGCAGGTAACCGCTTTCTCAATATTGGGGTCACAGAATAATTTCTGTTGACTCCCACAGGGATTCAAGAATAGCCCAGGATTATTCTCAGCCAGAGTAACAGAGTTATTACAAATGTATGATGATGAGGCATTATCTTATGTCGATGTCATCTATCTCACAGATGATGACCTGGATACTCACTTGAAAAGAGTGAACACCATAATACTTGGGTTCGCAGCAGAGGGTTACAAATTCCACTTTAAAAAGTCCCGAATTGCCCATCTAACTGTCCTATTTTTAGGATATGAAATATCAAGTGAAGGCAAAAGCCTAGCAGACAACTTCTTAGAGAAGTGCGCTGTACTCCAAGCACCAAAAACGCTGAAGAACTTACAATCGATACTAGGCTTCCTGAATTTCAGAAGAACTTACATTCTAAATTATGCAGAGAGGGTTTAACCTCTCTACGAATTAATAAAACCTGATTTCAAACCAATCAATTGGACTCAAAAACACACAGAAATTTTGAGATCACTGCAAACAGACATGTTAGCTAAATCAAAATTAGAAACTCGTGACAATACACGCAACCTTATAATCCGAGTCATTCCAGGAAGATGCGGATTCAAGTACCTGACCTCTAATGAGAGAGAAACTGTACCAATAGCTTACAAATCACATTTGTACACACAACCAGAAAAAACATTCAGTCTTACAGAAAATACTGTAAAGGCGTTTCAGACGGCTGTAGCAAAAGAGAGGGCCCAAGCCCAAGGCAAAAGAATAACTGTTTTCAAAGCAGAATCAGCCTTTGAGGCATTATTCAGCCCAGTTAATCTAAAAACGGTGGCACTAGATCCAAAATGGATACAATGGGAAAATTCTCTTGCTGCAGAAGACGTGACATACTATTTTGTCCCGAACATGAAAAAACTGAATGATTTGAAATATGAAGAAGAATATCCTCTGCCAATTGAAATTCTGCCTCTCCAACAGTACTCTTGTATAATCTATACAGACAGATTTGTACAACATTACGATGTGGATAAAAAATCCTATAATGCAGCATGCGCGATTGTTAAAGGTCGCTGGCGCTGTGGTAAATTCAGACCAAAAATAACAAAAACTGAATCACTGAGAAACTGTTCGGCTCAGCGAGCTGAAATCAGATCTTTAAAGATGGCGCTTGAAAATGCCGATCGTGAATTCCTGACACTAATAGTGTCTGATTCGCATTTCTGTGTCAAATCTTATAATATTGACTTGCAGAACTGGGTTCAAAACGATTACAAAGATGACACAGGTGCCACAATTCAGCATAAAATACTTTGGGAACAAGTAGTTCTTTTACAGAATGAACTACAGAAGACTCACGTGATACACACTCTGAGTCATCAACGTGATGGCGTTCACGTTGCAGGGAATTCATTGGCTAATACAGCCACAGCGGAAGCAACTAAACCTGCTTCCGTAGCCACAAAAAAGCGTCCAGAAAAATACATAGACGAGGAAACCATGCTGGCGGTAAAAACGTCTTCAAAAGGCGACTGTGCAGCACTACCCATGAACTATCCACTCAATTATACATACGTAATTGACGCAAACTCCGTTCCTTTTGTTCGAATTCCTGGAGTGGGGGATAGAGTAATTCCAAACATGAACAGGAGAGTCTTATTAATAGCAGACATACACATGGGTGAAGGTCCTAGGCACAACTGTTATAAAAGATTTGCAAGTCTTTATCGGCACATACGCAATTGGCATGCTACATTCTGATCAGGGTCCTGCTTTTAGCTCTCACGCTTATAAGGAGGCCATGACCAGCATGGGCATTGCGTTACGGTACTCTTGTCCCTTCCATCCTGAGGAAAACGGGATTGTGGAAAGAAAAAACCGAGACATTAAGCAATCTATAACGGCAAAGGTAGTAGGTTCGGGTGGTGGGTGGGTCCAACCAACATTTAACAAGTGTCCAACGTAGTCTTAACAATCTGCCAAGAAATTCTCTAAAAGGTTTCAGCCCGTACGAACTATTGTTCGGAACTAGAATGTATATTCAGGATTTAGATAGTCAAACTTCAGTGGTAGAAGATAAGAAAAAATGCTTTGACATCAAAGATCGTTTGGCTGTTTTACAGGACTTAAATGAAACAAGAAAACCCCTGAGCAACATAAAGTTAAAACAACAGCCAACAACCAATGAAGATACACCACCTGTCCCAGCAAGGCCTGTCTGGATTCCAAAGATTGGGGATCTGGTCAGAGAGAAGATTGCGGTGAAGAAGGAATTTGGGCCTTCTTACAGAAAAGCAGTACCTGTCTTAGCTGTCAGCGGAATAAGATCAGTTTTACTACCGCCCCTTGCTGGTAAAAAGGAGAACCAAGTTGTATCCATTGACCTGTTATAACCAACCACAATCATGTGGCCAATAATAAGTAGTAGGCCCAGTGGACTCCAAAGAAATAGCAGAATACCAAAATTTGCTACAATCCAAGAGGTTCAAACTGAGATACCTATCTCATTTGATAAACCTGCAGTGAATAAAAAAGGACTATGCAGCCATGCAATGGAACGTGTGCCTCTTGAAACCCAAATTGAAACAGTTCATCAAGAAACACCAGTCTACAACGATGTGGCCTCAGACTATGCTAATGAAAGTAAAATTGAAAAGGCAATTCCATCAATTGACAGAACTGCATCTGGCTAGTTCATCAATTTCAATAACTTTTCTGAAGATCAAAGCGACCCTGAAGTAACGCCAGCAACAAAAAGCTGTAAAGACAAAGCAACTGAACTCGTTCATCAACTCAAAGAAACCTATCTGAATGCACCATTAATTGAATTTTGGATTGTGCTAGGTGTACTTTTCCTCCGGCTTTGGCTCATCATGGTACTTTGTTTGGGAAAATTAATTGAGGGAAAATACAGTACAATGGACACAGGATGTCAGAACATCAACTTGGTTCTAAAGCCACACAAGTCATCTCACATCGAGAAAAGAGATCTATCATCAGTGAATGTCACAGTCATTCCAACACCCCGCGGGGTAGTTTGGGATAAAATGGATTACGAAATCTATGGCCCGGTCGAACTCTTGAAATATCCTCATCAGTTTAAGGTTTCATTAAGTGACTTTGTAAAACCAAGTACATTCTCTGATGATTGGGACTTTGAAAGCATAAATAATATGATGTCAGATTTAGTAATGTCAGCAAAATTTACAGAACATGATTATTTACAGGGTTCATCGAACTATGAACAGATGTATTACTATAACCACTATGCACATCACTATTTGCATAAATCTGCTCAACCTAGAATTTTTTTTAAATATAATCAATGGGAACATTGTGCTACTCCACCTAAAAGCAGTTCGAAAACATTTTATGAGAAATTTCCATACTTTTCAGGGTTTAACACAAGTGATGCAGAAGCATTTTATTACAAACTGTTAGATAAAACAGGGACAAAAACTATGCTGACAAATACTAAATTGATTTATTCAGAAACATTTTATGAAAAAATGATCACATTTGGTTTTGATTTCTGGAAGAACAACATTGAAACAAAAACCATCTGGGGTACAAAAGAATGGCAGGTCCAAGGATTGGAAGCATTATTTCGAGCCTGAATGATCCCAGAACAAATAATGTTCTTGAATGACACCATTCAACAGACTACTTGTCTTGGCCTAGCTTAGATGAAAGACCTAAACAAACCGTCTATTCCAAAGCCAATACCTGATAATACAACCACAGATATTGAGATAGACGTATCCCAAATTTTAAACCAAAACAGAACACATCCTGATTGGAAAAAGTGGTTAATCTGGCCAACAGACACAAATAACTGTCAAGATAGATTCCTGAATAAAATACAAGGGTTAAAAATGACCAGACCAGACCCTAGATACTCCCAGAGACAACATCCAGGGATAGTAACAACATACAGTGTAGAGAAATTATGCCTTGAATGGCTACAGACATCCACATTGGCAGAAATTAAGCAACACTTGACTTTACTTAAAGACGTTGCTGACTTGCGCGATTTCATAATGGGACCACGCAAACAGCGTCAAAAACGTTTCATAGCGGCCAGTATATACGCTGCGTACAACGAAGCTTGGAAAGTGACTCAAATTGAGACAGCAGAGAAAATACGAGAAATTGATTGTATTAATTTGGAAAAATCGCTTTCTGTTGTGGACAATGGGTTAATGACTCTGTCCTCCAGAATATATTCACTGGACAGTATTGTATCATCTGCTATCGATATAATAGATCAGGACTTGCTAATGTTACAACATGGTCAGTCCCAATTACGTTCTATTGTACAGCTAGGCTGGACATTGCAAAACCTGCATTCAGGCTATGCGCCATGGCGTTTAATCAACACAACGTCATTGTTCTCTATCTTTAACCTTACTGATAAACAAATCAGTTTGGCACAAAAAGGAGCAGACTATACAATTCTGAGCATTGAAAAACTTGAGAGATTACCATTGACAATGTCAGAAAGACCTGTCATTGAATGGATAATACACAGAATAATCATAATTCCGATAACAACTTTCCAATTTAAAAATTCCCAAGAGTATATACCAGCAGGCCAGAATGAAAGGTTGGGTAAAGGGTACATTAAGTCATCATGGAAATTACCTTATACACACACATGTTATAGTGACAAAAACCAGAATGTATTTCTTAGTGGTAATAATTGTAAACAATCACTAAGCGGTATACTTCTGTGCCAAGGTATTAATTTACATGGGGCCATTGAGGGGACTTCAAAAAACCTTTCATGCCACCAGCTCGGCACACCTGTAACACAAATAGAGCCATTCTTTAGACAACTTTCTATCAGGAGTTACGTTCTAATAACGGATCACAACTGTTGTGGCATGGTGCCAGGGAAAGCATATCTCGTAAGCGTTAGTTCCATGGTCACTTGCTGTATGCAAGTATTGTATCCAAACGGCCCTCCTGATACAGAGGCGACGATTTGGCCGTCCTTGAATATCTCTTCTATACAAATTGATACTTTAAGCAGAATGAAGTCTGTGCTTTTACAAACTACAGTTCCTATCACGTCATCAAAAGAAGCGTATGATCTTCAAGTTGCAAGGACAACAGCAGAGATACATACACTTTTATCAACTAATTACCCCGTGCATTTCGTAGAAATGCTAAGTCAAATCCTAAATATGTCTGATGCCAGTGGTATCACACATGTATTTAAAACGATTTTTTCGGGACTGTTAACACCCTTCGAAGCAGTCCGACATCTTTCCCAATTTTGTCCATTCGGTTTTTGGTGGCCTACCACTAGTTTTGAGACTCGTAGCAGGAATTTTATTTTTGACTCTTCTGCTCCGATATGGCAAGCCAAAACGCAGACATGACTCCAGCAACAATGGAAGAAATGATCCTAGCTATACGCTATCGGGACCGCATAACTAAAGTCCTTGGATTAGCCCGGCTAAGAGATCTGAATATGACCTGGTTTCTTTCATTCAGACCTATATGGCAGAACTGCATCTTACCTGTGCTTTGATGTATGCTATGCAGAGAAGAATGCGTGTTGGACACCAGTCTTACACTACAATCAGCAGTACCAATGGATATCGATACTTTGCTAAGTCCAGTAACGGCTCATGCATCGTGTTGTCCCCAGCGGTTACCAATCCTGATGACAGCATTCGTTGAAACTTCACCACTACGATTAGGTGGGAGTGAAGCAAGAAATGAGAGCAACATCACCCAGGTACGACCTTCTGTGAGCATTGCTGATCCTGACATCGATGATAGCAATCATTCTCACGACTGCCCGGTTACAGCATTTTCAACCATGGTCGAACTTTCACCTGAAGCTGTAGACTGTTTTTTTGCACATCTGTCTGAAGTAATGTTCTCCCCTGAAGAAAAATAATAACTTTTTAAGCAAACCGGCACACATTGTTCCCCTGAACTCTGAATTCGGCCTTCAGCTTTGATAAACAAAGGCTACTGAAAACATTTGGAACTATTTTTTCACCTGAAAACTAAATTATGTTTTTTTCCAAATTCCAAAATATTTACCCTTTTTATGGCACATGTACTCTGCTTAATGTAGAACTATTCTTAAAGAACAGAGCTTCTATTTTTAGTGAATCTAGAGACAAAATATTACCTCAGCCTCTAGCACTAGCACAAGCAATTGCATTTATATGTGATGAAATAGTCTCGACCTTCTTTTCTGTATTAAGAGACATTTCATGTGTAATTTTCACAAATCGTTCAGCTAAATATATATGCATCCTTTTTTCTGAATGATTACACTGCTTAAAAACGTACAGTACCAATAATTCTTCGTGTATTTCGCATGCAAAATTTATTTTGGGGTGGGTTGGAATACACATACACCTTTACATGTTTACCATTGCTTAGTTTTTAGTAAATGATGGACATTAGATTGTGGAGTGGGTATTGTGTTTATATCTAGGAACCTGAATCAATATTACCATTGTATGCCCTTGTACGGCTATAATCAATAATATCCCTATAATGGCATAAGAATCAGATCCATATTTTAGTAAATCACCATGCAGTCCAAGGCACAGCAAAAGCTACTTCCTTAGATTCCTAGAAAGCACAACGAGTTCTTTCAACACACCAAACCTCCAGCAACGTGGGAAATCCCCGCTTGCTTTGTTTTGATTTGTAATAGAACTCCTGCGAGCACTGTAGGAACTGCCAGTTCTTAGTGACATCTTTATTGACGTCTTATGTCCAAACCTTACGTCAAACTTGGCACCTTTCAGGTATAAATATACCAACGTTGCCTTAAGAAAACACACAGTGGTGGTTTTGGAGCAGAGCAGCTAATCTCCTTGCCGAGAGCCCAGCAGATGCGAAGAGCCCACGGACGCTGCCCCTCGTCTTTGGCGCACTGAGAAAGACGCTGTCTTTTCTCTTGCCGAGAAAATCCAGCTCCGGCGTTTCCAGACTACCCTTGCGAGTGACTGGGGTATCGAGTCCTGGGAGAGAGATACCAGACCTCCTACATTCTATTCCCAAGGTACAGTGCTGACTACACCCTTAGAGAGAATTCTTGTATCAGATTCTTGGCAAAACCTACTTAACTTAAACTGCTACTTACTTACTCCTTCCCACGTATTAGGCTTAGGTCAGGTGGACCGGGGTAGGCGTATTTTAGAAGCACCAGTTGAGCACGTTAGCCTATGTATATATGTATGTATATATTTTATCCATTTTAAAGTGTCTTATGGCTAAGAAACCATATCAATGCTTTTACAGTATTATTTTATAATACTCCTTTTACTGTACGTACTTTACTTTATATTAAGTATTTCAATTGTGGCAATTCTTTTCTCTTGCATGAGAAGGAAGACTGCTCAATAAATAATACCTTTTATTGTAAACGCCCGTCTCTCTATTCTCTGCACTCTGGTGAAACTAAGTACGCACATCTGACTGAGTGAAATAGCTGTCTATTGTTTTCACACGACTCTAGAGATTTACTCTTATTCTGAGGGAGCAAAGTTGTCATGTTTATGCGGTTGTCGGAAGCTGAATCCCTTCTTGTCTGAGACAGGGAAGCTGATCCCTTCCCATTCATTCAAGAAAGTTTAGTGACCTCTGAGCTAGCTGGCGCAAACCTAAATTAAGTCTAACATAGTCAGTAGAGACCTAGAAGACCTCAGTCCTACGCCTACACTGCTGTTTATGTTATTCCAATGCGCAGAGCCTATAGGGAAAATAGGAACTACACTACAAGTGACTCTGATGATGGTAGACTTAGTCAGGTGCCAGCCAAAGGGCTTAGCATGGCTAACTTAAGCCTATTTGGGACTGAGTCAGGGATGAACCCACTCAGGCCCCCAAGCGGACTTAACCAGGAGCCCAGGAGGAGGAGGAATCACTCAGGTGAATCCAATACCTCCCAAGCTTCTAGAGGCTCTCATGGTCCCTCCAGAAGGGGGATGACTAGCCCTCAGAGAAGGGGACATGAAGCCAACATGAGAGAGGCTTAGCTTAGGATCCAGAAGAGGGAACTAGAGGTTGCCCTGGCCCAAGAGAAACTTGCTAGAGCAAGACAGCCTAGAGAGAGTGGGATAGTACCCGCTGGTGGCAGCATTATCCCTAAGGATAAAGACAGGTCCTATGATAGTAGAAACCTGAGTAAGATTGTGCCCCCCTACAAAGCTGGGGATGATATCCACAAATGGATGACTGCACTTGAGAGAGCCTGCAGAGTACAGCAGATCCCTCAGGAGCAGTGGGCAGCAATCTTGTGGCTCTCCTTTGAAGGTAGAGGCCGAGACAAACTCCTCACAGTTAGTGATGGGGATTCTAGAAACTACCTGGTCCTGAAGAGTGCTCTGATTGATGGGTTAGGCTTAACCACTGAACAGTACAGGTTAATATTCAGAGAGACTCAGAAGACACAGACTCAGGACTGGTCTGAATTTGTTGAAAGTGCTACTAAGGCTCTGGATGGATGGTTGCTGGGAAGTAAGGTTACAGACTATACAGGATTGTATAATTTAATTATGAGAGAGCAAATCTTAAATAATTTTCAGAAACAGCAGTTGCATCAACACCTGATTGACTCAGATCTGACCTCTCCCCAAGAATTGAGAAAGAAGGCAGACAAATGGGTTAGAACCAGGGTTAAGCAAAAGAACCAGAACCAGAACCAGGGTGGTGACCAGAAGAAAACAGACCAGAAGGGTGGGGAGCAGAAAGCTAAAGACCAGAAGTCTTCAACAGGGCCCCAAACTAATACTGAGGGTGGGTCCCAAATTTCCAAGAAAAAGAAGAAAGAAGGTCCAAGAAAACCCTGGTGTAGTACATGTAAAAAGTAAAAACACGTCTCACTGGACAAGTGAGTGTAAAAAGGGTAGAGCCCCCAGCACTGCAGCCCCTAAAGCACCTGCACCCACTAGTACAGCTAGCAGGGCTGGTCCACAAACCAAGGGGGTAGTGGGTATCACTTTGGGAACTGTGGTAAATTCTGGCCTAGCCAGAACCCCTACACAGGCTGTTCTGATTTGTGAGGGGGACATAGATTTGACCCCTACTATAAGTCCCAGTAATCTGGGCAAGTACAGACAGACACCTTTAATTAATGAAAACGTGGCTTAAGCATACAGGGACACATGTGCCAGTGTCACTATGGTGACACCTAGCTTTGTGGATCCTGGACAATACATACCAGGTGATAATTACCTGGTGACCAATGCCAGCAATGTCACTACTACACATAGTGTGGCAGTTGTTAATTTCTCTTGGGGAGGGGTAACTGGCCTAAAAAGAGTTGTGGTTTGTGCTGATCTCCCAGTTGAATGTTTGTTGGGCAATGACCTGGAGAGCTCTCTATGGTCTTAAGTTGAGTACAGGACTCATGCAGAGATGTTAGGGATATCATCACATGTCCTTGCTGTGACCAGGTCACAGGCCAAAAAGTGCCTCTCTGAACCTTAGGTCTTGGATCCTGGAACAATGGACCAAGCACCTTCCAAGAAGAAGAACAGGAGGGTAAAGGCGGTGCCCCCAACTGCCTACAAGTGAGGATCAGCCTTCACAGGAAGATGATCTTATGACCCCTGAAGGAACTGTCCCTGAAGAACTTGAAACTGATCAGGTTGAGTTTCTGGGGACAGGGGGACCTTCTAGGGCAGACTTGGGGCAGGCTCAGTTAACCTGTCCTTCTCTTAAACCCCTCAGACAGCAAGCTGCTGCTGAGGCTGCTGGGAATGCTCAAGGTATATATCACACAAATAGACCACTTCTAGAAAAAGGACCAAGTTAGTGTGGATAGCCAAGCAGTACTAGGGCATCTCACAAAAAGTGATGGACTGGCATCACACACCACCAGGTGTCATGCTTCATCATCTGCCAGTCCTCGCCCTCCAGAAACCCCGTTTGGTGGAGGACGGGCATACACCTGACGACAGGGATGCACTTATCTAAAGTGAGTGGGGGCCCAAAGGGAATAGTGAGTTAAAAAGCCATCTAGAATTCCCCCATGAAACTTTATTTAGTAGGGGAACCATGTGGGATTTAAAAGCAAGAAGTGCGGTGAATAAGAAATCTATTATTCAATCACCGCTATGTGAGTTTTCAAACATAAGGTCAACATGTTTCAGCCATAGTGTCCTGGAGGTACATGGCTTTCGTCAGGACCAATTTAGGGGGCTCCAATCTTACCCTACTGTATAGGTAGTGCCACTCTGTGGATATGACCTATAGTCCGTGTCCACTCTTAAAGGTCCAGTGACCCATTAGTTGGGAGCAATTAGCCCCATGGGAGGCGAGGGTTCTGGGGGTACCCCGTGGTTACATCCGTGTGTGTAGGGCCATTCCCCGTCGGATCACCTACGTAGTACCGCTCTCATTTCCGCTCTCATTTCCTCCCCGGCTCAAGGTACCCATAAAGTATATTGGGATGATGGGCTCCTTTATTCAGACGGTAGAGACCCCAAGCCTGGTACGGCCAGGAGGTTGGTTATACCTCTGCAATATAGGGGCTTCCTTCTTACCTTGGCCCATGATATTCCCTTAGCAGCACATCTAGGCCAGAATAAGACTTGGGACAGGGTTGTCCCTCACTTTCACTGGCCTCACATGTCTGAAGACACCAAGGAGTTTTGTCACTCCTGTGTAACCTGCCAAGCCAGTGGTAAAGCTGGTGGCACAACAAAGGCCCCCCTGATACCACAACCTGTGGTGGGGGTTCCCTTTGAAAGAGTGGGGATTTATATTGTAGGTCCAATGGATCCTCCTACAGCATCTGGGCACAGATTCAAACTGGTGGTGGTGGACCATGCCACCAGGTACCCAGAGGCAATTCCCCTTAGGACCACAACAGCTCCTATTGTGGCCAAGGCCCTACTTTCAGTTTTCTCCAGAGTGGGGTTTCCTAAGGAGGTAGTATCTGATAGAGATGCCAACTTCATATCAGGATACTTAGCAGATATGTGGAAGGAATGTGGTGTCAACTACAAGTTCACAACTCCTTATCATCCACAGTGTGATGGGCTTGTTGAAAGGTTTAACAAGACCCTAAAGGGTATGACTAAAGGATTACCAGAAAAGCTCAGGCGGAGATGGGACATCCTTCTACCCTGCCTTCTGTTTGCTTACAGAGAGGTCCCACAAAAGGGGGTTGGCTTCAGCCCCTTTGAATTGTTGTTTGGGCACCCTGTAAGAGGACCCCTATGTCTGGTGAATGAAGGATGGGAGTTACCTCTCAAAAAGCCTAAACAAGACATAGTGGACTATGTACTTGGTCTCCGCTTCAGGATGGCTGGGTATATGGAGAAGGCATCCAAAAACCTTGAGGCTAGCCAAGAATTACAGCAAGCTTGGCATGACCAAAAGGCTGTCCTGATTGCGTATCAGCCTGGACAGAAGGTATTGGTGTTGGAGCCAGTGGCCCCAGCAGCACTCCAAGACAAATGGTCTGGACCCCATACAATTGTTGAGAAAAAGGGAGAGGTTACCTACTTGGTGGACCTAGGAACTCCCAGAAGCCCCCACAGGGTGCTCCATGTCAACAGACTGAAGGCATATGTTGACAGGGCAGACATGGGCTTGCTCATGGCTACAGATGAGGGGTAGGAGGAAGAGAGTGAACCTCTCCCTGACCTGTTAACTCAGAACCCTGAAGATGGCTCAGTTGATGGTGTGGCCTTAGGTGGCAGCCTCACTGAACATCAGCAACATGACTGTAGACAAGTTTTGCAGTCATACAGACATATGTTCTCATTGACACCCAGTCAGACTAACTTGTGTACCCATGTGGTGGACACTAGTCTTCCTGTAAAAAGCAGGATTTACAGGCAACCTGACCATGTCAGGGACTGTATAAAGACTGAGGTGCAAATGATGCTGGAATTAATGTTATGTTAATGTTATGGAAGTGTATATCGCGCACGGCTGCCCCAGCCAAGGGGCGTCCCGGCACTGCGAGTAGACAAAATGCAGAGAGAAGGTAGCACAGATAAGTGAAAGATTATTGAAAAAGATGAGTTTTGACGGCCTTTCTAAAGGCTAAGAGGTCTTGAATCCCCCAGATGGCTTCGGGTAGACTGTTCCATAGCTTGGCAGCCAAGAAACTGAAGGATCGGCCGCCTACTCTGGCCAGTCTAGTGCGACGAATGGTTGCAAGATGTTGCCCCTCTGAGCGGAGCGATCTTCTAGGTGTGTACTCAGACAGGAGGGGACTCAGCATGGGGGGAGAGGCGGTTTTAAGGATTTTGAAGGCTAAACATAAAGCCTTGAACTGGATCCTTTTGCCCACCGGAAGCCAATGCAGTTTTTTCAAGGCTCCAGATACAGAAGAATGGCGAGGGAGACCAACCAGAGCCCTGGCTGCCGCATTCTGGACTCTCTGCAATCTGGTGGTTTCAGCCAGATTCGCTCCCAGTAGGAGAGAGCTGGCGTAGTCCAGTCTAGAAAGGATTGTCGCCTGAACAATAAGCTGGCGGGTGCGGCAGTCAAAGAACTTCAGAATTGGCCTGATGTTACGTAAAATGCCAAAGCACGTGGCAGCCACTTTCTTAGTGTGGATGGTGAACTTTAAAGCCGAGTCCACCCATACTCCCAGATTTTTGACGCAGTCCTTTGGCTTGGGGGGTGGGCCTAAAATGTCAGGCCACCAGTTGTCTCTCCAGGACAAGGTGTTTTTCCCCAGGAGCAGGATCTCGGTTTTTCTGGCGTTTAATTGGAGAAAATTCGCCGTCATCCAGTTGGTGATGTCAGTGAGTGTCTGTTTAAAGTGATGGGCTTCCAGACAACTGTTGTTATTCAGCGCCACCACCAACAGGGTATCGTCTGCATAAGATACCAGTGCCAGTCCATTCCTTCTAGCCACCTCCGCCAAAGGGCGAACATAGACATTGAACAGGGTAGGGCTAAGGGAAGAGCCCTGCGGCACTCCCTGTCCAATGCTATGCTCCTTCGAGATGTAAGGAGGGGTGGAAACTCTAAAGGACCTATTAGACAGGAAGTCTCTGAACCATCCCAAGGCTGCCCCTGTAACTCCAATTTCCTCCAGTCTCGTCAAGAGGACCTCGTGAGACACCGTATCGAAGGCAGCACTGAGGTCCAACAGGACCAGTGCTGCTGTACCGCCGGTGTCAAGAATGGAGCGGAGGTCCTCAGAGACACTGAGCAAGGCTGTCTCGGTGCTGTGACCAGCTCTAAACCCGTGTTGAGAGTCATCCAGGATGTTATTGGTAAGGAGGAAATCGGACAGGATGTTGTTAACGTGTGCCTCGATGATTTTGGCAGGCCAGGGGAGCAAGGAGATGGGCCAAAAGTTCTCCGGGAGGGAAGGGTCTAAGGTGGGTTTTTTTAAGATGGGGGAAACCCAGGCCTGCTTCCATTTGGAAGGAACGCTGGCGGTGGAGAGTGACATATTAATGATGTCTCGGATGTGTTCTGTGATAAGTTCGTGGGCTTCACAGAAAGCGTCCGGTTTTAAAGGATCTGCCGGAGAACCAGATTTAATCTTTCTACAGATTTTCACAAAACTCTCTCGCTCAAGTATAGGAAGAAAGGTGAGAGAGGGCCTGGTGGGATCAATGATGACCGATGACTGTGGGCATTTTGGAAAGGTGTCATATATTTTCTTGACCTTATCAATGAAAAAATTAGCCATGTTATTGCAAAGGTCGGGCGAATTAGGTGTTATTGAGCCTTCAGAGAGCCCCTGGGCTAGCCCATTGGTTCTGGTCCTCGCACCAAAGATGGCAAGAGAGAGATGAGGTTCTGTGTGGATTACAGAGGACTCAATGCTGTCATTAGGACAGATGCACACCCTATTCCAAGGGCAGATGAGCTCATTGACAAGTTGGCTTCTGCCAAATATTCAAGCACATTTGATTTGACAGCTGGCTATTGGCAAATCAGATTATCTGAGGACTCCAAAGCCAAGACAGCATGTTCTACCCCAGGAGGACATTACCAATTTGTGGTGATGCCCTTTGGTTTGAAAAATGCACCTGCCACCTTCCAAAGGTTGGCGAATCAAGTCCTTACTGGGTTGGATGACTTTTGCGCAGCATATCTTGATGATATTGCTGTCTTCAGCTCCACCTGGGAGGATAACCTGGTCCACCTGAAGGAAGTGCTAGAGGCTCTGCAAAAGGCAGGCCTCACCATCAAGGCCACAAAGTGCCAGATAGGGCAGAATAAAGTTGTGTACTTGGGCCACCTTGTAGGTGGAGGCCAAGTTCAACCACTGGAGAGTAAGATCCTGACCATAAAGGACTGGTCCCCTCCAACTACCCAGACTCAGGTCAGAGCTTTCTTGGGCCTGACTGGGTACTACATGAAGTTTGTTAAGAACTATGGGTCCATTGTGACTCCTCTTAATGATCTGACATCCAAGAAGATGGCCAAAAAGGTTCAGTGGACAGTAAACTGTCAAAAGGCATTTGATGACCTGAAGAATGCCATGTGCTCCGCAACTATCCTGAAGAATCCTGACCACTCAAGAGAGTTCATTGTCCAAACATATGCTTCTGAGTTGGGAGTGGGAGCTGTGCTTTGACAACTTAATGTAGATGGTCAAGACCAGCCCATTGCTTTTATTAGCAGAAGGCTGACCCCCAGGGAGAAACGTTGGTCAGCTATTGAGAGGGAGGCCTTTGCTGTGGTGTGGTCCCTGAAGAAGTTGAGACCATACTTATTTGGCACTCACTTCAAGATTCAGACCGACCATAAGCCCCTCTCATAGCTTAATCAGATGAAGGGTGAAAACCCCAAACTACTCAGGTGGTCCATTTCCCTACAGGGGATGGATTTTACAGTGGAGCACCGCCCAGGGACTGACCATGGCAACGCAGATGGTCTCTCCAGATACTTCCACTTAGAACATGAAGACACAACTGGTCAAGGTTAGTCTAATGTCCCTGCGTTTGGGGGGGGGGGGTTGTGTAGGAGAGTAGGGTCTGCTATCCTATGGTCGCCCCCATTTTTTGCTTTTTGCTTCACTGGTTTATGACTTAATGTGGCTGTGGGCCTGCTAATCAGACCCACAGCCTGCTGTTCTCTCTCTGAATTGCTGCCAATGCACTCTAGGTGCATTATGAATTGGAACTGGTTCACCTTATAGGCCCCTGTAACAGTGTACTCCAGGTACCCAGGGCATAGGTGTATCCAAGGCCTACCAGGGGCTGCAGCATGTATTGTGCCACTAACCTTAACTGGACACATGTTAACCTATAAGCCACTCCTATGGAAGGCCTCTGCAATCCTGGGGCAGAGTGCGTGGTTTCATGTGAGATGGTGCTCTAGCATGAGGTGAGCCGGTCTGCAGCTGTCGGGAACAACTCCCTTAGCTGTTCCGGGATATTGCCATACCATATACTCTTAAGTGCATTATAATCCTTGCGGTTATATGCAAACGTTGGTTTGGCTTTATCAAAACATGTTGAGTAAGGTGTCATAAGATTTGGAATACTATCCCCTCGACAGTCCTGTCGACGGGGATAGCATTCCACCCTTCTAGAGGGACACGACATGTACATAACCTGAACCCCGGTTAAAGTTAACCAGAGCCTCAGCATCACAAAATGGATGCTGCCACCACAGACACAAGTCTGACCTCCTGCTGCTGGGAGTCCTTCCAGCGAGGGAGGCTTGGACAAAGGGTTTCCTGCCTTGGGAGGTGCGAGTACCACCCCAGACAGGATTTTGTGTATTGGGTAGGACAGGGCTGAATAGAATCAAACATGCCTGGGGCACACAAGGTGTCCTCGTGCATAAGCCAGTCCAAACCGGTGCTGGGGCTTTTCAGCCCCAGTCCTGGCACGGATCTGGACAAAGGAAAGGGGGTGTAACCGCCTCCCTTCCTGGTCCCACCCAGAGGAGGGACCTAGCAGGTGATCCATCCCTCAGATTGGGAATAAGAGTGGCAGCAGTGCCATAGCACCTCAGATCATCCTGAAATCAACTTGAAACTAAATAGACACCTGACTTCAACATTCTGCTGCACAGAAGACTGAAGAGCATCTCCCTTGTGGCCAAGGGGTGGCCACCTTGTGAACACAGGCGCCATCCAGCAACTCAATGTCTGATTTGCTGCCGCCTCCTGCTGGAGCCGGAGCCCAGAGCCTGACGAGACCCAGACTCCCAAACTTCTCACAGCCCAATCCAAAATCCCTGCAAAGAAGGGACCTGTGGAGGCACCGAGAGACGTGGGATCTGACATCTCAAAAGACCCCTGAAAAGCTGACTGCGCAGCACCTGAGGAACCCTTGATGCTGTGCTTTGGGGTTTGAGAATCCCCACCCTCGAGCAGCATTTGCACCTAAGATCAGCCCCCCAGCATCTCCAGAATCTGCGTGGGGCCCTTTTGCACTTTGCCACTTGATGCACCATCCCAGCCACATGCCACGTGGCTCGTGGCCATCTTGGCAATGAAACCTACAATTTACACTGCGGGTCTGGTTGTTCCAGACTTGCCCTTGCTCCTGTAAAAAGGAGCACCCGCTCTGACCTTGCTGGTCTGAGTGATAAGCTTTCTTCACTTCCTGAGTGGCTTGCATTAGCCAAGGCCTGTTTGCTCCAATCAAGTTGCCGATACCGCCATCAGCTAGAGCCTTTGTGGTTCAGCTCGTGATCGACTCCTGGACGTCCTCGACTTCTTCGTGTCCACGTGGCTGAGGAGACAATCTATACCTCATTGGCTGTTTGCACCCGACATCGCCTGGTTCCATCCTGGTTCCACGGTAGTCACTGGCTAGTGACTTTGAACATTGTCCCCTCTGCTTTCAGGTCTTCACCACTTCAGATCCACCCTTGGATCCACCGGAACTCTCCTCGTTGACCCGCCTGCAGCATCTTCATCTTCAGGCACAATCGACCTGCGTGACGAAACCCGACACTACTTCGCACCTGTGCACCCGCTTCCTGTGGGTGAGGTAACTCAGCAACGCCGGTGTTACCACACTGGTACACACCTCTAGTATATGTGTCTAAAGTTTCATCCTTATATGTCACTCGGAAGGTTCCTAAAACACTAACTTTGTAACTTTTATGCACCATTGACATTGCAGTGGTGTATGCGTGCACTTTAAGAGCTGCACCTGAGTCCCGCAGGCCTTTCCCGACTTCTTCACTGTTAGTCCCGAACAGCTCCAGCGATTCCCAAGGCCCTAGGACTACTTCCTTTCAGCTAGGTGGTTCTTATACCACTATTTTAGTATACGGTTTAGGTGGCTCCTAGGGCTCATCCATATTGTGCAACTTTTGTATATTTAAACAGTGTTTTGTTTTAACGCTTATGCTTCTGTGCTCATAAAGAGTATAGGGGATTTGTAGTAAATAAATATATCTATATTTTCAATATATATCTGTGTGGTGTCCTTTCATTTGGTATTCAAGGGGATTGTATATGGTAAAACAGCTTGCTTCACATGCCTTACTGAGTTTAGCCTAAGACTGCTTTGTCCACGCTACCTCTAGGATAGCTGGTCTATAAGGTTGACTTACAACCAATCATCATAAGGGTTGCTTGGCATGGTACAAGGTGATCACTAGAGCTAGTGAGCATCATATACCAGGCCAACTTCTCACAGCGGAGAGCTGCCCGTAAATTTACCGGTGATCTTCTCCAGAAAATTAAGAGTTTGGAACACGCCTATTATACTTTACACTCCCAAGATAGTTTGACAGCTCTTGTTGATGCTAAGATGCAATTTAACAAAAAATCTACAGAGGACGCTTCCTTGTATTTATCGAAGTCAAGTGCGAAATTTTATGAGGGTAGGAATAAAGCTGGGGAAGATTTTGGCTAATTACCTGAAAGTTAAACATAATAAGTTGAATATTGAATCTATTTATGATAACGACTCTAACCTTAAACACAAGGATGCTGATATTCTAACAGAATTCTCTCTTTTTTACAACACTCTTTACTCTTTTAAAACTTAGCCTTCCCCCAATCTTTATCTCTTTTCCTCTCTAGCATACACAAACCTCAACATTTCCCACTTGATCTTACCTCTTTAGAGTCAGACATATCCCAGCAAGAACTACTCACTGCACTCCAACACCTCAAAAAAGATAAAGCTTCTGGACCAGATGGTTTCACAGTTGAATTTTACCTTCATTTTTCAAAATTGCTCATACCAAAATTACATTCTCTGCTAAACACATTTGTTACTTTAGGTAGCTCCTCTGGCTCTTTTTATGACGCCCACATCTGCCTCATTCCTAAGGAGGGGAAGGACACCAAATACTGCAAGAATAACAGGCCCATCTCCTTAGATAACATTGACTATAACATTTTTGCCAAATCGCTAGCAGCCAGATTAGATCTTTACTTACCCGACCAATTAGGCGCGGAACAGTCTGGCTTCATTAAGGGACGCTATATCACAGACAATACTAGACTTCTGTTTCATGTCCTGTCGAAGTCCTCGCATGTACAACACTCCCTCGCAGCGATTGTTCTGGATGCTGAGAAAGCATTTGACAGGGTTGAATGGACTTATCTCTTCTCCACCCTGAAATGGTTTGGCTTTGGCCCCAAATTCATTTTTTTAGTATCCCTTCTTTATTCTAACCCACGTTTGGCAGTCTGTGCCAATGGTTTGGTGTCCTCCTTCTTTGACCTGGGCAGAGGTGTCCGTCAAGGTTGCCCCCTGTCCCCGTTCCTTTTTAATTTGGCTCTGGAGCCCTTCCTTTCCAAACTTTGCCAACATCCCAACATTCATGGTTTCCAAACTCCGCATTCTCATATCAAATTGGCTGCATATGCCGATGGTATTTTGCCCTTTATATCTAACCCCACTGACTCCATACCTGCCTTTCTTGATGTAGTACGCGAGTACTCACTTATTTCTGGCTATAAACTTAACAAAGATAAATGAGAGATTTTGCCCTTGACCAAGTTTACCTTCAAACCTGACTTTAATACTTCCAACTTTACTTGGAGCTCTTCTCACAATAAATACTTAGTTACCTCCTCAATCTTAGACACATTCTCTCTCTGCCTAAACAAATGTATTCAGAAAGTATCAGACTTAACATCCAGATGGCACCCTCTTTATTTTTCATGGTGGGGTCGCCTCGATACTATTAAGATGATGCTGTCTCCCATAATTCTTTACACGATCTCCAATATCCCAGTGGCCATCCCTTTAAAGTTTTTCAAGAAAATTAACTCAATCCTATCTTCCTTTCTTTGGAATGGGAAGAAGCCTTGGATATTCCCTCTCGCCAGACTAATACGACCAAAATTGGAAGGTGGAGTAAATTTTCCGGATTTCCCAGCCTATTAGAAAGTATTCCTTTTGCGACAAGCCTCTTTTTTGGTTACAGAACCCTGCTGATCCATGCCCTTTATGGGTCACGGTTGAGCGTCTCTCATTCTCTCCTTTCTCCTTTGCTGAATTTCTGTCTTTTTCTCGCAAACCACCCTCACTATCCACTCCCTTACATAAATTCACCACCAAGCTGCTTTCATCCTCCACACATCCCCCCTACTACAACTGCTGATTTCCTTTGTTCCACCATCTGGCACAACATGCACCTACTAATCAACAATAAGCCTTTTTATTGGAAGTCATGGAGACAAAAAGGATTACTCTGGGTATCCCAACTGTTCTCTAACTCCACTTTTTCACCATTCCCTTCACTTAGCCAATCTTTTGACTTACCTGCCTCTTTTGCTCATAAATACCTTTTACTCAAGAAAGCAGTCATGCTGACTCATACCAGACTCTCACAATCCTGTGTCCCTCCATCTCCTACTCCTACCACACGCCTCGATTCTTTTTTGCGGACCACGTCTAAAGCCTGTACTATTTATAAATACCTCCATACTACAGATTCCACTAGACCCAAAACTAAAGTAGAAGACCAATGGGAATGTGATTTCGATACATCCTGGCCAACGTGTCTATGGAATAAGATTTGGATTAAAATTCGCAAGTCATCTAGAGCAGCAACCCTGACACAATCCTTGTTTTTCATTTACAAAAGACTTCTGGTCACACTGTATGACCTAAGTAAGAGGTTTTCCTCAACCCCAGACCTTTGTTGGACCTGCTCTTCTCCACACACTACTCTATTTCACATATTATTCTCATGTAAAGCTGTCCATGATTTCTGGTTCCAAGTTTGGTCCCAAATTAATGAAATTTTTCATACCCACATTCCTTTCTCCCACACTCACATTTTTCTGGGTAGTCTTTCCCCCTGCTGGGAGGATGTTTCATTTGATGTTCAAATTATTGATTTGTTGCTGGCTGTAGTATTTCAACAGATTACAGTCAATTGGAAAAAAATGTCAAACATTTCTTTTAAAGCATGGTGGTATAATGTATGTCATCATCATAGACTGGATACTGCCTTTTTCTTTCCTATTAATATGGCGGCAAAACATGCGGACTTGTGGCTTCCAATTACGGATCACTGACAGAATTTCGACCTCAGAAATATCGACCTACAAGAATATCGAGTCAACAATATCGAGGGCAAAAATATCGACATCCTATCTACAACATGGTAAGTACAAAAATATCGAAAAAATAATATAGATGTAAAAAATATCGATGTTAAAAATATCGATTTTTTTTCTTTTAATATATAAATGTAAAATTAAGTATATAACACTAATAAATAAAATATACATATTTAAAAGTATGTAATAATGTTTACAATTAATAAATAATTCATATATATTAATAAAACATTAATTAAATATATACAGTAAATATATAATATATATGTACTGAACAATAAGTATTAATAATTATTTTACTAATTTATAAATTAATGAAATATATTCTAATTTACTAATACATATACAAACATAAAACAATAACATAAATAAAATGTAAGTAATATAAAAAATAAAATAAACATTTGATATTTTAACAATTAATTATATAAAACGTTGGATAGCGAAAGGGTAAAAATTACTATTCCTACTCCAGAGAGTGGAACAGTAGGGAAAACTGACCCTGAACCCAAAAAATACCCCTTTACCCAAAAACTGAAAACTGACCCTGAACCCTAAAAATACCACTTTACCCATGAACTGAAAACTGACCCTGAACCCTAAAAAAAACCCTTTACCCATGAACTGAAAACTGACCCTGAACCCTAAAAATACCACTTTACCCATGAACTGAAAACTGACCCTGAACCCTAAAAAAAAACCTTTACCCATGAACTGAAAACTGACCCTGAACCCTAAAAATACCCCTTTACCCAAAAACTGAAAACTGACCCTGAACCCTAAAAATACCCCTTTACCCAAAAACTGAAAACTGACCCTGAACCCTAAAAAAAAACCCTTTACCCATGAACTGAAAACTGACCCTGAACCCTAAAAATACCCCTTTACCCAAAAACTGAAAACTGACCCTAAACCCTTTAAAAAACCCTTTACCCATGAACTGAAAACTGACCCTGAGCCCTAAAAATACCCCTTTACCCAAAAACAGAAAACTGACCCTGAACCCTAAAAATACCCCTTTACTCAAAAACTGAAAACTGACCCTGAACCCTAAAAAAAACCCTTTACCCAAAAACCCAAAACTGACCCTGAACACTAAAAATACCCCTTTACCCAAAAACCCAAAACTGACCCTGAACCCTAAAAATACTCCTTACCCAAACTTAATTAATATTATTTAATTAGCAATTAATTATTAATTAACAATAACAATAAAGTAAATATATTAGCACATTAGCTGTAATTAATATAATGTAATAATTAATATCATTTTCCCCAATTAATTAATTAACAGTAACTAAAAATTATATATATAAATAAATTACTCTAATTAATGTAATTAACTAATTAATATTATTTAATTACCAATTAATTACTAATTTAAAATATGTACAAATTTATATTAATTAATTAACGAATTAATATTAATTATTTGCCAATTAATTAATTATAAATATTTAAAAACATATATTAATTAATTAATTATTATTAAATTACTCCCCACCCTATTCCCCTATAAACCCACATCCCGCTACAGAAAATATATATCAATTAATCAATTAATTTTTTTCCCAATTAATGATTATTAATTAGCAAATAATTATAATTAATTAATTAATCCTACTAATTATTAATAAACTTACCATAATTAAATTACTTCCCATCCTATTCCCCTACCACCCTCTCCGGTACTAAAACATGAAATTTACTTATAAATTTATATATTATTATATAAAATTTATACACATATAATAGTAATTATTTTAAGTACTTAAATTAAACATATAACACATACATAATAAAATACTATAAAATAATACAAATATCGATATTATTGTCATCGAAATTAGTAACATCGATATATGTGCTATCGATATTACTAACTTCGATATTACTTACATCAATTTTAAGTATTTCGATATTACTTACCTTGGGTCGATATTCTGTCCTACGATATTCTTGCCTTCGATATTATGCTCCTTCGATATTTCAGACTCGATATTATGGTAGGTCGATATTTCCTACTCGATATTTTGACTGTGTACCTCCAATTACGCTTTATCTTGATGTATGTGTTCAACGTTCATTTCATCTACCACCTGTTCAGCAAGAAGTCTCTAAACCTCCCTGATTACCCTTGACATTCCTTATTTCTTCATTATCCTAATATACCTGCCTAATGTTGCATTGTTATATACTCTAAACCATTGTTACTTTTTTGTTTTTGCTTCTCAGCCCGTTTTTAGTCTCAGTTATTTCTTATTACTTTTGACATAATGCTTTACTTGATTGTTAATATATCTTCTCTGTATTGATTTTATACTTTGCATTAACTCCTTACTCTTACCCAATACAATTCTTTTTTGAACTTAAAAAAAAGGGCTTCTTCCTGACCCAGGAGGTTATGCAAAGCCTTGGCAGGAACATCCTTTGCAGCAGGGTGACATGGGCCGATATTTGCTGTGATTCCAGATGAACTTTAATTTGATGTCCAGGATGGTCCTGGATCAACAGTGGGGATCTTCTTAGTCTTTAGAGAATTATCGGGCTCTACTGGCAGTAATGCACACAACAAGGAATTTGCTTGCGGTATCTTTCCACATTGACAAGTGTGCATTCTTTACCAGCTATTTGTTAGACCCCTGTAGAGCTGAGGCAGACTTAAAAGGATCCTGGCCCAGTAATATCTACTTCCTGTTAGAAAAGTCACAGACTAGTGCTCTCTACATGCATTTGGCAGTAGGGGGTTGATTGAAGGTAGGACAGAAGCAGAATGAAGTTGGGATCTGGTGCTGTGTGTGCATGACTCTGGAATTGCTGAACTTGCATCTGCTATGCTGTTCACTTCTAGGTACTCACAGTTGGCAGAATAACCCACATTTCCTTACAGTTAGTACACTAGTATTTCTCCATGTGATTAAAATATGTTTAGCTAAAATTAAGGATTGTATAATGTTCGCTCTATGTTGCCATGAATCAGTATGTATGCTCTATTGAGGCTTATTGAGTGGACATCTGAGGTGGGTGAAGATACAGGGAGTGAGATCATATGCACCATCTCCCCTAAAACACAGGGGTGCATGGATTAGGGATTCTTTGCATTCATATTTGAACAAAACAAACAAGTCCCTATTTAGTCGTGGTTTTCTAATTATAATATTACACAGTGCTAGTGGTCAGGGTGAAAACAAAAATCCCAACAATTATGCAATAATACAATATCAGTGAGTCAATGCAACATAGAATATTAAAATCAAACTAACATAAGTCATATACGAATTAATATTTATTAGCAATTATATATACAAGCAAGATTAAAAACAATTCATAATAAAAGACAAAATCATAAGAGAGTTTTCTTATGATTATGCATGCTCTTAAAAAAAAACATTTTATGAACATTCACAAAGAGGAAGGAGTCCCTTTTCCATTTGTGAATGAAATGTAGGTGGTAAAATGTGAATGTTTTGCAAACGCATTTTGGTTCCACAACATTCCTACATACCGCTGCGATTCGGTATTAAGGAGGGACTCCCTAAACACGCTCCGTCCTAATGCTGAATTGGTATATATTCACAGTTCCAAATTGCGATTCAGCAACATGTTACCGACTTGCAAATTGGAATTAATACATGCCAAAATACATTTTACCAGTCTCAAATGACCCGATTCTGTGATTCGGGCTGTTTGCGAGTAGTAAAATGCATGATATCTGTGGCCCGAAGTGCCTTATGCAGCGAGGTCGCATGTACCAGATATGTGCAGTTGATGGCTTCCATAACACAGGATAAATGGTCACAGGCATGTGATGGCCTTACCACACATTGGCAATCCTACAGGGACTTTTCACTGTACTGGTAATGCACCTCAGTTCCTAGTGCAAGCACCAAGCTTGGCTTTCCTGTGAGACACTAGTCATGGCCTCATGAAGAGTGATCCAGTGGACAGCAAATGGAGTGCATCTAGAACCTTAGAATGGGTATAGATGGCTGAAAGTGGGCTTCTGGGAAAGTTGAGCCATGTTCACATTCTGCTACAATGTTCTGGAACACATTTTGAGGAAAGCAGCATCTCTTCATTATCTGCCGGGTTTACTAATGTTTTGCACAGCAACTACGATTTCTGCGCTGCATTGCTCAAGAGATAAAACAAAGCATAGAGGCATGTCTACTAAGATTGACCTGCTGCTTTCATGCCCCTTACTGGTGCTCTAACTAGGCTGCCTTGCGCAACGCACAGCATCGCACTCTGGGGTTGAGTTAAGTGTGCACTGTCTAGTATACAATTTGTTCGGGAAGTATATCCTTTGAGTGAAAACCTCTATTCCTGTGCACACTTCAGAAGGATTCCATTCATTAGTTGTGTGTTGCACACTTCAGCACGTATGCAATGTGTGGGGTCTTTTGAGAAATACAAATATTTCCCCTTGTTAATGCCTCCTTGAAGGAGGAATCAGTTTTTGATGCAAAGCCCAGTGAGGCTATCTTAGTAGATCATGCTTTCAGTCAAAACCTGTGGATGTTTGCACTGGTCCACCTAGTAATGCCCCAGTAATGCTTCCTTGATGCAAAGTGATGGCTAGCGATGAAAAGCAGCACAAATCAACTTTTGCTCGCCAAATAGCTTTTGCACTGGAAAGCAAAATAAAATGCTTGTACTTTGTCTCAGAATCAGTCACACTGCAATGGTGCCAAACCTTAGCAAATATGGGCCTACATCTTCCTCAGACATAGTGTAATCCTCAGTTTATACTCCCTATCCCTCTCAAGTAATTATTACTCAAGATGATGGGCAATGCGTCAAATACATATACCAACATTTTAGATAAGCTGTTGTTCATGTGGCTAGTTTACTTATGGTGCATAGGTGTATGTGATTCGACCTATCATGGGGTGGGAATGCCCAGACGTGGGTACCTTGCTCAATGTGCCCCTGGACTCAAGCTAGCCTGGCTGTCATTTGAGATGTCATCAGTGATGTCATGAGTGATGTCACTGACCATGTCATGAGTGAAACCTATGGTTTCTTCAGTGAATTTGCAAGGTTTTTTAAATGCTAATTCCTAACTATAACGTGGTTGAAACCTATGATTTTTTCAGTGAACTTCAAAGGTTTTTTAAATGCTAATTCCTAACTATAACGTGGCTGAAACCTATGTTTTTTTGAATATATATATATATATATATATATATATATATATATATATATATATATATATATATATATATATATATATATACCAAAGATAAACCCCCGTATAGAGAACCACCAACCCTGCAGCGCGGCCTCTTCAAAGACGGCACGGAGCAGCCCGCCAAATTCCACTCTCCGTGAACACACACAAGAGGCCCACTTCGAGAGACATGAAGCTTTTAATTGGGGAATTCAGCACATCGCTTCCTACAGTCCAACCAATTTTGGCTACGCAGCCTTGATCACAGAAAAGGAAGTCACGCAAAGTGCATCTGTGCTTATGTTTTTATAGTTCTTTTTGCAGCACCTGACTGATTGTAGCCGGCATCTCCCACAGTGCATCATTCTTTTCAGGTTAGGGTAGATATTGAGAAAAATACTCGTTGTTATGGCAGAAATATTTTAATCCGCTCAGCTCCTTTATGCACTTTGAGCCAGATGTAGGTGGCCCATTGCTGGTCGGTAACGGCCGAAATTAACGAATTTTGGCCGTTACCGACCGGTAATAGGCTTTTCTTATGTAGGGTGCCGAAATTAAGGATTCGGTAATTTACCGAATCAGTAATTTAAGGAATCTGTAAATTACCGATTTCTTAAATACTGATTCTGTAAATTACCGAACTCTTAATGTAGGGAGCACTTAAATGAGTGCTTATCCCATGTTAGGATTCGTTATTTACCACCAACTACAACTTGGTGGTAAATAACGGGAAAAAAAGCAATTTAATGCAAATTGCTACAGTTGCAGACATACATGCCCTTAGTGCATGTATGTCTGCAACATGTGCACCCATAAACAATTGAGGGGTGCAACAGGGTGTCAAAGTGACACCCTGCCACCCTTCAATGTTTTCCCCCTTTTACCAAATCGGTATTTACCAATTTGGTAATTGACATTCATTCCTATGGGCCTCCAGGCCCATAGGAATGAATGGCAGTTACTGAATCGTTAAATACTGATTCAGTAAATACCGAATCTTAACGATTCGGTAATTTTTACCGAATTTTTTGCTACATAGCATTTACCGATTCGTAAATACCGAATCGGTAAAATTAGGTATTTACGAATCGGAAAATACTATTTACCTACATCTAGCCCATTGTCCTTAGAGTATGCTCAGCAGTCAAATGTCATTTTAAAAGCGTAGTGCAGGATTTTACACTTTACTCCAATTGGAAGGGTCTGTCAAACAAACGATTGGAAGGGGAATCATCCCCAACAAAATCCCTTCCAGCGCTGCCGTCTGTTTCACCATTTTGGCATCTCCTTAGTATGTCTGGCGGCAGCGTGTGGGTCATTCTCCCTTGTCATATACCAAGGAGAAACCTCTGTATAGGAATCCACCAACCCTGCAGGGCAGCCTCTTCAAAGACGGGCACGGAGCAGCCCGCCAAATTCCACTCCCTGTGAACACCCACACAAGAGGCCCACTTCGAGATACATGAAGCTTTAATTGGGGAATTCAGCACAGCGCTTCCTACAGTCCAACCAGTTTCGGCTATGCGGCCTTGATCACGGAAAAGGAAGTCACGCAAAGTGCATCTGTGCTTACGTATATATATTTTGAGTGTGGACTCCAAAGGAAGACACTCCTGTTTATTTTCTCTACTCTCTTGTGTATTTGAATGATGTTATGGTGCTAAAACAATCAAACATTTATAGAGCGTGCTACTCACCCGTGAGGGTCTCAAGGCGCTGGGAGAAGGGGGGGGGTGCGCTACTGCTCGAAAAGCCAGGTCTTAAGGTGCTTCCTGTAGGAGAAATGGTCCTGGGTGAGTCGTAGGTGGGCGGGGAGGGTGTTCCATGTCTTGGCCACCAGGTAGGTGAAGGATCTTCCTCCGGTGGTAGTTCTGCGGATCCGTGGGACGGTGGCGAGGGCGAGACACTAATGTCTAATTGATTGTTAGATTAGATCCTTATTTTAGAGCCCTGATACCATTATTTGCTGTCTACGTTTGTTTCTGAGTGTCTTGGTCAAGTTCCTATTAGGAAGCTCCTCTAGGGGTATATTTACAAGAACTGCCGCTAAGTAGCTCTAGCGTTAGTTAGCAGCAACTTTCTTCCTGCCGCGTGTTGCCAAAAACTATCACCTTGTTACTGTCCGTCCTGTTTTCAACAGACACGGTCGCTCCAGATGCTGCTCCCCGCTCCTGTCTGCCTGCTGAAGTACCCCTGCTTCCCCACCTCGCTGCTACGCAAGTACCCACAGAGTGTAACTTTACCTACCTTAAGGAAGGAACCTCGCTGTGTCTTAGCGCTCCGCCTGCATTATAGCGCTGCTGTTGATCACCTGGCATCTGAAGTGTTGTAGCGCTGCTGCATTGGTGTGTCTTAGCGCTCCGCCTGCATTATAGCGCTGCTGTTCATCACCTGGCATCTGGAGTGTTGTAGCGCTGCTGCATTGGTGTGTCTTAGCGCTCCGCCTGCATTATAGCCCTGCTGTTGATCGCCTGGCATCTAGATTATTATAGCGCTGCTGTCGTCTGCCTGATCTCACCGGTGCCTTTGTTGGTCAGATCGCGCAATTCGACTTCTGTGCCCCATTCTGAATAGATATCGGCTGAGGCCATTTTGGGATCGCTGTTGTTGTTGTTGTTTGCTTCCTGTGCCTTCCCCGACCAGTCCCCGCCCAGCTCCCGCCTCCCTGCTGACCACCCCTCCCACTGACTCCATTTGCCCCTCTCGCCTGCTACAGCGCTGTGACCGTCCTGTTTTCAACAGACACGGTCGCTCCAGACGCTGCTCCCCGCTCCTGTCTGCCTGCTGAAGTACCCCTGCTTCCCCACCTCGCTCCTACGCAAGTACCCACAGAGTGTAACTTTACCTACCTTAAGGAAGGAACCTCGCTGTGTCTTAGCGCTCCGCCTGCATTATAGCGCTGCTGTTGATCACCTGGCATCTGGAGTGTTGTAGCGCTGCTGCATTGGTGTGTCTTAGCGCTCCGCCTGCATTATAGCGCTGCTGTTGATCACCTGGCATGTGGAGTGTTGTAGCGCTGCTGCATTGGTGTGTCTTAGCGCTCCGCCTGCATTATAGCGCTGCTGTTGATCGCCTGGCATCTAGATTATTGTAGCGCTGCTGTCGCTGTTGTCTGCCTGATCTCACCGGTGCCTTTGTTGGTCAGATCGCGCAATTCGACTTCTGTGCCCCATTCTGAATAGATATCGGCTGAGGCCATTTTGGGATCGCTGTTGTTGTTGTTGTTTGCTTCCTGTGCCTTCCCCGACCAGTCCCCGCCCAGCTCCCGCCTCCCTGCTGACCACCCCTCGCCCCTCCCCCTCTCCATCCACTTATGACAGTTGTAGATTCGCGCAGCGTCCACGCGCAGCGACCGCGCCCAATCCGCGCCGAAGGTGCGCCAAAGGTAAGCCCGTCTACGCCCGTCCGTGCCTGGACCGCGCCCAGCGCCGGACCCCCTGCCCCTCGCGCTGCCCAGCCCCCCCGCGTTACCTACGATGCCGCCACCCTCCTAGCCCTCAACCCCGGTCGCGCCCCCAACTGCGTCCAAGCCGCTCCTGGACACACCCATGGACCTTTCTCCTGCTACTCCTGCAAATTCAGCGGCACCGACAACATCTCCGCTACGACCACACCACAGATTCCTGACCCCAACCACCTACAATGCATCCTTCTCAACACCCGCTCGATCCACAGACACGCCATTGACCTATGGAATCTACTAGACACCATCTCTCCAGACGTCGCCTTCCTAACGGAAACATGGATGAACGCTTCCTCCGCCCCAGACATCACCATCGCTATCCCTGATGACTATAAGATCACACGCAAGGACCGTACCGGCCACACAGGAGGAGGAATCGCTATCGTCCATAAGAAATCCATCCGCATCTCTACCAGCTCTGACGCCAACCTCGCTAACTCCGAACACCTTCACTTCCAGATCCACACCGACCCCAAGACAACTCTTAGAGGCACCCTCCTCTACAGACCACCAGGACCCCGCGCAAAATTCAGTGAAGACATCACGGACTTCATCACCCCACACGCGCTCCCCTCCAAAGACTACATCCTTCTGGGAGACCTCAACTTTCACCTCGAAAAGATCAACGACCGCAACTCCGCCACCCTCTTAGACAACCTCGCCAACCTCGGACTTAAACAACTGGTCACTTCTCCCACCCACATCGCAGGTCACACACTCGACCCCATCTTCACCTCCAGCAACCATATCTCCTTCAGCCACACTACGGATCTCCTCTGGACTGACCACAGCTGCGTTCACTTCACCTACAACAAGCCGAAACCCATCATCCACCTCCAACCAACCCTACAAAGAAACTGGAACAAAATCACCACGGATCAGATCTCCGCATCGCTCCTTCGAACCTCCCCAGCCCTCTCTTCTAACGCCAACGAAGCCGCCTCCAACCTCACCCTTTGGTTATCCAACACCGCCGACTCCTTAGCACCACTGAAAAAACGTCAACACAAACTTGGCAACAAGAAGGCCTCATGGTTCAACGATGATCTCAAGAAGTCCAAGAAACTATGCCGCTCCCTTGAAAAGGCCTGGAAAAAAGACCCATCCACCAGCAACAAGGACGCCTTCAAAAGCGCCACCCGCACTCACCACCAACTGATCCGAAAAGCCAAGAAAACAGCATTCAAGGATCGACTTGACAACAACGCCCACAACAGCAAGGAACTTTTCAACATCGTCAAGGAATTCTCCAACCCATCGGCCAACTCCAACGACATCACCCCCTCTCAAACCCTCTGCGACTCCCTAGCTTCTTTTTTCCACAACAAGATTGCTGACATCCACAACAGCTTTGACAACCAACCCGGAAGCCAACCCACCCTACCATCTGCTGACCATCTTCCCCCCGTAAACACCCTTAACGCCTGGAACCCAATCTCCACTGAGGACACCATCCGCCTGATGAATTCCATCCACTCTGGATCCCCCACTGACCCATGCCCTCACCACATCTTCAACAAAGCTGACTCCGTCATAGCACCGCACCTCCGAGACGTCATCAACTGCTCCTTCAACTCCGCCACCTTCCCTGAAGACTGGAAACACGCTGAACTCACCGCCCTTCTGAAAAAACCAACAGCAGACCCCACCGAACTCAAAAACTACCACCCCATCTCGCTTCTTCCATTCCCGGCCAAAGTCATCGAGAAAGCCGTCAACAACCAGCTCGCCGCCTTCCTCGAAGCCAACAAATCCCTCGACCCCTCACAATCTGGCTTCCGAGCCAAACACAGCACTGAGACCGCCCTCATCGCAGCAACAGACGACATTCGAACTCTACTGGACAATGGTGACACAGTCGCCCTCATCCTCCTCGACCTCTCTGCAGCATTCAACACAGTCTGCCACAGCACCCTTCTACAACGCCTCAATAACATCGGAATCCAAGGAAAAGCACTTGATTGGATCACCTCGTTCCTCACCGGAAGAACCCAGAGAGTCCGCCTCCCACCATTCAAGTCCGAGGCCTCTGAAGTCATCTGCGGCGTACCTCAAGGATCCTCACTCAGTCCCACCCTCTTCAACGTATACATGAGCCCCCTCGCGGCCATCGCCCGCCAACACAACCTCAACATCATCTCTTACGCGGATGACACTCAACTGATCCTTTCTCTCACCAAGGACCCCAGCACCGCCAAAACTAACTTACACGAAGGAATGAAAGAAGTCGCCGAATGGATGAAACAAAGCCGTCTGAAACTGAACTCAGACAAAACAGAAGTCCTCATCTTAGGTACATCTCCCTCTGCATGGGACGACTCCTGGTGGCCGGAAGCCCTCGGAAAAGCACCCATCCCGACAGACCTTGGCGTCATCCTGGATTCTTCACTCTCAATGAACAGACAAGTCAGCACCGTATCCTCTTCCTGCTTTAACATTCTTCGCATGCTCAGAAAAACATTTCGCTGGATCCCCTCCGAAACAAGGAAAACAGTCACCCACGCTCTAGTCACGAGCCGACTGGACTACGGAAACACCCTCTACGCAGGTACCACCGCTAAACTCCAGAAGAAACTACAACGAATCCAAAACGCCTCAGCCAGGTTGATATTAGACATCCCACGCAACGAACACATCTCTGGTCACCTTAAAGACCTCCACTGGCTACCCCTCAATAAGAGGATCACTTTCCGACTGCTTACTAAGCATGAGCGGATTTTGCGGATTGGCAATCCGCGAATTTTGCGGATTTGCGGATTCGCAATCCGCAAAATCCGCGAATTCCCGCGAATTTGCGGATTTTTTTTTTTTTTGTGTTCGCCCGTGTTTCTGCCAGTTCGCGAGGGTTTTTACAATTTCGCAATTTGCGAACTTACCTGTCGGGTCGCAAGTTTTGCGAACTTGTTGTTTCTACGTGTCCAGCCTGTTTGGGACACTCTTCTTCATCACTGCCACTCTCTGTCACCACTGCCACTCTCTGACTACTCATGCCACCCTCTGGCCCACCCATGCCACCCTCTGTTTCATCACTACACCCTCTGGTTGTCCAGTGTACATTATTTTCGGCAAAGCAAAGCACACCTTCCCTGCCTCAAGTGACCTGAATTAATTTGGGGCTGATTAATGTGTCACAGAATATTTTTTTAGCTGGCACCTGCTTCCTTAGTGCGCCCTGATTAGTGATCTTTTGCACTTGCTAAGTGCTTTCATTGTTGCAAAATTAGTTACAACACCTGCCCTGCCCCAACTGACAATAATGAATTAGGGGCTGATTAATGGATTTTAACTTCCAGCCTGGCTCCTGCTTGTCTCCCTTAGCTGTAATTCAGGACCTTTGTGGCATATGTGTAACTATTCTGAGGTTCAGAGCAGGGTCACATAATAGTTTCAACTGGCAACTGAACTCTGGAGGGGCCCCTCAGGAAGCCCTACAGGAAATGGCTACTAATGATGTGCCTGAACTTTTGAACCTGGTAAGTAGTTACTTTCAGTTTTGCCAAGATCGTATTTCTGCAATTTCGCACTTATTCGCGGGGCGCGAACTCACGCTAACAGTGCGAGCAGCGCGAGCAAAATCCGCTGCTCGCGGATTTGCGGATTTTGCGGGAAATTCGCAAATCTCGCGGATTGCGGATTTCCCGAAAATCCGCAAAATCCGCGAGCGGAACGGATTTTCCGCCCACACCTACTGCTTACCCACGCACACAAATCACTCTACGACATCGGACCAGATTGCCTCAACTCTCGACTGTCCTTCTACACCCCCTCCCGCCAACTTCGCTCTTCCAGCCAAGCCAAGCCACTGTACCTCGCATCAACAAGACCACCATGGGAAGCAGATCCTTTTCATACCTGGCTGCTAAAACATGGAACTCACTCCCCGCTTACCTTCGCCTCACCCAGAACCACCTAGCGTTCAGAAAGCAGCTTAAAACGTGGATTTTTGACAAATAATCCTCCTCCCCTTCCTAAGCGCCTTGAAACCCTCTGGGTATGTAGTGCGCTATACAAATTTTATGACTTGACTTGACTGACGTATTTACAATACGTCGCTACATGGCGATAGTATCAGCTAGGCACAACGAAAACTGCTGCTAACACTAGCATCAAAGCAATCAAATGTTTGCCGCTAGAGAGAGAAAAATTACGAAAGGCCAATTAGAGGGAAAAAAACTCACGTTAGTCAGCCCAACGTCAGTCCACCACCAATGATAAAAAAAAGGAAAAACAATGAAATTCAGAATGGAGCAGCCAGGGCCATGTTCAGTACAGGTAAACAACACCCCTAACCCTCCAACAGCCAGGATGACCTGCCAGAGTCACAGGGGAAGAGAAAATGCAGATTCAGGGTTCTATTTATGTAAAGAGGCGTATCGCTGGGGAAAACCAGTGATGCATCACTTTACATAGTGCTGTCCATGCGACACCATGGCAGCTGAAGGCTGGAGGCGTGGACAGTCCCAAGAACAGGGAGGCCTTGCTGGGCCTGCGTCTGAGACCTGGAGTGGGAGGTGGAGGTGCTTTGGAATTACTGTGGCCTGGCAGTGGAGGCGGGAATCCCTTGCGCAGTGGCGATAGACATTGAGGCACTGGGGATCGCACTTACCTTGTGGAGAAGTCTGGCAGGTCACAAGGAGACACTTTGCTGACCTGTGTGAGAAGACCATTATTTATAATGGGGTATCCCAGTGACCCTCAGAACCTGGGTCCTAATACGAAACAGAAATAGTGGTTCTGTCTGGTTTTTAGCAATTTCTTTGCTCTTCGGTATACATAGTCAGTCTTTATGTATGTTGCAGGGGAACATTCAATGAATCAATTATAAAGACACAACACCTTTCTTTAGGTTTGAAAGAGTTTTCTTATTTGCAAGTATTAATTAAATACACATAACGGCTGTCTGAAACAAAAAGTGATAAACAATCACATACAAAGTGAAAAGGCTTCTGTGACTGGTAGTGATAAGTGAAGAGTAAATTATATAAAGATCATGACAAATGACAAATTAACATACAATAATACATAACAAAAATTATCATCAGTTCAATTGTGGTTCATTAGTCACAACAGAATGTCGTATTTTTCTTTTGTGCTGCAACTTTCCATGGGCAGATTGATATATATAACGTCGGCGTTTCGACCCTAAGCTGTGGTGCAGAGTTATTTGCATCCGGGACGGGTCTTCATCAGGACAGAGAGGGAGTACAGCCTGTAACGGTAAGGCAGGGGTTTAGGATCTGTGTGTGTCTTAAAATAAAAGGAAAGCGAACATTGCCGTGTGGCATGCTCACCTGAGAGTTAATGAATATATTGGGATTTCTTGACACGGTTGCTGTTCATGTTAGTTTTAGACAAGCCTCCAGGCTCGGTCCATGCTCCAGTGTCCCTGTAATAACAGAGCATTAACACAGCGCCCGACTTTAAATATCGCCCACATGCCATGTGTGTGAGAAGACCGCCTGGCGCCCCTTGGAGCTGTGATCGGTAGAGGCGCTCGTGAACACCAAAGTAGGGAGGTCTGCATCGCATAACACATGCCACCACTACACCAGGGTGCATGCAGGAGATTGCCCATGGTGGGCAGTGCCTCTCTGCACCACCCCGGTCTTGAATACAATTGGACGGCATGCGGGCGATATTTAAAGTCGTCCGCTGTGTTATTGCTCTATTATTACAAGGACGCACAAGCATGGACCAAGCCTGGAGGCTTGTCTAAAACTAACATGAACGACAAGCGTGTTGGTTAAAATAAAACGTCGCAGTGGTGAAATCGATTGATAAACATTTAAACGCTGCAGGCCCGTGAATGAATACAAACGGGAGTGTAGACTAACTCTGCGGTGCTCGTATGCTTATAGTCATTAATTAATGCAGCACGGGGTGTCCTGGTGGTGATCATAACTTACTTGGCAGTGGTGTGGGGGACGTCCTATTGAGTCTTTCACCGGCATTAAATGGCACCCGAGCCTCGTACGTCTATAGTATTTAACAGATGTGGTGGCGTGGCCTACGTGTGTACGTGCAGTTCATTCAGGGTGGGGGTGTTTGCTAAAACCTGGATGTTACTTTTATATGTGGACTCCGTGTTTAAAAGACCAGGATGTTATTTTTATATGTAGACTCCATGTTTACCATTTCCAATTGCCGTGGTGATCCCGCATTAGTGTTAAAAGACATGGTCGAGCCCTTTATCCTAAGAATGGTAAGAGTATATACATACGCAGCCGCGCTGTTCAACTCTATGTTTCAGTGTCACTCTGGTGTATTTTTCATAACACATTACACCGGCAGAATTAAACAATGGCATTGGTCAATAAAGTTATTGTTCAATATAATTATACATATGGAGCATTATATTCATGGTCGCCCTGTTCTACTCTATGAATCAGTGTCAAACTCATATACTTTTCATACCAAATTGCACCGGAGGAATTAAAATCAGTCAATCAAGTTATATTTACACACTCCTCAATTTTAAAAAACGAATCATAAGCGTCATATGTAAAAGGATTATCCTTTTAGACTAGGCAATTCAATGAACCAGAGCATTGTTACATATGATCATACACTCGGAGCATTACATTCATGGTCAGTTAGGTCATCACAAATCGGTGGTAATTTATTCATGCAGATAAAGAATTACACCTATGTACCTTGCCCATTAATGGGAGTCTAGTGTTTATTCTGTGTGTCTGCACTTGTAGGTTAGGCTAGTGAGCGGATATGTGACCACAGGCGTGGAACGGCCTATAGTGTGTTACTTAATGTTGTATAAGGACTCATAAGGTCCTGGTCAGTGGATATCTTTGTCTGATATATGGGATATCACATATGGTTATAGTCGGCTCATTTGTAGGTAGGTTTCTTCATGTTCGTTTAGACCCTGGCTCACAGTCTCAAGGACATGGATCCAACGACATTCTTTGAAATTAAGTAATGAGGCCATGTTCCCCCCTTTTTGTTGTAGTTTTACTTTTTTAACTACCCACCACTCCGGTTGTTCGTGTGTGTGGTTGCAGGTATTGTAATGTTCCACCAAAGGTGCAGCTTGCACTTTGCATCGCAGTCTGCTTTGATGTTGTAAGATCCTGTTTTTTTCTTTTTGGGTAGTTTAGTCAATGTACATCATCTGACATGGACATCTGATAGCATAGATAACATTTTGGCTGTTACAGTTCGTAAATTTGTTGAGGGTATAGGCTTCTCCTCTATGTAGGAAGGTGTTTCCAGTTATTGTAAATTTGCAGACTTTGCAGCTCCCACATCTTTGGTGTACTGTTACTGGTGGTAGGCCAAGTTGAGTTCTGATGTCAGTTGGTCTGGTTGTTTCTAGAAAGGAGGAAACCACGTGGCCTTTGATGTTTATTGCTCTTTTAAAAGAGCACATGGGAACTTCCAGTATGCCAATTTCTGGTCCCACCAGATTCCAATACTTTTTGATCACCTTGTGATGAATATGGTCACACAGATCAATCTGTCCATTTCTATTGCTTTGTCTTGGACTTCCAGCAGTGCTTCCCGTGGTCTATACCAGGCTAGTTTTCTTGCCCTGTTCAGGAGGACTTTAGGGTAGCCCCTGTCTCTCAGCTTCTTGATGAGAAGGTCTGTTTCATTGAAATAGTCCTTACGTCTGGTGCAATTTCTGCGGAGATGCAGAAATTGTCCGTAGGGCAGGTTTTCCCTCCGTTTCCTGGGATGATGTGAGTTGTACTGTAGGAGGTATTACGGTCTGTGGGTTTTTGTATAGGTTCATAACAATCTTGTCTTCTTCCACTTCAAATATGAGATCCAGAAAGGGTAGTGATGATTCTCTGCTGTATGACATAGTGAATTGGATGTCCTTTGAAACATTGTTGAGCCAGGTGTGAAAGCTTTTCAGGTCTTCTTCGCTTCCTGTCCAGATTAAAACAATATAATCAATATATCGGTTCCTTTTCGTAATCTTCTCTGCATAGGGATTCTCGTTCGGGTATATATATTTTTCTTCACAGTTGTTCATGACCAAATTAACCAAACTAGGAGCGAATCCAGCCCCCATCGCTACTCCTCTGCATTGAAAATAAAAATTGTTCTGAAAGATGAAATAGTTTTTGACATAGCTATTTGTAGCAATTTGATCAAGAAGTCAGTAGGTATCCAATGGGGGGATGGACCGGTATCAAGGGTGTTCCTGATAACCGCAATTGCTTCATCTTGTGGTATACTTGTGTAAAAGGAGCACACGTCTAAAGTAACAAATAACTGTGTTAACTTGTTGAATGGCTGGTTTTCAAAGATTTGAATAGTGTGCATTGTATCACGAAGGAAAGATCTAGTTTCTAGCACAAAGGGTTGCAAGAAGCTATCAAGGTACTGGTTCACGGGTTCAAGAATTGATCCACACCCAGATACTATTGGCCTCCCCGGCGGTTTATGCATACTTTTATGGATCGTTGGGATGGTTTAAATAGTTTGTATCCACGGGTCAGTTTTATTAAGGAATTTAGCTTCAGGTTCAGACAGGAAACCTTCCTCTAATCCTTGCATCCTCAGATTTTTTATTAGTTTTGCAATTGCCAAGGTAGGATCTCCTGGTATGCGACTGTAACTGTTCTCGCAATTGAGTTGTTGAGTGATCTCTGTTACGTAATCCTCTGTGTTCTGGATCACAACTGCTCCCCCTTTGTCTGCCGTTTTTATCACGATGGAATTGTTTTCTTTTAGGCTGCGCAGGGCAAGTCTTTTGTCTTTGGTGATGTTATGTTTGATGTACTTGGTATCATTTAGTATGTCCATAACGTCTGTCATGACAATCTTTTCATATGCCAGGATTCTTTCATTCATTAGATGGTTTACTGGGGTGAATGTGGAGGCTGGACGAAAATTGGTAGCAGCTGGTTTTCTGACATATTGTTCTTTGTTGGCAAAGAAGTATTTTAACCGTATTTTCCTAAAGAATTGCTGTAGTTCCAACTTAGTATTACAGGAGTTCGGTGGAGACGTGGGTATGAATGATAATCCTTTGGATAGAATATCGTGTTCAGCCTTAGTCAGGGCGTAGTTTGAAATGTCGACAATGGGGTCCTTCTTATTGGTGCTTTCAATCATCTTGGTCCAAATAGTAGTTGTAATATTGGCGTAGAGCGGAGTAGTTACTATCTGTACATCTCTCTTCTTGTGCTGAACTCGCCGTGAGACTGCAGTGGTTGAGGTTGGAACCGGACTCTGGTGTTGCCTGGTTGGTTGCCTCTCCCTTGGTTCCATCTGTTTGGGCGCTCCAGTTGGGATCTCTGTTGTTCCATGCAGGATCCCCTAAAAAAGTGGAAGATGTGGAGGGGCCGAATGAGTCTTGATACTGTGGACCAGTTTGGTAGGATTGGTTTTGTTGAAATATAGGGTCCTGTTGTTGATACGTGGCGCCCTGTGGATGGCTACGTTGGAATCGGTTTAATTGGTATTGTCTATTACACTGTCTGTCCCACTTCCAAATGAAGAGTTGGAGAAGTTTGCAAATCTCCTAGTGTTTTGTCGATTGCGGTTCGTGTAGTAGCCAAGTGAGTCTTGTATGTAGTAATCGTCCGAGACGTAAGGGTATGTTATCTTCTTGTCGTATGCTTTGATGTCTTTGACTAGTTTGTCTAGTTTCCTGTTGAGTGTTATGGTGTTGAATTCAGCAGTGGCCTTTTCTGCTCTATCCAGAGCTTCTTTGGCTTTCTTTAAGGCTGAGTCCTCTAGGATTTCTTTTTTCAAATACGCTATTTGTTGTGTCAGTTTTTTCACATATTCCAATGCTGTTTCTACTCCCAACACCATCCAGTGTCGGGAGCAATTGTTGGCCACAAAGCTAAAGCCTTCTCAAAATTTAGGCAGTTCAATGAATATTCCGGGCTCGTTCCGTACTTGTAAGCCTTTTGGAATTATATTGGCCTGCAGGTATTTTGTGAGTAAGTGGCCGTACAGTCTGGTACGTATCAGTTTTTTCTCTAGTCTTTCCAAGAGTGATAGTTTATCATTCAAGGTGGAGTCAGACGGTGATAGTCCTGTCCCTAAGTAGTCGAAATCTGCTAGCTCTTGGATTAGTTTGTTGATATAATCCTCCTTGTACGACAATGATTCTTTTCCTGACATAGTCTATAGTTAATTGTCTTACACTTAATCTATATGCGCACCCTCGCAAGTATGCACCTGCACTAGATAATCATTAGTTATAATGGGGTATCCCAGTGACCCTCAGAACCTGGGTCCTAATACGAAAAAGAAATAGTGGTTCTTTCAGGTGTGTAGCAATTTCTTTGCTCTTCTGTATGAGTAGTTAATCTTTACATATGTTGCAGGGGAACATTCAATGAATCAATTGTAAAGACACAACACTTTCCTTTAGGTTTGAAAGAGTTTTCTTATTTGCAAGTATCAATTAAGTATACATAATGGCTGTCCGAAACAAAAAGTGATAAACAATCACATACAAAGTGAAAAGGCTTCTGTGACTGGTAGTGACAAGTGAAGAGTAAATTATATAAAGATCATGACAAATTACCATACCATAATACATAACAAAAATTATCATCAGTCCAATTTGCGGTTCATTAGTCACAACAGAATGTCTTATTTTTCTTTTGTGCTGCAACTTTCCATGGACAGATTGATATATATAATGTCAACGTTTCGACCCTAAGCTGTGGTGCAGAGTTATTTGCATCCGGGACGGGTCTTCATCAGGACAGAGAGGGAGGACAGCCTGTAATGGTAAGGCAGGGGTTTAGGATCTGTGTGTGTCTTAAAATGAAAGGAAAGTGAACATTGCCATGTGGCATGCTCACCTGAGAGAGAATGAATATATTGGGATTTCTTGACGCTTTTAAGAACAAGGTGTCAGCCGACACCCCTCAATGGGTTTCCTTGAGGTGGTTTCTTTCAATAAAGGAATCGGGGGAGATGGATATGTGACTGTCAATATATAGAAACCTTTTTATATGTCACAAGGCATTTGCTGAGTAGTGGTGTATGTCCCTGTGTGTTGAATGGGTACAGTTTCTTCACCAGCCGGTGGAGAAACACAGGAAGTGCAGCATTAGCGATTACCTGTGAAAACAGACATAATGGACAATCTGAGTCCATGGAACCCCATGTGGTGTAATGAGCTCCCAGTTGGCTAAGTGACGCTAGTTGTCGAGTGCTCATTAAAATATTATCATTGTGCGGCCCCAGGCACGAGGATGGACCGTCGTACAGTGTAGGGTGGTAAAATGAGCTAAGCCTGTGCATTTTAGTGTTGTTTAATTGTGTGTATTTAAATAGGGCCCTATGGGTAGGTGTGTCTGTCTCAAGCATGCAATCATGGGTCTGTGACCATTTAGGATCAATACGGCACGCAGCACGCGGTTGTTAAATAACTGTGCAAGCTAATGAGTCGTCGCGTCTTGAATGCAATTGGACGGCATGCGGGCGATATTTAAAGTCAGCCGCTGTGTTAATGCTCTATTATTACAGGGACCCACGAGCATGGACCGAGCCTGGAGGCTTCTCTAAAACTAACATGAATGGCAACTGTGTCAAGAAATCCCAATATATACATTCTCTCTCAGGTGAGCATGCCACATGGCAATGTTCGCTTTCCTTTCATTTTAAGAAACACACAGATCCTAAACCCTTGCCTTACCATTACAGGCTGTCCTCCCTCTCTGTCCTGATGAAGAGCCGTCCCGGATCAAATAACTCAGCACCACAGCTTAGGGTTGAAACGTCGACATTATATATATCAATCTGCCCATGGAAAGTTGCAGCACAAAAGAAAAATAAGACATTCTGTTGTGACTAATGAACAGCAATTGAACTGATGATAATTTTTGTTATGTATTATTGTATGTTAATTTGTCATTTGTCATGATCTTTATATAATTTACTCTTCACGTGTCACTACCAGTCACAGAACCCTTTTCACTTTGTATGTGATTGTTTATACTTTTTGTTTCGGACAGCCATTATGTATATTTAATTGATACTTGCAAATAAGAAAACTCTATCAAACCTAAAGAAATGTGTTGTGTCTTTACAATTGATTCATTGAATGTTCCCCTGCAACATATGTAAAGACTGACTATTTATACAGAAGAGCAAAGAAATTGCTACACACCCGACAGAACCACTATTTCTGTTTTGTGTGTGAGAAGACTGCCTGGCGCCCCTTGGAGCTGTGATCGGTAGAGGCGCTCATGAATACCAAAGTAGGGAGGTCTGCATCGCATAACACTTGCCACCACTACACCAGGGTGCATACAGGAGATTGCCCATGGTGGGCTGTGCCTCTCTGCACCACCGGCCAGAGGATGTGGCACTGCCCTGACGCTGTGGAGGGTGAGGCCCCTGAGCTGCACCAGACTTGTGTGGCGGGAGCGCTGCAACTTCATGCCTAAGGGGGTCCTGTTGCATCACCTGCATCTGGCTGTTTCCAAACTGACTTGGCGGTGACTGATGTACTCAGGCTTGTAAAATTCCACCTGGCTGAGGCTCCTGTTGGCTGAGTCACAGATTCAGAGAGTGCACAGCGGATTGAGTACGGGTGTCAATGTCCAGGTGAAGAGAAGGTGGATGGAGAACGGAGGTGGCCTGGGGGTCATGTTGGGCCCAGGCCAAGTACCTGTGGGTGGCGGCCACTGTGCCTTGAGCAATCCCTGGGCTGCAGAAGACACATATTGCAGAGGACACCCCACATGACTGGTAGGGGACTCCACTAACTGGCTCAACTTGCTGAAATCAGCCATTGTTGGGAGAGGGTGCCAGGGGCACAGGGGCCGTTTCAGGCCCAGGCCCTTGGGTATGCAACTTGATCTGCCGTTACTCACTAGGGAACACAGAATCTGGTCGCCACTGTCAGATCGGAAGAGGCAGCCGGGTGGTGCTGCTTTTCCTTGCCCCCTGGTAGTGAGCTTTTGGGTATAGGGGGGACTATCCCTTAGCAGACTTGCTCTTCAAACAGTGCCACACCATCTAGTAGCTGCTGCTGCTGTCCCCATCTGCTGCTGCTTCCTCGGACCCGGAGGTCAGTTGTTCTAGGCCCTCTTTCCTGCAGGCTCTTGCCTGTGCTTCATTGTTAATGGTCCATTGGTAGAGCGTCATTGCTCTGCTGCTTGACTGCCCTCCTGTTCCTGTTTTCTGCTGTTCCTGTTCCTCTTTCTCCTCTTCTCGATTGCTTTCTACCTTTGGCCTTGTTCCTCTATTTTCTTTGCTTTGTTTGGCTTTGTCTTTCATGTGCTTTTGTACAATTCCTTTTCCCCTGTCCTCTCCCTTGTTGATGTGGCTATCCCCGGCATCCCCATCCCCTCCGTCTCCTTTCCTGCATTTCCCACCTCCCAGCTGCCCAGCCCCCCTCTGCAGCACTACTCAATGGCAGCCGCTGTGTGTGCCATTGGTGCACTGAATGCACACCAAAGGCAAGCCTGTCTGTGCTGTTCATGCATGGACTGTGTCCAGTGCCAGGGACCCTGTCTCCTGGACACTACACTGCTATGATGCCAGCACCCTCCTCCCCCTTAATCCTGTATGCCACACCGCCTGCCATCTACCATCACTGAAGAATAACCTTGCAACCTTTGCCTTCCAAAACTGAAAACACACCTTCTGCCACATCCACACACCTGTGCCTCTCGCCACCCAGCTGACCAGCAGCGCACTCGACAGGCTCAACTACATCCTCCTCAACATGTGATCCCTCCACAAACATGCCACAAAAATCTGGGACCTCCTTGACGTCAACTTTTCAGACATCGCCTTCTTCACATTAACCTGGACCAACCTCTGCTCATGACTGGACATCGCCATTGCCATCCCGACGGCTAAAACATCACCCACAGGGAACACATCGACCACCCAGGAGGAGGCATTGCCATCGTCCACAAAAGCATGCTCTGACTGACCACACACTCTATTGACCCAACGGCAACCATGAAACACCTCCACGTCCAGATCCGGACCAAGCCCAGCACCACATCTAGCAGGCACATGGTTCTACCAGCCCCCTGGCTCATTACCCCCCATTCACTGATGCTATTGTAGACCTATCGCATCCCAGGTTCTGGCATCCACCGACTACATCCTACTCAGAGACCTCAGCTTCCACTTGGACAACCCCAGCAACCAGAACACCATCCCCCTCCTGGAGAAACTTACAATATCAGACTCAAGCAGCTAGTCACTGCACCTACCCACATAGCCAGACACATGCTTAACCCCGTCTTCTCTGCCAGCAGGAACATTCAACTACAACCACATCAATAAACTATCCAAGACCGTCAATCATTGTATACATCATATCTTCACCAATTCCACCGTACACTACTGCCATCATTGCCCCTTCCAGTCGCAGCTGGATCAAGGCCACAGAAGAACTTCTCGTCAACTTCCTCAGCACCACCACTCCGCCAATGCTTACAGACACCAACGTCACAGAGCACAACCTCCACCGATGGATCTCTAACTGCACCGACACCCTGGCACCACTCAAGAAAATCCAGGCAAACAATACTCCAAGAAGGCCAACTGGTTCCCTCCCGCCATCCACTAGTCCAGATGCACCTACAGACGTCTTGAGAAGACACAGAGCGACACCCTCAATCAATTCGCCAACACAGTCACCCATGCAACATGGCGTAAGTGTGTCTCCATTGGCGCATGGCAACCATTGTGCGCCAACATAGGGGAAAAAGACAGGGGAGCTAACTCATTAGCCCCTTCTGACCATTTAACCCGGCTGGTGTATCATGTTCTTGATGTACTTTCAGCACGAATCTTCACCATATTGCACTATATTTACAAAATGGCGCAGTTAGACATATGCGTGAGCTTGTGAAGCCCTGTGCCACATTGTACCTGCGTCAGGTATGATGTATTCAGGGTTGGGGTTGCCACGCAACAAAGTCTTGTAGGAGTGGTGCAGTGAAATCCATCAGATTTCACTGCGACAATTTTAGGACGCCACTGCATCAGAATATTACGCCTGCCTCATTGTAGGTATAGAGGTGATGCAGTGCCTTAGGGATATGCTGGCCCCATGCATTGCAGAAGTTGCGTCATGCTTGTGACACAACTACAGCAATCCGTACTTTAGTGCTGACAGATACGTCAGGATTCCGGACGTTTCTGTCATTAATTAAGACATGGAGCGCCGTACAGTGAATAAGGCACATCAATGGTGTCGCAAGAAGGGAGCAGTGAAAAGTGTTGCAACGCTTGTTTTTTCACAGTGATGCATCACTTTTCATGAATGAACCCAAGGAATGCGCCCTATCTTATTGATAGGGCGCATTCCTGCCTTTTTGTTTTGTTGCAGGGCAGCACAGCAACACTCCTTGCAACGCTGTCCAGCACCAATTTGAAGACAAGCTGTTTTCTGGTCTTAAAAACTGTCTCTAATTGTATTTAGCAGCAGTTTTGGGGGGTTATCGCCAGACAGAAATTTCATTGTAAATATTGCAAAATAAGGATAGTGGCAATTTGTGCACGGGAGCGCCCGCCTTGTATTTGAAAATTAACTTTTACGCTAGAAAAGTTCCACTAACTTCAGTTACAAGCACTTTGTAAATAAGGCAATAAAAAAGCCTCAGAAACGTCAAAAAAGTGACTCTACGGGGGTGTTAAGTTCTTGTAAATATGCCCCTAAGGTGTGACGTACTTTAAAGCAGCGTTAGAGTACTGTAGAACCTGGTTGACCCGTCCTACTACTTGAATATTTTTGTGTGTAGTATTTTTAAAGGGATATTGACTTGCACTTTTAGAGGCATGTTTGGGACATTTCATGGCCATTCTTTTACTTGATTATGACCTTTCAAAGCACATTCTCGAGGATACATTCCTCATTTTTAAGTGTACCCGATTGTCAAAACCCACATTTTCAACTAAGTAGTACTTTTTTGTGTGGAATATTGTACTAGCGTAGGTTTGGTTTCCAGTGTACATACATGGACATACTTTTCTGAAAGAGCCCTTGTGGATTGTTGCCATTGCAGCTACACTGTAGTTGTACACTTAGCATACTCTTCTGCAAGCACACAACTGTTTTTGTGAATTAGGCCCTTTGGTAATGATGGGCCCGATTTGCAAAAGTAATCTGAGACAAAATCCTACCATTACAAGTTTTGGTATTCACAAAAAGCATTTAGGAGTATAAAAGTTAGTATTCCTAACTTTACTGCTCCTAAACATAGGCAAAATTCTAACTTTCTGTATTTAAAATTAGGCATTTAGGAGTAGTAAAGTTAGGAATCCTAACTTTACTACTCCTAAATGTCTTTTGTGAATACCAAAAGTCCTAAAGTTAGAATTTTGTCTCAGATTACTGTTGTGAATCGGACCCGATGTGTCTGAACTCTACCGCGGGGGTACCAGCAAGACAAGTTTTCTGATGATATTCACATCTCACATCTCATTCCTCAAATCCTTACACAAGCCTCCTAATTATTTCACAGGGGCAAGCTAGAGTATTCTAAGGGGAAGGGAAAGAAAGGCCTGTGCCAATCACAACAGGAGTAAACCTCTTCAAGTATCCAGAAACCAAGCTGCCTGGGTACATTCAACAACTCAGAAATGTATTGCAGTTGATGAAATTTATCTGTAACAGCACTAACCTATACTACCCTCATGTGTCTATGAACATACTTATGTGCTCTTCTTGTAATATTGTCTGGAATGTGATTCTTGATTGATTGTTTGTATCTTTAGGGTTATTCCTTTTTAGCTGAATAAATATTATTATTACATAACCATGACTCCTCCTTGCTCTTCTGCTGCAGAGGGTTTTCTGATTGGTTTCAACAACGGAAGCTACACTAAAAGACACACAATACACTTTCCTACCCCTGTGTGTACGGGCCTGGTTTAAAGTTCAAAGTATGGTTTATCCTTCTTGGCGACTGAGTAAAATGCTCCATCCCCTGGACTGAGTACCCGTCCTCTACTTTAACGAATGTCCACCAGCTCTGTTGACATCTCTAGTCATTTGCAGGAACTGCCATCACAACACTTAATGTCAATGCTTTAAATGTTTGATGGTGGTTACCATCAAATTGACGGACGTTTGAAAAAACATCTAGGGGCAGATTTATGAGGCCGTTGCGCCTCTTTGCGCCGCAATTGCATCACTTTATTTGACGCAACTGCGGCGCAAACAATACGCCCTATTTACAACGTGACGCATCTAGGAGATGCGTCACGTTGTAAAGCACTGCGCCATAAGGAGGCGTTACTGCGCAAGGGGGGGGGGGCGTTCCTGCGCAGGAACGCCTCCTGAAAGTGGCTGAGTGAAATCTATGAGATTTCACTCAGTCACTTTCAGGGCAATGCTGCGTCAAAACCCTGCGCCTGCTTGAAGCAGGCGTAGGTCTTGACGCAGCATTGTGCAGATGGTGTACCCCCGAGCCTTGCTGGAGCTGCGTCGCGCTTGCGACGCAACTCCAGCAATGCGCCACATTTACGGCACAGATGCGTCACGCATATGTGCCGTTTTTGCACCATGGTGCGCCGCATTATAAATGCGGCGCACCATGGGTGGCGGAGCTGTGGCGCACTGTGGCGCACGTTAACTGGTGCATCCCTGGGGAAGCGCCAGTTAACATAAATCTGCCCCCTAATATATTTTGGGTTTTTCAAAAACAAACTCCTAAAGTGTGAGTTGAGTTTCTGTCTGAAAAATTAAATAAATAGAGGACTCTGTCCCCTACTGCCAGGGTTTACCCTGTGGTGATGATCAAGAAAACAGGCCATTCAATTCACTTTAATTCAGGTATGGGGATAAAGCGCAAAAAAACTATCCAATGGTCCCTACTATGTCGGCACTTTGGAGCACTACCTCGGACAACTGAGACAGAGTAGGCTCAATTGCCGAGATACTGAAGGGAAGAGTTCAGAACTGGGCCACATTGACTAAGATATGGTGCCGTTTTTTCCCTGAGCTGGTGAGCTGAAGGCTATCATGAGCCGAGGCACACACTCTTGCACCATGGTAAAAGGCTGTGTGCATGATGTCATCCATAGGTATAGGACTGAAAGAGGACCCTTCTTGTCCAAAATACTCCGCTTAGAATGGATGAATACTTTTACCACTTAGTATGCATGCTGTACCGTGTGACACACACGCAAAGTTGGAAAAGTTTGATGAAGTGAAAAGATTTATTCAAGTAAATGCCAGCCTCAAAGAGGAATAATTGTTTGGGTGCAACGGCCTGACTAAAAACCGTATTAGTTTTGCATCCAAAACCATGAGGGGTTGCAAGGGAAGCTCATTTAGTACCCATGGTACACCCCTTAATACAAAGCTACTCAAGCAGCACTAGAGTTACTTTGCTTTACTTTAGGGCTACTTTACATTTAAAAAAATGAAGTTTTACACCGGAATGTAAATTTCAAATGAGCAGTTTGGGCCAATTTGCACCACAATCTGGTGCAAATTGTTAGTAAATATGCCCCATAGTCAGGGCACGCCTTTCCTCACACAGCTCCCCGGGCGAAAATACATGTGGTACCCCTCCTGATGCTCCTCCCGAGCCCTTTAGCCATTTCCCTCCTTTCATTGGTGACCTTGGGAGTTAGGCCTTGTGCGCTCATTTGCCCCATGCCATGGCTGACTATCCTCAACCAGTGAACAGTCTTAGTGTTAACACACATTTACCACTTGACCCCTCATACCTCATCACCTACTCAGTTGCAAAACAGGAGGCGAGAGTTCATGGGAGGGGGGCGAGGGAGAATAAAGGGCGTGGCAGGACAAAAGTGAATGTAGGAAGGATAACAAAAATGTCTACATCCTGCTATCTGCAGGTAATGGACTGAAGGGCATCCTGTAATTAAATCTCTGTTCAAGACAGCTTGTGAACTTGATTACATGTACGCCCCTTATCTGTAGGCGCCCCAGCCTGGGCCCAGCTCACCCTTGCCAAAAGTTGGCCCAGACCATAGCGTGTATTTTGCTCGGCCGTCTGCTTATACTTGTCCAATTTCTGGAGTTAGTGCTTCTCCTGTCATTTCGCCTTTCTGTCTTTTCTCTTACAAACAACCAGTTGTAACTACACCTTTGGCCTTGTAGTTTTTCATGAATGAAAAGTGAAATGCTGATTACATGCCAGCAAATTCACTTTTTCTAAAACAATTATGAAGGCAAAACAACTGGTGTGAATTGGAACTCTGGAAAACATTTAACATGAGGATAAAATGCGAGGGAAGAATGTGAGAACAAATCTTTAAAATCATGTGTTTGCATTGTTGTCTCAAGAAGCAGCAACTACTGGAGAATCAGGAACATGGGAGTTTGCGCTATCACTGAACACAAATATTGAAATATCTCCTTGAAAGAGCTAAGAATTAAAAGAATATTTAGAAGTCATGTTGAAGGGTGAATTATTCTTCAGAAAAGACAAGACAGCAAGTAAAGATGTACAAAATTGCTTTTCTCAGGTTCTTAACTGGGACACTTGCTGGCACAATTCCTAATCCATAGTCAATGCTTACTGTCAGAGGGAACTGTCACTTCCACTCACTTCCATAACTGAAAAAAACCTGTGACATTGTTGAGAAAGTACAAGATGACTTGGAATGTTTTTAGGGCACCCAAACCTAATAGTTCTGAAATGTCCTTGCTGCCAGGTGAAAAAAGCTGCATTTCTGACAGCTTCTTTGCAGTTTTGTATCTGCACCATTACAAAACCGTAGTATGAGGGCCACAATAATTAATCAATACAGTCCAGTACTACTTGTGATAGCATGGAGGATACAATGTTATGTTATGTTATGTTATGTTATAACAATTTATTATGCGCGCAGCGACTCCAGCGAAGGAGCATCCTGGCGCAGGTGTCAAAGGTGTCAAATGTCAAAGGTGGAAATAAAGAGCGAGCAGTCTGCATACGCTGGGACACCAATCAGTGGACCTGACATTCAGCTGAGTGACATGTGTGTTGCCTGGCCCAAACATGTGAATGAATGAATGAATGAAAATGAATTTATTGAATGAATGAATGAATGAATGAATGAATGAATGAATGAATGAATGAATGAATGAAGGAATGAATGAAAATGAATTTATTGAGCGCAACTAAACCCAAAGGCATCAAGGCGCTAACGATGGTAAAACTGTTTGGTCAGAAGGAGTGGGAGCAGGTTATTGGTAAGCTTCCTGAAATAGCCAGGTCTTAAGTGCTTTGCGAAACAGGGCATGGGAAGTAAGCTCCTTGAGGTTATCAAGTAGAGTGCTCCAGAGTCTGGGGGCGAGAGCTCGAAAGGCCCTTCCGCCCCATCTGGCCTTAGATACTCGAGGCACAACAAGCAGATTTTTGTTGGAGGAGCGAAGTGCCCTGCCCGGGACATAAGGGGACACAAGTGACTGAATTCCTTCGGGCCCAGTGCCATTCAAGGCGCAGAACGTAATGGAAAGGGCTTTAAAGTTTATCCTAGCCTGCATGGGGAGCCAATGCAGGTTCTTCCTAATGGCCGAACCCGAAGAGTGTTTCGGGGCATCCATGACAAACCGGGCCGCTGCGTTTTGCACAATCTGAAGGTGCTGGACCAAGCCGATGTTAATGCCTAGATAAAGTGCATTGCAGTAGTCCAGCCTGGAGGCTATAAGAGCCACTGCGACCTGTTTGCGGGCTTCCAGGGAAAGGTAGTGAGTGATTTCTCTTAAAATCCTCAGGGCACCACAGCAGGTGGAGACTGTCCTGCTGACCTGTTTCTCAAGGGAAAGAGTGGTGTCCAGGAGAACACCCAAATTACGGGCAGAGGAGGAGGGCCTGGGGCAGGTGCCAAGGGCAGGGGGCCTCCAGTCCATTGACCAGATCTCATGTTTGGTTCCAAAGATGAGGACCTCGGTTTTTTCCCCATTTAATTTGAGGAAGTTCTTGACCATCCAGCCAGCGACCGCCTCCAAACAGTTTTTGAAGTTAAGAGCTGTAATTTCCACAGGTTGTGTAATGGAGACCATGATCTGCGTATCGTCAGCGTAGGAAAGAACTTGTAGGCCAAAGGACATCACAAGCTTGGCGAGTGGGGCCACATAAATGTTAAAAAGCGTAGGGCTCAAAGAAGAGCCCTGGGGGACCCCACACTTCACAGGCTTGATGGGAGTAATGAAGTCACCAAGTTTTACCCTTCGCTGTCCTGGGTCAAGGAAGGATGTGAGGAGGCTGATAGCGGGGCCATCTACACCCATGCTGCTAAGACGACTAGCAAGGATAGATGGGGAAAGGGTGTCAAAAGCCGCCGTTAAGTCAAGCAGCACCAGTAAAGTCGTTTGGCCACTATCAATCTTGGCCCGAATGCTGTCGACAACAACAGTGAGTGCCGACTCGGTGCTGTGTGCCTTTGGGAAGCCATGCTGCGAGGGGTCCAGAGAGCTGGAACTGTTGAGGAAGCCACTCAAATGGTGGTTAAGGTGTGCCTCCAGGAGTTTAGCGGGGGCAGTGAGAAGGGAGATGGGACGGAAGTTTTTTAAAGTCCCCGGGTCTAGTGTGGTCTTTTTCAGAAGGGGTTTGACAATGGGCGTTTTCCACGTCGAGGGATAAACCCCTTCAGAAATGGCTAGATTCATTACCTCGGCAAGAGGGGGCATAAGTACCTGTCTGCATTCTTTCAAGATTTTCACAGGACAGGGGTCAAGTGGGGATCCAGACTTAAGCCTGTCCAGGAGCGCACTAAGGTGGCCGAGGGTAAGGGGGGGAAAATGGGTGAGCCGAGTGGAGAGCTCAGTAGCTTGATTTTCCACAGTTACGGCAGGTGAGGGAGGGATCACGGGGTGGAGGTTGAGGTTAAGGGTTTACGAATCGGTGTAAATATCCAAGATTTTTGTGTGGAAATAGGTGGAAATCCGATCACAAAGATCTTGGGAGGCTGTTATAGGGTCGGGAGACTGAAGAAGAGATAGAGTATTGACTATATTGAACAGGTCTCTGGGGGAAGTGAGTGAGCCAGTAAGGTTGGTAAAGTGCGCCTTCTTTTCAGCCAACACTGCCGCTTTATAGCCCTTAAGGAGAGTTTTATGTTTGTCCTTCTCTATGGGGTCCAGATGTGATCTCCATAGTCTTTCTTGCCTCCTACAACCCTGTCTAAGGGTCCTGAGGGAGCTCGAGAACCAGGGGGCCGAAGGACGCTTCCTGGCCGAGTAGTGTTGGTGAACAGGGGCGAGAGATTCGACGGCCTCTGCTAAGATGTTAGAGAGCCATCTGGAGTCACATCTAAATAATTATCATAGAAGCCAAAGCTGATTGAATTCACATTAGTGCACATGGCTTCGCATCAGAAGTGGACCACCATAACATACAGTGAACCACATGCAGTGCTAAATTTGTAATATAATAAGTGCTGGTGGCAAAAAATCTAATCAAAAGCCCATGGCCTGCACTATTATATGTCACCAAGAGGAATACCACGGCTGTGAAGCCTTGAATCCACCCCAGGCTTCTTCAATCACTGCCACCCCCTCCCTGCTCCTTTAGCTTACTTATACAGGTTCCTGCTTTTTTTGTCTCTTTTTTGTGGTTTTTCTGTCTGTCTTTCCACGTCTCTCCGCTTTCAGCATTTTTCCATCTCTTGTTCTCAGGAAATGTCTGAAAAGGGAACATAAGAGTTGGTCTCCAAAAATTGGTACGAGTGGCCTCCAAAGACAGCCACCAGCTCAAATTAAGCACTGACCACCTGTAATGTAAAGGACTTGCCGTTCAACTGCTGACCAACCATGGAAGAAATTACAGTAAGCCACCAAACATCTGAAAAATGGAAAGGCAGCAGGACTTGACAACATTTCTTCAGAAGTACAGAAGGCAGACATTGAAACATCAGCAGACATGCTCTACCACATGTTTGGAAGGATCTGGGAAGAGGAAAAAGTGGCATCAGCCTGCAATGAGGGATATTTGATAAAGATCCCCAAGAAAGAGGACCTGAGTAACTACGCAAATTACAGAGGGATAATTCTTCTATCAAGCCCATGCAATGTGTTTAACCGAGTCATCCTGAACAGAATGAAGGTTCAAATCGATGCTCAAAAGCTGGCTTCCACAAAGATAGCAACATTACTCATCATGATTGAGCAGCCAATGGAATGGAATTCCCCCCTTAGGTCAACTCCATCGACTATGAGATGGCTTTCAACAGTGTGGACAGGGAGACACTTTGGAAACTTCTCCACCACTACAGTGTGCTAGATAAACTTGTTAGAATCATCAGGAACTCTTATGAGGGAAGGACCTGCAATATAATCCATGGTGGACAACTCATGGAAGCCTTCAACGTGAGGACCTGCGTCCGCTAGTGTTTTTTGCTCTCGCCTTTTTTCTTTCTGCTGGCCATAGACTGAATCATCAAGAAATCCATGTAAAAAGAAAAGAAAAGGGATCCAGTTGACACCTTGGACACAGCTCGAAGACCTGGTCTTTGCAGACGACCTGGCCCTACTCTTTCATACACATTTGCAAATGCAAGAGTAGATCGACAAAGTGAAAGCCACATCAGCACAACTTGGCTTCAACATGCAGAGGGGAAACACCAAGCCCCTGAAGGCTAACATAGTCAGCACAACTGCAGTCATTCTTGCAGGTGATGCATTGGAAGAGGTTGAGGACTTCACCTACCTAGGAAGTGTCATAGACAAGCAGGGCGGCACAGATGCGGATGCCAAGGAAAGAATCAGTAAAGCAAAGGATGCCTTCATTCAGGTAAAGATGAACTGGAACTCCTAGGAGCTAATGCTGCAAATCAAGGTCAGGTGTTTTGAGGCTAATTTAAAATCGTTTCTTCTCTATGGAGTAGAAACTTGGATGACATCAGTGACCACCACCAACAAAGTCCAGACCTTCCTCAACAACTATTTGAGGAAAATCCTCTAAATCCTCTGGCCAAACACCATCAACAACATATACCTATGGCAGCAAACTTTACAACTCTCTGCTCATGAAGAAATAATGAAAAGATGCAGGGGCTGGATAGGTCACACCCTCCGCAAACCCACCTCAAACACCACCAGACAAGCTTTCACTTGGAACCCTCAAGGAAAAAATGGAAAGGAACACCTGGCTTTGAGGCCTTAAGACTGACTGTGAGGAGGTGAGTTACACCAAACCAAAACTAAACTTGCCAGTACCTTGCCAGCATTCTGTTCGTGATTCCGTCTGGTCCAGAGAACGAAGCACAGCGCTAGGGGTCCTTGCCTGCCCGCCTCCCGCCGCCTAACTCCCTCAGCCATCGTGGAGCAGGGCCGCCGAGCGGAGCGTGGGCGGGCCTCTGAGAACTACAAACCCCAGCAGCCCTAGCGGCATAAAACTACAGCGGTTGGCGCCAAGAGGCGCTCAAATGGAACGTCACCCCCGTCTTGCCCGGGCAAAGGGCGGGCCCTCTGTGGCCCTCCGAGGCCCAAGGAGGACGGGACGGGCCACCCCCCTTAGAACTCAGTTCGAGAACCCCTGCTCAAGGTGAGAGACATTATCACACTACCTGCTTGTTAGTACACTGACTGTTACCCACGATTTGAAGCTAAGGCCCTTGCATTGCACTGCTGTACATAAACTGATTGTTAAAGGATAATTCAACTACAGCATGATGAAAGTAAAAAAAACACCCATCGCTACCAGATCTTCCACCAGGAACAAAGTGGTCCCCACTACACCTCTGCCTACCCTTACTGCAATTGATATAATGTTGCAGAAAACCATAAACGTCGTGGCTGATGCAATTCAAAATATAGAGAGACGTCTTTCCCTAACCCCTAATCTATGTTTTCCTAACTTATCACTACACAATACCCCTGTTACCAGCACATTGGATCTTACCATAAATTTGCAGGAATCACTCCTAATGCAATCCTTCACAGGACTGCCTAATACCCAAGCAAGAGAAACCTCTATTCCAGATACAGATACACCAATAATCTGTAACAGTGCAGAAAGTAGTTTACCACTAACTTGTAGCCCACAGATACACCAAGGTACCTCTCCCTTACTGAAGGACATGTCTTTAACTGTATCGTGTGAAGTAAACTCAGGGGGATTACTACCTTCAAATACCCCAGTGAGTGAAAAGGACAGCCCGAAAATTAAATCTAGAAGACGGTACAGGAAAAAGTTAAAAATAATTAGGAGGCTAATTCCACGACCTACTTGCAAACATAAATCATCAGCAAAAGATTTTTGGTCTACTTTTACACTAACCAAACAGACAAATAATACAACTACCCATCAGACTCTATCACCAGCTAATATATCAGGCAGTGTTGATCGGTCATGTCAAACCGACCTACCACCTTTAGATGATACCATATTTTTGAACCATATAGACCATCTAATAAGGTCTCTTTTGTTACCAATAAGAGAAAGAATCATCAAGTTGGAAGAAATGACTGAGAAATCTGACTCCATACAAAACATAAATACAGCACTAGTACTGGAAAAACTCGAATTTCTATCAGCAAAAGAGGTGTTAGTCAAATGTCAACCTAAATCTTCCAATAAAAAGGCTGTACGACCAAAAAACCCTCCTGTCACTGGTAACACTAAACAGCCACCATCACTGTTGTTGACAGGTACTGTTTCGGATGTTACCAACAAAAACCCCACTGCCTACGATAATATTAATGTCCCGGTAGCAATTCCAGACACTAATGTTATTCCTGAGTCCCCTCTAGCTGAAAACGATGAGAGCGAATGGGCAGCTGAGAGTCTATGTCCGGACAAACAAACCGTCCAGCATGGACCCTCAAGGCCCTTGGTAGCACAAAAGGTGCCAACAAATGACCCCACTGTAAATTCAACTCGAAAACCTCCTAAAAAGCCAATACACACTAACCTTTCCCATAGAGTCTCACCCATACACAATGGTGATGATAGGTGTCCCTAAATTGGGCGAGGGAAAGACAGAAACATACGGGGAGTTAAAAAATAAGGTGTCTCATTGGCTAACTACTTATAGGCCACTTCAACCACATCTTGATGGCCGCATAGCTCATGTTAGGAGGGTAGACTGGGTGGGACACAGATTCAAATCTACAGAAGGAGAATGTATTATTGTAACTTTTAATGACACCAGAGTGGCAAGGTACATTACCAGATGGAGGGACAGCTCTACAAATAGTCTGATCGTACAAAGGATATTAGCTATTTCTACCCCTCAAATGGTCTTGGGCCAAATATCAGGTATCCCCATCCCCTCGGGGAACAGAGAGGGTCTTACACTCACACTAATCAACACCAAAACTGGCAAAACATAGACAACAACAGCCATCATAATATGGGTAATCAACTATATCCAGGTCAGGTTATACCTTGGAATCACAGAACTACAGATTATTCCGTAATGTACCCAGAGAGTAGGGAAGGTTCATATCAGATATCGCAACAGGAATACCCCTATTTCTCTAATATAAACAACCAGTACAACGTTCCCACTTCAAATAGATTTCATGCCTTTTATGATCAGTGTGACCTGGAGGGGGTTGACTGACTCCCAGTGCGAATAAGGATATTGTAAATTGTGAATTGATACCCGACATAAGTAATGGTATAAAGGGTCTAAATGTTTTTGAGATTACTAACAGTTCCCCAAGAACTGAGCAAATGGGTATAGATATAAGAACCGCAGTTGAGAGTCTACCTCTACAAAATAGATCAGAGCTGACCACAGACTGCGAAGAAGCTCCCAGTTGTGAATCATTTAATGCAGAACAACACCACAACATATTTGATGAACAGGCTCTGTCATTAGAACAGAGCCTATTCCTTCAAAAGCTGTTACATCTGTAATCGCAAACATAGACTTAAATGCAACAAGTCTGGTATCATGGAATACGGCAGGCCTGGCCGATAAAATCTATGACCCCACTTGGCTGTCTTTTGTTAAACAATATGCAGTGATATGCCTGCAAGAGGAGGAGGCAAGATGGCCGCTGGCGGGTTGAGGTGAACAGTCGCACTAGAACCTCTCTCCTGTCGGGACTGTTGAAGCTGGCTTAATGGAGTGCTAGTCTCCCTCATTAGCTGGGGGGAAAAAATTTAAAAAGGTTTATTACAGACGTGCCTGGAGATGAAAGTCGGGATACTGTGATGCTGGAATCGCTCTTTTTTCAAAGAGCAGCACCGTCAAAGAACAGCTACTTCAGAGATCTTGGTAATGCGGCGGCAGCTGGAATTGGCAGGTGGGCAAGGAAACTAGAGCGGAGATTCGGGTTCTTAAAAATTAACCTGGCCAAGCACTCAGTAAACTTTGTAGTATCGGGCTTAAAAGGCTGGAGTAGCGCGTTCCCAGACAAAATGCCGCCAAAACCGATAAAGATCGACAAAAAGAAAAGTAAAGAAGATACCGAGCCTGATCAGAACATCTTAAACCTCACTGCATCGGTAACACCTGCTACGAGGAAAACACAGGAACCAGCCAGGAACCAGGGTGCAATAAGGAAAGTGCTTGTGCCACCCACCAAGAAGAAATCGGACGTGAAGGAAAAAACGCTGGGAGACGAGCGCACTAAAATAAACGAGAGAGCAGCGATCTCCAAAACCAAAAACAAAGCAACCCCTCTTAGGCAGCCTACCCTACCTGAAACTTTCACCCGCCCTGGTTGTGCAGACAGCGGAGCAACCAGCGTTACAGAGCAAGTGCCCGATCCTGGTATAAGGCAGAGAAACGTCCTCGAGGACGCAGCAGCGGCGGCCGAGGCAGGAGCTCAGAGCGTGGGAGACGCCGAGTTAGTAGTTGCTAAGCAACCTACAGCGGAGCCTTCGGTGAGACGCGAGGAGGACGCCAGCAGCAAGGTAACAGCTGGGTTTACGGGACAGAGGGCAGGGGGAAACGCAAACACTAATGTTGTAAAGGAAGATGAAAGGGAGTTGGCTCAGAGGGGGCTGCTGGAAGGCAAAAAGAGGGTGGCTGAAGAAAATGGTAAAGAAACTGGTAAAGATAATGACAAGGAGTTGGAGTTGGAAGTACTAAAGGAGGATGAAGGGCCGAGTGCCCACGAGAAAGCCAATGATATGATGTAGGCGATCATGCAGGTGGAAGCGGAGCTAATGGCTAGACCCCCCAACCCCAACCCTACATGGGGAAGCACAGCCAGCTTGGCGCATGGAAAGTCAGCACCTGGTCACCCTAAAGAGAAGGAGAAGGAGGATATATGCTCACTGGAGGGAGACCGTTTTTTTTCAGTGGATGAGGATTCCGACCCAGCTCAGCAGGAGAGGAAGGGCTCCGAGTTGGAGGAGGAGGATGAGGAAGAGGCAGAGAGGGAGGATGAAGACGATGAGGAGGACGATTCATGGACAGCCTCTACCTCCTCAGAAACAGATATTGATAAGGAGTCTACATTGAAAAAGACAAAGACAAGGAGGCATAGGCATGAAAGGTCACCGACAAGGGGTGCTGAAAGGAAGCTGGTTTGGGACTATTCAGCTACATCACAGACATATCAAGAAGAGTCAGAAGCAGGTTTGAACCAGGGAGATGCGTTTGGAAAAGTGTTTAATATGTTGAAACAAATTCAATCTGAAGCGAGATCTACAAGCCGAAAAACAAGGCAAGATTTCAGGAGAATACAAACGACGCTTAGGAAAACTAACAAACTATATGAAGGCTTAGCAGGGAGAGTCTCTGAGGTCGAGGAGAGAACAGGCAAAATGGAGGATGACTTTCGTAGCTTTAGGGAATTTAAAGAACAACAGGAGAAGAAAGCAGATGACATTCTATGGAAAATGGAGGATTTCGAAAATCGCCAAAGGCGAAACAATGTTCGCATTTTGGGAGTGGCAGAAGGGCTGGAAGGGCAAGATCCAAGGGGGTTTGTGATCAAGTTACTAAGGGGGGCATTCCCTGAATCCCAGTGGCAGTGGGAGGCAGAAGTACAAAGAGCTCACAGATTCCCTTTTGTCCAGCGGAAGGTATACGGAGCCGAAGGAGGGTCGAAACCCCCACTCCCCCGAGCAATTTTGGTCTATGTTGGGAACTTCTTACTCCGTGAGGAACTCATCCAGAAAGCTAGACCAGATAGCAAAAGGTCGGTGGAGGGTGTTACATTTTTTACGAGACCTGATTTCTGTCATTTGACAGTAGAAAGGAGGTGGAGACTCAGAAGATTGATTTCGGAGTTTCAGGCCCTAGGATCAGAAGCATATCTGCTATTCCCTGCCAGGCTGAAAGTAGTTACGAAGGGCAAGGTCAGGATGTTTATATCAGAGGTGAAAGCGCAGGAGTTTATTCAGGACTTGGAAAGGGCGAAGAAAGAGGGACACTGAGGGACAAATATTTCATTTTTTGAGAAAGGGGGAGACACATTATAGGAGATGGGAGAGGGGTGCGACTAACTCAATCAGGAAGCGTCCACACATAGGTCATGAGTGACCTATTTGCCTGTAGGGGGAGGGAAGGGGGGGACAGTCAGGGGAGGCGGGGGGGAAGGGAAAGTAAAAAACAGTCGAAGCGTATGATTTTGATAAGACAATTAGCACACATTGACTATGCATTTTGTTTGTTGTTTAAATTGTTGTTTACATTTTTGGGTAAAGTAGGAGGGAGGAAGGGTGAAGGAGGGGGGGAGAAGCTGGTAATGATAGTTGGGTTAGGAAGAGTTGGCCCTTTTTTCGGCATAAAATGGCATGTAAGATTGTTTGATTAAATCTATGTGGCTTGAATGATCCAAGGAAGAGGACAAATGTAGCGGCGTACTTAAGAAATTTGCAAGCAGATCTAGTATGTTTACAAGAAACGCATATAGAGGAAAAGCAGATCTACTTAATGAATCAACTGGGCTTTGATGTACTTGCAGCTAGTAGGCAGGGATCCAGGACAAGGGGAGTCGTTATCCTGGGGAGAAGTAGAGAAGTGACTGTTAGAAGAAAGAAAGAGGATCGCTGGGGAAGATGGGTTATCACGGAACTAAAGGTTAAAGGGCTCAATGTCACATTAATAAATATATATGGCTCTACCGAGGATGATTCAGAGATCTGGGAGTTTTTAGATATAGAAATGGCACAGTGGCCTGAACCTATAATTTGCTGTGGCGATTTTAACATGCATGATCCTACAAGTTCATTTATGAGTACAGGAGCAGTATATAATGGTAGAAAGAAAAAAGTAAACAGGGCCATTACTAATATGGTCAAAAATAATCTTCTGGCAGATCCCTGGATAATGCAACACCCATTTGTAGATGGTAGTACCTTTTTTTCGGCACCTCACCAGGTGTTGGTGAGACTAGATTACTTTTTAGTTTCTAGGTCCTTGGTTTACGCGACTCAGATTGAGAAATATCCAAGAACTATATCTGACCATAGCCCATTGTTATTATCAATCAAGGTTGCGCAAGCACGGAGAACGAGGTCCACATGGACGTTTGAGAGGAGCCTGCTCCAAGATCTTGAATATAGGAAACATATGGAAGAGTGGATCAGGATTTTTTGGGAGATTAACCACGGGACAGCTTCTGTAGGGCAGACGTGGGATTGTTTTAAAGCAGGCATTAGAGGAGAAACACTAAGCTACGTGTTGACTAGACGTAAGAAAGAGAGGTTAAGGTATGAAACTTTTCAGCAAAAATTGATCATAGAGGAAGGAAAACTAGTTTCTGCAGTAAGATCTAAGTCCAGCTTGGAAAATATACTACTAACAATAGTAGCACTTAAGGCGGACGCAGTTGAAAGCCTCTCGAAAAGGTCTGCTGAAAAATATTTGGCTAAGAAAGAAGAACTATATGAATGTAGTGAGAAGGTGGGTCACATACTTGCAGTTAAAGTTAGACAGCAAAGGGCGGATGCTGAAATAAAAGAGATACTAGATTCAACGGGTACCACTGTTACAGGCTCAGATCAGATAAGAGAGGTTTTTAGAGGATTTTACGAAAAATTGTATACACAGGGCAATACTGAGGACATGGAGGAAGTTAGGAACTATCTTGGAGGTGTGCGTTCGTCACTTGTCACAAAAGAAGAAGGTGAAATGTTAGATTCTACCCTATGTCTGGAGGAATTTATAGATGCATTAAATAGCCTACCAGCAGGAAAGGCAACTGGACCTGATCAAATTCCGGTTGAATTTTATAAAGTATTTCGTGACTGTTTGTTGATTTATATGTTTGAAGTTATGGTATATGTGCAACAAGGAGGGCTTTCACCAGATTCTTGGCGCGGGGCAGATTTAATTGTTATTGCCAAAAAAGGGAAGCCCGCAACCCTCCCTGGATCCTACAGACCCATCACACTGATGAACTCAGATAGCAAGGTCTATTCTAAAATGTTGGCAAAGAGATTAGCAGGCTGTATTGAACATTTGGTGAGCCCGTCACAGCATGGTTTCATACCCGGGAAGGGTACCACTCAGCATATTAGGACGCTGATCACTACGATCGATGTGGCAGATGTCACAGGCGACCCTTTTTCAGCATTGTTTTTAGACGCCGAGAAGGCTTTTGATAGGGTCGCCTGGGACTATCTATGGGAAACTATGAAGTGGTGCGGTATTGGGTCAGGCTATATACGAGCTATACAAGTTTTATATAGAGACCCAGTGGTTAAAATCAGAGTAAACGGAGGGCACTCGGATTTAATACATGTACAACGGGGGACTCGTCAGGGCTGCCCATCTTCACCATTATTGTTTGCTCTGTACATTGAGCCATTATTACGTAAATTAGAGGGAAACCGGGCTATTCAACCCATGTCATTCAATGGCTGCACTGTGAAAATTCTGGCCTATGCTGACGACGTGGCTATATTGACTCCAAATCCGGATATAGCTATGGTTGGAGTAGAGGCAGAAGCGCATGAGTTTGGGTTGATTTCAGGCTATAACCTAAATAAAACTAAAACACAGATCCTTCTGAATAGGTTTGCATCAAGTCTAGATAGTAGGGTGGTAAGCAATGCAACCTATCTAGGGATTGATGTTACTGTAAAATTGGAGGAATTAGTAGAGCGCAATATTGAACCATTGCTTACTAAGGTTAAAAAGGACCTGGAAAGGATAAGTAATCTACATCTTTCATTGGTTGGAACCACAAACGTGCTGAAAATGATGGTCCTGCCTAAATTTTTGTATCTATTCAGGTCAATACCTCTGATTTTTGACAACAAATGGTTCAATAGGTTGGAATGCCTGGCCAATAGATTTATTTGGGAAAGAGGGAAAACTCGTAGGGCATATAAATTTATTTCCCTGCCAAGGGATAGAGGGGGGTGGGGTGCACCAGATTTTAGATTATACTTTTTGGCTGCTGCACTCCAGTACATGCAGGGATTAATTGGAGGAGGTGGTGGGGCATCAAAGACCATGAATATGTCAATTGAAACCTATACAATGATATTAGGACAAAACACTGATAACGGATTCCTGTACTATACGGACTTGGGGTACCTTAGAAGGCAGACGTACAAGACCCTAAGGGCAGCACTTAAAGTCTGGAGTAATTTTTTAAAGAAGACTGGCATGGGTAGATTTAATAGGTACACCAGAGTCTATAAAAACAAATCATTCCCTGAAGAAATCTTTTCTGATGCATTAATGGCGGAATGGGAGGGTAAAGGGATACAGCAAGTTGGGGACTTAGTCAAACCAGAGGGCATAATACAATTTGAGGAATTGGTTAGAACATATAAAGTAAACAGAAGGGACTTCTTTAAGTACCTTCAGATTAGGAGTTTCCTTAGGAATAAACAAGGAGGTCCATTGGGCTTTCAGCCAACTGAATTGATGGAAGGGCTAATTACAGGGGAGGAATACTCCATTAGGCTAATATATGCTGCACTGGCAAAAAACAGACCTGATGATCTAGATAAACATAGGGCCAAATGGGGGGAAAGGATAGAGGCCACACCTGAATCATTTAACGATTCACTGGAGCTAGGTTGGTCTATCCTATGCTCCGCCCCCTTGCAATCCCAACATTACAAAACGCTATTCTCGCTATACTACACCCCAGCCAGGATTGCGAAGTGGGGGGGTACAGAAGGCACTACGTGCCCCAGGTGCAACTCTACTGAGGCAGATATTGTCCATATGTTTGCTACTTGTCCTCAACTATACACACTAATCAAGGATGTCGAAAACTTTTTAACCAATTCATTAAAGATCAGGTTAACCTTTTCTGTAGGCTTAATCATGTTGGGTGTGGATATTGGAAATGAGTATTCGGATTCAGGTGATGCAATGTTTTTGTTTATGGCAGCGGCCGTCTTTAGATTAATGTTAGCCAGGGTATGGTTAGATAAGAATCCCCCGACTCTGCAAACATGGTTATCAAATCTCATCGCCATACATAACTTAGAAAAATACATATATGCAAGAAAGGGTAGGAGTGGGAGAGTACGAGGTATTAAGATATGGGGACCTTTGGAGAAATGGAGAACAGGAATAGGTTGATTTATTTTTTATTGATGTAATATGACGGTGTTTACTATACTATATAATTTAATATATGATATATGTTTTCCCCCTTTGGCGGTTAAATAGCTTCAATGTGAAATTTATTTGGTTGTATTGCAAGATGAACAAATGTATGAACAAAATGCTGTATTCTTTTTTTTTTTTTTTTTATCTGAAATGTGTGCTTTTTTGAAAGGTAAAATAAAATATATTTATAAAAAAAAAAAAGATATGCCTGCAAGAGACTTGGCTAGTAGATAAAACTTTTGCTCACATCGAGGGATACCAAAGTTTCTTCAATCAAGCTGAACCCTCGGGTAGTGGGAGAGCAAAGGGGCGCCTGGCAATTTATATAAGTTTGGCTCTTACACATCATAAAACCACCCGTCACACAGGTAACAGGAATTTACAGGTACTTGAGTTAAAAAGGGGTAAGTCCACCCTGACCCTGATTAACTTTTATAATGCATCAAATCAGCTTGGAGAATGCAACCTATTACTTTTGAGTGACTTTTTGAGCGACAACAAGGAGAAACTGTCAAGTAAATTGCTGATCGCCGGAGGCTTTAATACACATCCCTGTGGGAATCCTGGAGAGACGCCCATGGGATATTTAGGGTGCAACAGCATAAAAGGATTTCACTTTGACCACTCGTGGCGCGGAACACAGCTTAATAACATGATGGATAAATATAATTTAGTTGCTGCTATGTCCGAGACAGCGGAGCATACACTTTTTCAAGTCCCTACGTATAAAGGTAATTTAAATGGCTCATATATAGACCATATCTTATTATCTACAGACCTTGTGAACTTTGTCTCGGATTTTCGCGTTCAATGGAATACCCACAGTGATCATAACCCGATTTCTATTAATGTTGGTGGAGGTATTCTTGAATTGCGAAAGAACAGTGAAAGCCGTGGAACTATAAAATCTATAAATGGAAAGCGCCGCTTAAAATGGACTATGGTGGACTGTGATAACTTGTATACATTGATAAATAACCTTTGCAGCTCTGATCTCTCAATCTGTGTGTCACCTACATCATCACCCGGTCAAACTCTATCTGCTTTTGAGGGGATTGTTGCAACAGTGGGGTCTTTATTGACTATGCCAGTAAGAGGTTGCACTGGAAACAACCCTAAATAGTTCGACCATTCTTGCTCTAAGGCCAACAGAGAGCTTAAGACAGCCCTAAAAGCTAGACCTAGAGACCTGGCCTGTATTAAAGCCTTGCGTATACAATATAAAAAATGCCTCGCAACACGGAAAAAAGAGGTTAAGGCAAGTACTTGGGAGTCTCTTTTAGACCCGAAAATCTTGGATAACAGTGCCAGGTTTTGGGAAATTATTAACAAACCTCTGTTTGACGACCCAAGTAATATGGCACTTGGCACAAACATTCCTGATGAAGACTGGGTCACTCACTTTAGCGCTATTTTTAAAAGTAATAAGCCACAGGCAGAATACTCTTCTATTATTCCTATGGAGAATTTTTTGCACTTTACTGCTAATGAGATTGAAATAGGTATTCAAGGCCTAAACTGTAACAAGGCCCCTGGGCCAGATGGCCTTCCCCTCGGACCTTTTTAAATCCCTGCCATCACTATGGGCCCCAGTCCTCACCGCTGTAATTAATGCGGCGGCGTCGTCTGGTTGCCCAACGTCATGGGGGATTTCAACTATTGTACCTGTATTTAAAAAAGGTGACCGCAGTAGTCCACTCTGCTACAGACCAATATCTTTAATTAATTCCGTAGAAAAAGTGGTAGGGGGCGTAATTTTAAATAGATTAACAACCTGGGTCAGATGAAAACAATATAATTTCTCCAATTCAATATGGCTTCAGGCCTGGCCACTCAACGATTACCCAGTGCCTGAACCTATATATGATTATAGGGAAATATACTATGGCCAGAGAAGGTACAATCCACATGGCATTCATGGATCTATCTTCGGCTTTCGACTGCGTAGATCGAGGTAGATTATGGGATGTCATGGCAAAAATAGGCATAGAGCAGAACCTGATTAATTTTCTAGCCGACATGCATTCTGACACACGAGCAAATGTCAGATATACACAAGATCTAAAAGTAACACGGGAATTTGGAATACATTGTGACGTTCGCCAAGGGTGTATTCTAGCCCCATTCCTCTTCAACCTGTACATCAATGACTTAGAACAGTACCTCTTAGACACTGGAGTTGATTACCCCTTATGTAGGCTGGAAAGGACTGCCGGTACTGCTTTATGCGGACGACGCATTCCTGATTTCCAGGACAGCAGTAGGCCTACAATCCCTGTTAAAAGCATTTCATGACTTTATGCATTCACGGGACCTGAGTATTAATAACTCAAAATCCTATGTCATGAAGGTAGGCTTGGGGTACAAAAAAACAAATATCTTTAATGTCAATGGGGAAAAAATTCCTGTGACAAAGACATTTTCCTATTTGGGTGTCCTCCTGGACCACCAGTTAAATTGGGGACCTGCTGTACAGAGGAAAATGGGAGAGGTAACAAGGGCTAATGCAGCCATACTTGATTTTACAAGGAAAATGGGGAATACACCAGTGGCTGCATTGCTCCAACTTTATAAAGCAAAAAGTATATCTACTGCGTGTTACGGCAGTGAGTTATGGGGGTTCACTTCTTCCAGAGATCTGGAAGTCAAAGAAAAATAACTTCCTAAAACGTGTTCTGAGGGTACCAAGGGGCACTGCAAATTTCTCCGTGCATGAAGAACTGGGTATGCCATACTTAGGCGACAGTTGGCCGTAAATCCTGTACTTTGTTGGCTAAACTGCTGGATAAATACTGAAATACCCTTAACCCAACACATTTTAAAAGAAGCAATAACTTGGGAAAACGGATCTAAAGTCCCCTGGCTCAAATATATCAGAAAGTATCTAACTGAACTAGGGCACCCTGACCTTTTGATAACCCCAGAACTCACTAGAAAAATTGATGTTACCACTGTGAAGAAGTCATTTCTATCTTCTAGGTATTTAGCCCGGGAGGAGGCCGAATAAAAGAAAGACAGTGTACGGAAACATGTACTTGTAAAAACTTCTGTACACATGGAACCGTACCTGTCATGGCCCCTGTCAGGTTATGACCGTTTTTTACTCTCGCGGTTTCGCCTAGACTTATTTCATCTTCTATTGGGAGTACCAAGGGGGGCCCATCGGGGCCAATTGTTGCCATCTTGCGGCTGCGACGATAAGTCTCCGCAAGATCTGGCACACTTTTTATTAATCTGCCCTTTTTATTTGAAACCACGGAAACTATACCTTAAACCAATACTCAAACAGCTGAATTTTGCACAAATTCGATCAGCACTTTATTATCTCCAATTACTAAGTAGTGATTGCACTTTATTTGTATGTAGTTTTTTAAAACTTGCGATCAAATTCAGGAAAAGTATGGAGGGATAATTTGTGTTTTTGTCGAGAGTTTCTTTTTTAATCAGTTTAACTATTTATATTTAAATGTTTTTAATTGTGTATTTTGCCTGTAAACTTTTACTTTATGTGATTTCTACGCTATATATGAATTAACTGTAAAATTTTTATTGAAATGTGCTTTTATGAATGTTACTATGAACATTCGAATAAAGTTCTTTTGACATGTCTTGACTTGAGTTACACTTGGATTTAGCTTGAAAGAAAAACTTTGGACAGATATGGCTAAAGAGTCCTGGTTGATGGCCTATAGCCCAGGAGGGGTAGTAGGCTTAAGAGGTAGCCCAAAGACGTACTGATTCTGACTCTTTCAATAATTAATATGACATGGTTCTTTACAGCATCCTTTACTATACCCATGAATTTGCTCTTGAGATGTCGTATTTTGGAATATCTTTTACTTCTCTTCTATAACCCTTTGATATTCTAGTGTCAGTCATGTAACTGATTTTCTGAAGCATTCATAAGAAGAGGAGTTCTAGATGTTATTTTAGGTTGTTGTTTTAGCTTGCTGTGTTCAATAAACATTTTAGTTTGCATTTCGGTTTTTTATTGTACACATTATGACAACTAGAGTGTCAAAACGACCAATGATACTTTTTGAGGTAAGTGAACTACTTTTACCCTGGAAATGTTGGAAGACACGGTTTCACTCATGCTTTACAAGAGGAGCGCAACAAGGCCCACATTTCAGGAGAAGGCTAACACTTCACACATTGGACGTGAAGCCAAATTCAGACTGAAAATTACTTGTTGACGATCTCGTTATTGTAGCAGTAGAGTGCACAGGAGTAATGTTTTGGTCAGCATATGGAAGAGAGCGCATTTTAAAGCACACTGGGCCTCTAACAAACTGGAAGAATATGCTCTCATTCAAGGAGCTGAAGCAGAACAAATGTTAAATGCATTTTACTACACATTAAAAAGGTTTACCTTCTAACGTGGCATTTCTGTTTCTAATTTCATCAACAATTAGTGACAACCGATACAGGGAAGTTTCAGAAGCTATTTAGGCTATGTGCCATTGTTCTGTTGAATGAAATAATTGATTGCAAATTATAATGTAGTGTACACTGCTACCCTAACAGAGCATCCTTGCATTGAACAATAACTAAAGGAGAGGAAGGGAGTACACACATGAGGGAAAAGCCACGTTTTAAATTGTTTTGAAGGATAGAAGTCTCGAGGGAAACCAGAACTCGAGAAGGAGAATGTTCCAGTGCTTTAAGGCCATAAATGAGAGGTATTAGCCTGCAGTATGTGGCACTCTAATACTAGGAAGAAGCAGTCAGTTGATTGTTCAAATGCATCGAGGTCTGGAGGGAATAAAAGGAGTGACTCAATGGTGAGAAACAGAGGGCTTATTCTATGGAGAGCACAAAAGACTACGGCATAACACTTTGAAGGTTGAACATTTGGTGACTGAAATTCAATGGAAAGTGGGACAGTGAAAAGAAATAGTAGAGAAAGGGAGCAGTCCTCAGATGAGGCATGCACACTTTAAAAGAAAAAAATATTGGACAGTAGAAAAAACGGAAAGGCAATAAGTTCATGTTGGTGTTCCATCAGGTGAAAATTATTTGAATTTACAATAGTCTTATGGCAGTGAGATGGGAGAAAAAGGATGTTTTTTGCAAAGCCTATGAATGTAGTGAAAACAAGTAAAAGAAATGCACAAGGTCTGCTTAAAGAAGGATATACGATGGTTGGAAATTAATCCAAGATGTGTGCTGCCTCTTCTAGGTTATGGGCACCGCGTCACAGCCAACAAATAGAAGACCGTATTCTAGACTAGACGGTATTCTAAAGATGAGGCTCTCAGTTTTGTCAATATTTAATTTTAAGTTGACTTCAACAATGAAGCAGCTTCAATGATACAAGGCCAACTTTTCTCTTGGGCAGACCCCAGATTATAGCTGAAGAAAACCATTATTTGAATATCATCTGCATAGGTCTTCATAGAGAAACCAGAGGGTTGTATGAATAAAACGAACAATTTAAGATGAAAAGAAAAGTGCAAGGATCAGAGACAAGCCTATATGGTTTCCATGGGTTCCATAAGAGAAGGTGTGAAATGGAGTTGGTGGTCTGTTTGTGAAGAGAAGTAGGCCACACCAGGACAGCACCTTAAATGCTGCATTTTTCAAGTCATTTGATTGATTTAATAAACATGTTAAATGTGATTCAAAACAAGTACATGTAATTACAGTGCACATGAATTACATCATAAAACACATACATTGTTATTTTACAGTATACTCTTCACATGATATATTCCATGCTTTCATAAGAGCAGAAGAAAGATACACACCTCAATAAATAAAACAAACAAACTGTGTAGAGGTTCAGCTTTTGCCTATTTTTAGCTGGAGGTCACGACTACGCATTGTTGTCATGTACTGATTTGGGCCCCAAGTAAACTGGGCCTGCCATAGGTTGTATGTCCACTACAATCAAAGTGTATCTGCTCTTCCAGCAAGAGATGTGTTTTCTGTCTCTTGCTTCCTCTCTGCCCTTATACATTATAGGCATAATTTGTAGTCACTTGCCAGTACAGTGTGTCATGCTGTTGTGAGGATCTGTCAATCAGGATGGCCTATATTTAGGAAGCTTTTACATTTCCAGCAATATTCGTCCCTGTATCACCAAATCTTCTTGTCCCTGTAGGTGTATAAATATGTTTCCCTCTATTGTACGTTCTGCCTGATCTAATTTGTTTGTCTCCCTCGACCAGTTTTTTGTCAAGTGCTGGTATTGATCTCCATGTCTTGGTTAGGACACATTTTGCTAGGACCAGGGGGAGGTCTGCAAACCTGAAATCATGCTTTTTTCCTTTGGATGTGGACATCAGTCCCAGCATGCACACACACTGAGTACATTCTATTCTTCTCCCTACCACTTAAGCTATTGTTTCTTTCATATATTAGCTGCAAGATCTGGGTAGCCAACACATGTGAAAAAAATCAGCTTCAGACCCTTTATGTATGTAAAGTTATGTTTAAATTCCATATCTTACTAAGGTTCCTCGTGGTGAGATAGTTGTGTAGTAGAAAATGAAATTGCATTAATTTTAATCGGGCATTATGGCCAACTTTGTCCTATAGTTAGGGCCATATTTATAATGGGAGTTCCGTCGCTCTTGCACCACGCAACGTGGTGCATATGACGCAAGGCCAAAATGCGATTTATGAAGCCATGTCAGGCCACTTTCCATGGCCCTGAGTAGCTTCATAAATTGGGAGCACAGCAACGCAGCTCAAATCGCTATGTTGCGTTACTCTGCACCAGGTAGGCATTCCATGGGTGTTGCGTGGGTGTTCCCATGCAAAATCCATGGATTTAGATGCATTCCCAGATTAATCAAAAGTGGTAGAGTTTGGAATGCACCAAAATGCGACACCATCCCACGTGAGGCAGAACGAGGAGAAATATCTTGATTTCTCCTTTTCTTAAAAATATTTTTATTGGGAAAGTGGTACAAGGAAGAACATAATTAATCACATATTATATACATGGTCAAAGCACAAAACAGCAATTGATATATTTACACAAATTCTGCGAGAAAACCTTAACGGAAGGAATAATAGATTAATAGTAAAAGACATTTCATTAAAAGACCTATCAAGCCATAAGGCAGCAATTACTTTAAAAGCGGATCATACTCTGGCAGCCCTCCAATTTGTTACCGGGTCCCAAAGACGCTCACCCTTCTCACGCTTTCTATTACCTTTAAATTTATACAGGCTTAGCTCGATATTATGAATTCCCAACAATCTGGATAGCCACATCTGGAAGGACGGGGCAGTTGCATCCTTCCAAGCTGCAGAAATTAAAATTCGGAGTACTGCGACAGATAAAAACACTAAGGCCATTTCATCATCTCCCAGGCCCAGCTTAGAGTCATTACCAGGCAACATTAGTGTAGGGGATAGGTCGATCACATGACCTAGCAGCCCTTGCCAACATTTCATTATCTCACTTTTAACAGAAACCAACCAATTGCAGAAAAAGAACATGTGTGTTATATCAGCATGACTTTCATTACATCTGGCGCAACTGTCGTTTTCCCTTATACCCCAGGCGTATAGTTTAGCAGGTGTGTGATAAGGATTAAAAATAGTCTTATAATGTTGTGCTCGAAGGTTAGAAGCCCGAAATATCTTTTTGTTCAGTGAGAGGGAAAGATCCACATCCACTTCTGGATCCCCCAGTTTTAAAGCCCAATTAGACTCTACCTTCTCTATATCATCCTGAATTCGTTCTACTAAGCAATCATAAATAGTCTTCATCTTCTTGCGGCCGCTACGTAATACCTCGATCACTGGAAAGTCAACTATCGATGAGACCCTAGGCCTAACAGCCCCAATCATACGAGTAACTTTACCATACAACAGCCAGTGGCTACCTGGAATACCAAATCTTTCCTGAAATATCTCAAATCCCAAAATCTTATCTCCTTCCAATATGTCTCCCAGAGACATAATCCCCATTCTCTTCCACACCTGCAAATTTCTATCAGTTTTCAATTGGGGCAAGATGGATGAGTTACACAATTATACGTATGGATTAACTTTTGGGACACTAAAGAATTTCATAATTGCTTTCCACGCCTGCCATGCCCCATAAATTGTCTTCAGTCGTGTTTTTTTTTAAAGCATCACTCTAACTCACAGTGCAGCAACCCTGATGCCTTGCCACCCAAAAGCATCCTAAAAATCTGGGGAGGCTCCCGTGCATCTATAATCTCGGGCCCTGTGACAATTGCAGATTCGGCCTAAACTAAGGTAGCCATTTGGATCAAGAGGCAGGCCCAATGGTATAATCTTAAATTTGGGAGAGCCATCCCACCCCTTTCTCTAGGTAACAACATTAAATTAGTAGAGCGCCGTATCCTTCCATATTGCCATACAAATCTAATAAAAACGGCTTCCAGATGTTTCATAATTTTATCCTCTATTAGCAATGGGATAGCACGAAACAGGTACAGCACTCTAGGAAACATAGACATCTTCAAAGCGTTCACCCTTCCTACCAGAGAAAGATGAAGCACGTCTATTCTCTTTAGTTCAGTTTCAATGTTTTTAATAAGCGGCAGGTAGTTCTCAGCGACAATTTATCCCACAGTGGCATTGATTTTAACCCCTAAATATGTTGCAGAATCGACAAATCTGTGATCAGTTTTAATAACATTCTTGGAACATATAACCTGAGTTTTCGTTTCATTTAATGGGTACCCAGAATCACTACCAAACACTTTAGCCATTTCCCCCAAAATAGGGAGAGACTGTTGTTGATTAGTTGTTAACACAGCAAGGTCATCGGCATACGCCAAGATTTTATTTGGGTAGCCATTTCAAATCACTGGAGTTATTCCGGGACAGGCTAGAATGCCCTGGATGAGAGGGTCAATGTACATGGCAAAGAGAATGGGAGAACAGGGGCATCCCTGACGAGTCCCCCTCTTGATGTTAATCACCCCAGATTTCTCACCCATGGCCGTCACCCTAGCTATAGGCTCTACGTACATTGCCTTAAGGGCTCCAATAATGTTAGGACCAAATCCTCTCGCCACCAAAACACCCCAAAGAAAGCTCCAAACAACACGATCGAACGCTTTCTCTGCGTAGAGCAAGATCATGGCCTTCTCTCCCCCCGTGGCAGCCAGGGCATCGAATAGTAATATTGCCTACATGTGTGATCAGTTGTGCCCCGACCGGGGACAAACCCATGCTGCCACGGGGATGCGAGACAGCTAATGACCCTGCTCACCCTTTTTGCCAGAATTTTTGAATAAAGTTTGTTTTCAGAATTAATCAATGATATGGGGCGATATGATCCTGCCATTTCCACTGATTTCCCCTTTTTGTGAAAGATTACAATATTTGTCTCTTTCCAAGAGTCAGGTATCGAGCCAGAATACATAACTCCATTAAAGAGATCTAATAAGAGTGGGGCAATTTCTGCTTCAATAACTTTATATTCTTCGAGGGGAATCCCATCGGGACCTGAGGCCTTCCCAGAAGCTAATTCCCGCAGTGCTGTTGTGATCTCAACTAATGTAATATCCTCATCAAGTTCCTTTCTGTTTAATTCATCCAGTTGCGGGCCAGAATCTCAAAGTCCCTCGCCAGGTTAATTACTAGGTGCCTCATACTCATAGAGCCGCTGATAAAAATTCTCAAATACCCTGAGGATATCCTTGACTTCCTTATATTCCACTCCATCCTCTTCAATATGAACAATAATGTTCCTAGCCTTTTCCTGCCTTAACCGGAGGGCAAGCACTCTCCCTGCTTGCTCCCCGGTCTTGTATCTTTTGACCCAATTGATCTGATACTCCCCTATAGCCTTCAAGGTTACCTCTTTTTGGAGTGCAGCTTTTACTGCTAAAAGCACATTCTGACTTTCAGAGCCTTTCACCCCGGAAGCTATATCCTTTACATGTTTTTCTTCAGCTTTCATTAATTCCTTCATTAAAACCTCAACCTTTCCCCTGTCTTCCCTTCTAAACCTGGCAGTGCAGCTGATAGTCTCGCCCCTCAAAGCCGCCTTGAAAGTTTCCCAGACCATAAACCTAGAAGTGCTGTATCTGTTTACCGCAAAAAACTGTGTTACCCATTTTTTCAAATGATCCGTGAATCTAACATCAGCAAGTACTTTTTTCTCGAAGGTCCAGGAGTTTCTTTTCCTTTCCATATGACCTAAATAATATGATAAACTTAAGGGATTGTGGTCTGAAACCAATCTGGGGAGTTTGCTAATTTCAACTTTGGGTAATTCTGACGAGGAGATGAGAAAACAGTTCAACTTTGTATATCTCTAAGCTGGGTTAAAAAATACGTAAACCTATAGTCCAAAGGAAATTTAGCCCCCCAGACATCCTGCAACCCATGAGAGCCCAGCAGGGACTGTACAGATTGGAAAACCTTAGGCTTACGACCAGCATATGGTGTAGAGCCGGCCCAGCCAGCCGAGATATTAAAATCCCCTGTTATTATCAGAGGGGTATACCACCCAACTAATTCAACTTCGAGAAAGTCAAACATTTCGGGCTTATCCAAGTTTGAGCCATAGGTTACACATAACGTAACACCCAGTTCTAATTCGGCTATTGCCCATCACCCGTTACTAGCTGCTTTTACTTTCTTTACTTTACCCAAGGACTCTCGAATTAAAATAGCAACACCCCGGATTGTAGAAGTCTGAGTCGAGCATAAAGCTAATTCAAAACCACTAAAACAGAGTTGCCTGTGTTTGGCCCATGGGAGATGGGTCTCCGGTACGCAAAGAATATCTATTCTTTCGTGCTTTACCAGGTAGGCCAACCTCTGTCTCTTCTTCCCGTCGTTCAGGCCTCCTGCATTTATAGTGCATATTCTAATGTTTGCCATTACATTGTGCTTTAAACTCAGCAACCAAATCTTTCCACATGTTATTATGCATCACTCCATAACTTTGCCCTAGACTGTACCGCTTCCCTTTATCCCCCTTTTCCCACCCAGCCACCCCCAAACCCCACCCTTACCTGACCCCCTCCCATTCTACCCCCTTCTACCTCCACCTCACCCCTCCAACCCTCCCCTACTCTCCCCTCTCAGTGAGGCGCCCAGACATAGTCTGTGCAGGTGATGGAGCGAAGTGAAAGCAGTGAGGACGGATGTAAGCTAATACAGTTATCTACTAACATTAAGGAGCCCACCACCAAAGTAACCTCAATACAACAAAGAACCCAAAAACATTTACCGATACGTGAAAATAGAAAAAATCATACATTGCCCGGGCCCATACCACTGCCGCTTGATTCAACTGAACCCTACCACATGGCTTAAGCAGCGACCTCTTACAAACATAGAGAGTCAACGTATTCTTTCACCTTGATCTCAGAAGAGAAAAGTATTTCCATTATTAATAATCTTTAGCTGTGCCGGGTTTACCAGGAAAGCCTGCAAGTTCTTGTCCTGACAGGGCTTAATCATTCCTCTCAGCCGCCAGCACCTCTCTACCGTGGAGTGGCAGAAATCCAGCCTTACGAAGAATGAAATCCCTTCAGCGCTCCGTTTCGCATTTGGCCTTGCCAGATCTGAAATAGCTTGCCGCAAAATGAAGTCTCCAAAGAATATCAAAACCGCCCTTGGATAACCCCCCTCCTTAGTATTCCTTTTCATCTTGAAAGGGGTGTGGTAAACTCTTTGGACCTCGGTGGACCAGTCCCATCCATTTAGCTCGGGGAAAGCATGACTAAATAACTTAATTATATATGCCCTAATGTCAGACCCTTCGGTTCCCACGGGAATTCCCAGCACGCGCAAATTGTTCCTTCGTAGCCTGTTTTGCATTTCCTCGAGCTTCCAGTGAAGGTCGGTCATTTGAGAACCATATGCGCGAACTTTAGAGACTGCTTCAGCCACTTCAGTTTCTGTCGAGACAATCCTATCCTCTAAGTTTGCTACTCTATCCCCGGTGGTGGCGCAGACCTTTGACAGTTTTCTAACTACACCCTGCATTTTTGATTTCTCCTTGTTACTTCCTCTTTCTATGTGTGCTGGATTCTGCAGCACACATAGAAAGAGAAAAATGCCTCAGGGGACTGTTTTTGTGCAGGAAGGTAGCCATTCATGCACAACAACAATCCTCTTTACAATGCAGGCCCTTTGCACCATGGTCCAAGAGTGCCTGCATTGGTGTTAGATATCTAAAATAGAGCCAGTGCAGGAACGAAGACAGAGGTGTGGCTTATTCTTTTAAATACGGTGCATTCCTGCCGTTCCCCTGTGATTCAGCGCAACACAGCAAGGTAACTTGGTGTACGGCATCACAATCTTATAAATATGCCTCTTAGTGAGTCTGACCCAGTCTTCGTCTGTGAATTCCACATATGTCTATCACTTGATCTTCACATCAACAAGTTTCTATGGAGCTCAGTGAAGCAGGGAGCGATATAGCATTGTCTCTCCTCTACGTCCCAACCTATGTGTTAGTATTATTCTCAGCAAACTCATGGTCAAGAATTTTTTATTTCGTAGCTCCATGTGTTCTTAACTGCTTTTACTATACTTCTATAGATAGATTTCCCTGATTCTTGCCGTTTTCACACACGCTTTATCCTGGGTCTGCTGAGATTTTAAAGATTGCCTTCCTTGCCTGAAAACTGCTCGCGGAACCCGCTGCGCGGGACCCGCTTTGTTGGAAGCCATCACCCATCAGCGCTACCGAGGGAATCCTGCCTGTGACTGCGGGGACCTGCAGGGCTGGGAGCGCGTTGTGGGCGCAGGACTTCAAGTCCCAGGAGCGCCCACAACTCCCAATTCCCAACACCTGGGACGCTCTCCCTGCAGGCTCCTCCCTTGGGCCCTCACTGCGGTAAAAAGCCACCTTTCTACTGGCACCAGCGGATTTCCCTGATTCTTGCCGTTTTCACACACGCTTTATCCTGGGTCTGCTGAGATTTTAAAGATTGCCTTCCTTGCCTGAAAACTGCTCCCGGAACCCGCTGCGCGGGTCCCGCTTCGTTGGAAGCCATCACCCATCAGCGCTACCGAGGGAATCCTGCCTGTGACTGCGGGGACCTGCAGGGCTGCGAGCGCGTTGTGGGCGCAGGACTTCAAGTCCCAGGAGCGCCCACAACTCCCAATTCCCAACACCTGGGACGCTCTCCCTGCAGGCTCCTCCCTTTCCTTTTCCTCATCGGATGGTTTATTTACAATAGCAGATCCCCGTGGCGCAGGAGCGCGCCGGAGGGCGCCGGGAGAAGCCCGGGACAAGGGCGGGACCGTCTGTGGCCGTCTGGGGATGCCCGAGGACGGGACTGGTTCCCCCACTAAATTTTATTTTGTTCTGGACCCAGACTGTAAGGTAGGCTCTTATTCATGGCGGCTAACACTGAGAACTCCAGTATTGTGGGGACCAGCAAAAGAACACTAGATAATTATTTCACTAGGGTTTCCGTGGACTTGGATAAGGATGACTCACTATTTGAACGTAGGATTGAACGACGTCGTTCTATTGAGTCCCTGAAAAATAGACCATTAATTGATCTGGCATCTTAATCCATTACGTCGGACACTATTATTGACACACCCTATGAAGATCCATTGTCTCTGGACAAATTTCCTTTACTCCTCAGAAGTACTCCACCGCCTACGAGCTCCTTATTGATTGTTTCTTCACCTAATGTTTTGCTTTCATGTGTCCCCAGTCTCTCTCCCAATGTAGACAATGCATCCTGTCCTCCACCTAAGGAGCCGCCCAAAAGGTTAGGCAGACCACCTACTATGTCTAAAGCCCTTGGTCCACCACCTACTAAAAAGAGGAGGGGGTTAGGAGCTCCTCAAAGGGGCAAGCTCAGTCATACTGAGTTTGGTAAGCCATCAAAACTTAAGACCACTGGCGTCATTACATCTAAAACTTCGGTACTAACTGAAATAGTGCCCATAGCAGTACCAATTCCAGACCCACAACCTACACAACCCGTTAATACCCGAGGGAGGGAAAATGAGGCTGTCTCCACTCCAAGTTTAGTAACTACTCCCTCTATTGATACTGAGCGGAATACTGTTGAGCAGCTGCTTAGGTCCTTTATGCTCCCTATCCTGGATATTCTAAAAAGGGTGGAGCACCGACTAGGTAATCTGGAGGCACTGTATGCTGACAAGACAAGTGTTCTTATGACCTCCCCAAGGCCTACTATTGTGTCGACAAGTCTACCCCAGATTCCAACTGTCTCTGCTCCCAACCCGCTGGCTCCAAATGGCTCTAACAGTGGTAATAACGGAGCCACTAAACCCCCTGTTAGTAACAAACTGAGCTCTGTAGACCCTCTCAAGATCTCTGCTAAGGCAAATACTGTAACTAGTAAGCCCGTAAATAACAATCAGCAGAAAAACTTGGTCTCTCAACAGGTCCAGGCTCCTGTCCAAACAGTAACAAAATCTACGGCCCAGGTTGTAAGAGAACTCCAGAAGGGTGACGTTAATCCTAGTACTAAGAGCCAGCAACTGGGTAGGGGGAGGTTTGCAAAGCCGACAAATGATAAATTATATGGACCCAATGTTGAATTACCCCCAGAGTCGCTACCCTTTGTAGTTGTACTCACAGGTGTCCCCCCATTAGAAGCACGCAGAAAGGAGGGCCATCCCCAACTCAAGAATAAGATTCTACATTGGTTAGGACAAAACAGACCACTCCCATATTACATCGATGGGGAGATAATCCATGTTAGACGCCTGCCCTGGCTGGGCACTAGGGAAAAAAATATTGAGGGAGATATAGTTGTTATTAATTTTAGGAACCCAGAAGCAGTTAGGTCCATACTAACAGGGCCCCCTAGGAATCTGAATACTGCTATATTCCCATACGATCTAACTTATTTCTATCCAAGGTCGTATGTGACCCCTGTTCTTTTCTCCGGGGGGTTAACTGACTCCAAAGATATCAGGAACATTCATATGCCTTCCACTAATAGTTATATGTGTCACTTTCAAAGGCCTCTGCCCACCAGGAATAATTTAGAGTGGAACATAGTCCCTGCTAGCGGCCACAGTCTGCCCCTTGCGGGGCTAGAGCATTTGCAGGGGACTAGAAATATGGAGCACCTGATTCCCTTTACCCCATTGGAAATCTCGAACAGATATGGCGCCCTTTCCGGCCTCGACGGCTGCGATTGACTTCCCGTTATGGCTGTCCCCCTTGCTAAAGATTCAAGTGTTGGTGGAGGGGGACCAGTAGAGGAGGATATTCAGAGTGGGACAAGGTTTCTAACTACACCCCTCCAATGTGGTAGTTCCCCTTCTAGTATACATGAGGTTAACCGCACCATAACCAACCATGAGATCACTATGGCACAGACGAGCTCTGAAGTGGGTGACCAAATTGTAGAAATGCTATACCCCCTAATCAGTCAATTGACCAACTGTCTCGCAATAATAAAAATCTATTGTTGATATCATGGAATGTGGCGGGCTTGGGTGCAAAGCTAGATAGCACGGAGTGGTGCGACTATGTGGATAACCATGGTATCTGTATATTCCAAGAGACATGGGCCAGGGCTATCCATCATAGAATGGGTTTTGTTACTTATGCTGAACTTGCAACCAAGGGACCTAGAGGTAGACCATCTGGTGGACTGACCATATGGGTGGGTGTCCATCTTGGGTTCTCGGTCAAAAGGATTAATACCAATACTTGTGATATACTATGTATTCTCCTAACTCGCCCAAACACACCCAAAATAGCGATTATTAACATCTACCAACGTCCTGTCTTGGGGGGTGCGGTTTCTCATACTCTAGAGTCTTTAACTGCTCTATTAAACAGCTTCTCAAGCGATACCAAGGTGATAATGGGGGGGGGACTTTAATTGTCATTATGAACCACTTGGGGGGGTTTCTCAAATAACAACAGATGAGGATGATGCCTGCCGTATCCCACCCCCAAATGTTTATCAAACTAAATCTTGGACACCTATGGCCATGCAGCTCACTTCATTGACATATACATTCTCACTTAGAGCTTGCAATGGTCGCTTCCCGGGGGATAGCCCAGGAAGGAGTACCTACAATGGAATGGGCCACTCATCAATAATAGATTATCTTATGGTTAGTATGTCCTTATGGCATTTGATCCGATATTTCCATGTACTTGACCGCTCGGAAAGTGACCACAACCCCTTGGTAGTAGATCTGGAATTGCCACTTCCCGACGGGGAGTACCAAGAGGATGATATGGCCTCCAGTAACATTAGGATCTTACAGGGTGGTAAAAGAATCCGATGGGCCTCCATTAAGTCTTCACCAGATAATTTGGCATCATTGTATAAAAGTGTCACTCCCCAGTTTGAGCGACTAAAAACATTGCTTGAAAATGCCTATAATCTTGATAAAGACGCTAAATTTTTAAACATACACAATGAACTAATGCTGGCCCTAGCGGTAAGCTTTTTTAAATCGGCAAATCAGACTAACCGACAGGCACGTGTCACAAATCCCTGGTATAACCAGTCTTGTAGGAGGGCGAAGACTACTCTAATTTCTGCCCTTAAACTAGGCCATAGAGCAACCATTATGGCCGCAAGGAATGCCTACAAGAATCTCCTCTCCCATGCAAAATCCGAATGGGAAACAGAGAAGTGGCAGGCCATTAAGCAGGCATTAACAGCGAAAGATGCCCGAACTTTTTGGAACCTGGTCCATACTGGGAAACCAGAAGGTAAGGCAAAGATCGATCCCAACATCGCCGAGGAAGCCTGGTGTGCATTCTTTGGTAAACTTTATTCTAGCCCTGCTTCCCAGCATAAAGTGTTACTAACCATGCCTTTGAGATTGGCACCTGGATGCCTTCCTCCACCCTTTACCATGTCGGAAGTTACACTTGCAGTTCAAGCATTAAAATGTAACAAGGCCCCAGGGTTGGACAAGATCCCTGGTGATCTTTTCAGAGAAGAGCCGAAGATCTGGGTCCCCTACCTGACCGTCATATTTAATGCTATTCTTGACGGTCAAGAGGTTCCAAGTACCTGGCTGGGGGCCGAAATCATTCCGATTTATAAAAAGGGATCTTCGTTGGACCCGTCAAACTATAGGCCAATTAGTCTTATTGACGTTACTCAAAAAATCTACGCCAAACTGCTTTTGCAACGCTTGCAAGATTGGATTAGTGAAAATAACATCCTCTGCCACCTGCAAGCAGGGTTCCGTGCTAAAACATCTACCATCGACCAACTACTACGGCTCCAGGTACTTTACTGGAAGCATGTGGTCTTGGAAGGCGGTAGTCTCTACCTGACATTTGTGGACCTCAAATCCGCATTTGATATGGTGGACAGGAACCAATTGTGGAGTATATTAACAACAATGGGGATTCCACCCTACTTATGTCACCAACTTAAAAGACTCCACGAAGGAACCTATGCAAAGGTACACTATGGCAAATATGTCCAGCTGACAAGAGCTTTTCCTATTGAGAAGGGAGTTAGGCAGGGATGCGTACTTGCCCCTACTTTATTTTCCCTTTTTTTAAATGGTCTTGTCGATGACCTAATCAGTGTACACAACATTGACGCCCCTAACTTAGCTGGCGGTAAATTCCCTGCACTTATGTTTGCGGATGACACCCTGCTGCTCTCAAAAACATCTATGGGGATGCAGCGGGTGTTAGACCAATTCACCAAATTCTGTAGGAACAGGAATTTGGTGATTAATATAGATAAAACAAAGTACATGGTGTTTAATGCCAGTGCAACTAATTGTCCACGCCCGTCAATGGATGGACGAGCCCTGGAAAGGGTAAATAATTTCACTTACTTAGGTCTGACTTTAAATGATAAAATGAGTTGGGAAACTCAAATGACTAAGGCTAATCTAACCCTTTCTCAGTCTACGGGAGGGATTCTCAAAGTACAGAAATCTTGTGTCCATAAAGTAGTCAGTGTACCACTGGAAATATATAAAGTTCAAACCATATCATCCACCCTTTACGGGGCTGAACTCTGGGGCCACCGTCCAGCGAGTGAGATTAGCATAACAGAGAATAACTTTATTAGACAGCTGCTCTCTTTACCAAAAAACACCCCTCTAGTTGCTTTAAGGTTGGATATAAATCTGAGGCCCATTGCAGAAGCAATTGCCTCACGCCCGCTCCTGTACTGGCGCAGATTGTGGAGTGTCCCGGAGCTTGAGTGTTATAGAGAAGAACTGAAGATTGTGATGGCACACCCGGGTGCAGGGAGGATAAAGTGGTTATCCTTTATAAGGGGGCAGGCGTCTAGGATCGGCATGGAGAATCTCTGGTCTAATCCGGAGGACACATGCAAATCCATCTCAAAGAGAACCCTGGCTGAGTCTATAAAATATTACAACTTAGAAGAGGTTCTTCGATCAGCCAGTTCTTCTAGTCTCACTGACAGCTTTCTGGATTTCAAGAATGCCTACAGCTTTGAGAAGGAATTAGACATTATAGAACCTGTCTTAGCAAAAAAACTGTATCTACAGTTCAGATATGGTACACTACCCCTCCACTCTTACACTGATAAATGGAAAATGGGTTTAGTTCGTCCTTGTCCAGGTTGTAATGATCCAAACGAATCCCTAATTCATGTGATCTTGTTTTGTCCTGCTTATTCTGTTAGCAGAAAAAAATGGATCATACAGCTATGTGTGAACCTAGGAGTCAGGAACCATATAGAGTTTTTTAGAATTTTAAAAACTGATACTAATGCACTAATAGTTACTGCTATTGCTAAATTTTTGTTTTCAATGTGGTTAATTAGACGGAGATTGATTCTGTAGTAGCAAGCTACTTTAATGTAGGTAGACAGCTTGTCTTAGTAAAAACTAGGCTTCTACCGCGTTTTGAACATTTAATCCTTGTATTTTCTTGTCTTAGTGTTTTTATCGTCACTCTATAAACCACATGCTAACTGATTTTACTGCAAATATCTAAAAATGAGATGTAACTGTGTATTAGTCTATTGCTGTAAATGTATTTTTCTATTTTTGATGTACTTTTATGGTTCATAAACAAACCGAAATAAAGTTAAATTGATGATGATGATACTTCTATACATGAAAAAATTGCATTTGTACCTCTGGGAAAGTGTGCACTCTACACCAACTGCCCACCCCTCTCAGCTCAGCTCTGTCCCCCCCTGATAGCCCTGTCTCCAAATTTCAGTGCCATTTGAACTCTAGAGAGGCACCACTATTGAAGCTGCAGTGCATGTAGCATTTGTGTCTTCAAACAACCCTTCCATCAATATTGCATTGTCTCCAGAACCAACTGTATTGCATTTCTTTATGTCATTCCATATAACCTCTGCAATTGTTAAAGGGTGAATCTCTTTTTGCAAGACTTGAGTGTCTTTGTTGCCCTCCAGTTAATCCTCTGGTCACTCACTGTATTTGCACTTTGAGCTAATGCAGTTCTAAGTAAGGTGAACAAAGAAAAACCAAAAGTGGTGATGGACGGAGCGTTGACAATACAAATACTCACCCCAGTCAACTGATCTGGGTTTAATCCATCACCGTTCTTTAGCTCACTCCACCAGTTCAAACATGGCCATATGCAAATCAGTCAACCCTGTGCCTCATGGGAACAGTCCAGCCCGAACTGCCAAGCCATGTCTTCCCTGGACCGGAATCAAGCTTCCCAGGACTAGTTTCTGGCATTACAGCAGTCTTCAGCCGGGCTTGCTTGACTCCAGTGGCAAAGTGAGCAAGGGACTCACGTCTGAGCATACCCTGCCAATTTAGGGCGAACAAAGAAAAACCAAAGGTGGTGATGGACGGAGCGTTGACAATACAAACACTCACCCCCAGTCAACTGATCTGGGTTTAATCCATCACCGTTCTTTAGCTCATTCCGCCACCCCAGTTCAGACATGGCCATATGCAAATCAGTCTGACCCTGTGCCTCATGAGAACATTCCAGCCCGAACTGCCAAGCCATGTCTTCCCTGGACCGGAATCAAGCTTCCCAGGACCGGTTTCTGGCATTACAGCCGTCTTCAGCCGGGCTTGCTTGACTTCAGTGGCAAAGTGAGCAAGGGACTCACGTCTGAGCATACCCTGCCAACTTAGGGCGAACAAACAAAAAAACAATGGTGGTGATGGACGGAGCGTTGACAATACAAACACTCACCCCAGTCAACTGATCTGGGTTTAATCCATCACCGTTCTTTAGCTCATTCCGCCACCCCAGTTCAGACATGGCCATGTGCAAATCAGTCTGACCCTGTGCCTCATGAGAACGGTATACAACCTTTAGCACGCATTTTTTACAACGCACTACCATTACAACGTAGGCATTACCACGCATACCATTACAACGCATTGCGCTGGGGGGCGCTCTAGGATAGGGAATACGTTTAATTTTCTATCCAACACCTTCCCTAGTGTCCACGGGGACTGGAGTTGGAATAGAAAATTATACTTACCACTATCCAGCACCTCTAAGCGCTATGCGTTGTAACGGTATTCGTTGTAAATACCGCGTTGTAAAGGTATGCGTGGTAAAAGTATGCGTGGTAACGTCATACATCCCATGAGAACAGTCCAGCCCGAACTGCCAAGCCATGTGTTCCCTGGACCGGAATTAATCTTCCCAGGAACGGTTTCTGGCATTACAGCCGTATTCCGCCGGGCTTACTTGACTTGTGTGGCAAAGTGAGCAAGGGACTCACGTCTGAGCATATCCTGCCAACATAGGGGGAATAAAGAAAAACCAAAGGTGGTGATGGACGGAGCATTGACAATACAAGCACTCACCCCCAGTCAACTGATCTGGGTTTAATCCATCACCGTTCTTTAGCTCATTCCGCCACATCAGTTCAGACATGGCCATATGCAAATCTGTCTGACCCTGTGCCTCATGGGAACAGTCCAGCCCGAACTGCCAAGCCATGTATTCCCTGGACCGGAATCAAGCTTCCCAGGACCATTTTCTGGCATTACAGCCATCTTCAGCTGGGCTTGCTTGACTCCAGTGGCAAAGTGAGCAAGGAGCAAGGAACTCACGTCTGAGCATACCCTGCCAACTAGACCTCCTTCAATCAGACGGAATTGACTTTCTCCTGAAGCACTCTGCATGCTTTCCTCTTATATTGAATCAACAAGTAATGTTTAATTGACTTTAAAGTAGGATCACAGAATAAACATTGGTATGTTTATGTAGAATATAGCAAGCTGGGCAGCATACCCATTTTTGCTATGACCACCCTACCAATTACTGGCATTGGCAGTGTACCCCTGAATTTCACTGAATCTCTGAACATGTTCAGTGTGTGTCCTGAGATCACAGTATAATAATTCATCTCTACTGTGATAAAGCCACATCCCGATAACTTACTTATAGCTATGCTCCAACAATAGTAGGTCTCAGCTTTATTTGCCTTCACCATTGAGACCTATGATTTTAGAGGCAATACACAAGCTTTTACCCAATTGGCTTTCAGCCTAGTGGAGGTACCAAAATTATTCACAATCAACATTAATGAGGCAAGATGTGTACTTTTATTTCTGATATATTGGAGTACATCATTTGTGAATAGTGAGATGTTATGAAAGACCCCTGCAATCTTAATATTTCTTTCATTTAGTTTTTGCTGTACCTTACAGTATAGGCGTTTCATGGCAAAGGTAAATAGATATTGTGACAGATCACAACCCTGCCTCACTCCTCTACCCACCTACCACTCGTATTAGATGACCGTTCAGTCACTAGCAGTCAGTTGCATCATACATAGTCCAGTCCAGAATGAATAGATTATAGGACCTGGTGTAAATGGTCCCATCTCAAAGAGTTGGATTATTTTTCTGTGTCTGAGGATGCTATTACTAAGATGTGGTCACCATCAGAGGGCTGTCACCAAGTGGATCAATCTCTTCAAGTTCAGGAAGCAGCCCTGCCTAAAATGAAGCAATTTTTATAATGATGAACGCGGCTCATTGAGCCATGGCAAAATGATAGCACCTTCTGAAGGATTTTAGTCTAGGTTCAGCATAGAAAGTGGTCCATAGGAAGTCCCCTCTAAATGATTCACTACTAGAATTGTCTCCTCGGTCCTTTGTGGAAGCATGTGTAGGGTGCAAACCTGGTTATAGACTCATAGCATTGAGGAGTGAGCAGTCTTTCATACTTGATGTAGAATTCAGGTGGCTGGCCACCCAACCCTGGGTTCTTGCCCCTAGCCATCTCTTCTACTGTTTGCCTAATTTCAGCTGGAACTAGTGGTGCTTCCAGAGCAAACCTGTGATCTTCTGATCACATGGGGGAGGCTGCATCCCTAAGATGATCAGTCAGTGTTCACCAATATCCACCAGCAGTGGTGCATATAAGGTGGGGTAGTAATTAAATGAAATGTTATTAGCATCAGTCTGTGTATAGTGTGTGCACCAAGTACCTCCTTAAAATACCTCTACTTGCATTTAGGGCGCTCCTGAGGTGCCTTAACAGCCTGTTCTGGGTATTGCTTGTCTATGAAATAGTTATAATGTAAGCAGTTCAGTCTGTGTATGATCTTGTTGTACTTTTCCTTAAATGCTAGCAAGCAATCTTTGGTCTAAGTGTCAACCACAAAATTCCTCTGAAGGATATACATGGCTGTCTTTGTCTTACCTACTTCCCTTCATAATGTAATTTTAGCCAGGGACGGCTCCTCCACTAAGGCGGAGGAGCATCGCCCCACTGGGGTGGTCAAAAAGTAAAAAATAAAATGATGATAACTTCTTGTAATTATCATTTTATTTTTCCGTTGTTGCTCAGTTGGGTTGGGGCAGAACAGGACTGGGCTCTGACAGAGGAGCTGGAGGAGGAGTGGTCTACACTCTCTTAAGTGCACATGACGGTGTGGGCGGACATCTTCGGCCGGCCAAACCGTCATGCACACTTTGCATGTTCTCCACCCAGGCTGCATTGCAGCCAGTGGGGAGAACATGCCCAGGCTTACTGTCCCCGTTTGAGTGCTGAACCATGGCACTGAGACCAATCACAATGCTGCCTTGCCACATTGTGATTTGCTTAGAGGAGCCTGGGCGCTTCCTGTTCCTGCCCTAGAAGCGGGCAAAGAGGACCGAGAGGCGGCGGTACACAGGTCAGTGTTTACATTTTTGTTTTTCATTTTCTTTTCCCTCCTTCACATGACCCGTTCCCCCCACGGCGTAAAATAGCAGCTGCCACTGAATGTAGCCCCAATTGCTTACCTGATACACACTCTCCAAATCATTTACTTTAAAACCTCTTAGTCTGTCAGTACACTCCCTGATTTCTCTTCACTTTCCTTAAAATAGAACACATTAAAAACCTCAATAGTTGTCTGAAAAACACTTCCACCTTCAGTTTCCATGTAGGAATGCTGATTGGCCATATACCACAGGCTAGACAGAGTAACTAGGAGCAGGCAAAGGTCCAATATTGCTTTGCATAAGTACTTAGCTGAAGCCACTAGTCCCAACTTCAGGGAAGTTTTCAGAATGTTGGTGTCACTGTCAATTGCCAATGTGCTGTGTCCTAAATCCCTGGTGCCAGTTAAGCTCAATAATTCATGCAGTGCTTCCACTGCTGCAGAAGGCCGATCAGCCTGTGCAAAGAAGAGGATGGTCTGTAGACCTGTTGTGGTTTTCTCCCTCATTGCCATTTCAATCTTTGTCTGTAATGGGATTGATGCATTAAGCTTCTAGAGTGAGTCAATGTTTCACCCAATTTCCACACTGCTGATGCATGAGTGAAGAAGTGAAATAAGTTCCTCTGAGATTAAGAAGTTGTACTGGAGTTTTGATTAAGAGGGTACTTTTCTTAACTTCCAGAAACATTCTCTTTTTGTTTGCACCACCAGACTGTAATAAAGAAATATCAATACTTCTGCATCACCAATTGTTTAGTGCAATCAAGGCCAGTCAGAAGGTTTTGTGGGGCCTAGGTCAAAAACTAGTTATTAACCCCTGATCAAAAGAATCAGGAGGCATATCATCAAGGGCAATATCGCCGCTTTAGCAGCACTTTTTGCCGCTAAAGCGGCGATATTTTAATCGCCCTATTAGCAAGCTGTCGCTAACAGCTGTTAGCGACAGTTTACTGGCAATAGCGCCCGGTTTTTTGCCGCTTTGCATGTCAGCGCTAATGACATGCAAAGTAGGCGTTCCTTACTAAAAGTAGATGGAAACAGTTGCAAAAACAAGTACTCCCTATTATCAATGCCTGCGTTGCGATAAAAAATGTAAGCTAACGTCTGCAAAAATCCAGACTAAGCAATACATATAATGGGAGATGTATTCTATGGCTGAATGCACATCTCCCTATCATCAAGGTTTTCCCTATCGCTGCAGGAATATCGCTGGATTTTCAGTGATATTCCTGCATTTCGCCTCTATTACTGGGTTTTATATTGCCTTGGAGACAAGCATTGATAATATCGCGCTTTCCCGGCGATGTAATCTAGCGATAGCCAGCGATAAATAAACTCACGCTGAGCGCAGCCAGCGATGATTATAGCTGCTGCTTGATAACATGCCCCCTGGTCTTTAAGCTTCACTAAACTGTGTCACCCTGAACATGTCTTTGTCCTCTGTTACTCTTTTTCTATGATCATCACATTGGAAAGCACTTTCAGATAATTTAGTTCAGAATGCAAAATGAACAAAAACCTTTCTTGTATGTGGTTTAAGTAACTCCATTCTGTATTCTAAAATTGGGATGAACAATGTTTAAAATTGTTGATATTATGTTTTCACATGTACGGATTTTAATTAATTATACATGATTTCAATAAATTTGTTAAGAAACTGGCTTAATGGAGCATCACGTTGTTCTATCTAAAACAACAATAAAGGACTTGAATAGTAAGCACATGACAATTGACTTGCCTCTAATAAAAATGTCTTCAAAGCAAACTGGCAAAACATGTGATAGCCATCCATTGTCATAATTACACAAAATGCAATAAGAAAAACTGGTTTGAATCCCAGACCAAAATTTGTTATCCTAGGCAATTACTTTTCTTCCATGTGCTCCTTTTTCATGAGCATACCATTTAAGAGCACCTTGACATAAATCAGTTCAGGATGCATACTGTACAAATATCTCAATTGTGTATTTCTTAATTGACCGTAATGTTGCTTCATCCAGAATAGTAAGGGCTAATATATAAGGAACACAACAGCTGACTTTGCTCTCGAGTTGATGATAGAATTGTCAGGTCAGAAGGTGTGGGAAAGTAGGATCTGCTTCTTATGGTTACCCCCACTGTTTGCCGGATGAAATGCTGGTTTTGACTAGTCTGACTGGGATCCTGCTAATCAGGAACCCAGTCTATCTGCTTTCTCCCTAAACTGTTATGCTATGTACTTAGGTACACCCCCGCTGAATACTAGGCGTCCTTGTCAGTCCCTAGTATATGGTACCCATATACCCAGGGAATAGGTACACCAGAGGTCTCCTATGGGCCGCAGCATGTATTGTGCCACCCATGAGAGACCATTCAAAATGGACCTACAGGCCTGCCATTGCATCCTGTGTAAGTTGGTGCATGCATCACTAACTTAAGATATAGGTTTACTATATCTAAGGGCCACTGCACTTAAAACCTATAAGTCACCCCTCTAGCAGGCCTTTACAATCCTGAGGAAAAGGTGCTTGGTTCTAAGTGAGAGGGTGTCCCGGCATGAGCAAGACATCCCTGCAGCCTCCGGAGTCCATTCTCCCATGTTGTCAGTGTAGCAGTCATCAGTGAAGCAGCCATATACTAATATAGAGAGGTATTACTTGACAGGGCGATGACCATCTCGAAATGGCTGCAACAAACCTTATCATGTTTGGTGTCAAACATGTTGGAATCATACTACTGTTACCGGTGTGGGAGGTATGATTCCACCCACCAGGAGAGCCCTCAGTAAGGCTCAGAGTATTCCCGGTACCAGCCTTCTAGTCCTGGACAGCATAAAATGGTTGCTGCCGACCAGAGACACATTTCTGCCCTCCTGCTGCTGAGCCAATCTTGAGCTGGGGAAGGCAGGACGATTGACGTCCTGTCACAGGGAGGTATGACCATCTTCCAAACATGATTTAGTGTATTAGGGCTGGGTGGGTGCGCATTTCAGCACCTGAAAGTCTGCATGAGAGGCATATTTGGTGTCCCTGTGCATAGTCCAATTGAAACCAGACCTGAGAGCTGTTGGCTCCTGCTCTGACAAGAAACTGGACAAAGGACATGAGAGTAACCTCCCCCCGTCCAGACCCTCTTCTGGGAGGGTCCCCTGAATCTTCCCAACACTTTCCTTAGGGTACTTAAAGACTTACCTGGGTGGAGGTCCTTAGATTCATTGTGGACGAAATTCAGAACTGAAGCCACTGCACTTCGACCGTCTGGGCACTCTGGACTTCGCTTTGTTTGAGCCTGACTTTGTCTCCCTCTCAGGCTGCTGCCTCATCTGTGCCTGTGCACCATACAGGACTGGTGTAGGGCCTGTGGAGCATCCAAGGCACCTGAAGATAATCTCCTTTGGAGTGAAGGAGTCACTCCCCTGCATTCACAGGCACCAGAATACTGCTGACCGGTCTTCTGATCCTGAATGGTTCAACAACACAGGAGGTCGGTTTCCATGTCCATCAAGGCCTGAGCTGCCATTTCACCCAGTTTCAGGTCAGAATCCCTCGTTGGGGCTGCAATACCCTAATGCCTGTGCAATGTGTACTTTTGCAAGTGCAAATGCTTATTGACATATCTGCAGCAAGTGCATTGGGCTCCCAGTAGCCTCCTCCTCCTGCAACTTCTCCTGCTAAGATCTTCAACCACGGCGCACCATGTGCTCCCTTGCCTATTGTTTTGTAAAGCGGCCTGAGGTCCTCCTGCAACTCCAGTGTCTTTGACCTGTAGGTTCTGTGGAGGGTTAACTATGTCTTCTTTGGGATTCCTTGATTTCTCTTGGCCTGCCCTAACTCCCCTGCTTGCAGTGAGTCTCTTGGACCTTGCTGGTCCTCTTCCTGCAACTTCTTGACATCCGGCATGGGTTGCTTTTGCCAAGGCTTGTTGGTGCTCACGCCAGACAACGAACCCGCACCACTCGACATCCTTCATGGGACATCTTGTATCTGGCTCCTGGTTGTCCTCAGCATTCCCTTGAACCCCCAGCTTCATAGTCAAGGCCATTGACATCTATCCTGAAGCACCGACATCTGTGGGCATTCGTCTCCTGAGCCCCTGGTCACTCTCAAGTGACCCAGACTCTGTCCCCTCCACTTTTAGGTACTCTTCATCAAGAATACATATTTGGATTCCCATGGGCACTTTCTCCTCTTCCAGCAGTGGCACTTTCCTGAAGTCCTCCATTGGGTTTGGCAGCGGTTTCCGATGCCACTTCATACCTATTCACCCGGCTTCCCTAGGATAGGTAACTTGGGTACAACAGTACCCACAGGTGGGGTGGCTCTTCAAACTTCTGTCTTCCACAGGGTTTCTTTAAGATCCGTTGGGAAGGGTCCTTAATCTTTAAAAATCCAACCGCGACTTGCACATAGACTTGTACGGAGCACGCAGCTGTGTACTCACACTGCACACGCTCTCTGTGGGGTTTCTTATCTACTCACCTTTGGTGGTTCCTTGGAGTTTCAGCAATTCTACGACCTCTCGACATTGTCCTGACTCAAGTCATAGTTCTTATACGACTTTCTTAGTATATGGTTCGTTCCCCCCCTGGGGCCCGCTGTGTATCAGAGCTATTTACAGTGATTTCTTTGCTATAGTATTGTGTGCTTTGTGTATATGTCTGTGCAGGAGATACTGAAACGTACTAGAGAGTATTATATAATAAATACATATTCTTAGAAATACCTTGTGTGGTTCTCTTTCATTTATTCTATACTATAAGATTGCATACTGGTAAAACAAGCTGCTTTGCACTCCTTCAAGACTAAGCCTGAAGGCTGCTCTGCACGGCTAACACTTGGATAGCTTTCTAAGGTTGTCTGAGACCTCTGAAATCCCCATAAGTGTTTTCTCGAATGGTGCAAGGTGCCCACTTACATTAGTGGACATCATATACCAGGCCAGCCACTCACATTGGTGTGCAGTGGTTGGAATTCAAGCATGCATTGTTTTACCAGATAAATCTTTGTATTGATTAACTGAAAAACCACTAGTAATAGGCACATATAAAACAAACTTGGAATAGTAAGTTCTACTGAACTTGGGGTTGGGTACGTTAAGGATCTAGCACCCCTTTCTCCAACCAAAGAGAGTTTACTTCCCAGTAACTTAGGTAGGTGCAACACCACAGCACACTTAGTATGTCTACTAAAGGAGATGCCAGTAGCTAACTGCCTTCTAGATACAGATAACTTTGGTTCCAAGAACTGAAAGCCCTGTAGGCCTCTAGGAAGCTGAAGACAGGGAGAAGTGCCAACACTCAACGCCTGGTAGAGGTGTTACTGTTAAATGACTTGAGGAAAAAAACCCTGGGTCAGATGAACAGCGCAGAGTGGGTGGGCCAGGGTATGAAGATAGGGCTGGAAGGGTAGCCCTCTTTGACCTAGAATCTAACCCTGACCAGGTGGAGCCTGATGGCTCAGGCTCCAACTGGACAATTCAGACCTCCCAGAGGAGAACGATAATAATACTTTATTTGATTTGTAAAAATCATAAAAGGGTGAATCTTACCACCATGAGATAAACGTTAACATCTTTGAATCAGCATAGAGACAGCGTAAAATCACATCGAAAAATCGCACAATAAAATGAAACAAAGCGTAGGCAACTTGCACAAATATGCAATCAATGTGTAGAATTAAAAGACAAGAGTGTAGTTGTGCAAGGGGATGACTGTCTCATTAAGGCTTCAAGACAACAAATGAGTGTTCTGAAGAAGGATTCAAAATGCTTGGGGGGTTAAATTTAACTTGATAGAAATAACACTTGTTGACTCAGAATGAAGTGTATATGCTGGAAGAGTGGAAAAGAGGGTATCTATTAGGAAAATAAGGGAGAGTCCAGGGCCAGCCGTGGGGAGACCAATTGGCTGAGTTTGTCTTTAATTGCTGCCTTGTTTTCCAACTCTTGGGCAGCGAGAGCCAAGAATTTTATAGTTTTGCAGGAAAGTTGTAACAAGACCCGCTAAGGCATTTTATCACGGCCGCCCTGCAAGTTCTACCTTGCGCTTCTCTTCGGAGTGGTAACAAGAGCGTCTTCCTTAAATTTTGTAGTGCCGGGCATAAACATAATAAGTACAATAATAACTCTGCACCCTTGCCGCAGAGGAGAACATGGACAGACAAGAGGATGCCCCCTTTGATCATCCTGGGAAGCTGCAGAGTAGACCAAGGAGGTCTAGATACTCCTCTGCAGAGTCCAATGCCTCTAGGCAGTCATTAGGGATCATAAACAAAAAGAGGGTCAATGAGGAATATTTAATGACCCACAATGGTATCATCCCCTGGATTCTGAGTACTACCAAAAGATACCAGTAGGTCAAACGAAAGAAAAACTGTCACAAAAACGTGTTGGTTAGGGAACAGTCACCCAATCTATATTTCAATAGTATGTGGTGATCATCAGAATGATTCCCATCAGATACCCAATATTAAGATTGGGTTGAGTATGTATTCCCCAGAAACTGGGTGAGTAAAAGATACACTGATGTCTTAATAAATAAGGTCCCACACTATAAAGGATGACCATATAGTATGATCTACTCATTGAGACCGTTAGACCAATAATAGATTGGTCACAAATAATATTACACATTCACTATGTGTTAAGTTAACTATCATAATTATGTGTTTTTCTCTCTTGCATTGATGATTCGTCCTTCTTGACTGACTGAGCAGGCGAATTTCAGGTGACACTTTTATCATTTTTGTTAAAAAACTTTCACTTTAATGCAGTAGCATTTGACATAAGGTCCTGATGAAGCTGGAGGAGATCCTATGACTCCAACTACCGCAGAAACATGTTGACCTTTTTAACATCTGAGTATATATAAGTTTAATAAACTCATGCACTGTTTTTATTGTTGGGTGTAGATAGGATACTATTAAAATATTTTTTCCACTTCTACAACCCAATCTTAATAATCACACACTTTGTCTACACAGTTACTTTAACACTTTTGGTGCACTGCTATCTATTCTTACCCTCCTTATGCCATACATACCAACCCATCACATTTGAGTTTTTTCCACTTGATTAGGTTACAGTTCACCTAATTCCAAGTGGTTTTTCATCAATTCCTTCTGGTGAAGGATCCCAAATGATGTAGGGCGGCACAGGATGGGTATCTGATGGGAATCATTCTGATGATCACCACGTACTATTGAAATATAGATTGGGTGACTGTTCCCTAACCAACACGTTTTTGTGACAGTTTTTCTTTCGTTTGACCTACTGGTATCTTTTGGTAGTACTCAGTCATTAGGGATCTCCATTTCTAGTAAAGGGGGGGCCTCTTTGGATAGGGAGTACCAAATGCTTGAACTTGAGAAAGCTAGGCTTAGGCTCAGGAAAGAGCAGCTGGCCCTTGACAGAGAGTCCCTAGAAGTCCCGAAGTTAAGGAAGAAATTGGGACTAGAGTCCCAAGCTGGCAAAAACAGCGTCCCTAGAGTTATGGAACATTCTGTTGATAATAGGAACCTAACCAAGATTGTCCCTCCCTACCATGTTAGGGATGACTTCCATAAATGGATAACTGGTTTAGAGAGGGCCTGTCAAGTTCAGAGGGTCCCAAAAGAGCAGTGGGAAGATATCTTTTGGCTCTCCTTTGCTGACAAAGCTGGAGATAAATTCCTTACTGTTTGAGAGTATCATGCTGACAATTACTAAGTTTTGAAGAGTGCTCTCATTGATGGGTTTGGCTTAACCACTGAGCAGTTCAGGATTATGTTCATAGACCCTCAGAAGACAAAGAATCAGGACTGGGTAGACTTTGTGGATAGTGCTATTAAGGCTCTGGAAGGTTGATTGCTTGACAGCAATGGATTGTACAATTGATTATGAGGGAGCAGATCCTTAATAATTGCCAGAATCAGCTGTTGCATCTGTACCCGGTGGAGTCAGATCTGACTTCTTCCAGATAAGTGAGTCAGAACCAGTGTGAAGCAGAAAAATCTGAACCATGGTGGTGACCAAAAGAAGCAAGATTCTTCAAAAGTTCATGATAAGGGTGGGGAAAGGGGTAAAGACAAAGAGACTTCATAGGGACCCTAAAAAGCTGCATCTGGGGGGTCACAATCCAACAAGGGAAAAGGCAAAAAGAAACCTTGGTCTTACTTGTGAAATGTGAAAACCCATTGGATAAAAGATGCTGATTGTCCAAAAGCCATGGAAACTACTCCTACCCCATTGTCCCTAAATCAACTGCTCCCCTAGCATAAGTACAAGTGGTGGTACAGGGAACAAGGGATTAGGGGGTTAACCTTGGGATCTGAGGTGGGTTCTGGATTAGTCAGAACTCCAGCACAGGCTGTTCCAGTCTATGTTGGTGGCATGGCTATTGCCACTTGACCTGTCAGTCCCAGTAACATGGACAAGTACAGGCAGCAGCCTTTGATCAATGGAACTGAGGCAATGGCCTACAGGAACACAGGGGCCAGTGTCACCATGGTGGCAGAAAAACGTGTGTCTCCTGGACACATCATACTTGGTGATATGTACCAAGTGACAAATGCAAACAATGTCAGCACTGACCATTCCTTGGCAGTTGTTAATTTCATCTAGGGAGTGGTAACTGGTCCTAAGAAAGTTGTGGTAAGTTCAGACCTACCAGTAGATTGTTTGTTGGGCAATGATTTTGAGACTTCAGCCTGGGTTTATATGGAATATAGGACTCATGTAGCAATGTTGGGCATCTCTGCAGATGTGTTTGCTGTGACTAGGTCACAAGCCAAACTGACATTCGCTGAACAGGCCCTGGATCATGGAACAATGGACCAGGTGCCTTCCAAGAGAAGTAGCAAGAGGGGTAAGGCTGTGTCTTCCCCCCAAACTCAGAGTGAGGATCAGTCTCTTGAGGGAGATATTGTAGTCCTTGTGAAGGAACAGTCCCAGAGGAGCTTGAGCCTGATCAGGTTGAGTTCTTAGGGACAAGTAGCCTTTCCAGGGCAGACTTGAGCTTGGAGCAGCAAACCTGCCCCTCTTTTGAACCCACTCAGACAGCAAGCTGCTGCTGAGGCTGCTGCGAATGCCAGTGGGTCCGACAGGACCTACTGGGATGAGGGACTCCTTTATTCAGAGGGTAGAGACCCCAAGCCTGGTGCTACCAGGTGGATGATCATACCTCTGAAGTTTAGGGGCTTCCTACTCACCCTTGCAAATGACATTCGACTGGCAGGACACCTAGGCCAAAGTAAGAATTGGGACGGGCTTGTCCCTTACTTTGAACAGCCTAATATGTCTGAGGACACAAAAGAGTTTTGTCGCTCCTGTGCACCTGCCAGGCCAGTTGTAAGACAGGGGGTACTACAAAGGCTTCCTGATACCACTTCCAGTGGTGGGGTTCCCTTTGAGATGGTTGGGATTTATATCATTGGTTCCCATGAGCCCTCCTACAGCATGGGGGCACAATTATTTTCTAGTAGTGGTGGACCATGCCACTAGGTACCCAAACCCATTCACCTCCTGTGGTGCCCAGAGCACTCCTGGGAATTTTTTCCAGAGTGGGTTTCCCTAAGGAGGATATATAACTGACAGCGGAACAAACTGCATGTTAAGTTACATCACTGCAGTGTGGAAGGAATGTGGAGGCCATTGCAGCACGTATAAGTTGGTGAATGCACCACTTACTTAAGATATAGGTTTACTATATTTAAGGGTCACTGCATTTAATACCTATAAGTCACCACTCTAGCAGGCTTTTAAAAACCTGAGGGCATGGTGCTTGGTTCTAAGTGAGAGGTTGCCCCTGCATGAGCAGAACATTCCTGCAGCCTACGTAGTCCATTCTCCCGGGATGTCAGTGAAGCAGCCATGTACAAACATAGAGAGGCATTACGTGACCACCCAATTTCAAAAACAACTGCAACAAACCTTATCATGTTTGGTGTCAAACATGTTGGAATCATACCCCTACACCTCAGTTAGGCTCTCATTGTTTAAGCTACCAGTCTACTAGTCCGTGAAAGCACAAAATGGTTGCTGCAGACCAGAGACACATTTCTGCCCTCCTGCTGCTGAGTCAAGCTCAAGCAGGTGAAGGCAGGGCAATAGGCATCCTGGCACAGTGAGGTGTAACCCCCTCCTAGACAGCATTTAGTGTATTAGGTCTGGGCGAGTGCGTTTGCCAGCAACTGAAAGTCTGCATTAGGAGCAGGTTTGGTGTCTCTGTGCATAGTCCAGTTCAAACCAGCCCTGGGAGTCGTTGGCTCCCACTCTTGCATGAAACTAGACAAAGGACATGGGAGTAACCCTCCCTCTGTCCAGAGTCTTTCCAATCCTTTCTTTAGGGTACTTAAGGTCTTACCTGGGTGTAGGTCCCTAAATTTGTTGTGGACAAGATTAAAAACTGAAACCACTGCACCTCGACCGTCTGGGCACTCTGGACTTCACTGGTCTTTGTTTCGGCCTGACTTTGACTCCCTCTCAGTCTGCTGCCTTGGCTGTGCCTGTGCACCATACAGGATTTGTGTAGGGCCTTTGGAGCATCCAAGATACCTGAAGATAATCTTTTTGGAGTGAAGAAGTCACACCCTTGCATTCACATGCACTGCAACACTGCTGACCGGTCAGCTGATCCCAAGCTCCTACAGACTCTGAAGGGTTCAACAATACAGGAGGTGGGTTTCTATGCCCCACTAGGCCTCGGCAGGCCTCTCAACCAGTTTGAGCTAAGAATCTCTTGTGGGGGCTGCAATCCCCGAACCCCTGTGCAATGTGTACTTTTGCAAGTGCAAATGCTTGTTAGCAATTCTGCAGCAAGTGCATTGGGCTCCAAGTAGCCCCATAATCTGGCAATTTCTCCTACAAAGATCTTTTATCCACATCACACCGTGTGCTCCGTGGCTTGTTGTTTCATAAAGCCGCCCAAGGACCTCCTGCAATTCCAGTGTCTTTGACCTATGGGTCCTGTGGAGGGTCAACTATGTCTTCTTTGGGCTCCCGGATTGCTCTGGGCTAGCCTGACTCTCCTGCTTGTGATGAGTCTCCTGGACCTTGCTGTTCCTCTTCCTGCAACTTCTGGACCTCATGCATGGGTTGCTTTTGCCAAGGCTTGTTGGTGCTCCCACCGGACAGCGACCCCCAGCACTCAACATCCTTCACGGTACAGTTCATATACGGCTCCTGGTTGACCTCAGCATTGCCTGGTCAATGCAAGTAAGTAAGTAATATTTGTATTACAAAAATATAAAAAGCCATATGACAGTACAAATGATTTAAAATACAGCAGTTACTATTGTCAGTTCAAGGTTGTTATTAAGTCCCGATGAGTCTTTCAAGTGTGCTTGAATCTTTCCTTCATTAAATCAAAGAACTTCACAACCTGACAATTCAGTTTAGTCTCGCTGGAGGAAAAACACAGTTTAACTGCCTGCCTACAGGTCCGAACGGAATGTGATCTAAAAAAGGTAGCAACAGCTCATGCCTCAGGTCCATTAGTCTCGGGCAAATGCATATCACATGGATGATGTCCTCCTTGCCAGATTTACACAGGCAACATAGGGTCGAGGCGTGAGTTCTCTCCCATGGCGGCAGGTGCGGTAATATCGGGATAGCTCCAAGGCACAATTTCAGGAACTTTTCTTTGATTTTTATTTCCATACCGATATTAAGATATGCTTGTGGCTGTATTTTGCTGTAATCTCCCACCGTTATCCATCCATGCCCCCTGTTGGCTAGGTCTTTCTTATCTTCTATTGCCGAAATTATTCAGGCAGATTTTTTTGCCAAATTTTTTGAAGGACTTTTTTTATCGGATAAGCCTAGCACATCAAGAGATCTAAATAGGTAGTCCCTAGGCAGTGAAGTGCGACATCTAAGTAGCTCTTCCCAGACTCTGGCATTTAAAGAGTCAGGGTCTGCATCGCGGATCTTGCGCCAGTTAGTTACATATGCACTCCGTCTTTCTAGTGTTTGTTTGACCACCCCAAATTCTAAACGAATTTGGGCTGGAGACGCGTATTTGGGAAGATTGAAGATGGCCCTGTAACAATTGGCTATGACTGTGTCTAACAATGCAGCATCCTTCCCATGCAGCGATTCACTCCCATAGGTGAGCGTTGGTTGAAGTTTCGCTCGCAGGATTTCAAGGAAGGATTTAAGGGTGAGGTCAGGGAGTTTAGTCTTTAGTGATTTCAGTGCGAGGTGGGTCATTGTTGCATTCCCTCGGATGGACTGGAGCTGAGGCCTAGACGTGTTCTTAGAATCCAGCACGACGCCAAGGTACTTGTATGTGGCTACCCGTTTGAGCTTTAATCCGTTCAGGTACCAACAAGGGATCCTTTACTTCCTGTAGTTTACCGTCATGACCTTAGATGTGTTGAGGTTTATTTCTAGGGCATTCTTTACCGAGAAGGCATGGGTACAATTCAAAAGATGCTGAAGGCCTATTGGCGACCGGCTTATCAGCACTAAATCGTCCTCATATAACAGACTAGGGAGGGTGACTTTTCCTAGCTTGGGTGCATGATTGCGGCATTTGTCAAGTTCTTACGGTAAGGCCGAAATAAACAGATTGAATAAAATTGGCGCTAATAAGCACCCCTGCTTTAGCCCTTTAGTTGTCCTAATCTGCTTCGAGAGGTGCTGGCCAGTTCTAAGTTCAATTTTAACCCAGGTGTTAGAGTGAAGCAGTATTAGGACATCTAGGAGATGTTTCGGAATGCCCCAATTGAATAGTTTTTCCCAAAGTTTGTTTCGGTCCACATGGTCGAAGGCCGCCATATAATCAATAAATGAGAGGAATAGCGGTAGCTTGGTGGTTTTTGCTTCGCCCATCAGTAGGGACAGGGCCATGATGTTGGATGTTGTCCCTTGGCCTTTACGGAAACCTGTTTGGTTGGGAGGGATAATGGCTTTTTCGGACGCCCACACCGATAGTTCTTCCAGAATGAGACCGCTGAAATATTTTGCTTCTATGTCAAGCAAAGCAATGAGACGGTAGCTGTTCGGATTACTCTTGCTCCCATGTTTATATATCGGACTAATGACGGACCCATGCCAGGAGTCCGGAAGGGATAAAGTAAGTCTGGTCTCGTTAAAGACCTGACCCAAGGATGCACTCCAAAAGGCTACGTCAGATTTGTACAACATGGGGGGGATTCCATTCGGTCCCGGGGCCCCATTCGGTCGTCCGTTAGTGATTCGCCGTCCGATGTCTGCTGGGGTGTATCCTGTGAGCCCTGTCTCCATGTCCTTTATAGGTCTTCCTTCCCCTTCTAAATGTTCTGGTTGTGGGAAGGTCATACCCTTAAACTCCCTCAATCCATGCATGCTTGTCCCGCTTTGATTGCTTGGGTTACCATCACGACCAAGCTTTGTGATTTCCATGCAGGGACAGTTTGTTGTTGTATCTCCTATATTGTCATTATTAAAGTGTGACAGTAAGTATTTGGTCCATACTTCCTCTGCTATGTGCGAATTTTGCCCCAGATGGTCAGGGTTCTGGATTCTTTTCACCATTTGCCAGAACCTAGAACTATTTTTCTGCTTTCCTTCGTGGACAAGTTTCCCCCAAAGTTTTTCATTCCTTTGTTTTTGACTTGCCCATTTCAGCCGTTTGAGTTGCTTTTTTGCTTTCCTCAGCACTACTTGCAAACTAGGGTTTCCCTGATCCTTTCGTATCCGCCTCAGAGTTTGGTTAATCAAGCGTTTTTGTGTTTTCATATCCAACCGCATCTGTCTCGTGTTTGAGGGTCCCCTCACAAGGCGAGAATTGGTAGGCATGGTACTACCCAGTTGTTCCCCGATGGTGATGATGAAGTAATGCCAGACATTCACCAACTTAGATGAGCAATGAATTTGGTGGAAGAGGGTTTTCGCGATTGAACCAATAAGGTCAATGTTGTCAAGATTGCACCGTGTCCGTTTTAAGTTTGCACTGACTTCTGTTTCTGGGCCAATGTAGCGTTCTTTTTCCTCTGCCGAATTGGATTTTGTCTCTGCCACCAAGGGCAGATGGTCCCTGAAATCATTCACGTCTATTTTGAATGAAGTTATCCAGCTGAACATGTCTAAGGACATGAACATGTATTCCAAATGCGAGGATTGTGTGCTAGAGTGGAAAGTGGCTGCCGGTGGATCATCTTCAGCATAACCTCCGTTTAGGGCCCTTAAGTTATGGGTATTCAATTGCCAACGAAGGTTTTTTGAATGTTTCGTTAAGTTGTTATTTTTTGTTCGACCTTGCGGCGGCACGCCCCATGCTGTGTCTAATTCATAAGAGAGGTCAGTGCCTTGCTCATTGCTGATGAGAAGCATGTTAAAGTCACCAGCAAGGATGAAGGTGTCAGACTCCCCGGAGTCCCTTATTTTTTGAAAAACGTGCCCCAGCTCTTCCACCGATTTTTGTTTCCATTTGCGGCGAATGTATGTGTTTATAATGATAACTTCCTGGTGTTGCTTTGTTAGAGGGAGTGAGAGCTTTACCACCTGTATGACACTTGGGGGCGTTATATGAAAGTCCAGAGCCCTAATTTCGCCTATTGTTGTTATAGAGGCGAATACCATGAGTCCTCCTGAACCGCGGCCGAAGGTTGAAGTTTTGGTTGCTGGCGTGCAGAGTGACGTAAACCCCTGTAGGTCAAATACTTTATCTTCCCAAGTTTCTTGTATTAACAGGAGATTGAATGAGGTTAAGTATTGTATGAGCTCCGGATCATTCTTTTTATTAACTAAGCCATTGTGATGTTCCATGAACAGATTCTTGTGGCCCTACGTACCACCAAGGGGTCAAAGGGCACTTGCCCATTCTGTCAAACATCAGCAGTCAGTATGCTGAATACATCTCCAATTAGGGTCTGTCGATAATGACAAGTTTGTATCTTGATTTCAATATTGACCCCATTGAGGACTTTTAGTGTGTCGGTAACGTTGCCCCGGTGAGCAGCTCCTAGCTCCCTTTAATATTGAAGTGGAGTTTTTTTTAAGCTGAGGTTGGATGGAGGGTAAAAGCGGAGTTGGATAGCGGGGTTGCCTTTCCAACTTCAAGGCAATTCCCCATTGCAGGAACATTGCCTCCTCTTCCAAGATTTTGTTAGCTATCTCCGGCGAGATCCAGGTAGTTTTGGTAATATCAGGCTGATGGGTCGAGGTGTTGGATTGGAACCCTACTTGTAAAAGGTCGTTTGAGCTGATGTTTGCTAGATTTGTTGAAGAGTGCAGGAGTCCTAGTATGTTACCCCTATTCAATGTGTCTTCATTCCCTCTGGATATATATTCTGGGATAAACAGAATTGAGGTTGGAATGCTCTGACATAGCACTTTTATTGGAACCATCTTTTTTGATGTCATCTTTTTTATGGGATTATGTGTTTATTTTGAGCACTGTGATGGAGACTCTGTTGGCGCGCTGTCTCTGGCTTCAGGCGAAGGGGACCGGTAGACACTGGGTGACAGGCTCCGGGCATCAGTGTCTGAAACCGCAGTGGAAGGTGATAGTTCTTCTATATTAAGCCTTGCCCCTGTTAGGGTACGGTTCCTACCTTTCCTTTTGTTCTTTCTGCAGGACTTTGTGTTGGTTTGAGCCAAAGGTTCAGCTGTGCTCGTGATACTGATCGCTTCCTCTATTTCCGGATGAGGCTTGGGGCCGCAAGGTAATGGCTAGGCTCTGGTCACTTGGCAACTTGATCTCTTGCCTTGAAGCAGTTACCTGAGGATATGCAGGAGGGTCGGCGGTATGTTGCTTTAATGGTTGGGGGGCTGATGCTTTTAAGTCGCTTATCAGGTCCCCTAGCATAGATGGTAAAGATGATAATTTATCTAAGAGGGGGTCATAAGGGGGGGATTGGATGGTAGCTGAGTGATCTGCAAGGACTGCGTCTTGGCCCCTATTTATAAGTTCGTTTAGTTCCGAGATTTTCCAGTCAATCCCTGAAATTGACCCGGCCATTGACTGCAAGAAGGTAAGCTGTAAGTCAATTTTTTGTGACTGAAAGTTCAGGGCGGTGGCCGACTGTTGCAAGGTGCTTAGGATTGTAGACCATAGGGTATCCGGGACTGAATTGCCTAAGTTAATGCCCCCTTCCGGTCTTGGGGAGGCATTGATCATCGGTTTCTCTTCGGGGGGTTTGGCATTGTAGGCCGCAACTAATTCCTCCCACTCTTGTACAGAAATAGAAGACATATCATTGTTTATGGAATTATTTGTAGATTGGGAGTCATTAAACTGCAGCAATGTACCTCGTTGAGTTGCTGTTAACACCGTTGGTCCAATGGTTGGATATTTAAATAGGACCTTCGAACCTTTAGACAGTACTGAAAACCCATTGGGGCAGGAAGAGGACCATCTATGGGGTGTTCCCTACCTGAATCTGGCCCCTGTCAAACGTTGGACAAAGGATATTCTTCTTTTAAATGCTATGTGTTTAGAACATGGGATGAGAGCCCTCAATGGAAGAACAAAGGGAGATAAGGAAGGTGTGTGTACATATGATAATGGTCATAACAGAAGTAGGATAGACTTCGTTATATGTAGTCTTAATCTCTGGCAGGGGGTTTGTGACATGGAAGTTAAGGGCAGGATAGAAAGTGATCACAGCCCCCTTTGCGTGACCCACACCTGGTGGAAGCCCAAACAGTCTAATTTACATGCAAGTGATGGGTTGCTCCCAGATATGGCAAATAACATGCGTAGATTGAAATGGCCTTCGGTGATGGCGAATGCAGCATCCATGGATTTTATTGGGTCTGAAGTGGACAAAGCAATTGTTTCCATGGAATTAGCTAGCCCCACACCCCCAGGATCTAGGGCAATTACTGAAATTCACAATAATCTTTACTCCCTCTTAAAACCGCACTTCATGAGAGCATGTAAGGGTAACCGCACAGTATCCACTAAACCAGCTGGGTGGTTTAACCAACAGTGCAGGGCAGCCAGATTAACACTGGGTAACGCTATTAGAAGCAGGGATAGGGTAGCAATTAAAGCTGCTAGGAAGCAATGTAACACTAGCATCTCCTTGGCCAAAAAATAATGGGATGAGAAGTATTGGGAGGAACTAAGGGATGCCTCTGGAGTAAAGGATTCCAGGCTCTTCTGGAAGATAGTGAAGTGGGGCAGAGGTGGTACCCCAAAAAAACCAGACAATAATGTCGCAGAATCCGACTGGGTGAACTATTTTAGGCCCCAATATGCCGAGACAAAAGAGTGGGGTGGTGGGGATGCAATCTCGGTTGTATTTTCCAAACATAATTTGTTTTCCGCCAAGGAAGTTGAACTTGTAATCAGTTCCGTTCAAGGGGGCAGGACCCCCGGATTAGATGGGATACCCTCGGATGTTTTTAAAAATGATAAAAATAGGTGGGGCAGATATGTGTTCCTATTAGGGAACGCAATTGCAAAAGGTGCGCTAGTACCAGAACAGTGAAAGGGAGCCATTATTATACCTGTCCACAAAAAAGGAGATCGATCCCTTCCAGCTAATTACAGGCCCATAAGTTTGATTGCCACTATCCAAAAAGTAATTGGGAAGATGGTGGTAAACAAACTTATGGATTGGGTGGATGAAAATAATTCCCTTTCCCCCTTTCAGGCAGGCTTCCGGAGGGCGACTAGTACCATCGACCAGGTCTTTCGCTTTACCATGTTACGGTGGGGGACGGTACTTCTTGGCGGGGGCAGCCTGTATGTCGCTTTTGTCGACTTGCGGGCTGCCTTCGACCTAGTCCCAAGGGGCAAGCTCTGGGCAGTTCTAAGCAAGATAGGCATCCCAGCAGAATTGCTCACTTTAATTATGAGGTTGCACGAAAGCAATTTTGCCAAAGTACAGTGGGGGACAAATGGTCAATCCTCAATCGACTTTCCTGTGGAGCAAGGGGTGCGCCAAGGTTGTGCAATGGCACCCTTGCTCTTTACATTATATATCAATGGGATAGTCGACAGGATGCAGGACGCTAGTGTGGATGCGCCTTCATTAGCGGGCATCAGAGTTCCGATCTTGATGTTCCTGACGACACTTTGATAATGTCCAAGACCCCAGCGAGCCCTGAATATTTTTGATGACTTTTGTCAGGAGCATGGTCTGGAAGTAAACATAGGCAAAACTAAGCTGATGGCCTTCTCCCGAGGATGTAAACCTCGCCCTAGGATACACATGAACAATATTGGGCTTGAGGATGTAAGGGAGTTCACTTACCTGGGGGTACAAATTGCAAGTAATTATGGTTGGTCCCACCACATAGAAAAGGCGGTCTTGAAACATCAGCAAATCGGGGGCCTTACGTGTGGAGCACAATAGATCTAAAATAAAACCCATAAAACCTGTCCTCGCTGTATATGATGCTAAGGCAATAGGGTCGGCCTTATATGGGGCGGAGCTGTGGGTTTTGACAAATTTACTTCCCTACAGATAGCAGAGAACAGGTTTCTTAGGGGAATCACGGGACTGCCCCAGAGTACCCCATTAATCCCTCTTAGCCTCGACCTGGGAAGAAGATCGGTTACTGACCGAGCCAGATTGCGTCCCATCCTATACTGGAGACGACTTTGGTCCACCCCGGAAATTAGGCATTATGCGGAAGGTTTCCTGGCGATAATCAAAATTGATACCTTCCATAAAATATCATGGCTGAAAAACTTAAGGGTATTGCTAGGTGAACTAGGTCTTTCTAACCTCTGGGACAACCCATCGGGGGAAGTATTCCCAATTAAAAACACACTTAAAGCGTTATATTGGGAATGGATAGATGTGAGGCTTTGGAGGGGTCTAAATCGGACTCAATGGGAGGTCGTTTTCTGGAAAGTAAAATGTGTCCTGTATTAGAAAAGTACTGGGACAGTATAACTGTCCCTATGGACAGAAAGTTGTTCTTCAAATTAAGATCTGGTTCCCTCCCGTTGAGATACTTAACAGGCAGATGGAAGAGTTTGAATACTCAGTGCTGCCCAGCGTGCGGCGCAACCAACGAAAGTGTAGGACACTTCCTATTTGCTTGTAAGGCTTATGCCTCCCCAAGAAGGGTTTGGTTAACTCCTGTCTGTAAGAACCTTGGGGCATCTAGTGCAGGTGAGGCGCAGAGAATTATTTGTACTACTTCTGAGGAGCCTATTGTTATGGGAATAGCTAAGTACTTGGGGTGGGCTTGGTCCATCAGGCGGAGAGCTCTTTCTCTTAATCAGTCAGTCAGTCAAAAATTTACTTTATTTGGTTTATCACAACCATAAAGCATACATGTATAAAAATTCTGTTAAAATAACAACAAGTTAAAAACTCATGTAGTTAAAATTTGTTTTTGCGTTCGTTAAATACTTCCTCCCAGGCTATATCTGTTGTCTGTTTCTTTTTTTGGGAGCAAATTCTCTACAGAGTTCATGAATTTTACCCCGCGGCATATTAGAATGTTTGAACCTGCTCCCAACCAGCTGGTCACAGCTTGCCTGCAGGTGCGGATCTGTGGCATATTAAAAATAGGTTTCAATAAATTCTTCCTTTTTTCTGTGGAAGATTCACATGTGCACAGGAGGTGACACAAGGTCTCACTGTGGTAGTTACATAGCCTGCATCTTTGTCCCTGGTGCGTGACTTTCCATGATGGAATCAAGTCTTTGGAGCAGTGGTCTCCCATTCTAAGGGCCAAAAATGTTGTCTTTAAAGATAGCCGGAAGTGCGCTATGAGGTAGGCTTGAGGTTTTAATTGTTTGTAGGAATTTAAAATGGTCCATGCATGGCGCCGCTTGGCCAAAGTCTTTTTATCTTCTACCAAAGATAAGGCTTTTGCATTTAAATTGCAAATCTTTTTGAGAGAAGATTCTTCCGGTGGATTTTTCCAGATCTCCTCTATTTTGAGGGTTTCTAGTGATACTCGCAGGTCATAGCCCCATGAGTTGGCTACATATCGGTCATATTATTTTTTAATTTCTTGCCAGCATAAGTTGTTTAAAGAGCCAATTTCTGCCGATCTTAGTTTCCAGCACCATTTTACTAGGGCAGCTTTCCGTTGATATATTTGATTTTGTAAGCCAAATTCCAGTCTTATTTGTGCCGGGGCTCTCTTAATGTTTCTTGATTAATGTTTTAACTATTATACACTTTGTTTTTATAACGACTAAGCTTGTGCAACCGTTTTAATGTACTAGATGAAATGTTTTGACCAAGTGTGATGTTTTTATATGTATGTTGTGCTTTTATGAGTGCATAACTCGAATAAAGCTTTATAATCCCGGAATTATTTGTAGATTGGGAGTCATTAAACTGCAGCAATGTACCTCGTTGAGTTGCTGTTAACACCGTTGGTCCAATGGTTGGAGTTAGTGTTGAATGATTCTGCTCAGGTTGCCTTGGGATTTTTTTACGGGAGTCAAGGGTAGTCCTGGCAATTGGGGCAAGGGATGCCCACTTTCTTCTCTTATTAAAGCCATTGGTGGCTCCATTGGTGGCTCCGTACATGCGCCTCGAGTTTCCATACCAGTGATTGCACGAGTTGGGGAACTTCTAACTCGATGGAGGCAAGTCTTCTCTTTCCACTTCCCTGTGAACCATGGCCGTAGTTTCCTGAGACCTCTCTTGGCTACTCAGGGAAGATAAACCGTGCTTACTCGGTTGAGTCAAGTTGGAGGTGGATAAGGTCTGCACACATATTGACTCAATTATTTCCGCTTTGTTTGCAGTACTCTGTTCAACCATATGGTTTTTCCTGACTGACCCATTTCCCGGAACTGAAGTCCCCTGTCTTTGAAAACATGGCTGTCCCTGGGTATTTGAGAAAGGAGAACTTTTGTGTAGATCTTAGGCTGATAAGAACATATCTTTTTCTTCGGCAGCATTCCGTCAATAGTTACCAGGTTTTCCAGGGCTGCTTGTGATGGCTTTTGTGTGGGCCTTTGTAAGTTGTGGGGGACATTAGTTGGACAAAGCGGCAAGGGGGCCAAGGATGCCTGGTGGTTTCTTTTTTTGAAGTCAATTTGGGTTAGAGGCTGGTTGGGTGACAACATGTCCAATGATTCAATTGGGGTTAGAGGTTGGTTGGGTGACGGTATGTCCACAACTGCTAGCGTACGGTCCTCTCCAATGTTGTTGCACGTTTTGAGGTTGATAGCCTGGACGTGTCGTAAATTCGGTGAGGCGCACAGCTCTAGGTTGCCCTGTTTCCTTTTCCTCGTTTTGGATTTGTCAGGTGGTTTAGGCTTTGGTTCAAGTCTGACTGTTCCTGATCTCATTGCTCTGTCTATTTGTAGTCCCTTAGTAGTCCTTTGTTATAGCCTCACAGGGATGCTGAAAATGGGAACAATTTGTCCGTGGGCCCCTGCACCCAGCACCACGCTACACCTGGCTGCAATAACCGCTAATATGGAATTGGTAGTTTGTGTCGGTCTTAGTGGCAGGTAATTTGTGTTGTTTGTGGGCTGGCTGGGCTAGCTGGGATTATGTAGTCTAACCGCTCGCTGTGTATGCGGCATACAATTCAAATCCGCAGCTGTTCCTCTCCTTCAACCCACTTATCTGCTTTGCTGCCCAGTCACTCCTCTTCCCAACCCAGATGATAGCAGTGCTAGCGAGGTACCTGTAGTAAGAAGGTCTTAATGGCTCCTCCCGTCTGCCGATTGTTCCTAGTCCGGGTTCAGTTGTTGGGTTCAGGTGTTGTTTCCCAGTGTTCTCCCAGTGCTTGACTCAGCTGGGCTCAGCTGGGCTAGGTGCTCACACCTGGATGTGGCCTAGCTCTTTCTTGCTCCTTCCCCCGAATGGAACTGCCTGATGATGAATTGTGAGATGTAGGTTTTGCCAGGTGCTGTTCCTCCAGCGCTGGTGTTGTTCTCACAGCGCTCGGCTCACCAGAGCTCAACGCTCACACCTTGCGCCGCTGGGCTTCTCCCTGATCTCAAAGTCTGCGGGCGGTCTTCGAGTGGCTGAGACCATGTTGAGGCAGCGTTGAGGCAGCGTTGAGGCAGCGTTGGGCGGCGTTGTTGTCGCAGCGCTCACAATACAGCGCTCACACCTGTCAAATACGCCTCAGCGGGGGAGGCAGTGGGAGACCAGGATAACCAAGATGATGGCCCCCCCGCTTTTTGGCGGTGACGGTGTTGTTATCACAGCGCTTGTGGAAACTGGCAGCGCTCACACCGCCATATTGCCTTACTCCTCACTCGTTGCTTCTGCTCCTTGATTTTTAGGGCTCGCCCCTTTCCTATTCCGCAGGAATAGGAAAAGAGCCCTAATGCAGCGAAACCATACTTAAGGCCAAAGGCTCTCCAGCGGATTTTGGAAAGTGCACGCCTCGTGCACGAGCTTGCCTGAGCCTTCTGCCTATCAGCCTGCCAATTCTCCTCCCCTAATCATTCACTTCACTGACTCTGGCTCTTCAAGGGCTCTGCTCCCCACCCCCCACCTGCACTTCACGGCCGCTTGCCTTCTGTCCCTTAATCTCCCCGTGACTCCCCCCTCACCTCTCCCACTCCACTTCTATCCCCCCACCAATTGCTCAGGACATTGCTTGTTTACTTTTGCATTATTAAGCGCATTTGAAAGGACTTGACAAGGCATATAGCACTTTAAAACTACTAACAATATGTAGACCTTGTTTAGTTGTTTACGTTTTATCATACTGAATTGGGGTTTCAGTTGTGACAAATAACATAATAATAGCGCGCTGTCCTACAGAGCACGACATTTTCAGAAGAAGCCAAGCATAGCGGTAAAGATATTTGAGTGTTTTGGATTCCGTGGTTTAGTGAAAGCACTCTGTAGTGGAATTACTATGACCAAGATTTTATTGAATCCTTCGATGAAGCCCGTGATAGTCTCACCCTGCCCCCTACAATGCGGGACTGAAAAATAATTGCATGCTGTAAATGGTAGTTTAACTTACGGATGGACTTTCTATCTAAGACGGGAAATTTGTTTGTTTTCCAAGAATTTGATATTGTTTTTGACTGACAAGCCCCAGCAGCCCCACCATCCTCCTCCCCCCCCTCGCGCCTGGATACCCTCAAGGGGGGTTGATAAGCAGCTCTATACAAACCATTGAATTGTTGATTACACCATCTATATTGCCCCTACAGACTCAATACACACACAGTGGTGTCCACCCGATCCTGTGCACGGGCTGACTACATGTCCCAGAGTTCCTTCGCTTATTGACAGGTCGAGGCTTACGTCAAAGGAATCTGATGCTGGGTGATGCAATGTCGAGTACACTGTAGCTTCAGCTGTGCTGAGAAGCAGTTAGTTCCGGTGGCCGAGAACAGACGAGGGACAGCAATACACAAGATGAGGACCCCAATGCCTACGGCACCGAGACCTATGTGGCTCCGCTCCCGTAGCAACACGCACTCTATGGTCTCCCCGGGGCAAAGGCAGGCATCCACTCTAGTGGCCTTTTTTTCAGTGTGCGTGCTGTATATATATAGCAAGCAGCATGGAACATGAGGAAAATCTGCGCCTGGCTGCTGGTGCCAGCCTTTTTTCTGCAACCTTTTCAAAATGCTGCTCTCCTCTAAGTAAATTGGCATGGGGAGCTACTACGCCAAAAGTCTTATGGTGTGGGGACTGTGTTTTGCTTCTTGTGGCTTTTCCCTTTGTTGTTTCATCCTATTTGCTTGCAAGCCTGCTTCCGGTTGCAACGCCCAGACCTCTGTTATTTTTTTTATATTATTTTGAAAAACATTGTTTTCAGGCTTGTTGGGTTAATTGTATCATTTGACTCAGAGCAATAACAGACTTCACCGTGGCAAACATAAGCTCAGAACAATAACTCAGTTTTCACCATGGTAAACCTAAGCTTCGCCGCTCTGTTTTCTATTGCATTAGTTTATTCTTCACCCTCCTTTTTTTGCTGTCGTACACTCACTCCTTCAGCTGATCTGTCTTTCCCACCTACACTTTGTCTGGCTTTTATAGCACCGTCATCCTGTTCCAAGCCAAGCCCTCGCTGCACTATATGTTGTGTCTCCTCCCCATAAGCACAATAATTATTTACTGCAATGCAACAGCAGGCTCTTAAGTAAATTAACAAGCATTGGCGATAGGTCTTGTTTTACTTTAAATTGCCTCGGTTTCTCCTGCCTTCACAAACGTCCAGCATAGTTTGGCAAAGGAAACACACTTTTCTCGCATTTCTTATGTAACACTCTTGTTCTTGTTGTAAAGGCTGCATAAAACAACATTAGACATTTCACTTACATTTTTTTATTTCAGTATTTTTGCAGGGCTTTGCCTGCAGACTCATCCCCTCTGCTTAACTTGGTTTTAAAAACAAATCCAGCTTGTCAGACAGTGTGCATTTTAGCGGAGATATGAGAACAACATCACTTTCGTGCACTTTTCCCATGTAACGGACCTGGCATGCTGTCCTGCTCCTCTGTACTCTTTCTGCTGTACCACACTTTTCACACACAACAGCTATTTTCTCACATGACTGCCTGCTGAGCGGTGCCTCTTTACTTTTTAGGTTGCTTCTTTCCATAAATGAGCTCCCTGCCGAGATTCATTGCTGCCTCTGCTACTCCACCCTCCTTCAGTAGGCCATTAAACTTCACATGCAATGTTTCCAGGGTAGTGTCATAAACCCAGCACACTAGCAGATCAACACTTAGTATTTAGATTACTGTGCACTTTGTATGTCTGGGTACTAATCCTGTTTCAAGAAACATAGAGTTTGCATGTTTAAACATTTGAAATGACACACACAACCACAACCACACACACAACCACAACTACACACACAACCACAACCACACACACACACAACCACACACACACAACCACACACACACAACCACACACACACAATCACACACAACCACACACAAGCACAACCACACACACAACCACACACACACAACCACAAGCACACAACCACACACACACACAACTACACACACAACCACAAACACAACACACACACAACCACACACAACCACACACACAACCACACACACAACCACACACACAACCACACACAACCACACACACAACCACACACACACACAACCACACACACAACCACACACAACCACACACACAACCACACACACACACAACCACACCCAACCACGCACACACAACTACAACCAAACACACAACTACACACACAACCACACACACAACCACAAACACAACACGCACAACCACACACAACCACACACACATTCACACACACACAATCACACACACACAACCACACACACACAACCACACACACACAACCATTCACACAACCACACATACAACCACAACCACATACACAAAACCACACACACCACACACACACACACACAACCACACACAACCACAATCACACATACAACCACACACACAACCACACACACACAACCACACACACAACCACACACACACACCCACACCCACACCATCAGTGCACACTTTCACCAGGCACAGACACCATCAGTCGTCAGTGCACGCTTTCACTGGGCACAAACACCACCAGCCATCAGTGCACTCTTCCACCAGCACACACCACCAGACGTCAGTGCACACTTTCACCAGGCACACACACACCCCCAGACGTCAGTGCACGCTTTCACCAGGCACACACCACCAGACGTCAGTGCCCGCTTTCACCAGGCACACACACACCACTAGCCGTCTGTGCATGCTTTCACCAGGCACACACACACCACCAGCCGTTACTGAACGCTTTCACCAGGCACACACCACCAGCCATCAGTGCACGCTTTCACCAGGCACACACACCACCAGCCGTCAGTGCACGCTTCCACCTGGCACACACACCACCAGCCGGCAGTGCACACTTCCACCAGGCGCACACATTACCAGCCATCAGTGCACAACTTTACAGGCACACACACCACCAGCCATCAGTGCACACATCAATTGTTAACGCATCCACAATTAACTATTGTAGCAATCGCAGTATGGCGCACTTTACTTTTAAACATATTCATCTAAAGCGCAGCATGCCATCAATGCTACAAAAATGATCTAATGCCTCGCTGATGCCTCACGACGATTCCGACTGCTCCGAAATGCCGATTGTTCTGTCCGCTGGGTTCTTATTGAGCGGCGGCAGGTAGGAGCGGGTGGGAGCAAGTGGGAGCGGCGGTCTCCGCGTCCTTCCCGTTTCGGCGAGATTAGCGTTCTGGCATCTCTCTGACTCCTGATGCCAACACGTGTGCTCCCTCTAGCGGCCGTAAACTCAGCAATGCTCAGGATTTCTTATGGTCAATGCAGCTGCAGAGTCAAGGTCATCGACATCTATCCTGAAGCACCCAACATCAGTGGGCATTCGTCTACCGAGCCCCTGTTTACTCTCAAGTGGCCCAGAATTTGTCCCCTCTGCTTTCAGGTACTCGTCATCAAGAATCCACTTTAGGATTTCCACAGACACTTTCTCCTCTTCCAGCAGCAGCACTTTCCTGAAGTCCTTCATTGGGTTCAACAGCGGTTTCTGACGCCACTTCACACCTATGCACCCTGCTTCCCTGGTTTAGATAACTTGGGTATCATGGTATCCACAGGTGGGTTGGCTCTCTGACCTTCTTTCGTCCCCTGGGTTTCTTCAGGGTCCACTGGAAAGGGTCCTTACTCTTTAAAAATCCAGTCGCGACTTGCATATAGACTTGTACGGAGCACGCAGTCACACGCTCTCCATGAGGTCCCTATCTACTCACCTTGGGTGGTTCCTTGGGGTCCCAGCTATTCTACATCCTCTCACCATTGTCCTGACTCAAATTGTGGTTCTTATACCACTTTTTTAGTATATGGTTCGGTCCCCCCCCCGGGCCCCCGGTGTATCAGTGCTATTTACTGTGACTTCCTGCTATAGTATTGTGTGCTTTGTGTATTTCTCCACGTAGGAGATATTGGAACGTACTAGAGAGTATTATATAATAAATAAAAATAAAAATATAAATACCTTGTGTGGTTCTATTTCATTTAATCTTTACTATAAGATTGCATACTGGTGAAACAAGCTGCTTTACACTCCTTCCAGACTAAGCCTAATAGTTTCTCTCCACAACTACCACTTGGACAGCTTTCTAAGGTTGTCTCAGACCTCTTAAATCACCATAAGGGTTATTCGGACTGGTGCAAGGTGCCCACTAACATTTGTGAACATCATATACCACACTAGCCTCTCACAGAAGAGGTGTGGTTAGCTAACAAATCTATTTAGGGACACTTACTGCAGTGAAGTAATTTAGTGTGCTTCGGTGAAACAATCCAAAATACACAGGGGCAGATTTATGTTAACTGGCGCATTCCCAGGAATGCGCCAGTTAATGTGCGCCACAGTGCGCCACAGCTCCGCAACCCATGAAGTGCCGCATTTATAATGCGGCACACCATGGTGCAAAAACGGCACAGATGCGTGACGCATCTGTGCCGGAAAGGTGGCGCATTGCTGGAGTTGCGTCGCAAGCGCGACGCAGCTCCAGCAAGGCTCGGGGGTGCCCCATCTTCACAATGCTGCGTCAAGACCTACGCCTGCTTCAAGCAGGCGCAGGGTTTTGACGCAGCATTGGCCTGAAAGTGACTGAGTGAAATCTCATAGATTTCACTCAGCCACTTTCAGGAGGCGTTCCTGCGCAGGAACGCCCCCCTGCGCAGGAACGCTTCCTTATGGCGCAGGGCTTTACAACGTGACGCATCTCCTAGATGCGTCACGTTGTAAATAGGGCGCATTGTTTGCGCCGCTGTTGCATCAAATAAAGTGACGCAATTGCGGCGCAAAGAGGCGCAAGGGCATCATAAATCTGCCCCACAGTTTCTCAGTTACCTCAGTTATCAACAAAGTAACAGTCAGCCAAGGACACTTGTAACAGGCAGGAAGGAGTCGGGAGGACCAGACATGTATGAGAGGTGTTCTCTTTGGAGCTGTGTTGCTGTAGAGCATCATGAGACCTGTCACAGCCTAACTACCTCTGCCCTATTGGCTTCGAGGGAGCAGGTGTTGGGTGTGAGGTCTATGCGTTCCTGCCTCACACATCTTGTCATCTGTCATTAAGGCTTTTCTCACGGTGTGGTGATGGCCTTTTTTTGTAGCACAGGCTATGATTACAGAAACCTGTTCATGCTGTGAAACATGTCACAACATACCACCAGCCTCGCAAATGGTGCACCACGTCACACCTTCAAGGAACAGGGTCTGGAAAAAATTGTCCTGCCAGCATAGCTTTTGACAGAGCAATGGTTACCTTGCCTAGCACATTGCAGGATATTGTTTTTGTTGACATTGTTTAACAGTCTAACAATTTTCCGCTGAGAAGAACTTGGTCGGACATTGGCTACCGCTGTCCTGCTCAGTTACTCTTCCAAAACAAAGCTCAGTGCTTGGGTTTTCAGCTCACAGTCCGATTGTTGCTCATCATAGCTCTTCTTTCTTCATATATTGTCCAGTATTAAAGGAATCAGATTCTGTATCAAAGTGCTCCTGGAGGGCTCACCATTCGTGTTTCATCGTCATCAATTTTGTTTCAGCACCTGATACTAAACATGCCAGTTTCTTCTGATCTACTCCAAGTTAACCCCACATCAAGTACTAGAGTGTCAATCCTTGCTGCAAGTGCTGCACGAGTAACCCTTATTGCCAGGTCAAGTCATTATACTTTTATTCGACACATGTATCATAAAAAGTACAAACATGAAATACATACATAATTATAAAAACAATTCATTACATACATAATTACAAAACAGTTCATTATTTTTAAAAAAGACATCTAAGAGTTATGCGGAAAAATTGACTTGATGGGCATTTTTTAAAATCTTAGTCCTAATGATCCAGGCACATGATAAGAACTTTGCAACCCCACAAATAGTAACCATCGAAGAGGTATCGGAGATAAGAATACGCAAAGCTGATTTGTAATCTCTAACCCCAAGGATCTTTAGTACTGGTTTTAGCCATTTCTTCCTAGGTAAGATATATGCCTTACAGGCAAAGAAAAAGTGGCCCAATGATTCCTCGGGGTTTGTACACCCTGGACACATTGTATCTTCTTCCCTCCTATTGTTCCATCTAGAAGTAAAAGTTTTGAGGGGCAGTGTTCCATGTCTAAGTTTAAGGTATAAAGTCCTTTCCCGAGGAACCTGAATAAAGTCCAAAAACAGTTCCAGTTTTAGGGTGCATTTATGGGTCAAAAAGGTCTCAGTCAGATGACCCCAGTGTGGGTTCTGTAGCGCATTGGTCTCTATCCAGTCCCAATATAATTTTTTCACCACTTGTTTTGGTGGAGGTGATTGGGATACCCAAGCATCACTTAAACCCACACTTGCTACAAGCTTTTTTAGTTCATTTAGCCATCTGATTTTGCCTGAGGTATTTGATTTTAGTAATTCATCTAGCACGAGGGCATAATTTGCTAGTTCTGGGGTCCTCCTCAAACGAACCCAATATAAGAGGGGACGTAGTTGGAGGATATCCCGAATAGACTTCCTTCCCAGGTCTAAGAATAAAGGTTTGAGTGGGGTAGAGGATGGGAGCGACACCAAGTCCCTCATAAACTTGTTCTCTGATCGGACTAGGTCGTTGGTGTTCTCATTGCCCCACAGTTCCGAGCCATAAACAGCTGAGGCAATTGCTTTCCCCTCGTAAACTGATAAGGCAGGGGCAACTGGCCTACTTATAGAGAGGCGTTGGTTTTTTAAAATAGTGCCGGAGACCCTTTTAAGATTTAAATTCATTTTACATATATGGGGTTCCCATTTCAAGTGGTTATTGATCTTAACACCAAGATAGTCAAACTCATCGACCACCTCTAAAGGAGATCCATTCAGGGTAACGTGGATATTCCTATATTTTCTCTTAGCGGTCATGACCATTAGTTTAGTTTTAGTCGTGTTTATTGTGAGTCCCCGTTCCTGACAAAAAACACTAAACTGATCAAGAAGAGTTTGGAGACCTGTGGGGGTTTTAGATAAGAGGAGGGTATCGTCGGCGAAGAGGAGGGATGGTATTTTCTCCCCCGCTATAATGGGGGCATCGGCCGGTGTACCTTGCAGATGCTTCACAACCCCATTTATAAAGAGGGAAAATAAAGTAGGGGCCATCACACACCCCTGCCGCACCCCTCTGTTGACAGGTATACTCTTAGTGAGTTGCCCCTGCGCCCCCCAGCGTATCTTTGCATATGTTCCCTCATGGAGTTTGATGATAAGATTTAGCAGGTAAGATGGGAAACCCATATCCAATAGGACATTCCAAAGTTTAGCACGGGGTATTACATCAAAAGCCGTTTTGAGGTCAATAAAAGCCAAGTAGAGGCTCCCTCTGGCTATTGATACTGTTTTCCAGAAAACTGCACAGAATCTGAAAACTTGGTCAATGGCCCCAACATTGTTTCTGAATCCGGCCTGGAAGTGGGACAGAATATTTCCTTCCATAAGCCAACCCTCAATCCTATTAACAATTACCCTGCCAACTACTTTTTGAATAACGTCAATTAGACTAATTGGTCTGTAGTTGGCAGGGTCCTCTCTCTCGCCCTTTTTAAAAACGGTAACAACTTCAGCACCCTTCCATGAGTCCGGTACCTGGTGGCCTAAATGGATAAGGTTCAAAACATTTACAATAAAATCAGCCCAAACCAGTGGGTTAGACAACAATAAATCACCCGGTATTCCATCCGGGCCAGGTGCCTTACCCGGTTTTATTTTAAGGATTGCCTCTTGTACCTCACGGGGCGAAAACAGTACATCAATAGAGCCATCATTACCATGGACCGTACAATCAGTACCTAGTGTAGGGGATACTGGCGCAGCTTCTAGGGAGCCCACGCCATATAAATTTGAGAAGTGGGAATACCATTGGGACTCAGTAATATGGTTTGGTATAGGCTCAGCACCTCGTCTATCCATGACGTTGATCAGTTTCCAAAATGCAGTGGCATTTTTCCCTTGAGCCGCTTCCTTTAGAGCCTGCCAATGTTCCTCTTCCCAATCTTTTTTGGCTTTCACAATACTAGTGCGGTACTCATTTCTAGCTAATCTAGCAGCTGGGGCATCCTTATTTTTAATAGCTAGTAAAATTGCTTTCCTTTTCTCTCTACAGGAGGCAGTGTACCAAGGGTTCCCCTTTTTTTGCGTGCGGTTAGACAGATGACAACCCTTTGTTTTTTTTGAGAAAAACGTACTGATCTCCCCTACTAAGTCTTTATACTTAGTTGCCAGCACCGACCCCTGAAGCTGAAGTGCAATTTGGTTCACTGGGGCCAAGGCGGATGAGGCAGCCAACACTAGAACCCTAATATTCTCAAGTGTCCCCTCATTGCACCTAACCACATTCCATTTAATCCTGCGATTACAGTTAGAGGGGACTAGTTCTTTGGTAATCAGCTCATTGTGAACCTCCTCACCACTGTTGTCTCCCCAGAACATACCCATACAAAGGGGATTGTGGTCGCTATCAATCCTCTGTCTGACCTCCATATCAACCAGGTTAACCCATGACCCTACATCCAAAAGGATGTAGTCAATCCGTGACGGGGAACCTAATCGATTGAAGGTCATAGCGCCCATACGATCGGATGTGGTGCGGCCATTTAAGGCACATAGATCATGTGCAGACACCAGAGCATTCAACTGTATGGAACGAGCCGACCATTTCTGAATTGGGGCCAGAGATAAGGATGGAATTAACTGGTTTCCTGGCTTATTATAACAGCCCAAAAATTCATCCTCATCAAGAGGCTCGAATGTACAATTAAAATCGCCTCCCACTAATACTGAAGATTTTGGAGAGAGGGCAGAAAGCGTATTATCTAACAACTCCAGTGTTGGAGACAATTGGCCCCCTGGGAGCCCCCTGGCATAGATACAAAAAAGTTCAAAAGACTTCCTGGCAGACTGCCTTTTAACAGTTATATGTAGAATATCATTACAGGGGACATAGTTCACAGTAATTTTACAATTCAGATCTATCCTGATCCAAATAAGTAATCCTCCCGATGGGCGCCCCCTCCCAAGCTGTATTGCAGGGACAAAAAACGTAGAATAGCCCTGTTTGTGTTGTGGCTCTACACACCAAGTTTCTTGGAACATGCAAATATGGAAATCATCAACAAAATTGTTCCATTCCGGGTCAGGCAGGTTTTTCTTTAGGCCGGCTATGTTCCAAGACAAGATTTTAACAAGGGAAGGGGACAACATAGGTGTATTCGTGGCGGCCTGAGTGTCAACCTCCCCTAACAAGGGCTCTGGAATAGTGCTACACTGTTCCGGTACTTCTTCCATTGTAGGAACGATAGAACCGCTATCTACAGTGGAAGGAGCCCCACCACCCCCGCCATCTTCAATACACTGGGGTGATGGTCAGTCCACTTCTTCCAACCCCCCAAATCGATTATAGCAGGGAAATAAAGGGTAATTGAGCTGTGGGCCCCACCCTTCTCCATTGAAGTGTGAATCTCCCTTCCACTGGTGCCCCCTCCTCCTATGGACTAGGTTCCAACCTTCCTCTACTGGCATTCCCCATTGTTGTGGATTCTGGTATGTACCACCTCTACCCAAGCCTTTCCTAGATGGCCTCATCCAACTCCATCTCACATCCCCATGGCCCTCCTGCATATAAAAAAAAGACAGAGGTTTAGCTACTACCACTGACTTACTATCACAGGGAGGAGTTGAGCATATAAATTCTACGAGTCGTGGGTCCTCAAACGTGATAACGACACAATCGCCCTTTATACTTTTCTTCTTCCCACCTACCCAAGGAGCCCGTTCAACCATAAGTATGTTCTTGTTTAGGCCGGGTGGTGGAGGGTAATTTTTGTCAAGCCAGTGGCATATTTTATTTTTAATTGCCCAAAAGGGCTCAGAAGTGGATGTTGGCAGCTCAGAAATCCCTGTCAGAACAACCACATACGGACAAGCATCTGGCGGTAAATTGATGTTGCGCCGCGATGTGGTTTTTCTGGGCTGGGACTGTGGAATAATAGGGGCTGGGTTGTCGGGAGTCTTTTTGGTAGCTGCCTTTCTATTTACTGCACTTGGACCTGTGGAAGTGGAAGGTTTGGTTTTATTCACTGTTTTGGTTGCTGTCAGGGAAGGAGCTGGGAGGGTAATTGCAGGTGCTGGAGCACTCCCAATAGATGGATTTGTAACTTCAATCCCAGTGTTAATAACAGGCGGTGAAACAACCGGAATAGAGGGACCAGGGGTAGTCAGCCTAGGGTCTTGTAGCGCAAGAATAGTAGCCAATTGATGTTCTATGTTGGAAAGCCTATTCTCCAGAGGTGAAAGCAGAGTTTTTAACAAACTAGACATAGATTCCATTAAGGAGTCAAGCCCGTCTCCTGAATTAGTTAGTGAGTCAATGCTTCCGCTCTCATCCAGAAGACTAGCCAGACTGCTATCAGGAATTGTATCGTCCGGAACCCCTAAAGTTAGCAGATGGGGGGTAGAATCTAAGGGGTCAGACTCAGTTTGAACAGTATGTGCCTGGAGAGTCACATCATTAGCTGACACCACACCTGTGTTGTCCCCCCCGGAGTTGGAACCCATAGACCCTTGCGAAGTAATGGCGGGATTGTCCATGGGAGGATTTGTTGGAATCACATCAGTTGAAGTTAACGTAATGATATCTGACCCAACCATAGTGGAGGAGTCAGTAACATCATGATTGACTAACACGGGAACATGGGGGGGATTAGAGGGTGTTATGCTCGTAACAGGGGCATTAATAGAAATTAGTGATTGACTGCTGGCGGGAGTAGAATCATTAGTGGAATTCCCAGCTGAAGTGACAACAGGGTTTATCAAACTTGGCGGCGGGGAATGCACCATTGCAATGTTGCCCAGTGAAGATCTTTTTGCGTGGGCAAGATCCAATGATACTCTCCTTTCCATGATAGAAATGCCCTCATCTATCAGAGAGTGTGTTCGAGAAATAAAATTATCTAGGGTGCCAATTACTTTTTTAGTTTTAGCGTTACCAGCTCTCTGGCTCCTAGTTTTACGAGTAGACATCTCTGGAAGGTTAAAAAAGAAAACAAACTATAATGAAATATCACAACAAATGATCCAAAGAAAACTATAAACACAAGAAGAGCAAATAGACTACTCGAAGGAAAAGTGACCCAAATAGCTTCAAGCAGGAAGGCAACTATAGCAAACAAAACGAACCAATGGTACAAGGGACTAATGAGGGTGCGCCCAGGCCAGGCACTGCAGGCCACAGAGGGCCCGCCCTTTGCCCGGGCTTAGCCCCGGGCGCTCCCGCGCGCTCCCGCGCAGCGAGTAGCTACCAAGTTTATAGTCCGGAACCTATAGGGCGGGGTTGGGGCGGGGCGGTCAGGGAGAGCGGGGCCAGGTGACACGGCCAGAGACACCGGGACTCCTGGGAAAGCGAGTCCCGGGTCGCGCTCGCAGCCCTGCCGCCTCACCGTCTTACAGAACCCCGCAGGAGCAGCTGGGCGTCAAATCCACCGACGAGTCAGGCAGGTGAGCAGCGAAGCGGGACCCGCGGAGCGGGTACCGGGAGTTGTGGGTGGTGGGTCCTGAGGGAACCAGAAACGCCGTCTTCCAAGTCCGTTTACTGCAAAGGAGTGTCCCACTGCTGAGAGATCCTTCCCTCCTTTTCACCTGGGGCTGCTGGGGGCAGGGCGGTCAGGGAGAGCGGGGCCAGGTGACACGGCCAGAGACACCGGGACTCCTGGGAAAGCGAGTCCCGGGTCGCGCTCGCAGCCCTGCCGCCTCACCGTCTTACAGAACCCCGCAGGAGCAGCTGGGCGTCAAATCCACCGACGAGTCAGGCAGGTGAGCAGCGAAGCGGGACCCGCGGAGCGGGTACCGCGAGTTGTGGGTGGTGGGTCCTGAGGGAACCAGAAACGCTGTCTTCCAAGTCCGTTTACTGCAAAGGAGTTGCAATACATGAAAGAAGCTGCCTTTGAGAAAGAGACTGCAGGTATTGAAATGCTTCAGGTAAATGTTACAATCCTTCAATGGAAAAGGGAGTCCTCGGAGAAGGTCGGAAGCAGGCTGGAAGCCAAGGGCATCCTTATTGCCAGCTGTCAACAGTGTCTGCTGCTACAAGACCCTCTATGGCAACACTCTTATATTCACAGTGTTATGTGATTGGCTGTAAAAATGGATTGCCAAATGTTTGATCTGTGCAGATGTTCAAGAGTGATTCACCTTTCCCATCTTTCTCTGCTTGGCAGGCTGCCCAGGCCCAAGTACTGCTATGGCACATTATCCAGCTCTTGCACTGCCATGCATCACTGTAGAGATACAGCAGTCTCATGCTCAATGTCAGAACAATAATTTCGTTGCAGCAATCTTTATGCCAGATGATTAACAACCTACTCACAGTTGCAGAAATATTGCCCCTTTCTCCTCTCCAAGTGAGATTCTCACCACAAACGAAGAGGTGCCTGAGCCAAGACTCTAGACTATTTCCATGGCTTCTCTCCGCTGAGCCTCTTTCCCTCTGATGGTGGTTCTATCAATCTTACATCCACCTCTTTCCCCACCTCTTCCCCATCTAACTCTCTCCTCCCAGTATCTTCTCTTCTCTTGCTAGTTCTGCTACTTTTACAGACAGCTCTCTCTTCCCTCTCGTTTTATTTTTTCTTGCTGGTTTTAACATTTCCTAAACCGGTCTCACCACTCCATGCGCTAATCTATAACTGTCACCTCTTCCCAGCCGCTCATCTTCTGTTGCTGGTTCTGCCCGTCATATAACCATCTCTCCCCTTCCTCTTTCTCTCTGTTATTATTACTTGTTATCGCTGGGTCTGCCCCTCAAACACTCATCTCTACCATTGACTCTTCCCCCGCTCCCACAGCTTCTTACTTTCCCCCAATGGTTCTGGCTAGTTGTGGGTATTACTCATGTAATTCCAGTTAGCATAATTACACAGAATTAGCAAAGAACTTTACGAGATTACGCTTGAATTGTGAAAGAAGAGAAATTCTGCATTTAGTGCTATATCTTAATGCAAAAATGCCTCCTCATGTCTGACATGAATGCACTTCTGCATTTTGTGCTAAGAAATAACACTAAATGCAACAAAACGTGAATAGCGAGCATGAGCAGCTGCTCACGCTCACTAAATGTGCTCTTGGAGTAGGACTTTATCAACAAAGTACTCTTAGTTACAGGAGTAGGAGTAATCCCTTTATTATCATTATCCTGCATCAAAGAGTAATGCAGAATTACTGAAAGTACTCTGGCGTAATTACAATTCTGATCAAGCCTAGTTCTGCCACATTTAAATCTAGTTTTTCACTCCATGCTGTACTCTTCCCGCAGGTGAGCTTAATTTGTTGGCAAACTGGATGATATTTTTAAGTAAAGGCTGATAAAACTCAACACAAGTCGGTATTTATTGCTGTTTGAAATAAAAAGTTTAAGCAGATAACACAAGCATAAATCATGTCTAAATAATTTCCAAACAGTATACATAATTTCCAAAGGATTATTATAGCTAATGGAGGCTGAAATGGTAAATAAAAGGCACACATATTTTTCCACAAACTGATATTCAAATACCAGCTCCTTGCCTATATTTTTATCTCCACTTTAAATTAAGCACCTCTCCACCCTCACCCCTACCCCTTCATTCTGTGAAAAGGACTCAATGCCTGTTGTAGACAGAGCTAATGCCCTTTCTTTTGATGTTCGTGTTGCAAGATACCCTATTGTTCTTCCAGGATGGCAACGTCTGCCTTAGCTTCACACTAACTGCCTAACTTCAAGTCCATCTCATCACTGTTGTTATGCAGATGCACTAAAGAAGCCATGAAAGGCTCAGCTGCGAAACTATCAAGAGAAAGAAAAAAAGATAAATGCAAAGGCATATTTTCTATTCTGCAAATGCCAGGGCTTTAGGACGGTCAGTGCAACACTGAGGTACCGGCAGGCAGCCCCGGCCCAGTCCATGGCACTTGACATGGTGAGTGGGTGGGGCAGAACACCTTTCAGCCCAATGGCCGTTGCATGCCTTCTTTAAAACTCTTGCAGGTAATATTTTCTCTCCAGCTGGGAAACAAGGAGTTTAGCTTCATAATCTTTGCACAGAAAAGAGGGATATATGTGAAAGCATTGAATTGGTGTAGACAAATCAGATTATTAGTAGAGAGGGGTGAATGCCTCCCCCAAATACTCAAAAACACTATTCTTGTCAGTGTTAACCACAAAAATCACTAAATTAAATTGTGCTCAACCCTGTGGTATCTTGGCACATTTGCAGTCAGGCTTAACTTAGAGGCAATGTATAACGTATTTGTGCAGCACCCAAACAGTGATAAAGTGAAACCATAACACAAGGAAAATCCCAAATCCATTTAGAAAAATTGAGTAAGTGTTAATAAACAGAATGACAGCAAAATGAACATAATCCAATCAGTAGAAATTGAGTTATTGATTTTGAAAATTTTAAATTAAAATAGCACCAAGAAGCAGAAACCACCACTTGCTCTGATCCAAGGGAAAGAAACAAGTACAGGCCAACCGTAATATAGCGTGGGCCAGACACCAGGACAAGGTTAGTTCAGCTGACATGTTCTTCTCAAGCCCAGTGCGAAGAGTACTGTTAACATGAGAAGTGGCCAAGAAGAGGAGGTTTTGGTGCAAAAATCAATTCAAGCTTTGCAGATGGCCATTGCCGTAGCGTAAAGAGACATTCACTACTGAAGTTTCGTGTTGGTGGATCATTGTGGATGGTTGCTGTTGGCGTGAAGTGCAGATCTCGTGTTGCTGGTTATCATGGATTCTCACTGTTTGCACAAATAGCAGGTTTCCTTGGAGCTTCACATTGGTGGTCATCACAGGTGGCAATGTTTTGGTGTAAATAACCTTCAAGAATGTCATCTTTTTCTTCAGGGTGAGCTCTTGCTGATGCCTGCCAAGAGTCCAGGACCTAGGGGGCACCTCTTGGGGATCAGGATTCACTTCAACAGAGCCCTGGAGCAGGAGTCGGGCGGGTTCAGTGAGTGCTGGTCAACTGGGCAGTTGCAGGGAGGGCTTGTAGTGTCCCTGTGACTCACAGAGGATGTCAGCTAAAAAACCCTTGGGGTCACTCTGAGTAGGCTGGGATCAGGCAAGCAAGTCCAATCTTCCTTCTTCAGACAGCAAAACAGTCCTTCAAGCAGCAGGACAGTCATTCTGGCAGCATGGCCCTTCTTCTGAATCTTCCACATGGTAGCCCTTTTCTGAATCTTTTATAGGTCCAGGAGAGTACTGAGGAGAGGTTCTGAATGTCTCACTTTCATACTTGGTGTCTGCCTTTTTTGGGAGAATTCCCTGACCTACCCCCAGAACAGGTCCTGGTAAGTTCTTCCCTTCTCCTGGTCCTGATCAAGATTGACAAAAGGCAGCACAGGTCTGGTGTCAGGTTCCTTTCTGTGTGCTGCAAGCAGAGCACTATGAAATGTAATCAGTACAGGGGCAGCTCCTTTCCAACCATCCTATCAGGAAGACCCACTCCCATCAAACCTAGGTTTTCTTTGCCTCACTGTCTGGAAGCAATACACAAACACCAACATCAGAGCCATTCACATTCCTGTGACCCAGTACACTAGCACAAAGGACAAGAAAATACCAACGTTTAAAAGTGTTATTTTTGAAATTATAAGTTAAAATCTGGCTTTACCATTAAAGTGATTTTTCAATTACAATCACTTTGAGTGTAAAAACCATAATTATAGCTTCTCCCAATCTAAAGTTAGCACTAAATAAATGTAATAAAGTAACCAAGTGTTAGTCTATGGGAGAAATAGGCCTCACAACAGTGATAAACAACTTTAGGAGTTTTTAACTACTAGGACATGCAGAACTTATACAAACATGTCCTACTTTCTAAATACCATGTACCCTGTCCTTGGGGTGGTTAGGCCCTACCTTAGTGGTGATCTATAACTATTACAAAGGAAGATTTAGGTCTTGCAAATGCTTTCATTTGCTAAGCTCAAATGGCAGTTTAAAACTACACTATAGACTGTCGTGGCGGCAGGCCTAAGACATGTTTGCAATACTGCCTTAGTTGGTGGCACAATGAAATCAGCTGCCCACGAGCAGTATTTAGTTTACGAGCGCTCAGTACATGTAGTACCATCTACTAGTACTTCCAAGTAAATTAAAAGTGGCAATTAGGTGCCAAATGCCAAATGCTAAGGCCGAAAAGTCTTGATTTGTCAGTATTTTTCTGTGTTTATTTTCCTCTTTCTTTCCCCCTTGTGTGTGTTTCTCTCTCTTGTTCCAGGACAAAGTTACATGAGGGAATTACGTGCTATAACTACTGGCTCAAATTAAGCCTTCAACAGCCTCAAAGACATGGTTCGAAGCTATGAATTTAGCGATTTACCTGAATCTTTCATTTGTCATTTGCTTTGCACCAACAACCCAAGGATGCAAGAACAATTATTAGCAATGAGCTGTGACTTGAAGGAGACCATTGCAATAGCAGACGGAATGGAACATCACTTAGCTTAGGAGATGGAGATGACAAATGAGAATAATAGTAGCTTAACCCCTTCGCTGCGGCCACGATTCTACCGCTGTGCAATAAACAAAAGAACAGGGAGGGCCGTGACGAAACCCAGCCATCATCAGCACACGCCCACCGCGGGGCTTGACGCCTGGGGTTCGTCACCAGCATGGGAGGGGTTAAATAGCCAGATTGAAAGTACTGAATTATGTTGAGAAAGAAAAATTGCAAATGAGTGAGTAAACAAAAGAAGAGCATGGGTGAGAACAGACTAATATGTTACAATTGTGAAAGCTATAAAGGCATCCAGCATAGTGGGAAAATCTTTGAAAGGAAATCTGGTCATTATGCACGAGTCTGCTAGGGTAGCAAGGAACAAGGTCCGATAAAAAGTGTGGATGAATTGAAAAATATTGTGTTGTAAGTCACTGATATTTATGAAGGAATGCAAGACTGAGATGCTTAGAAAAGCTGGGGAGGTGTTTGCTGGTATTCCCAATAACTGTATTGATGATTGATGATTAGATTAGGATGAAATGTTTGGAGATGAAGGCAATGTGTTTCAAACACTTGACATTACTCACGTGGTTATGCTGGGTTGAGGATTGGTTATGTTGTGTTTTTATCACATTAAAATCATGTTCAAGAAAAGGGAGACCTGGCAAGATATATGTAGCCAAGAGAGGACACAACGTGTTAGAGTGGATACATCAACACAATCTTGGCATAACATTAAATCAAAATGCACCTCAACAAGTGATCCTGAAATTAGGAGAGGATGAGGGTATTGTAGAGACATTTCCTGAAATTGTGCAGGAAATATTAGGGTTGCTGAATAACTCTGAACAGAAGATAGTACTAAAGAAAGGGGGGAAACTAGCAGTTTATGCACTGAGAAATGTACCAAAGATATGTCAGTGTTGATAAGTGAGGATTGGAGGATTTGTAGGTCCTTACCTCTGAGAATAGAATACAAACATTTAAGTAAACTATCAATTTAAGTAGACAATCAACCAACAATCAACCAACCAAATCAGCTAACATGTCAGATGCATTGGCAGCTCTGAGAAAGGCACAAATGTTTCTTCTAATAGATTTGTTAATATTGTATCATCAAGTTCACGTAGTTTGCTTTTGTATAATTATGTGAAATGCCTGCAAAATTAAGGAAACTTGCGCATAATAAGAAAAAAGTATTGGCATTTATCAATAAAGAACATAAAACTTCAAGGAAGCGCCAACATGGGAAACATCCATTACAACGCAGTCATTACATCGCACTGCTTTTGCAACACAACTGTTACCATGCAACTGCCTGTACACCGCATGCCATTACAACGCATACCATTACAACGCATGCCATTACAACGCATTATAAGGTAAGTAATAATAATAATAATACTGCATTTTATAAAGCGCGAACAGCTACCTCGCTAGGAGGTGTCCCGGCGCTAGGAGAACACAGTTGACCTGGAGGCGAGAGTAAGAGAGCTAGCGGGGTTGAGTGAAGAGCCACGTTTTCAGCAGTTTCTTAAAGCAAGGTTCAGAAGGGGCCCGCTGGATTTCTTGTGGTAAAGTGTTCCATAGAGAGGTAACATTTGCCGAAAAAGTACGGCCGCCTAGTCGATCCTTTTTCGTATGAGGGACGGCCAGTTGAACGCGGCAATTGGACCGCAGTGCGCGGGTTTGGGAGTATCTCGGGAGGCGGTTTTTCAAGTACTCTGGGCAGGAGCCATGCAGAGATCTGAACGCCAGCGTAAGTGCTTTAAATTTTATTCTGCTGGCAACTGGCAACCAGTGCAGTGATCGAAGATGCGGAGAGACTGACTGCTTGAGAGGGATTCGCAGTAGCAGTCTCGCAGCCGCATTTTGAACTACCTGAAGTTTTTGCGTCAGGTATTTTGGTAGGCCTAGGTAGAGTCCATTGGCGTAATCCAGCCGTGATGTAACAGTGGCATGGATAACCATTTTCCGGCAGCTCTCCGGGAGGAGTCTCAGGATTTTACAGAGATTTCTCAGTTTGCTCAAGCAGCAACCGGCGACTTGTTGGATGTGCGAGGTGAAGGACATGCTATCGTCCCACCTCACTCCAAGATTTTTTGCCGTGCGGCTGGGTGAGGGGGCTAGGCCCATCTCCGTCGGCCACCAAAGTTCTGAGGCGGGGTTGGGGCCTCTGCCAAAGAAGATTACTTCGGTCTTATTGGCGTTTAATTTTAATTTATTCGTGTTCATCCAATGGGCTATATCTTGGAGACAGCCTTTGAAGTTCGAGATGGACTCCTGCGTCACCTCTGAGTACGGAAATACCAACTGGGTGTCATCGGCATAGGAAATTGCCTTGACGCCCCAGTTGGCAATCAACGTAAAGAGAGGAGCGAGGTAGATGTTGAACAAAAGGGGGCTGAGAGCCGACCCTTGCGGGACTCCGCAGCTGAGGACCCTGGGTGCTGAAGAGACCGTCCCTAGTGCCACCTTTCGAGTTCTCTGGGACAGATAGGAGTGTATCCATCCCAGTGACTTATCCTGAATACCTATCTCGGCCAGGCGGCTGAGTAGTCTGGCATGGTCCACCGTGTCGAAGGCGGCCGACAGATCCAGGAGTACCAGCATCGCTGAGTTACCTGCATCCATCGACCACCTTACTGACTCGGCTACCTCAATAAGCGCTGTTTCCGTACTAAAGCCGGGTCGGAAGCCTGACTGTGTCTCATGTAGTACCTTATTTACTTCTATAAATTTGCTCAGTTGGCGCTGTATGACTTTCTCCAACATTTTCCCCGGGGCGGCTAACAGTGATATTGGACGGAGATTACTAAGGTCTTCTGGATCCCCGTTAGGTTTTTTCTTTAGTGGGAGGAGAGTAGCATGTTTCCAGACGTCCGGGAATATTCCTGAAGCGATGGATGAGTTTCAAATGTGTTGTAATGTGGGGGCTACAAACTCAGCTAGAGAGCCCCATAATTTAGCTGGGCACGGGTCGTCTGGGGAGCCGGATTTGCATCGGATAAGTTCTTGTCTTACCTCACTCAGGGAAATATTCATGAACTGGGTGAAGGTCTCACCCGGCTCGTCTTTAATCGCGAGGTCCTGTTTCAACTTTTTTATTTCTGGTCCAAAAGATTCATACACCTTTTTGATCTTTTGGTCAAAGAACTCAGAGATGTGCTCGCATAGAGTAGGTGTCGGCAAAACCTCCCTCTCAATGCACTTGGGTTTAAAAAACGACTGTACCACCTTGAAAATCTGTTTGCTTGACAGTTCTGCCTGTTGAATAGAGTCCGCATAAAATTGTTTTTTACTTTTTCTAATTGCTTTCCGTAGTTTTTTGGAAGCTTCCTTATATATAGTTCTTTCTTCCAGGCCGTAGTTTGCTCTCCATAGTCTTTCCAGCTTTTTGCAGGCTGCTTTCTCTTTCCTCAGGTCCTGCGAAAACCAGGGAGCTGAGGGGGAGTCTCTCTTTGATAATGCTCGTGAGGCCGGAGCAATGGAAGAGACCATCTTTCCGACCCACTCATTGAGGAGCTGTGCATCTATATTGGCATTGTCGGTCAGGGATGGGGTAGTTTGTGCCAAGACAGGGCCCATAGTATCGGGGGTCAGCCTTTTCCATTGTCTCTTGAGGAAATAACATTTACTTGAAGCTGGAATGTCATATACCATGTTCAGTTTAAATGGGACCAGTGAGTGGTCTGACCATGTCAGAGGGACGGGTGCCTCAGGCAGCACATCCTTAATATTAGAGAAAATAAGATCGATCGTGTGGCCCCCTGTATCTGTAGGGCCCTCATTGATCAGTCTAAGCCTGGCCGTATTTAACGTCGCTCTGAGCAGCTCTGCCACGGCACAGTCGGGTTTATCCATGTGGATGTTGAAGTCTCCTACCAAAATGAATTGGGGGTGGAGGAGAGAGCTCTGAACAATCGTGTCTAGTAGGGTGAGTAAGTTGGGGTCTACGCCGCCCGGAGGGCGATAAATCACCAAACCTGCTAGCGATAGCTGAGGGCTAACCTGAAAGCAGAAGTGAAGGCCTTCAATTCCCTGAATAGTAGTGGGGGCCGAAGATGTTAATGTTAGCTGCTCTTTAAAGATAATAGCTACACCTCCGCCTCTTTTTGCGCCAGGGCGGTTGGCGAGACATATTTTAAATACCGGAGGGACTGCTAATGCAATAGAGGTCAAGTTGTCCTCCTTGATCCAAGTTTCTGTTAGAAACAGGACATCCACTCCTGCTCTTCTAGTAATAACCAAACATTGTCTGAGTGTTTGGCTAGGGATCTGCAGTTCAGTAGGCCAGCTCTAAGGCCAATCTGAGTTGGAGGTTTGGGATTGGGGAGCCTCACAGAGTCTTCAATGCCAAAAACTATCCCACAATTGCCACAGATCTGAGGGGGGTTGAAGGTCTGAGGATCTGTATTATGAGAGCAACAATCAGATGGGGGATCAAGAGCCCTTAAGTCCTCACCTGACCACACTATCCTTCCACCTTGTGTTCCATTACCGGCAGCATGACTGGCCCCGGCCGCGGTCTGGTCGCGGATGGGCGCAGACGGGCTTTCCTTAGACGCGCCTTCGGCGCGCAAACGACGCTCCCGCTGCGCTCGTCCGCTGCGCTTCCGGTGGAAGCACATATTAAATAGGGGGTGGAGAAAGGGGCGTGGCCTGACAGGTGGTGGGCGTGGCCTGCGTGTCCCAGGGGAGGGCGTCCACACCAGGAAGTATCCCGCGGCAGCGTTCCTGCAGCTGCACGGGAGAGCCCAGGGGATCGAGGTAGGATTGTAGTATTTCACAAAGTACACTCAAAATGGTAAAATCAGTTTTAAAATCACATCAATTACACAAATATTTTAAAAATTCGCTAGAGCGACTCTCCCGGCTTCCACCTCAGGAGGTCAGTAGGTTCTGGAGATGTTTTAGCGTAGGTATGGGTTTTGGGGTAGATGGGAATAGTAATTTCTACCCCTACACTATCCTACACTGTCCCTACTGTTGCACTCACTGGAGTGGGAATAGTAATTTTTAATCCTACACTATCCAACACTTACCCTACTGTTGCCCTAAAAGTATTATGCGTTGTAATGTTATGTGTTGTAAATAATGGTGTTATGTGGCCCTTAGGGTCATTCTTGACATTTCTAAGTTAGCATGAGCTCTGCTGCCATGATGCTGCTTCTGTGCACATTACTACATGACTTTATTTTGCAAGACTCTGCTTGTGTCTTTCACATGAGAACGGTCTGCTTTCAGCGTTCTCTGCTGTTCCTGGAGTTTAGTCTGAACATGATGTGCAAGGTCGTAAAACATGCCCCTTGTTATTCTTTTCTGGTCAGTCCCTATTACCTAGGCAAAACATGCTACACACAGCTGCACTGCTAGAGAGCTTGTGCTTGGATATCACGGAGTTGCATGTTGTTCACACACACTTGAAGGGAAACCTTTCCTTGAAGAAGAGCTATGTTTTTCATATGATGTAAAGCTACCATCTAGGTTTTAAGGTATGGGGTCTGCTGACAAAACCCAGAGATCTTCCTTTATATAATAAACTTTAACTTACCAATGGGAGTTTGGTTAGGTCTTATGGTCCTTTTTACACTGTCTATTTATAATGACATTCCCTTCATATTCTATGGCATTGTGACAATGCTAACTGTGCTAGGTTCATGCATTTTGCTGCTGGTAGTGGCTTGTATAGAGCACGGCAGTTAAAATAAACATTTTGAACTACACAGTGACTCTGACTATCCTTTTCGTGGAAAAGTATGAGTGAGTGAGCAAAAGAGTATGTCTTGCTACCGCAATTTCAGAGAGAGCCGGGAGTGTTGTGTTCTGGGTTGTCTAAGCATTTGCAGCTTCGTGAATTGTCGGAGAACAAATGAGACACTATAGCTAGTCGGTCCTGGGATTTTGGGCACTAAGGCAGTCTTGTTTTCCTGCTCATAATTCTGTGCATGTGCAGAATCACCACAACAATGGTATGCATTGTAATGGAATGCGTTGTACTGGTAGTTTTAAAAAATGCGTTGTAAAAACATGCAATGTAATGGTAGTTGCAATGTAAAAACTGTGTTGTAAAAGCATGCGTTGTAATTGTTTGCGTTGTTATGTCATATATTCCACCAACACAATTGTCCATTTAGTATTGAAGTTACACAATCGCATTTATAATAGTGAGTCAGGGCAAACAAATTGACATATAGCAGAGTTGAAGTGTCTTTACACTATAGCCGCTGATACACTAAGGAGGCAGGTCAAATTTCACCTTGTGCAGCATGTGACCCTGGGTCTGAATCATAAATAGTCTACAAAGCAGAGTCATGTTGGCGAAGAAAAGATAGAAAGGGTTCCCAAATATTCTTGAGCCGCGAGTGCAGGGGCATCAAGTCCCAATAGTTTGTTAGTTGATCTTTACAATACGTAACTTTATGTACCCATGCCCTATATGTAGGCCCTGGTCTACTTCACCAAAGTAAAACCATCCTGCGTTTTGCCAGTAATAAGAACATGGCAATGTGTCGCCGATGATGTACCCAAGGAGTCCCACCAAGGGGGAGAAATGTTGCATGTGTTCCATAATAGTGTGTATGGCCATATATACTTCCTCTCAAAATTACGTCACCTTCAGAAACAGCCATGCCAGATATATATTGGTAGCTTGAGGAGAGCCACAGTGAAGGCAGTGTGGGTCAGAAACCAACCTCATCTTGAATAACTATGCAGGAGTGCAATATAGTCCATGAAGAAACTTAAAGTGTATGAGTCTCAGTTTATAATTTGGGGAAAGAGATCTCAATTGCCCACAGCAGAACTCCCATTTTTTATCCATGGGGGGGGGGGGGGGGGTCTATGTCCTTGTCCCAGGCCCTCCGTGCAGTTGGAGAGGTGAACAGTGTAGTAGTTTGCTTGTTATTTAAGAGGCAAGTAATTATTTGCTTTCGAAAGTAGAGGTGTGAATAAGTTCCAATATTCATAAGGGGGGTGGAGGAGCCAGAAATGTGTCATGAATAGCTCAACAAGCAGCCCTAATCTGATAATACAGACTAGTGTTCAATAAGGTTAGGGTAGGGGTAGCTGTAGCCTCAAATAGGGGATGAAGCAATCCTCTGGTTAAAAGTCAGAGAAGGTTGTAAACTGTCGCCTCTTCACCCGCAGTATTGCACCTCTATCCTGGAGTGGTGAGAACAGGGGATTGTTGGCTAGGGGTATGGAGGGGGCATACAGACATTGCAGCCCAGTGCATTTATGCAGTCCCTCCCATTCCCAGTGCACACATCTGTTTGTGTTGATTTCAAGTTTTGGCTTTTATAGGATACATTTAGCGATGTTGTCAGTGGCCATGGAGAAACTCAATCCAGTTCTATGGCTGCATGTGTCTGGAATGGAGTCGGATCGAGCCAGTAGTGGAGAAATTGGTCCTGGGCACGCAGAGCATACAACTTCATGTCAGGCCCCCAACCCGCCCTGTGCTAATGGCATAGGTTGGAGATCCCAGGATATTCATGGATGTTTATGCACCAATATTAGCATAGACTGGATGCACTTAAAAAAGTGTACAGTCAATGGGAGGGGGACATTTAAAAACAAATTTAAAAACATAGGTAAAACTATCCTCTTGGCTATTGCTACGCATCCTGTTAGGAACAGCAGCAATTTATTCCAGACAGGTACTCTGTCCTCCAGCCAGTCGACAGCACTGCCATAATTGGCTTGCAAAAGTTGCCCAGGGTCTCTTCTCAGCCATATGCCTAAATATCGATTCCGGTCTAACACCCATCTGAGGGTGTAGTCTATATTAAAAGGCTGCAAAGGAAAATAAAATGGTCCAGGCCCAGTTTATTTGAATGAAGGAGTGTCCACCAAAGCCCATCAACTCACATCATAGGTCCTAGATTGATTTGTGCATTGTGCACATAGAGCGTGATAATATCAGTGTATAGTGAGACCACCAGCCCCCTAGTCGTAAACCCAATGCCTCTAGCTGCATGACACTCTCAGAGACGTGCTGCCAGTGGCTTCATTGCAAAAAGGAGAGGCAACAGCAAGGAGCCTTGTTTTGTCCACGTGTAATGAGATTTCCTTTTAGCAAAGCACATTGAAAAAACATTTATGGAAGCACATCTGTAGTTTGGCACCCACTATAGATTAGCTGATATGAAACTAGGGAGTGGACCCAAACTGATTGCATGGTGATGGGGACCAGCATGAACCAGCAAGTTATCAATTATTATCACTCACAGCATTCCTGTCAGCTGCATGTGGAGATCCCCAGGGAGAGCGTCGACCTTTGGTTATATGTTTAGTTAACTTCAGAGCAGCATTAGTTTCAGTAAAAAAATGTGATTACCTCTCAGTTATTTCGTAGTTTGCCCGGGTAGAATTAGCCGTATGAGGTTTCCGCTCTTTGAAGGATTTGTTTGGTGGGTAGGAGTTTGTGTCGGCAGATTGCACCAACATCATGAAATCTGGTAAAATGACAGGCCATTTCTTTGATATTGAATGGATCCACGCTCTCGTGCAAGACGCAGGACCATGTCTTGGTCCCAGTAGTTCAGAACATGCGGTATGGGGTGAGCTAGGACACTGGGAGGAACTCTTGGACCCAGAGAACAATGTGCACGTTCAACAAAAAGACATCAGACAGTCAATCTCCATACAGTTTGCATATCAAATTTTCCACAGTCTTCCATCTTGGGTATATCTATTGACTCTGGGTCCCCCATGATCCGAAGATTGTGTCGAGAATGTGCTTCAAGGTCTTCATTTTTGGCCTTTAGGCCTTTATATGTTCAAGTATCTGATCCATTTTCAGCAGTTGCTCCTTGTGGTCCACCTGTGCATCATCTGTGTCAGATACACAAGTCTCCAGATGGTCTAGGGGGTCCTCATGTTTATCTACTCTCTTTATATCTTGTTCCAAACGGCTAGTTAGGATTCCAATTTTGCGTCTATAATCTTCAAGCTTGTTTTTACATCCACCATGAGCTCTCTTATATAAATATCTTGTTGACTTTCGCTCGCAGCACGTTCCGGGGAGGCCAAAGATCTTGACTCATGATCACATTGTCGATTGTTTGGCATCTTGTTTCCCCAAGTTCATAGGCTGCTCCTTTATTGACAGTTAAGCTATCCAGATGAGAGGTTGGTATGGGATGGCAAACCTGATGTATCCTATTATTAATCAGGGTAGGTTGGGTGAGTCTACAACCAATAATCCACAACAAAGTGTCTGGAGCTGCGTCACACCCTGGCATGCTTCTTTTCAACCAAGGGGTATGTGCAGGCTCGGATTCAAATTTGGTTGGGGGGATCCCATCTACCCCGAGATATCCACGGTTGTGCTGAGTGCGCCCTCCCTGTAGACAGTCACTGCATTAATTTAGCTGTGCAGCATGTGTCACTCAAATAAGGCACAATGGTGGCCAGGGTGACACATGAGTTAAACCTGGTTGCTTCCGTGGCAGTCTAGTCATTCCCATGCCAGTGAGGGCAAGCAAGTGTTTTCAGTGTGCTAATCTGCCATCACCCATGTGAGCTTCAACACAGGGCACTTCATCTACATTTCAATTTTCCTGTATTTGGTAACTTCCTCCCTCCTCTTGTATCACATAGGGAAGATGCAATCACTAGCAGCAAGGGGAACAAGCAGCAAAGCGGGTTGATAGTGGCCTGTCCTGCAGTTATTGCAGCACATCTGCTTCCCATATCAGGCCCGCTGACCTCACTTATGGTAGTGCCGGGTCTGAAACACCATCTCGGTCTCACCCCTGCAGTGTTCCAGCGGGTAGACTCACAACACAAAGAACTGTCATGACAACCTCTGGAGGGGGCTCCCGGAATGGTGGTCAGGGACCCGGGGCAATGACACCCATCCCTAGCTGGGTCTGTGTGCCCTTCCCAGCCTCAATAGAAACACACCCAATTGGCCCAGCAGTTCTCACTGTAACTTGCCAGCCTCCACATCCTTACCTCAAGTCTATCTCTCTTCTACACCCCCTCATACGCGCTGTGCCGTGACCTGCTAGTTCAAATCACGGCCAGGGCGGGTCGGAGCAAACTATGGGCTTCATTTATGAGGCAGTGCGTCACTTTTTGTGTCGCACCCGTGGCTTAAAAAATGCGCCTTGTTGCACCATATTTACAAAGTGACGAAACTAGGTAGATGCATCACTTTCAAAACCCCTGCACCACATTGTACCTGTGCCAGGTATAATGTATGCAAGGGAGGCGTATTGAAGCAAGAAAGGGTCATGGAAGTGACGCAGTGATATCTATGAGATTTCATTGCGCCACTTCTGGGAATAAAATGTGTCAAAATCTTACACCTACCTCAGAGGAGGCGTAAGACTGACGCAAGCCCTTTCACATGGGGCTTGCCCCATGTGAAAGGACACATTGCTGGAGTTGCGTCACTTTTGTGACACACTCCAGCAATGCGTCACTCTTGACCCTACAGATACGTCAGAAATACTGACGTATCTGTAACTCCTTGCCACATGATGCGTCATACTGTAAATATGACGCATCATTGGTGTCGCAAGGAGGGCGCAATGAAAAGTGACGCATCGCTGTTTTCACCCTGCGATGCATCACTTTTCATAAATGAGGCCCTATGGATTTACAGGGGATGTCTAGTCTACCAGTGGGAGGCAGGCAGTATCCGCTTCAGGCCCGCAAGTCCGATCTGGTAAGCCTCGGCGTTGATGCAAGGCCGGGGCTCAGCCACGCAGCACAAGCCATATCATGATGTCTGCAGATTTTTGTTAGCTTTCACTTGTATCGGTTCACAGGGGACAGCGATAGCTTTGAAAATTGGGTCTCAGGATGCGCGCTGGTTGTGGATCTCTTTGTGTGGCAATCTGTCTAAGTTTTATCCCGATGATCAGTGGATATTAAATGGATTTTGGCCTTGGCTGGCGGAGCATCTCCAGAGAGTGGCCATCTCGCAGACCGGTCAAGCTCCGCCCCCATGCATATGCATAATTACATGAAATACAAATCTGTTATTTGCACTATATTTTACAATAAAATATATCTTTACATAAAATGTTGACATGAAGATGCACTTAAATAAAAACACCACGAACCAAAGAATTGTAAGTTCTGTTGTTTTTGGGAGATCATGGCTGATTTTTCTGCCAATGTTGCATTTGTGTTAAAGATTTTCTATGATCCACCAGTAATTATGCAAAGTGACACAATGGCATAATTTCAGGAGTTTCTTTTGATAAACATTATGTGAAATTCCCAAATGATGCAAATAACACTAGAACAATATAAATTAAGCCCAGGAAAAGTTATGTTTCAGTGAAGTCTTTGGCGTCTTTTATGTCACCTTTAGGGTTCCATTGTTTTATCAGGATACCTTTTGGGCTGTCATCTGACACAGTGATTTTTTTACAAAAGTGGTGAATAAAGTACTTGAAGGAGTAAGGCAGGAAACAGCATTTCAGGACGACATACTGGCAAATGGGAGGAATAGAAAAGAACATGATAATGTGCTGATGAGATTGTTGGAGGACCTGGAGAAGTGTGGACTTGTGGTGCCAAGAAGTGTGAATTCACAGTAGTAATGGGATCATATCTGTGCAACACTATGACAGGAGAAATTGTGAACCTTGAAGCAGTTATAGTAGATGCAAAATTTAAGGCACCCATACTCAGTGACATTTGATCAGTTGCATTCATTCTTGAGAATGCCAGAGTATTGTTTAAAATTGCTTAGACCGTTTGTCAGCATGGTGCATCTGTTGAAGGCCTTGAAATAAAAGGTGAGAAATAGGTATGGTCAAAGAATTTTCAGAATTCTTTTGACACCATTAATGTGAAAATTAGGAAGATAGCTACATTTAATCACTTCCATGTGAACAGGAAAACAATGCTGACAGTGGATGCTGCTTTATGAGGTCTTGGCACAGTGTTGTTACTTGTAGAGAAGTGAGAAATGTGCCTCTCATTTTCACACAAAGACAAATATCACTGGATTGCCCATGTGCTAATCGATATTCCAAGTTCTTCTTTTGGGGAATACCTTTTAAAGTTAAGAGTGTTCATCATCCCCATACTAATGTGTTGTCTTTCAAAAGAACCGGCAAAGGAATTACCCTGATTAAAAAGTGGATAGAAGTAGGTTGTGAGGGAATTTGTTTGTAGTTTACTTGCATTAGTGGCCTAACTAGAGTGGCTTGTCAGATTTGAAGTGTTGGTCAAACACAGACTTATGCGGGAAATATGGGGAGTAAGAGAGAACATCAGCAGTTTGGTCCAAGAAGGAAACGCTAGGAGGTATCAGATCAATCAATCAATCAATCAATCAATCAATAAATCAATTATTTGTAAAGCGCACTACATACCCGCAAGGGTCTCAAGGCACTCGGAGGAAGGAGGGGGGCCAATACTGATCGAACAGCCAGGTCTTAAGTATCCTCCTGAAGGTCAGCAGGTCTTGGGTCTGTCGTAGGCTCAGTGGGAGGGAGTTCCATGTCTTGGCAGCGAGGTGGGAGAAGGATCTCCCGCCGGTGGTTGTTCTTCAGATGCGCAGGACGGGGGTGAGTGAGAGGTCGGCGTAGCATAGCTGGCGGTTGGGGATGTAGAAGCAGAGCCGTCTGTTGAGGTAGGCTGGGCCGATCTTGTGGAGTGCTTTGTGTGCGTGGATGAGGAGCCTGAAGGATATCCTCTTGTTGACGGGAGCCAGTGCAGGTTTCTCAAGTGGGGGATGATGTGGCCGTGTAGAGGTACGTCGAGGATCAGTCGTGCCGAGGTGTTTTGGATGCGTTGTAGTCATTTGATGAACTTGAACGTTTCCGTCGTTGAGTCTGCTGCTGATGAGGGCCAGGGTGACTGTCTTTTTCTTGTATCTGTCAGGATCCATCTGTAGATCTTGTGGAGCATGCAGATGGTATTAAAGCATGAGGAGGAGACGACGTTGACTTGCTGTGTCATTTAGAACATTGAGTCAAGGATGATTCCCAGGTTGCGTGCATGGTAGGTGGGTGTCAGGGCTGCCCCCAGGGTCGTCGGCCACCAGGAGTCGTCCCAGGCTGAAGGTTGGAGCTGAGGGTGAGGACCTCTGTCTTGTCCGAGTTCAGCTTCAGATGGCTGATCTTCATCCAGTCGGCGACGGTCTTCATTCCTTTGTGGAGGTTGGCTTTGGCAGTGATGGGGTCCTTGGTGAGGGAGAGGATCAGTTGAGTGTCGTCGGCGTAGGAGATTATGTTGAGGCTGTGCTGTCAGGCGACGTGTGCGAGCGGGGCTATGTAAATGTTGAACAGTGTCTGGCTGAGGGAGGTTCCCTGGGGTACACTGCAGATGATCTCAGAGGCTTTGGAACGGAATGAGGGGAGGCGGATATTTTGGGTTCTGCCGGAGAGGAAGGAGGTGGTCCATTCCAGAGCCTTGTCTCAGATCCCTGCGGCATGGAGGTGTGCGCGTAGAGTGTGGTGGCAGGCGGTGTCAAAGGCAGCGGAGAGGTATAGGAGGAAGAGTGCTGTGGTCTCACCATTGTCCAGCAGGGTCCTGATGTCGTCGGTGGCTGCGATGAGGGCAGTTTCGGTGATGTGGTTGCTGCGGAACCCTGAATGGGAAGGGTCCATGATTCTGTTCTCTTCGAGGTATCGGCTTAGCTGTCTGTTGGCCTTGGCCGGGAAGGGGAGCAGAGAGATGGGCCGGAAGTTATTGAGGTCTCTTGGGTCTGCCTTAGGTTTTTTGAGTAGGGCCTTGATCTCGGCGTGTTTCCAGCTCTCTGGAAGGTTGCGGTCTCGAGGGAGAGATTTATGACGTTGTGCAGGTGGGGTGCGATGGAGCTGCTCGCTTTGATGAAGACGTGGTGCGGGAGAGTCAAAATGGATTGTGCTCATGGTCTTGATGGTGTCATCGATGCTCACACTGGCCCAGGATAGCAGGGGTCGTGGTTGATGGTGTGCGGAGGGTCTGTTGTGTTGCTGTCTGTTGGGGCTGTCTGGGTGTTGAAGCTGTCATGGATGTCTGCTCTCTTGCGGTCGAAGAAAGTGGCAAGGGAGTTGCACAGTGCTTATGACGGTGGGATGTCGTTGGTGTTGGAGCTGGGGTTGGAGAGTTCCTTCACGATGCTGGAGAGCTCCTTGCTATTGTGCGAGTTGTTGTTGAGACTTGCATTTGGGAACAATATTGGAAGCTGAGGTTGGATTTGATGGTGGAGAGCATGGTAAAATATTGTAAAGAATTTGCACACAGTAAAAAGAAAAATGTGGTCAGACAAACTCCTTTTTGTTTGGTTGAGGTTGCATTAAACCCATGGACCAAGGTGGGGATGGATTCTAGTGGCCAATTTGATGTCCTTCAGAGAGGTTTGCCGTTTTGTTGGTGGCTCATGCCACAAATTGTATTGCTCCTAGGTACGTGAGTTCTGACACAAATGTGTTGGAATTTGTTAGACTTGGCACCATTGGCATGGGTCTCCTTTCCATTTTTTCTGGTGCCTCATGTGCTTTTGCTGGTGTTAGATGCTGTCCAGTGCCACAGTGCAAGTTCTCCCTACTGTAAATTGATGTATGGATCAGAAGAGCCTTTGTACGATTCAAGAGATGCGCTTTTAGTAAACAACAGCTGCAAAGCAACACGTCTAACTTTAAAGCGCTTTATAGGGAAAGGTGAAACGGAATGTAAAACCGCTGTCTAGACATAAAATGCAAATGGGAATTATGCGGCAGAATCCGGGCATGCTTGAATGAGGAGGGAAAGGGTCGGACACTTGGATCCTCACCAGTTGTGAACACAAACGGACAGGTAAAATAAAAAAATACGTAAGTGTCAGAGAAGCACCCACACCCTGACCTTGGAAGGATTCTAGGAGGTAAAGTCTTCGCACAGTGTGTGACTGAGTGCAGCATTTCATTTCTGCACCACTCTGTCCTTCTTGCTCTACAACATGGCCCCATATTGCTTTTTCAGATCTTTAACTAATAGAACAAACACAGCCACGAAAGTGAAAGCGCCTGCACTGTATTAATTAGTAACATGGTCCACAACAACATGAGAGGAATGCAGCAGCAACCCTGTGCGCTGCTGCTCGCTCCTGAGACTAAAACGCCATGGGAGTGAATGTTTAGAGAAAAGGTTGGACATGCACCGGTCTTTGGCCATTTGCGTGCTTTCATTATTGAAAGCCACAAGCAAAGTCCAATGGAATGTGTAGGAGTTGCCAGACCCACACAGAGAAGTCTCGGGGAAGTTTGGAGTGCTCACAAGAAGCCTCCCATAGAGCAGCGCATGCGCCCTAGGCTCGACCTAAAAAGACAAAAGTACAAACACCAATTCATGTCTTGCCAAGCACTTTATATAGTGACACTCACTCAGTTTCAGTACTGCTGCTAACATGTTGTTGATTTCTGTAAACTGCAATGTCAATGCCTTTAATGAGATAGTGAATTATCCTTGTTTCATGGATTATTTAGAAAGACTTAAGAACATGAAAGTGTGACTGCACATACATGAGGACATCCATCCTGTTGCTCCAAGTCATTGTTGACTTGCATTACATTTACAGGAGGCTGTTGATGAAGAACTTGAGACACTCTTAAGCACAACATCATTGAGTGATCCACTGGTCTGATGCCATGGGTATCACTCATAGTGGGGGTGCCCGAAAAGAACAGTGGAGGAGCTGTGCGCATCTGCATTGATATGTGCCAAGTGAACAAGGCGATCGAAAGAAAACAACATTCAGGTCTGGACATTGCTGGCATCATTACACAGCTGAATGGAGCCTTTTCCCGCCTTGATTCGAACAAAGAGAATAACCAGCTCAAACTGGAAGAGAATTGACAGTACATTACTACCTTTTTGACTCAAGTTGGTATATTTGATATAAAAGGCTAGACTTTGGAGTGTCATCAGCTGCAGAACTTTTTTAGGATGTCATTAGTTGCATAATACAGCCAGTCACAAACGCTTTCAATTACATTGATGACATAATGGTTTTTGGGGCCACACAAAAAGAACATTATAAAGCTCTTACACTGTGTTGTATACTTGCCGATGCAGGTCTCACTTTAAATTTGGCAAAATGTGAATTTTATCAAACCAAGCTCAGATTCTTTGGTCACTCTTTTTGATCGGGAATGACTTCAGACTCAAGTAAACTATAAGCCTTGCCATCCACTTCTGACCCACAAGATGTAGCTATGCTGCTATCCTTTCTTGGTATGGACAGTTACTGTTGAATGTACATATGGGACTTTGCCACTGTAAGTGCCCGATTGAGAGACTTAACAAAACAAAATGCCCAATTTAAATGGTTAAGTGAATGTGAGCAAAGCTTCAAGAAAATCAAGCATGCTTTTGAGAACCCCACTGAACTGGCATACGTTGATCCGAAATTACAGATGGAGGTTGATGTTGATGCAAGGCCATTGGGGTTGAGCACCATTTTTGCCCGGCTCACTGGACATCCCAATGCCTCAAGACACATTGTAGACTATGACTGGGAAGTTTGGCATTGACAGAAAGTGCATATTCACAACCTGAAAAAGAATGATTTGCTGTGGTGTGGACTTGTGAACATTTTCATATGTTCCTACATGGAACAATTTCTACATTTTCACCGACCATCAAGCATTTCTCACCCTTTTCTGCAATCCTAAAACCAAGCTGCCACCTTGCATTGAGAGGTGGGGCTTGCAATTGTAGGAGTATGAATATATGTGTGTGCATTATCGAGGAAAAGGTTAAAACCCTGTTGACTACTTCTCCCCTGTGTCAATACAGTGTCATGAAACTACTTCTAAAGTGGCCGATGCTCACGTTAACTTCATAGTGAAATCCAGTACCCCTACTGCCATATCTGAAGAACAGATCATTGCTGCCACAAGCACTGACAGGGATTTGCTAATACTCAAACCCATTATTACACACCAATCGTGGTGAAAACATAATCAACCTCTACATGATTACCTTGAATACCAGAAATTCAAAAATGTGCAAGAAGAATTTTCAATTACCCCAGAAGGCATCACCTTATGAAGGTCGAGAATTGTCATACCTGAGAGTCTGAGACAACAAGTTATTGAACTGGCCCATGAGGTACACCATGGAGTTGTTGCCACGAAATGAGCTCTACAGGACCAAGTGTGGATCCCTCATCTTGATGAAAGAGTTGAAAAAGAGTTAAAGGCATGTCATTTGTGCAACTGCTTGTCATCTAAGACACCCCACATCTGTCAAACATGTCTGATTGTCTAAAGCTTGCATGGGAGAAGATTTCCATTGATTTCTTTGAACCTCTGGACAATGGATATCATCTACTAGTAATTGTGGATAAGTAGTCCCATTTTCCCCCTGTGGAAGATCTGTTTTCAACTGCTAATGACAAAGTGATTGAGAGACTAGAAAGTATTTTTGCAATTTAGGGTGCTCGTTCTATTTTGAAATCTGACAATGACCCGCCTTTTAATAGTTGAGAATGTAAAGACCTTCTCAGTCAGGTCTTAGAGAATATAAAGACCATCAGATCAGACATCTAAATGCCAACCGCCAGAAAAGCATACCTCTCTTGGCCTCAGGTGAATGGTGTGGTTGACAGATTTATGAGCACTTTCAAGAAGACTGTTCAGTAAGCTGCGCTGTCTTCAGTCTATGCTTCATGTATACAGGTGAACTGCCCATTCTACCACGGGTGAAAACCCTGCCACAATAATGTTTGGGAGAGACCAAGGGATCAAATTGACACAACGGACCACTGAGAGATCTATTGCCATTGACAAATGAAACACTACTGATATGTCTAACAAATGCAAAATTAAGACTTATACTGATAGACAGCACTGTGCTCATAGCATTGTGTTCAACAGAGGAGACCAAGTTATCATCAGGCAGAAATAGAAAAGCAAGTCTGAAGCTCTTTTTGATGTTGACCTACTGTGGGTTGTGACTAATAAAGGACACATGGTAACTGCTCACCATCCTGAAAAGTCCATTACGCAAGATTCTCCGCATTTCAAGTACCTGCCTCGACATTCACCAACTCCAGTTGTCAAGAGTGAGACGTGTCCACCTGAGAATCCAGAGAGCCCAATGTCTGTACCAATGTGTCTGTCACTAGTGCCACTCATGGACACTTCTCCAGTATCTCCACATACTCACATGACCAGATCTGGGTGATTAGTTTGAGCACCAAAACGACTTACTGAAGATTTGCAATGTACATATGTAATAGTGATTCTTTTTATTTAACAAGGGGGGGGGTGTAGTATCTTATGAGTTAGAGATGATGGGACCCTTTGGTTCATGATGGACTCCATAGGCACTGACATAAGTGTGTGGGTGATAGAATTCATGATGTAGAATGTTCAGTTAATGGTTACACACTGAGGAATAAAGAAATGTAATACTAAGCTCTGTGTGTGGCATTATCATTTGCATGTACCTGGGCTGGGAAGGACGCTACACATACAGCCAGCGGTGGCAAACACAAGGGCCTCACAGCTTGCGTTGTGTCAACAATGTACATCTTAAATAGATAAGCCTCCCAAAATAAATTTCTGCCAGGCGGAGGATAGGGAAGGCACAAGGAAGTGCAGAAGATCACTTTCACATTGGGTTTTAGTGGAATTAATGGATGGGATAGCACTTCAATGAGTCAAAGCAAAGCAGCTACTTTACAACACCTTGTGGCTTATTTATGCAGAATTAATTCTAAGTGCCTGAAAAGTGTCCTTTTATCTGTTGATCTTGAGCACTCTAGGCGGACAAATTCTATTTCCTGAGGCGCTATGAAATTCCTTGTACCATTTTCAATTACGTTTAATATTGATTTGGCATGCAGATCACAGTCAAGAAGCATTAGTAGCATAGGGTACAAACATCTGATAATACTAAGGGCAATAATTCTGCTATGACTTCCAATCTTGATTGACAGACCCTCATTTCTAGAATAAGAGGATTGCAAGAAGTAGTTATCAATATTTCTGACAGTTCGCATCTATGCTGAGGAAAGCACAACAGTGCAATTTAAAATGTATTTATTGGTTTGCATAAGTTAATTAAAACTACTGCATTACAATAAAACGTTAAAAAGGACATCACAATTCATAGATGTAAAATAAAGTGCAATAATTAAACACAAGAATCTGACTGGGGGTTCTTATCATGTTTGCAATTGGGTGTTGCCTTTTGGCTAGTCCCATGGGAGAATGTCACCCAACTAGCTCCTTCAAATCACCAAGACTACTTTGGTTTCCATTCTTTTCACTGGTGCTCTTTTTCTTATAAAGTGCTTGTGCTTTGCGACTGTGTAGAACAGTGTTCTTTCTCAGACCTTTGTTTAAAGTAATACGGAATCAGCGTTTGGACAGTTCAAAGTCTGGGTCGGGAGGCCCTGCCACAGTAAAGATCACCTCTGATAGTTTGTACAAATATTCTGCCGCGGGCCTGGATATAAGGTTCTTTTCGTATGAAGCATACTGCAGAGGCCTCCTGGCAGGTGGTTAATTTTTCTCTCAAGTAAAGTTCTCTAAGAAGGATCCTCCTTTCAGTGGGCAAGGTTGGGCAGCAGAACAGGAGGTGTAGCCAAGATTCTCGTTTATATTCGCAGAGACGGCATGCTTCTCCTGTGTTTTGGCTTGCCCAGGCTCCGCTAAAGTCCATGATTGGAAGTGCCAGCAGTCGTATGTACATAGTCTCTCTTCTAGCATTAGGGTTAAGCAGGGTAGAAGGGTAGGGTTGAGGTTTATTTATTAGATATGAGTCATTCAGGGGTATCAGGAATGGTAATGCTTTTAATGTTGCCTGGTCTTGCTGGAACGAAACAGTGAAAGCTAGATATGTAGGCCCAGATTTACATTGATTTTCCATCTGGGTTGTGTCACTTTTTGTGGCGCAGTCCTGATGCTTTTTTTAGCATTTACTAAGCCATGCAAAGCCTTGCTGCATGATTGCCTGGTTTAGTAACACAACTGAATGTAATGCAGCACATAGCACTGCCTTGCATTACTTTGTGTCAGATAGGCATTATAGGAGTGGAGCATGGGTGTTATCATGCATCCAACCATGTATTTTGATACAAACCCAGATTTACAAAGAGTAGTAAACCTTGGATTATGTAAAAAGGTGCTCCTACCTGACAGAGTTGCAACGAGGAGAACTATGGGTCATATTACATTCCGGTATCGCCGGCTATCGCCGGATTTCATCGCCTTTTTAGTGCGCAATTATCAATGGCAATCACGCAGGCGAATAGAAATCCGGCGATAGTCGGCGATATGGCACATTAGCGCATGAAAACAAAAGTTGTTTTCATGCGCTAATGTGGGCCTTGATAATATGGGGGGTGGATTCAGCTTCATGATCCACACCCCATGTTAACAATGCCTAACGCCTGGTCGGAGCAGGCGTTGGAAGACCTGCGATAAATGAGTTTTTCGCAGGTCTTTTCCTCCCATCGCCTTCCTTGGTAATAGGGTGTTCCCACCTCCAACCACATTTTACATGTGGTTGGACCGCCATTTTGTGTTTCTTGCCCTCACATACGCAATAACCTCTGATCACTTCATTTCGATTAAGGACACGTAGCCTTAGCCGGAGATTCACCTCTTTCATGACACGTGTACCTTAAACCAGATCACGCTGTAGCTGCATGACTTGACAAAGGCTGCCTCCTCTGCCCGAGGCCAGCCCACCTGAACTGGTTCTCGTGTCCATTGTCCCGATCATGATTAGGCGGCCGAAGCCGGTAGTCTTGCCCATTTACAACCCACAAACATCTCTTATCCCGCTTTCCTATCTCCTGCACCTGGCTCTGCTCCTTTCCTTCTGGGCCTTTATTAGGGGGAGGTAACGAACTTTACGATGAGGCGGTCCGGCTCTTGAATGCAATATTGACAAGGGATTGTGATGGACTAGTGGGAACCCCTCTTCGTGATGTTTGGCATCAGATATTATCGACAGTTCCTGTGTAACGCCAAATATTTATTGTTTAAGATACAAAGGTTTAGGAATGTACTGACATGTGAAATATTTGCCTGAAGCACAATTTTTAGTATATAAGGAGCAACCCTCAATGTACAAATCGAACAGGCTCCTGGTTACTGCCCATGCGTAGTTTCTGTGACTTCTGTGTCCCTGCAGTAATAAACCTTTGGTCTTTGACGCCACCATTGAGAAGCCCGTGTTTCTGTTCATTTGCGCACCAAGGCAGGTGGAACTCCGGGGTCTTTGGGTGTTGTTCCCTGACACCTCTGGACGGAACCAAAAAGTCCAGAACTCCACACTTTGCATGTCATTAGCGATGTTTATCGCCGACATGCAAAGTGGGCTTGGGCCAGGCTTTAAAGTGCCCTTATTAATTGGGCTCTAGCAGTATCGCCGCTTTCTCGGCACAATTCGCCGAGTAAGCGGCAATACTAGCCCTTGGTAATATGCCCCTATATTTCTCCTCATTACTTCCTCTTTTCATGTATGTTGAGGGTTATGCCTCTAAGGATTGTTATTGAGCAGGAAGGTGGACCTCTCTGCACAAAACACAATCCTGCCCATAATGCAGGCACCCTTGCACTACAGTGCAAGGGTGTCCTGCTTTGGCGCTAGGCAGCACACCATGCACCAGCACAAGCAGACGGCAGAAATACTCTCTTTCTTTGTAAATATCGAGCATTTCTGCTTTCTCCCTTTCACACAATGCAGTGCAGCAAATTAATGTGCTGCACCATTTAGCATGAAATAATAGTAAATGTGCCCCTCAGTTTGAACACACTGCCCAGCTTTCACTGGAAGCACAGAGGTCTCAGTTTAAAGAGGGAGTGGCGATCCCCCAGCAGATGAGTATCAGTGGAATACGTGGAAGTACCTGGAATCCCAGCAACCTCTTCATAAAGAGAGTCCACATGGGGTGCATGGACGGTGCACCATCCTCTATGTGGCCTCATGGCAGCTTCTTTATGATTGTGTCCACGATCTCCATTGTGCAGTTTACCCATGTATATAGGACCACACCCTTATGCCATTTTGGGAAGGCACCCTCGCAATCCCCATCACAAAGGGGCAGACCAAGCGTCTTCAGCCACTTCTGTAATACCAAAGTGCAACAAGGGAGCAAACAGCAGGTTAACATGCCCGTTGCACCCTGGGTCACTTTTTAAAATAAAGACCCAAAAGTGAAATATCATTTTAAGGTATGGGCAAAGTGGGCATTGACGAACACAGTGATCAATTAAAAGGTTAGCCTTGCACGACGTGGAGAGGCCAAACGACTCGACCAACACCAGAAATTCTATGAAATGTGCAGTTTACGGGCAGTAGATGTTAAACCTGTCAATGAAAAATTGACAAAGAGAATACAAAAATACACCTCCTTTTGAGGCTAGTGAGTTCACTAGCATAAAAGATGAAGGCCTGCAGGTTCGCCTGCAGATCTTGCTTTGTGAAAATGTAAGATGGCCCAGTGGGCTAATGTGCCTCTCGCTGTGATCTGAAAAAAAATGTTATTTTTTTAAATATTACCGCAGTTCCACCTCATCCTATTATCCCTCCACAGTCCCTGCAAGGAAAACGATTTTGTTGAATGATAAGAACATTCCCTTTCACCTCATTGAGACTGCAGTGAGTTAACAATGCACAAAAACTCCTCAATTAAAGGTGTATTAGAAAGGCATTTTCATCTCTTTCTGGCTATTTATTTTTCTTATTAATTTCTGCCCACTGCTTTCATTCGAACTACCATGTTGTAAAGCAGCTGTTAATTGAATGAATTGTCACATTCACTTGTATCTTTAAATATGTACGTGGCATCTTGTTGCCTTTCCTGCCCTTTCCCTTGGCTGGTTTCCATATTTCTAAATACGCTCTGGAATAAAGAAAAGGGACACCTTAATTCGACTTTCTCGCAATTTCTGCTCCTTTCCTTGATCTCCTATCAGAATGTTCTTCCTTACATTGGCTGCCTATTATACAGTGCAGGCTGCCTTTCCTCGTCCCCATTCTCCCTAAATGTGAGGTTTTAATTAACGCTGATGCACAATGCAAATGATGGAAACCTTTAATCCACCTCTGTTCTCCCCCCTACTTCTAATTAATTCAGTCTCTTGTATAGTTATCTTTTCAATCCGGGGTTCTGTGTAGGTTTCTCTTTCCTAATTGTTTCTGTCTTGCACATCATTAGCCCCTACTTCCACCCCCTCCCCACTGCTCGCATTCACTTCTCTGGGCGCGTTGTTGGAGGTAAATGAAGACAAAGATACCTGGCCTGGCGTTCATTATGGATGCGTTTCCAGAGCAGGAGGCAGATATTCAATACCATTCCACTGAGACAAACCCGCCTTAGCTGAAGAAAGAGGTCCGGGGGGGGGGGGGGGGGGGGGGGTGAATGGTAGTGCCCGGGGTCACACCCTGTATCAGCAGCTCCGAGAAAGGGTGGAATTACAAGAGTTGAGGCCACGTGTCAGATTCTAATGAAGTCATCCTAGACACGAGCCAACACATTTTTCTGTCTTATTTTATCGATTTACCAAGCTTATTGTTGATATTTTGTGTGTGTGCATGTGCGCACACACGTTTGTGTTGGTGCAGGTACATTCGTGAGTGGCGGAGTGTGTGCCTTGATATCTCCGTACCTGTGCACTTGTTTCAATCATATGTATATGTGTTGGTGTGGTGTTTAACTGTTGGGGAAAGATAGGGTAGTATAGGACAGGTGACGCTTGTTCATAGCTACAGATCCCTTGTGCGCTTCCTTTTAGGGATCGCTTTTGTTAAAGATCCATTAGAATATCCCTTTTTATGTCTGGGTAGAACGAGACCATTTGCCACTAGGCATATATCTATAATATACTGGGCTTCCAGCTAGCTATCTTCATGTAGTGGTCTGGTATTGCGTAATTCACAATTTATTCACCCACTAAAGGGGGGGCCTTAAGCATGTGCAAGCTGTGCTCCTGCACAGGGCCGCCAAACCCCAGTGGCCGCCATGCCAATATATATATATATATATATATATATATATATATATATATATATATATATATCCTTAATATAATAATCCTCTGGCGATGGATACATATTCTCTGTGTCATGAAGCTCTTGTCTTTCTTAGCGCCAAGAAACCCTTTTTGGGTAGCTGTCGCGCTCTACAAGCTTAATTAATTAATAAATAAATAAATAAACTTGGCGGCCTCCGGCTCTGTTCCACTTCCAAACACCCTGACCCCCCTCTTCGGGGCCCCCTACCTACGCTCCATGCCCAGGGCCCCCATGAGCGTAGAGCCGCCCCTGTCCACTACCAGCCACGGCCCGTGCAAGTAAGAGCTGGGTGGGGTGAGGTGGGGGGCGGGTGGATTTCGACAGACGATGACAAGTGAAAATCAATTATTTATTTTATTTTCCCTCGTCATCATCTCTCGAAATCCCCTCTCACCCGGCCCCACCACCCTCAACCACACAGGGCCGCAGCAGCCCACTACAGCATAGGGCAATTGGTTGCTTCGTTCAACCTCTGGCTAACTTCATTGTGACCGTATTCTGCTCTTCCTAAAGAGTACCTCCACATACAAAGTAGTTCCCTTAAGTGGCAGGGACAACTATGGGAGTGAGTGCTTTTTGAGACCAAAACAATATTTTTGCTTTCAGCAATTTCTTTTTAGTGTGAGGGTGGCTCAGCAGCCTTCTCATTATTAATGTTTTCCAAAGCCATGACAAAGCAAAACGGACATTGGCAAAGCCAAAAGACTGGCAGTCAATGCCAGACTTATTGGCTTGCTCAATATTTATTTATATTTTTCTTTCTCTCTATCCTGCTCAGGTCAAAGACCAAAAGGGGCATATTTATCAGAACGTTTTTACCTATTTGCACCACACAACATGGGCCATGTGTGAACCGAACCTCTAAATCAGATTTTTAAAGCCAATTAAAGCCAGCTCAAAATATCTAGAGTAACGTAATGCAGCACAAATTGTTGTGTTGCATTAATCTGCCCTGGAAAGGCATTGCATGGGTGTTGCGTTGGTGTTTCCACGCAACTCCGATGATTTTTGACTCAGCTTGCATGGAAATTGCCGTTACAGAAGATGAGTGGGTGGCTCACTTTTCCTCCCTTTATAGGGCTGTTGAATCAGTACCCGATACAGGGCATGACTCCACAATGGTAAATTTAGATCTACCTAAAGCATTGGTTGTAACTCTTCCCGAAGTTCTTGCGAGCCTGAAGGCAACTAAGGGGGAAAAAGGCTGCTGGACCGGACGGCATACCAGCTGACCTTTATAAGGCCAATACTGATTTATGGGGGCCAATGCTAGTCCAGCTTTTTAATGTTGCTTTGGCTAAAGGTCTAATCCCTACCTGGTTTACATCAATTATAGTCCCGATTTTTAAGAAAGGTGACCGGCAGAACTGCACATGCTATAGGCCAATTTCTTTATTGGACTCCTCCATAAAAATTCTTGGGAGAGTGGTTTTAGTTAAGTTGCAAACCTGGGCAGAAGAAAATGGGGTGCTAAGCGATTTTCAATATGGGTTCCAAAGGGGTCTAGGGACTATAGAGCAAGGACTAAATTTGTTTATCTTGCAACAGAAGTATATAAGGGTCAAAAAACAACGTCTATACCTCACTTTTGTTGACTAATCGTCGGCTTTTGACTGCGTGTCACACAATAAACTGTGGGCAATTATGGCTGAACTGGGGGTAGATAACGCTATTATATGCTTCCTGAGAGACTTATATTCTGGGGCCACTGCAACTGTCCGGTATGGGAAAGAGGGAGAATGTAGCAGACACTTTGGGATTGGACGCGGCGTACGCCAAGGATGCGTTTTAGCGCCCTTTTTATTTTTGCTGTATACCAATGGTTTGGAGCATCGCCTCGTGCAGGAGGGCAGGGACATGCCTATGGTGGGTGAGAGGCCAGTCCCTGCCCTACTGTACGCAGACGATGCAGTCCTGATGGCACGCACCCCAATGGCACTTCAAACTCTGGTCACATCTTTTAATTGTTTCATGCTTAGCTTAGACTTGAAAATTAACTGCTCCAAAACATTGTCTATGTATTGTGGGACAAGAACACGCAGGCATTTGAAGCCAATTTTTATAAATTCCAATCACCTAGAGAAGACTTCTACTTTCCCATATCTGGGCATTTTGTTTCATGTAAGTGGCTCATGGACTACTGCAATTAATGCTAGAACCTTGCTATTTTCCAAAACTACTATGGCTTTACAGTGTTTTATAAAAAAGCTAGGGAAAAAACCCATAAAGGAAATTTTAACCATCTATACTGCCACTTGTATAGCAGTAGCTACTTATGGCTCAGGATTGTGGGGTTACTCAAATGTCAGTACAATTCAAACTTTGGAAAATAAGTTTTTACGTCACATTCTGTCCGTCCCTGAAAGCACTGCGACCTTTATATGCCATGCTGAATTGGGTGTGGTGTTTGTCACTGACACAATCAAGATCCAGACGATTCTTCTTTGGCACAGGGTTTGGACAAATGATGAGTGTGTGGTCAACCGGGCCATTCTAAAGGACGTTCTAGCACTGGACAATATTAACAATTTTAAATGGATATGCTATGTCAGAAATTTTCTTGAAGAACTAAGTTGTGCTCAATACTTTGAGGATCCGTCATCGATGGCACATATCTCAAGAAGAGGACTGAAAATTCTGTGTATTGCTCACCTCAGGGAAAAAAGACAAATGGAGGAGGTGAAAAAAAAGACAGTGTTTGCCCATCAGGCAATTATAAGTGGAGAAAAACTACAGCCATATCTATCACTATACATGTCCAACCATGAACGCTTCCTTTTAACTCGGTTCAGATTTAACATTGTCTTTAGGTTATTATCTTTTCCTGTGATGAATTGTTGGTCGAAAGACTTATGTCCCTGCCCATGTGATGATGTGTCCCCACAATCCGATATTCATATTTTATTTTTTTGTAAATTTTACACTTTTTATCGTAGAAAACTTATTATCCCCATTCTTAAAGACCTAAATGTATATAGATGTCGCTTAGCGTTTTTAGAGTGTGAAAAAATGGAAACTGTTTTTATGGTAGCATCACTCGCTGAATTTTTTAAATCAGTTTTTAAGTGTCGTAAATCCATCCAAATGAATTAATTTTTATGCTGTATCTTTTGCTGAGATTTTAAATAATGATCACCTGACCCATTGTAAATTGTACTTTTTCATGCTACTTTTAAGGTTTTTCTCTGTTTTTAACCGAATAAAGTATTTTGAACTGAACTGACTCAGCACCAGATTTACACGGTTTTGTAAATCTGGGAATGCACCAAAAAGAAGCACCTCCCCAAGAGAGGCATAACAAGGAGAAATATTGTCATATATCCTCGTTGCTTCCTCTTTCTATGTGTAATGCAGAAAGTGTGCTGCATACTGCAGCACACATAGAATGAGGAGTATGCCTTTCAGGATTGTTTTTTGTTCAGGAAGATATCCCTTCCTGCACTAAAACCATCCTGAAGCCACCTTTGCACCATGTGCAAGGGTGCCTGTGTTGGTGCAAGGAGTCGCTTGTGCTCCAGGGCAGAAGGAAAAGTCAGGAAGGCCCAGTATGCCTTAAATAAGGCGCATTTATGCCCTTTCCCAGTGATGCAGTGCAACGCAGCAAGGTGAGTTGCTGCACTTCACCGCGCCACTATTTCATAAATATGCCCCAAAGTACTTTAAGTACTAGGGGCATACTTATAATCTTTAATGCAACACAGTGAAGCAAGCAAAATTGCTGCTTTGTGCTCCGTGAAAGGGAGAGAGCAGACATGCTACGTATTAATAAAGCTATGAAGCATTCCTGCTCTCTCATTGCACTGGTGCACTGTGTGCAGTCAGGTGCCAACAGGTTTTGTGCAGGAAGGTACACCTTCCTGCACAAGAACAATCTGTAGAGGCATTTTCTACTAGGTGTGATACAGAATGCATTGTGCATAGAAAAATGAGAAATAAGGATATTTTTCCTGGGGATGGAGCAGGCTTTTCACACACTTCTAGGTTTACTAACTTTAGCTTCTGGAAATTTAATGAGGTCCTATCACAAACCTCATATCTGCCAACCAGTGAAAAAAAACCTTGACAGATGACATTGGTGAACCACCACCACTGGTTTATAGTGTCCAGCAAGACTATCCCCAGGTAAACCCGAATGAAATGGAATGGAGTCAAACTGTTATGTTATGTTATGTTAGCTACATTTATTTTGCGCGCAGCTGCTCCAGCGAAGGAGCGTCCTGGCGCATGGAAAAGGTGAACATAACACAACGCGGAAAAAAGTGAGAGTCAACATAAAAAGTTTAAAACAGGTAGGTTTTCACGGCCCTGCGAAATGCTAGTAGATCCTTTTACGAATCATAAGCACATTCATCTCGATGGGCCTCTCGATCAGGCTGTGGTTGTTTGCTTCTATTTTAGTGACAAGGTTTTGATTATAAGATGGGAAAAATATAGCAGAGATATTTATTCTGTCCACTTATATTTTTACCCACTTATAGAGCGGGGCCTCATTCCCTGAGCAGTTGCCAGGAAAGGTAAAGAGTGCTCCCACATAATGATGGGTGAGTTTTCGACTATTTATTATTATGTCCAAATGCAAAATGTAAACTGTTGTTTCTGAATGAACCTCTGTTTTAATTTATAGGCTTTGTTTGAAAGAGACCAGAGAACCTGGTGTCTCTGTTTCTAACTATTCTGTATTTTCATCACTTTTTTTTAGGAATTGACTAAAGACTCCTGTGAGACTCGTCCAACATACCGATTTCACAGAGTATGGTAGGATATATCACATCGACCATTTTTGAGTTGTTTATTATTTGTGATTTAGCACAGTTTTGTTATATTTTCAGTAGTGTATATTCTGGTCCTGAAGAAAGCCAACAGGTTTAAAATCAACCGAATGGCTGAAACATGTAGAGCCGTTAAAACAAACATCTTGATAGTTATTCTGTCAAACTATCAACACACTGTTTTTAAGTTTGACACTGTGATAGCACATATTACAAGTATCTTTAGGTATTATAGTAGTCATTTTTAACTTGCACCTTTATTACGTTTTGTAGCACTGCAAAATATTTTTCAGCACCACTAACCATAAACAAAGTGTGGCTTTATCCATCACTGGTGTTACAGCCCAGTGCAGCTTTCCACTCTACAGGGCCAGCTGTACTGATTGTACGATTCACAACTAATCCCAGATGATGAAGTTCTGCCACTTGGTGGGCTGATGGGATTCCTTCCTAATTTAAGAACAGTTTGTGGTTACAACTTAGATTTTGCTGTGTTTTTGCCTTACACTGCCTCCCCTTTTTGATAGACCAGTAGTTACATGGAGAACACCCCACAAGGAGAGGGGTGAACTGTTCAGTACCCAGGATGCACCTGGCCGCAGCAGTGACCTAAATAATGTATACATTGCACCAGGCAACAACAGTGAACCAGCTATCAGAAAACAAGACAAACTACAAGTAAACGCTGAACAAATTCGGACGGAACATCTCTGTCAGTTTCCCAGAACGAAAACACAACACAAGAAACAACCTCTCAGGATACAAAAACCACATGCAAGACACACCAGGACGTCTTCATAAAATCACAATAAAAAATGAACACCCCACACACAAAATTCAAAACTATAACAATAAGTACAGTAAAAATGAAACTGCTACACCCCCGGGCAGCAACTTCCTTCACACAAATTGTCCTCGTGAGGAACCATACTCATGGACAAGGCTTAGTAGGATGTTGTCAGCCTCCGCTAATGACCAACGTTCAGCACCATAGGATGCGGACACTCATCTAACGCAATAAAGTCACTAAACCCATAGGCAAGATATAGGCTTAGGATAGACACCACACATTCACGTGTGTGCTCCCATGCAAGCATAGACGAATCTCCATGCAGCACATGAAAGTACACTCAAAAGTAGTAGGCAAAACACAAGCAAAATCTACCTGTCCAATGGAGAGGGGAGGCTCAATCAAATCAGGGAAACAAGGAACAACGAGCCAGCATCGTGCAAATACATGACGTCCACCTGGCAGAAACTTTACAGAAGGTTTACGCATCCTTAAATTACTTATAACAAACAAAGCATTGAAATAGAAAAAAAATCTTTGGTCAGCATTACTACCTTGACTGTTACACGTTGGGCACTACATGCAAAAATGGAAAATAGACCACCACTACCGGGGTTGAGCCAGCCCACCTAGCGTCAAGTGAGTGGCCTGAGGATTACAAACAATCTTTCTGCCAGCGCCTTAACCCACCGTGCTGTCAAACGTGGACTGGCGGTTTAGAGCACCTGGATATGCATTAATCTCTTCAGCAGTCCAGACAGCTGCTGGGCTATATTATCGAACTGCAAACCAGTCCCATAAAATCACGGATCTATGCAGCTTCCACCTTACACCGCTTTGAAGTCTTTCCAGCAAAGAGGGTAGAGGTCGTTAGTCAGTTACAAATCTTGATAGGCCCGTTATTTTGAAAGTCTGATAAGTCAAGGTCTTTCAGCCACATGTAAATGACTCCAGTGGCGGCTGCTGCCAATCCGACTAGAGGAGGTCAGTGTGGGGAAAAAAACAAAAATACACACTTACATTTCCCTGCTGTCCGCTGAGATATTCTGCTCCTTCGCCGCACCATTCCTTGCTGCTCCTCTGCTCCCAGCACTACAATTCCCAGGAGCACAGCCTTCCAGACTTCTCACGCAATCCCAGCTCTTCTCTCATGCAATTACTCCCAGTATGAAAGAAGCGCTGGGATAGGGCAGAGCATGGTAATTTCATGCTCCAGCAGGGACTGGGAGCCTGTGCCCCTGAGCACTGCTGACGTCTCCGAGGAACAGCCTGGAACAGCAGTGGCCGGTGCAGGTAAGTGCAGAGGGGCAGGGCGGGGCGGGATGGATGTCTACAGGTGCCGGAATAGGATTTATTTAATTTTCCCTACTCCATCATCTGTCGACACCCCCCGCCTGCCCCATCGCGCTTACCTGCATCCACCGCTGCTGGATTGGAGATATCAAAGTGCGTATGTCAGTTTGGCCATCCTGAGACAGCCGACCAAACCGACATGCGCACTTTCAGATCTTACCATCACGAGCCCCCATACTGCTGATGCTGAGATATGATCCCGCTCTGCTCCAGGCTCCCAGACTGGAAGTGAAAAATAAAATGACAATTAAATCGTTTTATTGTTATTTTATTTTTCTTCTGTCTGTGGCATTTCACCAGTGGGGTGACGCTCCTCTGCCATAGCGGAAGAGCCGCCCCTTTATGACTGTTCTAGACCCGTGTTTTTTTTCTGAAGCACATTCTGCAAAGAAATGTAACCAGATCTTGTATGCGAGTCCATAACTGCCATCATGTGGGTGTACTCATTATGCAACAGGCAGCCATTCCTTCTGCGCTCTTTTTTTGTTTCCTCATTGTACCCAAGTCCTGAACTTCTGCCAGAGTTTCGTAACTTTGAATCATTCGGTGATATGCTCATATCTTACCCAAAACTCAAAGAGAGCAATTTTAATAGCTTGTGAAGTCCCATGAATAATTCCACACGGAAATCTGTACCTCGTCAATGAAAAACTGAGCGGGATGTTTGCCTCAGGCTAGAATGGAACAGCGATTTCTTAGAGTGAAGCATTTCATAGAACATACATTGCCTGCAATTTGTCAGCTCAGTTAAACTGAATGAAAAATGTTCAACCTTCAGAAAAAGATTATTTCAGTCTCCTGAGCCTCATACATACATATATGAAAGCAATTTTGTGTTATGAATCACAACACAGCTGCTTCATGCATTATCTAGATCGTTCCAACTTGAAGTAGGACGTGCTACAAGCCAAAATGTATGCATTACTTCAATAATGCAAAACAAATCTAGGCAAACATTACTACAGTTTAGTTTAAGTACCGGACCAGTTGTTAAGATAGGTATCAAAGCACAGTTCAGTTTTTCATCAATTGGATTTAATGTGAGAGTTGATGGTTTCAAAAGCTTTGTTCAAACTGCAACTCACTGATGTGGAGAAATTAGCATAAAATCCAGCATGTTTCTGTTCTTTCTGTCAAATCCATCTCCTTGTTGCTTCAATTAGCCATGGAGAATTCATGCACACTCTGCGACAGTCGTCTGATGTGCAAGGCTCTGATAGCTGTCACAACTTTGAATTCATTTCTCCCTGAGCTGAGAGGCCTCCCCTTGGTTTTGGCACAGCAATGCAACTTATTTTGATTTTTGAGGAGAAAATGTTCAATCTTAGGGTAAGGCTTTCACTCTTCCAATACTGTGACTAAGGGTTATAGGGGCATATTATCAAGAACGGCGTTAAAAATTATCGCAGTTTAGCGGCAGAAAACTGCCGCTAAAGTGGCGATAATGGGCTTGATGATGTGCCCTTGAGAATTCCAATAGAAGTCTATGTTCTGGTGTCAACATGGGCTTCTATTGGAATTCTCCAGGGTATATTATCAAGCACATTATCGCCGCTTTAGCAGCAGTTTTCTGCCGCTAAACCAGCGATATTTTTAACGCTGTTCTTGATGATATGCCCCAATGTTACTTAGAAGTCAGTGCAGCAGCCAAAGTTGTTCCAATGTGTTGCACAAAAGCCAGAGGGCAGAGATGCACCATGTCTAGCATGGTATGTCGATGATGTGTTCGTGCGCACTTTAGGCTGCTGTGCTCCAACACAGGTTTTACCCTTCCAATAAAAAAACTATGCTTAAGACATACTTTAAAACATTTCCAACGTTGTAGGTATGCTCTACAGTACAGCACACATGCAAAGGGTATCTATCTTCAAAGTTATGCCTGCCTAGAGGTGTAGGATTTTGGCACAAAGCTCTTTAATACAAATGTAAGTACATATTTGTTTATTTTTTATTTATAATTTATAAAGTTTTTATATAGCGCAAACAAGATCTCGAAGGTTATCAGAGCGCTTTACAATAGGTTGGAAGAGAGGAAAAAAATGTAATGTACACAGCCATTGTGAAAAAAACAATAAACATTAACAGTGGTACACGCATAGAGTATAATATTATGCAGAAGAGACGATCCGTGACTGTTAGTTGTGCCCTGGAGATACTAACCAAGAACAACCGCCTTATGAATGCCTCCACCCCTTACGGTAAGAATTTGCTCATTAGGCATCTTTTGGCTTCCAGTTTGAAAGCCGTCGTGGAGGAGAGTCTGCGTACATCCGGAGGAAGAGGGTTCCATATTTTAGGGGCAGCATCAAAGGCTCGGTGACAAGTTCTCTTTCTGCTAAGGATTATCGGTTTCATGAGGAAAGTAGACGCGCTTCTTAATGCCCTCTCCCCACAGGATAGTTCAAGTTTTTGCGCCAGATACGAGGGAGTATTGTAGTGAAGGGCTTTTTGTGCCAGGACTGCAATCTATAGCTGGATTTGTGCTTCAAAGGGTAGCCAGTTGAGAGATTTGAGGACTGGGGATATGTGCTCATTTCGTTTGAAGCCTGTAGACAGTCTTGCTGTGGAGTTCAGAGAGGCCCTAAGTGGAGCGAAGGCGTATTTGGGAAGGCCACAGAGAGTTGCACAGCCATAGTCTAACCTTGGTAAGACAAGTACTTGTACCACAAGCTTGAAATCATTTTGTGGCAGGAAGGGTTTGATATTTCTGAGTGTCCTCGTCAAGTGGTTCGCTCCCTTACAAGCATTGCTGATATGAGTCTTTATACTCAGGTTCTTGTCCACGGTGACTATGATGATCGGAGTGCAGTTGAGAGCAGTGAGGTGAGACATCCAGAGATTGGGGTGTGGTTCGTCGAGGAGATGAGCAGGAACTCCGTTTTGGAGGCGTTGAGCAGAAGATGGTTCTCCGTTAACCAGTTTTGAGTAAAGGTGAGGATAGAATTTAGTGAGATGATGTTTTCCGGGAATGACATTTTCAAATAGAGTTGTGTGTCGTTGGCTACATGTGGAAGAGACTGTTCATGGAGTTAAGTGAGTTAGCAAGAGGTTCCAAGAAAAGGTTGAAGAGGATAGGAGAAAGGGCAGATCCTTGGGGGACCCTCATGAGTACTGGAGAGGGCTGCGAGAGAGAGTGGTTTATCTTGACTCTTTGAGAATTGTGAAGAAGGAAGGATGAGAACCAGTGGAGCACCCAATCCGAGAAACCCATTCTGATTTGTAGGATGGATAGGAGAATGTCATGATTAACCGTATCGAATGCAGAGGAAAGGTCAAGGAGGATCAAAAGGCAGGATTCATTTTTGTCAAGCATTTTCAGGATTTCATTAATAATGTGTATGAGGTCGATTCAGTGCTGTGACCCCTCCGGAAACCGGATTGGTGATGGTCTAGGAGTTGGTAATTCTCAATGTGAGCACAGAGCTGGGATTGGACACATTTTTCAAGGAGTTTCGCTAGGGTGGGGATGTTGGAGATAGGACGGAAGTCATTGAGATCCAATGTGTCGGAGTTGATTTTTTTTAGAAAAGGTGACACCTGGGCTGCTTTTAGGCAGTCGGGGAACGAGCCTTGAGATAAGGAGGCATTTAAAATCCTGGTCGAGGAGGGGATGAGAGTGCTCTTGATCACTTTTAAGGTGGCCGGAGGAAATAGGTCACCAAAGTGGTTGGACGAGTTGAAAGTCTGGAGAATTTTTTCAATGTCTTTTTCACTAAAAGGGGAAAAGGAGCCCCATGAAGTATTGTTCTTAGCGTCGAAGAAGGTCGGGATACACTTTTCAGGGAAGTCGGAGGGCGAGGCATCTGTAGAGGGGGGCAATAGGGCCTTCTTAGAGGCGAGGTCAATGGAGATTAGTCATTATTTCTCCGTGAAGAAAGTGTCAAATTCGTTGCAAGAGGGTGGGTTGCCACTCAAATCAGGGAGGCTTGGACCAGTAACAGATTGCTGGTTGACCAATTTTAAGAGCTTCTTGGGGCGATTTGCCGCTTGGTCTAGTTGTAATCTGAAATAGTCAACCTTAGCTTTCTTGATCTGTTTATTGTAGTGGCTTCTGACCTCTCTCAGAACTTTTAGTTGATCCGAGGAGGGATTGGATCACCAGGAATGTTCAACTGCTCTGATGTTGCGATGTTTCGGAGTTGAAGTTTTCGCTGTACCACGGTTTGGAAATTTTTGATGAAGTATTTTTAAGCTGGAGTGGAGCAATGACATCCATGATTTTTGACAATGCTTGAATTGTAGTGGTCCGTGAGAGTTTGAACCTCAACCAAGTCAACTTGGAGGAAAGCACAGATTTACATTGGGCAGCTAGTTTGTCGTGGTTTATTGATATGAGATCTCGTTTCCATATCTTTGATTTAAGCAGTTGAGCCTTCCTCAATATCACCTCACTGTTAATATAAAAGAGGATGCTGTGATGGTCTGACCAGTCACAAAGGGTTATGGATTCTAAAGAGATGGTCTGTTCCTTGGAGATGATGAGGTCTAGGATTTCCTCTTTGGTGTGGGTTGGTTGGTCACAGTGCTGAGACAAATCGTGATCATTTAGAAATGATTTGAGGCAGGGTACCACGGGGTCATTGTGGTTGGACCAATGTAGGTTGAAGTCCCCTAGGAAGATTTGGGATTCTGCAGAGTCGACATTGCTAGAGATGATTTCCATTAATTGCTCATTGAAAGGGAGATTGTCTCCTGGTGGGTGGTAAATGGTGTGAAGTTTACAGATCGGTAGGTTCTTACTTGAGATGCTGAGACAAAGGTATTCACATAAGGAGGGGGAGAGGACTCCAACTGGGAGATCGAGAGAGCATTCCTATAAATGCAGGCTAGGCACCCACCCAATTTCAAGTTTCTGTCAAGCCTGACTATATCATGTGTGGGAGGTACTAGCGATTTACTTTTCAAATAATCATGAGAAACAGCCTTTACAATGCTGTCTTTACCACACAATGCCTTTACCATAAAATACCTTTACCACACAGTCTTTGCCACACAGCCTTTGCCAACCATGCCTTATCTATGGAAGTATGTTGTTGTGTTTTTACCACTCATGCCTTCACCACCCATGGTAAGTATTGTTAAAGTGAGTATATATTTATACATATATGCATATATTCAAACCCAATTCCCATACTTGCACAAGAACGTACTTGACACTCCAAAATTGCTGGTGTACTTAGCATTTAATGGCAGGAAACCTCCTGCCATTAAATTCTACGTACAACAGCAATTTTGGAGTGTCGAGTACGTTCTTGTGCAAGTATGGGAATTTGGTTTGAATATATAAGGTGACCGGGAGCTCTACCTCGACCCACCCACGAGCGGAACTGGCAAGTTTACCGGAACTGTTTGAATGCATATATGCATATATATATATATATATATATAGGCTTAGGGGTGGGTAGTGGTAATGGGTTGGAAGGGTAATTTTAGGGTTTAAGAGTGGGTAATGACTAAGGGTGGTAAGGGTAACTTTAGGGTTTAGGTGAGGGTAGTGGTAAAGGGCGGTAAAAGTAATTGTAGGGTTTAAGAGTAGTAGTGAAACTTTTAGATTTTAGGAGTGGGTAGTAGTAAAGGGTGTAAGACTGAGGCAGGCACATTTAACATGGAACTTGCCCATGTGCAATGAACCATTGCTGGAGCTGCGTTACTTTTGTGACACACTCTAGCAATGCATAATTTTTGCACCTACAGATCCATCAAAAATACTGACGTATCAGTAACTCCTTGCGACATGATGAGTCATACTGTAAATATGGCGCATCATTCGTGTCGCAAGGAGGTAATATGGGATATGGGATAGGTTGACAGTACATTCTATCTCGACTGATTGTAAGATACTGGTTAGGTGCCATCTGTTATCGCATTTTCCACTATGGTCTGTACATGTAGAGCCACAATTACTTTTCTTAACCACGACGCACAGCAGCAAGGCAACTTGCTGTGCTGCATTGTGTGAAAGGTAGCAAATAGAAATGTGCCCTATCTACTTACATAAGGCACACTTCTGTTGTCCCCTGGCACACTCTGTGTTGCCTAATGCCAATGCAGTGATCCTTGAACCATGGTGCAAGAGTGCTTGTTTTATGGTATACATAAAGAGGCAGAATAGAAATAGGAAGTAATGAGGAGAAATAAATATATTTCCACTTTTTACTCCTCCGTTGGTAGGTGCACCATTCTGGCACAAACACAAGTGTTGTTCCATGGGAATACCCATGCTTGAATTATTCAACACCTACATAATGTCCTACAATACATTGCATTTACTAAACGATGCAAAGCCACGAAAATTGACTTTCCACTGCTTATCAAATACCAAAAAGTATTTTGCACCTGGGTTGCACCACACAATGACAGAATCTTGAATCAAAATCTTAGTAAATCTGGGCTTGAATGTGGAAGATAAATTGCAGTCTTGCTAAATATACTAACATGCAGTACATCATGAGTTCTATTGTCACCAGCTACCAAGTGATTCATCTTGTATTGCCTTTTAGCCTCCAGTAGTTGGCTGAATGTTTGAATAATATTGATATTTTGGCAGCAGCATGGTGAAACTGTCCCTAATGATGCATTTTTCCTTGTCATCTGGGAATTTATTTTTCACAGATCAGATTGATGTGCTTTTGTAGCCTCCTGTAGTATATGGCAATGTGTGTATCACAAAGAGATACCCTGGTGTTAACCATTTGTTTATTTGTGGAGGATTCATTAGTGAACAGGTAAAAGTCCTATGCTATTGATGGGAATGTCCATGTGCATTCAGTATATGAGGCTGGTATGTCCTGTTGCACGTTGGGTGTTAGAGAGATATCTGCTAACACTTAAGTGGAATGCACTAACTGGTAAAATACAAAGACATATTTAGCCAAATGTATCCCACTGTAGGGTATCCTCATTTAGGGCCACATTTAGGATGTGGAAAGCAGAAACTTGGCAGAGAACCTATATGTAGACATATCATTGAAGTAACACCAAATTTCTACAGAAATTTTCACATTGGCTATTTATGCTCCTATGGCCCTTTACGTGGCATTTAAATTCAACAGGGATTTTCATTTAAAAAAATCATGACTTATTTTCCTAATATATTACATATGTCTTCTATTGCTTCTGAAAAATGTACAGAATAGTAGATGGCAGGCAGAGAATAGTGTTAAAGTTTTTCACCTACTGTTTCCAGTGACATGAAACAGACAACAAGATCAAAGCTCAAAGGTCTATGATGTGACCCACGGTGAAAAACATCGTCATTGTTCACGTAAGTAGTCTGCAATTTTATGTTATGTGTCTCTTTCAAATCATCTGCATTTGTTCCAACAGCCGTACAAGGGTAAAAGAGTCATAGTGTAGCCTTACAAAACATGACCTCACCTGCCCTATGCACCTGTCCTATGTTATACCTGGTGTGTTTCCATTCACCCTCACCTTTGCACTTCATTCCTATACCCCAACCAAAACCTAAAAGGAATGCCTGCATAGTGCCACCCTCATACATGAAACTAGCATTACCTTGCACTCCAAAATACATGTTAAGAGTATCCAGCACCCATCTAGGACCTGTTGTATTATTGTTCTGGCCACAAACAGAAGTCACAATATGCTACTGATCTATTTGTGTGTGACCAGAAAGGTATTTTGCAAATCGACTTATGTACTTATAGGTCCATTCGCGAAGTAAGAAGTCAGAGTGTTTCAGAATCTGACCTCTCTAGTTAATAATCATTAAGTAGGTCACACATTGCTTCTCTGACTGTTCTTTATCACAAGGATTGTGGTCTGCATATCTCCTTCTGGGGACTAGGAGTTCCTACCTCACATTGTAGTGAAATACCCTTACTCTCTCTTATTGTTTTACTACAGTTAAGCAGCGCGCAGCTGCGAGAGTTTCACCTAGTCATCACACACTTTCCCGTTGGAATTCCCTCAAACATGAGTGAGAACCAAGGCCTCTCCTACACCTCGGCTGAGGTGGAAAAATCATGGGAGATCTATCTATATTCGCGGATGCGAACATAGCACAAAACATATCGCAAACTACGGACTGGGAGAACTTAACAGAGCTAAAAAGAAGTAGGATTAAAACTATCCTACATGGGACTATCCTAAAACAGTACCTAAGTAAGAACATGGCACCAAATGGTTTGTTAGTAACCAACGCACCTCGCATTTTCTTGGAGGATGCTGAATTCCAAAAGGACTGGGCCGCAATAGCGTGGCACTGCACGCACGATTGGATAGTACTCATCCTGAAAACTGCCCTAAGACTATCCGAAAAAATACAAGTTGAAATACAACTAGCCGAGGGCCAGATAAAAACAACAATTACCAGTTACAAGAAAAAACTTGATGAACTGAATAGGGAAATCAATGAATATAAGGACAATCTGATGCAACAAAAAGTGCAAAAAATTCAGAAAGATCTGAAAAGATTCTCCATGGTGAAAGCCTACCCCTATTCGGATCCGGAATACGTACCATCGTCAAAGGCAGATGACAATTCGGATGCCTCAAGTAACGCCTCAAGTAACACTTCCAATGCGAGCAGCAACTCAAGCAATGGGTGCACAAAACAGAGAGGAAGAGATCGTGGAAGGATGCAAAGCAACTGGCCAGCGTTCAACCCAATACCAATGCAAGGCTATCCAGATCCCTTCAACCAACCCCAGAACTACCAGATGTTTGGTTGGCAACCACCATTCCAGCAACCCTTCTACCCACCAAATGTTTACAGACCGCCTTTTTTAGCCAGGCGCGGAAGGGGAAGGGGAAAAAGAAGACCAGGGAACCAAGGCAATCAAGTACACTGGGGATTGGAAGAGCCGGACACGAATCAACAGCGGAGCAAGACCCCTCAGGCCGGGCCCAGCAACCGGAGAACCTAGTGACTAATCTAGCAACTAGATCACTCTCCAAGGACGAAGAACAAGTACTGAATAAAGGCCTCAGGTTTGTCCCGACGGCCAACCTGGACAAATTCAAACTTCAGTGTGAGCTTTTGTCCTTCTTTAGAAAACTAAAACTCAAAGCATTCTTCGAAAGAAAAGAAGAGATGACAACAATTGATGATTCCAACGAGACTGGCTTAAGAACAAAATCAACTTTCATGCCACCACCACATATGATCCCCGTGGAAGTAACCACATTTGAACAACCTGTCTTCAACGAAGTTGAGACGCTGACCCCGAAAAAAACATTCACAAATCTGACGAAGAATGAGAAGATGGCGCTTGAGACCATCAGGAATTGTGATACTATCATGATTAAACCCGCGGATAAAGGCGTTGGAGTGGTGGTACTGGACAAGTCAGCATATCAAACCGAATGCCGGAGACTACTGTCAGACGAGACGAGGTACAGAGAACTACAAAGTGACCCCACAGAGGAGCTACGTAGCAAGATAAAATCGCTAGTTGAATATGGAGAAACGGGAGGATACATCTCCAAACAAGAGGCGGATTTCTAATGCAAAAGTGAAGGAAGAACACCGTATTTCTACACACTCCCAAAAATGCACAAGAACAAACTCCCCCCACCCAGAAGACCAATAGTGTCTGTCCTGGGTTCACTTTTAGAACCACTATCCCGCTTTTGTGATGTCTTCTTTAAGAAACTGGTACAAAAAACCAGCACATACCTTCAAGATACCAAAAGCTTGTTACAACTACTCAACGACCTCACTGTGGACTATAACACCATCCTGGTAAGTTTCGATATTGAGAGTTTGTACACTAGTATTCCCCAAGACGCCACGCTGAAGGTCCTGGAAAAAGGTCTTGAGGAGGAAGAATGGACTTCCAGAACCCAGAGAAACATTATTTTGGAATGTGCAAGGTTGGCATTAAAAAGGAACTATTTTGAATTTGAGGGAACACTATACCTCCAGACTGGTGGAACTTCGATGGGGAGCACATTTGCCCCCAGCGTGGCAGGACTCTACGTCCATGACTTTGAGAAGAAATTTATACTCAATGACAGGAACCCCTTTAGATCAAACATTTTGTTATGGAAACGGTACATCGATGATGTGCTGGCAATCTGGAATGGACCAGAAGACTCTATGGCCTATTTTTTCAACTGGATGAATACCTGCGACGACAATTTAAAATTCACCTATGTCAAGGACAAAAACACACTGGTGTTCCTTGACCTTGTGATTAACAAAGAAAATGGGAATTTTTAAACTGCTACACACTACAAACCAACAGCAAGAAACAACCTTCTAAGATTCGAAAGCTTTCATCCGAGGCCACTACGGGAGAATCTTCCCTATGGGCAATATTTATGAATCCGCCGCAATTGTAGTCAGCTCAAGGACTACAAAGAACAAGCAAGCGATCTCACTAAGAAACTGAAGGATATAGGATATCCGAATAAAATTCTGCAAAGTCAAAAACGAGCACGCAATCAACCCTGGGAAGTACTTTTGGACAATACAGTAAAACCAACTGAGAAAACTCCCCTCACATGTGTTACAACATACAACAAAATTTCCAATGATGTAACCAGGGTAATAAATAAACATTGGTCGATTCTGAATTCCGGCAAAATGGAATGGGAAAAACCACTCTTTTCCTTCAAAAAAGCGAGAAGCATAAAAGATGCAGTGGGAAACACCAGACCAATAATAAAAAAAGCAGTACAAAATGAAACAGTGCTAAATGCATGGGGACTACCGAAGGTCACGGGCCACTACAAATGTGGCAATTGTAGTGTGTGCCCATTCACTGCCAACACAAAAACCTTGCTCCTGGAACCTGGTAAGATATGGACAATTCAAGGCCACACAAACTGTAACAGTGAAAATGTAGTTTACAGAATAACGTGCCCGTATAATCTTCACTACATTAGCATGACCAACATAAAAGTGAAACTACGTATAGGGGAACACAGAAGCACCATCAGGTGCAAGAAGTCCATGACTAGGTTGACAGAACACTACCTAACTGCAGGACATACACCAGATGATCTACAATGGACAATAATTGAACAGATAAGTCCAGGTAACAACCTGACTCAACGGCCCTTTGTGAAAGAACAAAGGTGGGTGGTACAGGCTGTCCGCACACAGGATTGGTCAAAATGATAACATTCCGTGGAATTCGGTCATGGGATGACTGAATCCTCACTCACTGGTTCACTTAATTGCTCAGCGTCACCTGTAACTAGGGTGTCTCTAATTTCTTCCCTGAGCGCCCTTGGTCGCCATAGAAACTGTGTTCCAAGCCTCATTCTGATACCACGGTGTGTCTATTGGCCAACCGGCACACCTGACTCGTTGGACCCCGCCCATTCCAGGAAGCGGAATGCCTAACTACCTGATCGCTTCCTCACTATGGGTTAGGGAATCCCAAGAGGCGTACCGTCTATGGAACCAAGTAGGTTACCAGTTCGAGGAACAGAAGCTGCAAGTAAGTCAGATCATACACGATCTCCCGGGATTTTTGTATAGACAAACGAGTTGACATTCCGTCACTCACTGCATCCTCTGCTCGTGTTTTATCTTAATTCTTTAGATAGCGCGAGCATTGCCTTTGCAACACGGACGCCCATGAAGCGGATTCTTACCGCTCTTTGAGTAAACTAAATGTTTTACAATTATCCGGGTGTCACCTTGCTACATTTTTTATTAGGAACTGTAAAATCCTGTAAATTGGATAATTAAATGTAGCGTTCTATTTTGAGACACCCTAATCTCCCATAAAATATCTGTTTACCACCACAAAATGCTTAATGTGCACAGATCGCACCGCCAATTAGTCTCTCCCATCAACAAACTTAAAACAGTCACACGGCCTGGTGTGAGGATCATCAGTACCAGAGCCAGACACCAATCACAATGGCTGGGTATGGTCGTAATATGGTTGTCACTAATATGGTTAATAATCCATTTTTGTCTACCTACTAGAAGGGCAACCCACTCTTTTCACATATTTGGTTTTTCTATATGTTACAAGTGCAACAAATGTTTGTCTTATGTATTGTGATCCCAACCCCCTTTTCCTTATATCTTTCTTCACAGGTTTTTCTTCCAGAGTGGGGAGAAGACTACATTTTGAAAAGGGACACAAGTTTGTGTTTCCTATTTAACACGGATCGAGGGCAGGACGCGCCTTAGCGTGTGCGTACCACCTAGGTCTTTTTCTCTTTTTCTATTTGGTCCTGACGAAAACCCACAATCGCAAGAGGTTGAAACATGTAGACCTATGACCTTAATTTTAAATCACATAGCACACGTCGCTATTTTAATAACACTACACGTCTTGAACACCGAAGTCTACATAATTAGACATAGGTGCCACAGTTCTTTTATTAGGGAGCCCAGTCGCTCAGGAATAAAATCTTGAAGTGAGTAGATCTGGCCCCTTTTTAAATCAATTTCACCCTTTTTTATCACTGCACATATAAAAGAAAAAATGAATGAGGGGTCTTCAAAAAGGACATGCTATGTCCTACGTAAAGGTTGGGCACAAGTGTTTGATTAAGCCTTAAGCTTTTGGCACAGAGACTTTCTCTGCTTTGCCTACAGGGGGTACTCCTCCATTTGTTTTGTTATATAGGGTCAGCAGACCACCATGTCAGTGATTGAATTGAAATAACAATTTTTTTAAGGAGCCGTGTTTCCTTAAAGGAAATGGGGCTGCCTTCACAAAAATGTTTTGTTTTTAAAAGTTTCAGAGAGAGTTGGCAGAGGTCCCCAGAACAACTGCTTACTCCTCCTAAAAGTTTTACCTTCTCCTTGGCAAAGGTTCCTCTTGAGTACAGAAGTATTCTAAAGTTCTACGGTCCAGGCCCCAATTTTTATACTGAATTTCTCTTTGTTCTCTTGTGGCATCAACGCTCTGTGCTCAGTCAAAACCACTTCTGTCCTCTCTGGTCCAGCTTCCTGGCAGGAGGTTGAGAGAGCAGTGTGTTAGGCAGACCAGGCCCATTCAGGTGCAAGGAAATCTCCTCCTTCTACTCTAAATGCAGCCCAGGTCTATTCAGCCCAGCCCTGACTCATCCAGGAATGGCAGGACACACCTAAACTACCACAGTGGCTGTGTGAGGAAGAAGGAACATCCCTAACCTCTGTCACTCCAAATCCAGATAGTCAACCCACAAACCAGCAGAGGCACACAGGATGGCTAAGCAAGAAAATACCCACTTTCTAGAAGTGGGATTTTCAAACACACAATATAAAAACCTTCTTTACTAAAAGATGCATTTTTACATTCTGAGTTCAGGCATACTAAACTCCACCTTTCTATCTTATCCCAATGGGGATGTATTCTCATAAGATGTTATAAATAAACTCCCATTTTATCCTGGGACAGATAGACTTTCGAAAGTGAAATCCAAAATTCACTGTAGTTCACTATCTGGACATGCCGCTCAAAACCAGTACATGTCCTACCTTTGAAGTTCACTGTGACCTGCCCATGAGGGTACCTTGGGCCTACCTAAGGTGTGTCTTACATGCAAGAAAAAGAACGGTTAGCGTATGGCAAGTGGGTGCTCGTGCCTGGTCGACATGCCAGTAAAAACTGCACGCAGACACTTCAGTGGTATGTCTGCGAACAGTTTGAAAGGTTGATTGTGTTGGTGGCACAATCAGTGCTGCAGGCCCACTAGCAGCATTTGATTTACAGGCCCTGGGCACACACAGTGCACTATACTAGGGACGGAGAGTAAATCAAATAAACCAATCATGGAAACGCTAAACCATAAACACAATTTACAGGGAGAGCATATGCACTTTAGCACTGGTCATCACTGGTAAAGTGCCCAGAGTCATAAAATCAACAAAATAGGTGAGAAACAGGCGGCCAAAAAGCAATATATCTGGGGATACACCTGCTGAAAAAGCCAGGTCTAACAGTTACCACCCCAACTTGGTTAACAGGTTATTGCAATTTGATTAGATACACCAGTATAAGAGCTAATGTTGGTATCTCTGAAGACCAAGAACGTGAAATTACCTTTATTAGAAGATCTAATTTTACTTTATGTTGAGTCTGACCTGATAATGTAATGTAGTAGAATGAACGTAGTTTGCACTGTGTGCCTGCCGTGGAATACTTTGAGGATGCTCACAGTCTTAGTCAACCTGGGATCTAATGGAAGGGGTGTACAAGGTTGAACTTAGTAAGGACATTACCATTTGTATGGTAACTACCATTCTGTGGAAAGAGAAAGAGTTCAAAGTGGGTAGAAAGACACAGAGGTCAAAGTGGATGAGAACTTTTGAAAAACTTGCTCCCAGGCTCTTTTTCACTTGTTTCTTCAGTTCCGATTTTATTTTTAAAAATACAAACGTTTCTGAAAAGGTAATCTTGGCATTCACAGGTCTGAGCCTAGGGAGGGAAGAAAGCACTTTCCTTGTATAATGAAAGCTGAGCAGAGATGATTGACAGCTAAAGAAATAAGAAAGGGTAATATAAAATTAATAAAAAGTTGATTACCAAAGCAAAAGTCTGTCAGAGAGACACTCCATGCAGTGCTTAATTTGTAAATAAATAAGTGCCAGAGCTCTAGTCAGAATGCTTCTGCAGCTTGCACCACCCACTGCCCACTACAGTACTTGCCGATGACAGCACCTACAAACAACTTCTAACCGGCACACTACAAGCATGTCAATTTAGCCTATTTCAGGCCCCCAGCTATAAAAATAGATTGGGCGGCAGGTATTCGTTGTTTTTAATGCATAATGAATTCATAAACAATTGCTGTTCTGCTCATCTCTAATTTATACAGAAAGACAGCACCACCATGTGGCAGCTGTCATACATGCCAGTGTCGACAATGAAGTGCTGGTGCCGAGCGCCAGAAACCACTGCTCAAATTAAGCACTGGCTCCATGGCTGCAATAGGCTATCACTGATGCCATATCCCAATCTCATGTGTGCATCAACACCAAGTTATCATCTTAAAAAAAGATAGAACATATGGATTATACTAAGTAAACAGACTAACCAACCTTTCCTGCCCGTTCTTCTAAAGTGGAATTTCGAAAATCTTAGAACAAATGAGAAAACGACTTTCAAATGTCTTTTCACAATATAATATGTGACGATATGTAATATGTTTGGTATTTCTTTTATAGCACTCGTGCTGTAAGTAAATCATTAATTGAAGCACAACATGATGTTAACCTCTAAGGTCCCTGAGTGTAAAACTACCAATGTCATATGGCACACCTTACTAAAAGCATCACAAATATGACATTTGTTGAGGGCTGCCAATGCTTATATTAAATTGATGTGTTCCATATAAAGAAAAAGAGCACAAGTATGGAAATTCCAAAGGCGACCTTTGTATTTTTATTTTATTTTATGGCAGGAATTATTGACTGTTTGAAACAGCATGCATTCCAATTTAAATATCGTTTTATGTAGTGACTATCTGTGACGGGTAAATAAAGCAGATATACATAAATGTGTACTTTTTTGTATGGTTATCTTTGTTACACATACATCATACATTTCCTAATTTGCATTTCAACTTTACCTGAACGTATTCCCATTCCCATTACAGTGAAGGATGTGATACAGTTGTAACATCACTTCCTGTGCTAAAGTGGCATCATTGCTCACTGTCTACTAGCTAGCCCCATCTATTCTTTTAGGACTTAATTCTTGCTTTCAGCATTCAAGTGACGGTAGCCTGAGTGACAGGATGGATTTGGTGAACCTGGCTTCTTTTCACTCTGATACGTATCAGAAACCTGTGCTTATGAGGAGACAAAAAGAAAAGCGCATGGAGAACAATGAAGAGGATAACTATATAGTGAACTGAATATAGTAACAAATTGTTTGAAAAGGAGAGAAGTGAAAGAATGACAGGAGCACGCAATATAGACAAAAGTGATCCAGGGATTAAAATTACTGTTAGGCATTTCCCGGCAGCCACCGCGACCGGAAGTCGCCTCTCGACGCACAGCGCCAGGAGGCGCTTAAATCCACGGTTCATTTGCGGCTGAGCGGGGACATCTATAACTGACCTGTTTGTTGGACGGGCCGCCGCCGGACCACTGCCTCTGGCCCCTGACCCCCTGCACCTGCTCTCCCTCCGCTGCCGCACTCCAGAGACCGTGAGTGCCGCCGCAGAGCGAGGGAGAGCGCGAGGGGACCCGGGACTGCATTTCCCGGAAGCCACCGCGACCGGAAGTTGCTTCTCGATGCACAGCGCCAGGAGGCGCTTAAATCCACGCTTCATTTGCGGCTGAGCGGGGACATCTATAACTGACCCGTTTGCTGGATGGGCCGCCGCCGGACCACTGCCTCTGGCCCCTGACCTCCTGTACCTGCTCTCCCTCCACCGCCTCACTCCAGAGACCGTGAGTGCTGCCGCAGAGTGAGGGAGAGCGCGAGGAGACCCGGGACTGCATTTCCCGGCAGCCACCGCGACTGGAAGTCGCTTCTCGACGCATAGCGCCAGGAGGCGCTTAAATCCACGCTTCATTTGCGGCTGAACGGGCCGCCGCCGGACCACTGCCTCTGGCCCCTGACCTCCTGTACCTGCTCTCCCTCTGCCGCCGCACTCCAGAGACCGTGAGTGCCGCCGCAGGGCGAGGGAGAGCGCGAGGGGACCCGGGACTGCATTTCCCGGCAGCCACCACGACCGGAAGTCGCTTCTCAACGCAAAGCGCCAGGAGGCGCTTAAATCCACGCTTCATTTGCGGCTGAGCGGGGACATCTATAACTGACCCGTTTGCTGGACGGGCCGCCGCCGGGCCACTGCCTCTGGCCCCTGACCTCCTGTACCTGCTCTCCCTCCGCCGCCGCACTCCAGAGACCGTGAGTGCCGCCGCAGAGCGAGGGAGAGCGCAAGGGGACCCGGGACTGCATTTCCCGGCAGCCACCGCGACCGGAAGTTGCTTCTCGAAGCACAGCGCCAGGAGATGCTTAAACCCACGCTTCATTTGCGGCTGAGCGGGGACATCTATAACTGACCCGTTTGCTGGACGGGCCGCCGCCGGACCACTGCCTCTGGCCCCTGACCTCCTGTACCTTCTCCCCCTCCGCCGCCGCACTCCAGAGACCAAGAGTGCCGCCGCAGAGTGAGGGAGATCGCGAGGGTACCCGGGACTGCATTTCCCGGCAGCCACCGCAACCGGAATTTGCTTCTCGACGCACAGCGCCAGGAGGCGCTTAAATCCACGCTTCATTTGCGGCTGAGCGGGGACATCTATAACTGACCCGCTTGCTGGACGGGCCGCCGCCGGACCACTGCCTCTGGCCCCTGACCTCCTGTACCTGCTCTCCCTCCGCCGCCGCACTCCAGAGACTGTGAGTGCTGCCGCAGAGCGAGGGAGAGCGCGAGGGGACCGGGACTGCATTTTCCGGCAGCCACCGCGACCGGAAGTCGCTTCTCGATGCACAGCGCCAGGAGGTGCTTAAATCCACGCTTCATTTCCCGCGTCGCGGGAGCACGCGGGGCAGCGCCGGGGTAAGCCCGGGCAAAGGGCGGGCCCTCTTAGGCCCTCAAAGGCCAGAAGAGGCTGGGCTGGGCCACCCCCCTTGGTATTCCCTTTCATCCTTCCTGGGACCTACATCAGGTTAGTGATAAAGTATATTCTATTGACTATATAACAGCTTAGAAACATGGGGAAAAGGACACCAGCAGTTCTCAGGCCAAAAGATGTGCACAAATTGGCCCACCCAACTACTACCACCCCGCGGCCAACATTGACTGCCATTGACAAAATGCTCCAGAAGACAATTGATGTTGTTGCTACTGCCATTCAGAACACTGAAAGGCGTTTTTCGCTCCCATCAAGCCTGCCCCCTCTTCTTTTGAATCAAGATATTTCAGCGGACTCTCTACTTGCTGCTTCCTACGCAGGACTCCCAGGCACAGACTGTAATGAGAACTGCATAATTGTGGACACGGCCCCATTGCCACAATTTACCCCAGGTAGCAGGTTATCATCAACACCCACCATGCTCAGGCCTGACATGAATATCAGTCAAGATTCCCGCGCACTATTCGTAAATGATCACCTACATTTAGATGGTAACGATTCATATGTGGACCCTGATATACCAAACACTGAGGGAGACATAAGTGATAGCATTCCTGCGTGAACCCGGGGCCAAAAAGCTAAAAGAAAAGTGAAGCACCTAACACTGAGTCACCACCAAAAACACATAGAACTAAGGGTGGGCGTAAGCGAAATCGGAGGATTCCTGCCCCCGCAGAGCGAAAAAGGGACAAGGGAGAAGACGAAGTCATGGCAACCAAAACTCCCCCCGTTGAAGCTAGTGCAGCATCGGGTAATGAAGTATTCTGGGGGAGGTTGGAGACATTATCGTCCACTCTCTTAGGACCAATTAACCAACAAATCCTAAATTTGGACAAGAGAGTGAGAGTGTTGGATGATCATGTATCTAAATTGGGTATAGGGCAGACTTTAATAAACAAACCTAATGTTGGGACACCAGGTGGCACTAAGGCTAAAAACAGTGGTGCTAATACTAATTCAAAAATAGTTGGTCATAATAAACCTACTCCAACTACATCCGCTCCTAGCACTAGTAAAATCCAACCCCTAGTTAGACATGCCCCCAATTTAAATACGACTAAGGCAGCCAGTGTGGCAAGAACGGATCCTAACGCTGATAAAAGCAATAGGGTCCTAACCCATCAACCTAAGAATGATCCCCAAAACCACCCCACAGTCCAATCTGAACCTAACATGGCAACCAACAAGAGGAAGATCCCCACCAGCATCAATTTGCCGCCTGAATGTGGGGCATATGTGCTGATCTTGGTCAACGTGCCTAAATTAAAGAATGACCAAGAGGAAAACCATATAACTCTCAAAAATAAGATTCTCCATTGGTTATCCACAAATTTTAATTTCCCAATGGAAGGAGTAAGGGAATCCATTCATACACAAAGAGTTGGGTGGGTGGGCCCACTGAAAAAAAAAATTTGAGGGAGATTGTGTAGTCATAATCTTCAGGTCCCCTCAATGAGCTCAAACACCCTTGCTAATGCGCCATTACCCTCACCATGGGAATTTAATACGACTTTGCTTCCCCTGGGCTACTTTTATAGACACCTAGCCCCAATTCCTGACTCCATGACTAACCCGGCTGTGTGGCTTCAGGAGCAAAATCTTGGAATCAGGGACTTATACCCATCTCACCAACTGAACCAAGATTTTGACCTCATGAATGGCCCAGCCCAGCGCTATCAGGCTAAATTCATGGGACACTCTATGCCATACCCACACTTCCCCAGTATGCCTCCGCACAATCATAGTGAGAGGCCACATTTCAGTTCTAATTCAAACTTAAATTTTGGTCATAATGAGTTGAGGCCTCTATATAACATCCCAAACTACAATCGGTTCGAATATACCTTCTCAAACCTAGAAGATCAGGACTGACTGGGGAAAGGGGGAAGTAGCAGTGGATGTTAAGATGAAAGCGTTGATAATGAGGAACATTTACCCTCAATATCAATTATTTCAACCCAGGAAACATTAGCACAACATCATATTATCACACCTGCAATCACACAAGAGGTTGTATTTCCTACACTAATTAACCCTACACAGAGCACAGTCAAGAAGGTCAGAAGTAAACCAATTAGACATAGTAATCCCTGTGACCTGTCCATTCTCAGCTGGAATGTGGCAGGGTTAGAGTCAAGTTTGTCAAACCCAGAATGGGCTCAGTTACTGGATGGCAAAGATATTATTATGTTCCAGGAGGATCACTGAAATAATATCGAGGGACAAAATATCGACTTGCCAAAATATTTTGGACAAAAGATCGACAGTCAAAATATCGAGTTTGTATCTACAAACAGGTAAGTACAAAAATATCGAGTACAAAATATCGTTAACAATAATATAGATGTAAAAAATATCGACTTTATTAAAAACAGTGTTAAATTAAATTAATATTAAATTTTAATTACTAAAATATACTTAAAAATACTTACATTAAATTATAATAATTAAATAATAAATGAAAATAATAAAAATAATTTTTTACAATCTTATTTGTTGACCCTGAACCCTAAAAATACCCCTTTACCCAAAAACCCAAAACTGACCCTGAACCCTAAAAATACCCCTTTACCCAAAAACTGAAAACTGACCCTGAACCCTAAAAATGCCCCTTTACCCAAAAACTGAAAACTGACCCTGAACCCTAAAAATACCCCTTTACCCAAGAACTGAAAACTGACCCTGAACCCTAAAAATAGCCCTTTACCCATGAACTGAAAACTGACCCTGAACCCTAAAAATACCCCTTTACCCATGAACTGAAAACTGACCCTGAACCCTAAAAATACCCCTTTACCCTAAAACTGAAAACTGACCCTGAACCCTAAAAATGCCCCTTTACCCAAAAACTGAAAACTGACCCTGAACCCCAAAAATACCCCTTTACCCTTAAACTGAAAACTGACCCTGAACCCTAAAAATGCTCCTTTACCCAAAATTTATCAATATTATTTAATTACCAATTAATTATTAATTAACAATAAAGTAAATATATTAGCACATTAGCTGTAATTATTTTAATAATTAATATTATTTTTTCCCAATTAATTACTTAAAAATAACACAAAATTATATATATTAAAATTTTACTCTAATTAATGTAATTAACTAATTACAATTAATTAATTACCAATTAATTACTAATACAAAATATGTTCAAAATTATATTAATTAATTAACTAATTAATGTTAATTAATTATCAATTAATTATTAATTAAAAATATTAAAAAACATATATTAATTAATTAATTATTATTAAATTACTTCCCACCCTATTCCCCTATAAACCCACAACCCGCTACAGAATTACATTACGCAATTATTATAAAAACAAAATTCATTTAATAAAATATTTTATAACATTAAGACACACTTTTCACACATATTATTACATAAAAATACACTATAAAATATTATATATTATTAAAAATTCGATATTTTTGCTATCTATATTTTATACAGTCGATATTACTTCACTTACCTGAAAAACGATATTTTTGTAGTCGATATTATGTCCAGTCGATATTTTGTCCAGTCTATATTTAAAACTCGATATTATGTCCAGTTGATATTTTGGAGTCGATATTTTGTCTGTACACCGTTCCAGGAGACATGGGCTGTGGAGAAATATTTTTTTGAGGGCTACCATTGCTTCAGCGTGACAGCACCCAAGCCTGACTCAGGACGTGCAGTGGGAGGCTTGTTTATTGGTATTAGGACTCTGGCTGGTGGCATAATTACAGACCTTTCAAGAGGAAACCCGAAAATACAGATTTTAGAGTTCAAGCGAAAGACCCAGATTTATTTAATTCATTTTTACAATAATGACTTTTATTCTGTACCTAACAAAAACTTTGAAGCACTCTCTAAGACTCTACGGAACCTTGAAACCAGTTCTGAAACTAAAGAGGAAACAGGGATTTTAATTGGGGGGGACTTTAACGCAAAAATTCCTAAGAATCGTAGAACTGAGGATAGAAACCGCCCAGATCAAGCTGAACGAAGGGGTATTGAACTATCTAACATACTGACTGAGTATACTCTCAGTAATGCTATGGACAAAAGTCACACTTCCAGTGTACCTCATGCTCCTACGTTCAGAGGGCGGGATTGTTCCTCCACAATTGATTTCATTTTTTTGTCTACCCATTTATTAGACTGTGTGATAAAATCTACAGTGGTAGAAACCTTGTTTGGTGATCATAACCCCCTCACTGTGACTTTACAATTAGGCCCTAACAAGATATACGCCAACTTAAACGGGGCAAGAGAGATTACACCCACAGGTGATGGCTTGTGCCTGAAATGGAGGGGAGTCAACAGAGGTGCAATACTAGAAAGTGTAAATAGAGAGCATCCTAAGCAATTTAATTCCTGCCTAACTATGGATGGGAACTGCCATAAGATAATTGATGATTTTGGCAAACTGTGTTTTGCAATAAAAACCTCTCTATCAGTTCCATTACCAAAAGAGCGGGAAGAACCCGGGTGGTTTGACTCTGCCTGCTCACTAGCAAACAGAGAACTGTGCAGGGCATTAACCACTAATCCAAGGTGCTTACCAGTGGTACAGGCAGCCAGGAAATTCTATAAACTTAAAATAGCTGAAAGGAAGGCTGCATTACTAACAGAACAATGGGAGTCGCTAGTTGGGAGCGCTAACCTGAAAAACAGTGGCCCTTTTTGATCAGCTGTTAGAAAAATGTGCGAAATGGGCAAACAACTAACCCCAATCAGTTGCAACATAACTAGCAACTCTTGGGAGGCCCATTTCTCCAAAATATACGCCGCCCCACGTGAAGAATTATTTAGCTCTCCCCGTGGTCAGCTCCAAGGCTTAGAGATAGACCTCTATGAGGTGGAGATAGCCATCAAAGAGAGCCTCGGAAACAAGGCTCCAGGTCCTGATGGCCTGCCCATAGATATAATTAAGCACAGTCGGACCTATGGGCACCCATCATCCTCAATGTTTTTAACAGCCTCCCCACAGTACCCATGCCCACTACTTGGGCTACCAGCACCATAGTCCCAATTTTCAAAAAGGGCAAGAGATTGGACCCAGTGAATTATCGTCCGATCTCTCTTTTGGATAATACCTTAAAAATTCTGGGGCGAGCAATTTATAATAGGGTGGTAGAGTGGACTGAAGATACGGGTCTATTGGACCCGTGCCAGATGGGATTCAGAAGCGGGGTGGGGACAATCGAGCAATGCTTGAATCTGAAACTGATCCTTGACAAATATAGCATTGCCCGATCGTCCCATATCTACCTTGCGTTCATGGATCTTTCATCCGCTTTCGATCTAGTGAACAGATCCAAATTGTGGGCAATTCTTTTGAATTACGGACTGGACGAGGCTCTTGTCAATTTCCTGGCATACCTCCACACTGACCTCAAAGCACAAGTTAGGATCGGGCGGCAGGAGAAGTATCTGGACCCATTAATATCGGCAGAGGGGTAAGACAGGGGTGCGTTTTAGCACCCCTGCTGTTCATTATCTACATTAATGGTCTGGCCAAAGCTCTAAAACAAGTGACTAGTGATGTACCAAATTTCCTGGGGCAACCATTGCCAGTTTTATTATATGCAGACGATGCGGTCTTGATGGGGCGAACACCAAATGCCCTTTACCTACTCGTTAAAGGTTTTGTCCAACACATGGAGGGCTTAGACCTGCGCGTCAATTTAAAAAAATCTTTTATTATGCCATGTGGTCCTGGGAAACACAAGTTCATTACCATACACATAGGGACAGATAAATTAGAATCTGTAACCACATTCCCGTATCTTGGTTTGGTTTTCGCTGCGAACGGCTCATGGAGTGGGCATACGGCCCACGCCATGGGCAAGTTCTCGAAAGCCAACAATTCTATTTTGAGTTTGTCCCGACCAAAGAAAATAGGTGCCACTAGAGCTATTTTAAATAATTTTAAGCTACAGTGCCTACCAGTAGCCACATACGGGGCTGAGGTTTGGGGACTGAGAAAAAGCCCCAGTATTTAGCAAGAAGAAGGTTGATTTTGTAGGAAAATACTGGGTGCCCCAATTTCCTCCTCTGAATTGATTTGCCATGAGAAACTTAACCTCCCCTACGTATGCGATTTTATCAGATCCAGACCAGCTCTTTTCTGGATTAGGATCTGGAGGAATAACTCAGCCATCTTAATGCAAAACATCATAAAAGACTGTCTTAAATGTGATCATGGCATGTCGATCCCCTGGCTCACAGGAGTTCTAAAAACACTGAGCAACGTGAACAGGGAAGATCTTTTCTCCGACCCAAGTAAGATTGAACCTAAAGATAAAACTGAGGTCAAACAAGCACTGTATGCACTTGATAACTCAGAACGAATGGAAAGGGAAATTCTCAAATCAACTGTTGTGACTTATCTGAGGAATGATCTAAGCAGGAGAAATCTCGCACAATACCTCACCCTACCCATGACTAACTGGGAGAGATCATTTCTGTTCCAGATAATGGCGGGCTCAATAAAAATTTTGTTGGGCTTTCCCCTGTGCTATCAGCACACAACAGATCATAATCCATGCCTGTGTGATGGTATTAGTAAACAGGATGATTTGCACTTTCTATTTCTCTGTAAATTTTACCAAAAATATATCAACTGGTTTTTAACTTCGCATTTGAGGAAACATAGACCCCTTTCGTTAGGGGAGTTCTATTCATTGTTACTTTCCCTGGACACAGATGAATTAACTTACCGCACTAGCACTTTTTTGAGACTCATAACACGTGTACGTAAAACGATGGAAAACCCCTGAAAACAGTCTTATGAGATTTGCATTAGATTTTAACAATTCATGAATTTTGTAAACTTGTATTTGTTGTGTAAATGCATTGTTTTTATTGTGGTACTTTTATGAATTTTATGAAATTCGAATAAAGGTCTTTTGAACTTTGAACTATTGTTAGGAATGGGGCATACAAGAAAAGGGTGACAAAAAGGGCAAGAAACATGAAACAAACACGATGCGGAAAGATCAGAAAACAGAATAGTTGCGAGATGAAAGGAGTATGAGGAAAGCAATGACAAACTAGAAATTAACACGAAATATAAAAATAAAGAAATGAAAAGAGGAATGGTGAAAAATGAAAATGGAAATAATATAGGGCAGTGTATGTTTCCATCAAATCTGAAATCTGCAGGTTATTGATTCCAAATCTTAGAGAGATGGTTCATTGAATTAATGGAATGACATCTGGACACGTGAGGTGCGCATGTTCAAACTAATAGGTCACACATTTAGAACTGAGTCTTCATTACACTATGGCAGTGAACCTTATTTATGGCAGAGTTTATATCACTATACTCCCTTCGATGTGGTGCCACCAAGTCTCCAATCACACTTGTCTGTGGGCAAACGTGGACTACTGCCCTCGGGCCACACTACTCTCGAGTAGGTCACACATTTGGAACTGAGACTTGATTTTTCAATGGCAGAGTACATATCATTGCACGCAAGGAGAGTTTAAGAGGGTGACACGTTTCAGTCAGGAGGAAAAAAGGATCATCATTACAGAGGTGATCGAACTCTACCGACAACTGCCCTGGTGTCACTAACTCTGTGCATTGCGAGCCAATGACACGTGGCTGTGGGACACTGCTGACCTACACTGTGGTTGAGTAGCTCACACATTTGGGACAGAGTCTTGATTTAGCAATGGCCAAGTTCATATCATTGTACCGGCATCATCGCAGACTGCATTCCCTCTACGCCCCGGTGCCACCAAGTCTGTTCCCCGACATTCATGGACACTCTCTGGTTGAACTTTGGTGGCATCTGAGTCTGTGGACTAGGGGTCAGTTTAGATCCTCATGTAGCTGATACCGAAACGGTGGTGGCAACAAGGCTGTAGCATTCCACTCTCCATTTGCAGCTTCTGAATAAAATAGAACCTTCTGCATCATGCCCTGGAGGACACCTTCCACTGTCCCCCACAACCCTTCACAACATTCACCTCGGACATTGATGAGGACCTGCTCAGGTTGCATGGCCCATCCGACTGCACCGCAAGTCACCGCCCCGTGGCTGGGTGTCTGTGCCGGCCGCAGTGCATCCGGGACAACTAACTCTGTGCTGGTCGGGGCAGGGACACCTTCTCCAGAGATATTGCATGGCCCTTGAAGCGTTGGCCTTGGGGTCATCAATGCTATTTCTCTGTGGCCTTGTGCTGTATGCAGCCTCCGGGTCCAAATGTGTCCCACCAGGGGTCACACACCTCATGTAGCTGTTACTGAATTGGTGGTGAAAACGAGGCTGTAGCATTCCACTCCTCCATTTGCTGCTTCTGGATGGCTTCTGCCCTCTGTATCATGCCCTGGAGGACACCTTTCACTTTCCCCCGCAACCCTCTGCCACATGCTCCTTGGAAATTGACAAGGATGCTCTCAGTCAGCGTGGCACTACCTCAGTGCACCGCAAGTCACCGTTCCGTGGTGGTGTGCCTGTGCCGGCCGCTGTGCATCCCGGGCCACTAAATCTTTGCAGCTCAAGTCAGAAACCCTGTCTTCCCAGATATTGGATGGCCTCTGAGATGATGGCCTTGGGGTCATCAATGCCATTTGTCTGTGGCACTGCGCTGTCCGGTGCCTCAGAACTCAACTGCAGTACACCAGGGCTCTCACATCAAATCGAGTCCTGACCGGCCCGGATGTCGCATCACCGCAGGGGGCACACACCACCACTGCCAGAAACACCTCCAACCGCCAACTGACGGTGTTGAAACAGTCGTACAGGCAGACTACCGGAGTTGCTCACACCTGTTGTGGATGCCATCATCTATCTGATACCCTGCTCAGCACTCCAGGTGCCACTAACTCAGTGCACCGCATTCCATGGACCGTTACTGATTGAGTTTTGTGCTGTGGAGAGGTTACGCAGCATTGTCACCTCAGGCATTGTGGGAGTCCTGGGACGATGATGAGGAAGATGATGCAGGTGTAACACACCCCACTGCAGTTGCATCAGTTATGTCCAAAAGGGACACAAGCTTGACAATTTCTTCACATGAGCGTGCTCAGCTCAAGTGCCCCAAACTCAGTGCACTGCAACTCACAGACACTTCTGTTTGCATATTGGATAACCTCTGTACTTGCTCCAGCTACTCCATGATGCTCCGCAGTTGTTTCTATAATGCTGGTGTTTTCTGTTTCCGTTTCAATAGTGTTCACTGTTCAAGTTGTTGCCAGAACCAACCACTCCACTCACCCCACACACATCCAGCACAGGCGTCACTGTACATGTGACTCTGCCAATAAAGGGGCCGGACGCACATGCCCGTAGCCAGTTTCACGAACTATCTGCGTGTGTCTGTGTGGTCATAATGTATGCATGAGGGTCCCGGGCCCTACAACATTACATTGTGCTGTGTACAGCAGACACAAACATGTCATCGCAGGCAGCAGGTTAGACCATGGACATGTAGCTTTGGTGTCACCAACTCAAAACGTAAGAGTAGTTGACTGGGACATCGTACCCAGATCCAGCGTGGGTACATGAATGATAATTATGTGCCTCTGGGCGTGCTTCTGTACTGGAAATGTGAAAATGCATGTGTCTCTGTCACAGTGTCGGTCTCCTTTGTGGGGTCTAGGTGGTCCCTGAAGGGAATTAGACACCCACGTATGTGATCTAGTTCATCTTCCATGGGTACGGACCCCACCTACATCTGCTCGGCCACCCCCTTTCGGCAATCTGACACCCGGAATCGGAATGCCATGTGTTGCTCGGTGAAGTGTTGGGGGCCAGCCGTCCTGGCGGGTGCTTCCTGCTGTGTGGTCTGTGCATGGGCTGGGTTCTTCTCTATTTAGCTTGGCTGCCCTGGTCCTGGTGGTGGGCTGCCTGGGATGTCCATGAGTTGTTGTAGGGCACCGATGTCGAAGGTTTGGTGGTCCTCTCCAGCATCACTGATGAGTTGTCTGCTCTGCTATGCTGGAGGTGTTTTTGTCCCTCTGCAATGTGAAGGGGAGATGCATGTTGACATTGTGTTGACATGAATGTTGGCGCATTGTTCTTGTTTACATGCAGACTGTATGTCAATTTACACGGTTTGGGAGGTGCAGGATTTTGATGCCGGACAGTGGACATTTGGACTACATGACCCATGTGAGGTTGTACGCATACATTTCCATCTAACAGTTTCCTGCTCTGTTAGATGTAGTTGGCCTGTTTCTGAGCATGTGCAGAGCCAGTTCTGTCCTCTGTTCTGTAGTGTCGGGTTGCACATTGTACCACATTCTCATCACTGTGGATTTGCTGTTATTGCTATGTGTGTGTGCTGCAGTGTACCACCGGGATCAGGGACATGATCCAGGGTCATTGTGGGTGTGCAGTGTGCTACACATCATTATGCATGTGTGCCATTGTGCCCATCTCCATCGTCTCCCCAGTCCCTGGTCGTTACTCACCCTGTTGACATTGTGTCAGGTCGTCTCGAGCTGTGTCCGGACTCCCAACTCCTTGCACCATCTCCACACTGATGAATGTGGCCTCCATGCACTCCAGCTCCTCCTGTGGCACTGGACTCCCACCTCCTGTCGCCGTTGCTGCCTTCCTATTGGCAGCGGATTTGTGCTAGGTTAAGATATTCACATCATGCCAGCACCTCTTGGCCTCCTCCATTGACCTCCTTGACACTCCAACTGCATTCACGTTAGTCTAATTGTGGGTCAGTTGATGGTAGTGTTCTGTCACCTCCGTGACGCTGATCTGGTTTTCCTGAGGAATGTACCCCATCTTCCTCTCCCTCTTCTACTTGGCCTTCCCAGACCCCGTTGTGCCTTGCTGGTGGTCTGTGGGGCTTGTGGGGTTCGTGTTGAACTCTGCACTCGGTCCGAGTGCATCCATGTTGCTACGCACTTTGAATTGTTTTTGGTGGGTTCTATTTGTTGCTTTTATAGTGCATTTTCCTGCATGACGAGTCGAGTTTGCCTGCCTGTCGCTTGTTTTCGCTACTTTTTGTATTGCAATTGGCCTCATTGCAACTTTTTTTGCGTTCGTGTTTTGCATTTTTGCGGCGTCACATTGACTTTATCGCAGACATTTGACGCGTTTTCGTGGGCCTATCACATGGTGCCTCCATGTTGTGAATACTTGGTTAACACTGCATTATTTTTCCGCGATAGACTGCTATGTGAAGAGTTGCGTTAAGCTAATTTTGCGGTAATTGTCACACGTTGTTGAGAATATCCCCCTTAGAGTAATATGAGGCCAATGATTTACATCCCAGGGAGAAAACTTAGTAGATTAATGCACCTTCTGCAGGGACTTGTGTGTAACACATTGGTCACTGGCGTCAATACCAGTGAGTTAAAGATTTGGTTAATACATTTGCTACTACAATCTATAGGTAATTTGTCTGTTACAGGTTCCACATCTAGCCAGATACCCCCAAGCAACGCACAGAGAGCGTGTAGCTTTTGGTGATCAGTGATAAGAAATTTAAAGTAGCTCAAATTTTATAGAAGTGTCTACAAACTATGCTTCAGAAATAAACATGTAGAACTATCAGTTTTATGAGCAGAAACTAATAGATGTTTAGATGAAAGTCAATGATATAGTGGCAGAATATTTTACTCTTTTTAGCTATACCTTTGGCCTACTTCCCACACCTATGGACCCCAACCCCAGTACTTCCCATTACTTTTGTTACAGTTCCTTTTGTAATACACTTCAAAATCTACATAGAGGCAAAGCTATGGAAAAGATGTTGGCAAATCACATGAAAACTCAGGATTGGTTCCTGCATATCTTAGGACTTAGAAACGTATTGTATTTTATTTGGGGCGGGAGGAACTCATAGAGTTTCACTCTGTAGAATTCCACTGCGTTAAAGGAAAACTCTGTGAGATTCTGCAGGATTCCACCAACAGGCAGAAGATAAGCAGCGTGCGCTGCAATTTAGTGCCGGTAGCACAGCAAGCACTGAAGATCAGCATCAGCAGCACCATGCATTGTGAAAGAGCGCACGTGGCAATTTGAGTTGATTTTGCTGCCGCTCAAGTAGAAAATCTGACCGCTCGCATCCACCAGTTTCATAAAATTGTGCCGAAGGTTCCATGGCAACAAGAAATCTTGACAGGGGCCGGCAAATCTAACTTGCGCTTGCAAGTGAGCATTTCTGGAGACTTACATTGTTCCTGTGAATGTTACAAGGTGCAAACAGCGGAAAAATTCAGCCACAAGCCGATTGGTGGAATTTGGCATGAACTCCTTGTTACAAACATAACACAGAGTTACCAAATTCTTCCAATTCAGCAAATGGAATTATGATTCTTCCCTGGCCTAATTATATTGTATATTTTACAGTGCTTAACAACACTGACAATGCCACAAAGCACTCTGATTTGTATTAGAAAGTGCAGAAAAAGATAGACACCAAGGGCCTAATTTGTGGCATTTTGGGGTACAGCAGTGCAGCAGGGCACCATGCTGAGCTGACCTTCACCAAAGTGAAAGGGCAGGTATGCAGATTATTTAGGCAAAATGGTACATTCCTGTCATTTCTGCCTTTGCTGGCTCCATTTTGGCAGCCTAGCGTCAATGCCTTGCACCATGGTATGTAGTATTCTTTTTGTGCAGGAAGGTGCACCTTTCTGGCCAAAAAACATCCTATGAGACATTTTCCTCTTTCTATGTGTGCTGCAGAATTCAGCACACATTGAAAGAGGAAAGAACGAGGAGAAATAAAGATATTTCTCCTTGTTACGCCTCACCTTGGGTGGCATATGGATTTGGAGCTTCCCCAGGTTTACATCACTGGGGCAGCGTCAAGTTCCATGGTTGTTGTGTGGGAAAACCCATTACGACACCCATGGAATGCTTCCTGGGAACAGAGTAAGGCGATGCATTGATTTGCAGTGCATCGCCGTATTCATGATTCATGAGGTCATTAAAAACCAGCCACGGAGGGTGGTTTTGTGTGACTTCATATATGTTTATGAGAACCCTGTGTCAGGCATGTACCACTTTACAGTGTGCAAAAGTGACACAGGTATCTCATAAACATTTGTGAAGTCACACAAAGCCACCGTTTGTGGCTAGTTTTGAGTAAAAAAATCAGCCCCCAAGTTTTTTCAATACTGCAATTGGTTTCATAAATGGTATATCCAACTTACCCGGATCCTCATACCAGCTGCCAAATATAGTTTCTCCCATCACGTCAGAACTAAGGATTTTGCAGTCACAGAAAAGCTCCACAATATGTCTATAACTGGAAATAGGTACAGCTGATACATGTTTTGTGCTCAGAATTTTTTTTCAACTGAGTATCAGTTGAATTTAACCGTTGTAACAATTTGGAGAGGTAATTGCATTTTCACTACATCTTGTGATGCGTAAAATGAGAAACCACACAGCCATAGTTTAAACATGCAGCTCGCCTGCCAGCTTGGAAGGCAAGCATTCTGTGGAATCAAGCATGCAAATGTTACATTCCACTGAAACTGGACAGAATATCTCTAACATGCAATGCCACTTCTTGCACTGTCTAGGAATCTCGAGGTCAGGGGGTACATGTTAGCATTGGGAGTGCAAACTTAAGGCACGCCCTGCACCACAGGTTTGTGCTCAACCTGTGTTTTAAATAGTTGAAGAGATGAAGCAGCTTTATTTTACCTCCTATGGCCTCTTTTTGAGCGCCTGGTACAAGACAGCATCACAATGTAATAGCAGCACAAAACCATAACAGTGCTATCTTTCTTACCACCAAGAACATATACAAGCGCCATTCAAAAATGTTTTTGTGTTCCAAAATGTTAGAAATGGGGGTCACTAGTTGGGAGAGGTAGGCGCCTTTGTCCAAATATGGATCCCTGCTTCTAGTCAGGGTAAGGGGTATACACTTCTAAAATAACCCCTGCTCACCCCCTTGGTAGCTTGTCACGAGCAGACAGGCTTATCTCAGAGGCATTGTGTAAAGCACACAAGCAAACAAGACCAAAAAACAAAAACCCACAATACCATAATAAAAACTAGAAATAGTTCAGTTCAAAGCAAATTACAGAAGCAACACTTTTCTCAAAAAATACCTGGGATGCGTCATGCAAACAAACAAAATGGGCCGCAGGCAAGGTGATTCATCGATTCAACAAAGTCATTTTCTCTTTTCCTTGGCAGTAAGTAGCACTGCAGGCCAACCCCATACAGCAAACAGCACAGGGGCAGTAGTCCTCCTCAGCTTCTCCAGCTCTACTCCGTGGCAAAGGTTCCTCTTGATTCCCTGAAGTGATCTAAAGTTCTGGGCCCCTCTTTTCATACAGGTTAATCCTTTGTTCTCTGGTGGCAGTAAAAACCACCCTCACTAAAAGATGCATTTTAATATTCTGAGTTCAGGCATACTAAACTTTATTTTCCTACCTTGTTCCCAGCGGTAGGTATGTTCATAAGATGTTATAAGCAAACTCCCCATTCTGTCCTATGGGAACAGGTAGACTTGCAATAGTGAAAAGCAAAATTAGCAGTAATTCACTATCAGGACATGCCACACACATTAGGGCATGTCCTAACTCTCACATACACTATACCCTGCCCACAGGGGTACCTTGGGCCGCCTACCTTAGAGGTGACTGACATGTAAGAAAAGGGAAGGTTAGGGCCTGACAAGGGAGTACACTTGCCAAGCTGACATTGCATGTACTAGACTGACACAGGCTTTGCAATTTCATATTCAGTGCTGCAAGCCCACTAGCAGCATTTGTTTAACAGGCCCCGGGCACACACAGTTCACCGTACTAGGGACTGATTAGTAAATCAAATCAGCCAATCATGGAAACACCAATCCATAACATCAATTTACAGGGAGAGCATGTGCACTTTAGCACTGATCAGCAGTGGTAAAGTGCCCAGAGTCATAAAACCACCAACAACAGGTCAGAAAAAATACAGGAGGAATGCAAAAAGTCTGGGCAAAGACCCGCTGAAAAAGCCAGTTCTAACACAGCACATTTCTGAAATGTTGTTAAATCAGTGTAAATGGAACTCAAGGAGGTCCTTTTCTTAGGGGTGACAGGCACATTTTCAATGATGAAGACATTTTCACATTAGTCAGTGGTGGCTCCTTTGCTAAGGTGGAGGATCATCACCCCACTTCTTAAAAGGAAAAATGAAATGAAAATAATGTATTGCTATTATCATTTTATTTTTCATATTAAAGTCAGTGGCGGGGCGGGCGGGGCTGGCCAGAGCAAGGAGAGGAGTGGTTTGTACTTTCTAAGTGCACATGAATGTATGGCCGGCCGTCTTTGGCCAGCCAAACAGTCATAAGTACTTTGCATTTTCCCCACCAGGGTCCATTCCACAGCCTGGTGAGGAACATGCACAGGCTTTCTGTCCCCGTCTGAGCGCCGAACGATGGCACGCAAACCAGCGCTATGATTGTCTCAGGGGAGCCTGTGTGCCCGGGTGCTTCCTGCTGCTTCCTGATGCCTGGACTGGAGACAGGGAGATGGAAGAGGACGGATGAGCAGCAGCGGCTGGACCTTCCAGGTAAGTCTTTTTCTTCTATTTTTTTTCATCCCCTTGCACCACCACCCCAGTCCGGTGGCAGCCACTAATGATTATTCTAGACCCAACGTTTGTACTAACTAACTAAAAAACATTGGCAATTTTGGACTGGCTAATTGGTAAAAATGCTGTTTTTTGCTGCTTTGTTCAGTGCTAATTTCAGTGCCAAAGTGCCTCCTGCTTGTGCAAAAATGCCCTGAAGCAGTCCAAAACAAGTTGACACCTGTGCAGTTTACGAGAAAGGCTGAATGTATCTGGAAAAAACAAACAGGAGGACTTTTCAGTCTAAACCCATTAATTTTCTGCTCAGACCAGGAAAGATTCAAATTCTATTGCAGGATTTTACAACAACCCGTAAAATGTAACAAAAATCACAGTTCTCTAAATCTACAGTTATCAGTTTAAAAAGTACGCACAATTTTTACAAAAGGAAAGTATGCCTGCTTTATGTGACGCACCTTTGGTTTAATGTTTGGCTTCGGTGAGAGCAGGCCTCGGGTAGGGAAGAAGTCTCCTGTTTTTTTATGGTCTAGCAAAGGCATGTATAGTTTAAAGGAATATAGGGCCATACTATCAAGAAAGGGCGATACATTATCGCCGCTTTCATCGTCAGGAAGCTGTCGCTAAAGCGGCGATAATGGGCTTGATAATATGCCCTTGTGAATTCCCATAGAAACCCAGGTTCTGTGCTCAGGCGGGGACAGAAAGCCTGTGCATGTTCCTCACCAGGCTGTGGATTAGACCCTGGTGGGGAAAATGCAAAGTACTTATGACTGTTTGGCTGGCCCAAGACGGCCGGCCATACATTCATGTGCACTTAGAAAGCACAAACCACTCCTCTCCCTGCTCTGGCCAGCCCTACCCCGCCACTGACTTTAAAATGAAAAATAAAATGATAATAGCAATACATTATTTTCATTTCATTTTTCCTTTTAAGCAGTGGGGTGATGATCCTCCGCCTTAGCGAAGGAGCCGCCACTGACTAATGTGAAAACGTCTTCATCACCCCTAAGAAAAAGACCTCCTTGAGTTCCATTTACGCTGATTTAACAACATTTCAGACATGTGCTGTGTTAGAACTGGCTTTTTCAGCGGGTCTTTGCCCAGACTTTTTGCCTTCCTCCTGTATTTTTTCTGACCTGTTGTTGGTGGTTTTATGACTCTGGGCACTTTACCACTGCTGATCAGTGCTAAAGTGCACATGCTCTCCTTGTAAATTGTTGTTATGGATTGGTGTTTCCATGATTGGCTGATTTGATTTACTAATCAGTCCCTAGTATAGTGAACTGTGTGTGCCTGGGGCTGTAAATCAAATGCTGCTAGTGAGATTGCAGCACTGATTGTGCCATTGCAGAGTCCCTGTTTACTCTAGTACATGCCATGTTAGCTTGGCAAGTGTACTCACTTGCCAGGCCCTAACCTTCCCTTTTCTTACATGTCAGTCACCCCTAAGGTAGGCGGCCCAAGGTACCGCAGTGGGCAGGGTATAGTGTATGTGAGAGGTAGGACATGCCCTAATGTGTGTGGCATGTCCTGATAGTGAATTACTGCTAATTTCGCTTTTCACTATTGCAAGTTTACCTGTTCCAATAGGACAGAATTGGGAGTTTGCTTATAACATCTTATAAACATACCTACCCCTGGGAACAAGGTAGGAAAATAAAGTTTAGTATGCCTGAACTCGGAATATTAAAATGCATCTTTTAGTGAGCGTGGATTTTACTGACACCAGAGAACAAAGGATTTACCTGTATAAAAAGAGGGGCCCAGAACTTTAGATCACTTCAGGGAATCAAGAGGAACCTTTGCCACGGAGTAGAGCTGGAGAAGCTGAGGAGGACTACTGCCCCTGTGCTGTTTGCTGTATGGGATTGGCCTCAAGTGGCTACTTGCTACCAAGGAAAGGAGAAATTGATTTTGTTGTTTGCTGTGTCCCCTGCTTGAAGAAGATCTCACAGAACTTTAAACTGAGCTTGCCTCCTTTTCTGAAGTCTCAGGGACTCAAAGACCTCACCCCTAGCTCCCCTGAACTGCCTTGCTGGGAGGTCTGACCTTCCAAGAGGTGTCTGCTGTTGTTTTGGACCTCTAGAGACAGTTTCCTCCTGGGAGCTGGTAAAGTTACTCCACTTCGAGATGCAAGGCACATCCTCACCTGTTTCAAATGTATCACCGAAGAAACGCCTGTGTTAACCTGGGCTTCTATGGGAATTCACAAGGGCATAATATCAAGCCCATTATCGCCTCTTTAGTGGCAGTTTCCTGCCGATAAAAGCGGCGATTAAGTATTGCCCTTTCTTGATAATATGGCCCATTGTACTTACCAACGCAGATTTTACACCACAATACAACACAGTGCCACTACAACGCAAGTCGTTACAACGACTTGCGCTAGATTGCGTGCTGGACTTAGGAATAGTAGTCAGATGCTGTTGGGATTTTTTCTCTCTAAAACAAAATCCATACACTGTCTTAATCTGTGCTGCATGCAGTCAGAAAGCTAAGAAAAAATCCAAACTTGTTCTGGCTTCTTGATGAGACACAGACACACACAGCTTTGCCAGTGCTTGCTGTTTTTAATTCATCATGCTTTTGTCAGTAGTCGAGTGTGAGCCTGACCTTAGCATTGCTGACTGCCTTTTAGGATTTACACATTGAAAAGGACGGGCTCCAGCTTATCTTGCGTCTCTCACAAGCACCAGTCTCCTGCTCAACCCCGGCCTTGTTACTACAGTGTCTGTGGCTTTTCTCACTTGCTGGGCAATTAGTTGCACTCTCAACATGCCTAACAGTTCCCATAAGGCTGCACATTTGGCTCCAGTAAGGCACTTTTCCACAAATCAGAGCGCTGAGCCTGGTAGCCCTTCTTCAGCTCGTGCCCAGTAAACTTTGTGCTGCTGTTTGTAATATGGATTTGCCCCCACTCTCTCATTTGGCACCTCACAAACGATCTGCCATCAGCATGATTGCCATCACCACCAAAATGATCATTACCATCTGTGAGAGGCTGGCCTGGTATATGATGTCCACTAATGTAAGTGGGCACCCTGCACCAGTTCAGACAAACCCTATGGTTATTTAAGAGGTTTTAGACAAACTTCGCTCTCTAAGTGGTAGCTGTGGAGAGCAGCCTTCAGGCTTAGTCCAGAAAGAGTGTATAGCAGCTTGTTTTACCAGAATGTAATCTTACAGTATAGATTAAATAAAAAAGATTCAGATATTTAAAAACAATATGTATTTATTATGTAGTACTTTCTAACACGTTAAGATATCTCCTAACTGGAGATAAACACAATGCACACAATATGTTGCATAGAAATACAATAAATAGCACAGAATACACGGTGGACCCCAGGGAGGGCAAAACCATATATGGTCCTAGGAGACCTAAACAAACATTTGGACCAGGCGGGTAACAAGGATACACAAGAACTGCTAGAAGGTTTACAACTGGCTTTCCTTGAGCAGCAGGTTAGCCTTCCCATTCATCAAGCGGGGCATATTCTTGATCCTATCTGCACTAACTTTCCAATTCAGGTAGATAAACCTTTCCCAGTCGGACCATTTTATTACCTATTTTTCGTGGTAGGCTTCCAAGGTGGAGCCTTAAGCCATTTCCAGCTATAATTCAGTCTTGGGCAGGATAGATCCTGTAGAGTTCAAGTCGGCCCTGGCTGCTTCCAGACCCAGGTTGTTTGGAGAGCTCGAGGACCAGGTCGTAGGGTTCTCTAGCTGGATCTCCACTACTGCTGCGTCGGTGGCTTTCCCCCGTTCTGTTAGACGGGCTAGAGATTCGCCATCTAAGCCTTGGTTCAACGCTTCTCTCACAGACCTGAAGCATGACTGTAAAACTCTGGAACGGGCATGGAGGAAGAGTGGCTACTGTACAGCTGCTAAGAGCACGCTTAGGGATAAGCAAAATATATATTATGCCACTATTAAGCTGGCTAAAGGGCAATTCTACTCAGCCCGTATAGAAGCGGCCAATAATAACTCCAGAGAAATCTATGCAATTGTCCAGAGTTTTATGTCCCCTGCGGTCCAAGCTAGTGTGATGCCATCTTCGCCCTCCTGGTGCCATATGCTTTCCGGCTTCTTCAGAGATAAGATCTTGGCCATTAAATCTACTTTTATACCTTGTAGTAGCCACCTGGACACCGCTTTGGAGTGTCCAGTGGCTGATGGCGGACACTTATTGTCGGAATTTAAGACCGTTGAGTCTTTGGATTGTCTAAAACTGCTGAAAAGTTTAAAAATCAGGAACAGCTGCAGACCCCTGCCCTGCGAGGCTATTGGCATCTTCGGCTGAGGTTGTTATCGAGGAAGTGAATACCATTATCAATCTTTCCCTCTAGACAGCGGTGGTCCCTGAGGCTTGTAAGAAGGCAAAAATCTTGCCTCTTTTGAAAAGCAGTCTCTTGACCCTCGCTGCCCAGTGAACTATCAGCCTATTTCTCTTCTTCCTGCTCTGGCTAGGGTTTGCGAGAAGGCCATTATTAAACAGCTAACTGACTATGTGGAAAAGGAGGGGACTGCTTCAGCTAGCACAATCTGGGTTCCGGCAGTCACACAGCACGGAAACAGTACTGGTCGAGGTGCCAGAGGCCATACGGGACTATTTGGACACAGGCGCGAGGGCAGCACTCATTTTGCTTGACCTCTCAGCCGAGTTCGATACGGTGCCTCACTCTTGCTCATGTCACGCTTGGCCAGGATAGGGCTTTCGGGTGCTGTGTGGGGATGGATCTGCTCTTTTTTGAGGGGGCGATCTGACAGGTATGGATTCCTCGGTGTTCTTCCACTTCGCAGTCAGTCACAACAGGTGTCCCGCAGGGCTCTTCCCTTAGCCCCCTTCTATTTATTATCTATATGACTCCCATGCTATATTTAGCAGAGACGTTGGGGGTTAAGGAGCTGGCCTATGCGGATGACACTCAGTTGCTTTTAATCTGGGCAAAGGGGGAAGATTCTGTGCTCCGGGCGCAAGACTGCCTATTTTTAAGTGGTTGTTAGAGGCAAAGCTTAAATGTAATGAGGGGAAATCAGAGATCTTACTATTCAGTACATTCCCTGTAAATTTTAGAGAACAGCTCTGGCCACCTGAGTTCCCATGCCCCACCTCCACTGGGCAGCCAGCAAAAAATCTTGGGGTCTGGTTCGACGAAGATCTCTCTTTCGCGGACCATATTTTGAAGCTGGCCGCTGGCTGTTTCGCCTTATTGAAATTTTCAGTTGCTTTTTTCCCCTCCTGCCTTCGGCGGCAAGGCAAACAATCACTTGCGCATTGATCCTGTCACCGCTGGATTATGCGAATGCCCTTTTCGCCCGTATTCCTGGCTACCGACCGAGAAGGCTTCAGATGGGACATAGTACTGCAGCCAGACTTTTATCGGGTCTGTCATCCAGGGATAGTGTTCATCGCCAGCTATGATTGTATCATTGGCTGCCCCGGGCTGCCAGGGTGAAATTCAAGACATTGGTCATGGCACACCATGCACTTAACGGGCATGGCCCTCTCTATTTACAGAAGCGCGTTTCTTTTTATGCTCCTACGCATTCTCTCCGCTCCTCATCCTTACTTCTGGCCCAGGTCCCGCGCTTTAGGCGGCAGAGGATAGGGGGCTGTTCCTACTCAGTTAAAGTGGCAGTTGCTTGGAATGCCCTTCCTCTTGGCCTGCGCACCATCCAGGACCTTAGTGTATACAAGAAAAAACTGAAGACGCATCTGTTTATGTGAAGCCCGCTGCCATTCCCTATGGTTCCGCGCCGGGACACTCACGATAGCTGAGCGCTTAATACATTTGTTTAACATAACATAACATATACTAAGGAAGTGGTAAAAGAACCACGATTTGGGTGAAGACAGTGTTGAGAGGATGTCGAAGTACTGGGGACCCAATGAACCATCCAAGGTGAGTAGATAGGAACCCCACGGACGACTTGTGAAGTGCGGGAATACGACTGCATGCTCCGTACAAGTAAATGTGTAAGTTGCGGTTGGATTTTTAAAGATTAAAGACCCTTCCCAGTGGACCCTGAATAAACCCTGTGGAAGACAGAAGGTTGGAGAGCCATCCCACCCGTGGATACCCGAGGACCCATGTTACGTACACCAGGGAAGCTGAGTTCATAGGTTTGAAGTGGTGTCGAAAACTGCAGTCAAACCCAATGGAGGACTTCAGGAAAGTGTCACTGCTGTATAACAAGGATGTGTTGGGTGGAATCTGAAGGTGGATTCTAGTTGAGAGGTACCTGCAAGCAGAGGAGACAGAATTTATGTCACTCAGGAGTGACTAGGAGATCTGGAAGACAAATGCCCACCGATGTCGGGTGTTGCAGGAGAAATGATGGTGACCTTGACTCTGCAGCTGTGAGAACCAGGCGATGCTGAAGACCAGGAGATGTGCATGAACTGTCCCACATAGAATGTCAAGTGCTGAGGGGTCAATGTCCTTCGGAAGCACCAGCAAGCCTTGGCAACTTCAACCCACGTGGATGTTGAAGAAGGTGAAATGTTGGGACCAGCAAGGTCCAGGGGACTCTCCACAAAAAGGGGAATCGGCGCAGGTCCCGAGCAAACAGGAGAGCCCAAGAGAAACATAGATGACCCTCAAAAGGGCCCACAGGCCGGAGCCACTGGAGTCGCAAGAGGACTTTGAGCAGCTTAACAAAAGATGCAGACCACGGTGCAAGCAATATGGTGTGGATAAAGATTATAGTCACTGGAGATACCTTAGGTTGGGCTACTTGGAGCCCGAAGATCTCAATGGAAGGAAGCCAACAAGCTTTTTCAACAGCAATTCAATGCAGTGCACAGGGGTTCGGTTCCTTCGACTCCCTAGGGAGACACTAGCATCAAACTTGGTGAGAGATCAGTACAGGCCTTGAGAGCTGTGGAGAACCATAACCTGTATTGCAGAACCTTTCAGAGTCCATAGGAGCTCAGGATCAACAGATCGGTCAGCTTGGTTTTGGTGCCTGCAGTTGCAGGGAACTGACTCCTTCACTCACTTCAAGGGAGATTCCTTCAGGTGTCTTGGATGCCCACAGGCCTTGGAAGGCTCCTGTATGGTGCACAGGCACAGACGGTGCAGCAGACTGAAAGCGGGAGGAAGTCCAGCGAAGTCCAGAGTGTGCAGATGGGCGAAGCTGAAGTGATGTATGAATTGAATCGTGTTCCACGATAAATCTAGGGACTCACCCACAGGTAAGCCCTTAAGTACCCTAAGGAAAGGGTTGGGACAATTCAGGGGACCCTCCCAGGGGAGGGTTTGGACAGTGTGGAGGTTACTACCATGTCCTTTGTCCATCTTTATGCTGGAGCGTGAGCCAATGGTTCCCAGAGCCGGTTTGAATTGGACTATGCATGGGGACACCAAATGTGCCCCTCATGTAGACTGAGTGGCATTGACAAGTGCACCCACCCCTCCCCAATACACTAAATCCTGTCAGGGAGGTGTTCACACCTCCCTGTGGCAGGATACCTATTGTTCTACCTTCCCCTGCTTGAGCCTGGCTCAGCAGCAGGGGAGCAGAATCATGTCTCTGGTCAGTAGCAGCCATGTTGTGCTGTCCGGGTCTAGCAGACTGGTACTGGGAGCACTGACAGCCTAACGGATGGCTCTTCCGGAGCCTGAAAGCATACCTCCCACACCTTTTATAGTGTGGGGGTATGATTCCAACATGTTTGATACCAAACATGATAGGATTTGTTGCAGCTGATTTCGAGATGGTTGTTGTGTAGTTACACAGTGCCCCTATATTTTGTCTATGGCTGCTTCAGTTACAACTTGGGAGAAGGGACTCCGTAGGCTGTAGGGGTGTCCTGCTCATGCAGGGGCAACCTAATAAAAAGAACCAAGCACCCTGCCTTCAGGATTGCAAAGGCCTGCTATAGGGGTGACTTATAGGTTTTAAGTGCAGTGACCCTAGATATAGGAAAACTATATCTTTCGTAAGTGGTGCAAACACCAGCTTACACCGGCTGCAATGGCAGGCCTGTAGTTACAGTTTGAATGGTCTCCCATGGGTGGGATAATACATGCTTCAGCCCATGGGGGACCTCTGGTGTACCTATGCCCTGGGTACCTTAGTACCATGCACTAGGAACTGATAAGAGTACCCCAGGATCCAATCTGTGTTGTACCTAAGTACTAAAGATAACAATTTATGGAAGAAAACAGAGAGACTTGGGTCCTGATTAGCAAGATCCCAGTCAGACTAGTCAATAACTGCTTAGCACCAGGCAAAAAGTAGGGTAAAAGCAGCTCCTATTTTCCTACACAACCCCTCCCAAACGTAAGGAGTTGAGGCTAACATCACCCAGTTGTGTCTTAATTTTCTAAGTGAAAATATCTGGAGTGTCCATCTGAATTGGCATGGTTAGTGCCATGTTTATATTACACTGTTTAGTCCATCCCTTGTAGGGAAATGGACCACCTAAAAAGTTTGGGATTTTCATCCTTTATCTGTTTAAGCCATAAGAGGGGCTTATGGTCTGTCTGAACAATGAAGTCCATGCCAATCAAGTATGGCCTCAACTTCTTCAGGGCCCACACTACAACAAAGGCCTCCCTCTCAATAGCTGATCAATTATCCTCTTTAGGTGTCAACCATCTGCCAATAAAAGCTACTGGATGATCCTGGTCCTCTGCATTCAGTTGTAATAACACAGCTCCTACCACCAATTCAGAGGCATCTGTCTGGATAATGAATGTTTTAAAGTAGTCAGGACTTTGCAGAATGGGAGCAGTGCACATGGCCTACTTGAGGTCATCAAATGCCTTTTGACAGCTTACTGTCCACTAAACTTTCTTGGGCATTTTCTTTGATGTCAGAGCATTGAGTGGAGTCACTATAGACCCATATCCCTTCACAAATTTCCAGTAACACCAAGTCAGGCCAAAGAAAGCTCTGACCTGAGTCTGGGTAGTTAGAGCAACCCATTCCATTATGGTCTGGATTTTGCTCTGTAGTGGTTGAACTTCTCCTCCCCTAACAGGTGGTCCAAGTACACAACCTTGCTCTTCTATATCAGGCACATAGTGGCCTTGATAGTGAGGCCTGCTTTCTGCAGAGCCTCCAAAACATTCTTGAGGTGGACCAGGTAATCCTCCCTGCTGGAGATAGAGACTGCTATATCATCTAGATATGCTGCAAGGTCTGTGAGAACTTTGTTCACCAACCTCTGGAATGTGGCAGGTGTATTCTTCAAACTAAAAGTAAATAAATTGATAGTGCCCACTAGGGGTTGAAAATGCTGTCTTTGGTTTGGCATCCTCAGCTTGTCTGATTTACCAGTATCAGCAACCAGGTCAAATGCACTCAGAATCTTGGCCGAGGGCAAAGTATCAATACGTTCATCTGCCCTGGAAATTGGATGAGCATCAGTCCTAGTGACTACATTGAGATTTCTGTATTCAACACAACATCTCATTTCTCTTTTTCCAACCTTGGCGTGAGATTTAGGAACTAGGACTCCTGGACTAACCCAAGGGCTATCTGAGGGTTCAATTAGTCCCAACTCCAGTATCTTCTGGACCTCTTTCCTGATGCAATCGCTGACATAGTCAGGCTGCCTGTAGATTTTATTCTCAACAGGTAAAATCTCACCTATGTCCACTTCACTCTCTTCCTGCTGGACCTCATCAGTTGCTATGAGCAAGTCCCTGTCAGCCCTGTCTACAAAAGGTTTTAGCCTGTTCACATGAAGCAGCCTGTGGGGACTACTGGGATTGCCTGGGTCCACCAAGTAGGAGACCTCACCTTTCTTTTCAAGTACAGAGTGGGGTCCACTCCATTTGTCTTGGAGAGCTGCTGGGGCCACAGGCTCCAACACCCACACTTCCTGACCTGGCTGGTACACAGTTAGGACAGCCTTTTGGTCACGCCAAGCTTTTTGAAGTTCTTGGCTGGCAATACAAGTTTTTTTCCCTGGCCTTCTTCATATACTCAGTCATGTGAGAACGCAGGCCAAGTACATAATCCACTAGGTCCTGTTTGGGAGGTATTGAGGGGTAACTCCCATCCCTCCTTCACCAGACACAAGGGACTCCTAACTTGATGTCCAAACAGAATTTTTTTAAGGGTTGTAGCCAATCCCCTTATGAGGAATCTCTAACTAGGCATAGATAAGGCAGGGTAGTAGGACATTCCATTTTCGCCTAAGCTTTTCTTGGCGGCCCATGATGTCAGGATCCATGGTTGCTTGAAAACAAAGTTCAGACCAGTTTGCGGCTCGATGTTCTCTCGTAGTCAAAGTTGGAGAGAAGAACCAAATAGGAGCCCGATTTGGACTCAAATGTGGCAGAAACGGAATTCCAATATGGCCGCCACGGAGGCTAGGTTGGCGGTCTAATTCTCCTACGTTTTCCCGGGGAGAATCGAGGTGACGCGCGCTCACCCGCGAAACTGCGCACTTCATCGAGGTATCTTCCCGGTATGGTTCGTAGTTTAATTGCTCACCCGAAAAGTTTGCTTGGAACACCTTTTTTCAGAAAAAGGAATTCTCCTAGAGTTTTTCCCCGAACTCCAGAGGCTCAATGTGGAGAGATTTTGAGGAGCGCCTCTTCATTTGCTAATTCCTTGTGACTCGAGTTTCCTGTCAGACGTAGTGACTTCTCTGCGACAGTGCATCGGAAAAGAAGCATCCTAGTGGAGGGACAAGAAAACGAAGCTAAGTTATTCTTGGTATTTGATAACTCAGTAGTGGAAAAGACTGAACGCAATACTTAGATATTAGCATACCTGAAGTATCGTCAGAGTCAGAGTCTCCTTGAACATTGTTATGTACCTGGATATAAGAAAGAAAGGACAATAGTTAAGTCAATAACGACTAAGAAATTATTTGACAAGATGTTTTGGTTAATTTAAGAAACAGAAAGCTTACCTGAATCATCCACAGAAATTAATTGAAGAACCTCTCAGAAAGGACCTAAGGTTAAAGCAGGAAGATATTTAATAGATACCAGACGAGTGTAAATACTGAATACTTCTTTGAAAAAATAAAAGAAGAGGTCAAATATAATAAGCTGGTAGGTTACTGATAAATACCAAATATAATAATAGAGTAAGTTAAAGAATAGGCTAACCACAGTTAAATATTTTTCAGATGTGATTCCTGTACGACTAAATAGGAACTGCGTCACACCATAAGAAGAGAGGCAGGTTACTGCAGGACCAAGGGTAGGTTATTAGAACGAAAGAAATATAAGAACTGGAGTTAGATGAGAGCAGGAGGAGGGAGCTTATAATACTTGTATGTGTTTAGTTTCCTTAGTAATCTTCAGTGGGCTGATTGACAAGCTAACCGAAGAACCAGGCGGAAACCAGAGGGTCCAGGACCAGTCTCTTCTTGTTGTTTATTATTTTATCCAATTTCCCTGTCCCCCCTTTGAATTAATTAGAGTTAGATTTCATTCTGGCTCTGAGGAATTTAGAGGTGGGAGTTGGGACTTAGCATCTTCTGCTCCTGTGCAAGTCATCGAAGACAAGAGTTGGTAAGAATAGTGGTCTCTGACACATGATCATACCCTTTAGGGTCTTGTTGAACCTTTCAACAAGCCCAATTGCATTGAGGATGATAGGGTGAAGTGAATTTGTAATTCACTCCACACTATTTCCACATTGCAGTTGTTTAACTTGTCATGAAGTTTGTACGTCTGTCAGTCAAGGCCTCCTTAGGGAAGACCACTCTGGAACAAATTCCCATGAGGCCCCTTGCCACTACAGGAGCTTTAGTGGTTCTAAGGAGAATAGCTTCTTGGTAGTGGCAAGGTCTACTACCACTAGAATATAACTATGCCCAGACGCAGTTGGAGGGTTCACGGGAACAACAATGTCAATCCCTATCATCTCAAAGGGAACAACAACCACTGTAAGTGGAATTAAGGGGACCTTTGTGATGCCACCTGACTTACCACAGGCTTGGCAAGTAGCACAGGAGCGACATAACTCCTTAGTATTCTCAGACATATGGGGCCAGTGAAACTGAGGAACAAGCCTGTCCCTAGTCTTGTTTTACCCTAAACGTCCTCCCAGAGGAATATCATTTGCAAGGGTGAGTAGGAAACCTCTCAACTTCCGGGGTATAACCAACCTCCTGGTGGCACCAGGCTTGGGGTCTCGACCCTCTGAGTAAAGAAGTCCTTCATTCCAGTAGATCCTATGGTACCCAATGATATTCCCTGTAGCCTCAGCAGCAGCTTGCTGTCTGAGGGGTTCAAGGGCAGGTTTGCTGCTCCAAACTCAAATTTGCTCTGGAAGGGCCCCCTGCCCCAAGAACTCAGTCTGATTAGGCCCAAGTTCCTTCACAGGGACTAAGATCACCTCCCCCAAGAGACTGATCTTCACTCTGAGTCTGTGAGGAGGGCAACATCTTACCCTTCCTGTTCCTTCTCTTGGAAGGCACCTGGTCCATTGTTCCAGGATCAAGGGCCTGTTCAGTGGTAAGCTGTTTATCCTGAGCCCTTGTCACAGCAAACACATTTACAGAGATGCCCAACATTTCTGCATGAGTCCTGAACTCCACTCCAGCCCAAGCTGAAGTTTCCAAATCATTTCCCAACAAACAATCTATAGGTAGGAGTTTGTGAGTAGCGCGTGGGGGCTGTACCCTTACTCTGTTGTTGGGAATTATTTTTTAACTTGCGTATTTGCACAGAAACAATAGAATTTTAAATGTTTTAAACCTTGCACTCCTTCGCCGGTCGCCACCCGCTCCACCCCGGTCCACCGCAGCTGAGGCTGTTTGTTGTGGAAGGTGGACCAGGCAGAGCGAGACACCACCCCACTGACGTTGCTTCTGGGTATAAATGAGGTCATATCCCAGACCGCGCAGCAGGTGCGTCGGCGGTGCGCCGAAGCCACGCCAAAGGCAAGCCTGTCTGCGCCCGTCCGTGCCGGGACCGGGCTTAGGGCCAAAAACTCAGCTCAAAATACCCCTGATTTAGGAGATCTAAATTATTCCAGCTAGGAATTATTAGCACTAAGACCCAGCCCTTGCTGCCAGCCTTACTCGCCCCTAGCAGAAACTAAGTATTGTCTGAACTGTGGGCTTACATTTGCCTATTCCCAAAGTAGTACTGTAACAGCAAACACCCGGTTACAGAAAACATCACAAAAATCTTTTAGGGCGGCCCTTTCGAACGCACGTTCCGAAGTCAAACACAACACCGAAACAGCAGAACTTATAGACTCACAGAAATTGGATTTAATTTTCACTACGGAAACCTGGGCGGATGAAGCCTCAGACACTGACCCATTATTAGCAATTCCAGAGGGATATGGAATTACGAGAGCAGGTAGAAGAGAAAAAAGGGGGGGTGGCCTAGCTATTATCATCAGGAACTAACTAAAGGTGAAGGGATGTAGTCTGGGTAGTACCCCAGATTGTGAAACCTTGTCATTTACCATTAAGTTGACTGATAACTACACCTTCAATGGGGCTCCTGTTATACAGGCCACCAAAAGCTAAAACCCTGCTGACGCTGTCACTTGATCCCTTCCTAGAGGCCAGTGTGAAACACCCGGATTTCACCATTCTGGGTGATTTCAATGTCCATCTGGAGAAAAGAGATAAGGCAGATACGGCAGTATTGATAGATACCTTTATGAACCTATCCATGGAACAGATTGTGCTTACAGACACCCATAAAGCAGGGCTCACACTGGACGGAATTTTCACGTCCAATAAACACATTGGAATGTTGGACTGCCTTCCTGTTACCTGGTCAGACCATAAGGCCGTAATCTTTTCAATTACATCAGATATGTTGAAGGGGCAGCATTACCTCATATTGCGGATACTTCTACATCTTTTGTTGACTGGTCTAGATTAGACCCACAAAAATTAAAAGATCATTTGGCATCAACGATACCTAGGTTAGTGCCGGACAGCAATACGGCCACCGACCAAATCTGCAATTGGATAGCAGGGGCTATAAGAACTACTGCACCACTGAGGAAAAGATCGAGTCTCAGAAAAAAACAGGCGTCACAACCTTGGTTCTCCGAGTCTCTTAGGGAGACAAAGAGAATTTGTAGGAAGCTTAGAAGGCTGTGGAGTGTCAGCTATGACCTTGACAGTAAAAGGGAATACAAAAAAGCCCTAAACTCCTATAAAAAATTATTTTTTGCACCTAAGAGCCAATTCTTTATCAAGAGGATAAAGGAGTCAAAACATTGTAGCAGAGAGCTCTTCTTGACAGTAAAAAAGTTATCCAAGATAACTACTAACAACAATATACCCAGAAGTACGGATTTCTGTAATTCCCTTGGTCAATTCTTCACCGACAAAGTGACATCTGTAAACGAGTTGTTCACTTCAAAAATTTTCCAGTTAGCGACTTCAGAGAATATCCCTCCTAGGAACACATCTCCTGCTGATGAATCACCAGAATCAGGGTTCAAGTTCCACCCCCCAGGACTAGAACAGGTCTTTCAGGCAGTCCTGTCTACAAAATCGGGGGCCCTCGGGGATCCCTGCCCACCAAAAATCCTGCATCTTTTTCCTGAGCTGCTCAGTGAGCAGTTGACTAAACTCACAGAGCATATAATTACCTCCGGAGTCTACCCAACCCCATGGAAATCTACTTAGGTCCTTCCACTACTAAAAAACCCAATTTAGATCCACTAGATCTGGGAAGCTATAGACCTATAGCCAGGATCCCGTTTGGCGCAAAGGTTCTTGAAAAACAGCTGAATAAACAACTGGCGCAGTTTGTTAAGGAGGCAGACATCCTGGACCCATCTCAGTACGTGTTCCGAGAGGGACATGGCACAGAGAGGGCACTGCTGATGGTGGTGGAAGAGCTCAAGAGTGTGCTGGATGCCGGAGGGAAGGCCGCCTTGATCCTGTTGGATCTTTCAGCGGCCTTTGATACGGTAAACCATGACACACTCCTGGACCGGCTGACAGCAGTGGGGGTCCATAGAGATGCAAGAACTTTGCTGGCGTCATTTCTTAGAGACCGGTCCTTCACGGTGGAGACGGGGAACGCTAAATCCAAACCTTTCAACTCCCCGTGTGGGGTCCCGCAGGGGTCCTCACTGAGCCCAACATTATTTAACCTATATGTCTCACCACTAGCTGAAGTTATTATCGAATGTGGTTTCCTTCCAGTATCATACACTGATGACACGAAAATCTTGGTCACAATTTCCAAAGACACTTTAGGCACGGCTGATAGGTTCAGAAACTGTATGAAGCAGGTTAGCCTCTGGATGGAAAGAACCTGTATAAAACTTAACAGAGACAAAAGTGAAGTCATGATACTAGGGAGTAACACTGAAATTTGGTCTCCGAAATGATGGCCCTCCAACCTTAGTAATTGCCCCTCGCAAGTCAAGAAAGTAAAAAATCTGGGGATGTTGATAGACAATAAACTTACTTTCGAAGCCCAAGTCAATAAAGTATCATCAACGTTGTGGTATGCACTGAAAATGATTAGGAAATTAATACCCTATATCCAATTGGATTCAAGGAAAACAGTGGTTACCACGTTAGCCTTATCGAGACTTGACTATGGGAATGCCTTGTTTGCCGGTATGCAGACCCAGCATTTGGCGAAACTGCAACGCCTGCAAAATGCAGCTAGGCTGCTACTAAACATCCCCAGATCTGAACGCATGTCTCATCATCTGAAATCTTTACACTGGCTCCCCATAGCGAAAAGGATCAAATTTAAATCATTGTGCCTAACATATAAGGCGCTACAAGGCTCTGGATCTGTCTTTCTCAGAACACACCTGAAACCGTGTGTTCCAACAAGTGAATTGCGCTCATCTCAAGCCGAATTAATTCAGGTCCCCCGCTTCAAACAAGTGAGGTGGGGTGGCAGAAGCTTCTTACTGCATGCTGCTAAGGACTGGAACCGACTTCCCCAGATCATTAAAAGTTGTACCTCCTTGCTGTCTTTTAGAAAACTGACAAAAACCTGGCTTTTTCACTTACAATATTCCATGCTTCCATTAGCACTGCTCACATGTCCTCTGATCAGCGCTAAGACGCCCACGGGCATATGCGCGCTTTATAAAACTACAAATCAAATCAAATCAAATCAAGGTCTGAAGATACCACAACCTTCTTTGGTCCAGTTACCCCTCCCCAGCTGGGATTCACAACTGCCAAGGAATGGTCAGTCCTGACATTGCTGGCATTGGTCACTGGGTACACTTGTCCAAGTATGATCTGGTCAGGAGACACAAGATTCTCTGTCACCATAGTGACACTGACACCGGTGTCCCTGTATGCCATGGCCTCTTTTTCATTAATTAAAGGCTGCTGCCTGTGCTTTCCCACGTCAGTGGGACTTACTAGTAAGGTGGCAAGATCTATGCAACCATCATAGACCAGAACAACTTGAGCTGGAGTCCTGACTTAGTCAGAACCCATCTCAGAACCCAAGGTTAACTCCACTAATCCCTTGTTTCCTGTACCACTACTTGTACTGTGCTAGGGGGAGCAGTTGCCTTAGGGGCAGTGGTGGTAGAAGTAGTCACCTTGGCTTTTGGACAATCAGCATTCTTTGTCCAATGAGTTTTCACCTTACAAAAATAACACCAAGGTTTCATCTTGCCTTTCTTGGATGTTTGTGACTCTCCCTTCCCGATACAGGTTTTTGGGGACCTTGGGAAGACTCTTTCTTATCTTTGCTCTTGCCCCCACCCTTGTCTTTTGTTTTAGAAGAAGCTTGCTTCTTATGGGCACCACCATTGCCATGCTTCTTCTGCTTCACCCTGGTATAAAAGCAATTGTCTGCCTTCTTTCCCAATTATTGGGGAGAGGTCAGATCAGAGTCCACTGGTGCAAAAGCTGATTCTAACAATCATTAAGAATCTGCTCCCTCATAATGAAATTGTACAATCCTGGGTAGTCATGCACTTTGCTTCCACTTAGCCAGCCTTCCAGAGCCTTAATGGCACTATCCACAAAATCTACCCAGTCCTGGGTTTGGGCTTTCTGGGTGTCTCTGAACTTAATCTGATACTGTTTAGTGGTTACGCCAAACCCATCAATGATAGTATTCTTCAACACTGAGTAATTATCAGCATCCTCTTCTCTAACACTGAGGAGCTTATCTCTACCTTTGTCAGCAAAGGATAGCCACAAGAAAGCTGACCACTGCTCCTGCAGGACTTTCTGAACTTTACAGGTCCATTCCAAGGCACTTATCCAGTTGTGGATGTCATCTACAACATGTTATGGAGGGACTATCTTGTTCAGGTTCCTACAGTCATAAGACGTTTCTCTACCTCTGGGGACACTGTGGCTGCCACCTTGGGACTCTACTCCAAATTTCTCCCTTACTCTCTGGACCTCTAGGGATTCTTTGTCAAGGGCCAACTGCTCTTGACTGAGCCTACGTCTAAGCCTAGCTTTCTCAAGTTCAAGAAGTTGGTATTCCCTATCTAAAGAGTTCTGCCTCTTACTAGATATGGAGGTCCCTACTGACTGTCCCTAGGCATTGGATTCTGCAAAGGATGATCTATACCTTCTTGGTCTACTCTGCACTTTCCCAGGAGGAACAAAGGGGGCATCCTCTGGGCCACCTGTAGTATCCTCTGGGAGATCTGAGTTGTCCAGGAGGGATTCATCAGGCTCCACCTAGTCAATGTTAGATTCAAGGTCTTAGAGGGGTCACCCTTCTTGCCTATCTTCAGTCCCCTACAAACTTACTCTTTCCTGTTCATCTGAGCCACTGGCTTGCCTAAGATCATCTAACAATAACACCTCTAGGAGGCAATGAGTGTTGGCATTTTTCCCAGCCTTCAGCTTTCTAGAGGCTTTCTAGAGGCACACAGGGCTTTCAGTTCTTGGAACGAATGCTCACTGTATCTGGAGGGCAGAGAGGCACTGGCATTTCCTTTAGAAGACATACTAAGTGTGGTGTGGTGTTATACCTACCTACCTAGTTGGAGCTACATTCTCTGAGGTTGGAGAAAGGGCTAGACCCTTGGCTTACCCAACCCTAAATTCAGTAGAACTTAATATTCTAAGCTTGTATTATATGTGCATAGTATTAGTGATGGTTTTTCAATTAATCAACACAAGGCTTTATCTGATAAAATAATGCAGGCTTGAATCCCAACCGCTGCACATCAATGTGAGAGGCTGGCCTGGCATATGATGTCCACTAATACAAGTGGGCACCCTGCACAATTCCAGACAACCCTTATGGTGATTTAAGAGGTCTTAAACAGCCTTAGAAATCTCTCTAAGTGGTAGCTGTGGAGAGCATCCTTCAGGCTTAGTCCAGAAGGAGTGTAAAGCAGCTTGTTTTACCAGAATGCAACCTTATAGTATAGGTTAATTTAAAAAGAACCACACAAGGGCCTCATTTATGAGAAATGACGCATCGCTGCGTGAAAGCAGCGATGCGTCACTTCTCAGTGCGCACTCCTTGAGTCATGATTGATGCGTCATGTTTATAATATGTCGCAAGGAGTTACCGATAGGTCAGTATTTCTGACATATCTGTAGGCGCAAAAGTGACGCATTGCTGGAGTGTGTCACAAAAGTGACGCAACAGCAGCAATGTGTACTTACACATGGGCAAGTCCCATGTTGTTAGTGCCTGCGTCAGTCTTACACCTGCCATGAAGCAGGCGTAAGATTTTGACGCATTAGCGGCCAAGAAATGGCGCAGTGAAATCTTATAGATTTCACTGCGTCACTTCCATGACCCTTTCTTGCATCAAAACGCCCCCTTGCATACATTATACCTGGTGCAGGTATAATGTGGTGCAGGGGTTTACAAAGTGACGCATCTACCTAGATGCGTCACTTCGTAAATATGGCGCAACAAGGCGCATTTTTTACGCCACTGGAGCATCACAAAAAGTGACGTACCGGCGGCGTAAAAGTGACGCACAGCCTCATAATTGAGGCCCAAGGTGTTTATAAAAAATATTTATTTATGATATAATGCGCTCTAACACATTTAGATATCTCCTAACTGGAGATAAACCCAATGCATACAATACTTTGCATAGAAATACAATAAATAGCACAGAATACACAGTGGACCCCAGGGGTGGGGCCAAACTATATACTAAGAAAGTGGTATAAGAACCACGACTCGGGTCAAGACATTGTTGAGTGGAAGCAGAAGTGGTGAGGGCCCAAGGAACCACCCAAGGTGAGTAGCTAGGGACCCTACGGAGAGCGTGTGCAGTGTGGGAACACGCCCACGCTCTCCATACAAGTCAACGTGTAAATCACAGTTGGAATTTTAAAGATTAAGGACCCTTCCCAGTGGACCCTTAGGAAACCACATGGGAGACAAGGTTGTAGAGCCACCCCACCCATGGATATCCTAGTACCCTTGTTACCTACACCAGGGAAGCCGGATGAATAGGTGTGAAGGGGTGTAGGGAACCTCTGTCGAACCCAATGGAGGACTTCTGGAATGTGCCGCTGCTGGAGAAAGAGAAAATGTCTGGTGGAATCTGAAGGTGGATTCTAGTTGAGAGGTACCGCAGAGGGGACAGAGTCTATGTCACTCAGGAGTGACTAGGAAATCTGGAAGACGAATGCCCATAGATGTCGGATGTTACAGGAGAGTTGTCTGTGACCTTGACTCTGCAGCTGTGAGAACCAGGCAATGCTGAAGAAGACCAGGAGATGTGCATGAACTGTCCCACATAGAATGTCAAGTGCTGAGGGGTCGGTGTCCTTTGGAAGCACCAGCAAGCCTTGGCAACTGCAAACCACGTGGATGTTGAAGAAGGTGAAATGTTTGGACCAGCAAGATCCATGGGACTCACCACAAACAAGGGAATCCGGGCAGGCCCCGCGCAAACAGGAGAGCCCAAGAGAAACAAAGATGACCCTCAAAAGGGCCCACAGGCTGGAGGCACTGGAGTCGCAAGAGGACTTTGAGTAGTTTAATAAAAGATGCAGACCACGGTGCAAGCAATACGGTGTGAATGAAGATTCTAGTCACTGGAGATACCTTAGGTTAGGGCTACTTGGAGCCCGAAGATCTCAATGGAATGAAGCCAACAAGTCTTTTCAACAGCAATTCAATGCGGTGCACAGGGGTTCGGTTCCTTCGACTCCCACGGGAGACACTAGCATCAAACTTGGTGAGAGGTCAGTACAGGCCTTGAGAGCTGTGGAGAAGCATAACCTGCATTGCAGAACCTTTCAGAGTCCATAGGAAGACCAGGAGCTGTGCGCGAGCTATACCACGTTGGATATCGAATGCTGAGGGATCAGTGTCCGTCGGAAGCACCAACAAGCCTTGGCATCTGCAAACCACATGGATGTTGAAGAAGGTGCAATTTCAGGACCAGCACGGTCCAGGGGACTCAACACAAGCAGAGGAGTCAAGGCAGGGCTTGAACAATCAGAGGAGCCCAAGAGAAACAAAGATCACCCTCAATAGGACACACAGGCCGGAGGCACTGGAGTCGCAGGAGGACCTCGAGCAGCTCACCAAAAGATGCAGACGATGGTGTAAGCAATGTGCTGTGGATGAACATTCTGGTCACTGGAGATGCTTGAGGTTGGGACTACTTGGAGTCTGAAGATGTTGGTGGAATTGAAGCCAACAAGCCTTTGCAACAGCAAGTCGACGCATTGCACAGGGGTTCAGTTCCTGCAACTCCAACGAGGTACACTGGCCTCAAACTTGGTGAGAGGGGAGGGGAGGCCTTGAGAGCTCTGGCAAACCACCACCTGTGTTGCAGAACCTTTTAGATCCATAAGAGCTCAGGATCAGCAGCCCGGTCAGCTTGGTTGTGGTCCCTGCAGATGCAGGGAAGTGACTCCTTCACTTCAAGGGAGATTCCTTCAGGTGTCTTGAATGGCCATAGGCCTTGGAAGTTTACTGTGTTGTGCACAGGCACAGGTGATGCAGCAGACTGAAAGGGGGACAAAGTCGAGCAAAAACGAAGTCCAGCGACATCCAGAGTGCCTAGACAGTCAAAGTTGAAGTGGTGTCTGAATTGAATTGTGTCCCACGATAAATATATGGACCCACCCACAGGGAAAACCCTTAAGATCCCTAAGGAAAGGGTTGGGATGATTCATGGGACACTCCCAGGAGAGGGTTTGGATGGGGGGAGGTTACTGCCATGTCCTTTTGTCCAGTTTTGCACCAGAGTGGGAGCCAACGGCTCCCAGGGCTGGATTGAATTGGACTAGGCATGAGGACACCAAATGTAGCCCTCATTCAGACTGAGTGGCACGGGCAAGCGCACCTGTCCGGCCCCAATACAATAAGTCCTGTCTGGGAGGTGGTCACACCTCTCTGTGACAGGATACCTATTGTTCTGACTTCTCCTGGTCGAGCCTCGCTAAGCAGCAAGAGAACAAACTCGTGTTTCTGGTCAGCAGCAGCCATGTTGTTCTGTCCGGGTCTAGCAGACTGGTACCGGGAGCACTGAGAGCCTAACAGAGGACGCTTCCAATGATCGGAATATTACCTCCCACTCCATTTACGGTGTGGGGATATGATTCCAACATGTTTGACGCCAAACAAGATAGGAATCATTGCAGCCGTTTCGAGATGGTCACCGCCTAATTGCGTGGTGCCCCTTTATATAATATATGGTTGCTTCACTTACAACCTCGGAGAATGGACTCCGTAGGTTGTAGGGGTGTTCTGCTCAAGCAGGGGCACCCTCACACTTAGAATCAAGCACCCTGCCTGCAGGATTGCAAAGGCCTGTCATAGGGGCGACACCAGCTTACACAGGCTGCAATGGCAGGCATGTAGTTAAAGTTTGAATGGTCTCCAATGGGTGGTATAATACATGCTGCAGCCCACGGGACACATCTGGTGTACCTATGCCCTGGGTACCTTATTGCCATATGCTAGGGACTGATAAGGGTACCCCAGTATCCAATCTCGGATGTATATAAGTACTGAACACAACAATTTAAGTGAGAAAGCAGAGAGTTGGGGTCCTGATTCGCAGGATCCCAGTCAGACTAGTCAAAAACAGAGTAGCACCAGAAAGTGGGGGTAACCATAAAAAGAGATCCTACTTTCCTACACCATCACCATTGCCACCACCAAATTAATAATTACCATCACTATTACCACCACCAAAGTTACCATTAGCATGACTATCTACACAACCATTACCACTATCACCACCACCATTATATCTGCAAGTAACACCTATACAATTGCCACCACCTCCATTACCAATCCACATTACTACTATGGTAGCATTTTAAATACCTGTGTTTGTATGCCTTAACCTATTAAAATTAGGCCTGTTGGCTTTGCCAGTGCTTGTTTTGTGTTGGATGGAAAGTTTAGTTTTGAAAGTGTGGTCACCTTAAAAAATCAAATCGAAGGAGTTAAATAATGTGAGACCTAATGAGAAATGTGGTAAACTGCAGGTAAAGTTGTCTGAATCCTGGGATGACCACCTCATTCTGTGAGGTCTGTACATTTAGTACAACTAAATTAGGGAGTAAAACATAAGAGGGCAGATTTACTAAACTGTCAACTAACTCAGCATAGCACCTAAAAATGCTGCATTGCGTGATAGGGAGGGAGCAGTACAGTGCTGTATCTACAGAGATAAGGCATGCTCCTCTCTTCTTCTTAGTTCCAGCACAGAATTTTGCTGCTGTGCACTAAGCACACACCTTTGAACCATAGTGCGAGGGTGCAGTGCAAAATACTATACCTAGACAACTTCTAAAACGTTTCCTACTTTGTATGTGTACTGTACAGTGTAGCACATATGCAAAGTCAAGAAAGCCAAGAGAAATTAAAATATTTCTCCTTTTAACATCCCATTGCAAAAGGGGTTATATTTTGGAGCAAAACCATGTTTCGCATTTTTTCAAAACAGGTGCGTAATTGTATGGGAATGCCCATGTAACTCCTCCATCAAACTAAGAAACGCAATGCTTTCAAACACACTGACATAAAATGTATTTTCTTTTTGATTTTATTTAGAATTTCTGCACACAAAGTCCCTATCGAAACATAAGAAGCCCTGATGAGAGTTCCTCAGGTGTGAATGGAACTTGAAACGCGTATGCATTTCTAAAAGTGTTTGTCATTTCCAAAAATGCTTCTTAAAAATGACATACATTAGGTCATAGGTTCACTTCCAAAGAAATGAGGAAATTTGAGGAAGTTTTCAGGCAGATTTGTCAACTGGCGCCAAAGTTATTCCAAATAGAATTTTGAGATTTTGCATTGAAAAAAATCCTAACTATAACTACCTACTGGCGACCGCCAGTAGGTAATATATATATATATATTCACTGAAAAAACCATAGGTTTCACACCAGTTATAGTTAGGAATTAGAATTTAAAAAACTTATTAAATTCACTGAAAAAACCATAGGTTTCACAAGAGTTATAGTTAACTGGAAATTTTACTGACATAAAACCATTGAAATTCCCAAGTTATAGTTAGTTGGACTCACTATAACTTGCGCGTGTAATGCACTGCTGATGACATCACATATTACATCACTCATGACATGGTCAGTGACATCACTCATCACTGTGGCAAAACTTTATGCTATGGTGAGCTTAGCGTCACCTTAATCAATACTGCTATAGACAACCACAAATGCAGCAAGGAAAGAAAACAGTAATTCTTTTCTTTTTTTTTTGCTCCTGTTGAGCCATTTCCAATTCCCTGTTTTTTGTTTGTTCCCTCAAAAAAAACAAAAAATATATAATATAAAATTGTTCAAAAAAAAAAAATCTTTTCAGAACTACCTCCATTTATAAAATATTGCAAAAATGTTTTAAACACTGGCATTCTTTTTTCTCTTTTGTGCGCTTCCCGGTTCGCTCCCCGGTGCGCGTACCGGGCGCTCCTCCCGCAAAAATCGAAAAAAAAAAAATGTTATGCCCCGCGGGGCCCTTTTATAGCCCCCACAACAAACCTAGGGGGTCGGGGGGGTCTATCCCTGCCCCCTTATGGTCATTTCCCCCTTTGTTTTTGCCACCTCTTGTGTCTCGATTTTACCGAGACGCAAGATGGCGGGTGCTCCGGACTGTTTCGCATGTTTACAGACACCCGAGAGCCAATCAGCTTTCCGTGCGCAAGTCGCGTGTCGCGCCCGGAGCGCTACCCGGTGCGCGTACCAGAGCGTGCTTACAGATATATATATTTTTGAACCTAAATTACTCAAAATCCACTGGAGCACATATCTTGAGACATAGCAAAGGCACATCGGGCTACCAGACCCTACAATTTTGCCAAGTTTGGTGGAAATCCATTCAGCCGTTCGGGCTAAAAGTGAGGTCGACCGCCCTATGGAAATTAACATGGAGAAAACACGTTTTGGGACCCCCCTTTTATCTCGGCCCCCGCTTGACAAATCCCCCCCAAACTTTAGAGGAAGAATCGGGGCGCCGCAAGGCCATTTTGAGGACATTTTGAGGCAGATTCGTCAACCGGCGCAAAAGTTATTCCAAATAGAATTTTGAGATTTAACATTGAAAAAAATCCTAACTATAGCGACCGCCAGTAGGTTTTATATATATATATATATATATATATATATATATATATATATATATATATATATATATATATATATATATATATATATATATTACCTACTGGCGGTCGCCAGTAGGTATATATAGTTAGGATTTTTTCTCTATGGGACTTTTGAAAATTCTATGTCTAATTACTTTGGCGTTTGTGGACGGAATCGGTGAAAATTTACAGGAGAATGGCACATTCTGTTTCTGAGCAGCTCCTGAAAATATGGGGGGGGTTTTGTCAAGGGGGGGCTGAGAAAAAAGGGGGTCCCAAAACACGTTTTTCCCATTCATTTTTCCATAGGGCGTTTGGCCTCACTTTTAGCTCGAACGGCTGAATGGATTTGCACGAAACTTGGCAAAATTGTAGGGACTGTTAGCCCGATGTGCCTTTGCTAGGTCTCAAGATATGTGCTCCAGTGGATTTTGAGAAATTAACATTTTAAAAAACAGACATATCTGTGACAGCGTCCCGGGTAGCGCTCCGGTTTTCGCGTAACGGAACTTTGCTCTCCGGTGTCTGTCAACATTCTAAACAGTCTGGAACGGCCGCCATCTTGTCTCTCGGTAGGATCGAGAGACAAGAGGAGGAGAAAAACGAAGGGGGAATTTAATGAAAGGGGGCAAGGTAGACCCTTCTTGACCCCCTAGGAATGATGTTCGGGTTATTAAAGGGTCCCGTGGGGCAAATACAAAAAATTGATTTTTTACTGTAGAAGCGCTTCCCGGTTCGCGAACCGGGTAGCGAACCTGGTCGCGAAATGGGAATTCGCCATTTTGTGTTTCGTTTTAATTAAATTACAAGATGGAGGAAAAACAATGTGAGAAGTGGGTATAAGGGGGTACGGGAGACGTATCCTGATCCCCTATGTTTTCTGAGAGTGGCTGAGGATGCTCATATATGTTGATACTTGTCTTCCAGCGGCTGCGCGTGAGCGGTTTTTTTTTTTTTGCTGCGTGACGCCTGTTAACGTTCAATTCGAAGGAAATCAGGAAGTGTTGACCGCCATTTCGACACTGCGAGTAAATATATTGTTAAAAATAATTGTTATAAATTAATCCGTATTGATAAACATTGTCTGCGCCATCTTGCCTTTTGTCTAATGCCACACTTTTGTCGTGCACGGCAGCCATTTTAGATGCCTTGACCAGACCCACTCTCTGCACGTCGCCGATCCTCAGCATGGCTCCCCACCCTCGCAAGCATCTCCCCCACGCACTGGTCACCCCCGCTCTCTCTCTCATGCATGGGTCATAAACCTCCCCCATCTGCGCTGCTCTTCCCTGAGAATCACACCCCGTGCCCGCCCGACACCTCCCTTTCACCCTATTCACTACCGCACCCTCTGACACTCCTCTTCCTCTGTGTCCGATTGTCCAGGCCGGTTCCAGGCTATCACCTAGCCATGCGGAAGTAGTTTATGGCCCCAACTGTAAAGAATCACCCCTCTTCAAAGGAGTTACAGTAGATCAAGGCCCCCACCCCATGAGATCCGTCACACCACACGCGTTCTTACTATCTGATAACGATCCTGTATTGTGATTGGGGAGGGGATTCTCAGTGTGAGGGTGTGTGGGACCGAGCCTAAAGCGGAAGATTCCAGGGATGCCTTTTTGTACATCAAAGTCTTCACAATTATGTGTCACATTAAAAATATATAGCACTCCAACAAAGTAGTAGGATTATAACACTTTAATAACTTATAAATATATACAACGCTCCAACAAAGTAAACACGTTAAAAAATTTTTTTTAAAACAAAGCAACAATGGTCTGCTGTGAGGTGGCGTCAGTAGCGGTCTGTTGTGCGAATAGTCCGAAGGCAGCACAACGCGCTGAGATCTGGACGGCACCCAGGTGATGTCCTTTACTTGCCGCACTGGTCTTGGCATCCTACAATGCTGCGCCAAAAAACGGCGTGGGGCGCCCCGGGGGGGGGGGGGCGGCGTGAACGTGCCTCCCAGGTGGAGGCTCCTCTGCTGCAATGGGGCGCCCCTTTACCGTTTCAGTTGCCATTCAGCGGTTTTCCGCCCGATTTTGCTGCACTGTGCCTCATCCGCCATTCAGCTGTTTACCGCCCGCTCTTGCGGCTACAGTGTCTCGCCCAACATCCAGTTGAGTTGCGCCCGCTCTTGCAGCTACAGCATCTCGCCCACCATCTAGTTGAATTGCGCCCACTCTTGCGGTGCAGCGATAGGCGGCTGCCACAGGACTCTTAAAATGGCGGCCGGCTCTTCGGATTTGGGCCTGGTCCACTAAAATGGCCCTGGGACACATTTGAACTCGGACATTTGCTTGCTAGGACTTGGGCCCATTCTCGAAAGCGTCCCCTCAGCCTTGAAGATTCTACAAAAGTCATGGGGCCCCCGACTCCCGCAGGCTTCCGGTGGGGAGCGGCTGCCATGATTGCTTGCGGAATGGCCACGACGGAGCTACGAGATGGTGGTGCTCTCATGCTGACGCCAGCTTCAGTCTGAAACATCCAGAAACACTGTAGACTATCAATTCGATGACTTCCGGTGGAGCCCCGACGTGACCCGTTAGGGAAGAACCTGCCCTCCCCTCTTTTGACTGATGGTTCTTGTTGCCTGTCCCCTCTGTTGTCATCTAACGGAACATTTTGGATTGCAGAGTGAGAAAAAAAAAGGTGGGGCTTTCATCGTTTGGGAAAAAAAAAATGTTTTAATCCAAAAGATATGTGTTATTTTTAGGTCATATGATCAAGCATTTCATCATTAGGAAACCAAAATTAAAATGAACCAATGAAAAGTTTTATAAACAAGTCACATGACCTGTTATGCGGCTTTGGGCTATAAAAAGCCTACAAAATCCGTTGGCCTGTGAGGCGGCGTCAGTAGCGGACCGATGTGCGAATAGGCCGAAGGCAGCACAACGCGCCGCGATCCGGATGGCACCAAGGTGGTGTCCAGCAAGTTGCCGCACTGGTGTGGCCATCCTACAATGCTGTGCCGAAAGACGGCATGGGGTGCCCGGGGGGGGGGGGAGGCGGCGCGAACTGGCCTCTCTCGCCTCCCCAGGTGGAGGCACCTGATGTGCAGTGCGGCGCCCCTTACCGTTTCACTCGCCGTTCAGCAGAGTTGCGCCCGCACTTGCTGCTACAGTAGGCCGAAGGCAGCACAACGCGCCGAGATCCGGGTGGCACCGAGGTGGTGTCCAGCAAGTTTCACTGGTGTGGCCATCCTACAATGCTGCGCCGAAATATGGCGTGTGGGGTGCCCAGGGGGGGGGGGAGGTGGCGTAAACGGGCCTCTCCCGCCTCCCCAGGTGAAGGCACCTCATCTGCAGTGGGGCGCCTCTTAGTGTTTCACTCGCCTTCCAGCTGAGTTCTGCCCGCTCTTGCGGCACAGAGCCTCACCCTCCATCCAGCTGAGTTCCGCCCGCTCTTGCGGTACAGCGTCTCGCCCGCCATCCAGTTGAGTTTCGCCCGCTCTTGCGGTACAGTGACTCCAACGCGCCGAGATCCGGATGGCACCGAGGTGGTGTCCAGCAAGTTTCACTGGTGTGGCCATCCTACAATGCTGCGCCGAAAGATGGAGTGGGGTGCCCGGGGGGGGGGGGGGGGGAGGTGGCGCAAACGGGCCTCTCCCTCCTCCCCAGGTGGAGGCACCTCATCTGCAGTGGGGCGCCTCTTAGCGTTTCACTCGCCTTCCAGCTGAGTTCCGCCCGCTCTTGCGGCACAGTGCCTCACCCTCCATCCAGCTGAGTTCCGCCCGCTCTTGCGGTACAGTGACTCACCCGCCATCTAGCTGAATTGCGGCTACCCTTGTGGTGCAGCGATAGCCGGCTGCAACAGGACTCTCAAAATGGTGGCCAGCTTCTTGGATTTGGGCCTGGTCCACTAAAATGGCCCTGGGACACCTTGGAACTCGGACGCTTGCCTGCTAGGGCATGGGCCCCATTCAGGAAAGCGTCCCCTCTTTTGACTGATTGCTCTTGTTGCCTATTTCTTCTGTTGTCATTTAACGGAACCTTTTTGGACTGCCGAAAGGTGTTCTGGTCCGACCGCTGGTTGGTGCAGACATTTTGACTATATCCTGGACCTGCCCGGACTCACCCAAAATGGCGCCGGTATAAATGGGACTCGTAACTCCTTGTTGTGTAGTGGTTGCCCAACCTTGATATCACGAGATACGTATGCAGTTTTGAAGCACATGGCGGGCAGGGACGAGAATTGATTGAACATTTGGACATCCCTATTGATATTAAGTTCTGATGTGTTATTGATTACTGTACTATTGAAAGTTCGAATTAACGTCACCCATGGTACTTGCCCGCAAATGTATATCTAGATAATTTTATTGTAACTGGCCCTGTTGTACTTTAATTATAAAATGTACGTCCACCGATTCCGCAAATGTTAGACACCTTAGTTCTTGCAACCTAATGGGTCGCCCGTTACGTTCTTCTACAGTGTAAATGTCCCCTCATCATATACGATTCCAGTTTGCTCCGTGGCCGGCCCACGTGGTTATAGGCCCGTATTTGTATACTGACATTTTCACAATAAAGGTTTTTAAAACAAAACATGGTAGTAGTACCTAGATTGGTAAAGTTTTGAATAATAGCCACTGTTTTCGAATCAGTAAAAGTCAAGTGAAATAAAGCAGTCCAATTACATGACGGTTAAAAGGTATAATACGCAGGAACGCAGTAAGGATAAATGGTCAAGGGCTGTTGTGTTTTCCACTCCTGCAACATAAAGTGATCGATACGAATCCGATATTCATGCCTATCAGCGACTAAGACAGCAGGCCGAGCCTCTTTTGTTGAACGGCTCCCTCATGGGACGAAGAAACGCCCTTTTTCTTGAAATAGGAATATTTTACTTGCAGGACAGTAGTAAATTTCCCGGGAAAATACATTAGCCTGGAAAATTGTTAGTGATAAACTGTAAATGCATCTGGGTCCTTTGCTTTACAAGTCAGAGTGAGAAAAAAAAAGGTGGGGCTTTCATCATTTGGGAAAAAAAGATATTCGAAAGCAATGAAAAGTGTTATTTTTAGGTCATATGACCAAGCCTTTCATCATTAGAATAACAAAAGTAAAATTAACCAATGAAAAGTTTTATTAACAAGTCACATGACCTGTTATGCTTACGTTAGGCGCTGCGCGCCGCACTCTGGATCGTTTCCGGGAAGGTGCGCCTCGTGCACCGGAGCACTTCCGGGTGCGCTAACGCGGCGCGTCATATGACGCATTACGCGACAACGCAGGTCCAGAATATAGTCAAAATGTCTCCACCAACCAGCGGTCGGAACACAACCCCTTTCAGCAGTCCAAAAAGTTCTGTTAAATGACAAGAGAAGGGACAGGCAACAAGAACCATCAATCAAAGAGGGGAGGGCAAGTTCTTCTCTACCGGGTCACGTTGGGGCTCCACCGGAACTGATCGAATTGGTAGTCTACAGTGTTTCTGGATGTTTCAGACTGAAGCTGGCGTCAGCATGAGAGCACCACCATCTCGTGGCTACGTTGTGGCCATTCCGCGAGCAATCATGGCAGTCGCTCCCCACTGGAAGTCTACGGGAGTCGGGGGTCCCGGTGACTGTTGTACAATCTTCAAGGCTGAGGGGACTCTTTTGGGAATGGGGCCCATGCCCTAGCAGTCAAGCGTCCGAGTTCCACGGTTGCCCAGAGCCATCTTTGCAGGCCAGACCCAAGTCTGTGGAGCCGACCGCCATTTCGTGAGCTCCGTAGCAGCCGCCTGTCACTGTACCGCAAGATTGGGTGCAATTCCGTTGGATGGCGGGTGAGACGTTGTAATAGCAAGAGCAGGTGCAATTCAGCTGGCCGAGCGAGGCACTGTGTCGTAAGAGCGGGCGCAAGTCAGCTGGACGAGTGAAACGCTGGGGTGTAGCTGAGAAACCTCCACCTGGGGAGGTGGGGGAGGCTCGTTCGCGCCGCCTCTCCCTTCTACTGCACCCCACGCCGTCTCCTGGCGCAGGTATATGTGATGGTCGGACCAGGGCACCGCAGGACGTGTCTTCAGGTCAAACGAATTGTGGGACAAGGTGTGGAGCAGGCGCAATTATCTCGGGGGCCTCCGTCAAGCGGTTCAGGGAGGCACCGCATCACATTGTTTTCCAATGCAGTCAGGTCCACAAACAGCCCCCACTTACTTTGAGAATAGTGAAGCTGCAGCAGGTGCAAATAAGCTTCAGACAGTGTTACAAGCGCTGCTCGGAACCCTCAACTATGGCATCCAACATCCAGGACTTATGCCATTTGTGCAAGGCAGTGACATCGAAGCATCTCAGGGACCAAGTAACATACTATATCCAGAGTCCTTACCATAACCTCTGCCTTCCTTCTTACCTAGTTATTGTTCTTTCACTCCCACTCCAGGCTTTTAGTCTGTGGATGGAAAACCATGAACCTACACTCACCTATGAAAATCTTACTATTGATGCTTGACTGAGGCCAAGGAGATCAGAGTGCATGAGTCTCATGCTCGATCGATTGAGCTAGCCGGATCAGGCAATAAGAAGGTGGTGGTGGGGGTGGCAGCATCAGCAAGGCATCCTCCCACACAACTTGTCAAACATCACCTCTGGATGTACTGGGGACGAGCCTAGGCGCATGGTGTCATCCCGGGCAATTTGCACAACGGTCCTCCACCCCTAGGCTGCCAGCTATGCTACCTCGACAGGAACAGTGATGGATGTTGCAGCAGGCTGCCATGTAAATAGTTATTTAATAAAACGTTTTACCCTGTTACTTTGCTGGTGTGTTGTATATATTTATAATATTTGCATAGGGCTTGTCGTTGTTTTGGGCGGGGTGGGCGGCGGAGCCGAGCTGTCTTGCAGCCATCATGGCGTCGAGCTCACTTCCTCTCACTAGTTTCGTATTTCTCATGAGGGGTTGTTCCTAATGTTTCTATTTTAGCGAGGTCAAAAAGAGATCCCATTAGTGGCCTACTGATTTTGCTTGATTCCTTTTGTTTACTCCTAAAAGAAAAGAGATGGGGGGGGGCAGCGTTCAAAGCACATCAGCGTGCATAAACACGAAAATGTTTTTACCTACCACATACTTCACATTTTACAGCTTTTGATATTTGCTATTAAAAAACCATTGAAATTCACTGAAAAAACCATAGGTTATAGACCATATATAGTTAGGAATTAGCATTTACAAAACCTTGAAAATTCACTGAAAAAACCATGGGTTATAGACCATATATAGTTAGGGATTAGCATTTACAAAACCTTATTTTACTCGCACAAAACCATTGAAATTCGCATATATAGTTAGTTGCACTAACTATATATCGCGCACCCGCAATCCACTGCTGATGATGTCACATATTACATCATTCATTACATGGTCAGTGACATCACTGATGACATCACTGATGACATCTCAAATGACATCACTGATGACATCACTGATGACAACATCCAGTGACTGTATGTTTCTGTAAAGTTAAAATATGTCTTACATATTGAAGAATGAGTGGATGTGTAAGTGTCTGGATGAAGAATTTAGTAGGTGCATGACTCACTGTATGAGTGAGTGATTAAATGTGTCTCACTGAGTGCATGGGTTAGTGACTAAACTGTCTTAATTTGTGCATCATTATGTCTGTTGTTCTGTAAACTGCTGCATGTGTTGATCAGTAGCTATATGAGTAACTATATGGGTTATTGATTGGTTGCCCAAGTATTTGTATGGGAGACTGAGTGTGTGTGTGGGTGGCTGGGAGGTGTATGTCTCTGTGCATAGATGTGTGAGCAGTTGATTCACTAGATGTATGGGTTCAAAAGTGCATGTGGAAACAGCTGTATGGGCGGTTGACTGTGTGCATGAGTGTATTGGTGAGTGAATGGATATCTCAGTGCTACATGTCAAAGTAAGTACATATGTAAAACACAGTACATGTGAGAGTTGACATATATAAATAACTGTGCATAAGAGCCAGTGAATGTGTGAGTGGCTGTATGGATCATTGTGAACTTGTATCAGGGATTGTATAAGAGAGTAAATATGTGTTAGTATATGTTTGAATAAGTAAGGTGTGTATAACTGTATAGTTGAGGAAATGGAGGTGTGATTGATTCTTTGCATGACTGACTAGGTGTGTGAGTAACTCCATGGATGAGTGACAGTCTGTGAGTGTCTGTTTACACTGATTGTATCTAAGGTTATATTAGAGTCTGAAGAGGTTCATCGTATTATCACATGAATGATCTCATCAGTGATGTGATCAGTAATGTCAAATGAGATGTCATCAGTGATGTCATTTGAGATGTCATCAGTGATGTCATCAGTGATGTCACTGACCATGTCATGAATAATGTAATATGTGACATCATCAGCAGTGGATTGCGGGTGCGCGATATATAGTTAGTGCAACTAACTATGTATGCGAATTTCAATGGTTTTGTGCGAGTAAAATAAGGTTTTGTAAATGCTAATCCCTAACTATATATGGTCTATAACCCATGGTTTTTTCAGTGAATATATATATATATATGTTACCTACTGGCGGTCGCCAGTAGGTAGTTATAGTTAGGATTTTTTTCAATGTTAAATCTCAAAATTCTATTTGGAATAACTTTGGCACCGGTTGACGAATCTGCCTGAAAATTTCCTGAAAATGGCCTCGTCGAGCTCCGGTCCTTCCTTGAAAGTTTGGGGGGGATTCGTCAAGCGGGGGCCGAGATAAAAGGGGGGTCCCAAAACGCGTTTTCCCCATGTTAATTTCCATAGGGCGGTCGATTTCACTTTTAGCCCGAACGGCTGAATGGATTTACACCAAACTTGCCAAAATTGTAGGGACTGGTAGCCCGATGTGCCTTTGCTATGTCTCAAGATATGTGCTCCAGTGGATTTTGAGTAATTTAGGTTCAAAAAAATATATATATCTATAGCAGCGCACCGGTGCGCGCACCGGGGAGCGCTCCGGGCGCGTGACGCGAGGTGCGCACGGAAAGCTGATTGGCTCTCGGGTGTCAGTAAACATTCGAAACAGTCCAGAGCAGCCGCCATCTTGTGTCTCGGTAAAATCGAGACATAAGAGGTGGCTAAAACAAAGTGGGAACTGACTATAAGGCGTCAGGGATAGACCCCTTTGACCCCCTAGGTTTGATGTGGGGGCTATAAAAGGGCCCCGCGGGGCATTTAAATTATTATTTTTTTTTTCGTTTTGCGCGGGGGAAGCGCACGGTGCGCGCACCGGGGAGCGGCCCTGGGAGCGCACTATGATGAAAAAAGGTGACAGAGTGTTTAAAAAATGAAGTTTTGATTTAGAAATTGGAGGTAGTTCTAAAAAGAACTTTTTTTTTTCTTCTTTTTGTTGTTTTATATTTTTTTTGTGTTTTTTGAACTTTTTGTACTTTTTTTGGCTTTTCAAAACAGTTTTATATATTTTTTTGTATTTTTTGGGGGGAGAAACAAAAAAAGGGAATTGAAACTGGCTCAACTGGAGCAAAAAAACAAAAAACCCAAAAAATTACTTCTTTTTGGGGCACTTGTGATTATCACCTGCAAGGACGATGAGTTTCACACTTTTTTCCCCATAGGAGATAAGTTTGCCACAAGCAGTGCAAGTAATTTTAAAATCAGCAAATCTCGGCTGAATGCAAGGCATCACCTCAGATGTTTCTGGTTGCGAGGAAGTGGGTTGGTTTCTTTGGGAGGGGGTCCTTGATGACTGGGGGAGGTTACTGGCCATTTCCCGGAACTCTGCACGAGAGTAGTTGTTTGGATGCTTTCTTGTCATGTGCCGAATCATGGTATAGTTACCAAAAGAATATTTCTTATTTGGGTTGCCCCGTGAAAGTTCATCATTGCAGATGAGGCAAGTGACTTTGGGCGCATTCACCTTTTTTTTCCCCTCTGGAATTGAAAAAAACTGCCAAATGAAGTGTGGTTTGGGTTTATAAGGTGTGTTTTCTTCAGGCAGCCATCTTCTTCTCCCCTCCTCCTCTTCCTCTTCTTCTTCCTCCTCCTGTTCTTGACCACCAATATAATTTGGAGCTGGTCCTCTTGGTGGTTGTGGTGGTGGTGGTGGGGCAGATGCACCAGCTGATGCTACTAATGAAGCCATTTTATAGTACAAAATATTACTCAAAGAGCAAAAAAGTAGACAGAGCAACAAACAGGTCTTCCTCAGTCAAAGGACAAAGTCAGAATAAGGAAAAAAGGTGGGGTCTTTCATCATTTAGAAAAAAAAACTGTCCTGAACCAATGAGAAGTGTTATTTTCAGGTCACAAGACCAGGGGCTTCATCATTATGAAACCAAAACTGTTATGAACCAATGAAAAGTGTTATTTTCTGCTCACATGACCCGACGCGCTTACGCTACGCGCCCGGGGCGCGCCCGGGGGCGCGCCCCGGGTCGTGCAGCGTAAGCGCGTCGGAAGTTTACGTTGTGCGATCGTATTCGCTCGACTACTTCCGGGTGCGCTTACGCCGTGCGTATCACGCGGTCGCGGCTACGCGATACGTCACGATTATGTTTTTGTTTGCGATATTGGCGCTCACGGGACGCTCCCCGGAGCCCGCCCCGGGGCGCTTTGTAAAAATACGCTTTTCGGGGCGCTCCCCGGGGCGCGCTCCGGGAGCGCTCCCCAAAATAATTTTTAAAAAAAAAATTGGGAAAATTGTAGGGACAGGTAGCTCTATTCTGAAGTGGTTTGTAAAAAACATTAACTTTAGAAAAATATGTATTGTGCTACATTGGGCTTAATATATGTTAGAGCCAAAATGTAGCCCAAATGTAGCCCAAAGTAGCCCAATGTAGCCCAAAGATGGCCACCAGAGATCAAAAATTGAAAATGTAGCCCAAAATTCAACTAGATGTAGCCCAACTGTAGCCCAATGAGAAAATGTACCAGAGTGTTAAAAAGAACAACTAGAGTGCTAACAGTCTTATTTATAAAGTGAAACTTATAGTTAGGAATTAGCATTAAAAAAACCTTTGAAATTCACTGAAAAAACCATAGGTTTCACACCAGTTATAGTTAGGAATTAGCATTTAAAAAACCTATTAAATTCACTGAAAAAACCATAGGTTTCACACCAGTTATAGTTAGCTGGAAATTTTACTGATATAAAACCATTGAAATTCCCACGTTATAGTTAGTCGGACTCACTATAACTTGCGCGTGCAATGCACTGCTGATGACATCACATATTACATCACTCATGACATGGTCAGTGACATCACTCATGACACCATCCTTGTGACATAGTGACAGACCTCCTTTCACTATAATGTAACCCTTGAGACACATATTCGAAAATAGAAACTGAAATTTTTTAAAAAATGGAGATACCTATATCAGTTACAACAAGCAATTCAGTAATTCCACTATCTATATACACATCCACTCTTTCACCAACAGTTCTATATAGTCACTCATACATATACTCACTCATCATATGAAGTGATACACCTATACATCCTGTTACACACCGACATTCATCCAAAAGTTACTCACACACATATTCACACGTGCAAATAAACTATTGAACATCCATTTATTTGAATATAGAGTTATACACACACTTCCACCTTACTTCTATTTAAAATTACACATATTTATTCTCTTAAACAATCACTTATAGAAACACATACTTATTTAAACAGGAACTCTTACAATCTCTTACTCTCACATATACTCACTTATATACATCAATATTCATATATACTAGATTAAAACATATGTAGGTACTGATAAAGACACTAGTGAGACAGTCATTCACTCACTAACAAACACATATAGACACTCATCCACCCATACAGTCCTGTACATATGCTGTCTTCAAAACACATACAAACAAAGAGTCAGTCACTCATGCATCTATGTGCTAAGTAATACCCCCACTAAACCATATAGACAGTCATACTGATACTAATAAAAATATCTAATAACCCATATACATACGCATGTAGCTACTTACCAACACATGTAGCCACTTATACACAAAGTGAAACACTAATATATATATTTAAATATTTAAACATAACTCACTAATATTTATTTTTCAGAAAGACACATATTCACTGGATGGTGTCATCAGTGATGTCATGAGTGATGTCACTGACCATGTCATGAGTGATGTAATATGTGATGTCATCAGCAGTGCATTGCACGCGCAAGTTATAGTGAGTCCGACTAACTATAACGTGGGAATTTCAATGGTTTTATATCAGTAAAATTTCCAGCTAACTATAACTGGTGTGAAACCTATGGTTTTTTCAGTGAATATATATATATATATATATATATATATTCACTGAAAAAACCATAGGTTAGAGACCATATATAGTTAGCTGGACATTTTATTGACATAAAACCAATGAAATTCCATATATAGTTAGTTGCACTAACTATATATCGCGCACCCGCAATCCACTGCTGATGATGTCACATATTACATCATTCATGACATGGTCAGTGACATCACTGATGACATCACTGATGACATCTCAAATGACATCACTGATGACATCACTGATGACATCTCAAATGACATCACTGATGACATCATCTAGTGTCTGTGTGTTTTTGTAAAGTTTAAATATGTTTTACATATTGAAGAATGAGTGGATGTATGGAAGACTGAGTGTGTGTGTGGCTGGCTGGGAGGTGTGTGACTCTGTGCATATCAATGTGTACTTGTATCAGTGATTGTATAAGAGAGTAAGTATGTGTTAGTATATGTGTGAAAAGTATGGTGTTCTGTGTTTAACTGTATAGATGAGGAAATCGAAGTGTGATTGATTCTTCACAGGACTGACTAGGTGTATGAGTGCATATGATAGTGTTGTAATAATGAGTGACTGTATGTATGAGTGATTGTATGGGTGAATGAGTGAATGTGTGTGTAGACGTAGGAATCAGTGAGTGCGTATGTAGTAACTGGTATTGGTGTGTCATGATGTCATCAGTGATGTCATTTGAGATGTCATCAGTGATGTCATTTGAGATGTCATCAGTGATGTCATCAGTGATGTCACTGAAGTATGGTGTTCTGTGTTTAACTGTATAGATGAGGAAATGGAAGTGTGATTGATTCTTTACAGGACTGACTAGGTGTGTGAGTAACTCCATGGATGAGTGGCAGTGTGTGAGTGTCTGCATAGGTGTATGAGTGCATATGATAGTGTTGTAATAATGAGTGACTGTATGTATGAGTGATTGTATGGGTGAATGAGTGAATGTGTGTGTAGACGTAGGAATCAGTGGGTGCGTATGTAGTAACTGGTATTGGTGTGTCATGATGTCATCACTGATGTCATTTGAGATGTCATCAGTGATGTCATCAGTGATGTCATTTGAGATGTCATCAGTGATGTCATCAGTGATGTCACTGACCATGTCATGAATGATGTAATATGTGACATCATCAGCAGTGGATTGCGGGTGCGCGATATATAGTTAGTGCAACTAACTATATATGGAATTTCATTGGTTTTATGTCAATAAAATGTCCAGCTAACTATATATGGTCTCTAACCTATGGTTTTTTCAGTGAATTTTCAAGGTTTTGTAAATGCAAATTCCTAACTATATATGGTCTATAACCTATGGTTTTTTCAGTGAATTTCATTGGTTTTTTAAAAGCTAATATCTATAGCTGTAAAATATATTCTTTATTACGTGACATATCACGTAGCCACGTGAGACGCCTCATGACGCGTCGCATAACCGTGACGTATCGGTTCTGCAGCGCAAACAAAACCCGTAACGTAAGCATGCCGGAGCACGCTTACAGATATATATATTTTTTTTAACCTTAATTAGACAAAATCCACACGTGCACATATCTTGAGGCCTTGCAAAGGCACATCAAACAAAACAGTCCCTACAATTTTGCCAAGTTTGCTGGAAATCTATTCCCTTAATTTTTTTTTTACTGTTTCTCTTGGTTTTCCCCTTGTTACGCTTACCGGGACGCTACCCGGTACGCGAACCGGACGCTCCAAAAACACAAGATGGCGGACTCCCGTTACGCTGCCGGTTAGCTGCCCGGTTCGCGTACCGGGAAGCGCCTCTACCGCGAAAAATCGCGGGGGACTTTAATATCCCCCTCATCAATCCTAGGGGGTCAGGAGGGGTTTACCTTGCCCCCTTTCCTTCATTTCCCCCTTCTTTTTTCACCACATCTTGTCTCTCGAACCTACCGAGAGACAAGATGGCGGCCGCTCCGGACTGTTTACAATGTTGACAGCTACGCTGCCGGTTAGCTGCCCGGTTAGCTGCCCGGTGAGCTGCCCGGTGAGCTGCCCGGTTCGCGTACCGGGACGCGCCTCTACGGCGTAAAATCGCAAAATATTTTGCCCCGCGGGGCACTTTAATATCCCCCTCATCAATCCTAGGGGGTCAGGAGTGGTCTACCTTGCCCCCTTTACTTCATTTCCCCCTTCGTTTTTCACCACATCTTGTCTCACGATCGTACCGAGAGACAAGATGGCGGCCGCTCCGGTTTGTTTAGAATGTTGACAGACACCGGAGAGCCAAATAGATTCGCTTCGCGAAGTTCCGTTACGCGTCAGGTACGCGAACCGGGGCGCTAACCGGAGCGCTGTCACAGATATATATATTTTTTTAAACGTTAATTTCTCAAAATCCACTGGAGCACATATATTGAGACATAGCAAAGGCACGTCGGGCAAACCATATCTACAATTTTGCCAAGTTTCATGTAAATCTATTCAGCCGTTCGAGCTAAAAGTGAGTCCAACCGCCCTATGGAAAAATGAATGGGAAAAACGCGTTTTGGGACCCCCTTTGTTCTCGGCCCCCCCTTGACGAAACCCCACCAAATTTTCAGGGGCTTCTCAGAAAACAAATGTGCCATTTTCCTGAAAATTTCAGCCAATTCCGTCTACAAACGCCAAAGTTATTAGACATAGAATTTTCAGAAATCCCATAGAGAAAAAATCCTAACTATATATACCCACTGGCTATCGCCAGTAGGTAATATACATATATAAACATATGTAATCTGGATATCTATATAAATATAAATGCATGCATACATATACATATATGCATACATATGCCCGTTATTTACATGAAAGTTTTAAAAACACTAATAAAAGCAAAGCTAAAAAGCCACCTCATTACAAACAGAATGGCTTTAACTTAAACGAGGGCGAGATCTATTGCATTTTCAATGCTTGTTTACTTTGGTTCTATCAAGAAGGCATTCAGATGTGTCACACATTTGCCATAAATTCTGAATGTTAGCACTCTAGTTGCTCATTAGATCACTGTAGTAAAGCTAGTGCTCACCAGGGAAGTCTGCTGCTAATCATGGTTTGCAGCCATTTTCCCGCATTTTTTATCCCGCAGACTTTCAGTCCGCATACCATTATCCCGCAAGGTCATTGAGCTCGCATACCATTATCCCGCATTTTTAAGTAAGTGGGTTTGTGTTAATTTTTTCGTGGGTTAGTGATTGTGTAGTGTAGTGTAGTGTTGTGTAGTGTAGTGTTGTGTTAGTGTAGTGTAGAGTTGTGGTGGTTGTTTAGTGTAGGGTCATGCTGGGGGTAGTGTTTTAGGGTTTAGGGTTGTGTTGTAGTGTTTGCGTAGTGTAGGGTCATGCTGGGGGTAGTGTTTTAGGGTTCAGGGTAGTGTTGTAGTGTTTGCGTAGTGTAGGGTCATGCTGGGGGTAGTGTTTTAGGGTTTAGGGTTGTGTTGTAGTGTTTGCGTAGTGTAGGGTCATGCTGGGGCTAGTGTTTTAGGGTTTAGGGTAGTGTTGTAGTGTTTGCGTAGTGTAGGGTCATGCTGGGCGTAGTGTTTTAGGGTTTAGGATAGTGTTGTAGTGTTTGCGTAGTGTAGGGTCATGCTGGGGGTAGTGTTTTAGGGTTTTGGGTAGTGTTGTAGTGTTTGCGTAGTGTAGGGTCATGCTGGGGTGTAGTATTTTAGGGTTTAGGGTAGTGTTGTATTGTTTGCGTAGTGTAGGGTCATGCTGGGGGTAGTGTTTTAGGGTTTTGGGTAGTGTTGTAGTGTTTGCGTAGTGTAGGGTCATGCTGGGGGTAGTGTTTTAGGGTTTTGGGTAGTGTTGTAGTGTTTGCGTAGTGTAGGGTCATGCTGGGGTGTAGTGTTTTAGGGTTTTGGGTAGTGTTGTAGTGTTTGCGTAGTGTAGGGTCATGCTGGGGTGTAGTGTTTTAGGGTTTTGGGTAGTGTTGTAGTGTTGGCGTAGTGTAGGGTCATGCTGGGGGTAGTGTTTTAGGGTTTTGGGTAGTGTTGTAGTGTTGGCGTAGTGTAGGGTCATGCTGGGGGGTAGTGTTTTAGGGTTTTGGGTAGTGTTGTAGTGTTTGCGTAGTGTAGGGTCATGCTGGGGGTAGTGTTTTAGGGTTTTGGGTAGTGTTGTAGTGTTTGCGTAGTGTAGGGTCATGCTGGGGGTAGTGTTTTAGGGTTTAGGGTAGTGTTGTAGTGTTTGCGTAGTGTAGGGTCAAGCTGGGGGTAGTGTTTTAGGGTTTAGGGTAGTGTTGTAGTGTTTGCGTAGTGTAGGGTCATGCTGGGGGTAGTGTTTTAGGGTTTAGGGTAGTGTTGTAGTGTTTGCGTAGTGTAGGGTCATGCTGGGGGTAGTGTTTTAGGGTTTAGGGTAGTGTTGTAGTGTTTGCGTAGTGTAGGGTCATGCTGGGGTGTAGTGTTTTAGGGTTTTGGGTAGTGTTGTAGTGTTTGCGTAGTGTAGGGTCATGCTGGGGGTAGTGTTTTAGGGTTTAGGGTAGTGTTGTAGTGTTTGCGTAGTGTAGGGTCATGCTGGGGTGTAGTGTTTTAGGGTTTTGGGTAGTGTTGTAGTGTTTGCGTAGTGTAGGGTCATGCTGGGGGTAGTGTTTTAGGATTTAGGGTAGTGTTGTAGTGTTTGCGTAGTGTAGGGTCATGCTGGGGGTAGTGTTTTAGGGTTTTGGGTAGTGTTGTAGTGTTTGCATAGTGTAGGGTCATGCTGGGGGGTAGTGTTTTAGGGTTTTGGGTAGTGTTTGCGTAGTGTAGGGTCATGCTGGGGGTAGTGTTTTAGGGTTTTGGGTAGTGTTGTAGTGTTTGCGTAGTGTAGGGTCATGCTGAGGGTAGTGTTTTAGGGTTTAGGGTAGTGTTGTAGTGTTTGCGTAGTGTAGGGTCATGCTGGGGGTAGTGTTTTAGGGTTTAGGGTAGTGTTGTAGTGTTTGCGTAGTGTAGGGTCATGCTGGGGGTAGTGTTTTAGGGTTTAGGGTAGTGTTGTAGTGTTTGCGTAGTGTAGGGTCATGCTGGGGGTAGTGTTTTAGGGTTTAGGGTAGTGTTGTAGTGTTTGCGTAGTGTAGGGTCATGCTGGGGTGTAGTGTTTTAGGGTTTTGGGTAGTGTTGTAGTGTTTGCGTAGTGTAGGGTCATGCTGGGGTGTAGTGTTTTAGGGTTTTGGGTAGTGTTGTAGTGTTTGCGTAGTGTAGGGTCATGCTGGGGGTAGTGTTTTAGGATTTAGGTTAGTGTTGTAGTGTTTGCGTAGTGTAGGGTCATGCTGGGGGTAGTGTTTTAGGGTTTAGGGTTGTGTTGTAGTGTTTGCGTAGTGTAGGGTCATGCTGGGGGTAGTGTTTTAGGGTTTAGGGTTGTGTTGTAGTGTAGGGTCATGCTGGGGGTAGTGTTTTAGGGTTTAGGGTAGTGTTGTAGTGTTTGAGTAGTGTAGGGTCATGCTGGGGTGTAGTGTTTTAGGGTTTTGGGTAGTGTTGTAGTGTTTGCGTAGTGTAGGGTCATGCTGGGGGTAGTGTTTTAGGGTTTAGGGTAGTGTTGTAGTGTTTGTGTAGTGTAGGGTCATGCTGGGGGTAGTGTTTTAGGGTTTAGGGTAGTGTTGTAGTGTTTGTGTAGTGTAGGGTCATGCTGGGGGTAGTGTTTTAGGGTTTAGGGTAGTGTTGTAGTGTTTGTGTAGTGTAGGGTCATGCTGGGGGTAGTGTTTTAGGGTTTAGGGTAGTGTTGTACTGTTTGTGTAGTGTAGGGTCATGCTGGGGGTAGTGTTTTAGGGTTTAGGGTAGTTTAGTTGTTTAGTGTATGCTAAAGGCATATTCGTTCTAAAAGTTTTCGTTATTTTAATTTGCGGCCTAATAGTACATGCGGGATTTTTTTTGCGGACTGATGGTATGCGGGATTTCGTCATATATTCGCTAATCATACTTTCTATGGCAAAATGAACCCCCTCATTTTGTTCCTTTTTAAATTAAATGTTTTAAGAGTTACCACTTTATTCCAATCAAGATGGCTTCAGGTGTGCCATACCTTTGTAATAAGTAGGACTGTTAGCACTCTAGTTGTTCTGTAGAACACTCTGGGACAATCTGTCATTGGGCTATAGTTGGGCTACATCTGGCTGATATTTGGGCTACATTTGTTTTTTTTGTCTCTGGTGGCCATCTTTGGGGTACATTGGGCTACATTGGGCTACATTGGGCTACATTTGGGCTCCAACATATATATAGCCCAATGTAGCCCAATTTATATTTTTCAAAGTTAATTTTCGTAAAAACCACTGGAGCCTATATCTTGAGACATAGCAAAGGCACATCGGGCTACCAGTCCCTACAATTTTGCCAAGTTTGGTGTAAATCCATTCAGCCGTTCAGGCTAAAAGTGAGGCCAACCGCCCTATGGAAAATTGCATGGGAAAAACACGTTTTGGGACCCCCCTTTTTTCTCGGCCCCCCCTTGACGAAACCCCCCCAAATTTTCAGGGGCTGCTCAGAAACAAAATGTTCCATTTTCCTGAAAATTTCAGCCAATTCTGTCCTCATAAGCCAAAGTTATTCGACATAGAATTTTCAAAAATCCCATAGGAAAAAAATCCTAACTATATATACCTACTGGCTATCGCCAGTAGGTAATATATATATATATATATATATATTCACTGAAAAAACCATAGGTTATAGACCATATATAGTTAGGAATTAGCATTTACAAAACCTTATTTTACTCGCACAAAACCATTGAAATTCCATATATAGTTAGTTGCACTAACTATATATCGCGCACCCGCAATCCACTGCTGATGATGTCACATATTACATCATTCATGACATGGTCAGTGACATCACTGATGACATCACTGATGACATCTCAAATGACATCACTGATGACATCACTGAAAACATCTCATTTGACATGACTGATAACATCACTGATGATATCATTCATGTGATAATACCATGAACCTCTTCAGACTCTAATATAACCTTAGATACAATCAGTGTAAACAGACAGTCACAGACTGTCACTCATCCATGGAGTTACTCACACACCTAGTCAGTTATGCCAAAAATCAATCACACCTCCATTTTCTCAACTATACAGTTATACACACCTTACTTATTCAAACATATACTAACACATATTTACTTTACTCTCTTATACAATCTCTGATACATGTTCACAATGATCCATACAGCCACTCACACATTCACTGGCTCTTATGCACAGTTATTTATAGATGTCAACTCTCACATGTACTGTGTTTTACATATGTACTTATTTTGACATGTAGCACTGAGATATCCATTCACTCACTAATACACTCATGCACAGTCAACCGCCCATACAGCTGTTTGCACATGCACTTTTGAATCTATACATATAGTGAATCAACTACTCACACATCTATGTACAGAGTCACACACCTTCCAGCCACCCATACACACACACTCAGTTTCCCATACAAATACTTGGACAACCAATCAACCCATACAGTTACTCATATAGCTACTGATCAACATATGCAGCAGTTTGTAGAACAACAGATATAATGATGCACAAATTAAAACAGTTTAGTCACTAACCCATGCACTCAGTGAGACACATTTAATCACTCACTCAATCAGTCAGTCATGCACCTACTAAATCCTTCATCCAGACACTTATACATCCACTCATTCTTCAAAATATAAGACATATTTTAACTTTACAGAAACATACAGTCACTGGATGTTGTCATCAGTGATGTCATCAGTGATGTCATTTGAGATGTCATCAGTGATGTCATCAGTGATGTCACTGACCATGTCATGAATGATGTAATATGTGACATCATCAGCAGTGGATTGCGGGTGCGCGATATATAGTTAGTGCAACTAACTATATATGGAATTTCAATGGTTTTGTGCGAGTAAAATAAGGTTTTGTAAATGCTAATTCCTAACTATATATGGTCTATAACCTATGGTTTTTTCAGTGAATTTTCAAGGTTTTGTAAATGCTAATTCCTAACTATATATAGTCTATAACCTGTGGTTTTTTCATTGAATTTCATTGGTTTTTTAAAAGCTAATATCTGTAGCTGTAAAATATACTCTTTATTACGTGACGTATCACGTAGCCACGTGAGACGCCTCATGACGCGTCGCCTCTGCAGCGCAAACCAAACCCGTAACGTAAGCGCGCCGGAGCACGCTTACAGATATATATATTTTTTTAACCTTAATTAGACAAAATCCACACATGCACATATCTTGAGGCCTTGCAAAGGCACATCAAACAAACAATCCCTACCGCTCTGGACTGTTTAGAATGTTGACAGACACCGGAGAGCCAATCAGCTCCGCTTCGCAAAGTTCCGATACGCGAAAAGTTCGCGAACCGGAGCGCTACCCGGAGCGCTGTTACAGATATAGCTGCCCGGTTAGCTGCCGGTTAGCTGCCTGGTTAGCTGCCCGGTTAGCTGCCCGGTTCGCGTACCAAGACGCGTCTCTACGGCGAAAAAAAATCGATTTTTTTTTTTTTGCCCCGCGTGGCTCTATAATATCCCCCTCATCAATCCTAGGGGGTCAGGAGGGGTCTACCTTGCCCCCTTTCCTTCATTTCCCCCTTCGTTTTTCACCACATCTTGTCTCTCGAGAGACAAGATGGCAGCCGCTCCGGACTGTTTACAATGTTGACAGCCAATCAGCTACTCCTCCGACTCACGTTACGCTGCCGGTTAGCTGCCCGGTTAGCTGCCCGGTTAGCTGCCCGGTTCGCGAACCAAGACGCGTCTTTACGGCGAAAAAATCGGATTTTTTTTTTTTGCCCCGCGTGGCTCTATAATATCCCCCTCATCAATCCTAGGGGGTCAGGAGGGGTCTACCTTGCCCCCTTTCCTTCATTTCCCCCTTCGTTTTTCACCACATCTTGTCTCTCGAGAGACAAGATGGCAGCCGCTCCGGACTGTTTACAATGTTGACAGCCAATCAGCTACTCCTCCGACTCACGTTACGCTGCCGGTTAGCTGCCCGGTTAGCTGCCCGGTTAGCTGCCCGGTTCGCGAACCAAGACGCGTCTTTACGGCGAAAAAATCGGATTTTTTTTTTTTGCCCCGCGTGGCTCTATAATATCCCCCTCATCAATCCTAGGGGGTCAGAAGGGGTCTACATTGCCCCCTTTCCTACATTTCCCCCTTTGTTTTGGCCTCCTCTTGTCTCTCGATCCTACCGAGAGACAAGATGGCGGCCGCTACGGACTGTTTAGAATGTTGACAGACACCGGAGAGCCAATCAGCTTCGCATCGCAAAGTTCCGATACGCGAAAAGTTCGCGAACCGGATCGCTGCCCGGAGCGCTGTTACAGATATATATCTTGATTTAAACGTTAATTTCTCAAAATCCACTGAAGCACATATATTGAGACCTAGCAAAGGCACATCGGGCTAACAGTCCCTACAATTTTGCCAAGTTTCGTGTAAATCCATTCAGCCGTTCGGGCTAAAAGTGAGTCCAACCGCCCTATGGAAATTAACATGGGAAAATCGCGTTTTGGGACCCCCCTTTTTTCTCAGCCCCCCCTTGACGAACCCCCCCCAAATTTCCAGGAGCTGCTCAGAAACAAAATGTGCCATTTTCCTGAAAATTTCAGCCGATTCCGTCCACAAACGCCAAAGTTATTAGGCATAGAATTTTCAAAAGTCCCATAGAGAAAAAATCCTAACTATATATACCTACTGGCTATCGCCAGTAGGTAATATATATATATATATATATATATATATATTCACTGAAAAAACCATAGGTTTTACACACGTTATAGTTAGGAAATAGCATTTGAAAAACCTATGAAATTCACTGAAAAAACCATAGGTTTGACAACAGTTATAGTTAGCTGGAAATTTTACTGACATAAAACCAATGAAATTCCACGTTATAGTTAGTTGGACTCACTATAACTTGCGCGTGTAATCCACTGCTGATGACATTACATATTGCATCACTCATGACATGGTCAGTGACATCACTCATGACATCAGTGATGACACCATCCAGTGAATATGTGCCTTTCTGAAAAATAAATATGTTTTATATATGTATATGTAAAGGTCGATGGAAGAATAAATGTTTAAATAAGTGTGTAAATGGATGTTTTTTTTTTTTAAAAATGATTGGTTAACTGGCTTATTAAGTATATCTTAGTGAATACATATATTAAAGAGTAATGTTTAAATATTTAAAGATATGTATCAGTGTTTCACTTTGTGTATAAATGGCTGGATGGGTTGATGAGTACCTACATGTGTGTGTATATGGGTTATTAGATGTTTTTTTAGTATCAGTATGAGTGTCTCTATGGTTTGGTGGGGGTGTTACTTATCATATAGATCCATCAATGACTGACTCACTGTTTCTATGTTTTTTGAAGACAGCATATGTACAGGACTGTATGGGTGGATGAGTGTGTATATGTGTGTGTTAGTGAGTGAATGCCTTCCTCACTAGTGTCTTTATTAGTAACAAGATATGTTTTAATTTAGTATATGTGAGTATTGATATATATAAGTCAGTATATGTGAGACTAAGAGATAGAAAGAGTTCCTGTTTAAATAAGTATGTATTTCTATAAGTGATTGTTTAAGAGAGTAAGTATGTATAAGTTTCCTTAGAAGTAACGTGGAAGTGTGTGTATAGTTGTATATGCAAATGAATGGATGTTCAATAGTTTATTTGCATGTGTGAGTATGTGTGTGAGTAACTTTTGGATGACTGTCGGTGTGTAACAGGATGTATAGGTGTATCACTACATATGATGATTGAGTATATGTATGAGTGACTATATAGAACTGTTGGTGAATGAGAGAATGTGTATATAGATGGTGGAATTACTGAATTGGTTGTTGTAACTGGTATGGGTATCTCCATTTTTTTGAAAATGTTAATTTCTATTTTCCAATATGTGTTTTAAGGGTTACATTACACTTAAAGGAGGTCTGTCATCAGTGATGTCATGAGTGATGTCACTGACCATGTCATGATAGATGTAATATGTAATGTCATCAGCAGTGCATTACACGCGCAAGTTATAGTGAGTCCAACTAACTATAACGTAGAATTTCATTGGTTTTATGTCAGTAAAATTTCCAGCTAACTATAACTGTTGTCAAACCTATGGTTTTTTCAGTGAATTTCATAGGTTTTTCAAATGCTATTTCCTAACTATAACGTGTGTAAAACCTATGGTTTTTTCAGTGAATTTCATAGGTTTTTTAAATGCTAGTTCCTAAGTATGAAATCACGTTCGTAACTAGATAGTGTCACCGCATACAAGTCTTAAGAAGCGCATGTAAAGTCATGTGACTTGAAAACAACACTTGCAATTGGTTCTTAGTAGTTTCTGTTCTGGAATTTACACGAAGCACTCCACCCACTTTCCTCACAATCTTTTCTACTCTCAAGAGACAACAACGTCGAGCATCTTCCGGAAAACTTTGCTGAAATGGCTGCCCTTCCGCATTCATCTTCCGAATCTGAAGGAAATGAGCGACCACCGTTAAGAAGAAAAAAGGAATCTTTCATTTGGCAATTTTTTACTTATCCTGAAGATCAAAAGAAAGTGAATGCGCCAAAAGTAACCTGCACGATATGCAATTCGGAGCTCTCAAGGGGAAATCCAGATAAAAAATATTCCTTTTCTATACACACCATGCAGCGGCATGTTAAACAAAGGCACCCTGAGCATTATGCAAAAGCATCGACAAGAGCCCTGGCCACGCTATTACCATCAGAGGTGGCCAGCACATCTTCTGGTGGACGACCTGTATCTCCATCAAGTGCTGAGATGGACTTGAGACCATATCTTGCAAAGGTGCATATGAAATGCAACGAGTGTGGAAAAATTCTTTTGTATGGAGAGCAGAGCCTCGTTCTTATTAAACTGAAAATTGAAAGTCGCAAATGCCCCAAGAAAAGATACATTTCTTCACTTCATTTTCATAGTATTACATACTGAAAAATGACGTAGCAACTTAAAAAAATCGAAAACATCATAACACTTGTTTCCAAAAAAAAAAAAAAAAGTTCTTTTCAGAACTAACTCTTTCAACCAAAACGTGCTCCAAGAGCATATTATGAGATGGTTTTTCGCCGCTTTATTTTAGTGCGAGACCGGATGCGCGCACCCTCCTATCGCGTACAGGACCTGAGAGTGACACGCATGTGAAGTCATGTGACTTCAAAACAACACTTCCAATTGGTTCTTGGTAGTTTCTATTCTGGAATTTACACGCAGCACTCCACCCACTTCCATCACTTTCTTTTCTACTCTCAAGAGAGAACAACGTCGAACATCTTCCCGAAGACTTCGCTGCAATGGCTACCGTTCCGCATTCATCTTCCGAATCTGAAGGAAATGAGCGACCACCTTTGACAAGAAAAACGGAGGCCACGCTATTACCATCAGAAGTAATCAGCACATCTTCCGGTGGACGACCTGTACCTCCATCGAGTGCTGAAATGGACTTGAAACCATATCTGGCGAACGTGCACATGAAATGCACGAACTGTGGAAAACTTCTTCTATACGGAGAGCAAAGCTTTATTCTAATTAAACACAAAATTGAGAGTCATAAATGCTCCAAGAAAAGTTACATTTCTTCACTTCATTTTCATAGTATTACATACTGAAAAATGACGTAGCAACTTAAAAAAATCGAAAACATCATAACACTTGTTTCCAAAAAAAAAAAAAAAAGTTCTTTTCAGAACTAACTCTTTCAACCAAAACGTGCTCCAAGAGCATATTATGAGATGGTTTTTCGCCGCTTTATTTTAGTGCGAGACCGGATGCGCGCACCCTCCTATCGCGTACAGGACCTGAGAGTGACACGCATGTGAAGTCATGTGACTTCAAAACAACACTTCCAATTGGTTCTTGGTAGTTTCTATTCTGGAATTTACACGCAGCACTCCACCCACTTCCATCACTTTCTTTTCTACTCTCAAGAGAGAACAACGTCGAACATCTTCCTGAAGACTTCGCTGCAATGGCTACCGTTCCGCATTCATCTTCCGAATCTGAAGGAAATGAGCGACCACCTTTGACAAGAAAAACGGAGGCCACGCTATTACCATCAGAAGTAATCAGCACATCTTCCGGTGGACGACCTGTACCTCCATCGAGTGCTGAAATGGACTTGAAACCATATCTGGCGAACGTGCACATGAAATGCACGAACTGTGGAAAACTTCTTCTATACGGAGAGCAAAGCTTTATTCTAATTAAACACAAAATTGAGAGTCATAAATGCTCCAAGAAAAGTTACATTTCTTCACTTTATTTGGACAGTATGACATACTGAAAAATGTCGTAGCAACTTTAAGAATTCAAAAGCATCATAACACTTGTTTCCAAAAAAAAAAAAAAAAAAAGTTCTTTTCAGAACTAACTCTTTCTACCAAAACGTGCTCCAAGAGCATATTATGAGATGTTTTTTCGCCGCTTTCATTTAGTGCGCGTCTGGGTGCGCGCACCCACCTATCGCGTACAGGCGTCGAGACACGCATGTGCAGTCATGTGACTTTAAAACAACACTTCCACTTGGTTCTTACTAGTTTCTATTCTGCAATTTACACGGAACACTCCACCCACTTCCCTGGAAAACCAGTTTATCGAAAAACTTTTAAAGCCTCCTCTTATGAAATATTCGACATCGTTCACATAGCAGAGTAGTAAATAGCACTATATACACTCCGTCCCTTAATTATAAGAGACTTATTTCCTAAGTCTCTGATCTCCAACTGTGCAACGTGGCTCCCCTGTGTCGTAATGAGGTCCATAGACAAAAACTACAGGGCCAGCATTATACACTTGCACAGACCCACAAAACCACAAGAGCCACCATGTTAATATATATCCTTAATATAATAAACCTCTGAGAATAAATACATATTTCCGTGGCACCCCATAACAGAAATTTGGCGTCCTCTGACTCTGCTCCATTACCAAACACCCTAACCCCCCGCCCCCCTCACTCTTCAGTAAACTCCGCACTCCACCCCACCCGGACCCCCTATTACAAACCCCCAACCTACCCTCCCTGCCCAAGCCCACCATGAACCTCAAACCGCCCCTGGAAAACTTATAAGACACAGGATTACTAAAACTCAAAGAGTAGGCAACAGGCAGATAATCTAAATAGTACATAAAGGCACATATTTTTTCCATAATACTATTGAAAAACATGTTCTATTTTTTATAAATCTATCATGCATCTGACCCTCTAGAACCCCTTTCAAAATGTGAACTATAAACCTCTACATTTCATTTTCAAACCATACACTTTCAATTACATTATTTTTTTTTTTTACAATTCATGTAATGTTACACACCTTTTCTAAAATACACCAGTCCCTGTTATTTATAAGGATTTATTTTCAGTCTTCATCAGTGACACTTTCTTAACATATAATGAAAATCACTGTAACTTTTTAAACGACAATGCTAACGCGGTAAAAATAACCCTCCATTTGCTTTCCTTTAAGAATGCAGACTATCTACCCCACGCATGCGTTTCTTGATATTTGCATTTGGCAGCGAATACCGACCTTGAATCGGAAGACATGAACAAGAGCTCCATTGTCACATTTAAAACTTAACGTAGCATCTGCACACACATATATCTTTCACTTAGCTAACATTCACAGAAAACAGCATTGATGTAAAAAAAAGTGACCTTCAAGAAAAGCTACTTTTTTGATAACTACTAAGCAATATTTAAGTGACTAGACTCCTAGAAAATGTATCAAGTCATTCTGCTCCTCTCCACTGCATAGCCGGCGACCTAATTCCGTGGAGTTGCTATACAACCGGCAGTGCTGCGCCGTTTCCTTTACCATCTTGGGAAATTCAAAATGGATGTCCCTCCTGCCTTCGCAAACGAGCCGGACCACTTAGAACTATTTCGACAGAGAATACTTCTGTACTACGGCACCTTAGCACTCTCAACTTTGAATACTTCATATCGATTATCATTTCGATATTCGTATTTCACCTGTGTGCAGCCTGTATTTCATTGCCTGAGCTGTGATTTCACGTGGGCCCTGGATTTATGTCTCTGCAATTTGGTACATCCTGAACCGAATTACAATCACCTCATGAATCCGTTACTTGATCATGAACAGCTTTGTTACAACGGAGGGTTTATGGCCTTTGCAGCGATACAAGGAGTTCTGGGTCATTGGAATATATTCGCAGCGGCGCAAGATTTCCTAACAGAGAGCTACATCGAAAACCCACCGAGCTGCCCAATGATGGTAAAAGACGCTCCAATAATGACAGATCATGAATGCTCCTTTGATCTTCTCAATTGGATGGCTGACATGTTTTCAGATGATAACAGTGATTTCCTGTTAGAAGCACTTGCCGCCTACTTTGCCTACACAATGGACGGTTAACTCTTTCCTAACAGAGAACTACATCGAAAACCCACCAAGCTGCCCTGTGATAATAAAAGAGGCTCCGATTTTAACAGATCATGAGTACTGCTTTACTCTTTTCCATTGGATAGCTGACATACTTTCAAATGATAAAAGTGATTTCCTGTTACAAGCAGAAGCTACCTATTTTGCCTAAACAATGCTTCAATAACTCTTATACAAACCATTGACGTCCTCATTTCCTTTTGCTTCCCTATATTCTTCACGTTCTTTTCCATATTTTCTTTAGAAGAACAGACCTAGTGGCTTTACTAACAGTGGACATTATGATTTCGTGTTGTTTAAATTTTGATCTTTTATGTGGACTACATTTGTTTCTTCAGCTGCTCGATTTTCAACTTTATTTTTTTACAGTCTAATCTCAACAATTCTATTGCATATCTTATGTAAGGTTACTTCAAACGTACTCGATGCAAAACTCGCTAATATATGCTACATGTACCCTAATTAATGTGTAAATTTTAAACTAGTTTTTTATAACTGTAAACGCCATTTCCCATCTCAACTGCTTATTTCCATGTATTCCATGTACTACTGACAATACCAATTACTGTGTTTTTTGCAATTTCTGTACTCATATTACATAATGATTTGCCTTTAAAACAGTACATTTCTAAATAAACATTTCAAATATTCACGGTTTCTCTTTTAATCCATAATCTCAACTGAAATGATTTCATATTGAAAAACTATTCATGGGTTCCACATAACCTTAACTGTAGACACTGAGGACCTTATTTATGAAGACCTTGTGCCGCTGGTGCGTCATTTTTTAAAATGAGAAAAAGTGACGCACCGGTGGCGCAAGACCTTCATAAATAAAGTCCTGAATGTTTTCTTTTCTCGACCTCACTTACTGATACTAGAACCTGCAAGCCAATTACGGCCCGTGAACTCTTTCTTAGTAGGTCGCGCACCGTACAGACAGTTATACCACTGTTAAAAAAAATTTTTTACTGTTACCAAGCACCGCCACAGTTCCGCTTCACTCAGACTTAATCACTGCTCCCACGCTTCTACAGGCCAGACGCTATGTCGTATTTCTCTCCTTATCACCCTTTCATCTCCACAATAACAAACAGTTCTCCACCTGCCACCACAGAACAGAGTACAGATGCAGAGGCACCAAAGAGTGAACCCATCACCAGCTGCCATCTCCGGCTGTTTCCATGGTTACACCTCATTCTGCACCTTGCTGAAGGCACAGGTCAAAAGTTCATGTCTCAACGTTCTACAACAAACTAAGAAGACTATTTTCCCTCCAGAAACACCTGCCAATCCACAGCTCTGTTACATGTCTTGTTTTTTCACACCCAATAGTACTTTTCGTTTAACATAAACATTAACATGCAACGTACTGTTCAATCTCCACTTAGTACAATCAACCAATCATTTTTATTTTTTTAACCACACCCAGCTTCTTCCTTTTTCTTTATTTAGAATTTCAACTTCTAACTCCCATTCCACTTCCAGAACCGATCGGAGGACGACTACAAATCCCTTGAAAATGAAGGTCTGGCTAATAGGACACAGTTATATTCACTGGAGTGAAAAATATGCAGTAAGCAGACGAATTTGCAACCTCGGCTTACCAAATGTACACATAACATGGATTGGCAAAAGAGGATTGAAATGTCACCAATTGATTCCATTGGTGAAAACTTTTATGCATCTCCCAGAACCAGACCTTATAATTGTGCACTGTGGTGGGAACGATCTAGGCACAATCACTGGGGTAGGTCTGGAAATGCTTCTAAAAGACACCTTTCGACAATTGATGACACTTTTTCCTCGATCTGCCTTGGTATATTCCAATATATGCCAAAGACAGAAATGGAATTGGTCCAATCAACATTGTGCACAATTTGAGAAAGCAAGGAGACATGTAAATAAATCTGTTTCTGCTTTCCTCAGAGATTATAGCATGGGTTCTATTTACCACAACAACTTGCGATACCACATGCAAGACGTCTATAGGAGAGACGGTGTTCATTTCACGAATGAGGGAAACAGAATCTTCCTCTGCAACATCAGGCTCTGCATCGGTACTTACTTATAAATGCAGAAAACACTCAATTAACACAAGGGCTCTTTTCAGAGCCACCTTATATCTAACCACTCAAACTTCTGATTTATCTCCATTTTCACACTCTTGTAAATAGGTGTGCGCGACCGGGTGCGCGCACCCCATATTTTTTTTCGGGAAAAAATTATATCTTTTTGCGTTTAACGCCCTTACTGCACACCCCGAGAAAAGCTACGCAGCAAAACAATCTCTACCTTCTCCCCTTTCCATGTTTCAACGCTTTGAAATGAACAATATATTTACTCGCAGTGACAAAATGGCGGACAAAACTTCCTGATTTCCTTCGAATCGAACGTTAACAGACGTCACGCAGCAAAAAAAAATTCCGCTCACGCGCAGCCGCTCGAGTGCGCGCACGAGTGCGCGCCTATAGATATATAATTGACTTTAACTTTAATTTTCTCAACAACTACTGAACGGATTTACACCATTCCGAAAAAAGCGTAATCTGCGAACCGGACTCTACAGTTTTGCCAAATTTCTTATAAATCCATTCAGCCGTTCGACCTGTAGCCGAGTCTAAAGGTCCTATGGAAAATAACATGTAGAAAACACGTTTTGGGACCCCCCTTATATCTCAGCCCCCACTTGACCAATCCCCCCCAAACTTTCAGGGAAGGAGCGCAGCGGACCGAGCCATCTTCTATGAGAAATGTGCTAAGATTCTTCAACCAGGGCCAAAGTTATTCCAAATAGAATGTTGAGGATTTCCTATGGAAAACAATCCTAACTATAACTACCTACTGGCGACCGCCAGTAGGTAATATATATATATATATATATATTCACTGAAAAAACCATAGGTTTCACACCGGTTATAGTTAGGAATTAGCATTTAAAAAACCTATTAAATTCACTGAAAAAACCATAGGTTTCACACCAGTTATAGTTAGCTGGAAATTTTACTGATATAAAACCATTGAAATTCCCACGTTATAGTTAGTTGGACTCACTATAACTTGCGCGTGCAATGCACTGCTGATGACATCACATATTACATCACTCATGACATGGTCAGTGACATCTCAAATGACATCACTGATGACATCGTCCAGTGAATGTGTGTCTTTCTGAAAAATAAATATATTTTATATATGTATATATTAAGATCGATGGAAGAATAAATGTTTAAATAAGTGTCTAAATGGATGTTTTTTAAAAAAAAATTGATTGGTTAACTGGCTTATTAAGTGTATCTTAGTGAATACATATATTAGCGAGTAATGTTTAAATATTTAAATATATGTATCAGTGTTTTACTTTGTGTATAAGTGGCTGCATGGGTTGGTGAGTAGCTACATGTGTGTGTATATGGGTTATTAGATGTTTTTTTAGTATCAGTATGAGTGTCTGTATGGTTTGGTGGGGCTGTTACTTAGCACATAGATGCATCAATGACTGACTCACTGTTTGTATGTGTTTTTAAGACAGCATTTGTGTAGGATTGTATGGGTGGATGAGTGTGTATATGTGTGTGTTAGAGAGTGAATGCCTCTCTCACTAGTGTCTTTATGAGTAACTACATATGTTTTAATCTTGTATATATGAGAATTGATGTATATAAGTAAGTATATGTGAGAGTGAGAGATTGAAAGAGTTCCTGTTTAAATAAGTATGTGTTTCTATAAGTGATTGTTTAAGAGAGTAAGTATGTGTAAGTTTCCTTAGAAGTAATGTGCTAATGTGCGTATAGTTGTATATGCAAATAAATGGATGTTTATTAGTTTATTTGCATGTGTGAGTATATGTATGAGTAAGTTTTTGATGACTGTCAGTGTGTAACAGAATGAATAGGGGTATCACTACATATGATGAGTGAGTATATGTATGAGTGAATACATAAAACTGTTGGTGAATGTGAGAATTTGTATATAGATGGTGAAATTACTGAATTGGTTGTTGTAACTGGTATGGGTATATCCACTTTTTTGTTAATGTTAGTTTCTATTTTTGAATATGTGTTTCAAAGGTTACTTTACAGTGAAAGGAGGTCTGTCACTGTGTTACAAGGATGGTGTCATCAGTGATGTCATGAGTGATGTCACTGACCATGTCATGAGTGATGTAATATGTGATGTCATCAGCAGTGCATTGCACGCGCAAGTTATAGTGAGTCCAACTAACTATAACGTGGGAATTTCAATGGTTTTATATCAGTAAAATTTCCAGCTAACTATAACTGGTGTGAAACCTATGGTTTTTTCAGTGAATTTAATAGGTTTTTTAAATGCTAATTCCTAACTATAACCGGTGTGAAACCTATGTTTTTTTCAGTGAATTTCATAGGTTTTTTAAATGCTAATTCCTAACTATAACTGGTGTGAAACCTATGGTTTTTTCAGTGAATTTCATAGGTTTTTTTAATGCTAATTCCTAACTATAAGTCTCACTTTATAAATAAGACTGTTAGCACTCTAGTTGTTCTTTAGAACACTCTGGTACATTCTGTCATTGGGCTACAGTTGGGCTACATCTAGTTGAAATTTGGGCTACATTTACATTTTTTGGTCTCTGGTGGCCATCTTTGGGCTACATTGGGCTACATTGGACTACATTTGGGTTACATTTTGGCATTTTGGCATATATATATAGCCCAATGTAGCACAATATATATTTTAACAAAGTTAATTTTCGTAAAAACCACTTAAGAATAGGGCTACCAGTCCCTACAATTTTTCCCATTTTTTATTTTTTTATTTTTTGCTTTGGAGCGCTCCCGGTGCGCTTCCCGGGGAGCGCCCCGAAAAGCGTACTTTTATAAAGCGCCCCCGGGCATGCTCCGAGGAGCGTCCCGTAAGCGCCAATATCGCGAACGAAAACATGATCATGACGTATCGCGTAGCCGCGTCCGCGTGATACGCACGGCGTAAGCGCACCCGGAAGTACTCGAGCGAATACGATCGCGCAACGTAAACATCCGACGCGCTTACGCTACGCGACCCAGAGCGCCCCCGGGCGCGCCCGGGGGCGCGTAGCTAAGCGCGTCGGGTCATGTGACCTGAAAATAACACTTTTCATTTGTTCATAACAGTTTTAGTTTCATAATGATGAAGCCCCTGGTCTTGTGACCTGAAAATAACACTTCTCATTGGTTCAGGACAGTTTTTTTTCTAAATGATGAAAGGCCCCACCTTTTTTCCTTATTCTGACTTTGTCCTTTGACTGAGGAAGACCTGTTTGTACATCTCTGTACCTTTTTGATATTAATAATGGCTTCAGTAGCAGCAGCAGCTGGTGCATCTGCCCCACCACCACCACCACAACCACCAAGAGGACCACCTCAAGATTATATTGGTGGTCAAGAACAGGAGGAGGAGGAAGAGGAAGAGGAGGAGGGGAGGAGAAGATGGCTGCCTGAAGAAAATACTCCATACAAACCCAAGCCACACATTATATGGGAGTTTTTTTCAATCCCAGAGGGCAAGAAAAAAGTTAATGCGCCCAAGGTAACTTGCCTAATCTGCAATGATGAACTTTCACGGGGCAACCCAAACAAAAAATATTCATTTGGTAACTATACCATGATTAGTCATATGACCCGAAAGCACCAAAAGAACTACTCTCGTGCTGAGTTCAGGGAACTGGCCAGTAACCTCCCCAAGTCGTCAAGGACCACCTCCCAAACAAACCAACCCACTTCATCGGGACCAGAAACATCCGAGATGATGCCTTGCATTCAGCCAAGATTTGCTGATTTTAAAATCACTTGTTCTGCATGTGGCAAGCTTATCGCCTATGGTGAAAAAAGCGTTAAGCTCATCGTCCTTGCAGGTGATAATCACAAGTGCCCCAAAAAGAAGTAATTTTTTGGGTTTTTTATTTTTTTGCTCCAGTTGAGCCAGTTTCAATTCCCTTTTTTTGTTTCTCCCCCTTAAAAAATACAAAAAAAATATAAAACTGTTTTGAAAAGCCAAAAAAAGTTCAAAAAGTTCAAAAAACACAAAAAAAATATAAAACAACAAAAAGAAGAAAAAAAAAGTTCTTTTTAGAACTACCTCCAATTTCTAAATAAAAACTTCATTTTTTAAAAACTCTGTCATCTTTTTTCCTCATATTACGCTCCCCGGGCCGCTCCCCGGTGCGCGTACCGGGCGCTTCCCCCGCGCAAAACGAAAAAAAAAAAATATTTTAAATGCCCCGCGGGGCCCTTTTATAGCCCCCACATCAAACCTAGGGGGTCAAGGGGGGGTCTACCCTGCCCCCTTATGGTCATTTCCCTCTTTGTTTTGCCCACCTCTCGTGTCTCGATCCTACCGAGACACAAGATGGCGGCCGCTCCGGACTGTTTAGAATGTTTACAGACAACTGAGAGCCAATCAGCTTTCTGCGCGCAAGTCGCGTGTCGCGCCTGGAGCGCTCTCCGGTGCGCGCACCGGAGAGCGCCTATAGATATATATATTTTTTTGAACCTAAATTACTCAAAATCCACTGGAGCACATATCTTGAGACATAGCAAAGGCACATCGGGCTACCAGTCCCTACAATTTTGCCAAGTTTGGTGGAAATCCATTTAGCCGTTCGGGCTAAAAGTGAAATCGACCGCCCTATGGAAATTAACATGGGGAAAACGCGTTTTGGGACCCCCCTTTTATCTCGGCCCCCGCTTGACGTATCCCCCCCAAACTTTCAAGGGAGAACCGGAGCTCGACGAGGCCATTTTCAGGAAATTTTCAGGCAGATTCGTCAACCGGTGCCAAAGTTATTCCAAATAGAATTTTGAGATTTAACATTGAAAAAAATCCTAACTATAACTACCTACTGGCGACCGCCAGTAGGTAATATATATATATATATATATATATATATATATATATATATATATATATATATATATATATATGAACAGGAACTCGCCAGACGCTGAACAGCACCATCAATTATTACTCAACTGTAAAATGACGAAAAATGGAACCCAATATGGTGCCAAAACAAAAGTGCCTATTCTTGCTCAGCATACCGCTATATATATATATATATATATATATATATATATATATATATATATATATATATATATATATATATATATATTCACTGAAAAAACCATAGGTTTCACACCAGTTATAGTTAGCTGGAAATTTTACTGATATAAAACCATTGAAATTCCCACGTTATAGTTAGTCGGACTCACTATAACTTGCGCGTGCAATGCACTGCTGATGACGTCACATATTACATCACTCATGACATGGTCAGTGACATCACTCATGACATCACTGATGACACCATCCAGTGAATATGTGTCTTTCTGAAAAATAAATATTAGTGAGTTATGTTTAAATATTTAAATACATATATTAGTGTTTCACTTTGTGTATAAGTGGCTACATGTGTTGATAAGTAGCTACATGCGTATGTATATGGGTTATTTGATATTTTTATTAGTATTAGTATGAGTGTCTATATGGTTTGGTGGAGGTATTACTTAGCACATAGATGCATGAGTGACTGACTCTTTGTTTGTATGTGTTTTGAAGACAGCATATGTACAGGACTGTATGGGTGGATGAGTGTCTATATGTGTTTGTTAGTGAGTGAATGACTGTCTCACTAGTGTCTTTATCAGTAACTACATATGTTTTAATCTAGTATATATGAATATTGATGTATATAACTGAGTATATGTGAGAGTAAGAGATTGTAAGATTTCCTGTTTAAATAAGTATGTGTTTCTATAAGTGATTGTTTAAGAGAATAAATATGTGTAATTTTCAATAGAAGTAAGGTGGAAGTGTGTGTATAACTCTATTTTCAAATAAATGGTTGTTCAATAGTTTATTTGCACGTGTGAATATGTGTGTGAGTAACTTTTGGATGAATGTCGGTGTGTAACAGAATGTATAGGTGTATCTCTTCATATGATGAGTGAGTATATGTATGAGTGACTATATAGAACTGTTGGTGAATGAGTGGATGAGTATATAGATAGTGGAAGTACAGAATTGCTTGTTGTAACTGATATAGGTATGTCCATTTTTTAAAAATTTCAGTTTCTATTTTTGAATATGTGTCTCAAGGGTTACTTTACACTGAGAGGAGGTCTGTCACTATGTCACAAGGATGGTGTCATCAGTGATGTCATGAGTGATGTCACTGACCATGTCATGAGTGATGTAATATGTGACGTCATCAGCAGTGCATTGCACGCGCAAGTTATAGTGAGTCCGACTAACTATAACGTGGGAATTTCAATGGTTTTATATCAGTAAAATTTCCAGCTAACTATAACTGGTGTGAAACCTATGGTTTTTTCAGTGAATTTAATAGGTTTTTTAAATGCTAATTCCTAACTATAACTGGTGTGAAACCTATGGTTTTTTCAGTGAATTTCAAAGGTTTTTTAAATGCTAATTCCTAACTATAACTGGTGTGAAACCTATGGTTTTTTCAGTGTATTTCATAGGTTTTTTAAATGCTAATTCCTTTGTATATCGAGTTTCTAACCTTTTTTTTTTTTACAATTTGCTGTTTTTTTTAAGTATTCATTTTTTTTATAATTTTTTTTTTTTGCGCTCTGGGTGCGCGCTCGGGGAAGCTTTCAGCTAAGCTCTCCTGTAAGCTTCTCCGTGCGCTCATCTGAAAGCGCACCCAGAGCGCAACTGTCGTTCGTCAAAAAAAAATATGAATGAAAAGTTAATAATAATGCAAAACATTTCGTACCATACAAATAAAATTTGTTTTTTTTAATATGGAAAATGATTATGCATTTCTATTAAAGATTGATGACGTCACTTCGGCGCGCAACGTACGTGCCCTCGGAAGCGCATACGTGCGCGGCGCCTAAACGCACGCAAAAGCGCCTACGATCGCGCCACGTGTGCGCCCCGGAAGCGCCTACGATCGCGCTGCGTAAACGCACCCGGAAGTGCACCCGAGCGCGCATCGTAAGCGCGTCAGGTCATGTGACCCTAAAATAACACTTTTCATTGGTTGCTAACAGTTTTTTTTTACAATGAATGAAATCCCCACCCATTTCCTTCACTTCTTCTTTCACTTTTGTGACTGAAAGACCTGCCTTTTTTGCTGCTCCATATTCCTGGATTCATCATGGCTGCCAGATCATCCAGCAGTGAAGATGACTTCATTGATGAAGAGCCACCTACCCCAAAGGTGAAGGGACATTTCATTTGGAAATTCTTTAAATTCCCAGCAGACCAGAAGAAGGTGAATGCACCAAAAGTAGAGTGCAGGATCTGCAAAAAGGTCCTGTCACGGGGTAACCCCCAAAAAAAATACTCTTTTGGCAACTTCACTATGATTCGCCATGTGGAGACCAGGCACCCCCAGAATTTTGCCCGAGAAAGTGTCAGGGCTCTTGCACAGGAGGTTCCCAGAGGTGGGGCCTCTACATCAACAGGAGGAGCAACTTCTTCTGGAAGAGAACAATCTCAGGGGCAGGTGGCAAACATCCAACCTGCATTCAACCATGGGGTCGTCAGATGCAGATACTGCAATCAACTCCTCACCTATGGGGAGCAAAGTGTCCTGCTCATGGTTCGGGCATTAGAGAACCATCACTGCCCTTCCCACCCCTAATTTTTTTCTTTTCTTTTTGCTCCTGTTGAGCAGTTTCTATTCCCTGTTTTTGTTCCTCTTCAGTTAAAAGAAGAAAACCAAAAGTTCTTTTCAGAACTACCTCCAATTCTCATCAAAGAGCTATAATCTTAAAAAATGAAGAGTAAGTGAAATATAGTGCATTGATAATTGAAAGGAGAATGAGTAAGAAAGAACAGAAAGGTATGAGAGGTGAAAGGAAGTGAAGTAGGAGGACTGAAAGAAGGTGAGTGTTAGAAAAGAAATTTATGACACAGTGAATAAACTGGAGGCCTCATTTCTGAAAAGTGACGCATCGCTACGTGAAAATAGCGATGCGTCACTTATCTGGACGCACTCCTTATGACATTCCACATATGTCATATTTAATATATGACTAATCAATTCGCAAGGAGTTACAGATATGTCAGTATTTCTGACATATCTCTAAACACAAAAGTAACGCATTGCAGGAGTGCGTCACAAAAGTGACGCAACTCCAGTAATGTGTCCTTTCACATGGAAAAAGCACCATGTGAAAGGTTTGCTGTGAAGCAGGCGCAAGATTTTGGCGCAACTGCATCCTAAAAGTGACGCACTGCGTCATTATTACCAAGCTTTTTGCAAGGAACACCCCCTCTGCATGCATTATACCTGACACTATTTTTTAAAAAGTGACGCATCTAGGTACATGGGTCACTTTTTAAAACTCTGCGCCATATTGTATCTGCATCAGGTATAATGTATGCAGAGGGGGCAATCCCTCGCAAAAAGCTTGGTAATAACAACGTACTGAAATCTATGAGATTTCCCTGCGTCACTTTTAGGATGCTATTGCGTCAAAATTTTGCGCCGGCCTCGCATCACTTTTATGTTTACACATATGTCAGAAATACTGACGTATCTGTAACTCCTTGCAACATGATTCGTCATACATTAAATATGACACATCTGGAATGTCATAAGGACTGTGTACAGAAAAGTGACGCATCACACCAGCAGTGTAATAAAATGTGCCTCGTTGCACTATATTTAAAGGATGCAACAGCATCCTAAAAGTGACGCAGTGAAATCTCAAACATTTCACTGCGTCGCTATTACAAAGCTTTTTGTGGGGGAACACCCCCTCTGCATGCATTATACCTCACGCAGATATAATGTGGCGCTTGATTTTAAAAAGTGACCCATCTACCTAGATACCTCACTTTTTAAATATAACGCAACGCAACACATTTTTTTACACTACTGGTGCAATGCGTCACTTTTCTGTGCGCACTCCTTATGACATTCCAAGTAACGCATTGCTGGAGTGCGTCACAAAAGTGACGCAACTCCAGTAATGTGTCCTTTCAAATGGGGAAAGCAGCATATGAAAGGTCTTGCCTCAGTCTAACACCTGCTGTAAAGCAGGCACAAGATTTTGACGCAACAGCATCCTAAAACTGACGCAGTGAAATCTCAAAGATTTCACTGCGTCGCTATTACAAAGCTTTTTGCGGGAGAACACCCCCTCTGCATACATTATACCTGACGCTATTTTTAAAAAGTGACGCATCTAGGTACATGGGTCACTTTTTAAAACTCTGCGCCATATTGTATCTGCAACATGATTCGTCATACATTAAATATGACACATCTGGAACGTCATAAGGAGTGCGCACAGAAAAGTGACGCATAACACCAGCAGTGTAATAAAATGTACCTCGTTGCACTATATTTAAAAAGTGACGCATCTAGATAGATGCGTCACTTTTTAAATATTGCATAACAATGCGCATTTTTTTACACCGCTGGTGCGTCACAAAAATTGACGCACAGGAAGCGCAAAACTAACAGCGCAAGGCCTTCATAAATATAGTCCTGGATTTAGGGGGTCACAGGGGGTCTACTCTTCCCCCTTATGATCCAATCAGCTTCCTGCGCGCAATTCGCGTGTCGCGCCTGGAGCGCACTCCCGTGCGCGCACGGGAGAGCGCATATCCCCGCGCAAAACGAAAAAAATTTTTTAATGCCCTGCAGGACCCTATTTTAGTCCCTACATCAAACCTAGGGGGTCAGAGGGGGTCTACTCTTCCCCCTTATGGTCATTTGCCCCTTTTTTTTTCAAACCCCTTGTGTCTCGATTTTACCGAGACACAAGATGGCGGCCGCTCCGCACTGTTTAGAATGTTTACAGACAACTGAGATCCAATCAGCTTCCTGCGCGCAAGTCGCGTGTCGCGCCTGGAGCGCGGCTATAGATATATATTTTTTTTTGAACCTAAATTACTCAAAATCCACTGGAGCACATATCTTGAGACATAGCAAAGGCACATCGGGCTACCAGTCCCTACAATTTTGCCAAGTTTGGTGGAAATCCATTCAGCCGTTCGGGCTAAAAGTGAAATCGACCGCCCTATGGAAATTAACATGGGGAAAACGCGTTTTGGGACCCCCCTTTTATCTCGGCCCCCGCTTGACGAATCCCCCCCAAACTTTCAGGGAAGGACCGGACCGCCATGAGACCATTTTCCTGAAAATTTCAGGCAGATTCGTCAACCGGCGCCAAAGTTATTCAAAATAGAATGTTGAGATTTAACATTGAAAATTATCCTAACTATAACTACCTACTGGCGACCGCCAGTAGGTAATATATATATATATATATATATATATATATATATATATATATATATATATGTATATATATATAAATGACAGTCAATGCTATAGGAGGAGCGACATTCAAACTGTTAAAAGCACAAGGAATAACTATTATACCAAACTCCTCCCATGGTAAAGCGCTAGCTTGTTGAGTATTGATGAATTTAAGTTCCTTAAAATGTCCATCCTGTCATCCCTGTCATCTATTTTATCTCTAAGATCCATAAGGGTTCAGACAAACCACCAGCAGGCCGATTATAACGGCACGCAACAGTCTAATGGAAAATACCTCATGTGATGTTGATTATTTTCTCCAGGGGCATGTACCTGTATCACCACAACAAAATGTTACTGACCATGATTATGACATGCTTGGACAATAACTTCTTTTTCTTTCAGAACCAAGTATTCCATCAAGTGAGACGTGTAGCAATGTGGGCCTGTTTCTTCCACAGCTATGCCCAGTCTACATATGGGTCTGTGGGAGGAACGGGTCCTCGAAGGCGCAATTCGGTGACATCTTAGCCAATCATGTGTTACATTGATACAGATACATTGATGATCAGTTTTTAACCTGGAGGGGCACGGTAGAGCAGGCACTCCATTTTATTGAACAGATCAATAAAAACAGTCTCAATCTGCAATTCATACCACATATAAGCAAGGATTTTGTATATTTCCTGGATGTTGAGGTGTTTGTATCAGATGGCAAATTAGAGACTAGGTTGCATAGAAAGCCCACTGCAGGCAATTCAGTACTCCACGCGACCAGCTACCATCCAGGACACTTAATTTGCAGCCTTCCCTTTGGGGAAATGCTGCGCGTCAGGAGAAACTGTAGTCTAGAGGATCGCTGTGAAAGGGCACAAAAAGTAGGGATAGATTTCTGGCTAGGGGTTACTCTACTACTATACTAGATAATGCAATGAAGAAGATTCGCTTGATCTCTAGATCAGATTCACTGGACAACAAAGTTAGGTCCGTAAGTATAAATGCAGTTCAGATTGATCAACCTACGAGATTGATACTAACTTATAATCAACAGCACCAGTCTCTACGTAAGATATTCAATAAGAATTAGGTATTGGTAGGTAATGGTTTAGCAATTGGCGATCTTCTGTCAAGAACCTCGAGTATAACCTCATAGCCTGTGCGATACTTTGGTCAAGAGCAGTTCAGAAGTAACCGCGTCTAAAACCTGGTTGAATTCCAATAAGGGTTTTGTCAGGTGCAGCCCGTGCAAGGCTTGCAAATATGGCACTAGCAAGACGACGTAGAGAAGCCCTTTTAATATGGACCAAGTGCCCATTACTAAGATGCTCACGTGTAAAACCGAATTTGCGGTATATGTGCTGGAGTGTTCGTGTGGCCTGAAGTATGTAGGAAGTACAAAACTGCAGGTCCACAAGAGGATACTCCAGCACATACTTGTGATTACGAACAGTGACGCATCATACCTGGTTGCCAGACACTTTAAAGATTGCCACGGCAATATTCTGGATCATGTGAGATACTTTGTAGTGGTTAATGTACCACCCCTTTGAAAGGGTGGCAACCGGGAACCACTCCTCCATAAACTGGAAACGAAGTATATCCTGGAGCTAGATACCAAGACGCCACAGGGCCTTAACTCCAGTGAAGACCTCTTTGCCTGCCTTTAACCTTTCTAATCTGATGTATACATCTGTTGTATTTAAATTGCTGGCCTGCTGTAATTCTCTTTTGTTAGCCTTTTTTAGCACTTGCACTTTTAGAAACCAAAGTTGGTTCAATAAGGTGGCACTAATTTAGGCACTTGCACTTTAGTACTGTAGCATAGGGGTAGGTTCCAAGGCCCACTGGGCTGAGTTGTTCTGCAACAGCACTTTTTTAGTAAAAGCAATGGACCAACTGGATCACTGAAATAATATCGACGGACACAATATCGACTTGCCAGAATATCGTGGACAAAATATCGACAGTCAAAATATCGAGTTTGTATCTACAAACAGGTAAGTACAAAAATATCGAGTACAAAATATCGTTAACAATAATATAGATGTAAAAAATATCGACTTTATTAAAAACAGTGTTAAATTAAATTAATATTAAATTTAAATTACTAAAATATACTTAAAACTACTTAAATTAAATTATAATAATTAAATAATAAATGAAAATAATAAAAATAATTTTTTACAATCTTATTAGTTGACCCTGAACCCTAAAAATACCCCTTTACCCAAAAACCACAAACTGACCCTGAACCCTAAAAATAACCCTTTACCCAAAAACCCAAAACTGACCCTGAACCCTAAAAATGCCCCTTTACCCAAAAACTGAAAACTGACCCTGAACCCTAAAAATACCCCTTTACCCAAGAACTGAAAACTGACCCTGAACCCTAAAAATACCCCTTTACCCATGAACTGAAAACTGACCCTGAACCCTAAAAATACCCCTTTACCCATGAACTGAAAACTGACCCTGAACCCTAAAAATACCCCTTTACCCATGAACTGAAAACTGACCCTGAACCCTAAAAATGCCCCTTTACCCAAAAACTGAAAACTGACCCTGAACCCCAAAAATACCCCTTTACCCTAAAACTGAAAACTGACCCTGAACCCCAAAAATACCCCTTTACCCTAAAACTGAAAACTGACCCTAAACCCTAAAAATGCTCCTTTACCCAAAATGTATCAATTTTATTTAATTACCAATTAATTATTAATTAACAATAACAATAAAGTAAATATATTAGAACATTAGCTGTAATTATTTTAATAATTAATATTATTTTTTCCAAATTAATTACTTAAAAATAACACAAAATTAAATATATTAAAAATTTACTCTAATTAATGTAATTAACTAATTACAAATAATTAATTAACAATTAATTACTAATACAAAATATGTTCAAAATTATATTAATTAATTAACTAATTAATATTAATTAATTATCAATTAATTATTAATTAAAAATATTAACAAACATATATTAATTAATTAATTATTATTAAATTACTTCCCACCCTATTCCCCTATAAACCCACAACCCGCTACAGAATTACATTACGCAATTATTATAAAAACAAAAGTCATTTAATAAAATATTTTATAACATTAATACACACTATTCACACATATTATTACATAAAAATACACTATAAAATATTATATATTATTAAAAATTCGATATTTTTGCTATCTATATTTTATACAGTCGATATTACTTCACTTACCTGAAAAACGATATTTTTGTAGTCGATATTATGTCCAGTCGATATTATGTCCAGTCTATATTTAAAACTCGATATTATGTCCAGTCGATATTTTGGAGTCGATATTTTGTCTGTACACCGGACCAACTAATGTTATGTGCCATTACCCAGTTTCAATATTGCAATACTGGGTTGCTGAGATAGATCGATATGGGGTAGATAACTATACGCATTTGCTTTTTAATTTCACCATTGTTTTATCGCTGTCTCATTCTACTTTACATATGCATTATATTCGTTTCATAGAGATTTTCATATTAAAAGTTTTTATTTGATATTTTAATTGCATTGTTCTACTTTTAAATATTCATGAATTAATGAATATTTAATAATTTATTGCTTTTACTCAAGGAATGTCAGTAAGTATGTTTATTTAAATAGTTGTTGGCTTTTGACATTGCTTATACAGACTCCTCTATGTCTATGATTTTGAAAGGTGGTGTAACGTGTTATTTGCACTAGCACTTTAAATGCTGAGGCACTCCGCATGAGGGTTATGTGAACAAGGCCTTCTGAAGGCCGAAACGCATCTTGGCAGTGGTGCAGGGCATTCATTAAAACACCATGCACTGATATCTGGGTCCGTTTCATCTTTTCCTGGAAATTGGAAGGTGTTTGGTGAAGTGTGCAATATATATATATATTACCTACTGGCGGTCGCCAGTAGGTAGTTATAGTTAGGATCTACTTTCCATAGGTAATCCGCAACATTCTATTGGGAATAACTTTGGTGCTGGTGGACGAATCTTCGCAAATTTATCAAAGTTCGTGGCCCACTCCGCTCCGCTCCTTTCCTGAAAATGTGGGGGGGATTCGTCAAGCGGGGGCCGAGATAAAAGGGGGTCCCAAAACGTGTTTTCCCCCATGTTAATTTCCATAGGGCGGTCGAACTCACTTTTAGCCCGAACGGCTTCATGGATTTCCACCAAAGTTTGCAAAATTGTTGGGGCTGGTAGCCCGATGTGCCTTTGCTTTGTCTCAAGATATGTGGTCCAGTGGTTTTTGAGTAATTTAGGTTAAAAAAAATATATATATCTATGGCAGCGCACCGGTACGCGCATCGGGTGTGCCACGCGACTTGCGCATGAAAAGCTGATTGGGTCACGGGTGTCTGTAAACATTCGAAACAGTCCGGAGCGGCCGCCATCTTGTGTCTCGGTAGGATCGAGACACAAGAGGTGGCAAAAGAAAAGGGGGAATTGACCATAAGGGGGCAGGGTAGACCCCCCCTAACCCCCTAGGTTTTATGTGGGGGAGCGCACCGGGGAGCGCACCGGGGAGCGTACCATGGGGAAAAACAATGACAGTTTAAAAAAAGTAGCTGTTTTAAAGAAATGTTCTTTTTCTTGTTTTTTTAATTTTTTTATTTAAGTACCTACATGTGGGTACCAATGCAGAGACTTAAATTTAATGTACACTGTCTCCTCTGTAGATATCTTGCCTGTTGTTTTAGAAGTTATTGTGGTATATAGAATCCATAACATAGTCTGTCAGGAAAGCAGAAATAGATCCTTTAAGCACTTCCTGCGAAGTCCTAGGGGATCATGGGTAGTCTATCCTGCTCCCTTATGATGAAAAAGAGATGTAAAATACACATAGGAGATAATATAGTGGGAGAAATTTAGTAACGATGAGTAAACTTACTATGTAACACAAAAAAGTTGCACAGTATACTATAAGATAGATTTTTTTAAATAATCATTTTGGTAATACTTCATGAATTACATATAAAAATGAAAATTGTCTCAAACAATTTAAAATTATTAAATATAAATTTATTCTTCTGATTCTTTTTCATATTTTAATAAAACTTGTAACATAATATTGTTCGGTATTTACTCATAATTATAAGTACATGATTCCATTTGTTCCAAACATTCTATAAACTGTTGGTCCAAAGAGTCATCCATGAAATCAACTTTATCTTTTTGCTCTTCTGGATTTTCCACCTTTACTTCGATAGAAGTAGCATTTGCTTGTTTTTCTCCTTCCATTTTCTTTCTGAAAATTGCATACAAATTAACTATATTAGTAGAGTTCGGGTACTGTTGGCTTTAAATTCAGACAGCTATTTGTGAGTTATAAACAGTGAAGTTATCTTTGGGTAGTGTATGGTATGTGGTAGGAAGTAGAAATATACAAAAGTGTATGTGAAGAAGCCTAATATAATTCAAAATTATACCAGAGAAGCTTAATTCAATCTATAACTATAACAGAGAAGCCTATCTGAGTCTGTAATTATAACAGAGGGACAGTAAATAACTGTCAGAAAACGTTCTTACAAATGAACTTAAAGTGCCCTTTCACAAATTTATAACTTACCTTATAGAAAAGTGATGAAGATAAATGAGGAAATCTTTTAAAGATGTATCTCAGGTAGTTGTAGTCAAAATGGCTGTGTTTCCCTCTCATTTTTCATATATATTCATGTGCATAATCAATCAAATGTCACAAAATAAAGTAGGATATGAAAGTAACATTTTAATTGGTTGAAAATTCTAACACTTTCATATGTGTTTTTATCATGTAATTTACCTCAGGATATTTAGACAGGGCTACAGCCGAAATGGCTCAATGGAATACCATCAAATGTGGGATAATGGTAGGGACTGGTATGTAGTATGGTCTATTCTATATTTGGTGAAAGTCTGTCCAGTGGTTTTTATGTAATTTAATTTCCCACATTTTTTTTGGGAGCGCTTACCAGTGCGCGCCTTGGTACGCATACCGGGGGCGTTACGGGAGTCCGCCATTTTGTGTTTCAGTCGAAATGAGACACAAGATGGAGGACAAACAACATTGGGAATGGGTAAAAAGGGGAACAGTAGACACCCCCTGACCCTCTAGGTTTTCCGAGGGGAGTTTAGGAGGGGCATATATGCCCCAAAAAAAAAAGATTTAATTTCGCGGGGGGAGCGCCCGGTACGCGCACCGGGGAGCGCACTGGGGAGCGTACTTTGGTGAAAAATAGTGAAAAAAGTTAGAGAAAGATAATCATTTTGAGTGATCAGAGGTAGGGTAGCTCTGAAAAGAGCTTTTGTGTTCTGTGGTTGATTTAGGTACCTACAAGTAGGTTCCAATGCACAGTCTTAAATTCAGGAGGAATATTCTATTCCCCTCATCTGAGAAGTGCACACCATCTCCTCTGTAGATGTCTTGCATGTTGTAACGCAAGTTATTGTTGTATATTGAACCCATTCCATAGTCTCTCATGTAAGCAGAAACAGATTTATTCACATGTTTCCGTGCTTTATCAAATTGTGGACAAAATTGGTTGGACCAGTTCCATTTCTGTCTTTGGCATATGTTGTAATATTCCAAGGCAGTTTGTGGAAAAAGTGTCATCAATTGATCAAAGGTTTCCTTTAAAAGCATTTCCAGACCAACCCCAGTCAAAGTGCTCAAGTCATTTCCACCACAGTGCACTATTAAGAGGTCAGGGTTTGGCAGATGCAAAAAGGTTTTCACCAATGGTATCAATTGGTGACATCTCAATCCTCTCTGGCCAATCCACTTGATTTCCACATTTGATAAATCAATGTGTGCTAGTTGCATACCTTTGAGGCAGTGGATGTAGCTATGTCCAATAATCCACTGAGAATACATGATGAGAGAAGGTTCTGGTGCAGTCAGATGAAGTGTGGGAATGAAATGGCAGTTGGAACAGTAGGAGTTTAAAAAGAAATTGTGGAGTTTCCCTGCTCTTGAATCACAAGAAATTATTGGTGGATTCAGATAGTTGAAAACTGAAAGTTAGGGTGCATGGTTGTGTTGTGTGAAAGAAGCAATTTGAATGGTTAAGAAAAAGTCAATTAAAGCAATAATGCCCTGGATAAGCTGGTGTTTTGAGAGCTCAAACATCCTTGCTGACTTAATTTGCAACATTGTACAATAAACTTTTGAACCTGAGAGTTCAGTTAGGAGGGAGTTGCTATGGTAACAGGTAGAAAGGTCTGAGAGGGGGAAGGGTGTTGGTTTGAAAATAGTGAGGGAAGAGTTTTGATTGGTTGAATTGAGGCATATCTGTGTAGAATTAGAGGTTTTCTGTGCCAGTCTTGGTTTCAATGTATTGACTGCATACCTTTTGCTCTGCTAAAGAAAAATTGGTGAGTGTGTCTGACACTGTTTTCAATCTCCCAAAGCATTCGCAAAGGTAAGTAATGATTCATTTAATTTAGATAGAGACTTATTTGCTCTATGGAGATAATTTGGAAGCAGATAGTGAAGTTTCAGTAGTAAAATTGAATGCTTGTACATAGGACTTGTGCTGTGTTTGTAAAAAGTTATTTAAAAAACGATTTTGGGGTAAAAGAATTGTTTTTATTTTTTTGAGAAGCAATTAATAGTGTCTGCCTCTGTAAAGAAATATATTTGAATGTTTTAGAATTATGTTACCTGTGTTACCTCAAATTAGGAAGCAGATTGAGATTCTTTCTTGTTGGTTTGTGGCATGTTTTTTGGAAATGCTTGATATTTACATATGCAAGATAGAGGATTTGTATTTTGTGAAACAGTGAGGTTTCAGTAGTGAAATTGAATGCTTGTACATAGGACCTGTGCTGTGTTTCTAAAATGTTGTTCAAAAAACGATTTTAGGGGCAAATCAATGGTATTTACATTTGGGCCTTATTAATGATTGCCTTGTGCCGCCGGTGCGTCACTTTTAACATGGGAAAAAAGTGACGCACCGGTGGCGCAAGGCCTTCATAAATATGTCCTGAGTTTCTTTGCTGTTGGTTTGTGTCTTGCTTTTTGATAATGCTTGCTATCAAGATTTTCAAGATAGAGGAATTGAATTTTGTGAAATAGTGAAGTTTCAGTAGCGAAATTGAATGCTTGTACATAGGACCTGCGCAGTGTTTCTAAAATGTTATTCAAAAAACGATTTTAGGGGCAAATCAATGGTACTTACATTTGGGCCTTATTTATGATTGCCTTGTGCCGCCGGTGCGTAACTTTTAACAGGGGGAAAAGTGACGCACCGGTGGCGCAAGGCCTTCATAAATAAGGCCCAGAGTTTCTTTGCTGTTGGTTTGTGTCTTGCTTTTTGATAATGCTTGCTATCAAGATTTGCAGGATAGAGGATTTGTATTTTGTGAAATAGTGAGGTTTCAGAAGTGAAATTGAATGCTTGTACATAGGATCTGCGCTGTGTTTCTAAAATGTTATTAAAAATCGATTTTGGGGGGAAATCAATGGTATTTACATTTGGGCCTTATTTATGATTGCCTTGTGCCGCCGGTGCGTCACTTTTAACATGGGAAAAAAATGACGCACCGGTGGCGCAAGGCCTTCATAAATAAGGCCCTGAGTTTCTTTGCTGTTGGTTTGTGTCTTGCTTTTTGATAATGCTTGCTTTCAAGATTTGCAAGATAGAGGAATTGTTTTTTGTGAAATAGTAAAGTTTCAGTAGTGAAATTGAATGCTTGTACATAGTACCTGCGCTGTGTTTGTAAAATGTTATTCAAAAAAAGATTTTAGGGGCAAATCAATGGTATTTACATTTGGGCCTTATTTATGATTGCCTTGTGCCGCCGGTGCGTCACTTTTAACATGGGAAAAAAGTGACGCACCGGTGGCGCAATGCCTTCATTAATAAGGCCCTGAGTTTCTTTGCTGTTGGTTTGTGTCTTGCTTTTTGATAATGCTTGCTATCAAGATTTGCAAGATAGAGGATTTGTATTTTGTGAAACAGTGAGGTTTCAGTAGTGAAATTGAATGCTTGTACATAGGACCTGCGCTGTGTTTGTAAAATGTTATTCAAAAAACGATTTTAGGGGCAAATCAATGGTATTTACATTTGGGCCTATTTTATGATTGCTTTGTGCCGCGGGGTGTCACTTTTAACAGGGGAAAAAAATGACGCACCGGTGGCGCAAGGCCTTCATAAATAAAGGCCCTGAGTTTTTTTGCTGTTGGTTTGTGTGTTGCTTTTTGATAATGCTTGTTATCAAGATTTGCAAGATAGAGGATTTGTATTTTGTGAAATAGTGAAGTTTCAGTAGTGAAATTGAATGCTTGTACATAGGACCTGCGCTGTGTTTCTAAAATGTTATTCAAAAAACAATTTTAGGGGCAAATCAATGGTATTTATATTTGGGCCTTATTTATGATTGCCTTGTGCCACTGGTGCGTCACTTTTAACATGGGAAAAAAGTGACGCACCGGTGGCGCAAGGCCTTAATAAATATGTCCTGAGTTTCTTTGCTGCTGGTTTGTGTCTTGCTTTTTGATAATGCTTGCTCTCAAGATTTGCAAGATAGAGGATTTGTATTTTGTTTAACAGTGAGGTTTCACTAGTGAAATTGAATGCTTGTACATAGGACCTGCGCTATGTTTCTAAAATGTTATTCAAAAATAGATTAATGGGGCAAATCAATGGTATTTACATTTGGGCCTTATTTATGATTGCCTTGTGCTTCCGGTGCGTCACTTTTCACATGGGAAAAAAGTGACGCACCGGTGGCGCAAGGCCTTCATAAATAAGGCCCTGAGTTTCTTTGCTGTTGGTTTGTGTCTTGCTTTTTGATAATGCTTGCTATCAACATTTGCAAGATAGAGGATTTGTATTTTGTGAAATAGTGAGGTTTCAGAAGTGAAATTGAATGCTTGTACATAGGATCTGAGCTGTGTTTCTAAAATGTTATTCAAAAATCGATTTTGGGGGCAAATCAATGGTATTTACATTTGGGCCTTATTTATGATTGCCTTGTGCCGCCGGTGCGTCACTTTTAACATGGGAAAAAAATGACGCACCGGTGGCGCAAGGCCTTCATAAATAAGGCCCTGAGTTTCTTTGCTGTTGGTTTGTGTCTTGCTTTTTGATAATGCTTGCTTTCAAGATTTGCAAGATAGAGAAATTGTTTTTTGTGACATAGTAAAGTTTCAGTAGTGAAATTGAATGCTTGTACATAGTACCTGCGCTGTGTTTGTAAAATGTTATTCAAAAAACGATTTTAGGGGCAAATCAATGGTATTTACATTTGGGCCCTATTTAGGATTGCCTTGTGCCGCTGGTGCATCTCTTTTAACATGGGAAAAAAGTGACGCACCGGTGGCGCAATGCCTTCATTAAAAAGGCCCTGAGTTTCTTTGCTGTTGGTTTGTGTCTTGCTTTTTGATAATGCTTGCTATCAAGATTTGCAAGATAGAGGATTTGTATTTTGTGAAACAGTGAGGTTTCAGTAGTGAAATTGAATGCTTGTACATAGGACCTGCGCTGTGTTTGTAAAATGTTATTCAAAAAACGATTTTAGGGGCAAATCAATGGTATTTACATTTGGGCCTTATTTATGATTGCCTTATGCCGCCGGTGCGTCACTTTTAACATGGGAAAAAAATGACACACCGGTGGCGCAAGCCTTCATTAATAAGGCCCTGAGTTTCTTTGCTGTTGGTTTGTGTATTGCTTTTTGATAATGCTTGCTATTAACATTTACAAGATAGAGGATTTTTATTTTGTGAAACAGTGAGGTTTTCAGTATTGAAATTGAATGCTTGTACATAGGACCTGCTCTGTGTTTCTAAAATGTTATTCAAAAAACGATTTTAGGGGCAAATCAATGGTATTTACATTTGGGCCTTATTTATGATTGCCTTGTGCCGCTGGTGCGTCACTTTTAACATGGGAAAAAAATGACGCACCGGTGGCGCAAGGCCTTCATAAATAAGGCCCTGAGTTTTTTTGCTGTTGGTTTGTGTGTTGCTTTTTGATAATGCTTGTTATCAAGATTTGCAAGATAGAGGATTTGTACTTTGTGAAATAGTGACGTTTCAGTAGTGAAATTGAATGCTTGTACATAGGACCTGCGCGGTGTTTCTAAAATGTTATTCAAAAAACAATTTTAGGGGCAAATCAATGGTATTTATATTTGGGCCTTATTTATGATTGCCTTGTGCCGCTGGTGCGTCACTTTTAACATGGGAAAAAAGTGACGCACCGGTGGCGCAAGGCCTTCATAAATATGTCCGGAGTTTCTTTGCTGTTGGTTTGTGTCTTGCTTTTTGATAATGCTTGCTCTCTAGATTTGCAAGATAGAGGATTTGTATTTTGTTTAACAGTGAGGTTTCACTAGTGAAATTGAATGCTTGTACATAGGACCTGCGCTGTGTTTCTAAAATGTTATTCAAAAATCGATTTTAGGGGCAAATCAATGGTATTTACATTTGGGCCTTATTTATGATTGCCTTGTGCTGCCGGTGCGTCACTTTTAACATGGCAAAAAAGTGACGCACCGGTGGCGCAAGGCCTTCATAAATAAGGCCCTGAGTTTCTTTGCTGTTGGTTTGTGTCTTGCTTTTTGATAATGCCTGCTATCAACATTTGCAAGATAGAGGATTTGTATTTTTTGAAATAGTGAGGTTTCAGAAGTGAAATTGAATGCTTGTACATAGAACCTGCACTGTGTTTCTAAAATGTTATTCAAAAAACGATTTTGGGGGCAAATCAATGGTACTATCTAATCCTTGTCAATAATGTAAAACCAATTTATGTGCTCAAAATATTTTTTTAGAATAACATTTAAAAAACAGAGATAAGGTCATATGTATAAGCATTATAGTGTTTATATTGTTTACTTATTGTCATTGCTTTGTTGTTTGGTATTAGTGGTCTATAATGTGTTTTTTTTTTACCGCAGATTTAAATCAACATTTCAATTGTAAGGAAATATGCCCTCAAGCCAGAGGAGAAGGAAAGATGCTATGCGAAAAAAAAACCAAAAAGAGCAACGGAATTAAAGAAGTGTCCTACAACAAATACTACAAAAACGTCAAAAAAGCTCCTGGTAAAACAACGAAGTCCTTTCTTCGGAATATATCTCGATAAAAAAAAAATGATAATATACATGTGAATATACAGAAGGAGAGAGCAAATTTGAAGAGAAAGGAGAGGCCCCCCCAAAATCTTACTACTGCAGCAGGAGACAATATTATGTACATGAATATAAGGCAAAATGAATTTAGGGACATTCGGAAACGAATGTTTCGTAATAGGGTAGTTTTAAATTTATTAAAAAATATTAAGAAAGGTACACAGAGAGCTGCTTTTTATAAGAAAAAGAAAAATGTAGAGAAGATTGTTGATCAAGCTTTTGAAGTTAAGAACAAATTATTTATTTTAGTAATCAATAGAATTAGAACACTTAACAAGACAATTGATGTTTTCAAATAAAACAGTAGATCCAAAAGAGTAATTAATCGAACTAATTTTTGTAAAGTTTTTTCTGGAGAATGGATACATAGTTCAAGTTGTGAGCCATTTTTTAATGAGGAGAGTTACTCTCAGGAGAATGATTTAGTGCATGCAGTTGACACCAGTGGTCGAGCATATGAGGTGAAAGATGGTTGTCTGATTGAAAAAGTGAAACTTGTGTCTAGAGATGTAGAAGAGGTATTAAGTGATGACGTTTTAGGAAGACGTACTAAGGGTCCAGTGTACAATTGGAAGTGTAGTAGTATTTGTAGTGTGCGACAGGATTCTATCGATGTGCTTCGTAATTTCTTACGTACATATAGTAAGAAAAGTTTAAAACAAAAAATGAAGATGTTGCAAGACTTAGATCCTTGCAGAGTGAGAGAAAACACAGGTTTGCATGGACATTCATTGGCTTGTCTTTCTAGAAAAGTATGTCAGAGTGTTTTTCATCATTTTAGGATGTTAGCAGTGCATCATAACAAAATGAGGAAATTAGTGAGAAGGTTGTATTTTGCAAAAGTCCAGCACCTAAGCTTAAACAGTTAAACAGTGCTCTTTTGCATGGAACTGAATTAGATGTGAAGAAGTTTTGTGAAGAAATTGAGATTTGTTATTTTTGTGAAAAAGGGGACAGTGTATAAATTGACACAGTAATACAAGATAATGTGGATGACAATGTACAGATTTCAAGTACAGAAAAGTTTGACCAGGAAATTAGCAAGTTTCAGTTGAAATCATGTGAAAGGCCGAATTTTACTTGTGTGTGTTGTCGACGGACTCATTATAAGATTCAGACTAGGTTAGTTGATTTATATGCAAAAAGTGAAATAGAAAAAAATAGTGAATGGAGGAATTTTGCAACTTATTTTTTGGTGGAGAATTCTTTTGATTTGAGTTTTGATCAGTGTATTTGTAAATATTGTTATAATAAATGAAATGAAAACAGAATGCCTGCTAGAGCTGTTTATAATAATTTGGAGTTGGTAGACATTCCTTCTGAATTGATGGATTTAAATACATATGAATCTATTTTGATTCAATGTGTCCATCCTTCTCAGGCAATTGTTCGCATGGAGCCTAAGACAGGGAAATTGCCTCCTTCAGATTTACAGAGAGGATTAAAGGGAAGAGTTGTTTATTTGCCTTTAGATTTCAAGAAAAATATTGACATAATTGGTGTAGAAAAAGTGGAAGAGGAACCTTTAGCTATTCTAGTTAATGGGGTTCTGACAAAGAGTAAGAAAATCTGGGAAGATTTAGTGGATGTTAGGAAAGTCAAAAAGGCAACGTTGTATTTGGTCAAAAACAATGAGTACTACAAACATGTATGTGTTGAATCAGAGGAAATAGTTGCAGAAGGAGACAGTGATTGTTCAGTCGGCCAAATTGAAAAAGTTGATGTGTCTAGAGGTGAAAAAATATATGAACATTATACTTTTCATCCTTTGCATTCCAAAGAAGTAATAGGGAATGCAATTGACTTGTTTCAAACGAAAGCAGCAAAAGGAAATCCCATTAGTGTATGGGAAGAAAGTTTGGAAGCTCGTTCTTTTTCACAGCTATTTCCAACAGGTCAAGGTGGACGATATGACGATCAACCTGTTCAAATTCCTGCTTCTGAATACCGGACTTGAAGATTATATGCTGAAGATTCAAGGTTTCATCAATGCATTCCATATTTGTTTCATCTACTGTATGAAAGTGACTTGTCTGGACTTTCATATGCAGTAAATCATATACTGAAAAGTGGAGCACATCTGCAAAATGTTTCGGCAAGGGACTTTATGGAGAAAGTCAATCTGCAAGATAATATTTTGGAATCTCATCTAATCAATCTCATGGCATGTCAGCGTGGTACAAACGAGTATTAACCGTCGTCATGGGGAATTGTAATGTATGCTAAGAAACTTAGGAACTCCTACATGGATCCTCACTCTTAGCTATGCTGAGTATGCATGGGACGACTTACTTGAATTTCTACGCAAAGGCAAATGCTTATATACAAAATATAGAATTGAAAACACCAGGAGAACTGTGTTCTTTGGATCCAGTGAATGTATGCAGATATTTCAATCATAGATTTTAAGCTATGATGTCTGTTATTACCCAAAAAAAAATCCTCCTCTTGGAGAGGTTTTGGATTTCTTTTGGAGAAAGGAGTAACAAGCGAGAGGTGCTCCTCCTATACATATGTTGTTGTGGATTAAAGATGCACCCAAATTTGGATCAGATTCGGATGAAACAGTGATGAGTTTCATTGAAGAGTATTCAACATGTGCTGTTCCAAAAAGAACTGAAGAAAACAATTTAAGGCAACAAGTTTAACGCTTCCAATCCCATCATTGTGGGAAGTACTGTCGGCAAAAAATCAAAAACAAGGAAAAGTTCTACATAAAATGTTGTTTTGCGTTTCCACGACCAGTGATTTCTAAGGGAAGAGTAAATAATTTGATATCATCTCTACGGCATACTGTGACGAGGAAATCACCCAAAAATACATACAATTTAAAAAGAAATGAAGAGTCCAAGTACATCAACGACTACAACCCAGTGATTTTGTCCATGTGGAATGCTAACATGGATATTCAGTTTGTTGCTGACAACTCTATTGCTGTAGCTCGATATGTGTCATCTTACATCACAAAAAAAGAAAAGACAGAACTAAAGGAAATGTGGGAGGACATTTCACATGAAAAGAGTCTAAGCAAGAAATTATACAGTTACAGTCTGAAGATGTTGTCGCATTGAGAAATTGGAGCATATGAATGTTCTGATCGGTTATCATCAGCACGTCTCTTTGCCAAATCTAGAACAATCATTTGGGTGAGTCTAGGTCTTGCTGCAACACGAAACCAAGTTTTGAAATCTGTAAATGAAATTTAGTATTTGGCGGAGAAAGAACCAAATAGTACAGATATTTTGAAGACAAACATGTTGGATACATACTATCCAAATAAAAGTAGTCACCTTGAGAACATTTGTTTGTATGAAGTTCTGCAAAACTATAGTTATGAAAGGAACATCACAGAAGATATCAATAATGGAAAATATGCTGTCATTGGAAATGAAGGATGTCTAGTGAAGCAGAAAAAAGACCATTTGATTAATCATCGAAAATTGAGTTGTGATTCTCCAGACAAAAGAGATATTTACTATTTAGTTCTTTTGCAACTTTTTAAGCCATGGCGTACAGAAGAGGAACTACTTGGAGATTTTCTCTGTTACGAAGATTCTTTTAATGCAACCAAGGATAGCATAGAATGTCATGTTTTTCCAAATTATCTGAAAATGTTGAACGAAGAAATAGAGCAAGAAGCCACAATTGCTGAAGAGATTGCCAGAAACAGTTCTCAAGATATTCAGAGTTCTACTTCATTGAGTCAGGATCCACTAGGAGGACCAATTATCCAAAATGAAGATGCCACTGCCATGGATGAGGTGGAAAGAGCTATGGAACAAGCTCAAGAGGATGTAGTTAACTTAGAAGATTTGGTAAAGCAACTAAACGTTGAGCAGAAAAATATATATGATGAAGTCACAGAACAGATTGAACATGGATTCAGACATGAGAAAAAAGAGTGCTCATGTACATCATTTGAGCCTGTCCGACTGTACGTAAGTGGAGAAGCGGGGACAGGAAAAAGTTTTCTGATTAAAGCAATTGCAACTTATCTGCAGAAAAGGACTGATTCATCGCTGTCTTGTGTTGTAACCGCTCCAACTGGACTGGCAGCACATAACATTAAAGGGATTACTCTTCATCGATTACTGATGCTGCCAGTTGAGCATGATAATAAATTGCATTACAACAAGTTATCTGGAGATGCGTGTTCTGAAGTTTCCAGAGTCCTGAAGAAAATGAAACTTCTTATCATTGATGAAGTAAGCATGGTCTCAAATCTAATGCTTGCTTTTGTGCATTTGAGAATGCAAGAAATTCTTAGAACAGAGTATGATGTGTTATTTGGAGGAAAACACATTATTGTTTTTGGAGATCTATTGCAGTTGACTCCAATAAAAGGACAACCAGTGTTTAAAATGCTTACACATGAAGATACCAGGAGGTCCCTTGGAAGCATTGGAAACGTTAATATATAGTTAAATTTCAAATATGCAGAACTGTTTCAAAATATGCGACAGGCAAAGGATGAAGATTATAAAAAAATTCTACAAGACATAAGAATCTGAAAAGTAAGCGAGCATGCGAAAGAAGCTTTACATGCACGATTAATTTCAAATTTGTATCCAAATGAAAACATTCTTCCAGAGAATATTTTTAAGAAAATTACTGAGAAAAAATCTGGAATATGTTTGATGCCAACTCTGCAAGAATGTTCCATCTTCAACAACAAAGTGTTAGAGTTAGAAAATGAAGAGATTGTGAAACTAGAGGCAATAGATAAAATTGAGCATATGGGAGCAACAATTATTTTGTCAGAAAATAAATTTGAAATAAAAATTGGATTCATTAGAGAAGAGTATATCTAAAACAGCTGGTTTTGAAAAGACTCTGAATGTGTGTTTTAATTGTCGTATCATTTTGAGAAGGAATTTAAATGTTGAAAGAGGTCTGGTAAATGGAGCAATGGGTCATGTTGTTGATTTTATGAATTATAGAAATAGAGATGGAATTGAATTTTTAAAAATTAAATTTGATGGCATTGAGCAAGTTCAACAAATCAGTTGTTGTTCTGCTAGATTTTTGCTTGTAAAAGACTTATATGTTCACCGAAAACAGTTTCCTGTTTGTTTGCCATATGCGGTGACAATTCATAAATCTCAAGGTTTAAGTGTAGATAGTGCTTTGGTGAACATTGGAAGTTCTGTGTTTAAAGAGGGTGTGGCATATGTGGCATTATCACGAGTCAGAACTTTATCTGGATTGTATTTGATTAAGTGTGATGACACAAAGATTTGTGCAGATCTGGATTGTGTTAAAGAATACAATAGATTAAGAAGAGAGTATGCTCCACATTTGCCACAATATCCTCTGTTTGAAAAACGTGTGGTAGGCCGAAAAAGAAGAAATGAGAGTAATTGTAGTGAGGTAGTAGCAAAAAGACAAAAAGTAGAAGAAAATGTAATTGTAAGCAGAAAGAAAAAGGGTTCTGTTCAAGATGTTTTTGGATTTCAATTTGAAAACAGTTCTGGTGTTAACTGCTATGCTAATGTAGTGGTTAATGTTGTTTTTTTCTTAAAACTTTACAAGAACAGATTGTTGAAAATCGGGATCAAAGATTTTGTGGTTTATTGAATTCTGTGTTTGAGTAATGTAGCAGTGATAGAGCAAAAATAGAAAGTGTAACAGAAATGCAAAATTTTTTAGACATGTGTTCTGGTCAAGAAACATTTTCACAGAACATTCAGCAGGATTGTCAGGATTTTTTAATGTATATGTTTGCTGTTTTGGAAGATGAAGGTGTAGATGTAGAAAATCTTTTTAGCCTTTCTTATTAATGGCAGCATGACAGCGAGAATTGTAGTTTATCAAGTACTACTAGAAAAGACACTGAAAGATTTATATATTTGACTTTACCAGACTGCAAATCAGTGCCATTCAATAATCTAGTTAAAGCAGCTGATCATAATATGGTGTGTACCCAATGTAAGTGTCCAATGCTGTCCACATTATTTATACAAAGTTATGGTCAGTATGTGATTTTAGTTTTCCAACGATGTAGACCTGATGGAACTAAATTTACAAATTGTATCAAAAATGTTGTGGCTTCTCAGTTATCAATTGCAGGAAGAACTTTTACAACTGTAGCTATTATTTATCATGATGGTCCTTCAACAACATCAGGTCATTATACATGCTACTTAAAATGTCAAAAAGGTTGGAGTTACTGCAATGATTTTCATTTGACTTATAAACAACGTTTGCCTTTTGACTTCAAAAATTCTTACCTAGTGTTTTTAAAACCAAAATTTTAGTAAAGGTAATTGGCCTAGGAAGATGGGTGCAGTTAATGAAAATTAGTTACTTAGTTAGTCTAATGTTTAAAATTATTTATCTCAAATAGGTACTGTAAGTGGATCTCATAGTAAGTGATATCAGTATTATAGGAAATGTTGAACATGAGTGATCAAAAAAGGGAATATGAATTTTTAAAGATTGTGAAAATGTTATATGAGCTTTTCTTTGAAAACTTCAGGTAAACGGTAATTTCAGAGTTTAATTAGAGAAATTTCAAAATATACTCATATATCTGACACTATTTGGCCGTAAGGAAAGTTGAAGGTATGAGGAATAAGTTATAACTAAACACAAGGAGGAAAATGAAAACGTTGAGAATTATTTCAGATGTTCTTAGAGCTTTCTTTTATAGAAAGTCGATGAAATGGAAGTTTTAGAGAACAGCAGAGTATTTTCCAACGAAAAGGATCTTCACTATCTACTATTTGGCCTCATGGAAAAGTAAGTGAATCAAAGATTAGTGTACATATATGATTTGTAAGTTTATATGGGTTTTTAAAAACACAATCTTTTAGATTGTGTTTTTTTTTCCCCGCTGTTATATGATGAAGAGTTTGAACTCACTGTTTTTAGTGAAATTCAATATATTCTGAGAACAGCAAAAATAAACTATCTAACATGTTCTATAAGTTATTCTATAGTTTGCATTGTGTAATTTATATTGTATTCCCATTGTCTCACACTCATTTTCCATTTTCCACCCTTTTTCAGCTCTCTTTACTCACTTACACTGCCTTTTTTCTTTTTGTTTCATCGCTGTTCCTTTACTCCACTTCTTTCACAACCCCTCAATCCAATTTCAACTGTCTGCATTTCCTCTCTCCCTTGCACCACTTTTCAGCTTTCTCACATTCTCTCAGTACCACTGCTTTAGTTCTCTTCCCCTCTCTTTCCTTGTTTTGCTCCTTTAAACTTTTTCCTTTCTTCACTCATTGTACTGCACTTCACTCAGTCCTTCCCTTAGTCTTTCTGTGTAGTTACTTCCTCACTCCTTTTCCCACTATCGTTCTATATTAACCTCATTCCCTTCATCCCTTCACTCTGTGACTCCCCTTCAGTCACTCTCAGTCATCTTCCATTCCTCTTTCTTGTAAATAGATCCTCATTTAGACTCCTTTCCCTTTCACTCATTTTCCTTTTACTTACTTCTCTTTCCTGATTTCGTTTTGGTATGTCACATTCTCTTAGTATCTTACTTACCTTCAGTAATTTGTTCTCCTTCTATTTCTTTTTCCCTCTTTTTTGTCTTTCTACATTACTTTATTTACGTTTCTGTATCCTTCACTCTTGCTTATTTCTTAGTACACTTTTTTGATTTTTTTTCCTCTTGACCTGTTTCTTCTATTTTAAAATATATATTTTACTAATTATAACTTTTTTTCCTTTTGTCTTTCACAGATATAAAGTATAGTTTAAACATGCAAGTAAGTTTTCATTAATTATATGGTAAGTGTGACTAAAAAATGTAGGGGCATATTACCAAGCAATAGCGATAATTATCGCTATTGCTTGGTTAGAGACAAAAATTTACCGCAGCGCTGCGGCGATTTTTACCGCAAATAAACCTTGGTATTACCAAGGTTTAACGCAAATGCGGTAAAAATCTCCGCAAAGCATGAATATCGCTGAAAAGCTAGCGATATTCATGCATTAGCGAGCTAATGCTCTTAGCCATGTTATCCACCTCCCATTGGATAACATGGCTAAGAACTGCTCAGGGCAGGTGTTAGCTTTTGGAGATATTCCGCTTAGCGCGAATATCTCCAAAAGTTGGTAATAGGAGATAGCGATGTTAGCAACTGTTTTCAGTCTCTAACATCTTGGCACGCCCACTTTGCATCTCATTAGTGATAAATATTACTGACTTGCAAAGTGGGGCCCAAGATGGTCGCTATCTCCTACTAGCTGTCGCTAACTGGTGTTAGCAGCAGCTAGGTAATAGGGAGATAATTTTATCTCCGCTTTCTTGGCTTTTAAAGCCAAAAAAGCGGAGATAAACCCCCTTGATAATATGCCCCGTAGTTTGTCATCACCCTTTGCTTTAACCTCACTACTTTTTTCACACCCTACCTCACCCCTGTTTCCATAATCTGCTTCTCTTACTTATTCTTATCCTCCATGTTTATTTCCCTTTTCCTTACGTTCCTAACACATTCAACTTCTTTCAGTCTTCCTGCTCACCCACACTCCCTCACTTTCCTTTCTTTTTTGGTTCACTCAGTCCCTTTCTATCCTTCCTTCCTTTACTCTCTCTGATCTTTTTCTCTGTCACTCCCCATATCTTACCCTTATTCACTTTTATCCACTCTTTTTCACTTCTCTTTACTTACACTCACTTGTCTTTTCTTTCCCTCCGTTACGGCTGTTCCTTTTCTCAGGTTCCGTCACTACCCGTCATTCCCCATCCTTTACTTTCCTTCCTTTTACTTTCATCACCCATTCACATTCTCCCAGAACCTCTGCTTTAGTCTTCTTCCTCTTTCTTCTCTTCTTTTGCTCCCTTATTCATTTTCCTTTTCTCAGTTACTTCCACTTATACCTTTTCTCTGTTTTACTATCTATTACACAGTCCCTCTGTGTTCTTCCTTCTAGCTCTCTTTCTCTTTACACCACTATCTCTGTCCCCTTTGCTCATGCTCACTCCTTCATTAATATTATTTTTTTTTTTTTGGTACGCTCCTGGGACACGCACCGGTACGCGCACCGGGGCGCGCACCGGGAGCGCTCCAAGATGAAACATTAAAAAAAAATGAATATACTTTAAAAAAAAGATATTATATTAATATGCATATATATTCACTGAAAAAAAACATAGGTTTCACACCAGTTATAGTTAGGGATTAGCATTTAAAAAACCTTTGAAATTCAGTGAAAAAAACATAGGTTTCACACCAGTTATAGTTAGCTGGAAATTTTACTGACATAAAACCATTGAAATTCCACGTTATAGTTTGTTGGACTCACTATAACTTGCGCGTGTAATGCACTGCTGATGACGTCACATATTACATCCCTCATGACATGGTCAGTGACATCACTCATGACATCACTGATGACACCATCCTTGTGACAGTGTGACAGACCTCCTTTCACTGTAAAGTAACCCTTGAAACACATATTCAAAAATAGAAACTAACATTTTCAAAAAAGTGGAGATACACATACCAGTTACAACAACCAATTCAGTAATTCCACCATTTATATACACATCCACTAATTCACCAACAGTTCTATACAGTCACTCATACATATACTCACTCATCCTATGTAGTGATACACCTATACATCCGTTAACACACCGACAGTCTTCCAAAAGTTGCTCACACACATATTCACACATGCAAATAAAATATTGAACATCCATTTTTTTGAATATACAGCTATACACACACTACCACCTTACCTCTAAGGAAACTTACACATACTTACTCTCTTAAACAATCACTTATAGAAACACATACTTATTAAAACAAGAACTCTTTCAATCTCTGACTCTCACATATACTCACTTATATACACCAATACTCACATATACTAGATCAAAACATATGTAGTTACTGATAACAACACTAGTGAGACAGTCATTCACTCACTAACACACACATATACACTGACCATGTCATGAGTGATGTAAGATGTGATGTCATCAGCAGTGCATTGCAGGCGCGCAAGTTATAGTGAGTCCAACTAACTATAACGTGGAATTTCAATGGTTTTATGTCAGTAAAATTTCCAGCTAACTATAACTGGTGTGAAACCTATGGTTTTTTCAGTGAATATATATATATAATACCTACAGGCGGCCGCCAGTAGGTAGTTATAGTTAGAACCTAGTTTCCTTAGGAAAAGCTTTATTTGATTTGCCAATAACTTTGCTGCTGTTTGACAAATCTTCACGAAATTTTCAAAACTAAGTGTTCACTCAGGTCAGCTCCTGTCTTGAAAGTTTTGGGGTGATTCATCAAGGGGGGGGTCTGATAAAAAAGGGGAGTCCCAAAACCTGTTTTCTCCATGCTCATTTCCGAAGAAAACTTTAGACACTGATGAACCGAATTACACCAATTTTGGCACAGAGATAGCTCTTGGTCCAGAAAGCAGTTTGTTTTAAATGGCGTAAATCCGTTCAGTAGTTTTTGAGTTATATAAAGATTCACATATATATATATATATATATATATATATATATATATATATATATATATATATATATATATATATATTTGAGAATTGTGAGATCTGATTGGCAGAGCCCTCCTGAGCACGAGCTTGGCTCTGATTGGCTGCCAACACTTCAAACCAGGAAGTGTTGGCAGCCATCTTGTGCCTCGGACCGAGTAAGAGGGGAAAAAGGTAAGAGAAAACTTAAGAAACAAATAAAGGGGACAGGGTAGGAACACCCAGACCCCCCAGGCCAACAAGCATTTTTTTTTCCATTTTCAGCTGGGTCGCGCTGGGTGCGCGAACCCCATCGAAAATAATAACAAAACGAAGCGCGGGCTCCCACGCTTTGTTTCTTAATGCCCCAGGAAGCCAGGTCCTGGGGGGCATTCCTTAATTGTGAAATGGGGGCCCACAGGGGACCCCTCAGCCCCGGGGACCTCCACCTCCCCAGGGCTTTATAATATATGCACGGGAGCATGCAGCCCACCCGCTGCCCCACGCAACCCCCCACAGCCCCAGGAACCGCCACCTCCCTGGGGCTTTATGATTAAAGGGTGGGCCCCCAAGCCCTGGGGACCACAACCTTCCCTGGGCTTTAGTATTTTGGTGTGGGGGGGCCTCATGGGCCCCCTAAGCCCGGGGACCACCACCTCCCTGGGGCTTAATTAAAATATTGAAAGTAGGGGGCTACTGCCCCCCACTCTGACCCGGGGACACTACCTCCCAGGGGCACTAATCAATTGAATGCAGTGGTCCATTGTGGAACCCTTTCTCCGGGGAACACCACCTCCCCGGGGCTTTGAAAATGTGGGGAGGGAGGCCGTGCGGCCCCCATCCTGGAGCCATTGATGGCCCTGGGGACCGCCACCCCCAAGGTCCAGCTCCTGCAATGTCCCGGGGTGCCCACCCCAGGGACATTGCTGTTTGCTATGGCAGGGCGGGAGCCAACCTGGTACCACAGAGCTGGATTGCAGAGAGGTGGTCCGAGGCCACACCCCTTTTTATACTACTCTGCAAATGTGGGTCCTGGCACACTGCTGCTCGGAGGATGAAGTCCACTTGTGTCCTGAGGTCCTCAGGACACAAGAGGACTCCATCGCCCCTCCAGCTGTGCGCCAAGAGGCATGTTTGCCTAGTGGTGTAAAAAGGGTGTGGCCTTGGACCACCTCTCTGCAATCCAGCTCTGTGGCGCTTACTGGAGGTACCTGGTGGGCTAGTTTGCCCCAAGGGACCAGAATTAATTCCTCACCTACAACGCGCCAGGGTGCGTGTCTGCAGAGTGGTGGAGAAAGAGGTCATGGCATGGTATGAGAAGTTAGCAATCCTGCTGTGTGGGACACACTGGAGGTAATAGGAGGGGTAGTTGCTCCCCAAGGTTGACATTTACCTCCCATAAATGCCACACAGTGGGATTGCTACGGGTTTTTCTGAGGCCTCGCTCACCTTTCTCCACCACTCTGGAAATGCGACTGCTATGTTATAGTAGGAAATTAGGATTTAAAAAACCTTAGAAATTCACTGAAAAATCCTAGGTTTCAGGGACGTTATAGTTAGAAAATAGCATTTAAAAATGTTAGCATTTCATTGAACAAACCATAGGTTTCAGGGACATTATCAGTGATGTCATTTGAGATGTCATCAGTGATGTAACTCAGCATGTCATGAGTGATAAAATATGTGATGTCATCAGCTGTGCATTGTGGGGACGTGAGTTATAGTTAGTTCAAATAACTATAACAGCCAAATTTCTCTGGTTTTGTACGAGTGAAATGTCCAACTAACTATACCGTCCCTGAAAACTATGTTTTTTCAGTGAATTTCTAAGGTTTTTTTTTAATGCTTATTTATAACTATAACGTTCCTGAAACCTATGTTTTTTTCAGTGAATATATATATTGCCAGTAGGTAGTTATAGTTAGGACCAAGTTTCCATAAGAAGAACATTTTTTGTTTTGCTTATAACTTTGGTGTAGTTTGATGAATCTTCATGACATTTTCCAAACTAATTTTTTGTTCATATCAGCTCCTATGTTGAAAGTTTGAGGGTGATTAGTCGAGGGGGGCTGAGAAAAAAGGGGGGTCACAAAATGTGTTTTCTTCATGTTAATTTCCATAGGAAACTTTAGACAAGGCTACAGGTCGACCAGGTGAACGGAATTACCCCAGATTTGGCAGGGAGAAGGGTCTTGGTCTAGAAAGAATGCTTCTGATTATTTGGTGTAAAACCGTTCAGTAGTTTTGGAGAAATATAAAAATTTACAGATAGTGATATTAGGGAATTCTGCCATCTGGTTGGCTGAGGCGTTACGAGCACGAACTTGGTGCTTATTGTCTGCAAGTGGTGCAAGCAATTGCAACTAGGAAGTGTTGGCAGCCATTTTGTGATTCCGTTAAAACGATTAATGGGAAAAAAGGGCGAAAAGAGTAGGAAATGGGCGGATAGGAGCACTGTAACCTTTGTGGGGGAGTGCGAAGCAAAGTAGTCACTCCTACTGGTGTGAAAGTGTGGTCTTGCTCAAAGTGACATGGTGCTGAGATGAGATGCTACTACACTCGGGTATGAAACAGAGAGCCTAAACCGTGAGCTCATTGCTGTAAAGTGATGTGCTCTGTTTATTTTAGCATACATGTGCAAGTAGTGTCATTAGTAGGCATTTATACCATACAGGGAGTGGGACGCGAACTACTGACCCCTACCATGCGTTTATACTATACCGGAAGTGGGAAGCAAAGTACTCATGTCTCGCGATGTGAAAACTCGGGGATCAAACCAAGCTGATTGCTGTAAAGTGATGGGCTCTGTAGCATACTGGCCACTGTAGTATAACTGTGTAAGTAGTGTTAGTATGCGTTGATACTATGCAGGGAGTGGGAAGCGAACTACTCACCCCTACTGGTCTGTAGACTCGGGGATTAAAATGTGAGCCTAAACCGTGAGCTCATTGATGTAAAGTGATGTGCTCTTGGTGCTGTAGCATACCTGTGGAAGTAATGTTAGTTTGCGTTTATACAGTACAGGGAGTGGGAAAAGAACTACTCACCCCTACCAGTCTCAAGACTCATGGATGAAACCATGAGCTCATTGCTGTAAAGTCATGTGCTCTGTGTAGTATTCCAATGTAAGTCATAGTAGAATGTTAGTATGTAATGCTACTAGAATGTAAGTATGTAATGTCAGAATGTAGGGCTGTCATGAGGGGAATCTTGGGGAGTTTATACGCGGTGCTGGAGAAGACAGTTTCCTTGCTGTCTGCTCCTGTTGGTGTCTGTTTAAATTGTCTTATTTTCCTGTAATAAATGTACTTATCGGATCCACTGCTGTCTGCCTCTTCACTACATAAATTTGGAGACGAGCGGGAGAAGGTTAAAAGAAGGCAGCACTCACCAATATTTCGAGCTTCCTTGCGTTCCGCTGAAGACCTGTTCTCTTCATAAAGCTATTTCTACTGTGGTAAATTCTAATTACCGGTGCTTAATTTCTATGCGGTAAAATCAATAAGAATAACTCATAATAAATAAGAGGCAAAATCCGTGATATTTGAGGTTTCTCAAAAGGGTTTTATTCCTATAAAAGGAATTGGGTGATTAGCATATTGGCTCGAGCCAAGGTGGCATACCATTCCGTCACCACATGGGTTCGGGAAGGGACTGACAGACAGAGTCAATGGTAATATGCGAATATGCAAGTATGCGACAATACATTATTGACAGACATTCATATATATAGTCAATGCATTACAGTAAAGGCATATGCAGGAGGCGTAACAGCTGAGAAGAGAGATAAGAAAGCGTGTACGTAATACAGAAGGCGTTACAATAGGCGTGCATGAAGGCGTGGACAAGAACGTCATTGAACATGATGTCACAGATAGGCGGATCCATGAGTGAATCCGGCAGTGTCAGCAGAAATACATGGCAGAGATGCGCGCGCAGCAGTATGACGTGTAATGTACGTGTAACTCGAGGGGTGAAGGGGGACTTGACATTTAGCCCTACAAGTGTAGACGGATGTCTGGATGTCAGATCAACCTAATCCCAAATCGTATCTAATATCTCATGTTTAAGGAACTGTATTATCTGGAGGGAAAAGGTCTCTCGGACAAGAGGCTATTCTATACTGGCTATGAGTGCGTGTATGAGCGTCTACGTGTCTGCATGAGACGCGAGGGGTGCGAGGGAGGGCATGGGCCTACCATGGAAACAGGGCCATGAATTACTTGCATAGAGACAGTGAGGCCTAACCCTTTGCTCTGCAGCTGGAAGGATGTTGACGTGAATCTACCAGACAGGAATGTATTTTCAAGGAGTGGAGCAGATAATTCGAAGGTTGAATACAGTCTTGGCAGGCAACGGGCTGAGCCGAGCACCGTTAGCCACGCAAGAAGTAAGGCAGGGGTCACTGGCACAGAGGTAGCCTGGGCTGAGGCTTTCAGAGTCAGAAGGCAGGAAAAAGACTCGATGGCAGAATTCAGGCCTACTTTGCCAGAGCTGAAAAACATGTGCAGTATACCACAAAAAGACGTTGGCATAGCATATTTAGAAACTGAATATTCAATCCGTTCATGGCGGATCTGAAAGAGAACATGTTTACGTTGGACGCAAATGTATTTGCGTCTTCATAGCTGGCACAGGAGGGAAGTTACATGCACTTCAAGCTAGTACATGGAGTCGGTGGGGTCTAAGATAGGGGACACAATCGATCATAAAATTTATATTACCTCATTCCCTCCTTGTCCCCTACGGACCCTTCATGATATATCGATCTGCATGAATCGATCAACTTGTTCATGTAACATCATTTGCTCCTCTTTCTTCTTTTGACGTTTTGAATTTTGATGCGGAATACATGATGTGGCGCACAAGCCGCAAATCGCTGGCCCACATTGTAAACACAGGCAGCAACTGAACACTATGAGAAGGCCAATGCCTAGGAAGGATAGGATCTTCCATCCCCAAGCGGTTAACGTTGTCCAGAACCAACCGGACCAAGTCCAGGTGCCTGGATTCTGATGTATCAGACTTGCAATTTTATGGAGACGTGTTATAGCTTTATATACCGTTGGCGCGTTTTCTGGAATGAAAACACAGCAACTTGACCCGATGACCTTACAAGCTCCACCCCTATCAGCTAGGATGACGTCAATGACGAGACGATTTTGAAGGACAACAACCCGCATGGCGGACTGCTCCTCTGTTAAGTTGCCTAAAGCGGAAGTAGTTTTGTTCACTACTGCTTCAAGGGTTCTAGTTAATTTGCGTATGAGCTTACTATTAAAAACAGCACCTAAGTAGGGGAAGAAACCTTTATTGAAGTCTGTGTATTGCTCCCATGCCGTTTCAGTGTAGTCGACAATTGGGAGGTCTCTTCGGAGTCTATTGTTTACTAGATTGGAATTTCTGTGATAATCAGGAGGAGCTAGGAAAACAGGTGGCAGAAGGAATGCAATGTAACAGGTACCATCCCAATCTGGAGGCAAACGTATGTATGCAATATGACCACAAACAAAGTAAGAATGACGTGTAGCTCTAAACGTGGATTTGCCTTGATCACTGAATTCGATCACAGTAGTACATTTACTATGACCTAAATGTATGGAACCATTTTTCCTGATACATAATTCACCTTTGACTGGTAACACTGACATAGCAGGCAATACTGGTGCAGTTTCGGATTCAACAGTAAGAATCATGAGGTTAATTGTGTAATTTCCCAATCCATATACTTCATTTTCTAGATCAGTTCCTGTTCTAGTGGGAAGTCCTTTCTTGTCAGGGTAACAGACCTTAAGAAGAACTGAGTTCAGGTTTCCCCAAACCCAATTCCCATCGTAAACAGTAATGTCAGAATCTAAGGAGTTAATCAATCTAAACCATGCCCCACAGGAGCCATTGTGAGTAAATGGGTACGGAAAAAGGGGCAGAACTCCCTTGTATTTCTGGTAGGGAGGGAGTCGGCCACATATCCAACAGTTTGTAGCATTGTTAGTCTGATGGGAGTGATGTAACATACTAATGAATGTGTTGTTGCGCAGCGCAAGTCTGTAAGAAAGTTCGTGTGGAGGTAACTCGCTAAAGGAATGTTCGGCAGTGACATTATAAGCAGATTGTACATGCTTGAAAATAGGGTAGTAAATGTGCAGCAAGATACTAGCAGCAATAATCAGAAGACTTAGAAAAAACATAATTACTAATGTCACTATACAGTGACTACGGAGTGATTTACAATATGCACGTTTCTTTAGTATTCTCTGTCTATCTCTCTCTCTGTCTCGATCTAGGGGATACATGTCAGAAACTAATTTAACCGATTCACCTAGGGGAGGACTTAAACAATTAAACTGTCTGACTTGCTAGATCGTAATTTTAGTCTATATTCTTCAGAGGCTGTTTTCTCAACCAAAGGGAGCTTTGAGTCAGTTTGTGTAGGAGGGCAGGGCTTAGAGTCCAAGTCCGAAGGGAGTCTGTGAAACTTCTTGACGTGGCTGGAATGCAGCCACCCTTTCCTGCCCTCAACCTTGACAGCTGTCCTCGTTGTTAGAAGAACCAATTTCGGCGTTTGCCAGCGGGGCTCCAACGGACTTCTCCGATCGAAGTTGCGCACGAAGACATAATCCCCCGGGACCACCTCGTGGGGCTTCACATCGGCGTTGTCGGGAAAGGCTGCAGCTACCTGTGAACGACAAGATTGTAGTGCAGACATCAAGGAGGCAAGGTAATCTGTCAGCATAATACAGTCAACATCTGTAATTTTTCGCGGAATAGGCGTCCCCCACATATTCGGAGGCCTACCAAAGACCACCTCATACGGGGATAGCCCGGTTCGAGAATGTGCAACCATCCTCATATAGAAGAGGGCTACCGGTAAAGCAACTATCCAGTCAACGCCCTTCTCTCTACAGATTTTGGAAAGTCGGATTTTTAGGGTCTGATTATGACGCTCCACAAGACCTGCTGCCTCGGGATGCCGGACACAGTGGAACTTCCACTGATAGCCTAACAGGAGGGTAATGTGTTTCACAAGCTTGGATGAGAATGGCTGACCGTTATCTGAGTACACGATACGGGGCAAACCGTACCGCGGGAAGAACTCGGGGACCCGACTTTGGAGAAGACGAGATATCGTCACAGGAGGAAAATACCCGATCAATACTGTTTGGAGAGAGATTGATTTTACCCACTACCCACGGGCTAAAACTACGGAAAATAGATTAAGAGGACAACTAAACCCCATTGACGGTGTGGCAGGGGTGTTAAACAGGAGATTAGAGGCCGAATTTATTCATTTTAAGCCTTGAAGAAGTCTGTGGATTAACGCCATATCAGACGAAACACGTGTCGGCTAGGAGGTTTTATGAACGATCAACGCATGAAATAAAAGAAAGAAGAGAAGAAAACAAACAGTGATTTGTGATTTGTCTATTGGCTGAAAAGTGAATTTTCATATTAGCTCAGGACTATTGTTGTGTGGCGAACCAGTTGCTTGGCTGTTGTCGGAGCAGTATAATCTGGGACTGGGTATGCTTCTGTCCATCGGGAAAGTGCACATACGACTACGAGGACATACTTGAAACCTCGGCAGCGGTCCATCTGGATATAATCCATCTGGAGGACTTCAAAAGGGTGATCGGGAGGCTGAAATCCACCTTGCTCTACAGGGATGCTTTTACCTGGATTAAACTGACAACAAATCATGCAAGTACGCACTTTTTGTTTGGCTGCTGCTCGTAAGTTCTTATTGCACCATATGTGCTGGATGCTGTCTAGCATTGCTTTTTCTCCTAGATGCGCTGGACTATGTACTGTGTTAATGATGACCTGAACCATAGAGTCGGGGAGAATCCATGTAGATTTTCCCTTCGTCATCCATCCCTGATCTGTTTGGATCCCTCCTAGTTCAGTCCACTTCTTGATTTCGTCTGGTGTGGCATGTGTCTGTATGTCAATTACATTATGGGCGGGATCCCTGACTGTCATGCAGTGTGATGGTGTCGGAACTATTGTCTTTGTCAAGTCAATTGCATGCATTCGATTCTGAGCAGTTTGCTTAGCTGTTCGGTCTGCCAGGTCGTTACCCTGGGAGATCGTGTCGGTAACCTTTGTATGTGCCTTACATTTCATGATAGAGATTGCAGTAGGTAGATGTATTGCATCTAATAAACCTTGAATAAGGGGACCGTGTTGGATGTTGGCACCGTGAGAAGTTAAGTAACCTCTCTCTCGCCAGAGGACTCCAAAGTCGTGAACGACTCCGAATGCATAACGTGAATCAGTGTATATGTTGACTCTCTTATTCTTGGCTTGAATACATGCTTGTGTCAGAGCGATGAGCTCTGCTGCTTGAGCTGACAGGGTGTCAATACAATTTGTTTCTATAACTTCGGTGTCTGTAGTGACTGCGTAGGCTGCCACTAATTCTCCTGTACCTGTTCTCATACATGAACCATCCACATAAAGTGTCAGGTCTGGATCTGGTAATGGGACATCTGTCAAGTCTTGTCTGGGTTTTGTTGTAATAGTAATGACTTCAATACAATCATGTGCCAATGGATCTACTCCATTTAATGGCAACAGTGTGGCGGGATTTAATGTGCTGCAGCGTCTGATTTCTATGTGTGGTTGAAACAATGTCAATTCATAACCTGTCAGTCTTGCTATGGTCAAGTGTTGGGTCTGTGTACGATTTAAAAGAACTTCCACAGAATGTGGAACTTGTACTGTCAATTGATGCCCTAATACTATGGCATCGCTCTGTCTGATTGCTAAAGCTGTCGCTGCAACTGATTTCAAACATGCAGGTAAAGCTTGAGCTACTGGATCTAATGTGCTAGAAAAGTAAGCACACGGTTTGTGTGAACCTGCTTGTTCCTGGGTGAGGACTGACAAGGCAGTACCTTCACGTTCTGTGACAAAAAGTGTAAAAGGTTTACTGTAACATGGTGTTGCTAAAACTGGTGCTTGGCATAAGGCTTTCTTTAAGTTTTCAAAAGCTTGTGTATGTTCCTGAGTCCAAGGGAGGACAGTCGATGTCGCTGCCTCCTGAGTTGTCAACTGGATGAGTGGCTTTGCTAGAAATGCATATTGGGGAATCCATTGTCTGCAGTACGAGGTGAGGCCTATGAAAGCCCGCACCTCCTTTTGTGTCTTTGGTGGTGACATGTTTACAATTAACTGAATGCGGTCAGGAGTGAGCTGTCTCCCCACTTTGGACAGCAAGTGACCCAGGTACACAACTTGCTGAACACAAAATTGCAGCTTCGAAGGGGACACCTTGTGCCCCTTGTCGGCCAGGAAATTCAGAACTGTCAGTGATGCATTTTCACATTCGGGTTCGCTCCGTGCGGTGATCAGCAGATCATCGACATACTGGAGTAGGGCAGTGTTAGCTGGCATGTGAATACTGTCGAGTTGTCTTTTCAGTGCTTGACTATAGATGCTGGGGCTTTCTGTGAATCCTTGAGGTGCGCGCGCAAATTTGAAAGATCGTCCATTTAAACTGAATCCGAACAAGTATTGGCTTTCTGGATCAATTGGGACACTGAAGAAGGCGTTCTTGAGGTCAATTACAGTAAAGAACGTCGCTTCTGAATCAATAGCTGTCAGTAATGAAGAGATATCTGGGACCACAGGATACTGTGGTATAATGCATTTATTCAATTCGCGTAGATCAATAACTAATCGATAAACAGGTGGTGCATTTGGATCAGTACGTTTAAGAACTGGGATGATAGGAGAATTACATACATTGGAGTCGGTTTCCACAACCACTCCTTGTGCAATGAGCTCGTCAATAATTCTCAGTAAAGCCACTACAGCATCTGGAGGTAACTTGTATTGTCGTATTCGTGGTAATACCACTCCTGCTTTAAGTGTGACTCGATATGGTGTAATGTGCATACAACCTACATCAGTGGGGCCTTGTGCCCACAAGTGTGCAGGTACATTCTGTAACCGGGGATCCATGTCTCTTAATACATAATGGCCTTTAAAATCTCGCAAAAATAAGCGTACTCCTTCCGGAGAACAGCATATAATAGCTCCTAGAGCTTTCAGTGTCTTTATTCCTAATAAGTTTTCTGGGCATGATTTTGTGAGCAATAAATCTGTAGTCCGTGTCAGAGGACCGACTGCAAGGGGAAGTGGCTGTGATACTTCATTAATAATAGGTTTTCCTGAAAATCCAAGGGAAACATTCTGTGAGCCTGAGAGGGGTGCCCCTGGAACCTCATTGTGACTGATTGTGGTCCTGCTTGCCCCTGTGTCAATTAAAAACTTTCGGTCTTTTCCTAACACCTGACTGTGTACATAAGGACCCTCTTGATCTACGGGAACTTCAATAAGGGGCAAACCAAACTCCCTCTCTAGGCTGTTTCATGTGTATCGTTGATAATCGGGATAATCATTTTGTGCATACTGGTACATCTGTTGTGTTGTGTTCTGTGTTGCAGTTATAGGCTGTTGCTGTGGCACTGCTATAGTTTGTGATGAAGCTGGCATAGGCGGAATATGTTGTATATTCTGTGGTACTTGTTGCTGGGCCTGATCCTGTCTAGGTACGCGCGGTCTCTCCTTGGTCTTACCCGTGGAGATGTTGTGTTTCAGAACGGCACAATCGTTTACATAATGACCTGGCTGTTTACAATAGTTACATGTCCCTTTAACAGGAGCTGTCGAATTACTGGGCTGGGTCGCTCCCTTCTTATGGCCATCGGCGGGAACTGACTGAGCAACTAACATTTTCATTTTCGTGTCTTTCATACGTCTTTGTTCGTGTTCTTGCTCTTCTCTAATTCTATTCTGGTGGTACTGTAACATTTGTAACATTTGTGAGGGGGTGTTAGCTTGCCAGGTGCTCTCGACTTTCAGTACTCTATTCTTAACCTGGGGCAGTGAATTCTCGACTAATTTCGTTACAAAAAGATGTGGATATGACTCGCTACTTGCTTTCAGACCGCTATTAATGCCAAAACATTTTTCAAATCTGGTATAGAAATCACTGGTATCTTCATCGGTTTTCTGTTTACAAGCTGAAATGGCACCCCAATCTTCCTTTTTAGTACTTAGTAAACGTGGCAACACTTGTACTAACAATCCTGGTAATGCTTTAACTTTGTCTCCAAGCCCTTGGCCCGGAATTCTAGTATTTTCTTCGTTTTCTAATGCAGCCCAATCAATCTTTGTGTCCCCCACCTCCCACTCTTTTTCTTTGAGTTTCTCGTATATACCGGGGGGCAGTAATACTTTCAATATTTTCATAATGTCGGGATAAGTATAGTCACCCATGAGTATCATGTCTTTTATTTCACGGTGGAAACCTGCGGGATCTTTGTCATGACTAGGTACCAATTTTTTCATTTCCAATAATTCTATTTTAGTTATGGGTGTGTACACAAACACACGTCTAAATGTATTGTCTGCGTTCTGTACTGGGTGTACTTCTCGCAACGGATTCTGTCCGTCCATGTAATACATTTTTCTTTCCATGACATGTGCTGAGTCGGTCTGTGGACATAGGAAGGCGCTATATCTGTGTCGGTGTTCTAGGATTACTTTAATTAGATCGGTACCTAGACCTCTCCATTTGTTCATGAGCAATTCTATTAATATATCAGGCAAGGGGCCTGGATCAGAATGCTGGCTTCTATATAATAAGAGCAGGTGTTGTATCATGTATGTACCAGCTAAACGCTGTTCACTCGGTGTCAGGTTCAAAAACGTATGCGCTAACGCATCATCACCATATTTCTCAGAATTGTCAGCCCATTGCACGGCTGACCTGGCTAATTCTTGTTCGTCCATAGAATCGAGTACATGGTACCCCATTCGTTCTCGAAGTCTGTTATCAGTAGCTTGGAATAAGTGTTCAGGAGTTCTTGGATTACACATGGCTTCTTGGAACACTCTTTTACTTTCTGGACGCACTGGGCGCATTGAATTATTGAAAGGTCTTCCCTTACCTACATATGCTATCGTTTCTCTAACTGGTAATTGTGTCTGCTCTGGGGTCTGTTCTTGCCCGTCCTCCTCTTCCTCTGAAGATTCAAGTTTGTCTGAATCTATTTCCGGTGGTGGCTGTCTTTTCTCATGCATCTTCTTTATTGCATTTCTGATTCTTCGGTACATATTATCTACACAGGCCTCTTTATCGTGATTCCCAGCTGCTATACTCTGGCCCCACCGATGGAGTGCTTTTACGCCTCCGGGTTCATACCCGGCCTATCCACTTCCCTTATAAAACAGTTTATAAGAAACCGTAATATCTTGGCTTTAGTATCCACTTTCTGATAGGCCATGGCCTCCTTAATACTTTCAGGCCCTACTCCTGTCTGTACAAACTGATATATTCGATCTAGATGATCTACCATTCCAGGTAGTGTTAATAAGAAGTTCGTGACTCGTCGCAAGCGTATTGATGCGAGCAACATTCTTTCGTCATTCTTTTTACCAGGTACTGGATCATATCTACAGTCTCCAAGATGATCTCCATATAATGTAATATCGCCTGTTCTAGGTGTACGTTGCTGTGCTAGGTCTCTATAGGTCAGCCGATGGGCGGATGGCGGAGTCTGGAAACCTGTCGCTCCTCCGGACGCGCCTCCTGAGGCGCCCGCTCCGAAGGGGTTCGTTGGGTGTGAAACGGGGGGGGCAGGACCAGGAATAGGTGGAAGGACAGCTGGAAGACCAGGAGGAACAGGAGGAGGAGTGGCTTGTCGGGGAGGAAGGAGCTGACCATCTTGGCCGGCAGGAGGAGGTGTGCGTGGCGGTGCGGTATTTACATATGCGGGGGCCACATCGTCTAGATAGGACGAAAGGAAAATGTCCTTTGCTGTTTTCTGGTGCATTTTAGTCGGGAGCAGTGGGGGTGGTAGTTCTTTCGGTACTTCCGGGGTGGCTTTAGGCAAACCCTCAGTCAAGAGGGGGTACATGCCGTTCATGAGTGTGTTTCGCTGTCTGTCTACCTGTTCTAATTTTACTCGGGTACCTTCCTCAACTAATACATTTTCCTGGGCCTTCTCTGGATCCTCTTTCCTTTTCTCTTCTTTTCTAAGTGCTTTTTCTGTACGCCTATGTGATTCTTTACGCCATAATTCAATGGCATCTTTCTGTGACTGTCTGGCTTTCTTTTTCCATAGTGCTTCTTCTACTCTCATGATGCAATCTGCATCCCATGTCCCAGCAGCGGGCCATCTCTGATTCTCGGATAGTTCTTTAGTGTAGTCCACCCATAAGTCGAGGAATAAAACGGCATCTAGGCCATGCTTGTGGTACATAAAGTACCCTGGAGTGTCCCTAGGTGGAATGGGAACAGCTTCTTCTAATACCCCTTTTCTAGTTTTTATTTGTCTTAATTTGGAGAATAACGGTATCCTGAAATCTGGCTACTTGGTTCTTACTCAGATATGAATACAATGAACACAATAATCACAATAACGACGGTCGAACAATCACTCATACCACGACATATTGAGACACATTAAAACATTTTGACATGAATAATGACAATTAGAAGGTAACTTGCTAACTGCATAATACTAGATACACTGCTCAACAGTGCAGACTGGATATACTGCTAAACAGTACAGATACACTGTCTAAAACAGTGCAGACCAGGTCTGTGTACCCACACCTGTCTTGACCGGCACAAACTAATGCGCACGTCTAGATGCGTCCCCAGCAACGGTACTCACCGGGAAGCACGGAAACGGAAGGCCTCGGAAACCCTGGACTGGATTCGGACTGGATTCGGACTCGACTCGTGACGCAGGTACTTCGGAACTTCGGAACCTGGTGGGCCTCCGTATACCTCGGATCTTGCTCTCTCAGCTAGGCTCTGGTCGGGATCCTCCGCACTTCTCACCGCCTCGTCTGGGTGTCGATCGCAGCCTCAGTCACCTCCGTTGGCCTGAGGGAGATACAGGAAATCCTGCGGGTACGCGTAGTTGTCCGTCCGGCTGTGGCAGGGGGCCAGGCCTGCAACGCACCACCGGCGCGTGAGATGGGGGAGGGGTCCCTATTCGGGCGCCAAAATGTGGTAAATTCTAATTACCAGTGCTTAATTTCTATGCGGTAAAATCAATAAGAATAACTCATAATAAATAAGAGGCAAAATCCGTGATAGTTGAGGTTTCTCAAAAGGGTTTTATTCCTATAAAAGGAATTGGGTGATTAGCATATTGGCTCGAGCCAAGGTGGCATACCATTCCGTCACCACATGGGTTCGGGAAGGGACTGACAGACAGAGTCAATGGTAATATGCGAATATGCAAGTATGCGACAATACATTATTGACAGACATTCATATATATAGTCAATGCATTACAGTAAAGGCATATGCAGGAGGCGTAACAGCTGAGAAGAGAGATAAGAATGCGTGTACGTAATACAGAAGGCGTTACAATAGGCGTGCATGAAGGCGTGGACAAGAACGTCATTGAACATGATGTCACAGATAGGCGGATCCATGAGTGAATCCGGCAGTGTCAGCAGAAATACATGGCAGAGATGCGCACGCAGCAGTATGACGTGTAATGTACGTGTAACTCGAGGGGTGAAGGGGGACTTGACATTTAGCCCTACAAGTGTAGACGGATGTCTGGATGTCAGATCAACCTAATCCCAAATCGTATCTAATATCTCATGTTTAAGGAACTGTATTATCTGGAGGGAAAAGGTCTCTCGGACAAGAGGCTATTCTATACTGGCTATGAGTGCGTGTATGAGCGTCTACGTGTCTGCATGAGACGCGAGGGGTGCGAGGGAGGGCATGGGCCTACCATGGAAACAGGGCCATGAATTACTTGCATAGAGACAGTGAGGCGTAACCCTTTGCTCTGCAGCTGGAAGGATGTTGACGTGAATCTACCAGACAGGAATGTATTTTCAAGGAGTGGAGCAGATAATTCGAAGGTTGAATACAGTCTTGGCAGGCAACGGGCTGAGCCGAGCACCGTTAGCCACGCAAGAAGTAAGGCAGGGGTCACTGGCACAGAGGTAGCCTGGGCTGAGGCTTTCAGAGTCAGAAGGCAGGAAAAAGACTCGATGGCAGAATTCAGGCCTACTTTGCCAGAGCTGAAAAACATGTGCAGTATACCACAAAAAGACGTTGGCATAGCATATTTAGAAACTGAATATTCAATCCGTTCATGGTGGATCTGAAAGAGAACATGTTTACGTTGGACGCAAATGTATTTGCTTCTTCATAGCTGGCACAGGAGGGAAGTTACATGCACTTCAAGCTAGTACATGGAGTCGGTGGGGTCTAAGATAGGGGACACAATCGATCATAAAATTTATATTACCTCACTACTCATCCCAGGGTCGTCGGCTCAACGAACTATGTCATCCGACCTCTGGTAATATTTATATTTTTTGATTTTGGGCTTTCTCTGCCTCTTCACTACACTCTGATCATTGTACTACACGTGTGCAAGTAGTGTTATCATGCGTTTATACTAATTCTGTAGTTATGCAGTAACCAATGCATCATGGCCGTAGGGAGCGCATAGAATGTCCCGGGGTGTGCATCCATGGGACATTTATGTTTGCTATTACAGGGCTGGTGCATGGCTTCCACCCTGTGATAGCAAATCCTCGTTTGCCTCTTTGAAGCGAGAGGAGGAAAACCTCGTATCGCTTCCATAAAGCACATCCGGATGGCAAAAATGAAGAAAAAAAAATGAATCGGGAGTCGCCTATTCATTTGAATGAGCCCCCTGGAGGGTAATGTCCTGGGCCAATCCCATTATTATATTTCATGGTCTCTGCAGCACTGGGGACACTTATAAATTAGGCACAGAAGGGCACAGAGACGTTTCGCAGCCTAGGGGATCGCCACGTCCCCAGGTATTATTTACTAATTGTTTGGGGGGCTTCAAGGCCAACTCATGTCCGAGGATCGCCACCCTCCGGGGCTTTACTTAAATATGCAGGGTGAGCTTCGCCAGTCCCTGAAGCCTCGGTGGCCCTAGGCTATGCCTTATTGGTTTTGTAATCACACGGACAGCACTCATGGTGTTATAAAGTGATAAACTCATAGAAACCTTGCAGTTGTAGAATTACCCAGGCTTCAATTAGGTAATAGTCTGTTGGTTTATTTTTGGTAGGTGCACCTCAAAATTACAAATGTTTTCCCTCATAACCTCCTATCAACCGCCGATTTTGACTATAAACTACAGACAAGTGTCAGAAAAAGAAGACCCATACACTCACTTATTTATTGTAAAAAAAAAACCTTTATTAAAACAAAACATCTAAATGGAAACGCAACTTTATTCGAACAAACAACAGTATAACATGAAATAAATGGGTGGGACTCCCTCGGAAGTAGCGTACAAAACCTGCAAGACAAAAAAGAAACATAAGTATGTGTGCCATGTCTAAGAGAAAACAAAGGGTAGTCGGAATGAAAGGAAGAAAGTGAGAATGGGACAAAGAGCGAGTGGGGGAAGGGAGTAGGGAGAGTCAAAAGAACAGAGGGAGGAGGAGACAGAGGATCGGCCTTCTGCACCCAGCCCTTACTGTTCACTTTCCGTCACCCGTGTGTCTCGGACACTGGGGACCGCGAGAAAGAATGCAGTCCAGCAAGTCCTTAAAACAAAACAGACATGAATGAGGCCCGAGATTACATTATTATCTACGGCAGCATCGCTTGCCAGCACCTGTGCACGCAGGCTGCTGCACCCCAGCCCCTTCCCCCGCATTGTGCTAATTTGCAGCTCCTGCGCACTGAGGCTTCACTGCTCACCTGCCACCACCAGTGTGTCCAACGATGTGCCGGTGCGAGCTCCGACTCGGGGGTGCCTCTCTCAGGGTGGCACAGCAGGTCTCCGGTCGGGGACGGTGTCTTGATACCACGATGGAAGGCATTAGAATGCCCAAGGCATTGTCACGGGGTGAGCACCCGCTCCATCCATTTTGGCGCAACCAACTCAGTGTCTGAAAAGGGAGAAATATTATAATGCTGTAAACATCTTGAGGTAAATGAAGGTTTATTTCAAGCTAAAAAGAGAACACCAGTTGAGTGCATCCTTCCTTCTTGAAGTACGATCTACCAACTGTTAGTTGTAATCGGAGTTCAAAGAGGTTAAATAATAATATGTTATGCCAACGTTGACAAACAAAAGAACAGAGCGCATGCTAGAAGCATAATGTGTGCATGTAATGCAGTGGCGCAAGCCTGTGTGCATGTACACTTAGCTCACTACAGTGCCCTAAAAGCCAGCACCACGTGTCTGTAGGGCAGCGCTGCACGCTGGCTCAGGCCTACAGTACAATCCTGCAGGTCTTTAAAATGAGACAGAGATGTGACTGAATGAGGTCAGAGATCACATCATTATGCACAGCAACATCGCTTGTTCGCACCTGCGCATCCAGACTGATGCACCCCACTCCTCCCTCCGCGACCACACTATATTGCAGCCCCTAGGCAGCCAGGCCCAACTGATGCTGCTGTTATTGTTGTGTGTCCAAACATGACAGCCAGCAGAGTTCACAATTTAGATCCAGTTTTGATTGTCAGGATGGTGTACACCCCATGGATCCCTTTTTTTTACTGCGCATTGTGATATGCAAGGTGGATGCGGCCATATCCCCTAAGGCAGTGTGGAAGAACTGGGACATGTGGTGTTGTTGTTATCCTATTTATACATACGCAAAGTGGGCTGGGCTTGCGTACGCCAGGGCAGCGTAGGGGTGTGAATAATTATTCCAGGGACCTGGGCGTTATTTAGTTCCTGCCTGGCCAGGAAGTGTACTTATGTGTGTGTCCCTGTTGTAGTTTTGACATTGCAGAATGCGCAATTTACATTAATGTAGCATGTACCGAGAGGTCAGCAACTATCGCTAATGAGATGCTGTTTGAAAACATTAAATGGCCAAGATCACATGTCGTTGTCAAGCTTGTGGATATGCGCAGACACGCATGTCAATGGTGTGCAGTATTATTGAAAGTGTTGCTATCGCGAAGCGCACACATGTGAATGTGCTCGGATGGAGGGAGGATCAGCAGTGAGGCTACGTCACACACAGTGATAATGCTCATTACAGTCAAGCAATGCACGTCAAATTTGAATCTGAAAGTCTCACATATGACACACTACTATACTGGTAAAGCCTGACAACAGAGCATACTGCATCACAAATCTACACATTACTCTTTACTGTTTGTCACATGTGATCTACGATGTGAACTCTGCCTGTGGCTGATGATAGCCCTTCGAGCCACCAATGCCCAGGCCAAAAGGCAGCACAATAATGCGCACACACACACCAGGGGCATCGCGTAAGACATATTTATTTTTTGATGTAACGTTTCAGATGCATGGCCATCACACGTGGAATGCTAATGTACAGACCATGAATATTGATCTAGATGATCATTGCATGGTGTGTGTAGTATAAGATCTGTGCGAAAAAGACAAAGAGGGACCCCTTACAAGTATCAAGGGGAATGAGTTACTTTCAACCAGATGAAGAAAAAATCCCCTTGACCCAGCAGTTTTGTCAATACACTATAATTAACCATGCATCAAATGGTAAACACCATATACAATTCATACACTTGAAAAATGTTATTAAAAAACAAAGTTAAAAAGGTAGATTTAAAAAAAAACACATAGCATCACAATTATGACTCAACACACATCTTAAAATACATTACATATAGTACAAGAAAATGAATCCACTCAAATTACAAACATAGTTATGATCAGCATAACAGAGACAACACCATATGTGAGACACCACACCTTGTCATTTACTATTGCACATCGTATGGAACTGACATTTATAGCACAGCTAGTGATACATTGACAAACCAGTATCTACACATCAGTGTTACTCCTTAGATTGTGCCTGTAGAAGCATTGATGTGTTTCGATGGTGTAAACGTATAATTCGATCTTTATCAAGACACAATGATACCGTTCTCTCATATGTCATTCCTGGTTTCACTCTCCTGTATAAGGCAGGTTTCAACAATCAATATATGGATGTATGCAACATTGTCTAAATTTATACAATTTCACTACATATAGTTCTACTTTCTCCTATATTGTACAGCACATAATTGCCATGATTCTCTCTTACTTTGGTATTTTACATCCTTTTCTTATGACCTTAGTTTGTGGAGGTGCCCCCTCCCCATATCAAAGTTGGCTAGTTATCAATCACTAACATCGCTCCTCTACCTCTCCTTTGTCCTTCTATTTAAGGGCAATCAAATTAGTCCTATGTCTACTAAAAATGCGCCCTGAATACTGTGCTTCCCTAGGTGCCCCGGTGAAGTAACTAATCTGTCCATCCCTTGGGTCCCATTCATTTTATGTATCCCTTACTACTCCATATGTCATCAGTGATGTCACTGACCATCTCATGAGTGATGTAATATGTGACGTCGTTAGCAGTGCATTGGGGGCACGCGAGTGATAGTTAGCTCAACTAACTATAATGGCGAATTGCTCTGTCCAGCTAACTATAACATCCCTGAAACCTATGTTTTTTTAGTGAATTTCAAAGGTTTTTTAAATGCTAATTCCTAACTATAACATCTGTAAAACCCATGTTTTTTTCAGTGAATATATAAATACATCATTCAAAACAGAGCATGCCGTATATGTGCTGGAGTGCCCCTGTGGATTCAGATATGTAGGTTGTACCATACTCCAGGGACACAAGAGGGTATTCCAGGACATAAGGGCAATCTAGAACCGTGATCAGGCATATCCGGTAGCCCGTCATTTCGAAGAAAGCCATGATGCAGACTCACCTTTCTGAAATACTTCCTAATTGACAGCATTCCAATCAAAAAGATGGGTTGTGATCGAGTAAAAGTCCTTAGACCACTGGAAACAAAATACATCTTGAAACTAGATACTAAGCCCCCGGGGCCTAAACCAGACAGACGACTTATACAGCTGTCTGTAGAGGAAACCAGAGTTGACTCTTTAATAGTAGAATGCCAAGATAAGCTAGATTTTGAATTACACTGTCATTACAAGAGGAAAATACATACTATCGAACATTATGTCCTAGAATTGGTTTCCTATCACCTCCACTCCACATGGTATAGGCACATATAGATTTAGGTACTTGGATTAAGGTAAGAAGTGGTTTTGCACTGAGCACTTTATATATTTTGTATTTTGCACGGAACACTGCACTAGAAGTTGAATTGTTTACATAAAATAATAATACTTCTCCTCAGTACTGTGGAAGCATTAGCACTTTATTCCTTGTGAAAAACAAGTAGACTAGAGGTATTTAAACCTGGACGTTGTCAAATAGTCAGTAATAAGCATTGTTTTTATCATATTTATTTGAGATGTCAAAACTGCTTTTACCATTTGACGTCTTAAAGTGTTATATTTATTGTTTTTATGAAATGCTTGACTTTAAATATCAATTTATGGTTTTAAAATATTTATTCTGACATTTATCCTTTTATATTATATATGTAACCATAAATTAGCAAGTCTACCCAATGTGAAGCATTTCTTCTATGTTTATGCAAACAAAACTGGGCACATGTCACTTTAAGAAATATAAAAAAAACTGCATTTAAAGGTACCTCCTGCGTATTATTTGAAGATTTTATAACTGGTTCGATATTTAAGCGAACAATATCCTCAACTTTAGAGGATATTGTAATCCCCAAATATTGAGCCTCCGAGGACCGGTTTCTGGCATTCCAGCCGTCTTCAGCCAAGTCAAAAGAACTGGGTTACCGCTTTTGACCGCCATAAGTGTGGCAGGGTATGCTCAGACGTGAGTCCCTTGCTCACTTTGCCACTGGATTCAAGCAAGCCAGGCTGAAGACGGCTGGAATGCCAGAAACCGGTCCTCGGAAGCTTGTTTCCGGTCCAGGGAAGAAATGGCTTGGCAGTTCGGGCTGGACTGTTCCCATGAGGCACAGGGTCAGACTGATTTGCATATAGCCATGTCTGAACTGGGGTGGCGGAGTGGGCTAAAGAACGGTGATGGATTAAACCCAGATCTTTTGACTGGGTGTGAGTGTTTGATTGATTCAGATGCTCCGTCCTTCACCACCCCCTTTTGTACTGCTTTTGACCAGCATAAGTGTGGCAGGGTATGCTCAGACGTGAGTCCCTTGCTCACTTTGCCACTGGATTCAAGCAAGCCGGGCTGAAGACGGCTGGAATGCCAGAAACCGGTCCTCGGAAGCTTGTTTCCGGTCCAGGGAAGACATGGCTTGGCAGTTCGGGCTGGACTGTTCCCATGAGGCACAGGGTCAGACTGATTTGCATATAGCCATGTCTGAACTGGGGTGGCAGAGTGGTCTAAAGAACGGTGATGGATTAAACCCAGATCTTTTGACTGGGTGTGAGTGTTTGATTGACTCAGATGCTCCGTCCATCACCACCCCCTTTTGTAATCCTTTTAACTTTGGCCCGACATTGAGTAGTGTGTAGGGTAATTAATAATGGCCCGCCCACAATGCTTTAATTTCACAATGATTTAAGAAATTTAGAAATGGCAGCCTTTTGAGTGTTTCAGCGGCGCATTGAGTAAGACTACATGCCCATAATACATCAGTACAGAGAAAAAGGAAAAAACGCTAACTTCTGGCCGTTGATTGCATAACAGCATCGGCTGACCTCTAAATGGTCATGATGGACCGTCTTTGAAATCAGACATTGCTTCAACGCAGCAAGTCAATCTTTGAAATTTCGGGGCACAGCAATTAGTGAGTAGAAGAGTTGTACGCGGTATGCGTCAGAAAAATAACGAGGGCTTTGTTTTCCTTTTTCCCGTTTTTTTTCCTTCTGGCCTGTATAATCCAGGGCATACAGATAAATCAGCAAAGTCCAAGCTTCCAAGCATTTGAACACCCTTGCCATTGCACAATAGTAAGTGCAAATACTAACTTTGTTGCATTTCCGGGTCATTTAAATCTCATATTATCAGAGAGAGTTGTAACTCGGGGTGCATTATTTATTTATGGCAGATCGAGGTAAAAGGGAATGAAGTAGCTGGTAGCGACACAGGCAAGATAATTGAAAGCGAGCCTCAGGCGACCTCCAATTCGTCAGTTAAAAACCTCACAAGAAACAGTGTCCTGTAAACTAACTGGATTTGTCCTTGATAGTTTTAGATCTCACCCGGGTGAGGTATCATCTATATTCACCAATGTGAGGCGATCTCATGAACTTCAGGTACATGATTTTCTTATTTTCAAAATAAGTATAAAAAGATGTAGAAGAGGAGTAGGGTCTAAATTTTAATTAGTTCTTCTAATTTCATGTTCCAGGTCACACCGGGCCTCAGTGCCCTGATGATAATCCTGCAAGTCCTCGCAGGGATTAGAAACGCGTCGGCCTTTTCAATATATTTGCTACATAGGGCGTTTAATCAACTCCATGCTCCAAAATTAGGGTGCACAATGGTTTATGCACCCGGTAGAGGTCAGGAAGAATTGCCCTTGTAGCTCTAAGCAACTCCGCGACAATCACCTATTGCTAGGCGAATGGAGTTCTTGTGTTTTTGAAATTGTGTCTGCTGGTGTAATTCCTTCAGAATTAATTGGATGAATTCTGTTTGTTGTTTTTGTAATATTACCATATTTTTCACTGTATAATAGTGTCACATTGCCTTATTAATGTAATTTGCATAAAAATTTCTTTTGGTGGATGCTAGATGTATTGCTTCTTAGACAACAATTTCAAATGTACTTTATATATGACCTTTAAAAAAAATGTAAATGGATGACATTGAACATATGAACCTTTTGGTCATTGTTTCTTTTTCCGCATAAAATAAAAAAGCTGTCAAATATACAAACCAGGTACTCTTTGTTTCATAAAGCAGGACTCGCCGTACCGGGCATAAGGCATTTTCCTGCAAGGATGGAAGGGTGGGGGGAGGCGGCGATTTGTTACTGGGGGCTGTTTTTTTTTTAGCAGTCAGAAGTTATAGAAGCACTGCAAAGTTCCTTGTATACCTAGCAGTTTTTGGGCAACAAAAAGTGTCACAATAACTCTGGTGACTAATGTACCTGCTAGAGAGAGAATGGACTTTTGTCTTTTGGCAGTTTACATTAATTTAAGGTAGCACAGGGGGGGTAATATTCCCCTTGCAAAGAATGTGTAGCATGCATATCAAAGAACAGTATCTTATGTGCAGAGCTCAGTGGGTTACTGCTTTTGTTGCAGAGATTCTTTTTTTACTGTGCAGTTCATAAGTTATATTCGTAGTTTAACACAGTGAGATATGAACTGCCAACAAACAGCTGCATGCAAGCTGTATGGTACAAGTTAGAACGTTGTGTTTTCTTCCCAGTCTTTCATTATCCTGGCATTGCTAAAAAAGGTTTGTTTGGGTAGAAATAGATTCTTATCATTAAAGTCAACCCTAACCATGGTGTTATGTTCTGAATCTGAGTTTGTGCTTCTTCAGACTAGGCACTCTTAAAAAATGCCTACCAGTATAGGTGACATGTGCATTATACACCTTGTAATCCCCTTTGCCTGATGTAACATTTTCTATACACTGATTTACATAACGTATGATTTATTGTCACTATATGTGTGTGTGAATAAAGTGCTCCGACATCTTTTTTATAAAAAATATACCTTTATTAACATTTGTAGTGAAAGTGTTGAACGACCCACAATGGCATGTCCGGGGCGTATCGAGCTGTCTTCAACACTTTCTGGACTACCAATTCCTACATCCTTCCAAGTGTTGAGCGATGTATGGGCTTGACAGGGGCAATTGTGCTCCCATCATTAGCAGCTCAGGCAACGCTCTGTCTCCAAAGGTCCCCACCAGCAGGACCTTCTCCCACTTGTCATTCTCATCTAACCAGCATACCGCATAATGTAGTTGTGAGGCCGCATAATAAAATTCCAAGCATGGGACTTCCAGACCCATGTTCTTCCATGTTCTCTGCAGAGCGGTCAGACTGACCCGTGTGGGCTTGAGTCCCAATAGAAAATCTGTCAGTAGCCTGTCCAATGTAATGAAGAAATGCCGGGGATCCTAAAGAAAGAGTGCTGTGTCGCATACAGGCATCTAGGCAAGAACAATATTTTGATCAGAGCTATCCTCCCCATAAGTGACAGAGGCAGCTCCCGCCTAAAGAGCACAACCCCGCACATTCCCTCCACTACTTTACCGATGTTAAGTGCCAGATATTGTTTGGCTGTCTCCGCCAGTCTAACCCCTAGGTATCGGGGTGCAGACCTCACCCATGCGAGACCCACCTCTGGCAGTCCCTCATCTAGGAGCAAGGCCAGTCTCCCCAGTGCGATCAATTCAGACTTTCCCGGGTTAATCCAAAGCCCTGACATGTCACCAAACCTCTCCAGGGCGCCCAGCAGAATCAGTATTGCATGGGCAGGGTCCCGGACATACACTAACGTGTTGTCCGCGTACATGGACACTACATGGTTGGTCTCCCCCAGCGTGATCCCAAAAGCCTCCAACTCTCTCCGCAGACCTGCTGCTAGGGCTCCATTGCCATAGCAAAAAGTAGTGGTGATAATGGGCATCCCTGTCTGGTACCACTTTGTAGCTGGAAATTCTGTGACACCAACCTTCCCACTCTAATCCTGGCACTGGGTTTCGAGTCCAACAGCTGCACCCATTGCAAGAATTGTGCCCCTAACCCCATTTCCCACAATACTTCCGAGAGATACACCTACCCCAAGGAGTCGAACGCCTGTTCGATATCTAACAGCGTCAGGGCGAACTCCTTCTGTTGTAGCAGGGGTGAGTGCCATACGTGGGCTAATTGCCGTAGGTTAAAGGCCGTACTGCTTTTGGGGATAAATCCATTTGATCAGGGTGAATTAGGCGCTGCATATATGGTTGCAATCGAGCGGCCATGATCTCACTGAGGACTTTCATGTCAATATTCAGCAGGGAGATGGGTCTGTATGACCCCGGGAGCTGGGCTTCCCTATCCGCCTTAGGAAGCATAACCACCACAGCTTAACTCATTGAAGGTGGAATGCCTCGTTGTATACCTCAAAAAAGCAATCTGCTAGAATGTGGGCAAATTTCTAATACGCTGGTAGGACATCATTCCTGGGGCTCTTGGCTGATTTCAGGGGCTTAATACCCCTAGTATTTCCTCCTTCGAGATCAGGTCATCCAGCACTTGGCTCACCTCATTATCTATCTGATGTAGGTTATGCAATGGAAGGAGCCTTTCCATCTCATCTGGGGCCGGGACTGGGCACCCTGCTAATACTCTGGCTAGGTGATATGCCAAAGTGTCTAAAATATTCTGCTGGTTGTACACCGTGCGGCCATCAGTGGTCTTCATCTGTACAATAGGAGACACCGGTGTCTTATTACAGATCAAGCTCGCAAGCAGCACCCCTGAGCAATACCCCTCCACATGCAGGGCCTTCAATCGATCCGGCACTGTAGGCAGCACCTCTTCCAGCTCAGCCAGCCTCCTCTCTATGTCATGAATATCTCTCTCAAGCTGCTTCTGGACCCCCTAGGTCGTGCTGAGGCAAAACCCACGTACCACCTCTTTCATTGCCTCCCAGTCCAAACCCCTCGATGATGCCAAGCCCCATTTTTTTGTAAAATAATTAGAGTTTTCTTCCTCCAGCTTCCAGACACAGGGCGGATCTGTGAGTGCCTAAGTTGGGAACCTCCACATGGGAATTGCCGCTCTGGGCCGGCCCATGCTTAGGGTTAAAAGCAATAGGGAATGGTCCGAGATATACCTTGGGAGATAGGTTATCTTATCTACCCTGGGCATCAGATTCTGTGACAAGAGGAACTGGTCCAGTCATGGAGGTGTGACAGGAGAATGTCCTAGTGTCCGAGTGTCTAACCCGCCATGCATCTAAGAGTCCCATTTCCCTCATTATGTCCACTAACGCCCCAGTCATGCCTGGCTTAATATGTGCCGGGGGGGGGGGGGGGGTTCACGGTCCAGCATCCCGTCCATTACACAGTTAACATCCCCAAAAAGTCCAATGTCCCCACCCATGTAGGAATTCGATGCCGCCAGCACTTTGTAAAAAAAGGTGTGGGAGTCTGAGTTAGCGGCATACATATTTATGAGGCACATCTCTTGACCATCCAGTCTACCATGCAATATCACGTAGTGTCCCTCAAGGTCAAGCATGTGGTGTAGATATTGTAAGGGAGTCCCCAGGGCCACCCATATAAGCGCCCATTGCAAATCCAGAGAATGAAGTGGCATATAGTTGCCCTCGCCACCTGTGCCTGATGTATGGCAACGTGTCACCCCAGACATGTGTCTCCTGCAAACCTGCCTTAGCAATTTTTACCGACATAAGTAGGAGTGCACCCTTCTATGCTTTTCCAGCATTGCCATCCCGTATATTCCAAGTAAGAAGTTTCATCAGAGTGGGAGCCATAAACCCATGCAGCTGGCATCGCCTTTAAGTTTCCATCCAGCCATTTCAGTATCGGACTGAGCAAACTGCTGTGAACCACAACACAGACATGAATCCCCTGAACTTCCCAATAACCATGAACAACAAATGAAACAGGTTGAACTCCAGGAACCATCCCCAACCCACTGGGAGGTGCAATAACTATCCCTCCCGCCATCATAGCGATTGAACAGCATCATCCTCCGCCCTAAACCCCCCCTTCAGGATGCCCAAATAGTACATTAAGACTGCAGCAACACTCCCAGTACAATATACAAAGTAAAGCTTGCTGGGTGATGCACTGACCAGGACCCTCCACATAGGTTCTATGCAAGGGACTGGATCCCCGCACGGGGGCGAGGCCTAGGCCTCCAGCTCCAGGAACAGGACCCGGCCACTAGGGAGGGGCGCAGGCCTGGAACCTCCTCCCAATCTCTATGAAAATTAGTCCATCACTGCTCTCCTTCCAGAAAGAAGTGAAAACATGGCCCTTCACGGCCATCTAGATTTTTGCTCTGTCTGTTCCTGAGTCTCCTTGAATCTACCCAGCGCCAAGACGCCCTCGGGCAATCGCGTGCTTTACAAATTTATAAATCAAATCAAATCTCCCATCTGGGGCACGTGTGCATGGTTTGTTCCTCACCCAGAATCACAGAAATAAAAAATAAAGAAACATTAACAGACATTAGCATAATGATTACTTAAAGTCACTTACCTGAGTGTTCATAGCCCCAAACCGGCACTCCTCTCCCATCCTATGACTCAGCCAACATTCGTGTCAGGGATGACCTCTGATGAGGCCAGGTCAGAGTCCGGCAATCCTTCCACCACCTGCCATGTGCCATCCTCATGCACTCGAACTCTCCTGGAGTTGCTTGTGTCTCTGAGTCGCGGTCCTCCTGACAGTCTGCGTTGCCTTCCCGTCCGATCCGTGGAGTCTGCGAGTGGTCCTGAGTGCATCTGTCGCTGCCACCGAGACTCCCACTCTCCTCTAGTGTCCATCCAGTCCAAAGCTTTCTCTACCGGCCCAAAGAACAATGCCCTGCCCTTATGTTCAACTCAGAGCTTGGCTGGATAGAGGAGGCTGTACTTCATCCCAGCCTCCGTCATGCATCTCTTCACTGCCATAAAGGTGCATCCTTGGTCCTGCACCCTTTGCGTGTAGTCCGGGAAGATTGCAATGTGATGCCCCTCATAGAACAGGTTCGGCTTGGTGCAGGTGGATTGCAGGAGCATATCTTGATCCTGGTAATTGATGAATTGGGCTATCATGGCCTACGGCGTTGCCCCCAGGCGTGGAGGAGGGGCCAACTCCCTGTGTGCCCTCTCGATGTTGAAGAACTTGGATGGTTTGCCTCGATCTAGAACTTTTGTTATCCAGTCTTCTAGAAACACATCCGCAGAGGGCACCTCCACTTGCTCCGGGAATCCCATGAACCTTAAATTGTTTCTGCGCGAGCGTCCCTTCTGGTCTTCAGCATGCTCATCTAGCTTAATCGCCTTCTTCTGGAGCTCCATAACCATGTCCCACAGGAATTTGACCTCCATCTGAAGGACATCCATGTTTTGTTGTGACCCTATCTGAGAACTTACGTATGTCTCATCTGAGGAGGTTAACATCGATTGCCATGGCATCAATTCTGATCACCCTCTCGTCCCTTGCAGTCCGTACGGCGATTAGGATATTACTCAGAGAGGGATCCCGCCCCAGTGCCATCTTGGCATCCTCTTCACATCGTGCGTTGCGATGATTAGGGCCTTGGGGGAGAGGTTGCGTGTAGTTTGATATTTTGTTAGCTTGAGCTCTGGTGCCTTTATCCTTCCCCATGATAGGTGATAGCATCCGACTGCCTTAGAGCCGACCAGCCTGAGCATGTCCCGGGCCCACTACCCACAATTTCTTCTCTGTGTAGCACTCCTGCACACCCACCGCACAGGGCCCCAACCAATTCACACAGAAGTATTTCACTCAGTGCTCAGCCAGGGTGCCAGGTATATCTAGGTCGTGACCAGGACCGTGGATCACTACAAGCCAGTATGTACCCTTCCTTTGTTGTGTAGCGTTTTAGGACCCTAGTATAATTTTCCAGATTCATGCCCATATAAAGGTATAAATCACCCTATCCTTATATAGGCATAGAAATCATAACCATATTTCTACTTAGCCTATGCAGTCTAAATACGGCAGGGCTACTTCCACCAGTTCCGAAAATCCACAACGATTTCTTGGAAAAACCCGCCTTCAGCAGTCAGGGACTTCCCCTTGCTTGAATATTGATTTATCCAATGGGGCACTGAGCAGAGGACACTCGCCGTGAGGGGAACGGCTTGCTGTAACATATGCAGGGGAAATGATATTTCCTCTTCCCTTTTCGCGCCGTGAGGGCAACGGCTGTTGGCTCCATTTCGCCGGACCGGTCGCAGCGGGAACTACATCCCCCAGCTGCCTCGGCCGCCGGCGCACCACCTGTGATGGCATACCTGCCGCCGGAGGCGCTACAAGTGTGAGGGGAGCCTCCCGCCATGCGGGACGCGCGCGGGTGGCCCCGGGCTAAGCCCGGGCAGAGGGCGGGCCATCTGTGGCCGTCAGGGGCCAGAAGGAGGTCGGGCTGGGCCGCCCCTCTTTGAAGACTAGATGGGGAAGCAGAAATCGACATCCAAAGACGGGGAAGGTAAGAAGGCCAAAGTGCCCCGTAAATCGGAGACCATTATATCCTACTTAACATCTGCAGTGGGGGCACTCAATGACCTGATTGCTAATGTAGAGAAGGAACTGGGTCTTGACTTGCTACCAGATGCAGTTCCTGTGTCTGATGCTGTAACACCACTGAACTCATCCCCACCCGTTCCTTTAGAGACAGACATTTTAGTAGTTAACCCCCTGCAGGCCTATCCAGCTGGTCAGGTACTCTTAGCCACTCCACAGAGAGGCAGTACGGGGCAACAGAGGGTGTATGAATCTGAAAACCCAAATCGTAAATGCAGTAATGGGAAGAAACTCCGCAACCAGCCCACAGGGAGAAAGGACACAACTCCTACCCCTAGTCTGCCTGCCAACATGGTGGACTTGATGGAAGAGCTAATTGAATACCGATTGGAGCCTGTACTCGTGAATATTGCAAAGGACATAGTGGACTCCCTGAACACATGTGTTGCAAATATCATTAAGAAATGTGAAAATATTGATACATTTCTGAAGGATTTCAGGGCGCAACATGGTGCTTGCAGACATAGCAGGGCTGCACACGACAGTCAAATTGTGATGAGTAGGCAGGAGGTAGACATGGAGGCAGACACGGATTCTCCCTCCTGTGTCACTTCGCAGATCCAGTCTGTGAGACATACATGCCAAGGGAAAAGGGGAGTGACTAGCCTGGGGGATCAACAAGACAAATGCTCTGAGGGTGGGCAAATAAGGCCCTCGGGCCAGGATCGCTTTACCCCAGGGCTTTATACTCCAAATCTACCTATATTAAATCTCCCTCCACAAGCAGCACCCTTAGTGGTAATTCTAACAGGGGTTCCACGTCTAACCAATGGTGCTGCGGAAACTGAGAGTGATCTTTTGGACAGAACAAGAAGGTGGTGCTCACAGTATAGCAGCAGGCGTGTGTGGACGTCGCTTCAAATTTCATCACGGCAAGACGGGTTGATTGGTTCGGGAAGAGGGAGAAGACTCTTCCAGGAGATTGTGTGGTCGTTAATTTTAATAGACCAAACATTGTGAATACCTTATTGTGGGATGGCTCGGAGCTTGATGGCCTGGGCATAAGGCCACTTCCTCTGGGTTACTTCTACTCCCCACCTTCCCTCGTACAGTCTAAACCGCACTTTCCGAAAGCACCACTGATCCAACGCTTCCCTGTGAAAGTCTGTGATATAAAATCCAACTCATATCAAATACACCAGGCCACTCTGAGGGCAGCAGAAATGGCTGCAGCCCCCCAGAACGTAATAGGTCAACATAGTCTAGGATAACACACAGACGTACCTTTGACTAATAGATTCTCTCCCCTGTCTAGTTTGGACACTAATGACTGACAACTATCTACTGACAGGGCTGGTATTGAGTAGATCAGGCAGGCCACATCTTGCTCTACCTACAAGATAATTAGCTGGAATGTGGCAGGTTTGAGAAAGAAAGCTACTGATGATAGATGGTTGCATTTTGTGTCTCAATATGATATAATCACCCTACAGGAGACATGGGACACAAGTGAATTTTTTTTTCTAGATGGATACTGTAGCTTCTCTGTAAAGGCGATCCCTGGTCTTGGAGGGAGACCTAAAGGTGGCTTATGCATTCTTACCTCACTAAAACTACCAGGATCATTTAGTAAGCTGGAAATAACCTCAGCTAATATTCAGTGTATAGAATGGTCTTGTCCTAAGCATCTAACAATTTTAATAGTGAATTTCTATAACGATCCGGAGAAGGATACGCAGAACTCAAATTTATGCTCCTTTTTTTAGATGAATACAATTCAACACATAATACTTTATTCTAAGTTATTTTAATGGGAGACTTCAATATACACCCAGGTGGATGGGATTATCTGGCTAAAAATCAAACAGGTCCCCCTGGTTCAACTTCCACCCACTTTGAACATTCCCCTCAAGGGGAAATGCTGGAAGACCTACTTGCAAATATGAATCTGTTTGAGATTGAGGGACCCTGGGGGCAGGAAAGGGCCCTGACATTCACAGGTAGAGAGGCTGACACAGTAATCAACTTTATTTTTGTTTCGCCCGGTATAGTATATGTGGTCTCCTCCTTTGAAGTTGTAGTCTCAGCATTTAGCGACCATAATCCCCTGGTATTGTCTCTATCTATCCGGGGGGGATACAGCCAAACAGAAGGAGGGACCGGAAGATAGTAATGATAAATTCATTCCTAAGGACCAGGGAAGGAGATTAAACTGGGCCAAGGTGGTCCCAGATACTTTTATGCAGGATCTGGAGACCAAGGTACAAGCGGATATGGCTGTATGCTTAGATAGCATGGCAGCGGGCAAAGAGATTATAAATTCCTTTGTTAACATTTGCGTAGAAGTTAGCCATGACCTGAAGTGCAATAAGAAGCGGGAAGGGGCAAACCAACCAAGGTGGTTTGACGAGACTTGCTCAAAAACCCATAAAGAACTAATGCTCGCACTAAAACAAACACCTAGACACCAGGAGCGTGTGGCTATATTAAGGAAAAATTATAAACTTGCCATGGCCAACCGCAAAAAGTGCAATAAAAATGAGTCATGGGAAAATCTTATGTCAATAGATGTTCTTAGAGATAGCTCAAAATGTTGGGCAGTGATCAACCATCCTTATTTCTCAAGCACGGAAAACTCAGTCATGGACTCTGTGATCCCTAATGAGAAGTGGGTTGCCCATTTTAGTAAAATATATAATAGTGAGGAGGAATATGTGAGAAGTTGGCCTGATATGCAGTGCTCACTATTCTAGTGATCACTATGTATCAGTCCAAATGACCCTTATTGATGATTGGTTGTAAGTCAACCTTATAGGCCAGCTATCCTAGTAGCATGGACAAGAGCAGTCTTTAGGCTAAACTCTAGAGGGCGTGTTAAGCCAGCTGTTATACCATCACATATACCCCTTGAACACCAAGTGAAAGGACACCACACAAGTTGTTGTGAAAATAAACAGATATTTATTTATAACACAACAACCCGGGACTCTTTATGAGGACAGGGCGCTAAGCACAATACAAAACTCTTAAAGAAATACTGAAAGTCGCACAATTTACACAAATGCCCGAGGGGCACGAAAAACCATATACTATGGAAGTGGAATGCGAAATTACTAGCAGGTAAGTACTACTCTCAGAGACTTTGGAATCGCTAGGCCTACAATGCTGAACCCTTAGATTAGAAGCAGGAGGTCTAGGAACGCCGTGAGCAGAGTGGAAACTCTCACGCGTAATGCGGGACAAAGTCTATGGATACTAGTAAATGCAAAAGTTAGTGTTCCCGGGCGAACCCGACTAGGTAGGTCAAAAACGAAAGTGGATCTAGACACTTAGAGAGTTGGTCTACGCGGGAGCACCGTGGTACTCGGTTTACCTAGCCATGGGGCTGCGGCTGCATAGGGTTCAAGTGTCGTCGGGAATCCTTGTTGACGAACCAGGAGCCTGAAGTGGAAGTTGCTGGCAGGCGACCAGTGAAGATATTCCGGGCTGATCCAAGGACTGGATCAGCTGAAGAAGAGTACCTGTAAGCAGAGGGGACCAAGTTCTGAATCACTAGCCAGTGATTAGGTGGGCACCAGGATGGCACCGGACGAGGTCACTCAGCCAGGCGAAGAGGTGACACTGGATTCTGCTGCTGCACTGACCAGGGGCGCTGATGTCGACCAGGCTGGAGGTCTGCGAGCTGTCCCACGTCGGATGTCTGCTGCTGGCGATGCTGGATCCGGTGAAGGAGGCAACAAGCCTTGGCTACGGCAAGCCCACGTGGCGACACAAAATGGTGTCTTGGGTGGACCAGGAGGGTCCGAGGAAGGTCCCCTTCAGGAAGAGACTAGGACCAGTCTAGAGGAGCTAGAACAGCGGTGAAACAAATGTAGGACGTCGTCGAGAGGGTCACTAGCCAATTGGCAAGTGACCAGACAACGTGGCAAGCGACACAGAAGCAAAAGGGCCCCGCGCAGATCTGGTGAATGTTGGGGGCTGGCCTTCGGTGCTCGTGCTACTTGGGGTTGGGGCTTCTCTTACCCCAATGCACCCACTCGAGGGTCCCTCGGCGGTCGTGCTGGGTCAGTGTCGTGCTGGCTCTGATGGTCGCCGGGTCCACTGGTCTTGTCGCACCCACGGTTCTCAGCTGTGCTGTAGAGGTAGGTAGAGGTCAGAGAGGGCAGGGAGTCCGGGTCTCGTCATGCTGGTCGGTCTGGTTCCGGAGGAAGGACGTCTTAGCAAGCCGCAAGATACTTAGTTGGTGCCTGCTGCTGCAGGGTGACTACTTCTTAGTCACAAGGGAGAAATCTTAGGAAGAAGTCTTGAGTTCCTTTCGTAGAAAGTAGTTTCAGGATTCAAAGATGATCTAATTTGGAAGGGTCCCTGCTCCTACCTTTATTCTAAAGAAAGGGGCTGGTACGCGACTAGGTCCCGCCCATGGGTGGGACCAGGAAGGGGGGTGGGTACACCCCTCTCCCATGCCAGACTTTCCCCAGCTCAGGGGCTGGTGTGCCCCTGGAACTGGTTCAAGCCAGCCTATGCATAGTGAGCACCGGGGTGCCACTTGCAGTCACCTTCCTACTCAGCCCTGCCTAACCAGGATACACAAAACCCTGTCTGGGATGGTGCTAGCACCGCCCCTGACAGGAAACCCTTTGTCCAAGCTCTCCTCGCTGGAAGGACTCCCAGCAGCAGGAGGTCAGACTTGTGTCTGTGGTGGCAGCATCCATTTTGTGATGTTGAGGCTTGAGTTAACTTTAACCGGGGTTCACAGTTACACACATGTCGTGTCCCTCTAGAAGGGTGGAATGCTAACCCAGTTACCAGAATTGGCGAGGGGTTAGTATTCCAATTCGTATGACACCTTACTCGACATGTTTTGATAAAGCGATACCAGAGTTGGCAAATAACCGTGAGGATTATAATGCACTTAAGAGTATATGGTACGCGTTATCACAGAACAGTTATTAGGACTTGGTTACGCAAGCTGCAGACGGGCTCAGCTCATGCCAGAGCACCATCTCACATGATTCCAAGCACTCTGCCTTCAGGATTGTCAAGGCCTGCCATAGGAGTGACTGATAGGAATCCATGTGTCCATTTTAGGGTTAGATATAGGTATACTATATCTAAAGCAAAGGGTGATTACACCACCTTGCCCCAGCTGTCGTGCAGCCAGTTGTGTCAGATTTAGATGGCCAGCCAGGGGTGGCATAATACATGCTGCAGCCCCTGGTAGGCCCTGGGTACACCTATGCCCTGAGTTACAGGGTCTGATAAGGTGGCCCAGTACCAATTGGTAAATGCACCTAAGGTACACGTGTCAATTTAGTGAGAGAACAGCTAGGCTGTGGGTCTGATTAGCAGGCCCACTACCAGGGAAGTCGTAAACCAGTGAAGCAAAAAGCAAAAATCTGGGGTGATCATAGGATTGCAGACCCTACTCTCCTACATGACCCCCCCCCCCAAACTTTGGGACAATAAACTAACCTTGACCAGGTGAGTCTTCTTGCTCTAAGTGGAAATACCTCGAGAGCCCATCTGCTTTGCCATGATCAGTGCCAGGTCTATGCTCCACTGTAAAATCCATCCCCTGTAGGGAAATGGACCACCTAAGCAGTTTGGGGTTTTCACCCTTCATCTGATTTAGCCACAAGAGGGGCTTATGGTCGGTCTGAATCTTGAAATGAGTGCCAAACAAGTATGGCCTCAGTTTCTTCAGGGCCCAAACCACAGCAAAGGCCTCCCTCTCAATAGCTGACCATTTTTTCTCTCTGGGGGTCAGCCTTCTGCTTATAAAAGCAATGGGCTGGTCATGACCATCAAAATTCAGCTGAGATAGAACAGCTCCCACACCCAACTCAGAAGCATCTGTTTGGACAATGAATGGTTTGGAGTAGTCTGGACTCTTTAGGATAGGTGCTGTGCACATGGTCTGCTTTAGGTCATCGAATGCTTTTTGACAGCCTGCTGTCCACTGAACTTTCTTTGGCATCTTTTTACTTGTCAGGTCATTAAGTGGAGTCACAATAGATCCATAATTTCTGACAAATTTCCTGTAATAACCAGTCAGGCCCAAGAAAGCTCGAACCTGAGTCTGGGTGGTTGGAGGAGCCCAGTCCTTGATGGACTGTATCTTGCTCTCCAGTGGCTGAACCTGGCCTCCACCTACAAGGTGGCCGAGGTATACAACCTGTGTCTGCCCTATCTGGCACTTTGTGGCCTTGATAGTGAGACCTGCTTTCTGCAGTGTCTCTAACACTTTCCTCAGGTGGACCAGGTGATCCTCCCAGGTGGAACTAAAGACAGCTATATCATCAAGATATGCTGCACAGAAGTCATCCAGCCCAGTGAGAACTTGATTCACCAGCCTTTGGAAGGTGGCAGGTGCATTTTTCAAACCAAAGGGCATTACCACAAACTGATAATGCCCACCAGGGGTAGAAAATGCTGTCTTGGGCTTGGCTTCCTCAGCTAACCTGATTTGCCAATACCCAGCTGTCAGGTCAAATGTGCTTAAGTAGTTGGCAGGAGCCAATCTATCTATAAGTTCATCTTGGTATTGGGTGGGCATCAGTCTTAGTGACTGCATTGAGGCCTCTGTAGTCTACGCAAAACCTCATCTCTTTCTTACCCCCCTGGGTGTGAGGCTTTGGCACTAGAACTACTGGACTAGCCCAAGGGCTAAAGAGGGCTCAATGACTCCCTGCTCCAACATTTTCTGCACTTCTGATTTGATGCAGTCTCTGACATGATCAGGCTGTAAGTAGATTTTACTCTTAACTGGCAGACTGTCACCAGTGTCAACCTCTTGGGTACACCAATTGGTTTGACTGGGTGTCAGAGAGAACATATGTCTAAGGATTGAAGAACTTGTTTGCAATCCTTTTGCTGATGCACAGAGAGGCTGCCACAAAAGACAACACCATCTACTGACCCATCATCAGGGTTCTGAGTGAGCAGGTCTGGGAGAGGGTCACTCTCCTCCTCCTGTCCCTCATCTGTGGCCATGAGCAAGCTCATGTCCTTCCTGTCGACATATGCCTTGAGCCTATTCACGTGGAGCACCCTGAGGGGGCTCCTGGGAGTTCCAAGGTCCACCAGGTAGGTGACCTCTCCCTTTTGCTCAATGATTGTGTGGGCCCAGATCATTTGTCTTTGAGTGCTGCTGGGGCCACTGGCTCCAACACCCACACCTTCTGTCCAGGCTTCTACACAGTCAGGACAGCCTTTTGGTCATGCCAAGCTTTTTGGAGTTCTTGGCTTGCCTCAAGGTTTTTAGAAGCCTTTTCCATATACTCAGCCATCCTGGAGCAGAGACCAAGTACATAGTCCACTATGTTGGTTGCAGGCTTTTTGAGAGGTCTCTCCCATCCTTCCTTCACCAAACACAGGGGTCCTCTTACAGGATGTCCATACAAAAGTTCAAAAGGGCTGTAGCTAACCCCCTTCTGTGGGACTTCTCTATAAGCAAACAAAAGGCAGGGTATCAGGACATCCCATCTACGCCTGAGCTTTTCAGGTAGTCCATGAATCATCCCTTTTAGGGTCCTGCTGAATCTTTCAACAAGCCCATTGCATTGTGGATGATAGGGTGTGGTGAACTTGTACTTGACACCACATTCCTTCCACATAGCAGTCAGATATCCTGACATGAAATTTGCACCACTGTCAGAGACAACCTCCTTAGGGAAGCCAACTCTGGAGAACACTCCAACTAGGGCTCTTGCCACAACAGGAGCTGTAGTGGTCCTAAGGGGAATAGCTTCAGGATACCTGGTGGCATGGTCCACCACCACCAGTATAAACTTGTGCCCTGATGCTGTCTGGGGTTCCATTGGACCAACAATGTCAATCCCCACTCTTTCAAAGGGTACTCCCACCACAGGTAGTGGTATAAGGGGGGCCTTTGTTGTGCCACCTGACTTGCCACTGGCTTGACAAGTGACACAGGAGCGACAAAACTCCTTGGTATCTTCATTCATGTGAGGCCAGTGAAAGTGTGAGACAAGTCTGTCCCAAGTCTTATTCTGGCCTAAGTGTCCTGCAAGGGGAATCTCATGGGCCAGGGTAAGAAGGAAACCTCTCTGAGACAAGGGGATAACCAGCCTCCTGGTTGCACCAGGCTTGGGGTCTCTTGCCTCAGAATACAGGAGTCCATCATCCCAGTATACCATGTGGGCACCTGTGGCGTTCCCTGCAGCCTCACCAGCAGCCTGCTGTCTGAGGGGTTCAAGAGAAGGGCAGTCTAACTGTGCCTTCCCCAGGTCTTCTCTGGAGGGTCCCCCTGAACCCAGAAACTCAACCTGATCAGGTTCAAGTTCTTTAGGCTCAGTTTCCCTCAGCTCTTTGAGGTCAGCCTCCTCTGAGACTTGATCAACAACCTGAGGCAAGGGGGAAGGCAATGCCTTAACCCTACTGATCTTCTTCTTGGAAGATGTCTGGTCCATTGTTCCAGGATCCAGCACCTGTTCAGTGGGGCATCTTCTGGCCTGTGACCTAGTTACAGCAAGCACATGTGCTGGCAAGCCTAACATTTCCATGTGAGTCCTCTGCTCCACTTCTGACCATAGTGAGGACTCCAAATCATTGCCCAACAAACATTCAACTGGGAGGTCTGAACTAACCACAACTTTCTTTTGGTCACTTACCCCTCCCCAGGAGAATTCAACAATTGCCATACTATGGTGGGTAGTGACATTGCTGCGATTGGTCACTAGGTAGTCTGTACCTAGTATGATCTGTCCAGGGTCCACAAAGTTAGGTGTTATGTTATGTTATGTTAAAATCTATTTATAAAGCGCTCGTACGCCCGTGGGCTTCATGACGCTATAGGAAGTGTGAAGAATCCGTACAACATAACACTAAGCTAACAATGGCTAATGGTAGGCTTGAGAGAACAACCAGGTTTTTAGTCCCTTACGAAAGGTGAGCAAATCCTTACTCTGCCTAATCGGTAAGGGGATGGAGTTCCAAAGTGAGGCTGCTAGATGGCGAAAGCAGCAGCCACCCTGTCGCTTCCTTTTGAAGCGAGGCACCTCCAAAAGGGATTTTTGAGCAGAGCGCAGGCTTCTAGAGGGGGTATATTTAGAAACCAGACTGCGAATAAAGGCAGGGCCTTTATCTTGTGTGGCCTTGAAGGTGATACAGCCAGCTTTAAAGGCTATGCGCTGGGAAATCGGAAGCCAGTGTAGCTTTTCTAGTCCTGGTTTAACAGAAGACCATTTTAGCTGTTGTAAAATGAGTCTAGCCGCCTGATTCTGGACTAGTTGAAGTCTCTTTGACAGGCCCACTGGAAGTCCCAGATAGACGCTGTTGGAATAGTCCAGGCGGGACATGACCAAGGCAATAGTGACCTGGATTAAGGCAGACTGGGTGAGTAAGTGAGCAATTTTTTTATTTTCCTCATTTGGAAAAAGCTTGCGAAGACCACGGCACCCACCTGGGTTTTTAAGGACAGGTCCGTATGGAGCGTGATGCCTAGGCTCTTTACAGCAGTGGACCTTACAGGGGGAATGCCCAGGTCTGCTGGCCAGTAGTTGACACTCCAGCTGGATAAACTGTTCCCGGGCAAAAGTAGTTCTGTTTTGCCCGGGTTAAGTTTTAGATGGTTTTCGTTCATCCAGCATTGGATGTGTCTCATGGTGTTCTGAAATTCGGACACAGCATCAGGGATGTTCAGTTGGAATAATAGCTGTAAATCGTCCGCATAATTGAACACCGTGACTTTGAATTTCTTAAGGGAATGGAGAAGAGGGCGGAGATAAAGATTAAATAATAAGGGGGATAATGACGACCCCTGCGGGACACCACAGGTGGAAGTATGCCTAGTGCCAGTAAAGCTGCCTAGTTGAATTGCCTGAGTCCGGCCCTCGATAAAGGAAGTGATCCAGCTCAACGCTGGTCCTCTCAGGCCAGCCTGTTCGACACGGTTGAGCAAGATGTCATAGTCAACCGTGTCGAACGCAGCTGAGAGGTCAAGCAGCACCAGGGCTTGGTGTGTATCGACATCCGCATTGGCTCTAAGGTTGTCTTGAAGCGCCAGGATCACCGCCTCTGTTGAGTGACCTGGGCGGAACCCCGCTTGATTAGGCTCCAAGTAGTTGGTGGTCTCGATGAAATTAGAGACACTCTTAGAGACATGAGCCTCCAGCACCTTTGAGAGGTATGGCAGCAGGGAGATAGGTCGATAATTTGTAAGATCCGAGGGATCCTTCCCTTGTTTTTTTACCAAAGGTATAAGGAGGGCTTTTTTAAAATCTGTGGGGACTCTGCCTTGTCTGAGGGATTCATTGAGAATAGGCAGGAGTGCATGTGGGAGAGATAGGCCTAATTCTCTAAAGATGGAAGGGGGGCAAATATCATTAGGTGACCCTGATTTGATCCGTTGAAGGAGTTCCGACAATTGTTTGGGGTCAATCGGGGGGATGTGGTCTAAGATCTCTGGATTCATGTATGCATCCTCAGTGGAGTTGCTGGCAGGGTGTAGTGGTATACTTTGTTTGATTGTAATGATTTTATTAATGAAATAGTTATTCAAATCATCACATAAAGCTTGAGAATGTGCGATAGGTAGTGACGTACGCTCATCGTTACAGAGGTCGTTCACTATTCTAAAGATGTCTTTAGTTTGATTCTGAGATTTCAGAATTATGCCTGAAAAATAGTCGGTCTTCCTTTTAAGAATGGTTTTTTGGTAGAGACGTCGGCTTAGGCAGTAGGCCTCTTTATCTTGTGGAAGATAATTTCTACGCCAAATTCTCTCTTTTTGTCTGACCTCTAGTTTGAGTTGTTTGAGGTCCGCAGAGAACCATTTATGAGCCTCTTTGTCGCGTGAGTGGGAAAATTTTACACTAGGGGCATGAATATTGGCAGCACTTTGGATCCACAGGAAGAGCGCTTCATAAATTTCATCTACGTCTCCCATGTTGTCGAGTGGTGGCAAAGTAGAGGCCAAAGTGTCCAGAAAAGCAGGAAGGTCTATTGCCCCCCATTTGCGAGTTTCCCCTCCAGGCTGTGGAGAAGTCTGATGTTGTCTCCATTGAAGGTGTCACCATTGTGACACTGGCACAAATGTCCCTGTAGGCCTGAGCCATCTTTCCATTTATAAAAGGTGTCTGCCTGTATTTGCCTAAAGTATTGGGACTTGCATCAGGGGATATATCCACATCCCCTGTACAGACAAGGACAGCCTGAGTGAGTGTGCCAACTAGGTTGTCATACCCCTCAGATCCCAAGGTTAACCCAACTAATCCCTTGGGAGGTGCACTACCACTGCTGACTGTACTAGGGGGTGCAGGTGCCTTAGGGGCTGCAGTGGTAGGAGTTTGCCCTCCTTTCTTGGTGCACTCACTAAACCAGTGAGTTTTACTTTTACAGTACTGGCACCACCTTTTTGACTGGCCTTCTTGAGTCTTATTTTTCTGCTGTGAGGCCTGACCCCCACCCTCTTTGGTTTGTTGGGGGCCTGTCGAAGACTTCTGGTAATTTTGCTCATTCTTAGTATTACCCTTTTGGTCTGCTTTCTTCTGACCACCCTGGTTCTGAGTCTGGTTCTGCTTAACCCTTGTTCTGACCCATCTGTCTGCCTTCTTTCCCAATTCTTGGGGAGAGGTCAGATCCGAGTCAACAAGGTGCTGATGCAACAACTGGTTCTGACAATTATTTAAAATCTGTTCTCTCATGATCAGATTGTACAATCCTGTGTACTCAGTAACCTTACTGCCCAGCAACCAGCCCTCCAAAGCCTTAGTGGCACAATCCACAAAGTCAGACCAATCCTGAAACTGAGTTTTCTGGGTATCCCTGAACAGCAACCTGTACTGCTCAGTGGTTAGGCCAAACCCATCTATCAGTGTGTTTTTCAGGACTTGGTAATTGTTAGCATCCTCAGCTCTAGTAGTGAGGAGCTTATCTCTACCTTTGCCTTCAAAGGAGAGCCACAAGATAGCTGCCCACTGACTCTGGGGGACACACTGTACAGTGCAGGCCCTCTCCAAAGCAGTCATCCATTTGTGGATGTCATCCCCTTGTTTAAAGGGGGGCACTATCTTACTCAGGTGTCTAGTGTCTAAACTCCTGTCCTTTTCTCTAGGTAAAATGCTGCCACCAGTGGGGTCTGCCCCACTCAATTTCTGCTCTCTAGCAAAGGCAAGACTTTCTTTGGCCAGGGCAAGTTCTTCCCTTTCAATCCTCAGATTGACTTCCCTCATCTTAGCTTCATGCTCTCTTCTCTGAGGGGATGTCATCCCTCTGTGAGAAGAGGTCTGAGAGCCATTGGTTCGAATGGATCTGTTAGAGCCTCTGGATTGAGACCTAACTCGTCCATTCCCAATGTTAAGCCTGCCTGAAAGTGGCCCTGGGGGTCCCCAAGTCCATTCTCATGCCTACTTCAGTTGGTCCTGGTGAGTCTACTGACTACTACCTGACCCTTATCTGCCTCATCCCCTGACAACTCCTGTTCCTCTTCCTCCTCTTCACTAACTGTTCCATTGAGGTTGAGGTCAGGGTCCCCAAGGGTTCCCTCTAAGGGGGGGATGTTCCCATCTGGATTAGAAGGGCCTGTGTTAGAAGCCCTCCTTGCATCATAAGTCTCTAAGAGACCTATCAGAAAGGGAATGGTAGGGTTAGAACCCTGTTTTAGTTTCCTGGAGGTACACACTTGTCTCATCTCCTGGAAGCTAAGAGCTGCATATCTTGATATGACCTGTGGAGGGTCAACTGACACAAGGGGGGCCTCTGAGTTCCCTCCTTTGTCTGACATGCTTTTCTAGTGAGGTGTAAGTAGTGCACTTACCTACACTATTTGTTTGCCTACTGATCCCTTGCTAAGAGTTGTAGTCGGGGTGTGCTAAGCCCTGTTGAACTACAACAGCTGGTTCAGTAGAACTCAGAGTATTCTAAGCTAAGTTATATGTACCTTGGTACTTATGTGATCTTTCAAATGATATTCTTAGGATACGTGTGGTAAAACAACAGCAAGCTCAAATCCCAACCGCTGCTCACCAATGTGAGAAGTTGGCCTGATATGCAGTGCTCACTATTCTAGTGATCACTATGTATCAGTCCAAACGACCCTTATTGATGATTGGTTGTAAGTCAACCTTATAGACCAGCTATCCTAGTAGCATGGACAAGAGCAGTCTTTAGGCTAAACTCTAGAGGGCGTGTTAAGCCAGCTCTTAAACCATCACATATACCCCTTGAACACCAAGTGAAAGGACACCACACAAGTTGTTATGAAAATAAACAGATATTTATTTATAACACAAGAACCCTGGACTCTTTATGAGGACAGGGCTCTAAGCACAATACAAAACTCTTAAAGAAATACTGAAAGTCGCACAATTTACACAAATGCCCGAGGGGCACGAAAAACCATATACTATGGAAGTGGAATGCGAAATTACTAGCAGGTAAGTACTACTCTCAGAGACTTTGGAATCGCTAGGCCTACAATTCTGAACCCTTAGATTAGAAGCAGGAGGTCTAGGAACGCCGTGTGCAGAGTGGAAACTCTCACGCGTAATGCGGGACAAAGTCTATGGATACTAGTAAATACAAAAGTTAGTGTTCCCGGGCGAACCCGACTAGGTAGGTCAAAAACGAAAGTGGATCTAGACACTTAGAGAGTTGGTCTACGCTGGAGCACTGTGGTACTCAGTTTACCTAGCCCAGGGGCTGCGGCTGCATAGGGTTCAAGTGTCGTCGGGAATCCTCGTTGACGAACCAGGAGCCTGAAGTGGAAGTTGCTGGCAGGCGACCAGTGAAGATGTTCCGGGCTGATCCAAGGACTGGATCAGCTGAAGAAGAGTACCTGTAAGCAGAGGGGACCAAGTTCTGAATCACTAGCCAGTGATTAGGTGGGCACCAGGATGGCACCGGAAGAGGTCACTCAGCCAGGCGAAGAGGTGACACTGGATTCTGCTGCTGCACGGACCAGGGGCGCTGATGTCGACCAGGCTGGAGGTCTGCAAGCTGTCCCACGTTGGATGTCTGCTGCTGGCGATGCTGGATCCGGTGAAGGAGGCAACAAGCATTGGCTACGGCAAGCCCACGTGGCGACACAAAATGGCGTCTTGGGTGGACCAGGAGGGTCCGAGGAAGGTCCCCTTCAGGGGGAGACTAGGACCAGTCTAGAGGAGCTAGACCAGCGGTGAAACAAATGTAGGACGTCGTCAAGAGGGTCAACAGCCAACGGGCAAGTGACCGGACAACGTGGCAAGCGACACAGAAGCAAAAGGGCCCCACGCAGATCTGGTGGATGCTGGGGGGCTGGTCTTCTGTGTTCGTGCTGCTTGGGGTTGGGGCTTCTCTTACCCCAATGCACCCACTCGAGGGTACCTCGGCGGTCGTGCTGGGTCAGTGTCGTGCTGGCTCTAATGGTCGCCGGGTCCACTGGTCTCGTCGCACCCACGGTTCTCAGCTGTGCTGTAGAGGTAGGTGAGGTCAGAGAGGGCAGGGAGTCCGGGTCTCGTCATGCTGGTCGGTCTGGTTCCGGAGGAAGGACGTCTTAGCAAGCCGCAAGATACTTAGTTGGTGCCTGCTGCTGCAGGGTGACTACTCCTTAGTCACAAGGGAGAAATCTTAGGAAGAAGTCTTGAGTTCCTTTCGTAGAAAGTAGTTTCAGGATTCAAAGATGATCTAATTTGGAAGGGTCCCCACCCATACCTTTATTCTAAAGAAAGGGGCTGGTACGCGACTAGGTCCTGCCCATGGGTGGGACCAGGAAGGGGGGTGGTTACACCCCTCTCCCATGCCGGACTTTCCCCAGCTCAGGGGCTGGTGTGCCCCTGGAACTGGTTCAAGCCGGCCTATGCATAGTGAGCACCGGGGTGCCACTTGCAGTCACCTTCCTATTCAGCCCTGAGCAGAGCCTATTGGGAATATAGGAACTACACTACAAGGCGCCCAAAGTTTGGTAAGGCGATAATTTAACGCTAGATACTAGAGTAACTCAGTCGTGCTTTTCACACAGACCCCTTCTCCTGTAAAATACTCCAATTGACGTCTGGAGTGGGTGAAAGGAAAATATGCGACCAAAACTGAGTAGGTCGAAAATTCTATGTATTAGTTTTTGGTTTGTTCAACGTTGAAGTATACAGGGTTCCATAAATATTGTGCACCGTATCTTTGTTTCCGTGAAACTTGCTCTGCAAACTTTCAGTCAACAAAATAATGAATAGTGACGAAGAATTAGCTAGACCTGCTCAAGCAGTTTTAGACGACAAAAGTCTCCAACAAAACGACGATGATGCTATAATCATCCTGGCAAATGTAAGAAAAACTATAACTTAGAAAATGATAAATAATGGAGTATAATCGAGAGGTGGTAAAGAATCTTTGTCATAGAGGCACATGAATATTGGCAGACAGAGGTATTCTATTCATGGCTTCAGTTTCCTGCAGCAAATGCAGTAACACATGAGTTCCACTACTTCAAAGTAGAGCAACCTCCAGTGGAATATGTTCCTTACGAGGACATTGAAGTTCCGTTAACTTACCAAGAGCATCAGCTCTGGTTTAAAGGCGCCCTACAACATCAAAATCACATTACCAGGCTCGGTCTACTCGGTAGACCTGGGGCAACATGGCCGGTACTAGCCAGCTATACACCACATCCTGACATTGAAAACATGACAGGTCAAGAACTGTTAACTCAGCTAAAACAGTTAATTAAAATACATAGACAATTGGTTCAATATGTCATGCTGACCTTAACAGTCCAACCAACTGTAAGGATTCCACAGCACACCCCTCACCAGGGGAACACAAACAAAATCACACCACAGACTATACAATCATTCATTGGTAAATTGCCCGCAAAAGGGAAAAAGGTCCGTTTTTGTTAGCACAGAAAATTGCTCAAATTGAGGCAGTATTCCCTGCTAGTACACCTCATAAGAAACACAAAATGAATACGGACCAGAATCTGCCTTAAATCTTGGTATGAAATTACTAAAAGATTTCAAACAGGTCTCGGCTATACTATTAGCCAACATTAAAGGTGAAGCAGCATCCATGACAATCCGCCAAAAGCTAATAGAAACAGATATAACAGAGCAACCATATGAACTTGCAAGAATTATTGAAAAATCATATGAAGAACTAGGTAGAGATAGTTTGGGTGGGAAACCGTTAAAACCACAACTAACTGAAAATCCTGAGAAAGTTTTTATTAAAAATAATCTCACTAGTCCTAAAAAGAAGTGAGAAAACACTAAACAAACACTTCCTAAAGAGAAGCATCCCCAGTCCAGAGGAAGATCTCCCCAACGGGGAGATAGGTCTCCCCAACGGGAGCCCTCTGAAAGAGGTACAACCTCAGAAATAGGGATAATTTGAGAAAACCTGATAGATATCAAGATATTGATACACGTTCCTCTTGTACCTTTCAGACTTCCTCACAGAAATCCAAAAGAAGAGGACGATCAGAACAGAAAGAAGAACGCGTGAAGACTAAAGACGAACAGCACATCCCAAAAAATAAGAAAACTCAATTCACCAAGAAGAAGGTAGCAAGCGTAAAGATCAGACATGTAGAGGATCTTGAGGACACAACTAAAGAATGGGGAGTGGGCCAGACAATGCTAGACAGCGCAGCAGAAGTCACCATAGCTCACAAGATCTTGAAGGATCATCTGGAGACAGTGGACTTGAATGAATGCATTCAAGTTGAAACTGCCAACACCAGGGTTAGTGTACCCAATAAGTTATATGAAATAACACTCCGGATGGAGGGGGACATACCTAGGAAAGTGAAAGCACTCTTTTTGGAGAAGCTATCTAAGGGTTATGACATTCTTCTAGCTGAACAAGACTGGCCACCTGAATTTGTCAGTGAGTGCCCACATGGCAAAGAGATAATTATGCCAGCATTCTCTAATCCCATTCCAATTCATAAAAAACACACCTATGTCAGAATATGGGCTGTAGCTCAGGCTCCAGCATTACACAAAAATCAGATAGGAAGGGATGAGGATTCTCCTCACCATAAATTCCAGTTAAAAACTCCAGCTAGTATGCAAAGGCAATATCCTGTTAAACAGGAAGCTAGAAAATAGGTCAGGGAGATTTTAAATCAACTTGAATACCAAGGGGTGATTGAAAGATGCACCTCAACCATGAACAATCCTTTGTTTCCTGTCCTAACGGCTAGTTTTGGACTACAGACACTTAAAAGTCTTGTTGCAAAACTTTTGCAGTACAAAACGCACACAGTGCAGCACAGATGAATAACATTGTGCGCAAATAATATAAAACCACATTAGATATTTCTAACGGTTTCTTCTGTCAAAACATTGCACCAAAAAGCAGGTACTTGACCGCTTTCTCAATTATGGGGACAGAGTGACAATTTTGCCGTCTCCCCCAGGGATTCAAGAATAGTCCAGGGTTATTTTCAGCAAGAGTAACAGAGTTACTACAAACGTATGATGATGAGGCATTATCTTATGCCGATGACATCAATCTTACAGACGATGACTTAGACGTGCACTTGAAAAGAGTGAACACCATAATATTCGGGTTTGCTTCTGAAGGGTACAAATTCAATTTTAAGAAATCACAAATTCCCCACCACAACGTCCTATTCTTAGGATATGAACTTTCAAGTGAAGGCAAAAGCCTGGCAGCAAACTTTCTAGAGAAATGTGCGCTGCTCCAACCTCCAAAGACGCTGAAAAACTTACAGTCAATTCTAGGTTTCCTGAATTTTGGAAGAACTTAAGTTCTGAACTACGCAGAAAGGGTTAAACCTCTCTACAAACTAATCAAAGCTGATTTCAAACCAACTAATTGGACTCAAAAACACGCAGAAATTTTGCGTTCATTGCAAACAGACATGTCAGCAAAAACACAATTACAGACACGCGACAACGTGCGCAAACTTAAGATCCGAATCATCCCAGGGAGATGTGGATTCACATACCTGACCTTTAATGAAGGAGAAAAGGTACCAATAGCATACAAATCATACTTGTACACACAAGCTGAAATTAAATTCACTTCTACAGAAAAAATTCTGACAGCGGTACAAACTGCAGTAGGAAAAGACAGAGCTCTCGTACAGGGTAAACACATAATAATCGTTATGCTTGTACCTGCATTTGAGGCAGTGAGGAAAGCAAGCATTCCAAATGCTAAGACTTTACATCCGATATGGATACAATGGGTTAATTCTCTTGCTGCAACAGATGTTGAATACATTTTTGACCCCTACTTGAAGACACAAGAATTCCTACAATACGAACACGAATGTTCTCTGCCGACCAAAATTCTGCCTCTAGAACATTACGGATGTATAATTTATACAGACGGATCAGCACAACCCCCAATTGGGGGCAAACAAGCCTATATTGCTGCGTGCGCAATTGTTAAAGGTCGCTGGCACAAAGGTAAATTCAGACCTATGGTCACTAAAACTCAATCACTTTGAGACTGTACAGCTCAGTGAGCTGAATTACAGGCTTTCAAGATGGTGCTTGAAAATACCGATCGGAAATTCCTCACACTCATAGTGTGCAATTTGTATTTCTGCGTTGAATCTTACAATGGACACTTGCAGAACTGGGTTCAAAACGGTTTCAAAAATGCAAAAGATGGCATAATTAAGAATAAAATGCTGTGGGAACAAGTAGTTCTATCATAGAAAGGACTACAAAAGTCTCACATGATTCATACACTGAGTCATCAGAGTGATAGCGTTCACGTTGCAGGGAATTCATTGGCTGATGAAGCCGCAAAGGCAGCTGTGCAAACGGCTTCCGTAGCTACGATCATTCGTTCAAAAAGAGCAATAGACGGTGAAACATTGCTAGCAGTAAAAGCCTCAATGAAAGGTAGCTAAGCAGCATTACCTCTAAACTATCCACTCATGTATACATACATAATTGGTGCAAACTCCCTTCCTTTTGCTCGAATCCCTGAGTGAGGGACAGAGTAATTCCAAACAGGAGCCGGAGAGGTGCTTTGGTTCACAAAGCACATATGGGAGAGGGTCTGACACATCAATGGATCTTAAAATCTCTAATAGAATTAGAAGAGATGTACTGGTGGCCAGGAATGAGCGTCCATGTTTACGAGTTCGGAATCAACTGCGATACCTGTTACGGATATCATAGGTTTGAAAATCACCAGATACCTAACTACAGTGTAGCCAGCCCAGTTCAGACACCATTGTTAGACAGCATTAGACTATCTACATGCAGACGTCATGATGGATGGATGCAGTCCCAGAACTTTTAGGACAAGATTCATTTGGATGTGGCCCCAGCGCTCGGCTGATACCCGAACTGTTATAAAAGATTTGCGAGTCTTTATCGGCACATACGCAATTGGCACGCTCCATTCTGACCAGGTTCCTGCGTTTAGCTCTCGGGCTTACAAGGAGGACCTGGCCAGTTTGGGCATTGCATTGTGGTACTCAAGACCATTCCATCCTGAGGGAAATGCGGTAGTGGAAAGAAAAAAAGTGACATAAAGCAATCTATAACAGCTAGGGTATTAGGTTCGGGTGATGGGTGGGTCAAACATCTAATAAGTGTCCAACATAGTCTTCACAATCTGCCAAGAAATTCTCTGGGTGGATTCACTCCATATGAATTACTGTTTGGTACTAGAATGATAATTGAAGACCTCGATTGTTAAACTTCAGTGGTGGAACAAAAACCCTTTGATATCAAAGATCGTTTGGCTATTTTAAAGGACTTAAACGAAACAAGAAGAAGTCTGAGTAACACAATACAGAAGCAAACGACCACTGAAGAAAAACCACCTGTCCCAGCAAGACTTGTCTGGATTCCAAAGATTGGGGATCTGGTCAGGGAAAATTCGCGATGAAGAAGGACTTTGGGCCTTCTTACAGAAAAGCAGTACCTGTCTTAGCTATCCACAGAACGAGATCAGTGTTACTACCACCCCTTGCTGGTAAAAGGGAGAACAGAGTTGTGTCAATCCTCCTGGTTAAACCACATCATGTGGCCGATAATAAGTAGTAGGCCCAGTGGACTCCCAAAATGTAGCAGACAACCTAATCTTGCTACAATCCAGGAGGTTCAAACTGAAAGACTTATCACCTTTGATAAACCTGCAGTGAAAAAAGAAGGACTATGCAACGAGTCCATGGAACTTGTGCCTTTTAGAGACCCAAATTACAGTTTGTCAAGAAACACCTGTCTACAATGATATAGCCTCTGACTATACAAATATGACAAAGGAAGAAGCAGCTCCAACGATTCCAAACTAAGCATGGGCTGAAAATTCGTTCCACTCGCGGAATTTGCGGATTTTCCGCGATTTGGCGATACGCGAATCTCGCGAAATCGCGGTAAAATCCGCGAATCAGCGGGACACATTTTCAGCCAAGCACTTACAGGTTTACAGCAGCAGGTGCAAAAGTTTAAGCTAATTTTTGTAACCTTTTACAAAAGGGTTGCAAAGATATTAACTTCAACTTGGGCACCTACTGCTGTAAGCCTGTGAGTGCTTCCTGGCGCCTCGTTGCCTACTTGCAACTTTTCTCTGACCCTGCTCTGACCCTTGAAGAAGGGTTAGAGAATAGTTACAAGTAGGCAATGAGGTGCCTGTCACGAAAATTAAACCTCAACAGGAAGCACTGACAGATGTAAAAACAAGCATTTGCAATGCAATAGGTCTCGCATTAGGAAAGTTTGAGCTATTGGTCTTGTAAATGACAATTTTTTTTATTTATGCATTGGTTTTGAAAATAGCTAAATTAATAGCTTTGTCATTTACAATGCCAATAGTTATAACTTTTGCAAATGTGACACCTATAGCATTTGTAATGCAACATGTTTTGTATTTACGTGACTTAGATGTATTGATATTACAAATTACAATGGCTTTTAATTTTTTTAAATAATTAATACTTAAATAAAAGTGATTTTAATTTATAATGGCAATAGCTTAAACTTTTGTAAATAACTTTTGTGAAGATTATCTTCAGTGTATTTTATTGTGACGAAAATCCAAGAACAGAAGTGAAATAATAACATCTTTTTGTGACATTTGTAATTAAGCTTGAAACATTGAGAGAACATATTTGAACTAGTTGTTGTTGAATGGTTGCGCAGATTGATGCTGGGGTGGCGCTGAGTGGTGCTGTGGTGGTGCTGAGTGGTGCTGTGGTGGTGCTGAGTGATACTGGGATGGTGCTGAGTGATGCATGGGTGGTGCTGAGTGGTGCTGTGGTGGTGCTGAGTGATGCTGAGCGATGCTGTGGTGGTGCTGAGTGGTGCTGTGGTGGTGCTGAGTGATAATGTGGTGGTGCTGAGTGATGCTCTGGTGGTGCTGAGTGATGCTGTGGTGGCGCTGAGTGGTGCTTTGGTGGTGCTGAGTGGTGCTGTGGTGGTGCTGAGTGATGCTGTGGTGGTGCTGAGTGATGCTGTGGTGGTGCTGAGTTGTGCTGTGGTGGTGCTGACTGATAATGTGGTTGCGCTGAGTGATGCTGTGGTGACGCTGAGTGATGCTGTGGTGGCGCTGAGTGGTGCTGTGGTGGTGCTGAGTGGTGCTGTGGTGGTGCTGAGTGATGCTGTGGTAGTGCTGAGTGGTGCTGTGGTGGTGTTGAGTGGTGCTGTGGTGGTGCTGAGTGATACTGTGATGGTGCTGAGTGATGCTGTGGTGGTGCTGAGTGGTGCTGTTGTGGTGCTGAGTGATACTGTGGTGGTGCTGAGTGATGCTGTGGTGGTGCTGAGTGATGCTGTGGTTGCACTGAGTGGTGCTGTGGTGGTGCTGAGTGATGCTGTGGTGGTGCTGAGTGATGCTGTGGTGGTGCTGATTGGTGCTGTGGTGGTGCTGAGTGATAATCTGGTGGTGCTGAGTGATAATGTGGTGGTGATGAGTGATGCTGTGGTGGTGCTGATTGATGCTGTGGTGGTGCTGAGTGGTACTGTGGTGGTGCTGAGTGATAATGTGGTGGTGCTGAGTGATGTTGTGGTGGTGCTGAGTAGTGCTGTGGTGGTGCTGAGTGATAATGTGGTGGTGCTGAGTGATAATGTGGTGATGCTGAGTGATGCTGTGGTGGCGCTGAGTGATGATGTGGTGATGCAGAGGGCAGAAAGGCACAGAAAGCAGTCTAACAAAGGGCAGAAGGGCAGAAAATGGGGAAAACGAGTCTAACAGAGGGCATAAGGGCACAAAAAAACAATCTAACAGAGGACAGAAGGGCAGAAAAACAAGGGAAAAACGAGTCTAACAGAGGGCAGAAGGGCACAAAAAATGAGTCTAACAGGGGGAAGAAAGGCACAAAAACGAGTCTAACAGAGGGCAGAAGGGCACAAAAAATCAGTCTAACAGAGGGTAGAAGGGCAGAAAAACAAGGAAATAACAGAGGGCAGAAGGACACAAAAAACGAGTCTAACAGGGCAGAAGGGCAGAAAAACAAGGGAAAAATGAGTCTAACAGAGGGCAGAAGGGCACAAAAAACGAATCTAACAGTAGGCAGAAGGGCAGAAAAACATGGGAAAAACTAGTCTAATAGAGGGCAGAAGGGCACACAAAACGAGTCTAACAGGGGGCAGAATGAATCCCGCCCTGCGTGTTTGTCCACGAATATGCCACCTTTTTGTGCAATACCTCTACTCAACTGGAGTACTTTCAACTGTCTAATCAGAAAGGGCTCCCTCGTTGGCTAAATGTATAGGGGCAGATTTACAATAATTGGCGCATCCCCTGGGATGCGCCAGTTATTGTGCGCCGCAGCTCCACCACCCATGGTGCCCCGCATTTACAATGCGGCACACCATGTGGCAAAAACGGCACAGATGCGTCACGCATCTGTGCCGTGAAAGCAGCGCATTGCTGGAGCTGCATCACAAGCGCGATGCAGCTCCATCAATGCTCTGGGGGGCCCTATCTCATCAATGCTGCGTCAAGCCTTGCGCCTGCTTCAAGCAGGCGCAGGGTTTTGACGCAGCATTGGCCTAAAAGTGACTTAGTGAAATCTTGTAGATTTCACTCAGCCACTTTTAGGAGGCGTTCCTGCGCAGGAACGCCCTTCCCTGCGCTGGAACGCCTCCTGATGGCGCAGGGCTTAACAACGTGACGCATCTCTCAGATGCGTCACGTTGTTAATACCCAGCACCATGGCGCATCTTTTGTGCTGCCACTGTGTCACAAAAGAGACGCAACTGCGGCGCAAAAGAGGTGCAAGCGGCTTGTAAATATGCCCCATATTGCTTTTACTACACTGTAGCTGCGTAAAGGGCCAGAACATGTGTCTCCAGTGACCATGTGTGCCTGTGCCTGTGTTACAGGCACACATGGTCACTGGAGACACATGTTCTAGTCCTTTACGCAGCTGCAGTGTAGTAAAAGCACTATACATTTACCCAATGAGGGAGCACTTACTGGATTAGTCAGTAAAAAGTACTCCAGGGAAAATGGCAAAAAAATCCACGATTTCGCAGGAAAATTCACGAATTTGCAGATTTTTTTGCGATTTCGCAGGGAAATCCGCGAATTCACAAATTTCGCCCATGCTTATTCCAAACAATCCTGATGCAATTCCAACAATTTACAGAACTGCCTCTGGCTATTTCATCAACTTTGATACATTTTCTGAGGATCCCAGTGAACCTGAAAATACGCCAGCAATTAAGAATTTCAAAGTAAAAATGACAAAACTCTTTCATCAACTTGAAAATACATATCTAGTTTCACAATGGGTTGAATTTTGGATTGTTTAGGTGTACTTTTTCTCCTACTTTGGCTCGTTCTTGTTTTGAGTTTGGGAAAAATGATAGATGGAAAATACAGTACAATGGACACAGCAAGTAAGAACATCAACTTGCTCCTGAAACCTAACAAATCATCTCATCGTGAGCGAAGAGACCTGTCATCAGTGAACATCACAGCCATTCCTATACCTAGTGGTATAGCATAGGATACAACTGATTATGACATTTATGGCACGGTGTAACTGTTGAAGATTCCACATCAGTTTAAGGCTTCTTTGATTGACTTTGTCTCACCCAGCACATTTTCTGATGATTGGGACTTTGAAACTGTTAATAATATGATGACAGATTTAGAAATGTCAGCTAAATTCACAGAACATGAGTACTTAGAATGTTCATCAGATTATGAACAAATGTATCGTTTTAATCATTATGGTCACGATTATTTGCACAAATCTGCAAACCCTAGAAATGTTTTTGCTTATAACCAATGGGAACATTGTCCAACGCCACCAAAGGGTAGCTTAAGAACATTTATGAAAAGTTTCCATACTTCTCAGGGTTGAATGTCACAAATCCAGAAACGTTTTATTTAAAAAATATGTATAAGACAGGAATGAAAAACATGTTGACCAATACAAAACAAATTTATTCTGAAAACTTTTATGCTCAGCTGTCTACATTTGGTTTTAACTTTTGGAAAGACCACATTGAGACAAAAACTGTTTGGGGCACAAAAGACTGGTAGGTACAAGGTTTAGAAGCCTTATTCAGAGCCTGCATTATCCCAGAACAAATAATGTGTTTAAATGACACAATTCAACAAATGCCTTATCTTGGCTTGGCTAAGATAAAAGATTTAAACAAACCGTCAATACCTAAGCTCACACCTGACAGTAATAGCTCTGTAGATTAGGAGGTAGACGTAAAACAGGTTTTACAACAGAACAGAACTAATCCTGAATGAAAAAAAATGGTTAATCTGGCCCACAGACACGAATCACTGTCAAGATAGATTCCTGAACAAAACACAAGGGTACACAGTGAATAGGCCTGATCCAAGATATTCCCAGAGACAACATCCAGGGTTAATTACAACATACAGTGTAGGAAAACTATGCCTTGAGAGGCTACAGAAATCCACACTTCCAGAAATTAAACAACACTTATCTTTACTTAAAGAAGGCGTTGATTTACGAGAATTCTTACTTGGACCTCGTAAACAACGTCAAAAACGTTTCATATACTCTGGTATACACACTGCTCACAATGAAGCATGGAAAATCATGCAAATGGAAACTGCAGAAAGAATACGAGAAATTGATAGTATTCATTTAAAGAAAGCTCTCTCTGTAGTGGACAATGGGTTAACGACTCTGTCCTCCAGAATCTATTCTTTGGACAGCATTGTATCCTCTGCCATTGACATAATAGAACAGGACTTGCTAATGTTACAACAAGGCCTGTCTCAATAACGTTCTATAATGCTGCTAGGCTGGATGTTACAAAATCTCCATTCAGGCTCCGTGCCATGGCGTCTAATCAATATCACGTCATTGTTTTCTGTCTTTAACCTTACAGATAAACAAATCTCGTTGGCACAGAGAGGAGCAGACTATACGGTGCTGAGCATAGAAAAACTGGCAAGATTACCATTAACTGTTTTTGAGAAGCCAGTCGTGGAATGGATAATACATGGCACCATCATGATACCAGTGACGATTTTCCAGTTTCAGTATTGCTTAACACACATACCAGCAGGCATGTATGAAAGGTTGGGTAAAGAATGCATTAAGTAAACCTGGAATTTACCATACACACACAAATGTTGGAGTGGGGGAAAGGAAGTATTTCTTAGTGGAAAAAATTGTAAGAACTCACTAAGTTGTACACTATTGTGTGAAGGTATTAATTTACACGGAGCCTGCGAGGGTTCTTCAAATAACCTTTCTTGCCGCCTGCACGGTTCACCAGCAGCAGTGATAGAACCAATTTTCAGGTAGCTTTCCAATGGCAGCTACATTATGCTCAGTGACCACAGCTGTTGTGGCATGTTGCCAGGAAAAGCGTATCTAGTTAGTGTGACAGACAGGGTCACGTGTTGTATGCAAGTATTGTATCCACAAAGAAAGACAGACAGGGAGTCGGCTTTATGGCCTTCACTGAATATCTCTTCCATACGTATAGATACTTTAGGCAGAATGAAAGCCATTCTTTTGCAAAAAAATGTGCCACTGACCTCGTCTTGAGAAACGTATGATCTGCAATTTGCAAGGACTTCTGCAGAGATACATGCATTATTATCAACAAACTTCCCAGTACATTTCGCAGAAATGTTAGGTCAAATCTTAAACATGTCTGATACCAGAGGCATCGCACATGTATTTAAGACGATTTTTTCGGGACTGTTAGCACCATTTGAAGCAGTCCTCTGCATTTTTCCAAATTTCATGCACTCTGTGTTAGGCGGCCTGCCTCTCATTTTGGGACTCGTAGCAGGAATTGTATTTTTATTTCTTCTGCTCTGATATGGCAAGTCCAGTCAGCAGTGATACCCAGACTACCATGGAACAAGCACTCCTAGCCATGCGGTATCATGAAAGGATTACACAGATACTTGGCTTGGCTCGTTTAAGAGATCTGAATACCACTTGGTTCTTTTTGTTCAGACCAATCTGGCAAGATTGCATCTTACCTGTTCTATGATGCCTGCTTTGCGGAGAAGAATGCGTGTTGGACATTTGTCCTATACTTCCATCAGTACTGCCATCGGATGTTGATGCCTTGCTAGGTCCGGTAACGACTCATGCATCGTGTGGCCCCCAACGGCGTTCCTGATGACGGCATTCATTGAGGTCTTACCGACAAGTCTAGCTGATGGTGAGATACGAGAAACAACGGGCACACAGGCACCATCTGATATGAACATGGCTAACGCGGCAACTGACGCTGACGGCGATGTTTCTCATCTGTGCACATTTGATCTACTTGATGAAGTAGTTCCACTTTCACCTACTGTGGTAGACAACTTCTTTGCCAGCTTAGACAAGTTGATGTTTTCTCCTGACACCGAGAATAACTTTTGAAATTAGCACACTGCGTTCTCTGAACTCTGAATTCGACCTTCACATTTCAAAAACATAGCTTCTAACTTTGGAACTCTATTTATTCTACGATTTGACTCTTTTTTCCAAAAACACCTAACTTTTTTTTGGAACAAAGTAATCTGCTTAAAGTAGAACTATTGTTAGAGAACAAGAAATTCTTTTTGAACACTTCCAAAAGATTATATTCTGCCTTGTCCTGAATACTATAACTATTGATATACTATGTTATGAAATGTCTCGACCTTTTCTTCTGTATTCAAGAGCCATCTTCATAAATGTAAATACATGATTCATTCAGTTTGCATTACCGATATCAAACTTCATGCTTAGAATTACATCATTTCCTTTAAATGCGTACTATAGACATACTCATTTTTTCGTGTACAGCCATTTCAAATGCATTTCATGTATTTTGGTTGGGATTGTATACACATGCTTTAGATATGTTTAGATGCTTATAATTTAGTAATGTTGAACACATTAAAGTGGAGTGGGTGTTGTGTAGCGTTTTAGGACCCTAGTATAATTTTCCAGATTCATGCCCATATATAGGTATACATCACCCTATCCTTATATAGGCATAGAAATCATAACCATATTTAGACTTAGCCTATGCAGCCCAAATACGGCAGGGCTACTTCCACTTGTTCCGAAAATCCACAACCATTTCTTGGAAAAAAACGCCTTCAGCAGTCAGGGACTCCCCCTTGCTTGAATATTGATTTATCCAAGAACTCAAGGAGTTATCAAAGAGCTGAGTCTTTGACCATGCTATTATGTCCAACCTTACTTTAATCTAGGCACCTTTAAGGTATAAATATGCCCACACTTGCCAATGCAAACAAACAGTGGTTTAGAGCAGCTCAACTATCTACTTACCCAATGCCCTGCCGAAGCAAGTGCCGAAGGAAGCTGACCCTCCAGCAGACGCACTGAGAGAGACGCTGTTTTTTCTCCTGCCGAGAAATCCAGCTCCAGTGTTTCCAAGCTACCCTTGCGGGTCACTGGGAAATCGAGTTCTAGAGAGAGATACAAGACCTCCTTCATTCTAAACCAAGGTACGGAGCTGATTAGACCCATAGAGAATTATTGGAAGCAATTCTTGGCAAAGAATACTAAACTTAAGCTACACCTCACTTACTTCTTCCCTTGTACTAGACTTAGGTTAGGTACACCGGGGTAGGCGTATTTTAGAAGCACCAGTTGAGTACTTTTAGTCATTATTTATTAATGTATGTATTTTTTGTTATTTTAATTTGGCTTAGACACCATACCATGCTTTTACAGTATTATTTTATAATAGTCTTCGTACTGTGCGCATTTTACTTTGCAACCAGTATTACGATTGTAGCAGTTCATTTCTTATGCTTGAGAAAGAAGACTGTTCAATAAAATACCTTTTATTGAAAACGCCCGTCTCTCTATTTCTCTGCACCTCTGGTGAAAAGAAGCATGCACGATTGACTGAGTGAAATAGCCATCTATTGTTTCCGCGACTCTAGAGATTGATTTCTTATTCTTGGTAAACAAAGTTGCCATGTTTATGCAGTTGTCAGAAACTAATTCCTTCTTGTGAATTGGAGAAAGTTTCTAGTGACCTCTGAGCTAGCTGGCACTCACAATTAAGTCTAAAATATTCGATAGAGACCTAGTCAACCTCAGTCCTACGTCTAAACTATAGTATATGTTATTCCAATGTGCAGAGCCTATTGGGAATATAGGAACTACACTACACCTTCAGCTGCCAAGCATCCCACGCCTTTTAGGGCCAGGCGCAGGGGTGGAGGGGGTTTCAACTGTCTTCAATCCCCCAGCAAATGTTAACCAGGCCACTGAGGTTCAAGTTCTCTCCATCTGCCACCACCGGCACGGCCAGCCATTGGGGCTGGATATATAGGCAGGCCCCCTCAGAGGACACCTCAATGTAGGAATAATGGTCTCTCCACGTGTTGCGCCCCAAGTGATTTCAGCCAGCACCATATACCGGGCAAAAGGCTCTTGTATCCCCCAAGGCAGCACCGTCCATGCTCTCATCAATTGTTCCCGTAGCAAACCTCCGTCATCTGCCTTCCAAGGACCGCCTGTCCATCTGCAGAATAAGGAGTGATCCCAGTCATCTCCTATCAGGACGTGGAGGCCTCCCTTCGACCTCGGGTCGACCAATGCTCCCAACCTTAATTTCTACTTCTGCAGCCAGGCGGTCTCGAGTTTTGGGGGCAGCGCCTCCTCCAGGTAGTGACTCAGCGAGCGGGCCCCAGTGCTCTCACTGTGTGTCCCCTTGCCCCCCGACCTGTAGGATGCAGGCCTCCATACTTCTGCCCCGCTGCAAGGTTCCGGCAAGCTGACGGAGTCCAAGTATTTCCAGGGCTGTTTTATGTTCGACCAGGATCGGGTGTCTTCCGCCCCCTCTAGTGTTTTCCTGCTGCGGAGAGCCCAGCCCCCGGTAGAACTTTCGTGTTTGAATGCTTGTGCTTCACCCGCAGCAGTGCACAACTCACACCATCTCAGCCACCCTCTTGTGTTCTACGTTGTCCGCTAGCCCCCCAGTGCTGGGATATTTAGAGACGCTGCTTTTTCTTCTTTTCCCCCTGTAGTAGCCGTGCCGGAGAGGTCACCCGCTCCGGGCCACAGATGCGTTCCACAGCAGTCGCCACACCTGGCAAGATGGCGGCTCCGTGTTGGGATCGCTCCAAGTTACGGCACCTCATACGTCCGATCTAGAGCACCTTGAGGGCTGAGTCCGGCTCAAGGGATGCACTGGCCAAGATATTTGTTAGGAATGACGTCGGTGCCTGCACAGCACCTCAGAATTCTGGTAGATTTTGCCACGTTGAGACGGAGGTCAGCGAGACACGTCCTACTCTGCCATCTTGTTGGCTCCGACATCTTATACTGGTACGTGAATGGCCATAAAACAAATTAAATACATGTGAGAGAGGGGCTGTGGAGAGATTGAGGGAATCATTGAAGAGCCCCAACAAAGATTCTCCTATCCTGGTGTACAGTAAGGTCATCATTTTCTTTGCTTTAGAAGCTAATACAATTGAATATATAACAACAAATGTGTTGTAGAATAGACCATGTTTTCCCAAATTTTAAACAAAGGCTGTAGGCTGTCAGTTTGTTGGTAACACACAGCAACTTTTAAATATATGTAAATGAACTGTGTAAATGTTTTAAAACATATCAGCAAAAAGGGAACCACAAATAGACCACTTGTTTGTAATTCAGAATTGTGCTAGAAACAGAGTTTTAATAGGCGCAAAATAATGAAGGCACTTTACTTGGTGATGTTCAAATGATACATATGTGCTGAAACTGCATTTCCACACATCAGTATTTGTGCGCTGTATAGTTTTATCAGTAAAACTGCATGTTGGCATTTTGCTTCCATTCCAATAGAACATTTTCTGAATGTAAAAAACAGTGCCTCCTTCTGACCATAATGCCTTAACAGCGTATACAGTTTCTAGTCTGTAGCACTCTTCTGTGCATCAATGAGAATCTGCAGTTTTTTTAGCAGGGCCGGACTGGGAACCAGAACCGGCCCTGGCAAAGTGCTCAGCCGGCCCCCCTCCCCCCTCCGGGAGGAGGAAGGAGAGGTGCGACCGTGCTCTGTGACAGGGCCGGTTTTCAGCCGTTTTTGTTACAGGGCCGTTTTTGCAGCATAACGGCCCGTAACAAAAACGGCCCCCAGGGGCCCAAAACCGGCCCCCAACCATGCGACCCACCGGGGGATTGCCCGGTGCCCTCAACGGCCACTCCGGGCCTGTTTTTTAGCTCACAGAAATGAAACAGCCCAATCAGTATACTATTTCCAATATACAGGTAAAATAAATTGGGCTGATATTTGGCTAGCCAGGGCATTATGTAGGAACGTCAACTCCTATCTAACCATTCTGACTCACAATAATACCATAACACTCAGCAATATGCAGCCAATTATAGCTCATGCAGTCTGGTTAATAACTCCCTTCTCATGGTTAATGCTCTTACCCTTACACAAGACCTGTCCGATATGGGTCTTCTCCAGCACTCAGTGCTGTACCTTTCCCATAACCAGCCATCACCAGCGAACAGAAATGGAATACCTGAAGCGATCTGACTCATAAAGCTGGCCACTCGAAGGACTACACTCCAGTCCCGCACTGTAGAACCCAATTAGCTACATTCTTGGCACGCCGCTTTACATCTCACAATGGCACACAGATATGAGATGCTAGTAACAAAGTCCAACCGGGCAGATCTTCCAGACCACTTCTCTCACCAAACATGCCTGCTCAGGACCACGATCTGTGAACAAAATATCAGACTGGACATCCCAGCGCAGTAACCATATAAATAGATTATGTTCCTATCAAATTTCAGAAAAAAGGCCTGCACAGTTGCTCAAAGCTGTGCGCATACCGAAAGAGCGTGAAGTGCACGAGTCTCTCAACCTAATATAAACTTATTTTGACTATCTACTTACTGTCTATTTACTTATATACTATTGTGTGCACTCCACTGATTTGTCCGTAAAACGAACCTTTTGTCCCGAAGTTTTGACCTAAAATTTTACCTTCTGTCCTGAATTGTTATATTGACTTTTGACCCTTTGTCCTGAATGTTTACACTCACTGTCCTGACTTTGCACCCATGCCAGTTGGTCACCCTATATTGATAATTGTTTGAAAAGGCAGAAATGTGGGAGTGCTAAATAAAAATATTAAGTTAGTAGAATAATACCGATAACAATAATAATGATAATACCTTCCGCGCAGTATCGAGTTTTTCTGAATTTACAATCTTTTTTTTTACATTTTGAAATGTTAACAGTATTTCATTCATGATAGACGCTGTAAATGCGCTCCAACCACGTATAATAAAAACATTTTCACAGTCTTATGAAATGTATTCGACAGCCCGAGACGACGAGATTGCCAACCAACCAAAATACGCACGGCGAAATTCTGTTTAGTCGTTCGTCAGCCAGAATAACCGGTCTGTCACGGCGTCGACTGCGGCAGCGGACACAAAAGCAACGCGAGAAGAAAGGAAGCGGAAGCAGCAAATTCAAGAGATATCGGCAGCGAGAGAATAGCTCTGTGGGGAACAAATAAGTAAAACATGGCGAGGCAATGAATCGGAACTGAAGCTATTTGCATTGTGGATTGAACACGACGCGCGCAGCAGGGAGGCACGAAACACTCCACTGAACAATAGAAAAATAAGCAGAATCTCTCTCCGCCACGCAGTCCTGTTTCTAGGATGAGGTTTTGTTGAAAAGCCCTCAGCCGTTTCTCTTTCGTAAGAGCAGAGTGAGGTTTTGCGGTATTTTATTTTATTCGGTGACGTTTTCCATCTAACAGGCCTTTAAAATCTAGTGAAGATGTTCCCTCATAAATTGTGACTGCGGTTATATTTCTAGTCCATTTTCGGGGGTTTGGAGGCTCATTGCCTGTTCTCAGGCTCATTGCCTGTTCTCAAAGAAGTCTTAGAACATAGGTAAAAAGTCTAACGTTCATATATTTTTTTTAAGTTTAGCGAAGATTGACTCGTGCCCCCGGTGACTTTGGAGACCGAGCACTGAGGTGAGTAATGCAATGTAGCGCTAATCGCTGCGTTGCATTAATCTGTGCCACGGAGGCGTCTCCATGGGAGTTGTCAGTGGCGTCACTAGGGTTGGTGTCACCCAGTGCTGTAGCTCATGGTGTCACCCCCTCACGACTTACTCCATGGACCTCCTCCGAGTACACTAGTGTGAGAGAGTTCGGAGCTTTATTGCTCTCATAAATCAGAAGGCGGGCTCCAGCGCTGAGCACCTTTCGATAAACGACTGATGGAAGGGACACTCCCGCATAATTATTAATAGCTTTTCATATCGCGGCCTACTCGGTGGTGACACTTCTTTCTGTTCCCAGCAAAGGGCCTCCTCTGCGCAGGCCCGCGCCACCCCAAGTCCCGCGAGACTCCAGTCACCAGGAATGGCGCTGCCTTTGTGTTAATTGCTGGGCCCGTTTCGCCGGCTGAATGCTAAAAGCACCCGGAGAGAAGGGACAGGTGTGCAGAGCGCCAGCCCAGGGACAGCTTTATGTGACATGCACAGTTTCAATTTGTGCCCTTCCTTTCAGCTGCCGAAGTACAGAAACATAGTACCCAAGAATTAATAAACGCTCTTTGGGAATGGAAGATTAAGTAAAACTCGTGCAACATGAACAGAAGCTAAATCACAGATTTGGATTACATTCATTGGTCAAAAATTAATCGCCCACAAATTGAGACCACTCGCTTTCTCATAGCAGAAAAGGCCACTTTATTCAGGATATGTATATTCATAAATTTCCCAACAGATCATCAATCATGTAAATTTGGCAGTTGAACCGAAACCATTTATTTATTTATTTATTTCATTTCATTATAAATTTAGACTTTATACTGAAACCATCAAATAATCTCTTTTCTTGTATTGAACTCATCATAACTTCCCCAACATTTTCTTTCCATTTTTTCCCCTCCATTGTTCTGTATAATTCCCCCTATCTAACTAATAACTGGAGGAGCCCACTCTAGACTTCTCCTCCCTGGGGATTTTATGCCTCAAGCCATCTGTTATGGGAAACGCATCCTGAAGTGGCAAACCATCTATATATATATATATATTTTTTTTTAAACAAAACACGGGTGGGTGGGTGGGATTTCGCTAAAAAGGAAGAAAACCGCCTCTCTAACTACCTGCGCCTAATCCCCTCAGCAAATACGCGCTGATTGCCTGCCCTGACACTCCCTCTATCTCGCGCTCCTGGACCCTACCATTATGCGCGAAATCCGCAGGGGGAGACGTCTCGCGCCGCTCGCCCTGCGGAGCCATTGAGCAGTGCTTTTGACTGCAAATTAGGGACATGATTATTAGGCCCAAAAGTGACACCAGTTGCAATGCTAACTTTTAATTACAACCTGGTCTGAGACCCGAAGGGACCACCCACTCAAACCATTTATTTAACAGTCTTGGGGCTTGTTTACAAGCCCCTTGCGCCATTGGAACATCCCTTTTTCCCTTATTAAAATTGGTGCAGCGCAAGGGGCTTGTAATTAAGCCCTATTGAAGTCTTGCTGCCACGAGAATCACTGGAGTCATATTTATGTTACTCCAAACAGAGGCCAAAGATTGAATGAACATACATACATACAGCCTGTTCGAAATACACACCTGCTCAAGTATGTTGACCCCAACTGCGTCCTGAGCACTATCTACAATACTAGTTTGTGCTTCCGATACATTCCCTTTCATAGGCGCTAAATTCAGGGCCCGAGCTAAATCCGTTTGCTCGCAGAATGCACTGACAAAAAAAGACTTGCCCTTTAAAATATACACTCGACCCTGTCATGGATTACAAAGATGCAATGTTTTAGGAAAAGCTAGTACTGCTTAGTAAAACCATTGCATCTTGATGGCTAATAAATATACAGCCTGAACTTTAGCATTAGATAAGAACACGTAAAGCACTGTAGTGCATAATACTTCATGCCCAATTTTAAAACAAACCCAATGTCACAATAGTTATAGAACCGCTTGAGCGTCGGTGTTTACCTTGATGCAGAGTGGGGTGAGAGAGACTGCGACTTTACATTATATCGAGAATCGCTGCTCAGGCTCTTTCAGCAGTGACTCTGTTGTTGGAGAGCTCATCGGAATGTGTTTTCTCGCACACGATCTCACGTTTCATGCTCCAGTTGTCACCTGTGCACTGGAAGTTGTTCCCTCAGAGTTACCCACCGCGGCTCCCCACACAGCGCTACCTCCGCAAGAGTCATGTTCTTCAAAAGAAAACTTAGACAGTTCCCACCATCTGTTAGGCTCGAACCTCTGAGGTCCTGTCTCACAACAGGTTGCAGCGTCAGTAGGGCTCCCTGTAACTTTGGAGGCACTCACCTACTTTGAGGATGCCAGCGGCAATTCGAAAGGTCGGTCTCGTGGCCGCAACTACTCCCGCAGCAAATGCCATCCTGGAATCATGAGGCACAGCAGGTGCACAGATAGTGTCTGTGCCAGTCGATTCCGACCCCAGCTTCGGCCCGCCGCTTCTGACTGAGGTGAGGTCACACCCCCCTACCACGGCGCCACAGAGCCTGCAACGCAAGCAACGACTCTGCTGAGGTCAGGCCCCGCCCGAGTCTCCAGGTTTAGAGGATATATTATAAGATTGTAGCACGGCACGGCACAGAGAGATTTTAACTGTTACTGAGCCTGCGCTGGCAAGTGAAGTCTGCCGGCCCGGGCGCAAGCACTGGTGTCAGATGTGCCAGAAAGAAATGCGTTGGCTTCACCCCTGTGGTGATACTTGGCAGCTTGCACAGTGTCACCCCATGTGAGGGTGTCACCCGGTGTGGTCCGCACCCCCCGCACCCCCCTAGTGACGCCCCTGGGATTTGTGTGGGTGTTCTCAAAAAACATCCATGGATTTTGACACATTCCCAGATTTATCAGAAATGGTAGACCTGGGAATGTGCCAACAGCCTATGCAGCCCCAGGTGACGCGTAACAATGAGAAATATTTCTACAGTTTTTTCCTCTTGCTATGTTTGTTGGATTCTGCGGCAAATATAGAAAGAGGAATATGCCCCCCAGGTTTGTTTTTGTGCATGAAGGTGCCCCTTCTTGCACAAAACCAATCCTGTATGCAACTCAGACACCATTGCGCCATGGTGCAAGGGTGCATGCGTTGGCGCTAAGCAGCCAAAAGTGTGCCAGAGTAAGGGAAAGAACAGGAATGTGCCTTATTTCCTTAAATACAGCGCATTCCTGTCCTTTCCCTGTCACTCCGTTACATCGTACTACACTTAGGTTAGGTACACTGGGGTAGAACTAGCTAGAAGCACCAGAAGAGGATTCACATTTTAGCCTGTGTTATTTATGTATTTATTTTTATGAATACATGTCATAGCTACATACCATGCTATTGCAGTATTATTTTATCTTACTGCTAATGCTGTATGTATTATACTTCGCATTCTGTCCTACGATTGTAGCAGTTAATATCTCTTGCACGAGAAATAAGACTGTTCAATAAACCCTTTTTATTGAAATACCCATCTACCTATTTCAGTGTAAACTCTGTAGAAACGAAGCATATACGATTGACTAAATGAAACTGTTGTCTATTGTTTCCACAATTCTGAGACTGTTCCGATTCTAAAGGAAAACAAAAGTTGTCATGTTTATGTGGTTGTCAGAGACTAATCCCTTCTTCATTTGAGAAGTTTCTAGTGACCTCTGAGTTAGCTGGCACATACAAGTAATTAAGTTTAATGTACTCAATAGATGCATACTTACCTCAGTCCTATGCCACAACTATAGTGTATCATATTCCAATGCGCAGAGCCTATCAGGGATATAGGAACTACACTACAAAACCTTATGCAATTAACACAGAGACTCTCTCTTTTGTACCACCTCAGATTGCTAAAACACTCAATCTCTACCTTATTGAACCAATCTACTCTGACCCGTTTATAGAGCCCTCGGTTAACGTTAGATCCTGAAATAAGAACAACCTTACACTTGTCCCCACAACTACTCCTCTCCCAACCGATCCCAAATCACAGCTTAAAGGCATGCTTCTCAATTACAGATATGCAGTATGACACGCTGCTGATATTGTGACCCTCATTCTAGCTCATGATCCAGACATTCTAGTGTTGACTGAAACCTGGCTCAAAATTCCTCTGCACCCATTATTGACATACAAGTGCTCCCTATCTTTAACATCATCAGGCTTGACAGATCCAGTGGTCAATGAAGAGGCATCACTTGTACACATCGTAAAAATCTATCAGTTAGACTACTACAAGTTTACTTGTATTGATCGCCAGGTAGGGAGGAGGAATAGCAGTCCATTCTGTTCCCCTAAGATAGTACAAATAATCAATGAGAGAATGGACACTGGTAACTGCGTTACAATGGTTCTCTTAGACAACCCTCATAAACGCTATGTTGATCTCGGTTGCGGTTTATATAATTTCTCCGCCCCACATATGCGTTATGGCATTATCATCGGGTTCTCTAAATTTGTGCTGTATGCGAGCCTCAAGCCTGAGGCAACCTCTGGTGTAGCGCAGTAGTGTCCAGAGATATATATAGGCCCACAAAAATGATCTAAAAAACAAACCTACATCATAGAAAGTGTTTTATTCGTCAAAGGATGAGGTTTATTATTAAAAAAGTCGGGTATACACACAGATCGAGTTTCTTGGTCTGATTATACCGCTTGAAGGTTCAAAAAAATGTCAACATGTTTCTGCCCCACCTCGCCCAGCCGGGTCTAGGGGGCATTCGTCAGGACAAACAAACTCAAAATGGAACTATACTCACACAATTTGTGTAGTAGTCACAGTGGATTTTGTGTTACCACTTAGTTTCTAAGAAGGTAATGTGTACTTATAATAAGAGAAACATACAAAAAAGGGAGGTATATATACAGCACTTAATAATTAAATTCTGACTTGAGATAAATGCATAATTATGCTTATTAAATTCACAGGAATAGTCCTATATGGAGACCATCGTGTTCAAGCTAATGTGGAAGATGATATCTTGTTCTACATACTAGGAGGGTAATATTAGGTTCTTAATTATGTGGAGAAATGTCAATCTCTCATAAGGGTCGATATTCAAGCTCTCCAATATCACTAACCACACCCTCTTAGGCACTCCCATTTGACAGGGTTAAGATTTTGACAAACATTACCTCTGTAATATTTTCGCTGCGTGTCTTCAGTGGAAAGTGGACACAGTGGTCCCAGGCTGTAAGAAAAGCATACAAGGGGTTGTATTGAGAGTTAATCTTACCCCGCGGTGTTCTCGCTTTCAGGACCTGCTCTAATTCTCACCCGCTAATGGAGGTTCCTCCGCGTCTTGTGCTGGCTCTGCCAATGGACGCGGAATCTCGATCGGAGCCTTCCTTTACTGTGTGTCCCGCGAGGCATCATAATAGAAGAAGGACTAGCGTCTTCTCATCTTTTTTGTGTTTGTTACGGAAAACTGTCTTAGGATATTACATGAAGCCTCTAAATGTGTTCATCATATATATTTCCCCTGAATCTATATATACAATAATCTTCTATTTTCTAGTTTACCCCTTGCCGTCATGTGAATAACTGTGCTTTGAAGTATTAAGCAACAACAGGCAAGCCTGTAAATTCCATGCGCTCTGTCACCCTCCATGAGACAATCTCTCCTTCCTAGAGCAAATCTTGGAAATCATCTCAACGAATGTCGTTTGACAAGGCACCCAGATCTTCCTTGGAGACTTTAACCTCCATTAGAATGACAACAATGACTCATCAGTCAACAGCCTCAAATCTTTTCTATCTGACCAAAATACTTTTCCGGGACGCTGCTAGACGAATTTCAACTCTGGGCGGAAGACAATTCAATCATCCCCCTAAACCAAACCGGCTTTTCTAAATCTGTTGGGACCACAACAAACATAACAACAATGGCTCTGCTAATTGATAAGGCTGAGAGCACAAGAACTCCCCTACATTTGTGCTTCATCGATTATCGGGCAGCTTTTGAACACGTAAACCGACATAAACTTTGGTTGAAACTGGCAGGCTGGGGCATTCCCCAGGTTTCACTACACCTGGTAATTAATTTGTACACTGAAATCTGGGTGCAAATAAAGCTCAGTGACGGGTCAGCACTACCTAGGAAAATCGCAACAACAAAAGGTCTCCAGCAAGGCTGCGTACTGGCCCCAACATTATTTGATCTGTTTTTAGCAGACTTGATTCCGTTACTAAATACAAACAACTTGCATTCTCCAAAGATTGGGAACCTAACATTACCATGCCTACTCTATGCTGACGATCTTGTGTTGATCAGCCAAATGAATGTGGGTCTACAGCGTCTTCTTGACATTACATTTCAATACTCTGAGGCTAATGACCTAAATATCAACTTGGAAAAAACAAAAACCATGACAATTAAAAAGAATTTTAATAAAACACCTGTCTGGTTTTGGGATTAGATTCAAATAGATTCAGCCAACGAGTATAAATATTTGGGGGTGATCATTGATAAAGGCGGGCGCTTTGTAACCCAGAGAGACACAATTAAAAGGAAAGGCATGGCCTTAGCAGCCTCAATGAGGAACCTCAACTCAAGACTGACCGGCCCCTCACTCGCTCCTTTGGTCGAAGTCATACAAGCACAACTTCCACCCACAATAACCTATGGGAGCGAGGCACAGAGGGGGAGGGACTCGAAGCTCTTGGATGTTGTGGTCACAAAAGTATACAGAATAATCTTTGGATTACCAGCACGAGTCTCACCAGCGCAAATTAGGCTCGAGCTTGGCGTGAAAAAACATACCATTGCAAGGGAAAGGTGCGATACTCATCTTTTGGGACAAAGTAAGGAAATCCAAACCTGGTACCCTAAATTGGCACTTGTGGACTGAGCTACAACAGAAAGAGTCATCACCAGTGGCAAAATATTTAGCAACAAGTGTGGCAACGCTGGGTCTTACTGAACTTTGGGCAGCACCCACAAGTCGCTACCTCCTTAAAAAATCAACAAAGAAAATAATACGAACTGAATCTTGGATTGAAGACAAGGCAGCCCTAGCAAGGAGGTCGCATGGTTGGATGATTCTGATTACCTATTCCTCTCTGGGGGCAAAAAAGTATCTAGCTTTGGGTTTTGCCAAACGTACCAATTTTTTTTTTGAAATACCGATTAGGCTGCCAACTGGTCTAAATCTCAAATATTTCCACTCACTTCTTCTACTGTACAATTCACCCCGTACTTTTAACTGAGCTGGTGCGCTCAGGAAATAAAATACCTAGGAGTAGTCCTTACCAGGGATAGATAAACAACCCTCCGAGCTAACTATGGCACCGCGATTGAGACTATTAGCTCATGGATCGATAAATGGATCAAGTTCAACTGTCTTTGGCCCGTAGGGTGAGGTTAATGAAAATGAACATTGTACCCAAAGTTTTATACTTGTTTGCCAACATTCCCTACAATCCTGGCCGTCCTTTTTCAATATCCTACGATCACTGCTCATTAAACTTGCATGGGGTGGAAAACAACCCAGAGTGAGATGGAAAACTTGATACAGCCTTTCTCTAGAGGGGGATTTGAGGCCCCGGACAAGGAGCTGTATTTTTCTAGTGCGCAGGCACACTACGTCACAGTTGTAAATAAGTGTAGCGTAGTCCATGAAGTTACTTGTAAGTACTTTATTCCAGGTAAGATGGTAAGATTAGAAGAAGAGGATAACCCAACCAAGAGCAGCCTCCTGCCCCTCAGCCTTTCATCCAACTGACAGTCTTTCACACTCAACATTTTAACTAGCTCTCAAAACAAACATTCGGCTGAGCAGCAAGAATACAACACATCTCCCTTCTTTAATGGAAAAACAATAAACAAAAATAAAAACACAGAGACCAAATTAAATCACGCATCATCAGCAATTAACATTCACCACTCATGCAAACCAGCAAGTTACATTCACCACTTCTCCCTTTCTCAAATGAAAAGACAAACCTCCCACATACATTACACTCAAGACAAAGCAACAAACACACCACCATGCCAGCACACAGCATACAAAACCCAAGAAACCAAACAAGCCGACTGGCCAGGCCAGCAAGAGGCAAAAGGTTCCCAACTCACGACGTGACAGGGAAACATCAATCAATTATAGATACACTATACAAAACTTGTAAATGTGAAAACAGTCACGTCACTTAGGTCACGCGCTCAGGTCACAAGCTCACACTCTCATCTCGACAAAAATATAAGACATCAGGTGACCTGTTCACACACTGCCATACCAAACCAGTCATTCCAAAAACACAAAAACAATATAGTAATGAGTGGCTTAACTTTGACAGCCATCTCATGTGCAACATAAAACTAAAAAGAAATGACTTACATTTACAAGTCTTCCCATCCACATACATGCAATGAGTGACTTAAAACTACTTCTCAGTCATCTCATAAACAGTAGAAAGCATGAGTGACTTATACTTCACAGACATCTCATGCACAACCATAAAACGATGAGTGACTTAGAACCTAGCAGTCATCGCATGTACCACAACCAACCAGTGAATGAACTAATTCAACTTAACATTTTACTGTCATTTCATGCATACCCCGAATCAACGAGTGACAGATATCACAGGCTGAAAAACCATGAGTGACTTAAAACTTAGTGTCGTCCCATACACAACCACAAACTGATGACTGACAAGAACTTAGCTGTCTTCTAATGTCTCACAAGAAACGACTGAAAGACTTCATTTTATACATCAAGTTAAAGGCTTGCTTCAAGTTCCATGAGTTAATGGCTGTGCCAGTTAACTCATTTCCACATTTTCACAGATCTGGGCTCCTTGCTCTTTGTTCTCTCATCCACACCGGGGCTTGATCTTTGCCCCCAACCAACGTTTCCCACAAGGATGTCAACATACACGCAGCGACATGCAGCACCTGTAGGCAAACAGTACCTTGAATAAACTCATGTTGAGTGTCCTCTAAGAGGCGAACTGCAGTTCGATGTTGCCAAAAGTAAGCTGTCGCTGCCATCAACGGAGAAACGTGTTGCTAATATTTCATTTAAAGACGTGGTTGGCAACGCACTAAAGCAACATGATAGGCAGCAAACAATGAAGACCAGCACAAGATGGCAGCATGTTCAGCACACCTTACCATATGGCTCACGGCAGGTTAGCAGGGTGTCCTTGACAAACTTTGCAGAGAGTGACGTAGGGAAGAATCATAGAACAGACACACTGCGTGACAAACAAAAACAAGGTAAGTGGCACGCACCCATATTGAAATTCAAACACAGAGTGACGTGTTTGAAAGTCTGTTTGCCGCATTTGTGTTGATGTAAAATTGCTGTTTTCTTCAAATAGTCACCAATTTCAAATATTGCACACCAGGTCCAAACCTCTGACCCTGAGTCACACACCTCAAATCGGGGTGCGATCCTAGAGCAGACGACAGCAGGGCTTAAAAGGACAATGACAACCAAAATTTCTTGTAGCAAAGCCACCAATGCCGGGGATCGATATGTTTCCCCGAATAACGGACACAGGGGCTACTCCTCACAGTCACACGCCATAAGGGTGATAGCCTCCCCCAATAACAGATGGCTCGCAGCTTCACGTAATTGTTGTCAAACACCACTTCATGATAACTCATCTCACAATGCCAGTAGTCATGACTTCACTCCGTGGCTCTTACACTGACTTTGGACCTTGATCATGACAGTAAGATTAGAAGAAGAGGATAACCCCACCAGGAACAGCCTCCTGACGCTCAGCCCTTCATCCAACTGACAGTCTTTCACACTTAACATTCTAACTAGCTCTCACACCAAACATTCTAGGCTGAGCAGCAAGAATACAACAGACACCTATTGGCATCATCCCTCCATTCAAGCACACTTGTCTGTCGAACAGGGATACGTGTGGCCCACGCCAACACACTCTTTCCTGGGAAACGCAGTTCCAGGTGAGGGAGTTGCCCATCATCCCGTCAGCTGCACCAATGCTGCTTGGCTGGCACTGTCCAAACTAATGGGGAAACTGACACTATACTCTCCACTGATGTCACTCCCATACTTATATGCAGCGCTGGTCGCTCGGGTAGCAGCATGCTGTGACATGTTTTGAAAACGGAACCTTACAGTGTGGGGGACCTACACCACGAGGGGTAATTTAAAACCCAGCATAAACTTGTTAGGCGGTGAAAGGATTACTCCTTTGGAAGTATTCCTATGTACTATGGCCTAAGGCCTGCTTTGCGTGCATGTTATGTTAGCATGGGTTATTAGAAGTTTAAACACCATTTTACCTTTTGCTGCTTTTGCACACGACACTGCATAGCTGTTTTTGTAAGTTAGCCTTCACGAAGGTCTACACATGAGAAAAGGTTTGTTTTCAACATCTCTAGACTTACATCATGCCACTAGTCTGCACAGTGAGTGCTTAAGCTGCCGAGGTTATCAAAACATGTTAGTTATTTTTCTACATGTTCGGGTAACGTTTTTTAGACACAACATTTTGGCAGCTGTGAGCCAAGTAAGATTCTGGCGTCCTTATTATCACACACTAGCCATGATTACAGGCACTTAGAAGATTTCTGTTTCCAGGGATGCAGAGAGTCTATGCTGATCCAGATGTAAGTTACTCTTACTGAGCGGAAAAGTAATGGGGGTCCCCCAATACAAGCCTAAGAGACCTTCTTTAGTTTATAATACATAGTTCCTATATAGAGAGGGTGTAAAAACTAGGCGCTATTGGACTTGTTTTCACCATCATTGTAATATAATTCCTCCTTTTGTATTTTATGGAATTATAACTATGCTGACCATATTATTTTTAATTATATGTCTGCTTATGTTGGCTAAGATACTGCACATGAGATCATGTCGTTAAAATAAATATTTTAACATTACCATGTCTCCTATTTACTCCTGTTGAGGACTGGTATGAGAGTATAACAAAACAGTGTTCTCCCTTCCCACCATTCCTGAGATGGTCCTAAGTTTCATGTTTTAGGTTGTCGAATCATTTGTTACTTTGCTATAGGACAAAGAGCTAATGGGAGGCTGATGCTAGCTGGTTGGGGTTTTCTAGGTACGGTGGTGAGTTTCTGGTACACCACAATTCACTGGCGTCGTAGGTCTCTGTGCACAGTTCTGTGTATGAGCAGGATCCTTGCAACATGGCACCTCCAACGAGTGTGGTCTTATTGTGAGACACTTGAGTAGTGCTTATATCAATGTATGACCCCCTCACTATTGTTTCCAGTTGACAGTAGTAACAAATATAACCTACCTATAGTTACATAGGTCTTTGCAGCTTGATTTGTTTATGGTTTTCTATTGAATTACTCCCCAGTTGTGCCTGGCATTGTACTTCTTCATCACTGTGTCATTATGGCTGCGGTTGATATCCCAGCACAAAGTCACTTGGCTGTGCGGAATCACTTGCAGGATTACCTAATTTCATTAGAGGGGCAGGCAGATGTTTTTGTTGTTTCAGCTGACGCAGTGTACCCGTTTGAGTTGTTTTATTCATGGGTCACATTTCCTGTGGTAGCTGCTGTGTCTGGTGTATTTCACACTTACACCCCTGCTGATGTGCCTGCAGTGTATGCTCCAGATAGGACAGTGGAAATTCCCAGCATGCCGTTTGGTTTAATGGCGCCCTCCCACACATTATAACGGTGGTCAGACAAGCCTGTTGCCAATCCCAGGCACTACTTGGCCTGTTTTAGCTGCTTACACCCTGCATCCTCAGGTGGGGCAGTTAACAGCTCCGCAACTAAGACCCCTTTATGCCTCTGCAGTGTCAGTGATATGGGGTCTGGTTCATTACATTACCCACAACCTCCCGGGTGAGGCCCTGGGGGTGCAGCGCAACCAGTTGGTGGGTGGGGGCTGAAGCTTAGTCCCGTCATGGTTAATGCTGTCATGGGCTAGCATCCCCAGGATAAGGATGAGATGCTTTTTTGGCTTGCCGAGAAATTAGACCAACTGGAAGCAGTATTACTGAATTCTACTCCAGTGGAAAAACACAGGATTCTTACCATAAGTTTGCGGAAAGACTTAGTGACAGACGTAAATGACTGTGCAACTTGGGGTGTGATTTTTGCGGCTGTCTATACTAGGTGCTTCGGCACCCCGTCATGGGCTGTCCTGCCCTCTGTTCATTAAGCGTGTTCAGGATATACATGGGCCGGAGGTGGCTGTGGAGTTGGGAATGCGACTCGTGGGAGCGTTTGACATGGTACGTGATCTCGTCCTTGCAAATGTCAAGGGGGATGCGGTAAGTTTCAAGGTGTCTAATGCTTTGCGCGATGTCCCCTATGCAGATAAACCCAGTCATTTACCAAAAATTATTACGGAGGCTTGTAAGACCGTTGGCCATAATATTTTGGGTGTTAAGCCATTTGCTAAGAAACAAACACAGCAGCAAACTCAACAAACGTCAACTGATAAGGATGACTGCCCAAAAGTTCCGAAACAAAATTGAAGTAAGAACAAAAAACAGGGGAAACAGCAACAGAAACAGGGGTCCCATCCTGCTTCACCTACACCTGCCTATACTGAGCGTACATTTGAGTTGCGCGACCACAGTAGTATTAATTCACCTGATAGATTTCAGGTTCCTGAACAGCGTTCTCCTCACTCTTTGCAGGAAACATCAGTCTCAATCACCGGTGGAGGAGGCGGCGGCAGAGGTCGAGGTGCCCAACAGAGCCATGAGCCGCCTCGCAAGGCTGATGGAAAAGGCAAGCAAGACGAGTCACAGCGACAAAGACCCCAGTTTCATAAGAAGAAAGTTATGCTATGTTATGTTATAACGTTCTTGTATAGCGCACGGCTACTCGAAAGAGTGTCCCGGTGCTTTCCACCTGCAACTCAGAATAAAAATAACACAACACAGCAAAAAGAATAAGAAAAAAAACTGAAACAGAAACAATAAGAACAGCCTAAGGATTAAAAAGCCAGGTCTTCAGGCTCTTCCTGAACTGGAGCAAATTGGCAGTGCTGTGCAGCGAAAGAGGTAGCGAGTTCCACAGCTGGGGAGCTTTGCAGCTGAAAGAGCGCCCTCCCGCGCGGGCCTTCCTCACCCGAGGAACCACCGCTTTATAGAGGGATTCCGAACGCAAGGAGCGGACTGGTCGATAAAAGGCCAGTCTCCGCCGCAGGTATCCAGCCCCTGATCCAAACAGAGCTTTGTGCATCAAAGTCAGGGATTTGAACTGGATCCGCTTCCGGATAGGCAGCCAGTGTAGCGCCTGTAGCAGCCCGGAGGCTCGGGCTCGTCTATGCAGGCCAAAAATAGCCCGGGCGGCAGAGTTCTGTACCACCTGTAGGCGCTGAACTAGGTAATCAGAGAGGCCTAGAAAGAAGGCATTAGCATAGTCTAGCCTAGAGCCAACGAGAGCCTGCACAGTAATACGCCTGTGCTCCTCAGACAGCAGGGGCAGGAATTTACGAAGCATTCTCAAAATTCCATAACAGGTGCCAGCCAGACCCAGAATATGTGTTCTCAGCGACAGCTGGTTGTCTAGCTTGACACCCAGATTTTTAGCCACCAAGGAAGACTGTGCAGGAGGGCTCATGTCAGACGGCCACCAGTGCTGCCACTCCGGATCGACAACGCAACCGAAGAATAGAACCTCAGGCTTGCTTGAATTAGCCCTTAGACTGTTCCGTTGGAACCAGTCGAAGACCAATGCAAGACAGTCCCGAATTCTCCCTCCATCAAACTCCTGGTCTTTCCCGCATGTGAAGAGGAGTTGCGTGTCGTCGGCGTAGGAGACGATCTGGGCCCCATATGCTTCCACCAAGGCCGCCAAAGGGGACATAAAGATGTTAAACAACGTGGGGCTCAACACAGAACCCTGTGGAACCCCAACTCCCAGTGGCGGCATCTCGGCAGAGCTCTGGGAGACCCAGACCGTCTGGCAGCGGCCTTCCAAGAAAGATGTGAACCACCTGAGCGCCGTCCCCCTAAGGCCGATGTCATAAAGCCTCGCTAAGAGCGCCCTATGGGGACGGTGTCGAAGGCCGCCGATAGGTCTAACATGACCAACATGGCCCTCCCGCCGACATCCAGAGTCTCCCTGATGATCTCAGTGACCTCTAGCAATGCCGTTTCCGTACTAAAATTAGGACGGAAACCGGATTGGGATGGGTGGAGCAGATTGTTCGCTTCCAGAAAGCTCGACAGGACACCGTGGACGTTTTTTTCCGTGATCTTCGCGAGGGCCGGAAGAAGTGAAATTGGCCTATAATTGGCCAGAACCTCGGCGTCGAGACCCTGTTTCTTTAGGAGGGGGATCACCATCGCTCTTTTCCAAGAGCTAGGGACCCTCCCCTCCCTCAAAGAGGCGTTGAGGATGGGATTAACCAGCGGGTTCACCACCGCCGCCATCCCAGCCAAAAATTTGGCGGGGCAGGGGTCAAGTGGCGAGACAGATTTCAGATTGGTCAGCAGCTGCCTGGACACATCGCTGGAAACAGCAGGAAAATCAGACAACACCGCCGCCGGTGTGTGCGGAAGTCCGCAACCCGCCCTGGTGACGCCGCTTCCATCCTCCGGTCCTTCCACAAAGGAGGCCTGAATCGCCTTGATCTTATTAGTAAAGAAACCGGCAAGATCACATGCCCACGCATCCGAAGAAACTAAAGGGGGCGATTGGGAGCTAGGGGTCGTGAACTCCTTCACAATGGTGAAGATCTCCTTGCAGGAGTTCGCAGATGCCTCGTAACTCGCTGCTGTAACAGTGGGATATGCCACAGATAGTGAGAACGCAGCTTCTGAATCTGACATGGGCGCTGACGCTGTTGGACAGCGTGGCGGAGATTACCATAGTGCGAGAAGCCCTGCGTCCACTACTGAAGGTGACAGCGACTGACACCTTTGTTGTAGTTGAGACGGCAGACACTAGAGTGGCTCCCTCTGACAGTCTTTATGAAATTGTCCTTGTAATTGAAGGCGACATAGAACGTACCATAAAATGGGTATTTTGGGAAAATCTAACTACTACCTATGATATTTTGTTGGCGGAGGTCAACTGGACCCACCTTTTGTCTTAGCTGCTCCCCAAGGGGAGGAGGTAATCCTCCCTAGTTTTGCGCACACAGTGCCGAAAGAGCAGGCACTGCATTTTGCAGAAGATTGGGCTAAGGCACTTTGTACCCTACTCACTGTGGGTGGGACAAATTTTCCCCTCGACATGAGATTCCGTTGCGGTCAATGCCACAGCCTCAACTCCAATACCCCATGTGTCGAGAAGCAAAAGCTTCTGTTGCGAAAATCCTTGAATATCAAGGTATAATTGAAATGTCTGTGTCTCCGATGAATAACACCCTTTTTACTGTGACCAAACCAGATGGTTCATACCGTTTGGTATTGGATTACCGCCACTTAAACTCACATTGCCGTATGTGCGCGATGCAGAATACTCACAGTTCTGCTCTTGTGGATAGTCTTGTGCGTAAAAGGTTCAAAACCACACTTGACATATCCAATGTTTTTTTTGCCCACAATCTGTCCCCACTTAGTAGTCAATGGACAGCATTTGTCAGTGGTTGCAAACAGCGCCTCTTTCGCCAATTGGCTATGGGCTATAAGAACAGTCCAGGCGTATTTGCCACTCTCTCTCTCTTGGAGGGGATCGACACAGATGCATGTTCGTATGTGGATGACATTTATCTCACAGACGACGAATTATGGCCACATCTGTGCCGAGTGGACCTCATAATTTGCAATTTTGAGTATTTTGGCTACAAATCTAACTTTGCAAATTCTCACATTGCAGAGTAGACAGTGTTGTTCCTGGGCTTCGAGCACAACAATGGGGGTCGAGGTTTGGCTCCTAACTTCCTGGAGAAATGCGCACTTTTGCGCACTCCCACAACTCTGAAGAAACTACAATCTTTACTGGGCTTTTTGAAATTCAGGCGTACCTACATTCCTGAATATGCCCAGCGTATCAAGCCTCTTTACGCTTTGATACAACCTTCTTTTTCCAAATCGTGCTGGCTGCCTGAGCATTCAGCCATCTTGCAATCTTTGCAGGCTGATCTGCTTGAATTTAAATTCTTGCTGACCCGTGATAACCACAGCAACCTGGTTATAAGAATCGTGACTAGGCGGTGGGTTTCACGTACCTCACTTTTAATGAGGGTGACACAGTCCCTATCGCTTACAAGTCACACTTGTACACTTTAGCTGAGTTGCGGTTTTCCACTGTAGAAAAAGGTTTGACAGCGGTGCAAATGGCGATTCTTTAGGAATGTGCACTGTCGCAGGGAAAACACATTTTGGTTGTTACTCCGTATCCTGCCTTGGAGGCAGTGATGAAAGCCAGTGTACCAAATTCTTTGCACCCTCGGTGGATACAATGGGCCACGTCCTTGACAATTCCGGATGTCACGTTCATTTTTGATTCCTCACTGCACTTGCAATATGAATTTGTTCATCCTACTCCTCTGACTATGCGCCCACTTGAGGATTTCAGTTGTATCATTTACACTGATGGCAGTGCACAAGCTGCTACGGATTCAAAGCATGTGTATTCCTCGGCCTGCTCAATTGTGGTTGGTACTATGGTGGATGGTGAATTCAAGTCCGATGTTGTGCATACTCAGACATTAGGGGACTGTACCACCCAATTAGCAGAGCTCCATGCTCTGATGCTTGCATTAGAGTACCAGGACCCCAGTGTAACCACTCTAATTGTAAGTGACTCTTACTATTGTGTTCACTCCTACAAAGGAAATCTACCCTTCTGGACTCAAAATGATTATTGTGAAACCAAGGGGCACACAATAAAACATAAAATGATCTGGGTTCGAGTGGTTGAGCTTAAAGAGAGGCTGCTGCTTGTCTTTGTAATTCATACTATGGGTCACCAGCGTGTTGGAGTTCACACTGTTTGCAACTGTCTCACAGACGAGGCTGCCAAGACAGCAGTTGCAACATATGCAGTAGCAGTGGTTACACATTCCAAAAGTAAGATTGATGAGGACATCTTGGCAGCTATTGCTGCAAATAGAAGGGAGGTAATTACCCTAGGGGTTTCCCTTATAAATACTCTTATCATTTAAGCCCTGATAAAGTTCCTTCTGTGAGAATTAATGACATTGGTGACAGGTTAATACTCCATGCTGACCGCAGGCAGGCTTTTATTACAGTAGCCCATGCCGGGATGGCTTCGGCGCATGCCGGCGTGTCAGCTACTGTTTCTCTTCTCCAGCAACGATATTGATGGCAGGGTTTGTACAAATAAACGCGTGATTATGTCCTTCAATGTGGCATTTGTCAGCAAATTAAACCTTCTTCTACTGCATGCCCGCCCCAAACTCAGTTGAACATATCTAATAAACCACTTGCGTGCATTCGTTTTAGATCACTGCGGTCCTTTCACATCTGATAATGCGTATAGTACATCTTAGTAGCAGTTGACTCTTGCACGCGCTTTGTGTGGCTAGGGCCTCAAAGAAGTGCTGATTCCAAAACTGTCATAAGGGATTTGCGTGTCTTTGTGGGAATTTTTGCTTGTGGTACCTTCCATTCAGACCAGGGTCCAGCATTCGCCTCTAAGGCGTACAAGGATGCCATGGCTTCATTGGGGGTCCAGGTCAAATTTTCGTTTCCATACCGACCTGAGAGGAATAGTCTTGTGGAGCGGATGAACCATGACTCAAAGCAATCCTTGACAGCTAAGGTATTAGGTACTGGCAGAGACTGGCTTAACCACCTCAATAGCGTACAACGTGCACTAAATATTCTCCCTATAAGATCTCTGGGTGGGTGGACCCCATATGAAATGCTCTTTGGCATCAAAATGTTTGTCCCGGACCTTGATGGTATAGACAAGGCAGCGGCAGCCTCATCCTTTGACGTAGATGAACATTCTAATGTTTTGCAGAACCTATAAAAGACCAGAGACATTCTTGCAAAGGAACACTTGCCCTCCACATCTGATGCTGCGTTGCAGATTCCGTTAGTCGGCTGGCTACCCCAAGTTGGAGAACTGGTCCACGAGAAGATCGGCAACAAGAAAGAATTCGGTCCTTCCTATCGAGCTCCAGTTGCTGTGCTTGGCGTGCAGGGTACAAGAACAGTAATTTTACCTCCTCTTCCTGAGTGAAAGGGGAACAGGTATATATCCATTCACAATGTCAAACTACACAGGGTGGCCGATTCTTCATAGTATGAGGCCTGCGCTTTAGTGTCCAGTAATGGTGTGACACTAGTTCTAGTTCTAGTTCCTGATCCTGCCATCGGGCCTGATGTTATCATTGAACTGCATACAATTGCATATCTTTTATTGAATTCAACTGCTGGTAATCCTCTTAATGATACGGAATATACTTACCCCACTGACTTGTACATGCCTTATTTGGAGACCCGTGTGGCTAACCAATCCTGTTTTTCATTTGACACTGGGTCTACAACATCTTAGGCCCCTTCAAAAGTTTCAATTTTTGATACCTGGTTTAAAAAACATTTTTGATTCCCCCTTGGACTTACATTTGTCTGGTACTTTTTGCAATCTTTTTATTCATGTCCATCGGATTTGTGGTGTATTTTTTTTTATTTATGGACACTATGTTCAAGAAAGAACTTCAATAAGACTAATTGATGGAACTTTGGCCCCCACTCCTCTTCGCACAAAATGAAGAGGGACCAGACATTTGTGAATATAACTGCTTGGCTCGTTTTAGATGGGATTGTATGAGATGCTGTAAAGTTCCAGATTCATGGGCCCACAGAGGATATTAATGTTCCCAATGTACTCTGTGTTTCTATGGGGGATGTGGTTAAACACAATATTTACTGTAATGATTGGGACTTCCAGTCCGTAGAGGCTTTGTTTTCTGATTTGAAATATTATGCTGCCTTTGATGCTGAAGATTTATATTTAGAGTCTTCAAATTATGGTGATTTGTACTGTTACCAGCATTTTGGCAATCACTTTCTGCATAAAACAAATTTATTTAGAAATGTGTTTAACTACACACAGTGAGAACATTGTTCCATACCAGTGGAAGGTAGCTCAAAAACGTTTTTGAAAAAGTTTTTTTTATTTCACTGATTTTAATCAATCAAACCCTGATGCATTTTATTTTAAGTTGACTAGGAAGTCTTCTTCCAAAGTTAGACTTACCCACACAAAATTACTATATTCAAAGTCCTTTATTGACCAGTTGGCTGTTGGGGGCTATGAAATGTGGAAAGATACAATTGATCTTAAATCTGTTTGGGGTTTTAGAAGTTGGCAAGTGCAAGGCACTGAGGCTTTGCATCGTGCATGTCTCATCCCAAACCATATGTTGTTTCTGAATGCTACTATTTCACAACCCACATGCTTTGGATTAGCTACTTCTAAAAAATTAAATGCTTCTTCTTTTCCTGATTTGGGTGAATCTCAGAATTGGAATACATTACTCCAGTACTTCCCTAAGTGATTTTCAAGCCCTGTTGAAAAATGCCTCTTTTAATGTCTGCAGCATTAATCTCGAAGGCTGGTTGCTATGGCAAAAAAGTGCAGATTCCTGCCAGCACTGTTTTCTGGGTCTGACCCCTGGCTATACAGAAGTTAGAGTAGAACCGTGTTTTCAGACTCAACATTCAGTCACCACCTATTCTGCAGGCAAATTATGCCAGAGTTGGCTCAGACATTCTACCTTAGCGTCTGTTGAGCTGCATTTGTCCAAGCTGACTGACACCGTCAATTTAAATGATTTTGTTAAAGGTCCTACAGCATGCAGATCGAAAAGATGGATTTATGCTGCTTACAACGTGGTTTGGAAACTGTCCCAGAAAGAATCTGCTTCTAGGTTCAGAGCTATAGATCAGGCCAATTTAGAAAAAGTGCTTGCGGTTGTAGATAATAGCACCAACACCCTTTCTTCCAGCATTTACACATTGGATAATATGGTTTCATCTGTTATTGATATTGCGCAAGAAGACGTTGCAGTACTGTACCATGGGCAGAATCAATTGCGTTCTGCTATGCAGTTTGCATGGTCTCTTCAAACGTTGAAAAATGCATTGGGATTTCATGAACACGAGTTTGTTAGTTTTGCCTTTTAATTTGACTGTTAAACAACAATTTATGTCAATGAAGGATGCCAAGTTTTCACTGTTGCACATTGATAAACTGGAACCATTACCATTTTCAGTGGCCAAATTGAATTTTGCAGTTTGGCTCATCCATGGGTTGATAACTCTACCTTTTCCCCTGTTTAAATTTGAGTCTTGCATGAAACACTATGCCATAGGTAGATTTGAACCTTTAGGTAGTGCTTGTCTTCATGAAGTTTGGAATCTCCCATTCACATGTAGGTGCTTGAGGGAAAAAAACGAAGTTTATTTGAAAGGTGAAGGTTGCCCATCCACACCAGATCATTCATTAGTCTGTAGAAATCTGCAATTGCACGGTTCTTGCAATGTTTAGGCACCAAATCTTGCGTGTGTTTTGAACGGCACCCCCACCCCGGCTATTACACCGAATTTCACATTGCTTGCAAACGGTGGCTATTTATTATTAAATAATGAAGAATGTTGTGGTATGCTTGCCGGTATTCCTTATATCGTTACAGTTTCCCAGCGTGTGGTTTGCTGTAAGAATGTCTTGTTTCCTCCTCCACATGGGAAGCTTGATGTTTCCATCTGGCCTTCGAATCCGACCTTGAAAGCAGAGTTCAACAAGATGAGTCAAATAAGAGCTCTTTTGTCCCAGAAGGAAGTCCCCCTTACATCTGCGCATGAGACATTCGTCCTTCATGTTGCAAATACTCGTCCTGAGGTGAATGCCTTATTAAACACAGACCTGCCCCTGCATTTCGGTGCTTTGATTCACACAATCTTTAATGCCTTGTCGAACACTGACCTGATGCACTTTTTTAAAGTAGTATGTGAGGATCTGAAGTATAAAATAGGCCTTATGAGGAAGTCGTAAACACACAGTCACGTTTAGAAGTTAGCGTGATGTAGCTATTTAATTCAGTATAAGCACCAATGCACTAATAGGTATCACCAAATTCAATATTTAGTTATTGCTACTCGTACTATACAAGTCTCTAGGTTTTGACGGGTATTATAACTTAGCCCGACCAGCGCCATTTTGTGGCCTAGCTTGACTGTAGTACTAGCAAAACCCATCACGCGTAAGGCAGTAAGGTTTGCCCTTTCAAGAAAAAGCATAACAGATGTAACAAACTGCTGTTTCTGCATGTTGGGCCTGTCAAGGTTATAGGTGGTGGTAGGCCGGATAAGACATTCCAGGAGGTGCTGTGCGAGCCCTCCTGAACAATAGGCAGAAGGGAGTCACCCTCATCGACCTTGCTATAATGAGCTGAGCCGAACTGAAGCTGCTTTGTGTGCCATACATGGTTCTTCCTTTCCAGCAACCTATACCAACTTGTATTTTTCCTTCTTAGGTAACGGTTTCGAAATGTAACAGTATATATGTGATCTCTTGAGAATGTGCCAGCAGTCTTCTCGGCAGACCTCGAGGGGTTAGGTCGCGAGAAGCTCCTCTGGCAGAGTCTTTGTATAATAAATGATTGAACCTTCTTCACTGCCAACTGTCTGGTTATTGGTAATTGGTATTGGGGGCTATCAGAAAGTATAGCTCTATATGGTATTATTTATTTTCGGTACTTCAGTTGGCGACTCCACCGGGACTCAGCGTTGGGGTCGTCTCTTCGTAATTGGAATAGAGCGGGACGTTAGAAATGGCGATCTTGGTCGAGGGGGTGGACTGCCCAAAGTTTGAGAGTTACTCCGCTCTCCCGATCAGAGAGCCTCAGCTGCTAATGGCCCCACGCCGGAGTCTTACAGGTGTAACCCAGAAGCAGACCGTGTTGGTCTACAGGAGTTGGCAGTGGAGAAACCTGCAATCGAACCTGAGTGCACCAGGTGAGTGATTCGTCTTGTTTTGTGTTGGATACACTTTGATTTTGGTTATCGGTATTTGGTGGTTTGAGACCACGGAGAACTTGATGGAGGTCTGACGGGGCAGTACTGAGACTGCACGGGCAGACGCTCCTGTTTTGAGCAATCTTGGTGAATAATAGAGATATGAACCAGACGCCTAGGTGTGACTTGTTCTCAGAAATGCTGGCAGTTAAGATTGGGTAGCCTTTGGGCAGATCTGGAGTAGCGCTTAAATAGCGGGTGAAGCCAGAATAGTCCGGGAGGTGAACCAGGAAGGCTGTCGGATGGTCCGTAGATCAGTCTGTTGTTTGAAAACCTGCGTGGCTAGCTCTAGGTAGTCTGAGGATATGACTACTTGACTTTGGGTTTCTTTTTGGAAAATACACGAGTTCTCCATGGGCAGGAGTCGACGGGCTCTGCCTTTTTGTTTGGTAAAGACATGTCAATTTGAACAGTTTCTCGTCTTTTATGTTGTCAGAAGATTGTTTGTTGTATGTTCATTGTATGTGAATAGTTGAAGTTGCTTGGACATGGCCATGTGTATGAGAGTGTTGGAATTAACTTTCTTTTCTTTCAAGACAGAAAAATTAGACTCGAAAAAGAAAAAGGCAGTGCTTCAGTAAGCTATGCTTCAGCTGTATTTGCCGGAAAGGCACAAGATTAGATGAGAGTCAGCCGACCCCTCCGGAAGGGAGCCCTAGTCATGATATGTATTGTAAGCACGGGATGACCCCACTCCTGTTTAAAACCTTGTGGCACAAATATACCAAGGACAATGTAGAACCGCAATGGCCGTTGAAAGGGTCTTTTGATGAGAAAAAGATTCAATATTCACAAGATCGTCTGTTCTCTAAACGAAGCAGACAAGCCATGTTTGACACCCTTAATATGTGGCAGAAAGAAGCAAAGCACAGGTGCATCAGAGTAGAGAAATTAGTTAAGATAAAAGTAGGACAGACTGTCACCTAGAAAACTGTTGCTTATGAAAAAAATCAGACTGAACAGAATATTGATTGCTTGAATAGACAGTTCAGATTGCAGACGGACAAGAGTTATGTTACTCGAAATGAAGCTGAAGACGAAATAGAGGATTTACTGGACGTTCGACCTCCCCCACCGTATGCGCCGCTGCACGTGTATCCCGCTGTTCCCCTCGAGGTGCCCACTGCTCCTCTAGCACCGGCCCCCGTTGTAGCCGCATCTCTAGCTACTGTCGGTACTTTGAGTGCCACACCTACCTTACTAAGAGATACAGTTACCCTGATTCCTGGTCTGCAGTCACCCATAGGAAGTTCTCGTGCAATTTTAGCATTCCCAAGTCCTATATGGACTTCTCAGTCGGCTGGTGCAACACCTGAGGTAAGGGAACAGACTCCGTTACGGAACACCGGTGGACTATTCACTAGGGCAGCAGTTGGATATAGTGAAAAAGAAGCAATAGCAGAGCAGGCAGTTAAATGGATGCGGAACAATGTGTACACTGTTACTGACTAATGGAGTACCATAGGGATCTTGAACCCATCATGCAACAACATGCATTATATCAAATGTCTTGTTACCTTATTGAAATTTGGGAGCAATGTTTTCGAGATGGGTTGGCCTCTCAGATATTGTATGACACTCTGGACCGAACTCATAAATTTGACCTAAGTCCAGGGGAAGTGTACTGGAATGTAGAGACATTGGTGAAATATCAAAGTAGGATGTTTTTGAAATGCCCAAATTGGGATTCTCAACATCCCATGAGGGAAGTGCATCCAATTTTCCATCCTGAAATACCCGAACTGCGTAATGATCAGGATATAGTAACAAGAGACAGAGTAGAGGCTCGGTTTCAGGAGCAATGGGTGTACTGTCCATGGTAGAGAAGTGAAGTCCTGGCCCTAAAATCACAGCTCCCCAATCCCCGTAAGAATCCCACAGCCTACTATAAGGAATTGACGGAAGGTGCGGCTTCAGCAGTAATAACTTTAGCCGATGTTGAATTGTTTTTCGGGCTGTTGGTCCCTGTGGATATATGGCGACAGGTACATGACACTGATCATGTTGCAGAATTAGGAGGAACATGGGAACAGTTGAAAGAATGGGATAAGGACTGCAAACCAGGGGACAAGCCGAAAACTGAAATTACTACCCTCCCAGCCAAAATTATCGATTATATGCATTCTTTGATTCCCCCTAGTAAGGTCTATTGGGACAAATTGACAGCCTGTAAGCAAAAGAAAGACAAAAGTGTTTTGGATTTCTCTACCCGATTTGAAGGCACATTTATTGATTTTAGCGGACAGGACCTTGTTATGGAGGGTGGGATCCAGTTATTTGTAAATCGTTTTGTGACCAACTTGTTACTAGAAGTCTCTACCCGTCTACAAGCCGCAGCGAGCACTTGGACTAAATCCACCCCTTCTGTTATATTAAGTATGGCCCAGTACTATGAGCATCTGGAAAATGAGAGTAAGGACAAAATAGAAAAGAAAGCTAAGGACCTCAAGACTCGGATGTTAATGCAGCAAGTTGTCCGAGGACGAGGAGGAGGAGGAGGCGGCCGAGGGACCGTGTCCAGAGGGGTGGGGACAGGAAGGGGAAGAGGCCCAGTCCCGTCTTTGGGGATAAATCAATGTGCGTACTGTAAACAGGAAGGACATTGGAGAGCCCAGTGTCCATTGTTGTTAGCACAGAACGGAGCTGTCCGAGGGCGGGGACGTGGCCGAGGCGGTCCAGACCGCAGTGATATGCATAGAGGAGAAGCGGCGCAAAGACATTCTGAGCGAAATCATTTTGACAATACGCAAGGTAGGCAGTACTTTAACGAGGATTACGAGTTTAGGGACCAAGATGGGTATGCTTATACATAGGACAGCCAAGGACAGAGTGTGGGCCAAGTGTCTATACCCGTCAATCAACAAGGACCCTATGTGAAGGGAAGATTGATGGGGACTTCTGAAAAATTTCTGATTGACACAGGAGCAATGAACAGTTCTGTTCCTCGATCATTGGTCCCAGGGGCTGCTCTGTCCGGGCAAAATAATGTTTTGTGGGATTTTCAGGAGTTCCAGTGGTAAGCCCCATCTCCAGGCCGCTCCCATTCACTATTGGTCCAGTTACTGTTGACTCCCCCTTTCTGTTCACTTCGCATTGTGGCGAAAATGTATTGGGTCTGGATATGTTAAAGAAATTGAATGCGAAAATCTACTGTTCTTCTGGCGGGTTCTATTTGACCATACAATCCCCCAATCCAGATATGAAACAGTACTTTGCTAAAAACAAACCCCTACCACCTGAATTCGCCACTGTTCACTCTACGCTGTGGGCTACGGGGGATGCGGATGTCGGTAGGTTGGACATCCCTCCTGTACATATAACATTGAAACCTGATGTAAAGCTACCACGGATACCTCAATATAAGATTTCGCCGGCTGGCGAGCGAGCTTTACTTTCCATTATACAGGATTTGATCGATAAAGGTGTGGTAGAAGAAACAGGTGCTAATGTTTATAACAGCACTATTCTCCCGATTTTGAAAAAAGCTCCTGACCCTGGGAATTCAGAAAACATCAATACATATCGTTTTGTGATTGACTTACGAGAGGTTAATAACATTTTGGTGCCCCAGTATCCAGTGGTGTCTGATATAACTACCATACTTACTATGATTCCCCCAACTGCAAAGTATTTTTCGGTCATTGACCTGAAGAATGCTTTCTTTAGCATCCCAATCCATCCAGATAGCCGTCAGATTTTCGGCTTCTCATTATCTGGCCGCAGTTTCAGATTTTGTCGCGCTCCTCAAGGATACACCGAAAGTCCTAGCATCTATAGCCAGGCTCTTAAAGCTGTTTTAGACGATTTAATTTTGCCTACTGGAAATGTACTCCTACAATATGTGGATAACTTGTTTGTGGCATCAGACATTGAAGAGGGTTGCAAAGACGCCACTGTTAAATTATTGCACCACTTGGCAGTGAAGGGTAATAAAGTTTCCCTGTCTAAATTCCAATATTGTCGACAGGAGGTGACCTACTTAGGTCATTTACTGTCGAAAGCGGGGAGGCGTTTGACTCCTGAACGTATTACTACCATTTCTAACATGTCTGTGCCTCGTACCCAGCGTGATGTTCGTGCTTTTCTAGGCATTACCTCCTACTGTCGCCAATGGATTCCTAACTTTTCTCTTGTTGCTAAACCTTTGTTATATTTAACCACTACAGATGTGCATGAACCTCTTCCGTGGACCGATGAATGTCAACACTCTTTTGACTCTCTGAAATCTGCTCTTTGTTCTGAACCCGTCTTGGGTACCCCTGATTAGCGTAAACCTTTTGTACTTTATGTGCAAGAGGTCGACGGTTGCTCGCTTTCAGTGTTAACACAAGGAATTGGTGTTAAGCAAAGACCTTGTGCTTATTTTTCGGCCACATTGGATAATGTTGCCAGAGCGCTTCCTAGCTATCTGAGGGCCACTGCGGCTGTTGCGGTGGCCATCCGACAGTCTGAGGGGCTTGTTCTAAATTCTAGCTTAACGGTGATGGTGCCTCATGCTGTGGATGCCTTGTTAACTAAAACAAAAACACAGCATCTTACGAGTGCACGCCTTACTGGTTATGACTTAACTCTGTTTGCTTCGTATATCACGAATAAATGATGTGCTACTTTGAATCCTGCCACATTACTACCTCTCCCTTCAGATGAAACTAAAAATGATGTGCATGATTGTATATTTCTGACAGAAGAAGAGACAAAGGGGAGAGTTGACCTCACAGACATTCCTCTATCTGACCCCGAAGGGGAGTTGTATGTGGATGGTTCTTGTTTCAAGTTAGCAGATGGTACAACAACAGCTGCATATGCAGTCACAACTCTAAAAACAGTAGTTGAGACTTCTCGAGTGCCCTATCGATCAGCCCAGGCTTCTGAGCTAGTGGCATTATTACGAGCTTGCGAATTGAGCGAGGGGTTGGAGGTTAACATCCATACCGACAGCCAATATGCCTTTGGCAAGGCCCATAGTTTCGGGCGGCTGTGGAAGGAAAGAAGTTTTCTTACCTCTCATGGTCAGAAAATACAGAATGGCCCCTTGGTGTTGCGATTGCTCACGGCCCTGACATTACCCAAAAGAGTAGCAATAATAAAATGCAGTGAACATAAGACAATAGTGGATTATATCGGGGAAGGGAATGTTTTTGCTGACCAAATCGCTAAACAAACCGCCCAGTCCACACTCACCTCTATGTTCGTAACCTCCTCTGCAAGGTGGGTGGAAGAATCTGATTTGTTTGATAACACCATAGAAAGTGTGCAAGAAATACAGAAGAAAGCTACCCCGGTTGAGTTGGCTCGATGGGAGCAGGAGGTAGGAAGGTTGGATGAAAATAACTGTTGGGTTGATTTGACTGAAAGTTAACAATGGTTATTGCCCAATGTTCTGGTACATGCCGTTGTGACTATGGCTCATGGCCCAGCTCATATTGGGGCAAAGGGCATTTGTGTCTTATTGGACCCAGTATGGAATAACCCCAATATTCAGAAGACAGCCGTCCATTTTGTCCAATATTGTATGGTCTGTTTACAACACAACCTGGGAAAAGGGGAAACTGTTCAGAGTGGGAACTTTGCACCCCCGACTTTGCCCTTTGAAGTGATCCAGATGGATTATATCCATATGGAACGCGTCAACAACTTGAAATACGTCCTAGTGGTGGTCTGTGCCTTCAGCAAATGGGTTGAGGCCTACCAAACTAAAGAAAACACTTCCTTGGCAACAGCAAAAGCTCTTCTCAAAGAGTTTTTCCCAAGATTTGGGTTGCCCCGTTTGATCTGGTCAGACAATGGGGGACACTTTAATGGGGCCCTTGTGAAACATATCTGTAACAGACTCCTGATAAGACAGAAATTCCATGCAGCTCGACTTCCCCAGTTAGCAGGATTGGTTGAGAAATATAACAGAATTTTGAAACTAAAGATGGCAAAAATCCAAGAGAATAATAGCCTGAAATGGCCTGACACCCTACCCTTGCCCCTAATGTTGTTACGAGTCACGATGTCGCTTATGCGGATTCCAAAAGGAAAAACTTGGCCCATTTGCTGTGCGCATGTCCAGTCATGTTAACCCAAAGGAGACAGTACCTAAAGGCAATTTTCATCAACCTGAACATTCGCTCTAGCAGACAAGCAGTGATAAGTTGGCTGGAGGGTTCGTCATGCATCTTGTCTTGTCGAGGAGTCAAGTTTATGAGACTAGTCAACAGCTGCTAATTGCAAGTGGATGATCTTTTATAATAATTGCATGTAACATATTCCCATACTTTTAATTTGGTTGGTACATAATTTTAACTTATTGCTGCAACTGGATCTAAATATAGCTTTAGAATGATTTTATAATAACAGATTTTTACACATTTGAAATGTATGGGAGACAGAGCACAGATGTACATTTGTTTATATGACACTTCTAGCTGTTTGAGTGGATGAAACTCACTTATTTTATGTAGGGGGGTATTGTGATGATTTTAATTAATCAAGCAATAAACATTAAACTTGAAATTTGAAACTTGAGTCACCCCTCATTCCCGTTCTGGCCTGTCGCCCTATGAGGTGGTTTTTGGACAGCCTGCTAATGTCTGGGGGTGCCAAGACTGAGGTCATTTAAAGATGTTGAATATCCTATGTTGATAGACTATCTGTATGCTTTGACTAAAGATTTTTGTTCTATTCATCAGCAGGTAGCATTTGTGTTGCAGCCACAGCCAGAGGGCCCCAGACATCGTTTGGAAGCTGGCCAATGGGTGCTGGTCAAGAAATATCAATGAGACACCAGCCTGGCTCTGAGGTGATCTAAGCCACACCAAATTCTCCTGGCGACACGGACAGCGGTAAAGGTGGACGGAAAGCGACACTGGATCCATGTGTCCCACCTGAAGAAACTGCCCCTCCCGCTTCCTTATGATCGGCCGCAACCAGATGGAATTTTGACACAGGAAAGAGAGAGAGCCACCAGATTTGTTCCTTTTTCCGACGCCTTTGAAATTGAGCAGAGGCTAGAAGAAACAGTGATGGTTATCGGGTGAGGCAGCACCAGTGGAATCTGCAATTGCCCCTGATCTTTTCGTTGTCACTTCTCACGAAGTCAGTAGTGGCTCTGATGAAGGAAACACACCTTCTCTTGTGTTATTCGCTGATCAGGAAGTCCCGGGTCATGTCCATTACAACCTGCGGACGAGAAAACATCACAGTACCTCAGACGAAATGGTTAGGAGATAAGGAAAGACTTGAGTAAATAGGGTTTGCTAGAATTATTTTCTGAGGTACTGAGCAAGACACTGGACTGAACCCGTTGAGAGCTGGAACTTTGATATTTGCTCTGTTCAGAAAGAAAGACTTTTGCATATAAGGGCCCAGGTTGTATACTTGTTTTCTCCTCCGCATCAAGGATTGTAACACAAATCGATTGTTTCTTTTGAGATGAACGATAGGAGTCTGCTTGTGAGGCTCTAGACGGACACAGGAAAGAAGAACCCTCCGGCAGGAAGGTCTGCTTGGCCCAGTGTAGTTTTTGGGACTATTAGCTAGGAATGTACCCTTTTGGTCGTATTGTGCCCAAAGAAGAACGCCCTTTTGCTCCACGATATTTACCCATGTTTTCTGCGTGGACCATGCATGTGAAAATGGCATTTGTAATAGTGATAGCGGTTATATTAGTAATCTTTGTGAGTGTGTTCGTATATTTAGAGTACCAGTATCCGATGCAGACAATGATGAAAATCACTGCTGCCCCTCCAGAACATTTGTTGTTTTCGTTAGCTCCCCATAAGGAAAGACATCGTCAAACATATGCTAAAAATGTATTTGTAGAAATGCTCCATCAAACGTATAGTACCACTAATGTTACAGACTGGTGGGTTTGTGGCCTGTTGCCATCAGTCATGCATAAACATGACTTATTCCTCTCCTTACCTTTATCATATTTAGGTAGTTTTGAAGCAGGGTTCCAGATGCTATCGGCCATGTATACTCATTACGTGGAAAATCTAAAGCAGTACACAGAGAAGGACTGTAACATGATTCTAGCATATATCGAGATACACCAAGGTTTTGACCCAGCAGGAAATGATGGGGAGGGATCTTTAGATCCAAATGCGTGTATGAATCTATACACTACTCGTGAAAACAGTACTTGGTTGAAAAACAAACTTTTTTGATTTCACTAACTTCAATCAATACAGGTCGGGAATAGTTTATGTAACTATACCTACAGAATGAAGATTTTCAGCAGCCCACCGTTATTGAGCCCTCCAAATGTTTATCTTGTATGCGGGGAAAATGCCTATACTTGGTTAACGCGAGGATGGGCAGGTCGATGTTATTTGTCCTTCTTGTACCCCCCAGTGTATATAGCACCTTAAAACTATCACAAGACTCACCAATTATATGATTCTGATACAGTTCCTAGTAGACGAAGGAGGCAACTTGAGATGTCCGAAGTTGATCAGCCTGATACCCCATTGCAACAGTTTTACGATGTTGCCAAAGGATTATTTCCAATCTGGGGTCCACTATTTTCACAAGTAGGGAAGTTAGACGATTGTCCAGGGTGGTGGAAAGAGTCATTAATATTACTACGGATAATATGACAAATATAATAGAAGAACTTCAGGCCACAAGACTTGTCTCGCTTCAAAATCGCATGGTTTTGGACGTCATCTTGGCTGATAGAGGAGCAGCATGCCGCGTGAATTGCAGCTCCTGCTGTGTTTATATTCCAGACTCCGCCCCCACAGTTCATTTAGCAATCTAGAAGTTACATCGCTTAGCCTCAGAGATATATGCAGGCAATGGGTCCTGGTCACTGTCTGGTTGGTTCTGGGGACAATTGTCAGCATGGGGATGGAAACTATTAATGATAGTGGCCGGGGCTGCAGGCATCCTCTTCACTTGCTATCTTTGTATGCAATGTGGTCCTGCCTGTTGCTCTGATTGTGCCACTAAACTTACGAATCTGATGGTCCCCCCTCCCGACTCTCCCAAAACACAGATGCTCCAACAGGAGATAAATAAGTTGATGGCCATTGATGAAGAGGTTTTCCAGGATTAGTCCTTGATTAGTTAGCTGCATCACGCTAAAAGGAGGGTTTGAGGAACTGAATTCTAAAATAGGCCATATGAGTAAGTCCTAAACACACAGTCACGTTTAGAAGTTAGAGTGATGTATCTATTTAGTTGAGTATAAGCACCAATCTCCAATGCACTAATAGGTATCAACTAATTCAATATTTAGTTATTACTACTCGTACTATACAAGTCTCTAGGTTTTGACGGGTATTATAACTTAACCTGACCAGCGCCATTTTGTGGCCTAGCTTGACTTTAGCACTAGCAAAACCCATCACGCCTTAGTCAGTAAGGTTTGCCCTTTCAAGAAATAGCATAACAGATGTAACAAACTGCTGTTCCTGCATGTTAGACCTGTCAAGGTTATAGGTGGGGGTAGGTCGGATAAGACATTCCAGGAGGTGCTGTGCGATCCCTCCTGAACGATAGGCAGAGGGAGTCACCCTCATCAACCTTGCTAAAATGAACTGAGCCGAACTGAAGCTGCTTTGTATGCCATATATGGGTCTTCCTTTCCAGCAACCTGTACCAACTTGTATTTTTCCTTCTTAGGTAACGGTTTCAAAATGTAACAGTATATATATGTGATCTCATGAGAATGTGCCAGCAGTCTTCTCGGCGACCTCAAGGGGTTAGGTCGAGAGAAGCTCCTCTGGCAGAGTCTTTGTATAATAAATGATTGAACCTTCTTCACTGACAACTGACTGGTTATTGGTAATTGGTATTGGGGGCTATCAGTAAGTATAGCTCTATATGGTATTATTTATTTTCGGTACTTCAGATGTTCTGGCCTTGTGACCTCATTTCAAACTATATTTGGTGTGATCCCTGCATTTTTTCATTTGATTTTTTTGAGTGTCTTCGGCGGTTTCTCATTGATTCTCGTTGTAGGAGCGGGCACACTGCTATTAATTTGTTTACTCCAAAATGAATGCACAGTTTGTGCCCCACGACGATCTGCCCCGGCTATACCAGCTTCGTAACCGGATGCTACAATACTATGGATCACTACCTCTGGCGACTCTGAGTTTGTCATATGGTTTATCTTTCTGGTTTTCATTTTTCACTTGCGTGCAGCTGTTTTCCATAGCCTGGATGGTGGATTTGAATGGGCCCTAGATTTGTGTCTCTGCAACACAGTGTCTCCTGACCTGGATTTTAATCTACTAATGAGTCCCTTAGTTGCTCATAAAATAGATTGTTCTAGTTTTGGGATTATGGCCTGCGCAGCGTCTCATGGGGTTCTAGGCAATTGGAACATTTGGACTGCTGACAATGACTTTCTGGCGCGCAGTTATATTGAAGTAAGCCCGAGTTGTCCTCTGATGGTGCTAGAGGCTCCGGCAATCGAAGAGCATATTTGTTCATTTCCATTACTTAATTGTATGGCTGAAATGTTCATGGATGATGACGACGACTTCCTATTGGAGCCAGTTGCTACGTAAGGTGCCTATACACTGTTGGATTGAAGTGTGCCTTTTTCTGCTTCATAGACACGTACTCAACTTGTGAAGATTTTTTTTCTCCCACTGTACTGCCTTAATATTTTTCTTACTTTTTAAGGTCTATTTCACACCATGGCCACCCGTGATTATTTTCACTGACTTGGTTTCTTTTTAATTCAGATTTTTCTTCCAATTCTCAAGTTTGGCAAAATTTATAAACTTGGTTCTGTTTCATTCAAACTTGAACTCTGCGTTCTACGAATCTTGCCCCCTTTATTGTGCGTTCCCCAATCAAGGGAGGGTGTAGTATGGCCTAGGGCCTGCTATGCCTGCATGTTATGTTAGCATCGCTTATTAGAACATTAAACGCCATTTTACCTTTTGCTGCTTTTGCACACGACACTGCATAGCTGTTTTTGTAAGTTAGCCTTCACGAAGGTCTACACATGAGAAAAGGTTTGTTTTCAACATCTCTAGACTTACATCATGCCACTAGTCTGCACAGTGAGTGCTTAAGCTGCCGAGGTTATCAAAACATGTTAGTTATTTTTCTACATGTTCGGGTAACGTTTTTTAGACACAACATTTTGGCAGCTGTGAGCCAAGTAAGATTCTGGCTTCTTTATTATCACACACTAGCCATGATTTCAGACACTTGGAAGATTTCCGTTTCCAGGGATGCAGAGAGTCTATGCTGATCCAGATGTAATTTACTCTTACTGAGCGAAAAGGTAATGGGGACCCCCAATACAAGCCTAAGAGACCTTCTTTCGTTTATAATACATAGGGAGGGTGTTAAAACTAGGTGCTATAGGACCTGTTTTCACCATCATTGTAATATGATTCCTCCTTTTGTATTTTATGGAATTGTAACCATCCTGACCATATTATTTTTAATTATATGTCTGCTTATGTTGGCTAAGATACTGCACATGAGATCACATCGTTAAAATAAATATTTTAACCTTACAGAGTCTCTTATTTACTCCTGTTGTGGACTGATATGAGAGTATAAAAAAGAGTGTTCTCACTTCCCACCATTCCTGAGATGGTCCTAAGTCACATGTTCTAGGTTGTCTAATCATTGGTTACTTTGGTATAGGATGAAGAGCTAATGTGACACTGATGCTAGCTGGTTGGAGTTTTTCTAGGTACGGAGGTGAGTTTCTGGTACACCACAATTCACTGACATCCTAGGTCTTTGTGCACAGTTCTGTGTATGAGCAGGATCCTTGCAGCACCTAATTATAAGACTCAAGCATGAGATCAGAGCCAACGTCTTTGGCTTTCCAGCAGAACCATTCACACTAGAGGTCCTCCACTTGGTGCTGAAACTGCCAGAACGCGAATACTTGCAGATCAAGCATCCTAAGGTACCTTTGTTTTATGCACTACCTAAAGTGCATAAAGATCAGAACAGACCCCCAGGGAGACCCATCGTGGCGGGATGTGGTTCTCTCTTTGAACCAACTGCCAAATATGTGGACTGTTTTCTTAAACAATTCATGAACCAAGTGGTGTCATACTTACAGGATACAACTGATTTTATAAACAAGTTGGAAACCATAACTTTCCGTGAAGGGACAGATTTGCTGGTCACTCTTGACGTGACATCGCTATACACGCAAATCCCTCAAGATGAGGCAGTTGCAGTGCTCTTATTCTTCTTAGAGTCACGCCCCAGACCAACTCGAGTTCCCACAAAGTTTTTGGTAGATTTAGCATCTTTCGTGCTAAAGAAAAACTATTTCTGTTTCAATAAAGAATTCTATTACCAGGTAAAGGGGGTGGCAATGGGGTGTCCTTTTGCCCCGGAGCTGGCAGTGCTGTTTATGTCAATGTACGAGGATACGTACATACATAAGAATAACCCCTTTGGACATCATATTGGCAAATGGTATCGTTTTATCGATGATGTTTTTATGGTATGGACTGGAGGTATTGATAATTTGACCTTCTTCCATCAATGGCTAAATGCCAGAACACCTGACATACAATTCAGTCTCTCCCATTCCGAAACCAAGATCCCTTTTCTGGATGTGGAGGTGTTCCCAAAAAGTGGCAGGTTGGCTACGACACTGTTTGTTAAATCCACAGATCACAATAAGGCGTTACTATTCCAGAGTAATCACCCGAGAAGCTTAAGAGAAAATCTGCCGTACGGGCAGTTTCTGCGTGTGCGCAGAAACTGCACGTATGAGAATGACTTCACTCACCATGCTGAAAAACTTGTTTCCAAGCTCTGTGATAGAGGGTACCCCAAAAAACTGGTCAAAGATTGTATGAAAAGAGCCAGGTGGACCCCCCGCGAAACAGTGTTGGAGCGAAAAAAGAAACCAGAGCAAAAACGCCAAGTCTGTGTTACCACCTTTTGCCCGAACGCCAATCAGTTGAAACGTATTATTGGGCATAATTGGCACCTGGTGAAGAATTTAGATGAAAGTCTAAGGGATCCACCTCTTTTTGCCTTCAAAAGAGAGAACAGTGTCGCAAACCATCTGGTTAGAGCCTCCATGCCTACTCAAATCCAACCATCCCTTCGCCAAATGATGGGACTGGCTCCCATACTCGGTCACCACAAATGTGGCACATGTCTCTGTTGTGAGACTACCATACAGGGCAATGTCTTCCAGCACAAGGGTATCTTGTGGAAGCATGAGGTGTTTAGTAACTGTAAATCGAAATTTGTAGTTTATGGCATTAAATGCCCGTGTGACCGCTTGTACATTGGTAAGACCGAACACGAAGTGCGCCAACGCATATCGCAACATAAATCTAGATTGAAAAGAAATGTTGAGAATGCCCCGTTGGTTAATCACTGGACCAGGATGCGACATGGATTCAATGAGTTCAAATGGACGGTCATCTCTAGAATAGAAAAAGATCCACGGGGGGGGTGACGTGAGTCTCCAATTATCCAAAAGGGAGGCATTGTTGATTGTTAAGTTTGACACGGCTGTGTCAGGCCTGAACGAATTATCTGAAATCTTCAAGCTGTGATCAATGTACATGGAAGCGCCTCAATTCGCTTTCCTCTTTAGGACAATGTGACCTCTTGCAAGTTTTTCTTCCAGTTACCTTTTCACAAGCATTGTTCTGAATATAGCAAGCTTTGGAAAGAGTGTTAGAGCTTATTGCCAACTAAACCTAGTGTCCCGGTTCTGATACACTTTCTTTCCATAATGTCTATTGTTTTGTTCTAATTAGGGATTCTCTCCACACAGCGCCGTTGAGCAGAACCCCGCCCTCCACTTTTTGGATCCACCCTCCCCTCCCGCATTCGTAGAACCGCCCCGTAGTAGGCGGTCCCAGTCCGTCCTCTCCGTTATTTAAGGAGAACCGCACTCGACAGGGTAACGCGCCTGCGCGAGAGATTAGCGTGAAATTAGACGCCGGCAGACCCCAGCACCTAGTGAGACACCTAGGACTCAAGCCTTTTGGTAAGAATCGCTGCCTAAGAAGTCTGGGTCCTGAACTCTTGGTGTTCCCCTTCCCCCGAGGCTGACTCCCACCATACCCTCCGCGTCCCTTGGTGTCAACTTTGGATATTTCTTTCTTTTCCTCAGCACTCGCGACTAAGCAGACTTGTGCTGACGCTGCCCCTCCTCTCATCTTTTCAACGCTGCAGAGGGGAATCTTTTAAAGCCGTCTACGCTTCTCAGTCTTCCCAGGTGAGATAACCACGAGATAATTCTAAACCTTTGCCTTCCTCTCGAGGCTGACCCCCGTACACCCTCCATGACCCTTAGTGCCAATTTTGTCAATTTTACCTATTCTTTTCCTCAGCACTCGCGACTAAGCGGGCTTGTGCTGACGCTGCCCCTCCTTACATCTTCTTAACGCTGCAGAGGGGAATCTTCTAAAGCCGACCACGTCCCTCCGTTTTCTAAGGTGAGACTACCACAAGATATTTCCAAACCTTTACACCACCCTTACTTCCCATACTAAGCCCGGCATTTCTTCCGCCTCTGCAGAAATACCCAGCCATCCTCAACTAAGCGGGGAAGCGCCAACCACCCTGACTGCGACGGAGATTATTCCCGTTCCACACGCCGACCAAACGTCATCCTGCATATTCAGCGCTTGGTTTTCATTTTCTAGGTACTTTAATTCTCCCGTGTATCATGGATGGTTCACTTTAAAGTTTGACACAGAGCCAGTTTGTACCAGGTGGCTTGGCATCTACTATGTGGCCTCGCCACTAGGGCGTGTATTCCATTTTCCAATGTAGGTCGATGTATGTAGCCATAGTACATTATTAAGTCTGAGTTACCCGGGTTCTCCTCCAGCTACCCAGTAGAACCACGCCTCCGCCAAGTCATTCGTTAACAATTCACTCTTTCTATTTTTTAGGCTTTGCCATCTCAGAGAAGCCCACCCTGTTCTTACCCCCATAGGACCGATGTTCAGTCTGTTGGGTGGTAAGTATCCACAATACACAGTGTGAAGTAGGTACTACTTGCGTTCTGAGGAATCCCTAAACCATCAAGAGGAAACGTCCTAATTTTTTTCCCTAGTGCCGTAATCCAACTGGCATCTAGGTTGTCCTTCCATAGAGCATTCTGTATAACACGTTCCATTCAGCCTAGTGCTAACTGATGACAGGTGCTTGGCTAAGACGTTAGATTTCTGATGTGCACTCTCTGTTAATTTTTCAAATAAGCTCTTTGAAATGAATCCTTCACATATGCTATTTTCACTTTTATTTCCTCTGTTTTAAATATTTCTTTTATGTCTTTTTCTCTCTTCACGTTTACAGTGTTTGAGGCCCTGATGAGAATCCCTGGCGAATAGAAGGGGATTTGAAACGCGTAGGCCATTCTGAACTGGTCTGCTTGAGTATCTAGGAGTCATTATTACTCATATACTCTGTATCACCTACTGTACATTTCCTATCATTGTATTAATTTCTAATGAATGGTGTAAAACTTATAAATCTATTGGAATGTACTAGTTTCAAATTATTGTACAAAAAAGTCTTGTATAATTTGTGCAGACCCAGTTTGTATTTTCTTTCTTTTTATTGTATCCGCATGATGTGTTATGCTTGATTTTGGTATGAAAGTGGTGAATGTCTTTTTGACTGTGACATGATTGGGGTGTTTGGATGTATGAAGTGTCTATTGAATATAGTTGTGTCTTGAATTGTTCTAATTCTCCTTATGCTTTTCTTTTTTAAGAAAAGATACATTTTGTAATAATGGTTGAAATTTCTATAAAATAAAATTGCGACTAAGTAGCAATACCCAATCTTGAATTATTTTTCTTGATGTGGATGATGAGTTCTATCATTGAATAAATGTTATCAGCACTGGCACTTTCTCTTGTTATTTGATATATAGGCTCAGCCTTGCTGATTAGAGCCAACCCTATTGTTGTTTTCTCGAAAATGCCAGGCTATATCCCATATTTATCACTCAGTGCTGACTGAGAGACCACAAACACCATATGGTGCAAGGGAGGAATGGGATATGGACTTAGAGGAGCCAATCACAGATGTGCAACGGGTCTACTGCTGCTTGCAAAAACAGACCATTGCAGTGAGCAGTAGATTACGCATCATCCATTTAAATTCTTACATAGAACCTTCTATACCCCTACTAAACCGCATAAATTCAAACTAAGTTAGAATGATTGCTGCTGGAGATGCAGACAGAAGGGATCTGACTTTATACACATTTCATGGCAGTGCCCGGCAGTGTGTGAATACCGGAGGAAGGTAACGGAGGAGTTAGCTACAATGGTCGGGGTAGAATTCCCACTCACCCCAATTTTGACACTCCTAGGATACACAGCTAATATACAACAATCTTGTAGGAAATTTGTCTCATTGGGCTTACTATTAGTTAAGCGCCAGGTGTCGTGCAGGGAGCGGGCCCCTAAGTTTAAGGAATGGCTTGCCTACATTATATATTGCAGAGACCAACTCACAGCATATGCTGAGCTCCTGCCGGTGTCCTCTTGACCTAGAGTTATATGGGGGCCTTTCGCGGAGTACTTAAACAATACTATGGAATGACGCAATGTATAGTCATATATGCCTAAGCATGAATATGGAGGAATGAGTGAATGTAGGGAGGTGGGACGGATAAGACCCTCCACAATGTTTTACGCTATATGCATTTGTAGATATGGTAATCAAAGCTAAATGTAATGCGGTCGGACTAGCAGAAATCAATGCTTACATGTGATATCGCCTTATAATATATATTTTTGTTGCTGGAACTCGGGTCAATACACAACCAACAAATGACTGTAAAAGTGCATTCTGTGCTCAGACTCATATATCCATTCATCAATATGGAATGTGCAATTCTCTCCGATGTTTGTTCTTTCTGTTTTCTTGAATGTATGTTTGCTTGAAAATGCAATAAATAAAGTATATAAAAAAAGAATAGATAATCCATAGGTTAAAACTTTCATTGTTTCACTGTTATAATTGTAATTATGAATGTAATAAGGCATTTCAACAGGAACAAAAATCACTGTCATAAGTATCATAAGTATCATATCAATAAACTAGCTTGAAATAACCATAACATGTGTGTGTGGTTTTTATATTTCCCTTAGAGAGCGCTCCACTCCATGATTCTGTATCGTGCCTATACACTTCTAGACCACATGAAATTAAGAATTAATAACATCCCTCAGAAAACACCCACACTCCCAGCAATAAAGCAGAAACTACAGCCTTAGAAATACTTAAAATATTGAGGAAAATCTTAAGGGTGTCATAATTTTTGGCTCCCTGTACACATAGGGTTGGTTTGTAAATCATAAGAGAAGGGAGCTGCGGCCCTCATGCTGTGCCCATGCACATTTCTGAAGGTGTTGGTGGTCCACTTGTCCTCCTTGGGTCACCACAAGAATGTACAAATGATGTGAACCTTTCTTGAGGCATTATGGGGCTCTCTAACATGGAACAATGAATGTTTCATGATCATCTCTCCCACTGCTTTGGGGAAACCCACTTTCATTTTTATTTTGTTATTTTATTTTATTTTCCAGGGTAGTGGCCAGCCCCACCTGGAAACCCTGACCTTCCATCGGTTGAGGCCACTCAGGGAGGCCACTCCCGTACTACCCAGCCAGCTCCCCTAATACCCGACTTCATCCTAGCTGGTACAGGAGCAAGCAGTTTTCCTTTACCTGTCCCTGGGGGTGTGGTGCAACACTCTGCGTAGGAGTAGACGATAAACTCTACTCCACCAGCGGAGTTTGCTGAGTTTTGTCCACTTCATGTTACACTTGTAACGCAGAGTTCTGGGCAAATTCTGCTAGCCGCAGCAATGCAGAGTGTTCTCTCGTGTACGGCTCACCAACAGTAAGTTCATGAGCGCAAGTAAAAATTGGCATCCTGTAGTGCCATTTTCGGGCACTAGGAATGGACCCAGTGAATTTTTTTCAATGCAGGCAGTAACAGGTGGTAGTGCCCGTGTTAGAAATGGGGGTCTCTAGTTGGCAATGATTTTCACCTTGGTGCAAGTAGGGACTTTTCGTTCCTAGTAAGGATAAGGGGGATACACTTAATAACCCTCATCACCTCCTTGGTAGCTTGGCTCGAGCAGATAGGCTTATCTCAGAGGAAGTGTGTACAGCATTTGTGCATGCATACAGTAATAGAGTGAAAACACTACAACCTGCACTAAACCAGTTTAGAAAATAAGTAATCTTTATCTAAACCAAATAAGACCAAAACAGCAAAAATCCACAAAACAGTTATCAAGATATCCTCAACAATAGGTTATTGACACAAATAAAGCTTGTAGCCACAAATACCTCCACCTGGAGCTTTTAGGGCATGTGACAGATGAAAATCCCAAAGTAGGGTGACGACTGCGAAGTGCGCGGTGTTGGGCGTGGAGTCGCACAGTCCCAAAAAGAACAGTACCTTGGTAAACAATGAAAACAAAGATGGTGCACTATGTTGGGGAGGTGATGCTTCGTTGGCGCTGGACGGTGTTGGTTCCTTACGCCCACAGGGGAGGTGATGCATCGGTTCCTTACAACTCCAGGGGAGGTGAAGCCTTGTTTTTTTTACTGCAATGCAAGGGAGATCATGCCGCGTGCCTTACTGTTGTAGGAGAGATGAGGCGTTGGTTGCTTATTGGTGCAGGGAAGCTGACGTCACAGTGGCGGCGAGGCGGCGGTTCCTCACGATGGTGCGGTGTCGATGGTTTCAGGAGTCACCCACGTCAAGTATTGGCTCCTCGTTGATGAAGCACCGGTGTCGTTAAAGTCGAGGCTGAGGTCTGAGTTGGGACGGTGCGTTGTGAGCGTCACAAGCAGAGTCTTTGGCTCCGGTGCAGACAGCATCATCGGTGACTGGAGGCATTATTTTAAGGGGAATGTGAATGTTTTGGGGGGTTTGAGTTATTTGTAATTAGCACATTGTTTAAAGGCCTGTTTCCGGCTTCAGACAGGGGAGACTTACTTCCGATTTTCAGGAGAACCCGTTAGCGGGCTAGTGGCTTGACAAGGCACACTATTTAACACGCACGATGCTGCGTACGCGTGCCAGTGGCAAGCCCGTCTGCACCCGTCTGCGCTCCGGCCGGGCGCAGGGCCCGGACCGCTGGATGTTGCATGGCAGGTGGCATATATTATTCCAGTAGGAATTTACACAAACTTAATCCTGGAGGTAAGCAAGAGCAGTATTCCAGGTTGGCCCTAGATAGTCTGACACAAATAGGAGCTTAGAGGGAAAATATGGACAGGGTCGCCCTCCACTCAAACATTAGTCAACAACAAAAGACCCTGTCCATAGGACACTGATTGTGTCAGTTACTTGTATAACAGAACAGTCTAAATGTACTGATAACTGTTATCCTCCCCTGTATACTTTCATTCTGGTAAGGGGACGTTTCACTGCACTCCGTCCGAAGTTCCATACAATTTGAATAAAAACCAAAAGGCCAAACCTCTTTGACAGTTACACAGAACACACTAAAAAAATGTCTGACACCTTTAGTCAGTACCAGATGTCTACAGCATCAATGTTAGACCAAGTTCTGCTTAGAAAAAATGTGCGAGAACCGAATGACACCTCACGGAAACACCACAAACGGGGTAACTGGTATGTAATCTCCAGACAGACCCCTGTCTCATCATCGGTTGTCATCCGGTTCACAAAGAAAAGAAGAAAGAGTGTCCAAAGCAACAAACCAAGAAGTGCAAAGAATAGTGGGAGCAGAGAATATCTGCTAGTGACAAAAAAGTGCATAAAAAACAGCATACACTTCTCTTTAATAACTGTATTCGTAGAGAAATGGGTGTGTGCTGTTAGAATAAAAAGGTTGGTAGCTATTCATGCACACCATTACCTATTGCCGACATGTTTCACTGCCACAGCAATTTTGGCAGATTCATCAGGGCTGCACGGTAGGTGCCACTCCACTATTGGACACTTGTACTGTGTCAACCATAAGCAGCCTGTTTGCTCATACCAGCTGCCAGGGAATCCAATAGGATAAAAAAGTACTCCTAAAGTGAGTCTCCACCTTCACATAAATTGTACACATCAATCGTGAAGCCTCCCGACGAGCGCCTTGTCTCGTTCGTTATTCTCTGTGGCCCTAGATAGTGACAGTAACTACACAGTGGCTCTCAGTGCATCTGCTGTCAAATGCCTCTCCCTACCATTCTCAACGGTTTTATCAACAATCATAAGTTCCAGCTCACCTCCTACCCTGATGACACACAAATTGTGCTATTATTGACGGAAGTAGCGGAAAGGGAGGCAGGGTATAGGTTCCACAACTTAATGAGCTCTATTTCCACCTGGATGTCATTCAACTGCTTAAAGCTCAATTCAGCTAAAACTGAGGTGTTAAAATTCAGCAATAATCCCCGGGTCTGGACACTGGTTTGGCGGCCGGAAGATCTAGGATCCTGCCCAATATCCGCCAGGAAAGCTAAGAACATGAGAGTCATGGTGGACAACAAACTCACCATGGGGGACCAAGTGACTTCAGCATGTTTCATGGTCCTCATAATATTTTAAAAAATTAAGTTGGCGAGCAACCTAAGGACCGTCGTCACTGCCCTCATTATGTCCCGCCTGGACTATTGCAACAGTCTCAATCTTAATATTTAGTAACAACATATGTACAAGTTGCAATTGGTCCAGAATGCGGCTGCAAGAATGTTGACGGGAACATCCAGAAACCTAATTGGGGAGGCAGAATCTTTTTCCATCATGCCTCCAAAACATGGAATGAACTTCCGTTCCAGCTTAGAAATGCCTCAGATCTCATCTCTTTTTGCAAGGGTTTAAAAACATGTTTTTTCTCTCACTAAGCAGCTCGATGCTTCCCAGGTCACCAGCACTCAGCACCAGGACACCTAAGGGTAGCAGTGCGCTTTATAAATACAAATAACATAACATAACATAACATAACTGGTTCGGAGTCGTTGAGATATCTGCAGGCATCGGGCTTATAGTGCAAGTTGAAGTGGTGCGTCATGCTTTTCACGAGTTGTGCCCATGGCTTTAATGCACATTATGGAGTCTCTCCATTGCATCCACTTCAAGATTTGCCTCCTCCTGGACCCTGGGAACTTCAGGGGCTGGTTTCCTGCACCCCCTGCCTCTTCTCATTCTGCCAGGCATCTTTGCCACTATTTCAGGCTCCAGGTCTTCTTGATTGCCTTCACTGGTAGCCATAGACCGAGTGGTCACCCAATCAGGCAGACCCAACATCTCAAAATGCGACTTACGCTCCACCTTCTCCCAAGCATAATCATTGCCTAGCAGACAGTCAACAGGTATGGCTGGCCTCAAAAGTACTTTCAAGGTACCTGAGACCCCCCACTCAACGGGAACCTGTGCCACTCTCAGAAGCTCTCTGAGTTGTCAGGTGCAACTACTGGGTAAAGTACATTGAGGGCCACATGCTTTTCAGACACCAGATGACAACTGACAGCTGTCACACTGGCTCCAGTGTCTTGCAGAGCCTGCACCTTATGGTCATTTATGGTCACCCACTCCCCGTATTTCTTACTGTTAGCGGGCAGGTGGGTTCTTGGGGCCATCTCACTGTCTCCTAGTGAGACTGGGTCAACTCTGCTGGCTCCCACACCCCATGGGACTCCAAATCCCCCCCCAAGGCTACAATAGTCATCTCACGGAGCAGTGCACCAGTGGGTGCAGTGGTGGCAGTCTTGGGTAAACCTAGGATCTCCTGTGAAGTGCCCCACCTGACCACAATCATAACATGCCCAGGGGCCCTTCTGGGCAGGCTTACCTGCTGGGACCGGTGCCTTTTTCTCACGGGGGGCTGGGATTCATTACAGCGGTTCACTTGGGAATTACTTTGGGGCCCTTTTTTGAACTCCTTCTGTTTACCCTTGTCCCCCCCCACTCTTCTGCTAGGAAACCTGCTCACCTTTTGCAGAGCCTCCTACAAGACCTTTGTGGACCCTGTACTGACCCAGAGGTCCACCTTCACAGCAAGATTCCTGGGATCAGTCAACTTACTGTTAATCAAATGCAGGCGTAGCTCTGGAAAACAACTATTAGACACGTGATACCATGGAACCAAATCATAGAGCCCCTAGAAATCATTTACCTGACCACCCTTTACCCAACTATCCAGTGCTCGGCAAAACTAGGACACCAAATCCACCCAAGTGCTTGACTCCAGCTTCTTACAGGCCCCAAAATCTGACTGTACCGTTCTGGGGTCAAACCGTACCTTCTGATCAAGGTTTCCTTCAAGTGGGCATAAGACAGTTGCTCCTCACTTGATAAAGCTAACCAAGTTTCACTCTCTTCTGTCATGAAGCGGCTCCACAACCCCGCTCCCCAGTCTCTCTCAGGGATTCTGTGGGACCTCATTGCTACCTTATATGCCTTAAACCATTGACCAATATCCTTACTCTTTACAAAATCCTTAATCACGTCCGTGAAGATGTAAACCTTCCCTTCTCCAGGCAATGGCAACACCATGCCACCACTGGGGCTGGACTCCACACTCTAGGCTTTTATGTCCAGCTCCCTTAAACCTCTAGCATGCTCTACGAGCATCCTCTTTACCTCCATGGCCAGTTTCTGCCTCTATAACTAATCTCGTACTCTCCTTGTCACTCTCCTTTCCCAGCCTGAGCTTTGCAAGCTCCAATTCATGCACTCTGCTTCTCTCTCTGTCCTCCAACTCCTATGGAGACAGCCCATATGAAGACATACTGCTGTCCTCCCCTGCAATGTAACTTCCCTCCAGGCAGACACAATAGCCCAACCTGCTGCCAATCTTAATTCTCAGCCTCCACCATAGGCTCCTCGGTATGATCACTGGCATTCCTTGATTCAAATGAGACCCTCAGCACCTTTTGGTATTCCTCCTTTCTGGTGATGCCTTTTACTGAGATTCTAAATTTCTTGCAGACAGATTTCAATTGTGGTATAGTGTAGGTTTCAACCCTAGCCTCCTCAAGTTCATTATCCACAGATGCAAGCGACGCTGATTTTGTCATGGTGAAAATTGCCAGTTCTCAAGCTGCAAAAATCCCAAGAAGAAAAAGTTCCACCAATTGTATGTGGTTGCGTAATGGTCTGCATTATACTAGAATGTACCCCAATCACTGTATGTAGGGCACAAATGCAAGTCCAGATCCTCACCGCTGAACACCAATATTAGAAATGGGGGTCTCTAGTTGGCAATGGTATGCACCTTCGTCCAAGTAGGGACCCTTCTCCCTAGTCAGGGTAAGGGGGATACACTTCTAAAATAACCCCTGCTCACCCCTTTGTAGCTTGGCACAAGAAGACAGGCTTATCTCAAAGGCAGTGTGTAAAGCATTTGTGAATGCATAAAGTAATACAGTGAAAATAGTACAAATAGACTCCAAACCAGTCAAAAAAAAAATAGGTGATCTTTCTCTAAACCATACAAGACCAAAACAATATAATCAAAAATAAGTTAGTCACACAAATAAAGCTTGTAGCCATAAATAACTTTGCCAGGAGCTTTCACGGCATCATGACAGATGAAAATACCAAAGTACGGTGCCTACTGCGAGGTGCTTAGTGTCGGACGTGGAGTCACAAAGACCCACCAAAGACCAATTCCTTGGTAAACGATGAAAGTAAAAACTGTACATGACGTTTGGGAGGTGATGCTTCATTGGTGCCGGGCGGCATCAGTTCCTTACGACCTCAGGGAAGGTGATGTGCCGGTTCTTTATGACCCCAGCCGAGGTGAGGCCTCGGTTCCTTACTGCAATGCAGGGTAGGTGAGGACTCGGTTCCTTATTGTTGTCGGGGAGGTAAGGCGTCAGTTCCTTACTGGTGCTGGGGAGGTGATGTCACAGTGGCGGCGAGGTTTTGGTTCCTTACGACAGTACTGGGTCGATGGATTCGGGAGTCACCCCGTCAAGAATCGGCTCAGCATTTATGAGGCGCCAGTGTCAGGAAGTCAGGGCTGCGGTGCGAGTCAGGACGGTGCGTCATGATCATCACAAGTGGTGTGTTCTGCTCTGGTACAGGCAGCACCATCAGTGATGGCTTTGGAGTTGTTGTGGCATGGTGTTGGCAGGCTTCGGGCCTACGTTGCTAGTAGGCGGTGCGTCATGCTCTTCATGAGTGGTGCTCATGGCTTCGGTGCAGGTTACGGCATTGCTCACCAGCATCATTGTTGCAATTTCCCTCTGTGGCAGCTGAAACAGCGGTTCCAGATGCAGGAGGACAGAGGAAATGAAGTCTTTGTGTCCCTGAGACTTCAGAACAGGAGGAAACCTCTATTTCAAGCCCTTGGAGATCTTCACCAAGCAGGTTTCAAAGCACACAGCAAGATTTTTAGTCCTCTCCATGGCAGAAACAGCCAATGCAGTCTGAGTCTGGGCCCCATTTTTATAGCACAACATCCTTTGTTCTCTCGTGGCAGAGAAGCACTTTGCCCAGCCAAAACCAGTTAAACCAGTTCTGTCTTCTCTGGTGCAGCTGCCCGGCAGGAAATGGAGACAGCATTGTTCAAGGCAGACCAGGCCCATTCAGGAGTAAAAGAAATCTCCTCCCCTACCTAAATGCAGCCCAGGAATTTTCAGCCCAGCCCTGACTTGCCCTGGAAATGCAGGACATACCTCAACGCCCCAAATGGTTGTCTGAACATAATGCACATACCCAGCCCCTGCCACTTCAAAAACAGACAGACAGACAGACAATCCAAAAACCAGCAGAGGCACACAGCAGAGGCACACAGGATGACTATGCAAGATAATACTTACTTTCTAAAAGTGATATTTTCAAATACAGAAAGTAAAAGTCATATTTACTAAAAGATGCATATTTAGAATCTGAGTTCATGCATGCTTAACTTTATCTTCCTATCTAGTCCCAGTGGGAAGTTATATATATAAAATGTTATAAATAAACTCCCATTCTATCCTAAGGGACAGATAGCCTTTCAATAGTGAAAAACAAAATTGGCAGAATGTCACTATCGGGACATTTTACACACATCAGGACATGTCCTACTTTTCACCATCACTGCACCCTGCCTGCATGGGTACCTTGGGCCTACCTTAGGGATGACGCACATGCAAGAAAAGGGAACGTTAGGGCCTGGCAAGTGAGTACACTTGCAAGGTCGCCATGGCAGTACTAGACTGCAGAAAGACACTGCAGTGGCAGGCATGAGTAACCTTTATAGGCTTTTTATGTGGGTGGCACCATCAGCGCTGGGGTGGTGAAGTGAACTAAAGAACAATGATGATTGAACCCAGATCTGTGACTGGGGTGAGTGTCTGAAAAGTTTCAGCGCTCCGTCCATCATCTCCTTGTGTTAGCTTTGTTCACCCTAAGTTGGTACGGTATGCCCAGACGTGGGTCCCTTGCTCACTTTGCCACTGGATTCAATCTGGCCTGGTTGATAAGGGGTGTTTCCCCAAAACCGGTCCCAGGATGCTTGTTACCAGTTCAGGGCAGAGCTGGCTTGGCAGTTTGGGCTTGACTGTTCCCATGAGCCAAAGGCTCAAGACTGATTTACATATAGCTGGGTCTGAACTGGGGTGCCATAGTGAGCAAAAGAACGATGATGGATCCATCCAGATCTGTGACGGGGTGAGTGTCTGAAAAGGTTCAGCGCTCCATCCATCATCTCCTTGTGTTTGTTTTGTTTGCCCTAAGTTGGCAGGTTATGCCCAGACGTGGGTCCCTTGCTCACTTTGTCAGTGGATTCAAGCTAGCCTGGCTGATGAGGGGTGTTACCCCGAAACCGGTCCCAGGATGCTTGTTTCCAGTCCTGGGAAGACCTGGCTTGGCAGTTTGGGTGGGACTGTTGCAACGAGGCACAGAGTCAAGACTAATAGGCAATATAGCTGGGTCTGAACTGGGGTGGCGAAGTGAGCTAAAGAACAATGATGGATTCAACCCAGATCTGTGACTGGGGGTGAGTGTCTGAAAAGTTTTAGTGCTCTGTCTATCATCTCCTTGTGTTTTTTTTGTTCACCCTAAGTTGGCAGGTTATGCCCAGACGTGGGTCCCTTGCTCACTTTGTCAGTAGATTCAAGCTAGCCTGGCTGATGAGGTGTGTTACCCCAAAACCGGTCCCAGGATGCTTGTTTCCAGTCCTGGGAAGACCTGGCTTGGCAGTTCATGCTGGACTGTTCCCATGAGGCACAGGGTCAAGACTGATTTCCATATAGCTATGTCTGAACTGGGATGGCAAAGTGAGGTAAAGAATGATGATGGATTCAACTCAGATCTGTGACTGGGGTTGTGTTTCTGAAAGGTTTCAGCACTCTATCCTTCATATTCTTGTGTTTGTAGGCCCACTAGCAGCATTTGATTTACAGGCCCTGGGCATACACATTGCACTGTACTAGGGACAGACTAGTAAATCAAATATGCCAATCATGGAATCACCAATCCATAACAACAATTTACAAGGAGCACTTGCACTTTGGCACTGAACAGCAGTGGCAAAGTACCAAAATCATCTAGACCAGCAAAAACAAAGTCCACACACAGCAAAATAATTGGAGGCAAGGGCAAAAATACAGGGGAATCCCATGTCAATGATGCCAGGTCTAACAGACCATTTGCAGTGAGAAAGTTGTGCCTGAGTAGAAAATCTACTCGAGTGGCAGGATAGAATCAGCACCCTCTGGAGCACCGCTTGGTCCTGTTTAAAATGATTTTGCCGTGCAGAACACGCCCCTGATGCAAAGACATCAGCACAAGCAAAGCGGTGTGCCTTTTACCACCCTGTCACAGAACTCTGCAGAATCTTGCAGTTTTCATGTAACTCCGCAAAGCACAGTGGAGTGAACGTCTGCGAGTTTCACCCACCCATAATCTTTTGGTGGCCACCCTTCTCTCTTCAGACAAGGATACATGGAGTGGGGCAAGGCCCTCATCATGGGGGGAGAGATAGCATTCCCCCATTCTCATTTAGTGTGCTGCGGCACAGAGCTGGGATCCCGGGTCCTTTGCTTGCTTCGGCCCCATGGAGAGATGGGGCCCACTTGAGCAATCCATTCACAGGAGAGGGAGCCTCATGCATGCTCTCTCCCTCCATTTCAATAAATGAAGGAGGTTGTGCTTACTCTCTCGCCTTGGCCCACCCCTGAGGTCATTTATGGATCATTTAGTGAAGCTCCCTTTACTTTAGGCTTGTTTTACTCCTGGTGTTCAGCTCTATCCACCAGGAGCAGTTCTAGCAGGTCTCCTTGCCTAAAATGCAGAGTTCCTTGCAGGAACTGTCCCACTGGCCCTGCAGCAGATTTCCTCCTGGTCTTTGTCTCTGGGTCCAAAAGTGCAGATCTTTCCCCCAACTGTTCCTCAGAGAGTGTAAGGAGCCAGCCTCACTGGCTTTTGGCCTACTGGTTTCAGGGTCTGATTCCTTAGCCCTTTTGGGCATCAGGGGATTTGTCATTCCAGTTGTCCATGGCAGTTGCAGTCACAGGACCCAGCAGCAAAAAAAGCACCTAAAGCACAATAAATCCTATCTCTCCCTTGTAAAAGGGGGAGAAAGGTTCTAGAAACTAGGCACCACATCTAGGGTGCCACATCACCTGTCCACCCCTGTCCCTACCCTCTTGCATAGCATGTAGAAACAGTTCAGGATAGTGTTATTCCTCAGCTCGTCCCCCCGCTGACATCACGGCCAGGTCCTTTCCCATCAAAACCTCAAAAAGGTGGTGCCTCCAATGTTGGCTCCAGTTGTCTGAGCTTAATCCTTTGTTGAGTGGGCCTGCCCTCCTACTCATTTTGGGTAGGGTGGCTCAGCAGGGTGAAAAAAGGCCTAGGCTCTGATCCTGAGTTGAGCCAGAGAAATGTGACAACTCTGGATGACCCATATAGTGTGTACATGTCTTTAGATCTGTGAATATGAGCTAGGAACACACTTTCTACCCCAGTTTCATGCCTCACAGGACTTTTTAGGCCCAAGGGAAGGAAAACCGCACTCTAAGGCTTATCTTCCCCATGTGTATAACAAAGTGTCACTACAGACAATCAAAAAACGTTTTCTATGAGTGACCACTAATATTATAAAGCCTGCCCTATGTCAATATCTAAACCTGCAGAGTCACCCCTGCACCAGGCTAACTATGTGCAGTTACCAGGCTGCGTACAGCGGTAATCTCATACGCGCAGCCTGCAAACATGTGCACAGGTATGTGCACACATGTTCACATATAATATTCTAATTGCCCCTTAATCTAGTTGCGTTGCAGTGCCCTCTTCATTAAAAAGCAGACACTGGTGGTAAACACGTGCATTCTGTTTGCCAAGTGATTTCCGTTGGAGAGACACATGTAGTGAGACTCATCCATAGTAAAAAATCCAAAACCGTGTGACCCAAAAAGTAAAAAACATCCAGGCTTATTAAATAGGCAAAATCTATGCCCGATTCACAAAAGTAATCTGAGACAAAATCCTAACTTTACGACTTTCGATATTCTAAGAAGGCATTTAGGAGTATTAAAGTTTGGATTTTGTCTCAATCAATCTTAAGTTCTGGTCTTAAGTTAAACTTAAGACAAACTTAGGTTTAATTGAGACGAAATCCTATCTATAGTACCCCTAAATGCCTTCGTGAAGAATGAAAGTCATAAAGTTAGGATTTTGTCTCAGATTACTTTTGTGAATCGGGCCCATAGAATTTACTATGAGTGAGCATCAGTTGATGAGACTCACTCACAGTAAAAATCCAAAACCGGGTTGTCAAATGAGAAAACTCTAGGGAGATTGAATGGGTTTCAAACACTTTACAACACTCATTTCTTAGTGAACTCTCAGGGTCCAGCTTGTAATGAGCTGGATTTCTCCCACCCCGGACTTACAGGTCCCTCCATTATCTTAAAATTTCAGGGTAACGATAATGAAGACCAGAGTCCAGTCTTGGAACAGTGTCGCCGTCTGTAAAAGAGCAATACAGGTAAGGAAACAGAACTGTCCCAGTATGCTTTGCAGACTATTAGACCTGTAAGCCATACAGTGGTCATCCCCAAACATTTTGCCAATTTACCTCCTTTTTTGTTGGCCTTAGGGCTCTGTGCACTTTACCACTGCTACCCAGGGCTAAAGAGCTTTTTCTTACTCCTCCAACATGGTTTGATTGGCTTACATCTGACTGTCATATTTCATTTACATGTAAATCCCTTGTAGAGTGGTATATCATATACTTAAGGCTTTTCAATCAAATGCTACCAGTTTTACTGTAACACAAGTGCTAAGCTTGCCACAGCAGTCTGAATGCAGTTATAAACTGTCAATTTGCCTTTGTAATCTAACACCCTTATCAAGCCCTAAACTCCCCTTGTATTGCATGTCACCCCTAAGGTAAGCCCTAAGTACTTTTAAGGTTTAAATGTCCTAGCAATAAAAAACACTTCTAAACTCATTTTACACTACTATTGTGCCTGCTCATTCCCATAGACTAGTATTGGAGATTCCTTATTACAGTTAATAAGTTGTAATTCCCAATTGGGTACAGGTAGCTATATCATGTTTGATATCTATGACATTGTGTTGAAAAATCCTCTATAATTGTAAGATGGGATTTTTTACTACAATATTAATAATGCCACTTTTAGAAAGTTGGCGTTTTCCCGCCCTTAGTCCTTTGTGCCTACAGCCTGTCTTTGGTCACATGACTGGGTGTTGCTGACAGTCATTGTGAATTCCTCCCAGATAGTCAAGCAATAGAGAAATTAGGTGTGCCTCAATGGGCCATCTGCTGGCAGATGGCCCAGCTGGCAGCAAGGCAGCTGGCAGCACGGGGGAGTGAAGCTGAGCACAGCCCCACTTGCAACTGAAGAAGGTGTGCCCTTCATTCACACAAAGGGCAAACACATACCTATTGTCACCGCAGCCAGCTTGACTCAAGGGCAGATGAGGCAGGAAATTCCATGCACTTCAAAGAAACCTGTGGCATAATCGCTGAGATAAAACAAGAGGAAGGGGTGTGGCCATCTTTTTTAAGACGCAGTTTGTGGTTACCAAAATGGTGGCATAGAACATTGATAATGCAGACATTCTTGGAGTTAAAATCTCATTCCAAATGTCCTGTTTTCTGCTTCTGGTAGTGTATTGTCCTCCGAGGTCAACCCCTTGCTTCAACGGCCTCCTTTCAGAGATTATTTCTGACCTCTGCACACGGTATCAACGATTGCTTGTGGGGATTTCAACTATCAGTGGGACAAAATACCAAAAGAGCCCATGGCCTGCCAATTCGAGACATTATTGAGCTTGATGGGGCTCCATCAACTGGTAGATGGCCCTACCCACAAGGGTAACATCCTGGACCTCATTTGGGCCTCACAAAAACGGCTAGTCTAAGGAACATCAGCCCCTGTGCCTGGTCTGACCACTCATTAATTAGTTGCTGGGTCCCGATGAACAGCCAACTGCCTAAACCACCCCAAGAATAGAAAATGGTGCGAAGCTGGAAAAAACATGAGCCGGCGAACTTAGTGGATAATCTACTCAGGTTGCCACCCCCTAAATCTGAAATTGGAAACTTGGACCAGTAAATCGAAAGCCTCACGGAAAGTCTGCGTGCAGCCATAGACCTAGTGGCACCAGAGCAAAGGGATAGGGTCAGAGACAAGGGAAAAGGGGCTCCCTGGTTAAATCAGTTGCTGAGGGAAAGGAAGCAAAAACTCCGCTCAGCCGAGAGACGGTGGCGTAAAGCCAATGACCCAGCCGAGCTGGAAATTTATAAGACTTTACTTTTATAAGACTTTACTCATCCCATACAAAAAATCTATCATGACTACAAAAGCTTAGTTTTATAAGACTAGAATCTCGTTGTAGTAAACAAACAGAAAGATACCTTCAGAATTTTGAAGGAACTCAGCCAAAAGTCAGAGCAGAAAACAGCAGCTGAGTCTATTGACTGCAATGCTTTTCAATCCTTATTTCTTCAGAAGGTAAGGATAACCTCTCTGAGATCGATAACACTCCTGTCACCCAAAGCTCCTTACTCCAGCTCCAACCCCCCCTTGTCAGCCGCTCACCTCCTTTCCCAAACTAGACTTAGCTTCCCTGGTATCCCTGATGAATTGGACTAAATCAGGTTCTCCTTCAGACCCTTGCCCTCCTAGGTTTTTCTGAATGGCCCCTTATGGGGTGGAAAGACAGATTCTCACTATGTTAAACAACTCTCTGGAGACCGGGTACCTGCCATCTAACCTGAAGGAGGCTAGAGTAATTCTCTTGCTGAAGAAACCAGTGGCAGACGCGGCCAACCCTAAAAACTATAGGCCCATCTCTCAGCTACCCTTTCTGGCAAAAGTCTTGGAACAGCATGTTCTCAAAACACTTTCATCTTTCCTGGAGGAACACTGGCTACTCAAGGGGTGCCAGGCAGGCTTTAGAGCCCATCACAGTACTGAGCTGGTGATGCTGTCAGTACTTGACAAGCTCAGAGTTATGGCTGACAGCAAAAAACCTAGCGCCCTGATCTTATTAGATCTATCAGCAGCGTTTGATACTGTCAGCCATGCTCAACTGCTGATCAGACTCACTGCTTTGGGCATCCGCAGACTGGCACACCAATGGTTTGAATCCTTCTTATTAGGTTGGTCCCGGAGAATCCAGTTGGGTGAATTTGTATCGGACAAAGACCCCCTTATTTGTGGCTTCCCTCAAGCCTCTGCCCTGTATCCACTCCTCTTTAACATTTATCTGCAGCCACTGGTGGTGGCCTACCCAACTTGGATTGTAGAGTTTTTAAATACGCGGATGATACCCAACTCAACCTTTGTGTTGGCAACTCCTCTCATGCACAGGATCTGGCACAAAATATTCTGAGATTTACAGTGAATTGGATGACAGTAAATTCACTGAAGATCAGGCCGGATAAGACAGAAGTTCTTGTCATTCCCACCAAAGAAACCCCTGGAATGACAATTTTTGGCCCAAAGAGCTAGGTGCCACCCCCCTACCTGTGCCTGTCGTGAAACTCTGAGCTCTCCATGGCCAACCAGGTCACCTCAGTGGTTGGTACCTGCACAGGACTGATGCGGCACTTGCAGAAATGTATCCCCCTTCTTTCTACCACCTCACTACAGATGATAGTGTCAGCCACCATCATCTTGAGGTTGGACTATGGCAATGCCTTATAGATTGGCCTTCCACAGAAACTTATTAACAGACTACAGGTGGTACTGAATGATGTGGCTAGGCTGATTTTCAGGCTTCCAAGAATGTCTCACGCCACTCCGCTGCTGTGCAAGTTGCACTGGCCCCCGTTAGGCAGAGAGAAAAATCCAAGGGCCTCTGTATTATCCACAAAGCAATCTATTGCCAAGCCCCAACCTATATTAAAGAAAGCCTCAAGACCTATGTCTGAGGCCTGTCGCCTATCCCTCCTACTATATAACATCACATCAAAAGGGGGCAGAGCCTTCTCCTTCCTGGTCCCCCAGCTATGGAACCAGTTACCTGAACATCTCGAAAAGGAACCCATTTTCCTCTTGTTAAGGAAGCAGCTTAAAATCTTTCTGTTTAGAGAGGCCCTGAATACGGTCTAGCTCCATATCCATGCACTGTTTATGACACAGTTTAGTAGCTTTTGGCCACTTTCCTCCAAGCGCTAAGAGACCAGCCAGTGATTAGGCGCTATATAAATACCAGTTTACATTAACATTTAGAGACTTTTCTCACATTCTAGAAAAAAGGCACCAGGGTGTAAAAATAGAACCTTCAAACCCACTCTTCAGTTGACTCAATTGACCTGCTGAAGGACTCTCAGAGGATTGCTTGCTTCTGTGACCTGCTGTGCACTCTGCAAGACTGCTTTGCTGTACTTGGAGCGCTTCGTACTTCCTACCTGATTTGCTGCCTGGAGCCTGCCTTGAACCCTCAGAGCCCAGCCCTGCAGTTGAGCTCTCCATCTTCACCTAAACCCAGGACTACCAGAGTGACTCCTACCACTAGTTTGCTGGCCTCCTATTCAAAGCCACAAGGACATAAAAGGCTCTCACTATATTGAACCCGCACCTGGGCCTAGCCTGAGTCCTAAACCCCAAGAGGTTTCCCTTCAGTCAAGGACCATTGGGGGCATACTTATGAGTTTTTTTTGGTGCAGGGCAGTGCAGCAAGTCACCTTGATTCGAATGCACCGTAGTGATACAATATGGTGTATCCCACTCCTTTCCCGCTGCACTGGTGCTGTTTATGCAGCTTAGTGCCAATGCAATATACCACAGTGAGCAACCCAATATGCCCTTGAGGGTTTGGGCAAAAAGGTGAACAAGTAGAAATACGTTCAAGGGATTTTGATTATATAATTTGGATATTTTAAATGATTTTAAACTAGGACCCACATAAATGACAGTCTGTAAATAAATTCAACAGTTATTATTAATGAATACATTTGATATAGTCACACTATGTGATCCAAACATAAGAAAGAGAAAGAACACGGGTGTATGTAAAAATGTTTTATTTTTATGTGTTATAAATCATGAAAAGGGTACTGAAAGTATATCAACAGAAATACAAGAAGTGCATATATTAGAAATCAAACAACTTCATTGTAACCGTTGTAAACGCTTTTCTTCTATGTTACAATTTGATATTTTAATTTCAGGAAGAAAGAGCGTAGGTCGACGTTTCGGTCTCTATAAATGAAATGTCGCGACCACCTTCAGGACAGAAAGGATATACATGAAGCCCCCTAAAACAGTGTAAAATATCAATTAATAAGCATTCTATTTAATATCTAAAACAACTATATTTTTTAATATATTTTTAATCAAAATCATATCACCCGGAATTTGCCAAAAATACATTAAGACAGTATAAATTTTACAAACAATCAATTGGTAACATGGTTACATTCACAGAAAAAATATCTATCTACATTCATTTGTATAATCAATTGTCAGTCTGTAACTCGATCAGATTTTAAATTTCAAAAAAGCAAGTATGCTAGAAGGCCATACCATTTAAACTTATACACATATAAAAAGTTCTGACCTGCATGAACAATATTATAATGCATATTGAAGATGTAAAGTTAGACCCATCTTAAAAAACACAAAACTATTTACATTATGTAATGGTACCTGTACAGTGTGTAGCGGTTAATTGTCCAATTAATGGGACAGGTATCCAACAGGTCTTGTAATCTTGTTGTCAAAAAGAGCAAATCCCCAATCCCAAACAAAATTATACAAAATGTATATCAATACAGGCCTTCTTCCACAAATAATCAAAGGCAAATCAATGTCATTTTTTTAACAAGCCAGTTTAGGAATCTAGTTTTTTACGTAGTATTATACTTAAAGCTCCAATGGGTCAATGATACTGACAAATGATCATATTTTGCACTATAGATCTATTGTCCTTAACAATAGAGTAAAATTATTTTATGAGGGATGAAAAAACTATTAATCACCTTAAACAAGTTTCCGAAATAGGACTGTCGAATAATTCTGAGTAATTTTCGTCCTTAACGGTTAAATCACGATGTGGATTTCTGGGAAATAAGCAGTGACCATTAGGATTAATTTGGGTCCTGTTGAATAATGGAACTAAAGGAATTGCATTGTACAAACATCTCAGGCGATGTGTATAAAGATTAGTGATCAAAGTATGATGTCACCACCGTTATTAGAATCTTATGGCGGTTGGATGAAACCGTGGCTTTACTAGGCACATAGCAAATATGATTGTTTAAGTTAAACCATAAAATGTAACTCAATCCGATCTTAATCGCATAAAGCGTACACGTATTGTTTGATGTGCACAATAGAAACAGATAAAAGCATATCTGTCCTTAAAACAATTTAAGCACTGTGCAGTAAAGCAACGTTAATTACCTGAAGTAACTTTCAGCAGAATCCTCTAGTTTCTCCAAATCGTACCAAATGCTTTAAACCTAATAATAAAGCATAAATATCCATGTATTTGCTCACCTAGTATTATATTGCCCTGCATTTCAGTCAAGTGACATAATAAAGTATAACAAGAATATGACAAAACAATCTATCTTAAAAGATGCCGATGTTGTGCATCAGTCTGGAATATATAGCAACCTATGATCACGTTGCTAGTTAAAAAGTGTCTTATTATGAATAAGTTTCAATTTTACATACAGGGCATTAAGAAAAGGCGCATAAAATTACGTCAACAAAACACGAGTAATACCTGCAGAGGATTGCAAACGTGTCCGTCAGGTTTTTTTTGTTCAATCAGCACTCGTAACTCCTAATAATGGGGTGTAAATATTAAAGAAGTTGTTTAAACTAAATTATACTTGCAGGGATTTTAGTCTATTTATATTATACTAAGGGGTATTAACTCACCTATTTAGTTGGAAGAACGACCGTGGGCTCCGCCAGCTTCAAGAGAGTAAGCGGAGTCCAGCGCGTCCATGGTGATTATATGCCAAATGTTTGGAGCGCAAAAGAGGACTAACCTCGTACGTGGCGGCCATTTTGAAGAAAGAATAGCGTGGTTTGCAAAAACAAGCAACAAACCACGATGCTAATAGCAGCCATATTTAAAAAGTAGGAACAGCCACATTGTACTAAAAAGGCTTGAGAATGGAACGAATCGGAGATTAACAATAGACAATTTACAACCAAAAGGCAGTGAAACAATCATATTGAGTTGAATTTAGAGATCAAATAGATCACAAAGTATATTTTAAAATGTCTCAGAGATCGAACAAATCGCGATGTATATTTTGAAATGTCTGATATATTTGAATTGGCTTGTCTTAACAAGATGAACATTTGATTAATTAGGAAGTACGAACTAAAAATCATTGTTGATTTTATATAAATGAAACGCTCATGAAGGACCAGGTATTCCTATACTTTGGTCTCCCATTGATACCCAAGTATATCATAGTCTAGATGGTGCCATAGATATATAAGAGGTTGTGCATACAATTGACACATCACTATTATTCAATTACAGATACATCGAATTACAACATTATAGCAACATTAACAACAAATCAAATCAAATCAAAAGACCTTTATTCGAATTTCATAAAATTCATAAAAGCAACAGATACAATTCAATCGTCCCATGATCTCTTTACAAAACAATTTACAATGACCAGAATTTAAAAATTGTTACAGCTCTCATACATCAAATTTCATGGATTTCCTATCATTTTGTGGGCACGAGTTATCAGTTTCAGAAAAGTGCTAGTGTGAAAAACCAGTTCATCAGTGTCCAAAGAAAACAGCATTAAATAGGAGTCCCCTAGAGAAAGGGGTCTTCGTTTTCTAAGATATGATGATAAAAACCATTTAATATATTTTAGATAAAATTTACAGAAGAATAGAAAGTGCAAATCATTTTGTGTGCTCATTCCATCACAGGGGGCAAGGTTTAAGATGTGATGACTGATAAAGACCCAAGGGGAAACATAATAAGAATTTTACCGTGCCAGCCCTTAGGCGAAACAGCAACGATCTTTCCCAATTAGGCATTGGCAAGGTAAGATATACTGGAAGTGGTTGCCTAATCAATTCATTACCCATATAGGTCACAACTGATGTTTTAAGTGATTCAATTCCCATTCTTTCCGAGTTGTAAAGTGCGTATAGTGCTTGTTTTAACTCGTTTTTGTTTTTAAGGTCTATTCTTGATGGGTCAGAGAAGAGATCTCCCCTGCCCACAGCGAGCAGGGTTTTGAAGACTCCCACGAGCCAGGGGATTGCTAGACCTTTTTCGCAGCTAAGACAATCATTTATGATATCCTGAGTTAGAGCAGCAGAGTTGTTTTTCCAGATCCTGAGCCAGAATAGGACTGGCCTAGTCCTAATGAAATCGCATGTATAGGGCAGGTTTAATTCCTTGTGACAAATGAACTCAGAGGATGAGATTGGGGCCCCAAAAACCTTTCTGCAGAAACGATTTTCTTCTCTTTGAATGCTGGGGGTTTTACCCAAGCCCAAACCTCTGCCCCATATGTGGCTGCTGGTACGCACTGTAGTTTAAAAACCTTTAAAATAGCTGTAGTAGCACCTATTTTCTTTGGGCGAGGCAAGCTCAAGATGGAATTGATGGCTTTTGAGAACTTGCCCGTGGTGTGGGCCAAATGTCCACTCCACGAGCCGTTCGCAGCAAAAACCATCCCCAAAATTGGGAATGTACTCAGAGAGTCCAGCTTGTCAGTCCCCACATGTATGGTATTGAGCTTCCGTTTCCCTGGACCACATGGCATAATAAAAGATTTGTTGACATTCATACGCAGATCTAAGGCCTCCATCTGTTGTACAAAAGTTTTAACAAGTAGGCGTAATGCATTTGGGGTGCGGCCCATGAGGACCGCATCGTCTGCGTATAAAAGGACCGGTAGTGGTTGCCTCTTAATCATCGGAACATCCGGTGTCACCTGTTTTAGACGATTGCTTAGTCCATTAATATAGATAATGAAGAGCAGGGGTGCTAAAACGCACCCCTGTCTGACCCCTCTTCCTACTTTGATTACCCCCAAAAAGTTTACAAGTGCCTCATCTAGTCCATAATCAAAGAGAATGGACCAGAGTTTGGCCCTGTTAACTTGGTCGAATGCGGATGAGAGATCCATGAATGCGAGATAAATCGGGGGCGATCGAGCAAAGTTATACTTGTCAATTACTAATTGCAGATTCAAACACTGCTGAACCGTGCCCACCTTGCTTCTGAACCCCATCTGACAGGGATCCAGCAATCCACAGTCTTCCGTCCACTCCAACACCCTGTTATAAAGAACTCGCCCTAGGATCTTTAGGGTATTGTCTAAGAGCGAGATTGGTCTGTAATTATTCGGATCTGTCCTATCGCCCTTTTTGAATATTGGGACGATAGTGCTGGTAGACCAGGTATTGGACATGGGCACTAGGGGCAAACTATTAAAAACATTGAGAAGGATCGGTGTCCATAAATCCGGGCTCCACTTAATAACATCTATTGGGAGACCATCCGGACCAGGAGCCTTGTTTCCAAGGCTCTGTCTGATGGCCACTTCTACCTCCTGGAGCCCAATCTGCAGGCAACACAGTTGCCCGGGGACAAAACTTGTTGTGTCCTCAGATGGGGTGGCATATAATTTGGAGAAATGGTTCTCCCAGACACTGCTGGTTATGGTGCAACTGATTGTGGTCAATTGTTTACCCATGTCTCGCATTTTTCTGACTGCAGACCAGAAGAGCGCACTGCTCTTGTGGGTTGCGCAACCAACCAGTTCCTTCCACTGCTCTGTTAGTAATACGGCTTTCTGCTCTGCAATTTTGGTTTTATTAATTTTCCTTGCTATCTGTACCTCTATTATACATCTAGGTTTTGCGGTTGGTGCTCTGCGCAACGCCCTGTTCGCTGCTGAACAAGCATAGTCGAACCACCTTGGGACCTTCTCTTTCTTTGATAGGGGAACTGATAGACATGTTTTTATTGCAGAACATAGTTTTACAAAGTCCGTAATTATCCTTAAACAGTTCCCATCGGGTGATAGGCAGGAATTAATCAGATGAGAGTGATCCTTTTTCAAGATTTCTAATATGGCGCCACTATCAACTCCCTTCCATTTCAGTCGCAGGCAATCTCCTGAGGGGGTGATATCTCTTGCTCCATAAGAATTAAGATATGCAGGACTAGGGCCTAGTCGTAGGACAGCTATAAGGGGGTTGTGGTCTCCAAATGATGTTTCCAGAACTTTACTCATTATTATAAGATCTATTAGGCGGGGGGACAAAAAAATAAAATCAATAGTCGAGGAACAGTCTCTGCCTCTAAAAGTAGGGACGTAGATTTAACTATGGGTGTGTCCTGCTTCCATAGCGTTAATGAGAATATGCTCAGTTAGCAGATTATCTAATTCTACCCCCTTCTCTCAGCTTGATCTAATAGAGATTTATCCCTAGCCCAGTAATTCTTTGGAATTTTTGCATTGAAGTCCCCCCCCAATGAGGATCCCTATCTCCTACTCTGTAACTGTGTTATGTTTCAAGTTTAAAAAAACATTTAAGAGCTCTATAAAATTCTTATTTGGGGTGGAATAAAAGTTGTTGTTGTAAAAATGTATTAAGTAAATCTGAGTCTGTCTCTTATATTCTAAGACCTGTAAATTCGGGTTCATGGTTGGCAGGTCCCTGATGGTCCCCCCGGCAGATATTTTGATCCCCATAAATAGTCCGCCTACTGCACGGCCTGAATCAGGCTTGGGGGCTGTCACACTAAAACAGTGAAAACCCTCTATGTATAGTTTGTCAGTGGGAGCAAAAAACTAAATATGAAGGAGGGCCCAAGGGGAATCTGTATTTATAGACCTGCTTGTATCTTGTCCCCCAACTAAACAATATATTAACACACGGAAGATATAAAGGGTCTTTTATAATCTTAACAATGGTCGGTACCTGTTAGTGGTATCCAAAATCACGCATACCAAGAGGTTATCTAGGAGGTTACAGAGGAGAGATAAATGAAAGTTCAAAGATAAAGGAAAATTATACCCATCAGCCCACTCAATGGCGGAGCTTCATCATCTGGGTTGTTGTGGAAAGATGGTATCCGCTAAGCACTTCCCTAGGAAAATTCCTGAGGATAGCTAGTATCGGATCCACAAATTGGACCATCAACCAGAAGATGAGAGTTTTTAGGCTGTAGGGGCAAGTTGCAGTGCTCAAAAGTGTGAAAAGTGTGAACGAATATAGTGGTGATATAAAAATACCTGTTTTGATGTCTCTGAAAACTTTATTGGGTACGACCATCAAAACGGCATATTTAAAAGCAGAGTGAAAATAGTATGTAAAAAATTACTATTCACCATGGATGGTAGTCGGTCAACATGTTTCAGCCCCCACGGGCTTTCATCAGGACCTATGATGTACACTACTGCAACACTTACCACAAAACGTGGTAAACAGTATAGATTATGTAGACCTACCAGTTGTGAAGTAGTCTCATATCTTAATTTTCAAACCTCTCCCAAAATTGTAGGGGGGAACAGCCTCAACTCGCCTGGCACTCGCTCAGGACAAAGAGGCCACGCACTTTCCGTCGTTACCTCGGTCTGGCATCTCGGCTCAGATGCCCTTTGATGAACTGATCTAAGGTTCCTCTTGCAGTCCCGCCCACCAAGATGTCCTGCCCGGTTGTAGCCGGGTATTCATTTTACAGCAAGGCAAATTAAAAAGAAAGATAGATCGTTTTGTCATATTCTTGTTATACTTTAATATGTCACTTGACTGAAATGCAGGGCAATATAATACTAGGTAAGCAAATACATGGATATTTATGCTTTATTATTAGGTTTAAAGCTTTTGGTACGATTTGGAGAAGCTAGACGATTCTGCTTAAAATTTACTTCAGGTAATTAACGTTGCTTTACTGCACAGTGCTTAAATTGTTTTAAGGACAGATAGGCTTTTATCTGTTTCTATTGTGCACATCAAACAATACGTGTACGCTTTATGCGATTAAGATGGGATTGAGTTACATTTTATGGTTTAACTTAAACGATCATATTTGCTATGTGCCTAGTTAAGTCACGATTTCATCCAACCGCCATAACATTTTAATAACTGTGGTGACATCATACTTTGATCACTAATCTTTATACACAGCGTCTGAGATGTTTGTACAATGCAATTCCTTTAGTTCCAAGATTCAACTGGATCCAAATTAATCCTAATGGTCACTGCTTATTTCCCAGAAATCCACATCGTGATTTACCCGTTAAGGACGAAAATTACTCAGAATTATCCGACAGTCCTATTTCGGAAACTTGTTTAAGTTGATTAAAGTTTTTTCATCCCTCATAAAGTACTTTTATTCTATTGTTTAGGACAATAGATTACAATAGTGCAAAATATGATCATTTGTCAGTATAATTGACCCATTGGAGCTTTAAGTATAATACCACGTACAAAACTAGATTTCTAAACTGGCTTGTTAAAAAATTGACATTGATTTGCCTTTAATTATTTGTGGAAGAAAAGCCTGTATTGATATACATTTTGTATCATTTTGTTTGGGATTGGTGATTCGCTCTTTTTGACAACAAGATTACAAGACCTTTTGGATACCTGTCCCATTAATTGGACAATTAACCGCTACACACTGTACAGGTACCATTACATAATGTAAATAGTTTTGTGTTTTTTAAGATAGGTCTAACTTTACATCTTCAATATGCATTATAATATTGTTCATGCAGGTCAGAACTTTTTATATGTGTATAAGTTTAAATGGTATGGCCTTCTAGCAAACTTGCTTTTTTGAAATTTAAAATCTGATCGAGTTACAGATTGACAATTGATTATACAAATGAATGTAGATAGATATTTTTTCTGTGAATGTAACAATTTTACCAATTGATTGTTTGTAAAATTTATACTGTCTTAATGTATTTTTGGAAAATTCCGGGTGAAATGATTTTGATTAAAAATGTATAAAATATAAAGTTGTTTTAGATATTAAATAGTATGCTTATTAATTGATATTTTATACTGTTTTAGGGGTCTTCATGTATATCCTTTCTGTCCTGAAGATGGTCTCGACATTTCATTTATAGAGACCGAAACGTCGACCTACGCTCTTTCTTCCTGAAATTAAAATATCAAATTGCAACATAGAAGAAAAGCGTTCACAACGGTTACAATGAAGTTGTTTGATTTCTAATATATGCACTTCTTGTATTCCTGTTGATATACTTTCAGTACCCTTTTCATGATTTATAACACATAAAAAATACAATTATTTTCCATCAAACTGTGTTCTTTATCTTTCTTATGTTTGGATCACATAGTGTGACTATATCAAATGTATTCATTAATAATAACTGTTGAATTTATTTACAGACTGTCATGTATGTGGGTCCTAGATTAAAATCATTTAAAATATCCAAATTATATAATCAAAATCCCTTGAAGGTATTTCTACCCGTTCACCTTAGTGCCAATGCAGGCACCCTTGCACCATGATACAAGGATGCCTGTGTTGAAGGTAGGATTGTTTTGTATGCAGAAAGGGGCACCTTCCTGCGCAAAACAATCCTGGGAGGCTTTTACCTCTTTGCATGCGTGCTGCAAGATGCAGCACATATAGAGAGAGGACACAACTAGAAGAAATAAAGACATTCATCCTCGATACACCTCCCCTGGTTAGGCATATCTTTTTGCCGCATTCCCAGGTTTACAAGTCCTTGTTAATCTGGGAATGTGTAAAAAAACATGGGAGTTTCATGGGAAAACGCACCATAACACCTCCAATGTGCAGAGTAAGGTATCACAATGATTTGTGTTGTGCTGCCTTACGCCAGATTTCTGAAGCCATTCAAAGCTATGCAAAGTTTTGTGTGGTGGAAGCATTACATAAAGCTCTCTAAAATATGCCTTTTGGATGGGGTGCTAAAAGTGCCCAGATGGGAAATAGCAAAACTGAGGGCAGAGTACATTTTTGGCAAAAAACTGCTCTGAGACCAGAACCAATCTGCAGTACCAAGCTGCTCATCTATCCTCTCAGGGTGCATCGCTGGTTCGGTTGACTTACGGCTTCTACCACTCCGTTCCTCTCCACAGCAGCAAATCCCTTTCAGCAGTCCACTCGGTCGGGGTATCAAGTCTCATGCAAATGTCATTGGCTACAGACCTCTGCCTCGTCCCACTGGAGATTTCTGACATCCATTTCAGAGGCTAAAGGCCAAATACGATTCTGGAGGTATTTGACCGGCAGACTTGCAGTGGCACAGCTGTGGCAGTCCTGCAGCCACCGTTTTTTTGATGTGGCCATTCAGACCACCACCACTGGGCCAGCGAATTGTCGTTCCTTGGCAGTGACGCAGCGGACAGGAGTATACAATATGTAAGGCGGGACCACAGAGGTTGGCCAAGCATAATTTGAGATTTCCCACCCCCAGCCTTTTTATGGCTGTGGGCCCACCATGAAAAGTCTGGCAGTGGGGAAACAAAGGGGGCCCCATAGGGCCCCCATCTCCACATCACCATGGGAATACATTCAGGGGCACAACATGGGCCCTCCTGTTTGCATGCACCCCATGTTCAAACACAGCATGGACTTCACAGTCCATGCCATCCTGGAACTGCTTTTGCTTTCCCATTGCATTGCCCCATTTTAGGGTCCCTCTGTGGGAATGGCAAAGATAATCCTGCTGGACACAAGTTGAACTGGTAATCTGGTAAGGGATATATACACATTTTGGCGGTGCTGTGCCAGCGCTAAACCGGGTCAGCACCGCCAAAGTCATAATCAGGCCCAAAGTTCGAATGTAGAAATCTTCACTGTGGCCTTTACCCAGGCTATCTGACAATGAAGCTACCTCCTCGAATACCTCCTGCACCCTTGCCCTCATTAACTTTACCTTCTCAGAACATTTTTTCTCAGAAATTCTTCTAAGTCCGAAAGTAAGCACTGACTGAGTCCAATCCATTTATTGTATCCATCATGGTTGGCCATATATTTTGGCTTTGACAATGTCTCACACGACTAGATGTCCGCAGTTGGTGCTTTGATGTTTTAGGTGCTAGCTTTTACTAAAAAGTTTGAAAATTCATCACTCCTGTTCTACTGACTGGATTTTTGTTGTATGGTGTCAAATAATGTATGAAAATGGGTTCTTTTTTCAAAATTGGCGCAGACTTTTTCTTGTGTTGTGTTTTCACTTTATTACTGTTTGCGTACTGCATAAATACGGAGGGCCTCATTTACTACTGTTTGGTGTTGGGTAGCTCCGCAAGTCTCCTTATGTCACTGCCATGCATCAAAAGGAAGGGCAGGAATGTGCCTTATTAAAGAAATATGATGAATTCCTATCCTCTCAGCCTGTGCCAGCTCACAAATTGTTGCCCAGAGATAAATACAGTCACACTTGTACCATGGTGCAAGGGTGCCAGCATTGTTGACTTGATTGTTTTTTAACAGGAAGGGACACCTTCCTACACAAAAACAATCAATGGAGCTGTTTTCCTCTTTCTATGTGTGCTGCCAAATGCAGCACACATGGAAAGGGTCGAAAAAGAGGAGAAATAAAGTTATTTGTCCAAACGAGGAGGAATAAAGTTATTTGTCCTCGTTACATCTTGCCTGGGGTGGCACTCAGTTTTGAGGTATTCCCAGGTTTACATTACAGAGCCTTGTAAATCTGGGAGTGTGTCAAAACTCATGGGTTTTGCATGAGAAAACCCACAGCAACACCTGTTTGATGTAGTGTAAGGCAGCGCAAAAGCGCAGGCTGGCCTTACTCCATATCTATGATGCCATGCAAAGCCACACAGGGTGGTTTTGCATCACCTCATATATATATAATTGAGAGGCCTGTGCTACCGGATGCTCCGGTGGAACAGCCCTCTTGTAAATGAGGCCCTTAATACATTGCCTCTAATTTAAGCCTGACTGTTTTTTGCTCCATGCTACCCAAGGTGAACCACAGGTTAATATACTGACTTTCTGTCGTTCACTTTGCAAGGGATCTTGGCTGTTGCTCACACCCCAGTCAACCAACAACCCAACTTCTCAAACAGACCATGAACTCTACAACCCATATTGGACATGAATGGTGAAATTAAGATTTATATTTCCATTCCCAATTTATGGGTGGAAATAGAGTTATAAGAAGTTACACATACTGGTCCTTATATTTCAAAGCTGCGTTCCTGTGTGACGGGGGTATTGGACAGTATTGTGCTGCTAATAGTAGGCTGCTATGATCAGGCTGGCATGGATTATGGCGCTAATGCAATGCATAATAGAGAATTTGACCATAACACCTTCTATGTTATACAAGCGAAGTGCACGCAGCTAATAGAAGAGCAGTGTGCTTGCTCCCTGTTCATCTCCCCCATTGCCTGCAGGTCTTGGGGATGTATCATGATGCACTTGGCTGGCTCAGTGCAAAGCTGAGTACCTGTTTTAATTAACCTACAGTGTGTAAAGTGAATTCATTCAGTTCGATATTTCTCTTTAGTGCTCTATTTTTAGACGGTACAGCTCGGAGACAGTAACCAAGGTATGCCTCGTTCTATTTCTGAGCTGTGCTGTCTAAAACACTAACCCAGATAAAAATAGGTTTAAATGGATTCATTGCACACACTGCAGGCACATAAAACTAGGTACTTGGCTCTCTACTGCACCAGCAAGAACCTTCATGATATGGCCTGCTTGTGAATCAGAATCAAAAGCATTTTGCCCCCTGCAAATTTATGTCATAATTTTCATAAATTGGGCACATGACCATTAATGCTACCCATGCTGATCTCTGAGTTGACGTCACTTGGTGCTTAAATAATATGCATAATTTCAACACTCATTGCTGAATAGACAAATGGTGAGATGGCGCTAATAGAAATTAAATGCCTGACCTCAGAGACGTTTTAAGGCATGGGCAAAGTAGCCTTTGGCCCAGGGCCTTGCCTTTCAGGGGCCCCCTCATAGAGCCACCTTTGTTCTGCAGAGAACCTTGCCCTGATTACCTTGAAAACGTTTTAAACAGATTTTTTAAATACAGTACTCATTTTAATTTATTTTTAATGTGGGTGATGTGTGAGAGGCCTTTGGCATTTTGTAGAGAAATGTGTTTAATTTTCATGGAACATCCATAAAAAACTTTTTCTAGACCAAAACAGGACCCCACAAATGAGAAATTGCATGGTATCACAGAGATTATTTGCACTATCCCTGAATATAAGATGTAAACATATTTACAATTTGGACCAGTGTCCTATACACTGCCATTGACCTAGTCAAAGAGGGCATGAAAGACCTGAAATTGGATCATGACTCCAAAGGTGTTCTGAACAAGGGCCCCTAAAATATTTTAGGCCCAGGGCCCCCAAAATTCTTAAGCTGTACCTACCTGACCTGTAGGCTAAAATACCAATTGAAATATTTTACTAGTCTATATTTGAAATGGGATCTGGTGTGTTTTATTAAAAGCTTCTTCTCTTAATGTCATGGAATATTTTCTTGCTTTTTGTCCATAAACTGAACTTACATTTTATTTCTTTATGATGCCACCGTTTTCCTTCACTGAATAAGTCAACCATTTATTTATTCTGTGAGAACATTGTACTGCAACGCTTAAAGGTCATTGCATGAAATAGGTGCAAAGAATGTAAAAATAAACGCCTTCAAATTAAAAACGAACCATAAACGAATCTCAATCATTTCTGCACTTGTAGTCTTATTTTAGTTCTTAGTTTCACTTCACTGCCTAATATTCAAGAGTCTTTTCGAGTTCTGTAGCATCATTCGGTGTATGGGTCCATGTAATGTATGCACACCCCCACAGGGCAAGAGGTAGATTTTCTACATTAGGCAGTACTTCCAGGTAGAGAGTATTTAAGGTAAAAGCCTCTCCCCATATTCCCGGAGTTGGCACAGTCTGATGGAAGAGATGTGTTGTGTTGTTCCAAATCTGGAAGTAAGTGGTTTCTAGACGAGACCCTCATGCAGTATCTGGCATCCTCAAGAGATCATGTATAGCCCTTCCAACACATAACCAAGCATTATACCAGAAAACAAATGTGATGATCGTTTATCATGGATAACAAAGAAACTAACCTAGCCACAACATTTATGAACTGCACCCCCTTAATAGGGCTTGGATGTGATCATAGGCCTAATATCAGGCAGATCAGCGGGCCTAAGTAGGCTGTTTCTATTTGCTAATGTTGAAGCCTTTCTCTCAATCCAAGGGAGGTCTGTATTGGCCTCTGAAGTTAGTTGTTAACGATAAATCAATGAATTGTTTCAGAACAGAGGAGGATCAGCACACCATACAGTGAGGTGGTCTACTGACTTCAACGTAATCATATGAAACACAGAAGACAGTTCAAGTGTGATGCTCAAACCTCCACAGGAATGTAAACTCTTCTTTTTCTTGGTGTTAGCCGTTGCGGCTGACTATCAGACCTTGGAGGGGAAAAATATGATGTTTATCCAATGTAAATCAGGCGTGTCTTAGCCACACTACAGGTTCATGATAACTAACAGTCATGTAAATAAGGGCCCGATGTAGGTAAAAGGGATTTTCCGATTTCAAAATACCGAGGCGGGCCGAATCGGTATTCTGAAATCGGAAAACGAGATGTAGCAAACAAACCGCGAAATTATAGCGAATCGGTCGGCATCGGTAATGTGAATCGCTACGTACCGAATCGGCACGGGCCGAATCGGAAAGTACCGAATCGGCTACCACCGAATCGGAAATAGCCGAATCGGCTACCACCGATTCGGAAATAGCCGAGTCGGTTAAATCCGATTCGGCAATTACCGAATCGGAGGAATGGAAACACACCCATGGCCAAAAAGCCCATAGGAATGCATTGAAAAAACCGAATCGGTAAAATCCGAATCGGATTTTACCGAATCGGTAAAAGCCGATTCGGTAAAAGCCGATTCGGTAAAAGCCGAATCGGTAAAAGCCGATTCAGCCAATGAGGTGGCTCCCCCTCCCCCACCAAAACAGGGAGTGGCAACCCTGGCAGGTGCAGCTAATTAAGAACTTTCTGGAGAGCCAGCCTGAGCTGAACACTCACAGTTAGCAGCAGTGGGAGTAGGAGGTAGTGAACTGTTCTGATCAAGATGGCAAACCCTAGTGAGAGCCAGAGGTCCAGCCAGAAGAGGAAGCCAACATTCAGCAACACCGAGCTGCAGGTGTTGGTTGAGGAGGTGGTGAGGGTGCACCGTCAGCTATTCGGTAAGCTGTCCCTCAATGTGCCAGACAGCACCAAGAGGAGGCTCTGGGCAGAAATCGTTGAAAAGGTCAATGCTGCAGGTGTCACCCCCAGGTCCCTGGATGAGCTGAAAAAGCGCTTCTATGACATCCGCACCCTGAACAAACGGAAGATGGCTGAGATCCAGAGGCAAGCTGGAGGCACTGGTGGAGGCAGGAACCCGGCGCCACCCCTCACCGAGCTGGAGGAACTGGTCTCCAGCACCATTGAAAGGGAGAGCGTGACCGGAATTGGGACCCTGGACAGCTCAGCCAGAGCCACAGCTACAGGTAAGAAGCATGCGCATCATAAAACACCCTACCAGACACCTCCCCATTAGACACAATGCACAGCCAAACCCCAGCACAGTACTGTAACCAACATACAAGAGACAAGCACCATGGTACATGTAGTCAGCAGAAGTTAGCAACATATGGCAGTGCAGAATCACAAGACAGGAAACAGTGGAACACATGCTAAGGAGAAGCAAGGACATGTGGAATGCTTTAATTGTACAGACTGTAATACTCCGGCACTCAATTTACAAATGCTTCTTTGTACCTAGGGGCATCATCAGGCGGACAACCACTGACAGCAGAGGCAGCACCACCATCTACCACTGCACTCGCAGGGCCCAGCACGAGTCAGGCTGCCGAGGAGGAGGAGGAGGAAAACACCATAGGGCTGGGTATAGAGGGAGACCTGGTAATTGACTTTGATGCACTGCACTCCCCACAAATGTCGAGCACACCCCCCTTGCAGTTCTCCCCAGAGAACTCCCCGACAAGGGAACCCCTTCCACCTACACCAGCTCCTGCCACGATCATGGCTGTGGCTCCGGTACACCCTGTCCTGGGAGCAGGGGCTCAGGTCCCGGCCAGCACCACACCCCACCAGTGGCACCCCAGCCCACTCAGCAGGCCGGCAGCAGCAGTACCCGTCGCCGTGCCATTCCCAGCACTGCAGCGCCAGCACCGAGGGCAGTGTCTTCCTGGGCCTTGAAGGGAAGATGGTCAAGATCCAAAGGCAGCAGGAGAAGTTGATCATGGCCTGCCAACGCCAGCTCAGGCAGCACAACCTGCAGATGGGGGAGATGGCAACAGGATTCAAGGCCTTCGTAGATAGCAACAAGGAGGTAGCAGCAGGTCTAGGCAGGCTAACCACTGCCATTTCCCAGTTATGCGGGAGGCTAGAGGAGCATGAGCTCTCGCGCAGGCGGGATGCCCGCGTGCTAAACCGCTCCATGAGCCGCCTTGCAGCTGCAACGGCCCAACTCTGTCAGCGCAGTGCAAACATAGAGTCAAGCCTCACACAAAATTCCGCGGAGTTAACAAGGGGAATGGCCCACATCACCACGGCAATGGAGGCCATGATCATCTCTAACACTGCCGCAAATCCTGCCCTGGACCTGGGGGATGCTGGGGACAGCAGCAGCCGCAGCAGCCCGGTCAGCACTGCGTCAGAGCCACGCAGGAGCACCAGGCGCTCCGCAGAAGCCGCTGGCCATCCTGAAGGGGGTGAGGGACACCCCAGTGGGGCTGCCAAGCGCTCAAAGAAATAGCCTTGCAAGGGTGGGTGAGGCAACCTGGACCTTAGACTTTTGTGTTCTTTGCTATTACACCTTTTTTTTGTTGCACATCAGTGCTGTAACTGTGTTGCAACAGTATTAAAAATTGCTTTTTCACCACAACCATTTACCTGTCTGTGCATCTGTACTCACTCAGAAATAGTTTTCTGTAATCTCCTCACGTCTGTATCTGCCATCACTTGGCGTACACACCCCAGCTGGCTGTGTTGGTGGCACAGCTTCGTCGTCGTCATGGTCCTCGTAGTCAGACAACTCCACCTCAGTGCCCTTCTTCACCGCAAGGTTGTGTAACATTGCACATACAGCTATGATCTTGCAGCAGGTGATGGAGGTATACTGCCTTGCACCTCCACTCTTGTGCAGGCATCTGAATTGACTTTTCCAGATGCCAAAGGTCCGTTCGACGACATTCCTTGTGCTTTTGTGGGCCCGGTTATACCTCCTTTGGCTGGGTGTGGAGGGGTTGAGGTAGGGGGTGAGTATGAATGAGCGGAGGGCATATGCACTGTCGCCTGGAAGGGAAAGGAGTAACATTACACACATGCATACATGTATTACACCTAGCTACTTTGTGTTATGTGGGTCTGATGATGTGTCTCACCTAGGAGGTATCCTTCACCAAATTCGCCAGCCATCAGCCGTGCATAGATGCCGCTCTGTTGGAAAATATAGGAGTCGTGGGTACTCCCTGGAAATTTTGCTACCAGGTCTGTGATGGTGCACTTCGCATTGCAGATCACCTGCACGTTGATGGTGTGTGTAGATTTCCGATTGCGGTATATGTATTCTGTGTCCGCTGGTGGGCATATCGGAATGTGCGTGCCATCTATGCAGCCAATGATTTGGGGAAATTGTGCCATCTGGTAGAAGTCAGCTTTGGTTTGTAGCAGTTCTGCGTGGGTTGCAGGGAACGAGATGTATTGGTCCATCCTGTGTATCATGGCGTCAAGGAATGTGTGGAAGAACTTTGACAGGCTGCTCTGGGTCACTCCTCCTGCCGCTGCAACTCCACTTTGATAGCTGCCAGACGCCAGCAGGTGTAGGCTGCATAGCACCTGGACGTGTGCTGGGATGGCGTGTGCCCTTGGGGTGGGGTGGTCCAACAATGGTTTGAGGTCCCTGATGAGCTCAAGTATGGTGTCAGAGTCCAGCCTGTATCTCTGTAGGATCTCAGCCTCAGTGAGCATGAACAGGGTTATCCTCTGTCTGTAGACCTGTTCATTTCTTAGCCATTCCCTCTGTCCTTTCTGCTGTAGCCGTAGCCGCCTCGCAATGACATAAAAAGCTGCCATCCTGCAAGTTGCAATGCATTTTGGGGCTGTTTTTATGGGTTGGAGTTGGTTACCACCTGATTGTAATCCATGGTAAATACCGAGTGAATTCTACCGATTTTGAGCCGAAATCGGTGTTTCGGTGCCTCCCTACATCTCCCCATCTGTCCGATTCGGGGAATTTCCCGATCGGTGATTCTACCGAATCGGTAGGTTCTCCGATTCGGCTTATGTCCGATTCGGTTCATCTACCGATTCGGTACATGGACCGAATCGGATAATTTCCGAATCGCTGTCACTACCGAATCGGTACATGGACCGAATCGGATAATTTCCGATTCGGTGTCACTACCGATTCGGTACACGGACCGAATCGGATAATTTCCGAATCGGTGTCACTACCGATTCGGTACATGGACCGAATCAGATAATTTCCGATTCGGTGTCACTACCGATTCGGTACGTGGACCGAATCGGTATTTGCATCCGAATCGGTGTATTACCGATTCGTTACATATCCGATTTTCGGTATGTACGTATCGGATTCTTTCCCATTCGGTACACATTCCGATTCGGTTTTCGCTCCGATTTTGAGTTTTTTCATAGCCCTACATCTCGATGGCTGTTTACCGATCGGTAAGGGCCCAAAATCAGGATTTTCGGCCTTTACTGATCGGTAACGGCCTACCTACATCTGGCCCTTAGTTCCTTGCAGATTTCTTTTATTTAAATATATCAAATGTGAATATCTTGAAAATCAGGCATTGATCTGCTCCACTTGGTCCCATGTTGGACAGCCCTGTTAGATAATAACCCCCTGCCTAATATTTACTCTCCTTTCCTGCTTGTGCATTTAGGATAAAAAGACAAAAACGATCTACAGCTGCTGTGATAGCAAGGTCTGACAAGGCTCCACCATGTTCATCAAACTCAAATTGCCCGAAGGTTGTCAACAGAATATAAGAGCTTATGTTGGTGGGCATTTCTCCACACACCTGTGCTTTCTTAGTCCAGGGAGCCCAGAGTTCCCCATTTCCTCCCTACAGTGGGTGTTCATCACTATTTCACCCTGACCCATCTCAGTGACCCACTACTTGAACTAACTAGAAAATTAAAACGTGTGCTTTTCCTACCAACACCAGGGAGGAGCCAGTGAAGTTCCACAACTTCCTACCTCAGCCAACTAGTTTTGGACTTCTCCCTGTGTGAGGTTCCCCAGAAACTTCCATACCCATACTCATAGATTATCCAAGATGAGTTTGAGTCTCTAAGGTTCTCATTCTGTGGTGCACAGTGACTATTACTGGAAGGCCACGTTTCCAATGCACTCCTTTCCCTCACATACAGACTTTCAAATTATCTTTTCAGTCTAGTACCCTTATGCAGCGCCTCTAAACAACAATCAAAAGAGGAGGCGGAGGAAGACCTTGCCATCGCCACAGCAACAGCTGACTATGATCTTCAAGCTCCTCAAGATTTGCCAAAGGTGGAAAAGGATACAGGTACAGAAGATATTTTAACTTAGCATCTTCCAGAATCTACAGAGTATTCGGCGATAGAATAGCCAGTCGACATAGAAATAGTAAGAGGTGAGGCTCTAATAAAAACCTCTACCAACTATGTCCAGTTAAATATGTTACAAAACTCTGGCAACAGTCACATGGGCAATTGAGGCAAAACTAGATCCCTTAAACTCATTAATAAGGCAGGCTCAGGATTTTGCAAAGGATAACGTTATATACTGCCAATGTGATCCGATAGAGGAAAAACTTTCCACCCTATCAGAAATAATAAAACCTATTTTACAAGACATAAAAACAAGTTCCGACCAACAAGTGGTGGTAAACATATAGGGCAAACAAAAACCTGAAAAGGAATCCCCATAACCCCCATGGCTGAGCTGAAGCCTGCTGAGCTGGAGCTCCCCAGTTTAAACTAGGCTTCACACTAACTGGTGGTCTCTCAGGATGCCTCCCCACTGAATGCAAACAAAAATGGGAGTACAATTAAGCATGGCAGGCAGCTGTTCAGGAAAAATATAAAACACCTAAGGAAACTAAACAAAAACAAAAAAAGGAATGAAAGGCTCATAATAGCCACCAGCTTCCCATACCATACAAATACTAAATCCCCTAAAGTAGCCCAACTAAATCAAAAAACAAACCCATTTCCAATCTTTCTAAAAACCAACAAGCCTGACAAGAACAATTCCAACTTAATAAGTGACTGGTCAGCACCCATCATGAAAGTTGATAGGTCCAGCGACAAAAACCAAACTCGCCCCGAAGAAGGTAGGATTGAAGCATTTAGAGCAATACAATATAAGAGAAATGGGAATTTCAAGCGCTTAGAGATCCCTGGGTTATAACGCGCTATATAAATTGAAATAAATAAAATAAATAAATGAAATTGAGCACCAGATAGCTGGCGCCGCAAATGAGACCAGCCCACTTAACTAACAATTGCAAAATGATACCCAGCTACAAGATAACATCCTAAATAAAAAAACACAATAGAAAATGCAAATATATAAAGGCAAGGGAAACTTCCCCCTCAATGCTCAGTAAAGTTGGATATCCTGAGTACTCAGCAGGGGAAGCTATCCAGTCCTATACATGGGACTAGAAAGGGTATGAATGCTGCAATCACAACTCCAATTAACCTCCAAACATAAGGATGCATGAAAAATCTGCAGAGAACGGGAGAGAGGATTAAAACGGAGGCGCCCATGATAGGAATAAAGACAATCCTATTATAACCAGAATATGTATCTCAAGCCAAGTGGGACATTTTAAGTAGACAAAATATCCTAAGACTGGCAACCAAACTATCGGATCTTAAAAACTTGAACTCAAAGGATATTGAACATGTTGCCTTTAACTCCCCAGGGTTAGGGGAAGGAACAAATGCTGTGAGATTTTCTTCAAAGTGGAGAAGTGTGTGGTAATCTTTATAAAACATAAAGAACAACTGTCAAGGGGGGGGGAATCTGTTGCACACCCAGCCCAAGCGATACTCCACTTTCGTAAACTCACCCTCTCCCAATCTTGCCCCAGCACCACATCAGTGCTACGGAACGCTAAAGAAGCAAATGACCATACCGCAATGATTGAATCTGCCCCAAAATCAATAAATGTGCACTCAGGGGAAGGAGAGTATAGCTGGCCAGAAGAGGTACAGGTGGAAAGCAGCTCAGGACATGAAATAAACAAAGTAGAGATTTCTCTTCCTCCCAACTGGGCCTGGCTGCCTAAGTGTCTAAATGACCATTCCTATCCAACACAACACAAGCAGAGAGAGTCCAACTATGAGATGAGTCTGGTATTGGAATGTAAGAGGCCTCCCGAAGCAATAAGATAAACTAAGGGAACTAGAGCAATTAACTAAGTATGACATAATCTGCCTGCAGGAAACCTGGTAGCTGGACTAGGAGATATTTATGGAATATGCAAACTTCGCAGCGCCCGCCCAACCACACCAATGAGGTGAACAACCCAGTGGAGGGTCTCAATACAAATAAAGATAGATCTAGTGATAAATTCCACAATAATCTGAGCAGGAAACGAAATGTTCTTATAATAAGAATTGACCAACACAAAAGCAAAAGTGATCTCATAAATCCTCTCGTAATGATTGGAAACATCTATCTACACTCAATATTGGCTAGGAAAAGTGAGATAGTGAAGCAACTACTGGGCCAACTGGATAAAGTGCAAATTGAATATCCACCAACACAGATACTAATCAGAGGGGATTTCAACGCTAACTTACTCATAAACAACAATATTAGCAAGAAATGGAAAGAATGGGAGGATGCATAATGGGGTATCCCACAAGTATCCATGCACGATCAGAGGCCGGACAAATTTGCCTCCATCTTTGTGAATGCCCTAGAAGCTCTAGGAAGTGCAGATTTAACGGCAGAGCAACAACCAACCACCCACCTGCTCCTACCCAATTTTAAATATGGAGATCGGCAACCCTGGTCAATTGAAAATTTTTACAACACCAATTACTTCCAGAACACTCCAAGAATAATAAGTTACCACCTAGTAGTCGTATACAAGATTAACTTGAGGATATAAAAGCGACAGGAAAGAAAGACTCTAGCCTGACCAGAAGATTCACTTTCAATCGAGAGAATAAATTGAAAACTGGATAACTTTCAAATTGACACACAAAGTACAGTCATAATAGCAAGCCTACAAGAAGCGAAGAGGGAAGAGGACATAATAACAGGATGGCCCTCCCTGATCTTTTCACTCCAAGATGAATATGCAGAAGGCTGTAAAAGACAATCTGATAAAGTGAGAGAAATGCAGGCTGACAGCCTGAAAATAAAACAGCTAAAGAAGGAGTTAAATAAGTACTGCACTCCCTAAAATATAAAACCCAGGATCCAAAAGGAACTAAAGAAATATTAAGAAAATTAAAGCATGCACATAGAGGGCAGCTATGAGCGACCAATCGATCAGGTAACAATCTAATTTGGACCAAGCTACATGCTACACCACAGAAAAAAGACTCTAAGAAATCTTAGCCCATAACGAACAAGCTCACAAAAAAATAGGAGCTAGAACGTCTGCTAAATTACAGCAAACCAATGGGCAGCCATATAAAGAAGCTTAATTGCTGCATAACTGGCCCTGAAGAGGACTCCCCAGTGGGAACAACACACACGGCCCACGCCCCAAAGAAGACAACAGCTCACTTACTACACATAGCGAGATTACCAAGGGGCACCAACACAAGCTCAGACAAGTGCAGCCAACCAGCCAACATGAAGTTTCAACTGGGTTTAACCCCTTCGCTGCTAGGCCTTTTCCCCTTCTGTGCTGAGCCTTTTTTTGGGCAATTTTGGGTAGTGCGCCCTTAGGCCCCTGTAACGTTTTGACCACATAAGGTATCCACGCCAAATTTGCGTCCTTTTCTTCCAACACCATGTGAATTCTAAAGGTGCCCAGGGTTTGTGGATTCCCTTGGAGGGTCCCAGAAATTAACCAAAATATATTGAAATTTCAGTTTTTTCTCAGAAAATTGGGAAAAACGGGCTACAAATGAAAGCCTCTGGGTTTTTCCCTGCAAATGTTATCAAAAAATGGTTTGTGGGGCTGAAATCTCAATTTTCTCAGTGTTTAGGAAATGACAGTCTTTTGTCAGAGAACCACCATTTTTCATACAGTTTTGGCATTTTTCTGGGACACAGCCTATTTTTGCTATTTTTACAGCTTTCCACCTCTTTCCAGTTAATGGTAGAAATTAGTTTGAAAGCAATAATGGATCCTGGAAAGCTATACATTTTCGAAAAGTAGACAAAATTCTGAATTCAGAAAGGGGTCATTTGTCTAAATGCATGAAGGTTTCGTTATAGAAACTAACAGTTAAATATTGGAATAATTGAAAATTTGTTGAAAAAAACAGCCGTTTGTCTCAACGTTTTCACCTATAACTTCTTCTAATTTTGACAACTCTTAGAAAGCAATATACCGTTACATCCGTTAGACTTTCCTGGTTGTGGGGAAATATAGGACTTGTAGTTTCATCAATAACCCACCGAACCCAGATCCAAAAACTGAGCAGCAACTTGCAATGGTATTTTTTTTAATAAATGGGTATAGAGCACTTTTTCTTGGAAAATGTATACATTGAAAAATCTGTATGAAAGACACCTATATATTTCTGAATTGGGTACAAATTATAGAGTTTAGAAACAGTATATAATTGCACATTTTCAAAATTGGGAATACTCATACTAGCATGAGAAGTATTGGTCATTTTTGAAAAAGTGTTTTTTTTACACAATGTCTTTCATTGGGAAGGGAGAAATGCATAAAAACTCAATTGGTAATAACAGTAGATTTACAAATCTGAATTATCCTAAGTCTCCCGATAAAAACGGTACCTCACTTGTGTGGGTCGGCCTTGTGCCTGCGATAGGAAACGGCGCGAAATACAACGTGGTCACACCTCAATTTTGCAGTTAAAAATTGACCCTTTTATGCCAAAGTGCCTAGCTGTAGTTTTTGCACCCTAGCTCTGCCGGCACCCAGGGAAACCTAGCAAACCTATACATTTTTGAAAACTAGACACACACGGAAATTCAGAATGGGGTGACTCGACTGCCTACCACCAGGTTCTGTTACCCAGAATCCCTTGCAAAGCTACGAAATTGACAAACAAAACGCATTTTCCTCATATTTCTGTGGTGGAAAGTTCTGGAATCTGCGCGGATCAACAAATTTCCACCTACCCACCGTTCCCGCAGGTCTCCCAAAAAAAATGGTACCTCACTTGCCTGGGTCTGCCTAGTGGCTGCAACAGGAAACAGCGCAAAACGCAACGTGGTCACACCACAATTTCACAGTGAAATCGTGCACTTTTTGGGCAAAGAGGCTACCTTTTGTTTTTGAACCATAGCTCTTCCGGCACCTGGGGCAACCTTGCACACCTATATATTTTTGAAAACTAGACACCCAGGGGAATTCAGGATAGGGTGACTTGACTGCCTTCCACCAGGGTCTGTTACCTAGAATCCTTTGCAAAAAAAAGAAAGTGACAAAAAAGCACATTTTCCTCACATTTCTGTGGTGGAAAGTTCTGGAATCTGCGTGGATCAACAAATTTCTACCCACCCAGCGTTCCCCCGGGTCTCCCGAAAAAAATGGTACCTCACTTGCCTGGGTCTGCCTAGTGGCTGCAACAGGAAACAGTGCAAAACGCAACAAGGTCACACCTCAATTTCGCAGTGAAATCGTGCCCTTTTTGGACAAAAAGACTACCTTTTGTTTTTGAGCCCTAGCTCTGCCGGCACCTAAGGAAACCTAGCAAACCTATACATTTTTGAAAACTAGACACCCAGGAAAATTTAGGATGGGGTGACTTGACTGCCTACCACCAGGTTCTGTTACCCAGAATCCTGTGCAAAGCTAAGAAATTGACAAAAAAAAATGCATTTTCCACACATTTCTGTGGTGGAAAGTTCTAGAATCTGTGTGGATCAACACATTTTCACCACCCCAGCATTTCCCCGGGTCTCCCGAAAAAAATGGTACCTCACTTGCCTGGGTCTGCCTAGTGGCTGTGACAGGAAACAGCGCAAAACGCAGCGTTGTTGCACCTCAATTTTGCAGTGAAATCGTGCCCTTTTTGGACAAAAAGACTACCTTTTGTTTTTGAACCCTAGCTCTGCCGGCACCTAGGGAAATCTAGCAAACCTATACATTTTTGAAATATAGACACCCAGGGGAATTCAGGATGGGGTGAATCGACTGCCTACCACCAGGTTCTGTTACCCAGAATCCCTTGCAAAGCTCAGAAAGTGACAAAAAAAGCGCATTTTCCTCACATTTCTGTGGTGGAAAGTTCTGGAATCTGCGTGGATCAACAAATTTCCACCCACCCAGCATTCCCCCAGGTCTCCCAAAAAAAATGGTACCTCACTTGCCTGGGTCCGCCTAGTGGCTGCAACAGGAAACAGCGCAACACGCAACGTGGTTGCACCTCAATTTTGCAGTGAAATCGTGCCCTTTTTGGACAAAAAGACTACCTTTTGTTTTTGAACTCTAGCTCTGCCGGCACCTAGGGAAATCTAGCAAACCTATACATTTTTTAAATCTAGACACCCAGGGGAATTCTGGATGGGGTGAATCGACTGCCTACCACCAGGTTTGTATATTTGTATATTTATTGTATTTCTAAAGCGCAAAACAATCGCTCCGGAAGGAGCATCTTGGCGCCAATTAAACAGTGAGCAAGAGGATGAATGACAGAGATCCTAACGGCAGCTAAGCACTGCGAAAGGTAAAACAGAGCAGGTTATATAAGGGACATTACATGGTCGTCAGAAAGAGAATAAATCCATGTTTTGAGATGTTTTCTAAATTGTTTTTCTTGAGTTAGATTTCTAAAATGATTGGGAATAGAGTTCCAAGCTTTACCAGATAAGAAGGATAAAGACTTGCCTCCTTTCGTCTTGAGTTTAAATTTTGACAGCTTAATTAGATTCTGACCTGAGGATCGTAAGGTCCTCACAAGACTGTAGTGTGGAAACCGTTTAATGAGGTAGGATGGCCCAATGCCATTGAATGCCCGAAAAGCTATAATTAAGATTTTAAACAATATTCTTTTGGGGGGCGGCAACCAATGCAAGGTTTTAAGTGCAGCCGATGCAGATGATCTCCTTGGTAGCCTGAGGACCAATATATCCGCTGCATGTTGTACAATTTGGAGTTTTTTAAGGGTGTTTTTGTTTTTGACGCCTGCCATTAGGCCGTTGCAGTAATCAAAACGTGCAAGAATTAAGGCCACTGCCACTGCCTTTCTTGAGTCGATAGGAAGAAAGTCAAAGAACTTTTTTAATGACTTAATGATGTTAAAGCAGCTACCAGCAACATTCCTGACATGTTGGTCAAAGGATAAATCAGGGTCAAATAACACTCCAAGATTTCTTGCTGATGCAACTACTTGCGGTGGCGCCGGGATGTCGTCTGGCCACCATTTCCTAGGGCAGAATTGGAGATTTTTACTGATGGGTAAAATTTCCGTCCTACTTGTGTTGCATCTAAGATGGTTTTGATTCATCCAACAAAAAACGTCTCTCAAACACTTCTTAAAATTCAGCTCAGCATCTATGGAATTGTTCTCCAAAGGGACAATCAGCTGAGTGTCATCTGCATATGATGTAACTAATATGCCGTATGACTCGATTAGGCTGATGAGAGGGACCATATATATATTAAACAATAAAGGGCTCAGTATTGAGCACTGAGGTACACCAGAATGTACCTTCTTCTCTTTAGAGAGAAAGGTGCCTAGAGAGATGGTTTGAGACCTATCCGCCAGAAAGGAGGTTATCCATTTCAATGCAACGCCTGTGATTCCTATGTCCCTATGCCTATTAATCAATATGGAGTAGGAGATGGTGTCGAACGCCGCAGTGAGATCCTATAGGATCAGGACGGCGTTCTTCCCCTGATCTTGCAGTCATTTTATTGAATCTGTTAATTCAATCAAGGCAGATTCCGTGGAGTGGTGTGACGGAAGACCGACTGCTGAGGGTGAAGGATTTGATGGGTATCTACATGATTTTTTAATTCTTTATAAACCATTCGTTCAGTAATCTTTCCAGAACAGGGAGGAGTGAAATTGGGCGCAGATTAGCAAGGTCTGAGGGAGATTTATTTGTTTTTTTCATGAGGGGACGTACAATTGCGTGCTTCCACTCATTAGGTACCACACCTGTGCTCAGGGAGGCATTAACAATCTCATTTATAATGGGATTGACAGCCTCAACTGCTTGATGGAGGATTCTAGGTGGACATGAATCTGAGGGGGCGCCTGATTTACATGACATAATTGCCTCACGTGTCTGGAGAAGAGTAACCGGGGTGAAGGATTTCATGCAGGCCTTCTCATTCTTTGCACTATCCGATAGAGTGACAAGCAGGGCTTGAGATGGAGCTGGAAAATCCTTTTGTATTTGTAAATTTTTTTCTTCAAAGAAGTCCGCAATCTGGTTGCAGAATTCTAAAGAGGGAGGAATTTCAGGTTGTAAGGCCCTGGGATGAGTAAAAGATTTAACTATCGAAAAAAGTTTTTTTTTGCTTTTGTTTAGCTGTGTCAATTGCATTGATATAGAAATTTTTCTTAGCTGTTTTAATTGCAGTGAGGTAAATTTTTCTCTGCTGGGTATATAGGCTTCTATCTGTCAAATCATGAGTTTTTCGCCAGGTACGCTCTTTTTTCCTGCATAATAAATGAAGTTTTGCTAGCTCGGGTGAAAACCAAGGGGCATTAATCTTTCTATTTTTCCCTATTCCTTGCAGGCGACTCGGTGGGATTCTGTCCTTAATCTCATGTCGCATCCACTTATGGAAACATTTCGAACCCTGGGCAGCATCGCCAGGCGTAATGGAAATAAGTGGGGCAACAATTGGATTCAGCTTTAAATTAGCCTCTACTCGAGTCCAGTTAACTTGGTTCCCTGAATTATGAGTAAGTTTGGCTGGGCGGTGAGGCTGTGAGAGCTTGATGTGGAAGGGGACCACAGAATGGTCTGTCCAGATCTGCGGGACTGGGGGCTGAGTCTCTAAGAGGGTGAAATTAGTGCATATTGCGTCCAAAGTGTGGCCGGCCTGGTGGGTGGGCTGTGAGACTATTTGTTTGAGATCAAAGATCTCCAAGGTTTGAAGGAAATTTAATGCATGTGCAGAGTCACTTAATGAATTTAAAAAAGACAGGGTACTACCAGGAGGGCAATAAATCAAGCCGCCTGAAAAAGACAGTGAGTCATTTAGTGTGATAGAAAAACAAAGTCCTTCAGCCCCTTTAAGGGGAGCTAAAGAGAAGGTATGACATTTCATATGGCTTTTAATCACTATCGCTACTCCTCCACCTTTTCCTTTCAATCTGTCCTGTCGAATGATGGTGTATCCCGGTGGAAGGGCAGCTGCTACATCGGGGTTGCTGGATTCAGTCAGCCAAGTCTCCGTTATGAAAAGACAATCTAAATTTGAATCTACAATAAGGTCGTTTAGGTCTTGACTATGGCAGCCCATAGAGCGGGCGTTTATTAATCCACCTTTAAAGTGTAGCGTGGGCACTGTACAATTGTGTGTTGGGAGCTGAGTCTTTACAGGAGCCCAGGGAGAGGACCACTGACAGGATCTACATGAGAAAGGACCGCTAATTTTAGTCGTGTCAGTCCTACAGGGACAACCCTTGGGCATAGTGAGAGTCAAAAGCTCATTTACCTGATAAGACCGGCCAGAATACGAACAGACCCTCCTGCGCCTGACGCGCACTTGGTGCGGACGGGCGCAGACGGGCTTTCCTTTGGCGCGCCTTCGGCGCGCCATCGTCGCACCCGCTGCACCCTTCCGCTGCGCGGATGGAGCCTGTTACCGTTCATATACTGGCGGAGGAGGGTGGGAGGCGTCGCAACACTGGAGCGCTCCCCTTGATTCCGACCCAAGATGGCGGCCGTCCCTGTGTCCAGTGGCGTCAGCTGTTAATCGCTGCACCTGGACCAGGGTTCAAGGTGCTGTGAGGGCTGGGAGAGGTGTAAGTTAAAAAGGGAAATTAAATCTTCCCAAGATTAGCGACGCAAAGCAATACAGTTTTAAAACAATATTAACAATATTAAAAAGCTCTAACCTAATTCCCGGCTTTCTGCCTCAGGGGAGCAATGTAAAGCGCACTGAATAAGCGCGAGCGAAGGGCAAAGCCGATTTTTATATCTGGGAGGGCGGGAGGCGTCGCAACACTGGAGCGCTCCCCTTGATTCCGACCCAAGATGGCGGCCGTCCCTGTGTCCAGTGGCGTCAGCTGTTAATCGCTGCGCCTGGACCAGGGTTCGAGGTGCTGTGAGGGCTGGGAGAGGTGTAAGTTAAAAAGGGAAATTAAATCTTCCCAAGATTAGCGACGCAAAGCAATACAGTTTTAAAACAATATTAACAATATTAAAAAGCTCTAACCTAACCCCCGGCTTTCCGCCTCAGGGGAGCAATGTAAAGCGCACTGAATAGGCACGAGCGAAGGGCAAAGCCGATTTTTATATCTGGGAGGGCGGGAGGCGTCGCAACACTGGAGCGCCCCCGTTGATTCCGACCCAAGATGGCGGCCGTCCCTGTGTCCAGTGGCGTCAGCTGTTAATCGCTGCACCTGGACCAGGGTTCGAGGTGCTGTGAGGGCTGGGAGAGGTGTAAGTTAAAAAGGGAAATTAAATCTTTCCAAGATTAGCGACGCAAAGAAATACAGTTTTAAAACAATATTAACAATATTAAAAAGCTCTAACCTAACCCCCGGCTTTCCGCCTCAGGGGAGCAATGTAAAGCGCACTGAATAAGCCTGTTACCCAGAATCCTGTTACCCAGAATCCCTTGCAAAGCTAAGAAAGTGACAAAAAAAACACATTTTCCTCACATTTCTGTGGTGGAAAGTTCTGGAATCTGCGTGGATCAACAAATTTCCACCCACCCAGCGTTCCCCCGGGTCTACCAAAAAAAATGGTACCTCTCTTGCCTGGGTCTTCCTAGTGGCTGCAACAGGAAACAGCGCAAAACGCAACGTGGTTGCACCTCAATTTTGCAGTGAAATCGTGCCCTTTTTGGACAAAAAGACTACCTTTTGTTTTTTAACCTTAGCTCTGCCGGCACCTAGGGAATCCTAGCAAACCTATACCTTTTTGAAAACGACACACCCAGGGAAATTCAGGATGGGGTGACTCGACTGCCTACCACCAGGTTCTGTTACCCCGAATCCCTTGCAAAGCTAATAAAGTGACAAAAAAAAGCATTTTCCTCACATTTCTGTGGTGGAAAGTTCTGGAATCTGCTTGGACCAACAAATTTCCACCCACCCATCGTTCCCCTGGGTCTCCCAAAAAAAAATGGTACCTTACTTGCCTGGGTATGCCTAGTGACTGCGACAGGAAATAGCGCAAAACGCAACGTGGTCGCACCTCAATTTTGCAGTGAAATCGTGCCCTTTTTGGACAAAAAGACTACCTTTTGTTTTTGAACCCTAGCTCTGCCATCACCTAGGGAAACCTAGCAAACCTATACATTCCTAAAAAGTAGACATCCGGGGGAATTCAGGATGGGGTGACTCGACTGCCTACCACCAGGTTCTGTTACCCAGATTCCCTTGCAAAGCTAAGAAAGTGAAAAAAATGCATTTTCCTCATATTTCTGTGGTGGAAAGTTCAGGAATCTGCGTGGATCAACAAATTTCCACCAACCCAGCGTTCCCCCGGGTCTCCCGAAAAAAATGGTACCTCACTTGCCTGGGTCTGCCTAGTGGCCGCGACAGGAAACTGCGCAAAACGCAACGTGGTCGCACCTCAATTTTGCAGTGAAATCGTGCCCTTTTTGGACAAAAAGACTACCTTTTGTTTTTGAACCCTAGCTCTGCCGGCACCTAGGGAAACATAGCAGACCTATACATTTTTGAAAACTAGACACCCAGGAGAATTCAGGATGGGGTGACTCGACTGCCTACCACCAAGGTCTGTTACCCAGAATCCCGTGTAAATCTAAGAAAGTGTCATAAAAAATGCATTTTCCTCACATTTCTGTGGTGGAAAGTTCTGGAATCTGCGTGGATCAACAAATTTCCACCCACCCAGCGTTCCCCAAGGTCTCCCAATAAAAATGGTACCTTACTTGCGTAGGTAGGCATAGTGGCTGCAACAGGAAAAGGTCCAAATCGTACGGTGGTGAATTTAAAATACCCTTTTGCAAAACTACCTTAATTTTTTTTGGGGGGGGGCACCTGACTTTTTGGCCCAGGGCTCCGCGGCCATCTTTGGAAACTACCAAACCCAAACAGTTCTGAAAACTAGACACCCGGGGAAGTCCAGGGAGGTATGGCACGCGTGGGTCCCCCAATGTTTTCCTACCCAGAATTCCTAGCAAACCTTAAAAATTGGAAAAAAAAGCACTTTTCAAAACTTTTTTGCGTGGGATCTCCGTGCCAGCAAAAATGTCTTACCACCCAGCGTTCCCCTTGTTCTCCCAATTAAAATGATACCTCACTTGTGTGGGTGCCCCTAAGCAGAACAGGATAAAAATGAATTTTTACAAAATGTAGTTCTTAGTCACAGGCCTTTGGCCCACTCACACAAGTGAGGTATAATGTTACTCGGGAGATCAAGGGGAACGCTGGGTGGTAGGACATTTGTGCCGGCAGGGAGATCCAACCCAAAAATGTATGGAAAATTGGTTTTTTAAACGTAAATGTAAGGTTTGCAGGGATTTCTGGGTAGGAAAACATTGGGGGACCCACGCATGCCATACCTCCCTGGACTCCTCCAGGTGTCTAGTTTTCAGAACTGTTTGGGTTTGGTAGTTTCTAAAGATGCACGCCAAGCCCCGGGCCAAAAAGTCATGGGAACCCCCTTGCAAAACCAAATTGTTTTCGATGAATAACATTTTCACTTTGAGAGCGTGCGATTCTTGGGACAATATTGCATGGAAATTGTGACAGACATTTTCAAGTTTGCAGGACATTGTGGATAAAAAAAATAGAATTCACCAGAAAGATATGACCATATACTCACATGGTTCAACAATAATATCTAAAGTTAGTAAGTTATTTACAGGTATAATGTACAGAATTACTCAACAGTCAAACATTCAAGCACGGCTATCTATTCCTCAAAGACACACACATACAGGTTGGATTTGGCACGAGGGCGAGTGATGGTTCAGTACACAAAATTTTATTAACAAGATATTTCAACAAAATGAAATGCTCTGTCAATAAATAAATGCATAAAAACCGAACCAGTGACTCGCAACTCATGAGCTGTAAAGCCACGACAAGGCACCAACCGTTTTACAGGCCATTCACACACCTTTCATACCTGACACACACCAGACCATTGACACCATCCGGAAAGAAAAGCAACACATCACAACATTCACAAAAAGGGACAAGATAAACCCTACATTAGAAAGAGAAAAAAGACAAATATTACTGCACAGCCATCTAATCCGCAAGCACACACACATTCTGGTTGGATTTCGCACAAGGGTGAGTGATGATTTAGTATATACAATTGTATTCGCAAGTAATTTCACAAAAATGAAATACCTGGCGTATAATTGAAAGTATGATAAACTGAACCACTGACTCACAGCTCGTGAGCTGTAAAGCCACGTCAAGTCACCAACCTCTTTACAGGCCATTCATACACCTTTCATACATGTGACACATACAAAACATTCACACCGCCAGCCGCGGACCCATCACACTACAACACTAACACCAGCAGACAGCACCATTCAAGGGCCCATCACTTTCACATACCCACATTTCTGACTCTGCAACTACACAAAATGATGGACTGCGTGGATGTAACTCAACTAGCAGTGTGTGTAGTGACCAACAGAAAGTAACTACTCACACACCGCCAGCCGAGCGCCAGTCCACCCACACCACCATCCAAGCACCAGACTATGCACACCGCCAGCCAAACACCACTCAGCGCCCACTGACAGCCAAGTACCACTCCACACACACCAACAGCCAAGCATCACTCCACGCACACCGCAAGCCAAGCACCACTTCACACACACCGCCAGCCAAGCACCACTCCATGCACAGACAGCCAAGTACCACTCCACGCACACCACCAGCCAAGCGCCACTCCACACACACCACCAGCCAAGCGCCACTCCACGCACACCATCCAGCCAAGCACCACTCCGTGCACAGACAGCCAAGTACCACTCCACGCACACCATCCAGCCAAGCGCCACTCCACACACACTGCCAGCCAAGCTCCAGCCCAGGCACACCACCAGCCAAGCAACAATCCCAACACACCACCAGGCAAGCACAAGACCACGCACACCGCCAACCAAACAACAGACCACGCACACCGCCAGCCAAGCACCAAGTCCACAGACACCGCCAGCCAAGCACCAGTCCACAAACACCGCCAGCCAAGCGCCAAACCATGCACACCGTCAGACAATGTTATATAGACGACATCTTTATGATTTGGAGTGGGTATGGTGACCGATTGGTTGAATTTCACAATTGGCTCAACAACAGAACAAGAGAATTTAAATTCACTATCACGAGTGACCATGAAAAGATCAACTTTTTAGATGTATATATACACCATGAAGAAGGCAAACTGTGTGTGAATTTATATTCAAAACCCACTGATCGCAATACCTTATTGCACTTTACTAGCTGTCACCCACGTACGTTGAAAGAGAACTTACTGTATGGCCAATTTCTTCGTGTCAGGAGAAATTGTAGTAGCAAAGAAAACTATTTCTATAATGCCAAAAAACTAAAAGTCAAACTACTTCACCGGGGATACCCTAAGAAATTGATCAAAACTGCTCTGAAAAGAGCATGGTATACTCCAAGAGAGGAACTCATGACTCCCAAAACAAAGGAAAAAGACACTCCTTTAACATGTGTACTGACCTTTGACCCGAGGGCCAATAAAGTAAAAAAGATTATCCCAAAAAATTGGAAATTGATTGAACAGCTAGGTATTTCCCAACCACTATTTTCTTTTAAAAAAGGAAAAAACATTTGTAACCAACTGGTCAGGGCAACGACCACCATTAAAACGTTACCTCCAAAAGGGACTAGAGAACTGTTAGATTTACCACCAATAATTGGACACTTCAGATGTCAAAATTGGGCTGCATGTGAATTAACAAAAGACTCTAAAGAAATTGTAATAAACGGGAGCACACATACATTAAAAGAGTTTTCTAATTGTAACTCTAAAAACTTGACCTATTGTATAAAGTGCCCGCGCAATAGATTTTACATTGGACAAACTACCCAAATTGTAAAATCTAGAATTTTACAACACAAATCTAGAATTAAATGTAAGACCTCGGGGGCTCCCTTGGTCAGCCATTTTCTGATGTATAATCATTCAGAGAAAGATTTGGAATGGTCTGTATTATGTAAAGTGACTAATACCAACAAAGGAGAGACCGAAATTAAACTTAATTGTTTAGAGGCAAGGCTAATAGAGAAGTACCAAACATCTAAAACTGGTCTCAATGACAAAGATGAGATATGTGTTTTGCTACAATGATGATTCTCCTTAAACTACATATTAGTAGGCTTCTGAGATGTTTGTGACGTCATCCTGTGACTATGTTTTGTAATTACAAACATAAAATGTTTTGAATGTACACTGGATTGAGACATGAATATAGGACTACTGGTTCTTATAAATTGATTCTTTTGTATTTCTTAATTCTCCACTTGTAAATAGCTGTGATAGATGATTAGAATGTAAGAGGCTGGCAGCATATATGGGTTATAAGGTTTTCACTGTATTTCTTGTTAATTTTCATTAAGACAACATGAGATGATAAAGATGCTGACTGTGTTTTTAATTTTAGAGACTAGGGTATAATGACATGCCCCCTATATAAATCGTTATTGCTATGCTTCTTTAATCATTATTTTTGGGCGGCCGTATTTGCCTTCGGCCGTCATCACGTCCATTTAATAATATCACTCCTCCGTCGATAGTTACGCTGCTAGTCTCCTTTCTATGACCGAGACTACAGTGTTTGCGTGGGGCGTTATCCTTTGATAAGCCAGCCCTCTTCCAAGTGACGCGCAAACGTCATTAGATACATGCAGCCTTTGGATTGGACAAAACTGGAATTAGTCCGTCTTCAATTTCAAACGCGGAAACTCATCCTGAATCGACGTATCCGAGGGCACAGAAGGAGTTGGAAACTTTGTCCTCAATGCTAGAAAAAGTGCTATAATACGGTGAGCACGCTATTCTTAGTGGTTTAAAGCAGGGCTAGATTCACCTAGCCTTTTAACCTTTGGGCATGCGCTAAAACGAACGTCTTTGTCGTTTTTAGACAATTTTGTATCTGCCCTACGTGAAGATTTGCACTCCGACCCCCTAGGAATGGGTAAGACTGTGACCTATCTTATGTTTCCTTAGTTGTTAATATACTTAGCCGTAGTTAGACAACTATCATTTGTTTATGCAGGAGGTGGTGATAAGGTGCAGCAAAGTGATTATTCCACGTATCTTCAGTAAATATACACGTTGAAACTGACCTCTTCAGTGGGATTTAATTGCAATAGAGGATGACCCAAGTTACGTAGCCCGTGCAATAGAGGATCATTGATCAAATATGTATCACCTTCTGGGCAATAAGGGCCACAATGGTGTTTAATAATGTTTGGTTATAATTCTCCTTGGCATTTTTTTGAAGTGTTTAATTAATTCCTCTCCTTAGTCACTTTGGGTGTTAGAATTTTTCATCTATGTGCTGCTAAAACCTCGAGGGAACTAGATTACAATCTGATTGTTTTCAATGATTTTTTTACAATGGTTCTCCTTCTCTGTTGAGTAGTGTGTGCGTATGTATGATAATAGAACATATGAAGAAGAATATACTAATAGTTTATGTACATCTTAATTTATAGGAATATATTGGTTGAATTGCCCTAAAGTCCTGAAGAGGCCTGAAGTAGAAAAAGGCTGAAACGCGATGACTATATTTGAATAGGCATCAACATAAGAAAATTGAGACAAAGTAGATGCCATTATATGATTTAGGAGCTGTAAATATATTGTTGTTGGCGGGAGAAAATAGTTTACCCTTTGAAGCTCCTATATATGTCTTGTGTTGATAACCTTTTTTTAGGGAATGTTGTCACATAACTGTATGTCTACGTCCTTCGATTTTGAAATAATTGTGGGCCATTTAGACCAACATATATGGTTACCATTGAATTGTCTTTTGTATCTATTGTATAAAGTGTGTTTATGTAGTTTGTATATATGTTTGGTAAAAATAAGAGGTACTAAAAAGAAAAGAATAAATAAGCCAAATAACATATAGCTTCAATATTTCTCCTATGAATATTCTATGTAGTTTTAAATGCATATAGGATAACAAGAGGCTTTGATCTTAATTAGATTTTTTCATTACGACCCTGATTTCAGGTTAAGAAAAGGCAATTAATGGTGTCCTTTCGACAACTAAATACAAAAAAAGTTTACCATAGGCATTGTTTTTTGTTCAATTCACCGTCAGACAATGGACACTACACGCAAACCAACATCATACTTTAGTTTTTTTAAATACAAATAAAAAACAGAAACAAATTGCAAATTGATACAAATCTACTAACACAACAACTAAATCTAAATCACTACACAAATGCCAACTTTGAAACGGAACAATCAGTTTTAAAGATTAGAGACCAGCCTGTTCACTTTACAACTCCTGGATGCTCCCAAAACTTCTTCTGTGTGTGGTACATTCTAAAACAAGAAGGCACACACAGCCCAGGGTTAGAAGGACAATCGGGGCAGTACATACGAACCTCCTTCCGCAAACCTCTTCGCCAACAGACTTTACATCTCCGACTAGGAAAGTCTTTTGAGGTTGTAGGAGGAATTTGATCAGGAAAGTGGCGATCTTTCAATCTGTCAACATCCTCCACCACTCTAGGAACCCTTGCCTGTTCCACTAAAACAAGGCTGCCTACTACAGACTCCTGAAACTTCACAAAAGTCATCTTTGACTGAGGACAAGATTGCTGGAACACAACAAAAGCATTAAAGGTTGCCAAGTGGAAAAGATAGAAAGCCAACTTCTTGTACCAAATGTAAGAGCAGCATACGGTTCCAACCTCTGATCTACTCTGTCAACACCACCCATGTGCCTATTATAGTCCATAATGCACACAGGTTTGTGCACTTCTGCAACCTGACCCCAAACAGTCAACGCTTCAGTGCTTTCATCATGTATGGAAGTCAACATGTAGACATCTCTCCTGTCTGAAAACCTCACAGCTAAAAGCACTGCACTGTCCCCGAGCAAGCTTTTTACAAACAAGTTATTTTGGAAAACCTTTTAGGTTAAAGCGGATTGTGCCACAAGCAACAGTGTCCACTTTGGCCAATTCCCTGAACAACCGCACACCGGTGTAGAAGTTATCTACATATAAATGATGGCCTTTGTTAAAAAATCCTCTACCAAGTTCCCACTCAATTTTCTCAGTCACTCCAAAAGTGGATGGACAACCAGGGGGGTTAATCCTGAATTCCTTACCGGGGTACACCCTGAAATTAGAGACATATCCAGTCTCACTGTCACACAGCATATAAAGCTTAATTCCATAGCGTGCCCTCTTACTAGGAATGTATTGCCTAAATACCAAGCGGCCCTTGAACAACACCAAAGACTCATCCACTGCAATTTCTTTACCAGGATAAAAGATCTCAGAAAATCGATCAACAAAATGATCAAGGACAGGCCAAATCTTGAAAAGACGGTCACAATCAGGGTGATCTCGTGGCAAAGCATCACCATTGTCAACAAAATGCATCATCCGAAGCAGAAGCAAATACCTATCACGACTCATGACTGCCGGAAATATAGCTGTTGCCATCAAAGGACTAGTAGACCAATATGAAGCCAATTATGGTTTCCTAAGTAAGCCCATCAAAAAAGTTAAACCTAAAAACTTTTTCATCTCCTCCAAATTTGTGGGAGTCCACTGATTAGCTCGAGCGTGGGGCTTAAGGATGGCACTGTTCTCCCTCAAAAACTGTTCTGCATACAAATTAGTCTGCTCTACAATCTCTGCCAAAAACACATCATCCATAAACAACTTGAAAAAAACAATTGGCAAAATGTTTTCAGTGTTCACCCTACACCCTGGAACACCAGTAAATTCAGGCAATGCCGGCTGCACCATGCTTGGGGCAACCCAGAGGTCAGAACTTTCATCGACAAGTCTCCCAGCCTCAGGCTGCCGCCCAGCTGCCTCTTGTCCCGCTACACCAACTGGAAGTCTAAGAGCCCCAGGCTGCCGCCCAGCTGCCTCTCACCGCACTACACCAACGTGAAGTCCAGCAGCCCCACGCTGCACCACAGATGCCTCTTGCCGCACTATTGCACATCAATGTCCTCCTCTACCACAGGCACTTCATCCACTCCAAAAATAGCTTCATCAGCACTCAGGGTATCTTCATCATCAGACGATGCCATGCGCAGAGAAAACTCACTACCAGAATCTTCACCTCCAATCTCTGCCTCAGAATCAGAGTCACTTTCAGCACCATGGTCAGAGGAAGAATCAAAAAGCATTCCAACAACTTGCTGAGCGGTAATCCGGCGGCTAGCCATTATCCTTACAAATAAAGGAGTCTGCACAAACAACTCAACAACCCCAACACTGTGCAAAGTAAGGTAAAAAATGTAAGCCTTTATCATAAATATCTATATTTAGAAAAAATATACAATTCACTTACAAGAGACAACTACACTCACCAGCACCTACTCTGCAAAGACACAGCAAATAGGCAACCATATCCCACTAGAAAGAAGAAAAAAAAATTCATCTACAGAAGTACACATCAAAAACAAATGCAAAACATGCTTTACAATCACAAAAACAGAAACCAAACATACTCGTATTACTACACACTTTGCAAAATAAACAATTACATTACAATTGAACAAAAAAAAGGTCCCTTACCAAACGCATGCAACTACAGAAACAGCAGAACAACAGAACCACCTGTAACGGAACCGCACACTGCAACAATCTAAAGAGAAAAAAAAAAATACACATTAGAAGAAACAAAAACAACACACATTACAACAGGCTATGTCACAGGGTATGTCACAAATGGGGTGTCTGTCCCCAAGGGGGGAAGATTATAAATCATTATAAACATGGGCCCCCTGGAAGCAACCCTACGGAGGGCAGAGAGGCCAAATAAAGACACGGCAGAACATACTTTTGAAAACAAATGGGCCCAAGGAAGCAACCCTTGGCCAAGGGGTCGCTCCCTATAAAAAAAAAACCCTGGAGTCTAGTGGGCTTTTCTATCCACCCCTGGGTCCAGAAACGGTAAAAAAAACCAGCCGATCTGCCCCCAGGGGGGCAGAACAGTCTACAATATTTATAATGCGCACTGGAAGCAACCCTTGCCCAAGGGGTCGCTTCCTTTATCAATATAATAAAATCCCTGGTGTCTAGTGGGCTTTTCGGCCCCCCCTGGGTCCAGATGCAGGCCAAAAAACAGCTGATCTGCCCCCAGGGGGGGCGGACAAGTCTAAAAAAAATTATGGGCCACTAGGAAGCGACCCTTCCCCAAGGGTCGCTTCCTTTATAATTATAAACAAAATCTCTGGTGTCTAGTGGGCTTTTCTCCCCCCCCCCGGGTCCAGATGCAGCACAAAAAATGGCTGATCTGCCCCCAGGGGGGGCAGAAAAGTCTAAAAAATATATATGGCCCACTAGGAATCGACCCTTCCCCAAGGGGTCGCTTCCTTTGCAATTGTAAAAAATCCCTGGTGTCTAGTGGGCTTTTCTGCCCTCCCTGGGTGCAGATCGGCCAAAAAAACTGCCGATCTGCCCCAGGGGGGGGGGGGCAGAAACGTCTAAAAAATATATAAAGTCTCCAAAAAAATAAGGGCCACGAGGAAGCGACCCTTGCACAAGGGGTCGCTTCCTTTATAAATATAAATAAATCCCTGGTACCTAGTGGGCTTTTCTGCCTTCCATGGGTCCAGATGCGGCCCAAAAAAACGGCCGATCTGCCCCCAGGGGAGGCAGAAAAGTCTAAAAAATATATATGGCCCACTAGGAAGCGACTCTTCCCCAAGGGGTCGCTTCCTTTATAAATATAAATAAATCCCTGGTACCTAGTGGGCTTTTCTGCCCTCCCTGGATGCAGATCGGCCAAAAAAAGGCTGATCTGCCCCAGAGGGGGCAGAAAAGTCTGCAAATTTATTTGCCCCCAAAATTGAAGCAACCCTTGCCCAAGGGGTCGCTTCCAGCACACAACAAATCACACAAACACAATCCCTGGTGTCTAGTGGGGCATTCCTGGTGCACGATCGCGACGCTGTGCGCGATCGTGCACCAGGAATGCCCTGCATTGGGACATCAGGGGAGAGGAAACAAACTTTCCTAACCCCCGATGCCTCAAGGCACCGAAAAACAGCCCCCCCGCCCCACCGGAGCAGCAAACACCAACCTTGTTCCTGGACGCGCTGGAATGAAATGGATTCCAGCGCGTCCAGCACTTCCTGATGACGTCGGCGAGCGCTTTGCGCCCACGTCACCCGGAAGTGTGGGGGTGCCAGGGGGTGGCAGCGGAAAGTATTCCGCTGCCACCCCTGCAAAAATAACCAAAATCACTGCAAGAAGGGGGGAGCGCCAGCGCTCCCCCCAAGGGCTGTACTGATGACGGAACTGTTCCGTCATCAGCACAGCCCAACCGATGCTGATGACCGAACCATTCCGTCATCAGCATCGAAGGGGTTAAGGAAAAGGTTAATGAAATAACATCGACTGACAGCAACTCTTGGCCGCCCCAAGAAATGTTGAAGCAGCACTAAGGACCATGAGATCAACCGGGGCACCCGACCCCAATGGACTACCTGCTGCACTATTAAAATCTTATTAGAGAGTATGGCCGCCGATTTTAACGAAGTATGGGAATTGTCATTGAATGTTGGAGGGATTCTACACTAGTGCTCATAGATAAAAAAGGGGATTGAACCTCACGTTGAAATTACCGAATAATAGCGCTTCTCGATGTTGAAGGGAAGTGCTATGCCAAATTACTGCATGAAGAACTAGAAAGGTGGGTCCATGAGAAAAAAATGATACTATGGTTCCAAATAGGCTTTAAAAAAACTTCCCAATAGAGGACAATCTACTAATGTTTTCAAGTCTGATTGAGTAAGCAATGAGAACCAGGGCCCTTCTGTTAAATGCAGCTTTCATCGATTTTACCAAAGCCTTAAATAATATCCCCAGGGGCAGGATATGGGAAAAGTTAAAGACGTAGCAGGTACCACCAAACATACTAAATGCAATTATTACATTATACAGCAAAACAAGGGTCAGAGTCAAATTAACAGCAAACCGGGCAACGTCACAAACAATTTCCACGAATAAAGAGCTGTAACAGGGCTGCATTCTTGGCCCACTTCTTTTCATCATTTACATGGCAGACATGGGAGAACCCTTAATAGTCCCCAGGATCTGCCCCCCAGACTGGTAAAGTGGAAAATACAAATTTTGCAATATGCGGACTGCATGGTAATCCTTGACAATACCCAAACTGGCCTTTAAAGATCACTGGAGACCGATTGCACTGGCACCTGGAGTTTGGTGTCACGCACAGAACACTTTATTCCAGGCCCCTGGAGGTGTAGTGATCCCTTAAAAACTTGAACACGATTCCGCAGCACAGAAGACCGATTGCACCGGTATCTGTACTGTGTTGTCTTTCCCTTGCCCTTCACGCATGGAACACTTTATTCCAGGCCCCTGGAAGGCAGAGTAAGCCCATATAAGCTTGAACATGGTCCCCCAGCGCGGGAGACAGATTGCACCGGCACCTCGACTTTGTTGTCTGTCCCTTGCCCTTCACCCTGGAGCACTTTATTCCAGGACCCTGGAGGAGGAGTGAGCCCATAAAAGCTTGAACACAATACTGCAGATCGGGACAAGCACCCGGCGTGCCCAGGCTTGGCCCGGGCGAATACCAGGCCAAGACAGGGCAAGACGGACCCATCATAGGCCAGAAGAGGCCGGGCTGTGCCACCGCTCCTGGATTTTGTTTTTTGAAGGACTAGTGATCTCATGCCATAAGGCTCCATCTGTGTGGGGGTGAGCTCTTCCCACAAGTGAGTTTTTTGCCCTCCCGCATATATGACTGTCTTGAGCCCGGGACTTTTTATTAACGGTTAATTTTTTAGAATATCTTGTAGGGGGCCAGCAAAAAACATTCATATTGTTAATGCTGTATAGGTTATTGTGTGAACAACCACTACAAAGTTTAAGAATACTACATGCACATTGTTTAAGACTGATTGAGTCAGATAACAAAATCAGAATATAAAATCAGCTCTGTCTGTATAGTAACAGTTAATCAATCAATCAATCAATCATGGCATTTGTATAATGCGCTACTCACCTGGGAGGGTCCCAAGGCGCTGGGGGAGAGGGGTTACATCACTGCTCGAACAGCCAGGTCTTGAGCTGCTTCCTGAAGGAGAGGTGGTCCCGGGTCAGCCGAAGGTGGATGGGAGGGAGTTCCAAGTCTTTGCTGCAAGGTAGGAGAAGGATCTTCCTCCGGCGGTGGCTCGGCGGATGCGTGGTACGGAGGCGAGGGCGTGGCTGGGTGATCGTAGCTGGTGGGTGGGGGTGTAGAAGGTCAGGCGATTGTTGAGGTTCTTTGGGCCCAGGTCGTGGAGAGCCTTGTGTGCGTGGGTGAGGAGCCTGATTGTGATTCTCTTGCTGATGGGGAGCCAGTGCAGGTCTCTCAGGTGGCTGGAGATGTGGCTATGTCGTGGGATGTCCAGAATGAGTCATGCGGAGGTGTTCTGGATGTGTTGGAGTCTTTTTTGAAGTTTGGCTGTGGTTCCGGCGTAGAGGGTGTTCCCGTAGTCCAGACGGCTGGTGACTAGAGCCTGGGTGACGGTCTTCCTGGTTTTGGAGGGGATCCAACGGAAGATCTTGCGGAGCATGCGCAGGGTGTTGAAGCATGATGAGGAGACGGCGTTGACTTGTCTGGTCATCGAGAGGGAGGAGTCCAGGATGAAGCCGAGGTTGCGTGCATGGTCCGTTTGGTTTGGGAGTGGTGCCCAGGGCAGGGGGCCACCAGGAGTCGTCCCAGGCGGATGGCGATGATCCCAGGATGAGGACTTCCGTCTTGTCTGAGTTCAGTTTCAGGCGGTTGTTCTTCATCCACTCGGCGACGTCTTTCATCCCCTCGTGTAGACTAGCTCTTGCGGTGGTTGGGTCATTGGTGAGGGAGAGGATCAGCTGGGTATCATTGGCGTACGAGATGATGTTGAGGTTGTGTTGGCGTGCAATGGCTGGGGGGGGGCTCATGCAGACGTTGAAGAGGGTTGGGCTGAGTGATGATCCTTGTGGTACTCCACAGATGACTTCGGTGGCTTCGGATCTGAATGGGGGGAGGCGGACTCTCTGGGTTCTTCCGGCGAGGAACGAGATGATCCACTCCAGTTCCTTGTCTTGGATTCCGATGTTGCTGAGGCGCTGAACTAGCGTGTGGTGGCAGACAGTGTTGAACGCTGCGGAGAGGTCCAGGAGGATGAGGGCCGCTGTTTCCCCGTTGTCGAGCAGGGATCTGATGTCATCGGTGGCTGCGATTAGGGCGGTCTTGGTGCTGTGGTTGGCTCGGAAACCGGACTGTGAGGGGTCGAGGGATCCGTTCGTCTCGAGGAAGGCAGTGAGCTGTCTGTTGACGGTCTTCTCGATGACTTTGGCAGGAAAGGGGAGGAGCGAGATGGGGCGGAAGTTCTTGAGGTCGGTGGGGTCAGCTGTGGGCTTCTTCAGGAGGGCGCTGAGCTCGGCGTGCTTCCAGCTCTCCGGGAAGGTGGCGGTGAGGAAGGAGGCATTGATGATGTCCCGGAGATGAGGTGCGATGGTGGCGACGGCGTTGTTGAAGATGTGGTGGGGGCAGGGGTCGGTGGGGGATCCGGAGTGGATGGAGTTCATCGTGTGGGTGGTGTCTTCGGTGCTGACCGGGGTCCAGTTGCAGAGGGTGGTGGTGGCGGGCGTTGGTTCGGTGGTTGGGTGCGTGGTCTGTGCGCAATGGTTAAGAGGAAAGCAATTCCTCAGGCTAAAGTACAGCCTAAGACAGCCGGAGGCCCTCATCTGATTTTGTTGAATTATTTAACGGGGGCTAAGGCGGCAATCGAACAGCAGAATATATCTGTGGAAGAGGCCATGAACCCTGATAAAACAGTTCTCGCCCAAGGGTTAAACACAGGGGAGGGTGCTCAGGGTACAATGCCCCTTCACTAGAAGTGCATAGTAAACAGTTGAACTCAAACGGTTGCATACTGAATATATCTGAGCACATTTCAGTGAGTGACCAGGAGAGTGATTCCCAACTGCCAACGAAACGCCCAAGAAATCCAGACTCCCCCCCCAGTCCCAAATGGGGATGTAATATCAGAGTCAAGGGAGATACCTACTAAACAACACAAAAAGCCACCAAAAAAGGGTAAAACCAAACCACCTCTAAGTTTAATAGCAAGGAAAAATCTCTCTCTAGTATGAATCTTTGTATACAGAGCGATTTTTCAAAGCTAAATGCTAAAATAGATGCTTTAGACGACTACCTCAAAGATACCTGAACCAACTTAACTAGAAGAGTTGGTGTCTTGGGAGAGACGCTGACAAGATGTATGGACGATTGCCAGTTAATGGTCAATTAGTCGGCTAATACAATTAACGACGCCCCGGCTAATTTAGAGAGTAATAGCCGGACACACACTCGTCCTTCATGTATAGCAACTTCGAATCTGACAAATTCCACAGGGGTTTCCCATAACAGGTACCAACAGTCGTCGACAATAAACCTTTCTACTCTCTACCCCTCATTATTATCAGCATCTGGAGGACATTAAGCACCTCCTCCCAACTTGATAATATCATAGTGCCATCGGCTGAGGGTAATACTCAAGAAGCTTATGATTCGGCCGATTCACGTGCTAAGAGCGTGAACTTACCTATGCTTTCAAATAGAAAAGATCCCAAATTCACTTTTTTTAGACCTACAAACAGCTGCTACCCCCTATACGGTAGTGCTAGCCAATGTGCCTAGGCTAAAAGAACTAAAAGAAATACAAAGAGAACACTTGAACTTACTTTAAGTGAAATGGTACCGCTGCGGGACTTCATGTCCCATCATTCTGCACAGAAATGAACTCCACTATGCAAATTCCTACTAGAGGCTGCTGTTAGAAAAATGCCGGAAATTAAAGGAACCACATTCAGAAGCAGTGAGTGTTTCAAGCTTTCTTTTTGAGCCCATGAGGTAGGGGTGAGGGCCCTGAAACGCGTTGGCAAAAACAAAATAATGAAGTGCAAATAAGCGGGCTGTTAAAGAAAACCGCATGGTTGGGAGAAATCGAGAGCACTCCTATGCGCAAGGGCACATTGGTTTCAATATTTAACTTGGCGGTCCAGCTATGGGGAGCTGCTCCATCACGGTTTGAAAAGGAAATAGACCCGCTGAGAGGCTGCCTGGTTGCACTACAGCTACGGATCAGCACTTCAACTAAGCAGATTGAGTTTGCTTCCTTGCACCACAGCCTACTAAGGTAATAACTAAAAAGAAATACAAAGAGAACACTTGAACTTATTTTAAGTGAAATGGTACCGCAGCGGGACTTCGTGTCTCATCATTCTGCACAGAAATGAACTGCACTATGCAAATACCCACTAGAGGCTGCCGTTAGAAAAATGCCGGAAGTAAAAGGAACCGGAATCAGAAGCAGTGAGTGTTTCAAGCTTTCTTTTTGAGCCCATGAGGAAGGGGTGAGGGCCCTGAAACGCATTGGCAAAAGCAAAATAATGAAGCGCAAATAAGGGGGCTGCTAAAGAAAACTGCATGGTTGGGAGAAGTTGAGAGTGATCCTATGCGCAAGGGCACATTGGTTTCAATATTTAACACGGCGGTCCAGCAGTGGGGAGCTGCTCCATCGTGGTTTGAAAAGGAAATATACCAGCTGCGAGGCTGCTTGGTTGCACTACAGCTACGTATCAGCACTTCAACTAAGCAGATTGAGTTTGCTTCTTTGCACCACAGCCTACTAAGGTAATAACTAAAAAGAAATACAAAGAGAACACTTGAATTTACTTTAAGTGAAATGGTACCGCTGCAGAACTTTGTGTCCCATCATTCTGCACAGAAATGAACTGCACTATGCAAATTCCCACTAGAGGCTGCTGTTAGAAAAATGTCGGAAATAAAAGAAACCGGATTCAGAAGTAGTGAGTGTTTCAAGCTTTCTTTTTGAGCCCATGAGGAAGGGCGATGGCCCTGAAACGCGTTGGCAAAAGCAAAATAAGGCAGTGCAAATAAGCGGGCTGGTAAAGAAAACCGCATGGTTGGGAGAAGTCGAGAGCGCTCTGTGTGTAAGGGCACTTTGGTTTCAATATTTAACACGGCAGTTCAACCGTGGGGAGCTGCTCCATCGCGGTTGGAAAAGAGAATAGACCAGCTGCGAGGCTGCCTGGTTGCACTACAGCTACGGATCAGCACTTCAACTAAGCAGATTGAGTTTGCTTCTTTGCACCACAGCCTACTAAGGTAATAACTAAAAAGAAATACAAAGAGAACACTTGAAATTACTTTAAGTAAAATGGTACCGCTGCGGGACTTTATGTCCCATCATTCTGCACAGAAATGAACTCCGCTATGCAAATTTCTACTAGAGGATGCTGTTAGAAAAATGCCGGAAATAAAAGGAACCACATTCAGAAGCAGTGAGTGTTTCAAGCTTTCTTTTTGAGCCCATGAGGAAGGGGTCAGGGCCCTGAAACGTGTTGGCAAAAGCAAAATAATGAAGTGCAAATAAGCGGGCTGCTAAAGAAAACCGCATGGTTGGGAGAAGTCAAGAGCGCTCCTATGCGCAAGGGCACATTGGTTTCAATATTTAACATGGCGGTCCAGCCATGGGGAGCTGCTCCATTGCGGTTGGAAAAGGAAAAAGGCCAGCTGCGAGGCTGCCTGGTTGCACTACAGCTACGGATCAGCACTTCAACTAAGCAGATTGAGTTTGCGTCTTTGAACCACAGCCTACGAAGGTAATAACTAAAAAGAAATACAAAGAGAACACTTGAACTTACTTTAAGTGAAATGGTACCACAGCGGGACTTCGTGTCCCGTCATTCTGCACAGAAATGAACTGCACTATGCAAATACCCATTAGAGGCTGCCGTTAGAAAAATGCCGGAAGTATATATATATATATAATAGCAGCCCATCCTGACCTTGTCCGGGAGCAATCAGACTTCTTGGACCCCCACCCGCCCCAACATTGTGCAGCAGCCCGCCCCCGGCCCGCCCTGACATTGTCAAGCAGCTTTGGCCCCTGCCTGCCCCGTCCCCCGCGAGAAATCAGGCTTCCCGGAACCCCGCCCACCCCAACATTGTGCAGCAGCCCGGCCCCCCGCCCGCCCTGACATTGTCAAGCAGCTCAGGCCCCTGCCCGCCCCGTCCCCCACATGCCCCGGCCCCCGCCTGCCCGGAGCCTTACCTCAGCCGATGCTCCTCCTCCGCGCTCCTCATTTCACCGCTCCGCCACTCCTCGCCGCTTACCGCTCCTCCCGCCTCTCCGCCGGTCCTCACCGCCATTCCGCCATTCGTCACTGCTCCTCCCACGTGCCATGTCCGCCGCTCCTCTTCCGCTCCTGCACGCCGCTCCTCCCTGCGCTCCTGATGTCACCACACAGGTCACGGCCAGCGCTACTTGCCAGGGACTACTTTTTTTATCGTCAATTTTTTAAATAACGTTTTTTTTAAATTTATATAGCCTATGTCCATCTGCACACCCTGACGATTACAATGATGTATCGGGTGTGTGGATTGGCGCTGTGGTTTCGGAGTTTACCCGCTTCAAAGGTGCAAAGTTCTTCCTTTATCATAGTAGTATATATATATATATATATATATATATATATATATATATATATATATATATATATATATATATATATATATATATATATATATATATATAATAAAAATTTGAATGCTCTAAAAGTTTCTCTTATTTAGGGATTTTGTTTGACAGACTGGGGACTTGGACCCACGCTGTCAGAGCCAGGAGATTGTTGTTTATGAAGGCAACAGCAGCCTTATCCAATTTCAGCAGAAAATTGGGCAGATGCCTACTGGAAGAGTTGCTGCAAATTTACAAAGCAGAATGTCTGTCAATCGTCATTTATGGCACTGGCATTTGGGGTCATGTCGACATTAACTCTCTACAGATTGTAGAGAATACCTTTTTTAGATTTTTGCTGGCAGTTCCAGAGAGCAGTTCTTCCCACATTTGCCACACAGAATTAGGCCTCTTTTCTTTTTTTTTCCTTCCACAGCAAATTCAAAAAAATACAATACATGAAACAATTGTGTTATTTCTTCATGCCGGTACATTCATATAGTCGAAAATGGCCCCCACATATCCCTACCAATTTTTCGTTTATTCACCCCTTTAACAGCATACAGGCTAAATTCCAAATTAAATAGGCTAAACATTCCTCTTCTCCATTGAAAAAAAGAAGGAGGATCCACTTGAAGCCAAGCGGCAGCAATGCACAATCTTGCTACAGTAATAGCAATAAATATAAGATGACGATGTTTAAAGAATTCCCCACCCCTACTAAATTGGATATCTGTCCCCAAAAGCATAGTTACAGAAGTTATAATAATTGTTTTGCCAATCAAATCACTTAAGAATTTTTCAATATCAGCGCAAAAATACTTCAGCTTCCCACAATTAAAGAAAATATGTATCAAATCCGCATCATCATCATTACATCGGAAGCATTTCCCATTATGTCCAATTTTCCACTTGACCATATATGCCGGAGTGTAATATAAATTAAAAATAGTTTTAAAGCATTGTACACGCAAATTGGCTGACATTAAGGATTCTTTGATAATGCAATAACATATTCTAACGGTGGGGCCTCCATCAATAAAGTTTCAGACCATTTATCCCTTTTTTTCTGCAAATCATCTTTCCTATATGCTAATAACAGCTGATAAACCTCCTCAAGTTTTGCCTGCCGTTGTATAGCATTTATAACTAAATTGGGAGTACATACAATCCTTCGCCGTATTATAAAATCATGGATTTGTAGGTATTTAAAGAATTGTTGTTTCGGTGAATTAAACAAATGAGATAACTCAATAAAAGACATTACTGCCCCATCAGCTCCTATGAAATCCCCCAATTGAACAATCCCTTGTGCCCGCCAACCTGTTGCTAAAGCATCCCAAAAAATTGGAGGTAATAATTTAGTAGCATTGGTTGGAGTATACCAAGACACCTTCCCCACTTGAGATAATTTTCCAACCTTTTTCCAGACATTAAAAGCTGATGATAAAACCTTGAACCTGGTGCGTTTAAAGTAGCTCCCATCTATTTCTTTGAATAAAGATTGTCCGGGTCCTGATCCTAGCAACATTTGATAAATTGAGGGCGCTTCTGCCACATTAAGTAAATCTTCTCCAGTCAACATTATCCTCAACCTTTAAAAAAACAATGTATAAAAATACAAAGTAAAATCTGGCATAGCTAACTCCCCTCGATCAACCGGAAGAGTAAGGAATCGCATAGCCCTTCTTGGTTTTCCCGGGGCCCAAATAAATTTTGAGCAAATAGCTTGTAGTTGTTGGAGTTGGGGTACCGTAAACTCTAAAGGGACTGCTCTAAATAAATATAAGACCTTTGCTAGCACATTAATTTTAACCACATTTACCCTGCCAATAATTGTAAGATGTAGTCGTGACCATTTATCAAGAGAATTCTTAATATTAGCCACTAATTCCCCCAATTAACATCCAGTATTTCAAGCATGGATGAGCACACTTTTATACCCAAGTATAACACTTCGTTTTCCACACTTGGATCATTCATTGTGATAGAATCTCAAGTCAATATTTGTGTTTCTGTAGTGTTCAGTTTGTACCCAGATGCTTGACCGAATATTATCGCCAATCGTTCTATCTCTTGTAGTGCTAAGACAGGGTCTGAAGAAGCAATCGCAACATCATCTGCATAGGCGAATATGGTATATGGAATATTCTGTACTAAAATGGTGTAATCCGGACATTATCAGCCAGCAACTCAATAAAGGGGTTAATAAAATGGTGAACTGGGGCACCCTTGTCTGGTGCCCCTAGTAATATTAACTGTCTTAGACATTAGACCCATCATAGAAATTTTAGCTACTGGTGAAGTATATAGCACCTGAAAGGCCGTCAGAAAGTGTTGACCGAAACCTGAGAGTCACATTAATTCCCATAAATATGTCCATTCTACATGGTCAAACGCTTTCTCCGCGTCTAGTAAAATCAAGCCAAGATCACGTCTCTCCACTTATGCATATCGAATAATATCACTACCTTGTTGATATGTAAAGTGGAACTAGGGGCTGATATGAAACCGTGTTGCATTCGTGATACCAGTGAAGGAATAACCCCAGATAGACGAGTGGCCAGTATTTTCGAATAGATCTTACTATCATAATTTAATAGTGATATTGGCCTGCATGGGCCTACCAACTCTGGATCTTTGCCTTTTTTATTAAATACTACTATAGTAGCTTCTGCCCATGACTGCGGTGCCCGTCCTGCTTGTGCGGCCCTAAAAGTTTCAAACATATCGAATTTAATTACACCAAAAAAGAGCTTATAAATGTCCCCAGGTAATCTATCTGGCCCGCAGCTTTTCCCAGAGCTAAGCCCTTAACTGCTATCTCCAGCTCTTCCATGGAGATAGGTTCTTCTAAAGCCAATACGCAATAGGATCTATATATTTCAAAGTTCCTTCAGTTAGCTTAAAAAACTCTCTGTGTTCTTGCGGTTGTGCAGTATATAGCTCAGAGTAAAATCTATGAAATAATGATAAAATCCCTTTAGAATCTAGACAAATTGTCCCCTCACCAACTTTCAAGACTTTAATCATACCCATAGCTTCTTTCCTGCCTAGCTTCCACGCCAAGCATCGTCCCACCGATTCTCCGTATTCGTGCATTTGTTTTTTATTAACTAGGTATTTTCGTGCGTTATCTATATGCCAAATCCCTTGAATTCTCGCCCTTACTTGTTCAACCATTTCTTCAGACTCTACAATATTATTTGCCGCTAGTTTAACACAATCCACTAACTTTGCTTCCACTTCCTTTAACTGTTCATCTAATGCACGTAACTTCAACTTTTTCACTCGATTCTGTTCAAAGACAAAACTTGAAACTTCCCCCCTTAAACTTGCCTTAAATGAATCACAAATGGTGGCACAGTGAGCTGAATTCCTATTGTTGATAAAAAAAATCACTAATCCATTGGTTCAACTGTTCTTTGAATCCCTCATTCGCACAACGTTTACGGTCAAATGAAAACATCCTTAAAGGTGGGGTTTGACTTTTAGCTTTAAGTGTCATTAAAATCGGTGAATGATCGGACGTAATCCTTGGAAACACTTGAATTGAAGCCTAATCTTTCCAAGATGACGAAATGAAAAAATAATCTAAACGGGCAAATTTCCTATGGGGATATGAATAATAAGTGAACCCAGGAATTGCTGGATTCAAATAACTCCACAAATCTATTTGCGTGTAATCATTAATAAAGTTATACAAAGCTTTAAAGACACAGGGTTTCCGTCCTTTATACTTTCGCAGACCATCATATAATTCAGTATTCGTTAAATTAATATTCATATCACCACAAAGTATAAGTGGTAAATCCCATGACGCTAATTCTACATTTAGTTCCTCCAAAACAGAGGATTCATCCAGGTTAGACCCATATACAACACAGATTGTGAACTTAACATGCCCAAAAAGACATTGTGCAATGGCCCACCTCCCACATTTATCAGCTAAACATCGTGTCATTGTAACCCTATTATCTTTGACTAAAATTGCTACTCCTCTACTCATAGAAGATTGATGAGAAGCAACTATTAAAGAATAGCCAAGATTTTCTAATAGGGCCCTTTGTGACCACAGTACATGTGTTTCCTGGAGACAGACTACATCGGGCTGGATGTTACGAGGCTCAGCAGACACGCGATTCCTTTTACTCCAGCTCTTTAGGCCAGAAACATTCCAGGTACACATTTTAACAGCAATTGCTGCCATGTTAAATGGAAGGACAATGTGAATTTTAAAACCATCTCATAATACTGAATGCACTAAAAACCTAAATAATACGTTACATTTTGCCAACATTTTATTTTGTTCAGTTTTCGCATTTTTTTGAAAAGCTGCATCCCCCCCGTTTTCCCCCACCCTAGTGAACACTGTACCCCCCACCCCAACTACCTCACTACACCCCCCCTCAAACTAGGCTTTAGGGCTGATAGTCCTGTAAATGGAGACTAGCGTGTACCCCTTGCTAACTCCTGCAGTTCTGACTACAAACCGGAGAACAAAGGCATAACAATCCTAACACTGATATAAAGTATATATAAAAAGAAATAAATATGCGAGTGCCCTCTTATACCTATACAATTTTAAACAATACTTTGTTGCAGGTACAAAAGAAGTCAATTAGTCCTTATTAAGAGATTGTAGGAACTTTTTAGCTGAACCCTCAGTCGAAAAAAATGTGAGCGTTCCTTACAGACAACTTTAAGTTTTGCCGGATTCAGCTTTTTTGTGCACCTTTGCCTGGAAATCAAGGGATCAGTTCACATAGCTGCCATCTTAATTCCACAGTATACCTACAAAAATCGGGTTGAACAAAAAATTCTAAATCCCTCCCAGACCTTTTCTTATAGGGTCTAGCCAACTGAAACACATCTTCCCTTGCCAGAAAGCTATTGAGAGAGATTAATAAGGCCCTGGGTTTTTCCTTTTCAGAATCTATATTGGGCAGGGCATGTTTAAAGAAAGGAAAGCAATGTGCCCTTTCCACTTCCTGCTCCCAGTCCCATTTTGAAAGTTCCGGAAAAGCTTTCTTAAACAAATCCACCACGAAGTGACGGGGATATTGACCATCTTTTTCTTCCGGAACCTGCAAAATACGCAAATTGTTCCGTCTTGCCCGATTTTCTATATCAGCTTATTTCCAAGCTGAATCATCCCTTACTGCCTGAAGCAAAGCTGTTATTGCTTTTTGTTGAAGGAGGTCGTCCTCTAGTGTAGAGATCCTCGTCTCCACCACATTAACCCGGCCTATAAACTCAGCTTGAGTTTTTGACATTCTGCGTACGGTGTTCTGAAGTTTCCTACATATATTCTGTGTTTTCAAATTCTCCTCCCTTGTTTCTGTGCGGAAGGAAAGAATAGACTGATAGATTAGGGAGAGAGAAATATCTTCTTCAGCAACTGTAGATATTACAGTCGGACCCACGCCGTCTACATTTAAACCACCTTCCATTGATGTCAAATACAGCTTCCTGCGAACCGTATCAGGATGATTGGTTTGATCAGTTAGATCATCCAGTAGGAGACTACTGTGATCGTTGCCCTCATTCATACTCATTTGAGCTGCATACTGATGTACTAGGTCTTCACAGGAGGACATTGATTGTTCAGATAGGGAATAATAATTCCCGGAGGAGTCTGCATCAAAAACTTGAGGCACAGCTCCATTTATAGCCATACCTTCAGCTTACGCCAAATTATTTTCTGTCCCAGTCTCTTGTTCCACACTGGCAATTGCTGTTGCCTCCTCCAAAGGAGTATCCACCTTCTTTGCTACTTTAGACAGTGCCGGCGCAACTAAATCTGCAGTTGCAGTTGAAGTTATAATGATTCCTGGAGTGCCCTGTGTTTGAATATCAATGCCCTCATCTGGGGGGAGCGGAGGTAAGGACTGGGGGGGGGGAGGTGCTGTTGTTGCTTCCCTCGTCGTCGCTCTTTACTGTTAGAAAAAATCAAATCGCCAGAATTTTTTTTACTTCCAGAGCAGGCTTCCCCTCAGCAGTATTGCCAGCAGCAGCAACTTTCCCTTGCTCAATATTCACACTGGCCAAAAAGTTTTTTGCACAGTTCACTTTGCTCACCTCTGCGGCGCCAGTCCCCCTGCCCGCTTCAGCTCCCCTACTCTCCACTATGGCAGTGCAACCAGCAGCTCCTGAGCCCTGTGGAGGATTTTTCTCGCTTTCCAGCAGTATATGTAAGTTGAACAACTCCGTTTTTACCCTTTTCCACACACCTTAGCGCGTGTGTAGGATATTAACCACACGTGGCACTACTTTTTGTCACTCACTACCTGGTCCTGACGAAAGTCCTGCATACTTTTTCCTGGGACTGAAACATGTAGACCACCAACACTTAAGCCAACTAAGTAGTCATAATTTTTCTACTTGTAGTTGCATCACATACTTTTATCTCACATCCTGGGCCGCCACGAATAAAACATTGGGCAAGGATCCCCTGAGGTGTATTTTATTACTCACCTTCATCCCCATCATACTACTGCACCACACCCGCTCTGCTGTAGTCAGGAGTTGAAGCACAACCAGGCGGCATTCGGCTGCCTGGTTGGACCCCAATGATGAAGCATGACACCAACCAGGTTGGTGTGTGAGGGGTTTATAAACAAACTTCATTGTGCCCAGCTTAGAAGCTCATGCTACAAGTGACCTGGAATATTAATCAATATTCCACTATTTCCACACAGTGGGCCAGTCCAAGTTGTTTTCACTATCAATATTCACATTGGCCAAAAAGTTTTTTGCACAGTTCACTTTTCTCACCTCTGCGGCGCCAGTCCCGCTGCCCGCTTCAGCTCCCCTACTCTCCACTATGGCAGTGCAACCAGCAGCTCCTGAGTCCTGTGGAGGAGCTGAGTGCTCCGGGCGCGTGATTTACCTCGTCCCCCTTTGGGCGGCATGTCACTCTCATCCGCGATCCAATCAAAGTCAGGTAAATGCTGACTTCCTGCAGCCCATAGCAGCACCCGCTGCCTTCAATAATCTCACCACCAAGCAATTCTCCTAGGCTCCCAGGCCCCGGGCGCCGTCTCGCCGTCTCGGAGCTGAGGAACTTCACCGCGGCACAGCCAGCTTCAGTGGCCGCAAAGAAAGAGTCAGGACCGGAGAGTAAAGCACACCGCCCATCGCCGGAGGCAAACGCCGAATACCACCGCTTGCCGCCTCAGCCTCAACACCATCAATTCGGGCAAAAATACAACAGCAGCTGCCGGCCTCCAATGCGGTAAGTTTTTTGCACAGTTCGGATACTTTTCAATACAACTGCAACTGCAACATTGTATCTGCAACAGAACAGAACAGAACACAGAGCGGGGGCCGCAAGGAACGCCGTCCTACACGTCCGTGGTCACGGGCGCCATCTTGCCTCCACCGCAGAAATCTGCCACACAGAACTAGGCATGCCATACATAGCAGACATCATAAACATTCATCCAGTCCTATTGTGGCACAGGATCTGGACAACAGAGAAAACATTACTTAATCGTAAACTTTTGAACGATAGCCGCAGATTACAAGGGGCCATGCATATTAGGTGACCAAATTACATACATTTTTTACAATTAATCTTTGGTCACCCAAAATAGTACAGTGATCCTAACATCCTAAGTGCAGTAGCCAGGAAAGATCTTAAAAGTAGTTGCTTGTCTTTACTGGAAACACATGGAACTGCTGCCAAAATGGCAAAATCTTCTGTACAAGCACATCAACTTATGCTGACCATATATAGTATCCAGCCATACCTAAGAAACATTGAAGCTGGCTATGACAGATTCCTCTTAACTAATTTTAGGCTAGGATTCATACAAAGAACAATTAGTTTTCCTGATTTGAACGATTGGTCAAGACTGATGTGATGTGTAAATGTCCATGTGATGACCTATCCTAACATTCTAGATACCCTTTTTCTTCAGTGCAGAGGAGACGGTGGATCCTCACGATTTTAAGAACACTTGGCCTTAGACAATGTCGTCCTGCACTACTTTTAGATAATGAATATTTTATTTCCTCTATAATTGTGTTTTTAAAAAATATCTTTAAATGTAGGAAAACTATTTTGATGTGAGTCCGCTAAGCGCACAACAAGGAGAATGGACTGCTATTTGATCTCTAAAAGTTGTATACTTTGTTATTTCAAAATATGTGCGTTTGATAATCATGTTGTATGTTGTTTTTCATCTGCTTTTATGATTTTCTTATTTAAGAAATCGAATAAAGCTTTATTGAATTGAATTGACACTGGACATATTAGAGGAATACTTTTGATAAAATGAAATTAACATCAGCCTGGTTAAAACACAAACAACGATGGCAGACACCAAATTAAAACGGGAAGCTGGTCAATTGAAGGCAAAAGATTAGAAAGAACGGAAAGCTTCAAGTACCTCTGGATTACATTGAACGGAAGAGGTGGCAAGAACGCCCAGCTGGGTGCCTTGAGAACAACTGCAAAACACCTCACCAGTAAGATAAGATAGCTTAAAAGAAATGTGACAAGCCAAAATACATAGGCCCTCCTAACAGTGATGGTTGCCAAGGACATGCTGGCCCTTAGTGCAATGATGGTCAAAGATATCCTCCACGAGTGGCTAAATAAACAACAATATATTTGCTAATGATGCATCTTTTATCTGCCAAATTGCTTAGCCATTCACAAAGAAGGCTTGAATCTAAAGTGACAAAGCAGGACTTAGCCCTAAAGACAAAATGTGTTAACAACTGCAGAACACTGCAAATTGCCCCAATGGACACGATGAAACATCTGCAATGGGAGAAGTGCCAGTCACTCGGCTGTACATGAGGCCAGCTCCTAGAAACCTCAATTAAGACCTTCTGCACAGGAGACCTACAAAAAGCAGCCTACCACAGAGAACGGTTGCAACACTGATATCAAAGCAAGCCAAGATAATCTCAGGGTAACTGGACTTAATGGATTTAAAAACTAACCACCATGGCAGTTTGCCTGCGAAACTTTATCAGCCTGGCACCCTTCCAGACTATCCACGCTCGCCGTTTCCCTATCACACTAGGTATGCTCTAATGAGAATGCATTTCGGGATGATCCACCAAAGAGGACACTGGTATGGGTGAAGTGAGGGGTTAGCCGACACATGATGCAGATGGTGTGGTAAAACAGAAGAAACCCTAACACATGTAATTTGCACACCAATACTGCTACTACCAATATTTCGAATTATTAACATAAAATCATGTTTGGCTGCCATATTCACTTGCCTACAAGGAGACTCATGCCAGTTATCTGGGTGCTTTATAAAGTTCCTGAAATTAGTAACAGGAAAGTCGAAAACCCACGATGAGCGCTGATACCCAGGAACATACTGTTGATAATACCTGCATGAAGAAAAATATTGAATGCAGCAAGAATTACCATATAAGATTGACTGTCACTGAGGCATACTTTAAAAAAAAAATAATAAAACATGTTTTAAAAATAATAGAGAGAACAATTTTATAGACGTACTTTTCACCAAAGAAAGCACAAAGCACTTTTCTGAATCATATACTATTGCATGCACAGGGCCACACTACTCTAAGTTTTAGCTTTTAGGGCAGCACTCTCTGCCTACTGCATGACTGCATGTTTTTACCTTGCTTGCACGCGTTTTACCTTGTTTTTATTCTCCTATCCTTTACTTTTAGCAAGATTTAACGATTTTAATTAATTGAACATCAATAAAAAAAATGTAAGCGGTGTGAAGCCACTATCTGTGGCTTAACTCCGCTTTGTAAATATCATCCCCTTTCATGCACATTTCTGAGTAAAAGGGGCATGGAATGGGTGTTGCTGTGGGCATTCCACTGCAACACTCATTGCTTTTTGACGCTGCCCCAGATTTACAAGTATCTGTTAATCTTAGGCAGTGCCAAAAACTAAACCCACTGAATAGGAGGTGGTATATTGGCTTTCTGCAGCACACAGCGTAAGATCAAATTGCCTTTAAAGATTGGTAATGTGCTGGAAGGTGTCCCTTCCTACACATAAACACTTGTGCAGGAGTCCCTGCATTGCAGTCGTGATTCCCTGTATGCAGGCACCCTTGCACTATGGTACACGGGTGTTTATATTGGCGCTAGGCAGCTTTTTGTAGCGCCAGCACAAAGGAAAACACACAGCTGCACCATATTCTTGCAAATACAGAGCACCCATGTGTTTTTGAACTGACACAGAGCGGCACTGCTAAATTGCTTGTTGCACCACGCTGCGCCATTTCCTTGTAAACATCCCCCTTAACATGTTTGCTAGTTCTATAACTTTTCTATCCATTTGACTTGTCCTATCTGTTTTGCTCTGTAGTTTTTTCCATATGATCTGATTGATACCTCTCTTATCTCAGCCTGTCTTGGCTATTTGACTTCAATGAAAAATGTTTCCTCCAAAACTCTACACAAAGCTGGGGAATGCTGCATAACTATTCTGAAGGCACTATTCATTGTTTTGCTTTCGCCATGACTCAAAAGAACTCTTTGCTTGTTGGATCTGAGGTATCCGTGCATACTTTTGTGTTCTTCTCAGTACCAAGAAAATCATACAACCTGCTAGAAGAGTCGACCAATTGAAAATATCACCCCTTAGAGAAATGACTGAGCAACCTGGATCCAAAAGATACACAAAACCCCTCCTTCCCAAATCACTGCTAAGCTCTCCCATTGTATAATTTCTAGTAGAACACAGTCAAGTGGCACTGAGCAGGAGCAAGAAGCCCTATAACTGTACTGTTAAATCCATTGCTGGTATTTGACATTCAATCAATCCGTTTGTGGCGTGGTTTCACGCAGGGCCGGGATGCCCGTAGCAGGCACCAGGAAATCACTGAAATGATATCGATGACACAACTATAGAACAACCATAATATTGAGGAAAAAATCTAGAATGCAAAAATATCGAATTCCTATCTCCAAACAGGTAAGTACAAAAATATCGAATCAAAAATATCGTTGTAAAAAATATTGTTAGTCAAAATATCGATTTTTTTAAAATGCTTAAAAGTAATTAAAAATAAATGAAATAATAAATATAATTAACTTAAACATACTTAAAATACTTAAAAAACCTTAAAATTAATAAATAATCAATGTAAGTAAAAAAAAACATATACATATATATATACATGAATGTAATATTAATAAAAAATATGCAATATTTTTACCATAGGATAGCGGAAAGGGTAAAATGTACTATTACAACTCCAGTGAGTGCAACAGTAGGGAAAGCGTTGGATAGCGGGAGGGTAAAAATTACTATTCCCACTCCAGAGAGTACAACAGTAGGGAAAGCGTTGGATAGCGTAGGGGTAAAAATTACTATTCCCACTCCAGAGAGTGCAACAGTAAGGAAAGCGTTGGATAGTGGGAGGGTAAAAATTACTATTCCCACTCCAGTGAGTGCAACAGTAGAGAAAGCATTGGATAGCGTAGGGGTAAAAATTACTATTCCCTCTCCAGAAAGTGGAACAGTAGGGAAAGCGTTGGATAGGGTAGGGGTAAAAATTACTATTCCCTCTCCAGAGAGTGCAACAGTAGGGAAAGCGTTGGATAGCGTAGGGGTAAAAATTACTATTCCCTCTCCAGAGAGTGGAACAGTAGGGAAAGCTTTGGATAGCGTAGGGGTAAAAACTACTAGTCACACTCCAGAGAGTGCAACAGTAGGGAAAGCGTTGGATAGCGTAGGGGTAAAAATTACTATTCCCACTCCAGGGAGTGCAACAGTAGGGAAAGCGTTGGATAGCATAGAGGTAAAAATTACTATTCCCACTCCAGTGAGTTCAACAGTAGGGAAAGCGTTGGATAGCATAGAGGCAAAAATTACTATTCCCACTCCAAAGAGTGCAATAGTAGGGAAAGCATTGGATAGCGTAGAGGTCAAAATTACCATTCCGACTCCAGAAACTGGAACAGTAGAGAAAGCGTTGGATAGCGTAGGGTAAAAATTACTATTCCCACTCTAGAGAGTGCAACAGTAGGGAAAGTGTTGGATAGCATAGGGGTAAAAATTACTATTCCCACTCCAGAGAGTGCAACAGTAGGGAAAGCATTGGATAGCGTAGGGGTAAAAATTAATATTCCCACTCCAGTGAGTGCAACAGTAGGGAAAGCGTTGGATAGAGAGGGGGTAAAAATTACTATTCCAACTCCAGAGAGTGCAACAGTAGGGAAAACATTGGATAGCGATGGGGTAAAAATTACTATTCCCACTCCAGTGAGTGCAACAGTAGGGAAAGTAAATACTTCATATATTAATTAAAATAAATTAAATATTAATACTAATTACAAATTAATTACAAATAATCACCAATTTAATATAATATGATAAATAATCAATTAAAAGTACCAATAAAAATGATTTATTAAAAATCATTACCTATTAATACAAATTAATTAACAATTAATTAATTAGCAATTGAAAAATAATTAACAATTAATTCAAGATAAATACCAATAAATACATAAATAAAATAATAAATTATAATTAAATTACTTCCCACCCTATTCCCCTATAAACCCCCAACCTGCTACAGAAAATAAATTAATAAAATTAACATAAATATCAATTAATCAATTAATAAAAATTAATTACCAATTATAATGTAATTAATTACCGATTACAAATTGATTAACAATTAACTCAGGATAAATACCAATAAATAAATTAAAACATTTAATCAATTATAATTAAATTACTTCCCACCCTATTCCCCTATAAACTCTACGTTATCCAACACTTTCTCTACTGTTGCACTCACTGGAGTGGTAATAGTACATTTTACCCTTTCCGCTATCCTACAGTAAAAATATTGTATATTTTTTTATTAATATTACGTTCATTTATATATATATGTATTAAGAAATCAAATGGTATGGTTTTTTTTTTTACTTACATTAATTATTTATTAATTTTAAGGTTATTTAAGTATTTTAAGTATGTGACCTCGGGTTCCCCTAATGACTGTTGTCCCCCTCAAATCCTTAGAAGTCTTCTTGGCCTGTCCTGATCCCCCGCTGGCACGTCTTAACAACTCGCTTGCCACAGGTACAGTCCCGGATTCTTTTAAACAGGCGGTTGTAGTTCCTATATTAAAAAAGCCTGGTGCCGATCCTTCAGTCCTGAGTAATTTCCGGCCGATCTCCCTCCTCCCCTATCTGGGGAAAGTCTTGGAGACCTATGTTACTCGCTGTCTCAGCGCATTCATTGAGGGTTCTTCCTTTTTGGATAACCTGCAAGCCGGCTTCAGGCTAGCTCATTCTACCAAAGCTGTTATCGTGGCTGTGATGGATGTGCCAAGGCACTGGTTCTACTAGCCGCCTTTGACATGGTCGATCATGCTATCTTGATCGACCGTGTCAACAATGCGGGTATTCCGGGCATGGCCTTAACATGGATCAGATCTTTTTTGCACCAGCGCTCCCAGGCAGTTCATCTGTCCACTTTCTTTGCTCTTTATTCCTCTCTTTCTTGTGGAGTCCCTCAGGGCTCTGCTTTGTCGCCTCTTTTATTTAATCTTTACATGCAACCTCTTATAGCTTCCCTCCATCACACCCCAGTTACCATCTTTAATTACGCGGACGATTTACAGTTGATCTTCCCTGTTGATCCAACTCCTTCCTCTTGTGCCAATTTCCAATCCACCATGCTTGCTATCTCTGAGTGGATGCATTACAGCCAGCTGAAGCTCAATCCCAACAAGACGGAGTTAGTGTTGATAGGTGGGTTAGCTAACCCCTGGAACCCTAGCTTCTGGCCCCCCTCCCTTGGACCCCCGCCTTGCCCTGTCAATTCGGTAAAGAGCCTAGGCGTAATTATATGCAGTGATCTATCTATGAGGCCTCAAATTAATGCTGTCACATCATCCTGCTTTTTTCACCTACGCAGGATCTGCAAAATTCGTAGGTTCCTTACTACCGAAGCACTCATACTCATCATCATGGCTCCCTCTATGTTGGGATACCTGCTTACCATCTCCACCGGCTGCAGCTGGTGCAAAACCAGGCGGCCGGACTGGTTTTCCATCAGCCCAAACATCAACATGTCTCGCCGCTGTTGAGAAGACTGCACTGGCTCCCAGTGGCCTATCGTTGTATGTTTAAACTTGGCTGTACTGTCTTTAAGGCCCTCATCGATCTTGCCCCTGCTTTCATCACCTCTAGCCTTCAGCGACACATTCCCTCGAGAGATCTCCAGTCCACTTCTCACAACCTGCTGACTGTCCCAAGGTACAAATGCAAAAAGCATGGAGGCCTGTGTTTCTCCTTCTTGGCCCCCACACTGTGGAATTCCCTCCCGATCTCACTTAGACTTTGCCCCAGTTATGCTTGCTTTCGAAAATCACTTAAAACTCACCTTTTTCAATTAGCTTATGCTGTTGTTTCCCCGCAATTGTCTCTGAGCGCGGAGGGGCGGAGCTTGCAGGCGTCGACGTGTGAGCGCTGAGCTCCTCGCCTTAGCCCCATAAAAATCCCGCAATACCATCCTAGAAGTGCCTAACCGGTCCTAACGACTGCTATTCAATCCCCAGCAGCTCTCAGGTGTGAGCGGCGGAGTCTCTGCGATCCGACCAGCAGAATATCGGGACGTCCCAGGGGAGAGACTTCGGTGGCGGCGGACCAGGCCTGCAGCCACAGCCTGGCCTGACAAGCTGCCCGAGCGACGTAACTCTACGTGCGGCTGGAGAGGTCCTGGGCGGACCGGTTGAGCGGACCTGGAAGCGGAATTGGGACGCACCGCGATCGCAAACTCCGTATCTTCCTCCGAAGGGAGCTACATCTCGAACATACTGCATTGAGGCTCAACAAGCCTTGGTTGGACAATTTTGGGTGCGGTGACGCTGGGGGCCCGGACACGCTGCTGGCGGTTGGTGCTGCCTGGGCTCCCCAACCTGATCTGCTATTACTGTCCGAACTGACTGTGAGAGGCCCTAAACTGTTGGCGTGGAACCGCGGTTCGAGCGGGACCTTAGACACAGTGGCACACCCACGGGCCGCGGGGACCCGGCACTGAGCTGTCTGCAGGCCGGGGCGCCAAGAGTGAGTACCTTCGGGGGCCCGGTGGCTGCACGGCGCGGGAGAACGGACTCGCCTCTGGTGCAGGAGCTGTCACTACGCTATACACAAAGTAAGGAGGAGATAGGTGGATACACCACAGAGAGTGCGTGGGGGTGCCATTTGAAAGAGGCCTGCAGACGCAATCCCGACCTCGCAGTTGCCACCATTTTGGGGACCGATCTGCCACGGCGGCGGACATTTGCTGCAGCGTTTGTGGCCTGTATTTGTAGTGCGGTGCAGTGCCTGGGGCAAAAAGTGCACAACGAAGGAAGGTCCAGGACCGCACTGAAGGCAGAAGAGAGTGTAACTATACGCCCTGGCGTGAGAACCCTGTTGCCTGGGTTGTGAAGTGCTGTGGAGGCCCTGGGAACAAATTGCTCCGGAGCCGGGCTAGGTCCTCGGCAGAAGGCGTTGGACGCAGTGGGGACACGACACAAGTTGGACACTGCGCGATCGGCTGGGGGCCTCACAGTTGGCTACTACTTGGTAATAACGAGGTGAGAGAGTCACTAGAGCGGCTGCACGCAATCTTGGGGCCACGCACGTGAGGATCGTGCTCCGAAGCTTGGAGCTTGAAGACAGCGGCAGAACGCGGAGAGACACTGGTCTACTCCGGCTCGGTACAGAAGCCTGCGGCGTAATACGCTTTGATGACCAGCAGGATAGCCATGGGCAAAAGCAATAGAACACAATCCAAACTCACCTTTGAGCAGCGATGGACTTAGGGGACAGAAGTGCCGGCTATGCAGGCGTCCCTGCCGGGAGCCACCTCTGACGGATCCATAAGTGCGGACAACGCGAAATGCTGGTATCGATGGAAAAAGGGCTACAAGACAGTATAGCGTCAACTAAAATCGATGCCCTGACATATCGAATGGACCGCATGTCGGAACGGGTGGACAAGCACGCTGAACGTCTTGACATTGCGGAAAGACGGCTGACAGAAGCGGAGGTGGCACAGTCGGAGTGGGACAAAGATCGTAAGCAATTCGGCAGACTTCTGCAGGTGATTCAAGACAAGTCGGAGGATTTGGAGGCGAGGTCGCGGAGATCCAACATTCGTATTACGGGTGTGGCGGAGACGACACAAACCGGCAAGATGGAGCTTTTTGTGGAGAAACTCTTGAAAGTGCTACTTGGAGATGAGGTTTTTTCCCCTATGTTCATAGTAGAGAGGGCCCATCGCACGCTAGGACCCAGACCAAAGCCTGGTGCAAACCTGCGTCCCACATTAGCGAAACTGCTGAATTACCGGGATAGGGACACGGCGTTCCGCTTAGCCAGAGACAAGGGCAAATTACAGTATGAAGGAATGGATGTTTCACTCTATCTGGACTTCACCGCAAAAGTTCAAGAGGAAAGGAGGCAATTTGCTCCGTACAAAATACAACTGTGCGAACTTGGGTTGGACTATGCGATGATGTACCCAGCGAAGCTTCGGATAAACAAACAAGGGCATTCACATTTCTTTACTGACCCCAGGGAGCTGCAAAAATCACTGAAGGAATGGTCCAGAGAACGTAGGAACAGCCCTAGGAGTGACCGGGACGATCTTCATTCCTCTTCGCAGCTGGAGGATCAGGACTGAGTTCTCAGTCACTGTTTGACTCGGACATATTGTTGCTATGGTTGGTCCATCCCCCATGGAATGGTCGTGCTCCAAGATGCGCGGCATTGCTGCAGGGGTGATGCGCAATCTCTGCACCCAATAGGTGGAGCCCCGGAGGACCTCTGAGGACGCCCTGCCGGGTGAGATCTTACTGATATGTCTCTGTATCGTGGGGGGCCAGGGGGCTCAACGAAGGAAGGTCCAGTAGCATCACGACAAAGGTTTTGATCTTTGGGTTTGTGGAGCAGGTCGCTGTTGGAACTAAGAGGGGAGCTGGGCTACTAGATGGGGAAGGGAGAATAACTATGCATTTATTGTACTGGGACTTATGTAGGCACTGAATGGTCGACAGGGGCGTGGCACTGGAGCGCTTCAGCATTGCAGTTTTGGACTGCTAGATAACTGCTCTTAGCTGGCAACGTCTGCCTCTGAGCTCTCGGCCTTCAAGCTCCGGAGGGAGCCATTTAAGGGACTGTTTAAGTTTGTTTCTCAGGGGAGATGGGGGGTGGAACTGGGCTCTGCCTGACCAGGTTGGGGGTGGTCGGCTGTGGGCGGGGGGAGGGCGATTCCTTTCTGATCAGGTTGGGGTTGATCGACTGGGGAATTTGGAAAATTTGGTTTCAGTGGAGTGCTATGCCAGGTATTGTGCGTGTCGTTGCTGCAACTGTGGTCCTGCCTATAGATTCTAGATGTTTAAGATATACTGCAAGAGACTGCCCACACGTATTGCGTCTAGATGGAGGAAAGTGAAGTCCTGAGAATGGACACCGGTCCCGATCTTGTAAGGGTGTTGACCTGGAACGTAAGGGGGTTGAATGACTACTGCAAGTTTAGAAAGGTAATGAGCTATCTTCACAGACACAGTATTGATGTGGCCCTACTGCAAGAAACACACCTCCCTCTTATGAGTAAAATGTTGTCTGCAAGGGGTCTGGGAGGTAACTGTGTAGCGGCTGGTTTCACTGCTCACTCAAGGGGGGTGGTGACATGGGTAAATCCCGACTCACAACTAATGCTGACACCCCTGTCCACTGACCCGGAGGGACGATACCTCATTGCACGATGTACAGGTAAAGGTCATGACTTGCTGGTGGTAAATGTTTATGGACCCAACTACGATAATCCTGCTTTTTACTCTGCCTTGGCAGATATGTGCAGGATCTACGTTGGTTTGAGAATGGTGTGGGGGGGAGATTTTAACTTTGTAATGCACCCGGACTTGGATCGGTCAGCTGGAACGGCCTGCAGCCCTGCGCCGGCAGCCGTTCTTATGCACACGGAACTCATCAAGTTTGACATGGTGGACATATGGAGGCACAGACACCAAGGGAAGGGAGGGTTCACACATTACTCGGCCTACCATGATATACATACGAGGATTGATTATTGGTTCATATCTGCCCCTCTCCTGAACTCTGTAAAGGGTTGTACAATCCTCCCCGCACAATGTCGGACCACTTGCGGCACTGCTTCTGTTCCTCGCCGCTCCTGCTAGGAATATCCCCCCGTTCACTTGGATGTTCCCCCCATATTCCTTATTGGATGAGGCCTTCAGAGGGGAGATAGCAGAAGACATAGAAACATTCTTCGACACCAATGTGGGGTCAGTGGACAGCTTTCAAACACTATGGGACACTTTTAAGGTTTACATCAGAGGAATGATGATGGCGAAACATTCTGTGGTGCTCAAATCCATTAGGCACAGACTCAAAAGCCTTGAAACACAATTGGCAGATTTAGAAAAGCTACATAGGCGCACATCAGACAGTGACACAGAAGAACAGATTAAAAAACTGGTTATAGAATTTAATGAGGAAGCAGACAGAGAGGTTAAACATATGGGGAAGTACGCCACAGCGCGGACGTATGGGGAGAGGGACCGCCCAGGTTCATTGTTGGCCAGACTGAGCGCAATAGTAGGCCCCGACTGGTTGTGGAGGAATTAGTTACATCCACAGGAGAGGTAGTTACGGAGGAGGCCGACATCATCGCAGAATTTAAGGATTACTACTCTAAACTTTATAGGTCCAGGGCCGGGCATATGGAGGAAGAAATTGATGACTACCTTAGTTATATTAGAATGCCCTTCCTGGAAAATTTCCAAAGAGAATTTCTGATGATGCCCATACAGCGGGACGAAATTCTAGAGGCGATAGAGGGAATGAGATCGGGTAGTGCCCCGGGTGCGGATGGACTTACTGTAGCCTTCTATAAGGCCTTCAAAGATACCCTCGTACCACACTTGATGTCCCTCTTTGATGATATATGTCAACAGGGTAGTATGTCGAAGTCTATGAGAGAAGCCCTTCTTATCACGATCCCCAAACCAGGGAAGTCCCCCAGAGAATGCGGTTCATACAGGCCGTTATCTCTGTTGAATGTGGACGCCAAGCTATACGCAAAAGTGCTAGCTGCGAGGTTGGCTACAATCGTCCCGGAGATGGTCGCTCCGGAGCAGGCGGGGTTTGTTCCTGCAAGGAACTTGACATATAACCTCCGCACTGTCCTAGGCACTATAAAACATGTGAAACAAGACAATAAGGCTGTTGTGATATTTCTTGACATGGAGAAGGCCTTCGACTCTGTGGAGTGGCCCTTCATGCTGAGGGTACTGCGGAAGTATGGGTTGGGAGAGCCTTTTCTACAAATGCTAGGGGCCCTTTATTGCATACCCTCGGCTCGCCTGAAACTAGGAGACACGGTCACAGACCCAATTGAAATAAGCAGAGGCACTAGACAGGGTTGTCCCCTATCCCCACTGTTGTATGCGCTTGTGGCAGAACCCCTGGCATGTGCGATCAGAGAATACCAGGAACACGAAGGGATCAACGTCACTGTGTATAAGATCGGTATATTCAAGTATGCAGATGATACCTTGCTATATGTCAGAGAACCGGATGTTAATCTTGCATTGGTACTGCGGGAGGTAGTGAGATTTGGGGCGCTGTCTGGTTTACGTGTGAACTGGGACAAATCGGTAGTTCTTCCGCTGACGCCGGTGACTGCCCCGTTTGCAATGGAGTACCCACTGCAGTGGACCTCGGACTCCATAAGATATCTTGGGATACGTCTGCATACTGATCCCGAGTTATTGGTTCGTGAGAACTACGGGAGGGTATACTGTAAACTGGTGGACGATGTGGAGGTCTGGTGTAGACTACCACTGTCCTTGATGGGGAGGATAGCGATAATGAAAATGGTGGTTCTACCTCGGTTCCTGTTTCTCTTTAATAACATACCGGTGTTCCTGTCTAAATCCTTCTTTCGGCGAATCACGCAAATCCTTATTAGGTTGGCATGGGGAGGTAAACAACCCAGAGTCCAATGGAGGACACTAATGTTTCCCTACGAACAGGGGGGTCTGGGAGCACCGGATCTAGAACAGTATTATCGAATTGCGCAGGCGTCACACCTGCACACGTGGATCCATGGAAATCCTGATATTCTGCATGTAAAATTAGAATGGCTGTTTGCAGAGCCTGTCCCACTCCCAGCCACGATATGTCACCCGGTAGACTCCAGGACGGGGATTCTAGATTCCATTAAAGCCACAAATCACGCATGGCATGAGTTGTTGAGAATGCAGGACGGTGATAGACTGTACTCTCCACTTATGCGGGTGGAGTGGGCCATATGGATACCTCCTCTCAGGGAGAAAGGGGTGACGAAGGCACTACAGGAACTAGGTATCACCAAGATGGGGGATTTGTTCCTTGACGGCACTATGAAGACTCTCCATCAGGTTTTGCAATTGCAGACTGGGAAATCGCTGCTTCACAGCTTCCAATACCATAGGGTGCGTAGTGCCCTACAGGAGCTTCTTGGTCCGGAGCTGACTGAGCTGCCGGAGGTGCCGGAACTCACCTATGGTATTAAGAACCCTGCAGCTGGTAAACTGGTGTCCAAGCTGAAAAAAATGGGGGACCGACATAAGTCGCGCCTGCAATCTTCGGCTAGGGCGGCCTGGCAGATTGATCTCCAGACGCAGATTACTGACGAGATGTGGAGATATTGTTGCACCAATACCTGAAAAATATCTCTGAACAATAGACATAGGCTGATTCATTTCAAGTACTTGCAGTGTGTCTATTACACGCCGGAGAGGCTGCATAGATATGGCTTGAGAGGATCCGCGGAATGTGAACGCTGCCATCTCCCCAGTGCAGACTTCATACACATGGCTTGGTCTTGCCCCGGAATGCACAGATTTTGGAAGGAGGTATTCTCAGAGCTGGGGCTGATACTAGGAGTAGACATCTCGCCCGACCCAGTCCTAGCACTGCTGGGTTATTCCAAACCTCACCCGGTAGCGCTCCGGAGACTGGCAGACATAGCCCTGCTAACTGCCAAACGAACGGTAGCCATGTGCTGGATGAGGGGGCCACTACCGACGAAAAAAAGGTGGGAGGCTGATCTGCTATACTGCTGCACACAGTCGGAGACATACAGCGAATTACTACCTCCCAAGAATCGTCCCAAGAATTTCTGAGGGCTGTACAAGGCCTATCTGGAAGTTAGAGACAGCGCAGACACAGGCTCAGACCTGGAAGTTGCAGCGGGGGAAGATGCTCAAGACGAGGCTGCAGGGCACCAGGGGTGTGATAACTCGTGCCCTTAAGGATGCTCCTGGCAAATGGTGATAGACCTGGCCTCATGGGGCCTAGTAGTACACAGGGGGAGATACACCTTGCAATGACATGAGATATAGATCGTGGGAGGGAGGCGGTGGAACCCGGGGGCCTGGTTCCATCTCTGAATATCTACTGGTGGGTGGAGCGTAGGGACTGACACAATAGGCACACGGGCAGCGCATACAACTGTAGCACACGCTGGAAAGGCAGGCACACTTTAGGTTGGGGGGTGTTTGTTGGGAAGGGGAGGGTAGTTTAAGGGATAGGCATTTCGAACAGTTACTGCAGGGGCACTATTCTTGGCCTATGCACTATAACACTAACAGCAGCATGGTCGGGGGTAGTATGCACATCCCGGTCGCATAGTTCAGCAGCAGTGGGTGATTGTTGGGGTCCTACCACATGCATTGCATTCCTATTTGTTCTTCTATTATTATGCACTATAACACTAACAGCAGCATGGTCGGGGGTAGTATGCACATCCCGGTCGCATAGTTCAGCAGCAGTGGGTGATTGTTGGGGTCCTACCACATGCATTGCATTCCTATTTGTTCTTCTATTATTCTATTTGCCGCCAGGCCCCAGGGATGCTGGCATGAAGGCTGTGTAAGATATAACTAGACAGACATACTGCAATGATGTGTACTGCTGCCGGCCTCAGGGTTGTAGGCTATAAGAGCTGTGTGACAATGAATATGCAATAAAGTATAAAGTTAATTAAAAAAAAAAAAATTGTCTGTGAGCGCCATAAAACCGTTTTGGTGACCGTGCGCGGTATAAATATTTTTAACATAACATAACATAACATAAACTCACAACCCGCTACAGAACATACATTAATAAAATTAACATAATTATCAATTAAGCAATTAATAAAAAATAACGACCAATTATAATTTAATTAATTACAAATTAAAAATTAATTTACAATTAATTCAAGATAAATACCAATAAATAAATTAAAACATTTATTCAATTATAATTAAATTACATCCCACCCTATTCCCCTATAAACCCACAACACGCTACAGAAAATAAATGAATAAAGTTACCATAATTATCAATTAATAAATTAAGTAAAATTAATGACCAATTATAATTTAATTAATTACCAATTAAAAATTAATTAACAATTATATCAAGATAAATACCAATAAATGAATTAAAACATTTAAATAATTATAATTAAATTACTTCTCACCCTATTCCCCTATAAACCCACAACCCGCTAAAGAATTAAATTACGCAAAAATTAAATACCATAAAATTAATTACTTAAAATAAATTATAAAATAAATACACACTTTTCACACATATACTAACATAAAAACACTTTAAAAAATGTGATATTATTAAAAAATCGATATATTTAATACCTATAATATATACTTCGATATTTTGACTTTCTATATTTATGTAAATCGATATTAACTTACTTACCTCAAATTCAATATTTTTGTTGTCTATATTCTGTCCATTCGATATTTTGTCCATTAAATTCGATATTTTTGTTGTCTATATTCTGTAATACGATATTTTGTCCATTCTATATTTTTAATTCGATATTACTGCATTTCTATATTTTTAACTCGATATTTTGACTGTATTCCGGCACCAGGCATTTCCCCGGTGGGCCACCAGGGTGGGGGCCCGTTTTGGGCCCCTGGAGGGCCGTTTTTGTTACATGGCTGTTTTTGCAGCATAGCTGCAATATCGCCCCCTGTAAAAAAAATTGGCCAAAACCAGCCGTGGCAAACAGCTCGGTGCACCCCTAATCCCCCCGGGGGGCCATCCGAGCACTTTGCCAGGGCCAGTTTTGGTTCCCAGTCCCCACTGGTTTCACACCTCAGAACATCCTCTTGCCTACTCAGTTAGTTCCTATATTTAATCATTATAGTTGGTCTCAGACATGAGAGCAGATATGGGAGGTGGGGCGGGCAATGAGATAGAAAAATTCTCCATTGAAAAAATTGGTTCTGTGTTTGACAATTGCAAGTATCTTCAGTTACATCATGACTCGCACAAATCGTTATCATGAAGAGGATCAATGATGCATACTTACAGAAATGTGTAATGGTCAACCATCAAAAAACTAAAGATTTTACACGTAGGGCCCGATTCCGTTCTCGCTAGTAAAGCCCTCCATATGACTTGGATCCATACGGCTTTACGAGCGATTCATGCAACTGGAGTCCGAACGAGCACATACGATGCATTCTTATGCTTAAGGACTCGGTTCTCTCAGACTCCTATTGAACTCTATGGGAGCCTATATACTGGTCGCGTGCACAGGCTTCCATAGTAAAAATGGGCTGAGTGAGGGAAAGAGTACACCCTGTGGCGGGCACCACATGGTGCCCACCACACTGTGCGTGTATGAGAAGGAAGGACCCATGGGTACCCCACGGGTCTGAATCGAAGGGCTCCAGGTGATGGTGAGCCTGCTACGGACCCCAAAAGAAGGATTCCAGCAGCCTTTTTGATCCAGACATACCAAATCGTGAAGGCTGTCTGAATCATGCATCATACTAGTTCGCTCAGAAACAGAGTCCATGGAGCTGTAGGAAGCGTCTGCGTGTGAGTCGTACGAATGGATCGGGTTGGAAGATGATTCTCTCTAGGCGCACGCGAACTTCGCATCGTACTTGGTCATTCGGACCAGTGTACGAATCGGTCGGGAAAAAGGGCTATGAATCAGATCTGTTAAAGCCAAATCCAATTCGTAGGCCTTCCGAGCCAGATCGGAATTGACCCCTTAATGGTACATATCGGCACTACATCAAAAGTGAAAATGCTTGGGATGGGTAGGTACAAGAAAATAAGAGCTAAGGGCCATATGTACAAAATGTAGGGGTTGTGATTTCCTAATTGCAATTCTTACCAAATCGCAATTAGGAAGTTGCAATTCCTAATGTCCAAAAATGTACAAGTCTGAAGTAGCAATTCCTAGTGAGTTGCAAATTGACTTACTACATGAATAATAATCAGGTAGGTCACATTTTGCAACCAATTAGGAACTGCAACCGTCACTGCAACCATCACCAGGATGGTGGTCTGCTGGGGTCAGCAGACCACCATGTCTGTGATTGCTTTTTAATAACGCAATTTATTTGAAAGGCAGCCCGTTTCAAGTAAAGGAAAATGGGATGCTTTACAAAAAATGTAATGAAATGTTTAAGTTCCATTTTTAAGAGCAGGCAGTGACCCATGGGACCATGGCCTACTCTTAAAAAATGTTTGTTTCAATATTCACAACCGGGAATCGGTCTCATAGTAGCCACTCCCCATTTACAAATGACTACCAACCCCTTTGAGGTGCTGGTAATAAATGAATGTTTTGCTATTGTAATTCGGTTGTAAAACTTTCATGCATAGCAGTACAATTGGATATTTCCTTAACCACGTAAACCTGGGGCAGCGCCAAAACCTTTACACCTCCTCACAACAGTCGTAATGAGAAGGAATATTTTGTTTCTCCTCGTTTTTTCCTCTTTACATGTGTGCTACATTCTGCAGCACACTATCCAAACAAGTAGCAAGGTTTTAGATACTATTGTTCCATATAACTAATTTGTTCACCGTTCTTCTTCAAAATACAAATCAAGTTGAAAGTTGTGGGCCTCCATTCTGCTATGAGGGGACATCCATACAGACAAATGTACTTAAGGACTGCCTTTCTGGTCATCTTTTATGGAGTGATACACATATCTTTGGGTTCATCACTGTTTCAGTACGATGAGAAAAAATAAAGGGTTCAACCTAACTCACATCATCTTATCATTACCATACCTGCAACTGGATGAGGCAGAGTCTGCATTTTCACTATTCTATCAAGTGTATCCAGTTTTGTATAAGATTTGTCTTCTGAGGATACTTCCCTTGCAGATACCATAAGAAATCAGCCGAATCAGGCTCTTTCTAGGTCTTCTGTTGACTTCTGCATGACATTATGGGAAGGGACCTATGCACCTATTCTTTGCAGTCTTTAGTTACAAACTTCCCCGCGCGTTCTGTGGCAAGAGGGACTGGATTGATGTCTAGCCAGGATGAAGATGTACGTTTTCATTGTTTGAAATATTTCTTCAGTACAGTGAGATATCCAACCCCTTTGCTAACTAGATATCGAATGCTGGCAAAAGACTAGTACGTTGCTGGGAAACAGAAGAGTACCTTCATTGAAATGTCCTTCAATGTGCAAGAACCAATTCATTCTGCATTCCATCTTGAATGCAGAGATGGAAGAGGTTTCAAGAAGAGATGGAACAGTCTGCTGTTCCCATGGAAGAGGAAGCATTCTTTGCTTCCAAGGGTATATCTTCCTCTCTGGTATTGCCTCTTAATGCATTGTTTCTTTTCAGTTTAGGAGTGGCTATTTAGTCAAGCTGTCAAGCAGAAAATCAGCGTAGTATGACTCTGACTCTGCTATTCCCATTTGCTCAGGGTTGCTTCAGAGCCTGCATAACAGAATATTGAGAACAACAATATATTGACACCGCAGATCGGTGTCAAAAATATAATCTACAAAAATGTCAAGTTTACATACATTGGGCCTAATTCACAATGGTAATAGACATTTTTGGAAAATGTACACTTTAGAGTAAGTTTACAACTTTTAGGTATTCACAAATGTTGGGTGTAAATTTACCACATAAGTGTAAGTTACATGTCTCCACCCCATGTTTAAAGAAATTGGCTTTCCTTTATGTTGATGGATGATGTCCCTCTCTAAACACCTCAAATTTATTTTACTCCTGCTCAAGCCTGTTGGCTTTTGTAGTAAGTCTGCCCTGTTCCCACCCACTCCATCCAATCCCTTCTAGATTAACTACTAAAACATATTCCTACATGTGCGAAGACTGTACAGTCGGTTCAGACTACGCTGCCATCATAAGTCCAGGTAATAATGAAGCATAAACTCTGCGCGTAGTTTGTGAACAGCACTTTGTCGTACGGTTTGTAATATTACTAAATGCACTACAAAGTGTAATTTGTGAATCTGGCCCAGCGTAAACAAAACAAAGTAATGAGCCAAAAAATATCATGGTATGCAACAAAGAGCAATGGTTCTGTGGGGCATAATGGCAATTCCTTTTCGAATTATTTTTTTCTTTTATTACGCTATTTCTTTTGTAACCACTAATAATGATATACACAGAATTTTGAAACAATGGAACACACAGCAAAACAAGGACACACATTGGTAAGTATACTGGTATGTATAATAATGAAAGCATTTATATATATTTGCAAATTATGAACAAGGCTGTCAAGACAAGGTGTAATCTAATGTGATGTGTACTAGCATGAAATGTGGTGCTCAGTGATAGAAATAGAGTGCATATGATATGTAGAAGGTAATATCTAGTGGAATCAGGCAAGGGTGTCCCTGCTCGCCCATATTATTTGATATGTATATTAATCCTCTAGTTGTGAAATGACTGCAGTCTCAGAAGATCAAACCCACTGTCACTGGGGAGTTTGATATTAAAGTCTTGGCTTACGTCGATGACGTGGCAGTTTTAATAACGCATCCATAAGAGGCCATTGGGGAACTTTATCGGATAACTGAGAGTTTTGGACTCCTTTCAGGATATGCTTTAAATAGATGAAAAACAATTGTTATTGGTACAGATAATATGGATTTTAATGATCCCGGCAAGCAGACTCAGCAGTCTATCTCAGGGTCCGCATTACAGCGAAGGTGGATGAAATAGTTAAATGTAATTTTGATCCTCTGGTTAAGTCAATAGCCATGGAATTGAAGAGAGTAAATGGGCTACACCTGAGGATAATTGGGAGAGGGAATTTCATTTAAATGACTATGCTATCTAAGATTTTGTATTTGTTTCGATCACTTCTGCTTGCCTTAGATGATCATTTACTGAATATATTTGACTCTATCTTCTCCAATTTCTTTTGGCAGTATGGAAAAGTGAGGAGGGCACTACCACAAGACAGAGGAGGTCTTACAATTCCAAACATTAAACTGTTTAACTGGGCTGCCCTACTCCATCAGATGACGTCTCTGTTAGTAATAGACAGAAGTAGCGATGAGGAACGGATGAGGAGAATCCCCACAATATGTGAACTTGCTATAGGGGAGGAGGCCTCTAGGTTGTTATTGACTACTACAATATGAACTTGCTATAGGGAAGGAGGCCTCTGGGTTGTTATTGACTAGCACAGGACAGAGGAGGTCTTACAATTCCAAACATTAAACTGTTTTACTGGGCTGCCCTACTCCATCAGATGACTTCTCTGTTGGTAATAGACAGAAGTAGCGATGAGGAACAGATGTCGAGGAGCCTCACAATATATGAACTTGCATTAGGGAAGGAGGCCTCTGGGTTGTTATTGAGACAATTGGACCAAAGTTATTATAATAAAGTTTGTTTTAAAGTAATATATAGCTCATGGAAGATATGGAAACAATTTTCAAAGTTTATGGCGATACAGAAGGTTACTCAATATACTCCCCTGTGGCGCTGATCGCTATTTCCACCCCAGGTCTATGATGCTATGGGGAGAGAGTGGGAAAATAATGGGGTGAGCACAATAGGAGATTTTTATCGAGGAGAACAAATTGCTCAATTCTCTAGGCTCCAACATGACTTTGGAATATCAGTCAATTAGTGTTTGTACAGATTAGGAGTATTCTCACACTATACTGACACGCTATTAAAATTGATAGTATACCATTGATGGATCTCATTATTAGGAAATCATGCAGAATTAGGAACACATATAGTTTACTATTAATAGAACTACCTGATGATATGGAAAGAACTGAGACATCCTGGACAATGAAATTACATAATCCTGATGTGGAAATCTATATGAATTTATCTGCTAAAATATTTATATCCTCAAATCTAAAAGCACAATTATATAAAACTATATTTAATTTATATTTTACACCTTCCAAATTATTTATTTGGGGAAAGATTTGAGCCTTAGATTTGAGCTGGCCCCTACTTTACAGATCCTAGGATACAATAGCTCTCTGGGCCTTAATAAAGAGCAGGAATATTGCATATTTTTTAGCACAGGAATTTTCAGGATAATGTTAGCTGGCAGATGGAAAGATATAAAGCCTCCGACATTTCAGATGTAGTAAGCCAGGCTTCTTGGAGTATGGAAACAAGAGACAGCTTTGTATGCTTGTAGGCGCAGGCAAGCCAGAATTTAGGCACTAAAAATATGGGCACATAATTCTGAATGGAGCAGAGAAGTGAGGGGATTGGAATAGGGAGGGGCAAGGCTTTCATATTAGAACGCTCCCACTTGATTCATGGCTGAAATTCATCCCTATTTAGCCCGATGATATTGTAGTCTTAGTTGTATAAATTAATGAATGATTTGTAAGACTGCACAATCACTCTGTTTAGGGTTTTAACCCATAAAATGATGCAAAAAATTGTATCCTATTAAGTGTTTTGAAAATTTGCATTAAGTAATATCTGATGATTCGTTTTTTTAAAAGCATTGCTGAGGATTGTACCAACTGCTTTATGAACTGATTAGGCAACATTTTTTAGGGTATTCTATTTTGATGCTTTATGATCTGATGTGCTGCTATTTATCCTTATCTACTGTATTTAATTACCATATGTATTGATTAAGTGATATCAATGTTTATGAATTCTAATTAACTGTTTTAGGAACAGATTTGTTGATATTTATTTCTGTAAATGGGTTTCTCCGGGTAAGAATAAAAAGAAATAAAAAAAGGATATGTACAAGGTGAATAAATGTACAGTATGTACAAGGGGAGAGAATAATTATGGTCAGATTATTAGAACACAACAATGACTCAAGCAGATGTACAAATTATTAATTCATTCAAAGTCAGAGACTGGATAAATCTGAACTGTGTGGGAACGTCGACGTTTCAACTCTGTCAAGGCTTAATTAAGAAGTCATGGTGGGTCTTCATCAGGACAAGATTGGGGGAGGAGGGACAGGCCAGTTCGGGTAGCCTCAAAAACCCATCATTAATTATAGGTCTCAGGTGATTCAACCAGCGAAACAAGTCCGAGTGGAGTGATCCACCGTGGTCTTGATGGCTCGCTTGGCCAGGCAAATATGGGCGTGGAAGAATCTGCGGCAAACAAATTCAATCTGATTTATTCAAGGGGGTTGGATCCAATCCTTCATGCGACACCAGGCATGAGTCCTGGTGCTCTGCAGCCATCTTAAATATGGCCCCATTTCTTTCCGTGGCTAATCACTTCTTAATTCATTGTTTTGTGGTCACACATTGTACCAGCATGATATACACTTGCATTGATGCGAGGACGCGTTTAAATTTACCCAATGTAAATAGCCTGACAATGGTGTTAACCTTGCATTGAATATTTCTGCATAGGTTTGGGCATAGTCCAAGATGTATCTGGTGCCTGACAGGGGTACATTATCGGGAGATCTCGGCACAGTGGGTTTATAGAGTGTGGTAATCGGTGTACGCTTTTAGCTTCTCAGCGGGATGTGTTGATCACAGGTTACGTGAAAGCAGAGTTAAGAGCGCAACAACATACACTTGGAATTTCTGTTACCGATAATTGGGTACCTGCTCATAAGCATTCATGGTGGTTCTCCAACTTTGTTACAGCATCCATATCGGGAAGAACCGTTGACTGTATTTCAGGAGCCTGACCATGAGGTCTACCTGGGTTATTAATGGTACGCAGTAAAGTCAATTTCAGGCATAACTTGGTGTGGTTGCATTGTGTACCGCCATTGGCACTATTCATTTTGGCTTTTGCTATTACAGGCACCTCGTTTTCTGAAAGACAAACTCCAGAATGGTTGGTCTTGTGAAAACTAAGAAGGAAGTAAGTATTTGATTCACCTCTGCAATTTGGGGACAGCACTTGGGCACGGAGGTGTAATGGAGTTGGAGTTAAGGTTTCCATCACCACATTTACACTTTCATTTCCTTGACAGAGAGTACTATTGATAGTTCAAATTATAGAGATGCTCTTAGGACAGATACACTTTTGCACATTGTTTGATGTTTCCTCTTTTGTTAACAGGTTTTCCCCTGACGAAGGGACAGCTTGTCCTGAAATGCATTGTGCGTTGCTCTCTTCAAGCTCAAGCATTAGATGATTGTATTATTACTGAAAGTAATACCTTTGTTTGTTATGTACAATGTATAATGAAGTGAATTGTTTACTTTATTTGTTAAAAAGAACAATAAGTAAACATTCTTGAATTAAAGATAAAGAATTGGTATACATGGTTTAATTGATGTATAACCTTCATAGCAGTGCACGCTTCAGCCCAAGTTGCCCCAGGAACTTGGCCACTTCATACTTATTCATTATATGCTAGGCAGGCACACTCAAAGCATAGCACACTGATCAATCCAGTTGGAAAAACCAGGATCGTTGAAAAATGCATGAGTGCCCAATGTACTGCAATCTCCAAGACAAGTGGACAGGTCCATTTGAGGTGGTGGAGCGCAAGAATGATGTAACCTACCTGGTTAACTTGCAGACTGCCAGGAACCCATTGAGGGTACTGTAAACAAAACACCTCAAACCTCACTTTGAGAAGTCTGAAGTGACATTGCTCCTGGCTACAGATGAGGGAATGAACGAAGAGTGAGCCTCTTCCTGATTACCTGTCAGCCAAGGAACATGATGGGTCAGTGAATGGAGTACACCTCTCTCCCACCCTGACCGCAGAGCAGCAGAGGGACTGTCGCCAGGTGCGGGGACAGTGTGCCTCCCTGTTCTCCCAGATTCTAGGAACCATCAATTGGTGGTCAATGATGTGGACACTGGAGACAATTTACCTGTAAAACATAAGATTTACAAAGTAACTGACAAAGTCAGGGCCAGCATCAAGGAAGATTTGAAAGATGATGGCATTAGGGGTGATAGAGCCCTCCAGCAGCCCCACAGCTAGCCCAGTGGTCTTGGTTCCAAAAGCTGCTGCACCTGATGCCACTCCTGAGCTCCGGTTTTGTGTGGACTATCGTGGGCTCAATGCCGTTACCAGGACTGACACAAACCCCATCCCCAGAGCTGATGAGCTCATTGATCAGCTCTGTAACAAACATTTTTGTTGTTCAGTTAATTAAAACTCACACTATTAAAAAAAAGTGACTGACATGTTAAAATCCTCATAAAAACGTTCCTTCCTTCAATTTATACAGCAGCTAATTAATATCTGAATTTGCAGTCTTTTTTAATGAACTTGCTGTTAATGTGGTATAAGTGGGAGCTGCTCCCAGTTCTCATTCGGATGTCTAAATAGGGCTTTTAAAAGACTCTTCAGATTTAAAGTGCCTATGCTTCAGGATGTAAACATGGACTGTGTAATGTGGCCAATCAGTAGCATGGATAGGTTGAAGTAACAATTGAAAATGACCCAACTGAATTGCTATTCACTGTTCACATTTCACCTGTGATTTGCATTTAAGTCTCTTCCACTGTGTCAAAGAATCTTGTACGTCTGCAGTTTAACAGTGTCTCTGCTGGATTAAAGCGCAGCTTTACTGCCTGTCCGCAGGTCCTCATGCCACTATGTTCGAATATTGGCTGGAGTGAGGTGCATCTTATGTCCTTTAGAGTAGGGCAGGTACAGATGACATGTACACAGTCCTCATTTCCTTTTCAACAAAGACAGCAGGTCTGCTCTCCTGGTCTCCTTGTCCAACGTGGCAGGTGTGGGAGGGTTGGTAAAATGTCAAAACTTAGCTTTAGGAACTTTTATTTTATCCTCATTTTAACTCCTGTTTTTAAATAAATCTGAGGTATAAAAACATTGTAGTCATTAAGCACTGTCCCGCCATGCGCCCTTTTAGCCAATGATTCTTATCATCTGTAATAGATACACTCTTGTTACTTGTGTTACATTCTTTTTAAAACTCTGGTGATCTAAGGAGGTTGCCCAAAGGTTGGTAAGTCCCAATCTTTTTAGAGAATCAAGCAAGTAGTCTTTGGCGGTTGATTTTCCGCGGCATGACAGCTCATTCCAAAGGTGCGAGTTTAGGGATCCTGCCTCAGCACCACTGATCTTAATGCAACTTTTTATGTATGCATCTCTCCTTTCCACCGATTGTTTCAGTAGCCCAAATTCTAAGCGTATTTTGGGTGGGTGAGGCATAGGGCCATATGTACAAGAACTGGCGAAAACTATTGCTAACGTTAGTTGGTGGCAGTTTTCTTACCACCGTCTACCGCTGAAAACTATTGCCATGTTAAAAACTTATTTACTAGCTGTTGCTACATGGCGATCCCTTCATGGATCACTGCAAAAACTGCTTCTATCATTAGCTTGATGGCGATGGGAATTCTGGCATTAACGGGCATAAACAAACACAACAGGGATGCTAAGGGTCTAAGGAGAAAACTACAATGAACCAGTACACTCAAAAGTAGTAGATAAAGTAGTTTGTGTAAGGAGAGAGAAAAGAGATGTGTAAAGAGTATGGAATAATAACCATCAGCCACCCATTGGCGGAGTCTCATCATCTGGGTTTTGTTGAAAACTGGTATCTGCTAGGTACCTCTCTGATTGTATGTAGAGGAATACTAGCAACAGATCCACCAGTGATAGAGAGCCAACAGGGAGTATAGGTGGGTTGAAGGGGAGAAAAGTTGCAGTGCTCGAAAAAGGTGTAAAGTAGTGAAAAAAGTGTGTGGTAATTAAGATTGCCTAGTGTGATGCCAAGAAAAGGACTTTATTGAAGAGGGGTGTGAAACAAATATCACTATCAGTAGTGGAAATTGAATGGTCAACATGTTTCAGCCTTACAAGGCTTTCGTCAGGACCAGTTGAAATTACAATACTGCAACCATGAAAAGTGAAAAAGAATAAATGACCTACCAGTAGTAATTTATCTATATGGTGGTCTCACATCATGAAGAAAAACTCTCCTATAACGAAAACAATAATACATAAACAAATATAGTGAACAGAAAACATCAAATAAGTATGTCTGTGTATGTCCACATATCAGGTTCAAATCAAATAAACTCACCCATATTTTTTAAGGAGATAGCCTCACCTCCCCTGGCAGTCGCTCAGGTCAAAAGAGGCCCGCTCTAAAGAGATAAGAGGGAAGATACATATGTTATTGAGCTTCAATTAATAGGCTTCTGTTGAAATTATAACTGAAGAAAAATCACTCTGAGTGAAAGAGTGAACAAAAAGAGGAACTTCTAAAACCTAGAAAGATGGAAATGACGAGAAACAAGTTCATTAAAAATGAGGTGGGATTGTCACCATATCACAGCTGGAGTGAAAAGAACGACTAAGAAGTAAAGAGGGACTTGTTTTTACACTCTCAGACCAGCGAATTACAATTGCTTATCTCCATTGTCTGAAGAAATGCTGTGTGAGTTCTAAAAGTACTAAATAGTACTCAGAAAACTCTCACAGTTGACATTGGCACCTCACGTCCGTAGGTGCTCAAAAGACACACTAATTGCAATAATGAAAGGGTGATATATTTGATCAGATGCCCCTGTTCACTATGCTATATTGGTATGACGTCCAGGAAGGTGAAACTGAGAATTCAAGAACACAAGAGCACGATCAGGCGTAATAAACAGGCCACACGACTCACTAATCATTTTTTGACAATGAAGCACTCTGCTGAAGATATGGAATGGCTAGGCTTGGAACAGCCATTCATTCCCCAGCATGTGAGCGACATCTCTCGATACCTGTTCATCAAAGAACAGAAATGGATTTTTAAACTTAAGTGTGACACCACAGGGTTAAACGATGATATTCCTTGGATTCAACTCTGATCCCTTGCCAACACTGCGTAAGTGCCACTGGCACCTGGCACTACTTAAGTGCCTTTGGCTATCTGGTGTCTGTAATTTTGATCCTGTTCAATTCTCATTTGGCCACTTGAGGCACTTCTTGTATTTTTTGCAAGTAATGTGTATATCCCAGGTTTTACATACATAGATTCCTGTGGTTTTTACATACATAGACTCCTGGTCTACACAAACCACACACCCCTTTTTTTCATGTGACTGCATTAAAAAACAACGTGTCATCACATGTTTTCCAAAATACGGAGTTCACAGTTTCTCTATAACTGTGGTGACTGCATGACTATGTTCTAAAGCGCTTGGTTTAGATCTGTAAGTTACGGTGGCGGTGAGCCCCGAACGTGAGTGTGGTGAAGCCTGGCCTTCTAAGGCGTCTTTGTTCACAAATTCTTTTTTTATGATTTATTTCCCAGCAACCATTCCACAAACGGATAAAAAAGCGGTGCTTTAGCTTTTTTTCCACTTATTCCGTACACTGTATCCGGCCCGTTTCATTTGCGGTTCCGGTTTCAGTGAAACAACCAATCACGGGACAGGAGGAGGAACCTCGAGATGTTTCCTCCTTGGTCAGCAAACTAAACGTAACAACAATCCTTAAAAATGCCTGAGAGTTTTGACCAATGAGAAAGCGGCGAATACTCTTCGATTTACGTTTTACTTATGTTTGACTTGTTCATCCGGTTTCTGCATGAAAACCAATCATGAGACAGAAAGGGGTATCTTACAATGCTTCCTTTCTGGTCCGCATTGTGCTAACATAACACAGCAAGTCGGAATGTCTGTTACCTTCCCCTCAGCTCAGAAGGTAGCATGAGGTACCGATGGACAGGTGGGTGTTTTTGATACTTAGAAACAAACTTGTGGTACATTGGCTCTGTAGCGGTTCTGCAAGGGACTGCGATACCGCTCTTTTGTAATTCTTTTTTTGGGCCATCTTTCTGAGTACTATTTAGTACTTTTAGAACTCACACAGCATTTCTTCAGTCGATGGAGGTAAGCAATTGTAATTCGCTGGTCTGGGAATGTAAAAACAAGTCCCTCTTACTTCTTAGTCGTTCTTTTCACTCCAGCTGCGATATGGTGACAATCCCACCTCGTTTTTAATGAACTTGCTTCTCGTTACTTCCATCTTTTCTAGGTTTTAGAAGTTCCTCTTTTTGTTCACTCTTTCACTCAGAGTGATTTTTCTTCAGTTATAATTTCAACAGAAGCCTATTAATTGAAGCTAAATAACATATGTATCTTCCCTCTTATCTCTTTAGAGCGGGACCTCTTTTGACCTGAGCGAGTGCCAGGCGCGGTGAGGCTATCTCCATAAAAATTTATGGGTGAGTTTATTCGATTTGAACCTGAAATTTGGACATACACAGACATATTTATTTGATGTTTTCTGTTCACTATATTTGTTTATTTATTATTGTTTTGTTAAGAGTTTTTCTTCATGATGTGAGACCACCATATATATAAATTACTACTGGTAGGTCATTTATTTTTTTTCACTTTCCATGGTTGCAGTAGTGTAATTTCAACTGGTCCTGATGAAAGCCTTGTAAGGCTGAAACATGTTGACCATTCAATTTCCACAACTAATAGTGATATTTGTTTCACACACTATCTTCACTCTGCTTTTAATCTTGCCAGTATGATGACCCCTCTTCAATAAAGTATTTCTTGGCATCACACTAGGCAATCTTAATTACCACACCCTTTTTTACTACTTTACACCTTTTTTCGAGCACTGCAACTTTTCTCCCCTTCAACCCGCCTATACTCCCTGTTGGCTCTCTATCACTGGTGAATCTGTTGCTAGTATTCCTCTACATACAATCAGAGAGGTACCTAGCAGATACCACTTTTCAACAAAACCCAGATGATGAGACTCCGTCAATGGGTGGGCTGATGGGTATTATTCCATACTCTTTACACATCTCTTTTCTCTCTCCTTACACAAACTACTTTATCTACTACTTTTGAGTGTACTGGTTCATTGTAGTTTTCTCCTTAGACCCTTAGCATCCCTGTTGTGTTTGTTGATAGCTAAATTAGGGGATAGGATGCAAGCTGGTCTTTAAAGACTCCCCTTAGACCCTCCTCACGTTTTGTTTTTTGATTTGATTAACGGGCATAAACCAACAAAAGGCCCATTAGCGGCAAAAAAACACATGTTAGTTAGCCCAACGTGAGATTTGTTTGCCTCTATTGGAAAAAAATATCCTATCACTCGACCTCCAATAGAAAAGTTACACAAAAAAATGAAATGCAGAATGGAGCAGCCAGGGCCAAGTGCAGCACACATAAACAAGCCCCTCAAGCCAACCAACATCCAGGATGACCAGGATGAGAGCCTGGATGCCGCGCAGGACCTGTAAATGGAGCCTAGATGCCTAGCTCAACCTGCACCTGGAACCTGGATGCCTCACTAGACCTGCCTCTGGAGTCTGGATGCCTCCCTGGACCTCCGTCTGGAGCCTGGAGTGGGATGCTGATGAACTGTGGAGTCCATGAGCATTGTCAGTAGACATTAAGGTGCGGCAATCGCCCGTACCTGATGGTAAAATCTGGCAGGTCGCATTGGAGACACGTTGCTGACCAGTGTGAGAAGACCGCCTTGAGCCCCTTGGAGCTGTAAATAGAAGCCGCGCTCCTGCGTGCCAACGTAGGGAGGTCTGCATTGCATTGGAGAGAGTGTAGCAGATTGTGCCATGGTGTTTATGTCCAGGTAAGGAGAACGTGGGATGAATAGCGGAGGAGACACAGGGCTCTAGTTACCCAGGCTTAGCACAAGAGCAAAGCCTGAACACTAAAATTAATCTTTGAGTCCCCAAAACACACCCTAAAAAATCATATTTGATCCAAATGCACACCCCAATTTTTATAATTGACCCTAAAACACACCCCAAATTCCAAAATGTACCCTATAATTAGGCTTTTCTGTTTTCAGTTTCTATTTTTGGTAAATTCTAGTAGTTTTTTCAGTGTTTTCAAGTGATTTCAATACCTTAAAAACGGTGGTTGTCAGTGGTTACACATTTTCGAGCCATTAAAAACAACAGAAACTGTGTTTTTCCAGTGTTTATCGAAAGTTTTGTTTTTATTTTTGCACTTATAGGACATGGTATGTAGACAGTGTACGTACAGGTTATATGAGGTCCAATTATATTTATGCAATTCAAACTAATTGCAGTACACCATACAATACTGCTTCAGTGAGTTTTTTGGTCATGTGTGCTCGCTCTTTCCTTCCCATGTAAGCTTTTTTTCTGTGAAAAGGCCCGCTCAACATTGGCTCTTGAGATGGGTACCACCAAAACAGCCATTGCACAATTTGCTATTTCTGACCACTGTCATAGCTTTCCATGCCAATACTGGTGCACTTGAAGATTGAGATTCTCTGGGCAGGTTCTGCAACATTTGCGTTGAACTGGGCGCTTATGCCCTCATAGTTATTGAATCGGTCAAAAATGAAGCATCACTTTTGAAACTACGGAGAAAATTCCCCTTTATGGAAGGGATCTAGAACTTGTACAGAGTACCACAGTAAGGTTTCGTTTACTTCAGATGCCATGGTTTGTAAAGGGACATTTCTATGCATCATTGCAAGCCATTAGTCATACATTGTATAGTAAAAGTTCCTGAATTGATCTTCAACATTGCTTTGCTTACCAAGTAGCAAGCACTGTAACATGAAACATGTTGCCGTTTCAAAGTCATTAAAGGTGTCCCCTAGCCTACTCTCAAGGAGACGTTTCACATATACACCTATTATGCTGAACACTTGGCCGACAAGGGTGTTTTCAGACTCTAGTTTTTTTATTATGTCCACTAAAGCTGTTACGTTTTCATGTAAAAATCCAAGAATGCCGTAAATTGTATTATCAATATGTGACCAAAGACTTTTACATTCCTTACCTTTGGTATTATCACTCCGCAAAAATTCTGTAAACACATGGATAATATAGCATTCACAGTCCCTTGTACTGAGAACCATCAGCTAAGCGAAAACAGTTGGGATGACTCTTTCTTTGATGCCACACAAAACACAAAATGATAAATATTTGTGCTTTAGTTCCCGTGCATAACAAAACAGTGCACCAAAATGGACTAAAAAGTCAATAGCATTCTACATTAACTCTGAAGATTGTAAAGATGCTTTCAGCATACCATCTAACAAGTGGCAAGGATCTCTTACAGGAAAGCACTTCAGCTCAGATATCAATGTTGACAGGTCATCACACAACTTTTTTCATATACAGAGCTGAATCACTGCAAATACAAACAATATCACTCCAATCTTTGTTGAAATTGGAAATAACCTTTTTGTAGCAGCCGTCTAAGTTACACTGCTTTCCACATTTTCCAAAATTCTGGTGTCATGTTTTCACAAATATACCAGATGCTTAGTGATAGCACTCTTTTCACATACACTTGTCACTATACCTTGCATTGAATACTTAAAGCCTGAGGTGTTGGCAATTCACCTACTATCAATACAAACTCATTAGAAACTGGTGGGTGATTTATCAACTGATTTTACCCATTTTCTGTGGGTAAGTGAGATGGCACATATTGAGAAAAAATTCTTATGAACCAGGCATTTTACCCATCAGTGAAAAAAATCAAACACAACCACAATATCAAAAATGCTATTGATATTTCCTGATTCTCTACAGTTTATAAAATAATTAAACAAGTGTAAACCATGCTCCTTAATCCTGCATCATTAGACCAAAAACCACAAAAACAAAAAAAGCAAAAAGGAAGAAGAAATATTATTTTAGTGACATCCCTAAACAACAAAGCTCAAGCAGAGTAATGTTAGCCCAGTCTTTCCTGCCGCTAGCTTGTATAACAAAATTATATTGTATTGGCCCTTTCAGGAAGTAAAAAATGACTCTTTCATTCTCATTTTCATTTATTTGAATGGCATTTAGTTTGAAGTTGTGCAGGTATTTTTTCAGTGTTTATTTGTGTACACTGGTGAGGGCTATTTCCCTTTTGGTAGGGTTTTATCAGTTAATATAGGTTTAAACCTAAAACAAGACAGCCTACCCATAATACATCCCAAATTTCAAATGTTACCCCATAATCCACCCCAAATTTCATTTCTGACACCTGAAACATATACCCGCCCTAAAACCTAAAAATATTCCATTACTGACCTCACAATGCGTTGTAATTGAATTCCTGGTACTTTTTCCTATCTCACCCTCAATAACAGGCCTGGGTACCCAGGCTGATGGTTGTACAGGGTTGTTCAATTCCATCTGAGGATGACAGACATTCGGCCACTCAATGTTGTTCGTGGGGACATTCCTTTGAGTTCTTGAGTTTTTTGCTATTTTCAAGGGTTGTCATTACACTGTGACTGAAACATCCCACAAAACTCTATTTCTGTGTACTTTATGTTAACTTGGTACATTCACCACAAGGATTGCACATGTCATAACATATTTTATAACATGTTATCTCCCTAACAAAGTAGACACACATCTCCCTAATCTCATGTTGTGAAATTTGGTTTAATCAATTTTTAATCAGCAAACATGTTTTATCCATGACTTATTCCCCAGTAAAAATGTCCCCTCATGCCCAGTCCTCTACAACTTTCTCTCAAGGTCTAATGAGGTACACATGAGAGTTAAGTCTTCTGATAGCCAAAGGGATTTGAAACTGGTGCCCTTATTGGTCATGGTTGTTATTTAAACTAGATCAAGATGAAATCTACAATATACTGGTGTAACCTTGAATAATTTTGTGAATTTCGCATTACACTTGTTACACCAAATTCCCCAAATGACACCATTATGCCATGTGACTTAATCTGCAAAGAACATTTTAGCACAGGAATGATGCGAATGAGCAGCTATTGTTAGTGGGACTTGTGTTGTTTTCCACTATTGTTTTGAGTGGTAAGGGTCAGAGGCAGAACTGACTCTGGTTCCAAGTACCTTTACATTTAGATTTCAGCATATCTCCATGAAAACTAAATACCTTTAAGCAACATGTGCTGCCAAAATCATAAATATAGAATGGGCCGACCAATCAAAATGTCAATGGCCAAGATGACAAATATGACCTACTAGACACATAAAATACAATGAACATCTTATAGCTGTCATAGGACAAAGGTACCTGTGAAGAGTGCATGCTCATGCACGTACAACAAATTATAGGACTTGAATGACAGGAGTTGAAATTGCCAGCAAATAGTTATTTATTTACCTATACCAAATTGCATGCCATCAATGGCAGGAACTGCTTTGAGCTGCAAAACATGCCACCAAAAATCAAGGTATTGCATAGTTGGAGATTTCCTATCTCTAATTAAATCAACACATGTCAACCCCCCCCCCCCTCTATTAAAACTTACACTGAGCTTTTAAAGTCTATCCTTTTCTATTTTTTATCCTTTTTTCTTTTTAATTACATTTTATATAAATTAGGAAATAGTGGTAAAGACAAAAATGTTTTGTTCAACTCAACGTGTTTTAAATGCTGTAAAACTATAGGTATTAGAAAGGTACACTTTTTGAATGCTTTGAAAAACATGCCTTGAGATTTTTTAAAGAAACTTTTGTGCATAATGCAGGGCACACGACTGATGCTGCACTGCCAGAAAAACTCAAATCTCTATTTTTCATTTTTTTATACAAGTAAAAAGCAAACAATATGGAAATTGAAACATCTACGTCTTTTAATCCATCCACGCTGACGTATAATTGTTCCATGCAGAAAAACGTACATGAAAACGGATTTAGGTACTGGCCTGTTATGCAATAGGAAGGCTAATGGTCACATTAATTCGGATTGCAAAGACGTCCTCTGTGGTGCAAATTCAGAATCACAACATACAAAAGTAAGGACGGGGCATTAGGCCACAAAAATACTGGGGCACAGCACATTATGTGAGTTTGAAAACATCAATAAAGATAGACGATTTTGTGAGCCTGAGATTATGGATTAAAGGGTAGGAATGGATCTTGAAAATGTTTTTGAATATGCACAAACTTGTAATTTTTACGTAGGTTCACAAACTTTAAATGGAAAACAGCCTTTTATTACCCACTTCTCACGCATTTCTATTAATTTTGTTCTTTATTCCATATTCATTTGCTGTAGCGGGGATTTTTGTACCTCTGTTTATGAGTGTAATCATTAAATAACCTCTGCCATTAGTTGTATGGACCTTTGTTCGTTGACAAGGAGAATTGAGAAGGAACAATCATTTACATCAAACACCTTGAATGTTGAAGTCGATTTGGGGCTTGACAAGAAGAAATACAGAGAGTTGGTGTGAGTTAAAGGGTTTTATTAACAAATTACTTCAAATTGATTTACTTATTCAGTGATTATTAATATTTAGTAATTATCATTAAAAGTCAAATAATCCATTAGTGGCGTAACGTAACCTGAAGGGGCCCATCTGCAACTTACACGCAGGGGGCACAATGCTCCGGATCCAGTTCGGAGCTCTCAGGCCTGGGACCTGCCAGCGCAGGTCGGGGCCCCCAGGAGCTCGGGCCCCCCTCTGCACTGCAGAGTCTGTGGGGGCATTTATTATGCAACTGATTAGTGGGTATTTCAAAATGAGAACAAATACCATATTAGTTAGGATTAGAAATAAAATTAAGAAAATACAGCAAATTTGTTTCATAAAGGAAATCCTTAATCTAGATTAATCAAGCCTAGTCGAAAGAAATGCAATTCTGTCAATAAGCAAAGAAAGGTGCCAGTTTTGAAACTGAAATGAAGATTTCCGATGAGTGAATGAAAATGCGAAGGCAGGAAGCCTTTATACTTAAGCAACGAAAATTAGAAAAAACTGAAGAGTGTCAGCTATAAATCAGCAGGCTTACCTATTCTCTAAAATGAGAGATGGGTAAAGGCTCAGATAGTTCTCTCCAGAAATCACCCTACTCTGCTGTAGGAACACACACTAATATAAATCTGCTAAAACATAATTTCAACAATTAATACATTGGTACCCAATGTATATGCAGTTCTCAGCAAACTCTGGGAGCAGGTAAACTCTCTAGTTTCTCACTTCTCTACAATAGACTATAGAATCAAGTCCTTGAAATGATGCATCATTGACTTCTTGTAGTTCAGACAGTACTTTCCATGAGTCACGTTTCCTGCCATCTCCTCTTCTCCCCTTGAAAGTCTCACTATCAGGTGTCAAATGCATAACAAATTCCTATTCACTTGCTATTAGAAGACTTCTGGAAAGGTACAGCATTTGAAATGGAAGTGAAAAACATCTTGTGCAAGACAACTGTTTAATGCGAGAACAGGCCTTTTAACTCTACTTAGTAAAGGCAATTCTCATTCTGTTATCAGTGGTTTGACTAAATAAAATCATATTTTATGATCCTTCATTTGCTTTCTTACAATGTCTAATTATGAGTACCTACTACAAAATTTTATTTATTGTACTTGTGTTATTCAGGATACATTTTCACACTCTCTAATTAAATGTGTTTAAGTTGCAAAATGAGGACATTTGCTGCATCAATTTACTGCACTGATAGCTAAAATAGTCTCACAAGTTCTCATAAATGAATCTCTAAGGTGCACCTTTTTTCATTGCTGAGTCACCTAACTTACTTGTTAATGTCTGAACTGCCTTTAAAGATTTGTAAACCTTACTCTTTTTTTCTTCCGTTTCTATTTCTTCCCTTTTTTTATTTCTTTATTGTTCATTTTTGTTTTTTGGTAACATCTTGATGCTTTATGCACAGCAAATAAGCATATTATGCAAATGCCAATAATTAATATAGGTTTTCATATGACCCCTAAAAAGCCACTCCCAATATTTCCAAACCAGCTACCTATAGCAGAAACTCCTTTACGTAATGTTCCTAACAAAAGTTGTTTCTATGGTTTCTGTCTTAAGTTTTAAGTCAGAAATGTTCTTTGCAAATTCCTTTATCACCTTACTCGTCAGGTATATATGAACACAGTGTTTTGCTTTCAACATAGTACAGCCTCCACCTTTCTCTGCCAGCAATATATATATAAAGCTAATCTATTTTGCAAGCACACTGATCTAGTAGCCACTAGCTGTGTATTAGCTGAAAGGAAAGCACCATATGTATTAGTGGCTAACTTATCCACTAAATTCTAAAGCTTTCTGATTTTCTCTTCATTTAAGTCTACTCCCACTGTACCAAAATTCTCCCGCTAATTGTGTTGCATCAACTACACTACATTTCTGTGCATGAGATGGATTCATTTTTAGAACATCTATTCTATTTACATGATACATTTTAGCGAACAATAAACATAAATAACAAACATCCTGCCAATCAGAAGGTAACTTAAAAATGCATCGTATTTACAAATGAAATATACTCTAGAGATAACTGGTTCCTCCTCAGATAATATTTGTTCAGCTCCTCCAAGAACTTCAAATGTATGTGCACAGCTAATAATCCTTATGCGTCTGGTTCTAATGTGATTTCTCCTTTTGCAAAAGCGAATTTTCCCCTCCGTCTTCCATCTAATTTAAATTTTGGATACATAATTTTCTTTTTATACTCATCTTCCTCTTCTTTCCACATATTCTTTAACATATCTTTTTGCTTTGTAATCTTGTGAAACATGTGCGCTCTTCTTTCCTCAAATGCTTGGATGAATGCAGTTTCTAACAGATTCATTGAGGATGCCAAATTGTGTTCCTATGCCTTAACATTATGTATCTTTGTCTGGGACCTAATGACCCCTGGCTTGAGGATTAGGGTCAGTCTATAAAATAAAATGAGTAATGTACTACTTGTGTCTGTGTAAGAAAGTGGAACGTATTGGTATGTTCCATCCTCAGCAGTCGAAGCATGTAAGTGTGCTCAACTATAACTGTCCTTAGCATCAAAACAATGTGTATATTTTTGAGCTAATCTTGAATAACAATTTGATGTGAATTTCCCATGTGAAGCTTTCGATTTTTTCTCATCTACTATATGTGCAGTTAATGTAGGTGCAGGTGTGGCTCTAATTCTTTCTATCTCTGGGGTAAAACTCATACCAACTAAACGAACTAGAATATAGCAGCAAGCAGATTTAATAATCTGCATTTGTTTCTACTTGTGCAAAATAAGCAAAATATTTGATGATTATCTTGAGGGTATTTCATTCAGGTTATATGTATAGTATAAGTGAGGCATCCCAAGCCCTATTCTGTCTTCTTCTAGGCATGTCAACCCTACTCTTCTACTGCAATTTGGGCCCTAGGGAATTCTTCTTAATTCTTTCTTTTTTTTATTTCAAAAGATTTTATTAGAAGACATTTTTACAAAACAGTACATAGTAAGACGAAATGAAGGCAACACTGGTTTGCTGTAGTCACACGCATGGATAATGATACATATGGGCTTGTTGAAGCGCTTGGGTGCTGGTTATACGTAGACATCTTGGGCCTCATTTATGACCCATTGCGTCACTTTTACGCCGCCGGTAGGTAGATGCATCACTTTGTAAACCCCTGCGCCACATTATACCTGCGCCAGGTATAATGTATGCAAGCGGGGCGTATTGACGCAAGTAAGGGTCGTAGAAGTGAAGCAGTGAAACCTATGAGATTTCACAGCGTCACTTCTAGGACGCCGTTGCGTCAAAATATTGCGCCTGCCTCACAGCAGGCGTAAGACTGACGCAGGCCCTTTCACATGGGGCTTGCCCAATGTGAAAGGACGCATTGCTGGAGTTGTGTCACTTTTGTAACACACTCCAGCAATGCGTCACTTTTGTGCTTACAGATACGTCAGAAATACTGACGTATCTGTAACTCCTTGCGCAATGATGCGTCATAATGTAAATATGACGCATCATTGATGTCGCAAGGAGGGTGCAATGAAAAGTGACGCATCGCTGTTTTCACGCAGCGATGCGTCACTTTTCATAAATGAGGCCCCTTGAGTCCTTGGTGTTACATACAGGTCATGTGCATTGCCCCCCTCGGTCAGAAGAGAGAGTGTGTAGAGGTAAGTAGGACGAAAGACAAGGAGAAGAAAGAGAAAAGATGGACACAGGTGTGGTGGGTTGTGGTTTGTATGGCCACACAGTTTTCAGACGGATTACGTCAGGGGGGGCGGTGCGGGTGGAACCATCAGGGTGTTTGGCAATGTGATGCGTTCACGGCGGTTTTTGCAAGGCAAGGTATTTGTCCAGGGAGAGCCACATCTCATTGTTCCGTCCAACTTGTGCTGTTTGATTTAAGAATGTTTTAACTTTAGGGCATTGGACAATCATGTGCTCTAGGTCTCCTTTCTGTTTCTGACAGTTCCAACATAGGTCGTTGTCTATGAGCCCGACCGCTGCTAGGCGTGCCGGGGTCTAGTACGCTCAGTGTAGGAGCCAGAATTCTGTTTGTGCTAGTGTGGTGGTGACTTTGTTCTTGCTTGCTGAGGACCAGAGGTGAGCTTTTTATTTTTTGCTAAAACGACCTGCGTGTAGTGTTTCCCAGTAATCTATGACCATCCTGTTTAATCTGGTTGTTTTTGCCCTTAGTAGTTTATATAGGTATGATGTTTGGTGCCCAAGTTTGTTAAAATTTGTCAGGTATTGGTGTATTGTTGGTACCTCTTTGCTTAGTCTTGCTTTGGTGATTGCCGCCTTAATTTTGAGAAAGTTATATAGTTCTATGTCTGGGAGGTCGTGTTCCTGTTGTAGGCTGGTAAAGGTGGAAGGGGACCCACTTTCCTCTAGCTGGGATGGGGTGTGGATACCTCACTGGAGCCAGGAGGTTATGATAAGTATGCTGTTCTTGTATTTTATTTTTGTGTTGAACCAAATGGGTTCACATTTTGTGTTTTTTATACTTTTTTCCATTCTTTTGTCTACTTGCAGGAGGGCGTTTTTGGTGTTCCTGAGAATTATGTTGCTAGCTTCCGGGTGTTTATTAGCAGTGAGGAGGGCCGTAGGGTTTAAGCTTCCCAGCAGGGCTCTTTCTAGTTCCAGCCAAGCCGGTGTATATCCCTGTTCTTGCGTGAGCCAGTATATGCCTTGTCTGGCAAGGCAGGCTGTCTGGAAAGTCTTAAAGTTTGTCACGTTAAGCCCCCCTAGGTCCTTACTGAGCCTAAATTTCTGGAGGCTAATCCTGGCTTTTTTACCCCTCCAGAGGAACGTGTTTATCATGCCATCCAGTTTTGTGAAATTCTTCCCTAACTATCAGTGGCAGCATGCTCAGCAGGTAGTTAACCATGGGGGTTATCATAATTGTTATTGTTTCTACTCTACCCCACCAGCTGACATACTTGGGGGACCACGTGTCTAGCCTGTCTTTTATTTTGTTTAGTATTGATTTTTTGTTGTGATCAAGTCCCTGTTTTGTTGTGATTGAGGTCCCTGTCAAAGTAGATACCCAGGTATTTTTAGGGCCCCCTTTTGCCAGTGTTGGCCCGAGGATCCTATCACATCCCTGGTGGTGTGAACATTGAGTGGCTTGCATTCAGACTTGCTTCTATTAAGCTTGTTCCCTGCCACTTTGGCATATACTTCGATGGTGCTCATTAGTGCCTCTATTGAGAGCTCAGGGTTCTCTGTCATGATGAGTATGTCATCGGCGTACGCTGCTAGTTTGACCGTGTTGCCTTTGACCTCCACCCCTTTAATCTTGGTGTTTCTTCTGATCATGGTCAGTAGGGATTTCAGGGTCATTAGGAACGGTTCCGGGGAAAGTGGGCAGCCTTGTCTGGTGCCTCTTTCCAGAGCTAGGGCCTCTGATGTGCCCCCATTCACTATGACTCGGGCTTTGAGGGCCTTATAACGTGCCATCACCATTGACCTATACTTCTCACCTAGGCCGAACTTCTGCATACACTGGTCAAGGAAGGGCCATGAAACTCTGTCGAAGGCCTTTTCTGCATCTAGCGCGATCATCACCGCTGGTTTAGTGTTGGTAGAGACATGGTTAATTATGTGGCAAAGGAGTCTTGTGTTGTCTTGGGATAGTCTGTTTTTAAGGTACCCCACCTGCGTTTTGTGTATGAGGTTTGGGAGTTGTGCGTTAAGTCTTCCCGCTAGTATTTTTGCGTATATCTTGCAGTCTACGTTAATTAGAGAGATGGGTCTGTAGTTCTGTGGGAATTGTGTGTATTTCCCTTCTTTGGGGATGACTATGATGTTGGCCTCCGCCATTTAGTTTGTCATTTTCCCTCCTCTGATGCAGTGTACGAAAACCTCTTTCAGTGTGTTCCTAATTGGGGGAGGAAGTGTTTGTAGAATTTGGCTGTGTAGCCGTCCGGCCCTGGTGCCTTGTTATCCTTTAGGGCCGCTACTGACATATCTATTTCTGCTCCTGTTATGTCTGACTCTAGTTTTGTGCGTTGAGCCTCTGTTAGCTTGGGTAGGTTAAGCTTGCCCAGGAGGGCTGCTCCCCCATTTGGATTAAGATCTTTGTCCTCTTTGTATAGTTCCTCATAGAATTCTTCGAAAACCCTGAGAATCTCTTTGTTGGCTGTCTGAGATGTCTTGTTAGCGTCAGTTATGGCTGCGATGGCGTGTTGTCTTTGCTTGCTTTTAAGGGAAGAGGCCAGGGCCTTGCCTGCTTTGTTCGCTGAACAGAGGATTATGGCTTTGTACCTGTTTATCCATGTGCCAGCTCTCTCGCTTAGAATCTTATTGAGTTCGCATTGTTTTCTCGTCAGGGTCGTCAGTGTGTTCCTTTCAGCTAGGTTGACACTGTGATGCATCTCCAGGTCTTTGATCTGTCCCTCTAGTTCTACTATTGTTTTGTTCCTGTCCCTGTTCATTTTAGACTTGATGCTTATTATTTTCCCCCTTATTGTGGCCTTCATAGCATCCCAGAGTACTCCCTTGTCTGTGTCTGGCTTGTAGTTAATATCTAGATAGTCTTTAATGGCTTCCTCTATGGCTGCGGCATTAGCTAGATCTCTAATGACATCGCTATTGAATCTCCATCTACAGCTTGTTTGTTCTTTTTGGCGACCGCTAAGTGGTAGGCTGATGAGGGAGTGATCTGACACCGTTCTTGGCGCAATCTCTGTCTGCTCTATGAGGTGGGTGTGAGTGGCTGAGATCAGGATGTAATCAATTCTGCTATATGAGTTATGGGGGTGGGAGTAAAAGGTGTAACCTCTGGCGTCTGAGTTGTGGAGTCTCCATGGATCTTTGAGGTAGAGTTTGGCGCATAGGTTCCTAAGTGTGTGTTGAGACTGTGTTTGGTGGCTGGTTCTTTGTGGATGTCTGTCTATTGTTTGGTCCGGTACCTGATTGAGGTCCCTGCTACTATCAGGAGCTCCTCCTAGAGGAGACTGCCAAGTTTGTCTCCCACCTGTCTCCAGAAGGACTCGTCCTCCGTGTTTGGGCTGTAGATGTTGGCGATATGTACAGTTTCCTCCCCACGTTTCAGACTGGTTATTAGCAGGCGTCCATCGTCGTCTGCCTGGTACTCGTGTAGGGTCAGTCTGGCTTTCTTATTTATTAGTGTTATTACCCCTCTTTTTTGTGAATGGCTGGCGAGCATAGGCTTAGCCCAACCCAGTTCGCCTTTAGGCGCTGTGCGTCCTCTTCGGAAAGTTTTGTTTCCTGCAGGACACACACGTCACTTTTTAGTTTAGTTAGATAGTTTATTATCTTCCTTCTCTTTATTGGGTGGTTGAGCACTTTGACGTTGAGTGAGGTTATTTTCAGGTCGGAGAGTAGCTGGGAGTTCCTGTGTGCTGTCATGGTTAATGCTTCCTATCGCTCTTACTTGGTGCTGTCTATGAGGGGTTGCCCCCCCTACATTTTGGTCTATCGACCCCTCTCCTGGTGCCTCCCTGCGTGCCCCGTCTGGTTGGTCTGAGATGCGTGCTGGCTGGATGTGTGTGTCTGTTCAGAGTGTGAGAAAAAGAGAAAGAAAGAAATAAAAGTGTGTGATCTGTACTGGCCAACCCCGCTGCCCCCCCTCCCCCACACCCCATCCCCTCCTCCCCCCGCATTTCAAAAATTGGGCGTGCGTCCGCAAAGTTCCCTCCCCCCATTCCTCCCCCCGAGGGTTTCTTTAAATATCTAGGGTCTTGGCCCCGGGCTTGACCAGGGATCATTAGTAAAGGATATACATTTGGTCGGTACAAAAAGTCATTGCGTTGTTGGGTTCCCCTCGTCCCAGGGTTACTGAGGTAGGCATGTTGCCTTGAGGTAGGGCCAGTTCACGGAGTTAATGACAGGGTCCACCCCGGGACTGAGGAACTTCTTCTTTGTGAGTTAATGCTCTAGATAAAAACTATACAGTGAGGTAGAGTGGTTGCTTTAGGTAGATTCGCTGATCGCGTGCTTTGAGTTCTCTTGTGTCCATGATTATTGACCTTTTCAGGAGTGGTCCGTTGCACTCGAATTGTCCGATGACGCTCTTCACTTCGCGGTCTCTGAGCGTTGCGCCTCCATGTCCTCCGGTGGAGGGCCGCGGAGGTGTCTTCTTAGTTCCTCCGGGTCGTCGAAGATCAGGGTGTGCCTCTTGTCTACAATTTTCAGTCTTGCCGGGCCTGCGAAGCTGAAAGTGATATTGTCCTTCCTCATTCTTTCCCTAAGTGCCAGGAAGCCTTTCCTTGTTTCGATGGTTTGGCGAGAGAAGTCTTGTGTAATTATTATTTTGCTGTCTTTCCACTTTAGGGTCTGGTTTTTCCCAGCCACTGCAAAGATGGCCTCCGTTGCTGTGATATAAGAGGTCTGCAAATGATTGGGCGGGGGCCATGTGCGTTTTGGAGCTTCATCGCTGGTACGCGATAGGCCTTATCTAATTCGAACTGTCTGTCAAAGCTGAGGCCAGTGATTTGTGGGATGAGCTCCTCTAGGAGGGCTGAGCAGGATTCTGGCTTGTCCTCTTACCCTTCCGGTACACCGAGTAGTCTTATGTTGCCTCTTCTTGTATGGTCATCTTGTTCAGCCAGCTGCTTCTGTAGGCTGTTGGTGGCTTTGGTGACCGAAAGTAGGGCTCTGCTTGACTGCGTGTTGGCGTCCTCGATGTCGCTGATTCTCGATTCCGCTGTGTCGATCCTGCTGTTTGTATTGTGTTGGTCTGCCCTTATAGCTGCTAGCTCTAGCTGCATGTTGTCGATTGTTTGTTTGGTGGACTTAGCGACCTTGTTACCTTCATTGACTTTCCTGAGGATTGTGTCCAGAGTTGTATCGCTTTTGATCTTCAGGGGCGAGTCAGGGTTGTTTTTGTATTTCTTTACTTCGTTGGCTACTTTCCCTTCTTGATTTGATATTTCGCTGAGGCGCCTTCTGGCTAGGTAGCTGTCTAATCTGCCACCTTTCCGTTGTGTGGCCGAGCTAGAGTGTTCCCCCCGTGGGCCCGATGTGGCTTTACTTATGTGCTGGCGGTCTAGTCTGTATCTGCTTGGCTCTCGGATGGACCTTGTTCTTGTTTTGCTCCCACCAGTTCCGCTTCAGGGTGCGCGCAGGAAGTCTTGAGGCAGGGGTTGTCTTTCTTGTTCTATGCCCTTTGCCTTATCTCAGAGGGCGCCTACGTGCACCTTCAGTTTCGTATTTGCCTCGGTTGTGGTTCTCTTCGGGGTTCCTTCCAAGAAAGCCGCCTAACTTTGGCCTTTGGTGCGTTATCGCCGAGACTTGCTCATCGAGCCTGTGGTCTTCGTGCTCCTGCCCATCGGCCGTTGGTCCTGGAAGGGTGTGCCCTCGCCGTGCCTGTGAGCCCCTTCCATTCCGTTTGCGCTGTGATACTCGTTCCCCCTTTCTCTGCGCTACAATCACTGGCAAACACTTGGCTTAGATGTGTACGCTTGTTATTTGTTGGCCAAGATGGCCGCTGCCTTTACGCGCCTTCAGTTTTGTATTTGCCGCTGTTTGTTGCTGTTTTTTACGTTGCCCCTGTTTGCGCACACTGGTCTGGCCTGCTGAATGCGTTCCCCTGATTGTGTCCACAGAGTTCCCGGCGCTCGTGTCTGTCTTCTGCGCTTTGCTCACCGAACTTGTGGCCTTGGATGGGTGTGTACTGGCTAAGATGGTTGCTATCTATGTGCACCTACAGTTTCGTATTCGCTGCAATTTTGTTGCCGTATCGTACGTTGCCTTTGCTTGTTCTCACAGGTCCGGTCTGATCAATGCGTTCATTTCGATTGTGTCCACAGTGTTGCAGGCGCTCGTTTCTGTCTTCTGCGCTTTGTTCACCGATTGTATGGCCTTGGAAGGGTGTGTACTGGCCAAGAAGGCTTCTGCCTGTATTCACCTTCAGTTTCGTATTTGCCGCTGTTTTGTTGCCGTTCCTTACGTTGTCCCAGTTTGCACTCACAGGACCGGTCTGTTAAATGCTTTTCTCCGATTGTGTCCACCGTGTTGCAGGCGCTCGTTTTGCCTTCTGTGCTTTGTACGTCGACCGTGTGGCCTTGGATGGGTGTGTACTGGCCAAGATGGCCGCTGCCTGTGTGCACCTTCAGTTTAGTTTTTGCCACGTGTTGTTATTAGCCTTTTTCAGCTAATAATGTTCTCATTCACCACCCTCCTAGTACTCACCTGGCCTGGTAGCTCAGGGGAGTTCTTTTGCTGCCGGTTCTTCTCTCTCTCTCAGCAGACTAAGACCCACCCTTGCTTGGGCTAGCTCCGGTGTGGCGCCATTTCCTCGCCTCTGCATGCCTGTCTTGGTCTGGTGTTGAGGCTGTTTCTTGGCTTTGCGGCACTCTTTGGCTATGATGGAGTACCCCCATGTGTGCTCCTGGTGTTCCGATGTCCGTACTTGTTGTTTGCTTGTTTAGCTGATGTTGTTTCGCTCATTTAATCGCGGTTGTTTCCCTCTGGTTGGTGGAGGTAACGGACTCAGGCGCCCGTCCTCATTGCTGTCCAAGCCACGCCCCCAATTCTTTCTTTTTTAATAGTTCTATTTAGACACAGTTCATGGTTTGTAAAATCAGTTATTGTTATTTTGAAACAGTCACGTCTCACATCTTTAAAAAAATCCTTAATCATATGCATGTATTCCCTCTTGAGAGAAAAATGTCTCAAACCAATCTGCAAGCAGTTGGGTATACACATTCATGGTGAAGCTCTCTGTATCCTCAAAGTGGACCCTAGTCCGGCAATTGCTTGCTCAGTTGCAAAGTTTTTGGATAATATGTTGGCAATAAGAAGGAAATTACTGAGAGAATAAGATAGTTGCATATCCTTTTATCTCTTTTTAGTAGCTTTTTATATGTTTTAATTGTATTGTTTGACCATTTTTATTGAAAATATTTAAATAGGTCTTGAGCATTGTGCTCAATTGTGAATAACGACAAAATAGTGGGCCACGATGTATATCCTGGAATAGGTAACGTTTTTTGTAGTTGTGGCCCTGTATTGAGCAATAGTGCATAATCTAATTATTTAATGAAATTTAGATCATGGCTTGATTGCTGTTTTTTACTAGGCTACAATAGTATATTGTCAGTTTTTAAAAAACTATCTGTATGACCTGTATTGCATCTGCACTTTTATGGTCTCTTGACAGAAATAACATTTTTAAGATGATGATGACATGTTGTTATAATATGGCATTTAACAGGGGCTAAATTGCTTATGTTTTCAGTTCATTTGGATCATTGACTGTCATATTAGGCACACTTCTCTTGTAATAAGTCCATTCAGGTACTAAATACCTATGACAAGGTTTTCTTGCTCTTAGATCTCCTTGGTGTCTTTTGATCTTCTTCTGTATCACTTACAGCACTACATTCTGTTTCTTCAATAATGGCTTGTTGTCTACGTTTGACCGACACACCAATTTTCTATTGTCTTCTACTCCTTGGCCATTCCTCTCTCTTTTGTAGTTTTTACTCCTCACATTTGTACCTTCACCAGGGTCATTTGGTTGCTCTTGTGGTGAATCAGTAGTTTGTCCTATTCCAGATCTCAGCTCTTCATCTTCAGGGGATACTTCCATACCACTCAGTGACATTTCAGAAATGTGGACATGTGAGGTGGACGTCGCCCCCTTATGGCACATCAGGGCATACAGACACAGAAGGTTTCTGGCTCAAATGTCACCATCTCATCAATTGAACATCTCAACTTCTGGGCGTGAGAAGCATGAATCCTGTTGGGTATCCCAGCACATTTCGTAATGGTGTTAATAATCAAGATTATTTGATAGGGTCCCTTCTACCTTGGCTACAAACAGAAGTTCCAACTTGCTTCTTAACAAGGACCCAGTCACCAGGGTTAAGATTGTGGCACTGTTCCTGACCTGGGATGCAAGTGACAGCTTTAATCTGGTGGGAGACAGAATGCACCACATTATCTAACCCCTTCTAGTAGTGAAGAATTATGTCATCCGTAATATTCACAAGCACATTTGCAGGCACAGCAGGCAGTCATGTGGGACGTCTCATGAATATCTCATGCAGGGACAATCATGTTCATCTGTCAGGGATGCTTCAGAGACTCTTCAATATTAATGGCAAGGGATGCAGCCATTGCTGAGAAGTAGATGCACAGACTTTGGTCAAAAGAGATATCAGTGTTCCATTTAGCTATTCAACTATTCCAGAAGGTTCTGGTCAATAATTACAATGCAATTTTTATTTCACTTATATTTCCACACACAGCTTGTTACCAATCTCATTATTAAAAGGAGTCCCTTGGTTTGACTCCAGAGAAACCATGAATCTGAACCTAAGTATGAGTTCCCGCAACAACAGATTGGCTACAGTGAGACTGCCATTTCTGTGTGTTAGGTAGGGTTTAGCCCATCAACAGAAAATTCACGCTATAACCAGGATATATCTCACTACATTTCAAACAGGCAATTTGATGATTTCAAACTGAATTCTGTTAAAGTTTCCGCCTGGTCTTCTTGTGTGACTTAAAGTTATAAGGGTTTTCCTCCTACATGTGTTTGTTGGCTGGCCACTCATCAATGGCATCATTTCTCAGGTAGAATTCTAAATTGGAGAGCAACCCAGTTCTGCCTAATAATCTCACCATGGCATACCTTCTGATGTTTGCAGGGCTGTAAAAATATCTTGTCATGGGAAATAACAGGCAATTGGACAACAGAGCACTTCCATCAGCTGAAAGCAAAATATTATGTGCATTTTTATCCATCCTGCTCTGACTCCTCCTTGTTGCTATGCCTCTGATACTTCTTCCCACATCTCTTGATTTCCTACCATGTATCAACAGAATTCAACATAACAATCAACAGAACCGCAGAATTCAACAGAACAATCAACAGAACAGCAGAATTGAAAAGGGTGTGCCCTCATCAGATTCATTTGCATATTTTCTGTTAAATGTGCATGCCACAACTGCGCAATACCAAGAATCTTCATCAGCCTAGCTATTCCAGCAGTTACATAATCATTTCCACTTCTGTGCTCTGCGTATTTAACTGCTGCAGTTTAAATTTTAATACTTCCAAAAATCTCATCACATGTTCTCCATTATGGATAGGAGATCCAGACAAAGTTATAAATCCTCTTTGTGACCATAACTCTAAACTTATGGACCATACTGAAGCCATACTGATCGTCAGAAAATATTGTCACCTGCAATTTCTATAAAAGATAGAAAGATAGCATGCTATGCAGACATAACATCTTGAAGACAGGAGGCTTCTACCACTACTTGAATTGTATAAACAGCATAAGCTGCTCTTACATTCCCTTAATTATTTCTTCAGCATGAGCGGTAAACAATGATCATCAAGAGGTTTAACCTTAATGTCATGTCTTGACTTGGTGCGTGTTAGACCTGTCATCCTTAGGTGTGTCTCCCCCTGGACTTTTTGCCTTTTGCATTCACGTTTTGCTGATTCTTACTGTTGGCCCTAGGACTCTGTGCACTTTTCCACTACTAGAAAAAAGACATGGGACACTCAAGCCCTGACGCAGGAAGGAGGAAGATGATTTAGGGGGTACTACATCACCCAAAAAGGGATTTATTACCCATGAAGACTCTGAAACAGGAGCCTATATTTCTTGATATTTAAAAGTCAAACAAGTTTGGAAAGCACAACCCGATGAAGTCCATAGAGGACAAAATGCATTGGCTGGGCTGACTAAAAAACTGAATGGATTGAAAAATCAATACAAATTGGATACTTGATGCATTCTTAAGACTCCTGACAACTGAATCAAACTTTTTGTTCATCATTGTTATATTTGTTATCAATGGATTGCCTGAATTTGGGACAGAAATAAAAACAATATAGTGTGCGCTCCTTTTCTAATTGTTGTGGTGTAAATTGAAAGGTTTTGGCTTCTAGAAAGTGGGGCCATGAAAAGTTGATCGTGGGATCACTGATGATATTTGGTGCGACACACTTGTGCAACGGTAGGGCATACACTGCTTTTGCTTATAATTTGGGCATTTTCCATTTGAGTTGGATTCCCACTTTGATTTGCCCATCACCTCTTACTCGGTTAGGATTGAGTCTACACTCCCTCTTCCACTGTCCAAGCTTCTTACAATAATGAAAAAGAGTTGACTTATTCATTGTTGAAATATCTACTCCTGAATTTTGATGAACCAAAACACATCATCATCTTCCCTGTTGAACACCAACTCCACCTTGTACCATTTGAACTCTATTCTGGAAACGAACACCTTGCATTTCATCAATATTTCTTACATATGCCTGATTTTGAAACCCTTTCTGAGCTAGCTTCATCTGTTCTAGCATAATTTTCTCCTTAAGCCTTTTCTGCTACATCTATTGTTCATCACTAAAGTACTTAGTTTACCTTAAGATCTCATGTAAAGGTTTAGTCTGCCAGCAAATCACAATCTGTGGTAAGTGCATACAGATCTCTGGTCACAATCCAAAAATGAGCTATGACACAAAACTCTCCATATCTCTGTCTTTGATATTTTCGTGTCCACTGTGCTGTTTGAACACTTGGAAGAATCATGCATAATAAGCATGCACTGGTTCTTTGGCTTCCTGAGTCGTTCTGTTTATTTTTGAAGAATCAATGTCCCTTTCTGGTACCTTTCCCTTCAGATCAGAACAAGCTAAATTCGATTGATGCATGCAAAATCACAAAAGCAGACACAACAATTAAAAGCACACCATCTTACATAAAAATATTATTTGTAAACAAACAATAATAGCAATTAATGTAAAAAAATGGCGATTAGATCAATGCCTCATGGATTTAAGTTTATCACAGAGTTTTGAAAACACATACCTGTGTGACCTTTAAATCAAAACTGTTTTTCTGATTTTCAGCGTGCTTATAAAAAACTAGCAATTGCATTAGTAAAACATTCATTGTCTAAAATTTGCAAAAATAAAAACGCTGGTCTACATTGAGTCCACACCCCTATTTTTAAAATTGGCTGAATCCACCTCCTTCTTTGCATTTTAAAAAAAATTGCAGAAAAAAATCATGTACATTGATGATTGCTGGGACTGATTATCACATGGACAACAGCATAGCTCGTTCGACCACCTGTTTATTTCAAGAAAACTTATCAAGTGATAAAAATTCCCAAATCTAAAATGGGTCAGAACATATCTATCATACCCACTTAGATTATACTGTATATACGGCTGTATCGTGTAGGTAGTTAAAATCCCTTCAAAAAAGTTAACACCTCAACCTACTTTACCATCACTATAAGTGAGGGTACACAGGTGCGTGCATCTCTTGTGGGCTCTGAACGAGGCCATTGCACAGCAATTTTACATGCAGCCCATAGATCACTTGGTACAACAATATTGAAAAAGGTATTCATATCTGTCAACAGAACCTTGAAATTTGTCACAAACCTGTCATCCTGTATTAACCATTGGGTAGGACGTCACATGCTCACCAAAGTCCATGGCACATGAACATACCCTCCATCTAGTATATTCCTCGCAGGGAATGATAAAGCCTCATCTTCATCCTGGGGTACCGGAGTCAGTTTACCATTTACCTCAGGGGTATCTGATTGTTTTCCTTCACCTGCTCTTTGACCCATTTCCTCGAAAATCTATCAAAATCGCTTCACTCTGATTGCACTTAACCAGTTCAGCAATGTATAACTTTATTACAGAGGATTTCATAGTTACAATCGCCTTAACATCTAACTGTTCCCTGATACTTTTCTGTAAAGGAAAACTCTTAGAGCGATTCATTTCATATTTCTCTGCTAATTCTGTCAGTTTCTTATGTGTAGTGGCCACACGCCTTGTGATTTTCGTACTCAGATATAAACCTCTTTTTTCTGGTCCTGATTCAAATGTGAAATGTCTAAACATCCCCTACTGATTTCTTCCAATTATATCTTCAACTTTGATACATTTAGAGGTGTCACTCCTCCTTTAAGAGCACCTCTCCGATTCTCCTAGTCTCAGGAATTTGCCAAATCATGGGGGCAGAATTTCATTTTCAAATGATCCTGTTTCTCCTTATTCAAATATAGTTGTAAAAACAATCCTTCTCCCTTCTCTTAAGGAATAAACATTCTATTGGGAGGATCCAAGCTACAATTTGTTACTTTTGCAATGTGGGGAAAAACCCTGTCATGACTACTCCTTCTAGGAACAACAGGATTCAGAGCAATGTTTATTCGTGCAGTTGCAATGGGAATTGCCAATATCTAAGAAGGTGTGACTTGTAACACTGGAGCAGGACCAGTCACAGTAGAAGCTGTAACACCTGGAGCAATTACAGTAGTGTCCATTTCAACAGGTGCAGCTACAATCAAAAGAGTAGGGAATTGCCTCTCAATATAAACTATATTTGGGTTAACAGGGACTGGAGCCACTGTTTCACAAGAGGTTGTAGCATTGTCTGGACCTGACGTTAGATAAACTCAAAGGGGTGAACCGGAGGACAACAGAGCATCTAGAAATACCCAGAATCACTATCTGTGACAGTTTTCCTTGCAGTTTCTTCATTTTAATTTCCCTGCATTTGATTCTTTTGAGGTTTTTCTGTCATCAATGCAGGGTACAATCTAGAGCCCTCAACTACACATTTTCTCCGCCTTTGCTGTTCTTTATCCCATTTAGCATCAGCGTAATTACACACTGCTCCAGTCTGGACGTTCTCAAGCATTTAATGCTTCATAGTGTGAGTATTTAGGAGTAACCCCGGGCGGAGTTTGTGTAGCTGCAAACAACTCTGCAAATCTATGCGAAGTTACGTGAACATTCAGAGTTGCTTGTTCCGCATTGTCACGTATGCTCGCGCATGCTCACAAGATGTTTTTGACGTTTAACAACGGCCATCCTGTTTTCCTAGTCTTTGCATGGTTCTGTTGCCTATTTTTCATCCCACTGTAACCTTTTCAATCCTTTGTGTTTTACATTGTTTTTCTGATCTTTTTTATTTATTATCTACTGTTTTATATTACTTGCTTTTTTACTTTCCTACTTCTTGCCCTGACTTTATTTTTTACTCCTTCTTTTTCTCTTCCGCCCAGCCCACCCATAAACATAGCTAAGGGCAAGGCTACCTCTACCAGCTCTAAGGGGAAGGGGAAAGCACCTACACCCAGGAGCCGCCTTCCTTGCAGCAGACAGCACCCATAAGGGGTGCAGCCTTGAGCCCTTTTCACCGAGGCAGTGGAGCAGGACTTGTTATTTTTGTACAGCCCCACTTCCCGTTAACCTGGGCAGCAAGCGGCAGGCCCGGATCCAGTTACACTACCCAGGAGCGTCACTGCAGGTGGGATAGGGTGCTGCTCTGGGGTCTGGCGCACCCATAACCAGCTGACTCATCAGTGGTCAGACATCTTGGACTGGGAGCAGGACCTGCTAGGTGTTGAGGTTGTGGGGCTTGGTCAGTAGATAGTAATTTATTATTATTGTGTGTTCTGTTTGGTGTTATTGTATATATTATTTTATTCCAACTAGCAAGAATGCTGCTGCTTACATGCTGGTAACTTAAGTTTAAAAATCTTATGTGATTGTTATTCTTGTAGACACCAGACAGGTGCTAGGTGCTACTAATCTTACTTGTTTGCAACTTTGCGCTCACTTCGCCTGATCATTATGTAAGAGAGTTTAGAGAACTTAAGTTAGGTAATGCTAAAGAGACTCCAGTCCTTTCCTTTGGCCGCCTGTCACTAAAATAGAGGTGGATTGATAGGTCATTTAATTAATTAGTATTAGTTGGTAATTATTTAGCGGTCTGCGTGACATGTCCTCCGTCAAGTCACTAACGTGCTGCTGAGTGCTGACTCCAGTCTTCCTTAGTAGAGCATTTTGTAGTTTGTTAGTGAGTGAGTAATATAGCAACTAAGTCATCAGCACATCAGCAGCAACCAACCAACACTTTGGTGTATGCAAATTTATGCATGTGTCTATCTATGCATTTTTGAGGACTAAAATAAATGAAAATGAACAATTGGCCTATCAAAGAGGGTTGATTCATCAATGATTTCGAATGAGATTGAAACTTAGAAGAAGCAAATATATTTATGGCAATTCATTTCCAATGTCTTTGGAATAGGTGGGCTACATCAGGTGTTACTTGGGTTTAGGATTCTGGAATCAGAATGGAACACTGGATTAATAAATAATAACTAGACGGTCTGTGAATCCCACAATACTACTAGTCGATCAGATTACATAGGTCAATGGTATTGGAATTGTTTTTTCTAAAAATGTTTCTGGATCGTTTGTAAATATTTTTATTTGTTTCACACCAATCATCAATGTTTGTCTCTTTCTTTATTATATCTTACATGATAAGCACCCACGGTAAGAAGACAACGGGGTCTGAGGCAGGGACTGGAGATGCCTCCCAGGGCCAGGATCGCTCCTCTCTTGAGGGCTCTGCTGCTGGCTCGATTAAGTCCTCCTGTTGTTAATATTAATAATTATATTTCCCTAACTTTTACACCATCTTATTTTTTTTGAACTATTATTTCCTTTTACTAATTCTATTTTTTACAAAACGTATCTGTTTCTAAATTCTTGTTATCCCTGCCTCTAACTGCCTCTGACTCTGTAGTGCTACTATTAGTCTGTCTGTAGCTTGCCCAGTCAGCCACACTTTATTTTTTAAAAGTTTTAAAACTCAGATTCACCAATAGCTCTAGCCACTGAATCCAGTCCTTTGGGTTGTCCTCTTCTTAATCTTGAGAGGCTTTTCGACAATTGCCACCAACTAAATGCCCAACCAGAATGTTTACTATTTTTGATAGGATAGGACACACTCCTACTCTTTACTTTAATGTGTCTAGTACCCGGGGATTTGTACTACTGATGTATGTGGTGTATGTATGTATTGTATCAACTATTTTCAATCTTGGTAGTGAAAAATAATAAATAGGGGAGGCGTATATGGCATTTAAAAAATGTGTAATGTTTTTCTAGGCGTACTGACCACCAGTGAAGGGGTCGGCGGCGGGGCATGCAATGCCAGCCAGTAGGGAGCAGCGGATGTGGCAGCTGCCGCAGGGGTGGGTGAGCCAGCAGCAGTGTCGGGCTGTGGTAAGTTATACTTATATTCCTTACTTATTTACAATAGTTACACACTCACAGCAAGGGTGTATACTGTATGTTGAGAGAGACTAAGTTGTTGTGAACAATGGATGAAGAAGAAGACACCCTTTACTTAGCATTAACAATAGCAATAGCATTAGCAGCAGGAGTTGAGTAACTAATGGCCCCTTCTATCTGACTTCAACTCAACTGGGTATTTTTTTGGGAGAAGACTAAGGGGCCCATTAGGATGTCGGGCGAATTGCCCCGCCAGGCTGGCGGTGGCTACCGCCAGCCTGGCGGGGGCAATCCGCCCGACATCCGCATTCAAATTCCGCCCCGCCATCTTAGTATGGCGGGGGGACCTCGATGGATGGAAAGACTGTCTGCCGCTTTTCCACCCCGGTCGCCTTGCCGCCGGGGCGGAAAAGGATTAACATGGTGGCGGTGTCTATTAGACACCGCCTCCATATTACAAGGGGGGTAGGGAGATATCTTTCCATGGCGGCAATGCCGCAGTGGGGCACCCAAAGTGAAGGAGAGGTGGGGGTGCACACAGGGGTACCTGTTTTACCCCCCTGCATTTGCATAAACAAAGCAGCAGGCACTGCGCGGTGCCTGACGCTTTGATTATGCAAATGTAAAAGTGCAGTTTTAGCATTGTGGTGGGCGGTGCTGAGCGCACTGCCCGTCACAATGCTAAAAATACAGGATGCGCCCGCCACAGTGGGGGACGCTTCCTAATACCCCCTGCGGGAACCCCGCCCTTATGGCGGGTAGTCCCGATTACTGATGGGATGGCGGGCGGACTAAGTCCGCCCGCCATCCTTATGGAGCCCTAAGAGTCATATGACCTTGATGGATGGGTTGAAGGAAAAGGGAAAGAAGGATGGAAGGAGGAAGGACGGACGAGATATAATGTATGAGTGGCAGGGACGGATGCATGGGATGCATGGGTGGCTGAGAGGAATTGGATGCATGGGTGGTTGAAGGACGGGTGGAAGGTGAAAGAAAAGATGCCTGCCTGGGTTAGTTAAACTGTATGGGTGATAGGAAGAATCCTCTGGGGGGTTTCATGGGCCAAATTGAAAGGCAAACAGGGAAGGACGCATGGGTGGTGGTTTAAAATAACTAATGTATGTTGTTGGTGAAACTAGGGTTTGTTGAGAGATTATGAAGAATGGTAGACATGTTTACTTTGCATGCCTGGATGAAATCACTGACAGAATATCGAGGAGCTAAATATCGGCCTACAAAAATATCGGTGGCAAAATAATGACTAACAGAAAATTGAATTCCTATCTACAAACAGGTAAGTACAAAAATTTTGAATCCTAAATATCGTTGTAAATAATATAGTTTGCTAAAATATCGACTTTTTTAAATGTCTTAATAGTAATTTAAAATTAATTACATAATCAATATAATTAAGTACAACATACTTAAAAATACTTAAATAACCTTAACATTAATAAATAATAAATGTGAGCTAAAAAAAATTAATAAACATGTATTTGAATTTTTCATTACATATATATTAACTTAATAATATTAAAACAATCAATGTTTGTAATAATTAAATGTTAAAAACAGAATTTTAAATATAATTATATATATACATATAACAACAAGTGGAACAGTAGGGAGCGTGTTGGATAGCAGGAGGGATAGAATTACTATTCCCACTCCAATGAGTGCAACAGTAGAGAAAGCATTGGATAGCATGGGGTAAAAATTACTTTTCCCACTCCAGAGAGTGCAACAGTAGAGAAAAGATTGTATAGCTTTGGGCTAAAAATTACTGTTCCAACTCCAGTTAGTGCAACAGTAGGGAAAGTGTTGGATACCGGGTGGGTAAAAATTAATATTCCCACTCCAGTAATTGCAACAGTAGCGAAAGTGTTGGATAGTGGGTGGATAAAAATGACTATTCCCACTCCAGTGAATGCAACAGTAGGAAAAGTGTTAAATAGCGCAAGTGTAACAATTACTGTTCCCACTCCAGTGAGTGCAACAGTAGGGAAAGCGTTGGATAGAGGGTGGGTAAAAATTACTATTCCCACTCCAGTGAGAGCAACAGTAGGGAAAGTGTTGGATAGCGGGATGGTAAAAACTACTATTCCCACTCCAGTGAGTGCAACAGTAAGGCAAGTGTTGGATAGCGTAGGGGATTAATTTAATATACCCTGCAATGTAATTAACATTATTAAACAATTATGAATTAAAAAAAAAGTTTTACCTCCCTTCATTTTCTCTTATAAACATTACCTACAATATTGTAACATATTAATAAATTAACATAATTAATTAACAAATAATTAAATAACTAATTACAATTAACAATATAATTAGGAACAATCAAATCTCAATTAATTCACACAATTAACACTATCAAATAACTTAAAAAATTATAATATAAGAAATAATAAAAATTATATTAAATAGAAATTACTTCCTACCCTACTCCCCTAGCAACCCTCAACCCACTGATACAACAGTACACATATACTATATTTACAAATTAATTGTTAATAATTATTATCTAATTAATTAATAGTTAATAGAATAATTAAACAATTAACATAATTACCAATTAATTATTAATTGTTATGAAACAATTTATAATTAATTAGTAATACATTAATTAACCGAATTAACAATATAAATGATTAAATATTAAATTATTAAGTAATAACATAATAAATTAATTAATTTCAATTAAATTACTTCCCATCCTATTACCCTATAAACCCACAACCCGCTACAGACTAAAATTACGCCAAAAATATTTAACATATAAATAATTAATTCTAAATATGCATATATGCATATGCATATACATATGCTAAATATGTATATTATAATTAAATTACTTCCCATCCTATTCCGCTATAAACCCACAACCCGCTACGGAATTAAATAACACAAAAATATGTTAACATAAAATTCATTACTTTTACAAAATTCAAACATACATTACAAAAATAATACAAACTTTTAACACATATACTAACAGTAAGAAAATCGATTTTACTAACTTTGATATTGTGAAAATCGATATTTCTTACCTGCATTTCGATATTCTGCACCACTATATTTTTGCAATTCGATATTCTACCCATTCTATATAGAAAACGTAATATTCTGTCCAGTCGATATTTTTTTTTTCGATATTATGACTAGTTACCGCCTGGATGGTATTCAATCATCATAGCGTAGGTGGAGACTGTCACTGGATGAAGAGTCTTTGAAGAGAATGTAAAAGAAAAGTCAACTGTAGCAGTAGCAAAGCCAAGGAGAAAAGAAGATTAGAATAAAACAAATATAAGGCTAGAAGAGCAATGCAATGATTGATAAATGGAAAATTCACTGGGAACAGAAACAACCAGAAAGTTTTTTTGCACGGTTTTTGATTCAAGGTTGTATTTTCAGTGTACTCCCTTGACTCAGAGTAGTTTGCAAGCACAGCATATATATTGTGTATGTATGTTAGCAGGCACGTCCCTCCGACTCCGAGGCCCACTCCCTACCTAAGTAATTTATTTTTGACTGTGTCAGCCTGCCATGGGTGGCGCATTTGCTGCATGGCACAATCGATCAAAAGTACCTCATGTCGTCCCATATATAATCAATGATCATTCGGATCAGATATCATTATCATCTGCCTTGTTGTAGTACTCAGGGTGAAAGTGAAATTGAGCATTTGCCATTGATGTGACAGAGTATGGCCTCCCATAAAAGAAAAATAAGATAATTGTGTAGTTGAAGACTACAGCTTCCCCACCTGCAGACAGTAGTAAATAAAAATAACATGAGTCTGCGACACAAGTATGTTGTCTAGGGCACCAGCTGACTGAGCTGCCAAGCCTACAACAAGGTTAATTTAGCTAAACAATAGAGAGAAGAAGACTTGTCTACTCCATAGTGCCTAGTAGTAGTAATGTCTGAAACTCCCACAAATGTTAGAGGCAGAAGAAGTGGAAGGATACCACAAATGTTATGTACTGTGCTTGCTAGTGCTACTGTTCCACTATGTGTAGAATTCATTTAGTTTTACTGTTTCCTAAAAGTATTGGTTACAATTGTCTTTTTTCTTTCTTGATATAGCTGCTACTTCCCAACTAAAAGTGCCACCAAACAGGTAGTAGTTGGCAGTCATGGCCCGGTGCCGGAAGCCGAAGACCATCTGCAAAGAATATCGGCGGCTGGTGATTCTGGCGGAGGAGTAGGCAGCAGCAGCAGCTGCTGCCTCCTCCAATGCCCTGGGTCCCAGCCAGGCCCCACCATTGGCACAGCGCCATGGTTTGACAACCACTCGCCGCGCTTCATTTAACACTGCTGCCCTCCTGTGGATGCAATTGTAAAGCATTCTAGCTTCTAGCCCTGCATGCTCCACTGGCTGTAGCGCCTAGAGGAGCAGATAAGAGGGTAACAAGTGAGCCCGCCGGCGTTAGAGGTATGCCGCATTGCCCCTTTGTGAATCTTTTTTTTGATGGGTGGGAATTGGGCGTTGGGGAATAGTTGGAGTTTATATTAATTATTTATTATGGACAATGGACTTCAGCGGACATTGATTCGATTCTTTCTTTATCTTTGGACATTGGTTCGGGTTAGGGAGAGGAGTGGGTCAGGTGTTGTGGGATTTTTACATTTGTTTGGGGAATACATTATTTATACTTAAAGCTTACATAAGATGTAAATGTTTTATGGGGAGGGGTTGCTCTGTTACTTCACACAGTTTTCTTTGCTGCTGCAGGTTCACATGGATTAAACCCAGATCTGTTGACTGAGTGTGAGTGTTTGATTGGTTCAGATGCTCCATCCATCACCATCCCCTTTTGAACCACTTTGTTCGCCATAAGTTGGCAGGGTATGCTCAGACGTGAGTCACTTGCTCACTTTGCCACTGGATTCAAGCAAGCCTGTCTGAAGACGGCTGAAATGCAAGAAGCCGGTCCTAGGAAGCTTGATTCCGATCCAGGGAAGGCATGACTTGGCAGTTCGGGCTGGACTGTTCCCATGAGGCACAGGGTCAGACTGATTTGCATATATCCATGTCTGAACTGTGGTGGCAGAGTGGGCTAAAGAACGATGATGGATTAAACCAGATCTGTTGACTGGGTGTGAGTGTTTGATTGGTTCAGATGCTCCGTCCATCACCACCCCCTTTTGTACCGCTTTGTTCGCCATAAGTTGGCAGGGTATGCTCAGACGTGAGTCCCTTGCTCACTTTGCCACTGGATTCAAGCAAGCCTGGCTGAATACGGCTGAAATGCCAGAAACCGGTCCTAGGAAGCTTGATACCGGTCCAGGGAAGGCATGGCTTGGCAGTTTGGGCTGGACTGTTCCCATGAGGCACATGGTCAAACTGATTTGCATATTGCCATGTCTGAACTGGGGTGGCAGAGTGATCTAAAGAACGGTGATGGATTAAACCCAGATCTGTTGACTGGGTGTGAGTGTTTGATTGGTTCAGAAGCTCCGTCCATCACCACCCCCTTTTGTACTGCTGCAGAGCCACAAGCAGTTTTTGATGTAAATAATCTGCAGATAGTGTAACACACGAACAGATAGATGTGGTACCCTCACTCGTGAGTGACTTGTCCTACTAGTACTGTCAGTCTCCTCCTAGTCTATGGAGTCTGCAACTGGACTCTGAATGGAAGGGTGTGGGTGTGGGCATGGCTAAATAATGTCAACTCTGTTTCCAGCATTAACCTACAACAACAGCAGGACAGAGCAGGCCTGCGGTGCACACCCAACCTCCACTTAGCTTAGATTTTGATCCAGAAAGAGCACACATATACAGCAACAAAGCATTTTCCAAATCTAAATCAATGCACCCCTGTCAGTCATACCACTACACTTGCCTCCACCACTAGTACACAGACATGTAGGTCTGCTGTGGTTGTTGTTATGTTATGTTATGTTAAAATTATTTATAAAGCACACTTCCACCAGGTGGTTTCATGGCGCGGCGAACATGGGGGCAGCAAAGAAGTGAAAGAAGGCATTGCGCTTCTCGTAGGCCTGACAGAACAGCAGAGTTTTCAGACGGGATCGGAAGAGGGTATAGGATATAGTAAGTCTAAATTCCTGGGGGAGTGAGTTCCAAAGGGAGGGGGCAAGAAAAGAGAATCTGAGACCACCGTGTTTCTTACGTTTGAAGGTGGGGGTGGAAAGCAATGCCAAGTGGGAGGAGAGAAGATTGCGAGAAGGGAGATAGCGGTGAATCAAAGAGGAAATTAAAGCTGGGCCAATGCCTGCCAATGCTTTGAAGATGATGCAGCCTAATTTTGAATTCGAAGCGTTTGGCCACCCGGAGATAGTGAAGACTCTTGAGCAGGGGACGCACATGGTGGTGTCTAGGTTGGTGGAAGATGAGCCTAGTGGCCTGGTTCTGTACAAGTTGTAGACGACGGAGCTGATAGGCAGGAATGCCAACGTAAAGAGAGTTGGCATAATTAATGCGGGAGATAACCAGGGCCAGAAGAGCAAGGGTTAAGACCTCCGTGGTTAAGAATCTGGAGATCTTATGAAATTCTACGGAGGTGGAAAAAGCAGGATGACACCACTGTGCTAATCTGGGGCTTCATGGATTGGTCTTTACAGATTATAACCCCTAGGCTTTTTGCAGATTCTGCAGGACAGGGAGGAGTGCCTAGGAGGGAGGGGGGGGGGGCAGAAGTTAGAATTCTACAGGTTAGAGGGGCCTCCAGTCAGGTTCAGCTCAGTCTTGTCAGGATTGGGTTTTAATAGATTGGCCACCATCCAGTGGCTAATGAGGCACATGGTGGACTGGAAGTTGTTGACTGAGTGGTCCGATGAGTCAATGTCAAACACCAGCTGGATGTCGTCTGCGTAGTTAAAAGCAGCGACCTTACTTTCGCGCAGGGATCGGATAAGGAGAGCCAGGTACAGGTTAAAGAGAAGGGCGGAAAGGGAGTATCCCTGGCGGACCCTGCAAGTCAGCCTACCTTTCTCAGCAGAGAAGTTGGAGAGGCGGACTGCCTGGTGTCGGTTACTGAGGAAGGAGGAAATCCACCTAAGGGCCGTCCCCTGGATGCCGGCGTCGACGACATGGTCGATAAAGATGTTATGGTCGACTGTGTCAAAGGCGGCCGACAGATCCAGAAGCACCAAGGCTTGACTGATGTTGTGGTCGGCCCCCCTCCTCAGTTCGTCCATGACTGAGAGAATGACTAGCTCGGTGACATGAGCTTCAAGCAGTTACTGTTAATGCTGCTTTTTATTGTGGCAATCGTTTCCATGAAGTATATGTTCAGGGAATCACAAAGAGTTTGACCGGAGAGGGGATTAAATGTTACTCTGTCCGGGTATGAGACCTCTTCAACTATTGAAAATATGTCTTTGGTCTTGGTAGCAGAATTAGTGATCTTCAGGGAGAAGTATGTATGTGAAGTATATGTGTTAAAAGTTTGTATTAGCCTGGGGGCACTGCCAAGAGAATATCTGGCGCCGACTTCGTAGTGAGCCAGGTTTTTGTAACAAGAAGTATGTCGGGTTTGTCTGAGTCATGTAGCTGGAATATTTCTAATTGATGTTTTACCAATGAGCGGGTGTTTAAGTAGCTGACTACAAGGGTGTTGTTAGTTTTGTCCAAGGGCGGAGGGAGTATGGGAGGGTTGGCAGGGTTGGGGGAGAGGAAATTTACAGTGGGAGGGGCTGGAAGTTCGGGAAAAGCATTTCTAGGGTTAAAGACCCCTAACGAATACAGGTGGGCTTGGGTGCTGGAGCTAAGAGGCCAGTTATCATGGAGGTGTATTAGTTCAGCAGCCGTATGGGAGGTGAAATGGGCATAGTTACAGGCCCCTTGCCCCGGGCGGCCACGGACGGGCGCAGACAGGCTTGCCTTCGGTGCGCCCGCTGCGCGCATCTGCTGTGCATGGGGAAAGGCATGTCAGCTTTATGGCACGGGGAGAGCTCGAGCACAACCCAGCGGCTCCGCCCCCAGCACCTCCCAGCTGCCAGGAATGAGGGTCAGAGGCGCCAGCACCCTCCACATCAATCGGGGAAACCCCGTGGTGGACCGGGTTGTCGGCGTATGGTCCAGGCAAGGTGTAAGCTGCTGACAGAGGTAGGAGCAGAGTCAGCGAAGGAAGGAGGGTAGATAGGGAAACAACCAAATACAGTTTTAAAAGTATTAAAAACTGACAACAAAGTGCCTGTGAGACACATGGAAAATGCTTACAGCGCGTTTAAAGTGAAGATGGATCTGCCTGCATAGTAATCAAGCAGGACAGGTCTTAGATGCAGGAGTAATGCAGACGGGCCGAGCAGCGTCCTGTCACTGGCTGCGCGCGTTCACAACATGGATGGAAAGGCAGGTCAGCTTTATGGCGCGGGGAGACCTCAAGCACAACGCAGCAGCTCCGCTCCCAGCACCTCCCAGCTGCCAGGAATGAGGGTCAGAGGCACCGGCACCCTCCACATCAATCGGGGAAACCCCGTGGTGGACCAGGTATCGGCTTATGGCCCAGGCAAAATGTAAGCTGCTGACAGAGGTAGGAGCAGAGTGAGCAACGACAGTGGGTAGATAGGGAAGCAATCAAATACAATTTTAAAGTATTGAAAACTGACAACAAAGTGCCTGTGGGATACGTAGGAAATGCTTACAGCGCGTTTAAAGCAAAGATGGATCTGCCTGCATAGTAATCAAGCAGGACAGGTCTTAGATGCGGGAGTAATGCAGACGGGCCGAGTAGCGTTTTGTCACTGACTGCGCGCGTTCACAACGCGGATGGAAAGGCAGGTCAGCTTTATGGAGAGGGGAGAGCTCGAGCACAACCCAGCGACTCCACCCCCAGCACCTCCCAGCTGCCAGGAATGAGGGTCAGAGGCGTCGGCACCCTCCACATCAATCGGGGAAACCATGTGGTGGACCGGGGTGTCGGCGTATGGCCCAGGCAAGGTGTAAGCTGCTGACAGAGGTAGGAGCAGAGTCAGCGAAGGAAGGAGGGTAGATAGGGAAACAACCAAATACAGTTTTAAAAGTATTAAAAACTGACAACAAAGTGCCTGTGAGACACATGGAAAATGCTTACAGCGCGTTTAAAGTGAAGATGGATCTGCCTGCATAGTAATCAAGCAGGACAGGTCTTAGATGCAGGAGTAATGCAGACGGGCCGAGCAGCGTCCTGTCACTGGCTGCGCGCGTTCACAACATGGATGGAAAGGCAGGTCAGCTTTATGGCGCGGGGAGACCTCAAGCACAACCCAGCAGCTCCGCTCCCAGCACCTCCCAGCTGCCAGGAATGAGGGTCAGAGGCACCGGCACCCTCCACATCAATCGGGGAAACCCCGTGGTGGACCAGGTATCGGCTTATGGCCCAGGCAAAATGTAAGCTGCTGACAGAGGTAGGAGCAGAGTGAGCAACGACAGTGGGTAGATAGGGAAGCAATCAAATACAATTTTAAAAGTATTAAAAACTGACAACAAAGTGCCTGTGGGATGCGTAGGAAAGGCTTACAGCACGTTTAAAGTGAAGATGGATCTGCCTGCATAGTAATCAAGCAGGACAGGTCTTAGATGCGGGAGTAATGCAGAAGGGCCGAGCAGCATTCTGTCACTGGCTGCGCACGTTCACAACGCGGATGGAAAGGCAGGTCAGCTTTATGGCGCGGGGAGAGCTCGAGCACAACCCAGCGGGTCTGCCCCCAGCTCCTCCCAGCATCCAGGAATGAGGGTCAGAGGCGCCAGCACCCTCCACATCAATCGCGGAAACTCTGTGGTGGACCGGGGTGTCGGCATTTGGCCCAGGCAAGGTGTAAGCTGCTGAGAGAGGTAGGAGCAGAGTGAGCAAAGGAAGGGGGGGTAGATAGGAAAACAATCAAATACAGTTTTAAAAGTATTAAAAACTGACAACAAAGTGTCTGTGACTTGTTTACCTTTTAGGCCACTTCATGAAATGCCCCGAGTTATTCCATTAATCATCGCCGATCCTACTGACTGACTGCAACGAGTATAGTATGGTCATCATGGTTTCCAACTCTGTAATGTCCCGAGTGAGTCCAAATTACATATTCAAAAATGCAATGGATCGGCCTGCAGTAGAAGTACAGTTTTGTTATTAAACAACAAGAAGGGAAACATTTACTTGAGTCACATTTTGTGTGTAGATTAGAATTGATTAAATACTAATATACTTCATGCACAACAACAACATAAACACCAATCACTCAGAGTCAGCGTCCAATGCATGCGTTCATCATTACCTGTTCTTAAGGAGCAGTTCCTCTCGGCTCGGAATGGAAAATAGCTATAGTCAATTAGTCATGTTCTTTGGATGGACTCAACGAGGCAGGCACACGTTACTTCTACTATTCTCCATCCAATGTATGGCTTGAGGGAAATGGAATTAGGGTGAGTCAGGAGGAGTGGACTGAGCAGGTCTCGGAGGAGTGGACTTCCCTCTTTAATGACTGCACACAGTTGCAACTCCAATCCTGCAATAAAATAGTAAGACGGTTGTGATGGATTTGTTATGATTCGAACCAGAAAGACAGAGACACACACAGATAATAAAAGTAAATAAGGAAGAAAGAAAGTAACAACTTGAAAGCCTAGTTGTCAGAGAAGTAGAGCTCATCCTCAAACTCTGGTGGTTCACCCAGAAGTAGGTAATCTAACACACTACTTCCATGACCTAAGTCGCTGTCATCATCTTCCTGCTGTGCTACTTCAGGTATGGTGTAATCCGGTGGTGTAAAGTGCTGATTCATTTTGATCATGGTTAACCACTCCACATTTTGGGGTGGGAGACTGGTCCTTTTCACTGTTACAACAGCACCAACAGCACTGAAAATAAGCTCATAAAAGATACATGTGACAGGGCAAGCCAGATAGTTTATCGCAAGCCTGCTGAGCACTGATCAATTCACCCCTTTTCCCAAACCAAAAAAACAATGGGTTTTGATCAATGTAGACCATTGTTGGGTCATCCAGATAGGCCTGGACCATCGGCTCAATGATCAGGGGTGCTCTGCTTAGCCTCTTTTGCATTTGCCTCAGCACTGGACCTAACAAGCCCTTGCCGTACGTACCAGTCCTGGTCCAATTTTACTGGGGCTGATGATCCTGTTCTTGCTATTGTTCATGTTGTTCTTGGTGTTGTTGGTAGTTTTGACTGCTGTGAGCTAACCGTACTGCCCTTAGGCTCTGAAGTTGAAATTGACGCCGGCCGCCCTGCAGTACTTGTTGTGGGTTGGAGTAGCAGGCCTCTAATTCCCAGCCACTCTTTTTCTAAGTGACTTGCTTCCACAGCTATACAAGTTTTGTACTTGGCAACATCACTTCTGAAAAAGGAATCAATGTTTTGGTGTTCAGTACTGCTTAGTACTGTGGAACCAGAATTGTGGCAGAAATGTAATGGTTGGATGACACAGTGCCTCTTTGCTCCCTGGTATTTTCAGATAAGCAAGTGGTTAAGCTTATTTTGTTTCCACACACCTGTGCACATTTCTGACACCTCCTTTAGCTGTTCCTGTAGCATGTGCAACAATGGGATAGCTTGGCCCAAAGTACATTCCTCCTTGCTGACTTCACGTGTTAAGAGCTCGAAAGGAAGTATTATCTCTGTCAGGCATTTAACTAGGCCTCATTGGTTCATCTCAACGGTCATGCCTTTCACAGTACCATCCCCTCTTTGCATGACGTATTCATTGGTTGGTCTGTACTGCTCAAACAGACGTTCAAGCTTGTAATAAGGTGAGTTCCAATGTGTTGGCACCTCCTGGATGAGTGCTTTAACTGGCATTCTATGCTCATGTTGAATGATCCTCAGCTACTTCCGGGCCTTAAAGGAAGAATGGCTGAAATATGTGCAGATTCTTCTGCAGGTAGTCAGTATGTTGCTGACTTTGACTCTTTTTTTCAGAAAGTCTTGAACAATAATGTCAATGCAGTGCGCCAAACACAGGACCCTGAATTAGCTACCATCGTACATGGCCCTAACTATATTACTGCCATTGTCCGTGCCTACAAAACCAATGTTAAGCCCTCTTGGGTGCAGCCATTCAAAGACCTTGCTGTTAAACTCTTCCAAAATGTTTGCAGCAGTATGAGATTTCTCTATGACGAGCATGGCTACAGTTGCATGTTTCCGAGTGGCATTAAAAATCTCAGCAGTGTCAACACCTACAGATATCTTTTCTCTAACCCCCGTAAAAGAGATCCAGTGTGCAGTGATGAACATGTAATCATTGGCTTGGCAACTGGTCCACATGTCTGTTGTCAGGTGGATAGTGTGAACAGCAATCTGCTGCAAAGCTTGTCCAAGCAATTCCAGCACGTCGTGATGTAGTACTCTAACAGCAACTCTGGCAAAATAGGACCGGCTGGGAACCTTCCATTTTGGGCAGTGGCTGTCACAAATTCAAGTTAACCCACCCCTTCCACAAAAGAAAAAAGGCAGAAAGTCCAGCTCTAATGTTTTATCCAGCTTTGCATTGTACAAACGTGCCATTGGGTGGTTGCGTTCGTACTGCCCCTCCGACCTAAACATGTTGACAATGGTAACCTGGATTTTTTTCTTTTCTGGTGCCACTGATGCAGGTGACATCTTTCTGATGCCAGATGTTATTAGGCTCAACACATGTTTTGTTGCGATACTCTTTTGCCTGGGACCACTTGGTGTCTCAGGCTGACTCCTACTCTTGTGCCTCTGCGATGTTGCTGATGCAGATCTGGCCGGTACCACTGCACTGCTGGGGGCAGGGCTACTATGTGTACCAGAGAAAATGTCTCCCTCTTGTTCACCTTACACCGTGACCGGATCTTCTACTCTTTCATCCCCACCAACAACAATAGGGGCAGTTTTTGGGCCACTAAGTGCACCTCCCATTGGATCAAGTGGCGTTTTATCAGATGGTTTGTTTGGCCTCCGGTACTATAGTTTGTAGCAAGCTTACCCTGACTAACACCTTGTCAACAAATGGAGCATATGGCAATGTTCACCTCTTTCATGCTAACCAAAAAGAAGTCCCAAACTGGGGAGCTGAACTTTCTGGAGCTGCTGGTGCCACTCTCAATTCCGGATGAACTGGCAGGTAGGCATGGAGTTTGAATCTCTGCAGTACTTATTTCTACTGTGGTGGTTGTGCTGGATGTAGGTCACTGCCGGGCCTTTGGAAATGCAAATATGAAAGCTGGGGGTGGTGTTAATGTTATCTGTGTTGATGATATCATGCCACACCTCTCACAACAATTTGAGATGGGGTAAAGTCGGTCTCCACTGGGCTGGACTAAAATTAATGATGACTGGTTCATCATCATCATCCTCCTCTTCTACATCTACCTTCATAACTCTAAGGCTTTCTGGAACCTTCCTTTTCCCTAGCCTTGTCTTGTGGCATGTCTCACTCTCAGACTGAGGTGGTAGCTTCCAAGTGGTGTCATGTTCATCAGAAGGTGGACTCGCAGAAGAACTCAATGGACTAACCCTCCTTTTCCTTGCTGGGGATCTGGAAGACAATGGATCCTCTGAAAAAGTGGCTTGCTCTTCTTCTTCCTCTGCAGAAAGCTCCATTTCCTAAACTGCCCCTTCTTCAGGAGGAACCACTACTTTTGTGGGCGGTGGTTGCGGCTATTGTTGTCCACTTATCTGAGTTTTCTGCATTGATTGGCTGCTAATTTGTTATAATGATAAGCCAATTTCAACATCACTGTTCATTGGCGTTGGTGTGATTAGACTGGCTGCCACTGTGACAGACATGTGCTTGGGCCTAGGTTGGAAGGATGGGTCCACTGATGCAGGGTGCTGCTCCCTGCTGGCCTTTTGGATACCGCTGCTGCAGGCGCAATCTTTTAATTCCCAAAAAGGATCGTGGGCAGCACACCAGTCTTGGTAAATGGCAGTACCGTCTTCTCACTGGCAACATTTTTGGTACTGGAGGACCTGGCACCTTTCTTTGGGGCCATCTTCTTCGGATGTAAGCAGCACACAGTGGCACAAGATAAAGAGATGTCTGTGGTCACATGTCACGTGAGGTTGTGCACAGCAGGGCTACTGTCTGGCAGTACAATGGGTGATGACTCCTCTTTTGTGCACCTAAAAGCAAAGAAGCCAGAAGAACATCAGTGAAAGGTGGCATTTATTGTTTTGGTTCAATTACTACCAGTACACACAAACCAATATAATATATAACTTTGTGTGTGGTCACATGTTATTAACTCAGTTATTACAAAAACATAATAACAGTGTAGCCATTTGTGAGACTTTGATAACAAGAGCTTTCTTGGTGTACTGTTTACACTCAGAAAGGATAGGAAAGAAGAAGAACAAAAACAAAAATACAAATGTAATGGATGGAATCTGTTTAGTAGTGTGCATCACATGGGATGCAGCTTTCAGGGAGCTGCAGCTGGCAATGGGGATGGAAGCAGTAAGCCAAGATGAACAAAGGGAAGACATGCAGGCCTATGGGCTGGCAAAAGCAGCACACTAACTATCACCACAAAATTGCCACCAGCCACATTGTCACTCTCGACAAGCAGGAGGCCTGGAAAACAATGAACTCAAGCAGGCCTATATGGCCAGACGAAGGAGGCATGCTAAACAACATGGCTAACATAAAAATCCACAGAGCTAAAAAAGGTTTGCAAGTTACACAACAACCACCCCACACACATCTAACAAATGCATTTATTTAACTGACACAAAAAAAGTGAAATACCCAAACAAAAATACATTTTGAAATTCAATCCAGTGCCATCCATGACCTAAATTATGATGTTCAAATTCGACAGACACCACAAAACCAGTTGATTCATTCACCCTAATGAGTAGCTCTAGGCCTATTGGTTGCAAAACCCATTGGCAGACTAGGCCACATAGTGAATCAATTCAAATCAATAATATTGCAAATGTATTAGAAAATGTTAGTGAACTGTGCTGCATTTGTTTGCTGAATAAAAGAAGAAAAAATTGCATGCATATGAACAACAACCACGCATGGCCACCACGAAGAAATCTTGCTGGCCTAATACAGAAGCACACTGGTGTCAGAAGGTACCTGAAGATTCCGGCTCCGCTGGAGTATCAGACCCAAGGTGATGCTAACTCCCAATTCCCCTTCACCACTGTGCCGGATTTCTCTTGCTACAGTGATAACAGGGAAAGGGGAAGTGGATAACAAACAGAGAGACTGCTCACACAAATATCTTCTCCCGCTCAAGGAATGGTGTAGGTTATTCTGCAAAACATAAGGACAACATTACTAAGTTCTGACTTCTCTACACTCTAGTTCCCTAATACTCTCTCCTAGGAACCTAACCTCAATTACCTGTGTGTGTGTAAGCTTTAGCTGCTCTCTATAGGTCTTTACTTTCTCAGCTGTGTAGATGAAGGTAGAAGAACTGACCAAATTGCACAGGAGAAGTTGAAGGTAGTAGAACTGACCAGTTGCTCAGGAGAAGTTGATGGTACACAAGAATATATATATATATATTTTTATTTACATGAAGATAAAGTCTTAGAGTAATGTAGTTCTTGATATCGCCAAACGCTCAAACGGGTTAGTTCCAAAGAGGTCAATGATAGTCTATAGCAGTCAGCTTATAGTGCGAGTCTTCAAAGGCTCAATGAACTCTGTGAATCAGCAACAGTAAATACAGTTCAGGAATTGAATACATTGGTTCGAGCTCACCGACTTGAAGCTGCTTGCCGTTTCAGAAAGCTCTCCGAGAAGCGGGTCACTGGAGTTCACTCAGCGCTCGAGGAACAGCTGTCAGGAAGATGAATGAGCCGCTCCAGCCGACCCGGTATTAGGAAACGAAAATCTTGGAATGGAGGAGAAGGGGCGGAGAGCTGGAAGCTAGGCAGAGGGAATAGGAGAAGCCTCGATAATGTCCGAGAGGCTTGGAAGTAATAAATGGGAATGAACTGGTGCAGCCGGGAAAAGCCGCCGGGCTCTATGAATTTCCTCAGGAAGGTGAAAGGACAATGGGAAAAACCAAACCTGACAGAAACTAACTCACTTTGGCTAAAAATACTAACTATGAGAGAGCGCGAAAGAAATACGTTCGCCTCTCGGGAAAATGCCGTTGAAGTGCGCCGTTTATCGAACGCTCGCGCTCCAAGTCAAAGAGACCGCGTTCTAAGAAAAACACTAGAACGCTAACTGGCCCCACGACACTGGCAACAGGGAAGTGACTGCTCCAAGGCGAAACGATAATTCGCCACTAGCAGTGTCCAGTTGAGGGAAGGGGTGAGTACTTAATGATGGAGGAAACCTGCGAAGAACTGCCTACCATGGGTCCAATCCTGACAGTACCCCCCACCAAAACCCCCTTCCTAGGCTTGTGTGGATAAGTTTTGTGGAACTCCCTAACTAATCTGGTGGCGTGAACATTAGAGCTGGGTTCCCAAGATTGTTCTTCAGGACCAAAACCTTTCCAATCCACTAAATAGAAAAGTTGTCCCTTCCTGATCTTAGAGTCTAGTATTCTCTTTACTTCATATTCCTCCACTGAATCTATCTGTACTGGAGCGGGTGGAAGAACCTTACGAAGATTTGGTGGATTTTTCCGAATCAAAGATACATGGAATGTTGGATGAATTTTCAATGTTTTTGGCAAATGGAGTCTCACACTAACAGGATTTATCATTCTGTCCACTGAATAGGGTCCCACATACCTAGGTTGAAACTTCCGATTTCCCCGCAAGCGCATATGGCGCGTGGAAACCCAAACCTGCTCCCCCGGAAGATAAACTGGATTAGCCTTGCGACCCTTATCTGCTTGCTGCTTAAAAGCTGCCTTAGCCTTGACCAAGTTTGCAGTTGCTGACTGCAGGGCAATCTGTAACTTATGGATAACTTCTTCAGCAGCTGGAACATCCCCTACAACTCTGCCCACCAACATATTGGGATGTCTACCTGAATTCAAGAAGAAAGGAGAAAACCCAGTGGCGGTATGCACCGAATTATTATAGGCAAATTCTGCTGGAGCTAGTAAAGATGGCCAATCTCCTTCCTGATCCAGCAGATACAGATGCAAGTACTGTTCTAAATCTTGATTTACTCTCTCAGTCTGTCCATCGGTCTCGGGATGATAACCAGTGGATAAACGAGAATCCACCCCCAGACCTCTTAGGAAGGATCTCCAAAATCGGGACACAAACTGGGACCCCCTATCTGAAATCACTACTTTCGGAATTCCATGCAATTTGACTATGTGTTGAACAAACAGGATGGCCAAATCAGTGGCATTAGGAAGACCCTTGAGAGGAATGAAATGACTCATTTTAGAAAATTGGTCTACCACCACCCAAATGACTGACATCCCTTGGCTAGATGGTAACTCAGCAATAAAGTCCATGGAGACTGTGTGCCAAGGATAAGGTAGTACTGGTAAAGGCATTAAAAGACCTTGTGGGGATTGCCTGAGACTTTTCCCTTTCAAACAAAGTTCACAAGTGGCAACATACTGTCGAACCTGAGCTTCCATACCTGGCCAAAGAAAATTTCGCTTTATCAGCTCCAACGTCTTCAAAACTCCCTTGTGGCCCGCCAAAGGCTGATCATGGAACCTTCGAATGGTCTCCTCTTGTAGTTTCTCTCCGGGGACAAACATTTTCCCTTGAAAATAAGGTTTCCCATCTTCCACTAGCCGATCTGGACCCTTATTCTCCCAATTCGAGTAATCATCTTTTTTGAATTCCAAGACGATCTTCTCTTCCAACTCGTCCTCTACAGTGACTGCCACGATGTTTTCAGCAGGGATGAGGAATTTCTCCATTTTTTCCTCTGAATTCTCTCCCACATTTAGTCGAGAGAGGGCATCAGCCTTTCCATTGGTTATACCTGGCTTGTACGTGAGGACAAAATCATAATCAGCAAAGAATAAAGACCATCGAAGCTGCCTCGGGGTCAAGGTTCGCGCGGACTTAAGGAACTGCAAATTCCTATGGTCTGTAAACACAGTTACCACATGCCTGGCTCCCAACAAATAATGTCGCCACTCAAGAAACGCCACCTTTACTGCCAGCAACTCCTTGTCAGCTATGGCATAGTTTATTTCAGCTGCAGTAAGTTTTCGAGAGTAAAAGGCGACCGGATGAAGTTGCCCCGTCTTCTTATGGCGTTGAGACAAAACTCCCCCAATGGCCAGATTGGAGGCGTCTGCCTCTACAAAAAATGGTTCCAACGGATCCGGATGTTGCAAGATGGGTGCCGAGACAAAGGATTCTTTGAGGAATTGAAAAGCGCCTTCTGCCTCGGTTCCCCATAAAAACTTTTCGTTCTTCCGCAATAAACGAGTAATGGGGCTCACTTTTTCTGAAAAATTCTCGATGAATCGCCGATAAAAATTGGCGAACCCAAAAAAACTCTGGATTTCTTTCACAGAACTTGGAGCTGGCCAATCTCGGATCGCCTTGAGTTTGGATTCATCCATGGAAACTCCCTCTGGGGAGAGTATGTACCCCAAAAACTCCACCTTGGTTGCATGAAACACACATTTCTCCAATTTCACAAAGAGTTGATTCTCCAACAGACACTCCAAAATGGTACGAACATGCTGGATATGTTCCTCGGTGTTCTTGGAAAAAATAAGAATATCGTCAATATAAACCACTGCGAAGCGATCCAGAAATTCACGAAGTATGTCGTTCACAAAATGTTGAAATGCCGCTGGCGCATTGCACAACCCAAAGGGCATGACCTGGTATTCGAAAAGCCCATAACGAGTTCTGAAAGCCGTTTCCACTCGTCTCCTTCTGCCATCCGGACCAAATGGTAAGCCCCCCTCAAATCCAATTTAGTGTAGATCTGGGCCTCCTTCACCTGATCCAAAAGTTCTGAGATAAGCGGCAACGGGTATCGATTCTTCCGGGTCACCAAATTCAAGGCCCGATAGTCTATACAAGTCCTCAGGCTTTTGTCTTTCTTCGGAATAAAGAAAAGAGGAGAGGAAACTGGGGATTGAGAGGGCCTAATGAATCCGTTAGCCAAATTTTCGTCAAGGTATTCTTTCAAATGCAGATTTTCAGATTCCGAAAGAGCATATATGCGACTACAGGGGAGCGAGGCTCCTGGTTCCAACTCAATTTTGCAGTCATATTCCCGATGGGGAGGAAGTCTCTGTGCCCCTCGCTCATCAAAAACGGATTTTAAATCTTGATACTGTGCAGGAATTTCGGGGATTTCCACCAAGCAGATTACTTGTGGTTGATTTGCCAAACAGTAAGTTTCACTCGACTCCGTCTTCACTGTATGGGAATGAAAACAGTGTTCCAGACAGAAATCGGAGGTCAAATCTACAGTTCTCCTTGTCCAGTCAATCTTCGGATTATGCTCTGTTAACCAAGGCAGACCCAAAATCAGTTGGAACTGAGGAGCATCAATTAAACTGAATCGAAGATAACTCTTATGTTCTCCAGGTCCAATCACTGAGATGGTTTCAGTATCAAAGGCTATCGGACCGGAAGATAAAGGGGTTCCATCCACAGCACGCACTGGCTCCGGCTTGTCCTTCCTAACAAAGTTAATGCCCAACCTTTTTGCAAACAGAATATCGCAAAAGTTTCCGGTAGCTCCAGAATCAATCATGATAGCTACATTTGCACTTTGTACCTTTCCAAAAATTATTTGACAAGATAGGATGAGATGAGGTGCCGAAAACTGCATGGTGTTTGACAATGACTGAATTAAAGGAGTTGCCTTAGATTCGGATTCCACCAGGGCAACCCCGTCTACTGGTGAAGCTTGTCTTTTACCCATGTCGATGTCTTAGGTCTGCGTGGACACTCCTTGACGAAATGCCCAGAACCTCCACAGTACATACATAACTTGCCTTGTCTTCTCTTTTCCCGTTCCTCAGTACTAAGCGGACCCCGGACTGTTCCAATTTGCATTGGTTCCTCTACCGTGACTTCCTCCTTGGGCTTAACACTCTCTGGTCGCATGCGATCAAATCTTGGAGGAAAGGTTCGAGTTTCCTTTCGCCGCTCCTGACGCCTCTCAGATTGCCTCTGGTCAATTTGGAGTACTAAGTCTATTAGTTCAGAGACGTCGGTGGGTCTCTTGGGAATCTGGGAGAGTCCATCCTTAAGTTCGTCACGTAGACCTCTGTAGAAAATTGCTGCTCTTTTTTCTGTAGGCCAGTTAGTCTCCACAATAAGCTTGTTGTACTGCGCTAAATATGCCACCAACTCTCGATTTCCTTGCTTTAAATCCAGTAGCTCATTGTCTGTGGTTTTAGAGATTGCCCTTCGATCAAATATTCGTAAGAATTCTGTCTTGAATGCCTGAAAATTGTACAACACTGGATCATTTGTAGACACCAAAGGCAATGACCAAGAAGCGGCATCTCCACTCAGGTACGACAGCATGAACGCCACTTTGGATTGATCTTCTTTGAAAATTATTGGTTTACAGAGATAGTGCAAAGAACACTGAGTGACAAAAACCTGTGCCTTATTTGGGTCACCCATAAATCTTTCGGGAGGGGCTAGTGGAATAGTGGGAGACATGGCATGCACTACTTGTGTGGAAAACTCACTAGTGGCTGGCGAAGGGTTAAAGGTTTGTGACTTCGGACCCCCAAAATCAGGACTTGGACTAGTAGTGAGTTCATTTATCTTTTGACGAAGAAAACTAGTCTCCTGGTTAGATTTCCTAACCTCCTCTCTGGTTTCTATCAACTGCTTTTGTAAATCTTCTAAAATGGATCCCAAGGCTTTGAGGTCAAGTCCTTCGGCCATGACACCCAAGCGGAAAATTCAGCTGGCACTTCAATCTGTCAGAAGGTACCTGAAGATTCCGGCTCCGCTGGAGTATCAGACCCAAGGTGATGCTAACTCCCAATTCCCCTTCACCACTGTGCCGGATTTCTCTTGCTACAGTGATAACAGGGAAAGGGGAAGTGGATAACAAACAGAGAGACTGCTCACACAAATATCTTCTCCCGCTCAAGGAATGGTGTAGGTTATTCTGCAAAACATAAGGACAACATTACTAAGTTCTGACTTCTCTACACTCTAGTTCCCTAATACTCTCTCCTAGGAACCTAACCTCAATTACCTGTGTGTGTGTAAGCTTTAGCTGCTCTATATAGGTCTTTACTTTCTCAGCTGTGTAGATGAAGGTAGAAGAACTGACCAAATTGCACAGGAGAAGTTGAAGGTAGTAGAACTGACCAGTTGCTCAGGAGAAGTTGATGGTACACAAGAATATATATATATATATTTTTATTTACATGAAGATAAAGTCTTAGAGTAATGTAGTTCTTGATATCGCCAAACGCTCAAACGGGTTAGTTCCAAAGAGGTCAATGATAGTCTATAGCAGTCAGCTTATAGTGCGAGTCTTCAAAGGCTCAATGAACTCTGTGAATCAGCAACAGTAAATACAGTTCAGGAATTGAATACATTGGTTCGAGCTCACCGACTTGAAGCTGCTTGCCGTTTCAGAAAGCTCTCCGAGAAGCGGGTCACTGGAGTTCACTCAGCGCTCGAGGAACAGCTGTCAGGAAGATGAATGAGCCGCTCCAGCCAACCCGGTATTAGGAAACGAAAATCTTGGAATGGAGGAGAAGGGGCGGAGAGCTGGAAGCTAGGCAGAGGGAATAGGAGAAGCCTCGATAATGTCCGAGAGGCTTGGAAGTAATAAATGGGAATGAACTGGTGCAGCCGGGAAAAGCCGTCGGGCTCTATGAATTTCCTCAGGAAGGTGAAAGGACAATGGGAAAAACCAAACCTGACAGAAACTAACTCACTTTGGCTAAAAAAACTAACTATGAGAGAGCGCGAAAGAAATACGTTCGCCTCTCGGGAAAATGCCGTTGAAGTGCGCCGTTTATCGAACGCTCGCGCTCCAAGTCAAAGAGACCGCGTTCTAAGAAAAACACTAGAACGCTAACTGGCCCCACGACACTGGCAACAGGGAAGTGACTGCTCCAAGGCGAAACGATAATTCGCCACTAGCAGTATCCAGTTGAGGGAAGGGGGTGAGTACTTAATGATGGAGGAAACCTGCGAAGAACTGCCTACCATGGGTCCAATCCTGACAGTTGGTTGCCTTAACAAAATGGCCGCCAGCCACATGGCCAAGCCACAACATCAAGAAGAAGTAAGCCAAGAGGAACAAAGGAAAGACATGCAGGCCTATGGCAAAAGCAGCACACTAACTACCAACACAAAATGGCCACCAGCCACATGGTCACTCACAACAGCAAGCAGGAGGCCTGGAAAACAATAAACTCAAGCAAGCCTATATGGCCAGACAAAGGAGGCATGCTAAACAACACAGCTTTAATGCAACAATGCAAAAACGAAAATTCCACAGCACTAATAAATGTTTGCAAGTTACACCACAACCACAACACACAAATCCAGCAAATGCATTTATTTAAAATGCACAAAAAAGGGAAATACCCCCAAAAAACATATTTTGCAAATCAATCCAATGCCATCCATGCCCTAAACCATGTTACAATTTACAGACATCACAGAAACATTGCTTTCATCCACCCATGAGTAACTCTGGGCAGACTAGGCCACCTAGTGATTCAATTCAAATCAATAATATTGCAAATGCATTAGAAAATGTAGTGACTGTACTGCATTTTTTGCTGGGTAAAAGAAGTAAAATTGCATGCAAATCAACCACAAGGATTGGGCACAACATTGAAGGCTTGCAGGCCTAATGCCGAAGCACACTGGCTGCCTTCCCAAAATGGCTGCCAGTCACGTTGCCAGGCCCTCACAACAACAAGAAAGGGAAGACAGACAATGCAGGCCTATGGCAAAAGAACACTGACTGCCCTCACAAAATGACCGCCAGCCACATGGCCAGGCCAGAACAACAAGAAAGGGAAGACAAACAATGCAGGCCTATGGCAAAAGCACAATGGCTTTCTTCACAAAATGGGCACTAGCCAGATGGCCAAGCCACAACAACAAGACGAAGTAAGCCAAGAGGAACAAGGAAAGACATGCAGGCCTATACAAAAGCAGCACACTTACTATCACCAGAAAATGGCCACCAGTCACATGGTCACTCACAACAAGCAGTAGGCCTGCAAAACAATGAACTCAAGCAGGCAATATAGCCAGACAAAGGAGCCATGCTAAACAACACAGATTTAATGCAGCAATGCAAAAATCAAAATCCACAGGGGTAAGAAATGTCTGCAAGTTACACAACAACCACGCCACACACATCCAGCAAAGTCATTTATTTAACACACACGAAAAAAGTGAAATACCCCCCCAAAAAAAACTTTTGCAATTCAATCCGATGCCATTCATGCCCTAAATGATGTTTAAATTCAATAGACACCACAGAAACATATTTTTCATGAACCCATGAGTAGCTCTGGGCCTATTGGCTGAAAGGCCTATGGTATTGGCAGACTACTGGGATAGTGAATTAAATCAATATAGCAAATTCATTAATTTCAAAATTTGGAGAAAATGCAGGGAACTGTGCAACCTGTTCCCTTTATAAAAGATGTAAAATTACTTACACATGAACAACTAGGCTCCTAATGAAGTACAGGCTACCCACCACAATACATTTTTTAGAAAAGTACAAATAGAAGAAATGTAGGTGCAATGCCCCAATCAAACAAACAATACCAATTTTCCAAATTATTTGTGAAATCTCAGATTTAAAAGTCCTCAAATCCAATGTTATATGATGCAGCAGCCACAAAGAGTGATCCTTCCAGCTCTAAATCCAAATGAAAAGTGAACAGGAGATGGATAAAGCACTGGGAGCAGCCAGCTTGACAGGAACAGGAATTTGGAGACTCTGGGGCACTTCCTTCCTCTTAAAAAAAAAGTAAAAAAGAAAAAGGACTCCTTGCACAAAAAAGTACAATCAAAAGTCAATCTGATAAGTTTTTTTAATCCAAATCACCATTTCGAAAAGGTTTTGATGCTGCTCGAAAGAGGTTCTTCTCCATATTGCACATTTGGCTTGTTCAGGATCACAATCTTCGCAAAACTTCCGCCGGAAAGCTGATGGCGCGCCCGAATGACCCATTTGTGATCGTACACTCTCGCAGGAAGGTGCTACCGGCTACCAATTCTCATGACGCTTGCGAACAGATAGGAAATCTCATGAGCAATTGCAGGTATCAATGTAAGTCGCTCCTGCGCACGATAAAATACATTTTGAGAGCACAAACACAAAAAAATTCTGATCCACTGTGCAGAGTTTTCAGTGACTCTGCGTTCTACGCGGAGTTGCCGAAAATCCGCAACTCTGCAAGCCGAGCAGATTTTACGCCCAGGGTTATTTAGGAGGTGGGTTTGTTTCATAACCTTTTTTTCTTACATTTTAAATAATATTTAAATCAAATATGCCATATTGTACGATAATATGTGGTTGTAATGATAGTTGTCTATATGTCACACCTGATGTCAATAAAAAGATTTCATTAAAAAAAAAATACCATGTTGTGGACATCTTAAGGCTCTCTCCCTTTCAGTGATCTTTTGCCATTGATAAAGCCACAAACAGGTATGAAGGCCTGCATTTGTCACCATATAATGACATTGCGTACCTTCCAGTGGAGCCTCCTCACCCCCATGGAAAAGGACTTGCACATCACCTCTCATTAAATCTCTAAAGAATATTAAACAGTTCATGATTATAGCGATTTAACAATTAAAGTTGATTACATTATTTTCAATGTTTTTGTTCAATTCACAGTTCAGTACAAATTAATAGTCACTTCCATTCCAAGTGCAATCCTTCCCTTCATAGACTTATCACAACAAAGTACCTGAAGACTCACAAACCTATCCGAACGCGACACTGCACACCAGTTGGCTTATCCCAGCATCGTACTTTTGGATTTGATTCTCACTCCAGGCAGTGGTTTTCCATCCTTTACAATTTTCTTCTACCCTAAATTCCAAGACTTTAAGTAGGCACAATAAACAAATAACTTTTTTGCTCCACTAAAGAATCCAAAGTAGTTAAGTCACACAAGAAACGGTCGTAAATAACACCTTCTAACTTGTACACACACACACACACATCAGATGAAGTCCCAACCAATGTGAAATCACCATGGCTGATATAGTTGCCCCTTTGCATAATAGATTCGGCTAACACCAATCACTATTAGTACAAACACAATTTATCATGTTCCCTATCTCAATTGTGCGGTAGATGGTACCTCAGGAAGCAACACCAAAAACTTTAGCAGACAAATACCAACATATCTCTGATCTATCCTAGTATCTCTGACTGCACTAAGTCCAATAACATCTTCAATTGCTCAGCTTCAAATACATATGCGTAACTAAACCATTGACATTACCAGAACACAAGACACATAACTTCAGCATAATATCTTAAGCTCAACATAGATGATTGCAATGCCCTGCCCTATTGATACTCACACCTTCACCACTGCAAACACAGTTGAACTCCTTCAGTCTTTAAATTCAAGCTATGGGCTTAAGTGACATGGGCAATTCTAAACTGGGGCAAATATGAAATTTTCAGCTCCATTTGTTTATGTAACATTAACTGCCACTCTGCTGCCGCTTGCTGAAGTGGGATATCCTGCATCTCAGTCTTTGAGTGTGATCATTAAACATCCCCGCCATTAGTCATATGGACCTTTGTTCGTCAACAGGGAGAAGCAATCATTTACATCAAATACCGTGAATGGTGACATTCATTTGGGACTACATAAGAATCAATAGAGAGAATTGGTGTAAGTTAAAGGGATTAATTAGCAAATTAGCTCAAATTGATTTATTTCTTGAGTAATTATTAATATTTAGTCATTATTATTACAAATTCAAATAATCCATTAGTGGGTATTTCAAAATTAGATAAAATATCACATTAGTTAGGATTACAAATAAAACAGAGAAAATACAGCAAATGTGTTCCATAAAGGAAATCCCTCATCTAGAGTAAACAAGCCTTGGCATACAAATGGCAATTTCTTCAATAAGCAAAGAAAGGTGTACGTTCAGAAACCAAAATAAAAGTTTCTGATGAGAATGAAGCCCTAAAACTTAAGCAACGAAAATTAGCTGAAGAGTATTGTCAGCTATAAATCAGCAGGCATACCTATTCCCTAAGTGAGAGACAGGAAGGGCACAGATGTGTCTCTTCATTAGGAATCCATCTCTGCTCCAGGAACACACGCTAATATAAATCTGCTAAAACATAATTGCAACAATTGATACATTCCCCGTACCCAGTGCCCAATCACTTCTCAGTCAACTCCAGGTGCAGGGAAACTCCCTAGTTTACCATGCCTTCACAATAGTTTACAGAATCACATCCTTGAAACAATACTTCATTCATATTTTGCAGTTCAGACAGTTCTTACCTTAAGTCACATTTCCTGCCATTTCCTCTTCTACTAGTGACAACCTCACTATCAGTTGTCTACTACTCAATAAAATGCCTATTCACTAGCTAATAGAAGGCTTCTGGAAGTTACAGCACCCACGGTAAAAGAGAAAAACATATTGAGCAAGTCAACAGTGTAATGCCAAAATAGGCCTTTAAAACTTACTTTGTAATATCTGTGTTTAACATGGCATCATTAGTTAGGCTTACTTAAATCAGTATATTATAATACTTCCCTTGTGTGCTTGCAATGCCTAAGTATGATTGCCTACAACAAAACTGCATTTATTATATTATGTAATTCAGCATGAAAATTCACACTCTTAATAAATGGGTTTAATTTGGCAAATGAGGAAATTCACTCTATCACATCAATCTGGTGTAATTTCTCCACTGAGTAAACAAATTTACTAATGTGAAATACATTTTTGGGAGATCTAAGAAATAATTCATTTTAGTAAATCAGGTGTTTCACTGCCTGTATTAAACGTAGGCACCCAAATGACTATTCTGATGTAGTCCTACTGATTTAAGCACATAGAGCCTGATTCACAAAGGTAACATACACTTTTGAGTAAGTTTACAGCTTTGAGTATGTTTACTTTTTTTGTGTTCACAAACTGGACCTTTGTTGTAACTTACACTATTGTAGTAAGTACAGCACACCGCATGTGCACCCCAAATATTGCAACACACATAGAAGGAGGAAATGTTGGAGAGAGTAAATAAGTAATTGGGGAGAAAATGTGGTCTAACGGCTAAGGCGTTCGATCTCAAATCTAGGGAACCAGGTTCGAGTCTTGGCAATGACGCACAACATCTTGTGATTCTGGGCAAATTACTTAATCTCCCCGTGCCTAACAAAAAGGAACGTGTCCTTGTGTAACATAACTGGTGCTCATGTAAAGCGCTCTTATACCTGATATCTTCGGATCAAGTTCCCGCTCTATTAACCCCTTCACTGCGGTGGCTATTCCGCCACAGTGCTAAAGGGGTGGGGGGGCCGCGCGGCGGTCCTGTGCTTGTGATGAAACCTCTCCGTCACGGCACGCGGGTGAGCTGTGCTTGTGACGGAACGGTTCCGTCACGGCCCCGCCCGCGGTCAAAACGTTAGCGCAGGAGCGGATTTCGCACCGCGCAGGCACGGCGAGAGGGCCGTGAAGGAACCGTTCCGTCACCAGCACAGCCCACCCAAGGCTCGTGACGGAACGGTTCCATCATGAGCATGGAAGGGGTTAAACTCCTTAAAAAAAATTAGTATAAAAAAATAGATTGACTCAAATCCATGGCTAGGTTTACGGGAACACCCATGTTGCACCCATCGAACACCTCCAGGCTGAAAATGTGACACAGCACCAACAGCTGCATTGCAAAACATTTCTTTACAAAGCCACTCAAGGCAACACAAATCCCCCCTTGTGTGGCTATGTAAATCTTACTGAATCCTTTACATTGTCCTTTTGTCGCCTTGAAAATGAGTAATATTAAAGCACCCACATTGGAATAACATCAGGTCCTGAGTATGGACTAGACATTTTAGTAATCACTTACATAAAATATTTATTGTACGTTACCAGACTCCACCTGGCAAGGACAATGCAAAGGCTTCGTAAACGTGCCAAAGTATTATCCTGCGATAAATATTGATTCTTTGACCCAGTCTCCAACTCATTTTCTGTATGACTTGGTAATACAACATATGAATAAATTGTGTTTCCAGGTGGATTTTCACTTGTTCAATTTTCACCAGCTCAAAATGAATATACGATGTTACATTGCAGTGTTCACACCGCAATACATTTACAATGCAGGCATTACAACACAAGTTGTTACAACTTTGCGCTGGAGGGCGCTGGACTTAGGAATAGTATGATTTTCTATTCCAACTCCAGCCTACGTTACAGTAGGGAAGGTGTTGGAATAGTAAATCATACTATTCCTTAGCTTAGAGCGCCATCCAGTGCAAGTCATTGTAATGACTTGCGGTGTAATGCCGGCATTGTAAAGGTATTGCGGTGTGAACACAGCAATGTAACCAATGTTTCCCGCTCAAAATTACCTCAAATTGGCTTGGCAAATTGCCTTCTTGTGCTGTTTCTGAATCTTCCATTCAGAAATGTGCTAAAAAGAAGCAGACACAAACTGGCCATGTACAATCTCTATTTACCTGGAGTGCTTTTCAATTTGTGCTGAGAAGGCCTAACACTCTGTGGACAACCTGTGATCAGGAGCTTTGTGTTCTAATGTTTACTGAGATGTAGCCTAATGATTACATTGCATATCTTGAACCATCAGACCTAAGTTGTTGTTCCAGTTTCCCAATCCATCAACATTGTGTGATCTTAGGCAAATCACTTTTATCTTTTTGTAGTTATGAACACTTAGAAACAAGGGGGGATATGTACGAGGAAGTGGCAGAGTGAGGCATTAGCCATCATGGCTTAAAGCCTCATTCCGCTTCTTCAGAAATGCAAGACTGCACCATATTTACAAGGATATGGTGGAGCCTTGCGTTTCCCTCTGCCCTGGCGCTACACTTAGCAGTGTAGTGCCAACATAGTGCAAGGGTGTCTGTGTGCAGGTGTGGATTGTTTATGTGTAGGAAGGTGTCCCTTCCTGCACATAAACAATCCTAAAATGCCCTTTTGTCACTTTTATGTGTCACAAAATGGCATTTTATTTTCAGAGTGTTTATGTACAGGAAGGAGGACCTTCCTTTACATAAACAATCCTTGGCAGTTCGATTTTTCCATTTGTGCCCCTCAAGGCAGCACACATGGAAACAACAAAAACAAATAGAAATAATGCATTTCTCCTCGCTTTGCCAACTTAAGACCAGGTTTTCCCTGGTCTTAATTTTGGCACTGCCTCCTATGTACGCTGCCCTTGTACATAGGGGCAGAGTCAATATCAATGGGTGTTGCACTGGAACGCCTACCGCAACATCCATTGCCCACTCCTTTCACGTTAACCATGGTGTGAAAGGGGGCCATATTTACAAGGTAAAGTTAAACCACGTTAAGTGGCTTAACTCTGCCTTGTAAATAAGGCGAAGCCCCTATCGCCACCACAGTGTCGGAAAAAGTGATTTTGTGGTGGCGATAGGGACTTGTACATATGCCCCAAGATGTTCTGCATTAAATCACTGTAAAAAAACAACAAACACGATTGCAAAAATGACCACACACTAATCTGCTCAACAGTAACATAGGGAAGTAGAAGCTTTCAGGAAATGCAGCCTTTGGTCCTCTAAGACAGGCTGAACTGAACTTGTGCCACTCTCAGCAAGCATTAGACTGTGCCATTGCCATACTCAGCGTGGCAGCCAGCAGTAGCAAATAGCAGGGCTATTTTCTTGTCTTTTATTCACACAATGCATTACAGGACCAATTGGGTTTCAGGCAAGTGAGGTTCCTGAAAGCATTTGGGTTTGTCATAATACTTAAGGCTTCTTTAAACCTAATGCACTCAGCTGTTCACTGGTTTTGCAAGCCAGAGCTGAAAATGGAATTCCTAAAAAATTCAAGCATGAAATGGTACATGTGCCATCGAGAAAGGAAACAAACACTTCGAATGTAACCAATGTGACTGCTACCAAAGGAAATAATGTGCTTTATAAGATAAACATATAACTGTGACTACTCATGGTGGGAGTCGTCCTACTAAAGCACATCATTGTGATAAATTACCTTGGCCCTCTTATATTGATGCTTAGGGCTATATATTGATGGGCAGTTAGATAATGTTTGCTAACACATTGCATGACGTCTATGTGGGGTAAATAAAGAATCATCAAACATCAAAAATACGCTTTTAATTGGTTGTTGTTGACAACCCTATTTACAAGGTTTAGGAACATTATTAAAGGTATGGCAGAGAGGGAAACCATTTACAAATCGGTTGAGCTCCTGTGCCTCAAATCTTGCAATGTCATTGCTTAAGTTAGAGGTGGCAGAACTGTGAGGTTATTGAAAGTAGATCCACCAAAATCTCTTCATCTGGGGCGTTTCCGAAGTGTCAAGATGGCTGACATGGCTGACATGGCCTACTGAAGCTCGAGACACTAAGTGAGGCTTATAGATCAAGGAGGCAGGCAGAGGCCAGGGTTTGCCAATGGTGCGCAGCGAGGACTGTGCCTAATGCAGAGCCGGTACAATGAGAGAGCTGGCCATTCGATGGACATGAATAGAAGAAGAGCACATTTAAAAAAGCAGACTGATGTTCTGAAAAGAAGAAATGCAGCGCTGCTAAAGGTAAGAGATGACTATATGTGGCAGGCCAGATCAGAATATAAAAGAAAGGAGGCACAAAGTTAGGCGAGAGTGAAGATAATGAAGATATAATTTGATCAATGCAAAGAAGTTAAAAAGAAGGGGGCAGTCCAGATGGTAAAAAATAACCTGGGAGAACATCCCAAATGAAAGAGACCAGAATCTAAGTCTGTGAGGCAGGATCATGGACTGGAACTATGTAAAACAGAGAAAAACTGTCTAAGAATGCCAATAAAAGCAGTGCAAGGTGATATAAGTACTGAGGGCCTCATTACCAGGTCTGTGAAGCAGGAACATGGATTGGGACTATGTAAAACAGAGAAGAAAGGTCTAAGAATGCCAATAAAAACAGTGCAAGCTGATATAAGTACTGACGGCCTCATTTCCAGGTCTGTGAGGTAGGAACATGGATTGGGACTATTTAAAACAGAGAAGAAAGGTCTAAGAATGCCAATAAAAACAGTGCAAGCTGATATAAGTACTGACGGCCTCATTTCCAGGTCTGTGAGGTAGGAACATGGATTGGGACTATGTAAAACAGAGAAGAAAGGTCTAAGAATGCCAATAAAAACAGTGCAAGCTGATATAAGTACTGAGGGCCTCATTTCCATGAAGCTTGCGCCGCCGTTACATCATTTAGTTTGACGCATCAGCAGCGTATTCTCTGCTCCATATTAACCCAAGTTTATAAGGCGATGCAGTAGGCCAATGCATCCGTTTTTGTAGGCATGTGTCAAAGAATACCTGCGCTGGAACTGGCTGCCCCACACAGTTCATAATGTAGGCAGCATAGGCATTCCCTAGTAAAAACCCTCTTACAACTGACACAGTGATATTTACAAGTTTTTCAATGTCTGACACATATTTTAGATGCATCGCACTAAGCCTGGAATGCGTCAAATTCCTATGGCTCTTCAACCAAGGCATAGGAAATGACGCAGTGGCTTTTCAATAGGAATTTGACCAGCTGAAGTCACTTTGCACACTGGAAAAAGTAATGAAAGCACATCCCCTCTTTTAGTAATAGGTCTACACTTGTGATAATCATGTTGTGGGACCCCTTGACCAGCCTGGGACCATGGCACCTATGATATCGTCATCCACTGCAGCATGGTATTGTGATGTGGTGTCCTTCGTGTAAGGGACAGGCCAAGATTTTCTTATCTCCATGGGAAATGGGTCCCCAAGTCCAGCTAAGTGTACTCCAAAGTACAACAGTTAAGCAATCACATAAGGTAGGTAACACATGAATGGCCACTTTACATTATAACACATACTTGCATCCATTCATATTCAAGTGTCACTCACTATGTCACTTATAATTAGGCCTCTATGTACACATAAGTACACTATGCCCACTGTAATGTGACCCATAGCTTTGGACTTGTCTCCATTGCATCCATGACCAATGTAATGGGGTACAAAATGACTTTTCCACCATTTTACTCTTCATTACATTGGTCCCCTCAAATAAGGCTACTTGTGTCAGTCAGAACCAACGCATAATCTCTGTTGTGTGATTCATTGCTGAAGTCGAGCTTGTCGTAAGCCCAAATTCAGCCAACCGTCATTTGAGGGTGGGGGGGGGGGAGGGTGCCGATGCTCTGCCTCATCCTTCCAACAGATAAGTCAGAATTTCTAACACACCTTGGGACCTTACAACATGGGGCCCGTATTGTAAATACAAAGTATCCATGGCGTCATAAACTATTCTTACCGCAGCGCAACTTATTTTGACTTGTAGGCCCTAAATTTCCGAAAGCAGTAAGTTAAACCTTTATCAAACATTGTTTAATTTAGTACAAGAAAAGTGGTGGCTCATGTTCTCAACTTTGAAAACACCTATATTGGGCAAGTGCATGTATTGGCGCTGAACTGAATAAAATGAATACATAGGCCATCAGGTATGCAATGTTTTTAAACTGGCACCCACTAAGAAAGCACTTTTCACTGCAAGGGTATGAATAATAATTCGCAAAGGAGCAGTAAAGAGCCACAAATACTTTGCAATCTACTGCTTCTAGATCTCCAACAATGAGACAGATAATCAATGCTCAAGAAGTACAAAACTTGTCCAGAAATGGAAGCAGGGAAGGGTGAGGGACCTCTAACCTAGAAAACCTGCTGCAGTTTATTAAACAAATTAGAAACATAGTGGCAAGCAAATCTAAATTTGACTATTGAAGACATAAGTACGAGTTTATCAGAGATTAAACATTATATGAACCAAGTGGGTCAGTGAATTTTAGATTTAGAAGAGGGATTCTTGGAAATTGCAGTCACAGGGATATGAAGAAAATGTGTAAAAAGTGGATGGGAAAATTGAAGAACTACGTTTTAAGTTCAAAGATATAGAGACACGACATAAGAATCCAGAATATTTCAAAAGAGGCAGAAATTACCTCCAACTCAGGATACATTAAAAGTTTATTTTATCAAATCCTAGATATAAGAAAGGGATAAGTGTTGAATATGGACAGAGTATACAGATTGGATAAATATTGACAAAATGACAGAAACCATCAAAAGATATAGTGCCTCATGTAGAGTTTAGTGGACAAAATACTCTTTCAAAATTAGACAGATAGCTTTTCTACTGTATTACATGCACCATTTGCTATAATAGACTATAACTACAGCAAATGGCACATTTGCCAAAAGTGTGACAGAGTATCTTGTCTGCCAAACTCTAAATAAGACCCATAGTTGCTGAAATATTGTAAATCATACCAAAAGAGCTATTAATCAAAAAACAAGGCAGAAAAGCCCAATGAATTTCTATGGAGAGGAAACACTGTTATTGCTCGATTTGACTGTGGAATGCATGGAAAACCCTAAATCTGTAAACCTCAAAGTTTACCTCAGCAACGTACCCACTGGTTGACGATTGGGAGACAGTGTGAAACCTCAGTCTCATGAGGCAATGTGGCTCCAAGATAAGGCACCTCAAAACATATAAATAATAAAGTCAATGACATAAGGGCCCACACAATGGTTGAGTTCTAGTTAAGGAATGAATGAAAAGATGTATTTTAAAACATTCAAAAGATACGATCTTTAAACTATAAATTCTCTTACGATAGGGCATTACAGAATAATGTACAAAAATAAATGTCCACGTTTCACGTTACAAGGCATGTCAATAGAGAAATTGACAGCATCCCTAGTAGCATCAGAAAGTCTTCTAGATCTCCCCCAAAATCAAGGGTTATATACAAAATCTTCTCATAGACTAACATTCATTCTGCAGCATCATTGTGGTATGAGCAAAACATTTACATTCTGAGCAAATCAGAGTACAATAATATGAAACATCATATTGCATTAGTACCTAAGCACTACCCCACTCCATGAATATTCATTCTATCCACACTATGCTAATGTTATCCAGGAATGGCAGAAAAATCTATCTACATGAACAATAGCAAACTATTATGAATTAATAGGTTACAGTGAGATAGCTAAAGATCATTGGAAAATAAACATTATTGTGACCAAACTGGAAAGTTTTCATTGAGAACAGTAAGAACATCAATATAAATAAGGAAAAAATGGCTGTGTTTGACTGTGTGCTACAGAAATATTGAACAGTGTACTTGCAGAAGGAGAGAGTTATTTTGGACAACATGGTGTTTAGGCCTAAATTGAGACCTAGTGCACCAGAGCCAGGAAAACACAGGCATACATTTTGTAGGAAATTCATTTAAAGAAATCTCTGCAGTTGCGGATATTCTTCCTTGAGTGTGGGGGCTCCCCTACAACTGTGGGGCCTCTGCTATCGGTGTAGAGGCCCTTTGTGAATTAGGCCCTATGCTGTACATTCAAATATATTGGTAAGAGGGAAACTGATAGCCTGTACGGTGACTGAAAAGACAGACATTAGCTGGCACAACGTACATTTTGAGCCTTAATGTAGAAAAATCATAGAACACCATAAGAAAACTATGATTTGAACATACAGGAAAGAAGTCGTCATGGTAAGAGGTCAGGTAAATACACTTTCAGTGAATAAGTCAGTAAAGGCTCTCCTGTGCCATACACACACAAAAACTATATGCGTACAGAAACAAAGCACAAACAGTTCTAATGAGAACTTTGAATATTTAACAGAATAGTGACCATTTAGGTCAGGTAAAAGTGGGACCCTTGAAGTATTTTTTTATATTTTATTTAAGTTTATTGCATATTTGCATACATTGATATGAAAACAACACAAGGAAAACAATGACCTGTGCAATACAATGCACTACACATTCCAGCAATATCATATAATCTGCGTGACAAAGAGCGCTACCCAATCCCACCCCCGCCCAACAGATTATCAACCACCCCGCATTTCCATACTGAATCTCTATATATACTATGGCAATTACAACATCTCTTGATGTTCTGATGAATGCACTTGCAATCAAAGGAGAGAGAGAGAGGAACTAGAATAGCTGGTTTGTTTCCCCTAGGAATTATGAAAAACAAAAAGAACTAGCTACTGTGACAGTGTACGCGTACTATGTGTCTGCATGGGGAAACCAATTGGTTTTATATGAAGGCTTTCACCCACCAACTTAGTTGGTGGCATGCTTCATCATCGGGCCCCACTCGAGGCACCGAGTGTGCCTCAGGTGTGCTGTGACGCCTGGTTACAGCGGAGCAGGTTTTATAGCGTTAGTGTGAAGTGCTGGTGTGTTGAGTGAGGTTTTAAAATGCTATCCTTGGGGTCCCAAAAGTTTACTTTGTTAGTGGGCACCAGGCAGAATTAAAAACAAAGGCTTAGGACGTCTAGGGGTGGACTTATGGTCTCCCACGTCCAGTGTGATCTACTAGTTTCAGCCAGGCCTTCTTACTAAACTGGCTTTCATCAGGACTTTTTATGTGTGGGGGTGGTACAGGGGGTTATATGGTGTACCTGTGGGGAAAAAACTGACAAGACAGGACAAACACAGACACATATGAATCGCGATATAAGGCTGTTTAGCTGTGAGTGCCTCTAATGTCAGAAGGAGCCCAACTGTATACAAATCTCCTAGGGTGTTCACCCCATCTGTTCTGGATATTGCTAGTGCCCTCAACTCATGAGTGACCTATTTGCTTCGGTGTGCAGTGATGGGCTAAGCAGGTGCATAGATGTAGTCCCTACCCGCTCTACCACCCAGCCCCATCCAAGCCTTTGAAGTACTGTTTACAGTGTTAATCTCTAGTCGAGGGATCTCAGCCGGGTCTGTAGCACCATGGCAGCGAGCGGAAGAGGGTGAGCATCATCAGCTTCTACCACCAGGTGCCACAAATATCTGCATGGAAAATAGAAATGGCATGAAAATTGAGCTTGCGTACATAGATACTATAGGTGCATGTCGGACCCAAAATCCTCCCCTCTCATACGGCTGTGTTAGTACATTCCATCTGCAGCAAGGCTGCACACCCGCTCAAGCCATGGTTATCATACATGTTTTATACCTTATTTAGAACTATATGTATATCTACAAACATATATCAAAATTTGGGCAATACTGACTTTTTTTTACCGCTGTGCGGTCCACCAGAGATAGTGGCAGTCATATCCATCGGTCTGACAGTTTTGCAAATGCCCATCCATAATTCATACGGGCCACCACCTTCAGATCCCTATGTATCCTTATGCCTAAATACTTGATAGGTTCCATAGCCCAAGTCAGATAGAACTCCAGGTCATGAGAAGTAGTACATCATGTGAAGGGGAACACTGGGGATTTATTCCAATTTATACTTAGGCTCGAATACCATTCAGTCATCACATACTCCTGTACCAAGGGTGCCAGATATATCTCAGGATCTTTTACATACAGCAGAATGTCGTCTGCTTACTCTGCTTATAGTGATATGGCGAGGCGGCGTTGTCGAAATCCCAGCACTGCCTGCCCTTACTACTGCAGTATAATACACGCCAAGGGCTCCAGAACCAGGGAGAACATCATCAGAGGCCCATGCCACACATAAGGTTTATTACACACTTCCATTGCATGAGAACAGCACTGTATATTCCGGAAGGTTCTGATAATACCTTGTTGTCGGGTCTGATTCTAATGGCCGTTCAATTGATAGTTCAAGGTGACAGGCCAAATCCCACTTGGATTCCTTAACATCACTCCAGTATTGCTAATATCAGCCTAAGCATACTTACTCAAGTATATTGAAGTCTTATTGAAGTGTTGTAATTGCCTACCTCTTTTCCACTGGTTTCCCTCTATAGCAATGAGCCCACACCTAACTTACTACACTAAGTTAACTAAACAAAACTACTCCACAGCTGTCCAACAGCTACAATGCAATAATGCAGATTTGACAAAAAACGTATTTATTCTCTTCAAAGGAACAATGCAAGGTATGTGGGCTCGCACTTAGGGTTTTAGCTGTAAACTATGTTTGTCAACGTGTGCCACAACCTGAACTGCTGGTCCGTTGGTAGTCAAGAGTCAAAAGCTCTAGTTGTTTTTCATAAATTTAGTTCAGAACAAGCCAAACTGTCTGGCATCCATAGTTTCCTATAAATTGAGGGAAAACAGTGATTTATGAACCTAGAGCCTAGTGCTTAACTTCTTACCTGCCTGATCCTGTACTGATGCTTCTTCTACTTACTAAGCACCAGCTCCACAATCTCCACTCTTAGGAGCAAGATGACAGACTCCAAGGAAGATACCAAGGAATCCAAAGAGGTCAAAGCAGGGTAAAAGGGTCTGACGTCTGAACCCTGTGTTCTAGGTTCCCCGATTAAGTCCAAAGTAGATCGGAACACAAATATGATATTCATCCTTCAAAAACAAAATGCTCTGCATGATGAGGCTGGATCGAGAATACGTTTATTAGAAAGTGAAAAAAACAAATCGGATCAATCTCCTGGTAGCCTGGGAGACAAAGTAGACTCACTATTTAGAGATGATACTGAATTGGAGGTCCTAATTCATTGGAGCAACTATAGAATCTTCAGGTTACATTCAAGGTTCAGAAAAAGGTGGTCACTCATGTGCAGAGCTCCTAGAGGCATGGATATTACAAGCTCTGGGCCTATAATTTGACAGCCCATTTTAGATAGGGACCCCATAGTATACCATCAGGAAATGTTCCTGGGGTTTCTTGTAACACGTTTGAAAAAACAAGGATGATGATACTTAGAACCTTGAGACATAGGGACACTGAGGAAATTCTGTTCTAGATCGAGAAGAAACAACAGATAAAGTGGAATGGTGCTAAGTTAGGAATTGCACAAGACTAGGTAAAATAAACTGTTACAGAAGGAAAGGATTACAGGCGCTTCTTCAAGAATCTTTCTATTTCTTTTTCTTTTGCAGGTCACTAATGCTTTTAGATCTTCTACAATGAAAAAGTTAAAAATGTTAATGACCTACAACTTCAGCAAACTTTCATCTTGAAAATTTCCCATTTGGAAATTGACACCTGACTATCTTTGATTGGCTTTTCTCTTTTCCATTTACGGCTCTTTGATCTCCTGGATCATCTGCGTATGCTCCTGGCATTGTACGACTCGGCCTCAATGGTCAGATGATAGTTCCTTTATTTGGATGTCCATTGTTGGTGATGTTGTGATGTATTATTAATACTTGATAATTCCCTGCACAATATTATGCAAGTGTCACTTACATCATGTAGCTTGTGTTATACCTTGTTTAACAAACATATTGAGACTTTAAAAATGCTCTATTTGGATATGCTAACTGTTGTATTCAGCTTCAGTTACAAGTTCCAACTTATGGCCAGATGTGCTCATAGATGCTCTACAACCACACTGAGGGCCTTATTTATGAGGCCATGCAACAGTTTTGCGCTTACGTTGCGTCACTTCTTGTGACGCATCAGCAGCGTAAAACATGCCTCCTGTTGCACCCTATTTACAAAGTGATGCATCTAAGTAGAAGCGTCACTTTGTAAACCCCTGCGCTACATTATCTTTGCATCATTTATAATGTATGCAGGGTGGGCGTTCCCACGTAAGTAAGCCTCGTAGAAGTGACTCAGTGACACTACCAGATTTCACTGCGCCACTTCTACGGTCCAAATGCGTCAATATCTTACGCATGCCTCATAGCAGGCATAAGACTGATGCAAGCCCTTTCACATGGACATTCACAACAAGGGGTGGTGAGGGACAGAGTCTCTGAATTAAACAGAATACTCTCACCCAGTCAGGAGATCAGGGCCAGATCCAACACCGTTTTTTAGCTCACTGCACCATCCCAGTTTCAGAACCTGGCTGTATGCAAATTAGTCTGTTCCTGTCCCAGTGCATGATGGGAACAGGGCAAACCAAACTACAAAAGCCAATTCTTACACTGGGAAGGAAACAAGCTACCGGGGACCGGTTTCTGGCATTTCAGCCTCTTCGGCCCGGCTTGCTTGAATCCTGATGGTGCAATGAGCAAGGGACTCACATCTGAGTATACCCTTCCACGCCTAGGGTGGACAAAAACATTCACAACAAGGGGTGGTGAGGGACAGAGTCTCTGAATTAAACAGAATACTCTCACCCAGTCAAGAGATCAGGGCCAGATCCAACACCGTTTTTTAGCTCACTGCACCATCCCAGTTTCAGAACCTGGCTGTATGCAAATTAGTCTGTTCCTGTCCCAGTGCATGATGGGAACAGGGCAAACCAAACTACAAAAGCCAATTCTTACACTGGGAAGGAAACAAGCTACCGGGGACCGGTTTCTGGCATTTCAGCCTCTTCGGCCCGGCTTGCTTGAATCCTGATGGTGCAATGAGCAAGGGACTCACATCTGAGTATACCCTTCCACGCCTAGGGTGGACAAAAACATTCACAACAAGGGGTGGTGAGGGACAGAGTCTCTGAATTAAACAGAATACTCTCACCCAGTCAAGAGATCAGGGCCAGATCCAACACCGTTTTTTAGCTCACTGCACCATCCCAGTTTCAGAACCTGGCTGTATGCAAATTAGTCTGTTCCTGTCCCAGTGCATGATGGGAACAGGGCAAACCAAACTACAAAAGCCAATTCTTACACTGGGAAGGAAACAAGCTACCGGGGACCGGTTTCTGGCATTTCAGCCTCTTCGGCCCGGCTTGCTTGAATCCTGATGGTGCAATGAGCAAGGGACTCACATCTGAGTATACCCTTCCACGCCTAGGGTGGACAAAAACATTCACAACAAGGGGTGGTGAGGGACAGAGTCTCTGAATTAAACAGAATACTCTCACCCAGTCAAGAGATCAGGGCCAGATCCAACACCGTTTTTTAGCTCACTGCACCATCCCAGTTTCAGAACCTGGCTGTATGCAAATTAGTCTGTTCCTGTCCCAGTGCATGATGGGAACAGGGCAAACCAAACTACAAAAGCCAATTCTTACACTGGGAAGGAAACAAGCTACCGGGGACCGGTTTCTGGCATTTCAGCCTCTTCGGCCCGGCTTGCTTGAATCCTGATGGTGCAATGAGCAAGGGACTCACATCTGAGTATACCCTTCCACGCCTAGGGTGGACAAAAACATTCACAACAAGGGGTGGTGAGGGACAGAGTCTCTGAATTAAACAGAATACTCTCACCCAGTCAAGAGATCAGGGCCAGATCCAACACCGTTTTTTAGCTCACTGCACCATCCCAGTTTCAGAACCTGGCTGTATGCAAATTAGTCTGTTCCTGTCCCAGTGCATGATGGGAACAGGGCAAACCAAACTACAAAAGCCAATTCTTACACTGGGAAGGAAACAAGCTACCGGGGACCGGTTTCTGGCATTTCAGCCTCTTCGGCCCGGCTTGCTTGAATCCTGATGGTGCAATGAGCAAGGGACTCACATCTGAGTATACCCTTCCACGCCTAGGGTGGACAAAAACATTCACAACAAGGGGTGGTGAGGGACAGAGTCTCTGAATTAAACAGAATACTCTCACCCAGTCAAGAGATCAGGGCCAGATCCAACACCGTTTTTTAGCTCACTGCACCATCCCAGTTTCAGAACCTGGCTGTATGCAAATTAGTCTGTTCCTGTCCCAGTGCATGATGGGAACAGGGCAAACCAAACTACAAAAGCCAATTCTTACACTGGGAAGGAAACAAGCTACCGGGGACCGGTTTCTGGCATTTCAGCCTCTTCGGCCCGGCTTGCTTGAATCCTGATGGTGCAATGAGCAAGGGACTCACATCTGAGTATACCCTTCCACGCCTAGGGTGGACAAAAACATTCACAACAAGGGGTGGTGAGGGACAGAGTCTCTGAATTAAACAGAATACTCTCACCCAGTCAAGAGATCAGGGCCAGATCCAACACCGTTTTTTAGCTCACTGCACCATCCCAGTTTCAGAACCTGGCTGTATGCAAATTAGTCTGTTCCTGTCCCAGTGCATGATGGGAACAGGGCAAACCAAACTACAAAAGCCAATTCTTACACTGGGAAGGAAACAAGCTACCGGGGACCGGTTTCTGGCATTTCAGCCTCTTCGGCCCGGCTTGCTTGAATCCTGATGGTGCAATGAGCAAGGGACTCACATCTGAGTATACCCTTCCACGCCTAGGGTGGACAAGAACATTCACAACAAGGGGTGGTGAGGGACAGAGTCTCTGAATTAAACAGAATACTCTCACCCAGTCAAGAGATCAGGGCCAGATCCAACACCGTTTTTTAGCTCACTGCACCATCCCAGTTTCAGAACCTGGCTGTATGCAAATTAGTCTGTTCCTGTCCCAGTGCATGATGGGAACAGGGCAAACCAAACTACAAAAGCCAATTCTTACACTGGGAAGGAAACAAGCTACCGGGGACCGGTTTCTGGCATTTCAGCCTCTTCGGCCCGGCTTGCTTGAATCCTGATGGTGCAATGAGCAAGGGACTCACATCTGAGTATACCCTTCCACGCCTAGGGTGGACAAAAACATTCACAACAAGGGGTGGTGAGGGACAGAGTCTCTGAATTAAACAGAATACTCTCACCCAGTCAAGAGATCAGGGCCAGATCCAACACCGTTTTTTAGCTCACTGCACCATCCCAGTTTCAGAACCTGGCTGTATGCAAATTAGTCTGTTCCTGTCCCAGTGCATGATGGGAACAGGGCAAACCAAACTACAAAAGCCAATTCTTACACTGGGAAGGAAACAAGCTACCGGGGACCGGTTTCTGGCATTTCAGCCTCTTCGGCCCGGCTTGCTTGAATCCTGATGGTGCAATGAGCAAGGGACTCACATCTGAGTATACCCTTCCACGCCTAGGGTGGACAAAAACATTCACAACAAGGGGTGGTGAGGGACAGAGTCTCTGAATTAAACAGAATACTCTCACCCAGTCAAGAGATCAGGGCCAGATCCAACACCGTTTTTTAGCTCACTGCACCATCCCAGTTTCAGAACCTGGCTGTATGCAAATTAGTCTGTTCCTGTCCCAGTGCATGATGGGAACAGGGCAAACCAAACTACAAAAGCCAATTCTTACACTGGGAAGGAAACAAGCTACCGGGGACCGGTTTCTGGCATTTCAGCCTCTTCGGCCCGGCTTGCTTGAATCCTGATGGTGCAATGAGCAAGGGACTCACATCTGAGTATACCCTTCCACGCCTAGGGTGGACAAAAACATTCACAACAAGGGGTGGTGAGGGACAGAGTCTCTGAATTAAACAGAATACTCTCACCCAGTCAAGAGATCAGGGCCAGATCCAACACCGTTTTTTAGCTCACTGCACCATCCCAGTTTCAGAACCTGGCTGTATGCAAATTAGTCTGTTCCTGTCCCAGTGCATGATGGGAACAGGGCAAACCAAACTACAAAAGCCAATTCTTACACTGGGAAGGAAACAAGCTACCGGGGACCGGTTTCTGGCATTTCAGCCTCTTCGGCCCGGCTTGCTTGAATCCTGATGCTTGATCCATGTGAAAGGACACATTGCTGGAGTTGCGTCATTTTTGTGACACACTCCAGCTATGCGTCACTTTTGCGCCATACCGATACGTTAGAAATACTGACTTATCTGTAACTCCTTGTGACATGATGCGTCATAAGTAAATATGACGCATAAATCATGTTGCAAGGAGGATGCACTAAGAAGTGACGCATCGCTGCTTTCACACAGCGATGCAACACTTCTCATAAATAAGGCCCTGAGACTTTAGCAGTTGCAATAATCACTCTGTTTTATATGTTAGCCATTCTATTTTGCTTCAGATACAAGTTACAGATTATAGCCAGATGTGCTCTGATACGTTTCTGCTACAGGCATGGTTGACATCTGTGTATTAGTCTTTTTCTATAACTTGTTTTAAGTCTCTACAAGTGATGTGTAAGTGAATTGGCTATAAGAATTGCAGTACTTAAGTTCAAGGAGAGCCAGCCCATAGAGCGGTTGCTCCTGCCCTCCACTTCTCTAACTTTCATGTTGGGTGGATTCAAGAGCTTTTCACATCTCTTGTTGTTGGGTAGGTTGTGTGTTCTTTTTTGAGTTTTGCACTGTATTTTAGGTTCCACTTCATCCCAATGCCCTGCCTAATCTATTTTTCTGTCTTTTCTGAACTCTCCTTTCCCTCTTAGTAACGGATAATGCTGGTGTGTTCTCTTTTACATCATGCATAATGCAAGGTTTTGTCCCCTTTACAGTTGCAGGAAGAAGATTCTCTCACATCTGATACCAACACTGCCATAATTTATGGAGGCCCTTCATAATATTGATATTAGAAATTTATGACAAACGGCTCAATGAAAATCCTTCAGCTTTTTAAGCTGGAACCTAAATTAAACTGCATGAAAAAGTCCACTGACTTACCTGAATTAAAAACTAAAATACAAAAACAAAATATTCATGAGTGAAAGGGCTTGTTAGAAAATGGGTTTCTAGTTGGCAGAGGTATGCAGCCTGTCCCAGAAGGAATTGCAATCCTAGTCAGGGTAGTGTAATACACACTAAGGGCCCCATTACGATGGCCGGCGGACTTTATCCGCCCACCACCGTAACGGAAAGCGGAACCGACCGCCAGAGGTGCAACGGTCCTGCGGGGCTAATTAGGATGCGACCGCCACCTCGGCGGTCGCTTCCCAAATCTTTTACATTGTGGTGGGCAGTGGTGCCTGCCACCTTTTGCATGTCAATGAAGGGGGGTACCATGGGTACCCTCCAAGTGCCCCCCCACCCCCCCAACACCCCTGGGTCCCGCAATGGGCCCCCAAACCAAAAGACCGCATGCCTTTCCATGGTGGCATCTGCAAAAAACCCCACTAGACACCAGGGAATTCATTTATTTTTTTAAATGGAAGCGACCCCTTGGGCAAGGGTCGCTTCCAGGGGGCACAATTAAATATATATATATATATTCGGCCCCCCCTGGGGACAATTAACCTGATTCTTTGGCGTTTCTGGCCCCAGGGGGGCAGAAAAGCCCACAAGAGCCAGAAAATAGTTTTTATTTTTTTTACTTTTTTTAATTGCAAGTGACCAGTTGCTTCCAGGGGCCATTTTTGTTTTAGTATATTCGGGGAAGGGGAGAAAACCCCACTAGACACCAGGGAGTGTTTTAAATTTGAAATGGAGTGTGACCCCTTGGGCAAGGGTCACTTCCTTATGGGCCTAATTAATTTGTTAGACTTTTCCACCCCCCCTCCCCTGGGGACAGATTAACTATATTTTTGCCATTTCTGGCCCGGGGGGGGGGGGGGGGGCAGAAAAGCCCACTAGTGCCAGGGATGTAAAAAAAAAAATGGTTGCATCCAGGGGTCGTATTTTTTATGTGTATTTAGCCCTTTCTGCCCCATTTGTGTAGTGACATAGCCTGTTATAATGTGTATTGTTTTTATTTCTTGTGAATTGTAATGTTTTATTTCCCCCTGTTCTTTAGACTGTTGCAGGTTGCGGTTTCTTTACTGGTGGTGCTGCTGTTTGTGTAGTTGCATGTGTTTGGTAAGAGACCTTTTTTGAACAATTAAAATGTAAACGTGTTTTTTGCAAAGTGTGTAATATTACCAGTATGTTTGGTTTCTGTTTTATGAGTGTCTAAAAAATGTTTTGCATTTGTGCTTGATGTGCATTTTGTTTTCTGTAGATTTTATTTTTCTTCTTTTTAGTGGGATATAATTGACTGTCTGTTGTGTCTTTGCAGAGTAGGTGCTGGTGAGTGTAGCTGTCCCTTGTAAGTCAATTGTATAGTTTTTCAGTATATAGATCTTTGTGATAAAGGCACACATTTATTTACTTACTTTGCTCAGTGTTAATAGTCTCCTTTTTTAGTAAGGATAATGGCTAGCTGCTGGATTACAGCTCAGCAAGTTGTTGGATTGCTTTTTGATTCTTCCTCTGACCATGGCCCAGAGACTGACTCTGATTCTGAGGCAGAGGTGGGAGGGGAAGGTTCAAGCAGTGAGTTTTCTCTCAATATGGCATCATCTGATGATGAAGATACTCTGAGTGCAGATGAAGCTACTCTTGGTGCGCATGAAGTGCCTGTGTTAGAGGAGGACATTGATGTGCGGATATTGCGGCAAAAGGCGTCTGGGCTGCAGCCTGGGGCTGCAAGACTTCCCGTTGGTATAGTGGTACAAGAGGCATCTGGGCTGCAGCCTGGGGCTGCAAGACTTCCCGTTGGTATAGTGAGACAAGAGGCATCTGTGCTGCAGCCTGGGGCTGCAAGACTTGCCGTTGGTATAGTGAGACAAGAGGCATCTGGTTTGCAGCCTGCGGCTGCAAGACTTCCCGTTGGTATAGTGAGTCAAGAGGCAGCTAGGGAGCAGCCTGGGGCTGCAAGGCTTCCCGTTGAAAGTGCTGACCTTTGGGTTGCTCCAGGCAGAGTGCAGCCGGCATTGCCAGACTTTACTGGTGTTCCAGGGTATAGGGTGAACACGGAAAACTTTTTGCCAATTGATTTTGTTTCAGTTGTTTATGGATGATGTGTTTTTGCCAGACATTATTGAGCAGACTCAGTTGTATGCCGAACAGTTTTTGAGGGAGAACAGTGCCAGCCTTAAGCCCCACTCTAGAGCTACCCGGTGGGCTCCCACAAATCTGGAAGAGATGAAGAAGTTCTTGGGGATAACTTTTTTGATGGGCTTGCTAAGGAAACCGTCAATGGCTTCATATTGGTCTACTAGTCCCTTGATGGCAACTGCTATATTTCCGGCAGTCATGAGTCATGATAGGTATTTGGTTCTTCTTCGGATGATGCATTTTGTCGATAATGGTTTAGCTTTGCCACGAGATCACCCTGATTGTGACCGTCTTTTCAAGATTCTGCCTGTCATTGATCACTTTGTTGATTGATTTTCTGAGATCTATGCTCCAGGGAAAGAAATTGCAGTGGATTAGTCTTTGGTGTTGTTCAAGGGCCGCTTGTTTTTTTAGGCAATACATTCCTAGTAAGAGGGCCACTATGGAATTAAGCTGTATATGCTGTGTGACAGTCGGACTGGATATGTCTCTAATTTCAGGGTGTACACCGGTAAGGAATCGAGGATAAACCCCCCTGGTTGTCCGTCCACTTTTGGAGTGACTGAGAAAATTGTGTGGGAACTTGGTAGAGGATTATTTAACAAAGGCCATCATTTATATATAGATAACTTCTACACTGGTGCGTGGTTGTTCAGGGAATTGGCCAAAGTGGACACTGTTGCTTGTGGCACAATCTGCTGTAACCGTAAAGGTTTCCCAAAAGAACTTGTTTGTTGAAAGCTTGTCCGGGGACAGTGCAGTGCGTTGCGCTGCGAGGAGCTACTAGCTGTGAAATTTTCAAACAGGAGAGATGTCTACAGGTTGACTACCATCCATGATGAAAGCACTGAACCGGTGATTGTTTAGGGTGAGGTTGTGAAAGCGCGCAAACCTGTGTGCATTTTAGACTATAATAGGCATATGGGTGGTGTTGACAGAATAGATCAGAGGATGGAACCGTATGCTGCTCTTCGTAAGGTTTGTATTTGGTACAAGAAGTTGGCTATCCATCTTTTCCACTTGGCAACCTTTAATGCTTTTGTTGAGTTCCAGGAATCTTGTCCTCAGTCAAAGATGACTTTTGTAAAGTTTCAGGAGTCTGTAATAGGCAGCTTTGTTTTAGTGGAACAGGCAAGTGTTCCTAGAGTTGGAGTGGTGGAGGATGTTGCTAGATTGAAAGATTGCCACTTTCCTGATTACATTCCTCCTACATCCTCAAACGACTTTCCCAGTCGGAGATGTAGAGTCTGTTGTCGAAGAGGTTTGCGGAAGGAGGTTCGTATGTACTGCCCCGAGTGTCCTTCTAACCCTGGGCTGTGCGTGCCTGCTTGTTTCAGAATGTACCACACGCAAAATAATTTTTGGGAGCATCCATGAGTGGTAAAGTGAACTGCCTGGCCTCTATTGTTTAATAATTTTTGTTCAGTTTCAAAGTTGACATTTGTGTAGTGTATTTAGTTTTAGTTGTTGTGTTAGTAGATTTGTATCAATTTGCAATTCGTTTGTGTTTTCTTATTTATATTAAAAAAAATTGTTAAATGTGATGTCAGTTTGCCTGGAGTGGCGATTGTCTGGCGGTGTGTGTGGTCTGGTGCTTGGCTGGCGGTGTGTGTGGACGTGCTTGGCTGACAGTGTGTGTGGACTGGTGCTTGGCTGGCAGTGTGCGTGGTCTGGCACTTGCCTGGCAGTGTGTTTGGATTGGTGCTTGGCTGGTGGTGTTCCTGGACTGGCCTTTGGCTGGCGGTGTGCGTGGAATGGCGTTTGGCTGGCGGTGTGTGGACTGGTGCTTGGCTGGCGGTATGCGTGGTCTGGCGCTTGCCTGGAGGAGTGCCTGGACTGGCGTTTGGCTGGCGGTGTGTGTGGACTGGTGCTTGGCTGTCGGTGTGCGTGGTATGGTGCTTGGCTGGCGGTATGCATGGTCTGGCGCTTGCCTGGAGGTGTGCGTGGACTGGCATTTGGCTGGTGGTGTGCGTGGACTGGTGCTTGGCTGGCGGTGTGCATGGACTGGTGCTTGGCTGGCGGTGTGTGTGGAATGGTGCTTGGCTGGCGGTGTGTGAGTAGTGACTTGATGCTATGTCACTACACACCCTTCTAGCTGAGGGCCACTCCATGCAATCCATCAGTTTGTGTAGTTGCAGTGTCAGGAATGTGGGCGTGTGAAAGTGATGGGCCCTTGAATGGCACTGTCTGCTGGTGGAAGTGTTGTAATGTGATGGGCCCGCGGCTGGCGGTGTGAAGGTTTTGTATGTGCCACACATATGAAAGGTGTATGAATGGCCTGTAAAGAGGTTGGTGCCTTGTCGTGGATTTACAGATCACGAGTTGTGAGTCAATGGTTTAGTTTCCCGTACTTTCAATTATTAACAGTGTATTTAAATTTTGTGAAATGACTTGCTAATGCAGTTGTATATACTGAACCATCACTCACCCTCGTGTCAAATCCAACCAGTATTTGTGTGTGTTTGAGGAATCGATGGCTGTGCAGTAATATCATTTTTTTTGTATTTTTGAAGCAGGGTGCCCCTTGTCCTTTTTTTTATGAATGTTGTGATGTGTTGCTTTCATGCCTGGTGGCGTGAATGGTCTTCTGTGTATCAAGGATGAAAGGTGTGTGAATGGCCTGTAAAGCGGTTGGTGCCGTGAAGTGGCTTTACAGCTCACGAGCTGCAAGTCATTGGTTTGGGTTTTTTTGTGCATGTAATTGACAGTGCATTTCATTTTTGTGAAATCTCTTGTTATTACAATTTTATATACTGAACCATCACTCGCCCTCATGCCAAATCCACCAGTATGTGTGTGAGGAATAGATGGCTGTGCAGCAATCTTTGTCTTTTTAGTCTCTCTGCCAAGGTGTACATTCCACCTAAGAATAACATACCAATTGTAGATATTGTTGAAAACCCATGGGAGTACATGGTGATGTCTCTCTGGTGAATTCTAACAAGTTATTTTATCCACAATATCCTGAAAAACACACAATGTCGTCACATTTTCCTTGCAATATTGTGCCAAAATTGTCACGCTGCAGAACTAAACAACTAATTTTGTCAAAAAGATCTGGTTTTGCAAGGGGGTGGCCTGGGTTTTTGACCCTGTGCTCAGTAGACATTTAGGTAAACCTACCAAACCCACACATTTCTAAAAAGTAGACACCCGGGGGCTTCCAAGGAGGTATTGCTTGCATGGATCCCCCAACGTCCCCTCACCCAGAATCCCTTGCAAACCTCAATTTTAGCTGAAAAAATCTGTTTTTTCACACATTTTTGTTTGGGAAAGTTTGGCATCACTGGACTCACCCAAATTTCCTACCACCCAGCGTTCCCCAAGGTCTCCCAATAAAAATGGTGCATCACTTGTGTGGGAGGCGCAAGTATCCGCAACAGGCAAGGGCTCAAAACGTAATGAGGCGACATCAAAATTGCCTATCTCAAAACCACCTGCTTTTGCAAGGGGGTCACCTGGGTTTTTGGCCCTGTGCTCGACGGGCATCTAAAGAAACCTACCAAACGCACACATTTCTAAAAAGTAGACACCCGGGGGCTTCCAAGGAGGTATAGCTTGCATGGATCCCCCAAAGCCCCCTTACCCAGAATCCCTTGCAAACCTCAATTTCTACCTGAAAAAATTTGTTTTTTCACACATTTTTGTGTGGGAAAGTGTGGCATCAATGGGCTCACACAAATTTCCCACCTCCCAGAATTCCCCCAGTATCCTGATAAAAATGGTGCCTCACTTGTGTGGGAGGCCCAAGTACCCGTGACAGGCAAGGGACCAAAACATTTTGAGGCAACATGGAGATTGCCTATCAAAAAACGTTTTTTTTTAGGTCTCCGCTAGGCGGCGCATGTAATGTCTCTTCAAGACATGCTGTACTCACTATGTGGGTTACAGTGCGCTCCTCGCTTTTGATTTGTTAATTAGACTGCAGTTTACAAAACCTTGCTGCCATGAAATTATTCTGTTATATGTCCTTCCTCCCCGTGTCTAGCTCCCTCTCATGAAGCATGGGCATATTACTTTTAGCATTTCACTTAAGTTTTAGGAAGGTTTCGGTTTCTTATGTTGTGTTGTTACTGAAGCTTGTGGGAGACGCATTCTAAGCTTTGTTTTTTAGAATGTGCTTTGTTTGTTTAGCAAGGCTTTCCTGTGTTGCCTGTGTTTTTGTAATTTACATGCTTTAACAACAACCACCTCCTCTTTTGGTAGGACTCCTGGTACTAACGTCTTCCTCATCAGCACCCTGTTGTCCTCCAGGCAGGTTACACTGCTTACCAGCATTCAATTCAATGTTAATTTGAACTTTTCCCTAATCTTACCATAGGAAGACTCCACAACAAGGGCGGAGATCTCTGTATGGTAAGGTATAGGGAAAACTAAAAAATAATATTAAAAAGTTAGCAAACATTTTTTAGGATACAATTATTTTAAATTAATTGTATATATTTTGTTTTAAATGTAGAAGAAAAGAAAACATGCTACAGTACTATTAACTTAATTTTGAATTAAATATTTCATTAATCTATCTATATTAAATTAAATTACAATAATTTTTCGGAAGTTCAAATTAAAAGCAAATTCCCACCTAAAGTAATTTTGTTTCTTAGGCTTTACAAATTATTAAAAGTGTTGTATAGAATGAATTAAAATAAATGTAATTATATGTCATTGAAATGTAATTTTCCATTAATTTTTCAATTCAAAAGCGTTAAAATATTTTACACCTAAATAAGACATAGGTTTTATTTTCTATATTTTAACTTATATATCAAATTATATGTATTTATATGTTTAACAATTTTAAGTCCCTACCTCCATTATTTTCTATGGCAGGGTATTACAGTATCAGTGGTTGCTCATGTGTGGTGCTGGACTTACTACTGTTTATTTTTTGGCAGTAGTAACTTACCCTAGTACGTTTAGCTGTAACTATGAATTGAATGATCTTGACTCATTGACTGCACTCATCCCATGTTTTCTGCTTTTCACTCAAGAGAAAACAAACTCCACCTATGTTGATTAGAGTGCACGTTTCTCATATAAAGCAAGAAAGCCTCACAGCCTCATATTACCAAGAAGATGTTGCTGTCATATGTAATTGGATCGAACGATTCCAGTATGTGTTGGCTGCAACACTTACCAATAGAGACATCAGAGACACCACAGTGCATCTACACAATGACTAAATCCTGCACAGATATGGCGTTCCCTTTCATCTACTATTCATATTAAATGATAAAAAATGACCATCCTCTCATTGCAGGAAGAGAGAGTGGTCATAAACCAGCAGATGCAGCAGAATCACAGGACGGGATTTCAGATACTGCACTCCCCCATCCAGCTGAACCAGAATTGAAAAAGCAACACACAGGGCCTGATTCCGATCCTGGATTTTTTTTTCCATACAAATTGTACAAGTCCCTTCCAAACCGTGTAGTACGATTTGTACGGGAAAAATACATACAGATCGGCCCAATCCTTACAAATCGGATCGGGAAACGCTGTACGACACGGACTTGTAAAAAAGACCATACAAATTGTCAAAAGGCTGTCCAACCCGTCAATTACGATTCGTACCAGTTTGTCAGCATACGATTTGTATGAAAAATGGCCTATATATGGGGAATGACTCGTACCGGGCAACGAAGCGAACCCCTATACGCCTCATACCCTGGTATGACTCGTTCTGGGGGTATGACTGATACCGGGGTACTCGTCGTATAGAGGTATGAGGCGTACAGGGGTCCCCCCACATGCAAGGCATGTGTATGGTGCGTACACCAAAATAGCATATGTGCGCACGTACCCCAAAATCGCCCGTGTACGCACTGTACCCCAAAATCGCGTATGTATGCACCGTACCCCAAAATCGCCCGTGTACGCACCGTACCCCAAAATCGCCCATGTACGCACTGTACCCCAAAATCGCCCGTGTACGTACCGTACCCCAAAATCGGGTATGTACGCACCATACCCCAAAATCGCCCATGTACGCATCGTACCCCAAAATTGCGTATGTATGCACCGTACCCCAAAATCGCCCATGTACGCACCGTACCCCAAAATCGCGTATGTACGCACCGTACCCCTAAATCGCCTGTGTATGCACTGTACCCCAACATCGCACATTTACACACCGTACATACGCGATTTTGGGGTACTGTTCGTACACGTGCGATTTTGGGGTACGGTGCGTACATACGCGATTTTGGGGTATGGTGCGTACACGGCCGATTTTGGGGTACGGTGCGTACATACGCGATTTTGGGGTACAGTTCATACACGGCCGATTTTGGGGTACGGTGCGTACATACGCGATTTTGGGGTACGGTTCGTATACGACCGATTTTGGGGTACGGTGCTTGTACGGTGCGTACACGACCAGTACCCCTTTATCGCGTATGTACGCACCGTACCCCACTTTCCGTGTCATCCGTACGCACTGTGCATACGCACTGTACCCCTGTATTCATGGGGTGTACGACACGTACATGGGGGGTCTGTCTCGTACTGTTTTAGGGGCGTACAAGGCTTTTCCTGCACTTTTTGGCTCTTGTAAAAAAAGAGCCGTACCGCATGCCGTTTGTACGAATCGTACTTGCTGGGTTGTAAACTGCTGCCGGGAATACATGGGAACGTCGCATACAGAGCAATCCAAATCGGAATCGCTTGTATATACGAGTTGTATGGTCTTTTTTACAATTTGTATGGAGTGCTTCTATTTGTACGGATCGTACTTCCTAGGTTGTTGGGGCCTCCTTACAAGTACGAGTTGTATGGAGAAAACGCTCCATACCACGGTTTGTACAGCGTTTTTCCAGGATCGGAATCAGCCCCACAGTGTAAACCATCGAGCACCTCAAAGATTGCTTAAAAAGCAGGAGAAGGACTTCATAGGACATTCTTCAAAATATGGTTAGAAAGTGCAAGTCCCGGACTCAAATAGCTTTTTTTCTTCAGATCTTTTTTGCTTTCTTTTACTGATAAAGCAACTGTGTCCAACTCGTCTTATTGCATAAAATACATAGTGATTGCATAGTCATTACATGAATCATCCTCTTTGGGGTTTTTGGCTTTGGGCTCCCAAAACATTCTGTTGAGCTGTTCTTCTCTTTTTTTCACATTATTTCACTCATTCACTTGTCTCTTTGATGTTGCCTTTTGGTTCTTCTGTGTACGCTTGTTTTTTAGTGTAATTCATTTCTCTAACCTTTAAAATGGTAGAGAGAGTTTTGGTTGATATGGAATGTGAACAATGGGGCATATTATCAAGGGGGTTTATCTCCGCTTTTTTGGCTTTAAAATCCAAGAAAGCGGAGATAAAATTATCTCCCTATTACCTAGCTGTCGCTAACACCAGTTAGCAACAGCTAGTAGGAGATAGCGACCATCTTGGGGCCCACTTTGCATGTCAGTGATATTTATCACTAATGATATGCAAAGTGGGCGTGCCAAGATGTTAGCGACTGAAAACAGTCGCTAACATCGCTATCTCCTATTACCAACTTTTGGAGATATTCGCGCTAAGCGCGAATATCTCCAAAAGCTAACACCTGCCCTGAGCAGTTCTTAGTCATGTTACCCAATGGGAGGTGGATAACCTTGCTAAGAGCATTAGCTCGGTAATACATGAATATCGCAGACTTTTCAGCGATATTCATGCATTGCGGCGATTTTTATCGCATTTGCGGTAAACCTTGGTGTAATAATCCAGGAAACAGGTTAAAATCCAAGTAGGTTTATTGAGCAGCACAGCATCATGTAGACAGCTTCAAGTCCAAATACAACTGACATCAAGATGCAGAATGCATCACTAGGAAAGTTCTGAGAACCAGAACATCCAGGAGAAAGGCTCATGCCATTAAAGGGGAAGTAAGAAGGATACATATATACAGTGCAGGATGTAACACATCCCCCCCCTAAGAAAAACAAAGAAAACATATGTACAAAATCAAGAAGATAACAGAATGAATATATCATACAAAGTCCCGTAAAGACATGGGTTTCTTACGAGAACGGGAATCCTCCTTGACCCTAGAGGCAATGGTGTCAGAAGGAAGCACAAAACGAGAAGGAGGAACATCATGAGTATTTACATCATGTTGGACAGGGCACCTTGCAACTTTGCTCACATTCCAGACCTTTCCATCTTGCGTGATAACAGTGTTGTTAAAAACATTTTTGATCTGAATAGGTCTGCTATATTTGCTCGTGCCCTTGCCAATAAAAGAAGGTCTCATGATCTTGACCCAATCCCCGACAGCCAAACCATGCTCTCTTGCTTTCCACCTCCTGTTATACCATTCAGCCGATTTCTTTTGTTTGCATAAAACTCTGTCCGCAAGACTCTTAACATCAATAGTATCTTCACCAAAACCTTTGCACTTCTCTTTGAACCACCAAGGGCAAATGACAGATGCTGGATCTCTTCCCTTTAGTAGTTTGAATGGACTGACTTCAGTAGTGGTATGGGGAGTTATACGGTAGTTCCACAGTTTCTCTCTGAGAGCATTTAACCAGTTACCCTTCTCCTTGATGGAGTCAATAACAAAATTTTTTAATACACGATTGAAACGCTCAACCTGACCATTCTCGTGCGGTTCATAGAGAGAAGTTCTGAGATGTTTAATATTACAGGATTGTAAAAATGACTGCATCTCTGACGAGACCAATTGAACACCGTTGTCTGATACCAAAACGGAGGGACAACCCTCTCTAGCGAACACTTCCTGGAAAAACATAATAATGACCTCAGAAGTAATTTTGGAAACAAACTTTACCTCTGGCCATTTAGAATGATAATCAACAATGACTAGGGCAAAACGAGAAGACTCAGGTAACATACTAAACGGGCCAGAGATGTCAAAAGCAATCTTATTCCATGGAAATTCAGGCCAGACTACTGACTTAAGAGGAGGAACAACCACTTTTAACATTTTGTCCTTGTCACAACACTCATTGCATTCTCTGACAACACGATCCACAAATCTGTCCAAACCTGGCCACCAGAAGTTCAACCTAATAAGGCGCTTCATGGCAGAAATTCCCGGATGGGTCTTGTGAGCTAACTTAAGTATCAGGTCCTGAACGCCAACAGGTGGGATACACTTGTCACCTTTAAAAACCAAGTTTCCCTCGCAAAACAATTCATCTGCAACATTGAAGAAAGGCACTAAATCCTCTCTGACCTGGGTTTTGTTGGGCCAACCTTCCAACAAATATTTCCTTAAAGTATTCAACCTATCATCCTTCTCCTGACAATTAAGCCAAAATTGTTCAGTAATATCCTGGTATTGAGTACCAACAAAATCTTGCAACCCAGAGACAAAATCAACATCCTTACACCCAGAAGTACCATCCATTACACTAAGACATGGAAGACGTGATAGACAATCGGCTGTCACATTTTTTTTTCCTGGTATATACTCTACTGTGAAACTGTACTCCTGTAATCTGGATGTAAGACGCGCAATTCTCGCTGTTGAGTTCCAACCTCCTCCCACCGAAAGAATATGAACCAAGGGCTTGTGATCAGTTCTTAACACAAACTTGCTTCCCCAAATGTAGATCCTATAGTGTTCAATTGCCCACACACATGAAAGTAATTCACGCTCAATCACAGCATACCTGCGTTCTGTCTCACTCAAGGTTCTAGATGAGAAGGCAACATTCCACTCAGACACACCATCTGTCTGAGACAACACACAGCCCAGACCATACAAACTCGCATCCGTAGTGATGATACACTTTTTGCCCATTCTGAAAGGTCCTAAAGTTGGAGAATTCACGATATCATTTTTAATCTCTGTAAAAGCCTTTTCTTGCTCTATGGTCCACACAAACTCATTCTTCTGTCTCAACAGCTTCCTTAGAGGCTCCATTTTTGTGGCAAAGTTAGCAACAAATTTGCTGTAATACTCGCACATTCCTGAAAAGGACAAAAGCTGTTCCTTATTGTTGGGAGCTGGAGCATTGAGAATAGCCTCAACATTAGACTTCTTTGGGATCAAACCTTCCCCTGACAGAGTGTGTCCCAAATACTCTACCGATTTCTTGAACAAATTGCACTTGTGTGCTTTAAGGGTAAGCCCATGGTTTTGCAACCTGGCACATACTTCATCTAGATGTACAGAATGTTCTATAACATTTTTAGAAAAGATCAGAATATCGTCTTGAAAGCATTTGACGAATGAATCAAGATCTCTGAACATTTGAAACATCACACGCTGGAAAACGGAAGCGGCTGAAGCCAAACCAAAAGGCATTCTTTTATATTGGAAGAGACCCATGGGAGTAATGAAAGCAGTGTATTTCTTAGAGTCTTCTGTCAACTCAATTTGGTGGTACGCTGACCTGAGATCTAAGGTAGAAAAAATCTGCGCACCATCAAATAAGGAAACTAGCTCATTAATATTTGGAAGCGGATGGCAATCTATGACAATATTTGAATTAAGAGCCCTCAAATCAATACAGACTCTCAATTTTTGATCCGGTTTCCGTACAAGAACTATGGGCGAAACCCATTCTGAAGACTCTATGGGTTCAATGATGTCATCTTTCAATAAATCATCTAGCATATCTTTCAACTCGGACCTGACATTGATAGGTACACCCCTTAACTTTTGTTTAACCGGAATGGCTCCATCTTTTAGTACTATTTTGTGTGCAAACCCTTTCAACTTTCCTAGTTGATCACAAAATACTTTGTCAAATTTACTGCTCCACAATGAGGTAACATTCTCCTCCCCATCAGTGATAGAATTAATCATTTCTTCTTCACTGCAAAGTTCAATAGGATCCTTGGCTCGTGGATTTAACTTGATGCCAAGTTCCCACTGATCTTGCCACCCTAGAACATTCACTCCTTTAATAGCAATATATAATTTGATGTGGGCTAATCTACCTCTGAAAGCTAAAGGAACACACAAAAATCCTTCAATTGAAATATTTCCTCCATTAAAACTTTCTGCTAGGATATCAGATGGTTGTAATTTAGATAGATCACATACATTCTGTAACTTTTCATCAAAATATTGTTTTGTAATAATGGTCCATGGGGATCCGGAATCCACCATTAATTCAATTTCTATACTCAAAATGTTAAACATGCACTTAGGTGATTTTTTTTTTATAGTAACAACAGGATTACTTTGCATAATAGAGACTACATAGCCTCTATTGAGCTCTTGTGTAGAGATCTCAGCATCATTAACAGAGGAGATTTTTGCAGGAGTAGAAAAATTAGAACTAGGACGTGGAAGTCCTGTTCGCCCTTGAGGATTGAAACGTCTTTCTCTACACACATTCCCAAAATGTCCCATTTTGCCTCATATATTGCAGGTCCTATTAAGAGCAGGACAAGCTTGGAAAGAAGCAATGTGAGATCTACTTCCACATCTAAAGCAAGAAATTGAACTGTTGTTAAAATCAGGTTTCTTGAAGTTACTAAAAGGTACATTCTTAGTGCTTAAATGTGTAGTGCTAAAATTCTTTGTTTCATTTTTAGGCTTAATAAGGCATACTTCCTCCTCAACATTATTTTTACTAGGATTAATACTTTGTTTCTCTACAATATTCATCCATTTTTCAGACATTTCTGTAGACTTAGCAATAGCAATACTTTCCTCAAGAGTAGGATCACCTAAACACCACAATTTATCTTGGACTTTTTTGTTTCTGACATGAACAATTATTTGGTCACGAATCATTTCATCTGCCATTGTGCCAAAATTACAACGTAAAGTTAACGCCCTCAAAGCAGTGAGAAAATCATCAAATGATTCATCTTGTTTCTGTGCCCTGGTATAAAATTTGAAACGATTAAGGGCAATATTTGCAGTGGGTTTAAACCTTTTTTCTAATCTGGCAAGTGCTTCAGAGTAAACATTAAGATTATCACCACTTCCAGACGGTAGCACAATAATAGGCAAAGTTCTAAAAATTTCCTGCCCTTCTGAGCCAAGACAATGTAACAAAATACTTTTCTTTCTCTCTGAACCCATTCGCTCCCCATCAATAGCCTTCATGTAATTGAAGAACTCTTCTTTCCATCTTGCCCAAGGCAAGGGAGGATCACCCTTAACTTGCAAAAACTTTGCAGGAGGATCAAACTGCATATTAGTTAATTCAATGACAGTGAAATAGCAAATAAAATTTAGAACATGCACTAAAATATCATATATAGAAAGCAACAGGTATTGAGGTTTTGGATAAGAATACCACAGTAACAAAATAAATGAAAAAAAAAATCGAAATAAATAGTTAGTTGAATATTGAAGAGTAGACTGTAAATACCACACAGCAGTAATTGGGAGTCAGAATTGTGTTTTTCCGTTGTTGAACAGCAATAGGGAAGTCAGAGCATCAGCGGTAAACATTAGCGTGAGAAATGATGGTACGGAGAAAACCTTCCGATCGTTGCTAGGCAATGAGGAAAACAAAACAAACAAAATGGCGGTACGTTGCACGCAGCGTAACGTGAGACGCTAATCACGCTGCGCGTGTGTTGAAGAGACGCGTTGTTGGATTTGAGACGCGTAGAATCAGGAAAGAGCTGACGCGTTCCACCGAAGGTTAGGTTGCTGGGCAACGATGTAGTTAGGCGATGACGCGTTGCGAAGCTCCGTTTCTTTGGTTGCTGGGCAACGTTCACGAAGACGCTTGGTTAGAAGAGCTGGGTTAAGCGTCGACGTTTCTAGGCAACAAGAATGCCTGTGCAGCAGATGGCTCCGCGTAATGGAATGCAGGCAGCAGGTTTAACGCGTTAAGCCAGTGAAAGACTTGAAAGATGCACAAGTCTAAAAACAATCAAAAATGTAATAAAAACACGGAAAAACGCACTCAGCAAGTGCAAAAGATGAGGAGGTAAATCCAAGAGGGCGCAGAATCAAAGTTTCAGTCTCCTTTAACTGAAGGAAGAAGAAAGTAGCATAAGAGTCCCAAAACAATTTCAAATGAGATGAAATGGGGTTCACTCCGCTCCTGTGCTGTAGATGGCTGGAGTCCTCGTCGCCAAAATATGTAATAATCCAGGAAACAGGTTAAAATCCAAGTAGGTTTATTGAGCAGCACAGCATCATGTAGACAGCTTCAAGTCCAAATACAACTGACATCAAGATGCAGAATGCATCACTAGGAAAGTTCTGAGAACCAGAACATCCAGGAGAAAGGCTCATGCCATTAAAGGGGAAGTAAGAAGGATACATATATACAGTGCAGGATGTAACACTTGGTAATACCAAGGTTTATTTGCGGTAAAAATCGCCGCAGCTCAGCGGTAAATTTTTGTCTCTAACCAAGCAATAGCGATAATTATCGTTATTGCTTGGTAATATGCCCCAATATTCGGTCTCTCATTTAGATATGCATGGTATGGTAATTGACCACCCATTTTGAAATGATCCTAGTTAAAGTACAAAGGAAACAGGTAATCACACTACTCTGAGGGGCAGATTTACAAGCCCCTTGCGCCGCATTTACACTGCCGTTGCGTCACTTTTGTGATGCAGTGGCGGCGCAAAAGATGCACCATGGTGCGGGGTATTTACAATGTGACGCATCTCCCAGATGCGTCACGTTGTAAATCCCTGCGCCAGAAGAGGCGTATCATCGCAGGGGGAGGCGTTCCGGCACAGGAACACCTCCCAAAAGTGGCTGAGTGAAATCTACAAGATTTCACTCAGTCACTTTTGGGCCCGTGCTGCGTCAAAACCCTGCGCCTGCTTGAAGCAGGCGTAAGGATTGACGCAGCATTGTGCACATCGGGCCCCCCTGATCATTGCTGAAGCTGCGTCACGCTTGCGACGCAACTCCAGCAATGCGCTGCTTTTACGGCACAGATGCGTGACGCATCTGTGCCGTTTTTGCCCCATGGTGCGCCGCATTGTAAATGCTGTGCATCACGGGTGGCTGAGCTGCTGCGCACGATTACTGGTGCATCCTTGCAGATATGCAGGGATGCGCCAGTAATTGTAAATCTGCCCCTAAATGTTCAAGGTCTGTATTCGCAGATGAAGTGACAAGGGTTGCTAAAAGGGTTGCATACCAAAGACATAGATAAAACTGTGATCCAAGAAACACACCTGAAAAAACACGATTCCACATGCCTACAATCATATTGGTACCATCCTCAGTTTGATGCAAGTGCAGATACTAAGACAAAAGGACTGGGAGGGATCCGTTGTATTGGACGCACAATAACGCAATAGTGGAGCAAGAGTGCTGAGCCTTGAAGAAGCGTTATGCTCCCAACAGTTTAAGGGTATTTACCATATAACCCCAAATTAAAGGAAAGAGAAGGTTTATGCTAAACCTCTCTCCATATCTCCATATTGTCAAGATTTATCAGAAGGGTCGTCATTATAGGGGGTGACCTTAAAAATCGTTCGAAACAAATTATTTGTAATGTACAACAGAAATGAATTGCTTTCACATGGCACAAAGGCAGCGCATTACCAGGGATATCTTATATTAACCAACTTCAGATGAAGGTATTGGATTACTCAAAATCTAGACATTCATTTGTGCAGCACAGTTGAAACCAGCATTGAAGCTGTCAGCACGGCTGTGTTTAAAACCATTACCGATTAAGAATCTCACAGCAATGTATACAATGGTTACTAGCACGACAGAGACACTTGTAAACATCCATCCCTTAAGATCAATCGAAGAAGAAGGAATATCCTAATTTGTACCTACCAAAACCTCAGGTTAGCAAGCATGAGCTATTGCCAATTTATGGTTGGAGCTTACCTGTAACACTTTGCAGGCTCTCCGGGTCATAGGAAGCAGTGACAGACTATCACTTGCCCAAGATGTAGAAAATTATTTCTTGAGAAAGATGATATCAGTTGACTATTCCTGAAACTGAACATAGGCAGCAGGCGAAGTTTGGGCTGGACTGTTAGGTATCGGAGCAGAGTAAGTGAAAAAATGTAGTGTTTAATTAAATAAAACCCTAACAAAATGTCAAGATTCATGAAGAAAAAATCGATTAAAATGACAAGACAAAGTTATCATGGATTAAAAAGCTAAAATGTCACATTTTTTACGCAGCACAATTTGACAGAGTGGTCGAAGCAGTCTGTTTACTTTGGAAAGTTTCTTTTCCCTTTTTGAGCGTTGAATGGCTGCTGGCTACCAATTTCAAAGCCCGTTCTTGAAATTTGACAAGCTTTAATATGCTTACAGTTCATTGGAGGGTCAGTTTGGCCTAATCCTTTTGTTACGGCCGCTCTACAGGTCTTACCCCTCTAACAATAAAAGCATTTCTTAATAAAGTTGCTTGTGCTTACTGTAATTTCACGTATATACATATTAGGTGGATGGGATTTTTTTTTACTGCTGATAGAGCACCATGTTATTCTGAAAATTGTAGGGATGCGTCATAATCATTAGTCAGCACACGCATGTTTAGAGGACTGTACTAATAGGTGATCATTAGAAACATAGTTTAAGTTTAAGTTTAAAATATTTATTAAGCGCAACATACACCTGAGCGGTTTCTTGGCGCTGAGATAGCATACAGCCTACTGGCAAAGTCAGTCGCTAAAACATAGACTGGGAAGAGAAACAGAAATTAAGGCAGAAAAGCCTGAGTAAATAAAAATGTTTTCAATTGTTTGCGAAAAATGGAATATTGAGTGAGTGATCTAAGGTGAAAGGGAAGAGAATTCCAGAACATGGGGGCGAGAGTGGAAAATTTCGAGCCACCCAGTTTTTTTTTCCGGTAACGGGGAACTGCTAAAAGATGTTGGGCCGAAGAGCGAAGGACTCTGCCAGGGACATACGCTTTGACGGCTGAGGATATAAAAAGAGGGGCCAGGCCCGTCCTGGCCTGAAACGCCATGCAGCCTAATTTAAACAGGGCGCGTTCCCGAACAGGAAGCCAGTGAAGGGTCTTCAGGAGGGGAGAGGTGCGATGAAATTTGGGAAGACCGAAAGCCAGTCGGGCCGCCTGGTTCTGCACCAGTTGCAGTTTACGCAGGCTGTACTGAGGGATGCCATTGAACATGATGTTCCCGTAGTCCAGGCGGGACAGAACCAGTGCGGACATAATTAGTTTAAGTGCAGGGAAGGAAAAGAAACGAGAGATAGAACGGATAGTACGGAGAGTAAGAAAACAGGAAGAAACCACAGAACCTATCTGGGAGTGCATAGTGAGTTTGTCATTTAGTTTGATACCAAGAGTCTTGACAGAGGAAACTGGGATAGGAGGAGAACCAAAGGAGGGGGGCCAAAATAGAGAATTCCAGGGACTGGAGCAACCACCCGTAACCACAAGTTCCGTCTTATCGGGATTGAGCTTCAGGTGGTTGAAGTTCATCCAGTCCCTGATGAAAGATAGAGTAGATTGGAAGTTAGAGATGGAATCAGAGGAAGAAGATAGGTTGAAGATGAGCTGGAGGTCGTCGGCATAGTTATACCGGATAGTAATTTATCGAATTATGTTAGAATGTTTAGGAGTATTGACATCATTTGGAAACTAATGCAGTGTTAACACGAGAAAGTGCCTTAAGTAATGTAAAAATTATTGCTCACGTATAAGATTTTGCATTAGTTTTAAACATGCACCATGTTGAAAGTTGCACATGTAGGTTGCTTGTTCACGAGTAAAATGTAAAGCATTAACATGATTTTGGCCTAACTGTATAAAAGCATTAATAAGAGGACTAACTGTGGGTTTTTAGCTTGTCGACAGACTGTAGGCCTGAAAAGGTATTTTTCCTTGCGAAGGCTTCTTTTCCTAGTCAAATTTTGCATTGCAGATCTGTGTGTGTACAAGGTCAATTTGTTCACAGGCTTTCTGTTGCAGGTGCAAGGACAGACGTTTAGTTAGGCAGAATAACTGTTTGTCTGAGGAGCTAGGAGGGTAAAGCCGAGCGATGTGGGAAGGTATTGGAATACAAAGAAGATATTTTTGGCAAAGAAGGTGCCTGGGACCCAAGGACACACCTGCGGTTTCTGGATGAAGTCGAACTTTGGTTGGACAATTACAAGCCTGAAGACCTGCCAAAGGGGTGTGTTTAGGGCGTGTTTAACGTTTTTGGGATTTTGTATTAGGGACAGTGCCCGAGGGAGGAGAGTCAGTCTTGCAGAATTAGCGGGAGCAGAGTAGGGGAGAAGGAGGGCAGGAGAATAGAAGGAGCATCTTAGAATGAGCTCAGTAGCTTAGGCTACTTACCTATGGAAAGTGAGGGTACTTCTGAGGAAGTCTTCTCTGCTGACACCTTTTTCTCTAGTCTGGGAGAGATGCTAAGTAGGGATGCCACTTTAGTGTTAGTGTAGGGACAGACTAACTTTCTTTTCTGCCTTTGAAAGAATGCAGTCAAATCTTCAGGCAGGGACTGTCATTATTTGCCTGATGCTTTTAGAGATAACTTTAGTCATTATCTTAAGTCGTCTGAGACTAATGAGTAGGATTATGTTTGTATTAGTGCCCATTTATTTTCTCAGCCTCTTGCTGAGGTGCTGGTATGTTCAGTTATGTTTGGCTTTGTAATAAACCCCTAAGATTTTACCCTGTAGTCAGTGATTCTTGAGTTGGATTAATTTGGTCGTTTCTAAAGTTATTATGAACTTGTTGTTTTTCCCTTCACACTTCTTAGCAGACCAGATGGTCCAGTCGACCAAGACTTTTTAAGATTGTTAAGAGGAAAATCTGGATAAGAATCTGGCTGCACCAATTGGTAGCTGCAGAGGATGGTTAGTCTCTAGAGTAAGGGGAGATCTATCAGGTTAGTACTAGATTAGGATAAGAGTTTCACAAGCCCCATAGAATTCAGGTGATGATTGTCCAGCGGATTGTCAGCGGAAGACAGCGTTTCATGGAAACTGACGGAGAGTGGCAGTGACAGCAGCAGTTCGTGGGAGAGTGAGTATGAACATGTGTTGTTAGATTGCGGTGCTTAATGATGTAATGTCTTGCGGAGTAGGAGTGACTGTTGTGTGATTGGGAGATCAGGCTGTGAGTACTCACAACCTGGGAAAATCTTAGGCTCGACGAGTAGCTTAAGTGATTGTGGTGTAGCAGACACCCAGAGTAATTGTCGACCATTGTGAAGGGAGTCATGAGGTACCATTGACTGCATGGACCGAGATAGGGGGAGCGAGTGTGTGAGTGCGTCAGTAACAGACGCCAGTCGTGAGTTGCTGTATGTGGAACATTGAGCGATTGTAACCTATCAGTTGAGGTGGTTGTCCAGTCGTTTCGTGGACAGACAGTTTGCCAGTTAATGTAGATAAGTACACAAGACTGTGGAAGTACGGTCAGAGGAGTAACTTGTCTGGTCGTTTCATGGACAGACAGTTATTTCAGCGTAGGAATGGGATGCATGAGTGAATGAGAGACGAATTGTAAAGGAGGGGAACTGCTGTGAGAAGAGGAAAGTGGCTTCATAATGTGCCGCGCTGCGATAGGGCGGTTGGTGTGAACCGTGCTGGGATTGTTGAATTGTCATCAGGAAGTGAAAGAGCGCTGCGAAAGGAGAAACGCTGATTTCATCATGAAATGTTAGAAATTGTTGTTAGAATTGTGTAGAAGAGAAAAGAAGGTGCCTACTCAGGGAGGAAAAGAGGCCCAAGCCGAGGACACCCCAGCTCATTACATTCCCATGAATGTGGGTTAACATACAATACTTTGGCTTGAAAATTGGTGTAAAATGACAGAGGGAAATGAGGAGCTGACCTTTCCCTGGAAGTGTTATATCAGTTGAAAATGATTATGGCTTCTTTGTGACCTTTGCCTAGGCCCACCCAGTTTGAGGCACTACATGCATGGATTTGGATGGCACACGAAAGAAACAGGGACAGGAGACAAGAAAGAGTGAAAAGGTCGGTCAGGGCACCACAAGATGCAAGGTGGGATGCCTTGGAGAAAATATGGAGAGTACAGACAATCAAGGGGAATAAGTTGTACCCACTGATAGTCAAGGAAGGGAACACCCAGAAAGAGGTCAAAGAGGAAGATTACAGTAATACAGATGATAGCTTCATATAAAGACTGCAATCTGAGAGACCACCCCATATAACCCAGAGTCAGAGGGGGGAAAATCAGCCCTGCTGGAGGAAGCCAGATAATTGCATGCTCTGCCGAGTGCAGGAGTAGTGGGGAAACTCTCGATAGGAGGGATGGGAACACAGAATCCAGAGAACACAGATACTAGGAGGTTACAAGATGCCCTTACGGTGCTGGTTACCATTGGTCCCATAGTGTTGATGTATGATCCAGATCAGATGAGGAGTGGAAATACTTCCCAGACAGGAGCCAAAGGGAGATCTTGCATGGGAGGGAACGGTGTGGTGAGTGGATTGGCTGATATACCGAGACCTGTGGAATCAAGTACACCATTGCCAGGTACGGCAGACTCCTTGAGGGGACCAATGGATTTGAGAGGGCCAAAACAGAAATCCTTTGCTGAGTTGAGATCGGACCTGAGGATGCAGGATTAATCCGAAGGGAATCAGAGTGTCAGGGCAGGGACCATGGGAATACAGAAAACAGGATGAGTTTTAGTGATACATCTAAAGCAAATAGGTGCCAAAACAAGGATAGCGACTATAGGGAGTCAAGTGACCATCCAGCAGATGTACACTGAAAGCAGCAATAAAGGCAAAGAGGCTAGATGTAATGGGGTTGAAAGCAGCGGTGGATGGTATCATTGAGAAAAATTTACCACTGGAGAGAGTGGAATTTTACGACCCAGATGAAATACTGTTTGTGGCAAAGGATGTGACTCGCAAAGCAAGTCGCACATGAGAAACTAACTGAATTGGCAAACAGATATGAGGTAGATCTGTCTAAAACGAAGATGTTACAAGGTAGTCACATGTTGCAGTACAGTGATCAAGACTTGGACAAAAAGAAGGTAATTGGGCTAAAGACTCACATTAGATGACTGATCATAGGGATACAAGCATGGAACTGACTTGACAAGTGGGAAGAAAGATGGTCCAAGAAAAAAGAGTACCGGGAAGAGTGTGGCAGAGGTACCTCCTCCGGGAGGGGGAACATCAGAAATAGGGAACTTCCCTTTACGAGAAGTAGCTAGTGGAGGGTATGTGCATTTGCCTTGGAGTAGAGGTGATTTGGCAGCATTCACAAATGATTTCCCTAAGCTGAGGGAGAGTCCAGTCGAGTGGTATAAGCAGGTTGAGCGGTTTGTCAACATTTCGAAAGTCTTGTGGATTGATTTGAATACACTGTTTGACATTGTATTCCCAAGTGATATGTGGGCAGCACATAAAATTGCAATCGAGTGGCCTACTTCAGAGCCGGACAGGGATGCCATCACGATTGGCCCGTCACCGCTTGTTATGAAAAAATATGCGCAAGCAATTACATGGTTGAAATCTAAGGTGTCTTCACAGGACATAGAATGGGAAAAGATAGATCGGACAGTTCAGGAGTCAAAGGAAACCATGCATGAATATTATGAGAGTCTTTTGTAAGTCTTTGAGCAGTATATTGGGTTGGATACGATGAACCTCAAGGATATGGGACAGTTTGTTTCCAAGTTTGTTCTGGGTTTGAGACCTGAGATTTGCCTTATGATACAACAGCATTTCATCTGCTGGCAGAACAAACCCATAGACAAGATACTGCTATATGCTAGAAATTGCACTGATGAAGTGGATTCGATGCATAGGAAGCTTAAGGACAAACTGATGCTAGTTAAGATGCAACCAGCAGACAGGGGAGCTCAGACTCAGTCAGGTGGAGGAACGCTAGGGAGGAAACAGACTGGCCAGAACAAAGGGAAGGGAAATGCTGAGGACCCAAAAGTAAGAGTAGATGTGGCAACGCAGAAAAAGACCACCGCGTGTCACCTTTGTCACCAGGTTGGACATTGGAGATGCGATTGCCCCTTGAATCCATTAAATCAGCTGCAGCAGGAAGGAGAAGTAGTACAGGTGCCTGAAGTGACAAGCGCTGTAATGAAGCCAAGATCGATGAATGGGGGACGCTGACCCCACAAGTACAAGTTCCCCAGCCACCGAGGATCCCGCAAGGGACTCGGGCATACCAGCAGATGCCTCTTTTGGATTAAAGTGATGAATCCTACTCAGACCTGTTGGTATGACGGTGCCTCAGGGGGGAGGAAGACTGCACTCTTGGGGCAGTCTTGGAGGAAGACCAGCCAGAGGGGACCATTTGTAGACGCTGATGCCGATGGTCACCCTACCACCTTTTTGGTTGATACTGGTGTTACCCGCTCTACTGTGAGATCTACAGTAGATCCCAACCTACCCCTCTCGGGACAATCAATCCAATTTGTAGGTGTTGGAAATAAGAAAATTACCCATCCATTGACTGAACCGATTTCTGTGAGAATGGGAACTTTCTGAGACAGGCATCAATTTGTGGTGCGCGACTCAAGTCCTGTCTGTCTATTAGGAAGAAATCTTCTTTGCAAGCTCAACTGTACAATCTATTGCACCCCTCAGGGAGTGGAATTGCAAACAAATGACGGCAATGCCACCTTTAAGGTTACGAATCAGCAATTGTGTGTGGAGATGTACCCTGTAGTGACAGTGGAAGAGCTTCCACTTGATTTGAGAGATGCAGTCTCGTAAAAGGTGTGGGACTTCACAGGGGAATATATAGGATTAATCAAAAGAGTTGAGCCAGTCAGAATTCAGGTTAAGCAGAAAGTTGAGTTCCCACGAATGCCCCAGTATAATCTGACACCGAAACGGTTGCAGGGATAAAACCTGTGATCGATTCCATGATTAAGCAGGGCATCCCTAAGGAGATACTGGGCAGTCCATGCAACTAGCCTATTATGGGATTGTAGAAACTGAGTGGGAAAATCAGGATTGTGTAAGACCTGAAGAAGGTCAACAATATAGTTGTTCCATGTTGTCCGGTGGTACCGAATCCATCAGTGATTTTGTTTCAGATCCCATATGAAGCAGAGTGGTTCACCGTGATTGATCTTTGTCAAGCAATCTTTTCGATACTGTTACATGAGGAAAGCCAGTATCTTTGTGCTTTCAAGCTGGAAAACCCTGTGCTAACGTGGTGTCGTATCCCTCAAGGGTATACAGAGAGTCCATCAATCTTTAATCAGATCTTGAAAAAGAATCTGGAGAGTCCTGTATTGCCACAAAACTCTGTTCTTGTGCAGTACATAGACAACCTCCTTATTGCATCAAATTCTGAGGATGCATGCAGGATTGACACCATCGCCTTATTAAATAATTTGGCAGAGAATGGACACAAGGTGTCACCAAATAAGTTACAGTACTGTTTGAATGAGGTGCAATACTTGGGTCACCGAATAGAAAACGGCAAGAGGAAGGTGTCACCTGACAGAATTGAGCCAATCATGAATATGGCTGTGCCCTCCGCACAGAGGGGAGTCAGGATGTTCCTAGGGATGGTTGGCTATTGCTGCCAGTGGGTTCCCAACTTCTCACTGAAGGCGAACCCTTTACAGAGACTGATGCGCAAGGATGTGAGTGATCTGGTACCATGGGTCCATGACTGTATGACGGCGTTCCTGGAGTTGCAAGAGGATCTTTGTCGTGCTCCGGCACTGGGAATGCCTGACTACAATAAGCCTTTTTTCAATTATTTTGTTGTGAACGATTGGGTTGTGTATTGTCAGTCTTAACTCAAGATCATGGGTGTCCGTAGACTAGTTGCCTATATCTCAGCTACTTTAGATCCAATAGTTTCGAAGTTTCCTGGATGGCTCAAATCCGTTGCTGCAACGGGTGTTAGCATTGAACGATCTGAAAGCATTGTCATGGGTCATGCATTGATTGTTTATGTACCGCATTCTGTTGAATTGTTGATGACAAGGACCAAGACACAGCACCTGACCAATAATAGACTCACACGCTACGAGTAAGTCATTCTTGTCACAAAGAAAGTGACACTTAGGATATGTTCTGTTTTGAATCCTGCTACTTTAGTTCCATTACCAAACATCCTTGATGAAGATTGTGCGGACCATGACTGTCTCGATGTGACTGAACTTTGCACCAAGCCGAGACCTTATATTGTTGATGAACCATTGTCTCACCCTGATGAGATTTTCTTTGCTGGTGGTTCATGTATACGGAACAGTGTTGGTCAGTTGAGAGCAGCGTTTGCTGTATGCACCATCACAGGAGTGGTTGAAGTTGCTTGCTTGGAAGGAGTATACTCCGCTCGGGTAGCTGAAATTGTTGCTTTGACTCATGCCTGTTTGGCAGCTGACCAAATTCGAATCACCATTTACACAGACAGCCAATACGGATTTGGTGTAGTTAACTACTTCGGACAGCTATTGTCCCAGAGAGGTTACATGACATTGTCAGGATCACCCATTAGGAATGGGGAGTTACTGAGGCTACTCTTAGGGAGCCTGACAGCGCCCAAAATAAATTGCGGTTGTCAAGTGCACAGCTCATGGAAAAGGGACGGATTTTGTCTCACTCAGAAACCGATACACTGATGAAGTTGCACGTTTCTGTGCCAAGCAAGGTTTGAACCTTTACTGAGAGACACACAGGAGAGAGTCAAGAAAGAACTGAGTTCAACATGATGTTGGCCATGGCAGATACTTGGGATGAGCTCAAGTGCCTACAGGAACAGGTTTCAGAACAGGAGAAAAGTGTGTGGATCACGTCAGGATGTGTGAAAGGTGATGTTGACATTTGGGTTTCAAGTGATGCGAGAGTGGTGTTGCCAGATGACTTGTTGTACCCAATGGCAAGGCAGAATCATGTTGCAGTGCATTTGGGAAGAAATGGGATGGTGCGGGTGTTCCAACAAACATGGTACAACCCACGATTTCGTGCAGTAGCTGAAGCTGTATGTCAGAGGTGTGTTACGTGTCAACAGATGAATACTGGGCAAAGGACTGTGGTTGCATTGAGTCACATTTGGGAGGTAAGGAGGACCTTTCAATAGGATGCAGTTGGAGCTAAGTTGCTAGATTCGGAATTCCGACCTCTTTGGAATCAGATAGAGGAATGCATTTCCACAGTGAAATCATGAAGATGATTTGCACAGCACTGAATTTTGACCAGAAACTCCATTGTAGCTACAATCCAGAGGCTTTCTGGGATAGCGGAGCAGATTAATGGGACTTTGAAAGCTCGAATGGCAAAGGTGTGTTCGTCCACATGCCTGAAGTGGCCTGATTCTCTGGTATTTATGAGCATCCGCAGTACTCCTGATAGGAGAACAGGTCTTTCATCTCATGAATTTGAATTTGAATTTAAAATACTTGTAAAGCGCTACATTCACCATGCGGTTTCTTGGCGCTATGGAGGCTAAAATAGCAGAGGAGAGGCAGTAGGTGCTTTTGCAAATAAAGAAAAATATGAGGACAATTCACAGAGGGAAGGCCTGATTGAATAGGAAAGTTTTGAGGTCTTTACGGAAAAGAGGGTAGTGCTTGGCCAACCGTAGGTGGTAGGGGAGAGAGTTCCAAAAAGAGGGTGCCAAAAAAGAGAAGTTGGCCCCTCCCCACTTTTTACGCTTGTAGCGGGGTACCTGCAGAAGTGATTGAGATGATGAACAAAGCTCTCTAGCGGGGCTATACTCCCTTATCAAAGAGGCAATGAAGTATTGATATGGAGGGCTATGATATTACCAGCAGTGCCATCCACATCTTTAATAAACAACACAGATGATCTGATCCTTGAATATTGCAAGGGACTCGCTGATGTGGTCCATTCTGTGTCTCATCAGGTGCAGGCTGCTGTGGTTCCGGCTTCAAGTGATCTCTGTCACGATCTGAGCCCAGGGGATTGGGTGCTGGTTCAGAAGCACCTGAGAAAAAACTGCCTGGATCTTTTCTGTAGGGGCCCTTACCAAATTATACTGGTGATGAATACTGCAGTGAAGTGTGGAGGACTGCCAAACTGGGTGCATGCTTATCACACCCGTCGAGTTTCACCACCCTTGGAAGAAACATCTCCCGAATGAAAATCCAGCTGTGGTAACAGAGCCACAGGAGGGGACAAGCCAAGCTGTGAGGGTGGCTGATGAAGCTGGTTGCTCACCAAATCCATCTGAGGAGGGTCACAACAACAGAAACACTGAGACTGTATCAGAAAGGGGAGGTTGCAGTGAAGGTGATCCGGAGATAGACTCAGCAGAGCGAAATTGTGAGCAGAGTGAGCAGGAAGGGAGCAGGAGAAATAGCAGACCAGAGGAACAGTGGCCTGAGAGACAAAGGCGGTTGAATCTGTGGCTGGTATCTGAAAGAGATATTGCTCCAGTGCCTGATGATTCTGAGTCGGACAAAGCCGAAGAAGGGCAAGCTCGTGGAGGTCCGAGGAGATCAAGATGGACAAGAGTGCCTTGTCAGAGACATGCAACTCCAGAGTGGGCATATGTTGTGACTGATGCCAGGAGTGGTGAGAGCCGGAAGGCTGAGGGCAGTGACAGTAGTTAGCAACAGCCCTAACATCAAATTGAAAGTGGTGTTGTTGGTGTCAGGACTTGACATTGAGGGAGTACTGACATCACAGTTCCAAATCCCCCGATACTGAGCAGAATTCGTAATCTGATATTAAATAGACTGATATTTCCTACATTTGGAGTTGAACTACCGTCACATGAAACTATTGTTCTCCATCTTGAACTTTTGCAGAATGTTCTAGAAGCGAATGGAGCAAATCATACTTTGGATTAAAGAGACTTTGTTGTAAATAAGTTGCATTTGATAACCTAGGTCCGAGTGGAAGAAGAAGAAATTTAGGGGCTTTCCTTAGATTTTGATGAAGGGTTAAGGAGGCCTTTTGTGGTGTAAATAAGGAACTGAAATCAAATCAGAGGACTTCCAGCTTTCCGAGGCGTGGTTCAAGTTGGTTCGCAAGCAACTGAAAGAGGAGAAAAGAGACTTTTGAACAGCATTGCCGAATAGAGAATATTGAAGACCTTTTGAGACCATGGAGGCTGGAAATCCAAATCGTAGAGCTAGGTGTATAGTAGGTACACTTGTAGGAGGAGTGATACTTTTCATAATTCTAGTAGTTGTAGTTTCATATTTAGCCCCACACCGGCAGGTAGTGGAGGCACAGGGAACACCTGCACCCATCACTCCTAGCAAGAAAGAGGTCAAAATCGGAGACAAAAGAGCTGTGCTACTAGTAGAGGGTTGTAGGTTTCCTATCGATCTGTCTAGGAGTGACTTTAAGCTTAATGGATATGCCAAGTTGTTATATGAATATAGTGATGCGATGGATACGAAGGATTGTTATGTGTGTATGTAGTTTCCTGCCTCAGTGGATGAGGGTATTAGATATCACCACCTTCTACTGATGTATGGTATTACGTGTAGTTTGTTACTTAGCATTTTCTATGGGTGAACTCCAGCGGCGGTTTTCTTTCAAGGGCCGCAGGGCTCCGCCCTCCCTATCGACGCAGCCAGCATCCAAATAGAGCAAGGGATTTAAAATGCTAAGTAACAGCAATGTTACTTACCATTTTAAATCCTGAGCCACATTGCCAATCAGAGCCCCGTCTGCCAAGTCCTGCTGCCTGCCTACAGTTTGGGACGCACTCGAGCGAGCGTCACTGCAGCATCAGGCAGGCCAGGCAGGAAATGGAGGCAGCGTGTGGGGTGATGTGGGACACATGCGCTTTGCGCATGTGTCACAATTTACGGTTAAAAAGTGCAAACATCGGGCGCATTAGGTGCCAGCCTGGCAATAGAATGATTGACCCTTTTGGGGCCCGCCCAGAAATGACGCAAGGCAGCATCATAAATTTACAGCAGCCTTGGGCCAGTACAGTGTAAGCCTGAGGCTGCATTCTATCGGTACAGGAAGGCTGGGGTATGATGAGGACACCCTCACCCCACTCTTTGATCAGTCGTCACTGGAAGGGGTGGGGTCATGCAAAACTGACCCCACCATTCTCTCAAAGACGACTCAGTTGGAAAAGGTGATTTTTTAAATTACAAAATGATCATTACACTGAATGATCATTCTATATTAACTTATAACATTATTTAAAAAAATACGCTGTAAGCATTTTCTTTATGTCACAGAGTCATGAGACTTAACTCATGACCCTGTGACGTGGAGTCACATGCTGCACAGAGTAGAGCTTTCACTTTCAGCCTGAAAGTGAAAGCTCCACTGTTTCAGCTCTCTCTGGACCAGTAGCTGCTGGACAACAACAGGAGAAGCACAGCCAGCCAGCAACTAGCATTGACACCATCAACCGGCTGACTGACCAGGACAGAAGCTGCCTGATAACTGGGGTAAGTGTGAAGTATTAATTATTGTACTTTTACATTATTTTTGCAATATTTCCATTATTTAAATATGCTGCTATACTTTTAACATATTGCACAGTCTAGTATCATGACTCATGAGTGCATTTAAATAAACTAGCAGGGGTTAATATGTCTCATGCAAAGCACATCATGTAAAATGCTATGTCATATACAGATTATAGATTTTTATTTTATGAAGCTAGATAAGTGGGTTACTGCTTTTAATACAGAGCTCATTTTGTTATGTACAGTTCATACATTTTAATCCTTTCAATATAGCACAGTGAGCTTATATACAGCATGCAACTCTTCAACCTTGTAATCCTCACTTTTGTAACACAACCTGCACTTTGATTAACACTCTTTATTTATAGTCAATATTTATTTATTTTGTTTTAGCATTCGTAAAGCACACTGCAACACTGCGGGCATCCTGGTACTGAAATATATGTGTACATGTGATCTAAAGCGCTTTGATACCCTACATGTGGATGAGTAGCACTATAAAAATAAATAAAAACAAAAAAGAGGTATTTACATTTTTATTTGTGCAAATACAAATTCAAAAGCAAACGTCTTATGATGTGGTAAGCTTTGAGCCTTTCTTTCTGCTCCATTGCTTCCGATCAATTAGTATTTAAAGCGAGACTACTCAACCGTAAGAGTCTCAAGGGGCTGTCTGTGGGGAGTTGAGGGAAGGGGATCTGCGATTGATTTGAAGAGCCAGGTCTTGAGGTCCTTCCTTAATTGCAGACGTGATGGTGATTGCCTGAGGTCCAGAAGTTAAGAGAAGGATCTTTCTCCAGCACTGGTATACAGATATGTGTGATGGTGGCCTGGGCCAGTCGGGCGGAGTGGAGATGTCAGGGGAGAGTGTAGAAGGAAAAGTGGTGGTTGAGATATGTAGGTCTGGTGTTGTGGAGGAATTTCTAGGTGTGCGTGAGGAGTTTGAACTAAGGCAATTCTTTTGTTGATGGTAGCAAGTGAAGGTCTCTCAGGGAATATATGACCTTATATCGCATGCCAACTCAAAGCATGCCATTACAACCCGGTTGTAACATCACAAGTGCTGTTACAACGACTAGGGAAGGTTGAGGCAGACATGACCCACGCACGCTGCTGTCCCCTTGTATACCAACGCTCCGCCCACGAAACATGGATTGTTGCTATGACTGCCGCCTCGCTGACCTCGCTCTGACCAAGCACTGACTGAGCCTTTTTGTTGCCTGTTGCCTTTTTTCTGCTTGCCACCTTACCGCCTTTCCGCTGCCTGTTTGTTTCCCTTCTGGCACGTTCCACATAGGCGCAGCGGCTCGGAGAAAGACTAGCAGGCCACAGACTGTGACCGCAATAGAAGCTGGTCTTGTGCTTGTCTTACGTCCGCGGCTCCCCGCAGCTACTGCTAACCCGTGGAGTCTCCTTGAGACGCTGGGGATGCTGGAGAGGTGCGGTAAGCATTATTGCCTCATGCCTCAGTCCTATGTGGTAGATGTATGGGCGAGAGAGGGAGATTGCACGGTGATCTAAAGCAGAGGTTGAAAGTCGCTGCCATCTGAAGGGGGGCCTTAAGGCAAAAGAGGGATCAGTGAGATCGCTGTAACCCCTTCTCCCCCCAAGAATTACTGATAAGGAAAGGGAAAAAAAAGAAAAGGAAAAACCTGAACCTCAATCCTGACTAAGAGGATAAGGGAAGACATTTACTTTTGCAGCTCGAAGCTCTCAATATATTTTTTCTTATTTATTTGTTTTTTTTGCTCCCTTTTTCAGCCTCTTATAAAGGGAAAAAAAAATTGTATGGAGTGAGGTTGTTGGAGGAAGATTGTACGGAGCTAAGGAGAAGTAGGTCTGTAAAAATTTGAATACAGATTATAGAGTGGGGAAAGAAGAAGGGGGAGAAGATGTCAGGAGTCACAAAAGCAGAGGCAAAATTGCATAATAAACAATCTGAGGCTGGGACCGGAAAGGACTGTTAGAAAAACGGTCAAGCGTCCCCTACTTCAGCCCGAGTGTCCAAAGGGGCCAGAAGAGGGAGAAGAAATGTGCAGCAAAGAATGGACTTAAAAACGAAAGTGCTGGCACTGGCTGGAAAGAATAAACTGCTTGAGCAGGATGATGTAGATGATTTGGATAAAACATCGAAGGTGGAGGCGAAGACAGTGGTGGAAGAGGGGGTCGAGGAAGAGGAGATTCTGTCCGACCTCTCAGCCGATTCATGTGCGTTGGCCACTGGTGAGGAAGAAGGAGAAGGAGGAGAAGGGGATGGGGTAGGGGATACATTTAATGTTGAAGACGACAGCTTAGCAAAGCCCAAACAGTACCCCCTCTTCAGTAAACCCCTTGTGATACGTGGAAAACTCTCTAGTATGCTACATCCAAACAGCGAGGAGCAAAAAGCGGAAGGTGAAATATGTCGGCAGAGTGCGCAATGTCAGGAAACGTTATCTACTCCTGCTCGCTCCGACCGCCATCCCCTTCCAGTCCTGTCACCTCAAGTTACACCTCATGCTATAAACTCACGACAAGAGCCCCCAGGAGCAAGTACAGCTATAGCTCAGTGTAGGGGACTCTCAACAGCTCAAATGACCCAAGCGCTGCTGCAGATATCGCAAAAGGAAGCTACGAATGAGATACGGACAGATGAGTTGGACTCTGTGTCTGAATCAGAAGTAGAGTCAGAAAAGAAGAAAGAGAAAGAAAAGGAGAAAAGGAGAAAGAGGCACTGCTCACCTCAAGAATCAACAAAACTCTGGGTAAAAAAATCCCTGAACAAGATCAATACCAAGACACCTCAATACAAGGAATGCTTACAGTCATATTACAGGAACTTTGCGACTTGAAGACTTCGAAAGCACTCGAGATATCACAGTTGCACAACAGATTGACAAAGAGGGAGGAAAGTCTAGGGAATCTACCCAAAAGAGTTATAGAAGTGGAGGCTCGTGTCTCGGCCCTGGAAGACGACATCATCACCATGTAAAAGGAGATTCAGGCACTGATTAAGAATAAGAGCCAGATGGAGTCAAATTTACAAGATTTGTCAGAACTATAACAGAAGATCCAATCTGCGCCTTGTGGGAATATTGGAGGGACTGGAAAATCCGGAGATGGTGAAATGGACTGAGTTCCTCTTGAAAAAGGCAATACCGAATTGCAAGGAGACCTCACAATAACAAGAGCACATAAGGTGCTTGCGCACAAACCCGTGAACATTAGATAACCACAAACTATCTTAATAAACTTCTCTGACTATAGAATTAAAGAACAAATCCTAAATCTGGCAATATCAAAGTGATCATTCACAACCAACAAAATTAAACATTTTAAAATCTTTTCCAATATGTCAGCAGCCTCCGCCCATAGGCGTAAGGATTTTGTCAAAATCTAAATTAAAAGTCATAGCCAAAGGAAAGTTTTTGGATGCTCTCATAGCTGTAGAAAGGAATAAGAGACTCTGTAATTATAAGGCGGTTGTGAGGCAAACCAGGGGACGCCACAGGATGCAACAAGATGGCATCCAATACAAAGTGGGAGGAAGAAGGAAGGACAAGTTGGGGACTTCCTTCTCTCAGGGAGAGTGGGGCGGGGGGATGATGATGGGGGTGAAGTAGTTTGGAAAAGAGAGGTCATAGACAGAAATATGTTTCTTTTTTTGAATATGATAAGAAAAGGGATTCAAAATGTTGCTAAGGAAAGATACTGTCTTACATAATTGGTTTATTGTACCTATTGCAAATATTGCACAATTAATATTGAACTTTGAGGTATTATTGCACGTATTACACGTATTGCAAATATTGCACATTTAATATTGCACTTCAAATGCATAATTGCTACAATTTTACTGTACCATATTGGTCTGTTTGATTTAATAGCCGCCCACAAGAATGCCAAATGCAGACATCATCACCTCATCAGATCTGCCAAAAGGGCCTCCTTCAAAGACCGCCTAGACAACAACGCGCACAACAGCAAAGAGCTCTTCAACATCATGAAGGAACTCTCCAACCCCAGCTCCAACACCAACGACATCCCACCATTGCAAGACCTGTGCGACTCGCTGGCCACCTTCTTCCACCGCAAGATCACAGACATCCATGACAGTTTCAATGCCACGACCGCCCCGACAACCACTGAGACCTCCGTCCCCACGACCACCATCCGCACCAACCGCCTGCTCTACTGGACCAATATCTACAATGATGACAACATCAAAATCATGAACATCATCCACTCCGGATCTCCGTCAGATCCATGCCCACACCACATCTTCAACAAAGTCAGCACATCCTTCGCACCCCATCTCCGGAAAGTCATCAACACCTCCTTCGAGACAGTAACCATCCCGGAGAGCTGGAAGCACGCCGAGATCAACGCCTTACTCAAATAACCAAAGGCGGACCCCAAGGACCTCAAGAATTTGCGGCCCATCTCCCTGCTCCCGTTCCCGGCAAAGGTCTTTGAGAAGACCGTCAACGAACAACTGACCCGCTACCTCGAGGAGAACAACATCCTGGACCCTTCCCAGTCTGGGTTCCGCAGCAACCGCAGCACCGAGACTGCCCTCATCGCTGCCACCGATGACATCAAGTCCCTGCTGGACAACAGAGAAACGGCGGCCCTCATCCTCCTGGACCTGTCAGCCACCTTCGACACGGTCTGTCACCACACACTACGAGCACGCCTCCACAATGCTGGGATCCAAGAGAAGGCCCTGGACTGGACCACCTCCTTCCTCTCTGGCAGAACACAGAGCGTCCACCTTCCCCCTTTCCGCTCCGAAGCCACCAAGATCGTCTGCGGTGTACCCCAGGGCTCATCCCTCACCCCAACTCTGTTTAACATCTACATGCACCACTCGCCCACGTTGCTCATCAGCACGACCTCAACATCCTCTCCTACGCCGATGACACCCAGCTGATACTCTTCCTCACCAAGGACCCCCACACCACCAAAACCAACCTTCATGAAGGAATGAAGGCCTTTCCTGAATTGATGAGGAACAGCCGACTGAAGCTGAACTTGGACAAGACGGAGGTCCTCATCCTCGGATCCAACCCTTCGGTCTGGGACGACTCCTGGTGGCCGACCGCACTGGGAACTGCTCCAACACCCACCGACCACGCACGCAACCTAGGGGTCATCCTCACCTCCACCCTCTCCATGACTAAACAGGTCAACTCCGTCTCCTCCTCCTGCTTTAACATCCTCTGCATTCTCCGTATGATCTACAAGTGGATCCCCACTGAAACAAGAAGAACAGTCACCCAGGCCTTGTCAGCAGTAGGTTGGACTATGGAAACACCCTTTAGGCAGGATCCTCGGCCAAACCCATGAGACAGCTCCAACGCATCCAGAACGCCTCTGCACACCTGATCCTCGACATCCCTCGCCGCAGCCACATCACACCCCACCTGAGAGACCTGCAATTGCTCCCGGTCAACAAGAGGATAACCTTCAAGCTCCTCACCCATGCACACAAGGCACTCCACAACACCGGACTAACGTACCTCAACAGACGACTCAGCTTCTACACCCCCACCCGGCAGCTCCGCTCTGCCGACCTCGCCCTCGCTACAGTCCCCCACTTCCGAAGAGTGACCTCAGGAGGCAGATCGTTCTCCCACCTCGCCGCAAAGACCTGGATAACCCTCCCCATCCACCTACGGCAGACCCAAGACCTGCTGACCTTCAGAAAACTCCTCAAGACCTAGCTTTTCAAGCAGTAGCAGCATTCCTAACCCCAGCACCTTGAGACCCTCACAGGTGAGTAGTTTGCTGTCCGAATGATATGACTGATTGATTGATTGATTGATTGAAGGAGACAAGGAAAGGAATACGAAATGCTGCTAAGGAAAGATACTATCTTACATAATTGATTTATTGCACACATTGTACCTATTGCAAATATTGCACATTTATTATTGCACTTTAAAGCATTTTTGCATGTTTTGCACGTATTGCAAATATTGCACATTTATTATTGTACTTTAATGCATATTTGCTACAATTGTACTGTACTATATCGGTCTTATTGGTCTAATAGCTGCTTGAATTTGTATTTTAATAGCGCTTTGCACAATTAATACAATTGATATAAACAGTACTCGAGCAAGATGGGCTAAATGTGAATCTTGTACTCTTAGTTATGATTTGCACAAGGTTTAAACTGGATATGGTAGATCTGCACAACCAGTACAACTTAACATCATGGATTGGGAGAAAAAGGTTCAATAAAGCAAGGGTTTATTTATTTATGCAGAGTGCACATCCGCGCGAGTTACACTTTAGAAATACATTTTGCACAGATAAAACAAGCTGCACTTTAGCAAAGATGTTCGAGGGTAGGGATAAGACAGGTTATATTTCCCTGTCCTTAATGATAATATGAATAGAAGCAAACTTTCAATCCTGTCTCTGAATGCCAACGGGTTAAATAATAAACGTAAAACTGCCGCAATAGAATGCTGGTTACAAGGTCACGGTCCAGATGTGATCTTTTTACAAGAGACGCATCGACGAGCCTTAGTGGATGCTAGTAAAATGTTTAAAAACTGGGCGGGTTTCCAGTGCTCTGCTGTGTCAGGGACAGCTCAGAGAGGTGTTAGCATCTGTATAGGCAAACATGTCCAATTGCAGGTTGAAGCATCTCATTCAGATCCGAAGGGCAGGTGGACATTCCTACATGGGAAAATAAAGCACGCAAGTGTGATACTTGCTACAATTTATGCACCAGTTGTGGATGACCTGCTTTACAGTTAAAACAAGCGCTCTCAGGTATACCTGGTCAGATCAGATGGTGAGGCGATTTCAATTTCTTACAAAATCCAGTGGTAGATTCTACAAAAAAAGACCGAAGACAAAATAAGCCCCAAGTAGCCACAGCACTCTTGAGTTGTAAGACAGACTTAGATACCTCAGATAATTGGCGCTTTAACAATCCAAATAAACTAGAGTACTCTTGCTATTTGGCAAAATATGACTTGTCATCAAGGTTGATTTTTTTTTAACCTCCCATAATCTGGAAGTCAGCAAATATGAACACATAGTGAATGCCTTCTCAGATCATGCCCTCATCAAGATTGAAACCCTTTTAGGGAAGAAAAAGGTAGAAACATCAAGAAGGTGGTATTTTAATAAACTTAATCTGGCAGATAAGCAATGCCCGGATTTAGAGAAGGAGATTAGCTCCTTTTTTGTTATAAATAAGGATTCTGCTCCTATTAACGTTATATGGGACGCCTTTAAATCTACACTGCGAGACATAATCACTTTCAAAGAGATACCAAAACAAAAAGATAAGGAGGAGGAGAGAATAGCAATAGAAAATGAGCTGGTCCGTGCAAATCAAGAGTATTTTAGCAAGAAGACCCCGGTAAATAGGCAAGAAATACTGAATGCAAAAATATGAAAGAGAGAATTTTACTATGATTTACGGGATAGGGCAAGTAGAACATATCTTCAGACTAGCTATGAAAATAGTGAGTATACGGGAAGATTGCTAGCTTGGTAAGCAAAGGAAAAACAAGTCCGAAATAGAATCGAATGCATCCAGCACAAAGCAACTAAAACTCGAGTAAAAACTACGCCACTACTAGGGGAGGTGTTTCTTGAATATTATAAAGATATCTATCAGGCACCACACCGGATCTCCCTAGAAATGATTAGTGAATTTCTCTGGGAACTGCCAATACCAACTTTAGAAAATAACTTTAAAGAGCTGCTGCTAGCGGATTTCACAAAGGAAGAGCTGGGTGCGGTTATCAGCTCTATGCCTAATGGTTAAGCTTCCGGGGAGGATGGCATTCCCGCAGAATTTTTTCAAGCATTTTCCACAGCACTCTGCCCCCAATTTTTAAGTCTTTCAAATGATCTATTACAAGGGGGTGACCCACCTGTATCTTTTCGCACGGCAGTGGTAGTCAGTATTTAAAAAAAAGATAAAGACAGTGAAAATCTGAACTCATATAGGCCAATAAGCCTTTTAAATACTGATTACAAAATGTTCACTAAACTTCTTGCCAATTAGGCTAAAAAAATAGTCAGATCACTCATCGGGACACATCAGTGCGGTTTTATAGCAGGGAGACAGCTTTATACTAATACAAATTTTTAATTAGTCGTTGGATTTTTAAAATATTAATAAGGTTGAAGCACAGATCTGGTTTTTAGATGCGGAAAAAGCATTTGATCTCGTTTCTTGGAATTGTCTTTTTACAATTTTAGAAAAATTTGGCTTCCCAAATGAGTTTATATTCTTATTGAAACAACTCTACATGAATTTGCAGGCCCAAATATTTATTAATTCTCTGAATATAGGGACATGCCAAATAAATAGAGGTACCAGACAAGGCTTTCCCCTCTCCCCGATTTTATTTGCTCTATTTATAGAACCATTAGAAATTGCAATAAGGGAAAAAAGACTCCATAGAGTACCCGTTCAAGGAATAACAAACATTAAATTATATGCTGACAATATTGTTCTCTTTCTGAACTCAAAGATGGATACTCAGATGGAAGTTATGAGAATTTTTGCAGACTTTGAAAAAATAGGGGGGTATAAGTCCAAAACAGAAATTATACTATGCAATTACGACATAAATTCTCTTTTAGTTTAATTTAGACAGACGTATAACACCATCCCAAAGAGATATCGAGGGGTTTGTGTAACTGAGAGAGTAGAAGACCTTTTTGCACAAAATTATATTCCACTTTTAAGAAAGGTGAACTTACAGTTAACACAATGGAATCAGTTACCGCTCTCAATAATAGGAGGAGTTGCACTAATTCGAATGTCTATTCGCCGTTTGCTTAACTTTCTTTTTAGTGCGGCCCCCTGTGCAATACAGACTTCCTTCTTTAAAGAAATAGAAAGTATGCTTTCCTCCTCTTTATGGACGAAGAAGATACCAAGATTAGCACTCAGCACTTTAAAATCGTCCGTATCTGATGGAGGATTATCCCTTTCCAAATATCAGAAATTATTATTATGCGACATTTGCACATCACAGTTTTAGATTTTTTTTTTTAGATTTTCAAGAGGCAGATAACGTTTTCATGAAAAAGATGTTGAGGGAGTATAACATAATAGACCCCACCAGAGTTACTAAGTACCCTAAAAAGTGCGTTACAAGACCCTACAACGGCTACCCAAACAAAAAAACTCAGCTTTTAACACACTATGATATTCCAAGAATTATTATTTCGACCAGGCTTCAAAATATATATATGGGGGAAACCGGTTGGCTAGGGAATAATATATTAAGGCTATGGGAAGGAAATGGGTATACCCAGATTCAGGATTTTATTAAAGAGAGCGGCTGGAAAACCTGGGTAGAGATTGAAGCGGGGCTTCAATTTCCAAGTACAATCTTAAAATGGTCATGATTCGCTTGAAACCTATATTGGAAAAACTGGATAGGGAAAGCCTGTATATAAAAACTACTATTAGCAAAGTCCTTAATTCCCCCGTACAACGGATATTAGTAATTGGATTAAAATTTTGGATGACGTAAAGCAGATTCCATTTATGAAAAAGCTAGAGACAGATGGAAGAAAAGAGAAGATATGCAGATTTTTAAATCAACCTGGAATAGGCTTAACAAACTCAATGCAGTTATTTTTAGAGGGGCAAACTTCAAACGCATGCAATACTATTCAAAATGGTTGATATATAGAACACCTTATTTCCTTCACAATATATATCCGCACTTAGAAGACAAATGTTTCCGTTGTGCAGATAAAGGAACCTGGTCGCATATTGTTTGGGAATGCCCAAATATACAGAGCTTCTGGATGGAGATTGAGAAATTTCTTAAATGTATAATCGATCCCCTTATCTCGCTTGATAAATCTACTGCAGTTTTAGGTTGCTCTCAGACTACCTCCACTCATGAGGAAGGCTAGTTTATTGCAGCTCAAATAGCAAGATCTTTTATTCTGCAACTGTGGAGATCAGAGAAGGTACCTACTTTTAAAGCGTGGAGGATAAAACTGTCCAGAATACAGGAATTTCAAAAAGAAATATGCAACACGATCAGGAACAATAAGAAAATATGAGAAACATTGGAGTGTGTTTGAAAGATAAGATAACATCTTTTGGTGGATCCAAAAGGATAACATACATGTATAGGGATCTGCTCGGATATATAGCACTTTGCACTTTAATTCACTAGGATATGTTTTTGTAATATGGATATATTACGTTGGCACTATGATGTAGTTTAAATGTTTATTTATAGGATTGCAATATTTTATATTTTCTCTCAATATTTTGCAATATGTATTTGTATATGCTAAATATTGCGTGTCATTAAGCCTATGAAGTCTCAATATAAAAAAAAACCAAGTGCTTTTACAACGCATTGCTATTACAACGCACACTTTTACAATGCATATGCCTTTACCACGCATGCCATTACAAGACAAAGGCATGCGTGGTAAAGGCATATACTTGGTAAAAGTGGTTAATGTAAGTAATTGAGTGTGTCTGTTTGTGTGTGTGTGTGTATATATATATATATATATATATTTACAAAGGTTTCCCAGTTAGATGTTTTCAGGACAACAGATGACTCGCACTCCAGGGTCCGTGTATAACAATGTAGGTTTATTGGCGACACGTTTCGACCGGACGGTCTTTTTCACTAGCCAAAGACTTACAGTAGAATCCACCATTTTAAAGTGCACAGTGATAGAAAGAAAGTGAAGACGGACCAAAATCCGAAAATGCCCCAAAGGAACTGGAAAACAGATTATCGTTCTCACCATAGTATTTAGAACTCTAGCACTGAGTTAGAGCATAACAATACATCTTGTTATTGCAAACGAAATGATATGAGTTTTTAAATGAAAATTAAACATTATAAAAGAGTAATTTCATTATTGCAGAGAGTGTCAGTTGTTACCTAGTTTAGGAATGCAACAATTTGAAAATACACAGTACTACTATAACATGTCAAAGTGCTAGAGACACTACAGCCAAGTGGCTTGGTGCATATTTTCTCGTGGAACATTAGCAAGCAGAGGACAATCCAGGCCAAGTGGCCGAAGTCACATTTGTAAACAGAGGTACAGATGGGAATTTACTACTATTCTATTTTGGCCAACCAGCGAGATGCAGATAAAATAGATTATGTACATGAGAATGGCTAAGGAATTCCTATATGCTTGATGTCCCCTTGTTTTGCGATATTGGTCCCTATCTGGATGAGTGTGAGATAGGTGTTCCTAAGCTCCTAATGCAATATTCAGTGCCAAAAGTGACCCTAATTGTGACTATTTATTATTATTATTATTATTATTATTATTATTATTATTATTATTATTAATCGGGTTTTATAAAGCGCAAACAACCCGGAGGCCTCGTAGCGCCCTGTCGACGAAGTGGTCTAGCTGGGGGTGATATAGTGGTGAGTGGTGGTGTGATATGCAAGAATTCAATTTATAGGTCCGCAGAAAAAAGTAACCAGGGTAAATACGAGGAAGAGGGGGTGGGTAGGATGGGGGGGAGGTTTATGAGATATATATATATATATATATATATATATATATATATATATATATATATATATATATATATATATATATATATATATATATATATATATATATATATATATATATATGAATCAAGCACCAGTCACTTTAATAGCCCTTAATTTGGGTATCTGCATTCAAGCAGTTATGATATGTGTTAAGGCCATGTATGAGATGTGTGCAATGCTTCAGGGCAGGAAACGATTATATTTTACTAATGTCTTATTGATACATTTTATATAAACAAAATTGATTTGTTGTATATATTGTATTATTTTTCGTGCAATGTTGTAATTCAGTAATTACATCAAGAAAAGTCATCTGTTTTCCCATCCTAAATTCAGCACCCATTTCTATGTTTATGTTTACTGTCATGTGATGCATGACAGGAGGTGTGACCCTTAGGAATGGTCAGGGAAAAGCATATAAAATAACAGGTTGACTGTTCTAACGGTGTGTGAACAAGAGTACATTGTACTCGAAACGCGTCATTGAAAGGTCTCTATAAATTTTACATCTTGCCTGAAAACGTGGGGTCTGCTTTCTTCTTTCGCCACACTGCCGGCGTGGAGGTTCGAGGATTTGCTGCATTTATCTACGGAAGCTGGTTGTCTCCGTCAGCAGTACCCCCTCTTCATCAAGCGGCTTCGCCTTCACAGCCACACATGGAGCGGCATTCTGGAGAGGAATATTTTTGGCAAAGCCCCCTGCAGCTGTAAGGAAATCCAGGCTAGCACCGGGTGGCGTTGGTAGCGGGTCGGATAGATCGGCGGTCAGTGGAACACCGGTGCTCAACGGACATTCAATTAAGCATTCTGCAGGTGAGGAGGCAGCGTTTTACTTCAGGCGGCAACACAATGCAGCGCCCAAGTGCCGGTTCAAACATTTTAATCCTTTCATCTTTACACCGCCAGCACAGCATTAATAATGTCTATGAATCTCGATGAAGAGAGGGAGGCGGCAGCGGCGATACTTTATAGCAATCTGCCCCGAGGCGCATCAAATAAACAAGCGCCCGTAATGGTCGCCAACACAGCAAATCAAGATATAAAACAACAACTGAACATTTTGGAGAACAAATCCAGGTCCGAAGTAACAAAATGGTGGGAGCACAAGTCCCTGACGAAGTACGAAGAAGTAGGGAGGGTGCCCAGGGGCTTACGCATATTACTTGCCCCTAGTTTTGTGGACCCAAATCCCGCAATGTTAAGAGAGTGGGGAGAGAGTAACCTTATTGCGTCCATGAACCTGATCAGAATTTTAATCAAGTATGCAATACTTGACAGAACGACTCTGTTGGAAGAAATTAAAAAAATTAATGAGGATTTGGACAAACATGATGATGCGGATATCAAAATATTGATTGAAAAAGGTCGCAAAGAAATTAGGGAAAGACTCAAAAACACGAGGAGAAAATAAAATTGCGGAACATCAATAAATTTCAACGAGACTTCGAGGATTATGAAACGGGTCGTATCTATACTTTCTCACAAAAATTTGACCAAGCAAGAAACAGCGTCAACAATTCAATCAAGCAAAAACTGTGCCACAACCCAGTACCAGCAATTCAGCAAGGAGTGTCCAATTCTTCAGACCCGGAAACTGTCTCTTTATCCAGTTCATGCAGTACAATGGGATCAGTTGGAAGCTTAAATCAGGACAGCGAGAGGCCTGCAGTTTTGGACTTAGGCGAGGAAATCGATTTTTTAGTCGAGGACCGCCTCAGGACACTCCGACCCAGAACATGCAACAATGGCGGAGAAAGCGGCGCAATATCAGGCGCAAAGCAAGGAGGCAACGTGCCAAATTAGCCTCAAAACAAAAAGAAGCCTTGGTACAAAAAGAGAAACAACAACAAAAAGCAGTAGATATGGCGAGTACCATCACCAATTTGTCGAACCTCCCTTTAACAACGGCAGAACAACAGCTGTTGTCTCTGGGCCTAAATTACTGCCCGGAAAGTTCTTTCAACTATACGGGAACGAGGGCTGATGTATTCCTTTTCATTAGGAAACTCAAGCTTAAAACATTTTTTGCAATTAAACCCAGTGTTAAAGAGACAAATCGCATTGATCAGAACATTTTGCCCGGCGAGTCTCCACTGGCAGAAGCAAGTGACGCAAGAACTCTTTTAACTTTATGTGACTTGGGATCTGGATCTATCTCCAATACCAATGATGACAACAGTGTATCCAACACCCAAGATCAGCTTCGAGCTAATGACGTTACACAGAGGGGAGCTGGGGAAAGTCCCTTCAAAGCAAAAAGTAAGTTTGTCCCAGTCATGCCAAAAGATGCAGTGGATATATTCCACGAATGGGTGGTGGAAGATTTAAAAACACTCAACAAACAAATTCAGAGACAGAAACATGCTAAGAAAAGAAATTTTCAATCAGTCCAGTATAGCAAACTGATGGAGAAACTCAGCAAAAATCAGGACATAGTGATTAACTCCACGGACATAGGAGGAAACATTGTGCTTTGGCAAAGAAAGGAATATGTAACTGAGGCGTTAAGACAATTAAGTGACAATAATTGTTATGTTACAAGCAGCGGGATGGAGTACAAACGAGCCCGGGACACTTTAAAACGCATGTTATTGTCATACAAACGGGAACACCTAATTTCATCTGATGAATATACATTTTTACATGTGGAAAACGGGGTGATGCCTCATTTATACTTAATTCCAAAGGTACATAAAATGCGCCACCCATCCCCAGGCAGACCAATCATCTCTGCAATCAAAAGTATGGGTGAGAATGTTTCTCGTTATATTGATTATTTTTTGCAGAGTCATGTCCAAAGTCTAGCAAGTAACATTAAGGACACCAGTGATTTTTTGTCTAAGCTCAGCACCATACAATGGCAAACCAACTGGTGTATGATCACATTAGACATTGAATTATTATACACATGTATTGAACATTGCAAGGGCATTGAGGCCATCAAACATTATTTAGGACAAAAATCTTGTGAGTACTATGGTCACAATCAAATGTTGTGTGATCTAGTGAATTGGTGTCTCAATAACAATTTTTTCATGTACGGCAAAGACATCTGGAAACAGATCAGAGGTGTTGCGATGGGATCCTGCTTCTCCCCCAGCTACGCGTGTTTACACGTGGGCTGGTGGGAAGAGCGGGATCTTATGGCAACACCAGGTTACAACAATGTTCTATACTGGATGAGATTTATTGATGGCATCTTCTGTATTTATCAAGTTGACATTTTAAGTGCACAAAAATTTGTCGAAGCCCTTAACATCAACACCAGTAATCTATTCTTCACTTCCAATATAAGTAGACAATCGGCCCAATTTTTAGATGTCCAAATTGATATCATTGGGAACAACATCATGACCTCTTTATATCGTAAACCCACTGCTGGGAACAGCATAGTACACACCAGCAGGAGACACCCCCGTAACGTGATTGAAAGCATACCGTTGGGGGAACTTTTGAGGTTAAAACGAATCTGCAACAGTGAGGAGAAATTCAATGAGGGTGCAAAAGCTATGATGGAACGTTTGAGGGCCAGGGGCTACAGTGAGACTACCCATTCCAGGGCACTAACAAAAACTCAGGAAAGGTCTAGATCATCTCTCTTGACACCAAAGTCTCCAGAGGTGGCACATCCCGACCAGTCACCTAGGCTCATTATCACCTATAGCCGCCAGCAAAGGCAAATCAAGTCCATCATTAACAGGCACTGGCCCATTTTGAAAACAGATGGTGTATTAAATTCAAGAGTTTCAGACAGACCTATTGTCACTTTCAAAAAAGCCTACAGCATGCACAGCAAGTTAGTTAAATCAAGTCCTGAGCTAGTCAGTGGCAGTGACTGGCTCACTAGGAAGGGCTTTTTCAAATGCACTTCCTGCCGTGCATGCAAATTTGGACAAAACATCACCCATTACAATAATCCGTTTTCTGGCACCAAGACAGCAATAAAGGGTAATTTTAACTGCCGCACTGAGTTTACTGTGTATGTCCTGACCTGCGGCCTGAGCTATGTAGGTAGCACCAGGTCGCAGGTGCACGTGAGGATATTGCAGCATCTCCGTGCAATAGTGAATCATGATTCAGCATACCCCGTGGCACGGCATTTTGACTCGGTGCACGCCAGGGATCTGGTGTGTTTGAGTTATTTTGTTATTGATGCAGTGCCCCCGCTGAGACGGGGTGGCGACAGGGACAGAATACTCAGAAGGTTGGAGACCCAGTACATCGTGGCATTGGACAGCAAACAACCGTACGGTCTAAATGCCACAGAGGATTTACATAATTTCATATAAATGTCTCCCTCAGTATCGTCTTAGCAGGTGGAGTTTTTCTGAGTGTTGGATTTTGCAAGTTTTGGTTACCTCAGTATCGGGTTTTGGATTCAGTTTGTAATCCAATTCCAACATTAAATAACCCACTGAGTTAATAATTCCATTTCACACGACTAAGATATATCAGTTTGAATACCTAAGGTAATATTCTGACAATACGTGTGTTTATAGAATTTGCAACTTCTCTCTTTTTTAGAATTGTACATATTGCTTTATTTTTTCTCATAAAATTAATTGTTTAATTTTTCTCACTCAAATTTTTTTTCACATATAAATAGGAGCACAAATCAAGTGGTGGTTATTTTACACTACATTGTATACATATTTTTTCTGTACATAGTTGTACATAGGTCTTGATATTTATGATATATGTAAATTCATGAAATTTTGAATTTTTAATAAATATTTTAGACATTAGCTCGTGGGTATCACAAAGTGAGTTGTTATAGATATGTTTACATCACATGACTAAGTAAATCAAGGCTTTAATGTTAAATACTATTCTGGTGATTAGTTTACATGAATTTGCACTAGGCACTTTACATCTCTCGGGATAACTGCATTTAAGCAGTAAGAATCAAGCACCAGTCACTTTAATAGCCCTTAATTTGGGTATCTGTATTCAAGCAGTTATGATATGTGTTAAGGCCATGTATGAGATGTGTGCAATGCTTCAGGGCAGGAAACGATTATATTTTGCAAATGTCTTATTGTACATTTTAAAATTGCAGACGCAATACATTTTATATAAACAAAATTGATTTGTTGTACATATTGTATTATTATTCGTGCAATGTTGTAATTCAGTAATTACATCAAGAAAAGTCGTCTGTTTTCCCATCCTAAATTCAGCACCCATTTCTATGTTTATGTTTACTGTCATGTGATGCACGACAGGAGGTGTGTCCCTTTGGAAGGGTCAGGGACAATCATATAAAATAACAGGTTGACTGTTCTAACGGTGTGTGAACAAGAGTACATTGTACTCGAAACGCGTCATTGAAAGGTCTCAATAAATTTTACATCTTGCCTGAAAACGTGGGGTCTGCTTTCTTCTTTCGCCACGCTGCCGGCGTGTAGGTTTGAGGATTTGCTGCATATATATATATATATATATATATATATATATATTACCTACTGGCGATAGCCAGTAGGTATATATAGTTAGGATTTTTTTCCTATGGGATTTTTGAAAATTCTATGTCGAATAACTTTGGCGTTTAAGGACAGAATTGGCTGAAATTTTCAGGAAAATGGAACATTTTGTTTCTGAGCAGCCCCTGAAAATTTGGGGGGGTTTCGTCAAGGGGGGGCCGAGAAAAAAGGGGGGTCCCAAAACGTGTTTTTCCCATGCAATTTTCCATAGGGGCGGTTGGCCTCACTTTTAGCCTGAACGGCTGAATGGATTTACACCAAACTTGGCAAAATTGTAGGGACTGGTAGCCCGATGTGCCTTTGCTATGTCTCAAGATATAGGCTCCAGTGGTTTTCACAAAAATTAACTTTGAAAAATATATATTGGGCTACATTGGGCTATATATATGTTGGAGCCCAAATGTAGCCCAATGTAGCCCAATGTAGCCCAATGTAGCCCAAAGATGGCCACCAGAGACAAAAAAAACAAATGTAGCCCAAATATCAGCCAGATGTAGCCCAACTATAGCCCAATGACAGAATGTCCCAGAGTGTTCTAAAGAACAACTAGAGTGCTAACAGTCCTACTTATTACAAAGGTATGGCACACCTGAAGCCATCTTGATTGGAATAAAGTGGTAACTCTTAAAACATTTAATTTAAAAAGGAACAAAATGAGGGGGTTCATTTTGCCATAGAAAGTATGATTAGCGAATATATGACGAAATCCTGCATGTACTATTAGGCCGCAAATTAAAATAACGAAAACTTTTAGAACGAATATGCCTTTAGCATACACTAAACAACTAAACTACCCTAAACCCTAAAACACTACCCCCAGCATGACCCTACACTACACAAACAGTACAACACTACCCTAAACCCTAAAACACTACCCCCAGAATGACCCTACACTACACAAACACTACAACACTACCCTAAACCCTAAAACACTACCCCCAGCATGACCCTACACTACGCAAACACTACAACACTACCCAAAACCCTAAAACACTACACCCCAGCATGACCCTACACTACGCAAACACTACAACACTACCCTAAACCCTAAAACCCTACCCCCAGCATGACCCTACACTACACAAACACTACAACACAACCCTAAACCCTAAAACACTACCCCCAGCATGACCCTACACTACGCAAACACTACAACACAACCCTAAACCCTAAAACACTACCCCCAGCATGGCCCTACACTACGCAAACACTACAACACTACCGTAAACCCTAAAACACTACCCCCAGCATGACCCTACGCTACGCAAACACTACAACACTACCCAAAACCCTAAAACACTACACCCCAGCACGACCCTACACTACGCAAACACTACAACACTACCCTAAACCCTAAAACACTACCCCCAGCATGACCCTACACTACGCAAACACTACAACACTACCGTAAACCCTAAAACACTACCCCCAGCATGACCCTACGCTACGCAAACACTACAACACTACCCAAAACCCTAAAACACTACACCCCAGCATGACCCTACACTACGCAAACACTACAACACTACCCTAAACCCTAAAACACTACCCCCAGCATGACCCTACACTACACAAACAGTACAACACTACCCTAAACCCTAAAACACTACCCCCAGCATGACCCTACACTACGCAAACACTACAACACTACCCTAAACCCTAAAACACTACCCCCAGCATGACCCTACACTACGCAAACACTACAACACTACCCAAAACCCTAAAACACTACACCCCAGCATGACCCTACACTACGCAAACACTACAACACTACCCTAAACCCTAAAACCCTACCCCCAGCATGACCCTACACTACACAAACACTACAACACAACCCTAAACCCTAAAACACTACCCCCAGCATGACCCTACACTACACAAACACTACAACACTACCCAAAACCCTAAAACACTACACCCCAGCATGACCCTACACTACGCAAACACTACAACACTACCCTAAACCCTAAAACCCTACCCCCAGCATGACCCTACACTACACAAACACTACAACACAACCCTAAACCCTAAAACACTACCCCCAGCATGACCCTACACTACGCAAACACTACAACACAACCCTAAACCCTAAAACACTACCCCCAGCATGACCCTACTCTACGCAAACACTACAACACTACCGTAAACCCTAAAACACTACCCCCAGCATGACCCTACGCTACGCAAACACTACAACACTACCCAAAACCCTAAAACACTACACCCCAGCATGACCCTACACTACGCAAACACTACAACACTACCCTAAACCCTAAAACACTACCCCCAGCATGACCCTACACTACGCAAACACTACAACACTACCGTAAACCCTAAAACACTACCCCCAGCATGACCCTACACTACGCAAACACTACAACACTACCCAAAACCCTAAAACACTACCCCCAGCATGACCCTACACTACGCAAACACTACAACACTACCCAAAACCCTAAAACACTACCCCCCAGCATGACCCTACACTACGCAAACACTACAACACTACCCAAAACCCTAAAACACTAGCCCCAGCATGATACTACACTACGCAAACACTACAACACTACCCAAAACCCTAAAACACTACCTCCAGCATGACCCTACACTACGCAAACACTACAACACTACCCAAAACCCCAAAACACTACACCCCAGCATGACCCTACACTACGCAAACACTACAACACTACCCAAAACCCTAAAACACTACACCCCAGCATGACCCTACACTATGCAAACACTACAACACTACCCAAAACCCTAAAACACTACCCCCAGCATGACCCTACACTACGCAAACTCTACAACACTACCCAAAACCCTAAAATACTACCCCCAGCATGACCCTACACTACGCAAACACTACAACACTACCCTAAACCCTAAAATACTACACCCCAGCATGACCCTACACTACGCAAACACTACAACACTACCCAAAACCCTAAAACACTACCCCCAGCATGACCCTACACTACGCAAACACTACAACACTATCCTAAACCCTAAAACACTACGCCCAGCATGACCCTACACTACGCAAACACTACAACACTACCCTAAACCCTAAAACACTAGCCCCAGCATGACCCTACACTACGCAAACACCACAACACAACCCTAAACCCTAAAACACTACCCCCAGCATGACCCTACACTATGCAAACACTACAACACTACCCTAAACCCTAAAACACTACCCCCAGCATGACCCTACACTACGCAAACACTACAACACAACCCTAAACCCTAAAACACTACCCCCAGCATGACCCTACACTAAACAACCACCACAACTCTACACTACACTAACACAACCCTACACTACACAACACTACACTACACTACACAATCACTAACCCACGAAAAAATTAACACAAACCCACTTACCTCTCTCGTCATCGTGGTTTTCACAACGCAAATGCATTTACCATACATGCCTTTAAAACGTAATTCTTTGTAAAGGCATGCGCGATAAATGCACATGCGTTTTGAAACAATGCGGGATAATGGTATGCGAGGTCAATGACCTTGCGGGATAATGGTATGCGGACTGAAAGTCTGCGGGATAAAAAATGCGGGAAAATGGCTGCAAACCATGATTAGCAGCAGACTTCCCTGGTGAGCACTAGCTTTACTACAGTGATCTAATGAGCAACTAGAGTGCTAACATTCAGAATTTATGGCAAATGTGTGACACATCTGAATGCCTTCTTGGTAGAACCAAAGTAAACAAGCATTGAAAATGCAATAGATCTCGCCCTCGTTTAAGTTAAAGCCATTCTGTTTGTAATGAGGTGGCTTTTTAGCTTTGCTTTTATTAGTGTTTTTAAAACTTTCATGTAAATAACATGCATATGTATGCATATATGTATATGTATGCATGCATTTATATTTATATAGATATGCAGATTATATATGTTTATATATGTATATTACCTACTGGCGATAGCCAGGGGGTATATATAGTTAGGATTTTTTCTCTATGGGATTTCTGAAAATTCTATGTCTAATAACTTTGGCGTTTGTGGACGGAATTGGCTGAAATTTTCAGGAAAATGGCACATTTTGTTTCTGAGCAGCCCCTGAAAATTTGGGGGGGGGGGTTCGTCAAGGGGGGCCGAGAAAAAAGGGGGGTCCCAAAACGCGTTTTTCCCATTCATTTTTCCATAGGGCGGTTGGACTCACTTTTAGCTCGAACGGCTGAATAGATTTACATGAAACTTGGCAAAATTGTAGATAAGGTTTGCCCGACGTGCCTTTGCTATGTCTCAATATATGTGCTCCAGTGGATTTTGAGAAATGAACGTTTAAAAAAATATATATATCTGTGACAGCGGTCCGGTTAGCGCCCCGGTTCGCGTACCTGACGCGTAACGGAACTTTGCGAAGCGAAGCTGATTGGCTGATGTCAACATTCTAAACAGTCCGGAGCGGCCGCCATCTTGTCTCTCGGTACGATCGAGAGACAAGATGTGGTGAAAAACGAAGGGGGAAATGAAGGAAAGGGGGCAAGGTAGACCACTCCTGACCCCCTAGGATTGATAAGGGGGATATTAAAGTGCCCCGCGATTTTACGCCGTAGAGGCGCGTCCCGGTACGCGAACCGGGCAGCTCACCGGGCAGCTCACCGGGCAGCTAACCGTCCCTAACCTAAGCGTCCCGGTAAGCGTAACAAGGGGAAAACCAAGAGAAACAGTAAAAAAAAAATTAAGGGAATAGATTTCCAGCAAACTTGGCAAAATTGTAGGGACTGTTTGTTTGATGTGCCTTTGCAAGGCCTCAAGATATGTGCAAGTTGTTGATTTTGTCTAATTAAGGTTAAAAAATATATATATATCTGTAAGCGTGCTCCGGCATGCTTACGTTACGGGTTTTATTTGCGCTGCAGAGCCTATACGTCATGGTTATGCGACGCGCCATGAGGCGTCTCACGTGGCTACGTGATACGTCACGTAATAAAGAATATATTTTACAGCTATAGATATTAGCTTTTAAAAAACCAATGAAATGTGATGTCATCAGTGATGTCATTTGAGATGTCATCAGTGATGTCACTGACCATGTCATGAATGATGTAATATGTGACATCATCAGCAGTGGATTGCGGGTGCGCGATATATAGCTAGTGCAACTAACTATATATGGAATTTCATTGGTTTTATGTCAATAAAATGTCCAGCTAACTATATATGGTCTCTAACCTATGGTTTTTCAGTGAATTTTCAAGGTTTTGTAAATGCAAATTCCTAACTATATATGGTCTATAACCTATGGTTTTTTCAGTGAATATATATATATATATATATATATATATATATATATATATATATATTACCTACTGGCGGTCGCCAGTAGGTAGTTATAGTTAGGATTTTTTTCAATGTTAAATCTCAACATTCTATTTGGAATAACTTTGGCGCCGGTTGACGAATCTGCCTGAAAATTTCCTCAAAATGGCCTCGCGGCGTTCCGGTCCTTCCCTGAAAGTTTGGGGGGGATTCGTCAAGCGGGGGCCGAGATAAAAGGGGGGTCCCAAAACGCGTTTTCCCCATGTTAATTTCCATAGGGCGGTCGATTTGACTTTTAGCCCGAACGGCTGAATGGATTTCCACCAAACTTGGCAAAATTGTAGGGACTGGTAGCCCGATGTGCCTTTGCTATGTCTCAAGATATGTGCTCCAGTGGATTTTGAGTAATTAAGGTTCAAAAAAATATATATATCTATAGCAGCGCTCCGGTACGCGCACCGGTACGCGCACCGGGCGCGCCACGCGACTTGCGCGCAGAAAGCTGATTGGCTCTGGGGTGTCTGTAAACATTCTAAACAGTCTGGAGCGGCCGCCATCTTGTGTCTCGGTAGGATCGAGACACGAGAGGTGGACAAAACAAAGAGGGAAATGACCATAAGGGGGCAGAGTAGACCCCCCTTGACCCCCTAGGTTTGATGTGGGGGCCATAAAAGGGCCCGCTGGGCAAAAAAAAAATATTTTTTTTTTTATTTTCGCGGGGGGAGCGCCCGGTACGCGCACCGGGGAGCGTACCGGGGAGCTTACCATGGGGAAAAAGAATGACAGTTTTAAAAGTAGGTGTTTAGAAAAAAAAATGTTTAGTTGTTTTTTTTATACATACACATACATATATATAAATGCATATGCACATATATATATGCATATATGTCTATATGTGTGCGTGTAGAGAGAGGTAGAGAGGTAGAGGTGTAGAGGTAGAGAGGTAGAGAGGTAGCGGTAGAGAGGTAGAGATTAGTAGAGAGAGAAGAAGAGAGAGGTAGAGAGGTAGAGAGTAGAGAGTGAGTAATAGAGAGTAGAGAGTGAGTAGTAGAGAGTAGTAGAGAGCAGTAGAGAGAGTAGCAGAGTGAGTAGTAGAGAGTAGTAGAGTGAATAGTAGAGTGAGTAGTAGAGAGTAGTAGAGAGTGAGTAGTAGAGAGTGAGTAGTAGAGAGTAGTAGAGAGTAAGTAGTAGAGTGAGTAGTAGAGAGCAGTAGAGAGTGAGTAGTAGAGAGTAGGAGAGAGTAAGTAGTAGAGAGTAGTGGAGAATATTCCAAAGTTTGGCACAGCACCACTTTCACAATGAGTCCAATCAAATCATATCACTTAGAGTACTTATTGAAGCGCTGAATCTTGGTGTATATTCAAATGCTTTTATTTTCCTTAAGTTTATGTACCACAGCCAGCCGAAACGTTTCGTTCTGTACAACAGAACTTCTTCAGGGCGTTCTTATTTCCTTCAAGTTATGTCGGTATCCCGTTGTCATATAACTAGATATTTCTTCCAAATGTTAGACAAGACATAAGTATATTCTTATTAAAAGTGACTAGGTATCAATTTTACCCACACAATTCGGGCAGTTTTGAGTAATTTATAGCATCCTCAAAGTCAGTCTTTCAAAAATTCCAAAGTATAGGACATGATAATCCAAATCCAAATGTTTCTCAAGAAAAGTCATTTACAATCGTTCGGAATATCGGTGTTTGGGCAGATATGATCCAGGGACCCCCAGTATGCAAGGGGAATTAGTCCCCCCTCTGCAAACGCGCCAGTGGCCTGCATTGCAGAGAGGTGTAACAAGGGTGTGGCCTCATTATACTTCTCTGCAATGCAGCTCCCTCGCGCATACTGGAGGCTCCTGGTGGACTAGTTGACCCCAGGGACCCCCAGTATGCAAGGGGAATTAGTTCCCCTCTGCAAACGCAGCAGTGGGCTGCGTTGCAGAGAGGTGTAACAAGGGGCATAGTCTCATTACACCTCTGCAATGCAGCCCCAGGCGCATACTGGAGGTTCCAGGTGGGCTAATTGGCCCCCAGGGCCCCCAGTATGCAAGGGGAATTAGTTTCCCCTCTTCAAACATGCACGGGGGCTGCGTTGCAGAGAGGTGTAAAAAGGGTTGTGGCTTCATTACACCTCTCTGCAATGCAGTCCCCTGGTGCATACTGGAGATTCCTGGTGGGCTTTCAGGTCTTATATAGTTAGGAATTAGAATTAAAAAAACCTTTGAAATTCACTGAAAAAACCATTGGTTTCACACCAGTTATAGTTAGGAATTAGCATTTAAAAAACCTTTGAAATTCACTGAAAAAACCATAGGTTTCACACCAGTTATAGTTAGGAATTAGCATTTAAAAAACCTATTAAATTCACTGACAAAACCAGTTATAGTTAGCTGGAAATTTTACTGACATAAAACCATTGAAATTCCCACGTTATAGTTAGTTGGACTCACTATAACTTGGGCGCCTGCAATGCACTGCTGATGACGTCACATATTACATCACTCATGACATGGTCAGTGACATCACTCATGACATCACTGATGACACCATCCTTGTGACAGAGTGACAGACCTAATTTCAGTGTAATGTAACGCTTGAAACACATATTCAAAAATAGAAACAAACATTTTCAAAAAATTGGAGATACCCAAACCAGTAACAACAACCAATTCAGTAATTCCACCATCTATATACTCATCCACTCATTCACCAACAGTTCTTTATAGTCACTCATATATATACTCACTCATCATATGTAGTGATACACCTATACATCCTGTTACACATCAGCAGTCATCCAAAAGTTACTCACACACATACTCACACATGCACATAAACTATTGAACATCCATTTATTTGCATATACATTTATACACACACTACCACCTTACTGCTAAGGAAACTTACACATACTTACTCTCTTAAACAATCACTTATAGAAACACATACTTATTTAAACAGGAACTCCTACAATCTCTCACTATATATACTATACTCACTTATATACATCAATACTCACATATACTAGATTAAAACATATGTCGTTACTAATGAAGACACTAGTGAGACAGTCATTCACTCACTAACACACACATATACACACTCGTCCACCCATACAGTCCTGCACATATGCTGTCTTCAAAACACATACAAACAGTGAGTCAGTCACCAACCCCTGCAGCCACTTATACACAAAGAGAAACACTGATACAAACATTTAAATATTTAAACAATACTCGCTAATATATGTATTCACTAAGATTCACTTAATAAGCCAGTTAACCAACCAATTTTTTTTTTAAAAAACATCCATTTACACACTTTTTTAAACATTTATTCTTCCATCGACCTTTACAAATACATATATAAAACAAATTTATTTTTCAGAAAGACACACATTCACTGGATGGTGTCATCAGTGATGTCATGAGTGATGTCACTGACCATGTCATGAGTGATGTAATATGTGACGTCATCAGCAGTGCATTGCAGGCGCGCAAGTTATAGTGAGTCCAACTAACTATAACGTGGGAATTTCAATGGTTTTATGTCAGTAAAATTTCCAGCTAACTATAACTGGTTTTGTCAGTGAATTTAATAGGTTTTTTAAATGCTAATTCCTAACTATAACTGGTGTGAAACCTATGGTTTTTTCAGTGAATATATATATATTTATATATATATATATATATATATATATATATATATATATATATATATATATATATATATATATATATATATAATATACATATATATATGTCCCAAGCTTCTCCCTTTCAAAGAGAATTAGCCGCACACCACAACGTTATCTCATTCATTTTAATAAGGGCACAGCATCGACAAAGTCCTGACATGTTTCGGTCTCCATTGACCTTTCTCGAAGGAACGCCGTTGACATCATGATGCTGAGCAGGAAACCGCCAAGTTGATTGCACAAGTTATTTACAGATGATTACCCTCTAGTGGACACCCTGGTGGGTTTGAGATCTTGCATGCTGGAACTTGGTGTTTTGGCTGCCCCTTGCTTTTAATCCCTCCACTGGGTGTCTAATCCCTCCAGTGGGTGTCTAATAGACACCACCACCATATTAATCATTATCCACCCCGGCTGCAAGGCTACCGGGGTGGAAAAGCGGCGGACGATCTTTCCGTCTGCCGCGGTCCCTCCGCCATGCTAATATGGCAGGGGGGAATTTAGGTGCGGATGCAGCCTACCGCCAGCCTGCCGGGGGCAATCCGCCCGCCATCCTAATGGGCCCCTTAGTGCGGTGCTATAATTTGACTTGATAATGTCAAAGCTTTCAAATGTTAAAAAGATACACTTTTTTTTTATTTTGAAGAGCGTTCACTTTTCACATTTGTAGTCCTGTGAAGTACCACTCATTAGTGGTCAAACTGGTGCTGGTATCCGCATCACCACACTAGAATGCTTTAATCATTCAAGCTTTAGCACACCTGGGCCTTAATCACCTTGCATGCTTTCTGAGTAGCTGCATTTAAGCAGCAAGCACGCTGGCAGTAAGTGTATTGTGGTCATGGAAAGCATGCAGTAAGTCCCACTTATTTTCTTGGCACAATCAAATTTCGGCACTGCCTGGAAAAAAATAATCACCAATCTCTTGCCAAACGGGCTGCTTTCCCATAGTGTAAAACATTTTCTGCAGTTATGGCATGTCATAAACAAAAAGAATTCCAGACCCGGCTGGCAGACAGTGCTTCACGTAGAACTCAGGGTCGCCCTATGCCAACTGTTGTTTTCCAGAAAGGCGATGAACTATAGGCTTAGAGGGGGAAATGGCCTTCGTGCTGAAAGTTTTCAACCTTGGGGTCCGTTTGCTGGAAATGATCACTGACTTATCTGTCACCTGACTCTCTAGCCCCCTGAATGTAGCCGGTGTAAAACCTTAACTCACCATCCCTCCTCTAGTAACATGAGGTGTTCCCATACCTCTGCTCACTACTTCAACAGGATTTCTAGAGTTCAGGCCAGCGGCACAGGTGCTCACTGCAATGCACACATACTCAAACATACACACACATTTGTTCACATGGATTCATGTTTAAACATGGGCATGCACTTCTTTGCAGAAACTTGCAACTCTACAAAAAATTGCACACATCGCCATGCTTGCAGAGACCCAGGCGCTCACTTGCACTCATGCACATTCCATTAAAAACCACCTGAATTTAATATTTTTATTTGTTTTGTGTAAAACAGTATTGTACAGGAAGCACATTTGCTTGAAACATTACATGAATGCAATGTAATTGCTGGTAATAATTCTTGTTTTAAATCTTTTAGCACATGAAAAATTGGAGTTAAAACTGGTTGTGATATAATTACATTCAAGATCAGTACTGAGAGATATCGAAAGAAGACACGTGGTGGTTCTGACTTTGTTGCAACAGGACATTGATCGAAATTCAGCTTTGTGGTTCTTAATCTCAGGCAACAAGGTAGGACATGGTTCTCTATTTACGGCAAAAGTCCACATTCCGCTGTATATGGGTGCCAACTGTGTAGTCTTTAGGTGTGGAGGTCTGTTGGTTTAACCTAGCAGAACAGTTCAGAGAGTATGAGCTTGTGGCGAGTTAAAAGTTCAAGGGAATCATTTTTTGTTTTTCATTATGAATTATGAAAATTCAAAAAAATGTTGATTTTTAAATCTTTTATTATTTTAAACACTTTCCTTTATTTAACTGTGACCTGATAATCCCTTACTATCTCTTAATGCTTCTCACCCCTAAAGCCTTTAAACCCCAAACTGCCCATACATTCTATCCTTTCTTCATGCTTCAAAAAAAAAGTACTACTCTAATTCATAATAGCCCTCTACTTCTCCATAGTGCTACCCTAAAATCCCCTAACTATCCCATAACGCTAACTTTAAATGAATTATGAAGATGCAATGCTAGTCTCCTGCCCCTTTACCCCACCTCATTTTAAATGGTCATGTCTGCTTTAGGAGGATGCCCCTTACCCCTGATCCCAGTACACTCATCTTTGCTCTATGATGCATGACATTTTATCATGTTTTAGGCCTCTGTTTATTTTCATTCTAGTTTTTTCAGTCGACAACATTTTTTACAGCAATGTTTTTCAGTCTACTTTTTTGCACACAATATTTTTACTGCATACAGGGTATGTACAGTGAGTAGGATATATAAAATCAATCTAATGGTTTGTGACAGTTGTGACTGCTGTCCATTTAGTAATAGGATCACTGATAGGACTAGCACTATCTATAGGTTGTAATTTTAGTCAGTCATGTGTGTAAAATAGCTCCGTTCATAAATGTGTAGAATATCAAAATGGTCTAACTGCAATGTTAAACTCTTAATTGAAAAAATATGCATTTATTTTGCTGTGTTGGGTACAGGTGAGAATTGGATATATCAGAGATCTGGCTAGAACCCTTTTAAGGGGTATTGCTCAATTAGAGTCTCATGCTTTTTAAGACATTTTTCGATATGTTTTGTATGATTTGCCATCTAAATCAAAATGTTTAAGTACACCCTTTACATTCTAGGCAGATCACTGAATTGACCTGCTCAAGCTTTTCAATCACCACTGGTGTTGTGCATGCTATGGCACCTAGCCTCAAAGCTTACACCATATTTTAATTATTAACAAGATCCCAGGATGAATTCTGCAAATATTTACAAGGCTATACTGCTTGGTGAACAGCTCTACTTACTGCTGCAGTCGCATTCCTGTCAGACTGAGGATGGATGTGGATGAATAATTACTGTTATTTGTGAGTGCATGACAATTCATATTAGTGTTTATTTAGTATTTTGCTTAATATCGTTTTTGTGTCTTCAACCGAGGGATTATTTAAAAACAGGCTAGGTTTTCTATTTCCAGTCTGATATATTGCTGGACACTATAAACACAGTTGACAGTTTAATCATAAACCCATTTTTGGGTTTGACACATGCAGATAAACTGCAAGTGAAAACAATAGGAGCTGATAAACCTTTTTAAAATTGAGCAGTCTACAAAAGATAGGGGAAAGAGGTACACACGTTGGTTTACCAGTACATGGTATGATAGGATGGAATGGATTACTGGTAGTGCTTCTGAAAATGCTTTATTCTGTTTCCCATGCTTACTCTTTGGAGGTGAAGTTACCTGGGCAAAAACAGTTACTAACCAAAAGCATCTGGCTGAAAAAATAAAAAAACATGATTCCTGTAAATCCCATTTGACAAATATGTTGAAATTGTCTCTTTTTGGAAAATCGGACATTGTAAAGCAATTGAACGAAGCATACCGTGAGGAAATAAGAAGACATAATGCAGAAGTGGATGAAAACCGATACATTTTATCGAAATTGATTGTCTGTATTCAATTTTGTGGTGCCTTTGAATTGGCATCATGAGGCCATGATGAAACTGAAGAGTCTCTAAATCCTGGCGTGTTCAGGGGCCTTGTTGATTTTGTCTCCAGCATTGACAGTGCTATGGAAACACATTTAAAAACAGCCTCAGTGTTTAAAGGCACTTCTAAATCTATTCAAAAAGAATTGCTGGACTGTATGCTGGAAGTAATAAGAGACTATATTACACTGCAGTTGAGAACCACTGATTATGTAGCTTTCCAAGCTGATGATACAATCAATGTCTCTACTAAGACACAGTCAGTCCTGGTCTTCCGCTACATTGATGGAAATTGCAAAGTAGCTGAAAGATTTTATTGTTTCACACATCTAAAAGACTCATCTGCAGAAACAATTGCCTCAGCCACTCTTAATGAATTAAACATTGTTTTCCCTGAGCAATGTGCTAAAGGAAAAGTAATTGCTCAAAGCTACGATGGTGCCAGCGTCATGCGTGGTGCAATAGGTGGGGTACAAAAGAAAATCAGGGATGTTTACCCAAATGCACATTATATTCATTGCTATGCTAACCAACTTAACCTAATTATGGAACAGGCTTCCTCCAAAATATCTAGAGATGAAATGTACATTTCAGAGATTGGTGGTATAACAGCATTTTTGCACGTTCCCTGAAAGGACTGAAAATCTTGAACAAATAGTTTCAAGAAGACTTCGAAGAGGGTCTACAACTTGCTGGAACTTAAATATTCGAACAATATTGATAATTTATGAATACATAGACGATCTTCTTGAATGCATGTCAACCATTGGAAACAGTGGTGATTTTGAGTCAAATACTATATGTGAAGCTAAGGGATTTAGTAGAACATTAGATGTTAGAGAGTTTATATTCTTTCTGTTTCTTTTTTACCATATAATGCCCCAGAGAGACATTTTATATAATCAATTGCAAAAGAGAGACTTGGACACTGTGTTTGTCCAGAAAGCTACTACAGACTTTGTGACAAGCATCACCAAAGTACGGGAATCCATTGAAATTTTGGATTCTACACTGCCACAGAATGTACATTTGTAAGCCGGAGACTGCAAATAAATACTTTGACCCAAGAAGCAAAAGAAGTCTGTGACATTATTGTGGTCCATGCCAGAGAACGCTTTGCTTCCACAAAGCATCTTGTAAGTGCAACACTATTGCGAAGTGACCTTTTTGAAAGACATGACAAATCTTTCCCAGCTGAGGCACTCACAGAAATGATAGAAGCCTATCCTATGTTAGACAAAGCCAGATTGAGTACAGAACTTTCGGTCCTGTAATGGTGGTGCCATGGCTTTATTTAGCTTTTTGTGTGAAAACAACTTAGAGAAATCCTTTCCTGAGACCATAACGCTTTTAAGGATTGTCATTACTACACCCATGAAAACAGCAGAGTCTGAGCGATGTTTTTCCACACTAAAGAGGGTAAAAACGTTTTTTCAAAACACTATCACTCAAGCTAGACTTAATGCTTTGGCTATGCTGTCAATGGAAAAAGAGCTAATAAAGGGAATACCAGAATTCAACAAAAGAACAATCGAAAAGTTATATAAATAGAGAATATGAATCTGATGTGTGATCATAGTTTCAGGTGTTTATAGCTTGGTTTGTTTTGTTTGATAACATTAGGAAGTAATGTTGGAAATGTACTCATTCCATTTAATATTCATACTACTCCTGTACAGTTGATATGTATTTATATGTGTGTGCTTATGTATCTGTGAATTTATATATATATATTTGTTTTCATATTTTATTATTATTTAGAATATTTTTGTTGTTAGTGTTTAAACATATGTTGGTTTTGAGTGTATCTGTCTTTATATGTACAACATTTAGTTATTTCCCTAATTTATTTTTATTTAACCATTTTCTACTGTACTGACAGGGACAAGAACCCAACTACCTGAGATTGACATGCAAAGTATTTAAATGTTATTTTTATTTTTTAAATTGTGTTTAAAAATATCATATTGGTTTTGAAAGTTCTTTAAAATATACATTTATTAATTTCCATAACTTCTTTTTGCTTAACTTTTTCTGCTGCGCTGGCTGAAGGGCACAAGGACCTGAGAGTGACATGCAAAGTTTTTACATAGTATTATTTAACATATTTTTGTTTGTGTTTACAAATATCATATTGGTTTTGAAGGGATATTTCTTAAAATATACATTTATTTATTTTCATATTTTATTTTTATGTAGCCATTTTCTACTGTACTGACAGGAACAAGGGCCTGACAGTGGCATGCAAAGTATTTAAAAATAAAGTAAAACGTTTTTACCAAGCCTGCTTATACATATAAAGTTTTTGTTCTTTCTTTCTCAAATAAATGAAAGATTTTTAATGGATATTTCTTATATTTTAAGCAATGCATCTTACACTCACTTCATAACCTATTTTTATTTAGAGATTTTCTAAAATACTGATAGACCCAAGGGCTATGTGGCATAATAGACATATATGCAGAAACATGTTGACCCCTATTCCTGTACAGATATTATGTTAAATCTGTCCTTTCTTTCTTTTTTCACACAATTTTAGATTTGGAGGAGCTGAAAGAAAATATAAAAAATTAGACTTCTATTCAGCCTCATCCAATTTTATCTTGTCACCATTCACATTATTTGCACTGCTTTTTCAGTTGCCTAACTACTTTACACTTGCACTATCCAATTGTTAATACACGGCTCACTGGGTTTCACAGCCTCCTGAACACCATTAGACTGTGGATATACTTTCTCCTGGATAAGGAGATCCCAGATGATGTAAAAAGGGTGGTACAGTTCGGCAACTGATGGGAAAATTTGACCTGCCCGCGAGGGTTTATTTGCCCACGTGTATCTAGTTTTGCACACATGAGCACTTGGTTTTCAACTGGTTGGTTCTGTCGAAGGTATTTTGTAAGTTGAGTTTTTCCCCTTTTTTCTCTTGTTCTCTTGACCCTTGGATACTTTTTGTTGTTGATATGTGTTGAAACCTCCTGTTATAGCTGTGGCTTGTGGGATTGGGTTGTGGGGCCTGATAAGGGCTTGCAAGTGGTATAAGTCCAACAGGATGGCGAGGTCATTGAGAGAGCAAGAGAGGCGAATGGAGAGACTGCTTGACAGTCAATATCTAAATCTTGGAAACATGGAGATGTTTAGGCGAGGGAGAATGGCGACAAGTTCTGTTTAAGTTGGTTCATTCCCCAAGGATAATGTAGTTTGGTGATGACATAGGTCATCAAGGGGCTGACTGATAGAGCGCCATGTTATTCTGAAAATTGTAAGGGTGCATCATAATCATGAGTAGCCAGCACCCGCATATTTAGAGGACTGTACCAATGTGTGATCATTACAAATGTAGTAATTAATCGAATTATGTTAGAATGTTTAGGTCTATTCACATCATTTGGTAAATAATGTAGTGTTAACACGAGAAAGTGCCTCAAGTAATGTATAAATTATTGCTCATGTATAAGATGTTGCATTAGGTTTAAACGTGCGCCCTGTTAAAAGTTGCACATGTAGGTTGCTTGTTCACGAGTAAAATGTAAAGAATTAACATTATTTTGAATCTAACGTCTATAATGTAGTTTAGAAATGTGTTAAAATGTATGAAAGCATTAATAAGAGGCCTAACTGTGGGGCCTAAAAATATATTTTTCCTTGGGAAGGCTTCTTTTCCTAGTCAAATTTTGCATTGCAGATCTGTGTGTGTACATGGCCTATTTGTTCACAGGCTTTCTGTTGCAGGTGCAAGGACACACGTTTAGTTAGGCAGAATAACTCTTTGTTTTAGGAGCAAGAATGGTAGAGGCAAGCGATGTGGGAAGGAATTGGAATGCGAAGAAGATACTTTTGGTGGAGAAGGTGCCTGGGACCGAAGAACACACTAACGGTTTCTGGTGGAATTCGAAGTTTCGTTGGAAAATTACAAGTCTGAAGACCTGCCGAAGGGATGTGTTTAGGGTGTGTTTAACGTTTTTGGGATTTTGTATTAGGGACAGTGCCTGATGGAGGAGAGTCAGTCTTGCAGAATTAGCGGGAGCAGAGTAGGAGAGAAGGAGGGCAGGAAAACTGAAGGAGCATCTTAGAACAAGCTCAGTGGCTTAAGCTACTTACCTATGGAAATTGACTGTACTTCTGAGGAAGTCTTCACTGCTGACACCTTTTTCTCTTGCCTGGGAAGGATGCTAAGTAGGGATGCCACTTTAGTGTTAGTGTAGGGACAGACTAACTTTATTTTCTTCCTTTGAACGAATACAGTCAAAGCTTCAAGCAGGGACTGTCATCATTTGCCTGATGCTTTTAGAGATGACTTTAGTCATAATCTTAAGTCGTCTGAGACTCATGCGTAGGATTATGTTTGTATTAGTGCCCATTTATTTTCTCGATCTCTTGCTGAGGTGCCTGTATGCTCAGTTATTGTTGGCCTTGTAGTACACCCCTAAAATTTTACCCTGTAGTCAGTGATTCTTGAGTTGGATTAATTTGGTTGTTTCTAAAGTTATTATGAACGTGTTGTTCTTCCCTTCACACGTCTTAGCAGACCAGACAGTCCAGTCGACCAAGGATTCTTAAGATTGGTAAGAGGAAAATCTGGATAGGAATCTGGTTGCAACACTGCCACAGAGGCGACATGCTTTGGGGCCTTGGTATCTCCAGCTTGGTTGGTCCGCTATGATGAGAGTTTTCCGAGGTGGAGAGACAGCAGTTGTTTTTTTAAATGAAACCGGAAGGTATCCAAGCAGAGGAGAAAGGAGTGGCAGTTAGGCAGCATGATGAGACTGAAAGTGTTCTTCAGCAGTAGTGGACCCATTGTGTTCTCATGAAATGTCACATGTTAAGGTGCAGGTCTTGGCTTACCAGAAGTGACGGTGACACCGAGGCGCAGGGCCTTGATAAAGCAGGTTCAAGAATCGTCCATCAAAAGATTTGAATTTCAGTTAGCAGACGCCATGCGAGTTTTGAGAGACTGGCATTATGAATGTGTTGGGCTAAATATTACAGAATATGAGAAATATTTGCAGCAGCTAGATTGGAAGTGGGTCATGGTGTGTATTGAAGAAAAAAACAGAAGAATACGCCTTCAATGGAAGGGAAAGAGATTGCAATAGGTATACCATGCGCCTTCAATGGACGGGTAAGAGATTGCAATAAGTATACCATGCGCCTTCAATGGACGGGTAAGAGATTGAAATAGCCTTCAACACTGATTTTGATTAATATTTTAAAGTAATTGATACATGGAATTGAAATTTGAAGATATTTAATTAGTGTAAAGTTCTTACAAGTGCTGTTGTTTGCAAAGAATAGCGCATTTAAATGTAAAAGTATGAACCTTTTCATTTGGTGTTACAATGTATCATTTTTGCATGCATTCTTTGCTTACACACTCGAAAGGACTGTGTTAACCAAATGAAAGAACTGATAGAAAGTGAGTTATTTGTAGCACTTGAGAACAGCGCAGTGTTTTACTTTCTGGCAGATGTAGCACTTGTGGCCGAAATTGCTTTGACCTTGCATTAGCGGCAAGGTGACATACTCCTGATTGAGAAATGACACAAGTACTCCTAGGTTGTCTAATTGCAAAATATTGTGACATACAGAATATACTGAACTTCTGAAAAGCTTGAACACTTCTATTGTATTAAGCAAACATGTTGTCAGGTTGAAATAGTTCTCATGATCGCCATGTTCACATTTAATTTGAGTAGTTCTGTAACCTTTTATTGGAAGAGTAGGAGAAACAATATTAAATGTTCAATGTTTGCTGCTTACTGATCTAATTTTATTTAATGTTTACAACCGAAAACAGTGTCATGACCATTATATGGTTCGTGAAAATCACTCAAAAACAACAAAATTGTCTACTAATTTAAGATATAGCTATTGAATTATCAGCACTTTTTATGAATATTTTCGTTCAAAGGTACATGGCAAAACACACAAATATAACTCATATAAGCTAATAAGGGGAGAGGAACGGGTAATTACAGTTTGTACTTCATTTAAAAATGCAATTTGGTGAAGTAGAACCAAATTAAATGACAATAGAAGTAATATTGATTACATTTTTCAATTAAAGGCAATTATTCTGACCTGACAACAGCAGTAAACGTGCTTCATTAATACAACACTAAACCCTTTTCACTGAGGTTTCATGACCTGCAGTTTTATCTCTTTATAATAAGGAATCTATGATTATTGCTATTCACATTGCTCCAACTTATAAAAAAAAGGTTTGACCCACCTGTCAAGCAAAGGGATCACTGTAGCAATCATAGGAAGTACTGCAACTAAAATATAATGAATAGCCTATAAGGTTAGTTTAAATGTATTAGATATCTTTTAGAAGACTTTATTCCAATTCCAGCAAACAGCTTCACTGAGTACGTTTATCTCTTCCTCCTACTCCAATTCAATTTTAGATTTAATTTTATCATTTAGGGCAGTCCTCGGAGATTAAAAAAATAAACTTCCGCCTTAGGGGAAGAAGATCAACAAAATTGCCCAATAATATTTAATTTATTTTCTTATATTCTCAATATAGTCCTTACGATATAGAGGCGGATTTATTTCCCCGTAGACAGCCAAATGTCCCACCAAGGTAAAGGAGTAAATTACTCTGGCGTAGGTAATACCCACAGATTTATAAATAATGACCATCAAGCTGGCAGTTATTTACAAAGTATTGGAAGGAACCCCACTCATTGTGGTTCCTGTTAATGGATTTTCCTGTTCAGGGCTCCATCAACATGACAGAGTCTTGCACCAAACATTTATATTTTTTTATTTTCAAAAAGAAAGTTCCAAAACAGGGTTTTCATTTTGAAAATGAATAATATAATACCAAGAACACAAGAGGAGTTCTCTACTGTGGTGAGAGAATGAGTTTTATTATTTTGTTTTTACAGACCCTCAACCCCAGAGTTTGCCTACAGATGAAGGACACTAAAACTAACTGCTATTTATCTGCCCATCCTAATTGGGCAGCCGGCCATATAGCCATTTCTCCGAAGGACCTTACTTCGTTGTGCCATGGTGGTGAATGAGTAATAACCACTGTCACCAAATTTAAGGTCTGACTGCATGAAAATCAGGCGGTTGGACCACTGTGTTTGTGGGGAGGAAGTTGATAGCCATTGCAACAGAGTTTGCTTCCTGCCAACATATAAATCAGGGCCATCCTTTGATATTAAAGTAAATGTTTTTTTTTCTCTCCATATCATTCTTCAGATTCTGCAAAAGAAATATTCTTGGTGTTTGATAACTGATGGTTAAATACTTAATTTCTTTATCCTTGTCTCAAAAATGGATGACTGTTCAGTTTCAAAAGAGTAATGGTGCTTAAATGACCCTTTAAATTCGATAAATTTCATGTGTTATACAGATCTAATTAGAAGACATGTTTGCCTACTGCCCTGGGGGTGGCATTTCCCGAGGCTTGCGGGGCCTAGGAGCCCCCCCACCTAATTTACAGAAAGCCCCAGGGTGGCAGTCCCCGGTGCTGTGGGAGTCTGAGAGCCCCCGGCACATAATTGAGAAAAACCCTGGGGGGCGGTATTCCCCTGGGCTGGGGGGCCCCTCTGGGCCCCCTTTACATAATTAGTATTACCCCCAGGATTTGGCCCCCCGGGGGCTTATTACCAAGGAAGCACGGGAGCCCTCACTTCGTTTTTTTTTCTCAGCAGGATCCACGCACCCTGGGCGGATCTTGCATTTTAAAAAAAAGAAGAAAACATTTTGGGCCTTGGGGGTCCTTGTGGGAAGCCCTGAGCAGGCCTAGGGGGTTAGGGTGTTTCTACCGTGCCCCATTTTTGTGTTTTGCATGTTCTACTGAGGCACAAATGGCTGCCAACACTTCCTGGTTTGAAAAGTTGACAGCCAATTAGCATACAGCTCGTGCTCGGCAGGGTGCCCTAGGGTACGCGGATCCACCACGGCCATAGATATATATGTGATTTTAATCTTGATTTTCTCAGCAACTACCAGACGGATTGATACCATTTAACTGAAAGGCATAACTCTGCACCAAGGACTACCTTTCTGCCAAATTTGATGTAATTCTGTTCAGCAGTTTGGGCTCTAGCTGCGACAAAAGGTTCCTATGGAAAATTGCATGTGGAAAACACGTTTTGGCACCTCCTTTTTTTCTCGCCCCCTGCTTGACAAATCACCCCCTAACTTTCAGGGTAGGAGCGAACCGGAGCTGGGCAAAAGTTTTGAAAAGTTCACGAAGATTCGTCGATTGGCGCCAAAGTTATTGGGAATAGAATGTTGCAGATTTCCTATGGAAAATAGATCCTAACTATAACTCCCAACTGGCGATCACCAGTAGGTTATATATATGGACTGGAACTGACTTACACCCCTCAAAGGAACTGCAAAGGAGTGGGGCCCACCATCCAACCTGGTTTGGGGCATCACCTGTTACCTGAAAGGCCCTATCACTGCATGGGCACTCATGGAGGACTCCAACTCCCAAGATGCAGCAGCTGGGGGGTGGAGCGCGAGATGTCCTTGCATTCCCGGAGGTGGAGGAGAGGCAAGTAACCACCTGACTGGGAGTGGCCGCAATAACAGCTTAAACATCTGCAGACCCCCAGGACATTGTTTTAGCTTTTGAAACGGGCACTGAGGAAGCTATTAATGCGAAACGCGTCTGCCTTGCGTTTCAAGGTTGCTGTACACAGAGCGCTGGTAATTAATAAAAGTCAGCAGCAGTTTATCCCGGAGCTATCTCGTACTTTTATCCTTACCCGGAGAAAGACTGGCTGTTGTGTGTTGCCAGCTTGCAGGTGCTGGCTTTAGCGAGACGCCCTCTCGTTCTGGCAGTATCACGGGACACCTGCAACCCCTGGTTGAAGTATTGTCTACACCGCGATACCCCCCAGACACTTTACATTTCCAAACGGAGGTTACCAGCGCAAACGGAGAGAGGAGGCAAATCTTTTGCCTGAAAATGAAGACTGGAACTGACTTACACCCCTCAAAGGAACTGCAAAGTAGTGGGGCGCACCATCCAACCTGGTTTGGGGCATCACCTGTTGCCTGAGAGGCCCTATCACTGCATGGGCACTCATGGAGGACTCCAACTCCCAAGATGAAGCAGCCGGGGGGTGGAGCGCGAGATGTCCTGCAGCCCGGAGGTGGAGGAGGGGCAAGTAACCACCTGACTGGGAGTCGCCACAATAACAGCTTAAACATCAGCAGACCCCAAGGACATTGTTTTAACTTTTGAAACGGGCACTGAGGGAGCTATTAATGCGAAACGTGTCTGTCTTGCGTTTCAAGGTTGCTGTACACAGAGCTCTGGTAATTAATAAAAGTCAGCAGCAGTTTATCCCGGAGCTGTCTCGTCCTTTTGTCCTAACCTGGAGAAAGACTGGCTGTTATATATATATATATATATATATTCTCACATTGTTTTTCCTCCATCTTGTAATTTAATTAAAACGAAACACAAGATGGCGAATTCCCATTTCGCGACCCGGTTCGTGAACTGGAAAGCGCTTCTACCGCAAAAAATCAAATTTTTTTTATTTGCCCCACGGGACCCTTTAATAACACCAACATCATTCCTAGGGGGTCAAGAAGGGTCTACCTTGCCCCCTTTCATTAAATTCCCCCTTTGTTTTTCTCCTCCTCTTGTCTCTCGATCCTACCGAGAGACAAGATGGCGGCCGTTCCGGACTGTTTAGAATGTTGACAGACACCGGAGAGCCAATCAGCTTCGCTTTGCAAAGTTCCGTTACGCGAAAAGTTCGCGAACCGGAGCGCTACCCGGGACGCGGTCACAGATATTACTGTTTTTTAAACGTTAATTTCTCAAAATACACTGGAGCGCATATCTTGAGACCTAGCAAAGGCACATCGGGCTAACAGTCCCTACAATTTTGCCAAGTTTCGTGCAAATCCATTCAGCCGTTCGAGCTAAAAGTGAGGCCAAACGCCCTATGGAAAAATGAATGGGAAAAACGTGTTTTGGGACCCCCCTTTTTTCTCAGTCCCCCCTTGACGAAACCTCCCCAAATTTTCAGGGGCTGCTCAGAAACAAATGTGCCATTTTCCTGAAAAGTTCAGCCGATTCCGTCCACAAACACCAAAGTTATTAGACATAGAATTTTCAAAAGTCCCATAGAGAAAAAATCCTAACTATATATACCTACTGGCGACCGCCAGTAGGTAATATATATATATATATATATATATATATATATATATATATATATACATACATATATATATATATATATATATATATATATATATATATATATATATATATATATATATATATATATATATATATATATATATATATATATATATATATATATATATATATATATATATATTACCTACTGGCGATAGCCAGTAGGTATATATAGTTAGGATTTTTTCTCTATGGAACTTTTGAAAATTCTATGCCTAATAACTTTGGCGTTTGTGGACGGAATTGGCTGAAATTTTCAGGAAAATGGCACATTCTGTTTCTGAGCAGCTCCTGGAAATTTGGGGGGGGTTCGTCAAGGGGGGGCTGAGAAAAAAGGGGGGTCCCAAAACACGTTTTTCCCATGTTAATTTCCATAGGGCGGTTGGCCTCACTTTTAGCCCGAACGGCTGAATGGATTTCCACGAAACTTGGCAAAATTGTAGGGACTGTTAGCCCGATGTGCCTTTGCTAGGTCTCAATATATGTGCTTCAGTGGATTTTGAGAAATTAACGTTTAAAACAAGATATATATCTGTAACAGCGCTCCGGGCAGCGCTCCGGTTCGCGAACTTTTCGCGTATCGGAACTTTGCGAAGCGAAGCTGATTGGCTCTCCGGTGTCTGTCAACATTCTAAACAGTCCGGAGCGGCCGCCATCTTGTCTCTCGGTAGGATCGAGAGACAAGAGGAGGCCAAAACAAAGGGGGAAATGAAGGAAAGGGGGCAAGGTAGACCCCTTCTGACCCCCTAGGATTGATGAGGGGGATATTATAGAGCCACGCCGGGCCCCAAAAAAAAAAAAAAAAAATCCGATTTTTTTCGCCGTAGAGACGCGTCTTGGTTCGCGAACCGGGCAGCTAACCGGGCAGCTAACCAGGAAGCTAACCGGCAGTGTAACCCAAAAAAAAAAATAAAAAAATCCGATTTTTTTCGCCGTAGAGACGCGTCTTGGTACGCGAACCGGGCAGCTAACCGGGCAGCTAACCGGGAAGCTAACCGGCAGTGTAACGGGAGTCTGAGGAGTAGCTGATTGGCTGTCAATATTGTAAACAGTCCGGAGCGGCCGCCATCTTGTCTCTCGGTAGGATCGAGAGACAAGAGGAGGCCAAAACAAAGGGGGAAATGAAGGAAAGAGGGCAAGGTAGACCCCTTCTGACCCCCTAGGATTGATGAGGGGGATATTATAGAGCCACGCCGGGCCCAAAAAAAAAAAAAAAAAATTCCGATTTTTTCGCCGTAGAGACGCGTCTTGGTACGCGAACCAGGCAGCTAACCGGGCAGCTAACCGGGAAGCTAACCGGCAGTGTAACCCAAAAAAAAAAAAATAATCCGATTTTTTCGCCGTAGAGACGCGTCTTTGTACGCGAACCGGGCAGCTAACCGGGCAGCTAACCGGGAAGCTAACCGGCAGTGTAACGGGAGTCTGAGGAGTAGCTGATTGGCTGTCAATATTGTAAACAGTCCGGAGCGGCCGCCATCTTGTCTCTCGGTAGGATCGAGAGACAAGAGGAGGCCAAAACAAAGGGGGAAATGAAGGAAAGAGGGCAAGGTAGACCCCTTCTGACCCCCTAGGATTGATGAGGGGGATATTATAGAGCCACGCCGGGCCCAAAAAAAAAAAAAAATTCCGATTTTTTCGCCGTAGAGACGCGTCTTGGTACGCGAACCAGGCAGCTAACCGGGCAGCTAACCGGGAAGCTAACCGGCAGTGTAACCCAAAAAAAAAAAAAAATCCGATTTTTTCGCCGTAGAGACGCGTCTTTGTACGCAAACCGGGCAGCTAACCGGGAAGCTAACCGGGAAGCTAACCGGCAGTGTAACGGGAGTCTGAGGAGTAGCTGATTGGCTGTCAATATTGTAAACAGTCCGGAGCGGCCGCCATCTTGTCTCTCGGTAGGATCGAGAGACAAGAGGAGGCCAAAACAAAGGGGGAAATGAAGGAAAGAGGGCAAGGTAGACTCCTTCTGACCCCCTAGGATTGATGAGGGGGATATTATAAAGCCACGCGGGGCCAAAAAAAAACCCCCAAAAAAATCCGATTTTTTCGCCGTAGAGACGCGTCTTGGTACGCGAACTGGGCAGCTAACCGGACAGCTAACCGGGAAGCTAACCGGCAGTGTAACGGGAGTCTGAGGAGAAGCTGATTGGCTGTTATCATTGTAAACAGTCTGGAGCGGCCGCCATCTTGTCTCTCTGTGGGATCGAGAGACAAGAGGTGGAAAAAAAAAGGTGTAAATGAATGAAAGGGGTAAGGCAGACCCCTCCTGAACCCCTAGGATTGATGAGGGGGCTATTAAAGTTCCCTGGAAAAAATTTGCGATTTTTCGCGGTAAAGGTGCTTCCTGGTACGTTAACCAGGCAGCTAACCGGCAGCGTAACGGGAGTCCGACATATTGTGTTTTTTGAACGTTTGTGATATGTGCACGTGTGGATTTTGTCTAATTAAGGTTAAAAAAATATATATATATCTTTAAGCGTGTTCTGGCGCGCTTACGTTTTGGGTTTGGTTTGCGCTGCAGAGACGATACGTCACGGTTATGCGATGCATCATGAGGCGTCTCACGGGCTACGTGATACGTCACTTAATAAAGAATATATTTTACAGCTATAGATATTAGCTTTTAAAAAACCAATGAAATTCACAGAAAAAACCATAGGTTATAGACCATATATAGTTAGGAATTTGCATTTACAAAACCTTGAAAATTCACTGAAAAAACCATAGGTTATAGACCATATATAGTTAGGGATTAGCATTTAAAAAACCTTATTTTATTTGCACAAAACCATTGAAATTCCATATATAGTTAGTTGCACTAACTATATATCGCGGACTCGCAATCCACTGCTAATGATGTCACATATTACATCATTCATGACATGGTCAGTGACATCACTGATGACATCACTGATGACATCTCAAATGACATCACTGATGACATCACTGATGACAACACCCAGTGACTGTATGTTTCTGTAAAGTTAAAATATGTCTTACATATTGAAGAATGAGTGGATGTATAAGTGTCTGGATGAAGGATTTAGTAGGTGCATGACTGACTGTATGAGAGAATGATTAAATGTGTCTCACTGAGTGCATGGGTTAGTGATTAAAGTGTCTTAATTTGGCAATCATTATTTATGTTCTTCTGTAAACTGCTGCATGTTTAAATCAGTAGCTATATCAGTAACTATATGGGTTATTGAATGGTTGCCCAAGTATTTGTATGGGAGACTGAGTATGTGTGTGGGTGGCTGGGAGGTGTATAACTCTGTGCATAGATGTGTGAGCAGTTGATTCCCTAGGTGTATGGGTTCAAAAGTGCATGTAGAAACAGCTGTATGGACAGTTGACTGTGTGCATGAGTATATTGGTGAGTGAATGGATATCTCAGTTCTACATGTCAAAGTAAGTACATATGTAAAACACACTCCATGTGAGAGTTGACATATATAAATAACTGAACATAAGAGCCAGTGAATGTGAGAGTGGCTGTATGAATCATTGTGAACTTGTATCAAGGATTGTATACGAGAGTAAATATGTGTTAGTATATGTTTGAATAAGTAAGGTGTGTATAACTGTATAGTTAAGGAAATGGAGATGTGATTGATTCTTTGCATGACTGACTAGGTGTGTGAGTAACTCCATGGATGTGTGACAGTCTGTGAATGCCTGTTTACACTGAGTGTATCTAAGGTTATATTAGAGTCTGAAGATGTATTATCACATAAATGATATCATCAGTGATGTAATCAGTAATGTCAAATGAGATGTCAGTGATGTCATCAGTGATGTCATTTGAGATGTCATCAGTGATGTCATCAGTGATGTCATTTGAGATGTCATCAGTGATGTCATCAGTGATGTCACTGACCATGTCATGAATGATGTAATATGTGACATCATTAGCAGTGGATTGCGAGTCCGCGATATATAGTTAGTGCAACTAACTATATATGGAATTTCAATGGTATTGTGCAAATAAAATAAGGTTTTTTAAATGCTAATCCCTAACTATATATGGTCTATAACCTATGGTTTTTTCAGTGAATTTTCAAGGTTTTGTAAATGCAAATTCCTAACTATATATGGTCTATAACCTATGGTTTTTTCTGTGAATATATATATATATACATATATATTGTAAACAATGGCCTTGCAGCTTGGGAGATCACTTGACGGCGCTCATGTGTGATGCAGCCTCCCTCCTTACTTCACATAATTTTTCGTTTTTGCCCAACGCGTTTCTCGAGTGATCTCCCAAGCTGCAAGGCCATTGTTTACAATATTTTTCACGGTGCCTGACCGTGGGGAGATGCACCATCGTTAGCTGGCAGAGACAAGGAAAGCCAGCTAAGTGAGGCTTCAGGATTAAACCCTTTAAACCTGCTGAGCACGGCGCTGAATATGCTAATTAAGCCTGCCTGAATGAAAAATAACCTACTAAGGTAACAATATTAACTAAAAAGGTGAAAAAAACATGGAATTACTATCTGACTCTCGCACTGAAAATTAAATGTCCCATCATGCACCATAATGCCTTGAACTGTGCCATACATCATTGGAGGGAGGTGCAAGAATGAAATAAAACCGGAAATGGTATGCCAGACTCAAATGGTTTTTCATTCACAGCCCCAGGCCCCAGAAGAAGAGGTTTCTACCTTGAAACGCGTTGGGCAAAAACGAAAAATGATGTGAAGTAAGGAGGGAGGCTGCATCACACATGAGCGCCGTCGAGTGATCTCCCAAGCTGCAAGGCCATTGTTTACAATATATATATCATGTGATCAAGGCAGGGATCTGCCGAAACGCGTCGTGGCTGATGTGGTTGCACAGTAAAGCAAAATAAAAAAAGAAGCACTGAACTGGGTCTACCTCGTCTTTTGCGTGTCTGGCTGTCGGTTTCATTTGGGAGACTGAGACGATTTCTTGCAGCATTTATATATATATATATATATATATATATATATATATATTCAATGAAAAAACCATTGGTTTTAGGCCATATATAGTTAGGGATTTGCATTTACAAAACCTTATTTTACTCGCATAAAACCATTGAAATTCCATATATAGTTATAAGCGCTAACTATATATCGCGCACCCGCAATCCACTGCTGATGATGTCACATATTACATCATTCATGACATGGTTAGTGACATCACTGATGACATCACTGATGACATCTCAAATGACATCACTGATGACATCACTGATTACAACATCCAGTGACTGTATGTTTCTGTAAAGTTAAAATATGTCTTACATATTGAAGAATGAGTGGATGTATAAGTGTCTGGATGAAGGATTTACTAGGTGCATGACTGACTGATTGAGTGAGTGATTAAATGTGTCTCACTGAGTGCATGGGTTAGTGACTAAACTGTTTTAATTTGTGCATCATTATATCTGTTGTTCTACAAACTGCTGCATATGTTGTTCAGTAGCTATATGAGTAACTGTATGGGTTATTGATTGGTTGTCCAAGTATTTGTATGGGAAACTGAGTGTGTGTGTATGGGTGGCTGGGAGGTGTGTGACTCTGTACATAGATGTGTGAGTAGTTGATTCACTATATGTATAGATTCACAACTGCATGTGGAAACAGCTGTATGGGCGGGTGACTGTGCATGAGTGTATTAGTGAGTGAATGGATATCTCAGTGCTACATGTCAAATTAAGTACATATGTAAAACACAGTACATGTGAGAGTTGACATCTATAAATAACTGTGCATAAGAGCTAGTGAATGTGTGAGTGGCTGTATGGATCATTGTGAACATGTATCAGAGATTGTATAAGAGAGTAAAGTAAATATGTGTTAGTATATGTTTGAATAAGTAAAATGTGTATAACTGTATAGATCAGAAAATGGAGGTGTGATTGATTTTTGGCATAACTGACTAGGTGTGTGAGTAACTCCATGGATGAGTGACTGTCTGTTTACACTGATTGTATCTAAGGTTATATTAGAGTCTGAAGAGGTTCATGGTATTATCACATGAATGATATCATCAGTGATGTGATCAGTCATGTCAAATGAGATGTTATCAGTGATGTCATCAGTGATGTCATTTGAGATGTCATCAGTGATGTCATCAGTGATGTCACTAACCATGTCATGAATGATGTAATATGTGACATCATCAGCAGTGGATTGCGGGTGCGCGATATATAGTTAGCGCTTATAACTATATATGGAATTTCAATGGTTTTATGCGAGTAAAATAAGGTTTTGTAAATGCAAATCCCTAACTATATATGGCCTAAAACCAATGGTTTTTTCATTGAATTTTCAAGGTTTTGTAAATGCAAATTCCTAACTATATATGGAGTATAACCTATGTTTTTTTCTGTGAATTTCAATGGTTTTTTAATAGCAAGTATCAAAAGCTGTCAAATGTCAAGTACGTGATAGGTAAAAACGTTTTCGTGTTTATGCACGCTGATCTGCTTTGAACGCTGCCCCCCCCACTCCCCTCTTTTCTCTTAGTAGTACTCTCTCTTTGCAGATAGTGAACGGTAGTTAACTCAGACCTTTACCCCTGTTGTAATCCGTCGTACCTGCTTGTCTCTCCATTTGATTGATTATTATCCAAGCATTTACTATTTTACAATTGGTTCTCTTTGGATCATTCTCTATTTACAAACAAGCACAAAGTCGCAATACTCTGTTTAGTCTTTGCAGATAGTGAAAAATCGTGTAAAAAAATAAAAGTAATCGAGCAAAATCAGTAGACCACTAATTCGATCTCTTTTTGACCTCAGTAAAATACAAACATTAGGAATAACCCTTCATGAGAAATACGAAAATAGTGAAATGAACTGAGCTCCACACCATGAGGGCTGCAAAACAGCTCGACTCCGCCACCCACACCGCCCAAAATAACGGCAAACCCTATGCAAATATTATAAATATACACAACACACCACCAAAGAAACAGAGTAAAACATTTTATTAAATAACTATTTACATAACTATTTTATACTTTTTATTGCACGATCCGGCTAGCTCAATCGATCGAGCATGAAACTCATGCACTGATAACAAGCGTTGAGAGTTTGTAGAATGATGGCTTCAGATTTTCCACATACGGTATAGTGGCGCGAACTGGCAGGGGGCGTTTGGATTCTACCCCTTCTCCAAATAAGATTTTCATACGTGAATGTTCGTTCATGCTTTTTGTCCCTGAGTTGCTTCCATGTCACTGCCTTACATAAATGGCATAAGTCCTGGTTGTTGAGTGCCATACTTCAGAGTTCTAAGCAGCTTTTGTAACACTGTTTAAACCTTATTTGCACCTGCTGCAGCTTCACTATTCAAAGTAAGTGGGGTCCATTTGTGGACCTGACTGCATTGGAAAACAATGTGATACGGTGCCTCCCTAAACCGCTTGACGGAGGCCCCCGAGGGGCGGTGAGATGACGCGGACTGAGAGGGGGCGCTTGGCTCCTGCCCCCTCCCCAAGTCGTGTTGCCCTGGTGAGGCCTGAGATCGCCCCCGGCATAGGCGGCCGGCTCCCGGGGTCCAGCGGAATTTTTTCCCTTTTGAAGAATCTTTCATTCTGGACCTTGTCCCACAATCCGTTTCACCTGAAGACACGCTGTCGTAGGGCGCCCCTTTACCGTTTTAGTTGCCATTCCGCCCTCTTTTGGTACTCTGTGCCTCTTCCGCCATTCAGCTGTTTACCGCTCGCTCTTGCGACTACAACGTCTCGCTCACCATGTAGTTGAGTTGCTCCCGCTCTTAAGATTTTACCGAACTTTTTGGACTGCTGAAAGCGGTTGTATTCCGACCGCTGGTTGGTGGAGACATTTTGACTATATTCTGCACCTGCATTGTCGCGTAATGCGTCATATGACGCGACGCGTTAGCGCACCCGGAAGTGCTCCGGTGCGCAAGGCGCAGCTTCCCGGAAACGATCCAGAGCGCGCCGCGCAGCGCGTAACGTAAGCATAACAGGTCATGTGACTTGTTAATAAAACTTTTCATTGGTTCATTTTACTTTTCTTTTCCTAATTATGTAAGACTAGGTCATGTGACCTAAAAATAACACTTTTCATTGGATTAAAACATTTTTTTTCCCCAAACGATGAAAGCCCCACCTTGTTTCTGGATGTTTCAGACTGAAGCTGGCGTCACCATGAGAGCACCACCATCTCGTAGCTCCGTTGTGGCCATTCCGCAAGCAATCATGGCAGCCGCTCCCCACCGGAAGCCTGCGGGAGTCGAGGGCCCCCAAGACTTTTGTACAATCTTCAAGGCTGAGGGGACGCTTTCGAGAATGGAACCCAAGCCCTGGCAGACAAGCGTCCGAGTTCCAAGGTGTCCCAGGGCCATTTTACTGGACCAGGCCCAAATCCGAAGAGCCGGCCGCCATTTTAAGAGTCCTGTGGCAGCCGCCTATCGCTGCACCGCAACAGTGGGAACAACTCAACTACATGGTAAGCGAGACGCTGTAGCCGTAAGAGCGGGCGCTAAACAGCTGAATGGCGGAAAAGGCACAGTGTAGCAAAAGCGGGCGGAATGGCGACTGAAACGATAAAGGGGCGCCCCACTACAGCAGACAAGCCTCCGCCATGTGCTTCAAAACTGCATATGTATCTCGTGATATCAAGGTTGGGCAACCAGTACAGAACAAGCAGTTACGAGTCCCATTTACACCGGCGCCATTTTGGGCGCGGCCGGGCAGGTCCAGGATCTACTGAAACATAAAAAATGAGGCTGACGTCTCTGAAGCAGTTGACGAACAGCAGGACATAGCAAATAAACATGAACTCTCTAAAGCTGTTAACTCACTGCAGGACAAAACAAGTGAACCTGAAACCTCTGGAATAATTGTCGCTCAAAAGAACAACACACAAAACTCTGTAGAGCCTGAAGAAAAAAAGACAGAAGGGCACTGTAGTTTCAGACACACTTAACAATAATGACTAAACAAAGATATCGTCTGTTTATAAAGCAGTTATCATCTTGACAGAATTGACAAAGAAGTGTACAGACACCAATGCATCAGCATTCTCGGAGATAACATCTTAAGGAACAAAGAAAGACCTGTTCACTCTTGACACCCCAGGTGCTGTGTATATTGCACTATAGTGCTGCATCGAGAAAACGGGCAACCCTATTGATATGGATTTTTCATTATTGATTATTGTAAAGAAATGGCGACTCCCCCCTTTAGCAGATTAGCTAAATGTTTGCGTAATTTAGGCATAAAAGTTATATTATTGTTGTTGTTGTTGTTATCGTTATAGTTCTGGTTAATTTCAAAAAATGGTTAAATATATTTACAGTTTTTGTTGCGTTCGTTATATTTAAATGTTAATAAAATTTTAAAATGTAACTGTCTTGGAGTACTATATTTTTTTTTAAAATCGGGTGAATGGGGCCTTGAATCGGGTTATTGTCATGTGTGGGCTTTGCAAGTGTACTGCTACAAGATCGGACATTTCAAACTCAAATGCACGTTCTTTTTCTTACCTTTCCGAAGCATGGAGCGCAATAGCAGGCAGAGAAAGGGTGATGCACGTGTTGAACACTGCCTGGCCTGCAAATTGCTGGCAGTGCCCCCCCGCCCGCTCCTGAAAGAGGGCACACACACACCGCCGCCCGAGTACTTCACAAATCTTTAAAAGACCATGCGCTTGTTCAATGGGAAGTGGATAACATGGCTAAGAGCATTTGCTGGATAATGCATGAATATCGCTGACTTTTCAACGATATTCATGCATTGCGGCCGTTTTTTATCGCATTTGCGATAAACCTTGCTAATAGCAAGGTTTATGTGCGATAAAATTCGCCGAAGTGCGGCGATAATTTTTGTCTCTAAACAAGTTAGAGACAAAAATTACCGCTAGTTTTTGGTAATATGCCCCCGGGTTTTTCCTTGCAGGAAACGGGAAGCGAAAGACTACCACTGAAATAAGTAGTCTCACGCCTGAATCGGGAGGGTTGGCATGTCTGGATACTCTACAGCTGGGGCCATAAACTACATCCGCAGGGCTAGGTGATAGCCTAGGTCCGGCCTGGACAATCGGACACAGAGGAAGAGGAGTGTCAGAGGGTGCGGTAGTGAATAGGGTGAAAGGGAGGTGTCGAGCGCGCACAGGGTGTGATTCTCAGAGAAGAGCAGCGCAGATGGGGGAAGTATATGTCCCATGCATGAGAGAGAGAGCGGGGGTGACCATTGCGTGGGGGAGATGCGTGCGAGGGTGGGGAGCCATGCTGAGAATCGGCGGCGTGCAGAGAGTGGCCCTGGTCAAGGCATCTAAAATGGCTGCCGTGCACGACAAAATTGTGGCATTGGACAAAAACGCAAGATGGCGCAGACAATGTTTATCAATAAGGATTCATTTATAACAAAATATTTACTCGCAGTGACAAAATGGTGTTCAACACTTCCTGATTTCCATCGAATCGAACGATAACAAACGTTACGCACAGAGCAGTTTTTAGCCATGTTATCCAATGGAAGGTGGATAACATGGCTAAGAGCATTTGCTGGATAATGCATGAATATCGCTGACTTTTCAACGATATTCAGCGGGGCTAGGTGATAGCCTAGGTCCGGCCTGGACAATCGGACACAGAGGAAGAGGAGTGTCAGAGGGTGCGGTAGTGAATAGGGTGAAAGGGAGGTGTCGAGCGGGCACAGGGTGTGATTCTCAGAGAAGAGCAGCGCAGATGGGGGAAGTATATGTCCCATGCATGAGAGAGAGAGCGGGGGTGACCATTGCGAGGGGGAGATGCGTGCGAGGGTGGGGAGCCATGCTGAGAATCGGCGGCGTGCAGAGAGTGGCCCTGGTCAAGGCATCTAAAATGGCTGCCGTGCACGACAAAATTGTGGCATTGGACAAAAACGCAAGATGGCGCAGACAATGTTTATCAATAAGGATTCATTTATAACAAAATATTTACTCGCAGTGACAAAATGGTGTTCAACACTTCCTGATTTCCATCGAATCGAACGATAACAAACGTCACGCACAGAGCAGTTTTTAGCCATGTTATCCAATGGAAGGTGGATAACATGGCTAAGAGCATTTGCTGGATAATGCATGAATATCGCTGACTTTTCAACGATATTCAGCGGGGCTAGGTGATAGCCTAGGTCCGGCCTGGACAATCGGACACAGAGGAAGAGGAGTGTCAGAGGGTGCGGTAGTGAATAGGGTGAAAGGGAGGTGTCGAGCGGGCACAGGGTGTGATTCTCAGAGAAGAGCAGCGCAGATGGGGGAAGTATATGTCCCATGCATGAGAGAGAGAGCGGGGGTGACCATTGCGAGGGGGAGATGCGTGCGAGGGTGGGGAGCCATGCTGAGAATCGGCGGCGTGCAGAGAGTGGCCCTGGTCAAGGCATCTAAAATGGCTGCCGTGCACGACAAAATTGTGGCATTGGACAAAAACGCAAGATGGCGCAGACAATGTTTATCAATAAGGATTCATTTATAACAAAATATTTACTCGCAGTGACAAAATGGTGTTCAACACTTCCTGATTTCCATCGAATCGAACGTTAACAAACGTCACGCACAGAGCAGTTTTTAGCCATGTTATCCAATGGAAGGTGGATAACATGGCTAAGAGCATTTGCTGGATAATGCATGAATATCGCTGACTTTTCAACGATATTCATGCATTGTGGCCGATGTGCGGCGATAATTTTTGTCTCAAAACAATTAAAACGAAGCACAAAATGGCGAATTCCCGTTTCGCTACCAGCTTGCGGCCCAGTTCGCGGCCCGAGAAAGGCTTCTACCGTGAAAAATCATTTTTTTTTTCTTTTCCCCACGGGACCCTTTAATAACCCCAACAACATTCCTAGGGGGTCAAGAGGGGGATACCTTGCCCCCTTTCATTAAATTCCCCTTTCGTTTTTCACCTCTTCTTCTCTCTCGATCCTACCGAGAGACAAGATGGCGGCCGCTCCGGACTGTTTAGAATGTTGACAGACACCAGAGAGCCAATCAGCTTTCTGCACGCAAAGTTCCGAAACGCGAAAAGTAAGCGGACCGGATCGCTGCCCAGAGCGCTGTTACAGATATATATCTTGATTTAAACGTTAATTTCTCAAAATCCACTGAAGCACATATATTGAGACCTAGCAAAGGCACATCGGGCTAACAGTCCCTACAATTTTGCCAAGTTTCGTGCAAATCCATTCAGCCGTTCGAGCTAAAAGTGAGTCCAACCGCCCTATGGAAAACTCAATGCAAAAAACGCGTTTTGGGACCCCCCTTTTTTCTCAGCCCCCCCTTGACGAAACCCCACCAAATTTTTAGGGGCTGCTCAGAAACAAAATGTGCCATTTTCCTGAAAATTTCAGCCGATTCCGTCCACAAACGCCAAAGTTATTAGACATAGAATTTTCAGAAATCCCATAGGGAATTAATCCTAACTATATATACCTACTGGCGATAGCCAGTAGGTAATATATATATATATATATATATATTGAATATATATATATATATATATATATATATATTCACTGAAAAAAACATAGGTTTCGGGGGTGTTATAGTTAGCTGGACATTTCACTCATACAAAACCATTGAAATGCCTTCGTTATAGATAGTTGTTCTAACTGTAACACCGGCGCCCGCAATCCACTGGTGATGATGTCACATATTACATCATTCATGACATGGTCAGTGACATCACTGATGACATCACTGATGACATCATCCAGTGAATGTGGTTTGTTTGTTATTTAAATATGTATTATATATACACTAATCGGCATTGAAGAATCAGTGGATATATAAATTTCTGAATAGAGGAATTAGTAAAAGTGTGATTGATTGTTTACTTGAGTAATTTATAGTGTGTCACTAAATATATTGGATAGTGACTAAACTGTGTGAATATCCGTATTACTTGGTCAGTTGTTGTGTAAACTGCTGCACCAGTTGGTTAATAGCTATGAGAAAGTCTATATTGGGTATTGATTAGTTAATTGATTATTTGTATGGGAGAGTTTATGTATGTGTGGTTTGCTGGGGGATCTGTGACTGCCCAAAGATATGTGAATAGCTAGTTCAGTACGTATATGAGGTTAAGACTATGTGTTATAATAGTTGTTTGGGTGAGTGAATATCTTTATGGCTGTTGTGATGAGCAAATATATTTCTCAATGGTTCATGTCCAACAAAGTAGAAAAAATAAACGGCAATGTATGTGAAAGTTGTTGAATATAAATAAGTATATATAAAACACACTCATTGATTGCATAAGTGACTGTATAGATAACTGTATACTTGTAATACTGATTTCATAACACACTAAGTATGAGTCACTATCTATATGAATAAATAAAGTGCTATTTTTATAAGTGTGTAGCTGAGTAAAGGTAAATCGGATACATTGTTTGCAAAAGTGAGTAGGATGACTGCATAACTGAGTAGGATGTGCTGTGGTGTGTAATGTCGATATAGGTGTATAAGTATATTTGATAGTGTTCTATTGATTATAGACAACATCTATGAGTGAATAAATAGGTAATTGCTTAGATGTGTTTGTAAATCCAGGAATCACTTAGTGGGTTTTTAGATACTTGTATCAGTGATGTTATGTTATGTTATGTTATACTTTATTTTTATAGCGCACGGCTACTCCAACGGAGTGTCCCGGCGCTTTGTTTTGGCAGCTCAGACAAAGGGAAACATAACAGAAGAAAGAATTTCCAGACCAACACAGTAACATAACTAAAGAGTAAAAAGCCAGGTTTTCAGATTTTTTCTAAAAGACAACAGATTCGAAGTGCTTCGTAGAGCCAGTGGCAAGGTATTCCAAAGCTGGGGCGCCCTCACACTAAAGGAGCGCCCCCCCCAAACGGGCCTTCCTGACCCGCGGGACCACCGCAAGAGACAGAGACTCCGAACGAAGAGCTCTAGTTGGACGATAAAAGGCAAGCCTGCGCTGAAGGTATATTGCTCCCGCGCCGAAGAGCGCCTTATGGGCCAGCGTCAGTGCTTTAAAAACTATCCGCTTCCGGATAGGCAGCCAATGAAGTGACTGTAGCAGGCCAGACACTCTGTCTCGTCTGCGGAGGCCAAAAATGGCGCGCGCCGCCGAATTCTGCACAACCTGAAGCCGCTGCACAAGATAATCTGGGAGACCCAAGTAGAGAACGTTGGCATAATCTAATCTGAGCCAATCAGAGCTTGCACTGTGATCTTCCTATGCTCTTCAGTGAGCAAAGGGAGGAACTTACGCAGCATCTTTAAAATTCCGAAACAAGTGCCTTAGAGGCCCAGAATCTGAGATTTCATTGTCAGATTGTTATCGATCTTAACACCCAGGTTTTTTGCCACCTGGGATGCCTGAGCTGGAGGAAACATATCGCTCGGCCACCATGCATGCCAATCCGGGTCTGAGGTACAGCCAAAGAACAGCAGCTCCGACTTGTCGGAGTTGCATTTAAGGCTGTTCTGCCGAAACCAATTAAAGACCGCGCCGAGACAGTCCCGAATGCTCTCTCCATCGAAGTCCTCCCCTTTCCTGCACGTGAAGAGAAGCTGGGTGTCATCGGCATAGGAAACGATCTGGGCCCCAAAAGACTCCGCCAGTGCCGCCAGAGGGGTCATAAAGATGTTAAAAAGAGTCGGGCTCAACACAGAGCCCTGCGGAACTCCGACTCCCAAAGGCGGCATCTCAGCGGAGCTAGGGGGGAACCCAGACCGTTTGTCGACGGCCCGCTAGAAAAGATGTAAACCAGCTGAACACCGTCCCCCTCAGACCGATGTTAAAGAGTCTGGCGAGGAGCCCCTCATGGGGGACGGTGTCGAAAGCCGCCGACAGATCGAGCATGACAAGCATGGCTCTACCTCCAGAGTCCAGTACCTCCCTGATAGCCTCAGACACTTCTATGAGCGCAGTCTCGGTGCTCACATTGGGCCGAAAGCCAGATTGTGAAGAGTGCAGCAAACCATTTGTCTCCAGAAAAGCAGAGAGTACACTGTGTACATGCTTTTCCGTGATTTTAGCTAATGCAGGCAGAAGCGAAATAGGCCTATATTTAGCCAAAACCTCGGAGTCAGAGCCCGGCTTTTTGAGACGGGGGATCACCATGGCCTGCTTCCATGCATGTGGGACCAACACCTCCCTCAATGAGCGGTTCAAGAGTGGATTGACCAACGGGTTGACCACCTCCGCCATTCTTGACAAGAATTTGGCTGGACAAGGGTCTAGCGGTGACCCAGATTTAAGGTTGGTCAAGAGTGCCAGAGAGGAGGCAAGGGAGATGGGCGGGAAGACACACAAAGCCGGATCCAATATGGGAGGTGCAACTATCCCGTCGCCACTGCTGAGCTGAACTTCCACTGGCCTCCCCTGAAAGGAATCCTGGATCAACCTAATCTTGTCTGTAAAAAATTTAGTGAGGTCACAGGCCCAAGACTCAGAGGGAGCACTTTGAGAAGGGTTAGATCTAGGAGTTATAAACTCCCTCACAATAGTGAAAATCTCCTTACAGGAGTTAGAGGCTGCCTCAATCCTCCTAGATAAATACTCCTTTTTCTCGCGGAGAATATCAGGATGATAGGACTTAATAGCAGTCCTGTACGCAAGTTTGGCCATCAGATCATACTGGAAACACCAGGTCCTCTCCGCCACCTTACACTGGCGGCGGGAAGCAAGCAATGCATCTTTAAACCATGGAGCCGAGACCCGCTTAGAGGTGGCCCTAGACGCCAACACAGGGGCGAGGTCGTTCAGCCTATCAGTCAACCACAACTGTAAGGAGTCTACGTCCTGCTCCAGGTCACCTGAAAGGGGACATGGATGGTCCAGAAAGGCCTGAGCTAGCAACTCAGGAGTCACACGATGGAGTGCTCTGGAAACAGGTCCCTGTGTTCTAGGCTCAATGTTGGACAGTTTCTCCCTGCCCCGTATGCAGAACCTGTCAAGCCTGTGGTCGGACCAGAGCACCGGGACTAGCTCTATGTCCTCAAGTGTGGCCGTGGAAAAGACCTGATCCAGAGTGTGACCCTTGTCGTGTGTGGGGCCAGAAAGAAAAGGTGCCAGACCAAGGGGGGCCGTGATGTCAAATAGCTTATTCGCATCTGGATCCATGGCCTCATCCATATGGAAATTAAAATCTCCCGCCAACACACAGTGCTCCACTCTCAACGCCAGGCCTGCCACAACTGCATGAAGATCTTCAAAGAAAGATCCCATTGTACCAGGGGGTCTATATACCAGCAACCCTGTAAGGGCTTGATGGGAAGCCAGAGTGATAGAAAAAGCCGAAGACTCGGAACCAATAATGGTTTCAGTCGGGATGATAGAGCAAGCAGCCTGTTTGTTCACAACAAGAGCCACCCTCCCTCCTCTCCCCTTCAGTCTATCTTTCCGAAAGATGTTGTAGTCAGGTGGAATAGCTGCCAAGATGTCCGGATTGGTAGAATCACCCAACCACGTTTCTGTTAACATTAAACAAAGTGGTTGTTCCGTAGCAAGGAGGTCATAGATCTCCAGGGAGTGTTTGCCGACAGACCTGGTGTTAAGAAGTAGGCATCGATGTTTCGTTCTAACCTCTTCTTTCTGGAATGAAAGAACCGGAGCATAGGTAGGTGTCCAGCCACAGCCCGGACATTGCCTCTTACCTCTACAACGAGCGGGAAAAACACTACCACAGGCGGCAGAGACCTTATGCAAGGAGCGAAGTTCCAATGAGGAATAGTGAAGCATCTTCCAGCCAGCTGTGGAGAACCCAGAGAAAGCTGACCCGTCCGCCACTCCGTCGCCTCCGGGACGCTGACGGGCGCAGACGGGCAGGACTCTGGCAAGACTCCGGCAAAGAGAAGGCAAACCCGCTGCGCGATCCCGCTGCACTAGGGGGACTGGTTTAAATAGGGCCTCCAGGTGAGGTGCAAACCGCCCCACCAGGACGCTCAATATGGCGCTGCAAAAGCGTCAAAGCCCTTCCCAAGATGGCGCCCAAATTACAGATGACCGGCGAGGCAAAACCCCAACAACCCCAGAACCGGACCCTCTATAAACAGCGGTGTATTACCTATTATAGTGCAAGTAAAGGGACAGCTCCCAGATAAAACCAGGGGAAAATAAACAAAAATGAACAAAGATAAAAAACGGGCAATTTTAAAAGGGGACGCGCTAGCCACGCAGCGCTGAAAGCAATGCTGAGCTGCCAAACCGGGCATACGATTCCAACAGGGCGAGGTAGTAGAAGAGACCGCCTTAAATAGGGCCTCCAGGTGAGGTGCAAACTCATGTTTTTTTCAGTGAATTTCAAAGGTTTTTTAAATGCTAATTCCTAACTATAACCTGCCTGAAACCTATGGTTTTTTCAGTGAATTTCAAAGTTTTTTTAAATGATAATTCCTAATTATAATGTTCATTAAGCATATCGATTATTTTATTTCTCTTTTAATTATCATCCCAATCTCAGCCTAGTAAAAACTGCAAATATCACCTCTTCAATTGATTCCTTCCACCAACAAAATCGCCACAAACTACTAAAAAAACAGATGATAGTTTGATAGTTCCACTTACCAGTAAAAAATTAACATCAACATTTAACTGGTGTAAGGAGGTCGACTATCTACTGCGTGAATTACACCCAACTCACACCCATATTTTAAGACAAATATGTGATAGAGGTACTAATTATGCACTTCCAACACCCAACAAAATCACAACACCTAGCACCACCACCACTACAACCACCCTCCTGACCCCTCCCCCTCTACTACCTCAGAGGTAGTGCAAAAGAGGACAACAAACCTTCCCAAAGTAATATATCCCTTCAACAGCACACTAGCATAATGTTCAGAGATGTGGCAATCAACTATGTATAAGGGAAGGAACTCGCACATCAACAATAATGTACACAATCCTAACCCTACCAGTGATATGCTATACAAAGCTCACTATACACACCAAAAACTTTTCCGTGTGTAGATATACTAGTGTACTGCACAGTGGACGCAACCATATTATCTCAGACACTGGGGAATAGCTCAGTCATGTAGCTGTGTTGTCTCCCCCCCTTGAAGCAAAGGCGGAGTGGGCTGGTCCAATGTACGAAACTCCAGCGTAAGACTATAAATAATTAGGCTACGCCTTGGGCATGGTTCACTTCTGCAAAGAGTAAAGAGTCTGCCACAGTGAAGGTCCTCACCCTGCCACGTGGCTGCCGCCATGACCCCGTGCCTCCTCGATACAGGCCCCATTACAAACTCATCGCCACAGCACAGCAGGCTTATGTCTGATTTGACTACTGCTTTTTATCTACACTGTTTGAGAGCAGGGTTCACAACTTGAATTCAGCTTTGGATCTACACTACCCACAGCATTGAAGTTAGCCTTGATTTATGTAAGGCAGATACAATTGTACTCTATGTCCTCAGACTTTCTCAAAATAAGTGACAAAAATTCTTCGGCGATATCTGTGCTGACTACTGCTTTCCATCTACTGTACGGACAGCAGGGTTCACAACTTGAATTCAGCTTTGGATGTACACTACGGACAGCATGAAATTCTGCCTTGTTTTATTTAAGGAAGAGATAATTGTACTCTATGTCCTCAGATTTTGTAAAAGGATACAACAAAAAGAATTTCTTGATGTCTGTTCTGACTACTGCCTTCGATCTACACTGCGGACAGCAGGGTTCACAACTTTAATTCAGCTTTGGATCTACACTACGGACAGCATTGAATCAAGCCTTGCTTTATTTAAGGTAGAGACAGTTGACTCCATGTCTTCCGATTTTGTAAAAGGATGGGACAAAAATCATTCGTCTATAACTGTGCTGACTACTGCCTTTGATCTACACTTGGGACAGCAGGGTTCACAACTTGAATTCAGCTTTAAATCTACACTACGGATATCATTGCATTTAGCCTTGCTTTTTTTAAGACAGAGACAATTGTACTCTATGTCCTCAGACATTCTTAAAATAAGTGACAAAAATTCTTCGTCGATATCTGTGCTGACTACTGCCTTCGATCTACACTGCGGACAGCAGAGTTCACAACTTTAATTCAGCTTTGGATCTAGACTACGAACAGCATTGAATCAAGCCTTGCTTTATTTAAGGTAGAGACAGTTGACTCTATGTCTTCAGATTTTGTAAAAGGATGTGACAAAAAGCATTTGTCTATAACTGTGCTGACTACTGCCTTTGATCTACAGTGGGGACAGCAGGGTTCACAACTTGAATTCAGCTTTGAATCTACACTACGGACATCATTGAATTTAGCCTTGCTTTTTTTAAGGCAGAGACAATTGTGCTATCTGTCTTCAGATTTTGTAAAAGGATGTCACAAAAAGCATTCATCTATAACTGTGCCTACTACTGCCTTTGATCTACACTGCGGACAGCAGGGTTTACAACTTGAATTCAGCTTTGGATCTAAACTACAGACAGCATTGAATCAAGCCTTGCTTTATTTAAGATAGAGACAATTGTACTCTATGTCTTCAGATTTTGTAAAAGGATGTCACAAAAAGCTGTCATCTATAACTGTGCCGACTACTGCCTTTGATCTACACTGTGGACAGCAGGGCTTACAACTTGAATTCAGCTTTGGATCTACACTACGGACAGCATTTAATTTAGCCTTGCTTTTTTTAAGACAGAGACAATTGTACTATATGTCTTCAGATTTTGTAAAAGGATATCCCAAAAAGCATTCATCTATAACTGTGCCGACTACTGCCTTTGATCTACACTGCGGACAGCAGGGCTTACAACTTGAATTCAGCTTTGGATCTACACTACTGAATCAAGCCTTGCTTTATTTAAGATAGAGACAATTGTACTCTATGTCTTCCAATTTTGTAAAAGCATGTGACAAAAAGCATTCGTCTATAACTGTGCTGACTACTACCTTCGATCTACTCTGCAGACAGCAGGGTTCACAACTTGCATTCATCTTTGCATCTACACTACAGACAGTATGAAATTCAGACTTGTTTTCTTTAAAGCAGAGACAGCTGTACTCTATGGGGCACATGCATCAACAGATTTTGCATTCGCAAATGGTGCGAATCGCAAAGTTCGGCCGTTTGCGAATGCAATATCTGAAAATGTGATGCATCATTTTTTGGATCATTTTGGAATCGCAATTACTTTTGCGATTCCTTAAAAAATCGCAAAACCAATTACGATTCCTTAAAAACTCGCAATCCTGTTTGCAATTCCTTAAAAAATCGCAAATTTAAGGAATCCCTAAAAATTTGCGAAAAACGGAATGCATCAATTTTTGCACATTTCAGTAATTCTAAGAAAACACATTTAGGAAGTGCAAAAATAAGAAGTGAGAGCAGGTGGTATTTTTTTTTTTAACTACACATGTGGAAATGATTAGCGACCTATAAAATGGACTTCAGAATGACTCTGGATCTCTTCCAGGATGGCAGCAGCAATTTTCCTAGCACGTAGATGGCGGATGAGAGCAGCAGGGAGGAGGAGAAGAGAACTCAGTGAAAGGGTTTTTAGGTTGCGCATCACTTTGCTTGGGCAGACACAGGCTGACATATATGATAAGTATAGATTTAATGCAGACACCATCATTGATTTAATTGCAGAGTTGGACCCCATACTGCAAAGTCAAATGCGTAGAACTCAAGCTATACCCACCCATGTGCAGGTTTTATGTTGTCTACACCTTTTAGCCTCTGGCTCCTTCCAAGGTGTAATTGCAGTTGCAGGGGGTGTTTCACAGAGTGCATTGTCTAAATTTTTCAATGACTTCCTTAATGCAATGCTCCATAGGATAAATCACCACATAATTTTCCCCACAACGCATCAGGAGTTGCTGCAGACCAAGTTAGACTTTTATAACATGGCACACTTCCCACATGTCATAGGATGTGTTGATGGAACACATGGCCCCATTTGTCCCCCAGCTGCTAATGAGTAAATTTTTAGAAATAGGAAAAATTACCACTCTTTAAACATACAAGCAATCTGTGATTCCAAAGGAATCATCACTGACTTAGTTGCCAGCTACCCAGGTAGTGCCCACGATTCATACATTTTCAAACATAGTGCCTTTCATGATCGCCTACTTTCTGGAGAATTTGGAGATGGATATTTATTAGGTAAACTGCTTATGTTTACTGCCAAATGTAATGTTTCTGACATCCATTTCAATGTGTCTGATGTTTATTTTCATATATCATCTTTCAACGTAGGAGATAGTGCATATGGAGAGAGGTCTTACATTCTCACCCTATACCTGACTCCAACTACCCGCAAAGAACAACTGTACAACAATGCCCATATCTCAACCCGCAGCATAATAGAGAGGACCTTTGGGGTCATGAAGTCTAGGTTCCGCATACTGCATAAGACTGGTGGTGCCTTGCAATATCGGCCAGATGTGTGTTGCAAAATAGTTGCAACATGTGCAGTCTTGCACAACCTAGCAACTAGGAGAGGCCTTGAACTAGATGTAGATGATTTGCTACCAAATAATTTCAACCAGCCACAACAACCACATGCAAGAGTTCATGGACTGGACGCAGCAGAAGGGAGAAGAAGAAGGGCAGAAATTACACAACATTACGTTTAAAAAAAGGTAGAAAATTATTTTTTTTGCTTCCAAATATAAACACTTTATTTTATCATGTTTCACACAATAGGATTTTGAAAAAAACAATTCAAAGCATGACTTCGCAAAAAAAAGAAATTCCAGATATTAGCCTAATATAATTCTTAGTCCATATCATTGATCAGAGAAAATGTAATAAATGTAATGCAACAATATCAAGTAATCACTTCTTCCTTCCACGCAAATCTAAAGCTTTATTTTTAACAGAATCAGAAACCATGGCAGGGCAAATATTACTTTCTTTTACTCTTTTGCTACGGCGTTCCCACACGTCATTGGTGTGTGCATCACCACTGGTTCCTGCAGATTCATTCATAAAATTGCCTTCATAAGCTGTATTCTGGTTATCATCAGGTGGCAGCACATTAACCCCACTTCTCATATTTTTTAATCCTTCACATAGATCTGCACAACATTTTTTTATTTCCTCTTGCATGCCCATTGTGTGTTTGATGAGACGTGCATTGCTGCTGGTCACCCTATTCAGAGCCCGGGCATAAGTGTGCATACTTGCCACAGTTCTCAAATGTCTATTACAATTGGCAATGTTTTGACTTTGAAAGACATCAGATATTGTCACTAAAGCATTTGCTAAACGCTCAAAATTCTGATTTGAGGCAGTATGCGCCCCTTCAAGCACCTTGGATAATGTTTTCAATGTCTTATTGATTCCACTGAGGTCTTCAATCATATGACTCATTTTCCCCTTTATTACTCTCAGATCTTTACCCTGAAGACGCTGCACTTTCAATAATTTAAGCTCAACTGTACTTGCATGGACATCATCCACTGTGGAGTCTCTTGGATTGGAAGAGCGAGGCCTTCTTCTGTAGAATTGTTGGATTCTTCTACGACCACTAAACTGTATTGTCGAAGTGGCAGGCTTTCCAGAATCATCAACCACAATTTCAGTGACATTTGCCTCTTCCTCAGACTCTAATTCCTGTATTTTACGCACTGATTTTCTAATTTTTTTTTACGTGCACAGAGGGTGATGAAGTCACAGTATTATTGTCTGATTGGCTATGTATTTCCATGCTGATCTCATCAAAAGCGTTTGGTTCATTTTCCTTTTGTAAATCTAAAATTAAAAAAATGATGCATGATATCAATGTAATGTCTTCTCTGATAAATGATTACAAATAAAGTCAACATGTGTTCCACATGAAGGACGCCTTTTGATTCTTTATTTACCATGTCTTTGAAAATTACTTTATAGGCAAACTGACTATGTACATATTGCAGTCATGAATACAATTTTTGACTTAAAACTACAACTCCCATGATGCATTGCACTGTTCAATAAAATTGCCTTTTACACCAGTTCTATGCAAGTGAGGATGTAACAGAAGATTAGAATTATGTTACAGCATCAAATACATGTCTAAATACATCCTGCAACCCTGCTTAATTTAAGTTTCGATTTGTAATAAAAATTACTCTTACCTTGAGAAGTGCCAACATGCTCAGAGGTGTCTATGTTTGCCACTCCTATTACAGCTTCTGTTACAAGTGTCCCCTCAACCAAATCCTCAAGGGGAGTTGTGGGTTTGTTGTTAGGGGAGCCTCCACCAGTCTTCTTGCAACTTTTCATTCTTGTCGCAATACTTTCTTTTGCGCGTGAGCGTAAATCGTACCAACGCTTTTGGAGGTTGGTGATGTCCCGGTGGGCAACCCCCACTGCATTCACTTTAGCCTGTATGGCTAGCCAAAGTTTCCTTTTAACAGCCTCAGGGACCTTTAAAGACAGCTTCCCAAACAGCTGGCCGTGGCACGAAGTCACCTCCTCAATTAGTATCTCAAGTTCTTGCTCACTGAACTTAATTTTTCGTTTTCTGACTTGTAAATCCTGACTGGAAGTTTCTGACTCCATTTCCCCAACAGCAGCACTCCAAAACACTCCTCCACTGCAGACAAACAGAGCTGAATGTACCAACTGCCTTTTTTCAGTTTGAATCAGCTTCGCAGGTGTGTGCAATCAGGCTTCTGGCTTCCTGGGTGTGTCCTGGCTGTGATGCATGAAAATGCGATTTTATTGCGAATTCGCAATAAAATCACAAAAAAATTGCGATTCGCATATTTCTGCGATTTTTACCGAATCGGTAAAAAATCGCAAAAATATTCATGCATTTCATATTGCGACTCGTAATTTGCGATTCTCTATTTTTCGCAAATTACGAATCGCAAATCTACCCAATGATGCATGTGCCCCAAAGTCCTCAGATTTTGTTAAACGATGCAACAAAAAACATTCCTCAATGTCTGTGCTAACTACTGCCTTCAATCTACTTTTTGAGGGCTCACGATTCAGATGGAATGACAATTGCACTTGACACCTCCCAGTAGGCAAGAGACATTGTGCCAGTGCGACCCGCCCGAAACACGAATCATCGCCGGGTACGCACACGCTGAGTTCTTCAGGTACCACTAACTCACTGCACTACAAGTCATCTCCCTATGGCCTTATTAAGGCAGAATTCACTAGGCAAAAAACCTTGCTCCCAGTGGGGCCCCCCTGGACCACAAATAATCGCAGGCTATGTACAAGCTCAGCGCCAAAGTTACTACTAACTCAGTGCACCATAAATCATCGCAAAAAAGAGTGAACAGTTTTATGTCACAGTCAGGCATACTATCACTTTTAAATATAATTTATGCAGAATTCAATTAACAAAAGATATTACTCCAATTACTGTGCCTCCCCCCTCCCCCAACCACGCATCATCGCAGGCTCCATAGAACCTTGTTGTTTCAGGTGTCACTAACTCAGTGCACCACTTATCATTGCTGGCTGCACACACGCTAAATCACCAATACTGTGCAGCTCTAGTCAACCCCACTTGGCCGTGGGCTCTTGCTAATGGGGGCCTCCTACCTACACTGCGGTCATCAGAGCTCACAATTAAATAGACTGTTGATGAATTATTTGCAGTGTACAATACCAAACTAAGTATAACACCTATCAAACCTATACAATATCACTTTAGTATGCTTCCTTCAAAAACTTCTTTTATATCACTTATAGATTTAGTTGAATAATAAAATTCATGCTGCAAGTGCAAATGCACGCTTAATAACAGTCTACACTGCGGACAGCATAGGTCACGATTTGAACTTCAATTTTTCTTCATTGGAAACCTGGATTTCTTTTTTGGAGACAAAAATGACTACACCACTGGAAGAATCATCTGATTCTGATCATCTAGTTACTGAAGAATTGATAACCATGAATGGTACTTTTTTCCCCATTCTCAAAGTGCATGCAGTCGAGTATGCTACAGTCAATGCTTTGAGTGCAGCCCGTTCAGACCACGCATAATCGCAGGGTGAGCACACACTAAACACCAGATGTACCACTAACTCAGTACACAATAAATAATCGCCACAAGGCTTTATAAAGCCAAAATTCAGTAGTCAAAAAAACATTACCCGAGAGCGGCCTGCCCGGACCACGCATCAAAACAGCTTACATACATGCTCAATCCCAAAGGCACTACTAACTCAGTGCACGATAATCCATCGCTACCTTGCCGTATTGAGGCAGAATTCAACTGACTCTTCATTCATTATTTATAGAGTGCAGTACCAAACAAAGAATAATGTCCCTTAAACCTACACTATATCCCTTTAATAGCCTTCCTTCAAAAACTTCTTTTATATCAGTTCTAGGTTTAGTTGAAAAACAAAATTCACGCTGCAAGTGCAAAGGAACACTCAATGGTAGTCTAAACTGCGGACAGCACAAGTCACAACTTGAAGTATAATGTCCCTTAAAATACATATTTCGACATTGTATTCCATACATGTTTCATCTCCCTCCCTCCCTCTTTCCGGCCTTTCGCAATTCTTCTCTTGATCTGTAATATTGAGCCTGGGAAGTTGGTCTCCTCGCTGGAGGCTTTGGGCCCTTGGTGCTCTCCTCCCGGACCTCTAGGTCTTGATTTGCTTTGTCGGTTTCATTGTTGAAATGGTTGGTTAGGTGTTTTACCCAGGTCTCTTCCGTTATGTGGGAGCTTAATCCTGGGGCTTTAGGATTCTCTATTTTGTTAACAGTGTTCCTGAATCTCGCGCTGTTGTTATTTCTAAAGTTGTAAAGCAATTTCGCCCATGTTTTTTCTGTGGAGTCCTGTTTTATTCGCCACAGGATCTTGTTCTTATTGATCTTTAATGACCTCAATTCGGTCAGTAAGTTGGTATTGCTCCCGATTTTCCACAACCCGCGGAGTGTTCTATTAATTGCGGTTTTTATTTGCATTGATTTGCTGGTTTGGAGTGCCAGAGGATGAGTTTTTAGGTTGCTTGTCAGCCAGGCGTGTAATTTTTTGGGGCTCATTGGTGCATAGATTTCTTTTGAGGGGTTGCTCTTAGAGTTAGCTATGCCAAAGGTTTTCAGGAAGGATTCCCAGGCGCTTATATTATTATCATACAATGGTTTAGCACTTTCTCAGTACATCTTGGCGTCTTTCACAAGTTTTTCTGGATTGCTAGTTTTACATTTGATTCTTTTACATTTTGACGAGGTCGTAAAATTTTGCACGTCAGTTGGAATTGTTAGAGCTGTCCCCTGTACCATCAGTGTCAGTTCTCGCGGAAGATGATTGCTGCAGTCGGATGTGCCGATTTTGAAGTTGTTTCCTAATGTGAAAAGTGAATAAGATAAAAAGGTGTAATCTATCGCTGAGCTGGAGTTGGAGTTGTGGAAGTTTGCTGCTTGGGGTCGATCCCCCGGGGATTGTCTGTTTATCGATATCAGGCCCAGATTTGTTAAATCCTCTAATAGGTTTTTGGATAGATTTATTTGTTTGCCCCATGGGCACTCTTACACTGGAGGGATCCCCCTTACATGTAGTTGATCTTCTGATGGATGGTTGTTTCCTTGGCTCTTTGAGAGGAACATCTTAAAATCACCCGACACAATAAGGTTCGGGGTTTCTCATTCCGTTATTAATTTTGTCAGTTCTAACACCAGGGACTTTGCGTCATTTTTTTTTCTTTCGGGTGCAAGTAAGTGTTTACCACAATTAACTGTTGTCTATTTTTTCCCGGGGTTGATATTTCCAGCTGAAACTACATTAATTCCACTGTCCGTTCCAGATGTGTTTTTATTCAGCAGTTCTTTTGCTGTGTTTATTGTTTTTATCGAGGTGTATGTAGTTACTCCTCCTTTCTGGTGTCCTAACTTTGAGATTGTACTGGCTGGGAGTAGGCATGTTTTATAGCCGTGGAGGTGAAACGGCTCTGCCAACCAGGTTTCTTGTAATAGAATTAGATTGTACTGCTTGAAATATAGCAATAGATCTTTATTTGTGGTTTTTGCACCTAGCCCGTTTATGTTCCAAGAACACAGTTTTGGCGATGACTTTTTTTTTGGCACATTCCTGATTCGTTCTGTCTGGTATTGATAGTTTTTGCTACTCCCAATCCCAGTCCTGTCTTGGATCCGGTTCTCCTTTGTGTCTAGGCAACGGGAGATCTCTGTCCTTTCGTCGGCTGAGCTTCCTCGGGCTCCTCTTAATATGAATTTTTTGAGTGCACCAGGGCAATCTTTTTCTGTATTGGGTTAATGTATTCTTGAAAATTGCGGAGTAGTGGTTCGGGGTAGCTGGGATTGTGATACGGTTTTATTGGAATCCCCCATGTGATGGCGAGTTCCCGTAAGTCTGAGCCCCCTGTTTTTTGTAAGGCCATATTCCCAGCAGTTTTTGTTCCCACTTTTTACACTCCTAAGGAATTTGTTGCTCTTATTTTTTGTCCCTGGACATTCATGTTGATCACTTCCACCTCTAATCCTTTAGTTTTGTAAGCTTCTGAAAGTTTGGTCTGTGGGGACGTTATTTCTGGTCCCGTTAGAGCAAGGTCGCTAAGGGGACTCAGTTCAACATTTGAATTTGGTTCATCGCAAGTGTTTCCCTGTTCCGTCTTGGGATCTGTCGCCATTTTGTTTACCTGTTGGAAGAAGGATTTTATGGTGCATGTTTTATTTCTCCCTTTTCTCTTCATTTTCCATCTTTGTTTTGCTGTTTGCTTTCTGCCGAGCCATTGGTCTCCTGCTTCTGAGTTATTTGGCAGCTCTGTGGGGTTACTCTGCTGCTGTTGTTCTTGTTGGGGCGAGTGTGAGGATCCCGCTTTCTCTGATCTCGTGCTTTTATTCCTTTGTGGTGTTTGTCCATCCTGGACACCCTCTCGGAGTATGCTCAATTCGTACCTTTCCTTAGACTGGGCTTTTATGCTGTTTGATTCCTTGGTTGATTCACGATGGTTCACAGCCTTAGTTGTTTGCTTTGTGGCATAGTCCGCATTTTTTCTTTCTTCTCTTCCAATTACCTTTACTTCTCCTTCTCTTTGAGAGATGTTTGCATACGTTATGTCTGTTAGGAGATCGCTCATTACAGCCGTGAGGGTGGCTAGTTTGGCGATAATTAAATAACAGTTGCAGCTTGGAGGGTTGATCGCAGTTTCTGATTGGGCTCTTTTATTCAGCTCGTTCAGATCTAGTAACTTTTGTCAATGTTGATGACATGTGTGGTTAGGCGGGTTAGAAGGGTTAGTTGGATATCCATCTTGTCCGAATGGTATTCCATGGCTTTTGTCGAGAGATTCATGATGTTTAAAGGGATGCCCATAGACCGCTCTCTTCTGTAGTTAGAGCCTTTGATGCTTTATGTAGATTGTTTTCTATGTCCTGCAGTGACGTATCACACTTTCCCTGGAAATAGGTATCCACCATTTTTTCCCAATCTTCCGTTGTCAGGAAGGATGTATTAATTCCAACTGTACCCAAGAACTGATCCTGCGGTTTGTTGATGGTCTTGTTTTCTGGGGATGGGGTTTTAGTTTGCTTCCAGATGCCATTTGTTTTAGTTATTGAGAATTTGTCCGTAGATGAGACCTTCCATCTCCTTCTCTTTCCAGTTCATCAATGTCCCTGCATCCCTCCTGTGTTCCTATGGGGTGATGGGGGATTAGGGAGAGGGCTGAGCCGTTTGCAGCTGTTGATAATGGGTCTCGTGTTGTATTTGGCTCAAGATGGCTAGATTGAATTATGATGTTTGGTTCCATATCCACTCTTTGGGTTTCCAGGTTCCTTAAGGGGTGCTTGTTTGTGTGGTTTTGCACAATCTGGTTATAGCCCTTCTCTTTGACTTTTTCATCTTTCTCGTCTGCCCCTAGTTGGGGCTCTTCTTTGCTGCATTCTACGCTTTCCTTCAGCCACCTAGGTTGAGTCCCTTCTTTTTCGTTAACTTGATCTCTGTTTTCTTCTGTCTTAGGTTCGGAAATTGGCTTCAAGGGATGTTTTACTGTTTTATCGTTGTTCAGGGAGCTCTCCAACAACAAATCTATATTATCTGTACTTTTTATAAGAATTTTTTTCGGACACAAGGGGAGAGAATGCCCTTTGGTGGGGTGCTCGTGTGATTCAGTGCTGCCTCGGCATCTTTTATGAAGGAAAATCTGGTGTAAATTTTTGGTTGGAAGAGAGTTTTTTGTGATTTGGTCTGGATTGACACCGGTCCCTCTGCTTCTAATTCCCTTTCCATGTCCAGTTTCACTAAGATTTCATCCTCCATTTGGCTCAGTGCGTCGGTTCTCATTGGTTTCTCCTGGGTGTTGTAGGCACCTTGAGGATTTTCTTTTTCTTTTTCTGATTGCTAATCACTGTTTCTTTGCCCGATCTCATGTCTAGTTCACTACCTGAGGTGTCTGTCTATCTTTGTCTATCTACCTGAGTCCGAAAACGGGCTATTATTCCTGTTGTTCCTGATAGGTATCGTAAAGCTCCTGCTTCAACGCCTCTAGATTTTTTTCCCTATTGGCGTTTTGGGCTTTGTACACAGCTTGGTGCTTCCAAATGATTCCAGGAGGTTCCTGATGCCAGGTAGTGGGTGCCAGGTAGCTTTGCTTGTATTTTTTGCCAGCCCTCTCCTTGTTTTTTAGACACTTTATCACCTTATTTTACTTGATTTTTCTTGATTTTACTTGACCACCCCCACTACCAGGATTAGCCACGTGTCCTGCCTTGTCCTGTCTACTGCGGTGCACTGCGCGTGGCACCCCCTAGCTGCTAACCGGCCAAAAACAGCCAAAAACATCCAATGCGGGGTGAAGGCGCAAGGCAGAGCAGGTAAGTGTGGGTGAGGGCTGATAGAGGCTGATGGAGGCAGGCAGGCGGCGGACAGATAGAATTAGTCTCTCTGGAGCTTTTCGCTGAGGCAAACACAGGAAACTCTGCTGCAGACAATCACAGCTATCAGTCACAGCATGGCAAGGCTGAGAGCCAAAGTCTGTACAGTTACTGCTCCCGCTGCAATTACGGGGGAGCAGTGAACCTGCGGGGGGGTCAGGAGGGGGGGCGCGGGACCAGTTCTAATGGACGGCCCCCCAGATGCAAGCACTGCAGCGGCTCACCTCCGACTCCTTTTTGCTCCTATTGCCTTCGCTGACGCAGCCGCCGCCACTGGCGTTCGCTCTCTCCTTTCTCCTTTCTCCGTGGGCTCTGTGAGGCTTGTTTCCCGCTTGCAGCTTTCTGCCGCTTTCCCGCTGCGCAAGCCTTTCCCTCACCTGCTTGCGGCGGTGGGGAAGGTTATGGCTGGATAGCAGTGGGAGTAGCGGGTGGTGGGAGGGATGTTGCTCACTTGCTTCCCTCTCACACTGCTCCTCCACTCCTCGGTTCTCGGTCCACGCGGATCTCGAGACTCCTCTGACTCACGGTTCCTACTCACAGGAAATGAGCTGCTAATAATTGGGCATGTGTTTCCATTAAACAAGTTGGAACTGTACAAATAGTTGTATTTTAAATGCGGGAGGGAAGGTGTGTGAATGGGCGATGTTATTCCACTCCACATTAAGATAGTGTCAATTATCAATCATAACATCTTTCTTTTACTATCTTTTAGATATAGAGGTTCAGGGTGCACTATGTCCTGGCACGTGGTAGAAGAAACACCGGTGACAGATAGGTGAGCTGCGAATATTCTTTTCAGTCACTCTCTTACTTCCTCTCTCCTTTGATAAAGAAATGGCGCAAATCTTATTTTCCTTTTTATCTTACAGGTTGTGTTTCACAAATTGGCATCCTCCCCAACACCTCCAAAGCTCAACGTTTGAGGATTCTGCAATGATGCGTGGCCATCATATCTACGCCTCAGAAGGCTGCTTCGACACATGGTGCCCTCTCTTTGAATCACACCAATGGCACAAGGTGTGCAAAGAAGCTTATTTCCAAAGGAACGAGAAGTCACCTGTGGGCGGAGAGAGTGGGTAGTGTGCAGCAGCTTGACTGCATAGGAATGTACAATTACCTCTGGGCAGTGAGAATGGATAGGTTGGAACAGTCTGGGTACACAAAAAAAGGCACTCACCTCCGGACTCTGGGAGTCAATGGGGTGCAACAGTCTGGGTACGCAGTAATGATAACTCACCTCTATGCAGTGGGAGTGCATGGGTATAGTATTCTGGGAGAAAAAGAGCGCACAGATACCACCTTGCAGTGGACGTTGATGTAATACAGTATCCTGAGTGTCCAAAGGCATAAAGCAGAAATATTCTTGTGCAGTTGTATGTACTCTGCTATTACTAACTCTATACTATCTTTCAGATCACTAAACTTGAGGGTGCACTATGAACCGGCACGTTGTTGGACACTCAACGGAGGCAAAAAGGTGAGCTACAAAGATTTTCTTCACTATTAACACTACCTCTGCTGCTCCATCTATTACTTTCTCTCTCTCACACTTTCAATATTGTTTTTCTCTCTTTCTCTCTCTCCCTCTCTCGCATTGTTTCTCTTTCTCTTTTCAAGTTATGGATGCTGCTGTCTACTTTGCAGATAAATAAATCAAGGCTGAATTTATTTCAGTCTGCATTGTACAAATAAAGCAGACTTCAAGTTGTGAACTCTGTTCAACACAGTGTTTGCAAAAGGTAAGCGGAGCAGCCTAGACACACAATGCCTCCTATTAAATGCCTTGCAAATACACTATATTGTCCTGCATTAATGACGTGATCTCTCACCTAATTCTGTCTCATCTCTGAATAATTTTAAAGACCTGCTGGACCATACTGTAGATTTGACACACTAGGCACTTCCCTACAGACACCTCTTCAACGCAGGCCTATGAGATGGGTGGAATATATCAGGCACACTGCAGATGTGCAAATAACCAAATATTGCCAAGTATTATGTTTATTTGTGATCTTGGACCTCTTTCAGTCACATCGATCTAATTTTAAACACTTATTTTCTTTTTTGATTTGCAGGTTACCTACCCTCCTACCATTGGAGTCCATTTCACATTTTGTTTATTATATTGTCATGTTAAAGTTACGTTTCTAGTTATTTATTATATTGTTATGTTAAAGTTATGTTTCTAGTATTTATTTATGTTGTAATAAAAGTTAATTTAAAAAGTGTATGTCTCATTTTTCTGACAATTCACTATTATTTAGTGTGATAATCATATACTTAGAAAAGATTTAACAATTAAAGTAGAAATTATGTTTATAACTAAAAGTATAATACTGAGGCTAACTCTTTACCAGCTCTTTACCAGAGTTTGTAGCTGCGATTAACGGTTCCTATAACAAATTAAAAAAACTCCAGCACATTTACTGTTTGGTTTAGCAACATTGTGTGGTGAACTTGGGACCTGTGGGCTCACTTAAGTGTTCCATGGACTGTTACTATGGTAACAGGCAGTAAGCAGTTTGGGGGTAGGGTCGAAAGGTACTGGCTGTACAGAAACCGTTATATTTACCCGGGATCCTCTACATGACAGAGGGGGCAGCAAACTGAGACTACAGAACACTGTGGAGCAGATTTACAAGCCCCTTGCACCACATTTGCGTTACTTTTCCCATGTTAAAAGTGACGCAATAGTGACGCAAGGGACTTGTAAATCTGCCCCTATGTACATTACGAGCAAAAGAAGTACACATCTCTTCGAATTCTTTATCGATCACAATTAGACAGTGTTGCTTCACGATTCACAATGCACTTCACTAAATACTTAGTGCCTATTTAAATGGGAGACGGGATTGTCAACATTACAAAACCTAGGGGCATATTTACAAAGATGGCGTTAAAATTATCGCCGGCAGCAAACTACAACTAAAACGGCTATAATGGACTTAAAAATCCTTTGTTATCTTACCGAAAGATTTTTTCAACACTGCTGTTTGCTATGGCAGGGTGAGAGCTGAGGCCCTCGCCCTGCCATAGCAAACTTGGTTTGCATTTTGAAAGCGAGAACACGAAAACCTGCTCTCTCTTTTAACATACAAAGCAGAATGTTTTTCCCCACGGGGAGCTGATATTAGCAGGTCCCCGTGTGCAAAAGTAATGGCAGCTTCCATAGGACGCAGGGAGCTAACTGGGACTGTAGAGACATTGGGCCTCCACCCACAGTCCCCAACGTTGTATCCCACGGGATGGGATCCCGACGAAGAATAAAAATTTATAGTAGGTGATATTTTTTTTTACAGTAAAATTCATGTTTGCAAGTGAAAACCTTGTTAATATAAGACTATAGACTTAACATATCAATCCACCTCGCATATTAAACATGCTTAAGTCTACTTCAGAACAGATGTTAGGATCCAACAAATCTTAATTCGCGAGAATTTTGCTGTTGGTCCTCAAATCCAGGGCCGCCTTGTAAATACAACGCTATTGTCATACCTCTCTCTTCCTTTTTATATTGTCATAGGAACACCTACCTTGCCACTGAGAACGCCTACTTTGCAACTCATTGGAGATACGAGGTGAGTCCCTAGCAAACCGGCTGCTAATATGCATTAATGCATCTTAGCGTCGCCTAGTAAATAGGGCGATATCATTTTCACTGCATTTTTTTTTAAATTGCAGCGAAATGGCACTTGTTAATATGCCCTCAAGTTTGCTATGACACAGCTGGAACCTTGACTCTGGCCCTACCATAACTAACAGCAGTGTCCCGGGGGTAGACACCCCGAGACACAGCAGGAGCCAGTCCTGGGGGGTGGTGTTCCCCAAGGCTTTCTACTGCTCCAGAATGCAGACCACGCGGCTCCCCTCCAAAAATATAAAAAGCCCCGGAGGGTGGTGTAGTGTGCACCAAAGGAGGTGAGGGAAGCGTTGATAATAATCTCGAAGTATTTATTCAGGTACTAAGATCAGTCAGTCATATAGCACACGACCTCAGCCACAGCTGGAGTCACCGTGACACACGGCTCCAATGACAGTTCGGGCGCTCGCCTTGGAACGCTCGCATTGGTGACATTCTACATAATGTCACCACGGAGCGTTCCACAGCGTCATGGGACAGAAGGGTGGCGGGTGAACACAGTGGAAGATACCACACATCCCCCTTACCTACATAACAACAATGCAAATAGTCAACAAGAACATTATCAGGACATACCCCACAATTATTTAGTCACATATTGTTCCAGATGTCTTGGCGGTCTAACCACTCTCTGGCTTGTCCTGCTAGCCGTGTGAGTTATTACAAAACGCTTCCTAGGAAGCAGTTCTCATTGCACCTGGGGCTTATCCTCTCTCACTCCCACCCTGCCAGAGTCTTCCTTGGGGGGATGGCACCTCACTACTATTCCCAAGTTCCAAATCTTCCCCTCCTGGGTTTTCACTGCGTTTCTGAACAATTTAACAAACTTTGTAGGTCTGCTGAACTCCGACCAACACGCCCTCCCTGTGGGTGCTCTGATTTTTATGTGATCTCCCACCCTGCACCCCGCATCAAGGGTGGAGTGCAATCTATCGAACCTTTCCTTCCTTTCCAACATGGCTTGGCCCTGTCTGTCTAGCGCTTTCGCCTCTCTAGAGTGATCAGTCCATCCTTTGTGCCAACCCATCCACCCAGGTGATAGTTTGGTGTTAGGTCTTCTCGCTCTGAGTAATTCAAAAGGGGTTGCTCTCGTCGTCTGGTGTGGGGTCTGATGGTAGGCTTCCAAATGTTTTGTGATTTCTTCTTTCCAGTTCAGGCCATTGGTCTTGGCTAGTTGGATGCTATGTTTCCGGGTCTTATTGAATCGTTCTACCATTCCGTTGGGTTTGGGGTGGTAAAGCGCATGTGTACAATCCCATAGCTCTCAAGGAAGTCCTTCATCTCCCTAGAGCACAGCTGTACTCCATTGTCTGTCAGTAAACTGCTTGGTGATCCTTCCCTGAGGAATAGCTCCCGCAAGAACTCGACAACAGTTTTAGTGGTGATTTCCGGTACTATCTTCACCTCTGGCCACCTTGTCGTCCCACGGTCCCGAGGGGGGTGGCCTGCAAACCATAGGCGGTGTGTGTTGTTTCAAAACTTTGTCGCTAACTGTGGAAGGGATGCAATCTCTCACTTTCCTTTCGATTTCATGGTCCGTGCACGGCCACCAGTAGTCCTCTCGCATTCTCTGTTTGGTCTTGGTGATGCCCAAATGTCCATCGTGGGCTAAATCCACCAATTGTTCTCTCACCGCTCTGGGCGGGATCAGCCTTGTTCCTCTGAACAGACATCCGTCAACCTCAGACAGTTCTTCCCTGACCATTCAAAATGGGCATAGAGTTTCGCTTCGCTTGTCTTCGTGTCTCCACGTCCCTTTTACTCTCTCACATACTCTCATCAATAGGTCGTCTGCCTCCAAGGTCTCTTTCCATGATCCTTCACTTATGGCCCCTTGAGTGATCATGCACACGTTCTCTGTTTGGAAGTCTTCCTTGTCTTCACTACTCTGGTCTTCGGACTCGTCTTCAGCCTTTTCTTCTACCAGTCGCGAGAGGCAGTCTGCCGCAAGATTCTTCGTTCCAGGTACATATTCAATACAGAATGTGTATTCCTGCAGGTTTACCACCCATCGCCTGATTCTGTTCGAAATCGCGTCAAGTCCCCTCTTGTTAAACACTTCAACTAGAGGCTTGTGATCTGTACGCAGGGTGAACCTGGTACCCCAGATGAAGTCTCTGAATTGCTCATGCCCCAGGGTGCCGCCAACGCCTCTTTCTCGATCACCGAGTAGTTTGTCTCGGACTTCTGTAGTGATCTAGATGCAAAGGCTATGGTTTCTTCTCCCTTCGCCCCTACATGAGAAAGGACAGCTCCTAGTCTCTACACCTACCACGCTGCTGCGAGCGCGCTGGACTAGCGCTGTGCATTTTTAACTTCCCTGCGTTTTTCTATTTGTGTTACTGCTTTGTTTCACTTACCCTTGCTTTAACCATGGGCGGAAAATCCGTTTCGCTCGCGGATTTTGCGGATTTTCGGTAAATTCGCAATCCGCGAGATTCGCGAATCTCCCGCAAAATCCGTAAATCCGCGAGCAGCGGATTTTGCTCGCACTGTTCGCACTGTTCGCGTGACTTCGCGCCCCGCGAATAAGTGCAAAATTGCAGAAATACGATCTTAGCAAAACTGAAAGTAACTACTTACCAGGTTCAAAAGTTCAGGGTCATCATTAGTAGCCATTTCCTGTAGTGCTTCCTGAGGGGCCCCTCCAGAGTTCAGTTGCCAGTTGAAACTATTATGTGACCCTGCTCTGAACCTCAGAATAGTTACACATATGCCACAAAGGTCCTGAATTACAGCTAAGGGAGACAAGCAGGAGCCAGGCTGGAAGTTCAAATCCATTAATCAGCCCCTAATGCATTATTGTCAGTTGGGGCAGGGCAGGTGTTGTAACTAATTTTGCAACAATGAAAGCACTTAGCAAGTGCAAAAGATCACTAATCAGGAAGCACTAAGGAAGCAGGTGCCAGCTAAAAAAATATTCTGTGACACATTAATCAGCCCCAAATTAATTCAGGTCACTTGAGGCAGGGAAGGTGTGCTTGCGTTGCCACAATAATGTACACTGACTGGACAACCAGAGGGTGCTGTGATGAAACAAAGGGTGGCATGGGTGGGCCAGAGGGTGGCATGAGTAGTCAGAGAGTGGCAGTGGTGACAGAGAGTGGCAGTGATGAAGAAGAGTGTCCCAAACAGGCTGGACACGTAGAAACAAGTTCGCGAAACTTGCGACCCGACAGGTAAGTTCGCAATTTGCGACATTGTAAAAAACCCTTGCGAACTGGCAGAAACCCGCGCAAACACAAAAAAAAATCCGCAAATTCGCGAGAATTCGCGGATTTTGCGGATTGCGAGTTCGCAAATCCGCAAAATTCGCGAACGCGAGATTCGCAAAATTCGCCCATGCTTACCTTGCTTTTATATTTGGCTGTCTCCAGCCTGCGCCCCCTCCCCTCACTGCATTTAAAAAGTGCACCTCTGTGCCTAAAAGCACCACCACTTTGGTGGGTCCGGGTCCTGGGCATCTACTTCGGGCGCCATCTTGGTTTGGGGATTGGGATTCGGCGGCCGCCGCCATCTTTAAGCGGACTCGCGCGCCAAGGGCTCACTGGAGAGTCTATTTAAGGCGGTCTTTGTTCTGGAGGTGGTCCTCTACACCTACCACGCTGCTGCGAGCGCGCTGGACTAACGCTGTGCATTTTTAACTTCCCTGCGTTTTTCTATTTGTGTTACTGCTTTGTTTCACTTACCCTTGCTTTTATATTTGGCTGTCTCCAGCCTGCGCCCCCTCCCCTCACTGCATTTAAAAAGTGCACCTCTGTGCCTAAAAGCACCACCACTTGGTGGGTCCGGGTCCTGGGCATCTACTTCGGGCGCCATCTTGGTTTGGGGATTGGGATTCGGTGGCGGCCGCCATCTTTAAGCGGACTCGCGCGCCAAGGGCTCACTGGAGAGGCTATTTAAAGTCGCTCCCTCACGCGCAGCGTAACGCGCAGGTGGACGCCTTCGCTTAGCCTGAGTCGTGCCGGAGTCCTGCCCGTCTGCGCCCGTCAGCGTCCCGGAGGCGCCGGGGCGACGGTGGACTGTGGCTCGGTCCGGCGAGGGGGAAGATGATCACCTATACCTCAGCGGTGCTGCACGCCATGCAGACCTACTCTTGCTCTTGTCGCTCGGTCTTTCCAGGGCGCTTCAAGGGTAAACGCCGCTGCCCGGCCTGTGGCTGGACGCCCACGTGGACACCGGTCATTGTACGCAGGCCCGTAGAGGCTCGTGTTAAGCACCTTTGTTTGTTGCTGAATACGAGGTCGCTGGGATGTCATGCCCTGCATTTATATGATCTCCTCGTGAGGGAAAACCCCCTGTGTCTTCTCCTAACCGAAACTTGGCTGGGAGAAGCGTCGAATCCGGATATCTTTTCCGCTATTCCCCCAGCCTATAACATCTTTCGGCAGGATAGAGGACAGGGCAGGGGCGGTGGAGTAGCTGTGGTGGTGAGGAAGAACGTTTCCTGTTCTGTTCTCCCTCTGAATCCCATTGGGGGCTCGGAGTCCATTGCTTTTACACTCTGTCCCCGGCCCAAGCATTTAAGGGGTTGTTGGTCTATAGGTCGCCAGGCCCTATGGGCTCCTTCTTGGAGGATCTACAGACAGCGATTTCCGAACTGGCGCTTACTATACAGCACTGTGTAGTGGCGGGCGATTTCAACTTCCATCTCGATGTGACAGGCGATCCGGACACTATCAAACTGCTGGACATTACATCTCCTCTGGGCCTTGTACCGTTCGTGTCAGGTCCTACGCATGAGAGAGGGCATACCCTCGATCAAGTGTTTTCATCAGCTCCGCTTGCTGATGTAGAGACTCTGCCTGTGCTCTGGACGGATCATAGGCTGATCAGGTTCTCTGTGTTTGAGAATGGGCGGCCGGATAACACCGCCCCCATGCTACCTAGACCGGCCTCGAGAGCGCTCCATAGAGTGACACCTGATATGTTAGAGCAGGCGCTCGCGGCACATCCCTGTTACCTCTCGGGTGATCTGGAAAGAGACACGGAGGCTCTGCAGTCCTGGCTGACTGAAAGGCTGGACGATCTTGCCCCACTGGCAGCCCCTCGGTCCACGGCATTACGGCAATCTGCGCCGTGGTTTACTGAGGCGCTGCGGGTGGCTCGCAGCCAATGCAAGGTTGCTGAGCGGGCTTGGCGCCTTCAATATAATGAGGAGGCCTAACTCGCCTACAGGGCGGTTATAAAGGGCTATCACCGGGACATCTTAGGTGCCAAAAAAGAATACCTTGCTAAGAGGATTGAGGTGGCGGCGAACTCCTGCAAGGAGATCTTCACGGTGGTGAAGGAGTTTACGACCCCCTGTTCCTACTCACCCCCACCAGTGCCATCGGAGGCGTGGGTGTGTAATCTCGCCAGCTTTTTCACTAATAAGATCAAGGCGATTCAGGCCTCCTTCTCGGAGAGCATTGAGGATGGTGGCTGTGGCCTCGGAGCGGAACGTGAGCTACCGCCCACGCCTGCCGCAGTGTTGGCAGTTTTTCCAGCTGTCACTAGCGAGGCGTCGCAGGCACTGCTTACCAGCCTCAAATCAGGCTCGCCACTTGACCCATGCCCTGCCAAATTCTTGGCTGGGATGGCGGCGGTGGTGAATCCCCTGGTCAATCCCATCCTTAATGCCTCCTTGAGGGAGGGAAGGGTGCCTAGCACCTGGAAGAGGGCGATGGTGATCCCCCTCTTGAAAAAGCCGGGCCTTGATGCCGAGGTCTTGGCCAATTATAGGCCAATTTCACTTCTCCCGGCTCTGGCCAAGATCACCGAGAAACATGTTCATGGCGTCTTGTCGAGCTTTCTTGAAACCAACCATCTGCTCCATCCCTCCCAATCCAGTTTCCGTCCCAACTTCAGCACGGAAACGGCATTGTTGGAGGTCTCCGAGATCATCAGGGAGACCTTGGATGTTGGTGGCAAGGCCATGTTAGTCATGTTGGACCTGTCGGCGGCCTTTGATACCGTCCCCCACGCGGCGCTCCTCGCCAGGCTCCATGACATCGGCATTAGGGGGACGGTGCTCAAATGGTTCACATCCTTTCTTGAAGGCCGCCGCCAGACGATCTGGGTCTCCCAGAGCTCCGCCGAGATGCCGCCTTTTGGGGTTGGGGTTCCACAGGGCTCTGTGTTGAGCCCATCGTTGTTTAACATCTTTATGTCCCCCCGGCGGCGGCGGTGGAGGCTTACGGGGCCCAGATCGTGTCCTACGCCGACGACACGCAACTCCTCTTCACTTGCAGTAAAGATCAACCATTTGACGGAGAGAGTATTCGGGGTTGTTTGGGCAGGGTATTCGACTGGTTCCAGCACAACAATCTGAAGGCCAACTCCAGTAAGTCGGAGGTCCTATTCTTCGGCTGTGTCACCGACCCTGAGTGGCGGCAATGGTGGCCATCTGAAATGAGCCCTCCCGTACAGTCATCTGCGGTTGCCAAAAATCTTGGCGTCAAACTTGATAATAAGCTGTCACTGAGAGCGCACATCCTTGGTCTGGCCGGAACCTGCTTCGGCATTCTGAAGATGCTCCGCAAGTTTCTCCCACTGCTTTCTGCGGAGCACAGGCGGATTACCGTGCAGGCGCTTATCGGGTCCCGGCTCGACTATGCCAATGCCCCCTTTCTTGGCCTCCCGGATTACCTGGTCCAACGCCTACAGGTGGCACAAAACTCTGCTGCCCGCGCCATCTTTGGCTTGCACAGGCGGTCACGAGCCTCTGGGTTGTTGCAGAAGCTTCATTGGCTGCCTATCCGTAAGCGGATCATGTTTAAATCCCTTACGTTAATGCATAAAGCCCTGTTTGGCTCAGGGGCCGGGTATCTACGGCGTAGATTGGCCTTCTATCGTCCAGCCCGCTCAGTGCGGTCTGAATCTCTTTTTACTGCCGTGGTTCCACGTGTGCGGAAGGTTCGGACTGGGGTCCGTTCCTTCAGCTTTAAGGCGCCCCAGCTGTGGAATTCTCTGCCACTGGCGCTACGCAGTACCCCTAATCTGCTTCAATTCAGGAAGAGCCTGAAGACTTGGCTTTTTAATGCTTAATTGTCTTCTTTGTTGGGCCTTTTCTTTCTTTTCTGTATTAGTTTTTTCTTGTTATGTTATTACACACGGAGCTGCCTGTGGAAAGCGCCGGGACACTCTTTTAGAGTAGCCGTGCGCTATATAAGTTTATTTTAACATAACATAACATAACATAGTCCTTTCCAACTCGCATCAGTGGTTACCACGGTCTTTCTGTTTGGAATAAACGCTTTCAGGCTGGGTGCTTCTGCCAGTGCTCTCTTTACCTCCTCAAACTCTTTCTGACACTCTTCATCCCAATCGAACACCACATCTTTCTTGAGCAGGCGTTGTATAGTAAATGTTCTGCCTGTGAAGTTCCTTTCAAACTTACTGTAGAATTCCAGCATTCCCATGAACAACTTTATTTCCTCCTTGTTCTTTGGAGGTATCAGGTTTGTTATGGTGTTCTGCAACTCAGCGTTTGGGCGGATCCCATCTGGCGTCACTTTGTTCCCCAGAAAGTCTAGCTCCTTGCACCCAATCCTGCACTTTTCCCTTTTCACAGTGAGGCCTTGGTCTTTAAATCTCACCAGTACTTGCCTCAACCTTCTGTCATGTTCTTCGTCGTCTCTACCAAACACGAGTACGTCGTCCTGGTAACATAAGACGCCGGGAATACCTCTAAGTATGCTCCCCTTGATTGTCTGGAACACCGCAGCTGCAGAGACCAGCCCGATAGGCATTCTCTTGAATTTAAATGCACCCATGGGAGTCACAAACGAAGTAAGTTCTTGTGAGTCTTCGTGGAGCTTGATCTGGAAGTAGGCCGAGGTTAGATCCAGCGTTGAGAATATCCTAGCTCCTTCCAGCATACTCATCATTCTTCTTGCACCTGGGGCTTATCCTCTCTCACTCCCACCCTGCCAGAGTCTTTCTTGCGGGGATGGTACCTCACTACTTTTCCCAAGTTCCAAATCTTCCCCTCCTGGGTTTTCACTGCGTTTCTGAACAATTTAACAATCTTTGTAGGTCTGCTGAACTCCGACCAACTCGCCCTCCCTGTGGGTGCTCTGATTTTTATGTGATCTCCCACCCTGCACCCCGCATCAAGGGTGGAGTGCAATCTATAGAACCTTTCCTTCCTTTGCAACATGGCTTTGCCCTGTCTGTCTAGCGCTTTCGCCTCTCTAGAGTGATCAGTCCATCCTTTGTGCCAACCCATCCACCCAGGTGATAGTTTGGTGTTAGGTCTTCTCGCTCTGAGTAATTCAAAAGGGGTTGCTCTCGTCGTCTGGTGTGGGGTCAGATGGTAGGCTTCCAGATGTTTTGTGATTTCTTCTTTCCAGTTCAGGCCATTGGTCTTGGCTAGTTGGATGCTATCTTTCAGGGTCTTATTGAATCGTTCTACCATTCGGTTGGTTTCGGGGTGGTAAAGCGCATGTGTACAATCCCATAGCTCTCAAGGAAGTCCTTCATCTCCCTTGAACACAGCTGTACTCCATTGTCTGTCAGTAAACTGCTTGGTGATCCTTCCCTGAGGAATAACTCCCGCAAGAACTCGACAACAGTTTTAGTGGTGATTTCCGGTACTATCTTCACCTCTGGCCACCTTGTCGTCCCACGGTCCCGAGGGGGGTGGCCTGCAAACCATAGGCGGTGTGTGTTGTTTCAAAACTTTGTCGCTAACTGTGGAAGGGATGCAATCTCTCACTTTCCTTTCGATTTCATGGTCCATGCACGGCCACCAGTAGTCCTCTCGCATTCTCTGTTTGGTCTTAGTGATGCCCAAATGTCCGTCGTGGGCTAAATCCACCAATTGTTCTCTCACCGCTCTGGGCGGGATCAGCCTTGTTCCTCTGAACAGACATCCGTCAACCTCAGACAGTTCTTCCCTGACCATTCAAAACGGGCGTAGAGTTTTGCTTCACTTGTCTTCGTGTCTCCACGTCCCTTTTACTCTCTCACATACTCTCATCAATAGGTCGTCTGCCTCCAAGGTCTCTTTCCACGATCCCTCACTTATGGCCCCTTGAGTGATCATGCACACGTTCTCTGTTTGGAAGTCTTCCTTGTCTTCACTACTCGGGTCTTCGGACTCGTCTTCAGCCTTTTCTTCTACCAGTCGCGAGAGGCAGTCTGCCGCAAGATTCTTCGTTCCAGGTACATATTCAATACAGAATGTGTATTCCTGCAGGTTTACCACCCATCGCCTGATTCTGCTCGAAATCGCGTCAAGTCCCCTCTTGTTAAACACTTCAACTAGAGGCTTGTGATCTGTACGCAGGGTGAACCTGGTACCCCAGATGAAGTCTCTGAATTGCTCATGCCCCAGGGTGCCGCCAACGCCTCTTTCTCGATCACTGAGTAGTTTGTCTCGGACTTCTGTAGTGATCTAGATGCAAAGGCTATGGTTTCTTCTCCCTTCGCCCCTACATGAGAAAGGACAGCTCCTAGTCCTTTCCAACTCGCATCAGTGGTTACCACGGTCTTTCTGTTTGGAATAAACGCTTTCAGTCTGGGTGCTTCTGCCAGTGCTCTCTTTACCTCCTCAAACTCTTTCTGACACTCTTCATCCCAATCGAACACCACATCGTTCTTGAGCAGGCGTTGTATAGTAAATGTTCTGCCTGTGAAGTTCCTTTCAAACTTACTGTAGAATTCCAGCATTCCCATGAACAACTTTATTTCCTCCTTGTTCTTTGGAGGTATCAGGTTTGTTATGGTGTTCTGCGACTCAGCTTTTGGGCGGATCCCATCTGGTGTCACTTTGTTCCCCAGAACGTCTAGCTCCTTGCACCCAATCCTGCACTTTTCCCTTTTCACAGTGAGGCCTTGGTCTTTAAATCTCACCAGTACTTGCCTCAACCTTCAGTCATGTTCTTCGTCGTCTCTACCAAACACGAGTACGTCGTCCTGGTAACATAAGACGCCGGGAATACCTCTAAGTATGCTCCCCTTGATTGTCTGGAACACCGCAGCTGCAGAGACCAGCCCTAAAGGCATTCTCTTGAATTTAAATGCACCCATGGGAGTCACAAACGAAGTAAGTTCTTGTGAGTCTTCGTGGAGCTTGATCTGGAAGTAGGCCGAGGTTAGATCCAGCGTTGAGAATATCCTAGCTCCTTCCAGCATACTCATCATTCTTCTTGCACCTGGGGCTTATCCTCTCTCACTCCCACCCTGCCAGAGTCTTCCTTGCGGGGATGGTACCTAACTACTCTTCCCAAGTTCCAAATCTTCCCCTCCTGGGTTTTCACTGCGTTTCTGAACAATTTAACAATCTTTGTAGGTCTGCTGAACTCCGACCAACTCGCCCTCCCTGTGGGTGTTCTGATTTTTATGTCATCTCCCACCCTGAACCCCGCATCCAGGGTGGAGTGCAATCTATCGAACATTTCCTTCCTTTCCAACATGGCTTTGCCCTGTCTGTCTAGCGCTTTTGCCTCTCTAGAGTAATCAGTCCATCCTTTGTGCCAACCCATCCACCCAGGTGATAGTTTGGTGTTAGGTTTTCTCGCTCTGAGTAATTCAAAAGGGGTTGCTCCCGTCATCTGGTGTGGGGTCAGACGGTAGGCTTCCAGATGTTTCGTGATTTCTTCTTTCCAGTTCAGGCCATTAGTCTTGGCTAGTTGGATGCTATCTTTCAGGATGTTATTGAATCGTTCTACCATTCCGTTGGTTTCGGGATGGTAAAGCGCATGTGTACAATCCCATAGCTCTCAAGGAAGTCCTTCATCTCCCTTGAGCACAGCTGTACTCCATTGTCTGTCAGTAAAACTGCTTGGTAATCCTTCCCTGAGGAATAGCTCCCGCTAGAACTCGACAACAGTTTTAGTGGTGATTTCTGGTACTATCTTCACCTCTGGCCACCTTGAGTACAAATCCACTAGGACCAGGATGTACGGTGTGCGTAGTTCTCCAGTCAGCGGGCCTATTATGTCTAGTGCCACTTCATCCCACGGTCCTGAGGGGGGTGGCCTGCAAACAATAGGCAGTGTGTGTTGTTTCAAAACTTTGTCGCTAACCGTGCAAGGGATGCAATCTCTCACTTTCCTTTCGATTTTGTGGTCCATGCACGGCCCCCAGTAGTCCTCTCGCATTCTCTGTTTGGTATTGGTGATGCCCAAATGTCCGTCGTGGGCTAAATCCACCAATTGTTCTCTCACCGCTCTGGGCGGGATCAGCCTTGTTCCTCTGAACAGACATCCGTCAACCTCAGACAGTTCGTCCCTGACCATCCAAAACGGGCGTAGAGTTTTCCTTCGCTTGTCTTCGTGTCTCCACATCCCTTTTACTCTCTCACATACTCACATCAATAGGTCGTCTGCCTCCAAGGCCTCTTTCCACGATTCTTCACTTATGGCCCCTTGAGTGATCACGCACACGTTCTCTGTTTGGAAGTCTTCCTTGTCTTCACTACTCTGGTCTTCGGACTCGTCTTCCGCCTTTTCTTCTACCAGTCGCGAGAGGCAGTCTGCCGCAAGATTCTTCGTTCCAGGTACATATTCATTACAGAATGTGTATTCCTGCAGGTTTACCACCAATCGCCTGATTCTGCTCGAAATCGTGTCAAGTCCCCTCTTGTTAAACACTTCAACTAGAGGCTTGTGATCTGTACGCAGGGTGAACCTGGTACCCCAGATGAAGTCTCTGAATTGCTCATGCCCCAGTGTGCCGCCAACGCCTCTTTCTCGATCACCGAGTAGTTTGTCTCGGACGTCTGTAGTGATCTAGATGCGAAGGCTATGGTTTCTTCTCCCTTCGCCCCTACATGAGAAAGGACAGCTCCTAGTCCTTTCCAACTTGCATCAGTGGTTACCACGGTCTTTCTGTTTGGAATAAACGCTTTCAGGCTGGGTGCTTCTGCCAGTGCTCTCTTTACCTCCTCAAACTCTTTCTGACACTCTTCATCCAAATCGAATACCACATCTTTCTTGAGCAGGCGTTGTATAGTAAATGTTCTGCCTGTGAAGTTCCTTCCAAACTTACTTTAGAATTCCAGCATTCCCATAAACAACTTTATTTCCTCCTTGTTCTTTGGAGGCATCAGGTTTGTTATGGTGTTCTGCAACTCAGCTTTTGGGTGGATCCCATCTGGCATCACTTTGTGCCCCAGAAAGTCTAGCTCATTGCACCCAATCCTGCACTTTTCCCTTGTCATAGTGAGGCCTTGGTCTTTAAATCTCACCAGTACGTGCCTCAACCTTCTGTCATGTTGTTCGTCGTCTCTACCAAACACGAGTACGTCGTCCTGGTAACATAAGACGCCGGGAATACCTCTAAGTATGCTCCCCATGATTCTCTGGAACACTGCAGCTGCAGAGACCAGCCCAAAAGGCATTCTCTTGAATTTAAATGCACCCATGGGAGTCACAAACGAAGTAAGTTCTTGCGAGTCTTCATTGAGCTTGATCTGGAAGTAGGCCAAGGTTAGATCCAGCGTTGAGAATATCCTAGCTCCTTGCAGCATACTCATCATTTGTGTGATGTTTGGCAGGGGGAATTTGTCCACGACCACCTCCTTGTTCAATGCCCTGAGGTCGATAAATAGGCGAACCGATCCATCCTTTTTTTTCTTGCTGCGACCATCGGCGTGAGCCATTCCGTTGCTTCCACTGGCTCTATGACCCCGAGGTTGCACAGCTTTTCTAGTTCACCACTGACAGCTTCTTGACTGGCTAACGGAAGGTTCCTCACCTTGGCAACTACCGGTATAGCGTTTTCCTTCAGTTTTATCCTGTGGGAGTAGTTCTTCAGGCACCCCAATTCGTCATTGAACACCTCCTTGAATTTCGTCTCAATGCTGTCCCTGGTTCCTTTCACTTCTTGTACCAAGATTTGAGGGGTTTTGTTAGGGTCAAGGTATATGCCTAACTCCTTTTGTGCTTGCCACCCCAGGATGTTGTCTCCCTTGGAGGATGCATACACCTTTGCCGCTGTGACTCTATCTTTATACTCTATCGTGCCCCAGAAGTAGCCCTTCATGCTAATGGGTTGACCACTGTACCCCCTGGTTTAACATCCATTCTGTTTAACCTGATCTTACCCTTGGCCACCCTTTCAAACTCTTTGGCATTAATGATCGTGATTTTGGAGCATGAGTCGAACATGGCCTCAATGTCGGTCCCCTCAATCGTAATGGTGTCTTTGGGACTGTTGACTTGACCACTCTCAACTTGTAGGATGAGTTCATCACACACTATGTTCATGTTTTCTCTTGTCTGTTTCTTAAAACACTGACCACTCCTGCAATACTGTCGGAAATGGCCCTTCTTGCCACACTTGTTACATGTGTACTTGAACCCGGGGCAATCTTGGTCGTTCGCCATGTGACCTAGCTTACCACACCTATAACAATTCCCTTTAAAGGACCATCCCACTTTGCCTTCCTTCTGCTCTTTATGACCCAAATTCTGACCTTTGACTTCTGTCCCCTTCTGCTACTACTTCACTGACCTTGACCTTCCCCTCACTGTCTTTGTTTCTGTCACTCACACATTGCATCATGTATTCTGCCTGCTTTGCAACTAGGAGTACTTCTCTTAGTGGAGGGTCATCTTTTAACCACAACTCCTCCCGTACGCGTTCTGTTCTGCACGCTAACACAAACTGGTCCCTGATTCTCTCTTCACCCGAACCCCCAAATTTGCATGTTGCGGCAAGTTTTCGCAAATCAGACACAAAGTCTTCTATAGATTCTCCTTCCTTCTGTCCTCTTTTGCCAAAATGGTACCTTTCCATGATGTTGCTGGTCTTTGGGAGGTAGTGTAGGTCTAGTTTTTTGATGCTTATTTCAAACTCGTTTAGACCTCTAGCCTCATGTGTACCTAGCTCTGGGAGGCGCTCTAGAACTTCTTCACCCTCCGCCCCAAATAATATGCTAGTAAAGCTACCTTTCTCTCTAAGCCCAGATTTGGCCCGCATACAACAGCATAGTTCATAAACATCTTTTTCCATTTCTTCCACTGTATTGCAGGGTCCCCTGGACTCACCAGAAACATGGGGGGTGGCGTTACGTTTTGCATATTTCCCACAGAGATATTTATATAGAGTTATATTGCTTACACAGGGTGTGGATTACACTAAGAAGATTACAACTTCTGTTCCTAATGGACCAAACACAATTCCATTTTAGAACATGTAAACTACGAAAGTATACACTGGAGCCCACAAGGTGTTACTGTTGGTGTGAAAGCTCTCATTCGGTCAGACTCCCACTCTTGTTTAACAGTATTAGTTAGTGACAGGAAGTGCCCTAGCAGAGATGAGGAGAACATTTTTCTCTTCAAACAGACAAAGAGCCCATCCCCAATTACTTTCTCTGAGTGCAGCCAGAAGCGTGTTATTCAGTACACGCATTGGTTTGTTCCAAAACTGACTTTAAAGGTATGTTTTTCTGAATAATCTTGCGTGTGTTGACTGTTTCTGCTCTCCAATACGTCCGCAAAAAGCTCTGTCCCGTTACGCTTAACAGTGTTCCTCTCTGCCTCCCACGCTGCATTCCTGAGATGCAGTTCGAAGCTCTGCTAGCAAACACACGGTGGGGCGATAATTCGTTCTCGCTGCCCCGGCAGCACTCTTCCTCTTCCACAACTCGTATCCACTCGATAGTCCTCTTAGCAATTTCCGATGACGAGCACAACACCTCACGCCTCAGCCCGCAATTCTTTTCCCTCTTTTTTCGCTTCACACAGTATCAGCGCTGGTATTGCTCTGTACCAGTGACCGCCGGCTTTCCTTTACCGATCTCACCGCTTTTGAGTGTGGGCAGTCGTGCAGCACTTCCAACGCTCTCCCTCCAGACTTCACACGCGCATGTAAATTACTCAGCCACACGCATATATTTACTCTCCAATTTTATAGTCTTTTACAGACATTACCTTCAGCTTCACGTAATGCCTCTTTATTCCTCTTTCACCATACATTGTTCTCCTGACCATAAAATATTCCCGTTCTCCAACTCCGCAATATTCAGTGTTGAGGTCGTCTGTGCCTTCCCCTTTGTCCTCGTCGCCAGTGAAGTGTGCACCAAAGGAGGCGAGGGAGGCGTTGATAAAAATCTTGAAGTATTTATTCAGGTACGAAGATCAGTCAGTCATATAGCACACGACCTCAGCCACAGCTGGAGTCACCGTGACACACGGCTCCAACGACAGTTCGTGCGATCGCCTTGGAACGCTCTCAGTGGTGACATTCTACATGATGTCACCACGGAGCGTTCCATGGCGTCATGGGACAGGAGGGTGGCGGATGAACACAGTGGAAGATACCACAGGTGGTAATCCCTGGGGCTTAGATGGACCTTTGAGCTCCCTCACCAATTTATTTTCTAGCACTGAGGAATGGCGGTCTCTGGGCTACAGGGCCCCTCGGAACCCCATCAAATGTAAAATTTTAGACCCTGGGATTTGGTACTCCCAGGTAGCTAATTTTTAAACAAGTACAGGAGCCCGCGCTTCATTTTTAATTTTATTACGGCAGATCCATGCAACCAGCGCAAATTTCACAGTTCTTTTTTTTTAAAACAGGTTTTCTTAGGCCCTAGGGGTCCTTGTTGGACCCCCTAAGCAGGGCTAGAGGGTCAGAGTATTACCTGCCCCTTTACATGTTTTGAACACGTGTCCCACTAATTTCTAGATCCTCGTTCTACCGAGGCAAAAAATGGCTTCCAACACTTCCTGGTCTCGAATGTTGACAACTACTTGACAGTCAATTAGCGCGTGATCGGGACGGTGGGCCTAGAGTGTGCGCAAGATGCACGGATCCACTGAGGCCATAGATATATATGTACATTAAATTGTAATTTTTTCAGAAACTACTGAACAGATTTTCACCATTTAAGCAAAAGGCACAAGTCTGAACAGAGGACTACCTCTTTGCCAAATTTGGTTTAATTAATTTCAGCCATTCGGGCTGTAGCCGCAATGAATGATTCCTATGGAAAATTGCATGGGGAAAACATGTTTTGGGACCACCCTTTTTTCTCGGCCCGCTTCAAATGCAATATTTTAGACCCCGAGATTAGTCCTTCCCAGGTAGCTAATTTTAAACAAGCACAGGAGCCTGTGCTTAGTTTTTATTTGTTTTACAGCAGATCCATGCACCCAGCGCACATTTCTCTGTTTTTTCAAAAGAAAAAAACGGGGGGCCCCTAGGGGTCCTTGTGGGACCCCTTAAGCAGGTCTAGAGAGTCAAAATTTTTCTTACCTGCCCCTTTTATACGTTTTGAACACTTGTTCCACCAATTTCTAGATCCTCGCTTCTACCGAGGCACAAAATGGCTGCCAACACTTCCTGGTTTCGAATGTTGACAACCACTTGACAGCCAATTAGCATTCAGCGCGTGATCAAGATGGTGCGCTTATAGTGCGCGCAAGATGCGCGGATCCACAGAGGCCATAGATAACTTTTTATTGTAATTTTGTCAGGAACTACTGTACAGATTTACACTATATAAGCAAAAGGCATGAGTCTGAACCAAGGACTACCACTTTGCCAAAATTGGTGTAATGCTGTTCAGCCGTGCGGGCTGTAACCTCGATGAACGGTTCCAATGGAAAATTGCATGGGAAAAACACATTTTGGGACCCCCTTTTTTCTAAGTCCCCACTTCACGAATCACTCCAAGACTTTCAGGATAGGAGCGGACCAGAGCGCCCCACCAGTTTTGAAAATGTCATGAAGATTCGTCAACCAGCGCCAAAGTTATTCCAAATAGAATGTAGCAAATTTCCTATGGAAAACAGGTCCTAACTATAATTACGTCTTATACATAGAGCTATATATATAATAACAACCAAAGTTTTCCAGCGCGCTGCAACTCTCCCTCAGCATGCGCAGGAACACAAAGCACGGACCAGATTTGCAGTGAAGAATAATTTATTCGCTTGTCGGTTCCATGACGTTTTGGCACCCCAGTGCCTTGCTCACATGACAGCATGTATTGTACTCGTACGGGGTGGAAAAGGAAAAAAAATAGAAGTTCGTTTTATTCCTAATTAGCTCCCGGGGGGACCAAATCCTGAGGGCAATTTTTTTCTATAATTGGGGTTTGGAAGTGTCCAACAGGAAGAAAAGAATGAAAAAAAAAGTAATATCGAGGACAGTGATGCTCCTGCTTCCTGCGTTTTATCAGGTCAATAGACTGTTTCCCATAACACAAAAGTTTATTGCAATAAATGTATAGAATTTTAACTTGAGCAAAATCAGGATGAATTTGTGTGCGTAGACTGTTTGCTGAAAATGCTGGCGCAGCAGTTGATGTGCTTGGTGCAGTAGCAGGTGGGTTGTCCTTCAACCTCTGTGTTGCAGCCCGAGCAAAGTTGTTGGGGTGTAAGTTCTTTACGTGTCGCTCCATATTTGCTATGCTAAAGGAGTATTTTTTAGATGGATCACCCCTTGAAAGAGTTTGGAAAATTTTACAGGTTACCTTTGGAGCAGTAACCTTTTTTTGCCCTTCTGGAAAAGAAAAAAACTGCCAAATTAGATCTTCTTTCCTCTTCTTTGAAGTTTCTTTTGGATTGCAATATTCTTCTGAAGAATGGCTGGAAGATGAGTCCATTGCTGTTAACATGGTAAACTTCGTTCTATTTGACAAGATTCTCAGAAGAGATGTTTCTTTTTAGAAAGTCAAAGTAGAATTTTTAAAATGGGATGGAAGTTTCAACAGTTGTAATAGGAAGTGTTATGAACCAATGAAATTTCTTCTTTTAAAGTCACATGGCTTTGTGTTCGGTTACGCTGTTATTACCGTGTTCTTAGGATGCGAGTACACATGACTTTTCACCGCGATTGGTGTAATTGCTTTTAAAAGTAATGTATTTATTGGAAGTTAAAAAAAATGTTTTCATAATTATCCTAGATAATGTGTTCTGTTAGTATGTTCAATAAATACATAAATATATGTTTTTGAACAATTAAAAACATTCGCGTCTTTGCGTACGGGGCGCCGTACATGACATCACATGGAAGCTTTCATGCGACGTGTAACATGAAAGCGTATTCGTAGCGTATGCTGAGAATGATTAGCAGTACAAACTGTGGTGCCATCACTCTCTCACTGCCAAATCAGAGCACAGGGCGCGCTATGAGAATGGTTAGAAGTGGTCACTCATTGGAAATGCGATTCAGCTGTGTGGCTTATCCACTGTATCATAACGTTACTTTTTAGCCTGTTTAAGTTTGAGGTTTGCATGTAATACTATGCTATAAAGCAGATATTGATGTTTAGGCAGTGCTTATCTCCATGAAGCTTGGTTATTATCATTTACATATAGGTGTCTGAGGGAGGGAAAAGAAGTCTATGTAAAGTGCGAGGATTGCACAATAGCACCACCTCACTCCTTAATTTGAAGACACATACAATTGCATTGCTCTTGTAATCAAGATGCGCCTAATTTGGTGTGAGTTTTGAAAGGCACTGCGACACCTGCTATCATGCCATTGTTCAGTTTACTGGAAACGTGAGTTTTTTAATTTGAAATAATGCAGATTGTTGTGCAATGTTACCAGGCATCGGTTACATGATTACGGTAACTGAGCTTGTGGTTTGCTAAAAAAAAGTTGTGTTTACTCCTCTGCATGGGAAGCTGGATGTTTCCATTTGGCCGTCGATTCCGACCTTGAAAGAAGAGTCAACCAAGTGAGCCGTATAAAAGCGCTATTGTCTCAAAAAGAGGTCGCTCTTACATCTGCTAGAGGAACATTTGTCCTTCATGTAGCAAACACCCGCACAGAAGTGTATGATTTATTGAATAGAGACGTACCTCTGTATTTTGGGGAGTTAATTCAGAGTATCTTTAATGCGTCCTTGACTACGGGGTTACCTTACTTTTTTAAAATTAGAAGCAGTGGCCTTGTGACTTCTTTTTAAAGTATATTTGGTGTCTTCTCTGCATTTTTTCATTTGATTTTTTCCAGCATCTTCGGTGGATTCCCCTTAATAGTCGCATTAGTTGCCGGTGTGCTTCTATTAATTTGATTACTTAAATATGGATGCACATCCTCTAGCACACAACAATATTTTTTGGCTGTTGCTGCTCCGCAACCGAATGCTTAGTTATTATGGAGCGCTGCCTCTGGCCACATTGAGTGCAGTGTATGGATTATCGTTTCTATTTTCCTTTTTCACATGCGTTTAACCTGTCTTCCATTGCCTGAGCTGCTATTTTGACTGGGTCCTGGATTTGTGTTTCTGCAGTACGGTGCATTACCTATGCACTCCTTCAAAAAATCATGGAATATAAAAGATCAGGTGGTTAACTCATACCTGCCTACGCCTGAACCACCTTCCCTGGGATCGCTGTGGAACCTACCATCTCTGAATGGCAACTATAGGTGTGGACATTGTAAAGCTTGCCCAATGTGTCTACAAACAAAACAGTTCAAGTTTAAACACCACAGTATAGATTTAAAAACATTCACCAATTGTAACACGAACTGTGTGATTTACTGTATCACATGCCCTTGTGGCCTGGCCTACATAGGCCAGGCGCAGCAGAAAATAAAGGCCCGCATCCTTCAACATCAAAGCAGGATCAGATGTGAGGTAATTGGGGCCCCCTTGTAGACCACTATAGAAGGATGGGTAACACAGTGGATGAGCTTGAATGGGTGGTACTGAAAAAAGTTTCTTTGGGACCACGGGGAGGCAATATTACATCTATCGTCAATATTAGAGAAAGTAAATGGATGAGTCGTTTGGACACTGTATTCCATGGCCTGAATGAGCAAGATAACAATTATGCCCAACTAGCATGCTTATAGCACTATGTTTTTTATGCAATGTCTATTTTTCTGATATATCTTGCAATTTCCTGTTACAAACTAAATTCTTTTATTGTAATGAAACGCTTAATGCTATTTTCTTGAAGCTGTGTGTCAATAGTTGTTGGTCCATAATCATATATTTGTGTATGGATATGAAATGCCCCCCACTGTATTTCTGCATGTCCATCAATTAGGGACACCCGATGGATAAGTAACCCAATCACTTGTTAATATACGAATCCTAAATAGGAGACCATTAGTCATCTTTTTTAGAAAGAACTAAACCCTGTTTGGTTTTCCAAATGGTTCGGTATCTTTGGTGCATTTTTGTACATAAATTTCTTCAATAATGGTTTATAAATGCAATAATAACATTTGCGCGGAATTATCTGGGCGTTTTGAACCTTACTGGTATCAATGTCATTAACAATCAAAACGCTGGTTACTGAATAAGAGCTTTCTCATCCCTTAGCTTAATTTTAACCGGAGCCAAGTCTTTCTGCCCTTTCTACTACATGCGCATTGGTTGCAATATATGTGCTGACATTTAGCTGCTGCGGGTTCCCTTGACGTTCGGTGCCTTGCGCTGAGACGCCCGCGCGAGCGCAGAGTTTTTGCGGCTCAGTTCCGTCAGTTAGGATTCACTCCGCTTCTCAAAACATAATTTCGGTGAATAAATGGAATCCCTGGCTAGTAACCTCGTATCCCTCTGTATCCCTCTACATCATGAGAGATATAGTTTGCAAACGAGCCTCTTGTTTTCTTGTTTCTCTGCAGGGACCCACGTGGGATCATCCCTGTGCAGTAATGTAAGCGTCGATCGCTTTTTGAAAGACAGAATTTTTGAAAAAACTTAAACGAAGCAACAGCGTCAATAGGTGATCCTTTGGCTAACATGATGATTTTATGTTCATCGGCACCCTATGATGTTTAGGTTTAAGTGTGATAGATGAATAGCAGTCATTTTGTATTAAGGAATGTCCCCAGTGACATAATGATTGAGGCCAGTCCTTGTTTTGGTAGGTTTGGTTCGTCCTCCTTCGTGTGATTTTGTAAATAGTTTTTAACCCGGCTGGGTTGTGTTTGATGCTTAAAAATTCAAGCACACTTGTACATAGTAGCATGTGTTTGTTGTGGAATTTAGCTAACTGTTGCCCACAACCTTACAGAAGCCTAATTTGTTTTTAGGTTCACGCTCTCTTGGTATCAGGAGCCTTTGGCCCAACATCGTTATCAGACGGAGCCACAGGAATCACCGTGCTTCTTGTAGGTAACTTTGGTGCGGCTTGTACAGCCCCCACTCCCTACCCCTTTTTTCAATTAAATAAGCCAATACTAAATAGTCTCTCCCTTATAGGTGCCCTTCTACACTACCCCACACCCCACCACCACCTGTCCTGAGGAAGACCCCGCCGTAGGGCAACAGCATCGCCTACTCATCTGGGGTCGAAACGTCGACACACCCTTGTCTGGTCCTACCTGTTAGCAACAGATCATTTGTGACTGTGCAAGCTGAAAATGGGATAGGATTTTTCTAATACATGAATAAATGTATGACAATGCATACATGTCTAATGTGGAACTCATTGTTTAATGTGGATGAGACCATATATTATGTAATTTGTTTATGATTAATTTAACTTGTTACACTATCCTTCACAATTTCCCTCTTCTCACCCTTCTTTCCTTCCCACGCCCCCCTGTCTTGGGCATGTTACTAAATGTTCTAAAGTGTTTTGTTGTGAAGACATGGTAATTAATTTTCAAAAGAGGATGTATATTAAATAGCATTCCTCTGAGTCAATTTCTATGAGTTTTATTATTGTCCAGTTTATGAACTCTGAGTTTGTGTTTTTGATATTGTATGAACTGGGACCCCTCTTCATATACTATTGACTACCCAGGTCCCAGTACTATTGGGTTAACCCGTATATTATAACATTATCCGTGCAGGTGCATGCCTGCGAGGTTATTTGTATTATAACTGTCACTGTAAATATATTCTCACCCCCTTTTCTTTACACAATGGTAGAGAGCGAGACACTATCATACACGGAGGATTATATCAACCAGCTGATTAAGGACAGGTCTAATCAATTTTTGTCATCTGATACACCTAATGTTGACTACACATTGAATGACAAGTTAACCCGCTTGGAGAGATTAGAAAAGAAACTAATCAGAACACGTCTGCATGGCCATTTATTGACCAAATACCTGCAATCTAATATCATTCCAGTGTGCCTGCAGGTCAAGAACGAGCCGGCTATATTCGTGGATGTGCCTAAATTCAAGGAAGGTTTTAGTTTTGTAGCCAACAATTGCTCCCGGCACTGGATGGTGCTGGGAGTAGAAACTGCTGCTCAACAAGTGCAAATACTCACTCGTGAAATTGCGGATTTGAAATCTGAGATTGCTGGTGATGAAACCTTGACCAACGCTAAGGAAGCTCTAGAGAAAGTCTCAAAAACCTTAAAGGACTTTGAAACCAATACACAACAGAGGAAATTAGAAAAAATGGCCAAGGATATCAAATACTACGAAAAGAAGAACACCTACCCCTACCTTAACGAGGATTACTGAAAACAAGATTCCCAAGGTCGTTTCTCGGGAAGGGGCAGAGGAGGTTTCCGAGGACGCAGGAACTTCACCACATTTTCTGACTCATCCTATAGTGGCGACAGTGACAACGATCAGTCAGCCACTACTTCGGGATACAGTTATCAGAACCAGTGGAACCAGCCACAGGGACCCTTCCATCAACCTCAGCCTTTTTTAGGAGAGGGTCAATGGCGGCCGCCGCGCGGCAGAGGGAATTGGCAGAGAGGAACAACAAGGGGCCAGAACACCAACTGGGACAAGGGTCGTGGCCAAACTCAGAAGCAAGTTCACTTCCCACAGGAGAGCCACAGTGAGATTGCAACCAGCCGGAAGGTTTACCGGTGGTAATCAAGAAACCGAGCGCGGTTGTAAATCTATCTTCATATGAACTTAAGGAGAATGAACACAGGATCATTGAAAAGGGTCTGTCTTTTGTACCTACATTTCTCCCGAACTGTTGTTCAATAAAAACATAACTAATTAAATTTTTCAGAAAAATAAGGCTACGCTACTTCTTCAGGAAGAGTCCAAACTACACCAGCACTTCCATTACAGGACTCAGAATGCCATCAACTTTTGTACCACCTAGGAGTGCAATGACTAATCAAATTCTGGCCTACGAAGACATGGTACTGAAGGAGGTCGACAAAACTTTGTCTATACACAAGTATACAAAATTCAATGTCAACCAAGATGAAAGGAGAGCCTTAACCACCCTGAGAGACAACAAGAATATTGTAATCAAATCTGAGGATAAAGGGGGAGCAATTGTTATCCAAGATGTAGAGAAATACAAGAGTGAGATCTTACGGCAACTGGGAGACGGCGTAAGTTACCAGCTACTACGAAGTGATCCAACTAAAGACCTGGCATTGGAAATCCTGGCAGTGACAACAGAAGGGAAAGATCAAGGTTTCTTGAGTGAGTTGGAATTCAAGTACCTTAATCAGAGCAACCCCAGACTACCAACTATCTACACCCTCCCTAAAATCCATAAGAACATGCAAGAACCCCCAGGACGTCCTATTGTGTCCGGATGCGGATATATCCTTGGGCCCCTAAGTAAGTATATTGACTTTTTCTTAAAACCAAATGCAGAAGGAACTTTAACCTATTTGAGGGACACAATGCAAACCATTAATTTGGTGGATTGCAATGAATTCAATAACGGTGAACAAAGGCTGGTGACATGCGACATAGTATCGCTCTACACAAGCATCCCGCAACTAGATGCTCTGGAGGTCATACGTGTGGCACTGGATGGTCGGATAGCACCTGTGCCAGTGCCTACTTAATTTATTATCCAACTCCTAACCATCGCAATGAGGAAGAATTTCTTCATGTTCCAAGGCGAATTTTACCTTCAATCCAAAGGAGTCGCAATGGGGGCAGCTTTTGCGCCGGACCTGGCCATTATGTAGATGGCGGATTTTGAGCAGAAATTTGTCTTGAACCATGACAACCCATATCAAGCACAAGCTACAATGTGGCGTCTATACATAGATGACGTCCTGATGATATGGACTGGCTCAGAAGAAACTTTAAATTTGTTCCATCTCTGGTTGAACCAACGATGTTTGGATATTCAATTTACCATGCAGTCACACCATGAAGGAGTCGATTTTTTGGATATCACCATTTTCCATGAGGACGGCAAGCTTTCCACAACTTTATATCGGAAGCCTGCAGAACGCAATTCGCTATTGTTATACAACAGCCATCACCCTAGAGGCTTGAGGGACAACCTACTGGTGGGCCAATTCTTTCGCATAAGGCCCAACTGTTCCAAAAAATATGATTATTTCTTGGAATCAGAAGCTCTAACTGTCAAATTGTTGGAAAGGGGGTATCCTAAGAGACTCGTCATGAGAGCCCGCAAACGGGCATGGTACAGCCCTCGAGACTAATTACTAATTCCACAAAACAAGACAGACAACAGCAATGAGCGGATGATTTGCGTCACTACTTATAACACACAAAGAAACAACATAAAGAAAATCGTCAATAAGTATTGGCCTTTGGTGTCTGAGGAGATTGGACAACCACATTTACCTATGCACTCCTTCAAAAAATCACAGAATATAAAAGATCAGGTGGTTAACTCATACCTGCCTACGCCTGAACCACCTTCCCTGAGATCGCTGTGGAACCTACCATCTCTGAATGGCAACTATAGGTGTGGACATTGTAAAGCTTGCCCAATGTGTGTACAAACAAAACAGTTCAAGTTTAAACACCACAGTATAGATTTAAAAACATTCACCAATTGTAACACGAACTGTGTGATTTACTGTATCACATGCCCTTGTGGCCTGGCCTACATAGGCCAGACGCAGCAGAAAATAAAGGCCCGCATCCTTCAACATCAAAGCAGGATCAGATGTGAGGTAATTGGGGCCCACCTTGTAGACCACTATAGAAGGATGGGTCACACAGTGGATGAGCTTGAATGGGTGGTAATGGAAAAAGTCTCTTTGGGACCACGGGGAGGCAATATTACATCTATCCTCAATATAAGAGAAAGTAAATGGATGAGTCATTTGGACACTGTATTCCATGGCCTGAATGAGCAAGATAACAATTATGCTCAACTAGCATGCTTATAGCACTATGTTTTTTATGCAATGTCTATTTTTCTGATATATCTTGCAATTTCCTGTTACAAACTAAATTCTTGTATTGTAATGAAACGCTTAATGCTATTTTCTTGAAGCTGTGTGTCAATAGTTGTTGGTCCATAATCATATATTTGTGTATGGATATAAAATGCCCCCGACTGTATTTCTGCATGTCCATCAATTAGGGACACCCGATGGATAAGTAACCCATTCACTTGTTAATATACGAATCCTAAATAGGAGACCATTAGTCACCTTTTTTAGAAAGAACTAAACCCTGTTTGGTTTTCCAAATGGTTCGGTATCTTTGGTGCATTTTTGTACATACATTGCTTCAATAATTGTTTATAAATGCAATAATAACATTTGCGCGCAATTATCTGTGCGTTTTGAACCGTAGCAGTATCAATGTCATTAACAATCAGAACGCTGGTTACTGAATAAGAGCTTTCTCATCCCTTAGCTTAATTTTAACCGGAGCCAAGTCTTTCTGCCCTTTCTACTACATGCGCATTGGTTGCAATATATGTGCTGACATTTAGCTGCTGCAGGTTCCTTTGACGTTCGGTGCATTGCGCTGAGACGCCCGCGCGAGCGCAGAGTTTTTGCCGCTCAGTTCCGTCAGTTAGGATTCACTCCGCTTCTCAAAACATAATTTCGGTGAGTAAATGAAATCCCTGGCTAGTAACCTCGTATCCCTCTGTATCCCTCTACATCATGAGAGATATAGTTTGCAAACGAGCCTCTCGTTTTCCTGTTTTTCTGCAGGGACCCACGTGGGAGCATCCCTGTGCTGTAATGTAAGCGTCCATCGCTTTTTGAAAGACAGAATTTTTTTAAAAACTTAAACGAAGCAACAGCGTCAATAGGTGAGCCTTTGGCTAACATGATGATTTTTTGTTCATCGGCACCCTATGATGTTTAGGTTTAAGTGTGATAGATGAATAGCAGTCATTTTGTATTAAGGAATGTCCCCAGTGACATAATGATTGTGGCCAGTCCTTGTTTTGGTAGGTTTGGTTCATCCTCCTTCGTGTGATTTTGTAAATAGTTTTTAACCCGGCTGGGTTGTGTTTGATGCTTAAAAATTCAAGCACACTTGTACATAGTAGCATGTGTTTGTTGTGGAATTTGCTAACTGTTGCCCACAACCTTACAGAAGCCTAATTTGTTTTTAGGTTCACGCTCTCTTGGTATCAGGAGCCTTTGGCCCAACATCGTTATCAGACGGAGCCACATGAATCACCGTGCTTCTTGTAGGTAACTTTGGTGCGGCTTGTACAGCCCCCACTCCCTACCCCTTTTTTCAATTAAATAAGCCAATACTAAGTAGTCTCTCCCTTATAGGTGCCCTTCTACACTACCCCACACCCCACCACCACCTGTCCTGAGGAAGACCCTGCCGTAGGGCAATAGCGTCACCTACTCATCTGGGGTCGAAACGTCGACACACCCTTGTCTGGTCCTACCTGTTAGCAACAGATCATTTGTGACTGTGCAAGCTGAAAATGGGATAGGATTTTTCTAATAGATGAATAAGTGTATGACAATGCATACATGTCTAATGTGGAACTCATTGTTTAATGTGGATGAGACCATATATTATGTAATTTGTTTATGATTAATTTGACTTGTTACACTATCCTTCACAATTTCCCTCTTCTCACCCTTCTTTCCTTCCCACGCCCCCCTGTCTTGGGCATGTTACTAAATGTTCTAAAGTGTTTTGTTGTGAAGACATGGTAATTAATTTTCAAAAGAGGATGTATATTAAATAGCATTCCTCTGAGTCAATTTCTATGAGTTTTATTATTGTCCAGTTTATGAACTCTGAGTTTGTGTTTTTGATATTGTATGAACTGGGACCCCTCTTCATATACTAGTACGGTGTCTCCCAACACAGATTATGACCAGCTGATGAGCCCCTTAGTGGTTCATAACTTGCTCTGTTCTGGCCGCGGGATTATGGCCTTAGCTGCGATACATGGAATAATGGGACGTTAGAATGTTTTTGCAGTGGCGCATGACTTCTTGGCACCCAGTTACATTGATGATGACCCGAGTTTTCCTCCGATGGTGATAGAGGCTCCGGTCATTGAGGAAAATGTATGTTCATTCCCACTATTGAATTGGATGGCTGAAATGTTTTCAGATGAGAACAATGACTTCTTCTTGGAGGCTGTTGCTACATACTGTGCTTATACGCTGTTGGATTAAGACTCTTCAATTTTTCTACCTATTCTTTATTATTTAGTTACTGTTTTCTATCAAACAGCGAATCATTTTTTATGCAAATTTGAACTTGACTCTGCTTTCAGGCTTGGAAACTGCGTTCCTATTTCGCCCACGTTTATATCATGTGGTTCTATTGAGGGCGTGTGTCGTGGGCTGAGCCTTGCACTCACATCTTGTTAAGTTAGCATGAGTGCATTAGAAGCTTAAACACCATTTTTGTTTTCCTGCTCTGCTTTGCACACGACACGCAATTTTGATATTGTTTAGAGAAGGCTGAGTATTTTATTTCACATGAGAATAATTTGGTATCCTACATTTCTAGACTGCCTCGCTGGTTTAGTGTGTATAGTGAGAGCATGGAACATCAAGGTTATCTTGGATACTGTGTCTGTTATTCGGAATGATCCTCGCACGTTCGACCTATAACACATATGCAGGTGTGGCCACGTCTGATACTGGCGCATTTAATAATGCATTGTGGAGGCATAATTAGACACAGTTGGAGAACATTGGTATCCTGACAGTTTGTGCAGAACTCAATGTGATCCACTACTGCTGAGTACCAGAGGTATGGGAGAGTCCATGTAATCCTATGAGACCTTCTGTAGTTATAAACTAACCTGGTAGGTAGGGAGGGTGAAATGTAGGTATATTTTAAACCTGTTTCCCGTTAGCAATATAAGATGCTTTCTCACTTTGTATTTTATGGAATAGTAACAATGCTGACAACCTTGTTTCTGATAATATGTTTGGTTGTATTATCTAAGGTACTGTGCACGAGATTACGGCATTAGAAATAAACATTTCAAACTTGCACATGTCTTTATTTACTCCTTGTTTTGGACTGGTGTAAGACTATAACGAAAGAGTGCTCTTTTTATCTACCTTACTTGAGGTAATCTAAGTCGCATGTTCTGGGTTGACTAGTCATTGGTGTTTTTGCTAAAGGCCGAAGAACCAATGAGTCACTGATTGCTAGTCTGGTAGGGGGTTTAGGTACCAAGGTGGGTTTTGGTACACCGTAATTCATTAAGGTCCTAAGTCTTTATGCAGAGTTCTCTGTAGGAGCAGAATTCCTGCAACAGTAGTTACAACAAAAAGGCTCGATAAAGGGCCTTGAGTTTGAATCAGAATATGAAATTGAAGAATAATTGATAACCCCAGCCAAGAAAAGGAGCAAGTCTGCAAATTTAAAGTGTCTTTGGCTGGGGTACTTGTTTCAATAAAAATGTTCGATAGAGGCCTGCACTTTGAATAAGTATATGAAATAGAAGAATAGTTGATAATCACAGCTATTGTATGCAGCAAGTAATTGTGTGTATGTGTGGATGATGTGTTGATTGATTGGGAGATGAAAAAGGTGAAAAATAAGAAAAGTTGGAGACACGCAAACTACCCACTGCCTTTTCAGTGAAGAGAATCTTTGGATTTCCAGCGCATTACACAGATAGGGTGTTGAATTCCACAGTGGGAGCAAGAGAAACAAGTAGCACATCTAAGGAAGCAAGCTAGTGCATAAATTACACATAGTGTGCGGTAGAAAGGACGGAAGTGTGGAAATTACCCACTGCTATTGATGGGTAGTAGTTATGAAGAAGGCTGAATAAAGGGCCTTGACTTTGAATTTAAATTAAAGACAATTAATTGATAAGCCCAGCCAAGAAAGGCAGTCAGTAGGTGTGTGTATTTGTGGATGATGTGTTGATTGAGCGGAAAATGAATAAGGTGAAAAATAAGAGAGGCTGCAGAGATGCAAACTTTCCATTTCTTTGTAAGGGAAGTGGGTGTTCAGTTTTCCAGTGCATGTATATGTGTATATATAGTTTTGGAAGACAGGAGTTGCGTAGGAGGAGAGAAGTAGTTTACCGAGGCAGCGCGGTACATGATAGTAGCTTTTCAGCTTATCTGCCCGTTTGGAACATTACAATTTAGATCGACCCTATAAAAATGTCTTTGGAAGAAATGAGAGAAAGAGAGCTCGCGGCAGAGGATCTATTTTGCAAACGGCCAAACACTTCTAAGAATATTGTTCCTACTGCCAGCGCGGGAAGTAACAAGGAAGCTGATGTTGCTACTCTGTTTAAAGAACTTGAAAAAAAGCGAAAGTTGGAGATAACAAAATGGTGGGAACACCGGTCACTTTCAAAGTATGCAGAAGTTGGGAGGGTGCCGAGGGGGCTGCAAATCCTCCTAGCACCAAGCTTCGACAATCCAAACCCCAACATGCTACACGAGTGGTGGGAAAGCAATCTCACAGCTTCCATGAACCTTGTCAAAATACTAATTAAGTACGCTCACATCGATCGACTAGAGATTTTAAAAGAGATTGATGCCATCATGGAAAAATTTGATGCTATGGAATTAACAGATCACATTACCAAAATGAAGGAAGCCATGCAAGAACGGGTGAAAAACATAAAGAAAAGATTAAAATAAGAAAAGCAACTAAATTTAATCGAGATCTGGAAGATTATGAAAATGGACAGATTTTTACTTTTTCACGCAAATTTGATCCAATAAAACGGCAGCAATACAATGAGAAAACTAAAAGCAATGAAGTAATAAATGAAGCTCAGGTTAATGATGACACAGCTAGTTTGGACACGGTCTCAGCACAGAAACTGCACCTATTGTAAGGAGAAAGACCATTTTAAATGTGGGGCAAGAAATTGATTTTTTAGTCGAGGCAAGACTGCAAACCCTGAGGTCTCGGCAGAGATTAGCAGCAAGTGCAGGTGAACAAAAAGGAGACGTGACCAGCGGAAAAGAGGCAAAGAAAAACACCAAAAAGAAATCTCATTGGCAACAGAAGAAATAACGATAGGAGACAATAGTGTGGTAAATCTATCGACCATTACACTTACTAAGGCTGAAGAACAGCTGTTGCCCTTAGGTCTCAACTTTTGCCCAGGAGACAGTTTCAATTACGAACGAACATGAATAGATGTATATTGTTACATCAGGAAACTGAAACTCAAAAAATTCTTTGCCCTAAAATCACTGAAAGATGCAAGTGACACCATTGAAATTGAAGATGAGGACACTGCGGCAAGCCTGGCTGCTTCATACATTCCAAATTTGCTTTTAGTACATGATCTTGCTGGCGAATCTGATGTATTATCCAGCGCTGGTGAGAATGTCGATCTAGCAACACAAGAGCGTCTAAGGAAAATTAATCATGTCCAAGAGGGTGCTGGGATCAGCCCCTTTAATCCCAAATCCCAAATCCAGTTTTGTTCCACTTATGCCTAAGGACAGTATTAATGTTTTCCATGATCTGGTTATTAATGATTTGAAAAAATTAAATCATACTGTTCATAACAATAGAAAGGAGAGAAAGCTATTTTTAAGAGAAAGGCTTATAATGATATGGTCAAGAAACTTGAAAGAAATCAGGATGTGATTATTAAAAAATCTGACAAGGGGGGCAATCATGTATTGTGGCCTAGAACAGATTATATAGCAGAAGCTATATAAAATCTAATGTTAAGGAGTATGACAAAGCCAGTATGACAAAGCCAAAAGTGTATTGCAGAAACTACTGGCACTATGGAAGAGACAGGGCCTTATCTCGATGGAGGAACACAAATTTATGTTCAATGAGTTCCCGGTACTACCAATTTTATATCTGATACCGAAAATTCATAAGAATGTTTTCCCAATCCCAGGGAGACCGATTATATCGGCCATTAACAGTCTAGGGGAACATGTTGGCCAGTATAAAGATTTTTTCTTGCAGAGCTTGATAACAGGGTTGCCAAGCTATGTAAAAGACACTGGCAATTTCCTACAGAAACTAAATGAATTACAATGGTCAAATGATTTGCTTCATATCACTCTTGATATAGAGGCATTATATACGAACATAGACCACCGACAAGTTATGGCTTCGGTTAAACATCTCTTGGAGACCAGATCTAGTACCCTTTATGAACACAATAAAGTTGTGTTAGAACTCATCCAATGGTGCCTAGAAAACAATTACTTCCTGTTTGATAAAGACATATACAGACAGGTAAGAGGAGTGGCGATGGGGGCCTGCTTCTCCCCCAGTTACGCATGCTTGCATGTGGGCTGGTGGGAGGGGCAGGTCCTCAAAACCTCCTTACAGGTGGAATATGAGGCACATGTTATGTTGTATCTACGTTACATAGATGATGTGTTCATTTTGTGGAAAGGAAGTGAAGAGGAGGCGCTTAGCTTCATGAATGAGATTAATAACAACATCTACAACTAAAAATTCACCTCCCATATCCACAAAAGTGAAGTAGAATTCCCCGATGTCAAGGTATTTGTTAAGAATAATAACATTGAAAGCACCCTTTATAGGAAACCAACCTCTGGAAATATCACCCTACGTGAAACCAGCTCGCATCCAAAACATCTCATTGCTAGCATCCTTATGGAGAAATCCTAAGGTTAAAACATATATGCAGCAGGGAAGAAGAATTTAACAAATGTCAAGATTAGCTGGTTGGCAGACTTAAAGCAAGGGGATATTCACAAAAATCCTGAAAGATGCGATGAATAAGGCTAAAACGAGATCTAGAATTAGCCCATTTAATCCCGAAGTAAATACTTCACTGGTCCCTAATACTGTAACCACCTCTAAGACTAGTAACACTCCAAGACTGATTACTACGTATAATAGGGAGGACAACAGATAAGGACAATATTGAATAAACATTGGCCAATAGTGCTGACTGACAATGTCCTTCGTGACATAATAGTAGAAAAACTCATTATTACGTTCAGGAGGAGCAGCACTATGGGCTCTGTACTAGATCGGGCATCGCCAGAAGTTAAGCAGGTTACCACATGGTTAACACCCAGGAAAGGTTTCAAAAAGTGCACTAAGTGTCATGCCTGTAAATTCGGATGCAACATGACTACATACTCCACACCTTTTAGTCCAACACCTATATCGATTCAGGGAACCTGCAACTGCAAAATGGAGTATGCTGTATATGTCCTGACGTGCACCTGTGGGCTTAGCTACGTTGGTAGCACGAAGCTACAGGTGCACGTCAGGATATTACAACATATTAGGGCCATTCTCCACAGTGACGCAGCATACCATGTGGTGAGGCATTTTAAGAGAGTTCATGCCAATAACATCAACTGCCTGTCTTATTATGTATTAGATGCTGTGGCTAAGCAAAGACGGGGTGGCTACAGAGAGCGCCAACTTCGGCAGTTGGAAACAAAGTATATTCTTGAGCTCGATTGCAAATGGCCGAACGGTTTGAATACAACAGAAGACATGCGCAATTTTTTACGAAACATATAGAGGCACTGTTGTCCCAGGTTTCTGTATATAGTACATTGTTTTCATGTAAACATTAGACTGAGTAGCGATAAGGGTGAATTGGATTAATTTCCCGGTTATATGAATTACACAATACTGTTCTCTCTTTCCCTCTGATTTGATTTTTAATGAACTCAATTATTGTATGGTTATATATTTTTGATATTGGTGGCTTTTATTAATTGTATGCCGGTTTTGGACAATAGATTTGTCCATGACCTGTTGGTAGTTTTAAGCAATACACCAATATCTGATAGGTTGGAAAATCAAATTATGAATCGAACATGTTGTCTATACCAGCACATTATATTTATATATATGCACTATTTTGCACATTTTACACTCACTTTTGTATTTTCTAAAAAATGATTGACTAAAAATCGTAAAGAACAAATTGTTATGCACGAATGACACATAGGTCGTCATCTCTTGAGATGATCAAATTCGGATTTATCCGGTGATAATTAAATTTTATGACAGCAGAAATGTAGGCAGTCTTGGATTTATCCAATGAGAATTTTATGAAAATCACTGTTTATTTTTTTTTTATATATATAAATACTATGACATTTATGCACGTTATATGTTTTACAATTTTAATAACATGTGTATATATAAAGAGTGTGTCATATGCTGCTATCCTGCCTATTAAGTATGGAACTACAAAACTATTTTTGTGGCAGAAAAAGTATTTTGTCTATACCTATCACCATGTGACCTATGATGTCAGACAAGGGGAGTGGTTGTTAAATGCTAGATGGCGTTTTCTCCATTTTTTTACACGTGAACAAGGGCTTACGGGCTTGAAACGCGTTGTGTGTTTGGGTCTCTCTAATAAACAAGATTTCTGCCCAGATGAAACTACAGAGGTCTGTGTCTCCTTCCTCGACTAAAACCGCAGAGTGTGGTATTGGGAAGTGGCTCGAGTTTCCTGGATATATATATATATATATATATATATATATTCACTGAAAAAACCATAGGTTTCAGGCCTTATATAGTTAGGAATTAGCATTTAAAAAACCATTAAAATTCACTCATGTTTTAGGGGTATTAGAGTTAGCTGGACATTTAACTCATACAAAACCATTGAAATTGCTCCTATATAGTTAGTTGTACTAACTATATTTCGCGCATCCGCAATCCACTGCTGATGATGTCACAGATTACATCATTCATGACATGGTCAGTGACATCACTGATGACATCTCAAATGACATCACTGATGACATCATCCAGTGAATGTGGTTTGCTTTGTTATTTAAATATGCATTATATATATAGCAATTTGCATTGAAGAATGAGTGGATATATAAAAATAAATATTTGGATGGAGGATTTAGTAGCAGTGTAATTGACTGTTCACTTGACCAATTTATAGTGTCTCACTAAATATAGTGGATAGTGACTAAACTGTTTGAATATCTGTATCACTTTGTCAGTTGTTGTGTAAACTGGTTTTCCAGTTGGTTACTAGTTATGTGAAAGTCTATATTAGTTATTGATTAGTTAACTGAGTATTTGTATGGGAGAGTGAATGTGTATGTGGTTCGGTGGGGGGTGTGTGACTGCCCAAAGATGTGTGAACAGTTGATTCACTAGATATATGAAGTTAAAACTTCATGTTCTAACAGTTGTTTGGGTGAGTGAATATCTTTATGGGTGTGGTGATGAGCAAATATATTTCTCAATGGTACATGTCCAACAAACTAGAAATATAAAAGGCAGTGTATGTGTCAGTTGTTGTATATAAATACGTATACATAAGACTCAATGATTGTGTGAGTAACTGTATGGATAACTTTATACTTGTAATAACGATTTTATAATTCACCAAGTATGACTTACTCTCTAAATGAACAGATGAAGTTGTGCTTGTATAAGTGTGTAGCTAAGTAAAAATGTAAGTATGATCCATATTTTGCATAAGTGAGTAGGATGACTTCATATGTGAATAGGATGTGTGCTGGTGTGTAATGTTGATACAGGTGTATAAGTATTTTTGATAGTGTTCTATTGCTCATTGACAGCATGTATGAGTGAATCTAAAGGTAAGTAATTAGATGTGTGTATACATTTAGGAATCACTGAGTGGGTATTTAGATACTTGTATTGCTGTGTCAATGAATTCAAATATGATACTCTGTATTTTACAAAGAGTGATGAAAGATTTTACTAGTGTACGAAAAGTGGTATTTGATTGTCACATGGATGATGTCATCAGTGATGTCATTTGAGATGTCATCAGTGATGTCACTGACCATGTCATGAATGTTGTAATATGTGACATCATCAGCAGTGGATTGCGTGTGCACGAAATATAGTTAGTACAACTAACTATATAAGAGCAATTTCAATGGTTTTGTATGAGTGAAATGGCCAGCTAACTCTAATACCCCTAAAACTTATAGTTTTTTGAGTGAATTTTAAAGTTTTTTTAAATGCTAATTCCAAACTATATAAGGCCTGAAACCTATGGTTTTTTCAGTGAATTTCAAAGGTTTTTTAAATGCTAATTCCTAACTATATAAGGCCTGAAACCTATGATTTTTTCAGTGAATTTACAAGGTTTTTTAAATGCTAATTCCTAACTATATATGGCCTGAAACCTATGTTTTGTTCAGTGAATTTCAAAGGTTTTATTAATGCTAATTCCTAACTATATAAGACCTAAAAGCCCACCAGGAATCTCCAGAATGTGTCAGGGGGCTGTATTGCAGAGAGGTGTAATGAGGCCACACCCTTTTTTACACCTCTCTGCAACGCAGCCCCATGCATGTCTGAAGAGGGGGAACTAATTCCCCTTGCATACTAGGGGTCCCTGGGGGCCAATTAGCCCACCTGGAACCTCCAGTATGTGCCAGGGGGCTGCATTGCACAGAGGTGTAATGAGGCTATGCCCCTTTTTACACCTCTCTGCAACGCAGGCCTCTGGCGTGTTTGCAGAGGGGGACTAATTCCCCTTGCATACTGGGGGTCCCTGGGTCATATCTGCCCAAACGCCGATATTCCGAACGATTGAAAATGACTTTTCTTCAGAAACAGTTGGATTTGGATTATCATGTCCTATACTTTGGAATTTTTGCAAGACTGACTTTGAGGATGCTATAAATTACTCAAGTCTGCCTGAATTGTGTGGGTAAAATTGATACCTAGTCACTTTGAATAAGAATGTACTTACGTCTCGTCTAACATTTGGAAGAAATATCTAGTTATATGACAACAGGATACCGACATAACTTGAAGGAAATAAGAACTCCCTGAAGAAGTTCTGTTGTACAGAACAAAATGCGTCGGCTGGCTCTGGTACATAAACTTAAGGAAAATAAAAGCATTTGAATATACACCAAGATTCAGCACTTCAATAAGGACTCTAAGTGATATGATTTGATTGGACTTATTGTGCAAGTGGTGCTGTGCCAAACTTTGGAATATTCTCCACTACTCTCTACTACTTACTCTCTTCTACTCCACTACTCTCTAATACTCACTCTCCACTACTTTACTACTCTCTACTACTCTCTCTCTACTACTCACTCCCTACTACTCACTATCTACTACTCTCTACTACTCACTCTCTACTACTCTCTACTCTACCACTCACTCTCTACTACTCTCTCTACTACTCCCTCTTTACTACTCACTCTCTACTACTCTCTACTACCCACTCTCTACTTCTCTCTCTACTACTCTCTACTACTCACTCTCTACTACTCTCTCTACTACTCTCTACTACTCACTCTCTACTACTCACTCTACTACTCACTCTATACTACTCTCTCTCTACTACTCACTCTCTACTACTCTCTACTACTCACTCTCTACCACTCTTTACTACTCACTCTTTACTACTCTCTACTACTCACTCTCTACTACTCTCTACTATTCTCTCTCTGCTACTCACTCTCTACTACTCTCTACTACTCACTCTCTACCACTCTCTACTACTCACTCTTTACTACTCTCTACTACTCACTCTCTACTGCTCTCTACTACTAACTCTACTACTTATTCTCTACTACTCTCTGCTACTCTCTCTAATGCTCTCTACTACTCACTCTCAACTCTCTATTTCTCACTCTCTACTCTCTAACTCTCTCTACTTCTCTCTCTACTAGTCTCTACCTCTCTACCTCTACCTCCCTACCTCTCTACCTCTACCTCTCTCTACACGCACACATATACACATATATATATATATGCATATGCATTTATATATATGTAGGTATATATATATATATACATACATATATAAACATATATAATCTGCATATCTATATAAATACAAATATAAATGCATGCATGCATATACATATATTTATACATATGCATGTTATTTACATGAAAGTTTTTAAAACACTAATAAAAGCAAAGCTAAAAAGCCACCTCATTACAAACAGAATGGCTTTAACTTAAACGAGGGCAAGATCTATTGCATTTTCAATGCTTGTTTACTTTAGTTCCATTCAGATGTGTCACACATTTGCCATAAATTCTGAATGTTAGCACTCTAGTTGCTCATTAGATCACTGTAGTAAAGCTACTGCTCACCAGGGAAGTCTGCTGCTCTTATTCAAAGTGCATGTTTCAGTCTGCATGTCAGAATGTTTTAATGAAATTGTAGAGGATTTGAGAAGTCACTCAATATGTGCCCTAATTTTTCTTTCTGAAGCACTAATCATACTTTCTATGGCAAAATATACCCCCTCATTTTGTTCCTTTTTAAATTAAATGTTTTAAGAGTTGCCACTTTATACTAATCAAGATGGCTTCAGGTGTGCCTTACCTTTGTAATAAGTAGGACTGTTAGCGCTCTAGTTGTTCTTTAGAACACTCTAGGAGGCTGCAGTAGAACACAAAGGAATCAACTGACAGTCTCTGTCCTTGTTGGATGTACATGTTTTACTGAGAATGTCAGACTTCGTTTTCTCATGACTGAGAAAGATAATGTGAATTTACAGAAAATATGCTTTCAGTTTAGCTTATAGATTCCCTTCCAATCCACTGTGGGAAAAGCATGAGATAATAGTTTTTTTTCAAACATGATTCTTGATATCCCAGCAGAAGGCTTTTTCACATGGTAAAATCACCTTAGAACATACCACAATTCCTAAAATGAGTATGGTACCATCAACAAATGATTTATAATGTAATCAAAGTTCCAAAACCCTCTATTAACTACAATGCTTTTTAATGAGGTTCTATCATGAATATTGGTCCCAAGATGGCTGCCAACACTTCTTGGATGAAGTGCTGACAGCCAATCAGATCTCACGATGAGATGTGTGGTTAGGCTCCGCCCAGATATATATGTGTTTTTGAAGTTAATTTTCATAAAAACCACTGGAGCAATTTTCACCAAACATAGCAAAGGCACATCTGCCTACCAGTCCCTACAATTTTGCAAAGTTTGGCGTTATTCCGTTCAGCGGTTCGGGCTGTAGGCTTGTCAGACCGTCCTATGGAAATTAACATTTGGAAAACATGTTTTAGGACCCCCTTTTTTACTCAACCCCCCTCTTCACGAATCCCCCCGAAACTTTCAGGGAAGGAGTGGAGCAGAGCTGGCTAAAATTTCGGAAAATTACACGCAAATTCCTCAACCGGCGCCAAAGTTATTCCCAATAGAATGTTGCGGATTTCCTATGGTAGCTAATCCTAACTATATATACCTACTGACTATCACCAGTAGGTAATATATATGTTACCTACTGGCAGTCGCCAGTAGGTATATATAGTTAGGATTTTTTCTCTATGGGATTTTTGAAAATTCTATGTCTAATAACTTTGGCGTTTCTGGACGGAATTGGCTGAAATTTTCAGGAAAATGGCACATTTTGTTTCTGAGCAGCCCCTGAAAATTGGGGGGGGGTCGTCAAGGGGGGGCCGAGAAAAAAGGGGGGTCCCAAAATGTGTTTTTCCCATGTTAATTTCCATAGGGCGGTTGGCCTCACTTTTAGCTCGAACGGCTGAATGGTTTTGCACAAAACTTGGCAAAATTGTAGGGACTGTTAGCCCGATGTGCCTTTGCTAGGTCTCAATATATGTGCTCCAGTGGATTTTGAGAAATTAACGTTCAAAAAAAGATATATATCTGTAACAGCGCACCGGGTAGCGTTCCGGTTCGCGTACTTTTCGCGTAACGGAGCTTTGCGAAGCGAAGCTGATTGGCTCTTCGGTGTCTGTCAACATTCTAAACAGTCCGGAGCAGCCGCCATCTTGTCTCTCGGTAGGATCGAGAGACAAGAGGAGGCCAAAACAAAGGGGGAAATTACCATAAGAGGGCATAGTAGATCCTCGTTGACCCCCTAGGTTTTATGTGGAGGTTTTAAAAAGGCCCAGCAGGGCAAAAAAAAAACAACCTTTTTTTTTTTTGCGTGGGGAGCGGCCGGTTCGTGAACCGGAAAGCGTTCTGGGCAGCGTACTATAAGGAAAAAAGAATTATAGACTTTTCAAATACTGTATGTTAATTGATTGTTGGTTTTGTTGATTATTTTTTAATATATATATATATATATATATATATATATATGTGTATATATATATATATATATATATATATCCAGCAAAATCCCTCCAAAGAAATGAAAGGCGGAGGCCTCAGTGGGGAACAAACGGAGCACACTTTATTTCACTTCATTACTTCAGGCGAATGCATTTCGGCGTGGTGTGCCTTCGTCAGCGCCCAGTGGAAGCAAGAAAAGGGGGTAAGTGTCCACACCTGTAGATTGTCCCGCTGCTGTTAGAATGGCTACTCCTCCCATAATAGGTCCACCTCTTGTAGAGCGCACAGTAGGTACACAAACTACGAGACCCAGAATGCAGTAATCCGGCTCTGGGTCTCGAGGCGACGCAGCAATGTGGAATGCCTCTGAGCAGGACGGTGTGCGCTGTTCTTTCCTGTCCCCACACATTGAAAACAAGAGTCTCCTTCTGTCCCCACATCCGCATCACCCTCTTAGCTCAAGTGTTATTTCCGTGGGGGCTGGCAGCATTGCCATTAGCCCAATGCGAGGAGCCATGTCCTCGTCATCACTTCTCTGACCTGAGCTTCGAGGTGGGCAAAGACGATGTCAATACCTTGACTGAAACAGAATGCCGAAGCAGATGCCAGAAAAAGTCTATGCCTCTTGTAGAATGCGTGGGCCTCCCAACGCGCCTCTGGCAAGCGCGAAAACATCCAGCAAAATCCCTCCAAAGAAATGAAAGGCGGAGGCCTCAGTGGGGAACAAACGGAGCACACTTTATTTCACTTCATTACTTCAGGCGAATGCATTTCGGCGTGGTGTGCCTTCGTCAGCGCCCAGTGGAAGCAAGAAAAGGGGGTAAGTGTCCACACCTGTAGATTGTCCCGCTGCTGTTAGAATGGCTACTCCTCCCATAATAGGTCCACCTCTTGTAGAGCGCACAGTAGGTACACAAACTACGAGACCCAGAATGCAGTAATCCGGCTCTGGGTCTATATATATATATATTTCTGGCGATAGCCAGTAGGTATATATAGTTAGGATTTTTTTCCTATGGGACTTTTGAAAATTCTATGTCTAATAAATTTGGCGTTTGTGGATGGAATCGGCTGATATTTTCAGGAAAATGGCCAATTTTCATTCTGAGCAGCCCCTAAAAATTTGGGGGGGTTTCGTCAAGGGGGGCCGAGAAAAAAGGGGGGTCCCAAAACGCGTTTTTCCCATGTTAATTTCCATAGGGCGTTTGGCCTCACTTTTAGCTCGAACGGCTGAATGGAGTTGCACGAAACTTGGCAAAATTGTAGGGACTGTTAGCCCGATGTGCCTTTGCTGGGTCTCAATATATGTGCTCCAGTGGATTTTGAGAAATTAACGTTTTAATAAATTTATATATCTGTGACAGCGTCCTGGATAGCGCACCAGTTCGCGTACTTTTCGCGTAACGGAGCTTTGCGAAGCGAAGCTGATTGGCTGTCCGTTGTCTGTCAACATTCTAAACAGTCCGGAGCAGCCGCCATCTTGTCTCTTGGTAGGATCGAGAGACAAGAGGAGGCCAAAACGAAGGGGGAAATGAAGGAAAGGGGGCAAGGTAGACCTCTTCTGACCCCCTAGGATTGATGAGGGGGATATTAAAGTGCCCCGCGGGGCCAAAAAAAAAATAAAAATTGCGATTTTTTGTCGTAGGGGCGCAAATCGGTACGTGAACCGGGCAGCTAACCCGGCAGCTAACCGGCAGTGTAACGGGAGTCTGAGGAGAAGCTGAATGGGTGTCAACATTGTAAACAGTCTGGAGCAGCCGCCATCTTGTTTCTAGGTAGGATCGAGAGACAAGAGGTGGTGAAAAACGAAGGGGGAAATGAAGGAAAGGGGGCAAGGTAGACCCCTCCTGACCCCCTAGGATTGATGAGGGGGATATTAAAGTGGCCTGCGGGGCAAAAAAATAAATAAATTGCGATTTTTCGCGGTAGAGGCGCGTCCCGGTACGCGAACGGGGCAGCTAACTGGCAGCGAACCGGCAGCGTAACGGGAGTCTGAGGAGAAGCTGATTGGCTGTCAACATTGCAAACAGTCCGGAGCGGCCGCCATCTTGTCTCTCGGTAGGATCGAGAGACAAGAGGTGGTGAAAAACGAAGTGGGAAATGAAGGAAAAGGGGCAAGGTTTTTCGCGGTAGAGGCGCTTCCTGGTACGCCAACCGGGCAGCTAACCGGCAGCGTAACGGGAGTCCGACATCTTGGGTTTTTGGAGCGTCCGGTTTGTGTACCGGGTAGCGTTCCGGTAAGCCTAACAAGGGGAAAACCAAGAGAAACAGTAAAATAAAATTTAAAGGAATAGATTTCCACCAAACTTGGCAAAATTGTAGGGACTGTTTGTTTGATGTGCCTTTGCAAGGCCTCAAGATATGTGCACGTTTGGATTTTGTCTAATTAAGGTTAAAAAAAATATATATATCTGTAAGCGTGCTCTGGCGCGCTTACGTTACGGGTTTTGTTTGCGCTGCAGAGATGATACGTCACGTTTATGCGACGCGTCATGAGGCGTCTCACGTGGCTACGTGATACGTCACGTAATAAAGAATATATTTTACAACTAGAGATATTAGCTTTTAAAAAACCAATGAAATTCACTGAAAAAACCATAGGTTATAGACCATATATAGTTAGGAATTTGCATTTACAAAACCTTGAAAATTCATTGAAAAAACCATTGGTTATAGACCATATATAGATAGGAATTAGCATTTACAAAACCTTGAAAATTCACTGAAAAAACCATAGGTTATAGACCATATATAGTTAGGGATTAGCATTTACAAAACCTTATTTTACTTGCATAAAACCATTGAAATTCGCATATATAGTTAGTTGCGCTAACTATATATCGCGCACCCGCAATCCACTGCTGATGATGTCACATATTACATCATTCATGACATTGTCAGTGACATCACTGATGACATTACTGATGACATCTCAAATGACATCACTGATGACATCACTGATGACAACATCCAGTGACTGTCTGTTTCTGTAAAGTTAAAATATGTCTTACATATTGAAGAATGAGTGGATGTATAAGTGTCTGGATGAAGGATTTAGTAGGTGCATGACTGACTGTATGAGAGAGTGATTAAATGTGTCTCACTGAGTCCATGGGTTAGTGACTAAACTGTCTTAATTTGTGCATCATTATATCTGTTGTTCTATAAACTGCTGCATGTGTTGATCAGTAGCTATATGAGTAACTGTATGGGTTATTGATTGGTTGTCCAAGTATTTGTATGGGAGAGTGAGTGTGTTTGTGGGGGTGGCTGGGAGGTGTGTGACTCTGTGCATACATGTGTGAACAGTTGATTCACTAGATCTATGGGTTCAAAACTGCATGTGGAAACAGCTGTATGGGTGGTTGACTGTGTACGAGTGTATTGGTGAGTGAATGGATATCTCAGTGCTACATGTCAAAGTAAGTACATATGTAAAACACAGTACATGTGAGAGTTCACTTATATAAATTACTGTGCATAAGAGCCAGTGAATGTGTGAGTGGCTGTATGGATCATTGTGAACTTGTTTGTATAGGAAAAATTTGGGGCCCCTGCCTTAATGGATGAACCCTGGCAAGGTAAAGTGTTTTTTGAAAAGACTAGAACACACCGGGTTCTGTGTACTAATTGCTTCTGAGTATATTAGACATGAAAGTAATGATTCATTTTCCACCCAAAAAGGTCTTATTTGATGTTATTTATTTTTTACGAATCTTTGATATTCTTTTCTATTTACGTATCTCTTTTTCTATCTCCTTATTTTATCTTTTTTATCTCTTTTAGTTATTTTGTTTACAAAAAGACATTTACATATACAAAAACATTGAATTAGTTTCACATAAAATCCGAATTATATAAAAAACATCATTCCTGTTTGAAATTTCATGTAAACGCAGAGTTAATTCCTTCTACGCGTTTCGGCGGTCGCCTTCGTCAGGAATTCTGCTTTGATCTTTAATGTCATGCCCGTGGCTAAAATGATGAGAAAAATGATACTTTAGCATCTTTCTTCTTTACAATTATATTTTCATAATCATGTCTGACATTTTACTTCATTCTGTTGTATATCTTGAAAAAATTCTAAATTCATCTTTAACTATTTACGCAAGTCCCTAAGTGATCAGTAAGCCTGCAATTGGCTAGGTGCTGTCATATCCACAAACTTATACGGTATTGTGTGCAAAGTTATCATGTTCAATTTGATCATTTTTGTTGGATTTCTCTGTACTGTTACATAAAACATACATTTCTGTCTCTTTTGCATTTGAGATTAATTCAACATATAGATTTTAGCCTGTTGCTTGCAGATGGGAGCTTATCAGTATGGAATACTGTTTATCTGGTGTCTAAGGAGCCCCTGGAATACTCCAACTTGAGAAAAAAAGGGAGGGGGAGAAATGTTACCTATGTACATAATTGCTTTTTTTTCCCGTATGTAGACTAGTAAAAAGTAATACCTTAATTATTTGGACTTCGTGGTTTTCGCAAGTTTCGCTTTTAAGGTTGGTATCAAAGTACCATGGGACCAGGTTTTGTTTCTGAAAGAAGGTTGAATATTTATAAAACCTATTGCCCTTTTATAACATTTTATACTAGATACATTTCGCTGCCTTGATTACCTGCAACGTGAGTGTTCTTTAACTGTTTATACGTGTATATCCATCTCGAATCCGATATGACTTTTCCTATATTACTGGCGTTGGCGCTCTGGATATGTATAGGTAGTCCCCTGCATATTGGGACACATGGACAGAAATTCTGTTTATACCTATGGATCTAGCTGCATGTATAGTCCTCTAGTATTTATTAGTTATAGGTTACCTTAATAAGATCAAGTTAGCTGCTTCTGTCTGGTAGGTTAGTTTTCAATTTTCAATTTCCCTTAGCGTCTTCAATGGCCAAGTACCTTTTAGAGTTTGTATTTTAACCTATAAGTGGAGGTACAGGGAGATTATAATTGCCCCAAGTTTCAGCTTGTGAGTTGATATGCTAGATTTATTTTACTGTTATACCACCCTTACCTTTAAAAGTTGTTGGGTACTAATGGCTGAACCAGATAAAGTGAGCTCTTCTTGTTAGCAGGAGTTGTATTTATGAAAACCTTATTCTGTCTATAGGAGAGGGAAAGAAAAAAGTTTTTTGTCTTTAGCTTCTTTTGTTTAAGGTCAAAGGTTACCCTAAAGCCTAATTATTATCTACAACTACAGAGGGAGCGAGAACATACCTGATATTTGGGATGGCTTCGTCTTTACAGGTCCTCCGGGTCAGGATTGGATTCCTAATGTGTCTAAAGGGCTTGCCCCTATATATAGCAGGCTTTTTGGCGCCAAAATTACGTGTTAATGGCAACCTCTCACTTGATTACGAGCCGAGGTGGTGCCTATTGATTCCATCTATTTTTGTACTAATGGTTCCGCCATCTTGGTCTAGTTTTTTCAAATCTAGGTCTGTGTGAAGGGTGACTCAGATCAACCAATTGTGCCTGTATTTTGTTATCATTTTATCACTTTAGTGCTTTTTCTTATATAGATTGGTTTGCGCACGTAGCAGCGCTCTCGGTCAGCGATTTTAAAACGAATTCCGCTTTTCTTTAATGTTGTTTACTATTGGCAGGTGGTATTCCCAATTATTGCGAAGCGGGCACTAGCTTATTACCGTGGTAGTAAGCGCCTATACTCAGCGCCGATTACTGGTAAGATGACACTGTACATGTTGTCCCACGTGATGATCAAGAATTCACACGGGACTCATACAAGCCGGGATCTCATTGGTTTCTAATCGCTTGGTCTGTTTCTACTGGAGCTTAGGTAAATGGGTCCGCCATCTTAGTCTAGTCATCCCGGTACTGAGTTTATATGAAGGATTACTGGGACAAACAAACCACTTATGTTTGTCGTGCCTTTCGGCCTTCACCTCCCTTATATTCTTATCCTATAGTCTGAAATGCGGACATAGAAACGCCGCCCAGTTAGCAAATTTTAATTATCATTCCGTTTTCATTTGATGAGGTCTATTTACAATTAAACTTCACCAAATTTCTGTTTTAATCGTATGGGAAATTTTTCTTCCAATTGAACTCTGCATATACCAGTCTTTACACCTAAGATGTTTTGGTTATATATCTCATGTTAAAGTTAATATTATTAACGTTATTATTATGTCTGTTAGTGAAACAAGGGTGGTGATGAGATATTATTTTTTGAGAAGGGGTTACTGCCATCTGCAGGCAATGTAAGGCATTTACAGAATTACATCCACAATCCAATATGCATTATATACAGTTATTATTCTACATGTAAACTGAATGTACAATTTCTACAATATTGTTCTTTTATTTCTCAGTGCTATCCTTTTTCCTAATTGTAAGCTCCACGGTTGTCATAGGATCGCTTGCTCCCACGGAATCTCCGCATTTAATCCGCTAGTGGCCGTCCCCAAAATAAAAATCCAGTATACCTCTCTCATCTTCCGGATTTTATCCTGATCTTGCCCTGTTCTTGGGTGTATTCTTTCTAGAACGAACCATGTTATGTCTTCAGGTGTGTGTTCTTCCTCTAAGAAATGACTGACCATGGGCGCCGTCAGCTTTCTTGTTCTTATTGCTGACCTATGCTCGGTTAATCTCACATTTAAAGCTCTCCCTGTCTGACCTACGTAGCCTTTGCCGCAAGGACAGATGATGAGATATACTACATTTGTGCTCCTGCAGTTGTTAAGGTCAGACGGTTGTATCAGTTGTTTATTAAAGGTTAGGCTTGTGCCCTCTATGGCTGTTCCACAAGATTTGCAAGTCGAACATCTATAGGTACCTACTACTGGTTCTAGATTGATTAATGATTGTTGTTTAGGGTCAGGTTTGGTGACCATTCTGGATCTCACTATATGGTCCTTGAGTGTTTTATTTCTTTTGTATGCAAAGATAGGTTTAGGCAATCTATCTTGCTTGGGGACATTGACATTAAGAATGTGCCAATTGGCACTCACTGTCTGTCTGATTCTTTCATTAATACTCGAATGCTTTGTGACGAACACTAGTTGGGGAGTGTTTTTCTCTGTTTTCGGTTGTAACAGTGTCTGACGGTCAAAGAACCTAGCTCTTTTGAATGAATCCCTTACTAATTTTCTAGGATAACCTCTGGCTAAAAACTTATCTTTCATTGCTGTTGCTCTGATGTCATAGTCCTGTATGTTGGTACAGTTGCGCCTCAGTCTTAAGAATTCCCCGAATGGTACGCTATTCTTTTGGATGGTGGGATGAAAACTGTCATAGTGGAGTAATGTGTTTTTAGAGGTAGGCTTGATAAACAAGTCCACTATCAGTGACTGATCTTGATGTTTTATCTCTACATCCAAGTACGAAACTTGTTGTCTGCTTGTGTGGTGGGTGAATTTGATGTTATTGTCACAAAGGTTTATCCATTGAAGATATTCTTCCAACGTGTCTTCATTATCAAGCCAAATGAAGAACACGTCGTCGATATATCTAGCCCAATTGCATACTGATTCAAAAAATGGGGTTACCTCATTAAATACAAATTGTGATTCAAAATGGGCCATGTAGATATTTGCAATGGTGGGGGCACAAGAGGCCCCCATGCTGACTCCTTGCGTTTGTTTGTAAAGTTTGCTGTTAAATTCAAACACATTGTCATTCAAAACAATGTTCAGACATTCAAGTAGGAAGACACTAGGGCACTGTATCTGATATTTCTGTATAAACCAACGTGTAGCTGTTAAAGCTCCCGTTATTGGGATGTTGCTGTATAAGGCAACTATGTCCATAGTGACTAAGATGTTGGCCGTATTACAAAATGGTACATTCTCCACAGTGTTTATGATGTGTTTCGTATCTTTTACATGTCCCGGGATGTACGCTACATGTGGGCACAGGATCGAATCTATGTATTTAGCCAGAGGTTCCGTTACAGAACCTATGGTTGTTACAATAGGCCGTAGAGGCGGGTCTCTTATATCTTTATGCACCTTGGGGATACCATAGATGCTCGCTAGTCTTGGTTTGTCAACATTTAGATAAGTATTTTCTTTGTCGCATATTTCATTGTTTCTTACTGCATTGCTGGTCACTCGTCTAATTTTCTTTTTTATTTCTGTGGTCGGGTCTCTGGTTATTAGGGCATAGAAATGATGATCACTCAACATTTCTTCCATTTTGGCTATGTATCTCGCTGTTTCATATACCACTATACCTCCACCTTTATCACATGCTTTCACTGTGATACTTTGATCTTGTTTAATCATGTTCATTGCCTCATATTGATTTTTAGTGAGGTTAAACTGTGGCCTGGGAGCATAGTTGGCAATGTCTGTGAACTTTGCGTTCATGATTTGCTCAAAGATTGCTACTTGAGGAGGCACCTGTTCCAAAGTTGGTGTGAAGATGGATTTGGGTTTTAGACCTGATAGATTGATAGGTTCCTGGTCTAGATCTTTGTTTAGAAAAAAGAACTTTAATCTTATTTTTCTAAGGAACGTCTGAAGATCCCTGAATAAGTCAAATTTGTTGAGTCCCGAGTGAGGGGCAAATGAAAGTCCCTTCGATAGTAAAGTAATGGTATTGTGTGGAAGACTATGTGATGTCAGATTAAAGATGGGCAATTGATCTAATTCCTCCAATATCTGTTGTTCCTCGTCTCTAGGTATTGGTCGTATCCCATCTCCTGATGTGCCGGGTACTGATATTCTGGAGGTGGAGGGTTCTGAAATGTCTGATGGTATTGTGGTCTCCAATTGGACCGTCTTGGTGGGCGCTGTCCTAAAAAAGGTCGTCTACCTTGATATCTTGTATTTGCTCTACCCCTTTGGTATCCTCCATCATATGAGGCTCCATCGCTGTCAGTACCTGAGGACTCTGAGAATGTGTTTACTCGCTTTCCATATCTGTTTTGTCTATACCCCCAGTTATCTGCCCCATTATCTTTATTGGTGTAGAAGTTGTCCGATAGATAGGGATATACTATTTCTTTCTTAAAGAATTTTATATCTTTCTGCAGTTTTTCTGTTTTTCTTTTTATGAGGTAGTCGGTATATGAGTTTAAATCCTTCTCTATATCATCAAGTGTCTTTTTTACGTCTTCCACTATTCCTGATTTTTTGATTTTGTCTTCAAGTTCCGCAATTTCTTGTGCCAAATCTTGTAGCATTCCTTTAGATGTTTCCACTATCAACATCATGTAGTCCCTGGAGCACCTGTTCGATATCATGGACCAGCGCTCCAGGAACTCTTTGATATGTGTGAATAAACCTGGGATGTTTCGTATTCTGAGTCCCTGTGGTATGACCCCAGCTTTAAGATATTGGAGCATGAAGTGTCCATGCTGTTCTATATGTTTTAACTTTTTTCTAAGCCCCAACAGAGTATTCACATCCTTATTTTTGTCTTGACCTGCAGTGGAGGATTCTCCAAATGAAACTGAACTCCCCACCATGTTGGCATATTGCTCATCTGTAAATCCAAATGCTGGTAATTTGGCCATCACTACACTGTTCTGTTTTTAGTCTATGTTTGATTAAACCGTTAAGTTATAATTCTTATATTGCTCTAGTAGATATGTGTGCACCTTGGCCCGAGGCTCACCTACAACTTAGGAATTCACTGGTTTTAGTTGATTAGATTTGACAATTATTTGTCTTTCTGATTTAAAGCTTATGACCCCTCACGGACCTGCCGCGAGTATATTTGTATAGGAAAAATTTGGGGCCCCTGCCTTAATGGATGAACCCTGGCAAGGTAAAGTGTTTTTTGAAAAGACTAGAACACACCGGGTTCTGTGTACTAATTGCTTCTGAGTATATTAGACATGAAAGTAATGATTCATTTTCCACCCAAAAAGGTCTTATTTGATGTTATTTATTTTTTACGAATCTTTGATATTCTTTTCTATTTACGTATCTCTTTTTCTATCTCCTTATTTTATCTTTTTTATCTCTTTTAGTTATTTTGTTTACAAAAAGACATTTACATATACAAAAACATTGAATTAGTTTCACATAAAATCCGAATTATATAAAAAACATCATTCCTGTTTGAAATTTCATGTAAACGCAGAGTTAATTCCTTCTACGCGTTTCGGCGGTCGCCTTCGTCAGGAATTCTGCTTTGATCTTTAATGTCATGCCCGTGGCTAAAATGATGAGAAAAATGATACTTTAGCATCTTTCTTCTTTACAATTATATTTTCATAATCATGTCTGACATTTTACTTCATTCTGTTGTATATCTTGAAAAAATTCTAAATTCATCTTTAACTATTTACGCAAGTCCCTAAGTGATCAGTAAGCCTGCAATTGGCTAGGTGCTGTCATATCCACAAACTTATACGGTATTGTGTGCAAAGTTATCATGTTCAATTTGATCATTTTTGTTGGATTTCTCTGTACTGTTACATAAAACATACATTTCTGTCTCTTTTGCATTTGAGATTAATTCAACATATAGATTTTAGCCTGTTGCTTGCAGATGGGAGCTTATCAGTATGGAATACTGTTTATCTGGTGTCTAAGGAGCCCCTGGAATACTCCAACTTGAGAAAAAAAGGGAGGGGGAGAAATGTTACCTATGTACATAATTGCTTTTTTTTCCCGTATGTAGACTAGTAAAAAGTAATACCTTAATTATTTGGACTTCGTGATTTTCGCAAGTTTCGCTTTTAAGGTTGGTATCAAAGTACCATGGGACCAGGTTTTGTTTCTGAAAGAAGGTTGAATATTTATAAAACCTATTGCCCTTTTATAACATTTTATACTAGATACATTTCGCTGCCTTGATTACCTGCAACGTGAGTGTTCTTTAACTGTTTATACGTGTATATCCATCTCGAATCCGATATGACTTTTCCTATATTACTGGCGTCGGCGCTCTGGATATGTATAGGTAGTCCCCTGCATATTGGGACACATGGACAGAAATTCTGTTTATACCTATGGATCTAGCTGCATGTATAGTCCTCTAGTATTTATTAGTTATAGGTTACCTTAATAAGATCAAGTTAGCTGCTTCTGTCTGGTAGGTTAGTTTTCAATTTTCAATTTCCCTTAGCGTCTTCAATGGCCAAATACCTTTTAGAGTTTGTATTTTAACCTATAAGTGGAGGTACAGGGAGATTATAATTGCCCCAAGTTTCAGCTTGTGAGTTGATATGCTAGATTTATTTTACTGTTATACCACCCTTACCTTTAAAAGTTGTTGGGTACTAATGGCTGAACCAGATAAAGTGAGCTCTTCTTGTTAGCAGGAGTTGTATTTATGAAAACCTTATTCTGTCTATAGGAGAGGGAAAGAAAAAAGTTTTTTGTCTTTAGCTTCTTTTGTTTAAGGTCAAAGGTTACCCTAAAGCCTAATTATTATCTACAACTACAGAGGGAGCGAGAACATACCTGATATTTGGGATGGCTTCGTCTTTACAGGTCCTCCGGGTCAGGATTGGATTCCTAATGTGTCTAAAGGGCTTGCCCCTATATATAGCAGGCTTTTTGGCGCCAAAATTACGTGTTAATGGCAACCTCTCACGTGATTACGAGCCGAGGTGGTGCCTATTGATTCCATCTATTTTTGTACTAATGGTTCCGCCATCTTGGTCTAGTTTTTTCAAATCTAGGTCTGTGTGAAGGGTGACTCAGATCAACCAATTGTGCCTGTATTTTGTTATCATTTTATCACTTTAGTGCTTTTTCTTATATAGATTGGTTTGCGCACGTAGCAGCGCTCTCGGTCAGCGATTTTAAAACGAATTCCGCTTTTCTTTAATGTTGTTTACTATTGGCAGGTGGTATTCCCAATTATTGCGAAGCGGGCACTAGCTTATTACCGTGGTAGTAAGCGCCTATACTCAGCGCCGATTACTGGTAAGATGACACTGTACATGTTGTCCCACGTGATGATCAAGAATTCACACGGGACTCATACAAGCCGGGATCTCATTGGTTTCTAATCGCTTGGTCTGTTTCTACTGGAGCTTAGGTAAATGGGTCCGCCATCTTAGTCTAGTCATCCCGGTACTGAGTTTATATGAAGGATTACTGGGACAAACAAACCACTTATGTTTGTCGTGCCTTTCGGCCTTCACCTCCCTTATATTCTTATCCTATAGTCTGAAATGCGGACATAGAAACGCCGCCCAGTTAGCAAATTTTAATTATCATTCCGTTTTCATTTGATGAGGTCTATTTACAATTAAACTTCACCAAATTTCTGTTTTAATCGTATGGGAAATTTTTCTTCCAATTGAACTCTGCATATACCAGTCTTTACACCTAAGATGTTTTGGTTATATATCTCATGTTAAAGTTAATATTATTAACGTTATTATTATGTCTGTTAGTGAAACAAGGGTGGTGATGAGATATTATTTTTTGAGAAGGGGTTACTGCCATCTGCAGGCAATGTAAGGCATTTACAGAATTACATCCACAATCCAATATGCATTATATACAGTTATTATTCTACATGTAAACTGAATGTACAATTTCTACAATATTGTTCTTTTATTTCTCAGTGCTATCCTTTTTCCTAATTGTAAGCTCCACGGTTGTCATAGGATCGCTTGCTCCCACGGAATCTCCGCATTTAATCCGCTAGTGGCCGTCCCCAAAATAAAAATCCAGTATACCTCTCTCATCTTCCGGATTTTATCCTGATCTTGCCCTGTTCTTGGGTGTATTCTTTCTAGAACGAACCATGTTATGTCTTCAGGTGTGTGTTCTTCCTCTAAGAAATGACTGACCATGGGCGCCGTCAGCTTTCTTGTTCTTATTGCTGACCTATGCTCGGTTAATCTCACATTTAAAGCTCTCCCTGTCTGACCTACGTAGCCTTTGCCGCAAGGACAGATGATGAGATATACTACATTTGTGCTCATTGTGAACTTGTATCAGGGATTGTATAAAAGAGTAAATATGTGTTAGTATATGTTCGAATAAGTAAGGTGTGTATAACTGTATAGTTGAGGAAATGGAGGTGTGATTGATTCTTTGCATGACTGACTAGGTGTGTGAGTAACTCCATGGATGAGTGACAGTCTGTGAGTGTCTGTTTACACTGAGTGTATCTAAGGTTATATCAGAGTCTGAAGAGGTTCATCGTATAATCACATGAATGATGTCATCAGTGATGTGATCAGTAATGTCAAATGAGATGTCATCAGTGATGTCATCAGTGATGTCATTTGAGATGTCATCAGTAATGTCATCAGTGATGTCATCAGTGATGTCACTGACCATGTCGTGAATGATGTAATATGTGACATCATCAGCAGTGGATTGCGGGTGAGCGATATATTGTTAGCGCAACTAACTATATATGCGAATTTCAATGGTTTTATGCGAGTAAAATAAGGTTTTGTAAATGCTAATCCCTAACTATATATGGTCTATAACCTATGGTTTTTTCAGTGAATTTATATATATATATTCCGAAGGTCACTAAAGACCCACCTTTTTTCCTCATAAGGTTCTCCTCTTTTTCCTACCCTCACTGTCTCCAAGTTTTACCAGCGCCGGGACGCCCCGTTGGGGCAGCTGTGCGCTTTACAAAACACACAAATGAATAAATAAATAAATAAATAAATATATATATATATATATATAAATATATATTGGCAAAACGCAAAAACCCCAGACTCTCGGGTTTGAAGAAATGAGAGCACTCAAAGCCAATACGGCGTAGGTCAGCCAAGTCTTTTATTCTTCAAAGACCTCCTCGGTAGTCAGTATACAAACGCGTTTCGGCGTTGCCGCCTTCGTCAGTGTAACTGACATAGTTTTCAAATTACATTTAAATCAACAAACACCGTGATCGTCATCAGTCACGTGGTTAAATTAATGTTAATGAACATAAAGAAAGGCACATAAAGCAATACATTCATGATTCCTGCGGCGGCCATCTTTAAACGGGCACTTTGCTATGTTACATATATACATATTTACAAGATGCGAGAAAACCAAATTAAATAGTTCATTTGTCATACTGATTGGAAAATGAAAAGAGAAATTAACTGCAATATTCATTCTCGCTTTCTTGGCCATGCAATCTAGATGGTAGTTACGCCGCAAGTGCCTACGAATGTGAGTTTCACTTGTAGATTTGCGTGAAAGTCACAACATTTTGCATGATTACACGTTACCGAAGTAATGTTGCAGTTATATTATGTACAATTTCGCCCTGGATGGGCTTGCATTATTTACATTCTGGCCCTGAATGGGCTATACTTATCTAATTCATAACTGCATTCTACATTTATCAAATCAATCTAATTGATATACAAGACATTGGTGGTAACTTGTCGGTCTACTCTGCTTAAAGAAAAACTATTTACAAATCTACATTGCTGGTTCTGAGAAAAAGAGGTAAGGAGAAAAGAGAGGGATGTTCAGATGTGACTCCACATCTCTTCTTCATTATTCATCCCTCCCGGGGTTTTGGTCTGCAACTGGATAATAAATCTTGATTCTAGTGTCCTCAACTTTTTTACCCAATTGCCCCCTCTTTCTGTTCTGACCAACTGATCCAAGATGAAATAAGTCAGTAGATTGCTGTTGCTATCATGTTCCTGCTCAAAATGGCGGGCTACTGGGTAGTTAGGGTCCCTTGATGAAATAGCCCTCATGTGTTCTAGGACCCTAAGTTTAGTTTGTTTCACCGTGCTCCCTACATACCTCTTCCCACAGGGACAAGTTAGGCAATAGACTGTGTAGTCAGAATTACAGTTCACCAGTTTGGTTATTCTACCTTTCCTCTTTTGACCAGGAATGTAGTATTCCTTGACTTTCTGGGAATTCTTACAGGCCTTGCACTTCATGCAAGGATAAAAGCCGGAAACAGATGTTTTTCTCTTTCTTCTTTTTTCATAGTGGCTATTTACAAGATGGTCTTTGAAAGATTTCCCCTTTCTGTAAGTAATCAGAGGGTGGTCAGAGAGTGACTTCCCGATTACAGGATCTGTTTTTAGAATCTTCCAGTTCTTCCGCATTACATTGAAGACTTCTGGAGATTTTTCAGAGAAGTCAGTTATTAGCCTGATCTTATTATCTAGGGGTCTAACTTTGTCAGTTAATAGATCTTTTCTTTCGACCAGATCGCTTCTCACTTCTGCTTGTGTGAGAATCCCTTTCCCATAGCCTCTTTGAGAAAATCTCATTCTAGACTGTTCCCTAGAGCTCACAAACTCCTTAGAGGTCGAGCAGTTGCGTTTCATTCGCAAAAACTCACCCAGGGGGATGTTATTTATGACGCTACGGGGATGGTAACTGCGTGAGTGTAGTATAGTATTACCCGCCGTGGGTTTTCTATAGACCGCGGTTTGTATTTTGTTGTCTTCCACGAAGACCCGTAGGTCTAGGTAGAAAACCTCACTCTGACTCATGCTGCTAGTGAAGCTGAGATTTAAGTTGTTCTTGTTCAAATCAGAAATATATTCCTCAGCCTCATTCCGTGAACCCCGCCACACCAAAACCAAATCGTCGATGTAGCGGGTCCATAGGACAATGTTGTCCATCCACCGTTCGTTGTTCCCCGCCCAGGCCACGTGCTTCTCCCACCAGCCCACGAAAAGGTTCGCGTAACTGGGAGCGAAGCACGTGCCCATCGCGGTCCCCTGCAGTTGTAAATACAGTTTTCCTGCAAACAAAAAAATGTTATTCCGGGGACAGAAGTTCGTGAGTTCCAATAACATTTTGTTATGGCTTCGATACTTGATAGGTCTTAATTCAAGGAAGCTTTTCATTGCCATTAGTCCATCTTCATGTTTGATGGATGTGTATAAGCTGGCAATGTCCAAAGTAATAGGGATCATATCTTCTTCCCAAACCACATCCTGCACGATTCTCAAAAAGTCCTTCGTATCCTTAAGATACGAACTGAGATCCTTCACGAAAGGGGCAATGAAGCTATCGATGTAGCTCGATGTTTTTTCCAATAAGCTGTCTTTGGCAGATACGATGGGTCTGCCTGGAGGCCAAATTTTGCTCTTGTGCACCTTTGGCAGGTGATAGAATGTCGCAATTTGTGGGTAGTCACATTTTATATTTTTCCAGTCTTTGAAATCAAGGATGCCTTTATCCTTCCAATCATTGATTAGGTCATTGAATGCTTTTATGCTTTCAGTGTATTTCGCACGTTTTATCTCCACATAGTGTTCTTGATTATTTAATTGGGATAGGGCCTCATCCTCATATTGTCCGCGTTTTAGAATGACAATATTGCCCCCTTTATCACTGGGTTTGATGATTATATTGTCATCTTCTTTCAATTTCTGAATTACTGCCCATTCCTCCTTGCTCAAATTTTTCCTGCTGGTATTGAAACTCTCCATTTGGAGATATTTTAATTCCTCAATGACCATTTCCTGGAAAGTGTCTATTCCATCGTGTGGTGTCCTCGGATTCGTTTTGGATTTGATAGTCATTCCACTTTTGCAACCTTGTTGAATAATACCACAGTCCTCCAGAGTCTGTGTAGGTTGAATCTCCCAATCTTGGGAGTGACTAGTTTCAACAAGTGTTTGTGCTACCACAATTGCCTCAAAATCTTTGCCTGTTAACATTGTTAATGGGTCTTCTCTTTCAGTATTAATTCCATCCACTGTTTTCGGGTGCAGAGTATGAAGTTTATGAAGTTTAAGTTTTCTGATAAATCTAAAGAGATCTATCCTTGTTTGTGTATAATTAAATGCAGGAGTTGGACAGAAGGTAAGTCCAAGTTTTAATAGTTCTTCCTCTTTGGGGGTCAGTATCCGGTCCGACAGATTAATTATAGTATTCTCTGTCATATTCATTGTGGTCCTTTCCAGGTCCTCCCTCGGGTACTCCTTGTCACCACCGGAGTTGATCTTCCTTGGGCGGTTCCGCCTCCCCCTCCTCGTTTTCCTTTTGGGGTTTTTGGAGGGTGTGTTGTTGCTGCGGGTCGCTCTCTGAGTCCTCTGATGACCTCGTATTCCTCGAAAAAAGGATCGTCTTCGATAAGGTCGTCTCTAGCTTCCCCGCCTTCTGCACCTCTGGATTCTACAGTGCTTCTTGCTCTGACTGACTCGTCTTCTGAAATTTCAGACTCTTCAGTACTGGCTGGGGTTCTATTCTTGAGTTTATCTTGTTGTAGCTTTCCTCTAGGGGCGTCGTATTTTCGTGCAAATGTCAATATTCTCCCATTTGCGTAATCCTTTTCGTCGCGGATAAACTTGGATTGCTTCCTCAATTTTATGGTATTTTCATAGTCTATTAGCCTTTTCTTAATTTGCTCTCGTAACTCCTCACATTTTTTTGTGTCTTTCTCTTCGCCAATCTTAGCTTCTATTGCCTTGATTTCTTCCTGCAATTTATTTCGATCACTCCATGCATGTTTTACCAGCAGTTTGAGCATCCCTTGCATAACATCGTTCATAAACTCAGACCACTCTTTTAGAAGTTCATGGTTAGGTTTTTCATAAGAGGGGACCAATAAAATTCTCAATCCCCTCGGAACCCTCCCAACTTCCAAATATTTTTGAAGGCTGGTGGCCTCCCACCACTTGCGGATTTCTCGCTCGTATGTCTTTTCAAGGGTGGCAAATAATTTGGTCAATGTATCGGGTGCACTTGCTGCCTGTGATGAAGTGGTTTTCTTTCGTGCCCCTGTTTTGGGAATAAACAGAGAGTCTGCCGCTTGCTCCCTCTCACTATCTGTAAACATGTCTCTTGCCGAGGGGTCAAAAGTTCCTTCGCGTGGCTCTACCTCTCGCTCAGGCTGTGCGTGTTCTTGCCGGGTATTTCCAAAATAATGACAGCGTCGCTCACTCACCCGTTCCGGAATTTCCCGGCCGCCGAGTTCCCTCACGGTCGGTTGTTCTTTTCCGGGTTGTGTTGGCGGAATCTCGCTGTGTTTCCAAAACGTGCGCCTCGCACGCTGTTCCGGCGGGGCCAGACGGCAATTCAATTTTTCGGCACTCAGGTTCCACCAGCCTCCGCTCCACTCGAACACGGGTGCCTCTCTCGCACGGTGGAATGCGATATGTATTGGCAAAACGCAAAAACCCCAGACTCTCGGGTTTGAAGAAATGAGAGCACTCAAAGCCAATACGGCGTAGGTCAGCCAAGTCTTTTATTCTTCAAAGACCTCCTCGGTAGTCAGTATACAAAAAAAAATAAAAAAAAAAAAAAAAATATATATATATATATATATATATATATATATATATATATATATATATATATATATATATATATATATGTATATATATATATATATATATATATATATATATATATATATATATATATATATATAACCTACTGGCGGTCGCCAGTAGGTAGTTATAGTTAGGATTTTTTTCAATGTTAAATCTCAAAATTCTATTTGGAATAACTTTGGCACCGGTTGACGAATCTGCCTGAAAATTTCCTGAAAATGGCCTCGTCGAGCTCGGGTCCTTCCTTGAAGGTTTGGGGGGGATACGTCAAGCGGGGGCCGAGATAAAAGGGGGGTCCCAAAACGCGTTTTCCCCATGTTAATTTCCATAGGGCGGTTGATTTCACTTTTAGCCCGAACGGCTGAATGGATTTCCAGCAAACTTGGCAAAATTGAAGGGACTGGTAGCCCGATGTGCCTTTGCTATGTCTCAAGATATGTGCTGCAGTGGATTTTGAGTAATTTAGGTTCAAAAAAATATATATATCTATAGGCGCTCTCCGGTGCGCGCACCGGAGTGCGCTCCAGGCGCGACACGCGACTTGCGCGCAGGAAGCTGATTGGCTCTTGGGTGTCTGTAAACATTCTAAACAGTCTGGAGCGGCCGTCATCTTGTGTCTCGGTAAAATCGAGACACAAGGGGTTTGAAAAAAAAAGGGGCAAATGACCATAAGGGGGAAGAGTAGACCCCCTCTGACCCCCTAGGTTTGATGTAGGGGCTAAAATAGGGTCCTGCAGGGCATTACATTTTTTATTTATTTTTTCGTTTTGCGCGGGGGAAGCGCATGGTACGCGCACCGGTGAAGCACTGGGAAAATCCAGGACCATATTTATGAAGGCCTTGCGCTGCTAGTTTTGCGCCTCCTGTGCGTCAATTTTTGTGACGCACCAGCGGTGTAAAAAAATGCGCATTGTTATGCAATATTTAAAAAGTGACGCATCTATCTAGATGCGTCACTTTTTAAATATAGTGCAACGAGGCACATTTTTTTACACTGCTGTTGTGATGCGTCACTTTTCTGTGCGCACTCCTTATGACATTCCAGATGTGTCATATTTAATGTATGATGAATCATGTTGCAAGGAGTTACAGATACATCAGTATTTCTGACATATATGTAAACATAAAAGTGATGCGAGGCAGGTGCAAGATTTTGACGCAACAGCATCCTAAAAGTGACGCAGAGAAATCTTATAGATTTCAGTACGTCGTTATTACCAAGCTTTTTGCGGGGGAATGCCCCCTTTGCATATATTATACCTGACGCAGATATAATGTGGCGCAGAGTTTTAAAAAGTGACCCAGTACCTAGATGCGTCACTTTTTAAAAATAGCGTCAGGTATAATGCATGCAGAGGGGGTGTTCTCCCGCAAAAAGCTTTGTAATAGCGACGCAGTGAAATCTTTGAGATTTCACTGCGTCACTTTTAGGATGCTGTTGCGTCAAAATCTTGTGCCTGCTTTACAGCAGGTGTTAGACTGACGCAAGCCCTTTCACATGGTGCTTTTTCCGTGTGAAAGGACACATTACTGGAGTTGCGTCACTTTTGTGACGCACTCCAGCAATGCGTTACTTGGAATGTCATAAGGAGTGCGCACAGAAAAGTGATGCATCGCACCAGTGGTGTAAAAAAATGTGCCTCGTTGCGTTATATTTAAAAAGTGACGTATCTAGGTAGATGGGTCACTTTTTAAAATCAAGCGCCACATTATATCTGCGTGAGGTATAATGCATGCAGAGGGTGTGTTCCCCCGCAAAAAGCTTTGTAATAGCGACGCAGTGAAATGTTTGAGATTTCACTGCGTCACTTTTAGGATGCTGTTGCATCCTTTAAATATAGTGCAACGAGGCACATTTTATTACACTGCTGGTGTGATGCGTCACTTTTCTGTGCGCACTCCTTATGACATTCCAGATGTGTCATATTTAATGTATGACGAATCATGTTGCAAGGAGTTACAGATACGTCAGTATTTCTCACATATCTGTAAACATGAAAGTGACGCGAGGCAGGCGCAAGATTTTGACGCAACAGCATCCTAAAAGTGACGCAGAGAAATCTCATAGATTTCAGTACGTCGTTATTACCAAGCTTTTTGCGAGGGATTGCCCCCTCTGCATACATTATACCTGATGCAGATATAATGTGGCGCAGAGTTTTAAAAAGTGACCCATGTACCTAGATGCGTCACTTTTTAAAAATAGTGTCAGGTATAATGCATGCAGAGGGGGTGTTCCCCTGCAAAAAGCTTGGTAATAATGACGCAGTGCGTCTTTTTTAGGATGCTGTTGCACCAAAATCTTGCGCCTGCTTCACAGCAAACCTTTCACATGGTGCTTTTTCCATGTGAAAGGACACATTACTGGAGTTGCGTCACTTTTGTGGCGCACTCCAGCAATGCGTTACTTTTGTGTTTACAGATACGTCAGAAATACTGACATATCTGTAACTCCTTGCGAATTGATTAGTCATATATTAAATATGACATATCTGGAATGTCATAAGGAGTGCGTCCAGAAAAGTGACGCATCGCTGTTTTCACGTAGCGATGCGTCACTTTTCAGAAATGAGGCCTCCAGTTTATTTACTGTGTCATAACTTTCTTTTCTAACACTCACCTTCTTTCATTCCTCCTACTTCACTTCCTTTCACCTCTCATACCTTTCTGTTCTTTCTTACTCATTCTCCTTTCAATTATCAATGCACTATATTTCACTTACTCTTCATTTTTTTAAGAATATAGCTCTTTGATGAGAATTGGAGGTAGTTCTGAAAAGAACTTTTGGTTTTCTTCTTTTAACTGAACAGGAACAAAAACAGGGAATGGAAACTGCTCAACAGGAGCAAAAAGAAAAGAAAAAAATTAGGGGTGGGAAGGGCAGCGATGGTTCTCCAATGCTCGAACCATGAGCAGGACACTTTGCTCCCCATAGGTGAGGAGTTGATTGCAGTATCTGCATCTGACGACCCCATGGTTAAATGCAGGTTGTATGTTTGGCACCTGCTCCTGCGATTGCTCTCTCCCAGAAGAAGTTGCTCCTCCTGTTGATGTAGAGGCCCCATCTCTGGGAACCTCTTGTGCCAGAGCCCTGACACTTTCCCGGGCAAAATTCTGGGGGTGCCTCCTCTCCACATGGCGAATCATGGTGAAGTTGCCAAAAGAATACTTTTTTTGGGGGTTACCCCGTGACAGGACCTGTTTGCAGATCCTGCACTCTACTTTTGGTGCATTCACCTTTTTCTGGTCTGCTGGAAACTTAAAAAAATTCCAGATGAAATGCTCTTTGACCTTCGGCTGAGGAGGCTCTTCATCAATGAAATCATTGGAGTCATCTTCACTGCTGGATGGTCTGGCAGCCATGATTATCCAAGAAATATGCAACAGCAAAAAAGGCAGGTCTTTCAGTCACAAAAGTGAAAGAAGAAGTGAAGGAAATGGGTGGGGATTTCATTCATTGTAAAAAAAAACTGTTAGCAACCAATGAAAAGTGTTATTTTAGGGTCACATGACCCGACGCGTTTACGCTGCGCGCTCCGGTGCACTTCCGGTGCGTTTACGCAGCGCGATCGTAGGCGCTTCCGGGGCGCAAACGTGGCGCGATCGTAGGCGCTTTTGCGTGCGTTTATGCGCAGCGAACGTAGGCGCTTCCGAGGGCACTTATGTTGCGCGCCGAAGTGACGTCATCAAACTTTTACAGAAATGCATAATCATTTTCCTTATTAAAAAAAACTAATTTTATTTGTATGGTACGAAATGTTTTGCATTATTATTAACTTTTCATTCATATTTTTTTTCACGAACGACAGTTGCGCTCTGGGTGCGCTTTCAGATGAGCTCACGGAAAAGCTTACCGGAGAGCTTAGCTGAAAGCTTCCCGGAGCGCGCACCCAGAGCGCAAAAGAAAAAAATTATATAAAAAAAACATGAATACTTTAAAAAAAACAGCAAATTGTAAAAAAAAAAAAAAGGTTAGAAACTCGATATACAAAGGAATTAGCATTTAAAAAACCTATGAAATTCACTGAAAAAACCATAGGTTTCACACCAGTTATAGTTAGGAATTAGCATTTAAAAAACCTATTAAATTCACTGAAAAAACCATAGGTTTCACACCAGTTATAGTTAGCTGGAAATTTTACTGATATAAAACCATTGAAATTCCCACGTTATAGTTAGATGGACTCACTATAACTTGCGCGTGCAATGCACTGCTGATGATGTCTTATTAAGCCAGTTAACCAATCAATTTTTAAAAACCATCCATTTAGACACTTATTTAAACATTTATTCTTCCATCAACTTTTACATATACATATATAAAATATATTTATTTTTCAGAAAGACACACATTCACTGGATGGTGTCATCAGTGATGTCATGAGTGATGTCACTGACCATGTCATGAGTGATGTAATATGTGATGTCATCAGCAGTGCATTGCACGCGCAAGTTATAGTGAGTCCATCTAACTATAACGTGGGAATTTCAATGGTTTTATATCAGTAAAATTTCCAGCTAACTATAACTGGTGTGAAACCTATGGTTTTTTCAGTGAATTTAATAGGTTTTTTAAATGCTAATTCCTAACTATAACTGGTGTGAAACCTATGGTTTTTTCAGTGAATATATATATATATATATATATATATATATATATATATATATATATATATATATATATATATATATATACACTGAAAAAACCATAGGTTTCACACCAGTTATAGTTAGGAATTAGCATTTAAAAAACCTTTGAAATTCACTGAAAAAACCATAGGTTTCACACCAGTTATAGTTAGGAATTAGCATTTAAAAAACCTATTAAATTCACTGAAAAAACCATAGGTTTCACACCAGTTATAGTTAGCTGGAAATTTTACTGATATAAAACCATTGAAATTCCCACGTTATAGTTAGTCGGACTCACTATAACTTGCGCGTGCAATGCACTGCTGATGACGTCACATATTACATCACTCATGACATGGTCAGTGACATCACTCATGACATCACTGATGACACCATCCTTGTGACACAGTGACAGACCTCCTCTCAGTGTAAAGTAACCCTTGAGACACATATTCAAAAATAGAAACTGAAATTTTTAAAAAATGGACATACCTATATCAGTTACAACAAGCAATTCTGTACTTCCACTATCTATATACTCATCCACTCATTCACCAACAGTTCTATATAGTCACTCATACATATACTCACTCATCATATGAAGAGATACACCTATACATTCTGTTACACACCGACATTCATCCAAAAGTTACTCACACACATATTCACACGTGCAAATAAACTATTGAACAACCATTTATTTGAAAATAGAGTTATACACACACTTCCACCTTACTTCTATTGAAAATTACACATATTTATTCTCTTAAACAATCACTTATAGAAACACATACTTATTTAAACAGGAAATCTTACAATCTCTTACTCTCACATATACTCACTTATATACATCAATATTCATATATACTAGATTAAAACATATGTAGTTACTGATAAAGACACTAGTGAGACAGTCATTCACTCACTAACAAACACATATAGACACTCATCCACCCATACAGTCCTGTACATATGCTGTCTTCAAAACACATACAAACAAAGAGTCAGTCACTCATGCATCTATGTGCTAAGTAATACCTCCACCAAACCATATAGACACTCATACTAATACTAATAAAAATATCAAATAACCCATATACATACGCATGTAGCTACTTATCAACACATGTAGCCACTTATACACAAAGTGAAACACTAATATATGTATTTAAATATTTAAACATAACTCACTAATATTTATTTTTCAGAAAGACACATATTCACTGGATGGTGTCATCAGTGATGTCATGAGTGATGTCACTGACCATGTCATGAGTGATGTAATATGTGACGTCATCAGCAGTGCATTGCACGCGCAAGTTATAGTGAGTCCGACTAACTATAACGTGGGAATTTCAATGGTTTTATATCAGTAAAATTTCCAGCTAACTATAACTGGTGTGAAACCTATGGTTTTTTCAGTGAATTTAATAGGTTTTTTAAATGCTAATTCCTAACTATAACTGGTGTGAAACCTATGGTTTTTTCAGTGAATTTCAAAGGTTTTTTAAATGCTAATTCCTAACTATAACTGGTGTGAAACCTATGGTTTTTTCAGTGTATTTCATAGGTTTTTTAAATGCTAATTCCTTTGTATATCGAGTTTCTAACCTTTTTTTTTTTTACAATTTGCTGTTTTTTTTAAGTATTCATTTTTTTTATAATTTTTTTTTTTTGCGCTCTGGGTGCGCGCTCCGGGAAGCTTTCAGCTAAGCTCTCCTGTAAGCTTCTCCGAGAGCTCATCTGAAAGCGCACCCAGAGCGCAACTGTCGTTCGTGAAAAAAAAATATGAATGAAAAGTTAATAATAATGCAAAACATTTCGTACCATACAAATAAAATTTGTTTTTTTTAATATGGAAAATGATTATGCATTTCTATTAAAGATTGATGACGTCACTTCGGCGCGCAACGTACGTGCCCTCGGAAGCGCATACGTGCGCGGCGCCTAAACGCACGCAAAAGCGCCTACGATCGCGCCACGTGTGCGCCCCGGAAGCGCCTACGATCGCGCTGCGTAAACGCACCCGGAAGTGCACCCGAGCGCGCATCGTAAGCGCGTCAGGTCATGTGACCCTAAAATAACACTTTTCATTGGTTGCTAACAGTTTTTTTTTACAATGAATGAAATCCCCACCCATTTCCTTCACTTCTTCTTTCACTTTTGTGACTGAAAGACCTGCCTTTTTTGCTGCTCCATATTCCTGGATTCATCATGGCTGCCAGATCATCCAGCAGTGAAGATGACTTCATTGATGAAGAGCCACCTACCCCAAAGGTGAAGGGACATTTCATCTGGAAATTCTTTAAATTTCCAGCAGACCAGAAGAAGGTGAATGCACCAAAAGTAGAGTGCAGGATCTGCAAAAAGGTCCTGTCACGGGGTAACCCCCAAAAAAAATACTCTTTTGGCAACTTCACTATGATTCGCCATGTGGAGACCAGGCACCCCCAGAATTTTGCCCGAGAAAGTGTCAGGGCTCTGGCACAGGAGGTTCCCAGAGGTGGGGCCTCTACATCAACAGGAGGAGCAACTTCTTCTGGAAGAGAACAATCTCAGGGGCAGGTAGCAAACATCCAACCTGCATTCAACCATGGGGTCGTCAGATGCAGATACTGCAATCAACTCCTCACCTATGGGGAGCAAAGTGTCCTGCTCATGGTTCGGGCATTAGAGAACCATCACTGCCCTTCCCACCCCTAATTTTTTTCTTTTCTTTTTGCTCCTGTTGAGCAGTTTCTATTCCCTGTTTTTGTTCCTCTTCAGTTAAAAGAAGAAAACCAAAAGTTCTTTTCAGAACTACCTCCAATTCTCATCAAAGAGCTATAATCTTAAAAAATGAAGAGTAAGTGAAATATAGTGCATTGATAATTGAAAGGAGAATGAGTAAGAAAGAACAGAAAGGTATGAGAGGTGAAAGGAAGTGAAGTAGGAGGACTGAAAGAAGGTGAGTGTTAGAAAAGAAATTTATGACACAGTGAATAAACTGGAGGCCTCATTTCTGAAAAGTGACGCATCGCTACGTGAAAATAGCGATGCGTCACTTATCTGGACGCACTCCTTATGACATTCCACATATGTCATATTTAATATATGACTAATCAATTCGCAAGGAGTTACAGATATGTCAGTATTTCTGACATATCTCTAAACACAAAAGTAACGCATTGCAGGAGTGCGTCACAAAAGTGACGCAACTCCAGTAATGTGTCCTTTCACATGGAAAAAGCACCATGTGAAAGGTTTGCTGTGAAGCAGGCGCAAGATTTTGGCGCAACTGCATCCTAAAAGTGACGCACTGCGTCATTATTACCAAGCTTTTTGCAAGGAACACCCCCTCTGCATGCATTATACCTGACACTATTTTTTAAAAAGTGACGCATCTAGGTACATGGGTCACTTTTTAAAACTCTGCGCCATATTGTATCTGCATCAGGTATAATGTATGCAGAGGGGGCAATCCCTCGCAAAAAGCTTGGTAATAACAACGTACTGAAATCTATGAGATTTCCCTGCGTCACTTTTAGGATGCTATTGCGTCAAAATTTTGCGCCGGCCTCGCATCACTTTTATGTTTACACATATGTCAGAAATACTGACGTATCTGTAACTCCTTGCAACATGATTCGTCATACATTAAATATGACACATCTGGAATGTCATAAGGACTGTGTACAGAAAAGTGACGCATCACACCAGCAGTGTAATAAAATGTGCCTCGTTGCACTATATTTAAAGGATGCAACAGCATCCTAAAAGTGACGCAGTGAAATCTCAAACATTTCACTGCGTCGCTATTACAAAGCTTTTTGTGGGGGAACACCCCCTCTGCATGCATTATACCTCACGCAGATATAATGTGGCGCTTGATTTTAAAAAGTGACCCATCTACCTAGATACCTCACTTTTTAAATATAACGCAACGCAACACATTTTTTTACACTACTGGTGCAATGCGTCACTTTTCTGTGCGCACTCCTTATGACATTCCAAGTAACGCATTGCTGGAGTGCGTCACAAAAGTGACGCAACTCCAGTAATGTGTCCTTTCAAATGGGGAAAGCAGCATATGAAAGGTCTTGCCTCAGTCTAACACCTGCTGTAAAGCAGGCACAAGATTTTGACGCAACAGCATCCTAAAACTGACGCAGTGAAATCTCAAAGATTTCACTGCGTCGCTATTACAAAGCTTTTTGCGGGAGAACACCCCCTCTGCATACATTATACCTGACGCTATTTTTAAAAAGTGACGCATCTAGGTACATGGGTCACTTTTTAAAACTCTGCGCCATATTGTATCTGCAACATGATTCGTCATACATTAAATATGACACATCTGGAACGTCATAAGGAGTGCGCACAGAAAAGTGACGCATAACACCAGCAGTGTAATAAAATGTACCTCGTTGCACTATATTTAAAAAGTGACGCATCTAGATAGATGCGTCACTTTTTAAATATTGCATAACAATGCGCATTTTTTTACACCGCTGGTGCGTCACAAAAATTGACGCACAGGAAGCGCAAAACTAACAGCGCAAGGCCTTCATAAATATAGTCCTGGATTTAGGGGGTCAGAGGGGGTCTACTCTTCCCCCTTATGATCCAATCAGCTTCCTGCGCGCAAGTCGCGTGTCGCGCCTGGAGCGCACTCCCGTGCGCGCACGGGAGAGCGCATATCCCCGCGCAAAACGAAAAAAAAATTTTAATGCCCTGCAGGACCCTATTTTAGTCCCTACATCAAACCTAGGGGGTCAGAGGGGGTCTACTCTTCCCCCTTATGGTCATTTGCCCCTTTTTTTTTCAAACCCCTTGTGTCTCGATTTTACCGAGACACAAGATGGCGGCCGCTCCGCACTGTTTAGAATGTTTACAGACAACTGAGATCCAATCAGCTTCCTGCGCGCAAGTCGCGTGTCGCGCCTGGAGCGCACTCCCGTGCGCGCACGGGAGCGCGGCTATAGATATATATATTTTTTTGAACCTAAATTACTCAAAATCCACTGGAGCACATATCTTGAGACATAGCAAAGGCACATCGGGCTACCAGTCCCTACAATTTTGCCAAGTTTGGTGGAAATCCATTCAGCCGTTCGGGCTAAAAGTGAAATCGACCGCCCTATGGAAATTAACATGGGGAAAACGCGTTTTGGGACCCCCCTTTTATCTCGGCCCCCGCTTGACGAATCCCCCCCAAACTTTCAGGGAAGGACCGGACCGCCATGAGACCATTTTCCTGAAAATTTCAGGCAGATTCGTCAACCGGCGCCAAAGTTATTCAAAATAGAATGTTGAGATTTAACATTGAAAATTATCCTAACTATAACTACCTACTGGCGACCGCCAGTAGGTAATATATATATATATATATATATATATATATATATATATATATATATATATATATATATATATACACCGAATGTCTCCACACACGCTACTTCCCATCACCCAGGATCGGCGAAGCACGAAGAGAGAAACGGACCACAGGATCTGACATCAGGTTAATTTTAATGTGCAGGTGAGGCAACAAACAGCACAACGCGTTTCGGGCCCGTGGGCCCTTGGTCACATGTAAAGTTGTTACAGGATTTATTTTCTTTTATAAATGCTAGTGAAATAACACCCGCCCCTCAGTGCAAAAGGTTACAGCGGTCACCTGACCGAAGACAGAAAAGAAATACTACCATTTCAATCTTCAAATGATCAGTACATGAGTTAAGGTATATTCTGTAATAGGAAAAATTCCATATAAAACAGAGAAAGTCGGTGGCTCAGAAATTGCAATAAATTACATAGAAGTAATAAATATAGCAGCATAAATGCATGATGTTTCCGTAGAACAGGATATTGAAGTCTTTCAGGATAAATCCCTAGTTTCCATTCTTCCTGCAATACATCATAAAACAGTATCTATGAGTAAATAGTGAAAAGCTGATAACAATATTTAGCCTGAGGAAAAATAATTTTACTCCAGGGTGAAAAAAAGCAATATAGAATATAAATAGGGCAACTAAAAAAGCCTGCTAAGATAATACAATAACATCATAGTGGATTATGTGTAAACATGGCTATACTAATAAATGCAAGAGTTTCTAAAGGACAAAGGTGCTACAGTGAAGATGTACATGAGCGGTGAAAAAACTACTATGTACAAATATGCAAATACAATAAAACATCGGAATACACCAAAATTTCATTGAAAAACATTACATAAAATGTGTACAAATGTTAAAAACCACCCATATCAACGAGTGTAAAAACAGTGAGCACCCCATAAACCTAGTGGGCTTGGGCGGAGACAGGAATTGTGCAATATTTATAAAACGAGACTGTGCAATTAGGACTTGACAAAGGAGGCCACAGGGAACCTGACTACCTCCTTCTTACCAAAAACCAAAAAATAAGGAATAGTTCTCCTGCTAACTAGACAATCACAGTGGGTTTCAAATTTAATAGGCCACAGGGAACCTGATTGCCTAACCCTTGATAAGAGAAATTAGCAATTCATGTTAGAATAGTCTAGTTTGAAAGCTGAATATGCAGAAGCAAAGAAAACAGCCAGAAGGAAAACACAAACTGTTTTATAAGTGGGTATACATATCTTCAGAATTATTCAACCCATTAGGCCATCTACTGTCAAACTGTAATATCATGTTCGTCTCCAACTGTCTGAGTAACTGTTCTCTATCGCCCCCTCTGCGCAGTTTGGGGACGGCACCTACCACATAATAAGTAAGACATTGCAGGACTTTATTGTGTTTGGATTTAAAGTGCCGTGCCACTGGATAGGATGGATCGCTATGTAAAATAGCTCTCAGATGTTGCAGTATCCTGACGTGCACTTGTAATTTGGTGCTGCCTATGTAATTAATTCCTGTGCGAAACTCCTTCTATCTCATGGAGCAAAGATTGAGGCGCACTCAAAGTGGTAATTTTCTCAGTTTATTGATCACAAATCAAACGGCCCGACAGACTCGTTTCGGCTACACGCCTTTGTCAATGTCGGGGAGGTCACATTTTCACACAATTATATACAAAACATTCAAAAAAACTATTTGCGTGAGAGGAACCAATCACAACCTTTCTACATCATTTGTATTCATTTCATAGAAATCGCTGTAGGACATTCAGATCGTGATGCTTACTACATTCTATGGGGGCCATTTTGTAGTGTATATCTCTAAAGGGGAAAATCATGTAATTCCTCAAATGTATTCTTTGGGATTCTACTATAGCCCCCTCCTTATACTGAACCAAAATTTGAAACAGAAGTCTTCAAGCCCTGAATGGGCATTCATGATCATGGTATACTATTCCGTTACCGCAATGTTCGTATCATTCTCGATTTCTGGGTGCCCCTACTTCTCGGTATTACTCTTAACTGGTTCATGTTTCTGTCTGTTACTCCGGGGCATTGCTTATATTACTTAATGTGAGACCATAATTCCTCCTCATTGTCGAGTCCCGTGGGACTCTTGGACTGCATTCCTAGCCGTTTTTTTCTGCCCTTTCGCAAACAGAGTCTCAGCTGCTTCCTCTCTTTCACGGTCTGTAAACATACTCCGTGTTACGCTCCTCCTTTTTCCCAATTGTGATCGAGTTTAGTTCTGGCTTTCTCCCCCAAACGTGCCTGTCACCGTGAAATTAAAACAGTTCTTCCTTCAACAAGCGGTTCCGCTTACCGGGATAGGTTTCCAGCGACTTCCGAATGTAACGACCTTCGGCGTCCACCTTTCTCCCTCTCAGCTCCGCGGTACTCAGCTTGCTTCCCTCCACCTAGTCTCCAGTGGCGGGGAAAAGTTCTCCAAACATAAAAATAAATATATATATATATATATATATTACCTACTGGCGGTCGCCAGTAGGTATATATAGTTAGGATTTTTTCTCTATGGAACTTTTGAAAATTCTATGTCTAATAACTTTGGCGTTTGTGTACGGAATCGGCTGAAAGTTTCAGGAAAATGGCACATTTTGTTTCTGATCAGCCCCTGAAAATTTGGGGGGGTTTCGTCAAGGGGGGGCCGAGAAAAAAGGGGGTCCCAAAACGCGTTTTTCCTATTCATTTTTCCATAGGGCCTTTGGCCTCACTTTTAGCTCGAACGGCTGAATGGATTTACACGAAACTTGGCAAAATTGTAGGGACTGTTTGCCCGATGTGCCTTTGCTGGGTCTCAATATATGTGCTCCAGTGGATTTTGAGAAATTAACGTTTAAAAAAACAGATATATCTGTGACAGCGTCCTAGATAGCGCTCCAGATCGCGTACTTTACGCGTAACGGAGGTTTGCGAAGCGAAGCTGATTGGCTCTCCGGTGTCTGTCAACATTCTAAACAGTCTGTAGCGGCCGCCATCTTGTCTCTCGGTATGATCGAGAGACAAGAGGAGGCCAAAACGAAGGGGGAAATGAAGGAAAGGGGGCAAGGTAGACCCCTTCTGACCCCCTAGGATTGATGAGGGGGATATTAAAGTGCCCCGCGGGGCCAAAAAAAAAAATTTGTTTTTTTCGTGGGGTGCGCCCGGTTCGCGTATTAGAAAGCGGTCTGGGGAGCGTACTATAAGGAAACAAGAATGATTGACTTTTAACTTATTGTATGTTTATTGATTGTTCGTTTTTGTTGTATTTGGCTTATCTTCTTTCTATCTCTGGGGATTTCATGGTCACTCACATGATGTCACCACTGGAACCTTGGGTGACATCATGGAGTGTTTGGGGCTGGTCCTGGTGACAACTGGCAGTTGAAACCAGGCAGGCCGAGTGGCAAGCTAGTCACTCCTGGTGGTCTTCTCTGTAACTTGACTTAACATCCTGAAGACTTGAATAAAGTAACCTACATGATACCAGGCTCCAGCTCCTATTTACAACATTTTTGGCGACGAGGGTGGGATTTTGGAGCGTATTTACAAGGTACAAGAAACGGAAACAAGGAGAAAAGAACCCTCAGCGCAAAGCAAAAGCAAGTATTATGGAACAGCTCAAGAACTTTTAAATTAAAGAACTTTTAAATTGAAGTTTGAAGCAGAAGACAAGACATCCACCCTGGTAAGTCCCACCAGTGTCCTGTGTAATCGGACGGCCTGCAAACCCAGGGTGTAATTCTGCTTAATATTGTGTGAGACTTGCTGAAGTTCACTTGTTTGGAAGGCTGATGTTTAACTTAATTCACCAAGCGTACTAATTGGGATCCAGCAATTTTTGGGACTGTTCAGCGCTGTGGGGGTGTGAAGAACGAGAATTGAATTCAGCTGTCACTTCTTAAACTTGCATGAATTGGGAGTGAGCTGCGCGGCGGATCGTGTGCCTGGAACACTTCAAAATGTACAATACGCAGCTAAAGTGTTAAAAGCGATCTCAGCTTTCAAACTGCAGAACACGCAACCCATTTCCTTCACAGCTGTTTGAAATTGTCAAGGTTAAGAACACGCAGCGCATGTGTTTGGAAACTGTAACATTTCACATTTCAAAAGCCTTCAACATGCAGCACATATTTATTAAGCAGTTGAATTGTCAGAGTGTGGAGGGCATGCAGCGCTTATTCTTAAAAGCTGTTGGAGCTGTCTGACTGAGGAGCACACAGCGCATGTGTTTTTAGACTGAGCGGAGTCTTGCGGAAGCTGTCTGTAGTACTTTGGAAATGTTTCTCATTGACATTGCGAGATGTGCCATGATTACTTCAGCTGACTTTGCGAAGTGCGCCATGGAAATTTCAACTGTCTGTTTTTTTAAATATAAGAAATGCGTGTAGCTTACCTTCCCGGTGAAGCTCTTTATGACGTTGGGGTGTTCTCATTTCATTCCGCGCTTGCACGTTTAGAGCAGCGACGTGCCGAGAGCCTCTCAGCCCTACGCAATATCGTCACCATGGAAACGTCTTTTGCTTCTTATGTGAGACAAATGGTTCGTGGGCAGAAAATATTGCCGTTTTGTGCTGACGCAATGGACATCGCGTTACAGTTAGTTCTGTGGCATATGTGACCTTTGAAGAATGCGTAAATCAACTACATTGCAGGGGAATTAAATGAGCTCATGGTGGTCGTTTTAATCCAACGCTGGCACAAACATTCTGGATGGGACGTGGAAGTTAAGCCCTGATGAAACCCTGATGATGAGGGAAGTATTATCGGAATGCTGTTTTTATGGAGGACGTCGCGAATCTTGCCATATTTACAGCGTTTCCTTCTACTGAGGAGAACCTTGAGGAAGAACTCGGGTGAGAGACCGCTCACCGGAGCATAAGACTTTATTTAACATTATGTATGCTGGTCATTTGTAGTGTATGTCTGGTGCTTTCTGGGGGGTGGTGATTAGTGAGTGCATGTCTCAGGGAAGAGAGTGTTTGTTTTTTTTTTAATGGTTGGTTGTAAGTTAATGGCGTGCACAGTGAGTACCTGCATAGTTTTGTGTTTGGACTGCTGTGAGCCACGCAGGGTATTTTCAGGTGGTGTGTGAGCGGCAAGTGTTGTATTATTGTGCACCTACAGGGTGGTGTACATCTATAGCTTGTTGTTTTGGGGTCAGGAAGGCCCTGTACAGTTTATTATAGGAGGGGTTGCTTTTCAAATTTGTATACATGGTTTACATGTGTGGTTGTGTGTTGGGAGTTAGTTGTATACATGGTTTACATGTGTGATTGTATGTTGGGAGTTATAAACTTCTGAACTTCCTTTTAAAAGAAGTGTACCCTGTCTCATCTATGGTTTTGGGACAGTTATGGTTCACGGGGTGAGAAATAACCTGTTACGGTACAGAGTCTGTTTTTAAAATTTAAGGGTGGTGAGTACCCCATTAGGGAATTGGGGGCGGAGCAATGGTTGCAAGGTGTAGTTCACGGGGAGGGTTGTACCCCGTTACGGAGCGGAGTGGTCTCCACTATTTCTCGTCTAATTTAGTTTGTTTTTGTGTGTTTCCCAAGGTAAGGGGATGGGTCTTGGGGCTAGTTATGTTTAGGATGTGTTGTCATTGACTTGTGTTTGTAACTGTTTGGGATGTGTTTGTTTTCCATCTGTGGAATGGATGCTATGTGTACTTTCATATGGATGTGTACACACATGCTAATTTTATCTATTGTATTTCCATCTTGTTGATTTCTCCAAAGAAAGGAGATGTGTTGTATTTGGCTTATCTTCTTTCTATCTCTGGGGATTTCATGGTCACTCACATGATGTCACCACTGGAACCTTGGGTGACATCATGGAGTGTTTGGGGCTGGTCCTGGTGACAACTGGCAGTTGAAACCAGGCAGGCCGAGTGGCAAGCTAGTCACTCCTGGTGGTCTTCTCTGTAACTTGACTTAACATCCTGAAGACTTGAATAAAGTAACCTACATGATACCAGGCTCCAGCTCCTATTTACAACAGTTTTGTTATTTTTTTTTGTTTATTTTTATTTACGTAGCTACATGTAGGTATCAATGTAGAGTCTATAATTTAATAAACGCCGTCTCCTTTGTAGATATCTTGCATGTTGTTAAAGAAGTTATTGTGGTATATGGAATTCATACCATAGTCTGTCTGGAAAGCCGAAACAACATGGTGGCAGGAGATGATAAAGAGATGTTAAATACACTTTGGAGATAATATAGTGTGAGAAAGGAAGTAACTATGAGCAAACTTAGTATGTAACACAAAAAAGTTGCACAGTATATTTTAAGTCTCACTTTATATTATATCTATTTTGGTACTATTTCATAATTTACATATAAAAAAGAACAATGTCTCAAACTATTTTTAATTTTTAAATAAAAATTTATTGTTGTGATTTTTCAAAATCTAAAAGAATTTCCAACATTAATTCATCAGGTATGTCCTCCTTTTCATTCCATGATTCAATTTCTTCTACACAATTAATTAAGTCTTGGTCCAGAGAGTGATCCATAAAGCCTATTTCCTCTTTATCTTCCTTAGGATTGTTTTCCATATTAATTTCAAATGAAATATTAATTTCATTTTGTTGTCCTTCCATTTTCTTGCTGTAAATTGCATAAAAAATAAATATATCAGTACAGAAAGGGCACTGTTGGGTTTCAGTACAGACAGGCAGTTTGGTTATTTAAACAGTGTTTTTTTCTTTGGGCAGTGTATGGTATCAAATTGGAAGCAGAAATATGAAGAAAATTATCAAATAAACTCTTAGTCAATTCTGAATTATACTAGAGAAGTCTAACTCTATCCTTAACTCAGGGCCGGCACTAGGCATAGGCAGCATGGGCTGCCGCTCAGGGCCTCGCACTCAGCCCACCAGCATGGGGCCACGCACTGGTGATGTGTCCTTTTGTTTTCCTGGAGATCTATCACAAAGAAAGGTGTCGCCTGCAATTAAGGTCTATTGGAGGGGGCCCCCTCCTTGGGCCTCTCATGGATGGTGTCAGGCCATCACCCCCCCATACCTGTGTCAGGCCCCAGGTATAGGGGAGGGAGAAGGAGATGCTCCCTCAATTGCAAGGAGACCATTCACAGACACTGTGGGGGGCCCATTGTCCAGCATTTTGGCGCACCCTCAGTTTTAACTTTTAGACCACAATCAATTCTCACACCTATGAAGGTGTGAGAAATGCGTGTGGATTAAAAGTTAAAACTGTGGGGGCGTCAAAATGCTGGACAATGGGGCCCCCACAGTGTCTGTGAATGTTCTCCTTCTAAGTGGTCACTTATGTAATTTGGAGGGGGCCTTGCGCACGTTCCCTTTTAGCCCAGGGCCTCGTAAATCCTTGGACTGGCCCTGCCATAACTAAAACAGAGAAGTCTATTTTATTCTATAAGTATTACAGAGTGAAAGAATAAAACTGTTTGAAAACGTTTTTCTAATTAGCTTTCAGTACAGAACATACTTCAATTTTAAAAATAATATCTTACCTTTTAAATAAAATTTGAAGTTATCAGTTGATTTTTTGTTGTTCTGCACTTCACAAAGTAGTAGTCAAAATGGCTGTGTTTCTCTCTCTTTGTTTATATATATTCAGGTACATAACCAATCAAATGTCATGATATAGTAGTAGAAATTGAAAGTAAAAATTTAATTGGTTGTCTTTTCCAACACTTTCGATATGTTTTATGAAGTAATTTACCTCAGGGATTTTAGAGAGTTCTACATGGTAAATGGCTAAATGGTATTCCAACTAAATTTGTGAAAATTGTAGGGATTGGTATGTAGTATGAGCTACTGTTTAATTGGTGAAAGTGTCTCCAGTGGTTTTTCTGTAAATTACTTTCCCACCTTTTTTGAGCGAGTGCTTGTCAGTGCGTTTCCCGGTACGCGAACTTGCAGCGTTACGGGAGTCCTCCATTTTGTGTTTCGGTAGAATTGAGATACAAGATGGAGGGTAAATAATGTTCAGAATGGGTAGATTGAGGTACTTTAGACGTATGCTGTTTCCCTAAGTCTTCTGAGGGTGGCTGAGGAGGCTCATATATGTCGATAATTTTTTTTTTTTTTCGCGTGGTTAGTTGCAGGTACGCGAACTGGGTAGCGTACCGGGAAGCGAATATAGGTGAAAATAAGTGAAAAAAAAGGTACATTCGAAATTTCAAAAGAGTACACTAAGTTAAGGTAGCTCTGAAAAGAGCTTTTGGGTTCTGTGTATGTTCTAGAAACTTATAAGTAGGAACCAATACGCATTCTTAAATTTAGTATGAAAACTCTGTTTCCCTTATCTGAGAAATGCACGCCATCTCCTCTGTAGATATCTTGTATGTAGTAACGCAAGTTATTGTTGTAGATGCAGCCCATTTCATGGTCCCTCATGTAAGCTGAAATAGACTTATTTACATGCTTCCTCGATTTCTCAATTTGTGGACAAAATTGATTGGACCACCTCCATTTTTGTCTTTGGCATATATTAGAATATACCAAGGCAGTTTGAGGAAAAAGGGTCATCAATTGCTCAAAGGTGTCCTTTAAAAGCATTTCCAGACCTACCCCAGTCAAAGTGCCCAAATCGTTTCCTCCACAGTGCACTATTATGAGGTCAGGGGTTGGCAAATGTAAAAAGGTTTTCACCAATGGTATCAATTGGTGACATTTCAATCCTCTTCGACCAATCCATTTGATTTCCACATTTTGTAAATTGAGGTTGTGTAAATTTCTGTTATCAGCATACCTGTGAGCCCAGTGGATGTAGCTATGTCCCAGAATCCAGACTGAAAACATGGCTAGAGGAGTTTTTGCTGCAGTCAGATGAAGTGTGGGAATGAAATGGCAGTTGAAATAGTGATGTTTGTAATGTAAAAAACTGTGGAGTTTAAGTGCAAATGATTCATTAGCAGTGATTGGTGTATTTTCATTGCTGAAAACAGAAAGTTAGGGTGCATGGATGTGTTCTTTGAAAGATGTATTTTGAATGGTTATTTAAAAATGTTGTTATGAAAGATTGCAGTGGATTAGCAGGTGTACTGAGAGTTCAGAGTTCATTTGAAACATTGTTGTGTGAACTTGTGGCCATGATAGGTCAGGCAGGCGGTAGTTGCCATGGAAAAGAGGTAGAAAGGGCAGAGGGGGGAAGGGTGTTGATTTGAAAAAAGTGAGAGAAGAGTTTTTATTGGCTGACATGAGAGATATGTGTGATGAATATCAGCATTTCAGTGCCTTTGTTGGTTCCAGCCTCTGGAGTGCATACCTTTAATTCTGGTACAGAATAATTGGTGTGTTTCTGAGACTGTTTTCAATTTCAAAAAGAATTTGTAAAGGTGAGTTATCGTTTATATATTTTAGTTAAAGAGTAGTATGCTTTTTTTGCGTAAATAAGAAAGTCAGCTGTGTATTTAAAATGATGTTTTGCGTCAAGTGTTTGCATTCTGCTTTCAAAGGCGATTTTGCATTCTTCATTTATTGAATCGGAAAAATATTGGTTCGGTAAAATACCGAATCGGTAATTTTACAGATTCTGTGAATTTGCTATGTAGGGGGGAGTCTTCTGAGTCTCAAATGACTTAACGAATCGGTATTTTAGCATGAAATCAAACTTCATGGTAAAATACCAATTCCGGTGTGCATGCACATTTGTGCATGCACACGTATGTTATGTGAAAGGCAGACTTGTCCTTACATGAATGTAGGTGTATAATTGCTTTACATAAAAGGTTTTAAAACTTTGTTTGAAATCAAATGCATGCACACTTAGGGCCCGATGTAGGTGGTCGTTTAGGCCATTTACCGACCGGTTACGGCCGATTTTGGTCGTTTCCGACCTGTAAATGGCGAAAAGGTATGTAGGCGCCTAAATCCAGGGTCACATATAGGTAAATTTACATTTACAGAATCGGAGAAATTGTTTTTGATGGTAAAATGATGTGACTCCTGTAATGCGTCGCTTTTGCGAAACAGATATATGATGTAATTGTGTTGTTGATGTTACGGTGTACATGTAAAAAATGATGCATAAGTGTTGCACGGGCATTGTAGATACTCTCCTATGTGTGCTTAGCTATTTCAAGTCATTTCCCCCGGGTTCAAGGGCCTTGTAAATACGTCCCCATGTGTGTCTGGTCATTTGAAGTCATTTTCCTTGTAGTGTAAGGCCCTTGTAAATACGCCCTTATGTGTGCCTGGCAAATTTTCATTTTGATTGTTTGAGTTACATAGCCATGTTAAAAGTTATTGAAAAAAAGGTGCAAGTTCCTTAAAAAACGTTTTCATGTGTATTAGGGCATTTTAAGTCTGTTCCCCATGAATGTAGGTATATAATTGTTTTACATAAAAGGGCATGTCTGTGTGCCACATTGCACACATGCCCGTTTTGGGGGTGCTAGATGGTGTCAAAGTGATACCCCCTGCACCCTTGACAAATTCGGTATTTACCGATTCGGTAAATACCGAATCGGTATTTGAATTGAATGCTATGGGATTCAAGGCCCATAGGATTCAATAGCAAATACCGATTCGGTATTTACCGAATCGGTAAATACCGAATTTTTAAGGAATCGGTAATAAATCAGATGTTGGTACCTACATCCCATTTACCGATTTTGAAATACCGAATCGGTAAAATTCGGTAATATTCGGTATTTCAAAATCGGTAAATGTGATTTACCTACATCTGTCCCTAGGTGTATTATTGTTTTACATAAAATGTTTTAAAACTTTGTTTGAAATCAAATGCATGCACACTTAGGGCCAGATGTAGGTGGTCGTTTCAGGCCATTTACCTACCGGTTACGGCCGTTTTCGGCCGTTTCCGATCGTTAAATGGCAAATCGGTATGTAGGGGCTTAAATCCAAGGCCACATGTAGGTAAATCTACATTTACAGAATCGGAAAAATAATTTTTTCGGTAAAATACCGAATCGGTAATTTTACCGATTCTGTTAATTTGTTATGTAGGGGGGAGTCTTCTGAGTCCCAAAGGCCTTAACGAATCGGTATTTTAGCATGAAATCAAACTTCATGGTAAAATACCGATTCCGGTGTGCATGCACATGTGTGCTCGCACACCTATGTCATGTGAAAGGCAGACCTGCCCTTAGGGCTGGTTTGCTTGCCACATGGTACCTGTGCCTGTTTTGAGGGTGTCAGAGGGTGTCAAAGTGATACCCCCTGCACCCTTGTGCATACTTTTTTTATAGCATTGTTGAATCTAGTTCTTACTGTTATTGATTTACTGTTTGGTAATAGTGGTTAATAAAATGTTTTATTATATTTCACCACAGATTCAACTGCAGATTATTTGGGAATTAGACAATGCCGTCTAAGGATAGAATTCGAAAGGCTACGAAACGTCAAAGACAGCAGTTACCGAATATTTTGCAGCAGTCCTCTACATTGGTATTATCTCAACGGACGAAGAGAACACCGGGTAAGAGAACGAAATCATTCCTTAAAAACATTTGTAGAAACAAAAGTATAACTACAGAACAAGTTTTAGTCCAGAAAAAGAGAGCCAATTTAAATGGAAAGGAATGGCCTGTGAAAAACGTTTGTGCTAGAGCAGGAGATAACTCTGTGCATGGCAGTAGAAGGGCAAATATTTTCAGGGACATTCGTAAGCGAATGTTCCGCAACAGGGTAATTGTCAATTTGGTAAAACAATTTAAAAAAGGTCAACAGAAAGTGTCATTTTATAAGAAAAAGAAAAATGTAGAGAAAATTATTGATCAGGCTTTCGAAATCAAGCGAAAGTTATTTATTTTGGTAATTAATAGAACTAGGAAACTAAACAAGGTAATCTATGTTTTCAAATCTAATAGTAGATGGAAGAGAGACGTTAATCGGAGTAATTTTTGTGAAGTTTTCTTAGGAGAATGGATGCATAGTTAAAATAGTGAGGCATTTTTTAATGAGGAGAGTTATTTTCAGGACAATGTTTTGGTGCATGCAGTTGACAGCAGTGGTCGAGCATATGAGGTAAAAGATGGTCATCCGGTTGAAAAAGAAATACTTGTGTCTGCAGATGCAGAAGAGGCGCTAAGTGATGAGGTTTTAGGGAGACGTCCTAAGGGACCAGTGTACACCTGGAAGTGTAGTTCTCTTTGCAGTGTGCGACAGGATTCCATCAATTTGCTTTGTGATTTTATACGGACGTTTCATAAGAAAAGTGTAAAGCAAAAAATAAAGTTGTTGCAAGAATTAGATCCTTGCAGAGTGAGACAAGTGACAGGTTTGCGTGGTCATTCACTGGCTTGTCTTTCTAGGAGAGTATGCCAGAGTGTATTTCATCATTTCAGGATGCTTGCAGTGCATCATAATAAAGTGAGCAAATTAGTTAGAATGTTGTATTATGCTAAGAGTCCAGCAATTATGCTTAAAAAATTAAGCAAAGCTCTTTTGCATGGTTCTGAAGTAGATGTGAAGAATATTTGTCACGAAATTGAGTTCTGTTATTTTGCTGGTAAAGAGAACAATGTTGATATTGAACCACTAGAAGAAGGTAATGTGGAAGACAGTGAACAGATTTTCAGTACAGATAAGTTTCACAAGGAAATTTCCACGTTTATGATGAAATCAAGTGAGAGGCCTAATTTCAATTGTGTGTGTTGTCGATGGGCTTATTATAAGAATCAGACTAATTTAGTGGATATATATGCAAAGAGTGATATGGAAAACAATAGTGAATGGAAGGATTTTGCCACATACTTGATGGTAGAAAATTGTTTTGATTTGGGAGCAGACCAACGTATGTGTACTTATTGCTATAACAAATTAAACCAAAACCAGATGCCTGCTAGAGCGGTTTATAATAATCTGGAATTAGATGACATTCCTTATGAATTGAAGGATTTAAATACTTATGAATCTATTTTGATTCAAAGTGTCCATCCCTTCCAGGCTATTGTACGAATGGAGCCAAAGACAGGGAAGTTGCCTCCATCAGATTTACAGAGAGGATTAAAGGGAAGGGTTATTTATTTGCCTTTGGATTTGAAGAAAAACATTAATACAATTGGAGTAGAGAAAGTGGAAGAGGAACCTCTGGTTATCATAGTTAATGGTGTTCCGACAAAGAGTAAGAAAATCTGGCAAGATTTAGTGGATGTTAGGAAAGTTAAAAAGGCAACATTGTATTTGATAAAAAATAATAAGTACTACAAGAATGTATGTGTTGCAGAAGAGGAAGTAAGTGAAGAAGAGGACAGCGATTTGTGTCCTGGTCAAATTGAGAAAGTAGAAGCCTCTAAAAAGGAAGAAATATATGAACATTATAGTGTTCATCCTTTGCATTCCAAGGAAGTTATGGGGAATGCTATTGAGTTGTTTCAAATGAAACAAGCCAAAGGGAGTCCTATTAGTGTTTGGGAGGAAAGTTTGGAAGCTCGGTGTTTCCCACAGTTATTTCCCACAGGTCGAGGAGGACGTTATGATGAGCGACCTGTTCAAATTCCTGCTTCAGAATACCGGACTTTACGATTGTATACAGAAGATCCTAGGTTTCGACAATGCATTCCCTATTTATTTCATCTATTGTTTGAAAGTGATCTCTCTGGATTGTCTTATGCAGTAAACCACATCTTGAAAAGTGGTATACAACTGCGAAATATCTCGGCAAGGGACTTTATGGATAAAGTCAATGTGCAAGACAGTATTTTGGATTCTCACCTGATTAATCTCATGGCTTGTCAGCGTGGTACTAATGAGTATTGGTACCGCCGTCATGGTGACTTAAAATGTATGCTGAGGAACTTAGGAACTCCCACATGGTTCCTCACTCTCAGCTGTGCTGAGTATGGCTGGGAATACTTACTTGAATTTCTACGAGAGGTAAATGGAAACATTGAAAATATTGAATTTAAGACACCCGGAGAACTGTGCTCTTTGGATCCTGTGAATGTTTGCAGGTACTTCAATCATAGATTTGAAGCTATGATGTCTTTCCTCACGAACAAGAAAAATCCACCCTTGGAGAGGTATTGGATTTCTTTTGGAGAAAGGAGTATCAAGCAAGAGGTGCTCCTCATATACATATGCTACTATGGATCAAAGATGCACCCAAATTTGGAACATATCCGTATGACTTAGTGATGAGTTTCATAGAACAGTATGCTACATGTGCTGTTCCAAAGACAAATGAAGACAAAAGTCTAAGAGAACAAGTTTTACGGTTTCAAAGCCATCGTTGTGGAAAGTACTGTCGTCCAAAATTCAGAAACAAGGACAAATACTACACCAAATGTCGTTTTGCATTTCCACGGTCGGTGTTATCAAAAGGAAGAGTTAACAATTTGATGTCATCGCTGCGACATAATGTGACGAGGAAATCACCCAAAAACACATAGAATTTGAAAAGAAACGAAGAGTCCAAGTACATCAACGACTACAACCCAGTGATTTTGTCCATGTGGAATGCTAACATGGATATACAGTTTGTGGCTGACAACTGTATGGCTGTGGCTCGGTATGTGACATCTTACATCACTAAAAAAGAAAAGACAGAACTGAAAGATATGTGGGAGGATATTTCCCATGAAAAGAGCCTCAGTAAGAAGTTGTACAGTTTCAGTCTGAAGATGTTATCGCATCGAGAAATTGGAGCTTACGAATGTTCTGACCGGTTATCTTCAGCAAGTCTCTATGCCAAATCTAGGAGTATCATTTGGGCGAGTCTTGGTCTTGCTGCAACGCGTAATCGAGTTCTGAAACCTGTACGGGAAATTCAGTATTTGGCGGAGAAGGAGCCAAACAGTACAGATATTTTGAAGAGCAACATGTTGGATACATATTATCCAAATAGAAGCAGTCACGTGGAGAATGCTTGTCTGTATGAAGTTCTTCAAAATTACGTTTTCAAGAGGAACATCAAAGAAGATATTGATAAAGGTGTGTATGCTGTAATTGGAAGTGAGGGATGTCTGGTCAAGCAAAAAAAATGTCAATTGATAAATCATCGAAAATTGGATTGCGAATCTCCCGAAAGAAAAGAGTTTTTCTATTTAGCTCTTTTGCAACTTTTCAAGCCGTGGCGTGCAGAAGAGGAACTGCTTGGAGATTTCCTCTGTTACGAAGACTCTTTCAATGCAGCCAAGGAGTCCATAGAATGTCCTGTTTTTCCAAAATATCTACAAATGTTGAATGCAGAAATTGAGCAGGAAGCAACAATTGCAGCCGAGATTGCTAGAGACAGTTCTCAGGACAGTCAGAGTTCTGTTTCATTGAGTCAGGATCCACTAGGAGAACCAGTTATTGAAAATGAAGCTGCCACTGCCATGATTGAAGTGGAAAGAGCCATGGCACATGCTCAGAAGGATGCGGTTAACTTAGAAGAATTGGAAAGACAACTTAACGTTGAGCAGAGGAAAATATATGTCGAAGTTACCAACCAAATTGAGCATGGATTAAGTCATGAGAAGAAAGAGTGCTCATGTACGTCGTTGAAGCCTGTCCAACTGTACGTGAGTGGAGAAGCAGGAACTGGAAAAAGTTTCCTTATTAAAGCAATTTCATGTTATATGCAGAAAAGGACTGATTCATCACTGTCTTGTGTTGTGACCGCTCCAACTGGACTGGCAGCTCATAATATTAAAGGGATTACTTTGCATCGGTTACTGATGCTGCCAGTGGAGCATGATAACAAATTACAATACCACAAGTTATCTGGAGATGCTTGTTGTGAAGTATCTCGAGTTTTGAAGAAGATGAAACTTCTTATCATTGACGAAGTAAGCATGGTTTCCAATCTCATGCTTGCTTGTGTGCATTTAAGAATGCAGGAAGTTCTTAAAACAGAGTATGATGTGTTATTCGGTGGCAAACACATCATTGTTTTTGGTGATCTTCTGCAGCTGACACCAATGAAAGGACAACCAGTGTTTAAACTGCTTACACATGAAGATACCAAGAAGTGCCTAGGGAGCATTGGCAACGTTAACATATGGTTAAACTTCAGTTATGCTGAGCTGCGTGAAAATATGCGTCAGGCGAAGGACGAAGATTACAAGAATATTCTACAAGATATTAGAATCGGGAGAGTGACTAAGCATGGTAAACAAGCTTTACATGCATGCTTACTGTCAAATTTATATCCAGAAGAAGACGTTTTGCCAGAGGATATTTTTCAGAAAATTACTGTGAAGAAATCTGGAATATGTTTGATGCCAACTCTTGCAGAATGTTCCATCTTCAACAACAAAATGTTGAATTTAGAAAAACAAGAGATTGTAAAACTTGAAGCTATTGACAAAATAGAGCATATGGGAGCAACAATTATTTTGTCAGAGAATTTGAAATCTAAATTGGATTCATTAGAGAAGACTATATCTAAAACTGCGGGTTTTGAAAAGACTTTGAATGTGTGCTTAAATTGCGGAATCATTTTGAGAAGGAATTTGCATGTTGAAAGAGGTCTGGTAAATGGATCAATGGGTAATGTTGTTGATTTTGAGAAATACAGAAATAGAGATGGAATTGAATTTTTTAAAAATTAAATTTGATGGCATTGAGGAAGTACAGCTAATTGGTCGTTGCTCTGCTAGGTTTTTGCTTGTTAAAGACTTATATGTTCGCCGTAAGCAGTTTCCTGTTTGCTTGGCATATGCGGTGACAATTCATAAATCGCAAGGTTTAAGTGTAGACACTGCTTTAGTGAATATTGGCAGTTCTGTTTTCAAAGAGGGTATGGCTTATGTAGCATTGTCACGAGTCAAAACTTTATCAGGTTTGTACTTGATTGACTGTGATGTCACAAACATTTGTGCAGATCTAGATTGTGTTAAGGAATACAATAGGTTAAGAAGAGAGTATGCGCCACATTTGCCTCAATATCCTTTGATTTAGAAACGTGTGGTAGGCCGGAAACGAATAAATATCAGTAATAGTAGGGAGGTTGTAGCAAAAAGAGCAAAAGTCGATGAACCCAAAAGTGGAAGCAGGAATAAAATGAATTCTGTTGAAAATGTTGTTGGTTTTAAATTTGAAAATAGTTCTGGTGTCAACTGCTATGCTAATGTAGTTGTTAATGTTCTCTTTTCACTAGAGACTTTCAAAGAACAGATTGTGATCAATTCGGAACAAAGTTTATGCTGTTTGTTGAATTCTGTGTTAGAGAAATGTAGTGCCGATAAAACGAGAGTAGAAAGTGTGTCTGAAATTCGTTTTCTGTTAGACGAATGTTCAGGTCAAACAGAATTCTCTGAAAATATTCAGCAGGATTGTCAGGAGTTTTTAATGTATATGCTTGATGTATTGCAAGATGAGGGTGTAGATATAGATTATCTATTTGGCCTTTCTTATCAATGGCAGCATGACTGCGAGAACTGTAGGCTATCAAGTACTACTAGTGTAGACTCAGAAAGATTTATATATTTAACTTTGCCTGACAGTAAGTCAGTATCCTTCAATAAGCTAGTAAATGCAGCCGATCAAAACATGGAGTGCAGCCAATGTAAGTCTGGAATGCTGTCCACGTTAATTTTACGAAGTTGTGGCCAGTATGTCATTTTAATATTCCAATGATGTAGGCCTGATGGAACGAAATTGACAACTTTAATTAATAATTTTGTGGCTTCGCAGTTGTCAATATCAGGAAGGACTTTTAAAACTACTGCAATTATATATCATAATGGTCCTTCAACTAATTCAGGACATTACACAGCTTATTTGAAATCTGGAAACGGATGGTCATTCTGCAATGATTCTGTTTTAACTTTTAAAAAAAGATTGCCTTTCCACCTTCAAAATTCTTACCTGGTGTTCTTACAACCGAAATTTTAGGAAAGGAAGCTTGGGATTTGTTTAGAGGAATTTACAAAGGTTCTAATGGCTCCTACTATATATGGCCTTGTGGATAATTGTAGTACAGAGCGAAAACTATTTGTTTTTATAAGCAAAGTCAAGCAGCAGATCAAAAAAAGGAGTAGAGGAAATGTAAGTCTGCAATGCTGTCCACATTATTTTTGAAAACTTATGGATGAAACGTCATTTTATAATTTCAACTACATAACCTAGAAGAAAATAAGTTGTCCAGTCTAATTAAAAATGTTTTTGCTACACAGCCATCGATTTCAGGAAGAACATTTGCAACTGCAGTTATTACATATTATGCTGGTCCTTTGACAACATCTGGATATTACACAGCTTATTTAAAATTTTAAAAATGGCTATTCTTTCAGAAAACATTACTAATTGAGTATGAAGCAATGTTGCCTTTTAACTTGATTTTTGAAGTCAGAATTTAGAGTAGGTAATTGGACTACAATGATTCTAGGTGTTGCTGTAACTTAGTATGCTGTTTCAAATTGGTTTGTATGTCTCAGTTTTCTTAAAACAATTGAGTTTATCTTTCAGAAAGTGGCGGGCAGAAAATAGTAACAGCACAACTGAGTATAAGCTGTTCATAGGATATCCTTTGACGTCATAGAAAGTAAGTTACTTTGGAGAAGTTCCTATTTCTGCTTATTTATATTATTTGGGTTTTTTAAACACAATCATTTTGATTGTGTTTTTTTCCCCGCTGTTATATGATGAATACCTTCAACTCACTGTTTTCAATGAAATTTGATTTTTTCTGATAACAGCAAAAATAAACCATTAAATATGTTTAATTAATTTTCTAATTTGAATTGTGATTTTGTAATATGTATATGGATTGGTGTGGCTCACTGATTAGAGGCGGTAGACCCAGAAGCAGAGGTCGGCCTGGGACCAGGATTCAATTCCTGACGTGGCAGGATCTTGGGCCTTGGTCAGCGGACTCAATAATTTTTTCTTCGGTGCCTACTCCAACCATGGGTCCCACTCAGCAACTTTGGGTAATAGCTTGCTTAATCTCAACTAACAGCCCCATCAGCGCCGGGGATGCCTGGCATCACCTTGGGGATGCTCAGGAGGGTTTATCTCACAGGGAAAGCCAGGATGGGTTCCCCAGCAAAATACAGCGCCGGGACGCTTCTTTGCTGGGTCAGCTGTACGCTTTACTAGTATACCACATTTAACATTTAACATTTAACATTCATTTTGTCTTATGCTCACTCTTTTTTTTACCATCTTGTATTAATTTAAATTTTTTTGTTCTTTCTTACACAGATAAAAAGTATGAAAATGACAATACAGTACGGTAATGACAATTATAAGGTAAGCGTTTAGTACTTTTTACGTTACATGTCTATCAGATTTAACTTTTATTACTTCCTCTGCTTCTTTTTTTTAACCCGTAGTTTCCTGTCTTTGCTACTTCCTTCATTTCTTTTTCTATTACTTATTTATACTACTCTTTTCACTTCTTTTATCAGTCCCTCTTTCTACAGTAACTGTGTGTAACTCACTCTATTTTTCTTTCTTTTCACATTACTCTCTGTTTATTAATTCGTCTTTTTTTAAAAAATATTTTTTTTACTTCGCTCCCGGTTCGCGTACTCAAACACTAACCGGGAAGCGTATCAATAGAAATAGAGGATGCTAGAGTGCTAAACATTCTAGCAATTTTTTTTGAAAAGGGAAGGTAGTTCTGAAAAGAACTTTTTTTTATTATTTTTGATGTTTTATATTTTGTTTGAATTTTTTTGAGGAAGGAGAAACAACAATGATTTACTTCAAAGGGCTCAACTGGAGCAACAAAAAAAAAATTACTTTCTAGGACGTTTTGATTTTCAAATGATCTATTTATTAAAGTAATACTCATTTCTCCGCATGAAATTAATTTTCCACACTGTACACAAGTCAATCTCATCTGCCCAAAGTTCTTTTGCAGATTTGGAACCGTTTCCCTTGCCTCTGACTCACTTATTGTAAAGTCATTGGTGGATGTTTTTGCCGATCGGGGGTTTTCCACCAAATCTCGAAATTGCGCTTTGGAATAATTAAGAGGGTGCCAAGTCTCCATGTGCCGATGCATGGTATGATTACCAAAGCTATATTTTTTTTCGGTCCCTCTCGAGAGTGTTTTTTTGCAGATGAGGCAGGTAACGTACCTAGCATTAACTTTCTTTTCATGAGAAGGAAAAGAAAAAAATTGCCAGATAAAATTCACTTTCACATGGGACGTTCTTGGCATTTCTTTCAGAAAGCCACTTGTCCCTTGCTCCTGTTCCTCGTCTTCCTCTTCTTCTTCCTCCTGGTCAAAGATGACCTGGCTAGTCGGTCCTCTCTTCTTTGGTGGTGGTGGAGGTGGTGGAGATCCACCAGCTGCAGCTAATAGAAATGCCATGTCTTAGCAAACAAAAACAGGTCTTTCTCTCATAAAAATGAAAGTCGGAGTGAGGAAAAAAGATGGGACTTTCATCATTTGAGAAAACAAAATGTTCTAAACCAATGAAAAGTGTTTGTTTTACGTCATATGATCAAGCGTTCCATCATTAGAAAACTAAAAGTAAAATCAACCAATGAAAAGTTTTATTAACTAGTCACATGACCTGTTATGCTTACGTTCCGCGTTCCGCACCGCGCCTTGGATCGATTCCGGGGCTTTACGTTTTGCGCCTTTGTTCGCGTTCCAGAACGCTTCCGGGTGCGCTAACGCAGCACGTCATAAGGGGCATTACGTAGTAACGCGATATGTTGCGTTTACGGGACACGTCACGATGTGCCTTTCTAACGCGGTATTTGCACTAACGGAACGTTTACCGATTCGCGGACCGGCAACGAAACAAGAAAAAAATAATTTAAACTATAATATAAATTGAATTTAAAAAATATAATACAAATATATATAAAAACTATTTGTGAATTAGAATAAAAATATATGTTACAGCTATAGATATTTGCTATTAACCACATGGCTGCTGGGCGTTTTCCCCCCCTGTGCTGGAAAATGCCATTTTAGTGGCACCATGACGAGCTCAGCTCGTCATCAGCACACGACACCTTTGGGTGATGACGAGCTGAGCTCGTCATCAGCATCGAAAGGGTTAAAAAACCATGGAAATTCACTGAAAAAACCATAGGTTTTAGGCCATATATAGTTAGGGATTAGCATTTACAAAACCTTAATTTACTCGCACAAAACCATAGAAATTCGCATATATAGTTAGATGCAATAACTATATATCGCGCACCCGCAATCCACTGCTGATGATGTCACATATTACATCATTCATGACATGGTCAGTGACATCACTGGTGACATCACTGATGACAACTCAAATGACATCACTGATGACAACTCAAATGACATCACTGATAACATCACTGATGACATCTCAAATGACATCACTGATGACATCACTGATGACATCTCAAATGACATCACTGATGACATCACTGATGACATCTCATTTGACATTACTGATCACATCACTGATGACATCAATCATGTGATAATACGATCAACCTCTTCAGACTCTAATATAACCTTAAATATACTCAGAGTAAACAGACACTCACAGACTGTCACTCATCCATGGAGTTACTCACACACCTAGTCAGTCATGCAAAGAATCAATCACACCTCCATTTCCTCAACTATACAGTTATACACACCTTACTTATTCAAACATATACTAATACATATTTACTCTCTTATACAATCCCTGATACAAGTTTACAATGATCCATACAGCCACTCACACATTCACTGGCTCTTATGCACAGTTATTTATATATGTCAACTCTCACATGTACTGTGTTTTACATATGTACTTACTTTGACATTTAGCACTGAGATATCCATTCACTCACCAACACACTCATGCACACAGTCAACAGCCCATACAGTTGATTCCACATGCACTTTTGAACCCATACATCTAGTGAATCAACTGCTCACACATCTATGCACAGAGTCACACTCCTCCCAGCCATCCACACACACACACAATCACTCTCCCATTCAAATACTTGGGCAACCAATCAATAACCCTTATAGTTACTCATATAGCTACTAATTAACACATGCAGCAGTTTACAGAACAACAGACATAATGATGCACAAATTAAGACAGTTTAGTCACTTACCCATGCACTCAGTGAGACACATTTAATCACTCACTCATACAGTCAGTCATGCACCTACTAAATCCTTCATCCAGACACTTATACATCCACTCATTCTTCAATATGTAAGACATATTTTAACTCTACAGAAACATACAGTCACTGGATGTTGTCATCAGTGATGTCATCAGTGATGTCACTGACCATGTCATGAATGATGTCATATGTGACATCATCAGCAGTGGATTGCGGGTACGCGATATATAGTTATTGCATCTAACTATATATGCGAATTTCTATGGTTTTGTGCGAGAAAATTAAGGTTTTGTAAATGCTAATCCCTAACTATATATGGCCTAAAACCTATGGTTTTTTTGTGAATATATATTACCTACTGGCGGTCGCCAGTAGGTAGTTATAGTTTGGATTGTTTTCCATAGGAAATCCTCAACATTCTATTTGGAATAACTTTGGCCCTGGTGGATGAATCTTTGTGAATTTCTCAAAGAAGATGGCTCGGTCCGCTGCGCTCCTTTCCTGAAAGTTTGGGGGGGATTGGTGAAGTAGGGGCTGAGATATAAGGGGGGTCCCAAAACGTGTTTTCTCCATGTTATTTTCCATAGGACCTTTAGACTCGGCTACAGGTCGAACGGCTGAATGGATTTATACGAAATTTGGCAAAACTGTAGAGTCCGGTTCGCAGATTACGCTTTTTTTGGAATGGTGTAAATCCGTTCAGTAGTTGTTGAGAAAATTAAAGTTAAAGTCAATTATATATCTATAGGCGCGCACGCATGCGCGCACCCAAGCGGCTGCGCGTGAGCGGAATTTTTTTTTGCTGCGTGACGTCTGTTAACGTTCGATTCGAAGGAAATCAGGAAGTTTTGTTCGCCATTTTGTCACTGCGAGTAAATATATTGTTCATTTCAAAGCGTTGAAGCATGGAAAGGGGAGAAGGTAGAAATTGTTTTGCTGCGTAGCTTTTCTCGGGGTGTGCAGTAAGGCCCTTAAACGCAAAAAGATATAATTTTTTCCCGAAAAAAAGTACGGGGTGCGCGCACCCGGTCGCGCACACCTATTTACAAGAGTGTGAAAATGGAGATAAATCAGAAGTTTGAGTGCTTAGATATAAGGTGGCTCTGAAAAGAGCCATTGTGTTAATTGAGTGTTTTCTGCATTTATAAGTAAGTACCGATGCAGAGCCTGATGTTGCAGAGGAAGATTCTGTTTCCCTCATTTGTGAAATGAACACCGTCTCTCCTATAGACGTCTTGCATGTGGTATCGCAAGTTGTTGTGGTAAATAGAACCCATGCTATAATCTCTGAGGAACGCAGAAACAGATTTATTTACATGTCTCCTTGCTTTCTCAAATTGTGCACAATGTTGATTGGACCAATTCCATTTCTGTCTTTGGCATATATTGGAATATACCAAGGCAGATCGAGGAAAAGGTGTCATCAATTGTCGAAAGGTGTCTTTTAGAAGCATTTCCAGACCTACCCCAGTGATTGTGCCTAGATCGTTCCCACCACAGTGCACAATTATAAGGTCTGGTTCTGGGAGATGCATAAAAGTTTTCACCAATGGAATCAATTGGTGACATTTCAATCCTCTTTTGGCAATCCATGTTATGTGTACATTTGGTAAGCCGAGGTTGCAAATTCGTCTGCTTACTGCATATTTTTCACTCCAGTAAATATAACTGTGTCCTATAAGCCAGACCTTCATTTTCAAGGGATTTGTAGTCGTCCTCCGATCGGTTCTGGAAGTGGAATGGTAGTTAGAAGTGGAAATTCTAAATAAAGAAAAAGGAAGAGGCTGGGTGTGGTTAAAAAAATAAAAATTATTGGTTGATTGTAATAAGTGGAGATTGAAGAGTACGTTGCATGTTAATGTTTATGTTAAACGAGAAGTACTATTGGGTGTGAAAAAACAAGACATGTAACAGAGCTGTGGATTGGCAGGTGTTTCTGGAGGGAAAATAGTCTTCTTAATTTGTTGTAGAACGTTGAGACATGAACTTTTGACCTGTGCCTTCAGCAAGGTGCAGAATGAGGTGTAACCATGGAAACAGCCGGAGATGGCAGTTGGTGATGGGTTCACTCTTTGGTGCCTCTGTGTCTGACTCTGTTCTGTGGTGGCAGGCGGACAACTGTTTGTTATTGTAGAGATGAAAGGGTGATAAGGAGAGAAATACGACATAGCGTTTGGCCTGTAGAAGCTTGGGAGCAGTGATTAACTCTGAGTGAAGCGGAACTGTGGCTGTGCTTGGTAACAGTAAAAAAATTTTTTTAACAGTGGTATAACTGTCTGTACGGTGCGTGACCTACTAAGAAAAAGTTCATGGCCCGTAATTGGATTGCAGGTTCTAGTATCAGTAAGTGAGGTCGAGAAAAGAAAACATTCAGGACTTTATTTATGAAGGCCTTGCGCCACCGGTACGTCACTGTTTCCCATTTTAAAAAATGAGGCACCGGCGGCGGAAGGTCTTCATAAATAAGGTCCTCAGTGACTACAGTTAAGGTTATGTGGAACCCATGAATAGTTTTTCAATATGAAATCATTTCAGTTGAGATTATGGATTAAAAGAGAAACCGTGAATATTTGAAATGTTTATTTAGAAATGTACTGTTTTAAAGGCAAATCATTATGTAATATGAGTACAGAAATTGCAAAAAACACAGTAATTGGTATTGTCAGTAGTACATGGAATACAAACGCTATAGTTGAAGAAAAATGAATATAGTTGGAAAAAAACATTGTACACTCTTATAAGGAAGTATATTATATTTTAATAAATGGAAGAAGGTCTCTGGCCTTTCAGTTTAGGAACGATATATGAAAATGCAAGTGGTTATACATCATTACTTTATCAATCAGCTGTCTACATGCGAAGCACTATCAAGTTTGTGTTATGTTACTGTGTACGGGGAAAAAAAGGCACCGAAAGCGACAAAATGGCGAGAGATGCATGTATGTAATCTGTTGGATGCTGCGCAAATCACTATTGAGGAGAACTACTGTATTGAGAAATCTTTTGAAGGTTGCAGTATTGCATTTGAAATACAGCACAAGTAACAATGAAAATATTGTTGAAAGAAAATATTTTTCTGTAAAGTATTTTAAATTCATAATTTTATAGAAAATTAAAGGAGCAGAGGCGTGTGAGGTGGAAATAAGCAGTTGAGATGCGAAATGGTGTTTACAGTTATAAAAAACTCGTTTATAATTTACACATTAATTAGGGTACATGTAGCATATATTAGCGAGTTTTGCATCGAGTATGTTTGAAATAACCTTAGATAAGATATGCAATAGAATTGTTGAGATTAGACTGTAAAAAAAAAAAGTTGAAAATCGAGTAGCTGAAGAAACAAATGTAGTCCACATAAAAGACCAAAATTTAAACGACACAAAATCATAATGTCCACTGTTAGTAAAGCCAATAGGTCTGTTCTTCAAAAAAAAATATGGAAAAGAACGTGAAGAATATAGGGAAGCAAAAGGAAATGAGGACGTCAATGGCTTGTATAAGAGTTATTGAAGCATTGTTTAGGCAAAATAGGTAACTTCTGCTTGTAACAGGAAATCACTTTTATGATTTGAAAGTATGTCAGCTATCCAATGGAAAAGAGTAAAGCAGTACTCATGATCTGTTAAAATCGGAGCCTCTTTTATTATCAGAGGGCAGCTCGGTGGGTTTTCGATGTAGTTCTCTGTTAGGAAAGAGTTAACCGTCCATTGTGTAGGCAAAGTATGCAGCAAGTGCTTCTAACAGGAAATCATTGTTATCATCTGAAAACATGTCAGCCATCCAATTGAGAAGATCAAAGGAGCATTCATGATCTGTCATTATTGGAGCGTCTTTTACCATCATTGGGCAGCTCGGTGGGTTTTCGATGTAGCTCTCTGTTAGGAAATCTTGCGCCGCTGCGAATATATTCCAATGACCCAGAACTCCTTGTATCGCTGCAAAGGCCATAAACCCTCCGTTGTAACAAAGCTGTTCATGATCAAGTAACGGATTCATGAGGTGATTGTAATTCGGTTCAGGAGGTACCAAATTGCAGAGACATAAATCCAGGGCCCACGTGAAATCACAGCTCAGGCAATGAAATACAGGCTGCACACAGGTGAAATACGAATATCGAAATATTAATCGATATGAAGTATTCAAAGTTGAGAGTGGTAAGGTGCCGTAGTACAGAAGCATTCTCTGTCGAAATAGTTCTAAGTAGTCCGGCTCGTTTGCGAAGGCAGGAGGGACATCCATTTTGAATTTCCCAAGATGGTAAAGGAAACTGCGCTGCACTGCCGGTTGTATAGCAACTCCACAGAATTAGGTCGCCGGCTATGCAGTGGAGAGGAGCAGAATGACTTGATACATTTTTTAGGAGTCTAGTCACTTATATATTGCTTAGTAGTTATCAAAAAAGTAGCTTTTCTTGAAGTGGAGGATGTGTTAAAAAATAAGGGAGTTATTTGACCAAGTTGTAAAGCAAGGTCAATTTTTTTTTACATCATTGCTGTTTTCTGTGAATGTTAGCTAAGTGAAAGATATGTGTGTGAGCAGATGCAACGTTCAGTTTTAAATGTGACAATGGAGGTCTTGTTCATGTCTTCCGATTCAAGGTCGGTATTCGCTGCCAAATACAAAGATCAAGAAACGCATGCGTGGGGTAGATATTCTGCATTCTTAAAGGAAAGGAAATGAAGGGTTATTTTTACCGCGTTAGCATTGTCGTTTAAAAAGTTACAGTGATTTTCATTATATGTTAAGAAAGTGTCACTGATGGAGACTGAAAATAAATCCTTATAAATAACAGTGACTGGTGAATTTTAGAAAAGGTGTGTAACATTACATGAATTGTAAAAAAAAAATAATGTAATTGAAAGTGTATGGTTTAAAAATGAAAAGTAGAGGTTTATAGTTCACGTTTTGAAAGTGGTTCTAGAGGGTCAGATGCATGATAGATTTATAAAAAATAGAACATGTTTTTCAATAGTATTATGGAAAAAATATGTGCCTTTATGTACTATTTAGATTATCTGCCTCTTGCTATTCTTTGAGTTTTAGTAATCCTGTGTCTTATAAGTTTTGCAGGGGCGGTTTGAGGTTCATGGTGGGTTTGGGCAGGGAGGGTAGGTTGGGGGTTTGTAATAGGGGGTCCGGGTGGGGTGGAGTGTGGAGTTTAGTGAAGAGTGAGGGGGCGGGGGGTTAGGGTGTTTGGTAATGAAGCAGAGTCAGAGGACGCCAAATTTCTTTTATGGGGTGCCACGGAAATATGTATTTATTCTCAGAGGTTTATTATATTAAGGATATATATTAACATGGTGGCTCTTGTCGTTTTGTGGTTCTGTGCATGTGTGTAATGCTGGCCCTGTAGTTTTTGTTTATGGACCTTATTACGACACACAGGGAAGCCACGTTGCACAGTGTGAGATCAGAGACTTAGGAAAAAAAACTTTATAATTGTAAGGGCTCTAAGCGATACAAATCGCCCGTTCTCGGTGTAAAAAATATCACCGCTATTGGTGGTATTTTCAACGGTGTTAGTGCTCGAAGGAGAATAGTAACATATATGTGAAATAAAATTCTGTAACAGGCTCAGCATTTCACATTATCGCGTGAAAACAAAAGTTGTTCTCACATAGCAATAAGTCTCTTATAATTAAGGGACGGAGTGTATATAGTGCTATTTACTACTCTGCTATGTGAACGATGTCGAATATTTCATAAGAGGAGGCTTTAAAAGTTTTTCGATAAACTGGTTTTCCAGGGAAGTGGGTGGAGTGTTCCGTGTAAATTGCAGAATAGAAACTAGTAAGAACCAATTGGAAGTGTTGTTTTAAAGTCACATGACTGCACATGCGTGTCTCGACGCCTGTACGCGATAGGTGGGTGCGCGCACCCGGTCGCGCACTAAATGTAAGCGGTGAAAAAACATCCTATAATATGCTCTTGGAGCACGTTTTGGTAGAAAGAGTTAGTTCTGAAAATAACTTTTTTTTTGGAAACAAGTGTTATGATGCTTTTGATTTCTTAAAGTTGCTACGACATTTTTCAGTATGTCATACTATCCAAATAAAGTGAAGAAATTTAACTTTTCTTGGAGCATTTATGACTCTCAATTTTGTGTTTAATTAGAGTAAAGCTTTGCTCGTCGTATACAAGAAGTTTTTCACAGTTCGTGCATTCCATGTGCACGTTCGCCAGATATGGTTTCAAGTCCATTTCAGCACTCGATGGAGATACAGGTCGTCCACTGGAAGATGTGCTGATTACTTCTGATGGTAATAGCGTGGCCTCCGTTTTTCTTGTCAAAGGTGGTCGCTCATTTCCTTCGGATTCGGAAGATGAATGCGGAACGGTAGCCATTGCAGCGAAGTCTTCGGGAAGATGTTCGACGTTGTTCTGTCTTGAGAGTAGAAAAGAAAGTGATGGAAGTGGGTGGAGTGCTGCGTGTAAATTCCAGAATAGAAACTACCAAGAACCAATTAGAAGTGTTGTTTTGAAGTCACATGACTTCACATGCAAGTGTCAGGTCCTGTACGCGATAGGAGGGTGCGCGCACCCGGTCTCGCACTAAAATAAAGCGGCGAAAAAATATCTCATAATATGCTCTTGGAGCACGTTTTGGTAGAAAGAGGTAGTTCTGAAAAGAACTTTTTTTTTTTTTTTTTTTGGAAACAAGTGTTATGATGCTTTTGATTTCTTAAAGTTGCTACGACATTTTTCAGTATGTCATACTATCCATATAAAGTGAAGAAATTTAACTTTTCCTGGAACATTTATGACTCTCAATTTTGTGTTTAATTAGAGTAAAGCTTTGCTCTCCTTATACAAGAAGTTTTCCACAGTTCGTGCATTTCATGTGCACGTTCGCCAGATATGGTTTCAAGTGCATTTCAGCACTCAATGGAGATACAGGTCGTCCACCGGAAGATGTGCTGATTACTTCTGACGGTAATAGCGTGGCCTCCGTTTTTCTTGTCAAAGGTGGTCGCTCATTTCCTTCAGATTCGGAAGATGAATGCGGAACGGTAGCCATTGCAGCGAAGTCTTCGGGAAGATGTTCGACGTTGTTCTGTCTTGAGAGTAGAAAAGAAAGTGATGGAAGTGGGTGGAGTGCTGCGTGTAAATTCCAGAATAGAAACTACCAAGAACCAATTAGAAGTGTTGTTTTGAAGTCACATGACTTCACATGCAAGTGTCAGGTCCTGTACGCGATAGGAGGGTGCGCGCACCCGGTCTCGCACTAAAATAAAGCGGCGAAAAAACATGTCATAATATGCTCCTGGAGCACGTTTTGGTAGAAAGAGGTAGTTCTGAAAAGAACTTTTATTTTTTTGGTTTTTTTTGGAAACAAGTGTTATGATGCTTTCGATTTTTTAAAGTTGCTACTTCATTTTTCAGTATGTAATACTATGAAAATGAAGTAAAGAAATTTATCTTTTCTTGGGGCATTTGTGACTTTCAATTTTGGAGTGAATATCAACGAGGCTCTGCTCTCCGTACAAAAGAATTTCTCCACACTCGTTGCATTTCATGTGCACCTTCGCAAGATATGGTCTCAAGTCCATCTCAGCACTCGATGGAGATACAGGTCGTCCACCAGAAGATGTGCTGGCCACCTCTGATGGTAATAGCCTGGCCAGGGCTCTTGTCGATGCTTTTGCATAATGCTCAGGGTGCCTTTGTTTAACATGCCGCTGCATGGTGTGTATAGAAAAGGAATATTTTTTATTTGGATTTCCCCTTGAGAGCTCCGAATTGCATATCGTGCAGGTTACTTTTGGTGCATTCACTTTCTTTTGATCTTTAGGATAAGTAAAAAATTGCCAAATGAAAGATTCCTTTTTTCTTCTTAACGGTGGTCGCTCATTTCCTTCAGATTCGGAAGATGAATGCGAAAGGGCAGCCATTTCAGCAAAGTTTTCCGGAAGATGCTCGACGTTGTTGTCTCTTGAGAGTAGAAAAGATTGTGAGGAAAGTGGGTGGAGTGCTTCGTGTAAATTCCAGAACAGAAACTACTAAGAACCAATTGGAAGTCTTGTTTTCAAGTCACATGACTTTACATGCGCTTCTCAGGACGTGTAGGCGGTGACACTATCTAGTTACGAACGTGATTACATACTTAGGAACGAGCATTCAAAAAAACTATGAAATTCACTGAAAAAACCATAGGTTTTACACACGTTATAGTTAGGAAATAGCATTTGAAAAACCTATGAAATTCACTGAAAAAACCATAGGTTTGACACCAGTTATAGTTAGCTGGAAATTTTACTGACATAAAACCAATGAAATTCCACGTTATAGTTAGTTGGACTCACTATAACTTGCGCGTGTAATGCACTGCTGATGACATCACATATTACATCACTCATGACATCACTGATGACACCATCCTTGTGACACAGTGACTGATCTCCTTTCACTGTAAAGTAACCCTCGAAACACATATTCAAAAATAGAAACTAACATTTTCAAAAAAGTGGATATACCCATACCAGTTGCAACAACGAATTCAGTAATTTCACCATCTATGTACACATTCACACATTCACCAACAGTTTTATATAGTCACTCATACATATACTCACTCATCAGATGTAGTGATACACCTATTCATCCTGTTACACACCGACAGTCATCAACAAGTTACTCACACATATACTCACATATGCAAATAAACTAATAAACATCCATTTATTTGCATATACAGATATACACACACTACCACCTTACTTCTAAAGAAACTTATACATATGTACTCTTTTAAACAATCACTTATAGAAACACATACTTATTTAAACAGGAACTCTTACAATCTCTCACTTTCATATATACTGAATGCATCTATGTGCTAAGTAACACCCCCACCAAACCATACAGACACTCATACTGATACTAAAAAAAACATATAATAACCCATATACACACACATGTAGCTACTCACCAACCCATACAGGCACTTATACACAAAGTGAAACACTGATACATATATTTAAATTTTTAAACATTACTCGCTAATATATGTATTCACTAAGATACACTTAATAAGCCAGTTACCAATCAATTTAAAAAAAAAATCCATTTAGACACTTATTTAAACATTTATTCTTCCATCGACCTTTACATATAAATATATAAAACATATTTATTTTTCAGAAAGACACACATTCACTGGATGGTGTCATCAGTGATGTCATGAGTGATGTAACTGACCATGTCATGAGTGATGTAATATGTGATGTCATCAGCAGTGCATTACACGCGCAAGTTATAGTGAGTCCAACTAACTATAACGTGGAATTTTATTGGTTTTATGTCAGTAAAATTTCCAGCTAACTATAACTGGTGTCAAACCTATGGTTTTTTTAGTGAATTTCATAGGTTTTTCAAATGCTATTTCCTAACTATAACGTGTGTAAAACCTATGGTTTTTTCAGTGAATATATATATATATATATATATATATATATATATATATATATATATATATATATATATATATATATATATATATATATATATATATATATATATATATATATTTATATATATATATATATATATTACCCAAGACGTCTCCTCCAGCAGAAAGAAACTTAAGGCAGCACACGGGGCTCGTGGAACATCCACCTTTTATTTTCTATTCAGACCATGGGCATGACGCGTTTCGGGGGTTTTTCCTTTATCAAATTCCCCCCTGGTCGAGTTGTGCCTCTGTTGCTTGCAGTTCCACAAAGTTAAATTCAATTGTCCGTCCCACCTTCTGAAGTAGTGTGGGCTGCCTGACAAACGCGGCATGGAGTCGCCTCTGCCTTTGATAGTAAACTGCATTTCCCAGCATGCAGCAGTGTATGCATGCCGGCGGCGATACCAATTACTGGCTCGGTTTTCGTGCTAGGTCAGCAGCCGGTGTGCCATGTCGTCTGGCGGGAGCTGTGGCAATTGTTCTGGGCTCAGGTGATGACTTCCACATGCCTCTCCATCTTCCTCGCACTTCAGACTATCCTGGAAAAGTATATATTCAATGAAAAAAACTTAGGTTTTAGGTATCTTATAGTTAGGAATTAGTATTTAAAAACCTTGCAAATTCACTGAAAAAACCACAGGTTTTAGCCTTGTTATAGTTAGGACTTAGCATTTAAAAAACCTTAGAAATTCACTGAAAAAACAATAGGTTTCACACATGTTATAATTAGCTGGGCATTTCACCATTGAAATTCCCTAGTTATAGTTAGTTCAGCTACCTATAACTCTTGCACCCGCAATGCACTGCTGATGACGTCACATATTACATCACTCATGACATGGTCAGGGACATCACTCATGACATCACTGATGACATCTCAAATGAAAGTAAGTAAGTTTATTGTGTTGATTATTTAAAATCTTACAATATTGCACATTCAAAATGGTCAGTAAAAGCTGTATTCATACATAAAACAGTTAAAATATCATTCAACATTTAAATATTTAAAATAGTTACATCTCCTAGTTTCCATTTAACTGTCAATAAGAATTTTACAAACGTAGCATTTAAAATAATATCCTTTGAGTCCAAACACCTTATCAGGGCCTGCCTGCATGACCTTATGCCTCGTGCATTCAAAGGATTCTTAAGCAGAGTTTTTCTCTCCTGGAAAAGTTTCGGACAAATACAGAGAAGGTGGAGGATATCCTCCTCACCGGCGTTGCACAATCTACATTCCGTTTTCATTACCGTTCTTGTCCAGGGTGGACGATGGCACAGGCCTGGCCTTGTTCCGAATCTTGCATTGAGGAGCACCTGTTTATTTTTTTCCGTCTAGGGAGTCACCAAATATTGCTGGATTTCTTTCTTTTTATAACCATTTATTATTGTCCAAGCATGTTTTCTTTTAGTAAGGATGGCTTTATCTTTTAGAATAGATAGGTGGCTTGCAGTTTTGTTAATTATTCTCTTAAATGATGTCTTGGTTATATTTGTATCCCATATTGATGCCACTTCAAACTCTTTTATTGCTACCATTAGATACGACCCTGCCAGAGAGTTTGTGTCATTGCATATTTCTTTCCATAAAAGTTGCGATATTTCATTTTGGTGATCTTTTTATATTTGGTTCCAGATTTTTATGAAGTGTGCTTGCCTTGTATAGTGTTGGATAATTAATCCGAACTCCAACCTTACTTGTGCAGGGTAAGCGTTTGCTGGAAGCCGAAATAGGGCCCGATATACTCTGGTTATGTTTCTATTCAGGAACATAACCAGAGTATATCGGGCTCTATTTCGCCTTCCAGCAAACGCTTCCCCTGCACAAGTAAGGTTGGAGTTCGGATTAATTAACCAACACTATACAAGGGAAGCACACTTCATAAAAATCTCGAACCAAATAAAAACTTCTCAAATGACATCACTGATGACATCATCCTTGTGAAAGAGTGGCAGACCTCCTCTCACCCCAATATAACATTTGATACACACATTCAAAAATAGAACCAAAACAATGGAGATACAAATACCAGTTAGAATAACCTATTCAGTCATTCCAAAATCTACATACACATCCACTCATTCACCAATAGTTCTATATAGTCACTCATACATGTACTCATCATATGTACTCATACACCTATACATCCTGTTACACACCTACAATTATACATAGAGTTATTCACACATATACTCACACATGCAAATAAACTATCAAGTATCCATTTACTTGCATATACAGCTCTACACACACCACTACACTTATTTCTACAGAAGCGTACACATACTTACTCTCTTAAACTATCAGTTATAGAAACACATACTTATTTATACAGGAACTCTTCCAATCTGTCACTGTCATATATCCTTAATTATATACATCAATACTCACATATACTAGTTTAAAACATATGTACTTACTCATAAAGACACTATTGAGGCAGTCATTCACTCACTAACACACCCATACACACACGCATCCACCCATACAGTCCTGCACACATGCTGTCTTCAAAACACATACAAACAGTGAGTTAGTCATTCATGCATCTGTGCCCTAAGTAATACCCCCACCAAACCATACAGACACTCATTCTGACACTCAAAAAAACAACTAATAACCCATATAGACACTCATGTAGCTACTAACTAACCCATGCAGCCCCTTATACACAAAGTGAGACACTGAAACAGATATTTACATATTTAAACATTACTCGCTAATGCATGTATTCACTAAGATATACCTAATAAGTCAGTTATACAATCAATTTTACAAAAAAAAACATCCATTTAGACACTTATTTACCCATTTATTCTTCCATCAACCTTTAGATATACATATATAACAAATATTTATTTTTCAGAAAGGCACACATTCACTGGATGATGTCATCAGTGATGTCATCAGTGATGTCATTTGAGATGTCATCAATGATGTCATGAGTGATGTCACTGACCATGTCATGAGTGATGTAATATGCGACGTCATCAGCAGTGCATTGCAGGCGCGCAAGTTATAGTTAGCTGAACTAACTGTAACTGGGGAATTTCAATGGTTGTGTATGAGTGAAATGTCCAGCTAACTATAACATGTGTGAAGCCAATGTTTTTTCCAGTGAATTTGCAAGGTTTTTTAAATGCTAATTCCTAACTATAACGTGTGTGAAACTTATGTTTTTTTCTGTGAATATATATATATATACTAGTCAACCCAGAACATGCGACTTTGATTACCTCAAGTAAGGTGGATTAAAAGAGGACTCTTTCATTATAGTCTTACAGCAGTCCAAAACAAGTAGTAAATAAAGACACATGCAAGTTTGAAATGTTTATTTCTAACGCCGTAATCTCGTGCACAGTACCTTAGATAATACAACCAAACATATTATCAGAAACAAGGTTGTCTGCATTGTTACTATTCCATAAAATACAAAGGGAGAAAGCATCTTATATTGCTAACGGGAAACAGGTTTATAATATACCTACATTTCACCCTCCCTACCTACCAGGTTAGTTTATAACTACAGAAGGTCTCATAGGATTACATGGATGGCCCCATACCTCTGGTACTCAGCAGTAGTGCATCACATTGAGTTCTGTACAAACTGTCAGGATACAAATGTTCTCCAACTGTGTGTAATTATGCCTCCACAATACATTATTAAACGGGCCAGTATCAGACGTGGCCACAGCAGCATATGTGTTATAGGTCGAACGTTCGAGGATCATTCCGAATAAAAGACACAGTATCCAAGGTAACCTTGATGTTCCATGCTTTCACTATACACACTAAACTAGCGAGGCAGTCTAGAAATGTAGCATAACAAATTATTCTCATGCGAAACAAAATACTCAGCCTTCTCTAAACAATATCACAAGTGCTTGTCATATGCAAAGCAGAGCAGGAAAGTAAAAATGGCGTTTACCTTCTAATAAAGCCATGCTAACTTAACACGGTGTGAGTGCAAGGCTCAGCCCACGACACCCTCTCTCGATCGAAGCACGTGATATAAACGTGGGTCGAATTAGGAACACAGAGTCCAAGCCTGAAACGCAGAATCAAGTTCAAAATTGCATAAAAAATTATTCGCTGTTTGATAGAAAACAGTAACTAAATAATAAAGAATAGGTGGAAAAATCAAAGAGTCTTAATCCAACAGCGTATAAGCGCAGTATGTAGCAACAGCCTCCAAGAGGAAATCATTGTTCTCATCTGAAAACATTTCAGCCATCTAATTCAATAGTGAGAATGAACATACATGTTCCTCAACAACCCGAGCCTCTATCACCATCAGAGGAAAACTCGAGTCGTCTTCAATGTAACTGCGTGCCAATAAGTCATGCGCCGCTGCAAAAACATTCCAACGTCCCATTATTCCATGTATCGCTGCTAAGGCCATAATCCCACCGCCAGAACAGGGCAAGTCATGAACCACTAAGGGGCTCATCAGCTGGTCATAATCCGCGTTGGTAGACACCGTACTACAGAGACACAAATCTAGGGCCCAGTCGAAATCGCAGCTCAGGCAATGGAAAACAGGTTGAACGCATGTGATAAAGGAAAATTAAAACGATAATCCATAAGCTGCACTCAATGTAGCCAGAGGCAGCGCTCCGTAATAACTAAGCATTCGGTTGTGGAGCAGCAACAGCCTGGACATATTGTAATTGTAATTGTAAAAATATTTGTCGAGCGCATGGCTACCCGGAGGCCTCCCAGCTCTGTGGACTATTTGCTGTGAATGCTCCGTTTAGCGTGATGGAAATAGCAGTGTTTTCAAATGTTTGCGGAAGACCAGATGGTCGTCTACCAGTCTAATATGGTCCAGCAGGGTATTCCACCCTTTGGAGGCAACATAGGAGAATCGTTGTCCTCCGCTTCTGGTTTTCTGGATTTTGGGGATCGTTGCTAGGCGTTTTTTGCCAGAGCGCAAAGATCTATTAGGTAGGTATGGGAGGATGGTTCCTTGTGATATAGGGGAGCATTTTGCGTTCAAGATCTTGTGGGTCACCCTGAGGGTTTTGAACTGGATCCTCTCTGCCACTGGTAGCCAATGTAAGGTGGATATGGCATTTCTGGCTGATTCTCTCCGAGGGATGTCCATAAGAAGCCTAGCTGCACAATTGTGTACCGCCTGAAGGCTCCTTATTGTATATTGGAGTGAGCCCGCATATAGGGCATTCGTGTAATCCAGGCGCGAAAGTATTAGTGCCTGGACTACTAGTTTCTTGGACTCCCACAAAAGCAGTGGGAAGACTTTTCGCATCATCTTCATTAGTCCAAAGTAACATCCTGCGACTTTCTGTGCTTGGGCTCTCATACTGAGTTTATTGTCTAGCCAGACACCAAGGGATTTGATTTTGTCTTTAGGGGTTGGAGCTTTGCCTAGACAGTTTGGCCAGAGGGTAAAGACCCCCATCGGGAGAGGTCTACCCAAGAACATCAGTTCGGTCTTAGTTCTGTTAAGTTGTAGAAAGGGGCTTTCCATCCAGGAAGCAATTGTTCTCATACAGTTTGCTGGGGGGTCTGGGCTATTTCCTGGTTGGTTCAGGGAGACAATCAATAGGATATCGTCTGCGTATGTTATAATTCGAATTCCAAAGGGTTCCACTATTTTAGCCAGCGGGCTCATATAAATGTTAAAGAGTGTGGGGCTCAGGGACAAACCCTGTGGTACCCCACATCCCAATGGCCAGCTTTTAGATGTAACTTCGCCCTCATAGATCCTGAACGATCGGTCCTCTAGGAAGGACTTCAGCCAGTCTAGTGCCGTCCCCGATACCCCTGCTTCTCTCGCCCTAGAGATAAGCAGGTGATGGTTAACTGTATCGAAGGCTGCAGTTAGGTCTAAGAGGATGATGGCTGCCGATCCTCCGATGTCCATGATTTTTCTGGTCTCCTAAGTCACTGCAATCAGAGCTGTTTTGGTGCCTTGTTGGGGTCTGAAGCCAGTTTGTGTCGAGTGTAGGCAGCCGTTTCCCTCGAGAAATGCTGAGAGTATCCCATTCACATGCTTTTCAGTAATTTTGGAAATAGCTGGCAGCAAGGAAATGGGTCTATAGTTCAGGAGGATATCTGGGTCGGATCCCATTTTTTTCAGCAGGGCCTTCACCATGGCTTGTTTCCAGGTGGAGGGGACTGTTCCAGTGCTTAATGACAGATTTATCAGCTCAAGTATGGTGGGTGCCACAAATTGAGAGACTTGGTTGAGGATGTTGGGGGGTGCTGGGTCCTCTGGGGACCCCGATTTTAGTTTATTGAGACAAGATTTTAAAGTCTCTAGATTCATAAGGTGGGGGACTTCCAACTTTATCCCATTCCTACTCTCTGTGGCATTCTCAAGATTGGGGTTCCGGGGGTGGTAGAAGGGGAAAAGGAGAGATAGATGGATTGAATTTTGGAGTGGAAAAATTCTGCTAGATCATTGCATCGTTTGAGTATGTTATCTGACGGAGGGGGAGGGGGGCTACAGTGGTGATTGTCTTGAAAATTCTGAAGATTTCCCGCGGGCCATTGGTAGCTGAGGAAATTTTCCCTCAGACACCTATATGTAAATGATAATAACCAAGCTTCATGGAGATAAGCGCTGCCTAAACATCCATATCTGTCTATAGCATAATATTACATGCAAAACTCAAACTTAAACAGGCTAAAAAGTAACGTTATGATACCGTGGATAAGCCACACAGCTGAATCGGATTTCCAATGAGTGACTACTTCTAACCATTCTCATAGCACGCCCTGTGCTCTGATTTGGCAGTGAGAGAGTGATCACACCATAGTTTGTACTGCTAATCATTCTCATCATACGCTACGAATACGCTTTCACGTTACACATCACATGAAAGCTTCCATGTGACGTCATGTACGGCTCCCCGTACGCAAAGACGCAAATGTTTTTAATTGTTTAAAAACATATATCTATGTATTTATTGGACATCAGTGATGCCATCAGTGATGTCATTTGAGATGTCAACAGTGATGTCATGAGTGATGTCACTGACCATGTCATGAGTGATGTAATATGTGACGTCATCAGCAGTGCATTGCGGGCACGCGAGTTATAGTTAACTATAACGTGGGAAATTCAATGGTTTTGTATGAGTGAAATGTCCAGCTAACTATAACATGTGTGAAACCTATGGTTTTTCCAGTGAATTTCTAAGGATTTTTTAAATGCTAATTTTTAACTATAACGTAGGTGAAACCTATGTTTTTTTAGTGAATTTCAAAGGTTTTTTAAAATGCTAATTTTTAACTAGAACTTAGGTGAAACCTATGGTTTTTTCAGTGAATTTCAAAGGTTTTGTAAATGATAATTTTTAAATGTATTAATTGTTATATTTTCTTTATACTCATTTACTACAATATTTTAAATTATTTATTTTTAGATATTTTATTTTTTAAATTACATTACTTTTTTTATATATAATTTGAAAAATAAATATTTTTAAAAATATTGAAATTGTGATATTTTTATTTTTTTATATATTTTTTAATTTATATATATTTTATATAGCAGGCAATGATATCCTATGGAAGGAAATTCAAGTTACTGTAACTACGGTTAAAATTACTTTTCAGGATCAATAGTGGACTGAAAGATGCAGCACTGATGTCTCTCCTGATAACAGGTGAGTAAATTGGAATTCGTAGTTCGGCTGATTTTAGAGGAATTTTTTAAAGTTCCAAAACTCCTCACTTAGAAGAATTTCCAAGTAAAACATGTCAATTTTAGCCTAAGAAAGGAAATTCAAGTTACTGTAACTACGATTAGAATTACTTTTCAGGATCAATAGTGAGCTGAAAGATGCAGCACTGAGGTCTCTCCTGATAACAGGTGAGTGAATCGGAATTCGTAGTTCGGCTGATTTTAGAGGAATTTTTTAAAGTTCCAAAACTCCACACTTAGAAAAATTTCCCAAGTAAAACATGTCAATATTAGCCTATGAATGGAAATTCAAGTTACTGTAACTACAATTAGAATTACTTTTCAGGATCAGTAATGGGCTGAAAGATGAAGCACTGAGGTCTCTCCTGATAACAGGTGAGTACATAGGAATTCGTAGTTCGGCTGATTTTTGAGGAATTTTTTAACGTTCAAAAACTCCACACTTAAAAATGTTTTCAGTGAAACCAGTCAATGTTAGCCTATGGAAGGAAATTCAAGTTACTGTAAGTATGGTTACAAATACTTTTCAGGATCAGTAGTGAGCTGAAAGATGCCGCAATGAGGTCTCTCCTGATAACAGGTGAGTAAATCGGAATTCGTAGTTCGGCTGATTTTTGAGGAATTTCTTAAAGTTCCAAATCTCCACACTTGGAACATTTTTCAAGTGAAACCAGTAAATGTTAGCCTCTGGAAGGAAATTCAAGTTACTGTAACTACGGTTAGAATTACTTTAAAGGATCAATAGTGGACTGAAAGATGCAGCACTGTCGTCTCTCATGATAACAGGTGAGTAAATTGGAATTCATAGTTCGTATGATTTTACAGTAATTTTTTTAACTTCCAAAACTCCACACTTAAATTTTTTTTCAAGTGAAACCAGTCAATGTTAGCCTGTGGAAGGAAATACAATTTACTGTAACTACGGTTAGAATTACTTTTCAGGATCAATAGTGGACTGAAAGATGCAGCACTGCCGTTTCTCGTGATAACAGGTGAGTAAATCGGAATTCATAGTTCGGATGATTTTACAGGAATTTTTTTAACTTCCAAAACTCCACACTTAGAAAAATTTTCATGTGAAACCGGTCAAAGTTTGCCTATGGAAGGAAATTCAAGTTACTGTAAGTATCGTTACATTTACTTTTCAGGGTCGGTAATGGGCTCAAAGATGCAGCACTGACGTCTTTCACGATAACAGGTGAGTAAATCCGAATTCGTACTTCGGCTGATTTTAGGGGAATATTTTGCTCAATAGTGAAGGAAGGGGGCGGGGCCAGAGGACACATGTGTGCAAACAAGCCCAGTGGCGCGTTTTAGGTTGGGGAATATATTCCTCCTCAATCCTGAGGTCACATGTGAGCCAACTAGCCCATCAGGTACCTCCTGTTTGCGCCAGGGAGCTGCTGTAGTGTAGTTCCTATATTCCCAATAGGCTCTGCGCATTGGAATAATATATCCTGTAGCTTAGACGCAGGCGTGAGATCCCCTCGGTCTCTACCGAATATATTAGACTTCATTGTGAGGTTCAGATAGCACAAAGGTCACTAGAAACGTTCTCGAATTCAAAAGAAGGGATTAGTTTCTGACAACGGCATAAACATGACAACTTTGTTTCCTGTTATTAAGAAAGCAATCTCTAGAGTCGTGGAAACAATAGATAGCTAATTCACTTAGTCAATCGTGCATGCTTCGTTTCACCAGAGTGGCTGAGAAATTAGAGAGACCGGTGTTTTCAATAAAAGAGGTTATTTATTGAACAGTCTTCTTTCTCAAGCATTGAAAATGAACTGCTACAATAGTAAAGCTTACTATGAAGTACAATGCATATAATACGAACAGTATTATGAAATAGTACTGTAAAAGCATTATATGGGTGTTAAGCCATAAAGTGCATAAAAGGTATAAAATGTATAAAATACATACAGTAATAAAGGATGACTAAAAGTACTCAACTGTTGCTTCTGAAATACGCCTACCCCGGTGTACCTAACCTATGTCTAGTACGAGGGAGGGAGTATGAGAGGAGGAGTTTAAGTCTAGGGTTTCTTCTGCCAGGAATCTAATTCCAAGAATGCTCTATGAGGGCTAATCAGCTCCGTACCTTTGGTTTTAGAATGAAGGAGGTCTTGTATCTCGTTCTCAGGACTCGATTTCCCAGATACCTGCAAGGGTAAACTGGAAACACTGCAACTGGATTTCTCGGCAAGGAGAAATGGCATAGTCTCGCAGTGTGTCTGCTGGAGGGGCGGCTTTCCTCGGCACTTGCTGCTACAGGGCGTTGGGCAAGTAGATAGTCGATCTGCTCCAAACCAACGTGTGTTTGATTGGGCAAATCAAGGCATATTTACACTTTGAAGTTGCCAAGTTTGACGCATGTTTGGACTTAATAACGTCACTCAAAGGCTCAATTCTTGGAAAATGCCAAGAGTTCTAGGAGAACTTAATATTCAAGCAGGGGAAGTCCCGAGCTGCTGAAGGCGGGATTTTCCAAGAAAACGTTGTTATTCTTGGAGCTTAGTGAAAGTATCCCTGCCGTATTTGGGCTGTATGGTTTGGGCCAAATATGATAATGATTTGTATGCCTTTATAAGGATACTAGCAGCCCGCCCCAGCGTTGCCTGGGGCAGAAGGGGGCTGGGGGCTGCATTTTTACCCCGGGGCAGAAGGTGGATGGGGCAGCATGTTCTCGAGGGTTGCACCCGCCGACTCCCTCCCGCCCCCGCCCCCCCCGCCAGCCCAACCTCCCGCCCGGACTCCAGCAACATTCTTATGAAGATAAGTAGCAGCCACCCCCCCCGCCCGCCCGCCCCGCCTCCCGCCCGGACTCCATCAGCATCAGGTTTAAGGTAGTTAGCAGCCCGCGCGGTGCACCCGCCGACTCCCTCCAGCCATCCGCCCCAGCAACCAGCAACGTACCTCTCACTGCCACTGCTCGTTAAGTAGCAGCCCCTCCCGCCCGGACTCCATCAACATCAGTTTTAAGTTAGGTAGCAGCCCGCGCGGTGCACCCGCCGACTCCCTCCCGCCTCCCGCCCCAGCAACCAGCAACGTACCTCTCACTGCCACTGCTCCTCCGGTTCTCGCAGCTCCTACCGGCGCTGTTGTCCTCCGCTCTTCCTTGTTCTGCTGCTCCTCCCCTCACGCAGACGTCGCTCATGTCGTTTGCTCTTCCTGGTTCTGGTTAATGCCGCTCCTCCCCTCACGCAGACGTCGCGGCCAGCGCGAGTTGCAAGGGACTACTTTTTTTAATTTAATAATATTTAAAAAAACGTTTTCTTTTTATTTTTATGTAGCCTATGTCCTTCTGCTTGCCCTGAGGTTTTCTAAAATGTCTTGGGTGTGTAGATTGGCGCTGTAGTTCCCGAGATTACCTTGCCCAAAGGTGCAAGTTCTCTCTTTATAATAGTAGTATAGATGATAAAATAGACCTATATAAGGGCATGAATCGGGATTTTTAGATTAGGGTCCTAGGTTCCCTAACAACACTGCGCTGCAGAGAAGTGTTCAGAGGGCACGACCCTTTTTACAACCCTCTGCAACGCAACTCCGTGGCACTTACTAGAGGTACCTTTACTAGAGGACTAGTTGGCCCTTAGGGGACCTCTGGATTGATGAGGAATTTATTCCCCAACCTAAAACGCGCCACAGGGCGTGTTTGCACACATGTCAACTCAAGCCCCGTCCCCTACCTTCACCACTGTGCAAACATGCCCAGTAACACGTTCTAAGTTGGGGGATTAAGTCCCCTGGCATACTGGGAGTCTCTGGGGGCCAACTAGCACACCAGGAACCTCCAGTATGTGCCAGGGTGCTGCGTTGCAGAGAGGTGTAAAAAGAGGCGTGGGCTCATGACACCTCTCTGCAACGCAGCCCCCTGGCGCGTTTGCAGAGGGGCACTAATTCCCCTTGGATACTGGAGTTCCCTGGGGGCCAACTAGCCCACCAGGAAGCTCTAGTATGAGTCAGGGGCTGTGTTGCAGAGAGGTGTAATGAGGCCACGCCCCTTTTAACTCCTCTCCGCAACGCAGCCTCCTGGCGCCTTTGCAGAGGGGAAACTAATTCCCCTTGCATACTGGGGCTCCCTGGGGGGCCAACTAGCCCACCAGGAACCTCCAGTATGCACCAGGGAGCTGCGTTGCAGAGAGGTGTAAAGAGGCCACGCCTCTTTTACACCTCTATGCAACGAAGCCCCCTGGCATGTTTGCAGAGGGGGAACTAATTCCCCTTGCATACCAGGGGTCCCTGGAGGCCAACTCGCCCACCAGGAACCTCCAGTATGCGCCAGGAGGCTGCGTTGCAGAGAGGTGTACAGAGGAAATGCCCCTTTTTATACCTCTCTGCAACGCAGCCCCCTGGCACTTTTTCAGAGGGGGAACTAATTCCCCTTGCCTACTGGGGGTCCCTGGGGGCCAACTAGCCCACCAGCAACCTCCAATATGCGCCAGAGGGCTCCGTTGCAGAGAGGTGTAAAAAAGGGCATGGCCTCTTTACACGTCTCTGCAAGGGAGGCCCCTGGTCCATACTGGAGGCTCCTGGTGGGCTAGTTGGCGCGTTTCCAGAGAGGTGCAGGGAGGGGGCGTGGCCTCCTCCCGATCCTGTTTTGATTTTTTTTTTACTTTTAAGACGGGGGCTGTGTTGCCCCCCTTTCTTTTTTTTATTTGGGGCCCTGGAGACCCCATCCCCCAGGGCCTGCCCCCAATGTTATTTTATTTTGAATTTTTAATTGGGAAGGGGGCCGCGTAGCCCCCTTCCCGTGGCCTATTTCGGCCCCGGGGACCCCATCCCCGGGGCATGGCCATCTTAATTTTTTTAATTTTAATGTGGAGGGGGGCTGCATACCCCCCTCCTATGCCCCCCTTATTGTCCCGGAGACCCCATCCCAGGGGCCTGACTTTAAATGACTACATGGGCGATGCAGGACACCGGTGCATGTATCTTTCACTGAAACCTCCGAAGAAGCTCTACAGCGAATCAGGCGATGTGAAGGACTGCTTTTAATGAACCCGCATGGTAAACATTGCCCATACCCAGGAGTGAGGCTGGTAACCTCCGCCGCTTTTCGTGTGCTACTCGCATAAGAATACAACTTGTAGGAATCTTAAGGGCGGCGGTCCTGCCATCGAGTGAGCACCACCCCATATCCACAGGGGGCCGTGATGTCAATTAAGATCGGCAGAACTGAGGAGCGACGAGGGATGAGGGTAATGACTCCAAGTGGGGGTCCAATTTGGACTTGAGTTTAGCAGACATTGTGAATAAGGTGATATTACTATATCCCCCACAATGCCCTAACAGACTGTCAATTGCTTTCCCCATACAAGGGCGTGTCATAGTGGGCTACTTAATGGGCAATGTAGGACACCACTGCACATATCTTTCACTGAAACCTCAGAAAAAGCTCTACAGCGAAACGCGTCAGGCGACATGAAGGACTGCTTTTAATGAACCCGCATGGTAAACATTACCCATACCCAGGCGTGAGGCTGGTAACCTCCACCGCTTTTTGTGTGCTACTCGCATAGGAATCGTATCTTAAGTGTGGAACATACTTAACCTCGATGCACTGTTGCTACATGAGGTTCAAAAGATGAACAACACTTCATTTTAAACAGTTTTCACAAAAAAGAATAAACATCAGTCTTTGACTGTTCATAGTCATCAAATTTTACTTCACAAAATCATAAACACCATTGTTGGCAAAAATTCTCATATAAACATTCCAAAATCAATTTGAAAATATTTATGTGACAAGCATTCAGAAATGATGAATCTTCCCTTGAGCCCAATGCATTTCGAGCTTTACAAGCTCTTCATCAGGGGCCTGAATCTAAAGTAAACAAAATATCAACTGACTCGAAAACAGGAAATCAAGACTTCAGACTTTACATGGCGAAAATTCAATTAATTGAAAAAAGACCCATAAGAAAGGCAGATCAGCAAAAGAATAGAATAGAACCTTATCCCCCACCACTGTGCGTAGAAAATCCTCTTGTACTCACTGTTCTGAAACGATGACAAACATAATCCTGAAAAAACAGGTACGTGTGATGAAAATCTTTCTATTGGTTCAACAAAGCGTTTGGAAGTAATGGTTAGAACCTCAAAGCTGCATTACCTGGAAAGCTTCTACATGGTGCAATGCTCAGGGAGTCTTATAACAAGCTGACAGAACAAATCGCAGCAACCGTGATCCACACCCTGTCAAGAAGACGGGAACCAGTTTTACTAACACGGTCTTAAAACTCCACACCTCAAAACAGAGACTCCAATCTCAAAACCTTACCTCCTTCTGAAGCGCCAAAAAAAAAGAGACAGCTCCTGTTCACCGATAGACCGTATCAGAGTGATTAAATAAACCACTGCTCGCTCTGTGTCCTGCAACGCCTCTAAGAAGTCAGTGCTCTAAAAACTGAAAACGGACTAGTGCTCAACCATAATCGACGCTGAAAAGGAACTCCGCTAGCAGTAGATAACGTGCGAAAAAAAATAAAAGATGAAACCAGGGACCTAAACTTCACTACAGCATGATAGTTCAAAGGACTCACTATATTGCACTGTCAACAAACTCAAACGTTCAACCTAGTCAAAAACCGGGCGCCATCTTGGAACGGGGTAAAACTGAACATACTCGAGGGTAAAAGAGTAAAGTATACAAAGAAATGAAAAAAGAAAAAAGGGAATAAGCCATGTAGAAGGGAAATGAAGAGTTATTACAGCAATGTTGTGTAACAATTAAAACAAATGTTGCAAAATAATGACATATTATCAATTACATGCGACAGCCATGTGTATAGACCAGAATGGAAAGGGTCACAGAAAACATGATAAATCTATTTTTTCATTTAGACCTGCAGGTTCTTGTGTTTTTAGAAATTTTGTCCAGTGAATCTCTCTCTGGAGGAGGGATATGGTTAGATCAACCCCCTCATACATTTTTATGAGTTCCAGTATACTTTACTCTTTTACCCTCGAGTATGTTCAGTTTTACCCCGTTCCAAGATGGCGCCCGGTTTTGACTAGGTCGAACCTTTGAGTTTGTTGACAGTACAATATAGTGAGTCCTTTGAACTATCATGCTGTAGTGAAGTTTAGGTCCCTGGTTTCATCTTTTATTATTTTTCGTACGTTATCTACTGCTAGCGGAGTTCCTTTTCAGGGTCGATTATGGTTGAGCACTAGTCCGTTTTCAGTTTTTAGAGCACTGACTTCTTAGAGGCGTTGCAGGACACTGCGCGAGCAGCGATTTATTTAATCACTCTGATACGGTCTGTCGGTGAACAGGAGCAGTCTCTTTTTTTGACGCTTCAGAAGGAGGTAAGGTTTTGAGATTGGAGTCTCTGTTTTGAGGTGTGGAGTTTTAAGACCGTGTTAGTAAAACTGGTTCCCGTCTTCTTGACAGGGTGTGGTTCACGGTTGCTGCGATTTGTTCTGTCAGCTTGTTATAAGACTCCCTGAGCATTGCACCGTGTAGAAGCTTTCCAGGTAATGCAGCGTTGAGGTTCTAACTATTACTTCCAAACGCTTTGTTGAACCAATAGAAAGATTTTCATCACACGTACCTGTTTTTTCAGGATTATGTTTGTCATCGTTTCGGAACAGTGAGTACAAGAGGATTTTCTACGCACAGTGTAGGGGGATAAGGTTCTATTCTATTCTTTTGCTGATCCGCCTTTCTTATGGGTCTTTTTTCAATTCATTGAATTTTCGCCATGTAAAGTCTAAAGTCTTGATTTCCTGTATTCGAGTCAGTTGATATTTTGTTTACTTTAGTTTCAGGCCCCTGATGAAGAGCTTGTAAAGCTCGAAATGCATTGGGCTCAAGAGAAGATTCATCATTTCTGAATGCTTGTCACATAAATATTTTCAAATTGATTTTGGAATGTTTATATGAGAATTTTTGCCAACAATGGTGTTTATGATTTTGTGAAGTAAAATTTGATGACTATGAACAGTCAAAGACTGATGTTTATTCTTTTTTGTGAAAACTGTTTAAAATGAGGTGTTGTTCATCTTTTGAACCTCATATAGCAACAGTGCATTGAGGTTAAGTGTGTTCCACACTTAAGATGGGACTTTAATTCAGGCACGGTTAGGACAAACGTGCTACCTCAGCTGCACGCTTATGTTAATATAATAAAACCCAAGTTTAGTTAAAAAAAATGTTTTTGTAAAAGCTAAGGAGTGCTCCTCTCATCCATTAATATCCCTCGCATAGGAATACCACTTGTAGGAATATATATATATATATATATATTTATATATATATATATATATATATATATATATATATATATATATATATATATATATATATTACCTACTGGCGGTCGCCAGTAGGTATATATAGTTAGGATTTTTTCCCTATGGGATTTCTGAAAATTCTATGTCTAATAACTTTGGCGTTTGTGGACAGAATCGGCTGAAATTTTCAGGAAAATGGCACATTTTGTTTCTGAGCAGCTCCTGGAAATTTGGGGGGGGTTCGTCAAGGGGGGGCCGAGAAAAAAGGGGGGTCCCAAAACGCGTTTTTCCCATGTTAATTTCCATAGGGCGGTTGGACTCACTTTTAGCCCGAACGGCTGAATGGATTTTCACGAAACTTGGCAAAATTGTAGGGACTGTTAGCCCGATGTGCCTTTGCTAGGTCTCAATATATGTGCTTCAGTGGATTTTGAGAAATTAACGTTTAAATCAAGATATATATCTGTAACAGCGCTCCGGGCAGCGATCCGGTTAGCGAACCTTTCGCGTATCGGAACTTTGCGATGCGAAGCTGATTGGCCCTCCGGTGTCTGTCAACATTCTAAACAGTCCGGAGCGGCCGCCATCTTGTCTCTCGGTAGGATCGAGAGACAAGAGGAGGCCAAAACAAAGGGGGAAATTACCATAAGGGGGCATAGTAGATCTTCGTTGACCCCCTAGGTTTTATGTGGAGGTTTTAAAAGGGCCTAGGAGGGTCCAAAAAAAAAAAAAAAAAACTTTTTTTTTTGCGTGGTAAGCGCCAAGTTCGCGAACCGGAAAGCGTTCTGGGCAGCGAACTTTATGGATAAAAGAATGAAAGACTTTTCTAATACTGTATGTTAATTATTTGTTGGTTTTGTTGATTATTTTTTAATTTTTTTATTTTTTAAGCAATTATTTATTATTGTGATTGTGTTTCAAAATTTAATAACATTTCTAACATTTAACTAGTTTATGAATTACATATAAAAATGATTAAAGACTCAAACAATTTTTTAATATTACATACAATTTTATTTTTCGGATTGTTTTTCAAAATTTAATACAACGTCTAGCATTTCACTGTCTGATATGTGTTCTTGTTCAGTGAACATAAGTTCCAACATTTGACCGTCATCATAATGAAGTAAATGATCCACAGATTCTACACATTGAACTAATTCATGGTCCCGTGATTCATCCATGAAATCTGAGTCATCATTGTCCTCAATAACTTTTTCTGTGTTGTTCTCCAGAACAATTTCGAAGGAAACATTTTGCTCACCTTCCATTTTATTGCTGTAATTTGCATAAAAAATAAATATATCAGTAGAGATAGGGCACTGTTGGGTTTAAGTTCAGACAGGCACTTGTGAGTTTATAACAGAGAAGTAATCTATGGGCACTGTATGGTTTCAGGCGTGAAGTAGTACTATTAAAAAGTGCCTGTGAAGAAGCCTAAGTAAATTCATAATTATACCACAGAAACCTAAATCAGTCCATAATTATAATAAAGAAGCCTTTCTCAATGTCTAACTCTTACAGAGGGATAGTATATAACTATCTGAAAAAGTTTACCATATTTACTTATAGTGCACAATATACTTCAGTTTTAAAAATAACAACTTACCTTTAGAAACAAGTTGATGTTATTAGTGATATTCTAAATGATATATACAACAACAAGTAGTAGTCAAAATGGCTGTGTTTCCTTCTCTTCCTTTATATATATTCAGGTATATAACCAATCAAATGTCAGGTAATAAAAGTAGAAAATGAAAGTAACATTTTCATTGGTTGTCAATTCCAACACTTCAGATGTGTTTTGTGAAGTAATTTACCTCACGGTACTTAGAGAGGTCTACAGGCTTCATGGCTAAATGGAATTTCAATCAAATTTGTGAAAATGAAAGGGATTGTTATGTAGTATGAGCTAATCTATATTTGGTGAGAGTGACTCTAGTCGTTTTTCTGTAAATTACTTTCCCACCTTTTTTTTGGACCGCTTTCCGGGAAGCGGCCCGGTTCGCGAACCTTAAGCGTCACGGGAGTCCACCATTTTGTGTTTCGGTCGCATTAAGATACAAGATGGAGGGCAAATAATGTTTAGAATGGGTAGAAGGGGTCATGGTAGACTTATCTTGACCCTCTAGGTTTTCTGAGGGTGGCTGAGGAGGTTTATATGTGCGGAAAAAAACATTTTTTTTAAAAATTCCGCGAGGTTAGCTTTCGGTTCGCGAACCGGGTAGCGCCCCGGGGAGCGAATTTTGTGGAAAATTAATGAAAAAAGTTAGAAAAAAATAATAATTGTGAGTGATCAGATGAAGGGTAGCTCTGAGAAGAGCTTTTGGGTTTATGGTACATTTAGGTACTTATAAGTAGGTACCAATGCACAGTCTTAAATTCAGAATGAAAATTCTGTTGCCCTCATCTGAGAAGTGAACTCCATCTCCTCTGTAGATATCTTGCATGTAGTAACGCAAGTTATTGTTGTACAGAGAGCCCATTCCATGGTCTCTCATGAAAGCTGAAACAGATTTGTTTACATGCTTCCTCGCTTTCTCAATTTGTGGACAAAATTGGTTGGACCACCTCCATTTCTGTCTTTGGCATATATTGGAATATACCAAGGCAGTTTGAGGAAAAAGTGCCATTAATTGCTCAAAGGTGTCCTTTAAAAGCATTTCCAGACCTACCCCTGTCAAAGTGCCCAAATCATTACCTCCACAGTGCACAATTAACAGGTCAGGTTTTGGCAAATGCATAAAGGTTTTCACCAATGGTATCAATTGGTGACATTTTAATCCTCTTTGGCCCAACCACTTAATTTCCACATCTTGTAAATTGAGGTTAGGTAAATTTCTGTTCTCAGCATACCTTTGAGCCCAGTGGATGTAACTATGTCCAACAATCCAGACCTTAAACATGGTGGGAGAAGGTTGTTCTGCAGTCAGATGAAGTGTGGTAATGAAAGGGCAGTTGAAACAGTAGGAGTTTCTAAAGAAAAAAAACTGTGGATTTACAATGCTAATGATTCATTAGCAGTGATTGGTGCATTTCCATTTCTGAAAACAGAAAGTTAGGGTGCATGGATGTGTTCTTTGAAACATGTAATTTGAATGGTCAAGGAAGAAACATTTAATGAAAGATTGCACTGGATACGCAGGTGCACTGAGAGTTCAGAGTTCAATTGAAACATTGTTGTGTGAATTTGCAAACATGAGAGGTCTTCCAGGAGGTGGTTGCTATGGAAACAAGGCAGACAGGGCAGAGGGGGGAAGGGTTTCGATTTGAAAAAAGTGAGGGAAGAGGTATGATTGGCTAATATGAGAGATATGTGAAATGAATATCTGTATTTCTGTGCTTTCAATAGCTGCAGCCTTTGGAGTGCATCCTTTTTCTTCTGCTGAAGACAATTTGGTGTATTTCTTAGACTGTTTTCAAAACTCAAAAAATATTTGCTAAGGTGAGAAAAAATTTATTTAATTTAGATAGAGAATAGTATGATTTAAGGAGAAAATGATGAAGAAAGCTGTGTTTTTAAAATGTGGTTTTGTCTCTAGTGATATAGTAATAGAATTAGTTTCATAGAGAAATTGTAACTGCATATTTGGTGTAACATTCTGGCATGCAGTAACACAAGTTATTGTGGTACATGGAGCCCATTCCATGGTCTGTTATGTAAGCTGAAACAGATATGTTGCTTTTAAAAACGATTTAAGAAATCAATTACATTTCTGGATATGTACTGCTAGAGCTTCATAGGTTGTTTTGAGCCATATTTATAAGGTATTTGAGTGTCTAAGATGTTATGTTTTCCTTTTAAAATGTAAAGTGTTCCTCATGGGGCAAGTGTCTTGTAAATACGCTCCCACTTGTGCTTGGCAAATTTAGATTTTGATTATGGGAGTTACCTAGCCATGTTAATAGTGTCCCAAAAATGGTGCTAGGGAATTGCAGAAAACACTTTCATGTGTCTCAAGGACATTTTTAGTCATTTCTTCATGAATGCAGGTATACAATTGATTTATATGCTGTGTTTAAAAACGAATTTTGAAATCAATTACATTTCAGGATATGTACTGTTAGAGCTTCATAGGTTGTTTGGGGTCATATTTAGAAGGCATTTTAGTGTCTTTGATGTTATTTTTCCCTTTTTAAATGGAAAGCGTTCCTCATGGGGCCCTGAGCAGTTCTTAGCCATGTTATTTAATAGGAAGTGGATAACATGGCTAAGAGAATTTGCTGGAAAATGCATGAATATCGCTGACTTTTCTGCGATGTTATGTTTACCTTTTTAAATGGAAAGCGTTCCTCTTGGGGCAAGTGTCTTGTAAATACGCTCCCACTTGCGCTTGGCAAATTTAGATTTTGATTATGGGAGTTACCTAGCCATGTTAATAGTGTCTCAAAAATGGTGCTAGGGCATTCCAGAAAACACTTTCATGTGTCTCAAGGACATTTTTAGTCATTTCTTCATGAATGCAGGTATACAATTGATTTATATGCTGTGTTTAAAAACGAATTTTGAAATCAATTAAATTTCAGGATATGTACTGTTAGAGCTTCATAGGTTGTTTGGGGTCATATTTAGAAGGCATTTTAGTGTCTTTGATGTTATTTTTCCCTTTTTAAATGGAAAGCGTTCCTCATGGGGCCCTGAGCAGTTCTTAGCCATGTTATTTAATAGGAAGTGGATAACATGGCTAAGAGCATTTGCTGGAAAATGCATGAATATCGCTGACTTTTCTGCGATATTCATGTATTGCGGCCGTTTTTTTTCGCATTTGCGAGCAGTTCTTAGCCATGTTATCCAATGGGAGGTGGATAACATGGCTAAGAGCATTTGCTGGATAATGCATGAATATCGTTGACTTTTCAGCGATATTCATGCATTGCGGCTGTTTTTAATCGCATTTGTGATAAACAATTACATTTCTTGATATGTACTTTTAGAGCTTCATAGGTTGTTTGGGGCCATATTTAGAAGGCATTTTAGTGTCTTTGATGTTATGTTTACCTTTTTAAATGGAAAGCGTTCCTCTTGGGGCAAGTGTCTTGTAAATACGCTCCCACTTGCGCTTGGCAAATTTAGATTTTGATTATGGGAGTTACCTAGCCATGTTAATAGTGTCTCAAAAATGGTGCTAGGGCATTCCAGAAAACACAATCATGTGTCTCAAGGACATTTTTAGTCATTTCTTCATGAATGCAGGTATACAATTGATTTATATGCTGTGTTTAAAAACGAATTTTGAAATCAATTAAATTTCAGGATATGTACTGTTAGAGCTTCATAGGTTGTTTGGGGTCATATTTAGAAGGCATTTTAGTGTTTTTGATGTTATTTTTCCCTTTTTAAATGGAAAGCGTTCCTCATGGGGCCCTGAGCAGTTCTTAGCCATGTTATTTAATAGGAAGTGGATAACATGGCTAAGAGCATTTGCTGGAAAATGCATGAATATCGCTGATTTTTCTGCGATATTCATGCATTGCGGCCGTTTTTTTTCACATTTGCAAGCACTTCTTAGCCATGTTATCCAATGGGAGGTGGATAACATGGCTAAGAGCATTTGCTTCAAAGGTTGTTTGGGGTTATACACCATTTTTGGGAAATTATTAACATGCCTATCTAACTCCCATAATCAAAATCTAAATTTGCCAACCGCAGGTGGGAGCGTATTTACAATAAATTTGCACCATGAAGAACGTAAAATAGCATACTAGACACTCAAATGCCTTATAAATATGACCCAAAACATCTTATGAAGCACTAGTAGTGCATATTTCCAGAAATGTATTGGTTTTCATTTAATGATTTACTTCATTGGTAGGCCTTCACATGTTTTTTTACCTTGGTTTTTTTCAGTGATAATCTTATCTGCAACCATGTGTTGGCCTCACCTCAAATAAACAAAACAGGTGATGGACTGAATGTGGATCAATGACACACATTCACCCCAGTCTAAAGATCTGGGCCTAAACAAATCTTTAGATAGGCTACATCTTATCGTCATCCTGAATTAATGATTTAAAATATTAGGGAGTGATTTATGAGTGTTGTATGCCTGTTTTGTACCATTGAGTGTCATTTTTGTGATGCAGTGCTGGTGGAAAATATTTGTTATGTTAAATAATTAGTACGGCATTACGTTTTAGATGACTGTTATTTATTTACTGTTTGGTAATAGTGGTTAATAACATTTTATATTATATTTTTCCACAGATTCAACTGCAGATTCTTTCATAGTTTGTAAAATGCCTTCCAAAAGTAGAATAAGAAAGGCTAGAAAACGTCAAAGACAGCAGGATGATATTTTATTGCAGCAGTCCTCTTCCCCAAATACTTGTCAAAACACCAAGAAAGGTCCGGGTAAGAGCACGAAATCATTCTTAAGAAATATTTGTAGTAAAAAAAGTTTTGCTCAAAAAAATGTTTCAGTTCACAAAAAGAAAAGTAATTTAAATGGAAAGGAGAGACCCATCACAAATGTTACTGGTAGAGGAAGAGATAACTCTGTGCATGATAGTAGAAGGAAACAACAGTTTAGGGACATTCAAAATCGAATGTTCCGTAATAGGATATTAGTTAATTTATTGAAAAATATTAAAAAGAAAGGCCAACAGAAAGCGGCATTTTATAAGAAGAAGAAAAATGTAGAGAAAATTATTGATCATGCTTTTGAAATGAAGCGAAAGTTGTTTATTTTGGTAATCAATAGAATTAGGAAACTAAGCAAGGTAATTTCTGATTTCAAAACAAAAAGTAGATGGAAGAGAGTAGTAAATCGTACTAACTTTTGTGAAGTTTTTTCCGGAGAATGGATGCATAGTTCAAGTTCTGAGGCATTTTTTAATGAGGAGACTTATTTTCAGGATAATGATTTGGTGCATGCAGTTGACATCAGTGGTCGAGCTTATGAAGTGAAGGATGGTTGTCCAGTTGAAAAAGAACAACTTGTGACAACAGAGACAGAAGAGGCGCTAAGTGATGAGGTTTTAGGAAGACGTCCTAAGGGTCCTGTGTACATTTGGAAGTGTAGTTCTATTTGCAGTGTGCGACAGGTTTCCATCAATTTGCTTTCTGATTTTATACAGACATTTAATAAGAAAAGTTTGAAGCAGAAAATGAAGTTGTTGCAAGATTTAGATCCTTGCAGAGTGAGACAAATGACAGGTTTGCGTGGTCATTCACTGGCTTGTCTTTCCAGGAGAGTATGCCAGAGTGTTTTTCATCATTTCAGGATGCTAGCAGTGCATCATAATAAAGTGAGAAAATTAGTGAGAATGTTGTATTATGCTAAGAGTCCAGCAATTATGCTTAAACAATTATGTGCTGCTCTTTTGCATGGTTCTGAAATAGATGTGAAGAATATTTGTGAAGAAATTGAGGTTTGTTACTTTGGTAGTAAAGATGAGAATGTTCAAATTGACCCTGAAGTAGAGGGTAATGTGGAAGATAATGTACAGGTTTCCAGTACAGATAATTTTCAGAAGGAAATTGCCACGTTTCAGATGAAATCAAGTGAGAGGCCTAATTTCACTTGTGTATGTTGTCGACGCACTTATTATAAGAATCAGACTAAGGTAGTGGATTTATATGCAAAAAGTGAAAGGGAAAATAATAGTGAATGGAAGGATTTTGCCACATACTTGATGGTAGAAAATTATTTTGATTTGGGATCGGATCAACGTGTGTGTACTTATTGTTGTAATAAATTAAACCAAAACCAGATGCCTGCTAGGGCAGTTCATAATAATCTGGAATTGGTTGAGATTCCTTCTGAATTGAAGGATTTAAATACTTATGAATCTATTTTGATTCAAAGTATCCATCCCTTTCAGGCTATTGTAAGAATGGAGCCAAAGACAGGGAAGTTGCCTCCAGCAGATTTACAGAGAGGATTAAAGGGAAGAGTTGTTTATTTGCCTCTAGATTTGAACAAAAACATTAACACAATTGGAATAGAAAAAGTGGAAGAGGAACCTCTGGTTATCTTGGTTAATGGGGTTCCGACAAAGAATAAGAAAATATGGCAAGATTTAGTGGATGTTAGGAAAGTCAAAAAGGCAACAGTGTATTTGAAGAAAAATAATAAGTACTATAAGAATGTATATGTTGCAGAAGAGGAAGTAAGTGATGAAGAGGATAGCGATTTGTGTGCTGGCCAAATTGAGAAAGTAGAGACCTCTAAAAGTGAAGAAATATATGAACATTATAGTGTTCATCCTTTGCATTCCAAGGAAGTCATGGGGAATGCTATTGAGTTGTTTCAAATGAAACAAGCCAAAGGGAGTCCCATTAGTGTTTGGGAGGAAAGTTTGGAAGCTCGGTGTTTCCCACAGCTATTTCCCACAGGTCAAGGAGGAAGATATGATGAGCGACCTCATCAAATTCCTGCGTCTGAATACCGGACTTTACGATTGTATGCAGAAGATCCTAGGTTTCGGCAATGCATTCCCTATTTGTTTCATCTCCTGTTTGAAAGCGATCTGTCTGGACTGTCATATGCAGTGAACCACATCTTAAAAAGTGGTATACAGATGCGAAACATCTCGGCAAGTGACTTTATGCATAAAGTCAATGTCCAAGACAGTATTTTGGATTCTCACTTAATTAATCTCATGGCGTGTCAGCGTGGTACTAATGAGTACTGGTACCGTCGTCATGGTGATTTAAAATGTATGCTGAGGAACTTAGGAACTCCAACATGGTTCCTCACTCTGAGCTGTGCCGAGTATGGCTGGGAAGACTTACTTGAATTTCTACGAGAGGCAAATGGAAATATTGAAAACATTGAATTCAAGACACCTGGAGAACTGTGTTCTTTGGATCCAGTGAATGTATGCAGGTACTTCAATCATAGATTTGAAGCTATGATGTCTTTCATCACAAATAAAAAGAATCCACCTCTTGGAGAGGTGTTGGATTTCTTCTGGAGAAAGGAGTACCAAGCAAGAGGTGCCCCTCATATACATATGTTGTTGTGGATCAAGGATGCACCTAAATTTGGAACAGATCCGGATGACTTAGTGATGAATTTCATCGAACAGTATTCTACGTGTGCTGTTCCAAACGCAACGGAGAAGAAAAGCCTAAGAGAACAAGTTCTACGTTTCCAAAGCCATCGTTGTGGAAAGTACTGTCGTCGTAAATTCAGAAACAAGGACAAGTTCTACACCAAATGTCGTTTCAACTTTCCACGACCGGTGATTTCTAAAGGAAGAGTGAACAGTTTGATGTCTTCGCTGCGACATAATGTGACGAGAAAATCACCCAAGAATACATACAATTTGAAAAGGAACGAAGAGTCCAAGTACATCAATGACTACAACCCAGTGATTTTGTCCATGTGGAATGCTAACATGGATATACAGTTTGTGGCTGACAACTGTATGGCTGTGGCTCGGTATGTGACATCTTACATCACCAAAAAAGAAAAGACCGAACTGAAGGATATGTGGGAGGACATTTCCCATGAAAAGAGCCTCAGCAAGAAGTTGTACAGTTTCAGTCTGAAGATGTTGTCGCATCGAGAAATCGGAGCTTACGAATGTTCTGACCGATTGTCTTCAGCAAGTCTCTATGCCAAATCCAGGAGTCTCGTTTGTGCGAGTCTTGGTCTTGCTGCAACGCGAAATCGAGTTCTAAAACCTGTCCGGGAAATTGAGTATTTGGCAGAAAAGGAACCAAACAGTACCGACATTTTGAAGACCAACATGTTGGATACATATTATCCAAATCGAAGCAGTCACCTTGAGAATGTTTGTCTATATGCGGTTCTCCAAAATTATATATTCAAGAGGAACATCAAAGAAGATATTGAGAAAGGAGTGTATGCTGTAATTGGAAGTGAGGGATGCCTGGTCAAGCAAAGAAAATGCCAATTAGTAAACCATCGAAAATTGAGTGGTGAATCTCCAGAAAAAAAGGAGTTTTTTTATTTAGCACTTTTGCAACTTTTCAAGCCTTGGCGTGCAGAAGAGGAACTGCTTGGAGATTTTCTCTGTTACGAAGACTCTTTCAATGCAGCCAAGGAGTCCATAGAATGTCCTGCTTTTTCTAAATATCAAGAAATGCTAACTTTGGAAATTGAGCAGGAAGCAACGATTGCAGCCGAGATTGCCAGAGACAGTTCTCAGGACAGTCAGAGTTCTGTTTCATTGAGTCAAGATCCACTTGGAGGACCTATTATCGAAAATGAAGCTGCCACTGCTATGAATGAAGTAGAAAGAGCCATGGCACATGCTCAGGAGGATTCAGTTAACTTAGAAGACTTGGAAAAACAACTCAACGTTGAGCAGAGGAAAATATATGATGAAGTTACCAAGGAAATTGAGCACGGATTAAGTCATGAGAAGAACAAGTGCTCATGTACATCGTTGAAGCCTGTCCGACTGTACGTGAGTGGAGAAGCGGGAACTGGAAAAAGTTTCCTCATTAAAGCAATCTCTTGTTATTTGCAGGAAAGGACTGAGTCATCGCTGTCTTGTGTTGTCACCGCTCCTACTGGACTGGCGGCACATAACATTAAAGGTATTACTTTGCATCGTCTACTGATGCTGCCGGTGGAGCATGACAACAAATTACAATACAACAAGTTATCTGGAGATGCTTGCTGTGAAGTTTCAAGAGTCTTGAGGAAAATGAAACTACTTATCATTGACGAAGTAAGCATGGTTTCCAATGTCATGCTTGCCTTTGTGCATTTGAGAATGCAAGAAGTACTTAAAACTGAATATGATGTGTTATTTGGTGGGAAACACATCATTGTTTTCGGAGATCTTCTGCAGCTGACACCAGTAAAAGGTCAACCTGTGTTCAAAATACTCACGCATGAAGATACCAGGAAGTGCCTAGGGAGCATTGGCAACGTCAATATATGGTTAAACTTCAATTATGCAGAACTGCATCAAAATATGCGTCAGGCAAAGGATGAAGATTACAAGAATATTCTACAAGATATTAGAATTGGAAAAGTGACTGAGCATGGGAAAGAAGCTTTAAATGCACGATTACTGTCAAATTTATATCCCAAACAAGAGATTGTGCCTGAGAATATTTTTCAGAAAATTACTGAGAAGAAATCCGGGATATGTCTCATGCCAACTCTTGCAGAATGTGCCATCTTCAACAACAAAATGTTGAATTTAGAAAAGCAAGAGATTGTGAAACTTGAAGCTATCGACAAATTAGAGCATATGGGATCAACAATTATTTTGTCAGACAATTTGAAATCAAAATTGGATTCATTAGAGAAGACTATATCTAAAACAGCGGGTTTTGAAAAGACTTTGAATGTGTGTTTAAATTGCCGAATCATTTTGAGAAGGAATTTACATGTAGAAAGAGGTCTGGTAAATGGATCAATGGGTAATGTTGTTGATTTTGAGAAATACAGAAATAGAGATGGAATAGAATTTTTAAGAATTAAATTTGATGGCATTGAGGAAGTACAGCAAATTGGTCGTTGTTCTGCTAGGTTTTTGCTTGTTAAAGACTTATATGTTCGCCGTAAACAGTTTCCTGTTTGCTTGGCATATGCGGTGACAATCCATAAATCGCAAGGTTTAAGTGTAGACTGTGCATTGGTGAATATTGGCAGTTCTGTGTTCAAGGAGGGTATGGCATATGTGGCATTGTCACGAGTTAGAACTTTATCGGGATTGTACTTAATTGACTGTGATGTCAGAAACATTTGTGCGGATCTAGATTGTGTTAAGGAATACAATAGGTTAAGAAGAGAGTATGCGCCACATTTGCCTCAATATCCTTTGTTTGAGAAACGTGTGGTAGGCCGGAAACGTAGAAATAGCAGTAATAGTAGGGAGGTTGTTGCAAAAAGACTAAAAGTCAATGAACCGAAAATTGTTAGCAGAAAGAAAGTGGATTCTGTTGAAGATGTTGTTGGTTTTCAATTTGAAAACAGTTCTGGTGTCAACTGCTATGCAAATGTAGTGGTTAATGTTCTCTTTTCACTAGAGAGTTTAAAAGAACAGATTCTGTTGAATTCAGAACAAATTTTATGCAGTTTGTTGAATTCTGTTTTCGAGAAATGTAGCACTGATCGAACAAAAGTAGAAAGTGTGTCTGAAGTTCGTTATCTGTTAGATGAATGTTCAGGTCAAACAGACTTCTCTGAAAATAGTCAGCAAGATTGTCAGGAGTTTTTAATGTATATGCTTGATATATTGCAAGATGAGGGTGTAGATGTAGATCAACTGTTTGGGCTTTCTTATCAATGGCAGCATGACTGCGAGAATTGTAGGGTATCAAGTACTACTAGTGTAGACTCAGAAAAATGTATATATTTAACTTTGCCAGACAGTAAATCAGTCTCCTTTAATAAGCTAGTAAATGCAGCTGATCACAACATGGAGTGTAGCCAATGTAAATCTGAAATGATGTCAACATTACTTATACGTAGATATGGCCAGTATGTCATTTTAATGATGCAACAATGTAGGCCTGATGGATCAAAATTGTCAACTTTAATAAAAAATTTTGTGGCTTCTCAGCTTTCAATATCAGGAAGGACTTTTGTAACTGTAGCAATTATCTATCACGATGGTCCTTCAACTACTTCAGGACATTATACAGCTTATTTAAAGTCTCGAAACGGCTGGTCATTCTGCAATGATTCCGTTGTAAGTTTCAAAAAAAAATTGCCGTTTGACCTTAAAAATTCTTACCTGGTGTTTTTAAAACCAAAATTTTAAAGAAAGAATCTCGAGATTTCCTATGAAGAATTGGAAAAGGTTCATCAAGTTGAGGGAATGTAAGTCTGCAATGCTGTCTAGATTATTGGTCCAAAACTTTTAATTGTAATGTTATTTTGTAAAATCCGACTATATAAACCTGATGCAAGTAAGTCTGCTTCATAGTAAGCAGTATCAGTGTCATAGGAAAAGGAGAACATGAGTGACAAAGAAGGGTAAGATATTAGTAGTCCAGGATTGTGAAAATTATCTTAAATGTTTTCTTTTTGAAAGTTGCGAATATAGAAAATGACGGGATTTGATTGGAAGAATTACAAGACTTGTGAATAGCTGCAACATGATTTGGCCAAGTGGAAACATGTGGTAGAATGTGAGAAGTCTTTTCTTGTATGTAGCATATTTTTCGAATCGTTGGAGGTTTTCTTTCAGAAAGTGGCGGGCTGACAATATTTATAGCACAACACAGTGGACGCTGTTCATAGGACATCCTTCGACGTCATTGAAAGTAAGTTAATTTTAAGGAGTTTTGAATTCAGATTTCTTATGTTGAATGGGTTTTTTAAACACAATCATTTTGATTGTGTTTTTTTTTCCCCGCTGTTACATGATGAATACCTTCAAGTCACTGATTTAAGTGAAATTTGATACATTCTGAGAACAGCAAAAATAAACCATTTAACATGTATAATTAATGTTTTGCTTTTTGTACTTATGATATACATTTAGAAATGTGAAGTAGATATGGAGAAACTGAGTCTTCTGTAAGTGTCAATTTTAATCCTTACAGTGCTGTACTTCTGGGTACTGTTTTAAAAAAAAAAAAAATGAATAGGCCTCACCTCAAAGAAAGCTGTTGAAAGCACACATCTTATTTGCATCCTGAAACAATCATTTAAAATGTTAGACACAATTTTATGATGGCTTTACATCTTTTTTGCGCTGCAATTGCATCACTATTGTGAGACATTAGCAGTGCAAAAAAAGCACCATGTTCCAAAATAGGCCTCAGTTCATCAACATCAAGATACAGTTTTTTTAAAATATATATATTTAGGATTGTGTAGGGGACGTAGAGAAGCAGAGACTTCTGTAAATGTCAAAGTTGTTGAAAAACTGTTTGTTCTTGAACCTTTTCCCTTGTCTTTTCTAATTTTTAAATACATGTTTTAATATTTTTGGAAATGTTTGTTTTCTGTTTTACAGATTGAAAGTATGAAAAAATATTTTAAAAAGGTAACAAGAATTATAAGGTAAATGTTTTCTACTCTTTTTACCCGCAATGCACTGCTGATGATGTCACTGACACTATCTCTCATTTACTCTCTATAGCTGTCTTTCTTTTTACATTATTCTCTGTTTACTTCCCTTATACTAACTCTTCTTTTTTTTAAAAAAATATTTTTTTAGTTCGCTTACAGTTCGCGAACCGGTCAGCGAACTTGAAGCGAACCAAAAGAAATAGAGCTTGCCAGAGTGATAAACATTCTAGCAATTTTATTTGAAAGGGGAGGTAGTTCTGAAAAGAACTTTTTTTTTTGTTTTTGTTGTTTTATATATATATTTTTTTTTTTTCTGAACATTTTTTGATTTTTTTGTATTTTTAGAACAGTTTTATGTTTTTTTTGTGTTTTTTATGGAGGGGAAACAACAAAAAAACAGGCATTGAAAACGGCTCAACAGGAGCAAAAAAAAAATTACTGCTTGGGTGCATTAGGGCACTTATGGTTTTCGAACACCATATTAATCAAGTTGATGCTCATGTTCCCATACGACAGCATTGCACCACAATATATACAAGTTAACCTCATATGTTTAAAATTTGGTTGAATGTTTGGCACAGTTTCCTGTGCCTCTCTTCCTGTCAAAGACATTGTTGAGGTAGATCTGGCCACAGGAGTTGTCGGGGGATTGTCTTGTAGGTCCCTTAACTCAGCCCGGCTGTAGTTTAAGGGATGCCACCTGGTCATATGTCGATGCATAGTATAGTTGCCCATACTATATTTCTTCTCTGTGCCTCTAGACAATCTGTAATCACAGATGAGGCAGGTGGCATATTTCGCATTCACCTTCTTCTCCCCTGGAGGGATGGAAAAAAACTGCCAGATGAAACTTGTTTTTCTCTTAGAAACACGGGGCAACTCCGGGATAAATTGTGGTTGATCTCTATCCTCTTCTTCTTCTTCCTCCTCTTCCTCCTCTCTGTTGGAGATAAATTGACTTGGTGGTCCTCTCTTCTTATGAGGAGGTTGAGGTGGTGGTGGGGGTCCACCAGCTGCAGCAAGTACAGAAGCCATTGCTCAATTATAGGTAAATGGTCTTTCTCTCACCAAGATGAAAGTCAGAGTGAGGAAATAAGGAGGGGTTTACATGATTTGGGAAAAGCAAAAGTTCTGAACCAATGAAAAGTGTTATTTTTAGGTCACATGACCTAGTCATACATCATTTGGAAACCAAAAGTGAAATGAACCAATGAAAAGTTTGATAAACAAGTCACATGACCTGTTCCGCTTACGTTACGCGGTGCGCGCCGCGTCCCGGATCGCTTCCGGTTCGCGGTCCGGAGCACTTCCGGGAGCGCTAACGCGGCGCGTCATTAGACGCATTACGCGACAACGTGATACGTCGCGCTTCCGCGACGCGTCACAGTTCCGCTAACGTAACGTTGACCGGTTCGCGGACTAGGTCGCGGCATCAAGATGAGCTAACGGAAAGCTTCCCGGTTCGCGAACTAGAAGCGAAGAAAAAAAATATTTAAAAAAAAATTATTAATAAACATCTAAAATATATTTTAAGATTTAAAGAAGAATACATTTTACAGCTACAGATGTTAGCTTTTAAAAAAACAATGAAATTCACAGAAAAAACCATAGGTTATAGACCATATATAGTTAGGAATTTGCATTTACAAAACCTTGAAAATTCACTGAAAAAACCATAGGTTATAGACCATATATAGTTAGGGATTTGCATTTACAAAACCTTATTTTACTCGCATAAAACCATTGAAATTCCATATATAGTTAGTTGCGCTAACTATATATCGCGCACCCGCAATCCACTGCTGATGATGTCACATATTACATCATTCATGACATGGTCAGTGACATCACTGATGACATCACTGATGACAACATCCAGTGACTGTATGTTTCTGTAAAGTGTAAATATGTCTTACATATTGAAGAATGAGTGGATGTATAAGTGTCTGGATGAAGGATTTAGTAGGTGCATGACTGACTGTATGAGTGAGTGATTAAATGTGTCTCACTGAGTGCATGGGTTAGTGACTAAACTGTCTTAATTTGTGCATCCTTATGTCTGTTGTTCTGTAAACTGTTGCATGTGTTGATAAGTAGCTATATGAGTAACTATAGGGGTTATTGATTGGTTGCCCAAGTATTTGTATGGGAGACTGAGTGTGTGTGAGGGTGGCTGGGAGGTGTATGACTCTGTGCATAGATGTGTGAGCAGTGGATTCACTAGATGTATGGGTTCAAAAGTGCATGTGGAAACAGCTGTATGGGCGGTTGACTGTGTGCATGAGTGTATTGGTGAGTGAATGGATATCTCAGTGCTACATGTCAAAGTAAGTACATATGTAAAACACAGTACATGTGAGAGTTGACATATATAAATAACTGTGCATAAGAGCCAGTGAATGTGTGAGTGGCTGTATGGATCATTGTGAACTTGTATCAGGGATTGTATAAGAGAGTAAATATGTGTTAGTATATGTTTGAATAAGTAAAGTTTGTATAACTGTATAGTTGAGGAAATGGAGGTGTGATTGATTCTTTGCATGACTGACTAGGTGTGTGAGTAACTCCATGGATGAGTGACAGTCTGTGAGTGTCTGTTTACACTGATTGTATCTAAGGTTATATTAGAGTCTGAAGAGGTTCATCGTATTATCACATGAATGATATCATCAGTGATGTGATCAGTAATGTCAAATGAGATGTCATCAGTGATGTCATCAGTGATGTCATTTGAGATGTCATCAGTGATGTCATTTGAGATGTCATCAGTGATGTCATCAGTGATGTCACTGACCATGTCATGAATGATGTAATATGTGACATCATCAGCAGTGGATTGCGGGTGCGCGATATATAGTTAGCGCAACTAACTATATATGGAATTTCAATGGTTTTATGCGAGTAAAATAAGGTTTTGTAAATGCAAATCCCTAACTATATATGGTCTATAACCTATGGTTTTTTCAGTGAATATATATATATATATATATATATATATATATATATATATATATATATATATATATATATATATATATATATATATATATTTTTTTTTTTTTTCCTTAAATAATTACTAATGGTTCAAGGTCAGGCAATAATATTTATCATAGGGCATTCAATCAAAATGGTCCCCCGATGTTCTCCCTTGATATTGTTGCCAGGTCTGTGATTCCTCAACGTTTGTGTTAACAAAAAGAATCCTAGGGCTCTATAAGTTTATTCTTATATTCAAAATGTGTCTTAAATATCCTAGTTAGATACCACTGCATCACCTGTGTTACTGTAGTTTAAACAAGGAGTGTGTCACCTCTAAATTTTTCAAGCATTCCATTCATATTGCTCTATCAAAGCCTGTTCAACTATGTTTTATTGTATCATCAAAGACACTGCAGGTTGATATTGATATCGGGTCTACACAACAATCTCCTATGCTATTCTCTTTGGTCTATGAGGGAAAGATCACAGAAAACACAAATAATGAGAATAATTCCACTATCACAACATGTGCAGTATTTGTTCTCAAAATGGGCCAGAAGCTTGAGTAGCAAGGCTGTTCTACATAATTTGGCCATTCCACCAGGGTACCACTGCTAATCCACAGTTGAACAGGTCAGCAGTATCTGAGACAATAAACAGACCTGGTGAGTAAAAGATATCATAGTTTGCCAAAACACTCGACTCGCCCAAAACATGTATTCTCCTGTCTAAAAATATGATGGCCGGGATCCGAATAGGAGAATGCATCTCATTTTTAAAATAATGCTTCGAAGAAAATACCCCTTTAAAACACCATTTCTAGGAATAACATCAAAATCCATAGATTGCTTTTGATTGGTTCTAAGTAGAAGAAATAAATCAGGTATACCGGGGAATAGTCCGACAGTGTGAGGGGGTAAATGCTCAATATTACTTATATCCAGTAGGAGTTGTGGTGTGAGATACCAATGAGCTATAAGGGACCATGAATTATGCGGAGCAGAGTAAAAGGACTAACTATGGATTACTGGGTGGTGTGTGTGCCAAGTATCAGTAGTGAGTGCTGTAAAAGATTTAAAAGACCTTGAGTGGAATGGGGCTTTGCTACAAGTCCTGGGCTGGTAGTGTCATGCAGGTCAAGTGTGAGGTTTAAGTCACCCACCATAAGTATACTGTCCACGTTCAATCTGTCAATGGCAGCATGCAGCACAGGAAATAAAACGTCAGAGTCAATGTTCGGGGCATACACATTTATGAGCTGTATGCTAACTCCCCCAGTAGTCCCTTAACTAAGACATATCTTCCATCGGGGTCTGCACTAACTTCAACCACTCTGAAGGGGATAGAGCGATGTATCAAAATGCTTACACCCCGTGAATATGAGCTCTAACAGGAGAAAAAACGGTTCAAGCCCCAAGTGGACGCAAACTTGTGCACAGAAAGAGGCGAAAAATGCTCATCCTGCAGGAAAGAAATTTGTATATTATGCCTGAACAAATATGCTAATACCTGCCTATTCTTTTGTGGATTACTTAATCCTCTTACATTCCACGAGAGACATCTCAGATGCAGCCCGGAGGTATTGGCTCTATTAGCAGTCATGAGACCTTCCATGGGTATAATATAGGTAAACAGAGGTCAATAATGCAAACATCCTGCACTACGAATGCCAATGATGCTCCAACCATTATGAAATAACATCTAAAACTATTAAAACCAAGAAAACCCCTCCCCCTTCACCCCACCACCCCCCACCCCCATCCTATACACACAAACAAGGCCCCCGGTGAATCTCATCATACAAAAGAGGACTCAACACAACAGGGAAAATAAAGGAAATAGGGAAGGGAAAAAAGTGGGGAATCATCCTGCCGGGCATAGCAACACTCCATTGGATCCTCAGATTGAAGGAGATTTTATATCCGGAATGTTCGCCTCACCAATGATTAGCATGCAGTCTCAAGTCAGGGGGAAGAACATAGCGGCTGCGTAGCGCACAGGTCGCAAGCTCCGGAGGTTCCCAGCTGATTAAAGTGTGTATATCGCATCTCGTGTTTACCCCCTAAAAAACGCTGCTTATATTACCTGAAGGCTTTTTCCTTTTACTTCTCGATGTGTTTCATTGCCAAGATCATTCCGGTACTGCCGACTCCTGGTTGCCAAATCAATTGCTCGAATTCAGACATCAATCTGCGCTGTGTGCCGGCCTGGAGCTCAGGAAGAGCCGCAGGGCAGCAGCGCGAAGCTACCTCTGGGCGAATGGTGCCAGCATCAGCATATATGCTGCGGCCGCACGCTCAGATTGTTAGGAGGTTGCAATTCAATCAAAGCAGCCAGCCACCATTAGCGACGAAGGACGCCAGGATTTGAGAGGTAGTAGGGCCATTGTGGGGGTCTTTCTTTGTGGGCCAAAAGGACAGATTGTAGAGGGTCCCCAAGCTGAAAAAGAGGTGAAAACTGTGGGAATAGAAAACCAGACTCTCTCTTATGACTTAGCTGCTCGGTCCAGCTCAGCTTCCCAAACAAATTCTAAGAAGGATCTCCTCAGAGAAAAACCGACGCAAAAAGTAAAAAAACAAAGGTAAAAAACAAAAGAAAAAGGGGAGTTCGCAGAGCCTAAGCTTAAGATTACACTATCTCTGTGTTCTTTTTTCAAAGTGCAACCATCAGTGCTTGCACTAAAAAGACCACCACAAGCCGAATTAGAGGGTCCTAGAACCACCCGGGGGCTTATAGCTATTGCAGATACAATAGCCCCAGGAATGGAGAGTGGCGAACAATCTGGTCAGGACAATGTTGGAAAAAGCTCTAAAATTCTCACTCCTGTAAATCATGGCGATAGCACCCAGGACAAAGGAGATAATGATTCTGGTGGGCATACATCAGATACGAATATAATAACCCCTCACAATAGGAATCTGGGCGGACAATTGGTCAATCCCCTAGAGGAAATTATGGGAAATCTAACTGCAGACATCAGGAATGGTTTCTCAGTATCAGAGGCAAATCAGCGCAAAATCCACGGGTTTTGTGAGATTCTGGAGAAAAAGTTAGATATGCTATCGGACAGGACAGAAATTCTCAAAAATACAGTGGAGGAACCAAAAAAGACCTTGCCAGTAGCAGAATGGATATCCAAGCACGGCGTAGAGACAAGCAGGGTCTCCAGAAAAGATTTGAGCAGCATGAAAATAATTCCAGAAGGAATAACTTGAGGATATTAAATGTACCTGAAGGTAAGGAGAGAGAGTATTTAAAATCACTTGTGGTAGCTCTCATAAAAGTTTCAGTCCAGGTAGAGGAAAGTGAAATGAACTTTGCAAAAGACATACAAAGAATACACAGGGGTCCCTTCAGGAAAAACCCAGGTAGAACAAAAACATTAATGGAGAGTTTACTTTGGCTGAGGAGCTGTGGGGAAACTTCTTGCAGAGGGAGCAGTTGCAGAATAATTGGCAAGTATCTATGCGCACACTTTACCTCATTGTCAAACCTGCTTTTTTAAGGTGAAACTACCTTTTTGCATATATTTATCACCCAAAAAACTATCTAAGATGGGGAAAGGAAGCTGAACCAGCTGTGCGAAATGCGGGCTGGAAAAAACAACAGATGTACATACGTTCTATCAATGCCCCACAATAAGTGAGTTCTGGGTCAAAGTGGAAACAACAATGTCAGGTATTTTGGATCAGCAAATAAAGGTAAGCCTGTCATTGGTTATCTTCGGGGTGGCTGATGAATTTGTGAGCAGTGTTAGAGATTTGGGGCCTCATTTATGAGAAATGACGCATCGCTGCGTGAAAGCAGCGATGCGCCACTTCTCAGTGCGCACTCCTTGCAACATTCCTGTGCGTCATATTTAATGTATGATGCATCATGTCGCAAGGAGTTACAGAAACGTCAGTATTTCTGACGTATCTGTAAGCGCAAAAGTGACGCATTGCTGGAGTATGTCACAAAAGTGACGCAACTCCAGCAATGCGTCCTTTCACATGGGGCAAGCCCCATGTGAAAGGGCCTGCGTCATTCTTACACCTGCTGTGAGGCAGGCGCAAGATTTTGATGCAACGGCATCCTAAAAGTGACTCAGTGAAATCTCATAGATTTCACTGCGTCACTTCTACGACCCTTCCTTGTGTCAATACCCCCCCCTTGCATACATTATACCTGGCGCAGGTATAATGTGGTGCAGGGGTTCACAAAGTGACGCAACTACCTAGATGCGTCACTTTGTAAATATGGCGCAACAAAGCGCATTTTTTTACGCCACTGGTGCGTCACAAAAAGTGAAGCACCGGCAGCGTAAAAGGGACGCAAAGCCTCATAAATGAGGCCCTTGCTGTTTAATGCAATACTACTAGCCAGATGAGAAATATGTTGTAAATGGTTGAGTGGCACACCCCCACAAAATTCGGAATGGTTGGAATCCCTCACATATATGTTTAAGATGGATTTATCCGGAAAAAGTCTAAGAAGAAAGCTTTCGGGAACATGCTATCAGTATGGTTGAGGAGCCCGGTAGGGTTGTTGTAAATTTCGAAGGATAATGTCGATATAAAATCATAAATATGTCTAATGATTACACCAGCTAACACTTCTGGACTGCTATAGTGCCCTTACACACTTTGAAAAATTAAGTAGTACCAGTGTTCACACTGTGCGAGAGAGACAGCCGCAGAAAGGCGGGTGTCCATTGAGGTATGCCTGTCAGCAGTCAGTATCTCTCCCGAAAATAATGGCAGAAAAAAAAAGTGACGCCTTTTCGGAGGTGAACGAGGACAAAAAAAATGCAGTCTCGTCAGTTCCGCTTAGTTCAAAGGTATAAGAGAGTGACCAGTAGTGAAATACATATATGCAGGGAGATTCTTCCCATTATGCATACTTTGAGTTGGTGATTTTAATTGTTCATTGTGTCAGCATAGAATGCATAGAATATGTGGGATTGTAGATACCGCAGATCAACCTTTGTCTCACCTTAAGCATACCCCACAGGGTAAAGCATTGAATACTATTATTGAAGTAAATGATTTATGCATGATTGATACTTTGGTCAGTACTTCTTCTGCCCAGTTTCCAACCTATCAGGGCGGTGGTAGAGCTAGCACAATTGATTTTATGCAAATTTATAATAAGTATGCTGCCTTGTAGATAGCTTTGCAGTAGAACCAAACCCTGCTAGCGATGCCCTTACTGCTTCAATGCATGTCATCACACAGAAGGGGAGGGGTGATGCTCACCAATTAAAACATAATTGCAATCAGGGGGTTAAATTAAAGGGGAGTATAATAAATCCTGTTAAATTTGAGATCATTATAAAAACAAATTTAAGTAAAATTATTATATGCTTAGCGTATGACTCCTATCCAGATGCTATATATCCAATGTTTTGAATCTATTTGTAAAGACGTGGATAAAAACCTAACTAAAACAATGAGGAGACGGGATTTACCAGAAACAAGATGATTCAATGCTTAATTTTCAAAAGTGTGTAAAGACCTGAAGAAAGCTTTGCATGCAGTCCCCCGCAATAGGGCTCTGATCAAGACAGTTGGACAGACCTATAGAAGCACTATTAAGAATAGAAAGGATGAGCTGAGAAGACAGGCCTGGGAAGACCTGGAGAGAGCTAGCACTCCCAAGGACTCCAAGAGTTTATGGGAGGTCATAAATAGCCCTCTCTTCTCCAACAACACCATTAGTATGGATTGTACTATAACGGGGGCAGCCTGGGAATCTCACTTTCTGAGTATATCTAACCCAAAAGGTGTCTCTTCACAAGTGCAAAAGAATGAAATAGCCATGCATTTACAAACGGCATGTCAACAAACTTCATCTCTGTACCTAAATGAGGTTGAGGACGCCCTAGCAAAGGGCATCTCCGCGAAAGTGCCCTTGGACTTATAAAAAGAAAATCCTCAACTATGGGGCCTCCTGATGCTAAATGTTTTTAAAGCGGTCATAGTGGCCTGTATCCCATTATCATGGAGAAGTGCAGTTGTAGTCCTGATTTTTAAAAAAGGTAACAAGAATGACCCCACATGCTATAGACCGATCTCTGTAATTGATGCCACGTGCAAGGTAATGGGGAGGGTAATCCTTGCACGTTTGGAGTCATGGATCAATGCCTCTGGTCTTATATTGAATACCCAATATGACTTCAGACAGGGGATGGGAACAAATGAACAGTGCCTCAACTTGTCCATGTTCATGGGCAAGTACATGAAGGCTAGTAGGGGGGTAGATCCACCTGGCCTTAATGGACTTGTCCAGTGCTTTTGACACAGTGAACCATGGGAAGTTGTGGACACTGATGGAAAATATGGGTTTTGAAGAATCCCTCATTACCCTGTTGCATTGGCTACATACGTCTACTACTGTAGCCATTCGCTTTGGCCCTGGAGGAGAGAAGACTAGGCCAATTGCTTCTTCAGAGGGGGTACACCTGGGATGCATTCTGGCCCCTTTTTATTCCCAATATATCCCAATGGATTGGAATAATTTCTGTTAGAACAGCAATTGGACTTCGCGTTCCATTTCTGTCTTATGCAGACGATACAGTGAAGATGTCCTTAACGGCAAATATCCTCCAAAAGTGTTTGACTGCATTTACTGAATTTATGATGGAATTGGATTTAAAGGTACATTTTAGTAAATCATTCATTATGGTATGCGGTCTCAATTCGACAAAAACAAGGACATTTACTGTAAAGGAAAAAACTATTAATAGGGTGCCAAATTTTACCTACTTGGGGAATATTTTTAATAATAAATAAAATTGGGATAATCAAATTGTGGCTAAGAGTCAATATACTAGCAGAATAATAGAGGGGCTTTTCGCTTTGCTGGTAAACTCGGACATAAGCCTGTAGCAGAAATGTTAACATTATATAAATCGAAATGTCTGTCAGTAGCCACCTTTGGAGCAAGAGTATGGGGCTACCATAAAAGTTCCCAGATCCAGATTCTAGGGAACACATTTTTAAAAATGTTACTGATAACTCCTAGCAGTTCTTCAACATTTTCTATCACTCTGAAGTGGGTCTGGATTATGCAAAAGATAGGTTAAACATGGCCTCATTGATTCTATGGGGAAAAATCTGGACCTCAGAGGACTTATTGTTTTCAAGAAGTATTCTAGGAGATTGCATGAATCTTAATAACGCAATGTCAATCCCTTGGCTTCGTTATATCAAAGATACCGTTTATAAAATTGTCTTGGGAAAATACAATGAAAACCCAGAGGGAATCCAACAAAACATGAAACAGGTTATCAACAAAGCTTTTCGTACTGAAATATGTATGTCTAACCTGAATCATGGATTACTAGATTGTACGTCTCCAAGCCAACCTCAGTTTTACTTGTCTTTTACCATGCATGTTTAATCACGTTTCCTAATGACCAGATTCGGTCTCTGCACATTGCACTTTCTTGTGGCTTTCCCCATTCGAGCAGGTTGGTGTGAGAGACTAACTCCCTGGCACGTTTTGTCAAGCCAAGCTTAAAGGAAATCCATCCCTGCTCCTATCAGGAGGGTTTGAATTATTTGCGGTCTATTGCAGTGCTGTGCTCAACTTCATTAGAACTGCACTTTTAATCAGGAAACGTTATGAATCGAAAAATGAAGTTACATTTTTTGTGATTTTAGGGGTTTTTAATATCTTATATAAATATGTTGTAGGAGGCTTCCTTCAAACTCTTAAAATCTGTGCTGGGATAAGATGATCTAGGAGAAAAAAATAGGTGTACCGCATATTTAATCTTTGCACAATTTTTTTTCCAAATGCATATTAAGTCATTCTTTTGTAATGTATTTAATGTATGAATATAAATGTCAGTGATTTGAGGGGTTTTTAATATCTTGCATAAATATGTTGTAGAAAATTAGTACGTTTTTCTCTAAATTCTAGATTCAGTTCTGGGATAGGAAATAGATCTACTGTATATTTAATTTTTGCACAAAATTTCCCTATGTATTTTATGTCTTGCTTTTTTTTAATGTATGTATGCAAACTTTTATGATTAAACTAAATCGAATAAAGTTATTTAATATGAAATACATATACAGTACAACAGTGGGATGTTGCAGATAGTTTCCAATAAAATCTAAAGATAAGTAGCGAGAGGGCATTTCTATTACAGACAAGGGAGGCTAGGCGGTGGATCATCAGAGAGTCAAGATCCAGAACTGGTGCAGTCAGCCTGTAGCTGCTTTGCCAAAGATGATTTGTGTTGTTTCCAAAAGCGCTCAGCTACTGCGGGAGAGTCAAAAATGTTAGTCTTGCCACCTAGTTGGATGCGGAGCCTGGCTGGGTAAAGCATGGCATATTTTATGTTTACCTTCTGGAGGGCGCATTTCAAATCAGTATATTTTTGCAGCACTTCCTGTATGAGGGGTGTAAAGTCTGGAAAAATGGAAATAGGGGAACCCTGGAAGTTTAGGACACCACGCTCTCTAGCCAGACAGAGAGCTATGTCCCGGTCGCTATAATTAAAGACCTTGGCAACTATAACTCTTGTGGGTCCCAGGTGCTGGGGTAGGGCCAAGAGCCCGGTGGGCTCGCTCCACCGTGAATGTTGCAATAAAGGCCTTCCTTCCAAATAGAACCACCAAGACGGATTCTACAAATTTAGCAATTTAGCCCGTGTTGGTCAACTCCACAATTCCTGTGACACGGATATTCCTTCTGCGTGAATGCGCCTCTAAATCTCCGGCCTCAGCAGCGAGTTGCTTAAGGAGGGAGTCTGCGAGGCGGAGGCATTTCTGAAGAGGGGTATGTGCGTCCTCTAGATCGGAGATACGCTGCTCTGCCCCGCTTATCCTTGTGTCTCTAGGCGGCCATTGATGTCATCTTGTCGGTTATTTAATACGTCCAGCCAAGTATTGATTGACTGAAAGCTCGCCTGAAGTTCAGTCATTATGGAGGAAACCCTGTCCAACTGGGCCTGGTCCTCACCAGTGGCATTTTTGGTATCCTCCCCCCTAAGGGTCTTTCCTGTGTCAAAATGTAGCTGGCACTGCTTAGGATCACTACGACCCATTGGAGAGTAAATGGGGGGGGGGGGGCACCTCCTGCATGATAGGGAGATGATCAGTCCCAATGAGGCCTGGAAACATGGAGGAGGTATCGGCCTGCGTCTTCAGGAAGGGATATGGAGCCTCTGGTGACATGTCACCTGGCCAATCAGTGCACAATGCCTCACCCCTGCCAGGGCGGTTGGGTCAGAGGGCCTTCAGGCAAAGAATGGTGGGCCTAGATGGGAAGGAGAGTTGGGACTCCCTCGATGGCATGCAAGGTAATCACTGGAAACCATGAGCTGTGGCAGGGCGCGAGAGGTCTGCGTTTGTGGGGCCCCAGGCAGCACAGCTACAGCTCAGAAATGTGCTCAGTGCTAGTTGGTCAAAAGGAGCAATGTACTATGGATCAGGGCTTCACCGCCTCCCATTTCGAGCCATGACAGGCAGCGGCGCAGGCAATGCGGCAGTACAGTACCTTGGGGGGTGTCCCACCAGCATCTAGAAGATGTTACACCGGTCTGCCACTTGAGCATGCTGGCAGTTGCGGTCGGCTGTGGCGGTTGTGTGTCCCGTGCTCGCCCTCAGGCTCACCTGAGTCCCCTGCCAACTCGGAGCCTCTGAGGGCCGCGTCAGGCACGGGGAAGACGAGGCACAGATCTCAACATTAGCACCGACTGTATAGGGGATCAGCTGCTCACTCTGCTCACCAGAGTTTTCGGCGTCAGCGCCATGGCATCCAGGCTGAGAACACCACGGTTATTCGCAGTGTGGTGAGGTTTGCCGTCTGAGTGCTCTGGAGCTCCAGAGTCAGGTGGCCATCTTGGTCGCCGACTCGGCCACGCCCCCTGTTTTGTTGTGTGATTTAGATTTCTGGTAGGTAGATTTTAAGTTGTATTTTACATTAGTGTTGTCATCCAATATAGGTATTAAGTACCTGATTTATATTTAGGTGGGTGGCCTGCCATTCCACTATGGTTATGGAGTAAATTATTCTGTCTCCATGGTGGAGAGACCACCCACCTAATTTATAAATGACTGCCAAGCTGGCGGTCATCTGTAAAGGCATTTTCAGGAACTGCCATCTCAGCTGTCCCTGTCAACACATTTTACTGTTTGCTGCAGGGCTGCACCGGAAAGATGAAGCCCTTCAGCAAACAGTATTCCTTTATTCCCTTCAAAAAGAAAATCCCAAAATCAGATTTTCATTCTGAAAAAAATGAAGTTAATGCTCCCTTTGACATGGAAGGCTTTTTTCATGGGGATCAGAGCATTAGAATAGCTTTGCTGTTACTAACATCCAGTTTTTTTCTGGTGGAAAGGATCAGTATAAAATGACAGCATGTCCAACCAACTAAACTGGGCATGTGGCCATTTCTCTAATGGCCCTTATTCCCCAGAGATGTCAGAGAGTTTTGGCCCTGGCAGAGACAAAGTAGTCCCTGCTGTTGCCAAACTTAAGGTCCACCCACAATTAAATTTGGCGGGCGGACCACTATATTGGCGGAGAGGGAACATTGTTGCTGTTGTGATGGAGTACCCTCTCCACCAATATGTAAATGTATAAATCAGGCCCTAAGTGAGCCCAGATAATTCCCCTCTGACTCTAAAATTCAGGGTATGATCCCCCCCAATAGTGGTCCTAGCAGAGTCATTATGAAAAACTTTTGGGTGATTAATTTTCTATACACTAGCTAAAAGAAAATGTATTATCTAGAGGCATGTTTACCATTACATGGTCAGCATATCATAGCATAACATGTGTATTTGTAAAGCGCACGTTCACCCAGAAGGGTATCTATGCGCTGAATAACAGATGTTATAGCTGATTAAGGAGTTGCACAGACACCCACAGGGTTGCAAATAGCAGAATAAGGGTCAGCAGTAGTGCAAGGATTGTCTGAGCTTTAAGCAAAATTACATTTTGATGGCTGTGTGTTCTCTTTCCCCTATAAACAAAGCCTTGATAAAGGCCAGTTGTTGTGATCTTACACCCTCTTGTGGCCATGTGTGATAGTGACATAAAGAGGGCTGATGCAGCAGGCCCTGCAGTGGCTGTAAAGTAGCATGTACCTTCATAAAGGTCATAAATGTTATCCTTAGAAGACGCATTTGCAAAAGTCAAACATGGGTTTACATTCAATATGAGAAACTAGTACTCATGCTGATATAAACGCACACAGCAGGGAGTGCTGAGTAAAATAGGTGCCCTGAATTTTAGTGCTACCTTTCTTGGTCTAAATGGAATCTTACATCTGAACAACAATTGTAGGAGGTGATGTCAGTGGCTTTGTAAAGAGAACCTTTTATTGTTATCCAACATTTGGTGAAGGAAGGAGACACTGTCCCAAGTTCCTGCCCATCTATGAAAAACACAGATGACAGAACAATCACAAAGCCCTTGTAAACCACATCGGAGTAGTACATTGTGTAAGTGAAATTTTGCGTCCTAAACACACAGGGGCTTATTTACAAGCCCCTTGCGCCTCCGGTACGTTACTTTTCCCCATTTTAAAAAGTGATGTACCGACGGTGCAAGGAGTTTTTAAATAAGCCGCACACTGTGTTATTGGGTAGTAGAGGGGTGCCCTTGTAACTATTTGCTCAAAAACCCCAGAGGTAAAGTACAATTGTGTAAAAAGCTAAGATTAGCTGAAGGCATTTCACAATAGGACAACTCACAGCTATGAATTTTGCTGGCATGTGGAAAGTCTTGATCATGTTTCCACGAGGACCCCATGAGCATTGTGACAGCATTCTTTCTCAGGTACATGCCATTACAGCTTACAATGAAGGTTTACAGCTTGGGGTGTTTGGCAGGTGACCTAATATCAATACTGACTTTCTAGAAAAAAAGATGGGTGTATCAAAGGGTTTTATCATTTTGTGCCTGTAGTTAGATGTAATAGTACTTCTTGGAGAAGATTTCTATTAACTAGCCATTTCGCCAATCAGTGAAATAATTAAGCAATGTCAACTGATCAATCATGATGTAAATATTCCCAGATTCTATAAAGGGTATAAAATAATTAGATCATACCAAACACATGAATCTAAACCCTGCATCATTAATCCAAGCACACAAAAATGGAGGAAACAAAAGGAAGACAAAACAACATTTTAGTGACATCCTTAAATAACAGTTCTCAGATACAATAATTTTAGATCATTTTTTCTTACTTCTACCTCGTATAACAACATTACACTGAGTTGGCCCTTTCAGAAATAAATACAAATAATACTAATTCTCCCTCACTTTCATTTCTTTGAATGGCATTTTCGTTTGTAGTTGTACAGGTGTTTTTCAGTGTTTATATATTTAGTCTGATGGTGGCTGCTACCCTTTCGGTAGAGCTTTATCACTTATTATAGATTTAAACCTAAAATATGATACAGTACATGTTTTCCAGTGATATTTTTGTGGATTGAACAATTAGTGCTGTAGCCCACTAGTAGTATTCAATTTACAGGCCCTTGGCAAATGCAGTATCATATATTGGGTCTGACAAGCAAAATAAATGTACTATTCAAGTGTAGGCCAATTTTACTTTGTTTAGAAGGGAGACCACAAGCACTTTTCCATTAGTTAGCCAATGTAAAGTGCACAAAGTCCTAAAATATATCTATCCCATATATATATATATATATATATATATTCACTGAAAAAACCATAGGTTTCACACCAGTTATAGTTAGGAATTAGCATTTAAAAAACCTATTAAATTCACTGAAAAAAACATAGGTTTCACACCAGTTATAGTTAGCTGGAAATTTTACTGATATAAAACCATTGAAATTCCCACGTTATAGTTAGTCGGACTCACTATAACTTGCGCGTGCAATGCACTGCTGATGACATCACATATTACATCACTCATGACATGGTCAGTGACATCACTCATGACACCATCCTTGTGACATAGTGACAAACCTCCTTTCACTATAATGTAACCCTTGAGACACATATTCAAAAATAGAAACTGAAATTTTTAAAAAAATGGAGATACCTATATCAGTTACAACAAGCAATTCAGTAATTCCACTATGTATATACACATCCACTCTTTCACCAACAGTTCTATATAGTCACTCATACATATACTCACTCATCATATGAAGTGATACACCTATACATCCTGTTACACACCGACATTCATCCGAAAGTTACTCACACACATATTCACACGTGCAAATAAACTATTGAACATCCATTTATTTGAATATAGAGTTATACACACACTTCCACCTTACTTCTATTTAAAATTACACATATTTATTCTCTTAAACAATCACTTATAGAAACACATACTTATTTAAACAGGAACTCTTACAATCTCTTACTCTCACATATACTCACTTATATACATCAATATTCATATATACTAGATTAAAACATATGTAGGTACTGATAAAGACACTAGTGAGACAGTCATTCACTCACTAACAAACACATATAGACACTCATCCACCCATACAGTCCTGTACATATGCTGTCTTCAAAACACATACAAACAAAGAGTCAGTCACTCATGCATCTATGTGCTAAGTAATACCCCCACTAAACCATATAGACAGTCATACTGATACTAATAAAAATATCTAATAACCCATATACATACGCATGTAGCTACTTACCAACACATGTAGCCACTTATACACAAAGTGAAACACTAATATATATATTTAAATTTTTAAACATAACTCACTAATATTTATTTTTCAGAAAGACACATATTCACTGGATGGTGTCATCAGTGATGTCATGAGTGATGTCACTGACCATGTCATGAGTGATGTAATATGTGATGTCATCAGCAGTGCATTGCACGCGCAAGTTATAGTGAGTCCGACTAACTATAACGTGGGAATTTCAATGGTTTTATATCAGTAAAATTTCCAGCTAACTATAACTGGTGTGAAACCTATGTTTTTTTCAGTGAATTTAATAGGTTTTTTAAATGCTAATTCCTAACTATAACTGGTGTGAAACCTATGGTTTTTTCAGTGAATTTCAAAGGTTTTTTTAATGCTAATTCCTAACTATAAGTTTCACTTTATAAATAAGACTGTTAGCACTCTAGTTGTTCTTTAGAACACTCTGGTACATTCTGTCATTGGGCTACAGTTGGGCTACATCTAGTTGAATTTTGGGCTACATTTTCAATTTTTGATCTCTGGTGGCCATCTTTGGGCTACATTGGGCTACTTTGGGCTACATTTGGGCTACATTTTGACTCTAACATATATTAAGCCCAATGTAGCACAATACATATTTTTCTAAAGTTAATGTTTTTTACAAACCACTTCAGAATAGAGCTACCTGTCCCTACAATTTTCCCAATTTTTTTTTAAAAAATTCTTTTGGGGAGCGCTCCCGGAGCGCGCCCCGGGGAGCGCCCTGAAAAGCGTATTTTTACAAAGCGCCCCGGGGCGCGCTCCGGGGAGCGTCCCGTGAGCGCCAATATCGCAAACGAAAACATGATCGTGACGTATCGCGTAGCCGCGACCGCGTGATACGCACGGCGTAAGCGCACCCGGAAGTACTCGAGCGAATACGATCGCACAACGTAAACTTCCGACGCGCTTACGCTGCGCGACCCGGGGCGCGCCCCGGGCGCGTAGCGTAAGCGCGTCGGGTCATGTGAGCAGAAAATAACACTTTTCATTGGTTCATAACAGTTTTGGTTTCATAATGATGAAGCCCCTGGTCTTGTGACCTGAAAATAACACTTCTCATTGGTTCAGGACAGTTTTTTTTTCTAAATGATGAAAGACCCCACCTTTTTTCCTTATTCTGACTTTGTCCTTTGACTGAGGAAGACCTGTTTGTGGCTCTGTCTACTTTTTTGCTCTTTGAGTAATATTTTGTACTATAAAATGGCTTCATTAGTAGCATCAGCTGGTGCATCTGCCCCACCACCACCACCACAACCACCAAGAGGACCAGCTCCAAATTATGTTGGTGGTCAAGAACAGGAGGAGGAAGAGGAAGAGGAACAGGAGGAGGGGAGAAGAAGATGGCTGCCTGAAGAAAACACACCTTATAAACCCAAACCACACTTCATTTGGGAGTTTTTTTCAATTCCAGAGGGGAAAAAAAAGGTGAATGCGCCAAAAGTCACTTGCCTCATCTGCAATGATGAACTTTCACGGGGCAACCCAAATAAGAAATATTCTTTTGGTAACTATACCATGATTCGGCACATGACAAGAAAGCATCCAAACAACTACTCTCGTGCAGAGTTCCGGGAACTGGCCAGTAACCTCCCCCATTCATCAAGGACCCCCTCCCAAAGAAACCAACCCACTTCCTCGCAACCAGAAACATCTGAGGTGATGCCTTGCATTCAGCCGAGGTTTGCTGATTTTAAAATTACTTGCAAAGCTTGTGGCAAACTTATCTCCTATGGGGAACAAAGTGTGAAACTCATCGTCCTTGCAGGTGATAATCACAAGTGCCCCAAAAAGAAGTAATTTTTTGGGTTTTTTGTTTTTTTGCTCCAGTTGAGCCAGTTTCAATTCCCTTTTTTTGTTTCTCCCCCCAAAAAATACAAAAAAATATATAAAACTGTTTTGAAAAGCCAAAAAAAGTACAAAAAGTTCAAAAAACACAAAAAAAATATAAAACAACAAAAAGAAGAAAAAAAAAAGTTCTTTTTAGAACTACCTCCAATTTCTAAATCAAAACTTCATTTTTTAAACACTCTGTCACCTTTTTTCATCATAGTGCGCTCCCAGGGCCGCTCCCCGGTGCGCGCACCGTGCGCTTCCCCCGCGCAAAACGAAAAAAAAAAAAATATTTTAAATGCCCCGCGGGGCCCTTTTATAGCCCCCACATCAAACCTAGGGGGTCAAAGGGGTCTATCCCTGACGCCTTATGGTCAGTTCCCACTTTGTTTTAGCCACCTCTTATGTCTCGATTTTACCGAGACACAAGATGGCGACCGCTCTGGACTGTTTCGAATGTTTACAGACACCCGAGAGCCAATCAGCTTTCCATGCGCACCTCGCGTGGCGCGCCTGGAGCGCTCCCCGGTGCGCGCACCGGTGCGCTGCTATAGATATATATATTTTCTTGAACCTAAATTACTCAAAATCCACTGGAGCACATATCTTGAGACATAGCAAAGGCACATCGGGCTACCAGTCCCTACAATTTTGCCAAGTTTGGTGGAAATCCATTCAGCCGTTCGGGCTAAAAGTGAAATCGACCGCCCTATGGAAATTAACATGGGGAAAACGCGTTTTGGGACCCCCCTTTTATCTCGGCCCCCGCTTGACAAATCCCCCCCAAACTTTCAGGGAAGGACCGGAACGCCGCGAGGCCATTTTCAGGAAATTTTCAGGCAGATTCGTCAACCGGCGCAAAAGTTATTCCAAATAGAATTTTGAGATTTAACATTGAAAAAAATCCTAACTATAACTACCTACTGGCGACCGCCAGTAGGTAATATATATATATATATATATATATATATATATATATATATATATATATATATATATATTACCTACTGGCGGTCGCCAGTAGGTATATATAGTTAGGATTTTTTCTCTATGGGACTTTTGAAAATTCTATGTCTAATAACTTTGGCGTTTGTGGACGGAATCGGCTGAAATTTTCAGGAAAATGGCAGCCCCTGAAAATTTGGGGGGGTTTCGTCAAGGGGGGGGCGAGAAAAAAGGGGGGTCCCAAAACGCGTTTTTCCCATTCATTTTTCCATAGGGCGTTTGGCCTCATTTTTAGCTCGAACGGCTGAATGGATTTGCACGAAACTTGGCAAAATTGTAGGGACTGTTAGCCCGATGTGGCTTTGCTGGGTCTCAATATATGTGCTCTAGTGGATTTTGAGAAATTAACGTTTAAAAAAACAGATATATCTGTGACAGTGTCCCAGGTAGCGCTCCGGTTCGCGTACTTTTGCGTACTTTTCGCGTAACGGAGCTTTGCGAAGCGAAGCTGATTGGCTCTCCGGTGTCTGTCAACATTCTAAACAGTCCGGAGCGGCCGCCATCTTGTCTCTCGGTAGGATCAAGAGACAAGAGGAGGCCAAAACGAAGGGGCAAATGACCATAAGGGGGCATAGTAGATCCTCCCTGACCCCCTAGGTTTGATGTGGAGGCTGTAAAAGGGCCCCGCGGGGCAAAAAAATAAAAAAAAAAAGAAATCGTTTTTTTTCGTGGGGTGCGCCCTGTACGCGCACCGGAAAGCGGTCCGGGGAGCGTACTATAAGGAAACAAGAATGATTGACTTTCAAAATATTGTATGTTTATTGATTGTTCGTTTTGTTGTTTTTTTTGTTTATTTTTATTTACGTAGCAACATGTAGGTACCAATGCAGAGTCTAAAAATCAATAAACACTGTCTCCTTTGTAGATAACTTGCAAGTTGTTTCTGAAGTTTTTGTGGTATATGGAATTCATACCATAGTCTGTCTGGAAAGCCGAAACAATATGGAGGTAGGTGATGATAAAGAGATGTTAAATACACATTGGAGATAATATAGTGGAAGAAAGGAAGTAACTATGAGCAAACTTGAATTTCTGACATAATATCGACAGACAAAATATCTACATACAAAAATATCGGGACAAAAATATCGAAATCAAAAATATCGAAGTCATATCTTCATAAAGGTAAGTACAAAAATATCGAAAAATTAATATCGTAGTAAGAAAATATCGAAATTAAAAATATCGTTTTTTTAAATGTATTAATAATAATGTAAAAACAATTTTAAAATACATATAATTTTACAAATATTAAATAAAAATATTAAAACATAATTAAAAAATTTAAACTAATACATATACATTTAAAATAAATTAAACACTTAATAATTTAATGTAATTTTATTTTTTTTAATTTCATTTAATATATTTAATTTAAATTTATTTTATTTTTACCCTCTACGCCTGTACCCCAAAAACCCAAAACTGACCCTGAACCCTAAAAATATCCCTGTACCCCAAAAACCCAAAACTGACCCTGAACCCTAAAAATACCCCTTTACCCAAAAACCCAAAACTGACCCTGAACCCAAAAAATACCCCTTTACCCAAAAACTGAAAACTGACCCTGAACCCAAAAAATACCCCTTTACCCAAGAACTGAAAACTGACCCTGAACCCAAAAAATACCCCTTTACCCAAGAACTGAAAACTGACCCTGAACCCTAAAAATACCCCATTACCCAAAAACTGAAAACTGACCCTGAACCCTAAAAATACCCCTTTACCCAAAAACTGAAAACTGACCCTGAACCCTAAAAATACCCCTTTACCCAAGAACTGAAAACTGACCCTGAACCCAAAAAATACCCCTTTACCCAAGAACAGAAAACTGACCCTGAACCCTAAAAATACCCCTTTACCCAAAAACTGAAAACTGACCCTGAACCCTAAAAATACTCCTTTACCCAAAATTAATTATTATTATTTAATTACTAATTAATTATTAATTAACAATAACAATAAAGTAAATATATTAGCACATTAGCTGTAATTAATAAAATGTAATAATTGATATTATTTTTTCCCAATTAAATATTTAAGAATAACAAAAATTTATATATAAAAAAAATTACTCTAATTTATGTAATTAACTAATTAATATTAATTAATTACCAACTAATTATTAATAAAAATATGTACAAAATTATATTAATTAATTAACTAATTAATATTAATTAATTACCAATTAATTATTAATTAAAAATATTTACAAACATATATTAATTAATTAATTATTATTAAATTACTTCCCACCCTATTCCCCTATAAACCCATAACCCGCTACAGAACATATTTATCAATTAATCAATTAATTAAAATTAATTAAAAATTAATTCTCAATTAATTAATTAATAATTCCTACTAATTAATAATTAATTTAACATAATTAAATTACTTCCCACCCTATTCCCCTATAAACCCACAACCCGCTACAGTACTAAAAGACAATATTTAATTAAATTACATTAAAAATAAATAATAAAACATTATAAATACAATATAATATACACAAAATGTATTTAAAAATTGATATTAGTAACATCGAAATTATTTATTTCGATAATATTGACATCGATATTTAAAACTTCGATATTACTAATATCATACTAATATCGATATTAAGACTGTCGATATTACTTGCCTTCTATATTATGTCCCATCGATATTTAAACTTCGATATAATTGTATATAATTGTATATCGAAATTTAAAACTCAATATTTTGTCTGTGTACCAGCAAACTTAGTATGTAACACAAAAAAGTTGCACAGTATATTTAAAGTCTGACTTTACAATATAATCAATTTGCTACTAGTTTACAAAAGACATATAAAAATGAATAATGTCTCAAACAATTTTTTGAATTATTAAATAAAAATTTATTTTTCTGATTCTTTTTCAAAATTTAAAAGAAATTCTAATAATTCAAAAAGTAACATTTTAATTGGTTGTCAATTCCAACACTTCCGATGTGTTTTGTGGAGTAATTTACCTCAGGGAATTTAGAGAGTTCTACATGCTAAATGGCTAAATGGAATTCCAACCAAATTTGTGAAAATGGTAGGGATTGGTATGTAGTATGAGCTAATGTTTAATTGGTGAAAGTGTCTCCAGTGGTTTTTCTGTAAATTACTTTCCCACCTTTTTTGAGCGAGTGCTTGTCAGTGTGTGTCCCGGTACGCGAACCTGCAGCGTTACGGGAGTCCTCCATTTTGTGTTTCGGTAGAATTGAGATACAAGATGGAGGGTAAATAATGTTCAGAATGGGTAGAAGGGGGTACTTTAGACGTATCCTGACCCCCTAGGTTTTCTGAGGGTGGTTGAGGAGGCTCATATATGTCGGAAAAAAAAATTGAATTTTTTGCGCGGTTAGCTGCCGGTACGGGAACCGGGTAGCGAACCGGGAAGCGAACATAAGTGAAAATTAGTGAAAAAAGGTACATTCGAAATTTCAAAAGAGTAAATAAAGTTAAGGTAGCTCTGAAAAGAGCCTTTGTGTTCTGTGTAAGTTCTAGGTTCTTATAAGTAGGAACCAATACACATTCTTAAATTTAGTATGAAAACTCTGTTCCCCTCATCTGAGAAGTGCACGCCATCTCCTCTGTAGATATCTTGCATATAGTAACGCAAGTTATTGTTGTAGATAGCACCCATTCCATGGTCTCTCATGTAAGCTGAAACAGACTTATTTACATGCTTCCTCGATTTCTCAATTTGTGGACAAAATTGATTGGACCACCTCCATTTCTGCATATATTGGAATATACCAAGGCAGTTTGAGGAAAAAGTGTCATTAATTGCTCAAAGGTGTCTTTTAAGAGCATTTCCAGACCTACCCCAGTCAAAGTGCCCAAATCATTTCCTCCACAGTGCCCTATTATGAGGTCAGGGTTTGGCAAATGTAAAAAGGTTTTCGCCAATGGTATCAATTGGTGACATTTCAATCCTCTTCGGCCAATCCATTTGATTTCCACATTTTGTAAATTGAGGTTGTGTAAATTTCTGTTATCAGCATACCTGTGAGCCCATTGGATTTAGCTATGTCCAAGAATCCAGACTGAAAACATGGCGAGAGGAGTTTTTGCTGCAGTCAGTTGAAGTGTGGGAATGAAATGGCAGTTGAAATAGTGAAGTTTGTAATGAAAAAAAAACTGTGGAGTTTGAGTGCAAATGATTCATTAGTAGTGATTGGTGGATTTCCATTGCTGAAAACAGAAAGTTAGGGTGCATGGATGGGTTCTTTGAAATATGTAATTTGAATGGTTATTTAAAAATGATGTTATGAAAGATTGCAGTGGATTAGCAGGTGTACTGAGAGTTCAGAGTTCATTTGAAACATTGTTGTGTGAACTTGTAAACATGAGAGGTCTGGTAGGCGGTAGTTGCTATGGAAAAAGGGCAGAAAGGGCAGAGGGGGGAAGGGTGTTGATTTGAAAATAGTGAGGGAAGAGTTTTGATTGGCTGACATGAGAGATATGTGTGATGAATATCAGCATTTCTGTGCCTTTGTTGGTTCCAGCCTCTGGAGTGCATACCTTTTATTCTGCTAATTGGTGTGTTTCTGAGACTGATTTGAAATTCAAAAAGCATTTGTTAAGGTGAGTTATAATTTTGTGGCTTCGCAGTTGCCAATATCAGGAAGGACTTTTGTAACTACTGCAATTATATATCATGACGGTCCTTCAACTACTTCAGGACATTACACAGCTTATTTAAAATCTGGAAACGGCTGGTCATTCTGCAATGATTCTGTTTTAACTTTCAAAAAAAGATTGCCTTTCCACCTTCAAAATTCAATTATAAGGAAAGTGTTTAGTACTCTTTACGTTATATCTCTATCAAATTTAACTTTTATTAGTTCCACTGCTTCATTTCTTTTCCCTTCAGTTTCCTGCCTTTGCTACTACTCTAATTTTTTTTTCTATTACTTACTTATACTACTCTTTCCACTCCTTTTCTCAGTTCCTCTTTCAACAGTGTCTGTGTGTTACTCCCTCTATTTGTCTTTCTTTTAACATTACTCTCTGTTTACTTACTCTTGTTTTTAAAAAAAATGTTTTTAGTTCGCTTCCGGTTCGCGTACCGGTGAGCGAACCGGGAAGCGAATCAAAAGAAATAGAGGTTGCTAGAGTGCTAAACATTCTAGCAATTTTTCATAAAGGGAAGGTAGTTCTGAAAATAACTTTTTTTTATTATTTTTGTTGTTTTTTATTTTTTTTATTATTTTTCTGAACATTTTTATACTTTTTTTGTATTTTTTGAACGATTTTATATTTTTGGGGTTTTTTTCAGGGGGAAGAACGAAAAACAGGCATTAGAAACGGCTCAACAGGAGCAAAAAAAAAAAACACTTTCTGGGGCGTTTTGAGCACTTGTGATTTTCAAATGCTCTGTTCATTAATGGAAAGCTCATTTCGCCGTAACAAAGCAAACCCCCACAATAAATGCACACCAGCTTGATATGTTGAAAATTAGTTTGAATAGCTGGGACCATCTCCCTCGCCTCTGGTCCCGAAAGACTTTCATGGGATGAGGTGGTGGCCACAAGAGTTGGTGGATTTTCACTTAGGTTACGCACCTCCGCCATACTATAATTTATTGGATGCCACCTTTGCATGTGGCGATGCATTGTATAGTTTCCAAAGCTATACTTTTTATCCGTGCCTCGAGACAGAGGTTCTTTACATATCAGGCATGGAACATAAAGTGCATTCACCTTTTTTTGGCCTGCAGGAAATGAAAAAAACTGCCAAATAAAATTGGCCTTGCGGTGTTATTTCCGGGGCTCTTCAGGGAAAAATTTTATTTGATGTACATCTTGTTCTTCTTCTTCCTCCTCTTCTTCAGGGTTGGGAATAAACTGGGGAGGTGGTCCATCCTTCCTAGGAGGTTGTGGTGGTGGTGGGGGTCCACCAGCTGCAGCTACAATTGAAGCCATCTTCCAATAATGAAAATAGTTCTTCCTCTCACAAAGTTGAAAGTCAGAGTGAGAAAAAAAGGAGGGGGCTTTCATCATTTTGGAAAAAAAAATGTTCTAAACCAATGAAAAGTGTAATTTTTAGGTCACATGACCTAGCTTTACATCATTCAGAAATAAAAAATGAAATCAACCAATAAAAAGTGTTATTTTCAAGTCACATGACCTGTTATGCTTACGTTACGTGTCCCGTAACGCGACCCGGATCGCTTCCGAGTAGCTGAGCTTCGCGCCTTGGTTCGCGTTCCAGAACGCTTCCGGGTGCGCTAACGCGGCGCGTCATAAGACGTATTACGCGGTAACGCAATACGTCGCGCATCACGATATAGTTTTCGAACGCGGTGGTTGCGCTAATGGAACGTTTACCGGTTCGCGGACCGGGCCGCGGAACCTTATTAAGCTAACAAATAAATATAAAAATAATATTACAAAAATATAAAATATATTTTTGAATTAGAATAAGAATACATTTTACAGCTTTTGATATTTGCTATTAAAAAACCATTGAAATTCACTGAAAAAACCATAGGTTATAGACCATATATAGTTAGGAATTAGCATTTACAAAACCTTGAAAATTCACTGAAAAAACCATAGGTTATAGACCATATATAGTTAGGGATTAGCATTCACAAAACCTTATTTTACTCGCACAAAACCACTGAAATTCGCATATATAGTTAGTTGCACTAACTATATATCGCGCACCCGCAATCCACTGCTGATGATGTCACATATTACATCATTCATGACATTGTTGCGTGTTTATCTAGGTTCCTGATCGATACTGTGACCTTATGCCCCTATTCGGCTATAAATCCATTTATTCCCTATATTGGCATAACCGTTCAAGTGCAATTTTCTGAAAAGTCATCTCTGGCCTCACACGAACAGAGCCACATTCCAGCATGACTCTCTGCTACTTCCTTTGCGACCAATTAGTGCAATGACAGAGCAGCAGTCACTATCTGATATTCCTAGATAACACTCCGAGTTCTTCAACAAGATAAAAACTTAGCAAACCTGGAAATCCCCGCTTGCTATGTTTTGATTAGTAATGGAACTCTAATGAGCAACTGATAACTATCACTTCCTAGTGACATCTTTAATTGACGTCTTATGTCCAGCAAATTTGCGTCAAACCCGGCACCTGTCAGGTATAAATATTACCAACGTTGCCTTAAGCAATGTCCGTTGCCTGTTGCTGATGCCAGCTGCCTGCATGACCCTGTGTTGGTAAATCTAGCACTCTGTCGCTGCAGCCTGCTATCCTGTGGTGGTGAAGCTGCTGATTACCATTATCGCCGCTACAGCGCGAACTATGGTGCAGTACGCTTAAGGAGCTGAACAGCCGTCCTCTGCGAAGACATCCAGCAGATTCCAGCTGCCCGCGGACGCTGTCCCCCCTCCTTCCTCGACGCGCTGAAGAGAAGCCGCTGCCTTTCTCGTGCAGAGAAATCCAGTCCCGGCGCTTCCGGTTTACCCTCGCGGGTGACTGGGATATCGAGAGAGACCCCTGAAGGAGATACCAATCCTCCATCATTCTATTCAGAGGTATGGTGTTGACTAAACCCTTAGACGAGAATTCTTGAAACAAACCTTGGCAAAACCAACTTAACTTAAAGCTACTTACTTACTCCCCTTTTCACGTGTTAGGCTTAGGTCAGGCACACTGGGGTAGGCTTAGTTAGAAGCACCAGTTGAGTATGTTAGCCTAATGTATATATGACTGTATATATGTTTTATTACTTTTAAACCATTGTATGGCTAAGAAACCATATCAATGCTTTTACAGTTCTATTTCGCAATACTTATCTTACTGTACGTACTTTTTATAATAACAATTATTGCAATTGTGGCAATACATTTCTCTTGTACGAGAAGAAAGACTGTGCAATAAATGTTAACCCTTTATTGACAAACGCCCGTCTCTCTGTTCTCTACATCTCGTGAAAGTAAACTGCACTAGACTGACTGAGTGAAATACAGGTCTATTGTTTCACACGACCCTAGAGATTGACTCTTGATCTGAGGAGCAAAGTTGTCATGTTGCACGGTTGTTGGAAAACTGAATCCCTTCTTGTCTGTGCCAAGGAAGCTGATCACTTCCTATGCAGAGAAGAAAGTTTCCAGTGACCTCTGAGCTAGTTGGTAACACAACCCAATTAAGTTTAGCATAGTCAGTGGAGGCCTGGAATATAAGCAGTTCCACGTCGATACTACTGTTTATGTTATTCCAATGCGCAGGGCCTAGTGGGAAACTAGGAACTACACTACAACATGGTCAGTGACATCACTGATGACATCACTGACGACATCTCAAATGACATCACTGATGACAACATTCAGTGACTGTATGTTTCTGTAAAGTTAAAATATGTCTTACATATTGAAGAAAGAGTGGATGTATAAGTGTCTGGATGAAGGATTTAGTAGGTGCATGACTGACTGTATGAGTGAGTGATTAAATGTGTCTCACTGAGTGCATGGGTTAGTGACTAAACTGTCTTAATTTGTGAATCATTATGTCTGTTGTTCTGTAAACTGCTGCATGTGTTGATCAGTAGCTTTATGATTAAGTATATGGGTTATTGATTGGTTGCCCAAGTATCTGTATAGGAGACTGAGTGTGTGTGTGGGTGGCTGGGAGGTGTGTGACTCTGTGAATTGATGTGTGAGTAGTTGATTCACTATATGTATGGGTTCAAAAGTGCATGTGGAAACAGCTGCATGGGCGGTTGACTGTCTGCATGAGTGTATTGGTGAGTGAATGGATTTCTCAGTGCTACATGTCAAAGTAATTACATATGTAAAACACAGTACATGTGAGAGTTGACATATATAAATAACTGTGCATAAGAGCCAGTGAATGTGTGAGTGGCTGTATGGATCATTGTGAACATGTGTCAGGGATTGTATAAGAGAGTAAATATGTGTTAGTATATGTTTGAATAAGTAAGGTGTGTATAACTGTATAGTTGAGAAAATGGAGGTGTGATTGATTCTTTGCATGACTGACTAGGTGTGTGAGTAACTCCATGGATAAGTGACAGTCTGTGAATGTCTGTTTACACTGATTGTATCTAAGGTTATATTAGAGTCTGAAGATGTTCATTGTATTATCACATGAATAATATCATCAGTGATGTGATCAGTAATGTCATTTGAGATGTCATCAGTGATGTCATCAGTGATGTCATTTGAGATGTCATCAGTGATGTCATCAGTGATGTCATTTGAGATGTCATCAGTGATGTCATCAGTGATGTCACTGACCATGTCATGAATGATGTAATATGTGACATCATCAGCAGTGGATTGCGGGTGCGCGATATATAGTTAGTGCAACTAACTATATATGCGAATTTCAATGGTTTTGTGCGAGTAAAATAAGGTTTTGTGAATGCTAATCCCTAACTATATATGGTCTATAACCTATGGTTTTTTCAGTGAATTTTCAAGGTTTTGTAAATGCTAATTCCTAACTATATATGGTCTATAACCTTATATTTCAGTATATATATATACTGTGTCATGTGATCAAGGTACGTCAGTACCGAAACGCGTAATGGCCGACTGAGTAATAGCTCAATAAACCAACAACTTTTTCACCTACTTTGGGTCTGTGCTCCATGTTTCTTTTCGGATGAAGAGAGCGCCTGCGTCCTGCTTGCGGAGTGGAGTGGCAGAGATATTGATGACCGGTGTCCTTCCTTTACCGGTACTACACAGACCCCTCGCCTGGAAAAGAAAAGGGCTTTGTCCGTAGTAAAGAGGAGGCGTCTGGCAACGGACTAAAAACCCACAAGTTATCCTGAAGGATTACAAATCTACGGAGAGCCCCCCAACGGTGCAACACGTGCAGCAAGTGTCTTACGGAGTAAGCGGAGTAGCGGAGGTCCCGGGTCGGAGGACGCGAGACGTGCCGGTGAAAAGCTGAAGGTAAGAACACACACAGCACGGCATCAACAAGTTGGGTGACGAGTGAAGTGAGCATTGTCACGCTGTAGTGTTTGAACATTACAAAAAAACACCCGGGAACGGTAGTGACTAAACGCCTAATCATCGGTAAATTAGAAGAGCTGTTACAATGTCGTCAGACACGTTAAAAGATCGAGAGGCCAAAGCAGTAGAAATGTTTGATGAAGCAGCGACACCGCGACTAAACACCAAATCCCAGAATGCACCTGGGACATCAAATGCTAAAAGTGATACACTAAAGGATAAATTTCGGGCACTGGAGAAATTGTGCAAACAGGAGCAAAGTAAATGGTGGGAGGGAAGATCATTACAGAGATATTTGGATGTAAAACGGGTGCCGAGGGGTTTGCGTATCCTCCTAGCACCCAGTTACGAGACCCCCGACCCAAACATGCTCAGAGAATGGGCGGAGACTAATCTGGAGTCATCGAGAAAGTTGATGATAATCTTGGTAAAGTACGCGGAATCGGACCGCGCAAAACTACAAGAAAAAATAGATGAAATTAATGAAGAAATAAAAAACATGGGACAAACAGATGAAGCAACAAAATTAAGACAAGAAATGACTATTAGACTTCAAAAAGAAGAAGAAAAAATAAGAGAGCGTAAAACTTACAAGTATCACCGAGACAAAAACGATTATGAGTGTGGTAGAATTTTCACTTTTGCCAAAAAGTATGAAAACATGAAAATTTCAAAGTTTAGTGGTATAAGAGATGCAAACAAAGACTCCCGACAAAACATTCAGGGAGGATCCTCAACCTCCAGCTTAAGCTCTGCAATTGAAAGTGACTCTGAGGACATAAGAGCTGGACGAGTGCCGACCAACATAACAATGGTGGAAGAGCTTGATTTTTTAGTCGAGGAACAAAAACAAATCCTCCGACCAAAGCGCCAAACATCAAAACCACCGGGAAAATCAAAAGTCCAACCCGCAAACGTAGAGAAAGGAGACGGGCAAGGAAAAGGAGAACCAACAAGGAGATATCAAACGCGCAGGTGGAATCGAAAGTAGAATCCACCAACGCATCAACAGCAACTAATAACATTACAGTTACTAACTTATCAGATATAACCCTGAACTCAGCTGAATTGCAACTCCTGTACTTGGGCCTGTCATTTGCCCCTGAAAGTACCTTTGACTACGCAAAAACGCGAATGGATATCTACAAAGGCATCAGAAAACTAAAACTACATAAACACCATTTGCTAAAAGGTGATAAAGAGGCACCAACACCTGAAATACCATCGACAAGTGATCAAAATGAAAGAGATCAAATATTTAATACTCAAGAAAGACACTTCATTGAGGAATTGGCAGAAATGGAAACACCACAAACACAAGACGGTGAACCACGCACTGAAATAGAAATTATGCCGGAAGTGAGTGGAATATGCACTACAAATTTCAAACCTCGATCTAAGTTTGTCCCAATAATGCCAAGAGATGGAATAGACATCTATCATGAACAAATCACGAAAGAACTAAAATACCTCAACAGGGCTATAAACAAACCAAAAAACAAAAAGAACAGAAAGATGGAAAAAAGATACAAACAACTAATGAGTAAGCTATCCAAAAACAGACAAGTGGTCATACGAAATGCCGACAAGGGAGGCAATCTAGTTATTTTGAAAAAAACAGACTATCTACTAGAAGCCCAAAAACAACTTATGGATCAGGACTGTTATCGCAGATGTGATCAAAATATTCTGAAATTGACAAATGAAAAGTTATATGCTAAGCTACTAGCGTGGAAAAGCAAAGGTTTGATCAAGAAGGAAGAATTCCTATTTTTGAAAAATAACACCCCAACAACTCCAGTGCTATATTTCATACCGAAGCTTCACAAAAACAATTTGAACCCACCTGGTAGACCCATCATTTCTGCGAATAACAGCCTAACAGAACACATGTCGCAATATATAGACCACTTTCTACAAGATCATGTCCAACGTCTACCCTCATATTTGAGAGACACAGGAGACTTTTTGGCCAAAATAAAAGATATAAAGTGGCAATCGGATTTCCTGTTAATAACTATGGGCATTACCTCGTTATATACGAGCATCAGTCACAGAGATGGCATGCGGGCTACAGAATTCTACCTTAATCAAAGGGATGTTGTCTATGCTGAACACAGTAAAATGTTGCTAGACATGATGGAGTTCTGTTTATATAATAACATCTTTCTTTTCCAGCACAACCTGTACCAGCAAATAAGAGGCGTAGCTATGGGAGCTAGTTTCTCCCCTAGCTACGCCTGCCTTCATATGGGGTGGTGGGAAGAATTGATCCTCCATCGCAATTTCAATAACACACTGAAGGACCATGTGAAGTGTTGGTGGAGATATATCGATGATTTGTTTATAATATGGCAAGGCACAAAAACAGAGGCTGCAATATTCATTGATAAACTTAACCAAAATAACATCAACTTGAACTTTACTGCAGATATTAGCACCACCAAAGTAACATTCCTAGATGTTGAGGTCTATATAGAACATGGCAATTTGGAAACAAAAATACATAGAAAGCCAACAGCTGTAAATTCCATTTTATACGCAACCAGCCATCACCCTAAACATCTAGTAGAAAGCATTCCATATGGGGAAATGTTACGGATCAAACGTATATGTAGCACACAGCAAGAACTGGCTAAAGCACAAGAGTCAAGTAAAAACAGATTCTTAGCAAGAGGGTATTCAAGAACATGCATTGAAAATGCTATAACAAAAAGTAATGAAGTAGACAGAAGTTCACTCCTAGAAACAGCACTAGCAAAGACAAACACGAAAGTATCAAAAACAACGATACCAAAAGACGACGAATTCAGGATGATTGTAAGCTACAATAAACAAAATAAAGAAATCAGTCGAATCATTCGAAAAAACTGGCCATTGGTAAAAAATGACCCAATACTAGGTCCACATTTACCGAAGAAGCCAACGGTCACTCACAGGAGAGCCCCTAATATGAGAGACCGATTAGTAGTGAACAATCCAGTAGAAATACCCAAAAAGAACTGGCTTAACCAGAGACAAGGTTTCTACAAATGTCAAACTTGTAAAGCTTGCTTAAATGGAGTGAACAAAAAGAGTTTTACCTTAGCATTTGGAAAAGGTGACCAACAAATTAAACATATGCTAACGTGTAAAACGGAATATGTGGTCTATATCCTCGAGTGTCCCTGTAGTTTAAAATATGTGGGAAGCACGAAATTACAGGGACATAAAAGAATATTGCAACATATACGTGCGATCAAGAACAAAGACCATACCTACCCAGCTGCCCGTCATTTTAATGAAAAACACCAGGGAGATGTCAGATTACTCCAATATTACCTAATTGGAACAATACCCCCAAGTAAGAGAGGAGGGGATCGGGATGAGAAATTAAGAAGATTAGAAACCAGCTACATATTGAAGCTGGATTCTAAACATCCATATGGGCTCAACTTAACTGAAGATCTGTACACGAGCCTATAAGTAACAGTCAGGAGATATGTAATAAAAATAATCTTAAAATGGAGTATATCAGAGGGGATAGAATAAAAGGGCACACATATATGCAACAAACCCTGGCAAATCTGACTGAATCCAAGTGTAATCACGTAGAAGAGAGCCTCAACATAAAATATGAAATAGAAAACAAAAGGTTTTAAATGCAACTGTCTTTTTAAAAAAAAAACAATTCTAATATAAAAAATTATGAATTGTAAGGTGTAACACTTTTTAGGAAGTTTTCTGTTTCTTTTTGTCACCAGGATTTGCACTTTCTTTTTCACTTACAAAACTATCCTCATCAGAGGCTTATGATCAGGATTTTTAAACCACATTAGAATCTGTCTAGGATTATACATTTGGCTCTATAAAAAGCATAAAAAATCGCTAAGATACTACAAATATATAACACACAAATATGTACAAGCGTAAATTTGCACATGCGTTCTTGCACTTTATGTACATAGAGGAAAGAGCTTGAAAGAAAAAATGGGGTTTTTATTACCAAATGTATATATATATTTATTTATTTATATATTTATAACACTCCCGTAAGAAATGCTCTAAGGTATTTATACCGCGATTAAATGCACTTTATTGCGAAAATTGCACAGGAATAATTGTAAATATGGTGTGAATATGTACATATCTCTATACAATGTATCTTATGGTATTTAAACCGACATGAAATGTTGCATAACAATGCCCTAAAAAGCCAACAAATGTTAAAACACCAAGAGTACAGATTTGTAAAAATAAGAGCACTGTCACTTTAAAACTGCATCACCAAAAAAAGAAAAAAATGTAAATGTTGGTATATAAGAAACCAGGTGACCATTTACTGTGTCATGTGATCAAGGTACGTCAGTACCGAAACGCGTAATGGCCGACTGAGTAATAGCTCAATAAACCAACAACTTTTTCACCTACTTTGGGTCTGTGCTCCATGTTTTTTCTCGGATGAAGAGAGCGCCTGCGTCCTGCTTGCGGAGTGGAGTGGCAGAGATATATATATATATATATATATATATATATATATATATATATATATATATATGTTTTTCAATTTAAAAACCCAAGGTTAAGCATAGGTTATAGTTAGAAACATTTATGTTATTCTTTCTACACCAACACAACTTAGACTACAGAAACATTAGAAATTCTAATGTTATAATTTAAATTTATAATCTATATAATTTATGCACCACCTTCAAATTACTATAAGCCATGGTTATAAAGTTTCCCCCACCCTGGGCCAATTTTGACCCTGGGTACCCTATCCCTCAGGGCACAATACATTATTTTAGGGAAGCGGTACATGTCCCTCAGGCCAGTGGAGGCCACAGAACCTTTCCCCAATGGGCCAACTCTATATTTATGGTATAGGGGACATGCAGCACCCCCTTCCCAGGTCAATTTTGGCCCTAAGGTATCTGATCTTCCGGGATCATGCCATATTCCAAATGGGGAGTGGGGCCAATTCATTATAAATGCTGGTCCTGAAGTATGGGACCTCTGGGTCAGAATCAGCCTGGGGAGGGGTTGCATTCCCCTTCCTAGTATTTATAAGGAGGGGACTTGGGGGATTGGGCCCCTGAGGGCTGACATCTGACCGGAGACAGGGACCAAGCAACTCCCCTCCCCTTCTCAATATCAGCCAGGACCCCAGGGTGTTCATAGTCTGTCCCTTGTGTGTTTTTGGTGTTATTTTGATAATCCAGCCACGTCTCGAGTCCCAAGATGGCTGCAACCACTTCCTGGTTGAAGTGGTGGCAGCCAATCAATTAATGGCCGAATTATTCTGGTTTTGTCTGAGTGAAATGTCAGCCTAACTATAACATCCCTGAAACCTGTGGTTTTTTTCACTGAATTTCTAAGGTTTTTTAAATGCTAATTCCCAACTATAACTACCCTGAAACCTATTGTTTTTTTCAGTGAATTTCAAAGGTTTTTCAATGCTAAATCTTAAGTATACAAATTTTAATCTGTAAGTGTTTTATAGAATTCCTTTTATTTAAAAATGATTGGAAGTATTTTGTTGAACTTTTCTTTTTTAAATTATTCTTAGTTTCTCTAAAATCCTCTTCAACAATTAAAAGCACTCTTTTAAAATACATATATCATTCACTACTAAAAATATACTCTGTTATTTATGTGTACAACTTAAATTCATATTTACTTGAAATAATGCTTTTAATACTATGAAAGTTGTTTTATTGTAATGTTATGCTTTCTTTTTTATTAAAATTTTTACAAAGGAGTTGCACACCCTACGCGAACCTACATGATGGGTGCGCGGATTCAGGGTGTACGTATTTCCTGGGTCGCTCTGGAGTTGCGACTCCAGCGTAATTTCAAAAGTATGAAATATCATTGTAGAAATTTTAAATATCAGTTTTGGGTAAAGAGTTTCACTAATATAATTTGGAAAACAATTTATATACTGGAATTTATACTTTATCATTAACTGTATGAAATTTCACGAGTGGGCAACATATGTGCATAGGGTGTTTGACCGTACCCAGCATGTATTTTCGAGGTCGCGCAGAGTTCGCGAATCTGGCAACATTTTCAATGTGTAAATTATCACTGTACAAAGTTTAAATATCAGTTTTCTTTAACACTTTCACTAATATACTTTAAAAAATAGTTTATAAACACTTATTTATACTTTATAATTATGTATACTAAATTTTACGGGTGAGTGATTTGTGATTGACAGGTGCGCACACCATACGCGACTCCATGTGGCCAGAAAAGAAAGCTTCTGATTGGTTTAAAACCTTTCCATTCTGTTAGAGGGAGGATCTAACACCTATTGTATTTCTCTTATTATTTGACTGTCTTCCTGGCAAGACCTGTTTATTGTAGCTTCTTGTAATTTCTTTTTTGAGTGTGTTTCTTGACTTTTCTTTGGGGAAGAATGTCATCCAGTCATCCAGAAGATCGCCTGGAAGAGGTAGATGATGTGGAGGAGCCTGTAAAGAAAAGAAGAGTGAATGTGGTTTGGGCTTTCTTTATAGTGCCAACGGGTGAATGCAAGGAAGGTTACTTGCAAGTTATGCAAAAGAGTACTATCGAGAGGATCTGAAAAAAAGTATTCCTGCAGAACATCCTCCATGAAGAAGCACTTGGAAATCATTCACCCAGTGCATTTGGCTAAAGAAATCTCAAAGAGAGAGATAAATGAACAAGTTGCGCAGGTTGACCCAAATGCTCCATCTACTTCATCAGCAGAAGATCCACCTTCAACTCGGCCACACATTTTCCCTCAGATTCTGGATGCCACAATTAACTGTAAAAAGTGTGATGCAAAACTCTACATTGGGGAGCAATGCATTGATGTTGTAATCAATTAAATTAAAACACACACATGTTAATTTTTTTTATCTGCTCCCAAATCTTCTTTTCATTTTTTTCAAATAGTTATAATGGACTCTTCAATATAGTTGGGTTTTAAAAAAATTCAAAAACACCAAAAAAAGAAAAAAATGTTTTTAAAAAATGGTTCTTACGGATCCACATATACTGGTTAAAAATCGAAAAATTGACTGAGTGATTGCATGAGTGCAAGGATACCGCCTGAGGTATTGCAGGAATACTTGTATAGTGCCTGGGTGTTTGAATGAGTGCATGAGTAGTGCCTGGGTGACTGCATGAATACATGGTTACTGCCTGGGTGATTGGAGGTGTGCATGTGTATTGTTTGACTGATTGCAAGCATGCAGGTATAGTGCCTGAGTGCATAGATGAATGCATGGATAGAGCCTGAGTGATTGCATGATTGCTTGGGTAGTGCCTGGGAAATTGGAGTGCATGGGTGGTGCCTGTGCGATAGGATAAGTGCAGGGGAAGCACCTAAAGGTATGGATAGTGCATGGGTAGTATTTGAGAGAATGAATGAGTGCATGGGTAGTGCCTGGGTGATTGCATGAGTGCATGGCTACTGCCTGGTTGTTTTGAGGACTGCATGTGAACTGCCTGAGTCATTACAAGAGTGCAGGAGTAATGCCTGACTACGTGGATGAGCATATGAGAAGTGCCTGTGTAATTTTATCAGTGCATGGGTAGAGCTTAGGTCATTGCAGGTCTGCATGTGTACTGCCTGAGTGATTGGACAAGTGCATGGGTAGTGCCTCTGAGATTGCATGAGTGCATGCCAATGTTCATTGTTGAACGCGCCCACCGCATTCTTTGTCCACGTCCTCCCCCGGGTGCTAATCCCAGACCAATCATTGCGAAATTGCTTAACTACAGGGACAGAGACGCGGCCCTCAGAGCAGCCCGGGAGAAGGGGAAATTACAATTCGAGGGAATGGACATATCGCTGTAACCTGATTTCACTGCAAAAGTCCAGGAGGAGAGAAGGCGTTTTGCCCCGCACAAACAGCAGCTCCGAGACCTCGGCCTGGATTACACCATGTTGTACCCGGCGAAGCTCCGCATCAACAGACAGGGCCGCTCGCACTTTTTCACTGACCCTAAAGAATTGCAAAAATCTCTGAAGGTGTGGGCTAGAGAACGGCGAGGGAGTCCAGAGACCCAGTCGACGGAGCCGAGCGGTAACAACGATCTTGAGGAGCAGGATTGAGCCGGGGGTGGAAATCAGAGACTCGAGGAGGGACGACAGCCTGACAATCTACACAACGTGCCCCCCGGGAGCGTAGGTGATGCTCTCAGCACAATGTCGGACTCAGACGTATGGACCCGACAAGATAGCCTTCGAGTGAGATCATTGCTTGATGGGGCCGAACTATTGTGGGGGCGCACTACTTTGAAACTCATGATACAAGTCGCAATCAGAAACAAGGCGCTTGTGCGCTGGGGGAGTCAAGCCAAGGGAAGCTTCTCTGGGGCCGGGACCCCTGACAGTCAGCAGCCTAAAGTACTTACCGGCCACTGTCGATTCACACAAGGAGGGTGATGGTGAAGGGGCAGAACAGTGATATTTCCTTGTGGACCCAACAGGAGGGGGAAAGCAGTGGAACTTGTTTGGCTACCTCTGCCCCAGCGCTGTCAGCAGTCATGGCTCACAGTGAGCCTAGTTTGGGGATTCAACAAGGGTTTCTTGCAGCGGGGGGAGGGGGGGAGCAGGGGACTCGGTCAGACCAGGTTGGGGTTGGTTGGCTGTGGGAGGGGGGGGGCTGGAAGTTTTGAGGTGGGGGGGTTTGGGGGGTGGGCTACAGGTGAGCTCCGAATTGTTGGTTTGCAGATGGGTGTTTTGCTGCTGCTGCATGTTCTGTGTAATTGGACCTCTGCTGTGCTACTCACTGCCCACGAAGCTGGGACCCTCAAGCTCCCGGATACACACATGGTAGTATACTACATAACTCTCCACAAGGTGCGGGGGCTGAGATGTGTCACTCCCTGCGCTGTTGGAGCCCTGTCCATATTGGGGGTACGATGTGAAACACTGGGAGCACATGGGATACGTCACTCCATCGGTAATGGCTAACGTACCACCTGGGGACTCGACTGGAGACACTGAGACCCTCAAAGCACTGACATGGAATGTGAGGGGGCTCAACGATTATCGTAAACTCCGCAAGGTCCTCCACTACCTACAAAGACACCAGATTGATTTGGCCTTGCTACAAGAAACGCGCCTACCTAACACTAGCAAGATGCTTTCACATAAGGGGCTCCAGGGCAACTCTACATTTGCGGGCTTCACCACTCACGCACGGGGGGTCCTCACATGGGTCAATCCTAGGTCCAACTTACACCTCACACGACTATGTGGTGACCCGGAGGGGTGGTTCGTGTTAAGCAGGTGTACGGGTAAGGGACAGGATCTAGTGGTCATGAATGTTTACGGACCCAACTACGATTCCCCTGACTTTTACACGGCGACGGCAGGACATTGCGCGGAGTGGAACTCCTCTAGGATGCTATGGGGGGGGGGATTTTAATTTGATTTTTGACACTGAACTGGATAGATCTGCAGGTCCGCCTAGACGCCCAGCTGCTGCGGCGTTGCAAATGCAGGCTGAGATGGTTCGAATGGGGCTGGTGGACGTTTGGAGGGAGAGACACCGGGACAGGGGGGGATACACTCACTACTCTGCGTACCACAATATTCACACCAGAATAGACTACTGGATGTCCACGCACTCCCTTCTAGAGACGGTGAGAAGCTGTAAGGTGCTGCCCCGCACGCTGTCGGACCACTCCCCGCTACTGTTAGTTCTTGATTCCCCCAGACTAAGGATCCCCCCATTCACGTGGCGCTTCCCACCGTACTCGCTGCTGGACGAGGCGTTCAGGGGCGTACTAGGTGAGGAGATAGACATGTTCTTCGCGACTAATATAGGGTCAGTGGACAGTTTCCGGACTGTGTGGAAGGCCTTTAAGGTCTTCATTAGGGGGTAGCCATGGCTAAGCACTCCAGTGTGTTGAAAGCCATTAGACAGAGACTGACACACCTAGAGGGGCAAATAGCCGAACAAGAGAGGCAACACGTAGCGGGCATTACATCTGTGGGTGCCGGAGATCTGCAAGAGCTTCTGAAAGAGTTCAATGAGGAGGCAGACAGGGAAGTCCGTCACCTGGGCAAATATGCAATGGCTCGCGTATATGGGGAGGGGGAGCGACCTGGCTCACTCCTAGCCAAGATAATGAAAGGCGCCAGGAGACGGCTGGTGGTCACAGAGCTGAAATCGGACGCGGGAGACTTGCTTACGGAGGAGGGGGACATTCTCACTGAGTTCAGGAAATTTTACGCGGAGTTGTATACTACTAAGATATCTGGGGTAGAGGACCAAATCGATAACTACTTAAGCTACATCAAAATGCAGTTCCTCGAGAACTGGCAGAGGGACTTCCTGATGTCCCCTATACAACAGGAGGAGATCTCGGACGCGTTGAATGGTATGAGGTCCGACAGTGCCCCCGGGGCGGACGGCCTGACTGTTGCCTTTTACAAGGCATTCAAAGATAAGCTCATACCGCACCTCTCATCCCTATTCGATGATATTTGCGAGGAAGGCACCATGCCGCCCTCTATGAGAGAGGCAATAATTGTAGCAATACTGAAACCGGGTAAGCCCCACACCCACGCAGGCTCGTACCGCCCACTGTCCCTCCTAAACGTGGATGCCAAGCTCTATGCAAAGGTGCTGGCGGCACGGTTGGCGATGGTCGCCCCTGAACTGGTAGCCCCTGAACAGGCCGCCTTTATACCGTCACGCAATCTCACCTACAATATACAAACGGTGATGGGGACTATACAACCGCACGCGGCAGGACTCCAAGGCCATCGCGGTGTTCCTCTACATGGAGAAAGCGTTTGACTCTGTTTAGTGGCCATTCTTGCGCAGAGTCCTTAAGAAACTGGGCCTGGGAGACCTCTTCCTCCAACTACTATGTGCGCTTTACTACAAGCCGGCGGCGCGGGTCCGGCTAGGCGACGCGGTCTCGGAGCCATTTGACATCAGCAGGGGCACAAGACAGGGATGTCCCCTCTCACCCCTACTCTACGCACTGGTGGTGGAACCCTTGGCCTGTGCGATTAGAGAATATCACTCCTATGAGGCCATCAATTATCCCACTTACAAGATAGGGATATCCACATACGCCGATGACACCTTACTTTATGTCAGAGACCCGGCGAACAACCTCTCCTCGGTTCTGAGGGAACTGGTCCGCTTCGGAGCACTCTCTGGGCTAAAGGTGAACTGGCCCAAATCGTTCGCATTCCCTCTTACTCCGGTAACCGACCCCTTCGAAATGGAATACCCGCTCCAATGGTCAACAGAACCGATCCGCTACTTGGGTGTAATGCTTCATACTGACCCCGAGAGAACTACGGCGTTGCCTATAATAAACTAGCCGATGATGTTGAGCTCTGGATCAAGCTACCACTATCCCTAATGGGACGCATCGCCATAATGAAAATGGTGGTCCTCCCGAGGTTTCTGTTCCTCTTCAATAACATCCCGGTCGTATTGTCTAAGGCCTTCTTTGCCACACTTACCAAACTTCTTGTATGATTGGCCTGGGGTGGCAAACAACCTAGAGTGAAATGGGAGGTCCTTAAGCTACCGTATGAACAAGGGGGTCTAGCCGCGCCAGATATGGAACATTATTACAGAATTGCGCAGGCCACCCACCTCCACACGTGGATCCACGGCAGCCAGGACATTCCACACGTGATACTGGAAAGGCTGTTCGCGGACCCGGTCCCCCTCCCAGCGACTGCCTGTGGCCCAATGGACCACAGAGTAGGAACATTAGACTCCGTACTGACCACTAATCATGCCTGGCACTCCATACTACAGAGACAAGACAAACTGCTGTTGTATCCACCGAACATGCCGATCCACTGGGCACTATGGCTTCCCACATTGGCGGAAACGGGGGTCTGCAGGGCTCTACGCGAACTGGGTGCCCACACTTTGGGGGACCTGTTCGAACATGGGAAAGTCAAGACGTGGGAGCAGCTGACTCGGGGAGGAGCGAGGCCCTCGTTGCTCCACCGCTTCTAGTTTCATAGGGTAAGGAGTGCATTCCAGGAGCTGTTGGGCCCTGACCTGGAGGAACCACCGGAGGTTCCGGAGCTAACATATGTTATTGCCACCACGTCACCACAAAAACTCATAACAAAGCTCTACAAAATAGGACACAAACATACTGCATTATATTATACTAAAGCGCGTTTGGCCTGGCAGACCGACCTGAATACCCAGATAGACGACAGCATGTGGGCACACTGCTGTGCGGCCTCCAGGAAAATCTCTCTAAACGGACGGCATCGCCTGGTCCACTTCAAATACTTGCAACGTGTCTATTACACGCCGGAGAGGCTACACAAGTATGGGCTCTGCGACACACCGAAATGTGAGAGATGCCACGCCCCAGTGGCTGACTTCCTGCATATGGCCTGGGCGTGCCCGGGAGTTCAGCGATTCTGGCATAGGGTGTTTGCCGAAATGAGCACTATTGTAGAGCTAGAGCTGGTTATGGATCCTGCCCTAGCCCTGCTGGGATTCACGAAAAAGGTACCTGTAGCGGTGAGGAAATTGGTAAGCATGGGCATGCTCCTTGCAAAAAGAGTGGTAGCAATGTGTTGGATGAGAGGCCCTCTACCGACGCTGAAACGATGGTCCAATGACATGTTGTATTGCAACACGCAATCAGAGCTTTATGGCGAGTTGCTTCCACCCCGGAGTCGGCCTAGGAACTTCTGGGGTCTGTATCAGACCTACTTAAACGCCAAAGACTCGGAAGAGGAACCCACAGCACGGGAGGGGGAGGGACAAAAGTTAAAAATGTACTGTTTAGTATAAGCATACACAGAGCGGGACTATGTCTGCCAACGGTGAAATTTCTCCTCTGTTTATTTTTTTTTGCTTTCTGAGCATATGCTTTGTATACTCCTTGCCCTTCTTGTTAACCGCATGCGCGCTAGCGGAATTCCGCTCGCACGCTGGGTTTTGCGAAAACGCATGTTACGTGACGAGCTGGGCTCGTCATCAGCGTGCGAGCGGGCTACGCCATGACGAGCCCAGCTCGTCATCAGCGTCGAAGGGGTTAATCAGCAAGTATGCCAGTTTAAAGCGGTGCCGGCCTGAGATGGGTTGTAGGCGGTCAGCTCTGTATGTATTGCATTCTGCTATTTTAAAAAGAAAAAAAAGAAAAAAAAAAGTCGGGGAACGGAATCCTTAGAATTAAAGAAGTAGGGACACGCTGTGCCCTGCTGATCCTGCCCACTTCGACAACTGGTTTGCATATTATGCCTCAATTATTAGTTAAAAGTTAGGAATAGGTCGTAATTACCACACCCTGCAAATTCCTCACACAAGTGAAATATGTTGTGATAAATATCCCATAACTTGGAATCAAGCTCTATTTTACAAGCTTTATTGCACAGAGATTCCTTTGTCTCATGTATGTATTACCTGAAGGGAACAGAGTGGGCAGAAAACATGGTTAAATAGCAAGTAGCATGAAACCTGGTTCAAATCACTTTTATCACGTGATCAAAATCTTTCTGCAGTACTTAGAATAAAGACACAAATACCATATATTTGCTACAAAAATCCCTGCAAAACTTCTGTTTTGACCGCACGCCCAGGTCCCTAAATTTGCTCTCATTGGTTAAATCCTACAATCAGAGCTTGATTTGATATTTCCTCAGCTTTTTCTCTGTCCTGCTACAGGTGCGCCAACATATCTCCAGGACTGACGGTGTCAGCGCAAAGCCACCAAGAGCTTCGAGATCTTTTCCAGAAAGCTAGTCTTGATACTTTGTGCCTGTGGTTTGACGTAACTACATGACATCTTCAGCGCAGCCGCCAAGCTGACAGCCAGACACATTCTAAGAAGACAGCGAGGCGCTGAGCGCTTACAAGACAAAAGCGAGGCGCCGGAGAATGTGAGGTGCCCTTTGAGAACGAGTTAAGCATTTCTACCATTACCCATTGATTCTGAAGGATTATCAAACATCGTCGCACTTAAACTCCTTTTCATGAAGAAGATGGAATCGGTGTTGTTGAAACATTACTTTTCTTTGGCAGTTTATACAATTCCTTTGCACTCTCAGGCCCAGGATTTATTGGCGTAACGGAGATCGGATCATAGATGGCTAACGCGCTTCGCTTTTGATTTATTACAGCTGTTGTGTCTTTTTTCTTTGAATCATCAGTTTGGTGGCCTCTTTTATGTGACAAAAATAAAAAAGATTGAATTTGCTGTGCACTGTGGCTTGTTCATTCACTTCAACTAGCTGAAGTCTTTGAAAGTCTGACCTGTGCAGGGGAAAAGGAAATGCAATTAATGAATATGTTCTTCTCAGACTCAGTTCCGATATGGTTCTATGGTTTTTTTGTGTTCTAAATAACACTGCATCTCATCCACTGTAGAACTGTGGTAAAGTCGGGAAGTTTTGGCACAAAGTTAGAAAAACCTTACTTACAATTACAAAAGAATTGTGCTAATCTGAAGTTATCTGGATCACGTCCCTGCCCGTTTAAATCAGTCTTTTATCGTTTTTTTTTCTAACGCAGACACATTGCATTAATCAATAGTTCTGTTCTCTCAAAAGCTGTAAAATTAATGGTGGAGATGTACATCTCTGCCTGAACATACTTTTACCGTTTTGTTCATATTTATAGACATTTCCAGACGCATGCCTGGCAGGAGCAGCTCCTCCTCAGGAGCAGAGGAGCGTTGACCCGCCTGCTGCGAGCATAGCAACCAAACACAAATAAATGAAATGCCATGCCAATGCCATTTAATTGATTTGCCACTGCACATACACACATTCACATACCCACTCAGACACTAATGCACCCACTCAGAGACTCACTCAGAGACCCATGTGTGTATTCACATAAACTTTGAGAGGCACCCACTTACAGATGCACTCAGAGACTCATGTGCCTACTCACATTAATAGTTAGAGACTTATACAATCACTCACAGACCCACTCAGTGACTCATGCACCCAGTCACAGATCCACTAAGAACACTTATGAACTGACTCACAGACCCATTGAGACACTTCTGCTTCCACTCACACACACACACTGATAGACAGACCCACTCAGACAGTTATGCACCCACTCATAGATACAGTCCCAGACTCATGTATCCATTCACATATCCACTCAGACAATCATACACCCATTCACACACCCACTCACAACCCAATCAGAGACTTTTAACCCACTTCTAAACTCAGTCAAAAACTCACGTGTCCATTCTTATACCCACTCAAAGAGTAATGCACCCACCTATAAACCTACTGATGGACTCATGCAGCCAGTGACAGACCCACTTGGAGACTTATGCACCCAATCTCATAACCCAGTGAATCAATAATACGCACTGTTATAGAGATTTTGAGAGACTGATAAATGTTTTTATAGATTTATTTAGATAGTGATTTATCTAGTGTGAGGGTAAGAATGAATTTAGAGTTGTAATTTTTTATTGTCAGTTCAATAACTTTATTGCGTGATTTAAAAAACCATTGCAAGTACAAGATTTAGAAGGTATCAAAAAGTGTCATTTAAAATACGTTTAAAAGTTCATTTAAAAGAATGAATAAGTAATATTCAATATGGGTAAGTAATGTCAGATATGGGTAAAAGTGACTGGTGAAGCCTACCAGGTCATTTTGCCAACGAGTGACCACCGACTGTGGGCCCCTCACAAAGTTTTTTTGCTGCGTGATTCATAAATCTGACAAGGGCACAGTTTAATTTAGTGTTCCTCGGATCGAAGCAAGCTAGGACTGCTGCCCTACATGTTCTAATCATTTTTGTATTCCATAGCTGCTTGAAGAGGGCCCGTTTTTTATTGTGGTAGTTGCTATTGAATTCTTGCTTTTGCTTTGCATTTTCGCAATGTATTTGCGATCGTTGCAGGTACCAATGACATTGCGTGTCCCAGTGTCAACGCGAAATTGGAAAATAGGTTTTAGACATGGTTTTTATGGAAACTCACTTGAAAACAATGAGTTCGTACTGTACAGTAATAAATTCCTAGTGCCAAAAATACAAGAATATGTGTGCATATATGTGTTTTTCAGTCTGCAGAAAAGGTGCAATTATTGCGGGTAATGTCATCATCACGACTCCCGGAGTCAAAGCAAACACGTCAAATAGGTTTTAGAGATGGCTTTTATAGAAACTCACTAGACAAACATGACTTTAGAAAATACAGTAATAAACCCCTGCTGTTTAAAATACTGTAGTATGGGTGCATATATGTGTTTTACACATTATAAAAAAGGTGCGATTTTAGCGGTTAGCGACATCATCACGACTCCTGGCATCACCGCGAACATGTACAATAGGTTTGTGCATATATGTGTTTAATACTTTATAAAAAAGGTACAATCGTTTAGGCTAACTGCGTTGTCGAGATGCCCTAACTAACTGCAAAGAACGGAAAATAGGTTGTAGAGATGATTGTTAAAAAAAGTAAGTACAAAAACATGAGTTTAAACATGTTTTTTAAAAAAGCGTGTACATAGTAATATGTGTAGTGCAATGTTTTTGTTTAGCAATTTTGCAAGTTATTTGTGACCATTACGACGTTGTCACAAGCATTCCCAAAGACTAAAAAAATTATCTTTATAAAGAAAAGTAACAATATTTAATGTACTAGGGTGGCTCTGACTAGAGCCATTGTGTTGATTGTGTGCATATGACAGTTACACATAAGACCGGATGCAGAGTTTCAGATTACGAAGAAACACCTATGCCTTCGTTTGTAAAGTGCACTCTATCATTTCTATAGGTTCCATGCATGCCAAATTGCAGGTTGTTGTAAATTGAGCCCTTGTTATGGTCTCTGAGGAATGCAGAAACAGTTTTATTAAATTTGCACCTGCAGAACCCCAGTGACCAGAACACTAGACCCCTTCTTGAGAATCTCACCAACATCGGACTCAAGCAGCTAGTCACTACCCTGACCCACACAGCTGGACACACATGCTCAACCCCGTCTTCTCAGCCAGTGGGAACATAACCTACAGCCACACCACCAAACTCCTCTGGATCAACCGCCACTGTATGCACTTCCCCTCCACCACTCCCACCGTTTCTCACCGCTCTCACTACCCCACCATTGTAGTAGGAACAAGGTCACTGAAGAACAGCTCATTGCCTTGCTCAGCACTACCACACTGCCAACATCAACAGTTGCTGACACCTCAGCTCCCAGTCTTCACCGATGGATCTCCAACTGTGCCAACACTCTGGCACAACTTCAACACCCAAGACCCTGCCACAATGCTCGTCACCACTTTATGCAACCACACCACACCCCAATGGATCCTGCACAACTAGACTTCGCTTTCCACAGATGACAAACTCAAGACCATGAAAATCGTTCACTATGGACCCAATCAGACCCTTGCCCATATCTCATCTTCATTGGAGCAGCCACGTCCATCGCCCCAGAGCTGCGCCGCACCATTAACTGCTCATTCGAAACTGCCACCTTCCTCCACGACTAGAAACACGCCAAGATCAACCCCCTGCTGAAGAAGCCATCCGCTGATCCGATAGACCTCAAGAACTTCAGACCCATCTCCCTCCTCTCCCTCCCAGGCAAGGTCATCTAAAAGGCCATCAATGCCAAACTCTCCGAGTGCATCGAAGAGAACCACTTCATGGACACCTCTGAATCTGGATTCCAAGGTAACCACAGCACTGAGACTGCACTCCTTGCCGCATCCGATAACACCCGCTTCCTCCTCCATAGCAAAACTGCAGCATTTAGCCTACTGGACTTCTCAGCCGCCTTTGAAACTGTCTCCTGACCCACCCTTATCAAGAGACTCCAGGATGCCTGTATCGGTAACAAGGCCCTGGCTGGATTCGCTCCTTACTTACCGGCCGAACACAGCAAGTCAGAATACCTTTGTTCCTCTCAAAACATACAGAGATCAGCTGTGGAGTGCCCCAGGGCTCTTTCCTGAGCCCCACCCTCTTTAATGTCTAAATGGCCCACCTCGTGCCCATCGTCGGAGACCACAGACTCAACATCGTTCCCTACGCAGACGACACCCAGCTGATCCTCTCCCTCACCAATGAACTCAGAGCCACCATAACCAACTTTCACAGTGGGATGAAGGCCGTTGCCACCTGGATGAAACGTAGCTGTCTCAAGCTCAACTCGAACAAGACCAAAGTACTTATCATGGGACCCCCCTTCAGCCTGGGACGACTCCTGGTGGCCTGCTAGACTGGGAACCCCTCCCTCCCCCACAGACCACACACCTCGCATCATACTGGATTTCTTGCTCACAATGACTGCCAGATCAACACAGTATTATCATCCTGCTTACACACGCTCTGCCTGCTTCGAAAGAAATTCAAATGGATACCCACAGAATCCAGAAAGACAGTCACCCATACACTCATCAACAGGAGCCTCAAGTACGGCAAAGTACTCTATGCCAGCGTCACCCAGAAACAGCTCAGGAAACTACAGAATGTTATAAACACTGCAGCCAGACTGGCCATTGACACCCCCCACTGTAGCCACATCACACAACACCTCCAACAACTCCACTGGTTCCCAGTCACCTTTAGCTTCTCACACATGCCTACAAAGCTGTCCAAAATGCAGTGCCAGCATATCTGAACCACCGCCTCTCATTCCATGTACCAGCCAGACAATTTTACTCCACCCAGCTTTCCCAGGCCCCTGTCCCATAGATTCACAAGACCAGCCCCGGAGGAATACCTTCACCTACTGCACCGCCAAGACCTGGAACACCCTGCCGCTCCATCTTAGGCAATCCCTGTCGCTGACCCAATTCAGGAAGGATCTCAAGACCTGGCTCTTTGACTGAACCTCCATGCCCAAACGGATCAGAAGCCCCCCACAGTGCCTTGAGACCCTCATGGGTGAGTAGCCGTGCTATACAAACTCCTGATTGATTGAACATGCTTCTTGGCTTTGTGTGGAGAAGTGTGGCTCAATGATTAGAGCGGCAGACCCTGATGCAGCGGTCTACTCCGGGCCCAGAGTTCAATTCCCCACCTCGGCGGGTATTGGGCTCAAAATTCCACGGACCTGATAATTCTCACCTCGGTGCCTGTTCCAATCATGGAGTCCCACTCTGCAACTCTGGGCAATAGCTTGCTTAATCTCCACAATGGCCCCCACAACGCTAAGGATGCCTGGCCTCCACCTTGGGGGTGCCCAGGAGTGGACGTCTCACAGGGAAAGCCAGGATGGGTTCCACAGCGGTATTCGTACAAGCGCCTTGAGACCCTTGCGGGTGAGTAGTGCGCTATACAAGTATCAATTTGCAAATATATGTTGCTGTGAACAATGAAAATGCATTTTAGGTGTAGATTTTTCAGAAAACGAATACAAAAGGGAGAGTTGAATCAATATCTTACTAAACATCTAGACTCAAACTTTATGTACAACATGTCTGTATATGTGTTTAAAACTTTGTCAAAAAACACATTGTATTTGTGACTACCAACAGAAAAATGCATTTCTTGTAGTTTTTTTGACAAATAAATGCAAAGGGGAAAGTTAAATTACTATCTTACTAAAAACACCTACAGTGAAACTTCACGTAAAATATGTCTATATATATGTTTTACACTTTCTCAAAAACACACGGTATTCACAGTGTGTCCTCTGTGATCGCGACATCATCATAAAAAACAATATTATCTTGAGGGCAGTAGAAAAACAAGGGCAGACGGGACCAAATCTGCATACCACTCCTAGTAACCAGATAGGATTTCCAGGGGTTGCTCTACGGAACGATATACCAGGACAAGACCCGAACGCTTTACTGTTAAACTTTGAAAGAGCAGCCAGGGCGTGTGGCTGGCCTGAGGTTAAATGGGTGTTTTTCCTCAACCCCCTCTTGACTGGTGAAGCACTGGCGGCGTATCAAGTCGCTAATCCTCCTGGTACAGCCACTTACAAAGAGATTAAGTTAGTAATTTTGGATCATTTAGGTATGGATCAAGAAGTGTACAGAGTGCATTTTAGGAAGGAAAGGGGTGTTCCTGGAGATAACCGGAAGACAGGAACACCCTATTCTTTAAATTAAAAGCAGCTGCCGACAAGTCGCTCCATCCCAAAGAAAACAGCAAAGAAGACATAATGAATCTAATTTACTTGGAACAATATTTAGAAGCCCTACCCTATACCACCCAATGTTGGCTGAGACAACAACCCCATCTTACAGTTGAACAGGCCATAGAGATGGCAACAACTTTAGCTAGATCTCAACCTAAACCTCTTTCAACAGACACTGAAAAACATTCACGATGAACGTCAGGACGAGGAAGGGGAGAAAAAAGAAACTCAAAAGCAGTAGCAGAACCAACCAAAAATCGGACTTTCAAAACAGACTTCATACCAGCAAAAGGGCCCCAATGTTTTGATTGTGGTGAATGGGGCCACATAGCCAGATTTTGCCTACATAAGAAACAAACAGAAGAACCGATGGACATAAGTTATGTAACCCGGTCTCTCTTATATACAGAAGAATTGGGTTCCTATTTCTATGTAAGTTTATTTGTCAACGGGGAGAAAGTTATTGCTTTATTAAATTCATAATACATGAGTCCCTGGTAAAACCTTCCCAAAAAATCGTCCAAAATACAGTTACCCATCTGGTGTGTTCACAAAGATATTAAGCCATATCCCTAAGCAGAGATGCCAGTGAAAACATTAAACTGAGTAGAGATGTTGATAAAAGTAGGGGTAATGGACAGGTTCCCTGAAAAAATCATTTTAGGAACTGGTAATCCCATTTTCCTTAGACTTCTTACAGAACAGCTTCAACATAAGTATCGAGAACCAAACTCCAATCTCACTTTACTTACTCAAGCTCCTTGGGTTTCTGAAAGGAGTTTTCGTTCAGCCCAAGACCCAACATTAAAAGCAGCCTGGCAACAAGCAAAAGACCTTTCAATCACTTTCAATATTCCTTATCCTCATTTCCTCATACAACATGACCTGTTGTATCGCATAGTCAAGTCAAGTCAAGTCAAGTCAGAGAATTTATATAGCGCACTACATACCCAGAGGGTCTCAAGGCGCTTAAGGAGGGGTGGGGAATTACTTGTCAAATATCCACGTTTTAAGTTGCTTTCTGAATGCTAGGTGGTTCTGGGTAAGGCGAAGGTAAGTGGGAAGTGAGTTCCAGGTTTTAGCTGCCAGGTAGGAGAAGGATCTACCTCCCATGGTGGTCTTGTTGATGCGAGGTACAGTGGCAAGGGCTTGGTTGGAAGATCGAAGCTGGCGGGGGGGGGTGTAGAAGGACAGTCGTGTGTTGAGGCATTCTGGTCCGATTTCGTAGAGTGCTTTGTGTGCGTGGGTTAGGAGACGGAAAGTGATCCTCTTATTGACGGGAAGCCAGTGGAGGTTTTTCAGGTGACCAGAGATATGTTCTTTACGCGGGATGTCTAATATGAGCCTGGCTGAGGCGTTTTGGATTCTTTGGAGTCTTTTCTGGAGTTTAGCGGTGGTACCGGCGTAGAGGGTGTTTCCATAGTCCAGTCGGCTCGTGACCAGAGCGTGGGTGACCGTTTTCCTAGTTTCGGTGGGGATCCAACTAAATGTTTTTTTGAGCATGCGAAGAATGTTGAAGCAGGATGAGGAGACGGCGTTGACTTGTCTGTTCATTGAAAGTGAGGAATCCAGGATGACGCCCAGGTTCCGTGCGTGGTCTGTCGGGATGGGAGCTTTTCCAAGGGCTTCTGGCCACCAAGAGTCGTCCCATGCGGAGGGGGAAGTACCTAAGATGAGGACTTCTGTTTTATCTGAGTTCAGTTTCAGACGGCTGTGTTTCATCCATTCGGCTACTTCTTTCATTCCTTCGTGTAGGTTCGTTTTGGCGGTGCTAGGGTCATTGGTGAGTGATAGGATCAGCTGAGTGTCATCCGCGTAGGAGATGATGTTGAGGTTGTGTTGGCGGGCGATGGCCGCGAGGGGGCTCATGTATACGTTGAAAAGGGTGGGGCTGAGTGAAGATCCTTGTGGTACGCAGCAGATGACTTCAGTGGCCTCTGACTTGAATGGTGGAAGGCGGACTCTCTGGGTTCTTCCGGTGAGGAACGAGGTGATCCATTCCAGTGCTTTTCCTTGGATTCCGATGTTTCTGAGGCGCTATAGAAGGGTGCTGTGGCAGACTGTGTCGAAGGCTGCGGAGAGGTCGAGGAGAATGAGGGCGACTGTGTCTCCATTGTCCAGTAGAGTTCGAATGTCGTCTGTTGCTGCGATGAGGGCGGTCTCAGTGCTGTGTTTTGCTCGGAAGCCGGACTGTGAGGAGTCGAGGGATTTGTTGGCTTCGAGGAAGGCGGCAAGCTGGTTGTTGACAGCTTTCTCGATGACTTTGGCCGGGAATGGAAGGAGCGAGATGGGGCGGTAATTTTTGAGTTCGGTGGGGTCCGCTGTGGGTTTTTTCAGAAGGGCGCTGAGTTCAGCGTGTTTCCAGCTTTCCGGGAAGGTGGCGGATTTGAAGGAGCAGTTGATGACGTCTCGGAGGTGCGGTGCTATGATGGAGTCTGCTTTGTTGAAGATGTGGTGAGGGCATGGGTCTGTGGGGGATCCTGAGTGGATGGAGTTCATCAGGCGGATGGTGTCCTCAGTGGAGATTGGGTTCCAGTCATTAAGGATGTTCGAGGGGGGTGAAGGTCCAGCAGATGGTTGGGTGGGTTGGTCTCCGGGTTGGTTGTCGAAGCTGTTGTGGATGTCTGCAATTTTGTTGTGGAAGAATGAGGCTAGGGAGTCGCAGAGTGCTTGAGAGGGGGTGATGTCGTTAGAGTTGGCCGAGGGATTGGTAAATTCCTTGACGATGTTGAAAAGTTCCTTGCTGTTGTTGGCGTTGTTATCTAGTCGTTCCTTGAAGGCGGTTTTCTTGGCCTTTCGGATCAGTTGGTGGTGTATGCGGGTGGCGTTTTTGAAGGCGTCCTTGGTGCTGGTGGTTGGGTCTTTTTTCCAGGCCTTCTCAAGGGAGCGGCAGAGTTTCTTGGATTTCTTAAGATCATCGTTGAACCATGAGGCCTTCTTGCTGCCGAGTTTGCTTTGTCGTTTTTTCAGTGGTGCTAGGATGTCGGCGCTGTTGGATAGCCAAAGCGGGAGGTTGGTGGCGGCTTGGTCGGGGTTTGAGGAGTGGGCTGGGGGGTTTTGAAGAAGCGATGAGGAGATCTGGTCGATGGTGATTTTGTTCCAGTTTCTTTGCAGAGTTGGTTGGGGGTGGTTGTTGGGTTTGGGTTTGTTGTAGGTAAAGTGAACGCAGCTGTGGTCAGTCCAGAGGAGAGCCGAAGTGTGGCTGAAGGAGACATGATTGCTGGAGGTGAAGATAGGGTCGAGTGTGTGACCTGCGATGTGGGTGGGGGAAGTGACCAGTTGTTTAAGTCCGAGGTTGTTCAGGAGGGTGGTGGAGTTGCGGTCGTTGTTCTTTTCAAGGTGAAAGTTGAGGTCTCCCAGAAGGATGTAATCTTTGGAGGGGAGCACGTGTGGAGTGATGAAGTCCGTGATGTCCTCACTAAATTGTGCGCGGGGTCCTGGTGGCCTGTAAAGGAGGGTGCCTCTGAGTGTGGTCTTGGGGTCGATGTGGATCTGGAAGTGAAGGTGTTCAGAATTGGCGAGATTGATGTCAGAGCTGGTTGAGATGTGGATGGATTTCTTATGGACGATAGCGATTCCTCCTCCTGTGTGGCCGGTACGGTCCTTGTGTATGATCTTATAATCTTCTGGGATGGCAGTGGTGATGTCTGGGGCGGAGGAGGCGTTCATCCATGTTTCTGTAAGGAAGGCGACGTCCGGAGAGATGGTGTCAAGTAGATTCCAGAGGTCAATGGCGTGCCTGTGGACCGATCGGGTGTTGAGCAAGATGCATTGTAGGTGGTTGGGGTCGGGAATCTGAGGTGTGATCGTAGCGGAGTGCCGATGAATTTGCAGGAGTAGCATGAGAAAGGTCCATGGGTGTGTCCAGGAGCGGCTTGGACGCAGTTGGGGGAACGGCCGGGGTTAAGGGCTAGGAGGGTGGTGGCATCGTAGGTAATGCGGGAGGGCTGGGCAATGCGAGGTCCAGGGGGTCTGGCGCTGGGCGCGGTCCAGGCGCGGACGGGCGTAGACGGGCTTACCTTTGGCGCACCTTCGGCGTGGCCGTAGCGCGTGGACGCTGCATGTGGGGACATCCGACATAAATGGAGAGTGGAGGGGGCGGAGGGTGGGAGGGTCAGCAGCAGGGAGGCGGTAGCGGGGAGGAGGGGCGTGCCTGGGAAGAACAACACAGAACAAAATGGAGGTCGAAGGGGAGGCGAGGCAGGGGCAGCAAATCGACTGTGGCACCGAGAGTGCTATTTAACTACTTGCAGGCTGGTAAAAATAAACCCAAAGTCGCATGCACAAAGCACAGTGCACAAAGCAGGGTGGGCGGCGCTCCGATTCAATGCGCTACGATTACAGGTCAGTTACAAAGCAGAGTCTACTTAATGTCAATCAGCTATAAAAGAACACTACGTAAATAATGCAGAGCGCAGGCGATACCGTTGTGTCCAGTTAGGGGTGCGATCACCAAGACCAAGAGCAGGCAGCAGCAATGGGAGAGGAGCGAGGGGGGGAGCAACCGGTCTGGAACGAGTCCGGGCGGTCACAGGTCCGGGCATAGGAAAACAGGGTAATATTCCTCAGCTGATTGTACCATTGTCGTTCCGCGAACAAGTGCTTTTTAGGTCTCCTCCTATTCCATTCCGCAAGGAATGAATAGGACAAGACTATTGGGGCTAAACTAAGAGCTAAACTAAGCTCTGAAAAATGTGGATTTCCAGAAGTGCATGTGGTCTCGTGAACGCGCTTCTATCCGCCTGCCTCGCATCACCACATGAAAGCCATTTGTTGCTTGTTCACACTTCTTTCACGGGCGCGAGGCCGTGTGTGCTTCAAAGGGATACGCTCACTTCTCCTCCCCCCACGCCGAGAGCTTCACATTTCAAAGAGCTCTCCCACGCCTCCTCTCGCCCGCCCCACTCTGACTTCACATTCTTTTTTTTTTTTACTGTAATTTCACAAACGTAACACTACAAAAAAACAATTTGTACAAACTTCTTTGGCATTATGCTTAGCTTTGACTGTAGACAGCTTTACATCGCAATTCATATGCCACTGGTGTTTACTTTACAAGTATGATGTATTAGACTACAACAATTGCATCTTTGAAGCATTACACCCACAACAAACACGTACAAACAGACAGCAAGTCAGTTGCTTACATCTCTCACATATCCATGCTAATAACTTTAAACATCACTGTTCGTATAAAACTTTGCCGCCACCATACCATGACTTTCTTACACTGCTACGTGCCAAATATCTCCACAACCCACATTCCTTCCCTATACTACACCCCTTCGCAGTCTAAAGCAGCCTGAGCCACATGCGCAGCTACCTACGCATTGCATGCAATCTTCTTTTCCTCAGTGTACAGCATGCAGAATATGAACTCTGAACTCCCATTCACGTAACTAACATCACCCTCTACCCCTAGCCTCCTCATATCCTTCAGCCCCCAAACACTACCATGCTTGCAACTCAACCAGCTCTGTAGCAGAGCTTACCCTCTACTCCTAGGCCACCCTCGACACTATCCTTCTGTGCCGTTACTTTCTTCTCTTTATTGTCAAGAAAATTAAGCGAGCAACACACACACACTCAGCACTATCACGTCAGCTAATTCTATAGTTTTGGTAGAGCGCAAACAGCTGCACCAGCAATAAGGCGTCCCGGCGCTAAGAACCAAGATCCTGGCCTGAGCGGAAAAAAGGATGAAAAGGGAATTACGGGAGAGGGAATAGATACGTTTTTACTGCTTTCCGGAACGCCGGTAGGCTTTCTATGGAGCGAATGTGTTGCGGCAGATCATTCCAAAGTTTGGCTCCAAGAAACCTGAAGGAGCGGCCGCCCATGCGGCAAAGTTTTATGCGTGGGACGCATAGAAGGTTTTGGTTAGAAGATCTTAGGTTCCGTGACGGCGCATAGGGAGTGAGAAGTGGTCGAAGCAGAGGGGGGGTATCGAGTTTGAGGATTTTGAAGGTCATGATGAGGGTCTTGAATTTGATTCTGGAATAAACGGGTAGCCAGTGTCGTTTTTTGATGGTCGCTCTGGCTGAGCACCTGCGGGGGAGGCCGACCAGAGTTCTAGCCGCAGAGTTTTGCACGCGTTGGAGTCGTGCTACCTCACTTTTGTTGGCACCAAGAAGGAGTACATTGGCGTAGTCAAGACACGAGAGGATGGTGGCTTGAATAATAAGTTGGCGAGTTTTGGCGTCGAAAAAGCCTAGTATGTGGCTAAGGCTCCTCAGCAGGCCAATACAGGTGCCAGCAACTTTTTTGGTGTGGGCCTGAAACTTGAGTGAGGTGTCCATCCAAACGCCTAGATTTTTCACTAGGGATTTGGGAGAGGGGATGGTGCCTAGGGAGGACGGCCACCAGTGCTCATTCCAGAGGCTGGTGTTTTTGCCAAGGAGTAGCAGCTCTGTTTTACCAGCATTAAGTTGTAGACAGTTCATTGTCATCCATTGGGCAACCGCGGAGAGGCCGTTTTTGAAGCTAGAGGAAGAGTTGGAAGGACTTTCTGAAAGAGCGATGGCCAGCTGTGTGTCGTCGGCGTACAACACTAATGTCAGGCCCCACTCTTTGGCCACTGCCGCCAGAGGCTGGACATAGAGATTAAAAAGGGATGGGCTCAACGCAGAGCCCTGCGGAACTCCCTGTGCAATGGGATGGGGTTTGGATAAGAAGGGAGGGGCAGAGACTCGAAAGGATCTGTTTTCGAGAAATGATCGGAACCAATCCAAGGCATGGCCAGATACTCCAAATGTCTCCAAACGATTGAGAAGGATGTCATGGGATACCGTGTCAAAGGCCGCACTGAGGTCCAGAAAAATCAGCGCAGCACTTTGACCAGCATCTAAAATCATTCGGAGGTGCTCTGTGGTGGCCAGGAGAGCAGACTCAGTACTTTGGCCTGGTCTGAACCCGTTTTGAGATGGGTCCAGAATGATGTTTTTGACCATGTGCTGGGATAGAGTACTGTTCACATGCGCTTCAGCGAGTTTGGACAGCCATGGGAGCAGGGAGATCGGTCGAAAATTCTCCGGTTTTGATGGGTCTAGGGTGGGTTTCTTGATGATGGGTGAAACCCACGCTTGCTTCCAGGCAGATGGTACACACGCTGAAGTGAAGGAGAGGTTCAGAATAGAGGTAAGTGCCGGTAGGAAGAAGTTGAGTGACTCTAAGAATTGAGCCGGGCGCATGGGGTCAGCCGGGGAACCAGATTTGACTTTTTTGCATAGTTTGATGAGGTTATCACCGGAGATTTCCGGGATGTAAGTCAGGGTAGAGTAGTTGGGGAGAGGAGAAGGGCTGCTGGTAGGGCTAGGGGAGTGCTGAGGAAAAGAAGTATAGATTTTCTGTACCTTGTCGACAAAGAACCTAGCAAGATCTTCGCATTGTTGCGCGGAGGAGATACTAGGGAGGGGAGATTTGCTGCTCTGAAGTTCTTGCACGAGTTTAAAGATTTCTTTAGCAGGGGTGGGACTAGATTCGATTTTGTCAGCATAAAAAGCAGACCGCGCAACACGGATGGCTTTGTGGTACGTTTTTTGTAGAAGTAAGTAGTTTGATTTTTCTTCCATGTTATATTCCCTTCGCCAAAGACGCTCCGCCCTTTTGCAATCTTTGCGTAAGGTTTTGAGGGTATCGTTGTACCAGGGGTTGGATGGAGAGTTACGTCCTTTAAACCATTTTGCTGGAATGAGGATATCTAGCCCTCCCGTGATCCACTCATGAAACGCACTATAGTTGGCGTTGATGTCAGAATTAGTGTCATGGTGGAATTCCCCTAGGGTGGTGTGGAGGTCATTGCGAGACAATTTGTGCCATGGTATTTTTAGACGACGGGTCGAGGCGGCATTGTGCCTGCTTTTATTGACCAGTATGGCCAATTTAATGAGGAAATGATCAGTCCATATCATCGGTAAGGGTGTCTCTGAAGTAAGTTTTTCCAAGTTTGAGAAAACTGGATCTAGGATGTGGCTAGCTAGGTGCGTTGGAGTGGAAATAAAAGAATTGAGTTGCAGTGCGGAGAAATCCACGAGGAGATTTTTGATCATAGCGTTGTTTAGCAGGTCAAAGTGAAGATTGAGATCTCCTAGAATCGTAAAGTTAGTGATTAAAGAGGTTGTTGTCTCAAGGAGAGCCTCAATAAATTTTGAAGCGGGGCCAGGCGGACGATCGATGTAGAGACCCGACACAGTGAAATTGGGATTTATGGTGATTTTAAAGTGGGCGCTTTCACAGTCTGGCATTTCTTCCTTGGCGAATGAGCAAGAAAACATTTTCTTGTAGATTATAGCGATACCGTCTCCTCTTCCATCTCTATTAATGGTCGACATAAGGTAGTCGTCTGGTAGCGTAAGGTTGGGAATGGTAGAGGTGCCATCCCGTAACCATGTTTCACAGAGGAAGAGGATGTCAGGGTTTTCGTCCAGAATGAGGGTATTGACCTCAAGGTGGTGTTTGGCTAGCGACCTCACGTTGAGGTGAAGGATCGTGATGGAGGTGGTGTTATCAGGTTCTAGTAGCTGTCGAATAGAATGGGGGTTAGCGGTAGTAAAATCGCAGGTTTGACATTGTAGGCAAGTAAGACCAGGCCTACCTGTAATGTTAGCGCAGGACCGTCCAGGGTTCCAGGCAAGTAGTTGCTCTTTATCGTAGTGGAGGGGTGGTGACGGAGTAAGGCCAGGGGGACTGGCGAGAGGCGATGACTTGGCGAGGACGGGCGAAGACGGGCTTGCCTTAGGCGCGCCCGCTGCGCCCGTCCGCTGCGCGTACGGTACTGACACATCCCTTATGGGAAGGGAGGAAGGGGGTCGTGGCCTCCAAGGGGGAGTGGCCTGTCAGCACGCCGGCAATGGCACCGTGGTAGTTTTCGTGAGTCCGCTGACAGCGCAGGGCAGCTGTGCGGTGTGCTTTTAGGACAGAGTCCTGTGAAGCCTAGGTGAGTAAGTGCTTATAAAATCAGCAAGTTATTCAGTGACACAAAATTTTTTAAATCAAATTAGCGTCTAACTCCCGGCTTTTTGCCACAGGAGGTTCGAAGGTTCTGGCAGGTGAGCGCTATGGATCAGCGTTATATACCTGCTCGGAAGGGGGCGTGGCCTCCAAGGGGGCGTGGCCTGTCAGCACATCGGCAATGGCGCCGTGGTAGTTTTCGTGAGTCCGCTGACAGCGCAGGGCAGCTGTGCGGTGTGCTTTTAGGACCGAGTCCCGTGAAGCCAAGGTGAGTAAGTGCTTATAAAACCAGCAAGTTATTCAGTGACACAAAATTTTTAAAATCAAATTAGCGTCTAACTCCCGGCTTTTCGCCTCAGGAGGTTCGAAGGTTCTGGCAGGTGAGCGCTATGGATCAGCGTTATATGCCTGCTCGGAAGGGGGCGTGGCCTCCAAGGGGGCGTGGCCTGTCAGCATGCCGGCAATGGCGCCGTGGTAGTTTTCGTGAGTCCGCTGACAGCGCAGGGCAGCTGTGCGGTGTGCTTTTAGGACCGAGTCCCGTGAAGCCTAGGTGAGTAAGTGCTTATAAAATCAGCAAGTTATTCAGTGACACAACATTTTTAAAATCAAATTAGCGTCTAACTCCTGGCTTTTCGCCTCAGGAGGTTCAAAGGTTCTGGCAGGTGAGCGCTATGGATCAGCGTTATATACCTGCTCGGAAGGGGGCGTGGCCTCCAAGGGGGCGTGGCCTGTCAGCACACCGGCAATGGCGCCGTGGTAGTTTTCGTGAGTCCGCTGACAGCGCAGGGCAGCTGTGCGGTGTGCTTTTAGGACCGAGTCCCGTGAAGCCTAGGTGAGTAAGGGATTCCTTCTGCAAACTACCACGAACCTCACGGAGCACCGCTGACCCAGCCTGCTGCAAGCCGCCACCTCTCGCCGGACCCGCTTCGCGGGTCCCGCTTCGCGGACTTGCAGCGGCTGTTGATCCTAAGGGGCCTCACCTGTTTCACCGGCAGGGCTGCGAGGACAGAGCGGTGGACTCCACGGACCAGGAGTCCCCGCGCGCCCGTTTCCAGCTGGGCTCCTCTCCCTGCCGGCCCCGCCCACTTGGAGACCTTGTAAAGCCACAAAAAGGAAGTACCATACCCGCAGCGCGGGAGCGCGCGGGAGGGCGCCGGGAGAAGCCCGGGACAAGGGCGGGACCGTCTTTGGCCGTCCGTGGTCGGACGAGGTTGGGTTGGGCCCAGAGTCCTGGTCAAAACCACATTTTGTCTCACTCCATTTAGTCGTATTTTGTACCTTGAATACCATCCCCCAAACATGGCATTAAGATCTGGCAAACAGCGCCTAGTGCATATACAAACTTCTAAGGGTGTTGTCTCTGGTCCTCTTGATGCTTTTATTACCAGAGCGACAGGAATACTAGAAAAAGAAATAGAAATGGTAGAACACAGACTGTCCCTGGATTTAGTTACCGGGAAACGTTCTTCAATTGGTGCCCTGGCACGCGTTAAAAGCCCTGTAACCAACGCTGCTTTTAACTGTATTTCTACCACAGAGACAGAAGCGATAGTCCATGTAGATGGTGATGGAGCAATAATATCCCCGCCCCATGACAATAGGGAACAGAACTCAAATACCAATCAGACAAGCTATGAGGCTGATAGCCAATATATTGAGGACGACGAACGTAGTACGTCTGACGCTTCACAATCTAATGTTCCCACTTCCCCCAGCATGTCCATTCCACAACAAGATACCACAAGCCCCATTTCCCGGAAAAGAAAACATGTCTCAAGTCCACAGGGGGAAAAGATCCAAAAACAACCCAAAATGGATCCTGCCAACAGGATGAGTTCCTCCCTCTCCCAGACCCACCAAGGTCTCCCAATGGTGTATTGTCCCTCACTAGCTCCCTCTGGGTCATCAAATCCTTGCCCAACCTGTCTTAGCAGCGATGATGTTTTGTTGGCTAAGATGGAAGCAATGTTTAAAACTTTATTGCTCCCGGTTCTAGAGAGAACTAGGCTAATGACCGCTAAAATAGATGTTTTGGAATCAGCTGTCAATACCAACCTGGGCCTTTTGCAAAAATTAACAACACCTGTTACTGGGATGGGGGTTTGTAATTCCACTGGGGGTGTCAACCAAAGAGCGGGAAAACCTACAGCGATCCCTCCAGGGACTTCAGCTGCTAATAACAACAAGAAACCCCTAACAGGGGCAAAATCAGCTGCTGCTACTTCGACTACTGTCAGTAGAGTTCCCGCAAAGGACATACCGAGGGACAAACGCCCAATAGCTGCCAATAACGCGCCAGCGAAACAACATTTGGCGAATGGCACGTTAAATCAATCAATTAATACCCCAGTGCAAACACCAATAATGGGTAAAGAGAAGAAAAATCCCCAATCACATAGGTCTCAGAGGACGGATAATCGAAAAACACGACCAACACCCAGAGTTATCTTACCGCCAGAAGCGTCCCAATATACCATCGTTTTAACTGGGGTGGCCCCTTTAAGAGATGGTATTAAAGAGACCCAAGGGGACCTGCGGAATAAGGTTATATTTTGGTTAAACAAACATCGTCCCCTCCCTCCCTCATCCCCCACCGAAATCCTTTATGTAAGAAGAGTTGATTGGGTGGGTAAGGGTGTAAAAGACCTCGAAGGGGACTGTATTTTGATTTCCTTTAAAGACCCCTGGGTGGTGGACAGAATCCAAAGGAAAGCAAGATTTGCCCGTCTTGGTGATGTTCAGACCTTGCACCTTGGTTATTTTTACCCCCATTCATACTTCAATTATCCAATGGGCCCCAATCAGTGGAAAACTAGAGGGGGGAGGCCTCGAGAGCCTATAACTCCTTACCCCCCACAGTACCCCCCGCTCTTTAACCACTTTGAGGCGCTGTCAGATTTAGAATGGATTGACTGACTGCGTGCACCGACCCCGTCACTTAACCTGTCTACTGAGAACGGGGAAGGAGTGCAAAATCTATACAACCCTGCTTTGGAATTAAACATGGACCAACAGCCTATGTCCCATAATAAAACTAGAACACCGGGGGGGCCAGTTGGGGAAGGGGTTTGTATTGTTAACGTAGAAGTTAATAGAATAAGTAATAGTCTAACAAGCGTTAGCTTACCTAATCCCCTTTCCCCTTCCAATGTTAGCAATAACCTTGTAGAAACAGATACATTGATATCAAACATTGTATCTTGGAATGTAGCCGGAGCAAAGACCCGTCTGGACTCTGAGGACTGGTTGGAGTTCATTGATAAATATGAGGTCGTGCTACTGCAAGAAACTTGGGCTACAGCACCTATATACAAGGTTGGTTTTATAAACTTCTTTAAACCAGCAGTAAAGAGTACCAAAGGGCGGGCATCAGGGGCACTGACAACATGGGTAAAACAGGCCTGGGGTTACTCAGTTTTCGAATTGTATGTGGAAAACCCTGATATTTTGGCTATAAGGTTGCGTAAGGCAGGGGGTCAGGATATGCTCATTATCAATATATATTCCAGAGGCCTCCCTGGTGGGCGATGCCCCCAGCTGATAGGTGTCCTAGACAACCTTTTAACTGGCTGGAACAAAGGAACATTTGTCATGTTAGCTGGTGATATAAATTGCACAATTGAGCCACTCTATCTGCCTGAGGATAATTGGGGGATCGCAGAAGATGCCACATGGAAAATCCCAGAACTAACGAACCAAAGACCAGTTAAAGCAACGGAGGTCGCTCTGAGTTGGACTGCTTTTTGTCTCACTTTTGGATTAAGGGCCGTAAATGGTCGCACCAAATCGGACATTGGAGCCAACTTCACATTTGACAATGGCGTGAGAAAGAGTCGTATTGACTATATTTTCTTAAAAATGGAATTTTGGAGCCTAATTGTTGACATGAAAATTGTTATGCGTCCGGAAAGTGATCATAACCCACTGTCTATGAAACTTAAAATGCATGATCTGATAAGACTAGCGGAATCAGATCCTAGGGGGCAAGGGGTTTTAACCTTATCAAATGACCGGAGGAGACTGAAATGGTCAACCATATCAAATGATGCAGTTATACAGGCTAGTATAGAAAATGTGGTGAAGCTTGCTTTAAATAATATGAGGACTGTTGTTGCTGAGAGGGGTCAGAACGAACTAGATAAGATTATGGGCATGCACGATAAATGTTTCTCCGAGCTCAAAAAACTTCTATCGACACCCTGTAAGCAAAGTACTGGGCATTTGCATGCCCCAAGAGCAAAATGGTACAACAGAGAGTGTAGGGAGGCCCATAGTTTTCTAATTGAGAAAGTCAAATCTAGAGATATGAGTGCAGTAAAGGTGGCTAGGCAAAGGTATAAAAGAGTACAATGGGAAGCAAAGAGGGAATGGGAAGATGATTTTTGGGCGGATCTTCTGGATGCCAGTAAGTCTAATAACCAGACCAAATTCTGGGATATTGTTAAATGTGGTAAGGATGGTGACTTTCGTATTCCATCCAACCATGTATCCCTGGAAGCCTGGATAAACCATTATTCCTCCCAATTCTGCTCAGAGGTCGTTGACTCCCTGTCCACATTGAACCTGTTACATGTAATACCCCCTTGTGATGTGATCATGACCTTCACTGAAACAGAAACGGAGATAGCCCTAGGCCCAACAAAGCGGGGGAAAGCCCTTGGGTTGGATCAAATCCCAGCTGACCTGTTTAAGGCGAATACAGGCCTTTGGGTTCCCTATTTAACAAACATAGCTAACGCCATAGCGAGAGGAGCCCGTATCCCCAAAACATGGAAGGGGGCGGAGATTCTCCCTATACATAAAAAGGGAGACAGATCAAACCCAGGGAACTATCGCCCGATCAGCTTAATTGATTGTTTTCAAAAAGTTTTTGCTCGCATGATTTTGGCGAGAGTACAGGGGTGGTTGGAACTGGAAAAAATACTGTCCCCATTACAGGCGGGCTTTAGATCTGGTACAAGTACCATTGATCAGGTCCTACGTTTCTGTATGATCTTTTGGAAGGTTGTTATGTTTGGCGGTGGCACTATATTTGCTGCCTTCATAGATTTGAAATCAGCTTTTGATTTGGTACCGAGGGGAAAATTATGGCAGGTTTTAAGGGACTTAGGTATGCCGGGTGAATTAGTTGAGATGATTATTAGACTACATGACGAGAACTTCGCTAGGGTAAGATGGGGAGCACAAGGACAATTTACGGACTCGTTTCCGGTAACACGAGGAGTTCGCCAGGGGTGCGTTCTCGCTCCCACCCTTTTTTTACTCTTTATTGACCAAGTAGTCAAATTTTTCATGTCCACCCATACCGATGCTCCATCTTTGGCGGGGACTAAATTCCCTATGTTGATCTTTGCCGACGACACCCTTCTCCTATCAAAGACCCGGGGAGGCTTACAGCGGGCCTTAAACCATTTTGAGGAGTTTTGTAATAAAAATGATCTCCAGATAAATGTGGGTAAAACTAAGTTTATGGTTTTATCCAGGAAAAAACCAATACGTAGCAGTGTACAACTGAACGGGGCTAACCTGGAACAAGTTGACACCATGACGTATCTGGGGGTCACTTTGGATTGTCGGCTGTCCTGGAAAGAACAAATAGAGACCCAGCAGCTAAAACTTGCTCAACTGACTGGATGTCTCCTGCGTGAGCAAAAGAAATCTATCACAAAACGGGTCATCCCCGCCTTGCGAATATATGATGCCAAAATTAATGCTGCCACACTCTATGGGGCAGAGCTATGGGGGTTTATGGATCTTTCGAGTCTATACAGAATTCAGTGTAGATTTCTCCGTAACCTGGTAGGGTTGCCCCAATCAACCCCACTGACCCCTCTTTGCCATGATATGGGCTGTCTTCCAATTATGGACATGGCAAGATATAGAGTAGTGTCCACTTGGAGGCGCCTATGGACTTCGGAGGATCTCGTACTATTTGCAAAAGAGCTATCAGAAGTGAAGGCCATGGGGGGGTCTGAGCGGATCCCATGGCTCCGCTCGGTGAAAAAGAGCCTGTGTGATATGGGCTTAATCCATCTGTGGGTCTCCCCAGGTACCAATACTTTCCCCTCGAAAAAGGAATTTAAGGATTTATTTTGGGCCTCAACCCGCCTTTCCCTGGCACATGCCTCTAGTTCTGAGGGCCTGACGGGGCGCTTTCTAAGCTTTAAGCTGGATCTTGCCCGTGAGACCTACTGGGATCTTATTACCAGGCCATTGGATAAAAAATTGTACCATCAATTTCGGGTGGGCTCATTACCCTTGAATTCCTTTACCTCATCCTGGGGCAAAACCTCCTCAAACCTTTGCAGTTGTTGCCCTGATTGTAAAGAAACTGAGGGCCATTTTTTGTTCGCCTGTCCACAATATACAGAACCCCGCTCCAAGTGGTTAAAACCCATTTTTAAACGATTGCCATGTAGAAAATCCTCGGGTGCAATATGGGCCCTAAAAACAAATACCTCTGATTTTATTGTGATATGTTTGGCCAAGTATTTAGGTTGGGCCTGGGCAATTAGAGCTAGAAGGAATCTAACCTCTTCTTGATCATATCCTGTAACGTGCAAAGCGTTTTTTTTGTGTGTGTGTTTATTGCATTTTCAGGATCAGTCTTATTTAATGTCTTGTGGCATTTACAAACGTTTAATAACTTTTTAACTGTGTTTTTTAGTCCTATTGTAAATTTGATAATATACTTAAGATGATTTTAAATAAGTGTTTGTACAATGTGGTGACTTTTGATCTGTTTATGAATGTTTTTCCCTTTTGTCTTTTATGATTTTATCATCGAAATAAAGACATTAAAACCTGAACCTGAGTAAGTGCTTATAAAATCAGCAAGTTATTCAGTGACACAAAATTTTTAAAATCAAATTAGCGTCTAACTCCCGGCTTTTCGCCTCAGGAGGTTCGAAGGTTCTGGCAGGTGAGTGCTATGGATCAGCGTTATATCCCTGCTCGGAAGGGGGTGTGGCCTCCAAGGGGGCGTGGCCTGTCAGCACGCCGGCAATGGCACCGTGGTAGTTTTCGTGAGTCCGCTGACAGCGCAGGGCAGCTGTGCGGTGTGCTTTTAGGACCGAGTCCCGTGAAGCCTAGGTGAGTAAGTGCTTATAAAATCAGCAAGTTTTTCAGTGACACAAAATTTTTAAAATCAAATTAGCGTCTAACTCCCGGCTTTTCGCCTCAGGAGGTTCGAAGGTTACGCACATAAGCCACCACCTGCCCCCACCCCAATAAATTCTTCATCGTCTTAGCAAGCCAACTTCAATCCACCTAGCTAGAACCACCCTCCATCTCTAGCCCACTCATGGGATTCATCGCACAAACAAATGCGTGAACGCAATACAACTAGCTCTGTAAAAAAACACACCTTCGACTCCTAATGCCTCCTAAATAACATCTCTCCGTGCCATTACTTTCTTCCCTTTATTGTACGGGTGAATTGTTTGCGCAACACCCACGCACTCATCATTCTTATCTTGAAGGCTTCACAAAAAAGCCACTACGTGACACCCATCCCGAAACGCCATCTACCTACTGTCCTATTAAGCCACACCTTGTGCATCCGCAATACTACACTCAACAGCAACAATTTGTACGTCGCGCTTTTTACATTGCATAATTAGTTTGCAGATGCATTCATACAGACACGTTTGCATTTAAAACTCACACAGACAGCATATGTTAAAATTGCGTTGCAAGTCATGCTGTTCGCAATTGCGTTCCGAAATATGCATTCGCATCTCCTATTCACGAACAGCATGTGTTAATATTGCACTATGCCTCATGCTGTTTTACAATTTTGCTACAACTGCAGCCTTCATATCTCATGCTCCTCATTCTTAAACATATGTATTATGCTTGTGCAGCTGCTGTCCCACCTCCTATCCAAGCACAGCTAACAGTGGAAGCTCCATAGTGTAGCTCCATGATGTCCTCGCTTGTGGACACACCGTGAACTCTTGCACCGAACACAGCATCACCATCCCTGCCGCAAAAATGCTTACCATTTAATCTGCATACCTCCCATTGCTCCTACAATGCCCACAACAAACACACCAAGGTCCATGCCTAACATCCATCAGCCCATGGCAGCAAAGACACTAAATAAAAAACACATATTCTTTACTCCTATTCTTCTTGGCCTCTATCTCTACGTGCCTTTCATTATTTCCATCCTTGTCTTGTTTGGAGCAATTGCCTGCGTAGCACCCCTGATAAAAACTCTTAAAACAGACCCAAAAAACATATGACTGCTTTTCCTGCATTTCTATTAAAATCTGTATCACTAGCACAGTTCGTCTACAAGTGGACCCACATCTCACCTTCACTTTCTGCCACTGCTACGTACTTAACACCCACCCCACCCCCCTACATTCCGTCCATAACTTTCATCCCCCCCGCAGTCTCAGACATCCTCAGCCACATGCGCATCTATTTATACATAACCGACGATCTTTTTTCCCTCTGTGTACAGCATACCCAACAGAAACTCAACTTCCATCCAGCTCACTGCATCACCCCCACCCCTAGCCCCTTCATATCTTTTAGCTTCCAACACCAAGCATGTCTACAAACGAACACCTCTGTAAAAAAAACACTAATATACCACTAGTCCCCTAGCTAACATCATACTGTGCCGTTTTTGTTAATGAGGTAGTTTTCATAAAAGCAAAATTAATAGGTTTGTCATTCACAATGCAAATAAGTAAAAATGGCTTTTATTTTTTTTAAATAATTAATACTTTACTAAAAGGTATTGTAATTTATAATGGCAATAGCTTTTGTAAATAACTTTTTTGAAGATTATGTTCATTGTATTTTATTGTGCCGAAAATTAAGAACAGAAGTGAAATATTAACATCTTTCTGTGACATTTGTAATAACCATTAGAACATTGAGAGAACATATTTGAACTAGTTGTTGTTCAATAGTTGCACAGATTGATGCTATGGTAGCGCTGAGTGATGTTGTGGTGGCAACAAGTGATGCTATGGCATTCAATGATGCTGTGGTAGTACATAGTAATGTTGTGGTGTCCCTGGCTGATACTGTAGTGGTGCTGAGTAATGCTATATTAATGCGATAGATAGACAGAGTGTGAGCGATAGGTAGACAAATAGATAAAGTGTATCTGTGTTGCATTGAGTAGAGAGTAAGTATGAGGTATGTAATTATGTAGCATATAATCATATGGCACTGAGTGGTATTGTTTGGAGTGTATGTTGCATTCAGCGCAGTGTAATTATGTAGTATATGTTTTTGTGACACTAAGTGTATGTTGCATTGAGTACTGTGTGATTATGTGGCATGTAATTATGTGGTACCGAGTGACATTTTGGTATTTTGAATGTATGTTGCATTGAGTGCAGTGTAAAAATGTAGCGTGTAATTATGTGACACTGAATAGTATTTGGAGTGTATGTTATATTAAGTGCAGTGTAATTATGTAGCATGTAATTATGTGGCACGCAATTATGTGCCACTGAATGGTATTTGGAGTGTATTTTGCATTGAGTGCAATGTAATTATATGGAGTGTAATTATGTGGTACTGAGTGGTATTTGGAGTGTATGTTGCATTGAATGCTATGTAATTATGTGGTGTGTAATTATGTAGCACCGAGTTGGATTTGGAGGGTATGTTGCATTCAGTGCAGTACAATTATGTAACGTGGAATTATGTTTTACTGAGTGCTATTTGGGATGTATGTTGCATTGACTGCAGTGTAATTATGCAGAGTGTAAATATGTGGCACTGAGTAGTACTTGGAGTGTATGTTCCATTGAGTACAATGTCATTATGTAGCATGTAAATATGTGGCACTGAGTGTTACTTACAGTGTATGTTGCATTCAGTGCAGTGTGATTATGTGGCATGTAATTATGTGACAATGAGTAGTATTTGGAATGTATATTGAATTAAATGCACTTAATTATGTAGCATGTGAGGGTTCGCAGAGTGTAAGACTATACAGAGTATAAAGTGTGCAGAGTGTCAAGGTGCGCAAAAATCAAAGAACAGCAACAACAACTAGTTCAAATGTGTTCTATGAATGTTTCAAGCTTTATTACAAGTGTTACAAAAAATGTTAATATTTCACTTCAATTCTTAGATTTTCGCCACGATAAAATACATTAAGCATAACCTTCACAAAAGTTAGTTACAAAACTTTGAGCTATTGCCAATTATAAATAACAATAACTTTTACTTAAGTTTTAATTATTTTAAAAAAATGAAAAGCCTTTGTTATTTATAATATCAATACATCTAAGTCACGTAAATACAACACATATTGCATTACAAATGCTATAGGCGTCACTTTGCAAAAGTTAAAACTATTAACATGGTAAATGACTAAACTATTACTTTTGCTATTTTCAAATCCAACACATAATAACTAATTTGTCATTTACAATATTGATAGCTCAAACTTTCCTAATGCGAGACCTACTGCATTGCAAATGCTTGTTATGCTCATGCCCATCTCCTTGCTAGGCATTCTGGAGCAGAGAAAATCACACAAACTGGCCTGGCATTTTCATACACAGATATCCAGGTATTGTCAAGAGTGTGAGATTTGTCAAAAGAGAAACCCTTATAAGCCTCCTCCTGCCCCTTTACAACCTCTCCTGATTATTGGGAAGCCCTTTGAGAGAGTTGGTATGGACCTTATGGGTCCTCTCTCTCGATCAAAAAAAGGGAGTATGTACGCCTTAGTCATAGTTGACTACGCAACAAGATACCCAGAGGCTTTTGCTCTAAAAGCCCTTACCACGATCAATGTTTGTGATAGATAGATGAACCATTTTTCCAGGGTTGGATTCCCACGAGTGATCCTTACTGATCAAGGGACCCCGGTTGTCTCTCGCCTTAGCATCAAATCTGGAAGCCCCTTAATATCACTCATAATAAAACATCAGTTTATCACCCACAAACAGATGGTTTGTTAAAAAGTTACAATGCTACACTCGAGTTAGCTCTTAAAAAGATGCTCTCTAGTGAAGGTTAGGAGTAGGATTTCCTTTTACCCCTTGCTCTCTTTGTTACCAGGAGCCAAAATCAAAGTAGCCTTGGAGCTTCTACCTTTGAACTTGTATACAGAAGACAACCCCGCACCCTCCAAGAAATAACAAAGGAAGCATGGGAACAGGAAAAAACATTTGATTCCCTAACCCTGTTAGATTACACCCAAGGACTAAAAACACGCTTAAGTAAGTTGAGGGGGTTTGCACACGCTCAAAAAAGACAACAGATTGTTTATAATTCTAGGGAAAAAATTGAGGAGCCTGAACATCCATGTTTGAGTTTTAATCCTACAACAATTTCCCTTAATAAAAAAAACAACCAGAGGGGAAGGGACCATATGAAGTCGTAGGAAAGATCGGCCTCACAACGTAAAAGATACAGATGTCTCCACATAGAACTCAGACTTATCATATTAATCTTTTTAAAAAATGGATAGGGCCTACCCCTAAAAACAACAACCTTCTAACAGCCCCTTCGTCTCTAGATCAATTTGTCATTAATGAGGCTTTAAGTGATACACAAAACACTCTCTGCAACAAATACTTATTTCTTTTGCATCCATCTTCTCTTATCTACCAGGGAAAATCGATCTTGTTGAACACGCCATCATCACTCCCCCTGGAAGGGTGGTAAAGCAATGCCATTATCGTATCCCAGCAGCTAGGCGAACCGCGATTGATGCAGAAATAATAAAAAGTTACAAATGGGAGTTATAAAGCCTTCACAGAGTAACTGGTCTTCTCCCATTGTGATTGTTCTGAAACCGGATGGCTCAATCCGTTTCTGCATTGAATTTAGAGCGGTTAATGCCATTTCAAAACTCAACTCATATCCCCTTCCCCAAATTGATGAGCTGATCGAGAAGCTTGGTGAGGCTAAATACATTACTACCTTAGATCTTACAAAAGGATATTGGCAGGTTTCATTGTGAGCAGAAGACCAGGAAAAAAAACACCTTCTGTACCCCTACTGGCCTCTCTCTTTGAGTTCACTGTTCTCCCTTTTGGCTTACAGAGGGCACCTGCCACATTCCAAAGGCTCATGAACAGGGTTCTCCATGACCATCAATCCTATTCATCCATCTATTTGGATGATATTAAAATCTTCAGCCCCAATTGGGAACAACATCTCATACATTGCCAAAAGGTATTCCAAGCGCTACGATCTTCTGGACTCCACATCAATGCAAAAAATTCCAAGGTAGCGTTCAGTAAAGTCAGATATCTGGGGTATCTTCTAGGGAATGGTGTCATAGCTCCACAACAAGATAACATCAAGGCAATCCTAGACACTCCTTTTCCAACCAGCAAAAAATATATCAGGTCCTTCTTGGGATTACTCGGTTACTACTGACGTTTTATAGCCCAGTATTCTGAAATAGCTGCACCTTTAACAGACCTTTTAAAAAAGGAAGTGAGAAAGAAAGACCTCCTAAACCCACCCTATTCTGCTCAAAGAGCATTTCAACAACTAAAGTCAGCCATAACATCCAGCCCTGTTGTGATTTCCCCAAACTTTCAAGAACCTTTTATTCTGCAAACGGATGCTCAGAAAAAGTGCTGGGTGCTGTCCTCTCGCAAGTAACAAAAGAAGGAATTGAACGTCCACTGTTATTTATTAGCTGGAAATTACATCTTTGAGAACAAAGATATTCAACTATTGAAAAAGTGTCTTGCTCTCAAATGGGCTATAGACAAACTACGCTATTATTTAGAGGGTTCACCATTTACCTTATACACTGACCATGCTACTTTACAATGGATGAGCCGTAACAGAGGAAATAACCACGTAAACATCGCATCGCAAGGGCTCGGCCAATGCAAATGCTGATTTCCTTTAACGCTTCCCTCTCTTCCCCAATCGGGAAGAGACCGGGGGAGAGGTATCTCACGAAGTACCCCCGCAACACAGAATAATGAAAGAAGAGGAGGAAACTGCTCCCTTACCTCCCTTCTTCTCCAATTCTCTTCAGCCCACAGCCGATCCGAGCTTCTTTGACCTGACGACTCAAGTAGAGCTCCCTACTCACATGAACGGGACTCTGCAGGAAGAAGCTGTAAATAGTGCTGGCCCTTTAAGAAAGGGAGAGGAAGTAGTGGGCGTGACACAGTCGCGAGAGGAGAGGAAGACGTGGACGAATGAGGAGAGGCACCCAAAGAGAAGACGGTGTATCTCTGCAGGTCGGACCAGCGAAGAACCAGGAGTGACCGGAGTTGGGTGAAAGAAGGCCCGGTATCCCGCCACGTTCTCGGAGGAGCGTGGCTCTCTCAGGTGCGTGGCGGGGTCTTTAAAGGGTGGCGGTCTGCTCGGGGGAGTGAGCAGTCTTAGCCTGGGGTCAGTTTTAGGAGGTGGTTAGAAATTGGGACTTTGAAAGAAAAGAACGAGTGACTATATAGTTGTTACACAGGTGACGAGTAGGTGAAAAACATAATTAATCCCTCACACCCCTTTGCCACAGTCACTGAAACAATTATACAAGAAGAAAAAAATAAGGAGAAAAAGAATCTTACCTGAGTCCTGTTTTCCTCTGAGGGGTATACGGCAGGGAACCGGAACATTACAGAAGAAGACTCGAAAACCAAAAGAAAAGAAAGAAGACTATGTAATTTCCACCAATAAACGAATTTAAGAGAGAAATAAAGACAAAGCACCAAGAAATCCTGCATGTAAAAAGGAAGATAAAAGTATTTAAATAAAGTCCTGTTTTCAAACAGAAATAGTAGCGTGGGATACTGCTTGGCCTGTCACACAAATATACAAAGGTACTACAGCAGTTAAATTAGTATACTAGGTGTACTACTAATGGGTGATACTACCTCTAATATATATTATTGTGAGTGGCTGTATGGGTGTATAAGTGGTGTGTAAGTAGCTGTGTGGGCGAGTGAGATGCTGTGTCAATGGCTGTATTGGTTAGTGAGTGGGTGTGTCAGTATTTGAATGAGTCAGTGAGTGGCATTCTGAGTGGCTCTGTGGGTGTGTAAGTGGGTGTGTAGTGACTGTATGGGTGAGTGAGTGGGTATCTGAATGGCTCTATGATTGAATGATTGGGTGTGTAAGAGGCTGTGTGGGTGAGTGAATGGATGTTTGAGTAGTTGTTTGGTTAAGTGATGTGGTGTGTGAGTGACTGTATTGTAGAGTGACTGTCTGTGTAAGTGGATGTATGGGTGAGAAAGCGGATGTTAGAGTGCTTATATGGATGTGTGAATGGGTGTGTAAGTGATTGTGTGGGTGTAAGTGAGTGTGTGAGTGAGGGTTTGTATGGGTTAGTGAGTGGCTGTGTTGAGAGGCTGATTGGGTGAGAGAGTTTATGTGTGGGTGACTGTTGGTAAATAAGTGGGTACCTTAGTGGGTATCTATAGGGGTGAGTGTAGGGTTATGTGACTGGCTGTATGGTTGAGTGACTGATTGTAAGAATAGCTGTATGGGTGAGATAATGGTTGTGTGAGTGGCTGTATGAGTGAGGGAGTCGGTGCATGAGTAGCTCTATGGAGGAGTGAATGGGAGTGTGAGTACTGGTATGGGCCTTTGAATGGGTATGTGAGTGGTTGTGCGGGTGTATGAGTGGACGTATGAGAGGTTATATGGGTATTTGTGTGTTTCGGTGGTTGATGTAATCAGTGATGCCATCAATGATGTACTTTGAGATGCCATCAGTTATGTCATCACGATGTCACTGACCATGTCATGAGTGATGTGATAAATGAGATCATAAGCAGTGCATTGTGTGGGCGTAAGTTTTAGTTACATCTGGTAACTGTAACTGCGGAATATCACTGCTTTTATACAAGTGAAATTGGTGCCCAAATATGGCGCCCCTGTAACCCTTGTTTTTTTCAGTGAATTTTGAAGGTTTTTTAATTCAAATCCTACTTATAATGTCCCTGTAACATTTGGTTGCTTGAGTGAATTTCTAGGGCTGCTTAACTAGTAGTCATGTTTGCATAGTGGTGGAGAAAGAGGGTGAGCCTTTGACCAGTTCTCAGGAATCCTGCTGTGTGGAACAAACTGGAGGTAACAGTAGGGTGTCTGAACCTCAAGATCCCTCAGCAGCAAAGAGGACTTCATCCCCAAACCAGTAATGCATCAAGAGATGCATTTGCAGAGTGATGGAGAAAGGGGGCGGGCCTCCAACCAGCTCTCAAATGACACACATTTGATGGACGGAATGCAGAACAAAACAAAGCATTTACCCCCAGTCAAGAGATCTGGGTTAAATCCATCATTCTTTTGCTCACTATGCCGGGATACTACCAGCTCAGCGCATGCAGTACAACGCATGCGGTTACATTGCGTGCGACAACATCGCACGCGACGGTGCGATGCGTGCATTGTCTACGCACGCCATTACGTTGAATGCGCATTTAGAACGCATGCATTCACAACTCACAGGGGAACACAGATGGCAGGGAGACAACGCGGGAACAACGACGACACAGGTAAGGAGGTGCTGTTTGTGGGTTGTGTTAGGGTTTAGGGGTAGTTGCAGTATAGGTGCTGTTTTCAGTTGGAAGATTAGGGCTACTTCTAGAATGGGTGCTCTTTTCGGGTTGCGGTAGGGCTACTAGGGCTAGTTTCGAAATGGGTGCTGTTTTAGGGCGGCGTTAGAGCTGCTAGGGCTAGTTAGAAAATGGGTGCTGTTTTGGGGTGGCGTTAGGGCTACTAGGGCAACTTAGAGAATGGCTGCTGGTTTGGGGTGGTGTTAGGGCTACTAGGGCTACTTAGCAAATGGGTGCTGTTTTCGCGTTAGGGCTACTAGGGCTACTTACATAATGGGTGCTGTTTTGGGGTGGCGTTAGGCCTACTAGGGCTACTTACATAATGGGTGCTGGATTGGGGTTACATTAGGTAGGGCTACTTACACTATAGGGGCTGTTTTCACCTTTGTAGATTAGGCTTTAGAGTTGAGGTCGGAGTGTAGGCTTGTATTGCTGTTTAGGGCTTAGGGTTTAGGGGAGGGTTAGCGTGCCAATATTGTAGGGTACTGGTTCAAGGTTTAAGGTTTAGGGTCGGGTGAAGGGAAATGCGCATACGGCACAAATTGCTATGTCATGCCATGCGGGGTGTCTGTATGCGATGTTACGGTCTTTTACATGCATGCCTATACAAATGCAACGAGATGGTATGCGCTGTGATTAATCACGATGTAACAGCACATGCGGTGTATTGTTTGCGATGTGAAGGCATGCGATGCGAGTGTTTGCGATGGGTCGTCATACAACCCACCATGCCGCCCCAGTTTAGACCTGGCCATATGCAAATCAGTCTTTACCCTGTGCCTCATGGGAACAGTCCAGCCCAAACTGCTTTGCCAGGTCCTCCCTGGACAAGAAACAAGCGACCTATGACCGGTTTTGGGGTTTCTCTGCTCTGCAGCCAGGATAGCATGATTCCAGTGGTACAGTGAGCCCAGGACCCACGTCTAGGCATACCTTTAGGGCGAGAAAGCAAAAGACACACATTTGATGGATGAAATGAGGAACAAATCAAAACATTTACCCCCAGTCAAGAGATTTGGGTTATATCCATCATTCATTTGATCACCATGCCACCCCAGCTTGGACCTGGCCATATGCAAATAAGTCTTGACCCTGTGCCTCATGGGAACAGTCCAGCCCGAACTGCCAAGCCAGGTCCTCCCTTGACCGTAAACATACATTGTGGACCGGTTTCGGGGTTTCACACCTCTTCAGCCATGATAGCTTGATTCCAGTTGCACAGTGAGCTCAGGACCCACGTATGTTCATACCTGGCGCACTTAGGGCGAGAAAGCAAAAGACAAAGATTTGATAGACGGAATGCAGAAAAAAATCAAAACATTCACCCACAGTCAAGAGATGTGGGTTAAATCCATCATTATTTTGCTCACCATGTCACCCCTGTTTAGACCTGGCCATATGGAAATCAGTCTTGACCCTGTGCCTCATGGGAATAGTCCAGCCCAATATGCCAAGCAAGGTCCTCCCTGGACTGTAAACAGGCATCCTAGGACCAGTTTCGGGGTTTCACCACTCTTCAGCCAGGATAGCTTGATTCCAGTGGCACAGTGAGCCCAGGACCCACGTCTGGACATACCTGGCCCACTTAAGGCGAGAAAGCAAAAGACACACATTTGATGGATGGAATGCAGAACAAATCAAAACATTCACACCCAGTCAAGAGATCTGGGTTAAATCCATCATTCTTTTGCTCACCATGCCACCCCAGTATAGACCAGACCTTATGAAAATCCAAACTGGAATGGCATGGTGAGCAAAAAAAACTATGGATTTAGGCCCAAATCTCTGTACTGGGCTGAATGTATGACATTGTTCTGCATTCTGTCCATCAATCATTCTTTTTGCATTTGTCACCCCGAGTTGGACGGGTATGCCCAGACATGGGTTTTGTGCTCTCCATGCTACTTGAGTCATGCTATCTTGGCTGATGAGGGCTGAAAGCCTGAAACCGGTCCTAGGATGCTTGTTTTCAGTCCAGGGAGGATCTGACCTGTCAGTTCAGCTGGACTGTTCCCATTGGGTGTAGGGTCAAGACTGATTTGTTTATGGCTGGGTCCAAATTGGCATGGAATAGTGAGCAAAAAAAATGATAGATTTAGGCCCAGATCTCTGTACTGGGGTGAATGTATGACATTGTTCTGCATTCTGTCCAGCACTCGTTCTTTTTCCATTTATCGCCCTAAGTTGGACGGGTATGCCCAGACGTAGCTCCTGTGCTCTCCATGCCACTAGAGTCAAGCTATCCAAGCTTATGAGGGCTGAAAGCAGAAACCAGTCCTAGCATGCTTGTTTCCAGTCCAGGGAGGACCTGGCCTGGCAGTTCAGGCTGGGCTGTTCCCATTGGGCGCAGGGCAAAACTGATTTGCATATGGCTGGGTCCAAACTGGATTGGCATGCTGAGCAAAAAAACAATAGATTTAGGCCCAGATTTCTGTACTGGGGTGAATGCATGACACTGTTCTGCATTCTGTCCATCAATCATTATTTTTGCATTTGTCACCCCGAGTTGGACCGGTGTGGCCAGACATGGATCCCGTGCACTCCATGCCGCTGGAGTCAAGCTTTCCTGACTGATGAGGGCTGTTAGAAGGGGCAGTCCCAGAGGCCAGGTTATGTCTACCCGACTCCTCCGAGACCCACCTCTCCCACCAATAATGCCGAGCCTTAACGAGAGATCCCCACTGGGGAGACCTCAGGTATTGAATCGTACACACGAGGACCACACCACACTTATGAACAGACACCACACCGTGGGATTTCGATAGCAACTTCTTTATAATTACGAAAAAGAATCAGCACTCTTCAATACAACGATCAAGGGATCGCAAAAGTCTCAAGGCTTCAGGAAGGGGGGTAGCGGGACAGTCTCAGTCTCATAGGCCAGTACGTACCGTACCCTGCACACAGCTCTCAATCCTCGAGCCGGGGGGTTACGGAAGATGGTAGCACTGGTGCTCCTACTCACTTGAGGATAATTCAACTCGTGTTGGTATTGTCGATAGTCCAGCCGGACTAGAGTACTCCTCGAGCCGCGACAAAGTCAGCAGGGCTCGATCCAGAGGGTAGTTCGTGAGGAGCAGCGACCACGTCAGCAGGGCTCAGGAGGTTCGGTGTAGATCGTCAGGGTTCAAGCTTGAGCCGCGACGAGGTCAGCAGGGCTCCAATGTTCCAGTTCCGAGAATGAGCCGCGACAGCGTCAGCAGGGCTCGAAGAGTTTACGAGGTTCAGTTCAGCCGCGATCAGATCAGCATGGCTTCTTTGTCCAAGATACAACTGCCCGCTAGATCAGGGGCGGGCCTTGATGTAGTCCAGTGGCCCTTTGAGGTCCGGACCCTCGCAGGGGGAGGTCCGAGGCTTTGGGGCGGCCTATGGGTGAGGTCCGGCGGTTGATCCTTTGATCCCTTTGAGGATGCGTCCGGGAATTCCCAGACGCCCAGCAGGTCTGGAGCCAGCACTCGGGGAGGCCAGAGGTGCAATCCAAACTGGCCCCCAGGGGAAGACCAGAGGTTTGACAGAAACCAGTCTCTCAGGGGAGGCTGGAGGTGCCATCAAAACTCCTTGTCTTCTCTCACTAGGGTAGCCCTCACCCTCCCAACGGGGGCTGGCGCGTCTGGAGCCTAAGCTGCGCTGGGGCTGGGGTCATGCTAGGCCCACGGAGTCAGGGATCTCGGGAAGGGAAAATGGCTGCCAGTGGGCCTATGGGGCCTTGCGGGTTTGGGGCGCGCGGGCTGGGAAGGTGGCCGGGGACAGGCCGATGCGGGCCGTGGGCATTTGGTCAGACATGGGTAGGGCAGCTAAGGGTTTCTAAGTATGGAGCTGGGCTAACGGGGAGCTGTGTAGCGGGGGGGGAAGCAAGCCACGAGGCCAGGTCCAACACGCGTCCCCCCAAGCTGGAGAGAACTACCCATCCCCTTGGGGGTTCTCTTCACTGAGGCGGAAGAATAGGGACAGGCCGTCGGTGTTGGAGTGGTCAACACCCGGCCGCTGCTCAACAGTGAAATCCATCCCCTGGAGGGAGATGGACCATCGCAACAATTTGGGATTCTCCCCTCTCATTTGCATTAGCCACCGTAGGGGTCGTTGGTTGGTTTGGACCCAGAAGTGAGTACCGAACCACCGCGAAGGCCTCCCGCTCAATGGTGCTTCACCTTTGTTCTCGAGGGAGTAACCTCCGGCTAATGAAGGCTACCGGCTGATCCAGGCCTTTCTCGTTCAATTGAAACAGGACGGCTCCGATGCCATGCTCGGATGCGTCCGTTTGGACCACGAACTCTTTGGAGTAGTCGGGAGCCTGCAACACAGGGGCAGTGCACATGGCCTGTTTCAGGGCTTCGAACGCCTCTTGGCAGGCGGGGGTCCAGCTAACTTTCTTCGGCTGGTTTTTGGAGGTCAATTCCGTGAGGGGCACTACGATGCTGCCATACCCCTTCATGAATCTTCGGTAGTACCCAGTGAGCCCTAGGAACGCCCGCACCTCCGTTTGGGTGGAGGGGGCCTCCCAGGCCACGATTACGTCGATCTTAGGTTGGAGAGGTGCTATGAGGCCGCTGCTGACCTGGTGCCCCAGGTAGACCACGGACCCCGTCCGATTTGACATTTGCTGGCCTTGTTGGTGAGACCCGCCCTCTGTAGGGCTAACAAGACCTCCCGGAGTAGAGGAGATGTTTGGTCCAGTGGGAGCTGAATACCGCAATATCGTCCAGATATGCGGCACTGAATTCTTCCAACCCGGCCAGTACCTGGTTCACCAGTCTCTGGAAGGTGGCGGGGGCGTTTTTCATTCCGAATGGCATCACCCGGAAATGGTTGTGACCATCCGGGGTGGAAAAGGCGGATCTCTCCCGGGTCCCTTCTGTCAGGGCGATCTGCCAGTATCCACTGGTCAGGTCGAAGGTGCTGAGGTATCGAGCAGATCCTAGGCGGTCAATGAGCTCATCGACTCGGGGAATGGGGTGAGCGTCGGTTCTGGTGACTGCGTTGAGCCCTCGGTAGTCCACACAGAACCTCAGCTCGGGCACAGCGCCAGGGGCGGCGGCCTTGGGAACCAGCACCACGGGGCTGGCCCATGGGCTGTCGGAGGCTTCGACCACTCCCAGGGCTAGCATCTTGGAGACTTCGGCCTTGTTGCAGGCTCGCACTCGGTTGGGAATGCAGTAGGCCCTCTGCAGTACCGGAGGGCTGTCCCCGGTGTCCACATCATGGACACACCAACTGGTGACTCCGGGGACGAGGGAGAAAAGGTCAGAGAACTGTCCCAATAACTGGCGACAGTCCTCGCGCTGCTTGGGGATAAGGGAGGGAGCAAGACTCACACCCTCTACGGAGCCATCTTTTTTCTTCGTACACAAGAGATCAGGGAGAGTATCTGTCTCTTATTCGGCTCCGTTGTCGGTGGAGAGGAGTAAACTCAACTCGGACCGCACGAAGTGGGGTTTGAGGCGGTTCACATGATGAACCCGCAAGGGATTCCTCGGAGACTGTACATCGATGAGGTAGGTAACCTGGCTCTTTCGTTCCACCACTTTGAAGTGACCTGTCAACTTGTCCTGCAGGGCACAGGGTTCCACAGGGGCCATCACCCAGACCTGTTGTCCGGGCTGAAACTCGAACAAAGTGGCATTCTGCTCATACCATCTTTTCATTTCTTCTTGACTGGCCTCGAGGTTTGCCTCGGCCAGCTCTCTGAACTTCCGAGTCTGGTTTTGAAGAGCCAGAATGTATCGAAACACATCTGGGGGAGGCTCCAAGGACGTCGTCTCCCACCATTCCTTGACCAGGCTGAGAGGTCCTCGGACGGGCTGCCCGTAGAGCAGCTGGAAGGGGCTAAACCCCAGGGACTTCTGGGGGACTTTGCGGTACGCGAACAGGAGGCAGGGGTGGAGGATGTCCCACTTGCGCCTCAGGGATTCCTCGAGACCCATGATCATCCCCTTGAGGGTGCGGTTGGACAGCTCGACTAGGCCGTTACCTTGGGGGTGGTATGGGGTGGTGAACTTGTACGTCACCCCGCACTGTTGCCAGAGAGACTTCATATACTTCGAAATGAAGTTCGTTCCTCCCACCCGGGAGAAGATCCCCATGAGGGCCCGCCCCACTACGGGGGCCATCACCGTTCGGAGGGGGATGGCCTTGGGATATCGGGTGGCGTGGTCCACCAGGACCAGAATGTACCGGTGTCCTTAGGACGTTCGGGGGTCAAATGGCCCCACGATATTGATTCCCACCTGCTCGAAGGGGGTACTAACAACAGGGAAGGGTTGGAGGGGGGCCTTGCGCCTTCCTCCGCTCTTTCCGCTGGCCTGACACGTGGGGCAGGATCTGCAGTGGGCCTCCACATCAGCGCGCATGTGAGGCCATTAGAAATGGGTGACCAAACGGTGATACGTTTTGTCCTGACTCAAGTGTCCCGCCAAGGGCACATCGTGGGCCAGGTTTAGTAGAAAGCCGCGGAAATGTAGGGGTACCACCAGCACGCGGGCTGACCCGAGTTCGGCGGACTTTTGTTCACTATATAACAGGCCATTTTCCCAATAGGCGTGGTGGCAGCTGGACTGGTCACCAGCGGCCTGGGCGGCGACCTGCTGCCGCGGCCCCACTAGTGAGGGACAGGAAGTCTGCTCCAGGCAGAACTGGCGCCACTGGCCCAACTCGGGAAGATCGTCTGTGCTCGGGGCTGGCTCACCAGCTTGGTCCAGGGGACCTAGGTCGGGGTCGCTGCTTTCGCCGCGAAAGAGGTCAAAGCCGTCTGTCTGCCCGTTGTCCTTGGGCTCAGCGGAGATGGGGCGAGGATTTTCGGGTACCACCTCCTCGGGGGGGACACCCGGGCTGTCATGGATCGGGTGGTCACGCAGGCCCACTCGGGTAGGCCCACCATCTCGAGGTGAGTCTTTCGCTCTACTTGCTTCCAGGGAGAGCTCTCTAGATCGTTCCCGAGAAGACAGTCCACGGGCATGTCAGTGCGGACTGCTACTCGTAACTCTCCGGAGACACCCTCCCACTCGAAGGGGACCTGAGCTATCCTACAGGTGCGGATAGAGTTGTCAGCGGAGATCACTCTGCAGTCTGCAGGAGGCATGGGGGACTATCTGGTCCAGAGTGACCAAGTGCTCCTTCACAGCAGTGATACTGGCCCTGGTATCTCGGAGGGCCCCTATGAGGTGCCTGTTGACAGTCACCTGCTGTCAGTATTTCTCTGTGTTATTTGGCAGGAAGGTTCCAGGGACCATTTCTCTATCCCCCAGGGAGACTAAGGTCATGGCTGCTGGTTCCCACCCCTCGGGGTCCTCTATCTCCTCTTCTTCTTCTAGGGCTACGTTGGCAAGGTGGCGTGCAGGGGGACTTGCAGCAGGGGTTTTCTTGAGCAGGGGGCTGTTGGGGTCATTGGCATAGTGCCCTGTTTGATTACATCGGTAGCAGGCTGTGCTTATTCTGGGTCCTGATCTAACGGGAGGGAATCCGGCCTTTGCGTCTGGCGGGGGGGTCCCTGGTTGGTTTAGGGGGGCTGCGGGGAGGCCCTGCCTGGGAACCCCTCTGTCTACTCTGATTCCCCCTGCTCCTCTGACGAGGAGATCCTTGTTCGTTTCGGCCATAGTCGCCCACGGGACCTCATGGGACTCTGGTGTTCACCCATCGATCAGCCTCGACAGCCAACTTCCGGGGGTCGGCCAACTTACTATCCAGAAGGTGCTGTCTCAGTTCCACAAAGCAATTGTTGGATAGGTGCTCATAGGCAATGAGGTCTATAAGTCCTTCCAAGGTGGTCACCTTGCTGCCCTTGATCCACCCTTCCAAGGCCCGGCTGTAGAAATTCACATATTCCACCCATGTGGTGCCGGGGATCTTTTTGCAGTCTCTAAATCTCTTCCGGTACATCTTTGGGGTGAGCCCATATCGAGCCATGAGGGCGTCCTTCATATGGGTGTAGGAGTTCATGACGGAGGAGGGCAGATACAGCAGGGTGTCTCTTCCCTCGCTGAGGAAGCGGCCCCATAATCCAGCCCTCCAATCCTTCTCAGGTACTCGGTGGGCGGTCATGGCGACCTCGTACGCTTTGAACCACTGCTGGATGTTGTCATTTTTATAATATTCTTTCACTACATCCTTGGGGATGTATACTTTTGGTTTGACCAGGGGGAGCAGGGTCTCTGTTCCCCAAGGGTCTGGTCTCCTCATTCCGGGCCTTAATTTCGAGTTCTTTAAAGCTGCACTCGTGTTCGAGATGGAGTTTCTTCCCTTCATGCTCCCGCTGGAGCTTCTTTTCTTCCAGCTCCCGCTGGAGCTTCTTTTCTTCCAGCTCCCCCTGGAGCTTCTTCTCTTCCAATTCTCCTTGCAGCCGTAATTGCTCTACTGCTAGTTTCTTTTCCGCCAGCTTTATTTCTCCTTCGATTTTAAGTCGGGCTAGTTCTAGCTCATGGTTTCGATTGCGCTCTCGGTCTGCCATTTCTTCTATCAACAGACCTCTTTCAGTGCTGGCATTCCGTGGTAGGGAGTCGGCTCCCTCTTCCCTCAGGTCGTCGGTTTCGGTCGGCGGCTCCCCCTCTTCACCATTCCTTTCTGTCGTGGGGAGGGGGGCCCCAGTTTCTACCCAGGCCGTCAGGGCTTTCTGGAAGTCGTCTTTGGTACTCAACCCAGTGGTAGCGATGTGGAAATCTTTACAGAATTGTTTTAGTTCTTTTTGGGTATAATCTTCCAAGTTTTCTTTCTGAAATGTGGTCTTTTCGCTGGTTCCGGTGATACTCATGTTTGCTTTGTTCGGGTGGTGTGTCAGTCGCTTTACTGTTCGATTCTTAGACGTAGGCTCTGATCCCGTCGCTTGCCACCAATGTTAGAAGGGGCAGTCCCAGAGGCCAGGTTATGTCTACCTGACTCCTCCGAGACCCACCTCTCCCACCAATAATGCCGAGCCTTATATACAACGATCGCAAAAGTCTCAAAGCTTCAGGAAAGGGGGTAGCAGGACAGTCTCAGTCTCATAGGCCAGTACGTAGCGTACCCTGCGCACAGCTCTCAATCCTCGAGCCGGGGGGTTACGGAAGATGGTAGCCGCACTGGTGCTCCTACTCACTTGAGGATGATTCCACTCGTGTTGGTATTGTCGATAGTCCAGCCGGACTAGAGTACTCCTAGAGCCGCGACGAAGTCAGCAGGGCTTGATCTGGAGAGCAGTTCGTGAGGTGCCGCGACCACGTCAGCAGGGCTCAGGAGGTTTGGTGTAGATCTTCAGGGTTCAAGCTTGAGCCGCGACGAGGTCAGCAGGGCTCCGATGTTCCAGTTCCGAGAATGAGCCGCGACAGCGTCAGCAGGGCTCGAAGAGTTTATGAGGTTCAGTTCAGCCGCGATCAGATCAGCAGGGCTTTCTTGTCCAAGATACAACTGCCCGCTAGTTCAGGGGCGGGCCTTGATATAGTCCAGTGGCTCTTTGATATCCGGACCCTCGCAGGCGGAAGTCCGAGGCTTTGGGGGCGGCCTGTGGGTGAGGTCCGGCGGTTGATCCTTTGATCCCTTTGAGGATGCGTCCGGGAATTCCCAGACGCCCAGCAGGTCTGGAGCCAGCACTCGGGAAGGCCAGAGGTGCAATCGAAACTTGCCCCCAGGGGAAGACCAGAGGTGTGACAGAAACCAGTCTCTCAGGGGAGGCCGGAGGTGCCATCGAAACTCCTTGTCTTCTCTCACTAGGGTAGCCCTCACCCTCCCAACGGGGGCTGGCGCGTCGGGAGCCTAAGCTGCGCTGGGGCTGGGGTCATGCTAGGCCCACGGAGTCAGGAATCTCGGGAAGGGAAAATGGCTGCCGGTGGGCCTATGGGGCCTTGCGGGTTTGGGGCGCGCGGGCTGAGATGTGGCCGGGGACAGGCCGATGCGGGCCGTGGGAGTTTGGTCAGACATGGGTAGGGCAGCTAAGGGTTTCTAAGTATGGAGCTGGGCTAACGTTGAGCTGTGTAGCGGTGGGAACCACGCCACGAGGCCATGTCCAACAAGGGCTGAAAGCCTGAAACCGGTCCTAGGATGCTTGTTTCCAGTCCAGGGAGGACCTGGCCTGGCAGTTCGGGCTGGACTGCTCCTATTGGGTGCAGGGTCAAGACTGATTTGCATATGGCTGGGTTTAAACTGGAATGGCATGGTGAGCAAAACAAACTATGGATGTAAGCCCAGATCTCTCTACTGGGGTGAATGTATCACATTGTTCTGCATTCTGTCTATCAATCATTCTTTTTGCATTCGTCACCCCGAGTTGGACGGGTATGCCCAGACATGGGTCTTTTGCTCTCCATGCTAATGGAGTCAAGCTATCCTGGCTGTTAAGGGCTGAAAGCCGACACCTGTCCTAGCATGCTTGTTTCCAGTCAAGGGGGGACCTGGCCTGGCAGTTCAGGCTGGTCTGTTCCCACTGGGCGCAGGGTCAAAACTGATTTGCATATGGCTGGGTCCAAACTGGAATGGCATGCTGAGCAACAAAAACAATAGATTTAGGCCCATATTTCTGTACTGGGGTGAATGCATGACACTGTTCTGCATTCTTTCCATCAATCATTATTTTTGCATTTGTCACCCCGAGTTGGACGGGTATGGCCAGACATGGGTCCCATGCTCTCCACGCCGCTGGAGTCAAGCTATCCTGGCTTATGAGTGCTGAAAGCCCGAAACCGGTCCTAGGATGCTTGTTTCCAGTCCAGGGTTTACCTGGCCTGGCAGTTCGGGCTGGACTGTTCCCATTGGGGGCAGGGTCAAGACTGATTTGCATATGGCTGGGTCCAAACTGGAATGGCATTGTGAGCAATAAAACAATGGATTTAGGTCCAGATCTCTGTACTGGGGTGAATGTATGACATTGTTCTGCAATCTGTCCATCAATCGTTCTTTTTGCATTTGTCACCACGAGTTGGACGGAAATGCCCAGACGTGGGTCCTGTACTCTTCATGCCACTGGAGTCAAGCTATCCTGAGTGATGAAGGCTTAAAGCCCGAAACCAATCCTAGGATTCTTTTTTCTACTCCAGGGAGGACCTGGCCTGACAGGACCTGGCCATCAATCGTTCTTTTTACATTTGTCCAACCAGTTCTCAGCAATTGTGCAGTGTGTGACTTACTGGAGGTAAGAGGGGGGGTTCCTGACCCTCAGCATCAAATGGGACATCATCCCCAAACCAGCAGTGCACCAGTAAACACATTAGCATAGTGGTGGAAAAAAGAGACGAGGCCTCTAAGGACTTTCTCAGCAATCCCATTGTGGGGGACTTACAGGAGGTAGCAGGAGTGGTTGTTGGCCCCCAAGTACCCTCTGGACAAAAGGGGACTTCATTCCCCAACCATCAGTGTGCCAGAAAGCACGAATACAGAGTGGTGGAGAAAGAGGTCAGGCCCCCGGCGACTTGTCGTGCCGGCCTCTTTTTTATGCATCCTGATCGGGGACCACTTGGCCCCCCTTCCCTGGACAAGTTTTGGTCTCAGGTACCCCATTCCCAGGGGCAAGACTTTTTGAATGGGGAGGGGGATACATGGTTGATTTCCACCCTCTGAGCCCACCCCCAGAGGCCCAGCACTATTTTAAAATTTGAATTTCTTTATTTAGGGGAGGGAGCTGCCTGACCCCCTTCACGGGCCGATTTTTGCCCAGGGACCCCATCCTCCAGGGCCAGGCCTACCAGTAATAGGGAAGAGGGGCTGCAAAACCTGCTCCCTGGGCCTCTTTCGGCCCCGGGACTGAATCCCGGAAGCCCAACCTTTATTTTATTTTTACTTCTTTTGGGGTAGGGTGATTGCTCGGCCTCCATTCCAGGGCCAAATTCGCCCACGGACCCTATGTCCTGGGACTCGGCATTTAATGTATATGTCCCCAAGGCATCTACTATCAACTGGGAGCATGGGGGGAGCCTTAAGTCCCCCACAGTCCCTGCCAGCTCCATGCCTCCTTCAGCGGCAAGCATTGCTTTTACACATAGGGAGCTGCTGAACATACAGTTCCCTCTGTGTAGAATAAATTATGTTTTGCTTCTAACAAGCAAGAGCAGTGTTTATGCTCTCGCTTGCTGGAAGTGGAGCATTTGCTGTAGCTTTTTGCGCCAAGCCACATCAAACACCTATGTCCCTGGGGTGGGCACCCTCGGTCATAGCAGGAGCCGGCCCTAGGGAGTGGCGTTACCCAGGGCCATCTAGGGCTCCAGGAGGGTGGCTATGTGGCCCCTCCTTTCTAATTTTTCGGGCCGGCTCTGAAAAGGTGGTGGTCCCTGGGACCAAGAGCGGCCTGGGAATGGGGCTGCGTGGCCCCCTCCCAATTATTTCAAATCAAAATGACCCTAGGCAAGTGGTGGTGGCCAGTGCCTAGGAGGGTCTCAGAGGCCTCCCAATACATATTCATTTTGGCCTTGCGGAGGTTGTGATCCCTAGGGCCAGTTGGGGTCTGAGAGGCCTCGTCCCATATTATACATTAGCATGAGGTCCGAAAGGCCACCCGATTTCTATTTGGCATGTGGCCCCGGGGAGTTTGTGGTACCTAAGATATACAAGAGGCCACTCACATTAAAATGAATGAGCCCCCAGGAAATGGTGGTCCCGGGGCATAATATGTCCCTGGGGGGGGCTCCCATGCACCCCCATCCTTTATTTGCAAACCAGGACCTGGCCCACCTGGGGGACAATAATTAACTGAGTGGGTCAGCCTGCGCTCCATTTTAAAAAAAGATTTTCAGCAGCATCTGCATAGCCAGCACAGCTCCTGCTAAAATGATCTAAAGAAATGCTTTTTTGGCCCTGCAGCCCCACCTCTCAAGAGACCTAGGTAGTCAGGATATTTCTACCCGGTCCCTTTTTCTTTTTTTAACATGTTTTCTGAGACTCGCCTCATGTTGAGTCCCAAGATGGCTGCCAACACTCCCCAGTTTGAACTGTTGCCAGTTAATCAGATCTCAGCAAGAGATCGGGAGGGTCGCGGATCCTTCACATCCCTATAGAGACAAATTGGGGTTTTCCTCAATATTTAATAAACTATTGTACATATTTTTGCCAATTCACAAATAGGGTACTTTCTAGACCAACAGCTACCTTTCTGCCAAATTTGGTGTAATTTCTTTGAGCAGTTAGGGCTGTAGCCATGTCTAAAGTTTACTATAGAAATCAACATGGGGAAAATGTTTTTTGGGAGCCCCCTATTCTCTGCCCCTACTTGACGTATCACCACAAAACTTTTAAGACAGCAGCTGAAGTGAGCATCAAACTAGTTTTGAAAATTTCGCAAGGATTCATCAAACAGTACCAAAATTATTGGCAAATTGAAAAAAAACAGTCCTATGGAAACTAAGTCCTAACTATAACTACCTAGGGGCAACCGCCACTAGGTATATATATATATATATATTACCTACTGGTGGTCTCCCCTAGGAATATACATATGGCATATGTTGCAGCGCTGTTATCAATGATGTCATAGAAGATATGATGAGTGATGTAATATGTGGGGAAAATATGAGTGCACAGTGAGTATGTGAGTTATAGTTACCTCAGGCAATGAGTTATAGTTATTTGAGATAACTCAACTGCTGAATTGCTATTATTTTGTGTGTGTAAAATCTGAGTCTAACTATAACATCCCTGTAACCTTTGTTTTTTAGTGAATGTCTAAGGTTTTGCTTAATTCTATTCCTTAACTATAATGTCCCTGTACCAATTGTTTTTCAATTAATTTCTACTTTTGTTAGTTCTACTTCCTAACTTGAACGTACCTGTAATCTATAATTGATATATGCTAAACCAACAGCCACAGTGCACTGCCTTCGGCCATGTGCAGTGTGGGTTGGCCACAATACCTGGCCTGCACCCTGGCCCTGCGGCCAACTCCTCCCATACAGTCAACCACACAGAAGACTGTGCTCAGTAGGAGGTTGGCCGTAGGGCTTGGCCATGCGGCCCCGCTCCTTGGGCTGATTTCCTCAAGTGTCATCTTCCAGAAATCTGTGAATGCATGAATCCGTGTATAGACTATAGAGAGGTCGATGAGACTACAAAGTGGTGATTCTCTACCAAACAAAGGTACTTCCTCTTAATATATGAGGTAAGTGCTTCTTTGTTTGGTGGATATGTATTCATATCCCTCGGCATCAAGAACCCATCACCAAAATCTGCTGAAATGCAGTGGGGGGCCTTTTGGTAAGCTGTCCATCATCCTGGCAAAAGGTGGCAAGATCTTTGCATATTACTAAGGTACACGGGGTGGGGCCACACAGTTGGAGCTTCTATGTGAATTTGCATATTTGCATACTGTTAGTGATTTAAAGGTAAAAGCATGGACTTTGCTTTCACCAAGAGAGGGCAATAAACAGTCCGCTAGTCTCAGTCACTGCAGAACAAATTTCACTCCAATAGATAAACAATGTATTCACATTCATTAAGGATTTCAGATCATTTTTCAAGGTGTAATTGTAAAGGAAATACACTAGCTTTGCTTTTGTCAAGCCCAAGAAGTAGGATCATTTTTCCTTTACAGAAATGGAGCTTCAACTGGGGTTTCTGCCTTGAAGGGGGAGGGGAGGCCGCCTGCCCCCCCCTCCCCCTCACAAGCTGATTTCAGCCTCTGGACCCCATCACTTGTGGCCCAGTCAATTAAGGGTTGTGCCCTTAAAAATGGTCAACTCACATTTCGGTGCAGAAATTGGTTTTGTACAAACACCTTCAGGACCACACTATTTGGGGATACTTCTAAAGGTAGCCAGAGAGGGAGTCATTTATATTATGTGTGCTGACCGTTTTTAAAGTGGTCTCATCCCACATCTCACCGGATGAATGAAAAACGCCTTCCCTGTTATATTATCGCTATGTGTATGTGTGTTTGTTCTGAGATGTTGTATGTAAGGAGTGTATGAAAGGTATGATTGTCATATTTATGAATGAGTGCAGGATGGAGGTTCTAAGAATCATCTTTTGTTTTTTTTGCATAGTTTGTGCCAAGTAAGTGTTACATGTTGACATAATGATACAACAAATATTGCAATATCACTGAATATATGAAAGTGATATTTATTGATGATATCAAGTTATAGATTGGCTAAAAAAACAACAACAAAAAATGTTGTTTTACAAAGTATGTTCCTTGTATAGTGTTTTCCAGGTCAGAACATATAGTACATAATAGAATCAATAAAGGTCAAGTGGGTTTTTTTCTCTTGCTTTATTAGCACTCATTTAGTATCCATCGCTCAGGACGCTCAGGACAAGTTTATTTGCTTTCCAGGCAATCTGTCACAATATCTTAGCTTGGCTCTAACCTGGATACTTAGCCCGGTGGGAATGATAGATGTCCACCTCCTCCACCTGCGCACAGACATTGGTTTAGTAAATTACTCCTTTATTCATGGGCTGAGCACAAAGAGAAAAGGGGTCGGGATTGAGAGAAAGAGACAAAGTCCACTGATGTTGGTTTCTTCACCAATTTAATACTTGCTTCATTTAGCTTTTCTCACTTCCGAATTCTTTTTATATTCAATCTTACACCAAACTTTAAATATTATGTTGTCATTTTTTTAATGTGATCTTTACCTGAAACATCTCTTTTAACACTTGCTTCAACTCTTCCTATAATTCTATTCCAAGTTTCTTGATCAAATGTCCTAAGCATTTTCTTGGAGTAGGTTATTCATGATTCTTTACTGATTCACCTTGTTAAATCCAGCTTCACTTGGTTGTGTGAGACAAATGTCTGAATGTAGTCTTGGTTAAGTTCTTTTACAGTTTGGTTTCTAGCATTTCATCTAATTGCTCAAGAGCCCTTGTTACAAATTAGCCTTTTCACTTATTTTATAGTGCTCTGGTTCAATTCACACTTCAAAACTTTATTCGGTTTATAAGTCAAACCATAAAAGTCATACAAACATCGAGAAAAAACATCTTCTGAAATACCACTACCGAATGAGATACATCCAAATAAATCTAGATTCAGATAAAAATACATAGAGTACAATACAAAAATTATTCACAACTTGACCTGAGTCTACCACCAAGCAGTACAACATATAGGGGCATATTCTCAAGGACTTATCGCCGAGTTATTGGCACTTTATCTCAGCCAAAGTGGTGATAAATGTATTGTCCCATTCACAAGCTGGTGATAACAGCCAATATCACCAATTTACCTGCAATAGCAGCTGCAAAAAACATCGACACAGAAGACACCAGTAACTAATGATATGCAGAGTAGGCGTCCCCGTGCAAAAAGCTGTTACAACACCACTTCACAACATTCTCAACGACCAACCAGATCGGCGATAAGATCACAAAACATGCGATAAGGCACATTAGCAGCAGGGATTTACCACCTGCTCTTACCTGGTGTCAAGTCAGACGACAACTTGCAAGATAAAAGGGAGCCCAGCCCAGAGCCACACCTGAAGAACAAAAGATGCCATGGAGCTACTGATCATGCAGCTCTGACACCCAAGAGGGCCTCAAAACACCCACCACCACCACGCCCAGGACCCCCCATCCCCCGGACAAAGACATTTCACATGAACTTTAAAAAAATCATGATCAAAACTTTTTTTCTGATGTCGCACATTTACAACAATTAACTTTCATGTGTGGTCAGAAAAAGGAGAATCATTCATTCACCATTGAAATTCCAAACAAAATATCACATCCAAATTTGACTCAAAACAACTATTTTTAAGAGTCATGGTGGGTCTTCCCTGGACAATCTGTAAGTCACAGTCTGCAAGACAAAATTCAAGATACGAAGGTGTGTCATGCACTCATCAAAGGATAGAGAGAGAGAAAGGGAGAGAGGGAGGAAGGGAGAGAGAGAGAGAGAGAGTGAGAGAAAGAAAGAGAGAGAAAGAGAGAGAGAGAGAGAAAGGGATAGAGAGGGAAAGAGAGAGAGAGAGGGAGCAAGAAAGAGAGAGAGAGTGAGAGAGGGAGAGAGAGAAAGAGAGAGTTTGTACAAGGAGTGCAAGGCCAATCGGGCTCTTGGCTTATACATGCCAACTGTTGTGTGAGTATTGTTATTGGTGCACCATAAGCCTAAGGCCTGGCCTCAATTGCAGCGCAAAAGCCACATCACATTTCCAAAATGCAAGCAGTAGTCAGACTAACATTAGGGATGAAAGCTCCTTTGTCTCAATACATAAGGCAGAAGGACATCTGCACCTCCGACCTTGGTCTTGAATGCAGCTGGCACCCCGTGAGAGAGATAACATAGCAGATGATGACGACTCCCACACCATGAACTGCACTAATGAAAGACCAATGTATCCACACCCCACACACAAAAGTCCCTGCTTGAGGTACTCCTGCATGGGATGCCCTTGACGTACATTCGCAATAACCGATACGCCCAAACGTTGCCCACACATATGACTCATTGCTCTGAGCTGTGGCATACCATAACTGCCGCAGGTCAGAAGAGTGCCGGTTCTACGAAACCCACCAACGCAATGGCAGGACATCCCGGGCACATGCACAATTGCTGTCACGTGGAACTGTACCATGCACATATGCTGCAGTTGTTGGGAGCACTTCCACTGGCAGCGTTGCACATCAGTTACTGTTTGAACTTCCGTCTTGCATTCATCACCCGCATCCAGCCCTGGTTCCACTGTCTATCATGCGCATTCGGGTGACCCATGGATGTCTGCCTATCCAACACAATGGTAGCTGAACTGGATTATGACTTGTGTGTGTGCCCCCTGTTGGCCCACGACCAGGAGTTCAATCGTGATACTCGTGCATGGGATGCATTGATATTTGGTGTATGTGCTGGCAGTTGGGCATGGGAGATTGCACAAGTCATCATGTGCAGTGACCACATCGAGGCGCTCCCCTATTAGACTTTGTTGCGGATTGGTGAAACGGTGTGGACGGAGCACCTCTCTCCGGACCAGCTAATTGATTTGCTCTCCCTCATGTGCGTTGAACTTGACAATGACGTACTCTTGGAACTGATTGCCCAGGAAGCTGCGCTCGCATTCATGGACGAGTAACCATGTTCCTGCAGCCACAACTAATTGTAACCCAGAGCACAGGTCTCAACACCTTGTTGCATCTTGAAGGAATGGTCACATATCCCACCACAACAGTGGACATGTCTGCATTCGCCTGGACGCAGAATGCATGTGCGTGCACCTACATGTGTTGACACACACCTATGCAAGGTGAAGCAGTTCCATGGGTGGAGTTGCACAGCGTCGTTTGGCAACATTCCTGAATATGACATGCTGCTGGAAGGAGAGTACACACATGGCAATGTAGTACTACATGTGACCTTGTTGGACCCTTTCACCTGCTCACTGTCAGTAGAGCAGACAGTCAGTGCAGTCCGGTGGTACAGCACTATGCAGATCCCATGGGCTGTGAGTCATGTCCCTTGGAAGGATTAAGAGGTTGCGAACATGTAGATCTGCCATTATTGGATGCCTAGACACAACTGCTCCTCGGTTACATTGTAAGCTGGTGAAGGTCTTGCAGGCATTTGAGAAACGCATTAAACAACATGAAGATATCTAATGCTAACGATTTGAACTATTGCACAATGATGTAAATATTGATCGGAAATCTTTGAGTTTTACTTTTTGCCTTATAATAGACGTTTTATTACTAATTTTAACGTAATTTTAAAAAACAAAACACTTTTTTTATATAATGGATGTGTTTTATCTTCTAAATTGTTATGGGTTTAATTAACTGAACAATAAAGTTTAAATTTCAAAAATTTCAAAATTTCAAAAATGTCCCCTGACATAGGGCAGTTAGCAGACGCCAAACATCACATGACTCGTCCAGGAAAGCAAGGTAGGCTGAGACTGTTGCCATCCGTAATGATTGGTGTTCATTTATACCTCCCCATTTCTTGCACTTATACATGTTCTTATGCAGCCTGTTAGTGTCTGAAGCATTAGTCTGCATGTTGTGGCACTTGTCTTGCCCATACCGACAGGCACATGCTAATAAAGTGTATGCAACTTCACCCGTGTTCAATTGCGATGAGTGTTGATTAGAATGACAAATCGTGTCTTAATGAGCATTGTCTGTACACAGTGAGGGACTGACTGACGCATTTCACTTGGGGGTGAGTTACTATTGACAGCTCCACCTCTGTGAGCCAGACATTGTGGTTGGGATAGTTCCTGGTAGATCTGTGCTCTTACATGTGTTCAGCAATGTGAGTATGGTGTCCAACTTCTTGCCATGTGGATCAATGTGATTCATCAAAACAGGCTGTGTTGAAAGAGGGAATGGTTTTTAGAGGTCAATCTAACAATGGGCGCACTGCCTGTATGGAAGCACTAATGAACGGTAGTTTGTGGTGCAACTGGGTGAGTGGAAAACCATGTAACCACCCAATGGTAATGTCAGCAAGCTGGCAAGACCTCACAATTACTAAATAGACGTACCCTATGCACACACTTAATATTTCTGTACACGTAGGTGACAGTACACAAAATTCATAGTAATGCAAACATGCAGAGAAACAGTAGATATAAACAACACAGTGGAAATGAACAGTGTGACAAGGGAAGATCCTTATGTCCTTTTTCAAGACTTAACAACAGCCAGCCGACACGTGTCTCATCGCATCACGTGAATCTTCCGGGCTCTAGGTGGCTGTGTTTGAGCCAAAGGTCGCTCTGCCGGTGATACTTCCGACCCGGTGGGGCCCAAGACCGTCTTATATTCCAATGTAGATGAGAGAACGTGGACTTGAAGCGAAGTGCGCTTTTTGTTTATACCTGGGTACTGTAGTTCATGTTTATAGTGAGCAAGTCGAGCCAAGATCTAAAGGGTAGCTCTGTGCCTTCGTAGTAAGCATAAGTTTATTTCTTGTAGAGTTCAGATTAGCTGTTCCCGGGTCGCCGTGTTCCTGGTAGTGGATCTTCCCTTGTCACACTGTTCATTTCCACTGTGTTGTTTATATCTACTGTTTCTCTGCATGTTTGCATTACTATGAATTTTGTGTACTATCACCTACGTGTACAGAAATATTAAGTGTGTGCATAGGGTACGTCTATGTAAAAACAGGCTGTGTTCACCCAGTTGAGTGTGAGTAGGTATGCAAAGAGAGATGTTCTGTTGTCACATGTGATGGGGGACACTACTTTAGGGCTGCTACAGAATTTGACATTTTTATACACTGCCCTATTTAATACAAGAACGCAGGGTTACTTTGGGGGGTTGCGAGTTCACACCTTCAAACAATAATCAATCAGGGGTTTGTAAAGCACGCTACTTACCTCTGAGGGTCTCAAGGCGCTGGGGGGGAAGCGGCTCCAGATCCGTCGAAGAGCCAGATCTTGAGGTCCTTCCTGAACATATGCAGTGTTGGGGAGCATCTAGTGTTCACAGGGAGCCTGTTCCAGGTCTTGGCAGCGATGTAGGAGAAAGCTCTCCCACTGGTTTTGGTTTTGCGGATACGGGGGACCTCGGCCAAGGCAAGGTCGGCGGAGCGGAAGCTCCTCTTGGGTACGTGGAAGGATTCTCTCTCGTTGAGGTATTTGGGTCCGATGTTGTTGAGGGATTTGTAGGCATGGGTGAGGAGTTTGAGGTGACCCTCTTCTCGACAGGGAGCCAGTGGAGGCCTTCACAGTCATCTAATGTGGGTCAGGGTCAAACATGCGTGTTGATGTCTTTTCCAGGGTGTACTTTTTAGTGCAATCAATGTCCCTACATTCATCCATACTTTTATACATGATTGAACATAGACATGACACATCTGTGTGATTTGGAATGTTTTATTCACTTTCTGTGGTGTGTCAGAGCTGGAGAAGTACATGGCCATGCAAACCACACATTACATGGTTGCCTAGTGGAGGCCCAACCAGAGTCCTTTGGGGAATGATAAGTTAATCAGAAGAGGAAGAGTTCAATCCGCAGCCTGATTGCTTTGTCATTGGTAACCAGAGTAGATATGGCAGTGCATGTCAGGGTCCAGGTGAATGTCACAGAGTGGTTCGGGGAACAGTGGAAGGTGTTTTTCCAGGGCATGATGCAGAGGGCTGAACCAAGCAGGAACAGGTCATATGGCGGGATGAATGCTATAACCTCATTTCTCACACAGGCATTACCATCCACATCTTACTCCTCTGATATGTCTTCTATGTCCGGTGTGTCAGGTGTGTGTGTGGTGGTATGGCTGCATCACTGTGTGCCAATGACACATCAGGGGATGGAGATGTGTGTGTCGAAGTTCCTGCAGCAGTCATCTGGGACAGGCTCTGTGGCAGCAATGGCAAGATGAGGATCTGTAGGGCAGGGAAGACCCCAGATACATCTCGCTGGTGTTCAGCCGTGGCAGCCATCCTACCAGCCTGCATCTGCTCCATGTTTCAATTGTCCTCCGCAGCTGTGCCAACTTTGTGCTGTCATTTCTTGAGCCTGTCTGACTATCCGAATAATGGCTCCAGAGAGGTCAGCCAAGAATTGTTGTAGAGCATGGAATGGACTGTGGGTGTCCATTATGGACTGTAAGTGGTCCATGATGGGACTTAGACACCCATGTATGGCATCTAGTTTGGCTGCCATGAGGCCAAAACCCACCGCATCTGTTCAGCCAACTCCTTATGGCAGTCTAACGCACGGTGTTGGATTGCCATGTGTCTTTCCGTGAGGGGATGTGAGCCAGCCATGGTGGTGGGTGCTTCCTGCTGAGTGGTCTGTGCAGGGGGTGGGGTCACCTTGATGCAATTGAGCTGCCCTGCTCCTGGAGATGGGGTGCGGAGGCTATCCACGAGCTGTTGGATTGTGTCGGACCAGTGACTAGGGGGTCCTCTTCATCATCACTGCAGAGATGTCTGGTGTGCTCTGCAGGAGGTGTTGTTTGTCCTCAGCAATGTAAAGGGGTGATGCAGGTTAACAGCGTGTTCCATGTATGTTGACGCATTGTACATGTTTCCAGAAAGACAGCATGACAATGTACATTGTGACTGTTTTGCAGGAGCTGGCTATTTGATGGGAGACAGTGGACATTTCAACTACATGACGGATGTGAGGTTGTACTCATATATTATCACCTCACAGTTTCCTCCTATGCCAGATGTGATTGGCCAGTTTCTATGCACAAGCGGCACCAGTTGTGTCGAATGTTGATGTGCTGTGATTGCTATGTGTGTGTGCTGCATTGTAGGAGAGTCGCCCCTGCAGCTCTAATTTAGCAGCCCCTTCTCCCTTTGAGGCAGTGTGCCTTTGACTTGTGTGCTTTTACAGTGCTGAGATGTTGGCGACTTGGGTCATTTCTGCTCTTGGATGGTTTTTTGTACTCTTGTGCATTGTTTGTCTGCAGATGTGTTGTTGACATCAGGGGTTGTATGTGCACGTGGATACGTCAGAGTGTGACCTGCTACTTTGAGGATGTCATCTACACTAGGCCATCTCAGTGTTGTGTTGTGCACCATGTCATGTATTTTGACTGCAGCCATGCTATTGGTCATGCATTGTCACTTGCATTGTCAGTGTGGTTCACAGAGCCACCAGATTTTGCACATGTACATGGGTAGGTTGTGGGAATGGTGATAGAGAGGGGATCCCCTTTGTGTACATAGTGAATGGGGGCCTACTTGGTGTTTGCATGTGTGCTGCACCGTGCCATGGGTATCAGGGACATGTTCCACAATCATTGTGGGTGTGAGTGTGCTACACATAATTGTGCCTGTGTGTCATTGTGCCCATCTCCCCTATCCCCCAGTCCCTGGTCATTACTTACCCTGTTGGGTTAAGTCATATCGAGCTGTGTCTGGACTTACAACTCCTTGCACCGTCTCCACACTGATGACTGTGCCCACGATTTCATCCAGCTCATCCAGCTCCTCCTGTGGCACAGGACTCCGACCTCCAGTCCCCGTTGCTGCCTTCCTTTTGGCATCGAGTTTCAGCTTGGTTTGGCTTTTCACATCATGCCAATGCCTCTTGACCTCCTCCATTGACCTCCTCAACACTCCGACTGCATTTACGTTGTTCACGATGGACTGCCATATTTCCGTTTGTATTGCCAATGACACAGTGGAGTTGACGAACAGTTGTTGATAGTGTTCTATCACCTCCATGACGATGATCCAGTTTTCCTGTGAACTGAAATCCGTCTTACTCTCCTCCTTGCCATGCCCCGAAAACAGGGTTCCTGGCTGGTCCTCCGTGGGGCTTGTGGGGTTCAAGTTGTCCTCTGCACTCGGTCCGGGTGCATCCATGGTGCTACGCAGTTTATTTTGGTTTTGGTGTGTTCTTTTTTGTTTCTTTTATAGTGCATTTTCCCGCATGTCGCGTGGGAATTGCAGGCCTGTCGCTGATTTTTATATTGCCATTTGGGGCATCGCAAATTTTTTCGCATTCGTGTTCCGCATTTTTTCGGCATTGCGTTAATTTTTACACGGTCATTTTGCGCGTTATTGTGAGACTATCACATGGTGCCGCCGGGTTGGGAATACAACGTTAACACCGTGTTATTTTGTTGCAATGTGCAAAGTTGCATTAAGATAATTTTGCGATAATTATCATACACTCTTGAGAATATCCCCCATAGTGTGTACAAAACAGTGTCATTAAAGAGGAGTTGCAAAATCAGAAAGGCTGGTCTTACCCTTCTAAAGCCAGCTTTTTTAAGGATAGGAATAATAAATAATTTTCTAGGGACAGCATAAAACTCTAGAACATTAAAAAGTGCACCATGTCCTGAGGAGACATACTGTCGCCCCACAGGGCATGAGGCACTGACCTCTATGGGAGCCATGAGGTTGAGCCTGGAGGAAGTGGAAAAGATCGAACCGAAACCTCATCAATACGAAACAATCATCAATGTTTTTAAGCCCTAGATGCGTTGGCTCCCAATGAAACAGTGCATTGAATTCAAGGTTTTATGTATTGCACATAAATCACAAGATGGCATAGTCCCAGAATATATCATTGACCGTTTGAAGGTTTACGCACCCAGTCGCCTGCCCCGGTCATCAGACTCAAATCTCTTGGTCTTCCCACGGTTTAAAGGAGCTAGACTGGATGGCCGAACCTTCTCCGTAGTGGTTCCGAAACTCTGGAATAAACTACCAGACACTCTTCGTAAAGAAACCAGGCTCTTACCGTTCAGAAAGTGCTTGAAAACAGTGCTTTTTCGAGAAGCCTATGGTTAAGTCTATATGAGGTTGCTGCTTGCCCCTCTAGTTGCGAGTTTCTTTTTTTTCTGCCAGATACTGTAGAGCATTTGTATTTCGAAATGTGTCAACATCTTAGCGCTTAGAGACCCTGGGTGATAGGCGCTCTATAAGTATAATTAAATACAAATATGGGTCTGTGGTTGGGACTATTTTTAACATTATGTACCTACGAACACTGGGCTTACACAGGTCGATTTCCTCTCTTTCACATCGGCTCCTTCTTAAAAACAATCTTTGTCCCAGGCAAAGTCCTTCTTCTATATACACTCAGGGATAGTAAAGACTTCTGCTCTACCTAACCTGAAAAGGCCTACTCATATATACTGTAGCCATCGGATGTGTTAGAGATGGTCAAGAGAAAGATCCATTAAGACATCTTTAGTAAGTGTATTTTCTTGCTTAGCCCAAATCTTAAACCACCGAGCCAGGGGACGAAAGGCCAATTCATCTGAGGGAAGGGTAACCCCAGATTTTCATGCACAACATAGGCTGGAGTGCTAGGTGGTACAGTAAGAGCCTGTTGTAGGAAAGAATTCTCAGTGATCTGCAGGGCCTCTACCCCAATGTGGTCCCATATCTCACTCCCATAATTGGCCTTTGAGATATATTTAGTTTGATAAATCTTCAGAAGAGACCCTATTGGTTTCCCTCACTCTCTGGTGGCAAAGTTGAAAACAGCCGCAGAGGCTTTCACTAGGTCCCCTTTCTTCCGGGTAAGCAAGGGGCACCAGCTCAAGGAGCCATCAAATACTACTCCCAAATAGGAGAAGACATTGGTCTTGAGTATTGGCGACTGTCCGAGCTTGAGAGTGGACTGCTTGGCTTAACGGGGTCCAACCTGCATAATAAATGATTTAGAGTGATTAACCGTCAGGTCCAGGTCCTCCATATAAAGAGCAAAGGAGTTCAATAAAAGTTGTAGACACCTGGCTGTCCTTGCCATAAGAACTGCGTCATCCGCATAAAGGAGGACCGGCAGGCTACGCTTGCCTACCTGAGGACAATCAGCTTGTGTAGCCAGGAGTGCCTTCTCTAGAGAGTTAATATATAAGTTAAAAAAGAAAGGGGGCTAGAATTCACCTCTGACGCATCCCTGAGTTGATTTTCAACTGACGGGTCACTTTCAAGTCTTTTGTGTAGCGGACAACCGCCTTTGATTCTTGATGGAGATCCCCAAGGAATAAGATAATGTTATCATCAATGCCAATAGAGGACATCAACTGCCATATGTTAGATCTGTTGAAACAGTTAAATGCTTGGAACAGGTCCATGAAGGCTAGGTGTATGGTGCTAAAATGCGCCACAGTATACTCATTCAGAACCATGTACAGATTTAGATAATGTTCCATGGTGGAGCGACCTGGGCAAAAGCCATATTGATTCTCGGCTAAGAAGTTGTTTTCGTCAGCCCAGGATACAGGTCTATCCAGAATCATGCAACCCACCACCTTCACCACAGAGTCCAGAAGAGAGATGGGCCTGTAACAATGGGTACTGTCCTGATCGTCCTTTTTAAATATCAGGACTATAATCAATAAGGCCCAGGAATCTGGGCGACCAACCTGGACTACAGTACTGATAACAGCTGTGATGCCCGGTACCCAGGTGTCCACATGGGCAATCTAGAGATCTGGCAGGATCCCATCTGGCCCAGGGGCCTTATTTTTAGACAGACTTTGTGTTGTAAATACAAGTTCAGCCTTGACTACCACCCCTTTCAGGCTCTCATTTAGCGAGATCTCCGACCGGAAAATGCCCTCAAAATGACATACCCACTCGTCCTCTGTTCTGTGGGCATCCAGTAAATTACCATTGTCTCCGGATAGAAAGGGGCTATTGATAATGCCCCTAAACTTTGAGCTGTTGTACAATGTGCTAGCCTCCACTAGATCCGTTCAATTCTATTCTCTTTCCTTTCAGGAACATAAATCTTTGAAGGCTGAACACTTAGGTGACTGCAACTCTGTGAAGTTGCTGCACATCATTCTCCACTGCCAACCCTTGCCAGTCCTGGATATGAGTGAGCTCGGGTAATTTTTCTCCTTAAGACACTCGATAGCCTAGCAAGTCCTGCTATTGTGGGCGAAGTATTTATATTCTACCATCCAAAATGATACCGAGATCTTGTTCTCTTGTGAAGCCTTCTTTTAAAGTTTCTTGTAAAGATTTTCTTGAGCGAAAAAGCATTGTCTCAGTTGCCCCTGAAATTGTCTATTAGCTCACAAAAACAGCTTTGGACCTGCCATGTCCAAATTAGTTCATTATATTTTGGCCTGGGGCATATCAAAGGCACCTTTTCATAACATTATTGCTCTACACAAACCCCCACAGACTACATAGCCAGTTTCCATGCCCTCAGCCTCCACGTTTTCATCAGTCAATTCCAACCAGTGGAGCTTCAAACCCAGGTCTTCCCAAACAAAACTTGGTGAATGTACTAGCACTTACATGAGACCCAAGAGCATTAACAGGAATCATGGTCATGTCATTTTTGACCATCAGTGGATGGTTTAGAATATAATCAGCAGGAACAAGGATCAGGTGAGTTTTAGAAATATTGTTACTTTTTGTCCTGCTGAAGACTTAGAAATATGTATGAGGCACTGAAACAATCAAGGAGTAATCTATTATATTGCTATTAGAGTTGTTTAGCTTATTGTAAAATGTATGCGACTTGCATGCTAATAAAAATTCCCTGCAAAATGTCTACACTGTGTTCTTTTTGAGTTAATAATTCGAAACAAATGCCTTTGTATTTATGGTGCCAAACCTGCATATGTTTTCACTATACAAAATAAAATTCTCTGTATTAGTAATCACTCGATGTTGACTTTTTTTTAAACCATTATTTTATTAATAATATATTTAAATTCCTCAGTGTTACCTGGTGTTATTAGCACTGTGGCGTTGGAAGCAGCAATGTGGGACAATATTTACCACCCATGTCCTCTGGATATACAGTGCAGCTCTGCAATGGAATTTTCAAATTATGACGAAAACCCAAAATAAAGAAAGCCAGCTTGACAAAATCAGGCTGATAAAACTCTAGCTGGGGTATGGTCATTTTGACAAAGTTACTTCTCCATGAAAATTCAGTTATCTTCCTGAAAATGTTATGCTTAAAAGGAGTAAAGAAGAATGGGGAGAAAGCAAATAAGGGAAGAAACGATAGGAGAGCAACAAAAGTAAGTAGGCAGAAGAGGGCAAAGGACTACGACTAGAAAAAACTGGAGGGAAAAAAGGACAGGGCTACCTTGCTCTCAGGTGGAGGTAGAGGGTGGGTGAAAAGGAAAAAGGGAGGGGGAAATAACAGAGAGAAGGGAAGTTCAATGCAGAGGATAGAGAAAGTAAGAAAATGAAGAAACAAGGACAGTTAAGGAGGGGGACTGGACTCCCTTAAAAAGAAAATATGGCAAAAGAAAGGAAAAAAGGTTAGGGGGGATAAACCTTTAAAAAAAACAGCAGGAAAATGTTTTTCACCACCAAAGACAATTGCCAGGTTGATTTTGTCTTGCTCCATGTGTAACTACAATTTTGAATAACTTTTTGTAATTTCACTTTGTTAGCCGAAATTCACTAAATGATGCTATTATGCTAAGTCACATAATTAATTGGTTTTTGCCACAAAAATGTAGTGCAAGGGCATAACTCGAACAACCAGAACGCAAATAGCTGTTGTTTGTGGGTTTTTTTGCACTTTTTTTAATTACAAAATATGTCCTTTCATCCAAAATGGAAACAAGAATGCCTTTGCTGATAAAATATAGTGCCAATTAACTCCCGGTTTTGTATTTCAAGCAATTTGGCATCATTTTTATGAACTTTTGCATAATTACACAAATGCAATTTAAACACCTTTCTCCCACTCTTAGGGCCTCATTATGATGTCTGCTGCAAACCCATTTTACAGCTCGTCGGAGGCTTTCCGCCCAACATCATAGGACCACTGCGCCTCTCACCAGGCCGTGTCACCCCCTTGCTCCTCCTGCCGCCTCCTGCTCCTGCCTGCTCCTGCCTGCCAGCCTTGCCGCCTTTTCTCGCCGCAGACGCCCCCCTGGCCCCCCGAGTGGCCCAGCCTCAGCAGAGCCGCCCGCTCGCCAGTTTCCCGCCGTAGCTCGCCACAGGCCCCGCCCACCACCGGCCCATTGGCCAAGCCGCTCCCGCCGCCCAGCTGACCCGCCCTCTCGTCCCCCTTCTTATGACGCCCCCAGAGCGACCGCGCAGCGGACGCATGCAGCGGGAGCACCGATTGAGCGCCGAAGGTGCGCCAAAGGTAAGCCCATCTGCGCCCGTCCGCCCCTGGACCGCTCCCAGCGCCAGGACCCCTGGCCCCCGCAGACCCCAGCCCACCCGCCGGACGTACGACGCCGCCACCCTCAACGCACTCAACGCTGGCCGAATCCCAGGATGCTACCGAGCCACCCCGAGACGCACCCACGGACCCTTCTGCTGCAACGCCTGCAAGTTCACCTGCATCCGGACAAGCACTACTCCTGCACCAACCAAGACCAAGACGAGCAACAGCAGCTGCCACCTGAAATGCATCCTGCTCAACACCCGCTCCATCCACAGACACGCCATCGAGCTCTGGAACCTGCTCGACACAACCTCACCAGACGTCGCCTTCCTCACGAAAACCTGGATGAACGTCTCTTCAGCGCCCGACATCGCCATCGCCATCCCTGACGGCTACAAGATCATCCGAAGGGACCGCATCAACCAGACCGGAGGAGGCATCGCCATCATCCACAGGAACACCATCCGCATCATGACCAACACCGAGGACACACTCGCACCCGCCGAGCACCTGCACTTCCAGGTCCACATCAACCCCAAGTCCACCCTCAGAGGCACCCTTATCTACAGACCCCCGGGACCACGCACACAATTCAGCGAAGACATCGCCGACTTCATCAGCCCGCACGCCCTCCTCTCCGCTAAATACATCCTCCTCGGGGACCTCAACTTCCACCAGGAGAACAACAACGACCGCAACACCACCATCCTGCTGGACAACCTCGCAAACCTGGGACTCAAGCAGCTGGTCACCACCCCCACCCACTTCGCCGGACACACACTCGACCCCGTCTTCTCATCCAGCAAGGACATCGCCTTCAGCCACGCCACCGGACTCCACTGGATGGACCACAGTTGCGTCCACTTCAGCTTCAGAAGGACCACGATCCACCACCACCAGCAACAGGTTGCACGCAGAAGCTGGAACAAGATCACAGCCGACCAGCTCGCAACCTCCCTGAGCATGAACCCTCCCACCAGCGCAACAAACTCAAGCCAGGCGGCCGCCAACCTCGCAAAGTGGATCAGCAACTGCGCAGAAGACCTCGCCCCTCTGAAGACCCCGCCTAGCAAACCCGGTAGCAAGAAAGCCCCATGGTTCACCGACGAACACAAGAGCTCCAAGAAGAACTGCCGAGCCCTCGAGAGAACATGGCGCAGAGACCCAACACCGGACAACATGACTGCCCTCAAGCTCGCCACCCGAAAACACCACCAACTCATCCACGCCACCAAGAAAACCGCATTCAAGGAACGACTGGAGAACAATGCACACAACAGCAAGGAACTCTTCAACATTGTTAAAGAGCTCTCCAACCCCAACACCAGAAACAACGACATCACCCCTTCGCAAGACCTCTGCAACTCCCTCGCCTCCTACTTCCACAACAAGATCGCGGACATACACAACAGCTTCAGCACTCAACCAACGCACGCCACGACTGAACCACCGCCCCCCACCAACACCCTCCGCGCCTGGACCCCGATCAGCACCGAAGACACCGTCCGCACGATGAACTCCATCCACTCCTGATCTCCTACCGACCCCTGCCCTCACCATGTCTTCAACAAGGCCGACGCTGTTATCGCACCCCACCTGCGGGACATCATCAACACCTCCTTCGACACCGCTACCTTCCCGGAGAGCTGGAAGCACGCCAAACTCAGCGCTCTACTAAAGAAGCCATCAGCCGACCCCACCGACCTCAAGAACTACCGCCCCATCTCGCTGCTCCCGTTTCCTGCTAAAGTCATCGAGAAGACCGTCAACAAGCAGCTGGCCACCTTCCTCGAGATGAACGGATCCCTCGACCTCTCGCAGTCCGGCTTCCGGGCCAACCACAGTACCAAGACCGCCCTGATCGCAGCCACCGATGACATCCGAGCACTGCTTGACAACGGAGAAACAGCAGCCCTCATCCTCCTAGACCTCTCCGCGGCCTTTGACACTGTCTGCCACCGTACACTAGTGCAGCGACTCAGCAACGTCGGAATCCAGGAGAAGGCACTGGAGTGGATCATCTCCTTCCTCGACGGAAGGACACAGAGAGTCCGCCTCCCCCCGTTCAGATCTGAAGCCACCAAAGTCATCTGCGGCGTTCCTCAAGGCTCCTCGCTCAGTCCAACCCTCTTCAACGTCTACATGAGCCCCCTGGCAGACATCGCACGCCAGCACAACCTCAACATCATCTCCTACGCCCAGCTGATTCTCTCCCTCACCAACGACCCCGCCACCGCCAGAGCCAACCTTCACGAAGGGATGAAAGAGGTAGCCGAATGGATGAAGAACAGCCGCCTGAAACTGAACTCGGACAAGACGGAAGTCCTCATCCTGGGATCCTCACCCTCCGCCTGGGACAACTCCTGGTGGCCCCCCGCCCTAGGCAGCGCACCCAAACCAACAGACCACGCACGCAACCTGGGCTTCATCCTGGACTCCTCCCTCTCCATGACCAGACAAGTCAACGCCGTCTCCTCGTCGTGCTTCAACATCCTGCGCATGCCATGTAAGATCTTCCGGTGGATCCCCACCGAGACCAGGAAGACGGTCACCCAGGCCCTCGTCACCAGCTGGCTGGACTACGGCAACTCCCTTTACGCCGGAACCACCGCCAAACTCCAGAAGAGACTCCAGCGGATCCAGAACGCCTCAGCACGACTCATCCTGGACATCCCCCGTCGCAGCCACATCTCCGGACACCTGAGAGACCTGCACTGGCTCCCGGTCAACAAGAGAATCACCTTCCGACTCCTCACCCATGCACACAAAGCCCTACACAACCAAGGCCCAGGATACCTCAACAGCCGCCTCAACTTCTACGCTCCCAAACGCCAGCTTCGATCGACCGGCCACGCCCTCGCCACCGTCCCCCGCATCCGAAGAGCCACCACAGGGGGACGGTCCTTCTCCTACCTCGCCGCCAAGACATGGAACTCCCTCCCGACTCACCTCCGCCTGGCCCAGGACCACCTCGCCTTCAGGAAGCAACTCAAGACCTGGCTATTCGAGCAGTAGCGGACCCCCTCCCCCAGCGCCTTGAGACCCTCTGGGTGAGTAGTGCGCTATATAAATGCTTTGATTGATTGATTGATTGATTCTGTCCAAAAGCCGTATTATGATACTGGCAGTCTGAGGGAAATCCACAGGGGAATTCCGCTCCTCTTTGAACGGGCTCACGAGCCCGTAGGGGCAGCCGTTAGAAAGGTCATCCCAAATGGATTACAATGTCACTTTCCTCCTGCCCTTTCATGGCGGTCCGACTGCCAAGAAAAGGCAGGCTAAAATTGACATTGGGGCCACTATCAGGGCCCCCTTCCCACTGGCCTTCTTCTATGTGGCCTGTGGGGCACCAGTGGTTCCCCCTAAACATCCCTGCACACGCGGTGCAAGGATACTTGAAAACATACATTTTTCTATTGCAGCTTGTGCTGCGACCTTTTTCTGGCTGGCACACCAGCTGCATAGAAAAATGGATGTTTCCTACCACCCATAGTGCGTTGCATCCTAATACTGCAAGTGGAACCACCCACTAATAGTTGGGCGGTTTCCATCCCACTACAGTGTCAGTCGGACGCTAGTCCAATCGAAATCATAATAGGTCCATTAGTTTTGCCAGAACAGTGAAAGCCATTCTTGGTGAACAAATTGTCATAAAAGATTCAATAAAAAATATTAGAGAGAACCAATTTCTTTAGGGTTTTTTTTCCCGGTATAATCACATGCAACCATCTACAGTCTTTAATGCAATCTTCTTCACAAATAACATCCATTCTCTGTCCCACAAGCATCTGTTTTCCCCCATTTCATATGATCCAGCCAGTGGTGGCAAGATATGGAGAAGACGTCCTACAAATAAATCAAAACTGCGGCACTTTCATTCCAAAGCTTTGCACGAGCATCTTGTCACCTTCTGCATATCTCCCTAAAGCAGTGGCCTTTTTTTCTATTTATAACATTCACAATAATGCGATTAATACTGGATGTTTTTTAAGTGCAGTAAAAGCCTTTCTGCCATTCCATTCGCTTTGTAATGCTACCTTGAATAATGTATTCACTTCTATCTGTCTGAATTCTGCATACTGCAGCAATATAAAATGAATTTTTGTAGTGTCCTTACACTGCGGGGTTAAAGCTGCCTTACGCCAAGATGTGCATGTTAGGCATGTCGTGAAGTGTGCTTATGAGTGAAGAAGGATTTACAGGTAGGCTGGAGTTGGAAGGCACGCTTGATGCTCTTTATCTGTGACCCAGCTCTAATCCGGCTATTCACGAAGGCTATGTCCACGCTAGTAAGGAATGCGGAGCTGAATAAAGATGCCTGATTATGGCATGGGCAGGAGACTCGAATTAGTATTCTTGGACCTGGAAGTACATGCAGTGGTGTAACGAAACTTGAGTACCACCCCCCCCCCCCCAAGTGCCTGGAGCCTCGATGCTCCGGATCCAGTCAGGAGGTCGCAGGCAGGGCCCCCCAAACCCCCCCCCCTGCACCATGCTGGAGGGGTGGGCTGGAAGAGGGGCTGCACGGCATAGGGTTGCAGGGGGCTATCGTTACTCCACTGAGTCAAGGGCGGCTCTACGTTAATGGCGGTCCTGGGCAGGGAGCATAGGTAGGGGGCCCCGGAAGAGGGGGTCAGGGCAGAGCGCAGAGCACAAAGGCCCGTGAAGAGGGGGGTGTCATGGTGTTTGGAAGTGGAACAGAGCCGGAGGCCGCCAAATCGCTGCCAGGGGCCGCCACGCAAACATGTATCCATCCTCAGAGGATTATTATATTAAGGATATATATTGGCGTGGTGGCCCCTGGGGTTTGGTGGCCCTGTGCAGGTGCACAGCTTGCACATGCCTAAGGCCGCCCCTGAATAAGTACATACACTATGGGTATCAGTACCTCCGTTTCGGGAGGTATCAGTCCGTAAAGGATGGGGGTAACCTGGCCCATTATGTGCTACCCCCTGTCAAATTAGTAATAACAGCTGGAATTGATGTTCCTGCACTGATTTTTATGTCTACTCTACACCAATTTCAGTACCTTTTTTTCACTGCATATTTCACTGTTTATATTTAGAGCAACAGCTTTTCTATAATGTTATGTCATAAATGGCATGTTTGCTAGCATTTAAGGGCCTGATTTAGAGTTTGCTGGACGGCCATATAATGCACTTGTAATAAGGCGGACAGAATGTACGTCAGGTATGTGATGGCGCCCTGTGTCTGGTTGCAGAACTCCCTGTTCTCTCAGAATTGAAAAAAACAGGAGCAAGGTCTTTTTGATCGGCGTTTAACTAGCACAATATTTTCAGTGACCTTGCACCTAAACCTGTCTGTGTCATACTAGATTCGTTGACAACCACTTCGCGAATCAAATTTATAACTGTGAACATTCCTCTGAATGGAACTGACAACCATGTCTGTGTTTGCCAGATGAGTAATACACGCTATTATGTACACATGTCAGAAACCACAGTGCATGTGGAAAGGCCTGAAGTGCGGCTAACAGAGCGTGCGAGAGACCAGAAATCACACAATTTCGGTCCCCTCTTTCCTGGAAATGAAAACCACCAGAGATTCACGGTCAGAAATGTTGAATAAATCTAAAATACAGTGCCGAAACCTCGGGAGAGTAGTGCTTTATCTTCTACCACAATATTAAGTGCAGAATATTGACCTGTAACAATAGCAAGTGCAATATATCCACTATCAATACATGTCAAGGTGAAAATGCATTGTCAAATACATACTTACTATTTTAAACCCCATGTGTATGTAGCGCTATGATCAATGTCTATATATTCAAGGTGTGTAGATGTGGACTAAATAACACTAAATCTACACTTTCCTATGTCCTTAGCTGGACAATAGAGTGGTAGTCTATACCCTACAATCAACACTGCTGTTGTTTGCGGACTTATCTCTCAACATCGTGACATTCAACAGCCCAGTTGCACAATCGAGAATATGGGATGAACAAAAATATGCATGAAGCATCTGAAATAGCACTAAGGCTCTGGGATCCTACATTTTTAGGATTTCATATTATATAAAAAGTTAATTCCGCACTAGCTAAACTAACCATAAGAAAAATAACACAAGTTTCCAAGGAAATGGAATAATTACTTAAGATGTAAATGAATCAAAAGGAGGACATGCATTTTTCATCCCATGCCCTATTTGGACAGCCCCTTTAGCAATTAGCACTGGAGCAGTTCAATATTTGTGTATTTGTGGAGAGATCCCATTCATTACAGGAATATCAGAACGATTTACATTATAGTAGAAATATTCACGATACAATAACAAGCAAAGAGGAAGTTGAGTTTACAAAGCATTCCTTTCAATGAACAACAAAACTATCACAAATACCGGTCCTTGAGTTTAAATGGGCACGTGTTTGAGCTGAAGTGGTCTATGGGTTGCACCGCCTTTTATTCAGGGAAATGACTTGCCGGACCCCAACAAAGAGGGTTTTATTCACATCTCCGCTCTTGTAGCCACCCTGAATGATATTCGCGCAGTGGCAGTTGAGGGAGGGAAAGCCCTTCTATTGCGCTTAGTCTTTTTTGACACTGTGCATTAGGCCTTGCTTTAGACCACAAGGCCAGTAGCGGCTCCTCCCCAATGGCGGAGGAGCCTCGCCACACTGCCTGGCGCAGAGCCAGCAAGCAAAAAATAAAACGATGCTCTAGCATTGTTTTATTTTTTGTTTGCCGGCTCTGAGCCAGCTTGTGCAGGGAGGGTGGATGAGGAGTGCTTGTGCACTCCCTAAGTGCTCATGTGTGTTAGGCCGGCCGTCTCAGGATGACTGAAACACACATGCGCACTTAGGTTTCTACAGCCGGGCTGTATTCAGCAGCCGGGCTGGAGAAACCCCTTGAACTCCATGAGCTGAGTACCTTAAATACCAGCCAAAAAGTTGCAAAATGTTGAGCCAGGACCGCGGATCATGCAACCAATTTCAAATTCTACACCGTCCAACAACTCAATTTAACTGGCATAAAAACATCAATACATATAAAATGCAGGAGTAATAAAATGCAATACTTCACAGGTGATCAGCGTACATAACCAGATTGCAATCATGATTAGCAAAAGAAATACTGGCAAGTAAAACAATAAGAACACCTTTACTGTATTGAATGTTTCAGAAAAGGGGCCACGCCGAAATAAATCTGAGGAGTGGAACGCAACTTTAAATACAAAAGGGTAGGGATATCTTGAGAATGCGAGGCGCCCCTGAAAAGTGCATTGAATTTTTTTTTAGTAAAGCTGCAATAAAACCTACAAAAAAGCCACAAAATGCGCAAAGGATTGCTGTGAGTGCTTGTCACAAGGGCAGGCCATCTAATCTGGTCCAGCCTAAACCTGGTAAGGAGAACCTGAGGGTAGTTTGTACCAACATGGCTTAATTGAGTGGGCGTGGGTGTTATCAATAAAGAGATATAATTGGGAGCGAGGCTCCTGTCTCTTGTATCTTATAACACTGATGTATCTTTATTTGTCACCCCTACGGACTTGTTGAAATTCACAGGGGGTTTATCAAGCGGAGGCAATGAAGAGCTAATTATAATGTCTCAACTCTTACCTCAATGTGCTGTAACCTTGACCTCCACCCTAACTGTACCCAACGCTGCTAGTTCACCCCTGTGAAGCGTTAAAGGAAAGCCAAGCTACCCAGACCTTGAAGAATGCAGCTTGCCACCCATACCTTGTACTCTAGTGACTCTGGGGTATATTCACAAGAACGTGTGATAACTACCGCAAGAGTAGCGAAACACAACTTTCAACATCACAGCCTATCGCAGGAAAACAACCCTGTGTCAACGTGGAATTCACAACAAGGCGGTAGCATGCAATAGACACAGAGATACCGCGGCAGATGTCTGCTTGAAAATCAATGCCATGGCGCAAAAAAGCGATACGCGAACGCAAAAAAACCATGCGATGAGGCCAACCGCAGGAAAAAAAGTAGCGAAAACCAGCCACAGGCCAGCTAATCCCATGCGTCTGGCGGGACAATGCACCATTAAAACCCTGTTAAAAATACACCAGAAACAAGCCAAAGCACATAGCAACATGGATGCACCCTGACCCAACGCAGAGACCAACTCGAACCCCACAATCCCCACAGACCACCAGCAAGGAACAACGGGGTCGGGGAAGGCCAAGGAGAAGAGGGAGAGGAAGACGGGGTGCAGACCACAGGAAAACAAGACCAGCGTCACGGAGGTGATAGAAAACTACCAGCAATTGACCCACAAGCAGACCACCTGGAATGCAGTCGGAGGGTAGAGGAGCCCAATCCAGGAGGCCAATAGGCAACGGCATGACGTGAATGAATGAATGAATGAAATTAAATTTGTATTGCGCTACTTAGCCCAAAGGCATCAAGGCGCATCAGATGGTATAGCTGAATGAGAGGTAAAGCCAGATGTCGACTATAGGTAGGCTTCTGTGTAGAGCCAGGTCTTTAGGGCTTTGCGGAAAAGAACGAGGGAAGCATGGCCCTTGAGTTCAACTGGAAGCATGTTCCAGAGTTTCGGGGCAAGGGAAAAAAGGCCTTCCCTCCCCATCTGGCCTTAACAGTTCGGGGAACCGACAGAAGGTTCTTATTGACAGAGTGCAGAGCCCTGCCCGGGGTATAGGAGGACACAAGAGACCTAGTGTCTTCTGCACCGAATCCATGGAGAGCACAGTGGGTAAGACACAGAACCTTAAAGTTTATCCTGGCCTGCATAGGAAGCCAATGAAGGTTTTTTCTGATGGAGGAGCCTGATGACCGCCTGGGGCCATCAACAACGAACCTAGCTGCCGCATTCTGCACAACTTGTAAGCGTTGGACCAGCCTCTTATTTATGCCTAAATAGAGTGTGTTACAGTAATCTAACCGTGAGGAGATGAGAGCTACCAAGAGTTGTTTCCGAGCTTCCAGGGAGAGGTAGTGTGAAAGTTTTCTCAAAATCCTTAAGACGCAACAACAGGTGGAAACAGTCCTATTGACTTGTCTGTCAAAGGAAAGTGTTGTGTCAAGAATTACACCCAAATTGCGGGTGGCAAGGGAGGGTGTGGGACAGGTTCCAAGGGCAGACGGCCACCAGTCAGCCGACCAGACCTCCTGTTTACCTCCGAAGATGAGGACCTCGGTCTTTTTTTCTGATTTGCATATGGCCAGGTCTGAACTGGGGTGGTGTGGAGTGCAAAAAAATGATGGATTTAGGCCCAGATCTCTGTACTGGGGTGAATGTATGACATTGTTCTGCATTCTGTCCATCAACTGTTGTTTTGCATTTGTCACCCCGCGTAGGATGGGTATGCTCAGACGTGAGTCCCATGCTCTCAACACCACTGGAGTCAAGCTATCCTGGCTGAAGACGGCTGATAGCCAGAAACCGGTCCTAAGATGCTTGAATCTGGTCCAGGAAAAACATGGCTTGGCAGTTCGGGCTGGACTGTTCCCATGAAGCACAGGGTCAAGGCTGATTTGCATATGGCCATGTCTGAACTGGGGTGGTGTGGAGTGCAAAAAAATGATGGATTTAGGCCAGATCTCTGTACTGGGGTGAATGTATGACATTGTTCTGCATTCTGTCCATCAACTTGTTTTGCATATGTCACCCAGAGTAGGATGGGTATGCTCAGACGGGAGTCCCATGCTCTCCACACCACTGGAGTCAAGCTATCCTGGCTGAAGACGGCTGATAGCCAGAAACTGGCCCTAGGATGCTTGATTCCGGTCCAGGAAAGACATGGCTTGGCAGTTCGGGCGGAACTGTTCCCATGAGGCACAGGGTCAAGGCTGATTTGCATATGGCCATGTCTGAACTGGGGTGGTGTGGGGTGCAAAAAAACGATGGATTTAGGCCCAGATCTCTGTACTGGGGTGAATGTATGACATTGTTCTGCATTCTGTCCATCAACTGTTGTTTTGCATTTGTCACCCCGAGTGGGATGGGTATGCTCAGACATGAGTCCCATGCTCTCCACACCACTGGAGTCAAGCTATCGTGGCTGAAGACGGCTAATAGCCAGAAACCGGTCCTAGGATGCTTGATTCCGGTTCAGGAAAGACATGGCTTGGCAGTTCGGGCTGGACTGTTCCCATGAGGCACAGGGTCAAGGCTGATTTGCATATGGCCATGTCTGAACTGGGGTGGTGTGGAGTGCAAAAAAACGATGGATTTAGGCCCAGATCTCTGTACTGGGGTGAATGTATGACATTGTTTTGCATTCTGTCCATCAACTGTTGTTTTGCATTTGTCACCCCGAGTGGGATGGGTATGCTCAGACGTGAGTCCCATGCTCTCCACACCACTGGAGTCAAGCTATCCTGGCTGAAGACGGCGGATAGCCAGAAACCGGTCCTAGGATGCTTGATTCCGGTCCAGGAAAGACATGGCTTGGCAGTTCGGGCTGGACTGTTCCCATGAGGCACAGGGTCAAGGCTGATTTGCATATCGCAATGTCTGAACTGGGGTGGTGTGGAGTGCAAAAAAAACTATGAATTTGGCCCAGATCTCTGTACTGGGGTGAATGTATGACATTGTTCTGCATTCTGTCCATCAACTGTTGTTTTGCATTTGTCACCCCGAGTGGGATGGGAATGCTCAGACGTGAGTCCCATGCTCTCCACACCACTGGAGTCAAGCTATCCCGGTTGAAGACGGCTGATAGCCAGAAACCGGTCCTAGGATGCTTGATTCCAGTCCAGGAAAGACATGGCTTGGCAGTTCGGGCTGGACTGTTCCCATGAGGCACAGGGTCAAGGCTGATTTGCATATCGCCATGTCTGAACTGGGGTGGTATGGAGTGCAAAAAAACTATGAATTTGGCCCAGATCTCTGTACTGGGGTGAATGTTTGACATTGTTCTGCATTCTGTCCATCAACTGTTGTTTTGCATTTGTCACCCCGAGTGGGATGGGTATGCTCAGACGTGAGTCCCATGCTCTCCACACCACTGGAGTCAAGCTATCCTGGTTGAAGACGGCTGATAGCCAGAAACCGGTCCTAGGATGCTTGATTCCGGTCCAGGAAAGACATGGCTTGGCAGTTCGGGCTGGACTGTTCCCATGAGGCACAGGGTCAAGGCTGATTTGCATATGGCCATGTCTGAACTGGGGTGGTGTGGAGTGCAAAAAAACGATGGATTTAGGTCCGGATCTCTGTACTGGGGTGAATTTATGACATTGTTCTGCATTCTGTCCATCAACTGTTGTTTTGCATTTGTCACTCTGAGTGGGATGGGTATGCTCAGACGTGAGTCCCAAGCTCTCCACACCACTGGAGTCAACGTATCCCAGCTGAAGACGGCTGATAGCCAGAAACCGGTCCTAGGATGCTTGATTCAAGTCCAGGAAAGACATGGCTTGGTAGTTCGGAGTGGACTGTTCCCATGAGGCACAGGGTCAAGGTTGATTTGCATATGGCCATGTCTGAACTGGGGTGTTGTGGAGTGCAAAAAAAAGATGGATTTAGGCCCAGATCTCTGTACTGGGGTGATTGTATGACATTGTTCTGCATTCTGTCCATCAACTGTTGTTTTGCATTTGTGACCTCGGTCTTTTCCCCATTTAATTTAAGGAAGTTTTTGGTCATCCAGCCTGCCACTGCTTCCATGCAATTCCTAAAATGTAAAGCCGCATTCTCCACAGATTGAGAGAGGGAAACCATAATCTCGGTGTCGTCAGCATACAACAGTACTTCCAATCCGAACGATCTTACTAGCCTGGCAAGTGGGGCCACATAGATGTTAAAAAGTGTGGGGCTCAAGGATAAGCCCTGAGGGACCCCACACTGCACAGGCTTAGTGGAGGAGAGGAAGTCGCCCATTTTAACCCTTTGCTCACGCTAATTGAGAAACGACGTCAAGAGGCTCAGAGCAGGCCCATCCACTCCCATCTTACTGAGGCGGGTGGCCAGGATGGTGGGGGACAGGGTGTCAAATGCGGCTGTAAGGTCGAGCAGGATCAGAAGGGTAGTCTCAACACTGTCGACCTTGGCACGGATGTTATTGACCACCACTGTGAGGGCTGACTCTGTACTTTGCGCCTTCGAAAGCCATGCTGAGAAGAATCTAGCAGGCTAGATCTGTCCAGGAAAGCTCTCAGATGGTAGTTAAGATGGGCCTCGAGCATCTTGGCGGGAGCAGGAAGCAGGGATATGGGTAGCCTTCTTCAAAAGGGGCTTGACAGTGGCCATCTTCCAAGGCGCAAAGAAGACACCCTTGGAGATTGCCTGGTTCTTTACCTCCAGAAAGGGGGGTAGGAAAACATCTCTGCACTCCTTCAGAGTCTTTAAGGGACATGGATCCAAGGGGGATCCAGATTTGAGCTTATCGAGGAGCTGATTGGGAAGTTCCAGGGTGAGAGGGGGGAAATTGGACAGATTGCCGCATGGGCCAGTGGTAAGGTCCTGCAGGGGGTGTGTGACAGGGGGAAGGGCTGCCTCTAGATTAGGGTTAAGGGCTTCCAAGGCTGTGTAGATATCCACGATTTAGGTGTGAAAAAAGGTGGAGATCTGATCACACTGTTCTTGGGTTGCCACAATGGGATCGGGAAGTTGAGCAAGAGATAGAGAGTCTACGATTTTAAATAGTTCTCTGGGCGAGTTAAGGAGGCCGTCAGTTTGGTGAAATATGCCTTTTTTTCTGCCATAACTGCGGCTTTAAATCCTTTAAGCATACTTTTATGCTTAGTCCTTTCATTGGGATCAAAATAGGACCTCCAGAGTCTTTCTTTCTTCCTGCATTCCTGCCTAAGCAGTCTAAGGGAATCTGAAAACCAGGGGTCGAAGGACGATTCCTGGCAGAATAGTGTGGTTTAGCCGGGGCTAAGATGTTTATGGCATTCGAAATGGTGTTGGCAAGATCGAGGGCAGCCGCATCGGTGTCCATTATTGAAGGGAACTTAAAATTGCCGATAATAGGGCCTAGGGAGTCGTTATTCAGGCCCCTATAGTTCCTTTTCAAAACCCAATTGTTATGTCCTTTATGGGCACGGCAGAAGGACGCAAAGTGAACTCAAGTGGGACAGCCATATGGTCCGACCAGGATAGAGGGAGGGGGGGCCTATTTCCAACCGAAGGTTGTTGGTAAATACCCCATCCTAAGTGTGGCCAGTGGAGTGGGTGGGACTTCCAACTCTTTGCGAGAGACCACAAGATGCCAGCGAGTCTACCAACGATGTATTATCAGCCGAGTTAGAATTTTCCAGATGGAAATTAAAGTCACCAAGGATAGTAAAGTTAGGCTTATCAATAAATGGTTCCAGAATTTCCAGGAGGTCAGGGCTGAAAGCGGACCTGGAACCAGGCGGTCTGTAGATTAGGATGCCCGTGAAGGACACCGTAGGGGAGGAACTTATCGTAAAGTGCAAAGCCTGGAAGGAATCCTGAGGGGAAGGGAGGCACTCGATTCGGTGTATTATGGAGCTTTTGTGTAGAATGCCAATCCCCCCCCCCCCCAGCGCCCTTCTCTGTCCATTCTCGCGAGGGCATAGCCCTCGGGAATAGCATTGACAAGTTCGGGTCCGGAGAATTCTGAGGCCCAGATTTCAGTAACAAAGGCCCACGAGGGCTTCCTCTCTGAAATTAAATCTCTAAAAGCGATGTTGTTTTTGACTAGGGATCGGGCATTGATTAGAAAACCCATTTCTCTAGTAGGAGAGGGGGAATGTTTTTCCTTCTTCGCGATCGGATTTCCTAAAAGTACGGGCAGGGTGGCATTTTTTACCCCCCTGGTGCAACAGTACTTGAATGTATCCCGCAGTTTCTCGGGTGAAAACCTGTGATGACAGGGCTGCCAGGATGGCTTAAGTGCTAGAAGTGCACATAGGGAGTTAGTAAGACTTACTGAGTCAGGGATGTTAGTGGCATGATTGGCATCGGCCTCCCTAGCCCCTGACGGTTCCTTGGCGCTGACGGGCGTGGACGGGCTGGACTCTGGCGTGATGCGGCGCGTCCGCTGCGCAGAGGCATGCCTGTCTTCTTAAGTAGGGAGGACTAGAGCGCTGAAGGTGCTGCCGCCTCCCACCCAAGATGTCCACTGCCGTATTTCACCGCCTGTGGTCCCAATACTCAGCACATAGATCGTCTGGGACCGCCCAAAGTGCGGGGAAAGGGGATGAAAACTGCCAAAGGGTCAGCAGAGTGATGGTGAGTGATGTGGGAAGTAAGAATACATTTTAAAATTTGCCGCGTTAAAATCGGTGGCAAGGTAGAGGCACACGCGCTAGTATTCAGCAGTATACACACAGCGGCCCAATGCCCGGCTTTCCACCTCAGGAGGGAACAACAGTCAAACAGCAGAAACTGACAACTGACGTGACAACCTAAACTAGCAGCAACCCGTTGCCATAGGAAGGCAGCAACGGCAACAGGAGGTGACAGCCCAGCGCCACCGGAGGAGCTTGAGGAAACCCAGGCCTCAGTCAACAGTGTGGAGATGGTGCAAGGAGTAAGGGGTACGGACACAGTTCGAGAGGACCAGACAAAACACCAACAGAGAGTGCAACTAACATGGCCTTGGGGGACGGGGGAGATGGGCACAGTGGTACACATGCACAACAAGGCATAGCACACTGCACACCCACAAAAACGCAGGATCATGTCCCAGATCCCCTTGGCACACTGCAGCACATACACAAAGCACGAACAGCACACCCACATTGATGACAACATGGAACTACGCGCATAGCCAACACTGCAGAACAGAGGGCACAACTGGCTCTGCACATGCACAGAAACATGCCCACTACAGCTGACAGAACTGCACTGGGATTGCACTCGTGAAAGTCAAGGATGCAAAGGCCTCATGCTAATTTTCGAGGGTAGATTTTGGGAGAAAGCACACCTGCCTAGCCTCGACAAAACACACATTTGTTTTGGGCTGATTAACTTTCCCATTGCGCCGAAGGATGCCGGGGTCCCTCGAGTGAGCTGTGCATCATAGTGGGTAAAGAGCGAGAAGATGGTGCACACCGCTAGTGTGTGGGGGGGCAAAGGGGGGGAGGCGTCTTTGCGAGTTCACATGCCTCCTGTGTGTATAAAAGGACAGGCACAGATCAGAGCAGCAGATGAGGAGAAAGAAGCTACTGGTTACAGGATCTGCACGGGGATTGCACCCATGAAAGTCAAGGATGCAAAGGCCTCCATCAAGCATCATAGCTAATTTTCGACTGTAGATATGGGGAGAAAGCACACCTGCCCAGCCTCTACAAAACACACATTTGTTTTGGGCTGTTTAACTTTGCCATCGCGCTGAAGGGCGCCGGCGTCCCTCGAGTGAGCTGTCCATCATAGTTGCTAAAGGGCGGGAAGACGGTGCACACCGCTAGTGTGGGGGCGTCAAACGGGGGGAGGGGCTTCTTTGCGAGTTCACATGCCTCTTTTGTGTATAAAAGGTCAGGCACTGATCAGAGCAGCAGATGGGGAGAAAGAAGCTCCTGGTCACAGGAACTGCACGGGGATTGCGCCCGTAAAAGTCAAGGATGCAAAGGCCTCCATCAAGCATCATAGCTCATTTTCGACTGTAGATATGGGGAGAAAGCACACCTGCCCAGCCTCGACAAAACGCACGATTTTTTGTGGCTGATTAAAGGAGTTACTGAATTTGACCTTCAACTCGAGCACCTGCTTTTTCTATATCTGTAAGTGCTTCCTGTTCACGTTTAATTTTTGTGAAAGGAGCCTCGTTGTCTACTTGTAACTATTCTCTGACCCTGCTTCGAGGGTCAGAGCAGGGTCAGAGAATAATTGCAAGTAGGCAACGAGGCGCCGCTCAGGAAGCACTTACAGGGTTACAGCTGGTGCCCAAGTTGAAGTTAATTTCTTTGTAACCATTTTGTAAATGGTTACAAAGAAATTAGCTTCAACTTGGGCACCTGCTGTAACCCTGTAAGTTCCTTCTGAACAAAATTCGTCCCACTCACGGATTCGCGGATTTTGCCGCGATTTCGCGAGATTTGCGGATTGCGAAATTGCGGAAAATCCGCAAATTCCGCGAGCGAAACAAATTTTTGGCCCATAATTAGTTTGGATGTTGCCTGCACATTGATGTGTCACGTGTGCTTCCTGTTGCACTGATTGTGTGCTGTGTTACCAGGGGGCACAGGTGCAACATGTGTGCAGTGGATTGCCCCCTACATGTGCGTGCATCCAGCTATGTCGTATGGTCCTTGCTTGGTCTCCAGCGGGTCCTGCGCATTGTGTTGGCCGTACGGGGAATGAGGTGCCAGGATGATAGTGATGTCCAGGACAGGCATGGAGGTATTGGATGTGGCTGGCTGTGAGACTCCGCCAACTCTGGTGGGTGTAGTTTCGGGTGAGCCAGGGGCCAACAGGTGGTGCACAGCCAGTAGTTTGGTGTGGGGTGGGATGTTGGTTGTCCGCTGTGTTGGTGCCTTAGGCCTGTTAGGCGATGATGGCCAGGATGAATAGGATTTGCTGTCCTTTCAGCCTGTAGTAGACAGTGACATTGTCAGATGTTGGGCCTGTGAGGAAGTTGCGTTTCCTGGGATGCCGCTGTCTTTGTCTGCGCTGCCTCTGTGGTAGACCGGGATGGGGGGGTGCCGGGTGGGTGTTGTGGCCCTCTTGGGTGTCCGTGCTGCATGATGAGTGGCTCCATGGCATCTGTTGCCCTTCCGATGATGCCCTGGGCAGGGCTCCCTATTGTGCTGCAGGCTGCCGTCTGACTTTACACCAGTTCAGAGCAGGTCTAAAATTCCTGCTGCTAATGCACCTTATCACAGGTTTTTTGTTCTTATCGCCAAACTGTCTGGTCGTTGTGAATGTTGAGGTGTGGTGTTGTCACGGGAACGCCTACTCTGCATCTCATTAGCGATAATTGCGGGGTCCTCTGTGGTGATGTTTTTTGCATCTGCTATCGCGGGAAAAGTGGGGCTGTGGGCTGTCAGCACCTGCTTGTGAATGGTGGGCTAAATTTATCATGACTTTGGCTGTGATAAAGTGCAGTTAATTCAGCGATAGCTCCTTGTGAATATGCCCCAAAGTTTGTACCAGCCGCCTTCTGTGCAGGTAACAGTGGTGGGCAATGTAAGGGGGGATTTCAAGGGACGATGCAGAGGGGAAATTAACTATATAATTTATGTTCCCTCTGCATCGTCCCTCGGAATCACCCCTTACATGGCCCCACCGCTTTTACCTGAACCAACCGTGGCTGGTTTGTACACCAACTTGTACGCTTCCAGGCCATGGGTTTAATGAGCTATGCACAAGACTGATAGATGCATATGAATCTATTCTGGATACCAGCCTCTCACATGTTTGGCCTGTTTGTCTGTTATTGAAAGCAAATTAGCCAAGGCTATGGAGCCTGGTGCTTGTTTAAGGTGCTGGGAAGTACCTAAAGCTGTCATCAAAACTACGGCCTCACAGACCACTGCCAGGGTGAATGTGGTCTGGGTCCCATCCTTACCGTCCATACCACCTCTTCCTCTACACCATCTGTATTCCTTTGTAATGCTGATTCATTGAATCAACTCTGGGAACCCTCTACCCTTGAATTTTTGCTGCAGTTTATCTATAGGTTGCCAATCATCTATCATCAGACATGGATCTTCTCAATTATGGCAACAATACTGTTTTTACCTTACCTGCAGCTGCCTATGCCTTTTGTTGTGATTCCTAAAAATAATTCTCAGACTTAACCTCAGTCCACTGAAAATACTGAATAGCTGATGAACAAGGCCACTCATTGGTTGAATCTACATGTCTGTCACAAATCTAATTTGTTCTCTGAAGTTTTGTTTGCTCATAGATTCCTATGGGTGGGTTCTATGAGAAAGTAATTTGAGGGGGGACTATATTATTGTTATCTTTGTCAAACAGTTAGTTGGTGAGGAGTTGAGTTGTGCCTCTTATTTGGAGTTAACTCACTGAAGTACTGTGAAGGTACTATCTTTGGGGTACTTTTATAGGGTGTTGGGTCGAAGGGTCTGACTTTTAAGGAAGATTCATGAGTCGTCCTCGAGTGTTTGTTATTCAGTACCTGTCATTAATTGGTTTTCTGCTCTGGATGATTCATATGACATTAACTGACTGCACAATCTAGTTCGACCTTGGCCTGATGTTGATTGTGGCATCACCAGTGGTTCTGAAATCAAGGCTCATCATAGGGCATGTGACCCAAAACCTATGACAATTTTCAATGTTTTCAATGGAATTGAGGATTTGGGCCCCAAATTAACCCTGCCATTACAACGTCCCACACATGGTTAAGTTGCTGAGCTGGACTATAGCTGGTCAAGCTACAAAAATCAGGGAGAAGAATGTGTTGAATTTTGTTTTATCGTATGATGTTATACTTCTACAGGTGACCTAGCCCACAAGGGATATTTTTGGGATGACTTCATTTGTCATTCTGTCCCTGCTATTTCATATGGGATGGGAAAGGCCAGAGCCGGCTTGCAGTCTGGTTTAAAACCTCTCTTGATTTTTATATTTTGCCAATCCCGACACATAGCAGCCTGAATCAGGCATTCCAGATCAAGTGTTCTAAGTTTAGTAATTTTGTTTTTATTAATTTTTACAACAATAATTTCTCCACACAGATTAGTTCTTTTTTATTTCTCTTTTTGGTTTGCCATCTGAATTCTAGCTATTCTCTTCATGATTGTGGCCTTAACACAATGACTTCAATGCTAAATTGTGCTTTAGGGAGGGTGGCTATATTTGTGTAGGCTCTTTTGTTTTTGAATTTATTACTATGGTCACTCTGGCCCATCCTAGTGATCGTAGAGGCCAGATGCTATCTTCCTACTTGTCTAGTTATGGCTTATATAATGCATTCGAATGGGTCACCCACATAGTGTATCGACATCTACCTTTGCTGGAGGGGCAGACTCATCAGTTATAGATTACATATTTGTCAGTAGGAATATTCTTGGCTGCTTGGGGGATGGTAAGGTAATTTCCAGCTTCTTTAGTGATCATTACTCCCTTTCTGTTACTCTGTTGAGCCCAAAGCCTTGTCCATGGGCTGTTGCCGTTTAAGGAACACAACTTGTAGCTAGCAACGATGGGCTTAGGTTGGCATGGAAGTCTGTCTGAGAGTTTGGGGTTAACAAATAGGAACTTATTCAGGAAACTGATTGCCTCTATCAAGCCTGTTGCCCATTCTTGGTTTGATACGGCCTGTAGTGATGCCAACCTGGGTCTGCAGCGATCACTTAGAATTATGTAATGGCCCCCCACTGAGGTCACCTCTTGTAGGGAGGCCTATAAGTTAGCTATTAGTAAAAGGAAGGTGGAGCTTAGTGAGGATGTTCTTGGTCACTTCCTTTAGGACTGGTGGCATACAGTTAAACCCAACTGATTGAATAATACTGACTCTAACCACATTTGTGACAGCATTAGTGCCGACTCCTGGGTGGGACATTTTAGCAAGTCTATCACATGGCTGACTGCGTGAGTGGTGAGCCTGATAGGCATTGAGTTTTCTGTGGAGGAAGTGGCCGAAGCTATCTGCAATAGAATCAGATGCAAAACAACTGGCCCAACTGAGTGCCCATGGATTTATACAAGTTGGAGGTGGACCTTTGGGCACCCATTTTAACAAATTATGCCACTTAACCTGCCAAACTGGCCTGCCCAAGTGATGGCATTCTGCAATTATAGTCCCCATTTTTAAAAAGGGAATTGGGCCTCTCCATTTGCTATAGGTACATATCCCTTTTGCATTCCACAGTGAAGGTTATTGGAAGGGTTATTCTAGACAGATTTTTGTTATGAGTCTCGTCCAATATGGCTTTAGGCATAGTTTGTTCAACCAGGAAAAATGCCACAACCTTTCATTTCTTATTAATAAATATACTGTGGTCGAAGATGGTTCTTTTTATCTTTCTTTTATGGATCTGGCTTGCGCTTTTGATAGAGTAGTCAGATTCAAACTTTGGGGAGTTTTAGTGTCTCTGGAGCTCGACTCCTGCTTGGTGTCTTTTATGGGTGCTCTCTATTACGATGTGAGTGCTGGTGTCAGATATTTGCAGAACAGTGAGTACTCTGGGAGTTTTGTTCTGGGACTTAAATTCCGGCAGGTCTGCATTATTGTTTCAATTTTATTTCCCTTGTACATCAGTGGCCAGGGGCAGGGACACACTGACAGTATTCTGATGATGCTGTGCTAATATCCTGAACACCGAATGACTTTCAGGTTCTGTTGGACTCTTTTGTGGATTTTATGAATAGCTGGGGCCTGAACACAAATCTTGTCAAAACTTTTGTAATGCCAAGTCGGCCCAAACATTTTAAAAATAGTTGTTTTGCACTGCAGGGGATGCTCCAATAAAATATCACATTAAAACTAATTAATGAGGGGTGTATCGGAGCTTGCTTAGCCTCAAGATGGCCGCTGCCTAATCGAGCTCTGTAAGCCATCTAATCTATTCTACAGGAATCCTGCACCATCCAAACATAAAACTATATGCTATACACTGCCCTACAGGGAATTTGGAAGGCGCTACATGTCCGTGCGTCTATCGTCGCTGACCGGGCTACTGGCAAGCGGTGCTGGAGCTCGGCCGCAAGAGGCCTTGCTGGGGTCTGCGGTGCAGCCTGCCAAAAGCGGCAGCATGATGGTATACATTTCGCACCCCTGAGACCTTGGCCTTATGCCCTCTGGGGCAGGGTGTGTGCTCCCGGCCCTCCAGTAAGACAGAGGAGTGAACTGCGCCTTAGTCCTCGGCGGCCAGGTGAGATCCGGAAGGACGGCCCTGGAGAAGTGACAGGGTCTGGTCCTGTGGTACAAAAGGGGGTGCTGATGGACGGAGCATGGAACCAATCAAACACTCACACCCAGTCAACAGATCTGGGTTTAATCCATCACCGTTCTTCAGCCCACTCTGCTACCCCAGTTCAGACATGGCCATATGCAAATCAGTCTGACCCTGGCCATGAGCGCTGCCGGGCGCACCCAAAGAGATGTCTTTGAGGCACTGCCTGCGTGGGCCTAGCGGAATCATCTATCCCTCTTGTGGGGCAGCGGTGAGATTTCTGGAGAACCAGCGCCCTCGACTCGGTAGCGGGTCATGTTGTGAGGCCCTGCGTGGAGGCCAGGGACTGGTGAATGTGGGCATTGCGCACTATGGAGCAGCTAAAGGGCACAACCTGACTGCACTATCGAGTGGAGTGACTTGCTAGTGCCCCAAAACTTGGAGATGCAGAGGAGCTGGTTGGCGACTTTGAGGAGCAAGACTGATATCATTGTAATTTGGTCCTCTTTTACTTACTCTTATAGGTATGTTGTAAAGAGTTCATTGACTGAGGTGCACTAGAGGTGGTCTGTAGCTGCCTGCTGCCTGGAGCCTGGGGGTTGCCTCTATGTGTTTGTTCAGTGTTAAGAACAGAAGTGAATGGGACATAAGTTGTGACATTACGCACACCATTAATCTATGCTGGCTTGCTTCGTCCTTGTTGGGAGTCCCTAAAGATGGCAAACAAGTGACCGTCTCAACTCTTTATGGGTCTAGTTATATGCTATTCTCTGGATGTATATATTGTGTTTAAATGGCTAGGTCTCATTTCTGAGTTCATGGGAATCTATGTGTTTAGTCGATAACATCCTCCCCTGCGTGTTACCCACTGTATAGCGGTAAGCCAGAATAGTTTGTTTTTTTGATGCAGTAATTTTTGTAGAAGTATAGTTTGATCTTGGAGGGTGGGTGAAAAATTGACTATGCCAAGTTGGGGATTGCATAGCGTTGCTTGGGGGGGAGACATATTGCCATTTTGGTTATAGCAGTGTTTATATGGTGGCTACATGTTTCTTGAACAAAGCATCACTGCCGGGGAGAGAGTTGGAGTCACATGGCTGATATAAATAGCGCAGATCTAGCAACAGTAGCTTGATAAGGCGCAGGGCCAGGGTAATAGAGTTCGCTTTCTAACGTGTAATGTCAGGGGCCTTAATATTTTTAGAAAATTGCGTAAAGTTGCTTACCTTACACGGCTTGCGATTGATATTGCTTTGCTACAGGAGGTCCATGTGCCCATGGATAGTAATATGCTCACACGCATGCGTTTTCACAATCTCTTTCATGTGGCGGGGTTCAGTACTTATGCAAGGGGGTTTACTACACATGCAATGGGGGTACTCACCTGGGTTAATCCGAGATCAGGGATTACACTAGAGGAGCTCAAGGCTGACCCTGGGTGCATGTATGTTATATTTAAGTATCAGGGGCTGGGTATAGACTTGCATTTAGTAAACATTTATGGACTTAACAATGACAATCCACAATTTTACCATGATGTGCTCGGGCATAAGAGTGGGGAGACCACTCTGCCACAACTATGGGGAGGGGATCTTAACTGTGTGCTGGAGCTGGCATTGGACTGATCTGGGGGCCCTGCGCAGCACCCTTCTGCTGCTGCCAGAGCTATTTGTGATGCTGCTACTCAATTAGACCTGTTGGTTGTCTGGCGGATACACTCTTCGGAGCTGGGGGCTTCACCAATTATTTAGCCCTGCATGACCTCCATACTGGATTCAATTGTTTGTTTATCTTTAGATCCCTGTTCCCTCAGATAAGCATTTGCTCAATTCTCGGCCACTCTTTTTCCGACCAGTCCCCAATAATGTTGGACATAGAGAGTCCGCAGAAGAGGCTTGCTCCCTTTACATGGCGGTCCCCACTATAGTCTCTGCTATACAGTGTTTTTAAATCTGAGCTGGCCGAGTCCATAGAGAGATTTATTTAAACGAATATTGGCTTTGTTCAACAGTTCTCCACAGTATGGGAGACTTTTAACATTTTTATCATGTGCATCGCTCTATCAGTAGGCGATTGGCTATTCCGATCTGGAGTGGGTTGCCCTGGAAGGCAGAGATACCCGCGCTGCAAATGATTTGAAAAATACATTGGAGGAATATCAAGAAATTGCTGACAGCGAGGTGAAACATATGGAGAAATATGCAGTTGCTAAAATATACGGGAAGGGAGAGAGGCTCGGTGCAGTGCTGGTGGCTCTGCTGCGAGATAGGTGGAAGTCTGGTGGTGTGACCCGAGTTGCATGATGTGGGGAGAACTACTGAGGCATTCAGCTGGAATAGTGGACAGATTTATAAAGTACTTCTCCGATATGTATCTCTCTAGAGAGGTAGCTGATGTGGTGACAATCCAAGAATATTTTGAACAAATTCAGCTGCTGTGGTTGGGTAATGAGCACACGGAGCAGCTAATGAGGCTGTTGGATTCTAATGAGGAACTCGCTGCACTTAATGCAATGCGGGTTGGGAGTGCTCCTGGGTAGGACAGCCTGACTATCACTTTCTATAAAGAGTTCAAGGAGCTGCTCATTCCACAGCTGATCACAATTTTTGAGGAGATGAGGGAGGATGGGAAGATGCCCCCCTCAATGAGAGAAGCTATAATAGTTAAATTATTGAAGCTAGGTAACCCCCCAAATGAATATTTGTCCTTTAGATCTTCGTCACTTCTTAATGTGGATACCAAGCTTTTTGCTAAAATTTTAGCTAACCGGCTTGCCCCGCTAGTGCTACTCTTAGTTGGGCCAGAGCAGTCGGGGTTTGTGCCAGAGCGCAATCTGTCATATGATCTCAGTACTGTGTTTGGGGCGATACAGCATATCAAGACCGATATCAAGGCAGCTGCAGTCTTTCTCAATGCAGAAAAGGCCTTTGACTCTGTTGAGTGGGCAGTCATGCATGCTGTGATGAGGCATATAGGGGTGGAAGATGTTTTCCTTAAGTTGGTGGTGGTCCTATACAAATCACCTGTTGCCAGGGTAAGAGCTGGTAACATAGTCACGGCCCCTATTAAGGTCCTGAGGGGCACTTGCCAAGGTTGCCCACTATTGCCGCTGCTATACGCCTTGGTGGCTGAGCCGCTGGCATGTGACTTAAGGGATTGAGGGAATATCATGGGCACAGGGGATCCGCTTCCCTAAATACGATCTCATTGTGTCATCCTATGCTGATGATACGCTCCTATATATCAGGGACCCAGAGTCCGATCTGTCTCCATTGCTGAATGAGGTGGTGAAATACGGGGAGATCTCTGGCCCTAAAATCAAGTGGGCTGAGTCAACTATTTTCCCTTTGTCTCCAGCAATAGTGCCTATCAAATTAGATTAGCCTCTCCTGTGGACATCTCACCCGTAGTGCTACTTGGGTGTGCAAGTCCATACAGATTCGGAGTTGGTCCTCATTGAGAACTATAGTAAAGCGATTAATAAGCTAGAGGAAGATGTGGAACGCTAGATTTGAGAGCCTTTGTCTTTATTGGGAAGCATATCCCTTATGAAAATGGTGGTCCTGCCAAAAATGTTATTCTTGTTTTTAAAAATGTGATGGTGATCCCTGCGGACATTTTCAAGGTCATTTGTTCTCTACTAGTGAAGCTGGTCTGGGCTGGGAAATATTCACATGTTAAATGGGATATTCTCACATTGCCCTACTCCATGGGTGGTCTCGGGCCCCAGATTTAGAATTACATTATTTTGCAGCTTAAAGCTCACATGCATACTACTGGGTTCACAAGCAGTTAGGTTTCCCACATTTGCAGATTGCAAAGGTGGCGGCGGTGCCCTCTACTCTCCCATTGTTTTTGTTTCATGCCCCTTCTAGGCAGGCTGGTATTATGGACTCCGTCAACTCCACAACTCATGCATGGCTGAACCTGTTAAAGAAGCAGGCGGGTACTGTTCTATATTACCCCTTATCTCTGGTGGAGTGGTGCCACTGGGTGCCGGTATGTAGGGAAAGGAAAGTGGTCCATGCTCTTGCGACACTTAACATCACTAAAATTGGGGATCTGTTCTCTGAAGGCAAAGACTGCAGGTGGGCTGAGATTGAAGTTGAAGGCATGCCTATACACTACTTGCACAGTTTCAATTTCACAGGGTGAGGCATGCACTAGTCCTCAAGATACTTGGGGAGGACATGTTGCAACCGACTGGTAGAAATGAGTCAAGAGAAAACAGTGAAGTAAACATTAAAAAACAAGAAAAGGAGGCAGGGTTCAAGCACCCTAACCCCCTAGGCCTGCTAAGTCGGACCCCCATGGCCAAAAAAAGCATGTTTTTTTTAACATCAGAATTCGCTCTGGGTGCACAAATCCTGCCAATAAATGTTTTTTAAACTAAGTGCGGGCTCCCGGGCCTCATTATTTTTAAGCCCCCGGGTAGGCACGGTCCCGGAGGCAATGCCATATTGTAGAGCGGGGGCTCGTGGGTGCCCCTGAAGCCCCGGGGACCACCAGCTCCCCGGTGCATTTTACATTATTTGCGGGAGCATGCAGCCCCCCCCCAGAGTCCTGGGGACCACCACATCCCGGGGGCTTTGCAACAAAATTGTGGAGGGACTTGCAGCCCCCCCTGCAGCCACGTGGACCGCCACTTCCCGGGGCTCTATTTGTTTTTAAATAACCTGTGGGTTTGAGCCCCCCCACACTACGGGGACCACCACCTACCTGGTACACTAAATATGCAAATTCAGGGATCTGTTACAGACCCCGAGCCCCTGGGACCACCACCTCCGCGTGGCCCGCCTCTTGGAGCCCTTCATGGTTCTGGGGAGCACCATCTCCCAGGGCCAGCTCCTGCAATGTCCCAGGGTGCCCACCCCTGGGACATTGTCTTTGCTATGGCAGGGCGGTAGCATGGCTCCAACCCTGTCATAGCAAACCCTGCTTTACTTCATTGAAGCGAGAGCAGGAAAACCTGCTCTTGCTTCAATGAAGCAAAGCAGAATTGCTTTTGGGCAAGGGGAGCTGCATGTTAGCAGTTCCCCTTGCCCAAAAGCAATGGCAGTTCCAGCAGGAAGCTGGGAGACGGTGAGAACGTAGGGGCATTGGGGCTCCCCCCACGGTCCCCAACGGAGAGGCCAGGCCCCAGGGGATGGGTTCCCAGGGGCCAGAAGTGGCCTTGGAGGGGGGCCATGAAGCCCCCCTCCCCTTTCAAAAAAATAAATAAATAAAAAGCAAACTGGCCCTCTGGCGTGTTGCATGTTGGGGGATTAAGTCCTCTTGAGTTCCGAGGGTCCCTGGGGTCCAACTAGCCCACCAGGTACCTCCAGTAAGAGCCTCAGAGCTGCATTGCAGAGAGGTGTAAAAAGGGGCATGGCCTCAGACCACCTCTCTGCAACTCAGCTCTGTGGCGCTTACTGGAGGTACCTGGTGAGCTAGTTGGCCCCCAGGGACCCTCAGGATACAAGGGGATTTAATCCTCCAACTTACAAGCTGCTAGGGCCCGCATTTGCACAGTGGTGCAGGAAGGGGGCGGGTCTAATTTTACAAGTTAGCACTTCTGCTGTGTGGGATTTACTGCTGGTAATAAAAGGGGTAGTTGGCCCCCAAAGTTGACATTGGGGGCTAACTATCCTCCTGATACCTCCAGTAAATCCCACACAGTGGGGTTGCGAAGAGGTGTTCGGAAGCCACGCTCACCTTTCTCCACCTCTCTGGAAATGCAACTGGTATGTTATAGTTAGAAATTAGCATTTAAAAAACCTTAGAAATTCACTGAAAAAATCCAAAGGTTTGAGGGACGTTATAGTTAGAAATTAGCAACAATCGCACAGCTAACCATAGCATTCTCGTGAAGATTCCTGCCCTAATTTTTGGTGTGATCTGTTTTCCCGCCGCCAGCCGTTGGCCTCCGCTTGCTGCCGCTGTGCTGCCGCTGTTGCTGTGCTCTTCTGCAGGCTTCCTCCAGCCCCTCCAGACCCGCTGCCGCCCGTTGAGGGCCCCGTTACCGACCGCCTTCACCATCTACCTCCTTGCGGTGGCAGCGGTGGCGAAGCTCCCAGAGGATATTGCGTACTGTTGGTGTGGCCGCCCTGTAGGCTGCATGCTGCAGGCTGTGGAGACGGGGATTTCAGCCTCAGTTAGCTTGCTGATTGCGGTGCACCTTTTGCAGCATCCCCATCTCACGAAGAGGCACTGCGCGGTGAGGTGCAGTGACCCACAGTGACCCGCGGTGACCCGCAGTGAGCAGCTTTCACAATCTACAATCTACAACCAACTATCAATAATTAAACAATCAATAAATCGGCCTAGCTGCCTGCCTGCCTGTCGACCCCGCCTGGCCTCTCTTGATTTCTATTGGCCTTATCATCCTCTTGGCCCCACTGGTCCGCAGTGCAATTCACAGTGTGACAATGTGATACTTCTAGGACTCGTGGGGGCTTGTGTTGAGGTTAAGGCCCTCTCTCTTAAGTTTGATTACTGGTGCCTCTCCTTGGTGCTGCTGAGAAAGTGAGAGAGCAGTGAGGGTGGAAAAGAGAGGAGCGTGTTCAACTGCAGGCACCCGCCAGGAGAACACTAACAAGTGTGGAAGGAGTGCTGGCAGAGTTTGAGGGGGTATCGTAGGTACGAGGAGAGAGAGTGTGACTACATTGGCCACCGAGTGAAGTGCCAGGTGAGCTTGTGACCTGCATCCTGGTTGGGTGCACTGTGTTTCCTGTGCCTTCTGCCCCTTCTATCCTCTCTGTCCTCCCTCGTTTGCCCCTCCTCCTCCCAGACTTCTTCATCAAGGCCAAGGTCTGGTAACCGCGGCTACGCTAGTATCATTCTTATTGTGACGTATACGTGTACATTTGTAATCTATTAGTAGTACAAAGTACTGAGAAATAACTTGAATTGAAATACGAACAAACTAGGCAGATATTGGGAATGCGCTCAGGGAAATAAAGGATTTTGCCCCCCCACAAGATGAGCACGGACAAATCAAGCACCAAACACATAAGAAAATCTGAAGCACAGATAAAGGGTGCACATTAAACTCTAATTTCACCAATAGCACGGATGTTTGAAAAGTCTACTAAAATACTGCACAAATTTGATTTTATGAGAGTTACAACAGGAGCACTGATGTCAATGCAACTAGAAGTAGAACCACAACAGTTACAAACTCTGATTAAGCCAACCAACAACTTGGAAGGAAATGTACAAACAGCTGGTCTAGAGTGGGAGCAGGAGCAGGCTAACAACTCGCAAACTAAGGATCTAGAGGGACAGATAACTGAACAAAGAGCGGACTTGGAGCCACTAAACTCAGCATTGCTCACTCAAATGAAAAAAAAGATATGGATATGAATGTGATGGAAATATCAATATCATAACCATATCATCAACAAGATGATATGGCTATGAGTTCAATGTCTGCAGGCGCCCGTTACCTTTAGAAGTTAAGGTTGAAATGAGGAAAAAAAAGGAATTAACTAATGGCTATACATTTTATAGAAAGTCATCAGACCGAGACAAAAGTGCAAATAATGTAGCGGAATTCGTACAAGGAAAGCAGTATCAATTTACTGGTAATACTAACTCTTCATTGAGGACGATGATGCCAATAAGAATGAGTGGAGATACAAAAATGGAATTGAGTTATAAAAGGCATGTCATGAGTCATGTAATATGTGACGTCATCAGCAGTACATTGCAGGGGCGCGTGTTATAGTTAGGTCTACGACCTATAACGGCCATATTTCTCTGGTTGGGTACGAGTGAAATGTCCAACTAACTATAACGTCCCTGAAACCTCTGCTTTTTTCAGTGAATATATATATATATATATATATATATATATATATATATATATATATATATATATATATATATATGTATATTACCTACTGGCGGTCGCCAGTAGGTAGTTATAGTTAGGATTTTTTTCAATGTTAAATCTCAAAATTCTATTTGGAATAACTTTGGCACCGGTTGACGAATCTGCCTGAAAATTTCCTGAAAATGGCCTCGTCGAGCTCTGGTTCTTCCTTGAAAGTTTGGGGGGGATACGTCAAGCGGGGGCTGAGATAAAAGGGGGGTCCCAAAACGCGTTTTCCCCATGTTACTTTCCATAGGGCGGTCGATTTCACTTTTAGCTCGAACGGCTGAATGGATTTCCATCAAACTTGGCAAAATTGTAGGGACTGGTAGCCCGATGTGCCTTTGCTATGTCTCAAGATATGTGCTCCAGTGGATTTTGAGTAATTTAGGTTCAAAAAAATATATATATCTGTAGGCGCTCTCCGGTGCGCGCACCCGAGTGCGCTCCTGGCGCGACACGCGACTTGTGCGCAGAAAGCTGATTGGCTCTTGGGTGTCTGTAAACATTCTAAACAGTCTGGAGCGGCCGCCATCTTGTGTCTCGGTAAAATCGAGACACAAGGGGTTTGAAAAAAAAAGGAGCAAATGACCATAAGGGGGAAGAGTAGACTCTCTCTGACCCCGTAGGTTTGATGTGGGGGCTAAAATAGGGTCCTGCGGGGCATTACATTTTTTATTTTTTTTTTCGTTTTGCCCGGGGTAAGCGCATGGTACGCGCACCGGAAAGCGAAGCACGGGAAAATCTAGGACCATATTTATGAAGGCCTTGCGCTGCCAGTTTTGCGCCGCCTGTGCGTCAATTTTTGTGACGCACCAGCGGTGTAAAAAAATGCGCATTGTTACGCTATATTTAAAAAGTGACGCATCTATCTAGATGCGTCACTTTTTAAATATAGTGCAACGAGGCACATTTTTTTACACTGCTGGTGCGATGCGTCACTTTTCTGTGCGCACTCCTTATGACATTCCAGATGTGTCATATTTAATGTATGACGAATCATGTTGCAAGGAGTTACAGATACGTCAGTATTTCTGACATATCTGTAAACATAAAAGTGACGCGAGGCAGGCGCAAGATTTTGACGCAACAGCATCCTAAAAGTGACGCAGAGAAATCTCTTAGATTTCAGTACGTCGTTATTACCAAGCTTTTTGCGGGGGAATGTCCCCTCTGCATACATTATACCTGACGCAGATATAATGTGGCGCAGAGTTTTAAAAAGTGACCCATGTACCTAGATGCGTCACTTTTTAAAAATAGCGTCAGGTATAATGCATGCAGAGGGGGTGTTCCCCCGCAAAAAGCTTGGTAATAACGACGCAGTGAAATCTTTGAGATTTCGCTGCGTCACTTTTAGGATGCTGTTGCGTCAAAATCTTGCGCCTGCTTTACAGCAGACCTTTCACATGGTGCTTTTTCCATGTGAAAGGACACATTACTGGAGTTGCGTCACTTTTGTGACGCACTCCAGCAATGCGTTACTTGGAATGTCATAAGGAGTGCGCACAGAAAAGTGACGCATCGCACCAGTGGTGTAAAAAAATGCGCCTCGTTGCGCTATATTTAAAAAGTGACGCATCTAGGTAGATGGGTCACTTTTTAAAATCAAGCGCCACATTATATCTGCGTCAGGTATAATGCATGAAGAGGGGGTGTTCCCCGCAAAAAGCTTTGTAATAGCGACGCAGTGAAGTCTTTGAGATTTCACTGCGTCACTTTTAGGATGCTGTTGCGTCAAAATCTTGCGCCTGCTTCACAGCAGACCTTTCACATGGTGCTTTTTTCATGTGAAAGGACACATTACTGGAGTTGCGTCACTTTTGTGACGCACTCCAGCAATGCGTTACTTTTGTGTTTACAGATACGTCAGAAATACTGACATATCTGTAACTCCTTGCGAATTGATTAGTCATATATTAAATATGACATATCTGGAATGTCATAAGGAGTGCGTCCAGAAAAGTGATGCATCGCTGTTTTCACGTAGCGATGCGTCACTTTTCAGAAATGAGGCCTCCAGTTTATTCACTGTGTCACCTCTACGACCCTTTCTTGCGTCAATATGTCCCTTTTGCATACATTACACCTGACGTAGGAATAATGTGGCACAGGGGTTTACAAAGTGATGTATTTACCAAGAAACGCCACTTTGTAAATATGAATAAATAAGGTGTATTTTTTATTGGAATGTTGTGTCACAAAAAGTGATGCTTTGGTGGCGTTAAAGTGGCGCATGGCTTCATAAATGAAGCCTTCTACCTTCAACTCCAGCAATGCATCTTTTCTTAAAAGGACACATTACTGGAGTTGCGTCACTTTTGTGACGCACTCCAGCAATGCGTTACTTTAGTGTTTACAGATACGTCAGAAATACTGACATATCTGTAACTCCTTGCGACATGATTCATCATACATTAAATATGACATATCTGGAATGTCATAAGGAGTGCGCACAGAAAAGTGACGCATTGTACCAGTGGTGTAAAAAAATGCGCCTCGTTGCGCTATATTTAAAAAGTGACGCATCTAGGTAGATGGGTCACTTTTTAAAATCCTGCGCCACATTATATCTGCGTCAGGTATAATGCATGCAGAGGGGGAGTTCCCCGCAAAAAGCTTTGTAATAGCGACGCAGTGAAATCTTTGAGATTTCAGTGCGTCACTTTTAGGATGCTGTTGCGTCAAAATCTTGCGCCTGCTTCACAGCAGACCTTTCACATGGTGCTTTTTCCATGTGAAAGGACACATTACTGGAGTTGCGTCACTTTTGTGACGCACTCCAGCAATGCGTTACTTTTGTGTTTACAGATACGTCAGAAATACTGACATATCTGTAACTCCTTGCGAATTGATTAGTCATATATTAAATATGACATATCTGGAATGTCATAAGGAGTGCGTCCAGAAAAGTGACGCATCGCTGTTTTCACGTAGCGATGCGTCACTTTTCAGAAATGAGGCCTCCAGTTTATTCACTGTGTCACCTCTACGACCCTTTCTTGCGTCAATACCTCCCTTTTGCATACATTACACCTGACGTAGGAATAATGTGGCACAGGGGTTTACATAGTGATGTATTTACCAAGAAACGCCACTTTGTAAATATGAATAAATAAGGTGCATTTTTTATTGGAATGTTGTGTCACAAAAAGTGATGCTTTGGTGGCGTTAAAGTGACGCATGGCTTCATAAATGAAGCCTTCTACCTTCAACTCCAGCAATGCATCTTTTCTTATCCTTCAACACTCCTGTTCTTTTTCAACATTTTCATTGAATATCAACATTCCCCATATTCACTCTTCTTCTCATAACTTTCTTTTCTAACACTCACCTTCTTTCATTCCTCCTACTTCACTTCTTTTTTCCTCTCATACCTTTCTGTTCTTTCTTACTCATTCTCCTTTGAATTATCAATGCACTATATTTCACTTATTCTTCATTTTTTTAAGAATATAGCTCTTTGATGAGAATTGGAGGTAGTTCTGAAAAGAACTTTTGGTTTTCTTCTTTTAACTGAACAGGAACAAAAACAGGGAATAGAAACTGCTCAACAGGAGCAAAAAGAAAACAAAAAAATTAGGGGTGGGAAGGGCAGCGATGGTTCTCCAATGCTCGAACCATGAGCTGGACACTTTGCTCCCCATAGGTGAGGAGTTGATTGCAGTATCTGCATCTGAGGACACCATGGTTAAAAGCAGGTTGTATGTTTGGCACCTGCTCCTGCGATTGCTCTCTCCCAGAAGAAGTTGCTCCTCCGGTTGATGTAGAGGCCCCATCTCTGGGAACCTCTTGTGTCAGAGCCCTGACACTTTCCCGGGCAAAATTCTGGGGGTGCCTCCTCTCCACATGTCGGATCATCGTAAAGTTCCCAAAAGAGTACTTTTTTTTGGGGTCACCCCGTGACAGGACCTGTTTGCAGATCCTGCACTCCACTTTTGGTGCATTCACTTTCTTCTGGTCAGCTGGAATCTTAAAAAATTTCCATATGAAATGTTCCTTCACCTTTGGGGTAGGAGGCTCTTCATTGATGAACTCAGGTTCATCCTCACTGCTGGATTCTCTGGCAGCCATGGTAAATCACAAAAGATCCAGGTACAAAAAACAGGTCTTTCAGTCACAAAAGTGAAAGAAGAAGTGAAGGAAATGGGTGGGGATTTCATTCATTGTAAAAAAAACTGTTAGCAACCAATGAAAAGTGTTATTTTAGGGTCACATGACCCGACGCGTTTACGCTGCGCGCTCTGGAGCACTTCCGGGTGCGTTTACGCAGCGCGATCGTAGGCGCTTCCGGGGCGCAAACGTGGCGCGATCGGAGGCGCTTCTGGGTGCTTTTATGCGGCGCGAACGTAGGCGCTTCCGAGGGCACTTACGTTGCGCGCCGAAGTGACGTCATCAAACTTTTACAGAAATGCATAATCATTTCCCTTATAAAAAAAAACTGATTTTATTTGTATGGTACGAAATGTTTTGCATTATTATTAACTTTTCATTCATATTTTTTTTCACGAACGACAGTAGCGCTCTGGGTGCGCTTTCACGAGAGCTCACCGGAAAGCTTACCGGAGAGCTTTGCTGAAAGCTTCCCTGAGCGCGCACCCAGAGCGCAAAAAAAAAAAATCATATAAAAAAAAATGAATACTTACAAAAAAACAGCAAATTGTAAAAAAAAAATGGTTAGAAACTCGATATAGAAAGGAATTAGCATTTAAAAAACCTATGAAATTCACTGAAAAAACCATAGGTTTCACACCAGTTATAGTTAGGAATTAGCATTTAAAAAACCTATTAAATTCACTGAAAAAACCATAGGTTTCACACCAGTTATAGTTAGCTGGAAATGTTACTGATATAAAACCATTGAAATTCCCACGTTATAGTTAGTCGGACTCACTATAACTTGCGCGTGCAATGCACTGCTGATGACATCACATATTACATCACTCATGACATGGTCAGTGACATCACTCATGACATCACTGATGACACCATCCAGTGAATGTGTGTCTTTCTGAAAAATAAATATATTTTATATATGTATATGTTAAGGTCGATGGAAGAATAAATGTTTAAATAAGTGTCTAAATGGATGTTTTTTTAAAAAATTGATTGGTTATCTGGCTTATTAAGTGTATCTTAGTGAATACATATATTAGCGAGTAATGTTTAAATATTTAAATATATGTATTAGTGTTTTACTTTGTGTATAAGTGGCTGCATGGGTTGGTGAGTAGCTACATGTGTGTGTATATGGGTTATTAGATGTTTTTTAGTATCAGTATGAGTGTCTGTATCGTTTGGTGGGGCTGTTACTTAGCACATAGATGCATCAATGACTGACTCACTGTTTGTATGTGTTTTGAAGACAGCATATGTGCAGGACTGTATGGGTGGATGATTGTGTATATGTGTGTGTTAGAGAGTGAATGCCTCTCTCACTAGTGTCTTTATGAGTAACTACATATGTTTTAATCTTGTATATATGAGCATTGATGTATATAAGTAAGTATATGTGAGAGTGAGAGATTGAAAGAGTTCCTGTTTAAATAAGTATGTGTTTCTATAAGTGATTGTTTAAGAGAGTAAGTATGTGTAAGTTTCCTTAGAAGTAATGTGCTAATGTGTGTATAGTTGTATATACAAATAAATGGATGTTTATTAGTTTATTTGCATGTGTGAGTATATGTATGAGTAAGTTTTTGATGACTGTCGGTGTGTAACAGAATGAATAGGGGTATCACTATATATGATGAGTGAGTATATGTATGAGTGAATACATAAAACTGTTGGTGAATGTGTGAATTTGTATATAGATGGTGAAATTACTGAATTGGTTGTTGTAACTGGTATGGGTATATGCACTTTTTTGAAAATGTTAGTTTCTATTTTTCAATATGTGTTTCAAAGGTTACTTTACAGTGAGAGGAGGTCTGTCACTGTGTCACAAGGATGGTGTCATCAGTGATGTCATGAGTGATGTCACTGACCATGTCATGAGTGATGTAATATGTGATTTCATCAGCAGTGCATTGCACGCGCAAGTTATAGTGAGTCCGACTAACTATAACGTGGGAATTTCAATGGTTTTATATCAGTAACATTTCCAGCTAACTATAACTGGTGTGAAACCTATGGTTTTTTCAGTGAATTTAATAGGTTTTTTAAATGCTAATTCCTAACTATAACTGGTGTGAAACCTATGGTTTTTTCAGTGAATATATATATATATATATATATATATATATATATATATATATATATATATATATATATATATATATATATATATATATATATATATATATATATATATATATATATATATATATATATATATATATATGTATGTATGTATGTATATATATATATATATATATATATATATATATATATATATATATATATATATATATATATATATATATATATATATATATATATATATATATATATATATATATATATATTACCTACTGGCGATAGCCAGTAGGTATATATAGTTAGGATTTTTTCTCTATGGAACTTTTGAAAATTCTATGCCTAATAACTTTGGCGTTTGTGGACGGAATTGGCTGAAATTTTCAGGAAAATGGCACATTTTGTTTCTGAGCAGCTCCTGGAAATTTGGGGGGGGTTCGTCAAGGGGGGGCTGAGAAAAAAGGGGGGTCCCAAAACACGTTTTTCCCATGTTAATTTCCATAGGGCGGTTGGCCTCACTTTTAGCCCGAACGGCTGAATGGATTTCCACGAAACTTGGCAAAATTGTAGGGACTGTTAGCCCGATGTGCCTTTGCTAGGTCTCAATATATGTGCTTCAGTGGATTTTGAGAAATTAACGTTTAAAACAAGATATATATCTGTAACAGCGCTCCGGGCAGCGCTCCGGTTCGCGAACTTTTCGCGTATCGGAACTTTGCGAAGCGAAGCTGATTGGCTCTCCGGTGTCTGTCAACATTCTAAACAGTCCGGAGCGGCCGCCATCTTGTCTCTCGGTAGGATCGAGAGACAAGAGGAGGCCAAAACAAAGGGGGAAATGAAGGAAAGGGGGCAAGGTAGACCCCTTCTGACCCCCTAGGATTGATGAGGGGGATATTATAGAGCCACGCCGGGCCCCAAAAAAAAAAAAAAAAATTCCGATTTTTTTCGCAGTAGAGACGCGTCTTGGTTCGCGAACCGGGCCGCTAACCGGGCAGCTAACCAGGAAGCTAACCGGCAGTGTAACCCAAAAAAAAAAAAAAAAAAATCCGATTTTTTTCGCCGTAGAGACGCGTCTTGGTACGCGAACCGGGCAGCTAACCGGGCAGCTAACCGGGAAGCTAACCGGCAGTGTAACCCAAAAAAAAAAAAAAAATTACGATTTTTTCGCCGTAGAGACGCGTCTTGGTACGCGAACCGGGCAGCTAACCGGGCAGCTAACCGGGAAGCTAACCGGCAGTGTAACGGGAGTCTGAGGAGTAGCTGATTGGTTGTCAATATTGTAAACAGTCCGGAGCGGCCGCCATCTTGTCTCTCGGTAGGATCGAGAGACAAGAGGAGGCCAAAACAAAGGGGGAAATGAAGGAAAGAGGGCAAGGTAGACCCCTTCTGACCCCCTAGGATTGATGAGGGGGATATTATAGAGCCACGCCGGGCCAAAAAAAAAAAAAAAAAATTCCGATTTTTTCGCCGTAGAGACGCGTCTTGGTACGCGAACCAGGCAGCTAACCGGGCAGCTAACCGGGAAGCTAACCGGCAGTGTAACCCAAAAAAAAAAAAAAAATCCGATTTTTTCGCCGTAGAGACGCGTCTTTGTACGCGAACCGGGCAGCTAACCGGGCAGCTAACCGGGAAGCTAACCGGCAGTGTAACGGGAGTCTGAGGAGTAGCTGATTGGCTGTCAATATTGTAAACAGTCCGGAGCGGCCGCCATCTTGTCTCTCGGTAGGATCGAGAGACAAGAGGAGGCCAAAACAAAGGGGGAAATGAAGGAAAGAGGGCAAGGTAGACTCCTTCTGACCCCCTAGGATTGATAAAGCCACGCGGGGCCAAAAAAAAAACAAAAAAAAAATCCGATTTTTTCGCCGTAGAGACGCGTCTTGGTACGCGAACTGGGCAGCTAACCGGGCAGCTAACCGGGAAGCTAACCGGCAGTGTAACGGGAGTCTGAGGAGAAGCTGATTGGCTGTTATCATTGTAAACAGTCTGGAGCGGCCGCCATCTTGTCTCTCTGTGGGATCGAGAGACAAGAGGTGGAAAAAAAAAGGTGTAAATGAATGAAAGGGGTAAGGCAGACCCCTCCTGAACCCCTAGGATTGATGAGGGGGCTATTAAAGTTCCCTGGGGGGTGAAAAAAAAAAAAATTGCGATTTTTCGCGGTAAAGGTGCTTCCTGGTACGTTAACCAGGCAGCTAACCGGCAGCGTAACGGGAGTCCGACATATTGTGTTTTTTCAACGTTTGTGATATGTGCACGTGTGGATTTTGTCTAATTAAGGTTAAAAAAATATATATATATCTTTAAGCGTGTTCTGGCGCGCTTACGTTTTGGGTTTGGTTTGCGCTTCAGAGACGATACGTCACGGTTATGCGATGCATCATGAGGCGTCTCACGGGCTACGTGATACGTCACTTAATAAAGAATATATTTTACAGCTATAGATATTAGCTTTTAAAAAACCAATGAAATTCACAGAAAAAACCATAGGTTATAGACTATATATAGTTAGGAATTTGCATTTACAAAACCTTGAAAATTCACTGAAAAAACCATAGGTTATAGACCATATATAGTTAGGGATTAGCATTTAAAAAACCTTATTTTATTTGCACAAAACCATTGAAATTCCATATATAGTTAGTTGCACTAACTATATATCGCGGACCCGCAATCCACTGCTAATGATGTCACATATTACATCATTCATGACATGGTCAGTGACATCACTGATGACATCACTGATGACATCTCAAATGACATCACTGATGACATCACTGATGACAACACCCAGTGACTGTATGTTTCTGTAAAGTTAAAATATGTCTTACATATTGAAGAATGAGTGGATGTATAAGTGTCTGGATGAAGGATTTAGTAGGTGCATGACTGACTGTATGAGAGAATGATTAAATGTGTCTCACTGAGTGCATGGGTTAGTGATTAAAGTGTCTTAATTTGGCAATCATTATTTATGTTCTTCTGTAAACTGCTGCATGTTTAAATCAGTAGCTATATCAGTAACTATATGGGTTATTGAATGGTTGCCCAAGTATTTGTATGGGAGACTGAGTATGTGTGTGGGTGGCTGGGAGGTGTATAACTCTGTGCATAGATGTGTGAGCAGTTGATTCCCTAGGTGTATGGGTTCAAAAGTGCATGTAGAAACAGCTGTATGGACAGTTGACTGTGTGCATGAGTATATTGGTGAGTGAATGGATATCTCAGTTCTACATGTCAAAGTAAGTACATATGTAAAACACACTCCATGTGAGAGTTGACATATATAAATAACTGAACATAAGAGCCAGTGAATGTGAGAGTGGCTGTATGAATCATTGTGAACTTGTATCAAGGATTGTATACGAGAGTAAATATGTGTTAGTATATGTTTGAATAAGTAAGGTGTGTATAACTGTATAGTTAAGGAAATGGAGATGTGATTGATTCTTTGCATGACTGACTAGGTGTGTGAGTAACTCCATGGATGTGTGACAGTCTGTGAATGCCTGTTTACACTGAGTGTATCTAAGGTTATATTAGAGTCTGAAGATGTATTATCACATAAATGATATCATCAGTGATGTAATCAGTAATGTCAAATGAGATGTCAGTGATGTCATCAGTGATGTCATTTGAGATGTCATCAGTGATGTCATCAGTGATGTCATTTGAGATGTCATCAGTGATGTCATCAGTGATGTCACTGACCATGTCATGAATGATGTAATATGTGACATCATTAGCAGTGGATTGCGGGTCCGCGATATATAGTTAGTGCAACTAACTATATATGGAATTTCAATGGTTTTGTGCAAATAAAATAAGGTTTTTTAAATGCTAATCCCTAACTATATATGGTCTATAACCTATGGTTTTTTCAGTGAATATATATATATATATATATATGTATATATATATATATATATATATTCACTGAAAAAAACATAGGTTTCATACTCATTATAGTTAGGAATTAGCATTTAAAAAACCTTTGAAATTCGCTGAAAAAACCATAGATTTCACACCAGTTATAGTTAGCTGAACATTTTACTGATACAAAACCATTGAAATTCCCATGTTATAGTTAGTTGGACTCACTATAAGTCGCGCGCCCGCAATCCACTGCTGATGATGTCACATATTACATCATTCATGACATGGTCAGTGACATCACTGATGACATCACTGATGACATCTCAAATGACATCACTGATGCCCTCAGTGAACACAGAATTTCCAATATTCACCAAAGCACTATCAACACTTAAACCTTGAGATTTATGAATAGTTACTGCATATGCCAAACTAACAGGAAACTGTTTTCTGCGTCAGATTTGTTGTACTTCTTCAATACCATCAAATTTTATTTTTATAATTTCAATTCCATCTCTATTTCGGTAATTCACAAAATCCACAACATGACCCATTGCTCCATTTACTAAACCTCTTTCCACATCTAAATTACATCGTAAAATTACAGTTGCTCCTTCATGTTCTATTTTATCAATAGCTTCCAGTTTCACAATTACTTGATTTTCCAACTTTAACATTTTGGTGTTGTAGATTGGACATTCATGCAGAATTGGCATCAAGTATATGACAGATTTGTTTTCAGGAAATTTCTTAAAAATATTCTCTGGGAGAATGTTTTTGTTTGGAAACAAATTTAAAATTAATAGTGCATGTAAAGCTGCTTTCCCATGCTCACTTACTTTTCCAATTCTTACATCTTGTAGAATATTTTTATAATCTTCATCCTTTGCCTGTCGCATATTTTGAAGTAGTTCTGCATATTTAAAATTTAGCCATATGTTAACATTTCCAATGCTTCCTAAGCACTTCCTAATATCTTCATGTGTAAGCATTTTAAACACTGGCTGTCCTTTCACTGGAGTTAGTTTCAGTAGATCTCTAAAAACAATGATGTGTTTGCCTTCAAATAACACATCATAGTCTGTTTTAAGAGTTTCGTGCATTCTTAAATGCACAAAAGCAAGCATTACATTTGACACCATGCTTACTTCAGCAATGATAAGAAGTTTAATTTTCTTTAAGACTCTTGAAACTTCACAACAAGCTTCTCCAGATAGCTTGCGGTATTGTAATTTGTTATCATGCTCCACTGGCAGCATCAATAAGCGATGTAAAGTAATCCTTTAATGTTGTGTGCTGCCAACCCAGTTGGAGCAGTAAAAACACAAGAGAGCGATGATTCCGTTGTTTTCTTCAAATATGTTGCAATCACTTTAATCAGGAAACTTTTCCCAGTTCCTTCTTCTCCACTCACATACAGTCGGATGGGTACAAATGACGTACACGAACACTCTATTTTCTCATGAGATAAACCATGCTCAATTTGTTGTGTGACTTGATCATATATTTGTCTCTGCTCAATGTTTAGTTCTTTTTCCAAATCTTCTAAGTCAACTCCATCCTCCTGAGCTTGTTCCATGGCTCTTTCAACTTCATCCATGGCAGTGGCAGCTTCATTTTGTATAATTGGTCCTCCTAGTGGAACTTGACTCAATGAAGCAGAACTCTGACTGTCTTGAGAACTGTCTCTAGCAATCTCTGCTGCAATTGTAGCTTCCTCATTCAACATTTCCAGATAATTTGAAAAAACAGGACATTCTATGGTATCCTTGGTTGCATTGAACGAATCTTCATAAGTAAGAAAATCTTCAAGTAGTTCCTCTTCTCTACGCCAAGGCTTAAAGAGTTGTAAAAGAGCTAAGTAATAAAATTCCCTTTTGTCTGGAGAATCACAACTCAATTTTCGATGATTAATCAAATGGCCTTTTCTTTGTTTTACTAGACAGCCTTCACATCCAATTCCAGCATATACACCTTTATTGATGTCTTCTGTGACGTTCTTTTTAAAAATGTAGGTTTGCAGAACTTCATAGAGACAAGCATTCTCAAGGTGAGTACTTCTATTTGGATAGTATGTATCCAACATGTTTGTCGTCAAAATATCTGTACTGTCTGGTTCTTTCTCCGCCAAATACTCAATTTCTTGTACAGATTTCAAAACTCGGTTTCGTGTTTCAGCAAGACCTAGACTCACCCAAATGATGGTTCTAGATTTGGCGTATAGACTTGCTGATGACAACCAATCAGAACATTCATATGCTCCAATTTCTCGATGCAACAACATCTTTAGACTGTAACTTTATAATTTCTTGCTTAGATTCTTTTCATGTGAAATTTCCTCCCACATTTCCTTCAGTTCCGTCTTTTCTGATTTTGTGATGTAAGACGTCACATATCGAGCCACAGCAATAGAGTTGTCAGCCACATAATGAATATCCATGTTAGCATTCCACATGGACAAAATGACTGGGTTGTAGTCATTTATGTATTTGGATTCCTCATTTCTTCTTAGGTATATGTATTTTTGGGTGATTTCCATGTCACAGTATGTCGCAGAGAAGACATAAAATTGTTGACTCTTCCTTTAGATGTTACTGGACGTGGAAATGCAAAACGACATTTCGTGTAGAACTTGTCCTTGGATTTGTATTTTCGACGACAGTATTTCCCACAACGATGGCTTTGAAAGCTTAAAACCTGATGTCTTAAATTGTTTTCTTCTGTACTTTTCGGAACAGCACATGTAGAATACTGCTCAATGAAACTCATGACTTTCTCATCTGAATCTGTTCCAAATTTTGGTGCATCTTTAATCCATAGCAGCATATGTATATGAGGAGCACCTCTTGCTTGATACTCCTTTCTCCAAAAGAAATCCAAAACCTCACCAAGCGGAAGATTTTTTTTTGTTTGTAATAAAAGACATCATATCTTCAAACCTATGATTGAAATACCTGCATACATTAACTGGATCCAAAGAGCACAGTTCTCCAGTTGTCTTGTATTCAATATTTTCAATGTTTTTATTTGCCTCTCGTAGAAATTCAAGTAAGTTTTCCCAAGCATACTCAGCACAGCTAACAGTAAGGAACCATGTAGGAGTTCCTAAGTTTCTTAGCATACATTTCAATTCCCATGACGACGGTACCAATACTCATTAGTACCACGCTGACATGCCATGAGATTAATTAGCTGAGATTCCAAAACACTGTCTTGCAGTTTCACTTTATCCATAAAATCCCTTGCTGAAACATTTTGTAGATGTGTTCCACTTTTCAGTATATGGTATACTGCATAGGAAAGTCCAGACAAGTCACTCTCAAACAGTAGATGGAAAAAATATGGAATGCATTGACGAAACCTTGGATCTTCTGCATATAATCTTGAAGTCCGGTATTCAGATGCAGGAATCATATCGTCCACCTTCACCTGTTGGAAATAACTGTGGAAAACAATGAGCTTCTAAACTTTCTTCCCATACACTAATGGGACTTCCTTCGGGTTTTTCATCTGAAACAAGTCAATAGCATTCCCCATTACTTCTTTGAAATGCAATGGATGAACACTATAATGTTCGTAAATTTCTTCACTTCTAGAGACATCAACTTTTTCTATTTGTCCAGGAGAGACATCAGTGTCGTCTTGTACAGCTGTTTACTCATCTCCCACATACACATTTTTATAGTACTGATTTTTTTTTACCAGATACAACATTGCCTTTTTGACTTTTCTAACATCCACTAATTCTTGCCAGATTTTCCTACTTTTTGTCGGATCACCATTAACTAGAATAACCAGAGGTTCCTCTTCTACTTTTCAACACCAATTGTATCAATAGTTTTCTTAAAATCTAGAGGCAAATAAACAACTCTTCCCTTTAATCCTCTCTGTAAATCTGAAGGAGGCAATTTCCCTGTCTTAGGCTCCATGCGAACAATAGCCTGAAAAGGATGCACACATTGAATCAGAATAGACTCATAGGTTCTTAAATCCATCAATTCAGAAGGAATGTCTACCAACTCCAGAATGTTAGGAACAGCTCTAGCAGGCATTTTGTTTTCATTTAATTTATTATAGCAATATGTACAAATACGTTGATCAGAGCCCAAATCAAAACAATTTTCAACCAACAAATAAGTTGCAAAATCCTTCCACTCATTATTATTTATCTTTTCGCTTTTTACATATAAATCAACTAATCTAGTCTGATGCTTATAATGAGCCCGTCGACAACAAACACAAGAAAAATTAGGCCTTTCACTTGAATTGACTTTAAACTTTATAATTTCATTTTCAAATTTGTCAGTACTTAAAATCTCTACATTCTCTTCTACATTACCTTCCATTACTGGATCAATTTCTGCACTAACCTCTTTTTCACCAAAGTACCAAAATTCAATTTCATCACAAATGTTTTTGACATCTAATTCAGTTCCATGCAAAAGAGCACTGTTTAACTGTTTTAGTTTAAGTGCTGGACTTTTTGCATAGTACAACCTTCTCACTAATGTCCTCACTTTATTATGATGCACTGCTAACATCCTAAAATGGTGAAAAACACTCGGACATACTTTTCTAGAAAGACAAGCCAGTGATTGACCATGCAAACCTTTTTTTTCCCTCACTCTACAAGGATCTAACTCTTATAAAATTTTCATTTTTTGTTTCACACTTTTCTTAGTATATGTCCGTAAGAAAGTGCGAAACACATCAATTGATTCCTGTCGGACACTACAAATACTACTAAAATTCCATGTATATACTGGAGCCTTAGGACATCTCCCTAAAACTTCATCAGCTAACACCTCTTCTGTATTTCTAAGCACAATCTCTTCTTTTTCAACCGGACAACCGTCCTTCACCTCATATGCTCGACCACTGGTGTCAACTGCATGTACCAAATCATTATCCTGAAAGTAACTTTCTTCATTAAAAAATGGCTCAGAACTTGAACTATGCTTCCATTCTCCAGAAAAAACATCACAGAAATTAGTTCGATTAATTACTCTCCTCCACTTACATTTTGATTTAAACACATTGATTATCTTATCAAGTGTACAAATTTTATTCATTACTAAACAAAACAATTTATTTTTCACTTTAAATGCTTCATCCACGATCTTAACTATATATTTTTTTTCTTGTAAAAAGCTGTCTTTTTTTATACCTTTTTACATTTTTTAATAAATTTAATACAATTCTGTTGTAAAACATTTGTCTATTGCTTTGCAAGATATCGTCTCCTTCTACACGTCTAACATTTTTAGAAGGACATCCTGTCTTTTTTGAAATAGTTAAAAAAACTTTTTTTTGCCTGACATTTCAATAACTTCCTGAGAAAATTTTTACTTTGCTTACCAGGAGCATTTTTTTTTCTCTGAAGATTTTTTTTTTGGTTGGTTCTTGATTTTCTTTTTCCTTAGACCTTATTTTCTCTTATAATTTTTTTCTCTTCTTGTTTTAGAAGGCATTTTTTTGTTTGTATGGATGAATATAATCTGTGGAAAACAAAAAATAACGAAATCTATTGCATTTTCAATGCTTGTTTACTTTGGTTCCATCAAGAAGGCATTCAGATGTGTCACACATTTGCCATAAATTCTGAATGTTTGACATTAATGCTGGTCCAGAGATAGTGCATTGGTCTCATTGCATACTTACAAGCCGCATGCTCAATGTTAGATATAGTTTACAAATGAATGTTATATCTTGTTTATATATAGGTGGCCTGTTTTTAGACTGTAGGTAGAGAGAAATAATTTGTGCAGAGACACACATACTGCTTGCAGAAACAGAGATGGTAGATTACATGTAATTTCATGGACATGTGCCTAACATCACACCAAATCTATTGCATTTTCAAGGCTTGTTTACTTTGGTACCATCAAGAAGTCATTCAGATGTGTCACACATTTCCCATAAATTCTGAATGATTGACATTAATGCTGGTCCAGAGATAGTGTAAAGGTTTCATTGGCATACTTACAAGCCGCTTCCGTAATGTTAGATATAATTTACTAATTAATGTTATATCTTGTTTATATATAGGTGGCCTGTTTTTGGCCTGTAGATACAGAGAAATAATTTGTGCAGAGACACACATACTGCTTGCTGAGACAGAGATGGTAGATTACATGTAATATCATGGACATGTGCCTAAGATAACATTGTGAGTGAAGCTTGATTTTAAATGGATGTGGATGTATCAGTCAAACATTGTGCATGCAGCTTGTAAATATGGCAATGAAACCAATACACAATCTCTGTATCAGCTTTAATGTCAAACATTGCACACGTGGCTTGTAAATATGCCAATGAAACCAATGCACTATCTCTGTATCAGCTTTAATGTCAAACATTGAGCAAAAGTCTTGTAAATATGTCCCTCTTTATCTTATATTCCATCTCAATTGATACCATTCCTGAAATACTTTATGCATCTCCCACACCATTTCATATGGTTTTCTATCTGCTATTCCTATCCCTCTCCATACATTGACTGCTTCAACCCATGCTAAAGGTTGCACAAGGTGCTTCGAAAAAAGGAGCATATTTACAAGTCCAATAAAACCATTACACAATTTTAAAACCAGCATTGAATCCAAGCATAAAAAACAATTTATAAAGAAGTCTACCTTATAAACACACAGCTATGTCAAAGATTGCGCACACAGCTTGTAAATATGCTTCTCTTTTTTTGTACAATCTATCTCATTTTATGCCATTAAAAAAAAGCTTTAAACATCTCTCACTGCATTTCATATTCTTATCTGGGTGCATATTTAATGTTAGCACTCTAGTTGCTCATTATTTCAAGCTTCACTCACAGTGTAATCTTAGGCAGATTAATTGGATTTTAGATACAATGTACCATGTCTTTTACTGCCAACAGTATGTCTGACACCAAGGGCAAGATCTATTGCGTTTTCAATGCTTGTTTACTTTGGTTCCATCAAGTAGGCATTCAGATATGTCACACATTTCCCATAAATTCTGAATGATTGACATTAATGCTGGTCCAGAGATAGTGTAAAGGTTTCATTGGCATACTTACAAGCCGCTTCCGCAATGTTAGATATAATTTACTAATTAATGTTATATCTTGTTTATTTATAGGTGGTCTGTTTTTGGCCTGTAGATACAGAGAAATAATTTGTGCAGAGACACACATACTGCGTGCAGAGACAGAGATGGTAGATTACATGTAATATCCTGGACATGTGCCTAAGATCACACTGTGAGTGAAGCTTGATTTTAAATTGATGTGGATGTATCAGCTTTAATGTCAAACATTGCGCACGCAGCTTGTAAATATGCCAAAGAAAACCAATACACAATCTCTGTATCAGCTTTAATGTCACACATTGAATACACAGCTTGTAAATATGCCAATGAAACCAATGCACTATCTCTGTATCAGCTTTAATGTCAAACATTGCGCAAAAGTCTTGTAAATATGTCCCTCTTTATCTTATATTCCATCTCAATTGTTACCATTCCTAAAATACTTTATGCATCTCCCACACCATTTCATATGGTTTTCTATCTGCTATTCCTATCCCTCTCCATACATTGACTGCTTCCACCCATGAAAAAGGTTGCACAAGGCTCTTCAAAAAAAGGAGCATATTTACAAGTCCAATGAAACCATTACACAATTTCGAAACCAGCATTGTATCCAAGCATAAAAAACAATTTATAAAGAAGTCTACCTTATAAACATCCAGCTAACATTATGGAAAAAGGTAAAAATATAATTCCTTAATTCACACAGATACTCACTATGATACTGGTCAAATTTCTTTAAGCTCTCTATCTTTTTTAAAAGAATCATTACTCACCTTTAAAAATGCTTTGGAAGATGTCAAACAGTGTCAGTCACAGTCAACAGATATTCTTAACAAGAATCTCTGAACAATACTCCCTTCACTGGAGCCTTTCAATAATGGCACAGATTCTTTCTCATTTCAGAGCCATATTCTTGTACATAGCCAATAAAAATTGTTCCCACACAAATTCAAAACCAAACTGCACTTTTTAATTGGTTGTACATTTCAAGACTTTGAAACTCACATAACATTCACCCATCCCCCCAGTACTCATTCACCAAGTAACCATGGTAACTCCCTCTTAAACCAGCACACAGTTCACAAGTTCAGCATACTAAGTTGCAAAACAATCCTTCAAGGTTGTTTGACCTCTCAATCTACTAGCTAATGAAATGCAATGTTTCTTTAAATGACTTTTTCTCAACCATTGAAATGACTTCTTACAAAAAAAGCATGCACCCTCATTTTAAGTAGAGATTTTTAACAACGCACCAATCATTTCTGGTTTTTCAACTGCACTGATTCCAAAGCACTTTTTTTCATAATCAAACTGCCATTTCATTTCCACAACTCATCTGACTAGAAGCACATCCACCTTCAAAATGAAAAAAGTCTGATTTGTGGGTCATAGCTATGTCCACTAGAGTCAAAATTACGCAGCTAACAGAGGTATTTACAATCTTGATTTACCAAATATGGACATTGTATGGATCGGACAGAGAGGATTGAGGAGTCACCAATTGATACCATTGGTAAAATCCTTTATGCATTTACCAACCCCATACCTTATAATTGTGCACTGTGGTGGAAATGACTTGGGCATTTTGACTGGGGTAGATCTGGAAATGCTTTTAAAGGACATCTTTGGACAATTGATGTCACTCTTTCCAAAAACTGCCTTGGTATTTTCTAATATATGCCAAAGGCAAAAATTGAACTGGTCCAACCAATTTTGTCCACAGATTGAGAAAGCAAGGAAACATGTAAATAAATCTGTTTCTGCTTACCTCAGAGACTATGGTATGGGTTCCATTTTCCACAACAACTTGTGTTACAACATGCAAGACATCTATAGGAGAGATGGTGTGCATTTTACAGATGAGGGGAATAGAGTTTATCTCTTGAATATAAGACTCTGCATTGGTACCTACTTGTGGGTACAAAAAACACCCACTTAACGCAACAGCTCTTTTCAGAGCTAACTTACCTCTAAACACTTTACATTATTTTTTTACTCTATTTTTCTACACTGTTTTTCCCCGTGGTGCACTCAGGGTGCGCGTACTGGAGCACGCACCTGGGAGCGTAGCCAGCGCTTACCCCGCAAAAATTAAAAAAAATAAAAATTACGAAAGTCTTAAAATTAGAATTTTTCTCAGTTTAGTAGTAGTAGAGTTAGGACTCCTAAATTTAGGACGTCTAAATGCCTTCTGTGAATAGCGAAAGTCTTAAAATTTGGATTTTTCTCAATTTAGTAGTAGTAAAGTTAGGACTCCTAACTTTAGGACTCCTTAATGCCTTCTGTGAATACCGAAAGTCTTAAAATTAGGATTTTTCTCAGTTTAGTAGTAGTAAAATTGAGAAAAATCCTAATTTTAAGACTTTCGGTATTCACAGAAGGCATTTAGGAGTCCTAAGGTTAGGAGTTATAACTTTACTACTTCTAAATTGAGAAAAATCCTAACTTTAAGACTTTCGGTATTCACAGAAGGCATTTAGGAGTCCTAAAGTTAGGACCCCTAACTTCTGTGAATACCGAAATGAGTAAGTGCATTCTGTGAATACCAAAATGAGTAAGTGCCTTCTGTGAATACCAAAATGGCAGTAAGTTTAGGATTTTGTCTTAAGTTAGTTCTGTGAATCGGGCCCTGGGATAGGTCTACTTCCCAAATAATATTGAATAGCCCTGAGACCGTCGAGGTGGTGGATGCTAGTATATAAGGATGAAACATCCAAAGTAATTAGCCAACAATCTGAGTCCCATGCTACACAATCTAGTTTCCTCAAAAAGTCACCAGAATCCTGTACATAGGATGGCAACGCCTTGACAAACTCCTGGAGAAAAGAATCAATATACATGGTAGCATTTTCCAAAAGTCCACTGCGGGCAGAGATGATAGGCCTGCCTAGGGGTTTCTCAGAGTTCTTGTGGACTTTGGGAATAAGGTAGTACAAGGGAATTACTGGATGTTCATTTTTGAGGAATTTAAATTCATCCTGGCTTAGTAATCCCGAGCTTCTCCAAGCCAACAGTTGTGCGTAGAAATCTGCTTGAGCTTTTCTAACAGTAAAAACATCACACCGTTTATAACAATTAGAGTCATTCAACTGAAAGTAAGCCTCCTCCATGTATAGAGAGCGTGGCCATAAAACAACATTACCCCTTTTGTCTGATTGGTAGATTTTGATGTTGTTATCCGCCTTTAGTTTTTTTACCAGTTTTGCATAGCAGTTGTTTTGTGCTGAATATTTGCACTTTTCTCTCAGTGTTGTTGCATAAAGGTTTTTAATCCCTGTGATGGCCAGTTCATGAAAATATCGATGTTATCATGCAACATTAATGGAGTGAAGGTAGATTTGGGTTTACATTTAGTGTTGCCTGGAGTGTTTAAAACCAAATGTTCTTCTGAAAAGCCAGAGCTGGGGATTTCATTGTGCAGTGCTTCCAAGTCCTGTATCAGTTCTAAATCATTAACATTTAAGCCAGGTAACAGGTCGGTAGTTGATGTCATGTTAACTTTGGGCTGGAATTTAATTCATAAAAAATATTTCTGTAGCTTCAATTTGCGAGAATATTTATAAAGATCAATCCTGGTCTTTGCATAATTGAAGTCACTAGCAGGACTAAATGTTAGTCCCAGCGAAAGAGTTTTCAGTTCAGCAATACTAAGAGCAACATTGGTGAGATTAATAACAGAAGAGTCACTTAGATCATAGCTTTCATTATTATGAGCTGGACTTACTTCTTTTGGTTCCATCTCTTGCTGGGGTAATTTCTTTTCTTGGGTTTTTCGTTTTTTGTTGTTCCTTTTGCGTCGCTCGGATTGGGCCTTCTTGGACGCAGAGTATCTTGCCTGTCCTGGCGCAGGCAGCCCACCTCCTGCGCCAGTGAGAACCTGGTAAACCCCAACCGATGGTAATTTCTGCTTAGTTCTGTGTCTGACTCACTGTTAGGCAGAGAGCTCAAATCTGAAGCAGAAGACAACAAATGCGATGCGGGAGCAGAACTGGTGCTGGCCAAGACTGATGGAAGACCTGAAGAAACTTTGGAGGCTTTAATGGCATCACATTTCCTTGCGAAGGTGAAAATACGGCCCTGTTGGTAGTCCGTTTTATCGCGTTGAAATTTATTTGCCTTCCTCTTTTTAATCACTAACTCCTCCTTACGCAGCCTGACCAACATGTCTTCTCTAAGTTTAGCGCACTCCGCCGCTGCCCCTGAATCCATGGTGTTAATCTCACTGTTTAATTCATCTATTTTTTCCTGTAACGCAGCACGGTAACTCCCCGCATATTTAACTAAGATGGTGACCAGCTTAAGTGGGGAATCTATGTTACATTCCGCCCATTCTCTGAGCATGTTAGGGTCTGGTTGCTCATAGCTGGGTGCCAGCATGATCCTTAACCCTCTGGTATCTGCTCAGAGTGCGGTGCTCCCACCATTTCGCTTGCTCCATTTTCATGAGCTTTTCCATCTTCTTGAAATTGTCATTGTGGCTTTAACCCTCCTCTCGCACAGTCTCTGTTTGAGTATTAGCGTTTGACTCCCCAGCCGGGGAATCATCAAATAAGTCTAATGCCACCTCCTCCCTGCTTCTTAGAGCGTCTGCTGACAGGGAGCTGTGTATTGGGCACAAATGCGCACTCACTAGGAAGGCGAACAGCTGACCCTGTCCGCCGTCCGCACACTCTTTCACCAGACAATCCGCATGCAGTAATTCCCCTCCGCAGCGAGTACCTCGGCAGATGTAGGAACGTCCATCTCTCAGCACCGGTTTCGTTCTCGGATGTGGGAACACTTAAAGCGGGCCTGGGGCTAGAGCAGCTACTCCGCACAGGAGTCAAAGTAAATTTCCGGGACACCGAAAGGGATTGCTTCCTACCGCTCTGCCACACGTCGAAGGAGGGGTCGGCTCAAATACCAGAGAAGCAATATATATATCTTTGAAGTATCTATCTATCAATCTATCATCTTTAATAATTATATATGATCATATATTTAAATACATGACTAAAGCTTTATAGGTAGCATTATATTATTTTTAACTAATTAAATATTGAAAATACATTTCTTTACATTAAATATTCATTTAAAAAAATGATACTCTTGCCTGTTTTTAGTCTATATTTTGTTTCACAATATTTTTGACACAAAATTTCTGTCTCTTGACTATTTTAGTCGAAACATTTTGCCAGGCAACAGCCTCCAGTATTATAAAGAACAAAATCAACCTTACATATAGGACTTTCTCCAAGGTGTTATGGCCAAGTGATGTTGGGTAGTCCCTAATTATTTCTCAAATGCATCAGAGCCTGTCAGTGTTCAATTCAGGCAATTTACCTCTGGAACAAATTCCAATTTTTCATTATGTTTTCAAAACCCACAAAATTTAGAAAGGTTCTAAACTCCATCTTCTTATTTGACGACATGTTATTTAGTTGTTTAGCTTTATGTGTTTAGAATTGGAATTTAAACATGTTTTATTAAAGCTTAGTCACCAAGATATCATGTTTGTTTAGAGCACCGTATAAATGAATAAAACAAACAATATATATCTTTGGTGCTCTGGTTTCCCAATTGGGCTCATACGAATGCACTAATTATGCTGTATAATTGTCATTACTATGCAACTCACTGCTTGCGCAGGGATGGTAATTCCAAAATGTGGGGTTATTATCAAACGACCCGTAATTTTTACAGTCAAATTTCTATAGGCAAAGCCTAGTAAATACTGGCACATGTGATAAGCACTGAATTCCATATTATGACCCATATTTAGAGACAAATTGAAAAACTCAGAATATAAAGGGGCTTATTTATGAGCCCTTGTGTCACTTTTACGCCGCTGGTGCGTCACTTTTTGTGACGCACCAGCAGAGTAAAAAATGTGCCTTGTTGCCCCATATTTACAAAGTGACGCATCTAGGTACATGCGTCACTTTGTAAACCCCTGCGCCACATTATAACTGCGCCAGGTATAATATATACGAGGGGGCGTTTTTGACGCAAGAAAGAGTCACAGAAGTGACGCAGTAAAATCTATGAGATTTCACTGTGTCATTTCTTGGACGCTAATGCGTCAAAATCTTACGACTGCCTCATGGCAGGCGTAAGACTGACGCAGACAGTAACAATATGGGACTTGCCCATGTGAAAGTTCACATTGCTGGAGTTGCGTCACTTTTGTGACACACTCCAGCAATGCGTCACTTTTGCTCCTACAGATACGTCAGAAATACTGACGTATCTGTAAACCCTTGCGACATGATGCGTCATACTGTAAATATGACGCATCATTTGTGTCGCAGGGAGAGCACAGTGAAAAGTGACGCATCGCGATGTGTCACTTTTCATTAATGAGGCCCAAGGTATTTACTACACTCAGTAAATACGCCAACCTACGGTATTCACATTTTCTCGGTGTTGCATGCCCCACCTCGCCTACTCATCATCTGGGCATTAAAGTGTCTGTAGCTGCAACATTGGCTGTACATGTGGTACTGCAGAAGAGGCCTTGAACACAAATGAAGAAGGAAAAAATGCTTTCAGAGAGTGTCTGAATACATCTGTATCCTTTTCAATGAAACAATAATCTTAATGCCATCATCATCATCATAACTTTATTATCGGTCACATAGATCGTTAAATTATCTTAATGCACATGGCTCAAGAAATGACTTTTCTAGTTTTGACACAGTAGTTTGCTCTCTGTGAAAACACTACATTTGGGGGCCTTTTAACATGCCATTGTGCTGACTTTGCAACGTGCAAGGTTATGCAAGGACAATGTAAAGACTTAAGATTCACAAAGCTGCAAAGGGTTATTTATGCAACCTCACATTGCTTTATGAAGAAATGTAAAGCAACAAAGTTACACTAGGAAAGTGTCAAAATGATAGGCCTTCACCAGTGAGGTTTAATGAAGAGAAATATCTTTATTTCTCCTTGTTATTTACTCTTTCCGTATTCAACAGTACACACAGAAATTGAAAAAAATGTCTTCGAGCACACCTCCTGCATAAAAACAGTCCTGCCCATAATGCAGACACCCTTGCACTAAGGTGCTTACGTTGATGCTAGACTGCACACATTGCACCGGCGCAAGGAGAGAGCCGACATACTCCATATACTTGTAAATATGGAGCATTCTGATCTCTCTCTTTCACACAATGCAGCTTGGCAACTTTAATTGCTGCCCCATATTGCATGAAAGATTAGTAAATATGCCCTTTGGTTTTCACTGAATATGTATATTTGTATTTTAAAGGGTGCCCGTTTTTTTGCCCAGCACCATTTTAGATTGTGCTGACAAAACACATGGGGCCTCATTTATGAAAAGTGACGCATCGCTGCGTGAAAACAGCGATGCGTCACTTTTCACTGCGCACTCCTTGCGACACCAATGATGCGTCATATTTAATGTATGACGCATCATGTCGCAAGGACTTACAGATACGTCAGTATTTCTGACATATCTGTAAGCGCAAAAGTGACGCATTGCTGGAGTGTGTCACAAAAGTGACGCAACTCCCACATTGCGTACTTTCACATGGGGAAAGCCCCATGTGAAAGGGCTTGCGCCAGTCTTACGACTGCTGTGAGGCAGGCGCAAGATTTTGACGCAACAGCATCCTAAAAGTGACGCAGTGAAATCTCATAGATTTCACTGCGTCACTATTACGAGGCTTTTTGCGGAGGAACGCCCCCTCTGCATACATTATACCTGACGCAGGTATAATGTGGCGCAGGGGTTTAAAAAGTGACGCATCTACCTAAATGCGTCACTTTTTAAATATGGCGCAACAAGGCGCATATTTTACGCCGCTGGTGCGTCACAAAAAGTGACGCACCGGCGGCGCAAAACTGACGCAAGGCCTCATAGATAAAGGCCATGTTTTATAGGTATTGCGCACTTTCACCATTTGCTTGATGCCCTCTGATTCACAGAAACACGTTGCAACAGTGGAGGTAATGGCACAGATTGTAAGCGAAAGCAGAAGAATCAATTCACTCATGATGATAACAAAAAATAATTTCATTGATAGCTGAAGTTGATATCACTTATCAAAAGCCACTTTTTACAACCTTGAAATACAACTTTTATCACAAATTCTGGTTTAGGAGATTACATTTGTAATATTATTGAAAGCACACCATTGGATTTTGGAAAATTAGATTGCACTTCAATTTCACAACTTTCCCTGAAAAAAATGTAAGTCAAGGACTACTTATCTTCGAATTTTTTTGTAATTGATTTGCTTTAATTGAACATAGGTTCCAATAATATTTTTGGTATTTAGAATAATGCCATATTCTGGTTTTTTATTGTTAAAGTGTTCAAAGAAATATGCCTGATTTGTTGACGTTCTCTTCTGCAAAGGGTTACTTATCCACGTGATAAGAGTAACCCATTTGCAACATTTCACTAGACTTTAATATATATTTTATTAATTGGAAGTTCCATTTTCCCACTTTTTTTTACATCTGCAATTCTTCATTTAAATTTAAAATATGTAATTGAAGATCCTTGGTCAATGGGTGAACTAGACACCTTTCAGACTGTAATTGTTACACATTGACAAATTTCATTGTGTGTCAATCTCAGCCCTTCGTTTGAAAAAATCTGACCAAAACCTTGTCAAAATTTTCAACACAACTTGAATTGATTGATTTCATACATCAAGGAACTTCTATAACTTTTCTCTTCATTTGCTCTTCATTGCCTGGCAGATAGAAAAGTGTGTATGTTCTAAGGTGTCCGAGAAATTAGCAAAACGATTCAATCATCTGCCTTTACTCTAACTTGTAACCACTAGTTTTTCTTCTACTTAGATATTCTCAAATAAATATAGTATCGGGCAGGAAAATAGTTTACTTTGGTCACTGACTATATTACTACATGATATTTGTTTCTCTTTTTATGTTTGAAAGCTTTATTGAAATAAAGAATTGGCAATACAATAAGGTGACAACAGCAGAATAAAATGAGAAGGGGCAATCATAGGAGAATAAAATTAAGTCAGCTAATGGCACAATGAAGAAACAAAGCATTTTAAAATTTTAGGGGAGGGCAAGGAGGGGAGGGGAAGGGAAAATTAGAACAATGTAAAATACAGTTAAGACTACAATATAAACAATCAAATTAAGTGATGGTAGATAGAACAGCAAATGCACGAGTAACTAATAAATGCACGAATTAAAACATTATTAAAATATGAGTAAATAAAAGAAAAAGAAAAACTTTCCATAGTGAAGTCTGAAGCATGAACTTACAAGCAGAAGTACAAACGCTCAAGGGGGTTTAAAATTGTCAGAGGTCAGTGAAGTGTATTTCTTTTTGGTGGATTGATCTAAGTATAAGGTGAGAAGTAACCAGTAGAGTTCAACATTTCGGGGGGGCTTGCAGGAGGATGCAAAGGCAACATCCAATCTATGAGAATGACATAGTAATTTCCACCAGGAAGTTATGGAGAGTTTGTTCAAAGATTTCCAATTGGAGGCAATATGTTGGAGTGCAAGGGCTAAAAAAAGATCAAAAAGACCACATGAATGTGGGGGGAGGTCCAAGGACTCCGAAAGGGTACCCAAAAAAACCAAAGAGGTAGAAAAAGAAATAGAGAAATTAAAAATATGGGAGATGCGAGACCACACTTGTACCCAAAAATGACGGACAGGAGGACAGAAAAAGAAAAGATGATAAAGATCAGCATTTGGAGCATCCCAGGTCCAGCAGTTGGCTGTAGAAGAAGAGAGAAAACGAGAGAGAGAAAAGAGATAGAGTCTGTGATAGAAGAAGAATAAGGATTGAGTGAGAGATGCAGTGCGAGAGGTCTTCAAGGATTTAGCCCAAAGTTTGTCCCAAAGAGAGGTCGGCCACAAGCAATTTAAGTCTTATTCCCAAGAAAGTTCCAATTTTGATTTGGGACGATCAGGGTCAGGAGCTGAGAAGTATCGATAAATAAGAGAAGCCTTAGGAATGGTAGAGAGAATGGTGAGTAAAGAGGAAAGTGGGGTGGATAGATCATCCGAGGGTAAAGAGTAGTATCTATCAAGAACGATGTCTATGAGAATGTAATATTTCTTTGCAAACGACGGAGGACAATGAAACTGGGCCTGAAATTGGGGGAAGGAAAGAGGAGATGAACCGTCAAAAAGATGATGAACCCATATAATATCTTTTGATCTCCACGAAGCCCAGGCAATAGGTCTATTCTGTAACAGAATAAATGAATTATACCAAATGGGTGACAATAAAAAGGATTCACGAGAGAGAGAGGTCTTGGAAACCAAGGGTCGCAAAAGAGAGGACGTATGTTTGAATAATGGAGGGTTAAGACAAGGAGCCTTGGCAGTAAAGCGTATCACATCGTGAAAGGAATAGGGAAGCAATAACTCCCGTTCAACCAATAACCATAGAGGGGCAAAGGAGTCCACATCTTGCGATAACCAACGGGAAGCCTGGCGAAGAGAGAAGGACTTGTGATAAAGACGGAAGTTTGGGAAATTAACTCCACCATTTGACTTAGATTTCCGAAGGGCTAAAAGAGATATACGAGCTTTCTTCTGTCTCCAAAGGAATTTGGACAAAATAGAGTCAATGCGACGGAAGTAGAGAGCTGGAATATGGACAGGGAGCATGGAGAGTAAGTAGATCAAAATTGGAGCAATCATCATTTTAATCGAATCAAGATGACCCCACCAGGAAAGGTAAAGGGGATTCCAGGAAGAGAGGAGAGAGTCAATTCTAGAAATGACAGCATTCATGTTAAGTCGGATAGAAGAGGAGATAGAATTAGAGAAGAGAACACCAAGATATTTTTTTTTTCGTACTGTTCCAAGCAAAGCCAGTGGAGGCAAAGAAATGTGGAAGGCAGAGTTTAGTTATAGGAAGGATCTCCGTCTTATCCGAGTTTATTTTATACCCTGAAGCTTGGGAAAATTTCTCAAATTCATTCAATAAGGCAGGGACAGAAGTATTTGGATCCAAAATGAATAAAAGTATGTCATCAGCATACGCCGATAATTTGAGTTGATGCTCACCGTATGGGAAACCAGACATGGATGAGTTATTACGAATAGAAGAGATGAAGAGTTCAAGTGCTAAAATAAAGAGGAGAGGGGAGAGAGGACATCCCTGACGTACACCTCGTTTAAGGGTAAAGGGGGAGGTAAGTTGACCATTAACAAGGACCGATGCTTTGGGCATAGAATATATCAGAGAAACGTAGGAAATAAATTTCGGACCAAAGCCATGCCATTTCAGAGAAGCCATCAGAAAGGACCAATCAACTCGATCGAAGGCTTTTTCTGCATCTACCGAGATAGCCGCAAGGGGGATAGAGAGAGAGGAAGCCTTGTTGAGAACATTGAGGAGGAGTCTGGAATTATCGGAGGTGAGGCGGCCCTTAACAAAACCACATTGTTCCTTCCCAATAAGGTGAGGCATGAATAGATCAAGGCGAAGAGCCAATAATTTTGCAAAGATTTTATAGTCCACATTGACTAGGGATATTGGTCGATAGTTCTTACAGAATTTTGGGTCACGCCCTTCCTTAGGTATGAGGCAGATGGTAGCATCCTGAAATGAGCCTTGAGCCAAACCGGAAGAGCAAAAAGATTGAAAAAGAGAAAGAAGTTTAGGTAAGAGAAGATCGGAGAAGTGTAAGTAAAATTCAACTGGAAAGCCATCAGGCCCCGGGGTCTTGCCCTTGGTTAGAGAAGACAGTGCTGTGGATAATTCAGAGAGGGTAAAATCCGTCTCAATGTCTGAGAAATTAAGTTTAGAGGTGTCTGGTGGAGGCAAGTCTTCAAAATATGATTGTAGGAGATCTGGGGTAGGGGGATTCTCAGGAGAATATAAAGACTCATAGAAGGACTGAAACTGCTGTAAAATGTCTTTATCTGTGTGCAAGAAGACATTGGAAGGGGAATAGATAGAGTCTATGAGAGTTCTTTCTTTACGTGATTTCAAATAATTAGCAAGCAATTTGCCCGATTTGTTGCGTCCTCCGTAGTACCGTGCACTACCTCGAAGGAGGAAGGAGGAAGCCGAATCTGTAGTAAGTTTGTTAAATGCAATTTTAGCTTGAAGAAGTTCAGAAGATATATGGGTTGGAGAGGAGGTATAAAATTGGTGTTCAAGTGATTTGATATGAGCAAGAGCAACCTTACGCTTTTGGAGAAACTTTTTCTTTTTTTTGGATACGAAATCAATAATAAATCCACGGGCTGTGGCCTTGAAGGAGTCCCAAATAACATGGGGAGAGATATCAGGGTCAGAGTTAAGTTGGAAGAATTCAGACGTGAAAGAGCGAAAAGAGGAAGAAAAAAGAGGATCTGTAAGTAGAGAAGAGTTAAAACGCCAACGAGAAGATTTAGGAGTTGGAGGAGAAAGATCAAAATCAGTAACAATAGGGGAATGGTCAGAAATGACAATAGGTTCAATAGACGAGGATATAAGATTTTGAGATATAGAAGAAGAGAGAAAAATATAATCTAAACGGGAAAAAGAGGCATGTGGTGGGGAGAAAAAAGAAAAATCTATAGTGTCTGGGTGTGTGAGCCTCCATGAGTCCACAAGGTGAACCTGTGTGATAGTATCGAGAAACTGTTTATGGGGTTTGTGGGGGTGAAGCGGACAGAGGACTTGCGGTCTAAAAAGGGGTCAACAATCTGATTACAATCCCCGCCCAAAAGGAAGGAATCATCTTTATGTTGGATACATTTTGTAGTAATTACGGGCCAAAAATAGGAATCAAAACCTGTAGGACCATAAACATTGAATAAAGTAAGTGGTATATTATTAATAAGCAACTTGACTAAAATCCAGCGACCCTCATCATCTTTGTCTTCAAGAATTACTTTACATTTGTGACGTTTGTGGATTAAAATAGCAACACCATTCTTTTTGTGTGAGGCCGGAGAACACAAAACATTGCCAACCCAAAATCTTTTTAGTTTCAAGGATTCAACATCTGAAAGATGGGTTTCTTGAATGAGAACAATATCGGGATTATAAGAGGAGAGGTGGGAGAGTACTTTCTGCCGTTTAATAGGATGGTTAAATCCTTTCACATTCCATGAAATAACTTTGAAAATCACAACATATGAAAGTGTTCAAAATTTAAAGGTGCAAGAACATACTGTACAAGTAATAAATCAATCAGTAGCATAGTAAAAAATAAGATAACCAGTAGAGTAGTAGAAGAAAGAATAAGGAAAAGTAGGAGAAAAAGGGGAGAAAGGAAAGGGAGTAGGAAAAGAGGAAGGGGAGATAGTGGAGAAAAAGGAATAGGCTCTAGGAAAGGCAGAGAGGAAAGAAGAGAAAGAATGCAAAGAAGACAGTACAAATCCATACGGATGACTGTAGGAAACATACCTGAAGGGAGGGGTACACGAAGGGAGGTGGGGAAGTGGTGATGCGGAACAAGACGGGTAAACTAGGATCAGAAACACAGCCGTGCCGAAACCTCACAGGAATACAAAGGATAACACATGGTGAAGGGGAAACTGAGACACATCTGTATGGGCAGGAAAGAGAAAAAACAATTAGATCAGGAACGTATTAAATATATTCTAAGCAATATGAGATAAGACCTAAGTAATGCAGGGATCCAATATAAAGGAGGTCTATTGAAAAACTGGTGAAGTCAAAAATCAAAACAACATCAGATAACATGAAATACACAGGGAATATAATAGTATTTATCAGCCAGTATTGGAAGGCGAGGATTCCATTCCATCGTTGTTGTGTAGAAGAAGGAAATTACAGAGTTCGCCAGGTTCTTGAAAAGACCAAGACTTATTCTGATGGGTGACTCTGAAAGTACATGGGTGGAACAAGCCATATCAGGCCCCTAGAGAACGCAGAGATGGTCGCAGAGCCAGGAATTCCTTGCGTCTAGATGCGGTGACATTAGAAACATCTTGAGATATGTAGATACGTTGACCCTGCCAGGCTAATTGTCTTTTGGCTCTAGCAGCAGAGAGGATGGATAATAGATCCGTGAACTTCAAAAATAAGATGATGACACCACGAGGCTTAGTAGAGGTGGACGAGCGCGCTCCAAGTCTATGGGCGCTTTGTATGCTGATGGACATGGACGGTGGCATGTCCAATACCTTTGGAAGGAAGGAGGTAAAGAAGGTGACTGGATCATCCCCCTCAAGAGTTGCCGGTAAACCATAAAGGCATAGGTTGTTCCTCCTATTACGATTTTCCAAATCCTCTGTGTGTCGCTGCAGAGAGAGGACAGTCTTCTCTAGAGACTCAATACGTTTCGTGTTAGAGTGGACCTCTGGAAATTGTTGTTCTATGGAGGAGATACGAGTGTCCATTGCTTCCCACTTGTCCTTCAAAAGTTGCATATCTCTGCTCGTGTCCTCAATGAAGGGGCGCAATGCCCGGATCTCTTCCAGAATCAAGTCCATGGAAGGTGGAGGAGAAGAATCAGGTGTAGGAGAGTTCTGCTTCAACCTTTTGATAGACGATGCGGAGGGTAAAGACTTATTTGATGATGAATTGCCTGAAGAAGAGCGCTGAGTGGAGGAAGTCGACATCTTGATAGATTGTGAGGAGGCACCCAAAGTGGAAGAACTAACAGGAGTCGTGTCAGGGGGATTAAACACAAACTTGGGTTTGCGCAACCGCACCATAGATGAGATTGAGTCAATAAGAACACACCTGGCAAAGGAATTTGTATAGAAATTCCGTAAAGTGAAGAATAGGGACTTCGCACCACCTGAATCTCAATGACGAAGGCGCTGGTACCTCAAAAACATTGAAAGGTGCATTTAGAATGATCCATATATAGCCGTAAATGGGTCAGTATACATCAAATCAATTGGAGTTAATGATTACGATAACAGCATCAGAGACGCAGGTACCTCCATTTTGTGTGATTGACTGGCACCAAATGACAAGAAACATAGGATGATATACTGTATCGGATCAGACCGAAGGCTTAGCCAGCTGTGTTTGTTGACAAACTAGGCCAAAGTCCAACTATAAAATCTAAGTGAGTATCGAACAAAAGGCATGAGTCCCTCAGAGACAAGAACGTGCACGTGCCACAGCAACAGATAACTTGTGGAGAGTCATATAACAATGAACATCAAGACATGTCGAAGCTATGTATCTGTGTGAAGCAGGAGGTCACAGCCACATTAGTACAGGAGGCGAGCGGCAGGGTGGAGATAAGTTGCCAAAAGGAGGAACCGCGACTTTCAAGTCAGTCACGGTAATCCTAAAATGGCGGCTGCAACACCTCAAGGTAAAAGACGCGCCTGAACACTAACGAGGGTGGAGAGAGCCATGAAATAACCTCCAACGCTCACCTCTAAGGTCTTCGGAATAATGCAGACCCCGAAGTGAGGAAAGTCTTCTCAGAAAGTGGAAGGGCAGAAGTTCGTCAGAGGATCCGCTGACGCTGGAGCAGTGCACAAAATGGCGGATCTCGGCATCGCGTTCCCGGTCTCCGACTTCAAAAACCTCAGGGAAGGTTCGAAAAAGGTACCAAGAGGCACAAACTGCTCACAACATGTTCCGGTTGAGAAATCCAGTGAGTTGCGATAGAAATAGCCCACTTCACCGCCGGAAATCCAGAAGGAGGTGATACGGCACGGAGGAGCTCTTCACCTAGCCGTCCATCTTGCGCAGCACCCAAGCCACGCCCCTCGATATTTGTTTCTCTAATTCTTGTCACAAGTAGATGTTGGCTGGACTTCTTGTGTAACGGAGTAGTACCTAACACATCGTATTGGAGCTCTAATTTGTGTTTTTAAACTGCCCGTCATTTCGGCAGCAATAATTTCAACTTCTAAAGATTGCAATGGGGGTCACCTAAGGATGTTGTGTGCCCTTGTGGGCAATTGACTCCAGGGTACCGTACACACATGACATTCCTCTAGCAGTTTAAAGTTCCTTTACTTCAGCTGCTGCCTTTCCATATGGGCGGAGGGGCCAAGTCGCCCCCCCTTTTTTCTGATAAGTACAGTGTCAGTCAGACTGAACAGAGGTCATCCTCACAGACACTCTTCGTTTTGAGGTGAGGAAGCCAGGAGCAAGATATAGGCTTAATGCACAGGGGCATGACTGCCTGAGATGAATTTTGCAAGGCTGAGAATTTCACAGCCCTGTGGGCGTGACCTCCTCAGCCTGGCAAATTAGCCTCAAGGCCATCACCCTCGTGATATGTGGCAGTGTCTCTGGTAACCTCAGACCTGGGTGGTTCAGTTTTAAGTCCTGAAGTGCCCAGGCCCAAACGTCAGTCACTGACAACTTGTCACAGCATTTTCACTGACCTCATCCCACTTTGTGACGAGTGACGGCTACCTTGCCTCACTGGCTGACCTTAGGTCAGGCAATGAGGTAAGGCAGCAATCCTAACCTTCATAGGACCTCCAAGGCTTCCCTCCAGGAGAGCTGCAGTTAAGGTAAGTTTAATGTATTTTGATGTTTGGTGCGTGCATACGTGCATGTATGAATGTATGTATAGGTATTTGTGGATGAGTGTTGTGAATGGGTGTATGTGTGTGAATGCACATGTGTGAAGGAGTATGTGTATGTGCATGTGTGGCCCCAATCCCCCTCCCTGCCAAAATTAGTGGACGCTACTGCTTCACACTTTTATATTATTCTCTTTGCATGGTCCTGTTTCTTCTACATACACAATAATACCTCTCTGTGCTGGTACAAGGGATCATTGCTTGAATACACAAAATGCAGAAAGCGTTTTAAATTAGCACCCTGGCCATGATGTAATACAGCTAAAATATATATTTATGTATTTTTCAATAGAGCTGCATCACGGAGGGGTATTAGATAAATTTAGAGCCAACTTTATTTTATAAGCAAAATATTAGTTACAATTTAGCATAGATATTAAAGAACAATTTTCAGTTGTATTTCACAATGAAAGGAGTGGAGACCTGACTGTTACCAATTTCTGCAACACACATACTGTGATGCTTACATATTGTGTGATGCAGCATGTGAATAACATTAAGAACCCATATTTCTGGGGAGGAGTTTCGCGCGCAACCAAGATGGTCGCGTGAGCACAGGGCTCCCGAGACCCTTGCTACCTCCCAAATCTATCCTGAAAATTATCCCGACGACATTGACAGGTAATTGAAGATGAGCCATAGCTGAGGTGGACATCGTTGTCCAAATTTGAAAAGGACTTCTGGAACCGGATTAACATCGATTTGAAGATTACGGCCTGCCCCTCGGAGATGCCGGAGCTCGAGTTGGCATGTTACTCGGGCAGTAGTTGAACAACAGCGGCCTGAGGAACCACAGACTTGTACTTTCACTTTCATTTTTCGTGGCTCTAGACAAACCCTCTCTGAAAGTGCAGCCTGACACCAGCGGACGCCTTCTTTCATGGCCTGACAATCATAAGGCGTTATCCTGACATTGGATACAGGGCCCTTACGGACTGTGGCCTCTGGTTGCTGCGGATGCTCTGATCGCAGCCATTTCTCTCGAGTGAACATACTGTGGAAGGCCTTCTTGTCTGCAATGGCGACCAAACCTGATGGTGACAAGTCAAAATCTAAGACCACTCGGCGGGGTACCTATACCCAAGCAAACAATATGGATCGGTAATGCCCACTCTAAAGGATCCCCTGGTGGACCGAGCAGATCACTGGATGGTACTAGGGAGGATCCCTCCTCATTGGCGGAATTGACTTTGCAAGACGTGATGGGCGCCATTGATGGTATGAAGGCGTCCATCGGCCAGCAATTTGAGACTCTCGCCCACAAGCTGGACACAGTTTCGATCGATGTGAATTTGATCCGCACGCATTTATCAAAAACTAACGAAAAGGTCAAATCCTTACATCTGAAAACGGCCAGCCTAACGGGCGACGTATCTGACTTGCAAACCAAGGTTCGCAACTTATGGACCTCCAATGATCTTTTCGTGCGCCGGTTGGAAGACTTTGGAAGTAAGGCCCGGCGTAACAACAAGTTTGATAAGTAGGAGTTACCGGGGGTGATTACTATAGAGCGCTTTATTCTCGTTTGAGTAGAGGAGACTTTCCGGGCCCACAAAGATTGCTGTTCGGGCCTGGCACAGTGCTAATGATGCGATGGGGTGGAGGGATCGACTGACCCGTGCTACCCTGCTTTTTGCTTCCGAGAAGTTAGGTAACCTGTGGAAAATGAAAGGATTTGAAAAATGGGATATGATCGGTATTAGTACTGTGGGTAACCTCAGGGTGAAAGGCAAATTTAAGACTTTTGAGGAATGGAAGGCGAGTGCGACCTGAGTGACAGGGAATATTTTCGATATGCACAGGTTCATCATGCCTTGACTTCGCTTTTCCCTGATAGTGCCGGTATTCCGGAGTCTTGTCCACTTGAGGATAGAATATTGGATGGTCATGTGCCAGTTAGTACTATTTCTTTGATTTATAAAAAGATAATTAATGATAGGACTGACTTGTTGGTGTCCCTCCGGGAGATGTGGACCCGAGACGGCCTCGAATTAGACGATGTGGATTGGCAATCTGCTATCTCTTCTCCCAAGGATGTCGCGATTCCGGCTCGTTTCCGGTTTGTACAACTGAAGATTCTGCATAGAGTCTATGTTACTGGCCCACGCTTCGTTAAAATGGGTTACTCAAATGATGGTCTTTGTAAATGAGGTTGCGGGCTGCTTGGGACATTCCTACATATAATTTGGGAGTGTCCAGCAGTAGCCACTTTTTGGATGGGTATACACAATAAGATGAGGGAGGCTGCTGGCGCTGATTTGTTGCCCGAGGCCAGACGTTGTCTCCTCAATGTTTGGGAACCAAATGACTATAATGTCCCACAGACACAATGGGCAACCCTAGGAAATATGGTAGCAAAGAGGGATATAGCACAGCTGTGGGGCTCTCCCAGATCACCCACTATTGAGGCTTGGATGGAAAACATGGACTGGTGCATGTTCAGGGAGAAAACGGTCTATGTATCACGGGGAAGACCCAGGAAATGGGGTAAGGTATATGGCCACTGGAATACTTATTGTGGAGACATTTGCACTCCTCCTCTCATGGAGGTCCCTGAAGTTCCACTTTCCCCCTGACCTGCCTTTCCTTTTAGAATACGTGAAATAATTGATTTTGTCTCTCCCCTGCTCCTGTCCCCTAATATGACTTGACTATCCTATTGTATGGTATTTTATTCCTTCCTCTCTTCTGGACTGATATCCGTCTGTATTGTGTACTTGCCTTGTTTTTTTTTATCATTTCAATAAAAAGAGTTACAACAAAAAAAAAGAACCCATATTTCAAAATATTTTTCTCCTCATACACTACAACAATGTATAAAACCAGAGCGTATTTTTATGAATTTTTAGTGATCTTGATCAACAAAATTCATTAAAGGGTTCTGGCAATGGAGATTCTAGAAGTTTTTATCACTTTTAAATAAATCAGCAAACAAGCATTAGTCAACAAAATGCATGTAAACTTTTCAAAAATCTAAAAGAGTTAGTGTGGGTACTCAGGCCCGTGTTGGGTGACCAAATACAGCAGGGAAAGGTCTAGTGGGCGAAAGGGGATGACATTCTGGACAGCTACCTGGCCACCAGAGCATTTTTAAGGCAAGTTAAATACTTTACAAGATAACCACCTTAGACTTCAATGGAGGGGTTCTGATGCTGAGGTTATGCTTTATGTGGGTGTCTTTATCGCGGTCCCTCGGTACACTGGTGATAAGGAGAAACTTTGGACACAGAGATTAGGGTTCCTCAAAGTCCTCTATGTTGCAGTTGCAGGCCAGTTAATGCAGCGCTACGGGTCTCCTTGCACCACAGATGGGACAAAATCCTGAGTGGGGATACTATCCCTGATTATGATAAATCTGGTCTTTGTGAGTACTCGCAGGTCTGGCAGACATGGGTGCAGCTTTTGGCTATCTCGGATTTGCCCTTTTGTTTGCCAGGCATCTGGTAGTGGGAAAACGTCCATGGTGGCTAGCAACTTGTCAGTTTGGGATCTTTCAGCTCTTGTGACCCTGGAGCTGGCTCCCACTGATCCTTGGAGTCACTGCTGTGGTTGAAGGCTGAGAACCAACTTTGAATCAGACCAGGAGCTGCAGGCACTGTCCAAATCTCACTAGCCCAAAAGTGCAGCGGTGTAGTACTGTCTGCTGTGCAGCCTTTCTTTGTGCAGATTAAGGGCAGCAGTAAAGTCCTTTTTTGTTCCTTTCTTTGATTACACCATGATGTGAGAGGCAGGGTGGCAGGAGTGCACATGTATCCCATGGATGTATGATGGTACAACGCGTACCGTTACAACGTGTACCTTTACGACGCAGGTTTAACAACGCAAGTCTTTACAACGACTTGCCTTGGGGGCCACTGGATAGTGAATAGTTTAATTTACTATTCCAACTCCAGTCCCCGTGGATAGTAGGGAAGGTGTTGGATAGTAAATTAAACTAACCCCTATCCTAGAGCGCCCTCCAACGAAAGTTGTTGTAACGACTTTCGTTGTAAATCCTGCGTTGTAACTGTACCGCGTTGTAACGGTTCCATTGTAAAGGATGTTTCCCACATCCCATCGAAGAGCACAGAGGGTACGACGCAGTCACTAACCAATGGGCTACTAGGTTCCCTCCTACCTAAAGTTGTGTTTCCTACAATGTATGACATCTAGCTACCCAGAGTGCCCCATTTATGCCCCTTTCAAAATGGGCCAACGCTTCCTTCCTCATCAGGAGCATGGCAACCCACCATAGAGGTGTAGCTACCAGTGGGCTCAAGCACACAGGATAACTGGTTTGGGGACGGGTTTCCCCTCTCTTGTATGTCTTCTAATTGCCTCTAGAAACAAAAGTCATCCTGCTCATGGGTGTTGTTGCAGTCAGCCCTTAAATGGTGGTTTCCCCTTTGAATCTTGCCTTTTGGGCTAACACCATGATTGGCCATCCTTGGAGCAGAGATAACACCTTGTTCTGAAGCAACTGCTGTTGTTCCTGGGCTGGGGAGTCATTCACATGTCTCCCCAGGTTAGCAGAAAGCTGGCTGTGCTCCAGGGCCTTTATGAGTTTGCTGGACTGCAGAGTGGCAATTTTCTAAAAGTTGCTTTCTTTAATAATGACATTAAATTCAACCTGAGAATCAGTTTGGGTGTAATGCTACAATTACTTTGATGCCTTACCCTTACTTGACCTACTTGGGTAGTCCTATTCAGAAGTTAGCCAGGCTGGGATGCCGACCAGTAACAAATATAACACTAGGTAGGTGGAGGGTCTCAGGGAAGAATTTAAAGACCTGCGTGAACATAATCCCCAACACAATTGCATATCAAACAAAAAAGTCTGTGGGTCTAACCAACTCTCCTACAGAGAGATCAAAAGCACAGCCAGTACAAGCAAATAGTTCCTACTAAAACATGGAAGGAGCCATAATTAAAAGGACGGAATCCCATCACCCACCGAGGTGGCATGCTTCATCATCAGGGATCTCCTCTTTGTTGCAAATCCTTGTGCAACCAAGGGCTACAACCCCTTCACTGTGAGGGGGGTGCTCAGGTGTTTTTATTGATCAGTTAATCGGATCTCCTAAAATCCATTTGATGTGAAGCATGAAAGTGTTTGGGGTGGATGATTGTAGTGCAAGGAATATAGTGATGTGTAAAGTCATATTAAAATTGGCTACTAGGAGAAAAAAGGAATTTGAATAATTATCTTTTGGTGTCAATAATAAAAAACAGTGCAAATGCGGTCTGAAAAATTGTGGAGCGCGCTGGTCAATACAGAGTCTACATGTTTCAGCCATAATGATCAATCTTCGGTCGCGGCCTTCCTCAGGACCTAGATGGTGATGCTACTTCAAATTATGTGTTCAGAAAAAGTAACTAAGTGAGTAGAACGATACAACCTACAAACACCTGTGGTCTTTTGTGAAGAATCTATAGGATTGTTGTTGTCACCCGTAAGTGCACGGGTGGATGCCTCACCTCACCTGGCAACAGCTAAGGATGTAAGGCAACGCTCTCTCCATCGGTACCCAGGACCTTTCTCTGGCTGCCACGGGAGGTTAGACCCGTGGATTTTTTTGTTTGATATACCAGCCAGTAACCCTGTGTTAGCCAATGGGGTTAGTAACCTTTCCACAGGTAACCAACAATCTGGAAGTTTTGCTGTTGAGAATGTTAAAAATAGATGTCCTACTTAATAATATATAGCTCCATGCTATGAGGCTTCATTGGCCTTCCTTATGGGAGAGTTCCATATAATACTAAAGAAAGTGGGGCTTTGCCATTATTTGTAATAGCAAAGTCAATCTAGCAGTGTAAATACTGCACTTTCAGCCTGCAGTGGCAAACAGGTGTCCATTTTGTCCCTATCCCATGCAGGATGGCACAAACAGTTTTGTAGGGTTGTGTGAACACTCTGCCATACATGCACCAGGTACCAATAGGGATAGGAGGAACTTGCAGAGTTCCACAGAGTTACCTAAAAACTTGTGAGCAACAACATTTTGGTCTGTTGTGCTGCTATCATTTGTTATTAGCACTGGGAGCTTGTTGCACCCTGTAAAATCAGCGCTAACTACACCACATTGTGTGCCAGAATGTGCTGCTTCTTTCTACTGCTCCAGTAGATATTCCACTCAAGTGGAACCTTTCACAATACGAGTGACAAGTTTCTAAAAGTCGACCAGCGACGTCTGCTTGTGTTGAGAAATCTCGCCAGCAGGGGGTCTAGCCCTCATATTTTTCTCACTTGCCCACTTAACATAGGTGAGTCTTGTACAAGAAGAACTCTGCCACGCCGCCATTGGCAGAGCTTTTTTGCGGCTCTCCAAGCTTAGAGCGCAGAGTGAGCAAACCTCTGCGAACTCCACTGGCAGAGTGGAGTTTACCCCCAACCCTAGTATCATATACTAGGGACTTATAAGTGAATGAGTTCCTTGGCAATTGGGTTTATCCAATTCAACACATCTTTTGTATAGGGCTAGAACACTAGCACTGAGGTCTTGTTAGAAGGCCTCAGTGCACTCTCTGTTACAAAAAACAGCAGCATCAGTCCAAAAGTGTGGGGGTGAACATACAAAAAGAGGCATTTCCTCACAGACACCTTCCTGCACAAAAGCAATCTTTAAAGGCATTTTTCGTTTTCTATGCGTGACGTGGAATTCAGCACACATAGAAAAAGTACATTGAGAAATATGTGTCTGTGAGGCATACCACTTTGATGCATTCCCAGGTTTACAACTCTGGGGCCGATTTGGATCTCGGCCAGAGTGCCCTGAAAGAGTCGGCCGGAGCCTCACCTTACGACCGACTCCGCCCTGGAGCCGGTCCATCGACGGGAAGCAGTATAATGTGCATCAGCGCAAAAACCCGACCGAGCCCTACTCTCCGATTACAACCACAGTTACCCGGCCGAAGCAGATCTGTAGACGCCGATTCGATTCACACGGGCGTAAATACACAGCAGTTTCCGGCCGGACAAGTACAATGCATACTTCCTGCGCGCCGAGCGGGTCGCGATGTACAGCACGTCAAAGCAACCGAAGAGCTGCATATCAAGTACGATTCGCGCCACAACACGATCCACGGCGAGCCAGCACCCAGTTCGAGTTGAAGCAACAATCAACATGTTTGAGATGAACCAACTATGAATCCTTCCATGCTGGTCCTCCCAGTACTCTACATCTATCACCAGATCAGAAACAGACACGCACGGCGCAGACGGTAAGTCAGACACCCACCACACAAACAAACGACACGTACCCGCCTCATGTTGCGCACACATAGGGATGCAGAAATAACATACAGTACCAACAGCTAAACCATAGGGGTGGGATGGCAATCACCAGTACAATACATACCCATCGGGGCCTCTTGGCTACCACCACTCCCACTCATAGGGGCTGGATGCCTACCACCAACCCTACTCATAGGGGGATGGATGCCTACCCCTACCCCCTCTCATAGGGGGCTGGATGCCTACCACCACCCCCACTCATAGGGGACTGGATGCCTATCACCACCCCCTCTCATAGGGGGCTGGATGCCTACCACTACCCCCACTCATACGGGGCTGGATGCCTACCACCACCCCCACTCATAGGGGGCTGGATGCCTACCACCACCCCCACTCATAGAGGGGTAGATGCCTACCCCCACTCATAGGGGGATGGATGCCTAACACTACCCCTACTCATAGGGGGCTGGATGTGTACCACAGCCCCCACTCATAGGGGGCTGGATGCCTACCACTACCGCCAATCATAGGGGGCTGGATGCCTACCACTACTAGCAGTCCACAAACATAGGATGTGTGATGCATAACACTTCCACCCTCCCCACACATTTTGAAATAAAGCAATCCCCCATCATGTCATAAGTGTATTACCTGTGTCAAAATACCCAAGACATTGAATCACATACAATGTGAATCACATCACATGTGTGAGCCAAAAGCTGGCTGTGGGATTCACAATTCAAACATAACATGCACACTGTGGTAGGGGTCCAAGTCCCCCATCATTACAGTGAGCAAAAGGTAAGTGTTGGGTTCAAAACCACAGCAGTCCATGCTCACTGTGGTAATGGGGTCCAAGGCTCACATCATTACAGTGAGCAAAATGTAAGTATGGGGTTCAAATCCACAGCAGTCTATGATCACTGTGGTAATGGGATCTAAGCCCCCCATCATTGCAGTGAGCAAAAGGTGATAGTGGGGTTCAAAACCACAGCAGTCCATGTTCACTGTGGTAATGGGGTCTAAGCCTCTCATCATGACAGTGAGCAAAAGGTTAGTGTGGGGTTCAAAACCACAGCAGTCCATGTCCACTGTGGTAATGGGGTCTAAGCCCCATCAATACAGTGAGCAAAAGTTAAGTATGGGGTTCAAAACCACAGCAGTCCATGATCACTGTAGTAATGGGGTCCAAGCCCCAAATTACACTGAGCAAAAGGTAAGTGTTGGAATGTGAAAGATGCAACTGGCAAACAGCATGAATTATTACTGGTACCAATACACAATCACATGTGCGGCAACGTAGCAGTTGTGTGCCACAGTGACACAGCAGTGGTCAGGCAAAGGTTGCACTGCAACAGAATCACCCTCTGCCATTTGCACCGACGCATTGCACATGGGGGTTCACAATTTGTACAATGGGACAAAGTCCCACACCATGGCAGCAATGGGACATACCAAACAGGAGGAATGTGCACACTGATGAAGCAAGAGTCCCATGGACAGTAGGGAAGAACTTACAAACAACATACACCCAATAGCATACAAAACGCATACCAATTCAGTGCTGCTTATGCACAAGCACAGCCAGGCAGTTCCACACCCACACTGCATATCAAACACAGCTTGTGTGTGTGTGCAACTACCCACAGGATAGTGCACAATACATGAGTGGGGCTGAACTAAAATGACACAGATCCCCACATAGTGCCATGAACAAGTAAACATCACCTGGGCACCCCTTTGTGGTCAATCATGCATTCTTAGATGAGTGGGATGTGGTCAGAATAATGTGACACAAGCTGGGAGGAACAGCAACCAACACAGGAAGAGAGACAACCACCACAGCACTACCCTCATGAAACCCACAATTTGTTGACACTACCATGCATGCTAATTCCTCATTGATGAGAAATGGAAATGTGGCACATACTGTGAAGCACAGTCACCTGTGCACCCAGGGTCACGAGTCCAGACCAACAAACATACATCACACAAACAGAAATCCCAGGGCATGACCTGTAGGCAAAGTCCAAAATGGAGTCTTGGGCCTACCTACCACACAACTCACATTTTTACACTCCAAACACCACACACCTAGATCTGCACCAATGTGCATCAGGGAAGCACACATGGACTGGTGACACTGAAATGCATGCATGACAAACCCTGGGGTGGGGGGTATCCAACTTACCCATCATTCATCTCACGTGCCCAGGAGACAACCTCTGTGAATGTCTGACACAATGCACAGTATGTGGTACATGGCCATTACCTGAAATGTACCAGAATCCTTGAAATTCCAGACACAGTCCCACACCAATCAAGAACACAAGGAGACCCATGATGAACACATGCTGACACCTTGCAACATTGCATCACTGGACCTGAGCAGTGAGAGCAGTCACACACACAGATACATTGCCACAACAACATGATGCGGTACCACAAAAGGGACATGGAGACGCCTGAATGTGTCCCACATGCGTTTGCCCACATCCCATGACTTCTCAACAAAAATCACAGAGTGATGACACCCTGATGACAAGGAGTTTGCCATGCACCCATATCCAAGACAACCCGTGGTGGAGATGTTGAATTAACAATGAACAACTCATCAAGTACCACAAACTGGGACATCTGAAGGGAATACAGGCTGTGTAGGAAATTGGAGGTGAACACACACAGACATGCCTACACAACACACACCATGGGCTCAGGCAATACCACGGAATAGCACACTCCCATGAGGTCACTACACTCCTGTGGAATGTCAACTGTGCCAAATGTTGTCTCTGCAGGGCTCGGTCATGTTAGCATAACATGTGGTCAGTGAGCCAATAATAACACCACAATGAAGGCTCTGGTCACATCAACCTGTTTACGGGAGTGACTCTTAAGCCACCTGCACATACTCAGCACACATGTATGGCAATTTGCACTGCACACAGTTGACTACTACACCATTGATGCTCAGACCTGCATGTCCACTGGAGACCCCCTCAGATTGTTACACAGGATGACATGGATAACAACCAGAATAGGACACAATACCACAGAACACATGGAGTACATCACATCAACACTTCAGTTTCTTCCTCTGAAAAACACTATTACAGCTGCAAGTACGTGATACTCATCATCAACATCATGTATATCAAAAGCAAAACCATCAGATGAAAAAAATAAGCTTTAATCAGCAATTCAAGAAAACAAACATGCAGTCCTGAAAACACAAAGGCCAATAGCCAGTCAGTTAGTGAAGTCCAAACAGGGGGACATGGGACAAGTTGTCCCCCATTGCTTGCCTGCACTGCTACGGCCAGAGGACATTTCCCCTTGGCGGGGCACATATAGGGGCAGGCCTGCCACTGCAGGGTCAGGATCAGGGGATAGCAGCATGAGGCAGGGGAGTGGTGGTGGGAGCACAGGTCTCACTGGCAACTGCAGTAAAGGTGTCTGAAACAATGGGCCCAGTAACTATTGCAGGGCTCAAGTCAGGAGTGGTTGACGCCTGCATCACTGTAGTGCACGACTCAGAAGTGGTGGGTGCTGGCACCACTGCAGAGGGCTGGTCAGACGGGGTTGTTGGGGCCTCCACTGCAGCGCCTAACTCAACTGGAGTGAAAGGGGGTTCAAATGAGCTGGGCAGGACAGAGGGAGGGACACGGTCTCCACACCAGTGGCACAAACAGGCTGAGCGTCTGGGGTGGGTGTGGATGTGCATGTAACGGGGAGGTCCGGATGATTTTGGGAATGCGGTATGTGTGTGGGGGAACCTAGGGCAGGGTGTGGCAGGGGAACCTGTAGAGTGGTGGGCTGGAGGCTGGAGGACAGAGACAGTGTGGTGGAGCTACATGGTGGTGGTGGGGTCTTGCTCCTCCTGCTCCAGGTGGACTTTGTAGTGGGGGCCTCAGTCTGCTTGTGCGTGGTGGAGGAAGTCCCAGTGTGAGGGGCAGTCCCCTCTGTGCTTGCTGACTGTCTCTTCCCCTTGCAAGTTTTATCTGATGGGTCAGCGGGGAAGAGGCCAATGTCAAAGAGGAAGAGCTGCTTTGAGGTGGGGGTTGTAGATGAGGCAAGGGAAGAGGTTTTGGAGGGAGAGGTATCTGAGTACTGCGGAGTGCTCGTGGATGCCTGTATGTGTGTCTGCTCCCCATCCCCTGTGAGTGAGGTATCAGTCCCCTGTATGTGCTTGCGTGTAAGTTTTGATCGTGGCTTGTGTATCTGTGTGCTGCCTGTGTCTGTGATGGCGCATGTTCGTGCTGGTGTGTTTGCTTGGGACAGGTAGGGTACTGGGGATTGAGGATGTGGCAGAGGTAGGAGGGGTGAGGGACTGTTAGAGGAGGGACACTGCTGCCGTCAGTGAGGAATCCATGGACTGGTTGGTCCGCTGTAGGGCAGACATGCTAGAAGAAATGCCCTCCATTAACGACACCAGTTGTGTCAACAGACATAGATGTCTGCCCTACATGGATCTGCTTAAGCAGATCCACAGACTCCAAACTCAGGGCAGCAGGGGAGATAGAGGCAGGGGGTGCGGTGCCTAGCGCAAAGGAGACATGGTCCCTGATATTGGACCCTCCACGGACCTCTGGGATCGGAGCAGATGGGAGGGTGATGATGGTGGTGGTGGTGGCGGGGACAGATCTGCTTGATGGTGTCTGCTGAATGCTGGCACCCGCCTCCACAAGGGACTCATCAACCACGAGCTGTGTTCTTCAGCTCAGGTGGATGGCGCTGAGGTCTCATTGTAGTGGCTCCCCTCACCCTCCGTGCCACTGGGCTCCTCCAAATTCTCAGCGGGTGGCTCAGTCTGGCTCTGCTGCTCCTCCTGGTCCATGGAGCCGGCTCTCCCGTTGCTTTAGAAGTATCTGTAAGTAAGCAGGAGAAACAGATCCCCATCATTCAACTGGATTGACCTGACAAACCACAGTTAGTAAAGCACATCTCAGAGCAAGCCTTCACATAATTTGCCAATGGTTCTAACACCTATGTGAACAAGACACTTGGCAGTCTGCCACTCAAATACTCCCCTCATTTCACTCCTATCCATGAAGACATCTATCTGGCACATGTTGGATGCCACCAATCATTTGTGCACCTATGCACCACATAGACAGTTGTTGGACATCCAAGATAATACATTGAAATGCGTCACTCCACACACATGCAATCCCCTGCCAATGACTCACTACATGTGTCAGGAAAAGGGATGAGCAGAGTCTATGTTGATATGCGGGATATGCTTCCATCACCAGACCCAATGATGTTCTTATGTCCTGATAGTCAATGCGACAATTAAGTTCATGCAGGACAGCTGACACTACTGCCGGATCACACGTTTGCAAGTTGAATGCCATGGCACACACCTGTCTGGTAAGTCAGTCTTTACTGTCAACTGTCACAGGGGCAGTGCATCCGCACAACAACTGTCTGCACTTCATAACAATGAAAGGTCTTTGGAGAATGCAAGCTCTTTAGATGACAAGTGAACATGTTCACCCTCTGCCACCCACATCACGAGGACTCAGATGATCACACATGAAAGAAATGAGACATTACAGTGACTGAAAATAAGAATCCCTACACATGGGCACTTCACAGTCGGATGAGACTCAACAAAATCACCCTGCACAGTAATGTTGCATGCACCAATGTGCACAGTCAAGGGGTGACACACCTATGTATAAAGCAATGTGCAGATTCTAAAGTCACATCTCAGCAGATGGCAGCCCACCCCAAACCATTAAAAACCTCCAGGAGTCCACTTTGCGAGGCAAGGCAGACACATGAAGGCACTTTTCACAATGCCCAATATGTGAGCTGACACATGGGAGTGGGAGAACATAGAGCATTCGATGGCTGGAGTAGGCATTACTGTCCTGGTCCATGTGCAACATGGTATTACCCTGTACACTAGGCAGGTGGCTATGCATGTGTGACACACATGATGTACATACGTCAGAGGCTCCAACATTGGTCTCACTTGCATCATGGGTGTGTGGCAAATACCCCACACATGTGGTGAGTCAGAGCAGTATTAGGAACACATGTTAATGGCACACAAAGAGTACATGTCAGATCACAAGCATTTTGTGAGCAATTGTAACACCCATTGAGCCAACGACAAAGTTCCTGTAATGGATGCTGGCCCCAAATTCAAACTCAGGTGACTAAAAGGAGGCAGTACCCAAGTGACCTGAGTCCCAGACTGTTTGGGCCACACCTGTATTTGAGATGAGGAGGGGGCATGACCCAAGTGAGGGACATGAGTCCTGGACTACAAGACAGACGTACTGTGGAAGTGTAACCAGCATAAAGGAGTGCAAAGAGCATGTGAGACATAGTTCCCTGAAAAGGCTAGCATTTACCCCCTCCTTGCTCCTGTCTGGCCTTCAGCTGCCCTTCCAGGACAGGGAAGACCACCGCCAGAATCCGGAGCATGTGGTGGGTCAGGGTTCGGTGTTTGCCTTTCCTGCGAGGATGCAACAGTTTCAGCTGGACCCTTGCGATTCTCCGGGTCCAGCCACAAAGGTCCTGTCACCTCTTCTGGCAGTTGCAGATCTGGCGCAGATTTCCTTCTTCTGGTGGGCATCAACCTGTGAGGATGACAAAGTGAAAAGGCCATAATTACACATGCAGCATATTGGTGCATTACACAGTTTGATTTACAGATCTCTATCAGAGGGGCCTATGATGGACAATGGTAGGGCAACTATAGCTATGAACAGTTGTCCAGAAGTTACAACATGGAAACATTGCCTGGGAAGAAAAAGATGCACTGTGACTGCACTGTACCTGTTCAGTGCATGTAAGTACACACTTTGGGGGAGAAAACTACTCAGTGAGCATTCTAGCCACTGGTGTACACACTGCTATTACTGCTAGGCAGAGAACATGCATAATTAGGAAGGCAGTGGACTGCACACTCACCTACTCCCCTGGTTTCCCATACAGCTTGCAGTACTATGGAAGGACCCCGTCCAGCAGGGCCTGGTTCTCCTCCTCTGTGAAGGCTGGGGCCCTCTCCAGAGTACGTGCCATTGCAGTAGCCAGCGGATGCAGAGATATCAGCCGTGGTAGCAGAGAGTTGTCGATCTATAGCATGTAGTGCAGGCAAGTGAGCTCTCAGGGGACCAGACAGCCTTATATCTGTGCTGCAGAGGCAGGCTCTGCCCCATGCTTCTGAAGTGCTAGGTCGAACACTTTTGCTTCTTATGATTTTTCCCAATCCCTTTAACTGCACGACTCGTACATGCCTTCCACATCGTTCAAAGTTAACATTCATTACACCATTGAGCTTGCAACATTGTTGTATTGAGCCAACTGAATTTGATGCACATGATTTTATTAATTTTCGTTCAAAATACACATCCATCTCCACAACAGTCAATAGGCAATGCGTACGCATGGCTCGGTCCATTGCTGTACCGTGCGTATTTTGAAAAGCAACACGCACCTGTCTCCATACTCTTCAATAGGCAATACGTGTGCACGGCTCGGTCCATTGCTGTACTGCGCATATTTTGAAAAACAACACGCACCCGTCTCCATACTCTTTAATAGGCAATGTGTGCGCGCGGCTCGGTCCATTGCTGTACGGTGCGTATTTTGAAAAACAACACACACCCGTCTCCATACTCTTCAATAGGCAATGCGTGTGCACGGCTCAGTCCATTGCAGTACAACGCGTGCCTGTGCAAGTCACACGCATCGGTCAGCGTCTCCTGGTGGAATGTCACAGACCATGTTCAGCCGTGTGCTACGAGAATGTTACTTTACTTGAACCACTACATCTATTTCCCTAGACCACTGTAACTTGCTGACATCAAGAGTGCCTTCTATGACCTGGGGAGAATGCCACATGTCATTGGCTCCATTGATGGGACACATGTGGCTTTGGTACCACCACAGGCACATGAGCAGACATACAGGAACAGGAAACATTTCCACTCAATCAATGTTATGGTGGTATGCCTGTCGGATATAACCATTTCATATGTGTGTGTACGTTTCCCCGGGTCTGCACATGATGCCTACATCATGAGGAGCAGTCACATCCTGAGGCTGATGGCACAGATGCAGAACCAACGTGCCTGGCTTGTCGGTGTGTACTGATGTTTTACCATTGTTTGTGTTGGGATATGTTGTAATCCACCATCTCTCTCAACTCATCTAATGTGCAATTGTATGTCTGTAGGTGACTCCAGATATCCCAACATGCTGTGGTTGCTGACACCACTCAGGAACCCTGTGGCACCAGCCGAGATGCGCTACAATGAGGCACATGGTCGGACCTGAAGAGTGATCAAGCGGGCATTTAGACTCCTGAAAAGCCGCTTCCGATGCCTGGACAAAACAGGAGGAGACCTCCCATATGAATCAGCAAAGGTGTGTAAAATCATCATAGTCTGATGCATGCTACACAACCTGGCAGTAGGGAAAGAATTGCCCCTCATCCGGGATGATGATGACCAATATCCGCCACCTGTGGAGGATCGTGGCCTGGGCCACGATGCCAGTGATAATGATGAGGAGGGTCATGTCAGTACGCAGCTCATCAACAACTTTTACAGCTGAATGTAATTGTACAGGGATGTAACATCACTGTCTTGAGTTTGCCTGATATGTGTTGGTGGTGCTCTGTTGCTGTCTTAATGTAGCCATGGCTACTTGACTGGATGCATGCAGTGATGTGTCCTTACAGGTTGCCTGTAATCCCCAACAGTGTTGACAAGCTTTCTTGGTTTTGTGTGTGTGTGTCTTGTGACAGGTTTTGGGCATGTGTATTGCAGTTCTACCTTGGTCTTCTGTGCTTTTGACTGTGTCTCATGTCTGTCCTTCACAGGGTACTTTGGCTGTGGTTTGTTCAACTCTGACCCCCGACACACAGATTACAATTCCAGGGTGGAAATAGTTGTTTCACTAAAAGTGATGTGCCCCACCACCAGGACTTCATATCTTCAAGACTTGGTGACTGTGTGGCCACTGCCACATGGTTTTGCCCTGCATCTGTTGTGAAGTCAACATGTTTCTAATGTGTAATAAACTGGCGCTACACTTTGGGATGTGCGTTGTTTCTCTTCACACATCTGGCTGGCATTTGCTTACTGCACCTGTGGGCTAGTTACCACTGACTCTGGATATGTGTGGTGTGTGTGCGCTCAACTGAATTTCCAGACAACATCAGTGTAGGAGATGGGTCAGATGGGCATGGTGTGTATGTGTTGACCTAGTGGTGCCCTAGTGGTGTGTCTCCCTCATATGTGTCACATCATCCTTACCCACATGACGGTGTTTACATTGCTGTAGCAGTTAGCATGCACAGTGTCATTTAGCAGATCATCTTCTCCATGACACAAACCACGTTGGAATCACAACAGAGGCATGTATTGTGTATTAGTGAGTTTATTAGCATGCATGTGTGAATAAAGTGCACAGGATGGTGGGTGCTGTACAATGGGTTGGAATCCAAAGTTCACAGATGAGTAGGAAGTGTTGGTAGATGAAATGTCCAGAGTAAAGTCCACAGTCATGTGATACATAAGACCAATCTGTGACAGTTGCAGATGTTGTGGCACCAGATGTTGTGGGCACACAGGGAGATGTGGACATGTTGGTGCTAATCTGGCTGAGGCATCTCAATATGTCCCTATGCACCCCTGTCAGTTCTTAATGTGTCCCACTTGGACTCCATGCAACACATGGGTGTCTCCACACGGATATGTGGGTATCCAAACGGGCATTATGGGCAGCCTGCTGCTGTTAAATATCCTTGAGGATCCCCATAACCTGGCCGACCCCTCTGGTGGTAACCTGGAACGCATCTATGATGTGTACCAGTTGGGGGTCATCATGCAGCCCAGACCCCTCTGCAAGGCATGACTTCTGCCTACCACCCCTAGCCACATGGGCTGGGCCTGCAGTGGCATGCACAGATGACCCTTGGCCCCCCTGGGAGTCGGTCCGGTTGTTGGCGTCCGTTGCTTCCCTGGTGGGCTGGGTCCCTGTGCTGGTGGAATCCTGTGTCCGCGGTCTGTCCATGTCATCGGGGGTGGTGTGTCTGTTGCCAGATATGGGAGGGGTGGGTGCAGGGGGTGCAGATGATCATACTGATGGTACTGCATGACAACTCACACCTGAGGTGCCAGGTCCTTCATCATCCGAAGAGAACAGAGACTGTTCCACACCAGAGAGCTGATTTTCCACTGGAGCCTGGGACTGGGACTCTTCTTCATTGGCTGATATGTCCTCAGCATCAGCTGTGTTGGGGAGAGACACACAATGTATGTAATGTATCTACAGATACCCATGGTTCATACACATGACAGTTGTGACTGTATGTCAGGGTGCATGCCTGTGCATTGATTGTCCTATGTTGTCACAGACAGAGGTTGGTGTAGTAATAGCACATTGTCCTGCCCACCTGAAACATTTCCATTTGCAAGTGGAGGTGTGTGCCTGCCCAGCTCATGTGCTGCTTGACTGTACATGACCATTGCCCATCATGTGCCTTATAAAGGTGTGTCATCCCTGTCAATATTTGTCTTTTAACGGTGACATTCGTGCAATTCCACTTAAGATATGTTTCTGGATTGGGGCATGTGTATTGTCAGTGTTTTCAAGACTTTGTTCGTCCCATCGGTGTGTGTGAACAACATGGTCAGAGTCCGGTATGCCTGAGATCTCTTTTGTGGATCTGTGTTTGTGTCTGCATTACTAGTTCACCTCTCATTTAAAATGGGTGGTGATGTTACCGTAGCTAAAGATGTGGTTGCTGAGTTTAGTACGTGCAAGCCTGATTAATCCTGTCACTGTCCTCCATGGGGATTGGGATTGGGCACTGAGCCTCTCTGGCTTTTCCATGTACATGGAAGTATGGGCCATGGTGTGTGTGTTGCAATTTTGCTACTATGAGGAGCATGTCTCCTCAATGCAGTCCAGGTTAGGCCTTGTGTCTACAGTGTCTATGACGGTGAGTGGTGTGTTGAATGCAGTATGCATACGTTGCAGAACTATGTAGGGGTGAAATTCAGCTCAGTACAGCACCTTGTGTGAATGACACCATGCTACTGTGTCAGCTATATTGGTGTGTCCATTTCATTCACTGGCAGGTGTCCCCTGCCAATGATGTATGTGAGTTCCAGTGTGTTTTGTGCTATGTAGTCTGTCTAATTCTTCACAGTTGTCATGTGCATGACACACCATCACTGGCAGGCCAGGAGGCTACCGGGACACTGCATCCCCAGACTGTGTTTGTTGAAATACAATTTAATGGCTGTGAGTGTGTACGTGTTTGGGTTGGCCGATGCATTTAGGCGATTTGCAGGCACATCTTTTCTCATGGCCATGTGTCAGCCATCTTACCAGCCCATTAAGTTTCGGAGTCACTGGTTCCATGTGTGCAATGTGTGTGTAGCTGAGACGTTGTGTGAATAGACAGTTTTGTTGAAATCCTGACCTTCTTCTACCCCCAGGCCAGTTCTCCCACACCCTTGCAGTGTGTATGTTGACTCTCAGGATATCAGTCAGTGGTGTACTGTAGTTTATTTGTACCCCGTTCCCAACAGGGTCTTGTGTTACCCACAGCAGAGACCCGTGTGAGACATCTTGTAAGTGGCTTTTCACTCCCCGTGAGGTGTGCATGGTTCAGGGTGGGCTTGCTGGCCCATGTGGGTGGGGGATATTGAGTTGTGACTCCAAATCCCATCATGCTCTTGGCTACACCCCCTTCCCAGCATACCCACCCTTCCTTCCTGTTGAATCAGCTTCCCTGTGAGTGGGAATGACTGCACTGACCAGATGGCTTACAGTGTAGTCCTGTTTGTTGGTGCACAGTTCTCAGCAGGGCCTTGTGCTCCCCACAGCAAAACAGTGTGTCTGACATCTTGGAAGTGTATTTTCACTCACTCTTGTACAGCATGGTCCCAGGTCTGTAGTTTAGTGGTGGTGGTAGTGGTGTGTGTGTGTCAGGGCCTGCTGGTAGACCTAGTCCGAGCTAGCACTCCTCCCCCCCCCCAGGTCAGCCACCCCACCATGACATGGGCTTCCGTTGAGGGAGTGCAGGTTGTCTTTCAGGATGCCAGGCAGTGGTGTCCTGCTGTTTGTTTGAACACAACCCCCAGCAGGGCCTTGTGTTCCCCCAGCAGAGCCCAGTGTGAGACATCTTGTAAGTGGTTTTCCCTCCCTGTGAGGTGTGCATGGTTCTGGGTGAGTTGCTGGCCCATGTGGAGGGGGATATTGAGCTGTGACTCCAACTCCCATCATGCTCTTGGCTACACCCCTTCCCAGCATACCCACCCTTCCTTCCTGTTGACTCTGATTCTCTGTGAGTGAGTGTGCCTGTGCAGACAAGATGGCTGACAGTGGTGTCCTTGTGTTTGTTTGGATAAAAGTCACAAAAATGTCCATGTGCTCCCCACAGCAGAGCCAAGTGTGAGACATCTTGTAAATGGCTTTTCACTCCTTATGAGGTGTGCATGGTTCTGAGTGAGCTTGCTGGCCCATGTGGGTGGGGCATATTGAGCTGTGACTCCAACTCCTATCATGCTCTTGGCTACATCCCCTTCCCAGCATACCCACCCTTCCTTCCTGTTGACTCTGCTTCCCTGTGAGTGAGTGTGCCTGTGCAGACAAGATAGCTGACAGTAGTGTCCAGGTGTTTGTTTGGATACAAGTCACAAAAATGTCCATGCGCTTCACACAGCAGAAGCCAGTGTGGTCGATCTTTGTGGGCCATTTCAATGGAGTGTGAGGGAATGCATTATCCTAGGTGAGTTGTGTGGAGTTTGTGTTAAGGGATGTGTGTGACCAAACCTGCTGGGAAGTATGGTCAGAGCTGCCAGTCCTCCTTTCCACCCAGCCAGATATCCCACCAGGAAACATGCTTCCATTGCAAGGAGGCCAAGTTGTCGCTTAGGATGTCAGGGAGTGGTGCCCTGCTGTTTGTTTGAACACAACTCCCAGCAGGGGCTGGTTCTCCCCACAGCATTACCCATTGTCAGCCCTCTTGTGAGTTCTTTTCCACTCCCTGTGACATGAGCATGGTTCTGAGTGTTGTTGATGGGCCAATTGGGTGGGGGTGCATTATCTGTGACTACAACTCCCATCATGTTATTGGCCACACTCACTTCCCCAGCATTCCCACATTTCCTGCCTGGCAGTCAGCTTCCATATGGGGTGGTGTGTTAGTGATGTCAAATGGCCTGACAGTGTTCGTTAGTTAGCTTAGTGCCACTACCTTGCTCTGTTTGTTGTTAGGTTTGTACATGTCCAGACACAGTTATATATCACTATGTGATGGCAGGTATTGTGTTTGTCTGACTGGCATACACATCTTGGGATGATTCTCTTTTGGTTAGTGTGGGTTTGCTAATGGTGCATGGTTTGACTGTCCCCTTGCCATTGATGTGTGTGTATTGGCAAACAATATTGAGAATATAGGTTGTGTACTCACCAGGCTCTGGGATGTCTGATAGTTCATGTACGCTCCCTGGTGTTAGGATGGCCCGCACCTTCTCCTCCCAGGACCAAAAGTATACTGGTTTGGCAGGAGGGCCACTGCTGGTGCGATTAGCCAACTTGTGGTCCTTGCGGATGAGGTTCTTGACCCTGCTGCGCACATCATGCCACCTGTTCTGGATGTTGTCCTTTTTGCGTAACATTGGTGCTTGTGCATTCACTTTGTCGACTATCCTCTCCCACATCTTGGTTTTCTGGGACATGGGGGGTCTGTTATATCAATGTACCAAACAACTGTGGCTGTACTCTGATGATTTCATCTTCAAGGACTTCCAACTCACTGTCTGTGAACTTTGGATTCTTCTTCGGGGGCATGATGATGGGTGGTGATGGGGATTGATGTGTGTGTGTGTATGCAAGTGAGGGTGAGTGACTGTGAGTTTTTGTGTGTGTTTGTGAGTTTTTTTAGAGAGGTGCAAATGGTGTGAGGCTTGTGTGATGGATGAGTTGTGGGTGTGTCTGTGGTTGGTGTCTGCTGTTCTGTGCTGAGCAGTCTGTGGGAATTGCAGAGGATCATAGTAGGGAATTTGTGGCCTTTATATGGATGGAGTTGTGGGTGTGTCTTTGTTCCAGACTTTTTTTTGTATTTATTGACTTTGTGATTGCCTGTTTGGTCCTTTATGCCAAAACAGTGAACAGATATGCACTTAGGAAGCACTAGCAGCACCACCACATTGTGAGCCTAGAACTGTAACGAATACTGCAAGCCACTGCTAAACTGTCAAAGTCACATTAAAACCTCTGCACCTTACATGCAGCTGTTTGTTTAAACCAGGATAGTCTTCCAATATTGGTGCTACGTCAATCTGCTCCACATACCAGCCTCTGCCACTTGTCTACATTAACCTGACAGCCATCCCAGGTTAGATAGATAGATAGATAGATAGATAGATAGATAGATAGATAGATAGATAGATAGATAGATAGATAGATAGATAGATAGATAGATAGATAGATAGATAGATAGATAGATAGATAGATAGATAGATAGATAGACAGACAGACAGATAGATAGATTGCTGCAATAAATACCTGTTTACTATGGCTTTTGGGGGAATAACATGGATTTTGGTGGTTATTGAACCAAAATCTGCACGCTCCCGTAAATAGAGCTTGTTTTTCCCAATAAGTGTTTGCTGTTTTAACCTTTTGATACTCATCACAAGCACATATTTGTAATATGTATGGTATGAGGATCCAACATGTGCACGCCAAGTGAAAAATTATAACAATAAGCAAAATGCAACAGGACTTACCAAATAGAACATTTAAATGTACCATTTAACAGGACCAAGGGACCCTACTGTGTAACTACAAATACAAATAATGTTTATTACACACTTTGGGCTAGATGTACTTACATTAGGAATACTGATTTCCAAATTACGATTCTCTCTGAATCGCAATTAGGAAATCGGTATTCCTAATGTATGAAACTCTTTTGAGTTCAGTAACGATTCCTAATGGGTCAAAAATAAAACTTCCTCATGAATATTAAGGAGGTAGGTCACAATTTGCATCCCATCAGGAATCATAGCCATGACTGGGAAGGTGGCCTGCCGAGGTCAGCAGACAACTATATCTGTGATTGCTTTATAATAAAGCAATTTTTTTAAAATGCAGTCCCTTTTCTTGCAAGAAAAACGAGATGCATTTAAAAAGAAAAAAATTAACTTTGCCGTTTCATTTTTTAAGAGTAGGCAGTGGTCCATGGAACCACTGCCTGCTCTTAAAGCATATTATTGTTTATATTCTCAAAGATGAAGGGGTCCCTTGAGGACCCCCTTGCAATTTGCGAATGGGTTAACATCTACTTTAAGTACATGGTAATATGCAAATGTTTTGCAAAATCATTTTTGTCGCTAAATGGTCATACATACCACTGCAATTTGGTATTTGGAAGGGATGCCCTAAATATACACCTTCCGAACACCCAATTGGTATGTGTTCGAATTTCAAAACTGTGAATCAGTAACATGTTACCAAATTGCATTTTTCTAGTCTCAAATGTCCCGATTCTACAATTCGGGCTGTTTGCAACAGGAAAAATGCTTGCGACATCTAGCTGTTGATGTTAAAATAAAATACAAGAGATATTTTATTTCCCTCTCATATGTCTATCATAAGTCTATCATAATATCAACAAGCATTAGTGAAAAAGTGTTCTCTGATCAAACATAAATGCATAGACAAAGGGAAAAATTAGAGGAGAGTTAGGTGCCCTAGTTAAAGAACAGTAATTAACACTCAGGTGTAGGTGCAAGTCGTGACCTACAGTATGCACACTCAGTTTAATGGATAACACCTTAGAGTTAATTACTGAAATTCACATTGGACCCCTAACTTCCCTCTAATTGTGCTTTTTGTTTATCTTTAATGTGTTGACAGCTGTATTTCAAAATTGCTCTTGGTCTTTCTCTGAAATGTGCTCAGTCTTGATGAGGATCATCAGAACTCAACCAATAACCTGCTAGCCTGTAAATGAACTAAATCTAATGTCTGTTATAGCCATATGGAAAAGCAATATGTGTTATACATTGAAACAACTTCATCAAAGTGTGTACCCAGTTTGACAAACTAGCCTCATTTACCCTGATACATGAGAATATGATTAATTTATCACTATGAAATTAGATATTTCTTAGATTAATTTTTTTAACAATGCATGTATAATAAGCAATATTTCACATTTATATGTATAAGGGTCCTTGTTCATTTTAATAATTATTTCCACGAATGTCTGACATAATATTGACGTCCAAAATATCAACGTCAAAAACATCGGAGGTGGAATATCGACGTCAAGAATATCAAAGTCCTATCTACGTTAAGGTAAGTACAAAAATATCGGAAAAAAATATTGTTGTAAAGCATATCGGAAAAAATATATTTTTTTTAATGTTTAAAAATAACATAAAATTAAATAAATAATACATATAATTAAAATAAACATAGGTAAAAATATGTTTAAAATTATAAGTAATACATATAATGTGAAACAAAAATCAAACATAAATATCAAATATGTATATATACTTACTCTAATAACTTATACATTGTTAAAATACATTTTATAAATTATACATACATACATACACATACAAAAGTAATATAAATAGAAATATCAACACTATGTATAACACATTTTTAAAAATAATTTTAAATAAATGATACACTACATTATCTAAAACAGTAAATATTGGAGAGCCTAGAGGTAAAAATTACTATCCCAACTGCGGAGGGTGCAACAATAGGGAAAGTGTTGGATAGGGTACGGGTAAAAATTACTATTCCAACTCCAGAGGGTGCAACAGTAGGGAAAGTGTTGGATAGCATAGGGAATAAAATTACTATTCCAACTCCAGAGAGTGCAACAGTAGGGGAAGTGTTGGATAGCCTAGGGGTCACAATAACTTACTAATAATAAAAATATTTTTTTTGTAAAAACATAATAATTTAAATATTAAATTACCACAAAAAAATTAACAATAATTATTAAAAAATGATTACCAATTGATAATCAATAAACAATTAAAATAAATACAATAAAATAATAATTATTAAACATGTATTACAAAATAATAATACATAAATAATATTTCCAATTAATAATTATTAACAATTAAAATAAATACAATCAAATAATGATTTTTCAAAATGTATTACCAGATATTAATAAAATAAAAACAAAAATTCAATACTAAAAACAATAATTATAAAAAAATTACCAATCATTTATTGATACATTTCAATAAATTATAAATAATCAGACTTAATTTCCAATTAATACTTAATGAACAAATTATTTTTTTAAATAATTATTAAAAATGTATTACCAATTAATAACTGATGAACAATAATTTAATACCCAACACTAAAATAAATAATTACTTAATTACAAATAAATTACTTCCCAATCTATTACCCTATATTGCTTTGATGCTCTGAACTTATTGGAAGACGTGAACTGACTGGCTTTGGGGACTTACATCCAACTTAATACTCTATCTGGTAGCTCTGAAAGTAATAGTAAGTCTGGACCGGCCTGGGTAGGAAATGACTGCGTATTTAGCCCTATTAATGGTTATCATAGGGATGAGGACCCAGGCACGAGAGCTCTAATTGCAAAAACACCCCCTAACCCTGTGGGCTGCCCAAACGTATCTCAGTCACATTGTGAGGTAACTGAGGAGCCATGAAGGATAGTAATTCCTACCTTTACCTTAGATAGTGATAAAACAGCTCTTTGTACTATTGCCTCATGGAATATTGCGGGCACCAGTTCCAAGTTAAGTAACCAGCTGTGGTGGGATTTTGTCTTGCAAATTGACATTCTATGTCTTAAAGAAACATGTACGAAAGAAGTAGTCCATATGAACGGGTTCAAGACCTCCCATACGCCAGCAATAGATGGTCTGAGTGGAAGGGCCAAGGGTGGTCTCTGCACCTATATATCGAGTGCTTTGAAAATTAAGGAAATAACTGTGGGGCCGATTATGATGGTGGGCGGACAAAGTCCAAAATTTCCACTGAAAGCCAATGCTTTTTTGCAATGTAGGTTACTGTGGATTTTGGGCCTGGGGTCAGCCATTACCTAGGAAACCCTATCAAACCCAGACATTTCTGAAAACTAGGCACACAGGGAAGTGAGGCTGGTGTGACTTGCATGGATTTCACTATGTTTTTTTAATACCAGATACCCTTGCACACCTAAAAAGACTTTGGTGAAAACACCCATTATCCTCCTAATTCTGGTAAAGTAGGTATTAGGACTTAAAAGGATCCACACATTTTCTATCACCCAACATTCCCACATGTCTCCTAGTAGAAACAGCACACCAGTTGTCTGGGTGGACCTAGTTACTGTAACACAAAGGGCCTCAAATCCAATGTGGAAACATCAACATTTCCGATTGAAAAAGTAACCTGATTTGGCAATGGGGGTTGCTGAGGTATTTGGGCCTGGGCACGGATCCCATAACGTTTTCTTACCCATGAAACCCTGCAAACCTCAAACTTGACCTAAAATCGCCTATTTTTCTTACATTTCCAAGACAGAAGCTTCCACAATCTACATGGATCCATTCCTACCACCGTGTTCCCACACTGGTCCCATTAAAAATTGTACCACACAACAGGAACGGTTCAATCTAGAGACAGTGGGACATACAAAAATTTGTGGATTTGGAAGTATCCCTGAGTGGGCAGCTTAGTCTGGGCCCAAATTCCTCAGCTATCAATATTGCCAATGTCTCCATGTTGTGTTTTCTAACCTTTCTGATTGCGGGTGCTTGGCCCAACGACACAAGTGGGGTATCCTCATAGGTTCCGGAACATAAAAGTTAATGTTTTTAGCAAAACTTTTAAATGAGACTGTACATTGTGGGAAAGAAAAGGTAGTAGTATCCATACAAGCCAGACTACGCTGAAATCCCCAGAATGTCTAGTTAACAGACATTTCTGGGTTCAATAGGTGTTCCCTTGAGTCCATCACCTACATAAGTACAGACTCAAACCAGGTGGTTTTAGGACATCCAGTAGTGCTAGAATAAATGAGCAATATTAATAAAAGTAACAAAATAATTAACTCATGTCAACTGGAGGTGAGTCATAAAGCCTCATCAAGTTACCAACAACTTTTTAGTCTATTCATATGCTTTTCATGCACCACATACAATGCCAATCATTCTGCTAGTCGTGGGCCCAAAATCCCCACATCAACTTATAACCACTATTTATGGGCCCATAATATTCATGTGCTACAGGACTGAACCCCCAATCACACTACTGCTCACCCAGTCAGCAGCCAATTTGCATAAACACACCCCACCATCAAACCTCTACACACGTACCGGCAGACATAAACTAGGTCAGTGCCTCAACTTACTTCTTGACATGCCAATAAAAAGAAACCTAGTATAAGCATTTAGTACCTGTCACCAACAAACCCCTGACTTTAACCATATGTGTGCCAAGTGAACCTTTGCAAACAACTCCTCATGGCAGCCACCTGAGACTCAGGGAGCCATGCCGTTCATGCATCTTTAGAGCATTAATTGTGCTAAACCAGCCACTTCCTTTGTGTAGCTGTAGTTTGGGGGTATGCCTTGTGGCCCAAATTCCTCATATTGTGTGAGAATATCTACTTTTGAAACTAAGAAAAGTATGCTGATGTAGAATGTCCTATGTTCCCTAAAGAGTGCTTTTATAAATACAAAGGGTTTTAGGATTGTGGGCACAGGCTAATCTGTGGAGATATGGCCTATGTCTGATCCATATTTATGTGCAGCACTTTGACTGTAATGCACTTGTAATACAGAGCATGGAACATCCTCCATGTTTTAATGGCAGATGAAAATGGCAAGCAGACCACAAGCAAGTCCACTATGTTCCTATTGGCTTGAGTCAATAAACACTTGAAATATGCCACTACATGTGCCATTTTTTCAAGGAGTCTCCCAAACTTTCTCCTTAGTGTGATACAATATAAACTCTTTAGGGTGCCATATGGAAGGATTTAAGGGACACTGGGAACAGTAATTCTTGGGACAAATGTATCATCTCTGGTAGGGTTGATATTTCTTCTCCTTTGGGGGGAGAAATTTGGTGTTGTCCAACTATCCTTAAAACACACTCCAACTCAGCTTGTTGTGTCATCACATCTGTGATCAAAAGATGCCCCTGCAAGAGATCTTGGAATTTCAGAGCTAGTAGTTCCCCTCAACAAAAACACAGCACTGTCCTTTTACACGTTTCCTGTCAACCAACTCCACTGAAAGCTCTATTCTGATGGCCCTAAATGAAGCACAAACAGGTATGGCCATAAAAAACAACTCCCTGAATAGTGGAATTCCAGTGTAAAAATTGTCTAGATAAAAGTGGTGTCCCGTGTTTAATAGGGGGCTCACAAGATATTTTCCACTGGTACCTACTACCCCGGGATAACCAGGTAGTAAAATACCAGAACCCTACCCTGTGTTTACTCATGGGCTGTAGGTATAGCCAGTAGAGCTTTCACAAAATAGGTAAACATTAATACAATATTGAGCTCACATGATTTTGATATACTGCTTTAACAGCAGCCCTCCTTTGTATAACACCAAAGACATATTCACAGTTATGTTTTAGCTGGTCTATAAATGTCTGCACCAAAGTGGTCTAGCACAGCATGACTCTGAACAGCCACTTAGAGTTTGGATGGTCTTTGTGAAAGTCTTGTGTGGCATCATTAGAATGCAGCAGGCGCTGCTAGAGCAAAAAAATCTCTACTCATGGCAGCAGAGAACAATGGTGTGCCCCACACTCGGTCCCAAGACCAGAACCAGGACAAAGTTGCATTCTAAATAATACCCATCCAGGGAGTAAGAACACAAAAAAATGTCCCGGTGCTGCATCAAATATTGTTTGGCAAAGAGGTTTATTTGAATGACAATCTTGCTGAGAAATCCACAGTCTATGAAGAGATTAAGATGATCAATTGAAGTGAAATTGTCTGTAATTACAGAACAACCACCATCTCTAGTAAAATGAGGTAGAACAGGTGGGGCTCCATCTGGAGCAACACACATCAGCTCCTCATTTGTGCTTGTTCCAACAGGCACAAGTTTAGGAGCCTGAGTAAACTCCTAATACCGCTACCTGTGGAAGTTCCACTTCCTGCTCAATATTCTGAAACCTTGACTCTGTGTCAACAGATTGGTTTCCATCATCAGAGAAATCAGAATCCTCTGACAATTCCAATTGGATAGAAAAATCTCTGCAAGAGTTATATCAAACCACAACATCTGATGCGGTGGCAGTCTCTGAATCATGCATCGGCTCCAGTTCTGAACTGGATTCTCGAATCAGCTCTAATGCTGCAGTAGCAGACATCTTGTGGTGTGAAGTCATATATTGAGGATCAAAGGTATGGCTTACTTAATTACCTTTTTTATTGGTGGGGAAAAGGGCATGCCTCATTTGACCTGACCTATCATGCGACACTGGAGAAAATCCCTGGAAGCTAGTGGGTTTTCTTTCCTTCCAGGTGGAGCAGATTGGGGGTAAATTCCTCCCACTACACCAGAGATATTCAAACTTTTGGATGCCAAGACCCCCCTGTCAACATTTTCAGGTGTAAGGACCCCCTCCTGACAAAAATTTCTAAACCTATAGGCATGGCTACTGGAATTATGAGGCAGGTGAGTACCAAATTATGTGACAGGCTTGACTGAATTGTGTGGGAAGAAAATGTAAATAATGTTATGTGATGCAGCGTATTTTGAGATAGCATTGCTTCATTATTTTGACAGTTATTACACACAGTAACACTGAGGAAAGATTTCACCCCATCAGTACAGTTTATACCCAAAATACAGCAATTAACATCATAAAGATGTCTAGTCAAGCTTTGTGAAGGGCCTTCCACTCCGCAGGAATACGTGCTGCCTCATTAGAAGCTCACCTGGCCCTGGCCGGGAGGAGCAGGGGTCCCTTAAATCCCTGGCAGTCTTGTGCAGAGTTAAGCAGCTTACCTATGCCACTTTCTTCTCACTCCTCCATTCTATTCCTCTCTTCTCTCATCTCCCAATCATGGATCCCTCTCTCACTTTGCAGGCTATTTTCTTGCACCCCTTTTTACAAATTCTGAACTCTCCCCATTCAACCTTTCACTTCACCTTTAATCACCTCTTGCCATTCTGTCTTTTCCCTGCCCTCATCTCTAACAATCTCTTGCATTTATCTCATGACCTCTCTTGCCCCGTCACCTCCTGTGCCCCACAGTACTTCTCATTAACCTCAAGTCTCTGCATTCACATTTTTGTCTATGTGTATCTTGCACCTCTCCACTCCTCCATTCATCTTTCACATCTCCCCTTTGTTCTTCCACCCCTTCTAAAATCAATGTCCCTCTCCCCTGTTACCTCAACACCAGTGCCTAATTTGAGCAAGTGGTTTCCGGTGCTTCGCACTGGCACCTATTCGTGCATACTGGCACTATGACAGTCTTCCACATAGTGGCACTGTCTGCATAATTTAGAGATGAGCAGAACAGCTGTTTATTAATTCAATGTGCAATAAAAACAATACATTCCTGTCACCCATGCCATTCTTATAGCGTTGGGGGCTTGCAATAGTATTAATAGTCACACCTGTACAAGTCTTATTGTTGGTAGTTGCATAGGTATTGTCATTGGCAGCGTGGGCAAGGCAATGGGTGGGTGGGTGCTTAAAGTTGCAGTGGCCTACTGGTGAGGGCCCTGGCATGTTTTAATACTGCTCAGTACCCACCCTAGCACTCCCTCTCTTCCCCTATCGCTACTCTCCCTCACCCATGTTGCATCAAATTATCTTTTTAGGCCACAGATCATCTCTCAGCTATCTTCTCTCACAGTTTAACAGTAGCCCTCACCTTTCACCCACACTCACTTCTTGCGTGTCCGCACTTCCCTTCAGCACTTCACATTTCTCCTCATCCCTGACCTCTTCAATAGAATTCTCTCACTCCCTTGCTGTCCTCTCTCATCCTCTCATCTCTCCTCACCGAGCATACGGGTTGGACTCTTGTGCTCCTCTCAGCCTGTGGCACTCTGCTTATTGATCCCTAATTCAAGAGGGCACAAATTTTCTGTCTCGCTGTTTTGGTGCAGGCCAAGCAGTTATGGAATTTTCACCCTCTTTGCTTCGCTCCACCAAGAATCTGTTATCCTTATAGGAAGATATAAAAACCTGACTCCATGCTCTGTAAGTAACCCCATTTGCCTGGTCTTCCTTCCCCTTCTGTGTGTTTGTCATTTGCCTTCAGGCAAAAGATGGTTATTAGCCCCAGAAACCTTTTGGTAACAGTAGCGCACTACAAATGTAAATAATAATAATAAAAGGCAGAAGAAGGTGAGCCACTACACTTGAACTTCGGGGGGGCTAACACTTCCAGCCAGGGCAGGCCCTAGCACTGGTCGCACACGGTGCAGGAGTCTTTTCTGGTGCCCCCGCCCCGTTTCCTCCTTCTCCATGAATTCCCTCACTAACACTCAACAGCAATGCACCTCATCTCTCTATAGAACCTTTAGGCTACACATTTCTTTTATTTTATAGCGCTACTCATAATTTACTCACATTCAGTTCTGTGATCTACAAGGTACATGTTCTTCGTAGCAGCAACATAAACCCTCTGCACTGTATGGGTGACAAGAATCCCAATGTGAGTGCACGGAGAGGGGTGCAACACTGTGAGAGTAGGGTAAGAGAAGTGACTGCAGGCTGAGTGAGGTGACCATATGAATTTGGGTGCGTATGTGAGTGGGGGCCCAGAGGGGTCTTGAACCAGAAAATAAGCTAAGCCTCGGCAACCAGTTTACAAAAGCATGTAAATATACAAATGGTCTTTAAAGACCTGTGAAAAACTCGGGAGTGCCGGAGATAAGAATCCAAACACTGCCCAACCGAGCCCACAGCAGCTTCAGCTGCACTGCAGCAGCCCGGGCTGAGCCACACGACGGGGAGGAGGGTGGGGCCGAAGCCCTTCTAGCCCTATGGGCCTGGGCAGAAGCGTGACTGGGAATGCGCGACCCCCTTTGTATCACTCCACGGCCAGCCTGGGGGTCATACCCCACAGTTTGAACACCCTTGATCTACACCTTGGGGAGCAGAAAGACTGATTTTACCATGGGGTGGGCAAAGGCCCATGACCTTGGGGGCTACTCTCCCTCCACAAAAGTAATCCCTGGTGCCTACTGATAGTGCCTTGTGATCACATCACACTATGATTGACTGGCACTTTGCAGACCAAGAGATGTATCACTGGGAAGCTTATTTTCTCAGCTTTTCAGCGATACCTCACTTTTAGCACTGTACCCTGTGAGCATGGAGAATGGGAAGCTTGTCAACCCCTTACACACTCACATGGAAGCAAGGATACTGTTTTAAGGGTTCTATTCCTGCAACTGATATCATCGCGTCACTGACATGCGTGTGTCACCTGCAGTTGCATCACACCCACTTGGAATGGTAAAGGGGCACCCGAGCAATACATAAACGTTACTGCACCAGTGCCAGATGCCTTGACTTGACCTTCCTGCCAATAGCGTCCAGTTGTGAGTGATCTTGACAGGGAGGTCATATCAGTAGTGTCAGAGGGAATTATATGGATCAGGATCCCTCAATGCGTCTGTTACTAATTTGTGCCACAGCATCTTGGCTGCCTTGTTTAAAGAAAAGTCTTTGATGTTGGGCTCTTATATTCCTCAGTAGAACTACCTTGTTACCTTTTCAAGATCAAACAATCTTGAGAGGAAAGAAGGTGAACCAATCTCCCAAAAGATACTCATACATTGCAATATGTGTGACTTTCAAATAAATATGATTTAAAAGTATGAGTTTTGCAGTAATCTGCAATAATGTCATACTCGCATTCAAAACGTAGGTATGCCATGGAAAAAGTAGAAAATGAATAAAACTCACTGAATCAGTTAATCTGTCTAACATCTACATCAGATACCATTTCTTATTCCTAATCATCAGATGTGCATAACCCTATTAAATGCCACTGAGGGCACTTTTTATCTTCACTGATTTTATACTTAAAATATGATTGAGATTCTGTGTCCTGTTTCTCCGTCATGCATTAAATCGCAAACATGATTTTGGATTCAGCAGGCTTATCACATAATTGTCAGTCAGTTGTAAAATGTGCACATTTCCCAAAAATGATTTTTTTCCTACCTTAAAAGGCTGTAAAATGACCAAACATTCTGCATACAAGGTTTGACACACTGAACAGAATTTCACAAAAATTAACTGGTCACCTTTAAAGTGTTGTATTCACACATTAAATAGGTGAGAATCTTGTCCAGATGGTGGTAATGAACCAACATGATGGGAGGCTGCCACCCCTTTTTCTTAGACATGAAAAAGCTGTATATATTTAAGTCTAATTCAAACAGAATAGAAATAATGGAATCTTCTTCTCATTAAATGTTTTATTCATTATTCACGAAATTCATGTTTTACATCACAGACAATATGCTGAAAGCAGACGTTATTTAATAAGGGGGCTAGGCTATTTCTTAAACAAAGGATGCGCTTTCAGAACCTATAAAGTGAATTAGAAAATGCAGACACAAAATATGTGAAAATGCAGAATAAAAGAGGCATACTTTTAATTACAAGAAGTAGGTTATGTTTAACATAAGCTATATCACCTTTTAGCTAGAAAGGGCTGTGCCAATAAAATGGTGCATCGTGCCAGAGATAATGACAGCTTTCTTGTGAATTATATTTTTAACAGGATTTAGGTGTATGTGCATATTTATTTTGTTTGCTTAAAACCCCTTTGCATTTTATGGCATTTGAATACTTTTTTAATCAATGTGTATTAAAAAGTCAAGATAGCTAGAAAATAATGTAGCATATGTTCCCCTTAATCATGTAATAGTCGCACAGTAAAACTTTCCTTGGTGCTAATTTTGACTGGCCTTTTACATGCAATTTTCAACTCATTTTATTCAAGCGCTCATATAACTTGATCCTCCATTACCATGTAGTTACAGCTTCGTTTGCTTAGGCACAAACGCTGATTAAAAATATTAACAAGACTGTAACAAGAGGCATGTATCTTTATATAACCTATGTTGCATAAATACTACAAAAAATAATAAAAAAAACACAAAAAGGGAGGGTTTCCTTCTTTATCATATAAATGTTTCATGAGGATTTTAGTAAGCTAGAACAATGGATTGCTGAGTTAATGCTCACTTCTGACATCTGCTCTAATCTTCAAATCAAGGCTTCGACCCCTAGCTCCACCAACTCATCCACCAAAGATCCACAAAATAGGAACAATTACGTTAGATTATTGCATTCTCTATTAGTTAACTTTTAAAGTGGCTCATTATGAACTGATAAATAAAATAATCATTGGCAAACCAATAGTTGCATTTTCCACTACATATACAAACAGAAGCATGCGAAAATGATGTTTCCAAGCAATAAGCCACATCTTCTGACTTTTCCAAGGCTTGGTAGTAGTAGTGCTGGTGATAGCGTTTATGATGTAGGATTCGTGATGCTAGCATTAGAGGTGATGGTACAGGCTTTAGTATAGACTTATAGCCTGCTGTAGAGGGCTATACCTGCTATTAATGGCTCTCTCCAGCGTTAAAGGTCCGAGCCGAAGGCGAGATCCTTTAACAAGGGAGAGGGACTTTAATAGCCAGTATAGCCCAGCTACGAATGGCTATAAGGCTATTAGAACATTCTGCCACTAGAGGGCAGAATGATCTAACAAAAAATAACAAAGCCTTATGGGAGCGTAAGGGGATTGGAATCCCCTCAGTCTCCTTGAAGTCTTTGTTCACAGCCAGAGCTATGAACAAAGAAACATTGGAATGTTGGAGCTCAGGCTTATACTAGCCATTATAAGCCCGGAGCACTCCATTGCCTTCAATGGAGCTCCCAACATTCCAATGTTTTAATATAGCCTTATAGCCCGCCGTAGCGGGCTATACCGGCTATTAAAGGCCCGCTGAGTAGTTAAAGGCCCGAGCCGAAGGCGAGGGACTTTAACGAGACAGCGGGACTTTAATTGCCGGTATAGCCCTGCTACGAAGGGCTATAAGGCTATTAGAACATTCTGCCACTAGAGGGCAGAATGTTCTAAAAAATTAAACAAAGGGTTCTCGAAGCTCAAGGGGATATAAATCCCCTTGAGCTTCGAGAAGCCTTTGTAGAACATTGGAATGTTTCTCTGCGGGCCTTTAATGGCCCGTAGTAGCAGGGAGCACTCCGTTGTCTGCAATGGAGCTCCCAACATTCCAATGTTTTAATATAGCCTTATAGCCCGCCGTAGAGGGCTATACCGGCTATTAAAGGCCCTCTCCAGCGTTACCATTGACTATGGCTTAGAAACTTTACCAGGCGCACAGAAGTTAAATGTCATAAGTTTGCTGCAGTGTGTATTTACATCACCCAAGCATATGGCAACAAAATACATCTGTCAGAAGCATCATTGTGCTCTTGCTGGAATGCAGTTTGAATGCAATGAAGTGACACATGGAGGAAAAAGTGCCTTTGCCATCCAGGAAAAAACAATTTTTATATATTCATGTCACCCCTAAAGTGTGCCTTATAAGAACACTTGCCTGGGTTTGTTGGTTAAGGGAGAATTCCAGGCAAATTAGAGTGTTTCTTGTACATTTCGGTAGATGGTACAGTTTCTTGTAAGCCCCGCAATGAATTTTTTCCAGCTCCTTATTCAATTTACCTGGATACGCCTGTTGTGCGTAGTTTAAGGCCGGCATTAACTTGGCCTTGAGGACTCTATGGATAGCAGTTGCTGACGGGCTGTGTAGTGAGGCTTGTAGTTTACATAGGGCAAAGGTGATGGACTTCCCTTTACCCAGAATTTTCTTTAAATGGGTACCGCACGACCCCGATTCATGGAAGCAGATCCCTAGGCACATGTATTTCTGGATGCTGTCCAATGTCAAGTGGCCGAGGCTCCATTTTGCCCTTTTTTTGGGGGGATAGTGCCCGAAGATGACTATTTTTGACTTGGTCGGGTTTGCTACCAGCCTGTTTTTGTTGTTATATATTGCCAGAGCGGTGAGTGCCTTTTGCAGTCCTGTTTTTGTATGATCCAGAATTACAAGATCATCCGCGTACTGCATGAAGTGTATTTTGGTGGCCCCGATCTTTGGCGTTGCTAAGGAGGCTCCCGACAGGGCTAGCTCCATGTCTGCTGTATATAAATTGAACAACAAGAAACAAGTGCCAATACTGATCATATATTCATGGTATTATTCTAACAACCAGAACAAAGACAGTTTATCAAAGCTGGGATATACTAATTAATAGCTTTTTATTACAACCAAGTCATAAAGAGAGTACATTTGTTTTAGTCATATACTGTCAATAGAAACAGAACATTTTATCAATAACAAAAACAGTTTTGGACACAAACAGTGAAGCATTAAAATCAAACATGCATTCCATACTCAATCATATCTCAATCATACCATTAATTCATACACAAACAAAATACAAATACTCAGCCCTATTGAATATAAATAGACAAGCGGGTTGAGCATTAGGTCTGCTACAATATATACAATTATTTACATAGAATTATACTGTGAACTCATATTTGTAGGTCTGAATCAGATAAGTCATGAAAATCAAATCGAACAATCAAACAATGTAAATAAAGCAATTCTAAACCAATAGTGTAACAGTATATTAACAAGAGGAGCAGACACTGAGCATGAAAGGGCCTACGCCTTTCGAATCCCTAAGGGTTGGGAGGGATTCTCATCAGGGCCGGGTAGCTCTGAAAAAAGAAAGGGAAAAACTTTGTGTACATCTGTTTAAAAAAGGGAGAATCTAATGAGCACTATAGCACCCCAAGTTTACCTATGCTTACCACTATGAAGAATATCCAGATATAAATGTCACCTGTGTTGACAACAGAAAAAAGAGAAACAATATGTACAAAATTAAAAAGTGTATATCTAGCCTACTAGTCTCGATTTTATGTAAAGCCTACGTGATGATCATGTACTCAAAATTACCTTAGGTGTGCAAGGAACAGAAGCCAAGCCTGTCTTAGTTGGGGCAAGTAAAGCTGGGTGGCCTGGAAAAGATATAGGCTATTTAGTGTCTAGAAGGTTCCATGGAAATGCCCTAACGGTAAAATACAGGGTCATTCATCTTACCGGAAAATCGTAAACATCCACGTCCAGAGAAGGGGATCGGTGAAGGATCAGATCGAATGATAATTTGAGAAAAAATCATAGGTCAAAGTTGGCACCTTATAAAAAATTTGGACGTAAGCCTGCAAGCGCCCCCGCTATTTGCCTTTAAAAAGGAGAACAGTGTGGCCAACCACATAATAAGAGCAGGAATAAAAAAAGAAGAACAACCGTCCCTGAGACGAATGATGGGATTGTCCCCCATTGCCGGTCACCACAAATGTGGGGCGTGCTTATGCTGTGACCTGACAATAGAAGGATTATTGTTTCAACATCATGGCATCTCATGGAAACATGAAACTTTCAGCAATTGTAAATCGAAGTATGTAGTCTATGGTATTGTTTGCCCTTGTGGACTCCTATATATAGGAAAGACTAATCAAGAAATCCGCAACCGAATCACCCAACACAAATCCAGGATAAAAAATGGAGTAGAAACTGCCCCGTTGGTTAACCATTGGAAAGGTTGCAAACATCTCATAAGTGACATTAAATGGACTGTCATTTCACGCGTTGAAAAAGATCCACGTGGTGGGGATCTGGACCAAAAACTGTCAAAGAGAGAAGCTTATTTAATTGTAAAGTTTGACGCAGCAGTTAGGGGACTTAATGAACTATCAGAGATATATAAACTCTAGAAAAATATTGTCCCTGTTCAGAATTTTAATACACTGTTAGCCTCTGCAACTCCATCCGCTTTTAACTCTAGCTCGGGCTCGACTGATGCCACTTCTATGGATTAATAAGTCTTTGCGTCAGGATATTATTGCCACCAAAAAAGAGAAGCCATCCAAGCCGATTCGCCTTACGCATGCGCGACAAATCAGCGCGTCAGGATAGTATCTCCACAAATAGAGGAGCCTCCCAAGCCGTATTGCACTCTACGCATGCGCGTAGAATTTTAATACACTGTTAGCCTCTGCAACTCCATCCGCGTCAGGATATCATTGCCACCAAAAAAGAGAAGCCATCCAAGCCGATTCGCCTTACGCATGCGCGACAAATCAGCGCGTCAGGATAGTATCTCCACAAATAGAGAAGCCTCCCAAGCCGTATTGCACTCTACGCATGCGCGAGAGATCAGTGCCACTGGAGACGCCGGCTACTATCTTCCAACAACAGTATTCCCCAGCCGGTAAGCCTTCACTGGATCCCGCACTTTACGAACCAATAACGTTTGCGTCCTTAATTAAGGTCTGACACTCTTTCTCCCCCTTCCTTTCAAAGAGGCTGGTTGAAATTATCATTCGATCTGATCCTTCACCGATCCCCTTCTCTGGACGTGGATGTTTACGATCTTCCGGTAAGATGAATGACCCTGTATTTTACCGTTAGGGCATTTCCATGGAACCTTCTAGACACTAAATAGCCTATATCTTTTCCAGGCCACCCAGCTTTACTTGCCCCAACTAAGACAGGCTTGGCTTGTGTTCCGTGCACACCTAAGGTAATTTTGAGTACATGATCATCACGTAGGTTTTACATAAAATCGAGACTAGTAGGCTAGATATACACTTTTTAATTTTGTACATATTGTTTCTCTTTTTTCTGTTGTCAACACAGGTGACATTTATCTCTGGATATTCTTCATAGTGGTAAGCATAGGTAAACTTGGGGTGCTATGGTGCTCATTAGATTCTCCCTTTTTTAAACAGATGTACACAAAGTTTTTCCCTTTCTTTTTTCAGCGCTACCCGGCCCTGATGAGAATCCCTCCCAACCCTTAGGGATTCGAAACGCGTAAGACCTTTCATGCTCAGTGTCTGCTCCTCTTGTTTCTCCCTTAGTGTTAATATACTGTTACACTATTGGTTTAGAATTGCTTTATTTACATTGTTTGATTGTTCGATTTGATTTTCATGACTTATCTGATTCAGACCTACAAATATGAGTTCACAGTATAATTCTATGTAAATAATTGTATATATTGTAGCAGATCTAATGCTCAACCCGCTTGTCTATTTATATTCAATAGGGCTGAGTATTTGTATTTTGTTTGTGTATGAATGAATGGTATGATTGAGATATGATTGAGTATGGAATGCATGTTTGATTTTAATGCTTCATGTTTGTGTCCAAAACTGTTTATGTTATTGATGAAATGTTCTGTTTCTATTGACAGTATATGACTAAAACAAATGTACTCTCTTTATGACTTGGTTGTAATAAAAAGCTATTAATTAGTATATCCCAGCTTTGATAAACTGTCTTTGTTCTGGTTGTTAGAATAATACCATGAATATATGATCAGTTTTGGCACTTGTTTCTTGTTGATCAATAATTACGGCTCAGCCTTACTGATTAAGAGCCAACCCCAGTTGTTCTCCGGTATATAAATTGAACAGCAGGGGCGCCAGCACGTACCCTTGTTTTAAGCCACGGTTCGTGTCTATCTTGTCGGTTGCAGAGTCATTTGAGAGTTTAATTCTTACCCAGGTGTTTTGATACAGGGATTGTATTGCTCTTAGCAAAGAGGGGTCGATGTTCCACTGGGCCAGCTTTCTCCATAGGATGGTGCGATCTACTCCATCGAACGCAGCTGAGTAATCGAGGAAGCAGGCAAATAATGGGAGGCTTTTGCGTAGCCGTGCTCGATTAACTAGGTAGGAGAGTGCTGTGATGTTGTCTACAGTCGAGGACCCTGGTCTAAAGCCGGTTTGACAGAATGGCAGAAGATTTTCTTCGCTTACCCAGTCTGTAAGGTCATTCAAGATGGCACTTGCGTAGGCTTTAACCTCGAAGTCCAACAGGGCGATCATGCGGTAATTTGTTGGGTCCGATTTGGGCCCTTTCTTATGGATTGGGTGCAAGAGCGAGCCTCGCCATGAGTCAGGCACAGCCCCCGAAAGCCAGCAGTCGGAAAATAGGTAGGTCAGATTAGGTGAAAGGTTTACCAGACCAAGATACGGTCTTAGGTTGGGCACTCCTGGCAGCAAAGGCACTGAAGGCTGCCTAAGACCTCAAAAGCAAGCCCCAGCAAAAGTTAAGATATGTAGCACACTTGGCTGATGCCCCCCAAAACTCGATTGAAACGAATAAAACAGCACCCAGGAATAGGTGATGAGGTTAAGATCCACGCAGAGTCCATTGCTGCCCCACCCTGCACTCAGATGTGAGACTGCAGCCATCACATGTAACGCCGCTACTTTCGCATAAAAACAACCGCTAGAATGAAATCAGAAGTTGCATTTATTTTGTGCACGCATGTACCAAAACCATGAAAAAGATATACTTGCTTCAGTAGCACATGTTAGGAAACAAAAATGAAATAATTACTTACTGCCTTCTTTTGGTTTCACTTATAGGCCTGCTGCTAGCTGCTTGCTTCCTCGAATGACTAGCGCTGCATCTGCGCATTACGCTGGGGCGGACGATAAGTGGGGCCCCGGATCGGCATTGGTCCATCCAACTCTGGAGGAAACACTTGCTGATTCAAAGCCTAGGAGGGAGGACGGGGCTGACGTGACCCCACCGAGGCAGTTTCTGGCGCTGTGTGTGTGCAGTCAGTCTGCCACGTGATAATGCGGGCAGCCATGCATCCAAATATAAATATTTCACAGAATGCACAAATCCAGCCCAATCAGGCACCACTGCCTCAACCCAGGCAGGCATGGAGTTAACCTTTACTGTGTAATATCTTCTCTTTGCGTGGAGACTGTTATCTATTGTGTGTGTAGCCTTGGCCCTAAGAAATAAGTGCCGGTGCTGAGCACCGCAAAACACCAGCACAAATTAAGCACTGGTTTTACCACTTGTTGGGCAGGTAATATTCCCTGCATACTGTATAGTCATTTTCCATTGCCTTGACTGCCAAATGGCTATTTTCTTGTATTCTATTTTTTGATGTATGGCCCTGGTGTCAGGGTAGTAGAGCCTAGGCCTGTCCCCTGAACTGAAAGGTTCCTGGGCCTGTCCTGTGATCCAGAGTGCACATCAAGTGCACACTCACTAGCAGTACAGTACTGGCTCTGTTGTGGGTTTAAACTTGGATTGGTGATAGCAGCATAGCATGTTTTGTCAATCCATAATTGTGACCAAACCTTTTTTTCTGGCTTACTGTAGTGAAGACTAACTGGTTTACTTGTGTAATGTTCACCTTTTGCTCTGCTCTACATCCTATCACTAACAGTGCAAGTGTACGTTGTGCACGTTTGTGTGTGTGGTCTGTGGGGCATTTGCATGGTGTATGTGAGTGAGGAGATGAAATTATTCTTCTAAACAGGGGAAGCGTATTGCTGGTATTCCTGAAGCTAGAGGCAGGGGACTAAGATAATGAAGTGAGAGAAGCAGAGATTGGACTTCTTTAGAAAATTATGTAGGCCTCTTGCCGAGAAAGATGTTGCTTAGCAGTCTTCCTGAAGTGCTGCCATTTGGTGGATGCTGAATGTGAGACAGAAATGCAGACTCTGTTGTGCAAAGTTAAGAGGAACCTTAAGGTCAGGCCCACCCTTTTATCTTTTCCTTATCACATTTTTTCAGTTTACTCATTACAGCAATGGGCAGAAACGTACATCTTTTTGCCTGAGATGTGGCTTCTCCACGCTGGAGGCAACATTGCTGTGAGCAGCATCACTCTAAGCAAATGATGTATCTAGAGAGAAGCTTGAAAAAGACACATAAAAGAAGGCTACCCAAATAATTTCTGAAACAACACATGGTTGACACACATATCCTATCAGCTGTGATGGCATTAAAGTGTGACCCAAAGGTCCATCTGTTACTCAAGTTCCCAATTCTCTAAGCTCAGGAGAGGAATCACTCCTCAGAGCATTCAGAGGACTGCTATGACATCAAAATGGGTTTCTGCCTGGCAGGCAGCATCCCAGCAGTGAGTGGACATCACCCAGAGTATACCCAATGCTGCAAGAGCTGCTTTCCTGACCTGAAGCACATGTTGGCCAGCCTGCATTCTAAAACAGGAAATTACCATGACAACCGTGCAAGAGGAGCAACTGTTGTGGATGGGCAAGGAGCAGCAGGTCCAAGGTGCTGGTAGGATCTGCCAGAAGAGGAGGACTGCCTAGAGAGATCCGTTTACCCTGGTGTCAGTGCTTATCAGACTCTCCACCCATAGATCTTGGCAGAAACCACGAGGATGTGACCCGTTTATTAGCGAAGGCAGTTGGGCTAGCATCTTAGTTATTGCAACCTGTACCGCCTTCATGCCAGCATAAAAGTAGCATGTACCTGTCTGTTGTGTCGAGAACAAATCACGAATTGGCCTTTGTCACTGTTCTAGAAGAAATTGCAGCTTGGCCTTAGCTTTCAAGCCAGAAGAAATTATGGTTTAATCTAAGTCACCCTCCCAGAGAGAAATGAGGTGAGTAAGGGGTGTGGTTGCCCAGCTGAGATTAACCTGTGTGTAGACTCACTGTCCTTATAGATCAGGCTTAAAGAAGTGGCTCATTCCCCTGTTCTGTGTGCGATCCAGACTTCTGTGGGGACCTTCGTCCCTGTCTGCAAGACCAACATCTACATCCATCAGAGATTTGAAGGAACAACTTTCTAAGGACATTTCTGTCTAGTGGGTGCCTGCAGCCACAGGGGAGGCCCTGCTAGATCTCCAGGTTTGCACTGTCTCCCAGAAGCGGAAGAGAGCATTCGCAGAGATGAAGATAGGCAGCTACTCCTTTTCCTAAAATCAGCCACAGAGTGAGAAACCAAGCCTCACCCACTAAGAATTGCAACCAGGAACTGTGAAAGTGCACTTTGCTATAGAGGGGTGAAGTGCACCTGAGCATAATGACACTATTATTTTGACCCTAGGTTGAATTACCTAGACCAAAAAAGTAGTGCTGCAAAGTAGCTGGTAAATTTGCCAACCGACCTCAGCACCAGGACACTTTGCTTTTGGTCGATGGTATGTGAGGAGTATTCAGTTCTACTTTGCAACTTTTTCTCTTGAAAGTAAAGCACTGGTTTGGACAATCATTTACTGGATTTCTGTGTTTATGTTGAGACGTGAGCTCAAGCACCCACATCCTATCTCACAAAGATGTCTGTGGCTGATTACCATCAATACCACTGAGAGTCAAGTGTTGAAAGGGATGTACTTGGCTCAATTTGCAGGCCCATAATAGGTCAGACCAGGCTACATTGGAAACAAATTACCTCAACTCCCACAGTTGAGGCCCAGTAGCCCCTACTTGCCCAATGGCCCCTGAATGGAATATGCCACCATTCATCAAACCTCCAGCCTAGGAAGAGCAGATGAGTATTCACATATGAGCACTTAAAAGAGATTAGCTATCTAGAAGTGGACCTTTGGCAGAATAAAGGGCAGCTTTAGAACTGCACCTCATGTTGCCCAAGACCCTCCCAGACAACCATGCTCTAATGACATTAAGCAAGAAAAACAGTGTTGACTCTATCAGGTGGGAAGAAAGCTCATTTAAATGGGATAGTGGTTAATACACTAAAGGCATTCCTGCCTGGTGGCATTTGGGTTCTGCCATCTTGGTGGCTCCTGTGAAATTTTACATCAATGCAAAATGTAAGTGCTGCAAATGAGGTGGGAAACTGGGAAAATAAGTAGAACAGGGTGGCAGAATTTCTCAAGTCACTGGCTAATCCACGGGGTAAATCTGACAGCTCATCACCACTTCCACAGAACATTACCGGGCCTGGAAAAAACCATACCTAAAGGGGGTGGCCCAGTGGAAGAAGACTCCTGACTCCTCCTGTAAGAAGAGGTCTCTAAAGCCTCCAAATCCTTCTGGCACTCAAAAATTGAACTGGTCTCCAAGGGTTAAGTGATTGCCTGTCTGTTTGCCTGCTTCAGGGATACAAGAAGCCAAAGGACTCCTGATTCCACGGGTGCCCAGTTGACTATTTAGGACTTGGCTCTGCAGGAGACCTGGTTGAGAGAGACCTGGTGCCAAGAAGCCTTTCCTGAGAAGGTAGGGGCCGAAGAACTTACTAGAAGGAACTTTCCCGGCAGTTTGAGACTAAGGGTCTAATTTAGATTTTGTCTGACAGTTTTAAAACTGTACACTGTGAAACCGGGATAAAAGCATGTTAACTTATTATTGGAAACTAGAATTAACTGACAAAACCTATAAAATTGAGAAAATGGTAAAAAGACATAAAGAATGCATGAATTTGTTTTTTCTGCACAATCCCCCTTTTTCGAGATTGTGTATTGCATCTATGACCTAATTGAGTATCTTTATTTGATTATGGCTTTGGAACATAAGAAACTTGATGATGGCACCAAGTAAGTTCTTTATTTATTTATTATTGTTTTAACATTTACCTAAGGAAACATTAATTGCATGGCATTTGATGTATTATTGCATAACATGTTATGTATTTGTATTGTATTCTATTTCCTCGATGAGTCAAAATCTTATACTGGGGAATTCACTGCGGTTTGTAATTTAAATGAACAAGTTCGAATATGGCTGAGACAGTACATGGAGAAAAGGTTGAAGTCCTCTGTTTACATTAATGTCTTTTATTGAAACACTTGTATTCACAATAATGTATACAAAGTAAAGGTTGTAATGTGATCAACGTGGTTACAAAGGTGTAAGGAAGCACCGAAACGCACTGGCGTTTTGTGACTCTGCAAGTTAAGTAAATCGATTGATAATCACACTGGAGTGCTGAGGTTTTCTGTTATTGATGCACGAAGCGTTTTTGAATGGATATATATATATATATATATATATATATATATATATATATATATATGAATTGCAAAACGGCGTCCCAAGCGCGCACTCAGGCACAGCAAAAACCACACCAACAAATCAGGTCTGCCAACTAGTAGGGTTTATTCACGCCATAAGCCCTACGTAGGGCTTATGGCGTGAATAAACCCTACTAGTTGGCAGGCCTGATTTGTTGGTGTGGTTTTTGCTGTGCCTGAGTGCGCGCTTGGGACGCCGTTTTGCACTTCATATTGACTACCGGATACCTCACCGGCAGCGCGCCACCCCCACGAGACGATGGATGCCCCATTGAGGTAATCTTTGGATTGATATATATATATATATATATATATCTTTATATATATATGTCGAAAGAATTCGTCCAAGGCGCTCCTGCAATCGCCCAGTGCCCAGAACCACACATGAACAAAACTAAGGCTGACCCAAGAAAGTGCAGGTGAGTAATTTTATTTAAAGTATCAGCAGCCTGTCTGCATTACGCGTTTCAGCCTACACAGAGACCTTGATCACATGATGCATTGAAAGAAACATGCCGCATTTTAAAGTGCAAAGTAATCTAGAACACGATTGGTTACCAATCAAACCAGTTACATAGGCATAGAGAAAATACTTAAAGGTTTCAAATATAACATTAAAACCCAGTAGATGTCAAAACAAAAACAAAGCACAATCAACAATATCATAAATAGCAAGAAAACTTTTAAGAATGTATAAAAATCACATTGTAGGTAGAAATAATTCTAGTTAAAAGTATATGCTGTATATGAAAAGAGGAGAATTACAATTAATGAAATACTTCAATTCATCCCCTGCATGTGCAAAATGTATGCAATTGTGCAAAGTGGGCAAAATCAGGATGAGACATATATATATATATATATACATACATACATATATATACATTACCTACTGGCGGTCGCCAGTAGGTAGTTATAGTTAGGACCTATTTTCCATAGGAAATCTGCAACATTCTATTCCCAATAACTTTGGCGCCGATTGACGAATCTCAGCGAAATGTTCAGAACTTATGGCCCGCTTCGGTCTGCATCTATCCTGAAAGTCTCACGGCGATTCCTCAAGCGGGGGCCAAGAAAAAAGGGGGTCCCACAACATGGATCCCCCATAGGAAACTTTAGCCGAAGCTACAGCTCGAACTGCTGAACGGAATTACATCAAATTTGGCAAAAAGGTAGCCCTTGGTTCACAATCATGTGTTTTTGTTAAATGGTGTAAATCCGTTCAGTAGTTGCTGAGAAAATCAAAAGTAAAATCACATATATATCTATGGCCGCGCAGGATCCATGCACTCTCCTGATGACAAGCTGTATGCTAATTGGCTGTCAACACTCCAAGCCAGGAAGTGTTGGCAGCCATCTTGTGCCTCACTAGAACCAAGGCACAAGAAAGCAGAGAAAAAAACACGTAAAATGCAAAAATGGGGCTAGGTAGAATTACCCTGACCCCCTAGGCCTTCCTAGGGGACCCCACAAGAACCCCTGGGCCCCCATTTTTTAAAAAAATCGGCAAAATACGCGCAGGGTTCGCGGATCCTGCCGATAAAAAAACGAAGCCGGGCTCCCGCACTTCGTTAATATTCAGCCCCCGGGTGGGCCAAATCCCGGGGCTTTATCACAATATAGGCAGGGGCTCACGCCCCCCCCCCGACAGCCCCGTGGACCGCTACCCCCTGGGGCTTGTTTGCAGAAGAATAAAAACAAAAAAATAACCTGTGTCGGGGGCTAGAGCCCTGGAGCTCTAATATTCAAAATACGGAGTTCCGTGATGAACTCCCAGTCCCGGGGACCACCACCTCCCCAGGGCTTTGGAAATGGTGGCCCCCTCCTGGAGCCCTTTATGGCCCTGGGAACCGCCACCCCCCAGGGCCGGCTCCTGCAGTGTCCTGGGGTGCCCACCCCTGGGACACTGTAGTTTGCGATGGTAGGGCCCTGTGGGGTGGTCCCCAATCCCCCCATGGTCCTGCACTGCCATGGCAAACTGCTTTGATATTTGGGAGAGAGAGCAGGACGCGGGGAGCCCCACAGTTCCCAATGTAGAGGGCCAGCCCGGGGGATGGGGTCCCCGGGGCTATTAGTGGCCCCCCTCAAATATTCAAAATAAAAATTAATAAAACAAAGGGCGGCCCGAGTGATGGGATCCCCAGGGCCATAAATGGCATAAGGAGTAGGGCAATGCAGCCCCCCTCCAAAAAAAAAAATAATTTTTTAAATGGCCTTGCCCCGGGGGATGGGGTCTCCGGGGAAACTTATGGCCTCAGGAGGTGGGCCATATGGCTCCCTTCCCAAGTTTTTATTTTTAAAAAAATTGGAGGGCAGGCCCTGGGGGATGGGGTCCCCAGGGCCAAGATTATTAGGAAAAGAAGGGGGCCACACAGCCCCATTCTTAAAAAAATATATAAGACCAGCATTGCGCCGGAGGCCATGCTCCCTCCTTTCTGCACTCTGCAAAAGCGCCCTCTGGTGCGTTTGCAGATGGGGAACAAATTTCCCTTGAATACTGGGCGTCCCTGGGGGCCAACTAGCCCACCAGGAACCTCCAGTATTCGCTAGGGGGCTGCGTTGCAGAGAGGTGCTCTGAGGCCACGCCCCTTTTTACACCTCTCTGCAATGCAGCTCAGTGGCGCTTAATGGAGGTAGCTGGTGGGCTAGTTGCACCCCAGGGACCCTCAGGAGTCAAGGGGACTTAACAGGGTCGGATTGGGATCACAATTCGGCCCGGGCACTGACGAAAAAAGTGGCCCACATTCAAGAGGCGTAGCCCATATTTAAGGGGCGTGGCCCACATTCAAGGGGCGTGCCCTTTCATGAAACACTATTTGCACAGACAAGGAATGAAAGTAGGAGGATACTGTTCTTGCACAGGACACAGGGCAAAGGTGCCAATGGCCTACATGCTGAGGAACTAAAAAAACAAGGCCCCTTTCTGTCACAAAATTATTCCAGCCCTCCAGCACAGGAGCACCTGAAAAGCAGCAAAGCCCCTGCTATTACTAACCTACTTAGCCCTCCCCAGACCTTCAGCTCAGGAGCACATGAACAGGTAAGGCCCCTGCAATTAGTAAATTAATCAGCCATCCAAACCTCGCGAAAATGTCCTGGCAGGGGAGCACAAAACACAGCTTTCTGGGTCATCCAAGGTAGCCAGGTAGCCATGGGGGAGGCTGAGGTGAAGCTGGTGCATGGGAAAGTGCCTTCCCAGTGTGTTCTGGCAGTTTGAGTGTTTACCATTTACTGTAGTATTACCCTTGTACCTGTGTATGGTACCCTTTAGTAACTTGCACACGTCACTTTTCTCTGGTATCACACTGTATGCTACCTCTCACTTTTGTTTGCTTTAGATACTTACACAAGTGCCACCATTGCCTACGTAACGTTTGTTCTTGTGCTGGAGTGTCTGCCATTTATTGCAGTATTATACCTCTACTTGTACTTTGTACGCTTTTGTAACCTGCACACATATCACTTTTTCCTCCTGTAATGTACCGATTGCTACCTCATGTATTTTGGTTGCTCACTATTGTCATTTTTGATTCATGTAACTTAACGTTTGCTTTTGTAATTTGTCCACTTGTAATTTTTCTCCTCATGTATTATTGCTGTTCCTTGTGTGAAGCGCTCTGACACCTTCGGGTAAAGTCCGCGCTATATAAAATCGCATAAATAAATAAATAAAAGAAAAAAATTCCAAACATCACCTGGCCCACACAGCAAGACCCATTCTTCCTCGCCCACTATGCCCTGAATGTGAAGGGCTGTGGGCGAGGTGTTAAGACTAACAACGTTTCGGGGCTGCATGGGCCCCAGGGGGGCCGGGGTGAAAATGGCTCAAAGGCCTGAGAAACACCTGGCCCCCAGGGAGGCCGATTCTTACAAACAATCACCCCTCCCCAGCCCAGCCTCAGCTTGATTGCTTGGCAGGGCAGGGGTGAAGGAGAGGCCACAGCTGACAATCGCTGTCCGGCCGCACAGCGAGGCTGCTTTAATTTTATCTGTCTGTCTCCTTGCACTCTGTGGGCAATTTTTTTTCTCCCCTTTCCTAGTCCACTGGGACAGGGGAGAAAAAAACGGCCCACAGAGGGCACTGAGGCACCGGCCCTTCGGCCCATTCCCGAATGCCCGCCTTGCCAACCCTGGGACTTAATACCCGAACTCAAAACGCGCCATGGGGCAAGTTTGCACAGTGGTGAAGGGAGGGGCGAGGCGTGAGATGACATGTGTGCAAACACGCCCTGTGGCGTGTTTTAAGTTGGGGAATTAATTCCTCTTCAATCCTGAAGTCCCCTGGGGCCAACTAGGCCACCAGGTACCTCCAATAAGCGCCACAGAGCTGCGTTGCAGAGTGTTGTAAAAAGGGGCTTGGCCTCTGAACATCTCTTTGCAATGCAGTTCCCTGGCGCATATTGGAGGTACCTGGTGGGCTAGTTGGCCCCTGTGGTGCATTTTAAGTAGGGGAAATATTTCACCTTCAATTTTGAGGGCCCCTGGGGGCGAGGGGATGAGGCCTGAGGTGAAGTGTGCAAACACGCCCTGTGGTGCATTTTAGGTAGGGGAAATATTTCACCTTCAATTTTGAGGGCCCCTGGGGGCCAACTAGCCCACCAGGAGCTTCCAGTAACTGCCATTGCTCTGCATTGCAGAGAGGTGGTCCAGGCCGTGCCCCTTTTACACCTCTGTGCAACACAACTCTGTGGTGCTTACTGGAGGTACCTAGTGGGCTAGTTCGACTCCAGGGACCCTCAGGATTCAAGGGGACTTAATCCCCAAATTAAAACGTGCCACAGGGCATGTTTGCACATGTCACCTCAGACCCCCCCTCCCTTCACCAGTGTGAAAACACACCAGTGGCACATTTTAAGAGGTAGTTTTAATCCCCCCACCTTATTATATACTAGGGGCTTACAGTGGAGGTCATGTTAATCACAGGAGTAGCCCAATGCATAGTGTTCCCTAGTGTATGTAGGTGTTTTACCTGTACTCTAAGTGTCTTTTAGCATAGCACTGGCTCTAGGACAGAGTCAGTTACTACCATCAGTACCCATCTGAAAAAGTTGAGGGAACAGGATGTTCTTGCAACAAGGCCTCTTTCTGATCCTTTGTTTGTTCTTTCTGCATGTCTTCCTTCTTCCTGCACTTTTCTTCATCTTTGAGGACTTCTGTTGCTTCTTTCTGCATTTCTTTTTCTTCTGTCTGTGTGTTTTTTCTTCTTTCTTCACATGTCCTACCTCTGTAGGCATAGTTAGAAACTAGCATTTAAAAAACCTTTGAAATTCACTGAAAAATCATAGGTTTCAGGCATGTTATAGTTAGGAATTAGCATTTAAAAAATGTTAGAAATTCACTGAAAAAAACATATGTTTCAGGGGCGCTATAGTTAGTTGGACATTTCACTCATACAAAACCATTGAAATTCCCACGTTATAGTTAGTTCGGCTAACATAACTCGCGCGCCCGCAATGCACTGCTTATGACGTTACATATTACTTCACTCTTGACATGGTCTTTGACATCACTCATGACATCACTCATGACATCATCCTTGTGATAGAGTGACAGACCTCCACTCACCCTAATATAACCTTTGATACACACACTCAAAAATAGAAACAAACATTTTCAAAACAATGAACATACCAATACCACTTACAACACACCTATTTAGTTATTCCAAAAACTACACATACATCAACTCATTTACCAACAGTCTTATACCTTCACTCATATATGTACTCACTCATCATATGTACTCATACACTGATACATCCTGTTAGATACACAGTGACACTCATCCATGGATTACTCACACACATAGTCACACATGCAAACAAAGTATCAAACATCCATTAAATTGCATATACAGTTATACACACACCACCACACTTACTGCTACAGAAACTTACACATACTTACTCTCTTAAGCAATTACTTATAGAAACATACACTAATTTATACAGGAACTCTTCCAATCTCTCACATATACTCACTTATATACACCAATACTCACATATACTAGTTTAAAACATATGTAGTTACTGATAAAGACACTATTGAGACAGTCATTCACTCACTAACACACCCAAACACATATTCATCCACCTATACAGTCCTGTGCAAATGCTGTCTTTAACACATACAAACAGTGAGTCACTCATTCATGCATCTATGCACTACATAAGACTCCCCAATGAACCATACAGACACTCATACTGGTACTCAAAAAAACAAATAATCTATATAGACACTCATGTAGTTACTCCCCAACCTATTCAGTCACTTATACACAAAGTGAGAGACTGATACAGATATTTACATATTTAAACATTACTCACTAACCTATGTATTCACTAAGATACACTTAATAGGTTTGTTATACAATCAATTTTACAAAAAAAAAATCCATTTAGACACTTCTATAGCCACTTATTCTTCCATCGACCTTGAGATGTACATATATAAAACATATTTAATTTTCTGAAAAACACACATTCACTGGATTATATCATCAGTGATGTCATCCATGATGTCATGAGTGACGTCACTGACCCTGTCATGAGTGATGTAATATGTGACGTCATCAGCAGTGCATTGCGGCCGCGCAAGTTATAGTTAGCTGAACTAACTATAACGGGGGAATTTCAATGGTTTTGTACGAGTGAAATGTCCAACTAACTATAATGCTCTTGAAACCTATGTTTTTTTCAGTGAATGTATTTATGTATATATATACATATACCCCTCCTACAAATGTCAAAAGAACACTCATCCAGAGGGAGGCCGAAAGCAAGAGGACGCTGAACCAAAGACAAAACTGGAAATGGAGGGACAGACGAGGGAAACACAAGAATTGCTGGCATGGGAACACAAGGTAAGACAAACAAGAAAGTATAATAGAGGACAATGTGACACAATTAACAGTATTGAACATGACTAGTAGAACTCTCACAGATGAGGAGGAGAATGTATTGAAACTAGGTTTATCATTTTAATCCAGAAATAGGCTTTGGCCATGCCCAGACACGGGTTGACCTTTACAAATTTGAACGCAAACTCAAACTCTACAAATTGCACACTGTACACAAAAATACAGGGACCACAGGAGGGAGATGACCTACCCTACCCAGTGATGAGACTGGACTGGCAATTGCGGACATTTACATGTCACAGGTAATGAATGACCTAGACAAAGAAGGACAATCCAACATGACTAGGAAACAAGTTGATCCCTTTGATCCCAGAAAGAGAGGACATTACGTAGCAATTTGGCATACAAACAGGAGAAGCTTTTCCCACTGACTTCAGGGTCAGATCCAATATGGAATTAGTGAGTGTACAACTGTAAAGATTGCTGTTATTAATTGCCATTACAGATACACTGGGCTGTGGTTTAATATTGGACTGACTCACCTGCAACAGATTTGGGCGCACCAAGAGCGGAAGGACGTCTTTGGCTTACCTCACTACTCCTAGACACCATAGTAACTCCCATACCGTCCACCTAAGACCTAGACACGAGACATTCTAATACAGGGGAACATACAATGACTAAAGCATATTTGGGAACTGTGCAACCACGGTTTGCCCAAGATTTTGGTACTTTACCATAATCTTAGTTACTTCTGCACTCCTGATGACAAGATGTGCCTTGGACAAGGTCACTGACACCACCACAACACAACCAATGTTACATTTATTTAGAGTACTATACCCTGCACGTCCTGATTAGTAGTCTGCACTTTCCAACAAACTACACATTCCACCTGGGGACAGTGAATTTACCCGCACTAGGGAAATATGCTAGGAGACCATTTTGCCTGTAGCGAGGCTTCTATCATCTTGAAATGATACATCCTGTATAAATGAATTAGCTACTATGCATACATGTTAACTTATATTTCGTTTATACATGCCATTTTTCTTTTATGTCTATGCATTGACAAGTAGTGTCCATGTATACAAACAGCTTATTTAAATGGGGTTGACCCGGGAAAGGATCAAGTGACCAAGACCACAGATGTGTTCAAAACGTGTCTTTCTGTTATGTGATAAAAAATACCTAAAATACTGATCAGCGGGCTCGTGGAGTTGTTTTCGTTCTCTCTCTGAACATTTGGAATATATATATATATATATATATATATATATATATATATATATATATATATATATATAACCTACTGGCAGTCGCCAGTAGGTAGTTATAGTTAGGATTTTTTTCAATGTTAAATCTCAAAATTCTATTTGGAATAACTTTGGCACCCGTTGACGAATCTGCCTGAAAATTTCCTCAAAATAGCCTCGTCAAGTTCCGGTCTTTCCCTGAAAGTTTGGGGGGGATTTGTCAAGCGGGGGCCGAGATAAAAGGGGGTCCCAAAACGCATTTTCCCCATGTTAATTTCCATAGGGCTGTCGATTTCACTTTTAGCTCGAATGGCTGAATGGATTTACACCAAACTTGGCAAAATTGTAGGGACTAGTATCCCGATGTGCCTTTGCTATGTCTCAAGATATGTGCTCCAGTGGATTTTGAGTAATTTAGGTTAAAAAAAATATATATATCTATAGGCGTGCCCCAGTACGCGCTCCGGGGAGCGCACCGGGCGCGCCATGCGACTTGCGCGCAGAAAGCTGATTGGCTCTTCGGTGTCTGTAAACATTCTAAACAGTCTGGAGCGGCTGCCATCTTGTGTCTCGGTAAAATCGAGACAGAAGAGGTGACAAAAACAAAGGGGGGAATTGACCATAAGGGGGCAGGGTAGACCCCCTCCTGACCCCCTAGGTTTAATGTGGGGGCTAAAAAAAGGTCCTGCGGGGCATTTAAAATAAAAAAAAAAATCCGATTTGCGCAGGGGGAGTGCCCGGTACGCGCAGTATTTCTGACATATCTGTAAACATAAAAGTGAAGCATTGCTGGAGTGCGTCACAAAAGTGACGCAACTCCAGTAATGCGTCCTTTCACATGGGGAAAGTACCATGTGAAAGGTCTTGCGTCAGTCTTACACCTGCTGTGAGGCAGGCGCAAGATTTTGACGCAACAGCATTCTAAAAGTGACGCAGTGAAATCTCATAGATTTCACTGCGTCGTTATTACCAAGCTTTTTGCTGGGGAACGCGCCCTCTGCATACATTATACCTGACGCAGATATAATGTGGCGCAGGGTTTTAAAAAGTGACCCATGTACCTAAATGCGTCACTTTTTAAATATAGCGCAACGAGGTGCATTTTTTTTGTCTTCAAAACACATACAAACAGTGAGTCAGTCATTGATGCATCTATGTGCTAAGTAACACCTCCACCAAATCAAACAGACAATTATAAAGACACAAAAAAAAACATCTAATAACCCATATACACACACATGTAGCTACTCACCAACCCATGCAGCCACTTATACACAAAGTGAAACACTGATACATATATTTAAATATTAAATATTTAAACATTACTCGCTAATATATGTATTCACTAAGATACACTTAATAAGCTAGTTAACCAATCATTTTTTTTTTTTAAAAACATCCATTTAGACACTTATTTAAACATTTATTCTTCCATTGACCTTTACGTATACATATATAAAAAATATTTATTTATTTTTCAGAAAGGCACACATTCACTGGATGGTTTCATCAGTGATGTCATGAGTGATGTCACTGACCATGTCATGAGTGATGTAATATGTGATGTCATCAGCAGTGCATTACACGCGCAAGTTATAGTGAGTCCAACTAACTATAACGTGGGAATTTCAATGGTTTTATGTCAGTAAAATTTCCAGGTAACTATAACTGGTGTGAAACCTATGGTTTTTTAAGTGAATATATATATATATATATATATATATATATATATATATATATATATATTCACTGAAAAAACCATAGGTTATAGACCATATATAGTTAGGGATTAGCATTTAAAAAACCTTATTTTATTTGCACAAAACCATTGAAATTCCATATATAGTTAGTTGCACTAACTATATATCGCGGACCCGCAATCCACTGCTAATGATGTCACATATTACATCATTCATGACATGGTCAGTGACATCACTGATGACATCACTGATGACATCTCAAATGACATCACTGATGACATCACTGATGACAACACCCAGTGACTGTATGTTTCTGTAAAGTTAAAATATGTCTTACATATTGAAGAATGAGTGGATGTATAAGTGTCTGGATGAAGGATTTAGTAGGTGCATGACTGACTGTATGAGTGAGTGATTAAATGTGTCTCACTGAGTGCATGGGTTAGTGATTAAAGTGTCTTAATTTGGCAATCATTATTTATGTTCTTCTGTAAACTGCTGCATGTTTAAATCAGTAGCTATATGAGTAACTATATGGGTTATTGATTGGTTGCCCAAGTATTTGTATGGGAGACTGAGTATGTGTGTGGGTGGCTGGGAGGTGTATAACTCTGTGCATAGATGTGTGAGCAGTTGATTCCCTAGGTGTATGGGTTCAAAAGTGCATGTAGAAACAGCTGTATGGACAGTTGACTGTGTGCATGAGTATATTGGTGAGTGAATGGATATCTCAGTTCTACATGTCAAAGTAAGTACATATGTAAAACACACTCCATGTGAGAGTTGACATATATAAATAACTGAACATAAGAGCCAGTGAATGTGAGAGTGGCTGTATGAATCATTGTGAACTTGTATCAAGGATTGTATAAGAGAGTAAATATGTGTTAGTATATGTTTGAATAAGTAAGGTGTGTATAACTGTATAGTTGAGGAAATGGAGGTGTGATTGATTCTTTGCATGACTGACTAGGTGTGTGGGTAACTCCATGGATGTGTGACAGTCTGTGAGTGCCTGTTTACACTGAGTGTATCTAAGGTTATATTAGAGTCTGAAGATGTATTATCACATAAATGATATCATCAGTGATGTAATCAGTAATGTCAAATGAGATGTCAGTGATGTCATCAGTGATGTCATTTGAGATGTCATCAGTGATGTCATCAGTGATGTCATTTGAGATGTCATCAGTGATGTCATCAGTGATGTCACTGACCATGTCATGAATGATGTAATATGTGACATCATTAGCAGTGGATTGCGGGTCCGCGATATATAGTTAGTGCAACTAACTATATATGGAATTTCAATGGTTTTGTGCAAATAAAATAAGGTTTTTTAAATGCTAATCCCTAACTATATATGGTCTATAACCTATGGTTTTTTCAGTGAATTTTCAAGGTTTTGTAAATGCAAATTCCTAACTATATATGGTCTATAACCTATGGTTTTTTCTGTGAATTTCATTGGTTTTTTAAAAGCTAATATCTATAGCTGTAAAATATATTCTTTATTAAGTGACGTATCACGTAGCCCGTGAGACGCCTCATGACGCGTCGCATAACCGTGACGTATCGGTTCTGCAGCGCAAAAAAAACCCGTAACGTAAGCGTGCCGGAGCACGCTTACAGATATATATATTTTTTTTAACCTTAATTAGACAAAATCCACACGTGCACATATCTTGAGGCCTTGCAAAGGCACATCAAACAAACAGTCCCTACAATTTTGCCAAGTTTGCTGGAAATCTATTCCCTTAATTTTTTTTTTACTGTTTCTCTTGGTTTTCCCCTTGTTACGCTTACCGGGACGCTACCCGGTACGGGAACCGGACGCTCCAAAAACACAAGATGGCGGACTCCCGTTACGCTGCCGGTTAGCTGCCCGGTTCGCGTACCGGGAAGCGCCTCCACCGCGAAAAATCGCGGGGGACTTTAATATCCCCCTCATCAATCCTAGGGGGTCAGGAGGGGTTTACCTTGCCCCCTTTCCTTCATTTCCCCCTTCTTTTTTCACCACATCTTGTCTCTCGAACCTACCGAGAGACAAGATGGCGGCCGCTCCGGACTGTTTACAATGTTGACAGCTACGCTGCCGGTTAGCTGCCCGGTTAGCTGCCCGGTGAGCTGCCCGGTTTGCGTACCGGGACGCGCCTCTACGGCGTAAAATCGCAAAATGTTTTGCCCCGCGGGGCACTTTAATATCCCCCTCATCAATCCTAGGGGGTCAGGAGTGGTCTACCTTGCCCCCTTTCCTTCATTTCCCCCTTCGTTTTTCACCACATCTTGTCTCTCGATCGTACCGAGAGACAAGATGGCGGCCGCTCCGGTTTGTTTAGAATGTTGACAGACACCGGAGAGCCAATCAGATTCGCTTCGCGAAGTTCCGTTACGCATCAGGTACGCGAACCGGGGCGCTAACCGGAGCGCTGTCACAGATATATATATTTTTTTAAACGTTAATTTCTCAAAAACCACTGGAGCACATATATTGAGACATAGCAAAGGCACGTCGGGCACACCATATCTACAATTTTGCCAAGTTTCATGTAAATCTATTCAGCCGTTCGAGCTAAAAGTGATTCCAACCGCCCTATGGAAAAATGAATGGGAAAAACGCGTTTTGGGACCCCCCTTTGTTCTCGGCCCCCCCTTGACGAAACCCCACCAAATTGTCAGGGGCTGCTCAGAAAAAAAATGTGCCATTTTCCTGAAAATTTCAGCCAATTCCGTCCACAAACGCCAAAGTTATTAGACATAGAATTTTCAGAAATCCCATAGAGAAAAAATCCTAACTATATATACCCACTGGCTATCGCCAGTAGGTAATATACATATATAAACATATGTAATCTGCATATCTATATAAATATAAATGCATGCATACATATACATATATGCATACATATGCATGTTATTTACATGAAAGTTTTAAAAACACTAATAAAAGCAAAGCTAAAAAGCCACCTCATTACAAACAGAATGGCTTTAACTTAAACGAGGGCGAGATCTATTGCATTTTCATTGCTTGTTTACTTTGGTTCTATCAAGAAGGCATTCAGATGTGTCACACATTTGCCATAAATTCTGAATGTTAGCACTCTAGTTGCTCATTAGATCACTGTAGTAAAGCTAGTGCTCACCAGGGAAGTCTGCTGCTAATCATGGTTTGCAGCCATTTTCCCGCATTTTTTATCCCGCAGACTTTCAGTCCGCATACCATTATCCCACAAGGTCATTGAGCTTGCATACCATTATCCCGCATTTTTTCAAAACGCATGTGCATTTATCGCGCATGCCTTTATAAAGAATTACGTTTTAAAGGCATGTATGGTAAATGCATTTGCGTTGTGAAAACCACGATGACGAGAGAGGTAAGTGGGTTTGTGTTAATTTTTTCGTGGGTTAGTGATTGTGTAGTGTAGTGTAGTGTTGTGTAGTGTAGTGTTGTGTTAGTGTAGTGTAGAGTTGTGGTGGTTGTTTAGTGTAGGGTCATGCTGGGGGTAGTGTTTTAGGGTTTAGGGTTGTGTTGTAGTGTTTGCGTAGTGTAGGGTCATGCTGGGGGTAGTGTTTTAGGGTTCAGGGTAGTGTTGTAGTGTTTGCGTAGTGTAGGGTCATGCTGGGGGTAGTGTTTTAGGGTTTAGGGTTGTGTTGTAGTGTTTGCGTAGTGTAGGGTCATGCTGGGGCTAGTGTTTTAGGGTTTAGGGTAGTGTTGTAGTGTTTGCGTAGTGTAGGGTCATGCTGGGCGTAGTGTTTTAGGGTTTAGGATAGTGTTGTAGTGTTTGCGTAGTGTAGGGTCATGCTGGGGGTAGTGTTTTAGGGTTTTGGGTAGTGTTGTAGTGTTTGCGTAGTGTAGGGTCATGCTGGGGTGTAGTATTTTAGGGTTTAGGGTAGTGTTGTAGTGTTTGCGTAGTGTAGGGTCATGCTGGGGGTAGTGTTTTAGGGTTTTGGGTAGTGTTGTAGTGTTTGCGTAGTGTAGGGTCATGCTGGGGGTAGTGTTTTAGGGTTTTGGGTAGTGTTGTAGTGTTTGCGTAGTGTAGGGTCATGCTGGGGTGTAGTGTTTTAGGGTTTTGGGTAGTGTTGTAGTGTTTGCGTAGTGTAGGGCCATGCTGGGGTGTAGTGTTTTAGGGTTTTGGGTAGTGTTGTAGTGTTTGCGTAGTGTAGGGTCATGCTGGGGGTAGTGTTTTAGGGTTTTGGGTAGTGTTGTAGTGTTTGCGTAGTGTAGGGTCATGCTGGGGGTAGTGTTTTAGGGTTTTGGGTAGTGTTGTAGTGTTTGCGTAGTGTAGGGTCATGCTGGGGGGGTAGTGTTTTAGGGTTTTGGGTAGTGTTGTAGTGTTTGCGTAGTGTAGGGTCATGCTGGGGGTAGTGTTTTAGGGTTTGGGGTAGTGTTGTAGTGTTTGCGTAGTGTAGGGTCATGCTGAGGGTAGTGTTTTAGGGTTTAGGGTAGTGTTGTAGTGTTTGCGTAGTGTAGGGTCATGCTGGGGGTAGTGTTTTAGGGTTTAGGGTAGTGTTGTAGTGTTTGCGTAGTGTAGGGTCATGCTGGGGGTAGTGTTTTAGGGTTTAGGGTAGTGTTGTAGTGTTTGCGTAGTGTAGGGTCATGCAGGGGGTAGTGTTTTAGGGTTTAGGGTAGTGTTGTAGTGTTTGCGTAGTGTAGGGTCATGCTGGGGGTAGTGTTTTAGGGTTTAGGGTAGTGTTGTAGTGTTTGCGTAGTGTAGGGTCATGCTGGGGTGTAGTGTTTTAGGGTTTTGGGTAGTGTTGTAGTGTTTGCGTAGTGTAGGGTCATGCTGGGGGTAGTGTTTTAGGGTTTTGGGTAGTGTTGTAGTGTTTGCGTAGTGTAGGGTCATGCTGGGGGTAGTGTTTTAGTATTTAGGGTAGTGTTGTAGTGTTTGCGTAGTGTAGGGTCATGCTGGGGGTAGTGTTTTAGGGTTTTGGGTAGTGTTGTAGTGTTTGCGTAGTGTAGGGTCACGCTGGGGGGTAGTGTTTTAGGGTTTTGGGTAGTGTTGTAGTGTTTGCGTAGTGTAGGGTCATGCTGGGGGTAGTGTTTTAGGGTTTTGGGTAGTGTTGTAGTGTTTGCGTAGTGTAGGGTCATGCTGAGGGTAGTGTTTTAGGGTTTAGGGTAGTGTTGTAGTGTTTGCGTAGTGTAGGGTCATGCTGGGGGTAGTGTTTTAGGGTTTAGGGTAGTGTTGTAGTGTTTGCGTAGTGTAGGGTCATGCTGGGGGTAGTGTTTTAGGGTTTAGGGTAGTGTTGTAGTGTTTGCGTAGTGTAGGGTCATGCTGGGGGTAGTGTTTTAGGGTTTAGGGTAGTGTTGTAGTGTTTGCGTAGTGTAGGGTCATGCTGGGGTGTAGTGTTTTAGGGTTTTGGGTAGTGTTGTAGTGTTTGCCTAGTGTAGGGTCATGCTGGGGGGGTGTTTTAGGGTTTAGGGTAGTGTTGTAGTGTTTGCGTAGTGTAGGGTCATGCTGGGGTGTAGTGTTTTAGGGTTTTGGGTAGTGTTGTAGTGTTTGCGTAGTGTAGGGTCATGCTGGGGGTAGTGTTTTAGGATTTAGGTTAGTGTTGTAGTGTTTGCGTAGTGTAGGGTCATGCTGGGGGTAGTGTTTTAGGGTTTAGGGTTGTGTTGTAGTGTTTGCGTAGTGTAGGGTCATGCTGGGGGTAGTGTTTTAGGGTTTAGGGTTGTGTTGTAGTGTTTGTGTAGTGTAGGGTCATGCTGGGGGTAGTGTTTTAGGGTTTAGGGTAGTGTTGTAGTGTTTGCGTAGTGTAGGGTCATGCGGGGTGTAGTGTTTTAGGGTTTTGGGTAGTGTTGTAGTGTTTGCGTAGTGTAGGGTCATGCTGGGGGTAGTGTTTTAGGGTTTAGGGTAGTGTTGTAGTGTTTGTGTAGTGTAGGGTCATGCTGGGGGTAGTGTTTTAGGGTTTAGGGTAGTGTTGTAGTGTTTGTGTAGTGTAGGGTCATGCTGGGGGTAGTGTTTTAGGGTTTAGGGTAGTGTTGTAGTGTTTGTGTAGTGTAGGGTCATGCTGGGGGTAGTGTTTTAGGGTTTAGGGTAGTGTTGTACTGTTTGTGTAGTGTAGGGTCATGCTGGGGGTAGTGTTTTAGGGTTTAGGGTAGTTTAGTTGTTTAGTGTATGCTAAAGGCATATTCGTTCTAAAAGTTTTCGTTATTTTATTTTGCGGCCTAATAGTACATGCGGGATTTTTTTTGCGGACTGATGGTATGCGGGATTTCGTCATATATTCGCTAATCATACTTTCTATGGCAAAATGAACCCCCTCATTTTGTTCCTTTTTAAATTAAATGTTTTAAGAGTTACCACTTTATTCCAATCAAGATGGCTTCAGGTGTGCCATACCTTTGTAATAAGTAGGACTGTTAGCACTCTAGTTGTTCTTTAGAACACTCTGGGACAATCTGTCATTGGGCTATAGTTGGGCTACATCTGGCTGATATTTGGGCTACATTTGTTTTTTTTTGTCTCTGGTGGCCATCTTTGGGCTACATTGGGCTACATTGGGCTACATTGGGCTACATTTGGGCTCCAACATATATATAGCCCAATGTAGCCCAATATATATTTTTCAAAGTTAATTTTCGTAAAAACCACTGGAGCCTATATCTTGAGACATAGCAAAGGCACATCGGGCTACCAGTCCCTACAATTTTGCCAAGTTTGGTGTAAATCCATTCAGCCGTTCAGGCTAAAAGTGAGGCCAACCGCCCTATGGAAAATTGCATGGGAAAAACACGTTTTGGGACCCCCCTTTTTTCTCGGCCCCCCCTTGACGAAACCCCCCCAAATTTTCAGGGGCTGCTCAGAAACAAAATGTTCCATTTTCCTGAAAATGTCAGCCAATTCTGTCCTCATAAGCCAAAGTTATTCGACATAGAATTTTCAAAAATCCCATAGGAAAAAAATCCTAACTATATATACCTACTGGCTATCGCCAGTAGGTAATATATATATATATATATATATATATATATATATATTTATATATATATATATACATACATATATATATACACACACACACACATATATTATATATATATATATATATATATTCACGCTCCCATCACACCTGCCTGTCACACTCAGAGGCTGGTGCCTGCTTGTCGGGGGTGCACCCAACATAAATATCAGCTCCAAGGATCCCTCACCGCAATACTGCGGAAATCAGGTAGCAGCACTCGCAGGGTTGAATTCACTATCTTTTATTATTCAAAAGAACGCGCTTTCGGCACTCGGCCTTCTTCAGTAATGAAACGAAAGTCGTGGCAAACATCATCCATTTAAAACCATCACGTGTCATATCAACATAGAGGTAGCACAACAAATCCAGTGAAATTGAGAATTCTAGAGCACCAAAGAGCAATCCAGAATGCGGATGTGAGTTATCCTGTGGCTAGACATTTTGATAAGGAACATGCACGTAACAGGGATCTGTTATCATACTATTGTCTAGACTGTGTCCCCTTCAGTGTGAGAGGGGGAGACAGATTACAAAAACTCAGGCGACTTGAGTCGCGATAAATAATTGATCTGCAAAGCAAAATGCCTATGGGTCTTAACATGCATGAGGACTTGTGAGTTCATCTAATATGACTGAAATAGAGAATATGATTGAGGTTTTCTACTACTAATCATGAACTTTGCCCCCCTCTATCTTCTATGATGAATTGTTTAATGTTGCATATGATTTGTGATGTGTTATATACTTTGTTGGTTGAAGTACTGTACTGATCACGTTTAATTTGATTGAGGGGACTTTTGCCCATCCAGGGCAGGATAATAGCACCAATGGTGCGGGTCCGAGTGCAGACGTATACGCATTGAATGAATATGATTACATCTAGATATTCCCATTCAGGGCGATACATTCATGGTCTGCATCACTGAGCGATAATGTGAATTATTTTGTCCTTTGATATTTATGAATTATCTTAGGCGATTTGCATTACGCTGCTTTTATTGAGTTTACAATATTGTAACCTATGTATGATCCACTCTAAGATGGCGGCTATAATTTCGTCAATGAGTCCTACCTCTATATTGATATGACACGTGATGGTTTTAAATGGATGATGTTTGCCGCGACTTTCGTTTCATTACTGAAGAAGGCCGAGTGCCGAAAGCGCGTTCTTTTGAATAATAAAAGATAGTGAATTCAACCCTGCGAGTGCTGGTACCTGATTTCCGCAGTATTGCGGTGAGGGATCCTTGGAGCTGATATATATATATATATATATATATATATATATATATATATATATATATCCAGGAACACGCTGTCTCAAAACCTCTCACAAGACAACAAATCGAGGCCGAGTTTGCATTTCAAGTGAATTTATTCAGGCAACAACACCCAGCGTGTTTCGCAGCCTTCGCCACTTGCTCACGAGTATATATATATATTCTCTACCGTATGGCTCCCTTCCTCTCCCGTTAGGTGCTATTTGCTTGGATTCTTGGCTGTAGTTCAAGATTAGCCTGATTGGTTCATTCGCTGTGAAGGGTGAAACTTCTTTCTTCTTTAAGCAATCAGTTCTTGTTACTTGATTTGCCCTCTCCCAGCATTGTTGTACAATGTGATTGTTGTATTTCCTTTTTTCGAACCTTTTCATTGAGTTCTTGCTCTGTTTGTGCCACTCAGTTTATTTGCTGCAAATTCTTCTTAGGCGAAGAAATTCTCCATAGGGGATGCTTGATATCAATGACTGCTGGTGGAAGCTCGTGGCTTCCAAAGTTGAATTGGTTGCGGTGCACTTTCGATGAAGTGTGGTTTCCACATGGTTGGTATTTATGTATACCTCTGTAACAAGGAAGACGGCCCTGTTTTGGTTAATGGTGTAGGTGAATTTTATGCATGGCGTGCTGTTGTTCAATATTTTGAAGTATTCCTAGAATTTTTCTTCTCCCCCATTCCACACTATGAAAAGATCATCAATAAACCTTTTCCAGGTTATGATGTGGTGTGTGTAGGTTTGGTACTTTTCATTCCATGCTGTTATTTCCTCCCACCATCCCATTGCTGTACAGGCATAGTTAGGACTAAATGAGAACCCCATCGCAGCGCCGTATTTTTGTCGGTATAGCAAATCACCAAACATGAAGATGTTGTTGGTCAATAGGTTGTTTATCATCTCCATAAGCATGTCGTTGTGGCTTTGGTAATGAATGTTCCGTTCTTTTAGGAAGTATTTGCAGGCGTTGAGGCCCATCTCATTGTCGATGTTAGTGTACAAAGAGATCACGTCCATTGTGATCATGATGAAGTTGGGTTGCTAATTTAATTGTTCCAAATTACAGAGAAAATCCGTAGTATCCTTTATGTAGGATTTTAATAGTTTTACCTGGGGGCCTAGATAATAGTCAATGAAATTCGACAAAGGTTCAAGTAGAGAACCATTAGCAGACATGATTGGTCTCCCTGGTGGTTTCGTGGGGTTTTTGTGTATTTTTGGTAAGAAATAGACGGTGGCTGTTTTTGGGAAATCTACTGTTAGGTATTTCCTCTCATCTGAGTCAAGTAGTTCTTCAGTTTCCCATTGGTATAGTTTTTTGTCCAATTCTCTTTTTATGTTGTCCATAGGGTTTTTCTTTAGCTCCTCATAATAGTGCTTATTCTTTAGTTGTTCCATAGCTACTGCAGTGTATAGATTTTTATCCCAGAGCACTATATTCCCGCCCTTGTCTGCTGATTTTATTTCAAAGCTTTGGTCATTTTTTAGGGAGGTTAGGGCTTCTCTTTCACTCCTTGATAAGTTGTCTGTACCCTTCGTTTTGGTGATTTTATATAAATCGTGGATAACCGCCTCCTGAAACATATCTATTTTGTTTCCTGGTGTTAGCTGGGGGTAAAATTTGGATTTTGCCTTCAAGTTGCTCATTCCTGCCCCAAATTGCGGTATTGCAGTGTTTAGGCTGATTTCCTGGCCCTCTTCTGCATTTAGGTTCAGAACAGTTAGGTATGCTTCAGATTATTTTGCTAGTAAGCTAGACGTTGGTTTAGGTTGATGTTTTGGTATTTTTGGTTTATTTTCTCTTCCTGCAAAGAATTTGGCAAGTTTGATTTTTCGAATATATAGATACATATCTATTCTCGTTTGTGCCATATCCATGCGTGTGGTCAGGCAAACGTTTATTCCTTTCTTTAGGAGTGAGGTCTCAGCTTCTGTAATTTGTCTCCCTTAGAGGTTGATGATTTGTAATTCCTCATTTATTTCCCCTTCTTCTGTTTCATTAATCTGGTTTCTGCACCCACTTTTTCGTTTATAATGGTTTCGCCTGCAGCTCCTCCTTGTTGTGGTTTTGTGAATTTTGGTTGCCAAGCTCTCCCCCTTCCCCTTGCTCGACCACGTGTATTTCTTTGCGCCCCGTGATTGTGTTCCCATTGTCGTTGTGATAGGACTAGGCGCATATCCCCTAAAAATCTTTTGCTCGAAAATATGACCCCTTCAAACTGTCAAAAACAAACATAGCAAGCCCATCATCAAGTCTGACATCCCTAACATCAGCAGAACTTAGTGAGGATGATTCCAATCTGGATCCACTACAAAAAGCTTTTGTATGTTTTGGACCTTTAAAACCTGTGAGCTTTTGTGCACAAACTGACCGTGATCAAGACAGCGGACGCTGTCGAAACGCGTTGGTTGTTTTTGTTTTTTGATACCCCTTGGATTGATGGAATAAAATAAGTTCCTTTACTACAATGAGCTAACGATTCCATTCTTTTGCGACTCCACACCTCCCCGAAATGGGGAACCTTGCTGAGAAAAAAAAAAAATATATATATATATATATATATATATATATATATATAATTGCTCCACAGCTTTCTTCACAGATCCCTGGGTAGAAGAAAAACGGCAGCACTCACAGTTTTTTTTGGCAATTTCCAACAAACTTTATTCAAGACAAGCGCGTTTCGGGAAGCGTCCCTTCCTCAGTGTCATAAGGGAACGCGATGCATGGCGCTGTTTTTAAAACAATCAAAACAGTGTAATACCAGTAGACAAAGGACTACACTCTGCACGATCATGGGCGCCATCTTAGAGTGTGTTTTGATGCGCTTTAAGCATGCATTATCTGTATCCAAACAAAACATACAGTTACACTTCGATATTGCCATGTGTCGGCATTGGTGTCTCTCCATAGAGAGACATGTGTCCCTTGCAAACATAGTGTTACAATTACTGTTTATATGACTTAGATCGATGTGCGTGTCCAGTCCATGTCTCTCTTCATGAACCCAATATATGAAGATTATGTATCACTCATTGAATTATTGAATGACACTCATGCAGGTAAAAGCCTACTAATTTTCTTCTATCGCACATAACGTGCTTCCAGAAATTTAAATCTTGCCGTGGATCGGCAATTGCAGCCAAATGGCGTCGGGCAGATCCATTACGGAGCAGCATCTACAAGCGGATCCCCGTCCTCACCTACACATAAATCAAGCTGCTGCTCGTGTGCTACTCAAAGGTGAACAACCTGGAGCGACAATTTACATGGGGCAGTCCAGCTGCGAGTATGCACCACCCCGTTATCCTTGGGGTCACGGAAGTGAAACAGCAGCCGTACATGGGATCGAGGACGGGCCAACTTGCGGGGTCCATACAGGACTTTATTATGTGCTTTCCGCACCACACTTCCCATAATACACAGTCTCATTTGAGCCTCCCATCGGTGGGTGTGTCATATGGAAAATGGAGAAGTGGGTTAGCGGTTGCGCACACCGCTTCCGTTAAAGCCCCTGAAGAGAAGCAGATGGAGCTTCGAAACGCGTCGGGCAGATCCATTACGGAGCGGCATCTACAAGCGGATCCCCGTACTCACCTACACATAAATCAAGCTGCTACTCGTGTGCTACTCAAAGGTGGACAACCTGGAGCGACAATTTACACGCGGCAGTCCAGCCCCGGAGTATGCACCACCCCGTTATCCTTGGGGGTCACGGAAGTGAAACAGCAGCCGTACATGGGATCGAGGACGGGCCCACTTGCGGGGTCCATACAGGACTTGATTATGTGCTTTCCGCACCACACTTCTCATAATACACAGTCTCATTTGAGCCACCCATCGGTGGGTGTGTCATATGCAAAATGGAGAAGTGGGTTAGCGGTTGCTCACACCGCTTCCGTTAAAGCCCCTGAAGAGAAACAGATGGAGCTTCGAAACGCGTCGGGCAGAGCCATTACGGAGCGGCATCGACAAGCGGATCCCCGTCCTCACCTACACATAAAACAAGCTGCTGCTCGTGTGCTACTCAAAGGTGGACAATCTGGAGCGACTATATATATATATATATATATATATATATATATATATATATATATATATATATATATATATATATATATATATATATGTCATTTGAGATGTCATTCATCAGTGATGTCATCAGTGATGTCACTAACCATGTCATGAATGATGTAATATGTGACATCATCAGCAGTGGATTGCGGGTGCGCGATATATAGTTAGCGCTTATAACTATATATGGAATTTCAATGGTTTTATGCGAGTAAAATAAGGTTTTGTAAATGCAAATCCCTAACTATATATGGCCTAAAACCAATGGTTTTTTCATTGAATTTTCAAGGTTTTGTAAGTGCAAATTCCTAACTATATATCCACTATAACCTATGGTTTTTTCTGTGAATTTCATTGGTTTTTTAATAGCAAATATGAAAATCTTTAAAATGTCAAGTACGTGATAGATAAAAACATTTTCGTATTTATGCACGCTGATGTGCTTTGAACGCTGCCCCCCCCTCCCCTCTTTTCTCTTAGTAGTACTCTCTCTTTGCAGATACTGAACAGTAGTTAACGCAGGCCTTTGCCCCCGTTGTAATCCGTCGTGCCTGCTTGTCTCTCCATTTGATTGATTGTTATCCAAGCATTTACTGTTTTAGAATTGGTTCTCTTTGGATCATTCTCTATTTACAAACAAGCACAAAGTCGCAATACTCTGTTTAGTTTTTACAGATAGTGAAAAATCGTGTAAAAAAATAAAAGTAATCGAGCAAAATCAGTAGGCCACTAATTGGATCTCTTTTTGACCTCGCTAAAATAGAAATATTAGGAACAACCCTTCATGAGAAATACGAAAATAGTGAGATGAACTGAGCTCCACACCATGAGGGCTGCAAGACAGCTCGACTCCGTCACCCACCCCGCCCAAAGTAACGACAAACCCTATGCAAATATTAAAAATATAGACAACACACCAGCAAAGAAACAGGGTAAAACATTTTATTAAATAACTATTTACATAACTACTTTATACTTTTTATTGCCCGATCCGGCTAGCTCAATCGATCGAGCATGAAACTCATGCACTCTGATAGCAAGCGTTGCTACTGATGCTATGCAGACCAAAACTGGTTTTCAGTTTGTACATTTTTCTAGATTTTTCAATCCAAGGTTGGTTGACTTTGTAGAACGATGGCTTCAGATTTTCAACATACGGTGTGGTGGCGCGGACTGGGAAGGGGCGCTTCGCTCCTGCCCCCTCCCCAAGTAAGTTTTTCATACGTGAAAGTACGTTAATGGTTTGGGTCCCTGAGTTGCTTCAATGTCACTGCCATTCTCAAATGGCATAAGTTCTGGATGTTGGTTGCCATAGTTAAGAGTTCTGAGCAGTGCTTGTAACACTGTCTGAAGCTTATTTCCACCTACTGCAGCTTCACTATTCTCAAAGTAAGTGAGTGTCGTTTGTGGACCTGACTGCATTAGAAAACAATGTGATATGTTACCTTCCTAAACAGCTTGACGGAGGCCCCTGAGGGGCGGTGTGATGGCCATGGACTCGGAGAAGACGCTTGGCTCCGACACCCTCCCCAAGTCTTATAGCACTGGTGTAGCCTGAGATCGCCCCCGACATAAGCGGCCGGCTCCCGGGGTCTGGCGGAACTTTTTGCCTTTTGATGACTCTTCAATTCTGGACCTTGTCCCACAATCCGTTTGACCTGAAGACACGCTGTAGTGGGGCGCCCCTTTACCGTTTCAGTTGCCATTCCGCCCGCTTTTGCTACACTGTGCCTCTTCCGCCATTCAGCTGTTTACCGCCCGCTCTTGCGACTACAGCGTCTCGCTCATCATGTAGTTGAGTTGCTCCCGCTCTTGCGGTGCAGCGATAGGCGGCTGCCACAGGACTCTCAAAATGGCGGCCGGCTCTTCGGTTTTGGGCCTGGTCCACTAAAATGGCCCTGGGACACCTTTGAACTCGGACGCTTCCCTGATAGGGCTTGGGTCCCATTCTCGAAAGCGTCCCCTCAGCCGTGAAGATTCTACAAAAGTCTTGGGGGCCTCCGACTCCCGCAGGCTTCTGGTGGGGAGCGGCTGCCATGATTGCTCGTGGAATAGCCACGACGGAGCTACGAGATGGTAGTGCTCTCATGCTGACGCCAGTTTTAGTCTGAAACATCCAGAAACACTGTAGACTACCAATTCGATCAGTTCCGGTAGCGCCCCAACATGACCCGGAAGAGAAGAACTTGCCCTCCCCTCTTTGACTGATGGTTCTTCTTGCCTGTCCCCTCTGTTGTCATTTAACAGAACTTTTTGGACTGCTGAAAGGGGTTGTGTTCCGAACGCTGGTTGGTGGAGACATTTTGACTATATTCTTGACCTACGTTGTCGCGTAATGCGTTATATGACACGCCGCGTTAGCGCACCCGGAAGTGATCCGAGGCGCGGCGCGCAGCGCGTAACGTAAGCATAACAGGTCATGTGACTTGTTAATAAAACTTTTCATTGGTTCTTTTTACTTTTGTTATTTTAATGATGAAAAGCTTGGTCATATGACCTAAAAATTACGCTTTTTATTGTTTTCGAACATTATTTTTTTTAAAACATATATGTTACAATATTCCAGGCTAATGTACTTTCCCGGAAAATTTACAACTGTCCTGCAAGTAAAATATATTCCTTTTTCGAGAAAAAGGTAGTTTCTTCATTCCATGACGGAGCCGTTGAGTAAAAGAGACTCGGCCTGCTGTCTTAGTCACCGATACGCCTGATTATCAGATTCTTATCGATCACTTTATGTTGCAGAAATGAAAAACACAACTGCCCTTGACCATTTATCTTTACTGCGTTCCTACATATTATACCTTTTATCCGTCATGTAATTGGACTGCTTTATTTCACTTGCCTTTTACTGATTCGAAAACAGTGACTAAAAGTAAAAACTTTACCAATGTAAATACTACTACCGTGTTTTGTTTTAAAAACCTTTATTGTGAAAATGTCAGTATACAAATACGGGCCTATAACCACGTGGGCCGGCCACGGAGCAAACTGAAATCGTATATGATGAGGAGACATTTACACTGAAGAGGAACGTAACGAGCGGGCCATTAGGTTGCAAGAACAAAGGTGTCTAACAGTTGCGGAATCGGTGGACGTACATTTTGTAATTAAAATACGACAGGGCCACTTACAATAACATTTTCTAGATATACATTTGCGGGCAAGGAGTTACGAGTCCCATTTATACCGGCGCCATTTTGTGCGAGGCCGGGCAGGTCCAAGATATAGTCAAAATGTCTCCACCAACCATCGGCCAGACCAGAACCCCTTTCGGCCCTTTATGCTACAAGATGGTGTCTTCCATTCAGAAAATATTGTTGGCAGCATTTTGAAAGGAAACAGAAACAGCCGTTCTCCTAGTGAGTTTCACATTGTTACATTTAGGAAGAATGTTGAAGAGTAGTATGTGGAAAATCTGAAGCCATTTTTCTACAAACTCTCAATCAGACTTGGATAGAAAAAAAAATCCTGAAGAATGTACAAACTGAAAACCAATTTTTGTCTGTATAGCATCAACAGCAACGCTTGAGTCAGCTTTGTGTCAAGCCGCCATTTTCATTCAATCAATAGCGTCCCCCTGCACACATTCAGGGACCTGGTCGTGTCTTCAGATGAAACGGATTGTAGGAAAAGAAGCAGAAAGGAAAAGGAAAAAAGTTCCGCCGGACCTCGGGAGCCGGCCGCCTATGTCATGTGCGACCTTTGGCCACACAAGGGCAATAGTGAAGCTGCAGCAGGTGCAAATAAGCTTCAGACAATCTTACAAGCACTGCTCAGAAATCTCAACTGAGGCACTCAACATCCAGGACTTGCCATTCGGATCTTGGCGCCTTGTGCTGGTTCCGACCTATTCACACATCGGTCCACTACTGACATCACCTCATAAGCCAACGGGGCACCCCACGCCGACTTTCGGCGCAGCATTGTAGGATGGCCACACCAGTGCGGCAAATTGCTGGACACAACCTCGGTGCCATCCGGATCTCGGCGCGTTCGACTCACTGTACCGCAAGAGTGACCGCAACTCAGCTGGACACGCCGTCTTTCGGCGCAGCATTGTAGGATGGCCACACCAGTGCGGCAATTTGCTGGACACCACCCCGGTGCCATCCGGATCTCGGCGCGTTCGAGTCACTGTACCGCAAGAGTGACCGCAACTCAGCTGGACACGCCGTCTTTCGGCGCAGCATTGTAGGATGGCCACACCAGTGCGGCAATTTGCTGGACACCACCTCGGTGCCATCCGGATCTCGGCGCGTTCGAGTCACTGTACCGCAAGAGTGACCGCAACTCAGCTGGACACGCCGTCTTTCGGCGCAGCATTGTAGGATGGCCACACCAGTGCGGCAATTTGCTGGACACCACCTCGGTGCCATCCGGATCTCGACGCGTTGTGCTGCCTTCGGCCTATTCGCACATCGGTCCGCTACTGACGCCGCCTCACGTGCCAACGGATTTTCTACGCTTTTTGTAGCCCTATGCCGCAGAACAGGTCATGTGACTTGTTTATAAAACTTTTCATTGGTTCATTTTACTTTTGGTTTCCTAAAGATGGAAGGTTTGATCACATGACCTAAAAATAACACTTTTCATTGGTTTAGAACATTTTTTTTTCCCAAACGATGAAAGCCCCACCTTGTTTCTGGATCATTCAGACTGAAGCTGGCGTCAGCATGAGAGCACCACCATCTCGTGGCTCCGTCGTGGTCATTCCACGAGCAATCATGGCAGCCGCTCCCCACCGGAAGCCTGCGGGAGTCGGGGGCCCCCAAGACTTTTGTAGAATCTTTTCGGCTGAGGGGACGCTTTTCGAGAATGGAGCCCAAGCCCTAGCAGGCAAGCGTCCGAGTTCCAAGGTGTCCCAGGGCCATTTCAGTGGACCAGGCCCAAAACCGAAGAGCCGTCCGCCATTTTAAGAGTCATGTTGCAGCCGCCTATCGCTGCACTGCAAGAGTGGGAGCAACTCAACAACATGGTGAGCGAGACGCTGTAGCCGCAAGAGCGGGCGCAACTCAGCTGGATGGCCGCCACCTGGGGAGGCCCGTTCACGCCGCCTCCCCCACGCCCCCCGGCCGCCGCACGCCAATTTTCGGAGCAGCATTGTAGGATACCAAAACCAGTGCGGCAGTTTACTGGACATCACCTGGGTGCCATCAACATCTCAGCGCGTTCTGCTGCCTTGGGACTATTCGCACAACAGACCGCTACTGACGAGGCCTCCCCCCGCACCACCCGGGACGCCCCACGCCAATTTTCGGAGCAGCATTGTAGGATCCCAAAACCAGTGCGGCACCCAGGCGACATCACCTGGGTGCCGTCCAGAACTCTGCACGTTGTGCTGCCTTGGGACTATTCGCACAAAAGACAGCTTCTGACCATTGTTGCTTTTTTGGGTGAAAAATGTTTAAATGTTTTTACAGTTTTTGTTCCGTTCATTATAGTTAAAAGTTAATAAAGTTTTATAATCTTACTTTGTTGGAGTGTTATCTATTTTTTTTAAAACGGGTGAATGGGGCCTTGAATCGGGTTACTGTCATGTGTGGGCTTTGGAAGTGTGCTGCTGCAGGATCGGACATTTCAAACTCAAATGCACGTTCTTTTTCTTACCTTTCCGAAGCATGGAGCGCAATAGCAGGCAGAGAAAGGGTGATGCACGTGTTGAACACTACCTGACCTGGCAAGTTGCTGGCAGTGCCCCCCCGCCCGCTCCTGAAAGAGGGCACACACACACCGCCGCCCCGAGTACTTCACAAATCTTTAAAAGACCATGCGCTTGTTCATGAGGCTTAAATGGTTTATCACCTCTTCTAGAACCCCTGCATCGACCCTCTGACGTTTCCTGGAAGAATTAGCACGTAACACAATACCAAGCCCTGTCAGCTGAAACTCCCGAGAAATCATGGGGCATATTATCAAGGGGGTTTATTTCCGCTTTTTGGACTTTAAAAGCCAAAAAAAAAAGAGATAAAATTATCTCCCTATTACCAAGCTGTCGCTAACACCAGTTAGTGACAGCTAAAAGGTGATAGCGACCATCTTGGGCCCCGCTTTGCATATCAATGATATTTATCACTAATGACATGCAAAGTGGGCGTGCCAAGATGTTAGCGACTGGAAACAGTCCCTAACCATCGCTATCTCCTATTACCAACTTTTGAAGATATTCGCGCTAAGCGCGAATATCTCCAAAATCTAACACCTGCCCTGAGCAGTTCTTAGCCATGTTATCCAATGGGAGGTGGATAACATGGCTAAGAGCATTTGCTCGATAATACATGAATATCGCTGACTTTTCTGCGATAATAGCAAAGTTTATCTGCGATAAAAATCGCCGATGTGCGGCGATAATTTTTGTCTCTAAACAAGTTAGAGACAAAAATTATCGCTAGTTGTTCGTAATATGCCCCCGGGTTTTTGCTTGCAGAAATCGGGAGGCGGGAGACTAGCACTGAAATCAGTAGTCTCACGCCTGAATCGGGAGGGTTGGCATGTCTGAATTCTCCACAGCTGGGGCCATAAACTACATCCGCAGGGGTAGGTGATAGCCTGGGACCAGCCTGGCATCTAAAATGGCTGCCGTGCACGACAAAATTGTGGCATTGGAAAAAAGGCAAGATGGCGCAGCCGCTGGAAGAGATGTATCAACATATATGAGCCTCCTCAGCCACCCTCAGGAAACATAGGGGATTAGGATACGTCTCCCGCACCCCCTTATACCTAGTAATTTAATTAACGAAGCACAAAATGGCGAATTCCCGTTTCGCTACCAGTTTGCGGCCCAGTTCGCGGCCCGTGAAGCGCTTCTACCGTGAAAAATCATTTTTTTTTTTATTTTCCGCACGGGACCCTTTAATAACCCCAACAACATTCCTAGGGGGTCAAGAGGGGGATACCTTGCCCCCTTTCATTAAATTCCCCCTTCGTTTTTCACCTCTTCTTCTCTCTCGATCCTACCGAGAGATTAGATGGCGGCCGCTCCGGACTGTCACGCAGCAAAAAAAAAAAAAGCTCACGCACAGCCGCTGGAAGAGATGTATCAACATATATGAGCCTCCTCAGCCACCCTCAGGAAACATAGGGGATTAGGATACGTCTCCTGCACCCCCTTATACCTAGTAATTTAATTAACGAAGCACAAAATGGCGAATTCCCGTTTCGCTACCAGTTTGCGGCCCAGTTCGCGGCCCGTGAAGCGCTTCTACCGTGAAAAATCATTTTTTTTTTATTTTCCCCACGGGACCCTTTAATAACCCCAACAACATTCCTAGGGGGTCAAGAGGGGTATACGTTGCCCCCTTTCAATAAATTCCCCCTTCGTTTTTCACCTCTTCTTCTCTCTCGATCCTACCGAGAGATAAGATGGCGGCCGCTCCGGACTGTTTAGAATGTTGACAGACACCGGAGAGCCAATCAGCTTTCTGCGCGCAAAGTTCCGTTTCGCGAAAAGTAAGCGGACCGGATCGCTGCCCAGAGCGCTGTTACAGATATATATCTTGTTTTGAACGTTAATTTCTCAAAAACTACTGGAGCACATATATTGAGACCTAGCAAAGGCAAATCGGGCTAACAGTCCCTACAATTTTGCCAAGTTTCGTGCAAATCCATTCAGCCGTTCGAGCTAAAAGTGAGTCCAACCGCCCTATGGAAATTAACATGGGAAAAACGTGTTTTGGGACCCCCCTTTTTTCTCGGCCCCCCCTCGACAAAACCCCCCCAAATTTTCAAGGGCTGCTCAGAAACAAAATGTGCCATTTTCCTGAAAGTTTCAGCCGATTCCGTCCACAAACGCCAAAGTTATTAGACATAGAATTTTCAAAAATGCCATAGGGAAAAAATCCTAACTATATATACCTACTGGCGATAGCCAGTAGGTTATATATATATATATATATATATATATATATATATATATATATATATATATATATATATATATATATATATATATATATATATTACCTACTGGCGGTCGCCAGTAGGTATATATAGTTAGGATTTTTTTCCTATGGGATTTTTGAAAATTCTATGTCTAATAACTTTGCCATTTGTGGATGGAATTGGCTGAAATGTTCAGGAAAGTGACACATTTTGTTTCTGAGCGGCCCCTAAAAATTCGGGGGGGTTTCGTCAAGGGGGGGCCGAGAAAAAAGGGGGGTCCCAAAACGCGTTTTTAACATTGAGTTTTCCATAGGGCGGTTGGCCTCACTTTTAGCTTGAACGGCTGAATGGATTTGCACGAAACTTGGCAAAATTGTAGGGACTGTTAGCCCAATGTGCCTTTGCTAGGTCTCAATATATGTGCTCCAGTGTATTTTGAGAAATTAACGTTTTAAAAAACAGATATATCTGTGACAGCGTCCCGGGTAGCGTTCCGGTTTGCGTACTTTTCGCGTAACGGAACTTTGCGAAGCGAAGCTGATTGGCTCTCCGGTGTCTGTCAACATTCTAAACAGTCCGGAACGGCCGCCATCTTGTCTCTCGGTAGGATCGAGAGACAGGAGGAGGAGAAAAACGAAGGGGGAATTTAATGAAAGGGGGCAAGGTAGACCCCTCTTGACCCCCTAGGAAAGATGTTGGGGTTATTAAAGGGTCCAGTGGGGCAAATAAAAAAAATTGATTTTTCGCGGTAGAAGCGCTTCCCGGTACCAAAACCGGGTCGCAAACCTGTAGCGTAACGGGAATTCGCCATTTTGTGTTTCGTTTTAATTAAATCACAAGATGGAGGGAAAACAATGTGGGAAATGGGTATAAGGGGGCACGGGAGACATATCCTGACCCCATATGTTTTCTGAGGGTGGCTGAGGATGCTCATATATGTTGATACATGTCTTCCAGCGGCTGCGCGTGAGCGGAATTTTTTTTTTGCTGCGTGACGTCTGTTAACGTTCGATTTGAAGGAAATCAGGAAGTGTTGACCGCCATTTTGTCACTGCGAGTAAATATATTGTTCATTTCAAAGCGTTGGAACATGGAAAAGGGAGAAGGTAGAGATTGTCTTGCTGCGTAGTTTTTCTCAGGGTGTGCAGTAAGGCCCCGTTTGTGCTTATACTCATGGTGGGGTCTTTGAACACTTTAGCAAATGATGATCCAAGCTGAGGCAAAGGAGGGTGTCAGTCGGGGGGGGGAGCAATGGTGCAGTTTTTACTTTCATGTCTAAGTGTTAAAATCTGGTTTGCGATGTCAACATAATCAGCGCCACCTTGTCCCCACTCAGGCACGTACGCTCTAGCAAGCAGCAGCCATTTTGAAAGCGCTATGGCCCCTCTGCCCCTCGCTGGTCCCCAGCGCGTCTCCCTGGCGCTACGAACACCCCCCCTCTCTGACCTCCCCCGTTCTCTCTGTGGAAAATTAATCCGTATTGATAAACATTGTCTGCGCCATCTTGCTTTTTTTCCAATGCCACACTTTTGTTGTGCACGGCAGCCATTTTAGATGCCTTGACCAGACCCACTCTCTGCACGCCACCGATCCTCAGCACGGCTCCCTACCCTCGCAAGCATCTCCCCCACGCACTGGTCACCCCCGCTCTCTCTCTCATGCATGGGCCATAAACCTCCCCCCATCTGCGCTGCTCTTCCCTGAGAATCACACCCTGTGCCCGCCCGACACCTCCCTTTCACCCTATTCACTACCGCACCCTCTGACACTCCCCTTCCTCTGTGTCCGATTGTCCAGGCCAGTCCCAGGCTATTACGTAGCCCTGCGGAAGTAGTTTATGGCCCCATCTTTAAAGATTCACCTCTCTTCAAAGGAGTTACAGTAGATCAAGGCCCCCACCCCATTAGATCCGTCACACCACACGCATTCCGGGAATCGGCGGAATGTCCTGCTGTTCCTACTATCTGATAATGATCCTGTATTGTGAATGGGGAGGGGATTCTCACTGTAAGGGTGTGTGGGACCGAGCCTGAAGCGGAAGATTCCAGGGATGCCTTTCTGTACATCAAAGTCTTCAAAAGAATGTGTCACATTACAAATATATAGCACTCATATTCAAGTGTGGGTCACGCACTCCCCTGTGTGAGTGAGATGAGTAGGTTGTGGTGTGCTTCAGAGATATCACCCCCTGACGAGAAGGTGTGGTAATCAAACACGTGGTTAGTGGCACCTAGGGTAAGTGCCAACTCTCTGAGCACAACCTCCGTGAAACAAGCGTGTTTCTAAATCAAGTACTTCAAATGCCGCAATAAAGTTAAACCAACATTGTGACCAGTTCCTTCATGTTTTATTCACATGCATTTCTCATCAAAATCCATGGCGTTTCATTTCAATGCTTCATGGGTAAATCCAATTCAGTGTATACATTATGACATCATATCCCAATGCATTTCGGACACATGGTCCTTCATCAGGGGGATCCTGAAAAAACAATGGTATAATCTAAGTGTGATCCACCGAGATAAAATCTAATAACAAAATACATCACATCATTTCATTAATGAGTCAACTGAATTGTCACTGAAAATAAACGTTTCATAAAGGTAAAAAGCACCCGAAAACGTGCCTTCCCCGAGATAAAAGGATATGAGAATGGAAAAAATAAAATGGTCACTAACGCAACTCTAGTGTCTAACAGATAAGGTAAGCCCAGTGTCGTGAGCAAAAAAATGCCAAATGGTTAAACAGTGGTCGTTCACAACGTGAGAAAAAGAGTGCCAGATACTTGAACAATGGTCATACATAACCATACCACATATAAAACATAACCTCATGTAGTCACTAGAATTAGACTAAGTCATACACGCAGCGCGGTGCATAAAACTTACGGAATGAGTGGAGCAAGATCACGCGTCCTGCTCGTGCACCCTTGGCCATTGAATGCAACACTTGTGTTCCGTATATGCGGAAGTGAAATAGATGAAAAAGTGTGTGTAGAAAGAGGACTAATTGGGTGGCGGCCATCTTAGAGTGGTAACAAATATAACGAAGAGAAACCCTGGTGTCCATAAAGTGTGTAGTGCATCATATACATATATCGAAATTGTAATCACAATTATGTAAACAGTGCAAACCGGGTAAATTAAATGAAACATTTCAGTCGAATATTTAAATCAATGATAATGCGAAAGAAAGTTCAAAACAACATCGCTTCTCTACAGATAACATTGGAATTCCATCCGGTCATTGAGACCAGACGGTTTCATGGATTGGATATATTTATTCCAGTGGTTTTCACGCTGCAATAAAAAGTTATTGTTGTCTCTGTCGTCTCGCTTGATAACCACTTCTACAGCAGCGAACCTGAGCTGGCTGATGTTGTGCCTACTGTCTTTGAAGTGTAAAGCCAAATTAAATTTTAAGTTAGCAGTCCTTATATTGCTCTTATGCTCGTTGATTCTCAATTTTAATTTTCGTGTGGTTTTTCCAGTGTATATCAGTCCACACGGACATTTAATGATATATACAACATTTTCAGTGTCACATGTAGCATTCAGTCTCAATTTGACATCGGTGCCCTTCATGGGATGTTTGATTACAGGACCTTTGATCATGTTGTTACAATTCTGGCAATTAAGGCAAGGTTGATTTCTTTTGTATGTAATTGAAGATGTAGGTTTAGGGTTTTTGATGAGTTCTTTGAGGTTGTTGCCTCTTTTGTAGGCAAACAACGGTTGTTCACAAAAGATGCCATTGAAATCCTGTTCTCGACTGATAATCGGCCAGTGTCTCAATATTGAAGTTTTGTATGCCTTTGATGCCTCAGAGTATTTTGATACGACCACGGGTCTTTTAACGTTGTCTTTTTGTTGTGTTACCAACACATCCTGACGTTTGATTTTATCACAGCGTTTTTTGGCGTTGGCCAAGATGGTTTGTGGATATCCTCTTTTTTCAAAACGTTCTAGCATTTTGGATGCTTGTTCCTCATACTTAGAGGTATCGGATACAATCCGTTTAACACGGAGAAGTTGTGAGAACGGAAGGTGATTTTTCAATGATCTCTGATGATAAGAACTGTAGTGAAGAGTGTTGTTTTTGTCAGTTGTTTTCCTGTAGAGATCAGTCTCTAAATGATCGTTGATCCTAGTCACTCTCACATCTAAGAATGTGATTGTTTGTTGGTTGGTCTCCGAGGTAAATTGGATCCGGTCATTGATGTGATTAAGATCTGTTAGTGCCTTTTCTAGAGATTCCTGGTTTCCTCTCCATATAACGAAAATGTCGTCAATGTATCGCAAGAACGTCATAGCATGCGTGATCCAAGGAGTCTGGTTCAAGATGTTGTTTTCCTCAAAATATATCATAAATGCATTAGCATAGACGGTGGCTTCACAATTGCCCATGGAAGTCCCGGACAGCTGTGCATAAAATTGATCATCCACAGAAAAGTAACTCTGATATAGAGTATAGTGCATCAACTGCACGATGAAAATCTGAAAATCCTGAGTAAGCTCAGAGTGTAGCCGAATGTTCTCAATTGCTTCCAAACCAAGATCATGTGGGATGCTTGTGTATAGCGATTTAACGTCTGTGGAACATAGCCAGATGGTTTCATCTTCATCAAATTTGATTCCATTTATTTTCTGTAGAAAGTGTGTGGTGTCCCTTATGTAGGTACGAGACTGTTGGATTAGTGGTTGAAGGTACCTATCAATAAGTTTGCCAGTATTTTCATGTATACTGCCACGTGTAGATACGATGGGTCTAAATGGAGGCTGGGTTATGCTTTTATGAACTTTCGGCAGCATATACATGCTTGGTATACTAGGATTGATGGGAGTCAAGAATTTTTTGGTTTTCAAATCTATAGTACCGTTCTCTTCAGCCATAGACAGAATGTTCATCAAAACCTCTCGATACTGGTTTGTAGGATTGAAATGAATGAGATCATAAGTGTTCCTGTCTGAAAGATGTTCTTGAACTTGGTCTTTGTAAAATGTGGTGTCCATGAGGACTAGAGCACCCCCTTTGTCGGCAGTTTGATATGTAATATCCACTTTCTTGGCTAGGTTGTTGAGTATTGAGAATTCCTTGTTGGTCAAATTCATGTGCTTTTTCTTCCTGGTATAATTGATGCCGCTGATGTCATTTTTAACCAAACTCTCAAAAATGTCTAAAGATTTATGACTGACTGGTGCCATAAGTGTGCTTCTGGCTCGTAATCCTCTCAGTTGATCATCATGGTCTCTATCTTGTGGAGGCAAAACATTTTCAAAAAAGTGTCTCAAACGCAAAATACGCATGAATTTAAATAGACTAACTTCAAGCTCCAACTCATTGGTATGACTGGTGGGGATAAATGAAGTGCCTTTTTGTAATACGGTGATTTCTTGTTCAGATAGAGTGTGTGAGGAAATGTTAATCACTAAGTTGTCTTCTTCTTTGGTTTTTCTACCCTCTGATTCAACGTTGTACTTCTCATGTCCCTTTCCTTCTCTTTCTCCTTTTCCTTTTCTTTTGACTTGGCTCCTCCTGGGTCGTCTCTTTCTCCTGGTTCTTCCTCTAAAAAAGGAACCGCAGAGAGGGTAGAAGATTCAGCGCTAGTTGATGGTTTTTGTATATTAGCACGTCTTTGTTCATGCGTGATTCTTCCTCTGAAGATGAAGTCTCTGTTGTGGTGTTGGTATGGTCTCTTGATGGTCTGTTCTGGCATCTCCTAGCATAAACCTCAGCCCAGGAGTATACCTCCCCCAGCTTATAGTCTATGGTATCTCTGCGATACTTGCGTAATTTCCGTTCATTTATCTCCCTGGTGTGTTTCTCCAATTGAATGGTAATATCCTCCAATATCTTGGACCATTCTTCCTTGGGTAGCACATCCTTTAGTTCTTGTTTACATTGAGTATGTCTTTGTTAAGTTCATCCACTATCAATAGTATTAAGTTCAAAGAGCACTTGTTTAAGATGCCGTACCATCTATCCACAAATTTTGAGCTGTTCCTGCATAGAAGTGGCTTGAGCGGGACTCGGAGCCCCCTTGGAATACGCTGAGCTCGATGGTAGTGTATTAGTGTGCTGGCGTGAAGCCTTTGGCTGATTTCTTTCTTTGAAAAGTAGAGTAGCTGTTTTAAGCAACTTTCTTTGTTTCTGGTGGAACCTTGTGGGCTGGCCACCTCGGGACACCACATTTTACAAAGACCAAGTTCAAGAACATCTTTCAGACAGGAACACTTATGATCTCATTCATTTCAATCCTACAAACCAGTATCGAGAAGTTTTGATGAACATTCTGTCTATGGCTGAAGAGAACGGTACTATAGATTTGAAAACCAAAAAATTCTTGACTCCCATCAATCCTAGTATACCAAGCATGTATATGCAGTCGAAAGTTCATAAAAGCATAACCCAGCCTCCATTTAGACCCATCGTATCTACACGTGGCAGTCTACATGAAAATACTGGCAAACTTATCGATAGGTACCTTCAACCACTAATCCAACAGTCTCGTACCTACATAAGGGACACCACACACTTTCTACAGAAAATAAATGGAATCAGATTTGATGAAGATGAAACCATCTGGCTATGTTCCATAGACGTTAAATCGCTATACACAAGCATCCCACATGATCTTGGTTTGGAAGCAATTGAGAACATTCGGCTACACTCTGAGCTTACTCAGGATTTTCAGATTTTCATCATGCAGTTGATGCACTATACTCTATATCAGAGTTACTTTTCTGTGGATGATCAATTTTATGCACAGCTGTCCGGGACTTCCATGGGCAATTGTGCAGCCCCCGTCTATGCTAATGCATTTATGATATATTTTGAGGAAAACAACATCTTGAACCAGACTCCTTGGATCACGCATGCCATGACGTTCTTGCGATATATTGACGACATTTTCGTTATATGGAGAGGAAACCAGGAATCTCTAGAAAAGGCACTAACAGATCTTAATCACATCAATGACCGGATCCAATTTACCTCGGAGACCAACCAACAAACAATCACATTCTTAGGTGTGAGAGTGACTAGGATCAACGCTCATTTAGAGACTGATCTCTACAGGAAAACAACTGACAAAAACAACACTCTTCACTACAGTTCTTATCATCAGAGATCATTGAAAAATCACCTTCCGTTCTCACAACTTCTCCGTGTTAAACGGATTGTATCCGATACCTCTAAGTATGAGGAACAAGCATCCAAAATGCTAGAACGTTTTGAAAAAAGAGGATATCCACAAACCATCTTGGCCAACGCCAAAAAACGCTGTGATAAAATCAAACGTCAGGATGTGTTGGTAACACAACAAAAAGACAACGTTAAAAGACCCGTGGTCGTATCAAAATACTCTGAGGCATCAAAGGCATACAAAACTTCAATATTGAGACACTGGCCGATTATCAGTCGAGAACAGGATTTCAATGGCATCTTTTGTGAACAACCGTTGTTTGCCTACAAAAGAGGCAACAACCTCAAAGAACTCATCAAAAACCCTAAACCTACATCTTCAATTACATACAAAGGAAATCAACCTTGCCTTAATTGCCAGAATTGTAACAACATGATCAAAGGTCCTGTAATCAAACATCCCATGAAGGGCACCAATGTCAAATTGAGACTGAATGCTACATGTGACACTGAAAATGTTGTATATATCATCAAATGTCCGTGTGGACTGATATACACTGGAAAAACCACACGAAAATTAAAATTGAGAATCAACGAGCATAAGAGCAATATAAGGACTGCTAACTTAAAATTCAATTTGGCTTTACACTTCAAAGACAGTAGGCACAACATCAGCCAGCTCAGGTTCGCTGCTGTAGAAGTGGTTATCAAGCGAGACGACAGAGACAACAATAACTTTTTATTGCAGCGTGAAAACCACTGGAATAAATATCTCCAATCCATGAAACCATCTGGTCTCAATGACCGGATGGAATTCCAATGTTATCTGTAGAGAAGCGATGTTGTTTTGAACTTTCTTTCGCATTATCATTGATTTAAATATTCGACTGAAATGTTTCATTTAATTTACCCGATTTGCACTGTTTACATAATTGTGATTACAATTTCGATATATGTATATGATGCACTACACACTTTATGGACACCAGGGTTTCTCTTCGTTATATTTGTTACCACTCTAAGATGGCCGCCACCCAATTAGTCCTCTTTCTGCACACACTTTTTCATCTATTTCACTTCCGCATATACGGAACACAAGTGTTGCATTCAATGACGAAGGGCGCACGAGCAGGACGCGTGATCTTGCTCCACTCATTCCGTAAGTTTTATGCACCGCGCTGCGTGTATGACTTAGTCTAATTCTAGTGACTACATGAGGTTACGTTTTATATGTGGTATGGTTATGTATGACCATTGTTCAAGTATCTGGCACTCTTTTTCTCACGTTGTGAACGACCATTGTTTAACCATTTGGCATTTTTTTGCTCACGACACTGGGCTTACCTTATTTGTTAGACACTAGAGTTGCGTTAGTGACCATGTTATTTTTTCCATTCTCATATCCTTTTATCTCGGGGCAGGCTCGTTTTCGGGTGCTTTTTACCTTTATGAAACGTTTATTTTCAGTGACAATTCAGTTGACTCATTAATGAAATGATGTGATGTATTTTGTTATTAGATTTTATCTCGGTGGATCACACTTAGATTATACCATTGTTTTTTCAGGATCCCCCTGATGAAGGACCATGTGTCTGAAATGCACTGGGATATGATGTCATAATGTATACACTGAATTGGATTTACCAATGAAGCATTGAAATGAAACGCCATGGATTTTGATGAGAAATGCATGTGAATAAAACATGAAGGAACTGGTCACAATGTTGGTTTAACTTTATTGCGGCATTTGAAGTACTTGATTTAGAAACACGCTTGTTTCACGGAGGTTGTGCTCAGAGAGTTGGCACTTACCCTAGGTGCCACTAACCACGTTTTTAAATATATAGCACTCCAACAAAGTAGTAGGATTATAACACTTTAATAACTTATAAATATATACAACGCTCCAACAAAGTAAACACGTTAAAAAAAATTTTTAAACAACTATTTACATGGCAGCCTGCTGCAACATCCATCTCAAAGCATTCACCGTCCGTTTGACACTGTTCTTGCTCCTCCCTCCCCGGAGTAGCAACAATGGGCTGCTTTGGCCTGTCTTTTAGTCGGCTTTGGGTTATAAAAAGCCTACAAAATCCGTCGGCCTGTGAGGCGGCGTCAGTAGCGGACCGTTGTGCGAATAGGCCGAAGGAAGCACAACGCGCCGAGATCCGGACGGCACCGAGGTGGTGTCCCTGGTGGAGCCCTGGTGACTCTTGTAGAATCTTCAAGGCTGAGGGGACGCTTTTGGGAATGGGGCCCATGCCCTAGCAGTCAAGCGTCCGAGTTCCAGGGTTGCCCTGAGCCATCCTTGCAGGCCAGGCCCAAGTCTGTGGAGCTGACCGCCATTTTGTGAGCTCCGTGGCAGCCGCCTGTCGCTGTACCGCAAGATTGGGTGCAATTCCGTTGGATGGCTAGTGAGACACTGTAATAGCAAGAGCAGGCGCAATTCAGCTGGCCGAGCGAGGCACTGTGTCGCAAGAGCGGGTGCAAGTCAGCTGGTCGAGTGAAGCGCTGGGGTGTAGCTGAGAAACCTCCACCTGGGGAGGTGGGGGAGGCTCGTTCGCGCCGCCTCTCCCTTCTAGTGCACCTCATGCCGTCTCCTGGCGCAGGTATATGTGATGGCCGGATCAGGGCACCGCAGGACGTGTCTTCAGGTCAAACGGATTGTGGGACAAGGTGTGGAGCAGGAGCAATTCAGATGGCCGAGCGAGGCACTGTGCTGCAAGAGTGGGAGCAAGTCAGCTGGCCGAGTGAAGCGCTGGGGTGTAGCTGAGAAACCTCCACCTGGGGAGGTGGGGGAGGCTCGTTCGCGCCGCCTCTCCCTTCTAGTGCAACCCACGCCGTCTCCTGGCGCAGGTATATGTGATGGTCGGACTAGGGCACCGCAGGACGTGTCTTCAGGTCAAACGGATTGTGGGACAAGGTCCAGAATGGAAGAGTCACCAAAAGGCAAAAAGTTCCGCCTGACCCCGGGAGCCGGCCGCCTATGTCGGGGGCGATCTCAGGCCACACCAGGGCAACAAGACTTGGGGAGGGAGCAGGAGCCAAGCGCCCCCTCCGAGTCCGCGCCACCACACTGCCCCTCGGGGGCCTCCGTCAAGCGGTTCAGGGAGGCACCGCATCACATTGCTTTCCAATGCAGTCAGGTCATCAAACAGCCCCCACTTACTTTGAGAATAGTGAAGCTGCAGCAGGTGCAAATGAGCTTCAGACAGTGTTACAAGCGCTGCTCGGAACACTCAACTATGGCACCCAACATCCAGGACTTATGCCATTTGTGCAAGGCAGTGACATCGAAGCATCTCAGGGACCAAGCAACATACCATATCCAGAGTCCTTCCTACAGCCTCTGCCTTCCTTCTTACCTAGTTATGGTTCTTTCAGTCCCACTCCAGGCTTTTAGTCTGTGGATGAAAAACCATGAACCTACACTCACCTATGAAAATCTTACTATTGATGTTTGACTGAGGCCAAGGAGATCAGAGTGCATGTCTGTGTAAGGTGATGAACCTCTGGGGAGATGATGTTACGTTTAAACGTAGCCCCTGAGTGCTTAGTTCGCTTCTGTTCTCTGTCACTGTTGTTGATTTTGAGCCCCAAATACAAAGGCTTGTTGTTGCTTGTGAATCCCCAAGTGTATATTTGCCCATACTGATCCATCTCGTAGGCCACAGAGTAGTCGGGGAGAAATCCCGGGAATGGCGGCATGCATTTGGATCAATGTTGCAGCAGGCTGCCATGTAAATAGTTATTTAATAAAACATTTTACCCTGTTACTTTGCTGGTGTGTTGTATATATTTATAATATTTGCATAGGGTTTGTCGTTATTTTGGGCTTGGTGGGCGGCGGAGCCGAGCTGTCTTGCAGCCATCATGGTGTCGAGCTGAGTTCCTCTCACTAGTTTCGTATTTCTCATGAGGGGTTGTTCCTAATGTTTCTATTTTAGCAAGGTCAAAAAGAGATCCCATTAGTGGCCTACTGATTTTGCTTGATTCCTTTTGTTTTTTTAACGATTTTTCACTATCTGCAAAGACTAAACAGAGTATTGCGACTCTGTGCTTGTTTGTAAATAGAGAATGAACCAAAGAGAACCAATTCTAAAACAGTAAATGCTTGGATAACAATCAATCAAATGGAGAGGGAATCAGGCATGACGCATTACAACGGGGGCAAAGGCCTGCGTTCCCTACCCTTCACTATCTGCAAAGAGAGAATACTCCTAAAAGAAAAGAGGGGGGGCAGCGTTCAAAGCACATCAGCGTGCATAAACACGAAAATGTTTTTACCTACCACGTACTTCACATTTCAAAGCTTTTGATATTTGCTATTAAAAAACCATTGAAATTCACTGAGAAAACCATAGGTTATAGACCATATATAGTTAGGAATTAGCATTTACAAAACCTTGAAAATTCACTGAAAAAACCATGGGTTATAGACCATATATAGTTAGGAATTAGCTTTTACAAAACCTTATTTTACTCACACAAAACCATTGAAATTTCATATATAGTTAGTTGCACTAACTATATATCGCGCACCCGCAATCCACTGCTGATGATGTCACATATTACATCATTCATGACATGGTCAGTGACATCACTGATGACATCACTGATGACATCTCAAATGACATCACTGATGACATCACTGATGACATCTCAAATGACATCACTGATGACATCTCAAATGACATCACTGATGACATCACTGATGACATAACAAATGACATCACTGATGACATCTCATTTGATATCAATGGTCACATTACTGATGATATCATTCATGTGACAATACAATGCATCTCCTCACACTTTAATATTACCTCTGTTACATCCAGTGTAAAATACAGAATATAATTTTTTAAACCATTGGCACACCGATACTAGTTACTACATACGCACTCACTGATTTCTATGTCTACACACACATTCACTCATTCACCCATACAATCATTCATACATACAATCACTCATCTTTACAACACTATCATATGCACTCATACACCTATACAGACACTCACACTCTGCCACTCATCCATGGAGTTACTCACACACCTAGTCAGTCCTGTAAAGAATCAATCACACTTCCATTTTCTAATCAATACACTTAAACATAGAGTACCTTACATTTTCAAACATATACTAACACATACTTACTCTCTTACACAATCATTGATACAAGAACACATTGATCTGCACAGAGTCGCACATCTCCCAGCCAGCCACACACACACTCAGTCTCCCATACAAATACTTGGACAATCAATCAATAACCCATATAGTTACTCATATAGCTACTGATCAACACATGCAGCAGTTTACAGAACAACAGACATAATGATGCACAAATTAAGACAGTTTAGTCACTAACCCATGCACTCAGTGAGACACATTTAATCACTCACTCACTCATACAGTCAGTCATGTACCTACTAAATCCTTCATCCAGACACTTATACATCCACTCATTCTTCAATATGTGTAAGACATATTTTAACTTTACAGAAACAGACAGTCACTGGATGTTGTCATCAGTGATGTCATCAGTGATGTCATTTGAGATGTCATCAGTGATGTCATCAGTGATGTCACTGACCATGTCATGAATGATGTAATATGTGACATCATCAGCAGTAGATTGCGGGTGTGCGATAAATAGTTAGTGCAACTAACTATATATGAAATTTCAATGGATTTGTGTGAGTAAAATAAGGTTTTGTAAATGCTAATTCCTAACTATATATGGTCTATAACCCATGGTTTTTTCAGTGAATATATAATATATATAGATAGATAGCTAGATAGATATAGATATATATAGATATATGTATAGATACAGATATAGATATAGATATATACATATATGGGAAATTGGTATCCTGTGATCACCTTCACAAACGTTCCATCGCCATATGGAAGGACACAGAAAAGCAGCTCTCAAAACAGCTAACTCACAATAGGTTGCAACTTGCAGAAGTCTCTTTTATATTCTTATTTTCTTGTCATTATTTTCATTTATATAAAGTGAAAAGTGCAGTCAGTTGAACTAGGAGACAAACAACAAGGAAACGGTACACAACATACTTCTAACTTCTAAGAAATTTGAAATTGTTCTATGAACAGGCACTAATATGAATTTCATACTGTGTGGCTTTTGCTACTCACGTGACAGACAACCTGTACATGAAAATATCACTTCAAATGCACATGGTTGCTGAAAACTGCAAATCTAAGAAACGTGAGATCATGTGTCGGACCTTACTGCCAATGTTAATGTTGGCTAATATGTTTAAGTTATACTACTGCATTTGTTGTGTCATATATGATTTCTTTAAGCTTAATAAAAATATGTAGCCTTGAATACAGGAGACTGACTGTGCTATACAAGGCTGTATGTAACGGAATAAATATCTCGGGTGTATGCTTAAATGTGTTTTATTTACGAATACCCTGCTACAGGTAATTCTAGTAAAAAGGTTTATAAAGAAGTATTTTATAGGTTATTGAAGTAATACTTCCCAAGATAATTACACTACCACCTCTGCATAAATCACCATGCTTCAGAACAGATGCTATCCTTTGTCTAGCGTTATTGGTGCGGTTGACTACAGATCATTGCTAAATATAACCGGACTGGATTTTATTAATGCAATAATTTTTTCTTCTGAAGTAGTATTCAATTACTATCAAACGTCATGACGCATCAGCTCTGTATCTGTGCCATCTGTGGCTCAGTTCTCTACCTCATTATAATTGGTACTTTCAGCTTGGCAAATAATTCATATTTTTCTATAATTGCTTTCATGGGGATGAATGTGCAGATGAACAGACAGGTGTACGCAAGTTTCATGTACTAATAATATTTAGCTTTTCCATTGAGAAATATTATTTGAGGTGGATAAAATACCGAAAGATGAACTCTTCTTCAATTCCTGGGCCTTTTATAGGTTTTGAGAATAGTTGAATTTGAAGCCCATCCAGTTGGGCAAGTGTAATAAAAAGCAGGGAACCACGAGTGGATGAATGCCATGCCACCTGACTGTATTCTGTTCTTGCTCTTTGAAGCCTGTCTTTCATTGTCCTTCGAGATTACCATTTCATCGTAAAAATTCCAAGTATGCCCTAGGGGGTAACCATGTGATGGATTCTAAGCTTGGCGTGAGAATTGCTATACGACGGTAGGCAACTCTGAATATATGTCTAAGAATTGTTTTGTTATGGATGACAAATCTTCTGATGCCAGGAGGCTTAGTAAAAATGTGGCTGGTAGTAGTGAAGAGTCACTTAGGATTGGGTGGGAGTGGAGACTGCTGTAAAACATGGAGGGTGCTAACTTTTAGTGCTCCAGGACACTCAACCAAGAATGGTGACATGAACACCCACCGCATCCCAATGGTGCGCCTATTGCTGCCAAAGGAAAACCTGTCTGCAATTAAACCAATAAGAGAAGCCCCAAAGGAACACAAAGGGAGGGAGCATGCTAATGGACGCTGAAGAGGGTGGAGGAGCCAAAATAGCATGGCTGAAACACTGATCTCCATAAACACAGCTGGATGGAGAAGGCTGCAACCAGTGGGTGATTGCAGGGAGGAGTGGGAAGGAGCCACACAGACTTATCAGCCAGGACTCTGTGGAAAGGGGTGTGACAGTGACTTCTGGGGCTTGAGGAGAGAGAGTGGGGCTGACAGCTCCTAGACCTGGATTTCCCCCCCACAGACCTGCATAGCTACTGTAGGGAGCGCTGAAAGACGGGCAATTGCTGAGCTGGCCATTAGCTGAAAGGAGATGGACTAATGTAGGATGGGCACTCCCAGGCTGTTAATTCCAAGATCATATATGTGGGATAAATGAGAAGAAAGCAGTGTGCCACCAACAGCAGTTAATACCTCGGTGAAGGAACGGACGCTGCTTGCCACTGAAGGTGCTTGAGGTCAGCTTTAGAGCAGATCTTCCACAGACACCCTAAACATTCTGAATTAACAGTGAGCTGTGGCTTAGGTATGATTACCACTAGGGGGGGATGACTAATCCTAGATGTATAAGCCCATCTAAAACACGTTGGGCTTGGTGAATGACTGCACCATGTCTGAGGTCAAATAAATAAGGGGTGGGCTCTGACTAATATAAATATCTGCTACACAGGACATTAAACATTATACAGATGCCTACCACAGAACTACGAAGTGGTGAGAACAAATTGCCTGCGCTTAGTGAGTCATAATAAATATTGCTGGTCGACCTGCCATTGAAAGGAGGAATGATGATATTATTGTGTTTTTATCTAGGAACCTGAATCAATATTACCATTTTATGCCCTTGTGCGGCTATAATCAATAATATCCATATAATGGCATAAGAATCAGATCCATATTTCAGTAAATCGGCCTTGCAGTCCAAGGCACGGCAAAAGCTACTTCCTTAGATTCCTAGAAAGCACAACGAGTTCTTTCAACACATCAAACCTCCAGCAACCTGGGAAATCCCCATGTGCTTTGTTTTGATTTGTAATAGAACTCCTGCGAGCACTGTAAGAACGGCCAGTTCTTAGTGACATCTTAATTGACGTCTTATGTCCAAACCTTACGTCAAACTTGACACCTTTCAGGTATAAATATACCAACGTTGCCATAAGCAAACACCCGGTGGTAGTTTTGGAGCAGAGCAGCTATCTACTTGCTGAGAGCCCAGCAGATGCGAGAAGCCCACGGACGCTGCCCATCCTCTTTGACGCAGTGAGAAAGACGCTGTCTTTTCTCCTGCCAAGAAAATCCAGCTCCGGCGTTTCCAGCCTAACCTTGCGGGTGACTGGGATATCGAGTCCTGAGAGAGAGATACCAGACCTCCTACATTCTATTCCCAAGGTACAGTGCTGACTAAACCCTTAGAGAGAATTCTTGAGTCAGATTCTTGGCAAAACCGACTAAACTTAAACTGCTACTTACTTACTCCTTCCCACGTATTAGGCTTAGGTCAGGTACACCAGGGTAGGCGTATTTTAGAAGCACCAGTTGAGCACGTTAGCCAATGTATATATGTATGTATATATTTTATCCATTTTATCCATTTTAAAGTGTTTTATGGCTAAGAAACCATATCAATGCTTTTACAGTATTATTTCATAATACTCCTTTTACTGTACGTACTTTACTTTATGTTAAGTATTGCAATTGTGGCAATTCATTTCTCTTGCATGAGAAGGAAGACTGCTCAATAAATAATACCTTTTATTGAAAACGCCAGCCTCTCTATTCTCTGCACTCTGGTGAAACTAAGAATGCACATCTGACTGAGGGAAATAGCTGTCTATTGTTGTCACATAACTCTAGAGGTTTACTCTTATTCTGAGGGAGCAAAGTTGTCATGTTATATGGTTTTCGAAAGCGGAATCCCTTCTTGTCTGAGCCAGGGAAGCTGATCCCTTCCTATTCATTCAAGAAAGTTTCCAGTGACCTCTGAGCTAGCTGGCGCAAACCTAAATTAAGTCTAACATAGTCAGTAGAGACCTAGGTGACCTCAGTCCTACGTCTACACTGCTGTTTATGTTATTCCAATGCGTAGAGCCTATTGGGAAAATAGGAACTACACTACAATGTTATCATCTGCTTACAAAAACAGAAGCAAGCTATCAACATTATACAGTTGGAACATGCAGGGATACCCCAGTCACAGCCAAAGAAAAAGCAGGGCATGCTCCCAAGCAGGGTAAGATGAACAAAAATACAATAATGCTAGACCCCACTGTGGAGAGGCCAGACAACCCAGTGATTGAAAATACAGAAATGAGGGAGATTCAAAACATGGTATACTTGAAGCTATCCAGAGTTTTAAACAACCTCTGGATTCCAAAACTGGGACATCAGAACAAACGTAACCCTCCTGTGCCAAGATCTAAATAAAGGTGGTAGACTAAGTAATGGAGGCAGAGGCTGGCATTTCAGAACTTAAAGATACAGTGAGAGAGCTTTAATCCAGTGTCCAGCAATTAAAAACAACTTCCAGACAACTAATAGTGAGAACAGAAGATGCAGAGGTCGGTTTCACTGGACTAACTTCAGATATGTGGGGTTTTCAGAGGATGTCAAGGGAACGGATTTAGAGGGCTTCCTTGTGACATGGCTTAAACATGACTTAAAAATAAGACATCCTCCCAAATGATAAGCTCGGTTCTTGTTTTCTGATAGAAAGAGGGCACCATACCTCTAGTATCAGGCAACCTCCCAGAACTCCTGTTGAACCCTTGATTGTGAGTTTTTTTTGTTTTTATTGTATAGACTGTAACTTAATCCTAAGAACAAAAAGAGAGAACGGAGAGGTCCGACATGACTCACAAAAATACTAGTGTTTTTGTCCTATACAAGATTGCTTCAAAGGCAAAGAAAAACATTTCACTAGGCCAAACCAAATATGAGAGCAATGGGATTAAAATGTTGCTCTCTCCAGCTAGGATGAAAATCATTTTTCAAAATAAAACCTACTTCTTTGACACCGCCGAACAAGCGCTGGTATGGGTAGAAAGCAACCCTATGGATAGTAACAGCAAATGATTTGTACATGATGACAGAGGCCTTTTTCAAAGGAAAATGAGGCAAAAAGAATAAAGACAGAGGCACAAAGAGGCATCCTAACATTGCGTTGACCCTAAGTGAAGCAAATCAATTGGGGAGTCAAAGTTTTTTTCAGCAGAGAGACCTTGGCTCTGACAGAATTATGGCTATTTACAGTGGCTCTGCTGATAAATAAATGGTTACCTGGGAGAGGTACAATGGTAGGCCAGACAGAGCCAGAGGACAGATACTTAGAAGGTTCCCCTCTTGCAAGGTTCTCAGTTGGGAATGGTAAATAACATCACATATGTATGGCTATATATTTAGGCCAAGATGGTAATGTATGACAGTCAACATTAAATTGTGCCCAGCAGGGCATCACATATACTGTTCACAGAAGCAAGGTTACAAATCTAATATTGCAATTTTGTGACTGCCTCCCTTAGGAGGCACATTTGTTTCCACTTAAAAGCTATTTACGCTGCACTAGAGTAGAGGGTAATGAATGGAGGGCGGGGGACAGACCTTTCCATAGTTTTATAAGCAAGCCGTTTCGTACTTGAATAGCTGAAAAGCAGCGAGGGAGAGGACACATATCAAAATGTAAATAGTTATGGGAACCCACCCAGCTTATGGATTGACACATGAGTAGAAATTGGGATGGGAGAAGCAGTAAAAGGTGAAGGAGAATAGTGTGGACACAGGGAGAACTTTGCAACATAGAAGTAGTTGAGATGAAGTGAAAAGTAAAAGTCCTTACAAGGAATGTGAACAGCCTAGATAAAAGTGGATTGGTAGCCCTGTACATTAGACATCATGATCCCAATATTGCACTCATCCAGGTGACATGCCTGATGAGTATGCACTGTAAATTTATAGGCAGAGAGAAATATACCTTGTTTATACATATCACAAATATTACAAGCAACTACATGGTATAGACTAGGCTACCTGATACCAGAAGCCACTGCACCCATAGAAGGGGACTTTAATGATGTGATGTGAAGACACCTAACCAGACTAACACATTTGTCGACAATATCCCAAATTGACAAACAGCTGAGCCTGAAGGATTTCTGGAGAAAAAAGCATACTACTCTTAAATGTTAGTGGTGCATGGTCCATTTTATCAGTTTGATTCTCTCTTTATACATACAGCATACATCACCCCCCCATGATAAATATAATACCTAGCAAGAGGGGGCTCAGACTTCTCCCCATTTAAAGACCATGGGTGATGAGAGATACAAGAGAAGTGCCAACTGGAGTCTAGACACCTGGTATATGAAGACTTAGGAAATAGCGGCAGTGATATGTGCAGACACAAGTGCCTACTTTAGGGGAATATGGAATAAGTGGACTTCTCAGGTGTCCTATAGGAAACTTAAAAGCTGTCCTTAGAATTAAGACACTAAACCTAATAAGCCAAACAAATGTAAGGCCTGGTAAAAAACACAATACTTAACCTGGAAGAAGACATTACATGTATAGAGGCTACATTTAGCAACTCCTCCCACTTAGGAAGAAATGCATTACCTAAGGAGAATGGGGGGAAAGTATAGAAATTAAACTGATAATACAGCCATGGTGCAATATATAAGCATACAAAGGAAACTATATGCAGTGGGGGATAAATCAAGGCATGTATTGCGTGACTCAGTTGCAAAGAAGTAGAACGAAATGGGCGAAGTAAAGTTGTAAAGCTAATAGATAGATAGAGTGGCTAAGGAGATAAAATGGTTGAAACTGGGGAAAGTGCCTTCCCCAAAGAGTTCCACAATGGAATTCTCTAAACAATTCTCAACACAACTTGGGGTGCACATTTTTAACATGTTCCAAAACGCCTGGGAGCTGAGAGCTTATCCATGCAATAATCACAGTTGTTCAAAGGGAGGGCAGGCTGGGAAACAAATGCTCTTCCTACTGACCAATATCTTTACTTAACACTGAGGCTCAACTGTTGGCTAAGATATTGGCAAAAATAAGACTACCGAAAGTGATAACAACCCTTGTGCATTTAGACCAAATGGCCTTCATTTCTGGCTGATCCACTGGGATCAATCTTAGAAGGTTGCACGATTAGCTGGGCAAAAGTCAAAATGTGACGGACCAATGGATATAATGCCACTTGATGTTGTAAAGGCATTCAACTCAATTGACTTGAACAACTTATATAAATGTTGAAACATCTAAGAATGGGTTCGAACTTCTGTAAATTATAAAACCAACAGCTGTGATTAGAGTCAATTGCACAAACGCAGCCAAGATAGATCAGACAGGGTACCAGAATGAGCTGCCCCAATTCCTCACCCTGGCATCCTGAATTAGAGATTTGGAGCAGATAGTGGGATTCATAGCAAGCGGGTCAGAGGCAAAAGATATACTCATATTGTATGATGCTGAGATCGTGTTATACATCTCTACACCCAATGGAGACAACACATAAAATAATAATGCTTCTGCATGATTTTGATCAATACTTTGGGTACAGAGTAAATTGTACAACATCAGCAATTTTTCAAACTAATGAATAAAACTTAATGAGCTTGCAGCATTTTAGAGCTAACATGAATGTGGAACTGTTTAAATATATATGGATTAATATAACGCAGAATATAACATTTCTAGGTGAAAACACTTAGAGTAACTCCTTGTGAAGTTCCAATCAGATGTGTAAAGATGGCGCTTGTTTCTCCTGACAATATTGGGCAGAGAATCAAAATCGGATGGACGTGGCAGTTAGGTTTGGTTAATACAATTGAACATTGCCACAGCAAATACTATAATAGTAGAATGTTGTATAGGGTGAACAAAGTTCAACCACCAACATGTATAAAATATAATAGAGAAGAGAGCTACCTCCTATTTACAATCCCACGCTGTAGTAAGATCCATCAATACTGGGAGAGAATACCACATAAGGTGTATCTGCTTAGGTGCAAATTTTGGTTCTATGCATTAGGATTTGGGTTTGCAGAGAGAGATATAACTACAGAATGAGGCGCTTCACTGGCACCTTCAAAAAGCTAGTGGGAAAGGACCTGCATATGTCAGCAGAACAATTGCTATGTAAAAGCAAGGGGCGCCCATGTAAATTTAAGAAGGTTTGGGGTAGTTGGAAGACCTATCACGGATTAGCTGAGGGACACACACAAGATCTCAAAAAGAACACTAACCAAAGTTCTAACAATATAACACAAGGAAAAGATTTTGCAAGGCAAAATTATGGAGAAACCTCAGAACTGTTAAACCATTTAAATGTTCACATGAATATAACACTTTACAACACAAGAGTTACAATGCGTGTCATTACAACACATTTTTTACATTGCAAAATCCATTACAATGCATGGCATTACAACACATGTCGTTACAATGCATAATCCATTACAACGCAATTACTATTTTAAGTCCGCTGAGGCGTTACTTTGGGGAATGCGTTGTAATGTATTTTGCTATGTAAATAATGTTTTCTAATGACACGTGTTGTAACACATATGTAGTAGACGATGTTTTCCGTTCACATTTATGTTATGATTTAAAATTGCTTCAGCAGGGAGCATAATGAGTGTTTTCCATTTCAATATCTAAAAAACAATACAAATGTATTCTTAATAAAGAGTCACTAAGGATTCCCATGTGAATGGGTACATATCCGGACCTGTTCCAATTTCCTTTTATGAGCGATAGGTTCAGAGATGGGAACTGTATTTTTACCCAAATTATGCTCCTATAGGAAAATGGCATATAAAGGAACAATGGAGGGTACAGTAGGGAGTACCTCTGGAATTTGACCATTAAATGCTATTGAATCACAACAGGAGTCGCGCAAAAAATATTACTTCAAAGTATTTCAAAATTGGACTATATAAAAATGCATGGCTAGAACAAGACTGTTAGAACAAAGGTAACTCTTGAGACCACATAGGATCTGTACATGAAAAACAGGCAGGAAATACTCAACTATCTGAGACAGTTAGTCTTTAAATTGCTTAAGAAACCATATCCATGAAGACACAAAAGAATAATAGTCGAGGGAAGTAAAGGTGAAGGGGAATTGGCAGTATTAAGGCACTGTATGAACAAGAGTACTTAGAACACAATAGTAAAGCTTGTGACCACAGAGGGCATTTGTGTGATGAGCGCACAGGAAATCCTTAGCTAATTATTTCTAGCATTTATTGAGAGCAACTCTAGCCACTTATTCAATGGAAAAACCACAATTGATGGACAGAATGCAGAACAATGTGATACATTCACCCCAGTACAGAGATCTGGGCCTAAATCCATCATTTTTTTGGACTCCACACCACCCCATTTCAGACATGGCCATATGCAAATCAGTCTGACCCTGTGCCTCATGGGAACAGTCCAGCCTGAACTGCCAAGCCATGCCATCCCTGGACTGGAAACAAGCTTGCGAGGACCGGTTTCTGGCATTCCAGCCGTCTTCAGCCCAGCTTGCTTGAATCCAGTGTTGTGGAGTTCCCATGATGCACAGGGTCAGACTGATTTGCATATGGCCATGCCTGAACTGGGGTGGCAGATTGGGCTAAAGAAAGTTATAGATTAAACCCAGGTCTTTTGACTTTGTGTGAGTGTTTGATTGGTTCAGATGCTCCGTCTATCACCACCCCCTTTTGTACCACTTATTCAATGGAGCACTTTGCACCTAACGATATAGACATAGATATAAAAAATCTTCAAACTGCAGTAGGTAACAGAAAATATACATTCAATATTGAGGTCAGCTTGGGGGAAGCTATAGAAGATAGAGCTTGAAGAGACAAGGTTTCATGTGACTTTTACCAAAGTTAAGTAGGTTAGGAATATGTTTATAACCTCTGGAATTTGGTTCCAAAATTGGAGTGCAATGCATTAGAAGGTCTGTTTGGCAGCTTTGCTCTTTGTCGTGTAAGACGCTCCAGAGTTATCCTATCTTTATTTCTTGTTTCTTACTGGCCGACAGCAGTCTGAACTTTTCCTTTTAGGTGCCCAGCAAGGCCTCAGTGAACATATTTTTTTTTTTAGATGATTTTGAATGTGGTACATGCATCTAAGCAGAGCTTATGCAATTGTTTCAGTCTTGGCTTGATATGATTCTATCTTCTGGTGTTTGTTGCCAGTTGGGCTACAGCGGGATAGGGCGGCCTTGTGAGGAGAAAATTTGGATTAAGGAAGACCTGATAAGATGGTGTTACAACCTTCTATATGGTAGACAAACAACTTTTTATGGAAGATTGTAAGTCTTTTGGTAGGATGGAGTTTTTAATTGTCTTTTGAAGTTGCAGTTGGTAAGTTGCCTTTTTCATTAGATTATTGATGTGGTGGTTGAAGTTCAGTGAGCACTCAAGTAAAAATCCAAGTCATTTGGTTGCTGGCCTCAATATATGTATACTATGCCAGGGGGCTAATATGTTAAGTCAATAATGTATTGACTGTGTGTTTAATGTGAAAGCAGAAGTTTAATTCAGTCTTGTTAGGGTTTAGTTTCAAAGAGGATGCAGATGTCTATTGGACAAACTGAAGAAGTCATTTTTCCAGAATGCTTATGCTCGAAGGATTTAATACCCTGTGGCAGAGTTGGGTGTCATCAACATATTGATGGAATATGATCTGATGAACCTGTAACATTTCTGAAAACAATTCAGAATAAAGGTTAATTAAGTGAGGGTTAGGGATGATCCTTGTGGTATGCCAGAGATTAAGTTATGAGTTGATGATCTAAAGGTAACGAGCCATTCCGTTCCGTGTTTTTCGACAAGCTGCTAGCCGCGAGCCCGGGTTGGTGCAGGGGGGAGCGTGCCAAGTTGTGCCAAGCCTCAGAGTTTTCCTGCTCTGCCCCCCTCATGACTTATTGGATCCTTGGGCTTAGGAAGCAGGTTTGGGTCGAGGGGGCTATAGGTCCCACAGGATATAACGACCCGTAACATCCTGGAGTGCCAGTGTGCGGTTATCCCTACAGAGTAAGGAGAGAGTAAACACCCACATCTACGGAGAACGAGGAACAGCTACAATTGCATAACTGCAACTGCAAGTGGTGAGAGGTGAGGCTTTGAGAAGCACGTGATCTCGCAAGCTGTTGTTGCTCTGTTCAGCTTGTTTAAAGTAGTTTTCATATCCGTACAACTAAGAAGGAAGAATGAGATCGGTAAAGGAGCGACCACCATGCCCCCCATTAGAAAGAAAAAAAAAACTAAAATCAACAGCAATTCTAAACAAAATATAAATAAAACAAGTAGGGAAACATCAGGCCTCTATAACAGCTATGATAGATATATTTGGGAAAACAACAAAGCTCCCGACAAAGTTTGATTTTATGAAGGTCCCAACGGGGGCAATGTTAACATTACAAACTGACTCAAGAGGACTACAGACACCAGTCAAGCCAGTGAATGAATCAAGTGCAATATCCCAAAAGCATGATGTTTTGGAGGTTGACCAGTACAGAAAAGAACTAACTATAAAAATGAAGGAAGAACCTGACAATCAATGAGGGCAAATAAGTGATCTAGAGATGTTAACAGTTCTTCTAACAGGCCACGTGCAACAAGATGACCCAAGCGACACGAGAACACAGCATGGATATTTTGAACACCTCTAAGTAACAAGGGCACCACTACCGATTGAAGTGCAAGTAAACGTCAAAAAAGCTACTATAACAGGCGACCCAACAAATCTGATGCAGCCAAACCAAAGTCAACAAGGCAATTAAAAAAAGGGGAAGATAGCCGAAAAGCAACGACAAATGCCAACATGAATTTGTTGAATCTACTTCAAATTGACACTATGTCAAAGGATGTAGAGTAAAATTCAGGTCAGGAAAATATCAGGCAGACTAACATATCTCAAAATAATATGGATGATTCCATTATGAAATCGGATATTCTGCAATGATGGAGTACACTTTATCAAAAGGATGAACATAACAACAAGCTAGAATTTAGTGAATTAGGAAATAAAGATAAAGAAGCAAATATACAACACTAGTCTGTAAAAAGCCAAATTCAGGATGCACATTGTTTGGTCAACTGGGACTCAGGATCAATATGGGATCTGTTCTTTAGAACCTAACATTTAATACTAGAAGCCCTGACTTATCAGTCAAATAAAATAGAGGTGCAGGTAGACCTTCTTAGCACCATCGCAACCTCAGTAGTGGGAATTGATCACAAGATAGACACGCTAAAACACCCTCATGTACCAAGGAGCCACTGAAACATATAGGTGAGCCAAACGAGCAGGAGCTACAAAATTATTGTAATTCACTGCAAAAAGTCAAAATAAATAAACAAGTTCAAAAGGAGGGAGGAGCCCAACTTTTTTTTAACCTGAATATAAATCCAAGGAAAACAACAACATCCTGAATCGTAGGAACATCTTGAGGTTGTGTAAAGCGATACCTGCGCTGGAAAGAATTAGAAGAAGGGATGTTGTATCAATTGAATTTTTAACAAGTGAAAGCAGCAATCAAGAATGAACCCTGGTAACGTGGACCTAACCCGCCTCTGTAGACCTTATTACATAAGAATATGACCTTTTTTTGGCTTGGGGAATAAAAGTTACGAGACCACCCAAACCTTCCTACCCAACTCCGTTAATTTCACCAAAAAAAACACCTATATATCGGAAGGAGACGGAGAATAACCAAGCATAATCATTATTAAAAAATCCAATATGACAAAACATGGGGCAAACATCAAAATTCTTTACTGCAAATGAAAGAGAACCAATGGAGGATTTACAACTAGGTTGGTTAACGACAGCATTGCATGGAGCAAGGGAGGATTGACGACTTACAAACTATGATCCCAAGAAGGAAGTAACAAATCTAAGTGGTACAATACGACTATGCTCCTGGAACATAAAAGGAATTCAATCTAAATTACAAAATGAACAACTGACCCAAAGGTCAGAAGATTTTCAAATAATCTGCCTACAAAAGACCTGGGCAAATGAACCTTTCATATTAGAAGGCTTTAATGGATACTATATGTCCGCCACTGTAGATCTTGTGGGGGCCTGACTACCTTTATTTCAACAGAAATAAAAATGGAAAGTGAGGAGGAAATACAAAATATAACCGATTGTTTGATAGTAAAACTATGATATAAAGATGAACGGGCAAATAAAACACTCTTATTAATAAATGTATATATTAATCCTGATGGCAGTTCAAGAAAACCAATGGTTAGCAGTTTGTCAACTATAATACTTCAGCAACTGGAAAAGGACACACAACCTGAGGTCATCATTACGGTTGACTTTAATATGAACATGTTATGGTCTTACATGAGAGATGATGAAATACAAGAACAGAACTACTTATGGGCAATTCCAAGTCCCTGCCTTACATCGGATACTAGGGAAGAGAGGAAATGGAAAATTGGGAAGAATTTACTAAAAGATCTAGGGCCTCATTTATGAGGCCCCTTGCGCCATCTGAACGTCACTTTTTGTGACGTTGCGTGGCGTAGCTGCATGTGGGATATTTATCAGGCAGCACTAAGCCACTTTTTTTGGCGTAATGCTGTCTGATAAATATCAGCCTCTTTAACGCAGTGTTCTGCGTTAGAGGGGCATGCAATGGGTGTTGCTTGGGGCGTTCCCAGCAACAACCATGGCCTTTTGACACTGCCCCAGATTTACGAAAAATCGTTAATCTGAGGCAGTGCCAAAAGCTTACGCCTCCCCAGGGGTGGGGTAAGGAAGGTGCAACAGGGAGAAATAGTTTTATTTCTCTTCGTTTTTCCTTTTTCTTTGTGTGCTGAATTCTGCAGCACACATAGAAAGGGGAAAAGCCTCTTGTGATTATTTTTGTACAGAAACGTTTCCCTTCCTGTACAAAAACAATCATCCCTGCAATGCAGGCACCCTTGCACTATTGTGCAAAGGTGCCTGCATTGGCGCAAGGCAGCTTATTGTGCGCCAGCACAGGGGAAAAGGACAGGAATACGCCGTATCTTATAGATACAGCGCAATCCTGCATTTTTCTTTTGCCGTAGGGAAGCGCATCAGGAAGGCCTGCTGCGCTTCCCTGCGGCAAAACCTCATAAGTGAGGCCCCTAGAATCCTTGGGTTTAAGGGTGCTAAATGGACGTTTTCCGCAAGATAGACCACCGGCCTGGACTTACCAAGCCTTGGGTAACAAGTTGCGAATAGACTACACAATAGCGTCATTAAAATTATTTCAAAAGATTTCAACTTACCAGATCGGTGAAGCAAATCGAAGTGACCATAATCAACAAATAATAGAGTTAAAGTTAAACTGTGTAAGACATGGAGAATACATGACTCTTTTTGGAGATATAAATACGATAAATTATAAGAAACTTTATTGGACTGAAACCACCCAAGAATCGATACCAGCAACATCGAAAGTAATGGTTGAAATTTGCTTTGATGAGAAGGTTGGAACGCTATTGTTAAATGGTCCCTCTTCACAAATAAATTAGTTTTAAGCCGGAAACAAAAAGTTAGAAATAAAGAGAAGAAGGACATAAGATCAATGGCGCTGGTTAATTATCTTCGGAAAGTCACCTATTTAAAAAAGAGCGTAATAAAATCTTGAGATTGGCTACGAAACACCCAGGGAATTAAATCTATGGAGATAAATTAAAGAAAATAAATGCAGAAGTAAGAAAACAAATTTGGGAAGAGAAAATGCATTAAAAAAGCCCTTTGGACTAAGGCATTATATACCAGTAAAAAAGAATAATGCAAGGGAGTTTTGGTCATTAATCAACAGCTTAAATCGATCTAGTAGAGTAACGACATCCTCTGTCATCCCTGAGTCAGGTTGGGTCAACTTCCTTCATTTACACCTAAACGGCAACATAAACACAAGCATGAACTTAGGTCCCGCACAAATAATTTGAGAAAGTCAGAGAACAAAAAGAATACTGACATTTCTATTACGGAAAGTCAAGTATTGAAATTTATTAAGAAACAGAGATCTGACAGCGCTCCTGGTCCAAATGGGATTCCAGCAGCCTTGTATAAAGAGAATGCTTTACTATGGGCCAAGTACTTAATATTAGTATTTAATCAAGCGGTGGAAACATCAACCAAACCCTTTCTCTTGGAGGGGTTCCACAATCTCACCTATTTATAAGAGCGGTGAGTGGTCAAATCCTGCTAATTATAGATTAATAACATTGCAAGATATCGAAGCTAAGGTCTTTGCATCAGTTCTCCTGAGAAGAACTAACAGAATGGGCAGTGGAAAAGCATTTAATTCATCCAAACCAATCAGGTTTTATACAAGGACAAGGCACAACAATGAATATATTAATACTTGGAAAGTTAACAGAAAAATATAAAGTGAAAAAACAACTGCTAGATCTATGTTTCCTTGATTTTAAATCAGCTTTTGACTGTGTCGATAGACAAATTCCATGAAGGACATTGGAAAATTATGGTATTAACGATGGCCTTTTAAGAGCAAATCAATTATTATACACCGAGACTTGGACAAGAGTTTGATTAGGTAATGGTTCACGGCTATCAAGAAGAATAGATATATCTCAAGGTCTAAAGCAAGTATGAGTATTAGCGCCACAGTTATTTAATTTATTTTTATCTGACCTTACGGAAGAACTGGATAATGAGTTGGCTCCCTCTCGGAAATTGGCTAACAAACACATTTCAAATCTATTGTATGCTGACAATGTTATCTTACTCAGCCAAACAAAGATAGGGCTGCAGGGACTTGTAAATAAAATATTAATTTATTCAACTAACAATAAGATGGTAATAAAGGAAACAAAAATAAAAGTAATGGCAGTCTTCAATAGGGCATCAAGCAAACGTAAACATAAATGGTACTCACAAAGTCTCCAGCTTGAACAAGCGAAACACTACAAATATTTGGGCTTGTGGTTTGACGAGAAGGGCTCATATTATCAACACAAAATAGAGCTGAAAAAAAGAAGTAACGGTTTGATTATGGCCTTTCGCTCACTACATAGCTCTTTGGGTGGTCCAACTTATCTTCCATTACTAAAGGTTATAAAAGCGAAATTAATGCCCAGTCTCACTTATGGAAGCAAAGTTCTTTGCGGTATGGATTCTGTACTTTTTTTTTTAATTTATTATTCAGCTTGACAACTTAATTAGAATATTTCATAGAAAACTTACAGCAGTCTTAACACATTATGAAGAGACAAAAACAAGTACTTACACTATGACAATAAAGGAAAAGTAAAAAGCCAAAGGAACGAAAAGGAGAGAAAGGAGAGAAAAAAAAAAGGTCAAGTCAGATCAGCAAAGTCCTAACATTCAATTTTTCATCCAATGTACAAATGGAGCCCATATTTTCAGCCCCCTCTCTCGCCTCCTCTTCCCCCCTCTTTAAAAAACTGCTGATTCCAAGTTATGCAGGGCCAAAAACCTTGCTCTCCAATTAACAAAAGTTGGGTGAATGGGATTAATCCATTCAGAAGTTATAGTTAATCGAATAACAGACATAAGGATACACAGAAAAGCAGTTTCATACGTTGATCTAGTAAACAAGCAATCATTTTCACATCCTGTTATGATTAACTCAGCTGAAATAACCACAGGGATCTTAAGAGCGCTAGTAATAAAAAATTGTACTTCTTGAAAAAAAATCCCAGTTTCGGACATGAAAAGAACATATGCACGTCGTTAGCAGCTAAATGGCCACATCTCGGGCACACATGTCCCCTAGACCCCCCCCATTTAAAGATCTTAGCCGGGGTGACGTAGAGGTCAAAGAGAGCCATATAACTTTGAGAGCGTAAGCTCCCTGAAATTAAAACTGAGTTTGCTAACTCCAATATTGATGGAATATCTATGCCACTCTTCCCAAACTTAACATCCAATCTTGTGTTTCGAGAGGAGAGATCATCTGGCAACCCTAATAATAAGTTCTGATACAAATCCCCAATGCGTGTTTTCCTGCGAATAGATTCCATAAGTGAATTTTTACCAAGTACAGTGGGGGTGCGTTGTAAAAGTTTTTCAAAATAGCTACGTATCTGTAGGTATTTAAAAAATTCATGTATACCTAATCTATATTTTTCTTTTGAAACTAAAAAAGAAGACATATTACCATCAACAACTAAGTCCCCCAGAATACAAATTCCCTGCGCTCTCCACCTAATAGTGATATGATCCTGAAAAATTGCAGGTAGCAACCTGGCAGCTGTCAAAGGTGTATAAAAATTATAATTAGGAATTGCCCATTTCCGCGTATTTTCCTCCAAACTGAATGCATTGTTTGTATCACCTTGAACTTTGTTTTTTTGTAATAACTGGGTTCCAGCACTGATAGAAGAATCCCCTTAGCGTCGTCACTCAAACCTATCTCAAAAATAGAGGGGGAACAAGCTATTGGGATTGAAGCTCTTAACCCAAACAAAGGTAAAGATAGATGTTGCAGCAATGCTGAACAGTTATAAAGCAGCAGGTCGGGGACTGCCCAACCCCCCCTATTTAGTGGTAGATACATCCATTTGGCCGCCCTCAGAGTGGAATGATAACCCCAGAGAAACCTGTTACAACAGCTTTGTGCTCTGCTTATGGTTGCCAGAGCAAATTCCAGAGGGATTGTCCTAAAGTTGTACAAAACTTAGGTAAAACAAGCATTTTCAAAACGTTCCTCCTACCAAATAAAGAAAGATGCAACTTATCCAATCTAGTCAGAGGGGTATTAATTGTTTGAATATTGGGCAAGATATTTATTTCCGGTAGGAGTTCCACTGTTGCTATAATTTCAACCCCCATGTACTTAGCACTCCGTACCACTGGGGTGTCCGAAGGGCCCATGTAAGCTGTTTGTATAACCTGAGTTTTCTGAATGTTCAACTTATATCCCGACAGTTGGCCATAAGACTCTGCCAATCTCTGTAAAGCTGTAAATGCAGATGACACATTGATGGTTAAAACAGCAATATCATCGGCATACGCCAATGCTTTAAATGCAATGCAATATGACTATGCTCCTGGAAAATAAAAGGAATTCAATCTAAATTACAAAATGAACAACTGACCCAAAGGTCAGAAGATTTTCAAATAATCTGCCTACAAGAGACCTGGGCAAATTAACCTTTTATATCAGAAGGTTTTAATGGATACTATATGTCCACCACTGTGGATCTTGTGGGGGCCTGTCTACCTTTATTTAAACAGAAATAAAAATGGAAAGTGAGGAGGAAATACAAAATATAACCGTTTGTTTGATAGTAAAACTATGATATACAGATGAACGGGCAAATAAAACACTCCTATTAATAAATGTGCATATTCATCCTGATGGCAGTTCAAGAAAAGCAATGGTTAGCAGTTTGTCAACTATAATACTTCAGCAACTGGAAAAGGACACACAACCTGAGGTCATCATTACGGTTGACTTTAATATGAACATGTTATGTTCTTACGTGAGAGATGATGAAATACAAGAACAGAACTACTTATGGGCAATTCCAAGTCCCTGCCTTACATCGGATACAAGGGAAGAGAGGAATTGAAAAATCGGGAAGAATTTTCTAAAAGATCTAGGGCCTCCTTTATGACATCCCTTGCGCCATCGGAACGTCACTTTTTGTGACGTTCCGTGGCGTAGCTGCCTGTGGGATATTTATCAGGCAGCACTAAGCCACTTTTTTTTGGCGTACTGCTGCCTGATAAATATCAGCCTCTTTAACACAGTGTTCTGTGTTAGAGGGGCGTGCAATGGGTGTTGCTGGGGGCGTTCCCAGAAACATCCATGGCCTTTTGACACTGCCCCAGATTTACAAGAAATCGTAAATCTGTGGCAGTGCCATAAGCTTACGCCTCCCCAGGGGAGGCGTAAGGAAGGCGCAAAGGGGAGAAACAGTTTTATTTCTCCTTGTTTTTCCTTTTTCTATGTGTGCTGCATTCTGCAGCACATATAGAAAGAGGAAAAGCCTCTTGTGATTATTTTTGTACAGAAAGTTTTCCCTTCCTGTACAAAAACAATCTCCCCATGATGTTGGCATCCTGGCACATTGGTGCAAGGGTCCCTGCGCAGCACAATGCAGCTATTTGTGCACCAGCGCAGGGGAGAGCAGAGGAATGCGACATGTTATTGTGAAATATGTTGCATTCGTGTGCTTTGGAAGTGCCAAAGCGTAGCGCAGCCATAGGGCTCGCGTTGCCGCGCTGCGCCACTTCCTTGTATATCTGCCCCATGGTATTTAGCATATATGGATACATTTGGAAATTCTAGTGGCAATCTGCATGCAATGATTCTGCACGTTTAATTGTTTGCACTAAATTAAAATTTGTGTTAGCGATGTGAAAAATTACATATTTCCACTTGTTTTTTTGCTTTGGCGGAATACATCTTTACAGGTATTTTACAACAAAGCAGATGCCATTCTCTCTCGGGCTAGCAACGTTTTCATTAACTGTGTTGCTAATAGTCACAGCAGATATGAGACTGCAAACAATGCATCATTGTAATGGGAAACAAAAACATGTAAGAGAACTTTGAAGTGTAGACTTTCTACCAGAGGCAGGCAAATGCTTTGCCATGCTTCCAAGACAAAACTTTAGTTCTTTCAAAGCCAGTAGATGAAAAAGCAGATGCTATTTAAAGAATGTGGTGCACTGGCTCAAAGCCATTCCTGGAATCTGAGGCGTGCATATAACTCTAAAATGACTGCAAAGGCAACAGTTACACTTAGGTGTGCCAGTTCATATAACATTCGTATGGCTATGGCATATGAAGGCTTAAAGCGGCAATAATAAAATCGGATTGAAATCTCTGGGCCTGCCTTGAAAAGGTTTGACAGTGCAAGCAATGAGGGCATAGAAAACAAAAAGTAATTAAAAGAATGATAATAATAGTAAAAATAACAACAGCAATTTTGATACTACTGCTATTAACAATATTCTTCTCATTATTATTGTTGTTATTAATACTACTACTACTAATAATAATCATAATAATCATAATAACCACAATTTTAATAATACAGCTACTACTGCTAACAACAATAATAATTATTCCTATTGTTATTTTTGTTAATATAATAATAAAAATAATAATAATAATAATACCGATCATCATCATCATGATGACCACCATAATAATAACAAAAATACCACAAATTATTAATGATAATAGCAATAATATTTTGTTTTGATAGCTTTTGCTAATAATCATATCAGTAATACAAGCAATGCCTGCTTATATTGCACTTAACTGAGCCTCTCTTTTGGAAATTAAACCATAGCCATTATCAGTACATATCACAATATTTCTCGTTTTAATAATCACATACATGCAAAATAGTTTGTTACACCATGATAAGACTTTCACTTTTCCAGTGAGCTTCCAGTTTGCTATTTGACCTTTTATATTAGTTGAGCCTGCTGCCCAACCACATCAAAGTCGGTTCTGGCCAAGGGCTGATGAGCACTGCCGGAGTCAGAATTGTTTTAACGTTGATACACTTCTCTGCCCACTCATTCGACATAGAACTGCCTCGCTGGTGCGAATACCTTCGACTTGGAATTAATGTATTTATTTGAATATTTACTTAAAATCACTGCATAATTGCGATACTGTATCAAAATGAATGTTTAAAAACACGTCTCACACCTTTTTTATTCATGTATCAAATCATGTATCAAAAATAACAATTAAAATAGGTCTCAGACCATTTGTGAAATGGGGTTGTGCCCTAAAATACGTGCGTTAAAATTACTATTAACATGTCTGGGTCCTTATATAATCATTGACTATGGTAAAAAGAGTCTACTTGATGTGTTACAGTTTTCATTGGCCCCTCGTGGTCCTTTTTTTGGAGAGGGAGCATCACTGCGAACCCCTTCTGTGCCGACAGGAATAACTGCATCCGCACAGTTTGCATCTGTATTGTTTTCAATTGGGTCCCTTCGAGCCATGTTCATGAATTTGCCAATTTTGGCCAGGTCAGAGGGCACTGGACAGGACTAGAGCAAGGCCACTTCATCAACTCATTTTCTTATCCCATGCCATGGAAAGATTGGTTTTAATAATTTACGACAGTGTTGGATTAGAGCAGGGCAGCAACATATCATTATTTTATTTTTATTTTACAGAGTTTTATATAGCGTGAACTTGACCCAAATCGGGTATCAGAGCACTTTACATAGCACCAGTTGTATTACGTGAGGACACGTTCATTTTTGTTAGGCACGGGTAGATTGACGGGCACCACCCCACCTAGGGGGCGTGGTGCCTTTAGTGGCATCAAGTGGGCAGGAACACGGGAGGAACCCCTTCCGGGTAAAGAGACCCGGAAGCAGGTGGATGCCTCAAGCACAAGAGCCTATCTCCCCTCCGCACCAAGAAGCGCGTCACGCGGGGTCCCCTGGAAGCCACAAATTGGTGGGGGGTTTAAAAGCCGCAAGGGCAGGAGAGTCTCGCTCTTTGTCCACTTGCCTGCGGGGGTAGCTGATCGCAGTGTCGGAAGAAGTTACACACGGTGGAGCCGCGTAAGCAGTAGCGGGCAGACGAGCTTCCAGCGGGGGAGTGGGCCTCACGATAGCATAGATATAGCATAGGTAAGGTTTGGCCAGCGTTTCTCTGGAGCTTAATGGGTGGTGGCAGAAGCCGCTGTAAGCCCCTTGCCCCCGCCATATCCCATTAAATAGCAAGCGCGTTCGTGCAGCATTAGGGTGGGTGAATACTGCAATAGCGGAGCACGTCGAGTTATGTCCCACCATGTCCCGTTAAATAACAATCGTGTTCGTGCAGCATGGTGTTGGGTGGGTGAATACGGCAATGGCGGTGGAGGGCTCCCGGAGTAACAGAAGGTTTTGGTAGTCGGGGCAAACCTCCTGCCTCCTCTCTTTACCTTTAAATGGTAAGCGCGAGAAGACGGAGTGTGGCAATAACGAAGAGGGGCCGCCCGGAGTGACGGAGGGTGGCAGTAGTCGCATCTGCTGCCCATGCTCCCTCCCTGTTCATTTAAAAGACAAGCGCGATACAAAAGAAACATGCGCTTCCATCGGGGCTAAGAAAACACAATCAGGAGGGGGGCGGGAGTCGCAGCAATTCGCCTGCCCCCGATCTTTCCCTGTAAATGCATAACGGAGGGTGGCGGTAGACGGGGCAACCGCCCCCCCACCTCCCTTTCCCCAGAAATGGCAAATGGTAAGGGCGATACGAATAGAAGCCTGCGGCAATAGCGTTGAGGGGCCACCCGGGATACCAGGCATCAGGAACAGTACAGAAGGGAAGGCTAGGTCGTAGCAAACCCCCTGCCCCCCTGGGGGCTCAGTATATTGGGCACAAGTAAGCACATTGCTACCTTCGCTTAAGTTCATTAACAGCTCGGGCGGGACAAAGCACGAGTTAAATAAGATTGATTGCGCCATTTATACCATGCATCTTGCACATGTGTAGAATAAGATTGATTGCACCATTCATTCCATGCATCTTGCACATTTGAATGTTGTGACATGTACCATGATATATCCAGTACCCTGTTTAAAGCATGATTTTTTCTGGGGTGCACGCCTGCATGCGGTGTTACAGTCCTCATGTGTTGGTCAATGGGGGTAGGCCAGTGTAGTATGCATGGCCAGTGCCCTGTTCACTGCATGTGAGAAACAAAGGCATGTTGTTGTGGATAGGTGGTGGTAGTGTGAAATTGGGGTACACTGGCGCAGTAAGTATGGTCAGCGACTCCGTCCGTGCATGGGGTGAAACAATGGCATGACTTGGAGGCGCAGCGTTCACTCGGGGGTTTAAGGGCAAAGGAGGATCCCCAGGGCCCGAGGCAACAGGAGGCAAGGGGTAAGAAGAACAATGTCTAACTGTGATTTGTTTCTTCTAGTACGGAATGCCTCCGAAACAGGTTCGGAAGGGCAAGGACGCTCCAGCCACAAAAGATTGACTTTCGCTCACTGGCAGAATTATTAGAGGTAACAAAGGAAAGGGGCATCGATTGGGCGCTACGGACGTTGTCACAAGGGGCCGAAACGAGCATGCAACAGGACACAACAAGGGTCAAGAGAGGTTTAAAGACGCACAACCAGACAAGCGCAGCAAACCCAGGGACACTCAGACCAGTACCTCAGGTGAGGTAGGGGTGGTAGGCGAAACGAACATGGTGACCGACAGTGCTCAGCTTGGAAACGCCCCAAGGTACAGGGTGGCTCCAATATGACAACAAATTCCGGCAGATGAAAGCAGTTCCTCCTGAGGTGGCTTGGGATCAGAAGGAAATAAACATATGGCATGCAGTGTTCTATTCAACAGTGCCAGCCAATAAGACAAGTCAGCCCTTTCGGGGGGACAGAGGGTCAGGGGATAAAAAACAGGCTTGCTGGCAGTTCAATAAGAATGAGTGCAATCGGGGCGCAGAATGCAAGTTTAAACATCTATGTTCCTTCTGTGGCATCCAAGGACACCAAGAGAGTAGATGCTACAAAAAAGTTGGGAAGACCAAAAGAGCAGCCGGCACATGCCCAGCCCCAGGGCAAGGGACGCAACACTCAAGCACCCTAGAAATGTACCCACACCCATCCAGCTGCATGTCCTGACACATCTCCTTAGCATATATGACAAGATACAAGAGGCTCAGTTTTTACACCCTGGTTTTAGGTTTGGCTTTTGCATTCCATCTGTGGCCACCCAATCCACGATTCCACTATGCAACCAACGCTCAGTACTCCAAAATCCCGAGGTGACTAGACAAAAGATCATGAAGGAAATATTGTTAGGGAGGGTGTTGGGCCCCTTCCAACAGTCGCCAAGGCCCGACTTATTATGCTCACCATTGGGGATAGTACCAAAGAAAGAGGAAGGGAAATTCTGTCCGATCCACAACCTGTCGAGCCCACCGGGGTTGTCAGTTAATGACAAACTTGACCCAGAGCTGTGCTCGGTGCGTTACACCACCTTTGATATGGCAATACAGAAGCTGCTGCAAAGACTAGGAGAAGGAGCGTTAATGGCAAAATCAGACATTGAAGTGGCTTTTCGCCTCCTGCCAGTCCGCCCTGAGGACACAAGGCTGCTGGGTTTCTCCTTTGAAGGAGAGTACTTTATGGATCTCTGCATGCCAATGTAGTGCTCTATAGCATGTGCGGTGTTTGAAACATTCAGCAGATTTCTAGAATGGGCAATGCAACAATTCCTAACACCAGCTGAGGTGGTACATTATTTAGACAACTTTCTTTTTCTGGAACCACAGGGTTCCCCGTCATGCAGGAAGGCCCTGCTAGGCATCCAGCATCTGGCAAAAGCACTGGGCATACCCTTGGCCGCAGAAATGACGGAAGGGCCAACATCATGATTAACTTTCCTAGGCCTTGAGATTGACACCAAGGAGGGGGTGTGCAGACTTCCCCAGGAGAAGGTAGCTGCCTTTGGGGCAGCATTCAGGCCTGTTCATCAGCATGCAAGGTGACGCTTCACCAATTATAAGTCCTGGTGGGGCAGCTGAGTTTTGCACTTAGGGTAGTACCTATGGGCAGGGCTTTCTCTAGAAGTATCGCGAGGGCAATGTTGGGCTTGCGGGCCAAACATCATCACACCAGGTTCTCGGTGGAAGTCAGAAATGACTTAGCCATATGGAGAGATTTTCTGTAAGAGTTCAAGGGAGCAGTAATATGGCAACAACCCATTCAGCCCAATGTGGGGATGGAATTGTATACAGACACAGCAGGGAGCGTGGGCTTTGGGGCAGTGTTGAGCACCAGGTGGTGCATTCAGCATTGGCCGGAAGAGTGGGTGATAGCAGGTCTCACCCGCAATATTACCTACATAGTGCTTTTCCCAATTATTGTGGCGCTGCATTTGTGGGGTGATGGATTGAAATTGCTGGGCCTGCCTTGAAGAGGTTTGACAGTGCAAGCAATGAGGGCATAGAAAACAAAAAGTAATTAAAAGAATGATAATAATAGTAACAATAACAACAGCAATTTTAATACTACTGCTATTAACAATATTATTCTCATTATTATTGTTGCTATTAATAATACTACTACTACTAATAATAATAATAATCATAATAACCACAATTTTAATTATACAGCTACTACTGCTAACAACAATAATAATTATTCCTATTGTTATTTTTGTTAATATAATAATAAAAATAATAATAATAATACTGATCATCATCATCATGATGACCACCATAATAATAACAAAAATACCACAAATTATTAATGATAATAGCAATAATATTTTGTTTTGATAGCTTTTGCTAATAATCATATCAGTAATACAAGCAATGCCTGCTTATATTGCACTTAACTGAGCCTCTCTTTTGGAAATTAAACCATAGCCATTATCAGTACATATCACAATATTTCTCGTTTTAATAATCACATACATGCAAAATAGTTTGTTACACCATGATAAGACTTTCACTTTTCCAGTGAGCTTCCAGTTTGCTATTTGACCTTTTATATTAGTTGAGCCTGCTGCCCAACCACATCAAAGTCGGTTCTGGCCAAGGGCTGATGAGCACTGCCGGAGTCAGAATTGTTTTAACGTTGATACACTTCTCTGCCCACTCATTCGACATAGAACTGCCTCGCTGGTGCGAATACCTTCGACTTGAAATTAATGTATTTATTTGTATAATTACTTAAAATCACTGCATAATTGCGATACTGTATAAAAATGAATGTTTAAAAACACGTCTCACACCTTTTTTATTCATGTATCAAATCGTGTATCAAAAATAACAATTAAAATAGGTCTCAGACCATTTGTGAAATGGGGTTGTGCCCTAAAATACGTACGTTAAAATTACTATTAACATGTCTGGGTCCTTATATAATCATTGACTATGGTAAAAAGAGTCTACTTGATGTGTTACAGTTTTCATTGGCCCCTCGTGGTCCTTTTTCTGGAGAGGGAGCATCACTGCAAACCCCTTCTGTGCCGACAGGAATAACTGCATCCGCACAGTTTGCATCTGTATTGCTTTCAATTGGGTCCCTTCGAACCATGTTCATGAATTTGCCAATTTTGGCCAGGTCAGAGGGCACTGGGCAGGACTAGAGCAAGGCCACTTCATCAACTCATTTTCTGATCCCATGCCATGGAAAGATTGGTTTTAATAATTTATGACAGTGTTGGATTAGAGCAGGGCAGCAACATATCATTATTTTATTTTTATTTCACAGAGTTTTATATAGCGTGAACTTGACCCAAATCGGGTATCAGAGCACTTTACATAGCACCAGTTGTATTACATGAGGACACGTTCATTTTTGTTAGGCACGGGTAGATTGACGGGCACCACCCCACCTAGGGGGCGTGGTGCCTTTAGTGGCATCAAGTGGGCAGGAACACGGGAGGAACCCCTTCCGGGTCAAGAGACCTGGAAGCAGGTGGATGCCTCAAGCACAAGAGCCTATCTCCCCTCCGCACCGAGAAGCGCGTCACGCGGGGTCCCCCGGTAGCCACAAATTGGTGGGGGGTTTAAAAGCCGCAAGGGCAGGAGAGTCTCGCTCTTTGTCCACTTGCCTGCGGGGGGAGCTGATCGCAGCGTCAGAAGAAGTTACACACGGTGGAGCCGCGTAAGCAGTAGCGGGCAGACGAGCTTCCAGCGGGGGAGTGGGCCTCACAATAGCGTAGATATAGTATAGGTAAGGTTTGGGCAGCGTTTCTCTGGAGCTTAATGGGTGGTGGCAGAAGCCGCTGCAAGCCCCTTGCCCCCGCCTTATCCCATTAAATAGCAAGCGCGTTCGTGCAGCATTAGGGTGGGTGAATACTGCAATAGCGGAGCACGTCGAGTTATGTCCCACCATGTCCCGTTAAATAACAATCGCGTTCGTGCAGCATGGTGTTGGGTGGGTGAATACGGCAATGGCGGTGGAGGGCTCCCGGAGTAACGGAAGGTTTTGGTCGTCGCGGCAAACCCCCTGCCTCCTCTCTTTACCTTTAAATGGTAAGCGCGAGAAGGCGGAGTGTGGCAATAACGAAGAGGGGACGCCAGGAGTGACGGAGGTTGGCAGTAGTCGCGTCTGCTGCCCATGCTCCCTCCCTGTTCATTTAAAAGACAAGCGCGATACAAAAGAAACCTGCGCTTCCATCGGGGCCCAGAAAACACAATCAGGAGGGGGGCGGGAGTCGCGGCAATTCGCCTGCCCCCGATCTTTCCCTATAAATGCATAACAGAGGGTGGCGGTAGACGGGGCAACCGCCCCCCACCTCCCTTTCCCCAGAAATGGCAAATGGTAAGGGCGATACGAATAGAAGCCTGCGGCAATAGCGTTGAGGGGCCACCCGGGATACCAGGCATCAGGAACAGTACGGAAGGGAAGGCTAGGTCGTAGCAACCCCCTGCCCCCCTGGGGGCTCAGTATATTGGGCACAAGTAAGCACATTGCTACCTTCGCTTAAGTTCATTAACAGCTCGGGCGGGCAAAGCACGAGTTGAATAAGATTGATTGCGCCATTTATACCATGCATCTTGCACATGTGTAGAATAAGATTGATTGCACCATTCATTCCATGCATCTTGCACATTTGAATGTTGTGACATGTACCATGATATATCCAGTACCCTGTTTAAAGCATGATTTTTTCTGGGGTGCACGCCTGCATGCGGTGTTACAGTCGTCATGTGTTGGTCAATGGGGGTAGGCCAGTGTAGTATGCATGGCCAGTTCCCTGTTCACTGCATGTGAGAAACAAAGGCATGTTGTTGTGAATAGGTGGTGGTAGTGTGAAATTGGGGTACATTGGCGCAGTAAATATGGTCAGCGACTCCGTCCGTGCATGGGGTGAAACAATGGCATGACTTGGAGGCGCAGTGTTCACTCAGGGGTTTAAGGGCAAAGGAGGATCCCCAGGGCCCGAGGCAACAGGAGGCAAGGGATAAGAAGAACAATGTCTAACTGTGATTTGTTTCTTCTAGTACGGAATGCCTCCGAAACAGGTTCGGAAGGGCAAGGACGCTCCGGCCACAAAAGATTGACTTTCCCTCACTGGCAGAATTATTAGAGGTAACGAAGGAAAGGGGCATCGATTTGGCGCTACGGACGTTGTCACAAGGGGCCGAAACCAGCATGCAACAGGACACAACAAGGGTCAAGAGAGGTTTAAAGACGCACAACCAGACAAGCGCAGCAAACCCAGGGACACTCAGACCAGTACCTCAGGTGAGGCAGGGGTGGTAGGCGAAACGAACATGGTGACCGACAGTGCTCAGCTTGGAAACGCCCCAAGGTACAGGGTGGCTCCAATATGACAAAAAAATTCCGGCAGATGAAAGCAGTTCCTCCTGAGGTGGCTTGGGATCAGAAGGAAATAAACATATGGCATGCAGTGTTCTATTCAACAGTGCCAGGCAATAAGACAAGTCAGCCCTTTCGGGGGGACAGAGAGTCAGGGGATAAAAAACAGGCTTGCTGGCAGTTCAATAAGAATGAGTGCAATCGGGGCACAGAATGCAAGTTTAAACATCTGTGTTCCTTCTGTGGCATCCAAGGACACCAAGAGAGTAGATGCTACAAAAAAGTTGGGAAGACCAAAAGAGCAGCCGGCACATGCCCAGCCCCAGGGCAAGGGACGCAACACTCAAGCACCCTAGAAATTTACCCACACCCATCCAGCTGCATGTCCTGACACATCTTCTTAGCATATATGACAAGATACAAGAGGCTCAGTTTTTACACCCTGGTTTTAGGTTTGGCTTTTGCATTCCATCTGTGGCCACCCCATCCACGATTCCACTACGCAACCAATGCTCAGTACTCCAAAATCCCGAGGTGACTAGACAAAAGATCATGAAGGAAATATTGTTAGGGAGGGTGTTGGGCCCCTTCCAACAGTCGCCAAGGCCCGACTTAGTATGCTCACCATTGGGGATAGTACCAAAGAAAGAGGAAGGGAAATTCTGTCCGATCCACAACCTGTTGAGCCCACCGGGGTTGTCAGTTAATGACAAACTTGACCCAGAGCTGTGCTCGGTGCGTTACACCACCTTTGATATGGCAATACAGAAGCTGCTGCAAAGACTAGGAGAAGGAGCGTTATTGGCAAAATCAGACATTGAAGTGGCTTTTCGCCTCCTGCCAGTCCACCCTGAGGACACAAGGCTGCTGGGTTTCTCCTTTGAAGGAGAGTACTTTATGGATCTCTGCATGCCAATGTAGTGCTCTATAGCATGTGCGATATTTGAAACATTCAGCAGGTTTCTAGAATGGGCAATGCAACAATTCCTAACACCAGCTGAGGTGGTACATTATTTAGACGACTTTCTTTTTCTGGAACCACAGGGTTCCCCGGCGTGCAGGAAGGCCCTGCTAGGCATCCAGCATCTGGCAAAAGCACTGGGCATACCCTTGGCCGCAGAAATGACGGAAGGGCCAACATCATGGTTAACTTTCCTAGGCCTTGAGATTGACACCAAGGAGGGGGTGTGCAGACTTCCCCAGGAGAAGGTAGCTGCCTTTGGGGCAGCCATTCAGGCCTGTTCATCAGCATGCAAGGTGACGCTTCACCAATTACAAGTCCTGGTGGGGCAGCTGAGTTTTGCACTTAGGGTAGTACCTATGGGCAGGGCTTTCTCTAGAAGTATCGCGAGGGCAATGTTGGGCTTGCGGGCCAAACATCATCACACCAGGCTCTCGGCGGAAGTCAGAAATGACTTAGCCATATGGAGAGATTTTCTGTAAAAGTTCAAGGGAGCAGTAATATGGCAACAACCCATTCAGCCCAATGTGGGGTTGGAGTTGTATACAGACGCAGCAGGGAGCGTGGGCTTTGGGGCAGTGCTGAGCACCAGGTGGTGCATTCAGCATTGGCCGGAAGAGTGGGTGAGAGCAGGTCTCACCCGCAATATTACCTACATAGGGCTTTTCCCAATTATTGTGGCGCTGCATTTGTGGGGTGACATTTTGAGAAACAGGCACATTGTATTTTGGTCGGATAGCATGTCAGTGGTAATGACGATTAACAACCAGAGGGCAAAATGCACCTGGGTTCTCCGCTTATTGAAAGAACAAGTGTTGAGATGCTTGCAGCTTAATGTATAATTTACTGCCAAACATGTGCCAGGGGTGGACAATACAGTTGCTGACTCCCTGTCCCGTTTTAAGTTGACAGACTTTCGCACACGATGGCCGCAAGCGGACAAACAGATGATGAACTCCCGGAGGGCCTATGGATGTTTGGTGCCCCACAGCCCCCGAGTTGATAACTGCGTCATTGGCCCCCAAGACCAAGAGTATGTATGAGAGGTCATGGCAGTCCTACCTGACTATCACAGGGGGAGCAGAGAGGTTGTCTCCACAAAGTGTCTTAGTATTCATAGTTCATCAGAGAGGAAGCGGCAAATCACTGCCCATGGTTAGAAGACAGCTTTCTGAAGTAGCATTTTACACGGGGCTATGGGGGTGTTGGACCCCACAAAAGACCCAAGGCTGAAAAGAGCGATGAGGGGATGAGGTCAAAGACAGTAGGAGGCCTATCAATGCTAGCAGACTTGCAAAAATCTTGGAAGTGTTGCCCCAAACCTGCTTCTCACCTTACAAAACGCAATTGCTGAGATTAGCATACTCATAGGCCTTCTTCGGGGCCTTTAGAATCTCTGAGCTGCTGCCAGCGTCAAAGTCAGACAAGGAGGGGGGCATACACCTGGAAGATGTAAATTTGAGTAGCGGTGCACTACAGGTCATAGTACGGAGGTCCAAGACAGACCCGTTGCGTAAGGGGGCTTGGATCCAGCTAGGTTCAGGTGCAGGGGCCACATTTTACCCAGTAAGCCTGGCCAAGATCTTTTTCCAGATTATACCTGGGGGAGGGGACAGCAGAGTACTATTACATTCAGATGGCATCCCTCTCACTAGATTTCAGTTCACCAGGATATGTAAGCATGTTCTGGAATTTTTAGGGGTGGAGACAGCACATTTCACATCCCAGTCATTCCGCATCGGTGCAGCCACGACAGCCGCAGCCTTGGGCTTGCCCGCAAAGACCATCAAGAGAGTGGGGCGATGGAAACCAACATGTTTTGAATGTTACGTATGCCCCCAATTAGCACAGGTCGCCAGTCAGTTTCTACACCCCCCATCACACCCGCTGATTGTATTCATTTCTGAATTTGATCTAGGTGGCCCGAGTCAGAGAACGCACGGAGCTGGTGTGGCCCTTATTTTATTCACAGAGCAGGGCACTTCTTCGTCAAGGCAGGGGAAGACAGAATTCTGAGCGTGAAGGGAATCAACCACCATTGGGTAGGGGTAGGTGGCCAGCGTTTAGTGGATGTGCCAAGCGATCTACAGGGTGCACTAGACAGGGGCATGCCCGTTCCCGAAATACTGGTGATCCATTCAGGTGGCAACAATATGATTCCAACGGGAAGGAGGGGGGTGAAAGAAGCACTGTTTTCCACGCTATCAGTGGTTAGAAACATGTTACCTACCACAAAAATACTATGGTCAGAAGTGATACCACGTCAAGTGTGGGCGAACGGGGCACCAGAAAAGGCAGTTAACAAATCTGTAAAGAGATTTAACCAGTCAGTTGCAGAAATTTAAAAAAAGTCTTGCATCAGTACCATCAGGCACAAGCTAATACAGGTGTCGAGAGCAGAGTTGTACGCGCGGGTGGGGCACATTTGTCCAATGCAGGATTGGAGTTGTTTATACAGACCATTTTAGGAGCCCTGGAGGTGGATCTAGAATGCGCAGGTGGGGGAGGGTGAGTCCGCCAGTGAGCGCCTCGTCGTGTGGCGGGGGCCTGGGCAAGAGAAATTACAGGGACTCCATTTGGCGGCGGCTGCTTGGTCACTGAACAGGGCGTGCAGCCAGTCTTTTGGGGGCTCCGGGCTGGCAGGAGAGGAGGCTGACCTGCTGGTGGCCCTGGACTCTCTGGCCTTACCAAGGAAGCTGGTGCTTGTCACAAGCAGTGGAGAATTATCTACCTGTGGCTCTGTTGGCCGGGGGGCGTTCAGCACAAAGAGAGCATGGTATCTTGGTTGTGGACTGCTGACACAACCCGAAGGCAAGGTAAAGGACATGTGGAGAGACAATTGTTAATACAATGCACAATGTATAACCTTGATATCTTATTTGTGTGTTGTGGAGTGTTGAATAAAGCAATAATAAAAGTTGGTCAAGAGAATAACAGCAGTGAGGCCAATGCTGAAATTCCTCGACAGTAACCTCAATATGAGAGACCACATTAACTCAATGGCCAAAGCAGCCAGATTCCACCTGAGCTACCTCTGGAAGCTGAAACCTTTCATCGATGCACCAGACTTAAAAACTGCAGTTCAAGCACTTGTCATCTCCAGACTGGAATACGGCTGTTCTACCCTCACAGGATTACCTAAGACCTCCTTAGCACCTCTAAAAGCGTGCCTCAACGCGGCTGCCAGACTACTCACAGGTACCAGGAAGTTTGACAACATCTCTCCACACATGAAAGCGCTGAACTGGCTCCCCCTGGAGGCCAGAATCCAGTTGAAAGTGGCTTGCACTGTACACAAGGCGCTTTACACAAACTCCCCTGCTTATCTGGCACAGAAATTAGTGATATCCGGAGGAAGCAGAAACTCCAGGTCTGCCGGAATCCTACTGCTTCAACCTGCCTCCTTCAAAAAAAAAAGAACTTATAACAGGGCGTTCACCGGAGCAGCACCACGAATCTGGAACTCTCTGCCACCCTCCATCAGAAAAATCCCTCTTTTAGCACGCTTCAAAACTGAGACGAAAACCTTCCTCATGGGTAAATTCTTCGCCTAAGGTCTGCCCAGAACCTCCTCATTGAGTGGGACTATTCTAAGACTACCGCCTCACATATCAAAAGCTACCCACGACAAATACATTTGGAACCTTGCTTTTGTTTCTGTCTATGACAATGAGTGCAACCATTCGTGGATCTGTTTGTCCCTGCACCTTAATCTTTTTGCTCAACATTGTATACCGTGTAATGTTTGATCTATTTGTCCCTGCACCTTAATCCTTTGTTTACTCAACAATGTATACCATGTAAAGCGCTCTGATACCCTCACGGGTCATGTTCGCGCTCTATAAAACACAAAAATAAATAAATAAATAAAATACGCTGTGAAGACCAACTACCGTTTGCAGGTGTTTCACTGGGAGTTATCCCCCGACGGGGGGGGGGGGAAGCTGGGAAGTCGGGAATGGGAAGGTGAATTACACTTTATATCCAAACTATGATGGGCACCACCCCACCTAGGGGGCGTGGTGCCTTCAGAGGCATCAAGTGGGCAGGAACACGGGAGGAACCCCTTCCGGGTCAAGAGACCCGGAAGAACGTGGGTGCCTCAAGCACAAGAGCCTATTTCCCCTCTGCACCCGGAAGCAGGTAAAGCGGGGTCCCCCGGAAGCCGCAAACTGACAGGGGGGGCGGGTGGAGCTGGGAAGGAAGGAATGGGAACGTAAATTGCACTTTGTATGCCAACTATAATTGATTTGCCCAGAATCACAGGATGTTCAGCATCATTGCCGAGACTCAAACCTGTTCCCCAGATTCGAGGTCGACCCCCCTAGCTGTTAGGCCAACTTCTCTCCCCATTAGATGTACCAACGATTCTGCACTGTAGTTATACAGTCTACGCACAGCCTCAGTTGTGCCCTATCTAGGCCGGCGCTCTGTAGGTACCAATACTTACAAGGATGCATTCGTACAGTGCACAGCACGTCAGGTTGCATGAGCCATTCATCTAAACAGAAGCATGGCGGGCGCTCCGATGGGACAAATGGCACCGTGATGATGCCAATCATTGCTGTTAGCACTAATCATCAATGGCAGCCGGCAAGGGCCAATGTTGCTAAAAAGTCATTCACTTAATTAGCCCCTTGCCTCTGTTCTCATTTGCTCAGCATGTTTATTTAATCCCTTCCAACAAGCGTAAGCGGCGAGCTCTATTTGGGGAAGAGAGATGGGTTGCTCCTGAATGGGCCGGCCATAGGCTGCCTCATTAAATAACATTGGCACATTGATCAGAAGCTGTCAAGCGGTTCAGAAGGATGCCTTTTCCGAGCATGCCCTCAACGAAGATGTATTGGCTCGCTGTGTGTTGACGCGGCGGAGCATGCATGCAGATTATGCCCCTCATTACAACAAATAGCCTGCATTAAGGAAGCCTATAGATCAGCGACTCTGGAAACCTTCAATAACTCATTGCCGGTTGTGTGGCTGACCCTGCGCATTTGAGACGTATTGCTCATCCTAAATAGGATACGCATTTAAATACTAATTGCTTCCCCTCCCTACCCAAATAAATGAAATGATGAATGGAGTATGTGTATTGCTTAATTTGCTACTCTGTGGTAGAGATATGGAACCGAGTGAGCCCAATGTGCCTGGAGGACTCTTAAGTTTTCTGAATAATGGCTTTCCAGGTATTATCGAAGGCCTGAAGAAGTTACCTTAGGATATTGCTTAGGCATTTGCAAAACGTCGCCACGTGTAATACTTTAGTGAAATGTTTCTACCGCACTGGTTGGCCAACAGACTAATTAGCTGCCACGGGGGTCCGCCATTTTACTCTCGGACAAAGGTTCTCTCAGCAATGTGTATCTCTTTTGGACACTTTTGAGAAAGAAAGAACATGATGTACGAGGATAACCTCCAAAATCGCGTCGTCAAGGACCTACACCTGCATATGTTTCTATTTGTGAGCAAGTTCAGAGGAACTTTCAAATGAGTGTACATAGAAAATACATTCACAGTTGCCAACAAGTGGAGTGGAGAATGTTCTTTGTTCTCTTCATTTTGAAATATTCTTATGTGACGTCTTGTTTGTGTGCGGTGGTCTTGGGGGTGGGGTGGCAGTGTTTTTTGCACACTAGAGAGAGCAGTTAAAAGTGAGACCAATTACATTGCCTTTAATTAAAACAATCGTTCATTTTCTACATTGCATTTAGCGCCTTTCTTTCCTGTAAAGGCACAGAGGAGCTAATGCGTGAAGCCATGGTGCTGAAAACGAAATAGCGCAAACCAACCGATCAAATATGTAAAAAAAAAAGTCCAAAGGAAGTTAAAAAAGCACCAAGCTTTTTTCTCTTTCCATTAGCACCTAGCAAAGCCTAGATATAAGCGTTACGCGAATGTGTCCGTTAATTCATTCGTTCATTCATTCATTCATTTATTCATATTCATTCACAGAAGGTTGCGTATTCCTTTTTGTTTTGCTTAGGTTGCGCATAATCTCTGACTGCTATATTGCGTAGGAACTGAAATTGCTTCTAAGGTAGGTGCAAATAAAATGAAATCTTTAAGGCTGCTAAACATAAGCTTCATTGTCAGCGCCGGTGTGCTTCCAAAAGGTGGGTGAAGTAGCCACCATCAGAGAGAAGGAAGCTTGCCTTTCTCAGCTGGGGTCTGCAGAATCGCCCCTCTCGCTTGGATGGATCAAAACAGTCAAAAATGTATTTTTGCCTGTGGCACGACCTCCCAGCCTTACACCGTTCCTCTATATACTTTTATTAACTCACTGCGTATTCGAGTTTAGAGCCCTTGAATAAGACACAGCAGCGTCGGCTTGCTTTTGTTCTTCAGAGCATCAATTGTTTACCCATGCACAACGTGCGCGCAATGGCATTGACTGTCTCTCTCAGGGTAACTTCTCAGACGCTCGAAATGTTGTTTGTGTGGTAAACCTCAGCCTCCTGCAGTCAGCGAGGATTTATCACATTCAGTTGCTACGTCTGACTGGTTGAGGTGGGAAAAGAATACAGAGATTATTAAAGGAAAAGATGTGATGCTGTGTTCTTTGAAAACGCAGCCGTGGGGAGGGAGCGCCAGGGGGAGAGCAAGGGATTAGCAGCAAAGAGGGATCTGCCGCGCTCCGAGCCCGTGGCTGGAATACATTAAGGCCGACTAAGGGAACACTGCATGCAAATGATGCTAGGCTATAATATATATTAGCCCTATGAGAATGCAATCAAAATGTTGAATTTTGATTGAGTGAGGTGCGTCGAAAGTGCACTCAACGAAATTAGTTTCAGACTCCACGTCCCCCGCTAGAGCACTGACCTACTCTGGCTTCTCGCTGCCATCATTACTATTGATTTAATTTTCCGAACACGAATGTGCGGAAAGAGCTGATGTGTGACCTGTCTGCTACCATCTTTGTCCTTATAGATCTGGACTGAGCGTCATAAGGTTCTGCGCCTGGGTCTTTCCATAAGCATGTTTCTGATGTATTCTTCTAACTGCAGATTTCTCACTTTAGAATGCTCCCTGGAAGCCACACTAGATCTGGAAAACGTTTCTCTGGCAATGTTCCTGCAGGCCTCTAGGTGGCATCGTGCGGCTCCGCGTCAACTCTGTACCACCGCAGAAATCATAATGAAGGGGAGCCACATATAAGCACCACCTCTGCAAGCTGACACCAGTTGCTTTTTTCCCACACATTCCATCACAGACCTGGAGCTCTGCTCTCAATTTTGGTAGCCTTCCGATGTATCCTGAGCAATGAACAACATTCAGTATGCTAGGGAATGATGTCCCCTCCCAAGACTACGGGTCTCAAACCATGCTGATTCCTCATCTCAGAATGCCCCCCAGAGGCCAGACTGAATGAGGGAAACATTTCCCTAGCACTCTTTCCACAGGCCTGTAGGTGGCACTGTATGACTCCGTGTTGACTTACTACCACCCTAGGAATAACAGAGAAGAGCCACATATAAGCACCACCTCTGCATGCTGATGTCAATTCCCTTTTTTATGCATGTTCCGACACAAATGCAGAGCTTCACTCTCAATTTTGTTGGCCTTCTGGTATATCCTGAAAATGTATCAAAACCCAGTGTGCTAAGAAATGTTGCCCCAACCTAAGACCGCAGGTTTCCAACCATGTGGAAACTGATGAAAACAAATGTTGGTCGTGGACCCACACAAGTTGTTTCTCTGGTGTTGGACTCCGGGCACAACCCAACGTTGTACAACAAGTGTGCCCTCAAGCATCTAAAGGTGATCGAGGACTGAGAATCCAAAGTGTACATTGTCGAGAATTAGAAGTTGAGGGCCTCGTGTAGTTCCCACTCCTGCTACAAGTCAAGAGTTTAAACCTCCTCTCAGTCTGGAGGCAGGTATCACAGGAGGTCAGATTGGCTTTACTCTCATATTGGTTTGTTTCTGACCAAGCCTTTCTACCACCAAGAGAGGATGATGGTGGTGATAGGGATCATCTACCCCTCATTTTGATGATGGCATTTTTTACAAGGACTTATAAGAAGCAGTAGATTTGATACTTACCCTCAAACAGGGTTAAATTCGCCATTTGGACCACCAACAGAAGCGAATATATCATTTGCAGGTATAGTCTGACAAGCATCTGAGGTCTTGGACCTAAAACTGTCCTTTATTGTGACTAAGGCTAAAGTCTTACAGCATGGGCCAGCAACATCTGAGTTCTTGCTCCCTTCCAAGGAGGCCCTCATTGATACCTTTATTTATGCCTGGTCAAAACACTGTTCTTGACCACTGGTGAAGATGCAGGTGGCCAGATGGCACAGACCGGTGCCTGGTAATCTCGATTTCCTCATTAAACTCCATACAACAGAGAATATGGTTGTATAGGCCTCAGCCAGCAAGGAGGACAGCAATATAATCCCCACAACGCAATCGGATAGAGAATTGAGGCATTTAGAAAATAAATGTTGTCCTCAACTGTCCTAGCATTGAGATCAGTCAATGCAGTCTACTTACTGTGCTGACACACTCATGCCCACTGAGACATGACCAGTGGGATCTTGCGGGCAGTTCTGGCATACTTTAGGGCCTCACTGGCTAAAACAATTTAATATGGTCAATATGTGGCCAAATATTTTATTAGTGTCTGCCTTGATACTACTGATTGTCTGGGGAGGGCAGTTGGCACTGGTTTGGTTGTGCAATGTTATGCATGGATGTGGTCTGGAGAGGTTGAGGCCTCTCTCAAAGCTATGCCTTGTCAATGGTTCACGCCTGTTCAGCGATAAAACAGATTCTGCCTTGGAGAGCCTCAAAGAAATTATGGACACAGCACACTCCGTGGTGCTTTTGACCCCTGCCGAACAGTTTTCTTGCGTGTTTAGGAAATTGATAGGCTACTCTAGGGGTCTGATCTATAGGGCATGCTAGTCCCCCCAGAATCTGCTTCACTCACCCGATTCCTTTCAAGGTTGATGGACAAGGATTTGGCAGGCAACATGCAGACCAGCCAGGGTACCAGCTTCTCAGTACCCTTACCCTGCAGCAATAGCCGCCTTACCACTTTGTCTTGTGAAACCACCACCCTGTGGGAGGACGAATCTAGCACATTCTCTCAGAGTGGCATTCCGTCACGTGCAGCTGATGTGTCTTTTACATTTTTCACGATGGCTATGCCCTACCCTTTATTTCTGCTCCAGCAAATCTTCTCGCCACATCATTGTGAATCTCAGAGGAACATATGTCCATTCTGATGCAAGGTGTGTGAGTTTTACGATCCAAAGTCACACCGGGCTCCTTCTCAGAGGCTTTCTTTCACTGGAGCTATCCTGGATACAATGTAGTTCAGAACTTTCCCTCTGTTGCAACAAGTTCAGTAATTTTATGCTATTTTCCTGATATTTTTTCCTCAGTCCTCGAACTCTGTGAGAACAACTCTGAAGCTTTCTGGTCTTTTATCATACTGCCTCTTCCTCGTTCACTACAGTAGGTGGCAATGCAAACTCTGCAATGGAATATGACGTTTCCGTGGGCCCACCACAAAGTTTCGTTATAGGATACCATTCAAATTTCAAGGGACACCACACACAATCTGCAGTGTTAACTACTCAACCTTAACTGGACCAGTGGAAAGCCCTTATCTTTTCCCCAAACAAAGCCAACAGTGGTGATGGACGTGGCTCTGCTTGGTTGAAGTGGTGATCTGGGGGAGATGAAGATAAAAGGACTCTTGTCACTGAAGGAAGCCTGCCTCCAGTTCAGCTTGCTGGAGCTACAACCCTTCCCAGATCCAGTCTGCCACGTGGGGAGTACTCTTAGGTGAGAATTTGCAGTTACATAGAGTGTCTACTAAAAAAAGCATTATTGAAGGTAAGTAACTTTTTCATGAGCCCTACCGCAACATTTTGGCCTCGGTTCCAAGGGATCTCCTTAATTTGCAGCCACTGAACCCCCAATCTAAGTTACTGTGACAAGCAACTATGAAACTGAATATATGAGGTTGTCACCTATCTTGAGCAAGATTAGATTAGGAGCTTCTCATCAATGTACAGCAAAATAACATTTCAAATCAGGGGTGCCCTGTGGTGCAAAGTCAGAATTTATCTCCTACTTATCTCTTCTAGCATCAACAACCTAAGACTGCACCACCGCCTGTCTACTCTGTTCTGCAACCTAAGATGTGTTGAGCCCAAATGTTATCTTCAGCAACCTAAGATGCCAAGCCAGAGCCTATGCCTTCTTTAAGAAACTAATTTGGTGAGTCAGAGCATATTGTCCTGTGTTCAGAACACCTAAGATGCTGAATCAGTGCATGTTTTTTTTAAGAAGGTGCAAAGTCAGAGCCTATCTGCTCTGTGTTCCGCAACCTAAGATGCTGCACCAGAGTTTATGTTTTTATTAAGAATCGAAGTTACTGATTCAGAGTGTATTTTCTGTATGTTCAGAAACATAAGATACTGCGCTTGAGCTTATATTTACTTTAAGAACCTATGCTTCTGAGTCAGAGCCTGTCATCTCTGTGTTCAGCAACCTATGGTGCTAAGCCAGAATTTGTCTTCTTTAAGAAACCAATTTACTGATTCAAAGCATATTTTCTCTATGTTCAGAAACCTAAGATGCAGAGTCAGAGGATATGTTTTCTTCGGGTACCTGAGATGCTGAGTCAGAGTGTATCGTCTCTGTGTTCAGAAACCTACAATGCTGAGGCAGAGCTTATGGCTTCTTTAACCTCTTCGGTGTCCATGATGAAATGGTTCCATCATGAGCACCAGTGCTCCCATGCTCATGATGGAACCATTCCGTCATGTGTACAGGTGCACAAAGTCCCTCTGCTGTGGACAGCAGAGGGATTTCCTTTTTTTATTTTTGCCTTGGAAGGTGGGGAAGAGCTTCCCTAACCTTCCGAGGCTTATTTTTCTCTTCAATGTAATGATGATGGCGCGCATGGCACCTGATGCCATTACATTGCAAATGAAACTGAAATTTAGAGGGATATTCTCAAGAACGTGCAATAATCATCGTCAAAATTGGTAAACGCAATGCTTCATATAACCGTCTATCGCGGGAAAATAACTCTGTGTTAATCTCCTATTCACAACATGGCAGTAACATGCGATATTTTCCTGATAATGCGTCAAATGTCCACGATAAAGTCACCAGGACGGCGATATAAATCTAAACCGCAATGTGAAAAAAGTTGCGATGGGCCCAACCGTGATAAAAAAATCAGGGATAATCTTTGCCAGGCCTGCAATTCACACAGGAAAAATCACGATAAAAGTAGAAAAAAAAGTACAAACAAAAGCAAAACAACTGTGAAGCAGAATAGAGGTAGCCGGAGCAAGTACAGAGGACAACCAGAACCCCACAAACCCCACTGAGAACCATCCTGGGGCCTCGGGGTCGGGACAGGGGCAAGGACAAGAAGAAGAAGAAGAAGGAGACATGGCTCAGTCCGCAGGAAAACAGGATCCTGATAACGGAGGCGATAGAAAACAATCAACTACTGTTTGTCACCTCCACTGTGTTATTGGCAACAAAAAATGGAATATGGCAGTCCGTCGTGGACAAGGTGAATGCAGTCGGAAGTGTTGAGGAGGACAATGGAAGAGGTCAAGAGGCGCTGGAATGATGTGAAGCGCAAAACCAAGCAGAAACTTGCCAAAAACCAGAAGGCAGGAATGTATACTGGAGGTGGGAGTACAGTCCCACAGGAGGAGCTGGATGAGATGGAGGAAGTGGTGTCCACATAATGTAAATAATCTAGGGCAACTTCTAAACAATGAAATTCTCAGAACATATAAAAATTAAAAAATAGTGACACTAGTAATTAGAAAAATACAAAGGTAATTTATTTAGGCATCATGATTGTTATAATAGATATAAACATGTATACAATGTTCTGGGTCTGAATATTTTGGCGACCTAGTTGGCGGCACGTATATCAAGAAAAGAGCTGTCTGCATGACGTGTTCAAATGGAACGCATGCAGCACATGCTGCGAGATGTAGTGGATTAGCAGCTCGTCCATCCTGCCATGGTCATCTTTTGTCAGCTCAAAGCTTTAGAAGTTATAAGAGAAGATCTGTCATCTTGTTTCTGCCAATATATGAAGACAACAAACATTTTATCCTCATGTGATGATTTGAGATGCAAATTGACTATTGCTGGCTTTAGATCGTGTTAAGGTATCCATCATCTATGAATTTATTGCAGGGTGTGACCTAGGAATACATCATATTCATTACTCTACATTTTCCAATACGGATACTTTTCAAACACTCTGAGCTCAACATCCGGTGGTGGAACACCTGAGGAAGGCAGTTGTCTGCCGAAACGAGCGTAGAAATATATTGGAAATCACCCTAATAATCATGTGTTTATTGAAATATTTTGCTATATCATTTGTGATCCAAGTGTGATTCGTACTATTTTTCAAATAGATTAGCTATATCAATATGAATAACGGAATGAAGTATGAATGTTTGATGAATGAATGTAGCTAGTATGCTGTACAAACGTTGGTCTCTGTAGAACTAGATTTATTATGTGTTTTAATTTTTTTTATATCTATTATAAAAATCATGATGCTTAAATAAATTACTTTTGTATTTTTCTAATTACTAGTGTCACTATTTTTTATTTTTTATATATTCTGAGAATGTCATTGTTTAGAAGTTGCCCTAGATTATTTACATTATGTATTTCCCTGTCTAGGTGAACTTCACATTAGTACCAGGGGGCCCCTTTTCTTTGCAATTGGAAGTGGTGTCCACAGTCATCAGTGTGGAGACAGTGGAAGAAGTTGGGGGACCGGACACTGCTCAACATGACCTGACACAACAGCAACAGGGTGAGTGCTGACCAGGGACTGGGGGGGGAGATGGGCCCAATGGCACACAATCACAATTAAGTATAGCACAGTGCACACCCACAATGACTCTGGAGCATGTCCCTTACCCCCTTGGCATGCTGCAGCACACCTAGAAACTGCTAGTAGCCCCTTGTCGACTATGTGCCCAGAGGGGGTTCTTCTCACACACCACCAATCTCACAACCAACCCAGCAAAGCGGCGTGTCTGTGAGCAACACTGACAACGCAAGTGACACTGCATGACGAATATTATTGCTGTAGTCAAAATATCATGAAATGTTGCATGCCATGACACTGAGGTGTCTGAGTGTGGACCACATCCTTAAAGGAGTAGGTCACGCTCTGACACAGCCACGTGCACAAACAACCACTGATGTCAACAACACATCTGCAGACAAACCATGCTCCAGACTCCCAACTCCCACCAAGAGCTCAATGTACCCAAGTCTGCAACATCTCTGCACTGTATAAGCACAGAAGTCAATGACACACCGCATGAAAGGCATAAGGAGCAGCAAAATCAGAGCTGCAGGTGCGACTGTCCCAAAATGCAGCACACACACATAACATGCAGAGCACATCAACATTGTCAACAATGTCTTACAAACCGCAACACATTCACAACAGAACAGAGGACCCATCTGGTGCCCCTTGTGTGTAGAAACTGGCCAATCACATTTGGCATAGCAGGGAAATGTGAGTTGATAATGTACAAGTACAAACACACATCCATGATGTTGTCGAAATGTCCACTGTCCCGCATCAAATAAGTAGCTCCGCCCAAACAGTCACAATGTACCATGTCATGCGGTCTGTATGTAAACATGTACAATGCGTCAACACACATGTGAACACAATGTTAAGCTGCATCTCCCCTTCACATTGCAGAGGGAAAACCAACACCTCCAGCAGAGCAGACAGAACCTCTTTTCACACATGATGAAGAGGACCTCCACACCTTCGACACCGACGCCCCCCAAGAGTTCATTGACAGCTACGTCAACCCACCTTCAAGAGCAGGGCAGCCCAGCCACATTGAGGAGACCCCACCCCCTGCACAGTCCACACAGCAGGAAGCACCCACCACCATGGCTGCCTCCCAGGACCCCCACAAACAGCACAAGGCCTTCCAACGCTATGTGTTGGTGCCCCAGGAGCAGTTGGCTGAACAGGTGCGGGTGGGGTTTGACCGCATGGCATACAAACTAGATGCCATACGTGGGTGTTTACGTAACATCAGAGACCACTCGCTGTCCCTAACAGACACCCACATTCCACTCCATGCTCTCCTATGATCCATGGCTGACATTGCTGGAGTCCTGGCTAAGAGACAAGAACAACTGTCTAGTCAGAGTGGCTCTAGCGATGTCACCCAGGAGTTGGGACAAATGCAGGGAATCATGGGGAACATGGAGCAGATGCAGGCAGAAAGAGCGCCTGCCATGGCTGCGCACCAGCGAGAGGTAGCTGCGTTCTTCCATGACCTGCAGACCCTCCTCATGGCATTGCTGCCACAAGGCCTGCCGCGGATGAATGCTGCTGCAACCACTCCATCCACATCTCCGCCCTCTGAAGTGTCAGTGCCACACAGTGTGGCAGACAATCCACCTCTGGCCCCTGAGGTGTCACTGTCACACAGTGCTGGAGACAGAACATCACCACCCACATGTGAGGCACATGAAACAGCAGAGGACGAAGATGCGGATGAATCTGCCTTACTGGTAAGAAGGAAGCAGTAGCATTCATCTCCACCATATGACCTGTTTCTGCTTGGTTCTGCCCTCTGCATCATCACATTCCACTGTCTATCGATAGACTCTGCGACACTAACCTTGGACTTCGACATGGACTGCCATATTCTGTTTGGTTACCAATGACACAGCAATCAGATGCAGACTGAACTCTTCCTCTTCCGATGAACTTGTCATTCTCCAAAGGACTCTGGCTGGCCCTCCACAGGCCAACAATGTAAAGTGGGGTTTGCATGATCTGTACTGCTCCAGCTACAACACTCCACTGAATGTGCATTACACATTCATATTCACACAGATGTGTCATGTCTATGATCATTCAAGTGTGGAAGTATAGACGAATGTAGGGTCAATGATTCCCCCTTACGTCCATGTTGCTCATGTTCTGAGTCTTGAGTCACCGGGTGCAATATTACAGATTGCAGTCCGGGTGGCGCTGACACTACAACAGAGACATATGCATTAATTACTTCCATGTCCAGCCCAGGATGGACCCAGCCTGGAGCCCCGTTGTCATAGTTCACACGCCTATGCTTGACTGGCACAAGCCAGGCCAAGTATAAGAAATAGAGAGTAACCCTTAAACCAAAATGGAACTGGGTAAGTCACAATATTAAAACAAAAGTGTTCCCTTGGTGATTTCTTGTTTGTCTATTCTCACAGTATGTTATTCAACCTAATCATTTACACTCCACACACCAGTCTCTTCTAGTCAGATCTCAACCTCACCGTACTGTAATTTTCACTCACCCCACAGATATAAGTAGAACCACAAAGGCACTAAATTCAATACAGATCTACAAATCCAAATGTACATTCCATTTCATTTTATTAAAACAATTAAAACATTTATCTTTTGCTCTTGATTTTATAACAACTCTTCAACTGTCATTTAGTTGGCACATATATTGATATAATATATAGTACAATACATAGTACCAATATTCAACATGACTTTAAAAACATGTATACAAACACAAATCATAAAACCACAGAGGGTTATTGTCAAATATAAACTCAAAAGATGAATGTTTTAATTGTTTTAATAAAATTGGATTTAAACTTAAAGGCACTTTCTAGTTGTGCGGATTCTTTAAGCTTTATTCAGTGACTGAAAGTGTGTTTGATACATTCGGTTGCATGCCCGCAGTTTGTTACTGAGTGCGTGCTAGAGTGTTGCCATACTTTTCATCGGTAATTAAGCTTAAACGTTGGTGTTTACCTTTGATTCGCCTGTTCACCATTGCTCGATTGCTTGTCTTCAAAAGTGCCTTCGTTCCTGGACTCGCGGACTCCGGTTCCAAGCACTCATTATGACGTCTGTATTGTGTCTTCAAGAGAGACTTCTTAGTAACTGGATCTTCATGTTGAAGACGCTTTTCACGTTAGTGTCATCACATGAAGACGCTGTTGATGTTAGCGTGTCATCGCGTTATTCACGTTGTGGCGGCCATCTTTTCTTCACATTTCCGGCATAAACACTCGGATTGGAAACTTTTTAGTCACAAAGATTTCTCAGTGTGTTGCTGATATGGATTTCCACTGGTGCTTTTCTTCCGTGATAAGCATTCGTTTTTTGGAGTTGTTGTGAGTCATTCTTTATTTATTGGTGACATTTTCTTATATTTCTTTCATTGTACAGTTTGCGATGTACTGATTTCACTGGCAGTTTATTTATCACAATTGATATATTTTCTTTAGGTGGTTTTACCTTTTGCATAATGGCTTCCTCATCTAACAATGTTATGCAACCTCCACCATTTTTACAAAAACCAGGTAAACCCCTCATGTCTTGGCATAAATGGTATAGCATATTTGATAATTATTTAGAAGCAATTGATGCTACTAAATATTCTGCATCAAGGAAAAGAGCACTGGTATTCAACCATTTAGGTAGCTCAGGTCAAGATGTTTTTGATAATTTACCTGTCATTCCAGCACCTTCTGGTGATGAAACCTGGAATGTCTTTTCTGAGGCGGTTTGTGTTATAGAAGTGGTTCTAAAAATCACATGGGCAATAATTTTAATTGTCCTGCACAAGGTAGGAGATGCAACACATGGAAAAAAATGGCCATTTTAATTCTGTTTGTAGATCAATTAAGAATTAGAGCAAAGCCAATTCTCTCAATGTTAACCCCTTCGATGCTGATGACGAGCTCAGCTCGTCATCACCCACGGGTGGCGTGTGCTGATGACGAGCTGAGCTCGTCATGTAACGCGGAAAAGTGAAAAAAAACGCGCAGCACAAAAATCGCCGCAGCAGCGATGCGGTTAATGAAGATGAACTGTGTCAGGCCATGAGTAATATGTTGTCAACTATTGAAATCAACACCTTACATGGAGATACCAAAAGATGTAAAGGTCCTTTATGCAATGTATTAATAGGACAAATTGAAATCAATATTATGGCTGATTCTGGCTCTCCAATCAAAATATTAGATGTAAAGACTTTCAATAAATTTTGGTCTAAGGTTCTTCTTAAACCCACTGATGTCAACCCTGAGGCGTTTGGGGAATTTGATATTATCACGTCTGGATATTTTTCCGATTCCATCAAATTTAAAAGTAGAGAAATTTATACTAAAATCTATGTTGCTCTCAATGGTCGTGATATTTCAGACTGGCAAGATCAAGCGAATTTAGGGATCATTCTAAAACCAGGACATCCATAACCAGTTGTCTTAGGTGATTTGCCAATTTTATCTGTTGGACATGATATGGGAAGAGTTATTCAAACTGGTGAGGATTCTGTTTTAGCGAATCTATTCACCAAATATTCAAGTGTGTTTTCTGACAAAGTAGGTTTGGTTAAAGGTTTCCATCACACTATTAAACTTAAAAATAATGCAATCCCAGTTATTCAAAAAAGCAAACCTATTCCTTTGTCTACCAGAGAGGATTTAAAGAAAATGCTTCATGATTTATGTTTACAAGACATCATAACTCCTGTAGAGATTCATTTATGTTCAGATTTAAGAGTTCTTAACCGCAAGAAATATTGGCTAATCTGGGTGGGGGTAGGTATTTTACAACAATCAATTTAAGATCAGCCAATCATCAGATCTCGCTTTCTAAAGAGTCTCAGTCATTAACCACATTTGTTACTCCTTTTGGAGACTATAGGTACAAACGTATGCCCTTTGGATTAGTGTCCACTGATAGCGTTATTCAACGATTGATGGACCAGTTGTTTCCACATATCAATGGAATCCAAGCTTTCCAAGACGATATGTTTAATTCATACAGCAACTTTAGAATCTCATTATAGCTTACTGGATAGAGTTTTACAAAAACTAGAGGCTGTTGGTATGACTGTTAATAAGAATAAAGGCAAGTTTCTCGCTAAGGATGTTGACTATTTATGGCACAATATTTCTGTTAACAGCCTAAAACCCAAATTATCATTAATAAATACAATCAAGGATGCTCCCAGACTTCAAGATAAAGATGCGTTAAGAGCATTTTTAGGACCTAGCGAATATTATGCTATTTTTGTACAGAGCTATGCTATAATTGTGCAACCTCTCAGGGATCTACTTAAAAAAATTCCAAATATATTTGGTCTGAGGAAACTCAAAAGTCTTTTGATTCCGTAAAAACAATTAATTTTGGATGCAGGATGCACCAGCTATTAGAGCTTTTACTCATGGTCAAACCAGTATTGTGACTGTAGATGCCAGCTCTAAGGGATTAGGTGCTGTATTAAGCCAAATTGTTCTGATAAACATTGGCGCACATCAACTACTCCTTTGTGTCCCGTAAAATGGCCAAAAGGTCTTTGGCAGAAGTTAGGATTGGATTTTTCTGGACCCTTTAACCAGCTTGGGAGTGATAATACGTTTTTGATTGTAAATATTGATTACTCTTCGAAGTGGCTGAATTTCTCTTTTGTGAATAATTCTGATTCTAAATCAGTCATTTCATTTTTACAACTGCTATTTTTGGTAGAAGGTCTTCCTTCTGAAATTGTGACTGGTAATGGAACTCATTTTATATCTAATGAATTTGAAAGTTGTTTCTGTCATATTTTAGTACCTTTTTATAGTCCGGCTTCAAATGGTCTTGTATAAAGAGCAAATAGGTTGTTGAAAGAAGGGGTGCAAACAGCTATAGCAAACAGTCTGTATGTAAATAAAAAGGTTTGGAGTTATAACACAACTCCTCATTCGACCACTGATGTTTCCCCTTATGTGTTATTGAGGGTTAGGAAACCAATTTTCTATTTATTCCATCATGGTTGAAGGACAAATTAGGAAATACAAACTCCCATACTATTGATATGCATAAGGTCAGAGAACATGTGAAAGAAAAACATAGAATGTGTAAGAAGAATTATGACTTGAGAAAATATGTTAAGATAACTTCTTTGGTTCCAGGAGATTGGGTTCTAATACAAACAATAAAACAATTAAATTTGTTTATTTTGGTCTGGAACTCCTATGGAGGTCCACAAAAATAAAAATCAGCGGTTTGCGAATTCACGCTAAATCGCAAAAAAATCCACAAATTCGCGGATTTCGCTGCGAAATCGCGGATTTTTTTGCAATTTTGCACTATACTTAACTGGAGTACTTTCCACTGGCTAATTAGTAAGTGCTACCTCGTTGGGTAAATGTATAGTGCTTTTCCTGCACTACATCTGCATAGGGGGGCTGATTAACTTTGCCATCGCGCCGAAGGGCGCCGGGGTCCCTCGAGTGAGCTGTCCATCATAGTGTGTAAAGGGCGGGAAGACGGTGCATACCACTAGTGTGCGTGGGGGGGGCAAACAGGGGGGCTTGTATGTGAGTTCACTTGCCTCTTGTGTGTATAAAAGGACAGGCATTGATCAGAACAGCAGATGAGGAGAAAGAAGCTTGTGGTCACAGGAACTGCACAGGGATAGAGCTCAGTAGGAATATCAGCCTTCTAGTCCTGTGAGGCATATTCCAAGATAGATAGGGTTGTGGTTTTTTCCCCAAGGCACTCCCACTGACCACCTCATTACTGGGCCTGGACAGACTTAAAGCGACATCTCTAGCCAAACTGATAAAGGGAAGAGGCTTTTTTAAAAGCTGTTTCAAAACAGTCTTGGGCAAAGGAGAAGCGGGGTTCAAACCAAGACCAAATGTTTCATTTGCAACAACAAAAGATCTAAAAAACGTTGATTAATCTTTTAATGTGTCAAACATCTCTGTTCTCAGGGCAGCCCTAAGTGTACCCTCCTCCCCCTAGAAAAGGGAATTTCCCCACCACAGAGCCCATGCCAAGGATAAAGCATAAGACAAAATAAAACCAAATTCGTGACGCAGTACATGTGAAGCAGCCAAAGAATTTAAATGATAAATTTGACACAAGATTCGTCCTTCTGCCTTATCAAACGAGAGCCAGTAATTCATATCTAATAAAGAAACCCATTAAGGTTTGCAAAGGACAATCTAGATTCTCTGAGCCTAACAGAATAGTTAAATTATCCAATATGGCGGTCATGTTACAGAATCACGTTGGTGGAATCGCAATGCTGTAATAAAACTTACAGAAGTACGGGCAAAGATTATCTGTAAAAGAGTCAAAACTCAAAATGATTCTCATTGGTTAGATATTGGTGAACTCACTCATAAGCATAACAACTTTGACAACACAACTCGTTCTCATTCTTTCGAGAATAAGGGGAAGGTGATGCTGATAATATTTCTGCTCCTCCTGTTTCCAGACGTTTGGATTATAATGGTATTCCAAGTAATATTAGAGGATCTGGGGATAGTAGACATGTAAGGTGCAGTTCTCGAAGTAGAATTTCTCCTTTTTCGTTCTGATGATTTTGTTTAGTATTAATGTGTTTTATTTATTGGATCTAGTTTTATTTTGTTTTGTCTGATCTGCTATAGAAAGGGATGTGTGTAGAGAGTGCTATTTGATTTGTATATGATCTGTACCTTTAAATGGTTAATAGAGTGTAGTGTCTTTTGTATTCTGTAATCTAGAATGTTTGTAATGCATCTTCTCATTCTGTACCTGCTTCTTAACTGGATATGTTGTGGGTCTCTTTGATGAAAATAAAGCGTTCAGCTTTGAAGTACTAACTTGAAGTGTTACTTTCATCTTTCCTGAAAAGCACTTTCCACACGCAACCAAACAAGTGAGGTACCATTTTTATCTGGAGACCTGGGGAAATGCTGGGTGATCGGAAATTTGTGTCAGCCCATTGATCCCACAATTTTCCCACACAGAAATGTGAAAAAATGTGATCTTTTTTACAGCTAAATTTGAGGTTTGCATGAGATTCTGGGTAGAAAAATGTTGGGGGATCCATGCAAGTCACACCTCCTTAGACTCCCCCAGGTGTCTAGTTTTTAGAAACACCTGGTATTGGTAGGTTTACTTAGATGGCTGCCGAGCCCGGGATCAAAAACACAGGTTAATCCCTCACAAAACATGGTCTTTTTGAAATCGATAATTTTGATGTCTACACAGTGTGCTTTAGGCCATTTACTATTGCGGGCACTAGGCCTACCCACACAAGTGAGGTACCATTTTCACCTGGAGACTTGGGGGAATACTGGGTGGCTGGAAGTTTGTGGCTCCCGGTAGGTTCCGGAACTTTCCATCACAGAAAGATTTACAAGGGATTTTGGGTAACAGAACCTGGTTAAAGCCACACAACTCACCTCATTCTCGATTCCCCTTGATGTCTAGTTAAAAAAATATATCGGTTTGATAGGTTTCCTAAGGTGACAGTAGACCTAGTGTCCAAAATCCACACCTAGGCACATTGCGAAACAAGGGTCAGTTATCACTGGAAAAATGTGATGTGTCCACATTGCGTTTTGAGCTTCTTGTCACGAGTACTAGGTTTACCCACACAAGTGAGATATAATTTTTATCAAGAAACTATGGGAATTGCTCTGTGGTTAGAAGTTTGTAGCTCCCCGCAGATTCCAGAACTTTCCATCATCGAAATGTGAGGACATTTTTTTTTTTTACAAAGTTTGAGGTTTGCCAGGGATTCTGGGTAACAAAACCTAGTGAGAGCCAGACAAATCACTCCATCCTGGATTCCACTGGATGTCTAATTTTCAAAAATGTATAAGTTTTCAAGGTTTCCCTAGGTTCCGGCTGAGCTGGTGTCCAAAATCCTTAGCTAGGCACATTGCAAAAAAAGGGTACTTTGTCACTGGAAATATATGATGTTTCCACATTGCATTTTGGGATCCTTCTTGTTGCGGGCACTAGGCCTACCCACACAAGTGAGGTACCATTTTCATCGGGAGACTTTGGGAAATACTGCGTAGATGGAAGTTTCTTGATCACCACAAATTCCCGAACTTTCCGTCACAGAAATGTGAGGAAAATTTGAATTTGTTTTTACAAAGTTTGAGGTTTGCAAGGAATTCTGGGTCATAGAACTTAGTGAGAGCCGCAAAATTCACCATATCCTGGATTTCCCTGGATGTCTATTTCTCAAAAATGTACAGGTTTGCTATGTATTCCTAAATGCCTGCTCAGCAAGGGTCCCAAATCCACAGCTTGGCACATTGCAAAAAAAGTTCAGTTTCTGTGGAAAAATATGATGTGTCCATGTTGCATTTTGGGATGTTTCCTGTTGTTGGCACTAGGTCTACCTACACAACTGAGGTACCATTTGTATTGGGAGACTTTGGGAAATGCTGGGTGGGTGAAAGTTTGTGGATCCATGCAGATTCCAAAACTTTCCATCACAGAAATGTGAGGAAAATGTAGTTTTTTTTTACAAAGTTTGAGGTTTGCAAGGGATTCTGGGTAACAGAACCTGGTGCGAGCCGCACAAGTCACCCCATCCTGGATTACCATGGATGTTTAGTTTTTAAAAATGTATAGGTTTGCTAGGTTTCCTTAGGTGCTGGCAGGGTTAGGGTCCAAAATCCACAGCTAGGCACATTGCGAAAAAAGGGTCAGTTGTCACTGGAAAAATGTGATGTGACCTAGTTGTGTTTTGGGCCATTTACTGCCGCGAGCACTAGGCCTACTCACATAATTGAGGTACCATTTTTATCGGGAGACTTTGGGAAATACTGAGTGGGTAGAAGTTTGTGGCTCCACAGATTCCAAAACTTTCCTGCACAGAAATCTGAGGAAAATGTCTTTTATGACAAAGTTTGAGGTTTGCAAGGGATTCTGGGTAACAGAACCTGGTGAGGGACACCCAAGTCATCCCTTTCTCGATTTCCCTGGATGTCTCATTTTAAAAAATGTATAGGTTTGCTAGGTTTCCTTAGATGCCGGTTGAGCTAGGGTTCAAAATTCACAGCAATCCTTATTGTGAAAAAGAGTCTGTTTTCTCTGGAAAAATGCTATGTGTCCATGTTGCGTTTTGGGCCATTTCCTGCCACGGATACTGGGCTTCCCCACACAATTTTATTAGGAGACTTTGGAGAATGCTGGGTGGCTCACAGTTTGTGACTCCCAACTGATTCAAGAACGTTCCTTCACAGAAATGGGAGGAAAATGTGTTTCTTGTTTACAAAGTTTGAGGTTTGCAAGGGATACTGGGTGACCACACCTAGTGAGAGCCACACAGGTCACCCCATCATGGATTCTGCTCTGTGTTTAGTTTTTAAAAAATGTGTGGGTTTGCTAGGTTTCCCTAGGTGCTGGCTGACCTAGGGTGTAAAATCCATAACTAGGCACATTACAAAAAAGGATCTGTTTTCACAGGAAAAATTTGATGTGTCCACTTTGCATGTTGGGCCGTTTCCTGTCGCAGGCACTAGGCCTACCCACAAAAGTGAGGTGAAGATTCTGGACTTGCATTTGTGATTCATATACAGTGATTGGTGAACACTACTAGTGAGTGCAGACCAAAACGTGACCACATACTTTTTGGGTTGATTGTGATTGGGAAGAGGAGAAACTGGAATGCTACAATGTCAAACAGCTAAAGTACTTCTGTGGAAATTTAAAGTTGCAATAACTGGTCTCTCCAAGAAGGATGAGTTCCAAAAGGCACTGAGGGCCTGGGTCAAAGCAAGGAATACCCCCGAGAATGAGGAAGGGATTGAGAATGCAGATAAGCAGCTGTAGGGGCCCAGGGCCGTTTCTACCATTAGGCAAGATTAGGTGGCCGCATTGGGGTGGCAAAAGGGGATTTAAAAAAAAATGTGATTCTACAAAAGTAAAGCTGGGCGGCTGCCTAGTCTGGCCTAATGGTAGAAACGGCCCTGCTTCTGAGGACCCTTCAGGGGGTGCAGACTGTCTCACGCCGGATCCATCCAGAGAGGGAGACACACGCCAAATCCCCACCCCGGGCCCTTCGTCTCTTTCCAATGCGTGCAAAAAGGGCTGGAATCTCAAACTAGCAGCGTCTTGGCCAGTACAAGAGAAGGGGCTGGCAGTGCAGGGAATGTAGACTGTTTTAGACCGCTCGCCACAGCTTTCCTAAACACCGAGAGCTCATAGAGAGGGGTGTAGTGAGAACTGATTTCAGTGTTTTGAGGCACCCTTATGACGTCAAAGGAGCTGTATAAATATTATGCAACGTATTGCAGGATGGAAGCGGATAGCCCTCTACTTGAAAGGGATCCATCATCTGCTACTTCAAGGCACCCCAACTCCGGAGCTCAGCGTCTTCAGCACCAGCCACCGACCACCTGCGTGCTGTCTGCACACCATGCATAGAGCTGCAGGGACTCTGCAGACTGTGTTTACTCATTTCTCATCACAGAATCAAATACCCTTCATATGATTCCTGTTGACATAATGCACAACCGAAGATGCTAAATTGTCAGTGCTCACTCCCTGGCAATTGTCAACACAGGACATGCAACCCCCAACAAGAACGGATGTCAACAGACTTACAAATGAAGGGCTATACCCCAATGTCACTCATGTTTTTCAATAAGAAAGTGCATTTTGTCTCATTTGACCGTCATAAAAAAATCATATTTTTTTTAACCACTCGGTACCTTTTTGAAGACATTGTTGGAAGCTTTGAGCAGAGTATCTGCATGGAATTTGCCTCTTATTCTGTGAGTATCACATATAACCTTTACGCATTTCATTACTGGTAACTGGTTAATGGCTTAACAACTGATTGATTAGAGATTTGCACTTAAGTTGGCTTCATCTTCAACATGCCTTGTACTATTAAAACTGGTTATTGTTCTCTTTTGGAATTCTGGGCTGAAATATTGGCAGCTCAGTACCGTCATCCAGTAGTGACTGTTTAGGCCAACGTCAATGTCCATGCTGGGATTTTTGAGCCAGTGCTTACCCTGTTAAAAGTGAGACTACAAATCCCAGAATGCAATGCACAGGTGACCAGGATTGGTTGAAGGTGTTCTACAACATGGAACCACTTGTCAACTATGTTGAAGTTTGCGTTCTGCCGTGCACCAGTAAAAATTCTGGTCAGGATTACTCTCATACCAGTAAATGCACAAGCTTGTTAATAACTTGTATTCACAGCACCAAGAAGCAGTTCATTCTATGTTGTATGCAAAACGTTATTAACGTCTTGCCATAGTCTCTAATAAGTGCGGATTTGAGCATCATGAACTATAATCTCCCTGACGTGGAAATCTTTTAATTGTTGTGATCAGCCTCTATTAAATGGATACAATGGAGATGATAACTATTTGAGGTGCCTCTGTGAAAAAAAAAAAAAAAAAAGTGTTGGCAAAACCACTAGGCCTGGCCTTGGAAGATGGTGCAAGTTACTATTTTTGATGTTTCTGGTTTTGAAAACTAGGTGCACCGACGCCTCAGTAGTGTTTGAACACAAGGCTCTATTGGGCATCCGTTTACATAGTTCTGTGAGTGTATGGCTACCGTAACGGTCTGGCCTGGGCCTTTTGTTGACGCCGTTTGCAGGACTGACTGTTGTGATTGTGTTTTCTCATAGTAACATAGAAGGGTTTATCAGTAGAGTGTGTAATGTAGTTTCTATATTCCCAATAGGCTCTGCGCATTGGAATAATATATCCTATAGATTTGATGTATAACTGAGGTCAACTAGGTCTCTAACGAATATGCTAAACTTAATTGTGTGTGTGCTAGCTAACTCAGAGGTCACTAGAAACGTTCTCGAATACACAAGAAGGGATTAGTTTCTGACAACCACATAAACATGACAACTTTGTTTCCCAAGAATAAGAATATTACTCTCAGAGTCGCAGAAACAACAGATAAGTATTTCACTCAGTCAATCGTGCATGCTTTGTTTCTACAGAGTTGCAGAGAAATAGTGAGACGCACATTTTCAATAAAAAGGGTTCATTGAACAGTATTCTTTCTCATGTGAGAGGTGAACTGCTACAATCGTAATGCAGACTGCAAAGTATAATGCGTACAGCGTAAACAGTAATATGAAATAATACTGTAAGAGCATTGTGCGGTTTCTAAGCCATATAAAAATACATACATAAATAACATTGACTAAAATACTCAACTGGTGCTTCTAAAATAAGCCTACTCCAATGTACCTAACCTAAGTCTAGTACGAGGGAAGTAAGTATTGTGTAGTATAGGTTTAGCAATCAGTTGTTTTTGCCAAGAATCTGTTAAAGGTTTCTCTAGGTTCTAATCAGCTCCATACCTTGTTAGAATGAAGGAGGTCTGGTATCTCTGTCTCGGGACTCGATTCCCAACACCCTGCAAGGGGAGCCGGAAACACTGGAGCTGTATTCTCAGCAGGAGAAGGGCAGCTGCTGTTCAGTGCATCAGCTGGAGAGTCTGCTTCCTTCTGCACTTGCTATAGCGAGCTGAGTAAGGCAAGTAGGTCTTCGAACTGCTCCAAACCACCGTATCTTGCTAGAGGAAGAGAACGTATATTTATACCTTGAAGGTGTTTAGGAATGCCATAGTTTGATGTAAAGTCGGGCATATAAACGTCAGGAAAGAACCCCTAGGGAATAGCTGTTCTTTGTTAAGTAACTTGGCCAAATCAATATTCAAGCAAGGGAAAGTCCCTGACTGCTTAAGCTGGTTTTCCAAGAAGTCGTTGTGACGTTTGGTACGGGTGGAAGTAGCCATGCCTGTATTTGGGTAGCAGGTGCTATGCCTAAAAAATGGCTTGATTTCTATGCCTATATAAGGGCAGTGTGAATTGTACCTATATAAGGGCATGAATTGGGAAAATTTACTCGTAGCTTAAAACGCCACACAACAAGGGTGTGCCTCTCTAGCCTGGATGACAGGGGGAGAGAGTGATGGTAGTAAAAGGAAGGGGGCAACATTTTTAAATTCTCGCCATGGGCATCAAAACACCTAGAAACGGCCCTGGATGGGCCATTGGGTTCAGGGGGAAGGAGAGCAACCTACCCAACAGGTAGCAGTGTTTCTGCCAAAGCCCTGTGCCCAGAAGAGCGTGAAGACAGGGAGAGGAATATGATGCATACATTAGAGGTAGCCAAAATGAAGGGGCAGTTAGAAATTAGGAAATTGGCCCTAGAGGAAAAGAGGATGCAGTTTGAGCATGGTTTGAGAATGAGGGAGCTTGATTTGTAGCTTGAGAGGCTTGAGGCCATGAGTGTCTCAGCCCAGAAAAAAGAAATGTGTGTAGCTCAGGAAGTGAGCTTTGTTGAGTTGGAGGTGTAATCCAGCTCAGGCAGTGGCAGAAATATTAAGTTATCTAGTGCTGAGGGAGCAGTACACTCACCCAGAGATGTGGCGCCTAACTTGAAGGAGGGGGTTAACATACACCAGGAGGTTCAAGGACACAAGGTAGCTCCAGTAGTGCACAGTTTCCCTGAGGAGAATTGGGAATCTGACACGGGGGTTCATGGTCCTAGTGGTGGGTGGGACACTCTACTGACTCTAGATGAGAGGTGCAGGGAGAGGGGTTTCCCCATGGCTGAAGTCCTGGTGTATGAGTGTGAAGACCGCCCAGAAGAGTGTGTGTTGAATGACAGAGACAGTCAGATACTGTCTTGCCAATTTGAGGAGAGTGGTGTGGAGTACATGTGCGAGGCACAGAATGGGGAGGAGATGGATAGTTTGGTTAACCCTTGGAGGGGGCTGTGTAATCCAATTGTGGAGAGCATATTGTAAGTCCCTGTTTTCCAGAGCTATGCCAACACCTGGTGGAGAGGGAGTTCTCTGACCCCCAAGGAACTCACATTAGAAGTAGACCTTTTGGTGGATTCCAGAGGGGCTTAAGAGGCATTGGGGAGTGATCCTAAGAGGAGTGGTTCAGTTTCTTCCAACCCTGAGTGGTGGAAGTGGTTCAGATTAACCCAGCTAGGTACTGATGTAGTGGGAGGGGTATAGGGAATCACGTCCCACAAATTCTTTACACACTGCCTCTGAGATAAGCGTATCTGCTCGTGCCAAGCTACCAAGGGGGTGAGCAGGGGTTATTTTAGGAGGGTACCCCCTTATCCTGACTAGACACAAGGGTCCCTATTTGTCAAAGGTACCTACCTCTGCCAACTAGAGACCCCCAAATATAACAGGCACTTACAGATTGCATCAGCAGCACAACATGAGAGAAGAATAGCCAAAATCACAGATTGGAGTTTTTTGGGACACTCCCAAGGATTAAAACCGGCATATAGATTTCAGTGCAAGGTTCATACATATATCAAAGACTCCCAAAGGCTATCTCCTGGCACTATTTTTCATGAGAGAAACACAAAGCTCTAGTCTTTAATCCTTGTTTGATACTTTTCTGGCACCAAGGTTGCAGGAAGGGTTCGGAGTATAAACACATTAAAAGCACTGGGTAAATCATAGTGAGGGCATGGAGGAAATGTCTATAGTCCTTAAAGATGGAGATACTTGGTCCTGGCTACTACTATAGGAGATTTAGTGCACACTAAGCTGATATCAAGTAATTCCTCCACTTGAACGAAATTCAAAGACTTGAGGCTTTGACTCATGGTGTTGCGGGTGGTTCGGAGTAGCTGTGCTGGAGGGATCGATGAGAAAAACGTCAAGAGAGCTGATGCTATGGGAACCACAGATTCAAATGAACTTTAAGGAGACTGGATCACCTCATTGTTCCAGCAGAATTCATCAGGTAAGTGGGAAAGGTGAAGCTTGTTCTGCAGGGAACGAGGTTAAGCCACAATTCCAATTTGGGTTGGGTTTATATACCCTCTCGAAATCTCAATGGATATAGCTAGAATACCTGTGGCACATGTGACAAATGTCCGTCTGGAAGACTTTTGAACCTAGGGGAAAACACAACTTAGTACACTCTATTTGATTTGACAGAATGGGCAGGTGCAACTTGCTGATCGGAACCAAATAACAGGAAACCAATGTATTGTTTTCACTCAAAAGGGAATAATGTAAAGCAACACCAAGGCCTCAGTAATAGCAAGAGCAAGGCTTGTCATTGGTGCACGGGAGTTTGCCAACTAGTGGAAACCATGTGTCTGGGGCGGTGCTGTGGAGGGGGAGAATTCAATGTGTTTCTGGATGTGTGCAAGTGCTGGTCTAGTGACTACCATCACCCGAACCTAGAGCTGCAGCACTGCTGCAAACACTTATGCTGACAATGTTCTCACAGACATTTGGCTCTTGTTGCATACCTCTAGCACAGAGGGCACCTGCATACATCCACCCATAATACTTGGTCCAGGATAGATTAATGGCTTGTGACCAAGGAAGTGGTAGCATGGGTCACTGATGTGGTTCACCTTCCTAGGACGCTGTCTGACCATGCCCCTGTCTTGTTGAAGATATTGTCCTCCATCACTTACCTTGCACATGGTCTCCTGGAGGATTACCCCAATGCACTTGGAGAAGCAATCTTTAAATGCTCACATTAAGGTGACAATCATTGAGTACTTTGAAAAGAATGCAAACTCAATTGACTCCCCTTCCACTCTCTGGGAGACGTTTAAAGTAGTAATTCGGGTTGCATGCTTAGCCAAGAAAGCTGCAGTACTTAAGACTCTGATGGGGAAACTTGCATGGATAGAGGTTGATTTTAATGGTTTAGAGCTTCAATTATTTGCTACTAACAATGCAACAGTACTAGTATCACTTCAGAGCAAGCTTTCAGACTATAACAAGGCAGCTGTTCATAAGATGCATTACTTTGGGAGGGAGGCAGTGGCTCGGCAACATGGTGAGGGGTAGAGATTTGGGCGGAATGCACATGCGGGCATTGAAGCCATACTCTGTGCAATGACAACATTCTTCACAACATTGTACTCCTCTACACTGCATCAGGCCACATCAGATCTGTCCTTTTACTTGGACACTGTCCAGCTGCTTTGGTTAAACGATGGGCAACGTCAGTTCCTTAGTGAACCCTTCACGGTGGAGGATATTATACAGGCAATCAATGTTTTGCCTGAGGGAAAGGTGCTGGATGTTGATTGTGTCATAGCAGCTTTATATCAAGAATATGCCCGTCTGGTGGTTACTCATTTCCTAACCATGTAAGAGGATTACCTGTCACACAGTGTGCTCCCAACCTCCGTATGAGAGGTGCTTATCAACACAATTCTGAAACCTGAAAAATCCCCCTAGCGCTGCGACTCCTATAGATCACTATCCATGATCAATATGGACAACAAAATAGTGGGTAAAGTTATCGCCTCCTGACTACTCCCCCAGCTGCCTAATATTGTCCACCCAAACCAGTCGAGCTTTGTGCCTGGTAGCTCCATGGCTCACAACTTGCACACCATCTTTGCCCACCTGCACACAGTTGACCCCCACCTCAGTACGATGGCAATATTCTTTTATGCAACTGAGGCGTTTGACCCACTTAAGTGGCCAAACGTTTTCCATCGCCTGACTCGAATCGGGATTAGTAGTACCTTCATGTGCCTTTTAAAACTACTCTATACCAAGCCTATGGTGCATCTTTGCATTAATGGTGCAATTACTCTCCCTTTTGAGATCTCCAGAGGGACACCATAGGGCTGCTCCTATCACCCTTTCCCTTTGCCATTGTGATGGAGCTCCTTGCTTCCTGGGTGTAGGAGCATCACTTCCATCAGGCCTCACATTTACCCCTAGGAAGATTCTGGTCTCCATGTTTGAGAACAATGTCATGCTTTATGTTCGAGAGCACCAGACTAACAAAGACCCTCTCATGCACAAACTGGTTTGATTTGGTAGCCATGATGGTATCCCCATTAATTGGAAAAGTCCATTGTATTCCTGCTTAAGGACACCACACAAATCATTGACTTGGAATAGCCCCTCACATGGACTACTGAACTAGTTAGGTACCAAGGATTCAGGCTCAGTCAGAATCTGGATGAGCTGTGGTGGGCAAACTATGGTACACTGTACTTTCTGGACAACACAGTGATGTGTGGAAGAGACTGCCACTCTTGCTAATGGGAAGGATAGCCATAACCAAGCTGATGGTCCTCCCTATGGTCCTACACCTGTTTGCTAATCTTCCACTCTCCCTGAAGGCTCACCTTCGCAGGCAGCTTAGATTGCATCTGATAGCGCTAGTGTGGGTGGGTGGCCAGCCCCGGGTGACGTTGGAGGTGCTGACCGTTCCCTTTGAACAGGGCAGTCTTTGCTCACTAGACATGGGTCTTTACTTCTATTGTGCTCAAGTGCACTTTGCCCAATGGCTGAGGGATGCTGCCTACTGTCAAGAGCAATTGGGCATTTCCTGGGGACATTTGGGCTCCTTTTAGCTTTTTAGGTCTTGCCTACACAGCGCGCATGAGCTGCATAGGAGAGTGACCTAATGCTATCCACACAGCTTTGGGGCCAAAAACGTGCACACGTTACATTACTTGCAATTACAACGCGTGCACGTCTGGTGATTTCCTTGCGGGAGCGCGTGGTGCCATATGGCTGCACGCTCCCGCAAGGGAAATGAGCAGGCCCCCTCTCTCTGCATACTCACAAAGGACTTTACACTAGCCATTTGTCACCCCAGACATTCAGGGACCTGGGCAAGAAGGAAAGGAAATTAGAGAACCATCTGTGTAGGGAAATCTCCAGATGTTTCTTTCATGTCAAAGCTGCCAAAGTAATTAAAATAGGACCTTCAGACCCACTCTTCAGTTCACTCCTGGACCTGCGAAGAACATTAGGAAGACACTTCAGAGGACTGCCTCGTTGCTTGAACCCTGCTTTGAGCTTCGGACGACTGGCCTGCTGTTTAAAGCCTTCTTGGAACCCTTGAAGGACTGGCCTGATGCCCAAATACTGCCTTGCTGCTTGAACACAGAACTACCAGAGTGACTCCAAGAGCTAATTGTCTGGCCTCCAGTTCTGAGCTATAGGGACACAAAAACCTCTACCTATTTGAACCCTGAACCCGGACCATGCCTGAAGTGAGTCCTGTCCTCCACACAGTCCTGACCCTTGGAAGTGCTCTAATGATCCCCAAACAGCCTAAATCCAAAACGTGGGGATTACCCGCTAACCGATCTGCCCAAGATGCATTGCTGGTCTCCATGACTTTGCTGTAGCTCACACTACATTCTTCTCTGCAGCAGCAAATCCTGTTCCACAGCTCCTTGCAGAAGGGGAATTTGGTCTCATGGAGTCCAAACTTGCCCCCAGCCTTCAGGCTTCAGCTTCAGCTTCATCCTGCTGGAGATTTTCCTCTTCCAAAAAATAAACATTCACAATGTAGAAATTTTCATTGCAACTTCATCCAGCAGCACTTCGATGATGATGCCTCCTCCTCTGAGAATGCTGGCTGCCTTGTCCCATTGACCTTTACCTTCTCAGAGATTGTTCTTTAAAATGTCTTTTAAGTTAAAAGGTAAGCAGAGACCAGGCCTAATCTATCTTGTGTGTGTGACCCATACTCTATTGTGGTGAAACGTAACTTTTGACTTTCCCCCGGTCACGCACGAATAGATGTCCACAATTGGTCCTTTGAGCTTTTAGGTGCTAGTTTTAATTAAAAACTTTAAAAATTCATAACCCTGGGTCTACTGATTGGCTTTGTCATTTTGGTGTAAAATAATGTGTTACATTTTACTCTATTTTCCTAAATTGGTGTTGGATTTTTCTTGTTTTGTGTTTTCACTTTATTACTGTTCAGGTGCTGCATAGGTACTTTACAAATTGGCTCGAAGTTGGACTGACTTTTTTTATGCCCGGCTACCAGAGGTTTAAGCACAGGTTCATTTAGTGACTGTTTTGTGGTTCACTCTGAAAATAATTTTGGCTTTTGACTTGAGAAGGGTTCTAAACCGCTCAACCAAAAACCCACCTTCTAACATAGAGACTTACATGTATTTTTTATCCACCTCAAAATCTGCTTGTGCGCATCAATATCTTGGGTATTCATGTGTGGTAGCAGAAACCTTTTGTAGATACTACAGTAAAACCTATTGGTAGCAGGGTGTCTGATATTGTTAGAGCACCAGATGCTGACATCCATGTGAATACTTCAGATTGCTAAATTAAATATATTCCATTTAAGTGTGATACTTGAGATGTGCAACAATTCCATCCATGGCTACTGTTGCAATAGCCAACTCATAATTGTAATAGATGTCATTAAATTAGGCTATGGTACCACCCAGTCTGGTAATACTTACCACTCCATTTTAGCAGCCAGTGCCTAATAAGGCACTAGGGGCCATATGTATCAACATGCTGATTTGCGATTCTCAAATAGCGATTTTTTAGAAATCGCTGTTTGAGAATTGCAAATAGGGATATATGTAAAAAAATCAAAATGTTTTAGAGATTTCTTAATACTCCTTTATTGCGATTAGCAAATTGTGAATCGCAATAAAGGAATACTTTCCCATTCATTTCTATGGGCCAGGAGGCCCATAGGAATGAATGGGAAGTTATTCTCAATTTGCGATTTGCAATTTGAGAATCGCAAATTGAGAATAATGTCAAGGGTGCAGGGGTGTCAAAAGGACACCCTGATGCACCCCTGAAATAAGCATGGGAGCACATGTGGCGCACATACATGCCCTAAGGGCATGTATGTGCTTCACATTGCACTTTGAAAAATGCAAAAAAGTGAACTTTTCAAAGAAATCGCTAATTACCACCAACTTGAAGTTGGTGGTAATTTGCGATTCCTAAAGCCAAATTGCACTTTTTTGGTGCTTCTTTCATTGCATTTAAGGAATCGCAAAATTTGCAATTCCTTAAATGCAATCGCAAAATAAGGAATCGCAAATTTTGCGATTCCTTATTTTGCCTTAATACATATCATTTGGCAAAATTGCATTCGCAAACAACGAAATTCTACGAAATTTGGCGTTTGCGAATGCAATTTTGCTTGATACATACGGCCCCTAGATGATTTAATGAACATTGTAAGCATTTGCATATGTGTCCATGTTGCTTGTGTATGGATTGTGGAATAAGAACCCTTGAATATGAATGCAGATGCTCTCTGGGTACAGTTATGTAGAAGGCCATTTGTGCCACCTGCTTTTCTTTGCTCGCCATAACTGAAATTATTTTGTTTAGCATTTCTTTGTAAATTAATGCATGAATACTAATTTAAGTTTGGTAATATCGGTTTGTCGCACTGTCATTCAATGCACTGGGAGTCGGACTCAGCTGGTTTCACATTGTAACGCTCCTGTGTAGAAATCAATTTGGTGACCGGACTTTCCAAAACCATATCTGATCGAAAACCGTACTTCACAGCTGCTGCAGAGCTTGTTTATATGTGCAACTTCATCTACCACGAACCTTAACTTGAATAAGCCCACTAAACTCATATTTTCAATGGATTTTGCAACCAGCATTATAGAAATCAACCAGCGAAATTGCCAGCTTGGAAATGTATTGCGCCATGTTTTAATAAGTCAATATTGTTGCTATACCAGTGGCCAGAGTGAGGCTAAAAAGCAGGAGAAGTCCGAGACACAAATGAGTCTTGGAAAAACACCCTTATAATCCTGTGATGTCCCCACATACAGACTAGCCCACTATGCCCAATAGTGGCTGGGGAACTTTGGAATTAGTCGTGCTAATACATTTTTTAAATTGGATCGAGCCAGCGATCAAATCACACTGCTTCTGCGTGCTTCGTATGGATTTTTTTTAAAGCACATCTTCTATTAAAAATGGTGAAAGAGCTACATGTATTAGATACAGTAAAATCTGATAATGCAATTTCACATAGCTTTTCATTTTTGTAAACACATATAACATCTTTCTTTATATGATTGAAAATCTACTTTGAAGGGAAGTGTGGGAAAAACAAATGTTCCACAAATTTCACAGTTGCTGGACATAGCAGAGATAAACAAATAGTACAGGCTGCTCAATTACAGAGAGCTTACAGGATCTGACAGCAGACAGATTAGACCAATAATAAATGCTCACCCCCAGTAAGCAGTGAGGATAGCATAGAAAGTTATGTCATTGTAGATGAGGAAATGCCTCCACAAAATGAAGTATCAGCCAAACCAGTAAATGTCTCCCAGCAATTTAAAAACAAGGCTTGTGAACTTGACCTGAATTATGCTCGGCAAATCAGCTCACATGTATTTCTGAAACCCAAACAGTGTTATCCTAAATAGCAGCCTGCCGTTTTCTAGAAATGTCCAATTTCTTACTGGTAATCTTCATTACTCCTGGTTCTGTTGTGATTTATTGAAATATGGAACGAAACCAAAGGAAATCAGGAGCACACAGCCTGAAGAACCCCCAAACCAAAATTAGCATCATCCCCCAGAGCATTCTAAATGCGGTAATGCCTCACAAAGGCATTAGCAGAAGCCCAGGTGGCCACCCTACAAATCACAGAAAGGAACACCCCAGGACCTCAGCCGAAGAAGCCGCCATCCCATGAGTAGAATGTCCCTAAGCCCCTGCTGGAGGAGGGGAGCCAGAAAGGGAGTAGGTTAACATGATAACCTGCTTCAGCCAGCAACCAAAGGAAGAAGAAGAAGCCCAACATCCCGAGAGGAAAGTCCGAAAGAAACAAAAAAGGAGTCAGACTTCCGAAAAAGACGAGTGCGGTCCACATAGATCCACAACTGCAGGCAAACATCCAACAAAGCCCAAGGAAGATCATCACCCGCCACCTGCTCCGCACACAAAGTAGGCTGGACCAGTTCTTGGGTGCGGTGGAACTGAGACTAAACTTTGGGAACAAAGGAAGAATCCAACTGCAGGACCACCTCATCGGCAGAAAAGGATAAAAAAGGCTCCCAAGCCATCAAGGTTCCCAGCTCCCCAAGGCACCTGGCTGAAGTAATGGCCACCAAAAAGACAACCTTGAAAGTAATATATATGAGTGCTTCCAATCACTTGGTTGCAACCCCCTTTGGGGCACTCCTTTCTATGATCAATGAAGTTTCAATACATTTGACACAAAATGTTCTTAATCTCTTATTCATGAATTTTATTCATTCATTAATATTATTCAGTTTGGTTTTGTATGATCATATTTTGACATTTGTTCTTCAATTTCATCTGTACTACATGTTAAATGTTCACATCATAGTATAATTTAGCATTGTTCTCCGTTCTCCAATGCATTTCGAGCTGTGTTAGCTCTTCATCAGGGAGTACAGTCTATGAAAATTATATTGAAAAATGCATTATAATACCAAGAACTGCTTTAACAATTTAGGTACATTGGTTCATTGTGATCTCATGTATCATTGTGTGTTTTATAAGTGCGTATTGGTTATGTGATATGTGAAGACATGCAATTTACTAATTAAAGGGGCTATACTCACGTTCTTGTAGCGTGGTACAATGATTGATCTGTGTAAATGATCTGCGCAAAAAAAGAATTACCTTACAGTTAATATATTCACTCGTAGTTTGATATCGTATATAAACTGCCGGCAGCAAACTCTGTTTGCTGTCGATTTCACGTTGTGATGCCTCGGTTGTATACGCGTTAGGTCTCTATGCCCGTAATCCTATATAGTATATTCCTGCGCTTAACAGAGTAAAAGCACTTTGCATATTGCTTTTGCACTTACTCTGTAGTACGTTCAAATGTCCTCTGTTGTCAACCGCGTTGCTTTCCTGTTCCGTGTTTGTGTTCAACGTGCTAAGCGTCTTACGTATAGCAGGGGCTTTAGGCAACATAGAAGACAGACTTCTATTATGTTGCAAGAACTACTATTATGTTAATGAACTACTATAGTCCGAGTGTGTACGAAGAAAGTGTTTGAAAAATTATTCCAGTCACCATCAACAATCACTAAAAACACATTTACCAACCTCGCAAATGCTTAGGATCAGAAGATTTGTCTCAGATAATGACAAGGCTGACCTGAGAACAAATGAGATGGCACAAAGGTTCAGGGAAAGGGGGTACCCTCCATCAATCATCACAAAATCAACAGCCAGATGCCAAATTATCACACGTAAAACAGCGTTAACCACTAGTGCAGAGAAGGAAAACACCAGAATGGTGGTAGTAACAAAATTCTCAACATCCAGTCATACCTTCAGGAGAATAATAAATAAACATTGGCCTATGTTAACCATGGAACCGGATTTCAAGAATGCATTTTCTGAACCACCATTGTTTGCATACACTAGGAATAGAAACATTGGAAAAATTCTAAAAAAGAAGGAAAAAAACACAGACGGACATATACAGGGACAATGCCATGTTTAAATTGTCAAAACTGTCATAATATTATTTGTGGAACTACCATTCACCATCCAATGTAGGTTCATTAAATTCGGTTACATGTGACAGCCACTTGTGAGACCTCAAACGTCATATATCTGCTTAAAAGCCCATGTGGCAAGGTATACGTGGGCAAAGCAGAAAGAAAAAATTGTTTGAGAATTAGTGAACACAAATCCAACATAAGAACAAAGAACGTCAAGTCTACTGTAGTAACACACTTTGAAGACACAACATCTCACAATTGAGATTTCTAATTCTGGAAGAAATTGACAAAATTGAGAGCAGAGACAATAATAAACAGCTACTGAGAAGAGAGAACTTTTGGATATATAATTTACAAGCTATGAGGCCATACGGACTCAATGAGCGCACTGAATTTGCTTGTTACTTATGAAACCCCATGTGGATTATTTTGCTCTTATAAATCTGTAATTGATGCCCCTATATTAGGTATAGTTGTAAATAGTCCTATTGAACATAGTTTATTTGCTAAATCATTGTGTTTTTTAATTACTGCTTTTTTTAATCACTGCTTTTCAACCATTGATTTGTATAAATTACATAAAGTGCGTTTGGAATGTACATCACACTTAACATAGAATACTTCATATAATTTGGCCGCTGTTTTTCAAACACTTCGTTCGTACACACTCGGACTATAGTAGTTCATTAACATAATAGTAGTTCTTGCAACATAATAGAAGTCTCTCTTCTATGTTGCCTAAAGCCCCTGCTATGCTTAGGACGCTAAGCACTTTGAACACAAACACGAAACACGGAAGCAACGCGGTTGACAACAGAGGACATTTGAACGTATTACCGAGTAAGTGCAAAAGCAATATGCGAAGCGCTTTTACACTGTAAAGCGCGGGAATATACTAGTTAGGATTATGGGCATAGAGAGCTAACACGTATACAACCGAGGCATCAGAACATGAAAGCGACAGCAAACAGAGTTTGCTGCCGACAGTTTATATACGATATCAGACTACGGGTGAATATTTTTAACCGTAAGGTAATTCTTTTTTTGCGCAGATCATTTACACAGATCAATCATGTACCACGGTACAAGAACGTGAGTATAGCCCCTTTAATTAGTAAATTGCATGTCTTCACATATCACATAACCAATACGCACTTATAAAACACACAATGATGCTTGAGAGCACAATGAACCAATGTACCTAAATTGTTAAAGCAGTTCCTGGTATTACAATGCATTTTTCAATATAATTTTCATAGACTGTACTCCCTGATGAAGAGCTAACACAGCTCGAAATGGATTGGAGAACGGAGAACAATGCTAAAATATACTATGATGTGAACATTTAACATGTAGTACAGATGAAATTGAAGAACAAATGTCAAAATATGATCATACAAAACCAAACTGAATAATATTAATGAATGAATAAAATTCATGAATAAGAGATTAAGAACATTTTGTTTGAAATGTATTGAAACTTCATTGATCACAGAAAGGAGTGCCCCAAAGGGGGTTGCAACCAAGTGATTGGAAGCACTCACAAATATTAGTTTACAAGACGTTACATAGGACAGAAACGCCACCCCTGGGAGCAACCAAAAAATACATGAAACTATTGTTAAAAACTGGAAACTTTAACAAAAGGAAATAAGAAACATATTATTTTCTAAATATATTGGTTGTGCGCAGGCAATTGAAAAATCTATTTATCAAAAGGAGGACAAAGTTCCGAGATCAGGGTGCAAAAGTCACCCATAGATCAAGATGCAAACAGTCACCAACAAGGGTGCAAAAGTCACCCATGTATCAAGGTGCAAAAAATCACTAAAAAGGGTGCAAAAGTCACTCATGAATTGGGGTGCTAACAGTCACCCATATTTTAGAACAAAGAGAAATTAAGAAAGACGGTAGACTAAAGTAATCCTAGGTTTGAAAATGTCCTAATGTGAGAGGGAAAATAATTCTACATCCTCTGCTGCGCTCACACACCCCGGGGGGTGTCATGCTTCATCATCGGGCGTTTGCTCCTCGTAGGGCCGGAGCTGCAATTCCCTACGGGTCCCCCGAAGGGTCACTTTATCAGAGATCTTTTTTGAGGATTGCCGGATGTTGCATGCGGGTGTGTGTGGATTGAGTAAAAGGAGGGTAAATCAATTTATGTGCACGTGATAGTGTAAAAAATGACTGACCCCAAAAGGGCCCATTCGGCCTAGGTGTCAAAAGTCAAGGCCAACATGTTTCGCGCCTCTGTTGCCCGTAGGTCCTTGGCGCTTCTTCAGGACCACAATAAAAAACAGTGTAGTGCACGTGCTATAATAAGTAAAGATTAAAATGAGAACCCTCTTAACTTAGCCAGGGCAGGTCTGTATACCCTCAAAGTGGTTACAGCCGCTCCTGGATAACACCTAGGAAAAGGAAAAACATAGTAAACCACAATTGCGCATCAATGACATCTTAAGCTTCACAGAGTGCCATTTTTATGCACACATCCTTCCAAACAGAAAATGTAAGCAGACACATGGGACCAGTCCAATGAGGGGAGGGGGCTGCTGTTAACAAGGGCCCTGGGCTGGATTAAAATGTTTAGTTGTATAGTACGGCACCTAGACTGAGCTTAGGATTTTGTATAGCGGATGGCAACAATGTAACAACAATGTAATGTACTCAAGTCGGCAGCACTATCTACATGTAGAGTTGGTAGTTAACCATCAGCATGCTTACCAAGGACTCGTTACAAGTGCTACTCCGATCGTTAAGTCAAAAGGACACCCACGTATGGTCGGGATATGGAAGCAAACCAGGACATATAACAGGACATAAAACACAAGGGCCCCATATAGTCAATATGTAAAGGTTGTTGGCTTTAAACAAGTAACTAGAAAGTAATTACAATTGTATTTGGGTGCTGCCTCTTGTGCACCTACCCCTGACTCGACCAGACGCTTCCCGAAAGAAAATACAGGCGGTTAACCGCGGCAATTAAAAGTTCGGGTCAGGTTAACAGTGGTTTAAATAACCGGTGAAACCTCACAGCGTTATAACTCAATGCGCATGTGCAGCATGGCGGCGCCACCGTGCATGTGTATCACTGGGGCATGCTACTCCCTCGCTCATGCGCACTCGCTTGATGAAGGTAGAAGGATGTTATGGCCGGTAATAATGTGTAGTAGCCAGTAACACAAAAAGACATACTCCGGTCTGACACCCTTCACCGTCTCGAGTATCACCATTATGGCCAATGTCCCAAATTCATTCCTGTGTCACACCTAGTGTAACAGTACCATAACTCAGAGTCAATGTACCTAAATCCTAAACCCTCCATATCCCGGGTCAGACGATTGCACTACAAGGATAGGGAGTTGGATCCCCTAAATAGAGGTACTAAGGTGTATGTCCATACATCTGTCACTACAGGGAAGTAGTCAAAAAGGAACATTACTAAAATTAAGAAAGCTGTGCATACTGTGATGTCAACTCCCACAAACCCCTAGTGCCAGCCCCGTGTGCCTGCCAGCAAGGAAAAGAATAACAAGGAATGGAATTAGGTCCCACAGCCAATCAGCCGTGCAAAATATGTTAAACAAAGAGGGGGGGACCAAGGAGCTATAAAGGTCCAGTGTCCATGCTCCTAATATAAATCTATTTATCAAAAGGAGGAAAAAGTTCCTAGATCAGGGTGCAAAAGTCCCCCGTAGATCAAGGTGCAAACAGTCACCAACAAGGGTGCAAAAGTCACCCATGTATCAAGGTGCAAAAAATCACTAAAAAGGGTGCAAAAGTCACCCATGAATCGGGGTGCTAACAGTCACCCATATTTTAGAACAAAGAGAAATTAAGAAAGAAGGTAGACTAAAGTAATCTTAGGTTTGAAAATGTCCTAATGTGAGAGGGAAAATAATTCTACATCCTCTGCTGCCCTCACATTTTCAAACCTTGGATTACTTTAGTCTACCTTCCTTCTTAATTTCTCTTTGTTCTAAAATAGCTGCCTGCCTCACTGTACCTTTCCCCAGCCGTTTCGGCGTATTTTTGTCTCAAGTTGTTGTATTTTGTGCCTAAATTGTTAATAGTGGTTGTATTTAGTGTTTTTCCCCTTGTGCCTACCCGCCCCGCTCCCCGCATCCCACCGCCGTTCACGCGGCCAAGCCCCTTTTTGTTCCATGTCCCCGCTCCTGCCTCCCAGCTGCTCCTCCCTCCCACTTGTCCTTAAATGGCGACCGCGCGGCGCATGTGAGTGTGACCGGTTCTCAGGACAACCCCGCGCCGCACAGCCCCCAGGTGTGTGTGTGCCCCTCGCTGCTGCTCGCAGCCTCGTTGTGCCATCTGCCTGCCTCCCTAGTTGCCTGCCTCACTGTACCTTTCCCCAGCAGTTTCGCCATATTTTTATCTCAAGTTGCTGTATTTTGTGCCTAAATTGTTAATAGTGGTTGTATTTAGTGTTTTTCCCCTTGTGCCTGCCCACCCCGCTCCCTGCCGCCGTTCATGCGGCCACGCCCCCTTTTGTTCCGTGTCCTCCCCGCTCCCGCCTCCCAGCTGCTCCTCCCTCCCACTTGTCCTTAAATGGCGACCGCGCGGCGCATGTGAGTGTGACCTGTTCTCAGGACAACCCTGCGCCTCACGGCCCCCAGCTGTGTGTGCCCCTTGCTGCAGCTCGCAGCCTCGTTGTGCCGTCTGCCTGCCTCCCTAGCTGCCTGCCTCACTGTACCTTTCCCCAGCTGTTTCGCCGTATTTTTGTCTCAAGTTGTTGTATTTTGTGCCTAAATTGTTAATAGTGGTTGAATTTAGTGCTTTTCCCCTTGTGCCGGCCCGCCCCACTCCCCGCTTCCCGCCGCCGTTCACGCGGCCACGTGTCCTCCCCGCCTCCCAGCTACTCCTCCCTCCCACTTAGCCTTAAATGGCGACCGCACGGACGCGCAGCCGTCACGGGCAGCGGGCGCGCCGAAGGCGCACCAAAGGCAAGCCCGTCTGCGCCTGGACCACGCCCAGCACCAGGACCCCTGGCTCCCGCCGCCGCCGGACAACACGACGGACCTACAACGCCGCCACCTTCAACGCTCTCAACGCCGGCTCAACCCCCGCCTGCTGCCGAGCCACCCCGAAAACGCACCCACGGACCCTTCACCTGCCAAGCCTGCAAGTTCACCTGCCTCCGGACCTGCACCGCTCCCGCCAAGCCAAGCACCCGCGGTAACCACCTTCAGTGCATCCTGCTCAACACCGCTCTGTCCCCAAACACGCCATCGAACTCTGGAACCTGCCCGACACCACATCACCAGACGTCGCCTTCGCCATCCCGGACCGATACAAGATTATCCGGAGGGACCGCGTGAACCAGACTGGAGGAGGCATCGCCATCGTACACAAGAACACCATCCGCATCACGACCGACTCCAGCGACACCTTCACCGCCGCCGAGCACCTCCACTTCCAGATACACACGGACCCCAAGACAAACCTCAGAGGCACCCTCGTGTACAGACCCCCGGGACCACACACACAATTCAGCGAAGACATCACGGACTTCATCAGCCTGCACGCCCTCCCCTCCGCGGACTACATCCTCCTAGGGGACCTCAACTTCCACCTGGAGAACAACAAGGACCGCAACACCACCGCCCTGCTGGACAACCTCGCAAACCTCGGACTCAAGCAACTGGTCAACACCCCCACTCACTACACAGGCCACACGCTTGATCCCGTCTTCTCATCCAGCAAGCACATCACCTTCAGCCACTCTACCGGACTTCACTGGACCAACCACAGCTGCGTCCACTTCAACTTCAGAAGAACAACGACCCACCACCACCCGCAACAGGTTCCTCACAGGAGCTGGAGCAAGATAACCGCTGAGCAGCTCACCACCTCCCTAAGCCAGAACCCGCCCGCAAGCACAACGGACCCCAACGAAGCAGCCCGCAACTTCACACAGTGACTGACCGCCTGCGCAGACGACCTCGCGCCACTGAAGAACCCTCCCAGCAGACCCAGAAGCAAGAAAGCCACCTGGTTCACCGATGAACTCAAGGACTCCAAGAAGAACTGCCGCACCCTCGAGAAAAGCCTGGCTCCTCAACCAGACCACAGACAACATGACCACCCTCAAACAAGCCACCCGCAAGCACCACCAGCTCATCCGCACTACCAAGAAGAAAACACTGAAGGAACGACTGAACAACAATGCCCATGACAGCAAGGAACTCTACAACATCGTCAAGGAGTTCTCCAACCCCAGCACCGGCAACAACGACATCACTCCTTCTCAAGACCTCTGCGACTCTCTTGCCTCATTCTTCCACCGCAAGATCGCCGACATCCGCAACAGCTTTGGCGCACCAGCCCCGCTCCCCACCGTCGAACCAAGGCCCCCACCGCTACCCTCCGCACCTGCACCACGGTGACCACTGAAGACACAGCCCGCACGATGAACACCATCCACTCCGGATCTCCGATCGACCCCTGCCCCCACCACGTCTTCAACCAGGCCGACTCCATCATCGCACCCCAACTGCGGGACATCATCAACATCTCCTTCAACACCGCCACCTTCCCGGAGAGCTGGAAGCACGCCGAGCTCAGCGCCCTACTGAAGAAACCAACAGCGAACCCCACCGACCTCAAGAACTTTCGCCCCATCTCGCACCTCCCTTTTCCTGCCAAAGTCATCGAGAAGACCGTCAACAGACAGCTGGCCGCCTTCCTCGAGACGAACGGACCCTTGACCCCTCGCAGTCCGGTTTCCGAGCCAACCACAGCACTGAGACCGCCCTCATTGCAGCCACCAACAACATCAGAACCCTGCTCGACAACGGGGAAACAGCGGCCCTCATCCTCCTGGATCTCTCCGCAGCGTTCAACACTGTCTGCCACCACACCCTAGTCCAACGCCTCAGCAACACAGGTGTCCAAGAGAAGGCTCTGGAATGGATCAACTCGTTCCTCGCCGGAAGAACACAGAGAGTCCGCCTCCCCCTGTTTCGATCCGAGGCCACCGAAGTCATCTGCGGCGTACCGCAAGGATCATCACTCAGCCCCACCCTCTTCAACGTCTACATGAGACCCCTTGCAGCCATCGCACGCCAACACAACCTCAACATCATCTCCTACGCCGACGACACCCAACTGATCCTCTCCCTCACCAGTGACCCCGCAAACGCCCGAACTAGCTAACACCAAGGGATGAAAAACGTTGCCGAGTGGATGAAGAACAGCTGCCTGAAACTGAACTCAGACAAGACGGAAGTCCTCATCCTAGGACCATCGCCCTCCGCCTGGCATGACACCTGGTGGCCCCCGGCCCTAAGCAGCGCACCCAAGCCAACAGACCACGCACGCAACCTGAGCTTCATCCTGGACTCCTCCCTCTCAATGCAAGCTCCGTAAGATCTTCCGATGGATCCCGACCGAAACCAGGAAAACGGTCACCCAGGCACTCGTCCCCAGCCAACTGGACTACGGAAACACCCTCTACGCCGGAACCACAGCCAGGCTACAGAAATGACTCTAACACATCCAAAACGCCTCCGCCCGACTCATCCTGGACATCCCCCGATGCAGCCACATCTCCGGACACCTGAGGGACCTGCACTGGCTCCCTGTCAGCAAGAGAATCACGTTCAGACTCCTCACCCACGCACACAAGTCCCTTCACGACCTGGGCCCCAAGTACCTCAACGACCGCCTGACCTTCTACACGCCCACCCGCCAGCTACGTTCGAAAAGCCTCGCCCTCGCCGCCGTACCACGCATCCGAAGAGCCACCACCGGAGGAAGATCCTATGTACACGCCGCATTCTACCGGGTGTTATTTGTTAGAAATACGTTGAGAACTATTTCCCTGATGAAGGCGGGAGACCCTGCCGAAATGCATTGGACGTCATAAATTGGGAATTGTTATCATTTGGGAATGAACTATTGAGAAGTGCAATAAAGACACTTATGGATTAATTTAGGATTTTTGAAGATTGATTTGGATAAACTTTGGCTGGAGGACCAGCACAAACCTGTGCTCAGGGTGACAGCTATACTGATTGCAGTATAGCTGCTACGTGTGTGTACTTACAGGTAGGTCAGCTTTTCCGATCTTCCAAGCTGCCAGCGGAACACCTCTGTAATGCCTGACTTCCTACCACATCGACGCAGAAGTCAGGCCGTGCTGTCCCGGAAGCGCCCATCCAACTGAGGGCCGCCAGGTGAAACAGTATCCAAACCAGGAACCGGTATGCCTGGTAACCTGGGAGGCATGGTGTAGACCCCACACCGTATTCGAGAATAAGAAATGTCTACCAGAGGGGCCAGCCTGACTCCCCCAACCCCCGCAAGTAGGGAGTCAAGGAAACCAGCTACGACCCCCGCCGCCCAGAAGCGGAAAACAGTAATATCATCCATAACACTGTCGATAGACAGAAAAAAGAACATGGGGAATGCTGGCTAAAGTACCGTAGGGTAGGGTAATGTACTCCTGAAGGGAGCGGTGGTTCCAGCATTCCTTCGTTCTTTTTTCTGTCTGTGAGATAGGATTATCTCACTTGTTACCAATGAAGTGGATAAGGACAGGAGGGACCTGGGGGTAATACAGACATGTCTTACGCAAACAAATGATGAACGGAATGCTGAATACATCATGCATTCACCACCAGTCAAGAGATCTGGGTTAAATCCATCATTCTTTTGCTCACCAGTTTAGAGCCAGCCATATGCAAATCAGTCTTGACCCTGTGCCTCATAGGAACAGTCAAGACTGAAGTGCCAAGCCAGGTCCTCCATGGACCGGAAACAAGCACCCTGGGACCGGTGTCTGGGTATTACCCTTTATCAGCCAGGCTAGCTTGAATCCAGTGCCACAGTAAGCAAGGGACCCATGTCTGGGTATACCCATCCCACTTAGGGTGAAATGTGCTATGCAACCAAAGGATGGACGGAATGCTGAATAAATCATGCATTCACCCCCAGTTAAGAGATCTTTGTTAAAACCATCATTCTTTTGCTCACCAGTTTAGAGCCAGCCATATGCAAATCATTATTTACCCTGTGCCTCATAGGAACTGCCAAGCCAGGTCCTCCCTGGACCAGAAACAAGCATCCTGGGATCAGTTTCTGGGTATTACCCTTCATCACGCAGGCTAGCTTGAATCCTGTGGCACAGTGAGCAAGGGACCCACGTCTAGGCATACCCATCCCACTTAGTCCGAAACCGGTCCTAGGATGCTTGTTTCCAGACTAAGGAGGACCTAGCCTGGCAGTTCGGGCTGGACTGTTCCCATTGTGTGCAGGGTCAAGACTGATTTGCATATGGCTGTGTCCAAACTGTAATGGCATCGTGAGCAAAAAAACGATGGGTTAAGGCCCATATCTCTCTACTGGGGTGAATGTATGACATTATTCTGCATTCGGTCCATCAATTGTTTTTTTTGCATCTGTCACCCCGAGTGGGATGGGTATGCCCAGACGTGTGTCCCATGCTCTCCATGCCACTGGAGTCAAGCCATCCTGGCTGATGAGGGCTGAATGCCAGAAACTGGTCCTAGGAGGCTTTTTTCCAGTCCAGGGAGGACATGCCCTGGCAGTTGGGGCTGAACTGTTCCATTGGGCGCAGGGTCAAGACTTATTTGCATAAGGCTGGGTCCAAAATGGAAGGGCATGGTGAGCAAAAAAACAATGGATTTAGGCCCAGATCTCTGTACTGGGGTGAATGCATGACATTGTTCTACATTATGTCCATTGTTAGAACTGGGGGTCTCTAGTTGGCAGAGGTAGGTACCACTGTCCAAATAGGGACCCTTGCTTCTAGTCTGGGCAAGTAGATAACCCTCTTAGATAACCCCTGCTCGCCCTCAAGGTAGCTTGGCCTGAGCAGTCTAGGCTAACCAGAGGCAATGCGTTAAGTATTTGTACCAACACTCACAGCAACACAGTGAAAACACCACAAACTGATTCCACAACAGTTTAGAAAAATAAAGATATTTATTCTAAACTACACAAGACCAAAACGTCAAAAATCCAACACACAGTTCAAGGATATGGTTTCAAAAGAGTTCTTCCGGTTGTAATCAGAGTTCTTTAAGTTATGATCAAATAATCCACAGATGCGTGAAAAGTTCACAGTTGCGTCACGTTGACTCACAGTACCTTTTAGATGCAACAAAGTTCCACAAGCAGGAAGCTGGTGCGGTGGAAACAAGCGATACGTTACTCCTGAGACCCTGGGGAGGCGATGCGACAGCCCCGCTGCAGCAGCGGGCGTGTGGCGACGAATCCGGTCTGTATGGGGAGGAAGGCAGCTTGCGTAGATTCCGGTGCGTAGGTTCCGTGGGAAGTCTGTTCTCGCAAAGGCACGATGCAATGATCTCGTAGGGGCTGCGACGATCTCCGGGGCGACGATGCGCGGTCCAGCGGTGATCCTCTCTCTCGCAGCTCCTCGGTGAGATGGTTCTGCGACGATGTTCGCAGCGACGTGATGCGTTCCGCAAGCAAGCGGTGCGGCGATCTCACCCAGACGACAGGCTCTGCGACGACACTCGCAGCGATGTTCGATTCTCCCGCACCGGTCTGGTGCGTCCCGCAAACGAAGGGTGCGACGGCTTCCGGCAGCGATGTCAGGCGCTGTGCCGATCTCGACCTTCGTAGCGGCGGGAAACTTCTCGCACTGTCGGGGATGCGCTCCGCAAGCGAGCGATGCGACACTTTTCAGCTTCACAAGTTTCTCAGCTTAGTCTCAAGCTTCCCAGCTCAGGTTCAACTTCTAGAGTCCCCACAACTGGATCAAGCACTCTACGAAGGACAGAACTCTCTCAGCAGAGTTCAGGGAGACTGGGGGTGAAGTCCTTTTGTTCCTGGGACTTCGGAAACAGGGAGCCAGCTCTTCTCAGGCCCTTGGAGATTCCTTACAAGACAGGGGACACAGCTCACAGCAAAGTCCTTCCCCTCTCCTTGGCAGCAAAGCAACAGCAGGTCAGTCCAGCAGAGCAACAGCAGGACAGTCTTCCTTCTTCCACGTCAGCTTTCTCCTTGGCAGAGGTTCCTTCTTGATTTCCAGGATGATCTAATTTTCTGTTGTCAGGGGTCCTGTACTTATACCCCTAAAGTCTTTGTTCTCTCGGTGCATGTGGGCCCTGAGCCCGGTCTGAACCAGTTCTGGGTGGATCCTGAGCACTTTGTTTTGCTGGCTGCATCTTTCCTTTCAGAGTGAGGGGCAGGGTCCTCAGCCGCCCCGCAGGAGGTGGAGCCAGCATTGTGGCAGGCAGGCACAGCCCTATTCAGCCCAGGTGCTAACTCCTCCCACCACTCAGGTAGTCATTACATTCATTCAGCCTAGTGCTGACTCATCCAGCCTCCGGGGGAATTCCCCAGCCCCTGTCACTCACAAACCAGACAGTCAATACACAAACAGGCCCAGGCACACAGAAGGTTCAGACAAGAGAACAGCAACTTTCTAAAAGTGCTGGTCTCAAACACAGGATCTAAAAACCATCTTTCCTAAAAGATGCGTTATTAAATTCTGAGTTCAGGGATACTAGATACTTATGTCCTATCTTGCTCCTATGGGAAGAAATGCCGTTAACCACTGTAGCCAGCATCCCCCATGTTAACCTATGGAGCAAGATAGCCTTACAATAGTGAAAAACGAAGATGGCTGTAATTCACTACCAGAGCATGTCACCTGCACTAGTACATGCTCTACCTTTCAGATACACGGCACCCTGCCCGGGGGGGTACCTTGGGCCTTCCATAGGGGTGACTGATGTGCACGAAAAGGGAAGGGTTAGGCCTGGTCAGCGGGGACGCGGACCAGGAGGACATGGCAGTTCTAAACTGCCCGTAGGCGCTGCAGTGGCAGGCCCGAGACACCATTTTAGAGCTACTCCTGTGGGTGGCACAATCAGTGCTGCAAGCCCACTAGTAGCATTTGTCATCACCGGCACTGGCACACCTAGTGCACTTTACTAGGGACTTCATGGTGATACAAATATGCCAAACATGTATATCCAATTAGAATAACAATTTTCATAGGGAGCACTTACACTCTGGCACTGATCAGCAGTGGCAGAGTGTCTAAAGCATCTAAACCAGCAAAAACGGATCCAGCACAGCATCGAAAAATACAGGAGGTAGAGGCAAAAAGATAGGGGTAATCACGCCAAAGATGCCAGGTCTAACATCCATCAATTGTTCTTTTTCCATTTGTCACCTGAGTGGGATGGGTATGCCCAGATGTGGGTCCTGTGCTCTCCATGCCACTGGAGTCACTCTATCCTGGCAGATGGGGGCTGAAGGCCCAAAACTGGTCCTAGGATTCTTGTTTCCAGTCCAGGGAGGACCTGGCCTGGCAGTTCGGTCTGGACTGTTCCCATTGGGCGCAGGGTCAACACTGATTTGCATATGGCTGGGTCCAAACTGGAATGGAATTGTGAGCAAAAAAACAATGGATTTAGGCCCAGATCTCTGTACTGAATGTATGACATTGTTCGGCATTCTGTCCATCAATTGTCCTTTTTGTAATTGTCAACCCGAGTAGGACGGGTATGCCCGAAAGTGGGTCCCGTGCTCTCCATGCCACTGGAGTCAAGCTATCTTGGCTGATGAGGGCTAAAAGCCCAAAATGGGTCTTAGGATGCTTGCTTCCATTCCGGGGAGGACCAGCCCTGGGAGTTTGGGCTGGACTGTTCCATTGGGTGTAGGGTCAAGACTGATTTGCATATGGCTAGGTCCAGTGCTTAATTTGTTAAATATTAAGTGCAGGTGCTCTCCTTTTTTGGGGAGGCCACACCCATTTCTCCTAGCTCCATCCACTTCCTCCACTGGCTCCACCCACTTCCTCTAAGGGCTGAATTGTCATCCTCGACTGGTACTACTGAAAGCCAGATGTAATACTTGATCTGAATTTCAGCAAGGGAGACCTCCTCAAGGACGGTTTTGGTAGGAGGTCCACCCCCCCACCCCCGCCTCTGAGAAAAGTTTGGAAAAAATTAAAGCAAAATAACACTTTTGGAATAAATTGTCTAACATGGCTAATGTCACTTATGCAATTTTTGCAATGTAACACAGTGGTTTGAGTTGACTTTACTGATAACAATGTATATCTAAATTCTACCTAAACAAACACGTTTTAGTAAAATTAGGATGGTCAAAGACTGGGAAAAAACGCATAACTTTCTAATCTGTACCACGCTGTTTACATCTAGCACTTTGATGGCAGTTCATAGCTTACTGTGCTAGATTATGATTGTAGCTTATGAACTGCACAGTAACAAAAGAATCTCTAGGACAAAATCAGTAACCCACTGAACATTGTACATAAAATACTGTTCTGTATAATACACATTCTTTGCAGCTGGCATATTAACCCTCTGCTCCTACTCTGCACTACCCTAAATGAGTCACACTGCCACTAGACAAAACTCTGATCTCTCTAAAGCAGCCAGAAGAAGCCAGAGAAGCCCCCCATATTAGAGGAACAAGCAAACTCTGTATTGTGTTTGTTCACCCGCAAATTTAGAATCTGATTTCATTCGCTTGCGAAAAACAAAAGCCAAGGCATCATGTCCTTCAAGTACACCCCAGTCACGCACCCTGGTGACCTCCTATGGCCGGTTCACTTCTAACTACAGAGATATTTGTGCCACTTACAGGGCCCAGGTTCAACTCCTAGTATGATAGCTTGGATGGTTAATGGTTACACAGACCTCTGTGTAGCCTGCAGGTCATGGGTTGCTGCTTATACTAAGTAAGTTTAGAAGGTTCCTCCCTCTTCTGTACAGTCAGATCTGTGTATAATCTGCGGTTTTCAAAATTGGATCATAGCAGGGGCATGTCAGCTTTTCCTTTTGCAAAGCTCAATAAAACAGAAACCCCCACAGATAGGTAGTTCCATTAAATATTAAAAGCGCCTAATAATAACTCAGTTTGTGGTGTGCACCTTATAGGCTGTGCTCGGTAGTTTTATGGGGTACATTCTTGTAGGCAAGCATCACCTTTTGGGGGCACTCGCCATTTTTCCATGGCAACCTTGAGATCTGCGCAGGGAGTCGGGGGTGCTTCAAGGGGGGCCTGCTATAGGTGGATCTTGCTGCCAGCAGGGGCGGCTCTAGACTCATGGCGGCCCTGGGCAAGGAGTGAAGGTAGGGGGCCCGCAAGAGGGTGTTTGGGCGGAGCTGAGCGCGGAGGCCAGTGAAGAGGGGGGGGGTCAGGGTGTTTGAAAGTGGAGCAGAGCCAGAGGCCGCCAAATCCCTGCCAGGGCCGCCACGCAAATAGTATTAATATATTAAGGATATATATATATGCGTGGTGGCCCCTGGGGCTTGGTGACCCTGTGCAGGTGCACAGCTTGCACATGCCTAAAGCCGCCCCTGCTGCCAGACATTCTGCAAAATGCTTCAGTTTGTATGCTAAGTTTTTGTGTTTTTCGGTGTCAACAGTCTGTTTGCTGTCTGTTGGTCGTTCTGTCCGCCTGCTTCCTCCCACCCGCTTGCCAGAGCCTGCCTCGCAAGCCCTGGCTCAACAGTGGAGTGAGAGGAAACATTCTAGCACTGGGGCTCAAGGCACTAGAAGTCCTGCCCAGATCTGTCACCAGAGTGGGTCAGTGAGAGCAGAAAGGCGTAGAGTGTGTGCCTGTGCACTCCAGATATGCCACAACTCACAGAGGCCTTCCACTTCCTGGCCACCAGAGATTAGGTGAAATGTTTAGCAGACCGAGATACGTTCTTAGGTTGGGCACTCCTGGCAGCATTGGCACTGAAGGCTGCCTAAGACCTCAAAAGCAAGCCCCAATAAAAGTTAAGATATTTAGCACACTTGGCAGATGTCCCCCAAAACCTGATTGAGAATTGAAACAGCACCCAGGAATAGGTGATGAGGTTAAGATCCAGGCAGAGTCCATTGCTGCCCCACCCTGCGCTCAGATGTGAGACTGCCGCCATCACATTTAACATCGCTACTTTCGCATAAAAACAACCACTAGAATGAAATCAGTAGTTGCATTTATTTTGTGCATGCATGTACCAAAACCATGAAAAAGATATACTTGCTTCAGTATGTTAAGAAACAAAAATGAAATAATTACTTACTGACTTCTCTTGGTTTCATTTATAGGCCTGCTGCTAGCTGCTTGCTTCCTCGAATTACTAGCACTGCAGCTGCGCATTACGCTGGGGTGGTCGATAAGTGGGGCCCCCGATCGGCATTGGTCCATCCAACTCTGGAGGAAACACTTGCCGATTCAAAGCCAAGGAGGGAGGACGGGGCTGACGTGACCCCGCTGAGGCAGTTTCTGGTGCTGTTTGTTTGCCGTCAGTCTGCCTCGTGATAATGCGGGCAGCCATGCATCCAAATTTAAATATTTTACAGAATGCACAAATCCAGCCCAGCCCAATCAGGCACCACTGCCTCAGCCCAGGCAGGCATGGATTTACCCTTTACTGTGTAATATCTTCTCTTTGCCATGGAGACTGTTTTCTATCGTGTGTGTAGCCCCGGTCCTAAGAAATAAGTGCCGGTGCTAAGCACCGGAAAGCACCAGCACAAATTAGGCACTGGCTAGGTCCACACTGAAATGGCATGGTGAGCAAAAAAACTATAGATTTATGCCCAGATCTCTGTACTGGGGTAAATGTATAACATTGTTCTGCATTCTGTCCATCAATATTTCTTTTTGCATTTGTCACTCCGAGTGGGACCGGTATGTCCAGACGTGGGCCCCGTGCTCTTCATGCAACTGGAGTTAAGCTATCCTGGGTGATGAGGGCTGAAAGCCAAACCCGGTCATAGGATGCTTGTTTCCAGTCCAGGGAGGACCTGGGCTGGCAGTTTGGTCTGGACTGTTCCCATTGGGCGCAGGGTCAAGACTGATATGCATATGGCTGGGTCCAAACTGGAATGGCATGCTGAGCAAAAAAAAGATGGATTTAGGCCCAGATCTCTGAACTGGGGTGAATGTATGACATTGTTCAGCATTCTGTCTATCAATTTTTCCTTATGTAATACAGAAATGTCACCATGAGAAATAAAAGTTTAATTGGGAATCAATCAATCAATAGATACATGAATTAATGAATAAAGTCAGTTTCTTGTAACATAAGTTGTAGCTTCCATTTTAATTACAGTATTTTTTTCTCGAAATGGCATATTTTCATGTTTAGTAAACACGTTTGGTTCTTTCATCAAGCATTCAAACGTACTATTGCCACTGATCCAGCGCCCCTAAAGGAAATCTGTCTCAACAACACTACCCAACACCATGATACTCACCATTAATCATAAATTCTCACAAGGCCCATAAATAACCAAGACAAATATTGGGCAACTGAATCATGTGACCTAATTAATCAGAACTATTCACAAACTATTTACATATTATATACAACTGCAGTTTATCATTTTTTATTATCATGAAAATATAACAGAAACATTTAATTAAACCACTTAGGTAATGGATCAACTAATGGTAATTAGACTAAGAATAAACAAGACCAGCTTGTCATTTCAAAATCTATTTTATTAATTTTATTTTCAATCAAAGAGCATTTTTAGAATATTAAATTATTTTTATTAACAATTTTGAAAGCATCTTTTAATCAATTGAAGGCACATTAGTCTGACATCTTAAAACGGATCAACTTGCAAAGAATTAAAGCAGCAAAGGTCTCATTCCCTAAATTCTATTTCCCTGACTAAATTCATTTAAACCGAAAAGGGAAAGCTATCCTGGGTGATGAGGGCTGAAAGCCAAACCCGGTCATAGGATGCTTGTTTCCAGTCCAGGGAGGACCTGGGCTGGCAGTTTGGTCTGGACTGTTCCCATTGGGCGCAGGGTCAAGACTGATATGCATATGGCTGGGTCTAAACTGGAATGGCATGCTGAGCAAAAAAAAGATGGATTTAGGCCCAGATCTCTGAACTGGGGTGAATGTATGACATTGTTCAGCATTCTGTCTATCAATTTTTCCTTATGTAATACAGAAATGTCACCATGAGAAATAAAAGTTTAATTGGGAATCAATCAATCAATAGATACATGAATTAATGAATAAAGTCAGTTTCTTGTAACATAAGTTGTAGCTTCCATTTTAATTACAGTATTTTTTTCTCGAAATGGCATATTTTCATGTTTAGTAAACACGTTTGGTTCTTTCATCAAGCATTCAAACGTACTATTGCCACTGATCCAGCGCCCCTAAAGGAAATCTGTCTCAACAACACTACCCAACACCATGATACTCACCATTAATCATAAATTCTCACAAGGCCCATAAATAACCGAGACAAATATTGGGCAACTGAATCATGTGACCTAATTAATCAGAACTATTCACAAACTATTTACATATTATATACAACTGCAGTTTATCATTTTTTATTATCATGAAAATATAACAGAAACATTTAATTAAACCACATAGGTAATGGATCAACTAATGGTAATTAGACTAAGAATAAACAAGACCAGCTTGTCATTTCAAAATCTATTTTATTAATTTTATTTTCAATCAAAGAGCATTTTTAGAATATTAAATTCTTTTTATTAACAATTTTGAAAGCATCTTTTAATCAATTGAAGGCACATTAGTCTGACATCTTAAAACGGATCAACTTGCAAAGAATTAAAGCAGCAAAGGTCTCATTCCCTAAATTCTATTTCCCTGACTAAATTCATTTAAACCGAAAAGGGAAAGTCATTAGTTCAGTATATCCTTACGTGATTCAAAAGTCGGACAGCACTTCACGCCCTTCAGGAATAAGCATGGGTGAAATTTGCGAATTCACGTTCCGCGAATTTGCGGATTTCCCAGCAAAATCGCAAAAAAGTCCGCGAATTTGCGAATTTTCCTGCGAAATTGCAGATTTTTTTGCGATTTGCCCTGGAGTACTTTCTACTGGCTAATCCAGTGAGTGCTCCCTCATTGGGTAAATGTATAGGGCTTTTACTACACTGCAGCTGCGTAAAGGGCCAGAAGATGTGTCTCCAGTGACCATGTGTGCCTGTAACACAAGCACAGGCACACATGGTCACTGGAGACACATCTTCTGGCCCTTTACGCAGCTACAGTGTAGTAAAAGCACTATGGGGCAGATTTACAAGCCGCTTGCGCCTCTTTTGTGCCGCAGTTGCGTCACTTTTGTGATGCAGCCGCAGCACAAAAGATGCGCCATGGTGCTAGGTATTAACAACGTGACACATCTGAGAGATGCATCACGTTGTAAAGCCCTGCACCATCAGGAGGCGTTCCGGCGCAGGGGAGGGTGTTCCTGTGCAGGAAAGCCTCCTAAAGGTGGCTGAGTGAAATCTGCAAGATTTCACTCAGTCACTTTTAGGCCAATGCTGCGTAAAAACCCTGCGCCTGCTTGAAGCAGGCGCAAGGTTTGACGCAGCATTGGGGAGATAGGGCCTACCAGAGCATTGCTGGAGCTGTGTCGCTCTTGCGACGCAGCTCCAGCAATGCGCTGCTTTTACGGCACAGATGCGTGACGTCGTTTTTGCCACATGGTGCGCCACATTGTAAATGCGGCACACCATAGGTGGCGGAGCTGCGGCGCACAATAACTGGCGCATCCCTGGGGATGCGCCAGTTATTGTAAATCTGCCCCTATACATTTAGCTAACGAGGGAGCACTTACTGATAAGACAGTAGAAAGTACTCCAGTTGAGTAGAGGTATTGCACAAAAAGGTGGCATCTTCGTGGACAAACACGCAGGGCGGGATTCATTCTGCCCCCTGTTAGACTCGTTTTTTGTGCCCTTCTGCCCTCTGTTAGACTGTTTTTTCCCTTGTTTTTCTGGCCTTCTGCCCTCAGTTAGACTAGTTTTTCCCTTATTTTTCCTGCCCTTCTGCCCCCTGTTAGACTCGTTTTTTGTGCCCTTCTGCCCTCTGTTAGACTAATTTTTCCCTTGTTTTTCTGCCCTTCTGCCCTCTGTTAGACTCGTTTTTTGTGCCCTTCTGCCCTCTATTATTCCCTTGTTTTTGTGCACTTATGCCCTCTGTTAGACTCGTTTTTCCCTTGTTTTTCTGCCATTCTGTCCTCTGTTAGATTGCTTTTTGTGCCTTTCTGCCCTCTGCATCACCACATCATCACTCAGCGCTACCCCAGCATCACTCAGCACCACCACATTATCACTCAGCACTACCGCATTATCACTCAGCACCACCACAGCAACACTCAGCACTACCACAGCACCACTCAGCACCACCACAGCATCACTCAGCACCACCACAGCACCACTCAGCACCACCACAGAATCACTCAGCACCACTCTAGCATCACTCAGCACCATCCCAGTATCACTAAGCGCTACCACAGCACCACTCAGTGACACCACATTATCACTCAGCACCACCACAGCACCACTCAGTACCACCACAACATCACTCAGCACCACCACAGCATCACTCAGCACCACCACAGCACCAATTAGCACCACCACAGCACCACTCAGCGAAACCACAGCATCACTCAGCACCACCACAGCATCACTCAGCACCACCACATTATCACTCAGCACCACCACAGCACCACTCAGCACCACCACAGCATCACTCAGCACCACCACAGCATCACTCAGCACCACCACAGCACCACTCAGCACCACCACATTATCACTCAGCACTACCGCATTATCACTCAGCACCACCACAGCAATACTCAGCACCACCACAGCACCACTCAGCACCACCACAGCATCACTCAGCACCACCACAGCACCACTCAGCACCACCACAGTATCACTCAGCACCACCACAGCACCACTCAGCACCACCCCAGCATCACTCAGCACCATCCCAGTATCACTAAGCGCCACCACAGCATCACTCAGTGCCACAACATTATCACTCAGCACCACCACAGCACCACTCAGTACCACCACAACATCACTCAGCACCACCACAGCATCACTCAGCACCACCACAGCACCAATTAGCACCACCACAGCACCACTCAGCGCAACCACAGCATCACTCAGCACCACCACAGCATCACTCAGCACCACCACATAATCACTCAGCACCACCACAGCACCACTCAGCACCACCACAGCATCACTCAGCACCACCACAGCATCACTCAGCACCACCACAGCACCACTCAGCACCACCACAGCATCAGTCAGCGCCACCACAGCACCACTCAGCACCACCACAGCACCACTCAGCACCACCCCAGCATCACTCAGCTCCATCCCAGTATCACTCAGCGCCACCACAGCACCACTCAGCGCCACCACATTATCACTCAGCACCACCACAGCACCACTCACCACCACCACAGCATCACTCAGCACCACCATAGCATCACTCATCACCACCACAGCACCAATTAGCACCACCACAGCACCACTCAGCGTAACCACAGCATCACTCAGCACCACCACAGCATCACTCAGCACCACCACATTGTCACTCAGCACCACCACTGCACCACTCTGCACGACCACAGCATCACTCAGCACCACCACAGCACCACTCAGCATCACCATAGCACCACTCAGCACCACCACAGCACCGCTCAGCGCCACCCCAGCATCAATCTGTGCAACCATTCAACAACAACTGGTTCAAATATGTTCTCTCAATGTTTCAAGCTTTATTACAAATGTCACAAAAAGATGTTAATATTTCACTTCTGTTCTTGGATTTTCATCACAATAAAATACACTGAACATAATCTTCACAAAAGTTATTTACAAAAGTTTAAGCTATTGCCATTATAAATTAAAATCACTTTTATTTAAGTGTTAATTATTTTAAAAAATTAAAAGCCATTGTAATTTGTAATATCAATACAGCTAAGTCACGTAAATACAAAACATGTTGCATTACAAATGCTATAGGTGTCACATTTGCGAAAGTTATAACTATAGGCATTGTAAATGACAAAGCTATTAATTAAGTTATTTTCAAAACCAACACATAAATAAAAAAAATTGTCATTTACAAGACCAATAGCTCAAACTTTCCTAATGCGAGACCTATTGCATTGCAAATGCTTGTTTTTATATCTGTCAGTGCTTCCTGTTGAGGTTTAATTTTCGTGACAGGCGCCTCATTGCCTACTTGTAACAATTCTCTGACCCTGCTTCAAGGGTCAGAGCAGGGTCAGAGAATAGTTGCAAGTAGGCAACGAGGCGCCAAGAAGCACTTACAGGCTTACAGCAGCAGGTGCCCAAGTTGAAGTTAATTTCTTTGTAACCCTTTTGTAAAAGGTTACAAAAAATTAGCTTCAACTTTTGCACCTGCTGCTGTAATCCTGTAAGTGCTTGGCTAAAAATACGTCCCCGCTGATTTTACCGCGATTTCGCGAGATTCGCAGATCGCGAAAGCGCGGAAAATCCGCAAATTCCGCGAGCGGAACAAATTTTTAGCCCATGCTTAATCAGGATTGAGTAACCAACCCTCCTCCCAAGGGGTCAGATTTTATACCTTTTCTCTATCTAAAACTAACTAAAAGAAAACTTTTTCTCCGACATCCAGCATTTCTATTGGCTGACAGCTGTCAGTCCATATGAGATCATAACCTTTTCAATCCAAAGTTGTGCCTTTCTAAAACGTCTTTGTCCTTTTTCCACAGGCGACATTAGCTTCCAAGGATTTTGCAACATCTTATTAAATAACAGTTCACTGCTTCCTCAGCTTAGCTGTTCTGCCGCTTCCTGTCCTTGAAGTTATTCAACTCAGAGCACATCTTGCACAGTTCCATTTATTTATTTACTGACGGATATCATTGTGGCAAACTTTTCCACGTTCTTAGCTGTGCTCGGCTCAACACTACAGGATTCCAAACACCCTTTTAAAAAGATAGGCCTCAGGCCTCTTTCTCGAAAGCTAGTATGCAAAGAAACACAAAACATTAATTAATTTGAGTAATGAAGATTATTCTGTTACCCACTCCCCCTGCTAAATATTAACCCGTTAGTTTATGTTATCTAGCTTTAAGCACATGAATGCAGCATTATAAAAACCTTCTTCTTATAGGCCTCCAGGATTCTCCACGAGCCTTTGCCACATAAAAGACATGACATAGACAAAAGCACATTTAAAATAAGCCCATGCCATTAATTAAACAGCCACAATTAATATTGACAAGACAAATAGACAAGGTTAGTTCATTATTTTTCAACGTACTTGCAAGTGCAACAAAGAGCACATAATGTTAAACCCATATGTCGTGAATGCATTTTAATCTAGGTTGATTAGTACATTTTCGTGCATAAACTCATTAATCATCAAGTCAACTTTATTTCGGTTTGTTAATGAACCATAAAAGTACATAACAGTTAAAAAAAAAGGAATACATTTACAACTCATCCAATGCATTGTAGATCTCAATTAGCATATTTACAGTAATCAGTTGACGTGCGGTTATAATATAACAATAAGGACATAACAATAGGATACAAAAATTAGGAGATTTCCTTTAAAACAGATAAAAAACTAGTTATTACTAAGACGGAGCCATCCACCCACAATAAGAGGGTTACTACACATGGATCAGTCTTCGTCTAGTTAACCACATCGAGAACAAGAATTTGGAAATAGCAGTAACTATCAATGCATCAGTATCAGTTTTTAAAATTCTAAAATAGTCTATATAGTTCCTCAGTCCTAAGTTAACACATAACTGTATAATCCATTTTTTCCTGCTGACAGAATAAGCAGGACAAAACAAAATTACATGGATTAGAGATTCATTCGGATCATTACAACCTGGACAAGGACGAGCTAAACCCAATTTCCATTTATCAGAATACGAATAGAGGGGTAATGTACCATATCTGAATTGTAGAAACAATTTTTTTGCTAAGACAGGTTCTATAGCATCTAACTTTTTCTCAAAACTGTAAACATTCTTAAAGTGCAAGAAACTGTCGGTGAGACTAGATGGCCTGGCTGTTCGAAAGACCTCTTCAAGGTTATGATGTTTTATAGACTCAGCCAGGGTTCTCTTTGAGATAGATTTGCACGTGTCCTCCGGATTAGACCAGAGATTCTCCATGCCGATCTTGGACGCATGCCCCCTTATAAAAGATAACCACTTTATCCTCCCCACACCCGGGCGAGCCATGACTATTTTTAATTCTTCTCTATAACACTCAAGCTCCGGGACACTCCACAGTCTACGCCAGTAAAGAAGCGGGCGTGAGGCAATTACTTCTGCAATTGGCCTCAGATTTGTATCCAACCTTAGTGGAACTAGGGGGGTGTTAGTGGGTAAGGAGAGCAGTTGTCTAAGGAATTTGTTCTCTGTTATACTAATCTCGTTCGCTGGACAATGGCCCCAGAGTTCTGCCCCATAAAGGGTAGAAGATCTGGTTTGTACCTTGTATATTTCCAGCGGTACACTGACCAGCTTGTGAACACAAGATTTCTGCACTTTAAGGATACCCCCCATAGACTGAGAGAGGGTCAGATTAGCCTTAGTCATTTGGGTTTCCCAACTCATTCTATCATTTAATGTCAGTCCTAGATAGGTAAAATGGTTTACCCTTTCCAGGGCTCGACCATCCATAGTTGGACAAGGGCAATTAGTTGTAATGCCATTAAACACCATGTACTTAGTTTTGTCTATGTTTATTACCAGATTCCTGTCCCTACAGAATTTGGTAAATTGATCTAACACCCGCTGCATCCCCATAGGTGTTTTTGAGAGTAGCAGGGTGTCGTCTGCAAACATCAGTGCAGGAAATTTACCACCAGCTAAGTTAGGAGCATCACTGTTTTGAACACTAGTTAAGTCATCAACAAGGCCATTTAAAAAGAGGGAAAATAGCGTAGGGGCCAGTACACATCCCTGCCTAACTCCCTTCTCAATGGGAAAATCTCTTGTTAGCTGGCCATTTTTGCCATAGCGAACTTTTGCATAGGTGCCGTCATGGAGTCTTTTGAATTGGAGACATAGATAGGGTGGTACCCCCATTGTTGTTAATATGCTCCAAAGTTGATTTCTGTCCACCATATCAAATGCGGATTTTAGGTCCACAAATGTCAGGTAGAGGCTCCTCCCTTCCATCACCACATGCTTCCAGTAAAGAACCTGGAGCCGTAGTAGTTGGTCAATGGTCGAGGTTTTGGCACGGAACCCTGCTTGCAAGTGGGAGAGGATGTTGTTCTCACTAATCCAATCTTGCAAGCGTTGCAAAAGCAGTTTGGCATAGATTTTTTGAGTAACGTCAATTAGACTAATTGGTCTATAATTTGACGGGGCCAGCGGAGAACCCTTTTTGTAAATCGGAATTATTTCGGCCCCCAGCCATGTGCTAGGAAGCTCTTGGCCGTCAAGAATGGCATTAAATATGACGGTCAAGTAGGGAACCCAGATCTTCGGCTCGTCTCTAAAAAGATCACCAGGGATCTTGTCCAGCCCAGGGGCCTTATTACTTTTTAACCCTTGAACTGCAAGGGTCACTTCCGACATAGTAAAGGGAGGGGTGGGGCATTCTAGACTCGGTCTCAAAAACGTTATAGGGGACAGATTATGGGCGGAAGCGGTGTTAGAATAGAGATCACCAAAATATGCACACCAAGCTTCCTCGGCTATATTGGGATCAAGTTTTACCTTCCCTTCTGCTTTCCCTGTATGGACCAAGTTCCAAAAGGTTCGGGCGTCTTTCGCTACTAACGCTTGTTTAATGGCCTTCCATTTCTCTGCTTCCCATTCAGATTTTGCATGAGAAAGGAGATTCTTATAAAAATTCCTTGCGGCCAAAATATTAGCCCTATGGCCTGATTTGATGGCAGAAACTAGGGTGGTCTTCGCCTTCCTGCAAGACTGATGGTACCAGGGATTTGTGGTACGTGCCTGTCCATTAATACATTTTACAGGTTTAGAAAAACTAGCTGCTAGGGTCAGCATCAGTTCTTTATGTATAGCTAGACATTTAACATCATTGTCAGGGTTGGAAGCATTTTCATACAATAAATTTAGATGCTCAAACTGGGGAATTACGCTTTTATACAGTGATGCCAGGTTATCTGGGGACGACTTAATAGAAGACCATCGGATTTTTTTACCGCCCTGTGTGATCCTAATCGCACCAGAGACCAAATCAGCCGCTTGTTGCTCCCCATCATAATTTGGGACATCCAATTCCGCAACCAATGGATAGTGATCACTTTCGACGCGATCCGAGACGTGGAAACATCGAATCAGATGCCATACAGACATACTAACCAACAAATAATCTATTGTAGACGAGTGACCCATTCCATTATAGGTACTTTTGCCAGGGCTATCCCCCGGAAAGCGGCCGTTGCAAGCTCTAAGTGAGAAGGTATATGTCAGTGAGGTGAGCTGCATGGCCATTGAAGTCCAGTTTTTAACTGGATAGATGTTTGGGGGTGGAATCCGGCAGGCGTCATCCTCGTCTGCTGTTAGCTGTGGGACACCCATGAGTGGTTCGAAATGGCAGTTAAAATCCCCGCCTATTATCACCTTGGTATCAGTTGAGAAGCTATTTAGTAGGGCAGTTAAGGACTCTAGGACATGAGAAACTGTACCACCCAAAACCGGACGTAAATAGATGTTAATAATCGCTATTTTGGGTGTGTTTCTACGGGTCAAAAGAATACACAGAATATCACAAGAATTGGTGTTAATTCTTTTGACCAAGAACCCAAGATGAACAGCCACCCATATGGTCAATCCACCGGATGGTCTGCCCCTAGGGCCTTTGGTTGCGGGCTCGGCATAAGTTACAAAGCCCAGCCTGTGCTGAATAGTCCTAGCCCATGTCTCTTGAAATAAACAAATACCATGATTGTCCACATACTCGCACCACTCTAGGTTCTCTAATTTCACCACCAACCCCGCCACATTCCACGATAACAATGACAAATTTTCATTATTGGAACACAGTTGATCAGCTGGCTTGCCTGAAGGTATAACAGTTTCCACATTAGAATCACCCACTTCTAGACTCATCTGTTTCTTTGGGATCACATTGTTGGTTACAGCGCAATTATCATCATCTGTACTAGAGGGAGAACCACCACATTGAGGAACTGTAAATGTGCAGCTCATCCTACTCTGTGCATTCTCCTCCAATAGACCCCCACCCCCAACACTGGAATCTTTGGCAGGTACCTTTGCTGGGAGTCAATCGCAGCCATCAAGGCCAGAGATGGCTCCATATCTATTCGAGGTTTCCAGAGGAGTAAAAGGAATCAAATGGTCCATATTTCTATTCCGCTGGAAAAACTCATGCCCCACAGGATGTTGGTTGCGTCCGTTGGAAGGGACTAAATTCCACGCTAAATTATTCCTAGGAGGGAGAGGCATCTGCGGGTGGCACGTATAGTTGTTGTTTGGAGGCAAATGGATGTTCCTAATGCCATTGGGATCTGGGACCCCCCCTGGGAAAAGAGCAGGAGTCACATGCGACCTTGGATAGAAGTAAGTTAGGTCGTATGGGACGATAGCGGTGTTCGAGTTCATAGGGGGGCCTGTTAATATAGCCCCAACAGCTACTGGGTTCCTAAAATTAACAACAACTATATCACCCTCAATGTTCTTTTCCCTTGAGCCCAGCCAAGGGAGGCGTCTAACGTGGACAATCTCCCCATCGATGTAGTATGGGAGTGGTCTATTTTGCCCCAACCAATGTAAGATCTTATTCTTAAGTTGGGGATGGCCCTCCTTCCTGCCCGCCTCTAGTGGGGGGACACCTGTAAGTACAACTACAAAAGGTAGCGACTCTGGGGGCAATTCTACATTGGGTCCATAGGGAGTACCGTTGGTGGGCCTTAAAAACCTCCCCCTGTTCGGGTACTTGGTCTTAGTACTAGGAGTAGCCTTTCTCATCTGCGCTTCTATTGGAACCTGGTCAGCGGATTTTGTTACTATTTGACTAGGAACCCGGGCCTGTTGAGAAGCCAAGTTTTTCTGCTGGTTATTGTTCAAGGACTTACTGGTTACAGTAGTTGTCTGAGCAGAAATCGTTGGCATATCTACAATAACCTGTTTTTTACTAGCAAGATCTTTAACAGCTCTGTTGTTGCCACTATTGGAAACGTTTGGGGCCAAAGTATTAGATACAGAAGCTGCTATATGCTGTGGTAGAATAGTCGGCACAGGGGTAGGTATTAAAGAGGTGATAGGAGCACTTAATTTGGCATTAAACAGATCCTCCAAGTTGCCTAGTCGGTGCTCAACCCTTTTTAGAATATCCAAAATGGGGAGCATAAAGGACCTAAGCAACTGCTCGACTGTATTCTGCTCCGTGATAATGGGGGGAATAGTCACTAGGCTTGAAGTAGTAACGGCCTCTACTTGCTTCCCTCGAGTATTACCAAGATGTAAACTGGCAGAGTCTGGGGTTGGTACCACTATAGGTACTGTATCAGCCAGTGCCGAAATTTTGGGTGCAAGTACACCAGAGGTCTTAAGTTTAGATGTCTTGCCAAACTCTGTATGACTAAGCTTACCCCTTTGGGGTACTCCTAACCCCCTCCTTTTTTTTGTGGGCGGAGGGCCGAGTGTTTTAGGGGTAACGGATGGTCTACATTGCCTTTTCGGCTGCTCCTTGGGTAGTTTACAAGATACATTGACCACATTTGGGGACGAACTAGAGGCGGGTGGAAGCAAAGCTATGGGAGTAAGTGGAGGAGCAGTTGAGGGATGAACCGTTGATAGTGGAGTGCTTCTAAGCAATAGTGGAAATCCGTCCAGTGACAGAGGATCATCCAGTGGTGTATCAGTAATAGTGGTAGGCAAAATAGGTGGGGAGGCCAAGTCAATTAAAGGTCTATTTTTTAATGACTCAATGGAGCGGCGTCGTTCAATCCTGCGTTCGGATAGTGAGTCATCCTTATCCGAATCCACAACACCCCTAGTAAAGTAATTGTCAAGTGTCCTTTTACTAGTTCCTGCTGTGCCAGAGTTCTCAAAGTTAGCCGCCATGGAAGGGGGCCTACCTTACGCTCTGGGACTAAAGATGATAGAGGGGTGGCCCGTCCCGTCCTCGGGCGTCCCCGGACGGCCACAGACGGTCCCGCCCTTGTCCCCGGCTTCTCCCGCGCGCTCCCGCGCGGCGGGAGTGATGGTTCCTATATGTAGGTATCCAACCAGCTACCAGGGGGCGTGGCCGGCAGGGAGAGCAGCCCAGCTGGAGTAGGGGCTCGCGGGGACTCCTGGTCCTCGGAGTCCACCGCTGTGCTCGCAGCCCTGCCGGTTGCTCTGGAACGATGCCCCTTCGCTGACTGGAGAAAGTGCTGCACGCCGCGAAGCGGGACCCGCGCAGCGGGTCCGGCGAGGGGTAGCGGCTGCAGCAAGGTCACTGGCTTCCTCACTCAGGTGAGAGGTGCTTCGTGCAGGGTCGGCAACAGAATCCGCCAAGATCCAAGTGAGGCGGCTAATTAAAGAGTGAGGGCGGGGCCGGCAGGGAGAGCAGCCCAGCTGGAGTAGGGGCTCGCGGGGACTCCTGGTCCTCGGAGTCCACCGCTGTGCTCGCAGCCCTGCCGGTTGCTCTGGAACGATGCCCCTTCGCTGACTGGAGAAAGTGCTGCACGCCGCGAAGCGGGACCCGCGCAGCGGGTCCGGCGAGGGGTAGCGGCTGCAGCAAGGTCACTGGCTTCCTCACTCAGGTGAGAGGTGCTTCGTGCAGGGTCGGCAACAGAATCCGCCAAGATCCAAGTGAGGCGGCTAATTAAAGAGTGAGGGCGGGGCCGGCAGGGAGAGCAGCCCAGCTGGAGTAGGGGCTCGCGGGGACTCCTGGTCCTCGGAGTCCACCGCTGTGCTCGCAGCCCTGCCGGTTGCTCTGGAACGATGCCCCTTCGCTGACTGGAGAAAGTGCTGCACGCCGCGAAGCGGGACCCGCGCAGCGGGTCCGGCGAGGGGTAGCGGCTGCAGCAAGGTCACTGGCTTCCTCACTCAGGTGAGAGGTGCTTCGTGCAGGGTCGGCACTCATTAATATGATTAGTCATTATGGAAGTTTGACTTTGCAAGACAAAATTATAATTTATTTCTGAAACTCGCTTCATCACCACACATGGGTACACTGTAACTTTTATGTCCATTTATCTTTTATCAGGGATTTCAGTCACATAGCAAAGAAACATCACCATTCTTCCTTTACGGACTCCAAGAATAATGCAATGATGGCCACAGTAAGTATAATATCAGCCCCTTTGTATGAGTGACTATGTTACATGATGAACAGCAACATTTATTTCAAGAACAACCCCTACATATTCAAGATGGGCGATAATTAGGACGGGGCACTCAAAAGATCACCAGCGTGGCTCACTATAGGTCACAACTGGAACACCTCTCTGACAAGAATAGAGTAAATGTTGCAGAGTATTTCAACAGTACTTTAGTGAAGGCAACTATTATGACAGAGACAGACAGATTGTTTTAAAGATTGGACACAAGATGTCAACCGTGGGCCATTATTATGAAAAGATATCCAAAATGTTGTTAACAATATGGCCTTCGAATATTATCTAAAAGCAAGTTGTATGCTAGAGCCAGCCAAATGTCCCATTTTACTAAATAGTAGGAGGGGATTTAAAATGATGGTGAGTCGTTCTCCTAAATCTTTGGCGAGCGAAGGGTTTTGACAAGGGAGGTGTCAGAGGATGGCATTATATCAGTACTTCCATTTCTAGAAAAGAAACAAAAATAAAGGGGATTTACTGTCATTTAATTCACCAAAATCATATAACTATCTACACTAAGCAGCTGGCATCTGTTGTGCCTAATGCTTTTCTAACAAAATGTTATTTTGTGACCATTATATAAGCCATTCGGGTATTTGTCAATTAAAAAAAGCATCACCTGAAAATGGTGTTAAACAGGGGTGGACTGGGAACCAAAATTAGCTCTAGCAAACTGCTCAGCCGGCCCCCCTTGGAGGGGAGGTCGAGTGCAGCCGAGCTGTTTGCTAGGGCGAGTTTGGGCCGCATTTGTTTCAGGGGGCCAATATTGCCGGCCACCAGTAGCAAAAACAGCTCCCCAGGGGCCCAAAACCGGCCCCCACCCTCGCGGACCACCGTCGTATCGCCAATGTGTCCACTACAGCCAGTCCAGCCATGGTCTTAAAGCACCTTTGTTTGAAAATGTAGGATTTTAGGATTTACTTACTCTTTTGATAACTTCGAAACCAGAGGGGCATATTATCAAGGACGGCGTTAAAATTATCGCCGGTTTAGCTGTAGAAAACTGCAGCTAAAGCGGCGATAAAGGGCTTGATAATATGCCCTGGAGAATTCCAATAGAAGCTCATGTTCACACCAGAACATGGACTTCTATTCGAATTCTCAAGGGCACATTATCAATTCCATAATCGCCACTTTAGCAGCAATTTTCTGCCTCTAAACCGGCGATAATTTTTAACACCATTCTTGAAAATATGCCCCAAAGTTTTTTAATTAATTGGGTATATATAAGCAAAATCAGAGGTCGAAGTGGGCCAGACCGAAGGGACACTATTGTTGGGTTTTACAGAGTTATTATGATTGGGGCTTCTTTGGTTCCCCCGTCCTCTACCTTTCCCTTTAATTTTTTCTGGCTACATGCGTAATTGGCTGCACTTGCAGGAGCGAGTTCTCTTACCTGCAGCAGGTATTTAAGTCCTTGCCATGCGTGACTCTGGTGCTTTGTTTTGTTTGTTATTTCCTATTTGGCTGGTACCGCAGCTATGTGGGCCGTTCCCCTGGTGGAGGGTGATAATCCTGTACTGTATGATTTTCCAGTATTTAAAGAGGTGATGTGTTGTTTATTCGCAAACCATGCTTTTATGCATGCTTTTATGCATGCTTTGCGAACTACTGCTAGAACTACTGCTAGTCCAATTATGATCAAATAAAAACATATGTTATTTTGGAATCTATTGGTTGTTGCACATTATTAATTTGACTGTTTTGACTACTGTGAGCTGACATTGTGCATGCTCAAAACTGAATAAAACGATTACTGCAAGTTGGATGTATACTGTTCAAAGAAAGGTTTAGAGCCTTTGATTCTGTTCCAGGTTTTAGCTGCCAGGTAGGAGAAGGATCTGCCTCCCATGGTGGTTTTGTTGATGCGAGGTACAGTTGCAAGGGCTTGGTTGGATGATCGTAGGTGGCGGGAGGGGGTGCAGAAGGAAAGTCGTGAGTTGAGGCATTCGGGTCCAAGTTCGTAGAGTGCTTTGTGTGCGTGGGTTAGGAGGCGGAAAGTAATCCTCTTGTTCACGGGGAGCCAGTGGAGGTTTTTCAGGTGTCCAGAGATGTGGTCTTTACGTGGGATGTCTAGTATGAGTCTGGCTGAGGCGTTCTGGATGCGTTGGAGTTTTTTGTGGAGTTTTGCGGTGGTACCGGCATATAGGGTGTTTCCGTAGTCCAGGCGGCTCGTGACCAGTGCGTGGGTGACCGTTTTTCTGGTTTCGGTGGGGATCCAGCGAAATGTTTTTTTGAGCATGCGAAGAATATTGAAGCAAGAAGATGAGACGGCGTTGACTTGTCTGTTCATAGAGAGAGAGGAGTCCAGGATGACACCTAAGTTCCGTGCGTGGTCCGTCGGGATGGGTGCTTTTCCAAGGGCCTCTGGCCACCAAGAGTCATCCCAGGCGGAGGGGGAGGTGCCCAGGATAAGGACTTCAGTTTTGTCAGAATTCAGTTTCAGGCGGCTGTGCTTCATCCACTCGGCTACTTCTTTCATCCCTTCATGTAGGTTGGTTTTGGCGGTGTTAGGGTCTTTGGTGAGTGAGAGGATCAGTTGAGTGTCATCCGCGTAGGAGATGATGTTGAGGTTGTGTTGGCGTACGATGGTCGCGAGGGGGCTCATGTATACGTTGAAGCGGGTGGGACTGAGTGAGGACCCTTGTGGTACGCCGCAGATGACTTCAGTGGCCTCTGAGTGGAATGGTGGGAGGCGGACTCTGTGGGTTCTTCCGGTGAGGAAGGAGGTGATCCATTCCAGTGCTTTTCCTTGGATTCCGATGTTTCTGAGGCGTTGAATTAAGGTGCTATGACAAACTGTGTCAAAGGCCGCGGAGAGGTCGAGAAGGATGAGGGCGACTGTGTCTCCGTTGTCTAGCAGAGTACGAATTTCGTCTGTTGCTGCAATGAGTGCGGTCTCAGTGCTGTGTTTGGCTCGGAAGCCGGACTGTGAGGAGTCGAGGGATTTGTTGGTTTCGAGGAAGGCGGCGAGCTGGTTGTTGACAGCTTTCTCGATGACTTTGGCCGGGAATGGAAGGAGCGAGATGGGGCGGTAGTTTTTGAGTTCGGTGGGGTCGGCTGTGGGTTTTTTCAGAAGGGCGCTGAGTTCGGCGTGTTTCCAACTTTCCGGGAAGGTGGCGGAGTTGAGGGAGCAGTTGATGACGTCTCGGAGGTGCGGTGCTATAATGGAGTCTGCTTTGTTGAAGATGTGGTGAGGGCATGGGTCTGTGGGGGATCCTGAGTGGATGGAGTTCATCAGGCGGATGGTGTCCTCAGTGGAGATTGGGTTCCAGTCATTGAGGATGTTCAAGGAGGGTGGGGGTCGTGCAGAGGGTTGAGTGGGTTGGTCTTCGGGTCGGTTGTCGAAGCTGTTGTGGATGTCTGCAATCTTGTTGTGGAAGAATGAGGTTAGGGAGTCGCAGAGGGCTTGAGAGGGGGTGATGTCGTTGGAGTTGGCTGAGGGGTTGGTAAATTCCTTGATGATGTTGAATAATTCCTTGCTGTTGTGGGCGTTGCTATCTAGTCGCTCCTTGAGAGCGGCTTTCTTGGCAGTCCTGATCAGTTGGTGGTGTATACGGGTGGCGTTTTTGAAGGCGTCCTTGGTGCTGGTATTTGGTCTTTTTTCCAGGCCTTCTCAAGGGAGCGACAGAGTTTCTTAGATTTCTTAAGATCATCGTTGAACCAAGAGGCCTTCTTGCTGCCTAGTTTGATTTGACGCTTTTTCAACGGTGCTAGGATGTCGGCGCTGTTGGATAGCCATTGGGTGAAGTTAATTGCTGCTTGGTCGGGGTTTGAGGAGTGGGCAGGGGGGTTTTGAAGAAGCGATGAGGAGATCTGGTCGATGTTGATTTTGTTCCAGTTTCTTCACAGAGTGGGTTGAGGATGGTTGTTGGTTGTGTTCTTGTTGTAGGTAAAGTGAACGCAGTTGTGGTCCATCCAAAGGAGAGCTGTGGTGTGGCTGAAGGAGACATGTTTGCTGGAGGTGAAGATAGGGTCGAGTGTGTGACCTGCGATGTGGGTGGGGGTAGTGACAAGTTGTTTAAGACCGAGGTTGGCGAGATTGTCCAGAAGGGTCGTGGCGTTGCGGTCGTTGTTCTTTTCAAGGTGAAAGTTGAGGTCTCCCAAAAGAATGTAATCCTCGGAGGGGAGGGCGTGTGGGGTGATGAAGTCCGTGATGTCCTCACTGAATTGTGCACGGGGTCCTGGTGGCCTGTAGATGAGGGTGCCTCTGAGTGTGGTCTTGGGGTCGATGTGGATCTGAAAGTGAAGGTGTTCAGTGTTGGCGATATTGACGTCTGAGCTGGTTGAGATGCGGATGGATTTCTTATGGACTATGGCGATGCCTCCTCCTGTTTGGTTAGTCCGGTCCTTACGGATGATCTTATAGCCTTCCGGGATGGCAATGGTGATGTCTGGGGCTGATGTGGAGTTCATCCATGTTTCTGTTAGGAAGGCGACATCTGGAGAGATGGTGTCTAGTAGATTCCAGAGGTCGATGGCGTGCCTGTGGACTGAGCGGGTATTGAGCAGGATGCATTGTAGGTGGTTGGTGTCAGGTATCTGTTTTGTGGATGAGAAGTTGTTCTTGGTGCCGTCGAACTTGCAGGAGTAGCAGGAGAAGGGTCCATGGATGTGTCCGGGAGTAGCTTGGACGCAGTTGGGGAGTTCCGGGGTTTAGGGCTGAGAGGGTGGAGGCGTCGTATGAGATGCGGGTGGGGTGGGGGGTACAGGGGCCAGGGGGTCTGGTGCTGGGCGTGGTCCAGGCGCGGACGGGCATAGGCAGGCTTACCTTTGGCGCACCTTCGGCGCGACTGGGGCGCGAACGCTGAGCGTTAATGCTGCGCGGGAAAGCCTCTGTCATATAAGGATGGTGGAAGGGGAGGGGCGAAGGAGGGTCAGCTGGGAGGCGGGGCGGGCTGTGGAGGAGGTGCTACGAGGCAACAACAACAATGAAGATGGCGGCCCTCGCGTAAACTCGAGGTAGGCAGGGTCACTAAATGCACAACAATGGCTGCAGACTAATAAGGCAATGCGGCGTGCAGTACAGTATACAGTATGCAAAGAAACACACCCAGTACAATGAAAAAACAAATAATGCGGGCTTCAGGCAAGCGCAGCGGTAAAAGTACTAAAAGCGATGCAAAATGGTGTAATTGCAATCTAGAGGCACTCGCGCTATAGCGCTATCCAGTTATGAGGCGCTATGCAGCTTTTGGCAAAGTTAGAGTAGGAGGCAGGGAGCGCGGTACGATACCAGGCAGGAGCTCTTGTGGGGGAGCGACCACTTCTGAAAGCGCCAGAGGGTGCTCATGCTTCTCAGTATACAGTAGGAGGGGTGTTGTCCCAGATGGCCGTTGATACAGGCCTTATGCATCCTATTGCTTTCTTTTCTAAGAAGTTATTACCAGCTGATCATAATTACATAGTGGCTGAAAGAGAGTTGCTAGCTATTAAATTGTCATTTGAAGAGTGGCGTCTTCATTTATGGGGGGCTAGACATCCCAATACAATCTATATGGATCATAAGAACCTGGAGTACTTTCGCTCTGCAAGGGCTTTAACCCGAGACAAATGAGATGGTTGTTATTTTTTAATGAATACGATTTTACCATTACATGCTGCACAACAAGTTAATTCAGATGCACTGTCTTGTATTCATGTAGGTCCCTTTGATGAGTTGTCAGTGTCTGACATTAGGCCTATGATCTCAGCGGATACGTTAGTGTTGTTTGCCTCCAGGGATGATTTTCTGGCAACAGTTAAGGAAGAGGTGGGGAACCTGGATTTGACTCCATGGTTAACCAATTCATTGTTTAAACGGAAGGACGGGTTGTTCTACCATAATGGAAGGGTGTTTATACCATCTGAGTTGCGAAAGCAAGTGCTCACTTGGTTTCATTCCTCTTCTCTTGTTGGACATCCTGCGATGAATAAAACCAAGGAGTTTTGTTTGCGATGGTTTTGGTGGGACATGGTAGTACATGATGTTCAGGTATTTTCTGGCTTCCTGAACGATTTGTGCGGTGAGTAAGTCTTCACACACTCTTTTGTTTTTTTGCATCCCTTACCTGTGCCTCCTACTCCCTGGCATACTATTAGTATTGATTTTGTGATCGATCTTCCCTTGGAGGCAGGGTATACTGTCATATTGGTGGTGGTAGATTTATTAACCAAGACAGCGCATTTTATCCTTTTACCTAATGTGCCTACGGGTAAAGAAATGACTGTTGTATTTATAGCACAGGTGTTTGCAGTTGCATGGCTTGCCCACTGCCATTGTGTCAGATAAAGAGGCACAGTTTGCTTCACATTTTACAATGTCTGCTGCCCTCCTTAACTGGAAGTTGGGTAACCACACTCTCTTTGGCTGAGTTTGCATACAATAACAGCATGAACTCAGCCTTAGGTATGACCCCATTCTTTTGTTTGATGGGGTTTCATCCTAAGGCCATACCTATTCAGACATCTAGGTGGGTACCTGCTGTAGAACCATTGAGTCGGACTCTGTTGGAGATCTGGGATGAAGGCACAGGAGCAGTTATTGGCTACTAAGCTTAGTAGGAAGACACAGGCAGATAAGCGTAGGTACCCTGCTCCCTCATATGCAGTGGGTGATATTGTGTGGTTAGCGACAAATAATTTGAGGTTGGAAAGCCCCAGGAAGTTGCAGCCTAGGTATATGGGACCCTTTCCTGTCCTCAAGGTGGTGAAGTCTGACAAAAATAGGAGCTAAGAGGGAAAGAACGGACAGGGCTGCCCTCCACTTAAAAAGTAGTCAACAACAAAAACTCTGTCTTGGGGACGTGGATTATGTCAGTCACTTTTTTTCTTATAACAGAACAGTCTGTTAGTACTGCTAAGTGTTATCCTCCCCTATATATTTTTGTTTTAGTAAGGGGACGTATCACTGCACTCGGTCCTACGTTCCTTAAAACTGAAGAAAAAACCAAATGGCCAGCAATTATTTGACAGTCACACAGAACAAACAAACAACTGTCCGACACCTTTAATCAGTACCAGGTGTCCACCACATGAGGTTGGACAAAGTTCTACTTAGGAAAATATGTGAAGAACCGAATTACACGGAAACACCACTAATGGGGTAACTGGTATGAAATCTTCAGACAGGGCAGTGATACTTCCCCTTACTAAAACAAAAATATAAAGGGGAGGATAAAAGTTCACAGTACTAACAGACTGTTCTGTTATAAGAATAAAAGTAACTGACATAATCCAAGTCCTCAAGGTGGTGAACCATGTGGCAATCAAACTGGCTTTACCTGATGAGTATCGTATCCATCCAGTGTTTCACACGTCCCTGTTAAAACCTTACACTAGGACTACACAAGCATTGCCTCCACCTCCCCCTGTGGTGAACGATGACCCTGAGGAATTTGAAGTCAATGCTATAGTGGAGTGGTGTGGCTCACTGGTTAGAGGCGGCAGACCCGGGAGCAGAGGACGGCTCGGGACCAGGGTTCAATTCCCGATGCGGCAGGGTCTTGGACCAGGGTCAGCGGACTCGATAATTCTCACCTCGGTGCCTACTCTAACCAGGGATCACACTCGGCAACTCTGGGCATTAGCTTGCCTCATCTCCACAACGGCCCCCCAGATACGCCGGGGATGCCTGGTTTTACCTTGGAGATACCCAGTAGGGGCTATCTCACAGGGAAAGCCAGGACGGGTTCCCCAGCGGTCTATTGTGCAGAGATACTCCTTCGGGAGTCGATTCTAGCTCGTTAGAAACCTGCAAATTAAATTAAATATATTGGATTCAAGGAGGAGAAGAGGGAGGTTGTATTATCTGGTGGACTGGAAGGAGTATACACCGGATGGCCGTATCTGGGAGCAGGCTAGTAGTAGACACGCTCCTCGGTTGATGCATCTGTTTCATGTGCGGCACCCCAGTAAAACTCGACCAGTGGGAAGGCTTTTGGGAGGGGGTTCTGTTGGGTTTTATTGGGTTATTAGGATTGGGCCTTCTTCTCCCCCCCTCCTTTACCCTTCCCTTTCTTTTTTTCTGGCTACATGCATAGTTGGGTGCACTTGCAGGAGTGTGTTCTCTTACCGACAGCAGGTTTTTAAGTTCCTGCCTGTGTGTCACTGGTGCTTGGTTTCGCTTCCGGTTCCTTGCCTCCTGGATGTCTACGATGACAGCTCCTGTTTTGCTCGTGAGTTTTTGCTGGACCTTTGCCCTGCGGAGAAGTTGGTACATCAGGATTAGGGCATGCTGGGTTGGCCCCTCGCTGGGACAAATACTTGCTTTGAAGCCTTCGTTCGCTGGGGTTTATCCATGCGTTTTGGACTGTGATATCTGAAGGGACGAGGGGAGTAACACGGCTGTGTTCCCGTCTTCCTTTCTTCTAGTTCTGTTTTTTTTTATCTTGTCCACCTCGTTATGGGTATTTCAGGTGGAATTACGGAGTAGTTACAAGCCGGCTGTTTGTTGAGCTCTTTGTCTCCTGGGGTCCCTTTTTTTTTTGCTCACTCTATGTTCTTTTTTTTTCCTCATGCTTATGTTTTTTCAAGAAGATGTGTTTGGGAATCCAGACTATTGAATTTCATCACCATTTTCTTTTGTGGATTACAAACATTATGTCCTGTGTTTTTTACTGACAAGTTTTGGAATCAGGCTATTACAAGCTCCTCCTTCCTTAAGACAACTCCACCATACTGAGGGGGTAAGATTAAGTTACACCTGCTGCATTGTGCACCTAGTTATGTATGTTTGTTAGACATATATTTAACGCTTGGTTACATTATAATTCTTCTTTATCTCTTACCTCTAAGGGCCAGTTGTGCCTTTCTGACGATCCATCTGTGTTCAAGAAACAACAGTGGGAGGTTCTGCCTGACTACCTTTTTCTCTTTTCCCGGAATTCCCCCCAACTTCTCCCAGCGCCGGGGTTATCTGTCACCCTTATATATTATACGCATGGTGACAGGGCCCGCAGTTTGGGTAGAGGATTGGTATATTCTTCACTCCTCCAGTGTTGGGCAATCAATGGTGTGGCAACGGAACAACTATATGCCCTTACTTTTTTGATTTATGAAAAAACGTTCCTATACTTTTTGTAAAAAGACAACTGTCCCAAGACGGATAATTCCAATAGTTTAAATCAGTGGTTCCCAACCTTTGGTCTAGACACCTCTGGGGGTCCGCATTATCTACTCAGGAGGTCCATGACTGCTTGGAAAAATTAATAATATTAACAGATTAATAAAGTGTTTGTAAATAAAGAAGCTAAATGTACAATTGAAAATTCTAAAATGTACAGTAAATGTGAAGGAATTCGAAATTAGAGACTGAAATGAAATTAGTATTCTCAGATTGATTTGTGGGAGCAGTGCATCAAACAGAATGTATTATGGATGATGAGTGTCCTCAATTGAATTTAGAAAAGCTCAAACCTTCATATTATTTAAAAAAAATCTATTTATGTGTTTGCAAATTAAATGAAATGTGTCATAATTTGTGTATTTGTTTGAATGTTTTTTCTGTATTTTTGTGTATTATTTTACGGTTCAAATCATCGGCAATGCTCAGGCCGGGACCCTCAGCTAGCAGTCATGGCTAGGTGAATAATTATTAGGGGGCTGGAGGGTGGGTCAAGGGTTCGAGTAATGATTAATTAACGCAGGAGCCAAAAGGTTGAGAACTAATGGTTAAAAGTCTCCGCTGAAGTGTCATTCAGGGAGTCTCCTGTTCTCTGAAACTGAAGCCGGACAGACAGCTAAACAAGCCTTCCTGCCAGGGTGCTTGTCTAAAAGAAATGCAAATGTGCACTATGAGTTAATCTGCAAATGTGAAGGGTGCTTGGAAGCCGATACTGGCTTTGATTGATCAAGTCACCCAAAGCTTTGTGATGACAAAGCGGTATTATTTTTCAGTGGTAGTGCAAAAAGTTGACAACTGAGCTGTGCCTATTTTTAGTTGCAATTGTATTTATATACCTGGAAGTCTTGAAGGAACAGTAATGTAAACAAAATGCATTACGTACTGTCTGTGTATTACTAAAATGCAAATTTAAAATAATGACTTACATAATCATAGTGCTTTCTTTCACAGGCTCTGACACTGTAGCACTAAAAATACACAAGTCACTATTCTGCACTGCACCAACCAAGATGTATTTCTTTGGCTCTCTATTTACACACAGACATATGCAGTACAATAACTAATAGATATTTCATAATGTACTTTAGGGCACTTCCCACTGAGTCACGTTTGGTATTTCGTTTTCATTGAAGTTGAGCTTTAATTTTATATGTAGCTACCTGAGAAAAAAGATCAAAAGAACTTAGGGGCATATTACCAAGGGGGGGCGATAGGCAATTATCGCCGGTTTAACGGCCGCTAAGCGGCGATAATTTCATCGCTATATTAGCAAGCTGTCGCTAACTGATGTTTGCGACAGCTTTTAGGCAATAGCGAGCGGTTTGGGGCCCGCTTTGCATGTCAGCGATATTTATCGCTAATGACATGCAAAGTGGGCATACCCAACCTGTTAGCGACTGAAAGCAGTCGCTATCGTCGCTATCGCCTATTAGCAAGGCGGGCAAAGCAATGGAAATATTCCCGCTATCGCCAAAAACTAACGCCTGCTCAGACCAGTTCTTAGCCATGTTATCCAATGGGAGGTGGATAACATGGCTAAGAGCATTTCGTCGCTAATGCTTGAATATCACTGTATTCTCAGCGATATTCACGCTATCGCCGAAAAAATTATCGCTTTGGAGATAAACGTTGCTAATAGCACGTTATCTCAGCTATAATTTCCGGCGATGCTTATCAATAAAAAAATCATTGCAAAGCCTAGTTAGCGATAAATATTGCTACTCGTTGGTAATATGCCCCTTAGAGAATAATATGTTTTCTTAGCTAGACCCTTGACCCAACCCCTACGCTCACCGACCCCACCCCCATTGCATGTAGCATCTCATTTCTAATACTTTTTTTCTATGTACTTCGACCACTGCGAGAAATGAAAAATGTTGTAGAATTTCTCTTTCAGGAACTTTCTGAGAACGTTTTGGCATTTTGTGATAGATTGTGCTATTTCCGAACCATGAAATGCTGAAAGGTTGTCATGACTTAGCTTTGGTGCATTTTTTCCTTTGTTTCGTCTAATGTAGAAGAGGGATTCTTCGCACCACAGCTGTTTTACGAAATGTAGTCCACCAAACAGAAGAAAACTCTTATCAAACCTACGTACTAGTTCACGTGACATTCCTTATGTAAGGTGAACAGCAGAGAAAGGATTGGCAATGAAGAAAAAGCACATTTGTTTCCCGCAACATTTGTCTTTGGGAAATTCTGAAGCTATCAAATCTTCAAACAAGCTATCCCATGCATGAATATTGAATATATAGCTTTTTTTTCAAACTGAAAACATGGTTGAAAATCCAATGGAAAAAATGCAGTTATAATAAATTACACAAATGTGTGTGTGTTGCTGTCTTGTAACTAACCACTCTGCTTTTTTTAGACTCTTCCTTAAGATAGATTGATGTTTCTTTAATTCTGAAACAGGAAACTTGACCATATTGCTGTTTTAAGATGCACTTAGTGAATTTCAATGCCATGTAGGACATCAAGGATTCAATGCCCTTGCTCGTGATATATGTTATTTATTCTGGACGCTCTCAAAAGGACTTCAAGCTTCATGGTTAAACAGAAAAGTTCAGATTTACAGAATAGATGTTTGTTGTTTGATGTTAAATCATGTGAGACTTCTACAGCCATTCCACTTAGCAGTGAGACACTTAGGGACTGGTTATGAGTAACTCATTATATTCTGACATCTGCGTAAACCCCTGTCAGAAAAACAAGTTATAAGGTGTTTAATGCATCTGGTAATTAGCGGATAGTTAGTTCCTCAAGCTTTGTTAAACCTGCCAAAATTTAACAGGGAAAATGTGTACGGTATTTACCTCATTGTGTGGATTGTGGGGTCAAAACCCCAAAATCCATATGTTATTTCCCATATATTCATAATAGGTGTTATTCATAGTGACTGATAAATAACAAAGTCTTGGCACCGTTATTTATCAGGTGCGGTAAATATCAGGGCCTTAGCAGAGAACCAAGGCCTCCATTGTATGGGCTATTTTAGAAGACTGGACGGTTTCCAGAGATTTCAAGTTACTATCCCTGGAGGGAAACTAACACTTGAACCCAGGCATACTGGGTTAAATTCTGTATGCTTTATCAGGCCCCAATCGACATGAATTTAACACCTGCTTGAAGCTGGTTGGACATGTGTGAAGAGGCTTTTGTCTTTGGCCATTCTCTGGGATTTGGGGAGCGGGTTTACAGAAGTGGCAGCGTGGGTTTATCTTCGGCAGTACTTGCTTTTCATGCCACCCTCATCCTGCAGTATGTGGGCAGGCAGGGGTGGGCATAGCCACTGCCCATAGCCTCTGCATCTCTTCTGGTGACTCTGGGTCACCATCGGAATTATTGAGCCTGGGGTTTAGAAACATGATAATTTGGGAACCAGAGGCACCTGGAAACTCATAGTATTCCCCTGGGGGGTGATTGCAAACTGAGGAGCTTTTTCATGAGAGGCCTGCACTGCCATTGTGTCACTAATTGTGATCCACCGACGGCACAGGCAGTAGTCCGTATCTACAAGTCAACACATGTGGCCAAATGCGTCTGTTCTTGTAGGCCTGTGTCAGAAAATACCTGTTCCAGAACTGGCTGCGCCACACAGAGACTAAAATATGCAAGGTAGGCATTGCACGCAGTGATATTTATGGGTTTGACAAAGAGTCTGCAAGTGTTGCGCAGAGGCTGAAATGCGTCAAAATTCCTGCGCTTCTCCAACCCAGGTATAGTGAATGAAGTATTGGCTGTAGTGCCTAAAGACAAGCCACACTAAACAGTATGGCATGCTTAACTGCACCATGGAGGTTCTTATTTTGCAGCTGGGAGTTGCAAATAGGCCACCACTACGTAGGCAGCGCAGGAGAAGGTATCACAATTTTTGCTAGCGGACTTCACTCATTGACTTCAGGGAGGATGAGGTTGTCACATGCCTCCGACTCTAGAGGGAGTCCATAATTGAACTGATGAACTAGATAGCACTAAGGCTCCAGCCACCAACTGCCAGCCCCACCAACATACCCCTGCAGGTCAAGCTCATAGGTGTCCTCCACATGCTGGCATATGGTTTATTTTAGATCACTACAGCCAGAGTTGCAGGAATATTGCAGCCATCTTTTTCTGTCTTCTTACCTTCTGTCACGGATACCATAATCTGCCTCATACTCCAGTGCCTCCTCTTCCCAAGGCCACTGCTGCATACAAAGCAAGTTTTTATGCCTTTGCCGTATTTCCACATTATGTCACAGTCACAGTAAACATCAACTTATCCTCATGTCTTCAATTAGAAGTAGGACTCAATTTGAAGTAATCATGTCATCAGACCTATTGACAACTTGGGGTCATGCGTCCCGCCTATCAAATGTACACATACATAAATGCAATGAGAAGCAGTATACTACATTAAAGTTGCAAGCCAGGCTTGACAGATTTGCTAATCCAAGTTGATCATTACTCTCCCTTACACTTGTGCAGTGCACATCGGAACAGCTAGCAGTCTTGTCTTGTGCAGTAGCAAAGTGTACAACAGAAGGCAGTGAGTGAATTTAGGAACATAAATCACCAATTACTACACCTGAGAAAAGCCTCATATTGTAGTGTGTCTCAACAATGTGTTGTAGTGTAGTTCCTATTTTCCCTATAGGCCCTGCGCATTGGAATAACATAAACAGCAGTGTAGACGTAGGACTGCAGTCTTCTAGGTCTCTATTGACTATGTTAGACTTAATTTAGGTTTGCGCCAGCTAGCTTAGAGGTCACTGGAAACTTTCTTGACTGAATAGGAAGTGATCAGCTTCCCTGGCTCAGACAAGAAGGGATTCAGCTTCCGACAACCGCATAAACATGACAACTTTGCTCCTCAGAATAAGAGTCAATCTCTAGAGTCGTGTGAAACAATAGACAGCTATTTCACTCAGTCAGTTGTGCAGATTTACTTTCACCAGAGTGCAGAGAATAGAGAGACAGGCGTTTTTCAATAAAAGATATTATTTATTCAGCAGTCTTCCTTCTCATGCAAGAGAAATGAATTGCCACAATTGCAAGACTTGTTATTATGAAAAGTGCGTACAGTAAAAGGAGTATTACGAAATAATACTGTAAAAGCCTTGATATGGTTTCTTAGCCATAAGATAGTTAAAATGAAAAAAATATATACATTCATATATACATTAGCTAACGACCTCAACTGGTGCTTCTAACTACGCCTACCCCAGTGTACCTGACCTAAGCCTAATACAAGGGAGGGAGTAAGTAGCAGATTAAGTTAAGTTGGTTTTGCCAAGAGTTTGTTTCAAGAATTCTCTCTAAGGGTTTAGTCAGCACCGTACCTCTGGAATAGAATGCAGGAGGTCTGGTATCTCCTTCTTAGGACCCGATATCCCAGTCACCCGCAAGGGTAGGCTGGAAACGCCGGAGCTGGATTTTCTCGGCAGGAGAAAAGACAGCGTCTTTCTCAGCGCGTCAAGGAGGAGGGGCAGCAACCGTGGGCTTCTCGCATCTGCTGGGCTCTATGCAAGGGGACAGCTGTTCTGCTCCAGTATTCACCACTACCGTGTGCTTGCTTAAGGCAACGTTGGTATATTTATACCTGAAAGGTGCAGAGTTTGACGTAAGTTTTTGGACATAAGACGTCAATAAATATGTCACTAAGAACTGGTCGTTCTTGCAGTGCTCGCAGGAGTTCTATTACTAATCAAAACAAAGCAAGCGGGGCTTTCCCAGGTTGCTGGGGGTTTGGTATGTCGAAAGAACTCGGTGTGCTATCTAGGAATCTAAAGAAGTGGCTTCTGCTGTGTCATGGACTGTCATGGACTGCAGAGGCGAGTTACTGAAATATGGCTCTGATTGTTATGCCATTATAGGAATATGTATTGATTATAGCCGTATAGGGGCATGGGGTCACAATATTGATCGGGGTCCTAGATAAAACACATCACCCACTCCACAAATTTATGTCCATCAAATTACTAAAAACTAAAGCAATAAGAAGCACGTGTATTCCTACTCACCCCAAAATACATTTTACATTTGAAATGGTGTATATGAAATACATGTAAATGAATAGGTACTGTACGTTATCAAGCATAGTAATCATTCAAAAAAATATTGCATATGTATTCAGTTGAACGATTTTGCAAAGAATTACACATGAAATGTCTCTAAATACAGAAAAGAAGGGCGAGACTATTTCATCACATATAAATGCAATTGCTGTAAAATGTGCTAGAGGCTGAAGTAATATTTTGTCTCTAGATCTACTAAAAATAGAAGCTCTGTTCTTTATGAACAGTTCTACTTTAAGCAATGTATGTGTGCCAGAAAAAAGGTAAATATTTTGGAAATTTTGGAAAAAAAGAATTTCATGGTGAGCGGGGAAAAAATAGTTCAAAACGCTTTTCAGTAGCTTTTGTTTATCAAAGCTGAAGGCCGAATTCAGAGTTCATGGGAACGCTGTGTGCAGGATTGTTTGCCAAAAAGTTGTTGTTTCTGTTCAGGGGAGAACATAATTTCAGACAGGCTGGCAAATAATTGGTCTACATATTCAGGTGACAGTTTGACCAAGTTCGATAATGCTGTAACTTGGCAGTTGTGAGAATGATTGCTATCATCGATTTCAGGATCAGCAATGCTCACAGAAGGTCGTACCTGGGTGATGCTGCTTCCATTTCTTGCCTCACTGCCACCACCTAGTCGTAGCGCAGGAGTCTCAACGAATGCCGTCATCAGGATTGGTAACCGCTGGGGACAAAACGATGCGTGAGCCGTTACTGGACTTAGCAAAGTATCGACATCCATTGGTACTGCTGATTGTAGTGCAAGACAGGTGTCTAACACGCATTCCTCTCCGCATAGCATACATCGAAGCACAGGTAAGATGCAGGTCTGCCATATAGGTCTGAATGAAAGAAACCAGGTCATGTTCAGATCTCTTAGCCGGGCTAATCCAAGGACTTTAGTTATGCGGTCCCGGTAGCGTATTGCTAGGATCGTTTCTACCAACGTTGCCGGAGTCATGTCTGCGTTTTTGGTTTGCCATATCAGAGCAGGAGGGTCAAAAATAAAATACCTGCTACGAGTCCCAAAAGTAGTGGTAAGGCCACCAAAGATCGAATGGACAAAATTTGGAAAGATACCCAGGACTGCTTCAAATGGTGTTAACAGTCCCGAAAAAATTGTCTTAAATACATTCGAGATACCACTGGCATTCGACATATTTAGGATTTGGCTGAGCATTTCTGTGAAATGCACTGCGCAATTTGTTGATAAAAGTGTATGTATCTCTGCAGTTGTCCTTGCAACTTGGAGATCATACGTCTCTTTTGATGACGAGATGGGCACTGTTGTCTGCAAATGCACAGACTTCATTCTGCTTAAAGTATCAATTCGTATAGAAGAGATATTCAAAGGAGGCCAAATCGGAGCCACTGAGTCTCCAGGGCCGTTCAGATACAATGCTTGCATACAGCAAGTGACCATGGAACTCACGCTTAAGAGATATGCTTTCCCTGGCACCAAGCCACAAACAGCTGTGATCCGTTATTAGAACGTAACTCCCGTTAGAAAGTTGCCTAAAGAATGGCTCTATTTGTGCTGCAGGTGTGCCATGCTGGTGGCATTAAAGGTTGTTTGAAGTACCCTCACAGGCCCCATGTAAGTTAATACCTTGGCACAAAAGTATACGGCTTAGTGAATGTTTACACTCATTACCACTAAGAAATACATTTTTGTTGTTGTCACTATAACATGTGTGTGTATAAGGTAATTTCCATGATGACTTAATGTATCCTTTACCCAACTTTTCATACTGGCCTGCAGGTATATACTCAAGGCAATTTTTGAATTGGAAAGTTGTTATCGGAATTGTGATAATCCCGTGTATTATCCATTCAATGACAGGTCTTTCTGACATTGTCAATGGTAATCTCTCAAGTTTTTCGATGCTCAGGATTGTATAGTCTGCTCCTTTCTGTGCCAAACTGATTTGTTTATCAGTAAGGTTAAAGATAGAAAACAATGACGTTGTGTTGATTAAACGCCATGGAACATAGCCCGAACGGAGATTTTGCAACGTCCAGCCTAGCTGTACAATAGATCGCAATTGGGACTGGCCATGTTGTAACATTAGCAAGTCCTGGTCTATAATATCAATTGCAGATGATACAATACTGTCCAGTGAATATATTCTGGAGGACAGAATCATTAACCCATTGTCCACAACAGAAAGTGATTTTTCCAAATTAATACGATCAATTTCTCGTATTTTCTCGGCTGTTTCAATTTGAGTTTCTTTCCATGCCTCGTTGTATGCAGCATATATGCTGGCCGCTATGAAATGTTTTTGACGCTGTTTGTGTGGTCCCATAATGAAATCGCGCAAGTCAGCACCATCTTTAAGTAAAGACAAGTGTTGCTTAATTTGTGCCAGTGTGGATGTTCGTAGCCATTCAAGGCATAGTTTTTCTACACTGTACGTTGTTACTATCCCTGGATGTTGTCTCTGGGAGGGTATACACCTGTTACAACGCATTCGTTACTCCGCACTACCATTACAACGCGACTTTTACAACGCATACCATTACAACGCATTGCGCTGGGGGGCGCTCTAGGATAGGGAATAAGTATAATTTACTATCCAACACCTTCCCTAGGGTCCACGGGGACTGGAGTTAGAATAGTAAATTATACTTACCACTATCCAGCACCTCAAAGCGCTATGCGTTGTAATGGTATGCGTTGTAATGGTCGCGTTGTAATGGTAGGTAGTTGTAACGGTATGCGTTGTAACATGGTACATCCCTCTGGGAGTATCATGGATCTGGTCTGGTCATTTTTAACCTCTGTATTTTGTTAAGGAATCTATCTTGACAGTTATTCGTGTCTGTAGGCCAGATTAACCTCTTTTTCCAATCAGGATGTGTTCTGTTTTCATTTAAAATTTGGGATACGTCTATTTCAATATCTGTGGTTGCATTATCAGGTATTGGCTTTGGAATAGACGGTTTGTTAAGGTCTGTAATCTTGGCTAGTCCAAGACAGGTTGTTTGTTGAATTGTGCCATTCAAGAACATTATTTGTTCTGGGATCATGCAGGCTCGAAATAATGCTTCTAGGCCTTGTACCTGCCAATCTTTTGTACCCCAGATGGTTTTTGTTTCAATGTTATTTTTCCAGAAATCAAAAACCAAATGTAATCATTTTTTCATAAAATCTTTCTGAATATATCAATTTAGTATTTGTCAGCATGGTTTTCGTCCCTGTTTTATCCAACAGTTTATAATAAAATGTTTCTGCATTACTTGTGTTAAACCCTGAGAAGTATTGGAATTTCTCATAGAATGTTTTTGAACTGCTTTTAGGTGGAGTAGCACAATGTTCCCATTGGTTATATTTCAAAACATTTCTAGGTTGAGCAGATTTATGTAAATAGTGGTCTGCGTAATGTGAAAAACAGTACATCTGTTCATAATTAGATGAACCTTGTAAATAATCATGTTCTGTAAATTTTGCTGACAACACTAAATCCGACATCATATTATTTATACTTTCAAAATCCCAATCATCAGAGAAAGTACTTGGTTTTACAAAGTCACTTAATGAAACCTTAAACTGGTGAGGATATTTCAAGATCTCGACCGGTCCATATATTTCATAGTCTGTTTTGTCCCAAACTACTCCGCCGGGTATTGGAATGGCTGTGACATTTACTGATGATAGTCCTCTTTTCTCGATGTGAGATGATTTGTGAGGCTTCAGAACTAAGTTGATGTTCTGACTTGCTGTGTCCATTGAACTGTATTTTCCCTCAATAAATTTTCCCAAACAAAGTACCACGATGAGCCAAAGCAGGAGGAAAAATACACCTAGCCCAATCCAAAATTCTAACCATGGAGAAATAAAATAGGTTTCTTTGACTTGATGAAAGAGTTCTGTTGCTTTTTCTTTAAAAGTCTTTGTTTCTGGCGTCACTTCAGGGTCGCTTTGATCTTCAGAAAAGTTGTCGAAATTGATGAAGTAGCCAGATGCAGTTCTGTCGATTGTTGGAATTTTTTTCTCAATTTGCCTTTCATTAGGACATTCTGATGCTACATCATTGTAGACTGGTGTTTCATGACGAACTGTTTCAATTTGTGTTTCAAGAGGCACAAGTTCCATGGCATTTCTTCATAGTCCTTTTTTATTCACTGCAGGTTTATCAAATGTGATTAGTCTTTTAGTTTGAACCTCTTGGATACTTGCAAATTTGGGTATTTTGTTACTTCTTGGGAGTCCACTGGGCCTGCTATTGATTATAGGCCACACGATTGTGGCTTTACCAGGTCGATTGATACAACTCTGTTCTCCTTTTTACCAGCAAGGGGCGGTAGTACTACTGATCTTCCGTTGATCGATAAGACAGGAACTGCTTGTCTGTAAGAAGGCCCAAATTCCTTCTTCACCGCTATTTTCTCTCTGACCAGATCCCCAATCTTTGGAATCCAGACAGGTCTTGCTGGGACAGGTGGTGTGTCTTCAGTGGTGGTTGGCTGTTGTCTTAACTTTATGTTGCTCAGGGCTATTCTTGTTTCATTTAAGTCCTGTAAAACAGCCAAACGATCTTTGATGTCGAATTCATCTTCTACCACTGAAGCAAGACTATCTAAGTCCTGAACATGCATTCTAGTTCCGAACAATAGTTCGTATGTGCTGAAACCTTTTAGAGAATTTCTTGGCAAGTTGTTAAGACTACGTTGGACACTTATTAAATGCTTGACCCACCCATCACCCGAACCTAATACCTTTGCCGTTATAGATTGCTTTATGTCTCGGTTTTTTCTTTCCACTACCCCGTTTCCCTCAGGATGGAAGGGACAAGAGAATCACAATCCAATGCCCATGCTGGTCATGGCCTCCTTATAAGCTCGAGAGCTAAAAGCAGGACCCTGATCAGAATGAAGCATGGCAATTGCGTATGTGCCGATAAAGACTCGCAAATCTTTTATAACAGTTCTGGCATCAGCCGAGCGCTGGGGCCACATTTTTAAGTGAATGTAGTCTTAAACAATTAATAGTGAGAGACACTAGGGCTGTGAGTGATTTTACTTCTGGCAGATATATTGGCGAATTTGTGTGTGAAAAACGGTGAAATAGCGTTTTTATAACATTTTAAATTGGGGGGCTCTAAATAGTGATTTTAGCTGGGGAATTGATGTAGGTACACTGACACCTTCTTCCACGCTTTACTTCCTTTGCCCTGCCTCGCCCAGCCGTCTTTTGGGAATTGCTGTTTGCCGAGGTGGGCGCCATCTTAGGTAGGGCTGGGGCTGGGGCTGCGCTCTTGTCGCGCTGCCCTCCCGCCCTCCCAGGCTATTTAGAGCCGGTCTTTTCAAGCCCTCGCTGCCTTTCAGAGCTCTCCCTAGTGAGAGACACTAGGGCTGCGAGTGATTTTACTTCTGGCAGATATATTGGCGAATTTGTGTGTGAAAAACGGCGAAATAGCGTTTTTATAACATTTTAAATTGGGGGGCTCTAAATAGTGATTTTAGCTGGGGAATTGATGTAGGTACACTGACACCTTCTTCCACGCTTTACTTCCTTTGCCCTGCCTCGCCCAGCCGTCTTTTGGGAATTGCTGTTTGCCGAGGTGGGCGCCATCTTAGGTAGGGCTGGGGCTGGGGCTGCGCTCTAGTCGCGCTGCCCTCCCGCCCTCCCAGGCTATTTAGAGCCGGTCTTTTCAAGCCCTCGCTGCCTTTCAGAGTTCTCCCTAGTGAGAGACACTAGGGCTGCGAGTGATTTTACTTCTGGCAGATATATTGGCGAATTTGTGTGTGAAAAACGGCGAAATAGCGTTTTTATAACATTTTAAATTGGGGGGCTCTAAATAGTGATTTTAGCTGGGGAATTGATGTAGGTACACTGACACCTTCTTCCACGCTTTACTTCCTTTGCCCTGCCTCGCCCAGCCGTCTTTTGGGAATTGCTGTTTGCCGAGGTGGGCGCCATCTTAGGTAGGGCTGGGGCTGGGGCTGCGCTCTAGTCGCGCTGCCCTCCCGCCCTCCCAGGCTATTTAGAGCCGGTCTTTTCAAGCCCTCGCTGCCTTTCAGAGCTCTCCCTAGTGAGAGACACTAGGGCTGCGAGTGATTTTACTTCTGGCAGATATATTGGCGAATTTGTGTGTGAAAAACGGCGAAATAGCGTTTTTATAACATTTTAAATTGGGGGGCTCTAAATAGTGATTTTAGCTGGGGAATTGATGTAGGTACACTGACACCTTCTTCCACGCTTTACTTCCTTTGCCATGCCTCGCCCAGCCGTCTTTTGGGAATTGCTGTTTGCCGAGGTGGGCGCCATCTTAGATAGGGCTGGGGCTGGGGCTGCGCTCTAGTCGCGCTGCCCTCCCACCCTCCTCACACACTATAAAATGTGTATTCCGGCCAGACGGCGCAGCGGGCTGGCGCAGCGGGCGCGCCGGATGCGCGCCGAAGCCGCGCCTAAGCCAAGCCCGTCTGTGCCCGTCCGCGGCCGACCGGGGCCAGGGGCCCCGACCCCTGCCCAAATTATCAGCGAGGCCCCAGAATCAAGTGGAAATATTACTTATACAAGCCGTGAACTGCTGGATTTGTCTGGTAAGACGATCACAAATACGCACGATTGTGCTCACATGGGTCCTATGGATACCTATGGCCCTTTTAGCTGTTACAACTGTAGATGGGAATGCACCCCCACACTGAACCCTGTGACATTACATCTATCCACATCTCCTTTAAAATGCATCTATATGAATGTAAGATCACTACCTAAACATTCCACGTATATCTGGGACCTTCTTAATGAACAACAACCAGATTTAGTGTGTTTATCTGAGACATGGCTTGATGACCACAACATCCCAGACATAGTCATAGCTCTTCCCCCGGACTATAAGATACTGAATGTTAACAGAGTTAAGAAAAGGGGTGGCGGTGTAGCTCTACTGTTTAGAGACTATCTCTCATGCAGACAAGAAAGTATTGCATCGGTTGGAAATTATGACGCTCTGGCATTCACGGTGTCCATAAACACCAGTGTGCTATTTGGATGCATCTTAATTTATAATCCTCCGGGCTGTACATTAAATTTTAGTTCACAGTTACTCACACAGATCATGCCTGTCTGTTTGAAGAACAAGAACATCCTCCTCCTTGGAGATTTTAATATACATCTGGATAACAACAGTAGCTCCTTGACGAATCTATTAGTGGAAGATATGTCCATCCTGCAGTTATCTCAGAGAGTCCATCAACCAACACACAATGCAGGACATACATTAGATTTGATATTTTCTAATATCGAATCTATTGACATCGACCCTTTAATCCCATTGGTATGGACTGATCACTATATGATCACCTTCCGCATTAATCTCCCCACCCCCCAGGCTACAAAACATAGTGCATTTACAGCAAACACAAGAAACTGGAAGTCCTTCACACTTGATAAATTCAGTAATCATTTTTTACATCCCTCCTGTACAAGTACCAATATCCAGGAGGAAATAGATCTTCTTCACAATAATATTAAAAATGCACTTGAACACTGTTCGACCATCCAATCTCGTCATAAACCAGGCAACAAAAAATCAGAGAGATGGTACGGACCTGAGCTTAAACTTTTAAAAAGAAACTGCACCTCCCTTGACCACAAATGGAGAGTATTTAAGACAGATGAGACCAAAGATAGTTTTAGGAAAGCTCAAGCACTCTATCACAGAGCGATTAGAAAGGCAAAAAAGGACTATTTCACACGCAGAGTATCCGAGAATAAAAATTCATCAAAAGAACTTTTTAAAATTGTAAGAGAATTATGCAGCCCAACTAATCTCTCCGCACACCTCACTCCCTCACAGGAGAATTGTAATAAGCTCAATGATTTTTTCTGTGAAAAAATTGATACCATCTATGCCTCTTTTCCAAAACCAAAGATGGAAAAAATTGACCAATATATACCAACTGCTGCACATACTGTCTGTCATACTTTTGGCTCTTTTTCAGAAGAGGAAGTAGAAAAGGCCATGCTTGAGGTCAAGTCTGGTTCTCCACTTGACCCATGTCCACATCACATCTTCTCCCAGCTTACCCCTGTAATATGTCCAGTAGTTACCAGAGCATTTAATCTCTCCCTCAGTTCTGCCGAATTCCCAACATCATGGAAACAGGCCCTAGTCACCCCTTTAGTAAAGAAGGCCGGGGCAGATGTTAACAATCCGGCCAATTACAGACCAATATCCCAGTTACCTTACTTATCAAAGGTCCTGGAAAAATTGGTCAACAGACGACTCTCCACATTTCTGGAAGTTAATGGTCTGCTGGACGCATCACAGACAGGGTTTCGGACAAATAACAGCACCGAAACCACTCTCTTGGCGGTGACAGACAGTATCGGAACCAAGGTAGATCACGGTAGTACAGTCGTTCTGATACTCCTTGATTTATCAGCGGCTTTCGATACCGTACCCCACCATCAACTATTGAATACGCTGGCAGAGAAAGGAATTCAAGATAAAGCACTTCGATGGTTACAATCGTTCCTAGCGGATCGCACCCAATCAGTTCGCCTGGGTGATTATACATCCCCCCCACGACCTATAAAATACGGAGTTCCTCAGGGGGCATCGTTGAGCCCAACTCTGTTCAACGTGTTCGTCTCCTCGTTGGCAACCATCAGCAAAAAGTGGGGTGTCGAAATGTGCTCCTATGCGGATGACACCCAGTTGATGGTTACCATTAATGAAAATGATGATCCAAAAACTAGATTGACGAACTGCCTAACTGAACTGGCAACTTGGATGCAGGATCATTGACTTAGACTTAATGCTGACAAATCTGAAATTCTACTGTTCGGCAGAAGCACACATGTCTGGGACAACAGTTGGTGGCCTAGTGATTTGGGCTTGCCTCCCAACCCAACTATAAAAGCTAAAAATTTAGGAATAACACTGGATAAAGATTTATCCATGAAATCTCATGTTTCCATAGTTTGCGGTAGAGGTTTCGGCCTCTTGAAGATGCTTAGACGACTATTCCCTTGGGTTCCGACAGATTGCAGGAAAACATTAGTCCAAGCACTATTGATGAGTAGGTTGGACTACGGTAATTCACTGTTTGTGGGAATGGCAGACTACCTATTTTCCAAATTGCAGTTGGTTCAGAATGCCGCTGCCAAAGCCATCTGTAATAAAAGGAAATACGACTCAGCAAAAAAATGCATGCGTGAGCTCCACTGGCTCCCAATGAGACAGCGAGCCATTTTTAAACTGTTGTGTATTTCTCACAAAGTACTTCACGATACAGGCCCCATCATCCTACATGACAGGATCAGATTCCATAAACCCTCTAGAAACTTACGATCTATGACCTCAGGAAGAGCATCTATCACACGAGCCCGGACTGTCAGGATGGGAGAGAGGGCCTTCTCTCACATTGCCGCAACAAAGTGGAACGAGTTACCTCCTAAACTCAGAACTACTGACTGCTTCCTTTCATTTAGGAAACAACTAAAAACATTCATTTTCCCCAGGCCAGATCAATAATTTCCAATTATTGCTGTCGTCAAGTCACTTGCAATTCTTTCTCAGCGCCGTAATGTCCTTTCAGGATGAATGTTAGCGCTTTACAAATAAAAAAAATAAAAAAAATAAATAAATAAAAATAGGACGCTGGATTGCATGTGTAGATAGCTCTATGCTACCTTCAGAAATGTCCATGGCATTACACCGCTTGACTCGTTACTGCGGTCTCTGTCGCAGTCTGGACAGTTCTTTACAAATTTATAATGGTGCAGGCTCATCCCAGGCCACCAGTATGCTGATTGTAATTCAGTCAGAGATTCCTTCATCTGTTTGTGCCTTGGACCTTCACCCATGTGTGCGTCTACTATTAATAAGATTCTCTGATTCGTGTTTGAAAATTACCCTATCCCCTACTCCAGGGATTCGGGCAAAAGGAATGGAGTTTGCATCAATTACGTACGTATAATTGAGTGGATAGTTCACAGGTAGTACTGCACAGTTGCCTTTTGAAGATGTTTTTACCGCCAGCATGGTTTCCCCGTTTATATATTTTTCTGAACGCTTTTTTGTGGCTACGGAAGCCGGTTTAGTTGCTTCCGTTGTGGCTGAACTAGCCAATGAATTCCCTGCAACGTGAACGCCATCACGTTGATGACTCAGATTGTGTATCACATGAGTCTTCTGTAGTTCTTTCCAGAGCATTTTATGCTTGATTGTGGCACCTGTTTCATCTTTGTAATCATTTTGAACCCAGCTCTGCAAATCATTATTGTAAGAATTGACGCAAAAATGCGAATCGCACACGATTAGTGTCGGGAATTCACGTTCGGCATTTTCAAGCGCCATCTTTAAAGATCTGATTTCAGCTCGCTGAGCCAAACATTTTCTCAGTGATTCAGTTTTTGTTATTTTCGGTCTGAATTTACCGCAGAGACAGCGACCTTTAACAATCGCGCAGGCTGCATCATAAGATTTATCTTCTACATTGTAATGCTGTACAAATCTGTCTGTATAAATTATACAGGAGTACTGTTCTAGAGGGAGAATTTCGATTGGCAAAGGATATTCTTTTTCATATTTTAAATCATTCCGTTTTTTCATGTGTGGGGCGAAATAGTATTTCACGTCTTCTGCAGCAAGAGAGTTTTCCCACTGTATCCTTTTCGGATCTAGTGACACTGTAGGCAGGTTTACTGGGCTGAATAGTGCCTCGAAGGCTGATTCTGCTGTGAGAACAGTGATTCTTTTGCCTTGTGCTAGTGTTCGTTCTCTTGCTATAGAAGTTTGCACTGCCTTTACAGTATTTTCCGTGAGACTGAATGTTTTTTCTGCTTGTGTGTACCAATGTGATTTGTAAGCTATTGGTACCGTTTCTCCCTCATTAGAGGTCAGGTACGTGAATCTGCATCTTCCTGGGATGACCCAGATTACAAGGTTGCGTGTATTGTCACGTGTTTCTAATTTTGTTTTAGCTAACATGTCTGTTTGCAGTGATCTCAAAATTTCTGTGTGTTTTTGAGTCCAGTTGATTGGTTTAAAATCAAGTTTTATTAATTCGTAGAGAGGTTTAATCCTAACTGCATATTAGTTAACAAGGCTGACAAACCTGTTTGTGCAAACACACTAACGTATTGTACATGGTCAGATGGACTTCCCTTTGCAAGCCAAAAGTTGTGTACCTCGGACCTGAGTGTACAAGTTTGAATGGATCACAAAACTGGTACCTAACCAAAGGTGAAATGTAAGTTGAGTGTGTGCCATAACACATGCCTGTGTTAGAGAATGCAGTATCCCTGGACCAGGAGGCACACACAAAGGCCTGCCCTCAGAGTAGGTGTCCTGCTATTAAGGGTTACAGAATAAGACAGAGATCATATACGAATGTTAGCATCATGTTAATTGAACATCACAACTTAAATTGACTAATTAACCTGCACAAGAGTATCAAACAATTTGGTACATGATAGAGCCAAGTGCTGAACATGTGTGCCTTTGCAGGACATACACAACAGAAATTCCGCAATGTGTAACAATGTGCACATCCAGAGGTTGAGTGTGCTGCTATGGTGTATTCAGCTACAGATCCTCTGCCGCGGTCCAAGGTGAGTGTAGTACCACAGATTGTCTGATGACTGAGTGTGTGTCCTGCACTTCATGATGTTGGTTTCTATCTTACATATGTGAATGACAGTATAGTCTACATGATGTCCTGTGAGTGTCAACAGAGGGGTAAATACTGGGCATGGCCACACAGTGCAGCCTAGATGGTCTCCATACACCACAGCCATGTTTCTAATCACATTGCAAGAAATGTTAGGTATATCACATAACACCTTTAATTTTTTGCCTCTTGCCCTGTGCCAGGGCTGGATTTTCTACATATTTATTTACTTATTCAGAAACACAAAGCACCTTCAATTAGTCTGCTATCTGTAACACAGAGACAAAACTTTCCACCACGGTATTTTAGAAAAATATATTCTTATTTAACTTTTGTATTCAAAATTTTTGCGTAATTATGTCAATAAAAACATGTAGGTTGCCCCAAGATAGGAGAGTGCAAAAAAGGTGTGATTTCAAGAGGGTGAGCAAGTGAAATAGAAAGGAAATTGCAAAATGATAGATAAGAGAGAAGAGTTTTTTAATTTCAACAATCAATACTGTATAACAATCTTTTCAAAATAGCAGTATTGGACACCTAGCCAACAACCATCAGTTCATCTGGATTGCAATCAATCAACAATGTAGAATTCTCGTAACAGTATTCACAATCTTGCACTATCTACAAAGGTTGGAAAGATAATGTTCTGAGGTGTATGCATAGAAAATGTCGACGTTTCGACTCGACTTATTCCCGAACGGTGATTTGGACCTGGGGATTGCGAGTCTTCATCAGGACAAAACAACGAGGCAACCAGGGAATATTGAATAACCCTGAAAACAAAAGAGGTGGAGATTCACAGTTATTACCCGTGGTGAAAATTACAGCCTGACCCCACTGGGGTATGGCAGTTATCTCTTACCCTTTATGGTAGAGAAGGCGTGGTGATCCGAATTCACCAAAGTCTCAAACAGGGGTCCTGCAGAGACAAAGGAAGGGATGAAGTAGGCTATATCCAAATCCCATGGTGTTTAATCCCACCCACAAAATTAAGTGAGCTGAGGCATCTATTTACCTTGAAGTTATATTCATATTAGTCCATGTAGAGGGAGTCGTTATTTCTTACGTGGACACGGTGGATCATACCTAGGATTAATTTGGACACTATCAGTATATCCTGTATGCACTGTCTCAAAATGACTGGCATGTTACTATTTCAGCATTGTCAATTACCTTGGTTGTATGTATAAACAGCCTCCACGATGTGAAGTTTCCAAGCTGTCACTTCAAGGGCGAAAATACCCTGCACAAATGACAATTGTTCCTAATTTGTTATGTCATTAATGTTACTTGTAAAGGGCTTATACAATGAAGAATAAATTGTGATAAACCGAAAGCGCTTACCTGATTGTAAGCGTGACTGGTAGAATTAATCCCCCATTATTTTCGGATGTGTGCTATATTTAAAAAAACATAAATTGAAAAACCGGTCTTAACATGGGTACACGGAGCCTATTTTCGGGTCTCAACACACATTGGTCATTAGATTATGGGAAATGACCTACCCGCTTTTACAACGGTTATGGCGTGTCCATCCGAGCGTTTCAATGCTTCTGGATTTCAGGTATCTGTGGAGTTAAGTTCCGCTTACAATCAGGTAAGCGCTTTCGGTTTATCACAATTTATTCTTCATTGTATAAGCCCTTTACAAGTAACATTAATGACATAACAAATTAGGAACAATTGTCATTTGTGCAGGGTATTTTCGCCCTTGAAGTGACAGCTTGGAAACTTCACATCGTGGAGGCTGTTTATACATACAACCAAGGTAATTGACAATGCTGAAATAGTAACATGCCAGTCATTTTGAGACAGTGCATACAGGATATACTGATAGTGTCCAAATTAATCCTAGGTATGATCCACCGTGTCCACGTAAGAAATAACGACTCCCTCTACATGGACTAATATGAATATAACTTCAAGGTAAATAGATGCCTCAGCTCACTTAATTTTGTGGGTGGGATTAAACACCATGGGATTTGGATATAGCCTACTTCATCCCTTCCTTTGTCTCTGCAGGACCCCTGTTTGAGACTTTGGTGAATTCGGATCACCACGCCTTCTCTACCATAAAGGGTAAGAGATAACTGCCATACCCCAGTGGGGTCAGGCTGTAATTTTCACCACGGGTAATAACTGTGAATCTCCACCTCTTTTGTTTTCAGGGTTATTCAATATTCCCTGGTTGCCTCGTTGTTTTGTCCTGATGAAGACTCGCAATCCCCAGGTCCAAATCACCGTTCGGGAATAAGTCGAGTCGAAACGTCGACATTTTCTACGCATACACCTCAGACCATTATCTTTCCAACCTTTGTAGATAGTGCAAGATTGTGAATACTGTTACGAGAATTCTACATTGTTGATTGATTGCAATCCAGATGAACTGATGGTTGTTGGCTAGGTGTCCAATACTGCTATTTTGAAAAGATTGTTATACAGTATTGATTGTTGAAATTAAAAAACTCTTCTCTCTTATCTATCATTTTGCAATTTCCTTTCTATTTCACTTGCTCACCCTCTTGAAATCACACCTTTTTTGCACTCTCCTATCTTGGGGCAACCTACATGTTTTTATTGACATAATTACGCAAAAATTTTGAATACAAAAATTAAATAAGAATATATTTTTCTAAAATACCGTGGTGGAAAGTTTTGTCTCTGTGTTACAGATAGCAGACTAATTGAAGGTGCTTTGTGTTTCTGAATAAGTAATTAAATTCTTGATTTGATCAATGTACCAAAATTTATAGGTCTAGGACCATTGTTTGCTTATATCATTAGATACCCAGGTCCATACCTTAAGGGTCACCCCATTTTTGTAATGGGATTTTCTACATAGGCCCAATACAGACACCCTTGCACCATGTTGAAACGTTCCTTGCATTGGAACTCGGCTGTCGGAAAGACACCAGTGCAGAATGAAAGGGCAGGATTGTACCATATATGATTAATACAGTAGAAGCTTGCCCTTTAACTCAGCAAGGTGAATTGCTGTGATGTCCTACGCCAACTGCCCATGAATTGGGCCCTCTGACCACAGAAAAATTCACATCCATACCCATACTATAAACTATAATATTATAAAGAGAGAGCCCAAACCATTGAGGCGGGTAAGCTCAGGAACCACAGCGCCAATCACAACACCCAATACAGCATTGGAAAGGACAGTTTCAGCAGATGGACATAGGCTATACAGCAGCCCACCTTATACATTAGAAGGGTAAAAGCACGTTGTGTGACAAAGTAGTCAGTTGAAAGTAGCACCGGCTCTGAGGTGGGCGTGTGCATATGATTGGAGCGTGTGAATAGCGTTCTATCCCTGTGTACGCCGTCGGGTGATGTATGGAGCGTGTAAACAGCGTTTTATCATGGTAGCTCAGTACGCGGTCGGGTGACGTAAAAGCAGCGTGTGGCGTCTCAGTGCATCACGCCGTGTTGTGGATGCAGAGCCCGGGCATGAGAGCCCGGGCACGATGTGCACGGCAGGACGGCAAGAGGCGTATATCGCTGGGGCAGACTGTGAGACCAGAACATCAGAGCAGAAATGCACGCGTCGGCACCTGCACATATGAGATGTCATCAGTGATGTCATGAGTGACTAACTATATATCGCACACCCGCAATCCACTGCTGATGATGTCACATATGACATCATTCATGTGATAATACGATGAACCTCTTAAGACTCTAATATAACCTTAGATACACTCAGTATAAACAGACACTCACAGATTGTCACTCCTCCATGGAGTTACTCATACACCTAGTCAGTCATGCAAAGAATCAATCACACCTCCATTTCCTCAACTATACAGTTATACACACCTTACTTATTCAAACATATTCTAACACATATTTACTCACTTTTACAATCACTGATACAAGTTTTCAATGATCCATGCAGCCACTCACACATTCACTAGCTCTTATACACAGTAATTTATATATATCAACTCTCACTTGTACTGTGTTTTACATATGTACTTACTTTGACATGTAGCACTGAGATATCCATTCACTCACCAATACACTCATGCACACAGTCAACCACCCATACAGCTGTTTCCACATGCAGTTTGGAACCCATACATCTAGTGAATCAACTGCTCACACATCTATGCACATAGTCACACACCTCCCAGACACCCACACACACACACTCACTCTCCCTTACAAATACTTGGGTAACTAATCAATAACCCATATAGTTACTCATATAGCTACTGATCAACATATGCAGCATTTTTCAGAACAACAGATATAATGATGCACAAATTAAGACAGTGTAGTCACTAACCCATGCACTCAGTGAGACACATTTAATCACTCTCTCATACAATCAGTCATGCACCTACTAAATCTTTCATCCAGACACTTATACAACCACTCATTCTTCAATATGTAAGACATATTTTAACTTTACAGAAACATACATTCACTGGATGATGTCATCAGTGATGTTGTCAGTGATGTCATTTGAGTTGTCATCAGTGATGTCACTGACCATGTCATGAATGATGTAATATGTGACATCATCAGCAGTGAATTGCGGGTGCGCGATATATAGTTAGTGCAACTAGCTATATATGCGAATTTCAATGGTTTTGTGCGAGTAAAATAAGGTTTTGTAAATGCTAATCCCTAACTATGGGGTCCATTAGGATCGCGGGTGGACTTGCGTCCGTCCGCGACCCCAGAGCAGGAGGGAACCTCCGCACGGCATGCGGAGTTCCCTCCTGTGCAATTAGGATGTGACCGCCACCCTGGCGGTCACATCCTCTATTTTTAACATTGCAGCGGGTGCAGCTTCAAGCTGCACCCGCGGCAATGTTAAAAATGCACGCATTGCATTTACATGCAGAAAGAGGCAGGCACCACGTGGTGCCTGCCGCTTTCTGCATGCAAATGCAGGGGGGTACCATAGGTACCCCCCATGTGCACCCCCCACCCACCCCTTCACCTAGGGGGCCCGCAACGGGCCCCCGCAGTGAAGATCCGTATGCTTTTCCACGGCGGAAAACCCGCCGCGGAAAAGCACTTTTTAAAGCCCATCCTGATATGGCAGACGGTGTCTGAGAGACACCGTCACCATATCAGAGCTTTTCCGCTGCGGTTGTAAGCCGACCACGGTGGAAAAGCTGCGGATGGAAACCAGGACCCACCAGCCATCCTAATGTGGCGGTGGGTCTTTGGTCAGTCCGCTGCGGTTTTTCCGCATCCTCGGGGCCGGCGGTGGCTTCCGCCGGCCCCGAGGATGCGGAAAAACCGCAATCATAATCGACCCCTATATATGGTCTATAACCTATGGTTTTTTTAATTGAATTTTTAAGGTTTTGTAAATGCTAATTCCTAACTATATATGGTCTATAACCTATGGTTTTTTCAGTGAATTTCAATGGTTTTTTAATAGTAAATATGAAAAGCTGTAAAAAGTATTTTTTTTTTAATTCAAAAATATATTTTATATGTTTTTAATAAAAAAAATGTATGCATCTGCCAAACCCTGACCTCTTAATAGTGCACTGTGGTGGATATGATTTGGGCACTATGACTGGGGTTGGTCTTGAAATGCTTTTAAAAAACACCTTTCTTCAATTGATGACACTTTTTCCCCAAACTGCCTTGGTATATTCAAATATATGTCAAAGACAGAAATGTAAGTGGTACAACCAATTTTTTCCACAATTTGAGAAAGAACGGAAACATGTGAATAAATCTGTTTCTGCTTACATGAGAGACTATGGAATGGGTTTAATATACAACAATAACTTGCGTTACAACATTCAAGACATCTACAGAAGAGATGGTGTGCACTTCCCCGATGAAGGGAATAGAATATTCGTCCTTTATTTAAAAGTGTGCATTGGAACATACTTGTAGGTACCTAAATTAGCCACAGAACCCAATAGCTCTTTTCAGAGCTACCCTACCTCTGATCATTCAAAACGTTTATCTTTTTCTTACTTTTTTTTTTTTCACCAAAGTATGCTCCCCGGTTCGCTTAGCGCGTACCGGGCGCTCCCCCGCGAAATTTTTAAAATTTTTTATTTTTTATTTTTGCATGTATCAGCGTCCTAATCCCCCCTCCGAAAACCTAGAGGGTCACAAAGTGTCTACCGTGCCCCCTACCCATTCCGAACATTGTTTGTCCTCCATCTTGTGTCTCAATACTACCGATACTCAAAATGTAGGACTCCCGTTACGCTGCCGGTGAGCGGGGCGTGCACCGGTGAGCGCTCGCTAAAAAAAAGGTGGGAAAGTAATTTACAGAAAAACCACTAGAGACACTTTCATCAAATGTAGAATAGCCCCTACTACATAGCAGTCCCTACCATTTACCCAAATTTGATGGAATTCCATTGAGAAAATTATGCTGTAAGCCTGACTAAATATCCTGAGGTAAATTACCTAACAAAAACACTTATGAAGTGTTACAATTGACAACCAATCAAAATACTACTTTCAAAATCTTCTATTATTTCATGACATTTAATTGGTTATGTACCTGAATATCTATAAAGAAAGAGAGAGAAACACAGCCATTTTGACTACTACTTCCTGAAGTACATATCAAGTGCATTTCAACTGAGAACTTAGACTTCTTTTTGAAAGGTAAGATGTTATTCTAAAAACTTAAGTATGTTCTGTACTTTAAGTTAATTAGGAAAACATTTTCTGATAGTTATATACTATCCCTCTGTAATACTTATAGAATAAGATAGACTTCTCTGTTTTAGTTATGGATGGAGTTAGGCTTGTCTTGTTTTATTAAGAATTGACTTAGGCTTTATCACATACATTTTTTTATATTTCTACTTCCAGTCTGATACCATACACTGCCCAAAGATAAAATCACTGTTTAAAAAAACGAAACTACCTGTCTGTACTTAAACCCAACAGTGCCCTATCTGTACTGATATATTTTTTTAAAATTCATTTTACAGCACAAAAATGGAAGGAGAGAAAAAAAATAACTTGGAAATTGTTGCAGAATGCAACAAAGATACAGAAAATGAATCAGAATTCTTTGATGAATCACAGGACTTTGAACTTCTGCAATGTGTTGAATCTGTGGATTTCCTAATTGAAAATGAGACAAATTCTGACAAAGAATTATTAGAAGTTCTTTTTAATTTTGAAAACAAATCAGAAAAATAAATTTATACATAATAATTCAAAAATTGTTTGAGACATTATTCATTTTTATATGTATTTTTTAAACTAGTAGCAAATTGATTATAATGTAAAATTAGACTTTAAATATACTGTGCAACTTTAAGTTTGCTCATAGTTACTTCCTTTCTTCCACTATATCATCTCCAATGTGTATTTAACATCTCTTTATCATCTCCTGCCTCCATGGTGTTTCTGCTTTCCTGACAGACTACGCTATGAATTCCATATACCACAATAACTTCTGAAACAACATGCAAGATATCTACAAAGGAAACAATGTATTTTTATTTTTAGACTCTGCATTGGTACCTACATGTTGGTACTTAAATAAAAAAAAAATAAAAAAAAGAACAATCAATAAACATACAATATTTGAACATTCTTTCATCCTATTTTCCCAATATTACGCTTCCCGGACCGCTTCCCCGTGCGCGTACCGAGCGCTCCCCCCACAAAAAAAACGATATAAAAATTATTATTTTTTAACCCCGCGAGACCCTTTTAAAGCCCCCTCATCAAACCTAGGGGGTCAGGGAGGATGTACTCTGCCCCCTTATGCTCATTTCCCCCTTTGTTTTTGCCACATCGTGTGTCTCAATCCTACCGAGACACAAGATGACGGCCGCTCCGGATTGTTTAGAATGTTCACAGTCACCGAGGAGCCAATCCGCTTCTCCTAGCGAAGTACCGTTACGTTTAAGGTACGTGAACCGGGGCGCTAACCGGGACGCTGTCACAGATATATCTGCTTTTTAAAACTTTAATTTCTCAAAATCCACTGAAGCACATATATTGAGGCATAGCAAAGGCACGTAGGGCAAACCATATCTACAATTTTACCAAGTTTAGTGTAAATCCATTCAGCCGTTCGAGCTAAAAGTGAGTCCAACCACCCTATGGAAAAATGAATGGGAAAAACACGTTTTGGGACCCCCCTTTTTTCTCAGGCCCCCCTTGACGAAAACCCCCAAAATTTTCATGAGCTACTCAGAAACAAAATGTTCAATTTTCCAGCAAATTTCAGCCAATTCCGTCCACAAACGCCCAAATTATTCGCCATAGAATTTTCTGAAATCCCATAGGAAAAAAATCCTAAAGTAGGTAATATATATATATACCTGACCTGTATTCCCCTTGGCTTTCCGCGTTCTTCTTTCTGGAGGGATGTTTGTGCGATATATATATATATATATATATATATATATATATATATATATATATATATATATGTATATATATATATTCAGTTTCACAAAACGCTGCAAGAAGCATAGAATGCACTCTTTCTCCAGTCTCAAACACCACTTATTCATACCAAACGATCGCATTTAGTATTCTTCATATTTTTATTCCAGCATAACAACAGTGCATGGAACCAACCCAACGCGTTTCACCGAACACTCGGCCTGATCACGGGTGAATTGTGTTCCTCAAAACCATAGTTAAATAAAGTTACGTACATCACTTCCCAAAGTGAACATAAACATAGGACTGTGATTCATGTCAAAAAAGGGAGCGGCCATCTTGGAACAGTGTCACTTTTGGCGAAATTGATAGCATTTCTTATGACTACTAGTTAACAAAAAGATGAAGGACATTTTCTATATATACCCATCCGGGTTCTTTGGATTGTCCTATGCAATCATTATTGTTGTCACATATAGCGAAATTAATTAATTAATTAATGAGCATGATACACGGAGACCAGTAACCCACTGGGGTATTATTTTGAAGTTTAACGAAATTCCACTTGGGATTTACTACTTTGATTTTTTCATCAATGAACTGTTTCAACAATGACTGCATAGGACAATTCATAGAATTAAGAAATGTCCATTATCTTTTTGTTAACAAGGAGTTATACAAAATGCTATAAATTTCGCTAAATGTGACAACAATAATGATTGCATAGGACAATCCAAAGAACCCGGATGGGTATATATAGAAAATGTCCTTTATCTTTTTGTTAACTAGTAGCCATAAGAAATGCTATCAATTTCGCCAAAAGTGACACTGTTCCAAGATGGCCGCTCCCTTTTTTGACATGAATCACAGTCCTATGTTTATGTTCACTTTGGGAAGTGATGTACGTAACTTTATTTAACTATGGTTTTGAGGAACAAAATTCACCCGTGATCAAGCCGAGTGTTCGGTGAAACGCGTTGGGTTGGTTCCATGCACTGTTGTTATGCTGGAATAAAAATACGAAGAATACTAAATACGATCGTTTGGTCTGAATAAGTGGTGTTTGAGACTGAAGAAAGAGTGCATTCTATGCTTCTTGCAGCGTTTTGTGAAACTGAGTATCATTGGCAGGAAACCCTCTGACCCTGCTGTGCACCGCAGCCAATGTGTCCCGGTTTCGTTGGAGGAAGTGAAACGGATATATATATATATATATATATATATATATATATATATATATATATATATATATATATATAATATATATATATATTACCTACTGGCGGTCGCCAGTAGGTATATATAGTTAGGATTTTTTCTCTATGGAACTTTTGAAAATTCTATGTCTAATAAGTTTGGCGTTTGTGGAGGAAATCGGCTGAAATTTTCAGGAAAATGGCACATTTTGTTTCTGAGCAGCCCCTGAAAAATTGGGGGGTTCCGTCAAGGAGGGGCCGAGAAAAAAGGGGGGTCCCAAAACGCGTTTTTCCCATTCATTTTTCCATAGGGCGTTTGGCCTCACTTTTAGCTCGAACGGCTGAATGGATTTACACGAAACTTGGCAAAATTATAGGGACTGTTAGCCCGATGTGCCTTTGCTGGGTCTCAATATATGTGCTCCAGTGGATTTTGAGAAATTAATGTTTAAAAAAACAGATATATCTGTGACAGCGTCCCAGATAGCGCACCAGATCGCGTACTTTTCGCGTAACGGAGCTTTGCGTAGCAAAGCTGATTGGCTCTCCGGTGTCTGTCAACATTCTAAACAGTCCGGTGCGGCCGCCATCTTGTCTCTCAGTAGGATCGAGAGACAAGAGGAGGAGAAAAACGAAAGGGATTTAATTAAATTACTAGGTATAAGGGGGTATGGGAGTCGTATCCTGACCCCTCATGTTTTCTGAGGGTGGCTGAGGAGGCTCATATATGTTGATACATGTCTTCCAGCGGCTGTGCGCGAGCGTTTTTTTTTTTTTGCTGCGTGACGTCTGTTAACGTTCGATTCGATGGAAATCAGGAACTGTTGACCGCCATTTTGTCACTGCGAGTAAATATTTTGTTAAAAATAATTGTTATAAATTAATCCTTATTGATAAACATTGTCTGCGCCATCTTGCCTTTTTTGCAATGCCACACTTTTGTTGAGCACGGCAGCCATTTTAGATGCCTTGACCAGACCCACTCTCTGAACGCCGCCGATCCTCAGCATGGCTCCCCACCCTCGCAAGCATCTCCCCCACGCACTGGTCACCCCCGCTCTCTCTCTCATGCATGGGCCATAAACCTCCCCCCATTTGCGCTGCTCTTCCCTGAGAATCACACCCTGTGCCCGCCCGACACCTCCCTTTCACCCTATTCACTACTGCACCCTCTGACACTCCTCTTCCTCTGTGTCCGATTGTCCAGGCCTGTCCCAGGTTATCACTTAGCCCTGCAGATGTAGTTTATGGCCCCAGCTGTAGAGAATCACCCCTCTTCAAAGGAGTTACAGTAGATCAAGGCCCCCACCCGATGAGATCCGTCACACCACACGCGTTCCTACTATCTGATAACCATCCTGTATTGTGCTTGGGGAGGGGATTCTCACTGTGAGGGTGTGTGGGTCCGAGCCTGAAGCGGAAGATTCCAGGGATGCCTTTTTGTACATCAAAGTCTTCACAATTATGTGTCACATTAAAAATATATAGCACTCCAACAAAGTTGTAGGATTATAACACTTTAATAACTTATAAATATATACAACGCTCCAACAAAGTAAACACGTTAAAAAAAACTTTTTAAACAACTATTTACATGACATTGCTTTAACCAGGATAGACAAAGAAATGACACAGTGATGTAAAAGTTTCTGAAAGAAATGCCAAGAACGTCCCATGTGAAAGTGAATTTTATCTGGCAATTTTTTTCTTTTCCTTCTCATGAAAAGAAAGTTAATGCCAGGTTCGTTACCTGCCTCATCTGCAAAAAAAAAAACTCTCGAGAGGGACCAAAAAAAAATATAGCTATGGTAATCCTACCATGCATCGGAAGCACAACTTCGAGATTTGGTGGATAATCCCCGACCGGCAAAAACATCCACCAATGACTTAGCAATAAGTGAGTCAGAGGCAAGGGAAACGGTCCCAAATCTGTAAAAGAACTTTAGGCAGATGAGATTGACTTGTGTAGCATGTGGAAAATTAATTTCATGCGGAGAGATGAGTATTACTTTAATAAATAGATCATATGAAAATCATCAATGTCCAAAACGTCCTAGAAAGTAATTTTTGTCATTTTTGAGGAAGAGAGATAACCTACAGTGGTACGGGGTCGTTTTCGTTCGTACTAGGGGGGCCAGGTGACATTCGTTCGGGGTGGCCTAGGGGCATTTAAAACAACTTCCCTGATACAGGTAGCATATAAAGTAGAGGCTAAATACCAGGATCTTTATCGATTGCTTTATGCTGTAGAAAAATGAAAAACACACAACAAACCTGGACCATTCATATTTTCAATGTTTCTGCGTACTATACTATTTAACCCTTAACTAATTGAGCGGCTTCATTTCACCTGCTTTTTTTTAAAAAAAAAAGAAAAATCGGAAACAGTGGCCATTTCTTTGAAACTTACCAATCTACGCGTTACAACTACGTTTGCTTTTTCAAAAACCTTTAATAAAAATGTTGGTGCCCAAATACGGGCTTACAACCCCGTGGGCCGGCCACGGAGCAGGCTGGAACTGTAAATGATTTTGAACCTTTCTGCCTCATCTGCAAAAAAAAACCTCATTGTGAGCAAGTACCAAAAGTGTCGACAATTCGAACCTTCAATAATAAATACAGTAATCAATGATGCATTAGAAGTTAATATCAATTCATTGTTCGAACGTGTAATCAGTACCCGTCCCATGTCAATTCATTGTTCGAACGTATAATCAATACCCATCCTGGATCAATTCATTGTCCGAACATATAATCAGTCTTATCCCATATCAATTCATGTGCTAAAAACTGCATACATATCTCATGATATCAAGGCTGAGCAATCGGGGCACAACAAGGAGTTGAGAGTTTCATTTGTACCGGCGCCATTTTGGGTGAGGTCAGGAAGGTCCAAGTATAGTCAAAATGTCTCCACCAACTCGTGGTTGGACGGGGACCTCTTTCGGCAGTCCAAAAGTTTTCGTTGAAGGGTAGCAGAGGGGACTGGTGAAATGAACCATCAGTGAAAGTGGGGTGGGAGGAAACAATCTCTCCTACCGGGTCATACTGGTGTCCCACCGGAACTGATCAAGTTGGTAGTCTTGCAGGATTTTGGTGATTTCAAAACTGAGGCCGGCGCCGGCATGAGCGCGCCGACGTCCCGCGGCTACGTCGTGGTTGTTCCGTGGGTGATCATGGCAGTCATTCCCCATCGGGGGTCGGGGGCCCCCGTGGCTCTTATAGAATCTTCAAAGTTGAGAAGAAGGTTTCTGGATGCAGGAAAAAAGAAGCGTCGTTGCACCGCAACAGTGAACTAGACCCCCGCTGGGTGAGCGGAGCATCATTGCCTCGCAATAGTGGACGAGACCTTTTGTCGGGTGAGTGCAGCGCCGCTGCATCGCAAGAGTGGAGGAACCCTTTTGTTGGGTGAGTGGAGCGTTGGGGGTGCAGCTGAGGGGCCCCCACCTGTGGGGGTGTGGGAGGCTCGTTCGCGCCGCCTCTCCCTCCCAGCGCACCCCACGCCGACACCTGGCGTTGATATCCATGATGTCCCGACCAGGCGATAAGAGGGGGGGGTCGGAGGCAGAGGCAAGACATCCCCCCCGTGGCCTGCAAGGCGGCAGAAGAAGGGAATCGGGAGACCAGTACATTTTGGGCCATCCACCCCACGGCTGATGGTGGTTAGCCGGGCCCCGCCCTGCACGTGTCGAGGCCTCATCTTCCGGATGGGCGTAACCGTGGTCCTGTTGCACTTCGGGAGTTTCCGGAATGGGGGTAGGTATCTGCTGATTTGTATCTATTTCATGTTACCGTTAATGGGCGTGGCGGGCGGTGGGACAGACATGCTTCGAGCAGTGGGGGGGGTGGCGGAGCCTAGCTACCTCGTGGCTGCCGTAACGTCAAGCTTGGCTTTTTTCACCACTTCCATGTTTCTTAAGGTATTGGTGAAATTGTTTTTGATGGTAAAATAATGTGACTCCTGCAATGTGTCGCTTTTGCGGAACAGATATATGATGTATTTGTGTTGTTAATGTTACGGTGTACATGTAAAAAATGATGCATAAGTGTTGCACGGGCATTGTAGATACTCTCCTATGTGTGCTTAGCAATTTCAAGTCACTTCCCCCGGGTTCAAGGGCCTTGTAAATACGTCCCCATGTGTGTCTGGTCATTTGAAGTCATTTTCCTTGTAGTGTAAGGCCCTTGTAAATACGCCCCCATGTGTAAAATTAATTAATTTGCCCTTAAATGTTGCGTTTTCGGTAATTTTACCGAATCAGTAATTTTACAGATTCGGTAATTTTACCGAAAATGCAAGATTGAAATGTGGGTAGCCAATTTTCCTTTGGCACATGGCTTACAGAATCGGTATTTTACTATGGAATACAAATCCATGGTAAAATACCGATTCCTGTGTACATGCACATCTGTGCATGTACACATATGCCATGTGACAGACAGACGTGTCCTTAGGGCATGTCTGTGTGCCACATTGCACACATGCCCGTTTTGGGGGTGCTAGATGGTGTCAAAGTGATACCCCCTGCACCCTTGACAAATTCGGTATTTACCGATTGTAATGGCTGGATTTTCTGTTTAGATGGGATCAGCCCCCAGGGGACCCTGTGACCCAGCCAAAACGTACTCACCTTCCCTTCTTAGATCGTATTCACAATGAGTAGATATACAGATAAATATACAGATCGCACCTAAGAATGGGGAATGACAATATACATATATGGATTTTCTACAATATCTTATTCACATCGGTTGGCCTCGCGGTCACTCTGACCCAGACCGTTCTACCCCAGGGCAGATCTGACACACAATCCGGCGTGTCTACACACGGGCCTGCAGAACCCAATGCTCCCTTTTCCAAATCGTTCGCGATCCTGCGAAACCTACACGTCAGTGTCCCTCCTGACGCTCTCACTTATTTTAAGCCACAATCTGGTGGATTTACACGACGGTGTCCCTCCCGTCGCTCTCAGTAACGCCGCATATCAACGACGACCTCATTCCTATGAAACATTATTGGGATGATATCTCAGCAATCTACTTAGGATAAAACTAAAATAATAACTTTGGATATGGATTCAGATTGTATAGTGTACTCCGTGCTCATGACATCAAAGGTCCACTCACTCCCTCTTTATTTGGTTACCATTCGTCTGATCGGGATTTCTCATCCGTTCGCCTAAACAGTGCCCAACTAGAAATGCCATTTACCAAGATCGAACACAAGCACCAGGTACACGATAATTCTATATGAATTAGGATATTTATTAACAATAAACATAAGTCACATTACTATGCAGCATTACATTTGCAAAGGGAATAAAAGATAAAGGTTAGAGTGCACATACTATAAGAATCGGTCGGACTTCACCTGGTTAATGGGAAATCGGGACTCGGCAGTCATCTAGGCTCCTGTCTCGTCTCTGGGTCCTGGCTCGCCTTGCAGTCACCCTCAGCCGTCACAAGTACACGTCTGCACTGCTAGGCTCAATCTCGTCTGCTCTCCCCCAGGACCTCGGAACCTTGCTGTTTATTAGCTACCGTCTCTCTCTCTCTCTCTGTATTAGTGCGCTCCGCGCCACTTCTCGTTCAGTCTATCTTCAGAGAGTTTCGATCTTAAATCTTTCCCCGACTTCAAAGATGGCGACTTGTCCACCATGAAAATGAATAATGGCAGAGATGCTAACGGCTAGATGCCGCCTACGGACTAACTAACAAAAAGACTAACACCTTCGCTAATATCAAAGCCCGTTCCTTCATGGAAATTCACGGCCAGTAACCTGCCGCCCACCAAATTCTTGTACCTCCCCGTACCAAGGACACTTTCCCAGCTGGCCAGCCTGAAGTTGTGTCTTCGGAGTGGAGAAAAATACATTCCTTCGATAAGGGTCAGCCTGAACCGGTTCTCTCCAAGCGAACAACAGCTTGAAACTAAAACATTACACTTAACCTAGAAAGCCTTCTCGAGCTACCGGGCAAAAAGCAAAATGGAATCTGTCTCGTTTAAGGCCTACGGAGCCCATAATATACATAGCTCCATGAAAAACAGATCGGCATGTTAGCAAATGAGTGAATCATGACTAATACTTATATATCTAACCCCTCACTAAAATTCATAAGCCTTACTCTAAGGAAAATAACACGTAAATGTCTTTATGTATATAAGACAGGGTCCCTGTCTATCGGCCTAATCCCTATGCTATGGGGGTGATAGGCTGGAGTCACTCTCCATCATTCTCCTTCTCCAAAGAGCTAGCAAAAAGACAGCCATAACATTACACCCCTTGACTCCAGTCTATTAACCAGTAACTAAATGGAGCTAACGTCAGTAGACGAATAATATGAAACAAAACTAACTGATCTACGACTCTTCATAAGTCTAAAAAATTGTAGCAGGGAAGGGATACACTGAATAAAGCAGCAAATCGCTATAAGGATGCAGACAATAATAATAACCCCTCCCAAAATTTTTCGTAAAAAATGCATGTCAGGGAGCCAATTAAAAAGCCAGTCAAAGAAACCCTGATCTATGTGTTCTCTGATTTCTGCAGTCAAGTCGTGGAGTTTATTAATATGGGACTGGATATCTTTAGAATGGTCAGACAAATTAAAACAGCACAGACCTTCAAATTCAGAGCATTCATGCCCGTGTTTTAACAACAAATAATCAATTGCAGCACGATTTTGCAAAATGGCTCTACGTTCACCTTGGGAGTCCAATAATAAATCTGACAAAACAGTAGAAGTTTGGTTGATCGATTTGACCATCCAGCAGGCCATCTTGCCGATTGTTTTGGCATTATAAACGGCCAATGCAGGAACACCAATAATAGAAAAAGCTAAACCAAGATATTCTGATCTGGAATAAAGATGAACAGAGGAATCACAATCTTCATGCAATGACATAGAGTCTCGAACAATACGGGAATGGGAAGGAGGATGTGAAGAAAACATTAGCAAACTTAATCTAGTGATGGCACATGGGCCACCAGAAATATTCGCAGGAATATAGGGCCAAGATGAATTCCCGCAAGAAAAGAGCCATCCAGCTGGTAACAACATTGAACGATAATGGCTAGTGGCTACAACCAAACTTTTACAAGTCATATTGTTCTTCACTGAAAGGCATGAGTTAGGAAGTCTTTTTGAGCATAGCAAACGTTGATGAAATGAAAAAGTAGTAGCGGCTTGAAGTTTCAACCGCAGACATTCAGAGATGGCTTTAGGATTGCACGTCATGATAAAACAAAGGTCACCAGGGGTAATATTAAAAGTAGTAATTCTGGAATTAATAAGGACATCCTGGTCTGGAAGAAGAGTACATGAAGGACAAAATTCATGGGCCAAGAAGTCGCCCAGAATAACATTAGGTCGGGCATTGGATACATTGAATATATGGTGCAGAGTTTCAGTAGATGCAGGGACAGCAACCAAACAGGTCGATAAAATGTCAGTGACAGACTTCATGGGGGTAAGGCAAAAATGCGGAGAGTTCGTCACTCGTTTAGCGAGTGTGATCCAAAAGTTAGATGATGTCCGCCACGCAGATCGCGCAGCTCTTGTTATCCCATCACTCGGCGTCGGTAGATCCTCTCCTATCCCGGCGTAGCAGGCCAAAAGGAGTCCAACACCGACACATCCTGCAGCAGCAGTCCAGAGAATGATCTGAAAGAATACAAACACAGGCCTTAATCATTCTCGTAAGTAACATTTATCAGCTGGGACAGCTTCCCAGCCATCTTTCCCTGGCTTCATCACCAAAACGGTGTTGTCATGACCGGTCGCAATAATGTCAGCCTGTTCAGGAGGATTTTTAGGCGATTGCACCCATATTTTAGCTCCAGGAAGATCAGATGAACCGAAGCCTTTTTGTCCTCGCACAGTTAGCAACGTTGGGGCAGAGCCTTTTTTGATCTCACCACTGAAGACAGGCATAATCAGTAACTGAGCAACACGGTCAGACTTTTTGATAAACAAATCCGTCTCACTGCTATTAAGCAAGAGAACCTTAATCTCTCCCTGATAATCACTGTCGATCACTCCTCCGAGTACTTGAACACCTTTCAGGGCCAGGCCAGATCTAGGGGCAATTAATCCAAAACTACCGGCAGGTATAGAGACACCGATGCCAGTTTCAACAATTATTCGATCCTTTCCTGGGAAGTGAGCATCATTTAATGCATGCAGGTCAAGGCCTGCGGAACCTGGGGTTGCTCTACATGGAGCCATAGCACCGGAGGTAATTTCCCAATATGTGACAGTAGTTCCAACAGAATTAGGTTTCGCATCAACATGTGGAGGAAACAAACGCATCAAAGGAGATTCAGCATGTAACAAGGGACGATTGTTCAAAATAAGTAAAGCTTGAAGTAGGACATCTCTCCACTGGCTGTAACGATCATCAGTCAACTTGCGCAACTGTTCTTTCAACAAGCCATTCATTCTCTCAATCAGTCCTGAAGCTTGTGGATAATATGGAATATGAAACACCCAATCAATATTGTTCTCCATACAGAATTCCTGCACCAATCTTCCACGAAAGTGGGATGCATTGTCTGATTGAATTTGGAATGGGACACCATAATACAAAATAATTAGCTCCAGGGTTTTAATCGTATTCACTTGGGTAGCATTCTTGCAAGGGAAAGCGACCAAAAGGCCACTATAAGTATCAACCACTGTACAAATGTATTGACAATTTCTGCTCATGGGAAGCGGACCAACATAATCAATCTGCCAAATTTGGGCGGGCAATTTACCTCGATGTAAGTGGCCTCGAACAATTTGAGGCACCTCTTTCTTTCTAGATTGCTGGCAAATGGGACAATGTAGAATGGCATCTTTAATTAAAGAAAAGGGAATATGAATTCCTCTATCAGCAGCCCACCTGTTAGTGGCTTTCTCTCCAAAATGTCCTGCTTTCTGATGGGCCCATTTCGCCAATCCCGCCAAATCAGAATCTTGCATGTCAACCACTGCCTCAGAAATTTTAGACTGTTCATCTGCAATGTTATGGAAAAATTTGTCAAGGGAATCGATTGGAGTATGAGCATCCACGTGAAAGATTGTTACAGTACTCTGCGGAAGCAGTTCCCAAATTTCTTGCCACAATTCTTTACCCCACAACTCTTTGGAGTGCAATTCCCAATTATGCGAGTGCCATGTAGGCAGCCACACCGCTAGTCCATTTGCAGTGGACCAAGAATCAGTAAAAATATGACATGTACCTGGCAACTCCTGTTTCAAAACTTGGTAAACTGCATAGAGTTCAGCATATTGACTACTCTTACCGTCTCCAGTTGTGCTCAATAATTTCTTTGTAATCGGGTTATAGGAGACAGCTTTCCAATGTCTCTTGTCGCCAATGAACTTCGCAGAACCATCCGTAAACCACACATGTTTTCTATCCTCCGCGGACAGATCATCAAATGATTTACCCCACTTCACGGGAGACTCCTGCACTACGGGGACCGAACGCTCACTTTCAGCCTCATTGGAGGGCGCCTGCGCCACTCGCTCATGTAAAACCGCCACACCTTTCGGACCCACACGTGCCCTGTCCTGAATGTACCATTTCCATTTAATCACACTAGCCTCCTGAGCATGTCCAATTCGATGGGACTTCGGTGAACTCAAAACCCACTGCATGATGGGAATTTCAGGCCTCAAAATCACAGCATGGCCTAAAGTCAATTGCTCGGTATCCACCAGAGCCCAGTAACAAGCAAGCAACTGTTTTTCAAAAGGTGAGTAACGCTCACCAGCCTCTGGCAACTTTTTGGTCCAAAAACCTAATGGCACTTTTTGTCTGCCTTGCTTTTGCCACAAACTCCAATTGGCATACAGACCTTCCACGGAAACATTCAAATCCACATTACCTTCACTCACGGGCCACAAATCCAAAGCATACTGAATAGCTTCTTTAGCCAAATCAAAAGCAGTCTGTTGAGGTGCACCCCACTCAAACGCATTCTTTTTACGAGTGACTCGATACAGTGGAGCCAAGATTTGACTCAAATGGGGAATATGTTGACGCCAAAATCCAAACAACCCAATAAAGGATTGCGCCTCTTTCCTATTTCTGGGAACAGCAAAATCAAGTATTTTACGTTTAACTTGTGGGATCACCTCTCTGTGACCTTCATGCCAATTAATTCCTAGAAATTTCACAGCTTAGGATGGAGTTTGTAATTTGTCAGGATTGATTTCCCAACCTTTTGCTCGCAAACAGTCAATGATCTGATCTAAATGAGACTGTACTTGGTCTTGCGTTTCACCTTGAATCAAAATGTCGTCAATATAATGACAAATCTGAACTTGTGGAATCGTAGGCACTTCAGATAAATGTTCCGCCACCAGCCGGTGACAGATCGTAGGGCTATGTACATAGCCTTGAGGAAGACTCCGGAACGTCATTTGACGTCCATTCCATGTAAAACTGAATTGTTCCTGACATTCGGGGGCAATTGGAATCGAAAAGAATGCATTAGCAATATCGATAGAAGCATACCATGTACCCGGATGCTTTTGAATTCTCTCAATTAGTGTAACAATGTCAGGCACTGCCACAGTCAATTTAGGTGTATGTTTGTTCAATTCTCGATAATCAACAGTCATGCGCCAAGAGTTGTCACTTTTGCGCACGGGCCAAACAGGATTATTCCAAGCGGATGTGACCGGAGTAATGACTCCTGCGTCAACCAAATCCTGAATCGTAGCTGTAATTTCCTCATGACCACCTGGGATGCGATATTGTTTCTGAGAAATCACTTTCGTTGCTAAAGGGATCTTAATAGGTGGCATGCGTAAACGGCCAACCCGTACGGGTCTGGTCGAAATGTACTGTCTAGTACCAAATTGATAGTAACCATCATCCAAATGCAAAGTCATACCTTTCAAGATGTCAATTCCAATAATGTATTCCAAAAGTGGCACAACCAACACAGAGTATTCTCTACGAGGAATCCTACCAATTTTAATTTCAAGTGCAGTTTGAACTGCGGGTGTTTCCTTACCACCCAGCCCGGTAATTGTGAAAGACTGTCCATGAAATTTTCTTGACTTACCATGAATTAAAGTGGCCTCCGCCCCAGTATCAACTAACGCTCGGGCCCTTTGGATATTACGATGTTTCCAAAAAATCTCAATATCTACATAGGGTCTGTAATCTCTGTGGGCCCACCTGCGTACCGGAGCTTGACCTATTTCCTAGTCAGTTTTCCTGCGTTCCGTCAACCAAGACAGATCAGGGTAAATGTTTTCAGTTTTCTTGGGTATTAGAATTTCTTGTTCATATCCGTCTCCAGTACGAAACGGATTAGTGTCAGGTTCAAAAAGTTGTGAATTACGGTCAGATAATCTGTTACAATCCTCCCTCATTCTCATATCAGGGGAAAAACTCCTTGCATCTCTACGTCTGCTAGAACCACGATCATCTCTTCCCCTCTCACGATCATCCTCTCTCCCCCTCCCATCATTACGACGGGGAGAACCACCGCGTTCATAGCGCCGATCATCACGGCGATCAGAATTCACACGTCGTCTCTCATCACCACTGTCATCCGAACCACGATCATAATCATTCTTTCGCACACGACGGGCACCTTCCTTTCGATCCAAACCACGCTTACGAAACATATCCCATAGGATATTGTTAGGTTCACCATCGATCTCTTCCCTTTTGACACCATCAGCAATGAGAGCAAGAAACATGTCACGTCTAGAGAACTTATAGTCCCCACCAGTACGACCCTCAGGTCGGGATTGTCTTTCAGGTTTAAACCATTCACCCAGCTCACCAAGCTGACGAACAGACTCAAGCACAGCAGACAAAGGGTTGCCAGTTTGGTTAATCAATAATGTCATCATGACCTGCTTGTAAGCAACAGGAGAAGTACGTATAATGCGGTTACGCACGGAAGATGTTAACAAACCATCCAATAACCTGTCAGCAGTACTAAGGAAGATACACGTTTTCATAACTTCTTCCTTTAAACGTTGCGACGCATCGCGCAGAGTGTACCACGGCTTTTCATCAGAGGGCCAATCAGACTCTGTTGGATATTTATGATTACAGCCATCAGACGCAAGCTGGAGCAAAGAAGTTTGGACATTACCATTAAAATTCCGAAAATGGTCCTGAATAGTAGAATCAGAACTCAAAGAGCAAAATCGTAAGCAATCAACAGCATCGAGCATAATACCGGAAGCGCCAAGCTCATAAAGACGCACCATCCAGGTAAGCAAGGCCTCACCAGGCCGTTGTTTAAATCGTTGTAGGATGTCACTAATCTCCTGCTGAGTAAAATCTTCAATACAGTCAAGAGGGATACCACCCGGATTACCAGGGGCTTGTTGTAATTTCCGTCGAAAGATCGGGTGAGCAGAAACTGCGGGAAGAGCTTCCGAAGAAGCCCGCATCTTAGATTTAACAGAACAATCAGGGCAAGCTACGTCATCCGCACGGGAAGAACGAGCACGGTCACAGTCGGGAGTCAAATCAATGCAAGAAGCAGATTTACAATCACGTCCGGAGCGAGAAGCCTCGCGCTTGTCACCCTCCTCTGCCGAGGAGTCAGAAGTATGAGAATCCCAGATATTACCGTCCCACTCATCGGGGTTCCAATCCATTCCAGCTTTTGCTACAATCATACGCACTTTGCGTGAAGACACACGTCCACGACGATGTTTATACTTATATCGTGCAATACGGACCGCAGCTCTTTCGGCAATGGTCTGATATGTTTCAAGTTTGTCGGCAAGCAGTTTATTTTGACAACGCAAAAGAGTATGCGCATTTTGCAACTCAACACACTGTCCTTCCGTATCTTTAAATTGTTTCTGTAGTTGAACAAACTTCTCATGCAATATTCTGTATGCATTAAGAATAATCCACCCTCTGCGTCCCAAAATAGGAAGCTCATCACCCTTCACTATTGGCGCTTTCTGTAAGCATGAAATCACATCGGCAGGCTCCGCCTGCTCCAAGCATGAAGACCAATTTTCACTCAAACCAGTAGAATCAGCCCACTCACGGGCTAAGGCCTCGTAAGGCGTAGACTCCCAGCCGGGAATCTGAATCGGTAATTTAAAAACCGACGATGATTTTTTCGGAAACATAATAACACGCAAAAAATTATATACAAAATTATAAACAAAATTTTATACGTACAAGCCGAGCGCAAACCAACTAGATTAAAACAACACAATGCACACAGGCTTCGTAAACAGTTCGTGACGCCAGATGTAATGGCTGGATTTTCTGTTTAGATGGGATCAGCCCCCAGGGGCCCCTGTGACCCAGCCAAAACGTACTCACCTTCCCTTCTTAGATCGTATTCACAATGAGTAGATATACAGATAAATATACAGATCGCACCTAAGAATGGGGAATGACAATATACATATATGGATTTTCTACAATATCTTATTCACATCGGTTGGCCTCGCGGTCACTCTGACCCAGACCGTTCTACCCCAGGGCAGATCTGACACACAATCCGGCGTGTCTACACACGGGCCTGCAGAACCCAATGCTCCCTTTTCCAAATCGTTCGCGATCCTGCGAAACCTACACGTCAGTGTCCCTCCTGACACTCTCACTTATTTTAAGCCACAATCTGGTGGATTTACACGACGGTGTCCCTCCCGTCGCTCTCAGTAACGCCGCATATCAACGACGACCACATTCCTATGAAACATTATTGGGATGATATCTCAGCAATCTACTTAGGATAAAACTAAAATAATAACTTTGGATATGGATTCAGATTGTATAGTGTACTCCGTGCTCATGACATCAAAGGTCCACTCACTCCCTCTTTATTTGGTTACCATTCGTCTGATCGGGATTTCTCATCCGTTCGCCTAAACAGTGCCCAACTAGAAATGCCATTTACCAAGATCGAACACAAGCACCAGGTACACGATAATTCTATATGAATTAGGATATTTATTAACAATAAACATAAGTCACATTACTATGCAGCATTACATTTGCAAAGGGAATAAAAGATAAAGGTTAGAGTGCACATACTATAAGAATCGGTCGGACTTCACCTGGTTAATGGGAAATCGGGACTCGGCAGTCATCTAGGCTCCTGTCTCGTCTCTGGGTCCTGGCTCGCCTTGCAGTCACCCTCAGCCGTCACAAGTACACGTCTGCACTGCTAGGCTCAATCTCGTCTGCTCTCCCCCAGGACCTCGGAACCTTGCTGTTTATTAGCTACCGTCTCTCTCTCTCTCTCTGTATTAGTGCGCTCCGCGCCACTTCTCGTTCAGTCTATCTTCAGAGAGTTTCGATCTTAAATCTTTCCCCGACTTCAAAGATGGCGACTTGTCCACCATGAAAATGAATAATGGCAGAGATGCTAACGGCTAGATGCCGCCTACGGACTAACTAACAAAAAGACTAACACCTTCGCTAATATCAAAGCCCGTTCCTTCATGGAAATTCACGGCCAGTAACCTGCCGCCCACCAAATTCTTGTACCTCCCCGTACCAAGGACACTTTCCCAGCTGGCCAGCCTGAAGTTGTGTCTTCGGAGTGGAGAAAAATACATTCCTTCGATAAGGGTCAGCCTGAACCGGTTCTCTCCAAGCGAACAACAGCTTGAAACTAAAACATTACACTTAACCTAGAAAGCCTTCTCGAGCTACCGGGCAAAAAGCAAAATGGAATCTGTCTCGTTTAAGGCCTACGGAGCCCATAATATACATAGCTCCATGAAAAACAGATCGGCATGTTAGCAAATGAGTGAATCATGACTAATACTTATATATCTAACCCCTCACTAAAATTCATAAGCCTTACTCTAAGGAAAATAACACGTAAATGTCTTTATGTATATAAGACAGGGTCCCTGTCTATCGGCCTAATCCCTATGCTATGGGGGTGATAGGCTGGAGTCACTCTCCATCATTCTCCTTCTCCAAAGAGCTAGCAAAAAGACAGCCATAACACCGATTCGGTAAATACTGAATCGGTATTTGAATTGAATCCTATGGGCTTCAAGGCCCATAGGATTCAATAGCAAATACTGATTCGGTATTTACCGAATCGGTAACTACCAAATTTTTAAGGAATCGGTAATAAATCAGATGTTGGTACTTACATCCCATTTACCGATTTTGAAATACCGAATCGGTAAAATTCGGTAATATTCAGTATTTCAAAATCGGCAAATGTGATTTACCTACATCTGGCCCTAGGTGTATTATTGTTTTACATAAAATGTTTTGAAACTTTGTTTGAAATCAAATGCATGCACACTTAGGGCCAGATGTAGGTGGTCGTTTCAGGCCATTTACCGACCGGTTACGGCCGTTTTCGGCTGTTTCCGATCGTTAAATGACAAATCGGTATGTAGGGGCTTAAATCCAAGGCCACGTGTAGGTAAATCTACATTTACAGAATCGGAAAAATTATTTGTTCGGTAAAATACCGAATCGGTAATTTTACCGATTCTGTTAATTTGTTATGTAGGGGGGAGTCTTCTGAGTCCCAAAGGCCTTAACGAATCCGTATTTTAGCATGAAATCAAACTTCATGGTAAAATACCGATTCCGGTGTGCATGCACATGTGTGCTCGCACACCTATGTCATGTGAAAGGCAGACCTGCCCTTAGGGCTGGTTTGCTTGCCACATGGCACCTGTGCCTGTTTTGAGGGTGTCAGAGGGTGTCAAAGTGATACACCCTGCACCCTTGTGCATACTTTTTTTTTTATAGCATTGTCGAATCTAGTTCTTACTGTTATTGATTTACTGTTTGGTAATAGTGGTTAATAACATTTTTTATTATATTTCACCACAGATTCAACTGCAGATTATTTGGGAATTAGACAATGCCGTCTAAGGATAGAATTCGAAAGGCTACAAAACGTCAAAGACAGCTTGACCCCGGGAGCCGGCCGCCTATGTCGGGTGCGATCTCAGGCTACACCAGGGCTATAAGACTTGGGGAGGGGGTCGGAGCCAAGCGTCTTCTCATAGTCCGTGCCATCACACCGCCCCTCGGGGGCCTCCGTCAAGCGGTTTAGGGTAGTACTGTATCACATTGTTTTCAAATGCAGTCAGGTCCACAAACGGCCCCCACTTACTTTGAGAATAGTGAAGCTGCAGCAGGTGCAAATAAGGTTTAGACAGTGTTACAAGAGCTGCTCAGAACTCTGAAGTATGGCACTCAACATCCAGGACTTATGCCATTTGTGCAAGGCAGTGACATCGAAGCAACTCAGGGACCAAAACCATGAACGAACACTCATGTATTAAAATTTTACTATTGATGCTTGACTGAGGCAAAGGAGATCAGAGTGCATGAGTCTCATGCTCGATCGATTGAGCTAGCCGGATCGGGCAACTAAAAGTATAAAATAGTTATGTAAATAGTTATTTAATACAATGTTTTACCCTGTTACTTTGCTGGTGTGTTGTATATATTTATAATATTTGCATAGGGTTTGTCGGTATTTTGGGTGGGGTGGGTGGCGGAGCCGAGCTGTCTTGCAGCCATCATCGTGTGGAGCTCAGTTCATCTCACTAGTTTCGTATTTCTCATGAGGGGTTGTTCTTAATGTTTCTATTTTAGCTAGGTCAAAAAGGGATCCCATTAGTGGCCTACTGATTTTGCTTGATTCCTTTTGTTTTTTAAAACTATTTTTTCACTATCTGCAAAGACTAAACAGAGTATTGCGACTCTGTGCTTGTTTGTAAATAGAGAATGAACCAAAGAGAACCAATTCTAAAACAGTAAATGCTTGGATAACAATCAATCAAATGGAGAGAGAAGCAGACACGACGGATTAGAACGGGGGCAAAGGCCTGCGTTAACTACCCTTCACTATCTGCAAAGAGAGAGTACTGCTAAGAGAAAAGCGAGGGGGGGGGAGGGGGGGCAGCGTTCAAAGTACATCAGCTTGCATAAATACGAAAATGTTTTTACCTATCACGTACTTCACATTTGACAGCTTTTGATATTTGCTATTAAAAAAACATTGAAATTCACTGAAAAAACCATAGGTTTTAGGCCATATATAGTTAGGGATTAGCATTTACAAAACCTTATTTTACTCGCACAAAACCATAGAAATTCGCATATATAGTTAGATGCAATAACTATATATCGCGCACCCGCAATCCACTGCTGATGATGTCACATATTACATCATTCATGACATGGTCAGTGACATCACTGATGACATCATCCAGTGACTGTGTGTTAAAATATGTCTTACATATTGAAGAATGAGTGGATGTATAAGTGTCTGGATGAAGGATTTAGTAGGTGCATGACTGACTGTATGAGTGAGTGATTAAATGTGTCTCACTGAGTGCATGGGTAAGTGACTAAGCGCGAATATCTCCAAAAGCTAACGCCTGCCCTGAGCAGTTCTTAGCCATGTTATCCAATGGGAGGTGGATAACATGCCTAAGAGCATTTGGTCGGTAATGCCTGAATATCGCGGACTTTTCAGCGATATTCATGCATTGCGGCCATTATTTTTCGCATTTGCGATAAACCTTGCTAATAACAAGGTTTATCTGCGATAAAAATCGCCGATGTGCGGCGATAATTTTTGTCTCTAAACAAGTTAGAGACAAAAATTATCGCTAGTTGTTGGTAATATGCCCCCGGGTTTTTGCTTGCAGAAATCGGGAGGCGGGAGACTAGCACTGAAATCAGTAGTCTCATGCCTGAATCGGGAGGGTTGGCATGTCTGGATTCTCTACAGCTGGGGCCATAAACTACATCCGCAGGGCTAGGTGATAGCCTGGGGCCGGCCTGGCATCTAAAATGGCTGCCGTGCACGACAAAATTGTGGCATTGGAAAAAAGGCAAGATGGCGCAGACAATGTTTATCAATAAGGATTCATTTATAACAAAATATTTTATCGCACTGACAAATTGGCGGTCAACACTTCCTGATTTCCATCAAATCGAACGTTAATAGACGTCATGCAGCAAAAAAAAAAAAAGCTCACGCACAGCCGCTGGAAGACATGTATCAACATATATGAGCCTCCTCAGCCACCCTCAGAAAACATAAGGGATTAGGATACGTCTCCCGCACCCCCTTATACCTAGTAATTTAATTAAAACGAAGCACAAAATGGCGAATTCCCGTTTCGCTACCAGTTTGCGGCCCAGTTCGCGGCCCGTGAAGCGCTTCTACCGTGAAAATTTTTTTATTTTTTATTTTCCCCACGGGACCCTTTAATAACCCCAACAACATTCCTAGGGGGTCAAGAGGGGTATACCTTGCCCCCTTTCATTAAATTCCCCCTTCGTTTTTCACCTCTTTTTCTCTCTCGATCCTACCGAGAGATAAGATGGCGGCCGCTCCGGACTGTTTAGAATGTTGACAGACACCGGGGAGCCAATCAGCTTCGCATCGCAAAGTTCCGTTTCGCGAAAAGTAAGCGGACCGGAGCGCAGCCCGGAGCGCTGTTACAGATATATATCTTGTTTTGAACGTTAATTTCTCAAAATCCACTGGAGCACATATATTGAGACCTAGCAAAGGCACATCGGGCTAACAGTCCCTACAATTTTGCCAAGTTTCGTGCAAATCCATTCAGCCGTTCGAGCTAAAAGTGAGGCCAACCGCCCTATGGAAATTAACATGGGGAAAACGCGTTTTAGGACCCCCCTTTTTTCTCGGCCCCCCCTTAAGGAAACCCCCCCAAATTTTCAGGGGCTGCTCGGAAACAAAATGTGCCATTTTCCTGAAAATTTCAGCCGATTCCGTCCACAAACGCTAAAGTTATTAGACATAGAATTTTCAAAAATCCCATAGGGAAAAAATCCTAACTATATATACCTACTGGCGAGACGCCAGTAGGTAATATATATATATATATATATATATATATATATATATATATATATATATTACCTACTGGCGGTCGCCAGTAGGTATATATAGTTAGGATTTTTTCCCTATGGGATTTCTGAAAATTCTATGCCTAATAACTTTTGCGTTTGTGGACGGAATTGGCTGAAATTTTCAGGAAAATGGCACATTTTGTTTCTGAGCAGCCCCTGAAAATTTGGTGGGGTTTCGTCAAGGGGGGGCTGAGAAAAAAGGGGGGTCCCAAAACGCGTTTTTTGCATTGAGTTTTCCATAGGGCGGTTGGACTCACTTTTAGCCCGAACGGCTGAATGGATTTTCACGAAACTTGGTAAAATTGTAGGGACTGTTAGCCCGATGTGCCTTTGCTAGGTCTCAATATATGTGCTTCAGTGGATTTTGAGAAATTAACGTTTAAATCAAGATATATATCTGTAACAGCGCTCCGGGCAGCGATCCGGTTAGCGAACCTTTCGCGTATCGGAACTTTGCGATGCGAAGCTGATTGGCCCTCCGGTGTCTGTCAACATTCTAAACAGTCCGGAGCGGCCGCCATCTTGTCTCTCGGTAGGATCGAGAGACAAGAGGAGGCCAAAACAAAGGGGGAAATTACCATAAGGGGGCATAGTAGATCCTCGTTGACCCCCTAGGTTTTATGTGGAGGTTTTAAAAGGGCCTAGGAGGGTCCAAAAAAAAAAAAAAAAAATTTTTTTTTTGCGTGGTAAGCGCCAAGTTCGCGAACCGGAAAGCGTTCTGGGCAGCGAACTTTATGGATAAAAGAATGAAAGACTTTTCTAATACTGTATGTTAATTATTTGTTGGTTTTGTTGATTATTTTTTAATTTTTTTATTTTTTAAGCAATTTTTTATTGTTGTGATTGTGTTTCAAAATGTAATAACATTTCTAACATTTAACTAGTTTATGAATTACATATAAAAATGATTAAAGACTCAAACAATTTTTTAATATTACATACAATTTTATTTTTCGGATTGTTTTTCGAAATTTAATACAACGTCTAGCATTTCACTGTCTGATATGTGTTCTTGTTCAGTGAACATAAGTTCAAACATTTGACCGTCATCATAATGAAGTAAATGATCCACTGATTCTACACATTGAACTAATTCATGGTCCCGTGATTCATCCATGAAATCTGAGTCATCATTGTCCGCAATAACTTTTTCTGTGTTGGTCTCCAGAACAATTTCGAAGGAAACATTCTGCTCAGCTTCCATTTTATTGCTGTAATTTGCATAAAAAATAAATATATCAGTAGAGATAGGGCACTGTTGGGTTTAAGTTCAGACAGGCACTTGTGAGTTTATAACAGAGAAGTAATCTATGGGCACTGTATGGTTTCAGGCGTGAAGTAGTACTATTAAAAAGTGCCTGTGAAGAAGCCTAAGTAAATTCATAATTATACCACAGAAACCTAAATCAGTCCATAATTATAATAAAGAAGCCTTTCTCAATGTCTAACTCTTACAGAGTGATAGTATATAACTATCTGAAAAAGTTTACCATATTTACTTATAGTGCACAATATACTTCAGTTTTAAAAATAACAACTTACCTTTAGAAACAAGTTGATGTTATTAGTGATATTCTAAATGATATAAATCAAGCATTTACAATGTTAGACACAATTTTATGATGGCTTTACATCTTTTTTGCGCTGCTATTGCATCACTATTGTGAGACATTAGCAGTGCAAGAAAAACATCATGTTCCAAAATAGGGCTCAGTTCATCAACATCAAGATACAGTTTCTTTAGAATATATATCTTTAGGATTGTGTAGGGGACGTAGAGAAGCAGAGACTTCTGTAAATGTCAAAGTTGTTGAAAAACTGTTTGTTTTTGAACCTTTTCCCTTGTCTTTTCTAATTTTTAAATACATGTTTTAATATTTTTGGAAATGTTTGTTCTTTTTTACAGATTGAAAGTATGAAAAAATATTTAAAAAAAGGTAACAAGAATTATAAGGTAAATGTTTTCTACTCTTTTTACCCGCAATGCACTGCTGATGATGTCATTGACAGTATCTCTCATTTACTCTCTATAGCTGTCTTTCTTTTTACATTATTCTCTGTTTACTTCCCTTATACTAACTCTTCTTTTTTTTAAAAAAATATTTTTTTAGTTCGCTTAAAGTTCGCGAACCGGTCAGCGAACTTGAAGCGAACCAAAAGAAATAGAGCTTGCCAGAGTGATAAACATTCTAGCAATTTTGATTGAAAGGGGAGGTAGTTCTGAAAAGAACTGTTTTTTTTTGTTTTTGTTGTTTTATTTATTTATTTTTTTTTTGAACATTTTTTGATTTTTTTGTATTTTTAGAACTGTTTTATGTTTTTTTTGTGTTTTTTATGGAGGGGAGACAACAAAAAACAGGCATTGAAAACGGCTCAACTGGAGCAAAAAAAAAAATTATTTCTTGGGTGCATTAGGGCATTTATGATTTTCGAACGCCATGTTCATCAGGTTGACGCTCATGTTGCCATATGACAGCATAGCACCACAGTATATACAACTTAACTTCATATGCTGGAAGTTGGGTTGAATGTTTGGCACAGTTTCTTGTGCCTCTCTTCCCGTCAAAGACATTGTGGAGGTCGATCTGGCCACAGGAGTTGTCGTGGGATTGTCTTGAAGATCCCTTAACTCAGCCCGGCTGTAGTTTAAGGGATGCCACCTGCTCATGTGTCGATGCATCGTATAGTTGCCCATACTGTATTTCTTATCTGTGCCTCTCGACAATCTGTAATCACAGATGAGGCAGGTGGCATATTTAGCATTCACCTTCTTTGATCCAGGAGGGATGGAGAAAAACTGCCAGATGAAACTTGTTTTTCGCTTTGAAACCCGGGGCAACTCTTGGACAAATTGTTGTTCCTCTCTGTCCTCTTCTTCTTCTTCCTCCTCTTCCTCCTCTCTGTTAGTGATAAATTGACTAGGTGGTCCTCTCTTCTTATGAGGAGGTGGAGGTGGTGGTGGGGTTCCACCAGCTGCAGCAAGTACAGAAGCCATTGTTCAATTCTAGCTAAATGGTCTTTCTCTCACCAAGATGAAAGTCAGAGTGAGGAAATAAGGAGGGGTTTACATGATTTGGGGAAAGCAAAAGTTCTGAACCAATGAAAAGTGTTATTTTTAGGTCACATGACCTAGTCATACATCATTTGGAAACCAAAAGTGAAATGAACCAATGAAAAGTTTGATAAACAAGTCACATGACCTGTTCCGCTTACGTTACGCGGCGCGCGCCGCGTCCCAGATCGCTTCCGGTTCGCGGTCCCGAGCACTTCCGGGAGCGCTAACGCGGCGCGTCATTAGACGCATTACGCGATAACGTGATACGTCGCGCTTCCGCGACGCGTCACAGTTCCGCTAACGTAACGTTGACCGGTTCGCGGACTAGATCGCGGCATCGAGATGAGCTAACGGAAAGCTTCCCGGTTCGCGAACTAGAAGCGAAGAAAAAAAAAATTTAAAAAAAAATTATCAATAAACATCTAAATATATTTTGGGATTTAAAGAAGAATACATTTTACAGCTACAGATGTTAGCTTTTAAAAAACCAATGAAATTCACAGAAAAAACCATAGGTTATAGACCATATATAGTTAGAAATTTGCATTTAAAAAACCATTGAAATTCAATGAAAAAACCATAGGTTATAGACCATATATAGTTAGGGATTTGCATTTACAAAACCTTATTTTACTCGCATAAAACCATTGAAATTCCATATATAGTTAGTTGCGCTAACTATATATCGCGCACCCGCAATCCACTGCTGATGATGTCACATATTACATCATTCATGACATGGTCAGTGACATCACTGATGACATCACTGATGACAACATCCAGTGACTGTATGTTTCTGTAAAGTGTAAATATGTCTTACATATTGAAGAATGAGTGGATGTATAAGTGTTTGGATGAAGGATTTAGTAGGTGCATGACTGACTGTATGAGTGAGTGATTAAATATGTCTCACTGAGTGCATGGGTTAGTGACTAAACTGTCTTAATTTGTGCATTATTATGTCTGTTGTTCTGTAAACTGCTGCATGTGTTGATAAGTAGCTATATGAGTAACTATATGGGTTATTGATTGGTAGCCCAGGTATTTGTATGGGAGACTGAGTGTGTGTGTGGGTGGCTGGGAGGTGTATGACTCTGTGCATAGATGTGTGAGCAGTTGATTCACTAGATGTATGGTTTCAAAAGTGCATGTGGAAACAGCTGTATGGGCGGTTGACTGTGTGCATGAGTGTATTGGTGAGTGAATGGATATCTCAGTGCTACATGTGAAAGTAAGTACATATGTAAAACACAGTGCATGTGAGAGTTGACATATATAAATAACTGTGCATAAGAGCCAGTGAATGTGTGAGTGGCTGTATGGATCATTGTGAACGTCAATCAAGGATTTTATAAAAGAGTAAATATGTGTTAGTATATGTTTGAATAAGTAAGGTGTGTATAACTGTATAGTTGAGGAAATGGAGGTGTGATTGATTCTTTGCATGACTGACTAGGTGTGTGAGTAACTCCATGGATGAGTGACAGTCTGTGAGTGTCTGTTTACACTGAGTGCACCTAAAGTTATATTAGAGTCTGAAGAGGTTCATCGTATTATCACATGAATGATGTCATCAGTGATGTTGTCAGTGATGCCATTTGAGTTGTCAACAGTGATGTCATTTGAGATGTCATCAGTGATGTCATCAGTGATGTCACTGACCATGTCATGAATGATGTAATATGTGACATCATCAGCAGTGGATTGCGGGTGCGCGATATATAGTTAGTGCAACTAACTATATATGGAATTTCAATGGTTTTATGCGAGTAAAATAAGGTTTTGTAAATGCAAATCCCTAACTATATATGGTCTATAACCTATGGTTTTTTCATTGAATATATATATATATATATATATATATATATTCCAGCAGCCCCTCCACATGAGAGGGTAAATGTGTCGCGACCTTAGTCCAGTTTTAAAAATGCATTTATTTTTCTTTTCAAAGGCGGCATGGTTCTGTTTGGCTCCAATGCATTTCGCTCACCACTGTGAGCTTCGTCAGGGAGAAGGCGCGGCAGGAAAATTTAATTACAGCTCACACACACGGCCAGGAGTATGTCGGTGCTTCCGTTTGTTAACCCCTTGTTGGGTATCACATTTCAGCTGTTCTTTTCAATTATATATATATTACCTGCTGGCGGTCGCCAGTAGGTAGTTATAGGTAGGATTGGCTACCATAGGAAATCTGCAACATTCTATTGGTAATAACTCTGGCATCGGTTGAGGAATTTGTATGTGATTTTCGGACATTTTTGCCAGCTCTACTGCGCTCCTTCCCTGAAAGTTCCGGGGAGATTCGTGAAGGGGGGGCTGAGAAAAAAGGGGTTCCCAAAACGTGTTTTCCCGATGTTAATTTCCATAGGAAGGTCTGACAAGTCTACAGCCCGAACCGCTGAACGGAATTACGCCAAACTTGGCAAAATTGTAGGGACTGGTACGCAGATGTCCTTTTGCTATATTTGGTGAAAATTGCTCCAGTGGTTTTTACGAAAATTAACTTAAAAAACACATATATATCTATAGGCACTCTCCGAGCGTTCACAGGTGCGCGTACCGGGGAGCGCACCCGGCGCGCTACAGGAGTGCGCGAGCGGAAAGCTGATTGGCTGTCAGGTGTCTGTCAACATTCTAAACAGTCCAGAGAGTCCGCCATCTTGTGTCTCTGTAGAATCGATACACAAGAGGTGAAAAAGAAAGGGGGAAATAATTAAAAGGGGGCAGAGTAGACACCCCCTGACCCCCTAGGTTTTCTGAGGGGGGCCTAGAAGGACCTTGAAGGGCTAAAAAACTTTTTTATTTTTTTATTTTCGCGGGGTAAGCGTTGGCGGCGCTCCCCGGTACGCTCTCAGGTACGCGCACCCTGAGTGCACCACAGGGAAAAACAGTGTAAAAAATAGAGTAAAAAAATAATGTTGAGTGTTCAGAGGAAAGTGATGCATTGCTCGAGTGTGTCACAAAAATGATGCAACTCCAGCAATGCATCCTTTCACATGGGGCCAGTCCCATGTGAAAGGGCCTGCGTCAGTCTTACGGCTGCTGTTAAGCAGGCGCAAGATTTGGACGCAACAGCGTCATAAAAGTGACGAAGGGATATCTCTTAGATTTCACTGCGTCACCTCTTCGACCCTTTCTTGCATTAATACACCCCTTTTGCATACATTACACCTGACATAGGTATAATGTGGCGCAGGGGTTTACAAAGTGACGCATTTACCTAGATGCGTCACTTTGTAAATATGACTCAATAAGGTGCATTTTTTACAGCACTGGTGCATCACAAAAAGTGACGCACCGGTGGAGTAAAAGTGACTCATGGCCTCATAAATGAGGCCTTCAGTCTTCTACTCATGCGTCATATTTAATATATGACACATTATCTCGCAAGTACTTACAGATACGTCAGTATTTCAGACGTATCTGTAAGTGCAAAAGTGATGCATTGCTGGAATGTGTCACAAAAGTGACACAACTCCAGCAATGCATCCTTTCACATGGGGCAAGTCCCATGTGAAAGGACCTGCATCAGTCTTACGCCTGCTGTAAAACAGGTGCAAGATTTTGACACAGCAGCATCCTAAAAGTGACGCAGTGAAATCTCATAGATTTCGCTGCGTCACCTCTTCGACCATTCTTGCGTCAATACACCCCTTTTGCATACATTAGACCTGAAGTAGGTATAATGTGGCGCAGGGGTTTACAAAGTGGTGCATCTACCTAGATGCACCACTGAGCGCACCCTGAGCGCACCGGGAAAAATATATATATATATATATATACATTTAACAAATGTTTTTTTAAAAAAACATATATAATTAATTGTTGTAAAAAACAGGTAACAAAAAAAGTAATCCTAGGTTACAAAGTCGATATACAAATGAATTAGCTTTTAAAAAAACTATGAAATTCACTGAAAAAACCATAGGTTTCACAAACGTTATAGTTAGAAATTAGCTTTTAAAAAACCTTTGAAATTCACTAAAAAAACCATAGGTTTCACAATCGTTATAGTTAGGAATTAGCTTTTAAAAAACCTTTGAAATTCACTGAAAAAACCTTAGGTTTCACACCAGTTATAGTTAGCTGAACAGTTTACTCATACAAAACTATTGCAATTCCCACGTTATAGTTAGTTGGACTCACTATAACTCGCGCGCCCGCAATCCACTGCTGATGATGTCACATATGACATCATTCATGTGATAATACGATGAACCTCTTAAGACTCTAATATAACCTTAGATACACTCAGTATAAACAGACACTCACAGATTGTCACTCATCCATGGAGTTACTCGTACACCTAGTCAGTCATGCAAAGAATCAATCACACCTCCATTTCCTCAACTATACAGTTATACACACCTTACTTATTCAAACATATTCTAACACATATTTACTCACTTTTACAATCACTGATACAAGTTTTCAATGATCCATGCAGCCACTCACACATTCACTAGCTCTTATACACAGTAATTTATATATATCAACTCTCACTTGTACTGTGTTTTACATATGTACTTACTTTGACATGTAGCACTGAGATATCCATTCACTCACCAATACACTCATGCACACAGTCAACCACCCATACAGCTGTTTCCACATGCAGTTTGGAACCCATACATCTAGTGAATCAACTGCTCACACATCTATGCACATAGTCACACACCTCCCGGACACCCACACACACACACTCACTCTCCCTTACAAATACTTGGGTAACTAATCAATAACCCATATAGTTACTCATATAGCTACTGATCAACATATGCAGCATTTTTCAGAACAACAGATATAATGATGCACAAATTAAGACAGTTTAGTCACTAACCCATGCACTCAGTGAGACACATTTAATCACTCACTCATACAGTCAGTCATGCACCTACTAAATCCTTCATCCAGACACTTATACAACCACTCATTCTTCAATATGTAAGACATATTTTAACTTTACAGAAACATACATTCACTGGATGATGTCATCAGTGATGTTGTCAGTGATGTCATTTGAGTTGTCATCAGTGATGTCACTGACCATGTCATGAATGATGTAATATGTGACATCATCAGCAGTGAATTGCGGGTGCGCGATATATAGTTAGTGCAACTAGCTATATATGCGAATTTCAATGGTTTTGTGCGAGTAAAATAAGGTTTTGTAAATTCTAATCCCTAACTATATATGGCCTAAAACCTATGTTTTTTTCAGTGAATATATATAGATGAGAATGAATCGGAAGAGAATCAATCAGACCCAGATATACGCACTACCAACAGAAGGCCTAAAGTGGCAGACAAAAGCACCAAGACTCCTTTTCAGGAGGAGTACGAGGTAATCCAAAGCACATGGCTCCGAGGTGGGAAGAACAAGCCCCCGGACATGGATACCCAAGGAGCAGAAAAAGACGGAGAACCAGACGGGCAGGCGGGGGGAACAAGAGGAAGAGGCAGAGGCGGCGCCCGAGTATCTCGTTGGACCAATCGGAAGCGCACCAACAAAAAACAATAGCCTCAGCCATATATCCAAGTGGAATGAACACCACCACCAACCCCTCAGGAAACCCTAGCATCGACAATGAGGCAACAAATCTAACGGCGGTCAACCTCACTACCAGAGAGCTTACAATGGAAGAAGAACAAGTCCTAAGCCTCGGACTAACTTTCTGTCCAAATAGTGAGTTGGAATACACCCAAACTAAAATAGACCTGTTCCTCTTCACGCGCAAACTGAAATTACATAAACATTTCAAAATGCGACCGCATCTACAAAATAAAGAACACCACGGGCGAAGAATTACAGCAACAGACGCACTGAGCGGTAAAGACTTACGCTCAGTAGAGATACTAACTGATCTGGAACTGGAACATACACAGAACCTTGCAGACTTGGATCCAGCCGAGAGAGCGGAAATGCAGGGTATCGAACAAGAAAGTGAAAGTAGTGGATTTAAACCAGCGTCCACCTTTGTTCCTCAATCCCCTTGGGATGCTATAGATGTGTTTTCGGAAGCTATGAACGATGATCTATTAAAGTATCGAAAAACTAATCAACAATATCCCCACCAGAACATCACGGAACAACAGAGACTAGCCCTTAAAGGATTAACAACGGACACGAAAATAATTGTGAAGCCCTCTGATAAGGGTGGGAACGTGGTTTTAATGACTCGTGAATATTACACGAAGGAAGCATTGAGGCAACTTTCAGATGAGAACTTTTATATCAAATGTACCAATGAGACCTACCAGCAGAGTATCATAGAGTACGATAAACTTATCTCTAAATGGTATAATCAACGTATGCTGAGTAAAGATGAACATCTGTTCTTACGTACTACCTGCCCCATGACTCCTACTTTCTACCACCTCCCAAAACTTCACAAAAATCGTGACTGCCCACCTGGCCGCCCGATCATTTCTTCTATTGGGAGTCTTACGGAGAATATGTCTCGCTTTGTGGACCACACCTTATTTCCTCTAGTGTCTACTCTGGACTCGTATGTACGAGACACAAAAGACTTTTTAACTAAATTGAATAATTTGGTGTGGGAACAGGATTATCTTTTGATGGTATTGGGCATCACTAGCCTCTACACAGTTATTGAACACAATCATGGACTAGAGGCTGTGAAATGGGCACTAGAACAACGCCAACTACGATTTTCTAGACATAATCTAATGATTCTAGAATTCGTTGAATTCTGTCTAAAACACGATATTTTCCTGTTCGAGGAACAGCTATACATCCAGAAGTCTGACACGGCGATGGGTACCTGCTTTGCCCCCAGCTATGCGAACTTGTTCGTGGGCTGGTGGGAGGAGCAGGTACCCAGGAGCTGTATAGTAGGATGCAAAGAGGGCAAGGTCATCTGCTGGCATCGATATATCGATGACCTTTTCATTGTGTGGAAAGGTAACCTTGAAACAGCTCAGGAGTACATCAATGTACTAAATAATAATCAAATCAATCTGCAATTTTCGGGAACAGTGAGTCCGGTGGCAGCGGACTATCTGGACCTCAAAATTTATGCAGAAGACGGTCACCTCCACACTAACCTCTTCAGAAAACAAACTGCTGGCAACTCCACACTGCATGCCAGCAGTAGCCATCCACCCCAATTAATCAACAGTATCCCCTACGGGGAACTGCTGAGACTTCGCAGGAACTGTTCCAAACCCTCTGATTTCGAAGCAGCTGCTTCGGAATGCATATCCCGATTTAGAGCTAGGGTGTATGGCGAGAGAATACTCAGTAACACTCTCAATAGAGTAAGGAAAATAGAGAGACAGTCCCTTCTGACTAGTAATTCTGAACAGGTCAACCAAAGGGGTTTGCCAGGTGACAACAAGGGCAAGTTCAGAGTTATAACTCCCTACTCAACAGGTGCGGATAGCTTCAGAGCCATGTTACGGAAGAACTGGCATATTCTCTTAACCGATAGTGTGCTCAAAGAAGACCACCAACCCAGCCACTCCTAACCTTCAGCAAAGCTAGATCACTAGGCGACATACTAGTGCACAGCCATCTAGACAAAGTGTCCCTGAGAACCAACACTTTAAGGGAGCAACGAGGCTTTTACCCCTGCGGCCGCTGTAAAGCGTGCGCAGGTAGTAAACGCGTACTCTCCTACACAATAACAGAAACTGGCAGGAAAATGTACATAAATAAATTTATCACCTGCAGCACACAGTATGCCGTCTATTGCTTGCAGTGCCCCTGTGGCTTACGCTACATCGGGAGCACGATCAAGGAGATCAAGCTCAGAATATTAGAACATATGCGAGCCATCGACAAAACAGATCAGACCTATCCGGTGGCTCGTCATTTCGCGGAGGCACACAACCGAGACCGGAACAAGCTTCAGTACTTCGGCCTCGATATTGTACCCCCTAATATACGTGGAGGTGACCGTCTACGCAGATTAAGGAGACTAGAGTCCTGATATATTATCGATCTGTGTACGAAACATCCCAAAGGTCTTAACAGTGGAGAGGAGATGGCTTTCCATCTAGGGAAATGAGCAGAGAATAACAATTGGTATATATTACTCCAAGATGACAGTCCATCTTATTAAACTGTAATTAGAACTTTTCACATCATCGTGTATGGAACAAATGTATATCAATGTACACAATAGCTCTGAAACTCCTATCTGATTTTCTGTCTTGTATATATTAGTGTGTGAGAGACACTTTATCGTTATCTAATTCACAGTACCTGTTCTGTTGTACAACTTCCTATTGTGAATCTAGGAAATATCACAAATACCGTGTGATCCAGATTGAATGAATTTAAATTTGATCGGGAATAATACAGGGGTACAACTTAGATGTCTCCCACATATTTAGCTTTCCACTGTATATAAGATGCACTTTAATCACACATGTTCCATTTTTTGAACTCATGTTATAATTTTCATATGAAATGTGATCGAATATTGTGAATAATTATACACACCCCTTCTGCTATTGCATGCGATGCATCTCACTTCATATATATCCCACTTTTGTCAACCCCCTTTAGCTACGCCCATTTTTCGGCTGTGGTTTGGGAAATGATTTACTTTCTTTTTGTGTACAGGTGACTTGGACTGTGTATTGTATATGGGGACATTAGCCGATCCACGGCTGTATGGTTTATGTCGATTTCATGACACCTTATTGTGACAGCCACGCATGGAATAATGCGATTGCCCATCTGTGGGCTTTACAAAGCAATTTGCTATTGTTGTGTTATATCTATTATACACTATAAGATGGCCGCTTTTGTTTCGTGCGAGGCATTAGTCCCCTTGTTTGTATCCATACCTGACTGGAAGTGGGAGTGACTATGCTTGTTTAAAATAATGTCGGAAACAAACACAGTGCATCACACACTGACGAAGGCAGACCGCCGAAACGCGTCTGTGTGCACCCCTCCGCTAAATAAAATCTAGCGCGTTTGTAACCCTCAACCTCGAGTGCTGTCGTATTCTTTTCCAGGAGTGGGAAGGACTTTGGAGCGTAAATATATATATATATATATATATATATATATATATATATATATATATATGTATGAGCAAATGTCCCAATGATGAGAGGAGCTCTGTAGCTGGTGCCGGCGGCGAGGTTCAGGACACCCTCGCAAAATACCATTTAGCAAGATTGTTTCAATATGAAAAGAAACACGCCGCACACTGCTCCATAGGTTAGGTTCTTTGGTTTATTTTCTGTAGGATCCCCACCTACGCGTTTCGGACAACAATCTGTCCCTGGTCACGGTACAAACCGTGACCGGGGACAGATTGTTGTCCGAAACGCGTAGGTGGGGATCCTACAGAAAATAAACCAAAGAACCTAACCTATGGAGCAGTGTGCGGCGTGTTTCTTTTCATATTGAAACAATCTTGCTAAATGATATATATATATATATATATATATATATATATATATATATATATATATATATATTACCTACTGGCGGTCGCCAGTAGGTATATATAGTTAGGATTTTTTCCCTATGGGATTTCTGAAAATTCTATGTCTAATAACTTTGGCGTTTGTGGACGGAATCGGCTGAAATTTTCTGGGAAATGGCACATTTTGTTTCTGAGCAGCCCCTGAAAATTTGGGGGGTGTTCGGCAAGGGGGGGCTGAGATAAAAGGGGGGTCCCAAAACACGTTTTTCCCATGTTAATGTCCATAGGGCGGTTAGACTCACTTTTAGCTCGAACGGCTGAATGGATTTACACGAAACTTGGCAAAATTGTAGGGACTGTTAGCCCGATGTGCCTTTGCTAGGTCTCAATATATGTGCTTCAGTGGATTTTGAGAAATTAACGTTCAAAGTAAGATATATATCTGTAACAGCGCTCCGGGCAGCGATCCGGTTCGCGTACTTATCGCGTATCGGAACTTTGCGATGCGAAGCTGATTGGTTCTCCGGTGTCTGTCAACATTCTAAACAGTCCGGAGCGGCCGCCATCTTGTCTCTCGGTAGGATCGAGAGACAAGAGGAGGCCAAAACAAAGGGGGAAATTACCATAAGGGGGCATAGTAGATCCTCGTTGACCCCCAGGTTTTATGTGGAGGTTTTAAAAGGGCCCAGCAGGGTCAAAAAAAAAATGTTGTTTTTTTTTTGCGCGATGAGCGCCTAGTACGCGAACCTGAAAGCGTTCTGGGCAGCGTACTATAAGGATAATAGAATGATACACTTTTCAAAGACTGTATGTTAATTGTTTGTTGTTTTTGTTGTTTTTTTTTTGTTTTCTTTATTTTTAAAGTTTTTTTTTTATTTTGATTGTTTTTCATAATTTATTAAACTTTCTAACATTTCAGTGTCTGAAATGTCATTATTTTCTTGAAATATTGTTTGCAATCTGTGAGGTTGTAAAATGTCCTCATTTTCAACTGAAGAACTTAATAAAATCATGGAAGATATCAACACTCAACTGACCAAACACACTGCTGAAGTTACAGAACGCAAGATCCGCAAACTAAAAAGGGACACTATAGATTATAAAATGGGCGAGGTATACACATGGGCCGATATTTATGCTAAACGACGACAAAACAAACCCTATACAGCCAACACCGAAACCTCCTCTTCTGAAGACGATATTACCAACTTACAAGGAAGACGAACCAGACCCCCACCTCAGAAGCCAACATCCAATTCTCAAGGTAGTGCAATTTCCTCGGAAGCACCTTCAACATCAGTAGAGCCTTTTTTAGAGGTAGGCCAGGATCAACGCGAAGACCCAGGAGGTCAAAAAGAACAAGAAAGAACAAGAGAACCTCCACAAACCAGGACAGCAACCATCAAGAAAACCAAAGTGAAATAGCTGACAACCTGGTAATTAATATCTCGGACCATCATTTCAGTGAAATTCAAATGAAAATCCTACAAAGAGGCACTTCATTTATACCAACCGCCCGCACTAACAAACTCGAGTTGGAGATCTCATTTTATAAACTCATGAGGAAACTTCGTTTAAAACACTTTTTTCAAAACATTGTACAAACATCTATAGACCCTCAGGAAGATCAACTTAGGGGCCTACGCCCCAAAAGTAATTTTCTTGCACCAGTCTCACACAAGACACTCGACACCTACGAGACCTTAGTCCGAAACGACTTATCCAAATTGAATTGCAACCGACAATCTAAACACAAAAACTTCACTATCAAGGAGATTAACACCATCAAATCTATTGCCAATAACGACCAAGTGACATGTGTCAAAGCTGACAAGGGTGGCGCCATAGTAATTCTTAACACTTCCTACTATGATCAACAAGCGATGGTTCACCTCTCGGACACCAATACCTATCTTAAATTACCCAATAACCCCACCATCCCATTCAAGGAAAAACTTGACACAATACTAAACAAAGCTTTCGAGAACAGTACAATCTCTGAGAAAACGATCAAGTATCTCACCACCAAGCATCCCAAAAGTCCAAAATTCTTCTTGGTTCCCAAGATACATAAAGATCCACAAACGCCTCCTTGCAGGCCTATTGTATCGACATGTGGCAGCATCCACGATCCTGTGGGAAAATTTCTTGACAGATATTTCCAACCCATCGTCATTTCTCTTCCCACTTACATTCGTGACACCACGGATTTCCTCAACAAACTCAACCGAGTACAAATAGATGATCATGATCAAATACTTTTATGTACAGTCGATGTATCGTCTCTATACACATCCATCCCACATTCAATGGGAATTGAAGCCATCGAGTACTGCTTACTGAGAAGCGATTTGGACAATCATCTGAAACTCTTTCTTATGGAACTCCTACAATTTACATTGTTTTACAGCTATTTCACATGGAAAGATGACTGGTACCAACAATTAACAGGAACATCTATGGGCAATTCTACAGCACCGGCCTATGCAAATATTTTTATGCACAGATTCGAAGAAGATCACATTCTCAACAAAACTCAATGGACGGATCATCTAAAAATATTTGTGAGATTCATAGATGACATCTTCTTGATATGGCAAGGCCCGGAAAACATTCTACAAGAACAACTGGCACTATTGAATACCATAGATCAACGTATCCAATTCACATATGAACTCCACACGGAATCCATAACTTTCCTCGATGTTAAAATCACCAACACACCCACAGGATTTATCACCAGCCTATTTCGGAAAAAAACAGACAGAAACAACACATTACACTATTCCAGTTTTCACCCACAACCATTAAAAGACCATTTACCATACAGTCAAATCATCAGAGCCAAAAGAATCACTTCGGAAAACCATCAATTTCATCAAGAGATGCAAACCACTCTACAGAGATTCAAAGCCCGAGGGTACCCACACCATGTCCTCGATCAGGCCATTCAACGATCTGAAACCAAAACCAGAAGTCAACTTCTCTCTTATACCTCGAGAACTGACAAGGATGCTATCACCGTAGTTTCCAAATACTCTACAGCTAGTTATCAATTCAAACAAATAATTAGAAAACATTGGGAAATCCTAAGGATAGAGCCTGACTTCAATAAAATCTTTGACACTCAACCCACGTTTGCCTTCACAAGGGGAAGAAACTTAGGAGAACTGTTAAAAACTCCTTCAACCAACATTCAATACAAAGGAACAATCCCATGTAGAAACTGCAACCATTGCAATAATGTTATCCAAGGGATTACAGTTAACCACCCAATGAAGGGTAACAAAATCAAAGTCAGAGCTACAGCAACTTGCGACACAAGCAACGCAATTTATATGTTGAAATGCCCATGCGGCAAGATTTATGTTGGACAAACTCAGAGAAAACTAAAAATAAGACTTAACGAGCATAAATCAAATATAAGGAATAAGCAACTAAAATCCACCGTAGCACAACATTTTTTGGAAGCAGGACATGGCATCAGCCAGTTAAGATATTGTGTGTTGGAAACAGTCAAACAACAAGAGGGCAAAGATAATCATCAGGAACTATTGAAAAGAGAAAATTACTGGATTTTTACCTTAAGCAGCATGAAACCATTCGGCCTCAATGACCGAGTGGAATATCTGTGTTATCTCTGAAGAGCTGGGGCCCCAGCCAATGACTCCTTACCACCGCAAAGTGGTTCATTCACTAACAGCTTGTAATTTATTTCGATTTATTTTGAAAAACTTAAGTTTGTTTTCATAGGCGAGTGTACATATATTACATGTCATTTCATTCTCATTGTTCAATTTTTTTGTTTACCACTGGCTACATTCTACTATTCCTTTACTATCCCTAACCGATCCTTTCTAACCCACCTTCAACCCGTTTTTACCTCGGGTTTTACTTTGCACACAGTCCCTACTAGGCAGCGCCCTCACGCAACCTTTTACACATATTTACTTCCGGGTGATAACTTCTCCCGAACCCGGCATACAGCCTAGACTACCAGCGTTCACGGACGTGCATTTGTACTTTCACGGTAAGCGTTATCTTAGCCTCTCTATCTGTAAGGCACCGAGGTGTTTATTTAAATATCTCAAACGCTATATACACGCCTGTAATTGAGCGTAATATAATTAACAGCACTTCACTTCTCTCAGCTAAGCAGCCGAAATGCACATGTTATTCTTTTAAAAGCCCGAGTTTGTAACGCGACGCGCACGTTTCTCATTACGGGGTCCACACTTCATTAATTCACTTATAATCTTTTCCTTTCACGTTATACTTTTCTTGATCTGACCGTTGCATGACGACGCTCCATGAGCATGCTGAGTTATAATTATACCACCACTGTTTATCATGCATGAGCCAGCCTATGAATCGTTTTTTTACATTTTTTTACATTTTGTAAAACACAAGCATTTCTTCGTGTTTAGAAACATATCCCCAGATGAAGGCATAATGGAAATGCCGAAATGCATTGGGATCGTATGAGTGCAAAAAAAGTGTTCAAAGAACATGGACAATAGAATACAATTGTGAATACAACAAGCCATGACTATATGTGAATAAATATTCAGACTACTATTCTTTGAGTGAAGTTACAATTTTTTCATGAAACCTTGATACAAGGACCTTTTTGGAACCCAGAGGACATCTCTCAGTGTTGAGAGTGCAACCCTCCCATTTCAGTTTATTACGCCTCCAGACAGAAGGCGATACTCTGGAGATCCATACAAACTAAAAAGCTTATCAAACAAAGCTGTGCGCCTGGCAAAAAATCCTTCACTCATTTTCAAGGAGGGCATCTACTGCTTGGACACATTGCAGCAGTTCATTATCCAAGCTTTCATCCATAAATTCCATGTCAATTTGTTCAATCAATTCTTGGCTGCTCTCTTGCAGGTCCATTTCAAAAGAAACTTGGTTTTCGCCTTCCATTTTGCCTGAAATTTGGATTAAAAAAATATATATTAGTAGAGATAGGGCACTGTTGGGATTAATTTTAGATAGGCAGTTTTTATCAGTGAATTTATCTTTTGGCAGTGTATAGTATCAGAGTGGAAATAGGACTATAAAAAAGTGTATGTGATTTAACCAAGACAAGCCTAACTCCATTCATAACTATAACAGAGAAGTCTATCTAAATACATTACTACTACAGAGGGATAGTGTATATCTAGCAGAAAAAGTCTACTATATTAAGTTATAGTGCACAATATATTTCATTTTTAAAAATTATAACTTACCTTCACAAAGAAGTTGAAGTTTTTGGAAGCTATTGAAATGTGATGTACAACAAGAAGTAGTAGTCAAAATGGCTGTGTTTTCTTCTCTTCCTTTATATATATTCAGGTATATAACCAATCAAATGTCAGGTAATAAAAGTAGAAAATGAAAGTAACATTTTCATTGGTTGTCAATTCCAACACTTCAGATGTGTTTTGTGAAGTAATTTACCTCACGGTACTTGGAGAGGTCTACAGGCTAAATGGCTAAATGAAATTTCAATCACATTTGTGAGAATGAAAGGGATTGTTATGTAGTATGAGCTAATCTATATTTGGTGAGAGTGTCTCTAGTCGTTTTTCTGTAAATTACTTTCCCACCTTTTTTTTGGACCGCTTCCCGGAAAGCGGTCCGGTCCGCGAACTAGGAGCGTAACGGGAGTCCACCATTTTGTGTTTCGGTCGAATCAAGGTATAAAATGGAGGGTAAATAATGTTCTGAATGGGTAGAAGGGGGCATGGTACAAGTATTTTGCCCCCCTACGTTTTCTGAGGGTGGCTGAGGAGGACTATATGTGCGAAGAAAACTTTTTTTTTTGAAATTTTGCGCAAAACGTCATTCTAACGTAACAGTTACGCTAAAAGAACGTTTACCGGTTCGCGGACTGGGAGCGGAACAAAAAAATATTTTTTAAAAAAATGTATTAAAAACATGTAAAATATATTTTAAGATTTAAAAAAGAATACATTATACAGCTACAGATATTAGCTTTCAAAAAACCATTGAAATTCAATGAAAAAACCATAGGTTATAGAGAATATATAGTTAGGAATTAGCATTTACAAAACCTTAAAAATTCACTGAAAAAACCATAGGTTATAAACCATATATAGTTAGGGAATAGCATTTTCAAAACCTTACTTTACTCGCATAAAACCATTGAAATTCCATATATAGTTAGATGCGCTAACTATATATCGCGCACCCGCAATCCACTGCTGATGATGTCACATATTACATCATTCATGACATGGTCAGTGACATCACTGATGACATCACTGATAACAACTCAAATGACATCACTGATGACATCTCAAATCACATCAGTGATGACATCACTGATGACAACTCAAATGACATCACTGACAACATCACAGATGACATCATTTATGTGTTAATACGATGAACCTCTACAGACTCTGATATATCCTTAGATACACTCAGTGAAAACAGACACTCACAGATTGTCACTCATCCATGGAGTTACTCATACACCTAGACAGTCATGCAAAGAATCAATCACACCTCCAATTCCTCAACTATACAGTTATACACACCTTACTTATTGAAACATATTCTAACACATATTTACTCTCTTATACAATCACTGATACAAGTATTCAATGATCTATGCAGCCACTCACACATTCACTGGCTCTTAAACACAGTAATTTATATATATCAACTCTCGCATGTACTGTGTTTTACATATGTACTTACTTTGACATGTAGCATTGAGATATCCAATCACTCACCAATACACTCATGCACACAGTCAACCACCCATACAGCTGTTTCCACATGCAGTTTTGAACCCATACATCTAGTGAATCAGCTGTTCACACATCTATGCATCTATGTAGCTGTAAAATGTATTCTACTTTAAAACCCAAAATATATGTTAGATGTTTATTGATAATTTTAATTGAAATATTTTTTTTCTTCGCTTCTGGTAAGCGAACCGGGAAGCTTTCCGTTAGCTCATCTTGATGCCGCGATCTAGTACGCGAACCGGTAAACGTTACGTTAGCGGAACTGTGACGCGTCGCGGAAGCGCGACGTATCATTGTCGCGTAATGCGTCTTGTGACGCGCCGCTTTAGCGCTCCTGAAAGTGCTCGGGACCGCGAACCGGAAACGATGCGGGACGCGGCGCGCACCGCGTAACGTGAGCGGAACAAGTCATGTGACTTGTTTATCAAAGTTTTCATTGGTTCATTTCACTTTTGGTTTCCAAATGATGTATGACTAGGTCATGTGACCTAAAAATAACACTTTTCATTGGTTCCGAACTTTTGCTTTTCCAAAATCACGTAAACCCCTTCTTCTTTCCTCACTCTGACTTTCATCTTGGTGAGAGAAAGACCATTTCCAATTTTGATTGCAATGGCTTCTATCTTTGCTTCAGCTGGTGGACCCCCACCACCACCTCAACCTCCTCATGACAAGAGAGGACCACCATCTCAATTCATCTCAAACAGAGAGGAGGAAGAAGACGACTTAGAAGAAGAGGACACTGATGAACCTGAATTTATTCAGGAGTTGCCCCGTGTTTCCGGAAGGAAAACAAGTTTCATTTGGCAATTTTTCTCAATTCCTCGAGGGGAGAAGAAGGTTAATGCCAAATATGCCACCTGCCTAATTTGCAAAAAAAAATTATCTCGAGGCACAGAGAAAAAGTATAGTATGGGCAACTATACTATGCATCGCCATATGGTCAGGTGGCATCCATTAAATTACAGCCGGGCAGAGTTAAGGGATCTGCAAGATAATCCCCCGACAACTCCTGTGGCCAAATCAACTTCTAATATAAATTTGACTGTAAGAGAGGCACAGGAAACTGTGCCAAACATACAGCCAAACTTCAAGCACATGAAGTTAACGTGCATACATTGTGGTGCTATGCTCTCATGTGGCAACATGAGCGTAAACTTAATAAACTTGGTGTTTGATAACCATAACTGCCCTAACCCACCCAAGCAGTAATTTTTTCTTTGCTCCTGTTGAGCCCTTTTCAATGCCTGTTTTTTTGTTGTTTCCCCTCCATGAAATACACAAAAAAAACATAAAACTGTTCTAAAAATACAAAAAAACAAAAAATGTTCTGAAAAAAAAATAAATAAATAAAACAACAAAAACATAAAAAAAAAGTTCTTTTCAGAACTACCTCCCCTTTCAAATAAAATTGATAGAATGTTTAACACTCTAGCAAGCTCTATTTCTTTTGGTTTGCTTCAAGTTCGCTGCCCGGTTCGCGAACTTGAAGCGAACCAAAAAAATATTTTTTTTAAAAAAAGAAGAGTTAGTATAAGAGAAGTAAACAGAGAGTAATGTAAAAAGAAAGACAGCTATAGAGAGTAAATCAGAGATAGTGTTTAATAGATCTATTTATTAATTCAGGATGATGATAAGGTGTGATGTCTCGTGAGGTTTGTTTAAGGTGAGACCTACTCAGGGTTACAGATCAATTTTACACTTGTTGAAGAATACAGAGCAGATAAAGCATGTGTAGGCCTACCAATGAAGTAAATCATGTCCTCTTATTACATCATTCATGACATGGTCAGTGACATCATCAGCAGTGCATTGCTGAGACCTATTTTGGAACATGGTACTTCTTTTGCACTGCTGATGTCTCACAATAGTGATGCAATAGCAGCGCAAAAAAGATGTAAAGCCATCATAAAATTGTCTCTAATATTTTAAATGATAGTTTCAGGATGCAAATAAGATGTGTGCTTTGAAGAGCTTTCTTTGAGGTGAGGCCTATTCCTTTTTTTAAAAAAAACAGTACCCGGAAATACAGCACTATAAGCATTAAAATTGACACTTACAGAAGACTCAGTTTTTCCATATCTACCTCACATTTCTAAATGTATATCATAAGTACAAACAGAAGAACATTAATTATACATGTTATATGGTTTATTTTTGCTGTTCTCAGAATGTATCAAATTTCACTTAAATCAGTGACTTGAACGTATTCATCATGTAACAGCGGGGGAAAAAAAACACAATCAAAATGACTGTGTTTAAAAAACCCATACAACCTAAGAAATCTGATTTCAAAACTCCTTAAAATTAACTTACTTTCAATGACGTCGAAGGATCTCCTATGAACAGCATTCACTCTGTTGTGCTATAAATATTTTCAGCCCGCCACTTTCTGAAAGAAAACCTCCATCGATACGAAAAATATGTTACATAGAAGAAAAGACTTCTCTCATTCTATCACATGTTTCCACTAGGCCAAATCATGTTGCCGCGATTCGCAACTCTTGTAATTCCAATCAAATCCCGACATTTTCTATTTTCGCAACTTTCAAAAAGAATACATTTAAGATTATTTTCACAATCCTGGACTACTTATATCTTACCCTTCTTTGTCACTCATGTTCTCCTTTTCCTATGACACTGATACTGCTTACTATGAAGCAGACTTACTTGCATCAGGTTTATATAGTTGGATTTTTAAATTGACATTATAATTAAAAGTTTTGGACCAATAATCTAGACAGCATTGCAGACTTACATTCCCTCTACTTCATGAACCTTTTGCAATTCTTCACAGGAAATCCCGAGATTCTTTCATTAAAATTTTGGTTTTAAAAACACCAGGTAAGAATTTTTAAGGTCAAACGGCAATTTTTTTTTAAAGTTACAACGGAATCATTGCAAAATGACCAGCCGTTTCGAGACTTTAAATAAGCTGTATAATGTCCTGATGTTGTTGAAGGACCATCGTGATAGATAATTGCTACAGTTACAAAAGTCCTTCCTGATATTGAAAGCTGAGAAGCCACAAATTTTTTTATTAAAGTTGACAATTTTGATCCATCAGGCCTACATCGTTGAATCATTAAAATGACATACTGTCCATATCTACGTATAAATAATGTTGACATCATTTCAGATTTACATTGGCTACACTCCATATTGTGATCCGCTGCATTTACTAGCTTATTAAAGGAGACTGATTTACTGTCAGGCAAAGTTAAATATATAAATCTTTCTGAGTCTACACTAGTAGTACTTGATACCCTACAATTCTCGCAGTCATGCTGCCATTGATAAGAAAGCCCAAACAGGTGATCTACATCTACACCCTCATCTTGCAATACATCAAGCATATACATTAAAAACTCCTGACAATCTTGCTGATTATTTTCAGAGAAATCTGTTTGCCCTGAACATTCATCTAACAGATAACGAACTTCAGACACACTTTCTACTTTTGTTCGATCACTGCTACATTTCTCGAAAACAGAATTCAATAAACAGCATAAAATTTGTTCTGAATTCAACAGAATCTGTTCTTTTAAACTCTCTAGTGAAAAGAGAACATTAACCACTACATTTGCATAGCAGTTGACACCAGAACTGTTTTCAAATTGAAAACCGACAACATCTTCAACAGAATCCACTTTGTTTCTGCTAACAATTTTCGGTTCATTGACTTTTAGTCTTTTTGCAACAACCTCCCTACTATTACAGATATTTCTACGTTTGCGGCCTACCACACGTTTCTCAAACAAAGGATATTGAGGCAAATGTGGCGCATACTCTCTTCTTAACCTATTGTATTCCTTAACACAATCTAGATCCGCACAAATGTTTGTGACATCACAGTCAATCAAGTACAATCCTGATAAAGTTCTAACTCGTGACAATGCCACATATGCCATACCCTCCTTGAACACAGAACTGCCAATATTCACCAATGCACTGTCTACACTTAAACCTTGCAATTTATGAATTGTTACCGCATATGCCAAGCAAACAGGAAACTGTTTACGGCGAACATATAAGTCTTTAACAAGCAAAAACCTAGCAGAACAACGACCAATTAGCTGTACTTCCTCAATGCCATCAAATTTAATTTTTAAAAATTCTATTCCATCTCTATTTCTGTACTTCTCAAAATCAACAACATTACCCATTGATCCATTTACCAGACCTCTTTCAACATGTAAATTTCTTCTCAAAATGATTCGGCAATTTAAACACATATTCAAAGTCTTTTCAAAACCCGCTGTTTTAGATATAGTCTTCTCTAATGAATCCAATTTTGATTTCAAATTTTCTGACAAAATAATTGTTGATCCCATGTGCTCTATTTTGTCAATAGCTTCAAGTTTCACAATCTCTTGCTTTTCTAAATTCAACATTTTGTTGTTGAAGATGGCACATTCTGCAAGAGTTGGCATCAAACATATTCCGGATTTCTTCTCAGTAATTTTCTGAAAAATATTCTCAGCCACAATCTCTTGTTCGGGATATAAATTTGAAAGTAATCGTGCATTCAAAGCTTCTTTTCCATGCTCGGTCACTTTTCCAATTCTAATATCTTGTAGAATATTCTTGTAATCTTCATCTTTTGCCTGACGCATATTTTCATGCAGTTCAGCATAATTGAAGTTTAACCATATATTGACGTTGCCAATGCTCCCTAGGCACTTCCTGGTATCTTCTTGCGTGAGTATTTTGAACACAGGTTCTCCTTTTACTGGTGTCAGCTGCAGAAGATCTCCGAAAACAATGATGTGTTTGCCACCAAATAACACATCATATTCAGTTTTAAGTACTTCTTGCATTCTCAAATGCACAAAGGCAAGCATGACATTGGAAACCATGCTTACTTCGCCAATGATAAGTAGTTTCATTTTCCTCAAGACTCTTGAAACTTCACAGCAAGCATCCCCAGATAACTTGTGATATTGTAATTTGTTGTCATGCTCCACCGGCAGCATCAGTAGACAATGCAAAGTAATACCTTTAATGTTATGTGCTGCAAGTCCAGTAGGAGCGGTGACAACACAAGACAGCGATGACTCAGTCCTTTCCTGCAGATAGCATGAAATTGCTTTAATGAGGAAACTTTTTCCAGTTCCCGCTTCTCCACTCACATACAGTAGGACAGGCTTCAACGATGTACATGAGCACTCTTTCTTCTCATGACTTAATCCATGCTCAATTTGCTTGGTAACTTCATCATATATTTTCCTCTGCTCAACGTTGAGTTGTTTTTCCAAGTCTTCTAAGTTAACTGAATCCTCCTGAGCATGTGCCATGGCTCTTTCCACTTCATTCATAGCAGTGGCAGCTTCATTTTCGATAATAGGTCCTCCAAGTGGATCTTGACTCAATGAAACAGAACTCTGACTGTCCTGAGAACTGTCTCTGGCAATCTCGGCTGCAATCGTTGCTTCCTGCTCAATTTCCAAAGTTAGCATTTCTTGATATTTGGGAAAAGCAGGACATTCTATGCTATCCTTAGCAGCAGTGAAAGAGTCTTCGTAACAGAGGAAATCTCCAAGCAGTTCCTCTTCTGCACGCCAAGGCTTGAAAAGTTGCAAAAGTGCTAAATAGAAAAACTCCTTTTTTTCTGAAGATTCGCCACTCAATTTTCGATGGTTTACTAATTGGCATTTTCTTTGCTTGACCAGGCATCCCTCACTTCCAATTACAGCATACACTCCTTTGTCAATATCTTCTTTGATGTTCCTCTTGAATATATAATTTTGGAGAACCTCATATAGACAAACATTCTCAAGGTGACTGCTTCGATTTGGATAATATGTATCCAACATGTTGGTCTTCAAAATGTCGGTACTGTTTGGTTCCTTTTCTGCCAAATATTCAATTTCCCGGACAGGTTTTAGAACCCGATTTCGCGTTGCAGCAAGACCAAGACTCGCCCAAACGATACTCCTGGATTTGGCATAGAGACTTGCTGAAGACAATCGATCTGAACATTCGTAAGCTCCGATTTCTCGATGCGACAACATCTTCAGACTGAAACTGTACAACTTCTTGCTGAGGCTCTTTTCATGGGAAATGTCCTCCCACATATCCTTCAGTTCTGTCTTTTCTTTTTTGGTGATGTAAGATGTCACATACCGAGCCACAGCCATACAGTTGTCACCCACAAACTGTATATCCATGTTAGCATTCCACATGGACAAAATCACTGGGTTGTAGTCGTTGATGTACTTGGACTCTTCGTTCCTTTTCAAATTGTATGTATTTTTGGGTGATTTCCTCGTCACATTATGTCGCAGTGAAGACATCAAACTGTTCACTTTTCCTTTAGAAATCACCGGTCGTGGAAAGTTGAAACGACATTTGGTGTAGAACTTGTCCTTGTTTCTGAATTTACGACGACAGTACTTTCCGCAACGATGGCTTTGGAAACGTAGAACTTGTTCTCTTAGGCTTTTCTTCTCCGTTGCGTTTGGAACAGCACACATAGAATACTGTTCTATGAAATTCATCACTAAGTCATCCGGATCTGTTCCAAATTTAGGTGCATCCTTGATCCACAACAACATATGTATATGAGGAGCACCTCTTGCTTGGTACTCCTTTCTCCAGAAGAAATCCAACACCTCTCCAAGAGGTGGATTCTTCTTATTTGTGATGAAAGACATCATAGCTTCAAATCTATGATTGAAGTACCTGCATACATTCACAGGATCCAAAGAACACAGTTCTCCAGGTGTCTTGAATTCAATATTTTCAATATTTCCATTTGCCTCTCGTAGAAATTCAAGTAAGTCTTCCCAGCCATACTCGGCACAGCTCAGAGTGAGGAACCATGTCGGAGTTCCTAAGTTCCTCAGCATACATTTTAAATCACCATGACGACGGTACCAGTACTCATTAGTACCACGCTGACACGCCATGAGATTAATTAAGTGAGAATCCAAAATACTGTCTTGGACATTGACTTTATGCATAAAGTCCCTTGCCGAGATATTTCGCATCTGTATACCACTTTTTAAGATGTGGTTCACTGCATATGACAGTCCAGACAGATCGCTTTCAAACAGGAGATGAAACAAATAGGGAATGCATTGACGAAACCTAGGATCGTCTGCATACAATCGTAAAGTCCGGTATTCAGACGCAGGAATTTGATGAGGTCGCTCATCATATCTTCCTCCTCGACCTGTGGGAAATAGCTGTGGGAAACACCGAGCTTCCTAACTTTCCTCCCAAACACTAATGGGACTCCCTTTAGCTTGTTTCATTTGAAACAACTCAATAGCATTCCCCATGACTTCCTTGGAATGCAAAGGATGAACACTATAATGTTCATATATTTCTTCACTTTTAGAGGCTTCTACTTTCTCAATTTGGCCAGCACACACATCGCTATCCTCTTCATCACTTACTTCCTCTTCTGCAACATATACATTCTTATAGTACTTATTATTTGTCTTCAAATACACTGTTGCCTTTTTGACTTTCCTAACATCCACTAAATCTTGCCATATTTTCTTATTCTTTGTCGGAACCCCATTAACTAAGATAACCAGAGGTTCCTCTTCCACTTTTTCTATTCCAATTGTGTTAATGTTTTTGTTCAAATCTAGAGGCAAATAAACAACTCTTCCCTTTAATCCTCTCTGTAAATCTGCTGTAGGCAACTTCCCTGTCTTTGGCTCCATTCTTACAATAGCCTGAAAGGGATGGATACTTTGAATCAAAATACATTCATAAGTATTTAAATCCTTCAATTCAGAAGGAATCTCAACCAATTCCAGATTATTATGAACTGCCCTAGCAGGCATCTGGTTTTGGTTTAATTTATTACAACAATAAGTAAACACACGTTGATCCAATCCTAAATCAAAATAATTTTCTACCATCAAGTATGTGGCAAAATCCTTCCATTCACTATTATTTTCCCTTTCACTTTTTGTATATAAATCCACTACCTTAGTCTGATTCTTATAATAAGTGCGTCGACAACATACACAACTGAAATTAGGCCTCTCACTTGATTTCATCTGAAAAGTGGCAATTTCCTTCTGAAAATTATCTGTACTGGAAACCTGTACATTATCTTCAACATTACCCTCTACTTCAGGGTCAATTTGAACATTCTCATCTTTACTACTAAAGTAACAAAACTCAATTTCTTCACAAATATTCTTCACATCTATTTCAGAACCATGCAAAAGAGCAGCACATAATTGTTTAAGCATAATTGCTGGACTCTTAGCATAATACAACATTCTCACTAATTTTCTCACTTTATTATGATGCACTGCTAGCATCCTGAAATGATGAAAAACACTCTGGCATACTCTCCTGGAAAGACAAGCCAGTGAATGACCACGCAAACCTGTCATTTGTCTCACTCTGCAAGGATCTAAATCTTGCAACAACTTCATTTTCTGCTTCAAACTTTTCTTATTAAATGTCCGTATAAAATCACAAAGCAAATTGATGGAAACCTGTCGCACACTGCAAATAGAACTACACTTCCAAATGTACACAGGACCCTTAGGACGTCTTCCTAAAACCTCATCACTTAGCACCTCTTCTGTCTCTGTTGTCACAAGTTTTTCTTTTTCAACTGGACAACCATCCTTCACTTCATAAGCTCGACCACTGGTGTCAACTGCAAACATCAAATCATTATCCTGAAAATAACTCTCCTCATTAAAAAATGCCTCAGAACTTGAACTATGCATCCATTCTCCGGAAAAAACTTCACAAAAGTTACTACGATTTACTACTCTCTTCCATCTACTGTTTGTTTTGAAATCAGAAATTACCTTGCTTAGTTTCCTAATTCTATTGATTACCAAAATAAACAACTTTCGCTTAATTTCAAAAGCATGATCAATAATTGTCTCTACATTTTTCTTCTTCTTATAAAATGCCGCTTTCTGTTGGCCTTTTTTAATATTTCTTCATAAATTAACAATTATCCTGTTACGGAACATTCGTTTTCGAATGTCCCTAAACTGTTGTTTCCTTCTACTATCATGCACAGAGTTATCTCTTCCTCTACCAATAACATTTTCGATGGGTCTTTCCTTTCCATTTAAATTACTCTTCTTTTTCTGAACTGAAACATTTTGGCGAAAAATACTTTTTTTACTAAAAATATTTTTTAAGAATGATTTTGTGCTCTTACCCGGAGCTTTCTTGGTGTTTTGATAAGTATTTGGGGAAGAGGACTGCTGCAATAAAACATCATCCTGCTGTCTTTGACGTTTTCTAGCCTTTCTAATTCTATTTTTCGTAGGCATTTTTCAAATTTAAAAAAGATTTGCAGTTGAATCTGTGGAAAAATATAATAAAAAATGTTATTAACCACTATTACCAAACAGTAAATGAATAACAGTCATCAAAAACTTAACGCCCTACTTATTATTTAACATAGAAAATCTTTTGCACCAGCACTACATCACAAGGACATTTTCAGTCATTTCCTCTTGAATGCAGGTATACAATTGATTTATGTGCTGTGTTTAAAAACGATTTTTTGAAATCAATTACATTTCTGGATATGTACTGCTAGAGCTTTATAGGTTGCTTTGGGTCATATTTATAAGGCATATGAGTGTCTATAATGTTATTTTTCCTTTTTAAATGGAAAGCGTTCTTCATGGTGCAAGTTTCTTATAAATACGCTCCCACCTGCGAAACGGAACTTTGCGATGCGAAGCTGATTGCCTCCCCGGTGTCTGTCAACATTCTAAACAGACCGGAGCGGCCGCCATCTTATCTCTCGGTAGGATCGAGAGAGAAGAAGAGGTGAAAAACGAAGGGGGAATTTAAGGAAAGGGGGCAAGGTATACCCCTCTTGACCCCCTAGGAATGTTGTTGGGGTTTTTAAAGGGTCCCGTGGGGAAAATAAAAAAAATATATTTTTCACGGTAGAAGCGCTTTCCGAACACCGAACTGGGCCGCAAACTGCTGGCGAAACGGGAATAGGTATAAGGGGATGCGGGAGACCATTTTGTGCTTCGTTTTAATTAAATTACTAAGTATAAGGGGGTGCGGGAGACGTATCCTAATCCCTTATATTTTCTGAGGGTGGCTGAAAAGGCTCATATATGTTGATACATGTGTTCCAGCGGCTGTGCGTGAGCTTTTTTTTTTTCTTTGCTGCGTCACGTCTGTTAACGTTCGATTCGAAGGAAATCAGGAAGTGTTGACAACCAATTTGTCAGTGCGATAAAATATTTCGTTATAAATGAATCCTTATTGATAAACATTGTCTGCGCCATCTTGTCTTTTTTACAATGCCACAATTTTGTCGTGCACGGTAGCCATTTTAGATGCCAGGCCGGTCCCAGGCTATCACCTAGCCCCAGCTGTAGAGAATCCACACATACCAACCCTCCCGATTCAGGCGTCAGACTACTGATTTCAGTGCTACTCTCCCGCCTCCCGATTCCTGCAACCAAAAACGCGGGGGTATATTACCAACCACTAGCGATAACTTCTTTAGAGACAAAAATTATCGCCGCACATCGGCGATTTTTATCGCAGATAAACCTTGCTATTAGCAAGGTTTATCGCAAATGCGATAAAAAACGGCCGCAATGCATGAATATCGCTGAAAAGTCAGCAATATTCATGCATTATCCAGCAAATGCTCTTAGCCATGTTATCCACCTCTCATTGGATAACATGGCTAAGAACTGCTCGCAAATGCGATAAGAAGCGGCCGCAATGCATCAATATTGCTGAAAAGTCAGCGATATTCATGCATTATCCAGCATATGCTTTTAGCCATGTTATCCACCTCCCATTGGATAACATGGCTAAGAACTGCTCATGGCCCCATGAGGAACGCTTTCCATTTAAAAAGGAAAAAATAACATTATAGAAAAGAATCGTTTTTAAACACAACATATAAATCAATTGTATACCTGCATTCAAGAGCAAATGACTGAAAATATCCTTGAGACACATGAAAGCGTTTTCTGGAATGCCCTAGCACCATTTTTTCGACATTATAAACATGGCTATGTAACTCCCATAATCAAAATCTAAATTTGCCAAGCGCAGGTGGGAGCGTATTTACAAGACACTTGCCCCATGAGGAATGCTTTCCATTTAAAAAGGAAAAATAACATCAAAGACACTCAAATGCCTTATAAATATGACCCAAAACAACCTATGAAGCTCTAGCAGTACATATGCAGAAATGTAATTGATTTCAAAAATTATTTTTATAAACAACATATCTGTTTCAGCTTACATGAGAGACCATGGAATGGGCTTCATATACAACAATAACTTGTATAACTGCATGCCAGAATGCTACACCGAATATGCAATTACAATTTCTCAAAGTAACAAAATCTATTTCTATATCACTACAGACAAAGCCACAGTTTAAAAACACAGCTTTCTTCATCATTTTCTCCTTAATTCATACTATTCTCTATCTAAAATAAATAAATCTTTTCTCACCTTAGCAAATACTTTTTGAGTTTTGAAAACACTCTCAGAAATACACCAAATTGTCTTCAGCAGAAGAAAAAGGATGCACTCCAGAGTCTGCAGCTATTGAAAGCACAGAAATACAGATATTCATTTCACATATCTCTCATATTAGCCAATCATAACTCTTCCCTCACTTTTTTCAAATCAAAACCCTTCCCCCCTCTGCCCTCTCTGCCTTTTTTCCATAGCAACGACCTCCTGGAAGACCTCTCATGTTTGCAAATTCACACAACAATGTTTCAATTGAACTCTGAACTCTCAGTGCACCTGCGTATCCAGTGCAATCTTTCATTAAAAGTTTCTTCCTTGACCATTCAAATTACATCTTTCAAAGAACACATCCATGCACCCTAACTTTCTGTTTTCAGAAATGGAAATACACCAATCACTGCTAATGAATCATTAGCATTGGAACTCCACAGTTTTTTTTCTTTACAAACTCCTACTGTTTCAACGGCCCTTTCATTACCACACTTCATCTGACTGCGGCACAACCTTCTCCCACCATGTTTAACGTCTGGATTGTTGGACATAGTTACATCCACTGGGCTCAAAGGTATGCTGAGAGCAGAAATTTACCCAACCTCAATTTACAAGATGTGGAAATTAAGTGGTTGGGCCAAAGAGGATTAAAATGTCACCAATTGATACCATTGGTGAAAACCTTTATGCATTTGCCAAAACCTGACCTGTTAATAGTGCACTGTGGAGGTAATGATTTGGGCACTTTGACAGGGGTAGGTCTGGAAATGCTTTTAAAGGACACCTTTGAGCAATTAATGGCACTTTTTCCTCAAACTGCCTTGGTATATTCCAATATATGCCAAAGACAGAAATGGAGGTGGTCCAAACAATTTTGTCCACAAATTGAGAAGTCGAGGAAGCATGTAAACAAATCTGTTTCAGCTTTCATGAGAGACCATGGAATGGGCTCCCTGTACAACAATAACTTGCGTTACTACATGCAAGATATCTACAGAGGAGATGGAGTTCACTTCTCAGATGAGGGCAACAGAATTTTCATTCTGAATTTAAGAATGTGCATTGGTACCTACTTATAAGTACCTAAATGTACCATAAACCCAAAAGCTCTTCTCAGAGCTACCCTTCATCTAATCACTCACAATTATTATTTTTTTCTAACTTTTTTCACTAATTTTCCACAAAATACGCTCCCCGGTTCGCTAACCGAAAGCTAACCTCGCGGAATTTTTTAAAAAAATGTTTTTTTTCCGCACATTTAAGCCTCCTCAGCCACCCTCAGAAAACCTAGGGGGTCAAGATAAGTCTACCGTGCCCCCTTCTACACATTCTGAACATTATTTGCCCTCCATCTTGTATCTTAATGCGACCGAAACACAAAATGGTGGACTCCCGTGACGCTTAAGGTTCGCTAACCGGGCCGCTTTCCAGAAAGCGGTCCTAAAAAAAGGTGGGAAAGTAATTAGCAGAAAAACGACTAGAGACACTCTCACCAAATATAGATTAGCTCATACTACATAACAATCCCTTTCATTCTCACAAATTTGATTGAAATTTCATTTAGCCATTTAGCCTGTAGACCTATCTAAATACCCTGAGGTAAATTACTTCACAAAACACATCTAAAATATTGGAATTGACAACCAATGAAAACTTTACTTTCATTTACAATTTTTATTACCTGACATTTGATTGGTTATATACCTGAATATATATAAAGGAAGAGAAGGAAACACAGCCATTTTCACTGCTACTTCCTGAACTTCATTTCAAGAGCCTTTTCACCTCCCTGTAAAGTTATTTGATAATTTGTAAGTGGCACTTTAAATTAATTTGTAAAAACGTTTATTGATAATTATTTACTGTCCCCCTGCTATAGTTATAGATACAGATAACCTCCTCTGTTACATTTATTGATTGACTTACACTTCTCTGCTATAATTATGAATTTACTTACTTTAACTTCACTGTTAAAAAAACAGAACTACATGTCTGAACTTAAACCCAACAGTGCCCTAACTCTTCTAAAATAATTATTTTTTTTATGCAATTTACAGCAAAAAAATGAAAGGGGAGCAAGAAAAAACTAATGTTTCCTTCGAGATTACATCCGAAGACATTGTAACTGAAGAAAATGTGGATGAAGATTTTATGGATCAATCTTTTGACGAACAATTTATTCAAACCTTACAAGAGACAGAAACATCCATGTTTGACGAGATACCAGATGATATAATGCTGGAAGTTTTAATGAACTATGAAAATAATAAATACATTTTTTTTAATTCAAAATAAATAAATAAATAAAAAAAAACGAACAAAAACAACAAATAATTAACATACAGTATTAGAAAAGTCTATCATTCTTTTATCCTTAAAGTACGCTGCCCAGAACGCTTTCCGGCGCTTACCCCGCAAAAAAAATAAATATATATTTTTTTTTTTGGACCCTCCTAGGCCCTTTTAAAACCTCCACATAAAACTTAGGGGGTCAACGAGGATCTACTATGCCCCCTTATGGTAATTTCCCCCTTTGTTTTGGCCTCCTCTTGTCTCTCGATCCTACCGAGAGACAAGATGGCGGCCGCTCCGGACTGTTTAGAATGTTGACAGACACCGAAGAGCCAATCAGCTTCGCTTCGCAACGTTCCGATACGCGAAAAGTTCGCTAACCGGATCGCTGCCCGGAGCGCTGTTACAGATATATATCTTGATTTAAACGTTAATTTCTCAAAATCCACTGAAGCACATATATTGAGACCTAGCAAAGGCACATCGGGCTAACAGTCCCTACAATTTTGCCAAGTTTCGTGAAAATCCATTCAGCCGTTCGGGCTAAAAGTGAGTCCAACCGCCCTATGGAAATTAACATGGGAAAAACGCGTTTTGGGACCCCCCTTTTTTCTCGGCCCCCCCTTGACGGCCCCCCCCCAAATTTCCAGGAGCTGCTCAGAAACAAAATGTGCCATTTTCCTGAAAATTTCAGCCAATTCCGTCCACAAACGCCAAAGTTATTAGACATAGAATTTTCAAAAATGCCATAGGGAAAAAATCCTAACTATATATACCTACTGGCGACCGCCAGTAGGTAATATATATATATATATTCCAGCAGCCCCTCCACATGAGAGAATAAATGAGTCGCGACCTTAGTCCAGTTTTAAAAATGCATTTATTTTTCTTTTCAAAAGCGGCATGGTTCTGTTTGGCTCCAATGCATTTCGCTCACCACTGTGAGGGAGAAGGCGCCGCAGGAAAAGGTAATTACAGCTCACACACACGGCCAGGAGTATGTCGGTGCTTCCGTTTGTTAACCCCTTGTTGGGTACCACATTTCAGCTGTTCTTTTCAATTATATATATATTACCTGCTGGCGGTCGCCAGTAGGTAGTTATAGGTAGGATTGGCTACCATAGGAAATCTGCAACATTCTATTGGTAATAACTCTGGCGTCGGTTGAGGAATTTGTATGTGATTTTCGGACATTTTGGCCAGCTCTACTGCGCTCCTTCCCTGAAAGTTCCGGGGAGATTCGTGAAGGGGGGGCTGAGAAAAAAGGGGTTCCCAAAACGTGTTTTCCCGATGTTAATTTCCATAGGAAGGTCTGACAAGTCTACAGCCCGAACCGCTGAACGGAATTACGCCAAACTTGGCAAAATTGTAGGGACTGGTACGCAGATGTCCCTTTGCTATATTTGGTGAAAATTGCTCCAGTGGTTTTTACGAAAATTAACTTCAAAAACACATATATATCTATAGGCACTCTCCGAGCGTTCACAGGTGCGCGTACCGGGGAGCGCACCCGGTGCGCTACAGGAGTGCGCGAGCGGAAAGCTGATTGGCTGTCAGGTGTCTGTCAACATTCTAAACAGTCCAGAGAGTCCGCCATCTTGTGTCTCTGTAGAATCGATACACAAGAGGTGAAAAAGAAAGGGGGAAATAATTAAAAGGGGGCAGAGTAGACACCCCCTGACCCCCTAGGTTTTCTGATGGGGGCCTAGAAGGACCTTGAAGGGCTAAAAAACTTTTTTATTTTTTTATTTTCGCGGGGTAAGCACTGGCGGCGCTCCCCCGTACGCTCCCAGATACGCGCACCCTGAGTGCACCACAGGGAAAAACAGTGTAAAAAATAGAGTAAAAAAATAATGTGGAGTGTTCAGAGGAAAGTGATGCGTTGCTCGAGTGTGTCACAAAAATGATGCAACTCCAGCAATGCATCCTTTCACATGGGGCCAGTCCCATGTGAAAGGGCCTGCGTCAGTCTTACGGCTGCTGTTAAGCAGGCGCAAGATTTGGACGCAACAGCGTCATAAAAGTGACGAAGTGATATCTCTTAGATTTCACTGCGTCACCTCTTTGACCCTTTCTTGCATTAATACACCCCTTTTGCATACATTACACCTGACATAGGTATAATGTGGCGCAGGGGTTTACAAAGTGACGCATTTACCTAGATGCGTCACTTTGTAAATATGACTCAATAAGGTGCATTTTTTACAGCACTGGTGCGTCACAAAAAGTGACGCACCGGTGGCGTAAAAGTGACTCATGGCCTCATAAATGAGGCCTTCAGTCTTCTACTCATGCGTCATATTTAATATATGACGCATTATCTCGCAAGTACTTACAGATACGTCAGTATTTCAGATGTATCTGTAAGTGCAAAAGTGATGCATTGCTGGAATGTGTCACAAAAGTGACACAACTCCAGCAATGCATCCTTTCACATGGGGCAAGTCCCATGTGAAAGGGCCTGCATCAGCCTTACGCCTGCTGTGAGACAGGCGCAAGATTTTGACACAGCAGCATCCTAAAAGTGACGCAGTGAAATCTCATAGATTTCGCTGCGTCACCTCTTCGACCATTCTTGCGTCAATACACCCCTTTTGCATACATTACACCTGAAGTAGGTATAATGTGGCGCAGGGGTTTACAAAGTGGTGCATCTACCTAGATGCACCACTGAGCGCACCCTGAGCGCACCGGGAAAAAAAATAAATATATATATATACATTTAACAAATGTTTTAAAAAAAAACATATATAATAATTGTTGTAAAAAACAGGTAACAAAAAAAAGTAATCCTAGGTTACAAAGTCGATATACAAATGAATTAGCTTTTAAAAAAACTGAAATTCACTGAAAAAACCATAGGTTTCACACCAGTTATAGTTAGCTGAACAGTTTACTCATACAAAACTATTGCAAATCCCACGTTATAGTTAGTTGGACTCACTATAACTCGCGCGCCCGCAATCCACTGCTGATGATGTCACATATTACATCATTCATGACATGGTCAGTGACATCACTGATGACATCACTGATGACATCTCAAATGACGTCATTGATGACATCACTGATTACATCACTGATGACCTCACTGATCAAATCATCCAGTGAATGTGTGTTCCTGTAAAGTTAACATGTGTCTAACATATTGAAGAATGAGTGTATGTATGAGTGTCTGGATGAAGGATTTAGTAGGTGCGTGACTGACTGTATGAGTGAGTGATTAAATGTGTCTTACTGAATGCATTGGTTAGTGACTAAAGTCTCTGAATGTGTGCAGATGTATGTTGTTGTGTATGCTGCTGCATGTGTTGATCAGTAGCTATATGAGTGGCTATATGGGTATGATTGGTTGTCTAAGTATTTGAATGTGAGGGTGAGTATGTGTGTTGTTTGCTGTGAGGTGTGTGACTCTGTGCATAGATGTGTGACCAGTTCATTCACTAGGTATATGGGTTCAAGAGTGAATGTAGAAACAGCTGTATGGCGGTTGACTGTGTGCATGGGTGTGTTGCTGAGTGAATGGATATATCAGTGCTACATGTCCATGTAAGTACATATATAAAACACAGTGCATGTGAAAGTTGGCATATATAAATGACTAAACATCAGAGCCTGTGATTGCCTAAGTGACTGTATGGATCAATGTGTACTTGTATTAGTGATTGTAAAAGAGAGAAAGTATGTGTTAGTATATGTTTGAATAAGAAAAGGTTTAGTGTGTATAAGTTTGTAGTTCAGGAAATGGGAGTGTGATTGATTCTTTGCATAACTGAATAGGTGTTTGAGTAACTTTGTGGATGAGCGTCAGCATGTAAGTGTCTGCATAGGTGTGTGAGTGGATATGATAGTGTTGTATTGATGAGTGTCTGTATGTATGAGTGATTGTATGAGTGAATGAGTGGATGTGTGTGTAGACCTAGGAATCAGTGAGTGCGTATGTAGTTACTGGTATTGGTTTGTCATTAATTTCAGGAATAGTAGTTTGTATTTAACACTGGGTGTATCAAAGGTTAGATTAGAGTGTGAGGAGATGCATCATATTGTCACATGAATGATGGCATCAGTGATGTCATCAGTGATGTCATTTGAGATGTCATCAGTGATGTCATCAGTGATGTCACTGACCATGTCATGAATGATGTAATATGTGACATCATCAGCAGTGGATTGCGGGCGCGCGAGTTATAGTGAGTCCAAATAACTATAACGTGGGAATTTCAATGGTTTTGTATGAGTAAACTGTTCAGCTAACTATAACTGGTGTGAAACCTATGTTTTTTTCAGTGAATTTCAAAGGTTTTGTAAAAGCTAGTATATATATATATATATTCACAGAAAAAACCATAGGTTATACTCCATATATAGTTAGGAATTTGCATTTACAAAACCTTGAAAATTCAATGAAAAAACCATTGGTTTTAGGCCATATATAGTTAGGGATTTGCATTTAGAAAACCTTATTTTACTCGCATAAAACCATTGAAATTCCATATATAGTTATAAGCGCTAACTATATATCGCGCACCCGCAATCCACTGCTGATGATGTCACATATTACATCATTCATGACATGGTTAGTGACATCACTGATGACATCACTGATGACATCTCAAATGACATCACTGATGACATCACTGATGACAACATCCAGTGACTGTATGTTTCTGTAAAGTTAAAACATGTTTTACATATTGAAGAATGAGTGCATGTATAAGTGTCTGGATGAAGGATTTACTAGGTGCATGACTGACTGATTGAGTGAGTGATTAAATGTGTCTCACTGAGTGCATGGGTTAGTGACTAAACTGTTTTAATTTGTGCATCATTATATCTGTTGTTCTACAAACTGCTGCATATGTTGATCAGTAGCTATATGAGTAACTGTATGGGTTATTGATTGGTTGTCCAAGTATTTGTATGGGAAACTGAGTGTGTGTGTATGGGTGGCTGGGAGGTGTGTGACTCTGTACATAGATGTGTGAGTAGTTGATTCACTATATGTATAGATTCAAAACTGCATGTGGAAACAGCTGTATGGGCGGTTGACTGTGCATGAGTGTATTAGTGAGTGAATGGATATCTCAGTGCTACATGTCAAATTAAGTACATATGTAAAACACAGTACATGTGAGAGTTGACATCTATAAATAACTGTGCATAAGAGCTAGTGAATGTGTGAGTGGCTGTATGGATCATTGTGAACATGTATCAGAGATTGTATAAGAGAGTAAAGTAAATATGTGTTAGTATATGTTTGAATAAGTAAGGTGTGTATAACTGTATAGTTGAGAAAATGGAGGTGTGATTGATTTTTGGCATAACTGACTAGGTGTGTGAGTAACTCCATGGATGAGTGACTGTCTGTTTACACTGATTGTATCTAAGGTTATATTAGAGTCTGAAGAGGTTCATGGTATTATCACATGAATGATATCATCAGTGATGTGATCAGTCATGTCAAATGAGATGTCATCAGTGATGTCATCAGTGATGTCATTTGAGATGTCATCAGTGATGTCATCAGTGATGTCACTAACCATGTCATGAATGATGTAATATGTGACATCATCAGCAGTGGATTGCGGGTGCGCGATATATAGTTAGCGCTTATAACTATATATGGAATTTCAATGGTTTTATGCGAGTAAAATAAGGTTTTCTAAATGCAAATCCCTAACTATATATGGCCTAAAACCAATGGTTTTTTCATTGAATTTTCAAGGTTTTGTAAATGCAAATTCCTAACTATATATGGAGTATAACCTATGGTTTTTTCTGTGAATTTCAATGGTTTTTTAATAGCAAATATCAAAAGCTGTCAAATGTCAAGTACGTGATAGGTAAAAACGTTTTCGTGTTTATGCACGCTGATGTGCTTTGAACGCTGCCCCCCCCCCCACTCCCCTCTTTTCTCTTAGTAGTACTCTCTCTTTGCAGATAGTGAACGGTAGTTAACTCAGACCTTTACCCCTGTTGTAATCCGTCGTACCTGCTTGTCTCTCCATTTGATTAATTATTATCCAAGCATTTACTGTTTTACAATTGGTTCTCTTTGGATCATTCTCTATTTACAAACAAGCACAAAGTCGCAATACTCTGTTTAGTCTTTGCAGATAGTGAAAAATCGTGTAAAAAAATAAAAGTAATCGAGCAAAATCAGTAGACCACTAATTCGATCTCTTTTTAACCTCGGTAAAATACAAACATTAGGAATAACCCTTCATGAGAAATACGAAAATAGTGAAATGAACTGAGCTCCACACCATGAGGGCTGCAAAACAGCTCGACTCCGCCACCCACACCGCCCAAAATAACGGCAAACCCTATGCAAATATTATAAATATACACAACACACCACCAAAGAAACAGAGTAAAACATTTTATTAAATAACTATTTACATAACTATTTTATACTTTTTATTGCCCGATCCGGCTAGCTCAATCGATCGAGCATGAAAGTCATGCACTGATAACAAGCGTTGAGAGTTTGTAGAATGATGGCTTCAGATTTTCCACATACGTTGTAGTGGCGCGAACTGGCAGGGGGCGTTTGGATTCTACCCCTTCTCCAAATAAGATTTTCATACGTGAATGTTCGTTCATGCTTTTTGTCCCTGAGTTGCTTCCATGTCACTGCCTTACATAAATGGCATAAGTCCTGGTTGTTGAGTGCCATACTTCAGAGTTCTAAGCAGCTCTTGTAACACTGTTTAAACCTTATTTGCACCTGCTGCAGCTTCACTATTCAAAGTAAGTGGACCTGACTGCATTAGAAAACAATGTGATACGGTGCCTCCCTAAACCGCTTGACCGAGGCCCCCGAGGGGCGGTGAGATGGCGCGGACTGAGAGGGGGCGCTTGGCTCCTGCCCCCTCCCCAAGTCGTGTTGCCCTGGTGAGGCCTGAGATCGCCCCCGGCATAGGCGGCCGGCTCCCGGGGTCCGGCGGAATTTTTTCCCTTTTGAAGAATCTTTCATTCTGGACCTTGTCCCACAATCCGTTTCACCTGAAGACACGCTGTCGTAGGGCGCCCCTTTACCGTTTTAATTGCCATTCCGCCCGCTTTTGGTACTCTGTGCCTCTTCCGCCATTCAGCTGTTTACTGCTCGCTCTTGCGACTACAACGTCTCGCTCACCATGTAGTTGAGTTGCTCCCGCTCTTAAGATTTGACCGAACTTTTTGGACTGCTGAAAGCGGTGGAATTCCGACCGCTGGTTGGTGGAGACATTTTGACTATATTCTGCACCTGCATTGTCGCGTAATGCGTCATATGACGCGACGCGTTAGCGCACCCGGAAGTGCTCCGGTGCGCAAGGCACAGCTTCCCGGAAACGATCCAGAGCGCGCCGCGCAGCGCGTAACGTAAGCATAACAGGTCATGTGACTTGTTAATAAAACTTTTCATTGGTTCATTTTACTTTTCTTTTCCTAATTATGTAAGACTAGGTCATGTGACCTAAAAATAACACTTTTCATTGGATTACATTTTTTTTTTCCCCAAACGATGAAAGCCCCACCTTGTTTCTGGATGTTTCAGACTGAAGCTGGCGTCACCATGAGAGCACCACCATCTCGTAGCTCCGTCGTGGCCATTCCACAAGCAATCATGGCAGCCGCTCCCCACCGGAAGCCTGCGGGAGTCGAGGGCCCCCAAGACTTTTGTACAATCTTCAAGGCTGAGGGGACGATTTCGATAATGGAACCCAAGCCCTGGCAGACAAGCGTCCGAGTTCCAAGGTGTCCCAGGGCCATTTTACTGGACCAGGCCCAAATCCGAAGAGCCGGCCGCCATTTTAAGAGTCCTGTGGCAGCCGCCTATCGCTGCACCGCAAGAGTGGGAGCAACTCAACTACATGGTGAGCGAGACGCTGTAGCCGTAAGAGCGGGCGCTAAACAGCTGAATGGCGGAAAAGGCACAGTGTAGCAAAAGCGGGCGGAATGGCGACTGAAACGATAAAGGGGCGCCCCACTACAGCAGACAAGCCTCCGCCATGTGCTTCAAAACTGCATATGTATCTCGTGATATCAAGGTTGGGCAACCAGTACAGAACAAGCAGTTACGAGTCCCATTTACACCGGCGCCATTTTGGGCGCGGCCGGGCAGGTCCAGGATCTACTGAAACATAAAAAATGAGGCTGACGTCTCTGAAGCAGTTGACGAACAGCAGGACATAGCAAATAAACATGAACTCTCTAAAGCTGTTAACTCACTGCAGAACAAAACAAGTGAACCTGAAACCTCTGGAATAATTGTCGCTCAAAAGAACAACACACAAAACTCTGTAGTGCCTGAAGAAAAAAAAACAGAAGGGCACTGTAGTTTCAGACACACTTAACACTAATGACTAAACAAAGATATCGTCTGTTTATAAAGCAGTTATCATCTTGACAGAATTGACAAAGAAGTGTACAGACACCAATGCATCAGCATTCTCGGAGATAACATCTTAAGGAACAAAGAAAGACCTGTTCACTCTTGACACCCCAGGTGCTGTGTATATTGCACTATAGTGCTGCATCGAGAAAACGGGCAACCCTATTGATGTGGATTTTTCATTATTGATTATTGTAAAGAAATGGCGACTCCCCCCTTTAGCAGATTAGCTAAATGTTTGCGTAATTTAGGCATAAAAGTTATATTATTGTTGTTGTTGTTGTTATCGTTATAGTTCTGGTTAATTTCAAAAAATGGTTAAATATATTTACAGTTTTTGTTGCGTTCGTTATATTTAAATATTAATAAAGTTTTAAAATGTAACTGTCTTGGAGTACTATATTTTTTTAAAAAATCGGGTGAATGGGGCCTTGAATCGGGTTATTGTCATGTGTGGGCTTTGCAAGTGTACTGCTACAAGATCGGACATTTCAAACTCAAATGCACGTTCTTTTTCTTACCTTTCCGAAGCATGGAGCGCAATAGCAGGCAGAGAAAGGGTGATGCACGTGTTGAACACTGCCTGGCCTGCAAATTGCTGGCAGTGCCCCCCCGCCCGCTCCTGAAAGAGGGCACACACACACCGCCGCCCCGAGTACTTCACAAATCTTTAAAAGACCATGCGCTTGTTCAATGGGAAGTGGATAACATGGCTAAGAGCATTTGCTGACTAATGCATGAATATCGCTGACTTTTCAGCGATATTCATGCATTGCGGCCGTTTTTTATCGCATTTGCGATAAACCTTGCTAATAGCAAGGTTTATGTGCGATAAAATTCGCCGAAGTGCGGCGATAATTATTGTCTCTAAACAAGTTAGAGACAAAAATTACCGCTAGTTGTTGGTAATATGCCCCCGGGTTTTTCCTTGCAGGAATCGGGAAGCGAAAGACTAGCACTGAAATCAGTAGTCTCACACCTGAATCGGGAGGGTTGGCATGTCTGGATACTCTACAGCTGGGGCCATAAACTACATCCGCAGGGCTAGGTGATAGCCTAGGTCCGGCCTGGACAATCGGACACAGAGGAAGAGGAGTGTCAGAGGGTGCGGTAGTGAATAGGGTGAAAGGGAGGTGTCGAGCGGGCACAGGGTGTGATTCTCAGAGAAGAGCAGCGCAGATGGGGGAAGTATATGGCCCATGCATGAGAGAGAGAGCGGGGGTGACCATTGCGTGGGGGAGATGCGTGCGAGGGTGGGGAGCCATGCTGAGAATCGGCGGCGTGCAGAGAGTGGCCCTGGTCAAGGCATCTAAAATGGCTGCCGTGCACGACAAAATTGTGGCATTGGACAAAAACGCAAGATGGCGCAGACAATGTTTATCAATAAGGATTCATTTATAACAAAATATTTACTCGCAGTGACAAAATGGTGTTCAACACTTCCTGATTTCCATCGAATCGAACGTTAACAAACGTCACGCAGCCAAAAAAAAAAAAAAAAAAAAGCTCACGCACAGAGCAGTTTTTAGCCATGTTATCCAATGGAAGGTGGATAACATGGCTAAGAGCATTTGCTGGATAATGCATGAATATCGTTGACTTTTCAACGATATTCATGCATTGTGGCCGATGTGCGGCGATAATTTTTGTCTCTAAACAATTAAAACGAAGCACAAAATGGCGAATTCCCGTTTCGCTACCAGTTTGCGGCCCAGTTCGCGGCCCGTGAAGCGCTTCTACCGTGAAAAATCATTTTTTTTTTATTTTCCCCACGGGACCCTTTAATAACCCCAACAACATTCCTAGGGGGTCAAGAGGGGTATACCTTGCCCCCTTTCAATAAATTCCCCCTTCGTTTTTCACCTCTTCTTCTCTCTCGATCCTACCGAGAGATAAGATGGCGGCCGCTCCGGACTGTTTAGAATGTTGACAGACACCGGAGAGCCAATCAGCTTTCTGTTATCCAATGGAAGGTGGATAACATGGCTAAGAGCATTTGCTGGATAATGCATGAATATCGCTGACTTTTCAACGATATTCATGCATTGTGGCCGATGTGCGGCGATAATTTTTGTCTCTAAACAATTAAAACGAAGCACAAAATGGCGAATTCCCGTTTCGCTACCAGTTTGCGGCCCAGTTCGCGGCCCTCTTCTCTCTCGATCCTACCGAGAGATAAGATGGCGGCCGCTCCGGACTGTTTAGAATGTTGACAGACACCGGAGAGCCAATCAGCTTTCTGCGCGCAAAGTTCCGTTTCGCGAAAAGTAAGCGGACCGGATCGCTGCCCGGAGCGCTGTTACAGATATATATCTTGTTTTGAACATTAATTTCTCAAAAACTACTGGAGCACATATATTGAGACCTAGCAAAGGCACATCGGGCTAACAGTCCCTACAATTTTGCCAAGTTTTGTGCAAATCCATTCAGCCGTTCGAGCTAAAAGTGAGTCCAACCGCCCTATGGAAAAATGAATGGGAAAAACGCGTTTTGGGACCCCCCTTTTTTCTCAGCCCCCCCTTGACGAAACTCCACCAAATTTTCAGGGGCTGCTCAGAAACAAAATGTGCCATTTTCCTGAAAATTTCAGCCGATTCCGTCCTCAAACGCCAAAGTTATTAGACATAGAATTTTCAAAAATCCCATAGGGAATTAATCCTAACTATATATACCTACTGGCGATAGCCAGTAGGTAATATATATATATATATATTACCTACTGGCCAGTAGTAGCCAGTAGGTAATATATATATATATATATTACCTACTGGGGGTAGCCAGTAGGTAGTTATAGTTAGGATTTTTTTCAATGTTAAATCTCAAAATTCTATTTGGAATAACTTTGGCTTCGGTTGACAAATCTGCCTGAAAATTTCCTCAAAATGGCCTCGCGGTGCCCCGGTCCTTCCCTTAAAGTTTGGGGGGGATTCGTCAAGCGGGGTCTGAGATAAAAGGGGGGTGCCAAAACGCGTTTCCCCATGTAAATTTCCATAGGGCGGTCGATTTCACTTTTAGCTCGAACGGCTGAATGGATTTACACCAAACCTGGCAAGATTATAGGGACTAGTAGCCCGATGTGCCTTTGCTATGTCTCAAGATATGTGCTGCAGTGGATTTTGAGTAATTTAGGTTAAAAAAAATATATATATCTTTAGGCGCGCCCCGGTACGCGCACCGGGGAGCGCAGAAAGCTGATTGGCTCTTGGGTGTCTGTAAACATTCTAAACAGTCTGGAGTGGCCGCCATCTTGTGTCTCGGTAAAATCGAGACACAGGAGGTGGCAAAAACAAAGGGGGGAATTGACCATAAGGGGGCAGGGTAGACCCCCTCCTGACCCCCTAGGTTTAATGTGGGGGCTAAAATAGGGTCCCGCGGGGCATTTAAAAATAATATTTTTTTCGATTTGCACGGGGGGAACGCCCGGTACGCGCACCGGGAAGCACACCAGAAAGCGCACCGGGGAGCGAAGCACGGGGAAAATCCAGGACCATATTTATGAAGGCCTTGCGCCACCAGTTTTGCGCCGCCTGTGCGACACTTTTTGTGACGCACCAGCGGTGTAAAAAAATGCGCATCGTTACGCTATATTTAAAAAGTGACGCATCTAGGTACATGGGTCACTTTTTTAAACCCTGCGCCACATTCTACCTGCGTCAGGTTTAATGTATGCAGAGGGGGCGTTCCCCCGCAAAAAGCTTCGTAATAGCGACGCAGTGAAATCTATGAGATTTCACTGCGTCACTTTTAGGATGCTGTTGCGTCAAAATCTTGCGCCTGCCTCACAGCAGGTGTAAGACTGACGCAAGACCTTTCACATGTTGCTTTCCCCATGTGAAAGGACGCATTACTGGAGTTGCGTCACTTTTGTGACACACTCCAGTAATGCGTCAATTTTGTGTTTACAGGTACGTCAGAAATACTGACGTATCTGTAACTCCTTGCGAGTTGATTCGTCATACATTAAACATGACACAACTGGAATGTCATAAGGAGTGCGCACAGAAAAGTGACGCATCGCTGTTTTCATGTAGCGATGCGTCACTTTTCAGAAATGAGGCCTCCAGTTTATTCACTGTGTCACCTCTATGACCCTTTCTTGCGTCAATACGTCCCTTTTGCATACATTACACCTGACGTAGGAATAGTGTGGCACAGGGGTTTACAAAGTGACGCATTTACCTAGAAACGCCGCTTTGTAAATATGAATAAATAAGGTGCATTTTTTATTGGACTGTTGCGTCACAAAAAGTGATGCTTTGGTGGCGTTAAAGTGACGCATGGCTTCATAAATGAGGCCTTCTGCCTAACACTCACCTTCTTTCAGTCCTCCTACTTCACTTCCTTTCTCCTCTCATACCTTTCTGTTCTTTCTTACTCATTCTCCTTTCCATTATCAATGCACTCTATTTCACTTACTCTTTTTTGATTTTTTTAAGAATATAGCTCTTTGATGAGAATTGGAGGTAGTTCTGAAAATAACTTTTGGTTTTCTTCTTTTTTCTGAACAGGAACAAAAACAGGGAATGGAAACTGCTCAAGAGGAGCAAAAAAAAAACAAAGAAATTAGGGGTGGGAAGGGCAGCGATGGTTCTCCAATGCTCGAACCATGAGCTGGACACTTTGCTCCCCATAGGTGAGGAGTTGATTGCAGTATCTGCATCTGAGGACACCATGGTTAAATGCAGGTTGAATGTTTGGCACCTGCTCCTGCGATTGCCCCCTGCGAGAAGAAGTTGCTCCTCCGGTAGATGAAGAGGCCCCATCACTGGGAACGTCTTGTGCCAGAGCCCTGACACTTTCCCAGGCAAAATTCTGAGGGTGCTTCCTCTCCACATGCCGGATCATTGTGAAGTTCCCAAATGAGTACTTTTTTAAGGGGTTACCCTGTTACAGCTCTTCTTTGCAGATCCTGCACTCCACTTTTGGAGCATTAACCTTTTTTTGGCCAGGTGGATTTAAAAAAAATTCCAAATGAAATGTTCCTTAACTTTTCGTTGAGGAGGCTCTTCATTGATGAATTCTGATTCATCCTCACTGCTGGCAGCCATTGTAAAACCAAGAAATATCCAGGAGCAAAAAGGCAGATCTTACAGTCACAAAAGTGAAAGAAGAAGTGAAGGAAATGGGTGGGGATTTTATTCTTTGTAAAAAAAACTGTTAGCAACCAATGAAAAGTGTTATTTTAAGGTCACATGACCCGACGCGCTTACGCTGCGCGCACCGGAGCGCTTCTGGGTGCGCACACGCGGCACGAACGTAGGCTCTTCCGGGGCGCATACGTGGCACGAACGTAGGCGCTTCCGGGGGCGTATACGCAGCGCGAACGTAGGCGCTTCCGAGGGCGCTTACGTTGTGCGCCGAAGTGACGTCATCATACTTTTATGGAAATGCATAATCATTTTCCTTATTAAAAAAAACTGATTTTATTTGCATGGTATGAAATGTTTTGCATTATTATTAACTTTTCATTCATATTTTTTTTCACGAACGAAGGTAGCGCTCTGGGTGCGCTTTCCGGTGAGCTTACCGGTGAGCTTACCGAGAGCTTACCGGAGACATAACCGCAGAGCTTACCGGAGCGCGCACCCAGAGCGCAAAAGGAAAAAATGATATAAAAAAAACCTCAAAAATGAATACTTACACAAAACAGCAAATTGTAAAAAAAAAACATAGGTTAGAAACTCGATATAGAAAGGAATTAGCATTTAAAAAACCTATGAAATTCACTGAAAAAACCATAGGTTTCACACCAGTTATAGTTAGGAATTAGCATTTAAAAAACCTATTAAATTCACTGAAAAAAACATAGGTTTCACACCAGTTATAGTTAGCTGGAAATTTTACTGACATAAAACTATTGAAATTCCCACGTTATAGTTAGTTGGACTAACTATAACTTGCGCGCCTGCAATGCACTGCTGATGACGTCACATATTACATCACTCATGACATGGTCAGTGACATCACTCATGACATCACTGATGACACCATCCAGTGAATGTTTGTCTTTCTGAAAAATATTTTTTTTTTATATGTATTTGTAAAGTACGATGCAAGAATAAATGGTTAAATAAGTGTGTAAATGGATGTTTGTTTTTAAAATAAGGTGATATGATTTTTTATACACACTTTGCACTTTAAATTTAGCAGTAGCACTCTATTAACAACAAGGTCCTGATGAAGCAGACTGGTATCTTTTGAGCCAAAGAATACTGCACAAACATGTCGACCTAGATAAGACATAAGTAGTTATTTGTTAATACTACTTGCACTGTTTTTTAACCTTGGGTGTGGGTAGGACCCTAATAAACTCTTTTTCCACTCCCACAACCCAATATTAATTAATTCTTTCACTATCACATGCTACAGCGAGCACTTATTGCACCGCTTACCTATATATTTTCTTGTGCCCCCTGATACCACCACATAGTTTATACTCGTACATCCTGTATTCCTTCACATTTGATTAGGCCCCAATCTACCTAATCCTAAGTGGTTCTTTCCACTTCCTTCGGGTGAAGGATCCCAAGTGATGTAGGGCGGTACACGACGGGTATCTGATGGGAACATATTTTTCACCAAGAATACCTTGGATTCAGGGATTGTGTTCTTTCAATACACACACAGTCATTTAGATAGCTGCATAATTTTCTTGTTGACCCATTGTTACACTTTGTTTTTTCAGTATTTGTAGGGATTGTAACAATGCTAGGTCATTAAATACTTCCCACACATGCCCCCCTTTTTGTATTAGTGATAACGTCCCAATACAGTTCAAAATTGGGGAGGGATGTTGCTTCCAAGAATCTTCCCGCCATAGACTCTGGGTTGGTTTTATTCCAGATTCGTCCTGCCACCTTGTCCCGATAGATCTTTTTGAGGACTTGTTTTGTTGGGAAAGACGCACTCTCGGGATTTTCCCATAATAGATGTAAACCAAGAACGCACAACATGTTTCTAAGTTCTTTTAACCAACCTATTTTGTGGAAAACATCAGCTCTGATAACATCCTTAAACCCCTCAGCGTAATGTAAAAGTTCAGGTGTTGTCCAGAGTCTGCACCAGTACAGTACGGGGTGCAACCTTGCAAGGTCGACACCGACTTCCTGCCCAGATCAAACTTAAGGGGTAACAAAGGAGACCCTTTAGGAAGACCAGTAATGAGTCTAAAAAACTTGTTTTCCGCAGTCTGTGATGGTTGCAGGTTCTCATAACACCATAATTCTGCACCATAAAGGGATGATCCGATTGCTTTAGCCTCATACACCTGTAATGCTGGTTTAACCCGTTTTGTTAGGGATTTTCTATGTTCCGAGCCCAAAGCACCAGCTATTTGCTTATGTCTCACGGTTGTAATGTCAATGTACTTTGTCCAGCTTAGGTCATTAGATATGTGGATTCCCAAATATGTAAAAGCATTTACCACCTCCCGGTGCCTTCCATTCATAACAGTTCGTGGGCTGAGGCTACGACGAGGATTAAAAACCATCAGTTTAGTTTTCGCCACATTTATCTTCAAGCCATGGTCCTTGCAGAATTGATCAAAAATAGATAAAGCGTGCTGTAAACCACTTGGGGTTTTAGATAAAATCAAAGTGTCCTCTGCAAACATTAAAATTGGTATTTTGGATCCAGCCAACGAAGGAGCGTCAACATTTGCAGCCAGCATCCGGGCAACAACACCATTTATATATAGCGTGAACAATGTAGGAGCCATTGAGTAGCCTTGACGAACACCCCGTTCGACTGGGATTTCTGGGGTAACCATTCCATATCCTCCCCACTGGATCTTTGCAAAATTTGCCTCGTGGAGCCTCATCAACAGTGACAGAAGATAAAAAGATATGCCCAGGCTCCTCAACACCTGCCACAGCTTGGCCCTTGGGACCAAGTCAAAGGCAGCCCGCAAGTCAACAAAAGCTGCATACAGGCTGCCCTTGCCCAGAACCACGGTTTTCCACTGAAGCAAAGTGAAGCGGAAGACCTGATCCACCGTGCTGACCCGTTTTCGAAAACCTGCCTGGAATTGTGACATAGCGTTATTTTCCTCAGCCCACTCCAAAAGTCTGTTTACAACCACCCTGCCAATCACCTTTTGTATGGTGTCAATTAGGCTTATGGGCCTGTAGTTTCCTGGCAGAGATCTATCACCTTTTTTAAAGACAGGGATAATAACTGCCCCTTTCCATGAGGCCGGAATATTGGCACCTTGGGCGACTGCATTAAGGAAGAGAAGAATAAATTTGCTCCAGCGTTCTTTATCACTGATGAAAAAAAGATCCGCTGGAACACCATCCAGTGCCGGGGCTCTACCACTTGCCACTGTAATCTGGGCCATCATGACTTCTCTTTTATTGAATAGGTTACCTTCGCATTGAGAAGGGGCATGATCATCCAAAGAAATGTCAAGCAGGGGGGCAGCGTACTGGGGCTTAAAACATTCTACCCAGTCCTCTTGGGATACATTATTATTAGGTGACTCCGCTACACCCCATTTACCCCACTTTATGATGTTCCATAATAACCTAGAATCTTTTTTGTCACTTGCCTCCCTTAGCTCTTGCCAATGAAGCTCATCCCACAGTTTTCTTGGCCTTGACTATACTTTTTTTGTAGTCTAAGCGGGCACAACGGATAGAGGCAAAATCCCCCCCTTTGATCGCAGCTCCTAGAGCCAATCTAGAGGCCCTACACTCAGAATTGTACCACCTAGCCTGTTTTGGTTTACTTTCATTACTTCTCTTATGTGGTTTTTGAAAGTGAGCCTTAATGTTTGAAAAAAGATTTTCATGGATTGTAGTCGCTAGGTTGCTGCCTGGGTCTATTAGATTTAATTGCTCTAGGGATATTACTGCTTCATCGACCTGGGCATTGATAGTGTCAATAGTCTGCTAGTAACACACTATTGGTGGATGTTTTTTGCGGAACAAGGTGGATTCAACTTTTCCTTCTAAGATGTAAATCTTGGTGTCTAGAAAGTCAATTTGTTTTTTACTTGTGGAACATGTAAATTGTAGACCAACACTATTGTTGTTAAGTATGGAGAAGTATTTTTGAAATTGTAGGTCTGATCCATTCCATATTATAAAAAAATCATCTATGTAGCGTACCCATAGAATTATTCTATCCAGATCTTGTTGGTTATTGGTGTTCCATGCAATTGTCTTTTCCCACCAGCCCATGGTAGTATTTGCATAGTTTGGTGAAAAAGATATCCCCATGGCAGTTCCACATTCCTGCTTATATAGTTCTTTAATAAACAGGAAAACATTGTTTGTTAAACACATATGAATCATTTTCAAGAGCATGTTCGTATGTTCCAATGGTGTAATGCTGCGTTGTTTCAAGAAATATTGGCAGGCCTCTATTCCCACATGATGTCTTATTGATGTGTATAGAGATACCACATCTATTGTGACTAATGAGTATTCTTCATTCCATGTTATATCAAGAAGGGTTCTCAAAAAATCTCCCGTATCCTTAATGTAGGAAGGCATGCTTTGAGCAATAGGAGCAAGAAAAGTATCTACATATTTTGAGACATTCTCATGTAGGGAACTGCATGAGGAGACAATTGGTCTGCCTGGTGGATTTATCAAAGTCTTATGTATTTTAGGTAAGAAATATATGCAGGGCATCATTGGAAAATCAGTGTTCTAAATTTTTCTTTCATCCTCATTGAGCAATCCTTTCGTATATCAATCATTTAGATGTTCTTTAAGTTCATTTAACATTCTGGTACTCGGGTTGTTTGTGAGTTTAGAATAGTTTTGATGTACATTGAACTGTCTCATGGCTTCAGTAACATAGTCAGATGTCTCCATTATCACAATATTTCCCCCTTATCAGCGGGTTTGATTGTAATTTTTCATTGTCCATGAGAGATTTGATTGCTTTTCGTTCTTCAGATGTTAGATTTTCCCTGCTATTATTTCTTACTTTTGTTAATGTGTCCAACTCTTCACTCATTGCATCTGAGAAGAGATCAATTTTATTTCCAGGTGACAGGATGGGATAATATCGGGACTTTCTTTTTAATCCCGTGTTTTGCTTCTCATTGGTTCTGATGTCTATTTGTTCCAACATTTGAGTGTCTGATAGGGTTGTGCCCTCTTGATCAAATAGACCTTCAAAGGTTCGTCTTAAATCAGGTTACTGTTCAATAGTAGTGATTGTCTCACCTTCTTCATTATTGTCATTGGCTGCCTGACCATTTTGAGTTGAAGGTTTATGGCATGTATTTTTGCCAATTTAAGTTTCCTGACGAATTTGTATAGATCAATTTTCGTTTGCGTGCAATCAAAATGTGACACGGGGCAAAATGATAATCCTTTATTTAATACCATCTTCCCTTTTTCAGCTGGCTGGTAATTTGAGAGGTTCACGATCAGGTTGATTATTTCCTGTTGTTGAGGGGGTAATGTCTTCTTGCGTTGCTTTGATCTGTGGGTTTTTCGGGTGCTGGCAAGAGAGTTTGTTGTACTTGTGTTGTCCTTCCCCGTCCGCCTCTTTGATATGGTTTCTTCCCCTTCCTCCGTCTCGTGTGATGCTCTTTTCCAGATTCATCAGTGTTACTTCGTCTAAAACAGACAGGTTTTTTGTCTGGTAGGCCTCTCGTGTTGCTCCATTCTCACTCATGTCTGATTCACTTGCACTGGATGCTGGTTTGTGCAATGGATAATTTTTTTTCAAGTTATCATAACATTTAGCAAACGTCAAGATCCTGCCATATAAATAATCTTGCTTGTCACGTTTGAATTTTCGTTCTTTTCTTTCCTCAATTTCCTTCTCATAGTGGTCCAATCTGGCTTCCATTTCTTGTCTACGTTTGGTGAGTTCATCTTGGTTTGACTCCTTCTGTTATATTTCTTCTGATTCTTTGATTTTTTTAGTCAGTTCATTAATGTCGGTTTGGGCGTGTTTGATTAAAATTCGCATCATGTTTAATGAGCATATAGTATTGTTTTCCATCCATTCATTTAATAGTTCCTCTTTTGTATCCGGATGTGTAGGCATAGTGAAAATCCTCAGGCCTCGTAGGATACATTTCACTTCCACATAATTTTCGAGTGCTATCCCTTCCCAGATTTTGTTTATTTCCTTTTTATAAAGTCGCTCCAGCAAGTTAATTTGTTGTTTGAGCGTAACGTTATTTTTATCTGGTATTGTAGTGTTTTGGCTTGTGTTAGCCATTGCTGTCCCAGCTTTAAACATCGTAGATGCTTTGGAAGCGCGTTTTGTCACTCGCGCTTCCATTTCTTTCGTGAGTCCTTCACACCGTTTACTTAAAGGGCGAAAATGTAAGCGCTATTCCTTTAAGACTGATGAGTCCGGTACGGTTTGCAGATGTCAGCCGCTCGTTTAATAAACCTATGCAGTGTCTCTAAACAAGTACAAACACGGCCACTTCGATTCCCGCTATTATAACACACAGTTCATTCAGTTCACTGACCTCGTCACAGGTGTATCCTCAGCAGCGCCGCACGGCCGCACGGCTCTCCTGCCCGTCAAAACGAGGGTGTTTGATTCAGGAAGTAGTCTCCTTCACTCGCGGTGAATCGGGCTCTTCTCTCTGCATTACTCTGTTTGCCACAATGTGATACTGCAGATATCGAGTGCGCTCCACAGTGTGTGCTCAGCCCAGGGGTCGCATCCTGACCCAAAAATTACTTTTTGTCACAAAAGAGGCGGCACAACTGGATTCCTTATTGAAGCCTTTTAATCAGCTCTTCACCCCAGAAATGCGTTTCTGCCACACAAGGCTTTGGTCACAGTCAGTTAGTGCTTCTACCATTTCCACTTAAATACTAGCCCATGTTAGCCTTAGGTGGCATTATGGGATATGTAGTTTAGAACAAAATTATTTTAAAATTACAAAAAAGAAAAGAAAGACTGGTGTGGTTAAACATTTGTGATGTCACTAGTACATTTCCCTACATGTTAATTCAAATGGGCAGAATTGTTGATTAGAGTTCATTCTTGGATTAGTTCCTAGTTAGGAGGAATCATCGCCAATAAGATGTAAAAATATTGGCATCTCATATCTGGAGACCCGGACATAGGAGAACTGGTAGGCAAACAACCATCAATAACATATAAAAAGAACATCTCTCTCCAAGATCTCCTGGTGAAAAGCCATTTTCAAATGAAATCACAAACAAACTGGCTAATGGATTAACGCAAAGGATTCCAACCATGCTCCACTTGTAAGATTGGAGCAAGCAAAAAAAGCATTGAAGAACCAGATGGCAAAATAATGTACATTGACCAACAAATTACCTGCACATCTAAAAATGTGGTATATGTAATTGAATGTAGATGCGGGATCAAGTACATAGACAGTACCACATGCATGTTAAAAAAGAGAAACCTGGAACATATCAGGGCAGTGAAGAACAAAAACATGCTGTATGCCACGGCGAAACACATAAATGCTTGCCAAGAAGTAGACTGGAGAGCAATGAAATTTTATGGTTTGAAGATGCTAACAAAAAAGGAAAGAGGTGGTGACATTGTTCGAAAATTAAGACAAATTGAGTCCTGCCTCATCATCCGACTTCGAACAAAAATCCCGAGAGGCATGAACTTTGGGGAGGACCTCCACATACATCTAGAGTGACTTTGATTGTACCAGCTGAAAAGTTTAAATTGCTAGGGTACTATACCCGAAACTCGAACTAACAGTAACCAGGAACTAATCCAAGAATGAACTCTAATCAACAATTCTGCCCATGTGAATTAACATGTAGCGAAATATACTAATGACATCACAAATGTTTAATCACACCAGTCTTTCTTTAAATTTTTGTAATCTTAAAATAATTTTGTTCCAAACTACGTATCCCATAATGCCACCTAAGGCTAACATCGGGTAGTATGCAAGTGGAAATGGTAGAAGGACTAACTGACCGGAACCAAAGCCTTGTGTGGCTGAAACACGTTGGTGGGGTGAAGCGCAGATTAAAAGGCTTCAATAAGGAATTCGGTTGTGCCACCTCTTTTGTGAAAAAAAAAAAAAATAATATATATATATATATATATATATATATATATATATATATATTCACAGAAAAAAACATAGGTTATAGTGGATATATAGTTAGGAATTTGCATTTACAAAACCTTGAAAATTCAATGAAAAAACCATAGGTTATAGGCCATATATAGTTAGGAATTAGCATTTACAAAACCTTATTTTACTCGCATAAAACCATTGAAATTCCATATATAGTTAGCTAACTATAAGCGCTAACTATATATCGCGCACCCGCAATCCACTGCTGATGATGTCACATATTACATCATTCATGACATGGTCAGTGACATCACTGATGACATCACTGATCAAAACAACCAGTGATTGTATGTGTCTGTAAAGTTTAAATATGTTTCACATATTGAAGAATGAGTGGATGTATAAGTGTCTGGATGAAGAATTTAGTAGGTGCATGACTGACTGTATGAGTGAGTGATTAAATGTGTCTCACTGAGTACATGGGTTAGTGACTAAACTGTCTTAATTCGTGCATCAGTATGTTTGTTGTTGTGTAAGCTGCTGCATGTGTTGATCAGTAGCTATAAGAGTGGCCATATGGGTTATTGATTGGTTGCCCAAATATTTGAATGGGAGGCTGAGTGTGTGTGTGGGTGGCTGGGAGGTGCGTGACTCTGTGCATAGATGTGTAAGCAGTTGATTCACTAGGAGTATGAGTTCAAGAGTGCATGTGGAAACAGCTATATGGGCGGTTGACTGTGCATGGGTGTGTTGGTGAGTGAATGGATTTCTCATTGCTACATGTGCAAGTAAGTACGTATGTAAAACACAATACATGTGAGAGTTGAGATATATAAATAACTGAACATAAGACCCAGTGAATGTGTGAGTGGCTGTATCGATCACTGTGAGCTTGTATCAGGGATTATATAAGAGAGTAAATATGTGTTATTATATGTTTGAATAAGTAAGATGTGTATAACTGTATAGTTGAGGAAATGGAGGTGTGATTGATTCTTTGCATGACTGACTAGGTGTGTGAGTAACTCCATGGATGAGTGACAGTCTGTGAGTGTCTGTTTATACTGAGTGTATGTAAGGTTATATTAGAGTCTGAAGAGGTTCATTGTATTATCACATGAGTGATGTGATCAGTGATGACAAATGAGATGTCATCAGTGATGTCATTTGAGTTGTCATCAGTGATGTCATCAGTGATGTCATTTGAGATGTCATCATTGATATCATTTGAGTTGTCATCAGTGATGTCATTTGAGATGTCATCAGTGATGTCATCAGTGATGTCACTGACCATGTCATGAATGATGTAATATGTGACATCATCAGCAGTGGATTGCGGGTGCGCGATATATAGTTAGCGCTTATAGTTAGCTAACTATATATGGAATTTCAATGGTTTTATGCGAGTAAAATAAGGTTTTGTAAATGCTAATTCCTAACTATATATGGCCTATAACCTATGGTTTTTTCATTGAATTTTCAAGGTTTTGTAAATGCAAATTCCTAACTATATATCCACTATAACCTATGGTTTTTTCTGTGAATTTCATTGGTTTTTTAATAGCAAATATGAAAAGCTTTAAAATGTCAAGTACGTGATAGATAAAAACATTTTCGTATTTATGCACGCTGATGTGCTTTGAACGCTGCCCCCCCCTCCCCTCTTTTGCCTTAGTAGTACTCTCTCTTTGCAGATACAGAAGGGTAGTTAACGCAGGCCTTTACCCCCGTTGTAATCCGTCGTACCTCCTTGTCTCTCCATTTGATTGATTGTTGTCCAAGCATTTACTGTTTTAGAATTGGTTCTCTTTGGATCATTCTCTATTTACAAACAAGCACAAAGTCGCAATACTCTGTTTAGTCTTTGCAGATAGTGAAAAATCGTGTAAAAAAATAAAAGTAATCGAGCAAAATCAGTAGGCCACTAATTGGATCTCTTTTTGACCTCGCTAAAATAGAAATATTAGGAACAACCCTTCTTGAGAAATACGAAAATAGTGAGATGAACTGAGCTCCACACCATGAGGGCTGCAAGACAGCTCGGCTCCATCACCCATCCCGCACAAAATAATGACAAACCCTATGCAAATATTAAAAATATAGACAACACACCAGCAAAGAAACAGGGTAAAACATTTTATTAAAAAACTATTTACATAACGTTGGTTTATAAGATGATGTCAGTAGTGGACCGATGTGTGAATAGATCGAAAACAGCACAAGGCTCCAAGATCCGGATAGCAAGCTCCTGGATGTTGGGTGCCATAGTTTAGAGTTCTGAATTTCAGCCTTTTTCAATGCCTGTGCTTTGTTGAATCAAAATGGCGGCTTGACACAAAGCTGACTCAAGCGTTGTTACTGATGCTATGCAGACCAAAACTGGTTTTCAGTTTGTACATTTTTCTAGATTTTTCAATCCAAGTTTGGTTGACTTTGTAGAACGATGGCTTCAGATTTTCAACATACGGTGTGGTGGCGCTGACTGGGAGGGGGCGCTTCGCTCCTGCCCCCTCCCCAAGTAAGATTTTCATACGTGAAAGTACGTTAATGGTTTTGGTCCCTGAGATGCTTCGATGTCACTACCATTCTCAAATAGCATAAGTTCTAGATGTTGGGTGCCATAGTTAAGAGTTCTGAGCAGCGCTTGTAACACTGTCTGAAGCTTATTTCCACCTACTGCAGCTTCACTATTCTCAAAGTAAGTGAGTGTCGTTTGTGGACCTGACTGCATTAGAAAACAATGTGATATGTTACCTTCCTAAACAGCTTGACGGAGGCCCCTGAGGGGCGCTGTGATGGCCATGGACTCGGAGAAGACGCTTGGCTCCGACACCCTCCCCAAGTCTTATAGCACTGGTGTAGCCTGAGATCGCCCCCGACATAGGCGGCTGGCTCCCGGGGTCCGGCGGTACTTTTTGCCTTTTGATGACTCTTCAATTCTGGACCTTGTCCCACAATCCGTTTGACCTGAAGACAAGCTGTAGTGAGGCGCCCCTTTATCGTTTTAGTTGCCATTCCGCCCGCTTTTGCTACACTGTGCCTCTTCCGCCATTCAGCTGTTTTCCGCCCGCTCTTGCGACTACAGCGTCTCGCTCACCATGTAGTTGAGATGCGCCCGCTCTTGCGGTGCAGCGATAGGCGGCTGCCACAGGACTCTCAAAATGGCGGCCGGCTCTTCGGTTTTGGGCCTGGTCCACTAAAATGGCCCTGGGACACCTTGGAACTCGGACGCTTGTCTGCTAGGGCTTGGGTCCCATTCTCGAAAAGCGTCCCCTCAGCCGTGAAGATTCTACAAAAGTCTTGGGGGCCTCCGACTCCCGCAGGCTTCTGGTGGGGAGCGGCTGCCATGATTGCTCGTGGAATGGCCACGACGGAGCTACGAGATGGTAGTGGTCTCATGCTGACGCCAGCTTTAGTCTGAAACATCCAGAAACACTGTAGACTACCAATTCGATCAGTTCCGGTAGCGCCCCAACATGACCCGGAAGAGAAGAACTTGCCCTCCCCTCTTTGACTGATGGTTCTTGTTGCCTGTCCCCTCTGTTGTCATTTAACAGAACTTTTTGGACTGCTGAAAGGGGTTGTGTTCTGAACGCTGGTTGGTGGAGACATTTAGACTGTATTCTTGACCTACGTTGTCGCGTAATGCGTTTTATGACACGCCGCGTTAGCGCACCCGGAAGTGATCCGAGGCGCGGCGCGCAGCGCGTAACGTAAGCATAACAGGTCATGTGACTTGTTAATAAAACTTTTCATTGGTTCATTTTACTTTTGTTAATTTAATGATGAAAAGCTTGGTCATATGACCTAAAAATTACGCTTTTTATTATTTTCGAACAATATTTTTTTTTCAAACATATGTTATAATATTCCAGGCTAATGTACTTTCCCGGAAAATTTACAACTGTCTTGCAAGTAAAATATATTCCTTTTTCGAGAAAAAGGGCGTTTCTTCCTTCCATGACGGAGCCGTTGAGTAAAAGAGATTCGGCCTGCTGTCTTAGTCGCCGATACGCCTGATTATCAGATTCTTATCGATCACTTTATGTTGCAGACATGAAAAACACAACTGCCCTTGACCATTTATCTTTACTGCGTTCCTACATATTATACCTTTTATCCGTCATGTAATTGGACTGCTTTATTTCACTTGCCTTTTACTGATTCGAAAACAGTCACTAAAAGTAAAAACTTTACAAATGAAAATACTACTACCGTGTTTTGTTTTAAAAACCTTTATTGTGAAAATGTCAGTATACAAATACGGGCCTATAACCACGTGGGCCGGCCACGGAGCAAACTCAAATCGTATATGATGAGGAGACATTTACACTGTAGAAGAACGTAACGAGCGGGCCATTAGGTGACAAGAACAAAGGTGTCTAACAGTTGCGGAATCGGTGGACGTACATTTTGTAATTAAAATACGACAGGGCCACTTACAATAACATTTTCTAGATATACATTTGCGGGCAAAGAGTTACGAGTCCCATTTATACCGGCGCCATTTTGGGCGAGGCCGGGCAGGTCCAAGATATAGTCAAAATGTCTCCACCAACCATCGGCCAGACCAGAACCCCTTTCGGCCCTTTATGTTACAAGATGGTGTCTTCCATTCAGAAAATATTGGTGGCAGCATTTTGAAAGGAAACAGAAACAGCCGTTCTCCTAGTGAGTTTCACATTGTTACATTTAGGAAGAATGTTGAAGAGTAGTATGTGGAAAATCTGAAGCCATTTTTCTACAAACTCTCAATCAGACTTGGATGGAAAAAAAAACCTGAAGAATGTACAAACTGAAAACCAATTTTTGTCTGTATAGCACCAACAGTAACGCTTGAGTCAGCTTTGTGTCAAGCCGCCATTTTCATTCAATCAATAGCGTCCCCCTGCACACATTCAGGGACCTGGTCGTGTCTTCAGATGAAACGCATTGTAGGAAAAGAAGCAGAAAGGAAAAGGAAAAAAGTTCCGCCGGACCTAGTGAAGCTGCAGCAGGTGCAAATAAGCTTCAGACAGTCTTACAAGCACTGCTCAGAACTCTCAACTGAGGCACTCAACATCCAGGACTTGCCATTCGGATCTTGGCGCCTTGTATTTTTGTTTTGTTTTTGATGGAGGGGAAAGAACAAAAAACAGACATTGAAAAAGGCTCAACAGTGCAGGGCGCCTTGTGCTGGTTCCGACCTATTCACACATCGGTCCGCTACTGACATCACCTCATAAACCAACGGGGCACCCCACGCCGACTTTCGGCGCAGCATTGTAGGATGGCCACACCAGTGCGGCAATTTGCTGGACACCACCTCGGTGCCATCCAGATCTCGGCGCGTTCATTCATTCAATAGCGTCCCCCTGCACACATTCAGGGACCTGGTCGTGTCTTCAGAAGAAACGCATTGTAGGAAAAGAAGCAGAAAGGAAAAGGCAACAAGTTCCGCCGGACCTAGTGAAGCTGCAGCAGGTGCAAATAAGCTTCAGACAGTTCTACAAGCACTGCTCAGAAATCTCAACTGAGGCACTCAACATCCAGGACTTGCCATTCGGATCTTGGCGCCTTGTGCTGGTTCCGACCTATTCACACATCAGTCCACTACTGACATCACCTCATAAGCCAACGGGGCACCCCACGCCGACTTCCGGCGCAGCATTGTAGGATGGCCACACCAGTGCAGCCACTTGCTGGACACCACCTCGGTGCCATCCGGATCTCAGCGCGTTCGAGTCACTGTGCCGGAAGAGTGACCGGAACTCAGCTGAACACGCCGTCTTTCGGCGCAGCATTGTAGGATGGCCACACCAGTACGGCAATTTGCTGGACACCACCTCGGCGCCATCCGGATCTCGGCGCGTTCGAGTCACTGTACCGCAACAGTGACCGCAATTCAGCTGGACACGCCGTCTTTCGGCGCAGCATTGTAGGATGGCCACACCAGTGCGGCAATTTGCTGGACACCACCTCGGTGCCATCCGGATCTCGGCGCGTTGTGCTGCCTTCGGCCTATTCGCACATCGGTCCGCTACTGACGCCGCCTCACGTGCCAACGGATTTTCTACGCTTTTTGTAGCCCTATGTCGCATAACAGGTCATGTGACTTGTTTATAAAACTTTTCATTGGTTCATTTTACTTTTGGTTTCCTAAAGATGGAAGGCTTGGTCATATGACCTAAAAATAACACTTTTCATTGGTTTAGAACATTTTTTTTTCCCAAACGATGAAAGCCCCACCTTGTTTCTGGATCATTCAGACTGAAGCTGGCGTCAGCATGAGAGCACCACCATCTCTTGGCTCCGTCGTGGTCATTCCGCGAGCAATCATGTCAGCCGCTCCCCACCGGAAGCCTGCGGGAGTCGGGGGCCCCCAAGACTTTTATACAATCTTCACGGCTGAGGGGACGCTTTTCGAGAATGGAGCCCAAGCCCTAGCAGGCAAGCGTCCGACTTCCAAGGTGTCCCAGGGCCATTTCAGTGGACCAGGCCCAAAACCGAAGAGCCGTCCGCCATTTTGACAGCCATGTGGCAGCCGCCTATCGCTGCACTGCAAGAGTGGGAGCAACTCCACAACATGGTGAGCGAGACGCTGTGGCCGCAAGAGCGAGCGCAACTCAGCTAGATGGCCGCCACCTGGAGAGGCCCGTTCACGCCGCCTCCCCCCCCCCCCCCGGGCCGCCGCACGCCAATTTTCGGAGCAGCATTGTAGGATACCAAAACCAGTGCGGCAGTTTACTGGACATCACCTGGGTGCCTGTCGTACATGTTGTGTCAGCCATGTGACACTGGACACAGACCGCTACTGACGAGGCCTCCCCCCGCACCACCCGGGACGCCCCACGCTGTTTTTCTGTGCTGCATTGTAGGATCCCTAAACCAGTGCGGCACCCAGGCGACATCACCTGGGTGCCGTCCAGAACTCTGCACGTTGTGCTGCCTTGGGACTATTCGCACAACAGACCGCTACTGACGAGGCCTCCCCCCGCCCCACCCGGGACGCCCCACGCCAATTTTCGGAGCAGCATTGTAGGATCCCTAAACCAGTGCGGCACCCAGGCGACATCACCTGGGTGCCGTCCAGAACTCTGCACGTTGTGCTGCCTTGGGACTATTCGCACAAAAGACAGCTTCTAACCATTGTTGCTTTTTGTGTTAATAAATGTTTAAATGTTTTTAGTTTTTGTTCTGTTCATTATCGTTAAAAGTTAATAAAGTTTTATAACCTTAATTTGTTGGAGTGTTATCTATTTTTTGAAAAACGGGTGAATGGGGCCTTGAATCGGGTTATTGTCATGTGTGGGCTTTGGAAGTGTGCTGCTGCAGGATCGGACATTTCAAACTCAAATGCACGTTCTTTTTCTTACCTTTCCGAAGCATGGAGCGCAATAGCAGGCAGAGAAAGGGTGATGCACGTGTTGAACACTACCTGACCTGGCAAGTTGCTGGCAGTGCCCCCCCGCCCGCTCCTGAAAGAGGGCACACACACACCGCCGCCCCGAGTACTTCACAAATCTTTAAAAGACCATGCGCTTGTTCATGAGGCTTAAATGGTTTATCACCTCTTCTAGAACCCCTACATCGACCCTCTGACGTTTCATGGAAAAATTACCATGTAACACAATACCAAGCCCTGTCAGCTGAAACCCCCAAGGAATCGTGGGGCATATTATCAAGGGGGTTTATCTCCGCTTTTTTGGCTTTAAAAACCATGAAAGCGGAGATAAAATTATTTCCCTATTATCAAGCTGTCGCTAACACCAGTTAGTGACACCTAAAAGGAGATAGCGACCATCTTGGGCCCGGCTTTGCATGTCAGTGATACTTATCACTAATGACATGCAAAGTGGCGTGCCAAGATGTTAGCGACTGGAAACAGTCCCTAACATCGCTACCTTCTATTACCAACTTTTGGAGATATTCGCGCTAAGCGCGAATATCTCCAAAATCTAACACCTGCCCTGAGCAGTTCTTAGCCATGTTATCCAATGGGAGGTGGATAACATGGCTAAGAGCATTAGGTCGATAATACATGAATATCGCTGACTTTTCTGCGATAATAGCAAGGTTTATCTGCGATAAAAATCGCCGATGTGCGGCGATAATTTTTGTCTCTAAACAAGTTATAGACAAAAATTATCGCTAGTTGTTCGTAATATGCCCCCGGGTTTTTGCTTGCAGAAATCGGGAGGCGGGAGACTAGCACTGAAATCAGTACTCACACGCCTGAATCAGGAGGATTGGCATGTCTGAATTCTCTACAGCTGGGGCCATAAACTACATCCGCAGGGGTAGGTGATAGCCTGGGACCAGCCTGGCATCTAAAATGGCTGCCGTGCACGACAAAATTGTGGCATTCGAAAAAAGGCAAGATGGCGCAGCCGCTGGAAGAGATATATCAACATATATCAGCCTCCTCAGCCACCCTCAGGAAACATAGGGGATTAGGATATGTCTCCCGCACCCCCTTATACCTAGTACTTTAATTAACGAAGCACAAAATGGCGAATTCCCGTTTCGCTACCAGTTTGCGGCCCAGTTCGCGGCCCGTGAAGCGCTTCTACCGTGAAAAATCATTTTTTTTTTATTTTCCCCACGGGACCCTTTAATAACCCCAACAACATTCCTAGGGGGTCAAGAGGGGGATACCTTGCCCCCTTTCATTAAATTCCCCCTTAGTTTTTCACCTTTTCTTCTCTCTCGATCCTACCGAGAGACAAGATGGCGGCCGCTCCGGACTGTCACGCAGCAAAAAAAAAAAAAAAGCTCACGCACAGCCGCTGGAAGAGATGTATCAACATATATCAGCCTCCTCACCCACCCTCAGGAAACATAGGGGATTAGGATACGTCTCCCGCACCCACTTATAACTAGTAATTTAATTTACGAAGCACAAAATGGCGAATTCCCGTTTCGCTACCAGTTCGCGGCCGCGCTTCTACCGTGAAAAATCATTTTTTTTTTATTTTCCCCACGGGACCCTTTAATAACCCCAACAACATTCCTAGGGGGTCAAGAGGGGGATACCTTGCCCCCTTTCATTAAATTCCCCCTTCGTTTTCCACCTCTTCTTCTCTCTCGATCCTACCGAGAGACAAGATGGCGTCCGCTCCGGACTGTTTAGAATGTTGACAGACACCGGAGAGCCAATCAGCTTTCTGCGCGCAAAGTTCCGATAAGCGAAAAGTAAGCGGACCGGATCGCTGCCCAGAGCGCTGTTACAGATATATATCTTGGTTTGAACGTTAATTTCTCAAAAACTACTGGAGCACATATATTGAGACCTAGCAAAGGCACATCGGGCTAACAGTCCCTACAATTTTGCCAAGTTTCGTGCAAATCCATTCAGCCGTTCGAGCTAAAAGTGAGTCCAACCGCCCTATGGAAAAATGAATGGGAAAAACGCGTTTTGGGACCCCCCTTTTTTCTCAGCCCCCCCTTGACGAAACCCCACCAAATTTTCAGGGGCTGCTCAGAAACAAAATGTGCCATTTTCCTGAAAATTTCAGCCGATTCCGTCCACAAACGCCAAAGTTATTAGACATAGAATTTTCAAAAGTCCCATAGGGAAAAAATTCTAACTATATATACCTACTGGCGATAGCCAGTAGGTAATATATATATATATATATATATATATATATATATATATATATATATATATATATATATATATATATATATATATATATATATATATATATATATATATATATATATCCACTGAAAAAACCATTGGTTATAGACCATATATAGTTAGGAATTAGCCTTTTCAAAACCTTATTTTACTCACACAAAAAATTGAAATTTCATATATAGTTAGTTCCACTAACTATATATCGCGCACCCGCAATCCACTGATGATGATGTCACATATTACATCATTCATGACATGGTTAGTGACATCACTGATGACATCACTGATGACATCTCAAATGACATCACTGATGACATCACTGATGACAAAATCCAGTGACTGTATGTTTCTGTAAAGTTAAAATATGTCTTACATATTGAAGAATGAGTGGATGTATAAGTGTCTGGATGAAGGATTTAGTAGGTGCATGACTGACTGTATGAGTGAGTGATTAAATGTGTCTCACTGAGTGCATGGGTTAGTGACTAAACTGTCTTAATTTGTGCATCATCATGTCTGTTGTTCTGTAAACTGCTGCATATGTTGATCAGTAGCTATATGAGTAACTGTATGGGTTATTCATTGGTTGTCCAAGTATTTGTATGGGAAACTGAGTGTGTGTGTATGGGTGGCTGGGAGGTGTGTGACTCTGTACATAGATGTGTGAGTAGTTGATTCACTATATGTATGGGTTCAAAAGTGCATGTGGAAACAGCTGTATGGGCGGTTGACTGTGCATGAGTGTATTAGTGAGTGAATGAATATCTCAGTGCTACATGTCAAAGTAAGTACATATGTAAAACACAGTGCATGTGAGAGTTGGCATATATTAATAACTGTGCATAAGAGCCAGTGAATGTGTGAGTGGCTGTATGGATCATTGTGAACATGTATCAGGGATTGTATAAGAGAGTAAAGTAAATATGTGTTAGTATATGTTTGAATAAGTAAGGTGTGTATAACTGTATAGTTGAGAAAATGGAGGTGTGATTGATTTTTTGCATGACTGACTAGGTGTGTGAGTCACTCCATGGATGAGTGACAGTCTGTGACTATCTGTTTACACTGATTGTATCTAAGGTTATATTAGAGTCTGAAGAGGTTTATGGTATTATCACATGAATGATATCATCAGTGATGTGATCCGTCATGTCAAATGAGATGTTATCAGTGATTTTATCAGTGATGTCATTTGAGATGTCATCAGTGATGTCATTTGAGATGTCATCAGTGATGTCATTTGAGATGTCATCAGTGATGTCATCAGTGATGTCACTAACCATGTCATGAATGATGTAATATGTGACATCATCAGCAGTGGATTGCGGGTGCGCGATATATAGTTAGTGGAACTAACTATATATGAAATTTCAATGGTTTTGTGTGAGTAAAATAAGGTTTTGAAAAGGCTAATTCCTAACTATATATGGTCTATAACCAATGGTTTTTTCAGTGAATTTTCAAGGTTTTGTAAATGCAAATTCCTAACTATATATGGCCTATAACCTATGTTTTTTTCAGTGAATTTCATTGGTTTTTTAATAGCAAATATCAAAAGCTGTAAAATGTCAAGTACGTGATAGGTAAAAACTTTTTCGTGTTTATGCACGCTGATGTGCTTTGAACGCTGCCCCCCTCCCCTCCTTTCTCTTAGTAGTACTCTCTCTTTGCAGATAGTGAAGAGTAGTTAACGCAGGCCTTTACCCCCGTTGTAATCCGTCGTGCCTGCTTGTCTCTCCATTTGATTGATTGTTATCCAAGCATTTACTGTTTTACAATTGATTCTCTTTGGTTCATTCTCTATTTACAAACAAGCACAAAGTCGCAATACTCTGTTTAGTCTTTGCAGATAGTGAAAAATCGTGTAAAAAAATAAAATAATCGAGCTAAATCAGTAGGCCACTAATTGGATCTCTTTTTGACCTCGCTAAAATAGAAATATTAGGAACAACCCTTCATGAGAAATACGAAAATATTGAGATGAACTGAGCTCAACACCATGAGGGCTGCAAGACAGCTCGGCTCCGTCACCCACCCCGCCCAAAATAACGACAAACCCTATGCAAATATTAAAAATATAGACAACACACCAGCAAAGAAACAGGGTAAAACATTTTATTAAATAACTATTTACATAACTATTTTATACTTTTTATTGCCCGATCCGGCTAGCTCAATCGATCGAGCATGAAACTCATGCACTCTGATAGCAAGCGTTGCTACTGATGCTATGCAGACCAAAACTGGTTTTCAGTTTGTACATTTTCCTAGATTTTTCCATCCAAGGTTGGTTGAGTTTGTAGAACGATGGCTTCAGATTTTCAACATACGGTGTGGTGGCGCGGACTGGGAGGGGGCGCTTCGCTCCTGCCCCCTCCCCAAGTAAGATTTTCATACGTGAAAGTACGTTAATGGTTTTGGTCTCTGAGTTGCTTCAATGTCACTGCCATTCTCAAATGGCATAAGTTCTGGATGTTGGGTGCCATAGTTCAGAGTTCTGAGCAGCGCTTGTAACACTGTCTGAAGCTTATTTCCACCTACTGCAGCTTCACTATTCTCAAAGTAAGTGAGTGTCGTTTGTGGACCTGACTGCATTTGAAAACAATGTGATATGGTACCTCCCTAAACCGCTTGACGGAGGCCCCCGAGGGGCGGTGTGATGGCACGGACTCAGAGAAGACGCTTGGCTCCGACCCCCTCCCCAAGTCCTATAGCACCGGTTTAGCCTGAGATCGCCCCCGACATAGGCGGCCGGCTCCCGGGGTCCGGCGGAACTTTTTGCCTTTTGATGACTCTTCTATTCTGGACCTTGTCCCACAATCCGTTTGACCTGAAGACACGCTGTAGTGGGGCGCCCCTTTACCGTTTTAGTTGCCATTCCGCCCGCTTTTGCTACACTGTGCCTCTTCTGCCATTCAGCTGTTTACCGCCCACTCTTGCGACTACAGCGTCTCGCTCACCATGTAGTTGAGTTGCTCCCACTCTTGCAGTGCAGCGATAGGCGGCTGCCACAGGACTCTTAAAATGGCGGCCGGCTCTTCGGTTTTGGGCCTGGTCCACTAAAATGGCCCTGGGATACCTTGGAACTCGGACGCTTCCCTTGCTCGGTAATGCCTGAATATCGCTGACTTTTCAGCGATATTCATGCATTGCGGCCATTTTTTTCGCATTTGCGATAAACCTTGCTAATAACAAGGTTTATCTGCGATAAAAATCGCCGATGTGCGGCGATAATTTTTGTCTCTAAACAAGTTAGAGACAAAAATTATCGCTAGTTGTTGGTAATATGCCCCCGGGTTTTTGCTTGCAGAAATCGGGAGGCGGGAGACTAGCACTGAAATCAGTAGTCTCACGCCTGAATCGGGAGGGTTGGCATGTCTGGATTCTCTACAGCTGGGGCCATAAACTACATCCGCAGGGCTAGGTGATAGCCTGGGACCGGCCTGGCATTTAAAATGGCTGCGGTGCATTGGAAAAAAGGCAAGATGGCGCAGACAATGTTTATCAATAAGGATTCATTTATAACAAAATATTTTATCGCACTGACAAATTGGCGGTCAACACTTCCTGATTTCCATCGAATCGAACGTTAATAGACGTCACGCAGCAAAAAAAAAAAAAAGCTCACGCACAGCCGCTGGAAGACATGTATCAACATATATGAGCCTCCTCAGCCACCCTCAGAAAACATAAGGGATTAGGATACGTCTCCCGCACCCCCTTATACCTAGTAATTTAATTAAAACGAAGCACAAAATGGTGAATTCCCGTTTCGCTACCAGTTTGCGGCCCAGTTCGCGGCCCGTGAAGCGCTTCTACCGTGAAATTTTTTTTTTTTTATTTTCCCCACGGGACCCTTTAATAACCCCAACAACATTCCTAGGGGGTCAAGAGGGGTATACCTTGCCCCCTTTCATTAAATTCCCCCTTCGTTTTTCACCTCTTCTTCTCTCTCGATCCTACCGAGAGATAAGATGGCGGCCGCTCCGGACTGTTTAGAATGTTGACAGACACCGGGGAGCCAATCAGCTTCGCATCCCAAAGTTCCGTTTCGCGAAAAGTAAGCGGACCGGAGCGCAGCCCGGAGCGCTGTTACAGATATATATCTTGTTTTGAACGTTAATTTCTCAAAATCCACTGGAGCACATATATTGAGACCTAGCAAAGGCACATCGGGCTAACAGTCCCTACAATTTTGCCAAGTTTCGTGCAAATCCATTCAGCCGTTCGAGCTAAAAGTGAGGCCAACCGCCCTATGGAAATTAACATGGGGAAAACGCGTTTTGGGACCCCCCTTTTTTCTCGGCCCCCCCTTAAGGAAACCCCCCCAAATTTTCAGGGGCTGCTCAGAAACAAAATGTGCCATTTTCCTGAAAATTTCAGCCGATTCCGTCCACAAACGCCAAAGTTATTAGACATAGAATTTTCAAAAATCCCATAGGGAAAAAATCCTAACTATATATACCTACTGGCGAGACGCCAGTAGGTAATATATATATATATATATATGCAAGAACAGTAGTTTCTCACCCCAAAACTACCAGGCAGGTAGCAACGAGGAAAAACCACGCGAGTCCCAGTCTTCTTTCGGCAAGTTTTATTAATAAGGAAGGTTCACCAAATCTGACGCGTTTTGGGCGTCCGCCCTCGGTCACAGATCGTCAGATAAATGAAGGAACATCCCTTTTAAAGGGTACATTGCACGAATTCAATTAGTGATTTTTTTCATTTGCAACACCATGTCATTGGAAAATAAAAACTGAGGACACACTACATATGGCTGACATAAATGGTCTGTTTTCCAAACCACAATTTGATATATACAGAGATCGAGTAGAAGGAGGTATTATTTCATTATTTACACTTCGTTGCCAAAATTATGTAAACATTTCCTTTTTAAGTTGCGATATTTTATATTACGTAAATTTCATAACAAACAAATACTTTCAGTGCCCATTTAAAGTGACACATGATATCCGCATAAATGTTCATGTACAGTAGATTGCAATGTAAAGAAGATTCAATATAACCACTGGTCATATGTCAGTGCAATGCGCGTAGATAAAGTGCAAATGCAGTTGTGCAAATAATGCAAAATATTCTGTGCAAAAATAGCACAGAAATAAAATTAAATATTTATAAATAATTTCATGTTAAAAACATCTAGGCATTTCAATTCATAGAACCTGATGCTAAGCATATGACCATACAAAAATATCTTCTCTATTTAGTATTTTGCAATCTATTAACTAACTGCATAAATGCAATGGCAGTGTACCTGCAATGTGAAACGCAATGGTTCACAATGTGTTTGTTTGTATATATTCAGACAAAGCAACTACTTCCAACCACCTTCCAAATAATATTCTCCATATGTGTTTTGGAAAGTAGAAACAAACTAAACATTGTATCATAATGTCTGTGACCCAAAAACATAAATGGGAAAAGTAATATGAATCCATTAAACCAGTGAATAATGAAGAAATCAATTGTGTATGTGATACTGAAAAAAGGGATAGTATACAGTATGTGTAATAAAATTCATAACAAAATTTACAGGGTAGAGGCAGAAAAAGCAGATAATGGTCCATAAATAAAACAATGGGTGAGGAATAAATATAAAAAAACATGTAAATCCTCCGTTGTGTTCAATTCATCAGGGAATCTGCTGTCTAACTCAATAATAAACTGAGACTCAAGTCTTCTGAGCATTTTTTCCCTATCGCCACCCCGTCTAGATTTCGTTAAAGAGGCAATTACATAATATTCCAAGCACTGTAAGTTGTTGTTATGTATTACTTTGAAATGTCTGGCGACAGGGTAACTGCCATCGTTGTTAACGATGGCACGTAAATGCTGGAGTATTCTTGCATGCACCTGTAGCTTCGTGCTGCCCACATATCTAAGGCCACAGGTGCATGTCAGAATATAGACAGCAAAATCAGTTTTACAATTGAATGAGCCCTTGATGTTTTTGGCAATTGGACTGAACGGTGTCAAATATTGTGAGGTGCTTTTTCCAAATTTGCAAGCTCTGCAAGTTGAGCAACGTTTAAATCCCGGCCGAGATTTCAACCAATCCTCAGGTTTAGCTAGCTCAGGGAATTCGTGACTGATCTGGGTTTTAAAGGAGGGTCCCCTCCGATAAGTCACCACAGGATTGTCTGGAAGCCTAGGGGCCAGAACCAAATCAGTTTTTAGAACAGGCCAGCGCTGTTTTATGATAGATTTAATCTGTCTGGCCTGTTTGCTATACCCGGTAATAAGCCTGGGAGTCTGTTCCTCCCTTGAATCAGTTGGTACTATTGATTCACTGTTAGTAAACAGAGACCATAAACCGTTTAATTACAAAACATACTAGCAGAAAGAGTATATTCCATGCTAGAGAAATATCCAATGGGCAGGAGAACGTAGGGGCATATTATCAAGGGATTTATCTCCACTTTTTTGGCTTTAAAAGCCAAGAGAGCGGAGATAAAATTATCTCCCTATCAGCAACAGGGTGCTAACACGCAAATTCGCATGTTAGCACCCTTTTTCTCTACGCTTCCCCTTGCATCTCTAATGAGATGCAAAGGGGGCGTTCCAGAGAAAAATAATAGTAGAAATGTTCTTAAGCGACATTTCTCCTATTATCAAGGATTTGGAAATATTCGCGCTAAGCGCGAATATCTCCAAAAGCTAACACCTGCCCTGAGCTGTTCTTAGCCATGTTATCCAATGGTAGGTGGATAACATGGCTAAGAGCATTAGCTCGGTAATGCATGAATATCGCTGATTTTTCAGCAATATTCATGCATTGCGGCCGATTTTTATCGCTTTTGCGATAAACCTTGATAATAGCAAGGTTTATCTGCGATAATTTCTGGCGATGCTGAGCGGTAAAAAATTTGTTGCTAAGCATCGTTAGCGACAAATATCGCTTAGCGTTGGTAATATGCCCCGTAAGGCTCACTCCATTCCTTCACGAATCCACAAGATATATCTACTTAACCCCTGGAGAAAATTCTCCACTCACTCATAATAATTAACATGGCCACATATAGTGATCTTGAACTATACCTGTGACAAGAAAAGTCTCATTTTGAAATAAAATTCACTGAGCCATGAAAGTCTGCCCTAAAGAAAGTAAAGTCATCTTACCCAATATCTAGTGTCTACTATAATCAAAGCGGAACGCCAGATTGCATGAGCATTGGGAAAGGCAAAAGTAACATGCCTGTGCCTGGATAACCGCAAGAAAAATAAAGGAACATGGTCTAGAAGAGTCTATGGGGCATATTATCAAGCCTGTGCGCTAAAATTATCGCCGCTTTACCGGCCGAAAACGGCAGATAAAGCGGCGATAATGGGCTTGATAATATGCTCTATGGAATTCCAATCGAAGCACATGTTAGATGTGAAGACATCTAACATGGGCTTCGATTGGAATTCCACAGAGCATATTATCAAGCCCATTATCGCCGCTTTATCGGCTGTTTTCGGCCGATAAAGCGGCGATAATTTTAGCGCACAGGCTTGATAATATGCCCCTATTTTCTTTTAGAGGTTAAGTTTCAAGAGAAAATTAAAGGGGACCCGCTCACCTCACGTATGGTATAGCAAGGAGTCAAAAAAGGTTTGGTTGTGTTCTTGCAGGTGGATTGCACTGGGTTAGTGGTCTTGGCGGGGCTGCTGGTGTGCCGGCAGTGGCGACAGCTGAATCGTCCGTGGGTGTTGGCTGGCCATTAAGTAGGAGTCAGGGAGGGCTGGACAGCTGGGAGGCGGGGAGGGGAGATGGATTGGGCTGGTCGCACTGGTCGTGCTGGGGGTAGGGCCGTGGGGAGAGAAGAGAGAGAAAAGTGCAAATAAGGCAGCAAAAGTGCAAGAAAGAGCGGAGGAAACACACAGAGGACACAGGAGAATGAAAGGGGGAGATTGAGATGAGGGTAAAAATGAGTGAAACACGGAGGAAAGACACAGAAGGAGAGTGAAGGAGGAGCTCGAAAGGAGGGGAAAACTACAGAAAAAGTGCAAGAAAAAGTGGAGGAAAGACACAGAGGACACAGGAGAGTGAAAGGGAGAGTTTGAGAGGTGGGTAAAAAACGGGTGAAAAACGGAGGAAAGACACAGAAGGAGAGTGAAGGGGGGAGCTTGAAATGAGGGGGTAATGACAGAAAATGGAGGAAAGACCCAGAAGGAGAGTGAAGGGGAGAGATAAAAGTGAGGCAAAAAGCAAGTGAAAAAGGAGAGAAAAAGCAGAGCAAGAGAATGGAGACAAAGGTCCACTGGACCACCAGGGATGAGGCCAGGTGAAACCTGCGGGTGAAGGAGGGCCTTGAACACCAACACTCGAGAGCGCAGGGGCTCAGGGAAGGCCTCACTTAATGGTGGAGCTGCGAGGAAGGGAGAGCAATTTCATTGACAATTAGTCAGTGGTCTTGCTCACCTGTCCCCTCAGCGGCCGCCATTATGGGATGGTCGGGGAGGGCTGGACAGCTGGGAGGCGAGAGCGGGGAGTGGAGCTGGATTGGGTCGGTCACACTGGTCGTGCTACGGGGGAGGGGCTACAGGGACAACAGTATTCGGGAAAAAATGGCTGAAAAAGGCAAAAGGAAGAAGGCAAAAAGAGAGAGAAAATTGCAAATAAGGCAGCAAAAGTGCAAGAAAGAGAGGAGGAAACACACAGAGGACACAGATGAGGGTAAAAATGAGTGAAACACAGAGGAAAGACACAGAAGGAGAGTGAAGGGGGAGCTTGAAATGAGGGGAAAACGACAGAAAAAGTGCAAGAAAGACGGGAGTAAAGACACAGAGGATACAGGAGAGTGAAAGGGGGAGATTGAGATGAGGATAGAAAATGAGTGAAAAACGGAGAAAAGACACAGAATGAGAGTGAAGGGGGAGCCTGAAACGAGGGGAAAACGACAGAAAATGGAGGAAAGACCTATAAGGAGAGTGAAAGCGGAGATAGAAGTAAGTTAAAAAGGAGTGAAAAAAGAAGAGAAAAAGTGGAGCAGGAGAATGGAGACAGAGGTCCACTGGACCACCAGGGACAAGGCGCAGGTGAAACCTGCGGGTTGAGGAGGGTCTTGAACACCCAAGAGTGCAGGGGCTCGGGGGAAGGCCTCACTTAATTGTAGAGCTGCGAGGGAGGGAGAGCAATTTCACTGACAATGAGTCAGTGGTCTTGCTCTGCCCAGTCGGATTTTATCAGAAGCAATGAAAATCACACTATTTACAGGCAGCTTGTAACGGGGACTAAAGTTTTTGAGTATTGCAGCAGAATATTATTACATCTCTATGACGCTCACTTAGAATCCTGAGCTGCAGTTAATTCATTTTCTGAAGCCCTCAACGGTTTGTCCTTGCATGATATTACCTTGTGAATCATTGAGACAGTTTCACACAGTACATCACCTTTATTCATTACTAAAGAGGCAGGTCTGAAGAGTTCCACATTTTCACTTTAGGTGCCATTAATAACAAGCCAGGAGTTTAGCAGAGCAAAACACGGGCAGGCGTTTCCATAGAGGAAAAACACATCAATAGTCTGCTCCATTGCAAGGAAAAGTCAAATTGAATCAAGAAAAAACTCAAGTTTGCATGGGCGATCAGTAGGGTTTCAGAACCTCATTAAATTGCAGTTTGTAGTCTTAAAAAGCTAACCGAGCATCTCAGAGGCTCAAGATTTTAGCATGGGAAGAGGTTTGGTGGTGGATTGGAGTGGAGAATAGGAGGTGATGCAGTGCATCATCTCTGCTATAGTAAAGTTGGTGCGGGGAGGAGTGCATGGAAGTGCACCTTTCAAAAAAAATCTGCCAGGTAATGACTAATAACTGTAAAAGAAATTTATGAATCTATATTTTTGTGCATTATTGACAAATGACCCAAATGCAATTTAACTCTAAATTACATATATACAGACTGATTTCATATGAACTGATTACCTTTGAAACAGGTTTTCTATAATATGTGGGTGTGTTTTCTAATGTATATAAATTAGGGTACATTTAAGTGCAATATACCATTTTTACTAAAATGGAAGTCATCTCTGTCACTTACTCTGTGCTTCGCCGATCCACTGCACCTCTCCTCTTCCTACAATCTCCGCCACACACAGTAAAGCTGAAATATATTAGGATATATTTCCTTTGTTAATATCGTTGTGTTCATGCTGAACGTTCTCTAGCTTGAATGTAACTGGAAACATGTATTTTCTATGTCTTCTGTTTCTTCATTGAGACCTCTTCATTGGAATAGCTGGACACTGTGGGGCAGATTTACAAGACCCTTGCACGACTTTTCCGTCACTTTTCCCATGTTAAAAGTGACGCAAAAGTGGCGCAAGGGGCTTGTAAATCTGCCCCTGTAAATGTAGCTTGCTTGTTCGAACATCTTTGGATGACTTTAGCATAAAAGGTGCTGAATAGTTTATTCGCTTAGTGCTTAGGTAGCAAGTTCATGTTATGTTTTTTTTTCTTGTGCTTTGGTGTGCTGAAGACATGTTGCATTCACTCACACCATGATGGTTCTGCAAATGTTCTTATCTTCTGTGCAAGAATTAAGTATATAAAGCACTGATTTGGGGAGTGTAGAAGACTTTCCTGTTTTACTTGGGATACTGTTTTACAATTCTTTTTTGACTTTGCTGCCCATTGGGACTTGGAAAACACAACTTGTAATTTTTTTTGATTTTATATACTCTTCATCACTCTGCATTGAAAACCTTCATGGCATTTATGCTCCACCACTAATTTTTCAGTTAAGTAATAAAACCCATTAACTTATCACTGATCTAGAACTCAATTATTAATTGGATCCATGTTGGAAATTGGTTAACTGATTGAGAGGGCTGGAACTCTACTCAAGCAGCACCCATAATTCTTGACAGGGTGAAATACTATCAAACTCAAATTCAACCTGCGGTTACCGCAGAGGTAGCTTGGCACACGGCAGTCACTCTAAAACTTAGAAGCAATATGCAAAGTATGTATGCAGCACAGATAATAAAGGGAAACCATAAAAAAAGAAAAACCCCACTTCAATTTACAAAAATAGAGTAAAATTTAAGAAATGATTTGGCACAAGAAGGAAAAGAATCCAATCCGTTGAACTAGAGACATGCAATTTTAAAGATTTAGGTTAAAATAGTACCTATAAGCACTATGGCCCTGATTACGATGACGGGTGGACTCCGTAGCAGTCTGGAAACCGCCTGACCTTAGGTCAGTGGTTCCGTCCTTGATATTGTGATGCTGCCACCCATGTGGTTGCAAGAATGCCATTTACAAATGAAGCTTGTGAGGAGGGCAGAAAAGGCCTTCAGCACAAGCTCCCATTGTCAAATGCATGCTCCGATGCGGCTGCGAGAAGATGTGTTGTGCTGTAATAGTTCTGCTCAGAGGACTGCAGTTGGGCTGGCAGAGCACCTTCAGGCCCACTTCCCAGGGTCAGGTACTAAGATTGCCCCACTTGGGTGGAAAGACTCACAGCACGTAGAGTCTAGGTGAGGGATTGAAGATGGTTGGAGCCTTTCCTATCCCTTAGGCACTGATTAGGAGGCCTACCAACTTGTACTTGGAATCATTCTGGTGGTTCTGGATTCAAAATGCAGGTCTATTCCTTTCACTCAGGCAGCAGGGAAGAAGCACAGCAGTCATTCTGAGTCTTCAACAGTTCCGGAGGTGTACTGAAGTGTTGGCCAAAATAGAGTATGGCAAAATGTTTGAGGTTGGCCCTCCCTATGGCTGACAGGTCAAAAAGCCCACTAAATTTCTATTAAATCTTAAATAATTAATTAACTGTATTGTGCTTGATTTTGGAGTTTTTACAGATGCCTTTGCATGGGGACACATTACCTCATGAATGTAAGTTTAACACCACCTCTGATCCAGTTAATGTGGTAAAATCAGTTTTGGGGTACCCCTTTTCTCCCAAATAGCCAAGTAAAGGAGGTTATCTTTAAGATTTCAAGCAAAATACAAACAGTTTAAAGCAGTTTGAAACAAACTATGTTAAAGATTGGGCTACTCAGTGTAGTGCACTTTCGCAACTTTAACACACCCTTTAGGGAAGGGGAAGCATCTTTACTGTGAATAATACTACTTTCCTAGGGTAATAGTTCTGTGTTTTTGATTATCAGATCTCTAGATATTTGATGTCTGTTGCTTTTTCAGGCCAACAGTCTATGCCTCAGCACATGTACTCAGTCAAATTGTTGTGTGATTTCTTGTCAGTGTGGTTTCTGGCTCAGTGGGGCTAGCCTGGCTTGCTATTGGGCCCACAGGATGATATTAGTTGCAGTATTATTTACAGACACATTCTATCTTAACAGAAGTAATCTAACAGTAATAAATGCCAAATATAAGTAATGATTATAATTTATTAGAGTAGGATTTTGTAAGGTGCAATACAGTAAAGCAGAAGGGTATTCAGCACGAAGGGGCAAAATAGTAGATGAACAAGAGAGAAATTGCTGAAAGGAATGGGGGTGAGATGCAAAGACTAAAAAGAGTCTTAATTGCAAACTAGCCAAGTTTTAAGCAATTTCTGGAATTTTAAGTGATTTGTTTCTTGTCTTAACATTATACAAACTCAGACCAACATTAGGAAATGCATAATGAGAAAGCCCTACTGCTAACCGAAAGTGTAAGTTTTGGGGGATTTTCAAGAAGCAGGAATTAGGCTGTAAGATGGTTAGAAAGACAGTCCTTGACCGAAGTACTCCCTATGTGCAGTGACTAGGAATTTGAACCACACTTTATTTAGGATCAGAACACAGTGCATGTTAAAAAAGATAATGAAAATCAATTGTTTCTTATGGAAGCCAATGGTTAGTCACCCATCAAGGTGATAATACAGAATGGAACAATCTTCTAAATTTGAAAAAGAAACTCAAATGTATGGAGTCTCATGCGCATTTTATGTGCGAATTATTAAGAGCAGAGATTATACCGACTGGTTTGAGGGTGCGTAATGTCCCGGCCTTGTTTGTGGAAATCCGGAAATTCCTGGAGCGGTGGTCACATATTGCAAACCGCTGCTCCAGGGATTGGATGCTTCTTATATTAGAAACTGCAAGGGAAATCATGGAAGTCTTGAACCGAGAAATAATCTTGGACTCTGAGGATAAATTGAAATCCTCAACCGCTTTAGAAGAAGAAACCGCAAAATTGGCGAAAGGCAACACAGACATGCAAGATTTTGAAACATACCTGATGAATAAAAAGACAGAAAAATTAAGGAACGATATCAGATGGGACTCCCAAGAGAAAGCATATCCTTATCTCTATACATCTTATTATCAAGATTGGAATCAAGGATCTGGTCAGGCTTGGGGTTATCAAGGAAATAACTGTAGGAGAAGAATTATAAATTTTTCGGATTCCTACTCATCTGATTCCGACAATGATAACTACCAGGAAATGGGTGGGGATTGTTGTGACCCACAACAGCATAGGGGAAGACAAACTGGCCAACGTTCATTTCGTGGTCAATCTCCTTTTTTACCGAGGGGTCAGTACAGAGGCAGGAACAGGAGCTAGGCTCCAGACAGGGGGGATCTCCAACAGATGGCTCCTCCACATCAGCAGCCCTACATGAAGACCCGGAACCAACAGTATTGGTGGCAGGGGGTCCTTTGTCCATGGTTGAGGTTGCCAACAAAGATACACTACCTATTTTAATCTCTCCCCTACAAATTTGAGTTCAGATAAATGATCTGTCCTTAGTCGGGGCATTTCATTTGTCCCTTACACTCGACCAAATATTTTTAAACTACATGAGGACCTGTTCTCATTTTTTCGAAAAATGAGTTTGAAAAAAAAAATTCTGACCATCCATTTGAACAAAATGAGGAAAATCGCTCACATTGTAAACCTCCGTCCCAATTTACACCAATTCTTTTCATATTGTGGGGCCTGAGGTTAAGATATTTGAGCAGAATGTTATTAGAGAGATTGCTCGAATTGTCAAATCTCCTCAAAATGCACGTGGTAATCTGCCACATGTTGAGAATCAGGCTATAAAAAATATTCAAGAAAATAAAGATCTGGTTATCAAACCGTGTGATAAGGGTGGGGGGATAGTGCTGATGAAACAGTCAGATTATAATGATAAAAAGCTTAAAATGCTAGCTATCCAGGAGAATTATAAAAAATCACACCCTAGAGAACTGACTAAGTTAAGAACCTCCAACGAGGAAATAACAGAAAAGGCTCTTGAATTGGGATACATTTGTCAAGAGAAATGTATTTTCCTTAATAAAACATGCCTAAAAACACCGGCCCTGTATGGGCTACCAAAAACCCATAAAGATGTTGAAAATAGCCCCATGCGTCCCATTATCTCTACTATCGGTTCCAGTACGGAACCCTTGTCCAAGTTCGTGAATGCGTATCTGTGGCCGTTGGCACAGAATTACACTTCGTATATCCGCGATACAGGTGACATTATAAGCAAGATTGAGGGTATGTCTTTTAATCAGGATACTGAGATTCTTCTAACTCTTGACATTGAGGCTTTATACACAAATATTCCTCAGTGTCAAGCGTTACAAGTGGTCACCGCCCAGTTGCAGAGGTCGGCTGGAGAAAGACCAGATGGCTTCATCCTTGAGTGCTTAGAGATAGTATTGAAGAACAACTGTTTTGACTTTAATGGCACTATTTACCAGCAGCTGAAAGGGACCAGCATTGGAGCATCTTCTGCTCCCAGCGTAGCCAATACCTACATGGGTGAATGGGAAATTAAGCATGTTTTCAATGAGGCGTCTCCATTCTTTGACCAGGTCGGTTTGTGGAGACGCTTCATTGATCATCTTTTTTGTTTGGAAAGGAGACAATGTGTCACTACAGGAGTTTATATTGTGGCTGAAAGTGAGCAATGCCAACTTGAAATTCACTGCAAACAGCAGTTCCATCAGTGTGGAATTTCTAGACATTTCGATATTAGGTACCAATGACTCCCTGGAGGTGAATTTATTCAGGAAGCCTACTGCATAAAATACTACCTTGCAGTAGCTACCATCCGACCTGTCAGAAGGACTCAATTCCCTTTGGAGAATTTTTGAGGGTTTCACAAACATTTTGATGCCTTGAGGACATGCCTTCTGGCTAGGGGGTATCCCCGTAGATTGATACGACACGCGTATAAAAGGGCTAAGTATTAGGCACACGTTGTATGCCCCAAGATTGAGTTGTCTGTGTCGTCAACCATTCTGTCCTGAATTTTAAAATCAAAAACATCATTCAAAGGAATTGGAAAATTCTTATTAATGATGAGAGTGAGACACATTTGGAACAACCATTAGTGGCTTACCGCAGAAATCGGAATTTGCCTGATCTTCTGGTCCACACGAGACATGTGGTGAGCACTTTGCGTCAGACTTCTGTATCGGGGTTACCAGTAATATCAGGCAACCACAAATGTGGATCGTGCCACGCCTGCGAGGCCGCTATTGTTACAGAATCTTTATGTTATCATGGCCGCAATATTACGCGGCGTGACCTGACTAATTGTAGAAGCCAAAAAATAGTATATCTGCTCATGTGTGTGCAGGATAGCTTTCATCGGGGAAACAGCAAGAGAATTTAGAGTTCGCTTTAGCGAGCATAAATCAGCTATACGAAAGAGGAAGATGGCAGCACCACTCGTCCAACATTTTGTGGACAGAGATCATTCTGAGAATGATATTAGATGGTGTGTTTCAGAAAAAATAAGAAACAAAGCGGGATTTCCTATTGATGTTACACGAAAAAGAAGGGAAACCTTTTGGATTTTTACACTGGATAGTGTGAAACAAGGGCTTAACGAAGCCATCCAATGGCATGTAACTCAATCATGATAATTTACTTAGCAACTTTCACCTCTACGTAACGGACAATGGGTGAGGTCCATGGGTTTAGTCACGTTGCAAGCTTTAGTCTGCTGTTCGAATTGTTTTTAGATTTGGTCCTTAGGCCTAATTGACCTGCTGGATTTCACTATACAGTACTCTCCTGACTTTGCTTTAAGTAAATGAGAATTGTTGCCTTTGATAAGTGCCCTTATTAATAGATATGGGAAGATGAGGTATGGCAACCATATAGTACATGTAGCTTTGAGGTTAGTGCGACCATCGATGGTGGTGTCACCATTTTGTGTTACTAGGTGTAGGTGATTATTGGTTGTCAATATAATATTTTGAGGATACAGTGATATTGTCTGGAAGCCTTGACCTGCCTGCAATTTAAGAGACTGCTTTTAGGATACATCATATCGGTCTAAAATATTGGGACATCGTTTGTTAGAATGGGATTTGTACCATATTGGCCTTAAATATTGGGACATCATTCATTGGAATTATCTCACATTTATTCTTGCACAGTTTTTTATTTTAGGGGGGCACCGGGATTTTATGGTGCTCTTGACTCTGGTGGTTTGTTCGTCTGTTAACTGAGGTTATTGGTTTGAATTTGAAGAAATGGCACTTTCTCAATATGATGGCATTATAGGTCCATCTATCTATTTCGATTAGAGTCACCTTGTAATTTGTGACTTGCCCATTCCTCTAAGATGGCAGCATTATTTTTGCCATCTTTGTGACTCGCCTTCCCCCGTTTACGGCAGCGTAAATCTTTCAATTTTTGTCCATCTTTTATTTTTTGGGGATCGGCCTATATGTGTAGAATAGGCATTCCGAAATGCGACGTAGGTCGGCCTCGTTATGCATTTTCAACTTGCATTGAAGACGCTGTGTGGGCTCTTTTACCTTTGTGTTTTACTTTTTGGATGGCGGCGTGATTGGTCCATCCTCTATGTCTCGAGATTAGCGTATAGAGGGGCGTAGCAGTCACTCACTAATGTGATGTAGGCAGGTCTCGCAATGTCTTCACAAGGTATCTTGGATCGTGTTTTTATACTTCTAAGATGGTGGCGCAACACCATCTACGTTGCCCATCGTTTGTTTTTGTAGCATAGGCCACAGGTGTGGACTATTGGATAAACGCCTGCGTCCTGAGAGAGGATTCAAGTCTATAAAGCGGATCTGCTTTGAGAGTGCATATGACAGGGCGGATCTGAGGACTAAGGGCCCGATGTAGGTAAACGCGATTTTCCGAATTCAAAATACCGAGGCGGGCCGAATCGGTATTCTGAAATCGGAAAACGAGATGTAGGGAAAAAAAAGCGAATGAATACCGATTCGGTCGTCATCGGTAATGAGAATCGGTACGTTCCGAATCGGCAAGGACCGATTCGGGAAGTACCGAATCGGCTAACAACGAATCGGAAATTACCGAATCGGCCAACACCGATTCGGTAAAAGCCGATTCTGTAAAAACCGATTCGGCAATCATAGATTCGTAGCCATGAAAACACACCCATGGCGAAAAAGCCCATAGGAATGCATTGAAGAAACCGAATCGGCTTTTACCGAATCGGATTTTACCGATTCGGATAATACCGAATCGGATTTTACCGATTCGGTAATATCCGATTCGGTAAAAGCCGATTCAGCCAATGAGGTGGCTCCCCCTCCCCCACCCAAACAGGGAGTGGCAACCCTGGCAGGTGCAGCTAATTAAGAAGTTTCTGGAGAGCCAGCCTGAGCTCAACACTCACAGTTTGCAGCAGTTGGAGTAGGAGGTTGACAACTGAACTGAAGAACATGGCAGAGCAGTGCGAAAGCCAGAAGTCCTCCCAGAAGAGGAAGCCGAAGTTCACCACCACCGAGCTTCAGGTGCTGGTCGAGGAGGTGGTGAGGGTGCACCGCCAGCTGTTCGGAAAGCTGTCCCTCAATGTGCCAGACAGCACCAAGAGGAGGATCTGGGCCGAGATCGCCCAAAAGGTGAATGCTGCGGGTGTCACCCCCAGGTCCGTAGAAGAACTGAAAAAGAGATTCTACGACATCCGCAGCCTCACAAAAAAGAAGATGGCTGAGATACAGAGGCAGGCTGGACTCACTGGAGGAGGCAGGAACCCGGCGCCACCCCTCACCGAGCTGGAGGAACTGGTCTCCAGCACCATTGAGAGGGAGAGTGTCAGTGGAATTGGGACCCTGGACAGCTCTGCAAGAGCTACAGCTACAGGTAAGAAGCATGCGCATCATGACACACCCTACCAGACACCTCCCCATTAGACACAATGCATAGGCAAACCCCAGCACAGTACTGTCACCAACATACAAGAGACAAGCATCATGGTACATGTAGTCAGCAGTAGTTAGCTAAACATGGCAGTGCAGAATCACAAGACAGGAAACAGTGTGACACAGTGTAAGGAGATGCAAGGACATGTGGAATGCTTAAATTGTACTGACTGTAATACATCGGCACTCAGTTTACAAATGCTTCTTTGTACCTAGGGGCACCATCAGGTGGAACAACATTGACATCAGAGGGAGCAGCACCGTCTGACACTGCAGTCGCAGGGCCGAGCACCAGCCAGGCTGCCCAGGAGGAGGAGGAGGAGGACGGAAACACCCTAGGGCTAGGTATGGAGGGAGACCTGGTGATAGACTTCGATGCACTGAACTCCCCACAACTGGCCAGCACACCCCCCTTGCAGTTCTCCCCAGAGAACTCCCCTACAAGGGACACCATTCCGCCTACACCAGCTCCTGCCACAACCATGGCCTTGCCACCTGTACTACCTGTCCTGGGAGCAGGGGCTCAGGGACCGGCCAGCACCACACCCCCACCAGTGGCACCCCAGCCCACTCAGCAGGCCGGAAGCAGCAGTGCCCGGCGCCGTACCATCACCACCACTGCTGCACCAGCACGGGAGGGCAGTGTATTCCTGGGCCTCGAGGGACAGATGGTGAAGATTCAGAGGCAACAGGCTAGATCCACGATGGCCTGCCAACGCCAGCTCCTGCAGCACAACCTGCAGATGGGAGAGTTGGTCAAGGGATTCCAGGCCTTCGTGGAATCGAACAAGGAGGTGGCAGCAGGGTTAGGCAGGCTGACCACTGCCATTACCCAATCATCTAGCAGACAGGAGGAGCATGAGCTGGTGCGCAGGCGGGATGCCCGGGTGCTGAACCGTGCCATGGGCCGCCTTGCTGCGGCGACGGCACAACTGTGCCATCGCAGCGCGAACCAGGAATCTAGCCTGAGTCAGCATATGGCTGAGCTCACAAGGGGGATGGCCCGGATCTCCACTGCTATGGAGGCCATGATTATTTCGAACACCGCCTCCAATCCTGCCCTGGACCTGGGTGATGCTGGGGACAGCAGCAGCCGCAGCAGCCCGGCCAGAGCTGCGTCTGAGCCACGTAGGAGCACCAGGCGCTCCGCTGATGCTGCTGGGCATTCAGAGGGGGCTGAGGGACACCCCAGTGGGTCTGGCAAGCGGGCAAAGAAGTAGCCTTGCAAGGGCGGGTGAGGCAACCTGAACCTTGAACTTTTTTTTATTTCCTATTCACCATTTTTTGTTGCACATCAGTGCTGTAACTGTGTTGCAACAGTATTAAAATGTGTCTTTTCCAACCAACATTTTGCTGTCTTTGCATCTGTCCTCACTCAGAAATAGTTCTCAGTAATCTCCTCACGTCTGTATCTTCCATCACTTGGCGTACACACCCCAGCTGGCTGTGTCAGTGGCACAGCTTCGTCGTCGTCATGGTCCTCATAGTCAGACAACTCCACCTCAGTGCCCTTCTTCTCCGCAAGGTTGTGTAACATTGCACATACAGCTATGATCTTGCAGCAGGTGATGGGGGTATACTGCCTTGCACCTCCACTCTTGTGCAGGCATCTGAATCTACTTTTCCAGATGCCAAAGGTCCGTTCGACAACATTCCTTGTGCGTATGTGGGCCCGGTTATACCTCCTTTGGCTGGGTGTGGAGGGGTTGAGGTAGGGGGTGAGTATGAATGAGCGGAGGGCATATGCACTGTCGCCTGGAAGAGAAAGGGGTCACATTAGACACATGCATACATGTATTCCACCTAGCTACTATGTGTTATGGGGGTCTGATGATGTGTCTCACCTAGGAGGTATCCTTCTCCAAATTCGCCAGCCATCAGCCGTGCATATATGCCGCTCTGTTGGAAAATATAGGAGTCATGGGTACTCCCTGGAAATTTTGCAACCAGGTCTGTGATGGTGCACTTTGCATTGCAGATCACCTGCACGTTGATGGTGTGTTTAGACTTGCGATTGCGGTATATGTATTCGGTGTCCGCTGGTGGGCAAATCGGAATGTGCGTGCCATCTATGCAACCGATGATTTGGGGAAATTGTGCCATCTGGTAGAAGTCAGCTTTGGTTTGTAGCAGTTCTGCGTGGGTTGCAGGGAAAGAGATGTATTGGTCCATCCTGTGTATCATGGTATCAAGGAATGTGTGGAAGAACCTTGACAGGCTGCTCTGGCTCACCCCTCCTGCTGCTGCTACACCACTTTGATAGCTGCCAGACGCTAGCAGGTGTAGGCTGCATAGCACCTGGATGTGCGCAGGGATGGCGTGTGCCCTTGGGGTGTGGTGGTCCAAGAATGGCTTGAGATCCCTGATGAGCTCAAGTATGGTGTCAGAGTCCAGCCTGTATCTCTGTAGTATCTCTGCCTCTGTGAGCATGAACAGGGTTATCCTCTGTCTGTAGACCTGTTCATTTCTTAGCCATTCCCTCTGTCCTTCCTGCTGTAGCTGTAGCCGCCTCGCAATGACATAGAAAGCTGCCATCCTGCAAGTTGCAATGCATTTTGGGCCTGTTTATATGGGTTGGAGTTGGTTACCACCTGATTGCAATCCATGGTAAATACCGAGTGAAATCTACCGATTTTGAGCCGATTTCGGTGTTTCTGTGCCTCCCTACATCTCCCCAACTGTCGGAATCGGGGAATTTCCCGATCGGCGATTCATACGAATCGGCATGTTTTCCGATTCGGCTCATGTCCGAATCGGTCTTTCTACCGATTCGGTACATGGACCGAATCGGTGATTTTCCGAATCGGTGTCACTAACAAATCGGTACATGGACCGAATCGGTGATTTTCCGATTCGGTGTCACTAACGATTCGGTACATGGACCGAATCGGTGATTTTCCGATTCGGTGTCACTAACGATTCGAACATGGACCGAATCGGTGATTTTCCGATTCGGTGTCACTAACGAATCGGTACATGGGCCGAATCGGTCTTTGCATCCGATTCAGTGTTTTTCCGATTCGTTACATATCCGATTTTCGGTATGTACGTATCGGATTCTTTCCCATTCGGTACTCATTCCGATTCGGTTTTCACTCCGATTCTTTATGTTTTTTGTTCCCTACATCTCGATGGCTGTTTACCGATCGGTAAGGGCCAAAAATCGGTATTTTCGGCCGTTACCGACCGGTAACGCCCTACCTACATCGGGCCCTATGTGTGCTACCGGTTATCCTGGCTACTAACCACTACGGAAGGTGAGGAGATAGTAGGCTGTGTCTCATTTGCTGTAACAAGTACCACTTGGTCGTGTAGGGAATATCTATTCAAGGGTGATGTAATGTAAGGGGATAATGGGTATGCAGTTCATTTCCCTCGAGCAATGTATTGGTTTTCGAAATAGAGGTGACTATTTTGACACGCTTTGGTAATGAATTTTGCTTGTAGCTTTGGGTTGGATATTTTGAACCTACAGGGATTCATTTGTAAGTGGAATACAGCTGTAATTAAGGACGTTTGTGACAAAGTGTAGCTGGTGTCATTTTATTTTTCAGCTAATAGAAATTGGAGCTCACTGCCTAGAGGTACAAGAGCAGGAGGTTTTGTGGCTGCTGAGAGAGATACCGGTAGCTTTGAGGTAAAACATTAGTTAGTAGTTTTCTTGGAGAAGAACTGCAAACTGTTCAGACCATCTAGTGATGACATGTTGTCTTATACTTTGCTCACAGTTAAGGTGGATATTTACTATGAAAAAGACATGCTGCATAAATGGATAATTCTGAAGGATATAACCCATGCCTCATAAGGTATTTTTGTTGTATGGGAGTTTCTTCATTGCATTTTAGACATATAGGTGAGGGCCAGCTTAGTTATTATGCTGGGAATTAATATAATGTTTAATACTTTTTTAGTGTCGTCATTTTGTGACGGCTTGAGAACATCAACTATTTCGTGCATCAGGACCCTGAAAGGTGAACTCTCAGCGCGACTGCACTTGTTCTGAGGTACCTTTATTGTGCTATTGGCACACTTAAATCCGAATACCATGTGAAGGCTTCCACAGTTATTTGATAAGAATTGGATTTGAGATATGTCCTCTCTTTGTTCACAGGAGAGAAGTCTTGGGATTGTTTTACCACATTTTCTTGTTGAAGAGTGACAATATATGGTGTTTAGTCAATGTGGGTAAGAGAATGTTCTTATTGGTTAAACTACCAAAGTATGGGTAAGGGGAGCCTTATGAAGGAGTGTCTTTAAGAGATATGACACTCCTTGATTACTGGTAGATTTCTGGAGTTTTTCAGGATAGGCATCGGATGGGTCTTCTCGTGTGCATCCTGTGATATATATTTATATATCTGTCTTATGTGCATTCCGCCCCTACAGGATTTGGGAGCTATATCTTGTGAATACCTTTTGAGAAGTGGCAGATCATCAGTCAGCCTAGATAAGACAACTATCTGTATCATAACAGACTACAGTGGAACTGTATTTACAGTAAGTACCTCTGGAGGAATAGATCGGGTTTGGTATGCACTGCTAAACAGTGGTCAATTGGTGATGTTTACTACTCATTTGATGTGTGTTGCATACTTTTCATGACTTTTGGTTATGGTAAATGTATACACTTGGTGTGTCTGTACAAACTAAAGTTAGCCCTGAGTAGGTAGGGGCTCATTGGGTTGTGTTATGTGGTCGTTTTTAGGTGATAATGATGAACACTGTAACTGGTGAGATTCCAGTTGACAACGTCAAAGCAATGACATTTATGAATATTCTATTGATTTTTGTGGAAATTGGTCCAATCGATGTTAATATTATTGATACTCTTGATGTGGGTCCATTTTTCTTATTGTTTTTATACTTTTCAGGTGGTATTTTTGTTCCTGGTTTGAGTGGCTCTTGTGAGGGCTATATATCTGGCAGGTCCTGAGGAAGGTGGCATTTTCATCGTCTTGCAGCCATCGAAACGCGTCGATCACTGCCTTTATAATATCCTGCTATATGCAGTTCTCACACTTGGTCATCCTAACTACTATGTTACTCTGTAGTTGAGTCCCCCAGATATGTTATGAATGTGGAGGTTTGTCTGGGTGTGTGTGAGTATGGCTTGAATGGTGGTGTGTGAATTTGATTTGTATTTCTTTACCTGGGTCTATATTATATGTTATATTTATTCTATGAATATTCATGAACTTATATAATTTATGTTGATGTAAAAACAAAAAAAATATATGATTATGAAAGCATTTTTGATAAAAGAATTGAAATAAAATAATACCGTTTTGTAATTGTTGGAGTATGTGTTTATTGATGAATAAGTTATTTTAGTTGCCCACATTACACATTTTGATTAATTTGTGTGTATAATAATTTAAGGTCTGGAGGGAGATTGCTTTTTTAGTCTGAATGCTGTGCCTTGAAAAGATGTGCATCCTATTTCAAAGTAATTTTGGAAGGCCACTATATAAAGGATGGCCATGATCCAAACATGAAGTTATAGGGGCTTTTATATTTGCCTAGAGGCAGTGCACTGGTAACAGAGATCCTCCTCAGGGGCTTCAGTGAAGCAACACAAGATGCAGCAACATTGGTGAGCTGAGTGTCAATCCTGATCATTAGTTTGGGACAATATTTACTGGCATTGGTACTTGACCCATGTTATCTAGTCACAAGTATGCAGAAAGTGACTCTTAATTACTACCCAATATTAAGATGTAGCTTTAATAGAGATTAGCTAGAGCTCATTTCCCTTCATTCATCAAAACAGCAATGTAATTGATGGAATTATTGGAATTCTTCATAACCCAGTGAATGTCAACCTCTACACCACTGGTTGTTTCTTTGATAGGGCGCCTTGCTCCGTCCACCCTATTTGCATGCATGTGAATCATGCCTTTTAAATGCTATTTGCAATTACTGTGATGGTAATTGCATATAGAAATTACTGGCATCTACATTTCTATGTAGATGCTAAGTAACACCAGTGGCAATGTTACTCAGCATTCTAAAGGAAATGCAGAAGTCTTGTGCCAGTGCTGCCTCGATCTGACTCCTGCATTGATGCCAGCCTGATGGATGACACACAGACAAGGGCACCAGACAGGGCGGGCAGTCAGGCAGGTCTCTTATGCCACATGCGATAGTGCATGTGTATCACATAATTGTTATATAGCTTCTGGAAATACGGGCTAACATGGTGCCAGAACTGCAATTCAATTTCTTTTGGTACTTGGTGACCTCCTACAAATGACGCAAGGCCTTGTCATGTATTAAAGCATCCTGAAGGGATACTGTATAAGTCCTCTACCTCCTGTAGCTGCTTATTTCTTAAGCTGCAATGATGACCCGCCCTTACCCAAGCCATAACTGGGGGGGTGGGGGCATCAAGTATAACTGACACACCAATCTGTGTACCAAAATGGGAAAGGGAGAGGTTAATTATTAATTTTGTTTTTACAGCCTAACCAACTTACTGCAATAATCACAGCACAATGTATTGTGCCGTGATTAGTGTAGAAAAGCTGCATTTTAAGAAATAAAAAGTGTTTAACTACAATGGGGCCGATTTTGATGCGGTCAGAAACGGCTCCAACCGTGGGTCGGAGCCGTTCCGACTGCATCAAAATATCCTGTTTGTATTCTTTTTCAACCAACCAATTTTGATATGGTCGGTCACAAAGGAATCAAAACAGGCTTTCTGAATGGTTTCTGACAGGTTTGAAGAGCCCACCTGCCATTCAGAATGCCCCCCGTAATCCCTCAGGTGACTTTCCACAAAGGCTGATTCCCACAGCCTTTCTGCGCCAGCATTTCTGACACAGAAAGGCTGTGGGAATCCTACTTTGGGCCCAGCCCCTGGGTGCAAGGCCTCTGGATGGTGGCCTAGGGGGAACCTATAGTGCCCCTGAGTTGATCTCTGCACCCGGTGGCAGGCATGTTGAGGTGCCTGCCACGGGGTGCAGGGATGAAGAGCACCTCTGCTCAATGCAATGAGAGTATGGATTCCGTTCGGAATGCATGCTCCTATTGTAAAGGATCGGACAGTGCGGTCGCAACCTAATTGCTGGTTTGGGACCGCCGGCAGGAGGTCAGGCGGTTCCGCTTCCAGAACGATGTTGGACGGATTTTGTTTGATCCGACATCATAATCAGGCCCTATGACATGACGTCACAGAGTCATGAGACTCAACTCATGATCCTGTGACGATGAGTCATGTGCTGCATGTTGCTCATGCTTCTGCTCAGTGTATTCTGTTTATAGCATTTCAGCAGAATTCGCAGAGTGGAACTTTCACTTTTTAGCTCCTTAAAAGGTTAAAAGGGCAATTCCAGTCTCAGCACTTGGTGACAGCCAGAGCCCAGCAGCAATCACATTCAAATTAGTATCCCTCAATGCTTCCCATCCCTAAAAATTTTAAACCACAAGCTGCCTCTTAATTCTACACTTTTTTGATGTATAAAAACTGAACTACTTACTCTTCAACGCTACCCTGCCCTGAATCACAATAGCCTTGTACTACTCCTTAGTGTTACCCTGAAACCTAATATCCCCTCACTATTCATCAACCGCATCCTTCCCTGAATTTTAAAAATGCATTACTAGTCTCCCACCCCCTTCCCCACCTCACTTTAAATGCTCCTGTCCACTTTAGATGGCGGATGCCCCATACTCCTGCTCCCAGTACATTTACCTTTGCTCTATAAGGAATTACATTTTACCATGTTAAGCCACTACTTATTACCACTCTATTTTTTCAGCCACCAATAATTTTGACCCACATGTTTTTCTCTGTACTTTTTTCCTATTCATATTTTTACAGCAAACAAAGTAAGAACAGTGATCAGGATATATAACAACTCCCCAATGTGCTGTGACAGTGTGACTGCTGGCCAGTTAGCGATGGGATCCCAGGTATAACTAGCAATGGAGGATGTAAACACATTCTGTTTTGTTAGTAAAATAGCTCCATTCAAAAATTTTGAGAACTTAGAAATGGGCTAACTGCAATGATAAACTCCAAACTGGAAAAATCTAAATGTATTTTGCTGTGCTTGGTACAGATGAGTACTGGATATATCAGAGATCTGCCTGGAACTCTTCTGAGGGTTATTGCTCAAGAAACCCTTATGCTTTTTAAGACCGTTTTTAATAATTTCTGTATTATTTGCCATAAAAAGTCAAGTCAAAGTTTATAAATACATTGTTTTTGTTTCACTCCGAAAATATGGTTATATTATATTTACAATAGTAATTTAAGGACCCTCATCATTGGGAAACACCCTTTAAATCTTAGGCAGACCACTGAGAAGATATGCTCAAGCTTTTCAATTATCACTGTGGAGAAGATGCATGTGCTGCTGCAGTTGTGTTCCTGTCAGAATGAGGATGGATGACTAATGAGTAATTGCTATTACTTATGTGTTCATGACAGTTGAAATTAATGTTTATTTAGTATTTAATGTTGTATAGTTTTCATATCTTCAGTTGAGGGAATATTTAAAAACAGGCAAAGTTTTCTATTTCCAGTCTGTTCTATGGTTGAACACAAGGAACACAGTTGACAGTTTACTCATCAACCTATTTTTGGGCTTGACACATGCTGATAAACTTCAAGTGAAAAACATTAGAAGTTGATAAACCTGAAATTAAAATTGAACAGTCTGCAAAATATAGGGAAAAGGGTTGCACATGTAGGTGTACCAGAACATGGTATGATAAGATAGAATGGCTTACTGGTAGCACTTCTAAAATGCTTTATTTTGTTTTCCTTGCTTACTCATTGGGGGTGAAGTTACCTGGACAAAAACTGAAGTAACTGACCTAAAACATCTAGCAGACAAAAATAAAAAATAAACATGATTCCTATAAATCCCATTTGAGATATCTCTTTTTGGAAAATCAGACATTTTACAGTCATTGAATGAAGCATACCATGTGGGATTGAGAGAAAATAATGTTGATATAACAGATACATGTTATCAACATTTGTTAACTGTATTTATTTTTTGTGGTGCCTTTGACTTGGTATTATGAGGTCATATTAAAAGTGAAGAGTTTCTAGATCCTGACATGTTCCGGGGCTTGTTGATTTTGTCTCCAGCATTGACAGTGCTAGGGAAACACCTTTAAAAATGTCCACTGTTTTTTAAAGGAACTTCCAAACCTATTCAGTATGAATTGCTGGACTGTATTCTGGAAGTAAGAAGAGAATATATTATGGAGCAGTTCAGAAACAATGATTATGTGGCTATCTAACTTGGCAATACAACGGATGTTTCTACTAAGACTCAATCAGTGCTGATGTTTTGTTACATTGAGGTCAATTGCAATGTAGTGGAAAGATTTTGTTTCAAACATCTAAGAGGGTCATCTGAAACAATTGCTGCAGTAATTCTTAGTGAACTAGACACTGTTTACCCTGAGCAGTGCGCTAAAGAAAAAGAAATTGTACAGAGCTATGATGGTCCCAGCACAAAGTGTGGTCCAAGTGGTGGGGTGCAGAATAAAATCAGGGATGTGTTCCCAAAGGCAAATTATATTCATTGCTATTCCCACCATTTAACCTAATCATAGAACAGGCTTCCTCAAAAATATTTATAGACAATATTCAGAGTTTTTTTCACAGCATTTTTTGTACGTTGCCCAAAAAAGACTAACATTCTTGAACAAATAGTTGCAAGAAGACTTCGAAGAGGATCTGCAGCACACTGGAACTTAAATATTCGAGTGATAAACCAAATTTATCAACACAGAGATGATCTTCTTAAATGCATGAGGATCATCACAAACAGCTGTGATTTTAAGTCCAATACTATATGTGAAGCTCACGGATTTGCAAGAACATTAGAAGATAGGGAGTTCATATTCTCTCTGTTTCTTTTTTATTGTATAATACCCAATATTGGCATTTTATATAATCACTTACCATAGCAAGAGAATAACACTGTATTTGCCTAGTGAACGACAACAAACTTTGTGGCAAGCATCATCAAAGTGCAGGAATCCAATGACAGTTTGGATTCTACACTTTCACAGGAATCTAAATTTGTAAACTGGAGACTGCAAATATATACCATGGCCCAATAAGCAAAAGAAGTTATTGTGATCCACGCCGGAGAGCACTTTGCATTCACAAAGCTTCTTGCAAGTACAACACTATTGTGAAGTGACCTTTTTGGAAATCATGCTAAATTTTTCTCAGCTGAAAAACGCACAGAAAAGTTGTAAGCATATCCTAAGCTAGACAAAGCCAGATTGAATACTGAGTTTTCAGTCCTATATGGAAATGCCTCTTTTTGCATGTCCCCCCACCTTTTTGGACTAATGCTGCTGGTTTTTCAGCTTTGAGAGTGCACTGAGGCCAGTCAGTCAGTCAGTCAGTCAGTCAGTCAGTCAGCCTACTAACCTATTCCAAGATGTGTTGAATTGGATACACCCAGTTGGCAAGAACTGGCTTACTTATAAGTCCCTAGTATCTAGAACCCCTGGTACACAGGTTATGTAAATCAGAGTGTTCACCCAGTGCTGCCAAAATGGGGCCCAGCCTGTCACTGCAGACTGACAGAGCAGTGTGTGACACTGCCAGTTCAACGTTGCCATTACAGCTAATGACAAAGCCACCACTTCCCTTACGTAACATATGTAAGTCTTCCCTAAAGAAGGCTGAGAGAGTCCTATGGCAGGGAGCTGTATACTGCTAAGTGAGACATATGATTTTCTAAAAGTTTTAGCAGCAACACTTCGAAATTGTTGTTTTGCTGTAGAAACATAGGAACCCCATTGGCTAACACAGGGTTACCGGCTGGCACCCCAGCCTGTCTAACTTCTGAATGGGACCACCTAGCAAAGTTGAGTAAGGTATCAAATTAATGGTGACTTTGAATCTTACCAGATGACTAGATCCGATTTAAAGTCACTATTGAAGTAAAGCAACTATTAGAAAGTTGCCATTCTGCACTCCAGCTAGTCCAGTGACCTCACAATGGCATTGACACATAGTTGGGTTTCTAATGGCCTGGGGAGCTGTATGAATGACAATAAACAATCTTATCATTTGCAAATACATCAGTGATGAAGTACTTTTTGAAAAAGGAAGAAAAGAAAAGCCTCTGGTGAGAGAAATCAAAAACAAACAGGGAACACAGTGACCAACTGTGTGAGCATATACAAATACTGGGTATTTTATCAGAAAGACAGACAATTCTGTTTCATACAATGAAAAACAAAGAGGGGAATTCCCAGTGTGTCATTTACGCATAGGTCAGGTCTATCTTTTTTGTTTGTCAACAGCGTTTCAAGCATTTTCAAAGATAGTAGGGTCTCACCAGGACTGTAATAAACCTGGGGATGGCTAAGTATTAGAAGTGATCCCTTCCATTCATTTGATAACCACTGGGATGTGCTGCAACCGAGGGTCTTGGCAGGACCAACGTAACAATGTTCACAGTCATGCTATACTAGCAAAGTGAGTAGCTATAGACTGGTGGCATCAATGGTCAAGTCGATGGAGCCATTATTTTCCCATATGTAGTTCTCACAAACAAGTAGTTGAAAGCTTCCACACTGATATTGAAAGCTTAAAAAATGTTCCACCCATAAGATGTGTTCAGTATGATTCAAAGTTGTCAAAAGAAAGTGATCTGCCAGTCAGAGTTGGGATGAAATTATTAGCAGCCTGATCGCAGCCACAGCTACCCGGGGTTGAGCTACGGTTAAGTAAGCGATACTGACTGTACCCAAGATGGTATCTGTTAGTGTACAACAAGATAAGGCCACTGAACCATATCATATAGTACACCCTGATCTTCACAAATCCTGTATGGAAGACATGACTTCTGTCCTGCTAGTGATGGTGCCATGGCTTTTTTTAGCTTTGTGTGTCTGAGAAACATACAGAAATCTTTTTGTGAAACCATAAAGCTGTGGAGGATTGTCATAATGACAACAGCAAAGTCTGAGTGATGTTTCTCCTTACTCCATAAAACGTTTTTGCGGATCACATTGATTCAAGCTAGACTTAATATATCAATGGAAAAATTAAAGGTAACACTAAAATTCACCAAAAGAACAATTGAAAAGTTGGTTCATATTAAAGATTGATGAGCAAACTTCTTATATCGATAGAAAATATGAATGTGATGTGTTATCATTGTTTCAGGTTTTTATTGCTAGGTTTGTTTTGTAACATTAGGGAGTTCTGTAGGGCACATAATCATTCCTTTTAATGTTCATATTGTACCTAAATGTTTAATACATTTTCTACATTTTATTGTAACCTTCAGCTTTATATTTTTTCAGTAACACGTTTTACTCGTTGCCTTATGTATTCATCTATGGCCAACACCTGTACAGCTTATGTGTATGTAAGTAATTATAAATGTCTGGGCTTACATATGTGTGTATGTGTGTATTTATATGTTTGTGTGTTTATATATATATATTCACTTAAAAAAGCCATAGGTTTCAGGCCTTATATAGTTAGGAATTAGCATTTAAAAAACCATTGAAATTGCTTCTATATAGTTAGTTGTACTAACTATATTTTGCGCACCCACAATCCACTGCTGATGATGTCACATATTACATCATTCATGACATGGTCAGTGACATCACTGATAACATCACTGATGACATCTCAAATGACATCACTGATGACATCACTGATGACATCTCATTTGACATCACTGATCACTGATGCCATCACTGATGACATCATCCAGTGACTGTGTGTTTCTGTAAAGTTTAAATATGTTTTACATATTGAAGAATGAGTGGATGTATAAGTGTCTGGATGAAGGATTTAGTAGGTGCGTAACTGACTGTATGAGTGAGTAATTAAATGTGTCTTACTAAATGCATGGGTTAGTGACTAAACTGTCTGAATGTGTGCATCAGTATGTCTGTTGTTGTGTAAGCTGCTGCATGTGTTGATCAGTAGCTATATGAGTGGCTATATGGGTTATTGATTGGTTGCCCACGTATTTGAATGGGAGACTGAGTGTGTGTGTGGGTGGCTGGGAGGTGTGTGACTCTGTGCATAGATGTGTGAGCAGTTGATTCACTAGGTGTATGAGTTCAAGAGTGCATGTCGAAACAGCTATATGGGCGGTTGACTGTGTGCATGGGTGTGTTGGTGAGTGAATGGATATCTCAGTGCTACATGTCCAAGTAAGTACATATGTAAAACACAGTGCATGTGAGAGTTGGCATATATAAATGACTATACATGAGAGCCAGTGAATGTGCGAGTGGCTACATGGATCATTGTGTACTTGTATCAGTGATTGTATGAGAGAGTAAGTATGTGTTAGTATATTTTTGAATAAGTAAGGTGTTGTGTGTATAACTGTATAGTTGAGGAAATGGAAGTGTGATTGATTCTTTGCATGACTGACTAGGTGTGTGCGTAACTCCATGGATGAGTGGCAGTGTGTGAGTGTCTGTATAGGTGTATGAGTGCAGATGATAGTGTTGTATTGATGAGTGACTGTATGTATGAGTGATTCTATGGGTGAATCAGTGAATGTGAGTGTAGACCTAGGAATCAGTGAGTGCGTATCTAGTAACTGGTATTGGTGTGTCAATGGTTTCAAGAATGGTAGTCTGTATTTAGCACTGGATGTATCAAAGGTTATATTAGAGTGTGAGGAGGTGCATCGTATTATCACATGAATGATATCATCAGTGATGTGAATCAGTGATGTCAAATGAGATGTCATCAGTGATGTAATTTGAGATGTCATTAGTGATGTCATCAGTGATGTCACTGACCATGTCATGAATGATGTAATATGTGACATCATCAGCAGTGGATTGCGGGTGCCCGAAATATAGTTAGTACAACAAACAACATACTATATAGGAACAATTTCAATGTTTTTCTAAATGCTAATTCCTGTTTCTGCATCTCAAAGTGGCCCGGATTCCTTTTCTTCACTGGGAAAGTGTTTGGTTGGATATATATATATATGTGTATGTATATATATATATATATATTACCTACTGGCGGTCGCCGGTAGGTATATATAGTTAGGATTTTTTCTCTATGGAACTTTTGAAAATTCTATGTCTAATAGCTTTGGCGTTTGTGGACGGAATTGCCTGAAATTTTTAGGAAAATGGCACATTTTGTTTCTGATCAGCCCCTGATAATTTGGGGGGGTTTCGTCAAGGGGGGCCAAGAAAAAAGGGGGGTCCCAAAACGCGTTTTTCCCATTCATTTTTCCATAGGGCGTTTGGGGTCACTTTTAGCTCGAACAGCTGAATGGATTTACACAAAACTTTGCAAAATTGTAGGGACTGTTAGCCCGATGTGCCTTTGCTGGGTCTGAATATATGTGCTCCAGTGGATTTTGAGAAATTAACGTTTTAAAAAACAGATATATCTGTGACAGCGTCCTAGATAGCGTACTAGTTTGCGTACTTTTCGCGTATCTGAGCTTTGCAAAGAGAAGCTGATTGGCTCTCCGGTGTCTGTCAACATTCTAAACAGTCCGTAGTGGCCGCCATCTTGTCTCTCGGTAGGATCGAGAGACAAGAGGAGGCCAAAACGAAGGGGGAAATGAATGAAAGGGGGCAAGGTAGACCCCCTCTGACCCCCTAGTATTGATGAGGGGGATATTAAAGTGCCCCGCGGGGCCCAAAAAAAAAAAAAAATTGCGATTTTTCCCCGTAGAGGCGCGTCCCAGTATGCGAACCGGGCAGCTAACTGGGCAGCTACCCGGCGGCGTAACGGGAGTATGAGGAGAAGCTGATTGGCTGTCAACTTTGAAAACAGTCCGGAACGGCCGCCATCTTGTCTCTCGGTAGGATCGAGAGACAACAAGAGGTGGTGAAAAACGAAGGGGGAAATGAAGGAAAGGGGACAAGGTAGACCCCTCCTGACCCCCTAGGATTGATGAGGGGGATATTAAAGTGCCCCGCAGGGCAAAAGGAAAAAAGAAAAAAAAAATTGCGATTTTTTGCGGTAGAGGCGCTTCCCGGTACGCCAACCGGGCAGCTAAACGTTAGCGTAACGGGAGTCCAACATCTTGTGTTTTTGGAGCGTCCGGTTTGCGTACCGGGTAGCGTTCCGGTAAGCGTAACAAGGGGAAAACCAAGAGAAACAGTAAAAGAAAATTTAAAGGAATAGATTTCCACCAAACTTGGCAAAATTGTAGGGACTGTTTGTTTGATGTGCCTTTGCAAGGCCTCACGATATGTGCACGTGTGGATTTTGTCTAATTAAGGTTAAAAAAAATATATATATATCTGTAAGCGTGCTCTGGCGCGCTTACGTTACGGGTTTTGTTTGCGCTGCAGAGACGATACGTCACGTTTATGTGACGCGTCATGAGGCGTCTCACGTGGCTACGTGATACGTCATGTAATAAAGAATATATTTTACAGCTATAGATATTAGCTTTTAAAAAACCAATGAAATTCACTGAAAAAACCATAGGTTATAGACCATATATAGTTAGGAATTTGCATTTACAAAACCTTGAAAATTCACTGAAAAAACCATTGGTTATTGACCATATATAGTTAGGGATTAGCATTTTCAAAACCTTAATTTACTCGCACAAAACCATAGGAATTCGCATATATAGTTAGTTGCAATAACTATATATCGCGCACCCGCAATCCACTGCTGATGATGTCACATATTACATCATTCATGACATGGTCAGTGACATCACTGATGACATCACTGATGACATCTCAGATGACATCACTGATGACATCTCACATGACATCACTGATGACATCACTGATGACATCTCAAATGACATCACTGATGAAATCACTGATAACATCTCATTTGACATTACTGATCACATCACTGATGATATCATTCATGTGATAATACGATGAACCTCTTCAGACTCTAATATAACCTTAGATACAATCAGTGTAAACAGACACTCACAGACTGTCACTCATCCATGGAGTTACTCACACACCTAGTCAGTCATGCAAAGAATCAATCACACCTCCATTTCCTCAACTATACAGTTATACACACCTTACTTAATCAAACATATACTAACACATATTTACTCTCTTATACAATCACTGATACAAGTTCACAATGATCCATACAGCCACTCACACATTCACTGGCTCTTATGCACAGTTATTTATATATGTCAACTCTTACATGTACTGTGTTAAACATATGTACTTACTTTGACATGTAGCACTGAGAAATCCAATCACTCACCAATACACTCATGCAGACAGTCAACGGCCCATACAGCTATTTCCACATGCACTTTTGAACCCATACATCTAGTGAATCAACTGCTCACACATCTATGCACAGAGTCACACACCTCCCAGCCACCTCCCAGCCACCCCCACACACACACTCACTCTCCCATACAAATACTTGGGCAACCAATCAATAACCCATATAGTTACTCATATAGCTACTGATCAACACATGCAGCAGTTTACAGAACAACAGATATAATGATGCACAAATTAAGACAGTTTAGTCACTAACCCATGCACTCAGTGAGACACATTTAATCATTCTCTCATACAGTCAGTCATGCGCCTACTAAATCCTTCATCCAGACACTTATACATCCACTCATTCTTCAATATGTAAGACATATTTTAACTTTACAGAAACATACAGTCACTGGATGTTGTCATCAGTGATGTCATCAGTGATGTCTTTTGAGATGTCATCAGTGATGTCATTTGAGATGTCATCAGTGATGTCATCAGTGATGTCACTGACCATGTCATGAATGATGTAATATGTGACATCATCAGCAGTGGATTGCGGGTGCGCGATATATAGTTATTGCAACTAACTATATATGCAAATTTCTATGGTTTTGTGCGAGTAAATTAAGGTTTTGAAAATTCTAATCCCTAACTATATATGGTCTATAACCAATGGTTTTTTCAGTGAATTTTCAAGGTTTTGTAAATGCAAATTCCTAACTATATATGGTCTATAACCTATGTTTTTTTCAGCGAATATATATATATATATATATATATATATATATATATATATATATATATATATCGAACACACTGCTACTCCTCTCGCGCTCTGGATCTGCTCAAGCCAGTAAGGAAGCCACCGGACACGGACCAAGTATAGTGCTCCAAGTTTTTATTTAAGGTGCAGGTTCAGTCTCATGACATTTCGGCTCGCAAGAGCCTTGTTCACATGACAATGTTTTAATGAGAGATACACTATTATATACTGCCAGTGATTGGATGATAATCGTCACATTAGAGGGTAGTGTTTAGTCATAGTAGACATAGAAGACATACTGGCAGGTCATTGCAATGCATGTTAGTCAAATACAAACATGTACTATTAAAATCTCCGTAAAATACCAAAATATTGCCTAAAAACCAAACCGAATTCAAATGGAACAGAGGTTTTCAAGAAATAAGCATTAATCATCAAATTAATTCGTATAATAGGACAAATGTTGTCTAATATTGGTAAAATACCCAAATTATATCACAGTATTCACAGCAAGCTGTTGTTCAATAAAGTGCAAGTGCATGTTGTTTTTTGTGTGTAAAAACTACACTAGTGCAAATAAAATGTACAACAAATCGCAATAGTGCAAAAATAGAAAGGTACGATCATTCACATATCAACTGTGCAAAATACCACAAAATAGTGCAAAAATTGCTGCTGCCAACAGTAGGGAGACTTTAAAATCTAATAGTCCCTCCAGCTGTAATACTGTATACATAATACACAATAAATACCATAATCAATTAAATAACCACATATACTATAAAATATGGTTAAAACATTTGTAGGGTAAACTACCCGGTCCTATACAAATAAAATGATGATAAAATAGCAGATAAATTCATAAAAGACCCTCCGTCCACAGGTCCTTTCCTTCTAATGTCACTATGTTAAAACAGTAATCACCGTGAATAAAGTGCATAGCAGGCTGGGTATATAAGACTATCAGGAAACAAGGACCCGTTTCATAATCAAATAGCAGCAGAAACAGATTCATGTCAGATCCAAAATCAAAGAATTACAGATTACGTACTACATTTACGTCACCCAGCCGGGGAAAATATGTAAAAGTACAAAATTGTTTTAGATGACGCATCAATGAAATTTGATTTGTGGAGCGCATGGCTGCCCAAAAACGTCCCAGCGCTTGCTTAGGGAACCCGTCCTTGTATTCCCCTGCAAGATAACCCAATTCTGGGCATCCCCAAGGTGAAAGCCAGGCATCCCGCTGCGAGGGGCCGTTGTGGAGATTAAGCAAGCTATTGCCCAGAGTTACAGAGTGGGACTCCATGATTGGAATAGGCACCGAGGCAAGAATTGTCAGGTCCAGGGAAATTTGAGCCCAAGACCCGCCGAGGCGGGGAATTGAACCCTGGCCCAGGCCAAACCTCTGCATCAGGGTCTGCCGCTCCAACCACTTGAGCCACACAATAGTATACTTGTGTATTGGTCATCAAGGTAAGCATGTGTAGAGGTCTTCAGTCACATTTAATCCCCCAGGACTCTTGTTGGTGTTGAGCAAAAGGATGTATTTAGTTTCAAGCCTCCTCAACTTGCTATATATATATATATATATAGATATATATATATATCTATATATATATATATATATATATATATATATATATATATATATATATATATAGATATATATATATATCTATATATATATATATATATATATATATAGATATATAGATAGATATATATAGATAGATATATATACATTATACATATATACATATATATATATATATATATATTCACTGAAAAAAACATAGGTTATAGACCATATATAGTTAGGAATTTGCATTTACAAAACCTTATTTTACTCACACAAAACCATTGAAATTCCATATATAGTTAGTTGCACTAACTATATATCGCGCACCCGCAATCCACTGCTGATGATGTCACATATTACATCATTCATGACATGGTCAGTGACATCACTGATGACATCACTGATGACATCTCAAATGACATCCCTGATGACATCACTGATGACATCACTGATGACATCTCATTTGACATTACTGATCCCATCACTGATGATATCATTCATGTGATAATACGATGAACCTCTTCAGACTCTAATATAACCTTAGATACAATCAGTGTAAACAGACACTCACAGACTGTCACTCATCCATGGAGTTACTCACACACCTAGTCAGTCATGCAAAGAATCAATCACACCTCCATTTCCTCAACTATACAGTTATACAAACTTTACTTATTCAAACATATACTAACACATATTTACTCTCTTATACAATCCCTGATACAAGTTCACAATGATCCATACAGCCACTCACACATTCACTGGCTCTTATGCACAGTTATTTATATATGTCAACTCTCACATGTACTGTGTTTTACATATGTACTTACTTTGACATGTAGCACTGAGATATCCATTCACTCACCAATACACTCATGCACACAGTCATCCGCCCATACAGCTGTTTCCACATGCACTTTTGAAACCATACATCTAGTGAATCAACTGCTCACACATCTATGCACAGAGTCATACACCTCCCAGCCACCCACACACACACTCAGTCTCCCATACAAATACTTGGGCAACCAATCAATAACCCATATAGTTACTCATATAGCTACTTATCAACACATGCAACAGTTTACAGAACAACAGACATAATGATGCACAAATTAAGACAGTTTAGTCACTAACCCATGCACTCAGTGAGACACATTTAATCACTCACTCATACAGTCAGTCATGCACCTACTAAATCCTTCATCCAGACACTTATACATCCACTCATTCTTCAATATGTAAGACCTATTTTAACTTTACAGAAACATACAGTCACTGGATGTTGTCATCAGTGATGTCATCAGTGATGTCATTTGAGATGTCATCAGTGATGTCACTGACCATGTCATGAATGATGTAATATGTGACATCATCAGCAGTGGATTGCGGGTGCGCGATATATAGTTAGTGCAACTAACTATATATGGAATTTCAATGGTTTTGTGTGAGTAAAATAAGGTTTTGTAAATGCGAATTCCTAACTATATATGGTCTATAACCTATGATTTTTTCAGTGAATTTTCAAGGTTTTGTAAATGCTAATTCCTAACTATATATGGTCTATAACCTATGGTTTTTTCAGTGAATTTTCAAGGTTTTGTAAATGCTAATTCCTAACTATATATGGTCTATAGCCTATGGTTTTTTCAGTGAATATATATATATACATACATATATAAACATATATCATCTGTATATCTATATAAATACAAACATAAATGCATGCATACATATACTTATATGCATACAGATGCATGTTATTTACATGAAAGTTGAAAAAACACTAATAAAAGCAAAGCTAAAAAGCCACCTCATTACAAACAGAATGTCTTTAACTTAAACGAGGGCGAGATCTATTGCATTTTCAATGCTTGTTTACTTTGGTTCCATCAAGAAGGCATTCAGATGTGTCACACATGTGCCATAAATTCTGAATGTTAGAACTCTAGCTGCACATTAGATCACTGTAGTAAAGCTACTGCTCACCAGGGACGTCTGCTGCTGGTATTCAAAGTGCATGTTTCAGTCTGCATGTCAGAATTTTTTTAATGAAATAGAAGAGGATTTGAGAAGTCACTCGAAATGATCCATAATTTTTCTTTCTGAAGCACTAATCATACTTTCTATGGCAAAATTAACCCCCTCATGTTGTTCCTTTATAAATTGAGTGTTTTCAGACTTACCACTTCATTCCAATCAAGATGGCTTCTGGTGTGCCATACTTTTGTCATAAGTAAGACTGTTAGCGCTCTAGTTGTTCTTTAGAACACTCTGGGACATTCTGTCATTGGGCTATACTTGGGGTACATCTGGGTGATATTTGGGCTACATTTAGGCTCTTTTGTCTCTGATGGCCATCTTGGGAGACTGTATGTCAGAATTTTTTAATGAAATTGAAGAGGGTTTGAGAAGTCACTCAAAATGTGCCCTAATTTTTCTTTCTGCAGCACTAATCATAATTCATATGGCAAAATATACCCCCTCATTTTGTTCCTTTTTAAATTAAATGTTTTAAGAGTTACCACTTTATTCCAATCAAGATGGCTTCAGGTGTGCCATACCTTTGTAATAAGTAGGACTGTTAGTGCTCTAGTTGTTCTTTAGAACACTCTGGGACATTCTGTCATTGGGCTATACTTGGGCTACATCTGGGTGATATTTGGGCTACATTTGGGCTCTTTTGTCTCTGGTGGCCATTTTGGGAGACTGCATGTCAGAATTTTTTAATGAATTAGAAGAGGATTTGAAAAGTCACTCAAAATGTGCCCTAATTTTTCTTTCTGCAGCACTAATAATACCTTCTATTGCATAATATACCCCCTCATTTTGTTCCTTTTTAAATTAAATGTTTTAAGAGTTACCACTTTATTCCCATCACGATGGCTCCAGGTGTGCTATACCTTTGTAATAAGTAGGACTGTTAGCGCTCTAGTTGTTCTTTAGAACACTCTGGGACATTCTGTCATTGGGCTATACTTGGGCTACATCTGGGTGATATTTGGGCTACATTTGGGCTCTTTTGTCTCTGGTGGCCATTTTGGGAGACTGCATGTCAGAATGTTTTAATGAAATAGAAAAGGATTTGAGAAGTCACTCAAAATGTGCCCTAATTTTTCTTTCTGCAGCAATAATACCTTCTATTGCATAATATACCCCCTAATTTTGTTCCTTTTTAAATTAAATGTTTTAAGAGTTACCACTTTATTCCCATCACGATGGCTCTAGGTGTGCTATACCTTTGTAATAAGTAGGACTGTTAGCGCTCTAGTTGTTCTTTAGAACACTCTGGGACATTCTGTCATTGGGCTATACTTGGGCTACATCTGGGTGATATTTGGGCTACATTTGGGCTCTTTTGTCTCTGGTGGCCATTTTGGGAGACTGCATGTCAGAATGTTTTAATGAAATAGAAAAGGATTTGAGAAGTCACTCAAAATGTGCCCTAATTTTTCATTCTGCTGCACTAATCATACTTTCTATGGCAAAATATACCCCCTCATGTTGTTTCTTTTTAAATTAAATGTTTTAAGAGTTACCACTTTATTCCAATCAAGATGGCTTCAGGTGTGCCATACCTTTGTAATAAGTAGGACTGTTAGCGCTCTAGTTGTTCTTTAGAACACTCTAGGAGGCTGCAGTAGAACACAAAGGAATCAACTGACAGTCTCTGTCCTTGTTGGATGTACATGTTTTACTGAGAATGTCAGACTTCATTTTCACATGACTGAGAAAGATAATGTGAATTTACAGAAAATATGCTTTCAGTTTAGCTTATAGATCCCCTTCCAAACCACTGTGGGAAAATTATGAGATATTAGTTTTCTTTCAAGCAATATTCATGATATCACAGCAGAAGGTTTTTTCACATGGTAAAATCACTTTAGAACCCACCACAATTCCTAAAACGAGTATGGTACCATCAACAAATGATTTATAATGTAACTAAAGTCCTAAAACCCTCTATTAACTACAATGCTTTTTAATGAGGTGCTATCATGTATATTGGTCCCAAGATGGCTGCCAACACTTCTTGGATGAAGTGCTGACAGCCAATCAGATCAGATGTGTGGTTAGGCTCCGCCCAGATATATATCTTTTTTTGAACCTAAATTACTCAAAATCCACTGGAGCACATATATTGAGACCAAGCAAAGGCACATCGGGCTAACAGTCCCTACAATTTTGCCAAGTTTCGTGCAAATCCATTCAGCCGTTCGAGCTAAAAGTGAGGCCAACCGCCCTATGGAAATTAACATGGGAAAAACGCGTTTTGGGACCCCCCTTTTTTCTCGGCCCCCCCTTGATGAAACCCCCCCAAATTGTCAGGGGCTGCTCAGAAACAGAATGGTCAATTTTCCTGAAAATTTCAGCCAATTCCGTCCACAAACGCCAAAGTTATTAGACATAGAATTTTCAAAAATCCCATAGAGAAAAAATCCTAACTATATATACCTACTGGCGACCGCCAGTAGGTAATATATATATATATATATATATATATATATATATATATATATATATATATATATATATATATATATATATATATATATATATATATATATATATATATATATATATATATATATATATATATATATGTTTAATTTTTGTTAAAATATTTTAATTGACTGTTTAAAAATATCATATTGGTTTTGAAGGACATATTTCATAAAAATGTACAACATTTGTGTATTTTCATAATTTACTTTTATTTATCTGTTATCTACCATACTTACAGGCTCGGGGGCCTAGGAGTGACATAGAAAGTATTTAAAAATAAAGTTAAAATTATATTGTTGAAAAATTATACCTAGCCTGCTTATGCATAGAAGGTTTTTGTTGCTTCTTTCTGGAAAAAAAGATTTCAATGGCTAATTCTTATATTTTAAGCAATGCATGTTAGTTTAATGTAATCATTTATGTTTATTTAATGATTTCTGATGGACCAAAGAGCTTTAAAGCAATGTATGAATTATTTCAAGTACAATGTTGAAATAATTTTTTTAACAAAACTTCCTTGTTGCTGACTTCCTGTTTGTTTTGAATGTATATTTCTTATACTTGTAGAAATGTAATATGACATAAAGATTACTATGCAATCAACAAGAAATTGCTGATGCAGAAAAAGAAAGTGGCAGGCCTGCACTACAGGTAGGAACAACATTACAAAGTGTTTCTTTATGGACATTTATTATCCTATGTTATGTTTTTTATGTTGGAAAACGATAGAGCCAAAGACATCACCCCTTCAGAGGTCAGATTAGCTTGACAGCCAAGAAATTCAGTGAAATATTTTATGAGTTTTTCTTTACAAATACCTTTAAGAACTACGGGCATATTATCCAGGACCGGTGTTAAAATTATCGCCATATTATCAGCAGGAAACTGCCGATAAAACGGCGATAATGAGCTTCATAATACGCCCTTGTTAATTACCATAGAAGCCCATGTTCTGATGTTAACATAGAAAGTATTTAAAAATAAAGTTAAAATTATATTGTTGAACAATTACACCTAGCCTGCTTATGCATAGAAGGTTTTTGTTGCTTCTTTCTGGAAAAAAAGATTTTCAATGGCTAATTCTTATATTTTAAGCAATGCATGTTAGATTAATTTCATCATTTATGTTTATTTAATGATTTCTGATGGACCGAAGAGCTTTAAAGCAATGTATGAATTATTTCAAGGACAATGTTGAAATCATTTTTTTAACAAAACTTCCTTGTTGCTGACTTCCTGTTTGTTTTGAATGTATATTTCTTATACTTGTAGAAATTTAATATGACATAAAGATTTTTATGCAATCAACAAGACATTGCTGATGCAGAAAAAGAAAGTGGCCAGCCTGCACTACAGGTAGGAACAAAATTACAAAGTGTTTCTTTGTGGACATTTATTATCCTATGTTATGTTTTTTTATGTTGGAAAACGATAGAGCCAAAGACATCACCCCCTTCAGAGGTCAGATTAGCTTGACAGCCCAGAAATTCAGTGAAATATTTTATGAGTTTTTCTTTACAAACACCTTTAAGAACTGCGGGCATATTATCAAGGACCGGCATTAAAATTATCGCCGTTTTATCAGCAGGAAACTGCTGATAAAACGGCGATAATGGGCTTGATAATTTGTCCTTGTTAATTACCATAGAAGCCCATGTTCTGATGTTAACATGGGCTTCTATGGGAATTAACAAGGGCGTATTATCAAGCCCATTATCACTGCTTTATCTTTAGATTCCTGCCGGCAAAACTGCCATAATTTTAACACCGGTCCTTGATAATATGCTCCTGTATTTTTGGTCCATTTATCACAGAAATAGTGCTGAAAATGTCAAAAAAATACATCAATGTTTGTTTTTAAATCTCAGTGGGAAACCGCCCCAACCCCTTATTAACATTGGGATCACTCGCTACGCTCATTCATTAAATATAATTGCTTCATTGCTCTTACATTCCACCACTTTCAAATTCCACCAGAAGCCACTTGTCTACACTGACCTCCACTTGAGGAAAATCAACATAAAATAGTTTGTAAACCATAAAGAAGTGATGCATGCTTCCACTCAAGCAGTACCTGGCCAACTTGTAATAACTGATTAATAATGTTAGTGACAGTATAGCTAATTGCTTTCCTAGTGAATTGGTTCCATCACACAAGGAAATGAAAGCCTGTTTTGTTTATTAATACCATACGGACACTCTTGACACTCTAACAATTACATGCTTAAACATGCTTAGAATGCAATCTTCATAGTTATTTAGAGGTTGTGCATAGTCAGTATTCTGTTTGCTTGATTTATGATTGGCCTTTTTTCTTCAAAGATGCAGGATGTTTATCAAAAGAATCTTGGTTTGGTGATGTGAATTGTTTTCCAGTATTACAAGCTTCACCTGTAAGTAAGGCAGCTTTGGTCATATGGCCGGGATGCCCGTCACCCCCTCCCAACACAATCCCCAAGGATGGGAAGTCGGACGCAGTTCTGAACTTTTGGAAGGCGGGAGGGAATCACCCTCCCGGCCGTATTTATTAAAATATGAAACAAAATTAAAACATTAAATAAAAGTTTCATAATCATGTACAATTTTACATTTATTACATTTCGATGAAGACATGTTCTTTGGCTAACCTTAACAAATCTCTAATACAAAGGTTTCCTAGCCGAGTCTAACATCCTGCAAATGCATACATTCTAAATTAAAATTGTACATCCTAGCATTAAGGGCCAACGGCAAGGACTTTAACCGGTGTCAGATCCCTACTACCAAAACTGTCGCCCTCACGGTGTGAATGGCGCCTGCGCAGAGGACTGTACCCTCATTGCCAACTGTAATTTCCCTTGTCTTGTTGGGGGCCCCCCTTTCCACTCGACGCCATCTTAAAGGTCGTCCGAGCTCCCGTGTGAGGTATCTGTAGGAAGGACAGCGTGGACTCCCCCCCATCCCCACACTCTCTATCCGCCGTTGCGGATATCCGGGCCCCGGGAAATTCGTAGGAGGGGCATATAGCCGCCTCCTCCCCTGGAAGGGGCCTATGGCCGTCTCCCCTTAGGCGACCCATCCTTAGTGGGTTCCGCCTCCCAGTGGGAGGGGCCAATGGCCGCCTCCCCCCGGGCGCTCCCATTCATATTGGGTGGCGCCCCCCTCTAGGGACCTTGAAATTACTGCTCACCGATCATGACCTTACCGCCCGACCAAAAAAATAAATACGACAGTTGTTCACCTACTAAGGAAGCAAATATCAGCATGTCTAATTGTATCCAACCTGTTTTACTCCTAAAAAGAAAAAACAGAATCCTACAGACAGAAAGCACATCCTCAACCTAAACATTCCTTTACTTTTATACAGAGGAAAATGGGCCTATCACAGCAAAACTTTATTGCAAAACAAACATTGCCATAAGGGGCTGGTGGGTGGGTCAAAATTGCTCCTTGTTCCGTCGAGGGCTCACGAGCAACGAGTGGGTGCAGCCTTCAGAGCACAGGAACAAGAGGACGCTTCTTCGGATTCCCGCTCTATTTATTCTTCTTCGGGAGGGCGTGTACCCTCCTCCGGTACGCCTACTGGGCGTGGTCATCGGTGTAGGTGTCTAGGACAACCCCTCTTGGGCGGGAAAAAGGCGCGCCCCGGCTACGCCGCTTCGGGCATACCAGCCGAGACACGCCCCCCGCCCAAAATGGTTTCCCGGGAGGATCGGGGCACCCAACCATACGTTCGGGGCGACCGAGTGGTCGCCCCTTTCCATATGGCCGGGATGCCCGTCACCCCCTCCCAACACAATCCCCAAGGATGGGAAGTCGGACGCAGTTCTGAACTTTTGGAAGGCGGGAGGGAGTCACCCTCCCGGCCGTATTTATTAAAATATGAAACAAAATTAAAACATTAAATAAAAGTTTCATAATCATGTACAATTTTACATTGATTACATTTCGATGAAGACATGTTCTTTGGCTAACCTTAACAAATCTCTAATACAAAGGTTTCCTAGCCGAGTCTAACATCCTGCAAATGCATACATTCTAAATTAAAATTGTACATCCTAGCATTAAGGGCCAACGGCAAGGTCTTTAACCGGTGTCAGATCCCTACTACCAAAACTGTCGCCCTCACTCTCTATCCGCCGTCGCGGATATCCGGGCCCCGGGAAATTGGTAGGAGGGGCATATAGCCGCCTCCTCCCCTGGAAGGGGACTATGGCCGTCTCCGCTTATGCGACCCATCCTTAGTGGGTTCCGCCTCCCAGTGGGAGGGGCCAATGGCCGCCTCCCCCGGGCGCTCCCATCCATATTGGGTGGCGCCCCCCTCTAGGGACCTTGAAATTACTGCTCACCGATCATGACCTTACCGCCACAGGCCGGATAGTTGACCGGCTATCCGGCCCCCCCCCCAGACTCCTCCTAAAGGTCATGCTTCCTCAAACCCCTTAGCCATGCTATGAAGTCTCCTATGAGTAAAACATTCCCCTCCCGGGACAGGTGAACCCCATCATTCAGATACATGTGATCACCCCGAATACACCCATGAGGAATACTATGCAACTGTGCAGAGCGAAACAATCTACCAATTTTATTGTTAACCTTCTTCACCGAATGGTTCAGTGCTGACACCGAAAGGCCCCCCCGCCATACTTTCCTGGGAATCATGTGGGACCAGGCAATCGTGCAGCCCGGGATTCTTTTTGCCAACCAGCTAACGGCAGACAAAACTTGCTTAAACAATACTCGTCTACCCAGAGTCACCAAGTCATTGCCCCCCAGGTGTACTATGACTACAGATGGCGGTGACCTCTGCCGCCCTAAGAGACATGCAACAAAAGATTCGAATTGGTCAATACAGAGCCCGCCCCTTCCGTGGAAGGCAACTCTGTACCCGTATTCCCCAGCTGCGCGAGTCGCGTCACCTGCTTTGAATACGTCCCCGGCCCGCCTCACGTATGAGTGGCCCACGACCCACACCACTCTCTCCTCAGACGGTGATCCATGACCGCTGGTCTCCTGGTACTGGGTCGACTGCAAATTCTGCCCCGCATAACATGCTCGCAAAACTGTAATTCAAACAAAAGACAAGAAGCGTGAGTGCATGTCAATTGACTTACAACATGTGCAATCGCACATACCTTTTGTAGCAATTCGAGGACCATCGTCCCAACTGTTTTACTTCATCCGCACTCTGACCCCTGGCTGTAGCCTCAGTAGCCGCCCCTATCCTAAAGGAGTGGGTCCCGAAATCGCTCGGGTCCATGCCTGCGGCAGCGATTGTCAGCGCCAGCACCCTCTGAAACTGAAACCTCGTCAGTGGGGTGCCATCCTTGTGCCTCAGCAAACTTCCCCCCCACGTAGCAGCCCTCAGTGCCAAGTATTCCTCTATACACAGTATTGGGCATGTGGGGGACCCTCGCATGCGCTGCACAATAACACTGTTTCCCGTATCCCCCTGGTCGGTCTTGGACCTGGCTAGCATCACTACCATCGAATCACCCCTAATTAGGACGTGATTCCTGCACAGGCCTCCCTCAACGTCTTTTTTATTCCTAGCGACCAGTTCGCTCACCCGCATCGCCCCATGGAACGCTAATGTGAAAGCTGCCCGGAACAAAACCGCCTCGAATTGGGAGGAGCATGTCTCAACTAGTTTCGCCATAAGTAGGGACAACCTTTCTAAGCCAATCGGGCGCCTCTCATCCTGCTTGTGACCCTCAAGGCGCTGCCAGCCGCGAAGGGCTTTTCTCGCCAAAAATGAACTTGTTGGGTCTTTTATGCCATGCACCTGCGCCATAAATGAAATGGCCGCCCTGTGCCTACTGGCTGTTGCCGCTGATCGGCCTTCTCGGTGTAGAGCTACCAAGAACCCCAGGAAGGACTCCTTCTGACCCCAGTTCTGACTCCCTGTCGGACCCAAAAATGCGCAGTAGGAACGAAACGCTCCTTCGTATGCTTTCCTTGTCCTGGGGGCTAAGCTTGCTGCCACGAGGTCTTGTAATCTGGGCCACCGATTAGCCAAAGCGCTTCGGGGAATGGTGCCGCCACTAGGTCCGCTGTAGGTAGATAACCCCTGAACGCTGCATGATTCAGTACGCCCGGCACATGTTTTGCCCTGCCCTGAACTGTACATTCAGTCTCATGCAAAGCAGCACAACTTCCTTCAACAATCCCAAGATCCATTTGCAGCGTGCTGCCTGATTGTTAATGCATTCGACAACAGTCATATTATCAGACCAAAATATCACAGAGCGGTCTCTGAAATCGTCCGGCCATGCCATCAGAGCAACAAAAATAGGGAATAGCTCCAGGAACCCAATGTTACTTGTGAGACCGCAGGAGTGCCACCACGCCGGCCATGTTTGTGCCGACCATCGGTTACCAAAGATGGCACCAAATCCCACGCTCCCCGCCGAGTCAGTCCACAAACCCAGCTCGTCCGAAGACGCTGGCGGCTTGTTCCACACTACTCGACCGTTGAAGTCCGCCAGAAATGCCAACCAAATGCGCATATCCTGGCGAACCTCTGCAGACAGTCTCGTGCTGTGGTGCCCTTCTTTGAGACCAACCATAGCTTGTGCAATAGAGCGTGAAAAGGGGCGGGCCACTGGTATAACTCTCACGGCAAAGTTAAGCTGACCCACTGTTTGCTGTAACTGGTGCAGGGTCACTTTCTCCTTACTAAGCCAAAGTTCCAGGGAAGCCCTAAATTTAGCTACCTTTCCCACTGGCAAACGGAAACACCCCTCCACAGAATCGAGCTCAATTCCCAGAAACTCCAGTGAAGTAGATGGTCCAACCGTCTTACCTGGTGCCAATGGGACTCCAAACTCCCTCATGAGGATGAAAAAGTCCTGTAGCGCCTGCGCACATTTCGTGTCGCCGGCTGCTCCCAAGAACAGAAAGTCATCTAGATAATGCATAACATGCCTATGCCCTGCGGCCTCGGTGAATGCCCACTCTAAAAAACAGCTGAATTTTTCAAAATAGGCACAAGAAATGGAGCAACCCATCGGCATTAATTTATCCATGTAATAACTCCCTTGGAAAGCAAAACCTAGCAAACGCTGATCCTGTGGGTGTACCGGGAGCAACCGGAACGCTGATTCGGTATCTGATTTTGCCATCAGCGCCCCGGGGCCCAGGCGATTTAACATGGTGACGGCATCATTGAATGATGCGTACCGCACCGAACAAACTTCTGGGTCAATAGCATCGTTCACCGAGAAACCCCTTGGAGCAGACAGGTTATGGATCAGCCTAAACTCCCCCGGGTCTTTCTTCGGGACCACCCCTAATGGGGAACAGATGAAATCCGCCACTGGCGGGCGCTGAAAAGGCCCTGCCACTCGCCCTAGACTCACTTCTTTTGCAATTTTTCTCTCTACCACACTTGGATTCTGCTGCGCTGATAGCTGGTTTTTACAAAAAGGTTCCCCTCGAAAATACCCCGCCGGGATGTGGAAGCCGTATAAGAATCCCTTCCTCAACACCCCAGCGGAGACATGATCAGGGTATTTGTTTAACCAAGGAGTCATAGCCATGAGATCAACGGGTGTAGGCAATTGGTCACAACGATCAGCCTCACTCCTGCTTGGAGCCTCCCTTTCCTCCCCCCCCGTTATTTTTGGATCTACATGAACTCTCCGGGTGTGAGGAATTCCCACAGCCCGCACACACATGCTTGAACCTACATGTTCCTAGCGGTCTGTTACAGTTGCCTCGATTGAAGCCCCAACAGACCCCCCGCTTTCCACCATTCCTGCCGGTTTTCGGCTGGTGATCACCACTGGCGCCTGCTCGAAAGGGCACCACGGGCTTTTGGCGGGAAACCCCCGACCCACTCCCGCCTGGCGGGGATGTCCCTGCCGTCCCAGGCAGGAGCTGCTTATGCCAAGAAATTGAGTCGAGGCAGTCCCATGTCAGAGAGGAATCATACTCTTTCGCTTTACGGAATTTCATGTCGTAACCTTTCCATTCGTCCCCCTCATACATTTCCTAAAAATCCATTATACGAGTTTGATAACAAGACAGTTCAGTCAATACCTTGGGCCTACGTTCACCAATAATCGCAGTAAACATTGCAAAGGCCTTCGCCCAATTCGTTATCATCTCCTCCACCCTAAACTCCGCCATCTTGGCGCGCCAGACGCTCGGGTGCCACAAATCTTTCTGTGTTTTAGCATATTCCATTTCGCGATGGTCAGTTAATAACGAAAACATATTGACATACTTGTCTGCCCATATCAATTCTTTCGTGGTAATCGGGATATGTTGTACCACCCTCTCCCGCCTTGAGGGTAATGAGCCCTCCTCCGCCAGCGGCAAAGCGAGCTTACCCGGTTCGGTCGTTGTTCCCGCCGTTTTCTCGCGACCAGCTGCCGGTCCTTCCGGTATCACCTGTGGGGAAACAAGAGGAAGATTCGCCTTCGCGGCATCTCGCGACTGCCGCAACTGCTAGATTAGTAACTTGGCCTCTTCGGCCGTGTCTCCGGGCGCCGTAGCACCCCCTGCCTTCTTATTGAGCCAAGCGGCCAACTGGGTGGCCAGTTCAGGAGGCATATCCTCATCGTTAGCGGGCGTAATCACAACCGGGATCAGTTGACCCGCATCTGGGATTGGTACTGGGTCATTAGCTGGTGTGACAGGGGTGACCGGGGGCACCTCAGGGACTGGAACCTCCCCTGCAACCGCCCTCCTCTTGACCCGTTTCCCTCTACCCTCGGGGATGATTCCCGGCAAGGCCGGGCCTATTACCTTCTTAGGGTTACCAGGCTTGTTCATTGCAGCCAGTTGCTTTTTGACGACCGCCAAATCTCGACCAAGCGCTGGGACTTGTCCGACTTTTCGTTCCATGCCCGCTATTCGGTTCACCAACATGCGTAGCACCTTGTCTGTCTCGGAACCCTTTCCTGCCTTCTTGCCAGACATGGTTTCGATTATCCACTCTGAGTCGATCAACACGGTCCTGGATTCTTCGCCTTAAAGTCATTGAAAGAGAAACACAAGAATTACAAGTTCTCAAAATTGCTCCTTGTTCCGTCGAGGGCTCACGAGCAACGAGTGGGCGCAGCCTTCAGAGCACAGGAACAAGAGGACGCTTCTTCGGATTCCCGCTCTATTTATTCTTCTTCCGGAGGGCGTGTACCCTCCTCCGGTACGCCTACTGGGCGTGGTCATCAGTGTAGGTGTCTAGGACAACCCCTCTTGGGCGGGAAAAAGGCGCGCCCCGGCTACGCCGCTTCGGGCATACCAGCCGAGACACGCCCCCCGCCCAAAATGGTTTCCCGGGAGGATCGGGGCACCCAACCATACGTTCGGGGGGACCGAGTGGTCGCCCCTTTCCATTCTCAGAGTGTAAAAAGTGGAGATTTCTTTTTTCAATCTCTGCTGTATAGATTTGTAGTTTTTCTGTATAAATCCATTGCAATGGGATGAAAGCTTTTTCACCATGCTCATTCAGATTTCTTGCTCATTCTCTTGTAGCTGATTACGATTGGCTTAGGGTTCATTAGGATTGGAACATTGTGGCTTGGTCAGCTTATTTGGGCTAATAGTATGAAGTGCTATACATATCCATTTAATTTGGGAGGTCCAGGTGACTCCTGATGAATTATACATGTGTATGTTATGCATGTGCTGCTGATATTGTCTGTGTTGGTCATACAGGCTGGCCCACAAGTCACAGCTCCTTCAAATACATATTGTGTGTTAGCTAACATTGATTTGATCTTAATGGCATTGATTAAAGTTGGACCAACAACATAGCATCTGAGTGTGAAATTAAACAATTTTTTTTAATGAAAGTGTTATGTTCCTTTTGCATCTAGGGTCAATTAATTTAATAATCACATTTTCTGTACAGGTAAGACTGACAAATTAAATCACAGAAATAGCCATTGTTTACCATTTGCCTCTTCAAAGCTTCTAGTCATTCTGAGTCAATGGACAAGTTAGCAATACATGTTTCCCTAGACTGGGATCAGGTTGGCCAGTAGGTGTCAACAACCATTATGGCCTGGCATATTTGACTGATGGCTCCTCTCCCACCCACTTATCTCCTCTCTGTCTTGGAGACCGTGCCTGTAGTGCATTTAGAGTGCATTGGCATGGAGTGTTTTCTTTTTTTCTAACTTGGGGGCCCATTATGATCGCGGACGGACTTGAGTCCGTCCGCGACCATAGAGGATGAGGGAACCTCTGCATCGCCTGCGGAGTTCCCTCCTGTCCAATTAAGATGTGACCGCCACCCTGGCGATCACATCCTCTATTTTTACCATTGCGGCGGGTGCGGCTTCAAGCTGCACCCGCCGCAATGGTAAAAATGCATACATTGCATTTGTATGCAGAAAGCAGCAGGCACCGTGCGGTGCCTGACGATTTCTGCATACAAATGCAGGGGGGTACCATTGGTACCCCCCATGTGCACTCCCCACCCCCCCTTCACCCAGGGGGACCGCAACGGGCCCCCGCAGTAAAGTTCCACATGCTTTTCCACGGCGGAAACCCCCGCGGCAAAGCATTTTTTAAAGCCCATCCTAATATGGCTGGCGGTGTCTGAGAGACACTGCCACCATATTAGAGCTTTTCTGCCGCGGTTGTAAGCCAACCGCGGCGGAAAAGCTGCCGACGGAAACCAGGACCCACCAGCCATCCTAATGTGGCGGTGGGTCTTTGGTGGGTCCGCTGCAGTTTTTCGCATCCTCCGGGCCCGCAATGGCTTCCGCCGGCCTGGAGGATGCGGAAAAACCGCAATCGTAATAGGCCTCTAAGTGTTTTATTGTTTTAAAATGATACTAGTAACACAAAAAGATGCTGGACGGAATGCTGAGCATTATCAAACATTCACCCCAAGCTAAAGATCTGTGTCAAGTCCATTTTTTTTTGCTCACCATGCCACCCCAGTTTGGACCCAGCCATATGCAAATCTGTCTTGACTCTGCTCCCCCGGGAACAGTCGAGCCCGAACTGCCAAGCCAGGTGCTCCCTGGACCGGAAACAAGCATGTGGAAAACGTGGGTCCTTTGCTCTCGATGCCAATGGAGTCACGCTAGCCTGGCTGTTGAGGGATGATACCCCGAAACTGGTTCTATGATGCTTGTTTCTGGTCCAGGGAGGACCTGGCCTGCCAGTTCGGGCTTGACTGTTCTCATGGGGAACAGATTCAAGACTGATGACTGGCTCTAAATTGGAATGGCATGGTGAGCAAACAAAACAATAGATTTTGGGCCAGATTTATGTACTGGGGTGAATGTTTGACATTGTTCAGCATTCCATCCATCAATTCTCCTTTTTGCATTTGTCACCCTAAGTGGGACGGATATGCTCAGCCATGCGCCCCATGCTCTACATGCCACTGGAGTCAAGCTAGCCTAGCTGATGAGTGGTGATACCCCATAACTGGTTTCAGTATGCTTGTTTGCAGTCCAGGCAGGACCTTGCCTGGCAGTTTGGGCTGGTCTGTTCCCATGGGAACTGATCTGCATATATATCAGTTAAAACTGGAATGGCATGGGGAGCAAGAAAATGGTGGATTCAGGCCCAGATCTCTCTATGGGTGGTGAATATTTTACATTGTTCAGCATTCTGTCCATCAATTATTCCTTTTGCTTTTGTCTCCCTAAGGGGGACGGGTATACCCAGACATGGGTTCTGTGCTCTCCATGCGACTGGAGTCAAGCTAGCCTGGCTGATATGGGGTGATGCCCCATAACTGGTCCCAGGATGCTTGTTTCCGGTCCAGAGAGGACCTGGCCTGGCAGCTTGGGCTGGTATGTTCCGGTGGGTAAAAGGGTCAAGACTGATTTGCATATGGCTGGGTTCAAACTGGAATGGCACAGTGAACAAGACAATATTCGATTTAGGAACAGATCTTTGTACTGGGGTGAATGTTCGACATTGTTCAGCATTTCGTCCATCAATAGTTTTTTTTGCATTTGTTGCTCTAAGTGAGACAGGTATGCCCAGGTGTAGGCCCTCTGCTCTCCATGCCACTGGAATCAAGCTATTGTGGCTGATGAGGGGTGAATCCCCAAAACAGGTCCCTGAATGCTTGTTTCAGGTCCAGGTAAGGCCTGGCCTGTCTGTTTGGGTTGGACTGTTCCATGGGGAGCAGGGTCAAGACTGATTTGCATATGGTTGGGTCCAAACTGGAACACCATGGTGAGCTTAAAAATCTATGGATTTGGGCCCAGATCTCTGTACTAGGGTTGAATATTTAATATTGTTCAGCATTCCAACAATCAATTGTTCCTTTTGATTTTTTTTAAATACAATGTCAAAAATAGAAAAGGCAAAAAAGGTATGTGTTATTTAAAGTTCAAACTAAGTTAAACAAGTCACAAATCAATAGAAAATGTGTTAATGACAGAGATATAACATGAATCATCAATAAATGAGCAATTCGAAATAACTGGATTGCTTGAGTACAGTCACCAAACAATAAGAAAAACCTCATTCTTCATAAAACAGGGCAAAGAGCCTTTCAGCAATTGTGATTCCAATATGTATTCAGCCTAGGACAAAATTGCCATTTTCCTCTCTAAATTGTGTAGCCATGTTGACTCAATAAATATAATGTATGTGATCTTTCCAAATGCCTTTTAAATGTTAACAAAAAAGTAGTGGTGGATCAAAACAGTCCTTGTGTTTTAGTAAATTACAGACAAGGGAGCATATTTACAAGCCCCTATCGCTACCACAACGTCACTTTTAGTGATGTTGTGATGGCGATAGGAGCTTCGCCTTATTTACAGGGCAGCTTTAAGCCACTTAATGGGTGTTGTGTTGTGGTGGGCATTCCACCGCAACACCCATAGATTTTGACGCTGCTCCTTATTTACAAGAGTAGCATCAATAGGAGGCAGCACCAGAATTAAAACCAGGTAAAACCTGCAGGTATATTTACAAGAATTGCCACCAACAAGTGTTTGCTTTAGTTAGCATTACTTTTTTTAATACTATCTATTGCTGAAAACTATTGCCCGGTGATCAACATATTTACAATACATCACTATTTGGCAATATTATCAGCTAGCCGCGGTGAAAAGTGCAGCTAACACTAGCATCAAAGTGATAAAAAAATATTTTATGTCAGCAAGAGAAAAGTGATGAAAAAAATCATGTTAGGCAGCCCAACTTCACTTTTCAGCTTCTAGAGGCAAAAAAGCCCTTTAAGTACAGCTCTAATGAAAAAAGAAAATAAATACACTGGAATGCTGAATGGAGCAGCCAGAGCCAAGTTCAGCACAGGTCAACAACCCCACTGAACCCCCCAACAGCCAGTATGACCAGCCAGAGTCCCAGGGGAAGAGAAAATGCAGAATCAGGCCCTCATTTCTGAAAAGAGTTGCATCGCCGGGGGAAAACTCAGTGATGCAGCACTTTGCATAGCGCCATCCTTACAACACCATGGCAGCCGCTGCCTGGGAGTGCAGACAGTATCCGGGCTTGGAGGTCTCGCTGGGCCTGCTTCTAAGACCCGAAGTGGGAGGCATCTGTGCTGTGGAGTCACGGCGGCCTGACAGTGGAGGAGGGCCGCTTTGGGCCCAAGCCTGTGGGCTGTGGTTCAAAACATTGAGGCATCAGCGATTGCCCTTGCCTGGTGATGAGGTCTGGCAGGTCGCATGGGGACATGTTGCTGACTGCCTGGAGTACCTTGAAGCTGTGATCGATAGAGGTTCTCCTGTGCCCCAACGTAAGGGGGTCTGCAATGCCTAACACAAGCCACCACTACACTGGGGTGCACGGAGGAGATTGCCGATGGAGGGCCATGTGTCAGGATTGCCAATTCTAGTGTCAAGAAGAGACTTTTTGTGAGCACTACATGTGGGAGGATCAGGAAGATATTTAAACAGAAAAAATCGCCGTCAGAAAGAAACTCCAAAATGGCCGCCAGAAATCAATTACCTGAGTTGCTAGTTAGAGCTCTAGTGGTCAATCGCCATCAGGATGATTCAGGTGAGGCACCCGTTTTGTGGTGCACTTCACCCGAATCTTGAGGAGAGAAGGACATGTCACCAAGCAGCGCCACGAAGATTAGGGCAAAATATTGTGGCGCTACCAAGAACAAATTCCTAGTCCAGCGGGGGGTTGTGGAATTCGTGAGTGTTCGAAGTAAGACTGTTTCTGTTATTTTTTTCCCAATAGCTTTAGAGCATGCGCACGTTGTATTAAAGGAAGGACAGTGTCTGTAGTTTGCGCATGGAATAATTTACCGCAGAACAGAGCATGCATCAAAGTGGGATAACTGCTCATTAAAAAAGAGAATATGAGTGTCAGAACAAGTCGCTAGTACACGTGTAAAGCAGGGCTAAAGATACCCACAAGAAGAAGCAAATTATTGAGATTAAACGAATTTAGAAGCAAGATAAAAGTGCAAATAAGCAAGAGGCAATTCAGTTTCGTTTTAAAAGAAAACAGAGTGAAAAGAAATCAAGTTAGTTTGTAGTTAATTTGAAGAAGTCAGTTAAGCAAGCATGGTTGATACAACAGTGGTGAAGCACAAGTTAGTTAAAAGATAGATACTTACCAAGTCGCCAGCTGTACCAGATAGGTAAGGAACCTGCCCAATGAGATAAGAAACAAAGATTAGCACTAAATTAGAAGAGTTATTTGTAATACAATTTATCAGTTACAGCCAATAGAAGATAAAGAATAAGAAAAGAACTATAAGGAAGAGAGGCAGTGGTCACATATAGACCTCGTAGGTGAATAGGAGTACAGAAAATGTAGCCTATGTATTAGTGGAGGGAACAAAGAATTTATGAGAGTTTTTCCCTTACTGGAAATACCAACTCGTACTAAGAAGAAGACGTCTGAAGCTGAATTAAGAATCAGATACAGTGTGGCTGTCTCTTCTCTGTCCTATCCCCTTTCCCCCCTGGGGTCTTGGTTGTCATACATGCTTAAACTTGCGTGTTCCTGAAGAACCTTGGAGTGGCATTGGGAACATGCGGCATTCTGCTCCTGCGCATTTTGAGAAGTGCACGATCTGACACCATGCCTCTCTTCATCACCGGCCGGAGGATGTGGTGCTGCCCGGATGCTGTGGAGGGTGGGGACCCTGAGCTTTGCTGAACTCGTGTGGTGGGAGCACTGCAACTTCACACCTATTGGGGGCCCAGTTGCATCACTTGCATCTTACGGTTCACCAGCGGACTTGGTGGTGACTGCAGTGCCTAGGTTTGTGAAATCCCACCCGGCTGAGGCTCCAGATGGCTGAGTCACAGAATTGGAGAGAGCACTGCGGATTGAGCTCCAGTGTCGATGCCCAGGTGAGGAGATGGTGGAGGTGGTCGGAGGAGGCCCGGAAGTCGAGTCAGTCCCAGGCCTAGTGCCTATGGGTGGCACACACATTGCCCTGAGCACTGCGGCTGACTTGCATCAGTGAGTGCACCACACAAGATTGGTGGGGGACTCCACTAACTGGCTCTAGTCACTGATAATGGCCGTTGGTGGCTGCGGCTGCCAGGGGAGTGGGGTCATTTCAGGCCTATGGCCTTGGGCACACAGCTTAATCTCCTATCACTCACTTGGGCACACAAATCTGGTCACCACTTTTTGATGGGAGAAGGCAACTGTGTGGTGCTGCCTTTCCTCACCCCCTGATAGTGAGCTATTGGGTGTATGGGGGATTTCCATTGGTGCCACCCGAACGAAGATTCATGGCTACCATACACCTGACTGGAATATAGGGGCCTGCTGGCCACACTGCATCACATGTCATACATAGTGCCTGGGCATCTGGTGCTGCGATGCCCCGCCTGCATATGGGGCTGCATTGACATTTGGCCGCTCATCACTGTCGGTGAACCGAGCGGCTGATGATCGCTGGCAGCTGGGGCGGGTGACAGTGAACAGCCTGGATTCCAAATTAGACTCTGTACTCGCAGTGGGTAGCTTCCTCGAACAAATGGGCTCTTCCTTTAAGGGCCACATAGACAAAATCACAGTCAACTTCATCCAGGAGCGAGCAGATCATCACAAGCTTACTTACAAGGTACATACATGCCATTGAGCAAGAACTGCCCAAAGTCCTCTCGAGTACCCTGAGCGCAGCATTGGAGGTGCAGCAGCTAATGGCAAATGTGAAGTCACTGGCAGAAACAACGGAGGATGTGGAGGACCACTACCAGCATAACAACGTGGGGGTGTCGGGTCTGCCTGAGGCAGCAGAAGGGACTGATGCAGTGGCATATACTGAGACATGGTTGTGTGACCTACTGCCATCAGGTGTACTCTCCTCATTCATTGTTGTAGAGCAGGTACATCGAGTGCTGGTGAGCCGCCCGCTGCCGGGGACTGGTCCTAAGCCCTTTCTCTTCCGCCTCCTTCAGGGGTAGTGATGCTGTCCTGAGGGAGCTACGCAGGTTGGGGGAGATGAAAGTGAATAACGCCACAGATATTTTCTTCCCTGACTATGCTACGGGGTGCAGAAGCAGAGGGGCCCCTCTCTAGTGGTTAAGCAATTTCACCGAGAGTTGGGCATCAAATACTCCCTCCTATACTGTAAAGGCTGCGAGTCATCTCAGAAGTTGACACGCGAATCATTTACTCCACTGAAAAGGTCTGGACCTGGCTGCAATCTACTGGTCACCAGGTGATGCGGATATGGAATGAGAGAACTGTGCAACAAGCTGTCATTCGTGGAGTCAGTCATACTGGGAGGTGTGGGAGGGCAGGCATCCCTGCCACACTTACAAGCCACCCCAAATCTGCAGCAGTTTATACAAGAGAGGTGGAAGGCTCGAAATGCAGCAGCGTCAATGTTGAATTGCACTCAGAGTCACGATCCTGAAACTCTCCCTGAACACTCTCCTAGCGAAGTGGGCTCCACTACAACGTGCCCATCAGGTGCAGATTCCATGCAACCCACGAATATGACTGCTCAGATGCCAGATAACCTAATTTAATGTTGACTGATTGTGCGTTTCTCCTTCTTCCACGGTTACAGACAGCTCAGGAGAGTCTCTGGTTTTCTGTGGTTCCTTGTCTCCAGCTTTCTGTTGCTGAAGTTGGGGTGCACAGATGGGATCAAGTCCAGTTGTCACCCAAAGGGAATGGATCAATATTCAGGTGAGTGATGCATGGCAGGGTTGGTGGTGGTGGTCTCCTTCATGCTCCAAGCTGCTATTGCAGGAGTTCTATGGCGTTGTTGACATTGTCAAGGATGAATTGTGGCACTCTTGCAATGCTGAAACATCACATGTTTGATGTTTTTGTTGCACAATGTGCCACAGCATGTTTACAAGGCCACACAAAGCCACTTCACGTTGCTTTTCATGGACTTGTAAATATATGCCCCTTTCATGCATTAAACAATGTGAAGGGGACATTCAAGGGTTGTTGCTGTGCAAGTACCCACGCAAAACCAATGGAATCTGAAGCATTCCTAGCTTTACGAGAGACCGTAAACCACCAGAATGCGTGTGAATCTAATAGAACCTCAAGGGTGATGTTTGGGCGATGCTACAAGAATAAATGTTTTCATTTCACTTAATTTCTTTCATTTTTTCAATGTGTGCTGTATTCTGCAGCACACAGAGAAGAGGAAATACCCTGGAATGAGAGGTTTTGTGATGGCAGGTGTCCCTTTCTGCACAACATCAAACAACTCCGCAAGACAGTCTCCCATGCACCAAGGCACAATGGTGCCTGCATTGGCACATGGCAGCCATTGTGCTTTAACATAGGTGAAAAATACAGGGGGGGCTTATTCATGAGCCCTTTCTGACAGTTTAACACTGCCGGTGCATCCTTTTCTTGACATACTTGCAGCATGATTTTTGCACCACAATATGCCGTATGTACAAAGTGGTGCATCTAGGCATATGCAAGACCTTGTAAAGCCCTGTGCCACATCATGCCTGCGTCAGGTATGATGTATGCAGGGTGTGCATTCCCACGCAACAAAGAGTGGGAACCAGATTTCACAGCAACTATTCTAGGACGCAACTGCATAAAAACCTTACACCTGCCTCATGGCACGCGTAAAGGTGATGTAGTGCCATGGGGATAGGCTGGCCCCTTGCATTGATGGACTTGCGTCATGCTGCGTCACGCTTACGACATAATTGCAGCAATGCGTGACTTTAGCACTGATAGATACATCAAGATTCCAGATGTATCTGTCATTGATTGCGACATGGAGCACCGTGCAGTAAATATGACGCATCCATGGTCTCACAAGGAGGGTGCAGTGAAAAGTGTCCTATAGTTGTCTTATTGCAGTGAAGCAAAACACTTTTCATGAATGGGGCCCAGGAATGCGCCCTATCTTATTAATAGAGCAAATTCCTGACCTTGTGTTTTGGCGCAGGGTAGCACGGCAATATTCCTTGCAGCACTGTCCAGCACCCGGACATCTTATATGTTGGCTCAAGTGTTTGCACCAATTGCAAGACCAGCTATTTTCTGGTCTTGGAAAACTGCCTCTAATTAGACTTAGAGGAAGTTTTGGGGGTTATCGTCATACTGGGATTTCCTTGTAAATGTTGTTAAGTGTGTTTTTTCGCAGGAACGCCTACCTTGCATCTAGTTTTCGTTAAGTCCTGCTAACAGAAGTGGCGATCTTGATAATTCACGTTTTCGCTGGAAAATTGCTGCTAACTGCAGTTAGTGGCAACTTTTAAATAAGGAGATTTAAAAACATGCCATAATTTCAAAAAATGTATGCTACAGCGGCGTTAAGTTGTTGTAAAAATGCCACCTGGTCTTAAACAGGCGAAACGAGGAGCAATGCTTTATTTATCCTCATTGTTGCTGTTTCAATGTGTGCTGCCTTGGGCAGCACACATAGAAGCAGCAAAACGCAAATGATTGTTTAAGGGCAGGAAGGTCCCCCTTCCTGTACATAAACAATTGTTTTCAAAAAATGCAGTTTTGCAGCTTCTATGTGTGCATTAAGCAGGACGAATAGAAGTTACAAAACAGCATTTCAAGTTACCAAAACGAATCTTTAATCCATTTGTTTTGTGTGTGCCCGGCCCTCATGGTGGTTAGAAGAAAACTTTTGCAGGATATCCTAATCACACTGAACATAAGAACATGTCGCCAAGCGGTATAACCTGGCTGGGAGGTTCATCGCCAATTCTGACTTGCAGGGGTCTCAAATTTATGATAGAGACTGGGAAGCAGCTGCAGATCTGTGCATGATCCTTTAAAACATTGCCGAGGCTTACTTTTAAGTATTATCCCCCATGCTCATTCCACAGTTTCTACGTAGTCAGTGGGGGGGTCCGACACAGAGTTTGAGTTTTATTGTTTTAAACTTTGATATGAATCGTTGCTTTGATTTTTAATGCAAATTGTATTGCGGATATTCGCAAATTATACTTTTTCTAATTGTAATGATTTTTATTAATTCAACAATAAATTCTGACTGACTGACTGGCATTTCAAGATGGTTTATGTGAAGGAAGGGAGACCTTACTGCACATAAACAATCTCCCCCTCAACACATGCACTCGTGCAAGGGTGCCTGCATTGGTGGTAGGCAGCCACATTTATCTCCTGCACAGAGGGAAAAGCAGGGCTGCCTAGTATTCTAGTAAATAAGGTGCAGTCCTGCATTTCTAAATGGACGAAGTGTGTTGTTAACCTTCTTGGATTAACAACACGCTTCACCACTTTCTTGTAAATATGCCCCAAGATCTTTAGTAATAACTGAGGGGATGTCTTATCCACCTTAGGTGATGTAGCTTTTCAACATAGTAGAGCTAGTCCTACAACTCAAGATAGTTCAACAATTACCTTGTGAGCAACCCTAAAACTAACCTTGACTTCACTACTAATCACCGCTCCTGTTATTTTACAAAGAACAGTTATCACCCATGTCAAAACAGCATCAACAAATGAGCAATCCCTTCTCATGTGGGGAAAAACCTACTTCTTTAACATGGTATCTTGACATGTATATATTGTGCATTACTTTAAGTAACATTTCATGAAAAAATGTGCTTCTTCTTAGGAAACTTCACATTGAACAAACTTCCTCTGAGCATTCACGTTTACTAGACCTTTGGAGATTGGAAACATTGTACTGCAAATCGGGATCCCAAAGAGATTTTACAGAAATAGATATTCTGAACTCAACATCCTGGCAAATGAATCAAATGTTGGTGGATAAGTAAAGTCTACTAGCTACCTTCTTGATAAATATTAAGGAATTGCTGGGATTTCCAGGGGGACACTTTTCCAATTACACATCAATTGTGCCTTTATTTAACATTTTGCATTTATCCCCTAGTGAAACGTCACAGCTGTTTGAGGGACCTCTTTCTGCTAGTGGAAAGTCACTATAAAGGCTATTTATATTACCAGAGCACACATCAAAGAGTCGCTGAGTTTTTAGATTTCCAAGCTTGCGATCTAAAGGGGGCAACAAATACATATAGGTATTTTCCCTAAGGCAAAGGTGGCTGCAATTTGACAATCTTAGATTGATAAATAATGGCTCTGTCTATAAACCCACTGAAATTGATAATCTGGTACCAATCAGGAAAGAAAGACGGAAATGTCTCTGACATAACCCAGTGTATTATGAGACCTGCCACTTTATCAAGCTGGCCTACTATATCCAGTTCTCCTAATACAATGTTTCTTGTTTCAGTAAGCTGAAACAACTGATTGCCAGCTGAACATAAAATGAGAGACTCATCTTTCTGTGCAATAAATCCATGGCAAGCAAGTTCATGCCAGGATATGACAGTATGAGACTGCAAGGCAAGGCCACATATTATTGGGGACAGAAGACACCCCTGCCTCATGCCATTCCAGAACCAGATTGGCAGGGATAAAACAGTTGAGCATCTGAAGTCCATCTTCCATCTATCATTTTAAATAAGCAATAAAATGTTACCAGTTGTGGATGTTCTAGAGATAAGCTCTGTTTCTCAGGGTACATCTGATTATGGCCACCTCTAGATAATCTGATTACCAACCCAATTTCCAAATTTTTAGGGTCTGATTTACAAAGGTAAACTTGCGCTTTTGTGAAAGTGTACACTTATTTATTTTTCACCAAGTTATCTCACTGGAATATCAGTTCATGAACTGTAGGAAAGGAATGTGTTTTCTCTCATGGCTCTTTCAATCACGCTAATTTCAGAACTTAATCCTGCTGAGTACACCAAGTAGTTAGGTTTGTTACAATTGGTCTATAATACCCACAAGATGCCCTCAATGTTTCCAGTTGACCCTGAGGGCGGTCAAAGTATACCCCATCAGTGAAATACAAAAATATAATTGCACCAGAAGGTAGTTACACAGTTTTTTTTATCACGAGAATGTTTTCAAACAGTGAGGAAACTAACATAGTATAAACATAGTATCAATGAGAGATTCAGGTGTGATTCTCTGTGTCCTATCTCTAATTTTGATAGGGCAAAGAAATGAACATTTTATTTTGTGTATATCCCTCAGTGATACTTCCTATGCTCAGTTTAGCAGTCAGGGGCTGCACCATCCTCATTAAAAGTAATAGGCACACTGCCACCTTGTTGTATTTCTATCTAGGACCCTAATTCGATATTACCGATTCATGCCCTTATGTGGTGTTAATAAATAGTACCCTTATAAAGGCATAAGAATCAGATCCATATTTAGTAATAGCCCATGCAGTCCAAATCACGACAAGGCTACTCCCATAGACTCCTAGAAAGCACTAAGCTTTCTTTAAACAAACCAAGCCTCTAGCAGCCCGGGAATCCCCCTCCTGCCTTTGTTTTGATTTGCACAAGAACTCCTAGAGTCCAGCAAGAACTGTTAGTTCTTAATGACGTCTTATGTCCAACCTTATGTCAAACCCGACACCTTTCAGGTATAAATATACCAATGATGCCTTAAGCAAACACACGGTGGTGGGGAGCAGAGCAACGTTCTACGTGTCCGAGAGCCCAGCTGTTGCTGGAGCCGAAGGCAGCCGCTCTTCCCTTTTGACGCGCTGGAGAAGCTGCCTTTTCTCACGCCGAGAAAATCCAGGTCCGGTGTTCCCGAGTTACCCTCGCGGGTTTCTGGGAGATTGAGTCCTGAGAGGCGAGATACAAGACCTCCTTCATTCTATAACCAAGGTACGGAGCTGATTAAAACCTTCGAGAGAATTCTTGATTCCGATCCCTGGCAAAAACCTAACTTTAACTTAAAACTGCTACTTACTTACCCCATCCCACGTATTAGGCTTAGGTCAGGTACACAGATGTAGGTGTATCTTAGAAGCACCAGTTGAGTTCGTTTAGTCAATGTTTTTATGTATGTATATATTTTATATATTTTAAAGTATCATATGGCTAAGAAACAATATCCATGCTTTTACAGTATTATTTCATAATACTACTTTTACTGTACGCACTTTGCTTTATGATAAGTATTGCAATTGTGCCAATTCATTTCTCTTGCATGAGAAAGAAGACTGCTCAATAAAATAACACCTTTTATTGAAAACACCCGTCTCTCTATTTCTCTGCAATCCGGTGGAACTAAGCATGCACGACTGACTGAGTGAAATAGCTGTCTATTGTTTTCACACAACTCTAGAGATACACTCTTTAATCTGAGGGAGCAAAGTTGTCATGTTTATGCGGTTGTCAGAGACTGAATCCCTTCTTGTCTAATCAGGGAAGTTCACTCCTCCCTGTTCATTCGAGAAAGTTTCTAGTGACCCCTGAGCTAGCTGGCAAACCTAAATTAAGTCTAACATAGTCAGTAGAGACCTAGATGACCTAAGTCCTACGTCTACACTGCTGTTTATGTTATTCCAATGCGCAGAGCCTATTGGGAAAATAGAAACTACACTACAACCTCCTCAGGAGAATTTCTACTCACATACCCAATCAAAACATATCTGGCCTCTGACACCCTCTCCGAGCAGTGTCTACACTTCTCTCCCCTCCCTATCAAAAACGGTGTCCTCCACTTTAAATGTGAGATGCAGAGCTGATGGTGAGCTGACAGACGTTTTCTGCACAGCCCTTCTTGTGTCTGGGGAGCTGGTGAAAGCGTGCCAATCATGATATCCCACATTTCTCATATCTGTGGAAATACGTGGAAGGTGTCACACTAAAGAAAGAGCTACACAGGCCATTGTTTTGCTGTTCTGACATCAGAGCAATGAGCAATTGGGTTTTGATCACAGTGTTAACCCTTATCAATCAATCAAGAAATTTGTGTAGCGCGCTACTCACCCAGAGGGTTTCAAGGCGCTTGGGGGAGGGGGTTCCGCTACTGCTCGAACAGCCAGGTCTTGAGTTGCTTCCTGAAGGAGAGGTGGTCTTGGGTATGACGGAGGTGGATGGGGAGGGAGTTCCAAGTCTTGGCTGCCAGGTAGGAGAAGGATCTTCCTCCCATGGTGGCTCTTCGAATGCGTGGAACTGCGGCGAGGGCGTGGTTGGTCGATCGCTTATGGCCCTAAATGAGTGCTGTGGCGTGCAAAATGCGCACTCAGAAGTTACTGACACAGATTTATCATTACCTTTATAACCCTAGTGATCAATTGACGCCAGTATCCACAGTCATGTAGACAGGCCCCCAGCGGGTGCCATCAATAACATTCTCATAAGTGACCTCAAGGATCCCAGGAAGAGGTATGACTCCGATATGCCCCCCCTAACATGTGACCTGCAGGACCATGGACTCACCAACGAGAAAGAGACCATTGGTATCACGTGACTAGTGAACATAAGTAACAAATGCACATCGGTGACAAGAAGGCAAAAGGTTGTATAGCTTCAAAACGGCAATTCAATGGGAAGAACTGAAAGGAGACTCCAGGCGTAATTTCTGTATCAAAACTGAAAATGTGGATGCATAAGAATTCATGATTGGTATGAGTAATACTCTTGGTGAAAGGCAAGAAATGTTTTGGGTTAAAGCTAGAGCACGGTTACTGGTATTGTCAACACAAAACAGAAAAGAAAATAGCCTGAGACTCGAAGCAAGGTTCAGAGAGACTCAAATATTATTGATATAAGTAAGTGTCAAGAGGTTGCAGAAGGGAGAATAGTTAATGATAATTGTATTGTAAAAAAGTAGTTGTGATTGTGGTTCTGTTTGCCTAAGATAAATTCTAAACCAGAGAGTAATTTGGTATTAAAATGAGATAGATACCCGAACATAGCTGTACTCGAGAACCTCCTTATATCGCACCCCCTTCCCCAATGAGGTAGATCCACTTGTTGAACTTCCAGTTGGTGGGTTTAATTTGAGGAGGAAATGGCGGTATACACACCGCTCCTGCAGCAGAAAATAGGCTATTACCCTTGAAAATGAGAATCAAACACTATACAATGTTGTTTGCAATATGGTATAGCTCTAAGTTAGTTATGGCAACATTTTTTTCATTAATGGTTGATGCAATTTCGTCCTCCTGATGAATAGAACATTTCTCTTCCAACTCAAATGCTGATATTCATTTAATTTAACTGATAGAAAAATATTAGTAAGGCAAAGGAACTGTTTGGAAAAAACACATTCATTGTAGTAATATCTTCATTTTGGTAGCAATAATGTGTCCCAGAAGAGATCATATAAGGCTGTTTTACGATGTTAATATTCCAGACGTCTTACTAGTGAATGGCTTGAAACTCAGGCAAATAAATCCTGGCAATTTCCACATCACCTAGAGTTTGAAAGATTTGAGTTTCTGTCCTGTCATTTCTAGAGGTAAGCTATTTTCTCTTGAGTATACTACTATGGCCAATGTTTTCTTAACATTATTATTATGCCCAAACAACAATGAGAAATTAACACTTATGTAGCTTTTTGCACATTGTGTTATCTGCATGTAAGAATAGTGCTAGGTTATAAAACAAAACGAATAATTTTCAGGAACACTGGAGAAAACATCACAGGTGTAAGAAGTAGGCCTGGTATATGGTGTCCACTAATTAAAGTGGGCACCTTGCACCAGTCCAAACAACCCTTATGGTGATTTAAGAGGTCAAAGATAACCGTAGACAGCTATCCAAGTGGTAGCTGTGGAGAGCAGCTTTCATGTTTGTCTTGAAGGAATTTAAGCAGCTTGTTTCACCAGAATGCAACTTTATGGTATTGGTTAAATGAAAGGAAAACCACACAGTAGTAATATGTATTTATTATTATAACATACCTTAACCCCTTGCATGCTCATGATGGCCCCCGGCGGTCTTGCGTCACGGTGGGCGTGTGCGGGGGACGGCGGGGACGGCCGAATTCCGCTCACTTATAAAAACGCCCACACAGTGCGAACATTTGCCGTGCATGGAAGGGGTTAAATACCTCACAGTATCTGCTACATGCAGATAAACACAAAGCACACAATACTGTAGCACAGAACCAATAGTAAGTAGCACTAATACATAGTGAGCTCTTGGGGGAGGCCAAACCATATACTAAAATAGTGGTATAAGAAACACAACTCGAGTCAAGACAGTGCCTAGTGGTTTTCGACTTGCTGAGACCCCAAGGAACCACCCAAGATGAGTAAAGATGGACCCCATGAAGGACAGGTGCACTGTGAGAGTTAAAGAAATGCCACTGCTGGAAAGAAGAAAAGTGTCCGGTGGAACCCACAGGTGGATTCTTGATGGAAGGAACCTGAAAGCAGAGAGGACAGAGTCTGGGCCACTCAGGAGTGGCCAGGGGCTCGGTAGACAAATGCTCACTGATGTCGGGTGCTTCAGGTGTGTTGATTGAGACATTGACTCTGAAGCCACCTGCACCAGGAGGCATCAAGGATGACCAGGAGCTGTCCCATGAAGGATGTTGAGTGCTGAGGGGGTCGTTGTCCGGAGAGAGCACCAACAAGCCTTGGCGGTAGCAACCCATGGAGAAGGTCGAATAAGGTACCGTCTGGCCCAGCAAGGTTAGTGCTATCGATAGCGCCATGCACTTAGTTGGGGAATGCCAACAAGCATATGCACTTGCAAAATCGCGAGGTGCACAGTGGTTCGGGTTATGCGATCCCCACAAGGGATAGTGACCTCAGACTTGGTGAGAGGGCAGCTCAACCTCTAGAAATTTAGGAACTCACCTCCTGTGCTGCTGGGGCCTTCGGATCAAGATCAGCAGACCGGTCAGTTGCATTGTGGTGCATTTGAATGCAGGGGAGTGACTCCTTCAGCCCAAGGGAGATATTTCAGTTGTCCTTGATGCTTCCACAGGTCCTACTGAGAGCCTGTATGGTGCACGGGCACAGACAATGCTTTGGATGGAGAGAGAGACAAAGTCTGGCCCAGTCGATGTCCAGCGAAGTCCAGAGTGTCCAGACGGTTGAAGGACAGTGGTTCCTTGTTCAGACTCTTGTCCATGTGAAATCTACTGTACCCCAGCCAGGTAAGCACTTAGGTACCCATGGGAGAGGGTTGGACAGATTCAGGGGACCCTCCCAGGGTAGGGTCAGGACAGTGGGCAGGATACTCCCCTGTCCTTTGTCCAGTTTCGCATCAGAGCAGAAGCCAACGGCTCCCAGGACTGGTTTGACCTGGACTATGCACAGGGACACCAAATGTGCCCCTCTTGCAGACTTTAAGGCACGTTGGAAGTGCACCTTCCCAGCCCCAATACACTAAATCCTGCCTGGGATCTGGTCACATCTCCCTGTGACAGGATGGCTATTGTTCTGCCTTTCCCTGCTCGAGCTTGGCTCAGCAGCAGGAGGGCCAAAATGAGCCTCTGGATGGCAGCAACCATTTTGTGCTGTCCTGGTCGAGAAGAATGGTACGGAGTAGACCAGGGACCTCACGAAGCTCACTTCAGAAGGGTAGAACCATACCTCCCACACCAATTATCGGTGTGGAGATATGATTCCAAGGTGTTTGATACCAGGCACGCCATGTTTCGTTGCAGCCGTTTTTGAGATATCATTTTACGCGAGCATATAATGGACCTCTACCTATATGTCTGGCTCCGTCACTGACAACACGGGAAAATGGTCTCTGAAGGCTACAGGGGTGCTCTGCTCATGCAGGCAAACCCTCTCATGTAAAACCCTGCACCCTGCCTTCAGGATTGTCAAGGCCTGCTAGGGGGTGACGTAGGTTTTAAGTGTAGTGGCCTATAGATATAGTAAACCTATATATAAAGTAAGTGGTGCATGCACTATCTTACACAGGCTGCAATGGCAGGCCTGTAGTTCCATTTTGCATTGACTCTCATGGGTGGCATAATACATGCTTCAGCCCATGGAAGGCCTCTGGGGTACCTATGTCCTCGGTACATGTGTACCATATACTAGTGGCTGACAAGGGTACACCAGTATCCAATCTGGTGTGTACCTATGTACATGCCATAAGATTTTAGGGAGAAAGAAGATAGGCTGGGGTCCTGATTAGCAGGATCCCAGTCAGACTTGTCAAAAACAGTGTAATATCAAGCAAAAAGTGGGGGTAACCACAAGAAGCAGATCCTGCTTTCCTACTATAGGTCTCTCACACATATTGAGTCAGGCAAAAGTTCACTATAAATCAGAACAGGGTTAAGAGGGAGAACTTCCATGTCTAGTGAATGCATGTTATTTCATACACACAAATTAATAAAACGCCAATACTAAGAAAATATGTCAACTAATCTGTTAACTCAAAACTTTCAAAATGAATCTCAACTGAAGCCAATTGATAGAATGTATTTCCTAAACTACACTGCCTAATACATTATTTTCTTTAATACTTACAGACAATTAAAGAACTATCTACAAAATAGTGGAGGCCCCTGTATGTGACCTAATTCTTCCTGATAGGTACAAGGAGGTTCAATAACAACGAAGCCTGTAGGTCGAGTGGTGCTGAGATACAAAAATTAACACTGGTGTGATTGCACAAAAAGTAGAATAACTTTAATGACAAAAAGTCAAGTAGGCTATCAACAATTGCTGATTAAGTCCTATCAGCCCACCTGATGGCGGAGCCTCATCATGTAGGACTTCCGAACCTAGGTCTGTGTGCGATCGCCCAGTTGTATTTTAGCAACGCATCACTGGACCAAGGTACGGTCACCGCAATCGTTCGTACAAAAGGTGAGGCTGATGTGTGCAGTGCAAAAATTAAATCAGGTGAAGTGTCTTAAAATGGCTGTCAAAGCAAACAAAGACCTTTAATAGTGTTTGCCTGGACGTCAGATTAAAAGATAGTGAGATGACAGTGTGAAAAAATCACTGTCTAACTTGCTTGGTAGAAATCCAAAAAGATCTATATAGGGCCAACATGTTTCTGCCTTTCTGTGAAAAGTCACTGGCATTCGTCAGGGCCAAGCTCTTATCTGCTACTGCAATAGCACCATCGTGTGTGCTAGAATAATGAAAACAAGAAAGTAAAATAAGAGTGATCATTCAAGACCATCCTACCACATCTTCTTAGTATTGCTCTGTTGATGCAATTGGTCTTTCCTGTATAAGAACGAGAAAAGGGGAAGAGAACCATGTAGAAATTGCATGTGCATAATCCTCAATGTTACATCTTCAACAAGTGCTATGTAGAAGGTGCTATAACTGTGCAAAACCAGTGATAATTCAAAATAAACTCAGACTGGACCATCACTACTTTATGATAGCCACATTCAAAGTGCATTGTGTTACGTCACCAAAAGTTAATCAGTATACAAAAGTTTAACACTTACCCATCAGTATGTGGGAAGTAAACCTCACCTCACCCGGCAACTGCTCGGACGAATAAGGCACCGCTCTAAACATATAAAGACAGTCTCTGTAATAGATGTATGCCTTAAGGATAAGACCTCAGTGTACTGTTTAGGAACCCAATTATTTTCTAATCTGTCTAAAACATATACCCCACCGGTGTACCAGATGGCTGCATCGAACGACTTAGGCATGTAACCCTCTTAAATACATTCAAGAAGGCGCTCCATAGTTGTACAATGGCACCTACTATTACCCATGAAAACAGCTGTGTGATATTGCTGTTTCAAACCAGTGGGAAAATACCCCACACGCTATTATCAGTTCCTCAAGTAATATCAAAGGGCCAGCCTACAAACTATATAACCCCCTATATCCAAACACACTGGTCCATTCTTACCTGTCCGTCGGTACCTCGCGGCAGAATCTCGAGCCGAAGTGGAGGCACCGATGGGCAGGTCGGACGTCTATTTATATTGCAGCTAAGTGGCTGATTGTTTTCAGCTGGTCCACTCAGCCATCTCGATGCGTGTGCGCGGTGTAGAACCACTACACTCCGCGCATGCGCACATCCTTATGATCGTCCGACGCGCATGTGCGTGAGTGAGTTAGTCTGCTTGATGTCAGGCCTTGATCTAATGCGCAAGCCCATTAGCAATGTACTAACGCCGCTACCCGGGCCGGATAGCAGGACACTACCGCCGGTACTCTCGCCTGCGCGATGACTAGATATTCAGCGCTGTTTGCCGCGTCTGTGCGGTGACAATGAAAACACGAGTGTTTTTTACAAAAAGCGCCGCGGCGCGACTGTCTTAAGATTAGGAAATGTACCCTTTTCTGATTGCCAGTGAACGGAGATATTGGCTAATGAAAACCCACCAGTTTATTAACTACATAGTTAATAGGAATTATGCTGCATGGCCTCAATCGGCAGTAACTGGGTGTATATTGGGGGAATAGATAGAGTCAAATAGTCGAGCCTCACTAGACCCCTGGTCACTATCTTAGGGTATTTACTTGAGGTTGGAGATGTGGATTATGATCAACATTGATCATGTGATCAAAGTACCCACTATTTCGATAAGTAAAGTGATTAGTGGAAAATGTGTGCCAGTGGACACTAGAATTAGAACCTAAAAAGTAATTTATAAGGCGCCCTGTAGGTGGAGTGAACACCACGGATTTGTGGAAGTCTCAATCTCAACAGGTTAACACACCTTATTGTGATAACAAAGAGCACCCAATGACAAATGTTGCACTCAGATAGACAACCATGGAATGTTGTCATTCAGTCCATTGACATCAGATTTCAATCTATAAATCCATTGTTGCTCCTTAACAAAAAGGAAGTGAGAGACATCAGCGATGTGTGACGGGATGTATGGCTGTTCCAGCACTACCCAGACCAAGTCCTCAGCTTTGTGATTTGCTTCCAAAAAGTGGTTGGTGAGGCCTGTAGATTGCTTCCTGCACCGGATTGTGCTTTTATGCTCGCTGATGCGAGACTTAATCATCCTCGTTGTGTGGCCCACATACTGCTTCTTGCAGGGGCAAGTGATCAGATAGATCAATTTTTCTGAATTGCAGTTTGTGTGTCTTGTCAGTCTCCATGGTCTATTAGTGCCAATCTCTATTATCAGGGTCTTGCGTGTCTGTGGGCAGGCAGCACAATTCCCACAGGGGTAATGGCCTTGGACTGGATTGCTGTTCCAGAGAGTGTTAGTAGTTTGTTTCATCTCGCTGCGTGGTCTGGTATGAACCAAATTATCCCGAATGGATGGTCCTCTCTTAAATGCAAACAACGGGCGAGGTATTACACCTGCTGCTGTATTTAGAATTTTCCAATGCTTAAGTATGGTTTTTTTCACTTGATTGGAGGATGTGGTGAAAGTTTGTACCATAGTCATCCGATCTCTTGTCGCCTCTGACCCCTTATGTTGCAAGAGTGCCTCCCGATTATTGTTGAAGGCTCTCTTCCGCGCTCGGCGTATTAGATGGTTGGGATAATGCCGATCTCTCAGGTTGAGTGCCAGTTCTTTAGCATGGTGCTCGTATAAGATGTTAGACGAACAATTCCGTCTCACCCTGAGGAATTGGCCTACAGGCAAATTCTCACGGAGCGATTAAGGATGAAAGCTCTGGAATGACAACAGCGAGTTGCGTGCCATCGGTTTCTTGAAAAGTTCATTTTGTAGGCCTCCCTCTGCTGGAAAAATCTGGAGGTCAAGGTACGCCAATTTTTCTTTACTGCTCTCCATGGTAAACTTAAGAAACTGATTCCTGGAATTTAACCATGTGTGAAAGGACGATACCTCCGTTAACGTCCCTCTCCAAATCACCAAGATGTCATCAATGTATCTTTTCCACAGTACCACCTGATGGATGAAGGGGTTACTGTGGTTCAATACATGATCTAGTTCGAATTGGTGCATGTATAAGTTTGCCAAACTAGGCGCAAAGACGCTCCCCATTGAGGTCCCTGAGACCTGGAGATGAAGATCGTTTTGATACTGGAAAATTTTTTCCATCATGGCAATCCTTGCGCACTCCATTATGAAGGCAACTGGTGTTATTGTGTCCATTTGTTTGGCCTCGAGGAGGCTCCTGATGCAATCCAGTGTTTCCTGTTGCGGGATTGAGGTATACAACGATTTGACGTCGAAGCTCACCAGTAGGTCTGTCTCAACGTTGAACTCAGCATCAGCCAAAAGTCTGACCACATCCCCAGTGTCCTGCAGGTACGTTGGTGTTTCCTTCATGATGGGTTTTAAGAAGAAATCTACAAACGTAGATAAAGGCTCGAGTAACAAACCTATACCCGAAATAATAGGCCTTCCAGGAGGCGGCCTCTGGGCCTTATGTATTTTGGGAAGGCAGTAAAAGTAAGGAATGACTGGATGTGTTGTAATTAGGTATCTCGCTTCGTGAGGAGTAATCCAGCCTTCTGCTGTTCCTTCTTCTACCAGACTCTTGATGTCATTCGAGATTCTCGGGGTGGGATCTTCATTGAGGCGGCGATAGGCTTTGGTGTCATTTAATTGTCTTTGGCATTCTTGATGGTAAACAATGGTATCCTGTAGCACTATAGCTCCGCCCTTGTCAGCGGGCTTGATAATAAGAGATCTATCATTTGCCAAGGTAGATAGCGCTGATTTCTCCAAGTTGGACATGTTGTGAAAAGTCTTACGTCGTTGGCCTCCCTCGGACCCTCTCTTACGAGTTGTTATGATAAGGTACAAGGAGGTGTCTGCATCAATGTTAGAATATTTGTCATCAAAACTCACTCCATGTCTAACACCCCAACAATTGCTAGAGGCTAGGACAAAAACACTGGTAGTCTGGAATATCAAATTACTGTAGTATTGTCACCAAAATATCAAGGCCTAAAATAATAAGGAGATAAGTGTATCACATCACATATATGTAGATATTCATAGTGAATATATATATACCTTTAAACACTAAACTATCCATATTTTGTTCCTTGATACCTTGGCTACAATATTCTGATAATTCAATTTTTCCTACTTGATATTTCATACCTCCAATCTCATAGCCAAGATGCAACATTCAGTGTTTTCTTGTGAAGGTTGCATATGCCTCTTTATTTACATTTTCACATAGCTCTCGCTTTTACTGTGCTTCTGTTTGCCCTGTGGACAACGTAAACTCCTTTATTCCACATGTATTATGCACTATTTTACACTGTTATAAAGATCTCTCTCACCAAGTGCTGAGCGTCTTGAATATACTACACAAAGAAGTAACCATCATCAAATAATTTTATTTTGATCACTTAAGATCATAAAAGTGTTGACAAGCTAACAAACGTCACACATATACATAAAAGCACAATTATAAATACTAATAAATATATTTGTAAAAAATATAGGAAACACATTTAAAACAAGACTTAAAAGGGATAAAAAACTACAAATTTAATAGCATAAAACAATTGACTATAATGAGGAGGAAAAGCGGCAGCAAAGCAAAGATTGGGGCTTGCATGGTGTAAAAAGAGCAACAGTATTGTACAACCAACCACAGTGCAGCCTAGGCAACACATAGTCTATTTCAAATTAAAAACTGGCTATACATATTCCAAGTGTCTTCTCCAGATTGCTAATAAAAACTTACCCAGGCAAAAAAAAACACAACCCGACTGGTGCCAGACTGTAGTAATCTAAATGCCTCCTGGTGTTCCCTAGTTCCCAGGTTTTTGCATAGGGGAACAATCTACTTTGTACGCAGTTCTTTCTAGAGAGGGCAAATAAAAACATGAGTAATGCATTCGGGAACCCTTTCTCAACCTACGCACAGACCCTTAATTAGTACCACTATTCTGTTGCCATTTGCTAGTAAATGATTTTACAGGTAGAGTTCCACACCTAAATTGTAAATAAAGTTTCCTAGCTAAAGGGAGAACAATTTCATCAATGGTACGATCATAAAAAGCAGCTGGTTTGAGATCAATAAAGGCCATGGATAGGGAGCCCTTACCCTCCATAATATTATCAATTGCCTCACTCTCCGAAAAAATTGCTTTAACCCTTCCCCTGCTCATGACGAGCTCAGCTCGTCATAAGCCACAGTGGCCGGATTCTCATGACGAGCTGAGCTCGTCATAACGGCCACAACGCTCGCACGCAGGGCTAATTTCCCCGCTGTGCTGAGCGTTCTAAAGAAACAGCCCCGTCCCCCTGCACAGCGGGAGAATTAGCCCTGCAGGCAAGGGGTTAATGCTGGCTTTACCAATCGAACACATGGTTTCAGGAGAGACCCAATCAAACACCGGGAGGAGACCTGCCCGCAGTAGTTTTAATCAATGGCCTTGGAGAGGTCCTTATTATAAAACTTGTCCTGAACCCAAGCAAATCATATCATATAACAAATTTGATTTTATCAAAATTTATTTATTATTTCTATGAATTCATTGTATTTGTATGTAGATATAAATAATTTGGCATCAGAATAAATAAACATCTTAACAATTAAATGGTGGTTCTAACTTCATACTAACATACCCTTAACATTCATACAAAAAAACATTCACACATCATACATCCTACAACACTAGGCAGAGATGGTTTTAGGTGACAGGGGGACCGTTGATCAAATGTCCGGGTTGGTTCAGTGGGTTCCTAAATAGGAACAGACGCCAACGCGCGTTTCGGTGTGTAGCCCCGTCCGGGGCAACACCTTCATCAGGGCAAAGTGGGGTAGAGACGAAGGAACCACATATGTATAGAACTTCTGTATAGGGAAACATATTAAAAACACATGTGTTAGGAAACATACTTGCTTGGGTTCAAGGCACAATAAAACCAGAATGCGTAGATACTCAAACAGATCATGACTAACAGTTTGTACCGATCAGACTAGGCCCAGAGACAATAATTATACAGTAGGGGTACCACATCAATATATGAACATTTTAGATGAGAGAAGAAGAAGTATAGGAAAAACACTTTACAGCGTAACTGGAGATACCCAGTATTTGGCCAAAATCAACCTTTGAAGTAGTGCCTTGATAGTACAAAGCCACAGAATGTTCCTTGCACACTGTGGGAAATGAAGGTCTTTAATGTCCTCCTGAGAAGACTTTAAGGCAGATGATGTACATAGCCGATACCAATAAATGAGAAGTCTACACTCAATCTTATGGGCAATTTTCTTTTGGTCCAAATCTATATATATAGTGGAGTCCAAGGTGTACTTGTTGGAAGATTCTATAGAGTTCTTATGAACCTATGCTACTCTATGAAGAGCCTCTGGGTTTGTGAACAACCCTAGAGCTCTACTCCATTTAGGACCATCCCTAGGGCCTTCACAATATACATTTCCAACACTAAGGCCACCCTTCTGAGTGTGTTTTTCTGTGTATTTTTACCTATATATGCAGTGTTTTGGCCAGGGACAACTGTTCTTTTTCCACCTGTGGTGCCCAACATAGTGCTAGATGTAGGTAAATCAGATTTACCGATTCATAAATACTGAATTTTACCATTTCGGTATTCATGAATCGGTAAATCTGATGTAGGTAATTATTCGGTAACAAATACCGAATCGGTAGGAATCGGTATTTACCGATTCGGTAATACCCGAATCGGTATTTGCCGTTAATTCCTATGGGCCTTGAAGCCCATAGGAATCAATGGCAAATACTGATTCGGTAATTACCGAATCGGTAAAAATACCGATTTGCCAAGGGGGACAGGGTGTCTCTTTGACACCCTGTTGCACCCCTGTTTCTGGCTTGTGTACCATGTGACACACAGACATGCCCTTACGGCATGTCTGTATGCCACATGGCACAGGTGTACATGCACAGATGTGCATGTACACAGGAATTCGGTATTTACCATGCAATAGTATTACATGGTAAATAACGAATTCTTAGGGGTCAGTGGCACTGTTTGCAGTGCCACCTACATATTGATTTACAAAATCGGTATATTTAACGATTTGGTATTTTACCGATTCTGTAAATGTACCGAATCAGTAAATTTTACTGATTCTGTAAATCAAAGGCCCCCTACATTACAAAACCCAAATACCGGTCAGTAACGGCCGAAATCGGCCGTTACAGACCGGTATTTGGTCTTCTACATCTGGCCTATAATCTTTTCCTGAGTTTAATGCCCACATTCTCAACATTTGCCACCACGTCCAGGGGAGTGTCACTGATTAGCATCCTCCTCTTGCAAAGATTTGACTTCTGTTTTGAGAAAATCATCCATTTGGTCTTGGAGCTGTTAAACTCCAATCCCCGCTCAACACAAAACATTTGAAAGGAGTTCAAGAGCTGTTACAGTTCCTGTGGAGTTTTAGATATTAGCAGAGTATTGAATGCAAAGAGGAGTGCAGGGACCCTCTGCCTTCCTATTTTGGGTGTGTCACAGCTATTCCAATTTAGGAAACCAATTACATCATTAATATGGAATGTGAACAAAGTTGGTGCCAGAACGCACCCTTGCCTGACCCCGATCAATATGAATGGGGCAGTCAGCAACCCATCCTCCCCCACCTCACCTCGGCAAGGGTATCAGAATGTAACCTCACTAAGATAGCCAGTGGGGGGGGCGGGTATACCCATCTCCTCAAGCACCCTCCATAACTTGGCTTGGGGAACCAGATCAGAAGCTGAGAGAAGATCAACAAAGGCAACATAAAGTTTGCCTCTGCCGATGATTCACCTCCGCCCAATAAATACAAGTAAAGTGAAAAATCTGATCTGTGTTGCTCGTTTCATCTGAAACCTGCCTACCAATCTGAAAGCACACTCTTGTTGCTTATCTAGTCTTGGATAGGGACCAAGAGGTAATATAAATACATTAATAAATACATAAATATATAAGCTTTTACCCACAAATACAATTGAGTTTAGTCTGAACATTCAAGCAATTCATCTACACATGATAGTCATGGAGATAGGATTTCTATAATTATCTTATGATCAGTATTCAAAAAAGGTGTAGGGTAGTGCGATCTTCATAATGTTGTAATTCTTATATGGGTTTGGCAAAATATGAAAATTACCATGTGAAAAGATTCAAATATATTACATTTAAATGCCATTAAAGTATTAAATTGCTCATAGTTTGGAGTAACGCTAACTCCAAATCATTTACACAGCTAGTTTTCTGCAGCAATCATCTCCTGTGCCTTTGCCAGTGCTTAATTTGAGCAGGTGATTTCCGGTGCTCAGCACTGACACTTAATTGTCAACACTAGTATTCATAACAGTCTATACAATGGTGGTGCTTACTGTCCAGTTTAGAGATGAGCATAACAACATATGCTTATAAATGCAAGATACAATAAAATGACTTTTACCTGTGCTCATGCTGATCTTATAGCTTTTAGGGCCTCGAATAGTCTGAAAATTCACACTTTTACAGGTGTGATAGTAGTTATGTTGAAACTTAATGAACAGCACAGGCTGGAGCAATGGCTGGTGCAAGCTGTAGTGTTCTCCTGATGAGGGCCCAGCACTTATTTGTTTACAAATTAGGCTCTGGCCGTTTCATTTGGCCAAATAAGAAATCCTTCCAAGAGGATATACTTCCTCTTGAAATAAATATGAGAGAGGAGCTCTTCCTTAAGATCTTCCACATTTCTATTTCTGATTGTGTCTCCACCTGTTATCTTTTTCTTTTATTTCACTCTTGAGAGCCAAAGGTGTGCTTGTTATGTTCTGTGCTCCTCTCATTTTTCTCTCCCATGCAGTCCTTACTGACCTCCACCTGCAACCTTTGAAAATAAGTTTGATGACTAACTACTTCTACTTTAAATAAACACATAGATGCATTAAAGCAATATATTCCTTTTAGAGATGGAGTTCTCTAGTTGGCTGAGGTTTGCACCCTGTCCAAGTAGGGACCCTTATCCTAGTCAGGGTGAGTGAAGCACATAGCTGTGAAAACCCCTGCCAACCCCTTGGTAGCTTGACATGAGCAGTTAGGCTTATCTCAGAGGCAATGTGTAAAGCATTTGTACATACAAACACAGTAACACAGTGAAAATAGCACAAATGAGTCTGCAACTGTTTAGAAAAATAACCACTATTTATCTAAATGAAATAAGACCAAAACAACAAAAATCCAACATACACAAGTAAATATATAACTTGTAAAAGGTTCAAAACAGTTCAGTTCATAGGAAACTCTGGATGTATTACTTTTCTTACAAAGTACCTGGGATGGGACAAAATCAAAAACAAAAATAGGCGCTGGAAAAGCAAAGTGATGCGTTGGGTCCTTACTGCCAGGGGAAGTGATGTCTTGATTCCTTTTTTGTGAGGGGAGGTGATAAGTAGATCTCCGGACACGCGGCATCAGTTCCTTACTTCTGGGTCTCATCAATGAAGAACTTGCAGCACAGGGACGATGCATCAAAAATCCAGACAGGTTTGGTCAATGCGGGGGCGGAACAGGCGCTGCGTCTATTTCTCAGTGGTGAAGCAGGTAATGTGTTGATTTCTTCAGCCACACAGCAAAGCCAGCATCAGAGTTGGAGTGTGCACCATGGACTTTAGTGACACAGTGCTCAGACTCAGGTCACAGCAAACTTTCAACCACACAGCAGGTGCTGCATCCTTTCTTCAGCCGTACCATGGCAATGTTTTGGTTTTTTCACCACCCGACGGAGCTGCATCAGAAAAACAGGCACTAAGAGTCGATGCATACTTATTCTTGGTTCTTAGCAGCAAAACCACTTCCTAGGGTCCAAAACTAAAATTGGCACGACTTGGCAGGTCAGAACTTCCACCAGAAGAATTCAGGGGCTTCTGATGAAGTCTTTGATGGCCCTGAGACGTTTTAATATGAGGCAAGCATACACAAGCCCTAGGAGAACCTTGGAAGCAGGATGCAGTAAGCCACGTTCAGTCTCTTATCTCTTTCTAATTGGAAGTTACACTTGTAAGAGGATACAAGGCAATTCCCAATGATAACCTATGGGAGAGATAGTACTTGCAATAGTGAAAAACTAACTTCACTACTAATTTCACTATCAGAACATGTAAAACACAACAGTATATGTCCTAGCTTTTAAATGCATTGCCCCCTGTCCATGGGGCTACCTTGGGCCTAACTTATGGGTGCCTTACTTGTAGTAAAAGGAAAGGTTTGGGCCTGGCAAGTGGTTGCACTTGCCAGGTCAAAGTGGCAGTTCAAATCTGCCCACTCAGACACTGCAGTGGCAGGTCTGATTCATGGTTGCAGGGCTACTCATGGGGGTGGCACAATCAGTGCTGCGAGCCCACTCGTAGCATTTGATTATGTACATGCCCTGGGCTCACCTGGTGCACTTTACTAGGGAATTACTTCATGCCAATATTGGATAGCCACTGACAGATACAATGTACACAGGGAGCTCTTGTACTTTAGCACTGGTCAGCAGTGGTAAAGTACAGAGAGTTCTAAAATTAGCAAACACTAAATGTAGCACACAGTCCAAAACAGGAGGTCAGAAGCCAGAAAAGACAGGAGAAGAACATGCCAAAGACGCCAGGTCTTACAATTCTCAAGTACTCAGTGCTAGAAGTGCTCTTGAGCCAACAATGAAAATCACTCCAATAATTATCACGCTTGAGGTATTGTTGACACATGTATGAAAGCATTACCCCAAAACAAAAGTCTTGTAACTGCCCCATAATGTTCCATCTGGGAACATTAGTCACAAATCATTCATTACACGTGAAGAAATCTAAAAATGTGCCCCATCCCCTCTATAACATTAGTCTTAAGATTTCAAGAAATTATCAATTTGCCAAGGGATTTCTGCTTTCCAATGCCTGCAATTTCTAACATGAGATGTACAATTAAACTGATCTAATATTGCCTTCTAAATTAATATAGCGTAGACAATACCAAAGCATAGAGGAGAGTGGTATAGCAAAAATTGGTGTATCATAACGAGAATATCAAGCAAGACCTTTCAATATGTAATGTTTGCCATTTTCAGAAACCGTAATTGGCAAACGTTTATATAAATCATTACCTAACTTGTGACGAGTTCTGTGTTTGCTTTTATTGTTATTTCTGAGATTATGTATTGCCCAAGAAAAGGTATTGAGCAGATTCTGTCTGGCTTACATGTTACCCTGGGACTGCCCTACACTCCTTGGAGTATGTGGAAGATTCAGTGCACTCCCCACAATGACTACTAGCCAACAAACAGCTCAAACAAGTGTATGAGACCCGCACAAAGTGGACATACATGTGAAAATAGTATGATAGGTACTAACCAACCCTTCAACTCATGCCAGCTTTCAATGTGTAAAACGTGATGTAACAGGAGGAGGCTCTGGCATCCAGGTGACATGAAGTCAAGCAACACTAAGGGGGAGATTTTCTAAGATTTTGCAGCGTGTTTCCGTCACAAAAGTGACGCAAATCGGCCAAAGTCTTTTTTCCCAATTGACTATTTAGCGCTAAACTTGTTTAGCTCTAGAAATAACGGAAAAGTGATGCGAAGCAGTGCTATGCTGCTTTGCATTACTTTGCGCCATGGGTGCTTACCAAGGGTTGTGCATGGGCGTTTCCAAGCAACGACCCAAGGTTTCTCGCGCTAAACCCAATTTACTCAATAAAGTAGATTTGTTTTAAAATGAGAAAACTGCGCCCTTTTCAAGTAGTCTGCAAGTCTTTTTCCGACTTTGCAAGTGTGCTGCACTTTACAGCACTCATACACAGTGGGAAAATGATTAAAGTGAGTCTCTGCATAGTATTATGTACTAGAAGGTTTCCTTCCAGTACAAAACCTATGCTGGACTCATGGAGACACCTTTGCACCAAGGCGCAAAGGTGCCTCGGTGGCGCAAGGCAGCTGATTTCTGTGCCGGCGCAGGGAGAGGGGGGGGAGTGGCATATTTTAATAAATAGGACGATCTCCTCCTCTCTCCTTTTCCCGTAGAGGAGCATTTGTGACTCCTGCAGTGAGCTATGTGAACAAATAGTAAGTCTGTCCCTAACTCTTCAACCTGTCTAACAATGCACAGCACATTTGTGAATTGAGCAAGAAGGTTTAGAACTTTTTTACATGTAACTGCGGAATTCATGCACCTGTAAGTATGTTTTCGGGGAAACTTGCCGTGTGCACTAAACAGGTAAGATAGGGATCCGAGGCAGTATAGGGATAGCAATAGTTTAGACTGCTCCTTTAAAACCCTTTTCTCCCCGTGTATAAATAACAAACTGAAGCTAGCATACGCACTGTTTTGTATTTGTATACAGCCACGTGCCACAGTACCCGACTGCCTAATAGACTCCCCCTTTACGGAGACAAAGCCCGTTTTCTAGGTAAGAATATCAGCGAATGACACATGTCTTAAACGGGGTATGTTCTTAATTCTTTTGGTGTTATTAATATAGCCTGCAAATCGATATCTACCCAAAGCTTGAAATTTAATCACAAGCACGTACTGCATTTTTTTAACCCAGCCTCGAGTAATACTACCTGGCTGAAAAACAGAACCCCACCCACGGAGATAAGTCCAGCCGTTGGGGTAAGAATGAATAATGAATGTTAGACATAGATACTTGGTTATAAGTACAGTTTATCTTATTTTTTAACATACAATAAAACATATGTTTTACAGTACAAAACGATTCGAAAAAACGATTCCAATCGGAGGGGAGCCATCTAATTAAGCATACTGGTTGGCACAGTCAAAAAGAGGTAGATACTTAACTGGATATGAATACACAGGAGGTTTCCCTGCAATTTATTACGAACCTAGTAATTCTATAAGGGGTAATATATTAATTCACTCTCTGCAATTCATGCAGGTTGGAGCCAGTTCTACTTTTGGATTATTACCATCACTATTTTTTAAACGGAGAAGTTGCTGAACAAAAGCACTCAAGGTAACAATATATATATATATAAGATAAAGCCGAACCTATAAACTTTTTTAAAAAAAACAATAGGGTTTTCCTCACTAAACAATATATCCCTCCAAATCCTAGATCGGAGTACAAAAAGTTTGATGACTTCACAAACTATAAGGAGCTACAATCTGGGTAGACCCCTACGAGCAACAGAACCATTCTGGTCAGTGCTTAATATGAACTTATTGGTATGAAAGATGTGTGCTTGGTTATGTATGGGATTAAAAGATGTGGACAACACAAACCAGAAGGCTACATTTGAGGGTTGTTGCAATAGTAAAAATAATAGACCATAGTGTAACACATAGGGCTTTTTAAATATTTTTATGCATTGTGAAAAAAATGGGTACTGTCAGTTTTTATACAAAAAAAGATAGAGAAAAATGTACAAACCATGGTTGGGTATGTCTTTATGGTTTTTATCATTAACCTCTCGTTAAGAGCCAGTGGTTCAGTTTCAATATATCTTCTGACATATTTTGTTGAAACAACAGAAAAAATGAATGGCGTTAAATCAGTAGTAAAGTACAGCAATATGATTTACCTGTAATCCATAATACACCACATGTCAGTATAATAGTTGCATTGTATTGTATATTTTTGTGCATTAGGACTAACTGGTTCACGTTGTGGAGAATAAAAATATAAACTGGTCCTGAGGAAGGAAGCCGTTATCAAGTTGAAGCTTCCGAAACGCGTCGACGCTATAATTTAAACTCATATTCGGCGTTGCCAACAACAATTCTGGTCCAAAGGAACAACATTCCTTCCATTGTTGTCAAACTAGATGTCCGAAATGAAATGAAAAAGATAGATAGTAGTGTCTTTCCAAAACTTCTCCACGTCCACGTTAGGTGGCTCTGATTGTGTTTTAATATTGTGTATAGGTTTGGGATTTTTTTGCTATATATGTTTTTAATTGATAACCTTGTCGATAAATTTTGTAACCAATTATTTTTAATAAATTGCAACTTTTTTATAACTTGTTGTATATGTTCCTTCTTGGTAAGTGTTTTAGTTCCACAAAAATGAATGTTGTGATTTATGGTTGTGAGTTCGAATCCTGATCTAGTAACAGGTTATAATACTTCCCAGTGGGAAAACTTCTTGTTTTACTTAACAGTACATTGGCGCTCCATTTCCCTCTGGGTAACATAGAGCCCCTCTCTTCTTGTTTACAACATTGTTTTCATTTTAAACCATGATAACACTGTTGAATATTAGTGAACATTAAAGTTTAGTCACTGCTAGCTAGAAAGCTGCAGTCACATTTGCCAGATAAGCTTAACTACAGTGGCACATATACCAGCCATACTTTGTGGCCACAAAACACTTTTGACTGGCAATATTTAATGTCCTTTGTGGTAAGTTAAGACAGTGTTTACTCCACCCACCTGTTACTACTGCGTTATAAAAACAGGATTTTGAAAGTGGTAATGCATGTCATGAATGTGTGTGCGTATTTGTTATGTGGTATTTACTTGTGCTGCTGCGTTTTTGTGCTGCATTATTGCAATGTGATTTTGTAGTGTTGTACTGCAATTGTTGTGTTTTGGTTTGTGACAGTTTTGTTGTGCTATGCCAAGTTATATTTAATTATGTTGTTATGTTGCTTTATTTATGTTATTGTGTTATGTTTTATTGTTAACTTTATATATGTAAACAAATGCTGTTACATTTCCAGCCAAAAGCACTACATGCCCTGAACTTTCCTGTGATAAGCAACCACCACTGTCTCAGGTGGCATAATAGCACAGTTCCTGTTATTCATCTTAAGTCATCCCAAAGCTGTGGCTGAAACTAAGGGCCTCATTTGCAACTTTTTGGCGCAGGGCAGCGATGCAAGGCTTCTTGCTTCGCTGCCCTGAGTCAAAAGGAAAGGGCAGCAATTTGCTGTATTATTGAAATATGGCTCATCCCTGTCTTTTCTGTCTGCACCAACACATAAATTGGTGCCTAGTGCCAATGCAGGCCCCTTTGCACCAAGGTGAAAGAGTGTCTCAATTTTTGGCATGATTTTTTTTGTGCAGCAAGAGACACGTTCATGCACAAAAACAATCAGTGGAGGCGTTTTTCTCTTCCTTTGTGTGCTGCAGAATGAAGCACACATAGAAAGAGGGAAAAAGGGAGAAAAAAAGTTATTTCTCCTCCTTACACCGCCCCTGGGGAGGCGCATAGTTTTGACTCATTCCTAGGTTTACGCAACCTTGTAAATCTTAGAATGTGTCAAAACCCATGGGTGTCTCATAAGAAAACCCACCATAACTCCCAAGGAACACCTCCTTGACGAGGAGTGAAGTTCCCTTGCCTTACTCCATATCTATGAGGCAATGCAAAGTCATGCAGGGTGGCATTGTGCCACCTCATAAATACAATTAAGAGGCCTGCCCCACCGGAGTGTTAAAAAAAAGTGACGCTCTGGCTAAATGAGGCCCTAGGTCTTAGCTTAGGTCTTCCAGTGCTCGATTTATGTGACTAAAAATACTAGATTGTGTTAAGACCATTACACAGTAATGTTTATTGAGAGCTAAAGCTTAGCACTTGGACAGAATTTCAGTAGCAATGAATGCTCATTATGTTGTTCCAACCTTACTGTAGACAAGTTTCAACTCCATGGTAACCACCTTGACATCCTTGCAATGCTGCCCAGGTTGCTTGTCGAGATTACAAAAAGCATTTGTGAGCTCTCCGAACATAATGTTCCTGAACAAACACTCTGCTGTGCTCTGAACTGGCAGGCTCCTTTCATTTCATTTTCATTATTTTAAGCTCTGCAACAACCCCACTTAAGATGGGAATTGCAACATTTGACAATACATTTGGCCCTTTTGTTGTGTGAAATACAACAAAAGGGCCACACAACTGTATTGGCCAAATGAAAACTTTTTGTCACACAGATTATATTGAAAATGTTCAACATCCATCAAGTTTACACCAAATTACTACAATAACCACAATGCTTCATTGAAACAACTGGGTCCCAGGAATAAATGGTTTCACACAATTGCTGCTGTTTTGGAAAAAATCCGGACCACCTCCTTACTCAAATTATGCACATCAGTATTTATTTTGAGCCAGTACTTATTTTAGAGAGCGGGACACTTTAAATGCGTCCCACCCAGCAGACCCAATTATCAAAGATTAAATGTACCCAGCACTAATATATATAGTTTTGATATTCAATTGGTTTTATTGAATGGCTGACATAAAACCATGCACCACCCTATGGCAGAATCATTGACTGCACCCAAGTAATTAAAAATTGTTATGCCCTACATGAAACATGGGAACCTGCATTTATTGTGAGGAAACATATTTTAGTTGTGGTTCATTGAATTAGGTGATAAGAAGTCAGGCACAACCAAAGTTACCCTTAGGTAAAAAAATATGGAGATTCCGATAAATTAATAATCCCTCCTGTGGTGGAAGTGGACCGTGCCAGAGGTATAAGTCAGCGTCACCCTCCAAAGACAAAATGTAGCCACCAGCACCTATTTCTCTACAAATTAAGCACCCTACGTGCTATGCTTCATCTCACTTGGTGGTTGAGATAGGATACTGTTAGAAAGTGCTTTATTAGATATGAAGGACTGGAGACCTGTGCAAGTAATAGAGTCACAATTTTTCTTAGTGGGAACCAAACACCACATTGTACAGCTTTACTCTCTCAAGGTAACGGAGCAGAGTGGTCAAGGCCACCTCAAGGGAGGTGGTGTGGGCTTATAGTTTGCTGGCACACAGTAATAACACTCAATAAATGATTGTCCTGTCAGTGCTTTTTCTTTATGACTAAATATCACACAGGAATGTGCAAATATATATGCCAGGCAAATATATACATCAGATAGATAGGAATACCTTAGGTTACAATCTGAAATCACATTTGACTCAAACTGGTTCATGACCCCAAATTCACAGTACCAACCCTCCATCTATACCAGATAGACACCACAAGATAAGGCGGTATTACATCAAATGAACCAGGTCTATTGACTTTGTCAAAGGTCACTACATTAACAGACAACAAATCCACATTTCTATTGCCATAATCAATAACCATGTTTAAATGCAATCATTGACGCCAATAAAGCCTGTCAATCTTTATCAGTGACCAGTTATGTCATGTTATGTTATTTGTTATGTTATTTTCATTTCTAACATGCACAGATACTGCAAGAGTGTCCCAGCGCGAGCCTTGAGAGAATGAAGAGGAGCCTAGAGCCAAGATTAGGGACATAGGTGAGTTTTCAGCTTCTTCTTGAATAGATTCGGGTCATGAATGCACTGGAGCGCAAAGGGTAGATCATTCCCGCCCGAGCAGCCTTCACAGCCAGAGACAAGGGACTTGAGCCAGAAGTTGAGTAGAGGAATGCAGGTCTCTTACAGGGGTGTGGAAGGAACACCATTTCTGAAGAAAACCTGACCCTGTGGCATATAGTGCACGGTGGGCGATAACTAGGATCTTAAATCTGACCCTCTCAGCTATAGGCAGCCAGTGTAAGGCATGAAGGAGTTGTCTCATGCTGCGTTTGGCAGGTACGTTCAAGAGAAGCCTGGCTGCCGCATTCTGCACCATTTGCAATTTATTTAGTAGGTAGCTTGGGGTGCCAGCATATAGAGCGTTGGCGTAATCTTGCCGAGAGAGAACAAGGGCTCGAGTCACTGTCTCCTTAGCCACCTGAGGGAGAAGGGAAAGAAACTTCCTGAGGATTTTAAAGAAACCGAAGCAAGTCCCTGCCAGTTTCTTGATCTGGGTAGAGAATCGGAGATTCTCCTTGAACCAAACCCCTAAGTTCTTAACAGTGTTCCCTGATGAGGCAGGCAATACTTAGTCGGCGGGCCAGAGTGTTTCCCTAAACCGAGAGGGCAAGTTGCCAAATAAGAGGATTTTTGATTTCTCCTCGTTGCATTTTAATTCAGCCTCCGCCAAATAAGGAAAGAATGCAGTCAGGCAGTGTTTGGCGGCCGAAATAGAGCCTTTGTTTTTTTCCCATGTGAAAAAGCGCTGGGTATCGTCGGCATAAGCGATTATCTGAGCCCCCAAGTCCTCTGCCAACTGAACCAAAGGAGTAACATAAATATTAAAAAGAAGAGGACTCAGAGAGGAGCCCTGTGGAAAACCTGTGGACACTTTCTTCGGTGATGAGGAAAAAGGTGGGAGCCACACCTGCTGCGTCAGATCCTCCAAAGAGGATTGGAGCCAGACCCAAGCGCTTCCTGATACGCTTATCTCCACCAGTCAGGAGAGCAGCAATGCATGAGGAACCGCATCGAATGCTGCCAAGAGGTCCAGCAAAACCAAAGCAGCCCTGCTGCCGGTATCCAAACAGTCTCTGATGGCTTTCTACATAGTTGGTCAACTCTCTGGTGACCACTTTCTCACAAACCTTGGCCATACTGGGCAAAAAGGAGATCGGTATGTAGTTTAACGGGCACATGGGATCGAGTGAGAGACTTTTCAAAAGAGGAATGATCTTGGCCTGTTTCCACGTGGCCAAGACAAGAGCTTCTGCAAAGGACATGATAATAAGTCTATTGACTTTAGGATTAACAGTATCTGCCACGTCAGCCAGAAGTCTGGCAGCGCACAGGTCCGAAGGGGATTCTGATTTCAGACCCCAGTCTGTCATCTATTATTAATAAAGCATTTAAAATTGACGTAACATGTGTGAAAGTCTTTTTATACACACTCCAGACTCATAAAACACATTCCATAACAACAACCAATAGAGACAAGCTACACTACCAGGCTGCAGATGCAGGATCAGTATTTAAAATATTAAGCAATATTAAAAAAGGAAGTGTGTCACCTCTGCATCCCACAAGCACTCTTTATACAAGTTGGTGGTGCCCTTGCCCTTTTGGGGGGCTACTACATAGCAGGAATATTAGGCAAACTCAGGCCTGGAGGGCATATAGACCTGTCCCTCGAGGATCAGTAAATATTTGATTAGCAGCCCTAGCCACTTCCTTCTTCCAGTGCAGCCAGGGACCGTGAATCTTTCTTTTTCTTTTTAAGGTGGAAGCCAACTCCTACGCAGTCCAACTGGATCCTCATGTGACCGGCTCTATCCTCGACGATTCGAGAGCAGGTAGGCTTCTTCTCCCTGCCCCCTCCATGCAGGCAGGGTGCTGCATCTTGTGGTGGCTGCCCTGCTCCACCTGACATGAACACGGGGAGAGGGTGCATTGCCACCCCCATTGGGGAGATGTAATGCTTCTCCCTTTCCTCTGTCATCGCCTGGGCTGGGGAAGGGGTTCCGGGACCCTTTCTTTCATTAAAGTTGGGTCCGATGTTGCTCCCCCTTCTATCTTCCATCTTTTTTGTTGGGGGCCCGGGGTTTCTGAAATGACTTTACAGCCCTGTGTGCTTCGTTTTCATTGGGTCAATGGTCACAAAGCTTTATTAGGACATAACATGGGCCCCTTTGGGCCAATTTCGTTGATTATGTTCTCATTTTACTCCTGGTGGTGAGCCCTAGCCACCAAGATGTTTAGTCAGTTTTCCAAGTCTAAAAGCAGCACACTTTGCAAGTAGCTGTTTCCACTGGTTCCCTGCATAAGCATTTCCCCTGGCCTCTGACTCTGGTGATCCTCTCCTCCTGCTCGGTACAGGAGTTCTGATCTTTCCCTACCTCGTAATTTGTAAGGGTAATGGAACCCGCCTTATTGGTCCTGGAGAGACCAACTGGTACTGATGGCAGCTGTGGCAGAGTCCTTAGTTAATTTGGGCATCAGGGGGCTTGTCTTTCCATCTTTCCATGGTTTTGATGTCCAATTCCAGGTTCCAGCTCTCGTTGTCTCCCTGGTGCAAGAGTTTTTAAATGGGGGTGGAAAGTTCCAGAACCCAGCCCCTTTGGGCAATCCTAGAATGCCACATCGCCACTCCACCTTTGTCCCAACCTTCCTGCACAGCATGCTGGGACAATTCATGATGGTGCAGTGACCAGGCTTACATTTTTGTTCAAATCTCCTCTGGAGATATCCTCTCCACCCCAGCTGACATCACTGCCTGGGACTTTTCCACCAAAACCTCAAAGTGTAGCTCCCTCCTTTGTTGGCTCTAGTCGTCTGGGCTTCCTCCTCTGTTCAGTGTCCCTGGGCTGTCCTAAATCCCTGTTGCAGAGTGACAGATAATTAAAGAAATCAGATTTTATTTCTCCAACCCTTCTTCCTCAGGTGCTGAGTGAAGCACTGTTAATTACTTCTTTTGTTTGGGGAGGCCTTTGTTCCCTCTGCTGGGGAGCAGTGTAATTACATTGGCCCAGCATGGTGACAGAGGACCTGCATTCTGATCCTGAGGTGAACCAGAGAAAAATGAAGATTATGGACAACCCTTTAGATGTACATACATGTTCCTGGTACCTGCATATTCAAACTTGCTGCACACATTTCATCCTATGTTCATACCTTACTACCTTACTGGACCTTACTGGACTTTGCAGGGCTAAGGGAAGCGAAACAGCACTCGAAGGCCTACTTCCCCGATGTGTACAATATTTTAAAAAACAGTAAATCCTACTGACCTTACCTATGGCTCTCTACTAAGTTTAGTTGTAATTGTATATATATATAGTGCTTACTACCCTTGATGAGACATTGAAGCTCTATTTGGTGAGAAGCATGCTACTGCGGAACCCAAAGTGGATTAGTAAAGGATTAGTATGGGAACCAAATGTTATTAACTGGAGCTTTGGACATGTGATTCGGTTAGTTGGATTGAATAGGATAAAGGAGGGATAGAGAAGGAAGGAGTCTAGAAGGTTTTATTTGAGAGATTATGGTAGTAAAAAGAGGTTTTAGATGAGTCAAAGAAGGGATAAAGAAGGGAAGAGTATAGAAAGTGTTATTTGGGAGATTATATTAGTAGAATGAGGTTAGGGGCCAGTCCGAGAGTGGAGGTAGAGGATATATTGAAAGAGGTATAAGATGAGACAGAGTAGTGTGTTGGAGAGGGTTGAAGATTATTTTTCTACAGTGGGAGTAAAGTAATAAGTATATAGTTACATAACTGTATAAAAAGGTATACGTGTATGTGTAAAATAATAAGGCAATATAAAGTGTTATAGGAAGTCCAGTATGTACAGATATGGATAAATATTTAGAAGTTCAGACTTTCAAGTTTTGCTGTACATAAAGTTAATTTATTTATTTGTATTCATTTTTTAATTTTATATTTTTTTTATAATTTATTATATCTAACATTAGAAAGCCTATCTCAGGTCAACATCTAACCTTACAGAGTCTCCTTTGTGCCAGGCTACCGGTGCACAAATACCAGGCTGTGCACAATGCTAGTTTCACATGCACAGCCCTGCAAACGTGTGCACACAGTGGTGTACACGTGTTCATGTGCAACAAGCCAAGTGCCCCTTAACCTTGAAGCATTGCAGCAGCCTTATCTAAAAAGGTGGATATTGGCAGTAAACACTCACAGTCCATTCATCAAGTGATTACTGTGTATGAGTAACAAGTAGTGAGACTCACCCACAGTAAAAAGTCCAAAACCGGGTGATCAAAAGCAAAAAAAAAGGGGGTATACCAAATGACGGAACCCATTTACAACAGACATGTAGGATTCTATTTAAGAGCTGCTTTGTTTCACTCTTGCACCACGCAATGTGGTGCAAGAGTAACACAAACCTTAAGTCAGATTTATGAAGCCACGCAAGGCCACGTTGCATGGCCCTGAGTGGCTCCATGAATGTGATGTAAGGCAACGCAGCGCAAATTGCTGTGTTGCCTTACTCTGCCCTGGGAAGGTGTTCCATGGGTGTGGACTGATAAACCTGGGAATGTGCCAAAAATATATGTCTTCCCAGGAGAGGTGTAATGAGGAGAAATATTATTTCTCTTAGCTGGTTCCTCTTTATATGTGTGCAGCTTCTTCCACAAAAATATCCTGTATGCAACACAGACACCTTTGCACCATGGTGCAAGGGTGCCTACATTGGCGCTGAGTACAGAGAAAAAGGCAGGACTGAGCCATATTGCCCTAAATATGGCGCATTTCTGCCCTTTCCCTGTCACACAGCGCAGCAAGGTGACTTGCTGCGCTGTGTGACATTTTCATGAACAGCACCTCTGATATTTATTACCCTTTGGGCTCTCTGTTCTTCTAGTCATTACACATCTTTTTTATTACTTAACTTCCCAGCAGTCTGCATTCACCCTTTCCTCTTGGACACTTTGTTGTGTGTACATGGAGCCTGATTCTCAGAAAGAAAATGTAAATCTACACCAACAGGTTTATTATCCTTGGTGGGAAAACAACTACAATTTTCAGTCTTTTCCAAAGCTTTACACATGTATGCCTGACAAACTATGATAGTCTTGGTTTTCTAGTAGTACATATGGAAACCCTTTGTGCATGTTATGCTAACTTGATTTTTTTTCTATGGGCATAATAATTTTTTCCCAAGGAAGACACCAATTTCTCTACCACCTTCCTGCACTGGAGGTGGTTATAATTGTATACATAGAAATAGTTTGTGAATACCAACCAATGTGCAGATTTGCGGGTGTTTGCAATTTTCCATGTCATTCTTACCCTGAAATGGCCACTCCAAAACACTTAGGGGCATATTCTCAAGGACTTATCGCTGAGTAATCGCCACTTAATCGCACCCAAAGTGGCGATAAATTTATCTCCCCATTCACAAGCTGGTGCTAACAGCCAATATCACCAGTTTACCTGCGATAGCAGCCGCAAAAAACATTGCCGGAGATGAGCCCGGCAACTAACGCTAATGAGATGCAGAGTAAACATTCCCATGCAAAAAGCGGAGAAAACAGCTGCAAAGAATTAATACCTGCTCTTACCTGGTGTAAAGTCGGACGACAAACTGCACCAGAAAAGGTAGTCCAGCCCAGAGCCACACCTGAAGAACATCAGATGCCATGGAGCCAATGATCATGAAGCTCGGACACCCAAAAGGGCCACAACACCCACCACCACCATCTCCAGGCCCGCCCCCTCCCTGGACTTCCCCCTAGACAAAGATATGTTACATCAACTTTACAAAATCACGAACAAAACAATTCACCTGATGTTGCACAAATACAACACTTCACATTCATGTGTGGTCAGAAAAAGGAGAATCACTCATTCATCTTTGAATTACCAAACAAAACATTTTATTCAAATTAAACTCAAAACAACTATTTGGAAGAGTCATTGTGGGTCTTCTATTGACAATCTGTAAGACACAGCCTGCATGACAAAATTCAAGATAAGAAGGTGCGTCATGCACTCATCAAAAGACAGAGAGAGAGAGAAAGAGAGAGAGAGAGAGAGAGATAAAGAGTGAGAGTGAAAGAGAGAGAAAGAGAGGGAGAGAGACAGAGACAGTGAAAGGAAGAGAGGGAGAGGGAGAGGGAGTGCCGACACTGCGGACCCAGGCCTCACTGCTCACCTGCTGCCACCGGTGTGTCACAACCATGTGCCAATACACACTGCAGTCCACCAGGTCCCGTATCTAAAACAGAGTCCAGAGTTATGAATGGCAAAGTTCATAAAACCACTTGCCCGCCCATGCGCACAGGCTGCTGCACCCGCACCCCTCCTGCAGACAGTTGTGACTGCCCGCCCCTGCTCACCCAGGCCTCACTGCTCACCTTCACGCTGCCCGCTGGCTCAGGCCTACACCGTGGTCCAGCAGGGCTCACACAAATCCTTACCAGTCTGGACTCCCAAGACGGGGCATCATCGCAGGCTGCACACCCATTCAGCACTTCAGGTGCCCCTACCTCAGTGTGCCGAAAGTCACCGTCCCCTGGCAGTGTGCCTGTGCTGGCTGCAGTGTATCAGGTGCCACCGACTCTGTGCACCCCAAGTCATGGAACCTCTATGATTGAGTATTGTGGTGCAGACGCCATCATGTCACCTCCGGCAGTGGGGAATGTGATGTGGTAGGGCCCTAGGCCCTTATGCATAAATAATAACCAAACGGATATACCCAGATAGAGTGTGGAAATGGCATTGAGCACGTGCGCCCGGTCCTTTTCATTGGCAGGATCACATGTCCTGTGATACCTGTGCTGGATGGGTGTGGTGTGGGTGTAAACTAGCCATGAGGGAGTCGCTGTGGCATGCTGACAACTAGATCTGTGATCACCAGATCACTACAGGGAAGACCTGGGACATGTAACATTGTTGTCTCCCCCCCAGTGTGCGTAAGGGGAGTGGGCTGGCCTGGCGTATGCCTGTCCAGCATAAGGGTGGACAATGACCTCGGGGCTCTGGGTGTGGTTCCGTCCTGGGCTGGACAAGGAAGTAACTAATGCGTGTGTCTCTGTTGTAGTGTTGGCGCCACCCGGATTGCAAACGGCAATCTGTCACCCTGTGACCCAAGTCCCACAACATGAGCAACATGGACGTAAGGGGGAATGACTGACCCTACATTCAACCATACTTGAATGATCATAAACATGGCACATATGTGTGAATGTGAACGTTTAATGCACATTCAGTGGAGTGTTGTAGCTGGAGCAGTACAGGGTTATGCAAACCTCACTTTACATTGTTGGCCCGTGGAGGGCCAGCCAGGGTCCTTTAGGGTACGACAAGTCCATCGGAAGTGGAAGAGTTCAGTCCGCAGTCTGAATACTGTGTCATTGGTGACCAAACAGAATATGGCAGTCCATGTCGAGGTCCAAGGTGAGTGTCACAGAGTGTATCGGGTGACAGTGGAAGGTGATGATGCAGAGGGCAGAACCAAGCAGAAACCGTCCATATGGCAGAGATGAATGCTACTGCGTCCTTCTTACCACAAAGGCAAAATCATCTGCATCTTTGTCCTCTGCTGTTTCATGTGCTTCACATGTGGGTGGTGGTGTTCTGTCTCCAGCACTGTGTGGCAGTGATACCTCAGGGGCCGGAGGTGGAATGTCTGCCGCACTGTGTGGCATTGACACTTCAGGGGGCGGAGATGTGGATGGAGTGGTAGCAGCAGCATTCATCGGCCCCAGGCCTTGTGGCAGCAATGCCATAAGGAGGGTCTTTAGGGTATTAAGGACCCCAGTTACTTCTCGCTGGTGTGCAGCCGTGGCAGCCATTCTTTCCACCTGCATCAGCTCCATGGTCTCCATTAACCTCTGCATGCGTCCCAACTCCTGGATGACATCGCTAGAGCCACTCTGACTAGACAGTTGTTCTTTTCTCTGAGTCAGGACTCCAGAGATATCAGCCATGGATCATTGGAGAGCATGGAGTGGACTGTGGGTGTCCATTAGGGACTGTGAGTGGTCCCTGATGGGACTCAGACACCCATGTATGGCATCTAGTTTGGCTGCCATGCGGTCGAACCCCACCCGCACCTGTTCAGCCAGCTTCTGCTGGCACCTGAACACACTGCATTGGAAGGCCATTTATTCTTTGTGGGGGTCCTGGGAGGCAGCGTAGTGGTGGGTGCTGCCTGCTGTGTGGTCTGTACAGGAGGTGGGGTCACATCAATGCAGCTGGGATGCCCTGCTCCTGGAGGTGGGTTGACGTAGCTATCAATAAACTCTTGGAGGGCGTCAGTGTCGAAGGTGTGGTGGTCCTCTTCGTCGTCAGAGAAGAGAGATCCTGTCTGCTCTGCAGGAGGTGTTGGTTTTCCCTCTGCAATGTGATGGGGAGATGCATCTTAACATTGTATTCACATGTATGATGCATTGTACATGTTTATATATAGACTGCATGACATGGTACATGTGACTGTTTTTGAGGAGCTGCCTATTTGATGGGGACAGTGGACATTTTGACAACATCACAGATGTATGTTTGTACTTGTACATTGTCAACTCACATTTCCCTGCAGTGCCAAATTTGATTGGCCAGTTTCTACACACACGCAGCACCTGTTGTGTCCTCTGTTCTGTTGTGGAATTTTTGCGGTTTGAACCACATTGTTGTCAATGTTGCTGTGCTCAGCATGTTATGTGTGTGTGCTGTATTTTGGGAGAGTCGCCCCTGCAGCTCTGATTTTGCTGCCCCTTATCCCTTTCATGCAGTGTGCCTTTGACTCCTGTGCTTATACAATGCTGAGATGTTACATACTTGGGTACATTCGTCTCTTGGTGGGAGTTGTGGTCTGGGGCATGGTTTATCTGCAGATGTGTTGTTGACGTCATGGGTTGCTTGTGCACGTGGATGTGTCAGAGTATGACCTGCTCCTTTACGGATGTGGTCCACACTCAGCCACCTCAGTGTTGTGGCATGCAACATTTTATGATATATTGACTGCAGCCATGCTTTTCGTCATGCAGTGTCACTTGCATTGTCAGTGTTGGTCACAGACACACTGCTTTGCGGGGTTAAACACATGTGCATGGGTTGGTTGTGGGATTGGTAGTGTGTGGGAAGGGCCCCCTCTGGGCACAAAGTCGACAGGGTCCTACTTGCTGTTCCCAGGTCTGCTGCAGTGTGACCTGGGGTAAGGGGATCAGAGACATGCTCCACAGTCATTGTGGGTGTGCAGTTTGCTCTACTTAATTGTGCATGTGTGCCATTGTGCCCATATCCCCAGTCCCCTCAGTCCCTGGTTGTTACTCACCCTTTTGCTGTTATGTCAATTCATGTTGAGCAGTGTCCGGTACCCCGACTCCTGCCACCGTCTCCACACTGATGACTGTGGACACCATTTCCTCCCTCTCAACCAGCTCCTCCTGTGGCACAGGACTCCCACCTCCAGTCTGCATTGCTGCCTTCTGGTTGTTGCTGAGTTTCTGCTTGGTTTTGCGCTTCACATCATTCCAGCGCCTCTTGACCTCTTCCATTGTCCTCTTCAGCACTCAACTGCATTCACCTTGTCCACGATGGACTGCCATATTCCATTTTTTATTGTCAATGACACAGTGGAGGTGGCGAACAGTAGTTGATGGTGTTCTAGCACCTCCGTTTTCAGGATCCTGTTTTCCTGTGGACTAAACAGTTTGTTCCTCTTCTTCTTGTCCTTGCCCTTCCCTGACCCCTAGGTCCCAGGCTGGTCCTGCGAGGGGCTTGTGGGGTTCTGATTGTCCTCTGTAATTGTTCTGGCTATCTCCATTGTCCTTCTCAGTTGTTTTGCTTTTGTTTTTTTCTACTTTTATAGTGATTTTTTCCGCCTGACGTGTGTGAATTGCAGGCCTGGCGCAGCTTACCGTGATTTTGTTATCACGGTTAGGTCTATCACAACTTTTTTCACGTTGGGGGTGTAGATTTTTATCGCCGTCCCGGTGACTTTATCGCGAACATTTGCCGCGTTATCAGGAGACTATTGCATGCTACCGCCGTGTTGTGAATAGGATGTTAACACAAAGTTGTTTTCCCGTTTAGACAGCAATATGACACATTGCGATAACCGATTTTGGCGATGATTATCGCACGCTCTTGTGAATATGCCCCTGGGAGCAATTTACTCATACACAAACCTATGTGTGAGTAAATCCTTTTAAAAATGCCAAACAGATTTTTATGAACTACAAAAGTGATTTTGAATTTATTATGATATTTGAATATGCAACCAATACTTACTATCCAATACAATGTAGTTCTAGATGAGTCAATAAAATCAGTCACTGGTTATTGTTCACGTTCAGCAAAGGTTTCATGGCCATCAGAGAAAAGTGCCCATTTTGAAGCAAATTAATTTTGTCAAGAGAAAGCATATGCGTTCATAGCAGTTTCCTTAAACCTGTAACTTACAAGATGCATTCGCAGAATAGAGGAACTTATAAAAGATATGAGTAACACCCTTTCTGTCTTGCAGGTCACAGTAATTAAAAGAGAGCCATGAATTGAGTGTGACAATGTACGCATGTATAAACCTGGTGGCCAAAAGGGAGGACTGAATTGAGGCACGATCTTATGTAAAACCATATGGACTTGAAGATTACACACTTAGATACTCGGAGCCAATGCAGCTGAGCAGGAGTCAGGGTGTGATCATATTTCCTTTGCCCCTTTGACCTCGCATTTTGTACACCTTGCATTTACAAGAGCCCAGATAGACATTATTCCTCAAAAAGACGTGTGACGGGACAACAGAAATTAGCACTCGTAATAAAATGGGCAGAACAACTAGTAAAAATAAATCTGAATCGCGAAAGTTGAAAAAGAGAAGGACTCGCTCGTTGTGTTTATATTTTAGAAACGTTGCTGCCCAACATAGTCTCCAAACGTTTACCTAACTAGAGTGAGGAGGAAGGCCGGAAAGTTCAGGATCCTAACAGTGAATCCAAGCATGTCAACAAGGTCCCCATTTTCAAGTTATGTCATTCCAGATAGTTGACCCTAATCCAGATTTGTAAGCAGGGCAAATATTGAAAGAGTGAAGCACTCTCATGCCATTTTAAATGAGACTGGGTCAGAAACCGAATGCTGTAAGCATTCATGAAGAATTAGAAGTGATGAAGATGAAGTACACTTGTCAGTGGGATCTTATGAACAAAAGACAGATGGGCCCTGAAGCACACTCAGTGGACATTCCATAAGGTGGAATAGAAAGAAGACAAAGCAATGATAGATAGTCAAATGGACGAGATAGAGGATAGTCACTTTAGAGATGTATTTATGATCCCCCACTCTCTTAAATGGTCAATGTTGTCGAAGGCAGCTAAGTGATTTAAAAGATCAGGACTCTAACACTGCTTGCATCTACCTACATTCTAAGCTCATACCATGAGAACCTAACATTCTGTCCTCAGTTTGATGAGAATCCACATCCAGACTGTTTTCTGCTTCACACATGCAAGTAGCTTTGGGAATTGGACCCGTAGTCTGTTTATTGTTGCATGTCACCAGTTATGTGTAGCAACAGATTTGTCTTTAAGTGTATCATGGACCTGGCAACCCAAGATAAAAGGACTTTCTGTTTGCCTACGCCATTGCTAACTTTCTCTTTTGTGGAAATATTTATATATGCCATTTATAATACCAAAGAACGCAAAATCCTGCTCAAATTATGTGTATATCCAGACCAACACATCAATTGTCTGCAGAGTTCTTGAACTTTTAACTCTTCTATGTCTTCTCAGCAACATCTACATGCTTCACCAGGCGCAACTTCTCAAGTAGTACGGTTCAAATTTCCAAATGCACGCTGATGCACAAATCCACTTTTGGCTTGATAAAGGGCCAGCAAATCCACCCTGTCTTTTTGTTTAAACCTGTTTTTTAAAAATAACTGAGGTACCCTTTACGCTGCTAAAACTGTTTGCTGCTAAACTTTTATCTTTGGGAAAACATTTTACTGGTGGTTTTTATATTGTTGGAAATTGTCTTTCGCTGCTTAAATCCTAGTGTTTTAAATTGGATTTTAACTTGCCGCCACGTCTAGTTAAGTCAGGGAGGGATGCTACTTAGCGGGTGAGGGTTAATTCTGCACATTTCTCCTTACCGAGGGACTTCAGTTGGGGTCTGGCTGACTCCCATCGCCAGCCCCCTGCCCTTCCACAGTTTCTCCTGTCCACCACGGCTGATGCGATTGTTCCTATCCTATCCACGACAACGGCCGCTTCTGGCCAGCAATATAATCCAGATGCTGAACTGGACGCGCTCAGCGGGCACGCCTAAGTTAAGTCTGTCTGTGCCTGTCCATGCCTGAACCCGGCCCCTACCATTACAGGCTGGTACAGATACTCTAGGGAACAGGTCCTAGGGTACAGGCCCAAAGCAATTAACGAAAGAGGAGGGTTTTTAGGATGGGGGAAATACTGGGAGCTCAGCTTCCTATTTCACGCAAGGTATTGTGTAGTCATGGTGGAAGTGGTGGTGCAGTAAGGCAAGGGGATGAGCCCTATTACCCCTCAGCAAATGTGTAGTTAAGACTAAATACTAAACAAAGACAACAGAATGCCTATTGCACACACCAAACGATAGAGTACAAGCTTGTGCCACGATGGACACCTAAAAGGTTAAATTGCAGCTGTCAGAGAGAACACCAATGTCTTTTGTGATGAGATATTCCCTTAGTATTTTTTAGAACCAGCTGACACGTGTTTCGTCGCATGGGAATATGATAATTCCGCGACTCCTCAGGGCTGTCAGTTCAGGTTAGCGTACAGTAGGTCGCTGAGATGGTGATTATTCCAACCCGGCCCTGCTCAAGACCAGGTGAGTGAATAATGGTACGTAAGAAGTCTGCGTGGATCTGCAGGTTCCTTGAGAGTTAATTAAAAGTCAGTTTGTTGGTCATCACAAATTGAGCTTGTAGACAATACGGTCATTGAAGGGTCCTTCAGTCAAGAATCACTACACTCAGATGTGTTTTAAAATTGGGAATCAATGCCTGGTCTGTAGAGTAGTATGGGTGAGGGAGTCCGTGAGCTCCCAAACGTTCTATAGTCCCGATTCAGGGAAATGCCTCGAAGCGCGTGGTTAAGTCCGTTGGATGGTATAGATGAGGGAGTACGTGAGCTCCCAAACGTTCTGGGGTCCCGGTGCGGGAGCGATGCCTCGAAGAGCGTTGTTCAGCAGAGCTATGGTGAGCCTTGTTCCGGGTTCGTACCAGGCATACTTCTTACGGACCATTATCCACCCACCTGGTCTTGAGCAGGGCTGGGTTGGAATTATCACTGACTCAGCGACCTACGGTACGCCAACCTGAACTTACAACCCTGAGGAGTCACGGAATTATCATATTCCCATGCGACGAAACACATGTCGGCTGGTTCTAAAGAATATTAAAGGAAGATCTAATCACAAAGACATTGGCGTTCTCTCTGACAGCTGCGATTTAACCTTTTAGGTGTCCATCGTGGCACAAGCTTGTACTCTATTATTTGGTGTGTGAAATAGGCATTCTGTTGTCTACAGGCCATAGCACTCCCCCCCATGTGATTAGCGGTTAGATCCCGCCAAGCTTCTGGATCCCAAGGCAGGTTGTCAGAAATGCAGATTCAAGACACACAGCCTCAAGGGGATGCACTCAGAGCCCAACAATTGCCAAGCGACCGCCTGGCGACTTGGGCTGATCAATGCCCGGTCATTTCCCAGACATGACATCAAAATTAGGAACCTGTTAGAAGATGACGCCCTAGAAGTATTATTCATTACCGAAACTTGGCTAAAGGATAGCTCTTCTCCTGATATTAATTTAGCACTCCCCCTAGGATACTACATTCACGGGCTAGACTGAGATAAAAAAAAACAGGGGGTGGAATTGCCATTATTCTAAAGACTACTTTTAGCTGCATCTCCTTTCTACTAGCTCTGCCTGACTGCGAAAGTGTGCAGTTTCACATTAATCTTTCTCCGTCCTGTACCTACTCCGGCATCCTGGCATACAGACCACCTGGCCCTTGATCATCATTACTAAAGGCTTTACCTGGCATTTTAGCATCCCTGGCCCTAGCAAAAAACTTCAACATCCTGCCTGGTGACTTCAATCTTCACTATGAATTACAGGACGCTCCCTTTGTTAAGAGATTTTGAGATGACCTTGAGGCACTTTAACTTACTCAAATGGTCTCTGCTCCTACTCATGAAAAAGGACACACGTTGGATCAAATTTTTTTCAAATGATCCTCTCATCTCAGTGTCAGAGGTTACCCCCGTTCCCTGGTCTGATCATGGCCTTATTCGATTTGGGCTATCAAACCCGGCCAAACAGGCCAAAAGCAAGTTCACCACCACTAAAAATTGGTCACGGATCAACACCGATCTCTGGTTTAACGCCCTGAGGCGATCCTTGCCCAATCTGGACTTCGGCCCAGAAGAAGACTTCAAACAATGGGAAAACTGGATCACCTAGTCTCTGGAAACCTGTATCCCTCTGAAAAAAATGCCCTTTCAAATACACCAGACCAAGAACGCCCCATGGTTTAATGAGCATCTGTTCTCTGTAAAAAGCTCTGTAAGAGAGCAGAAAGGGATTGGAGGAAAGATTTTGACCCAAATGAAAAAAGGAACTACAAAGCCTGAATTAGATACAATCATAAAGAACTAAAACTGGCCCAGGATCTAATTTATGAGAAGAAAATCAGCCAGGCGCTTAATTACCCCAAAGAACCATTTAGAGCGGTTAAAAAACCTGACCACACCGCAAGAAACTAACGGCCCTCCAACGGCCACGACAGTACGGTGCAATCAAATAGTTTATTTTTTTTCAGAAAAAAAGTATCCGATATCTCTTCCAAAACATTCCTCAGCTGGTTCTAGCTGAGTCTCATGTGGTCAGTGTCCCGGGTTCTTCCCCCTAGTCTTGCACAGTTCCCAGGCCTTGATGAGGAAGCGACTCTCAAGTTTCTCAAATCCATCAAGTCAGGCTCCACTGTGGACTCTGCACCCCCGCATGCCATCCACAAGGTGACGGAGGCGGTCCTCCCCCCCTCTAGTGAAAATCCTGAATAAATCCCTTGAATCAGGGTCTGTCCCCCAGATCTATGTGGCATAATACAGCACATTTTGTAATGTCTGCACCTTGGTACTCTGAGGAGCTTAGACGAAAAAAGTTTGTCTGTAAGGTCCTCGAACGCAGCTGGAGACTCACGTATTCTGCAGAAAGGAAGGCTGACTATTGCGGAACTCTCAAAGAAACAAAAGAGCCTTTCTATCTGATAGAATCAATAAAGCGAAGAACTCTTCCAGGGAGATTTTTAAGATTGTCAAATCCTTCACTGATCCACGGGCCCTGACTCATACTCATCCTACATCACAAAATCTATGTAATAAACTCTCAGAATTTTTTTAAAGATAAAAATGCAGTGATTTATGCTTCCTTTCCCAAACTGCATGAACACTAGACCTTTGAGGACCATGTGCTGGTACAGACCCCCATGTTGGTATTCTCAGAATTTACTGAAATTTCAGAGGAAACCTCTCTTCGGGAACTACAGAAATGCAAGTCTGGCCCCCCTAGCGACCCATGGCCAGCAAAACAATACAAGGCTCTGGCAGGATTCCTCAACCCCCATTTAAATCCCATTTGAAACTCATTGCTGGGATCGAGTATCTACCCGGCAGTCTGGAAACACGCATTTCTGGTGCCCATCCTAAAAAAAAACATTGCAGACCCAGAAGCCCCTTGTAACTATAGACCTATCTCCCTACTACCTGCTCCGGCAAAGATTTGACAGAAGCTGGTCCATCAACAATGGGCCAGTTTTATCGAGTCCAGAGGCCTCCTTCATGAATCTCAATCAGGGTCTCGCTCCAGATATAGTACGGCGACAGCCCTTATTGAAATGGCATACTCAATACGGTGGGCACTAGATGGAGGCTCCAAAGCGGTGTTAGTGCTGTTAGACTTGTCTGCAGCATTCAACACCGTTTCCCATCCTATCCTCCTGAACCGCCTAAAGTCCATAGGAGTCCAGGGCACTGTATTGACTTGGCTAGCTTCCTTCCTTTTGGACCGCAAACAACAGGTTCAAACCCATCCCTACACTTCCATGGTGAGACCCTTCAAATGGGGTGTCCGGCAGGGTTCAGCATTAAGCCCGCTTCTTTTTAATATGTACCTTACCCCGTTGGCCGATATGATCTCGAAATCGGGGATCAAAAAAAATCATACGCTGATGATACTCCGCTTTTATTCACCTTCAATGATGTATCAGTTGCCACCTTTGACCCCCTCAAAAAATGTCTCAGGAATATTGCGGCCTGGATGGACTGCAATTTCTTGAAACTCAATGCGGATAAGACCGAGATCTTATTTTTTAACCAACAATCTCCCCTCGCCTCCAACTTATGGTGGCCGGAGGAATTGAGTATTGCCCCACTTACAAAAGAGTCGGTCAAGAACCTGGGCTTCAAATGGGACAACTGTCTGTCCTTTGCCGCTCAGGTTCAGACAGTCTAAGCGCCTGCTTTGGCAAAATTAAAACAATAAAAAAGTTCATTGACTACTTGCCCAGCGGTTCTCGCAAAACTGAGGTCCATGCACTGGTTACTTCGCACCTAGACTATGCGAATGGACTATATCTGGGTCTGTCGGTGGACCTGCTCCACAGACTCCAGATGGTCCAAAATGCTGCAGCCCGCCTTGTCTGTGGCGTCTCGCAAAGACAACATATATCCCCCTTTTTGCAGAAACTTCACTGGCTCCCCATTGCCAAAAGGATCGAGGTTAAAGCATTGACATTGGCTTTTCGGGCAGCCAAAGGTCTAGGACCAGCCTACATTAGAAAGAGACTCCGCCCCTACAGTCATTCTAGAGCCTTACGCTCTAATACTAAACATCTACTTGTTACCCCCAGATTAAAAGAAACTAGATCAGGAGACATGTCTTTTGAGGTGGGTACCACCCAACGGTGGAACAAACTCCCCCTTCATCTCCACCTGGTCCAGTCTGAACTTGAGTTTCGTAAATCTCTCAAGACCTGGCTATTCTGCCGCCAGGACTAGTTAGGGCTCTTGCTCTGTCTGCCTACTAGCGCCGGGACACCCCGTTGGGGTAGCTGCTTGCTTAATAAATGCCTATTATTATTACTATTATTTGTAATAGTATTACTTCATTATTTTGTCATTTTGTTTACGTTTAGAAAGCTTTATTGAAAGGTAGTAAACATAGTAAAAGATCATACAGGAGCAAATGAGTTACAAAAGAAAATATATAGTAATGATAAAACAGAAAAGTTGCAAAGTCAGTCCAAAATGGATATTAAACTGTACTTATGAGAATAGCTTTTAAAAATGTTTGTTTTTTTGGAAAGAAAAAGAAAAGAAAGAAAGAAGAAGAAGAGAAGAGGAAAAGAAAGGGAGAAAGAGGAAAAAAACGGATAACAGTATATTCAAAAAGTACAATAGAAGAGAATGGGTGACAACATCAAGGGGCCGAGGAAGAGAGAAATGTTGTGAAAGGCAACCACAATAAATCTCTCTTAACCTCATAGATGCTAGTAAACATCCCTCCCCAGTGCTGCGCTGTCCATTGGAACTAGTGCTGAATGGACGTCCAATGGTCGTGCACAGCACTGGGGAGGTAGTGCTGCCGTCGGCCAACGCACCGACGCAGCACTTAAGGGGTTAATCAGTAAGGCTACAGAAGTAGTAAATGAACGATCAAGCCTGTGATGATGACATAACAGGTTCCACCAGGCTAGGTGCGAGATTTTGGAAGTGTCCTTCCAGTAGGTAGTAATAATTTGGAAAGAAATAGCTATAAACAAATCAATAAATTGACGAATACTGCATGAAACACTCCAAATTGGTGAGGCACCTCCCAAAAATATGTGTATTATTTTAAAAGAGAAATTAGTGGAAAGGATAGCATTAAACTTGCACCAAATATGAGACGATAAAGACTTAACTGCTGGACAGTAAAAAAAAATATGAAAAAAGTCCCTATTTTCAAATGGACATGACCAACATTTTTTTGAGTCCAATAGTTTGAATTTGTGCAGATCAGAGGGGGTAAAAAAAGTCTATTATAAAAGAAACATAAAGTCTGTGTAGTGCTGGCAGAATGGGAAGTGGTATTTATTGTGGATCAAATAGAGTCCCAAAGTTGAATCAAGAGTTCTTGGGCTAATTCTCTTTCCCAAAGTAATTCTATTGGTGATTTGGACCTGTTTATTGAAGGGCGAAAAAGTCATTTATAAATGACAGAAGTTTTAAAAGGAGTAGAGAAGTCGAGAGAAGAAAGACGGGTGTGAGTAGGAGTAGTCAAAGGACGAACCTGAGAAAAGAGTTGAAAGCTGGAGTAGGGAATATTGAGAAGAACAATTAACAGATAGATTAAACAACTTGCGAAGATCCGAAAAATCTCAAGGCAAGTTATCTTTCATCAGCGGAACAAGAGTGATGATACCTTTGTCAATCCACTCCTTCCAGAAAAGCGCTTTGTTGTTGATCTTTAAGGAATTGTTGTACCATATTGGGGTTTGAGAGAGAAGGTCTTCATGTGAGGGAAAAGACCGAAATAAAGAAAGAGCGAGAGCTTTGGAGCCATAAAATATGGGAGTAGAGAAACGTTTCAGGGGTTGAGTAAGGCGGGTCGCTGTAAGAGATGAAAAGGGTAATAGTTGAGAAAGCTCAAGCGCATTCCAAGCTGTCAAGGGAGGAGCGGGGGAGCCAGTTAAAAAAGGCCAAATTTGTTTAAGAGCAAAAGCAGAGTGATATCGACTGATGTTAAGAAAATTTACCCCGCCAAGGTTTTTGGGTCGTTGTAGACGAGAAAGAGAAATCCTAGCTTTACGATTATTCCACTAGAATTTAGTTAAAGAGCTATTGGTGGTACGAAAGAAATAAAGCGGAAGATAAACTGGGAGCATAGAGAGGTAAAAGTTGACATGGGGAGGAGCATCATCTTGAAAGTGGAGAGTCTACCCCACCAGGATAGAAAAAGCGGGGACCAACTATCTATGGAAGATTTGAGGTTTTGAGTATATCCGCATGATTAATTTTAATAGTCTCTCTAATAGAGTTAGTATACAGGATACCTAAGCATTTGATACTTTTAGAGTTCCATTCAAAGCCTGAACCATGAAACATGTGGGAAAGACAATATTTGTTTAGGGGTAAGACTTCAGACTTGTCAATATTAAATTTGTAACCTGAGCCTGAAGAATATTCTTGTAGTAAAGGAAAAAGAGCCGGCAGAGAAGTAGAAGGGTTTGAAATATTAAGTAAAATATCATCTGCATAAGCGGTGAACTTAATATCAATATCCTTAATTTGGAAACCAGTATAGGAAGGTGAGTGTTTGAATTTTTCAAGAAAAGACTCTAAAGCAAGAATAAAGGGAAGAGGGGAGAGGGGACATCCTTGTCTGGTTCCCCTATGTAAAGGGACATATTTAGACTGACAACCGTTAGCCCATATGGATGTGGAGGGATTGGAATAAAGTAATTGAATATATTTAATAAAAGGGGGACTAAAATCATGCCATCTTAAAGCTCCAAACATAAAATCCCAGCTCACTCTATCGAATGTCTTTTCTGCATCCAACGTGATGGCAGCAACAGGAGAATCAAATTTAGAGGCAAAGTGGGTGATGTTAAGGATAGTTCTTGATTTGTCAGTTATAGATCTTCCCTTAATGAACCCAGATTGATAAATGTTGATAAGATCAGGGATTACAGTATTAATATGGATTGCTAGTAGTTTGGCAGAAAATATGCAATCAGTATAAATCAGGGATATGAGCCGATCATTTTACAGAGGGAGGGGTCCTCGTCTTTTTTAGGAATGAGACATAGCATGGCTTGGGTAAAAGTTCCATGTGACTCTCCCTCTTGAAGAAAAGAATGTAACATAGAAAAGAAATGGGGTATTAAGGATTTTTTTTGTAGGTGGTAGAATCGTACTGTGAAGCCATCTGGACCTGGGGTTTTGTCTTTGGGAAGAAGATTGATAGCATTAATAATTTTTGTTTCTGTGATGGGAATAACCAATGACGTGAGATCTGTGGAAGCTGCAGAAGAATAAGGAATGGATTGAAAAAAGGAGTCAATTTGAGTAGAGGAAGGAGTAGATTCTGGAGTGTAAAGAGAGGTATAATATTGAACAAAGCAGTCTAGTATTTTGTCATCAGCAGTGTGCCTAACACCGGAATTATCTGTAATAGTAATTATTTTAGACTTCTGTTTCTTAATTTTAAGGTAATTAACCAGTGACTTACCCGCTTTATTACGCCCGCCATACATTTTCACATTGAATTTAAGAAGTTGGTTAAAAGCCGAGTCCCAGGAATGTTTAATAAATTGCATTTTGGCTTTGATGAGAGAGGAAAGAGTATCGGAGGAAATAGTGGTAAAATATTGATGTTCTAATGACCTAATTTGCTTAAGAATAAGAGAAGATTGTAAAAGAATTTTTTTCTCCTTCCGAGCATCAAAGTCAATTCTAAAGCCTCTAGCAGCGGCTTTAAAAGCGTCCCATAGAAAATGAAATTGGGGGCTAGAGGTAAGGTTATGAAGAAAGAAATCATCTATAGAGAGAGTAGAATGTTCAACAACTTGGGGATCTAAGGGAAGAGAATTGTTGAAACGCCAACAACGAGAAGTGGGAGAAGGTGGCGGAAAATCCATATCTAAAATGACTGGGGCGTGATCTGAAATGAGAATGGAACCTATCTCCACATTAGTCATAAACTGGAGAGCATGTTGGGTAGGAAAAATATAGTCAATACAGGAATGGGACTTGTGCACTGGGGAAAAAAAGTGAATTTGCGGGTATCGGGATGAAAGACCTTCCAGGAAACTATTAGGCCTCTGGTGGATATTGCTTTGTAAATGGATTTCTGCATCTTGTTGGGAACATATTTAGTTTGGGATTTGTGATCAAGAAAGTTGGTTACAATCGCCTCCCAGAATCAAATCATCAGCAGCATGTGAAGACAGAAAGGTAGAGAAATCATTCCAAAACTGAGGATCAACACCATTCAGACCATAAATAATACAAAAGGAGAGAGGAGTGTTATTGACAATGACATTTAAAAACAGCCATCTAACATTATCATCTTGAAACTCATTTTGTAACTGAACAGTTAAAGATTTATGAAATAAAATAACAACACCATTCTTATTATTTACAGTTGGTGAGCAAAAATCGTCTCCTACCCATTGTTTACATAAAGATGGCAAATCCATTAACTTAAGGTGAGTCTCTTGTAATAGTGCAACATGACATTTTAACCTCCCTAAATGAGATAAACCTGCTGCTTCTTAACAGGGTTACAAATGACTTTAACATTCCAGGATATCACACGTAAGCCTTCCATTTAAATACATTGAAAGATGAAAAGCAAAAGAGTAGATAGAACAAGGAGAGGAGGGAAGAAAAAAAAAGTAGGAAGGCATAGAATGAAGAATAAAAAGACTTGAAAAGCATAAAGAAAAAAAAGCCTGTATATAAAGGCCACAGAAAGTTTAAAGGTATAATACAGTGAGAAAGAGAAGGAAAATTTAAACAGAGAAAATGGGCAGATGAGCATGAAAAAAAGAGAAGGAAAGAACAAGAGGAAAATGAAACAGTGAAGGAAGAAGAAAGAGGGAGCCATAACTCCCGAAGAAAGTAGGAGAGAGGAGATGACAAGAAGCCGAGAGGCTTCAGTCACAAAAAACAGTGAAGAGATAACAAGTGACATTGTTGGGGGAGGGGGAACGGAGAAAAGGCACCAAGACAACCACATAACCAGGAGAGCATCTAGACAGAGAACGACGATATACATCAGATAAAAAGGAAGGGACTAGATACTCCAGACGGGGCATGATAAACAAATGGAACAATGGGACAAGGAGAAACAAGAGCTTACCAGGAGCTAGGAAGACAAACCAATGGTTAACGTCAAACAGAAAAAGACAAACGGATGGTAGAGGAAAGGATCGTCAACCAAAGCACTACGGAAACCTGAAAAGAAAAAAAATAAACAAGTAACAATTAACATTAATTTTAGAACAACATTGCCCTAGGGAGAAAAGACAAGGGAAAAACAAGACAGTTAACGTTTGCTAAGTTCCATGTGTTCTTCTCGTGAGTATGAATAAACTTCCGTAGGTCAGCAGGATCCTCAAAGGAAAAAGTTATGTCTTTATATGTCACCTTGAAGAAACATGGGCGTATAAGACCATAGCGTGCATTCATAGATGTCAAGGACGAACAAAGATCCAGAAACTCCTTGCGTCTTTTGGCAGTAGGCTTAGAAATATCCTGACTGAAAAAAACCTTATGACCAGACCAGAACATCTGCTTGTGTTGTTTAGCTGCAGCAAGGATAGTCATTAGGTCAGAGTAGAGCAAAAAATAGGCAATTATACCCCTTGGCTTGGTGGTAGAAGATGCACTTTGAGGCCCCAATCTATGTGCTCTTTGAATATTAAAGTCAGCTGTTTTAGGGAAACCAGCAATTTGCAAGACTTGAGTTTTTAAGAAAGTGATCATGTCGGCTCCTTCAGAACCTTCTGGAATTCCATAAATTCGCAGATTTTTGCGCCAATTTCGATTTTGTAATTCCTCTGTAGACAGTTTAAGTTGGTGCACTTCCTTAGTGAGGGACTCAACTTTAGCAATAACGTCTTGAGCATCGCTCACCTTCTGTTCGACATCTGATAATCTCATGTCTAAGCCAGACCATTTTTCCTCATTTCTCTGTAAAGTAGTAGTAGTATCTGTCATAAATGGACGAAAGAGACAAGGAGATAAAACTTTAACCTGACCAGAGAGGAGAATCTGGCCTGATCTTGCTGCTGGGCAAACGCGCTAAACGAGCGCTTCTCACCGGGGCACCTGATCCCCCCCGGCGCCGCCTACATCTCGCGCCCGCCGAGCGGGGGGACTACATCCCCCAGAGTTCCCGGCGGACATGCCCACACACGCCAGGTGACGCGCACGGAGGCGCTCAAATCACCAGCACTCCGCTGCAGGAGCGAGAAACATTTTCAAGGAGATAAAACTTTAACCTGACCAGAGAGGAGAATCTGGCCTGATCTTGCTGCTGGGCAAACGCGCTAAATGAGCGCTTCTCACCGGGGCACCTGGTCCCCCCCGCCGCCGCCTACATCTCGCGGCCGCCGAGCGGGGGGACTACATCCCCCAGAGTTCCCGGCGGACATGCCCACACACGCCAGGTGACGCGCACGGAGGCGCTCAAATCACCGGCGCTCCGCTGCAGGAGCGAGAAACATTTTCAAGGAGATAAAACTTTAACCTGACCAGAGAGGAGAATCTGGCCTGATCTTGCTGCTGGGCAAACGCGCTAAACGAGCGCTTCTCACCGGGGCACCTGGCCCCCCCCGCCGCCGCCTACATCTCACGGACGCCGAGCGGGGGGGACTACATCCCCCAGAGTTCCCGGCGGACACGCCCACACACGCCAGGTGACGCGCACGGAGGCGCTCAAATCAACGGCGCTTTCCCCGTATCGCGTGCAAGGACGGGACGGGCCACCTTATTAACATCTACATCCATAAACTTCAAGTACCGGGCAATCCTTCGACAAGGAACACATCCGAATGCCAGTGTGGTAAGTGCAACAATAAAGATATTGAGACTGAGGCAAAGGGAGACGGTGAATCGAGCTGAAGTCATAATAGCAATCATATCTAAATTACCGGAGAAAGCATTTACACTGATTACCATCAAGCCTACCTCAGGAAAGCATAATGGGGTTTAAAAAACTAAGATCTCGCACAATATTTATGAAGCGAATGGGGACAGAGGAAGCAGTCAGGAAATCCTCTGACAAAGCAATAAAATACGGCCGGATTCTCGGACCCCAGCAATCAGTAATTACTTTTCTGCCTTATCACCAAAAAGGAAATCACTTGCCCATGTCCTGGCAATGGAACAAAATCTTGATTCTCTTGGAAATATGGAGGAAAAATTGCTTTCTTCTACGAACCATCAACCGACCCAAAACCTAAGTGAACTTGAACTTGAACTGAACAAAAATATAAACTGTTCTTCACAGGATCTACATTCCCTGGACCACGAGGCAATACTTTTAAAATCCTCAACTCCAATAAAACGCTTTAGGAGCCCATATCAGATCGAGGATCCTCATGGAAACAACTTGAAGTCAGTGGAAAGTAAATCAGAATTAAAGCTAAACTCAGACAAGTTTACCAATAGTTTTTCGAAAAAAACATTAGAACAAGATCTAGTACTTGATTCTTCTCTGGATCCTTTTTCTCTTAAAAATAATAATATTGTAAACTCCGTGACACCAATGTCAAAGGCTCTTTTCTCTCTACAGGAAATATTGGAAACGGTCCTTTCTTTTCTAGGACATATTCTAGAAAATTCAGATCAAACTTTAGATGTACAAATTGGAATACTAAAGTTTTTAGTAGAAGAAATAAGGAAAAAAGAATCAGCCGAAGCAGCGATAAAACAACAAATATCTGATACGACGCAATCGCAAAAGAATAACTCAATTAATATCAACAAGAGTATACAAATGCAAACAAAATATGATTCTAGTACTCCGACATCAGAAATAGTAAAAACAGAAAGACAAAAAAAGAAAAAGCCGAAAATCAATAACGAATCCATTACATACTCCTTAAAAAAACCTTTCAGAGAAGAACCTCTAAAAACTGCTAAACAATACCCTATTTTTTCAATACCTACCAAAAAATCTGATCCGCATAAAAACGATTGCGACAAGTATGATCAGGAAAACAGCACTAAAAACATACTTAATGCTGAAAAAGGAGAAATAATCTCTAAAAAAACGAAACTGAGGAAGTAGGAAGGAAAAAAAGGAGAAAAAAAACATTGAGAAGGATACACAAAAAGAAAACTCGCAAGCTCAAATTTCAAAAACCAATCACACCCCAAAAAACCCGTGAGGGACAAGATGAAATTACAATCCCTAATACTACTAAAACAGAGGCAACCAGTGACAGAAAAATCACACAGAATGTACAATCATTGAACCCAAGAGCTGATGAATACCTTCCGACCATACTATTTTCAAAAATAGGTCAGAGAAACAAAGGAATAGGGGAAGATGATGATAAGAACTCCTTATGTGGCGAAGTGACACCGTCCAAATTATTACAATTCGAAGAACTTTTTCCCATCGATAACGTACCACTCAATCGAGGAAGGATAATCAATCTTCTCCAACATATACTGCCTCTACAATCTTTGACCAGTAAAGAAATAGACCTAGTGATTTTCCCCAAAAAAGACAATAGCAAAATAGCGATGGTATCATTCTGGTCATCAGTTCTTCCTGGGATTATTCTTAATGAAAAGGAGATACTCCATAAATGCGGCTATGATGTAATTGAAAGATCTGAACCGAAGGAAAACAAAACCAATAAAAGATCCAATGATCCTTTCGGCCTAAGTTTAAGCACGCAATCCAAAAATCATTACAAAAACACTCTTGTATCAGAAGATTCAGGATCGATTCATTCAGGGAAGGATACCCTGAAAATCCACGTGAATAATGGTGAAAGGGCAGTCTGGTACCAAGACTTAGAAGTAAAGGAGGTCAAAAAAACCCTAAAGCCTTGGGCATGGGTCTCGGAGACATTAAATAGCAACAAAATCATCAATTACCATCAACATACTGTTTAACAATGGCTTGAAGATTACCTCGTGGAATATGGCTGGAAAAACTAAGAATAAAATGATTGAAGCCACTATTAAGCCACTATTAATCAACCTGACATCTTGATTCTACAGGAAACTTGGGCAACAAAATCCTTCTTCCGTTTACGATATTCCTGCAAAAGTAACTAACCGAGGCCATGCAAAGGGTGGTCTGGCAATCCTACTGAGGGAAGAATATTTATGGGCTCAAGAGATCGTCGAAACCAACTCCGATAATCTCCAGTGCATTAAGGTATCTCTAAAAACACACATCACAGCCCCACAAAAGGCAATTCTGCTCTTTAATGTATATGCCCCTCCTGGCACAAATCAAGATGCCCTATTCGCGGATATTATGGAAACCATCTCTCAGACAATAGAAGATCGATTACATCTGTCCTATATAATCATGGGCGATCTCAATGGTAAAATCTCAAATGTCGAAATTAGAAAGTCGGTAAACCTATATAAAGAAGAATCACTGGAGATATCCATTCCAAAATTTCCCAAAGGAATAAGCTCAGATAAAAGAGGTAAATTTCTATTATCACTACTACCTACTCTTAACGGGATAATCCTGAATGGAAATATGGAAGGAGATACACCGGCATCGTATACCAGACGTGGAAATGGAACCTTTTCAATTATTGACTACATAATTTGCGGTATGGAATTATTGGAGACAGTTACGTATTTGCATTCCAATTTCATCGATGAGAGTGACCACGCACTTATACATCAATCCACTAATTGGTTTGCCAACCCTGCCCCTAAAAGCTGATCAGAGGCGCATTTTTGGGAATTCATCAACCTTGGACAATATATCCGCACTGATTACCCACACTCAACTCCTAACAAAATCATATACAGATGATCCAATAACAAATTTTTAGTACATAATCAATAAACTTAAAAGTGCTCTTCTAGACAAGTTACAACAGGCCTCATCAGTAAGTAACAAGAAGAATAACAAAAACAAAAGCTGGAATACAAATACTGCGAAAATGCTCAATAAACTCATACAAGCTCTATACTTGAATTTTTCCCCTTCAATTCAGACAGAAATTAATAAACTAAAAAATCAATTACGAAGAGAAAAGCACAGTTATAAAAGAACACTGCAAGACCGTAATTGGGTTTATATCCAAATAGCCGCAAAAAAATACAATCAACGTAAATATTGGTCCCTAATTGCCAAAATAACAGGAACAAAAAAGAAACTTCAAGCCATTCCGGTTCCACCTCAAGATTGGGAAATTTACCTGACTGATTTATATAAGGTAAATCCAACCAATTCTGATGAAAAGGTCAACGATAACACCATGGAAAAGAATAATTCCCCGATCACAAAAACCTCGGCATTCTCTATAGCAATGCATATTCGAAAAGCAAGAAGTACCGGTGCCTCAGGCCCTGATCAAATACCCATTAAGGTCTTGCAAGCAGACCCCAAGGAGTGGAGTCAGATGCTTTCACCCCTCTTTAATTACATCTTTAAAACCCGGAAAATGCCAAAGTCATGGCAAGGGAGCATCATCATCCCTATTCATAAAAAGGGGAACAAAAACATAGCCGACAATTACCGCCAATTAGCACTGATGGATGCTATAGGGAAAATTTTTGCTGCAGAGGTATTGGATCGATTGAAAGACTGGGCTTTCTCGCAGGGTCTAATACCCATGTTTCAAGCAAGTTTTAGACCTAACCATTCTGTCACTGATAATATATCAATTGTCCAGACCATTCTAGACAAATACGTAGTACGGAAATCCCAGTCTGTAGACGCAGCATTTATAGACTACTCTACCGCTTTTGATCGCGTCGACAGACCAACATTATGGAACAAACTAAGGAGACTAGGAATACCAGAACAACTGCTGCAGATTATAGTAAATCTCCATACCAACACTTGGTGTCAAGTGCAAATGGGGGGTGAAAAAGGTCTGACGAAAACAATTAAAACAGCTAATGGACTCAAACAAGGGTGCCTTTTAGCTCCGATTCTATTCTCATTATACCTCAGTGACCTGCCATATCACCTACAACAAGGTTCAAGTCTGCTTCAAAAAATCGCTGCACAAAGTATACATGCACTGCTATACACTGACGACATTGTGATATTGGATCTTACTCCTTTCGGATTACAAAAACTCCTAGATATTTTACACAAATATTCAAAGGATAACTTCCTAATTCCAATTTAATGAAAACAAAAGTTGTCTCCTTTTCATGTAGGAAACAAAGTGCTAAGTACTGCTGGAGGCTCGGCGGAGGAAAAGTAGAAGAGGTTGATGAATACACCTATCTCGGTAGGATCCTCTCAAAGAATTTAAAAAATACAAAGCAGATAAACAACTTAAAAAGGAAATCTGAACTACACGCCGGGGCCCTCTCTAGACTCTATTCTGCTACAGGGAACAGGCATTTTTCCTCACTGCTAAAAATATACAGAGTAAAGATCCCCCCTGTTTTATCATACGCTACGGAGCACATCCCTATAAAACAGTGGACTTATATGGACAAAAAAGAAGGAAAAATCCTGAAAAAAATCATGAAGGTCTCAGATTCCACTCCGGTCCAGGCTCTATGATTAGAACTTTCAATCACAAGCTCCTATGCTATAGCTGTTGCTATTGTTATCAGGTGGGCCTATAATCTCCTCCACGCAAAAGAAGGAACACTAAGATCCCTGCTTAAAATCGAAACTTTTGAATTAGATGCTTCAAAGCAAACATTCTTCGGGAATATGACTGCTGTATTCCAAATGGCCAAAATTAATACGGACATCTTGCTCACCTGGTCACCCTCGCAATTGAAACTTTTCTTAAAATGTTTTACCCCTAAACTGAGTTTTGAACTTGATTTTGCACACTGTAACAAATTATCAACTTACAAACTCTTCGTAGAATCATTGGAGTACAAGCATGTACAGCCATACATAGGATTTTCCCTCACACATGGTGCAAGGAGGGCGATTACAATGCTGCGATTAGGCATCCTACCTGTGTTAACCTTTACATCAAGATGGTCACCCAGTGGATCCCCTTTATGTACTCTTTGTCAAGGGGGTGACCAGAACATCGAGCACCTATTATTTGCATGCCCTAGCTCTAACGCAGTAACAGCATGGTCAAGATATCTTGACCCCATATACCGTAAATGCAGAATTTCATCGGTAAATGAACTATTATCAGTGTGCAAACATCCACCTAACGAACTTGTATGTTATAATTTCTATACATTTTTAAAATCCTTTTTAACATTATTTTAATTCGTGATGAAACTTTTTCTTTATAAATTGTTTTATGTTACATTTGTGGTCCTCAGTTGAGTACCGAAACAAATAAAAACTTTTTGACTTTTGACTTGACGAAAGAGACGTAGCTCGTCCATAATATCCTCCAGAGTGATGGGAAGAAGAGACTTAGTTGGAGAAGAGGGGTCTTTTTTCATACGTTTGCTATTATTACCAGTAGAGTCTTCACGGCCCCCAGAAGTAGACCATAAAGCACAGTGGGACTTGGTAGACTGCGTAGGATCCATGGTCAGTGAGAAAGATGACAGAAAATTCAAAGTGAAAATCAGCCAAGATACTTAACAAAAGCTGTGGGCACAATGAGCCAGACAACCAACAGGATAGCCAAGGAAAAGAACCACAGAAAGTGGAGTTGCTGTTTCCGTGATAAACAAATAAATTGATAAATCCGGAGCACGGATAGCAGGTTAGGAAACAGTTGAGCGCAATGGCAAAGTCAAATGTAAAAAATTACAAAGAGAGGAGCAAGTGAAGAAGGTTTGGTGCGTAGAACAAGGTGGGCGATGAGGCAGATCAATGTACAAGAATATCAGTGCTCAATGATAAAAGGTTGAGCGTGGCTATTCATTACATAGGGCTGTATGCAACATGAGAAAAATAAAAAAAAATCTTTTTGGTAAAAATGCTCAAGTGCCATACAACCTCATGCATTAAAGACCAATATTTCTGAGGGGCAGAAATAAATATTCAGCCAACAAATATAGGAGAGTATCACTGCTGTAAGCTCCATATGCAGGTATGAATAAAGGTACATACTGCACAGCGCTTCAGGAGCTCCCAAAATGGCGGTCGCTGCAACCGGCAAAGCTGCCAAAAAAGACAAGAAGACAAAAACGCACCTTTCAGTGCATAACAGCGGTCGGAAACTTGCCACAGCACTCCCAGCGGTTTCCGACACGTGTAGCGCAAGTTGCGGGCAGGAAGAAGGACGAATGACGGACCCTTCGGATGAAAGCGGCCGTCGACTCCAAAGAGCCTCTTCAGGATGCGGCCATCTTGCCGCCGCCGCGCGCTCCCTTATTTCGTCATTTTTAAACTTGGTAACACTGTATGGGCATTGGTTGCACCTCAGTAGTACCAGTTTAACACCCAAATATACCAATAAGAAAGGTGAGAAGTCTAGATTTGCAAAGGGCCTTCCACTGCGTTGCAACACGTCGCTGCATTTTTAGTAACTATTGAACAATTCAAGCTATAAACATTTTTTTTGTTAAAATCAGCAGCCTATGCAGCAGATGATGAATTATGTGGCAAAAGCGGCAAGTCTTTACCTTTGCGAAATTCACAGCGGCCGCACAATAGTATAATTCCAGTGGCCCTGATTATAAAAACTATATGATTTGTGCTTTTCCTTTTTTGAAAACACAAAGCAAATGTGTTGAATTGTACCCGGAGATCTTTTGCTCCGACATGGGAATAGTTTCACATATTTCCAAAAATGTTATGCCTGTAAAACATTCATGCTTAGGATGCCGAGCCTGTCACAGGTGTCCAAATATGATCCTATAAAGTCTTTGTGAATTCCTTTTTTTGGCATTGGTGCTGACATTTCCTTTTTTCTCAATGTTGAAATTATTATATTTTCTCCCATGAGAAACCCTCTAGTCCTATAGGGGCACAGTGTTTATGGGAGTTTTTGGCCCTTTGAATACTTATATTAAAAGAGAGAGAACTATTACTATCGATAATCCAGGCAATTAAGGGGCATATTTACTAGAGAAGTGATGGACCATGGTGTTAGCATCCTTGGCTTACACTCAGACACTTATGAAATGCAAGGCTGCACCATATTTACAATAATTTAGCAGCCTAGTGCCAACGCAGGCACCCTTGCACCATAGTGCAAGGGTGTCTGTGTCCAGGGGAAGAATGTTTATGCACCGGAAGGTGTCCCTCCTGCACATAAACAATCTTTAAATGCCATTTTGAAACGTCGTTGTGTGCTACTTAATGCAGCACACATAAAAGTTGTAAAACATCATCTTTTTTTATTGATTTTTTATGTGCAGGAAAGGAAACCTTCTTGCATATAAACAATAAAAGGTATTTTGCTGTTTCTATGTGTGCTGCACAACGCAGCACACACGGTAACAGAAAAAACTAGGAGAAATTAAACATTTCTCCTCGTTGTGCCTGTTTAAGACTAGGTTTTCCCTGGTCTTAATTTTGGCACTGTTCCATATTCAAGCCGCGCTTGTTAATATAGGGCAGCGTCAAAATCAATGGGTGTTGTGTTGGAGCGCCCACTGTAACACTCATTGACCACCTCTTTCAGGGTGCCTTATTTACAAGGCAGCGTTACGCCACTTTAAGGGGCTTAAAGCTACAGTTAAAATTCCTATCGCCATCACAACCTCACTAAAAGTGACGTTCCTGTGGCGATAGGGGCTTTTAAATATACCCCTAAGTATCATGAATGAGGACCTGAGGATGAAGCAAGTCATCGATGTAACTGGAGGGTGAGGGTCGTTTGAAAAGAGAGGTTTCTCTCCCACCCCCATTAGCTACTGATTGATAAGCAGGTTAGATTATCGAAAGTAACAGTTTGATTATTTGCAAAGTAGAAAGGGTTTGAAAAAACACATATTCTTAACAGTTCATGATACTGACCGGTCCTGTAAAAGGAGGATTTATGGCCACAAAGTAGCAGTGGGCGGCCAGCTACGCTCCATCTGCGGAGTGTGCGTAGTGCCGCCTACTCCGCATTTTGCGGAGCTGGCGGAGCCAGGCGGCACTACGCACGAGAAAATGCGCATGCGCGGCCGCCGGCGCATGCGCATTAGTATAGATGACGGAAGACGGAAGATAGTGAGCCCCGGGGACGCGGCGGGCAGCGGCGACAAGGTAAGTGCTTTTTAAATTATTTGATTCTTTTATTTCAAAGTATTTAGGGAGGGCGGGAGGGAGGCGGGTGGCGGGGCTGGCGGCCAGTGGTGTTTGCTGAGTGGGGCTACGCGGAGTGCGGAGGTGGGCGTAGTTTCTCGCCCACTTCGCGTAGCTCCGCGAAGCACCACTCCGCGAACTCCGCCCAGGGTTACCACAAAGGCGGGATCTAGGATCAGATATAGAATTTCAGAGGTACAATACAAGAGGAATTGGGAATTAGAAAACTAAACAACCCTAATTTTCTGAAGTATAGTTTAAAACGCAACAGGTGCTTAATTCTAATGAATGCATGATCTACTAAAGTTTGTGTCAATATACTGTGGGGAACATTGTCCAGTTAAATATTGATGTCATGCTTTTCACAGAAAGCTAATTTGTAACTTCTCAACACTTGAACTTCCACATTAAGGGGCCCATTAGGATAGCGGACTGACTTGCGTCCGTCCGCGACCCCAGAGTAGGAGGGAATCTCCGCATGGCCTGCGGCGTTCCCTCCTGTGAAATTAGGATGTGACCGCCACCCTGGCGGTCACATCCTCTATTTTTACCATTGCACCCGCTGCAATGGTAAAAATGCATACATTGCATTTGTATTCAGAAAGTGGCAGGCACCGTGCAGGGCCTGCCGATTTGTGCATACATATGCAGGGTGGTACCATAGGTACCCCCCATGTGCAACCCCACCCCCCCTTCACCCAGGGGGCCCGCAACGGGCCCCTGCAGTGAAGTTCCACATGCTTTTCCAGGGTGGACAACCCGCCGCGGAATAGCATTTTTTAAAACCCATCCTAATATGGCTGGCGTTGTCTGAGAGACACCGCCACCATATTAGAGCTTTTCCGCCACGGTTGTAAGCCAACCGCAGCGGAAAAGCAGCGGACTGAAATCAGGACCCACCAGCCATCCTAATTTGGTGGTGGGTCTTTGGTTGGTCCGCAGCGGATTTTCTGCATCCTCCGGGCCGGCGGTGGCTTCTACTGGCCCAGAGGATGCGGAAAATCCGCTATCCTAATGAACCCCTAAGTGTAGTGATAGGTGGAGAAAAAGAAAATGGGTTGTAGCCCGTGCTGCCTGTAACTGAACACTCGCATAGAAAGAAAAGGAAAACACATGCAAGAGTTATCACCCTCCGGGGAGGATTACTGTCATTAGCCTTCCAAAACGAATGCAAAGGTGGAACGGCTGCTCCCATGCTGGGCTAAGATAGCTTTCTCCTTACTGTATTAATTCTAAACAGCATTACAACAGAGTACACGTGCTGATATAACGTTTCCTGTTGTATGAAGATCTTTAACCACTGTCCAAACCTTCCTTGTAAACTAATGGGATCACTGACACAATAATGGGGTAAACAATATTGCTTGACACAAATATTATGTCAAAAATATTGTTTACAAAAATATTGTCTCCCTATTCTTATAATGGTAAGAACAAAAATATCGAAGAAAAAAAATATCGTTGAAATTCCCACGTTATAATTAGTTGGACTCACTATAACATTTATTCTTCCATCGACCTTTACATATACATATATAAAACATATTTATTTATCAGAAAGACACACATTCACTGGATGGTGTCATCAGTGATGTCATGAGTGATGTCACTGACCATGTCATGAGTGATGTAATATGTGACGTCATCAGCAGTGCATTGCAGGCGCGTAAGTTATAGTGAGTCCAACTAACTATAACGTGGGAATTTCAATGGTTTTATGTCAGTAAAATTTCCGAAAATATGCCGATCCTGTGGCATCTTCCTGTCAGGGCTTAAAACTTTGGATTGAATACTTGCGGCTGAAGCCCAGCCGCGGAAGTAATGCCTGCCGCTCTGAGGCGGAACGTGCGATGGGGTGCACATGGCTCTATCGTGATGCGGGGGACCGACCATCCAGGTGCAGCAGAACGAGTTGAAACTGGACAGTACAGCACTATTTTCACCAGTCCACTGGGGTTTGAATCTGTTTTGTTTTATTAAATCGTTTTAATGATGAACTCACTGGAGTGATAATTTTTCGTGTACTGCAAGAACCAGCATGCCGCTTTATGGCCACGCCAACTGCAGCAGGTTCTTTTCAAATTGAGTGCACGCTATTCATCATTACCAACGGTTGCCATTGATAAAGGGATCACTATCCTGAAACCGGTCTGGCAGTAACTCACCTGGCGAACTTGTGTCTGCACCTCCTGTTTGCTGCTGTTCCCTAAAATGAAATGGATGCACATATGCCAATCCTGTGGCATCTTCCTGTCAGGGCTTAAAACTTTGGATTGAATACTTGCGGCTGAAGCCCAGCCGTGGAAGTAATGCCTGCCGCTCTGAGGCGGACCGTGCGATGGGGTGCACATGGCTCTATCGTGATGCGGGGGACCGACCATCCAGGTGCAGCAGAACGAGTTGAAACTGGAAAGTACAGCACTATTTTCACCAGCCCACTGGGGTTTGAATCTGTTTTGTTTTATTAAATCGTTTTAATGATGAACTCACTAGAGTGATAATTTTTCGTGTACTGCAAGAACCAGCATGCCACTTTGCGGCCACGCCCACTGCAGCAGGTTCTTTTCAAATTGAGTGCACGCTATTCATCATTACCAACGGTTGCCATTGATAAAGGGATCACTATCCTGAAACCGGTCTGGCAGTAACTCACCTGGTGAACTTGTGTCTGCACCTCCTGTTTGCTGCTGCTCCCTAAAATGAAATGGATGCAAATATGCCGATCCTGTGGCATCTTCCTGTCAGGGCTTAAAACTTTGGATTGAATACTTGCGGCTGAAGCCCAGCCGCGGAAGCAATGCCTGCCACTCTGAGGCGGACCGTGCAATGGGGTGCACATGGCTTTATCATGATGCGGGGGACCGACCATCCAGGTGCAGCAGAACGAGTTAAAACTGGACAGTACAGCACTATTTTCACCAGCCCACTGGGGTTTGAATATGTTTTGTTTTATTAAATCGTTTTATAGATGAACTCACTGGAGTGATAATTTTTCGTGTACTGCAAGAACCAGCATGCCGCTTTGCGGCCACGCCCACTGCAGCAGGTTCTTTTCAAATTGAGTGCACGCTATTCATCATTACCAACGGTTGCCATTGATAAAGGGATCACTATCCTGAAACCGGTCTGGCAGTAACTCACCTTGTGAACTTGTGTCTGCACCTCCTGTTTGCTGCTGCTCCCCAAAATGAAATGGATGCAAATATGCCGATCCTGTGACATCTTCCTGTCAGGGCTTAAAACTTTGGATTGAATACTTGCGGCTGAAGCCCAGCCGCGGAAGTAATGCCTGCCAATCTGAGGCGGACCGTGCGATGGGGTGCACATGGCTCTATCGTGATGCGGGGGACCAACAATCCAGGTGCAGCAGAACGATTTGAAACTGGACAGTACAGCACTATTTTCACCAGCCCAGTGGGGTTTGAATCTGTTTTGTTTTATTAAATCGTTTTAATGATGAACTCACTGGAGTGATAATTTTTCGTGTACTGCAAGAACCAGCATGCCGCTTTGCGGCCACACCCAATGCAGCAAGTTCTTTTCAAATCGAGTGCACACTATTCATCATTACCAACGGTTGCCATTGATAAAGGGATCACTATCCTGAAACCGGTCTGGCAGTAACTCACCTGGGGAACTTGTGTCTGCACCTCCTGTTTGCTGCTGCTCCCTAAAATGAAATGGATGCAAATATGCAAATCCTGTGGCATCTTCCTGTCAGGGCTTAAAACTTTGGATTGAATACTTGCGGCTGAAGCCCAGCCGCGGAAGTAATGCCTGCCGCTCTGAGGCGGACCGTGCGATGGGGTGCACATGGCTCTATCGTGATGCGGGGGACCGACCATCCAGGTGCAGCAGAACGAGTTGAAACTGGACAGTACAGCACTATTTTCACCAGCCCACTGGGGTTTGAATCTGTTTTGTTTTATTAAATCGTTTTAATGATGAACTCACTGGAGTGATAATTTTTCGTGTACTGCAAGAACCAGCATGCCACTTTGCGGCCACGCCCACTGCAGCAGGTTCTTTTCAAATTGAGTGCACGCTATTCATCATTACCAACGGTTGCCATTGATAAAGGGATCACTATCCTGAAACCGGTCTGGCAGTAACTCACCTGGCGAACTTGTGTCTGCACCTCCTGTTTGCTGCTGTTCCCTAAAATGAAATGGATGCAAATATGCCGATCCTGTGGCATCTTCCTGTCAGGGCTTAAAACTTTGGATTGAATACTTGCGGCTGAAGCCCAGCCGCGGAAGCAATGCCTGCCACTCTGAGGCGGACCGTGCAATGGGGTGCACATGGCTTTATCATGATGCGGGGGACCGACCATCCAGGTGCAGCAGAACAAGTTAAAACTGGACAGTACAGCACTATTTTCACCAGCCCACTGGGGTTTGAATATGTTTTGTTTTATTAAATCGTTTTATAGATGAACTCACTGGAGTGATAATTTTTCATGTACTGCAAGAACCAGCATGCCGCTTTGCGGCCACGCCCACTGCAGCAGGTTCTTTTCAAATTGAGTGCACGCTATTCATCATTACCAACGGTTGCCATTGATAAAGGGATCACTATCCTGAAACCGGTCTGGCAGTAACTCACCTTGTGAACTTGTGTCTGTACCTCCTGTTTGCTGCTGCTCCCCAAAATGAAATGGATGCAAATATGCCGATCCTGTGACATCTTCCTGTCAGGGCTTAAAACTTTGGATTGAATACTTGCGGCTGAAGCCCAGCCGCGGAAGTAATGCCTGCCAATCTGAGGCGGACCGTGCGATGGGGTGCACATGGCTCTATCGTGATGCGGGGGACCAACAATCCAGGTGCAGCAGAACGATTTGAAACTGGACAGTACAGCACTATTTTCACCAGCCCAGTGGGGTTTGAATCTGTTTTGTTTTATTAAATCGTTTTAATGATGAACTCACTGGAGTGATAATTTTTCGTGTACTGCAAGAACCAGCATGCCGCTTTGCGGCCACACCCAATGCAGCAAGTTCTTTTCAAATCGAGTGCACACTATTCATCATTACCAACGGTTGCCATTGATAAAGGGATCACTATCCTGAAACCGGTCTGGCAGTAACTCACCTGGGGAACTTGTGTCTGCACCTCCTGTTTGCTGCTGCTCCCTAAAATGAAATGGATGCAAATATGCAAATCCTGTGGCATCTTCCTGTCAGGGCTTAAAACTTTGGATTGAATACTTGCGGCTGAAGCCCAGCCGCGGAAGTAATGCCTGCCGCTCTGAGGCGGACCGTGCGATGGGGTGCACATGGCTCTATCGTGATGCGGGGGACCGACCATCCAGGTGCAGCAGAACGAGTTGAAACTGGACAGTACAGCACTATTTTCACCAGCCCACTGGGGTTTGAATCTGTTTTGTTTTATTAAATCGTTTTAATGATGAACTCACTGGAGTGATAATTTTTCGTGTACTGCAAGAACCAGCATGCCACTTTGCGGCCACGCCCACTGCAGCAGGTTCTTTTCAAATTGAGTGCACGCTATTCATCATTACCAACGGTTGCCATTGATAAAGGGATCACTATCCTGAAACCGGTCTGGCAGTAACTCACCTGGCGAACTTGTGTCTGCACCTCCTGTTTGCTGCTGTTCCCTAAAATGAAATGGATGCAAATATGCCGATCCTGTGGCATCTTCCTGTCAGGGCTTAAAACTTTGGATTGAATACTTGCGGCTGAAGCCCAGCCGCGGAAGCAATGCCTGCCACTCTGAGGCGGACCGTGCGATGGGGTGCACATGGCTTTATCGTGATGCGGGGGACCGACCATCCAGGTGCAGCAGAACGAGTTGAAACTGGACAGTACAGCACTATTTTCACCAGCCCACTGGGGTTTGAATCTGTTTTGTTTTATTAAATCGTTTTAATGATGAACTCACTGGAGTGATAATTTTTCGTGTACTGCAAGAACCAGCATGCCGCTTTGCGGCCACGCCCACTGCAGCAGGTTCTTTTCAAATTGAGTGCACGCTATTCATCATTACCAACGGTTGCCATTGATAAAGGGATCACTATCCTGAAACCGGTCTGGCAGTAACTCACCTGGTGAACTTGTGTCTGCACCTCCTGTTTGCTGCTGCTCCCTAAAATGAAATGGATGCAAATATGCCGATCCTGTGGCATCTTCCTGTCAGGGCTTAAAACTTTGGATTGAATACTTGCGGCTGAAGCCCAGCCGCGGAAGTAATGCCTGCCACTCTGAGGCGGACCGTGCAATGGGGTGCACATGGCTCTATCGTGATGCGGGGGACCGACCATCCAGGTGCAGCAGAACGAGTTGAAACTGGACAGTACAGCACTATTTTCACCAGCCCAGTGGGGTTTGAATATGTTTTGTTTTATTAAATCGTTTTAATGATGAACTCACTGGAGTGATAATTTTTCGTGTACTGCAAGAACCAGCATGCCGCTTTGCGGCCACGCCCACTGCAGCAGGTTCTTTTCAAATTGAGTGCACGCTATTCATCATTACCAACGGTTGCCATTGATAAAGGGATCACTATCCTGAAACCGGTCTGGCAGTAACTCACCTGGCGAACTAGTGTCTGCACCTCCTGTTTGCTGCTGCTCCCTAAAATGAAATGGATGCAAATATGCCAATCCTGTGGCATCTTCCTGTCAGGGCTTAAAATTTTAGATTGAATACTTGCGGCTGAAGCCCAGCCGCAGAAGTAATGCCTGCCGCTCTGAGGCGGACCGTGCAATGGGGTGCACATGGCTCTTTCGTGAATAGGGGGACCGACCAACCAGGTGCAGCAGAACGAGTTGAAACTGGACAGTACAGCACTATTTTCACCAGCCCACTGGGGTTTGAATATGTTTTGTTTTATTAAATCGTTTTAATGATGAACTCACTGGAGTGATAATTTTTCGTGTACTGCAAGAACCAGCATGCCGCTTTGCGGCCACACCCAATGCAGCAAGTTCTTTTCAAATCGAGTGCATGCTATTTATCATTATCAACGGTTGCCATTGATAAAGGGATCACTATCCTGAAACCGGTCTGGCAGTAACTCACCTGGCGAACTTGTGTCTGCACCTCCTGTTTGCTGCTGCTCCCTAAAATGAAATGGATGCAAATATGCCAATCCTGTGGCATCTTCCTGTCAGGACTTAAAACTTTGGATTGAATACTTGCGGCTGAAGCCCAGCCGCGGAAGTAATGCCTGCCGCTCTGAGGCGGACCGTGTGATGGGGTGCACATGGCTCTATCGTGATGCGGGGGACAGACCAACCAGGTGCAGCAGAACGAGTTGAAACTGGAAAGTACAGCACTATTTTCACCAGCCCACTGGGGTTTGAATCTGTTTTGTTTTATTAAATCGTTTTAATGATGAACTCACTGGAGTGATAATTTTTCGTGTACTGCAAGAACCAGCATGCCGCTTTGCGGCCACGCCCACTGCAGCAGGTTCTTTTCAAATTGAGTGCACGCTAATCATCATTACCAACGGTTGCCATTGATAAAGGGATCACTATCCTGAAACCGGTCTGGCAGTGACTCACCTGGCGAACTTGTGTCTGCACCTCCTGTTTGCTGCTGCTCCCTAAAATGAAATGGATGCAAATATTCCGATCCTGTGGCATCTTCCTGTCAGGGCTTAAAACTTTGGATTGAATACTTGCGGCTGAAGCCCAGCCGCGGAAGTAATGCCTGCCACTCCGAGGCGGACCATGCGATGGGGTGCACATGGCTCTATCGTGATGCGGAGGACCGACCATCCAGGTGCAGCCGAACGAGTTGAAACTGGACAGTACAGCACTATTTTCACCAGCCCACTGGGGTTTGAATATGTTTTGTTTTATTAAATCGTTTTAATGATGAACTCACTGGAGTGATAATTTTTCGTGTACTGCAAGAACCAGCATGCCGCTTTGCGGCCACGCCCACTGCAGCAGGTTCTTTTCAAATTGAGTGCACGCTATTCATCATTACCAACGGTTGCCATTGATAAAGGGATCACTATCCTGAAACTGGTCTGGCAGTAACTCACCTGGCGAACTTGTGTCTGCACCTCCTGTTTCCTGCTGCTCCCTAAAATGAAATGGATGCAAATATGCCGATCCTGTGGCATCTTCCTGTCAGGGCTTAAAACTTTGGATTGAATACTTGCGGCTGAAGCCCAGCCGCGGAAGTAATGCCTGCCGCTCTGAGGCGGACCGTGCGATGGGGTGCACATGGCTCTATCGTGATGCGGGGGACCGACCATCCAGGTGCAGCAGAACGAGTTGAAACTGGACAGTACAGCACTATTTTTACCAGCCCACTGGCGTTTGAATCTGTTTTGTTTTATTAAATCGTTTTAATGATGAACTCACTGGAGTGATAATTTTTCGTGTACTGCAAGAACCAGCATGCCGCTTTGTGGCCACGCCCACTGCAGCAGGTTCTTTTCAAATTGAGTGCACGCTATTCATCATTTCCAACGGTTGCCATTGATAAAGGGATCACTATCCTGAAACCGGTCTGGCAGTAACTCACCTGGCGAACTTGTGTCTGCACCTCCTGTTTGCTGCTGCTCCCTAAAATGAAATGGATGCAAATATGTTGATCCTGTGGCATCTTCCTGTCAGGGCTTAAAACTTTGGATATATATATATATATATATATATATATATATATATATATATATATATATATTCTCACCCTTCTTCCCTCTCTGAAAGCAATTTGAGTCGCAACACGAACCTTCTTTTTTCTGCCAATTTTATTTGACTAGGAACAGCATGTGGCATTTTCCGACGCGTTTCGTTCTACTCGAACTTTTTCAAGGTGAGCCATTACACCGGTTATACACCGTTGGTTGCTGCAGTCCAATGTTAGCTGTTAAGTTACACTTCCTCCGGTGGTGCTTTTATTTCAGGATTACTTCCTGTTTGTGAAAGGCATTGTGGTACCTGCAGTTCCAAGGTTGTATTCTGTTTATTTCCCTCCAGTGGGTAGTGTAGTTTGCTGCTGTTCCAAAAATAAGGTAATTTTAATTTGCAATTGGAACACAAGATGTGTGTCGTGCTGAGGTTCCCCAAGTCCGCTCACTTTTGAAGTTGACCCAGGTCCAATACCAGGGCAGGTCCCTGGCGGCACCGCATCCCCCTCTTCGTTTGCACGAGTCAGCAGGAAGGCTCCAGGCTGGAGGATGATGGCGCTCTTATGGTGGTGCGTTTCTCTTCGGCGGAGCCAGCCGATATGTATTCTCACCCTTCTTCCCTCTCGGAAAGCAATTTGAGTCGCAACACGAACCTTCTTTTTTCTGCCAATTTTATTTGACTAGGAACAGCATGTGGCATTTTCCGACGGGTTTCGTTCTACTCGAACTTTTTCAAGGTGAGCCATTACACCGGTTATACACCGTTGGTTGCTGCAGTCCAATGTTAGCTGTTAAGTTACACTTCCTCCGGTGGTGCTTTTATTTCAGGATTACTTCCTGTTTGTGAAAGGCATTGTGGTACCTGCAGTTCCAAGGTTGTATTCTGTTTATTTCCCTCCAGTGGGTAGTGTAGTTTGCTGCTGTTCCAAAAATAAGGTCATTTTAATTTGCAATTGGAACACAAGATGTGTGTCGTGCTGAGGTTCCCCAAGTCCGCTCACTTTTGAAGTTGACCCAGGTCCAATACCAGGGCAGGTCCCTGGCGGCACCGCATCCCCCTCTTCATTTGCACGAGTCAGCAGGAAGGCTCCAGGCTGGAGGATGATGGCGCTCTTATGGTGGTGCGTTTCTCTTCGGCGGAGCCAGCCGATATGTATTCTCACCCTTCTTCCCTCTCGGAAAGCAATTTGAGTCGCAACACGAACCTTCTTTTTTCTGCCAATTTTATTTGACTAGGAACAGCATGTGGCATTTTCCGACGCGTTTCGTTCTACTCGAACTTTTTCAAGGTGAGCCATTACACCGGTTATACACCGTTGGTTGCTGCAGTCCAATGTTAGCTGTTAAGTTACACTTCCTCCGGTGGTGCTTTTATTTCAGGATTACTTCCTGTTTGTGAAAGGCATTGTGGTACCTGCAGTTCCAAGGTTGTATTCTGTTTATTTCCCTCCAGTGGGTAGTGTAGTTTGCTGCTGTTCCAAAAATAAGGTCATTTTAATTTGCAATTGGAACACAAGATGTGTGTCGTGCTGAGGTTCCCCAAGTCCGCTCACTTTTGAAGTTGACCCAGGTCCAATACCAGGGCAGGTCCCTGGCAGCACCGCATCCCCCTCTTCGTTTGCACGAGTCAGCAGGAAGGCTCCAGGCTGGAGGATGATGGCGCTCTTATGGTGGTGCGTTTCTCTTTGGCGGAGCCAGCCGATATGTATTCTCACCCTTCTTCCCTCTCGGAAAGCAATTTGAGTCGCAGCACGAACCTTCTTTTTTCTGCCAATTTTATTTGACTAGGAACAGCATGTGGCATTTTCCGACGCGTTTCGTTCTACTCGAACTTTTTCAAGGTGAGCCATTACACCGGTTATACACCGTTGGTTGCTGCAGTCCAATGTTAGCTGTTAAGTTACACTTCCTCCAGTGGTGCTTTTATTTCAGGATTACTTCCTGTTTGTGAAAGGCATTGTGGTACCTGCAGTTCCAAGGTTGTATTCTGTTTATTTCCCTCCAGTGGGTAGTGTAGTTTGCTGCTGTTCCAAAAATAAGGTCATTTTAATTTGCAATTGGAACACAAGATGTGTGTCGTGCTGAGGTTCCCCAAGTCCGCTCACTTTTGAAGTTGACCCAGGTCCAATACCAGGGTAGGTCCCTGGCGGCACCGCATCCCCCTCTTCGTTTGCACGAGTCAGCAGGAAGGCTCCAGGCTGGAGGATGATGGCGCTCTTATGGTGGTGCGTTTCTCTTCGGCGGAGCCAGCCGATATGTATTCTCACCCTTCTTCCCTCTCGGAAAGCAATTTGAGTCGCAACACGAACCTTCTTTTTTCTGCCAATTTTATTTGACTAGGAACAGCATGTGGCATTTTCCGAAGTGTTTCATTCTACTCGAACTTTTTCAAGGTGAGCCATTACACCGGTTATACACCGTTGGTTGCTGCAGTCCAATGTTAGCTGTTAAGTTACACTTCCTCCGGTGGTGCTTTTATTTCAGGATTACTTCCTGTTTGTGAAAGGCATTGTGGTACCTGCAGTTCCAAGGTTGTATTCTGTTTATTTCCCTCCAGTGGGTAGTGTAGTTTGCTGCTGTTCCAAAAATAAGGTCATTTTAATTTGCAATTGGAACACAAGATGTGTGTCGTGCTGAGGTTCCCCAAGTCCGCTCACTTTTGAAGTTGACCCAGGTCCAATACCAGGGCAGGTCCCTGGCGGCACCGCATCCCCCTCTTCGTTTGCACGAGTCAGCAGGAAGGCTCCAGGCTGGAGGATGATGGCGCTCTTATGGTGGTGCGTTTCTCTTCGGCGGAGCCAGCCGATATGTATTCTCACCCTTCTTCCCTCTCGGAAAGCAATTTGAGTCGCAACACGATCCTTCTTTTTTCTGCCAATTTTATTTGACTAGGAACAGCATGTGGCATTTTCCGACGCGTTTCGTTCTACTCGAACTTTTTCAAGGTGAGCCATTACACCGGTTATACACCGTTGGTTTCTGCAGTCCAATGTTAGCTGTTAAGTTACACTTCCTCCGGTGGTGCTTTTATTTCAGGATTACTTCCTGTTTGTGAAAGGCATTGTGGTACCTGCAGTTCCAAGGTTGTATTCTGTTTATTTCCCTCCAGTGGGTAGTGTAGTTTGCTGCTGTTCCAAAAATAAGGTCATTTTAATTTGCAATTGGAACACAAGATGTGTGTCGTGCTGAGGTTCCCCAAGTCCGCTCACTTTTGAAGTTGACCCAGGTCCAATACCAGGGCAGGTCCCTGGCGGCACCGCATCCCCCTCTTCGTTTGCACGAGTCAGCAGGAAGGCTCCAGGCTGGAGGATGATGGCGCTCTTATTGTGGTGCGTTTCTCTTCGGCGGAGCCAGCCGATATGTATTCTCACCCTTCTTCCCTCTCGGAAAGCAATTTGAGTCGCAACACGAACCTTCTTTTTTCTGCCAATTTTATTTGACTAGGAACAGCATGTGGCATTTTCCGACGCGTTTCGTTCTACTCGAACTTTTTCAAGGTGAGCCATTACACCGGTTATACACCGTTGGTTGCTGCAGTCCAATGTTAGCTGTTAAGTTACACTTCCTCCGGTGGTGCTTTTATTTCAGGATTACTTCCTGTTTGTGAAAGGCATTGTGGTACCTTCAGTTCCAAGGTTGTATTCTGTTTATTTCCCTCCAGTGGGTAGTGTAGTTTGCTGCTGTTCCAAAAATAAGGTCATTTTAATTTGCAATTGGAACACAAGATGTGTGTCGTGCTGAGGTTCCCCAAGTCCGCTCACTTTTGAAGTTGACCCAGGTCCAATACCAGGGCAGGTCCCTGGCGGCACCGCATCCCCCTCTTCGTTTGCACGAGTCAGCAGGAAGGCTCCAGGCTGGAGGATGATGGCGCTCTTATGGTGGTGCGTTTCTCTTCGGCGGAGCCAGCCGATATGTATTCTCACCCTTCTTCCCTCTCGGAAAGCAATTTGAGTCGCAACACGAACCTTCTTTTTTCTGCCAATTTTATTTGACTAGGAACAGCATGTGGCATTTTCCGACGCGTTTCGTTCTACTCGAACTTTTTCAAGGTGAGCCATTACACCGGTTATACACCGTTGGTTGCTGCAGTCCAATGTTAGCTGTTAAGTTACACTTCCTCCGGTGGTGCTTTTATTTCAGGATTACTTCCTGTTTGTGAAAGGCATTGTGGTACCTGCAGTTCCAAGGTTGTATTCTATTTATTTCCCTCCAGTGGGTAGTGTAGTTTGCTGCTGTTCCAAAAATAAGGTCATTTTAATTTGCAATTGGAACACAAGATGTGTGTCGTGCTGAGGTTCCCCAAGTCCGCTCACTTTTGAAGTTGACCCAGGTCCAATACCAGGGCAGGTCCCTGGCGGCACCGCATCCCCCTCTTCGTTTGCACGAGTCAGCAGGAAGGCTCCAGGCTGGAGGATGATGGCGCTCTTATGGTGGTGCGTTTCTCTTCGGCGGAGCCAGCCGATATGTATTCTCACCCTTCTTCCCTCTCGGAAAGCAATTTGAGTCGCAACACGAACCTTCTTTTTTCTGCCAATTTTATTTGACTAGGAACAGCATGTGGCATTTTCCGACGCGTTTCGTTCTACTCGAACTTTTTCAAGGTGAGCCATTACACCGGTTATACACCGTTGGTTGCTGCAGTCCAATGTTAGCTGTTAAGTTACACTTCCTCCGGTGGTGCTTTTATTTCAGGATTACTTCCTGTTTGTGAAAGGCATTGTGGTACCTGCAGTTCCAAGGTTGTATTCTGTTTATTTCCCTCCAGTGGGTAGTGTAGTTTGCTGCTGTTCCAAAAATAAGGTCATTTTAATTTGCAATTGGAACACAAGATGTGTGTCGTGCTGAGGTTCCCCAAGTCCGCTCACTTTTGAAGTTGACCCAGGTCCAATACCAGGGCAGGTCCCTGGCGGCACCGCATCCCCCTCTTCGTTTGCACGAGTCAGCAGGTAGGCTCCAGGCTGGAGGATGATGGCGCTCTTATGGTGGTGCGTTTCTCTTCGGCGGAGCCAGCCGATATGTATTCTCACCCTTCTTCCCTCTCGGAAAGCAATTTGAGTCGCAACACGAACCTTCTTTTTTCTGCCAATTTTATTTGACTAGGAACAGCATGTGGCATTTTCCGACGCGTTTCGTTCTACTCGAACTTTTTCAAGGTGAGCCATTACACCTGTTATACACCGTTGGTTGCTGCTGTCCAATGTTAGCTGTTAAGTTACACTTCCTCCGGTGGTGCTTTTATTTCAGGATTACTTCCTGTTTGTGAAAGGCATTGTGGTACCTGCAGTTCCAAGGTTGTATTCTGTTTATTTCCCTCCAGTGGGTAGTGTAGTTTGCTGCTGTTCCAAAAATAAGGTCATTTTAATTTGCAATTGGAACACAAGATGTGTGTCGTGCTGAGGTTCCCCAAGTCCGCTCACTTTTGAAGTTGACCCAGGTCCAATACCAGGGCAGGTCCCTGGCGGCACCGCATCCCCCTCTTCGTTTGCACGAGTCAGCAGGAAGGCTCCAGGCTGGAGGATGATGGCGCTCTTATGGTGGTGCGTTTCTCTTCGGCGGAGCCAGCCGATATGTATTCTCACCCTTCTTCCCTCTCGGAAAGCAATTTGAGTCGCAACACAAACCTTCTTTTTTCTGCCAATTTTATTTGACTAGGAACAGCATGTGGCATTTTCCGACGCGTTTCGTTCTACTCGAACTTTTTCAAGGTGAGCCATTACACCGGTTATACACCGTTGGTTGCTGCAGTCCAATGTTAGCTGTTAAGTTACACTTCCTCCGGTGGTGCTTTTATTTCAGGATTACTTCCTGTTTGTGAACGGTATTGTGGTACCTGCAGTTCTAAGGTTGTATTCTGTTTATTTCCCTCCAGTGGGTAGTGTAGTTTGCTGCTGTTCCAAAAATAAGGTCATTTTAATTTGCAATTGGAACACAAGATGTGTGTCGTGCTGAGGTTCCCCAAGTCCGCTCACTTTTGAAGTTGACCCAGGTCCAATACCAGTGATGTCATCAGTGATGTCACTGACCATGTCATGAATGATGTAATATGTGACATCATCAGCAGTGGGTTGCGGGTGCGCGATATATAGTTATTGCATCTAACTATATATGCGAATTTCTATGGTTTTGTGCGAGTAAATTAAGGTTTTGTAAATGCTAATCCCTAACTATATATGGGCTAAAACCTATGGTTTTTTCAGTGAATTTCAATGGTTTTTTATTAGCAAATATCAAAAGCTGTCAAATGTCAAGTACGTGATAGGTAAAAACATTTTCGTGTTTATGCACGCTGATGTGCTTTGAACGCTGCCCCCCCCCCTCTTTTCTCTTAGTAGTACTCTCTCTTTGCAGATAGTGAAGGGTAGTTATCGCAGGCTTTGCCCCCGTTGTAATCCGTCGCGCCTGCTTGTCTCTCCATTTGATTGATTGTTATCCAAGCATTTACTGTTTTAGAATTGATTCTCTTTGGTTCATTCTCTATTTACAAACAAGCACAAAGTCGCAATACTTTGTTTAGTCTTTGCAGATAGTGAAAAATCGTGTAAAAAAACTAAAGTAATCGAGCAAAATCAGTCCTGCGGACTGGGAGGGGGCGCTTGGCTCCTGCCCCCTCCCCAAGTCGGGTTGCCCTGGTGTGGCCTAAGATCGCCCCCGACATAGGCGGCCGGCTCCCGGGGTCCGGCGGAACTTTTTGCCTTTTGATGACTCTTCCATTCTGGACCTTGTCCCACAATCCGTTTGACCTGAAGACACGCTGTAGTGGGGCGCCCCTTTACCGTTTCAGTTGCCATTCCGCCCGCTTTTGCTACACTGTGCCTCTTCCGCCATTCAGCTGTTTACCGCCTGCTCTTGCGACTACAGCGTCTCGATCACCATGTAGTTGAGTTGCTCCCGCTCTTGCGATGCAGCGATAGGCGGCTGCCACAGGACTCTCAAAATGCCGGCCGGCTCTTCAGATTTGGGCGCGGTCCACTAAAATGGCCCTGGGACACCTTGGAACTCGGACGCTTGTCTGCTAGGGCTTGGGCCCCATTCTCGAAAGCGTCCACTGAGCCTTGAAGATTCTACAAAAGTCTTGGGGGCCCCCGACTCCCGCAGGCTTCTGGTGGGGAGCGGCTGCCATGATTGCTCGTGGAATGGCCACGACTGAGCTACGAGATGGTGGTGCTCTCATGCTGACGCCAGCTTCAGTCTTAAACATCCTGAAGGTTCTTGTTGCCTGTCCCTTCTGTTGTCATTTAACAGAACTTTTTAGACTGCTGAAAGGGGTTGTGTTCCGACCGCTGGTTGGTGGAGACATTTTGACTATATTCTGGACCTACGTTGTCGCGTAATGCGTTATATGACACGCCGCGTTAGCGCACCCGGATGTACTCCGGTGCGCGAAGCGCAGCTTCCCAGAAGCGATCCGGGGCGCGGCGCGCAGCGTGTAACGTAAGCATAACAGGTCATGTGACTTGTTAATAAAACTTTTCATTGGTTCATTTTACTTTTGTTATTCTAATGATGAAAGGCTTGGTCATATGACCTAAAAATTACGCTTTTTATTGCTTTCGAACATTATTTTTTCTTAAACATATATGTTATAATGTTCCAGGCTAATGTACTTTCCCGGAAAATTTACAACTGTCCTGCAAGTAAAATATATTCCTTTTTCTAGAAAAAGGGCGTTTCTTCGTCCCATGACGGAGCCGTTGAGCAAAAGATGCTCGGCCTGCTGTCTTAGTCGCCGATACGCCTGAATATCAGATTCTTATCGATCACTTTATGTTGCAGGAGTAGAAAACACAACAGCCCTTGACCATTTATCTTTACTGCGTTCCTGCGTATTATACCTTTTATCCGTCATGTAATTGGACTGCTTTATTTCACTTGCCTTTTACTGATTCGCAAACAGTGACTAAAATTAAAAACTTTACCAATGTAAATACTACTACCATGTTTTGTTTTAAAAACCTTTATTGTGAAAATGTCAGTATACAAATACGGGCCTATAACCACGTGGGCCGGCCACGGAGCAAACTGGAATCGTATATGATGAGGAGACATTTACACTGTAGAGGAACGTAACGAGCGGGCCATTAGGTTGCAAGAACTAAGGTGTCTAACAGTTGCGGAATCGGTGGACGTACATTTTGTAATTAAAATACGACAGGGCCACTTACAATAAAATTATCTAGATATACATTTGCGGGCAAGTACCATGGGTGACGTTAATTCGAACTTTCAATAGTGCAGTAATCAATAACACATCAGAACTTAATATCAATAGGGATGTCGAAATATTCAATCAATTCTCGTCTCCGCCCGCCATGTGCTTCAAAACTGCATACCTATCTCGTGATATCAAGTTTGTGCAACCAGTACACAACAAGGAGTTACGAGTCCCATTTATACCGGCGCCATTTTCGGCGAGGCCGGGCAGGTCCAGGATATAGTCAAAATGTCTCCACCAACCAGCGGTCGGACCAGAACTCCTTTCGGCAGTCAAAAAAGGTTCAGTTAAATGACAACAGAAGATAGGCAACCAGAACCATCAGTCAAAAGAGGGGAGGGCAAGATCTGAAGCCATTGTGCTACAAACTCGCAACCAGCCTTGGATGGAAAAATCCTGAAGAATGTACAAACTGAAAACCAGTTTTTGTCTGTATAGCATCAGCAGCAACGCTTGAGTCAGCTTTGTGTGAAGCCGCCATTTTGATTCAATCAATAGCGTCCCCCTGCACACATTCAGGGACCTGGTCGTGTCTTCAGGTCAAACGGATTGTGGGACAAGATGCAGAAAGGAAAAGGAAAAAAGTTCCGCCGGACCCCAGGAGCCAGCCGCCTATGTCATGGGCGATCTTTGGCCACACCAGGGCAATAGTGAAGCTGCAGCAGGTGCAAATAAGCTTCAGACAGTGTTACAAGCGCTGCTCAGAACTCTCAACTATGACACCACCTCCGTGGCATCCGGATCTTGGCGCCTTGTGCTGGTTCCGACCTATTGACACATCGGTCCTCTACTGACACCACCTCATAAGCCAACGGGGCACCCCACGCCGACTTTCGGCGCAGCATTGTAGGATGGCCACACCAGTGCGGCAACTTGCTAGACACCACCTCGGTGCCATCCAGATCTCGGCGCGTTGTGCTGCCTTCGGCCTACTGTAGCCACAAGTGCGGACGCAACTCAGCTGGATAGCGAGTGAAACACCAAGGGGAGCCCCACTGCAGCCAAGGAGCCTCCATCTTGGGGGCGACGCACAGCATCACATTGCTTTCCAATGCAGTCAGATCCTCAAACAGCCCCCACTGACTGACGCGACCTCACAGGCCAACGGGGCGCCCCACGCCGACTTTCGGCGCAGCATTGTAGGATGGCCACACCAGTGCGGCAACTTGCTGGACACCACCTCGGTGCCATCCAGATCTTGGCGCGTTGTGCTGCCTTCGGCCTATTCGCACATCGGTCCGCTACTGACGCCGCCTCACGTGCCAACGGATTTTCTACGCTTTTTATAGCAGCGCGTAACGTAAGCATAACAGGTCATGTGACTTGTTTATAAAACTTTTCATTGGTTCATTTTACTTTTGGTTTCCTAATGATAGAAGGCTTGATCATATGACCTAAAAATAACACTTTTCATTGGATTAAAACATTTTTTTTTCCCAAACGATGAAAGCCCCACCTTGTTTCTGGATGTTTCAGACTGAAGCTGGCGTCAGCATGAGAGCACCACCATCTCGTGTCTCCGTCGTGGTCATTCCACGAGCAATCATGGCAGCCGCTCCCCACCGGAAGCCTGCAGGAGTCGGGGTCCCCCAAGACTTTGGTACAATCTTCAAGGCTCAGGGGACGTCCGAGTTCCAAGGTGTTCCAGGGCCATTTTAGTGGACCAGGCCCAAATCCGAAGAGCCGTCTGCCATTTTAAGAGTCCTGTGGCAGCCGCCTATCGCTGCACCGCAAGAGTGGGTGCAACTCAACTACATGGTGAGCGAGACGCTGTAGCCGCAAGAGCGGGCGATAAACAGCTGAATGGAGGATGAGGCACAGTGTAGCAAAAGCGGGCGGAATGGCAACTGAAACGGTAAAGGGGCGCCTCAGTACAGCAGACGAGCCTCCACCTGGGGAGGCCCGTTCACGCCGCCTCCCCCCCCGGGGCGCCCCACGCCGTTTTTCGGAGCAGGGTTGTAGGATGCCAAAACCAGTGCGGCAACTTACTGGACATCACCTGGGTGCCATCCACATCTCAGCGCGTTCTGCTGCCTTGGGACTATTCGCACAACAGACCGCTACTGACGAGGCCTCCCCCCGCATCCCCCGGGACGCCCCTCGCCGTTTTTCGGAGCTGCATTGTAGGATACCAAAAACCAGTGCGGCACCCAGGTAACATCACCTGGGTGCCGTCCAGAACTCAGCACGTTGTGCTGCCTTGGGACTATTCGCACAAAACACAGCTACTGACCATTGTTGCTTCTTCTTCCAAAAAAATGTTTAAATGTATTCACTGTTTTTGTTGCGTTGTATATATTTATAAGTTATTAAAGTGTTATAATCCCACTACTTTGTTGGAGTGCTATATATTTTTAATGTGACACATAATTGTAAAAACTTTGATGTACAAAGAGGCATCCCTGGAATCTTCCGCTTCAGGCTCGGAACCACATACCCTCACAGTGAGAATCCCCTCCCCAAGCACAATACAGGATGGTTATCAGATAGTAGGAACGCGTGTGGTGTGACGGATCTCATCGGGTGGGGGCCTTGATCTACTGTAATTACTTTGAAGAGGGGTGATTCTCTACAGCTGGGGCCATAAACTACATCTGCAGGGCTAGGTGATAGCCTGGGACCGGCCTGGACAATCGGACACAGAGGAAGAGGAGTGTCAGAGGGTGCGGTAGTGAATAGGGTGAAAGGGAGGTGTCGGGCGGGCACAGGGTGTGATTCTCAGAGAAGAACAGCGCAGATGGGAGGAGGTTTCTGGCCCATGCATGAGAGAGAGAGCGGGGGTGACCAGTGCGTGGGGGAGATGCTTGCGAGGGTGGGGAGCCATGCTGAGGATCGGCGGCATGCAGAGAGTGGGTCTGGTCAAGGCATCTAAAATGGCTGCCGTGCTCAACAAAAGTGTGGCATTGCAAAAAAGGCAAGATGGCGCAGACAATGTTTATCAATAAGGATTAATTTATAACAATTATTTTTAACAAAATATTTACTCGCAGTGACAAAATGGCGGTCAACAGTTCCTGATTTCCATCGAATCGAACGTTAACAGACGTCACGCAGCAAAAAAAAAAAAACGCTCACGCACAGCCGCTGGAAGACATGTATCAGCATATATGAGCCTCTTCAGCCACCCTCAGAAAACATAAGGGGTCAGGATACGTCTCCCGTACCCCCTTATACCTAGTAATTTAATTAAATCTAAACACAAAATGGCGAATTCACGTTTCGCTACCAGTTTGCGACCCGTTTCGCGAACCGAGAAGCGCTTCTACCGCGAAAAATCAAATTTTTATTATTTGCCCCACGGGACCCTTTAATAACCCCAACATCATTCCTAGGGGGTCAAGAGGGGTCTACCTTGCCCCCTTTCATTAAATTCCCCCTTCGTTTTTCTCCTCCTCTTGTCTCTCGATCCTACCGAGAGACAAGATGGCGGCCGCACCGGACTGTTTAGAATAATGACAGACACCGGAGAACCAATCAGCTTCGCTACGCAAAGCTCCGTTACGCGAAAAGTACGCGATCTGGAGCGCTATCTGGGACGCTGTCACAGATATATCTGTTTTTTTAAACGTTAATTTCTCAAAATCCACTGGAGCACATATATTGAGACCCAGCAAAGGGACATCGGGCTAACAGTCCCTATAATTTTGCCAAGTTTCGTGTAAATCCATTCAGCCGTTCGAGCTAAAAGTGAGGCCAAACGCCCTATGGAAAAATGAATGGGAAAAACGTGTTTTGGGACCCCCCTTTTTTCTCGGCCCCCCCTTGACGGAACCCCCCCATATTTTCAGGGGCTGCACAAAAACAAAATGTGCTATTTTCCTGAAATTTTCAGCCGATTCTGTCCACAAACGCCCAAGTTATTAGACATAGAATTTTCTAAAGTTCCATAGAGAAAAAATCCTAACTATATATACCTACTGGCTATCGCCAGTAGGTAATATATATATATATATATATATATATATATATATATATATATATATATATATATATATATTCATTCATTGAAAAAACCATAGGTTATAGACCATATATATTTAGGAATAAGCATTTACAAAACCTTGAAAATTCACTGAAAAAACCATAGGTTATAGACCATATATAGTTAGGAATTCGCATTTACAAAACCTTATTTTACTCACACAAAACCATTGAAATTCCATATATAGTTAGTTGCACTAACTATATATCGCGCACCCGCAATCCACTGCTGATGATGTCACATATTACATCATTCATGACATGGTCAGTGACATGACTGATGACATCACTGATGACATCTCAAATGACATCACTGATGACATCTCAAATGACATCACTGATGACATCACTGATGACATCTCATTTGACATTACTGATCACATCACTGATGATATCATTCATGTGATAATACGATGAACCTCTTCAGACTCTAATATAACCTTAGATACAATCAGTGTAAACAGACACTCACAGACTGTCTCTCATCCATGGAGTTACTCACACACCTAGTCAGTCATGCAAAGAATCAATCACACCTCCATTTCCTCAACTATACAGTTATACAAACTTTACTTATTCAAACATATACTAACACATATTTACTCTCTTATACAATCCCTGATACAAGTTCACAATGATCCATACAGCCACTCACACATTCACTGGCTCTTATGCACAGTTATTTATATATGTCAACTCTCACATGTACTGTGTTTTACATATGTACTTACTTTGACATGTAGCACTGAGATATCCATTTACTCACCAATACACTCATGCACACAGTCAACCGCCCATACAGCTGTTTCCACGTGCACTTTTGAAACCATACATCTAGTGAATCAACTGCTCACACATCTATGCACAGAGTCACACACCTCCCAGCCACCCACACACACACTCAGTCTCCCATACAAATACTTGGGCAACCAATCAATAACCCATATAGTTACTTATCAACACATGCAACAGTTTACAGAACAACAGACATAATGATGCACAAATTAAGACAGTTTAGTCACTAACCCATGCACTCAGTGAGACACATTTAATCACTCACTCATACAGTCAGTCATGCACCTACTAAATCCTTCATCCAGACACTTATACATCCACTCATTCTTCAATATGTAAGACATATTTTAACTTTACAGAAACATACAGTCACTGGATGTTGTCATCAGTGATGTCATCAGTGATGTCATTTGAGATGTCATCAGTGATGTCATCAGTGATGTCACTGACCATGTCATGAATGATGTAATATGTGACATCATCAGCAGTGGATTGCGGGTGCGCGATATATAGTTAGTGCAACTAACTATATATGGAATTTCAATGAATTTGTGTGAGTAAAATAAGGTTTTGTAAATGCGAATTCCTAACTATATATGGTCTATAACCTATGGTTTTTTCAGTGAATTTTCAAGGTTTTGTAAATGCTAATTCCTAACTATATATGGTCTATAACCTATGGTTTTTTCAATGAATTTTCAAGGTTTTGTAAATGCTAATTCCTAACTATATATGGTCTATAGCCTATGGTTTTTTCAGTGAATATATATATATACATACATATATAAACATATATCATCTGTATATCTATATAAATACAAACATAAATGCATGCATACATATACTTATATGCATACAGATGCATGTTATTTACATGAAAGTTGAAAAAACACTAATAAAAGCAAAGCTAAAAAGCCACCTCATTACAAACAGAATGGCTTTAACTTAAATGAGGGTGAGATCTATTGCATTTTCAATGCTTGTTTACTTTGGTTCCATCAAGAAGGCATTCAGATGTGTCACACATTTGCCATAAATTCTGAATGTTAGCACTCTAGTTGCATATTAGATCACTGTAGTAAAGCTACTGCTCACCAGGGACGTCTGCTGCTGGTATTCAAAGTGCATGTTTCAGTCTGCATGTCAGAATTTTTTTAATGAAATAGAAGAGGATTTGAGAAGTCACTCAAAATGATCCCTAATTTTTCTTTCTGAAGCACTAATCATACTTTCTATGGCAAAATTAACCCCCTCATGTTGTTCCTTTTTAAATTGAGTGTTTTCAGACTTACCACTTCATTCCAATCAAGATGGCTTCTGGTGTGCCATACTTTTGTCATAAGTAAGACTGTTAGCGCTCTAGTTGTTCTTTAGAACACTCTGGGACATTCTGTCATTGGGCTATACTTGGGGTACATCTGGGTGATATTTGGGCTACATTTAGGCTCTTTTGTCTCTGGTGGCCATCTTGGGAGACTGTATGTCAGAATTTTTTAATGAAATTGAAGAGGGTTTGAGAAATCACTCAAAATGTGCCCTAATTTTTCTTTCTGCAGCACTAATCATAATTCATATGGCAAAATATACCCCCTCACCCTGTCTCCCTCAACGCTTACATCTCGGTTGAGGGAGGCAGGGATCTCCGGCATGGCTCTGAACCTCCTGCACTCCTTTTTACAGCATAGGGAGCAAAGAGTCAAGCTTGGTGAGTTCCTTTCCCCTGCTATGTCCTTGCAGTGTGGGGTGCCACAAGGGTCGGCTCTCAGTCCGACCCTATTTAACATTTATGTCGCCCCCCTTGCAAGGCTAGTAAAATCTCAGGGGATGGAACTGGTGTCATACGCCGATGACACCCAGATTATGGTGTCACTGGCCCACTCAGTATCATCATCCGCCACCAACTTCAGGATCTGTATGCAGACAGTCTCTGATTGGATGCATCAGAACTCCCTGAAGTTGAATGGTGACAAAACTGAGATCCTGGTCTTTGGCAAGGACCAGGATATCTGGTCGGATGAGTGGTGGCCGGCCTCGCTGGGAACCTGTCCATCCCCTTCCCAGTCAGCAAGAAACCTTGGGGTAATCTTTGACACCTCCCTATCCATGACTCTGCAGGTCAACCGTACGGTGGCCACCTGCTGGGGAGTGCTAAAGATTCTCAGGAGGATCCTTCACTATCTCTCTCCCTCAGCACGCAAACAGGTGGCAGTAGCATTGATAGGTTCAAGGTTGGACTACTGTAATGCGCTCTATGTAGACTCCAACAAGGGGCTCATTCAGCGATTACAGGTAGTTCAAAATGCGGCTGCTCGCTTTGTCTTAGCACTTCCCAAAGCTTCATCTGCTACGATGGCCAGAAGGAGCCTTCATTGGTTGCCCATTCATCTCAGGATTTCGTTTAAGATCCTCTGTCTTGTCTATCGAGCTTTGGCAGAGGGCTCTTCTGACCCCCTTGGTGCCCTGCTGACCCGGTATCAGCCTGGTAGATCTTTAAGATCTTCTGAGATGAATCTGTTGTTTGTCCCACGTACCAAAAGCGTTCGTTGGGGAAACAGAGCTTTTTCCGTTGCTGCTCCCAAACTATGGAACTTGTTACCTCTTGAGATTAAGATGCAACCTTCTCTGTCTTCCTTTAAAAAGGCGCTCAAGACCTGGTGTTTTGTCAGGGCTTATCCGTAATTAGGATCAGCCTCTGTTATCTGGTATTATTTGGTTAGGCGCCTTGACGCCCATCTGGGCTTAGTTGCGCGTTAAAAATTGTTTTTCATTTTCATTTCATTTTCATTTTGTTCCTTTTTAAATTAAATGTTTTAAGAGTTACCACTTTATTCCAATCAAGATGGCTTCTGGTGTGCCATACCTTTGTAATAAGTAGGACTGTTAGCGCTCTAGTTGTTCTTTAGAACACTCTGGGACATTCTGTCATTGGGCTATACTTGGGCTACATCTTGGTTAAATTTGGGCTACATTTGGGCTCTTTTGTCTCTGGTGGCCATTTTGGGAGACTGCATGTCAGAATTTTTTAATGAAATAGAAGAGGATTTGAAAAGTCACTCAAAATGTGCCCTAATTTTTCTTTTTGCAGCACTAATAATACCTTCTATTGCATAATATACCCCCTCATTTTGTTCCCTTTTAAATTAAATGTTTTAAGAGTTACCATTTTATTCCCATCACGATGGCTCCAGTTGTGCTATACCTTTGTAATAAGTAGGACTGTTAGCGCTCTAGTTGTTCTTTAGAACACTCTGGGACATTCTGTCATTGGGCTATACTTGGGCTACATCTGGGTGATATTTGGGCTACATTTGGGCTCTTTTCTCTCTGGTGGCCATTTTGGGAGACTGCACGTCAGAATGTTTTAATGAAATAGAAAAGGATTTGAGAAGTCACTCAAAATGTGCCCTAATTTTTCATTCTGCAGCACTAATCATACTTTCTATGGCAAAATATACCCCCTCATGTTGTTTCTTTTTAAATTAAATGTTTTAAGAGTTACCACTTTATTCCAATCAAGATGGCTTCAGGTGTGCCATACCTTTGTAATAAGTAGGACTGTTAGCGCTCTAGTTGTTCTTTAGAACACTCTAGGAGGCTGCAGTAGAACACAAAGGAATCGACTGACAGTCTCTGTCCCTGTTGGATGTACATGTTTTACTGAGAATGTCAGACTTCATTTTCACATGACTCAGAAAGATAATGTGAATTTACAGAAAACATGCTTTCAGTTTAGCTTATAGATCCCCTTCCAAACCACTGTGGGAAAATCATGAGATATTAGTTTTCTTTCAAACAATATTCATGATATCACAGCAGAAGGTTTTTTCACATGGTAAAATCACCTTAGAACCCACCACAATTCCTAAAACGAGTATGGTACCATCAACAAATGATTTATAATGTAACTAAAGTCCTAAAACCCTCTATTAACTACAATGCTTTTTAATGAGGTGCTATCATGTATATTGGTCCCAAGATGGCTGCCAACACTTCTTGGATGAAGTGCTGACAGCCAATCAGATCAGATGTGTGGTTAGGCTCCGCCCAGATATATATCTTTTTTTGAACCTAAATTACCCAAAATCCACTGGAGCACATATATTGAGACCTAGCAAAGGCACATCGGGCTAACAGCCCCTACAATTTTGCCAAGTTTCGTGCAAATCCATTCAGCCGTTCGAGCTAAAAGTGAGGCCAACCGCCCTATGGAAATTAACATGGGAAAAACGCGTTTTGGGACCCCCCTTTTTTCTCGGCCCCCCCTTGATGAAACCCCCCCAAATTGTCAGGGGCTGCTCAGACTCAAAATGTTCCATTTTCCTGAAAATTTCAGCCAATTCCGTCCACAAACGCCAAAGTTATTAGACATAGAATTTTCAAAAATCCCATAGAGAAAAAATCCTAACTATATATACCTACTGGCGACCGCCAGTAGGTAATATATATATATACATATATATATATACATATATATATATATATATATATATATATATATATATATATATATATATTACCTACTGGCGGTCGCCAGTAGGTATATATAGTTAGGATTTTTTTGAATAGGGATTTCTGAAAATTCTATGTTGAATAACTTTGGCGTTGATGGACGGAATTGGCTGAAATTCTCAGGAAAATGGCACATTCTGTTTTTGAGAGTCCCCTGAAAGTTTTAGGGGGTTTCGTCAAGCGGGGGCCGAGAAAAAAGGGGGGTCCCAAAACGTGTTTTTAACATTGAGTTTTCCATAGGGCGGTTGGACTCAGTTTTAGCCCGAACGGCTGAATGGATTTCCACCAAACTTGGCGAAATTGTAGGGACTGGTACCCCGATGTGCCTTTGCTATGTCTCAAGATATATGCTCCAGTGGTTTTTCTGAAAATTAACTTTGAAAAATATATATTCGGTGCATTGGGCTATATATATGTTAGAGCCCAAATGTAGCCCAATGTAGCCCAAAAATGGCCACCAGAGACAAAAAAAAACAAAGGTAGCCCAAATATCAGCCAGATGTAGCCCAACTATAGCCCAATGACAGAATGTCCCAGAGTGTCCTAAAGAACAACTAGAGCGCTAACAGTCTTACTTATGACAAAAGTATGGCACACCTGAAGTCATCTTGATTGGAATAAAGTGTTAACACTTAAAACATTTAATTTGCAAAGGAACAAAATGAGGGGGTTCATTTTGCCATAGAAATTATGATTATTTCTGAAGAAAGAAAAATTAGGGCACATTTTGAGTGACTTCTCAAATCCTCTTATATTTCATTAAAAAAATTCTGATAAGCAGTCTCCCAAGATGGCCACCAGAGACAAAAGAGCCCAAATGTAGCCCAAATATCAGCCAGATGTAGCCCAACTATAGCCCAATGACAGAGTGTCCCAGAGTGTTCTAAAGAACAACTAGAACGCTAACAGTCTTACTTATGACAAAAGTATGGCACACCTGAAGTCATCTTGATTGGAATAAAGTGGTAACACTTAATACATTTAATTTGAAAAGGAACAAAATGAGGGGTTTCATTTTGCCATAGAAATTATATATATATATATATATATATATATATATATATATATATATATATATATATATTACCTACTGGTGGTCGCCATTAGGTATATATAGTTAGGATTTTTTTTATAGGGATTTCTGAAAATTCTATGTTGAATAACTTTGGCGTTGATGGACGGAATTGGCTGAAATTTTCAGGAAAATGGCACATTTTGTTTCTGAGTGTCCCCTGAAAGTTTGGGGGGGGTTTTGTCAAGCGGGGGCCGAGAAAAAAGGGGGGTCCCAAAACGTGTTTTTAACATTGAGTTGGACTCACTTTTAGCTCGAACGGATGAATGGATTTCTATGAAACTTGGCAAAATTGTAGAGACTGTTTGCCCGATGTGCCTTTGCTAGGTCTCAAGATATGTGCTCCAGTGGATTTTGAGAAATTAACGTTCAAAAAAATATATATATCTGTGACAGCGTCCCGGTTAGCGCCCCGGTTCGCGTACCAGACGCGTAACGGAACTTCGCGAGGAGAAGCGGATTGGCTCTCCGGTGACTGTCAACATTCTAAACAGTCCGGGGCGGCCGCCATCTTGTCTCTCGGTAGGATCGAGAGACAAGAGGTGGAAATAAACGAAGGGGGAAATGAATGAAAGGGGGCAAGGTAGACCCCTCCTGACCCCCTAGGATTGATGTGGGGGCTATTAAAGGGCGATTTTTCGCGGTGGAAGTGCTACCCGGTACGCGAACCGGGTAGCTCACCGGTAGCGTAACGGGAGTCCGCCATCTTGTGTTTCGGACGAATTTAGTCACAAGACGGAGGATAAACAATGTTGGGAATGGGTATAACGGGGCACGGGAGACATATCCTTACCCCCTAGGTTTTCTGAGGGTGGCTGAGGAGGCCCATATATGTAAAAAAAAACAGCCTTTTTTTTCATATTTTTGCGCGGTTAGCGCCCGGTCCACGCACCGGGTAGCGTTCCGGAAAGCGTAACAAGGGGAAAACCAAGGGAAACAGTAAAATAATATTGGTGGGTTATCCTGGAGGTGACGCACCTCAGCAACGCTATAATTGATTGGATGCCACCTCTGCATGTGGCGGTGCATAGTATAGTTTCCAAAACTATACTTTTTGTCTGTGCCTCGGGACAGAACTGCATCGCAATGAGGCATGTCACCAGCCGGGCATTGACCTTTTTTTGCCCTCGAGGGTAAGAAAAAAATTGCCATATAAAATGGTCTAAGCGGTGGGATTGCCGGGGCTCTTCACGCAAGAACTGTCTCGGCTCTACCTCCTCTTCCTCTTCTTCTTCCTCTTCCTCTGGGTTTGGAAGGAACTTTGCAGGTGGTCCTTCCTTCCTAGGTGGTTGTGGTGGTGGTGGGGGTCCACCAGCTGCAGCTACTACAGATGCCATGACTGAACAAGCAGAAACAGGTCTTCCTCTCACAAAGATGAAAGTCAGAGTGATGGAAAAAGGTGGGAGCTTTCATCATTTGGGAAAAAAAATGTTCTCAACCAATGAAAAGTGTTATTTTCAGGTCACATGACCTGTTACGCTTACGTTACGCGTCCCACTCCGTGCCCGGAGCACTTCCGGGGTGCTGCGCTTCGTGCCTCGGGTCGCGCTCCGGAGTAGTTCCGAGTGCGCTAACGTGGCGCGTCATAAGACGCATTACGCGGCAACACAATACGACGCGCTTACGTGACGCGTCACGATGTTGTTTTCGAATGCGGCAGTTGCGCTAACTGAACGTTTCCCGGTGCGCGGATCGGGTCGCGGCACCAAATTGAGCTAACGTGAAGCTACCCGGTGCGCGGACCGGTAGCGAAAAAAAAAACATTTATATACATAAAAAATTATATTAAATACATAAAAAATATATTTTTCCTTTAAAAGAAGGATACATTTTACAGCTTTTGATATTTGCAATAAAAAAACCATTGAAATTCACTGAAAAAACCATAGGTTATAGACCATATATAGTTAGGAATTAGCATTTACAAAACCTTGAAAATTCACTGAAAAAACCATAGGTTATAGACCATATATAGTTAGGAATTAGCATTTACAAAACCTTATTTTACACACACAAAACCATTGAAATTCGCATATATAGTTAGTTGCACTAACTATATATCGCGCACCCGCAATCCACTGCTGATGATGTCACATATTAAATCATTCATGACATGGTCAGTGACATCACTGATGACATCTCAAATGACATCACTGATGACATCACTGATGGCATCTCAAATGACATCACTGATAACATCACTGATGACATCTCAAATGACATCACTGATGACATCACTGATGACATCTCATTTGACATTACTGATCACATTACTGATGATATCATTCATGTGATAATACGATGAACCTCTTCAGACTCTAATATAACCTTAGATACAATCAGTGTAGACAAACACTCACAGACTGTCACTCATCCATGGAGTTACTCACACACCTAGTCAGTCATGCAAAGAATCAATCACACCTCCATTTCCTCAACTATACAGTTATACACACCTTACTTATTCAAACATATACTAACACATATTTACTCTTTTATACAATCCCTGATACAAGTTCACAATGATCCATACAACCACTCACACATTCACTGACTCTTATGCACAGTTATTTATATATGTGAACTCTCACATGTACTATGTTTTACATATGTACTTACTTTGACATGTAGCACTGAGATATCCATTCCCTCACCAATACACTCTTGCACACAGTCAACCGCCCATACAGCTGTTTCCAGATGCACTTTTGAACCCATACATCTAGTGAATCAACTGCTCACACATCTATGCACAGAGTCATACACCTCCCAGCCACCCACACACACACTCATTCTCCCATACAAATACTTGGGCAACCAATCAATAACCCATATAGTTACTCATATAGCTACTGATCAACACATGCAGCAGTTTACAGAACAACAGACATAATGATGTACAAATTAAGACAGTTTAGTTACTAACCCATGCACTCAGTGAGACACATTTAATCACTCACTCATACAGTCAGTAATGCACCTACTAAATCCTTCATCCAGACACTTATACATCCACTCATTCTTCAATATGTAAGACATATTTTAACTTTACAGAAACATACAGTCACTGGATGGTGTCATCAGTGATGTCATCAGTGATGTCATTTGAGATGTCATCAGTGATGTCATCAGTGATGTCACTGACCATGTCATGAATGATGTAATATGTGACATCATCAGCAGTGGATTGCGGGTGCGCGATATATAGTTAATGCAACTAACGTTATATGCGAATTTCAGTGGTTTTGTGTGAGTAAAATAAGGTTTTGTAAATGCTAATTCCTAACTATATATGGTCGATAACCTATGGTTTTTTCAGTGAATATATATATATATATATATATATATATATATATATATATATATATATATATATATATATATATATATATATATATATATATATATATCACGCTCACAACTCCTCTGCTTTACCAAAAGATGCTGCACTCATGGAGATGCTATAAGTTCCTTTATTGCTGGCAAAAACAAACGTGTTTCGGCGTGACACCTTCCTTGGTGTTCAATGCACACTGAGTGAGACTGGTTTAAAAAGAAAGGACAAAGCGTCTATGATTGAAAAGACGCCATCTTGGAAAGGCGTTTTTCTAAATCGTATTATGCAATGTTTACAATATTTACAAAACGAAAACGAACAATCGCTCGCATTTCATGACTGTACATAGTAAATATTTACAAATCATCTTGCCGTGTATTGGCACTGTTCCTTTTATTGTATCAATGTAGACCCTCGGAAAAGTAGTTCATTAGGCACATGTCTATTACAATTTTGACAACAACGTTAGAGAAAGGACAAAGCGTCTCTGATTTAAAAGACGCCATATTGGAAGGTATTTTGCTAGTTCGTTTCATACAATATTTACAAGATGAACACCAAAAAAACGTCTCACATTTCATGACTGTACATAGTGAATATCTACAAGTCAATCTCGCCGCGTATCTGCACTGTTCCTTTCATTGAATTACGATGAACCTCTTCAGACTCTAATATAACCTTAGATACAATCAGTGTAGACAAACACTCACAGACTGTCACTCATCCATGGAGTTACTCACACACCTAGTCAGTCATGCAAAGAATCAATCACACCTCCATTTCCTCAACTATACAGTTATACACACCTTACTTATTCAAACATATACTAACACATATTTACTCTTTTATACAATCCCTGATACAAGTTCACAATGATCCATACAACCACTCACACATTCACTGACTCTTATGCACAGTTATTTATTGCTGGCAAAAACAAACGTGTTTCGGCGTGACGCCTTCCTTGGTGTTCAATGCACACTGAGTGAGACTGGTTTAAAAAGAAAGGACAAAGCGTCTATGATTGAAAAGACGCCATCTTGGAAAGGCGTTTTTCTAAATCGTATTATGCAATGTTTACAATATTTACAAAACGAAAACGAACAATCGCTCGCATTTCATGACTGTACATAGTAAATATTTACAAATCATCTTGCCGTGTATTGGCACTGTTCCTTTTATTGTATCAATGTAGACCCTCGGAAAAGTAGTTCATTAGGCACATGTCTATTACAATTTTGACAACAACGTTAGAGAAAGGACAAAGCGTCTCTGATTTAAAAGACGCCATATTGGAAGGTATTTTGCTAGTTCGTTTCATACAATATTTACAAGATGAACACCAAAAAAACGTCTCACATTTCATGACTGTACATAGTGAATATCTACAAGTCAATCTCGCCGCGTATCTGCACTGTTCCTTTCATTAAATTACCGTAGACCCTCGAAAGGGCAGTTCATTAGGCACGTGTTTTGTTACATATTTGACCGTTGTTGAACCCATATGTTCTAGAAACAGAGAAAGGAGGGTGCGCCTATTCTCTCTCTAGGCGCTTTTTTCACTTGACTCTTTGGTACCTGTATATAGTGTAGACATTTCAAATTAATATGAATTCTGTATTTTATAGCAATGATCAATCTAAGTCACACACCATGAATTGCAAATATATTTGTTACACAAATTAGAAGTTTTCTGCTAAATTGACACATTCACCCGTATGAGATTGAAAACAGAAGAAGGACGTATAGCCGATCCACGGCTTTATTGAACTTAGTTCATCCAGAACTTATTGTAAGACAAGAATAGGACAACACACCTTACATAAAAGGTGCGTCCTATGTGAATTGCAATATTGCAATAAAGTTTTCACTTATTGGACAGTGAAAAAAGCGCCTACGACGCCACTGTGTCAAAACCTTAAGTCTGCTTGAAGCAGGCGTAAGGAGTGATGCAGCACATTAGGAATAGGCATTCCTGAGCATTGCTGGAGTTGCGCCGTGCTTGTGACATGACTCCAGCCAACTCGTTATCGATACGCCAACAGATGCATTCCGCACCTGTCAATACTTGCACCATGGTGCACCGCATTGTAAATGCGACTCATCCATGGTGGCACACGTTTTTTTTTGTGTGATGCACTTGAATTGATGCATCTCTGCTGTTATGCAGAGATGCTATTTTAAGAGACAGCGGTCCCTTTAAAACGAAAATGAATGAAAATTTAGCCAAATTATCACAATCAAGATTGGCGTTGTTTGTGTCTTAATTCACAGTATCGAGAAACATATTCTCCTGTACTTGAAAATGCTACATCTTAACTCTATACTGTAATTCATTATATATGTGGAGTACAAGATGTATTTCTTATTGTGACTTTTGCATATCCATATTTTTCTACCTAAAAGTCACTTTTAAGCCATTTGTCTGTGGTAAGGAAATCGGCTGATTTCCCATTACCCTGTCACGTCCAGCTCACTCACCTTGTATATATTGTGTGCTTGTTATTAATTATTAATACATTTCTCGATAATGTCAATTAGGATAACTACTACCCTTGGTCCCTTTTTTGACCCTAATGGTTTCCTTGTGTCTATTTCTGTAGTTGTGCAGAGATGCGTAAGTTCCTGTAAATCTGCCCCATTGTTTTCAAGGCATTGTGCATTGCTTTAAGGCACTTCATGGCATAGACCCGGAGTACCTTAAAAACTGAGGGGCATATTATCAAGCCTGTGCGCTAAAATTATCGCCGCTTTATCGGCCGAAAACGGCCGATAAAGCGGCGATAATGGGCTTGATAATATGCTCTATGGAATTCCAATCGAAGCCCATGTTAGATGTGAAGACATCTAACATGGGCTTCGATTGGAATTCCACAGAGCATATTATCAAGCCCATTATCGCCGCTTTATCGGCCGTTTTCGGCCGATAAAGCGGCGATAATTTTAGCCCACAGGCTTGATAATATGCCCCTGATTTCAGTGGTATATCTCATCTGGACTGTTGCGGTCTGCCTCAGCACTCAATCTGATGGTGCCCAAATACAAAAGAGCTAGATGGGGCGAGAGAAGCTTTTTTACTGGCAATGCCAGATTTTGAAATTCCCTTCCCCTGGATCTAAAAAAAAATAACTTGTTGCCTTTAGGAAGGCACTCAAAACACTTCTTTTTAATCAATGTTCTTATAGCTCCTTTCAGGCAGTCCTCTCTCTGAACTAGTGCCTAGACACCCTTGGGTATTAAATGCGCCTTATAAGTCTCATAAAAAAAATGATTATGGAGTACAGTGAAGGAGAGTGTGGGCTGCCAGCCGTTAAGGCCTATAGTTTCTTGCACCTGGGGCCGCATTACACATGCAGTGAATTTTCTTTCATTGTGCCGGGCACACCTTTAAAAAGGTGCAGAGGCACAATGAAGGAAAATGCGCTGCCTTATGGGATCACACTGCCCCCAGGGCAGTCTCGAACTCGTGCTGCCCTGAGGCAGTGCATTCACATGAAATACGGAGTGGCTGCTTTGAAGCTGCTCCATGTTTCACTGTGCAGGCAGCAACCCACCACCCGCCTACCGTTTTAAAGCGGAATAGAGATCCTCTTGCAGTTGGGTGCGGTCAGTTACTGCACCCACCTGCAAGGGGATGTCTAAGGGGCCATAGGAGCCTCCTTTCCTCCCTCCACAGGACTGCTCACAGGGCACCACCTTTTAGGTGTCCCACTGTCAGTGTGCCTCCTTAGGGCTTCTTTGCATCTGCGTCCGCATCAGTAATACAGCTGTCACAGAGCTGAAAGGATTCCTTCATTTGCTGGAGCATGCCCCATGCAAATAAGGAAATGCCCCCTTGAAAATAGCCCTGGAGCTTTATGTGTGCCAGCGCTATTGGTGGTACAGAAGGGGCCACACAAGTATCTGCGGCCCCTTCTGTAATACCAAAGTGCCCCAGGGGTGCGCTCAGGGGTTACAAACACCCTTTGTGCCCTCAGGCCACTTTATGTAATACGGCCCCAGGTGGCCATCGTGAGTCAGGAATTAGAAGCTGGATTTGGTGCTGCTAGCGGCACTCCTGTGACCGCTAATGTCAGGGACGCACATATTGGGATACTGGTACATTAACTTTGGGCCTTTGTGTGCCACAGTGGCTTGACTTGCACTGGATGGTTCTCCAGTCTCCGGCAAGAACTTGTGACTTCAGGTCTGATCACAAGACGTGGATACATATATGACTGTGGCATGGTTTGGTGCTGGAGGATCCCTGGAGCACCCTTTTGCTTGACCATTCTTGACAAAGGTAAGGCAATACATGTTTTTGAGATCTGTGGGTGCTCACCATGTGATAAGTGGTGCATGAAACTCCAATATGCAGCACAGGATGCACCGTGGTCATGCATAAAATCACCAAGGCCCGGCTTGTTGCTTACAGGGATCGCATCCTCACCACAGCACGCCATCATGGCCCTTCGGACTATGAGAACTCTAAGATACACATTTTCCCAGATTTCATGAACCTGGTACTGCCTAAACAATGCACCCAGGAACATGAGATTCCCTACGCCTTAATGTTTCCTGCAAAACTGAAGGTAATGGTGAAGGGTAAAACACATATTTTCACCTCCCGGGAAAAAGTTATGTCCTAACCAAAGATGCACAGTTTATCGCGTTTCCAGTGGCCACTGACACAAGGTGGCTTAGGGGACAGTCATGTTGAGTGATAGCGTCAAGGAGTAATATGAGTACCAGGCACAGGCCGCTGAGGACTAAGCATGGTTGGAGGAGGATGTTTTTAATGGCTGATCCTACCAAACGTCTGCCTCCGAGTCTGATGAGGGCACTTCGGTCTAGGAATGGATACATTTGTGGTATTTATTCTTCAGAACAGTCTGTTTTCTGACCTGTTATGGACCCAGAAGCATAAGAGGCTTTTGGTAACCAGACCCTTGTTACCAGTGATGCCGGGGCCTTCCAAAACTTCAAGGTGTGTTAGCTAGCAGCTTAGTTAGTTTGGAAGATGAGTGTATTGGGGATAGGGACTGCCATGATGCATTTGAGAAGGGGTCTTCTCTTCGTGGGGCATCCCTGATCAATTTGCTGATGGGAGGAAGCACAAGGCTAGCACCCTTACCGCACCTGCTTTCAGTGGTGAGATATTGCTGGCCTCACAATGCACAAACTAACTGTTCTATGCTCCCAGGACCTCTCTTTATGGAGTCTTCCTAGGGTTAGTGCACTTGTGCAGCAAAATTACAAAACATTATGCGATTATGCCTGCTCACATAATTTAGGGGAAAAATGCCTATCACAAGGGCACAAAAACAGTGTGCAAGCAGCTGGAGGCTGCTGCTGTTCGTGTTCTGTTACATAAAGTGCTATTTTCTTTATCTTTCGGATCTATTTTGGATTCTACAGCATTTTTGCAAAGATTATAGTACTAAATGCGGGGAATTGTTCCTAGCATATTTTGGCATACCCTTGCATAATGTTTCTGTGATTTGCCTAATACACAACTATAAATTACTCAAGTCACACCCGCCACTAATCATCATGCCAGGATTTGCTTAAAGTAGCCAGCAATTTCTACCATTATGCCAGGATGGGGGCAGGGAAAGGACTATGCTCACTGATATGCTCACGAGTTGGCAAGATTTATCGCCATTGTGCCAGGGTTAACATGTTCTCAGGCAATGGACATCCTCCCACACATGCCAATTATTTGCCAAGAATTACCACTATCGTGCCTGTGCCAGCCTTTCACTATGGTGAAATGAACATCATTCATCGATGGCCACCAAGTCCTGAGAACTGCAATAGTTGTGCAATGGACAGTATTTTAGTAGGATTGGGTATTGTTGCATTTCCCCTAGGTTTCGCACAAGTTGGGAAGAATTACTACAATTATGTTAAGGTCAGCATTTTACCCGGAGAGAGAATGTGCATCACCCAACTGAAAGCAACAATTGTTAAGATAATCAACAATGTGGCAGGGCCAGAATTTTACAGCGGTGTTGAGTGGACACAACGCAAATGTGCTCTTTAGCTATGCATACACATTCATAAAGTAGCACAACTTTGCACACATATAAATACACAAAGACACCAGCGTGCACACACACAACATGCAGATGCGCACACACACACAGACACATGTGCACTCAAAAAGTTGGCACATACAAACATGCATTCAATAAATATATATAAACATGCAGCATCAACATTTGTTTAATAGCTAGTAGCAAAAAGGATGGGTGCACCAACAAGAAATTTAAAGTCCAAAGAATATCCAATACGTGAATTCCAAATATGCCTACTTATTTTCAACCATCAGTTTCAACGAAGTCCAGCCAACAAGTTTCATTCCAACATCTTATAGAACTTTCGTCGGGGCGTTGAATGGATCAGTCGTCTCACTGGTGTGTTTTGTGTCCACTATAATCGATGTCTAAATGAAACAAGCATTTGCAATGCAATATGTCTCGCATTTACAAGAGTTTGAGCTATTGACATTGCAAATAACAATGCCTTTTATTTTTGTTTTTATTTTAAAAACATAAATAAAAGGCATTGTCATTTACAATGCCAATAGCTTAAACTTGTGTAACTGCGAGACCTATTGCAGTGCAAATGCTTGTTTCTGAATGACACTGCTCTTGAAGAAGCCTGCTAGAGTCTCCCTACCTCACATCAACTTTCCTTTGGTACTAGCTGGTTTATGTACTCTGGACGACTTGAGCTTTCGGCTGGTTTTCATAGCCGTTTCGGAAAATGTAACCAACAATTCAGTAATGTTCGCCGTTACGAGACCCCCAAAATTAATTGCCCGAACCCCAAAATCCATAAGAAGGTACTGTTTTCAAACTCGTTATATACCTACATGCCTGACTGACTCTTTAGAAAGCAACAGAGCTCTGATTAGACTACCAATAGAACTATGGAGCTCGTAGCGTTGGGAATCTCCACACTTCAAGAGGGATGGGATTTATACATTTACAGTTTGCTGTTTCAACAAAAGGGGCATTTCTCAGGAGTCATAACAAGAGACAGTCTTGTCCGAATCCCCTCAGATCCTGGTTGCAGTAAACCTCACCATGCAGCGCACTGTGAGTGCGGTCCAGCTGTGCGTGTGATACACTGTGCGTGCGATACACTGTGCGCGAGCCTTGCGGTTGGAGGAAACCTGCGTCAACAAATCAGTCTGAGGCAGAAAGGTTTTTATGTGCTGCACAAGGTGCAGATGAGATGAGCTCGGCCACAGTCCTTCTCTTACCTCGGTCAGACGAGGCAGTAGACTCAAAGCAGGAAGCGGCCGTGCACTGCAATCACTGTATCCACTGGGTTCACTGTCTTGATAAGATTGCACCACCGGCTCCAAATCACACAGCCACAGCATCTGTTGCTATGAGCACGAGAGCACATGGGCTGGGTTTGGACAGCCCGTCTCCCATTTAGAGCTTGCGAATCATGTGTGCTACTGGGAGGGCGGGATTTTTGATCTCTAGTTTACCACTCCAGATCTAAACCCGTTCAGGTCGACTGAATCTTTATTGCCTGTCATTGAGGAAAGAAAGTGCATCCAATACCAGGTTAGTTGGTATACACCTGTTACAACGCATTCGTTACTCCTCACTACCATTACAACGCGACTTTTACAACGCATACCATTACAACGCATTGCGCTGGGGGGCGCTCTAGGATAGGGAATAAGTATAATTTACTATCCAACACCTTCCCTAGGGTCCACGGGGACTGGAGTTAGAATAGTAAATTATACTTACCACTATCCAGCACCTCAAAGCGCTCTGCGTTGTAATGGTATGCGTTGTAATGGTCGCGTTGTAATAGTAGGTAGTTGTAACGGTATGCGTTGTAACATGGTACATCCGGTTAGTTTGGCTAATAATGGGCTCGACTCTGAAAAACCACATACTACTTCTAAGTTTCAAAGGTTTATTATAGAGTCAATGATGACTGCAAATACAGGCATCTAAAAACGAGATTCAAAAGATATAGAGGCACTAATACAAACATGTGTTCTCTAAAAGCTCTTAGGCGACCAAAGAATATCATTAAAACTAATTCCAGAATCATCAGGGTTGCAAGAATAGACACAAATTGTAATCTACCCGTCATTTACAAAGGAAGGAAGGAATCAGGTTAGGCTGTCCCTGCTCTGTACTAGATGGTATCCCTACTTAACAAAATCCCAACCTGTCAAAGGTGTCAGCTGTGAATGACTTCCTAAGAAGTTCACCCACTCTTAGTCTTAGGTGAAAACCTATGATCTCCAGTCATGACCCTTCTCTGCCTACCCATCCGCTCTCCGAAAGGTCCTCAGGCATCTGCTCTCTCTCCACCCAGGGGTGCTGTCCCTAATACAAAATCACAATTACAGTTGAAACGCCCCTCAAGAGACGCCCCTCACGTACACCCCTCACGTGGTGTCGGCACAACTTTGCACACATATAAATACACAAAGACACCAGCGTGCACACATACAACATGCAGATGCGCACACACACACAGACACATGTGCACTCAAAAAGTTGGCACATACAAACATGCATTCAATAAATATATATAAACATGCAGCATCAACATTTGTTTAATAGCTAGTAGCAAAAAGGATGGGTGCACCAACAAGAAATTTAAAGTCCAAAGAATATCCAATACGTGAATTCCAAATATGCCTACTTATTTTCAACCATCAGTTTCAACGAAGTCCAGCCAACAAGTTTCATTCCAACAACTTATAGAACTTTCGTCGGGGCGTTGAATGGATCAGTCGTCTCACTGGTGTGTTTTGTGTCCACTATAATCGATGTCTAAATGAAACAAGCATTTGCAATGCAATAGGTCTCGCATTTACAAGAGTTTGAGCTATTGACATTGCAAATAACAATGCCTTTTATTTTTGTTTTTATTTTAAAAACATAAATAAAAGGCATTGTCATTTACAATGCCAATAGCTTAAACTTGTGTAACTGCGAGACCTATTGCAGTGCAAATGCTTGTTTCTGAATGACGCTGCTCTTGAAGAAGCCTGCTAGAGTCTCCCTACCTCACATCAACTTTCCTTTGGTACTAGCTGGTTTATGTACTCTGGACGACTTGAGCTTTCGGCTGGTTTTCATAGCCGTTTCGGAAAATGTAACCAACAATTCAGTAATGTTCGCCGTTACGAGACCCCCAAAATTAATTGCCCGAACCCCAAAATCCATAAGAAGGTACTGTTTTCAAACTCGTTATATACCTACATGCCTGACTGACTCTTTAGAAAGCAACAGAGCTCTGATTAGACTACCAATAGGACTATGGAGCTCGTAGCGTTGGGAATCTCCACACTTCAAGAGGGATGGGATTTATACATTTACAGTTTGCTGTTTCAACAAAAGGGGCATTTCTCAGGAGTCATAACAAGAGACAGTCTTGTCCGAATCCCCTCAGATCCTGGTTGCAGTAAACCTCACCATGCAGCGCACTGTGAGTGCGGTCCAGCTGTGCGTGTGATACACTGTGCGTGCGATACACTGTGCGCGAGCCTTGCGGTTGGAGGAAACCTGCGTCAACAAATCAGTCTGAGGCAGAAAGGTTTCTATGTGCTGCACAAGGTGCAGATGAGATGAGCTCGGCCACAGTCCTTCTCTTACCTCAGTCAGACGCGGCAGTAGACTCAAAGCAGGAAGCGGCCGTGCACTGCAATCACTGCATCCACTGGGTTCACTGCCTTGATAAGATTGCACCACCGGCTCCAAATCACACAGCCACAGCATCTGTTGCTATGAGCACGAGAGCACATGGGCTGGGTTTGGACAGCCCGTCTCCCATTTAGAGCTTGCGAATCATGTGTGCTACTGGGAGGGCGGGATTTTTGATCTCTAGTTTACCACTCCAGATCTAAACCCCGTTCAGGTCGACTGAATCTTTATTGCCTGTCATTGAGGAAAGAAAGTGCATCCAATACCAGGTTAGTTGGTATACACCTGTTACAACGCATTCGTTACTCCTCACTACCATTACAACGCGACTTTTACAACGCATACCATTACAACGCATTGCGCTGGGGGGCGCTCTAGGATAGGGAATAAGTATAATTTACTATCCAACACCTTCCCTAGGGTCCACGGGGACTGGAGTTAGAATAGTAAATTATACTTACCACTATCCAGCACCTCAAAGCGCTCTGCGTTGTAATGGTATGCGTTGTAATGGTCGCGTTGTAATAGTAGGTAGTTGTAACGGTATGCGTTGTAACATAGTACATCCGGTTAGTTTGGCTAATAATGGGCTCGACTCTGAAAAACCACATACTACTTCTAAGTTTCAAAGGTTTATTATAGAGTCAATGATAACTGCAAATACAGGCATCTCAAAACGAGATTCAAAAGATATAGAGGCACTAATACAAACATGTGTTCTCTAAAAGCTCTTAGGCGACCAAAGAATATCATTAAAACTAATTCCAGAATCATCAGGGTTGCAAGAATAGACACAAATTGTAATCTATCCGTCATTTACAAAGGAAGGAAGGAATCAGGTTAGGCTGTCCCTGCTCTGTACTAGATGGTATCCCTACTTAACAAAATCCCAACCTGTCAAAGGTGTCAGCTGTGAATGACTTCCTAAGAAGTTCACCCACTCTTAGTCTTAGGTGAAAACCTATGATCTCCAGTCATGACCCTTCTCTGCCTACCCATCCGCTCTCCGAAAGGTCCTCAGGCATCTGCTCTCTCTCCACCCAGGGGTGCTGTCCCTAATACAAAATCACAATTACAGTTGAAACGCCCCTCAAGAGACGCCCCTCACGTACACCCCTCACGTGGTGTCGGTTCTGGCTTTTTCCATGATGATCTTCCTTTGGGCCCCGTGTTTAGCGTTGACCTTGCTTCCCAGGCTTCTTCTCCAGTTCGCTGATACCCCCGAAACATTCCTGAATCCTCCTCCATGTCTGTACCAGTTTCCTCGAACAGAGCTCTATTCATCAAACTCTTAATTGGAACCCCCCTCGCACCTGCAGACAGACATCCGCAACTTGGGTCCCAATTCTCATAGACTTCTAACAGAAGTTTGCAACTTATTTCTCGACACAACTCGACATGTACCAGCACGTGCAAATCAGAAAAAACCTTTTTCTCTCTTCAGGCCTACAACAATTCTCGCAGAGGTTCTATTCTCTTCAAATCCTTTCGAGAATTAAAATAACATGTTAACACCTTATTCTTTAATTATGAGAAACACTTCTATGGAATATAAATCTAACGAATAAACAGAATTACTAAATAACATAGTGCAATCCATGTCATGTATAAGTGTACATTTCCAATCCTCTCCACCCTGGCCATGAGGCCTGTTCCCTTCTATGCTTTGCAGCATGACATTCCTCCGTTAGCAGCTACATAACATGGATCCTATTTAATCACGTCTAATAAGACTAAATATTTTCCACACATTTCTGCGTCAGTCCCACTTATATATACAATTTCTGTGTTAACTACACAAGTCTAAGTATAGGTAAATGTATTTTCAACACTTACAAGCACTTCTATTATGGTTGTGCGACCGACTTGTACTTATGGTGCACTCATGCATTTTGTTCAGTTTGCGCTCTCTCAGTTCCCCCCTTTGATGACCTTTCGTGGTCATCATCAAAATTTAAACTGAACTAGTTGCAATCCCCCCTCGTTTCAGCGTTTCTAAAGCCCTCAGACTCTTGTACTGATTGTCCTGCATTGCAGCTAATCTCCGTTCCTGTTCTCTCCTGGATCTCTCCAACCTATTTGATCTGTACCATTGGTACCACCTCACCAATCCCCACAATATGATCACACAGATCACTATTATGATGATAGGCTTCAGTATATACCATACAAAGCTCTTCCCTATGTTGGCGAACCAACCTCCAACTTCACCCATTCCATGACCCACTTTTTACCAAACATTTACTTTAGTTAGGTCTTCGATCTCTTTGTGGATGTTAGTTATGTTCATAATGACTTTCTCAAGGGGTTTTGAATTGTCTGGAATGTAAGTACAGCATTCCTGGACCCTCAAAGCCGTACAGAATCCGCCCTCCTTGGCTAGCAGAACGTCTAACGCAAGACGGTTCTGAAGCACCATGGCCTTTATCGACTGCATCTCTCCTTCCACCAGCATTAAGGATCTAGCAGTACTGGCAGACAATCTGTATACGACTGTTGCCAGTCTCCTAATTTTGACATCATTGAGGATCCGTCCTAAAAGGGGAAATGCAGCGCCAAATACATCTCCAACTATTTCCGCATCCCCTAGGTCTCTTCTTCCTCTTGTTGAGACCTTGCCCTCTATGATCTCTAAGTCTTGGGCATGGTATATTTTGGGGAAGACAATTGCCAAATAACATGATCCGTACCAGTTATCAGGTAGTCTCTCGTAGGCATTTCTTCCACATACAAAATATACATTTGGAATCACTTGCATTCCTTTCAAGAAGTCCTTTGTGTAATATTCTAATCTAAAAGCATGTTCACAACTGACCTCCCCTACAAATACATTTTCGTAGTACGTTTGGCTTCTGTGAAGGCATAACTTCCCTTTCTGTGTTCGATCCAAAGCTATTGGACCACTACTACCCTTCCTTTTGTGTGCTTTCTCCTCCTCGGTCCAATCTGTCTTCCACTGTCCTGATTTTTTCAGAATCTTTTGCCTTCTGTAACGATCATCCACTTGCCCTATAAACTTCTTCTCGACTTCTGACACTTTGCAAGTCAGGTTATTTCTGCGGGCATGTGAAGTATCTAAAGTATCCCAAGGAATGAAGAATTTCGCCAATCTGTCTTCACTCTTATAGTAGTCCCATTTATTCATTTGTTTGTAATTTGGGACTTCTGGTAACACTGAATCATAATTAGAAAAATAGTATTCAAAACTATCTCGTCCGTAAACTATGCTAAGCAATAAACTACATGTAATGCCATAAGTCAGTGGGAGGTGATGATATCTAATGCCTTCATCCACAGACGCAGGCAGTTGCATACACACATAACAATCCTTGACCTCCATGGCATCAACATACTCATATAACAGTTTGGCATAAGCATTTGACCTATAGTCGCCCTTGGACTCATCCATATGTAACCTACAGGTTTCTGCTGCTAACAACGCTTTCTCCTGTATTGTTTCCCCTTTCTTACCAGCAGCAGTGGGTTTTGGTGTCACTACAGATTTTGCGTCTGGTACCCTTGCCTCACTCTCGTGTCCCATCACATATGATACAGTAACTACTAAAGCTATAAGAAATATCACTCCCACTATTAGTGTGCCTATTATACATTTGGCTCTGCGGTTCGGATTACCGGCCTCCATGTTCTTCAGACAGTATGATTCCTTTCTCCTATTCAACACAAAGTTCTTTCTCTTTGAGTTCCTTTACAGTCTCTCTTGATCCTTCAGTCTTTAGAACCACACAATCGGAAGCTGGCAATCTCTTTTTGCAAAGTCTTTTTGAACCTTAACACAGACAACCCTAGCCCTTCTCCGCCAACTTAAAGGAAAAGTCCCTAAGTTTTCTCTCCTTCCACTAGGCGCTAGGTTATCTTCTCACTCTCGTTTATTTACAAAGTCTTTAAGCATCTACAATGAGGCTTGAACCAGCGGCTTGGATAGCGTAGTTTAATATTTCCAAACGAAGAATGTGCTCTTCATGACTTGTTATCGTTGTTCCGAAGTTGGGGAATTGTAATTCGGTGAAGAACATGTGCTTTAACTTGCTTAGGTAGGGAGGGTTGGGGATTTTGAACGTTAGTGACCCTTCTGTTTCGACTCCAGGCACCAACAGCTGTACTTCTACTGTGATGATGGGTTCAGTGCTGGTCACTATCACCGCCCTTATTCTCCCTGTGGCTTGTTCCCAAGACATCTGTCGCCAGGTATGTCCACTCAGGAGTGGCCTATCTTCTGCTAGGCACACGTACTCTCCTTGACCTTCTTGGATCTGCTGCTTCAGAGCCCAGAGCGCCTTCGTCCAGATCTGAGTCTTCGGATATTGGAGCAAGGGGTCTCTCTGGAGTTGACCTCAAGCTTGACCTTCTCCTTTGCAGCCAGCTGGCCTCTCCACGCCTTGCCCTCCTGCTCCTTGACTTTCTGCTTTGCTCGTGCTCACTTTCAGCTTGGCCAGCGTCTGCTTCATACTCCCAGCTACTTCCTCCTTCTGTAGCGTCGTCGGTTTCACTATTGTACTGACCGTCCTCGGCCTGGTCAGACATGCTCCCAGCTTCTTCTGCCACCTCTACAGCTTGGCTGGTCCCCTCTATGGCTTCTCTGTCCACAGCTGGACTTACATCCGAGAGAGGAGCTGTTTCTTCCAGAGGTGCTGGAACTCTCCGCGTATGGGACGCGTGGATCCAGTTGGGCAGCCCTCCCACTTTCACAGCAGTATTCGATGTTAGGATGATCTGGTAGGGCCCACGCCACCGGACATCTAGGCAGCTTCTTCTGACGTGCTTTTTGACCAGTACCCAGTCTCCAGGGCACAGGTCATGACACAAGTCCTGGCACGAGGGGACCTCGGCAGCCTGCACCTGAAGGGACACAGAATGAATGGCATCAGACAGACCCTTACAATAGTCCAGGATCATATCATCTGTGATATTCAACAATGCTGCAGTTGGTACTGATGGCAATCTCATTGCCCTCCCCATTAACACCTCGTGTGGTGATAGTCCCGTTCTTCTGTCTGGGGTACTACGGATGCTCATAAGAACTAGTGGCAGGGCATCAGGCCAACTCAGAGACGTTGATGAACACATTTTGGCAATACGGGACTTTATGGTGCCATTATCTGCTCCACAATTCCCGAAGCTTCTGGTCGATAGCTACAATGCAATTTCTGGTCTATGTTCAGGGCTGCACAAATCATCTTCACAAGTTTGCTGTTAAAATGTGTTCCCCTATCTGATTCCAAAGAGGCCGGTACCCCGAAGCGCGGGATGAGTTCCCTAAGCAATAACTTGGCTACTGTGAGGGTGTCACACCTGCGTGTAGGGTATGCCTCGACCCATCTGGAAAATATGCAAACAACCGCCTGGACATATGGAAGTGGGTTGCATCTTGGCATTTCAATGGAGTCCAGTTGCATCCGATTGAACGGACCCCCAGACCTCCCTATGTGACTCAATGCAACTGGTGTTCTTTTTCCTATGTTCAGCTGCTGACAGGTCACACAACGCTGGCACACTGCTTCTGCTGCTACTCTAAACTTGGGGTTGTACCTAGTTTGTCTGAATACCCTCAACAAAGCGTCTCCCCCTAGGTGTACTGGACCATGTATTCGCCTTGCCATTGGGCTCACCAACTCTTTTGGCAACACTGCCCTTCCATCTGCTGAAACCCAAAAGTTTGTTTCGCCTATCACACATCCAGCAGTTTCCCATGTTCTTTTCTCAGAATCAGGTGCATTTTCTTGTATACATTTTAACTCGTCCCAAGTATCTACGGTTTCCAATATCATAGCTAATTCAGTCCTTACATTTATTCCACCCACTTCCACCTCCGTGAAAGAGTACCCTTGTTCGGCACAATAACGTGCAACTTCGTCGGCAAATCTATTGCCCTGTGACACAAAGTCTGTGTTTCTGGTATGAGCTGTACATTACACAACGGCAATAGCTGCCGGACATTCCAAGGCTTCCATCAATAAGCGTACAAACTCCCCATTTCGAATGGGTGAACCTGAAGAGGTCATGAAACCCCTTTGAGACCACAATTGCCCGTAATCATGAACTACCCCGAAACCATATTGGCTATCGGTGTATATGGTGACTCGAATTTGGTTGCTTGCCAGGCAGGCACGTGTCAATGCAACAATTTCAGCTACCTGAGCGGAGTGTACTCCTTCCAGGCATGCGGCTTCCACAACTCCAGTAATTGTACAAACAGCGTTAGCTGCTCTCAACTGACCAACATCGTCTCTTACACATGAGCCATCAACAAAGAAAACTTCATCGGGGTCAGTCAGTGGCTCATCCACGATGTCGGGTCTCGGTTTGGTGCATAGTTCAGTCACATCAAGGCAATCGTGATCCGTGCATACATCATCCTCAATGTCACTTGGGAGTGGCATCAATGTAGCAGGGTTCAAAACAGAGCATCTCTTGAGGGTCACGTTCTCTGCAGCAAGAATGACTTGCTCATAGCGCGTGAGCCTGCTATTGGTCAAATGCTGTGTTTTGGTCCTGGTCATCAACAGTTCAACAGAATTTGGCACATACACCTCTAACTGGTGTCCCATTACTATGTTTTCGCACCTCTCAATGCTGACACCTGTTGCAGCAACAGATTTGAGACATCCGGGCAACGCTGCGGCTACTGGGTATAAGGTAGCCGAAAAATAGGCGACTGGTCTACGGGCATTCCCATGGATTTGGACCAGGACTGACAAAGCACAACCCTCTCTTTCACAACAGTAAAGCAAGAATGTTTTGTCGTAATCTGGCATTCCCAGAGCAGGAGCACGACACAGGTCCTCTCTCAGCTGCAGGAACGCCATCAAACAATCTTTGTCCCATGGCACCGGATCACTCACCTCCTTGTGCGTCAGTTTTTGCAAGGGCTTTGCTTTCAGGGAAAAGTTCGCTATCCACTGTCGGCAATAACCCACCATCCCTAGGAACATCCTGACCTCTCTCTGTGTTTTAGGTGCGTTCATTTTCATGATCGCCTCTATTCTGTCTGGTGACACCTTCCGTTTTCCTTTTTCAATTCTGTGCCCCAAATACTGCACTTCCGTCAGGCAGTACTGCAATTTGCTCGGAGACACCTTGTGCCCGTTTGCAGCTAGGTGATTTAGCAAAGCAATGGAGTCCTCCTTACAAGCTTCTTCAGGTTCTGACGCAACAAGTAGGTCGTCTATGTACTGGACCAGAACCGAATTCTGGGGCAGCACTAGACTTTCAAGATTTTTCTTCAAAAGCTGGTTAAAAATCGATGGGCTCTCTGTATACCCCTGTGGGATACAACACCATGTTAATACGCGACCTTCCAGCTTAAAAGCGAAAAGAAAGTGGCTATCTTCGTCCAAAGGGATCGAAAAGAAAGCCTGGCAAAGGTCTATCACTGTGAACCATTCGGCTTGGAATGGTATCTGAAACAATATCACTGATGGATTCGGTACCACTGGACAACATGAAACAACTATGTTATTGGTTTTTCGAAGGTCCTGCACTATTCTGAATTTCCCACTTGGTTTCTGCAAACCCATAATCGGGGAGTTACACGGACTACCCACGATTTCTTTCAGTATTCCCTGCTTAATCATGGACTCGATCACGGGTTTTATACCTGCAATCGTTTCTGGGGTCAATTTATATTGGGATGTTCTCGGAAACTCAGCATTCGGTTTTACTATGATTTTCACTGGGTCCACTCCCTTGACTAGTCCAATCTCTTCCCCAGTGAAATCCCACACTTCTGGTGTCACGGTCTCCCTTAGATCCCAAGGGAGCTCATCCACTGTCAAAGTGGGATACAGCTCCACACACGTTCTTGAGTTTGCGACCTTAAAGTCAGCGTCATTATCATTAGTCAGTACCTCCACTCCCTGCGGTGTGCAGTATATTGTACAATTTAACTTGCACAATAAATCCCTTCCCAATAGACATACAGGGCTAGAATCACAAACCACAAACTGATGCTCATCGCTGTATTTCCCTATTTTCACTAGCACTGGTTCGGTCAATGGGCTTGTTATTCTCCTGTTTGCGACCCCCACCACTTGAATCGTTTCTCCTGACATTGGCAGGCCTGGAACTACGGCTGATCTCAACGTGGATCGAGTGGCCCCTGTGTCTACTTAGAAAGTCGTGGGGCACCCTGCCACTTCGGCCTCAATGTATGGTCCCCTTTGGTCCACCTCTAAGACGGCCCGAGGGTACAGTCTTCTCTCTCCACTCTCTGTCCTGTTAGGGGATCAACGTAGTAACACTCTTCTCCTCCTACGAAAAGAGGCATCTGTCTATAGGTCTTTCCCCCTGTCCCTATTCTGGGTGGTTGAGGGAACTGGGCTCGTGGAGCTAGGGTCCCCCCTTTGACCACCTTTCCTTGGTATGCTGTTGCCCCTTTTCCTGGAGTGTTTTGAACCTCTTCCTCCTCTATCTCTAGTTCTCCAATTTCAACGTTGTAGGGACACTCGCGTTTCCAATGTCCCACCTCGTTACATTGATGGCACCGGGTCGTCTTTTTCAATGTCGCAATGTCTACCCTAGGTCTTGAGTTGGAGTTCTCCTCATTACCTTTGTTCTGGTTATTCTGTCTCCTGCCCACGGTCCCTGTTCCCTGTTGCTGTTGTCCACCCTTACCAGCTGACTGCATCTGTACCACCATCAGTTTTTCTTTTAGCTTTTTGGCTTTTGAATCTATCTCATCACTGCAGTACCTAGCATATCTCAGAATTTCGTCCAAAGGTTTATTTTGCCAACAAATCAAGTGTTGCTGAATCATTAAACAAATATCCGGTCTTAAGCCCAAAACAAATTTAGACACAAACTGCCCTATGTCTTTAGGATCCATTACGTCCAACCCGCTATATTGTTTAAACGCCTTCAGCAATCTCTCATAATATTCATGAACTGTCTCCTTGGGTTCCTGCCTAGTTCGATCTATTTTGACCCAATCTATGTCCTGCATTGGCACCTTATCCTTCAGCCAAGTCATCACTCTCTCATATTTTGTCATTACTGTCTCGGACGGTACATTAGTCCGTGCATCTCTCTCTGGTTCTGATGTGGGCCATTCAGCACTAACCTTACATGCTGACCACAAGTCTCCTGGTACCACAATGTCAAACAGGGTGTTCAGGTCAATCCAGAGTACTTTGGAGATTTTTACGAACCTCTCTACCTGCTTGTACCATTCCACTGGATTCTCCCTCAATTTAGGGAAGGAATTGGTAAAGGCAGCTAAGTCCCCCCTACTCCAGGGCACATGCACATAGCTCCCGTTTGCAACCTCCCGCAAAGGGTATGCCTCTATCTTCTGCAGCCCTCCCTCTGGGGACATCCCAAGTGTGCTTCTCCTGACGGTCCCTTTCTTGGACCATCTTTCTTCCCATTTATCCAGCGCTCTCCATGTCCTTATTCCAGTGATCAATTCCCTTATGTGTTTTTTTAATCCTATTGTTCTTCTCTCATCTAGGTCCTGATCTGAATAATGTAGCCTGTGGTTACCCTGTAATGCTTTGGTCCTTGACAAGTCTATCATGTATTTTCCTGCCAGTTCGGCTAATTTCTCATGTGCTGCTCTTGCTTTCCGAGTGATGTCCTTTGCCATGAACAGTACTTCATCCTGCTCGTACATGTCCATTCTCTCCAAAGGCAAAGTACCATCTACCATGTCATCCAGATCTGATTTTAAACTGGCGACATCAAGTCTCCTTGCTTTTATCTCGGCTCGCAGTATGTCGTTCTTAGGGTGTTCATTGATATCTCTCCCATCCCAGCTCCGAGTCCTACGCCTAGGCTCAGGGGTGTTCAGGAGAATCCTCCCTTGTTCCCATCTTTCTAAGTCCCATGCTCGGCCATCTTCCCTTGGAGGGTGGTGAAACACCGCCCTGTTTCCCCCAATTTCATTTTGTCCATTCTGCCTGTTTTTCCTAGCCCCATGATAGGATTCTCTGCTGTTCTCCACCCTGTCGCTATCCCCTCGTTGCCTAGTGTCAATCAGTACCTGGTAAGCTCCTTCTCGGCTCCCCATGTCCCCGGTATTCCGTTCATGTCCGTGATCACAGGGGTCATGGCGAGACCTCTCGCAACTCTCGTTTTGTCCACTATTGCCAGACGCATGGTGGGTGCACTTAAAGCTGTCCCTGTACTCCTGCGTTCTCCTATCCCCTTCGCTGTGAACGGGGCGGGACACCCCCCCACACTCAGGGCTCCTGTTTTCCAGTACTGGTCTACCTCCACTCCTGGTATGACGAGTATCTCCTCTACTTTCCTGACTCTTCCCGTCCCACTCCGGACTGCTTTCGTCAGCCCCGCAGTGAGTCCGTATCCTGCTATCTTGGCTTTCCCTTTCAGCTTCCGCTGCTATCAGGCTCTTGTGAGCCTCTACTGCCACATCCCATTCCTTCATGTACTCTCTTAACTCCTGGAAGGATTTCGGCTCTGATCCCCTCAGATCCACCGGCCATCTCGGGCCCCCCTGATCTCTTGTGGGATCTACTGCTGTGTGTACTGGGGTGCTCCAATCCCTTGGTCCTGGCAGCTGTCTTGGGGAATTGATTGTATCGTTCCTCCTCGCCATTTCTGCTCTCTCCCTGTCCAATCGTACCTGTTCCTCCCCTCTGGCTCTCTCTGGGTCATAAATCGATACTATAGGACCTATAGTAACAGGTACTTGCAGGGCGTCTGGTAGTGCATAGGATGTGGCACGCTCCGTTTCTGACACCTTTTGTACCACAAACCTTCCGACTACCCTCTGCACCGGACTAGGTTGAGGCAATTCTTTACTTGCAGTGGGATCCCAATCTGTGCTAGGAAGCGGTCTATACTCCCCTATGCCAGCCCCCTCTTCTCTGCTGGGCTCGGCATTTTCTGTCTCTCTATTGTACGGGGGTGGCCTATCTGTTAGCAACCTATTTATCAGGCTGTCCTCTGTCTCACTCTCATCATCTTCCTCTAATGGGCTCCTGTTTCCCGCCACCTCTATCACTGGGTACAGTTTGTTTACTTCAAGGTTATGCACTCTCCATCTTTTAGCATCCGCATCCCATTTGGCATCCTGCACTGCTCTTACCGATCGTTTCACCCTTTCTTGACGCCTGTTCTGGTTCCTATCGTGCGCCGCCCTAATCCATGCATTAAGGGCTTCAAACTGGGTCGGTCTAGGCAGAGGTCTCATTGAGGTCATAACTGCTTTTAACTGATGTAATATCTCTAATCTAAACGTCCCATACTTTGGAAACGTCAGTTCCTCATTCCCTTCCGTAATCTTACACCAATTTGAAGTCCACAATATAGTATGCAACCCAACATTCGTCGCCATATAATTAGCCGGCGTACCCTCCGGCGAGGCCTCTTCCCCATCATAAGATCTCCGCCTCTCTCTCTTAAACATCGCTCTTAACCATTTAAAACACTTCATGATCAAATGTACAATTTCCTGCTTCGCTATTCTGTTTACTTCCTGGTGACAATCCGCCAATCCTAGCGCGGCTTTGCTAGCTGGCCTATCACAGCGCGGTCTCACCCCTACCAGCCAATCCCAGCGCGGCACTTTCTGACGTCACTCGTCTCCCCTTCGCAGCAGTTCCCCTCCTTTCTCAGCTCGTCTCTCGGTCACGCATGCGTCCCATTCATACACTGAAAGGTGATTACTTCCGACCAAGCGATCACTTCTCTTGCCTGTGCGTCCACAGTTTATCTGTAATTGTCACCACAACTGACGAAATGCCTTTCCAGGCAATCGTCTCTCTGATAGGTTGCTTACACACGGTAACTTCCGACCAGCGTCCGTTACTCACACACTCACTCTTACGTTCCCCCTATCACGGTCCTGCGGGCGATCAATGGTACCTCATGACCCCCTTCACACTGGTTGACAATTACTCTGGATGTCCGATACACCCGAACCACTTAAGCTCTCTTCTGAACTTAAGATTTGCACCGGTTGCGCGCGCTCACAACCTGTTCCACAGTCACTCTACAGGCATTCAACTCCGCAAGACATTACAACATAGATACAACACAAAACACCGCAATCTAACACGTATGACCCTTTATACTCACTCTCAACCGATACTGCTGCTTTTCTTTCTCACGCCGTCAGCACCCTCTTCGGCGGGCGGTTCTTCTGATCATCGATCTCTAGGGGCCTTGGGTAATCTAACCTGGCCTAGATCACCTTCCTCAAGAAGGCAACCATCCTCTATAGCTACCAACTGGGAGGGCGGGATTTTTGATCTCTAGTTTACCACTCCAGATCGAAACCCCGTTCAGGTCGACTGAATCTTTATTGCCTGTCATTGAGGAAAGAAAGTGCATCCAATACCAGGTTAGTTTGACTAATAATGGGCTCGACTCTGAAAAACCACATACTACTTCTAAGTTTCAAAGGTTTATTATGAGTCAATGATAACTGCAAATACAGGCATCTCAAAACGAGATTCAAAAGATATAGAGGCACTAATACAAACATGTGTTCTCTAAAAGCTCTTGGGCGACCAAAGAATATCACTAAAACTAATTCCAGAATCATCAGGGTTGCAAGAATAGACACAAATTGTAATCTATCCGTCATTTACAAAGGAAGGAATCAGGTTAGGCTGTCCCTGCTCTGTACTAGATGGTATCCCTACTTAACAAAATCCCAACCTGTCAAAGGTGTCAGCTGTGAATGACTTCCTAAGACGTTCACCCACTCTTAGTCTTAGGTGAAAACCTATGATCTCCAGTCATGACCCTTCTCTGCCTACCCATCCGCTCTCTGAAAGGTCCTCAGGCATCTGCTCTCTCTCCACCCAGGGGTGCTGTCCCTAATACAAAATCACAATTACAGTTGAAACGCCCCTCAAGAGACGCCCCTCACGTACACCCCTCACGTGGTGTCGGTTCTGGCTTTTTCCATGATGATATTCCTTTGGGCCCCGTGTTTAGCGTTGACCTTGCTTCCCAGGCTTTTTCTCCAGCTCGCTGATACCCCCGAAACATTCCTGAATCCTCCTCCATGTCTGTACCAGTCTCCTCGAACAGAGCTCTATTCATCAAACTCTTAATTGGAACCCCCCTCGCACCTGCAGACAGACATCCGCAACTTGGGTCCCAATTCTCATAGACTTCTAACAGAAGTTTGCAACTTATTTCTCGACACAACTCGACATGTACCAGCACATGCAAATCAGAAAAAACCTTTTTCTCTCTTCAGGCCTACAACAATTCTCGCAGAGGTTCTATTCTCTTCAAATCCTTTCGAGAATTAAAATAACATGTTAACACCTTATTCTTTAATTATGAGAAACACTTCTATGGAATATAAATCTAACGAATAAACAGAATTACTAAATAACATAGTGCAATCCATGTCATGTATAAGTGTACATTTCCAATCCTCTCCGCCCTGGCCATGAGGCCTGTTCCCTTCTATGCTTTGCAGCATGACATTCCTCCAGCTACATAACATGGATCCTGATTAATCACGTCTAATAAGACTAAATATTTTCCACACATTTCTGGGTCAGTCCCACTTCTATATAAAATTTCTGTGTTAACTACACAAGTCTAAGTATAGGTGAATGCATTTTCAACACTTACAAGCACTTCTATTATGGTTGTGCGACCGACTTGTATTTATGGTGCACTCATGCATTTTGTTCAGTTTGCGCTCTCTCACTACGAGCAAAGCAATTATTTCTTTCAGTAGGCGGATGATAGGGGCTCCCCTGAATCTCTATTAAAACACTTGTTTGACATTCTTTCATGTCAACGAAAAAGGATGGCCTTTATGTGACAAAATGAACGTGAGAAAAATGACGAGTTACAAAACTTGTTCTGGCTCAGTTCGTCACAGACAATGCATAGTTTAGAAATGCATTTGATGGAGCTATCTACGTTTAATTTCAGTACGCATGCGTGAACCATCATAAAACAACCTAGTTGACATGTCTTCCTCGAACGCTGAATGTACAATGTAGGTCGCTGATATGTGTTCTGTGTAAGATAGGTGTTAATTTGTCTACTGCAGAGATCCATGCACAATTTCTCTTACACCAACATTTGATAATGTGCATTGCAATATACAGTTTACTGTGTAGTGTGGTACAGTCTGTAACACCAATTTGAAAGCAAGCTTCAAAATAGACAAATTCCCTATACAGCTCTCAGACGACCTGGCTTGGGCCTGTTTTACTCATGTAAATAAACACATATCAACTGCCAACAAGTAATGGACGACTGTAAGCCTCAGCAGTAACAAAACATAAGCATGCGCCTCGCGCTGAAAGTAAAACGCAGCAGGGGGGAGGGGATAGAGGAGGGAGTCTGGGCCTGTTTCCCTTGCGGGAGCGAGCGAGGTAATTACAAACATATGGTTTGAAAGCTCGCTCCACCAGGGAATGGCCAAACATGCACGCGCTGCCATTCAAAGCAATGCAACGCATGCACGTTTTTGCCCACAAAGCTGTGCCCATGACTTAAGGTCTTTTTCCTAAGCAGTGCATGCGAGATGCATAGGCGAGACCTAAAGAATTAGCCTGTTTAGAATGACACACCAAAAGGAGGTGAATGACTCCTAAACTAGAGGGAAAAGTCACTCAATATATCTGTATGTAATGTGTGAAGTATTCATTGCGGTCTCAACTCGCTGGAAATCCAGTGTGGTCCTAGTTGGCAAAGTACTTGTTAAATAGCTTACCTTTCTCTCAGTGTTCCTGTGAAAATGTTTGCTTTTGATCTGGGATCCTGCTTCTATGCAAAGAGAATTGGGATGAATTGGACCTCCTCTGATGGCTTGAGGGAGGGTCTCCAGCTGGAATGACTGGGAGAGCCTCGGGGGGTAAGAAAGCAAGCAGGAGTACCTGGAAGGGAATGCACAAAACCCACAGACAGGCTTTACAGGCTATCTGTGTGCTCGGATGCCTTGGGGGAGGAGTTGTCATGCCCTAGTCTGTGGGAGAAGGCCTGGTAGAACTTCTCCCTTTGGATTTGACATTGTTTCATTGGATTATTTATCTCTTGCTAAGCAGGATAGCAGGGATAATTCTTCCACTTGCATATCTTGGTAGCTAGGTTAATAATGTGCGCACAGAGGAGTCATTTGAATGAAAACAGCTACAATAGACTTGCCTAAAGGGCAAAACTAAAAAAGAAGATAAAATGCTTCTGCTGCATTACCACTAAATAGCTCTACTAGAGAGAATTAGGGTAATGTTTTGCAAGATATTTTGCAAAGTAAGTTGATTTATGTGCAAGGATACACTGAGGTTGGAATGAAAGGGAGAGGGGAGAATGGCAGTGGTCTGATGAGAATGTGGCCTGGCTCATTTATAACTGTCCCTCCGTTGCCACACCTGGATTTTCTGGGTCTGGCAAATAACGTTCAGGTTCTGCTGCAAGTGTATCCCAAAGCCCATCCCTGGCCCCATCTGACCCCTTCTAGGGCATGGAGGATAGTATAACATAGTCATTCAAGTGTTAAGTTTTAAGCCAAGAGTAGAGACTGTAAAGCAGAGTGTTAGACTAAAAAATGTCCACGTATAAAGACACAACGTATACACTTCTAGATTTTGAACTGCTATGGACAGACAGACATAAAGTGATTGGTGGAGAAAAACTTATGTTATATTTATATTTAATACAAATAAATTGTCTTTCGGATCTTCCGTGACAGGATTGACAGTTTAAGATCAATAAGAGGACTAAACAAGAATGAACCCTTGCCCCAGCTATTTTTAATATTTTTAATAATGCTCTACTAACCACTCTAACTTCCCCATAAAATGATTTTGGATGATAATACTATTCATTGTCTGTGTTATGCTGCTAATAAGGCCTTGAAAGAAGAACCGAAAATGTGCACTGTTCAGAAAACATTTGCAATCAATGCTGTAGAAGTAGAGGAGGTCTTGACATTTGACTACTTGGCTAAGATTCAATAGCTATGGCAATTAAATGGACCATGTTAAACAAGTGCACACTCTTTAGCCAATATGCCCCGAGTATTAGTACAAATAATTATTTTAAACATCCGTTGGACCACTGTTAGAACCATTAATCACAGTAAGGTTCCAAACTTTGGGTTGTCTCTAACCGAAAACTATTATTGATTTGAAATCAAACCATTTCTGTTTCAAGAAAGTAAGCGGTCTCCTTAAATTTACATCTGTGCAGCTTCAGAGAGATGAGTTAGATGTAAGCAATATAATAGATTCTGCAGGTTTAAGACCTCTTAGCTTTTGAATGATAATTTGGTCTAAAGCCCCAGGCCTTTATAAACAAAGAAGTGAGGCAGGTCACCCATAGCTGTGATCGTACAGTGCACCTGCCCTAATTGGGGCATCTAAGGTACTCTCAGGTGGGCCAAGGATTGAGTTGATTGTGGCTTGAGCCAAAGGTTAATACTAAAGTGAATGGTAATTTGATCAAATCAAATTTCTTGGAACTAAGCAACATATATTTAGTGCAGAAACAAGCTCCTCCTTATGCCTAAGATACATCAAGTGCAAAAACAACAATTGATGGACAGAATTCAGAACAATGTCATACGTTCACCCCAGTCCAGAGGTCTCGGCTTAAATCCATAGTTTTTTTGCTCATCATGCCATTCCAGTTTGAACCCAACCATATGCAGATCAATCATGACCCTGTGCCCAATGGGAACAGTCCAGTCCGAACTGCCAGGCCAGGTCCTCCCTGGACTGGACACAAGCATCCTAGGACTGGTGTTGGGGTTTCACCCCTCATCAGCCAGGATAGCTTTACTCCAGTGACAAGGAGAGCACAGGACCCACGTCTTTGAGCTAAAAAATGATGATGGTGAATTCAACCCAGATCTGTGACGGGGGTGAGTGTCTGAAAAGTTTCAGCGCTTCATCCATCATCTCCTTGTGTTTGCTTTATTAGCCCTAAGATGTAAGGGTAAGCCCAGACGTGTGTCCCTTGCTCACATTGCCACTGGATTCAAGCTAGCCTGGCTGATGTAGGGTGTTACCAAGAAACTGGTCCCAGGATGCTTGTTTCCGGTTCAGGGAAGAACTGGTTTGGCAGTTCGGGCAAGACTGTTCCCATGAGGCACAGGGTCAAGACTGATTTGCATATAGCTGGGTCTGAACAGAGGTGGCGAAGTGAGCTAAAGAATGATGATGGATTCAACCCAGATCTGTGGCTGGGGGTGAGTGTCGGAAAAGTTTCAGTGCTCCGTCCATCATCTCCTTGTGTTTGCTTTGTTAGCCCTAAGATACATCAAGGCCGACTCACAAAAGCATTCTCAAGTACAGGAAATTGTACTAGTACTCCATCAGTAATACTTGGCATACTCACAAATAATGTCCACCTATGCATGTTGTGTCTTTTATGAATGGGGTTTTTGCCAGAAGTGCAGAGATCTCGACACAAGGAAGTATACGTTTTTTTAGTAAAAGTGAGAGAGACATGGGAGGGTGTTGGAAAAATTGAGAATATTTACTACTAAGTGGGCAGGGTTAAAGTAAATTTGAGGAGGGTTTCAGAGAGGTGCTATCAAATTCTAAAACACACCCTCACAAGAGTAAGGAAATTCCTATTCATAAAAGTTTCACCTACATCTACTAAAATAGTACTAATAGCAAAACATGCTCAAATCTACACCAGTAAGTCGAGCACCACACTAGCCCAAGCACTGATTTTGCAATAAACACTTCTAGAAATCAGTTGAGGTAGGAAATAACACTAACACCACATAGGAACAATTGTACACTATATGGAAAACAATTTTGAAATCACTACTTGTTTAATATTTATATTTTTAAAATGTATTAAAAAAAAATCACTTTAAGTTATGCCAAGTACACTTATTAGAGGAAGGTTTCAAAAATATACAACAGAACTGTCACTGCAATGGAGGAGGAAATGAACAGTCAGCACTTTGCCACAACCATTATCAGGTGAAACTCATTACAACATCAGCCAATCACACATAATCTGTCTTCACAAGAAAGCAAGACACAGACGAAAAAAACATTTGCTTCACCACCTCTGTAAATAGCGTTGTTGCTATGCTCCTCAATTTGAAGAACATGCATTTGAGTAGAGGAGAAAGGATTTGGAAGCAAAGGGTAAACACGTTTGGCATGTTTAGTCATTGCCAGACAGCGCTTCTCACCTGATGTGAGGGGTCATCCTCGACTCCAACCTCTCCATGACTAAACAGGTCAACGCCGTCTCCTCCTCCTGCTTCAACACCCCCCGCATGCTCCGTAGGATCTACAAGTGGATCCCCACTGAAACGAGAAGAACAGTCACCGAGGCCCTTGTCAGCAGTAGGTTGGACTATGGAAACGCCCTCTACGCAGGAGCCTCGGCCAAACTCATGAGACAGCTCCAACGCACCCAGAACGCCTCTGCACGCCTGATCCTCGACATCCCTCGCCGCAGCCACATCATACCCCGCCTGTGAGACCTGCACTGGCTCCCGGTCAACAAGAGGATAACCTTCAAGCTCCTCACCCAAGCACACAAGGCACTCTACAACACCGGACCAACGTACCTCCACAGACGACTCAGCTTCTACACCCCCACCCGCCAGCTCCGCTCCGCCGACCTCACCCTTGCTACAGTCCCCCGCTTCCGAAGAGCAACCTCAGGCGGCAGATCGTTCTCCCACCTCGCCACAAAGACCTGGAACACCCTCCCCATCCACCTGCGGTAGACCCAAGACCTGCTGACCTTCAGAAAACTCCTCAAGACCTGGCTTTTCGAGCAGTAGCAGCATTCCCCACCCCAGCGCCTTGAGACCCTCATGGGTGAGTAGTGCGCTTTACAAATGATATGATTGATTGATTGATTGATTTGTGAATAAACCCCTTGATGCTTGAGCAATGTGTAATGTTGTATTTAAATTTAACATCCCAAAAGCGCTTTACAACGCTTACATACAGCAACCCATCCTTTCATCTACACATTCCACTTAACTGAACATCCATACACTCTTTCCCTTTTCTACATACCCACCAACACAGAAACGTAGCTAACAAATCGAGACACTTTGGGGCTGCATAATATTTACTAGAATATGGTGCAGCTTGCGTTTCCCCCTGCGCTGGTGTTAAATTTAGCTGCCTAGCGCCATCGCAGGTACCCTTGCACCATAGTGCAAGGGTGCCTGTGTTGAGGGGAAGATAGATTATGTGGCAGAAGGTCCCCCTTCCTTCAAATAAACAATCTTTAAATGCCATTTTGTAACTTCTATGTGAGCTGCTTAATGCAGCACACGTAGAAGTTGAAAAACTGCATTTTTTAAAAATGATTGTTTAATGCCGTTTTGTAACTTCTATGTGTGCTGCCTAATGCAGCACACATAGAACTTGAAAAATGTCATTATTTTTTTTAAATGAATGTTTACGTGTAGGAAGGTGCCCCTATCATTGGTGTTTTGCTGTTTCTATGTGTGCTGCACAGCGCAGCACTCATGGAAACAGCAAAAATTAGGAGAAATAAAGCATTTGTCCTCATTTCGCCTGTTTTGTTAATTTTGGCGCTGCCTTCTATTTACGCTGCTCTTGTAAATAGGAAGGTGCTGCCGTTGAACGCCCACCCCAATACCCATTGCCCGCCCCTTTCACGCTGCACTTAGAGTGATAGGGGCTTGTAAATGTTCCCCTCTGTTTTATATGGGCAAACATAAGTTCTTGCCTTCAATGAAATCTAAATTGACCGAAATACACTCTTAAGCATGCTTCATTGTGGTTCAGATGTTTTATAAATGTACTGCTTTTTTATTCATTGTGAACGCAGTTGTGATTTTATACACAGAATTAGGCATTGCATTTATTTTTGGATGGATTGCTTTCTGTAGATCTTTAACTACTGGAATCTCATATCATTTATATTATGATTTTATGGTCTTCGCTGATACCCTTGGGGCCTGAGAAAACCTTTGCAATAGAGTAAATTAAAACGTCTCCATACAGATTTTGAATACATTTTGTTTTGCAGATTCTCAATACATTATGTAGTTTTTTAGCGAGTCTGCCTGTGCTTTGCGGATCTACATGTGCGCCCGGAATTGACAACGATATGTAAAAATCGGCATGAAGGAGTTAATTACTCCAGGCAACTCTTTGTATAGAGCCAGGGGCCTCATTTATGAGGCCGTGCGTCGCTTTTTACGCCTCCGGTGCTTCACTTTTTGTGACGCATCGGCCGCGTAAAACATGCCTCCTGTTGCGCACTATTTACAAAGTGACGCATCTAAGCAGATGCGTCACTTTGTAAACCCCTACGCTACATTATACCTGCGTCAGGTATAATGGATGCAGAGGGGGCGTTCCCCCGCAAAAAGCCTCGTAATAGTGACGCAGTGAAATCTATGAGATTTCACTGTGTCACTTTTAGGACGCTATTGCGTCAAAATCTGGTGCCTGCCTCACAGCAGGTGTAAGACTGACGCAGGCCCTTTCACATGGGGCTTTCCCCATGTGAAAGGACGCATTGCTGGAGTTGCGTCACTTTTGTCACACACTCCAGCAATGCGTCACTTTTGCGCTTACAGATACGTCAGAAATATTGACGGATCTGTAATTCCTTGCGCAATGATGCGTCATATTGTAAATATGACGCATCATTGGGGTCGCAAGGAGGTCGCAATGAAAAGTGACACATCGCTGTTTTCTCACAGCGATGCATCACTTTTCATAAATGAGGCCCCCAGTGTATAGCAGGAGCGAGCCGTTCTTGCATCCATGAATGACATGTGAATTGTGCTTCACCCAAGATAGGTTGCCCTAAAAGCTATTATTTCCATAATATGCGTGCAGTATCTATGTTACAGGTTCTTTTCACTCTAGGCTGTTGAATGCTTGTGCAGTTGGGAACTCACCACTTTCTTATAGCATCACACTGTGGTGTCAATGCAGATATCAACCATGTTTGGACATGAAAACACTCACACACACGCGCGCGCGCGCGCACACACACACGCAGGAAGACACACAAACACCCTCTCTCACTCACACACGTTCTCGTCACAAGAAAGAAAAACAAAGCTTCGCTGTGGAGAATTTTGAAATACTTATTGAACACAAAAGAGGACTTGATTTGCCTTACACTGAAACTTAGGATCTTTCAATTCAAACTCATGTTATGTTATTGTATGTTATATGAGTTGTACTATCCCATGTTAAGTGTATTTGTAAAGTGCACTATCACCCGTGAGGGTATCCTGGCACTGAGCAGGTGTATGTACCTAGCCCTGCTTATGGTAGGTTGGATAATTGAAAAGCTAGGTTTTCAGCTCTTCATCTGTTGATCTTCTGATTTTAAATCCAGGCCCCAACAGTTAATGTTCAGTTTGAACTGTTTCTTTGGATACCGGATGGAGGTCTTGGCAAGACTAATTTGGATATGGTTGGTTCTGTTATTCGTCCATCACTTCTCACTTGTCCTTACCAATCCCATACACAACTCTCTATTCTATCCAGCATGTTCACCAGCATGCAGCTTAGCCTACTACACCCCCCATCCCCCACTCAGTCACTCTCCATAATTTTTCCCTTTTGGTCTCCATAGAAGCCACCACCTGAATTGTGTTAGACCGTTACTGTGCTGCATGGCGTTGCATTATAGCTAATTTTGCTCATATCATAACTAGTTTGCCTATAACCCTATATACACAAGAAGCTAAAAAATTGGAATTTACTAGGGGTTCGATTACTTCAACAACTCCATCCATCAATTTAGGGCTGTTTGATGGTCTTATTCCGAAGTTCCTTTTAACAGGAGTGACCAGCTAAACAGGGATTGATAGAAGAATTTTTGAATGGAATATTAGCTACAGAATGAGTACTTACCAGGGGAATTGAAATGGGAATGACACATTCTCTATGATTCCCAGTGGCAGCTCGCACAGGTGAGAGTCGTGAAAAAGGGTGGGGTGGGGTGTGGTGGAAGTTGACAGACTACGGGATAAGTCAGTCAGTCAGTCAAAAAACTTTATTTCGGCAATTACTGCCATAAAAGCACAGTGATATAACGTTTGTGAATTCAAAATCATAAAATGACAGACTAATGATTAAAAGAAAATAGCAAAGAAAAACAAATACAATTGTTATAAATTAACATACAGACCCCAGATTTCAAGGAGTTGGCAATATAGAGAGGGTCCCGCCCCCTAAAGTAAATAACCCATAAAGAGTATTAAGCATGAACAAGTATCTCAGTTGAGGGCAGCGTTAACAACATATTAGACAATGTCATCATATGGCAGAAGCTATTTAAAAATATAAATAAACAGGAAAAAGGTTAAAAAAGGTAAGCTTCAATTAATACTGTTTAAAATCGGGGAAATTGATCTTAAATAAAATGACAAAATCTTAATTCTCTACTCTAACTTTTCACTAAATATCTGCCTTTGCACCACATTGCAAATATAAATTTAGTAATTGCAACGACAACAATCGGGTGGGTATCATACTTTAGTATCCTATAGACCTCTCTATAGTTTCTTATACCCAGGGTTCTGCAAAGTTGAAGAACCCATTTCGATCTGGCCACACTAAATGCAGGACAAAAAAAGTTCACATGGATCTCCGTTTCTTCTTCAGCATTGCCCCCAGGATATAGTAATTTATTAGCACCCACCCAATTATTGGTAAATGCATAGAGGGGGAGCGTCCCGTGCCTAAATTGAAGAAAGAATTTCTTAGCTGCAAGGGGTTGAATAAAATCTAGAGCAGACTCCAAGCTATAGTGCTGCTTTACATCTAGAAACCTGTAAGTTAGACTTTTCACTAAATATCTGCCTTTGCACCACATTGCAAATATAAATTTAGTAATTGCAACGACAACAATCGGGTGGGTATTGTTAGGATTCAGTCCCCAGTCCTCTCTTGCTGACCATGTCCTGGCCGTCACATGTCACGCCAGTTGCATAAAAGGGAGTCCTACTATTATGTTGATGCTTGTTATTGCTAACCTGTGGGTTCCTGCATCCTGGCTCCTGTGTTTCCTGTTGGCTGTTGCGGTCTTTCACGGGCTCGTGAAGAAACATTGGACATTCCCCCTTTTTTCCTTCCCTTTTTGCTTAGTCCCTTGCCCTGGAGCTCCGTTATTGCATCTACCCTTGTCTTACCTCCCTGTTACTTAATAGCTGCCCCTTGTAGATTAGTGAGTTAGTTAGCGTTCTTTCATGTCTTGTTTATATTCCCCTTTGTTTTGCCTTTTATGTTTGTATCGTCACCAACATTCAGGGGCTCCTGTTTGTTTGTTGCCGTTTTCGCGTCTCTTTCCTGATACAGAGACGCTGTGAGGTTAGCGTTTGTACGCGCGGATATGCGCTGTACTTTTGTTTAGAGTGTAACCGGTCCGCCTCGTTTTAGGCGGAAGTGATGTTTTTGGCCATTCCGCGAGTGAAACCCGGCTGGGTTTTACCTTCGAGCATATCGGAGGGCAAGAGCCATCACGTCCCCTGGAGTTACCTAGCCCCAATCACGATTCCAAGAGAGACAGGGGTTTTTTGTACATGCCTGAAACTTTGGTGTGTTTTTTACCCTGCACTTTCATACTAGCCCAAACCAAGCACCCCTAAAACGATCAGTCCTGTTTTTTATTCCGCCCTAGAGAGGTTATCTTGGGTTAGTGTAACTCTGGACTGGAAACTCCCCGAAGCAAAACCTGCTTCCGCTTCTGGTAAGTGTATGTGTAGTTGTGGTTATTGGATATGGTCATATTGTTTAAAGGTAGGATTGGGGACTGAGAGATTACCATAAGGTGTACTTTTGTTTCCCTGTTTATGCAGGTGCAGAAGGAGGAGCGGGTGTTCATCTTACTGCGCATTACAAGGGTGGAAGGTTTGGGTGCCTTCAGATATTTTCCACCCCCTTTTCTGGGTCATCAGCTTACTCATATGTATCATCTAGTGAGTGGCTGGTGAGTCGGGGAAGTGGACTGGACTATTCCTCAATCCTGCAGTGTGTGGGTTGGGCAGGAGTCTAACAGAATAACAAGCCCACGTTTAATTACACTGCCTGAACTTGGATGGACGTTGAAACAGGGGCCATGGCAGGGGCTGAAGCCCCCTCCATGCTAGACGTAATGGGTGCCCTTGCTGCTTTACAGGCTCAGGTGCAGGAATTGAGACAGGAGAACGTAGGGTTGAGACAAGAGTTGGTTGCTGTGAGAGCGCAGGCACAGGTACAACCTAGAGCTCAAAACCCCATTCTACAGCCGGCTACATTCCAGTATGGTGGGGCGGGACAGAGCAACCCTGGAGGAGGTACCCCTGTCGCTATTACTGTGACATCCCCTGTTCCTGTTCCCCTGGCTCAACCTGAACGATTCTATGGAGACAGTGGGAAATATGGGATGTTCATGAATCAGTGTCAGTTACACTTTATGTGTAGGCCTGGTGCCTTTCCTGACGATGCAGCGAAGGTAGCCTTTACCCTTTCATATTTGGCTGGTACTGCTGCCCAGTGGGCTATCCCCTTAGTGGAAGGTAATGATCAGGTGTTGCGGGATTACAATGCTTTCAAAGAATTGATGAGGGGGTTATTTGCCAAACATGCATTCATGCAAGCCAGCGACTCAGAATTGCTGAAACTGCGACAGGGTAGACAGGATCTCCTGACATATATAGCGACCTTTAATCGATTGATCTCAGAGACACATTGGCCAGCCGATAAGCGGACATCATTGTTCTACCAGGGTCTTAATGATGATCTGAAGGACGTGGTGTCACAGGTAGTGGATCCCCTGGAAGAGTGCGCCGCCTTCATAGACCTAGTGGTTAAATTGAATCATAGGCTGTCAGAATGACGCGGGGATCGTGGTCGTTTCCAGGTTTCCCGAGGCAACTTCATAAAGACTGAAGTGAAACAGCTCCCTGGAGAAACAAAGCCTGAACCAATGGAAATAGGGGGGTAAGGGGGCCCCTAACTCCGGAAGAAAGGAAAAGAAGAAGAGATCAGAATTTATGTCTCTATTGCGGACAGGGTGGGCATTTCGCAAGAGAGTGTCCCGTTAAACCATCAGGAGCAGGTTATGGTAAAAAGGTGGCATATGTACAGGTGGAAAGGTCGCCACTTCTTGAGCATAGAAGGGGTCGTTATGAGGTGTTGGGGGCAGTGGATTTGGCGCCCAGACATTTTGTGATCTCTGCACAGCTTCTACTGGCAGCGCATCAACGGGTGCCAGTATCTGTGTTGTTAGATTCGGGTGCCACTGGCAATTTTATTGATATCTCCCTAGCTGAGAAACTAGGTGTGCCTTGTCAGTATAAGAAACAACCGGAGCCGGTAAGAGCGATTGACGGAACAGAGTTGTCATCTGGGTGCATCACCAGACAGACGATGCCTCTACGTTTGGTATGTGACAACGGACACTCGGAGTGTGTGGTGTTTGATCTGATAGATGCACCTTCCTTCGGCTTGGTGTTAGGGGTGCCTTGGCTCCAGGAGCACAATCCCAGGATTGACTGGGTTCAACGTCTAGTCACTCTAGATTCACATTACTGTTTGAAGCATTGTTAATGCGAGGCCAGTGAGAAGGTCCCTCCGTTGTACTGTGCAGCCATGGAAGAAAGTGGAGTTCCAAGACAGTATGTGGAGTATGCCGATGTCTTTGATAAGGGTTGTGCTCAGAGTTTGCCACCACACCGGTCTTTTGACTGTAGGATCGATCTCGTGGAGGGGGTTCCTTTGCCCTGTAGTCGAGTCTATGCACTGTCTGAACCGGAGGAGAAACATCTCAAAGAATATCTGGATGAGATGTTAGAACTAGGGTTTATCCGTCCGTCTTCTTCGCCTGTATCTTCGGCGATCTTCTTTATTCCGAAGAAGGAAGGCACCCTGAGGGCGTGTGTGGACTACCAGACATTAAACAAGGCCACAGTTAAGAACAGGTACCCTCTTCCTCTCATGCCCGTGTTGCTGGATCAACTCCGCAAGGCCTCGGTGTTTACTAAATTGGACTTGCGTGGAGCGTACCATCTGATCCGGGTGCGGCCCGGAGATGAGTGGAAGACGGCTTTTAAAACTAAACATGGGTTGTTTGAATACTGTGTGATGCCGTTTGGCCTGTGCAATGCGCCAGCGGCGTTCCAGTATTTCATTAACAAGGTCCTGAGTGAGTACCTGGATAAGACTGTAATTGTGTACTTGGATGACATCCTTATCTTCTCAGAGACCAGAGTAGAACATCATACACATGTGCAACAAGTGTTGCAGAAGCTGCGGGAACATCGGCTTTATGCCAAACTTGAAAAGTGCCAGTTTGATGCGAAGGAGGTGGAATTTTTGGGATTCCTCATATCTGCTGACGGTATACGGATGGACCCAAAAAAGATACAGGCGATTTTGACCTGGCCAGTGCCAACTACGGTGAAGCACATACAGGTACTTTTAGGGTTCGCCAATTTTTACCGGCGCTTTATCGCTCACTTTTCAGATATCGTGGCACCGATGACACAGTTGTTGCGAAAGGGGGTTTCCTTTTTGTGGTCCCAGGAAGCTCAGGGTGCTTTTCGGTTATTGTTGGAGACCTTTACAACCGCTCCGGTGTTGGCTCATCCTGATCCTGCTTTTCCCTTCTTTGTGGAGACGGACGCTTCCGCGAGTGCAGTGGGTGGGGTATTGTCCCAGAAGGAGGAGGGCACAGGCGATATGCATCCTATTGCCTATTTTTCAAAGACATTGTTGCCGGCCGAACGGAATTATACGGTGGCGGAACGCGAGTTGTTGGCAGTGAAACTGTCTTTTGAGGAGCGGCGTCACTATCTGTGGGGGGCCCGTCATACCATCACAATCTATACAGACCACAAGAATCTGGAGTTTTTCAGATTGGCCAGGGCGTTGACACCAAGACAAATGCGGTGGGTCTTGTTTTTTAACGAATATGATTTCATCATGACCTACAGACCCGCTGCTCAGCAGATCAAATCAGACGCACTGTCCCGGATTCAGGTTGATCCGGATGAAGTGAAATCAGGGAAGGAAAGTAGACCTATGCTTGATAGTAGGAGGATTGTGGGAGTGGCTTCGGTGGAAGAGTTTGCTTCCAGGGTGAAAGAACTGTTGCGCAATATGGATTTGGCCCCATGGTTACAACTATCTCAGGTGGTGGTCAGAGAGGGGTTGTTATATCAGGGTGATAGGTTGTTCGTACCACCCGAGTTGAGACCTAAGGTGGTGGAGTGGTGTCATTCTTCCTCATTAGTCGCACACCCAGGAATCGGTAAGACAAAGGAGTTGTGCATGAGGTGGTTTTGGTGGGAGACTGTGGCACAGGATATCCAGAAATATGTGACAGCTTGCCCTGTTTTTGCCATCAATAAGCCCTCACACAGTAAGCCCTCTGGCCTCTTACAGCCCTTGGCGGTACCCCCTTCCCCGTGGCATACCATCAGCATGGATTTCGTCACGGACCTTCCTTTGGTTTCCGGTTTCACAGCTATTCTTGTGGTAGTAGACTTGTTCACCAAAATGGCTCACTTTATACCGCTTAGGAAGATTCCCACCGCTAAGGAAATGGCCTTGGAGTTTATGGTTTCGATTGTAAGGTTGCATGGGTTACCCAGAGCAGTCATCTCAGATAGGGGGGCGCAATTTGTGTCCCATTTCTGGACGGAGCTCTGTCTGGTGCTCAAGATGGATATACGTTTGTCATCTGCATATCATCCCCAGTCAGACGGGCAGACAGAGCGCACCAACCAGACAATGGAACAATACCTGAGGTGCTTGATTACGTCTCTGTCGTGTGAGTGTGATTGGGTGATGGCCTTACCCATAGCAGAATTTGCATATAATAATAGTGTCCACACGGCCCTGGGAATGACACCTTTCTTTTGTTCAATGGGATACCACCCTAGAGCCCTAGCTATCCAACCCACTGGGCACATGCCAGCCATTGACGAAGTGTGTAAACGATTGGGTGACATATGGGAGGTGGCTAGGGGCAGGTTACAGGAAGCCAAGGCGGCGATGGAGGTACAGGCGGATCGGCATAGAGTCTCGGCCCCTGGTTATAAGGTGGGCGATCAAGTATGGTTGGTTTCACGTAATCTGAGACTACAGGGATCTCGCAAACTACAGCCCCGGTATGTAGGCCCCTTTCCGGTGGTACAGGTAGTCAACCCTGTGGCGATGAAGCTGTTATTGCCATCGGACTATAAAATCCATCCAGTATTCCACACCTCATTGCTGAAGCCCTTTGTTCCCTCAGATCAGGTCTTGCCCCCTCCTGCCCCGGTGTTGGTGGATGGCGAGGAGGAGTTTGAAGTTCAGGCCATTCTTGATTCTAGGCGAAGGAGGGGTAGGTTGTATTATCTGGTAGATTGGAAGGGGTATGCCCCGGAGGATAGGACATGGGAACCAGCTGGGGGCGTGCATGCGCCTCGTTTGGTGAGGCTATTCCATAGACAGCATCCCCAGAAGCCACGACCTGTGGGGAGGATCATTGGGGGGGGGTACTGTTAGGATTCAGTCCCCAGTCCTCTCTTGCTGACCATGTCCTGGCCGTCACATGACACGCCAGTTGCATAAAAGGGAGTCCTACTATTATGTTGATGCTTGTTATTGCTAACCTGTGGGTTCCTGCATCCTGGCTCCTGTGTTTCCTGTTGGCTGTTGCGGTCTTTCACGGGCTTGTGAAGAAACATTGGACATTCCCCCTTATTTCCTTCCCTTTTTGCTTAGTCCCTTGCCCTGGAGCTCCGTTATTGCATCTACCCTTGTCTTACCTCCCTGTTACTTAATAGCTGCCCCTTGTAGATTAGTGAGTTAGTTAGCGTTCTTTCGTGTCTTGTTTATATTCCCCTTTGTTTTGCCTTTTATGTTTGTATTGTCACCAACATTCAGGGGCTCCTGTTTGTTTGTTGCCGTTTTCGCGTCTCTTTCCTGATACAGAGACGCTGTGAGGTTAGCGTTTGTACGCGCGGATATGCGCTGTACTTTTGTTTAGAGTGTAACCGGTCCGCCGCGTTTTAGGCGGAAGTGACGTTTTTGGCCATTCCGCGAGTGAAACCCGGCTGGGTTTTAACTTCGAGCATATCGGAGGGCAAGAGCCATCACGTCCCCTGTAGTTACCTAGCCCCAATCACGATTCCAAGAGAGACAGGGGTTTTTTGTACATGCCTGAAACTTTGGTGTGTTTTTTACCCTGCACTTTCATACTAGCCCAAACCAAGCACCCCTAAAACGATCAGTCCTGTTTTTTATTCCGCCCAAGAGAGGTTATCTTGGGTTAGTGTAACTCTGGACTGGAAACTCCCTGAAGCAAAACCTGCATCCGCTTCTGGTAAGTGTATGTGTAGTTGTGGTTATTGGATATGGTCATATTGTTTAAAGGTAGGATTGGGGACTGAGAGATTACCATAAGGTGTACTTTTGTTTCCCTGTTTATGCAGGTGCAGAAGGAGGAGGCGGGTGTTCATCTTACTGCGCATTACAAGGGTGGAAGGTTTGGGTGCCTTCAGATATTTTCCACCCCCTTTTCTGGGTCATCAGCTTACTCATATGTATCATCTAGTGAGTGGCTGGTGAGTCGGGGAAGTGGACTGGACTATTCCTCGTTCCTGCAGTGTGTGGGTTGGGCAGGAGTCTAACAGGTATCATACTTTAGTATCCTATAGACCTCTCTATAGTTTCTTATACCCAGGTTTCTGCAAAGTTGAAGAACCCATTTCGATCTGGCCACACTAAATGCAAGACAAAAAAAGTTCACATGGATCTCCGTTTCTTCTTCAGCATTGCCCCCAGGATATAGTAATTTATTAGCATCCACCCAATTATTGGTTAATGCATAGAGGGGGAGCGTCCCGTGCCTAAATTGAAGAAAGAATTTCTTAGCTGCAAGGGGTTGAATAAAATCTAGAGCAGACTCCAAGCTATAGTGCTGCTTTACATCCAGAAACCTGTAAGTTAGACTGGATGAGTCTATTGACTGAATGACATGCCAGTCTATGTTCTTTCAAAGCAGATGTTAGAGGTTGTTTAGCTGTAGCAAGACAAGTCTCCTCAGGTGTGGACCACAAGTATTTTCTCCCTATTTTACTAAATGCATCCCGAATAAAGGACAGCCAAGGAATTTTCACCGCCCCTAGAATGGACATAACTGATTTTAATTCCTCTCTATAATTTTCCAACTCTGGCGTGCTCCATAGCCTTCGCCAGTAGAGGAGTGGGCAGAAAGCAATCATGTCGGCAATAGGAACAATGACCAGGTCCATCCTTAAAGGAATTAGGGGGATACTTTGGGCGAGTCCCAAGAGTTGCCTCAAGAAGTTATTTTCGGTCACTGTCAGAGTGTTATTTGAACAGTGGCCCCAGAGTTCAGCTCCGTACATAGTGGCTCCCCTTGCTTGAACCTTGTAACTTTCTGCGGGGGCCAATGACCTTTACGGCGCAGCTCCTATGAACTTTTAGAATCCCCCCACTTGCCTGGATTCATTTTAAATTTTCCTTGGTAATCTGTGGGCCCCATTCCATTTTTTCATTTAGGGTAAGGCCCAAATCAAAAACTGGCACCCTCTCTAAGGACCTAAGATTCAATTTAGGGTGTGGGCAGTTGGTAGAATCAGCATGGAAGACCATGAACTTTGTTTTCTTTATGTTTACCTCTAGATTCATGTTCTCACAAAATGAGCTAAATTCCTCTAGGACAAGCTGCATCCCCATAGGTGTTTTAGATAGCAGTAGCGTGTCAGCCGCAAACATTAATGCTAGTATTTTGAGGTTAGCAAGTTTTGGAGAGTCTATATCCCTAACAGCTAAAAGGTCCTCAATTAGCCCGTTTAGGAAGAGGGAGAAGAGAGTTGGTGCGAGCACACAACCTTGTCTCACTCCCTTCTCAATGGGGAAAGAAGCTGACACTTTCCCGCCATTCCCGAATCTTATTCTGGCAAAGGTGCCTTCATGAAGGCGTTTAAGCTGTTGACAGAGGTAAACTGGAGCTTCCGTCTCAAGCAGTAAGCCTCACAGCTGGTCTCGGTCCACCATATCAAATGCGGATTTGAGATCCACGAATGTTAGGTAGAGAGAACCCCCTTCCAACGTTATAGTTTTCCAATAGATCAGTTGTAATCTAAACAACTGATCTATAGTTGAGGTTTTGGACCTAAAACCTGCTTGTACGGGAGTAAGTATGTTATGGTCATCCATCCAGATCTGCATTCTTCCCAGAAGAACACGAGGAAAAAATCTTTTGTGTTACATCGATTAGGCTAATAGGCCTATAATTTGCCGGTTCTCGAGGGGAGCCTTTTTTATAAATACGAATGATCTCGGCACCCGCCCAGGTTGGAGGGGATGTTGAGCCATGAAGAATTGCATTAAAAAGGCACTGCAGATATGGAGCCCAAACTACCTGCTCAAATCTGAACAGGTCACCTGGAACCCTATCCAATCCGGGTGCCTTGTTTGGTAAGACTTTGGCCAGGGCCACTGTTACCTCAGCCAACGAACAAGGGGTATGTCGGCAAGGGGGATATGAATATAATCAATGACAGGCGGGCCCATCACAATGGCTCTTGCTTGAGACGTAGAATATAAACATTTAAAATGGGTTCGCCAAACCTCCTCCCCAAGGTTTGACTCAATTGCAGACCAGCCCTCGTTTTTTCCTGTCTTCACCAGGTTCCAAAACGCTCTTGACACTTTATTGTCTAGGGCTTTCTTAAAGCCCTGTCATCTGTCAATTTCCCATGCAGATTAAGCTACTAAAATAGTTTTCTTAAAATGTGCGCTTGCTTCCCTGATGCATACATTGTTACCCTCTCGAAGTTTAATCAGCAGAGCACTCTTTGCATCTCAGTATGCCCTATTGTACCAGGGGTTATTACCTCTACGTTCATTTCTTTTGCGAGTTGAGGTATTGCAAAAGAACTGTGCCAAGGTTCCAACCAAATCCAAGTTGTTTTTCCCTAACACCTCTATAGGGTTAGTAACACCGTTGTTATCAATATTAAAACTTGCCTTTTCCAAAAAGGGGATGATGGATTTGTACAGGGAAGCCATTGCCTCTGGAGATTGTAAGAATGTTCCCCAGCGGATTTTTCTGCCTCCATCAATTGCTATTAAGTTAGATGGGGACAGGTTAGTTAGAGCCTGTCCTACTGCCAGTTGACACCAATCCAAGGTTACAACCAGTGGATTATGATCACTTTCAGGACGAGTCTGTACCAAAAAGTTCACAATCCTATGGCAAATATCCACATTCACCAAGATATAATCAATTGTGGAGGCCTGACCATTCCTTTCAAAGGTATATTTCCCTGGGTGATCAGAAACAGGCGACCGTTACAAGCCCTCAGTGAATTACTGAGGGTAAGTGAAGTCAACCGGAGGGCTAAGGGGGTCCAACCCCTTATTGGGTAAAGATTGCACATTGGAATTCCCCAAGTTGAGTCCACATCACTCATAATAGGATGAGGTAAACCATTTGAAGGTTCAAAATGGCAATTGAAATCCCCACCAATGATAAGATAGACTTGCTCGGGCAGAATGGAAAGAAAGGTAGCCAAGCAATCTAACGTCTACAAGGTCTGCCCATGCCTCACAGGGCGAGAATAAACATTGATAATAGCCACCTTTGGAAAGTTGCTGAGGGAGAGAATAATACATAGAATATCTGAGGAATTGGTTTCTATCATCTTAACTGCACAACAAAGGTGTACACCGACCCATATACTCAAGTCTCCCGATGGTCTTCCCCTGGGCCCTTGAATGGCCGCTTTACAGTATGTGACAAACCCTGCTCTATGCAGAGATTTCAAGGTTCAGGTCTCCCGGAATAAGCAGATCTCATGGGTGTCAATGAATTCACCCCAATCTGGAAGGTCCATTTTAGCATTTAACCCAGCTATATTCCAAGACAACATCTTTAGTCCTTGTGGTGTTGCTACCTTAATGCTCTGTGCAGCTATATTGGGCAAACCAGTACTTTCAACAGTGGGCTCAATATAGCTACCTACTATCACTTTGGCATTCTCTGCTACTAACAAATCGTTACTCATCAACGATGGATGTTCAGGAACCACAACTCCCTGTGTCATTTGAACTTCCATAGCCTGGGATAGAAGAGTAGGGTCCCCCATTCAGATGTAGTGAGCACGGTCCCCACCCTGCCAGGCGGAATACTATCTATGGCCTCCTCAATATCATTGATGGTTCCCATAGAAGTTTCTTCTCTCACCAATTCCCTGCACAAAATCAGTGTATGATTGTGGGCCTCAACTCCATCATCAATAGGGGAGAGCCTAGCTGTTGAGCCTTGGATATTGAATATTGGCAACTAGAAATCAGTCAATCCACCTGGTCTAAAACGCAAAATCTATTAATTACAGGGAGGGCAATTGGTAGGAAAGTATCATAATTCCGGCACCTGTTATTTGCACTACCAGCCTGAGCTCTTGAATCTCAACTTTCCCATGACTTGCCGTTTCTCTCTGATGGAGGGTGGAGAGGATAGGGAGGGTAAAAGTAAGTTAGGGAAAGGGATTGTATCCCAGTGGCCGCCCGCATCTGATGCCAATCGCATATATGTTCAACCGCCCGCCTATCTCTAAAATTAATCAAAATGCAATCGCCCTCAATGCATTTCTTTCTTTGTCCCACCCAGCTAGCTCTATGGGCAAATAGAATTTCGCTATACACCTGTGGTGGAAGTTGTCTATTTATGTTTAACAGTGGGTACACTTATTTTTTAGATCAGTATACAACACCTCTTTATCCTGTTCCAACACAGGAACACCAGTCAGTACAATGACATCTGGGATTGAAGCAGGTGGTAAATCTGTACATGACAGGCTAGGATTCATTACACCGCGGCTGGGAGAGCATGTGCTGAGGTCATAAGCTTTATCTTTCCTCTTAAATTTAGGTGCCAAACCACCCCCCGTAGTAGGTGTCTCAAGCCCACATTCTCGTTGGTTTCTCCCTCACTATGTATCACATTGCCAAGATTCAAGGTGGTACCAACCTCAGCGTTCCCACTAAAAGGTGCTAATGTTAAATTGGAAGGCAATGACGTAGATGGTAGACTAATAGAAGGAGGGTTACACATTACATTTGTTGTTGTTTCAGGGAGCCCAATATGACCCCCCAGTAACTTATTACTATTGGCATGATTAGATGCAAAAAGTGAATCAAAATGCAAGAGTTTTTCCTCTATTAATGAGAGTCTTTTAAGGATTCGTGAAAAAGATGTAGTAAGTAGGACTCCCAATTTATCCCAAAAATCCTCTGCAGCTTGAGGTAGATGAACACCAAGGAGGGTAAATATGAGAGGTACCCCTTAACTAGAGTCAAGGGAAATAGGGTTAACTAACCAGTGAAATAAAGTGTTCCCTTGAACGTAAATAAATGGGAGAAGCCAGAGGGTCAAGGAGAAGAATATTTACAAAATACGAGTATATATAAAGAATTCTTACAATTTATTTGAAAATACAAATGTTAAAAGGAGAGTAGTCCAAAGTGGAACCCACTCAACACAGATAAAACAATAAAAAGTTTTTTTAACATTCACTTTTGGCCAGCAAGATTGAATCACAAGAACAGAAAAAACTGTAAGACATGGAACCTGTGCAATACTGATTGTATATTCGGACTCTATTGTTAACACCTAAGCTATGTGCACTATAATACAGTATATCAGCAAAGATGTCGAGATCCTGAATTATACTGGGTGAAGCGTTGACGCGTTTCGGTGGTTTTCCAAATTTTTGTCCACCTTTATCAAGACACCTTTTAATTTCTGTCGAGGTATTGGGGGTCAATATAGTTACCCTTGGAGTCCGTATGCGAGGGTTGAATTGAATTTTTATGTTAATCCATTGTTGGACACAATGTATAAAACTGTGTGTCTGGGTCGTGCTACCGATATGGTGCTCCTGTTACTATAGGTATGTGGGCATACAGTCAGTTCAGAATTGTTGTGCCCAATGTGTATTGCTGCTCTTCTCTACAGTGTTAAAATCCAGAGGCGCCTAAGTCTTGTCCTTGCAGAGATAGATTCCGTTTCTCTAATAATCCGCAAAGGACTGCTCACTTCAAACAACAGGAAAAGATTCTTATAACACGAGGACATGACGGTAATGCCTCTGGTTCTACAAGGATCTATGACAGAATTTCGACTACAAAAATATCGACCTACAAGAATATTGAGTCAACAATATCGAGGGCAAAAATTTCGACATCCTATCTACAACATGGTAAGTACAAAAATATCGAAAAAAAAGATATTGATGTAAAAAATATCGATGTTAAAAATATCGTTTTTTTTTTTAATATAGAAATGTAAAATTAAGTCTATAAGACTAATAAATAAAAGAAACATATTTAAAAGTATCTAATAATATTTAAAAGTAATAAATAATACATATATTAAGAATACATTAATTAAATATATACAGTAAATATGTAATATATATACACTGAACAATAAGTATTAATAATTATTTTACGAATTTATAAATTAATGAAATATATTCTAATTTACTAACACATTTACAAACATAAAAGAGTAACATAAATAAAATGTAAGTAATATAAAAAATAAAATAAATATTTGATATTTTAACAATTAATTAAATAAAACGTTGGATAGCGTAAGGCTAAAAATTTCTATTCCTACTCCAGAGAGTACAACAGTAGGGAAAACTGACCCTGAACTCAAAAAACACCCCTTTACCCAAGAACTGAAACTGACCCTGAACCCTAAAAATACCCCTTTACCCAAAAACTGAAAACTGACCCTGAACCCTAAAAATACCCCTTTACCCAAGAACAGAAAACTGACCCTGAACCCAAAAAATACCCCCTTACTCAAAAACTGAAAACTGACCCTGAACCCTAAAAATACCCCTTTACCCAAGAACTGAAAACTGACCCTGAACCCAAAAAATACCCCTTTACCCAAGAACTGAAAACTGACCCTGAACTCAAAAAATACCCCCTTACCCAAAAACTGAAAACTGACCCTGAACCCTAAAAATACCCCTTTACCCAAGAACTGAAAACTGACCCAGAACCCTAAAAATACCCCTTTACCCAAGAACTGAAAACTGACCCAGAACCCAAAAAATACCCCTTTACCCAAAAACTGAAAACTGACCCTGAACCCTAAAAATACCCCTTTACCCAAGAACTGAAAACTGACCCTGAACCCAAAAAATACCCCTTTACCCAAAAACTGAAAACTGACCCTGAACCCTAAAAATACCCCTTTACCCAAAAACTGAAAACTGACCCTGAACACAAAAAATACCCCTTTACCCAAGAACTGAAAACTGACCCTGAACCAAAAAATACCCCCTTACCCAAAAACTGAAAACTGACCCTGAACACAAAAAATACCCCTTTACCCAAGAACTGAAAACTGACCCTGAACCAAAAAATACCCCCTTACCCAAAAACTGAAAACTGACCCTGAACCCTAAAAATACCCCTTTACCCATAAACTGAAAACTGACCCTAAACCCTAAAATAAACCCTTTACCCAAAAATTCAAAACTGACCCTAAACACAAAAAATACTCCTTTACCCAAAATTAATTAATATTATTTCATTAGCAATTAATTATTAATGAACAATAACAAAAAAAGTAAATATATTAGCAATTTTGCTGTAATTATTATAATTTAATAATTAATATTATTTTTTCCCAATTAATTAATTAACAGTAATTAAAATTATATATCAATAAATTACTCTAATTAATGTAACTAATTAATATTATTTAATTACCAATTAATTAATAATGTTAAATATGTACAAAATAATAATAATTAATTAACTAATTAATATTAATTATTTCCCAATAAATTAAATATAAATTTATAAAAACATATATTAATTAATTAATTAATTAATATTAACTTACTCCCCACCCCATTCCCCTATAAACCCACATCCCGCTACAGAAAATATATATCAATTAATCAATTAATTATTTTCCCAATTAATCAATATTAATTAGCAATTAATTATAATTAATTAATTAATCCTACTAATTATTAATCAACTTACCATAATTAAATTATTTCCCACCCTATCCCCCTATAAACCCACAACCCGCTACAGAACATATATATATCAATTAATAAATTAATTAAAAATATTTTCCTATTATTTTCACATAATTACCAATTAATTATAATTAATTAATTAATCCTACTAATTACTAAATAATTTACCATAATTAAATTACTTCCCACCCTATTCCCCTATAAACTCACAACCCGCTCCGGTACAAAAACATAAAATTTACTTATAAAATTATTTATTATTATATAAAATTTATACACATATAATAGTAATTATTTTAAATACTTAAATTAAACATATAACACATACATAATAAAAAACTATACAATAATACAAATATCGATATTAGTGTCATCGAAATTAGTAACATCGATATATATGCTATCGATATTACTTACTTCGATATTACTTACATTGATATTAAGTATTTCGATATTACTTACCTTGGGTCGATTTTCTGTCCTACGATATTCTTGCCTTCGATATTATGCACCTTCGATATTTCAGACTCGATATTATGGTAGGTCGATATTTACAACTCGATATTTTGAATGTGTACCTTCTACAATTTAACGACTAACGGTTACCAGCGCTTGTTGGACGTGGTGGTGGCGTGCGCGCCGCGAGTGATGCCGGGTGCTGAAGTCCTGGCGGTGGCAGTGGCGACAAGAATTGTGGAAGGACTCCGACTCGCTGTGGCAGCAAACAGATTAGTGCAGTGTCCCCAGGTTTAGTGGCAGGGCTCCCGCTCCACCAGAGCCCTGTGTTCCTTAAAATTACCTCCTGGCCCTTGTTGGACGCGGTGGCGGTGTGCGCGCCGCGAGTGCTGCCGGGTGCTGTAGTCCTGGCGGTGGCAGTGGCAGCAAAATTTGCGGAAGGGCTCCGACTCGCTGTGGCAGCAAACAGATTAGTGCAGTGTCCCCAGGTTTAGCGGCAGGGCTCCCGCTCCACCAGAGCCCTGTGTTCCTTAAAAACACCTCCTGGCGCTTGTTGGACGCGGTGGCGGTGTGCGCGCCGCGAGTGCTGCCGGGTGCTGTAGTCCTGGCGGTGGCAGTGGCAGCAAAAATTGCGGAAGGGCTCCGACTCGCTGTGGAGGCAAACAGATTAGTGCAGTGGCCCCAGGTTTAGCGGGATAAGTAATATTAAGTAAATAAATAAATAAACCCACTTACTTTGCGCTTGCCACATTGCCATGTCAGCAATGCAGCGAGCGCAAAGTATGTGGTTTTATTTATTTATTTATTTGATCTTACTTATCCTGTCATCTGTGAATTCTATCACCCCCCACCCTCCTCTGCCCAACCGCTCACCACTCTTACCTATGCGAGCCGCTACTGAGGATTCCTCATTTGCAATGGGACCCTGAGGTTCCGACTTGTACTAACCGGTAAATATACACCCCTGGACTTACCTATCCCTTTGGTATCAGTAACCCCAACGTAGAGGAGAGTTACTACCAGGACCTTGTACTAAAGAGGCCCTGACTCTGTCACCTCCTGTGACACGTGTGTGGCCTGATCTCACTGCACTTCTCCTTCGATGTCTACCATGGTTGAAGCAAGCCTGAGGTGCTTTTGTTCCCGTTTGAAGGAGAGGTGGCACAGCGGTTTGACTTATATTGCCCCTTGTGTGGCAGTGTCAAGCCTTATTTGCATATGTTTGATCCCTGTATGCAATAGCACAGAGAGGAAGACTAATAAATGAATTAGCTGAACGGCCCTTTCCTAATTGCTCGTGGTCAGAGAGATTTAAGCATTTCCATTCATCATGTTTGAATTATGCAAAAAGCTAAAGCTGCAAAAATCCCTCATCGTGTCCAAATGTTATGGAATTAATTTGACACTGTCCTTCATAACATCCTTCATGAAAGGAATATTACTACATAAAAGTTCAGTACTGCAGCACACAAAACGGCGTATTTCTTCCACAGATAAAGGTACGGTAAGGTGGGGGGGGGGGGGGGTAAAGAATCATCCCTTTCTCAATATATAATACCACATCCCCCTCAAACCTGGAGAAGAGTAAAGTGCACTAAAAGGAATTTTTAATAAGCCGTACAAACGCGTTAATGGAAAAAGAAACTTCAGAGTTATTCAAAAGGCTTTCAAAACACAATCCCTAATCTGAAACTGTGCATGGTTTAATGTGATATAGTTCGAACACATTTTCCAATCATGCCACTACTCCATACATCGATAATTACTGTGATGCGCATTGTCTGCATTTACAAAAAACTGCGTTCAGTCAGCGACAGAAATAAAGCATGGGACATCATAGAGGTGAGGTAACATGTGAATGGTTTTTAATTATGGAAAATGAGGAATTTTCGCAATAACGATATGTATAAAAGCCGGGTGGAAATGATTGCACAAGAAAATATAACTTGATTACAAAAGTCACACTGCTGAGGTATTGATTCAATAATTAAATGCCTTGCACCCATGGCACACATCAGTTTCACAGTTCCTGCGAGAAGTTTTCTGTTTGACACTACAGTGGTTCTGAACAATGCAGATCGGCTGAAAGAGGTGCTGCTCCCAGAGACGTTTTGCGGTATGGGCAAACTGGGCTCTGGCCCGGGGTCGCAGTCTTTCAGGTGGGGGCCCTTGGAACCAGCTCTGTCCTACAAAGAGTCTTTGCCTGATGACCTTGAATAACCAGATTATTTCAAATAATGTTTTTGCTTGAATTAATTTTTAATGTGGGTGATATTCGAGAGTCTAATACAGACATGTTGCAGAGAAATATGTTTGTTTTATGCAACATCCATAAAAAGATTCTTTTAGATTAAAACAGCACCTCACATTGAGAAATGGGAGGGTGTTACAGAGAATATTTGTAGTATTATTAGTGAGCTGCTGCATTGTTATAATATTGAAAACACACATCACTACCCCTGAATATTAGATGCAAACTCAAAGGGGCATATTTACATGTTCTGGCGCATCTCTGCAAATCAGCAGGGATGCGCCAGAACAGATGCTTCGCATTTACAATGCGGCGCACCATGGTGCAAGGAAGGGAAGATGTGTGACGCATCTTGTGGCGTATGGGCGGCGCATTGCTGGAGTCGCGTTGCAAGCGCGACGCAACTCGTGCAATGCCACCCATACTCAGCGTGGTGCGTCACTCCTTACTCCTGCTTCAAGCAGGCGTAAGGATTTGACGCAGCAGCTTCGTAAAACTGACTCAGTGAAGTCTTGTAGATTTCACTGCGTCAGTTTTACGGGGCTTTCCTGCGAAGGGAACGCCCACCCTGTGACAGAACGCCAACATGAAACCTGACGCAGGTTTCATGTGGCACAGGGCTTTACAACGTGACGCATCTGCCTAGATGCATCACGTTGCACGTTAGCGCTTGGGTGTGGAGCGTGTCTGCACTACTGAGGTCTAATTTTTAAAAGTGTGTGTTCTTAACCTTTGGGCTACTCTTAAAACTGCATAGTTTATTTTAATACTACTGTTACCTTGCCAGGCATAGCGCTGTCTCCCCGGTCCACCGCAGCTCTTTGATGCTGTTTGAGTGGAGGGAGATAGAGCGCTCCTACTTCCTGTTTGTCCCTCGGCGGGTGGCCATCTTGAGAGGGTGACGCTTTAGTCTTCCCTCCCTCCCTGACTATTTAGGGCTGTTTACACTGGCGCTCGTGCTGAATGACCACTAGCACGTTAGCGCTTGGGTGTGGAGCGTGTCTGCACTACTGAGGTCTAATTTTTAAAAATGTGTGTTCTTAACCTTTGGGCTACTCTTAAAACTGCATAGTTTATTTTAATACTATTGTTACCTTGCCAGGCATAGCGCTGTCTCCCCGGTCCACCGCAGCTCTTTGATGCTGTTTGAGTGGAGGGAGATAGAGCGCTCCTACTTCCTGTTTGTCCCTCGGCGGGCGGCCATCTTGAGAGGGTGACGCTCTAGTCTTCCCTCACCACCCAATCTACATACTCTCTGCCCCCTAGCGCAGCGGGATCGCGCAGCGGGCGTGTCCTCGCGTGGCCGGAGTCGTGCCAGAGTCCTGCCCGTCTGCGCCCGTCCGCGCTAAGGACGCGCGGGACGTGGCGGGCTCTGGACTGCTCTCGTCTACCCAGCATTGTTGCCATGCTTACATACTCCAGGGAGCGCTTGTACTCCATCGGCAAGGTGAGCGGTCATTGCACTCTACAGCCCGTTCATCCTCTATGCAGCCCCTACCCCTGTCCCTGTAATGGCCTGGTGCTTGACCCTCCGCAGCTTCTTTCCCGGCTTTGTCCCTCTGCCGTCCAGCACAACAGGGGACTACCGCCTTCACTGCGGATTTTGAATCTTACTGTCAGGTCAATCCTTAAACATCGACAGAATGTGTACGACCTGATTGAAAATGAAGCCCCGGATATTTTAGCCTTAACCGAAACATGGCTTCAGGAAGCCGACACTGCTATTCCCAATCTTGTTTGTCCTCCCGGCTACTCTATGTATATTGCGAATAGGCTATCTAGAGGCGGGGGTATAGCCCTGATAGTGAGATCTAGTTTTTCCTGTATGTGGACCATTCTTAAGATCGCTGGCTGTGAAAGCGCCTCTTTTAAAGTCTCTGTCAGCCCAGAATATACACTCTCTGGGATGGTGGTGTATCGTCCGCCGGGCAGTGATGTGGCGTTCAGGAATGCTTTCCCGGACACTGTCGCCACCTTGGTCACTGACTGTGCTAATTTTTCCATTCTGGGCGATTTAAATTTGCATTTCGATGCTCCATCTTGCCTGACAGCACGTAGTATTCTTATGGACTTATAGGCCTTTCAACTTTTTCAGCTGGTCTCCCAGCCTACTCATTCCGGGGGGCATATTCTTGACCCTTTTTTTACCAACTTGACCGAGGCTAAAGTCACGTCGGTGGCTCCTGTAGAGTGGTCTGACCATTCTTTGGTATCCATCTACTGCCCTATAACTACCAACATTCCCACCTCTTCAGCCGAACGGGTACCCAGGAGATCCTGGAGTAAACTCAGGCTGGATGACTTTTACCATCTTTTGTCAGTGGAACCTCTGGGCCCATTCAACAACGTAGAGGAGGGGTATGATCTCTTCTGCTCTTGGCTCACCAGGGCTCTGGATGTTTTGATACCTGTTGTAACAACGAAGATCAACCCTCGAGTGTCAAGCCCCTGGTACGACGACGCTTTGCGCGCTCTGAAGGGAGCCTGTAGACGGGTGGAGAGGGCCTGGCGGAAGACATATGGGGCTGAGTTAAAAGCAACATATGTCGCGTCCGTCAAGATCTATCACCGGGCCATTTGTCGTGCCCGAGCGGCATTTTATGCCGAGGAATTCCGGAACAGCACTAACCCGTCGAAGGCCATCTTCAAGGCGGTGAAAGATCTTATGTCTAAGCGGTCTATCTCAACGGTTGAGAGCTCTGTCACACACTGTGAATCCCTCGCTTCTTATTTCTTGGGAAAAGTCCAGTCTATATATCGGACTTTCCCGAGCACTGGTATAGCGCTGGGTAGCCCTAAGGAGACATCTTACCAGCCCGCTCTGCTCTCATTTCCCCCCCTTACCTTGGAAGGGTTTGACAAACTTGCCACGCAAGTTAAATCTGGGTCCCCTTCCGATCCAGTGAGGCCTGCCCTCTTTCGAGACCAGACCTTTGTGGGGCGCATGGCTATACGCTCTCTTGACAATCTCTCCCTAGAGACTGGGGTCGTTCCCATCAGCTGGAAGCAGGCGGTGGTGTCTCCGATCATTAAAAAACCATCTCTTGACCCGTCCAAGCCGGAAAGCTACCGTCCCATCTCGCTGCTGCCCTGGCCAGCTAAGTTGACAGAGGCCCATGTCAACCTGGCCCTGTCTGAACACTTAGCCCGGTCCAATGCCCTCGATCCCACACAGAATGGCTTCCGTGCTGGCCACAGCACAGAGACTGCCCTTCTGGTGATGGTGGAACATCTCCGTGCAAGGTTGGGTGCTGGGCAGACGGCGGCGCTGTTTTTGTTAGATCTCAGCGCCGCATTCAATACTGTATCGCACAGCATCCTCCTTAGGCGGCTCGAGGAGATTGGTATTGGCGGCCAGGCGCTGCAATGGTTCCGCTCCTTCCTAGACAACCGCTCCTTCTGTGTTGCCATCCCTCCCTTCAAGTACAGGTTCCAGCCTCTGGCCATGGGGGTTCCGCAGGGATCCTCGCTGAGTCCCACGCTGTTCAATCTCTACGTGAGACCGCTGGCTGATGTCGCAAGGCAGTGTGGCCTAACCATGGTCTCATATGCCGACGACACACAGCTGGCGGTTACTCTCAGCGGGGATGCGGAACAGGATGCCCCCAGGTTTCAGTCCGGACTGAAGGCGGTGGCCAGCTGGTTGACAGGTAACTGTCTCCAGCTTAATGCCACAAAAACAGAGGTTATGGTTGTCGGGAAGGGAGTGGAGCTCTGGGGCGATCAGTGGTGGCCTTCGGAGTTGGGCCCCACTCCGACCCCAGTGTCGGAGGTGAAGAACCTCTGGGTCTGGTTAGACGCTGGTCTTACATTTACAGGGCACACCAAAAAAATCGCAGCCTGTTGCTTCGGTCTCCTAAGAGGGTTAAGGCCGGTGCTTAAGTTCTTCGACGCCCCTACCAGACAGCTTGTGGTCCAGGCAACCATCATCTCTCGTCTGGACTACGCCAGCTCTTTGCTGGTGGGGGCCAACCAGGCTGAGTTGACCCGTCCGCAGCGGGTGCAGAACGCCGCTGCGAGAGCCATTGTTGGACTTCCTAAGTTCTGCCCGGTGTCTCATGTCATCCGCTCCCTGCACTGGCTCCCGGTTAGGAAGCGTATTCTCTTCAAGGTCTTGTGTCTGACCTTCAAAATCCTTAGAGGCATAGGCCCCGAGATCCTGGCCAACTCCATTTCCTTCTATGTCCCTACCCGCAATCTTCGATCTCAAGGGCAGGCCCGTGCTGTTGTCCCCAGATTCAGGCTCAGCAGGATGGGGGGCCGTTCCTTCAGGGTGAGAGCCGCGTCAATCTGGAACACCCTCCCAGTTGAAATTCGGCTGATAGAGGACTTGCTGTCGTTTCGTAGAGCCATAAAAACCTTCCTATTTTAGCTTCCCTGTTTTAGTACTTTTCTGTAGCATTGTCTCCATGCTGTGTTATGACTGCTTAGTGCCTCTGCGCCGGGATGCTCCTTCGCTGGAGTCGCTGTGCGCATAATAAATTGTTATAACATAACATAACATAACATAAGTCGCAACGTGGCGCATTGTTTACGCCCGCTGCGTCACAAAAGTGACTCAACAGAGGCGTAAAAGTGTCGCAAGGGGCTTGTAAATCTGCCCCAAAGTATGTTTGGAACAGGGCCCCCAAAAATCCTTAAAATGTACCTGGCTGCTACAGCAGATCTCTGAACACACACTACATGAAAAGCTAAGAGCAATTTCCCACATTGTAACTTTTGTCAGGAAGGCAGATGAGGTAAAGTTAAGTCTGGAGAAATGACAACACCTGCAGCAGAAAGGTTAGTGTGTTTTTGCCGACGAGTGGTTACTGTGTGAGAATATATGAGGTCTGGATATTTCAAAGGAGAAAGCTCTTCTCAGTTCCATGAGAGAAAGGAGCTTGCAGTTGCTGTCCATATGGCATCTTCACAGGGCCGTGATACTACCAATCTGGTATGTATTGGGGAGAGCCGCAATTTCCCTTTGGTAGGACAAAGGTTGTAGCTGTGAAAACTCCAGCACAGCCAATCATATCATTGTGAATTGTAGGGATGGTTGGTTTGACAGAAGGTCAGAATTAAACCACCAGCAGTCAGATTTCCCACCGCCATCCTTGTCTCGCCCAACCTTCACGTGGGAGTTACAAATGTAGAAGAGTTTTGTAGATTGACATTTTTGTGATTCATTAACAATGCAATATGGATTTTAAACACAATTTCAGATCTGAAGATTGAATTCATATAATTGCTTTTGAAACAAGTTCCCTATGATACCGAAATAATGTGTTTTAATTAGGCCACATTTTTGTGTAAGACGCCATCATAATTGTTTTTTTTCATTGCTGCGATTGTTCTGCTTACGAATAGTCAGGTGTAATATTGTTACAGTTAACTTCTTTCCTGGATCAATTTGTTCAAAGAAAATGTTATTATCAATGTTTCATGATGGTTCGAACATCCCTGTATAACATTAGAATAGAGGATGCTGAATAAGTATTCAAGAAACTGGACTAGTGCTTAGGTGTTTCATGAACTATGATTTGCTGAATAAATGATACATTTACTCACACCACAATGAATTTGTAGAAATGTTTGGGTGTTTGGAACTAGCGGAGTTTCATTTTTGCAAGATTCTGCTGAGTTCCTTGAGCGGGCGGAAGTCGGCGCTTCATGCGGCTTGCGCTGATTTTTAAAACTGGAAGCTTGTTCCTCTCGGTAAAAGACCGGCACCATGCATCATGCCAGAGGGCACTTTTTTCTTTCTGCTGCTCGGGTAGCTTTCTACTCGTGCAGCACCTTTCACAACACAAACGGTCGTGACTGTCCACGACCGTTGGCGAGCCCCCGCGACTGGCCGCGACTGCCCTCATGGAAAAAAAATCACCAGTTGACGTTCTAGCACCTGAAAATCACGCTAGGGGATGCAAATTCTCACTCTTGCTCTCCAAATTAATGTTGGCGAGCCACGGAGAAGAAAAAAACTCTGCCACGTGGTGGGTGGGGGAGTTTTGCCAGAACTCCGGTGTAAATCTCCACCCCTATACAAATGCTGATTTAATATGCAAGGATTGTGTATAAAAATTCCTTGAATTTTGAGGTGAGCCAGCAAATTGAGAAGACTTTCCGGTTCTACTACGGATGCTGAACTTTATTTTCTGATTTTGCTGTCCATTGGAGCTTAGAATATTTTCTGGCTCTGCATAACTTTGCATCTGAGAACATTCATGGCCTTAACTCAGTTTCTCTTTTTTTTTGTAATGAACTCCTTTAACTTTTCATTGATCTAGAACTGAGTAATGAATCGACTGGGCCCAATTTGTTCTTAAATTTAATTTGCAATTTGCATTTTTATTGATTTTGATGTGTTGAGAGGTGCCTTAATGAGGGGACACATTGCCTTGTGAAATTGAGGTTCAACCCCGTCTCCAATCCAGTAAATTGTGGGAGGTCCAGTTGAGGTCAATTTTGGGGTGTCACACTTTTGGGGTACTCTTGATTTACTCCCACACAGAAGACAGGGAGGAGTCAGCATAGCCAATACCTCATGATTCATGGAAAGGCAGACATGTTTTTTTGAGTCACCATTTTTAGAACTACCAGCGTCAGTGGGTCATACAATCATTATACTCACAGGACACATTCTTGACTTTGTCTTCTGAACATTAACAAACATCCAATGCAAGCCATTGAAACACTAAATTGGGCCAAGTACATCGCATCCCTATGATCCTGCTCAGCACTCAACCAACATTTTTAGCTTAAACCAAATGAGTGTAAAAAGGAAAAATTTGAATGTCTTGCCCAGCTGTGAGTACAGTTAAGAGGGACACCTATTTATTTTTTAAATTGCACATTCTCAAATGGGTAAAGCAAAATTCCTAAAATTTTCTTTTACAAAACTAAATTTGATTTATTTGATTAGATTTTTTATACATCGTATCTTCTGAAGGTTATTAGTACAGGAAAGCATCAACATATTTTGGTTATGTACCCTTTGTTATGACACAAATATTCAGGATCATTTCCAGGGAATCAAAAACTGAAAACAAATTGTAAACAACATATCAAAACAAGAAAAACATTGAGAGTTTATGGGAACTTAACTCACATTTGTAATTTACATGAATCAGCATTTCATATTATGCATTTCATAGTCTCTCAAACGAGCTAGAATGAAAATGATAACATGATAACATTCAAGCAATCCGTCAAATCGAGGTAATTTCAATACATTCTTTGCTAATCTCAAACATTCTGGGGCCAATTATTATGTTGGTGGGCCTGACACGGATGTGCCATCCTTGTCAGTCCCACCAACATCTCTAACCACGGTCAGACCGCCGCATTAGGATGCGGTCAGTCCGACCAGATTGTCCCAGGGATAGACCAACAGCTTTGGATAGTCTCAAGGAGCCCGTTGGACTGTTCGGTCTGATCGCATTCCCCACAATGGAGGCAGTGCCCTCTCAGGCACCCACATGGGGATTAGGATCCACCTTTCTGACAGCCATTTCATGTTGGCTCTTCCGATGTGAAAAGATGTTGTAAAGGATTTTCAAGGGCCTCCAGTGGGCACCTATGCCTCATGTCTATCCGCTATGGGCCCTTGGGGGCACATGAGCCGCCCCTAAACATCCCTACATCGTGTGGCAGGCAATGAGTGATTTACGCACATTACATGCCTATGCACAATGCTATTTTTAAATGCTTTGGCATTGATGTGTGGCTTACGACTGACACTCCGGGTGAAATCCGTCATGCAATAGGCCAATTTGTTTGTTTTCATTGACCCAACTAGCCTATTGTACGTGGATGTTAGAAATAGGTTTTCTGGTTGGCTAGGTTATACACCTAAGCCAGGCAGAATCCACCAATCTAATCAGGATATCAGACCTTGCAGTGTGCTCTGGAGGTGCAGTGTCGGCAGGCGTTGGTTCTAGGAGTCAGTGCTGAAGTCGTCGGGCCCTTGAAGTCATATGTGTTGCAGGCCGAACTCCAGGAGTTTGCCATTAGAAGCACTGGCGTGGCAGGCATTGGGCTGCAGTGTGAAGCAGAGCGGTGTGACGTGCGTTGCCCTCAGGTCACGGTGCAAGCAACTGCATCGTTGTTGCTGAAGTGATGTCAATGGTAGACCCAAGGCTGTGGCGCAAGATGGGGCACCGCAGTGTGCGGAGGCCACAGGTCGCAGTGCAAGCAGAGACCTCAGTTGACAATCTGTAGTCAATAGTGCTGGTGTGAGTGGGCCAAGTCTGCGATATGGGACAGGGTGGTGTGTCATGTAACTTACAAGTGGTGCCCCCAAACCAGGGTTACAGTCAACGGCATTGAGGTCAGCTTGGAGCTGTGCCGTCGGTGTCAGGGCATCAGTTTGAAGTGGGACAGTGCTCCATGTTCTCCATGAGTGGTATCCACAGGTATCGGTGCAGGCAGTGATGTTGGTGACGGTTTTCTGGCAACAGTGTGAAGCAGGGTGGTGAAGAAGGCGGTGCCGACAGGTCACAATGCAAGTTGTGGCTCGGTGGTGTACAGCGTCATCAGTTAGATCAGGGTTGTGGTGCACAGTGCAGTGATGCCTTCTGTGGTGCCTTGAGGTCATGGAGCCTGCACTGGCTTCATGAACGGCATTGAGTTACCTTTTTCCTCTCAGGTACCTGAAACATCCAGCGCTTCTTCCTGGCATCTTCCTTAGCCCAGCAGTAATCTAAAGTTCTGGGGTCAGAGCCCCAATATTTACACCACATTTTCGTTTGCAGTTGGTACAAACAAAGTTCCTTTGGCACACATAAACCAGTTCAGCTTTGGTCAGGCCAGGTTCACCACAGAAGGTGGAGACAGCTTTGTGGGAGGCAGTCACAGTCCATTCAGGTGCAAGTGACAATTCCTCCCACTGCTCTAAATGCAGCCAGGTATATACAGCCTGGTTATGAGTCACCCAGGGAAGGCAGGATGCACCTCAATCCCCACCTTGTATCTGTCTAGTGTGAATGCACATACCCTGGTCCTGTCACTCTAAACCGAGACAGGAAATACAGAAGAGGCCGAGGCACACAGGATGGTTAAGCAAGAAAGGGCCCACTTTCTAAAAGTGGAATTTTCAAACACATAAAATAATACAAATCATCTTTACTAAAAGATGCATTTTTAAATTCTGAGTTCAGGAAGCCTAAACTCTATTTCTCTATCTTGACCAAATGGGTTATGATTGTACGATGTTTCAAAGCAGCTCCAATGCTAGCCTGTGGAACAGATAGCCTTGCAATAGTAAACAACGAAATGTCCAATATTTCACTATCAGGATATGTAATAAAAAACAGTACATATCCTACCTTTCACATACACTGCACCTTGAACCTGGAGGTACCTTGGGCCTACCTGAGGGGTACCTTACGTGTAAGAAAAGAGAAGGTTTAGACCTGGCAAGTGGGTGCACTTGCCAGGTCGACATGGCAGTAAATATTGCATGGAGACACTGGAGTGCCAGGTCTGAGACACCTCTGAAATGCCACTTGTGTGGGTGGCACAACCAGTGCTTCAAGCCCACTAGTATTTAACAAGAAGGGGTGGTGATGGACAGAGTTTCTGAATTAAGAAGAATACTCTCACCCAGTCAAGAAATCAGGGCTAGATCCAACACAGTTTTTTAGCTCACTGCACCATCCCAGCTCAGAACCTGGCTATATGCATATTAGTCTGTCCCTGGCCCAGTGCATCATGGGAACAGGGCAGACCAAACTACCAAGCCAATTCTTCACCAGAAGGAGACAAGCTTCCGAGGACCGGTTTCTGGCCTTTCAGCCGTCGTCGGCCCGGCTTGCTTGAATCCTGATGGTGCAATGAGCAAGGGACTCACATCTGAGTATACCTTTCCACGCTTAGGGTGGACAAAATATTTAACAACAAGGGGGGGTGATAGACAGAGTTTCTGAATTAAGCAGAATACTCTCACCCAGTCAAGAGATCAGGGCTAGATCCAACGCCGCTTTTTAGCTCACTGCACCATCCCAGCTCAGAACCTGGCTATATGCAAATTAGTCTGTTCCTGTCCCAGTGCATGATGGGAACAGGGCAAACCAAACTACCAAGCCAATTCTTACACTGGGAAGGAAACAAGCTTCCGGGGACCGGTTTCTGGCATTTCAGCCGTCGTCGGCCCGGCTTGCTTGAATCCTGATGGTGCAATGAGCAAGGGACTCACATCTGAGTATACCCTTCCACGCTTAGGGTGGACAAAATATTTAACAATAAGGGGTGGTGATGGACAGAGTTTCTGAATTAAGCAGAATACTCTCACCCAGTAAAGAGATCAGGGCTAGATCCAACACCGTTTTTTAGCTCACTGCACCATCCCAGCTCAGAACCTGGCTATATGCAAATTAGTCTGTTCCTGTCCCAGTGCATGATGGGAACAGGGAAAACCAAAGCCCACTAGTAGCATTTGATTTACAGGCCCTGGGCAGCACAAGAGTTGCACAGTACTAGTGACCTAGTAGTAAATCAAATAGGCCAATCATGGAAAACCTAATCATAACGCAATTTACATGGAGATCATATGCACTTTAGCACTGAATAGCGGTGTTAAAGTGCCCATAGTCCTAAAACTAATAAAAAATAGGTCCAAAACAGGATGACAAAAAGCAAAAAATATAGGGTAAACCTGATGAAAAAGTCAAGTCTAACAGAGGAACAGTGCATTGATTTGTGCAGTGTAGGTAAACACTCCCAGGGCTCACTTTTCTTTCTCAAATAAACTTTGCTGACATGCTTGGCAACTTTTGATGTGTTGAATGTGTATGTTAACAGCGCCCATATGTGTGACTCCTTGCTTTCATGCTGCGGACACCAGAACAGCCAGAATATTTCTGTAAAATACACATACATATTGTGAATTGGTGATACCCCTACATTATCAATATGTATTACAGTATGTTATTATGCTTGGCTTAACGTACGCAGCTGAGCAGTAGGCATGTTAATTTTACAGTTATTGCACTCCGGTGCAAATGATATCTACATTGTCATATATCATTATGGTCAAACATGAAGATCGCACTATTTGTCTGCATTCCTGACAAAGGATATGTTACGGACACATACCACACTCAGGGAATGATATAGAATCAATCCTATTATTGTTATACTCTCCATTTCGGGCCGCGAAGTACAGACTGACGGGAGTGCAGCGTAGAGTGTGCAGTACGTGCTGACGTGGCGAGGTCGTAGCGAGTGGGAGGAGTTGGCGAGCAGGCGCGGTGGTTGAGGCAACCTGAGGCTGTGACGGGTTAACGCAGAGGCTAACGCCGAGGTGCTGGCTGCGAGTCGTTGTGACCCTTTGCGGACCGTTGTGCTATGGCAGTGGATGGGGACGCGGTGACGCCGTGAGGTGAGGCCAAGTAAGTTGCCCAATTGTGTGGTGGTGAGCAGTGGCTTCTTTCAGCTTTGTTGATTGTTGATACAATAGCTCTGAGTTAAGGCGAGCCCCCTGTGCCGCTTTCAAGACTAAGACCTCGCTCAACCTGGACGCATTTGTGCCTCCCCCCTTGCCTGTTCCAGCCTGCCCCCGGAACCACCTTGAACCATTTTTCCTTTGGTTTTACCAAAGCCATCGGCTAGGTGTAGGTCCCCAGCAGGGTCGCTTTCAACGTGCCGCCTCGGTCCTGGCCGCCTGGCGTCCCCGCCCTGCTCTGCTTTGCTCACCCCCCCATCGCCTAGCTCTTCCCGCTGTTCAGTCGTTTAGGACGCTCGTTAGCAAGGCCCCCCCAGCTTTGGCTCTGCTCCCCCCGCCCCTCCAACCCCCCTAGCCCTTTGCCACCACTGCTGGTCCCACTGCACTGATAGGAACTGGGCCGTGACGGCTCACTCACTCCCCCCCATGTGGGATCCCCATTTGGGCAGTTGCAGGTGTCACATCTGGGGGGTGTGCCTAGGAGCCAAACAACGGGCCTCAGGCCACTGGTGTAGCAGAGACCAGTGGATAGGTGGCCGCGAGCGAGGGGTTGGGTAGGGACCAAGTGTGTGACGGGGTGCCCACGAGCATAGCACCGGCCACTCGATCCCGTTGCTCATGATAAGACAAGACAAGATAAGACAAGATTAGCGATCTTGTCACAGAGCTATCTTGGTCCTTCACGATCCTTCTGGCACCCAGTAAATACACTCAAGTGCAGCCGGCAAAACAGAGAGGGTTTTAAAGAAGGCCCACCTATCCCAGTTCTCAAACTTACTGGCTCTGAATAGCCACGTCCAACACCAGAAGTGATGAGATCTGGGAAAATAAGGAAAGCCCCCTCCCCACTACAACAGAAGAAATCAAAACAGTCGGCATCTGATGCGGAGCGCCCCCCTGTCAACCCTATGAGTCCACTGGCCTCCACGGCCATACCGAAGGCCTTTAAATCACCACCAAACGGACTGCAAAATACCAATAATAGTAGTATGCATTCCTCTTGTGCACCATCGTTGAATGGTTTAAAATCTTTTATCCTTTTGGAATACTTCAAAAAAGCTCCGGGTCGGGCTAAGTTCCATCTTCCCCCTCAATCCTTAGAGGTAACTAAGCCCTGCGACGCTGACCAACCTGCAGAGTCTAGCACGTACTCGCTACAATCACTGTCAACATCAACTAATGAGCCCGCTCCAGCTCCGGATGTGTATATTTTTGGGTCTGCTTCCGTCGATCAGAACACCGTCGCGGAGGGCTTTGTGAGGGTTACTCAAAACCCTCCACCAAGTTACCAATCTTCACTAAGTCAGTTTCTCCCCCCCTCGTGACATTCACAAGCAAGAGGCCTGCTCCAGCCAATCACCCCCAGTGAGCCCTACTCATAATCCAAGCCCCCAACCACTGCAACCATCGCAATCAGAGAACTTTGTAATACCGCTACCTCAAAACTCCTACTTGCCTAGGGAGATTATCCCTGTGCCGCACTCTCATTTAATCTTCCCGCAAATCCATGCACAAAAGGATCCTGTACCCAACTTTGACATATTTAGTCCCCCCTTACTACACGTCCCAAGCCCTCTAGAGGGGAGCCGAGATTCGACCAATCCCCAACAACGCCTACAATCTCCATTAACATCAATAATAACCTCTCCATAATTGTCACAAAAAACTGATTCAAATGACCATCTGTTAGTGGAATTGTCCTTTTTCTTCAAAAACTCTTAAAAATCACCCAATCCCAGATTAAAAACAGAGCCACATCAAGATGCCTCCACAATATCGGGCATCTGGCCTCAACTGCTTCAAACTTTTCAATTGACAGTTTACTGCTTTAAATTACCACTTGGACAAATTAGACACGCAGGTTGACCTACTGAACACTTTAGCACCGTTCACAGCAGGGATCAATAATAAACTGGACAAACTGAACAATTTAATTATAGGAGCACAATCATCCTCAAAACTAGCACAGGCGATTTGTTGCTGCTCACCCCTCATTGACTTACTCTCCTCGCTTCCAGCCTTCTTATCCACCGTCATAAGCGAGGTTAAGCAATTGAACTGTAATTGTAATTGCAAAGGTTCTTCTATAGCGCATGGCTACTCGGGAGCATCCCAGCGCTTGATACTAACCAGAGGAAAATGGATATCGATATCAGGTGTCTAAAGTACAGAGGCCTAACTTATCTAAATTTTAGGAAACAGTACAGTTTTTAGCTTTTTGCGAAATGCGAGCAGGTTAGGCTCTTGGCGAAGTGGTGGAGGGAGAGCATTCCATAACTTGGCTGCATTTCGCGAAAAGAGGTGCCCCCCAGTTCGGGCCCTGTTGGTCTTGGGAAATATTAAAAGGTTTTGCTGGTTTGAGCGGAGATTCCTGGGTGGTTTATATGGCCTGATCATGTCATTTAGAATGGGGGGGCCCATCCCGTTAAGAGTTTTATGGACCAGACAGAGGGTTTTGAAGTGGACCCGCTCCCTTATTGGGAGCCAATGCAAGGTCCTCAAAGAGGGTGCAGCTGAAGTACGGCGGCTGGTACCAGTAAGTAACCTTGCTGCGGAGTTCTGGGCAATCCGAGCAACCGAAGCAGGGGCTCCTAGATAGAGCGCATTTCCATAGTCCAGCCTAGATAGAATAAGGGACTGGACTATGGTTTTCTTGGCTGCTTCGGGTAGCTGAGGAAGGATTTTACAAATTGTCTTTAGCAGGCCAAAGCAGGTGGCCACTGTCTTTCTTGCCTGGGTTTTAAAAGACAACTCCATATCCAGCCAGAAGCCGAGGCTTTTTATCTCGGACTTTGGGGTAGGGCCAAGCCCCATGCAAGAGGGCCACAGTGTGGAATTGTTAAATGTGGCTTTTTTTCTGGTAGCATCAGCTCAGTTTTCCCCCCATTCAGCTTCAGATGGGACGCATCCATCCATTTCGCAACCGCCTCCAGGCAGCTGCAGAGGTTGGTCGGAAGGGGTTCCACCTGGTTTAAGGAGACAACTAGCTGAGTGTCATCAGCATAACTTACTAACTGGATTCCAAAGGGGGCCACTACCTCTGCCAGGGGGGCCATGTACACATTAAACAGTGTGGGGCTAAGGGAGGAACCCTATGGTACCCCACACTGTAATGGCACTGGAAGGGAGCAGCTGGTCTCTAAGAAAACCTTAAAAACTCTGTCGCTGAGGAAAGACTCGAGCCACATAAGGGCCTTGCCCGTGACTCCAATCCTTTCAAGGCGAGATAGAAGGACACGGTGGTTAACCGTGTCGAAGGCGGCGCTGAGGTCCAGGAAGATAATGGCCGCGCTGCCACCTGCGTCCAAAATCCTCCTGGAATCCTCAACCACCCCAACAGAGCTGTCTCGGTTCCCTGTCCTCTCCGGAATCCTGTTTGAGTAGGGTATAGCAAATCATGGGTCTCCAAATAAAATGCCAGCTGTTTATTCACCTATTTTTCAGTCAGCTTACTGATGCCAGGAAGAAGGGAAATGGGGCGGTAGTTGGAGAAGTCGTCAGGGTCGAGATTTGGTTTTTTCAACAGGGCCCTGACCATGGCCAACTTCCAGTCTTGTGGTACTATGCCTAATTCCAGCAAGGTGTTGACTAGGTTGATAATGTGCTTGCTGACATGGGGTAGAGCCAGTTTGAGAATGGTCATTGGGGCAGGGTCAAGCGTAGAACCGCTTTTTATGGAGCTAAAGAGAGGGGGTAAAAGTTCTGCACTGAGTGGAGAGAAAAATGATGAGAGGTGAGGTGGAATAAAATCAGTATCACCTATCGAAGAAGGGATTAATTCAGCCACAGATAGGGGAGGAAGAGAGAGAAGGATGTTTAGAATTTTTGTGGCAAAAAAGCTTGCTAGTTTATTGCAGCGAACACTAGAATCCTCAGGTGATAGTACTGCAGATGGCGGGTCCGAGCTTTTACGAGAGTTTTAACTATCTTGAACATCTCTCTAGGGGCATTAGCAGAGTTCTCAATTTTTTCTGCACAGAAGGTAGATTTGGCTATGTCGAGGGTATATTTATATTTCTTTATAGTAGATCTGTATTTATTTTTCTTCTCCTCGTCAAAGTGTTTTCGCCACTGCCTTTCCTCCCGTTTGCATTCCTGTTTAAGGGACCTTAGGTATGAATTAAACCAGGGCTGTTTATTAGGACCTTTCTTATTTGTGATACATTTTTTTGGGAGCACACTATCCAGTGATTGTTCGATCCATTGGTTAAAGTCTTTATTCGCCCTATCGATGTTCTGGTTGGCCAGAGGCTCGCTCTGCTTCAATGTTTCTATCCAGTCATTCAGTTCTAGTTTCGGCCAGCGCCTGCCTAAGGCTTTATAAGAAGGTTTAATGGAGCTGGGTCTATTTATCTTCCATGTAAAAAGGATTACCATATGGTCTGACCAGGGAATTGAGTATGGTTCAGCTTAGGTCAGTTCTACAACGTTTGAAAATATGGGGTCTAAAAGATTTCCTTTGGAATGAGTGGGATGCAGAACTATCAAGTTTAGTTCACAGGCGGCTAAATCTTTAGTTAATTCCATTGCAATGGTGTCCGAAGGATTATTACAATGGAGGTGTAGGTCTCCTAACACTATGAAGTTAGAGACCGTGCTGGCTAGTTCCAAAGTGGTTTCGATTAGCTCTTCCACAAATTGTCCTATCGGGCCAGGTGGACGGTAAATTAGAAGGCCAGAGAGTGACAGTTCTGAGGATAGTGTGATAGAAAATTGTGTACTCTCACAGTCTGGAATAGCACTATCAGTCATACGGCAAATTAGATGTTCCCTATATAGAATAGCAATCCCTCCTTCGACCTTAGGTCCTCTATCCCCGTGTTGGATCAGATATCCAGAGGGGAGAGCTCGGACAATTTCGGGGCCAGAAGGGGAGCCAAGCCACGTTTCCGTTAAAAAAAGAATATCCAAGTCTAGATCTTCGATTAGTAAGGAAATTTCGATGGCATGTTTTGGTAAGGAGCGGCAGTTGACCAATGCCATTTTTAAAGCGACCTCTGCTTTTCTTGTTTTAGGACTCTGTCTTGTTTTAGTAGGCACCTCAGTTGCCCTAAAAGAACAGTGTTGGCATGAGAGACAGCCAAGCGCAGGGTCCACAGAGTGGCTACAAGAAAATGGAAGTGCCCCCTTTAGGGAAAGGAGTGCCGAGCGTGGATATATTAATGGGGGAGAGTCTGGAGTAACAAGGGTCCTGGGACATGGGCCCGACTGGGCGCGAACGGGCACAAACGGGCAGGACTCTGGCACGACTCCGGCGCATATCCGGCACGTCCGCAGTATGCGTCCGCTGCGCGGAGTCATGACCGTTCTATTTATAGCGCTGCTAGGGCGCGCGGTTCACCTGGCCCACACCCAATATGGCCGCCAAGATCGAATCCCAGCCCTCGGCGTCGATGCTCGGCCGAGGGCGGTCCGGAGGTAGGGGAGGGGGGAAGGAGCACAAAGCGCTTAGGAGCGCTAAGGGAGTCTCTAATCTCGGGCGCTTTTTAATCAAGCGCTGCTAAGCAAACAAGTCAAATACACAATAGCTATTTAAAATGCTTCTTAGTCAAGCATAATCTGAACACGGTTAAAATTGCTAAAAAGAAAGATTCTGAAGTGCCAAGGTAAAGTAAAGACAAGAGACCTCCCGGCTTCCGCCTCAGGAGGGAAAAGGTAGCTTCTGTTTAGTAATCACCAGATACGATCCCTGATTCCTTTTTATAGCGCTGCTAGAGCGCGCGATTCGCCTGGCCCACACCCAATATGGCCGCCAAGATCGAATCCCAGCCCTCGGCGTCGATGCTCGGCCGAGGGCGGTCCGGAGGTAGGGGAGGGGGGAAGGAGCACAAAGCGCTTAGGAGCGCTAAGGGAGTCTCTAATCTCGGGCGCTTTTTAATCAAGCGCTGTCAAGCAAACAAGTCAAATACACAATAGCTATTTAAAATGCTTCTTAGTCAAGCATAATCTGAAAACGGTTTAAAATTGCTAAAAAGAAAGATTCTGAAGTGCCAAGGTAAAGTAAAGACAAGAGACCTCCCGGCTTCCGCCTCAGGAGGGAAAAGGTAGCTTCTGTTTAGTAATCACCAGATACGATCCCTGATTCCTTTTTAGTAGCGCTGCAAGAGCGCGCGATTCGCCTGGCCCACACCCAATATGGCCGCCAAGATCGAATCCCAGCCCTCGACGTCGATGCTCGGCCGAGGGCGGTCCGGAGGTAGGGGAGGGATGAAGGAGCACAAAGCGCTTAGGAGCGCTAAGGGAGTCTCTAATCTCGGGCGCTTTTTAATCAAGCGCTGTCAAGCAAACAAGTCAAATACACAATAGCTATTTAAAATGCTTCTTAGTCAAGCATAATCTGAAAACGGTTAAAATTGCTAAAAAGAAAGATTCTGAAGTGCCAAGGTAAAGTAAAGACAAGAGACCTCCCGGCTTCCGCCTCAGGAGGGAAAGGTAGCTTCTGTTTAGTAATCGAAGGGAGGCAGTCAATCCGAATGCCCCTAGCAGCAACCCCATAAAACCACAACTTCGACCTCAGAATTACCCAACCCCTTGGTTACACCTGCAATCGGGATGCAGCAGAGTGGGGAACTAGAATCTTTAACAACTCAGGTCGACCATCAAGATGACCCCCACCAACACAAAGGCCCCCCTATCTCAGTAGTGCCGACTGCATCACCGGCCATAAAAGTTTGGTCAGCAAGCGGGCAAACACACCCTATCGGCATTAACGTGGTAGGGTTGCCCGCCAACCCAGCCGCTGACGATGTCCCTAACCCTGAAACACTCCCTGCTCCCCTGCCCCCCTTTAGCAAGAGAGAGCGCAAATGTCAGCGCAAACAAAGAAATAAATTAAGAGCAAACCCAACAGTCGACCTCCCTAAACTATTTCCTTTGTTTGTAACTGCCGCCAATAAAAAAGCCCTAGGTGTCCCACAATCACCATCATTGTCAACAACCCCCTGTCAAAGTATACCTAAGGCAGACTCAACTTCAAGCGTCTGTCAACAGATTTCTGTTTGTAGCCATGATTGTAATACCACATCAGCTGAAGAAGCGGCACTAGAGCCTCAGTCTGTCACTGAAAAACTGAGGGTCAAACTCAACGAATCAATTATACGGATTACCACAGTCACGATAACACAATCTCAACCAGTTTCTCCCTCGAGTTTACCCCGGTTGGGAAAACTAAACACTGGACCCAATCTTTCAAAAGTAATTTAATCTTACCAATAAACACCCAGACATTGAGGCGAGGCCCACGAGACCCTTCCCAACTCCAACTGGGATCAGACATAGGCTCCTCAATTAATAAAACTACTCAGCCTAACCCAAGTCTAAGGAGCAAGGGTGCTAAATGCGATCCACAGGGCTCTAAAATACTCTTTGCCCCTGAATATAAATCAAAAGGTCGGCATGACACCCGCAATAGTTCAAATATAATAAAACTAGTAAATGGTGCCCCGGGTTTTGAGGCCCTTACATCGGACGACATTGAGTCCATTGAATTCCTTCCACCAAGAGGCACGCAACCCTCCGAGGTAACTCTGGTGTCATTCAGGTCCCCTACCTGGGTACGAGCATTCTTAGAACATAAGGTTACCTTTCGAGAATGGGGCATCAAAATGTATCCCTATTCCACCCCAGGTTACCCCACAGTGCTACTAAATCAGCCAGCCACCCTGCTAAAAGTCGAATCCCTTAGAACTGGAGTCAAAGCCAGGCCATATTCAATCTTTAAAAAATGCTTTAGGAGCAACAGAATCGAACATAATTTCTCCGAGTGCAGACCTTAATTATGGCATAACCCAAGATTGGGGATGGCTTCCGGCAGCCCTGTCTTGTAAGAAAATAGATTTGACCACATGAAGCACCTTGTGCAGACCCAAACTGCAAGGACCTTGCCCAAGTAAGATCTCAAGCATCTTTACCTGAACATTTTTTAAACCCTGAGCCAGATCCCTCTTTTACACTGTGTTCATGGAACATTAGCGGTCTCCAACATAAAATTACCAACTTGAAGACGCACTCCTTCATTTTTGGGCACGCTGTAATAGCCCTCCAAGAAGCACGGGCTCCCCAAAATTGCCCTGTGACTGGCTTCATTGAGTTTTGGAAACCGGCAATTAGAGAGTGCCCCTATGGCCACCCTAAAGGTGGCTTGTCGATCTATGTTTCGAACAACCTAAAAGGTCCGATCGTGCCATTAAACTTTGATGAAAACTGGCTACTTGGTGTTAAAATTGACTCATGGAGCAAACAACGTCCACTCCTACTTCTCAACATCTACATCTAACTTGTTTAATGAAAATTGTGTGCGACCTGGCTGCGGACCAACCTTATTCTGACTGTATAATCTCAGGGAATTTTAACACCAATCTCTTTCAGGGTAACACTGCTGATCACTAAGGGCTTTTCCCATTCACGTTTACTGAGGCAGAGGCACAGTCCAAACCACCAAACCAAGCCTACTGCGGTCTGGGAGAACTTTGCGTGCTGCAACTTTACAGCGCCGGATTTCTGGTAATGAACGGCAGATCCACGAATGATACTCCACCAAAATGATCCTGGACAAATGGCCTCAAACAATCTTATCTAGACTACACCCTTTTGTAACTCAGCCCTGCTTAATCACTTGTGCAACTTCAGTTTTTATCCTCGAACGAAAAGCGACCACCGTCCCCAGATCGTTACCCTTATTGTAAAGCCAGAGTACCATCAACCTGCCTCAACAACATGTACAGGAACATACACTGATAACTTGAAGCGCCTAAGATGGAGTGAAGACATAAGCCCTAAAGTCATGAAGGCAAGTTTGGCTCTTACAACATGCGGAACTGACCTGGCGCTTTCTCCTACTGTTGCATGGTCGAAGCTCTGTTCACAACTGATAACTCTTTTCCCAGCTAAACTGCATTCCCACAAGGCTCCTTTCAGTCGCCAGTTTTCAATTTCAAGCCAAACAAGGGTGCTGAAGAAATCCAGAAACAACGCCTTGCGGTCTCTTACGAAATCCCCAGGAAACAACGAGCTACTGAATGTATACAAAACTGCTAAAAAATCATTTAGCCAGGCTCTCCAAGAAGATAAATGACTCCACCAAAGTCAATTCTGGTGCAAACTATTATGGGAGAGTAAAAACCGCAACGCAAGAAAATTCTGGGTTTTAATCAACCGCCATAACTCCAGCTCATTTAACTCTGGGTCGGCAAATATCCAAGAAGCCGTCTGGTTCGCCTTCCTGACAGAACATTTTAGCTCTCCAGAGGGAACAGTGCCTACAGAAACATGTTCTCCCAATTTGACGGAAATAAGCCCGAGTAAGAGCTGGAGCAGGCCCATCGGCCATTCAGACCCCTGCAGTGAAGACGTGCAGACCACCCAATAAATGGTTACAAAAGTGTTGACTAAAGCAAGATCAGATGGAGCTCCGGGTCCAAATGGCCTACCACAGAACTTGTTTAACTCAAATATAGCTCTTTGGTCGGGACATCTAACTAACCTCTTCAACTAAGCACTAAGAACCTCAATTATACCGGACTCTTGGCGTGGCGCAATAATTCATCAAATCTATAAATCAGGCTTCCACGCCTCTCCAAACAACTATAGACTAATTGCCCTCCTAGATATCGAGGCTAAGCACTATGCAGGTATTCTTCTGAAGGAGCTGAGAACATGGGCAGAACAGAGCAACTTGATTCCAATGAATCAAGCCAGTTTCACTGCTAAATCCGGCACTCTGACTAACTTACTGACATTGTCCATAATTGTTGACAAAGCACTTTCCACATCCAGGGTTATTTTTTGTTGTTTCGTTGATTTTAAAGCCGCCTTTGATCGGGTTCCCAGGGCTGTCCTATGGGAAAAGCTTAAAAAATGGGGGATCCCAGAAAAACTTCTGGAGGCGATTACTCAATTACATTTAGGCACATGGGTTCAAGTGAAGTTGGGGTCCGGCAAACATCTCTCTCGGAAAATCATGACAACTAGAGGTGTCAAACAGGGATGTGTGCTGGCCCCACTTCTTTTTAATCTGTTCATAGCAGACTTGTCAGCTGCCCTAGAAGAAACAAATAGTCACCCACCCAAGATGGAAGGTTTGCCAATAAGCAACGTTCTATACGCCGACGACCTGGTTCTTTTTAGTCTTACACGGGTAGGGTTGCAAAGGCTTCTGGACAAACTATACAACTACACCACCATGAACAAATTAGAGGTTAACCTAAAGAAAACCCAGGTGGTTACCTTTGGAAGAAAATGCAACGTTGGTGGTGGTTGGTTGTATAACAATATGAGCCTTGCAACAGGAAGCACATATAAATACTTAGGGGTCAATTTTGACTGTAGGGGGAACTTTGCCAAACAGCGCAATGAGATATCAGTAAAAGCCATGACCCTACTGGTGACCCTCTCTAAGCTCTCAAAAAATCTGTCTGGCCCAAGTTTATCACCTCTATTGGAAGTTATGAGAGCAAAAATTGGGCCGACCTTGTCATACGGCATTGAGATTTTCAGGGGTAATCTAAACACCAACTTAAACCAACTTGTGACCAAAATCTATAAAAAAGTCCTCCATTTGCCTAAAACTGCCTCTGCTGCCAAATCAGATTAGAACTGGGCTTATTAAACTATGAAGTCTCGAACATCGGCATGTATTTAAATCTTTGCCACAAACTTGGACAAGCAGATATAGGCTCACTAGAGTCACTAGTCTGGCTAGACATTACCCAGAAAAGTCCAGGGGGCTCGTATGGTCGCCTTTTTAAGGATTCCATTCGCGAAATGTCTGCTGGCGACCTATAGACACTCAACCCTAGCACCACAGAATTTAAAACCAGCATTAAGAAATGTGTCAGAACGAGGTCCCTTATCATAGACAAAGCCCACTTTGCCAAACGCAGACAAGCATGGGCAATTATGAATTCTTACGGGTGGTTATCCCCTGCTACCTACCTGTCCTGCACTTTTTCCCTGAATTTAAAACTTAGCTTTATGGCTATCAGAATGGGTGACTGGCAATTCATAAAAGATTTGCCCTCTTGGCGTCGTATTTCATAAGTTTTATTGTGCAGAGGGTGCGGCAAGATGGCTGAAACCTTGGAACACGTGGTCTGTCTTTGCCCCGCCCTTATGTTACAGCGCAGACGTAAATTAAAAACAGAGTGGAATAGGTTGGGTATTCGGACCTGCAGACAGGCAATTATTGCAGCTCTGAGCCCTGAAAATACAGTTTTAAATGTAGGCCTTATAACCTCTATACGCTTTGCATACCGTAACTTTATGCAGCAACCGGAAGGGTCTGCCAATGCTTCTCCCTATTAAGCATCAGTTTAAATTAAACTGCACTCCATCTCTAAGCTGCTAAAACTGTTTTATATCTGATCGCATTTTATCATAATTCGCTGCTATTGATCTGTTTGCTGCTGTTTTTTATCAGATCGTATTTTATTATAACCCGCAGTTATTTGCTGAACATCAGATTGTTTTTATAAGCCCAACATTGCTAAGCGTTAGTATCGCAAACCTCTTCTGTTTTGATGTTATGCTGACCCTGTTGTTTTGTTGTTTACTTGATTTTCGTTTTTTTATCAATAACGTGTACTGTTGTTGTTATCATTGATGTGCTTTTTTAAGGATATTTTATATCCAAAATAAAGATTATATATATATATATATATATATATATATATATATATATATATATATATATATATATATATATATATATATATATACACACACACACACACACACACACACACACACACACACACACACACACACACACTGGCTGCTGCAGTCAGTGTACAGTGTATGTGGCATCTAGCTCATAGATTGATTTTCTATATATAAAAAGTGTTTTGATAGGCCAATAGGTCACCTGCTCATATGTGCAAGACATCATTTAGAAGACTAAAACCCCCAACAACCAACATATTATGAGGTGGTACACACACATCTGCTGTCTGGGCTTGGAGTCTGGCACTAGATGTCTGGCACATGCACATTACACCTGAAGAGAAGTGTTTGGGGAAAAGTATTTGCCTGAATTTTGATCATCATGAGGCCTGCTTGAGTAGGCCAAACAAGAGTGATGACTTCCAAGTAGGAATATGTTTGACAATTTCCATGCATCACATTATTGAGCAACAGAGAAAGCTTTTGTGAACTTATAACATTTGAGGCATTCACAACAGATGGTGATATATGCATTTATTGACAGATCAATCCACCCAGACCTGAGATCCCGCAGTGCATACAACCTTGGCAGGAGTGATATCACATGTACTTATATCCTTGACATCTATGTGCTTTTTAGACTTGCTTTGTGTCCTGTTTTAATTCACACACTTAAATGGAGCTGTAGGAGTCACAGCATTGTTTGTTTCAGAGTAGGACACACCAACATCATCACATCCAGTCCTGCATGTAACAAGTGCAGCCTTAATTAATGGGTAAAATGTGCCTATATTGGAGCTAGGGAGCCAATTCAGGGTAAAATGTGCCTATATTGGAGCCAAGGAGCCAATCCAGCACAAGTAAGGACTCCACAATTATATTTGTTAATTGAAAGATCACACTAATTTTGCTATGTGCTTGCAAACTTTGATGTAGCATATAGAGACTAACTGGGTTGCAATATGTGTCCATGCACAATACAGGCGCCTCTGTTCACGGACATTGCATTAAAAGGTCAATATACTGGCCTCCCCGATGGTAAGGCAGTGAAAAAAGTCAGAACGTTCAATACACACACACTGAGTCGTTGCACACTATTTACATTTACACTCCCTTTGTATTGTGATAGGATGTATAGCAGTCAGTACACTGTAGCTGCACACGTACTAACAAAATGCGCAAGTTGTTCGACATTGCTACCTTTGATTGGTGTGAGTCTTCCCAACACACATAAACTTGGCACATGTTGTTCATATACACATATGTTTTAGTCCACATGTTGTTGTCCTGGGGTGAGTGTTAAACCTAGATACATACCTTTGGGATGGGCCAGAATTCTACTTGGGGATATGTGAGTGTTTTGATGTCTACAGTGACTGTGAAATAGAATTTCATACACAAAGGAAGTGTTCAACCATTTACTTACATTTTGGAACTATTTTTCCAAACAAATCTTTACTTTATAGCCAGCAGGGAAATTCACCCTTCACTGACAAAGTTCTGCACAATGGTGTTCTTTTGCTGGTTCCCTACAATTGTGCCTGCATTACCCCTCTATCCTCCTTCTCATTCACATCCTCATCCGGTACTTACTGGTCCTCATGGCACTGGTCCCAAAGGAAATTTGTCCACACACAGAGGTTGTGCAATGTAGCACACACCACGATCAAACTGCATATCATAGAGGGGGAGTATAGAAATCACCCCTATATATTTTCAAGCAGCGGAAGCGAGACATCAGTACCTCAAAAGTCTTCTCCACAATATCCCTGGTCTTGCCCAGTGTATTGTTCTAGTTGGGCTCTGGCTTGGTCTGGGGATGTACAAAATGCGTTCATGACCCATGGCTGCAGACCACATCCTTGGTCAGCTGTAAAGACAAAGATTACAATTCTCCCTCAATGGTATTGATGATTGAATGACTCACATTAAAGTACTTGTCTGTTTTCTGTGCTGCATGACTTACATAGTGTAGCAATAACTGTTCCCTCTAAGGTGCGCGCCAGGGTGGCCGCGCACATATCAATCTATATCCACGCAGGGGGCACACTGCAGCACGCATTTGAAATGAGACACATTTAAGGTCTAAGTGGAGAAATCCGGCAGAGGAGAAACGAAAACAAATGGGGATAATTCAACCTGGCGGGCAATCATTTTCATCTGTGTATGGGGTGATCTCCATCGTGTTTAGCAGCATTTAACTTTTATTGCCAACAGTTCTGAACACCGACAAATGCAGCCAAACAATATGAAGATCACCCATTCAGAGATGGAAATGGATGTTTTTAAATAGTTTCATGGTTTGGCTCAGGCACAGGCTCTGCCCCTTAATTTGTAAGCTTGCCCACCTGTGCAAAACTTTGTAGTTTAATGTCATTTTTAAAAAATGGGGCTATAAGATTCCTCACTGTATGTACTGTGAGGTCTGCCAAAATTTGTTGATTTCTTTCCACTTGACTGCACGCTACAGTGAGATTTACATTTCCACATAGGTTTTTTTTACATTTAATTGGGATGTGTCATTAAATCCCAAAGTGTTGTACAGGTCGGCAAGCTAACAAATGAATGGGGAGAGACGTGCAAGAGCCAAGCCTTGAAAATATTTAAAAGGTAAACTCTACATCAAACACCACGACTATACGATAAAATCTCTACAAAACTCAAAAAGTTTATTTGTTTAACATGTGGAAGCTTTGAAATTAATGCATCACATTATAGCACTGCATTGAGAACCACTTTAAACTTAATAGGCAAAACAATTTTCATGTAAACCCTCTATGTGCCCCAGGTTATTATAGGGCAATATTGTAGTGTATTAAATCAAACATGGCTTTTTTTACAACTGTTTTTCTGAAGCCACGTATTTGGAAGGGCTTTCTTATGCTATATTGAAGAGAAAAAGAGTTTTTCTAAAATAAATTACTTGCCTAAGATCATCCATTTTTGCAGGGAAGCCACGATTTATTGAGGTTTCCTGGTGTTACTAAGTACGAATTAGGCAGCTAATGGGTATCTATTTGAATTTCTTTATGTTAGAGCTTTCCCTTCACCTCTTTGTGCACTTATCAGCGGTTTTTATAGCATAAACACAACCCAAAGGTATTGGAGCAATCTACATCTGCACCAGTTACATTATTACACAAGGTCACCTTTCATTGTTAATATTCATGAGGAGATTAAGTGCTTTCCCAGGTTGAGTTTACTCTGAGACAGGGTCGACATCTCCGGTTGTAACACAACATACAGGGTACAGGGAGGGAGGCAGTCAGACGCCATATTAAAGCTTGCCTAATAACGGGCTTGAGGTTCCAAAACAACCTCAAGCTGAGCCAGAGTCAGCTTTCAAGCTCGAGCCTGGCTTGAGCTTTCAATTGCTGGCTCACAACGAACTTTCTGTAAACATTTAATTACAATGGAAGCTACTTTTCTTTTCTCAGTTCAACTGCTCATAAACGCTGTATATGAATATATCTCAAAATAAATCGTACAGGTTAACATTTGATTGTCAAGAGAAGGGAAAGAAAATTCTGTATATGAACATATATATAAAATATGAAAGTTCCATGCACTGTAACACCATGTGGGAGTTTCCTATAGACTGCAATGTCCCCAAAAATATAATGAATGGGAAAAGGAATTGCAAGAAAACGGAATTGGAATGGAAAAAGGGTTACACTGCATTTTGGGGATTGTAGTATATGCAGACTACACTGGAATCCGGTAGTCTTCAAAAGGCGCGCGCAATCAAGCAGAGAACTCCACAAACCATTCTATACTTACCTGTGAACAAGGCTGCCAAGTCGGCCGAAATGCGTCAGGTTTTTACGCAAAGGATTTGATGTAAACTGTCACATTGCTTTAAGAATGAAGATTAAAACCTTTGTATGCCCGACAATCCAGTGAGCAGTGCATTCCTTTCAAGAGTGTGGAGGAAGTGGTGTTTGTTGTTTAAGAGGGGTGCTCCGTCCCCTAGCACTGACTGCCCTGTGTGGTTGAGGCTCCTTTACGGAGAAATTGGAGTTGGATTTTGTTCAAAGAAGGAGCCCGACCTGCCCGCATTATGCCAGATGAAAATAAGGTATGAAGATTTCTACCCTAGAAAATAGGGCGATAGCGTGGCAAGGGAGTGAAAGAGAGTTCTTTTTCACCAGGGACTGAAAGTCACACGTTGGTTTCTATGAGACTTTTATTGGTGGCATCGAGGCAAAAATTTGAAAGTTCCATGCACTGTAACACCATGTGGGAGTTTTCTATTGACTGCAATGTCCCCGAAAATAATATGGAATTGCAAGAAAACGGAATTGGAATAGAAAAAGTTTTACACTGCATTCTGGGGCTTGTAGTATATGCAGACTACACTGGAATCCAGTAATCTTCAAAAGGCGCGCACAATCAAGCAGAGAATGCCACAAACCATTCTATACTTACCTGTGAACAAGCCTGCCAAGTCGGCCGACACGCATCAGGTTTTTACGCAAAAGATTTAATGTAAGCTGTCACATTACTTTAAGAATGAAGATTAAAACCTTCGTATGCCCGACAGTTCAGTGAGCAGTGCATTCCTTTCATGAGTGTGGAGGAAGTGGTGTTTGTATATATATGTATGTATATATATATATATATATATATATATATATATATATATATATATATATATATATATATATTCACTGAAAAAACCATAGGTTTCACACCAGTTATAGTTAGCTGGAAATTTTACTGACATAAAACCATTGAAATTCCCACGTTATAGTTAGTTGGACTCACTATAACTTGCGCGCCTGCAATGCACTGCTGATGACGTCACATATTACATCACTCATGACATGGTCAGTGACATCACTCATGACATCACTGATGACACCATCCAGTGAATGTGTGTCTTTCTGAAAAATAAATATGTTATATATATGTATATGTAAAGGTCGATGGAAGAATAAATGTTTAAATAAGTGTCTAAAAGGATGTTTAAAAAAAAAATTGATTGGTTAACTGGCTTATTAAGTGTATCTTTGTGAATACATATATTAGCGAGTAATGTTTAAATTTTTAAATATATGTATCAGTGTTTCACTTTGTCTATAAGTGGCTGCATGGGTTGGTGAGTAGCTACATGTGTGTGTATATGGGTTATTAGATGTTTTTTAGTATCAGTATGAGTGTCTGTATGGTTTGGTGGGGGTATTACTTAGCACATAGATGCATCAATGACTGACTCACTGTTTGTATGTGTTTTGAAGACAGCATATGTGCAGGACTGTATGGGTGGATGAGTGTATATATGTGTGTGTTAGTGAGTGAATGACTGTCTCACTAGTGTCTTTATCAGTAACGACATATGTTTTAATCTAGTATATGTGAGTATTGATGTATATAAGTGAGTGGGTGCCGCTCGCAGCCGTCCGTGGTGTTACACAGAGCCAATACAGAGGAGGAGAACCCTATTTCCAGAGCCTGCAAGGATTACCACATTTGCCGGGGATATTTACAGGGGAGTCGCAGACTTTGTTATAGACTGACCAGCGCGCGCGGGACTGCGAGTCCGAGCAGGCGGAGCGCTGAAGCCACCAGGCGCACCTGCGACTCTTCCCGCCCCCTCCCCCTGTGCAGATGAAAACAGCTCGCGGCCCCCGCTTCGCGGGAGCCACTCGCAGCCATCCGTGGTGTTACACAGAGCCGATACAGAGGAGGAGAACCCTACTTCCAGAGCCTGCAAGGATTGCCACATTTGCCAGGGATATTTCCGGGGGAGTCACAGACTTTGTTATAGACTGACCAGCGGGCGCGGGACTGCGAGTCCCAGCAGGCGAAGCGCTGAAGCCACCAGGCGCACCTGCGACTCTTCCCGCCCCCTCCCCCTGTGCAGATGAAAACGGCTCGCGGCCCCCACTTCGCGGGAGCCGCTCGCAGCCGTCCGTGGTGTTACACAGAACCGATACAGAGGAGGAGAACCCTACTTCCAGAGCCTGCAAGGATTGCCACATTTGCCCTGGATATTTACAGGGGAGTCACAGACTTTGTTATAGACTGACCAGTGGGCGCGGGACTGCGAGTCCCAGCAGGCGGAGCGCCGAAGCCACCAGGCGCACCTGCAACTCTTCCTGCCCCCTCCCCCTGTGCAGCTGATAACGGCTCGCGGCCCCCACTTCATGGGCGCCGCTCGCAGCCGTCCGTGGTGATACACACAGCCGATACAGAGGAGGAGAACCCTACTTCCAGAGCCTGCAAGGATTGCCACATTTGCCTTGGATATTTACAGGGGAGTCACAGACTATGTTATAGACTGACCAGCGGGCGCGGGACTGCGAGTCACAGCAGGCGGAGCACCGAAGCCACCAGGCGCACCTGCGACTCTTCCCGCTCTGCATATAGGAGAGCTCATACCCGCGCCCTCCGAAGCCTGTAGAGACTGGAAAGGGCCAGGTCCTTTGACTAACCTCATCAAAGTCCTCTGCACAACAAGTATACCTCTATTGCTGTGGTTTATTACTGTGTTGTTAATGATCCCTTTTTCTTCCTGTTTGTATCCTTGCTACTTGTACTTATTTAGGGTCCTTGAAACGTTAAGTACCCAGTTTTATTTGCATTCTTTTCGCTAGTGTCTCGTGCCCACACCCTGTTATTTTTATTGTTTTGGCTATGGCGATGTCTACCCGTGAGACTCGTAGCAAGGCTGCGGCGGGAGCCAAACAGTTGACCGGCACATTGTATAATTTCATTCTTCGTACTAATCCCCTAATTGATCAAGGCATAGTACTCATGGAAAGAAGAGTCTCTCAGGACTTAGTGCATGCTAAAAGGTCGTCATTAGGCAACATAGCCTCTGTGCATACCCCTGTCAAAGCCTCAATTATCCCTGAAATTTACTCTATGGAGGTCGATTATGTGACTCATTCTATCCCTAGTACCAACACTGTCCCCTAGATCCATCTGTCCCGACCTCTGGTATATTGTGCCCTCAGGATAATAATTCACTGTCCCCACTCGTTGTTGATCCTCCTGAGAACATCTGTACCCAAAGGGGTATACTTGAAGGAGCAATTCCTAAACCGAAAAGTGTTACCATCAAGGTTAACGATGTTAATACAGATAAACAAGTTATGTCAGGTCGATTGAGTGATAAGGCTAGCGGTAGTGGCAGTATTGAGGAGGGGAGGGATAACCTGGGACACAACACAAGGAGAGAAGAGGCACAGCAAGTATCTCGCCTTCAATCACTAGGTACCCCAGATGACACAATCTTGAACAGCAGTTTGGGTAGTGTACCTGGTGACAGTAGTCTTGAAGAAACTTCAGAGGATCTGGAGGAAGAGTATGGCCCGCTCATAAGTACTCTATCTGATCTTATGAAGACTCTTCTCTCGCCACTGGAGAGTAGACTCCAGGGCATAGAACAACAGCTTCAGTCTCTTCACCATGAATTAAAATCTCGAAATAGTAACCACATCCAAAGTGCACCCAATGCATCGGTCCCTGCTCGTAATCCTCCTCCCACTACTAAGAATCAATATGTAGGGAAAAACGCCACCCCCAAGACCTGCCCTTCTAAAATTCCTACTGACACAAATCCTACTTCTAAGGGTAACAAAGCTAGTGCTACCAAGCCAGCAACCAACGCGATCAATACACATCAGATTGCAGCTGGCCCAACCACCATCATTCCCAACCCCATTTCTTCCCATCCCGAGGAACCTAAGTCACGTAGGAACATTAATCTACCACCCGACGCCTGTCCCTATGTGATAGTTCTAACTGGTATCCCTGAGCTTGCACCTGCAACACATGAATCGTTCTGGGCACTCAAAAACAAAGTTTGCCATTGGTTAAACAGTAATTCTCCCCCCTCCTAACATTAATAGTAAAATTCTTATGGTGGAGAGAGCACCCTGGGTGGGCGAGAATAAGAAAAGCATACATGGGGACTGTGTTGTTGTCACATTTGAGGACCCACGCTTGGTGGACCAAATCTATTTCGAGCCCCGAAGTATCAACATCTCCACGATTAGCGTTAAACCCTTGTCATACTTTTACACGCGTACGGAACATCAAGACAATAGGTGGAGTTGGTTGAGGGTTCCTAGCCACATGAGGAGGGGGATGAGGGGTGAGCCATTGAGAGCCTGGAACACAACTAATTGGGCAGGAGGCGATGATGAAGGTTGGAACACAGTAGAGAGAAGAGCAGGGAGATTTATTCCAGCTGATACCCAGTTTAATTGGGATTGGCACGGCCCACAGCTTAACTACCCTCTAATCCCCTGCTACAATCGTTTCAGTGGATTGGAAGCAGTCGACTGACTCCCAACCCAGTCTGCTGGACAAACAGAAAAGAGTGTGGTAGGAGCTGCCCCTCAGGATGAATCCAAAAACAGTAGAGAGGGCATAGCCAGCTTGGGGACCACCAGACCTAGTCTGGGAGGAATAGAACCTAGTATCCCAGTTATAATCAAGGAATTACCTGAAACTCCTTTCTCTATCAAGATTCTGTCTTGGAACATAGCTGGCTAAAAAAAAAATCTTGCTAACCCAGATTGGAATGACTTTATCAATAAAATCCACATAAGTATGTTCCAGGAAACCTGGTCACTGACCCCACTTTACAAAAATGGGTACTCTACTTATTTTACACCAGCAGTCATGATGGGGAAAGGTCGCCCTTCAGGTGGCCTGCATATTTGGGTTAAGGTGAATTTGAATTGCGTAGTTACCTCCCATAAAGTCCATTCTAACAACATCTTGCACATTTCCTTAAAAAGTCCATCTGGGGGGACATTTTTCCAACTCTTCTGTGTCTACGCAAGAGGCCTACAGGGTGGCCTAATCTCGCCCACAATAGAGTTGCTGGATGTAAGACTGTCAGATCTTCCTATCACATCTAAAATACTAGTGGGAGGGGATTTTAATTGCACATTTGAACCTCTGGATGATGAAGAGAAACTAGGTTTCAGCTCAGAGGACTGGAGGCAGACCATACCTGCCTTAACCCTCCCCCATCAAGAAATGGACAGCCAGAGCTATCCAGTTGAATGCTTTAGCTCTCAAACATAATCTACGGACCCTAAATGGGCGAACCATCTCAGATCGGGACGGGGCAATGACCTACAATAGGATAGGTTGCCCTTCTAGAATTGATTACATCCTCCTGGATACTCAATCTTGGTTTGATTAAGTAGATATGGAAGTTAGGCAGTCCTCAGATAGTGATCACAACCCATTATGCATGGAAATCTATTGGACAAATAGGATTGGCAAGAGTGGTGGTCCCATGATGATTACAAAAGAGGTCTTGCCCTCGAACTGTAATCGGAAGCTAAAATGGAACGTGGTCAAGTGTGAAGAGGGGAAACTTAATAGTATAAAAGAGATAGTTCTAGCGGAAACCCATAGCCTTGCAGCTGTTGCTCTGGCAGCGCCTCATGCTCCTGCTTCGCACCTACAAGCTTCGTATAATTAGCTAACTGATAAAATAGGAGAGTTTTTCATGAAGAAACAACAGGGGAATTCCAAACTGAATCAAAAAACCCCCATGGGTAATCTTTGGTACACGACAAGCTGCAGAGTCAAGAGGAGGGCCATAATTCAAGCCATAAGAAATAAGGACCCCATAGCAGTGAGACTAGCAAGAAAAGAGTATCATAAAAGCATTACCTTAGCTAAAAAGGATTGGGAGGAGGAGCACTGGCAACATCTTAAGGATGTAGCTTGGGGAAAAAAAGCTATTGAGTTCTTGAAATTGATCAATGTCCTTGATAGAAGGGGGGCTGACCCAATTTCAAATCATATAAACGAACACCAATGGCACTCTCATTTCTTAAAATTATACTGCAAGGATAGTCTGCAAGATCATTCAATATCCTCAGTAAAGGAAACACTAAGCATACCTGGTCTGGAGATAGGATGTAAGGAAGAGTCCTTCTCTTCACGGGAGGTTTATGACGCGATCCTGAAAATAATACCAGGGAAGGCAGCTGGCCCAGATGGCCTCCCGGGGGATTTACTACTACATGACCCCAAAATATGGGCAGATCTTATAGCCTGTCTAATGAACTTAATCCAGCATGGCCATCCTTTCCCTGAATCCTGGAAGGGTGCGGAGGTCATCACCATATATAAGAAAGGTGTTAGAGACGATCCTGCCAACTATAGACCAATAAGTTTAATTGACACCATTCAAAAGGTCGATGGCAGGGTCATCATAAACCGAATTGAGACATGACTAATAGATGATGGCATTCTGACCCACTTTCAGGCGGGGTTCAGACGAAATGTTGGTGCTAAGGACCAGGTATTCCGGTTCTGTGCAGTCTATTGGAAGACAGTGTCTATCTACAAGGGAAGCTTGTATCTGGCTTTCATAGACTTGAAAACAGCATTTGATGTCATCCCCGAGCCAAACTTTGGGAGGTTTTATTAGGTATGGGCTTCCCTGTTTATCTGTTGCAATATATCATCAAGCTCCACGAAGACAACTATGCAAGGATTCGGTGGGGGAGCCAAGGCCAATTGACAGAGAGGGTACCAGTCAATAGAGGGGTGCGGCAGGGTTGTGTGATGGCGCCGACATTGTTCTCCCGTTTCATAAATGGGGTGGTGGACCACTTACGGGAGGACCTTGCGGATGCCCCTGTCTTAGCCAGAGAGAAAACCCCCACACTCCTCTTTGCGGACGATACCCTCCTGATGTCCAAAACCCCTAAGGGTCTTCAAAAATTGCTTGACCGTTTTAGCATCTTTTGCAAAGATCGTGGGCTACCGGTCAATACTACGAAAACGAAACTGATGGTACTATCTGGTAAAAGGAATTTGAAGAAAGCCCATCTCTCCCTGAATGGGACCCCCCTAGAAGTGGTGGATGAATTCGATTACCTTGGGGTCAGGCTTTGTAATAATATGAGATGGGACTCCCATATATCCAAAATGGTCCTAAATCTTAAAAGGGTCTCCAGGGCCATTTTAAAGAACCAGCGTCTTTCCATCAGTAGACCAGTAGCCCTCACCTTGGCAGTTTATGAGGGGAAAACTTTAGCTTCTGCAGTTTACAGCTCTGAACTATGGGGCGCGAAGAATAGTAAGGCGCTTGCTATTGCAGAGAATAAGTTCTTGAGAGACCTAGTCTCCCTTCCTCCCTCGACCCCCTTGAAACCACTATTATATGATATGGGCAAAAGACCAATTCCAGAAATAGTTCAACTACGCCCTGGGTTATTCTGGGTGCGACTTAGACGGACCCCTGAGTTAGCAAATTATGCCCTAGTGCTGGACAAATTAATCAATTTGAATGCATCCGGCAAAATAAGGTGACTTAACAATTTAAAAAAGCTGGTGGAATCTATAGGTCTGGCTGAGTTTTGGGCCTTGCAGTCCCTTCCCACTAAACAAATTGTTAAAAAATTGTATTGGGAATGGGTTGAGGGCAAAGACCTCATCACTTCAAGCTTGGGACCTCTGACGAACAACTTCCTTGATCATAAATCCAGTAGAAAGTTGGAACCCTTTCTGGACTTTATCCAGACCCCCAGAGATAGAACCCTGTTCTTGAAATTAAGATATGGCACCCTCCCTGTAAAAAAATTCATGGAAGGGTGGAAGGTGAGGAGGGTCCATGATCTAAAATGTCCAGGTTGCCCATGTCCGGAAGAATACCTTGGCCATTTTTTGTTTGCTTGTAATGCCTATAAACATGTCAGGGCAAAATGGCTGAAACCTGTGTGTAGGGAGATGGGCGTTAGAGACCACAGATCAGCTCTGCGCATTATTCTAATCAACACTATCCCAATGTACAAAGTTTGCGGGATAGCTAAGTATTTGGCCAGTGCTTGGTTTATACGATCTAGGCTGTTTTTAACGTCTGACCAGATCCACATTTAATAATGTATCCTTTTTTAAATAAATCTCTGTAGACTTTTCTCCACATTTTTAATTGTCTGTAACAATCGTTTTTATTTTTAATGGATTTGTAGTAACACTTGGTAATTGTTTAATGTGATTTTATGTCTGTACTTTTATGATATATTTTTATCGAATAAAGTATTACAACATATATAAGTGAGTATATGTGAGAGTGAGAGATTGTAAGAGTTCCTGTTTAAATAAGAATGTGTTTCTAAAAGTGATTGTTTAAGAGAGTAAGTATGTGTAAGTTTCCTTAGACGTATGGTGGTAGTGTGTGTATAGTTGTATATGCTAATAAATGGATGTTCAATAGTTTATTTGCATGTGTGAGTATGTGTGTGAGTAACTTTTGGATGACTGTCGGTGTGTAACAGGATGTATAGGTGTATCACTACATATGATGAGTGAGTATATGTATGAGTGACTATAAAGAACTGTTGGTTAATGAGTGGATGTGTATATAGATGGTGGAATTACTGAATTGGTTGTTGTAACTGGTATGGGTATCTCCATTTTTTTGAAAATGTTAGTTTCTATTTTTGAATATGTGTTTCAAGGGTTACATTACACTGAAAGGAGGTCTGTCACAAGGATGGTGTCATCAGTGATGTCATGAGTGATGTCACTGACCATGTCATGAGTGATGTAATATGCGACGTCATCAGTAGTGCATTGCAGGCGCGCATGTTATAGTGAGTCCAACTAACTATAACCTGGGAATTTCAATGGGTTTATGTCAGTAAAATTTCCAGCTAACTATAACTGGTGTGAAACCTATGTTTTTTTGTGTGAATTTAATAGGTTTTTTAAATGCTAATTCCTAACTATAACTGGTGTGAAAACTATGGTTTTTTCAGTGAATTTAATAGGTTTTTAAATGCTAATTCCTAACTATAACTGGTGTGAAACCAATGTTTTTTTCAGTGAATTTCATAGGTTTTTTAAATGCTAATTCCTAACTATATATAGGGCCTCAAACCTATGTTTTTTTCCAGTGAATTTCAAAGGTTTTTTAATAGAAAATTTCTATAGCTATGAAATGTAATATTTTTTATAATGAATCCTATATTGTATATTTATGTAATACTATTTTTTTTATGTATATTGTTCATGTTTTTTTTTTTTTGCCCTGGAGCGGTCCCGGTGCGCGTCCCGGTGAGCGCACCGGGAAGCGCACCGGTAAGCGCAGTCTTGCGGCGCGCCCTGGGGGGCGTACAGGTGAGCGTCCCATTAGCGCTATTGCCGCGAACGAAAACATCATCGTGACGTATCGCGTAGCCACGTCCGCGTGATACGCACGTCGTAAGCGCACCCGGAAGCACTCGAGCGCATACGATCGCGCTACATAAGCATCCGATGCGCTTACGCTACGAGCCCCGGGGCCGCCCCGGGGCGCGTAGAGTAAGCACGTCAGATCATGCGACCTAAAAATAACACTTTTTATTGGTTCAGGACAGTTTTGGTTTCCAAATGATGAAAGCCCTGGTCATGTGACCTGAAAATAACATTTTCCTTGGTTCAGGACAATTTTGTTTTCCTAATGATGAAAGCCCCCACCTTTTTTCCTCATTCTCACTTTGTACTTTGAGTGAGGCAGGCCTGTTTCCAGAGCTATTACTACCTATTTGTACTCAGAAATGGCTACAGTAGCAGCAGCAGCAGGAGCATCTCAGCCACCACCACCACCACCACCACCAAGAGGACCACCAAAACACCACAGTGGTGGACATGAAGAAGAGGAGGAGGAGGAGGAGGAGGAGGAGGTTCCTGCCTGAAGATACTACCCCATATAAGCCAAAGGAGCACATTATATGGGAGTTTTTTTCAATCCCAAAGCACCTCAAGAAAGTAAATGCACCAAGGGTTACTTGTCTAATCTGTGGCACTGTACTTTCAAGTGGGAACCCTAACAAAAAGTACTCTTTTGGCAATAACACCATGATGCGCCACATGCAACACCGGCACTCTGACAACTATGCTAAGGCAGATGTCAGAGAACTGACCAGAAACCCTCCCCAATCTTCTCCCAGCACCTCCAAAAGTAAGCAACCCACTCCATCGGGTCCAGAGACAAGGGAGATGGTCCCAAACATACAACCCCAGTTTGGACAGTACAAAATCGTTTGTATATTTTGTTGAAAAACAATTACCTATGGTGAGCAAAGCATTAAACTCATCAACCGTGCTGGTGACAACCACAATTGCCCAAATAAACCTTCATTTTTTCTTGATTTTTTTTGCTCCAGTTGAGCCGTTTTGTTTGTCCCCATAAAAATAACAAAAAAATATAAAATTGTTCATAAAAGCCAAAAAAGTACAAAATGTACAAAAAACAATAAAATAATATAAAACAACAAAAAGAAGAACAAAAACAGTTCTTTTTAGAACTACCTTCAATTTATAAAAAAGGCTAAATTTTTTAAAAACTCTGTCATTCTTTTTTCCCAATGGTACGCTCCCCGGTGCGCGTACCGGGCGCTCCCCCCGCGCAAATCGAAAAAAAAAAATGTTTGCCCCGCGGGGCCCTTTTATGGCCCCTACATCAAACCTAGGGGGGGTCAGGGGGGTCTACTCTGCCCCCTTTTGGTCATTTCCCCCTTTGTTTTTGCCACCTCTTGTGTCTCGATCCTACCAAGACACAAGATAGTGGCCGCTCCGGAATGTTTGGAATGTTGACAGACACCCGAGAGTCAATCAGCTTTCCGCGCGCGAACTCGCGTAGCGCGCTGGTACGCGCCCCGGTGCGCGTACCGGGGAGCGCTTATAGATATATATATTTTTGTTAACCTAAATTACTCAAAATCCACTGGAGCACATATCTTGAGACATAGCAAAGGCACATCGGGCTACCAGTCCCTACAATTTTCAGGCAGATTCCGCAACCGGCGCCAAAGTTATTCCCAATAGAATGTTGCGAATTCCCTATACAAAATAATCCTAACTATAACTACCTAAAATATATATATATACATATATATATATATATATATATTACCTACTGGCGGTCGCCAGTAGGTAGTTATAGTTAGGATTTTTTTCAATGTTAAATCTCAAAATTCTATTTGGAATAACTTTGGCACCGGTTGACGAATCTGCCTGAAAGTTTCATGAAAATGGCCTCGTCGAGCTCCGGTCCTTCCCTGAAAGTTTGGGGGGGATACAATAAGCGGGGGCCGAGATAAAAGGGGGGTCCCAAAACGCGTTTTCCCCATGTTAATTTCCATAGGGCGGTCGATTTCACTTTTAGCCCGAACGGCTGAATGGATTTACACCAAACTTGGCAAAATTGTAGGGACTGGTAGCCCGATGTGCCTTTGCTATGTCTCAAGATATGTGCTCCAGTGGATTTTGAGTAATTTAGGTTCAAAAAAATATATATATCTATAGCAGCGCACCGGTGCGCGCACCAGGGAGCGCTCCGGGCGCGTGACGCGAGGTGCGCATGGAAAGCTGATTGGCTCTCGGGTGTCTGTAAACATTCCAAACAGTCCAGAGCGGTCGCCATCTTGTGTCTCGGTAAAATCGAGACATAAGAGGTGGCTAAAACAAAGTGGGAACTGACCATAAGGCGTCAGGGATAGACCCCTTCGACCCCCTAGGTTTGATGTGGGGGCTATAAAAGGGCCCCGCGGGGCATTTAAAATATTTTTTTTTTTTTCGTTTTGCGCGGGGGAAGCGCTCGGTGCGCGCACCAGGTAGCGCACCGGGGAGCGTAAAATGAGGGAAAAAGATGACAGAGTTTTAAAAAAATGAAGTTTTCATTTAGAAATTGGAGGTAGTTCTTAAAAGAACTTTTTTTTTTCTTCTTTTTGTTGTTTTATATTTTTTTTGTGTTTTTGGAACTTTTTGAACTTTTTTTGGCTTTTGAAAACAGTTTTATATTTTTTTTTTGTATTTTTTAGGGGGAGAAACAAAAAAAGGGAATTGAAACTGGCTCAACTGGAGCAAAAAAACAAAAAACCCAAAAAATTATTTCTTTTTGGGGCACTTGTGATTATCACCTGCAAGGACGATGAGCTTAATACTTTGTTCCCCATAGGAGATAAGCTTGCCACAAGCAGTGCAAGTAATTTTAAAATCAGCAAATCTCGGCTGAATGCAAGGCATCACCTCAGATGTTTCTGGTTGCGAGGAAGTGGGTTGGTTTCTTTGGGAGGGGGTCCTTGATGACTGGGGGAGGTTACTGGCCAGTTCCCGGAACTCTGCACGAGAGTAGTTGTTTGGATGCTTTCTTGTCATGTGCCGAATCATGGTATAGTTACCAAAAGAATATTTCTTGTTTGGGTTGCCCCGTGAAAGTTCCTCATTGCAGATGAGGCAAGTCACCTTGGGAGCATTCACCTTTTTTTTCCCCTCTGGAATTGAAAAAAACTGCCAAACAATGTGTGGTTTGGGTTTGTAAGGTGTATTTTCTTCTGGCAGCCATCTTCTTCTCCCCTCCCCCTCTTCCTCTTCCTCCTCCTCCTGTTCTTGACCACCAATATAATTTGGAGCTGGTCCTCTTGGTGGTGGTGGTGGTGGGGCAGATGCACCAGCTGATGCTACTACTGAAGCCATTATTTGGAGCAAAAAAGTAGAGAGAGCAACAAACAGGTCTTCCCCAGTCAAAGGACAAAGTCAGAATAAGGAAAAAAGGTGGGGTCTTTCATCATTTAGAAAAAAAAACTGTCCTGAACCAATGAGAAGTGTTATTTTCAGGTCACAAGACCAGGGGCTTCATCATTATGAAACTAAAACTGTTATGAACCAATGAAAAGTGTTATTTTCTGCTCACATGACCCGACGCGCTTACGCTACGCGCACGGGGGCGCGCAGCGTAAGCGCGTCGGAAGTTTACGTTTTGCGATCGTATTCGCTCGAGTACTTCCGGGTGCGCTTACGCCGTGCGTATCACGCGGTCGCGGCTACGCGATACGTCACAATCATGTTTTCGTTTGCGATATTGGCGCTCACGAGACGCTCCCCGGAGCGCGCCCGGGGGCGCTTTTCAGAAATACGCTTTTCGGGGCGCACTCCGGGGCGCGCTCTGGGAGCGCTCCCCCCAAAAATTAAAAAAAAAAAAATGGGATAATTGTAGAGACAGGTAGCCCTATTCTGAAGTGGTTTGTAAAAAAATTTACTTTATAAAAATATGTATTGTGCTACATTGGGCTTAATATATGTTAGAGCCAAAATGTAGCCCAAATGTAGCCCAAAGTAGCCCAATGTAGCCCAAAGATGGCCACCAGAGATCAAAAATTGTAAATGTAGCCCAAAATTCAACTAGATGTAGCCCAACTGTAGCCCAATGACAGAATGTACCAGAGTGTTAAAAAGAACAACTAGAGTGCTAACAGTCTTATTTATAAAGTGAAACTTATAGTTAGGAATTAGCATTAAAAAAACCTTTGAAATTCACTGAAAAAAACCATAGGTTTCACACCAGTTATAGTTAGGAATTAGCATTTAAAAAACCTATTAAATTCACTGAAAAAACCATAGGTTTCACACCAGTTATAGTTAGCTGGAAATTTTACTGATATAAAACCATTGAAATTCCCACGTTATAGTTAGTCGGACTCACTATAACTTGCGCGTGCAATGCACTGCTGATGACATCACATATTACATCACTCATGACATGGTCAGTGACATCACTCATGACATCACTGATGACACCATCCAGTGAATATGTGTCTTTCTGAAAAATAAATATTAGTGAGTTATGTTTAAATATTTAAATACATATATTAGTGTTTCACTTTGTGTATAAGTGGCTACATGTGTTGATAAGTAGCTACATGCGTATGTATATGGGTTATTTGATATTTTTAGTAGTATCAGTATGAGTGTCTATATGGTTTGGTGGAGGTATTACTTAGCACATAGATGCATGAGTGACTGACTCTTTGTATGTGTTTTGAAGACAGCATATGTACAGGACTGTATGGGTGGATGAGTGTCTATATGTGTTTGTTAGTGAGTGAATGACTGTCTCACTAGTGTCTTTATCAGTAACTACATATGTTTTAATCTAGTATATATGAATATTGATGTATATAAGTGAGTATATGTGAGAGTAAGAGATTGTAAGATTTCCTGTTTAAATAAGTATGTGTTTCTATAAGTGATTGTTTAAGAGAATAAATATGTGTAATTTTCAGTAGAAGTAAGGTGGAAGTGTGTGTATAACTCTATATTCAAATAAATGGTTGTTCAATAGTTTATTTGCACGTGTGAATATGTGTGTGAGTAACTTTTGGATGAATGTCGGTGTGTAACAGGATGTATAGGTGTATCTCTTCATATGATGAGTGAGTATATGTATGAGTGACTATATAGAACTGTTGGTGAATGAGTGGATGTGTATATAGATAGTGGAAGTACAGAATTGCTTGTTGTAACTGATATAGGTATGTCCATTTTTAAAAAATTTCAGTTTCTATTTTTGAATATGTGTCTCAAGGGTTACTTTACACTGAGAGGAGGTCTGTGACTGTGTCACAAGGATGGTGTCATCAGTGATGTCATGAGTGATGTCACTGACCATGTCATGAGTGATGTAATATGTGATGTCATCAGCAGTGCATTGCACGCGCAAGTTATAGTGAGTCCGACTAACTATAACGTGGGAATTTCAATGGTTTTATATCAGTAAAATTTCCAGCTAACTATAACTGGTGTGAAACCTATGGTTTTTTCAGTGAATTTAATAGGTTTTTTAAATGCTAATTCCTAACTATAACTGGTGTGAAACCTATGGTTTTTTTCAGTGAATATATATATATATATATATATATATATATGTATATATAAATATATGTATATATATACATAGATAGATATTACCTACTCGCAGTCACCAGTCGGTATATAGTTTGGACCTTTTTATGACACTAGAACAGGGTATAGGGTAAGACACTTAACTGCACTCAATCTAATGAATCTTGGTCACGTTATATCTGGGGGTGCCAAGAACCTGAGGCCATATACCCCTAGGCCTCCAAAATCAGTGCCGGGGCACTGTACACAATTCAAAGAAATAGTTCGGCACACCATAAAATGTTCAATGAGCAATATCAGAGAGGTCAAAAAATATATCAGTAAGCCATTATGTATTCTTTTCTTTCTTTATTTTCAATCTTCACAAAGTAGCCAACGCGTTTCGTCTAAAGGACTTCTTCAGGGCGAATTGATGGGATGTAGTATAGTGTACAGGATTTTATCAGTTGCAACAAATTTCTCCAGCTATTATGATGGCACCTGTCTCCAGATGCTGGGATGGCAGCTATCCTTTTATTTTTGTGGTAGATTGAACAGGTTTTTGAAAGATGAATATGTTCCAGCGCAAAGGGATATCGAATGCGCATCCGCACAGGTGATGAAAGTGTTCACCTTCGCCAGGTTGGTCTTGCGTGTTGTCTCCTCGGGTGTCGTCTCGTAAAGTGGTTCGGGACCACTTTGCGCTGGAACATATTCATCTTTCAAAAACCTGTTCAATCTACCACAAAAATAAAAGGATAGCTGCCATCCCAGCCCTGAAGAAGTCCTTTGGACGAAACGCGTTGGCTACTTTGTGAAGATTGAAAATAAAGAAAGAAAAGAATACATAATGGCCTACTGATATATTTTTTGACCTCTCTGATATTGCTCATTGAACATTTTATGGTGTGCCGAACTATTTCTTTGAATATAGTTTGGACCTAGTTTCCATAGGAAATCTGCAACATTCTATTGAGAATAACTTTGGCGCCGGTTGTTGAATCTCTGCGAATTTTCAAAAGAAGATGGCCCGTTTGGCTCCGCTTCTTCCCTGAAAGTCTCGGGTAGATTCGTCAAGCGGGGGCCGAGGAAAAAGGGGGGTCCCAAAACGTGTTTTCCCCATGTTAATTTCTATAGGACCTTTAGACTCGGCTACAGCCCGAACCGCTGAACGGAATTACACCAAATTTGGCAAAATGGTAGAGTCTGATTCGGAGATTGCCCTTTTGCTTAAATGGTGTAATCCCTCCAGTAGTTCCTGAGAAAATCAAAAGAGAAAACATATATATATCTATAAGCGACCCTTGACCCTCCTGGGTAGGTCGCTTCCCCACCGCTGCAGCTCCACCTGTGCCTGCGTCCGCCCTGCCTGCCTGTCTCCTGCTGAGCCACTGATTCCTTTCGCCTCACATTGCCCCGCTCGTGGTCTCACCTGGGGGACCTTCACTTGATAGCCTGTGCCCCGTGTGCCTGCGTGCCCTCTTCCTTTTTGTACCCCTGTGTGTGTGCGCTATCCTGACCTGTGTCCCTCCTTCCCTCCTTTCTCCTAATTTTCTCGCCTTCGTCGCTGCCCTCCCGTTTTTTCCCGCCGCTGTTCCCGTGCGGCTCTGCCCCCCATGTCCATTTCCCGTCCTGGCCTCCCGCCTCCCAGCTGACCCCTCCTCCACAGCTACCCTTATATGGCGGCTGCGGTGCAAAGGCGCACCTAACGCAAGCCCATCTGTGCCCATCCGCGCCTGAACCACACCCAGCGCCAGAACCCCTGGTCCCAGCCGATGCCCGGGCAACTGACTGAGATACAACACCGCCACCCTCATCGCACTCAACACCGTACGACTTGCCGCTTTCCACCGAGACACCCTGAGGCGCACCCACGGACCCTTCACCTGCCAGTCCTGCAAATTCACCTGCCTCTTAACCTGCACGCCGGCCACTGAACACAGCAACTACAACGACAACCACCTCAAGTGCATCCTCCTCAACACCCGCTCCGCCCACAAACACGCTGTCGAACTCTGGGAACTCCTTGATACCACAGCACCAGACGTCACCTTCCTCACAGAAACCTGGATGAACTCCCTTCTCGGCCCCCGACATCACCATAGCCATCCCGGACGGCTACAAAATCACCCGGAAGGACCACATCAACAATCCTGGAGGAGGAATCGCCATCATCTACAGGAACACCATCAGCGTCATGACCAACACCGATGACACACTCACCGCTGCCGAAAACCTACACTTCCAGATCCACACCGACCCCCAAACCACCCTCAGAGGAAAACTCATCTACAGACCCCCGGGCCCACGAACACAATTCAGCAAAACCATCACTGACTTCATCAGCCCGCAAGCCCTAGCCTCACCAGAGTACATCCTCCTAGGGGACCTGAACTTCCACCTTGAGAAAAACAACGAAAACAAAACCACCACCCTGCTCGACAACCTCGCCAACCTCATATTCAAGCAACTAGTGGACATGCCCACCCACCTCGCCGGCCACACGCTCGACCCCATCTTCTCCGCCAGCAACCACGTCTCCTTCACCACTCTACCAGACCACACTGGACAGACCACAGCTGCATCCACTTCACCTTCAAGAAGACCACCTCCCACCAACAGGCGCTACAGATCCCCCAGAGATGCTGGTGCAAAGTCACCACAGATCAGCTTACCACATCGCTGAGTCAGAACCCACCTGTCAACACCCCCGACTCGAACGACGCAGCACACAATCTTGCACAGTGGATCACCAACTGCGCTGATGACCTTGCTCCTCTGAAGAAACCCCCAGGCAAGATGAGCAACAGAAAAACCTCCTGGTTTACAGACACCTTCAAAATCGCAAGCTTGGCGCCACAAACGGACATCAGAAAACATGACAGCCCTCAAGAGCGCCACCCACGAATACCACCAGATGATCCGCACCACCAAAAGGACATCATTCAAAGAGCGGCTGGACAACAACGCCCATAACAGCAAGGAACTCTTCAGCATCGTCAAAGAGCTCTCCAACCCCAACGCCAGCAACAACGACATCACACCGTCGCAAGACCTCTGCAACTCCCTTGCAACATTCTTCCACTGCAAGATCGCAAATATACACGACAGCTTCGGACCCCAGACTCCACCTCCAACCACTAAACCAGTGACCCCCACCACCAGCCTCAGTGCATGGACCCCCGTCAGCCCTGAAGACACCATGCGCGTCATGAACACCATCCACTCCGGCTCCCCCTCCGACCCATGCCCTCATCATATCTTCAACAAAGCCAACACCATCATTGCAACCCACCTCCGGAACGTCATTAACAGCTCCTTTACATCAGCCACCTTCCCGGGAAGCTGGAAACACGCAGAAATCAACGCCCTTCTGAAAAAAAAACAACAGCGGACCCCAAAGACCTCAAGAACTTCCGCCCCATCTCTCTCCTCCCCTTACCGGCGAAGGTCATCGAGAAGACCGTCAACAAACAGCTGACTGCATTCCTAGAAGAAAACAGCTCGCTCGACCCTTTCCAGTCTGGATTGCGAGCCAACCACAGCACCAAGACTGCCCTCATCGCAGCCACCGATGACATTAGGACCCATATGGACAACGGAGAGACAGCCGCTCTCATCCTCCTTGACCTCTCAGCGGCCTTCGACACCGTCTGCCACCGTACCCTACTAACCCACCTCTACAACACTGGGATCCAAGGAAAGGCCCAGTCAGCAAGCGGATCACGTTCAGGCTGCTCACCCACGCACACAAAGCGCTCCGCAACATGGGTCCCGAATACCTCAACAACCGCATCTCGTTCCACACCCCCACCCGCCAACTCCGCTCCTCCAGCCTCGCCCTCGCCACCGTCCCACAGATTCACAGAGCCACCACCGGAGGAAGATCATTCTCCTACCTTGCAGCGAAGACATGGAATTCCCTTCCTGCACACCTACGACTGACCCAGGACCATCTCACCTTCAGGAAACACCTCAAGACCTGGCTGTTTGAGCAGTAGCAGCACCCCCCTTTTCTCCTCAGAGCCTTGAGACGCTCACAGGTGAGTAGCGCGCTCTACAAATGTACTGATTGATTGATTGAAGCGCGCACCGTCCCGTGCATGAGCTGCATGCTGATTGGCTGCCACTGTCTGTCAACAATCCAAAACAGAAACTGATGGCAGCCATCTTGTGCCTCGATAGACTGAGGCACAGGAAAGCAGAAAAACAAACGTGTAGAACTCAAAAAGGGGGCAGGGTAGAAGCACCCTGACCCCCTAGGCTTGCTCAGGGGGTCCCACAGGGTCCCCCAAGGCAAACCAAAAATTATTTTTTTCAAAAATCGTGTGGTACGCACACCATACGCGCACCCTGCGATTTCCCCGCCCCCCAAAAAAATATTTGGGATCCTTAGGGGTCCTTGTGGGACCCCCTGAGCAGGCCTAGGGGGTCAGGCTGCTTCTACCCTGCCCCTTTTTGAGTTCTAAAACTTTCTGAGCAGGAGCTGCATGCTCATTGGCTTATAACCGAGACCGAGGCACAAGAAAGCAGAAAAACAAATGTGTAGAACACAAAAAGGGGCAGGGTAGAAACACCCTGACCCCCTAGGCCTGCCCAGGTGGTCCCACAAGGATCCCCAAGGCACATTTTTTTAACCCGTTTTTTTTCAAATTACCCCCTGGGGGGACACAATCGCGGGGGCATAGTGATAAAGAAGTGTGGGGGGGGCTCAAATCCCCCCTACACTGCCCCGGGGACTGCCGCCCACGGAGGAAAGCAACGCAGCCCTCTGGCGCATAATGGAGGCTCATGGTGGGCTATTTGGCCCCCAGGGACCCCCAGTATGTAAGGGAACTGAATCCCCCAATTTAGAACACTCTACAGGGCGCATTTGCACCGTTTGAGTTGGGGGAATTAATTCCTGTTCAATCCAGAGGTCCCCTAGAGGGAACTAGTCCAACAGGTATCTCCAGTAAGTGCCATGGAGCTGCGCTGCAGAGTGTTGTGAAAAGGGGGCGTGCCCTCTGAGCACCTGCCTGCAAAAATGTAGTAAATCAGTATAAAAAAATAACAATTAATACATTTAAAATTTGTCATTTAAATAACCTTCGAAATTCAATGAAAAAAACATAGGTTTCAGGCCTGATATAGTTAGGAATTAGCATTTAAAAAACCATTGAAATTCACTGAAAAAAAATATGTTTCAGGCCTTATATAGTTAGGAATTAACATTTAAAAAACCTTTGAAATTCACTGAAAAAAACATAGGTTTCAAGCCTTATATAGTTAGGAATTAACATTTAAAAAACCTTGCAAATTCACTGGAAAAACAGAGGTTTCAGGCCTTATATAGTTAGGAATTAGCATTTAAAAAACCTTTGAAATTCACTGAAAAAACCATATGTTTCAGGCCTTATATAGTTAGGAATTAGCATTTAAAAAACCTTTGAAATTCACTCAAAAAACTATAAGATTTAAGGGGTGTTATAGTTAGCTGGACACTTCAGTCATACAAAACCATTGAAATTGCTCCTATATAGTTAGTTGTACTAACTAAATTTCGTGCACCCACAATCCACTGCTGCTGATGTCACATATTACATCATTCATAACATGGTCAGTGACATCACTGATGAAATCTCAAATGACATCACTGATGACATCATCCATGTAACAATCACATACACCTTTTCATGCAATAGTAAAATCTTTCATCACTCTTTGTAAAATACAGAGTATCATATTTGAATCCATTGGCACAGCAATACAAGTATCTAAATACCCACTCAGTGATTCCTGAATGTATACACACATCTAATCACTTACATTTAGATTCACTCATACATGCTGGCAATGAACAATAGGACACTATCAAAAATACGTATACACCTATATCGACATTACACACTAGCACACAACCTATTCACATATTAAGTTATCCTACTCACTTATGCAAACAATGGATCATATTTACATACTTACTTAGGTACACACTTATACAAACACCACTTCATCTATTCATTTAGATAGTAAGTCATACTTAGTGTATTATAAAATCATTATTACAAGTATACAGTTATCCATACAGTCACTCACACAATCATTGAGTCTTATGTATACTTATTTATATACAACAACTGACACATACACTACCTTTCATTTTTCTAGTTTGTTGGACATGTACCATTGAGAAATATATTTGCTCATCACCACACCCATGAAGATATTCACTCACCCAAACAACTGTTAGAACATGTAGTTTTACTTCATATATCTACTAAATCAACTATTCACACATCTTTGGGCAGTCACACACCTCCCACCGAACCACACACACATTCACTCTCCCATACAAATACTCAGTTATTTAATCAATAACTAATATAGACTTTCACATAGCTAGTAACCAACTGGAGAACCAGTTTACACAACAACTGACAAAGTGATACAGATATTCACACAGTTTAGTCACAGTCCACTATATTTAGTGAGACACTGTAAATTGTTAAAGTAAACAGTCAATTACACTGCTACTACATCCTCCATCCAAATATTTATTTTTATATATCCACTCATTCTTCAATTCAAATTGCTATATATATAATGCATATTTAAATAACGAAGCAAACCACATTCACTGGATGATGTAATCAGTGATGTCATCAGTGATGTCATTTGAGATGTCATCAGTGATGTCATTTGAGATGTCATCAGTGATGTCACTCACCATGTCATGAATGATGTAATATGTGACATCATCAGCAGTGGATTGCGGGTGAGTGAAATATAGTTAGTACAACTAACTATATAGGAGCAATTTCAATGGTTTTGTATGAGTGAAATGTCCAGCTAACTATAACACCCCTAAAACTTATAGTTTTTGGAGTGAATTTCAAAGGTTTTTTAAATGCTAATTCCTAACTATATGAGGCCTGAAACATATGTTTTTTTTAGTGAATTTCAGAGGTTTTTGAAATGCGAATTCCTAACTATATAAGGCCTGAAACCTATGGTTTTTTCAGTGAATATATATATATATATATTCAATGAAAAAACCATAGGTTATAGACCATATATAGTTAGGAATTAGCATTTTCAAAACCATATTTTACTCGCATAAAACCATTGAAATTCCATATATAGTTAGTTGCCCAAACTATATATCGCGCACCCGCAATCCACTGCTGATGATGTCACATATTACATCATTCATGACATGGTCAGTGACATCACTGATGACATCTCAAATGACATCACTGATGACATCACTGATGACAACATCCAGTGACTGTATGTTTCTGTAAAGTTAAAATATGTCTTACATATTGAAGAATGAGTGGATGTATAAGTGTCTGGATGAAGGATTTAGTAGGTGTATGACTGACTGTATGAGTGAGTGATTAAATGTGTCTCACTGAGTGCATGGGTTAGTGACTAAACTGTCTTAATTTATGCATCATTATGTCTGTTGTTCTATAAACTGTTGCATGTGTTGATCAGTAGCTATATGAGTAACTATATGGGTTATTGATTGGTTGCCCAAGTATTTGTATGGGAGATTGAGTGTGTGTGTGGGTGGCTGGGAGGTGTTTGACTCTGTGCATAGATGTGTGAGCAGTTGATTCACTAGATGTATTGGTTCAAAAGTGAATGTGGAAACAGCTGTATGAGCGGTTGACTGTGTGCATGAGTGTATTGGTGAGTGAATGGATATCTCAGTGCTACATGTTAAAGTAAGTACATATGTAAAACACAGTACATGTAAGAGTTGACATATATAAATAACTGTGCATAAGAGCCAGTGAATGTGTGAGTGGCTGTAGGGATCATTGTGAACTTGAAATCATGGATTGTATAAGAGAGTAAATATGTGTTAGTATATGTTTGAATAAGTAAGGTGTGTATAACTGTATAGTTGAGGAAATGGAGGTGTGATTGATTCTTTGCATCACTGACTAGGTGTGTGAGTAACTCCATGGATGAGTGACAGTCTGTGAGTGTCTGTTTACACTGATTGTTTCTAAGGTTATAATAGAGTCTGAAGAGGTTCATGGTATTATCACATGAATGATATCATCAGTGATGTGATCAGTAATGTCAAATGAGATGTCATCAGTGATGTCATCAGTGATGTCATTTGAGATGTCATCAGTGATGTCATCAGTTATGTCACTGACCATGTCATGAATGATGTAATATGTGACATCATCAGCAGTGGATTGCGGGTGCGCGATATATAGTTAGGGCAACTAACTATATATGGAATTTCAATGGTTTTATGCGAGTAAAATATGGTTTTGAAAATGCTAATTCCTAACTATATATGGTCTATAACCTATGGTTTTTTCATTGAATTTCAATGGTTTTTTAAAAGCTAATATCTGTAGCTGTAAAATGTCTTTTTCTTTATATCCCAAATTATATTTTATATGTTTATGATTATTTTTTTAAAAAATATTTTTCGGGTTCGCTCCTTTTTCGCGTACCGGGAAGCTTTCCGTTAGCTCAATTTGATGCCGCGACCCGGTCCGCTAACCGGTAAACGTTCCGTTCACGCAACTACCGCATCAGAAATCAACATCGTGACGCGTCGCGGAAACGCAACATATCACGTTGTCGCGTAATACGTCTTATGACGCGCCGCGTTAGCGCTCCCGGAAGTGCTCCGGAACGCGAACCGGAAGCGATTCGAAGCGGGGCGCGCTCCGCGTAACGTGAGCGGAACAGGTCATGTGACTTATTCATTAAAGTTTTCATTGGTTCATTTCACTTTTGGTTTCCTAATGATGTAACACTAGGTCATGTGACCTAAAAATAACACTTTTCATTGGTTTAGAACTATTTCTTTTCCCAAATGATGAAAGCCCCCACCTTTTTTCTCACTCTGACTTTCAACTTTGAGAAAGGAAGACCTGAAAATTTTCTCTGATGGCTTCAATAGTAGCTTCAGCTTCTGCACTCCCACCACCACCACCCCCATCTCCTAATAGGAAGAGAGGACCCCCTGCTCAATTTATTGGAAACATAGAGGAGGAAGAGGAAGAAGAAGACGGAGAGGAAGAAGAGGGACCACAATTTGTCCAAGAGTTACCCCGGGTATCTCATCGGAAAGAAAGCTTTATATGGCAATTGATTAGCATTCCTTCTGGAGAAAAAAAAGTCAATGCACGGTATGCTACGTGCCTTATCTGCAAAGAAAAGTTATCCAGGGGAACAAATAAAAAATACAGTTTTGGAAATCACACGATGCACCGACATATGCAGAGGTGGCATCCAATTAACTATAGTCGTGCAGAGATGCGCGAACTTCAACAAAACCCCCCAACTTCGGTGGCTAGAACATCTTCTGATCTCTCTTTGTCAGTGGCAGAGGCGAACGAAACAGTGCCAAACATACAAAAAAAAATTGTGCATCTGAAGCTGACATGCTTGTATTGTGGAACACTAATTTCATGCGCTAACGTGAGTGTGAAATTGATTAATCTGGCTTTCGAGAAACACCAATGTTCCAAACGCAAGAAGTTTTATTTTTTTTTTTTGCTCCTGTTGAGCCATTTTCAATGCCTCTTTCTGTTCTTTCCCTTTAAAAAAACAACAAAAAAAACAAAAAAGTGTTCAAAAAATACAAAAAAATGAAATAATGTTCAAAAAAGTAAAAAAAAATATAAAAGAAAAAAAGAAAAAAAAGTTCTTTTCAGAACTACCTCCCCTTTTTACAAAAATTGCTAGAAAGTGTAACACTCTGGCAAGCTGTTTTTTTTTAGTTCGCTTTCCGGTTAGCTCGCCGGTACGCGAACCGGGAGCTAACCCCAAATTAAAAAAAATAAATAAATAAAGGAGTAAGTACAAGAGAAGAAAACAGAGAGTGATGTAAAAAGAAAGACAGCTATAGGATTTAAACCAGAAATGGTGTTTAATAGATTTATTTACCTAAGAAGAGAAGTAAAAGGATATAATTGTGGAAAACAAAATACATAAGGAAGTGAAAGAATCAAGCATTGAAAATGCAATAGGTTTCACAATAGAAGAGTTTGTTCGTTTGGTCTTGCAAATGGATGAGTGGCGTTGTGTGGATGAGAGGCATTGCGTGGATAATTGGCGTTGTGTGGATTATTGGTATTGCGTGGATGAGTGGTATTGCGTGGATTAGTGGCATTGCGTGGATGAATTGCGTGTGTGAATGGCATAGTGTGTGTGAGTGACGTTGTATGTGTGAGTGGCGTTGTGTGTGTGAGTGGCGTTGCGTGTGTGAATGGTGTTGCGTGTGTGAATGGCGTTGCGTGTGTGAGTGACGTTACTGTGATGGGGGGGGAGAGGAGAAATGCACACGGCAGACAGGAGAGGGGATGAAGCAAGGACAGTAGAATGAAAAGGTAAAGCAGCCGGGGCGTTTATAGTGAAGCTAAACTTCACTTCAAAGGTGTGGGAGGAGTACGCCTGAGGAAACAGACGGCGATTTGGTAATGTGCACACGCATTTTAGGTCAATGCACTTGTGTTTTGAACCAAAACCCACGGGCACAGCTCCAAATTTGCACATTTAAATAATCTTTGTTTAAAGCTCTATAGTCTGAAGCCCTAAAGTAGGTGAATGTGATTGAAATGTAACAAAAAGAGTAGAAAACATTTACCTTATAATTCTTGTTAATTTTTTCAATTCTTTTTTCATACTTTCAATCTGTGAAAGAGAGAACAAACATTTCCAAAAATATTAAAACATGTATTTAAAAATTAGAAAAGAGAAGGGAAAAGGTTCAAAAACAAACAGTTTTTCAACAACTTTGACATTTACAGAAGCCTCTGCTTCTCTACGTCCCCTACACAATCCTAAAGATATATATTTTAAACAAACAGTATCTTCATGCTGATGAAGTGAGGCCTTTTTTGGAACATGGTGCATCTTTTGCACTGCTGATGTCTCACAATAGTGATGCAATAGCAGCGCAAAAGAGATGTAAAGCCATCATAAAATTGTGTCTAACATTGTAAATGATTGTTTCATGATGCAAATAAGATGTGTCCTTTCAAGAGGTTTCTTTGAGGTGAGGCCTATTCAGTTTTTTAAAAAAAAACAGTACCCAGAAGTGCAACACTGTAAGCATTAACTTTGACACTTACAGAAGCCTCAGTTTCTCCATATCTACCTCACATTTCTAAATGTATATCATAAGTACAAAAAGTAGAATATTAATTATACATGTTAAATGGTTTATTTTTGCTGTTCTCAGAATGTATCAAATTTCACTTAAATCAGTGACTTGAAGGTATTCATCATGTAACAGCGGGGAAAAAAAAACACAATCAAAATGATTGTGTTTAAAAAACCCATACAACCTAAGAAATCTGAATTCAAAACTCCTTAAAATTAACTTACTTTCCATAACGTCGAAGGATGTCCTATGAACAGCGTCCACTCTGTTGTGCTATAAATATTTTCAGCCCGCCACTTTCTGAAAGAAAACCTCCATCGTTTTGAAAAATATGTTACATACAATAAAAGACTTCTCACATTCTACCACATGTTTCCACTTGGCCAAATCATGTTGCAGCGATTCACAACTCTTGTAATTCTTTCAATCAAATCCCGTCATTTTCTATTTTCGCAACTTTCAAAAAGAAAACATTTAAGATTATTTTCACAATCCTGGACTACTAATATCTTACCCTTCTTTCTCACTCATGTTCTCCTTTTCCTATGACACTGATACTGCTTACTATGAAGCAGACTTACTTGCATCAGGTTTATATAGTTGGATTTTTAAATTGACATTATAATTAAAAGTTTCGGACCAATAATCTAGATAGTATTGCAGACTTACATTCCCTCTACTTCATGAACCTTTTGCAATTCCTCAGAGGAAATCCCGAGATTCTTTCCTTAAAATTTTGGTTTTAAAAACACCAGGTAAGAATTTTTAAGGTCAAACGGCAATTTATTTTTGAAAGTTACAACAGAATAGTTGCAGAATGACCAGCCGTTTCGAGACTTTAAATAAGCTGTGTAATGTCCTGATGTTGTTGAAGGACCATCGTGATAGATAATTGCTACAGTTACAAAAGTCCTTCCTGATATTGACAGCTGAGAAGCCACAACATTTTTTATTAAAGTTGACAATTTTGATCCATCAGGCCTACATTGTTGGATCATTAAAATGACATACTGGCCATATCTACGTATAAATAATGTTGACATCATTTTAGATTTACATTGGCTACACTCCATGTTGTGATCCACTGCATTTACTAGCTTATTAAAGGAGACTGATTTACTGTCTGGCAAAGTTAAATATATAAATCTTTCTGAGTCTACACTAGTAGTACTTGATACCATACAGTTCTCGCAGTCATGCTGCCATTGATAAGAAAGCCCAAACAGGTGATCTACATCTACACCCTCATCTTGCAATACATCAAGCATATACATTAAAAACTCCTGACAATCCTGCTGATTATTTTCAGAGAAGTCTGTTTGACCTGAACATTCATCTAACAGATAACAAACTTCAGACACACTTTCTACATTTGTTCAATGAGTGCTACATTTCTCTAACACAGAATTCAACAAGCAGCATAAACTTTGTTCCGAATTGAACACAATCTGTTCTTTTAAAGTCTCTAGTGAAAAGAGAACATTAACCACTACATTTGCATAGCAGTTGACACCAGAACTGTTTTCAAATTGAAAACCGACAACATCTTCAACAGAATCCACTTTCTTTCTGCTTACAATTTTCGGCTCATCGACTTTTGGGCTTTTTGCTACAACCTCCCTACTATTACTGATATTTCTTCATTTCCGGCCTACCACACGTTTGTCAAACAAAGGATATTGAGGCAAATGTGGCGCATACTGTTTTCTTAACCTATTGTATTCCTTAACACAATCTAGATCCGCACAAATGTTTGTGACATCACAGTCAATCAGGTACAATCCCGATAAAGTTCTAACTCGTGACAATGCCACATGTGCCATACCCTCCTTGAACACAGAACTGCCAATATTCACCAATGCAGTATCTACACTCAAACCTTGCGATTTATGGATTGTCACCGCATATGCCAAGCAAACAGGAAACTGTTTACGGCGAACATATAAATCTTTAACAAGCAAAAACCTAGCAGAACAACGACCAATTAGCTGTACTTCCTCAATGCCATCAAATTTAATTTTTAAAAATTCAATACCATCTCTACTTCTGTATTTCTCAAAATCAACAACATTACCCATTGATCCATTTACCAGACCTCTTTCAACATGTAAATTCCTTCTCAAAATGATTCAGCAATTTAAACACACATTCAAAGTCTTTTCAAAACACGCTGTTTTAGATATAGTCTTCTCTAATGAATCCAATTTTGATTTCAAATTCTCAGACAAAATAATTGTTGATCCCATATGCTCTATTTTGTCAATAGCTTCAAGTTTTACAATTGCTTTTCTAAATTCAACATTTTGTTGTTGAAGATGGCACATTCTGCAAGAGTTGGCATCAAACATATTCCGGATTTCTTCTCAGTAATTTTCTGAAAAATATTCTCAGGCACAATGTCTTGTTCGGGATATAAATTTGACAGTAAACGTGCATTTAAAGCTTCTTTCCCATGCTCGGTCACTTTTCCAATTCTAATATCTTGTAGAATATTCTTGTAATCTTCATCCTTCGCCTGACGCATATTTTCATGCAGTTCAGCATAATTGAAATTTAACCATATATTGACGTTGCCAATGCTCCCTAGGCACTTCCTGGTATCTTCATGCGTGAGTATTTTGAACACAGGTTGTCCTTTTACTGGTGTCAGCTGCAGAAGATCTCCGAAAACAATGATGTGTTTGCCACCAAATAACACATCATATTCAGTTTTAAGAACTTCTTGCATTCTCAAATGCACAAAGGCAAGCATGACATTGGAAACCATGCTTACTTCGTCAATGATAAGAAGTTTCATTTTCCTCAAGACTCTTGAAACTTCACAACAAGCATCCCCAGATAACTTGTGGTATTGTAATTTGTTGTCATGCTCCACCGGCAGCATCAGTAGACGATGCAAAGTAATCCCTTTAATGTTATGTGCTGCCAATCCAGTAGGAGCGGTAACAACACAAGACAGCGATGACTCAGTCCTTTCCTGCAAGTAACAAGAAATTGCTTTAATGAGGAAACTTTTTCCAGTTCCCGCTTCTCCACTCACGTACAGTCGGACAGGCTTCAACGATGTACATGAGCACTCTTTCTTCTCATGACTTAATCCATGCTCAATTTGCTTGGTAACTTCATCATATATTTTCCTCTGCTCAACGTTGAGTTGTTTTTCCAAGTCTTCTAAATTAACTGCATCCTCCTGAGCATGTGCCATGGCTCTTTCCACTTCATTCATAGCAGTGGCAGCTTCATTTTCGATAATAGGTCCTCCTAGTGGATCCTGACTCAATGAAACAGAACTCTGGCTGTCCTGAGAACTGTCTCTGGCAATCTCGGCTGCAATTGTTGCTTCCTGCTCAATTTCCAAAGTCAACATTTCTTGATATTTGGGAAAAGCAGGACATTCTATGGTCTCCTTAGCAGCAGTGAAAGAGTCTTCGTAACAGAGGAAATCTCCAAGCAGTTCCTCTTCTGCACGCCAAGGCTTGAAAAGTTGCAAAAGTGCTAAATAGAAAAACTCCTTTTTTTCTGGAGATTCGCCACTCAATTTTCGATGGTTTACTAATTGGCATTTTCTTTGCTTGACCAGACATCCCTCACTTCCAATTACAGCATACACTCCTTTCTCAATATCTTCTTTGATGTTCCTCTTGAATATATAATTTTGTAGAACCTCATATAGACAAACATTCTCAAGGTGACTGCTTCGATTTGGATAATATGTATCCAACATGTTGGTCTTCAAAATGTCGGTACTGTTTGGTTCCTTTTCTGCCAAATACTCAATTTCCCGGACAGGTTTTAGAACTCGATTTCGCGTTGCAGCAAGACCAAGACTCGCCCAAACGATACTCCTGGATTTGGCATAGAGACTTGCTGAAGACAACCGGTCACAACATTCGTAAGCTCCGATTTCTCGATGCGACAACATCTTCAGACTGAAACTGTACAACTTCTTGCTTAGGCTCTTTTCATGGGAAATGTCCTCCCACATATCCTTCAATTCTGTCTTTTCTTTTTTGGTGATGTAAGATGTCACATACCGAGCCACAGCCATACAGTTGTCAGCCACAAACTGTATATCCATGTTAGCATTCCACATGGACAAAATCAATGGGTTGTAGTCGTTGATGTACTTGGACTCTTCGTTCCTTTTCAAATTGTATGTATTTTTGGGTGATTTCCTTGTCACATTATGTCGCAGCGAAGACATCAAACTGTTCACTCTTCCTTTAGAAATCACCGGTCGTGGAAAGTTGAAACGACATTTGGTGTAGAACTTGTCCTTGTTTCTGAATTTACGACGACAGTACTTTCCACAACGATGGCTTTAGAAACGTAGAACTTGTTCTCTTAGGCTTTTCTTCTCCGTTACGTTTGGAACAGCACACGTAGAATACTGTTCTATGAAATTCATCACTAAGTCATCCGGATCTGTTCCAAATTTAGGTGCATCCTTGATCCACAACAACATATGTATATGAGGAGCTCCTCTTGCTTGGTACTCCTTTCTCCAGAAGAAATCCAACACCTCTCCAAGAGGTGGATTCTTCTTATTTGTGATGAAAGACATCATAGCTTCAAATCTATGATTGAAGTACCTGCATACATTCACTGGATCCAAAGAACACAGTTCTCCAGGTGTCTTGAATTCAATCTTTTCAATATTTCCATTTGCCTCTCGTAGAAATTCAAGTAAGTCTTCCCAGCCATACTCGGCACAGCTCAGAGTAAGGAACCATGTTGGAGTTCCTAAGTTCCTCAGCATACATTTTAAATCACCATGACGATGGTACCAGTACTCATTAGTACCACGCTGACACGCCATGAGATTAATTAGGTGAGAATCCAAAATACTGTCTTGGACATTGACTTTATGCATAAAGTCACTTGCCGAGATGTTTCGCATCTGTATACCACTTTTTAAGATGTGGTTCACTGCATATGACAGTCCAGACAGATCGCTTTCAAACAGGAGATGAAACAAATAGGGAATACATTGACGAAACCTAGGATCTTCTGCATACAATCGTAAAGTCCGGTATTCAGACGCAGGAATTTGATGAGGTCGCTCATCATATCTTCCTCCTCGACCTGTGGGAAATAGCTGTGGGAAACACCGAGCTTCCAAACTTTCCTCCCAAACACTAATGGGACTCCCTTTGGCTTGTTTCATTTGAAACAACTCAATTGCATTCCCCATGACTTCCTTGGAATGCAAAGGATGAACACTATAATGTTCATATATTTCTTCACTTTTAGAGGCCTCTACTTTCTCAATTTGGCCAGCACACAAATCGCTATCCTCTTCATCACTTTCTTCCTCTTCTGCAACATATACATTTATATAGTACTTATTATTTTTCTTCAAATACAATGTTGCCTTTTTGACTTTCCTAACATCCACTAAATCTTGCCATATTTTCTTATTCTTTGTCGGAAACCCATTAACCAAGATAACCAGAGGTTCCTCTTCAACTTTTTCTACTCCAATTGTGTTAATGTTTTTGTTCAAATCTAGAGGCAAATAAACAACTCTTCCCTTTAATCCTCTCTGTAAATCTGCTGGAGGCAACTTCCCTGTCTTTGGCTCCATTCTTACAATAGCCTGAAAGGGATGGATACTTTGAATCAAAATAGATTCATAAGTATTTAAATCCTTCAATTCAGAAGGAACCTCAACCAATTCAAGATTATTATGAACCGCCCTAGCAGGCATCTGGTTTTGGTTTAATTTGTTACAACAATAAGTACACACACGTTGATCTGATCCCAAATCAAAACAATTTTTTACCATCAAGTATGTGGCGAAATCCTTCCATTCACTATTATTTTCCCTTTCACTTTTTGCATATAAATCCACTAACTTAGTCTGATTCTTATAATAAGTGCGTCGACAACACACACAAGTGAAATTAGGCCTCTCACTTGATTTCATCTGAAACGTGGCAATTTCCTTCTGAAATTTATCTGTACTAGAAACCTGTACATTATCTTCAACATTACCTTCTACTTCTGGGTCAATTTGAACATTCTCATCTTTACTACCAAAGTAACAAAACTCAATTTCTTCACAAATATTCTTGACATCTATTTCAGAACCATGCAAAAGAGCAGCACATAATTGTTTAAGCATAATTGCTGGACTCTTAGCATAATACAACATTCTCACTAATTTTCTCACTTGATTATGATGCACTGCTAGCATCCTGAAATGATGAAAAACACTCTGGCATACTCTCCTGGAAAGACAAGCCAGTGAATGACCACGCAAACCTGTCATTTGTCTCACTCTGCAAGGATCTAAATCTTGCAACAACTTCATTTTCTGCTTCAAACTTTTCTTATTAAATGTCCGTATAAAATCACAAAGCAAATTGATGGAAACCTGTTGCACACTACAAATAGAACTACACTTCCAAATGTACACAGGACCCTTAGGACGTCTTCCTAAAACATCATTACCTAACACCTCGTCTGTCTCTGTTGTCACAAGTTTTTCTTTTTCAACTGGACAACCATCCTTCACTTCATAAGCTCGACCACTGGTGTCAACTGCAAACACCAAATCATTATCCTGAAAATAACTCTCCTCATTAAAAAATGCCTCACAACTTGAACTATGCATCCATTGTCCGGAAAAAACTTCACAAAAGTTACTACGATTTACTACTCTTTTCCATCTACTATTTGATTTGAAATCAGAAATTACCTTGCTTAGTTTCCTAATTCTATTGATTACCAAAATAAACAACTTTCGCTTAATTTCAAAAGCATGATCAATAATTTTCTCTACATTTTTCTTCTTCTTATAAAATGCCACTTTCTGTTGGCCTTTCTTAATATTTTTTAATAAATTAACTATTATCCTGTTGCGGAACATTCGTTTTCGAATGTCCCTAAACTGTTGTTTCCTTCTACTATCATGCACAGAGTTATCTCTTGCTCTACCAGTAACATTTTTGATTGGGCTTTCCTTTCCATTTAAATTGCTTTTCGTTTTCTGGACTGAAACATTTTTTGTAGAAATACTTTTTTTACTACAAATATTTCTTAAGAATGATTTCGTGCTCTTACCCGGAGCTTTCTTGGTGATTTCACAAATATTTTGGGAAGAGGACTGCTGCAATAATACATGATCTTGCTGTCTTTGACGTTTTCTAGCCTTTCTAATTCGATTCTTAGTTGGCATTTTTCAAATTTTGAAATGATCTGCAGTTGAATCTGTGGAAAAATATAATAAAAAATGTTATTAACCACTATTACCAAACAGTAAATGAATAACAGTCATCAAAAACTTAACACCCTACTTATTATTTAACATAGCAAATCTTTTGCATCAGCACTGCGTCACAAAAATGACACACAGTGGTACAAAACAGGCATACAACAATCATAAATCTCTCCCTAACATTTTAAATGATTAATTCAGGTTGACGATAAGGTGTGGCCTATCTAAAGATTTGTTTGGGCCCAGATCTTTGGACTGGGGTGAATGTGTGTCATTGATCCACATTCGGTCCATCACCTGTTTTGTTTCTTTAAGGTAAGGCCAACACATGGTTGCAGATGAGATTTTCACTTGTTGAAGAAAACAAAGGAGATAATACATGTGAAGGCCTACCAATGAAGTAAGTCATGTCCACTTCACTCTTGAACAAAGGGCAGACCTCTTTTGAATCTGTGGTCACACCTAAACTTCATCTGCACAATGTCATTCATAAACTTAGGAAACACTAGTGATGTAATTGAAAAATGTGGAGTTTCTTTTCCTCATTTCAGAATTACATCACCTGTGTTTCCTCATTGACTTAAAATGTCCTTAAGACACATGAAAGCGTTTTTTTAGATTGCGCTGGCACCATTTTTGGGACATTTTTAACATGACTATGTAACTCCCATAATCAAAATCTAAATTTGCCAAGCACAGGTGGGAGCGTATTTACAAGAAACTTGCCCCATGAAGAACGCTTTCCATTTAAAAAGGGAAAAATAACATCATAGACACTCAAATGCTTTATAAATATGACCCAAACAACCTATGAAGCTCTAGCAGTACATATCCAGAAATGTAACTGATTTCAAAAAATCGTTTTTAAACACAGCAAATAAATCAATTGGATACCTACATTCAAGAGGAAATGACTAAAAATGTCCTTGAAACACATGAAAGCGTTTTTAGGAATGCCCTTGCACCATTTTTGGGACATTATTAACATGGCTATGTAACTCCCATAATCAAAATCTAAATTTGCCAAGCACAGGTGGGAGCGTATTTACAAGAAACTTGCCCCATGAAGAACGCTTTCCATTTAAAAAGGGAAAAATAACATCATAGACACTCAAATGCCTTATAAATATGACCCAAAACAACCTATGAAGCTCTAGCAGTACATATCCAGAAATGTAATTGATTTCAAAAAATCGTTTTTAAACACAGCATATAAATCAATTGTATACCTGCATTCAAGAGGAAATGACTGAAAATGTCCTTGAGACACATGAAAGCGTTTATTGAATGCCCTTGCACCATTTTTGGGACATTTTTAACATGACTATGTAACTCCCAAAATCAAAATCTAAATTTGCCAACCACAGGTGGGAGCGTATTTACAAGAAACTTGCCCCATGAGGAACGCTTTCCATTTAAAAAGGGACAAATCACATCATAGACACTCAAATGCCTTATAAATATGACCCAAAACAACCTATGAAGCTCTAGCAGTACATATCCAGAAATGTAATAGATTTCAAAAAATCGTTTTTAAACACAGCATATAAATCAATTGTATACCTGCATTCAAGAGGAAATGACTGAAAATGTCCTTGAGACACATGAAAGCGTTTTATTGAATGCCCTTGCACCATTTTTGGGACATTATTAACATGGCTATGTAACTCCCATAATCAAAATCTAAATTTGCCAAGCACAGGTGGGAGCGTATTTACAACAAACTTGCCCCATGAAGAACGCTTTCCATTTAAAAAGGGAAAAATAACATCATAGACACTCAAATGCCTTATAAATATGACCCAAACAACCTATGAAGCTCTAGCAGTACATATCCAGAAATGTAATTGTTTTCAAAAATCGTTTTTAAAAACAACATATCTGTTTCAGCTTACATGAGAGACCATGGAATGGGCTCCATGTACAACAATAACTTGTGTTACTGCATGCCAGAATGCTACACCGAATATGCAATTACAATTTCTCCCAAAAAACAAAATCTATTTGTATATCACTTGAGACAAAGCCACATTTTAAAAACACAGCTTTCTTCATCATTTTCTCCTTAAATCATACTATTCTCTATCTAAATTAAATAAATCTTTTCTCACCTTAGCAAATACTTTTTGAGTTTCAAAACAGTCTCAGAAATACTCCAAATTATCTTCAGCCGAACAAAGAAGAAGCACTCCAGAGGCTGCAGCTATTGAAAGCACACAAATACAGATATTCATTACACATATCTCTCATATTAGCCAATCATAACTCTTCCCTCACTTTTTTCAAATCAAAACCCTTCCCTCCTCTGCCCTCTCTGCCTTTTTTGCTTAGCAACCACCTCCTGAAAGACCTCTCATGTTTGCAAATTCACACAACAATGTTTCAATTGAACTCTGAACTCTCAGTGCACCTGCGTATCCAGTGCAATCTTTCATTAAATGTTTCTTCCTTGACCATTCAAATTACATCTTTCAAAGAACACATCCATGCACCCTAACTTTCTGTTTTCAGAAATGGAAATGCACCAATCACTGCTAATGAATCATTAGCACTGGAAATCCACAGTTTTTTTTCTTTACAAACTCCTACTGTTTCAACTGCCCTTTCATTACCACACTTCATCTGACTGCAGCACAACCTTCTCCCCCCATGTTTAATGTCTAGATTGTTGGACATAGTTACATCTACTGGGCTCAAAGGTATGCTGAGAACAGAAATTTACCTAACCTCAATTTACAAGATGTGGAAATTAAGTGGTTGGGCCGAAGAGGATTAAAATGTCACCAATTGATACCATTGGTGAAAACCTTTATGCATTTGCCAAAACCTGACCTGTTAATTGTGCACTGTGGAGGTAATGATTTGGGCACTTTGACTGGGGTAGGTCTGGAAATGCTTTTAAAGGACACCTTTGAGCAATTAATGGCACTTTTTCCTCAAACTGCCTTGGTATATTCCAATATATGCCAAAGACAGAAATGGAGGTGGTCCAACCAATTTTGTCCACGAATTGAGAAAGCGAGGAAGCATGTAAACAAATCTGTTTCAGCTTACATGAGAGACCATGGAATGGGCTCCTTGTACAACAATAACTTGCGTTACTACATGCAAGATATCTACAGAGGAGATGGAGTTCACTTCTCAGATGAGGGCAACAGAATTTTCATTTTGAATTTAAGACTGTGCATTGGTACCTACTTATAAGTACCAAAATTTACCATAAACCCAAAAGCTCTTCTCAGAGCTACCCTACATCTGATCACTCACAATTATTATTTTTCTCTAACTTTTTTCTGTAATTTTCAACAAACTACGCTCAAAGAGCGCTACCCGCTACGCAAACTGGAAGCTAACCGCGCAGAATTTAAAAAAAAAATGTTTTTTCCCCGCACATATGGTCCTCCTCAGCCACCCTCAGAAAACCTAGGGGTTCAAAATACTTGTACCGTGCCCCCTTCTACCCATTCTGAACATTATTTGCCCTCCATTTTATATCTTAATTCGACCGAAACACAAAATGGTGGACTTCCGTTACGCTCCTAGTTCGCGGACCGGACCGCTACCCGGAAAGCGGTCCAAAAAAAAGGTGGGAAAGTAATTCACAGAAAAACGACTGGAGACACTCTCACAAAATATAGATTAACTCATACTACATAACAATTCCTTTCATTTTCACAAATTTGATTGAAATTCCATTTAGCCATTAAGCCTGTAGACCTCTCTAAATACCGTGAGGTAAATTACTTCACAAAACACATCTGAAGTGTTGGAATTGACAACCAATGAAAATGTTACTTTCATTTTCTACTTATATTACCTGACATTTGATTGGTTATATACCTGAATATATATAAAGGAAGAGAAGAAAACACAGCCATTTTGACTGCTACTTCTTGTTGTACATCACATTTGAATAGCTATCAAACACTTCAACTTGTTTGTGAAGGTAAGTTGTTATTTTTAAAACTGAAGTATATTGTGCACTATAACTTAATATGGTAGACTTTTTCTGATAGATATATACTATCCCTCTATAGTAGTTATAGATTTAGATAGACTTCTCTGTTATAGTTATGAATGGAGTTAGGCTTGTCTTGGTTAAATCACATACACTTTTTTATAGTCCTATTTCCACTCTGATACTATACACTGCCAAAAGATAAATTCACTGATAAAAACTGCCTATCTAAAATTAATCCCAACAGTGCCCTATCTCTACTAATATATATTTTTTTAATCAAAATTTCAGGCAAAATGGAAGGCGAGCAACAAGTTAAATTTACAATTGTACTGGAGGAGAGCAGCCAAGAAAAAATTGATGATTTTATGGATCAAAGTAGAGACCAGGAACTACTACAATGTGTTGAAGCAGTGGATAACCTGCTTAAAAATGAGGACATGTTACACCCTATATTCAATTTTGAAATTTCTGACAATGAAATGTTAGAAAGTTTAATGAATTATGAAACACAATCAAAATAAAAAAAAATACTTTAAAAATAAAGAAAACAAAAAAAACAACAAAAACAACAAACAATTAACATACAGTATTAGAAAAGTCTATCATTCTTTTATCCTTATAGTACGCTGCCCAGAACGCTTTCCGGTTCGCGTACTAGGCGCTCACCACGCAAAAAAAAAAAAATTTTTTTTTGGGCCCTGCTAGGACCTTTTAAAACCTCCACATAAAACCTAGGGGGTCAACGAGGATCTACTATGCCCCCTTATGGTAATTTCCCCCTTTATTTTGGCCTCCTCTTGTCTCTCGATCCTACCGAGAGACAAGATGGCGGCCGCTACGGACTGTTTAGAATGTTGACAGACACCGGAAAGCCAATCAGCTTCGCATCGCAAAGTTCCGTTACGCGAAAAGTACGCGAACCGGAGCGCAGCCCGGAGCGCTGTTACAGATATATATCTTACTTTGAACGTTAATTTCTCAAAATCCACTGGAGCACATATATTGAGACCTAGCAAAGGCACATCGGGCTAACAGTCCCAACAATTTTGCCAAGTTTCGTGCAAATCCATTCAGCCGTTCGAGCTAAAAGTGAGGCCAACCGCCCTATGGAAATTAACATGGGAAAAACGCGTTTTGGGACCCCCCTTTTTTCTCGGCCCCCCCTTGCCGAACACCCCCCAAGTTTTCAGGGGCTGCTCAGAAACAAAATGTGCCATTTTCCTGAAAATTTCAGCCAATTCCGTCCACAAACGCCAAAGTTATTAGACATAGAATTTTCAGAAATCCCATAGGGAAAAAATCCTAACTATAGGGTAATATATATATATATATATATATATATATATATATATATATATATATATATATATATATATATATTACCTACTGGCAGTCGCCAGTAGGTAGTTATAGTTAGGATTTTTTTCAATGCGAAATCTCAAAATTCTATTGTGAATAACTTTGGCGCCGGTTGACGAATCTGCCTGAAAATTTCCTCAAATTTGCCTCGCGGAGCTCCGGTCCTTCCTTAAAAGTTTGGGGGGGATTCGTCAAGCGGGGGCCGAGATAAAAGGGGGGTCCCAAAATGTGTTTTCTCCATGTTAATTTCCATAGGGCGGTCAAACTCACTTTTAGCCCGAACGGCTGAATGGATTTCCACCAAACTTGGCAAAATTGTAGGGACTGGTAGCCCGATGTGCCTTTGCTATGTCTCAAGATATGTGCTCCAGTGGATTTTGAGTAATTTAGGTAAAAAAAATATATATGTCTATGGCCGCGCCCCGGTAGGCGCACCGGGGAGCGCAGCGGGCGCGACACGCGATGTGCGCACGGAAAGCTGATTGGCTCTCGGGTGTCTGTAAACATTCGAAACAGTCCAGACCGGCCGCCATCTTGTGTCTCGGTAGGATAGAGACACAAGAGGTGGAAAAAAAAGGGGGAAATGACCATAAGGGGGCAGGGTAGACCCCCCTGACCCCTAGGTTTGTTGTGGGGGCTATAAAATGGCCCCGCGGTGCAAAATAATAATTAGTTTTTTTTGCGCCTGGTACGCACACCGTGGAGCGGACCGGGGAGCGGCCCATGGGGAAAGAAGAATGACAGAGTTTTTAAAAAATTTAGCCTTTTTTTTATAAATTGGAGGTAGTTCTAAAAAGAACTGTTTTTTTCTTCTTTTTGTTGTTTTATATTTTTTTAGTGTTTTTGGAACATTTTGTACTTTTTTTGGCTTTTATGAACTATTTTATATTTTTTTGTTATTTTTATGGGGAGAAACAAAAAAACAGGGAATTGAAAATGGCTCAACTGGAGCAAAAAAAAAATAAGAAAAAATTAGGGTTTTTGGGGCATTTGTGGTTGTCCCCAGCAAGGACGATGAGCTTTATGCTCAGTTCACCATAGGAGATGGTCTTACTACAATGAATACATGTTATTCGGAAATCCGCAAACCGTGGCTGAATGCAAGGGATCGTCTCCCTTGCCTCTGGTCCCGATGGAGTGGGTTGCTTTCTTTTGGAGGTGGTGCTTGAAGATTGGGGAGGGTTACTGGCCATTTCCCTCATCTCTTCAGCAGAATAGTTGATCGTATGCCTGCGCTGCATGTGGTGAATCATGGTGTTGTTTCCAAAAGAGTATTTTTTATTAGGGTTCCCCCTTGAAAGTTCCATGCCACAGATTAGGCAAATCACCTTGGCTGCATTGACTTTTTTCTTGCCCTCTGGGATCGAAAAAAACTCCCATACAATGTGTGGTCTTGGCTGGATTGGGGTATTGTGTTCTTGCAGCCACCTTCTCCTCCCCTCCTCCTCCTCCTCCTCCTCCTCTTGTTGACCACCAATATAATCTTGTGGTGGTCCTGTTGGTGGTTGTGGTGGTGGTGGTGGTGCAGATGCTCCAGCTGCTGCTGCTACTGTAGCCATTTTAAAGTACAAAATATACCTCAAAGATTGCAAAACAGGTCTTCCTAAGTCAAAGGACAAAGTCAGAATAAGGAAAAAAGGTGGGTTCTTTCATCATTTGGAAAAAAAAAAAGGCCTGAACCAATGAGAAGTGTTATTTTCAGGTCACAAGACCAGGGATTTCATCATTATGAAACCAAAACTGTTCTGCACCAATAAAAAGTGTTATTTTCAGGTCACATGACCGACGCGCTTACGAGGCGCGCCCCGGGTCGCGTCGCGTAAGCCCGTCGGATGTTTACGTTGCGTGATCGTATTCGCTCGAGTGCTTCCGGGTGCGCTTACGCCGTGCGTATCACGTGGACGCGGCTACGCGATACGTCACGATGATGTTTTCGTTCGCGGCAGTAGCGCTAATGTGACGCTCTCCGGAGCGCGCCCTGGGGCGCTTCAAAAGACTACGCTTTCTGAGGCACTCACCGGGGCGCGCCCCGGGAGCGCTCCAGGGTTAAAAAAATAAATATATATATATATATATATATATATATATATACATTAAAAAAATTTTTTAAATACAAATAAAATATAGGATTCATTCATTTTCAAAAATATTACATTTCATAGCAGCAGACATTTGCTATTAACAAAATTTTGAAATTCAAAGAAAAAAACATAGGTTTGGGGCATTATATATAGTTAGGAATTAGCATTTAAAAAACCTATGAAATTCACTGAAAACAACATAGGTTTCACACCAGTTATAGTTAGGAATTAGCATTTTAAAAACCTAGGAAATTCACTGAAAAAACCATAGGTTTCACATCCGTTATAGGTCGGAATTAGCATTTAAAGAAACCTATTAAATTCACTGAAAAAACTAGGGGTGGGCGGCCAGCTACGCTCCGTGTACGGAGTGTGCGTAGTGCCGCCTACTCCGCATTTTGCGGAGCTGGCGTAGCCAGGCGGCACTACGCACGCTCCGCAGACGGAGCGTAGCTGGCCGCCACCCGCCTCCCTCCAGCCCTCCCTAGATACTTTCAAATAGCGCAATCAAATATTTTAAAAAGCACTTACCTTGCCGCCACTGCCCGCCGCGTCCCCGGGGCTCGTTATCTTCCGTCTTCCGTTTTCTTTAGTAATGCGCATGCGCGGGCGGCCGCGCATGCGCATTTTCACGAGAAAATGCGCATGCGCGGCCGCCCGCGCATGCGCATTACTAAAGAAGACGGAAGATAGCGAGCCCCGGGGACGCGGCGGGCAGCGGCGGCAAGGTAAGTGCTTTTTAAATTATTTGATTGCGCTATTTGAAAGTATTTAGGGAGGGCAGGAGGGAGGCGGGTGGCGGGGCTGGCGGCCAGTGGTGTTTGCGGAGTGGGGCTACGCGGAGTGCGGAGGTGGGCGTAGTTTCTCGCCCACTTCGCGTAGCTCCGCGAAGCCCCACTCCGCCAACTCCGCCCAGGGCTAGAAAAAACCATAGGTTTCACACCAGTCATAGTTAGCTGGAAATTTTACTGACATAAAACCATTGAAATTCCCACGTTATAGTTAGTTGGACTCACTATAACTTGCGCGCCTGCAATGCACTGCTGATGACGTCACATATTACATCACTCATGACATGGTCAGTGACATCACTGATGACATCACTGATGACATCTCAAATGACATCACTGATGAGATCTCACATATATAACGAGTGTTAAACCTATGGTTTTTTCAGTGAATTTCAAAAGTTTTTTAAAATCTAATTCCTTTGTATATCGAGTTTGTAACCTACGATTTTTTAACTGAATTTTTTTTATTACCTGTTTTTTATAAATATTTTTTTTTTATTTTTTTTCACAAGGATAATTTTTTCAATGTATTTTTCATTTTTTTTTAATCATATTGTCTTGGGGCGCTTTGATTTACATTTTGATATTTAATGTGCTGAAGTATGATTGGTTATTGGTTATGTATATATCCTAAATGAGAGGAAAACACGACCATTTTGTAATACTCCTGTCAGAGGTACTTTTGAGAGGAATTTTGGGTGCTCAATTTCTGGACTTTCAAATACACAGTACTCACTCTTCTACTTTCAAAAAGGTGAGTTGTTAATTTGTAAGGGGAACTATTGTACACTTTAAGATAATTTGAAAAATCTTTTCTGTTAGTTATTACAGTCCTTCTGTTATAATTAAGAAGTAACATAGGCTTCATCTCATGCAGTGCTTTAAATTTCTAGTTCCTGCCTGATACTATACACTGCCCAATTAATTTTAAAGAACTAAATACTTGATTAAGCTAGTTTTATGTTATGTAATACCAAAAACGATAAATGAAAGTGATTACTTTTTTCTGCAATTTACTGCAAGAAATTTGAAATTAAAATGGAGGAGAGCAAGGAAATTTCATTTGAAATGTCTACTACATATCTTGAAAATGAAAATGTCAAGGAAAATGAAAACACCATTTCTTCCCAAGGAGAAGATGACTTAAAAGATTTTTTAAATCAATCTCTAGATGAAGAATTAATTGAATGTTTGGATGAAATAGAATGGCAACAAACAACAATGAACAATTTTCATGAGGAGATTAAATTTATGAATGAAGATGAAATACCAGATGAGGACATGCTACAAGTTCTATTAAATTATGAGAAATCTGAACAATAAATTATTAATTACAAATTAAAAATTAGTTGACATATTATTCATTTTTATGTCTAATTTATGGGGTAAAAGCGAAGTGATTGTAGTATAATGTAATACTTATTGTATAGAGTGCAAAATGTTTATGTTGCATAGCAAGTTTACTCATATTTACTGCACTTCTCCCATTGTATTTTTACCAGTGTATATTTGACATCTCTTCTTCATCTCCTGCCTCCTTTCTCTCACTGTCTGTCTCTGATGCACCCTATCGCCGCCATTTTGTGTAGTTTCAGAAGAGAATGAAATGTAATACTTCAAAACTTGAAAAGAGAGCAGGGTAGAGTGCCCCTCACCCCCTAGACCTTCTCAGGAGGTCCCAAAAGGATCTGTTTCTGCTTTCCTGAGAAACTATGGTATGAGATGAATATACCACAATAACTTGCATTACAACATGCAAGTTATCTACAGAGGAGACGATGTACATTTCTCAGATGAGGAGAACAGAGTTTTGCTCTTGAATTTTAGACTCTGCATCAGTACCTACTTGTAGGTACTTAAATCACCCACATAACACAACAGCTCTTTTTAGAGCTACCCTACCTCTAAGCAATCCAAATTCTTATTAAAAATTATTTTCTTTCACTGTTTTACCCTGTGGTGCGCTCAGGGTGCGCGTACCGGAGAGCGCACCTGGGAACGCACCCAGCGCTTACCCGCGAAAATTTAAAAAAAATAATAATAGTTTTATTGCCCTTCAGGGTCCTTCTAGGCCCCCCTCAGAAAACCTAGGGGGTCACGAGGTGTCTACCCTGCCCCCTTTTAATCATTTCCCCATTTTTCACCTCAGGTGTCTCGCTTCTACCGAGACACAAGATGGCAGACTCTCTGGACTGTTTAAAATGTTGACAGACATCCGACAGCCAATCAGCTTTCCGCTCGAGCTTTCCCGTAGCGCGCCGAGTGCGCTCCCCGGTATGCGTACCAGTGAGTGCTCGGAGCGCGCCTATAGATATATATGTGTTTTTGAAGTTATTTTTCATAAAAACCACTTGAGCAATTTTCACCAAACATAGCAAAGGCACATCTGCGTAGCAGTCCCTACATTTTTACCAAGTTTGGTGTAATTCTGTTCAGCGGTTTGGACTGTAGACTTGTCAGACCGTCCTATGAAAATTAACATGGGAAAAACACGTTTTGGGACCCGCCTTTTTTCTCAGCCCCCACTTCACGAATCCACATGAAACTTTCAGGAAAGGAGCGGATCGGAGCTGGCCAAAACTTTGGAAAATTACTCACAAATTCCTCAACCGGCGCCAAAGATATTCCCAATAGAATGCTGCCGATTTCCTATGGTAGCTAGGTTCTAACTATAACTAGCTACTGGCGACCGCCAGTAGGCAATATATATGTATATATATATATAAATATATATATATATATATATAAATATATATATATATATATATATATATATATATATATATATATATATATATATATATACAATCTGAAGAGGTTCGTCGTATTATCACATGAATGATATCATCAGTGATGTGATGAGTAATGTCAAATGAGATGTCATCAGTGATGTCATTTGAGATGTCATCAGTGATGTCATCAGTGATGTCATTTGAGTTGTCATCAGTGATGTCATCAGTGATGTCACTGATCATGTCATGAATGATGTAATATGTGACATCATCAGCAGTGGATTGCGGGTGCGCGATATATAGTTAGTGCAACTAACTATATATGCCAATTTCAATGGTTTTGTGTGAGTAAAATAAGGTTTAGTAAATGCTAATCCCTAACTATATATGGTCTATAACCTATGTTTTTTTCAGTGAATTTTGGGACCCCCTTTTTTCTCGGCCCCCCCTTGACGAAACCCCTCAAATTTTCAGGGGCTGCTCAGAAACAAATTGTGCCATTTTCCTGAAATTTTCAGCCAATTCCGTCCACAAACGCTAAAGTTATTCGACAAAGAATTTTCAGAAATCCCATAGGAAAAAAATCCTTATATATATTCACTGAAAAAACCATAGGTTATAGACCATATATAGTTAGGAATTCGCATTTACAAAACCTTATTTTACTCACACAAAACCATTTAAATTCCATATATAGTTAGTTGCACTAACTATATATCGCGCACCCGCAATCCACTGCTGATGATGTCACATATTACATCATTCATGACATGGTCAGTAACATCACTGATGACATCTCAAATGACATCACTGATGACATCTCAAATGACATCACTGATGACATCACTGATGACATCTCATTTGACATTACTGATCACATCACTGATGATATCATTCATGTGATAATATGATGAACCTCTTCAGACTCTAATATAACCTTAGATACAATCAGTGTAAACAGACACTCACAGACTGTCACTCATCCATGGAGTTACTCACACACCTAGTCAGTCATGCAAATAATCAATCACACCTCCATTTCCTCAACTATACAGTTATACAAACTTTACTTATTCAAACATATACTAACACATATTTACTCTCTTATACAATCCCTGATACAAGTTCACAATGATTCATACAGCCACTCACACATTCACTGGCTCTTATGCACAGTTATTTATATATGTCAACTCTCACATGTACTGTGTTTTACATATGTACTTACTTTGACATGTAGCACTGAGATATCCATTCACTCACCAATACACTCATGCACACAGTCAACCGCCCTTACAGCTGTTTCCACATGCACTTTTGAAACCATACATCTAGTGAATCAACTGCTCACACATCTATGCACAGAGTCATACACCTCCCAGCCACCCACACACACACTCAGTCTCCCATACAAATACTTGGGCAACCAATCAATAACCCATATAGTTACTCATATAGCTACTTATCAACACATGCAACAGTTTACAGAACAACAGACATAATGATGCACAAATTAAGACAGTTTAGTCACTAACCCATGCACTCAGTGAGACACATTTAATCACTCACTCATACAGTCAGTCATGCACCTACTAAATCTTCATCCAGACACTTATACATCCACTCATTCTTCAATATGTAAGACATATTTTAACTTTACAGAAACATACAGTCACTGGATGTTGTCATCAGTGATGTCATCAGTGATGTCATTTGAGATGTCATCATTGATGTCACTGACCATGTCATGAATGATGTAATATGTGACATCATCAGCAGTGGATTGCGGGTGCGCGATATATAGTTAGTGCAACTAACTATATATGGAATTTCAATGGTTTTGTGTGAGTAAAATAAGGTTTTGTAAATGCGAATTCCTAACTATATATGGTCTATAACCTCTGGTTTTTTCAGTGAATTTTCAAGGTTTTGTAAATGCTAATTCCTAACTATATATGGTCTATAACCTATGTTTTTTTCAGTGAATTTTCAAGGTTTTGTAAATGCAAATTCCTAACTATATATTGTCTATAGCCTATGGTTTTTTCAGTGAATATATATATATATATACATACATATATAAACATATATCATCTGTATATCTATATAAATACAAACATAAATGCATGCATACATATACTTATATGCATACAGATGCATGTTATTTACATGAAAGTTGAAAAAACACTAATAAAAGCAAAGCTAAAAAGCCACCTCATTACAAACATAATGGCTTTAACTTAAACGAGGGCGAGATCTATTGCATTTTCAATGCTTGTTTACTTTGGTTCCATCAAGAAGGCATTCAGATGTGTCACACATTTGCCATAAATTCTGAATGTTAGCACTCTAGTTGCACATTAGATCACTGTAGTAAAGCTACTGCTCACCAGGGACGTCTGCTGCTGGTATTCAAAGTGCATGTTTCAGTCTGCATGTCAGAATTTTTTTAATGAAATAGAAGAGGATTTGAGAAGTCACTCAAAATGATCCCTAATTTTTCTTTCTGAAGCACTAATCATACTTTCTATGGCAAAATTAACCCCCTCATGTTGTTCCTTTTTAAATTGAGTGTTTTCAGACTTACCACTTCATTCCAATCAAGATGGCTTCTGGTGTGCCATACTTTTGTCATAAGTAAGACTGTTAGCGCTCTAGTTGCTCTTTAGAACACTCTGGGACATTCTGTCATTGGGCTATACTTGGGGTACATCTAGGTGATATTTGGGCTACATTTAGGCTCTTTTGTCTCTGGTGGCCATCTTGGGAGACTGTATGTCAGAATTTTTTAATGAAATTGAAGAGGGTTTGAGAAGTCACTCAAAATGTGCCCTAATTTTTCTTTCTGCAGCACTAATCATAATTCATATGGCAAAATATACCCCCTCATTTTTCTTCCTTTTTAAATTAAATGTTTTAAGAGTTACCACTTTATTCCAATCAAGATGGCTTCAGGTGTGCCATACTTTTGTAATAAGTAGGACTGTTAGCGCTCTAGTTGTTCTTTAGAACACTCTGGGACATTCTGTCATTGGGCTATACTTGGGCTACATCTGGGTGATATTTGGGCTACATTTGGGCTCTTTTGTCTCTGGTGGCCATTTTGGGAGACTGCATGTCAGAATGTTTTAATGAAATAGAAAAGGATTTGAGAAGTCACTCAAAATGTGCCCTAATTTTTCATTCTGCAGCACTAATCATACTTTCTATGGCAAAATATTCCCCCTCATGTTGTTTCTTTTTAAATTAAATGTTTTAAGAGTTACCACTTTATTCCAATCAAGATGGCTTCAGGTGTGCCATACCTTTGTAATAAGTAGGACTGTTAGCGCTCTAGTTGTTCTTTAGAACACTCTGGGACATTCTGTCATTGGGCTATACTTGGGCTACATCTGGGTGATATTTGGGCTACATTTGGGCTCTTTTGTCTCTGGTGGCCATTTTGGGAGACTGCGTGTCAGAATGTTTTAATGAAATAGAAAAGGATTTGAGAAGTAACTCAAAATGTGCCCTAATTTTTCATTCTGCAGCACTAATCATACTTTCTATGGCAAAATATACCCCCTCATGTTGTATCTTTTCAAATTAAATGTTTTAAGAGTTACCACTTTATTCCAATCAAGATGGCTTCAGGTGTGCCATACCTTTGTAATAAGTAGGACTTTTAGCGCTCTAGTTGTTCTTTAGAACACTCTAGGAGGCTGCAGTAGAACACAAAGGATTCAACTGACAGTCTATGTCCTTGTTGGATGTACATGTTTTACTGAGAATGTCAGACTTCATTTTCACATGACTGAGAAAGATAATGTGAATTTACAGAAAATATGCTTTCAGTTTAGCTTATAGATCCCCTTCCAAACCACTGTGGGAAAATCATGAGATATTAGTTTTCTTTCAAACAATATTCATGATATCACAGCAGAAGGTTTTTTCACATGGTAAAATCACCTTAGAACCCACCACAATTCCTAAAACGAGTATGGTACCATCAACAAATGATTTATAATGTAACTAAAGTCCTAAAACCCTCTATTAACTACAATGCTTTTTAATGAGGTGCTTTCATGTATATTGGTCCCAAGATGGCTGCCAACACTTCTTGGATGAAGTGCTGACAGCCAATCAGATCAGATGTGTGGTTAGGCTCCGCCCAGATATATATCTTTTTTTGAACCTAAATTACTCAAAATCCACTGGAGCACATATATTGAGACCTAGCAAAGGCACATCGGGCTAACAGTCCCTACAATTTTGCCAAGTTTCGTGCAAATCCATTCAGCCGTTCGAGCTAAAAGTGAGGCCAACCGCCCTATGGAAATTAACATGGGAAAAATGCGTTTTGAGACCCCCCTTTTTTCTCGGCCCCCCCCTTGATGAAACCCCCCCAAATTGTCAGGGGCTGCTCAGAAACAAAATGTTCCATTTTCCTGAAAATTTCAGCCAATTCCGTCCACAAACACCAACGTTATTAGACATAGAATTTTCAAAAATCCCATAGAGAAAAAATCCTAACTATATATACCTACTGGCGACCGCCAGTAGGTAATATATATATATATATATATATATATATATATATATATATATATATATATATATATATATATATGTATATATATTACTGGCGACCGCCAGTAGGTAATATATATATATATATATATATATATATATTACCTACTGGCGGTCGCCAGTAGGTAGTTATAGTTAGAATTATTTTCAAAAGAAAATCTCAACATTCTATTGTGAATAACTTTGGCGCCGGTTGAGGAATCTGCCTGAAAATTTCCTCAAATTTGCCTGATATAGAATGAAAAGTTAACAACTGATTGAGTTATAATAACGTCATCCAACTATATACATATGTAATCAAATGCACTTTACATTGTATCAACATGTAACCTATAAGTATTTTCTTTATGTTTATTATTTGTGCATCACATGGTGTTCATGAAGAGGTTTAAAAAGAGGCATTATGGGAAACATTTTTTATGTGAGCAAGGGCATCCGCCCGAAACGTGTCATCTGTGAGCGCTGCTGTGACCTTCACTTAAATAAAGTACCTCTTGCCAAGCAATTTGGGATTCGTTGGTTTTTCTTCTTGGGACAGAAACAACAACTGGCATTCCTAAGGTTAACCTACATCGTCCGATATATATATATATATATATATATTACCTACTGGCGGTCGCCAGTAGGTAGTTATAGTTAGAATTATTTTCAATAGAAAATCACAACTTTCTATTGTGAATAACTTTGGCGCCGGTTGAGGAATCTGCCTGAAAATTTCCTCCAATTTGCCTCGCCGCACTCTGGTCCTTCCCTGAAAGTTTGGGGGGGATTTGTCAAGAGGGGGTCGAGAAAAAAGGGGGGTCCCAAAACATGTTTTCCCCATGTTAATTTCCGTATGGGCGGTCAACCTCACTTTTAGCCCGAACGGCTGAATGGATTTCCACCAAACTTGGCAACATTGTAGGGACTGGTTGCCCGATGTGCCTTTGCTATGTCTCAAGATATGTGCTCCAGTGGATTTTGAGTAATTTAGGTTAAAAAAAACTATATATATCTATAAGCGCGCCCGGTACGCGCACCGGGGCGCTAACCAGCGCGCTACGCGAGTTAGCGCGCGGAAAGCTGATTGGCTCTCGGGTGTCTGTCAACATTCCAAACAGTCCGGAGCGGCAGCTATCTTGTGTCTCAGTAGGATCGAGACACAAGAGGTGGCAAAAACAAAGGGGGAAATGACCATAAGGGGGCAGAGTAGACCCACCCTGACCCCCTAGGTTTGATGTGGGGGTTATATATATATATTTTATTTCGATTTGCGCGGGGGAGCGCCCGGTACGCGCACCGCGGAGCGTACTGGGGAGCGTACCATGGGAAAAAAGAATGATAGTTTTTAAAAAATGTAGCCTTTTTTTATAATTTGGAGGTAGTTCTTAAAATAACTGTTTTTTTCTTCTTTTTATTGTTTTATATTTTTTTTAATGTTTTTTTTAACATTTTGTACTTTTTTTGGCTTTTATGAACTATTTTATATTTTTTTTGTTATTTTTATGGGGAGACACAAAAAACAGGGAATTGAAAACGGCTCAACTGGAGCAAAAAAAATCAGGAAAAAATTATGGATTTTTGGGGCATTTGTGGTTGTCACCAGCACGGTTGATGAGCATTATGCTTTGCTCACCAGAAACAAGGGAGATGGTCCCAAACATTCAATCAAAGTTTGGGAAATACAAGATCTCTTGTATTTTTTGTAGTAAGACCATCACCACAAAAAATACAAGAGATCTTGTATTTCCCAAACTTTGATTGAATGTTTGGGACCATCTCCCTTGTTTCTGGTCCTGATGGAGTTGGTTGCTTTCTTTTGGAGGTGCTGGGTGAAGATTGGGGAGGGTTACTGGCCATTTCTCTCACCTCTGCGGCAGCATAGTTGTTGGGATGCTTGCGCTGCATGTGCCGAATCATGGTGTTATTACCAAATGAATATTTCTTATTAGTGTTCCCCCTTGAAAGTTCAATGCCACAGATTTGGCAAGTCACCTTTGGCGCATTCACTTTCTTCTTGCCCTCTGGGATGGAAAAAAACTCCCATACAATGTGCTGGTTTAGCCTATATGGGGTATTGTCTTCTGGCAGCCACCTCCTTCCCTCCTCCTCCTCCTCATCCTCCTCCTCCTCCTTTTCTTCTTGACCACCAATGTGATGTTGTGGTGGTCCTCTTGGTGGTGGTGGTGGTGGTGGTGCAGATGCTCCAGCTGCTGCTGCTACTGTAGCCATTTTAAAGTACAAAATATTACTCAAAGATCTCCAAACAGGTCTTCCTCAGTCAAAGGACAAAGTCAGAATAAGGAAAAAAGGTGGGGGCTTTCATCATTTGGAAAAAAAAACTGTCCTAAACCAATGAAAAGTGTTATTTTCAGGTCACATGACCCGGGCTTTCATCATTTGGAAATCAAAACTGTTCTGCACCAATAAAAAGTGTTATTTTCAGGTCACATGACCCGACACGCTTACGCGACGTGCTCAGGGCTTACGTTGCGCGATCGTATTCGCTCGAGTGCTTCCGGCTGCGCTTACGCCGTGCGTATCACGCGGACGCAGCTACGCGATACGTCACAATGATGTTTTTGTTCGCGGCAATAGCGCTAACGGGACGCTCACCGGTGCATGCCCCAGGGCGCACCGGAAAACTGCGCTTTCCGGTGCGCACACCGGGGCGCGCACCGGGAGCGCACCAGGGCAAAAAAATAAATAAATAAATACATTTAAAAAAAATTGTATTATATAAATACACAATATAGGATTCATTATAAAAAATATTACATTTCATAGTTATGTAAATTTGCTATTAAAAAACCTTTGACATTCACTGGAAAAAACATAGATTTCACACCAGTTATAGTTAGGAATTAGCATTTAAAAAACCCATTAAATTCAATGAAAAAACCATAGGTTTCACACCAGTTATAGTTAGTCATGAGTGATGTCACTGACCATGTCATGAGTGATGTAATATGTGACGTCATCCACAGTGCATTGCACGCGCAAGTTATAGTGAGTCCAACTAACTATAACGTTGGAATTTCAATGGTTTTATGTCAGTAAAATTTCCAGCTAACTATTACTGGTGTGAAACCTGTTTTTTTCAGTGAACATATATGTATATATATATATATATATATATATATATATATATATATATATATATATATATATATATATATATATATATATATATATATATATATATATATATATATATATATATATATATATATATATATATATATTACCTACTGGCAGTCGCCAGTAGGTAGTTATAGTTAGGACCTAGTTTCCATAGGAAATCCTCAACATTCTATTTGGAATAACTTTAGCCCTGGTGGATGAATCTTTGCGAATTTCTCAAAGAAGATGGCTCGGTCTGCTGCGCTCCTTCCCTGAAAGTTTGGGAGGGATTGATCAAGTGGGGGCTGAGATAAAAGGGGGGTCCCAAAACTTGTTTTCTCCATGGTATTTTCCATAGGATGTTTAGACTCGGCTACAGGTCGAACGGCTGAATGGATTTATAAGAAATTTGGCAAAACGGTAGAGTCCGGTTCGCAGATTACGCTTTTTTTGGAATGGTGTAAATCCGTTCAGTAGGTCCTGAGAAAATTAAAGTTAAAGTCAATTATATATCTATACGCGCGCACGGGTGCGCGCACCCAAGCGGCTGCGCGTGAGCGGAATTTTTTTTTGCTGCGTGACGTCTGTTAACGTTCGATTCGAAGGAAATCAGGAAGTGTTGACCGCCATTTTGTCACTGCGAGTAAATATATTGTTCATTTCAAAGCGTTGGAACATGGAAAGGGGAGAAGGTAGAGATTGTCTTGCTGCGTAGGTTTTCTCAGGGTGTGCAGTAAGGCCCTTAAACGCGAAAATATATATATTTTTTTAAAAAGAAGTTGCGGGGTGCTCGCACCCGGTCGCGCACACCTATTTACAAGAGTGTTAAAATGGAGATAAATCAGAAGTTTGAATGCTTAGATATAAGGTGGCTCTGAAAAGAGCCCTTGAGTTAATTGAGTTTTTTCTGCATTTATAAGTAAGTACCGATGCAGAGCCTGATGTTGCAGAGGAAGATTCTGTTTCCCTCATCCGTGAAATGAACACAGTCTCTCCTATAGACGTCTTGCATGTGGTAATGCAAGTTGTTGTGGTAAATAGAACCCATTCTATAATCTTCGAGGAAAGCAGAAACAGATTTATTTACATGTCTCCTTGCTTTCTCCATTTGTGCACAATGTTGATTGGACCAATTCCATTTCTGTCTTTGGCATATATTAGAATATACCAAGGCAGTTCGAGGAAAAAGTGTCATCAATTGTCGAAAGGTGTCTTTTAGAAGCATTTCCAGACCTACCCCAGTCATTGTGCCTAGATCGTTCCCACCACAGTGCACAATTATAAGGTCTGGTTCTGTGAGATGCATAAAAGTTTTCACCAATGGAATCAATTTGTGACATTTCAATCCTCTTTGGCCAATCCACGTTATGTGTACATTTGCTAAATCAAGGTTGGAAATACCTCTGTTTGCTGCATATTTTCCACTCCAGTGAATATAACTGTGTCCTAAAAGCCAAACCTTCATTTTCAAGGGATATGCAGTCGTACTCCGATGGGTTCTGGAAGTGGAATGGTAGTTAGAAGTTGAAAGTCAGGATAAAAAAAAAAAATGAGGCTGGGTGTGGTTGAAAAAAATAAAAATGATTGGTTGATTGTAATACCTCAAGATTGAAGACTACGTTGCATGTTAATGTTTATGTAAAATGAAAAGTACTATTGGGTGTGAAAAAAATGACATGTAACAGAGAGGTGGATTGGGAGGTGTTTCTGGAGGGAAAACAGTCTTCTTAGTTTGCTGTAGAACGTTGAGATATGAACTTTTGACCTGTGCCTTCAGCCAGGTGCAGAATGAGGTGTTACCATGGAAACAGCCAGAGATGGCAGTGGGTGATGGGTGACTTTTACGTGACATTAAAAATATTGTGAGGGACAACCAATTGAAATGTAAATTTAATTTTACAATTTTGCGTGACGAAATATGATTGGCTGAAGAGAGTTATATGAGTCTGTATTGACTGGATATCTGTGCCATTGAATTTTGGTTGCAGTGATAGAAGCTTAATAGAGAGTTCCGTCAAACGAATATCTGTTTTGTGTCTGTCACTGTTGTACATCGTACAAAGCATTGGTAAAGGTAAGTCTGTAACAGTTTGTTTTATCATGTACCGTAAAATATGGTTCAGTCAGAAACTTTGATTGATTTTCCTCGTAGCCTGAAAGAAAACAAATTTTTGGCTGTCATAATGTGTTGTATTTTTAAAACTAATTTTTTCATTTAAATGTAAAATACGCAGTATAAAATATTTATAATATAGAGAGTAATTATTTGTGAGATTTTGAAGCTTTTATATATAATGAGAGAAGTTGTTCATGAAGTGAAAAAATGATATTAGTAGAGAGACAGATAATGCAGATAGAGAGAGAAATGGTAAATTAATAGGGATACCGTCGTCAAAAAATGCTAACGGTTAATGAATTCGTAAACTTTTTGTCAGTCGACAAAATTTTAGGGTGGTTGGTGGCCGTGGCCTGCACTGGTGGGGGTGGGGTGAGAGGGAGGGGGAAGGGGGCCAAAGTGGTAATGATTAAGGTATTCACAAAGTTTCTGTTAGACGACAAAATTATAGTGCGGTTTCTGGCCGCGGCTTGCACTGGTGGGGTGAGAAGTGGAGGTGGTCGAGTAAAATAAAATGAAAAGTTTTGACTATGAGGTTGTACACAGATTTGTGCAGTAAATGTGTTCGTAAATTGAGGTACCAAACGGAGTATAAAAATATCTCTCTCAGTCCTGCTGTTTGACTGCATATTCAGTTCCCTTCTGTTTTCCGTCTCCGTTGCCCTGTGTTATCTTATTGTGTGTGTGTCTGTCTGTGTCTGCCTTCAGTCCGGGCTGAGGAAGTTTGCTGTGGAGGCACACACAGATAGTCCTATTAAAGTAGTTGGAACGTTTTCTAAAAAATTATTATATAATCGCATTGCTTTTTTGAAGCGCTAGTGAATGTTTTCTTTCACAATTACCGCTTGGTTGCTTTCACAGAGCAGAGGGTATGTCGTATTTCACTTGTTAGTGCCTCTGCAGTTTGTTCTTTGGTGGCTGGCGGAGAACTGTTTGTTATTGTAGAGATGAAAGCGTGATAAGGAGTGAAATACGACATAGCATCTGGCCTGTAGAAGCGTGGGAGTAGTGATTAACTCTGAGTCAAGCGGAACTGTGGCGGTGCTTGGGAACAGTAATAAAAACATTTTTAACAGTGGTACAACTGTCTGTACGGTGCGCGACCTACTAAGAAAGAGTTCACGGGCCGTTATAGGCTTGCGGGTTCTAGTATGAGTAAGTGAGGTCGACAAAAGAAAACATTAAGTTAGTACAGCTGAGGTTACGTGGAACACATGAATACTCTTTCAATATGCAATCATTTCAGTTCAGATTATGGATTAAAAGAGAGAACGTGTATATTTGAAATGTTTATTCAGAAATGCACTGTTTTGAAGGCAAATCATTATGTAATATGAGTACAGACATTGCAAAAAACAAAGTAATCGGTATAGTCAGCAGTACATGGAATGCAAACGCTATAGTTGATGAAAAACGAATATAGTTTCACAAAATTAATTTTACACTCTTATAAGGAAGTATATTATATTTTAATAAATGGAAGAAGGTCTCTGGCCTTTCAGTTTAGGAACGATATATGAAAATGCTAGTGGTTATACATCATCACTTTATCAATCAGCTGTCTACATGCGAAGCACTATCAAGTTTGTGTTATGTTACTGTGTAAGGGAAAAAAAAGGCGCCAAAAGCGACAAAATGGCGAGAGGTGCATGTATGTAATCTGTTGTATCGTTCGCAAATCAGTGTTGAGAAGAACTACTGTATTGAGATATCTTTTGAAGGTTGTAGTATTGCATTTGAAATACAGCACGAAAAACAATGGAAATAATATTGAAAGAATATATTTTTCTCTTATATATTTAAAAAAAATTATTTTTATAGAAAATTAAAGGAGCAGAGGCATGTGAGCTGGAAATAAGCAGTTGAAAGGCGAAATGGCGTTTACAGTTATAAAAAACTCATTCTATATTTACACATTAATCAGGGCACATGTAGCATATATTAGCGAGTTTTGCTTCGAGTACGTTTGAAATAACATAAGATAAGATATGCAATAGAAATGTTGAGATTAGAGTTTAAAAAAAAATAAAGTTGAAAATCGAGTAGCTGAAGAAAAAAATGTAGTCCACATTAAAGACCAAAAGTTAACCAGCACGAAATCATAATGTCTACTGTTAGTAAAGCCAATAGGTCTGTTCGTGTTAAGAAAATATCCAAAAGAACGTGAAGAACATAGGGAGGCAAAAGGAAATGTGGACGTCAATGGCTTGCATAAGAGTTATCGAACCATTGTGTAGGCAAAGTAGGTAGCTTCTGCTTCTAACAGGAAATCACTGTTATCATTTGAAAACATGTCAGCCATCCAATTGAAAAGAGAAAAGCAGCATTCATGATCTGTTATTATCGGAGCCTCTTTTACCATCAGAGGACAGCTTGGTGGGTTTTCGATGTAGCTCTCTGTTAGGAAAGAGTCATCCGTCCATTGTGTAAGCAAAGTAGGTAGCAACTGCTTCTAACAGGAAATCACTGTTATCATCTGAAAACATGTCAGCCATCCAATTGAAAAGAGGAAAGCAGCATTCATGATCTGTTATTATTGGAGCCTCTTTTACCATCAGAGGACAGCTCGGTGGGTTTTTGATGTAGCTCTCTGTTAGGAAATCTTGCGCCGCTGCGAATATATTCCAATGACCCAGAACTACTTGTATCGCTGCAAAGGCCATAAATCCTCCGTTGTTACAAAGCTGTTCATGATCAATTAACGGATTCATGAGGTGATTGTAATTCGCTTCAGGAGGTACCAAGTTGCAGAGACATAAGTCCAGGGCCCACACGAAATCACAGCTCAGGCAATGAAATACAGGCTGCACACAGGTGAAATACAAATATCGAAATGATAATCGATATGTAGTATTCAAAGTCGAGAGTGCTAAGGTGCCGTAGTAGTGAAGCATCCTCTGTCGAAATAGTTCTAAGTGGTCTGGCTCGTTTGCGAAGACAGGAGGGACATCCATTTTGAATTAAACAAGATGGTAAAACAAAAGTTGCAGCACTGCCAGTTCAACAGGAAGTCCACAGAATTAGGTCGCCGGCTATGGAGTGAAGAGTAGCAGAATGACTTGATAAAATTTCTAGCAGAGTAGTCACTTAAATATTGCTTAGTAGTTATCAAAAAAATAGCCTGTCTTGAAGTGGAGGATGCATTAAAAAACTAAGGGAGTCATTTCAGCAAATTGTAAAGGAAGGTCACTTTTTTTAAACAAATGCTGTTGTCTGTGAATATTAGCTGAGTGAAAGATATGTGTGTGAGCAGATGCTACGTTAAGTTCTAAATGTGACAATGGAGCTGTTGTTCATGACTTCCGATTCAAGGTTGGTATTCGCTGCCAGATGGAAATATCCAGGATCGCATGCGTGGGGTAGATATTCTACATTCTTAAAGGGAAGCAAATGGAGAGTTATTTTTACCGCGTTAGCTTTGTCGTTTAAAAAGTTATAGTGATTTTCATTATATGTTAAAAAAATATCACTGATGAAGAATGAAAAAAAATCGTTATAATAACAGGCACTGGTGTATTTTTGAAAAGGTGTGCAACATTACTGGAATTTTAATTAAATAAAAAATTTAATTGAAAGTGTATGGTTTAAAAATGAAATGTAAAGGTTTAAAGCAGGAGTTTTCAAAGCGGTCCTGGAGGGCCAGATGCATGGTAGATTAAAAAAATCACTACATATTTTTCAATGGGATTATATAAAAAATATGTGTCTTTATCTACTATTTAATTTTTCAGCCTGTTGCGTATTCTTTGAGTTTTACTATTGCTGTGTCTTATAAATTTACCAGGGGTGGCTCTAGGCTCATGGTGGCCCTGGGCAAGGAGCGTAGGTAGGGGGCTTTGTAACAGGGGGTCCGGGTAGGGTGGAGTGCGGAGTTCAGTGAAGAGGGGGGGGGTCAGGGTGTTTGGTAGTGGAACAGAGCCAGAGGACGCCAAATTTCAGGTATGGGCCGCCACGCAAATATGTATCCATCCTCAGAGGATTATTATATTAAGGATATATATTAACATGGTGGCCCCTAGGGTTTGGTGGTCCTATGCAGGTCTACTGCTTGCATGTGTGTAAGGCTGGCCCTGTAGTTTTTTGTCTATGCACATGGGGCCTTATTTATGAAGGCCTTGCGCACCGGTGCGTCACTTTTTCCCATGTTAAAAGTGACGCACCGGCGGCGCAAGGTCTTCATAAATAAGGCCTTTGTTTTTTTGTGACTTGGGCTTTTAGTTATGAAGGCCTACTGCTGCAGGTGCATCAGTTTTAACATGGGAAAAAGTGACATATCTGTGGCGCAATGCTTTTATAAATGAGACATTTTGTACTTTATTTTAATGATACAGGATTTTGGGGAACTTATCAGTTATGCTTGTTCTTTGCTATAATTGCTGTATGTTGTGTAAGAACCAGTTCTAATCACAGCCTTACCGAATACGAGGAAACCGCCATCGGGCAGCGCAGAGCCGTGAGGGAAACGGCAGGAAGAACACCGGGAAGCACCGGACGCCCGGACCACAATCCCCAGCAGCCCCTGGGGCACCAGCGCGCCCGTGACGTGCTAGGAGCGCCCGGAGGCGCTGCTAAAAGGCTGACCCCCACGAGACCAGGGGGGACACCAGTTCTAATCACAGCCTTACCGAATACGAGGAAACCGCCATCGGGCAGCGCAGAGCCGTGAGGGAAACGGCAGGAAGAACACCGGGAAGCACCGGACGCCCGGACCACAATCCCCAGCAGCCCCTGGGGCACCAGCGCGCCCGTGACGTGCTAGGAGCGCCCGGAGGCGCTGCTAAAAGGCTGACCCCCACGAGACCAGGGGGGACACCAGTTCTAATCACAGCCTTACCGAATACGAGGAAACCGCCATCGGGCAGCGCAGAGCCGTGAGGGAAACGGCAGGAAGAACACCGGGAAGCACCGGACGCCCGGACCACAATCCCCAGCAGCCCCTGGGGCACCAGCGCGCCCGTGACGTGCTAGGAGCGCCCGGAGGCGCTGCTAAAAGGCTGACACCCCCCTCGCCCCGCGAGTCGCGCGCGGGAGCGCCCGGGGCGAAGCCCGGGCAAAGGGCGGGCCCTCTACGGCCCTCATCGGCAGGAGGAGGCAGGGGCAGGGCTAGAACCCCTGCAAGTGAGAAGACATCGATCGTCCTGCAAGTAAGTCACGTTCATATATTACACAGCCTGAGCAATGTCTAAAAAACCTGTAGTAGCGCAACAAAATAAGATAAACAACTACATGGTCCAGACTGTTCAGAAAATAAATATGCAAAGGAGGGAGTCTTTGGGGCTGAGCCTATCACCTGACTTGCTATGCCCATCACCACCTACATCCGCTTCAATCCTGATTGATGGTACATTAACTCAGGACACTCAAACTGTAGACTCTACAGCTGACTTTACACCCCAAGTTATATCGGGATCTCCGGAGAACGTAATTCCGGCTCCTGATGGCTTGCTTACCGATGTTATTACAGACACTGACATTGAACAAGACCCAGAGCAGGACACACAATCCCAGGTCTCCGTCCTAGACCAATCCCTTATAGGACATGCTGGCAGACCTAAACGTCAATGCACTAAGAATCCTTCCAAGCGGGGGGGTTTACGCTCAGGGACTAAGCGGAAGAGGGCTACCACACCAAAGCACAAACAAACAACTCTAGTTGAGGAACACCCTTTTTGTTCCTCCGAGGAAGCCTTCCTTGATAAAATCGCTGATCTCATTGAGTTGAAAATCAATATCATTGTCAAACCTCTCATTTCTAAGATCGATAAACTGCAAGCAGAGGTCAAGAAGTTGGGCGCACTTCAAAATACAGTCGCAAGTGGTATTGAGAAATGTACTACGCTAATTACTAACCTGGATATTATTCCTAGAGGAGCTGAAGCTGGAGGCAATATGGATGTTGGAGATGAAATGGAACTGCTTGGGCCAAATCAAAATCCAAGGCAACAAACAATACCAGTAGCACTTGAGGGCTCCATTTCAGCAAGCTCCGCATCAGACCCAACCCCTTCGCTTAACATTCCTCCCGCACAAATACAAGTGCAAGCTCAAACTCATTCCACGGACCCCTTGCAATTTATTGTTGAGGCCACACCCGTGGTTTTGGTCCTCGCAAACGTACCCCCATTAGAAGGGGGCATAGCTGAAACTTCAACTTCACTTTGCAGCAAAGCCCTACACTGGTTAACTACCAACATCCGACTAGCACCAGGTGGGAAACACCATCTTGCAAGTGTGATTAAATCTGCAACCAGGGTTCCTTGGCTGGGAAACCGGCCAAAAAAATTTAAAGGGGATTGCGTGGCAGTGACTTTCTCTAACCCAGACGTTCTTCCTAACATTCTTACAAACATCTTTCCTCCCCAACGAAGAAGAGGCACTGTGGTACCACTTACTTTGAAATTTTTTTACGGAGAGCAGCAGAACGTCTCTTTTCCAAGGACTCCCGCCCCAGGGTGGGATACTAATTGGGAGTCTCACTTTAGATGGGGGCAAGATTTAAGGAACAACGCCCCAGTTCACCGTCATCAACCTCCAACGTTTAACCCTGTCATTCAGCCACTTGAACTTTTTAATCGTTTTGCGCCTTTATCATTCATGGACCAAAATGATTGACTCTTGCCAGCCGGAGAGGAAAATAACTCAGAAGGTTTACAGCCAGCTCCTGGCCCTTTGGCTCATTCTCCACTAAGTGTTGAGGTCCGAAGAATTATGAGAATTATGAGCTGGAACATCGCTGGGCTTAGAGCTAAATTTAAAGACAAGAACTGGCTGGACCTAATCAGAAACTATGATATCCTTGCATTCCAGGAAACTTGGGAAACGTCAGTGTGTCTGCCTATAGATGGTTATTCACTTTTTTATGTACCTGCAGACCCCAGTAAAGCAGGAAGAGCAAGGGGCGGGTTGGCTTTATACATTTCACTTGATGTAAAAGGAAAAGCGAGGCATATTAAGTCTAACACTAAAAATTGTTTAATGGTGGAATTGAGCTCATCAAACTCTCATCCTATTTTACTTATTAATTTTTATAATTCCCCAGCCAGTCAATTTCCTACCGAGCATTTAGCATCCCTAGAGGACCTCCTATCAACCTACGATACAAATAGTTCTCATGGGTACGAGGTGATCCTCATGGGAGATTTTAACATTCATCCTTGCCAGGCGGGTTGCCAAAGAGAAACAGAGGAATCCTTTCTATATTCTTCCACGCTGCACTTTGAACACACACCTAGTGGCGAGGCTCTTGAACTGTTTCTGGCTATCTTCAACCTTTATGAATTTTATACTTGCTCAAATGATTCACGGTTACCGACCTATGAGGGCAAGGACCGAGGCACAATCATTGATTATATTTTCGTATCTGTTAGACTTTTATCTGATGTATTAGTTTGCAAAGTTTTAATCTCTGTTTTTAGCGACCACAACCCTGTGATTTTAGAGGTTTTAGCACAGGGAGCTCTGGGTATTAGAACCTCTGGTAATTTTTGTGCAACAAACCTTGTGCTGAGAGACCAAAATCGAAGGCTTAAATGGGACAAAGTTACCCCTATAACCTTCTTACAAGATACACTGGCCAAGGTAGAAGGTGAAGTTGCCATATGTCTAGATAACAAAAATTCTAGCACTACCCTGGTTGAGGCCTTTAGCACTATTTGTCAACAAGTCAAACTAGATCTGACCGTGAAGGCTAAATGCAATAAGACCATGGGCCCCAAATGGTTCGATACAAACTGTTCTAAGGCTCATTCAAATCTACTTAAAGCCTTAAAAAACAAACCTAGAAACAGAGTAATGGTAGCATCTCTAAGGAAAAAATATAATTTGGCTATTAGAAAGAGGAAATCTGAGATAAAAGACGAAGCTTGGAATAACCTGTTACTGCCTGAGACACAGAAAGATAGTGCTAAATTTTGGGCAGTAATAAATCACCCGTACTTTGTAGGGTTAGACCATCAAAGAGCGGATTGCACCATCCCAGACGAGCAATGGGTGACACATTTTAGTAATATTTATCGTCACAATGATACGAGTATAGAACGGGTACTTCCTCTTTCCCTAACGCCAAATCTCATCTCTCCTTTTACTCAGGATGAGGTGAAAAAAGCTATCAACGATACACTCTGTAAAAAGGCACCAGGACCAGATGGGGTCCCGGCAGACTTTTTTAAGAGTGCCCCTGATTTTAGCTCGAAAATTTTAACCAATGTTTTTAATGCAACACGGGAATTTATTTTCCCCTCTAGCTGGGCAAACTCAACCATAGTGCCAATTTTTAAGAAGGGTCAGAGGACAGACCCGGCTTGCTATAGGCCAATTTCTCTTATTGATTCCAGTGTAAAAATTATGGGCAGAGTCCTATTATCAAGACTGACCCTTATTTTAGAAAGTAGGGGTATTTTATCAAATGCACAATATGGTTTTAGATCTAAGAGAGGGACGTTAGATCAGTGCCTAAATTTAGAATTAATTCTAAATAAGTACGTAGTCGGCAGGGAGGGGTCTTTATACATGGCCTTTATGGATCTGTCATCGGCTTTTGACCTGGTCAACAGGGCAAAGCTGTGGCAGATCCTTTTGGCCATGGGTCTCGACCCCCCCTTGGTCGAATACCTGGCCGAGCTACATAAGGACCTTCTGACCTCGGTCAGAGTTTCCCGGGAAGGAAGATGCACTTGTCACTTTAAGTCGGAGAGGGGGGTCAGGCAAGGGTGCATACTTGCTCCCCTCCTCTTCACCTTATATATCAATGACTTAGAGGCAGTAATGAAAACAGCGCACAGTGATATTCCGCGTGCAGGGGAGACAAAGATTCCTGTACTCCTGTACGCGGATGACGCTGTCCTTCTGGCACGCTCCGGAGTCGCGCTAAATAAACTTCTCGCATCCTTCGGGACTTTTATGTCATCTTTGGACATGAAAATTAATACAGACAAATCACATGTAATGATCGCTGGCCCCGCAGGAAGGAAAAGAAAGTCACTAACTTTCTCTTGTGCAGGAAAGGAGGTTAAGAGAGTTTCCTCCTTCCCATACTTAGGAGTCATTTTTGACGATAGGGGTACCTGGGGCCCTCAGCTTTTGGCCAAAAGCAGCGCTGTCGCTAGAGCGGCCGCAGGGCTGCTGGGTTTTGCCAAAAAGCTGGGTGCTCGCCCCATGGAAAGCATCATTAAAGTTTATAACTCCAAATGTTTGTCAGTTGCCCAGTATGGCTCGGTAATCTGGGGTTATACCAGCCCAGCTAAAATACAGATCGTAGAGAATAAATTTTTGAGATCCTTGCTCTCTGTCCCACAATCAACTTCGACCTTTGCAATACATACAGAGCTAGGTGTGGGCTATATCTCAGACTTATTAAAACTAGCTCCAGTGATTGGCTGGATAAAAACATGGCTCAACCAGGAGCTTACTTTAAATCATACCATCCTAAAAGATTGTTTAGCCCTGGATAGAGCCCTCCACATCCCCTGGTTGAGATACGTTAAAATGCAGCTTACCCTGGCAGGTCGCCCGGAGCTTTTTTCTTCCCCAGAAGGAATTACTTATGGCGATATAAAATTAGTCAAAAACACCCTGACACATTTATACGCCATGGAAAGGGAAGAAGTAGAGCTAAAAAAGACTATGGTGAGGAAACATTGCACGCTTTCCTTAGCTCCAGGAATGGAACCTTACCTCTTTTTTACTACAAATTCCTACCATCGCTTTCTCTTAACGAGATTCCGCTTTGAACTAATTCATTTTGTACTGGGTAACTTCAAAACTTGGTCGCGACCCGAGGATGCCGATCCATGCGACTGTGATCACTTCTCGACACAGGACACGATGCACTTTATTATGTTCTGCGGACATTACACTGAGCTCAGGAAAAGTTATCTGCTCCCTATTTTACGCCATCAGGGCTTCATCCAGGTTAAACCAGCCCTGTTGTTCCTGCAGCTCCTCCCCAATGTACATGTAGCTTTTTCAGTGGCTAGTTTTCTGGTTGCAGGCGCACGAAAAAATAAGCACCGCACAAGGCACAGGCACTTTATCTTTGACAAATGAATTCCCTCTCTTTCTCATTTCTTAAATGAATTGTGCTTAATAAACCCTTCTTTTTTAGCTTTTTTAGATATTTATGTGCTGCATTCCAGCTTATCTGTTTTTATAATAATACTGATTGAATGTTTTAGATTTGTTAAATTGTTTTGTGCTTCAATGAAATGTATTGTAACCAGGTTACGCAAAATGCTTGCTCTTTTATGATTTTAAATAATCGAATAAAGAAAATTGACTGACTGACTGTGTAAGAAATAAGTTTGTAATAAGTTAATAAAATTTTATTATTTCCTTTCTTATAGTGTTTGGTGCTGAAAAGCAACAACCTGCCTTCTGAATTATACAATTTGAGGAATTATATTCTTTATTTCAGGTGAGTTGGTATTTTTTGCATAGGTAGCTTTGATAAAAAACGTGTGTGGTTTCAAAATGAAATGTAAAGGTTTAAAGCAGGAGTTTCCAAAGTGGTCCTGGAGGGCCAGATGCATGGTAGATTAAAAAAATCACTACATGTTTTTCAATGGGGTTATCTAAAAAATATGTTTCTTTATCTACTGTTTAGTTCATCAGCCTGTTCCCTATTCTTTGACTTTTACTATTGCTGTGTCTTATAAATTTTCCAGGGGCGGGTCTAGGCTCATGGTGGCCCTGGGCAGGGAGTGTAGGTAGGGGGCCTAATAACAGGGGGTCTGGGCGGGGTGGAGTGCGGAGTTTAGTGACGAGGGGGGGGAGCTCAGGGTGTTTGGAAGTGGAATAGATCAAGAGGATGTCAAATTTCTGGCATGGGCCGCCACGTAAATATGTATCCATCCTTAGAGGATTATTATATTAAGGATATATATTTACATGGTGGCTCCTGGGGTTTGGTGGTCTTGTGCATGTGTACTGCTTGCATATGCCTAAGGCCGGCCTTGTATTTTCTGTTTATGCACTTGTTTTCTGTCACATGGGCTTTTTGATATGATGGCCTAGTGTCGCTGGTGCATCAGTTTTAACATGGGAAAAAGTGACATATCTATGGCGCAACGCTTTCATAAATGAGACATTTTGTATCTTATTTTAATGATAGAGGATTTTGGGGAATTTATCTGTTATGCTTGTTCTTTGCTATAATGGTTCTATGTTGTGTAAGAAATAAGTCTGTAATAAGTTAATTACATTTTATTATTTCTTTTTTTATAGTGTTTGGTGCCGGAAAGCAACAACCTGCCTACTGAATTATAGAATTTGAGGAAATATATTCTTTTTTTCAGGTGAGTTAGTTTTTTTGCTTTGGCAATTTCTTTGGGTGCTCATGAAAATAATAAAGAACATTTTTTAAAATGTTTGGAACATTATTTTATCTTACATTTTTCACATGTGGTTGTATCTGCTTATACTAGATATGTATTTTGAGATGTTCTCCATTGACAGTTGAAATTATCTTTTAATGAGCTTGGTGCATGTGTTCTTTTGGAAGGAGTTCAGATTTACGGATCATTGGAGTATAATTCTTTCAGGTTTCCTTTCATTAATTCTTGTGAAGTGCTCATTATTTTTGAAATTGTGTTGCATTGTGTTTGGCAGTCTTTCTCCTTTATTTACAGAGAGGTATTATGATATGGTTCTAGGTGTGATGGGCATCTCTCCTGCATATCTGTGATTATACTATGTATAGGCACTGTTTTACATATTAATGCAGAGCTTTATTATGAGGTAGTCCTTCATGGTTAGTATGACATTTTGTATATGCTATGACATTTACATGGTGAGTATGTTGTTGAAACATAAAAGGAACTGTCTCTGTGGGAAGTAGTAATCTGTTAAGTGAATGCTATGGTTTGTATAGTGTGATCCTTTATTTCAGAGTGCATATAGTTTATATTGCACTTTGTAGTGTTGAACTCAAAGAATGGGTCTCTAAAAATTAATTGTACAGGTAATAAATATTTATGATATCTACAAAATCTAAAAATACATTTTACAGTGAAATGTCTTTTAACAACAGTAATTATTTAATGGAAAAAACAAGATCAGTGTAAATGTTTAGGGTTATATTGCCAATTTCTTTTCAAAACAAGAGGAATGTGGTATCTTACAATATATAGACTTAATAAGTTAGAAATTATAAAAATATATGTACTTTAAAAAATAGTAAAGGTACTTTTAAGTTATACACTTATGAAAAAAGATATAATTTAGTCTCTATATATTTTTAAAAGGATACAGAAGAATAAAAACAGTCTAGTTTTGGAGAATTGCTCAGAAGACAATGAAATTCATTTTGACATCATTAACGAAGTGATGGAGGAAATTTTAGACGCGGTGTTTGGAGAGGAAATAGATGAAAATGAGGATTTTATGGACATATCTTTAGACTCAGTTTACTTAGAGATGGTAGAAGGAGATGAAGACTATGGACTTGAAGAAGTCCCTGATGAACTAATGCTGGAAGTTCTTCTAAATTATGAACTTTTGAATAAATAAAAAAAAATTGATAGCAAAGCATTCGTGAAGACAGTTTTCTTGACATATTCGTCGATGATGTGCTTTATGAGAGTGATAAGACATGTTCTCATGAAGTGCAAAACAGATTGTAGTAAAAAAGATTCAAACATCTACGATGACCGATAGTTCTTGAAAAAAGTGTACTGTTTGTATGCTTTAAAAATTAGAATAAAAAACTGTCTATAATGTTGAAACAGATATGGAGTGTGATAAATTTAGAACCAACATTCACTACAGGATTTCCTACTTTGTTCAGAGACTTTCTGTTATTTTCTTTATTCTATTAGGAAATGAATCTGTAGTTTTAATTTGTACGGTATATGCTAGTTGTGAACTATAATATTTGTTATTTTTGTGTTTTACAGATTGACAATTTCATCAAAATTTTAAATTAAGATGCCGACCAGAATTGAAAAAAAAAACTCTATAAACGGACTTACAGTTTGAAGAAGAAAGGAATCGAACAATTTTCAAACGAAGAAAGGACGGATACAAAGAAGAGTGCTCCTGGTAAGCAAACTAAAAAGTTTTTTAAAGCAATTTTTGGAAGGAAAAATGTTAATATTGAAGTCCAGAAGAAGAAAACGATATCAGTATCGAGAAGGAGATATGGAATCAAAGATAAAAATGTTTCTGGAATCAGGAGACAAGAAAAAGAGTACAGTAAAACCCGGACTAATCAATTTAGCCAAATCAGGAAGCGTATGTTTTACAACAGAGTAGTTTCGAATTTATTACAAAAGGAGAAAGTTTCTAAAAGAAGATCTGCTTTTCTTAAGAAGAAACAATATATAGAGCGTATCGTTGAGCGCGCGTTTGAGACAAAAAGAAAATTATTTATTTTAGTACTTAATAGAATAAATATTCTAAATAAGGCAATTCGAGTTTTAAAAGGTAAAAGTAAATGGAAGAGACACATAAATAGGAGTAATTTTTGTAAAGTGTTTTCTGGGAAGTGGATGCATACTTCAACTTCTGAGCCATTTTTCAATGAAGAGAGTTACTTTCAAAGTAACGATCTGTTGCATGCAGTTGACACCAGTGGTCGAGCGTATGAGGTGAAGGATGGTTGTGTAATTGAGAAAGAGAAAATTGTGGTTAGAAATGCAGAAGAGGTTATCGCTGGAGAAGCTTTAGAGGGACATCCTAATGCTCCTGTTTACAGTTGGAATTGTAGTAGCATTTGTAGTGTACTACAGGATTCAATTGATTTCTTTCGCAATTTCTTACGTAAGTACACTAAAGAAAGTCTAAAAAAAAAATTAAAATGTTGCAAGAATTAGATCATTGCAGAGTGCGAGAAAAAATAGGTCTGCAAGGTCATTCACTGGCTTGTCTTTCTAAAAAAATATGCCAGAGTGTGTTTCATCACTTCAGGATGTTAGCAGTGCATCATACTGAAATGAGAAAATTAGTGAGAAAGTTGTATTATGCAAAAAGTCCAGCACTTAAACTTAAACAGTTAAATAGTGCTCTTTTACATGGATGTCAATTAGATGTTAAGAAGATTTGTGCAGACATTGAGGTAAGTTATTTTGGTCCAGATGAAGACAATGCAGAAACTGATATAATTATAGAAGGAAATGTATTAGAAAATGTTGGACATGTTAATATTGAACATTTTGAACAGGATATAATCAAGTTTAAGGTGATCGCAGGTGAGAAACCAAATTTTTCTTGTGTTTGTTGTCGACGCATTCATTATAAAATTCAAACTAGGTTAGTTGATTTATATTTAAAAAGTGAAGATGAAAGTAATGGTCAATGGAAAGATTTTGCAACTTATTTGTTGGTGGAAAACTATTTTGATTTGGGTTTTGAGCAACGTGTTTGTAAATATTGTTATAATAAATTAAATGAAAATAAAATGCCTGTTAGAGCTGTTCATAATAATCTAGAGTTGATACATATTCCATCAGAATTGATGGATTTAAATACTTATGAGACTATTCTGATTCAATGTGTACATCCTTTTCAGGCTATTGTTCGTATGGAGCCTAAAACTGGTAAATTAAATCCTTCAGATTTACAAAGAGGATTAAAGGGTAGAGTTGTATATTTGCCACTTGATTTTAAAAAAAATATGGAAACAATTGGTGTTGAAAATGAGGAAGAGGAACCTCTAGTTATTCTAGTTAATGGTGTACCTACAAAGAGTAAGAAAATCTGGCAAGATTTAGTGGATGTTAGGAAAGTGAAAAAGGCAACGTTGTATTTAGTGCAAAACAATAAGTACTATAAAGATGTACACGTAGAACAAGAAGATGTAAGTGAAGAAGAGGACAGTGATTTGTCTAGTGGACAAATTGAAAAAGTTGACGTATCCAGAAGTGAAGAAATTTATGAACATTACAGTGTTCATCCACTGCATTCCAAAGAAGCAATAGGGAATGCTATTGAATTATTTCAGATGAAAAAGGCGAAAGGAAATCCTATTAGTGTGTGGGAAGAAAGTTTGGAAGCTCGTTGTTTTCCACAGTTATTCCCTACAGGTGAAGGTACACGATATGATGATCGACCTATGCAGATTCCTGCATCTGAATACCGGACAACAAGATTATATGCAGAAGATCCGAGGTTTCGCCAATGCATTCCATATTTGTTTCATCTTCTGTTTGAGAGTGACTTATCTGGTCTGTCTTATGCAGTAAACCATATCTTAAAAAGTGGAGTTCATCTGCAAAATATTTCAGCAAAGGAATTTATGGATAAAGTGCAACAGAAAGATAGTGTTTTGGATTCACACCTAATTAATTTAATGGCTTGTCAGCGTGGTACTAATTAGTATTGGTACCGTCGTCATGGAGATTTGAAGTGCATGCTTAGAAACTTAGGAGCACCAACATGGTTTTTAACTCTAAGCTGTGCAGAGTATGCTTGGGAAGATTTACTTGAATTTCTTCGGGAGGCGAATGCAAACATAGAAAACATAAACTACAAGACACCTGGAGAACTGTGTTCATTAGATCCAGTTAATGTTTGCGGATATTTTAATCATAGATTTGAAGCTGTGATGTCTTTCATTACAAACAAGAAAAATCCGCCTCTTGGTGAAGTACTGGATTTTTTTGGGAGAAAAGAATATCAAGCAAGAGGTGCTCCTCATATTCATATGCTGTTATGGATCAAGGATGCTCCTAAATTTGGAACAGACTCGGATGAGACTGTACTGTCTTTTATTGAACAGTATGCCACTTGTGACATATTTTAATAGTACAACTGATAAGGACTTAAGAGGAAAAGTGTTACGTTTTCAAAGTCATCATTGTGGAAAATATTGTCGGCAAAAATTCAAATCAAAGAGCAAATTCTACACCAAATGTCGTTTTGGATTTGCACGACCGGTACTTTCAAAAGGAAGAGTCAACAATTTGTTGTCATGTTTGCGACATAATATCAGAAGGAGGTCACCTAAAAATACGTACAATTTGAGAAGAGGTGAAGAATCCAAGTATATAAATGACTATAACCCAGTCATTTTGTCCATGTGGAATGCTAACATGGACATACAATATGTTGCAGACAATTCTATTGCTGTGGCTCGATATGTAACGTCTTACATCACGAAATCTGAAAAGACGGAATTGAAGGAGATGTGGGAAGATATTTCTCATGAAAAGAGCCTAAGCAAGAAATTGTATACGTACAGTTTGAAGATGCTGTCTCATCGAGAAATTGGAGCATATGAATGTTGTGACCGATTATCAGCAGCAAGTCTTTATGCTAAATCAAGGACTATTCTCTGGGTGAGTTTGGGCCTAGCAGAAACTCGAAACCGTGTTCTGAAACCTGTGCAAGAAATTGAATATTTAGCCCAGAAAGAACCAAACAGTACAGACATTCTGAAAACAAATATGTTGGATACATACTATCCAAATAGAAGTACTCTGCTTGAAAACATTTGTCTGTCTACACTTTTAAAAGGAATGTTACGGAGAACATTGATAAAGGTGTACACGCTGTAATTGGACATGAAGGATGTCTGGTGAAACAAAGAAAAGGACACTTGATTAATCATCGGAAACTAAGTTGCGAAAAACCTGACAAAAGAGAATGTTACTATTTTGCTCTTTTGCAACTCTTTAAACCATGGCGTAGAGAAGAGGAACTACTTGGAGACTTTGATAGTTATGAAGATTCATTCAACGCATCTAAAAGTAGTATTGAATGTCCTGTTTTTAGTAATTATCTCCAAATGTTGAATGATGAAATAGAGCAAGAAGCGACAATTGCAGCGGAGATTTCTAGAGATAGTTCACAAGGTAGTCAAAGTTCGGCTTCATTAAGTCAAGATCCACTGGGACAACCAATTATCCAAAATGCAGCAGCCACCGCCATGGATGAGGTAGAAAGAGCAATGCAGCAAGGTCAAGAGGAAGTAATCAACTTAGAAGAATTAAAGAAGCAGTTTAATGTTGAGCAAAGACAGATATATGATGAAGTGACAGAGCACATTGAGCATGGCTTTCGTCATGAGAGAAAAGATTGCTCATGTATGTCATTTGAACCTATTCGATTGTATGTAAGTGAAGAAGCTGGGACTGGTAAAAGTTTCCTAATTAAAGGAATTACTACATATTTACAGCAAACAACTCAGTCAACACTGTTGTGTGTTGTTACTGCTCCAACTGGATTGGCAGCACATAATATTAAAGGTGTTACTTTACATCGTTTACTGATGCTGCCAGTTGAACATGAAAATAAATTACAATATCAGAAGCTATCTGGAGAAGCTTGTTTTGAAGTTTCTAGAGTCCTTAAAAAAATGAAACTTCTTATTATTGATGAAGTAAGCATGGTATACAATTTAATGCTTGCTTTTGTGCATTTAAGAATGCAACAGACACTTAAGACAGAGTATGATGTGTTATTTGGAGGTAAACATGTCATAGTTTTTGGAGATCTACTGCCGCTAACTCCTGTGAAAGGACAACCTGTATTTGAAACTGTTACACATGAGGAGACCAGAAAGTGCCTGGGCAGTATTGGAAATGTAAATATATGGTCACATTTCAAATATACTGAACTGATTCAAAATATGCGACAGGCAAAGGATACTAAATATGGAAATATTCTTCAAGATATTAGGATTGGAAAACTAACTGAAGATGCGAAACACACTCTACAAACACGATTACTTTCCAAGCTGTTTCTTAATGAAGATAATGTACCTGAGAAAATATATAGTAAAGAGGTAGCAGATAAGTCAGTGATATGCTTGATGCCAACCCTGAAAGAATTTTCAGTTTTTAATGAGAAAATGTTGAATTTAGAAAATCAAGAAATTAAGAAACTGGAAGCTAAAGATAGAATAGAGCATGAAGGTAGTACTAAAAAGTTGAAGTTAAAATTGGATTTTCTTCAAAAAACTATATCTAAAACTGCTGGTTTAGAGAAAAATCTGTATGTATGTTTAAATTGTCGGATAATTTTAAGGAGAAATTTACATGTAGAAAGAGGATTGGTAAATGGAGCAATGGGTAATGTTGTTGGTTTTGTCAATTATACAAATAGAGATGAGATTGAACTTTTGAGAATAAAATGTGATGGAATTGAGGAAGTTCAACAAATCAGTCTATGTTCAACTCGTTTTTTGCTTGTGAAAGACTTATATGTCCGTCGTAGGCAATTTCCAATTTGTTTGGCATATGCAGTGACTATACACAAATCTCAAGGTTTAAGTGTAGATTGTGCTTTGGTAAATATTGGAAGTACTGTATTCAAAGAGGGTATGGCTTATGTTGCTTTATCGCGAGTTAGAACTTTATGTGGACTTTATCTAATTGATTATGATGAGACAAAGATTAGTGCAGATTTAAATTGTGTGAAGGAGTATAATAGGTTAAGAAGAGAATATGCTCCAAGTTTACCTCAATATCCTTTAATTGAAAGGCGTATGGTTGGCCAGAAAAGGAAAAATGAGGAGAAATGTGCTGAAGTAGTCGAGAAACGACGAAAAAAAGATGTAGCTGTTGTTGGTAGCCGTAAGAAAACTGTTAATATTGAAGAGATTGTTGGATTTAAGTTTGAAAATAGGTCTGGTGTCAACTGCTATGCAAATGTAGTAGTTAATGTTGTTTTCTTTCTGAAAAATGTTAAGGAACAGATTATAGAAAATCAGGAGCAAACATTTTGCTATTCTTTAAATTCTATATTTGAAATATGTAGTAGTGGTGATAGTGAAGTAGCAAGTGTTTCAGAACTAAGGAATGTTTTAGACATATGTGCTGGAGTAAATCAATTTTCTCAGAATATTCAGCAAGATTGTCAGGAATTTATCATGTATATGTTTACAGTTTTGGAAGATGAAGGTGTAGATATTGATAGTCATTTTGGCCTTTCTTATAAATGGGAACATAATTGTGGTAATTGCTCATTTTCAAGTAGTACTGATATACACAGTGAAAGATTTTTATATTTAACATTACCAGACTGCAAAGAAGTGTCTTTTAATAAACTAGTTAAAGATGCGCATCAGAACATGGTCTGTTCTCAATGTAAGTCTGAAATGTTATCAACTTTATTTATCCATAGATACGGACAATATGTAATTTTAATGTTTCAACGCTGCAGAGCTGATGGGAGTAAATTGTCAACTTTAATTAAAAATGTTGTGGCTTCTCAAGTATCTATTTCTAGAAGAACATTTGTAACTGTAGCCATTATTTTTCAAGAAGGGCCTTCTACATCATCAGGACATTGTACAGCTTATTTGAAGTGTGCTAGTGGCTGGACGCTTTGCAATGATAGCCAATTGACTTTTAAGAAACGTTTGCCTTTTGCGTTAACTAACTCTTATCTGTTATTTTTGGAACCCAAATTTCAGTAGAATGACTTGCTGTAGCAAGATGTATACTGTAAAGATCTGAAACTTACTAGTTTACAAATATCATGTGACTGAGGGTGTACAAATCTATAAATGAAATTTGTGTTTGGCATACTGATAACATCAGGTACAAATTTACTTAATGTTTGATGGTATAAAACATGTTACAAATTTTAATTGTAAAGGTTCAGAAAAGAATAGATAAGACTAAGATTAAATAATTTCAGAAAAAAACTTCTTAACTCATAGTATTTGGCCACGTGGAAAAATATGAGAGAAGAAAATGAGTACTTTAGATAATTATTTTAGAACTTATATGGACGCAAGTTTTTGGGAGAGGTATTTAAAAGATAATGAGTTCGCTTATACAATTTGGCCACGCGGAAAGGTATGAGAGAAGAAAATGTGTCCTTCAGATAGATTTTTTATAGGAGATACTTGCACTGGGCTTTGTTGAGATATATTGAAAAGTAGGTCGTATAGTTTAATTAGTTTGTAACTGTGGAAGATGTAGTGTGCTTGCTCAAGAAATTGCGAATTTGAGAAAAACATTTAAGACATGTTTTTTTCAGGTATTTATAATATGTATGGAGATTTTGTATGGGTTTTTTAAACACAATCATTTTGATTGTGTTTTTTTTCCCCGCTGTTATATGATGATTAATATTGAAATCACTGTTTATAGTGAAAATCAATGTATTCTAAGGACAGCAAAAATAAACCATTTAATATGTTGTTTGACTTCTTTTGTTACATTGCATTTAGAAATATGTATTATAACAGATTTTTTTTATTGTCCTCCACAGATATTATATTTATAAGGTAAGTACAAGTAATAATATCCAAGAGTTTTCTCTGCCTCTCTCTTATTGTCTCCTATTTTTTTTTCTTTAATGAAATGTACTTTATAATCTTATTTTTACTTTTCTTCCACAGGTACTATGTTTTAAAAAGAAATTTACTTTATTTTTAATTTTTTTTTTTAGGTAAGTATATAAAATAAAGAAACTTTTACATCACTGTGTCATTTCTTTGTCTATCCTGGTTAAAGCAATGTCATGTTTAATATAAACACTTCCATATAGGATTGGGTGCATTGTTACAAGGCATGCTTTAAAAGTGATTTAATGAAATGAGCGACATGTCAGTGAGTGAGTTTAGCAACACTGATATATGAAAATATTGGTGGAAAATGATATTAAATGTTACATGGTGTTCTTTGCAGGAGTTTAAATCCTGTGTTGCAGTGGTAATTCTGCCTCAGGATTAGGGGGTCGGGGGGCTGAGTGGTACTTGTATGGTCATGATAGAGCTACTCCTTCACGAGGCATGGTTGAGGTGTGTTCATGATAGAGTGGTTCCGTCATGGTTCTGCTTAGTCAATAGAACGTGTCATGGAGGCGCAATGTTAGTGTTGCACAAGCACAGCGGCAAGCCCATGACAAATGTGGTCCGTCCTAAGGACAGCTGAGGCGATGCTCGTGATGGAGCGGCTTTGTGATGAGTATGGAAGGATTTAACAGGTGTTATAAAAACCTGAGGGGTCTCTACAAAGAGAGTGTTGGTTGTAATTTAAAGGGTTCCTTAAAAACACATCGTGGGAGCTTTATGTTGACGTTGCGTCTCTTTGCGCTACAATTTCGTCACTTTGGGGTATATTATCAAGGGGGTTTATCTCCGCTATTTTGGCATTAAAAGCCAAGAAAGCGGAGATAAAATTATCTCCCTATTACCTAGCTGTCGCTAACACCAGTTAGCGACAGCTAGTAGGAGATAGCGACCATCTTGGGCCCCACTTTGCATGTCAGTGATATTTATCACTAATGACATGCAAAGTGGGCGTGCCAAGATGTTAGCGACTGGAAACAGTCGCTAACATCGCTATCTCCTACTACCAACTTTTGGAGATATTCGCGCTAAGCGGGAATATCTCCAAAAGCTAACAATTACCCTGAGCAGTTCTTAGCCATGTTATCCAATGGGAGGTGGATAACATGGCTAAGAGCATTAGCTCGGTAATGCATGAATATCGCTGACTTTTCAGCGATATTCATGCATTTTGGCCGATTTTTTTTGCATTTGCGATAAAGCTTGGTAATACCAAGGTTTTTCTGCGATAAATATCGCCGCAGCTGAGAGGTAAATTTTTGTGTCTAACCAAGCAATAGCGATAATTATCGCTATTGCTTGGTAATATGCCCCTTTATTTTTTATAATGACAGTGGAAATAATGTATCATATATACAACATTAATGAATCTAGGAGATATGTGACATTCTAAAGTCCTGTATCATAAGGAAGTGTTCCTCTGAAGTAATGCGTCTTGAAAGTGGCTGACTGTAATCCATGAGATTTCACTCAGTGACTTTCAGGCCCATGCTGTTTGAAAACTGTGCATGTGCTTGAAGCAGGCGTAGGTCTTGATGCAGCAATTTGAATATAGTGCACTGGTGAGCCTTGCTGGAGCTGCATTACATTTGCGATGCAACTGTAGCAATGTATTATTTTTTCTGCACAGATATGTTACGCATGTATGCTGTCTTTGTGCCATGGTGCGCCTCATTTTAAATGTGGCACACCATGGGTGACGGAGCACTAGCATACTGTGGTGCACATTAACTAGTGCACATCTGGGTATGAAGTAGTTAACATAACTCTGCCCTATATGTTACAAATCTGCGTTTAGTAGAGTGTTCGGCCTTTGCAGTGTTATGTTTTTTGTGTTATTCTATGTAGATATATAATGTTGCAAGATTTTTCTCACGAAAAAGAAGCCATGAGTATTGGATTTGTGAATGATTGCAAGATTCTTTAAATAAAAAAGCAAGAACCATGGCATTGTTTAAATAGTATTATAAATACTTATCTTTGACAATGATGAGAGAGTGAAAAAAGGTTAACCTGATGTTTTAAAGCTAATCACAGGCTTCTTTACAGGAAGTGTTCTGTATGGTTGTTGCGTGGGTGTTTCACTTTTTTATACCTAACAGAATGCATTCTGTATGCTGGAGCAGGAGGAGTACTACATACTTGAATATTCTTCAGTGCTTATTTTCATTGAGACCGACACAGAAGTTCAATGGATCGGAGAGGCTGTTCTTGTGCTTCTGGACGACTGCCTAGCCGCTGTAGCAGTGGGAGTGAGGCCTCTCCGAGGGGCGCACCGCAGCTCCTTTTGATGTTTACAATTGCAGATAACAGGGTAGAGATGTCAGTGGAATTTATGGACTGTTAGTCACACTAGAGTGTGCGCGGCGCCCCTAGCACCTCATTACGGCACACAGGGGAGCCGCGTTGCACAGTTTGAGAATCAGAGACTTAGGAGATAAACCTTTATAATAGCAAGGGCTCTAAGCGATAAAAATCGCCCGTTCTCGGCGTTAAAAATATCACCGCTATTGGTGGTATTTTCCACGGTGTTAGTGCTTGAAAATCAATGGGAACATATATGTGAAAGAAAATCCTGTAACAGGCTCAGTATTTCACATTATCGTGTGAAAACAAAAGTTGTTTTCACACAGTAATGTGTCCCTTGTAATTAAGGGACGGGGTGGATTTAGTTTTATTTACTACACTGTTATGTTAACGATGTCGAATGTTTGATAAGAGGAGGGTTTACAAGTTTTCCGATAAACTTTTTCTCCAGGGAAGTGGGTGGAGTGTTCCGTGTAAATTGCAGAATAGAAACTACTAAGAACCAATTGGAAGTGTTGTTTTCAAGTCACATGACTTCACATGCGCGTCTCAGGACGTGTATGCGGTGACAGTATCTGGTCACGTACGTCATTTGGAAGTTGTGGTCTAATTCAGCGAAGTTTTAAAACGTGAAAAGGAGTAAATCCAAACAAATCCGGATTTTGTATATCTTCTAAGCTCGATTCAAGCATACAATTATTAAAGTATAAAACGTTTTATATTTCTTACAAGAAATACAAAGGTGTGTACATCCAGTCACGCACGAAAGTTTAAAAAGACATTCGGTTTTATTTAATGAAAATTTTGATAATAATAAAAAATAAGCCTAGGTTTTCTCTCTTTCATGTACTATAAGTTCTTTGATGGGTCTATGAAGAAATTCAATAGCTTCAAATTGCAAACTTTTCACGAAATATATAGGTGGGTGCGCGCACGAAAAAAAAAGCGGCGATAAACGTCTTTTACAATATGCTCCTGGAGCTCGTTTTGGTACAAAGAGTTAGTTCTGAAAATAACTTTTTTTTTTTTTTTTTTTTTTTGGGAAACAAGTATTATGATGTTTTCGATTTTTTAAACTTGCAACGACATTTTGAAGTGTAGCACAGGATCAAAATGAAATGAAGAAATTTATCTTTTCTTGGGGCATTTATGACTCTCAATTTTGAGTTTAATAAGAATGAGGCTCTGCTCCCCGTACAAAAGAATTTCTCCACACTCGTTGCATTTCATGTGCACCTTCGCAAGATATGGTCTCAAGTCCATCTCAGCACTCGATGGAGATACAGGTCGTCCACCAGAAGATGTGCTGGCCACTTCTGATGGTAATAGCGTGGCCAGGGCTCTTGTCGATGCTTTTGCATAATGCTCAGGGTGCCTTTGTTTGACATGCCGCAGCATGGTTTGTATGGAAAAGGAATATTGTTTTCTTGGATTTCCCCTTGAGAGCTCCGATTTGCATATCGTGTAGGTTACTTTTGGCGCATTCACTTTCTTTTGATCTTCAGGATAAGTGAAAAATTGCCAAATGAAAGATTCCTTTTTTCTTCTTAAAGGTAGTCGCTCATTTTCTTCAGATTCGGAAGATGAATGCGGAACGGCAGCCATTTCAGCAAAGTCTTCCGGAAGATGTTGGACGTTGTTCTCTCTTGAGAGTAGAAAAGAAAGTGAGGGAAGTGGGTGGAGTGCTTCGTGTAAATTGCAGAATAGAAACTACTAAGAACCAATTGGAAGTGTTGTTTTCAAGTCACATGACTTTACATGCGCGTCTCAGGTCGTGTACGTGATGATACTATCTAGTCACGTACGTGATTTGGAAGTAGCGGTCTTCTTCAGCGAAGTTTCAAAACGTGAAAAGGAGTAAATTCAAACACATACGGATTTTACAAATCTTCAGAGCTCGATTCAAGTATACAATTGTTAAACCTTTTATATTTCTTAAAAAAAATAGAAAGGTGTGTACATCCAGTCATGTACGAAAGTTTAAAAAGATATTCGGTTTTATTTAATGAAAATTTTGATAATAATAAAAAATAAGCCTAGGTTTAGTCTCTTTCATGTACTATAAGTTCTTTGGTGGGTCTATGAAGGAATTCAATAGGTTCAAATTGCAAACTTTTCACGAAATATATAGGTGGGTGCGCGCACTCGGTCGCGCACGAAAACAACGATAAACTTCCTTTATAATATGCTCCTGGAGCTCGTTTTGGTACAAAGAGTTAGTTCTGAAAAGAACTTTTTTTATTTTTTCTTGGAAACAAGTGTTATGTTGCTTTTGATTTTTTAAACTTGCAACAACATTTTTAAGTATGACATACGATCAAAATGAAATAAAGAAATTTATCTTTTCTCAGAGCATTTATGACTCTCAATTTTGAGTTTAATTAGAATGAGGCTCTGCTCTCCATACAGAAGAATTTCTCCACAGTTGTTGCATTTCATGTGCACCTTCGCAAGATATGGCCTCAAGTCCATCTCAGCACTCGTTGGAGATACAGGTCGTCCACCAGAAGATGTGCTGGCCACTTCTGATGGTAATAGCGTGGCCAGGGATCTTGTTGATGCCTTTGCAAACTCCACAGGGTGCCTTTGTTTGACATGCCGCATCATGATATGTATGGAAAAGGAATATTTTTTTCTTGGATTTCCCCTTGAGAGCTCCGATTTGCATATCGTGCAGGTTACTTTTGGCGCATTCACTTTCTTTTGATCTTCAGGATAAGTGAAAAATTGCCAAATGAAAGATTCCTTTTTTCTTTTTAAAGGTAGTCGCTCATTTTCTTCAGATTCGGAAGATGAATGCGGAGTGGCAGCCATTTCAGCAAAGTCTTCCGGAAGATGTTGGACGTTGTTCTCTCTTGACAGTAGAAAAGATAGTGAGGGAAGTGGGTGGAGTGCTGCGTGTAAATTCCAGAATAGAAACTACTAAGAACCAATTGGAAGTGTTGTTTTCAAGTCACATGACTTCACATGCGCGTCTCAGGACGTGTACGTGGTGACAGTATCTAGTCACGTACGTGATTTGGAAGTAGCGGTCTTCTTCAGCGAAGTTTCAAAACGTGAAAAGGAGTAAATTCAAACACATACGGATTTTACAAATCTTCAGAGCTCGATTCAAGTATACAATTGTTAAACTATAAAACCTTTTATTTTTAAATAAAATATCAAGGTGTGTACATCCAGTCACGCACGAAAGTTTAAAAAGACATTCGGCTCAATTTAATTAAAAAGTTCATATGAAAAAAAAAGAAGCCTAGGTTCAGTCTCTTTAACGTACTATAAGTTCTTTGATTGATCTATGAAGAAATTCATTAAGTTCAAATTGCAAAGCTTCCACAAAATATATAGGCGGGTGCGCGCACTCGGTCGCGCACGTAAGATTGGTATGCCGATATTTATTAAGGTATATCTGTTATAGTTAGGAACTAGCATTCAAAAAACCTATGAAATTCACTGAAAAAAACATAGGTTTTACACACGTTATAGTTAGGAAGTAGCATTTAAAAAACCTATGAAATTCACTGAAAAAACCATAGGTTTAACACACGTTATAGTTAGGAAGTAGCATTTGAAAAACCTATGAAATTCACTGAAAAAACCATAGGTTTGACACATGTTATAGTTAGCTGGACATTTCACTCATATAAAACCAATGAAATTCCCCTGTTATAGTTACTTCAGCTAACTATAACTCGCGCGCCCGCAATGCACTGCTGATGATGTTACATATTACATCACTCATCACATGGTTAGTGACATCACTCTTGACATCACTGATAATATCTAATATCTGACATATGCTGCCTACAACATATAGGAATAGTATGTCACTGATTCTTGCATGTATGCAATATGTATAATCTCCTAATGTAGCATATTAACACTTAGACACTGAGACACTTTTGGTAATAATAAAGAAACAATAACCTATATAGATATAATGTATCAGTGATAAAGCTACTCATCAACACATTCAGCCACTAAAATAGAAACTGATAGACAGACACAGATAGGTATATATTTAAATATTACTCAGTAACCCATGTACTCATTAAGATATATTTAGTCAGTCAGTTATAGAATCTATTTTTCACCTAAAAAACAATCAGTTATACATTTATATACTACATTTTTGTTCAACCAACTTTCAGATCTACATATATAAAATATATGTAATTTTTAAAACTAACCTATTTTTATAGATGATGTCATGAGTGATGTGATGTGTGACATCATCAGCAGTGCATTGCGGGCGCGCGAGTTATAGTTAGCTGAAGTAACTATAACGGGGGAATTTCATTGGTTTTATATGAGTGAAATGTCCAGCTAACTATAACATGTGTCAAACCTATGGTTTTTTCAGTGAATATATATATATGTATATATAATAATGTGGTACAAGATATAACCAAGGGATGATTGTTAATGAAATGCTATTAGTGATGGATGAAATGCTTGAAGTAATCTAAGCCACTGATAATCGCTTGTGCTGCATCCCAATCCATACATTTTTGCCCATTTTTGGAAGTTGCCATTTCTGTAGATTCACCCCCAAACCTTTTGCCTTCCTCCTTCCATTTTTGCTGATTTTGTTTTCGTTGGCATTAGGACTCTGGGCAATTTACCACTGCTAGCCAGTACTAACTTGCATGTCCTCTCTGCTTTAAACAATGTAACATTGGCTTATCCATAATTGGCATATTTAATTTACTTATAGGTTCCTAGTAAAGTGCACTACATGTACCCAGGGCCTGTAAATTAAATGCTAATAGTGGGCTAGCAGCACCGATTGTGCAACCCACTTCAGTAGCCCTTTTAACATGTATTAAGCCTGACTTTTCAGATCCTGCATGGGCAGTTTTAAATTGTCATGTCGACCTAAAAAGTTAATTCTTTTGCCAGGCCCAAACCTTCCTTTGTAATACACATGAGTCATTCCTAGGGTAGGCCCTGGACAGCCCAAGGGCAGGGTGCAATGTATTAAAAAAGTAGGACATGTACTTTTAACTTTTGCCTGTCCTAGTAGTGAGCAACTCTTAATTATGTTTTTCAATACTGCAAGGTCTATCTCTCCCATAGGTTAACATTGGGATTACCTTATTACATAATATAAGTGTGACATCCAATTGGGAAGCGATGGGACCCCCCCAAGTGTGGTGTCTCTGGAATCAATATTTAAAATCCCAACTGATGGTGAAGTTAGATTTTAAATTGTGATTCCTAATATTTCCCTTTTAGAAACACACTGACTGTAAACTTGAAGAGTGTCTTCATTGGATAAAAGTTGTACAGTAGACCCCTTAAAAGGGCACAATAATTGTACAGTCTACTGGAACAGAACTGTCCTAGAACACCCAAGGTCATCAATAGCAAGAAGGTTTTTGCTAAATAATCTTAGCAATGCCAACCTCTGCATCTTGGTCATTTTCTGACTGGTCATACGATCAAAATGAAATAAAGAAATTTATCTTTTCTCGGAGCATTTATGACTCTCAATTTTGAGTTTAATTAGAATGAGGCTCTGCTCTCCATACAGAAGAATTTCTCCACAGTTGTTGCATTTCATGTGCACCTTCGCAAGATATGGCCTCAAGTCCATCTCAGCACTCGTTGGAGATACAGGTCGTCCACCAGAAGATGTGCTGGCCACTTCTGATGGTAATAGCGTGGCCAGGGATCTTGTTGATGCCTTTGCAAACTCCACAGGGTGCCTTTGTTTGACATGCCGCATCATGATATGTATGGAAAAGGAATATTTTTTTCTTGGATTTCCCCTTGAGAGCTCCGATTTGCATATCGTGCAGGTTACTTTTGGCGCATTCACTTTCTTTTGATCTTCAGGATAAGTGAAAAATTGCCAAATGAAAGATTCCTTTTTTCTTTTTAAAGGTAGTCGCTCATTTTCTTCAGATTCGGAAGATGAATGCGGAGTGGCAGCCATTTCAGCAAAGTCTTCCGGAAGATGTTGGACGTTGTTCTCTCTTGACAGTAGAAAAGATAGTGAGGGAAGTGGGTGGAGTGCTGCGTGTAAATTCCAGAATAGAAACTACTAAGAACCAATTGGAAGTGTTGTTTTCAAGTCACATGACTTCACATGCGCGTCTCAGGACGTGTACGTGGTGACAGTATCTAGTCACGTACGTGATTTGGAAGTAGCGGTCTTCTTCAGCGAAGTTTCAAAACGTGAAAAGGAGTAAATTCAAACACATACGGATTTTACAAATCTTCAGAGCTCGATTCAAGTATACAATTGTTAAACTATAAAACCTTTTATTTTTAAATAAAATATCAAGGTGTGTACATCCAGTCACGCACGAAAGTTTAAAAAGACATTCGGCTCAATTTAATTAAAAAGTTCATATGAAAAAAAAAGAAGCCTAGGTTCAGTCTCTTTAACGTACTATAAGTTCTTTGATTGATCTATGAAGAAATTCATTAAGTTCAAATTGCAAAGCTTCCACAAAATATATAGGCGGGTGCGCGCACTCGGTCGCGCACGTAAGATTGGTATGCCGATATTTATTAAGGTATATCTGTTATAGTTAGGAACTAGCATTCAAAAAACCTATGAAATTCACTGAAAAAAACATAGGTTTTACACACGTTATAGTTAGGAAGTAGCATTTAAAAAACCTATGAAATTCACTGAAAAAACCATAGGTTTAACACACGTTATAGTTAGGAAGTAGCATTTGAAAAACCTATGAAATTCACTGAAAAACCATAGGTTTGACACATGTTATAGTTAGCTGGACATTTCACTCATATAAAACCAATGAAATTCCCCTGTTATAGTTACTTCAGCTAACTATAACTCGCGCGCCCGCAATGCACTGCTGATGATGTTACATATTACATCACTCATCACATGGTTAGTGACATCACTCTTGACATCACTGATAATATCTAATATCTGACATATGCTGCCTACAACATATAGGAATAGTATGTCACTGATTCTTGCATGTATGCAATATGTATAATCTCCTAATGTAGCATATTAACACTTAGACACTGAGACACTTTTGGTAATAATAAAGAAACAATAACCTATATAGATATAATGTATCAGTGATAAAGCTACTCATCAACACATTCAGCCACTAAAATAGAAACTGATAGACAGACACAGATAGGTATATATTTAAATATTACTCAGTAACCCATGTACTCATTAAGATATATTTAGTCAGTCAGTTATAGAATCTATTTTTCACCTAAAAAACAATCAGTTATACATTTATATACTACATTTTTGTTCAACCAACTTTCAGATCTACATATATAAAATATATGTAATTTTTAAAACTAACCTATTTAATAGATGATGTCATGAGTGATGTGATGTGTGACATCATCAGCAGTGCATTGCGGGCGCGCGAGTTATAGTTAGCTGAAGTAACTATAACGGGGGAATTTCATTGGTTTTATATGAGTGAAATGTCCAGCTAACTATAACATGTGTCAAACCTATGGTTTTTTCAGTGAATATATATATATGTATATATAATAATGTGGTACAAGATATAACCAAGGGATGATTGTTAATGAAATGCTATTAGTGATGGATGAAATGCTTGAAGTAATCTAAGCCACTGATAATCGCTTGTGCTGCATCCCAATCCATACATTTTTGCCCATTTTTGGAAGTTGCCATTTCTGTAGATTCACCCCCAAACCTTTTGCCTTCCTCCTTCCATTTTTGCTGATTTTGTTTTCGTTGGCATTAGGACTCTGGGCAATTTACCACTGCTAGCCAGTACTAACTTGCATGTCCTCTCTGCTTTAAACAATGTAACATTGGCTTATCCATAATTGGCATATTTAATTTACTTATAGGTTCCTAGTAAAGTGCACTACATGTACCCAGGGCCTGTAAATTAAATGCTAATAGTGGGCTAGCAGCACCGATTGTGCAACCCACTTCAGTAGCCCTTTTAACATGTATTAAGCCTGACTTTTCAGATCCTGCATGGGCAGTTTTAAATTGTCATGTCGACCTAAAAAGTTAATTCTTTTGCCAGGCCCAAACCTTCCTTTGTAATACACATGAGTCATTCCTAGGGTAGGCCCTGGACAGCCCAAGGGCAGGGTGCAATGTATTAAAAAAGTAGGACATGTACTTTTAACTTTTGCCTGTCCTAGTAGTGAGCAACTCTTAATTATGTTTTTCAATACTGCAAGGTCTATCTCTCCCATAGGTTAACATTGGGATTACCTTATTACATAATATAAGTGTGACATCCAATTGGGAAGCGATGGGACCCCCCCAAGTGTGGTGTCTCTGGAATCAATATTTAAAATCCCAACTGATGGTGAAGTTAGATTTTAAATTGTGATTCCTAATATTTCCCTTTTAGAAACACACTGACTGTAAACTTGAAGAGTGTCTTCATTGGATAAAAGTTGTACAGTAGACCCCTTAAAAGGGCACAATAATTGTACAGTCTACTGGAACAGAACTGTCCTAGAACACCCAAGGTCATCAATAGCAAGAAGGTTTTTGCTAAATAATCTTAGCAATGCCAACCTCTGCATCTTGGTCATTTTCTGACTGGTCATAAGATGACATTTAAAAAAAGACAATGTTATATATGTTGTTGTTGTCTAAGTAATTTCATAAGTAATGCCAGATTCCTGGGTTGTTTAGTGTTAATATATGTTTTGATTTTCTGAATGTAGTCAAACAAAAATGCTCAAGTTTATAAATTGCATAAAATAGATTTGAAATCACAATAAATAAATTCAAAGTTCAAGAAAATGTATATACGTGGCCTAGGAAAAATAATGTTATTTTGAATAAATGTAGCTAGTGTAGTTGGTTTAATACATCATTTTAGAAAGTTGACATTTTCTTACTTTATCCATTTTGTGACTTCTGCCTGTCTGAATACACGTCTGAAGTGGATGACATCTGGGCTTTCTGTATTCCCTCTAGACAGCCACACACAAAGGGAGCTTAGGTGTGACTGATGTCCCAGCCACATACTGATGGGCCATCTTGGGCAGGAAGGGAGAGAGAAGCTGACACTTGTGAATAGGCTGTGTCCTATCTACTCACAAAGGGCTACATACCCCACTGTAGTGAGTCTGGAGCCAGATCAGGAAGCACAGGGGCTCTGTGCACTTCAAAGGCATTTCTGTGATGTCTCCCCCCACTTCAAAGGCCCAACTGGGTATAAGTCCTGGAACTCTGACAACACCCCTTCAGTACACTTCGGGACCTGTGGAGACTGTGCCAGGAAGAAGGAATGCTGGGCTACTGAGATGAATGTCTCTCTGCTGGAATCTGCTGGACTCCTGCTCTGCTGACCTGCTGTCTGCTGCCCTCCTTACCTGGAGTGAGAAGTAGTAAAACTCCATCTCTAAAACCCAGAACCAAGGTGACTCCAAGGGCTTGCTGGGTTGCCTCTTGCTTGAAGTCTCAGGTTTCAGTGCTGCAACCGCCAAAATCGTTGCAGCACTCAGTACAGGTGTATCTCCATCGTCACTTCACCACTGCTGTGAGGATCAAGGCCATTGCGGAGCTGCACATCGCCTCCATTCCCGATGCAGCTCCAAATTTGTGTGACTCAGAGTCAATGCTTGTCTACATCCTAAAGATCAGTGCTGACTCAACACCTCCTTTGCCTTTCGCATCTCGTCATTGACGTAACCGTGAACCAAGGTACTGTTTCAGTGGGTCAAGGCTGATCCGTCTATCCGACACGTGCTCCATCGCAGTCGGCCTGAACTTTTAGATTTGACCCAGTTTATCACGACCAGATAGCCCCAGTTGGCGCTTTATGCTTTTAAGCACCACACTTCAGTTTATTCTTTAAAAATTCATAACTCCGGTTATACTTGGATTTTTGTCATTTTGGTCTTGTTTTATTCATTAAATTAAGTTATATTTCTCTAACCAGGTGTGGTATCTATTTGGGTGGTGTTGTCATTGTTTTGGTGTTTGAAGTGTTTCACAAATACATTACACATTGACTCTTAAAATAAGCTCGACTACTCTGTACCGATCTACCAGAGGGTGAGCACAGGTTAATTTAGGATGTGTATCTGACTTACCCTGACTAGGATTGCGGTTCCTGCTGTGACAGGGTGCGTACCTCTGCCAACCAGAGAGTACCCAATTTCAAACACACATATGCAAATCAGTCTTGACCCTGAAGCTTATGGGAACAGTCCAAGCTGAACTACCAAGCCAGGTCCTCCCTGAAGATGAACACAAGCAACCTAAGACTGGTTTCACCCTAGTTAAGGCTCTTCAGCCTGGTATAGCTTGGTTCCAGTGGCACAGTGAGTCGGGCCCACTTCTAGGCAAACCGGGTGCACTGAGAACATCAAATGCAAAAACAACAAGGAGATGGATGGAATGGTTCATTTAATTTAAGCCACTGGCAATCGCTCGGGCTGCATTCCAATCCATTTTGTTTTGCCCATCATGCCACCTCAGTTTGGACTCAGCCATATGGAAATTAGTCATGACCCTGCTCTCTATAGAAACAGTCCAGCTCGAATTGCCAAGCCAACTGCTCCCTGAACCGGAGCATTAGCAATCTAGGACCAGTTTCTCCCTAATTAGGGCTCTTCAGCCAGGTGTTAGTGGGCCATCAGCATTAATATGCCACCCACTCACATAGCCTGTTTGAACATGCCGCAGGCCTGCCACTGCAGCCGGTGTGTGCAGTTTTATACTGCCATTTTGACCTTGCAAAACAAATCATTTGCAGGCCTAAACTTTCCTTTGTAATACTATTCCCCCCAGCAGTTTCGGGCTAACTGAGACGCATCAAAGCCAGTCAGAATCTATCTCTGCCTGCACCTCGTGACCCAGCGACTCGATCTCTTTACTCCACCAGTCAATGATACATGTTGCCCTGATTGCCGCCCTGTTGACTAGACATTTGGAACCACCTAAACATGGAGAGAAGCAGTTACTTAGTTTCGTCCTTCCGGAATAGACCTCCAGGTGCCCTAAGTCAACTGCACAAGTGTGGCATCACTATCCCCCCAGTAGACCAAAGGTTGTGACCCAGGAAGCTAAGTGGCTGGTTGCAAGCATGGGTCCCTCAGACTCTTCAAACTTCCCACGCACTCCTCATACTCCCCAGGCCCTGGCACTTCAGATACTGCTGATCTTTGTGCACACACTCCTCTTGCTCAGCGAGATGATGGTGTATGTCAGGACAGTTCTTGTCCCAAACACGATCACTTCCACCTGACCCCCCCTCACCCAGTGTAGTCCTCATAACCTAATGGAGACAGGGAGATCCTTTGTCTTCCTTGAACAATAGGACAGCTCACTGTCCCTTTGAGAGTACTTAGAGACCTAGGCCATGACAGTTGGCACTAGCTGCTGGCCAGTAACATCCAGGCAAATTCTACCAAGTGATAGCATGTCAAGCTCCAATCCATCAGAAGTCTGCAGTTAGTCCAGCTAGCTGTAGTCTCTCCTGCCCCAATGATTCCTCATGTCAATGTCCCAGTATCGAACCAGTGTAGTATGGTTCCAAAATCCAAAAGTGTCTCTACTTTTGCAGGCCGAAGCCCCAGTAGTTATACCCACCATGGCCTTTGAAGATACGATCAGTACAGAGGGTCACCTTTGAAATGCACAGGCCTTCTCTAGATTTTGCCCAGACTGTGATCCTACCCCTGGGGGTTTGGTCAAAATCCTTAGTAAGGACAAGACCCTGTCCATTGGAAAGCCGGTTCCACTTCCACAGGCTATGGTGGGGTTTGACATAACCATCCCATAAAGGCCCCTCAAAGTCAGAGGTCTGCAGTTTCCTGTCAACCCCTAGTTTGTGGCCCTCTATCAGGAATTAATATATGTGGATGTCCCCCTGGAACCCTGTTGTGAATTAAGAAATAGGCCACCAGGCACACAGAGCAACACACATCGGAATTCCTACTTTCCCAAACTTACATTTCTTTCACTGTGATGCTGAACCCACTCGTACTACTCGAGAAGATTTGCCATTCCAAATTCATCATACACTAGACTGATACTATTATGCTCATAGCAAATAATGCTCAACAGCCTTTCCCTACACCCCCTCAAGCTAATCCAATGCCGGACGCAGGCACTGTCATACAGAACACACTACCCAGTGGCATTCACAACTCCTGCATGTAACGCATATGCCCAACCTCTTCCTAATACCGCACCCTGTCACCAGGAAGAACTCCAACATAGCAGGATGCATGCTGAACCTTGGCACGTAGCTTTCTAAATGCCTAACCAAGTAACAGTAATCTGTGCACACAGGCCCCACCAGGACAAACCTGTGGTACAATTGATGAGCTATCTCAGTGGATATATTGACATTAACATGCTATGGATATCTGATTCGGGGACAGCATGTATTCACATTCACAGCAGTTTATGGTCTAACTATTCTTTGCTTGGGGCAATTCCTAATCAGTACTGCTGAGGCTTCATTCGCTATTGACCATGGCTATAAAAGTACACACCGAACCCCTCGTATTTACATTGGTGGCCCTCCCTCAAAAACAAATTCTCCCTATAGGTCCGTTTATTCAGCCTGCACAGGTCGACAAACATTATATTGTGCCTAATGCACCTTGGTCTACCAGTAATAAAATAGACGACCCTCCAGTGGCACACCCATCCCCCAAGAAACCCTTCAGTCTTGATGAGACCCTAGCATCCGCAATTAAGGTCAAAACATCGTCAACATCAGTAGTAGCAGACCAGAGTGTTGTGCAAAGAACACATTGTGTATTTACCTTTTGTGATGCATAATTCAAAGAAACACTGGCTGTCTCCTGAGAGAAACCAAGTTGTTGCCCATAATCACCCAAATGATTACTTTTTCTTTGTCTGGTTCTTGTTTTTCACTTGGGGGCTTTTCTAAATCTTTTCACCACTCACTTCATTATAAATGCAATGAGATTTATTTTTTCATGTATTTCTAAATAAAACTTCGCTTTGGTTGAATCTAATTGGATAAGTAAATAATTAAGGGCCATATGTAGGTAAAAATCAAATTGCGAGTTCTTAATAGCGATTATTACCAAATTGCTATTAAGAACTCGCAAAATCCGATGTAGAAAAAAATTTGCTAAAGTTAGCGATTCAATAATAAGCACAAAAATAAATACTGAATCTGCTGTAGCGTTCTAATCTAGGATCCTGATCGATACTGTGACCTTATGCCCCTATACGGCTATAAATCCATTTATTCCCTATATTGGCATAACCGATCAAATGCAATATTCAGAAACTCGTCTCTGGCCTCACACGAACAGAGCCACATTTCAGAATAACTTTCTCTGCCACTTCCTTTGCAACCAATTAGTGCAATGACATAGCAGAAGTTACTATCTAAGATTCCTAGATTAACACTCCGAGTTCTTCAACAAGATAAAAACTCAGCAACCTGGAAATCCCCGCTTGCTATGTTTTGATTAGTAATAGAACTCTAATGAGCACTGATAGACGATCACTTCCTAGTGACATCTTTATTGACGTCTTATGTCCAAAAACTTACGTCAAACAAGGCACCTTTCAGGTATAAATATTACCAACGTTGCCTTAAGCAAACGCTGTCTCGCTGCTGAAGTTGCTGCTGTTATGCTGATGATACCATAGCTGCTATCGCTACTGCTATCGCTGCTAACGAGCGAACGATGGTGTGGTGAACTTAGGAGCTGAACAGCCGTCCCCCTGCAAGAGCCCAGCAGATGTAAGCTGCCCGCAGAAGCTGCTCCTCCTCCTCTTCCTCGACGCGCTGAGAGAGACACTGTCTTTTCTCCTGCAGAGAAATCCAGCTCCGGCATTTCCAGGCTACCCTTGTGGGTGACTGGGATATCGACCCCCTGAAGGAGATACCAGACCTCCATTATTCTATTCCAGGGGTATGGTGTTGACTAAACCCTTAGAGAGAATTCTTGAAGCAAACCTTGGCAAAACCAACTTAACTTAAAGCTACTTACTTACTCCCCTCCCAAGTATTAGGCTTAGGTCAGGTACACTGGGGTAGGCGTAGTTAGAAGCACCAGTTGAGTATTTTAGCCTAATGTATATATGAATGTATATATGTTTCATTGATTTTAAACCATTGTATGGCTAAGAAACCATATCAATGCTTTTACAATATTATTTTGCAATACTCATCTTACTGTACGTACTTTTTATAATAACAAGTCTTGCAATTGTGGCAATTCATTTCTCTTGTACGAGAAGAAAGACTGTTCAATAAATGTTACCCTTTATTGAAAACGCCCGTCTCTCTATTCTCTACATATTGTGAAAGTAATCTGCACAACCACTGACTGAGTAAAATAACTGTCTATTGTTTCACACGACCCTAGAGATTGACTCTTATCTGAGGAGCAAAGTTGTCATGTTGCACGGTTGTTGGAAAACTGAATCCCTTCTAGTCTGTACCAGGGAAGCTGATCACTTCCTATTCAGTCAAGAAAGTTTCCAGTGACCTCTGAGCTAGTTGGTAACAAACCCAATTAAGTTTAGCATAGTCAGTGGAGGCCTGGAAGATCCGCACTTCTACGTCGATACTACTGTTTATGTTATTCCAATGCGCAGGGCCTATTGGGAAAATAGGAACTACACTACATGGCACCCAAGCGTTTGGTAAGGCGATAAACTAACGCAAGACGTTAGAGTAACTCAGTCGTGCATTTTTCACACAGACCCCTTTCTCCCGTAAATACTCCACTAGACGTCTGGAGTGAGTGAAAGGTTAAAATCCGCCCGAACTCAGTAGGAAGAGATTCCTATGTAAAGCTCTGGTTTATTCAACGTTGAAGGATACAGTGTTCCATAATATTGTGCACCTAATCTTTGTCTCCTTGGAGACCTACTCTGCAAAAACTTTTCTGACAATAAAATGGCAGACTTAGAAAACTGAGCTGATGCAGCAGTAAATACGACTCAGCAGGGTCCCGACGGGACTATTGAACCGGATGCAATTATCATCCCGGTACATTTGAGAAAATCTATAACCTTAAAACTTATAGAAAACGGACTGACACCACAAGGTAGTACAGTGATTTTCGTGATAGAGGCACACGAATATCGGCAGACAGAGGTGTTCTATTCATGGATTAACTTTCCAGCGGCAAACGCCAGAACAAAAGAGTTTCACTAATACAAAATAGAGAAACCACCGGATGAGTACGCTCCTTTCGAGGAGACTGAAATCACACTAAAATTCCAAGAGCACCTGCTCTGGTTTAATGGCGCCCTAAAACATAATGATCAAAGTACCAGGCTCAGTCCACTAGGTAGACCAGGAGCAACGTGGCCGGTTCTAGCCAGCTACACACCACATCCGGACATTGAAAAAATGTCAAAAGAAGAGCTGTTAGTACAGCTAAAAACATTAAATAAAATACATAGGCAATTAGTCCAATATGTAATGCGGACTGCAACAGTCCAACCAGCTGTTAATGTACCACAGCTGACCCCTCATCAGGGGAACACTAATAAAATCACTCCACAGAACATACAATCATGTCTTGGTAAAACACCAGTAAAACGGGAACAAATTCCTTTCTGGTTAGCGCAAAAAATCACTCAAATAGAGGCAGTATTTCCGGATACTACCCCTATCGAGAAACACAGAGTCTTGACCATCTGCCTTCCTATGGGAATCGCACCACACGTGGAGGACTGTGACACTTGGGGTACAGTCTTTGCTTCTATTTACACAAAAACACATGGTGGTCCGTCAATGCTGTAATACCAGATGTACTAAGACAGATTCAAAATGAATACGGTCCAGAACCTGCTTTAACTCTTGGTATGAAATTACTGAAAGACTTCAAGCAGGTCTCGGCTATATTATTAGCCAATATAAAGGGAGAAGCAGTATCTGTGGCGATCCACCAGAAGTTGAGGGAAGTTGAGGGAAACAGATATAACAGATCAGCCAATTGAGCTTGCCAGAATCATAGAGAAATGCTATGAAGAATTAGGTAGAGACAGCTTGGGTGGGAAACCAGTAAAACCCCAACTGCTCAAAAATCCTGAAAAATTATTTATTAAAAATTAAAAATTCAAACACTCCTAAAAAGAGCTGGGAAATAAACAATCCACTCCCAAGGAAAAAGTTTTCCAGCCCAGAGGAAGGTCTCCTCGACGGAGGGAAATAACTCCAACTCGAGAACACCAGTCTCCCCAGAGGGAGCCCTCTGAGAAGAGATATAACCTTAGAAATAGGGATAATTTGAAAAAGACTGATAGATATCAATGTATTGATACACGTCCCTCTCGATCTTTTTCGCAGAAATCGGAAAGAAGAGGACGGTCAGACCCAGGAGAGCACACCAAGTCCAAAGACAAGGAACCTGCTCAGAGTAAAAAATCTCAATTTCAAAAAAAGAAGGTAGCCAGTATTAGAGTAATCAACCATGCCGAGAATACTGAGGACACAGTTGAAAAATGGGGAGTGGGCACAGACAATGTTGGACAGTACAGCAGAAATCACTATAGCCCGCAAGATCTTGATGAGTCATCTGGAGACAGTGGACACGAATGAATACATTCAGGTTGAAACTGCCGACACCAGACTTAGCGAGCCGCATAAGATATGCGAAATAACATTGCGTATAGAGGGTGAGAAGACTAGGAAAATAAAGGGTCTATTTTGGGATAAACTCTCAAAAGGCTATGATATTCTGTTAGCTGAAAAGGATTGGCCCCCAGAGTTTGTCAGGGAGTGCCCTCGTGGCGAAGAAATGATTATGCCTGCCTTCTCGAATCACATTCCGATTCACAAAAAATATACTTTTGCAAGGAAATGGACAGTAGCCCAGGCACCGGCATTATATAAAAATCATGTAGGATGGGATGAGGACTCACCTCCTCACAAAATCCAGTTAAAAAGTGAACCAACTGCCCAACGGCAGTATCCCATTAAGCAAGAAGCTAAAAAAGAAGTCAGGGAGATCTTAGATCAACTTGAATACCAGGGGGTGATTGAAACGTGCACCTCTCAAATGAAAAATTCTTTGTTTCCTGTCTCCAAACCAGACAATTCATATCGTCTAGTTTTGGACTACAGACACCTTAATGCATGTTGCAAAACTTTTGCAGTACAAAACTCGCATAGTGCAGCCCTAATGAATAACATAGTTAGGAAAAAGTATAAAACGACATTAGACAGATCTAATGGTTTCTTTTGTCAAAACATTGCACCAGAAAGCAGGTATTTGACCGCTTTCTCCGTAATGGGGTCTCAGAAAAATTTCTGTAGGCTCCCACAGGGGTTCAAGAACAGCTCAGGACTATTCTTAGCTAGAGTAACAGAGTTACTACAAATATATGATGATGAGGCATTATCTTACGTAGATGATATCTATCCCACAGACGACGACTTGGAGACTCACTTGAAAAGAGTGAACACCATTATACTTGGGTTTGCAGCAGAGGGTTACAAATTCAACTTTAAAAAGTCTCGAATTGCCCATCTGACAGTATTATTTTTAGGATACGAATTATCAAGTGAAGGAAAAAGCCTAGCGGACAACTTCCTAGAGAAGTGCGCTGTACTCCAAGCTCCAAAAACGCTGAAGAATTTACAATCCATACTAGGTTTTCTGAATTTCGGAAGAACTTACATTCTAAATTACGTAGAGAGGGTTAAACCTCTCTACGAACTAATAAAACCTGATTTTAAACAAATCAATTGGACTCAAAAACACACAGAAATTTTGAGATCACTGCAAACAGACATGTTAGCAAAAACAAAATTAGATACACGTGACAACACACGCGATCTTGTAATCCGAGTCATCCCAGGAAGATGCGGATTCACATACCTAACCTCTAATGAGGGAGAAAAGGTACCAATTTCAATTAAATCTCACTTGTACACACAAGCAGAAAAAACATTCAATCACACAGAAAGAACTGTGAAAGCAGTGCAAATTGCATTAGCAAATGAACGAGAACTAGCACACGGCAAAAGGATTAATATCCTCACAGCGGAATCCGCCTTCGAGGCACTATTCAGCCCAGTAAACCTGCCTACAGTGTCATTGGATCCAAAATGGATACAGTGTGTAGACTCTCTAGGAGCGGAAGATGTGAAATACTATTTCACCCCGCAATTCGAAGAACTGAATGATTTAGAATATGAAGAAGAATATCCTCTGCCAATCGAACTTCTGCCTCTCCCACAGTACGCCTCTATAATCTATACAGATAGATTTGTACAGCATTTCAACGTAGAGAGCAAATCCTACGATGCAGCCTGTGCGATTGTTAAAGGTCGTTGGCTGTGCGGTAAATTCAGACCGAAAATAACAAAAACTGAATCAGTGAAGTACTGTTCGACTCAGAAAGCTGAAATCAGATGTTTAAAGATGGCGCTTGAAAATGCAGAACGTGAATTCCCGACACTAATCGTGTGCGATTCTCATTTATGCGTCAACTTTTACAATAATAAACTGCAGAGCTGGATTGAAAACGATTACAAAGATGACACAGGTGCCACAATAAAGCATAAATTGCTCTGGAAACAGGTAGCTCTTTTACAGAAAGAACTACAAAAGACTCACTTGATACACGCACAGAGTCTTCAACGTGATGGCGTTCAGGTTGCAGGGAATTCATTGGCTGACACAGCCACAGCGGAAGCAACTTATCCGGCTTCCGTAGCCACAAAAAAGCGTGCAGAAAAATACATAGACAGGGAAACCATGCTGGCAGTAAAGACGACCGTAAAAGGCGACTGTGCAGCACTACCCGTGAACTATCCACTCAATTATGCATACGTTATCGATGCAAACTCCGTTCCTTTTGCTCGAATCCCTGGAGTGGGGGATAGGGTAATTCCAAACATGAACAGGAGAAAATTTTTAATAGCAGACGCACACATGGGTTTGGGTCCTAGGCACAGAATGATCAAGGAATCCCTGACTGAATTACAATCGGTATACTGGTGGCCGGGAATGAGTGTACAACACCAAATATATGCAAACAACTGTGAAAACTGTAACAGGGATCGCAGTAGTGAACTATGCTACCGGCTACCAATCAGAAACAGCGTAATGCTGTCTACACCCCATCCTGCGTCCTATTAATCATTAAGGCTAAACACACTTAAAAAATGTGGCCCCAGCGCTCGGCTGACGCCAGAACGGTTATAAAAGATCTGCGAGTCTTTATCGGCACATACGCAATTGCCACGTTCCATTCTGACCAGGGTCCTGCTTTCAGCTCTCGAGCTTATAAGGAGGCCATGGCCAGCGTGGGAATTGGGTTGCGGTATTCTTGTCCGTCACACCCCGAAGGTAATAGTGTGGTAGAAAGAAAAAAACGGGACATAAAGCGATCTATAACAGCGAAGGTATTAGGTTCGGGTGCTGGGTGGGTCAAACATCTAATAAGTGTCCAAATCAGTCTTAATAACTTGCCAAGAAATTCTCTAAAAGGTTTCAGCCCATATGAACTATTGTTCGGAATTAGAATGAGGGTTCAGGACTTAGATAGTCAAGTATCAGTGGTACAAGATAAGAAAACAGACTTTGACATCAAAGATCGTTTGGCTGTTTTACAGGACTTGAATGAAACAAGAAAATCCTTAAGCAACATAAAGTTAAAGCAACAGCCAGATACCACTGACGAGGCACCACAAGCAACAGCCCCAGCAAGGCCTGTCTGGATTCCAAAGATTGGGGATCTAGTCAGAGAAAAAGTAGCGGTGAAGAAGGAATTTGGGCCTTCTTACAGAAAAGCAGTACCTGTCTTGGCAGTCACCGGAACAAGATCAGTAGTACTACCGCCCCTTGCTGGTAAAAAGTAGAACAGAGTTGTATCTATCGACCTGGTAAAACCACAAGCATGTGGCCTATAATCAACAGTAGGCCCAGTGGACTCCCAAGAAACAACAGAACACCCAAACTTGCAACAATCCAAGAGGTTCAAACTGAAAGACTAATCACATTCGATCAGCCTGCAGTACACAGACAAGGACTATGCAATAATACCATGGAACTCGTGCCTCTTGAGACACAGATTGAAACAGTTCGTCAAGAAACACCAGTCTACAATAATGTGGCATCAGAAAGTGCTACCGAAAGACAGATTGAAAGAACTATCCCAACAATTGACAGAACTGCCTCTGGTTATTTCATCGACTTCGACAACTTTTCCGAGGATCAAAGTAACCCCGATGTGATGCCACAAATAAAAAAGACTCTTAAAGAAAATACAACGAAACTCCTTCAACAAATCAAAGAATTATATCTGGATACACCGTTGATTGAGCATTGGATTATTTCAGGGGTACTCATACTCCTACTATGCCTAATTTTAGTTTTAATTTTAGGAAAGTTTATTACAATTGAATGGACCCAGCAAGTCAGAACATCAACCTAGTCCTCAAACCACACAGATCATCCCACGTGAAGAAAAGAGAACTGTCAACAGTAAATGTCACAGCCATTCCATTACCCGGTGGGGTAGTATGGGAGAAAACTGACTATGAGATCTATGGTCGGGTCGAGATCCTGAAGTATCCTCATCAACTGAAGGTTTCCTTAGGTGACTTTGTAAAACCTAGTACATTCTCTGATGATTAGGACTTTAACAGTATTAATGACATGATGTCTGATTTAGTAATGTCAGCTAGATTCACAGAACATGATTATTTACAAGGTTCGTCTTGTTATGAACAGCAGCGACGGCTCGTGGAGGGAGTTACGGTGGGGCAGGAGGGCGGGGAGGGGGAGGGGCAGGGCGGAGGTTGCTAAAAACCGGCATATGGATAATTGCAGGTAAGTAAACAATTTAATTAATAAAACGAATTTCGTAGCTCGCACTGCATTGCATTTTGCGATGCAAGGCGCACTACGAAATTCGTTTTATTAATTAAATTGTTTACTTACCTGCAATTATCCATATGCCGGTTTTTTGCAACCTCCGCCCTGCCCCTCCCTCTCCCCGCCCTCCTGCCCCACCGTAACTCCCTCCACGAGCCGTCGCTGATGAACAGTTGTTCTGTTATACACATTATGGCAATCATTATTTGCATAAATCTGCACAGCCTAGAAATGTTTTTAAGTATAATCAATGGGAACATTGTGCTACACCACCTAAAAGCAGTTCTAAAACATTCTTTGAGAAATTCAAGTACTTCTCAGGGTTTAACACCAGTGATGCGGAATCGTTTTATTACAAACTGTTAGATAAAACAGGAACGAAAACAATGCTGACAAATACTAAATTAATATATTCAGAAGCATTTTATGAAAAATTGGTTTTGATTATTGGAAAAATAACATTGAAACAAATACCATTTGGGGTACGAAAGATTGGCAGGTACAAGGCCTAGAAGCACTATTCAGAACCTGCATGATACCAGAACAAATGATGTTTTTAAATGACACAATTCACCAAACATCCTATCTTGGCCTAGCTAAGATCAAAGACCTAAACAAACCGTCTATTCCGAAACCAATACCTGAAAATACAACAGATATTGAGATAGACGTATCTAAAATTTTATATTTAAACAGAACACATCCTGATTGGAAAAAGTGGTTAATCTGGCCAACTGACACAAACAACTGTCAAGATAGATTCCTGAATAAAACACACGGGTTAAAAATGACCAGACAAGACCCTAGATACTCCCAGAGACAACATCCAGGGATAGTAACAACATACAGTGTAGGGAAACTCTGCCTCGAATGGCTAGGAACATCCACACTGGCTGAAATTAAGCAACACTTGTCTTTACTTAAAGATGGTGCTGATTTGCGCGATTTCATTCTTGGACTACGCAAACAGCGTCAAAAGCATTTCATAGCGGCCAGCATCTATGCTTGCAAAGTCACACAAATTGAAACAGCTGAAAAAATACGAGAAATTGATCGTATTAATTTGGAAAAATCACTTTCTGTAGTGGACAATGGGTTAATGACTCTGTCCTCCAGAATATATTCGTTGGACAATATTGTATCCTCTGCCTTTGATATAATAGACAGAGACTTGCTAATGTTACAGCATGGCCAGTCACAATTACGTCCTATTGTACAATTGGGCTGGACGCTGCAAAATCTTCGTTCAGGCTATGTGCCTTGGCGTTTAATCAATACAACGTCATTGTTTTCCATTTTTAACCTTACTGATAAACAAATCAGCTTGGCACAGAAAGGAGCAGACTATACAATCCTGAGCATCGAAAAACTTGAGAGATTACCATTGACAATGTCAGAGAGTCCTGTCATTGAATGGATAATACACAGAATTATCTCAATTCCGATAACAACTTTCCGATTTAAAAAGTGCCTTGAATACATACCTACTGGCCAGTATGAACGATTAGGTAAGGGCTATGTTAAATCAGCATGGAAATTACCATACACACATTCATGCTATAGTGACAGTGACAAAAATGTATTTCTTAGTGGTGAAAATTGTAAACGTTCACTAAGCGGTATACTTTTGTGCCAGGGTATTAATTTACACGGAGCCTGTGAAGGTAATTCTAACAACCTTTCCTGCCACCAGCTTGTCACACCTGCAACTCGGGAATGGGAGTTACATTCTAAGAACGGATCACAGATGTTGTGGCCTTTTGCCAGGAAAAGCGTATCTCGTAAGAGTAACTTCCATGGTCAAATGCTGTATGCAAGCATTGTTCCCGAGTGGCCCTGGAGACATAGAGACTCCCATCTGGCCTTGTCTGCATTTCTCTTCTATACGAATTAATACTTTAAGCAAAATGAAGTCTGTGCTTTTGCAGACAACAGTGCCCATCACGTCATCAAAAGAGACGTATGATCTCCTAGTTGCAAGGACAGCTACGGAGGTTCATGACCTTTTATCAACAAACTGCCCTATGCATTTCGTAGAAATGTTGAGCCAACTCCTTAACATGTCTAGTGACACAGGCATCCCAGGCATATTTAAGACGATTTTTACGGGACTGCTAACACCATTTCTAGCAATTCTGGGAATCGTTCCAAAATTTGTCCACTCTGTTTTTGGCAGCATACCCCTATTTTTGGGACTTGTAGCAGGGATTTTATTTTTGGCCCTCCTGCTTCGTTATGGCAAGCCACAGCTCAGACATGACTCCTATGGGAATGGAAGAAACAATCCTAGCAATTCGCTACCGGGACAGGATAACTAGAGTCCTTGGATTGGCCAGGCTGAGAGATCTAAACATGACCTGGTTCCTTTCATTCAGACCGATATGGCAAAACTGCATCTTACCTGTACTTCGATGTATGCTATGCGGAGATGAGTGCGTGTTGGACACCTGTCTTGCACTTCCATCAGCAGTACCAATGGATATCGATACTTTGCTAAGTCCGATAACGGCTCACGCATTGCGTTGTCCCCAGCGGCTACCAATCCTGATGATGGCATTCGTTGAGACTCCTGTGCTACGACTAGGTGGTAACAGTGGAGCGAGTACAAAAGCAACATCACCCAGGTACGACCTTCTGTGAGCATTGCTGATCCAGCCTTTGATGACAGCAATCATTCTCACACCTGCCAAGTTACAGCACTATCGAATTTGGTCGAACTGTCACCTGATTTTGTAGACCAATTCTTTGAGAGCCTGTCTGATATGATGTTCTCACCCGAACAGAAACAATAACTTTAGAGAAGCATTCCGACACACAGCGTTCCCATGAACTCTGAATTCGGCCTTCAGTTTTGAACAACAAAAACTGCTAAAAGCGTTGGAACTCTATTTTCCCCGTTCATGCAATAATTCTTTTGAATTGAACACTTTTTAATATTCATGTTTTTTGGCCCGAAAAATTCTTTGCTTAAAGTAGAACTATTTATAGAGAACAGAAGCTTATAATTCTATTTCTATATACATCTAGAGACATAATAACTTTACAGCAGCCTCTAGTACATTTTACTGCAATGCATTTATATGTGATGAAATTATCCCGCCCTTCTTCTGTATTCAGAGATATTTCATGTGTAATTCTTTTTGCATAATCGTTCATTTATTACATATGCTATGATTTGAATGATTTCTATGCTTCAAAAACGTACAGTACCTAAATTTTCACGTATTACAAATACGCCTATTTCAAATGCATATATGTATTTTGGGGTGGGCAATGTTACACATGCATCTTATTGCTCTAGTTTTAGTAATTTGATGGACATGAATTCGTGGAGTGGGTGTAGCGTTCTAATCTAGGATCCTGATCGATACTGTGACCTTATGCCCCTATACGGCTATAAATCCATTTATTCCCTATATTGGCATAACCGATCAAATGCAATATTCAGAAACTCGTCTCTGGCCTCACAAGAACAGATCCACATTTCAGAATCACTTTCTCTGCCACTTCCTTTGCAACCAATTAGTGCAATGACATAGCAGAAGTTACTATCTAAGTTTCCTAGATTAACACTCCGAGTTCTTCAACAAGATAAAAACTGAGCAACCTGGAAATCCCCGCTTGCTATTTTTTGATTAGTAATAGAACTCTAATGAGCACTGATAGATGATCACTTCCTAGTGACATCTTTATTGACGTCTTATGCCCAAAAACTTACGTCAAACAAGGCACCTTTCAGGCATAAATATTACCAACGTTGCCTTAAGCAAACGCTGTCTCGCTGCTGAAGTTGCTGCTGTTATGCTGATGATAACATAGCTGCTATCGCTACTGCTATCGCTGCTAACGAGCGAACGATGGTGTGGTGAACTTACGAGCTGAACAGCCGTCCCCCTGCAAGAGCCCAGCAGATGCAAGCTGCCCGCAGAAGCTGCCCCTCCTCCTCTTCCTCGACGCGCTGAGAGAGACGCTGTCTTTTCTCCTGCAGAGAAATCCAGCTCCGGCGTTTCCAGGCTACCCTTGCGGGTGACTGGGATATCGACCCCCTGAAGGAGATACCAGACCTCCATCATTCTATTCCAGAGGTATGGTGTTGACTAAACCCTTAGAGAGAATTCTTGAAGCAAACCTTGGCAAAACCAACTTAACTTAAAGCTACTTACTTACTCCCCTCCCAAGTATTAGGCTTAGGTCAGGTACACTGGGGTAGGCATAGTTAGAAGCACCAGTTGAGTATTTTAGCCTAATGTATATATGAATGTATATATGTTTTATTCATTTTAAACCATTGTATGGCTAAGAAACCATATCAATGCTTTTACAATATTATTTCGCAATACTCATCTTACTGTACGTACTTTTTATAATAACAAGTCTTGCAATTGTGGCACTTCATTTCTTTTGTACGAGAAGAAAGACTGTTCAATAAATGTTACCCTTTATTGAAAACGCCCGTCTCTCTATTCTCTACATATTGTGAAAGTAATCTGCACAACCACTGACTGAGTAAAATAACTGTCTATTGTTTCACACGACCCTAGGGATTGACTCTTATCTGAGGAGCAAAGTTGTCATGTTGCACGGTTGTTGGAAAACTGAATCCCTTCTTGTCTGTACCAGGGAAGCTGAACACTTCCTATTCAGTCAAGAAAGTTATCCAGTGACCTCTGAGCTAGTTGGTAACAAACCCAATTAAGTTTAGCATAGTCAGTGGAGGCCTGGAAGATCTGCACTTCTACGTCGATACTACTGTTTATGTTATTCCAATGCGCAGGGCCTATTGGGAAAATAGGAACTACACTACACTGCATTACCGAATCGGTATTTGCAAAATAGCAAATTAGCAAATCCACTAATCAGGTTCAGCCTGATGACCTCACAACCAGGAAGTGGCCTGACACATGCTGTTTCACTGAGCCTGAAGCTGTGGGAGAGGCAGGGAGCAGGAGCACAGACCCAGGAGCTGCACAGTAATCCCCAAGCAGACACCAAAAACATGCATAGACACACAGGAGAAGGGAAAGGAGCAGGCAGAGAGGAAGAGGATACACAAATTCTCAGAGAAGGAGTTGGAGGTCCTAATTGAGGAGGTGGTAAAGGATCTCGACCAGTTGTTTGGCAAGAACTCTTTGCATGTTATAGAATTGCAGAAACTGAAGATATGGCTCTTAATACAGGCGAAAATGCATGCCATTGGTGTCACCCAGCGCTCCATTGACAAACTCAAGAAGGGCTGGTATGACCTCCGTCAATGTGCCAAGGAGAGGGTGGCTGACAGGTTCAAGCAAGCCAATCAGACAGGTGGCGGAACACCCACTGTGCCAGTATCAACACGCCTGGAGGAAATGGTGGAGTCCACCCTCTAGCCGGAGAGCATCACTGGCATTGGAGACGCGGACAGCTCAGCCAGCTCTGCCAGAGGAATCAACAGACAAGGCAAGAAACATGCATTGCCCCCCCTCCCCAATCCTCAATCCCCATTAAGCAAGTATGATTCCCACTCCAGTCCATGATTTGCTAACAACCAGAAATGCATTTTGGGAGATGTAGTCCTAATTAACACATAGCATACCAGTTATTTCAATGAACCCAAGTGCATGTGACCCACATCAGTAAATAAGCAAGCTGGGGACTGTCAGTTTGAATGGCAAGCATGTAATTTAATGGAACACAAGTATCGCCAGGCAAGTCAGTAAATTGACATTCTGTAGCCACAGGCAAACCTGCACCCCAGACTGTTGAGAGGGACACAGAAGGGGCACCTAGGGAACACAACACTCAGAGTGATGAGGCCCTGACACCTGGAGATGTCACGCCATCACCACCAACACCACCAAGACGCAGGAGATATACAGTGGGTAGCCCTCATGAGATGGATGGTCCAGAGGAGGAGAGCACGGGAGCCCCACAGACCATGCAGGAAGAGGCAGGACAGACTCCAGGGACACAGTCACCCATGGAGCATTGACACACAAGCGCCAGATGAAGCAGACCAAGGGCACACAGTTCAGATGCACAGGGAGAAGATTCCAGTGTATTTGCACGTCTGGAGGGAAACATGTTGAAGGTGCAGCGGCTGCAAGGTAAAACAATACGGTCAATTCAACACCAGATGGTGTACATGAACAGACATATGAGGGACATGAAGGAGGCCATAAATGCTCTAAATGCCACCGTTGCAGAGGATATGCAGGACATGGTCGAGGCTGTAAGGCTGTTGTGCAGCAAAATGGACATTGAACGTGGGTCAAGGCACCCGGAGAAACATCACATGGAAGGGTATACAAAGGCGGTGAACTGGCTATGCAATACCACCTCTGTCCTCAGCAGATGCTCAGTGGCCATGCAGTTGGAGATGACCCACTGCAACTGTGATGTGGCTAGGGGGTTGGTTACTGTCACCACTGCGTTGTAAGAGCTCCAAGCAACACACATCGCTGCCACAGGGTGTGGGGATGGTGGTGAAAGTGAGGAGGTAATAAACCGCAGCAGCATCACTCCACCAATAGCAGAGTCCAGGAGGTGCAGTGCAAGGCACAGTCCAGCCGCAGAACAGTCCTCTAGGGAGGGCAGTGTGCAGAGTGAGCGGAGCAGTGCTGTGGGTGGGCGCAGGATATGAAGTCAGGCTTCAGCTGACATTGGGAGATGGGTGAGGTAACCCATGTAACTAAATTATATGAGATGTCAATGAACATGCAGTGTATCAATGCCATGCTGGGATTGTTGAGGCACTGAGGGGCCAATATGGTGCTGCCGTGTGCATTCCTATTGCCTGACGTAAGGTCAATAAAACACCATTATCATTTGCAATTACTCGCTTTGTCTCATTACTTACTCAGAAAGAGTTGCGTGTGATCTCAGCCAGTCTGTGTCTCCGATCTCGGGCTGCAGCGACACCTGCTGTGCGGTACAGTGGCTATGGACATTCCTTATCATCCTCTCACTCAGTGAGTTCCACGGGTGTTCCCTTCTTTGTGGCCAGGTTATGTAGCATGGCACATGTTGCTATTATCTTGCAGTAGATCAGAGGGCAGTACTGCTGTGCGCCTCCACTTTTGTGTTGGCAGCAGAACCTGCTTTTCAGGAGTCCAAATGTACTCTCCACCACATTCTGCGTTGATTTATGCGCCACAGTAAATCTCCTCTCACTTGGGGTTGATGGGTTAAGGTATGGAGTCAGTATAAATGACCGCACCGCGTAAGCACTGTCACCTAAGTGGTAAAGGAAGAAACATCATTCACAGTCAGCAACAGATGCATTCAAGGTATACATCAGGGTGTCTCACATTGATTTACCTAGCAGGTATCCTTCTCCAAATTCACCCCAGCAAGTCGTGTATAGATCCCACTGTTCCTGAAGATGTATCAGTCATGTGTGCTCCCTGGAAATGTTGCTACAATATCGGTGATGATGTGAGATGCATCACAAGTTACCTGTACGTTGATTAAATGTGTTGATTTGCGGTTCCGATATATGTACTGTTAGAACTGGGATTTCTGGTTGGCTAAGGCTTCCGCCAAAGCCAGGCAGAAACCACCATTCTAGTCAGGGCAAGGGAGTCACACGCCAAGATAACCCCTGCTCACCCCTTTGGTAGCTTGGCACGAGCAGACAGGCTTATCCCGGACGCAATGTGTAAAGCATTTGAGCAACCACACAACACCAACAACATCCTAGGCACACCACAAAGGAACTCCACCCAAGGTTATATAAAAATAACTTTTGTATTGTCAAAACACATCAGATAGTAATCACACAATATACATTGTGCCAACTGGCATGGGCAATATTCACAAGGGATTATTTACACCAGGACAGGGCCACGTGGGCCACTGTCAGAATCAGCACTTAGTAGAACTAGCACTTAGAATAACTGTAACACCCAATAACAATTATAGACCACAACCAGTAACCACTGGTAACAGGTAGGTACACACTACGCAATACTAATAACCATAGGCATAGATCACGCATGGACACATAACCTCTCTAGTATAAATTATACTAGGCAAAACAACCTCCTAAGAATGTAAGCACATCTAGAGGTATAAAGGCACAAAGGCAAAGCACATTACGCAGACATCTCAGTTAGGCCTAACCAGTATAAATACAGTAGGCAATCTCGTCACTAGTCTAAACACATTAGACCCTACCCCCTAAGAATAACTCACATTTAGGGGCGTAACTCATAGTGAAGCACAATCTCACTAACACAAACCTCCACAGGAAAAAACATCTCTAGAGGTATCAACACAGGGTGTGTAAAACATACTAGATGCATTACATTTCCTAGCACCACATTTAAAGCACATATCACCTTTAGCACATAAATCACATTAGGCAATTATCATCACAAAAATTAATGGAAAATCACATTGCGGCAAAAATCACATTAGGGCCTTGCGCCCTATCCACATACCAGCCCTCCTGGCCAACTGGCCATCCAATAAGGGGCTCAAATGCCCTGTGTCCAGAATGTCAGGGTGTGCTGCCATTGCAGCGCCAATCAGGGGGGGCACCACCGGCGCACACCTAAACGTTGCAGCTGCCCACTAATTGCTGGGCAGCTTAGGACAACAACAGGGTCTAAAGTTGCAGCTGGCACTAAGTGCTCGCAGTTGTAGAAGACCTGGCACCTCTGTGCCATCTCTGGGGCTCTCTGGGACTCTCACTTCAATGGCGCCTAAACAGTGCAGCTGCCACTACTTGCTGGGCAGCTGTAGGGCAAACTGCGACAGGGCCCTCACTGGCCCTAGGACAAAACTGCGCCCGTGGGAGCCTTCTGGGCTCTGGCAAGACAAATAGGGGCCTTGGAGCACACTGGCTCCTGAAATACTCCTGCGCCACTGCTTGGAGCCACACTGGACTCTGAACAGGCCCTTCGGGGGCCTTTCAAATAACCATGGCCCCCCCAAGCCCCTTACAGGGACTTTTAAAACAGATATGGGCTATCGTGGGAGCCTTCGCGGCTCTAAAACAAACATGCCCCCAGGGAGCCTTGTTGGCTCTAGAAAAACTGCCCCCAGGACGTTGGGGCGGCCCTCTCGCACGTGGGTCCGCCCGGGTGCCGATAGAGCACCCCAACACAGCCACAGACATGGGGACCCCGTGGGGCCCTCCCAACCACCATCACCATGTTGCAGCGACCCCCAACATGCACGGGGCCACTCGGATTCCGTCTCCATCCCCCCGAGCTCCCTTGAACACTCACCAGCTGGGGGCGACGGCAGCACTCTGTCTCCGGGGGCACTGGGGTGGCGCCTTCCTCACGGGGCTCTCTCTCCTCATGATAGCCCCGCTTCAGGTCGCGCCAGCCTCCCGGGACCTGCGGGCAACAGGCGGGGCTCTCCCTCACACAGTGGAGCCCCGCTGGACACCTCCGCATTTTCCCAGAGCTCTCTCCTCTCCGGCCGCCATTCCCGTCTCCTATCTTGGCTGCACTTCCGTTTCCGTCCAGTGGCCCCGCCCACAACCAGGCGGGCCGCGGCGGCGAAGATTCTCTGGCACAATAACGAAGGGTGGGCACCCTCACAAGATAAAATAATAGTAGAACTGGGGTGGGCACCCGTAAAAAAATTAAATAAATGGGGTGGCACCCGTAATAAAAATAACGAAACTGCGGGCAATATGCAGGGTAGCCTCCTGCTGGTAAATAATAAAATAAGCGGGCATAATGCAGCAACAGCGCCCAGCCCAGCGCTGCAAGAGTTAAACAGCGCTCCCAGAGGGAAATCCAGCAAAGGAAGAACTAGGGGCCTCAAAAAGAACTGAAGCCAGCACTCACAAGGTGCTGGGGCAGTCCCAAAGTCTCTCCAAGGTCCAGGGATTCATTAGGCCAGTAGCAGGGTCTCCAGAAATCCTCCAGCATCCAGGGGCAGGCTATCCAGAGGCTGGGCAGGGCCCAGGGAAGCAAGCCTTCCCCTGGGCCCCAGCAGCAGCACGCCCCTGGTAGATTCAAGTCAGGAAACAAGAGCATTTTCATGGGGTCACAGCCCCCTTTTTATACAGCAAAAATCCTTTGTCTGTGTCTGCAGGGTGGGGGGAAAAACCAGACGCAGCTGCTTTTGGAGCACTCTGTTGCTCAGCCCCTCTCCCCATTCACTGGCCAGGCTAAGGTCATCAGTTGCACCACAGGGGGTGGAGCCAGCATTGTGGAGGGAAAGCCCAGCCCTATTCAGGTCCCAGGTGCACTACTCACCCAGCCATCAAGATGCATAGCTCTCCAATCACCACTGGGGCAGACCAATCCTGACTCCTGGAGCCAGGCTCACCAGCCAGCTCCAGCCAATCACAAGCCAGACAGCCAATTCACATAATTTACACAGACACACCAACTTCTAGAAGTGGCACTTTCACACTAGACACATTAAAGCCGCACACATCATTGCGCAGCATTCAATCTCACGAGTTTGCACATACCAAACTTGACCCTGCACTCCCCACACATCAGGAACTACCATGGTCACAGATATTCCCCATGCATTCCTAAGGGGTGGCAGGCCAGTCTCACCACACATACACAGAGAGCGCACGCACTTTACACTGGACCACAGTGAAAAAGTGCGCAGAGGCCTAAAAGCACCAACACCAGGTTATAGAAATAGGCTAGGAAAAAGCAAAACGTTTCGGGGTGAACCTGCCAAAAGGGCCAGATCCAACATGTACTCAGTAGCAGAAGGGGGCAGATTGGAATATGTGTCCCATTGATGCACCCTATGACATGTAGGAACAGGGCCTTCTTATAAAAATCTGTCTTTGTCTTATGCAGTTCCGTCTGTGTGCTGGGGAATCGGATGTAGTGGTCCATTCTTTGCATCATGGCATTCAGGAATGTGTTGAAGAAGCGTGACAGGCAACTCTGTAAGACACCACCAGCCACAGCTGTGACCCCCTGGTAACTACCTAATGCATGTAGGTGCAGGCAACAAAGGACCTGTACATGTGGTGGTATTGCATGCGCACTTGGTGTCTGGTGCTCCAGGATTGGGTGCAGGTCACATATCAGGTCTAAGATGGTGGTGGGGTGAAGCCTGTACCTCTCATGGATTTCTGCCTCTGTGAGTTGGAATAGTGTGAGGTGCAATCTGTATACGCATTCCTGTCGTCTTCAGATCCTCAGTGCTGCTGCTTGCATCTGCATCCGCCTTGCAATGACATAGAGGGCAGCCATTGTGTTCACACAGATGTATTCTGGGGCTGTTTATATGCAGTGCACCTGGTTAACAACTGCTTTGAGTCAGTGCTAATTTGCAACTCCAAATTAGCAAGTTTTCAAAAACTTGCTGTTTGCGATTTTATGTACATTGGTTTGCGACTTTATATTGCGATTCCTTATTTAGCGACTCGCAAAAAGTGAGTCAGTGTGGCATATTCGCTAAATAAAGATTTGCTAATTGGTTTCTTTTAGTTTTAGTGATTCTTTATTTAGCGATTCAGTTTTTCTTTCTCTACATTTCACATGGGTTACTTGCAATTGCAAATGTGGAAATTCTGCAAACTTCTGCGTTTGCGATCGCTATTTGTCTACCTAAATCCGGCCCTAAATGCTTGGTGTCAGAACATTATTTGAGCTTGCAAAAAGATTACGTCTTCTCAGAATACATATCTGCTCTATTATAACTTATTTTATACAGATCGTTTCTGCACAGAAGTATGTGTAATCACATTGTATTGAAAATGAGTTCCAAGTGACCACTTGTTCTTAGTTCCTACAATTATATCGAAGTTCATGTGGACATATTGGATTGCTCTTGTTTCCTTTGCACACTACCTCAGTGGATGGCAGAACCAGTCTGGCAGGCCCAAGGAAGCGCAGTCAAGAAAAATGCCCTTGGCATAGGTCTTATACCCTGACAAGGAACTTACAGATAACTTGAATCAGCCCATCATATATACACCATTCTACAGTATGTATATGATTAGCACAGCGCTTTGACACTGTGCGGCGATACCAAATGCACCCGGGCCCTAAGGCTAGCACTAGCATCCAGAGCAACAGAAAACTGGGAAGGGGAAACGCAGAAAGTCGGGTGAAAGCACCCTAGAAAAGGCAATTTCCAACACTTACACATACGTCACCCCTAGAGTATGCCCTAAATAGTCCTTAGGGCAAGTGCGCTGTGTTTAAAAAGTTGGAAACGTACTTTTAAGTTTTACGTTTCCTACTGGTGAAAAATCCTACATTGAAATTTACTTCTGAAAGGTCTACCTCTACCATAGGATAACATTGGATTACCTTTTTACATTTAGTAAGTGATAACTTTTTCTTGGGACCAGGTAGGAAAGTCATGTTTGGTGTCTGAGGATTTATAGTTTAAAACCCTCTTTTATGGTAAATTCGGATTTTAATTCACAATTCTAAAAATGTCACTTTTAGAAAGTTGGCAATTTCTTGTCCTAGCCATTCGGTGCCTACAGCCTGTTTCTGGGTTGCATGACTAGAAGTAGTTGTTAATTGGCCTTTGTGTATTCCACCCAGACAGCATCTTAATAGAGGGTCTGGGTGTTAGAAAGGTGCCCCGTCTTGGCTTAACAGGAGGACACCACGTGACCATGCTGGAAGCTTTGCTCCCGACGTCTTCACGGAAGAGAAGTTTCGCAAATAAGCTCCTGCGTATACACATTCAGGACGGGACATTTTCCTGATTCATCTTCAACTAACTGGTAAGAACTCTTGAGCCGCGATCAAAGTTCCCCGGTCCAGAATTCATTCCGGGAGGTGGTATAAATGACATATAATTAATTTATTAATGATCCATTATTGTTTCCTTTATTTTAATTTTGCTTTGCAGAGTGGCCACTTTAGAAGCTGTCAATTTGACAGACATGGCGTGTCCTCAATGAAAGGTAGTTCTGGTATGCTCCCAGTACTTCGGCCGACTGTGTAGCTTTTCAAGCACACATCACTGTTGCTTGCCCACCTGTGTTGGGCGAATTTATTTGCTGTCATAATAAAGAGTCTTCTAGTTTAGTGATTTTTGTAAGTCAATCTGACAATTTTAGGCATGTTTTCTCCATCAAGTAGTTTCACCCATAGTTCCACCCTGCTGCGGGGTGTTAGTTGCATTTTTGGTAATGGGTCCCTTACACCACACCTCTCTAAATTCTCACAGGAAACAATATTTTTTCTCATTCCTGCACTATAAGGCTTGATGATTTTAATGGATAAATGTAACATAATGACTGCATGTGCATTTATGACTTTTAGAGAAAAAAAGTTGTAACACGAGAGTCGAAGATGCAAACGGTACACTGGGGGCATAGGTCTCTTGTTGAGAATCTAGTATAAAAACAAAATCTATAAGGGTCAAAGAATTATCCATAAAATTATATATGGTATTGCACGTTATTTTCTCTTTGTACGTTGTCCTGAAGAGGGGCCTAAACGTTTCGACTATGTTCTGGATCTGAGAAGTTCAGCAAACTGAAATAAATAAACTATACATCAATTAAGGATACACATTACGATTGATTAAGGTGCTTACTTGTCCCTTCTGTTTACTCTTCTATAGAACTATCTCCTTTATGAACTGCTTTTCTTAATGATTCTTTTGCAGCCAAGTTGACAATTTATATGTTGGAAGAGAAACTGAAGATTATTTTCAATCCTTTGAAGTATATGTGTTACATTATTTTTGTATGTTTTTTGTCTTTAATGTTTCTTTGACTATGCCTGTTTCCCATATATAAAAGTCTACAATGCTTGGAATTGGTGCTTGCGTATGGTTTTGAATTCCTAAAAGACTAATGGTGATAAAGGGATCTACCAAGATAGAGATTAATTGATATTTTCTCTAAGTTTCATTTTCTGTGCATCTATTCCCGCACATTCACATGTTTAGGTGTAATGGGAGGGCGGAGGCATCACCTACTATATGCACTAAATGTGAGCGGAACTTGCAGAGCTGCACTCTGTGGGATTCCACTGAGTTACATAAAAAACACGCGATTCTTCAGAGTTCTGCCCACCTTTTTATGTCTCGGTTGTGCAAGTCTGTGTGTATGTGTCTGTGTGTACCTGAGTGTGTGTGTGTGTGTGTGTACACATCTTTTAGCTGCCTTGCCCTCTGGTGGTTTCTTCCATTCACATTGTGAGGCACGACATGTTCTCTGGACATTACCTCACCCCTCTGGGGAGCGCAGGAGGAGGCAGGCTCTGTGCCTGCAGGAGTGGAGGGCACATTACCTCACTGTTCCTGAGGAAGGAGTGCCAGGTCCTCAGGTACTTCAGTTCCATCAGATTTTCATGCATATGATGGACTCATTATTATTTCCCAGCCTCTGGAACAAGTCTTTCGCAAAGCAGCCCAGGATTACACAGGTTCTGTGTCGCCGAAAACGTGTAACATCTGGGATATGCACCACTGCAACTTCCTAAGTCTGGGATGCCAGGTGCTCTCAAAAATGGCCAAGAAACAGCCTTGCACACAATGAGGTGATATCAACTGGCTACCCACATGCACCTAACCCGCAGAAAACATTTTCTGGCTCAAGAACTCATATCACCGAAGAGCCTGTCGGGGATTAGAAGCAAGTCCTTGCTTTGAGGTCCCACTCCTGTGGTTCATAGTCTGGGTTGGCACACCAGCTTAGCTCCAAGGTTTGCGGCAGCAGCGGCTCGGTCCCCATTGGGGATCAGGACTGTTTCCGGTCTTTCTAGACTTTTAGCCGGTAAAGAGGAAAGTAGTAATGCAACATCTTACTTTCTGACAGCAGTTCCCACGAAAAAGCCGATGGAAACTAAAATGGTACCTGAGCAGACTGATTCAGTTCTGCATCCTGTGGGGGGCCTTGTGATGGGCTTTTTTAGTTCCAGTCTTTGTCCCTCTCTTGATCCGCCACGAACAAAGTAACTCTGCTGCCTCACCTCTTTCAACTTGAACGAAGAAGTAATCTGCACTTCTATCCAAAGACACTAGACTTCTAACATCGGTTGGCCATTTTGGAGCGGCCATTTTCCACAGCAGTTCTCCACATTCTGTCTATTGCACTCACTGCTAAATGATTAATTCACCCGGCGGAACGGCAAAATGTATTAGTAATTTTGTGTTCGAAAATTAAAGCAGAATTACTACATTTCTCTAATTCCGCCGGTGGAAATAAAAATTCCACCCACCTCTAACTTGCACTCTAAAGCACTGGCCCAGCTCCCACACAAAGAATCACACTAGCCTATTGTGCCCCCAGACAGACTGGAGCCAGGGCAGGGAGGCAGGAAATTCGAGACACCACTGTAGGTGGAAACTTCGAAGTGGGCACCAGGTAGAAACGGAGGGACCTCAGACCCACTTTTCAGTTCACTCCTGGGCCTGTGGATACTACAGAAGAATGATGACTTGCTGCTCTGCTGCTTGAGGCCTTTCCTGCTGCTGTGAAGGAAGACTGGACCTGGCCCCTTCATCCCAGGCAATGTGACTCCAAGGATCAGCTGACTGATGTATTGTTCTGTGTTGAAGGGACATACCGACTTCTCTGGAATTGCCCAGTTGACCTGCTGCAACGGAGCTTGCCTGGACCTGCAACTGGACCTGCCTGAGCCCTGCTGGCCTCTGCTGATGTGGCACCATTCGAATACCACCTCAATGAAAAGATGAAAACCTTACGTTTTGGGACCTTCAAGACTGCACATAGGACATTTTTGGCAAGATTTTGTCACTCATGCTGACCGCCAATCTTTGCACTACAGCATCTACAGCCCGCAGGTAACACCATGTGATTCTCCAGTCATAACCGCTCACTGCATCCGGCAGGATCTTTGAGTTACAGCCATGTCCGTCCACGATGCCCGGCCTGCTCCCTGCGCTACAGCAATGACCAGCTGCGACGCTCTCCCTGCTCCTTGAGATCTCTTCCACCACAAACAGAACCCTTCGCGCAGCACTGAAGAAGGTAGCTTTTTCAGTGGGCCTAACCTGGTCCCTGTCTCTAGTCTGCTCTCCATCACAGTCAGGCTGAACTTGTGACTTTCACCCGATCTCACAGGGCTAGATAACCGCAAGTGGCGCTTTGAGATTTTTGGCGCTAAACTTACTTCAAATCTTTGAAATTGCATGTCTACAGTTCTACTGATTTGAATTTTGCTGTTTAAATGTCAAATAAGTTATTCAATTGTACTCTATTTTTCTAAATTTGTGTGGGATTTTTCTTTTGTGGTGTTTCCACTTTTTAACCTTTTCAGTTCTGCATCAATACTTTACACATCGTGTCTAAGTTAAGCCTGACTGCTTTTTCGTCAAGCTCCCAGAAAGTTAAGCACAGGTTAATTTAGTTCCTTTTTATGGTTCACTTTGACAAGGATTGTGACTGTTGCTTTAGTAGTGCTCCTTTCCCCTTTTTCTGAGGGGCGCTGTTCACAACAATACACTATCATTCACTCCCCAGGGAACAGATAACCTCTTATCCTTTATCAAATAGGGTGAACCACTAGTGGTCTCAACTAAGGAATATGGCACTCCTCACTACAGCTTGAGCCTTTTTCAGCTTAGGAAGGACAGGAGGATACCAAGGCCTAAAATATTCAGTCAGTACAGCTGCAGTAGCTCATATTTACAATTCACTAACCTGAAGCACAGCTTTGACGTTATGCTAAATTCCTACACGCTCCCAAGTGACTGTCTAACCTGACTACCTTGTAACCTTGCACTTTTCATGCCTTAATATTCCCATTGATTTCTCTGACTGAAGAAGCTGCATAGACCTCCACTATATAATGGCTTGGCTAGTAACCGTGGCTATATTGAACTTCTGTCAGAAGCTTAGCTCGGCTCCCGCAGCAGTGTGAAAAAAATCATACCCAGCAGAAATATTATCCATATCATAATTGATCAGTCTTTATAAAATGTAAAATAAAAACAGAACACGGGGACAGCCACTCAAAAAATACAAAGAAAAACGACTGCAGAGACGGGAAATTAAATGAGATGCCATTAACTCAGTATCTCATTATTAGAGCTTTGAAAATAGCTAAACATGTGTTAGTTAACATCCCCTTTGGCGGTTTGCTTGTAACACCCCCCAAGGGCTGCCGTATGCTTCTGTGAGCTCCTCGGGCCTCTACCTGACGTTGTAGAGGAGCCCGCAGGTGCACTGAGGGCCACAATTAGTTTTTAAAACAAACGTCTTTGCGCACCCCGAGAGCATGTAACGCCATCATTAACATTCAAAATCCCCCCACTCACCCCCACCAGCAGCTCCAATCACACTAATGCGTTGGACTGGGGCAAAGTAGGGAGCATTCAATTCTACCTGACAGCGCGCGAGCATCATTTGTAACGAGCCTCCTGCGAAAAAGGCGGGATCTGTGGGCCAGTGAGCACATGCCAATAAACCTATGCGCAGCTTCTGCGACTGAAAGGGAGTTGTTGCCTCGTTTAAAGGCTTAGATATTTATGCAGTCTGTATGTTTGTAAAATAAACTTAGATGGCACTGCATGTCATTTCAGTGACTACAAATGCCGTTAACGTACAAATCCCTGCATTGGCGTGGCTATACAACTTCAGAAATGTATGCATAATCGCTGAAACACCCTGTTAAAGTGAGACCCGCATCTTGTAACAAACTGGATCACATTTCGGCCTTCGCGGTTAGGGATTAGCAGCACTGTCAGCAAGCACATGCAGATAAAGCTATTTATTTAGCAGATTAGGCACAGGCTTACTTTGCTATGCACACAGTCTGGTAAGTGGGGATTAGAAGATCCAAGCCTCTTGATGATGGAGTTTTTTTTTCCTTGTTGCTTGCCTGTGTATGAGTGGCAGATTCGAATGTGTTTGCAGCGGACATGGCGTAACACCGCTCACCCAGCTGCACCATGCGCTGTGCTGATGGTGCGTTAGCTTAGTGCGCCCTGGAACTGAAAAAAATATTCTCCTAGCAGGTTAGTATTCAGATTAAGCTCCAAACTCTTATTTCATCCCACCTTAAGCAACTAACTTTACGTAGGTCTTCCTCAAAACCTCATCTCTCAACTCCAGGTAGTACAAAACTTTGAAGCGCCTCATCCTTACTCTCTCACCTCAACACTATCGTGTCTTCCTACCGACCTTACACCTATTACCAGAGAGAAAAGTGCTACCTTCAGAGCCCTATGTGTAGTCCTTACTTCCCAACCCAACCCAACTTCATTAATACAACCCCAATTTCTTTCAGCCTTCACAAATCCTTTGTAGCTACATTGGTGGTTGCCAGCGTCCGATTGGTAATGTGGGCACTGTATCCAAATTCCAGCTGTGGGCTGCTTTTTTGAGCAGCCTTAGGGGGCGATTTGGGTGGTGTCTGTGTTGTTCGCATATCGCCAGCGGCCCAGTGGGTGCCTGAGTGCCTTTCTGGAGGCACATGGGGGCCAATTACCTCACTGGCACCAGGCAGAGGTGTCACTCCCTTTCTCTCGCTAGGCTGGTCAATTAATGTGTCCATACTGAGCGGGGGCATGGGGCCTGAGCAGAAGTGGCCTCACTTATTTTAAGGTGTGTTTCACCATTGTAAACTGATCAGTGCATTTCCCCCCCCCCTTTTTTTTTTAATAACATTTTGCTGACGCGGTGTTTTGTGCAAAGGCATTATGCAAATGTGGGCCACTATTTTTTTTGCATGTCCAGGCTGATTTTTCATCCCAATCCAACCCTGGTGGTTGCATCTTCTTTCTTGCTGCTAAATATTTAAACTCTTCCTTTCCCTCTCCAATCTTAGAGCTAATAGCTAAACCAAACTAAACTAAGCTAAACTAAACTCGTTTTCAGATCAAGAATGAGGTGTCCGGACAGAGTCAGATTGGTAATGCGGGCACTCGGGCAATGCCAGAGGGGCTGGTATCCGAGCTCCAGTTGTGGGCTGCTTTTTTGAGCCCACTGGGGAGATTTGGGCAGTTTCTGCATTATTCAGATGCCGCCAGCGGTGCATTGGGTGCTTGAGTGGCCTTTCTGGAGGCAGATGGGCGTCCATTACCTCCCTTTCATCACTTGTTTTCAGGTGTGTTTCACCAGAGTGAACTAATTTGTGCATTTTTTTAACGCACCCCACCCTCTTTATAACATTTCGCTGAAGCAGTGTTTTGCGGAAAGGCAATATGCAAATATAGGGCTCTTTTTTAGCATGCCTGGGCCGATTTATAATCCCAATCCAACCTTGTGTCCTGCACAGTGGCAGCCAACATGGCTTGCTGGTGGTAAGGCAGGAGCGGGGGTCGGGCATATAGAAAAAACATTTTTAAAAAAGTTACGTTGCCGCCGGGTTCCGCCTCTCTGCTCCTGCTCTTCTAGTGGAACTCGAGGACAGGAAGCAGGCACCACTGAACAATCACAACGCTGCAAAACAGTGTCGTGATTGGTAAGCACACAGGTTCCCCTGAGCAATCTCAAAGCTGCAGTGTAGCATTGTGATTGGTCTGAGCGTCCTCAATGGACACTCAGCCAGGGAATGTGACATGGGTGTGTTCTCCATGCAGGTTGTAATGCAGCCTGAATGGAGAACAGGGAAAGTGCGCATGACTGTTTTGGGCTGCCCGAGGGGGCCAACCAAACAGTCATTGCACACTTAGGAGCGGGCAGACCACTCCTCTACTGCCCTGCTCCAAGAGCAGAGCAGCCCAGCCACCCACCTGCTTGCAAAGCAGCACAAAGCATAAAATGATAATACTTAAAGTTACTATCATGTTATGTTTCTTCTTCGTACTGCTTAATACCCGTGGGGCGAGGCTCCTCTGCAATAGCAGAGGAGCCGCCACTGGGATGAACTTGGCACAGGTAAACTCAAATAGGTCGAAAAGCAGAATCCTTCCTGATTTTCTACGGGGAACATCCAGCAATAGCATTGGTATTCCGATTAAGACATAATATTCTAGAGTGCAGTGACTATTTTTGAAGGCTGTGGTCAACAATATACATGTATATGGCCTCATTTAGACTGCCCAGCACATCCCAATTTGGCAACAAACAGGATTACAACGAATGCAATATCACTGCACCACAGAAAGTTTCACCCACAAAATCTTTGGCAAGTAAAATGTGAAGATTTCTGCGGGCAAAAACGGCACACAATGTGAAATTGTCTCACAGGCATTCTAGTGTTGAAAATGGGAAACTAGCGATAGAAAATAATTGATATTCTCCCAATTCTGAACCAAGAACCTACTTTGTGCAGAACTTGACATTTTTTTGGGACCTTAGGAGAAATACTGCAGTTCATAGCGAAAAACTTTGAAATTTTGAACACCGTCTCCGAGGTCCAAGGATTTAGCATGCGGCAGGTCAGTTCTGTAGGTGCTTTGCATGAAATCCCACTCCGAAATTTGTATCCATAAAATGAGCAAGAAAGGCTCTACAATTTAATCTCAACCCCGCAGCGATTCAATAACCCTGGTTCTTAGAAGATAATGGGGCATATTATCAAGATGTGCGTTAAAAAACGCACATCTCACATTTCCCTATCGCCGGATTATATCGCCGTGATAGCGCGTAATTATCAACGCGCAAAACATAGGTGATATTAATTCTGGCGATAGTCGGCAAAAGTGAACATTAGCTCGTGAAAACAAGCGTTGTTGTCCGGCGCTAATGTGTGCCTTGATAATATGGGGGGGTGGATTCAGCTTTATGATCCACACCCCCATGTTATCAATGCCTAACACTTGATCAAAGCAAGCGCTGGGAGACCTGCGATAAACGAGTTTATCGCAGGTCTCCTTTTCTCAACGCCTGCCTTGATAATAGGGTGTTACCACCTCCAATCACATTTTACATGTGGCTGGACGTGGGAACGCCCACTTTGCATGTCATTAGCGATGTTTCTCGGTGTCATGCAAAGTGGGGCGGTATGAGGCTGAGGAAGGCGTTAGCATGCCCTTGTTGATAGGGCGCTAGAAGTATCGCCGCTTTCTCGGCACAATTCGCCGAAAAAGCGGCGATACTACACCTTGATAATATGGCCCTATATCTTTCATTTAATACCCAGTCCGACTGGCCTATAGGGCAATCTGGCGGTGCCAGAAGGCTGGTCTGACAGGCCACTGTGTGGGCTGTTTTTTTAAGCTGTTTGTGGGGCTGTTTTATGATCTGGTGGGACAGTTTTTACTACTGATGTCTCTGGTATTACAACAAACAATCCTGCAGCAGGTATAAATGCATGCAAGCTTCTATCTCTTGCAGCATGTTTTTACAAGTTCGAAACTGCCCCAATTTGCAATTATTGAAACCTTTTTAGTTACATGATTGGCTCATGGGAGCCACTTTTATTTTGCTGCCAGAGCATATGTCCTATCTCAGTCCGACCCTGCTTAGTGCCATTCCCCCACCAGCTTGTCAATGGGCATCACTGACTGTTAGCAAAAAGAAATGCCAGTTTCCTGGGAGGACTTGGTGAAAATCGCCTGTCCACTTAGAGGTGTATTTTGAAGCTAGTGACATGATCACTTGTGTGGTTTTGACGTGATGTTGAGTGCTATAAGATATGTCAAATATTTCTCATCTTCCATCCACTGTCTCCTCTCCAAAACTTCTCGACTGACATCTCTGACCTTCGCTTTTTTTCAGACCTTTCATTGCACTCTAAATTGCCAGTGGCCTCATGGGAGAATGTTTGATTTTTTTCTTCATCTGTGATTCCTGTCTGGACTGCCCCTACCCCTGCCGACATAAAAGAAGTAGAAAATGACTGCCTGCCTGTAAATGCCCATCTTCGACCTTCGGATGTAGGGCCCCGCACACCATTCTCTAACTGTAAAAGAGTTCTGCAGCTCTGGGAGAAAGATCTGCACATGAAAAGGAGGGCGAAATGCTGGATACCGGCACAAAGACAGGTAAAGAATACAATAATCGCCAGTGGATTTCTGTTTCCACGTGCCTTTATCGTGCTGAAAGTCACATAAAGGGTAGAGAGAGAGCGTCCTTTGTTAGCCGCGCTGCCTTCTTGACCAAAATATATACTCCTTTGGTGTGATCAAAATGGAACTCACAACAAAGGACTGAAATACAAAAACTCCAATTGTTTTCAGGAATGCTCCAGATCCAATTTAAAACTATTGGAAACGTAGGTTTGACCTACCGCGACGTACAAGAGTTGACTATTTCATGGCAGCAAATACATTGCAAAGACCTATGCCTTTTATTAAGAGGGAATATTTTAAACTGTTTTTACATGGGAAATTAAAGGAAATTCGCAAAATATGTTCATAATTAAATTTTTAGGACAGATAAGCAGATTCTGAAAAAGCTAAACAGAAAAACACACAGATGATTGCAAGATAAAAATCTTGGGGCATATTATCAAGGGGGTTTATCTCCGCTTTTTTGGCTTTAAAAGCCAGGAAAGCGGAGATAAAATTATCTCCCTATTACCTAGCTGTCGCTAACACCAGTTAGCGACAGCTTGTAGGAGATAGCGACCATCTTGGGCCCCACTTTGCATGTCAGTGATATTTATCACTAATGACATGCAAACTGGGCGTGCCAAGATGTTAGCGACTGGAAACAGTCGCTAACATCGCTATCTCCTATTACCAACTTTTGGAGATATTCGCGCTAAGCGCGAATATCTACAAAAGCTAACACTTGCCCTGAGCAGTTCTTAGCCATGTTATCCAATGGGAGGTGGATAACATGTCTAAGAGCATTAGCTCGGTAATGCATGAATATCGCTGACTTTTCAGCGATAATCATGCATTGCGACCGTTTTTTATCGCATTTGTGATAAACCTTGGTAATACCAAGGTTTATCTGCGATAAAAATCGCTGCAGCTCAGCGGTAAATTTTTGTCTCTAACCAAGCAATAGCGATAATTATCGCTATTGCTTGGTAATATGCCCCCTTTTTACTTGGGATCCAGTTTGGCGAGTTTCTGTTTCTGGAGTCCAAAACTGAATTTACAATTTTTTATGATAGTGAGGGGTTTTCTGGTGAGATTCCTGTAGATGGAATTAAAAGAGGTAATACGGTGGAAAACTTTGTGGATTCAAAGCATCTGCTTACAAAAACGATGATGAAATTACCTGGCATCAGTGTAACAGGATTCAGTAATTTACTACATTCCTCGTTTAAATTCAATTGAAGCACCTTGAAGCTGACAGCAACACAAGCTGTCATGTAAGTGTGACAAGCAGCTACTTGCCGCGTTTACAGCTGTGATGGAACTTGTGCATCTCGTATGACATTTGCTCCCAGTTTGGGGTTTACATACTAAAAGGCTTTGCAATTGATGCCCACGCGACTGCTGGACCGACAATCTGAAAGAGGCAGGAGTTTCCATCACTTCTGTTTCTGGGTCTGCCGCCATTGGCCTATTTAGAAGTGATGTTTAGGGGAACAAACAATGGGTATCAGGTAAAACTGGCGGGGTCAACTGCAAAGGGCAATTGTGTGTGTGCTCGTGTGTTCATACATATATTATATACAAACACCTGTTTTTGCTTAAAATATTAAAATATGTTTTTATTTGTTTGTGTATGCTCTATGTATATGTAGCTATAGCTATATACACACATACTAAGCCATGTTACAACATTTTAAGTAAACATGTTGGCCTGTTATTTACTCAGACAATCGTTTCTATGCAGTGAAAGGAGGTTGGGTATAATAATGTGCATGGCAAGGTACAGTGTACATTTTTAATGTGAAATTCATCAGCTTTGTCGGTTGAGCATAAGGGAGGTGCAGAAAAAATGGTGCTGGGGCCAGAGCCTCTTCTTGTCCCCCTCTAGAGACGCCAAACTCTACCACTAGTATCTTGTGGCTCCCACAAACATCACTACTTCAACAAAAAAGGAAGACACAACTCAACTAGCCACTCTTGGAAACAGCAACGCTGCAGTGTAATCATGAGCTTCTGTGGAACTGTAACAGGACTCCAATAGCGATGGAGGAACTAAATGAAAGAGGCAAGTAGGCATGCCTGAGAGTGTAAGGTAGGGGGTCAAGGTGGAGGTGAAGGGGCAACAAGAGCACAGAGAACAGAGAAAGCAATATCCTGTATAAAGGAAGCGTGTGCATGTGCTGGTGGTAGATGGTCCTGCCAAGTAATGGACTTTTGGTATGCATTAGAAAGCAGCAAAGAATAAAGCACCACATTCACAAAGTCATTTGCGTGTACTAAGCTACTCATCCGAATGCAGAGTACATTCAATGCCAATCCCAAAGTCCCATTTGGAAAATGGGTGGAGTAGAAGCTTAACCTCCACACTAGTATTAATCCCCCAAAAGTGTTCAAAACTTACATTTACAAAATTACTACTTAGGTGTTTATGTGTGCATGGGAATGGTTTGGCGCCCATATGAGGTCCTTCACGAAGGTCCAGTCCAATTTCCCACTTCATAAGTCCCAGATCTCCAGCTACTTGCAACTATGGCATGAACTTGCCCTGCATAGGACACTCGTGGTGGTGGAGGCCAGAGTACTTATGGGACCCCTTTTGAAAGGTGAGATTTCCAACATCCATAAAAACGAGTCATCAACTCCCTGGACTTTTTGGGGTCTTAAAATCCAATTAGGCTTATTGGGTTTGCACGCTAGATGACATTAACTGGTGGGATGCATGTATGGCTCAACGGGATCTCACAACTCCGGCCTATACAGCTTGAATACCTTGCATTGGATACCCGAATGTTCTCGTTGCTCACAAGAGATAGAGGACTTTTATCACATGGTCTGGGGCTGTACGATCATCAATGAATATTGGCAGAAGATCTTCCATACTATATCAAGAGTCCTCACCCAACCGATTGTCCCATTCCCCCAGGTGTCCATGTTTGGGATCCTAGAATACCTGGGAGGGCCCATAGAAGAACATTAAATGATTGAGACTAGCACACTGCTCACCAAAAGACAAATTGCAAACATTAGAATGATGCAGCACCTAGTAGAGTGGAGGTAGGCAATGGACTGGTTTGCAAAACAAGAAGAATCTATTTATTTCGCCAGAGGCTGTCTTCAGAAACATTAGAGGATTTTTTGGAAATGGTGGCAATATTGTTGTCTGTTATAATAATTGTAATATGGATTTTTCATTTAGGCATCCATGAAACATATAATGATGGTGTTAGTACATCAAGCTGGACTTCCATGCTTTTAGAGCATAAATATTACACCAATGTGTTGTAGAAGCCTGACATAACTCATCTATGGTGCCCCTAAAGATGTAAGAGGTGTAATACAGGAGTCTCCCACAGTCCCCAGAGTATAGATCCTAATATGATAGTGGGGCAGTAGCTTAGCTGTGTGCACTTCCATTTTTGTGAGGAAGTTCAGTTCAGTTCAGGCGGGTCAGCGGGGCTGCTTTGCGAGCACTGCAGTGTTGCATCGATTCTGCCAAAGAACAGAACTATGCACAGGATTAGAGGACCTTGGTGTATAGCGACTAAGACATCCAACCACCTTAAGACCCATAAGCCCTAGACCGACTAGCTATAGTGTCTCACTTGCTCTCCTACTCACTCACAGAGAAACAAATGATTAGACACCCCAGAACACAACACTCCCAGATATCTCAGGAATCGTGGTAACAAGACACACCTTTTCGCTCGCACTCTTGTACTAGTCCACTAGTCTAACAGAGACACGAAGCAGTTTAAAATATTTATTTTAACTAACGTGCCCTAACATGCAGTATACTTGCCACAACAAGCAGGAAAATGCATAGTACAAATATAGTCAGCATAGCAGCTAGTCCATAAATCATGAAGGGAGATGTTATCATGAAAAGACAATAGAGGCTAACCTCCCTCTTCTTGCTATGGAACAGTATTATTATATGTTAGAAGATCACTGGGCTTGAAAATGGCGGCGTAAGCTCCGATGCGGAGAGAGCTCTTGCAGACGCCCCTTGGATGGCTTGCTACGGGCGCCCGAATGAGCGGAGCAGATGCGGAATCGAGGTGAGCGGCGACGCGGGGTTGATTGTGGCTTCTGCGTGGCTTTAATATTGAACTGTGCCTCGTTAGCCCCGCGCGCCTGACCTTAAGATGGCCCGAGGGGAACACTGCATGGATGGCTTGGGTGAGGGTGTCTTCTGAACCTCTGGGGAGCGGGATCTTTCAACTACTCGGGTGCTGGAGTCATAACACACCTCCCCTACTTCCCAGGCTTTACTGACAACGTGATCCTGTACTCCCAAGGCCCTTCGGTGAGCATCAACAACTGGGGATCACATATTGTCCTCTCCTTGCACGCACTGCATAATCCACCTCTGCCCTCTGGAGAGACCGCCACAGTACCTTTGCCTTCGGGTACGCAGGTGTTGACAAAGTTCACTACCGAGCACCAGCCGTCTGACCCTACATATCCCTGACGCAAGGCCTTCCATATTCAAGTGTCGCGACGGTCTGCAGCCTTGAATTTAGTGCTAATCTACCTTCGCAGTCCCAAACGCTCTGGGGGCTGATCCATATGGCGCATAAGTAGGCGACGGGCTAGTCTTTAAACAAGGTCTCGGACTTCTTACCGAATTCTGAAAAACGATCCACACTTCGATGAGACACAGGCACAGTAACAATAACCCTCAAAAAGCGGATTGCCTGAACATGCTCAAGGACTACAAAGCCGAACTACGCAGTAACATCAGTCGAAACATCAAATCCTCAATGGATCATCTACGTTCGGCCTGGTCAGAGCGGTGTCATCCCTGCAGCAAGATGTGGATTTGGTGGGCACAAGGGTCCTTGACCTCGTGACGCAACACCAGGACTGCGATCTATAGCCCACAAGATCCATGGGAACTTCCTGCCGAACTACCTTTCTGCCTTCACCTGTCCTGGCCCTAATCCCCACCCTGTTTATCTCCTTGCTCTACTCCTCTCCACTTTCCTGTTGCTGACCTCTGTCTTCACCTGTCCTGGCCCTTAGTAAGCATGAGCTTAAAATCCGTTCCGCTTGCGGATTTTGCGAATTTTCGGTAAATTCGCGATCTGCGAACTCCTGCGAATTTACCGAGAATTCGCAAATCCGCGAGCGGCGGATCCGGGGGCAAAAGTTGAAGCCTGGCCTGTTGTAACTATTTTACGATGGCGCCAGCAAGCTGCCAGCGCCATCCTAAAATAGTTACTAAGTTAGCTTCAACAGGAAGCTCTAATAGATAAAATAAAGCAGGTACTCGATTTTATCTATTAGAGCTTCCTGTTGAAGCTAATTTAGTAACTATTTTAGGATGGCGCTGGCAGCTTGCCGGCGCCATCGTAAAATAGTTACAACAGGCCAGGCTGGTGTGCTTTTTTTCCCAAATGTACCGTGGAAAATCAGCTGTGATGCTGGATAGAGGCTTTTGCATCCTTGACTTTCACGAGCGCAATACCCGTGCTGTTCCTGTGACCAGGAGCTTTTTCTCTTCATCTGCTGAACTGATCTTTCTCTGACCTTTTATGCACACAAGAGGCATGTGAACTCGCATGGAAGCCCCGCACGTTTGGCCCCGCCCACACACTCGCGGTTTGCACCGTCTTCCCGCCATTCACCCACTATGATGGACAGCTCACTCAAGGGACCCCTGCGCCCTTCGGGGCGATTGCATAGTAACACACATATGGTCGCTCGAACTAGTTGATGCTCAAATTCAGTGACTCATTCATTAGCCCAAAAACAATCGTGAGCGTCGTCGAGGCTGGACAGGTCTGCCTTTTTTCCCAACTCTACCGTGGAAAATCAGCTGTGATGCTGTATAGAGGCCTTTGCATCCTTGACTTTCACGAGCACAATACCCGTGCTGTTCTTGTGACCAGGGGCGTCTTTCTCTTCATCTGCTGAACTGATCTTTCTCTGACCTTTTATGCACACGAGAGGCATGTGAACTCGCATGGAAGCCCCGCACGTTTGGCCCCGCCCACACACTCGCGGTTTGCACCGTCTTCCCGCCATTCACCCACTATGATGGACAGCTCACTCAAGGGACCCCTGCGCCCTTCGGGGCGATTGCATAGTAACACACACATGGTCGCTCGAACTAGTTGATGCTCAAATTCAGTGACTCATTCATTAGCCCAAAAACAATCGTGAGCGTCGTCGAGGCTGGACAGGTGTGCCTTTTTTCCCACCTCTACCGTGGAAAATCAGCTGTGTGATGCTGTATAGAGGCCTTTGCATCCTTGACTTTCACGAGCACAATACCCGTGCTGTTCTTGTGACCAGGGGCGTCTTTCTCTTCATCTGCTGAACTGATCTTTCTCTGACCTTTTATGCACACAAGAGGCATGTGCACTCGCATGGAAGCCCCGCCCCAAATCCGCAGATCCGCAAATCCGCAAAATCCGCGGATTTTGCGGATCCACGATCCGCAAATCCGCAAAATCCGCGGATCGTGGATCCGCAAAATCCGCCCATGCTTAGCCCTTAGTCCCCACCCTGTCTATCTGTGAATTTTTCCCTCGTCATTTGAGATCTAGCTACTTTGTCTGATGCCCGATGGAGCTACCTAGTTTAGCTATAGGGGAGACAGGTCGGGGATTCCCTCCTCGGACGTCACCTACCCAGTCGGTCTTCAGCCAAACTTCTTTCGTCTCTCCTGTCGTCTCTTCCCGCATCCTCTCTCTATTTTTGTCTCTCCTTCTCTCCTCTCCCAATGTATTGAGACTGGACTATTTTGTCGAATGCCCGATGGAGCTACCTGGTTTAGCTATAGGGGAGATGGACCGTGGACTCCCTCCTTGGTCATCACCTACCCAGTCGGCCGTTAGACAGACCTCATTTCGTCTCTCCCTGTTGTCTCTTCCCCTATCCCCCCTTTCTCTCCTTCCATGCCCCCTCCCCTCTACGCTTCATTTATTTTGCCCTCCATGTACCTTTAATTGCTTTTCCCATTGAGACCGAGCTATTTGGCCAATGCCCGGTGGAGCTACCTGATAGCTACAGAGGAGATGGGTTTTGGGACTTCCCCTCGACCGTCACCTACCCAGCCGGACTTTGGACAGACTTTCCTTTCATCTCTTTGCCGTACCTCCCTCCTACCCCTTTACCCTTCCCCTCTACACTTCAATTATCTATGTCTCTTGCAATTGTTTGTCTAGCAACTGATGTAAATTGGAACTGATGTAATCTTGTAATTGTAATTTTTGTGGAACCTCATGTAAAGCGCTCTGATACCTCCGGGTCTAGCCAGTGCTATATAAAACTCCTGAATAATACCAAATCTTGCCATATTTTTCATTGGATGGATCACCTACCAATCATAATTCAAGAGTTACCGTAAATTGGTGCTTGTTTGTGGATCTTCACATCACTATGGGGGAATTTGTGGATAGATAGTCAAGTTCTCAAGAAGGTATGAATCATGGGGTCCATAGACACCAGGGCTGGAGTTTTAGCAGCATAGAGGAGCTCTAGCACCGGATTCTGGTCGGTGAGACCTCTCTCTAACAATACACAGAATGGTGTTTTCCTGCCTCCCATCATCATGTGCACCTTCTGGCTAAACTCTATCCTCTAGATTGTCTGTAGAGATGCCTGTAAAGGGTTCCAATCTACGTAGACTTGTTCCCCATAAGAACGATCTTATGTCCTTAATTATAGGTACTAAAGTCTGATAAAGTATTGTAAGGGGGAGCACAGACACCACATAGTTAAACCAGAAGGTGCTACAACCATTGGAACACTTTCTACGCCATCCCTGAGTTATAGATTTAGGAGGGTCTATCTCATGTAATTGGATGTTTTAGCAAACACCTGGTTCAGACTGTATTTCACTTTTTGTTCCAAACCTCTAATAACATATATTCCAAGGTATTTCAATCTTTCTGCCTTCCAACAGAAATGATAGCCTCTAATAGAGGCTGGTGTTGTGACATAGGACATAGGACGTGCCTCATGTTTGTCCTAGTTCTCTTTATAACCTGAGATGAGGGAGGCATCAACTACAATAGTTATAATGGTATGTAGCAAGATTTTTAAGTTTGACAGTGTGAGTACTATGCCATCTATATAAAGCAGTATTTTTGATGTGTCTGTAATAGTTTCTATTCTGCATATTGAGTCTGTTTGACCCATAGCCTGTGCCAACAGTTCCACTGCTAGCAGGAACTGAATGGATAATAAGGGATGTGATACCCGGATCCATTGTTGGCTGAGGTAGGTACCTTAGGCAAAATAGGGACCTGCAGTTCCACATCAGGGAAAGGAAGGTCACCTTCTGAGATAGCCTCGCTCACACACTTGGTAGCTTGGCATGAGCAGCCAGGCTTATCTTCAAGGCAAATGTGTGAAGTATTTGCAACCATGCTCATAGCAACCCAATGATGACAGCACAAATAGACTCCACATGAGTTTTATGAAACAAATAGTATAAACTTCATATAAAAAGATATACAATAAGACCTGTTAGATCTGGGGGTTTCTAGTTGGCAGAGGTAGATACCACTGTCCAAACAGGGACCCTTGCTTCTAGTCAGGGTAAGGAGGATACACTCTTTAGATAACCCCTGCTCACCCCCTTGGTAGCTTGGCACGAGCAGTCAGTCTTATCAAAGGCAATGCGCAAAGTATTTGTACCAACACTCACAGTAACACAGTGAAAACACCACAAATGGACTCCTCAACAGTTTAGAAAAATAGAAGTATGTAATCTAAACTAAACAAGACCAAAAAGACAAAAATCCAACATACACAGTTCAAAAGTAGGTTTTTTCAAAAAGTTCTTAAGGTTGCGTTAAAATAATCCACAGTTGCATCACGTTTTAGCCAACAGTACCTTTAGATGCGACAAAAGTTCCAAGTGAAAGCTGCAGCGCTGAAAACCAAGCGATGCATCACTCCTGAGACCCTGGGGAGGCAATGTGACAACCCCGCTGGATGCAGCAGGCCAAGGCACACATAAAGGGCAGACAAGAGAACAGCAACTTTCTAAATGTGCTGTTGTCAAACACAGGATTTAAAAACCACCTTTTCTAAAAGATGTGTTATTAAATTCTGAGTTCAGGGATACTAGACTTTTATGTCCTCTCTTGCTCCTATGGGAAGATATGCAGGTAGCCATTGTAGCCAGCATTCCCCATGATAGCCTATGGGCAAGATAGACTTACAATAGTGAAAAACGAAAATGGCTGTAATTCACTACCAGAGCATGTCACCTGCTCCAGTACATGCTCTACCTTTCACATACACTGCACACTGCCCAAGGGGGTACCTTGAGCCTTCCATAGAGGTGACCAATGTGCACAGAAAGGGAAGGGTTTAGCCTGGTCAGTGGGGACACTGGCCAGGTTGACATGGCAGTTCACAGACTGCACACAGGCACTGCGGTGGCAGGCCTGAGACACCATTTTAGGGCTACTCATGTGGGTGGCACAATCAGTGCTGCTGGCACACTAGTACTATTTGTATCACCAGCCCTGGAACACTCAGTGCACTTTACTAGGGACTTCTTGATGCTACAAATATGCCAATCATGGATAACCAATTACAATAACAATTTGCTCAGGGAGCACTTGCACTTTGACACTGATCAGCAGTGGCAAAGTGCCCAAAGCATCTAAACCAGCAAAAACGAAATCCAGCACAGCATCAAAAATTTAGGCGGTACATGCTGGTGTACCTGACAGAACCGGAACGAAGTATACCGGCACTGTTGACACTGTGCGATGAACTGGGGAAGATATCGGGATACACTTTGAACTGGAATAAGTCGGAAATATATGTACTGCAAGGACCGACCCCCATACTGGGCGAAAACTGCCCTCTGAGGGTGGCAGGAACATCCTTTAAATACCTAGGTGTGCATATAACAAAGGATCCAGCCGAATTTTTTCAAAAGAACTTGGCACCCCCGTTGGATCGATTGAAACATGATGTTAAATTCTAGGCGGTGTTGCCACTGACATTGTTAGGTAGAGCGGCGCTATATAAGATGATGTCATTGCCTCGGTTTTTGTATATCCTGGAAAATACACCATACCCGATAGACAAAAGATATTTTGGAAAAATATCGGCATTGATGGCAGGCCTCATGTGGAACAATCGACCGGCATGAATAGCCCAGGCTAAGTTGCATAGGGGGTGGTACGACAGCGGTATTGCATTGCCGAACCTGCACCTCTATTACATGGCAGCACAACTAAAACCCATAAACCAGTGGCTGCATGCACCTCAAGAAGACCCAGCATACAGGGCGGACAGGGAGCAATTAGGTACCCATATTATACTGGCACCTCTATATGACCAAAGGAAAGTGCGCATACTCGTGGGGCCCACAAGACTTACTGCATCGCTGTGGCATACAGCACAGGTAAAACTGGGCTGGAAGGGGAAAATTACCAAACTTACCCCATTGTGGGACACGAGGGCCCTGGGAAATCTGAGAAGCAGTAAGGGGTTTACGTTATGGGATAATATTGGACTATCCACAGTGGGAGATCTGTGGGACAAAGACACTGTGACCCCTTTTGACAAGTAGAGGCAACAATACGAGCTGGGGCCCACAGAATTGTTTTGCTACATACAGGTGCGACATGCTTTGCTAGCAGCCATCCCACACGGCACGAAAGTCCCAGAGGCATCGCCACTTGAGGATCGCCTTCTTACGGACTACATGCAGGAAAGAGCGACGTCCCTCACATATCGTAAACTGTTAAATAACCTAGAGGATCCAACAATAAAACTGAGAGCTAAATGGGTTGAGGAACTAGGGGAAATGGACAAATTTGAATGGAATGCAGCACTGGCATCTCCTAAGGAGGTGGGCATATCAGCAAAGTTCCGACTCATACAGCTTAAAATCTTACATAGGGTATACTATACGAGGAGGATGCTCCACACAATACAGAGGGCACAACATCCATACTGTCTTCGCGGGTGTGGGGAAGAGGGGACTTTTTTGCACACTATTTGGGATTGTCCTCGCATTCAGGAATTCTGGAGACAAGTCATGCGTACAATCTCGCAAGTTATGGAGGTCTCCCTGGTTCCGGAACCACGGAAATGCCTGCTCAACATATGGGGGCCCAACGACCTTTCCAGACACGGACAGCAATGGTCCACGATAGGTATGGTAAAAGCCAAACGTGACATAGCACAGAAGTGGGGAGCAATAGTCATTCCAACACTAACACAGTGGTGCAAAAGCATGGACAGAGTCATGATAGTAGAGAGGACTGTATACACTAATAGAGCATGCCCGCGCAAATGGAACAAGATATGGACCCCATGGAACGCATTCAGGGGGGACATATGTGAACCACTGGAGGAAGATGACAACTTGACATCGGATAAGGAGGGGGAGGACGACTAGGGTACGGGACAGGGGGGATCGAGGTAGGGATTCGAGGAAACAACGGGATGTATGTATGGAACAGGGGGGTGAGGGAGGAGTACATAAGGTAATACTTGATCATCGTGCAAAATGACCCCACCATGGTGGAATATAGTGATAGCAAACGAAGTGGTCTTTGAACCACCTACACAAAACGAACGCTAGGCGATCTAACCAGATCAGGGGTAATATGCTCGCTCTTGTGGAACTGATGACCGAATGTGGTAACTTTATGTTTATATTGTTTATTGTTATAAAATATAAAATGAGACCTACACGAATCCATACATTACTCACGGGCTAAATACACACATAAATGTTTCATGCCGCCGCACCTCCGGATTGGCGGCTAATGGGCTGTGTACTTTCGAACATACTGCTTATGAGAAATAAGATGGCGGCCGGCCCCAGAGGTTGAAGGCCAGAAGCTGTGTATTATTTATTAATGATAAATAAAGGTCTTTAAAAAAAAAAAAAATACAGGCGGTAGAGGCAAAAAGACAGGGGAAATCATGCCAAACATGCCAGGTCTAACACTTGTCCCCTCCAGCTGAATGTGGTGAGAACTGCCCACCCTCTTGGGAGTTCTCTTCACTAAGGCGGAAGAATCTGGACAGACCATCAGCGTTGGCATCTTCTGTACCAGGGCGGTTTTCCACTGTAAAGTCCATTCTCTGTAGGGAGATGGACCACCTCAACAGTTTTGGGTTCTCACCCCTCCTCTGTATTAACCATCTTAGGGGCCTGTGGTCTGTCTGAACCTGGAAGTGAGTCCCAAACAAGTAGGGCCTCAGCTTCTTCAGAGCCCAGACCACAGCAAAAGCTTCTCTTTCAATTGCACCCCACCTCTGTTCCCTGGGTAATAGCTTTCTAATAATGAAAGCTACAGGTTGGTCCCAGCCTTCGTCGTTGATCTGTGAGAGTACTGCTCCCACACCATGCTCTGAAGTGTCTGTCTGCACTACAAACTCACTGGAGAAATCAGGTGCTTTGAGCACCTGTGCTGTACACATGGCAATTTTCAGGGCATCAAAAGCAGTTTGACAGGCATCGGTCCAATTCACTCACCTGGGCTGCTTCCTTGAAGTCAGCTCTGTCAAAAGGGCAATGATGGTGCCATATCCCTTGACAAACTGTCTGTAATACCCGGCAAGACCTAAAAAGGCTCTCACCTCTGTCTGGGTCTTGGGGGCTCCCAAGCCAGAATGGTATAAATCTTCGCCTGTAGGGGCACCACCTGGCCGCTCCCCACCTGGTGTCCCAAATACACCACAGATCCCTGCCCTATCTGGCACTTACTGGCCTTGATAGTGAGGCCTGCCCTTTGCAGAGCCTTCAACACTTCACAGAGGTGTTGCAAGTGTTCTGCCCACGTGGAGCTGAACAGAGCAATGTCATCCAGGTATGCGGTGCTGAATTCCTCAAGCCCGGTCAGTACCTGGTTGACCAGTCTCTGGAATGTGGCAGGGGCGATCTTCAACCCAAAGGGCATCACTTGGAACTGGAAGTGCCCCTCTGGCTTTGAGAACGCAGACCTCTCTTTGGCCGCCCCAGTTAAGGCAATCTGCCAGTACCCAGAAGTTAAATCAAACTTACGGAGTTACTGGGCAGCTCCCAACTGATCCACAAGCTCATCAGCTCTGGGGATGGTGTGTGCGTCAGTCTTGGGGACCCCATTGAGCCCACAGTAGTCCACACAAAAACGAGTTCTGGAGTGGCACAGAGCACAGCAGCTTTTGGCACTAAGACTACTGGGCTAGCCCAGGGGCTGCTGGAGGGCTGAATTGCCCCTAGCACCAACATCTTGTAAACCTCTTCCTTGATGCTGGCCCTGACCTTGTCAGCTACCCTGTAAAATGTCTGTTTCACAGGTAAACTATCTCCAGTGTCCATATCATGAACGCACCAATTGGTGACACCTGGGGTCAGGGAGAACAGGGAGGCAAACTGACCCAACATGTGGCGACAGTCCCTCAGCTGCTCTGGGGTCAGGGTGGGCGAGAGAACCACACCATCCACTGACCCGTCTTGCTCCTTGGCTGCCAGGAGGTCAGGAAGAGGGTCACTTTCCTCTTCCATTCCAGCATTTGTAGCCAGGAGCATTGTCAATGTAGACCTCTCAAAGTTGGGTTTGAGGCGGTTCACATGCAAGGCTCTCAGGGGCTGCCTGGGAGTCTTCAAGTTAACCAGGTAGGTTACTTCGCTCTTGCGCTCCACCACCTCATATGGCCCAGTCTACTTGTCTACTTGGAGAGCACAAGGCTCCACTGGCGCCATCACCCACACTTTCTGCCCAGGTTGAATCTCGACCAGAGTGGTATTCTGGTAGTACCATCTCTTCATTTTGTTCCATCCTAGCTTCTAGGTTCTCCTGAGCGAGCTTCCTGAAGCGTTGTGTCTGGTTGTGACAGGCCAGCACATAGCTGAACACATCCCGAGGGGTTTTCCCGTGGGAGTTTTCCCACCCCTCTTTCACCAGTGTGAGAGGTCCTCTAACAGGGTGGCCATACAGTAGTTCAAAGGGACTGAACCCTAAGGAGTTCTGAGGCACCTCCCTGTAGGCAAACAAAAGGCATGGTAGAAAGACGCCTCACCTCCGTCTCATGGGCCCCGCTAGGCCTACAATAATACCTTTCATGGGCCATCTGAACCTCTCAACCAACCCATTTCCTTGAGGGTGGTAAGGAGTGGTAAACTTATAAGCTACCCCATACTCCTCCCAAAGACACTTCATGTACCTAGGGATAAAGTTAGTACCCTGGTCGGAGACCACCTCTGGGGAACCCCACACGGGAAAAGATCCCCATCAATGCACGGCCCACCACGGGGCTGTGATTGTCCTGAGAGGGACAGCTTCCTGGTACCGGGTGGCATGGTCCACCAAGACCAGGATGAAGCTATTGCCTAAGGCTGTCTTGAGGTCCAGTGTCTCCATAATGTCGATACCCACCTGCTCAAAATGAGTGCTCACCACAGGAAAGGGTTGGAGGAGAGCCTTGCACTTCCCTCTGCTCTTGCCACTCGCCTGACATGTCCGGCAAGACCTACAGAATGTCCCGACATGCTTCTTCATCTGGGGCTAGAAGAAGTGGGTGACAAGCCTTTGGAAGGTCTTGTCTTGCCCGAGATGTCCTGTGAGAGGCACGTCATGAGCCAGACCCATTAGGAAGTTCCTGAAGTGCTCGGGTACCACCAGCACATGGTCTGCACTGGGCTCAGCGAACTTAGGCTCACTATTTAGCAAATCATCTTCCCAGTAAATGAGATGATCCTTGGACTCTCCACCTGCTGCCTGGTCTGCAGCCTGTTGTCGCACACCAATGAGGGAAGGGCACTCCTTCTGCGCCTTGCAGAATTCCTCCCAGGAGGGGCACCCTTCTTGCTGCCAATGGGTCAGCTCAGGTAGGTCCCCCTGTTCGGCCACCTGTTCCCCGGTAGGCTCCAGGGCATCCCCACAGGTTCTGCTCCTTCCTGGACCGTGTGAACTGCTGGGGCGGGTTTCCCGCACCCCTGCCTCTTCCACTCTTGGCAGGTTCCTGGGCCACTGTTTCAGGCTCTAGTTCTGCTGAATCACCCCTACTGGCTGCCATAGCCTGCGTGGTCACACAGATCTACGCAGGCAAACCCAACATCTCCAGATGAGCCTGGTGTGCCACCTCCTTCCATGGAGAACTCTCCAGGTCATTACCTAGCAGACAGTCTACAGGCAATGCTTGACTTACAACAACCTCCTAGAGACCTGAGACCCCCCTCCACTCAAAGGGAACCCGCGCTACTTTGCAAAGGCGCACTGAGCTGTCAGCTGCAACTACCAGGCGGAGTAAATTGGGAATGACCTGCTCTTCAGACATCCACTGACACCTCACGGACGTCACGCTGGCTCCAGTGTCTCTCAGAGCTTCTACCTCCCTCCCATTGATGGTCATTTCTGACCATATTTCTTAGTGTTAGGAGGCAGATAGGTATCCTGGACCATCTCTTGGTCTACTAGAGAGACAAGGGTAATGACTACTAGTCTCTCCTCCCCACTGGAAATGAACTCCCCTCCCAAAGCTACACTTGCTAACCCTGGGGCCGGAGCACCAGTGGGTGCTGGCTGTTTCTTAGGGCACCTATTGATAACGTGTCCCACCTCATTGCAGTGATAGCAGGTAGGGGGACCTCTGTTATCCCTTCTGCCCCTAGGGAGCCATGGTTGCTTGGGTTTGGGGGGTTGGGACTCCTTTCTCTGGGAACTGTTTTGGGACCCTTGAGAGAACTCCTTTTGGTTACCCTTGTCCCCCCCACTCTTCCTCTGGGGACCCTGCCCACCTTTGGCTGTGGTACCAACAATTCCTCTGTGGACCCTGGTACTGGTCCAGCGGTCCGACTCCTTAGCAAGTTCAATGCGGTTTGTCAGCTTGCTGTCTAAAAGATGCTGGCCCAGCTCTGGTACACAAAGACTACTCAAGTGCTCCTGACTAATTAAATGCAACAACCCCTTATAATCAGTTACTTTGCTGCCCTTCATCCAACCTTCCAGTGCACACGAGTACAAATTCACACACTCCATCCAAGTCTCAGACTCTTTCTTCTTAGAGTTCCTAAACTGCAGTCTGTACTGCTCTGGAGTAAGTCCATACCTGAGACATAAGGCCTCCTTCATATTGGGGTAGGTCATAGTACCTGCTAACTCTAAGGGCTCCAGAGCACTTCTCCCAGAAGCCTCAAAATGTTTCCACAGGCCCGCTCCCCAATGCTGTTCAGGCACACCATTCATTCTCAATGCAATTTCATAAGAAGTAAACCAGGCATAGATATCCTCACTCCTATTTTAGTTCTGTAATAAATCCTTGGGAATATATACTTTACCCCCTGGCAGTGGCTGTGCGCTGCCACAATTTGAACTGGAATCCACCTGCTTGACCTTGATATCCAATTATCTCATGCTCAACTCATGAGCCAAAAGCATTCTCTTTTCTTCCAGGGCACGGGCATTCTTGCTCTCCTCTGCCTCTTTCTCTACTTCCAATGGCTTCATTTACTTAAGTTCCAACTCATGATTTCTCACTCTTTGGTTCTCCTCTAACTCTTCTTGGGTAAGACCCCTGCTGGAATGGTTGCTGCCAGGCCTTGAGCCTGGATTGCCCACTGGCAATTCGTGGGGTTGAAACCCCTACCTTCCACTGGCATCATTTCCATCTTGGGCTTCCCACCAGGACTTCAAGATTCTCTGCAACTCATCCTTCCTGAAGTTGCTCTTTATGGGGCACTCAAACTTTTTGCAGAATTGCTTATGCTCCTCAACTTTGAATGAATACAAATCCTCAATGACATACTCCAATTCTGCATCCACACTCGGTGCCTTTCCATTCACAGACATGATGTTTTTTTAGGAGTTACTCAAAAATAGAACCAACAAAAACTCAACTGTAGTATGCGGTGGCGTAGTGGTCAGCACTCACCAGTGATGTACACCAATCACTGTGGGTCAAGTACAAATACAAGTTCAAAATCCCAGCGCTAACCAACATTGTTAGATCTGGGAGTTTCCAGTTGGCAGAGGTAGGTACCACTGTCCAAATAGGTACCCTTGCTTCATGTCAGGATACAGAGGATACACTCTTTAGATAACCCCTGCTCACCCCCTTGGTAGCTTGGCACAGGCAGTCAGGCTTATCAAAGGCAATGTGCAAAGTATTTGTACCAAAACTCACCGTAGCACAGTGAAAACACCACAAATGGACTCCACAACAGTTTAGGAAAATAAAAGTATTTAATCTAAACTAAACAAGACCAAAACGACAAAAATCCAACATACACAGTTCAAGAATATGGTTTCAAAAGAGTTCCTAACCCCTTCACTGCGGGGTTTTTTCACCTCCTGTGTGGGGGGGAGGGGGGCTGCGCGCAGCGCGCCCATGCTGGTGACGAGCTCAGCTCGTCATGGACGCACCCGTTTATGGAACGTTCAGCACAGCGGGGAAATTAGCCCCGCGTGCGAACGTTCCAACGGCCGTGTCGAGCTCAGCTCTCCATTTGTGCAGCTCCACTGTACTCCATGACGAGCTGAGCTCGTCAGCAGCATGGATGTGGTTAAGGTTGCGGTAAAATAATACACAGTTGCGTCACGTTTTAGCCAACAGTACCTTTAGATGCGACAAAAGTTCCAAGTGAAAACTGCAGCGTTGAAAAACAAGCGATGCAACACTCCTGAGACCCAGGGGAGGAGATGCGACAACCGTGCTGGACGCAGTGGGCGTGTTGCGATGACTCCGGTCTGTATGGGGAGGGATGCGATACCTTGTGTGGATTCCGGTGCGCAGGTTTTGTAGAAAGCGACTTACAAAGGTACGATGCGACGATCTTCAGGATGGCGACAATCTCAGTTGCGGCGACGATGCGCAGCGCAGCGTCAATCTTCTCCTCTCACGCCCCCGCGATGCCATGGCTCTGCGACAACTCTCGCAGAGAGGTGATGTGGTCCGCAAGCAAGCGGTGCGACGATCTCACCCAGTGGCGACAGGCTCTGCGACGATACTCGCAGCAATGGTACTTCTCCTGCACCGGAGCGATGCGTCCCCCAAGCGAAGCATGCGTCGGTTCTTGCAGCAGCAACAGGCGCTGTGACGATCTCGATCTTCGCGGCGTAGGGAATTTCCTCGCACTGACGGGGATGTGCTCCGCAAGTGAGCGATGCGCGAAACTTTGCAGAAAATCTTTAGTATCGTCTTTTCCAGCTTCCCAAGCACAGGTACAACTTCCAGAGGCACCACAACTGGCCCAAGCATTCTGGGAAGGACAGAACTCTCTTAGTAGAGTTCAGGGAAGCTGGGGGTGAAGTCCTTTTGTTCCTGGAACTTCTTAACAGGGAGCCAGCTCAACTCAGGCCCTTGGAGATCTCTTCAAGCAAGGGGACACAGCACAAAGAGACGTCCTTCCCCTCTCCTTGGCAGCAAAGCAACTGCAGGTCAGCCCATAAACACACAGCAGGATAGTCCTTCCTCTTCAGTCTTCCAGCTTTCTCCTTGGCAGAGGTTCCTTCTGGATTCCAGGATGATCTAATTTTCTGTAGTCTGGGGTCCTATACTTATACCCCAAAAAGTCTTTGCTCCCTTTGTGCAGGAGGGCTCTGAACTTGGTCTGAACCAGTTCTGGGTGTTCCTTGAGCACTTTGTTTTCCTGGCCTCTCCTTTCCTCTCAGGGAGAGGGGCAGGGTCATCAGCCGCCCAGCAGGAGGAGGAGCCAGCATTGTGGAAGGCAGGCACAGCCCTATTCAGGCCCACCACTCTAGATGTAGATGGAGCTATTATGCCCAGGGATGGCCCACTCAGCTTCTGGGAGCCACCCAGCCCCTGCCACTCACAAACCAGACAGTCAGTTCACAAAAAGGCCAAGGCACACAGAAAGGTCAGAGAAGAGAACAGCAACTTTCTAAAAGTGCTATTTTCAAACACAGGATTTAAAAAACACACCTTTACTAAAAGATGCCTTATTAAATTCCGAGTTCAGGGATACTAGACTTTTATGTCCTATCTTGCTACTATGGGAAGATATGTAGGTAGTCATTGTAGCCAACATTCCCCATGATAGCCTATGGGCAAGATAGCCTTAAAATAGTGAAAAAACAAAAATGGCTGTAATTCACTACCAGAGCATGTCACCTGCACCAGTACATGCTCTACCTTTCACATACACTGCACCCTGCCCAAGGGGGTACCTTGGGCCTTCCATAGGGGTCACCAATGTACACAGAAAGGGAAGGGTTAGGCCTGGTCAGTGGGGACACTGGCCAAGTTGATATGGCAGTTCACAGACTGCACACAGGCACTGCGGTGGCAGGTCTTAGACACCATTTTAGGGCTACTCATGTGGGTGGCACAATCAGTACTGCAGGCCCACTAGTAGCATTTGTATCACCAGCCCTGGCACACTCAGTGCACTTTACTAGGGACATCTTGGTGATACAAATATGCCAATCATGGGTAACCAATTATCATACACTAATCAGTTAGTTTGTAATGCAGGAATAATGCGTAATACTCTAATTAAGTACTCCGTCATGCAGAAATGATGCAATGTGTAATACGACAGTCAGGTACTCGGTTATGCAGAAATTTAATAATGTGTTATACAATCAGGCACCGATCATTGTGCCTCAGGCGGTCTCTCCACCTCTCCTTCTGACTTGCATTCATCCTCTCAACAGTTGCCCCCAACACAGGTTCGGTGTAATCAAAAAGTGCAACTCCACACTCCAGCCCCTATACTGCCACTCTCTTGGTAATACGGGCCGCAATATGAGCCAGAGAGGACAGTTGCGCTGCCGGAATGAGGGAGAGGCTGAGAGCGTCTCCCTCCATCCTCGCACCCCGCCCCAGGAGTCGACACACGTTACCTGGGGGCTGCAAACTCACTTTCCTCTCCTCGTTCATCGGCTGGGCCTCCAATGCAATCCTTGTGAATTGGCAACTGCGGGCTCAGGCTGGCAGCTCAGCTCCTCTGGGGCTGGCGGTCCGGGCCGCGACGGTTATGAAGATCTCAGGCTGCCGCAGGGCACACGCACACAGCGTCTCTGAGACTTCCTTAAGCTTCGGGGTTCACGATCACCATGCACTCCGCCCGAAGATCTCAGGCTGCACGAAGTTCATGAGCACAGCTCCACTGAGACTCACTTAAACTCCGGTGCACACAATAACAAGGCAAATCCTCACAAAGGTCTCAAGGTGCACCAAGCACAAGCACACAGCGTCGATGAGACTCACTTGGATTCTGGTGCACACAATAACAAGGCAAATCCTCACGAAGGTCTCACGGTGCACAAAGCACACGCACACAGCATCGATGAGACTCACTTGGATTCCGGTGCATACAATAACAGGGCAAATCCTCACGAAAATCTCACAGTGCACCAAGCACACGCACTCAGCGCCGATGAGACTCACTTGGATTCCGGTGCACACGATAACAAGGCAAATCCTCACGAAGGTCTCATGGTGCACAAAGCACATACACTCAGCGTTAATGAGACTCACTTGGATTCCGGTGCACCCGATAACTGGACAGTCCTCACTAGGGGGTTCAGGCAGCAAAAAGCACAGACACACTGTGTCGCTGATCCTTTCTTGGACTCCAGGTGCCACTATCACAGGGCACACCTTACGAGGGTCCCAGGCTGCAACAAGCACGCACATACAGCACCACTGAGACTCTCCTGGAAACTTTTGTGTTCCTGTGTTTCCGCAACAGGGAGCCAGCTCAACAGTCACAGTTAACTTGTGCAGTAGGTAAATCAAAGAGCCACTTTTTTACGTTGTCAGTGAAGTCATTGCCCAATTCGAACCTATGAAGCATTCTGAACATGTAGTCCCACTGTCGTCTATCAAACACCTTCTCGGCATCAAGAGAGTTGGCCAGGATCTCAGACTGGAGCATCCTTAGTGATCCAGGAGAGGTGGGCAAGCATTCACATATGGTCTTAGGAGGTGCTGCTCAGGACAAACCCCACTTGAATATTATGGACCAAGGAGAAGAGAGCTTTTTTGAGATGCAGAATTTTAAGATTGATGTTCAGTAAGGAGATTGGACGGTAACTATTTCACTCTAGGTTTTGCTAAATAGATTTGAAAGCACTGCAATCAATGGCTTTTTGTATAGATATGACAGGGAATGGTTGCTTTCATTTTATTTATAGGAATAATCAAGTGAGTCGATAATGTCCTCTTTGCACTATTTGGAAAAAGATTCTGAAAAGCCATATTTGCCAGGAACTTTGTTATAAGGTAAGTCTACAATAGCAACCTCTATTTCTTCCTCATTGTTCCTTCCTGTCAGCCGTGATCTGCTGTGCTGTCCGCGTTCAAAGCTGGTAGTCACAGATCCTGGAAGAATCTTTCTTTTGCCAGAGATTTTCCCACAGATTCTGAGCTGGACACTTTTATGTAGTAGAATGCAAACGTTCTTGCTAAGTCTGGTAGTAACCTAAAAGACTGGCCTTAGTCTTTGTGGATGGCCAGAATAGCAGTTTCTTCCCTCATCTTGTTGAGTGGTACAGCTAGCACTGATATTCCCTTCTGGCCCTGTTCACAGTGACGAGCTCTAAGTCTACAAAGGGAGTATTCAACCTGTAATGTATTCTGGCATTTTTCAGTTTCCTCTTATTATCAACTGAGGAAGATGCTGTGCATGACTGAGTTAGTGCCCTAATTTCCCTCTCTAGTTCCACCTGTTCTTTTTTTCTGTTTCTTTGCCAGTGCAGAGTCCTTCACAATCTGTGGTCGGGCCGTGGCCGTGGCATAGGATCTGTGCCTACAGAGCAGAGCCTTTATTCTCCCCAAACTAGACATTAACATGGGATTGTAGTAGTTGTTTTTAGTGGGTAGTTTGTAGCATGATTTTGATTTTGAGTTTCCATGGTTTTCTATTGGGTCTTTCTAGTCCCATGTTAATCCATATCTGGATGGAGTTATGATCTGACAAGGACTACTCCAGTATTTCACAACCCAACACTAGTAATGTTTGAAACAGGGATAACAGGTAATAGTCAATTTTGGATAGAGTACCATATGTACAGGAAAGGAAAGTGAATTCCTTATCATTGGGTTGGAGAAGACACCAAGGGGCATATTTACAAGGGGATTGCACCACAGAAACATCACTGTTTATGACGTTCTGGTGGCGTAATGCCCTGCACCGTATTTACAAATTGGCATTAGGGCACTTTCTGTGGCTTAACAGCGCTTTGTAAATATGGTACCCTTTCATGCAGTTTTCTGCATGAAATGGGTGTGCAATGGGTGTTGCTATGGGCGTTCCACTGCAACACCGATTGCTTTTTTATGCTGCCCCAGCTTTACAATAATCTGTATATCTAAGCTATCGCCCAAAACTAATGTCATGAAAAAGCGGGCGTCAGATTGGTGAACAAGCAGAAATACTTTTATTTCTCCTCCTCTTGGCTTTCTCTCTGTGTGCTGCATCTGCAGCACACATTGAAAGAGCAAAACACCTTTAATGGCTGTGTATGTGCAGGAAGGTGTCCCTTTTTTGTAAAAATCACAATTTTATCACAATATTGGCTGTATATTTTCTTTTTCTAATGAACAAATGATGGCTGTTTCCTTTTTTGTCCCATTTCACAAGGCCCTGAGTGTCCCCAGCACTTCTCTGGTGGCAGGCAGTTTTCACAGAGTCTCTTATTTACTGGGTATATTATTCCCTTAATCAGCCAATCACATTTGTGAAAACATTTCAAATGTGGTAGACAGAATTCATAATTTTCAAAATTTTGATTTTAAATTGGCAAGATATACAAAAGTGTTAACCCTTTCAAGGACAAAGGGCACCTATATAAAAATGCTAATAGGTCAAAGTATACTTAACATATTAACCCAAAAAACATACTTTGTGAATATGTTTCTACTTTAAACTAAGTCAGGCCTAAACCCATTCAGCAGTTTTGCTGTTGCTACAAGCAAAATATATTTTAGGTGCTAAAAAACTTTAGTGGACCTTACCTGACTACGCTAAGCAGAGTGCCCTATTTAATGCAGATCCATTTATGGTCTTCCAAGTTGTAGGTAAATCAAAAAGTGCCTTTCAATGGAAAATGTAGCTGAACCATAACTATTTAATGGCAACTGTCACTGTCTAATATATTTGTATCATGGAAATGAATGTAAATGTGGCCCATTGACATGTGTCCATAATTCTTAAACTGTGGTCTGTGGTACTATGCGTTGATAAAAAGACAGGATGCATAAGGAGAGTAAAAAAAAAATAATATGCATATTGCTTTGTTTTTTTAAAATAAAAACAGATTTAGAAAAGCTTCATCATTCCCATTAACCCCTTTGATGCTTATGACGGAACAGTTCCGTCATCAGCGTCGGTTGGGCTGTGCTGATGACGGAACCGTTCCGTCATGACCACACCCGCGATAGGAATTTCAGCACCGGGGGGAAATTGGGGCCGCACGCAAGGTGTTAAAATCAACATTTAGATTTTTGCATATTTTGTTGCTTGTGAATTAACTAAAATATTTCAGAATTTCTATGTTTGATCGATTTGTACTTGTTTCTGTCGTTTTGTGTATTTCCTAAGTTCAAATCATCGAAATTAATTAGGCAGGGGCCCTTGGCTTTCAACAGTGAGTCAGTGGGGTTCCACCAATGTTTAAAGGCTAAGAACCGCTGCCATATGTTATTTAGACCCTTCAGTTTGCAGATGATACCCAGATGGTGTCGAAGACCCAAGCAGGGCTGCAGTGGCTACTTAGCAGATTCCACCTCTTCTACGACACCAGGGGGTTGGTTCTTAATACTTCTAAACCACATTTATGGACTTTAACCCCCACAAGTCCTACAAAGGCAGCCCCTTGCTAGGTGGGACTCCCTTGGAAAGAGTTGGTACCTTCGACTATCTCGGAGTCCGACTCTCAGACAAAATGTCATTGAAGCCTCATCCAACCAAGGTGCTGTTGGGCCACAAGTGAGTAACAGGGTCACTAGGAAAGGAGCATCATGCTAAACATAGCAGACAGTTAGCCCCAGCCCTTCAGGTCTATGACACCACAAAAGCAGTTAGCACAGCTCTGTACGGAGCAGAGTTGTGGGGATTCAACAAGATCCACCATCTCTACAGATCCAAACATAAATTCCTAGGGGATTTATTGATGTTGCTCCGAAATATTCCACTCACTCCCCTAATGCTTGACATGGGTAGGTGCTCCATTGATGACATAGCAAGGCTTTGCCCGCTGCTCTTTTGGGCTCACATTAGGCAAACCACGGAGCTCCTACCCTATGCAGAAGCCTTATCCAAAGTTACCCGGATAGACACAGGCAATAGGGTAGGCTGGATCACCAATGCTAGAAAACCTATGTCAGTAATAGGGTTTCAAGCCCAGTGGACCAAGCAGGATCCATCGAGGAAAGATGTGCTCAAACGATAGTATTGGGAATGGGTGGATCAGCAAGAATCTAGCAAGCATAATTTGGGGAGACCAACTGCAGAGTTTCATCTTCACAAACAGACTAGACACATGCAGTCCTACCTTGATATAATCCAGGACCCTCAGGACAAAATGTTATACATCCATTTTAAGTTTTGCACACTTCCTGTTTGTGAGGCAACAGCTAGTTGGCCCTCACGCAACTTAACATCAACAGATTGTCCAAGCTGCAAGGACCCAGTGAAAAGTGTCGACCATATTATGTTTGCTTGCCCGGTCTATGCCAAACGAATGATGAATTAGCTAAAACCGATCTGCCGGAAACTAGGAACACAGAACCATTGGGTTGCTAGACCACTCTTTGCTTGCCGATTGGCCAAGTTCTGCATGGCTTATAAGACGGAACACTCAGATAGGAACAACTTAGCACATTTCAGGATGAGGATCACACACAGTCGCCCAAGGGCTCACAGGATGACAATTTGTGTTTTTACCCATATGTCATGCACATGCACTTTAAAGTTCGTAGTCTCTCCACAAGGTTGTCCTGAGGAGGGTTAGTAAAACAAATAAAAAGGCCCCTTGGGTATTGGGAGCTGGGTCCAATTGTAAAGGGCACAAATTGCGAAAATATTGTGATTTTCCTCCCTTTTCTTCCATACTGTCTTAATGCATGTTTTATTAATCCAATGTTGTTTTAAAGTGCTCTTTTTTATTGATCTGCTGAAGTTTATATTGTTCTTCTGCTGCAGTTGTGTATTAAGATGAATTGCTTGTATGTATTTAACTGTAACAAGCCGTTGCATGAACTGTCCATTTATATATTTTCTCTTTTATTCTAACTGGCATCTTTGATAGCTTTTATGACACAACTGTCAAAATAAAGCTTATACAATACAATATTTAGAGCAGATACACTATAAACAGTGCTTACTTTGAACTGATGGTTGCCAGTGGGGACCACCAGCACTTATTTTTGGGAACTAGAACTATTTTTCCACATCAAATAGTTACAGAGAGCAAAAGAGTGAAAAACACACAAATCGAAAACACGTACCAAGAGAAAGAAGGGAAAAAAGCCACAAAGATAGAGAGGAGGAACCTGCAAGAGTTTAATAAAGGGGCAGGCAGTGTCTGGTAGTAACGTAATAAGGCACAGGTGGTTTAATACTACCAACTTTGTTAGTCAGCCTCGTCAATCATTAATTGAACTGGTCGCTTGCTTCTGAGCAGAGCTTCAGCTGTAGGCACTCATTCTTTTACAAATTAAGCCTTGACCATAAATGCACTTTCATGCATTTATGGCTGAAGTGGCAAGTTCAAATTCCAGTTTATTACCATAGTAAAGCAAAACTGACATGAAAAAATCTCTTTTTTACTTCACAGATTGCATATTAGAGGTACTTTACAAAGTGAAACCACTGTCTTAATAGTCACAATATCTCTTCAATATAATTTTAATTTGCTACATAAACTGAACGCCTAACATCCTGGCTTTGGTTAAATACCATTTTAAAGGAAATACTATTGAAAGAGTGCCATGGCATAAACCATATATGTATAGGTCCAGAGTTTACTGTATTGGTTAAAGTACCTCCTGCTATACATTATAAGGATATTGCAAGGCACTAAGGAGTTCCATGCCCATATAGATGAACTAGGCCGAAGGTTGAGTTCCCTTATAAGGTTAGAGAACTTTGAGGTGACTTGCAATATCCTTATTATGTATGTCAGGGGTTGCTTTATTCCTTATATTACATGGTCACACCATTTCCTCAGAAACCACTCAAATCCTTAGGGGCATATTTAACAAACACCTTCCTTGCTGTGCTGCGCTGTTTCATAGGGAATGGGCAGAAATGCGCAATACTTAACAATATACAATGCATTACTGTCATTTCCGAGGGCTGGCACACAATGTGATGCCTAGCGCTAACGCATGGTGCAAGAGGGCCTGCATTGTAAGCAGGATTTCTTTTGTGCATTTCCACCAACTGAATGCCTCCCTGGGGCAGAGTAATGCAACGCAGCAATTTGCACCTTGCGTGGCTTGATAAATCTAACACAACTGTTTAATAAATATGTCTCTTGGTGCGCAGCTTTTTCATATAAGAGGGAGCATATTTGCAAACATGAAGAATAAAAATAGAATCATAGAATCACCAGTGCAAAATGAAATATAAAAAACTGTTGGATAATTGTTGCAAAAAGATATTAGAATCACTTTACTATTTTAAAAAAACTCAAAGTAGAAACATACAGAAGGATTCTACAGTGTACAGCTAGAAAGACAAAGTAGAGGAAAGAAAAGCAAGTTTCATTTTTGTTGCTTAAACAGCTGCTCTGGGACCTGACCTGCTTTTCCCCTGGGATGCTCTGGCAGCAAGCATTGTGACCATCAGAACTGGGCTGTAATAAGTTATTACAGTTGACTTCTGATGGGATGTCCTTATAATTAGCGACCAAGTGTGTCAGAATTCGCTGATTACAAAGAAATTAGAGACAGGCGTTTTATACAGTGATTGCAGAACACTGTGTATTGTATGTCATGTATTGCCTTTGTTGAGGGAGCATCATGATCTACTCGAGGCTATGCCTGTACGGAGCTGTTACTTTTCCCCACACTCAACAATAATGCTAAATAGCATATTAGACAGTATATGCAGAGATACTATACATTTGTTTATTTATATTTTAAGCAGATGTTCACCCAAAGTTATGATCATGACTTTTGGGAGTCCTAAGCGCCAAACAGAAAAAGTAGGTGTTGAGCTGTTTCCAAAACTTTATTTGCTCTATTTGATCTTTGATGCATAGCAGGTCGATCGACAAAGAACACTAAACTTGCATTATGAGCAAACAAACAGATCTATCGCCTAAGAGGGCTTGCTAGAAGGAGGATACTTTGAGCAAATTCTGGGTGGCAGATAATAACATATAGTTCCTGGACACCTCGTTGACCAATGAAAACACAATGCAAACTAATTGTAATTGCTTTCAGTAGCCTACTTGTAACCTGAATATAATATAATGTAAGAAATACCAGTGCTTATGTATGCTATTTTTCATATGTAAAGAAAATCCAGTGTGTCTTGCACAGGGCTTTGTGCTAGATCCACTGCTTGATTGGTAGCCAGTGAAGCAATGCATATGGTCATAGCAAAGTATCTTACACAGAAGCCAGATTGCAAGTTTCTATAGTTTTTGTATTGACCCAAATGGAGATGGCATTACTGTGGTGAAGATGGGAAATAACACATTCTATCAACATCAATGTATGAACTGCTGGATGTAGAAAAGAGAAAATGGTCTACAGCATCCAATATTGTAGAACATATTCTGAGGACTCTTTATCTGGAGGCAGGTTTTCATCAGAATACAAGATTTTGAGCCCAAAGATATGCATCAAGTACTCCACAAACTGCAGATAAAGGGGTTGAAAATTATGGGGAAAGTTAAACACTTGCGTAATGCCACAAGAGACCATTGCTTAATTTTGTAGGCAGTCACACCCACTTACCCAGACTCCACCCACTTCATCCACTGGCCCCACCCACTCACTCTATTTGCTCCACCCACATCCTCAACTGGAGTAGAACAGCTATTGACATACCCACCAATCCTCAAAGATATTTTCAGAAGCAATATTACATCGGAATAATGTATAATAATATAGCACCGCTTTAAATCCTCTCTGCCTACATCTCACACACCTCACAATGTTACCCACTGTACTATGTGCCTCTTCTGAATCTGTCCTGTTCTGCATATAGGGCCAGATGCATCAAAGGGTTTTGCCCATTCTGTGTCTATGGGAAAATGTGTTGATGCATATGGCCCATACAGTTAATTGTGCATGGTGTCACAGCACAGAACAGTGCACCAAATACAGATTGCGGACCCTGGGCTGTTGATATAGAGCGAGATTGGCCCCAGTTGGAGGGTGGCCAAATGAATAAAACGGAAACGAGAGAGAGAGTTGCGGGTCACAATCTTTGTTTTTATTTCACAAAAGATCAGAAGAAGAAAAAGAAAAAAATAAGAAAATGTAAAGTCAATGTTCATAAACTTCAGGGTTGAACTTCTGGTTTGAAGAGTCCCATCTACGCCAGGTCTTCCCCTGGACTTGGAATTGGGCATCCTGTACTTTACCTCTCCAGAGGCAATGGCGGCAGCAAGTGGAAGGGAAAGTAAAAAAAACACGAAACAGTTTGGGTGAGTTGCGGGGAAAAAAACAGCGTTTTCTCAGGGAGTGGGAGTGAGGGGAGAAGTCACCTCTACCAGCACCGAGTGAGCCCCTGACGTGACCTCCCTCCACCCTCTACACAGCGTCCTTCCCCCTCCCATGCCCCGTGAGCCCCTTTAGTATTGGCAGTACCTTAGTAAGTCATCCTCCTCCAAGTGGGTGGCTGGGCGAAACGTGTTCCTGCTGGCCTCCCGGCTGAATATTTTCATACGCAGAACGGTCCTTGCCTCGGTCTTCTCCTCTGTTCCCGCTTCACTTGCTCCCCCCGCTGTCTGCCTCTGCCGGTCCTGAAGGACTGGGTTATTTAAGACCCAGCGGTGCCAGGGGACAACACCTGAAACCTTCGTGGGTAACCTGTTCCGGCGTACAAATGACAGAGACACGGGACACTTCCTTCGGCGCCAAAGATTCGAGGTTTATTTACTGCAGGGAACACAGAATTCACGAGAAGTACACAACGGGTATGTTTTCGGGATCTGCTTCAATTTGCTACTGTGGATCGCTCCTTTTTATACACATTTCTCTCATAGGCTAACATGGTACACAAAGGTTTACAACTTGGTTCCCATAATTATCCCCGAGAGGGGTCGCTTTGATGCATTCAAGGTCCGGAACATAAGTACAGAAACATTTGTGGTTCCCAACTGTAAAAACCCATCTTCCCATCATTAGTACATTCCAATCGGCAGTAAACAGATCGAAGAAGGAACAAGGACAGGTGCAGAGGAAGGCAGAAACAGTGGGGAGATCGGAAAGGGTGTAAAAGGGGTGGTATCGGGAAACACGAGCTACAGGCATCAAAGAGACGTGCCTAATGAGATGCACGGCTGAGACAACAGACCGGCACGGCAAGATGAGCCTCGAGCGGGGCCATCTGCCTTACAACATCATCCCCCTCATCATCTTGGGAATCCCAGGGTCGCGAAGCGGACAGCGTCCGTTCGCTGGCTACTTGAGGGCAAGAAACAAAATGGATGCCATATCTAAGATGGAACCCGTGGGTACAGATGTATAAACCCACGAAACAGACGGACGGTTTAGGTTAGCACAGCGAAACTGCGCACACCCATTAAACTCGTTATTTGCGGTTCGTAGATACCAGACTCGACCATATTCGTGCGAGTCGGAAACATCACTTACAATTGTCACGGAACCTCAGACGCTCCTTTTGCCCTCATGTAGGCAAGCACTAGTCAGAATCATATTCAATATTCATCAGACCATCTAGATGTTGCTGCAACATAGCTCTGTCCAACCGAGTCCCTTTGGTAACAGGTGGCTGTCTTATACACGTTGTAGCACAGAGGCCACATAAGGCAGGACCACACTGCACACAAAGGCAACACGTGAACAGGAACACTACAACAACTCTGATGATCGTCAGAATCTTCCAACCCCAAGTCGACATCAGGCCTCAAAACCACCCAAGCAGCGTCCAATCCCCTACGTCCACGTGTATGGACTCAGAGATCTTATGCAACCTTGAGATGGCTTGATAGACGGTCGGAGCGTTATCTGGAATGAAAATGCAGCAGCTCGAATGGATCACCTTACATACCCCACCTCGATCTGCTAAGACCACGTCTAAAACCATACGGTTTTGTAACGTCATAAGCCTTTCCGCCTGAAGTTCTGTGGTGATATTACCAAGGGCACTGGCAGTGATATTAGCTGTCGATTCCACCATACGAGTCAACTGTCTCAGGTTCCTACTATTAACCATAGGTCCCCAAAATGGGAGGAAACCCTTGAAAAAGTCTCCTGCCTCTTGACCAGCGGTGTCCTCTTCGCTAATCACGCCTCTCACAACTCTAGTCTTGTGATAATCTGCATCTACAGTGAACGTCGGAGGCAACAGATTTGCGATAAAACATGAGCCCACAAAGTCGGAGGGCAACCATGTATACGCACGATCATGGCAGACAAAGTATGTACCCTTGGCAGCCAGAAACACAGGGGACGAGACCATCGGCAGGATATAATTCTCGGAGCAAGCACTCTCTCCAAGACGAGCTTTCGATCTTCGGCCACGACCCATTAGACAGAGATTACCAATGTGGGGTACGACCCATATCGGAGGCGAGCTTCTAAGCTGTTTTTCACTCGTGAGCGCACTATACTCGACCTTACTCAGGACCCTATAGGCTTGTACCTCTTCCTCTGGGATGAGCGATGGCTCATAGATATCTTTATCCAAATCTTCTATCGCTATAGACAAAGGCTTATGATATGAGCCAGGACCAGAGTAGGGAGAACGTGGCTCTCGACTGGGGTAAGAAACTAGTGCACTTCGAAACATTGTTTGGAATGCTCGAGCTGAACCCTGGGAACTATAAGGTAGGACCAGATATGGAATTCCCCTATCCGTGGTATGTGGCATTGACCCACACACCCAACAATTTGTAGTATTCACCACTAACTGATGCTGATGAAGGAGCCGAATAAAGGAATTATTTCTGAATTCCACACGTCTAGCCTGTTCGTGTTCGGGTAAGATATGGAAAGAATGAGGGGATGCAGTGGAGGTAGATTTAGGTTCAGAAGTAGGAGTAGGTATGGCAGAAAGTAAGAAGTACGACATCATGTAATACACCCCACCCGCCAATAGCAAGGAAACAGTCAGAAACAGTAGGAACACTTGAAACATAAAACATTTGGTACGAATAATTTGTTGCAGTTTGAATCTTTGCGCCTGAGCTTCTTCCAAGTCCATCAGCTTCGAAAACGCCATCCCCTACTACCGTCCGCAACGTTTCTTGACGCACTTCGTTCTGTGTAGCAGTAGTCAATCCCTAGGAGTTCCCAGGAACCGACGGTCTTTAGCCTAGCGCCAAGACCTACTAACCAGAAGGAAGTACACGCGCGGCCCTACGGTACACCTGGATGCAAGGTATCTTTATTCACAATGCATATACAGACAGTCTCTTAGCTGTGAAAGTAAAAGCACATAGATGAAACGAAGCTCAATTTTACAAAAATAATCACAATAATACGGGTGTTTTGAACTGATCGTGGCAAATGGGAAAATGCAGTTGTCAAGGGACAGAACGGAAATGTATTTGTCTCTGGTGTTAGATCGCAAAAAGTATCGAGTTTTCCCAGGACGTGTCTGTTCGTCAAACAAAGAATCCGATGAGGGAACAGAGTTCTGCCGATCAGTTGAGTGTTCTAATCTTGAGTCTTGTGATGGCAAATGCTCAACAATGTCTTTCTGCTGCACTGAGGATTCTCCGACAGGCTGTGCGTCGCTAAAGGGTACAAAAGTCTGTGGTCCTTCGGTTTCAGATGAAGCAATGCCCTTCCTCACCCACGAGTCTGCCGGTAAAGGTATAGGAACCTTCTTGGTATGGGTGGCAGGCACCCAGTTTTTTTGCCCTTCCAAACGGACGGCAGTCCTCGTGGCAAGGAGGACCTGGTAGGGTCCAAGTTCTTTTTTCGGGCAAAGTTGCGGGTGACCACCCAGTCCCCGGGTTGGAGCTGGTGGCCTGGACCCTCCGTCTGCGTCGGCAGTGCTTCGTAAACCTGTTGGTGAATTAACCTCAGTTTAGTAGTCAGATCATAAAGATAATCAATCAGCATTGGGTACTCAAGATTAGAAAATACACCCTGTCTAGGAACCCCCCAAACATTCGCAGGACGGCCGAACACTATTTCATAGGGACTAAGCCCTACTCGGGAGTGTACTGTCGTCCTTGTTGACAACAAGGCAAGGGGCAAAGCGTCAGGCCACGAAAGACCAGTCGTAGCCTGAATCTTAGCCAGTTTGAGTTTAAGGGTGCCATTATACCCTTCAACCAAACCTGCTGACTGGGGATGATTGGCGCTATGGAATTTTTGATTAATTCCAAGGCCCTTACACACACTCTTCATCACACTCCCTACAAACTCACTTCCGTTATCAGACCACACAATTCTGGGCATTCCATAGCGAGGAAAGTATTCCTTCAGCAGGATTTTCGCAGTAGACAGGGCAGTATTGTCTTTAAGAGGGTAGGCTTCAATCCATCGGGAGAATGCGCAAACCACAACTAAAACGTATTTCAGATTATTGCATCTCTCCATATGGATGAAGTCTAACTGAATTACTTCAAAGGGATATGAAGGGGGAGCAAAATGGCCAGGAGGTGTGGGGGTCCCCTTTCCAGGATTGTATAACATACATATCATGCAATTCTTCACCAATCTCTCAGCACACTTCGTAATACCATCATTCTTCCACACAGGAGACAACAACTTACAAATACCTTTCGCACTAATATGTGCTAACCCGTGTGCCATTGTCACAACAGCCAGCACATACGCATCTGGTAACATCCACCTCTTGTGCTCCGACAAATCGACCCAGCAACCATTCACATCCAACTTTCCCGTACTCTCTTTCCACTTCGTCTTTTCAGTCTCAGTGGCCTCATTCTGAATTGCTTTCACGCTCTCGATAGTGTCTTCACACATGCTAGTCTCTGTAGGCCACCTAACCGAACTCGTCACATACATTCTAGTGCTAAGGTTCCGGGCAGTCTCCTTAGCAATCTCATCCGCGAACGCATTACCACGACCAACATCATCCGTCACCTTACGGTGCGCACTACATTTAACAATCGCCACTTGCTTAGGTAACGTAAGTGCATCCAAAAGATCATTCACAAGCTGTCCATGCTGAATTTTCGTACCATGCGACGTCATAAAACCTCTCTCTCCACAATCGTCCAAAGCTGTGAGCGACGCCAAAGGCATATTGGCTGTCGGTAAACACATTCACTCGTTTCCCTTTCGCCAACACACATGCTCTAGTTAGAGCGATCAGCTCTGCAGCCTGGGCAGAGTTCTGATTCAATCTTGCAGTTTCCACAACAGTATTCAAAGTTACAACAGCATACGCAGTCGTCACATCACCATTCGGCAATTTAAAACACGAACCATCCACATACAAAGTCCCATCGGGATCTTCCAAAGGGGTGTTTTTAAGGTCCACTCGACCTTTTGTTTCCTCCTCAGTCCTTAAATAGCAATCATGGGCTGCTATTTCATCTGACTCTGTACTAATTGGCAATAAAGTCGCCGGGTTCAGGACATTACATCGTTTTATCTGAATATGGCTTGCCAACAATGTCAACTCGTACCCTGACAACCTCGCACTCGTCAAGTGCTGAGTTTTCGTATGATTCAAAAGAGTGTCAACTGCATGCGGAACCATCACCGTAAGCATATTATCCATGACCAATCCTGCTGATTGTCGGATGGAGACCGCGGCTGCCGCCGTTGCTCTCAAACAACTCGGCAATGCTCTAGCTACCGGGTCCAAGGTCGAGGAAAAATATGCACATGGACGTTGCTTATCACCGAAAGGTTGCGTTAAGACACTCAACGCACAACCTTCCCTCTCGTGAACGTATAGTGTAAACGGCTTGCTATAGTCAGGAGTACCTAACACAGGAGCCGAACACAATGCGTCACGTAGTTCAGAAAAACTTTTCTGACATTCTTCCGTCCATGGTAAAGGAGTTGAAACATCCTTGCACGTAAGAGCCACCAATGGTTTCGCTAACAATGAAAAATTCGGAATCCACTGTCTGCAGTATGACGTGATACCTAGAAAGGCACGCACATCTCTTTGGGTTGTCGGCACAGATATGCGCGCAATGGCCGCAATTCTCTCTGGGGTCAACCTTCTTCCCTCCTTTGACAATAAGTGACCTAGATAGGTTACTTCTTGACAACAATATTGAAGTTTAGAAGGAGACACCTTGTGATGTAAGTCACAGAGATGCTGCAACAATGATATAGTGGCAATTTTGCAAATGTCCTGAGTATCAGCAGCCACCAATAAGTCGTCGACATATTGGATCAAAGCCGCACCAGCCGGCAACACAAACGCATCTAGTTGACCCTTCAAGGCTTGACTGTAAATCGATGGACTCTCACAGTAGCCCTGAGGAGCACGTTTAAAACGGAAGCTACGGCCACCAAGAGAGAAACCGAAAAGGTCTCTGCTTTCTTCAGCAATCGGAATACTGAAGAACGCATTCTTCAGATCGATTACCGAAAACCAAGATGCAGAGGCTGGAATCAGAGTCAGTAGCGCCGTGATGTCAGGCACAACAGGGAACTGAGGAATCACAATTTTATTTACCTCCCGCAAATCGATAACAAAACGATAAACAGGGGGTTTAGAAGGATCGGTACGTTTCAGGATAGGCAGTACAGGGCTGTTGCACACGTTTCCCCGAGTCTCCTCAATGACATCTTTCTCGATCAAATCATAGATGATCGCCAACAATGCACGTTCACCATCAAGGGAGATACGATACTGAGGAATACGTGGCAATCGCACATTAGATTTCACGTGAACAACATAAGGGGAGATGTCAAGCAGGCCCACGTCATTGGGACCTGTTGCCCACAAAGATGCAGGAAGAGAACTCAATTCCGGTGGAAGCTTATCGAGAGACAAATACATAGGAGAGACAACTCTCTCACCCAAAGTAAGCTTTACTCCCGCAGGAGAACAATACAAAGTCGCATACAGACGTTTTAGCAAATCCAGGCCCAAGAGATTTTCACCACATCCAGTGGTCAAAATCAGCGGAGCTTAGAGCTCACGTGGCCTAATTGTGAGTGGCAATGGGCACGAAACTGGATTGCTAACAGGGGCGCCAGAGAATCCAACGGAAACATTTGTTAAGCCAGACAAAGGTGCGCCAGGGAGTTTCGAATGCATGATGGAACTTTTCGCTGCACCAGTGTCCAACAGAAAAGGCTCAACGACGCCCGAGGTGGCAACTGCGACGTAAGGCCCTCTCTGATCAACCGGAACTGATACCACTCCCTCTCCTTGTCTACGGCTGTCCTAGTAATTACCGTCGTCAGTATCCTGATCGACATAATAATCATCTACGTTGTATTGCGCAGATCGTCCTTGCGATGATCCACGTTGATCAAAACAATTGTTAGAATTTGATGAATTGTCTGAACGATCGTTGGGAGCACCTCGACCCCTACCACGTGATGTCTGCTGAGCACCACCACGACCTCCTCTAGATGTGTTACCACTATTACGCTCATTTAGAACAGGACAATTGAATTTTAAGTGACCCTCCTGTCTACAATAGGCACACTGATTGTACCCTAATGAAGATCTTTCCGAAGAGGAGTCATTTCGCGATTGCGACCTATTAGATTGCGACTGCGATCGATTACGTTGTTGCGAATCATTCCGATTCGAGCGCGGAGGATACGCTTGCTGCAACAACACCTTAGTTTTAAGTTCTTTCGTCTTCTTATCGGCACGATCATTCTCTTCTTTCTCCCTATTCTCATAATATTGTGCCGTAGCCAATATTTGGGCGGACGTAGAAACAGCCCACGCACTCTCAGAATTTTTTAATTTATTGCTCAAGTCGGGCAATAAGTTTGAAACAAATTTATCCACAAACAACCGCTGACCACCCTCAGTACTCATATCTTGACCACTATGGTCGATGAATGCCTCCTCAAATCTTGTAAAGAAGTCAGAGACACTCTCGTCTTTCTTCTGTCTGCAAGCTGACAACTTGTCCCAGTTCACCCTCATAGCTGGCATAAGCGTTTTCATCAAGGTAATGATTCTCTGAGGGAGATCAGTAATGAGCTGTTCGGGCTTAGCCCGGCCAACTTGTTGTGTATCGGCCGCAGTAAGAGCAGCCCAATCGCCACCTAATTCGTTTGCATGATCTTCGTGCCGAATCTTAGCCCATACCGGTTGCGGTACAACATTGCCAAACAACATATCGATATCGGCAAGATTCATTATCGTAGCGTCTACGAGCTGCGACAATTCCTTATAATACCCTGCAGGATTTTTGCGAGGGTCAGGCAAAGATTGCTTCACCTGTAAAACTTCTGATCGTTTCCATGGGAGATGTATCCATACTCTCTGGAAATGTGCCACTACCGGAGGTTGAGCCTGAGGATTAGCTGGCATCCATACAGGTGGAACTTCACGCATGGGAAACTGACCAGACGGATCTAACTGTCTCTCAACATCCTCAACGAACAATGCTTGAGGTATCGGAGAGGGACAAAAAGCTAATAATTGCTCGATAGCACGTCGAACGTTGGTACCCACCACCATTCCGCTCGAGAACTGGAGCTGTAAGTTAGTCAAAGCAGTTAGTACATCTTCCGATGCATCTGCCGATATTTGATCTCGCAAAACTTTGCACATTTCTTCAAAAACATACCTCTGTGTCGGTATATTGAATTGACTGAACGTATCCAACACCGAACGTGGAGGATTTCTATGAGGGTGCAACATCCATGACATTGCCATATTGTACAACGCGGCACGTTCCCTATTACCAGGAAGCTGACTACGTCTTTGTGGACCGTCCGAATCAGCGGACTCAAGAATAGGTCCAAGAGAATTGAAAAAGTTAGCAGCCATTGAATGGGTACGACGTCGAGTAGTTGGAGAAGTATACGATAGAGTAGAAACAAGAGAAGGAGTAGGAACAGAAGAAACAGTAGGAGTAAGTAGAACCGGAGCAGTAGCGGGAGAAGGAGTATGTGGAAGTACAGGCGGAGGAGCAGTAGGAACGACAATAGGCAAGGGAGCAGGAACATTCGGAAGAACAGGTTGAGGAGCAGGTACAGGAGCAGGGGCAGGGGGAACCACAGGAGCTGCGGTACCCTGTGCGTACGGAGGTGGTGACTTCATAAGATAGGACATTAAAGTATCCTCAACTAATTCCTCCTTCTTATCCGACTCCGTTGGCAGAGCGGGATAACATTTATCTATAGTCATACGCTGAAGCCTGTCAAAAACTTCCTTTTCCTTATCCTCCTTATCACGCTGAAACTGCTCTGCTTTCTTTACAATAGTAGTAACACCATCTCTCTGATTACGTTTAGTCTGTCTGATCTCTTTCTGTCGGGCTTCTTTACGCCACAACCGAAAGGCATCAAACATGGCCGGCCTTGACTTTTTCTTAAACAATTTTGCCTCGAGGTTATCTAAAATCGGGGTCTCGAAACTACCATGAGGTGGCCAACTAAGGACACCATCCTTTTTAGTGTAACGAATCCAATATTCATTAAAGGTAATAGGACCTAACCCATGCTTACTGTAAAGTTCGTAAGTTGGAGTTCCAACCGGAGGTATCGGACACGAGTCCTCCAGTCGGGAATCCGTACCACAACGTCTGAAACAACTGAACAAAGTACTACGACCAGGCATCTTGCACACTAGCCGAGTTTCATAAACTTCAAGGGTTACGGGATTTACCAAGTCCCAGCAAAGAGCAAAAACCCTCGGTTTTTGGCGACTGCAGACGTCAAAGAACACAACAAAGAACCAAGTACTAAGAACCACAAATGCAATGGAACCATGCAACAACTAAGCAACCACAACCAAGGACTCTGGGAGCGACCCACAAATACTTAACTCAAAGATCAATGGCGTCACCAGGAAGGCCCGTCAATCGTCTCGCTGTACCAAGGTCTACGCCAGGCGCCAAAACAGGTCTACAGTCAGGGCAGCAGTCCGCCGCAGCCGTCAGGAGGCGGGAATCTTCGCGGGAAAAGTCGTCGGGCCACTTGTTTCGACAACAGGATCGATGAAGCGGAGTTCACCTTCCCTCGGAGATTTCACACGAAGTTCCTCACGATCGTCGGGCTTGGACCGGTACCACTGATGCAGCCCCACGTCGGGCGCCAACTGAAGGACTGGGTTATTTAAGACCCAGCGGTGCCAGGGGACAACACCTGAAACCTTCGTGGGTAACCTGTTCCGGCGTACAAATGACAGAGACACGGGACACTTCCTTCGGCGTCAAAGATTCGAGGTTTATTTACTGCAGGGAACACAGAATTCACGAGAAGTACACAACGGGTATGTTTTCAGGATCTGCTTCAATTTGCTACTGTGGATCGCTCCTTTTTATACACATTTCTCTCATAGGCTAACATGGTACACAAAGGTTTACAACTTGGTTCCCATAATTATCCCCGAGAGGGGTCGCTTTGATGCATTCAAGGTCCGGAACATAAGTACAGAAGCATTCGTGGTTCCCAACTGTAAAAACCCATCTTCCCATCATTAGTACATTCCAATCGGCAGTAAACAGATCGAAGAAGGAACAAGGACAGGTGCAGAGGAAGGCAGAAACAGTGGGGAGATCGGAAAGGGTGTAAAAGGGGTGGTATCGGGAAACACGAGCTACAGGCATCAAAGAGACGTGCCTAATGAGATGCACGGCTGAGACAACAGACCGGCACGGCAAGATGAGCCTCGAGCGGGGCCATCTGCCTTACAACATCATCCCCCTCATCATCTTGGGAATCCCAGGGTCGCGAAGCGGACAGCGTCCGTTCGCTGGCTACTTGAGGGCAAGAAACAAAATGGATGCCATATCTAAGATGGAACCCGTGGGTACAGATGTATAAACCCACGAAACAGACGGACGGTTTAGGTTAGCACAGCGAAACTGCGCACACCCATTAAACTCGTCATTTGCGGTTCGTAGATACCAGACTCGACCATATTCGTGCGAGTCGGAAACATCACTTACAATTGTCACGGAACCTCAGTCCTCGCTGTCCACGCCGCGTCTCTGCTGCTCCTGCAAGTTTTGCGCTTCCGCCATGAGAGAAGGACAAGCCTCTTGTGTTTGCCCAGTGCTCCTCCGATAGGTCGATTGCAGATGACGTCGTTGGCCACACCCCCTGGGACTCCGTCTGCATTTTGTTCTTAAAGGGCTCCTGTCCTTCCTTTACAAAGGGTGATATGAGGGGCATGAGAGGCTTATCAGTATAGAATGGCAACAGAGTCCGTAGTTCGTTTTCAGACTCGTGACAGCTGTATAATCTGCATGGAGTAGCGCATCACTTTTACTTTACATGGACACATCCTTAACCCAGTCATTCTCCCCACAGGAAAATTCAGTGATGCAGAGAAAAAACAGAACAGAAGCCCATGAGCAGCACTATCTCACCCCATTCTTTGTCATATTGAGAATAACTAAAGCCCCTCTCCAGGCCAGGTGTACGGTTATTGAGGTATGATTGTACAAATTCCCAATTAAAGATATCAAACCCATGTCAATACCCAACTTTTCCATATTTTGACACCAGTGGTTTTGAGTTACAGAATCTAAAGCCGGGACAAGCTCAAGGAATCAAAATAAAGATGTAGATTTTTCTTCCCTTTTGGTACAGAATCCCTTTCAAAAGCCAGCTTGATTAAACTGAAGAACTCCATTTTTAACAATCTGTTTCTGGACCTTGCCCAAAATTCACAAGTAATACATTTGAACACATATCCTGGGGATTTTTGGGCCTATATGCATCCGTGTCACCAGTCTTCTTTTGTACACAAAACCGATTAATCTAGTGTTGATATGTGGCTCTGTAATCCTTCATCTGATATTTAGAAAAAGTAACATGTGCCCTTAAAGAGTTCTAGTAGTGTTATACAAGCCACCATGCTGGCTAAACAAAAGTTGGGGTGATACCTAATGTGAATCAAGCATCTTGAACACTAAAGACAGTTACTCCCCATTGTTAATCCTTAATCTTTAAAAGACCTGAAGGAACCTCCTAGGACCATAAAACCTTGTGATACTCAAAGTAGCCCAGAGTGTGGCAAGCTATGTCATCGTGGCAAAGTCAGACCATACTCTGAAGTTGATTCTCAACGCTACTGCAGAGGCTGTCATGTACTACTCCCTAAAGGCCCTCATAGCCAAAATTCCCCACTATACTTATAAATTGACCAACAACAGGACTTCAGGGACAAAATAAGCACCATCAAGTCTCAACGTCAGCAGCACATAAAACTCACACTGACAAACAATAACACAGTCTTACCTCACAGTATTATGTCAATAATATCACTTCTAGTATGAAAATCTAAATTATTTCTTCAAACATTGACTAGTAATATTAATAGCACCTATAATATGATTTGTGAGTAAATCTTCTCTTTTTTTGCAGTTTTCTAAAGTGCAACCTCGAGTCGAAGGTATTGGAGTGCCTTACATGAGTACCAGTTACATTACACAAAGACACATTCATTATGTTAGGCACGGGGAGATTAAGTGATTTGCCCAGAATCACAGGATGGTGAGCCGATCCCCAGACCAGAACTTGGTTCCCCAGCTCCAAAATAGGGAGTGCTGGCTGTTATGCCACATCTACTATAAACAACGAAGGAGTGACTAAAGTGCAAAACAAAAGTGATGATCGCAATGGATTCATGAAATAACGCTTCACTGTGTACTGCACGCGTGATCAATGCTCACACGCGTGCAGAAAATACAGTGGGGCAGTCTTAGAAATCCCTAAGGGGGCCCGGACGACCGTCTTCAAACGGAAGAAAGTCAGGGCGTTTGCTAGTCACCATCTAGTGGGTAGAGGGAAAAGACCTAAGTTCTTAGAAGGACCCTCACTCACCACTAGTTGGTGACATGCTTCATCATCGGGTCCCCGCTGGGGTGACCGAATGTCTCCCCAGCGTGCTACGACGCCTGATTACAGCGGAGCAGGATGTGGTGGGTGCAACAGTGCCCAAATTAGGAAGTGACTAAACGTGATAGTGCAAAAGTGTATTAAACAATTAAAAAATGCAAAGGTTGTGCCTTTAGAAATTTTTTTTAATAATGGCCAACCCGCATTGGTTAAAAACAAAGTGAGCGGACTCCCACGGTTCTTAATTAGGGAACCGGAGTCCTAAGTCAGAGGTAAAATTTGGTCGACATGTTTCAGCTGTTAAGGTTGCATGTAGCTCAGCTTTCTTCAGGACCTACAACAGAAGTCCTCCGGTGGTGTGCACGCGCTAAGGTGCACCCTCCCGTGAGGCTCTAAGTGTGAAAAAATGTTTATTTCAAGTCAAAGGATGGAAGAACATTCCATCACCACCGCACTACTCACTCTGGTAGGGGTGTGTTAGAAAGGGAAACTTTCTGAGGGAAAAAATTGTGCTGCTTCGGATATTACAGCCTGGGTTGATTTCACGCGGCGCTATTTTCCACGCCAGCGGCTCCCCACCGTGTACCTACACGGACTATGGCTGTCTCTCTTGTTGATATTGAATAGTGTTATGCCACATCCCCTCCCCTAATCTGGGGGAGAAGCCTGGAGAGTGGATGTTCAATTGCAAGAGTGCCTTGCAAACGATGTGAAGACCCACAAACTTGCAAGTTTGCTGGCATTCAGAAAGGTACATTTAAACGTTGATTTATTCTTGTTGAAAGAAAAGTAAGTTGCTTTCACAAGGACGCAGTGCAGTGGGATTAATCTCAAAATTCGTGAGGTGCAGGAGAAGGGGAATGTCTACGGGAAAATCAGCATTCCTCTGAAAGAAGGAAAAAGTTATGTGTGAACCCCTTTTTCTTATATGTTAAAAAATGTGTAAATGTGCACAACGCACATTGACAAATGTGTGTGTACTCCTGGAAAGCTACTGTAATAGTAATCAGTACTTTAAATGGTCTGATACTTTCAAGGACCTGCACTTCTTTCATTTTCAAGTGAGAGTTCCTGCACTTCTCAGCAGAAATCTAATACGTTTAATGGGAGAGTACCAGCACTTCTCTGCAGCAAGAAGGTACTCTGGAATAGTAAATACCCACAATGTTCCATTTCAGGCATCTGTCATCCTGTCCCTGGAGTGCTCTCAGATGTTTTCTCCAATTTCGAATTATGTGTCATCTATCCTGAACTAAGTGTAAGCCTAGAGGAGCAGATGTATGATTCACATCTGAGCGTTACATAGATCACAGTTTGTGTACTAAAAAAGGAATAATGCTGTTGTTAGGGAAACACGCAGCGGCCTTCTTTGAAAAAAAATATTTAATTGTATTTGTTCCTCATATGTCTTGCAGGACTATGTATTTGTTCTTTTCTATGGTAATAAAAGTTTAAGAAACATTTGTGTGCAAGTCGTTTTTTTACCCCTTTGAAGCCTGATGTGGTTAGTTCAGCTTACATTTCTGTTTCAACGGCAGACTATTTACGTTAGATCTCCGTGAAACTGCACTCAGCACTGTCAGCAGGGCTTCTGTCATGAACTTTCACTGCACCATTTAAAACTAATTTGTTTTCTTTTCACGACAAGTAAGATTTCCCTTTCTAAATTCTAGTTGCATTAATGTGCTAAGTAATATAGACACATTATTTATTATCACACGAGATTGTAGGGCAGCAGTTTGACATCTGCAGTGGCATTTTGCCAATAAACCCTAACATATGATCAAAGTACCAGACAGTACCACATGTTACCGAACAAACATGAAATAATTACCAATTACTTACTGCATTTAGCTTTTTTTAATTATAGTTCTGGTGCTGCGACACACGCTGCATGCTTCATTGAATTATTGCAGCTGCACAGTATGCTGGGGTGGGTGAAAAGTCGGGACCTTAATCAGCATTGGTCAGTCTGACTCATGAGGAAACACTTCCGATTCAACATCAAGGAAGAAGAAGGGGCCAGGGCTAATAATTCATCGTATAGCATGAATGCAGCATTTGATTGGTGGCGGCCGTAATGCCCTAACGCTACTATGATTTGCATATGCTGAGCTTCAGCAAGGACGTCACCTCACCTCACCATCTGTTTTTGGTGGTCCGTTTGTGGGGAGGACTACAAAGCATATGTTGTTATCAAGTGCACTTTAACCAGTAGATCCAGCCCTAAGAAATAAGTGCTGCTGCAAAGCACCGGAAAGCACTGGCACAAATTAAACACAGCAGGTGACTAGATTTTCAGACTGAAAAGGCGGCTTTGAGACAGCCCGAGCACAGCCTGACAAGAAGTATTTACCCCGACTTTTTGCTGTACTTCTACATCCCTCAACAAAACTGGAATAGTTGGCCATGACAAATACCACAAAAAGGGCCTGAGCTGATAGAGGTCATATGTCCAGCACCCAGCACATTCCTTAACCAGGTGTAAGAAATTGGGGTATTAGTTGAGGGGTATGAGAACCCACCTCAAATAATAGCCACAAGCCTTGTTAGGTGAATCACAAATGTCTCTAAAAAAACCTGTGCTTACCCATATGGTAGTTTTGCAAAAAGCTGTCCAGCTTAGCATAGAGGCATTGGTTACAATATTTATGCATTACTCAAACATTAATAAAGTGAAAACAGACAACAGAAAAATAAATGGCTACAAAATGACAACATTCCATTAAGCAGAACAAAAGATATTAATTTTTAAAGTTTGAATTGAAAATATCACCAAAAAGCACAAAGGGTCAACTGCTGCTTTCTGGTTGCACTAGACCGGGTCAAAGTTAAAAGTTAAGGCCGACCGTGCTGGGGTGCAGGTTATATACAGGGACCAGGCTCGTCGCAGTGGAAAATTTAGCTTCTGACGTAGATGTTTTTCTGGAGAAAAGGTAGTAGTTGACGAGCCGTCAGTATTGCAAGCTGCAAACTGGGAGCTGGATCCAAAGCAGGGCTTGACAACAGTGGGATGATGAAGAGTGGACTACTGGCTCAGTAGTCAATGAATGAGGGAAAGCTCTGAGCAGGCAAAGTTAGGCGTCTGTGTCCAGAAGGACTTCGATGTTGACAGGCAGCTGCTCATTGTCATTCCCAATGAAGCCCTTTATGTTCAGACTTAAAACATTTCTGGAAATCAGATTCCCTTACAGGGGCAAATCAGCAAGATGAATCTGACTGGCGATCTGATGGTTTTGGTTCAACGGTGGTCCTGGTCTCCAGCCTTTATTTGGAGGAAACAATGGCAAAACATTTCTATCCTAAGTCCCAGCTCTTTCAGTTTAGGCAGGAGGAATACACTCTAACAGTCAGAGGGAAATCCCTGGGTTCACACTTAAGTATGGACTTATTCTAATACCATACCTATCTAACCAGGCATTCAATCGTCAAATTTAGGGAACTACACAAAAAGAATTTTAAATTTCCACACTAAAATTCGAACGTTCACAGTCTTTTTAATTAAAACATAAGAAAATGTACACACAAATTGGCAAATTAAAATTTCAAAGAGCGATCTTTGAAAAGGTTTTCTTAAAAGACATAAGTAATCATAGCAATTTACTACAGTTCATTACATACATATACAAAAACAAGTCAAATATTAAATATCACATTCATGTAAGGTAAAAAAGATTTTTATAAGCACAAAATACATTAAATCACAGTAAAAAACATTGACAACCCCCTGCAGTGTGGCTAACTGATATCTTTACCACTCCTAATTGTTTGGATCCAAAGGTCATTAATTGATCAAAGAGTGACATCCAATTGTACAACTTATACGTGCGTATCAGTTGTTCACTAGACCTTGGTTGGATTCTACATAGAAAATGCGTCGACGCGTTTCGGTGCGAGGAACATTAGATACCCTGGCACCTTTCTCAGGACTGACATTTCTTTGGGGTCACCGGCTTCCGATCGTATTGCTTGTCACCCTATTATCTGGGTTTATGGCAGGGCACAACTTCAGATGTCGGACCTGGTTTCTGGGTTAGGTTATGCTTTTTCCTTTTCAATTTAAAGGAAGAAATTAGTTGGAGACCTCTGATCTTCCTAGTTTGTGGGTAGTGGCTCCTCGGATTTCCTTAGGCCCACTCTATAGGAGTCTCTGAGCAAGTCTCATGCACGTGGATAGACGACCTCTTCAGTCTTTGTATTGATGTGTAGGGGAGCTTCCACTTTTCTTGGTCAGTGTAGGTATTTATCTTAAAAAGTTAAAACAAATCTTGAACGGGCATATGTCGGCGCGATTCACTCCATGAACTAGATATGTTCGTTTTGAATCGTGGGTAGCGCGTCTGCCTCGTTCTCTCGCTGTAGAATACACTCTAACACTAGCCAAGGTTCCAGGATGTGAGAGTCACCACTCCAACAGAGGCCAGCAGCGGGTCCTGGGTGGGTCCAGTTGGAATGGATCTGCTGGGCAGTTTAAAGGAAGAGAGGCCTCTAGACATTTGTTGTGTCACTGTATCTCAAACAGGAGGTCAGGCAACTGACCCTTGGAGACACTTCTGGGTTCAAAGCAAGTGGGTCTAGACTTCCTTCAGGTCCTTCAGCCAGAAGGATAGTCTTTCTTCTGATTCTCTACAGGTCCAGGAGTGGTCTGAGGAAGGTCCTTTAGTTGCATTATTTATACGAAGTACCAGTCTTTGAGTGGAGACAACTTGTGCTACTCCTTAACCAATGGGCTAAAATTCCCAGGTTAGGACCTACCCATTTTTGTAGCACTTCCTGTGCATTTTACTCTAAACTATCACATAGTACCCCCGACTCCCTAAAACCAGTATGGCAGAACCTTTCTTCCTCTGGCCAGAGCTTGTTGTTCCCACCCAGAGGTGTGGCTTTGGAAAAATGCATGTAGTCATTTGAAACCAGTTCTAGGGCAGCTACCCCCTCCCATTGATTTTAGAGCCAAGCTGACTAGGAAGACAAATAGAGACTGGCCAAGGTGATAGCTATATCCACAGGTGACAGCAAAGGCAGCCTTTAAAGCTCAGGAAGGGGCTAGACACAGTCCCCCAGGCCATTCTTCTCAAGGAGGAAAAATACCCCTCTGTAATGACCGGATTCTCGGACCAGATAGAATCAGCTCATCAGACACAACCAACCCAGCCGGAACGTAATCACCTCCCTCCTTAGGACTTATTTACAACAGGTATCTATGTCTCCTACCCAAGGATGGGGAATTAGCAATGTACATGCCTAAGTTTTCTACAATATCACACTCATACCAGCTAGTCTCGCGGCAACGTAGGCCCAGACCGTTCTACCCTGGGGCAGTTCTGATTATATACCATTACACAGTGGCCGCAACCAGTGCTCGCTCAAGCCACAATCTTGTGGGTATAATGACCAGTATCCTCCCTGGTACTCTCTTTTATCTACGTACAAGCCACAATCTTGTGGGTATAGACACCAGTATCCCCCCTGGTGCTCACTTATTTACATCACAAGCCACAATCCTGTGGGTATATACACCAGTATCCCCCCTGGTGCTCTCTTTAACGCCGTCTCCCGACGACGATCACTTTCCTATGAATACCGTTAGCTCTCCATATTGGGGAATCTCTTGCTATTTACTAAAGGTATAATACTACAATATTATGGGTCACACAATGATAGCCGGATTAGATGATATACAACTTATCCTCTACTTCAAGGGCTCCTCTCTACCTCATTATTCAACCACTGCTTACCTGATCGGGAGTTGCGTCCGTTCGCGAAACAGTAACTGACTAGAAGAACAGGTTACCTTTTCATATAAGAATAAGAGGCACATGCCGGTTCACTAAGAACTGGGGTACTTTATTTATCAGAACAACAATATCAATATAACACTATACTTTAACATATAGCCTGCAAAGAAAAATGAAAGGTTAGAATGTGCACGCTAATAAGAAAGGGTCGACGTCACCTTATTAATATGAAGTCTGGACTCAGCAGTCACCTGGGTTCCCTTCTCGTCTGTGCCTTGGCTCGTCTTCAAGGTCACACCTCTGCAGTCACGGATACACGTCTGCACCGCTATGCTCTGTCTCCTTCGCCACCCTCCAAGTCACTGGAACCTTCCTCTCATCAGCTGCTTTCTCTCTGGCTGTTCTGCACTACTCCTCTCTCCTCTCAATCGCGGACCATCTTCACTTCTCGGCTTCGATCTTATAACTCAGTTTCAGCCACTCTGGTATTCGTTCCCTTAACTAACTGCTTCACTCTGAATGCTCTGATCTAAAGGTCAAAGCTCACCAGCTGCTCCAGCTAAAATAACTTCGATCTTTCTAACAGAGTATCAGCTTCTCAATCTGTCTCAGACTTTAAAATGGCGACTGTCTGCCCTGAAATAATTAATGGCATTGATGCTAACGGCTAGCTGCCGCCTACAGACTGACTCATTCACTGCCTCATGCTTTCACTAATATGGAAGCTTGTTCCTTCATGGAAAGTTACGGCCAGTAACCTGCCGCCCACCAAATTCCTGTACCTCCCCGTACCTAGGACACCCAGCCGCCGGCCTGATGTTGTGTCTTCGGAATGGAGAAAAATACAGTCTTTCGATAAGGGCCAGCCTGAGCCGGTTCTCTCCAAGCGAACAACACCTCGTAACTAAAACATCACATTTGACCTAGAAGCATCTCAAGCTGCCGGGGCAGAAAGAAAGATGGAGTCTCTCCCGTTTGAGGCCTACAAGGCCCGAAATAAGCATAACTCCATAGAAGGTATACTAACACTCTTACAAAAGGACGGATTATCACTAATACTAATGAATCTATCCCCTAACATAAGTTTATAAGCCCTGATCTAAGGAAAAGGGTACGGAATTATATCAACACGCCTTTTGAATAGGCTCTATTTACGGTTCTAATCCTTCCACTAGAATGATTGTAGACTGAAGTCACCTCCAATCACCTTCCCTCAAGGAAGGGACGAAAAAGTCGGTCAGAACACCCTCCACACCAAGCCTGTTGTCTACTCTCTGGGAGCAATCTACATCTCACCACAAGGTCGTCATTCAGCAGTCAGGTGACACTGGACAGTGGCAGAAAGTTCCTTTTGGCCAGGGCAAAGAAATGACTGCCAATGTCATTTCTAAATTAGCAATATAAAATCTGACTTGACAATCATGTTGGATTTTAAAATGCAACAAAACATGAGTACTTGAATATTTTTTCTAGCTGCTCCCAAACTGAAAATAAGCATTATAAATTATTACACCCTTTCTATGTTGTCAACACCAAGGCAAATCCATTGTTCTGCTCTGGGAGCACTTTCACACCTCATTTAGGTCAAGCACTGGCTGGGCCGCTGCTGACAAGCTAAAGCAAATTAGCCTTCAAGAGTTTCAGACAGAAAAGTTTCTAAACATTACATGTCCTAAATATTTATTACAAATCTAACTCCACAAATAAATTCAACGTTAAATAAATTGGAAAAACAGAATTGTATGACTATTCTAGCAGCTTCCTGTAAAAAATTTCAGAGTAAAGTTTAAAACCTGCACTTGATATTTTCCAGGAATCAGCTGGAACCCTGACTGTGGAAATAGCATTTGGGGAATGTCAAAGGAGGAACATAAACATTTTAATTTCTTAAGTTTTAAACATGTCCCACTTTTAAATACCATGCACCCTACCTTGTGGGTAACAAGAATTATTTAAAGTTGACATTAATATTTTAAAGCATGGTTTCCAATCTGTCAAAAACTGATATTTTGACAGGTTTGACAGCAGATTTGTAGGATGCTGCAGTCAATCTGCACATGGCAGGCATGACGCAATGTTTTACAGGCCAACTCTATGGATGGCACAATAGGTGCTGCAGTCCATATGTGGGATTTAACTTTCAGACCGTAGATTCATTATCTACACTATACACTAAGTACTTATGGGAGATTTAAATATGACAATCAGAGAATGGCCAATTTAACCTTGTTTAAAGGAGACCACAAGCATGAACTTTTGTTTGGCAGTGATAATGTGCACAGAGTTCTAAGTCCAGCAAAACAAAAAGGGCCAACATTGTGTGGGGGATTGGGGGTAATCATTCAAAATAATGTCATTTCCTACAAACATCAAATAAAAACTTCTACAGCAAATATGCATTTAAAACTAGTATAATTACTAAGCCTTTGAAGGCTGTCCTGCCATTCTGCAAGGGGTCAGATGTCAAAAAGGGAGCCATAGAGCAATGGAAAGTACATAAGGCAATCAAATTAGAGAATACATTAGATTATAAAAGATGCATGAAAAGACATTGAGCAAATGAATCAATGAACATATCAAATAAATGAAATGCATGACAATTCATTAAGCCAACAAATTCACACACCAAGAATCAAAATGAAAGAGTTTCATGAAAAGCATCAGGCTTAGACAATACTAAAATTCTAGTCAAACATTTCAAAAGTAAAACCAGAGAAGCTTCGTAAGATGGTGTCTCCTCTTAACACAGTCAAAACAGGGAAAACCTTTCACCCACACAGGTGACAAACTCATTTAAAGGTACACACAGAGAAGCTTTATAAGAAGGTGTCTTCTCCTTACATAGCCCAAACAGGGATACACCTTTCACCCACACAATCCAAACACTGTGGGAAACCGACACAATCATGTCAACAAATAGCCACAAATCAGTGGTTGATAAACCAAAGGCTACGGGAAAACTAGGGGTGGTATTCTATAAAGGTACACACAGAGAAGCGTCATAAGAAGGTGCTTTCTCCTAAGATAGCCCAAACAGGGAAAAATCTTTCACCCACACAATCCAAACAGTGCGGGAAACCGACACAATCATGTCAACAAATAACAACAAATCATTGGTTGATAAACCAAAGGCTACAGATAAACTAGGGGTGGTACTCTACCCCAAAACTCAGGGTCAAATAATAAGAGACACCTTACACTCACACATAGTATATTGACAAACACACACACTATGGTAATCAGGGTCAAATAGTTAGAGAGACCTTGCACTCACACAGACTATATTGACAAACAAACACACTATGGTAACCAGGAACACTACACACTCACCTCGCCTTTTCCATACAATAGCAGAAGTAAAGACATTACGAGGTACACACTTCCCCCCTACCAAAACAGTGGATAATAATAAAACAAAATTAAAGTCTTTCACTCCGATGAGTGACCTCTCACCCGAAGTCCTCACCCAAATTGAAGTCCTTGTCCAGGAGCTCCCTGTGGCTGTAATACAATACAGTGAGTTCTTCCTCCCAGTTGATGTCTCACTATAGATGGAATAGTAATTAAAGATGTGCTCAGTCTTTCAAAGTACCACACAACTGCAGGCTAGATCCAATGTCCTTCATGTGCTCGCGTTTACGCCACCTTTAATTTGAGGAGTCCCACAATCCCAGTCATGACGGCGACGTTTCAATTAATTCAGAAACGTGGTTGGCAAAAATGTAAAAGACGCCGTTGGCGACAAGAGAGAAAGCATGTTTGAGGCAGCTATAACCTAAAATGACGTCACGTTGATCTTGCGCTTGCTGGGTAGCTCCTGGCACGTTTATGCTGAAAAACAACTCTCAGCAGCACAGAGCCTCGCAGTAACTCTAACATAACAGAGGCTTCCAGAAACAAGCTGCAAGACTCCAAAATGCAGGTAAGGGTGCATGCCACTGTGTGCACAGTGAAGCTCGTGAAATGTTAAAAATTGAGCGGTTCAACTGCCAAGTTGCAGCCAGGGCAGCAAAATCGGAATTTAATTACATGAGTAATGAAAATCTGGAAAAAACAGTAAAACAAAACACTCAAAGTTTGCCAAGAGTCTCTGCATGCCAAATAAGTGTGTCGGCTCATCAGAAAGGCCAATTTATGAACTTCTGCGGGGTGCGCACTGCTTCAAGACACTTCAACTTCACTGTAGCCAACTTGTGTGTGGAAACCCGCTTACTAAACAAAATCAGGACGACATACTCTTGATGCTGAAGATCACATCTATATCCAATTCAGCAGTCACACACAAGTTATATGTCTAATCCCAGATAATACGTTGAGGTGCACACGTCTTGTGCTGGCAGGGACACGCAGAGCTGGAAACACCCTGGAGCATACAAACTTGTAGCTTGTTAATAGGTGCACAGGTGGGTCATGTACTAAAGCAGCAGTCAATAAACGATAACAGTACACCACACACTGAAGTTTCACAACGCTGTATACTTAACTTCTTGAAGCACTGTAGAAAGTTCACACCTGTCCCACAGAGGATGTAGACAAAGCGTGCTGTAAGGGTTCAAACACAGCAGAAGAACACAGAAGGGTGATCAGGCCAGCTGCGTCTCTGTGATGCTAGTGGTAGTGAGATCACTGTTATGACAGATCCAAAAACCAAACCAACAAAGTTCTATCTCTGATGGCACAAATGCATCAATGATCTCTACCAAAATCAAAAGTCTCAATAATGACAACAGGAACTCCGGGAAGGATCAAATAAAGATGAGCAGTGTTGGCATAAGGATCATTGACAAAAACGAAGCCCATGCAAACGCTGAGCAGGCCTTACAAGATGGCCAGGGCCAAGGCAAGGCAGAGATATGTCGGCAAACCAAGGGACAGAGAAAAAGAGCAAGGAAATCCAGAAAGAACAATCCTAACACAATACAAGACACAAATACTAGTAGGAAATGGTTCCATATTTTCAAAACTAAAAAAACAAATACAGGTCCTGTAATGCCAGGTACACAAATAGACCAAAGATCTATAGCAGAGACGACCATCAGCAAGGAGATCACACCCTGCAGACCTCATTAAGTCAAAATATCTAAACGGATGTATCACTAAATATGATGCAGATCAATCAAATTCAAAACCCATGTGCAATGAAACAAACCCTCGCAAAGGGAACAACCACTATTCAGAATAATCCAGTACAAACAATGGGCAGTCCAGAGATGGAGCAAAGATACTCCCCACATGAGGTGAAACAAAAGGAAAATGACATAACAAAAATGAATAAATCAGCAGTGGATTTCTCAGGGAAGAAACAAAGAGAGATATCAGAACTCACTCAAGAGAAGCAATTATTGGATTGTAGGAATAATGAAGCCGCTAGAAAGGGCATTATTGAGATGGAGCAAAGAAACGACCCAAAAGAAGAGGCGTCGAAGGAAAAATTGATTATTAAAATCAATACACAAATAGGTGACAGATATGGAAGTAATCAAAGAGAGGTATCAGAACTTACCACAGAGAAGCAATCACTTGATGAGAGGAGCAACCCAGTGCAAATAAAGGGCACCATTAAGAGGGGGCACACAAAACATCAGTTAGAAGAAGTACCCAAGGAAAAATGTATAATCAATATCAAAAAGTGGTCAGGCGACAGACATGGAACTAGTCAAAGAGAGGTACTTCAATGTGCAGCACCAATAGCTAAACCAGCGGGAAACAATCAAGAAGATACTTGGAATAAACAGATCATATTGACCCCCCAATATATCTCTGAGGGACAAAAAGATCTCCTCAATAGAGGGAACTATTAAGACTAATAGCTGAAATTTCGAATTATTTTTGCTTGTTGTGCTATCGCAAAAAAGCTATATGGTCCTTCACTAATGCCACTAGTTTCCGTGATGGCCGCGAAGCTACTACCAGCAATAACTTATGCAAGCATAGTGTTAAATGGTAAAGATAGAAAAATCCTAGACTCTTTACAAATAAAGGCCTACAAAAAAGTCTTCAGTCTACCACAGTCAGCAGCTCCGGCGCAGGTCCGACTGGAATTCGGTCTTATCATGCAGGAAATTGGAAGAAAATACGCTGTGATTAAAACTTGGTATAAACTGTGGCAGAATCGATGGAATATACTGAACGACGCTTTGTGGCAGACCCAGGATGATCCAAATTCAAGCTACGGCAAATTCTCGAAAATGGCTTTGAAGAATATTGAGACGATGGATCTATGGACAATGAACCCGTCCTTCCAAATCTTCCGTAGCTTAACAAACAAAGCAGTAAAATTACAATCATCATTGGAAGACAAAGGTACCCTTGCAAAAAGATCCCACGGCTGGATGGTTCTGCAGTCGTATACATCACTTTTACCGGCGGAATATTTCGGTGCAACATATTCGCCCCTCTTGAAACGTAAGCTAATGACAATTCGATTTGGGGTTTTACCAAGCTTGGCTAAACAACCATCATGGAAGTATACTCACATCAAATCTTGTGGCTTATCTGGTGAAGCCCGGCAAGATATTATCCATCTAATATGTGTCTGCCCCAGCTTAAAAATGAAACGCGTTGCACTACTAAAAAAGGCTTTTAATGACAGAGGAATTCGAACTTGTAGATCTGCAATCATTAGAGGACTTGGCACTACAGACCCTCAGCTGACCTGTAAAATGATGAAATTCCTATTGTTTTATGAGAAAAACTATGTGACACATTCAAAACAATAATGTTTAGAACTTTATTGCAATTGTATACTAACATGTTAAAATGTTACATATGTCACTATGAGCAATATGATTATAATATGATGTGGCAGAATTATGAACATATTTTAAATTGGCATCATGAGAAGGATACTATTTTTGCTTTTAGGACTGAACAATTAATATGTTAATTTAAAAAAAAAACTTTTTAATCATTTATAGGGATATCATATTTGTACTATGACATTGTTTTTTTTTAATTTAAATTTTAAAGTCCTCCTCAAGCAAGAAGATTTCTTACAATATGGAGGAGTCAGAGGCCCCTTTATCTCATTTGGATCCGTTCCAGAACGACCGCCTTCTATCTCTCTGGGTAAGCGGTTTGCCTTGCCCTCTGGGGCCCCGTTTTTTCCATATCTAGGTATACGATTTTCGGAAGTACTATGACATTGTTATGGTTTTAAATAACTTAAACAATAAAGACTTACAACGCTGTTATGACAGTCACCAGCAGTGCACAGGCAGAACAGACATAGTTGTGTGAGGCAGGCAATATGCAAGGCAGGGAAAACCAGCACTTCAGTGCACAGGTCAATGAAAGTCAAACGCTCCGGTCTGCAGGCTCTCCTGTTGACAAAGGACACTGGTGGGGCTTATCAGAGTGTAATTGTTGAAATCCCTTTTCTTGGGAATTCTCTTCCTTGGGGTTCCAATTCATGAGTTTAATTCTTGTGGTTAGTCAAATCCTTAGTTCCAGTAGCAGGGTAATCCTTCAGCAACCCGCAGGTTCTTTTAAATCGTGTTGTAAATAGATGATCTTCTGAAGCCAAGTGGTATATAAGTATGTTGTAGATTTATTGGTAAGGTAATAGCTTTAGATAAGTACTGGAAGATGTAAAGTCCAGGTGTTGCCCCACCAGGAGCAGCCTCCCTGCTGCTCAGCCTGCTCACATCAACTGACACTCCCAACCTCACCAGGCACCCATGCATTCCATAACATCATCAATCATCCAACATTCCAGACATCTCCAAGCACACCAACACTCATTCTGGCTGAGCAGTAGGGAAGAGATACATATGCAAAGGGGAAAGGCAACAGTAGATCATAACACAGAGCATGGGTTTTCCCATGCTCCACCTATGGATTGTGGCGCATTCCCAGATTTACTATTAGTGGGAGACCTGGGAATGCGTCAAACGGCTACGCCTCCCCAGGTGAAGCGGAACAAGAAGAAATATCTTTAACTTGCTGCACTGTGCTGTGTGATCATTTGATAAATATGCCCCTGTGTGCATGATGCCTCACCAATCCTGCCTTGTGAGCACATTTACTCCGGCACATGAAAGTTGCATGTCTGCATGTGGCTCCACAGTTGAAATTTCCTGTAAATAGTTGGTGTCTTCCCCAGGGGACAATGATTTCCACTATAAACAATCATTCCCTAATCACCTTTTTCGTGTTTGATGTGACATCCATTGGCCAAGGGTATGCTCAGATATGGGCCCTTGCTTCCTGTGCCTTAACTCCAAACTATATCATACTGACGGAGCCTAACAAGACAAAAACCTGTCTGGGGATTCTTGTGGTCCCTTGTGGAGGATGCCTCACTGACATTTCGGAGTGGATTCTTCACATGATCAGTTACTACTGATTTGTATAAGGCAGAATTTTGTTTGGATTGGCACAGTAGAAGAGGGTGAAAAACAAATAGTTACAATGCTACTCAGAGCTCTTGCCTTCCATCACCTTGTGTGTATCTTCCCACAACATAACAAGTCCCTGGGAGTTCAACAATTTTTGACAAGTGGACCCACCAAGGAATGTTCTAAACCCTAACCCAAAATTAAATTTGCAAATACCAAAATTCCAGCATTCAGGTGTAATTTCCTCATTCATTAGATTCCCTTTATGCATTGAAATTTCCACAAATTCTGTCTCTGCAAATCAGAATTGGCAAGTTTCATGTGATTTAGTTTCCTCATCAATTTTAGGTGCTCAGAAGGTTTTTTAAAAAGCCAGTCTTGGAATGGTATTTTGTCCATCAAGGAAAGGGTTATACCAGAATATTTTACAGGATAATTTCGATACTTCACCTTTAAGCTTTCCCTTGAGACATTTTAAATTGGGTCATTCAGCTAGCTTTGTATAGATTTCAAACTTTATTAAACTATTTTATAATACATTCAGTCATGCTCTGAGCCTTTACAATTGTTTGTTCTGTCACAGTGCTTTGCACCCTTAAGTATGTTTTTATGGGTTACCTAAATTGCTATTACAGCCCATAGTGCCACTTGCCAAAAAGTAATTTTCTGTGAAAGAAAGGATTGATTTAAATTGTGTTATTTTAGAATATTTAACCCCTTCCATGCTGATGACGAACCCCAGCCATCATGCACTAAGGTGCTCGTGTGCTGATGACGGCTGGGGTTTGTTACGACCCGCCCCTGTTCGTGCTGTTTACAGCACACCAGGGGAATTGCGGCAGCATGGAAAGGGTTAATAAGGAGTAGCTGTTGCTTTTGACTAAATTGATCTTCCCAAGAATTGAACCTAAGGGGACGATTCCGATCTGGTAAAATTACCGTCCGTACGAATCGCAGCCGGAGCAATCTCCGTACGACTCGTACACACGCCGTACAACCCGATGAATACGATCCGGGGTATCAGGATGCTAGTCGTACGGTCCACGTCAGGTAAGGGTGATTCGTACAGAAAAGCGCACCATCACATACACACCGTACGGCGCGTACCCCCCATGATCGCAGGGTATGGCACGTACCCCTGCGATCATGGGGGTACGTGCCATACACCCAGCGTACATGGGGTACGGTGCATACCCCATGTACACTGGGTGTACGGCGCATACCCCCATGATCGCAGGGGTACGTGCCGTACCCCTCCGATCATGGGGGGTACGCAACGTACCCAGGGGGGGCCGTTCCGTACCTGTTTTGTCGCCCACTCTGCTTTTACAACTGTTTTCAGCTCCCGTAGAAAAAGGGTCGTACGGTGCGTACCCGACACGTATCGTACTTGCTGGGTCGCAATGTCGTGTACAGCAGGTTCCGAGTGAAACTCATACAGAGATTAGTGTCGTACGGTTTCTGTACGATTTGTACGGAGTCCAGCTCCTGGTACGAATCGTACTTTGTCGTACGTACGGGGGACGTTGCAGGGTACGATTCGTATGGGAAAAACACTCCAAATGGCTATTCGGAACGCTTTTTACCGGATCGGAATCGGCCCCCTAGTGTACAAACACATTCCTGGCAAGTCATATTTCTAGGTGTTAGACCTGACAGCCCAAGGGTGGTCTTACTCAAACCTTTTACCTGCTTACCTTCACTTTTTGCTGAATTCTTTTTATTGGCATTAGGACTTTAAGCACTTTGCCACTGTTAAACAGTGTTGACGTTTATGTCCTTCTCCTCTAAACATAGTTTCATGGAGTTATCCACAATTGGTATATTTAATTTATTTGTAAGTCCCTAGTAGAGTGAACTACCTGTGGCCAGTGCTTGTAAAGTAAATGCAACCAGTGGGCCTGGAGCACTGATTGTGCCACCCACACCATTAGCCCTTCCAAGCATGCCTCTGTCCTGCCACTGCAGGGCCTGTGTGTGCAGTTTACACTACCATGTCAATGTGGAATTTAAAACATCTTGACAAGAATTAAACTCCCCTTTTATTACATAAATGTCACCCCAAAGGCTGCCCAAGGTAGCCCATAGGGCAGGGTGCGGTGTAAATACAAGTTAGGACATGCACTTTTAAGTTGTGCGTGTCCTGGTAGTGGAAAACACCTAAAATTTGTTTTTCACTACTGTGAGGCACATCCCTCTCATAGGTTAACATTGGGAATACCTCATTATGCTTTTAAGCTGTAATTCCTGATTGAAAAGTAGTGGCCCTATCATGGTTTATATCATTGGAATGGTAATGATAAATCCTCTTTGCTGGCAAAGCTGGATTTAACATTACTCTTTTAGGAATGTAACATTTAGAAAGATGACATTCCTCTGCTCTTAAAGCTCTGTGTGCTTGCAGCCTGTCTCCAATACCCGTCTAGGGTGGATGACAGATGGGCTTTGTGCATTCCCTCTAGACGGCCACACACAAATGAAGGGTCCTGATCAGTCATCCTGGGCAGGATGGGAGGAGCTGACATGAATAGGCAGTGTCCTGTTCCCATAGAAAGGGTGGCGTACCACCCTGTAGTGAGCCTGGAGCCAGGGCTGGGAAATCAGATGTTTCTAGACCTGTAAAGTCACTCTGCCAGGAAGAAGGACTGCTGTGCTGCTACAAAGACTGCCACTCTGCTGGACTGCTGCTCTGGAAGAACAGCTTTTCTGCTGTGCTGCCCTACTGCCTGCTACCCTTCTCCCCTGCTGAAGAAGTACTGGACTCTTGCTCGAATCCATAGTGATCTCCAAGGGCATGCTGTCTTACTACTGTCTTGAGACTCAGGAATATCAAAGTCTCACCTCCTGCGCCTGTGCCTGGTCCAATAGAAGTGAATCCAGGTGCCTGCTCCAGAGCAACCAAAGCACCATCTGTTGCGTGAAGCAGAATCAACGCATTGACAATGTTTTGGAAACAAGAACAGGTGCATCGCACTCTGAACCAGTGCATCTCCTCCAGACCTGCTGCATCGGAACCGCTGCCTCGCCACTGCTGCAGTTTAACAAAATCAATGCATGCCCTCGACTGTGTGGAGAAACACTACGGATTGGTTTCGGAACCAATCCATCCTGGCTTTGGCGCATAGTCTTTGGAATGGGCACATTGCCATCATTGCATGGAGAAAAGTGATTGCATCACCTTGACTGCAGGGATCGACAAATCACTCGGTGGTGCCTCACATCTCACTGTTGTGAATAGGATCAAGGTACTTTGTTCAGCTGGCCTTGTGTGGCTCCTTTATCTGGCCAGCACTTCATTGCAGTTAGCCTGAACCCTTGATTTTCCCCGGTTCAGAGCAACCAGATAACCTCTATAGGCGCTTATTGCTACTAAGCACTATTTATACATTTAATATTTAAAAATTAATATCTCGACTTGTACTCATTGGATCTGTGTCGTTTTTGTCTTGTTTTATTTATAAAATCACAATCTATTTTTCTAAACTGGTGTGGTATTTTTGTGGTGTTTTCACTGTGTTATTGTTTGAAGTGCTGCACAAATAATTTACACATTGCTTCTTAAGTTAAGCCTGCCTGCTCTGTGCCAAGCTACCAGTGGGTGAGCAGAGGTTAATTTTTGCAGTGCATCTGACTTACAGTGACTGGGATTGGGGATCCTTCTTAGACAGGGTGCATACCTCTATCAACCAGAAACCCAGTTTCCAAGACTAGGCATTTTTGGTTTTCGTAGACATTTTGGGTGAACATGTGTTCAGGTTTACTTGTGAGAAAGAATGTTACAGTTTTCGGAACAAGCTACAATTATACTGGAACACCAAACACTCAACCCTAGGTAAAGTCTGTAAAGAAAAGGACACAATGTGCAAAAAATCTGACTGGGCTGAATGTTCCTGAACTTGATGAAACATGAGTACTTATATTCTCTTCTGCCATTGATCCAGTGACTTTTGAAAAGTCTATAGTAAAACAAGCATACAATACATCTTATTATTTATATTCCTATTTATTGAATGGTTGCTTTAAACATAAACATTTTAAAGGGTAAATCAGTTTGAATAGGATAGCACCAGTGTTAAGTCACACAGCGTACATATTGGTGATAAACTAGGAACTATGGAAAAAGACAGTACAGTCATAATTCAGAGAATAAGAATCAGAAAAGTTGGTTGGTTGGATTCAAAATAAACAACGTGGTGGCAGGAGTACACAATTAGAGGGGAATTTATCAGTCCTAGCAAATAACAATATTTAGGCAATCTTTAGTTATTTCCATTACTTTTTAAATTTTTTAATTTGTTGTAGTATTTTGTTCTCATATTCAACACGATTGACAACTGTCCCAGCATGTGTTTAAAAAAACAAACAGACTTTATCAGGGCCCCAGTTTGCGTTTTTCCAAATGAAATGTTTGCAAGCTAGATAGTGAAACTGTAAGCAAATGTAATAATTTCTAAATAACCTCATATAATTCTTTCTGTCCTCATGCTATGAGCTTATAGAAGCACAACACCGCTAAGATAAAATTAGCTGGAATGCCCATCAAGATGGCAGGTGCAGCCATGAACAGGGGCTGGGAGCAGCAGGGTACGTGGGCCAATGGGGCCAATGTGCTATGGCAGCACTATTGTGTAAACAGCCAGTGAGGAGCAGAGAGGCAGCGGGCACACCCATCCCTTCTATAGAGGAGCCTGGCCTGCAACACAACTGCACAACTAATTGGGTCACATGGGCTGAGGTGATTTGTTGGTGGAGGGATGGTTAGGGCCCCTGGCTAGAGATCGCTGTGGGATGCCCAGGCCGCAGCTGCTCTGGTATGCTTCTGGGGGCGGGCTGCACCTGATGAGAAGCTGAAAGCAAGATGACCACAGATGCTGGTTAGAGGACTCTGGTGTGGCTCTTGGGTGTGCCCACCTCTGAGGAAATCCCAAGCAGGGGCTACTGAACAGGTACAACATCCTGGGTCCTCGGACAGGTGCCCCCATGTACTAATATCTGAATGATAAACCAAGGGGCATAGATCAAGAAGAGGAGTGTGAACTAGTAAATAGGAGATCCCCCAGGGTGAGACTCGCTACACGGGGCTTTCTGACCACCCATCCTGTGAATAGTTGAGACCCTGGACCTCAGGGGAGATGATTCTGAGGGTTGGCGTGAGAGAACTAACATCTGAGTGGTTGGTCTGTCAGAGAGAGTGGAGGACTCATATATGGTTGGCTATTCAGAGAAATGGATTGTGGAGGTTGTAGGTTGATAATCTTAAGAAGCTTTTTCACCAATTTTCTCCAAATATTTCCAAATGTCTGTATCTTATTCCAGAATGTCTCTTAGGGGTCTTGAAGGGTCCACAACACCAGCCAAGGTTCCAGAAGTTTTGTGTTGCTCCTTGAAGAGTTGGGACTATGTTTCCTACAATGCACCTGGTCAAATTCCTGAACGTCCACTAGACGCTGCTCAGCTACTCTCTTCTTGGTGCAGTTGATGCAGGTAACTTCTTGAAGCTCTGTTGTTCTTATTGCTTTCAGGGAGTCCATTCCTTAATCCTTTAAAGCAAGGCAAAGTCCTTTTTGTGAAGCTCAGTGTGCAGCAGGTAAAGTCCTTCAGAGTGCATCCCTCTCTTGGTGCAGACCATGGGTTCATCAGGGCATTCTCTTGATGTTTCTAGGCAAGGATCTCAGTAGCTGGGCAGGTCTTCCATATTTATTCAGGTTTATGAGCTGGCAAGAAGGGGATACCCATGACTAATGGGGTGCAGAGAGCCACCCTCTGTGAATACAACTTCCCAAGAAGTGTGGCATCTTTTTTTCCCAGAAGGCACTGCTCCAAAAAATTCAAAATTGAGAAAATCTCTCCTGGGGTTTAGTCCGGCTAACCCAACCCACAAGTGTGGCTATATTTCCCATACACTCCCCTTCCAAACATTCTGCTAAATCCGTTACAGGGGCTCCCATCTGGCTGGGGGTGCAGGAAGTGGGTGTTTGCTTGGTTCCTGTCCCAACTGGCTTTCTCCCTTTGAAGACCAGCTCATCTACACAGTCCCCTTCCTGTCCTGGCCTCTGTAAATCTCCTCCCACCAGAGGGCTCCTTTCTCTCAGCCCAGACCACTTCACACCTCATTAGAGCAGCTTGACTGATCTTGTCAAAGGCTGGCCAATCAAAAGAGGCTGCTACAGGGATTATTTTGGGTACCTTTAGGAAAGGAGCTCAAAAATTACTTTCCAGCAATATTTATACTTAATCCAACCACGGCCAGTTGCTGGATTTATTGCTACTATTATTTTCATACATTGCGTGATTATATTAGTTCACTCCTGTCAAAAGGTAGGCTTTATTAAACTTTAATGAAACCTCTCCATGTTAGCCTATGGAGATGACGTACTACAATGGGGAAAAACTAAGCTGGCAGTTTTTCCTTCACCAGGACATATAAAACATATTTTCCAATGTCCTTGCTTATTAATACAACAAACCCTACCCTTGGGGCACTTAGGGTAGACCTTAGGGCAAACCTATGTGTAAAAATAAGGCAGTTTAAGATTTTGGAAGTACTTTAATTCCAAAGTCGTATTTGACAATAGTTTTGTTTTTAAAAGCAGCCTGCAAAGCAGGGATGTCTTTAAAATGGCAGAAGGCACACAACAGTGCACACCTAAGTACATTAAATCCACTGGGCCTCTAAACCTACATGGCCTACCGTATACTAGGGCCTTATAGGTAGGTTGTCAGTACCAATTGTAATTACACCTAATTGCCATGTACCTTTTAAACAGAGCACTGGCCCTGGGCCTGTTTAGCAGAGCCCAGGGAACAATCAGAGTCAGAAAACCAGCATCTAGTATTCCAAATGGGGGCAAAAAGTGAGGGAACACTGCAAAAGACCCTGTTTTCTCACACCCTACTACAGAGCACGATTACTTTCTCACATCACTATTGCCTCCTGCTCCAGGAAACATGCAGGTGCCGTGGATATAGGCATGAGCGGATTTTGCGGATTGGCAATCCGCGAATTTGCGGATTTGCGAACTCGCAATCCGCAAAATCCGCGAATTCCCGCGAATTTGCGGATTTTTTTTTTTTTTGTGTTCGCCCGTGTTTCTGCCAGTTCGCGAGGGTTTTTACAATTTCGCAATTTGCGAACTTACCTGTCGGGTCGCAAGTTTTGCGAACTTGTTGTTTCTACGTGTCCAACCTGTTTGGGACACTCTTCTTCATCACTGCCACTCTCTGTCACCACTGCCACTCTCTGACTACTCATGCCACCCTCTGGCCCACCCATGCCACCCTCTGTTTCATCACCACACCCTCTGGTTGTCCAGTGTACATTATTTTCGGCAAAGCAAAGCACACCTTCCCTGCCTCAAGTGACCTGAATTAATTTGGGGCTGATTAATGTGTCACAGAATATTTTTTTAGCTGGCACCTGCTTCCTTAGTGCGCCCTGATTAGTGATCTTTTGCACTTGCTAAGTGCTTTCATTGTTGCAAAATTAGTTACAACACCTGCCCTGCCCCAACTGACAATAATGAATTAGGGGCTGATTAATGGATTTTAACTTCCAGCCTGGCTCCTGCTTGTCTCCCTTAGCTGTAATTCATGACCTTTGTGGCATATGTGTAACTATTCTGAGGTTCAGAGCAGGGTCACATAATAGTTTCAACTGGCAACTGAACTCTGGAGGGGCCCCTCAGGAAGCACTACAGGAAATGGCTACTAATGATGTGCCTGAACTTTTGAACCTGGTAAGTAGTTACTTTCAGTTTTGCTTAGATCGTATTTCTGCAATTTCGCACTTATTCGCGGGGCGCGAACTCACGCGAACAGTGCGAGCAGTGCGAGCAAAATCCGCTGCTCGCGGATTTGCGGATTTTGCAGGAAATTCGCAAATCTCGCGGATTGCGGATTTCCCGAAAATCCGCAAAATCCGCGAGCGGAACGGATTTTCCGCCCATGCCTACGTGGATAGTGAGGGGAGATTTCAACTGTGTGGTAGATGTGCACATAGAACATTCTATAGCTGGCGCGCTCCCCCACGCACAAGCTTGCACATGAACTTACATCCTGGATTGATAACTGGGGGCTTATGAAATTTTGAGGCAAGAAGAATGCCAGATGTAAAGAATACTCCTTTAATTCCCCAGACTAGGAATTGCAGGTATGGCTGGACAAACTAATTTGTTCCAACAGACATGCTGATGCAGTCATCAACACCAAGAGCTTGTACCTCACACTTTCAGACCATAACCCCCAACTTCTGACAATGCAGTGGAATGCAAGGTTGGCCCATCACCTCGTGGAAGCTGTTGGTACAATTCCTGCAGACCCTTTGGGGAAATTGAGGGACATTATACTTGACTACTTCCTAGTCACTCACCACACTGCTACTACATTTAGTACCGAGAACGAGGTCTTTAAGGTGGTGGTTAGGAAACATGGTCTAAATCAGGCTGTAGGGGTAAGGAGGACTAGAAACTGAGCTCACTACCTTAGGAGGCACTATCTGTAACCTTGAATGGAGGTTACACATTTCCCAACCAGACAGAGAAGCCCTCAGTGAAGCCAGGGATAAACACACAGACATCCTTGCATGTCTGCTCACACTCACACACCAAGAATATGTCACGCTATACCACACAGAGGGGGCAGGGCGGGAAGACTACTCTGTTGCGTGGTGTGCTCTGAAGTCAGGGGTGCACCCACTTAAGTCTCAAACAGGTGTGGAGGTACATGCACAGCTCGACACACACAAGGAATTTACACTTTACTATGAGAGCAGGCAAAGGATTAGGGGATCCAGACATCTCTAGACAGGGTGGCACTACAGCTCTTATCAGTTGATGCAAGAGAGTCTCTGGTAGTACCGATCACTGCAATGGGGATCAGATGGGGTGTCAGCGACCTGGCGAGGAACAAAACTTCGGGCCCTGATGGACTCCCTGTTGAATTTCATCAAAAGTGTGCTGTAGCACTTGCGCTTCACTTTGAGGAACTCTATAAGGAAGCAATAGTAGGAAGAGTGTTACTGGCCACTACTCAGGAGGGAGTTTTTGTCTCATCCCGAAACCAGGGAGGGCAGAAATTGAGACAAACTCAAACTGGTAGGGGTTGCGGAGCATAGCCGCGGGAAATAGGTTGACTAAATAGGTTACTCTCTTATACGCAGCTGCGAGTTCTAGAGTCTGTACATTCGCCTGTATTTCAGGTGCATTCCCGATCTCCAGGAGGATGAGGCAGGTTTCTCTATTGCCTACTATGCTATTTGCACTGGTCCTCAAACTCTTCGCCAACTTAATGCGATCTGTGTGCCAGGGGGCTGGCCTACCGCAGGATAACAGAGAATATATCTTTTCACTATATGCTGACGATATGCTTCTGTATTTGTATAATGTGGGGACAGGTTGAGCATTGGGTGTATAGCTCCTCGATGGCTTGTGCTGATTCGTTTTATTACACACTAACTGATCTAAAACCTGGGCCTTTCCTCCTTCCCCAGCAAAGCAGCAGGCTCCTCCTACAAATGTACAGCTGGGCATCAAATGAGAACCTCAAACCTTTCATTTATATTGGGGTGAAAGTGTATCATAGCAACAATGTTGTTTGGGAGAAAATCCTACTGAAAAACATATGGGCACTGCAAGGCCCTGTCGTTCCATCAAACTGCCTACATTGGCGCATCTAAAGTTGTCTAAAATGACAATGCAAAGAAACAAAAGGAGAGGCAGGGAGATTAAGGAACACTCTCTTAGTCCCTGGTTATTAGATACAAACAAAAGAAGAGAGGTTACATGTGTCTCAGATCCGAATGAGTCATTACATAAAGGTGATACCGGCCTGAGACCGAACTCCACCTTCATCCCCCCTCCGCACACTGTGCCAGCGGCTATCGTCGCCTTTGAAGAAGCGGTGTTTAAAGACCTGGAGGTCTGCCAAAGTCCGAGGACATTTGGTAACTTCACCAGTGCAGAATACCAAGCCTTACAACAATTACAGAATGACACGGCCATAACCATAAAATCAGCAGACAAGGGTGGTGGCATTGTGATACAGAATACCAAAGATTATGACAAGGTTTGTGAGGATCTACTGCGAGACAAAAGGAACTACACCCCGCTAACTATGGACCCAACCGTGAATCTAACCAGGAAGATCACCACTCTAGTGAGGCTAGCAGAAGAAAGTGATCACCTCTCTAAGAATGAGGCTGATTTTTTGGACAGTAGCAGTGATGTCATTCCATATTTTTACACACTGCCTAAGATGCATAAAAACAAGCTCCCTCCTCCTGGTCGACCTATAGTATCAGGAATAGGTTCTCTTCTAGAACCTTTATCCAGGTTTTGTGATCAATTTCTCAAACCTATTGTTCAGTCGACCCCAACCTACCTCAGAGATACTAAAAGCCTATTACAGCTCCTTCTTGTTGTCACCTTTGTAGAGAACTCCATTACATTGGTAACATTGGATGTTGAGAGTCTCTATACGAGCATCCCCCAGGACGATACCATCAGAGTCCTGGAAGAGTCAATTAACTCCATTGACTGGAATTACCAAACACCGAAATCATTCATAATCCAATGTGCCACTATAGCGCTTAAGGAAAATTATTTTTCCTTCAAGAATCAATTGTTCCTCCAATGCTCGGGTACATTTATGGGCAGTACATTTGCCCTAAGTGTAGCGGGACTCTATGTGGCAGACTTTGAGTCTTAACATATCTTACCTGCATCCACAGAATTCGCGGCTTCCATACTTTTATGGAAGCACTACATTGATGATATTTTGCTATTGTGGACAGGCATTAATAGAGACCTTCAATCCTTCTTAGTATGGATCAATACTCTTGACCACAACCTCAGGTTCACACATACCACCAGCAAAACTGAAATCATCTTCCTTGATGTAGTGATCTCTGTTTCCAGTACGAGTTTAATCACGAAAACCCATTGCAAACCCACAGCTAAAAACAATTTACTTGAGTTCACCAGTTTCCACCCCCGCCCTTTGAAGGAGAATCTTCCATACGGGCAATATCTAAGACTGAGAAGAAATTGTAGTACTCTAAAAGACTTAAAGGAGCAAGCCTCTGAGCTAACCGATAAACTGAAAGATAGAGGTTACCCAGCCTCAACTCTCAACAAGGGGTTCAAGAGAGCACGGAATCAGCCAAGATGTGCACTTTTGGAAGAAAAAACGAACACTCCAGATGAAATTCCACTCACATGTGTAACTACTTTCAATAGACTGTCTAACGTCATGAAAAAGACAATAAACAAGCACTGGAACATCATTAAATCTACCAAAAAAGACTGGGAAAAGCCTCTTTTTTTGTTTAAGAAAGGATGGAGTCTCAAGGACGCCCTGGTCCACACTCGCCCCAAAGAAAGGTTCCCCACAAGGATCCCTTCAGTCACGGAGGCGTGGGGTTTACCTCAAGTCATCGGACATTACCCCTGCACAGATTGTAGTGTATGCCACTTGACGGAGGTTTCAAAAACACTCAACTTGGAGGAAGGGAAGATCTGGACTCAGATGTCACACACAAACTGCAACTCTACAAATGTTGTGTACCTGGTCACCTGTCCTTGTGCCTTACGATATATAGGCATGACTACTCGCAAAATTAAACAGTGTATTTGTGAGCACAGGAGCAATATTAGATGCAAAAAAAACACGATGAAACTGAGCCTTCACTTCCTGTCAAACAATCACATGGCCAATGACATCAGATGGACCATCATAGAGGTAATCACTGGTACCACTAACATCACAAGCAGGTTGTTTGAGAAAGAACAACGGTGTATTTATCGCTTGAGAACTAATCTAGTGGGACTGAACGACGATATCCCATAGAATACAGTACTGAGATAATAAGTGGATTATACTATCCCTATAATTGAAACTGCAGAATCATTTCCAATCCCTGTTTTTTCTGACGAATTTATTTAAATTTAGCCCCTTTTTTCTTCTCTTTCTTTTTTTTTTGTTCTTCTTTTTTGTCTTACCACCTACATAGGGATGTTTTGTGAAATCAGGGTGTAACTGCGTTGATTTGGATCAGTCTTCTTCTCCCTTTTATTGGTTTTACTGAAAATGAGGCCAAGCAATCATATTACAATCTGCCCCCTTCTCTTTTTTTATCACTGTGTACCACTTACACGCACTCGATCGTGGGGTCTTCAATCTGGAGCACGGCTTTTGTGTTTCGAAATGCTCAAATACAGCACTTGGTATTATGTCCGCAAAATGATCATAGCAGTCACCATAGTAACATTTGTCACCTTGCTCTAATTGGCTTTGATAACCAAGCCTCAATGTCAGTTCGAGCTACGCCCACCGGCGTCAAGACCATTGCGCTCCAAGCCTCGTTTCCGGCACTACCACGCCCACACGGACTTGTACGGAACTACATGGAATCCCTTTTAAACACACCAACCGGCCCCGCTGCCTATCGTCGGGGTCCGGTTTAGAGGAGAAGCTAGGTGTCGAAGCGGGTGGCGAGCGTTGAGGGCGTGAGTCCTCCACTTAATTCCATACTACGCGACCTATACTATCAAGCTAAGTATACCGATCGCAATTGTATTCAAATCTTTACCTTTCCTCCCACAGGATGTGCCAGGTATGCTCCTACCCCCCCTCCCGAGACCCGTGGTGCAGCTAGCGCCACAATTTAAAGTGAGATAACGGTTTGAGATTACGAACTATGTGGGGGGGGGGGGGGTCACTGACCCTTTGGTCCATTGATCCTTCCTATGGAGTACTTTCACTTATATTTTAATTCCCCTCGAGCTACTTAGCATATTTTAATCACTCTTTTGACACTCCACTTCCCAGAGCTAGTGGTATCATCCTTACAGGGTTATATGGATGGTGTTAACCTTAGTGTTTATCTACTGACACTAGTTTGCCATAGTTTGGAGCACTCTGGACAAACGATTGGACTTATACCTACTATTGATTACATGTTTGTCTTTTATGTTTGTCTGTGTTTCTTTCCTCAACAGGTGCAGAAACACTCCTAAATCAGGAGTGGTGGGAATGGGCTATTAGCTCTTTACCCCCTTTTTCTTTTTGCACTTTTTCACTACTTTTTCACTTTCACGCCCCCAGGTTAGGGTGGACGATTAGAGAATCCATACCACCGGGGTTTACACTAGTCCTGACGAATGCCTAGGTAAATAAGACCACTTAAAATGCTGAAACATATTGACTGACTTAAATTCTGAATTAAAACCAAACCATTACCTTTGGCTGTAAATTCAGACACATATGACCATTTTAACCGTGTCGTAGGGATCTATTAATAAAAAATTATTTTTTTCAGATACCCTTCAGACATTTTTATAGTTATTCCTCACTGCACGCCCTATCACACAACCAGCTCCGCAGTCTTCTGGCGTCGTAGCACACCAAAGAGGCACTCGGCCTCTGAGGTGGGGCCCTATGATGAAGCATGACACTGACTAGGTCGGTGTGTGATGGCTTTCCTATCCATCCAAATTGGGTGTACATGGCTCTGTACATGGCTCCGTCTCTGTGGCTACTGAGACACATGTAACCTCTCTTCTTTTGTTTGTATCTAATAACCGGGGACTAAGAGAGTGTTCCTTAATCTCCCTGCCTCTCCTTTTGTTTCTTTGTATCAAGCAGCGCACAGCTGTGAGAGTTTGGTCTTAACCTCTGGCGTGGTGAAATCCCCCATCACCACTGCTTGTTTTATTAACGTACTCCTTTCTCCTACCCTGGCTGTAACCATGTCGAACTTGGGCCTGACATATTCTGAATCTGAAGTAGAAGCACTCATGTCTGATCCATCTTTATTCGCAGACCCACACATATCCCAAGCCATAGCAAATACCACAGAGTGGGAAACACTGTCGGAGAAGAAACGGGAACATATTCGTACCATTTTACATGGTACCATTCTGAAGCAGTACCTTATCTCGAATACAGCACCGAGGGGCTTGCTTGTCACTAACGCCCCCCGAATTTTCCTGAACGACGCCACATTTAGAAAGGACTGGGCCATGATCGCGTGGCACTGCACGCGGGATTGGCTAGTCCTAATTATAAAAACAGCGCTCAGACTCTCTGAAACACTAATTGTTGAAATCAGAGAAACTGAATCACAGTTCAAGGCTACAATAACAGGGTATAAGAAAAGGCTGGATGAGTTAAACAAGGAACTCAATGAATACAAATGGTGAAAGGAAGGGGTCCAGGTTGCATAGAGACAATAGTACACAGTTTGAAAATAAATCAAATAAACAAATATTTTGTCCACATTGTTTTAATCACAATGGGAATGTATATTGTTTTCATTTATTGAACTTTGTGGAGTATGCTCATTTGCAATGTTTGTTTGAACCTGATGGTCATGGTCTCTGTACACAATGTGTAACATGGACAAAAGAGATATATGTGTTGATTATACTGTTTTGTAAAAATCTCTCTTCTTTTTTCACTATATCCTCACACGATCACCCACTTTCTTCTCCCCCTCTTTAAGCATGGGCGGAAAATCCGTTACGCTCGCGGATTTTGCGGATTTTCGGGAAATCCGCAATCCGCGAGATTTGCGGATTTCCCGCAAAATCCGCAAATTCGCACGCAGCGGATTTTTTTGGCGGCGCGCGGCGTTGGTGATACAATTTTTGCGGCGCGCGGCGTTTATCATCGTTTGCCGAGTTGTTTTTTTCGATAGTTTGCAAGTGCTGCGCCATTTTGGATCTTGCTGTGTGATCCCGCGGGAATTGGCGAGCGCGATTACGTCATCGCGGCTTGCCAGCGATAGTTTGTCAACGCGAGTACGGCGAGATCACGTCTCGCGGTACTTCGCAATTGCGAGATTTGAGATGCGGCGAGCGAAAATATAAATTTGCAATTCTGCACAAGAAATCCACCAGCAAGCAGCATAAACCTTCTAGAAATGATGATTTTTATCTGAATAACTCCTTAGTTTGACATTTGCCTGCACTTTTTTAGCGAGGAGTCCATTTTGGGGAGGGGGGCAGGAGGGTGGGAGGAAGGAAGTGCCCCACAGTCTTCAACTTCCTGTTCCTGTTCAGCAGGCTCCTCCCAGTGCTTTGTCCATCTCCTGGTCACTTTTCATTTGGGTCTGGAGCTGGAAGGATTACTTTTTGTGGATGCTGCTGGATATTTGGATTTGAGGCCTTTTTGACTTTCTTTGGATCACTGTTGGATTAGAAATTTTACAAGTAAGTTTGTTTGGGGCAATACAGTTGCTGCAATTAAAATTTTGGAATTTTCGATTTTTGGGCTGTTTTGGGGCCTTTTGCCCAGGGGTACTCAGTGGTGGGTGGACTGAGTCTTTCTGTGGGGTGTCTTGAATTTAAACATCATGGAGGGGCTGGATGGCTTGGGATTGTGCTTATTTTTCAGTGATTTTCGTTTTTTTGGGCTGTACTTGTGGCCTTTTCACCAGGGGTAGTGAGTGTTGCATGGGCCTAGTCTTTCTGTGGGGTGTCTTGAATTTAAACATCATGGAGGGCATGGATGGAATGGGATTGTGCTGATTTTTCTGTGTTTTTCGATTTTTGACCTGTTGTTGGGGCCTTGACCAGGGGTAGTGAGTGGTGCATGGGCCTAGTCTTTCTGTGGGCTGTCTTGAATTTAAACATCATGGAGGCCATGGATGGAATGGGATTGTGCTGATTTTGCAGTGTTTTTCGATTTTTGGGGGTGTTCATGGGGAGGGACATGCCATGTGGCTGGTGGCCATTTTGAGTGCAGCTACAGGCACTGGCCATGTGCTGGCAGGCAAGTGGCCATTTTGAATGCAGGCTTTGTTGTTAGGCCTCCAACCATTTTGCCTACTTTTCAACCTTTATTTATGCCCAGGGGTAGTGAGTCTTGCATGGGCCTAGTCTTTCTGTGGGTTGTCTTGAATTTAAACATCATGGAGGCCATGGATGGAATGGGATTGTGCTGATTTTGCAGTGTTTTTCGATTTTTGGGGGTGTTCATGGGGAGGGACATGCCATGTGGCTGGTGGCCATTTTGAGTGCAGCTACAGGCACTGGCCATGTGCTGGCAGGCAAGCGGCCATTTTGAATGCAGGCTTTGTTGTTAGGCCTCCAACCATTTTGCCTACTTTTCAACCTTTATTTATGCCCAGGGGTAGTGAGTCTTGCATGGGCCTAGTCTTTCTGTGGGTTGTCTTGAATTTAAACATCATGGAGGCCATGGATGGAATGGGATTGTGCTGATTTTGCAGTGTTTTTCGATTTTTGGGGGTGTTCATGGGGAGGGACATGCCATGTGGCTGGTGGCCATTTTGAGTGCAGCTACAGGCACTGGCCATGTGCTGGCAGGCAAGTGGCCATTTTGAATGCAGGCTTTGTTGTTAGGCCTCCAACCATTTTGCCTACTTTTCAACCTTTATTTATGCCCAGGGGTAGTGAGTCTTGCATGGGCCTAGTCTTTCTGTGGGTTGTCTTGAATTTAAACATCATGGAGGCCATGGATGGAATGGGATTGTGCTGATTTTTCTGTGTTTTTCGATTTTTGACCTGTTGTTGGGGCCTTGACCAGGGGTAGTGAGTGGTGCATGGGCCTAGTCTTTCTGTGGGGTGTCTTGAATTTAAACATCATGGAGGGCATGGATGGAATGGGATTGTGCTGATTTTGCAGTGTTTTTCGATTTTTGGGGGTGTTCATGGGGACAGGCCATGTGGGTGGGGGCCATTTTGAGTGCTGGTACAGGCAGGCCCTGGCCATGTGCTAGGAGGCAAGTGGCCATTTTGAATGCAGGCTTTGTTGTTAGGCCTCCAACCATTTTGCCTACTTTTCAACCTTTATTTATGCCCAGGGGTAGTGAGTCTTGCATGGGCCTAGTCTTTCTGTGGGTTGTCTTGAATTTAAACATCATGGAGGGCATGGATGGAATGGGATTGTGCAGATTTTTCAGTGTTTTTCGATTTTTGGGGGTGTTCATGGGGAGGGACATGCCATGTGGCTGGTGGCCATTTTGAGTGCAGCTACAGGCACTGGCCATGTGCTGGCACTGGCAGGCAAGTGGCCATTTTGAATGCAGGCTTTGTTGTTAGGCCTCCAACCATTTTGCCTACTTTTCAACCTTTATTTATGCCCAGGGGTAGTGAGTCTTGCATGGGCCTAGTCTTTCTGTGGGTTGTCTTGAATTTAAACATCATGGAGGCCATGGATGGAATGGGATTGTGCAGATTTTTCAGTGATTTTCGTTTTTTGGGCCTGTACTTGTGGCCTTTTCACCAGGGGTATTTGAGTCTAGCATGGGCCTAGTCTTTCTGTGGGCTGTCTTCAACTTAAACATCATGGAGGGCATGGATTGAATGGGATTGTGCTGATTTTTCTGTGTTTTTCGATTTTTGACCTGTTGTTGGGGCCTTGACCAGGGGTAGTGAGTGGTGCATGGGCCTAGTCTTTCTGTGGGGTGTCTTGAATTTAAACATCATGGAGGGCATGGATGGAATGGGATTGTGCTGATTTTGCAGTGTTTTTCGATTTTTGGGGGTGTTCATGGGGACAGGCCATGTGGGTGGGGGCCATTTTGAGTGCTGGTACAGGCAGGCCCTGGCCATGTGCTAGGAGGCAAGTGGCCATTTTGAATGCAGGCTTTGTTGTTAGGCCTCCAACCATTTTGCCTACTTTTCAACCTTTATTTATGCCCAGGGGTAGTGAGTCTTGCATGGGCCTAGTCTTTCTGTGGGTTGTCTTGAATTTAAACATTATGGAGGGCATGGATGGATTGGGATTGTGCTGATTTTGCAGTGTTTTTCGATTTTTTTTGTGCTCTATAACTGAACTGATGTTCCTCTGTCTTCCATTTTTTTTAGGTGCACAAGACTCAAGAGAACCACCAGTGCCAGGAAGAAGTCCTGCAGCGGTGTGTGTGTGCAGCATAACGTCACGCGACGTCACGTCTGGCCTCAGACAACTCTACAATTCGTGCAACTGCGGCCTGCTGTCTGACCTGCTCTGAAGAAGATGGCCCCGCCCCCAAAGAAAGTTCTCCGTAGCTCCTCTAGCAAGAAAGTTGCTAGTAAGGAGCAGAAGAAGCAAGTTACCAAGGAGGCTGGTGTGCCACCCGCCACGTTTTTTGGGAGCAAAAAAAAAAGTACGCCTGCAGCAGCAGGTTCTGCTGGGGACCAAGCTGGGAGCAGCACCCCTGCTCCATTGGGTTCAGTGCCTCCACCACCACGCCAACTTAAGTCAAAGCCCTTGAGTGCTTCAGAGGCAGTCAGTGTACTTCTCCAATCACCATCGACCAGTGATGTTGGCTCATCGCAAGAAAGTAGCAGCAATGCCCCTGAATCAACACAGGTTGTTGTAACTCATCTGACAAGTGTTGAACAACCACAGCCGCAACAACAACACCATGTGCAAGTACACGCCCAAGTACATGTGGAAGGAGAGGCAGCAAAAGGAGATGCGCAAGCAAAGGTGCATGGAGGTTCACAAGTGCCCACAATAGTTGTTCCTCCCGAAGTAGGGGCACTTCAGGAAATCGACAATGAAGCCGAGGTATCATTGGAAGCCACTCCTCCTGATGATCATTCATTGTCTTCCACATCCCTAGCAAGGAAAAGATCAAGGGGGGTGTCTACATCTTCTTCAAGCCCACCTCGTTCTGATGCAAGTGATCTGTCTTGGGAACCACAACTGCGGTCTGACAGTGAGGCACACCATGATCTGACACCGGTACCTAAGCGTAAAAGGAAGGTCGTCCAAAAACTCAAACCTATGGAGTGTGATGAGGCTCAACAAGAAGTGACAGATACTGCTGGTGATGAAGCCTCTCACGATGACGACGAGCCAGTCATCACAAAGGTCACTGCAGCCCCACCGGGCATGCAGCAAAGAGACATTTTGACCCTATCCCGAGAAGCTGCTGAGCGTGATGATGATGTTGGCGAGGAGGCAATGGAAATGGAATCATTAGATTTGGAGTTAAGTAGTACACCAAAACCTACCGCTTCCATATTTCTTCGCAAGAAGGTACCCACCTCGTCCTCGACCTCAATTCGTGGTGGTGAAAGTGCAAAACGTACTGAAGTTCGGCAATCCACATCCTCCACTTCATCTGGCATTAGCAGCAGGACCACCACCACCAGTATCGCCGCCTCCTCCGGCCCCCGAAGACATTTCAAGTCTCCAGTTTGGGACTTCTTTAGTGTTTGCCCAAAAAAGGAAAACGTAGCCATTTGTAGCCTTTGTAAGCTTCGATTTAGTCGTGGTAAGCTTGGTTCTAACTATGGTACCGGAGGCCAGAGAGGTCATCTTGAGAGAAGGCACGCTGTCCAATGGTTTCCGCACCTAGAGGCGGTCAAGAAAGCCGGAATTGCACGTAATGAAAACGTTGATTTTTCATCTGCTGATGACGAGGAGGTAGAAGAAGACGATTCAAACACTTCACTTACACCCAGTTCTCATGTCAGCAGCACACCCCATGGGAGCCACACTAAGAGTGTGGGAGAGAGTGAGACATCAATGCGGAAAAGTTCATCAGCAAGCGTAACTGGGTCGAAGAGATCATCATCATCCCGTAAATCATTGGTCCAGGGCAACATTAAAAAGATGTTGTTTACAGAAGCGCAATATGAACGCAACCACCCAATGACCCGTCTGTATAACACTAAGCTGGCTAAAATGCTAGCTCTGGACCTTCTCCCTTTTTCTTTTGTAGAAGGGGTTGGTTTTCTAGAATTAGTGACAGCGCTCTGCCCTAAATGGAAGGTTCCTAGCCGGTTCTATTTTGCCCGAGTTGCGGTTCCAGCACTACATGAAGATGTTCTGAAGGTGATTGGGGCAGCTTTGCAGAAGAGTGCTGTTCACACTGTACATCTGACAACAGACATGTGGACCAGTGGCGCAGGCGCTGATTACATGTGCATCACTGCACACTGGGTCTCTTTTTCAGGGGCTAAAGCAAAGCTAAACTCAGGTGTTGACACTAACATTGTTTTTAAAGGTGCTCGGAAACATGCAACACTAGCCATGTTTGGTTTGGAGAAACGTCACACAGCAGAAAACATTTTGGATGTCTTTAACACAAAGGTCCTTAACTGTCTGTCCCCACTAAAACGCAAGGTTGGTTATGTTTCCACGGACAATGGTGCCAAAATAGTTAAGGCCATGAGGGACGGTTACTATTTCAGAGTGCCGTGTTTGGCGCACTGTATAAACCTGGTTGTCCAAAAATTCTTGGGTAATAAAGGCAGTGCAGCGTACAGTGTATTGGACACCTGCCGAAAAATGTGCAAGCATTTCAGCCATTCTTTTAAGGCCCGGAAGCAGCTGAGGAGCCTGCTATATCAACATCAAATGCCAGTGAAAGCACTCATCCAGGAGGTGGTAACACGTTGGAACTCAACCTTCTACATGCTTGAGCGTCTGTATGAGCAGTATACGGAACTCGATCAATATTTCCTTAAAGAGGGTGCAGAGGAGCTGAGGATGGGTGGGCCGCAATGGAACATAGTTGAAAGCCTGACACGCATGCTTCGTCCTTTTGAGTTCTTCACGCGTGCAGTCAGCAAGGAGGACTCTAATTTGGGAAAAGCTATCCCATTGTTGTACATGCTGGAGGACCAACTGAAGGAGGTGTGTTCTGTGTTTGGAAAAGATAAAAACCAAGACTCTTTGCTTCTGGCCGAGCAATTATTAGAGCTCCTACAAGGTGATGAACGTCTTAAAAAGATCCACTCAGAACAGCATTACATTTGTGCTACTATTCTGGATCCACGCTACAAAAAGGCGCTGGCAGGCCAAGCATTCTTTCCTTTTGATGATGAACATGTTCTAAAGTACAAACGTTGGCTAGCCTTGTCAGCCAAGAAGTTTGAAACAGAACGGCTGGAAATTGAAGCAAATGGCAGTACATCAGCAGGCCATCCCCAGTCAAAACAATCCACTTCTGCACCTGTGGCTGTGGCACAAGTGACCTCTCAGCCGTTAAAGACACCGGCAACCGGATCATCTGCACGAAAGACAACAGAAACATTGGAGGCTGAAGAGGATTGGCTAGCTCTGCGTGGGTTTGGTTCTCAAAAGGTCAGAGGCACAGCAAGAGCTAAGCAAAGTGGAGGAACCTTGGATGAGGACCTTGAGTCGATGGTGAAGGACTATCTGAATGACTCAACAGAGGTCTATGTTAATTCTGACCCATTGGCGTATTGGCATGGGAAAAAAGAATTGTGGCCACAGCTCACCAACCTGGCTTTAAACTACTTGTCTTGCCCACTCGCAAGCGTGTCTTCTGAACGGGTTTTCAGTGCGGCTGGTGGGATTGTAACTCCCAAACGGAGCCGCCTCTCGCCCAAAAATGTGGAGAGGTTAACAATGATCAAGATGAATCAGCACCTCATACCACCAGATTTCAGAGTACGAGAGAGCGTGCCGGATGAAGAGGAGGTGGCCAGCAACATAGATGAGGGAATTTCTACTCTGTCAGGTGACACTGAGCTCTCCCTGCCTGAATTCGCAGAGTATGATGACGAAGCCTTATTCTTATTCCTGGACCGTGATACCGACTTCGAGCCCTGAAAATGAGACAACGAATCAATAACTTTCTTTTTCATCCTTATTCACTTTTATTCCTGTGTGTCTGTCTTTCTTTGTTGTGCACAGTTAATATAATTCAAACTTTAATCAGATAATCACAAAAACAAGCCCATCAGCAAAACTGTCTTCACTTGTTTGCTAATTTATTTGAAGGTGCCGCAGTCTGCATTCCTCAGGTTCACAAGTTCAGAAGAACATGCTCCTCTATCCTCCTCCTCCAGACTCCTATTTCCATCAAAGCAGAGGGCTGGTTTACGCCCAATGAAGAAAGACTCAGCACTTGTGGGGGTGTTGTTCTACCTCTTTGCAGGTGAGTTGACGGGTCTGGGGCCATTGCTGGGAAGCACTAAAAGTGGTTTGGACCAAATCCGAGGCGGAAAATTTTTTGTGTTTTTGATGACTTGCTTGCCTTTGAGGTGCTCTTAGGGGGGGTTCCGTCTGTTTGTGGGTGAGTTTCGTGGTCTGGGAGCATTGCTGGGACACTCTAATCTTGATTTCATTTGCTTTTCAGGAAATCCGTCGTGCCAACCCCGACTTATGGCCTAGCTACGCAGCGCGTTTGGACCGAAGGCCCAGAAATATTGCAAGTATGAGATTTTGCTTTTGGCCTGTTTGGGGGTGTTATGCTTCTTGGCGGGTGGGTTGCCGGGTCTTGGGGCATTCCTGGGAAGGTCTAATACCGGGTAGAAGTGGTTGGGACAAAATCCAGGCCGATTTTTTTTTTGTGGCTATTTCTGACATTTTGCTCTATGTAGCGTTTTCGGGGGTCCTGTTTGGGGGGCTTCCTGGTGTTTGTGGGTGAGTTTCGTGGTCTGGGAGCACTGCTGGGACACTCTAATCTTGATTGCATTTGCTTTTCAGGAAATCCGTCGTGGCAACCCCGACTTATGGCCTAGCTACGCAGTGCGTTTGGACCGAAGGCCCAGAAATATTGCAAGTATGAGATTTTGCTTTTGGCCTGTTTGGGGGTGTTATGCTTCTTGGCGGGTGGGTTGACGGGTCTTGGGGCATTCCTGGGAAGGTCTAATACCGGGTAGAAGTGGTTGGGACAAAATCCAGGCCGATATTTTTTTTGGCTATTTCTGACATTTTGCTCTATGTAGCGTTTTCGGGGGCCTGTTTGGGGGGCTTCCTGGTGTTTGTGGGTGAGTTTCGTGGTCTGGGAGCACTGCTGGGACACTCTAATCTTGATTGCATTTGCTTTTCAGGAAATCCGTCGTGCCAACCCCGACTTATGGCCTAGCTACGCAGTGCGTTTGGACCGAAGGCCCAGAAATATTGCAAGTATGAGATTTTGCTTTTGGCCTGTTTGGGGGTGTTATGCTTCTTGGCGGGTGGGTTGACGGGTCTTGGGGCATTCCTGGGAAGGTCTAATACCGGGTAGAAGTGGTTGGGACCAAATCCAGGCCGATATTTATTTTTGCTATTTCTGACATTTTGCTCTATGTAGCGTTTTCGGGGGCCTGTTTGGGGGGCTTCCTGGTGTTTGTGGGTGAGTTTCGTGGTCTGGGAGCACTGCTGGGACACTCTAATCTTGATTGCATTTGCTTTTCAGGAAATCCGTCGTGCCAACCCCGACTTATGGCCTAGCTACGCAGTGCGTTTGGACCGAAGGCCCAGAAATATTGCAAGTATGAGATTTTGCTTTTGGCAAGTTTGGGGGTGTTATGCTTCTTGGCGGGTGGGTTGACGGGTCTTGGGGCATTCCTGGGAAGGTCTAATACCGGGTAGAAGTGGTTGGGACAAAATCCAGGCCGATTTTTTTTTTTGGTATTTCTGACATTTTGCTCTATGTAGCGTTTTCGGGGGCCTGTTTGGGGGGCTTCCTGGTGTTTGTGGGTGAGTTTCGGGGTCTGGGAGCACTGCTGGTTATATATACTTTACTTTGCAAGAGGTTTGAAGCAAATCCATGGTGGCAGAGGGGACTTAGGGCCTAGCTGCAGAGCGCGCGCGGAGTGATTTGGGAAATTTGTGAAAAATTGACTAAGTCCCCATTTTTGTACTTTTGCTCTTTGGCTGTTTGGGGGTCTTCTACTCGTTTTCTCCTCGGTTGACGGCTCTGGGGCCATTGCTGGGAAGCTCTAATACCGGATAAAAGTGTTTTGGACCAAATCCCAGGCGGAATTTTTTGTGTGTTTTTGATGACTTGCTTGCCTTTGAGGTGCTCTTAGGGGGGGTTCCGTCTGTTTGTGGGTGAGTTTCGTGGTCTGGGAGCATTGCTGGGACACTCTAATCTTGATTGCATTTGCTTTTCAGGAAATCCGTCGTGCCAACCCCGACTTATGGCCTAGCTACGCAGCGCGTTTGGACCGAAGGCCCAGAAATATTGCAAGTATGAGATTTTGCTTTTGGCCTGTTTGGGGGTGTTATGCTTCTTGGCGGGTGAGTTGACGGGTCTTGGGGCATTCCTGGGAAGGTCTAATACCGGGTAGAAGTGGTTGGGACAAAATCCAGGCCGATTTTTTTTTTGGCTATTTCTGACATTTTGCTCTATGTAGCGTTTTCGGGGTCCTGTTTGGGGGGCTTCCTGGTGTTTGTGGGTGAGTTTCGTGGTCTGGGAGCACTGCTGGCTATATATACTTTACTTTGCAAGAGGTTTGAAGCAAATCCATGGTGGCAGAGGGGACTTAGGGCCTAGCTGCAGAGCGCGCGCGGAGTGATTTGGGAAATTTGGGAAAAATTGACTAAGTCCCCATTTTTGTACTTTTGCTCTTTGGCTGTTTGGGGGTCTTCTACTCGTTTTCTCCTGGGTTGACGGCTCTGGGGCCATTGCTGGGAAGCTCTAATACCGGATAAAAGTGTTTTGGACCAATCCCAGGCGGAATTTTTTTTGTGTTTTTGATGACTTGCTTGCCTTTGAGGTGCTCTTAGGGGGGGTTCCGTCTGTTTGTGGGTGAGTTTCGTGGTCTGGGAGCATTGCTGGGACACTCTAATCTTGATTGCATTTGCTTTTCAGGAAATCCGTCGTGCCAACCCCGACTTATGGCCTAGCTACGCAGCGCGTTCGGACCGAAGGCCCAGAAATATTGCAAGTATGAGATTTTGCTTTTGGCCTGTTTGGGGGTGTTATGCTTCTTGGCGGGTGGGTTGACGGGTCTTGGGGCATTCCTGGGAAGTTCTAATACCGGGTAGAAGTGGTTGGGACAAAATCCAGGCCGATTTTTTTTTGGGCTATTTCTGACATTTTGCTCTATGTAGCATTTTCGGGGGCCTGTTTGGGGGGCTTCCTGGTGTTTGTGGGTGAGTTTCGTGGTCTGGGAGCACTGCTGAGACACTCTAATCTTGATTGCATTTGCTTTTCAGGAAATCCGTCGTGCCAACCCCGACTTATGGCCTAGCTACGCAGCGCGTTTGGACCGAAGGCCCAGAAATATTGCAAGTATGAGATTTTGCTTTTGGCCTGTTTGGGGGTGTTACGCTTCTTGGCGGGTGGGTTGCCGGGTCTTGGGGCATTCCTGGGAAGGTCTAATACCGGGTAGAACTGGTTGGGACAAAATCCGCGCGGAAAAGCCTTTAGTTTTGGCACTTTTTGTAACTTAGGGTTCGTTAGGGTTAGCCCTAGCAGCAGGATTGCATGTGTTTCGGGGTGTTCTAGATTTTTCCAACTGAGTTCTGGGGTCTTAGAGCACTCGTGAGAATGTGTAATTTTGGTTGCAAGTCATTTGAAGAAAATCCATGGTGGGAAAGGGGGGATTTGGCATAGTTAAAGAAAGCCTTTGCCACTATTCTTAACTTAGGGTTCGTTAGGGTTAGCAGTATTTCTATTGCATGTGTTTGAGTGGGGGGGATTTCGAGTCTTGGAGCGATGCTGGCTATGGCTACTTTTGCTTGGTTGCTTGCAAGTGGTTTGAATGCAATCCACGGTGGGTAATGGGTAATTAGGAATGGGGTACTTCGTCCTACTTTTACTTTCAAAGTAAGTTTTGTCACCAGTTTTCTGCTAGGCCTCGTTTTTTGAGATTTGATTGGGGGTCTTCTACATTTTTGCGACTGGCTTTAGTAAGGGTCTGGGTGGGAGCACTGCTAGGAAGATCTAATTTTGTTCTAAAACACAGTTTACAGTACACCTAGCTTGAGGGGCAAGATCCGCTACATTAATTTGCCCATACTTATTTATCCTTCAAAAGGTGACTCAGAGTACGCACTTTCAAAAATATTGTACTGTCTACTAGGAAAATCAAATTGTGACTTTTTGCACTCCACAGCCTACATACCTTATATTTATTTATCAGTGGTGTTGTAATATTATATCACTTCCTGTTTTTCGTTGAATAATTACAGGCCGGGTTTCAGTCTCTGCAATGGGGAAAAAAGGATGGAGTCAGGCTTCACAGTAGCGAGCCACAATTCAGCATCAGGCAGGCAGTGGACAGGGTGTCTTCTGGTGACCAACATCGATGGACGAAGCGTCGGCTGCAATGGAGGAGTGCCGCTAATAGGAGGATTTTTTTTCTGCAGGCAACTTACTTACCACTTCCAACAGGACCACTACAACCACATAGATACAGTATCCCTTGCCTTTTTCTCTGACTGTGACTGCATTTCTTGGCTCTCTCTCGGCTTCTACATTGATCCCTTAACACATCACTTAGTCCACTCCACTATCACATCTGCACCACACATAGTCATTTGTAAGTGCTCCTACGTAATTCGCAAGTCGCAGCACGCCCCAGGCCGTAGAGGACTGGGATGGCCCCAATGATGAAGCATGTCACCAAGGGGCAACCCTGGTGAGTGAGGGGACACCTAGAAAAAAAGCAATTTCTCCTTTTCTATCTACTATACCTTCCAGACCAACCCCACTGAGTGTTGTTGTGAATGGATTTATAGTGACCAGCAAGGCTCTCGGGTATCTGGCTACAGAGACCTTATGTTGAATATCGTTATCAATAATTTACACATAGGCCCTTTACTGTTGCATTCTTTCTTCCACAGTTGTCGAATGTACTACTTACTTTTCACTGACATGCATGCAGTAGTGCATGCACTTTCAAAGATTGATGGATAGGTTTGTACCCAAAGAATTGTTTATGTTCAATTGTTTGTCTATGCTGTGCTTTTTTTTACAGGGTGTCTTCTGGTGACCAACATCGATGGACGAAGCGTCGGCTGCAATGGAGGAGTGCCGCTAATAGGAGGATTTTTTTTCTGCAGGCAACTTACTTACCACTTCCAACAGGACCACTACAACCACATAGATACAGTATCCCTTGCCTTTTTCTCTGACTGTGACTGCATTTCTTGGCTCTCTCTAGGCTTCTAAATTGATCCCTTAACACATCACTTAGTCCACTCCACTATCACATCTGCACCACACATAGTCATTTGTAAGTGCTCCTACGTAATTCGCAAGTCGCAGCACGCCCCATGCCGTAGAGGACTGGGATGGCCCCAATGATGAAGCATGTCACCAAGGGGCAACCCTGGTGAGTGAGGGGACACCTAGAAAAAAAGCAATTTCTCCTTTTCTATCTACTATACCTTCTGTCAGGTTACGCAGCCCCTAAGCGCCTACCGTACTATGAAACTACATTTCCCATGAGTAGGCGGGAGACTTGCAGGAAGTTTATCTGGGGAGCAGACGCGCTTCCTGTTGCGCGTTATTCTGGTTTCTGTTCTGCACCGGCATGAGAGCGGACGCTCTGCATGCTTTTCTATCGTGTCTCCTGTGGACTATCACCTTCCCCCCCCCCCCCCCTGAGGCTCAGTTGGGAGCGCTTCCGTGTTCTGTCCTTGGCGGTAGACGGACTTCACGCGTCTTCAGGTAAAGCCGCTCTAAACTCTTCGGCCGCCCGTGCGGTCAGCTGATTACTGCCTGAACGGATTGTTAAGGGAGGTTCTGTGACTGTTTTCTAACAGAATTCTACCTTTGATGAATTCCTGTTTGGTTGAATTGTGTGTGGCGGAGCACAGTGGCGGTCTATACCACGTGTTAGCGTTCACATCGGGGATCGTTTTTGTACTATTAAAACGGAGCGCGGTAGTAAGGACAACTACGCGTCTCCGTTGTATAACTGTGTATTTCAAAGGACCTCCATAACTGGGCATGTAGTGAGGTAACTACAGGCTACCCCAGTTCTCTTTGTGTAGTGCACCGTGGGGTGTGTTGTTGGCAGAATTCAGTGGTGGTCGCAACTACGTTTTTCTGTTTGACCTTCACCAAAGATTCTCTACTGGGTCATTACTTAGAGAGCGCAGTGTTGTAGCTCTTGCTTCCTACACACTACCGTTTCCCTCTTCCTTTTTGTTGGACCATACATCTTTGCTTTGACTATTTGGAACCCCCTTTGTACATTGAGTCCTCTACCATGTTTGTGGTATGTTGTGAGTAGTGGGTTTGATGTCTTAGTATAACGCGAGTGTGTTTGGTGCGACAGGAGTGTGTTCGTTAACTATATGTTTATGTGTTTTTTAGGCCTTCCTCACAGATTGTGGCAGAAGGGCTATAGTATTTCCTATCCAAGGTCATGTTTTCTTGGTGCTCAGGTACTTGTCTACTTCCTTGGTTATTTAGTGAGACTATATGAGAGTACCCTTGTATGTTAGGACAGCACTTCACTGATGCCTGTCTTGTCTTCTGTTACAGGTATCCTTTCCCTGCTGACCCTACCTTTACCCATCCCACATTTTTTATTTTAGTTTGTTATTTTTCTCCCCCGCCTAATGGCTCGAACACCCTGTGTTTACACTTCTGGGTGTTGGTGACATTTGGAGGTGGAACCATATTTGCATCGACTGGATCACGGGGAGTAAACCTGACACCTTCCAGACCAACCCCATTGAGTGTTGTTGTGAATGGATTTATAGTGACCAGCAAGGCTCTCGGGTATCTGGCTACAGAGACCTTATGTTGAATATCGTTATCAATAATTCCACACAGGCCCTGTACTGTCGCATTCTTTCTTTCCACAGTTGTCGAATGTACTACTTACTTTTCACTGACATGCATGCAGTAGTGCATGCACTTTCAAAGATTGATGGATAGGTTTGTACCCAAAGATTTGTTTATGTTCACAATAGTTTGTCTATGCTGTACTATTTTTTCTTGTCTCCCAAAACCTTTCCCAAAAACCCCCGTACCCATCCATTTTTCAAACCCTAACCCTCTTCCCCCGGGCTGTGTGGTTTTGATTGATGTGTGACTAAATTATTATTACAGCAATAAATCCACACACTTGCTGGGGAGGATAAGGTGATAGCAACAGGCTGGTGAAGAAATCCGAGGATATATTCTTACTCTGCTTGACAAAGAACCATTGCTAATGTGAAAGAACTTCAACCGAATTAGTAGTTATACTTTACCATTTGTTAGGCTACAATGTGGCACTGCTCTACTGTACTTCTGTTACCTGCTATATTCTCAGTTGTACCGTTGAATTGCTCAGGAGGACAAACCAGATTTCATTTTCTTTTTTTTCATAGGCATGCAACTGCCACTGTGTCACACCACTAGTACCACCGCTATGAGGAAATTTTATCCGACCAAGATTGCCACCCTTATTCGGTGTTTCCCGTGGAGCCAGCCCTGGGTCTAGCCCTACTTTCAAACACAAATTACAGGTAAGATAAGCGTTTGGTGGTTTGGGGGTATAATGGAGTATTAGTACGAGAGACGAGAGACTGAAGGTAGTACTACTAAAGTCCTAGGACTCTTGGATTCACTTCACTTAGTCTGTGAGAGGCACTTAGTGTTGAAAACATTTGGGCATTTACACTTAAAGGAAGAAAATGGAACTAAACTTTCAGGAAAACAGTCAACGTTAAACCCCCACCCACCAGGCAAGCAGTAAAAAACAGGTATGCTCAGATAAAGTTTGAAAATGTATATTTATATCCCTAACAAAATAATCTCCCGCAAGACCCTCCCTAACCCCAACGATTGTCCTTCAAAAGTCCCCAAAAACCCAACTCCCAATTCCCACCCCCCAAAAGTCTCTAAAAAAGGGGCAAGGGACACTATGGGTGGATGCTGTTAACTTTTTGGGCCAGGGCATCATGCTCCTCGCGGAGCAAGGCGAGCTCCTGCTGAAGGCGGGACACCATCAGGGTAGTGCGGCGCAGGCGTGCCTTCACTGCCTTGCAGGTGCAATGCCTGTGAGAGGCAGCTGTTGGCCTTGCTGCTCGGCGGTGGCGTTTGCCTTTGGCAGCCCGGCTCAGTCTGGGTGGACCACTGTGCTGGGTGGCAGCCCGTGGGGCCACGGAGGCCGATGCAGACGACGTTGTTGTTATTGTCGACTGCACACTTTCCTCGTCCTCCAGGGCCACCAGCCGCCGATATTCCGCAACAGTGGCCTCGATCCTCCGTTGCCGGGCCGCTCTAGCCAGCTCCTTCCTCCTTGTTCGTTTGGAAGGAGAACCTATATGAAGAAAGAAAGACATAGTCTGTAACCAATGCTCTTTAAGATTAACTCAATCATTCAGCAGAAATTTGTGTTGCAGTACAACTAGCAACTTGCAAGCGCATTACATAACTATTGAGGCCAGTATCTATCTAACCTCACACTTCTTCATCCTTGCTCTAACATTAGTGGGAGTTTAAGGAACAAATTCTACGAGCACTGTGGACTTCCATTGGAGTCGACTATGAAAGTACACCAGTCTTATTCTTCTTCTTATCTCTTGTTTTGGAAAATTGGTACGTTATTTTCTGCAAGCCGGCATAATGCCAGCGCAGTAAACTTGCACCCGAGAAAAAGAGACGCACGCCATGAGGAGTGACCTAGACTTGCGTTGCCGTTGCGTTACTGTACCCGTCCAGTACATGCAGGTGGTGAAGCTCTTACTTTTCTATTACGGGTGGCACTGAGAATACTCTGTTACAACTCAAGGGCTACTGCTTAATTAATTTAACTTTCACCCTACAGTGGAAATGAGTACTAGAAATGGAAAATTGAAGAAGATAAATAATCTGATTATCTATCACTTCACATGGGATGTTTTTGCTTATATATGGGATGACTTTAGGTGCTTTGCTTTTTATTGAGTGACCAGTGATACATCCACACATGAATGACTGAGTACTACTAAACTTATTAAGAGAGGTAGGGAGTGGCCACCATAATAACCGGATATATGCAGTGCTTGCAATACAAACTACTGCTACTATTTATGGTAGTATTTGGACAAAATTAAAAGTTCTTTTCCTTGCCTTTCCTACACTGGAACGGACGTGCGGGTGCAGTGTTACATGCTCTTCAAAGTTACACTTAGTTCATCCACTGACCGTCTACTCTCTCTAGATCATGGGTACTCACAAACTTTCTCTCAGGGGCTACATTTACAGTGTAGTTTGGGGCCGAGGGCCGCACTGGTGGGGGCGGAGTCAGAGGGGGCGGGGCTAAAGCAAAACGATAACTTGTGACCATGAGGTTGCACACAGGTCCCTGCAGCAGATGCCCTCATCCACTGAGCCACCAGACCCAGCATTTACATACATCTCTCTCCCTCCTGCTCTCCCTCCTGCCCTCCCTCCATCTCTCTCTCCCTCCTGCCCTCCCTCTCCCTCCCCCTCTGTCATCTCACTGTGTGTGTGTCTATCTGTGTCAGCCTTCAGCCCGGGTTGAGACCGCTTCCTCAACGCGCACACACAGACAACAACACCAAAGTACTTAACAGGTCTTTAAAAGACCATGAACATATTATTGAGGCTTTGTTTGTTGTAGCGCCCCTGCTTCTCCACCCTGACAATCACTGCTTGCCCGGCCCCACAGAGCAGAGGCTTTGTTCTATTTCACCTCTTTGTGGCCTTGCATCTCCACTCTGCTCTGTGGGGGCCGGGGGAGCAGTGATTGTCAGAGTGGAGATGCAGGGGCGCTAACAGGTGAAATACAAAAAAGCCTCTGCTCTGTGGGGGCCGGGGGAGCAGTGATTGTCTGCAAGGTCTGCGCACCGCCAAGGAAGGCTTGCCGGGCCACCACCGGCCCACGGGCCATACTAGGAGTACCCCTGCTCTAGATACACATATGCTATCTAAGAGTCAGATAGTAGCATGATCCAGGTATATGGACACATACTGTTTCTGTGTCACCCACCCAGGCTGTTGTCCTTCCACCCATCATTGCTTCATCATTCACCCAGCCATGCATCTCATATTCTTGCCTTCCCAGCTAGTCTTCAATCTCAATAAGTAAGGAATATATAAGAGCTTACCTCTGGCCGCCACCACCACCGTCTCAACTCTCACAGCCGCCGCCTCCTCCCCTGAAGAATCGCCCTCCGCCTCTGTGTCGAGCACCACTACCTCCACACTGGCCCCGCCACCAGATGTTCCACCTACAAAGTACATTTAAGAATGTTAGAATAAAGCACTCACTAGTCTTTGGTCTAGGAATGAAGACATGTGAAAACAATGTAATTTGTGACTGTCTACGTTAAAGTTAAAAAAAATGTCCCTTTTTCCAGGGAAGGTTGTCTTGCTGCACTTTTTGGCACAACTGATGAAGGCTGTTTTTTTAACACGCACCATTTTTCTCCACACAGACAGAAGATGGACTTCTAACAACAAGATCAAGTTGAAACCAGGTGAGAGCTCGGCTCGACCACAAGAAATGTCTTCAATTAATCGTCAGCACTAACCACTTTTCCATTATCAGTTAAACGTTTAGTTTTATTATGACTTCATTTTAATAAATGTGTTTACTTTTAATAAAGCTTTTAAACTTAAATACAATCTGTGTTTTTTGGTCCAGACTAGAGTGACTGAGCGAAAGGTTTTGCAATTTTTGCAAGCATGAGTCCAGATAGAACACTTCAAAAGACATTATGGACAATCCCAGAGGACTGCACTAAGTTGATAGAGCTATTGCTGACTAGAATCATGGGAGTTTCGCCAACCGTGCAATCTTAGTTAGCTACACAGACAGACTAATAAGAATAATCTAGTAATACCACAGGGAGTCATAGTAGAGGCAGGATAAGAATTTAGATACAGTCTACAAGAAGAGCAAAGACAATTTTGAAAAAAGTCAAATGAGGAACGCTAGGAAAAATAGGTACTAGTCTAAAATGAAAACTTACTGGGGCCAGCAGAGGAGCCCTCGCCTGCCCGATCCTGGCCCTGTTGAACAGCATCCGCCGCCTGCTGCTCCTGTGTCCTCCTCTCGCCCCTGGGGGGAGCTGACGTACAACATGAAAGAAAGAACAGAAAACATGGATGATTGTTGCTTGTCAATGTCAACCAAATCAAACATTTCAAAAGAACAATAACAAAATATTTCCGCGAAATTATATTGATTATGGTTACTTTTCATTTATTTGCGGACCTGTGACTTCGAAAGTCACGTAACTCACTAAACAAAGTACTGAAACGTTCACCTAGGACTGGCAGGCAGCAGTCCGCAGGCAAGACGCAAAGTGACAGACAAACTCCATTGTGATTTCAGTCAGATCAGTGACAACACTAACAGTTGCCTGCTACATTACCAGTCATTTAAATAGTCAAACTATCAATCCACCGCCACTATTTTTCTTATTGTCAGGGGTACAAAGGAAGGGGCAGATTTAAGCCCTTGCGGCTCTTTTGCGCCGTTCTTGCGTGACTTTTGTGACGCAGCAGCTAAACAAAAAAGGGCGCCATGGTGCGGCGTATAATATTATAACAACGTGACGCATTTGGGAGATGCATCCCGTTATAAAGCCCTGCGCCATCAGGGGGCGTTCCGGCGCAAGGGAGGGCATTCCTGCGCTGGAACACATCCTAATAGTGGCTGAGGGAAATCTACAAAATATCAATCAGTCACCTTTAGGACAATGATGCGTCACACAAACCCTGCACCTGCTTGAAGCAGACGTATGGCTTGACCCAGCATTGGGGAGATAGGGTACCCCAGAGCATTGATGGAGCTGCGCCATCGTTGCGACGCAACTCCAGCAGTAAAGCTTCGGTGACGTTTTGGGCCCATGGTGCGCCGCATTGCAAATACGGCGCACCATGTTTGGTGGTGGTAGCGGGCCGCACAATTAATGGCGCATCCCTGCTACTTTGCAGGGATGCGACGGTAATTGCAATTCTGCCCCTTAGGGGCATACTTACTTACGCGTTCTGGCGCATCTCCAGATATGCGCCAGATCAAATGCGTCACGCAAAACTATCCTTGCGACACGGCAGATGTGCCTCATTTACAATGCGGCGCGCCCTGGCGCAAGGGTAGGCACTTGCGTGACGCATCTCGTCACGTAAGAGCGGCGCATCGCTGGAGTCACGTCGCCAACGCAATGCAACTCCAGTAATGCTCAGGGCCACCCAATACTTAACATGCTGTGTCAGTCCTTTCGCCTGCTTCGAGCAGACATAAGGAATTGAATTGACGTAGCAGCGTCGCAGAAGTGCCTGCGTTAAATCTTGTACATTTCACGCAGGCAATTTTGCGAGGCGCACAGCCGCTGGACCGCCCACCCTGCGTACTAGGAACGCACCCATTGTGGTGCAGGCCCATGGCTTTATAACGTGACGCATCTCCCTAGATGCGTCATGCTGTAAATGACTCGCAGGGATGCGGCACGTTTACGCCGCTGTTGCGTCACGCAAGGCAACGTAAACGTGGCGCAAGGGGCTTGTAAATGTAATCTGCCCCCTAGTGTCTAGCATTACGCAGTTCTGTAAAGTACACTCATACATAATAGTTACTCAGGCCAATGAGACCACGAAATAGAAAACAAATAAGCATAGTAGCAACGCCACTGAGAAGGAGAGCAGTGCACCTGAAATGCACAGAAGATTTTGAAATATAATTTAACTACAATGTAATCGTCATCAGCGGCATTATTGGCTTGCTCCATGTAAAAAACAAATATTTGCAATACAACAACACAGAGCAGGAGAAAACATCATAGTAGTGAGTGATTAAATGGCTACTACTACTCACCAAGCCCGGGGATCTCCAAGCCGAGCTGGTCCAGCAGGTCGCGCTCGCGGTCCAGGAGGTCCGTCCAGCGATGGGTGACCTGGCTGTAGGTGCGCTGGACCCCGTAGAGGTGGGATATGGCCCAGCACACCTTCTCCCACCGCTTCCGGCGCTCCCGCATGTTGTAGCCGCCGGCCGCGATCCTGCCGCCTCCCGCGATGGTCCTGGGCAGGCGGCGCTGGACGAAGTAGACCAGCGCGCCCACTTCCTACGGGCTGAATATCTCCCGTCGCGTCACCTGCTCCCCCCTCAATCTCCCGCATGCTGTCCTGCCACTGGGTCCAGCACTACTCCCCGCCGCCGCTGCGGCCCTCAAGTGCCTGGGCAGCTTCACGGCGCCTGGCTTGACCATGGTCTGGGCAGGTAAGGTAGGAAGAAGTAGAAAATTAAGAAAGAATAGGATAGGGAAGAAGAAAAGAAAAGAGTTTAAAAAAGTAGTTTAAAAGTAAAGAAAAATAGCAGAAAAGACAAAAATATACAGCTAGGAAAAGAGAGGGATAGATAAGAAGCAAAATCGTAAAAAAAAAACTGAAAACAAGCAAAGGATGGCAAAGATACCAAGAGGATTAAACACCATGCCCAGACACAGGAAATGAATGAAAAACAAGATGGCCGGCGCCCGTTCACGAGCGCGAAAGTAAGTTTGCGCGAGATTTTCCTCGCGATCTCGTGCGAACCTCTAGATTTCCCGCGCGATCTCGTGCGAACCTCTACTCGCAATGCGCTTACTGCGCGAGATTATACATAGCGGGCGGAAACGGAAATACGTCACGCAAACAAAATGGACGCGCCCGTACTCGACCTTGGGGTAAATTCGCGTGTTGCGCTGCAAGCGGCTCGCGAATACTGCAAAAAAACTCGCGAAACAACAAGCCGCAAAAAAATAAAATGCTCATTCGCACGAATTGGCGGCTTCCGCGGTCGGTTTCGCACGACGCCGCGCCCCGCGAATAGCGCGAAAAAAACCGAAAAACGATTTCAGCAAAAGCAAAAGCAATGAGCAGGTGCAAAAGGTCAACCTCATGATTTGTAACTATTCTTTGTAGTGCTTCCTGAGGGGGCCCTCCAGAATTCGGTTGCCTGCTTGCAACTATTGTGTGACCCTGCTCTGACCTTAACTGTATGCCACAAAGGTCCTGATTTACAGCTAAAGGAGCAGACAAGCAGGTGCCAGGCTGGAACTTTAAATTCTTTCAGTGACACATTAATTAGCCCCTAATTCATTATTGTCAGTTGGGGCAGGGCAGGTGTTGTTAATAAACTAACCCCAAATTAATTCATGTCAGTTCAAGCAGGGCAGGTGGGCTTGCTTTTCCCCCCCATCTTCTACAGTGATGATGAACCAGAGGGTGGCATTGATGTAACAGAGGGTGGCATGGGTCAAAGAGAGGGTGCCAGTGGTAAAACAGAGGGTGCTGGGAGGCTGTGATGATGAACCAGACGTAGAAACAACATAGTCGCGACCGTTGCGAGCCGACAAGTAAGTTCGCAATTGCGAACTAGTACCAAATCCTCGCGAACTGGCAGAAACAATTGCGAACACACAAAAAAAAAAAATCCGCAAATTCGCGGATATTCGCGGATTTTGCGGATTGCGAGTTCGCAAATCCGCAAAATTCGTGAACGCGAGATCCGCAAAATTCGCCCATGTCTACCCCTCTTTCCCTCATTTGGGGCACTGTGAAACCACTAACTTATTGTTCGGATAACCCGTATATTTTATATAAATTCCCATTGTGATTAAAACAATGTGGACAAAATATTTGTTTATTTGATTTATTTTCAGACTGTGTACTATTGTCTCTATGCAACTGGGACCCCTTCCTTTCACCACTTAGACTGCCCAGGTCCCAGTGACTTTAGCTGGGTACAACCCCCATGTTAATACCCTCAATGAATACAAAGACAACCTCATACAATCTAGGCAACTAAATTACAAAAAGCTAAAAAAAATTGACTTTGAGAAGGTTTATCCCTACTCCGCAGCGTCTTATACCCCTCCAACAAACAATGCGAGTAAATCTGATTACTCGGATGATGATTCTGTACACAGCAGCGGATCGAATAATGACTCCTCCAATTCAAGAAAAAAGAGAGGCAATCGTGGCAATAGGACCAACAGAGGAAGGTCTGGTTATCATAACCAACATCAACAGTGGCAGGAACCACCGCAGATGGGGATGAATCCCCATTCCTACCCATATCAACAACCACTATACCCATTTATGGGTTGGAATCCTGGCTTTATGCCTCCCATGAACTTCCAAAACCAGTACCGACCACCTTTTTTAGAGAGCAGCCGGAGGGGGAGAGGGAGAAGGAGGGGCAACAACCAGGTCTCCTGGGAAGAAGTGGATCCTGTAGCCAATCACACCCGCAGCAACAATCCGCAACCAGGAACAAGTGGAGTGTAAGCCTAGTGACCAACCTGTCTGACAGGATATTGACACCTATTGAGACACAGGTTCTGGAAAAAGGCTTAGGTTTTGTCCCTACAGCCAGACCTGATAAATGTAAACTACATTGTGAACTAGCAGCCTTTTTTCGCAAGTTAAAACTAAAAGCCTTTTTTGCAGGTAAAACCGATCCGAATGAGTCATTACGTAAAGGTGATACCGGCCTGAGACCGAACTCCACCTTCATCCCCCCTCCGCACACTGTGCCAGCGGCTATCGTCGCCTTTGAAGAAGTGGTGTTTAAAGACCTGCAGGCCTGCCAAAGTCCGAGGACATTTGGTAACTTCACCAGTGCCGAATACCAAGCCTTACAACAATTACAGAATGACACAGCCATAACCATAAAACCAGCAGACAAGGGTGGTGGCATTGTGATATAGAATACCAAAGATTATGACAAGGTTTGTGAGGATCTACTGCGAGACAACAGGAACTACACCCCGCTAACTATGGACACAACCGTGAATCTAACCAGAAAGATCACCACTCTAGTGAGGCAAGCAGAAGAAAGTGGTCACCTCTCTAAGAATGAGGCTGATTTTTTGGACAGTAGCAGTGATGTCATTCCATTTTTTTACACACTGCCTAAGATGCATAAAAACAAGCTCCCTCCTCCTGGTCGACCTATAGTATCAGGAATAGGTTCTCTTCTAGAACATTTATCCAGGTTTTGTGATCAATTTCTCAAACTTATTGTTCAGTCGACCCCAACCTACCTCAGAGATACTAAAAGCCTATTACAGCTCCTACTTGATGTCACCTTTGTAGAGAACTCCATTACATTGGTAACATTGGATGTTGAGAGTCTCTATACGAGCATCCCCCAGGACGATACCATCAGAGTCCTGGAAGAGTCACTTAACTCCATTGACTGGAATTACCAAACACCGAAATCATTCATAATCCAATGTGCCACTATAGCGCTTAAGGAAAATTATTTTTCCTTCAAGAATCAATTGTTCCTCCAATGCTCGGGTACATCTATGGGCCGTACATTTGCCCCAAGTGTAGCTGGACTCTATGTGGCAGACTTTGAGTATAAGCATGTCTTACCTGCATCCATAGAATTCGCGGCTTCCATACTTTTATGGAAGCGCTACATTGATGATATTTTGCTATTGTGGACAGGCAATGATAGAGACCTTCAATCCTTCTTAGTATGGATCAATACTCTTGACCACAACCTCAGGTTCACACATACCACCAGCAAAACTGAGATCATCATCCTTGATGTAGTGATCTCTGTTTCCAGTACGAGTTTAATCACGAAAACCCATTGCAAACCCACAGCTAAAAACAATTTACTTGAGTTCACCAGTTTCCACCCCCGCCCTTTGAAGGAGAATCTTCCATACGGGCAATATCTAAGACTGAGAAGAAATTGTAGTACTCTAAAAGACTTCAAGGAGCAAGCCTCTGAGCTAACCGATAAACTGAAAGATAGAGGTTACCCAGCCTCAACTCTCAACAAGGGGTTCAAGAGAGCATGGAATCAGCCAAGATGTGCACTTTTGGAAGAAAAAACGAACACTCCAGATGAAATTCCACTCACATGTGTAACTACTTTCAATAGTCTGTTTAACGTCATGAAAAAGACAATAAACAAGCACTGGAACATCATTAAATCTACCAAAAAGGACCGGGAAAAGCCTCTTTTTTCGTTTAAGAAAGGACGGAGTCTCAAGGACGCCCTGGTTCACACTCGCCCCAAAGAAAGGTTCGCCTCAAGGATCCCTTCAGTCACGGAGGCGTGGGGTTTACCTCAAGTCATCGGACACTACCCCTGCACAGATTGTAGCTTATGCCACTTGACGGAGGTTTCAAAAACACTCAACTTGGAGGAAGGGAAGATCTGGACTCAGATGTCACACACAAACTGCAACTCTACAAATGTTGTGTACCTGATCACCTGTCCTTGTGCCTTACGATATATAGGCATGACTACTTGCAAAATTAAACAGCGTATTTGTGAGCACAGGAGAAATATTAGATGCAAAAAAACCACGACAAAAGTGAGCCGTCACTTCCTGTCAAACAATCACACGGCCAATGACATCAGATGGACTATCATAGAGGTAATCACTGGTACCACTAACATCACAAGCAGGTTGTTTGAGAAAGAACAACGGTGGATTTATCGCTTGGGAAATAATCTAGTGGGACTGAACGATGATATCCCATGGAATATAGTACTGAGATAATAAGTGGAGTATACTATCCCTATAATTGAAACTGCAGAATCATTTCCAATCCCTGTTTTTTTTTACACATTTAATTAAATCTAGCCCCTTTTTTTCTTCTCTTTCTTTTTTTTTCTTCTTTTTCGTCTTACCACCTACATTGCGATGTTTTGTGAAATCAGGGTGTAACTGCTTTGATTTGGATCAGTCTTCTTCTCCTTTTTATTGGTTTTACTGAAAATGAGACCAAGCAACCATATTGCAATCTGCCCCCTTCTCTTTTTTTATCACTGTGTAGCACTTCCACGCACTCGATCGTGGGGTCTTCAATCTGGAGCACGGCTTTTGTGTTTCGAAACGCTCAAATACAGCACTTGGTATTATGTCCGCAAAATGATCATACCGGTCACCATAGCAACATTTGTCACCTTTTTTAATTAATTAATTAATTGTGTGCTTATATAGCGCTGGAATCACTCCCGAAGGGGTACCTCCGCGCTTCGACCGCTGCGAAACCCTTCCTGGCTTCCCTGAGAGATGGTCCCTTAATGGGTATCTCCAGGGTGAGACCAGGCATTCCCGGCGGTCTGGTGGGGCCGTTAGTGAAGATGAGGCAAGCTAATGCCCAGAGTTGCTGAGTGTGATCGCTGATCAGAGTGGGCACCGAGGCGAGAGAATTATCGAGTCCGCTGACCCTGGTCCAGAAACCTGCCGCATCGGGAATTGAACCCTGGTCCCAGGCCGTCCTTTGCTCTCGGGTCTGCCGCCTCTAACCAGTGAGCCACACTACTCTACTACTTCACCTTGCTCTAATTAGCTTTGAAAACCAAGCCTCAATGTCAGTTCGAGCTACTTCCACGCACTCGATCGTGGGGTCCTCGATCTGGAGCACAGCTTTTGTGTTTCGAAACGTTCAAATACAGCACTTGATATTATGTCCGCAAAATGATCATAGCGGTCACCTTAGCAACATTTGTCAACTTGCTCTAATTGGCTTTGAAAACCAAGCCTCAATGTCAGTTTGAGCTACGCCCACCGGCGTCAAGACCATTGCGCTCCAAGCCTCATTTCCGGCACTACCACGCCCAAACGGACGTGTACGGAACTACATTGAAACCCTTTTAAACACACCAACCGGCCCCGCTGCCTATCGTCTGGGTCCGGTTTAGAGGAGAAGCTAGGTGTCGAAGCGGGTGGCGAGCGTTAAGGGCGTGAGTCCTCCACTTGATTCCATACTACGCGACCTATACTATCAAGCTAAGTATACCCATCGCAATTGTATTCAAATCTTTACCTTTCCTCCCACAGGATGTGCCAGGTACGCTCCTACCCCCCTCCCGAGATCCGTAGTGCAGCTAGCGCCACAATTTAAAGTGAGATAACGGTTTGAGATTACGAACTATGTGGGGGGGTCACTGACCCTTTGGTCCATTGATCCTTCCTATGGAGTACTTTCTCTTATATTTTAATTCCCCTCGAGCTACTTAGCATATTTTAATCACTCTTTTGACACTCCACTTCCCAGAGCTAGTGGTATCATCCTTACAGGGTTATATGGATGGTGTTAACCTTAGTGTTTATCTGCTGACACTAGTTTGCCATAGTTTGGAGCACTCTGGACAAACGATTGGACTTATACCTACTATTGATTACGTGTTTGTCTTTTATGTTTGTCTGTGTTTCTTTCCTCAACAGGTGCAGAAACACTCCTAAATCAGGAGTGGTGGGAATGGGCTATTAGCTCTTTACCCCCTTTTTCTTTTTGCACTTTTTCACTACTTTTTCACTTTCACGTCACAAGGTTAGGGTGGACGATTAGAGAGTCCATACCGCCGGGGTTTACACTAGTCCTGACAAATGTCTAGGTAAATAAGACCACTTAAAAGGCTGAAACATGTTGACTGACTTAAATTCTGAATTAAAACCAAACCATTACCTTTGGCCGTAAATTCAGACACATATGACCATTTTAACCGTGTCGTAGGGATCTATTAATAACATTTTATTTTTTTTCAGATACCCTTTAGACATTTTTATAGTTATTCCTCACTGGACGCCCTATCACACAACCAGCTCCGCAGTCTCCTGGCGTCGTAGCACACCAAAGAGGCACTCAGCCTCTGAGGTGGGGCCCTATGATGAAGCATGACACTGACTAGGTCGGTGTGTGAGGGCTTTCCTATCCATCCAAATTGGGTGTGTAAACTTGTTCTGTACATGGCTCCGTCTCTGTGGCTACTGAGACACATGTAACCTCTCTTCTTTTGTTTGTATCTAAAATGACAATGCTACCATAAATATTAGACCACTTTGTGAAAATGTCAGTTTGGATCCCCCTGCCTTGGTTTACGACACTTAACGCTCTACTGAGGGAGTTGATATGGTACAGCGGTTGGCATAGGATATCATTGGGTGTACTGAGGCACTCCCTCAAATGGGTTACTTTGGTGCCCCTGAATATGAAGCTTACTACCTGGTGGCACAGCTCCAAGTGAAGTGGGTGAGAGAGATTAGGAGGGAGCCTTATTATCACTGCTATCAGGCACCAAACATCTGAATAATAGGCACCCAATGCTACTCAAACTTGTGTTGCACTGTTAAAGGAGAGCCCTCTAGAAAACTGTCCTTCGCCCATGAAACGCACTGGTGCTCCCACTGATGGACATCCCCACAGAGCAGTGAGGCACTTTACTGCTGGAAGACTGAAGGCATGGACAGAGGCAGTAATCCAGATGGTTAGCGACTGTTATCAAGATGAGAAATTCAGAGAGTTTGAGAACATGATCAGTGAGGGTGGCCTACTAGGCTCACAATTACTGGAATATACCACCCCCTGATGCTCCCTGGTAACCCTAAATGAAAACCTCCGCACAGAGAAACCACAACATGAAACCCTGCACATTTTACTCACATTTGGAGGATGCTGCAGACTAATGTCCTGTCTTTAAAGGTTGAATGGGCCAGTTCACTGGAGCACCCTCTCCAGGAACCTGGAAACACCACATTCAAATGTACACAGTTCAACTATTTACACACCTCCTACCTTCCACCACATAGATTACCAGTTATTGCTGGCACGTCAAAAGCTGCTCCAGGTGTACATCTGTGGGATATAGACTTTCTACACATGATGTGGACAGGATTATGGCCTTCTGGCAGGAGGTCACCTTGAGACTGGAAAGAGTGGTGGACAGAGCAGGCCTACACACACTTGAAACATGCCTTTTGGGGCCGCACACACAATAAAAACATGGAGGAGTGGCTTCAAATTTCTAACTCTAGCCTTAGTTCTCACTAAGCGAGCCATAGCAATGTGCTGGAGATCCCAAGAGGGTCGACCTCCGGTGTAGATGGAAGAAAGAAGTTAAGACATTTGGAGGCAGCAAAGGGCATCACTCTACATGTAGAGCAACAACTGGGGCAGCACACGTACTCTATTGCTGACTTATGGGATGGCCCTAACACTCTGTTCACTGAAACCCCCATTTAAATGGGAATATTGAGAGAGCCAGCTGCACTGTATGCGGGGAGAGGGGCAAGTGCTATAATCATTGACCCTAGAAACAGTGGTGACATAAACACCAGATGATTGGGAGGGTAACAGAGCATGGGAGATGGGTCAGGCTGGAGTTCTATTTGATTTTTTTGTTTTGTTATGAGTTTGCATGTGTTCTACTTCCTGCAAAACCTTATCTATACATAATGTATGTATAACGTGCTCCCTTTGCCCACTGATTCAAAGGCTCTGCTCTGCTTGGCCCTGGAAACTGATTGAAATGCTGAGCTATGGCACTGACTATTATTAGCTTCCAGGGGCCACAGTTGCAGATAAATTGACAGTGAATCTGGACATTGCTTGAGTGGTGCAATTCTTTGTATAATCGATACAAATATTTTGAGAAAAAGTCACATAGTATTGTGCTTCTATTAAAACACTATATTGAAGAAAAGACGTGTTGGCGGTACTGTCTTTGGATGCTGCAGAATAGCTTACGACATAAAGTACCCTTCAACATGTACCAGCAAACAAGAAGCCTCCAGTGAAGAATGACAACAGTTTTAAAGACATTAACAGAAAACTATGGCCACACTTAGTGAAAACATCTCAGAATGTTCAGAGTTCATTACTGGGCTCAGCTTAGCAGTAGCTTGTCCGAATAGAGAAATGGTGGCACTCATCACAGACTGCAGAGTTCATTGTGTTCAAATGTTTGAGTTTTGCTGTATTTCAGGATAATTCTGTTGTTCTGCCAATGGTGGCAGAGACTTGCAGGCTAGGAAGTTGGGAGTCAACTGTATGAGAGTGTTTTTAATTCATAGAAAATAATCCTTAAATTAAGGGGCCAATTAGTATGTTGTGCAGACCTGAGTTCGCCCGCCATCCTAGCGGGAACTGCACCGCCTGTCTGCCATGCGGCGGTCCCACACCCCTGATCATGATGCGACCACCACGGCGACGGTTGCATCTGGCAAACTAATATTGCGGTGGGTGCTGCTGGCTGCAGCAATCGCCACAATGGTAAAATGCCATGTTGTGCATTTCCATGCACAACGTGTCAGGCACCACGCGGTGCCTGCCACCTTGTACATTAACATGTAGGGGGGTACCATAGGAACCCCCAAGTGCAAACCCCCGGGGGCCCGCAACTGGCCCCCAAAGCAAGTCCCCACCAGCCTTTTCAGGACAGCATCGCCACCATGGAATGGCCTTAAAAACCAAACATCATAATATGGATGGCGGTGCCTGCTAGGCACCACCACCATATATGAGCCCCAGCTCTGCCCAGCCGGCAATCGCAACAATTGCCAACTGGCAGAAAAGGGACGGACAGACTTTCCATCTGCCATGATACCCACTGCCATCATGAAATGGCGGTGGGTAATTCATGTTACAATGGCGTGACGGTCATCATAATCACCCCATAAATGTTTTTAGTTAGCTTTAGTAATATGACAAGGTCAAAGGCATTAATTTGGCAGTGACAGAAACAATTGTGCTTTAAATTACATGAACACGCTTTCTACATTCATGGTTCTCTTCTGTGTCTTCCCATTTCAGAAAATAACCAAAGTAGAATTCATTTCATGAGGCTGTTTAATTGTCGGGCTTACTTGTAATTTGTGCTCCTCAAGAAGGAATTGCTGAGTAGAATGTTTCTGGATTTTCCACGAATTCAAGGCTCTATGCCTGAGTATACACTAGGAATCATTTATCAGTTGTACTGTGTCAGTTGTACTGTCTATTGTTTTTATTTGTTGCACAATTTCATGTTATTTTCTTCGTTTCCTAAGCATTCTTCAGCTATAACTATGCATGGAATTAGGTGTTCCTAAATGTTTCTTATTTGATGTGTTATAATTCCTTGAATAGTCATTGGTTTATGTCCATGGAACTTCATTAGTAAAACGCTAGAGAGGGGCCAGGAGTCGCCCCCACCCATAGGCTAGTGCCAGGCAGAAATGTGGCACTATTGGACACCCTCTTCCCATAGGAATCAGGAAGGATTGCACCTTTTGTTGAGGCCTGTGCGAAGACTTAAAGTGCAGGACCTGCTCCCACTCATACCAGGACTAAAAAGCAAACTCCAAAGGTCAGATGACTAACCTACAGTTGGGCTACATGGACACAACAAGCTGCAGGAAGCCCTTTTCCTGAGGAGCCCAGAAGACTTGTTCAAACTGTACCTGCCCTGGACCCTGATAGTGGCTTCTGCTGAAGTGAGTTTTCACCCCCAAGCGTTGTTCCTGATGTCCTTGGACCTTGACTGTGTCAATGTGTACTCTTCGTAACCTACTGAAAAATCTGGGACTTATAATTTTTTGGGCTCAAAAGACCTTTGGAATACCAGGTTAAACCAGCCAAGTCAGTCCGACTAAGGTGTTGTGCTTCTCAGCAAAAGATTATGGTTGAGCTCGCTCAGAGCTTTTCTACAGTGGCAAATCCATTTCAGGGGAAGTCGTAGAGAGGGTATCTGCTTCGTGGAGCAAGGTGAAGTGCATGGGAAAGAAGCACACAAGGGAGACAGCTGGAAAACACATGCACATTAAATGCAGTGGTAAAGCAAAAAGGATAACGTAGTCGGCTAAAAGCGGGTAGTGGCAGGATAAAAGTAAAGAGGATATGATCTGAGGGAGGGAAAACACAAGATGGATACTGCAAGCCATCAAATAAGAAGCAAGCACATACCAGTGACAATAAAATCAACCAATGGCAATCAACGAGTACGCTTTAAGTTCACTGTAAATACTCAGTAAGCTGACAACAGATCTTTTGTTTTCTGGCTCATCCTGAAAATGGATGAACTACCTAGTCTGATTGCATATCAATACAACCTTTGCAAGCACATAAACCCTGAAAGCTTTGCACATTTTGTGTCAGGCTATCTTATACTACATGCATTGTATGTTATACTGTGTGTTATCTACGTTTTCTAATTAATTACTTAGAAATTGACAGTGCCTTTTGTCACAGTCTGGAACCTCATAGCATTATACAAACACATGTTACTATATTGTCCAGCGCACCAACAAGTTTTCTATTCAGGGACTCTTTGGTTACGCACACTGACATGCAAAATGTCATTATTGTCAGGTTAATCCTTGAACAAGTGAGTTTTATCACCTTTTCCAAAAGAAGAAAAGCAATAAAATCCAATAGTCGCCCCAACTTAGCCTTTCCAATGAATTCCATTATTTTCAACAAAAGTATAAAAGTGAGATAAGGGTAAGAAGACCACAAAACAAACTCAAGAAAGTTGATCTGAGAGAAAAAATGGTCGAAAACACACACGAAGCGCAGAAAGCTGGACAGTGGTTGTGCTTACACGTAAATTAAACTATTGTGCAAGAGAAATATAGCACGTGCAAGAGGTTTGCAGAATTTTAATGACAAAAATGTTGACTACACAAAAGTCAACAAAAAATTATTGACTGCAGCAGTTTGGTGTTGCATGTATTATCGACCTGCCCCAATATCTATATGGTAACTATTTCGAATTCCCAATTAGGAGTATTTTCCATTTATTCTGGGCTGATTTAAATTGCTAACTCCCGGCAAATACATGTTATGACTGCTTCCCAGTAATAAATGCATAAAACGTTATTGCAGTTAACAGTTTTATTATCGCTGTTTAAGTGAGCACCATTTTTGTCGTAGATAATATTAATAGATACTAACCAGACAAATGGGCATTAAACATTTTATAGCTGTATCTAAGAATGGTGCCACATTTTTTAAAGTTATGGGGACATGGGCTGAACATTTATTTAAAAATAATATATAATGAAAATACAGAACGGGGAAGGATGTTCGAAGTATTTTAGTGTATGTAGTAAGGGTTGGGTAGAATGTTTCATTACGCCTGTGGAATTGGTGGAATTTTGGTCACTCCGCATTATTTTTTAACAAGTTCTGTCAAATTTCTGATAATTGCTGTGTGGTGAAATGAAAATAAGAGCACAAGTGAAATTTGGCATCCCCTGGTATGATTTGGTATCAAAGCGGGCGTGGTCATAGGGCTGCCATTTGAGTAGATTTGCTGCTGCTTGAGTAGATTTTCTACTTGAGCAGCAGCAAAATCAACTAGAATGGCCCTGCGCTCTTGTGGAATGCATGGTGCTCTTCATGCTGATTATCAGCACTGCTCACACTACTGGCACTGCTGGCCCTAAACTGCAGTATGAGCAGCATATCTTTTGTCCTGTCACATGGCCCATGGGGACATTGTCATTTTCTCTAAGTTAGCATGAGCACACTGCAGATTGTCCACTGCTATGCATGTTACTACACATTATTTTTGTGCAAGTGTCTCTTTTGCTGTATTCACATGAGAACCCATCGCTGTGTTCACACTCTGCAGGTTCTTGGGATTTAGTCTGAACAATCAGAGCAAGGTCGATCAACAATGCCCCTTGCTATTCTGTTCTGGTCAGGCCCTAGCACCTAGACAAAACATACAGTTGTAGCTGTTTTTTGGGAATACGTACTTTGGTCTTATTGGAGTGCACAAATGGGCAGCACACACTTGGAGAGGGACCTTTCAAGGGAAAAGAGTGAGCCAGCACCTGTGATGTACATCTACCATCTATAGACCGAGGTCTGCGGAGAACACCTAGAGATCATCTAATATAAAATCATTCTGCTTCCAAAAATCCTTTATCTCTTCCGCTCAATTCCGCTCCTGGTTGGTGAGGGGTGGATAAAAAGGATAGAAGCAGTATATTCAAATTTGTTATGGCCCTATGGCAAAATCAGAGGGTCTCTAACATACTTATCACTCTCGCAAGAGAGGGGCGGCTTGGCAGCACCTAATATCAGATTCTACCAATGGGCATGCCGTATGAATCACATGGCTATATTGTCGGATACCTCTCCTACCCAAACCAAGTCCTTAGATCCCCTTCAATTTTCGAACTATTAGTGGGTGGCAATGCTCAAGGGCTACTGTTACGGCGAATAGAAAGAGGGTACTATAATAGAACAAAGTACAAAATGATGGATGGTATCTGGAAAATGTGGAAAACTATCCGGAATACATTACTAATTCCTAAATTAAACTATTATACCCCATTACGGGACTCTAAAGTCTTCCCTCAATTAAGCAATGATAGAATGGGAGCTATTTGGGAACAACAATGAATCCGAAAATTGGGAGACATCTTTGATAAGGGTAGAGGGAAGCTACTCACCTTTACAGATATTCAAGTTATGTTATGTTATGTTACGGTGCATTTTATAGCGCACGGCTACTCTAAAAGAGTGTCCCGGCGCTTTCCACAGGCAACTTACAGTGTCAAATCAACATAACAAGTAAGACAGAACCCCAAAAAAAGAGAAAGAAAGAAAACCCACCTAAACAGAATGATTAAAAAGCCAAGTCTTCAAATTCTTCCGGAATTGAAGCAAGTTGGGAGTGCTGCGGAGTGCCAATGGAAGCGCATTCCACAGCTGGGAAGCCTTGAGGCTAAAAGAACGCCCCCCAATACGGGCCTTCCTCACGCGTGGGACCACCGCAGTGAACAGGGATTCTGAACGCAATGAGCGAGCTGGGCGATAAAAAGCTAGTCTTTTCTTCAGGTATCCTGCGCCTGAGCCAAACAGAGCCTTGTGCACCAGCGTCAAGGATTTAAAGACAATCCGCTTCCGGATAGGAAGCCAATGGAGCGTCTGCAGCAACACGAAGCCCGTGCTCGTCTATGCAGACCAAAGATTGCCCGGGCTGCCGAGTTCTGTGCCACCTGCAGACGCTGAACCAAGTAATCCGGGAGGCCTAAGAAAAGGGCGTTGGCGTAATCTAGCCTGGATCCGATGAGCGCCTGCACCGTAATCCATCTGTGCTCTGCAGACAAAAGGGGTAGAAACTTGCGGAGCATTCTGAGGATGCCGAAACAGGTGCCGGACAGGCCAAGGATGTGCGTTTTCAGAGAGAGTTTATTGTCAAGCTTAACACCCAAGTTCTTGGCAACCAAGGATGATTGTGCCGGAGGACACATGGCGGCCGGCCACCACTGTGAGGTTCCGTGACGATTGTAAGTGGTGTTTTCGACTCGCACGAATATGGTCGAGTCTAGTATCTATGAACCGCAAATGACGAGTTTTGTAAGTGTGCGCAGTTTCGCTGTGCTAACTTAAACCGTTCGTTTGTTATGTGGGTTTGTCATCTGTACCCACGGGTTCCATCTTAGATACGGCATCCATTTTGTCTCTTGCCCTCAAGTAGCCAGCGAACGGACGCTGTCCGCTTCGCGACCCTGGGACTCCCAAGATATGGCGGAAGACACATGTTCTTTGTAAGTGTCTTTATGACGAGGGGGATGCTACTGTAAGGCAGATGGCGCCGCTCGAGGCTCATCTTGCCGCACGGGCTTATTGTCTCAGTCGTGCATCTCATTAGGCACGTCCCTTTGATGCCTGTATCTCGTGCTTCTCGACACTCCCCTTTTACACCCTTTCCGATCTCCCTACTGTCTCCGTCTTCCTCTGCACCTGTCTTCGTTCCTATTTCGATCTACTTTACTGCTGATTGGAATTTGCTAATGGTGGGAAGATGGGTTTTTACAGTTGGGAATCGCCAAATGTTTCCGCACTTATGTTCCGGATCTTGTGTGTTTCAAAGTGATCTAAGCGACCCCTCTGAGAGCGACTTGTGGGAACCAGGTTGTAAACTATTGTGTATCATGTTATCCTATGGGTAAAAACTGTATAAAAGGAGCGATCCACAAATACAATTTGAAGCAGTCTCCCCGAACTACACTCGATGTACTTCCTGTGACTTCTGTGTTCCCTGCAGTAAATAAACCTTGACTCTTTGACGCCGAAGGAAGTGTCCCGTGTCTCTGTGACTTGTACGCCGGAGCAGGTTACCCACGAAGGTTTCAGGTGTTGTGCCCTGGCACCGCTGGGTCCAAAGAACCCAGTCCTTCAGTTGGCGCCCAACGTGGGGCTGCATCAGTGGTACCGGTCCAAGCCCGACGATCGTGAGGAACTTCGTGTGAAATCTCCGAGGGAAGGTGCACCCCGCTTCATCGATCCTGTTGTCGAAATAAGTGGCCCGAAGACTTTTCCCGCGAAGATTCCCGCCTCCTAACGGCTGCGACGGACTGCTGCCCTGACTGTAGACCTGTTTTGGCGCCTGGCGTAGACCTTGGTATAGCGAGACGATAGACGGGCCTTCCTGAGGACGCCATTGATCTTTGAGTTAAGTATTTGTGGGTCGCTCCCAGAGTTCTTGGTTGTAGACACTTTAGCGAGTGTCTTTGTTGTAAACACTTTAGCGAGTGTTTTTGTTGTAGACACTTTAGCGGGTGTCTTTGTTGTACACGCTGTGTGAGTGTTTTTGTCGGTGACACTTTGCTAGCGTACTTTGTTGTTGTTGTATTTGTTTGACGACTGCAGCCGCCAAAGACCGAGGGTTTAGTTCTTTGCTGGGACTTGGTAAATCCCGAAATCCCGTAACCCTTGAAGTTTGTGAAACTCGGCTAGCGTGCAAGATGCCTGGTCGCAGTACTTTGTTCAGTTGCTTTAGACCTTGTGGTGCGGATTCCCTGCTGGAGGACTCGTGTCCGATACCTCCGGTTGGAACTCCTACATATGACTTATATAGCAAACATGGGCTAGGCCCGATTGCTTTTAATGACTATTGGATCAAATATACAAAGAAAGACGGCGATCTTCGTTGGCCACCTCACGGTAGCTTCGAAGCGTCGATCTTAGATAATTTGGAAATAAAGTTGTTCGAACGTAAATCAAGGCCGGCCATGTTTGATGCCTTTCGGTTCTGGCGCAAAGAAGCCCGACAGAAAGAGATCAGACAGAATAAACGTAGTGAGCGAGATAATGTTGCTACTATTGTAAAGAAAGCTGAGCAGTTTCAGCGTGATAAGGAGGATAAGGACAAGGAAGTGTTTGAGAGGCTGCAACGTATGACCATAGATAAATGCTATCCTGCTTTGCCTACGGAGTCGGATAAGAAGGAAGAGGCAGTTGAGGATCCTTTAATGTCCTATCTTATGAAGTCGCCACCTCCGTACGTACAGGGTACCGCAGCTCCTGTGGTCCCTGCCGTACCTGTTCTTCCACCTGTAATTCCTCCACCAGTTCCTCAACCTGCACCTGCTCTTCCGACTGTTCCTGCTCCTTTGCCTATTTCTATTCCTACTGCTCCTCCGCTTCCACATACTCCTGTTCCCGCTACTGCTCACGCTACTGCTCCTGTGTTGTTAACCCCTGTTGCTGCTAACGTCTCTACTCCTTCTCTTGTTAGTCCTGTGTCTTACTCTTCTCCCTCTACTCGTAATCGTGATTCTCCCCTTGCGACAAACTTCTTTCAGTCGCTCGGACCTGTTTTTGGGTCTGCAGGTTCTGATGGTCCACAGAGACGTAGCCAGCTTCCTGGTAATAGAGAACGTGTTGCGCTATACAATATGGCGATGGGTTGGATGATAAACCCTGTTAGAAATCCACCTCGTGTTGTCCTCGAAACGTTTGATCAATTCAACATACCTACTCAGAGATATGTGTTTGATGAAATGTGCAAGTTCTTACATGATCAGATAGCGGCCAATGCGCCTGACGAGGTGCTGACCGCCCTGTCTGAACTCCGGCTTCAGTTCGCAACTGGACTGATAGTCGACACTAATGTCCGACGTGCTATTGAGCGGTTGCTATCTCTTCGTCCCGCTCCTATTCCTCATGCATTGTTCGTTGAGGACATTGAACAACGAGATGGGTCTGGCCAATATCCTATGCGTGAAGTTCCGCCAGTTTGGGTACCCGCTGATAATACTAATGCTAATGCTCCAATACCAGCACATTTCCAGAGAGTGTGGATACACCTCCCTTGGAAACGATCGGAAGTGCTTCAGGTGAAACAAACTTTGCCTGATCCTCGCAAAAATCCTGCGGGGTATTACAAAGAATTATCGCAGCTCGTAGACGCTACGATAATGAATCTGGCCGATATCGACATGTTGTTTGGCAATGTCGTACCGCAACCGGTATGGGCCAAGATTCGTCACCAAGATCACGCGAATGAATTAGGTGGTGATTGGGCTGCCATTACAGCGGCAGACGCTGGACAAGTGGCTGCTACTAAACCCGATCAGTTGATTGAACTTCTTCCCCAGCGAATCATTACATTAATGAAAACGCTTATGCCAGCTATGAGGGTAAATTGGGACAAGTTGTCAGCCTGTAAGCAGAAGAAAGATGAGAGTGTTTCAGACTTCTTTACGAGGTTCGAGGAAACATTCGTCGATCATAGTGGGCAGGATATGGGTACTGAGGGTGGACAGAGGTTGTTTGTGGATAAATTCGTATCGAACTTATTGCCCGACTTGAGCCATAAATTGAAAAATTCAGAAAGTTCATGGGCCGTTTCTACCTCAGCTCAGATTCTGGCTACGGCACAATATTACGAAAATAGAGAGAAAGAGGAAACTGACCGCGCTGATAAAAAGACAAAAGAGCTGAAAACTAAAGTGTTGTTACAACAAGCATATCCGCCGCGTTCTAATCAGAATGCGCCTCAGCAGAATAGATCGCAGTCGCAATCGAATCAATCGCAGCCGCGTAATGATTCATCTTTTCAGAGATCTTCATTAGGGTACAATCAATGTGCTTATTGTAGACAGGAGGGACACATTAAATTTGATTGTCCTGCTTTAAATGATCGTAATAGTGGTAATTCGTCTAGAGGAGGCCGTGGTGGTGCACAGCACGCATCACGTGGTAGAGGTCGTGGTGCTCAGAACGACCGCTCTGACAACTCATCAAACTCTAATAATTGTTTCGATCAACGTGGATCATCGCAAGGACGATCTGCGCAGTACAATGTAGACGATTATTACGTCGATCAGGGACCTGACGATAGTAATTACTAGGACAGCCAAAGACAAGGAGAGGGAGTGGTATCAGTTCCGGTTGATCAGAGAGGGCCTTATGTCGCAGTTGCTACATCGGGCGTCGTTGAGCCTTTTCTGTTGGACACTGGTGCAGCGAAAAGTTCTATCATGCATTCGAAACTCCCTGGCGCACCTTTGTCTGGCTTAACAAATGTTTCCGTTGGATTCTCTGGCGCCCCCGTTAGCAATCCAGTTTCGCGCCCTTTGCCCCTTAAAATTGGGCCACGTGAGCTCGAAGCTCCATTGATTTTGTCTACTGGTTGTGGCGAAAATCTTTTGGGTCTGGATTTGCTTAAACGCTTGTATGCGACTTTGTATTGTTCTCCTGCGGGTGTAAAGCTTACGTTAGGAGAGAGGGTAGTCTCTCCCATGTACTTGTCCCTCGATAAGCTTCCACCGGAATTGAGTTCTCTTCCTGCATCTTTGTGGGCGACGGGTCCAAATGACGTGGGCCTACTTGATATCTCCCCTTATGTTGTTCAGTTGAAATCGAATGTGCGATTGCCACGTATTCCCCAATATCGTATCTCCCTTGATGGTGAACGAGCTTTGTTAGCGATCATCTATGATTTGATCGAGAAAGATGTCATTGAAGAAACTCGGGGAAACGTGTGCAATAGTCCTGTACTGCCCATTCTTAAACGTACTGATCCTACCAAACCGCCTGTTTATCGTTTTGTTATCGATTTACGGGAGGTGAATAAAATTGTGGTTCCTCAATTCCCTGTTGTGCCTGACATTACGGCGCTACTGACTCTGATTCCAGCTACAGCTTCATGGTTTTCGGTGATTGATTTGAAAAATGCGTTTTTCAGCATCCCGATTGCCGAAGAGAGCAGGGACCTTTTCGGTTTCTCTCTTGGTGGACGTAGCTTCCGGTTCAAACGCGCTCCTCAGGGCTACTGTGAAAGTCCATCGATTTACAGTCAAGCTTTGAAGGGTCAACTGGATGCGTTTAGGTTGCCGGTTGGTGCAGCTTTAATCCAATACGTCGACGACTTATTGGTGGCTGCTGATACTCAGGACATTTGCAAAATTGCTACAGTGTCGTTGCTGCAACATCTCTGTGAGTTAAATCACAAGGTGTCACCTTCTAAACTCCAATATTGTTGTCAAGAAGTAACCTACCTAGGTCACTTATTGTCAAAGGAGGGAAGGAGATTGACCCCAGAGAGAATTGCAGCGATTGCGCGCATGGCTGTGCCACAAACCCAAAGAGATGTGCGTGCCTTTCTAGGTATCACATCGTACTGCAGGCAGTGGATTCCTAATTTTTCATTGCTGGCGAAACCATTGGTGGCTCTTACGTGCAAGGATGTTTCGACTCCTTTACCATGGACGGAAGAATGTCAGAAAAGTTTTTCTGAATTACGTGATTCATTGTGTTCGGCTCAACGTCCATGTGCATATTTTTCCTCGACCTTAGACCCAGTAGCTAGAGCATTGCCGAGTTGTTTGAGAGCAACTGCGGCAGCTGCGGTCTCCATCCGACAATCAGCAGGATTGGTCATGGATAATATGCTTACGGTGATGGTTCCGCATGCAGTCGATACTCTTTTGAATCGAACGAAAACTCAGCACTTGACGAGTGCGAGGTTATCTGGGTACGAATTGACGCTCTTGGCAAGCCACATTCAGATAAAACGTTGTAATGTCCTAAATCCGGCGACTTTGTTACCAATTAGTGCAGAGTCAGATGCAGTAACAGAACATGACTGTTACTTGCGGACAGAGGAGGAAACAAAAGGTCGTGTGGACCTTAAAAACACCCCATTGGAAGACCCGGATGGCATCCTGTATGTGGATGGGTCATGTTTTAAATTGCCGAATGGTGATGTGACTACTGCTTATGCTGTGGTGACATTGAATACTGTTGTTGAGACTGCGAGATTGAATCAGAATTCTGCCCAAGCTGCAGAGCTGATTGCTCTTACTAGAGCATGTGTATTAGCAAAAGATAAACGTGTGAATGTGTACACCGATAGCCAGTATGCTTTCGGTGTAGCGCATAGCTTTGGACGGTTGTGGCGAGAGCGTGGTTTCTTCACGTCGCATGGCACGAAAATACAGCATGGCCAGCTCGTGAACGATCTTTTGGATGCATTGACTTTGCCTGCTCAAGTTGCAATTGTTAAATGTAGTGCGCATCGTAAAGTGACGGATGATGTTGGTCGTGGTAATGCGTTTGCAGATGAGATTGCTAAGGAGACTGCCCGGAACCTTAGCACTCGAATGTATGTGACGAATTCGGTTAGGTGGCCTACAGAATCAAGTATGTGTGAGAATACTATAGAGAGTGTGAAAGCAATTCAGAATGAGGCCACCGACACTGAAAAGATGAAGTGGAAAGAAAGTACGGGAAGGTTGGATGTGAATGGTTGCTGGATTGATTTGTCAGATCAGAAAAGATGGATGTTGCCTGATGCGTATGTACTGGCCGTTGTGCAAATGGCACATGGGTTAGCACATATTAGCGCGAAAGGTATTTGCAAGTTGTTGGCTGATGTGTGGAAGAATGATGGAATTACTAAGTGTGCTGAACGTTTGGTGAAGAATTGTATGGTGTGTATAATGTACAATCCTGGCAAAGGAACCCCAACTCCCCCTGGCAGTTTTGCTCCTCCTTCGTATCCCTTTGAGGTGATCCAATTGGACTTCATCCATATGGAGCGATGCAATAACCTGAAATACGTTTTGGTTGTGGTTTGCGCATTCTCCCGATGGATCGAGGCCTATCCCCTCAAAGACAATACTGCTTTGTCTACTGCGAAAATCCTACTGAAGGAATACTTTCCTCGGTATGGAATGCCTAGAGTCGTGTGGTCAGATAACGGAAGTGAGTTTGTTGGAAGTGTGATGAAGAGTGTGTGTAAGGGCCTTGGAATAAATCAGAAATTCCATAGCGCCAATCATCCCCAGTCAGCTGGATTGGTTGAAGGGTACAATGGCACCCTTAAACTAAAATTAGCGAAGATTCAAGCTACGACTGGACTTTCGTGGCCTGATGCTTTGCCTCTAGCATTACTGTCAACTAGGGCGACTGTACACTCCCGAATAGGGCTCAGTCCCTATGAAATAGTGTTCGGCCGTCCTGCGAATGTGTGGGGGGTTCCTAGGCCAGGAATATTCTCTGATCTTGAGTTTCCGATGTTGATTGATTACTTACATGACTTGACTGCTAAACTGAGGTTAATTCATCAACAGGTTTACGACGCCTTGCCGACGCAGACGGAGGGTCCAGGCCACCAGCTCCAGCCCGGAGATTGGGTGGTTACCCGAAATTTTTCACGAAAAAACAATCTGGACCCTCGCTTCACCGGACCTTACCAGGTGCTCCTGGCCACGAGGACTGCCGTTCGTCTTGAGGGGCGGAAAAATTGGGTACATGCTACCCATTGTAAGCGAGTCCCTATTCCTTTGTCGGCAGACCCGTGGGTAAGGAAAGGCATTGCGTCAACGGAAACAGAAACATTGCCGGCGTTTGTACCTTTTAGCGACGCACAGCTTGTTGGAGAACCCTCAGCGCAGCAGAAAGCCACTGTTGAACATTTGTCAGCAAGAGACTCAAGACCAGACCAACGAACTGATCAGCAGGACGCTGTCTCTTCGACAGATCCTTTGTTCGACGTGCAGACACGTCCCGGGAAACATCGATATTCTTTGCGATCTCACACTAAGGACAAATAAAAATTTGCTTGCTTTGCTGAAATTGATAACTGCAATATCTTCGTTTCCCATGATCAACTTTGAACATTCGTATCATTGAAAATTGTTTTGTATATATATATATATCAAGCTTCTTCCTTGTATCTTTTTCTTCCACAGCTGATTTTTGTGCTAAATAAAATACATATTGTGTATTGAGGGCCGTAGGGCCGCGCGCGTACTTCCTTCTGGACAGTAGGTCTTGACGCTAGGTTAAAGGCCGTCGGTTCCTAGGAACTCCTGGGGATTGACTATTGCTGCACAGAACGAAGTGCGTCAAGAAACGTTGCGGACGGTCGTAGGGAAATGGCATTTTCGAAGCTGAATGATTTGGAAGGAGCTCAGGCGTATAGAGTTAAACTGCAGAAACTTAGTCGTACTAAATGTGTTGTATTCCAATTGTTTGTACTGTTTTTAACTGCTTCTGCATTTTTGGCGGGTGGGGTGTATTACACTATGTCTTACTTTTTACTTCCTACCCCTACTCCTACTCCTTACCCTAACGTTACTTCTACTGCTACTACTGCTTCTCCCCATTCCTTTCATATTCTACCGGAACACGAACAGGCTAGACGTGTAGAATTCCGCAACAATTCCTTTATCCAGCTCCTCCATCAGCATCAGTTAGTGGTTAACACTACTAATTGTTGGGTGTGTGGGTTGATGCCACATACTACGGGTAAGGGAATTCCATATCTGGTGTTACCGTATAGTTCCCAAGGGTCAGCTCGAGCATTCCAAACAATGCTTCGAAGCGCACTAGGTTTCCACCCCTCTCCAGAACGTTCCCCCAAACCGGGTCCTACCTCGTGGCAGTGGGTGGTATCGATGATAATACAGGATTTGGAAGATGAGATCTATGATGCTTTTCTCATCCCTAAGGCAGAGGTACAAGCCTATAGGGCACCGGATAGAGGGGAATATAGTACGTTCACTAATGAAAAGCAGCTTAAAAGCTCGCCTCCGATATGGGTCGTACCCCACACTGGTAATTTTTGTATCGTGGGTCGTGGTTCGCAAGCCTCACTTGGAGTAAGTGCTTGCACTGAAAGTTACGTTCTGTCAATGTCCCCGATCCCTGTGCTTCTGGCTGCCAAGGGTACGTACTTCATCTGTCATGATCGTGCATACACATGGTTGCCCGCAGACTTCATGGGCTCATGTTTTGTTGCAAATCTGTTGCCTCCGACGTTTACTGTAGATGCCGATTATCATAAGACTAGAGTTGTACGAGGCGTAATTAGCGAAGAGGATACTGCCGGTCAAGAGGCAGGAGACTTTTTCAAGGGTTTCCTCCCGTTTTGGGGACCTATGGTTAATAGTAGGAACCTGAGACATTTGACTCGAGTGGTAGAATCGACAGCTAACATTACTGCCAGTGCCCTTGGTAATATCACCACAGAACTTCAGGCGGAGAGACTTATGACATTACAAAACCGTATGGTTTTAGATGTTGTTTTAGCAGATCGCGGTGGGGTATGTAAAGTGATCCATTCGAGCTGTTGCATTTTCATTCCAGATAATGCTCCTACTGTCTATCAAGCCATCTCGAAGTTGCATAAGATCTCCGAATCCATACACGTGGACGTAGGGGATTGGACGCTACTCGGTTGGTTTTGGGGCCTGATGTCGACTTGGGGTTGGAAGATTCTGACGATCATCGGGGTTGTGGTAGTGTTTCTGTTCACGTGTTGCCTTTGTGTGCAGTGTGGTCCTGCCTTATGTGGCCTCTGTGCTACAACGTGTATGAGACAACCATCTGTTACCAAGGGGACTCGGTTGGACAGAGCTATGCTACAACGACATCTTGATGGTCTGATGAATATCAAATATGATTCCGACTAGTGCTTGCCTACATGAGGGCAAAAGGAGCGTCTGAGGTTCCGTGACGATTGTAAGTGGTGTTTTCGACTCGCACGAATATGGTCGAGTCTAGTATCTATGAACCGCAAATGACGAGTTTTGTAAGTGTGCGCAGTTTCGCTGTGCTAACTTAAACCGTTCGTTTGTTATGTGGGTTTGTCATCTGTACCCACGGGTTCCATCTTAGATACGGCATCCATTTTGTCTCTTGCCCTCAAGTAGCCAGCGAACGGACGCTGTCCGCTTCGCGACCCTGGGACTCCCAAGATATGGCGGAAGACACATGTTCTTTGTAAGTGTCTTTATGACGAGGGGGATGCTACTGTAAGGCAGATGGCGCCGCTCGAGGCTCATCTTGCCGCACGGGCTTATTGTCTCAGTCGTGCATCTCATTAGGCACGTCCCTTTGATGCCTGTATCTCGTGCTTCTCGACACTCCCCTTTTACACCCTTTCCGATCTCCCTACTGTCTCCGTCTTCCTCTGCACCTGTCTTCGTTCCTATTTCGATCTACTTTACTGCTGATTGGAATTTGCTAATGGTGGGAAGATGGGTTTTTACAGTTGGGAATCGCCAAATGTTTCCGCACTTATGTTCCGGATCTTGTGTGTTTCAAAGTGATCTAAGCGACCCCTCTGAGAGCGACTTGTGGGAACCAGGTTGTAAACTATTGTGTATCATGTTATCCTATGGGTAAAAACTGTATAAAAGGAGCGATCCACAAATACAATTTGAAGCAGTCTCCCCGAACTACACTCGATGTACTTCCTGTGACTTCTGTGTTCCCTGCAGTAAATAAACCTTGACTCTTTGACGCCGAAGGAAGTGTCCCGTGTCTCTGTGACTTGTACGCCGGAGCAGGTTACCCACGAAGGTTTCAGGTGTTGTGCCCTGGCACCGCTGGGTCCAAAGAACCCAGTCCTTCAACTGCCGCCACTCGGGATCGAAGGCACAGCCGAAGAAAAGAACCTCCGACTTGCTGGAGTTGGCCTTCAGACAGTTTTGCTGGAACCAGCTGAAGACCCTGTCCAGGCAGTCCCGGATTCTCTCCCCGTCAAATGTCTGATCTTTTTCACATGTGAAGAGGAGTTGTGTGTCATCGGCGTAGGACACGATCTGGGCTCCGTAAGCCTCAACCTCAGCCGCCAGAGGGGACATAAAGATGTTAAATAATGTCGGGCTCAAGACCGAGCCCTGTGGGACCCCAACACCCAATGGCGGCATCTCGGCGGAGCTCTGGGAAACCCAGACCGTCTGGCGGCGGCCCTCCAGGAAAGATGTAAACCATCTGAGCACCGTCCCCCTTAGGCCGATGTCATAGAGCCTGGCAAGCAACGCCTTATGGGGAACGGTGTCGAAGGCCGCCGACAGGTCCAACATGACTAGCATGGCCTTGCCACCCCCATCCAAGGTCTCCCTGATGATCTCAGAGACCTCCACCAACGCTGTTTCCGTGCTAAAATTCGGACGGAAACCGGATTGGGATGGATGGAGCAGATTGTTAGCCTCCAGGAAGTTCGACAAGACGCCATGAACATGTTTTTCGGTGATCTTGGCCAAAGCCGGGAGAAGAGAAATTGGCCTATAATTGGCCAGAGCCTCGGCATCAAGACCAGGCTTTTTCAGGAGGGGGATCACCATCGCCCTTTTCCAGGCGCGTGGGACACTCCCCGCACTCAAGGAAGCATTGAGGATCGGGTTGACCAGGGGATTCACCACTGCCGCCATCCCAGCCAAGAATTTGGCGGGGCAGGGGTCAAGTGGGGAGCCAGATTTAAGACTGGCTAACAAGGTCCGGGACATGTCACTGGAGACAGGTGGAAAGTCCTCCAGGATAGCCATAGGCATGGCCGATGTCCCAAGTCCTACCCCAAGATCACAACAACCCTCCTCCGTGCTTTCCGAGAAGGAGGCCTGAATAGCCTTAATCTTGTCGGTAAAGAAAGTGGCAAGATCACGCGCCCACACATCAGGTAATACAGGCGGAGGTGAATAGGACGTAGGAGACGTGAACTCCTTCACAATCGTGAAGATCTCCTTACAAGAGTTTGCCGATGCCTCGATCCTCCTGGCAAGGTATTCCCGCTTGGCACCAAGAACATCACGGTTACATTTGGTATCTCTTCTACCCATACTTTTAAGTATTTTCAGATTCATCAAATAATGTTTGGGATAAGGCCGCGTATCCATCCAGGCGGGAACATTAAAAGAATCGAGCACATGCATGGAGGCGTAGCTCGGGTTAAAATTATTTACAAATCCCTAATCGACTCAATACCAGACGATATGGACAAAGTTGAAAAATCATGGATGACGAAATTAGGGGACACTGATTTTGACCTAGATAACGCTCTCCAGCTTGCGAATGAAGTGTTTCGCTCCACCAACCTAAGGGCAAAACAATATAAAGTCCTCTTTAATCTATACTATACCCCAGCCAAGCTTTTTAAATGGGGCAAAAGGGAGGACGATAAGTGTCCAAGATGCCAGGAGGGACCTGCCGACCTAATCGACATGTTCTCACAATGTAGAAAAATGAGGGCAATCTGTATAGAGATTGAGAAGTTTTTGGGGCTGCTAGATATTCAGGTAAATCTATCCCCTACCCTTATGATATCTGGTATTGGTAATAAGTCTGATTTAGAATGGGATAAGGAGGCTTTCTTGTTTATGTGCTTAGCAGTCCTTCGGATCCTGGTGGCAGCAGGATGGAATGATAACACTGCACCTACTTTTCAAATGTAGCTTGCTAGATTGCTAGGCATTCATAACATTGAAGCCGCTCTTTATAAAAACAGGGGAAGAAAGATGAGGGAGTGGCGTCTTTGCGTCTGGGCTCCCCTTGCTCTGTGGAGACAAACCCCCTGAAGGGTTATTAAAGTGTCTGTGTATATCTATGAATTTTTCCCCTAGGGCTTATCTAATCTTTTTATCCTCATCTCAATTATCTGCGAATTGTATATCTCAACTCCTTGTGTTGTAATCTATTTCATTGGTTGAAACGTCTGTCTCTGTTTGATGAATTAACGGAATTAATGTATTGTACCAGGTAAAATGAATAATAAAAAAACTTTAAAAAAATAAATCATTCTGCTTCTATACAAGGGGAGGGAGATTAGGCTTTACTGTCTTTTTTTTAATGACAGCTCCTTTCATGATTTATGACTAATTGCTATGCTTACCATTTTTGTTGTTATGCATTTTTCTGCTTATTGTAACATGTATACTACATATTAGAGCACGTTAGTTAAAATTGAAATTTTAAACTTGTTTGTGTCTCTGTCAAATCTTATTGTGGACAAGTACAAGAGTGTGAGCAAAATGGTGTGTCTTGCAAAGAGATTCCTGAGAGAGTCTGAAGTGTTGTGTTCTGGGGTGTCTAAATATTTGTCTCTCTGTGAGCGGGTAGGAGAGCAAGTGAGACACTATAGCTAGTCGGTCCTGGGCTCATGAGTACTTAGCTTGTAGGATGACCCAGGCCCTATGCACTGATGTCCCATAATCCCATGCATAGGTCTGTGTTTGTGCAGAATCCCCAAATGTAGGGGGATATTCGTGTTTAGCAATGGCTGAATCTCACTTGATGTTCTCCCCACCTGCAATTCCAAGGTCTCATGTGCCGATGTGAGAGACACTTCTTGTTGAAACAATAGCGCTTTGAGTCTGCTTAGCTTATTGAAATCTGTTTTCAAAGTTGAAATGGAAGACCACAGCAAACTATATAGAATCCTGTGTGGGGGTGGAAACAGGACATTGCTGCAACAAGTAGCACGCTGGGAAACTGTTATTGTATACAGGGTGCCGGTATGCAAGCTGCAGCAGTTTTTGTTATTTAGGATAAGATAACAGCAGTTAGAAAGCAAAGTGAGTGTCGGAATAGTAGCAGAGACCGGAGTCCCCTTTAAATAACAAGCCAAATTAGGGGCTAAAACGTTGCAGACACAGTGAAGTTGTACTTGTTTACAGACAAGGGAGTGCCCCGCAGTAGAATCACAACCCTCCCCGTAAGGAAATCATCCTTGTTCGCTCCCTGACAATGAAATGTGTATAGTAAAGATCATAATTCATGAATGTAACTGCTCCCAAGCAGTTTATATCTACCTACAGGATAGTGTTTCATGCAAGATGAAAACTGGAAAACTGAGATGGGCAAGGAAATAACTCCATGTAATAATATAATAATAATAAGGGAAATTTATAAAGCGCATGGTTACGCTAAGAAGCGTGTCCCCGCGTATTAACCGCACTGCTGAATCAGTTCCTGCCACAGAAAATGGCAACTGTTCTAGCTTCTCAATGTGTAACATAGTGTATGTTGCATCTTTCATTGACATACGTTTTTGTTTATCTGTCAAATTATAGGGTAAAAACAGTGTTCAGGTAATCCCATGGTATTCTCCCTTTTTTCAGTGTTTGCAAGGTCCAGCCAAATTGCATAAGACAACACAGTTGATTCTGACCATGATACAAAATAGACAATTCATTATGAACATTGTCAATAACAGATGATACAATATTATCCAAAGTATATATACGAGAAGACAGAGTGTTTATACTGTTATCAACCACGGCAAGAACATTTTCTAAATTATCTTGATCAATTTGACATATGCATACTGCTGTTTCCATTTGGGACAGTTTCCAAAACAAATTATATGCTGCATACACAAAATGTTTAGAGCCAGGAGATTTTAGACATAAAAGAAAATCAGCAAGATCAATGTCACCAGACAAAAGGTAAAGATGTTGTTTCACAGATGACAGGGTGGAATGTTCCAACCATTGTTGACACAATTTACCAACAGAATATGTGGTAACTGTATGAGATTTGGGTAATGAGGGTCATTTCTACTTTGAGTGAACCCAGTAGTGGTATTTTTAAAAACATCAAATAACAGCCATTGGTGTTCGTGGGCCACAACAACCAACCCGAAGGGTCAATATTAGATGAATTAAGAGTTCCATTTTGAAACATAACAGTCAAGTCTTCAATCCTGTAGTTGGTGTGTGCATGCCATGTGTCATAGTCAGCCAAGGACAGAATGGATGGAGTATTTGCAATTTTAACAGTGGCTAAACCGAAACAGGTGGTCTGCTGAACCCTCTGGTTTAAAAATATGAGTTGAGACAGTATCAAACATGCAAGATGCAAGGACTCAGCACCCTTCACCTGCCAATCTTTTGTACCCCAAATAGATTTTAAATCAATTGTGTCCTTCCAATAATCATAACCCTTCAGGGAGAAATTGGTAATGAAGGGAGAAGGAATAAACCAATATAGTGTGGGTAAGCAAATATTTGTTTCGGGAGGTCATATTCAATTTGTAAAAATAGGACTTCAGATCTGTTAAACTGTAACCCGTAAAATATGTAAACTTCCTATTCTGTGTTATGGAACTCCCAGTAAATGGTGTTGGGGAATGTTCCCATTGCATGTAACTAAATTGAGGTCTCTGAGTAGTGGTCCTTTGCAAAAAATTATGACCATAATGTTGGTAGCAAAATAAATCAGCATAATTTGTGGAATTTAAATACAGATCTTTAGTATCAAATACAGTATAATATTGAAAATCAGAAAACAGTGAGTAAACAGCATTGACATCCCAATCATTGGAGTGTGTTCCAGGTAAAACGACATCTCCAAAAGAAACTCGGAAGACGTATTGAATTTGCAAGATTTCCGTAGGACCATATGCATCAAATGGAACTTTATCCCAAATGATGCCATCAGCGACCGGGAAAGCTGAAATGTTCACAAGGGTTTGATCTTGTTTCATTTTGTGAGATGAAGTATGAGGGGCCAGAACGCCGTCAACCAATACTGCAGCAGAGCGTTCAGGTAAGTAGTGGCCATTAATCAAAAGGAAAAAGACAGTCACAAAGCCAATTCACATGAAGAGTAACACCAGCGACAACACAATACAGATGTAAGTCCAAGGCGGGACCTGGTAAGTTCTTTTTAACCAGGAGCTGAAGACACACAACCTTGTAGGAGGCACTGCTCTAGACAAAGACAATGAAGAGGAATCTGAAGAAAAGTTATCTCTATCCATATAATAACCACTGGAACTGAGCTAAAACGATAGGGGCTGTTCCTCATTTGAAGGTAAATTAATCGCACTTTCAGGAATATCAACTATAAGGTCAACTGGTGGGGTAGCATACTCATTTTCCACAGATGCAGATGTAGACGTCAAAACAGACAACTAATGAATTGATATTTCCCGCTCCACTGCCAATATTTGGGGAGAATCTGGGGAAACAGAAGTCATTGAATGAAGGGAAACTTTCAGGCACAGAATACTTGTAGACATACCATTGAATATTGGCCATATGCTGTAACTTGACATGTTGAATTTAAACGGAACGATTCTACTTGCGACCAAGGACTGGAACTGGTGCACGGTACGATAGACCAAATTCTGTCTTGTTCTCCACCTTTTCTCGGACTAGATCGCCAACTCTAAGAAGCCAGCCAGAAACCAGGATCAGCACTGTAGGATCCGTGGATGAGGGCAAATGAGCTGTTGCAAAAGTGTCCTGATTCTTTTGTAGATCCTGTAACATAGCACAATGGTTATCTGCATCAAAAGTTGAGGCAGCTGCCACAACGTCTAGACCATAAAGGTCTGGCACAAACATTTTAATGCCAAAGAGCATTTTGTATGGGGGCCACCCACTCAGAGATATTCTAGGGAGATTATTAAGTGCACGTTGTACTCCATAAAAGATGAGTCAACCAGCCCTGACCGGTACCTAATAGTCTTGCTGCTAAAGATTGCTTTAAGTCACGGTTCATCCGTTCCACAACAGAATTATCCTCAGGCGGTGCCGGTGGAGGACTTACAGTTAAAGGAAATACCCCCTGAGATTGTGGGAAGCTAGCATGACTGCCCTTGGCTACCACCGGTCACTCTACATTTGAAAGTTGGAGTCCAGTGAGGTGATTTTTGACCTCAAGCCCTGATGAATTGTCGCAATAGAAGACAGGCAATGAAACACGTTGGCCCATCTTGAAGTGGTCTGCAACATGCAGTTTGTTTTTACATTTTGAGTAGGCTCACAATTTTGAATAAAACTGGATCATTGTACTTGTGATTCCTAACTCAATTTTGTTTTGAGAAATTCCTTATTCTCATGCACATTATGGGGTCTTTTTTATACACACACATTGTTGTTTTCACCTCTTTCTTTCCGACTGGAAACTTTCCTCTTCTTTTCTTAATGGGGAGAAGGTCACCGATGCTGAGAAACGTGGGAAAGCTTGTGAGAACCTACCATTGGCTCCACTGGTGAAGCACACGTGAGGGACCTTCTCACCTTCACACAATTTTTTGTTTGTTCTTATATACACCTCTCAGTAAGGGGGTATGTTTATATGGAGTTGACTGATAAACATGTTTTTGTAAAAATATAGTTATCTGGGCACTTGGGACTGGATAAGATTGGTAAACGGTTGTAACCAGCAAGTGGGTGGAGGTAGTAGCCCCCCATGACCAGTTTTACAAAGGGAATTGGAAGTTGATGCTTTTCAATCAGGTCTTTTTGTTTATTGTCGCTGTCTCATTTACTCCCTGGAAAGGTCCCTCTCCAAGTGTGTGCTACCTATATGTGTATTCCAATAAGACCAAAGTGTTGGCATTGTTTGGGGTAGGTCCACCGATGGTCTCGCGGTGAGAGCAAGACACTATATGACAAGGTGTCTTTATATGTCGGGAGCCAATGTTTTGAGCGAGCAACACAAGTAGAGTTGGCTGAGCAAATTTACAGGTACCACACTTTGGGTGCTGTTCATGGTTTATCATTGTTACCTACCAAGACAACCACTAGTAGTGTAGGATAACTGTTTTGGTCCTGAAAAATTTGCAGTCAGCTTGACACAATGGCAAGAAACATGTTGACCACTTCTTAGCGTGTAATATTCTGTAGCATTACAACAGGGGCATGCCACATTCTCATTTTTAATCAGGATAGAAGCCAGTTTCATTAAAATTTAATTTATCGGAATTCTAATTCCTGTTTTAATTCTCACACGGTCTAGTGACACACATTCCACACATCTGTACTTTTTAGGTCCCTCACACCAACTCCACCAAATGGCATGGAATAAAAGATCCGAGCCAAAGAGCCCCTCATAGAGTGCCCATCTGATATTGCAGCGCCGACCTGACAAGGAGCAAGCCCTATGATGAAGCATGACACCTAGTTGGCTGGGTGTGTGAGGGCGCTAATTCCCGAAGGAGGAACCTTCCCTTTTTCCTCCCTTCACTCAGGGAACATTGTCTCACACATAGCCAACCATTCTTTACCCCTAGGTTGCCTGTTAGGAATTGCATACTCTTTTTGTTGGATTACTTTTGGGCATGTATGCTGGACCTGTGTAAAGATTTGAAACAAAGAGAGAGTTTGCCTACCAGGGATTTTACTTATCTAGCACTTCTAGAAATATTATATCAAAGGTATTTCTCAAGGTTACACCCTTAACAGTGGTGAACAGCAGATTTAATCAAAACAGTAAATGTAACATTTCAGAAAGAGAATCAAATCTTGAGGAACAATTATAAAGTGACCCACAGGGCGAAAATCTACTTCAAAATATACATATATTTAATATATGCTCAATAAATCAATCAGGGAATAAAAGGATTAGAAGCAACCAAACATAGTTTGTGAGGTGACGTGAATTAACCTACACAACAACTATGCTATACATCATCATCCATTGCGGGCCGGGAATAGAGCTAGGTTGCAGCTTTCATTTTGCGCTCATTATGTTTTAAAGTGTATGAGCAAATTATGTCTTCAAATAAGTACTCAGACTTAGGAAAGTTAAAGCTGGCTTGATCATTGGTCCATATAAATATTCTGACCTCGATGGCCAATTAGTTGGCCCTCATTTCTTAAACAACAGTATTTCTTTTAAAATATAAAAAAACCTGAGAAGCATGAGTTAAACCTATGCGTAAGAACTTGACACACAAATAAGGTGTTTTCATCTCAATCCTATAGTCCCCTTTAAATCCAGAGAACATAGCCTGGTTAACTCAAGCCCTTTGAAAGAGTCCATCCAAGGACTACCTTGTAAGTAAGCATCAACAACCATCTGTCTTACTTTTTAATGAGATATCATTTAGTGATTCACATCCTTTTTTTAAAACATTATTTTTGGTGCAGGTCCAAAATATGTTCACAATTTCATTGCTTCTGTTACACACGGGTGCGTCTATTCTCTTCTTTAACCATAATTGAATCTGGCATACATTGTTGAAATATTGTTGTTTACGTTGTATGATACAGGGATTATCATCAACCTTCTGTCCTGAACATGGTCTGACGGTCTTGTTGCCATCAAAGACCGAAACGTTGACTACAGCATCTTTTTCTTTATACATTGGTTGTTTTGAAATTATGAAAAGATGTCAACATAGTTGTTGTGTAGGTTAATTCACGTCACCTCACAAACTATGTTTGGTTGCTTCTAATCATTTTATTCCCTGATTGATGTATTGACCATATATTAAATATATGTATATTTTGAAGTAGATTTTCGCCCTGTGTGTCACTTTATAATTGTTCCTCAAGATTTGATTCTCTTTCTGAAATGCTACATTTACTGTTTTGATTAAATCTGCTGTTCACCACTGTTAAGGATGTAACCTTGAGAAATACCTTTGAGATAATATCTCTAGAAGTGTTAGATAAACAAAATCCCTTGTAGGCAAACTCTCTTTTTGTTTCCAATCTTTATCACCCAAGCCTCCAAGGGTATATTGGGTTCCCACTCTCCTTGAAATCGGACCTGTGTAAAAGTCCAAAGTCCCCAATCTTTGGTTACACAACACTGAGCCAGAATACAAGCCACCTAGGGCAAGTTTGACCCTTACAAGAACTAATCAGCCTGTTATAGCTTTGTCCCAGTGGCACAGTGAGAATGGGACCCACATCTGGGCACACCTTTGCCACTTCAGGCAGTACATCAAACACACAAAAGTTAATGGGAGGAATGCTTGCATTTTGTCTAGCCACCAGCAATTGCTTAGGATAGCAGTGGTGGCCAATACGTTATGGAAGTGGTCGGGCCCAACAGTACGATCCAGCACTCTTTCTTGGGTCTCACCGAACCCCGGGCAGACATTTACTTCACAATCAAGCAGACATGCATACATACACACACAGTTTCAGGCACACCCTGAAATACATTCACATGCAATCCCCATCAGACAAACAAACACACTTAGGAGCCCATTAGAATGGCGGCCGGATTGCCCTCGCCAGGCTGGCTGTAGCCATCACCAGCCTGACGGGGGCAATCCCTCCGCACCTATATTCCTCCCGCCAAATTAGGATGGCGGAGGGGGCCATATATTAAGATGGGCTGCTGTGGATGCCTTTCCGTGGCGGCGATGTCGCCACGGAAAGGCATGCGGTCTTCACTCTGGGGGCCCCCTGCTGGCCCCCAGAGTAAAGGAGAAGTGGGGGTGCACACGGGGGGGTACCTGTGGTACCCCCCTGCATTTGCATAGACAAAGCGGCAGGCACCAAACAGGGGCCACAAAATATTTCTTGCCCGTGGTACTCACACTTCTTAAAACTACCTGACTCCTGTAACTGGCTTCATTGGGATTACCACTCTTTTCTTAACTAGGACAAAATAACTTAAATTATGACAATAGGGATAGTCTGACATCAAACTTGCGGCACATACACGTGAAATATGAGCTTTACTTATTTATTTTTTGCAGCTTTTAGCTCGTTGATGTTGTCAGTTGCTGCAAACGATCCAGTCCAAACCACTGATCTGCCAGTATATTTACCTGTAACGGGACAGTGAATAAATGAAAGCAGACTGTTCCATAATTACTTTGCAACAAGAGTCTCGGCTCGTGAAATACCCACTGGTACCTAGCACAAAATGTCAAAACTTCCCAATCTTTGCATACCGTACTCTCGGCTGAGAAAATGGTAAATGCCAGCTACGGAGGCAAGCAAATTGAAAGCCAAGCGTGCGCCTGACGGACTCTGTTCTTGATTGGTTTTCAAATACTGATTATATAGTGAACACCTCTAAGGCTCAGTCCCTTGTCGACGGGGAGGAAAATCATTATTAAATGTTAAAAAGAAGCAGAAATATTGATATATGCCTAAGATTGCAAAGTATATCCCTGCAGTAAATGAGATATCGCCCTTTACTTAATGAAAGAGAACGGCAGACCATTATGTGTCGCTCTCCTGATGAATTTTTGTATTCGCGATCGGTTCCTTTGAAGGAAGGAAACAAGCCTTGCAGAGTGCATTACTCTGCTGACATTCCAGTTTTCTGTGGCCATAAACACATTGGCAGGGGTAATGGAAGTGAAGTTTGCATTTCACTGCAGACTCTTAACGTGTGGTGCGTTGGCAAATCTGAATTTCACAAATGCACGAAAAATCGCCACAATGTACCATTTACTATCCACTCATCCATCCATCCATACATACATACATACATTAATCATACATCCATCCCATCTATCTATCTATCTATCTATCTATCTATCTATCTATCTATCTATCTATCTATCTATCTATCTATCTATCTATCTATCTATCCATCCATCCATCCATCCATCCATCCATCATCCATCCATCCATCCATCCATCATCCATCCATCCATCCATCCATCCATCCATCCATCCATCCATCCATCCATCCATCCATCCATCCATCCATCCATCCATCCATCCATCCATCCATCCATCCATCCATCCATCCATCCATCCATCCATCCATCTATCCATCTATCTATCTATCTATCTATCTATCTATCTATCTATCTATCTATCTATCTATCTATCTGTCTGTCTGTCTGTCTGTCTGTCTGTCTGTCTGTCTGTCTGTCGGTCTGTCGGTCTGTCGGTCTGTCTGTTTTTTATTTATTTACTCAATTATTCTACAAGAGTAAATATACACTGGTGTACATCTGCAGTTTTGGGGTTGTTATGTGACTTTCTTGCCCTACTAAACAAAAGGTTCATGTTTGACATATATGTGCTGTCTTGGAGGAGTACATGCTTATAGTACAGCCTCTGTTTAGGATGTTGGTGGTCATTCTTCATGTTCTGAGGTATATTCCATGGTGTTATGGACTTATAGCAGGGCTCAAGCATGTATGCGAATCAGAAAAATGTAGTAGAGAATGAGTGACATCTTGTAGCCATGTACCAAGGGGCAGATTTGTATCAAAGTAACGCAGCATGGTGCAGCAAGTCGTTTTGCTGCGCCGTGCTGCGTTAATTTGGAAAGCACAGAAATGCAACATATTTACAAGAATATGTTGCATCTCTGTGCTTCCCTGGCTGGCGCACAAACTGCAGCCATGCGCCGGCGCAGGCACCCTTGCACTATGGTGCAAGGGTGCCTGCGTCGTGGGGAGATTGTTTTTGTGCAGGAAGGGGCACCTTCCTGCACAAAAACAATCACAAGAGGTTTTTTCCTCTTTCAATGTGTGCTCTAGCATGCAGAAGGCATTGAAAGAGGAAAAAAACAAGGAGAAATTAAAACATTTCTCCTCGTTGCGCCGCACTAAGCCACCTCTAGGGTGGTGTAGTATTCACAGGCTTCTCCAGATTTACGATTTCTCGTAAATCTGGAGATGTGTCTGGTTCCATGGGTGTTGCGTGGGAACACCCACAGCAACACCCATGGAACGCCCCTTCCACGCACAGTGCTGGGGCCATATTTACGAGGAGAGAAAAGTCATGCAGGGTGGGTTTTTCTCTCCTTGTCAATATGGAGGAGCCCCCTGCGCCACCAGTATGTCGCGAAAAAGACGTACTGGTGGCGCAGGGGGCTTGAAAATCTGCCCCCAGTTCCTTAGTCAGAGTTATGCTGTGAGTGGTCACATGATTGGGAATCCCCAGGTATTTACTGCTCTCCTGAACACAGAGTTGCATTAACTAAGACATGATCTTGAGTCGTGAATTTTCGATTGGAGCATCCTTGTTCGCAGAAGGAAGATGTGATTGCTTTACAATGTATCCAATACATCAGCACACAAACACAATGCTGGTGTACTTGAGTCACAGCTGGCATCTGGTGCGATAGCTTCTACACCTCTCCGGGGCTGTTGCTGGGCCAAATTACCACGTAGGATTTTGTCATTATAGAGCAGATCTTACCATTGTGAAGTAATAAACTTTGGTTGATTTCTTTCGCCCCAAGGGGATGAGGCATTTTAGGGGATGAGGATGCTCTCATGTATTTAACACTATAGAGACTGAAACATCAGCGCATTCCCACTACTCTTCTGTAATTTACCGACCATAAGAACATATTCTATATCGCAATTATATGTTTTTCTGATTGTTCCTTTCTTGAGAGTGGCGTTGTCATACCTTTCTCTCAAATGTGAATAATGCAACAATTTGGACACATTTTCCACTGACTTATGTTTGTCGTACTGCTTTTCTTCGTATCCCTAGCAAGGTATACTACTTTGTATTACACATGAAGTAAATTCAATATCTTTATTTTTTGCATGCTTGTTTTCCATTTTTTCTTTCATTCATGATTTATGTTGTTTACTCAATTTATTTGGTTTATGTATTAGCTTTAATGTGGTTAAATACTTTATTACATTCAATTCTTATGATCCAATGCGTCATATACCACAGACGTCTAAACATGATGATTCAGTATACTCTGTTGAATGAATGATCCCATTGTTGTCCATTAACTTCAGTTGATTCTGATACCCAAGCTCTCTAGGGGATAATGGGTTGCCTTTCCTTAATACCATATTGAATATAAGGCAGTAGCTGGATGGATCTGCAAGTCGACGTGTTATGTGTGAAAGCTTAGGGGTCGATTACGATGGCGGAAGGACCATCACCGCCAGCCATGCGCTGGTGGTCCTTCCGCCATCGGACCGCGATTTTTCCCTTGCCACATTACAATGGCGAGGGATCCAGTCTGCGACTGTGGCGGACGCAAAGACCGTCCACCACGGAACCACCACAGGCAATTGTACCTATTGCCTGGCCGAGTGGTCTGTATCCATAAAATGGTGACGGTGCCTAGCAGGCACCGTCCGTCCAAATTAGGATGCTGTCTTCAGACATCCTTTCCGTGGTGGCGAAACCGCCATTGAAAGGCTGGTGGAGATTGGCTTTGGGGACTCGTTGTGGGCCCCCCTTGTGTTGGGGGTGGTGCGGGTGCACTGGGGGGCCTACATTTCACTGCACCAGTGGCAGGCACCGTGTTGTGCCGGCACGTAGTGCAGTGAAATGCAGAATATGCATTTTGAACATCACGACGGGTGCTGCAGTCAGCACCATCCGCTGCAATGCTAAAGTGCATAATGTGACCGCCAATGTGGCAGTGCATCCTAATTAGGTGTGCGGGACCACCGCATGTACTGTGGACGGTCCCGGTCAACACCAGATGTCTGACAAACTCCACTCCGTCCGCCATTGTAATTGTCCCTTTAGTCTTTGGGAAACTATGGGTCTCACAATAGGCTACTAGCAACATGGGGGTTAAGAGATCTGACATTAAACCACTGATCGCACATATTTCACATACCTTTCTGTTCATGTTGGTTTATTTCCCAGCGTCTACATATGGTGCATACTGGCCCTCCCACAATCAGCTCAGCGTACAGCTAACAAAATATAAATGTCTTTGTTGTATATCACTGCTTAACAAACATCCCCATACTATCTCTTTATCATCCTCAAGCAACATCTACTAGAGCTGAAAAACACCAGTCTGTTCTTGTTGGTCTATGACCTAGCTGCAACATTAGAAAAAGAAGTGATCTGTGACTTTCAACAATGACTTGTATATCCTGACATAGTTAGATATAGCTAGACCTTTGGCTATTGCTCTCTGTCTCCACCTTTTGAGTGTATAGAACTAGTTACCAGAAAACAGTGGAGGTGTTATGGTGGTAATTAATTAGTATGGTTGTCCTGGTTTCCTTCCTTGTTTAACTGGCCTTAATATGAGCCATCCGGCTCTATGCCTAACCTGTCTAGTCACTTTGGGCAAGTGAATAGTTTCCTAACAATGGTTTCTCTGGTAGTTTTGGTAATATTCCAGCCTCAAGCAAGCAAGGCTCCTGTTAAATATCTGCACGTTATAATGATAAAGCCGAAAGCTGAAAGGAAATCTTGCCCACTCACCATGACCAGACCTGCGAAACACACTTTCAGGATTACGAGTAAGCGGCTTCAATCTATGTTAGTGCTGGTACCATAGAAATCAGCTACTTTTTCACCATATTCTGAGATACAAGTATGTCTGCAGCTTCAGTGAAATGCCTCCTTGTCATCACAGACCCCTTACTGCTGAAATACCTTTTCCTAATCTACCTGAGCCAACCGTCTTTATTGCCTACATTATAGGCACAAAACTGTTGCAGTTTCCTGGATCGAGCAATAGAAAAGCAGATGCACATCTTCCATTAATGTAATGTTGATTTGGATAAGGCTGTCACAGTTTCCATCAGTGATAATCAGGGATAAAGGCTGTTTAAATGCTAATACCCGTAATCTATTCAGATATATAACAGCTGATACTAGATCTTTAAATGCTTATTGCCTACCTCTTGCAGAACTCATTAGGAATACATAATGTATCCCTTGTAGCAGCTAAACAAACTTTTTTGATCTGAACCTACCAATGGGCTTTGTTAGCTTTCATTTAAGTAAGTGTTTTTGCTTTTCATTGTGACACATTTGATCATAAGTGATACAAACCTGTGCCCCATTTGAGCATTGTGTTTGGGGGTTAGCGAAAGTCTGATTGGGGCATTTTGAAGTTACTTGGTGTGTTGGATTGCACTGAATTTACTCCACCTCATGTCTCTTACGTCTGACCAGTCTACATTGGCCATTTTGACTGAGGGCATATCATGCATCTACTTGATTGATCATATCATGCAAAGAAACCTGTAGGGTCAATGCAGAAAGTCAATATATGCCACATTATAGATACAAGGAATATTGTAGTTATCTGCACTAGAAATTACTGATGCTTAAAGCCTTTTGTAAGTATTTGGGACCATGTGCACCCAGTAGTGGCTGCTACCAAATGGGGGTGAGGGGTGGGATTGGAGGGAATAAAAAAAGAAAAGAAGCACCTGGATATGGCCGGCTATCTGCCACCTGTCCTCCATCCGCTTCTCTTGGGCAGTATGACTAAGGAAGCCCACAGCCCACCAGACTCCCCTGACCAATCACATTGCTGCCTTGCAGCATTGTTGTGACTGGTCTGTGCGCCGTGGTTCAGCGCTCAGACAGGGGTTGGGAGGCTGTGTATGTTCTCCGCCCAGGCTGTAATGCAGCCTGGGTGGAAAACATGCAAAGTGTTTGGTTGGTTGTTTGGTTGACCCGAGAGGGCTGGCCAAAATGTCATGCTCACTTAGGAAGTGCCTACCACTCCCCCAGTTCTAAGCAGCCCAACCCCGCCCCCCAACCAACTGAGCCAGTACGTTTAATTAAAACCATAATAGCTTGCATTATTATCATTTTATTTTTCTGTTTCGAATTGCTCAGCAGGGGGACGCTCCTCCTCCTTATTGGAGGAGCCACCACTGTATGTATCTACATTTTACGCAACTCAATGCAGTAAGCCACCTTGATGCCCAGTGCTGCATTAGAGGGAGAGGGCAGGAATGCATTGTATTTAACAAACTGCTGCCTAGAACCTATGCAGGCCCCCTTGCACCATGGTGAAAGGGGGCCTCAGTTACAGACAGGACTGTATTTATGCAGGAAGAGACACCTTCCTGCACAAAAACAATCTTCTGAGGATTTTCCTCTTCCTAATTGTGCTGCAGAATGCAGCACACGTTGAAGGAGGACACAATGAAGAGAACTAATAATGTTTCTCCTCATTACACCTCCCCTGGGGAGGCGTAGCTTCCTGACACAGTCCCAGGTCTACGGGTATTGGTAACTCTGGGAATGCTTCAGAATTCAAGGGTGGATGCATGGGAACATACACCCTCCACCTATGGATGCCTCCATGAGGCAGAGTGAGACAAGGTAGCGATTTGCGTACCTTGAGTTACTCCAGATTTACCAACCCATGCATTGCCACACAAGCTGGCTTTAGTGGCATGGTAAATCTCATCTAGGTGTTGCTTTGCCCTTGTATCCACTTCTGTGGCGCAAGGGCAATGCAAAACAATGATGAATATGGCTTTTCTTGTATTGACTTGCATTGACTTAACCACTTTCATTTTGCTGTTAGCAGGATCTAAGGGCCTGTTTTAGCTGGCGCAAAGTATTAATCTGACTGGGTCTTTGGATAATATTTCCAACCTCATAATGCCTTTTTGGGTGAGCAAAAATGGTGTGAAAAATATTTTTTGAGAAAAAGTGAGATCGTGCATTCAACTTTCCAAGAATGTTTGCCTATAGACATTTAGGGGCTAATTACGATGGTGGCCGGATCACCACCACCGGCCCGGCGGTGGCGATCCGCCCAAGATCAAAATGTGATTTTCCCACTGCCATATTATGATGGCGGTGGGAATCACTATTGTTCTGCGGCAGTCAGAAAGACTGACCTCCATGGTTCCACAAGGCAGAAGTTTTCTGCCCGCCTTGTGGAACCCGGGACCAGGCAATCATTGCGGCCGTTGTAGTGATTGCAATGGGCCTCTCCGCATGTCTTTTTGAAGTGGATTCTCTGCCGCAAAAAGGCAGGTGGAGACTGGCTTTGGGGGTCCATTGCAGGCCCCTGGAGAGGAGTCAGCTCTGCACTGGTGGGGTACCCATGGTACATCCTCCATTTCCATGCACAAGGTGGCAGGAAAATGCACAGCATGGCCATTTCATATTGTGGTGGGTGCTGCAGCCAAGAATGTTTGCTGCAGCCAGCAGCACCCGCCGCAATGTTAAATCACCAGATGCGACGCTGTGGTGGCGGTCACATCATAATTCAGGTGCCGGGAACCCCGCATTGCAGGCGAGCGGTCCTGATGCTGCTAGGGTGGCAGGCGGACTAAAGTCTGCACCCCATCCTAATGACCCCCTTAGTGTGTTGACTGTCATGGAATGCACTACACCTCTTGCTTCTTACTTTTGACCATTGATGGGGGACATGTTGACTAAGGACGAAGCATGCATTTGATTGATCAAATTACATATCCTACTTTGAATAATGTCATTGGGATTATAAAGGAAGTAAGGTAGGAGAAACTTAAGGGCCTATTTTACATTTTGCTGGATGGGTACTCTATCACAAACATGACGGATTTTCTTTGTATCTTAATACTAGCGTGTTATACCTTATTGGACTTGTGGTTCACTGACACAACATCGATGGAAAAAATATTGATGTAAATAACTATCAAGAAAAAATATAGACAACAAAAACATCAACTCCTATATCTAAACAGGTATGTACAAAAATATCGACTAAAAATATTGATGTAAAAATATAGATGCATAAAATATTAACTTTTAGATACATATAAAATAAAATAATATATATTAAATATATTAAATATTAAATATAATTTTAACAGAATCCAATGTATTTAATATAAATTTTAATAGAAATATAACAAATAAACGTAATAAAAAAATAAACACAAACATAATAATGTATACATATATATGTACTTTAAAACAATTAATACATTATTATTTTGAATTTATGTTCAAAGTTTAAAATAATATAAAAAATAATATATATTAATGATTTAAAATAGAAAAAAAAGAAACATCTATAATAAGTGAAAACATTACATTTTAAAAAAATATTTAAATGTAAATTTCACAATACAATCACTGCAACAGTAGGGAAATTGTTTGATAGCAAAGGGGTAAAATTAACTATTCCAAGCTAAGTGAATGCAAAAGTAGGGAAAGTGTTGGATAACGGAGGGGTAAAAATTACTATTTCCATTCCAGAGAGTGCGACAGTAGGGAACGTTCTGGATAGCGGAGGGGTAAAAATTACTATTCCATCTCCAGTGATTGCAAAATTAGGGAAAGTGTTGGATAGGGTAGGGGTAAAAATTATTAATCCCACTCCGTTGAGTGCAATAGGAGTTAAAGAGATGGATAGTGGAGAGGTAAAAATTATGATTCCCACTCCAGTGAGTACAACATTAGGGAAAGTGGTGGGTGGTGGAGAGACAAAAAATACTATTCACACTCAAACAGTTAAAAGAATCATATAAATAAATAAACAATATTAAAAAAATGAAATTAAAATATATTAAATTTATAAAAAGAAAACATATAATATTAATTACATATAAAAAAAACTACAAATAACATATAAAATTACATAATATGTACATTTATAAAAATTAATTCTTTTAAACTAGAAAATATTTACAGACAAAAAAGAAATATTACATAAATATATTTCTTTTACACCACACCAATAACAAAACACTTAAACATTTTTAATTAAACTTACGCCCATAATTAGCATAATTATTAATCAGTTAAAAAATCTAATAAACATTAATTGACTACACACACTTTAACACTATAATATCCACAACAAATGCATAAATTAAACTATAACATATTAAAACGCAATTCAAACCTATTTTTGAATTAAAAAACTATTAACAACTAATAATAAAGTAATTAAAATGTATTTAATATCCACCCTTTACCACTTTATAAGTAAAAAACACACAGAAAAAAACAATTACCCAAAATAAATATCAAATAATTAACATTAATTACCAACTATAAATGAAATAATTAAATACAAATTCCTTCCCACCCTTTTCTCCTATAAAACCACAACACAGACCTACAATTCATTACACAATTACCATAATTAATTACCAATCATTAATTAAAATTAACATCCAATTATTAATTCATGAATTAAAATAGAATTACTTCCCACCCTTTACACCTATAAACACCACAACACACATCTAGAACTAATTGCACAATTACGATAATTCATTACCAAATAATTAGTTATAATTAATAAACAACCAATTATTAATTCATAAATTAAAAATGAATTACCCCCATCCTTTACAAATATAAACACCACAGCACACACCTTACCTTAATTACACAATTACCATACATTATTAACAATCAATTAATTAAAATTAATTCACAACCAATTAACAATTAATCAGTAATACATTTCTTTACACATTTAACACTATAACATCTCAATTAAACAAATAATAAAAACTATAAAATAATCAATACATTAAATATTATTAAATTACTTACCATCCTATTCCCCTATAAACCCATAACCCGCTACAGAACTAAAAACGCAAAATTCAAATTTAAAAAATTTAATAACTTCTAAAAATGTAACACATAATAAAAATACAAACAATGCATGTAAAATACATACTAAAACACATAACATTGATAAAAAACGGATATTTTTAACAACTATATTTTTGCAAATGATATTAAACACTTGTATATTTTTAAAATCGATCTACTTACTAAAAGTCGATATTCTTGACCACTATATTCCTGCTGTCGATATTTCTGAGCCAAGATGACTTGATATTTGAGCAACTTAATATTTTTTCTCGATATTCTGTCTGTGCACCACCCTTGTATAATACTGCAGACTGACTATCCATCATGTTTGTGATGCAGTACTCATTCTGCAAAGTATAAATCAGGATGTAAATCTTTAGTCACTAGCACGATTGTGCAGATTTCTTTCCTTACTCTTACTGCTGTTTCATGCACTTGAATTATTGATTTGCATTGACTCGACTTCACCTCCTGCCTTTTACGGTAGACAGTTTCAGAGGAGCATTTTGGCAGTGGATAAAGCATGTGTCTGAATTACTCAATCATGGGATCTGAGGCCACATGTACTAACAAGCAGGTCACAAATACTTACTGCACATTGAATGCCAACTGTTTACAGCCTGCCTGTCGCTGTGTGTTCTGACTTATGTGTTAACAGGTCACATCCCACATTCCGGTCTCAGGGGAGTAAAGCAAGATCTGCCTAATGAATATTGATTAAGAACATTTCTATTTTCAGACCACTCCTATTGGCTGCAAACATCTAGATAGTGACTTTCTAGGGTCAGAAGAATACAGGGGCATATTATCAAGGGGGTTTATCTCCGCTTTTTTGGCTTTAAAAGCCAAGAAAGCGGAGATAAAATTATCTCCCTATTACCTAGCTGCCGCTAACACCAGTTAGCGACAGCTAGTAGGAGATAGCGACCATCTTGGGCCCCACTTTGCATGTCAGTGATATTTATCACTAATGAGATGCAAAGTGGGCGTGCCAAGATGTTAGAGACTGAAAACAGTTGCTAACATCGCTATCTCCTATTACCAACTTTTGGAGATATTCGCGCTAAGCAGGAATATCTCCAAAAGCTAACACCTGCCCTGAGCAGTTCTTAGCCATGTTATCCAATGGGAGGTGGATAACATGGCTAAGAGCATTAGCTCGCTAATGCATGAATATCGCGGACTTTTCAGCGATATTCATGCTTTGCGGTGATTTTTACCGCATTTGCGTTAAACCTTGGTAATACCAAGGTTTATTTGCGGTAAAAATCGCCGCAGCGCTGCTGTAAATTTTTGTCTCTAACCAAGCAATAGCGATAATTATCGCTATTGCTTGGTAATATGCCCCACAATCCCTGCATTCACATTCCAAAAGCTAACATTTCTATTTAATTACTCAATGTTTCTTAAAGGAACTGTTATATATGGTAGTCCATGTGCCCAAGGTCTCTAAGATAAATGGCACTAGTGGGCTGCAGCATTTAATGTGGGTCTACCAAAGTGACCATGTGAAACATGACTCTAAGACTGCCACAGCAGTCTGGATGGGCAGTTTTATAATTGCCATTTCTACCTGCAAAAATAGCCCCTCTAAACCTCTCTTTTAAATAGTAGAAAATCACCCCTAATATAGGCTTATCAGCAAAGGCAGTTTTCTTTTAAATGGGATGCATTTAAAAAAAAGAAAAATGAAACGTTTTTGTTTCTTTTTTTAAGAGCAGGCAGTGGTCCATTGGACCATTGCCTGTGCTTAAAAAATATTTTCGCTACTATAACCGAAGGGGAAGGGGTCTACTGGGGACGCCTTCCCCTTTGCGAGTGGCTTACAACCTACTTAAAGTAGGTGGTAAACTGAGAATGTTTTGTGACCGCAGTTGCAGTCACAAAACAATCGTACATTGAAGTGCAACTGGCAATTAGGAAGGGATGCCCGTGGGACAACCGTTACTAATAGTGAGTCACAAATCCAATTTTGAGAGTCGGTACTAGTTTACTGACTCACAAGATAGGGTTTGTACATAGGGAAGGCGTATTTTGCGGTCGCAAACGGGCCAATTTTCCGTTTGCGACCTCAAAAAATGGTCCATAGTTTTCAAAAGTAGGATATATGTAGTTAGTGGTTTAAGATGTACTTACAGTGAAAAAGGCCCAAACCTGCTTTACATCCTAGCAGGGCTGGTTGTGCCATGGAAAACACTGGGTAGCTTTATGGCAATTAATTAAGCTAACCGGATTGGCACTGGCTGTGACATCTGATTCATCTTTCACTGGGGGATATTCCGTGGTGGTGTAAACCTGAGGATGCAGATCCTTGTCAATGTGACATTTTTTCATGCCAGGACACTTTCCATTTTATGATGTTTTGTCATTTTTATACTGATATTCGCATGAAATTTTTGAAACCCATTTTGAGAGGAAGGGGTTTTTTGCAGGTCAGACCAGCGTTAACCTGTTTACAGATGTTGAGTAACCAATGTGATATCTTTCATATTGCGTGTTTTCTTATGGTAGCTTTGAGGTTCAAGAAAAACTGAAATTTGATGATGAATTTTGCTTGAATAAGAATAATTGGGTGTTTGGGAATGTAAAAATTTTAATGATTCTTGGAAATTTGTACATGATGAACTCATAAGTGGTACTGTTTTTATATATTATATTTAAGTGTTTTATCGTCTATGTTTGTTGTGTACTGTACTTTTATGATTTTAACCCTTTCCGTGCTGCGAACGTCCAACAGTCGTCGCGTGCACTACCTCGCTGGTGCTGCGCACGACCGTTGGACGTCCGAATCCCGTTAGCGCGATCGAACGTCCGCACTGGGGCGGAATGTTCGACGCGCTAAACGGGTTAATTAGTCGAATAAAGTGGGTTGACTGACTGACTGACAATACTTCAAACACTAATATTCAAATTTAAACAAAAATCCAACTTAATGCTGAAGCCGAGTAATGCCTTCTTCAGAAATAGCGACTTTAGAACGCCACTATTTTTCAACCTAAAGCTTGATTTCTAACAGCCTTTTTAGAGCTAATCTTCAACTGTCACCAGCAGCCTGCTGATACCATGCAAGGAGGTGTGAATGGCTCACAGTAATGAGAACAAAAGGGCACAGATGTATTTATTTATCAAATTTTATATAGCGCGAACAAGATCCCAAGGGTTATTGGAGCACTTTACAATAGGAGGAAGGAAGGTTATAAATACACAATTGTCAACAAGTAGGGGTAGAAAAATACAAAAACAGTATTAATCGCAGATTCCAGGACAATTGCACCATGGAGGGTAATAAAAAAACAGATACAAACAGGCAATGAAGGGGTCAGAGTCTGCGGTAAAGAGGCGTGGTGACAAATTATCGTACAACGGACGTAGGAAACAGGGTCTTCAAGCAGATGAGCCTATCCCAATTAGGGTAAGAATGTATTCATAAGGAATCTATAGCCTTCCAATTTGAATGCTGTTGTTGAAGAGATTCTGCATACTGCCAGTGGAAGAGAGTTCCATATCTCTGGGGCAGCTCCAGAGAACGCTCTGTGAAAAGTTCTCTTTTTGCTGAGGATGAGTGGTTTCAAGAAGAAAGAATTGGCACTTCTTGAGGCTCTTGTACCACAAGATAGCTAAAGTTTTTGCACAAGGTACCTGGGTGTATTGAAGTGAAGGGCTTTGTGTGCCAGAACCGCAATCTTTAACTGAATTCATGCTTCGTAGGGCAACCACTTAAGAGATTTTAGGACTGAGGATATGTGCTCATTTCGTTTGGTGCCTGTAACCAGTCTAGCCGCTGTGTTCAATGATGCCCTTAGTGGAGCCAGGGTGTATTTGGGAAGGCCACAGAGAGTAGCGCTGCCGTAGTCAAGCCTCGGCAAGACAATCGCTTGGACCACCTGCTTAAAATCATTTTGTGGAAGGAAATGTTTGCTATTTCTGAGTGTCCTCATCAAGTGGTTTGCTCCCTTACACACATTGCTGATGTGATTTTTCATATTTAGATGCTTGTCCATGGTGACTCTGAGCAATTTTCGTTGAATCTATGATGAGAGGAGTGCAGTTAAAGGCAGTGAGAGGACTCAATCACATGTTTATCTTGGGGATGTGGTTTGGAGGGGAGATGAGTAGGAATTCCGTTTTGGAGGTGTTGAGCAGGAGATGGTTCTCAGTTAACCAGTTTTGAGTAGACTTAAGGGTAGTGTTGAGGGAGATGATGTTTTCCGGGGTACAAATTTTCGAATAAATGTCAAATGTCAAATGCCAAAAGCTTTTATATAGCGCAACAATTCACTAAAAAGGTCTCAGGGCGCTTGGCAGGGAACGGCAATTAAAATAGAGTAGCGTATCATCTGCATACATGTGGAAGAGAATGTTAGTGGAGTTTAATGAGTTAGCTAAAGGTTCCAAGAAAAGTTTGAAGAAGATAGGAGATGGGGCGGACCCTTGGGGAACCCCCATGAGAACTGAAGAGGACTGAGAGAGAGAGTGATTTGCCTTGACTCATTGAGATCTTTAGTGAAGGAGAACGAGAACCATTGTAGCACCTGACCAGAGAAGCCCATCCTATTTTTCAAAATGGCAAGGAGTTTGTCATGATTAACCATGTTGAATGTGGAGGAAAGGTCAAGGAGGAACAGGAGGCAGAATTTGTTTTGGTCAAGCATTTTAAAGATTTCATCCATGATGTTAGTGAGCGCCAATTCAGTGCTGTGGCCTTTTTGAAATCCGGATTGATGCTGGTCAAGGAGTTGGTAATTCTCTATGTGAGCACAAAGTTGAGATTGTACACATTTTTCTATGAGTTTCGCTATGATGGGGATGTTGGAGATAGGGCGGAAGGTATTGAGATCAGCTTTGTCTGTGTTCATTTTTTTAGAATAGGGGAGACCTGGGCTTATTTTAGGCAATATTGGATTGTGCCTTGTGAAAGAGAAGCATTTACAATTCTTGGCCCGGAGGGGATGAGTACATTCTTGATTTTTTTTTAATATGGCCCGGGGCAATGGGTCACTGAAGTGGTTGGATGGGTTTATATTCTGAAGGATCTTTTTAATGTATTTTTCACTGAATGGGGTGAAGGTGACCCATGACGCATTATTCTTGGTGATCAGGCTGGTAGATCTGCGCTTATCTAAGAGGTCAGAAGGTGATACGATCCTGGGGGAAGGTGGCCTTCTTAGATCCAAAGTCAATGGAGAAGATTCTAGCTTTCTCAGTGAAGAAAGCAGCAAGCTTGTCGCAAGAGGGTGGGCTGACAAACCTGGGTCAGAGTGGTTTGGACCTGCAACTGATTGCTGTTTGACCAATTCGAATAGTTTCTTGTGGCGGTTTGCCGCTTGAGCCAGTTGGATTCTGAAGTAGTCAGCCTTAGCGATCTTAATTTGTTTGTTGTAGAGGCTCCTAGCCTCTCTAAGGAGTTTTATTTGGTCTGAGGAGGGATTGGATTGCCAGGAAAGTTCAACTGCCCTAAGGTTGGGGCGTTACGTGCTTAAGTTGTCGTTATACCAGGGTTTGGATGTTTTTGTGGAGGTATTGTTTTGTTGGATTGGAGCAATGGCATACATGATGTTGGAGATGATCGGATTGTTGGAGTCGGTGAGTTACTGCCCCTCAAACAAATCAGCTTGGGAGGCGAGGGACGATTTACATTGGGCAGCAAGTTCATCAGAGTTTATTGATCTAAGATCTCTTTTCCATATCTTTGATTTCATTGGTTGAGCCTTTCTCATTGACACCTCCCTGTTCATATAAAAGAAGATGCAGTGGTGGTCGGACCAGTCACACGGGGTAATGGAGTCCAAGGAGATGGTCTGCCCTTTCGAGATGATAAGATTTAGAGTTTCTCTTTTAATATGTGTTGGCTGGTCACAGTGTTGAGTTAGTTTTTGATAATTTAAGAATGATTTAAGGCAAGAAACAGCGAGGTTGTTGGGGTTAGACCAGTGAAGGAAAATCACCAAGAAAGATTTGGGACACGGTTGAATCAACATTGATAGAGATGATTTCCATCAGTTGCTCGATGAAGAAGAGATTGTCTCCCAGGGGGTGGTAGAAGGTGTGAAGTTTACAAACCGGTAGGTTCATACTTGAGATACTGAGACAGAGGTATTCACAGGAGGAAGGCTTAGAGAAAGCTAAGTAAGATATCAAGAGTGTGTTTCTATGAATACAGGCTAGGCCACCACCCAACATCAGAACTCTATCTATCCTAATTATGTTGCAAGTGAGAGGTACTAGTTGGTCTAGGACCGGAGTGGAAGAGGGATTAAACCAAGTTTCGGTGAGGATGATAATGTCTAAGTCATTGTGTTGGATGAGGCCGAAGATGTCGGAGGCATGTTTATTGTCTGATTAGCAATTAAGTAATACACATTTGAGCCGTAACGGATTGGGGGGAAGGAATCTGGGTGGCCATCACACGAGTGTGGTTGTCATTATTGCTAACTCTAAGATTGGGAGGAGGTTCTCTGTACTGGTTTCAGTGGATGGATTGTATCTGTCTCGGCTGGATCATGTTGTGGTTGGACCAGGCAGAATAGGAGTTGTGAAGGTCAAGGAGATCCGTAGATGCCAGGTGGGTCTCTCGTCTTCTGGGGAGGGAGGAAGCGTTAGATAGGGGAACGGATTTCAGGATGGAAGAGACTAAAGGTCAACCCTTGCGATCACTATCACCAGTGGAAGCACTGGGACCATTCGCAGAGGTGAGGAGAGGGCTGATTATGGGGAAAAGATCATTATAGAGGTCTTTCAGGTCATGTAGTTCAGAAGTGAGAAAGTGCAATTGGAGAGATATATCATCCAGGTGCGTAGCCAAGTCTTAGTGTTGGGTGAGGGGTGGACGGAGTGTAGTGGAAGGGGGGTCTCGTTGTAAGCCCATGGGGTCTGCGTTGCAGGTGACCAACTCCAGGGGAAGAAGTTGGTCATTAGGGAACTCCATTTAATGGTGAGGTTGGAGCATATGCAAAGGGGGTGTGATCAGTGAACTCAAAGCTGGAATGAGTGGGATTGACAGATCAAGAACAGTGGTGGACGGTTGCTCAGATTCCAAACTGTTATGAGTCATAGGGAAAAAGGTGAGGGACGAGGGATCAGTCATTGGGGAAGTGCCGGTAAGACACAAGAGGGTATCTCCAGTCGAGGATCGGATAGAATCGGATTTTCAAACTGCGCAGAGCAAAAAGTCTCTCGCCATCTGAGATGAGGGTCTATTTGGTTGGGGCATGTCAATAGGGGACAGCGTCACTCTGTGAAGATCTAGTGGCACAGGGTGGAATAGATGGGGGAGGGCCTTCCTAGTTGGGGCATGACAACAGGAGACAGCGCCACAACAGGGCACAGAGCCACTCTGTGATGATCCAATGGTGAAGAGTGGTTTAGATGGAGTGAAGGCCTTCCCGAGGAAGAAGGGGGCAAACTCGACAGGTCCTGAGATATGATGGAGTGAGTGTGGGTGTCATTGGGTTTAGCCGAAACCGCATTTTTGAGTAACGGAAAGTTAGTGGTTAACTTAACTAGATTGACATTGGACGTTTGGATTAAGATGATACCATTGTTATAGAGGGTGATGGTGGCATTGGTGTTGAGTGTGGACAAGGGTGCTGTAGTGAGCTTGAGACCATGGGGTGATTTTCTGGTACCTGCTATTCGGAGCCTTGGAATAGAAGACTTTTTGCCAGCATGCTCTTTTCCTGATGTAGAAAATAAGGTAATTAACTCTGGTGCCTTTGTTAGTACAGAAGTAGATGTCAGATTAATGTTTCAGGTGCGGAGCCCTCAGTAGGTGATGCTTGTATTTCTTGGCAGCGTTTTTCGATGAGTTGGGTGAGTAGTTGATGATGAAAGCATTGGATCTTAAGGGATCGGAGCTTAGCTTCACTGTGAATGTATGTCTACTATCCGATAAAAATATCTTATCAGTGGAGGGAGGATGGCCTTAACGTGAGTATTCCTGGAACTAGTGTGTGGAATAATGTCTTCCTGAACCAGGGGTGAGGGATAATGCCAATAAGCCCCCTCCTAGGTGCCCCACAAATGCAGGGCAAGTGACAGCCCATTTATCTTTCTAAGCTCTTTCTATGCATGAAGAAATAATTACTACAAGGACACTCCCAAATGGCCCCCAAAAAGCAGGGAGTAGCCAGTCCTTTTCTCTTACTATAGCCTGTCCCGAGAGAGAAGTAATGTTCACATGCTAATTCCAAGATGGCCTCCACAAGGAGAAAGTGGAAAACAGCAGACTCCAAGATGGTCCAAAGAGAGAAAAACAAACAAAAAACAGGGAGTGTAGTCAGTCCTTTTCACTTACTAAGGCCTGCCCGGACGGTGTGAGAAATAAGGTCCAACTGCCAAATCTAAGATGGCCACCACCAGGAGATGGTGGAGCAAGCCCATTTCTATTTCTATGCCCAGGCGAAACATAGGGATCAGGGAGGGGGTGCATCCAGTAGCAGATTTAAACCCAGCAAACAAATTGGAAACCGCAGAGCATCCCTAGGGCTGCACAAACAAAATGGGTGTCCTTGATGTAATCTCAGAGTTTGGGGAAGTACCCATCTAACAATCATCCTGAAGTCAGACAGGCCAGTGCGAGACCTGTTTGACTGAAGGGAGCAGGGAGAAACAGGCGCCGGGAGAGCGGGAACTGTTAAAAACTATCCGCACTCAGGGGGAAGTGGAAGTGCCAACGGGTATGGAAGCAGTCCCTCTCAACATCAGCAGGATAACAGGGCTGGGCAGAGGGCTCAGAGGTTACCAGAATAACGGTACATAATGGGATTGGTTGGCTGAGATAAGGACAAATGTGTAGTGAATGAGAGGGGGCCTAGTGTGTGGGCTGGCCGGTAGAAACTCACCATCGGGGTAGAACAAAGTTGATGCCCAAGTCTGAGAATGGAGAAGAGAGGCAGTCTCATTAACGCTAGTGTCAGGCTCCTGCAGCTGTGTCGGGGAGTGGGGCAACAGAGTAAGAGATCTGGCAGGGGTAGCAGAAAGTGGTGGCTCAAAGAGGTGGATGCAATGAGGTGGCTTAAAGTGCGAATTCAAGGGAGGCCTGTATTACGTTCAGAGGGAATGAATGTCGATCTCCGCAGTGCTGGCCCAGGGTGGGTGAGAGGGCGGATGGTCAGGAGGCGCTGTGTGGAAATTGGTGGAAGTGGAATCACCGCAACAAGGGAGGCCCAAGTCCCGCTCAGAGGGGACGGATGTCAGCATGAATCCATTTGTTGCCATGCCCATGATGGGTGGGCAAGCGACCAGGGCCTAGTCAATATGGAGTGAAGGCAGACCCTCCAAATCACATGAAGGGTCGACCAGGATCTGATGAGCACTCACCCAATCCACAGCAGCGAGCTCTTGAATTGTGGGGGCCTGCTCCCGTCAGAGTGCAGGCTGCTCCTGACGAGGTACGGAGGTCGGGTTCTGGATGGTGACCCATCCATTTGTGGCTCACAAGTGGGAATTAGCCACAACACTGGGAAGCGGCTGTGGGACAGAGGTCTGGGCTATGGAGGCATTCCATTCTGTCAGCAACTCATAGGCGGGAGACTGCAGCACCAAGAGTAGCGGGTGAGGAAGGAGGGTCAGCTCCCTCCAAGTCGGGGCAGACACTCCTTGTGGCTCTGTCGATACAGAGGCAATCTCAGCCCATGACTTGGGGAAGTGCAGAGAGGAATGTACTTCGGAACCATTAGGATATGGCTGAGTCATCAGATCGTCGGGGAAACCCTTCTGTGAAGGAGAGGTCAGCGAGGGGTCCAGCTTCGTGGATCCCGAGGGCCCAATCCTGCCGAGAGCGTCGATGGATCCTGGGAGATCATTTCAGTAGGGAGGCACTGCCAAAGTCACAGTTTCAGAGGATTGCAAGTTGATTGAAGTATAGGAGTAAGAGTTGTTGTTGGGTGGCTGGGTCAATGCAGGGATATATACCAATAAGGTAATCCTCAACCCTGAGCTCTAGAGCAGAGCTCTTACTCAGTGGCCATCTTAGGTTACGGCATGAGGTTTGACATCCTTGTGAAAGGATGGCGTGGAGAATGTACCTACCCACTGCACAAGCTTCATATTGGCTTCCCCTGTCACAGGCAGATATACTCACACCTAGGCCTGCCCTTTCCATTGTCTAGGTAGTCAGGGTGACACTTAATCCCAGTGGGGAAAAACTTGTTTCAGAACTAGTTTGCAGGGGACATTTCACATTTCTATAGGTACAACTCAGGGGTGTGCTCAAAGCTCTGCCAAGGGGAAGAAAGGTTCTGCCTTGGTGGATTTTGCAGAGCAGTGCACTTTGGGATTGTTTGGAATCAAATCCCCAAGAAATTATGACAAGGTAGGTTGGGTTGCTCCTGGGAACTTTTTTCCTATTAGTCAAGGAATGTCCCCCACCCTCAAGCTGGTGCAAGGTATAAATGTGACACCGCTGTATATCTTCCTTAGAACATATCTGTACATGTGAAAGACAGAAGGACTACTGTTGAACCTGGGAAGAAAGGCCCCTAGGTCTGGACCTGCCCCATTTGTGCCCAGGGCTAGGAAGTGAACTCTGAGGGTCGGTTGGCTAACCTCCTGTTACAAAAAGCCTACATTTTCCAGAGCCCAGCTGACGAGTTCCAATTGGATTTGCCCTGGTGGCATCCAGGAGACTGCATCCTACCCCCCAAGTGGTGCCCACATAGTCCTGGATCCTTGTCTTGTTAGAGTGTACACCTCTCACCCTAATACCTTCAAAACTGAAAACTTAGAAACTTTTTCAGAACTTTCCCTCCAGAGAACCAAGGGAGACCAGGATTACCTCCGAAGCCACAGCTGCAAATGTCAATGTGCAACCAGACGTAATTCACTGTTTTTGACCACTGAAGGATGGACCACTTTCAGAAAATATTCAGTTGGAATGTAAAGGGTTTTTATTAAGGTGGATGTCGAAAAGCAGCTGACCACTAGCAAGACCTTCCTGGGCATAGATTCTGGATTTCCCCTACTCAGAGCTTTCCCGTCAACAACTGGGCCAAGATTCCTACCAGAGCTGAGGATCACACTGAGGACCCACACTTCATCAGGCCACCATCTTCAAGCCCTCTTTCAGATCCAGCCTTCACCCCAACCGGCCGACAAACTGTCGACAAGGACTTTTCATGAGCAAATCTAAGTCAGAAGTTAATCTTTGCTCTGGAACAAGCCTGGGCCATGTATAGAGAAGGCAGTATCTCTTGGTTTTGACCTGCTTTCGGTCGAGTGCAACCAGATAACTGAAATTGGTGCTTAGCACTTTCAGGCGCTATTTTCAATTAAAACTGCTAAAAATCATATCTGCTGTTCCTTACTTCAAAGGTGTTAGAAATGGGGATCTCTAGTTGGCAATAGTTTGCACCTTTGTCCAAATAGGGACTTTTCATTCAAGTCAGGATAAGGGGGATACACTATGGAAATAACCACTACTCACTTCCCTGGTAGCTTGCCATGAGCAGTCAGATGTATGTCAGAGGCAGTGTGTAAAGCATTTGCACATAACCAACAAGTAATACAGTGAAAACACTACAAAAGGACACCACTCCAGTTTTAGAAAAATAACCAATATTTATCTGTACAAACAAAGCCAAAATGATAAAAGACCAACGTACAATAACCAAAACTAGGCACTTTGTAAATATGACTAAAAAATACAGTTCCTTGAAGTTGGCAGCTCTGTTCAGTGATACCGTGGTGCTGAAAACACAGAATCCAACAGTTCTGGCCGACTACATTGGTGCCGCCCAGCGTGAGTGCAGCAGACTCGGAAACAGTACCTTTAGTTCTGGCTGATCGTTTCGGCGCAGGCCAATAGTGGCAACCGTGGTGGTTGTGATTTGAAGCATAGCAGTGCGGCATGCGGTGCCCTCAACTTGCGGTGCAGGCAGCGGCTTGGTGACAGTCGTCCAGCGACGTCAGTGGCACCAGAGCTGCGGTGCTTAGTGAGGTGGTCTTGTGGTGGTGTTGACAGGTCACAGTGCAAGGGACTGCACTGGTGGATGGGAGCTGGTGTTGGTCCCAGCCTTCAGTGTGAGATGGGGCGGTGTGTTGTGTAACTCATGAGCATTGCCCCCAAACCACGATGGGTGTAACGGTCAGTTGACAGCGACATCATAGTGAGATCAGGGTGTCGGAGTGAAGAGAGGCTGTGCAGACTGTGGTGCCCGCAGATCATGGTGCAAGCAGCGGCTCAGTGGCAGCGGCAGTTGTTGTCGGTAAGACCAGAGTAGTGGTGCGAAGTGTGGTAGTGCTCTCTGCGGTGCCTTCAGGATATGGAGCCTGCAGCAGTATCTGTGACAGTGTTGGCTGCTTTCCCTCTCTGTGGCAACTGAAACCGAAGTTCCAGAGTCAGCCCCCAGAGGTAGGGGAAGTCTTTGCTGTTCCTGAGACTGTGTGAACAGGAGGCAGTCTCTATTTCAGGCCCTTGGAGATACTCAGCAGCAAGTTCAGAAAGTTCAGTCCAGTCCTTTCACTGCCCAAGGCAGAAGCAGCAACTGCAAGCCAACCAGGCAAATCAACAATACACGAACAGGGCAGTACTCCTCCTAGAAGTTCTTCTAGCTCTTCTTCTTGGCAGGTTCCTTGATTCCAAGTGAGTTCTAAAGTTCTGGGATCTGGGCCCCAATATTTATACAGTATTTCTCTTTGTTCTCTTGGGCAGAGACTGTCTGAGCTTAGTCCAAACCAGTTTGGTCCTCTCCGGCCCAGCTTCTCAGCAGGAGGTGGAGACAGCATTGTCCATGGCAGACCAGGCCCATTCAGGTGCAAGGAAATCTCCTCCCACTACTCTAAATGCAGCCCAGGTCTAGTCAGCTCAACCCTGACTATCCAGGAAAGGCAGGACACACCTCAACCCCACCCCAGTGGCTGTCTGAAGAGAATGCACATACCCAGCCCCTGTCACTCCAAAGCCAGAAAGTCAATCCACAGCCAAGCAGAGGCACACAGGATGGCTAAGCAAGAAAATACCTACTTTCTAAAAGTGATATTTTCAAACACAGAACATAAAAATCATCTTTACTAAAACATGCATTTCTACATTCTGAGTTCAGGCATACTAAACTCCATTTCTCTCTCTTATCCCAATGAGAAGATAGACTTGTAAACTGTTACAGAGTATTCCTCATTCTATCCTTTGGGACAGATAACCGTTAAACAGTGAAAAACAAATTATACTGTAGTTCACTATCAGGACATGTCAAACACACCAGAACATGTCCTAACTCTCACAAACACTGAACCCTGCCCATGGGGGTACATTGGGCCTACCTTAGGGGTGACTCACATGTAATAAAAGGGAAGATGAGGGCTTGGCAAGTGGGTGTACTTGCCAATTGACATGACAGTAAAAACTGTGTGCAGACACTGCAGTGACAGGTCTGAGAACCTTTGAAAGGCTACTCATGTAGGTGGCACAATCAGTGCTGCAGACCCACTAGCAGCATTTGATTTACTGGCCCTGGCACTCTCAGTGCACTTTACTAGGGACTGTCCATGTCACGAGCATACCAGTGAATACCACCTGGGGTCAGGGTAAACAGCGTGGGTAACTGCCCCAACAACTAGAGACAGTCGCTCTGGGGTCAATTTAGGGGAGGGGATCACACCTTCCACTGAGTACCACCAGCACACAGGGTGGCTCAGGGTCTAAGACCTTAGGCTCACTGTGTTGGAGACCATTGTTCAGTAAATCCTGTGTGATCCAGACTGATCATCTCCAGAGTAGGGCATTCTTTCTGCTTTGCTTCTTGCTGCCAAAGGGCCAGCTCAGATAAACCCCACCAGTTCAGCTACCTGTTCCCCTGTAGATATCGGGCGTCCCCCTCAAGGTCAGACTCCTCCCGGACTGTGGGAACCTTAAGGGTGGGTTTCCTGGCCCGTGCCCTTTCACTTGGCAGGAACCTGTGCCACTGTTTCATGCTCCAGGTCCTTCTGATCACCCTTCCAGGGTGCCATTGACCGAGTGGCAAGCAAATAACTACTTTCTAAAAGTAGTAATTCCAAACACAGAGCATAAAAATCATCTTTACTAAAAGATGAATTTCCACATTGTGAGTTCAGGCAAACTAAACTCCATTTCTCTCTCTTGTCCCAATTGGTAGATATACTTGTAAACTGTTTCAAAGTATTCACCTTTCTTTCCTATGGGACATTTAGCCTTTCAACAGTGAAAAACGGATTACACTGTGGTTCACTTTCAGGACATTCACACATACCAGGACATGTCTTACCTCTCATATACACTGCACCAAGCCCATAGGGGTACCTTGGGCCTACCTTAGGAGTGACGCACATGTAATAAAAGGGAAGGTTAGGGCTTGTCAAGTGGGTGAACTTACAATACACAGAAATCTGGTGGTCTACACAAATATAGAAAAGAAAGAGAGACAGCCTAAGTCAAGCGTATACCTTATAATGTTAGTTAGAGTACCGAAAAGAATAACACATCCCTCATTCAGACCATAATCCTTCAACGTAGACCTACATAGAGAACAATACGGAACAGCCAGACCTCCATCAACTGCCCCCTGTGGCCAGTGTCATCATGTGGATATCTTTTTGTCCTTCAGCACAGAAACCTCTTGATACAAAAGGGAGTGGTATGATACAAAATCCGTGTGGATCTCTATGACCGGTGTATGAAATTTCAATGATGCTCAAGTCTGTACCTTAGTCATCTGTGGTACTGAAAATTCTGGACCCTTGTCATAAACATCGTCGTATCATGACGATTTTGGTATCAGCAGACCGGTAATGGTTCGAATACTATGCACAAGCATTTCCGTCATGTTCGAGTGACGAAATCACCCTGAAAACGAAGTTTTCGTCCTGAACCCTTGGGTTCCATTTTGTGACCGGCAGCCATTTTGTTATTGCCCTCACATAGCCAAATAACTAAGGCTAAATTCGATCTGAAGGACACGTACACCTTTGATGACTCCTCTGTGACCTGGGCAAGCTGACTCCACTGACCGAAGCCAAACCTGTTCGGCCAGTTCCTTTCCCAGTGGCCGAATGAGATTAGCATCAAGGTACAACATGTCATAAACCGTTCATCACACACAAACCATGTCTAATCTCACACACACCTGTCCCTGTTTCTTCTTTATGACCTGCTTTACGAGGACGAGGTGCCCGTTTTTATTAATGGTCCGTCAATATCTGATGAAAGTTCTGGGCCTTGCCGGGTAATTGATTATGGACTGGACAAACTGAAATGTGGGCTTGTCATCATGACTCTGCTTTTTCTTTGTAGTGAAAATATGTGAATGGTCAACTGTAAAATAAGGAATGTTTGCCTGAAGCATATTATTTTGTATAAAAGTAGAAGTCTGGCTTTGTAATTTTGGGCAGTCTCCTGAGAACATACATGCTGTTGTCCTTCTAGGATACCTGCTGCATACCTGCAGTCAATAAATACGATCTTTGACTTCACCAAGAAGACTCTGTGTTTCTGAGTCTGAAACAGGAAGGACTCGAAGTCTTTGGGTGTTCTCCCTGGCACCGCTGGGTTCTTAAAAACCCGGTACTTCACATCCAAATATTCTACACCAAATCTACTGACTATGTGATGGAGAAAGAAAACAGAGAAAGTGCAGTGCATGTGATAATGTGATTTAAAAAGGATATGGAGGAGAAAGAAAATTATTTATTCTGGGTATCTCTCCTAAAACTGATAAAATTCTTGCAGGCGGCGTGAAAACAAATATTCCGTTGCTCTTAAATAAAAAATCGGCCGACTAGTTTCAGCCTCATGGGCCACTGACCCCGGCTTTCTTCAGGACCTTGTTCAGCTACTGCATGTGTGAAAACAATAATTAATATATAATTCTCAAATTTCCTCCATACAGGCATGGTGAATTTGGCACAACTGAAAAACAAAGGTATAAATAGCAATAACGCAATGATAATAGGGATATATGCTCAAAACGAACACTCTTCAAACTCTCTTTCTTTTACATTACACTTTCAACATTGAAGGTTTGGAAGTATGTGTAGCACTGGTAGAACCACTCACCTGGTGGTATTGGCCTCACCTCGTCCGGTGAACACTCAGGTGTATGAGACCCCGCCCATTAATCAAATTAAAATATGCCATGTTAAGGGGAGACCAAAGCTCATCTGGTGTGCATACCATCCAAACGGTGTCTCGTTGTCTATACAAAGTTCCAAGAGTAACATTGTCAAAATAAAGTAAAATCAAGTAAAATAAATATAATCAAAACAATATTGACCCGAAAGTATTCACAATATATCAGAAAGACTACTATGAGTCACCCTCTGGTTCCACTCTGGTAGAATATAGTGCTGTTATTCCACCATAGTTAGTCTCATAGGTTATATACTCAAATAGTTTACCATTCACAGCTAATGGTGTATTGCCAGCTTTGAACCCAAACTGTCGTCTTTAAATTGTTGACATATCTTGGTTTCTTATTCTCTTGTAATATGTCCACGGACAAAGAGGTCTATTCACTTATTCGAAACTTCGCTATGTTAGTGCTCACAGACGCTCAATTCAGTCTAATATATACAGGCGGTAATCGAGGGCCATTTGTATCTATATATAGACGCAAATCCTCTTTGTGAACTATGTTGGCATCTTCTTTGTGAATTAAACACCGGGTTCTAATGTTAACTAAACCTAGCGTATCAACTATCATAACGATTTATCGATCGAATCTCAGGACTTTCACGAACCTGTAATCTTCGACAGTGCTTGTGTATAGAGTCTTAGTATTAGAAAGCAAATCTACCCACGCTTAGCCGAGTTTGCAGTATTTAAAAGGTTTTCAAAACAAATTTTTGACTTACCAAGTCGACCTGGCAATAAAAACTGAGTACAGACACCGGAGTGGAAGATGTGAGAACCCTTTGAAAGACTGTTCATGTGGGGACACAATCAGTGCTGCAGACCCACTAGAAGCATTTGATTTACAGGCCCTGGCACTCTCAAGGCACTTTACTAGGGATTTACCAGTAAATCAAATAGGCCAGTCATGGAAACACCAATCCATAATACAATTTACAGTAGGAGAACTTGCACTTCAACACTGAACAGCAGTGAAAAAGTGCCCAGAGACACTAAACTAGCAAACACAAGGTAAAAACCATGAGGTCAGAAAGCAAACAGACAGGGAAAACCCATCAAAAGATGGCAGGTCTAACACAAGGTTTGTACTTTCACTGTCTATTTGCTTATCTAATATTACTGTAATTTTATAAATTGATGTCAGTTTTTTCTTGTGCAGTATTCTGTACTTTTTACTGTTTTGGTACTGGTAAATCTTTACTCATTTCTATTAAATCAAGTCTATGTATACTGTGCTACAGCTACCAAGGGTTGAGCTCAGGTTTAAATTATTGATACCTAACTGGACCTAATGTGGAATTGTGACATTATTACTTGGTGAGGAATCACACACCTTCAAACTAATAATCCACATTCTCATAGAAGTTTACACAACTGTTCAATGGTTTATGATTTTCAAGATGCCAGTAACTTTTCATTGTGTTTAAAAGAACCATTGCATTTACAAACTATTGATGCATTGCCATAAGAATTCTCAAATAGAGGGATAGACCCCTTTAACAATCTGTGTGCATTGCTATTTGGAAAGGCTTTTCTGATTCATAAAAGAGGTTTAATATCTGTTTGCAGATGCTTAACCTTTGATTATGTGAATTGCAGCGTGTGCAACTGCAATAGAATTTTTTATATCTGAACCCTAGTATGCGCAAGATTACATCACTAAAGGATTACGTCACTCAAATCTAGAGCACATGACATACTACCATAGAGGTTACCTAGCTAATCTATTACCATAGAGAGTTATATAGGATATCAGAGCCCGCCATTGAATTATGATGGGCAGATACCATGGGTCTGATGGCGGTGGGACCGTCACCGACGGGCTGTCTAGGGCGGTCACATCGTTATCATAATTACCCTCTTAGTTACTGTTTCATTAGCAGAAGATTTGGGCTCAGATCCCTGCTGCACCTTCATTAAAATGTATGATTCCAAGCAAGTCAATATGTTTGCCTGTAAATTGATTAATTTATCTGATAAAATTAGAACCACTTCATTCAGTGTCTGCGAGTGGTGTATAGTGAACTATGAGACATTCCTTTATAACAGTTGAAGCTTTCAGTAGTTCTGGCTCTTTCCAGATATGTTAAGGAGTGTGTTTACCTACAAGGAATGAGTCTAAAAATGTATAGGTTTTACATGTAGTTCTCAAATGGAAATTCCAATACATTAGACTGCAATGGACCTCAGAAGCATTAATAATCTAATAATGGGGGAGGAGCCAAGCCTGCGACTGTGATGGCCGCACTGTAGCTCCGCTCCGTCGACCTTCCTGCCTGAAGCGCATATCCTGCACCTCATCCTGCCCCGAGGAGACTCAATCGACTAAATATGGGAAGGTGAAACTTTGCTGGCACTTACAGTCTGTCCCGGGGGCTCCTGGGTGCCGTGGATCTGGAGTTGTGCCCTTGTTTGTTCCGGAGCCTCCGCGGCGTGCAGGCCGGGGACTCGCCTGCGACGGTCGGCTGGAGTGGTGTGCTGACGCCTGCCCCTGGGTGATGGAGAGGGGTCGGCGGAAGAGGCCGTTGTGCGGTTGTTCCGGTGGCGACTGACCGGGCCCGGTCTGGTGGCCCGAGGGCTCTGTGGCGGGGCGCGGCCCGCCTCCAACGGGGGTAGACCGTATAGGAGGCTTGTCCCCCCCCCTTTGTTGCCTTGTCCGGCCATCTTGAAGCCCTTCGCCCGGATTCGGCGGGCGGCGCCCGTGAGACGGTGGCGCCAGCGACCCCTGCTTTTTGGTGGCCCATCTTTCTGCACCAAGATTGCCATTGCTGGGGTTCGAGGAGACTCCGGTGGGCTTTATTCGAACGCCCGGTCCAGAAGTTAAGGAGCGGAGAGTCCCGGACCTGTTTGGGGCGGCAAATCTAGTTTGTCAAACCACACAATGGCTGAGGCTTGTGAGTGTGAGCCCACAATTGGTGAGGTCCTGGCCGCCCTATGTTCTTTACGTGCGGCCATGGCCTTCGACGCTGTTGCGCGAGATAGCGGTTCTGCCGCCATGCCTGTTGGCCCGTCCCCCATGAGTGCGCTCGACTGGTGGTGTGTGCTGCTTTGCCCCCCTCGCCTGCTGCGGGGTGTGACGCCGCCGTGCACTTGCGAGATTGTATGTCAGCGGCCCCGAACCTCCAGGAAATTTCAACTGTAGCGAACACGAACGAGGGCCCCACGTTGGGACCCGCCCATGCCGGTCTGGCTGGGGAGCCCGGCAGATGTTTGGTTCGAACTGCTTTAGTGAGTTCCCGCGGCTGCCTTGCAGGGGCTACCTCACTGGTCTGGACGGCGGGGCCGCACCCAATCTGTTTGTTGCTCCTTATGTTGCTACTTGACAGTCTGGTCTGCCGCAGCCACTATTTGCTTTGCTGTCCGAGACTAGGGTCCTCTAGACTGCACCCTTGGCCTGCCTTGTTTCGATCCTGTGTGTACTCCATGCCAAACTGTTTGCTACCCACCACCTTATTATGCACGAAAGCTATGATTAGGACAGGACAGGGGTCAGACAGAAGTGCTTCGGCGGACTACTGGTTAATTTACGTGGATGAGGACTACCCGCAGCTGAGACAATATGACCAATTCCTTTTCCTGTTCCTGATATTTGAGGTTGTGTCCTTCTCGCTCTGATGTGGTTTTTTAGCTGTGTTATGGCGGGGGGTAGGAGCTGAATGTTCGATTGCAGATCTCCTCTCCCACTAGATCCCTTTCCCCTTTCCCTTTTCTTCTTCTTTTGGTCTGTTGTGTTCTTTTTCTTACTTTCTGATTTTTCTATATTTCGGGTTCTATTTAGGGCGACAGGCACGCTGCTGGGGGGGTAGGCCGTAGCCTTCTGCAGGGGTGCAGGGTGGTGTGGGAGTGATGGGGTCTTTCTGTTGTTGGTTTTCTTTTTTCTTTAGTTCTATGGCTCTTTTGTGTCCCTTTATCGGGGCGCTGTGTCTGCGCGCATCTTCCATGGAGTGTTAGCGGATAGTGAAGGAGTTGCCTTCCCGCTTCCACGATATTGATTGCACATATAGCATGTCTTACATGACTTGGCCCGATAGCGGGTCCTCCAGTTCTACGTGCTTTACTCGCCGTGGGTGAGTGCAATGGCGCCGCGTTCTTTCTTTCCCTCTTACTGACATTCTCTTCTCCACCCCTCCCCTCTTTCTTTCTTTACTGGGGGTTAGTGTAGTGGATGGTTATTACGTTGCTGCTCTGATTCTTCTGTTCCGTGCTAGCTCGCACTCAGGTGGTGACGGGTGTGTGGCGGGCCGTGGTGGTAACTGTTCAGAAATGGGGCGACCATAAATTGATTCCTGTCAATTGCTGCTATTATTTCCATTTATCACAGCCCCTTTGTATTGCTGCTCTACATATAGTCCGCCATGGGAATGCAGATGTCGAGAAGTTGCAATTGATCCTGCTGTACTCCCTCTTATATTATAAAATTAACCTTCTTTACTCCTGCTTCTAGCGGTTACACTCGGACTCTTAATGCTTGATTGCTTGCCTGTATACTACTGGGTGACTGCCGGGGAACTTCAGTGATGACTCTTGTGCGTTTATAATGTGTTGTGGCCGGCCTGATAGGTTGTAGGCCCGTATTTGTATGCCTCTATTCGCACAATAAAGGTTTTAAAAAAAAAAAAATAATAATAATCTAATAATGCCGCAAATCACACACATACCTTTAACCGCATCGCTGCAGCGGCTTTTCCCGCTGTGTGCGGCGTTTTTAAAAATACTGCGTTACATGACGAGCTCAGCTCGTCATCAGCATACGAGCGCCGTAGCTGATGACGAGCTGAGCTCGTCATCAGCATCGAAGTGGTTAAATCATTATGTCCCATTACATGTTTCACAAAGGAAATATATCCCTATGAAGTTAAGTCTTCAAATATAAATGAGATATGATTTTCAAGAACTGTCAAGAACGATCCTCAGTGGTGGCTACAACTATAAAAATACGGTTAGGTGCTACAGGGTGAAACTCACCATGTAATGCACCCCGGGTATGCACCTCTCTCCCTGATCAGCATCCACTGAGCAGGAAAGGGAATGACTTCCTGCTCAGTGGACACCAATACAACCAATAATGGAGCTGCTCTCATGCTAAGAGCAGCTCCAGAGTTGGTGGGGGAGGCTAACACAGTGCTCATTTTGAGGGTTGGGGCCTGTGCCAGCAATACTCTGACTGTTTCACAGCCAGGGGATTGCTGAGTTTACAGTGTGCATGTTGGACTCCCAGCAGTAATACTGCAATTGCAGGATTCAGCCCTCCCCTGACCTCATACTATGACTTTTAAGTAAAATGGCATTGACATACCATCTAAATTACTCGTACAGAAGATGGTATGATGCTCCTCTGCTCAAATGGAGAAGCTGTCCCTGGTGTTCATATTTGTAATGGTTGCTGACTGACCTCTCAAATTAGAGCTTAACTATGCTGATAGTCTCTGTTGCTGTGTTCTATCAAAAGTATTCACTATCACAGGCAGGCAAAAACTCAGCTAGATTTCCTGTCTGATAACAGGTAGAACAAACGTATCAAGAGCTCAAGCTTCACTCTTAGAACAGATAAAGCACAGACATGCCTATAAAAACTTCATGCAAAGGTACCCTTTGGGCAGCTATCCAAGCCTCCTTTGAACAAACCAAGATCCACATAGGAGTAGTGCAAGCTTCCTCACATGCAAAAGGCAGCAGTTAAGCACAATGAACAGGCAAAGCATGGGAAGAAGCGTGCAAGCATTCCCGATGCAAAGCAGACGAGGCACTCAAAGCAGCCATGACAGTCTCCTCACTTAAAACCGGAACAGCACCAGCGGAAGCTCATCCGATAAGGCAGAGGAGTGTCACCCCACTGCTCTGAAAGCAGTTCAAAAAGGAAACGTTAAGGCAATGTTATTATCATTATATTTCTCTGTCCTGTCTCAGCTGGTTTACATTTTAGGTGCGAGCAGGGCTGAGGTGTCACAGAAGCAGGGAGAGGAGTGGTGGGCCTTCTTTTAGGTTTAAAGTATTTTATTGCAGCATTGAAAGAAAAAGGACAACATTACAAACGAGTAACCACAGGTGCCCCCCGCAAAATAGTGTATACAGTTCAACATAGACATGAAGTCAGTTCGTGCAGTGCGATGGGCACATTCTGTTCCAGAGTCACATGGCTGGTGCACCTGTGGACGGGGACAAACCAAAAGGAGAAAGAAAGACAAACCCCCCCCCGCAACCAACTGCCCCCGACCCCCCGACTCCCTTCCCCACCCCCTGTACTGTGCTATCAAACTTCCGTCTTTTCACTATGGCAGCGTAGTCATCCGTCCCCCCCTCTAGCTAACTACCCGGGCAACTCAGGTGGACGGGTCTGGCGGCGGCGTCAGCCGTAGCAGTCTGAGAAATCTAGGGCAAGTAATCTCTTTGAATTCTGACCTTAACAGTGTGTGAAATGGTGACCACAGCTCCTCAAATCTGTCCACCTCCCCCGCTACCACCAGGGACATCTTTTCCATGCCTAAGACATGCCACAATCTATGTAGCCAACCAACAACAGTAGGAGGCGTGGTAGTGCGCCAGTGAATGAGTATATTCTGTATTGCCGATCCCAGGGCGATCGCTATCTGCCTACCCTTCTTAGATCGTAGTGGGTACATCAAACCATTTGGCAAGCCAAGTAGAACATAGGCAGGAAAGCGGGGTAATTCAATCTCAAATCATTGGTCAACCTTGTTCAGCACCTCCTCCCAGTAAGGGGTCAGCAGGGGACACTCCCATAGTATGTGAGTAAGTGTGCCAGTCTGTCCGCAGTTTCGCCAGCAGGTCTTGGGTATTGAGTGGTTCATTTTGTGAAGCTTCTCGGGGGTGCGATACCAGTAAGTGGAAATTTTTGTGAAAGTCTCAGTAAGCCCAGTGTGGTAAGCAGAGTGTCGTGCCCGGTAGGAGATGTGGTCCCAGTCAGCGTGGCTCAGCGATCGCCCAGCTCCCACTCCCACCGTTCTCTCCCGGGATTGTAGATGTGAAAGGGGGGAGGTTGCAACAATTTATAAAGGTCGGAGATAAGCTTGGCGTCCGAGGAGCGAGTCACCAACCAACGCTCATATGCCGTGAGTTTCCGGTCCGCCGAGGCTCGTACCTGCGGCTGGAGTGCCCAGTGGCGTGCCTGCATGTATCTCATGCGCTCCGTCTCGGGCAGACCAAAGTCCCGCCGTAGATCCTGGAAGGAGACCGCACCCTCCGGGCCATACATGTGGAATAGGGCGGAGCAACGGGCCGCCCGCCAGAGCTCAAAGGCTCCCGGTTCCATACCCGGGCTAAAGTCCGGGTTTCCTATTATTGGTGTAAAAGGAGAAGGAAAGGTGGTAAGGTCGTGTTTGGTGGACACGGAGTCCCAGATTCGGAGCGGGACCCGCGTTATGAAGGACGCATAGAGGTTGGGGGGGCAGTGGGCCCTCCGCAGGAAGGGCACTTCCTGCAGCGTCCTGCCCGCCACCATCTGGTCCTGAAACAACCAGTGTTTGTCCGATTCCCACCGGCTCCACTCTACTAGGTAGCGCAGTTGAGCAGCTTGGAAATACTTGTGCACGTCCGGTATACCAAGGCCACCAGACTCAGGCGCTAGCATGGCTATGGCTCTCTTGAGCCTAGGTTTGCGGCCCTGCCACACAAAGCGTGTAATATCAGACTGAGTCTGTCCGAGCCATCCCTTGGGGGGTTGCAACGGGAGGGCCCGAAAGAGGTACAGGACTTGCGGCAGAAGGGTCATTTTTACCGCGGCCACCCTGCCCAGCAACGACAACGTGCCCTTGTCCCAACGGGCCAGTTCCTCCTTGATCTTTTTACTTAAAGCCATATAGTTGGCCATGACCATAGCAGGAAGAGAGGGTGCTAGGAGAATCCCAAAATAGGGTACTTGGTCTCTAGACCAGCTCAGCGGAAAAAGCCTCTGTAAGTCAGCCCTGGTGGCGCCGGACAGCGAGATGTCAAGGGCCGCCGACTTCCCAAGGTTTACCTTGAAATCCGCTACAGTCGCGAAGGTTTCCAGCTCTGCAATACAAGCAGGCAACTACCTCCTGGGGTCGTCGAGCGTCAATATCACGTCGTCTGCGTAAAGACTAAGGGTGTGGTGGAACTCCCCCATGCAAACGCCTGTGATATTGGGGTTCTGGCGGACTCTGTTTGCGAACGGCTCCATATGAAGAGCGAAAAGCAATGGCGACAGTGGGCACCCCTGTCTGGTGCCCCTCTCTATCGCAAATTGCCGGGAGCTGCAACCGTTCACCCTCACTACCGCGGACGGGAATCGGTAGCAATTGAATACCAGGTGCCTAAACTTCTCTCCTATGCCAAATTTACTCAATACCTTCTCCAAGTAAGGCCAATGCACTCTATCGAACGCCTTCTCCGCATCAATGGAAAGGAGCATGCGTTCCCCGGGTATCCGTGAGGCCTTCTCCAGTATATGGGTCACCCTTTTAGTATTATCGACAGTCTGCCGGCCCGGGACAAACCCGGCCTGATCCGGGTCAACCATACCCGGGAGGTGGAGTGCCAGACGTGCCGCTAGAATACTGGTGAAAATCTTCAGGTCGGAGTTTAAAAGTGAAATCGGTCGGTAGGACCCGCATTCAGTCCGGTCCTTGCCCGGCTTAGGGATCACTGACACCGTCGCCTGAAGGAACTCCGGAGGGATAGCGCCCGGTTCAGAGAATGAATTAAACAGGCGCGTCAACAGTGGAGCAAGGTCCTGGCAAAAGGTCTTGTAAAAGAGAGGGATAAAACCGTTGGGTCCCTGGGCTTTCCCGTGTTTGAGTCAGGAGATAGCCGTAACCACCTCTTCAATCCGGATCTCCCGCTCAAGATATTGGGCCTGATCCGGCATAAGGGACGGGAGTGACACCGACTCCAAATAGTCTGTCTCGGCTCGCGCTGAGGGGGGAACACCGGCGTAGAAATCAGCGTTGTAACCACGGAAAACGTCCGCAATCTGGCCCTTCTCTGTGACTGTCCCTCCAGTGGGGGCCGCCAGTTCTTTCACCCGATGCTGCTGGTATTGCACACGGAGTTTATGCGCAAGAAGCCGGCCACACCTGTCTCCGCCGGTGTAGTATTTATGTTTCAGGCGAAGTACAGCGTACTCCGCTCTGTCCATATCGAGCGCGGACAGGAGCTTCCTGGCGGCCTTAAGTTGCCTCCAGACTCGAGGGGCTCCCGTCCGTTGATGCACCTGTTCTAGCTCCCTCACCTGGCGTGTAAGTTCGTCCTTTGTAAGTTGGCGCACTTTATTCTCCACCGAGGAGACGGCAATAAACTCGCCGCGGAGCACTGCCTTCAAGGCGGCCCATTGCGTCGCGCGGGTGGTGTCGTCATTGTCATTATTACGCTTATATTCCTCTATTGACTCGCGGATATGTTTCACCACGGATTGTTTGTGCAGCAGAGTTTCCCTGAGATGCCAGACCCCTCGCGAGGGAGACACCGGAGGTAGCCAGAAAGTGCCCTCCACCGGGGCATGATCTGAGAGAGACAGGACCCCTATGTTGGCGCCCGAGGCCAGCTCGTACATCGGGCCCGTCACCAGGAGATGATCCAATCTTGCATAGGATTTGTGGGCGTGTAAATAGTAGGACTAGGCGCGGGTCGCGGGGTGGAGGCGGCGCCACATGTCGTGCATATCAAGATCCTCCAAACGGGAACGAACCGAGCCCGAGAGCTCTCCCGATTGTAGGCGCCTTTGCACCGACCTGTCCAGGGACGCATCAAATACCATATTTAAGTCCCCTCCAATCACGATGTGTCTGTCAGGAGTGGATGTCACGTCTTCCAGTGCCCTGTGCAGAAACTGGTCCTGATGATCATTGGGGCTATATATGGAGCCTATAGTTAACACTAGACCCCCCACCCTGACTCTATACACCAGGAGCCTCCCCTTCTGTTCCGCTACCTTTTGCATGACCTCCCCTTTGAACCTCCTAGATATCATGAGTGCTACACCTGCCGTTTTGGAAGCGCAGGAAGAGAAAAGCTGCGTGGGGAACTTTGGGGTCCGTAGCCTGTGACAGTCTTTAGCTAGAAGATGAGTCTCCTGTAGAAGACAGATGTCTGACTGTGAGTCCTCCAGGAGGGACAGTACAGCCTTCTGTTTAACCCGGTTATTCAGCCCCTTCACATTCAGGGTAACAATCTTAAGGGCCATCAGTGAGGGGAATACCAGAAACGCTCACCAAGGTGGGCACGGCCCGCCGGACTAAACTCAAAGGCAACAGCGAGCGGCCACAGCACACAGTGATAGCAAACCACCTCATAGCACAGTACAGTCCCCGAGCCCCCAAACCCCCAACTGTGAGGACCCCCTCCCTGGAACCCCGCACCCCCCCCTCTCCCCCGCTGCCCAGTGAACCCCCATACCCCAAACTCACCCATTCAACTCCCCTGCCCACCCCCCTCACCCCAAACCATGCAGAGTACTTCATTGTCCCAGTCCGGTCCTCAACGGACAAGGCCGTGGAAAGTTGTTCAAGTGGACATCCAGCCACCACCTCCAGCGCCCCCGCCACCCCCCACCCCCGGAACCCCACGCACCTGCGATGAAGATAGGCTACTGCAGACTCCTCCCGGAGCATGTTCAGGCCGTCAAGGCCACATCGCCATTCGCCGTAGTCCTGGAAGCCTCCTGTATGGCGCTGGACATTTCTGCCCAAATTGTAGGCGAGTCGGGCCTCGCGGGCGGCGGGGATCGCCGTTCCCCGACTAACTGCCAGCCATCTCGCGTGCTCCGCCTGCGATGAAGCGCCGGGGTGTCCGTGTCCGATGCAGTGATTCCCAGCACTCCGCAAACATCCTGGAGGGACCGGAGCTGGTGCAGAGTTCCATTCCAGCGAAAGATGAGGCGGAAGGGGTGCCCCCACGAGTACTGTGTGCCATGCTCCCTCAAGAAGTCCGTAGCAATTTTAAAGGCCTTCCGTTTCTGCAGTGTTATTGCGGACAGGTCCTGGTAGAGAGCCACCGGGTGATCTCTGAAGCGGAAGGCTGTTGTCGTCGGGCCTCACGAAGAATCCGCTCCTTCAGGGGGAAATCTGTCAAGAAAGCTAATATGTCCGGAGGAGGCGCCGAGGCCCTGCGAGGCCGACCAACTCTATGTGCTCTGTCGATCCGGATAGGGAAGTCTTCTGATTCTCCCAGAATTTCACGGAACAGGGCTCCTAAGTAGGCGGCCGCATCCTCACCCTCCTCGTTGGATGGAACGCCTCGGACCCTTATGTTGTTTTGTCTGGACCTGTTTTCAAGGTCTTCGGCATGGGCCTGTAGGTCAATCTGCTGGTCCCTCAGCCTCAGGACCTCCTGTTGTAAGTGGGTGATTTCCTAATCCCTTGAGTGGCCAGCCTCCTCCACCGTGTTCACTCGTTCTCCCAGGGAGTCCACCTCTCTCCGGACTTCCAGGACCTCCCCGGCCACCTCTTGCTTCAAGGCTTGAAAGTCCTCTCTCAAGGAGCTGAACAGTGACTCCAGGAATGATCTAGTCACCGGGGGCTCCCCGCCTTCTGTGCCCCGAGAACTAGTCGGGGGCTCGGAGCTGGTTGGTTCCTGTCTTGCCTCGGGCGCCTCTTTCCAGCATGTCCGGCAAAGTCTGGTCACCCTTCTTCGGCCCCCTGGCGTTCGACATCGCGGAGGGGGGGGATCACCAAAGCCCACTTGCTGTGGCGAGGAGGCAATACAGACCGGGGCAGCAGTGCGGCAGTAGGTGGCGATCCACACTGCTCGCGCCGATGTGGGTCCAATCCCAATGAGGCGCCCTCGATCGCCGTGAGCGAGGGCTGCTCCAAAAGGTCGATGCAACCGCTCCGTTCTCGTCCAAGATGGCCGTCCGCTACGGCCTGGGGAACCAGCGCCGGTGTGGCGTAGCCTCGTCTCCCGGACTATGTATGTGCTGATTCGCTCCGCCCAAGGCTGAAGTCGGGGACTGCTGGCACAAGAGGGCACTACTGGACAGTCCTTCCAGTGATCATCCCAGAACACCACATCCGGTGATTCCGGCTAGGCCCGCTCTCGGGGATCGCAGCAGTCCCTCCCTACTGGTCCACTCGATTATCACATAGCTGGGGGCCAGTCGTGCGAGTCGTCCAGCAATTGGGACCGGAGAGGGGTTAGGTCTAGTGGGCCGCGGAGGTGACCGTGGGTGCCGGAGGGGCCGGCAGCGCCTGGCAGTGGTTAAGGGCGGGGCTCAGGGCCGGGCCACGTGGTGCAGGCCTCGCGGCCTACCTGATCCCCGGGCTTGCGTAGCTGCTTCCTGTCGGCTCCGCCTCCGCACTCTCCGCTAATGCGGCTCCGCTCCGCCAAGGAAGGTCGTTTCAGGCCACAGCGGGGTCGGTCGTGGTGTCGAGACGCCCGCAAGCCGTTGGTCCACTCCGTGCTACTGGCTCCCCTCGTTGGGTTGCCGAGGCCCCGCGATCGAGGGGTCCCCGGGTCTTCCGGCGGTTCCTCCGTCGGCCCTCACCACGGCCGGTTCTCAAGCGGCTCCACCACCGCAGCAAGGAGACTGAGGGCTGCAGGCTGCTCCACACCACCATGAGGAGCACTGGGTGCGTTTTCCGCTCGATCCGGGGGAGATCAGCGGTGTAGAAAGGTGCAGGTTTTCCAGGGGCTCGGGAGCTCACGGCAAGAGTGTCCTCTCAGCCCGCCATCATGGCCACGCCCCCCGGTGGGCCTTCTTTTAAGTGTTCTGGACAAACAGTCATGCGCACTTAGCATTTTCTCCACCTGGCTGTACTGCATAGCCTGGGTGGAGAACATGCACAGGCTCCCAAATCCTGTCTGAGTGTCGAGCTACAGTGCTCAGACTAAACACAACGCTTCTGTCATGCTGATGAGAGCAGCATCATGATTGGTTAGGAGAGTCTGGGAGCCTGTTTGCTTCCTGCTTCTGGAATAAGACCAAATAGGACCAAGAGGCAGCGGATATCCTGCAAGTAAGTGATTTTTTTTCATCCCGCCCCCTGACCCCATTAAGTAGCAGCCACAGCTGTATAGCACTGGCAGTAGTTGAACAATTCTCTAGTATAAAGCATGTGCAGCAGAGGGAGAGGTGGGACTAACCTCACCGACAATCAGGTAGAGCTGTGCATGCCTACCTTTGAACTCCACCACCTAAAGCTAAAGGAGTGCCAACTCAAGCCTCTCTCACATTAAATAGGGACAGCATGGAGGGCACCTTTGCTAGCAATTTTCTCAGAAGAGATACACTTTGGAAAGCCGCAGTGCAAAACACGTACAGCAGGACAACATCTGTGCAAACATTCTCCACAAAGAACATATACTAACAGGTAGCAGCAGTGCGGAACGCTTTAAAAACATGTACAAAACGAGAAGAAGCACAAACGACAGCTAAAACACAGAAACCAGCTGTGCAAGTCTCAATAACAAACACTACTGTTTAAGCTATACCACTGCATGCTTTCATCATCCTAGACAAGTGCGGAAACAGCAGGAACTTCGGAGCACTCTCCGAGGAAGAACATCAAAGCTCCCTGTCTTGTCAGAAGTTCGGTGTGTGAACTGCAGATGCATTGGGTTGTAAAGGGAGCAGCCAAAGTGATGTCAGATAATTGTCTTATTTCCGTGATGAGGCATACTAACTTTCGGTTTCAACTCATTCTTCTAAACGTATCCTCATTGAATTAGTATTTGATTGTCTTATATATTTAATTTTTCATTTTTGTTATTCGCCTCCCTCTTACATCTCCAGTTCCACTCTATCTTTTCTTCACACACTCTTCCACAATCTTGGATCCTGTGCTTTTCTTCCTCTCCTTATGCCAGACTACCCAAAAAGGAAATGGTCTGTTTATAGTACTGTCCTTTTTGGAAATGTACGGCTGTGAAAATGAAACCTGTGGTTACTGCCTTTTGCAAAACTTAGTCCAATATTCCATATGCATCACATAACAAACAGATACACTATTTTACCTCAGAAATCTTAGCCTTGTTGCAGTAGTATATAGACTAGTATACTGCAATATATCACATTTGCTGGATGGATAAATCATTGGATAGATGGATGGTTGGTCGGAAGAATTGACAGACGGATGAGATAGACAAAGAATGTGATGCAGAAAGAAAAGGGAGAAGAGGGTGAGCGATGCTGGCAGCATTATAAAAAGGAGGAACAAAGACAGAGGGAAATGCCCCGGTTACTTACCGGTTATCCTCATTACTTCGAGTCCTAGTCTTCCTTGCCACAGTAAAGTTTCCCTTCCCTACCGGCTCTCTATGGTGGCATCATGTCTGCGGCTTTGTTTTTCAGGTCGTATTGGGACTTTTGTGTCCTTTCAAATAATTGGTTGTTGCCACTGGAGGCCATATTGGAGGGATAGGGAGACTAGTATGTATCTTTTTTTATTGAAGTTTCTGTAGGAGCAGAATGCTCAAATTTATTACTGTGGCGAGGAAGACGGACGAGGAGGTAATGTTAGTTAGAATAAGGAGAAGATGCATTGACGGGGAGGTTCAGAAGTAGAGGTGTCAGAAAGAGAAAGAGATGCAGTGAAAAAGAGGGAAAGATGGTGATGTGGAGGAGAGTGAAGTCAAGAGAAAAAGAAGAACAGAAAAAAGAAGCGACGTGGGTTGAAAGGAAAGCTCAAGGCCTGATGTGAATGTCAGTGGGTAAGACAGGCGATCACAGAAGATATTATCTGCAGGACGGCGAACACTGAACAAATAAAGCCTTCATTACAGGCCATTAGCGTCCCTCTCTGGAGTCTAATAACGAGAGACTTAAACAAACACCGTCCTCTCGTTTTAATCGCAGAAGAGTTCTGTGGAGAATGTCTCTTTGCAAGAGGACCTCACCTCACCCACTATCCAATGAGACCAACTCCCACGAGCCGTGAAACACTCGCGAAAATAAGAAAATATTTCTTTCATTTCATGCATGGTGCAAGGAGTGCAGGGACAATAATATGTCAGTCACATGCTACAGAGAAAAGGGGTGGGCATAAGGTGCTGGTAGTTTCTCACCTGCTTCTGTTCTTCCCTGGCTCCTCTCTCCTTCTTCTCCTGTGTCATTCTGCATGCTACTTATTGCTGTTGTGCAGGGACACCTCAGTTTGAGGCAGTTGTTTGCGCTTTATAAATGTCGGTATTATTATTATTATTATTATTATTCTCCAGCGCATCTTTTCCCTCTCACTTGTCTGCGATCTTTCTCCCTTACTGTGTTTCTCGGATGCCCGGATGCTAGGTGACAAAGTGAGATATTAAGGTGCCTTTGCTTTTTGTTGGGATTCCTGGACCACAGCACACAACAATATCTCTGTAACTTCAAGGGAGTAGCCAGAAAAATAAAATACTCCCCACTTTGACCCATATTTAGCAATAAATGTGTGAGTAAAGTAAGTGATCATCCCGTTGAGCGTCATGGTAATTGTACCCGTGGGAAACAAATTCAGAAAATGGTGCAACATGGTGACTATTACACGTTTTTAAAGGGTATTGGCCAAAAACTACACATTTACTACTATAGATCTATTTCTCCCATTCATCCAGCCTCTTTCTTTCCATGCTTCTTTTTGTTCCTTCTGTCCATCATCTTTCTTTTGTCTTTATGTGTATTTCATTCTTTCTTTCCTTCCGTCTATTCTTCCCTCATTCCATAGTCCTTTTTTTCTAGCTTTCTATCCCTCTTTCTATTTGTTGAATCTTGTGTTGCTCTTGTCATTCTTTCACACCTTCTTTGTATCTTTTCTTTTTTACATTCCCTAACTTCATTAGTTTTTTCTTTCTCTTCTTTCCTTTATTCCCTAATCCTTTCATCTAATTTTTCTTCTTCATCTCATTATATTTGTCTGCTTTCGTTCGCTCTCCTTTCATTTTTTTATTTTAATCTTTGATCTTTCCTTTATTCCTACCTTCAATCTTTATTTTCTTCCTTTTCTGAAATCGTTTTTTACTTATTCCCTGTGTTCATTTGTACCCTTTTTCCTGCATGCTTCCTATTTCCTTCCTTCATTATTTGCATTTCACTCCAATTCCTTGCGATGTCTCACTCTATTGGCCTGTATTTTTTCTTTGTAATTTTAATAGTTTGTCTTCGGTTGCCTTTTAAGACTGCTTTTATGTTTTTTTTTGGTCCACACCCCACAGCGGTGTTATTTGCTTTTTGCCACCATGCCATCTCACAACAGCATAGGTGACTTAGTAGCCCCTTCTGAAATGTTCTGAGAATTCACAAGTTTCCCAGGCTCATGACTCAGTAGCTTATCGGGATAGGTGTTTGCTTTGTATTCTGGGATTTATAGTTTTGTTTATCACATTGTAAAAATCAGCACTGCATGTTTTACAACGAAAGTTAAAACTTGGACTGGCTGAGCTACTCATGCATGGACATGGGAGTCTTCTGAGAATAATGTTAAGTACTCAAATAAATGGCCTGTCTCAATAATGACAAAGGAACAATTCAGCCCAAAGAAATGCAAATAGGTTTGACAACAGGATAAGGCAACTGGTAATTCTAAAGCTCATTGGAAATGATGCTGCCTTCTGCTTAAAGAAAAAAAAAACACTGTACCGTTAAAATAATGTAATACATTGTAACAATCAATTAAAATAAATGAACAAATGCAAGGCATTGGGCATAGTTGCGAGTTAGCCCACATGCAAATCTAAGGATGTCGGGATATATTGGAATATTAACGTGCGTATTCGGACGAGATTAGAATATATGTAGAAGTGTTGGATTTCAATATCTGCGAGAGTGAGTCTTTCCCGTTCATTTTTATTAGGATTTTTTCATCCAACCTTTGTGCACTGTTTAAAAGGGCAGCATAACAGAGTTACTCTAATAGACATGAGCTGATCATTTATAAACAATGCCCAATATTCTGTTCCTTTAAAACCCCTTCGACGCTCATGACGAGGTCATGTAACGCGGGTTTTTTTTTAAACTCAGCACACAGTGGGAAAACGGCCCGCGCGCAAGAGGTTAAAGGTTGTGGGAAACGATGTTACTGCTTAACTGCAGGTAACAGTGAAGCTGCAATCGATCATGAGTGATTGAGATTCAGGAGTTAGGGTTCTCATGGGCAGAAGGTGCCCGTTTGGGCCCCGGTTATAAATTGGGAGGAGTGGTATTCCCGGTTATAAATTGGGAGGAGTGGTATTCCTGTTGAGACACCACACTGCCTAACTATAATTGGCCAGGTGTTCTTACCCTCGGATTTACCAGGTGGGGCAATAGCAGCGTTGATTTCAATGGCCGGTGAACTGGGTTGGGAAAACCACGTGGGGAGGGCTGCAAGGGCAGCCCAGCTTGAGCCCATGCTCCTGCCTGCTACCCCCTTCAGTCCCACTTGGGGAGCACTAAACACTTTGGGGCAGATTTTCTAGAAGTGACGCATCTTTCCATATAAGCAGAGATGCATCAGTTAAGTTGCGTCACATAAAAAAACTCTTGAGCCACCATAGATGCATCGCATTTACAATGCGGCGCACCGTGGCGCAAGGATTGACAGATGCATGACGCATCTATCAGCGTAAAAGAAACACAGTGCTGGAGTTCTGTTGCAAGCGCGACTGAACTCCAGCACTGCTCAGGGGCAGCCTATACTTGCTGTGCTTCGTCACTCCTTACGCCTGCTTCAAGCTGGTGTAAGGTTTTGATGCAGCAGCGTCGTAAAAGTAACTCAGTGAAATCTTGTAGTTTTCACTGCGCCACTTTTATGAAGCTTTCCTTCATGGGAACGCCCACCCTGCATACATTATACCTGACGCAGGTATAATGTGACGCAGGGCTTTACAACGTGACGCATATCCCTAGATGCGTCACGTTGTAAATTTGTCACAACATGGTGCATTTTTTATGACACCGCTGCATCACAGAAGTGACACAACGGCGGCGTAAATGTGTCGCAAGGGGCTTGTAAATTTGCCCCTCTGTGCCCTGAGGCACCGAGCAGGTGGTTAATAAAAGCATTGTATGTTGCCAGAATGAGTCGTGTGGATGTAGACCTGGTAAATCTGGTTCTGCGTGTTATTCCACATTCCAGGAACAAGCAATTAAATGCAGCAAAACTTTTACTTGTGGGGACAAAGTGACAAATGTCAAACTGGACAAAATAAGCCCCTAAAGAAGAAAGGTTCCTGGAAATAGGTGATTTGTGACAACAGGGTAACTTGTACGTTTGGACCAAGTTTGATACTTTTAGGAATTTATAAAGTATTCCTTGGAAACTATGACAGTGATGATTAACATCACCACGCAAATAACCAAGAGCACATCTGAAAGTGTGACAGATGTAAATTTCAGCATTTGGAAATATGACGCTCACATGCATTTGCCCATCTATATTTTCACTATGGTGAAAAAATCCCCTACATCAAAAGATAATACCCCGAAAGAGCATTTACTGTTGAAGTTCTCAGGACTCACGTTGCAAGCATATATCGGTAAGAAGCTGCAGGCAAATATTTGGCGAACATAAATAAAGGTGACCAATATTTGTTGGGGATGGCAAGAGAAAAGGCACACACCTAGAAATGAACTGGATTTACTTTTACTCCCACAGAAATGGCACCATGCTGGCATATGTTTCAGAATGGCCAAATAGTGAGCCACCACTACATCATTGTCACTACTTCGGTGTATCTCCACTGAGATGCGGCTATATTCATGTCAAAACTACAGAGATTACAACCATAGAGTCTACCACTACATTGACTCTCAATAACCAACAAGAACATTTAATGAACGGCAAATTATTAAATTAAGGATAAGGGTTAATTTTGCACTGTTTGTTTAATATCCCCATTATTCTGCATTTTGATAGACTTCCAACTGGCTGAAAGTTACACAAGATATTGATTGTGGCGAGAAGCTGAAACAAACCTCTTTGCAGTCACATTCAACATTCATGCTGGAGTTCCCGTAAGAACGTTATATGATTATCACTGTTTATATGAATATCACTGTGCTCGAACGAAGAACTAGAGTGTTAACCTAGCTCACAGGATGTGTCCGCACTGAGACATGGTGTGAGACATGACAGCGCTTTTGTGAAAAGTTTGAAAAACGAAGGAATCTCTCTGAAAAACTTTTTCACAAGGGGTTGTCTTATTTGTTTAATATGTTACAAGCCTGCGAAAACAATTTATTTAAACGGTCTTATACTGCTGGCTGTCATTGTTTTTAAAATAGTTGTCCCATTTCTCATTTCTAAGATAATCACAGATGGGTAGACTCTGTGGGCTAATAATTTCAACTCATACTTTATATCTGACTAAACAGTGTGGGGCAGATTTACAAGCCCCTTGCGCCTCATTTATGCCGCCATTGCGTCACTTTTGTGACGCAACGGCGGCGCAAATCCTGTTCCATGGTGCGGGGGTACTTACAACGTGACGCATCTGGGAGATGCATCACGTTGTAATGCCCTGGGCCACATGTAGGCGTTCCTGTGCAGGGGGGAGGGGGGGGGGGCCTTCCGGCACAGGAACGCCTCCTAAAAGTGGCTGATTGAAATCTACAAGATTTCACTCAGTCACTTTTAGGCCCTTGCTGCAGCAAAACCCTGCGCCTGCCTGAAGCAGGCGTAAGGATTGACGCAGCATTAACTAGAATGGGCCCCCAGAGCATTGCTGGAGCTGCGTTGTGCTTGCGACGAAACTCGAGCAATGCGTCACTTGTACGGCACAGATGTGTCACGCATCTGTGCCGTTGGTGCACCGCATTGTAAATGCGGCGCATCCATGATGGTGGAGTTGTGGCGCACAATACCTGGCGCATCCCTGCTGATATGCAGGGATGCACCAGTTATTGTAAATCTGCCCCTGTGTTCCTTTACTGGTCTAAACGTGTTACGAACAGAGAAAGTGGTAGCATGTAATCTTCAGGGCCGTTTCTACCATTAGGCAAGACTAGGCGGCTGCCTAGGGCGGCAAAAGTGGGAGGGCGGCAAAAACCATGAGTTTTGAAATTCTCATGAGTGAACGGCCGCCAAGTCTTGCCTAATGATAGAACCCGGCCGGGTGAACTGTCTTCGATCACCAAAAGCACATTTGCGTCTTCTAATATTGAACGTGACGTGATGTGACGTCATCCCGTTAGGCGCCACAGGCGGGAGCCGTGCGCGCCCGCTCTCGTCAGACCTCTGTACTCATCTCGTGGCCACGTCACCGCTAATCCATCAAGGCAACGACACCGGACACCCAGAGTACAGGTGAGGAGATCACAGTTCTACTAGTGTTGGCTGGTTCGCAGCCTACATCACTGGGACTGCATGCACCTCTTCCTCTCCTTGTTTCCTACGCAGGGACAACACGGGAGAGTAGAGTAGACGGGTACCCAGTGGCAGTTCCTATAATTGAGAATTCTTCATTTAGATAACGATAAAGAACTATTTGTACTTTCAGAGTTTCATGTACTCTGATTACTTCTATTTTCTGCATTTTTCGGTATCTTGATGCACAGATTTGATATATAGACCTTCATGTTTCACCTGAATTTTATTGTGTTAACTAAAATTCATGCGGACGTCTGGATGACATTCAGAGTAGGAGTTGTGTGCGATTTAATGCTGCCTCAACAGCATCCTTTTCCAATCAATCAATAGCCTTGCACGAGTCTCCGCACAGCCAATAGCAACACATAAAGGGCACTTGGATGTAGCCAGCTGCTGCGACCCCGGTCTTAACCTTTTTTTCTGGGCCACGGGGGTCTAGAAAAGCAGCGCTTTGTGAGACATGTTTAACCTTAGCGTGTAACCCCTTCTTGCATATATTGTAGGACTGAGCAGTAAAAGGGATGCTGTTATGAGGCAAATGGGTTCGCCCTGTGACGTCACCGGTGGTTTCAAATAGGGGCACGACGTCGCAGTCATTCACCCAGACATTTTACATTTTAGCAAATAGAAGTGCATAATATGCATCAGAATTGCTTGTGGGGGGGTGGGGGTGAGAGGAAGGTAAGTCTGATGCAAAGCACAATAAACCACTCGATTCCACCAAATAAAACTGGCAAAGCTGATTGTGAAGCAGAACCTCACACTAGTTTACAAGGGCCACTAGACATGCCAGAATTATGCCTTTCGTACCCTTTTCTTTATTGTTACCTTGCTGCACATGAGAGCAGTAGATGAGCTGCTGCACGGGCCGACAGAGCACGGTTCCTAGGGGTAACAGCCCCCAATTGATACACAGGGTCCCCACCGTGTAAGCCAACATTGTTCCTGGGCAGGCTAGCTTCCATCGCCATCCAATGTGCATCCTCTTTATGGAGACGGTCACCAGCTCTGGGAGGGATGGTCATGTGATAGTTGGCAGTCCCACCACTAAACTGAGACCCCAAACACTCCTTTCTCAGAAAGCCCCGGCCAGCCAGGTTGGAAATATTATTGGTCTTTACTGGCCTAGGCCGGGTCTTAAACATCACTGTGTCACAGTCTATACACAATGACCAATGACGTATGACCCACCACACTATAGTAGATCTTTATGTTTTCCAGTCCCCCGAGGTTCAATGCATTGCACTTCAGCCAGGATCTTCACCCTCTCGCCAGGACCTACAAGGTGGGGTTGGGGGCGTTAGGGTCCTAGAAGCCTCCTAAAAAGGGATCCTTCTTCGGGACTGCCAGAACTTTCTAGTACAGTTGCTGTTTCATAACAGGAAACTTGTATTTCTATTTTCTTTTTCGGGTGTGTTTTAAGTTTGTCCTTCATTCTTCACCAGTCAGTTTTACAAGAGTATTTAGTGATGAATTATTATTGAATCACGTCCAAATGTTAGATTTTTTGCAGACTATGCTGCTAGTTAGAAAATGTTAACTCGTTGAATTCGCTCCCTAGTACTTGGTAACTAAGAGAGGTGGGCTGAGGAATAAATTAACTTAAATTAACCAGCGGGGATGACGGGGAGAGTGATGGTAGTAAAAGGGAGGGGGCAGCATTTTTCAAATCTCGCCTAGGGCAGCAAAACACCTAGAAACGGCCCTGGTAATCTTATATCCATACATTTACAATATTTAAAAAACCACCAAACATGTTTATTATTCAACATTCAAGGAGAATACAATAATTTTTATTTCTCCAAGGCACCCTTCTATGTAGTCACCCCTTAGTGGTAAGTGCAGAAGACCATGGCTAAATTACTATTAAAGGTTTTATTTTCTTCAGCGTGTACAACATTCTACATATGTAGCAAGAGAAAGGATGGTGCGTGTTCTTTATGCTTATAAAATATAGAATTACATTTAAATATGCTGGATCTGGATTACAACTCTCCAATGAAATGTCAATTTTCTCCGTGGTCCAGCCACGTGACGCATCAAAGTGAAGTGCTGCTTGATTAAATGACCCTGTTTGAGCAAGAACGTTGCTTATTTAAAAATGGGTTAGAATTAATTCCAGTTGCATGCATTCATTCACGAAATGCATAGGTTGACACATTTTTATAGATAAAAATAAATAATTGTAACTGTTTAATATTGTTTTACATTTTACTCACAATAAAAATGATTTTGAGCCTATCATCTTTTCATGCATATGGCTGAATTGGAACAAACAAAACAAACAATGACGTTTTCAAGCACCCTGTTTTGGAGGGTTTGAATACCCATTTCTCCTCTACATTATACATTCATTAACATGAGAGGAATAAAAAAAATCCCAGTCGACTAAAATGTTAGTGTCCACTAACAAAAGGGTGCCGATTTGGATGTTGGTTGAAAAGCCTCCGACCTGCGGTCAGAGGCTTTCTGACCAACATCCACAGTTTGAATTCCGGTCACAGTATTATGAATACTGGTGTCGGAATTAAAACCAGCCGGTCATTCCGACTGGAGTCCAAGGGCTCCAAGAACCGTCGGCCATTCGGAGACCGGCCTGTAGTCCCTAGGGACGGCGTTTCTGCCATATGGATTACGATGTCGGTTTCCGACAAACTTCCCATGTCAGGCTTTCCGACATGGAAAGCTTTTCAGGAAGCGACACTGCGGGCCCCTAGCAGGGCCACTTTCACTCTGCGGCCCCAGGTTGGGGGCCAAGGGGGCACATATGTTGCTACCCTGTTAATCCCTGCACTGGGGCAGGTACCCTGAGGTGCTAGCCACGTGGTGCAGGGATGAACAGATCCTTCCTTTTGTCTAAGGGAGCATGTGTTATGGCTGGTTTAAGGCCACAGCTGTCTATTGGAGCTTGTCCTACTGACGGTTTACAGCCGCAGCACAAGCTCCCATAGACAAATGGGTGTATGCAACCTCACCATGTACTGTTGCATTGTAATTGCGGTGCCGGGACCACTGACTGGAGATTGGTTATTCTCGATAAGGTGTCAGTGTCAATCAGAGGCAACTCTGCCTGACATCAAAATAAGCCCCATAGCCTTTTCAAAAGTCCAACTGTAGTGGGGCATGTGTCATGATGTAACCCCCGATAAGTACTTTTTAGAAGGATGTATGTCAGTACAACGCGATAATTTTGATCGCTGTACTTTACAACGCGGTTTTCACAACGCAAGACGTTACAACAACTTGCGTTGGAGGGCGCTGGATTGTGGATTAATTTAATTTTCCATTCCAGCTCCAGCCCACGTAACAGTAGGGAAGGTGTTGGAATAGAAAATCAAACTATTCTTTAAGCAAGAGCGCCATCCAGCGCAAGTCGTAGTAATGACTTGCGTTGTGATGGCTGCGTGTAAATACCGCAGTGAAAAAGATGTTTCCCTTTTAGAACCACCAGTTCATCCACGTTCTTACACATTAAATACATGAACTGACGTTTTCTATCAGTCAGTCCACTGAACAAAGCAGCAGAAGAGTTAAAACTGCAGATTTTTATTTAGTGACAGGTTTGTGCCTTTGACACAGCTCCATGTCTCTGAATGCATTTCCATCAGACTTGTGAAACGAAAGGATTTGGTACTCCCTACTGCACCTTACTTAACAATTTACTCCTGGCATTTCCATGCACTTTTAAAAATGAAACCTAATTATAGAAGTTAGGCATGGCTACATAATATGAATGTATTTATTCACAAATTTGCATTATCCTCATTTCTAAGTCTGCTGATGCTTAACATCCATCACAAAGTTATATTGTTTAACTGCCCCCGTGAACATCTTTACACCGTTTAGAAATGAAATAATATGAGGCAAGGAAACAGGATGGCGGAGAGAAGATAAATATAAAAGTCACATAAGAATATGTTGTCATGCAGACTTTAGTTCTATTAGCTTGAAACATTTTGGCAGAGAATTAAAGATAGTTTGAGCAGAGAACAATAATTCTTAAACATAATTAGATTTTTTCTTCAAGTAAAAAACAACATTGGCTCGAGGATAACAGAGGGTCCTATTCACAATGGTAAGTTTGGTCCGAAATCTAAGTTTACAGGCAAATTTACCTTTCATACACGGGTGTGGAGTTCTCAAAATGATTACTGGCCAGTTACTGTGGTGGAAACGTCCTCCATGAGTGCTGAGATCTACGCAGCTAAAAATTTACTCTAGGGGTGGGCAAATGGGTGTTTCAATATGATCGGGCCCGTCCCATCCTGGAAATAGTAATAGATACAGCCACGGTCGATGCAGGTAAGAGCGGTGGGGCCAGGTGGGGGGAAATTCGAGAGGCGACAACGAGGGAAAATTAAATAAATAATACATTTTCCCTCATGGTCGTCTCTCGAAATACTCCCCCGTGCCCGGCCCCACTGCCTCACCGCTCTTATGGCAGTGGGCTGCGGCTGAGTAGCTTTACTCCAGTACAAGACTGGTTTTCTACAGTTGGAGGACCAATGGCAGTGAAAGGGCTTGCAACACAAGGAGACATATTTTAGGCTTGGTTTAACCTGTTAACAGTGGTGTAAAATCTGCTGCAGTGCAGGAGTTCTATTGCACGGGTGCAAAGGATGTGCGCAGCACTATCAGGGTAGTGCTTGCAATAGCTGTTGGCCGACGCACGCACTTAACGGGTAAAAAAAAAGAGCCTATGCATGAAAAATGTATACAAAACAATGTCCTATCGGAATCACTTAAGCAGGCAATACGATCTTTTGCACAGGGACTAAATACTTACTGCCCTGCTGTTACAGTAAGTGAACTACACAATGAAAAAGAAGGTGCACTTTAATCCATTTAGATTAGTTGTGCATATGTATGCACTTTTATATGCACGTATACTGTTGAATTAATTCCAATGAGTGATTACGTGCTGAAGAAATATAAAATCGGTACTATATAATGTTGTCTTGATGTATCCAATATATGAATGCCATTCTGATAGAAACCCCTTGTAAATACACTCGACCCATGTATATCTAAAAACTTGGGGCCCGATTCACAGAACTAACTTAAGACAAAATCCTAAACTTACTACCATTTTGGAATTCACAGAAGGTACTTACTCATTTTGGTATTCACAGAAGGCACTTACTCATTTCGGTATTCACAGAAGTTAGGAGTCCTAACTTTAGGACTCCTAAATGCCTTCTATGAATACGGAAAGTCTTAAAGTTAGAATTTTTCTCAATTTAGTAGTAGTAAAGTTAGGATTCCTAACTTTCGGACTCCTAAATGCCTCCCGCGAATACCGAAAGTCTTAAAATTAGGATTTTCCTCAACTTTACTACTACTAAACTGAGAAAAATTCGAATTTTAAGACTTTCGGTATTCACAGAAGGTACTTACTCATTTTGGTATTCACAGAAGGCACTTACTCATTTCGTTATTCACAGAAGTTAGGAGTCCTAACTTTAGGACTCCTAAATGCCTTCTATGAATACGGAAAGTCTTAAAGTTAGAATTTTTCTCAATTTAGTAGTAGTAAAGTTAGGATTCCTAACTTTCGGACTCCTAAATGCCTTCTGCGAATACCGAAAGTCTTAAAATTAGGATTTTCCTCAACTTTACTACAACTAAACTGAGAAAAATTCTAATTTTAAGACTTTGGGTATTAACAGAAGGCATTTAGGATTCTTAAAGTTAGGAGTCCTAACTTTACTAATACTAAATTGAGAAAATCCTAATTTTAAGACTTTCGGTATTCACAGAAGGCATTTAGGAGTCCTAAAGTTAGGACTCCTAAGTTCTGTGAATACCTAAATGAGTAAGTGCCTTCTGTGAATACCAAAATGAGTAAGTGCCTTCTGTGAATATGAAAATAATAGTAAGTTTAGGATTTTGTCTTAAATTAGTTCTGTGAATCGGGCCCCTGGGCCTCAACTGAACAAACGCCATCTTGGTTTCATTTCTCGAGGCCTCTCTGGTTAGCAAGGAAAACACGTGACATACTGCTGAGGGGAGAGTCTGAAGAGGCTATGAACAGAGCATTGATTCTAACTTAGGAAACTCAAGGTCACATCTGTCTTTCTTCTAGGATAAGCACATTCTTGCAGGTGCCATGCCTGCCCTCCTGTGCACCAGAACGAAAGGGAGGCACCTTTACTGACCTACCTCCGGAATAGCTTGATCTGAGTTTCAAATCAATCTATTGTGCCTTATATGGGTCTTCCTGTTGGTTTCTCAATTACTGGTAATTTTCCATGTACAGGGTTTTAATGAGGTATGCTAAAAGTATATATGCACTGTTTTGAATGTGATCCAGCAGTCTCCTCTGCACACTCTTGGTAGTTGTGACTAGAGGGAGGCTCCCCTATATAGGGCACTTTTGCAAAATAAACTCTTGAACCTTCTCCATTGCCGGCTGACTTATTCTTGGTAAATATGGTATATGGGCTATTTGTAAGTATAGCTCTATGGTATATTTGTATGGACCTTCAGTTGGCCACTCAGCCGGGACTCCGTGATAGGGTTGTCCCCTCCTGTAAACAGGGGAAGAGGGACGGGGAGGGGTTCTGGTCGAGGGGGTGGACTGAAAAAGGATCCTAATTGAGAAACCAGTTTGTGGTAGAAAAGGAAAATTCCATTCTTCGACCCAGTGACCTTCCCAGCTACTAAATAACCCTTCGCCGGAGTCCTTCGGGCTTAACCCGGGAACAGCTGACCGTGTTGGTCTATAAAAGACGTTGGCGGTGGAGAACGCTCAATCAGACCTGAGTGCACCAGGTGAGTGAATTGTATTGTATGGAACTAGCACTTTTGAGAAGTGGCTCAGAAGAACAGTTAACTGCGTATGGAATATAGTTTTTAGTGCAACACAGGGAATTTGGGATTCTGACGTGGCAGAGGTGTGACTACACGGGCAGATGCCCCACAGACTTGTTTGGTGATTAGTTGGGACAACGTTGGACGCCTTAGTGTTGCACGGTGGGTGCTCACTCGCCCGAATCCTCTTCAGAAAAGCCAGCAGGAGCAACTGGGTAAGCGCAGGGTCTGGGGTTGTGCCCATAACGCCCGGCACAACCAGCACAGGACGGGGGGATAGTCTGTAAGAGGGTTTGTGGTGCGCCTGTCTGATGATCCCAGGGCAGTCTCTGGACTGGTTTTTTTTGGTGAATTCTTTTGGTGGTCTGGAATCTAGGGTGATCGATTCCCCGAACAGGAGTCGACGGGCTCTGTTCGAGTACGAGACATGTCGCATGGAATTGTAAAGTCATGACCAGAGTACTTTTATCGATCGAACTTTATGCACTTTAAGTATAGCATGTACATTGACTTGTTGTGGGTTGAAAAGTGAAAGAGTATGTGGTGAGTAGGCGCGTTTATGAGTGTAACTGCAGCTGGAATGGTATGATTTGTTGAATATATAAAAATGTCTTGTTTTAGTAAATTATGTTTTGGGTGCTGCCGTCGGGAAAGTGGACGGAGGAAGAAAGATAGCCTTCTCCTCCGGAAGGCATTCCTAGTTTTGACATGTACGTTAAACATGGTCTGTCTCCCATTTTGTTTTCTACACTGTGGAACAAATATACTAAAGATAATGCAGAATTACAATGGCCTTTAACAGGGTCTTTGATGAAAGGAAAATTAATTACTTACAGAACAAATTATTTTTGAGAAGGAGCCGTCAGACTATGTTTGACTCCTTAACCTTATGGTTAAATGAGGTGAAGCGACGACGAATGCGAGAAGAGAAATGAGGAAAGATTAAAGCAGGACAGACTGTAACCCAAAAGGCAGTGGCATATGAGAAAGAAAAAGTAGAGAAGAATATCGAGCAATTAGATAGACAGTTTTGATTACAGACAGATTAAAGTTATGTGACCCGAACCGAAGCGGAAGACGAAATAGAGGAACTATTAGAGGCTCGCCCTCCGCCGCCATATGCCCCCCAAGGTTTGTACCCAGCGGTCCCAGTGGACCGGACAGGAAGGACAGGAGCAGCAGTCGCTACCGCTCCAGTAGCTGTGCACCCTCCTCTTCCTGACCCTTGAAAGAATCCTACGGCTTATTATAAAGAATTAACTGAAGCCGCGAATTCGGCCGTCATGACTTTAGCTGAAATTTAGTTGTTTCTCGGTCTTTTAGTCCCAGTAGATATATGGAGACAAGTGCATGATTTGGATCATGCCGCAGACTTTGGGGGGACCTGGGATCAAATTAAGGCATGGGACAAAGATCGGAAGCCGGCGTCACTAGGGGGGTGCGGGGGGTGCGGCCCGCACCGGGTGACACCATCAAAAGGGGTGACACCATGGTCCGTGTCAACAATAATCTTGGCCGGCGGCCGGGTAAGGTTCGACAGACAGTAATATTATTTTGCAGTTTGGTGTCACGGACTCCGTGACACCAAACTGCAAAATAATATTTCTGTCTGTCGAACCTTACTCGGCCGCCGGCCAAGATTATTGTCCGAATTAGGCTACGATTCAGGCATCCGGACGTCAATGACGTTCGAAACGTCACGCACGTCGTGACGTGCCTCCCGGACTTGACGTTTTAAAAATCCATCTGCTTCTTTAGAACTGTAAAAACAGCGCGGGCTGCTAATGCTCTCCAGAAGCCCGGCCTCCTGGCTCATTGTGCCAGACAACGAGGGCTCCTGTTTCCTGCACATGGCAGTCGGACGGTGTGCAGGTTCATAAATTTGAATTTCATTTTACCCAGCACCAAGGGGGACATGGGTCGAGCGTAGAGCCTGGCTGAGTAGTGGTGAGGAGGGATACACAAGTTCTAAGAGCTGAGAGCTGAAATGTGCACAAAGAAAGTGAGTTTTTCATAACTTTTTCATAACCCCTACGACTATTGTAATGTTATGTTGATTGCAGCACCGTCTACTCAGAAAATTGTTCCAACAGCACTGTAACAAAGCCTTTAACCCATATTTAGTCTGGTTTACTGACGTTAATTTGAGACACATTAATACCGGCCCCAACTCTAAAAAAAAAAAATCATGAATGAAACGTTGCTCTAAGTAGAGAAGATAACTAGTTAAACAAAACTACAAAGCATTCGGATTCGACGAGGTACGACAACGGGTATTAATTCAAAGTTGCGCAGCTGTGAAATCCGATTGCTCAATGTCTGCATCTTATCTCTCACGTGCAAAGGCACGTACTGGGCCGCCGCCGGTGACAACAGCTGCGCCCAGTCTGAGATCCATTCCAGAGCCCTGAAGCTCACCACAAGCGCTAGCCCCAGCAAAGGCAACTGCAAGGCCTCTGCTGCGGCCATTCAAGGTGGCTGTTGTAAGAGGCGTCTCACTAAACAAGCGCGGCTGGAGGGATAAGTGGCCCTTTACATTAAGAAATTATTGACGCTTTGCACGAGATTATGATAAATAGACGCATGCTTAAAGTCTTCTACGAAGGTGCTGGTAATCAGAAACCGTCCGCTGTACAGTAAGTTTTCAAAACAGGTGCGTTCGGTACAGAAATACTGTCTCTCAATCCAGTCAAAGGAGACCATTGTGTGAGGGAGGTCTCAAATCAAACTTCCTTACAACTATAATGTGGACAGTAACACTGTATGTAGTGAAAAATCATGCTCCTATGCAAACGTTTTTTGTTTGTAAATCTTTTGTAGTAAACTAGTTTTAGTGCAAACATTTTTATTCGAGCAGTAGTATGTAATCTACCAAAATTATTTTCTTTTTTGAGCAACCAAGTACATAACATATAGCACCAATGAAGGTTAAGTTCCCTGAGCCAAGAACAAGGATAGTAAGTTTATATCAGTGACCCATTCAGTTCTTGCCCTCTCTGCAGACTCCGCTCAATATAAGGTGTTTGCCTTTGGTTTTGGCTGTTATTTAGGTCTGGCTGTAGAGTACACCTGTCTGGTATGCACTATACATAGTGTGTGCTTGGCTCCACACAGCAAAGTAATTCTCTCTCGCCTCATTTAATTGAAAGTATGGTGCATCAATCCACCCTCTAGCAAAGCGCAAGTGACTACTTTGCATCTCAAAAGTATACTCATTCATCATATTGTGACATTTAATTCTTTATCTCCTATGTACATTCTATATAGAAATTCGCTCTTTGCTACTTTTTTCCACAGCACTGATAAAGCCAACACACTCTGTACATGCCTGTGTTAGCATAATTTAGCTAATTAAATCCAGATCTACCAGCTTTGTCAAGGCTGGTTTTGTATGAGGTGAAAAACATTTCTCTATGCCCGGAAACAGTGTAGCCCTGAACGGGCATGTAGTGTTCTTGTGCTGCCAGTAAACCTGTGTCTAACTTTGCATGGGTAGACTGGTGCCATGCATAGTGTGTGTGTCCTGTACTGTCCAGGACATGTGTGTACCTGCACATGACTCGCGGGTGCCGTGTGCATTTTAGTCCCTGTGTAAAGCCGTGTAAGGGTATCTGGGGGGCATCATGGATTCATGATGTAAGTCGTGAGGGGGTGACACCATGAGTTACCCGCACTGGGTGACACCAACCCTAGTGACGCCACTGGCCTGGCAACAAGCCTAAAGATGGGATTTTAGCTATACCTGCTCGAAATATCACATATATGCAAACCCTTATTCCCCCACGAAAGGTGGATTGGGATAAGCTAACAGCCTGCAACCAAAAGAAGGGTGAAAATGTATCTGACTTCTTTACCCGGTTTGAGAAAGTATTTATTGAGTTCAGTGGACAGGATTTGTCCACAGAAGGTGGCATACGTCTATTTGTAAATAGATTTGTCACTAATTTGTTACCAGAAATAAAAAACACGTTTGCAGGCTGCTGAAAGTACTTGGACCACTTCAACCCCTTCAGTTATCCTTAGCATGGCTCAGTATTATGAGCATTGAGAAAACGAAAATAAGGATAAATCAGATAAAAAGGTTAAGGAGTTGAAAACCCGGATGCTGCTGCAGCAAGTCAGCAGAGGGCAAAACGGTAGAAGGGGTGGAAGGGGCTCATTCCCAAGGGGCGCAATGATGAGAGGAGGAGGAGGTCAGGGACATCCTGTAAGAATTAATCAGTGTTCAAATTGCAGACAAGAGGGGCACTGGCGAGCCCAGTGCCCATTATTATACGGACGGTGTGGTTTTAATAGAGGACAAGGAAGAGGAGGTACCGATCGAAGTAGTATGAGACGTGGTGACCGGTCCGGCGATGAGTCAGGAAAAAACTATTTTGATGATTTTCAAGGAAGGCAGTACTATAATGAGGATTATTGGGAAGACAGCTATGATGGAAACAATTATGCACGAGACAGCCACGGACAGAGCACAGGCTATATATCAGTACGAGTTGACCAACAGGGGCCTTACGTCCAGGGGCAATTCATGGGGACATCTGAGAAGTTTTTGGTGGATACTGGAGCTATGAATAGTTCTGTTGCTCATACATTGGTCCCAGGGGCTGCTCTGTCTGGGCAAAATAACGTATCAGTGGGATTTTTGGGAATCCCCGGGGTAAGCCCCGTTTCAAAACCACTTCCCTTTACTATTGGACCTGTTACTGTGGATTCGGCATTCTTGCTTACTTCTAGTTGCGGTGAAAATTTGCTAGGGCTGGATATATTGAAAAAGTTGCATGCTCGTATTTATTGTTCTCCTGATGGTGTGTATCTAACATTGCAGCCTCCCATTGAACGTATATCTCAATGTTTAGTCAAAAATGCACCTCTCCCTCCTGAGTTTGCAGATATACCCCCCACTCTTTGGGCAAAAGGGGATACGGATGTCGGATTGTTGAAAATACCCCTGTATCTATAACCCTAAAACCAAATGTGCATCTACCACGTATTCCCCAATATCGAATTTCGCCTGAAGGTGAGCAGGCTTTATTGCATGTCATTCGTGATTTAATTAAGAAAGGAGTGGTAGAAGAAACAGCAGCAAATATTTGTAATAGCCCCATTTTACCGATTTTGAAAAAAGCCCCGTTAGATGGTGATCCTGATTATAAAGATACTTATCGTTTTGTAATTGACCTTAGAGAGGTTAATAAAACAGTGATTCCTCAATATCCTGTTGATCCGGACATCACTGCCATCTTGACTATGATTCACCCCTTCTGCACAGTATTTTTCAGTGATTGATTTAAAAAACGCTTGCTTTAGTATCCCCATACATCCAGACAGCCTTTATATTTTTGGATTCTCATTATCTGGCCGAAGTTTTAGATTTTGTCGTGCACCTCAAAGGCTATACTGAAAGTCCTAGTATTTATAGCCAAGCTCTAAAAGCTACATTGGATGAATTGGCCCTCCCTCCAGGTAATGTTCTCGTCCAATATGTGGATGATAATCTGGTGGCATCTGATACGACAGATAGTTGTAAGGAAGCCACTGTTAAACTGTTGCACCACTTGGCTGCTAATGGTAATAAAGTGTCCTTGTCCAAATTTCAATATTGTCGACAGGAAGTGACCTATCTTGGTCATTTACTGTCGAAAGAGGGGAGACTCCTGAACAAATAACTGTTATTACTAACATGTCCGTGCCTCGTACTCAGCGTGATGTTCGTGCTTTTCCAGGCATAACCTCTTACTGTCGATAATGGATTCCTAATTTTTCCCTTATTGCTAAACCCTTGTTGCATTTGGTTACCAAAGATGTGCATGAACCCTTGCCCTGGACGGATGAATGTCAAGATGCCTTTAATTCTTTAAAGACTCCTCTTTGCTCTGCTCCCGTTCTGGGTACTGCAGACTACCGAAAGCCTTTTGTACTTTATGTGCATGAAGTGGGCGGTTGTTCTCAGTGCTTAATTTGTAAAATATTAAGTGCAGGTGCTCTCCTTTTTTGGGGGAGGCCACACCCATTTCTCCTGGCTCCACCCACTTCATCCACTGGCTCCACCCACTTCCTCTACGGGCTGAATTATCATCCTCGACTGATACTACTGATATTACTGAAAGCCAGATGTAATACTTGATCTGAGTTTCAGCAAGGGAGACCTCCTCAAGGACGGTTTTGGTAGGAGGTCCACCCCCCACCTCGCCTCTGAGAAAAGTTTGGAAAAAATTAAAGCAAAATAACACTTTTGGAATAAATTGGCTAAAATGGCTAATGCCACTTATGACATTTTTGCAATGTAACACAGTGGTTTGAGTTGACTTTACTGAATGTATTTCTAAATTCTACCTAAACAAACACGTTTTAGTAAAATTAGGATGGTCAAAGACTGGGAAAAAACACATAACTTTCTAATCTGTACCACGCTGTTTACATCTAGCGCTTTGATGGCAGTTCATAGCTTACTGTGCTAGATCATGATTGTAGCTAAAGAACTGCACAGTAACAAAAGAATCTCTAGGACAAAAGCAGTAACCCACTGAGCATTGTACACAAAATACTGTTCTGTATAGTACACGTTCTTGGCAGCTGACATATTAACCCTCTGCTCCTACCCTAGATGAGTCAAACTGCCACTAGAAAAAACTCTGATCTCTCTACAGCAGCCAGAATAAGCCAGAGAAGTCCGCCATATTAGAGGAACAAGCAACCTCTCCATTGTTTTTGTTCACCCGCAAATTAGAATCTGATTTCATTCGCTTGCGAAAAACAAAAGCCAAGGCATCAGGATTGGAGCATGTCCTTCAAGTACACCCCAGTCACGCACCCTGGTGACCTCCTATGGCCGGTTCGCTTCTAACTACAGAGATATTTGTGCCACTTACAGGGCCAGGTTCAACTCCTAGTAAGATAGCTTGGATGGTTAATGGGTTCACTGCAGAGACCATGAGCAACCTACAGGTCATGGGTTGCTGCTTATAGTAAGTTAGTTTAGAAGGTTCCTCCCGTCTTCAGTTCAGATCTGTGTATAATCTGCGGTTTTCAAAATTGGATCATAGCAGGATCACGTCAGCCTTTTCTTTTGCAAAGCTCTATAAAACGGAAACCCCACAAATAGGTAGTTCCATTAAATATTAAAAGCGTCTAATAATAACTCATTTTGTGGTGTGCGCCTTATAGGCTGTGCTCGGTAGTTTTATGGGGTACATTCTTGTAGGCAAGCATCACATTTTGGGGGCACTCACCATTTTCCCATGGTGACCTTGAGCTCTGCGCAGGAAGTCGGGGGTGCTTCAAGGGGGGCCTGCTACATGTGGATCTCGCTGCCAGACATTCTGCAAAATGCTTCAGTTTGTATGCTAAATGTTTGTGTTTTTCGGTGTCACCTGTCTGTTTACTGTCTGCTGGTAGGTCTGTCCGCTGCTTCCTCCCTCCCGCTTGCCAGAGCCTGCCGCGCAAGCCCTGGCTCAACAGTGGAGTGAGAGGCACTGGGGCTCGAGGCACTAGAAGTCCTGCCCAGATCTGTCACCAGAGTGGTTCAGTGAGCGCAGGAGGGCGTAGAGTGTGTGCCTGTGCACTCCAGATATGTCACAACTCACAGAGGCCTTCCAGTTCCTTCCCACCAGAGATTAGGTGAAAGGTTTACCAGACCAAGATACGGTCTTAGGTTGGGCACTCCTGGCAGCAAAGGCACTGAAGGCTGCCTAAGACCTCAAAAGCAAGCCCCAGCAAAAGTTAAGATAGTTAGCACACTTGGCTTATGCCCCCCAAAACCTGATTGAAACAAATAACACAGCACCCAGGAATAGGTGATGAGGTTAAGATCCAGGCAAAGTCCATTGCTGCCCCACCCTGCGCTCAGATGTGAGACTGCCACCATCACATGTAACGTCGCTACTTTCGCATAAAAACAACCGCTAGAATGAAATCAGAAGTTGCATTTATTCTGTGAACGCATGTACCAAAACCATGTAAAAGATATACTTGCTTCAGTAGCATATGTTAGGAAACAGAAATGAAATAATTACATAATGCCTTCTTTTGGTTTCATTTATAGGCCTGCGGATAGCTGCTGGCTTCCTCGAATGACTAGCGATGCATCTGCGCATTACGCTGGGGCGGACGATAAGGGGGGGCCCCCGGATCGGCATTGGTCCATCCAACTCTGGAGGAAACACTTGCTGATTCAAAGCCAAGAAGGGAGGACGGGGCTAATGTGACCCCACCGAGGCAGTTTCTGGCGCTGTGTGTGTTGAGTCGGAGCGCCTCGTGATAATGCGGGCAGCCATGCATCCAAATTTTAATATTTTACAGAATGCACAAATCCAGCCCAATCGTGCACCACTGCCTCAGCCCAGGCAGGCATGGATTTACCCTTTACTGTGTAATATCTTCTCTTTGCCATGGAGACTGTTATCTATTGTGTGTGTAGCCCCGGTCCTAAGAAATAAGTGCTGGTGCTAAGCACCGGAAAGCACCAGCACAAATTAGGCATTGGTTGTTCTCTTTCGTTGTTAACCCAGGTTTTGGCAGAAAACAACGACCCTGTGTGTATTTTTTGGCAGTATTGGATAATGTTGCCAGAGCCCTTCACAGCTGTTTAAGGGCTACTGCTGCTGTGGCGGTGGCCATTCGACAGTCAGAGGGGATTGTCTTGAATACTGATCTTACAGAGATGGTACCGCACGCTGTGGACATATTGGATCAAGTGTGGAATAACTCTAATATCCCCAAAACTGCTGCCCATGTGGTCAAATACTTCGTGGTCTGTTTACAGCATAATCCTGGAGGAAGGGAGACAGTTCTCAGTGGAAATTTTTGCGCCCCTTTCTTTGCCGTTTGAAGTGCTATAGATGGATTATATTCAATTTGACAGAGTAAACAATCTCAAGTATGTGTTGGTGGTGGTTTGTGCATTTAGTAAATGGGTTGAAGCATACCCCACCAAAGAGAATACTGCTCTAGCTACTGCAAAAGCCCTAATTAAGGAGTTTCTGCCTCGCTTTGGTTTGCCCTGAATTATATGGACAGACAATGGGGTACATTTTAATGCAGAACTCATTAAATACATTTGTAAGGGATTGCAAATAAAACAGAAATTTCATGCAGCATGACACCCACAATCTGCAGGATTGGTTGAGAAATATAATGGCATATTGAAATTGAAGATGGCAAAGATGCAGGAGAGTACGGGTTTGAGGTGGCCTGATGCGCTGCCCCTAGCATTAATGTCAATATGAGTAACCCCCCATTCTCGGGCTGGGCTGTCACCTTATGAGGTTGTTTTTGGTCGACCAGCCAATGTGTGGGGTGTTCCAAGGCCTAGATCCTACCGTGATCTTGATTACCCTATGATGACAGATTATCTGTACACTTTAACTAAAGACTTGCGTTCTATTCATCAACAGGTGTCAGCAGTACTGCAGCCGTTGCCGGAGGGTCCCGGACATCGCTTGGAACAAGGACAGTGGGTGCTTGTGCGAAATTATCAACGGAAATCGAGTCTGGAACCCAGGTGGAGCCGTCCCTATCAGATCTTTTTGGCCACTTCAACAGCAGTAAAAGTGGATGGGAAAAAGCACTGGATACATGTGTTGCATGTAAAGAAGCTACCCTTACCCCTTCCTTCTGATCAACAGAACTGAGACGGAGTTCTGACACAAGAGGGAGAACGAAGGGTGAGGTTTGTGCCTTTCTGGGATGCCATTGAAATCGGGCAAGAGGAAGGATAGTTGATGCCACACGGAGACAATTCGTCCCCAGTTTCTGAAACTTGTGATAAGGCTGATCCCCCTGAGGCTTCTGAAAAACGTGTTACACCAAATGTCCCTGCTGCTGTGTTGTTCCATGACCAGGAGCAACCTGGCCATCTTCGATACAATTTACGGGCCCGAAAATCATGCGATACCCCAGTTTCGAATTGTAGGAGATAGGGAAAGACTTGAATTGTAGGGTTGAAGATAAGCTTTTCTGGGGTATTGAGCGAGACACTGGACTGAACCCGTTGAGAGCTTGGAACTGACATTATCACATTTAGCAAGCTGTGAAGCCTGGTTTCAGTTACTATCTCTCATGTATTTTTGCATTACGTAGCTGATCCCAAAAGATACACTGAAAAGGACTATGAAGCTGTTCTAAAGGAAATAGAACAACACCAGGGATTTGATGCCCAGGGGAACCAAGGGGAGGGTTCTTTAGATCCGGATGCCTGTATGAATATGTACACTACTTACGAGAATGCTACTTGGTTAAAGGAAGAAATGTTAGATTTTGAACAATTTAATTCTACGCAATATTTTCGGCATTTCCAGGATCGCAATGTCACTGATGATAAGGCAATGCCAGTTCCTATTGTGAGTAGTACTGATTCCTTTTGCACACAAGGGAAAGGTCATGTTTATGTAGGGAATAGTAGATGTAACTTTACTTACATTTTGCATACTACCAGCACCCCACCTTTGATAACTCCGCCAAATGTGTATTTTGTTTGTGGTGAGAATGCCTACACTTGGCTTCCTAGAGGGAGGGCGGGGAAATGTTACCTGTCCTTCTTGTATCCTACCGTATATATAGCCCCTTCTAATTATCACAAGACACACTGCTGGGATTCTAACTAACCTCACTGTAGAGCTTCAGGCTACGAGGCTTGTATTGCTTCAAAATCGGATGGTGCTTGACCTCATCCTAACTTATCGAGGAGGAGCATGTCGCGTGATCAGCAGCTCCTGCTGTGTATATATTCCAGATTTTGCTCCCACTATACATTTAGCTATTCAGAAATTACATCGCTTAGCTGCGGAAGTCCATGCTGATACTGGTACTTGGTCTTTAACCGGGTGGTTCTGGGATCTCCTATCCACTTGGGGCTGGAAAATTTTCTTGATTTTGGCCGGAGCACTGGGAGTGGTATTTGTCTGTTGCTTATGCTTCATTGTGGACCGGCATGCTGCTCCTATTGTGCCACCAAACTTACTTCCTCATTGACCATTTCACGACAGACAAAAATTGGGAAGCAGTTAGTGCAAAAGGAGGAGGCTGACCTCATGCAGATAGATGAGGGCGTATTCTTAGATTAGAAGGCCAGCGTTTATATATTGGCTACATCACGCCAAAAGGGGGGTCTGAAGAAATATAAAATCGGTACTATATAATGTTGTCTTGATGTATCCAATATATGAATGCTATTCTGATAGAAACCCCTTGTAAATACACTCGACCCATGTATATCTAAAAACTTGGACCTCAACTGAACAAACGCCATCTTGGTTTAATTTCTCAGGGCCTCTTTCGTTAGCAAGGAAAACACGTGACATACTGCTGAGGGGAGAGTCTGAAGAGTCGGCCCGGGCTATGAACAGAGCATTGATTCCAACTTAGGAAACTCAAGGTCACATCTGTCTTTCTTCTAGGATGAGCACATTCTTGCAGGCGCCATGCCTGTACTCCTGTGCACCAGAACGAAAGGGAGGCACCTTTACTGACCTACCCCCGGAATAGCTTGAAGGAATCGAAATTTTACAAGGCCGGACTATACTTACCAATAGCCCATATATAATATAAAAGAATAATAAGGTAGTCGGCAATGGAGAAGGTCGAATTGTTTATTCAATCAAATGCAAGCCCTGGCAGGGGAGCCTCGGTCTACACGACCCATGGAGGTGCGCAGAGGAGACTGCCTAAATACAAGTGATACAAAGCATATATACGTTTTTACACATTCAGGTTAACACCCTACAAGGAAAAATACAAGTTGTCAGTGAGCCAGCAGGAAGACCCATATAAGGCACCATTGATTGCTAGTAGCTAAACTGGAACTATTCTGGGGGCAGGTCGTTGAGGTGCCCTCTTGTCTATCTAGAGCCCGGGGAGTACCGGAACGGGCTCTGCTAGAATGCACGCATCCCACAAGAGGGGCAGGTGTGACCGTGGGTTTCCCTGAGCTACACACAAAAGATAAGAGAAGCAGGCTAAGCAATTCAACATGGTTTCGTACCAAGGACTAACTCACGTGACTTCTGGGAAACAGTACATGAACACAAGGAAATGAAACAAGATGGTCACAGTTATAACAATAGGTCTAAATAGGCCTGCATGAATCAATCGTAAAGCATACATATATTGCGTGATACTATATGGTTATTCGTATGCATATACAGTTATATGGTACATAGTGGGCCAATCATGAATACATATAATTTTATATCCCAACTGACTGCCCTTTTGGCCGACTATGGCCTATATAACTACTTCACTCCACAAATACCCCCTCATCGGTCTGCATGAGGTCTGTTACCTCTTTCTGGATCATTTGTTTCTCAATCTTTTCCTGCCGGGAAATAGTCAGAGCAGACGTTATTCTAGTTGGACAGAAAGTGCAACATGCTGGGCCACATTGGAGGCATAAACAACATGTGAAAATAACCCCAAAGGTTCCTGCTAAGATCATGAATATCTTCCAACCCCAGGTAGCCAGGAGGCCCCAGAACCATCCACTGAGAGACCAAGTGTCGTTCTCTTCATGAATCTCGCTAGCTAATCGATGTAATTTCTTAATAGCGAGATGTATGGTATGTATTGGGAATAAAAATGCAACAAGAGCTGCCAATCACGCAGCAGGCTCCACCCCTATCTGCCAGGATGACGTCTAACACCATCCAATTTTGAAGAGAAACAAGCCTTGTTGCCTGAAGTTCAACGGTAAGGTTGGTCAATATCTCAGTCGTGGTTTGAACCACATTTTCCACTATTCTAGACAAGCGTCTTATGTTTCGACTATTACAAATCGGACACCAGAATGGAACCAGGCCCTTTGAAATGTCTTCAAACTGCTGCAGCGAGGTATCTGTCTGATCAGTACTATTGGTATCATAGCTCCTAATAGTCCAATTAGATTCTACCTCTCTCTTTACTAACCGATGGGTCCTATGGTAATCAGAACGGGCAATATACACAGGGGGATAGAGAAAGGAAAGGTAACACCGTCCTGCCCATCCTCGAGGGAGCCAAGTATAAGCATTTTCCCCGCATACAAAATATACATTAGGGGGGGTGATCATCAGAGGAGTACTGTCGGTCTGCAATGTATAGGTATAGTTACAGGTGCTAAACCCTACCCTAATGTGACCTCGCCCCCTTATACAGAACAGGGAGATAGCATTTATTATGGGGATCGGCAAAGCTTTATCATTTGTAACATTGCGTTCCTTGAAATGCTGGAAATACATAGTAGAATTAAAAAGTTCAAAATCCTGCATTTCCTCCTGCAACCAGGTGTCATTTTTGGAATCAGTAGATACGTTCATACAGGCATTTGGATCTAAGGAACCCTGACCTCCATCCCCTTCAGCATCAAATCCTTGATGTTGTTCTCTATACTTCAAAATGGCTTCATAATCCCTTTCAGAATATATTTTAGGATTTGCAACATAGTGTGAATACATTAACGATAACAATTGCCACCATGCTTCGCAACTAGCTAAATGGGATAAAGGAAGGGAGATGAATAACTCATGCTGATGCATGACTGACGGTAACAAGCAACAAACCCAACAATTCGTTTTGTTCGTGGTACTGTGGGTCTGATGCAACATTTCAATAAAAACATTCTTTGAATAAGTTTCCCTATGCCTAGCCTTATGCGGAGGCAAATAATAAAAGAGATGTTCTTCTGGAGCAGGAGTAGTTCTCAACAATTTCTGCACTGGATGCTGAAATTCCAAGTATACAAACACACACATCATTATTACAGTAATTATGACAATAAAAGCAACGAATGCCACCTTCACTCTGGTGGGCCATCCGGAAAACAGTTGCATATTATTAATATAACGCCGAGGGGCAAGTGGTCGTTCATCTTCCATCATAAATCTAGCAAAAGGAAACATACTCTCTATAAGTCCAAATCTATCTCTGTCCTTTGCTAAAAGTCCAAAATAAATCTTTGTATCCACAATGCACGCACACCACCAGAGGGTTTCTTCTTCCCACCAAGGGATCTTCTCCCTGTGTCCGTTTTTAGAGCCTCACAGGCAGACCCCTATATTTCATCAAAGGAAGAGCCAACTTTTGGATTCCAAAGGTATGATCGCGGCCCTTAACTCAGTCTTTCTTTCTGTACAGAGCCTTATTAACACAATGTTCCAAGCTCTCTGCGAGTTCAATCCAGTGTCTCGCTCAGTACCCCAATCACTCTACTCAAGGTTTTTCAACACAAAGTCTTGGTCTAATTTCTTTCATTAGAGAGTGGGGTACCACGCTGTTTTCGGGGCCGCAGATCGTATCGACAACGGCCAGGTTGCTCCTGGTCAGAAAACAATTCAGTAGCATGGGTAACAGACTCGGTCACCCCTTGTGGTGCCTCAGGACTGGCAGTTGCTTCTGACTGAGGAGTCACACCTTCCCCTTCAGGCAACACTTCACTTGATTGCCCTATTTCCGGGGGATCCGAAAAGGGCACAAAGCTCTTAATCAGCTCTCCTTCCTGACTCGGCACTCCGTCTTTGTTCTGCCGGTCAGAAGGCAGGGGCAGCGGCAGCGGCAGGAGCTTCAAATGGCTGACATGGATCCAGTGTTTCCGGCCATGCACCTTTACTGCCGTCCTTGTAACTAAGATGATCTGGTAGGGCTCGGAACACCTGGGCTCCAAACTCGATTTCCGCTGATAGTTCTTCACCAGTACCCACTGGCCGGGTTCCAAACGATGTCAAGGACCCTCCGGTAGTGGCTGCAATGTGTCCGATACCTGTTGATGAATAGAACGCAGATCTTTAGTCAAAGCATACAGGTAATCAGTCATCAACGGGTAATCAATATCCCTAAAGGATCTGGGCCTAGGGACTCCCAACACATTTGCGGGCGTCCAAAAATCACTTCATAAGGAGACAGAACGGTTCTAGTATGAGGGGACATTCTAAGGGACAATAAGGCCAATGGGAGGGCATTAGGACACTTCAATCTGGTGTCTGCACAGATTTTGTAGGGAAATCAAAAAAGGGGGAGGAAGAGGTGGTGCTGTAAGGCACCGAGGTGGGCATGTCCTCCTCTTGCAAAAGTACCAGTTATCAGAGAGGTCCACCTATAAGAGGATCAGTGTGTATCCTGATGTCTATGGAATACACTCAATGTGTTAAAATACCCCTCACACACCAAAAGGGCCCTTGGTGTCATGCTTCATCATCGGGGTCTTCCCGCCCGGCTGCCGGACGGGGCAGTGCTGCGGCAAGTGACTACGCTGGAGCACCTTTTAAATGAGGGTGCTATGTGAGTGAATTGGAGTGAGTGTCAGTGGGGTCAGGAGTGATGAAAAAGTGGTGTTAAAAAATACCTGGCCTAGTGATAGAAAAAATTATTTAATAAACACTGGCTGGTATTATTAAAAAAGTGGTGTCGGAAAGGGTAAGCGGGTTAATGGGCTTACTTTCCTGTGCGGGTCAACATGTTTTGGGGCGCCATGCCCCTTCATCAGGACCAGGGTCAGATCCCCCTGTCACTCACTAATGTATCTCCACAGTAAAGTGTATGTACAAGAAAAGGTCTGGTGGTAAATAAATTTATCAATGTATATAGATATATAGTTTATATTAATACACTTCCCTTGCTAATGTTAAGATACTATTGTAGTATGCCTGAAAGACAAGTGCACGGTATTATTAATGCGCGGATCCCACAGCGCTAATCTCTGAATTACTTGTGGGGGAGAGGAAGACAAACATACATATAGCAGTAGTCTGGCGTTATGGAACCCCAAAAGAGGTCCATAGTTTCAATAATTATAGAGGTGATTGACTTGACACAGTTCAGCACACACACACATGTGATCACACACTATTTACAAAAACAGTACAGTGAATTCAGCTGGAGGAATTCTGTACTTATTATTTTTTATATATACATACTTAGCAAGTTGAGGAAAAATGCCCCAGGAGCCAACTCTAGACTGAAGGGTATTCGAGGGTCCAACTGCAGGTAAGACAAAATATGGAAAAATAGGGGGTTTCTAGTGCCAGGTTTTAATGGTAAGTACCTTCTAAGATGTGGTAATGAAACCACAAATGCCATTATGTTTTCGTTTCCCCCAATCGGCTATGCCGCACTTACTCAACCCCCAGCCTCGATGTGCTTCCTCCTCCGTCCGTGGATTCCGTGATAGTGAGGATGGAAGCATGGGCGGGTATTTTTATAGTGGTGTTAATAGGCACAACAGGGATAGTCTGGTTAATTAAGGGCTGCTGACTCCGGACAGCTGTGTCCGAAAGGAAGGGTGCCTAGGTCTCGTTAACGTGGTGGCCATTGTTAACTAGTCACCGAACTAATTCATGGCTCATGGAAGATTCTACAGGTCGCTCTAGCTAATCGACATGTCGAAATCTTGTTTTGGTTAAATTAGAGTGCTTCGCGATGACGAAAAACCCTGTCTTAGTCCCGTTGCTTCCACGTCCATTGAGCTCATGGGCGGAACTGTGTTCCCGGTCCGTGCATGCGTGGTAGAGTGTTATCTACCCGGGCATGCGCGGTGGAGAGGGCGAGACACCGCGCATGCGAGGAAGACTATGGCACATTGATATAGGAAAGGGTTTGTTGATCCATTAATATTGGAAAGGGTTTGTTAATCCATTATTGCAAAGGACAGTATTTGTAAAGTTCATAATGTCCAAAACGGAGTGACTCTTGTGTGCCATCTGGGCATTGTTTTTTTAGAAAGAGAAAGGGAGGGGGGGAGAGGAGAACCTGCAGGGTATTCAAGGGGAAGAAGACTAAGTAGTATGATACATTTAATGTTGAATATAGCTTATATTAATAAAAGTGGCAGGCTTCTATGTTTATGGTTTAGATACTGTAATGCAATTATTTGGTAGGCACAGAAATTGACAGCAGATTGGGCTATATTGTCTTACAACATGGGGCTGGCCAAGAATTTAGTTGCGACCAGGGTATATCATCGTTTAGTCCTGTATGATGTGTACCCAACCGATGCACCCATCGTTGCTCCTTCGTTAGAAGGTTTTTGTCATTATTTAAAACCTCGATGACCGTCCATCTCAGATCATGAATGCTGTGACCCTTTGTCACATAGTGTGTCTCCATTTTAGTGGTGTTTTTTTTGCAGCGCACATTACTGCGGTGTTCATTCATACGGATTTTCAGTGGTCTGCTTGTCATCCCTATATATTCTTTTTTACAGGGACAGGTGATTAAGTAAACCACATTGCGGCTGTTACAATTAGTAAAAGCGCGTTGTTCCCATGTGGTTTGATTGGAGAATGTGATGGTGTGGCTTTTTTGCGTGTATTGACAGGACGCGCATGAGCCACACGGTTGGTGGCCTCCAACTTCTGTAAGTCTGGTGGGGGCGTTGAACTCAGTGTTTTTAGGCCTTGTGTGAACCAACATATCTTTAAGATTCTTGCCTCTCCTATGTGAGAACATGGGTTTGGGGAAATCGAGTTTGCCACAATTGAGCACTCTCCAATGTTTGTTCACAATTTTGGTGATGTGGTTGGAGTTGGTGTTATACACCCCTCTCCCTCGACAGCTGCCCTCACTGAGACATCGCCCATTCCCTGCGCCCCCCCCCCCACTGCCGCCGCCGGGAGGTGGCGAAAACGGAGCCGCAGTGGATGCAAGGGTGCCTCGATGAGCCGCCTACAGCCCTAAAGGTGTGTGCTCATAACTTTTATTAACCTTTATTAACACTGTCACCATAAGTCTGTATGCCGGTTTTACTGGCCGGTTTCCCCCTTCGCTACCGTGATGGACCAAATCAAAACTTCCCCCTAACAAAGGGTTCTGTGCCAACGTGGCAGAGTCGCACTGTTGGCTAAAATGGCGGGGGCTATAAACTAGAGCAATAAATCGCCCCACTGCCCACAGTTGACCATGAGGCTACATTCCTACTCGGTCAGGGGTCACCTGTACTGAGATAAGGCTCCTTCCTCCTCTCTCATCTTCACCAAGCAGCAACATAGAAGTGGGACTAACTGGACCTGCCCATCAATAGAAAGGGAAACTGGGCTTGCTAACCCAACAACAACAGACAAAGGACTTGTACTCCTGCCTCTCTATTCTCTCTATGGCGGCCATCTTAGACTAGTACACCACTGTGGTTGCCATCTTAGACTAGTCAGTCTCCTTCATTATCTCACACCTATAACTATACTTTATTTCTCACCGCTAATCTGTCCACGCTTCCCGCCCTATAACCGCGTTCACACCTTTAGCTATCTGCTATTTCTCTCCTTATTCTCTCCATGCCTCCCGCCCTATAACCACGCCCACCCACCTACACACTCCACCCCCCCTCCTCTACCTCGTATACCTACACCTCTTCCATTATGGAACGCATGGGCAAGCACACATACAAGATTAACTATCCATCCGAGCTCACCAAAAAAAACGCCAAACGCTTCAAACACAACTTCCTGAAGACCCACCCCGAAACCCCGTTTGTGGACACCTACTTCTCGCTAACTAATGGGGCCACGAGCACTGATATCATCTTCTACACCCCACGCAGAGCACAGTGGAGGAAAGTGCTCCGCGCCTCCCTCACCATCTCCACCTCTAGAAAAACCGCGCATGGCCTAACACTCTCTATTACACCATCCCTACTGTTCCCGGGCAGAGCGACCATCTCCATCTATAACAATGGGATTATCCTATTCCAATCCACTGATAGGTACCTTGATCTACTCGACAATCTGTTCCCCACCTTCCTAAATCATATCTCCAACAGGCAGTCCGCCACGCCTAACACCACGGGTTACTCAACACCCCCCAACTCCAAGCGTCAATACTCACAGCAGAGGAACATCTCACACCTCTCCCCTCTGTCCAGCGCGGTACTCAGTTACACACCCGATCATACTTCCCAAAATCCCCCAAGCACTGGCCAAGTTCACCCCCCCCTCGCACATTCCCCATACCCCCACCCTCCTCACCCCCCACCTTACGACTCTTGCGAATGTCTCAGATCCCCCTGTAATCGATCACCCATCCGATCTCACTTCCCCACACCCCTCATGCACGGCCGAATATCACCCCCCATCACAAATACCCTATACCCCCACCCTCCTTACCCCCCATCCCCCACCTCACACGAGTCTCACAGAACCCACCCACACCGCACTGAGCATATCTCTCACGCCCCCCTACACGACCAACTCTCTCCCTCTCTCCCCCCCCACTCTCACTCCCCACTACACCACACCACCAGCCAGACTCACGGAACACTCCACCTCCCTCAACCCAACACCCTACCCTCTAGCCCCCCCCACTCTTAGCCCCCACCATCCTAATGTCACCCCTTCCTTCTCCAGCCTACACTCATCCCTCAACTCACCTGCGCCACCTTCCTCCAGCGCCATCACCTATGCTACCAACCTCCCCCTGTCCTCATCCACGCCATCCCCGCCCCTTGCTCACAAACTCTCTCATCCATCTACTATGGCCACAGAGCCCTGTACCCCACCTTCTACGGCCGCAGAGCCATGTACCATCGCGTGCACATCCCGCCCCACGCGTCCCACTGCCCACCCTTTTGCCCCACTCAATGACGCACCCACTGCTCTCACTCCCAATACCATCCCCAATCCTACTCTGGACATGATCATATCCACCCTCCTACAAGTCAAAGAAGATCTTCACTCCATCAAAGAACTTCTGTTCACATACCCCAGACACCCCCTACCCTTCACTTCTGCGCCCAATAAGTACACCACTCGCCCCTCAAACCTCTTCACTCATCACTCCCCGCGCTGGCCCTCGATCCCCGACCGCAAGGCCACCGGCCGCCCCCGTCGCACCCTACACCCACTCTCTGACCGAGACTTGCATACTCTACTCCGCTCATATGGCCCAGGTCCCACAAAACTCCCACCCACTACACACCTTCCCATACCCACGATTATCACAAATCCCCTCAGGCCCCCCACACGGAGCAATAGAAGTTCCGTCACCTGTAATCTCAGAAAAGTACCCCTCGCCCTAGAACACTCACCCACTCTCTTCACCCCCAAACTAAAGTGTATCCTGCTCAACTGCAGATCGGCCCCGAGACACTCCGCCAGCATCGCGGATCTCATATCATCAATGGACCTCGATCTAGCCATTCTGACTGAAACGTGGCTAACTGAAGCCTCCACACCTATAATGGACATATTAGTCCCCCCCTACTCCGCTCATATGGCCCAGGTCCCACAAAACTCCCACCCACTACACACCTTCCCATACCCACGATTATCACAAATCCCCTCAGGCCCCCCACACGGAGCAATAGAATCTATCAACTATCACATTATTAGAATCGACAGAGATGGCAAGACGGGCGGGGGAGTCGCTTGCATCTATAGGAGCAACCTCGTCATCACTGAAGGTCCCTCCCCCTCCCTCTCCTCCTGCGAACTCATCTGCCTCGATATTACTAGCGAGTGCAAACCTGTGTGTTCCCTTCATGTTATCTACCACCCACCCAGGGACAACCTCACCTTCTCCCAACAAATCATGGACACGATATCCACCAACGCCGGTCGACAGATCAATCAAATATACTTGGGAGACTTCAACCTCCACTGGAACGACCAGAAAGACGCTGTGGTGAATAGTCTTAAGACTTTCCTCAACGCGCTTGACCTCACCCAAATCTGCAACCGTCCAACACATGTAAAAGGCTCTATCCTTGACCTTATCATCGCCAAAGAAGACTCTACCCAGCTGGAGGCAATCGAACCCTGTGATTGGTCAGACCACCACATCATCACCTTCTTCATCAACGAAAAGGTCAAACTTAACCCGGCTCAACCTGCCAAAACCAAGATCTGGAAGAGGGACATGAAGAATCTTAACCCAAACTCCTTGCCTGCCCACACAGGCAATCTCCTTCTTCCCCCGACGGGCGTCTCTGATGTGCATTCACTGACCGACCACTATCTAAACACTATGGCTACAATAATCAATGAAGCCGCACCCCTGCAAATGAAGAGAGTCGCCACCAAGAACTCGAACCCATGGTTTGATGGTAGACTCAATGAGGACAGACGTGCTATGCGCATGGCAGAGCGCACGTGGAGATCTGACCCCTCAGCACGGCACCTTAGAGCGCTTAAGAGTAAGAGAAACGCTTACTTCAGAAAAATCAAACGATCAAAATCAGGCTTCTTTAGCCAACAGCTGGACCAAGCAAAAAACCGACCAAGAAAACTGTTCGAGCTACTCAAAACCCAAACCAAGACGCAGCCTCCACAACCTAACATCTCAGCAAAGGATATTCCAAGTTGCGAAGACTTCTCTGCTTTCTTCAAGCAAAAGACCAACAACATAAGGAATGATCTCATCAACGACGTAAGTCGATACTCCTGCTCCATAGGCATAACTAACACTCAACCTAAAAACAACGCTTCATGGACGTCCTTTGACACCTACACTGAAGAATCAATTCACAAGCTGCTCGGCAACCTAAAACCCGCCAATCACCTCACAGACCCCCTACCTGCCAACGCTGTTAAAGCCCTCACCCCCATGCTCCTCCCACTCTGGACTAAAATCATCAACTGTTCCTTGCAACAAGGAGTCATCCCAGACTCCCTCAAAATAGGGCAGGTCACGCCTATACTCAAGAAACCCACAGCCGACCCGGCCGACCTAAACAATTACCGACCTATCACCAATATCCCCACTCTGGCCAAATTGCTAGAAAAATGTGTACAACTCCAACTGACAAAACACATTGAGCAGTTTGACCTCCTCAACCCTCACCAATCAGGATTCAGAGCAAAACATAGCACGGAAACGGCTATGACACACATAATTGATGACGCCCTCCAAATCCTTGATCACAACGAGTCCTGCCTCCTCATCCTCCTTGACCTCTCCTCCGCATTTGATACGGTCAAACACGAGAATCTACTGGAGCTGTTAAACAACAGAATGGGCATATCTGGGACGGTTCTCAAATGGTTCACTTCCTTTCTGCACAACCGGTCTCAGAAGTTCAAGATCAACAATGCATTGTCCTCGCCTGTGCCCGTAACACTAGGCGTTCCACAAGGCTCCTCCCTATCGCCCACACTGTTCAACCTCGTCATGGAACCACTCACCACCTTGCTTCAAGCATCAAATGTACACTTCCATATGTACGCAGATGACACTCAGCTCTACCTCAAACTTCAATCCCCTGAAGACATCAAACTTCTGAATGCCACACTAAGAAACACTCAAGCATGGCTGGCCGACAATCACCTTAAACTAAATGCTCTGAAAACTGAGTTCCTTCTGATCTCACCTCCAGCGAAAAAGGCCATCACCCAAACCTGGCTCAATCCTCTAACCGCACTAAATGTCCACCCCACCATCGTGGACTCGGCGAAATCCCTTGGCATCACACTTGACTCCAATCTCGACATGCAGCAGCATATTAGCAAAGCAACCAAGGGTGCCAACTTCCAAATCAACACGCTGAGAAAACTCAAACCCTTCCTACCACCCAAGGACTTCCGAACTGTTGTACAAGCCCTAGTCATTCCTCGCATAGACTACGGAATTGTGGCTCTCAGCGGGCTCCCCCTAACAACAACGGCGCCCCTACGAGCCTCCTTGAACGCGGCCGCAAGGCTCATCACTGGTTCAAGAAAACACTCGCACATATCCCCTGACCTAAAAGCCCTGAACTGGCTGCCGTTTGAAGCCAGAGTACAGCTGAAAATTGCCTGTATGACACATTCGGCCGTACACCACAAGGCACCCAACTACCTCACTCACAAACTGACTATATCAGGAGGCTCAAGATCCAACAGAAGCACAAAGAATCTCCTCCTGAAACCTCGCAGATTCCGGAAGGAAAAAACATACAAACGCTCCTTCTCAGGAATGGCACCCAGGATCTGGAATGCACTCCCGCCAGAAACTAGGCTTATCCCCTCCTCTGTACTTTTCAAGAAAGAGGTAAAAGCCATCCTTAAGGCTAAGTTCACCTGAACCCTATTGCTACTGGATCAATGACAGTACAGGGCTCCTAGTCTACCGGCTACCTGATTGCTTATCTATATTAGACTCTTATACGACTGCTACTGGACTAAAATCATAGTACGGATGCCTTAATATTTGTTTCCAGATTGTTTACTAGGGATGTACACTGTGACCTGAGTGCCCTACTAACTTGCAATCCATTCACTACTGCCTATTATTCCGTTCTCAACAGTGTGTTTACTCACCCTCTGGGGTGCTATAATCTTACTCGAATCGTCATTGCACGGCTTCAATATTATTGCTTCTAGATTGTTATTAGTGTGCATACTCTTGTGCAAGTACTACCCTACTTTGCAACTCACTCCCTACCGTATATTACACTGTTTTCAAAAGTTTTTTTCCTACCTACTGTTTCTGTAAAGCGCTCTGATATCTGCAAAGATCTTGTTCGCGCTATATAAAACTCTAAATAAATGTTGTAACACAGATGGGTCTTGGGTCAGGCTTCTTGTTGCCGGTTTCTTCTAGTAGGGCCTCCCTGTTGTTATTGCGGGCTCTTTTTTGGCCTCTTTTGACAATGGCCTTTGGATAGTTTCTATTCAGTAGTTTGCATTCCAAATCTGCCGCTTGGGTCTTAAAATCCTTGATGTTACTGCAGTTTCGTCGCAGTCGAAGGAATTGCCCATAGGGTAGATTCTCGCATAGGTGTCGAGGGTGAAAGATGTCGTAAAGTAACAAACTGTTTTTAGCTGTGGGTTTAAAATGTGTGCTTGTTTCTAGTTTCCCATCATTGGGGTAAATGTTCAGATCGAGAAACACAAGGTTCTGTTTGGAAACAGTGTGGGTAAATTTTAGGAATCGATCTTGTTGGTTTAGCCATTCCATAAACAGGTTGACTGAGTCCTGATTCCCCCTCCAGATCATGAGCACATCGTCAATGTACCTCTTCCACGTAACTTCGTGGTTTCTATAGGGATTCTGGTCGTTGAGGATCTTGGATGTTTCCAGGTGGTATACGTATAAACCTCCCAGACTGGGGGCACAAGTACTCCCCATACTTGTGCCGTGCTTTTGCAGATAGTAAGTATCCTCATACTGAAAGTAGTTTTTCCTCAGTGTTAGGGAGATGCATTCAAGAGGGGGAATCAGGACTCAGTCAACCTGTTTATGGAATGGCTAAACCAACAAGATCGATCCTAAAATTTACCCACACTGTTTCCAAAGGGAACCTTGTGTTTCTCGATCTGAACGTCTACCCCAATGATGGGAAACTAGAAACAAGCACACATTTTAAACCCACAGCTAAAAACAGTTTGTTACTTTACGACAGCTTTCACCCTCGACACCTACGTGAGAATCTACCCTATGGGCAATTCCTCCGACTGCGACGCAACTGCAGTAACATCAAGGATTTTAAGACCCAAGCGGCAGATTTGGAATGCAAATTACTGAATAGAAACTATCCAAAGGCCATTGTCAAAAGAGGCCAAAAAAGAGCCCGTAATAACAACAGGGAGGCCCTACTAAAAAAAAACGGCAACAAGGAGCCTGACCCAAGACCCATCTGTGTTACAACATATAACACCAACTCCAACCACATCACCAAAATTGTGAACAAACATTGGAGAGTGCTCAATTGTGGCAAACTCGATTTCCCCAAACCCATGTTCTCACATAGGAGAGGCAAGAATCTTAAAGATATGTTGGTTCACACAAGGCCTAAAAACACTGAGTCCAACGCCCCCACCAGACTTACAGAAGTTGGAGGCCACCACCCGTGTGGCTCATGCGCGTCCTATCCATACACGCAAAAAAGCTGCACCATCTCATTCTCCAATCAAACCACATGGGAACAACGCGCTTTTACTAATTGTAACAGCAGCAATGTGGTTTACTTAATCACCTGTCCCTGTAAAAAAGAATATATAGGGATGACAAGCAGACCGGTGAAAATCCGTATGAATGAACACCGCAGTAATGTGCGCTGCAAAAAAACCACCACTAAAATGGCGACACACTATGTGACAAAGGGTCACAGCATTCATGATCTGAGATGGACGGTCATCGAGGTTTTCAATAATGACAAAAACCTTCTAACGAAGGAGCAACGCTCGGTGCATCGTTTGGGTACACATCATACAGGACTAAACGATGATATACCCTGGTCGCAACTAAATTCTTGACCAGCCCCATGTTGTAAGACAATATAGCCCAATCTGCTGTCAATTTCTGTGCCTACCAAATAATTGCATTACAGTATCTAAACCATAAACATAGAATCCTGCCACTTTTATGAATATAAGCTATATTCAACATTAAATGTATCATACTACTTAGTCTTCTTCCCCTTGAATATCCTGCAGGTTCTCCTCTCCCCCCCCCTTTCTCTTTCTAAAAAAACAATGCCCAGATGGCACACAAGAGTCACTCCGTTTTGGACATTATGAACTTTACAAATACTGTCCTTCGCAATAATGGATTAACAAACCCTTTCCAATATTAATGGATCAACAAACCCTTTCCTATATCAATGTGCCACAGTCTTCCGCGCATGCGCGGTGTCTCGCCCTCTCCACCGCGCATGCCCGGGTAGATAACACTCTACCATGCATGCGCTGACCGGGAACACAGTTCCGCCCATGCGCTCAATGGACCTGGAAGCAACAGGACTAAGACAGGGTTTTTCGTCCTCACGAACCACTCTAACTTAACCAAAACAAGATTTCGACATGTCGATTAGCTAGAGCGACCTGTAGAATCTTCCATTAGCCATGAATTAGTTCAGTGAATAGTTAACAATGGCCACCACGTTAACGAGACCTAGGCACCCTTCCTTTCGGACACAGCTGTCCGGAGTCAGCAGCCCTTAATTAACCAGACTATCCCTGTTGTGCCTATTAACACCACTATAAAAACACCCGCCCATGCTTCCATCCTCACTATCATGGAAGCCACGGACGGAGGAGGAAGCACATCGAGGCTGGGGGTTGAGTATGTACGGCATAGCCGATTGAGAGAGAAACAAAAACATAATGGCATTTGTAGTTTCACCACCACATCTTAGAATGTACTTACCATTAAAACCTGGCACTAGAAACCCCCTATTTTTCCATATTTTGTCTTACCTGCAGTTGGACCCTCAAATACCCTTCGGTCTAGAGTTGGCTCATGGGGCATTTTTCCTCAACTTGCTAAGTATGTATATATAAAAAATAATAGGTACAGAATTCCTCCAGCTGAATTCACTGTACTGTTTTTGTAAATAGTGTGTGATCACATGTGTGTGTGTGCTGAACTGTGTCAAGTCAATCACCTCTATAATTATTGAAACTATGGACCTCTTTTGGGGTTCCATAACGCCTGACTACTGCTATATGTATGTTTGTCTTTCTCTCCCCCACAGGTAATTCAGAGATTAGCGCTGTGGGATCCGCACATTAATAATACTGTGCTCTTGTCTTACAGGCATACTACAATAGTATCTTAACATTAGCAAGGGAAGTGTATTAATATAAACTATATATCTATACACATTGATAAATGTATTTACCACCACACCTTTTCTTGTACATACACTTTATTGTGGAGATACATTAGTGAGTGACAGGGGGATCTGACCCCGGTCCTGGCGCCCGAAACATGTTGACCCGCACAGGAAAGTAAGCCCATTAACCCGCTTACCCTTTCCGACACCACTTTTTTTAATAATACCAGCCAGTGTTTATTAAATAATTTTTTCTATCACTAGGCCAGGTATTTTTTAACACCATTTTTTCATCACTCCTGACCCCACTGACACTCACTCCAATTCACTCACATAGCACCCTCATTTAAAAGGTGCTCCAGCGTAGTCGCTTGTCGCAGCACTGCCCCGTCCGGCAGCCGGGCGGGAAGACCCCGATGATGAAGCATGACACTAAGGGCCCATTTGGTGTGTGAGGGGTATTTCTGCACAGATTTTGGCCATCTTTAGCTTCAAGGTGCCATTATATTTTTCAACCAGGCCCGCTGACTGCGGATGTCTAGCAGCATTGAATTTCTGTCTTATTTTTAATCCATCACAAACACTTTGTACAAGCAAAGCATTAAAATGGGGCCCATTGTCCGACCAGATAATTCGGGGCAAACAATATCGGGGAAATATTCCTTGATTAGAACCTTAGCAGTAGCAACTGCAGTGGCATCTTTGGTGGGGTAGGCTTCGACCCATTTACTAAAAGCACACACCACCACCAATACATACTTCAAATTATTCACACGTTCCATTTGTATGTAGTCCATCTGTATGACTTCAAAAGGCAAGGATGGCGGAGCAAAATTGCCACTTAAAACAGATTCTCTACCTCCAGGATTATGCCGTAAACACACTGGGCAATATTTGACAATGTGTGCTGCTAGTTTGAAAATGTTCGGATTATTCCATACAGGGTCTAATACTGCACTGATTCCTTTTGCACTTATGTGGGCTGGGCCATGCGCCATGGTTACTACTGCATATACCAATGCATTAGTGAGCAACCATGGCTGTTTCTCAGATCGGTCTATCCAACATTCATTCTTATCTAGTTTCCCGATCTCCCGTTCCCACCCCTGCATCTCTTCCATAGTCGCTTCTTTTTGTAACTCTTTCACACTTTCAATGGTATTATCAAAAAGGGATGTTTCGTTGGTCCATCAGGCAGATTTACTAGTGAACATGGGACTCCCTTTAGCCTGAGCCGTTTCCTTTGCTACTGAATCGGCAAAAACATTTCCCTTTGCAGTAGAATCTACAACTTTCTTGTGGGCACTGCACTTAATATTGGACATCTTCTTTGGTAATGTCAGAGCAAATAGTAATCGATCAATCAAAGGACCATGTTGAATTTTCTGGCCATGCGTAGTAAAGAAACCCCTCTCCCTCCACATCCTCCCAAAACTATGGGCAACGCCAAAGGCGTATTGGCTGTCTGTAAAAATATTCACTCTCAGACCTTCACTCAATTCACAAGCTCTTAGCAAGGCTCTTAGTTCAGCTGCCTGGGCTGAATGGTGTGAAATCCTTGCGGTTTCCACTACTGTCTTCAAAGTTGTAATGGCATTAGGCGTGGGCGGAAAATCCGTTCCGCTCGCGGATTTTGCGGATTTTCGGGAAATCCGCAATCCGCGAGATTTGCGAATTTCCCGCAAAATCCGCAAATCCGCGAGCAGCGGATTTTGCTCGCACTGCTCGCACTGTTCGCGTGAGTTCGCGCCCCGCGAATAAGTGCAAAATTGCAGAAATACGATCTTAGCAAAACTGAAAGTAACTACTTACCAGGTTCAAAAGTTCAGGCTCATCATTAGTAGCCATTTCCTGGAGTGCTTCCTGAGGGGCCCCTCCAGAGTTCAGTTGGCAGTTGCAACTATTATGTGACCCTGCTCTGAACCTCAGAATAGTTACACATATGCCACAAAGGTCCTGAATTACAGCTAAGGGAGACAAGCAGGAGCCAGGCTGGAAGTTAAAATCCATTAATCAGCCCCTAATTCATTATTGTCAGTTGGGGCAGGGCAGGTGTTGTAACTAATTTTGCAACAATGAAAGCACTTAGCAAGTGCAAAAGATCACTAATCAGGGCGCACTAAGGAAGCAGGTGCCAGCTAAAAAAATATTCTGTGACACATGAATCAGCCCCAAATTAATTCAGGTCACTTGAGGCAGGGAAGGTGTGCTTTGCTTTGCCGAAAATAATGTACACTGGACAACCAGAGGGTGTGGTGATGAAACAGAGGGTGGCATGGGTGGGCCAGAGGGTGGCATGAGTAGTCAGAGAGTGGCAGTGGTGACAGAGAGTGGCAGTGATGAAGAAGAGTGTCCCAAACAGGCTGGACACGTAGAAACAACAAGTTCGCGAAACTTGCGACCCGACAGGTAAGTTCGCAATTTGCGAAAGTGTACAAAACCCTCGCGAACTGGCAGAAACACGGGCGAACACAAAAAAAAAAAAATCCGCAAATTCGCGGGAATTCGCGGATTTTGCGGATTGCGAATCCGCAAATCCGCAAAATTCGCGAACGCGAGATCCGCAAAATTCGCTCATGCTTAAATGGCATAAGCAGCTGTTGCAGTGCCATCTGGTAACTTAAAACAAGAGCTATCCACATACTATTCCCCCTCAGGTTCAAGTAAAAGGGTGTTTGTTAAATCTACATGCCCCTTTGTTTCTTCTTCCGTTCTAAATACACAATCGTGGACATCAACTCTTTTATCTTTCTCGGGGAGAGGCAATAGTGTGGCGGGGTTCAAAGTAGCACATCTTTTAATAGTAATGTGAGGGGCAAACAATGTTAGTTCATATCCTGTCAATCTGGCACTCGTCAGGTGCTGGGTCTTAGTTCTATTTAAAAGGATATCCACAGCATGCGGTACCATGACTGTGAGGTCAGTGTTCAGGACTATTCCTTCTGATTGTCGGATGGCCAGTGCCACTGCAGCAGTGGCTCTCAGACAACTTGGGAGGGCTCGAGCAACAATGTCTAAAACTGAAGAGAAAAATGCACAGGGTCTCTGTTTTCCACCAACAGTCAGTGTTAACACTGATAATGAACAACCGTCTACCTCGTGCACATATAGTGAAAAAGGCTTCCGGTAATCTGGGGTTCCCAACACAGGTGCAGATCAAAGAGCAGACTTTAAAGATTTAAAGGCTTCTTGACATTCATCCGTCCAGGGCAGGGGTTCATGCACATCTTTGGTTGTCAAATGCAACAAGGGTTTAGAGAGAAGTGAATAATTAGGAATCCATTGACGACAGTAAGAGGTGATGCCAAGAAAAGCACGAACATCACGCTGAGTACGAGGTACAGACATGTTAGTTATAACAGATATTTGTTCAGGAGTGAATCGCCTTCCCGCTTTCGACAGGAAATGCCTAAGTAGGTCACTTCCTGTCGACAATATTGGAATTTAGAAAGGGACAATTTATTTCCTTTCTCAGCCAAATGGTGTAACAATTTTACCGTAGCCTCTTTGCATCCCTCCTTGGTATCAGAGGCCACCAGAATATCATCTACATACTGAATAATTGTATTCCCAGCTGGCAAAATTAATTCATCGAGAACTGCCTTCAAGGTTTGACTATAAATGCTAGGACTTTCAGTATAGCCTTGGGGGGGCGCGTGTAAATCTAAAACTTCAGCCAGCCAATGAGAATCCGAAGATATGACAGCTATCAGGATGAATCGGGATGCTAAAGAAGGTATTCTTCAAATCTATCACAGAGAAGTACTGAGCTGTCGGAGGAATCATAGTCAAAATAGCAGTTATATCAGGTACCACTGGATATTGTGGAACCACTATTTTATTAACCTCTCAAAGGTCATTCACAAAACGATATGTGTCCTTGTAATCTGGGGCACCATCAACTAGGGCTTTCTTCAAACTCGGTAAAATCGGGCTATTACAAGTATTCGCCGCTGTTTCTTCCACTACCCCCTTCTGAATAAGGTTGCGAATAATGTGTAACATAGCCCGTTCACCTTCTGATGAAATTTTATACTGTGGAATGCGAGGCAGCTGCACATTAGGTTTCAGAGTGATGGACACGGGTGCTATCTTTAAGAGACCAACATCAGTGTCTCCTGTAGCCCACAGTGTCTGAGGAATTATAGAAAATTTGGGGGGAAGGCGTTCACTTTTTGCAAAGTATTGAGCGCCCGTCAAAGAAGGTTTCTGCATCGTCAAATACACACCATCCGGTGAACAATAAATCCGAGCATGTCATTTCTTTAAAATATCCAAACCCAAAAGGCCCTAACCATAATTTGATTCAACAAAAATGGTGACTGTATAGAGATAGGACCTACAGTGAAGGGCAACGGCTTAGAAGCGGGGCTTACCACAGGTATTCCAGAGAAACCTACCGATACGTTATTTTGGCCAGACAGAGCAGCACCTGGGACCATTGTACGAGCAACTGAACTATTCATTGCTCCAGTATCCAATAGGAATTTTACTGATGCGCCCAACAGTTCCCCTTGTACTTAAGGTCCCTCTTGGTCAACTGGTACTGTAATGTGGCCCCCTCTCTGTCCTTGGCTGTCTCATGCATAGATTTGTCCATCGTACCCGTCCTCCCATTTAATTCTCGTTATAGTACTGCCTATTTTGTGGGTTATCAAAATAGTTTTTTCGAGAATCCTCCTCCTCTCGTCGCATGCTATTTCGATCCATATTTCCCCGGCTCCGTCCTCGTCCCCTACTGGGGCCATTTCTTGCCAACAACAAAGGACAGTCCGCCCTCCAATGCCCCTTCTGCTTACAATATGAGCATTGATTAATGCCGATATTCGGGGACCTCCTCTTCCTCTGCCTGCAGCTACACCTCTTTGGTTGGAACCACGCCCACCACGTCCCGCATTCTGTCCTCTACTAACTTGCTGTAACAGAACTCTAGTCTTTAAATCTTTCGTTTTCTTTTCAGTCTTTTCCTTGCTTTCATTTTCTCAATGCTCATAATATTGAGCCATACTGAGGATCATGGACGGGGTGGTCGTAGTCCACGTACTTTTAGCCGCTTGGGGACGAGACATCATTTCCGGAAGCAGATTCATAACAAATCTGTTCACAAACAATCGTATCCCCCATCTGTGGATAGGTCCTGCCCACTAAAATCTATGAACGTTTTCTCAAACTTGGTGAAGAAATCTGACACACTTTCATCTTTCTTTTGTTTGCAAGCTGTTAATTTATCCCAATCTATTTTCTTAGGAGGGAGGAGGGTCTGCATAAATGTAATAATTTTGTCTGGCACTGCTAAAACTTCATCTCGGGGTTTCTCTCCAGGTTTTCGTTCCTTATCCCAAGTCTTCAGTTGATCCCATGTCCCCCCTAACTCGGGAACATGATCCGTTTCATGTATCTGTCTCCAAATATCAACCGGGATCAAAAGGCCAAAAAATAACTCAATGTCAGCTATAGACATAATGACGGAATTGGCGGCCTCGGTCAATTCCTTATAAGAAGCTGTGGGATTCTTACGGGGGTCAGGGAGCTGGGCTTTTAACGTAAGAACCTCGCTTTGTTTCCAAGGGTATAAACCCATTGTTCCTGAAGCCTTGCGTCCACCCTTGCCCTGGTAACATTGCCCCCACTGTCCCTTATCTCAGGTACTTCCGCAAAGAAGAGAGGGTGTACCTCTCTCATAGGGTGCTGGGCTCACCAATCGGCGCATTTCCAATGCATTTGCTCTCGATAATGTAAGAGAGTTGCTACATTCTGATATACTTCATCAGACTGCAATTGGAACTTGTGGGCTCGATCTCTTATACCCCTCAGTATTTGAGGAGGGAACCCTTCCTCGAAACACTGTTCCCATAGCGAAATCAATCGGATCGCCATATTCTCTAAAGCTAGTTGCTGCGCAACGGGTTCAAAATCTTTCATGGTACTCCAAATGTCTTCCATCGTATAAATAGGATTCCGCATCCATTGGGGTGCCTGATTTACTATAGTCCTTCTTTCCTCCATACCTAATGAGGATCTAGTAAAAAGTCCATTGATCACTCAAATCAGACCTAAGACACTTAGGCGTGGTATCAAAGATAGCCAAAGCTCGGGCATCTATAGCGCTTTGAGCCGGAGGGGAGAGAAATACTGGATGTAAAGGGGAAGAAACAACTGTGTCGAAAGTAAGGGTGAGGTAGTCAGTCGGAGTGAGGGAGGGGGGAGTAGTGCACTCCGTACAGACCCATCAGACGGGGCCGTGGCCACCGCTCCCATAGGGTCCTTAATGGCTAACGCAGCCCCAGGGTGATCTAATCGTGCCAAAGGCACTGCTGGATATAAACCCTGTGGAGCATAAGGAGGAGGCGGACGGGTTTCTAATAAGTCCTCCAGCTCATCTCCGGTATCGGGTCGTGCCACATAACTTTTGTCAGTTTCCACATGGAGCTGTCTGTCCATCTGGGCAATATTTTCCTCTACCTTTCCTTTATCGTAAGCTATGGATTTCTGTTTAACAGTCTGTCCGGATTTAATCTTTCCCAATTTCTCTTCCCTTATCCGTCGCCGTTTTGCCTCCTTTAACCATAGGTTCAAGGAGTCAAACATCGACTGGCGGCTTTTCTTCATAAACATTTTATTTTGGAGATAATTTATCTTTTTCTCATCGAACGACCCTGTTAGAGGCCATTGCAAGTCAGTATTATCATTGGTATACTTATGCAATAAGGTATTAAACAAGATTGGGGTAAGAACATGCTTGACATACATATCGAAACTAGGGTTTCCTTCGGGAGGGGCAGGCTGTCTTTCTTCCAGCCGAGCACCTCGCCGACAGCAGCACCCGAAACATATTTTGCTGAAACAAGGCATAACAATAATAATATCACAATTCTCATTTACAAATTTCAATCCTTCCTTTCATGCGGGCGTGCCCTTCTTCACCATTCACTCTCTCACTCTCCTCCTATTGTCCAACCATATAAAGTGCTGTAAAGCGCGTCAGGGTAAAAATGAGCTCAATGCAAATGACATGTCTTCTAAAACGAACAGAGCCCACTGACTCCTGTTTGGGGAATCAATTCAAAAGAATTCCAGACCAATCCGAAATTCAACCACAAAAAGGACAGTCCATAGACTGTTCGGAGATCATTTGGTAGGCGAACCACAAACCCACTCCCTGGTCATCCACTGGTCGCATTCTGGTTGGGCCGGGTTTCGGGGAACGAAGCTCCAGAACCCTAGCTTACCCAGTTGCTCCCAGGGCTTCCCCGGAGTAAGTTTGGCCGAGTGAGCACTCCGTACTCTGCGAGGGCACCAGGTATCATCTCCAATATTTACCAAACAAATACGTGAGGTGTCTACCCGTGCAGCCCCTGCGCTGCAACGCCAGACCCCTCTGATTCCCTTGTGGACCGGCTTCCTCGACCACCAACAAAAAACAGAACTGCTATTACCAAGCGAACACTTCTTCCAAACGTCGTTTCCTAATATAATCAGACAGCTCATTCACCTGGTGGACTCAGGCCGATCACGACTTCTCCACTGCCGATTTCTAGACAGACCGACACAGCCTGTTCTTCTCTTGGGTTAAGCCCGTAGGACTCCAGCGTAGGGTCTTCAGAAGCTGGGAGGGATACTGGGCTCGAGGGCAGAATCTCTAGTTGTCTTACCACAAACTGGTGTTTCGGATCAAAATTCTATTTGTCCACCCACTCGGCCAGAACTCCTCGCTGTCCCTTCTACTCCTGTTTACTGGAGGGGACGACCCTATCGCGGAGTCGCCAACTGAAGGAATCACATTTTTACAAGGCCGGACTATACTTACCAATAGCCCATATATAATATAAACGAATAATAAGGCAGTCGGCAATGGAGAAGGTCAAATCGTTTATTCAATCAAATGCAAGCCCTGGCAGGGGAGCCTCAGTCTACACGACCCATGGAGGTGCGCAGAGGAGACTGCCTAAATACAAGTGATACAAAGTTGTCAGTGAGCCAGCAGGAAGACCCATATAAGGCACCATTGATTGCTAGTAGCTAAGCAGGAGCTATTCCGGGGGCAGGTCGATGAGGTGCCCTCTTGTCTATCTAGAGCCCGGGGAGTACCGGAACGGGCTCTGCTAGAATGCACGCATCCCACAAGAGGGGCAGGTGTGACCTTGGGTTTCCCTGAGCTACACACAAAAGATCAGAGAAGCAGGCTAAGCAATTCAACATGGTTTCGTACCAAGGACTAACTCACGTGACTTCTGGGAAACAGTACATGAACACAAGGAAACAAAACAAGATGGTCAGAGTTATAACAATAGGTTTAAATAGGCTTGCATGAATCAATCGTAAAGCATACATATATTGCGTGATACTATATGGTTATTCATATGCATATGAAGTTATATGGTACATAGTGGGCCAATCATGAATACATATAATTTTATATCCCAACAAGCTCGAGCTGAGTTTCAAATCAATCTATTGTGCCTTATATGGGTCTTCCTGTTGGTTTCTCAATTACTGGTACTTTTCCATGTACGGTGTTTCAATGAGGTATGCTGAAAGTATATATGCACTGTTTTGAATGTGATCCAGCAGTCTCCTCCGCACACTCTTGGTAGTTGTGACTAGAGGGAGGCTCCCCTATATAGGGCGCTTTTGCAAAATAAACTCATGAACCTTCTCCATTGCCGGCTGACTTATTCTTGGAAAATAGGGTATATGGGCTATTGGTAAGTATAGCTCTATGGTATATTTTTATGGTACTTCAGTGCTGCATGTAAAAGTGCAGTGAAAGTGCAAAATGCATGCATAAACCAAACATAGATGAACACAATACATTGGTCAAAACATACAGCTGTCTTAACCATGTGGACATAATCACAAAAGTAAAATACAATCCAAATAGTATTTTAGGATTTCTCAGGGACCAGCATTAAATGCAAACATGATTAAGAGCAGTACGTTGATGTTTTGACTCCTATCAGTTATTTAAACGGGGTCTTCCTCATTATGGAAAAGTAGCAGCCTATGGTAAAATAGAGGAACTGTCCATTTCAACACAAAAATCGATGAGAAATGATATAACACAACAAAAAGTTCCTAAATGAGTGACAACATCATACAGCCAGTTCACCTGACCAAACATAAAACAATGTAATGTCGTGAGGTCAATAAAGGATTTTGAATCCGATCACGAATGACCTAAGAGGTAGAAATAAACGAAAGAGGTCATGAAGAAAGCTTCTAAGTAAGAGCTTATAAAGGAAAATATAGTTGTGTCTCAAGAAAAAAGTGACACCTATAACAGCATGCTCCAACCAAGTGGGAGGCTTAGATATATTAAAAAAGGTCTGTTCAATCTTTATTTCGGCACTGTGCCATAACAGATAACAGACAAGCAAATAAGTAATAAACCCATGACTAAAAAAAAAGTAAAATAATAAAACCATAAGCTCATTGATTAAGACATAATAAGTATGGGGACGGTATGCAAACAATTAACCACCTATAGGACAGTTTTGGAATTGCGCATGCCACAGTTCCATCCATAGGCTACCATTGTATGAAATATCATGGCATTGCATAATTATTCATCATTGGGGTAATGTCCATTATCATCAACATGATGCAATGCAAACTTGTTTTCGTGCTTGAAGTTGTTATCTTTGCCCATGGACAAACACTGTACAGGTTGTGGTGACATTGCATGGGTGAAGAACAATGGAGGAGAGGCCTTATTCATCCACATGGTGTATTACCAGCCAGTTTTCATCCACTGTAGTGTTGTGTCTTTGCAACTGGAGTGATGCGTTTGCACCTAATGCACCACATTGCAAACAAGTATTTTGACACTACAAAAACGATATGCTAACTGGAGTCTGTTTGGAGGATTCTGAGTGGCTCCACATGCTGGATAATAATCCGCAGATTCCTACAGGTGGGAATTATCAATTTGGATCTTGCCACACTGTACCTTGGGCGAAAGAGAACAGCATGCGCAATGGTTTTGTCAGCCAGGCCACAGGACGGCCAGGCCTGTTCCTCTTTATTGTTGATCATTTCTCATTTGCAGGTCAATACACTCTTTGGAAGAGACCCATGTCTAAATTGCACATCAAGCTGCCTAGGTAGGTTGGGTTCTACCTCACACAAAAACTCTTCAGCTTTGTATTGCCCTTATGCTGTACAAAGCCATTAACAGTGCACCCATGATTGCGCTTGATAGAAGGCTATCTAATTTGAATTTCATAAAGCTCACTTTGAGATCCATTTTGTTAATTTGGGTGCAAGCCACGCCAGGGTCAGACCAGAGCCTATCTTCCCCCATGCTTTGCAAAAGTGTCTCTGACATGTTTAAACCAGGGTAAATCTCCTGCCCTCTGCATGCCCATGATCTCAACCAGCCTTCAGCAGTAGAAGAGCAACTCCGGGATTGCCCAACCCCTTCTCCAATATATTGGGGTCTTCATAGCAATCCATTCAATGACAGGGTTGACCCTCATATTGAGCCTCCGTGGGGTCAATGATGTACTAACTGGGAGGTTTAGCATCTGTCTCAGAATTGGTTTTTTACCAGTACTAAAGCATTGGCTGCCTTGTGGCCGCAAAGCTCTGTTATATAAAGGGTGGAACCCCATGCTTTAAGTGAATAGATCTGCATTATCAGGGAGACTGGTTTGTTGGAGGACCCTTTGTAAATCTTCAGCAACCAATCTGTATGTCTCTCCAATATGAGTCTGCATTTGGAAATGTGTGATGTCCAGTTCATATGCTTCCTACGAACAATCCCCAAGTACTCAAAGGTGTGTACCTGCTCAAGGGGGGGTCCCATTTGGGATGGGGGTTGGATGCAATGAGCGGAATGGGTTGAAAACCATATACTTTGTTTTCTCCTTGTTTATTTTCAGACCAATCTGTGCGCAAAAGCTCATAAATTCATCGAGAGTCCTTTGGGGGGCCATGGTTGACTTGGAGGAAAGAAGCATGTTGTCCTCAAACATTAGAGCAGGCACCGTTATGTTGTCCAATCTGGAGGCTTCCTTTTCACACAGATTCAGATGGGCATGAGGTCGTTGATAAACAAGGTTAAAAGTGTTGGTGCTAACACGTACCCTTACCTTACTCCTCTTTTTACAGGGAATGGGTTGGTTACTTCCCCAAGCATGCTACAGTGAAGCTAGGAAAATTTCTGCACCTGGAGTCTTTTTATTACTGCACAAAGATAGGGTGGTGCACCCATCTCGGCAAGAATTTGCCATGGGACGGAAAGAAGGTTTCAGGTCTACAAACACCATGTAGCTGCAACCTAAAAACGTGGTCAACACTGGAGGTGCACCTACAAAAGCCAGGTTGCAGGGGACTTAAGATAACATTGACCTCCATCCACTCTTGTAGTCCTCCCAAGATGACTCTGCGGAAGACTTTTTGCGCTAAGTCAATGGGACTGATAGGTCTATAGTTGGTAGGCATCGGGGGGAGCCTTTTTTATAGATGGGTATTATTGAGACCCCTCCTCAGGTGTAGGGATTGGGCTTCCCTTCCAGAATGGCATTGAAGAATAGCAGGAAATAGGGGCCCTCCCATCAGTACTTGTTGAATATAAATCACCAGACATTTTGTCAATAACTGGTGTTTTCTGGGGTCCAAACATTTTGATGACAATAATTACTTTGTTGCTGGTGATGGGTGCATATCCCCCTTGGGCGCTTGCATTCTCTTTTCTTACCTCTGATATCCTCTTTGGTACAGCTAGAAGAGTGGTAGAACTTCCAATATATAGGCTTGAGAAGTGTTCTATCCAGCTGTCTGCAGCAATATTGTTTTCCATGGTAACAGTGCCCTCGCTATTCCCTTTGGCTACTATGTTCCAGAAGCTAGTATGATCATTGCAATTCACCACAGTGAGTACAGACTCCCAACTGCCTTAATCCCATTCCTCTTTTCCTAAGTTAAAAGTCTTTTTATAGGTAGATCCCATGTCTTGGATTTTATTTCTATCCTGGGCATTGATTGACTGAGGCCAGTGGCGTCACTAGGGGGGTGCGGGGGGTGCGGACCGCACCGGGTGACACCATCCACATGGGGTGACACCAATCTGTGCTCTGCAGCGCTGCAGCCTCGCCTCTGCTCTGCTTTATAATCAGAAGGAAGGAACCGGGGCCCTGAGGCACGAGGAGGCAATACAAACAGGTACACCCAGGAGCACAGTCAGACCGGTGAACAATGGAAGGGCACTGGAGCCTGTGATTGCACGCCCCTTCTCGAGCCGGGAGCTTTAGCAGGGCCTCGCAGAGAAATTATACAGCCTAGCGCTCAGATGTGAACTCTGCTAGCGCTATGACGGGCGGCGTTGACAACAACTCATATATGCCACTGATGTTTCAGGTATTACGGAATTACACTTGTTGGCACATAGAATATGAAATGATACATTGTACCATTAGGCACCCTTTGCGAAGGTGTATGCAAAGAGCAAATCGAATCTGTTTTGCGCACGTTCTGCTAATAATCAAGGTACACAAGTTATTTTGTACCGGTGCCTGTTTTTGCAAAAAATGAAAACGGAGGAAACAGAGTATGAAATTAATGCACATAATGTGCATTACTTTTGTGAAATTCGTAGAGCTCCCTAGTTCAGATTTTTTGGCAATTTCAAGAAATTAAACAAAATGATGCTGCACAAACGTAGTTCTGTCTTTCAGATTTGAAGACTGGAAAGTTTAAGTGCTTCCTTTCTGGTTAAACACAGCCAAAATCATGCTCCATCAGCTTGCTCAATTTAACTATTCGAGGATTTCTTTAGTTCTGGGCTGTTTGTTTGATTCCCTAGTATGGAGGAGACAATAAAAATGGTGCAAAATGCATTTGTTCTAACTCTGAAGAGTCCTCTTCTGAGCAGTGTGTGCAGGGGGCGCTGACTGTCATGCCTTCCTTTGAGAGGACAGTGGGACAAAAAGGATGCTTAGGGCCTTCGCCCATCCTAGGCAGCGGCATAGCTGGTGGGGGGGGGGGGGGGCAGGGCGGTCACCGTCAGCCCCAGGCGGCTCTATTTTGGAGGCGGCGGCAGCACAGTGCACACATTACGTGCAATTATTAGTGCACTGTGCAAACGCACTGCGCACCTGCTTACAACAAATACTGCAGTGCATGCCAGGCACACACCACCTACTTGCATAGTGGTGATGGTGAGATGCGCGGCGGCGGCGTACCCAGTTTGTGGGTCCTAGGGCCGTCAATCTTATAGCGCTACCAATGACAGCCCTGGACCAGCCCCCACGCTGTGCTCCACTGATGCGCACCACCACCACACGCTTAGACTGAGTGGAAACAGTCTCGGCAGTGGGGTGGTGCTGGGCGATTTGCAGAACCCCTACGTTACGGGCCCAGCCACCACCACAGTGGAGTCTAAAGAAAGGGTAAGATGTCACTGTGAGTTGAGCAAGAGTTTGGGCACACTCTTTAAAACTTTTCTACAGCAATATGTATACCATGTGGATGGTAATTTATCGGACTTCAGTGCCTTTCATAGGATAGAACCGCCATTTCAGAATGGCAGGTTGCGTGACTGGAAAAATGCCTACGTGATGCAGATTGATACTCTTGAACTGGACTCCTCGTTTTTGTGGCAAATTATTTTGTATAAACATAATGTTTTTCTCTCAGCAAATATTAGTATTAGTATTTCTCAGTATGGTGCACATACATGGGGCAATATGATTCCTCCCCTCTTGCACACAACATCTGTCTAGAGTGTGTGGGAAGTTCTCTCTCGCGCGCATGGTACCCCTGCCCCGCCTCCAAGTTTCTGTCCTGGTGCGCTGTGGGGTTCGTTGAAGTTGGGGAGGGGGGCATCCTGGCTCTTTTCAGGATTCTGGTGGCTTGAGCCCTCTGCGCCTTCCCACCCCTCTCTCTCTCTTTGCCCTCTGTAATGTGCGTGGTTTTTTTCTGCACGCAAATACTCAGACAGGGCACCCATTGACTTGCAATTTTTGCAGCACTCCGTGCGATTAGACTATTAGCAGAGTGATTAGAAAAGAAACAGTTTTAGATGGATATTGGTTTCCACAAACAACGGTTGCCAAGTGTGTGTTTGTGTTCCGCCCGCAGGAAGGGCAGCGCTTTGAAACTCAGGACTTTTTTGCAATGGCTATTTACTGTATTTTTTTTGTTCTCAGTGGGGCACTATGGGCCCTAGTGCAAGCAGGAGGAAATGTGACCACCACCTCCGCTTGCGAGAGCAAAATATAGTGACAATTGACGTGAGATTGGGCACTTTCCACCCCAGGGCCACTGCACCTGCTGTACTAAGAACAACTATGTACCTATTTGCTTTGTCAGTCTCAAGGTACTGTATTAGGAGCTTTCTCAACATTTTAACGTGGCAGTTAGTTTCGCCCAGAGTGTGCCGTGTTGTCAAGCCAGACTGTGTCATCATATTGTCAAGTGTGTTGCTGCTGTGTTGTTCAGTGCAGTATTTTTCAGTCTAGTCTCACGCCTGCCTGTGCAGTGTGGTGCTGTTTTTCTTGACTAGTGCCACATAACATGGGGTGCAGTCTAGGTTATGGTTTAGTGAGGGTTCTTGAGGCCTACTGTGGGTCCTCATTACTTAGTTTTGTACCACACTGTTTAGTCTGGTGCCATATTGACCAATGTTGCGCCATCGGGGTATCCAGAGTGGTGCCATTTTGTCTAGTGTGGTGTCATGTTGCTAAGCTGGTGTCATATCATCCATTGCTGGGCCATTGCGGTTTGTGTGGTGACGTTTTTTGTCTATTGTGGTGTCCTTCTCTCTAGTGTGATGCTGTGCTGTTCATTGTGATGCCATGTTAAACAAAGTTGTGCCATGTTGGGTAATATGGTGCCATTACGTTTTCCACTGTGGCTTCATACTTTCTAGTGTAATGTCCATGTTGTGTTGTGCATAATGGCTCCATGTTTTAAGTTGTCCAAAGCAATGCTATATTTTGGATCTCTGGTGTTGACCTTGGTGGTATGCTGCCAGGTTGTCTAGTGTTGTGTTGTGTTGTCCTGTGGTCCCGTTATTTGCCAACTGTGTCCACTGGCGGACTCGGAGCGGAGGATGTCCATGCGGTAAGTCGTGAGGGGGTGACACCATGAGTTACCCGCACCGGGTGACACCAACCCTAGTGACGCCACTGACTGAGGCGATCCACTCTCAATACCTATTACGAACATAATTTATACCAGTCAGACACCAGTCACAAGTTCAAACAGAAACCTACATAATCACTCTTGGTGAACGAACAGCAAGATGTATTAAAACTATTGTAAAAGAATAACCACGCACAACTAGGTAATACAAATGGTGAAAAGACAGGAAGCCAGTATACAGAACATTGGGGAATAGCTACCCTGAGATGGCATAGAGGTAGTTCTGTATAAATCACAAAGGTCATCCTGCAACAAGGTACAAATACCCGTATAAGGCACATAATAAAAACACATACAACCAAGTCGTGGGGCATCCAAGAGGTATAACTATACCTAAGCATGTCAGTACGTCATTCCTGATCTGCACATGGCCACCGACTGCCACCAAGCCACGAGGTCACCAGGCCCGAACTTGTATAAGGAAGGGGAATAGATAGGGTACTTCAGATGAATGCACAAAGTAGCTGAAAGTAGACACCATCTTGGATCATGGAGATACGATGCACCTAGGTACATGAACGAGGGAAAACAAAAAACATTATGTACCATATTTACAACAAAGTAACAGCGTGATGCTGCAAGGCATTTTGTTGCGATGCCCTGTGTTACGTTCGGAACAAAGCAATACATCAAATTTACAACAATATAACATATCCCAGAGCTCTTCCCTGCGCTGACGCACAATTGGCTCCCTTGCACTAATGCAGGCACACTTGCACCATGGTCCAAGGGTGCCTGCATTGCGGGGTTGATTGTTTTGAACAGAATGCAGCATGAATAGAAAAGGGAAAAATTAGAAGAAATAAAAGTAGTTCTCCCTGTTGCAGCTTCTTACTGTTCCCCTAGGGAGGCGTAGGATTCTGACACGTTCCCAGGTTTATGAAACATTGTAAATCTGGGACTGCTGCAAAATCCATGGGTGTTACGTGTGAATACCCACAACAACATCCACGGAATGCCCTTTCAAGCAAAGTGCTCCGTGAAAAGGGGCCGGATATACAAGGACACGAATAGCCATGCAGGGTGGCAGTACATGTCCTTGTAAAAATGGAGCACCACACTGTGCTTAGTCACAAAAATTGATGCACCAGGGGCGCGAGGAGCTTGTAAATATGCCCCCATTACTTTAAGGTTCCATAAATTATTGCATGTAAGGTGTAATGTTAACAGGAGGAAACAAGCATTTGCAATGCAATAGGTCTCAAATTTACCTATTGCATTGCCTAAATGTAACCAAAGCACGTCATCCGGAGAAACTTAATAAAGGTAATAGTACACACCCTGTGTAACATCCAAGTAAAGGGGCCAGAAGCCACAGAAGGATACAAATGACGACATGGCTGTACTAAGGAGGGACCAATCAGAAGATAGCATTTACAAAGGACAAACACACGAGCCAATGAAAAACAAGGGTGGAGGAGTGGGCAAAGCTTCTCTGCTTATTGAACTACCACAGCTCTTCGCAGAGCAGCGTTTGTGGGCTGGTTCATGCTCAACCTAAAAATATTCATTACCTGCAAAAGTTCCATAAAATAAAACAATCAAATAGGTACAGCATTGGCAATGACAATAAATTGAGTTAGTCAAAGTAAACACATCAACAGAATTACTCCATCTGCTTGAAATCCTGGACACCCTTCCAAAGGACATTTTAAAGGAAAGAATTTTGAGAATGTTACATGTGCCAACAAAGGCCTGGAAGAAAAACGGAAAACTCCTTAAAAAACAGAAGGGGGATACTCAAAGTGTGATACAGGAAGAACCGGATTGAATACTCGTTATTATTCAGATAGAAAGAGCAGTCGAAAGTTGACTAATTTCATCAAAACTGTTCAGCCATCTCTCCATTGATTTAAAATGTTCACTCCATTTCTATTCCTATTTCAGTATGTTGATGCTATGGTTACCTTCCCCCCTGATGCTGTTTGGAAACTTTGTTCACTTGCCACGTTATATCCTCTATGGTGTGGTTAGCTTGTGAAAAATGTTCCACCAGAAAAGCTACAAGTGTACCACAGTTAATTCTTCTCCAAAGTTGGAGCATGTGTGCCTTAATCTTTTGTGAGGTTTGTCCAATATACATTTTTCGACAAGGGCGCCAAATTGCATAAAGAACACCACCAGTGTTACAGTTGGTGAAGTCATTCAGTTCAATTCTAACATCATCATGTTCTAAAAACTTGGGGCCAGATTTACTAACATTTTGCATCATTTTGCATCATGGTTTCACCACGTTTGTGGTGCAACTATGACACAAAATGTTCCCATGCATCCACCCATGGATTTAACGAAATCTCAGATTTACAGAGGTTTGTAAACCTGGGATTGCATGAAATTGGTTCATCTCCCAGAGGATTGCGTAACGAGGAGAAATATCTGCAGCTCACATAGAAAGAGGAAAATGTCTCGAAATATTGTTTTTGTGCACCTTCCTGCACAAAAACTATTCTCCTTGTAACACAGGCACCCTTGCACTTTGGTGCCAGGGTGCCTGGGTTGGTGCTAGGCTACCTGAAGTGTGCCAGCGCTATGAGAGAGTAGAAGTGCTCCATATCTTAGTGGATAGGGCACACTTCTGCTCTCTCCCTTGCACACAATGCAGCACAGCAGGTTGCCTTGATACATTACGTTGCGTGAAAGGCTGATAAATATGACCTAAAGTTTCTAAACAGTATCTACATGTTGTACATCTGCCACACTTCTAATGACCTCTAATAAGTGGCAGACCCAACTGTGATTATATAGTAAGCACAATGGGTGGAGGAAGAGAAGGCCTCAATACTTTGTCTCTAATGTTTGGTCCCCTTTTAAAGGAACATAGAGGCAAAGCACTGCACTCTAATGTATCTTGGACCAAATGCCAGTGTTTAAACACAGCCTTTTCAATAACATTGCTATCATTGTTAAATATGCTCACAAAAATAATACCATCTGCAGCGGGTTGACTGATCTTAGGAATCAATATGTCTGCTCTGTTGGTATACCAGGCCCGTTTTTTTGATTGTTTTAATAACCTCAATGGGTAATGCCTATAATTTAGACATGAGATAAGAAAATCTGCATCCTTAAAAAAATCATTTTACTGCTGCAATTCCTATGGGCCCTAAGCAACTGGCCATATGGCAAATTATCTTGAAGCCCCCAGAGATGATGGCTAAAGTAGATCAGTAACAGATTCCTTTCAGTGGGCTTTCCAAATAGTGTAGTATAAAGTGCATCTTCATCTGCCTTGATAATCATGTCTAGAAAGGTGATAGAATGCCTTTCATAGTCCATGTCAAATTGTATGCCAGGCGATTTATTGTCAATTCACTATAAAAAGAAATTCAACTCAAGAAGTATCTCCCTCGCAAATCATGAATACATTATTTATTTATTGACACCATTCAATTTTGTTCTGTCTAAAAGGATTATGGTCACTATAAAGGTACATATGTTCATAATCCTCCATGAACAGGTTATCCAGATGGGGCACTAACCCGGCCCCAACAGCAACTCCATTGTTTTGATAGGAAAACGTATTCTAGAAAGTGCAATCTCTGTCAACTGGACTATAAAGTCAGTGGGAACCCTATGCTGCTGCGCCCTTGAATTAAATGTCTTGGGAATCACACGTAATGCTTCCTGTTGGGTAATGTTGGTATGCACAGCTTGTATATCCATAATAACCAACAGGGATTAAGAGTTGTTAAATAGTAGTGCTTATGTGAGATGGATCAGATGCATACTGTAATGTCCCTAGGAACATGTGAGTAGAACAAATGGTCTGAAGAAGATGTCAAAATATTGGCAAAGAGGTTCAAGTAAGGACCTGCATATTGTTTGAGACAATCGGTCAACCTGGGGCGTTTGTAAGAATCTGTGGATCTTGGGTAAGGTGTATATTGCTGGAATGTGTAATGTACTTCCACTGTATGTTGTCTCAGGAGTTCAATACAATAGGTATTCTTCTCCTGAACTACATTAGCCCCACCCTTGACTGCTGGATTGATGACAATATAGGAGTTGGCCCTTGTATTATATTTCACGTATCTCATGTTATTAGTGATTCTGCCAAAGACTCTCAACACTACCTTCTCATAGTTTCCAATTTCAGGTAGAATTTTGTGAGAAGGAGGGTTAAAGGAAGAGGGAGGTATCAGTCGAGTGGTACTATTGTATTGTCACCTGCACACTCCTTATTCAGAAAAAAATTACAAAGTCTGATTTTGCTAAATCATTTCTGTACCTCCAGTTTGTCCATGAAGGTGCGGACGTGAGATTTTGATCGATTATCTGGTCACCCTAATTCTTATCTCACTTGAGTCCCTTTTGGATCGATTATTGACTGTCATTGAGTAAAAGGCAAACCCTACATAGGTTAAATCAACCCCAAAGACTGACGCAACTCTAAAGAACCACTTACTACGGAAAAGTTTTAAAGGTTTATTATAAAGCCAAAATCAGTTGCAAGTATAAACACCTCAATATAATGTTCAAAAGATACACAGGTAATAGGATGAACATGAACTCTCTAAGAGATCTCAATCGACAGAAGAAAACTACCAAAACCAATTCAAAAATCAGTAAGTTGAATATCATTGACACAAGATGAATTTTAAGCGTCATTTACAGAAGAAAAATGAATCAGGTTAAACTGACCCTACACTAGGCTAGATGACATCCGTTGGACTTCCGAAGAAGCTCAATCTCTCTTAGTCTCAGATGGAAACCTATGTTGTGTAGCAGTACCCTTTCTGTCTACCCATCCGCTCTCTAAGGGTCCTCGGGCCATCTGCTCTACCTCCTCCCCAGGGTGCTGTCCCTAATACAAAATCACAATATGGGTGGAACGCCCCTTTGAGACGCCCACCACGTACACAATTCACGTGGTCTCGTTTCTGGTTTTTTCCATAGTTTCGTTTCTTCGGATCATCTGTTTAAGTTGACCTTGCTTCCCAGGCGCCGTCTCCAGCGTGCCGGTACCCCCATGACATTCCGGTTGACTCCTCCGGACCCGAGCCTATCTCCTCAAACAGAGCTCTATTCATTAAGCTTTTGATTGGTACCCCCTCGCACCTGCAAACAGACACTTCGAAGCAGGGCCCCAAATTCCAGGCTCCCCTATCGGACTAGGCCGTAAAACTTCAACCAGCATTGGCAATTTATTTTAACGAGGCTTTTGCCTTTTAGCTCACACGTGCAGATCAAAGACGACCCTTTATCTCTCCTGGCCTACTAAATTATGTGCAGTAGTCTGCACTCTGTGAACCCTTATTTCTTAACTTAAAATAATATGCTAACACACCACTCTTGTTATAAAAACACTCATATAAAATACAGCCTTTAACATATATGTAAGCAAAATCATTGGATAATATTGAATCCATGCTACGTGAAAGATGCAATGGTACATTTCGTTCTTACACAGTGCCATGTGGTCTGCACGTTTCTTCATTTTACATTTTACATCCTTCTTCATTTAGCAGCTACATAACATGGAACCTGATTAACACATCTAATATTTCTAAGCATTTCCACACATTTCTATATTAGCCCATACTCTATAGGGGCTCTCTTATTTCTAATAAAACACTCGTGAGTAAATACGGGTATATATTCTCATCTCTCAAGTTACATTAGTTAACTTTACGCCATGGGCTTGTACATATGGCGTATACATACTTTTCATTCAAATTGCGCTCTCTCAAAGGGATCAGGTTTCTTAGTCTGGGCAGAGCTCAAACCTTTGCTAAGTATTGCCCTCTCCTGGGAAGTTAAAGACTGTCTGGACCGATTAAATATAGAATTGGTGTCAGGTATGGCTCTCACCATTAGCATCTCTGTCTGCGTGTCTTTATCTCACTGTGTGAGTCTGTTTGTATTCTATTTAAAAAGTTAGTAAAATTAGATAAATGTTTTGCAATGTCTGTCACAAGCTCCAAGCAGGTTTGTGTTAGGAGTTGAATCCTTACTTGACCTCCAGTATGTACTAAGTGCAGGATCATAAGTGAAAGTGTTTATATCATACACGTTTGTGGCAGTCTTTCATAACTGGTCATGATGGACTTACTAAGGCCTGAGGTACACATTTTGGACAAAAACAACCGATTCTTATCAAAATTTCAGAATATCCACATATGATACATTTTCTAACAAGTCACCCCAGTGGGTCTCAGTTATTTAGTCAGTGGTGATCATGAAAACCTTTCATGGATGCAATCCTTTTGGACGAAAATTTGACATTTGTAGACTACACATTTTTTGCCAAGGTTCAGTTAGTAGCCCAGTATCTCTTAGACAAATGCGCCTTTTTATGGAAACAAAGGCCCAGAGTTACTAAAATGTGTTCAATGAAGCATAACATGAGTACTTGTAGTGCTTCTTCAACCTAAAGATAAAAACTGTGTGCGGCATTCTACGTCCAAAGAGAGGTGTGCCAATCATGTCATTGGCAGTGCTCAAGCAACAAAATCTGTTTTTGCATGAATGTATAGACATAAAAGGACCCTACTTGCTCTGAACAGTTAACTTTATTATCTTCTGTTAAGACATAGGGGGAGTTTTTAAAGACATTAAACTTCCCTCACAGGAAGGCCTCACTGCCAATAACCTATTAGTCCAACTGTTCAATTTCAGAAAAAACGTCAATACACCACATTCCATACAAGCATCAAAAGAAAATTTGAAACCACAAAAGATTGATGTCAAAATTGGTAAAAAGTGTGAGAAAGGTCAGAAAGTATCTCACGTAAGAATCACCCAGGGAGCTGCTGGTTGGTACTCACCAGTTTGCCCATGATATCATCATCTGTAACCTTTGTGACCATAAATAAAACAAGTGTGTATTCAAATTTCCCTGAGGTGAGAAATCCAAAGAAAGAAAATCTGTGAAAATGTGTAAAGGTGCACTGTAAGTGCTTGTGTGACCCAGTGCCCAATGTCACACGAGGAATTAAGTTCTCAGAATTAAAATTGGGTAGGACTCACTTGCGAGACATAATATTATTAAACGCCATGAGCGTCCTTAGATTAAAAGAATAGCGTATGCTTGGCCATTTTCAGAGACAAAAGGCCAACATGTTTCGTTGCCAACCTATTTACGGCAATTTCATCAGGGCTGATGGGGAAACCAGTCTTCACCTCACTTGTAAATCACACCAAACCTGTGGTTATTGATGAATTTAAAAAGAAGATCATGCCCATCATAAATAAAGCCCAAGCTTCAAAATGCACTTAGGCATTCATTTAAGCCCACTACTTAGAATTGCATAGTTACAGAGTAGTTGCTGTGCTCACTCTCTCACAGCGAGCACGCCCCAACAAACTGGATCCCTCTTACCGCGTCCGTGGATTGCCTCAGCTTAGTGCTCCGTCCAGGTGATGTTCACGGGACGCCAGCGTCTGATTTTTAAAAAATCGGCAGAGGAAACACGTGAACCCGAAGGAAACTCCCGATGTCGCCCTACACTTCACCATCAGTTCCCCAGTACCACAGTGACCATTTTGAATTGGTGTTAAATAGCTTGATAAATATAGGGATACTGACTTTTTAATAAAAAACAAATCATTTAAAGTCGACTTAAGGCATACTTCTTAATTTATATCCCTAATGTAGACACTTAAATGAAAACCTAACAAAAAGAAAAGGGTTCTTAAAATATGTATTTATAGAAAGAAAAATGATTTTTTTTCTTTTTGAGTCTTTAATCATCCGTGTAGGCTGTGCTGAGTACATGATGGTAGGAAACCCATCATAACATGCTAACAACCTTATTAAATGGGGTCATATCAAAAACCTGCATAGCACTTTTTAATATCAGGACTCAAGGTTCTGCACAGTAGTTGTTATAAACACATTAGGTATAGCCCAATGGTGCGCATAACCTAGGACCCAGGATATGTCTACAAAGCTCACACGAGGCCCTACTGTTTACCCACTTTATTCCATTCAATGGAATCATTCAGGCCAATTCCATCAACCTTCTCTGTAATAATCCACCTTGCTTCTTTTCTAGCCAAGATATCATCAATTTTGTGCGTATTTCCACCACTCTCTCAAGCACAGTTCATTTCAGATCACTGACATTGTGTTTTTGTTTCTGAAAGTGCTGAACAAGGCAAGTGGTCAATTTCCCTACTTTAGGAAGACTCAGGTGCTCTTGTAGGCGCAACTTCACTTTGCATGATGTGAGTCCAATGTAATGTAATCTGCATGTACATGTAAGCTTGTAAATTACATGTGTGGTATTGAAATTCCAATTTTTTTTTAAATCCCACGTTCTCCCACTTGTGAATTAGATACTCTTGGTAACTTCAGTGAGATCACAAACTGAGCAACAACCACAGGGATAATTTCCTGTTTGCAAGCCTGACTCCTTTTTCTGCTGAATCGGGCGCGTATGGACTAACCTATCTTTTAGGTTGAGAGCCCTTCTGAAGGCAAATCTGGGGGCAGCATCTTTTTCTACTCAGTATCCAACAGTGACCAGCGTCTCCTTATTATCTGTCTAACTTTAGTGGGCAGTGGATCAAAGGTACCGACTACAGGTAAATACTGTTCCTTTTGTTTGATGTTCCTCTCTAATAGGGCCTCACAGGGTGTGTTCAAGGCACGCTTGCATGCTCTCTTGACCACCTTAGTGGGATAGTCCCTGTTTTTCAATTGTGTGACCAATTCTTTAGATTGTTCCATAAACTTTTCCGTGGATGAAAGGTTCCTGCGGTACCTCAAGAACTGTCCCACAGGAATGTTGTCATGCAATGCTCTAGGATGAAATGAGCTATAATGCAGCAGATAATTCCTGCCAGTGGGCTTTTGATGAACAGTTCTGGATAATCTATTGTCCACTGCTGTTATATCTACATCTAGATACACCACGGAGACCCTACTGAGGGTCCAAGTGAACCGAAGACAACTGTCTGCTTTGTTCGGTTATGATAAAAATGCTAGTAACTGGTCCTCTGGTCCAACCCAAATGCAAAGGACATTATCAATAAACCTCTCCTGAGGAGAAATATTCTCTTGGATGGGTTGGAGGCATGATGAATCACATTTTCCTCAAACTGGCCCACATAAATGCAGGTCAGGCTAGGCACGAAAGTAGCCCCCATAGATGTTCCGGACACTTGGAAGTATAATTGATTTTCATATCCAAATTGTTTTTGTGAGGGCCAGTTCTGTACACTGCAGGACAAAAGATAGGGGGGTGTCATAAAACCACTTGAGTGCCCCAAGAGCACGCTCTGCTGCCACCAGAGTGGCATCTTGGGGTATGCAGGTTTGCAACGATTCGATATCTAAAATTACCGGTATTTGTTTCGTCAGGTCATATTCCATTGTGTCCAAGATGTTAAGGACATCAGTGGTGTCCTGCACAAAAGATGGTTGAGTAATGACTGATTTCCTTAGACAGAAGTCTGCAAACTGGAACAGCGGCTCGAATATAGATTGGATCCCTGATACAATCAGGCAACCTGGTGGCGGGCGCTGTACTTCATAAATCTTCGGTAAGATGTAAAATGCCGGCACTCTAGGTTTTAAATTCACAAGGAAATCTGCTTCCTTATGAGTTATCCACTTTTTCTCCTTAGCATCCGCCACCAAGACCCTGATGGTGTCTTGTAGTTCTGGTGTGGGATCACATTCTAACGGTTGATAATTAGTGCGCACTCCAAGAAGCATCAGGACTACCGTTTCATAGTCCTGTATATTAAGGACTACCACCGCACCGCCTTTATTGGCTTGTTTGATCGTTATCAACACATTATCTTGTAGTGATTTTACTGCCAACCAGTCAGTGCTGCTCATTTTATGAAAATGGGACTGGTTTTCTGACTGCTCCAATGCCTCAATATCATGGAGTACTCGCTGCTCAAACACAGCCACCTCAGGGCCCACTGACGAAATAGGGGGGCAAAACCGAGAGGGGCGATGTAAGTTGGTAGCAAATATTGATGGAGGTGCCATTTCCTTGTTTGCAATGAACTTATGGATCTTGATTTTTCTCATCAATTCATAGAACTCAACTCTACATTTAAAGGTGTCATGCTTAGGTGTCGGGACAAACCCCAAACCTTTGTTCAGGACTGGTGACTCTGAAATCAGTTTTAAAACCCCTTTTTCTATCAAACATGTTTTTTAATTATAAATATGCTTTTAACTTTGTATGTAGTCTGGAAAATGTGAAAATAATTCCCACTGTTACTCGATTCACACAACTCACAATTAGGAAAAGAAAGGACTATTCACACTTGGATATATTGACATTTGAAAATCCGGATGAGTACCCTGAGTCCTCTTCTTAATTACGTACTTAGACAAACTGAGGCACCTTGCACTTTATGGACTGTTATGCACGTTTATGCGTTAGCACTTTACATCCCATGTCCGGATGTACGTTTTTTGTATATTTGCAATGTGTTATTGAATTGTTTCCAATCTTCTATGTCTATTTCATTATGGAATTTTGCACTTTATGCATGTTACATGTACCAGTATTTTGTTTCAGTCTGCTTCCTTTCTATCTGATGAATTTTCAATTAACATTTTTCATACATTTTTAATTATGACGTATTGTAAGAATTTTTTCCTTGATTAGTATGCTTTTATGGTGGTACTTGTTGCACCGAATAAAGCTGATCTTGACTTTACTTGACTCTTCTGACGAGAGTGAGTGGCCAGAGAGATTAACAGCTATATCCATTGTGTCAGGTATAGGGACATTCTGCACCTGCTGTGAATTATTCAGAAGGTTGGTTAAAGAGATTTTCTGCCTCTGCTGCTGGTTATTCGGGGTGAGTATGCCTGCCATGTTGGCTGTTGGTTAAGCCTGCCTCAGCCTCTTTCCTGTTGCGCTCCCCTCCTCTGTTGCCCCTTTGATTGTGGCCTAAAAAAGACCTCAGAAGTGCGCCTAGGTCCTCCTTGGCTCTAATCTGTGGTGTAAACCTGACCCTACTCTGGTTAGATGTGGACGGTTGTTCTACCACTTCCTCTTCCTCACTACTCGTGTTATCAAAAGTCCAGTTGTAGGGAGTTCTCCTTGTCTGTCTATGTCCCCCCGTCTGGAAATACTGAAAATGTTGCTGTTCAGTGTTAGTCTGTTAATCCTCAACGTAGGGGAATGCCCACTCATGTGTAAAACTGTCTAAATTGTGTTTGCGACCCTTAATCTTCTGGTTCACCATATAGGTTTTGTAATCTGCAAGGTCACTTTGAATGTGAGCTAGTTGTTCCTTAGCATCAGTAATTGTAGTATCCCTCTTGATGGTTTCCTCTAACTCGAGGATCTCTTTTAGCAGTTGTTCGCTAAGGCTTTTAGCCGTGTTTATATTTGAAATCAGCCAATCCTGAGCACACTTATTACCTATATAGCTCCAATCCACTCGGAACTTATTATATTCCAGAAAATATCTTGGTTCAATTCCCACAATATGACCTGGAGGAGCTGCACCAGCACAGAGGTATTCTGTCATGAACGCCCCATGAAGGGCTACATAAATGTGACGCTTCCTTGTGTTTGTTAACGTATCCCACTCCTCCCTAGCTGTTGTGTTGTTAGTTAGTGGGGCATCAGGTAATAATGAAGGGCGTGATAAAATGAATGCAATTTGTTCATAGGAGAAAGCTAGACAGTTCCTATCCATATCAATGACAGGATAGACACCTTCGTACTGCCTTAGGTAAGTTAGACAGATAATAAGGAAACACTGGTCACTGTTGGATACTGGGGAGAAAAAAATGCCACCCCCAGATTTGCCTTTAGAAGGGCTCCCAACCTAAAAGACAGGTTGGTCCATACGTGCCCGATTCAGCGGAAAAAGGAGTCAGGCTTGCCAACAGGGCATTATCCTTGTGGCTGTTGCACAGTTTGTGATCTCACTGAAGTTACCAAGAGTATCCATCTTACAAGTGGGAGAGTGTGGGATTTTAATACATTTAGTAATTGCAATACCACACATGTAATTTACAGGCTTACGTGTACATGCGGATTTCATTACATTGGACTCACATCATGCAAAGTGAAGGTGCACCTACAAGAGCACCTGAGTCCTCTTAAAGCAGGGAAATTGACCACTCACCTTGTTCAGCACTTTCAGAAACAAAAACACAATTTCAGGGGTCTGAAATGGACTGTGCTTGAGAGGGTGGTGGGCAATACACACACCATTGGTGATATATTGGGTAGAAAAGAGGCAAGGTAGATCATTACAGAGAAGGTTGATCCAATTGGCCTGAAATATTCCATTGAATGGAATAAAGTAGGTAAACAGTAGGGCCTCGTGTGAGCTTTGTAGAAGTCTCCTGGGTCCTAGATTATGCGCCCCATTGGGTTTTACCTTGAGGGGCAGATTTATGAGGCCCTTGCACCTCTTTGTGCCGCAATTGCGTCACTTTATTTGACGCAACAGCGGTGCAAACAATGCGCCCTATTTACAACGTGATGCATCTAGGAGATACGTCACATTGTAAAGCCCTGCGCCATAAGGAGGCGTTCCTGCACAGGGGGGGGAGGCGTTCCTGCGCAGGAACGCCTCCTAAAAGTGGCTGAGTGAAATCTATAAGATTTCACTCAGTCACTTTCAGCCCAATGCTGCGTTAAAACCCTGCGCCTGCTTGAAGCAGGCGTAGGTCTTGACGCAGCATTGTGAAGATGGGGCACCCCCGAGCCTTGCTGGAGCTGCGTCGCGCACATTAACTGGCGCATCCCTGGGGATGCGCCAGTTAACATTAATCTGCCCCAATGTGTTTATATCAACTACTGTGCAGAACCTTGAATCCTGATATTATTAAGTGCCATGCAGGGTTTTTGATATGACCCCATTTAATAAGGTTGTTAGCATGATATGATGGGTTTACTACCATCATGTTCTCAGTACAGCCTACACGGATGATTGAAGACTCAAAAAGAAAAAAGAAAAATGTGATTGCTATAAATACATGTTTTACGAATCCTTTTCTTTTTGTTAGGCTTTCATTTAAGTGTCTCTATTAGGGATATAAATAAATAAGTATGCCTTAAGTCTGATTTAAATGATTTGATTTTTATTAAAAAGACTGTATCCCTATATTTATCAAGATATTTAACACCATTTCAAAATGGCCGCTGTGGTACTGGGAAGCTGATAGTGAATTGTATTTTGATACTGGCAGTTTCCTTCGTGGTCATGTGTTTCCTCTGCCGATTTTTTAATAATCAGACGCTGGCGTCCCCCGAACATCACCTGGACGGAGCACTAAGCTGAGGCAATCCGCGGACGCGGTAAGAGGGATCCAGTGTGTTGGGGCATGCTCGCTGTGAGAGAGTGAGCACGGGAGTGCCATCTTCCCTTTTCTAACTATTTTTTTAATAGCACTGATATACGGGAGACGGTAGAACAGTCCATCTTCACCCTGTTACGGGCAGCGTAAGGGGCCCACAATTAAACGGACGGTGTTTGTCCATGACATGGCACTTATGGAATGTGCTTGATAGAAATGTTGTTTGATATATCAACAATGAGTATGAGGGTAGTGAATGTGAACTATGGGACTGAGTATGAGATAGTTTGGGAAGTGTGCACTTGTGATATGAACAGTGCGACTTTGGTTTTGACACCTGTTACACTTTACGCGCATGTGTTTTCAGGTTGATACTGACGACTGCAGTTATCATTGGGACATGCTAGTTATCATTGGGACACGCAACCATTTGATGTGGGACCCTCATAGAAGTGGTTCGCAGGTAAGAAGGAGGACAGCAACCACTGTATAACTATGCAATTCTAAGGAGAGGGCTTAAATGAATGCTTAAGTGCATTTTGAAGCTAGGGTTTTATTTATGATTGGCACGCTTTTTTAAAAAAAATTCATCAATAACCACGGGTTCGGTGTGATTTACAAGTGAGGTGAAGACTGGTTTCTCCATCAGCCCTGATGAAGTTGCCGTAAATAGGTTGGCAACGAAACATGTTGGCCTTTCGTTTCTGAAAATGGCCAAGCATGCGCCATTCTTTTAATCTGAGGACACTCAAGGCACCTAAGAAAATTATGTTTCGCAAGTGAGTCGTACCCCATTTTAATTCTGTGAACTGAATTTCTCGTTTCACATTGGGGACCCGTGGGCACTGAGTGACACAAGCATTTACAGTGCACCTTTACACATTTTCACAGATTTTCTTTTCTTTGGATTTCTCACTTCCAAGAAATTTGAATACACACTCTTTTCTTTATGGTCACGAAAGTTACAGATGATGATAACGTCGGCAAACTGGTGAGTACCAACCTGCAGCTCCCTGGGTGATGCTTACGTGAGGTACTTTCTAACCTCTCTAATACTTTTAACTAATTTTGTCACCAATCTTTTGTGGTGTCAATTTTCCATTTGATGTTTGTATGGAATGTGGTGTATTGACGTATTTTTTTAATTTGAGCAGTTGGACTAATAGGTTATTGGCAGTGATGCTGTCCTGTGAGGAAATTTAATGTCTTTAACACCCCCGAATAATGTCTTAAAAGAAGATAATAAAGTTACCTGTTGAGAGCAAGGTGGGTCATTTTGTGTCTATAAATTACTGAGTGGGGGCGACCTGACTGTTTACCACCTGGTGCTCCTTTTGTGCATTTGATTTGCATGAATGTAACCATTGTATCTCAACACATAGGTGAGTGAGCAGTGTCTTGCGTGTGATGTATACTTGTGGGATACCCTCTAGTACAAATATCTATGCACACAAAACAGTTCATGTGTAAATTGAGTAATATGTGTATTTTCACAGAAATTACAGGGATAGTAAAATCACAACAATGTCCTGACTATTTTCCACTGCTTTCATTTTGCACTCAAATGTTACACAAAGCTAGGTTACTATACATTAGTAGATCTGGCTCTTCATGAAATCCTAGGAGGTATTTGCATTGTGTCTGCCTCATTATAGCTGTTAGAATCGGCTGGTCTCTAGTTGGCAGAGGTATACACTTCTGACAAATAGGGACCCACCTCCTCTAGTCAGGGCAAGGGGATCACACACTCAGATAACCCCTGCTCACCCCTTTGGTAGCTTGGCAGAGCAGACAGGCTTATCTCAGAGTCAGTGTGTTAAGCATTCATGACCACATACAGTAATAAAGTGAATACACCACAAATGGACACAACACAGAAGGTATTATAAAAATAAGGATGTTTATATAAGGCTTAGCACAAGACCAAATAGCGACAAAAATATACCACAATATCAATAAATACTCTTTGAAAGGAAAAATAATAGTTCAGGTAAAGTTTCGTCTTAGTAAATAGTTCTCTAGCAACAACAGTAACTCTTGTTCTTTAAAGCACAGTTCTTGGCAGCAATGTAACCCCCACAGGAGTCACACGACGTTGAGGCAAAGCTATTCCAAAGGTTCGGCGTCGACCGGGAGGAGCGCTACGTCGAGCCCGGAGTCGAGACAGACTCCCACACCACAGTACCTTTTAGAATGAAGAGAACGATGATCCCCGGCGTCGAGAAGTGTCGGCGTCGAGGCGTCGGCGTCGATCGAGCCTCGGAGTCGGGGCAATCCGCAGCGGCGTCGAGAGATGTCGGGCCGGAGCAGCGCTCACGGTGGTGAAGCAGGATACGGCGTCGTTGTCGATGTCATTGTTGCAAGAGTGAGCAGCGCTCACGGCGTTGAGAAGGGCTGCAGCGTCGATGTGATCAGCAGCGGCGTCAAGACGGGGTCACTGGAGCTGGAGCTGAACTCGCTACTCCTTGGCGTCGCTGCTGGCGTCGATGGGGCCCGGCGACCGGCGTCGAGGGTGCAGGACACTGGAGTCGTACTTACGATGTCGGGCTGGACTCGGCATAGTCGGCGTAGTCTTGATTGCTGATTTCGTTCTGCGCACTGGAATACCACGTCCCAGTAGTAAGCAATTCATCAGATGGTGAATTCCTTTAACCCTGTGACTTCAACAGGAGACTGGCACGCTTCCAGCCCTTGGAGATTTTCTTGGCAAAGCTTGAGAGTACACACTTAGTTCCTCTCTCCAGGTTCCTTGGCAAAAATAAATAAGCCACTGCAGGATTCCCCCCAGCAAACAGCACACTGGCAAAAGGGGCAGGCAAGTCCTTGGATCAGCAGGCTTCTTGTCCTTGGTATAGGTTTCCTTTTTTTTTTTTTTTTTTTTTTTTTTTTTTTTTTTTGAAAGGAGAGGTTCTTTATTTGATAGCAGGTGAGGCGTTATGCATTTCTGCGTGAGCCTTCCTCAGACACCCCTGCTTAACTGAAAGTTCATTTTTTTTTTTTTTTTTTTTAAGATTTTATTTAGCAATTCACAAATGCAGACAAAAAACAAAACTTTTTAGTCACCGAGAACAAATTTACAAAGAGAGAACAAAAACTACGAAACACAAAATGGAGAAAAGAGAGAAAGAAGAAAATAAAAAAAACAAGAAAGAGAGCAAGATATTATTTACATAGGTGATTTCATTCTGGCTAGCATTTCTAGTATTTGCTCCAATTCTCAATTGGTTTCCAAATCTTAATACCGCGTGCTTGAGCCCTCAACCCTTTACAGGCAAATATCGCTTTCTCTTGGCTATACATACCCAACAGTCTTGATAACCATATCTGAAAGTTGGGGGGATCTGTGTCTTTCCACCGTGCTGTTAATATAATACGAAAGACTGCTGACCCCAAAAAAAGCAGTGCTTCTTCTTCTTTGGTATGTGATAGTGTATTATCATATCCCAAGATAAACAAGGAGGGGGATTCGGCGATTGGATGACTAAACACTTCTTGCCAGAAATCCATTATCATTTTTTTCAATAATACTAATTTTCCACACTCGTATAGCATATGAATCAAATGTGCCGGGCAATTTCCACATCTAGGACATTCTGAATTAACTCTTTTCCCCCAAGCGAAAAGTTTAGCGGGGGTGAAATATAGATCATATATGGTCTTATACAACTGTGCTTTTAAATTAGAAGACATAAACAGTTTTGTTGACAAAACCAAAATCTTATCAATATCGACATTGGGATTATTTAATTTCCTTGACCAACCCTGCTCCACCACATCGACGTCATCAGATTGGCTGTCTATTAGTACATCATAAATCGTACCAATCCTAGTTGATGATCTTAATAGACAGTCAAGTAGAGGAACATTCTCCAGTGTAATATCTGCACACCTTAAGCCCAATATCGTGTTAATCTGAATGTACTTAAATACACTATTGCTATGAATAGAAAATTTAGATTGTAACTGTTGGAATCTTTGTCCAACAGGAGGGGACAGGAAGTCACCGAGAGTCGTGATTCCACATATTTCCCATTTCCTGGCAATTGTATCATATATAGCTGGTGGCAGTATGGTAGAGTGCCAAAGTGATGTATACTTATTGTATTTCGTAATATTCAGTTGTTTTCTAATTTTTTTCCAAATACCCCAAACGCTCAATATAGTCTTAAATTTAACTTTTTTATAGTATGAGGGCTCAAGCTGTTTTACTAAAAGGCCTCTTGCCTTATCCCCGATAACTAGTTCGAATATTGAGGGAATATAACTCTCACCTACTTCGTTTCTCAGCGATCTTATATAAAACAGTGGCTTCATCTGATATAGTAGAGCTGCAAGCATATAGTACCCTAAGTTAGGTATTGCGAGACCGCCTCTTATGACGGGGAGAGAAAGAAAACGGATAGATCTCCTTATCTTCCCGTATCCCCATATAAACTTACTCATCTGAGATTCGAGGATCTTAATGGTTTTGTCATCCACCAATAGCGGGATCGCACGGAACAAATAGAGAACCCTAGGTAGAGTGTTCATTTTAAGGAAGTTACTTCTTCCAATGATTGAGAGATGTATACCATCTATCCGCTTTAAATCTGTTGTTATTTTCTGTACTAGTGGATCATAGTTTATTTTAATAATCTCATCAATTTTAGAGGATATACGGACTCCCAGATATACTGCGCTATCTACTTTCCTAGGGTCTATAAATTGGGTATTTTGTGTACATATAACCATCGTTTTATCCGTATTTAAGGAATATCCCGAAACCTGACCAAAAGCATGAGTAATTCGTTCAATTTCCGTTATTGCCTCCTTGGGGTGTGATGTTACTACCGCCACGTCATCGGCATAGGCCAATACTTTAGTGTCAAATGGACCAAGAGTTATTGGTCGAATTGCCTCGGTGTTTAACAATTTTATAATGAGGGGATTTATATACAGTGCGAAGAGGATAGGGGAGCATGGGCACCCCTGCCTAGTCCCACGGGATATATCAAAAAGGCTCGATTCCTGACCCATCGCCAAAACTCTGGCCCTAGGTGAGAAGTACATTGCTTTTAAAGATTTAATTAGACATGGTCCCATGTTATTATACTCTAGCACTGCCCACAAAAAAGCCCATGAAACCCGGTCAAAGGCCTTCTCGGCATCCAGGAGGACCACCGACATCCGGCCCCCCGTGACAGCCATGGCATCGAACAGGGCGATGACCCGTCTAGTATGGTCCGTAGTGTCCTTACCCGGAATGAAACCATGCTGCCACGGGGAGACCAGAGACTCGATCGCCCCCCTGAGCCGATTAGCCAGGATCTTAGAGTATAGCTTCGAGTCTGAATTGATCAGAGAGATCGGTCGATAGGATGATGGCAATTTGGGAGATTTATCTTTTTTTGGAAATACCACAATGTTCGTTTCCAACCATGATCTAGGAGGTTTACCACTAACTTGAACTCCAATAAATAGATCGAGGAGAATAGGAGTTATAATACTATCCAAAATTTTATAGAGCTCAAGGGGAATTTTGTCGGGACCTGCTGCCTTGCCCGAGGCCAGTTCTGCTAAGGCTAGTCTTACTTCACTCAGGGTTATATCCCTTTCTAAGTCTTGTTTAGTAGCCATATCTAACCCTGAGATACTTCCTGATTCAACAGCCCATCCGGCCACTTCGTTTTGAATTGCTTTGAGGTCGAGAGAGTCCTCATTATTATACAGTTTCTTATAGAAATTCTTAAAAACTTCTAATATTGCTTCTGGTGTTGTATGTTCTTGTCCCTCGGACTCAATGCATACAATTGAATTAAGAGATTGTTTTTGTCGCGTACTGAGTGCTAGTTGCTTCCCTACCCTCTCTCCAGTTTCATAAATCTCATTGCGGTGGGATTGATACGTCTCAGCTGCCTTTTGAGTTAGTTTGCTATTTATCGCTGCCTTGAGGATCGTTATTTCTCTCAAAATTGAATCCCCCTCTCCATCCTTGCCACCCTGAGCAATTATAGCAGTATGCCTCTCTTCTTTCCTAGCTAAGTTTTGTAGTTGTATATCATTTAACATAGCAATTTCTCTTCTGTGCCTGGCGACGTAGCTAATTGTCTCCCCCCGTATCGATGCCTTAAAACAATCCCATACCGTATTTCTGGATGAGCTATATCTATTACAATCGAAAAATCCTTGAGCCCATACTTTAATATGATCAGTATATCCCCTATTAACAAGGAGTTTTCGATCGAATGTCCAGCTTGTCCGAGGTCTAGCCATATTATCTATATTTATATATAGTACTAACGGATTATGATCCGCTATGAGTTTCGGTAATTTACAAATTCTTGCCTGGCTAGCCCTGTTACTAGACAACCAGATGTAATCTATTCGGACATATTTTTTATGAGGACACGAGAAATATGTGTATCCTGGATCTTGTGGCTGTTTCAGATCCCATATGTCGGATAGACCTAAACTTTCCTTTAATTGAAAAAGAGCGCTATAAACTTTAGGCTTACGGCCAGTATATTTGTCACGGGATTGATTATAAGCGCATTCCATTTTCGGCAGGGAGATATTGAAATCACCACAAAAAATAAGTGCTTGGGGCCACGATGACAACTCTGTCTCGAGATCAGAAAATACAGAAGGATCGTCCTCATTTGGGGCATAAATAGAGCATATTGTAATCCCCTGCTTAAGCTCAACTATAACCCATCTGCCCAGTGAGTCAGCAGCTACGCGTTTTGGTTCACCCAAAAAAGGTTTAGCCAATATAGCAACCCCTCTAGTCCTTGAGGTATGAGAGGTACATCCCAACAATTTGAGTCCAGGGACCCTTAATACTCCCCTTTCATCCCAAGGAATATGAGTCTCTTGAAGACATACAATATCGAACGCATTCTGTGTAATTATCCCACACATTTGCTCTCTTTTTGTCCTATCATTGAGGCCAGCCACATTCCAGGAGCAAAGTTTTATCCTAGCCATATTGTATTTTGTTTTTTCCCCCATTCCTGATCCACTATATTGTCAAACAAAGCTTTATTTTCCAACTGCTGGGCGATTGAACTTTCAGTTAAGCGGGGCGAGGAGGAGGCAAGATGGCGGCCGCCTGAGACCGCAGTGCAGGTCACTCAGTGCTCTCGGTCAACTCGAAGGAAATTTGACCCTAATGAGCACAGAAAACTGAAGCAAATGAAGCGATCCTGAGCGAAAAATACCAAATACCGAATAGACCACAACCTAAAGACATTAAGGGAAGCTGAAGGTCTGTATTTGGTGTACGCTAAATCACAGTCGGGGACACAAGATGCCCCACGCATAATGACTGCAGACACCCTCTACAAAGAACAGAGCACGCACGTAAAGAGCCAAGTAAGGAACCAGCTCCCCATATTGGCTAAGGCACTTGGACTCGCTGTCATACAGTACTACTTCCAGCATATCAGTAACTACAGAAGCCTCTGCCTGACCCACCTGTGTTCCGCCGTGGGATCAGATGCAAATCCACAGCCTGGTTTGACGCCGGAGCCTACGGAGCCGAGTGTGCCGGGTGACCGCGATTGCGGTGTTGGTATGGCGCCGAAGAGTGCAGCAGCGGCTGCTGCAAAGGCGAGAGCAGCGCGACTCGCTCAGCGCGAAAATATGGAGGTCTCGGTTAGGGGAGGTGGAGGCGGAGTGAGGAGTTCGGCAGCCGGGGGGGCCCTTGAGAAGACGCCTGGCAAGTCGGCTACTGGCGCCGCTCGGAAAGGCGGGCAGAATACTCCCTCTGTCGCCGACTTCCTCCGCAAACCCCCAGGGAAGCTCCTTCCGGGGCAAGCTGTGCAGAGTCAGTCAAGCGCAGAGCTCAGACCTCAGACGCCGGTAACAGAGACTGCTCTGTGCGAACCAGCTGGTGCCATGACAAACGAAAGGGCTCCACACAGACGAGCAGGGACAGAAGGAGGAATCACGCAGGACAAAACGGTGAGCGAGGACAATGTCAATATCAGTGACAATGCTAATATGGGATGCAAGGTTAAAACGAGCAGCATGAATAAAAAAGCATTGGTAACTGCAAATGCCTTAAATAATACAGTTTCAAATGAACTGCCTGATTCTTTAATACAAACCAATTTGCTGACACCTGGATCTATAGTTACTGAGAGTGTGAATGACATCTCTAGGGGGGCAAATGCTGTATCAACTCAATCAGACTCACGCGTGATACCAGTGGATATGGATGTTGGGTTGGTTATACTTCCCGGGACTAATGTACAAACAGATAGTCAGCACAACGGAATAAGTATTGTCACTGAAACTCCTGCTGAACCTAGAAATTGCAATCTGGAGCCTATAAACCCAGTTCCAGCTATAGTTGAGCCTACGGACACCCAAACAAACTGGCAGACAAAATCTCAGGCTGCTCTACATCTGGATCATTTGGGGCATGAGGAACATGAGGAACATGAGGAACAAGGGGTGGCTCTCCCAGCAGAATCACACAGTCAGAGCGATATTGAAGCTGATGGTGAAGATGATACAGATAAGGACAGAGACTGGGAAATGGATAAGGAAAGAGATAAGGATAAGGATCCGAGTGATTTCTATTCTTTCTCAGATGATCTTGGTTGGACATCAGGTTCAAATCTAGGTGACTCTAGTGATGATGAAACTAGCATTAAGGCTGTGAAAACTGCTCAAAAAATCTTACATAGACACAGAAGGAGCCAACAAGATACAGACGAATTAACATGGGACTACGCAACTACAAGTAGTATACCACCGCCAGCTGTGTTAGCGACCCAACAACCAGATTTTGGGACTCCAACTGCGACTGATAAATCCGCCCCTACAATTGAGACGGTGCTGCTAGCTATTGCGGCACATCGAGAAGAGACTTCTCAAGATGGGCGGAAGGCACAAGCGGAGCTACGAAAAGTTCAGGGAGTGGTCCGCAAACTATCAAGGAAAATTACTTCATTTAATGATCGTATGACTGAGGTAGAAGCAAGGGTGGTCGCTAATGAATCCGAGATCGCTGTAAATCGCGAACAGATTGACAACCATGAGAAGGGGCTTACTGATGTGATGTGGAAGCTCGAAGATATGGAAAACCGCTTACGCAGAAATAATCTGAGAGTCCTAGGTGTTCCAGAAGGAGCGGAGGGAGCGGACGCCCGCCCCTTTTTGGTCAAACTATTTCAGGACTCCCTACCAGAACTGTCAGCCTGGAATTGGGACCTAGAGATCCAGCGTGCACATCGCGTACCTCTCACCATGAGAAATGCCCCGAAACCCGGTGCATATCCGAGAGCTATACTCGTATACTTCGGGAATTTCATGCTGAGACAGGCAATATGGGAAAAAGCACGTCCAGAGTCAAAAAAAACTAGCGGGCAGATAACCTATTTTGTACGCCCTGACTTCTGTCACACCACAGTTGAGCGAAGGTGGCGCTTGCGCCAGCTCATAAAACCTTTTCAAGACAAGAAGCTCCAGGCATACCTAAATAATCCTGCTAGGCTGAAAGTGATTAATGGTACCCAGATAAAGTTTTTTACCTCAGAGGTTCAGGCAAAAGAGTATTTAGATAGCCTTCCATGAGGTGGAAAAGACGAGACTAAAACCTTTTATATTTGATTGCTCACGCTGCATTTTTGCTTCTTCATTTACAAATTCTTTCTGGTCACTTTTCACTTATGGGATTAGGACCTTATGAATAAGTATAAACTGTTGGACTGGGAGCACCAGAGTGACAACGCACGCACATCACCACAGACTCTAATGGAGTCTAATTGCCTTTGTTTTTGGAGGGTGGGGGGGAGGGAAGGGCCAGAGGGTGGGAATGGGCGGGGGAGCAGCTGGGGGAAAAAATCTAAAAAAAGCAATCATGAATGTAGAAGCAGAAGCAGAATCGGAAAAAAAATTTGTATTTCTTGGTATAGGTTTCCTTGTCAGAAGTAATCTAAATTCTTTGGTTCAGGGGTCCTTCTCTTATCCCCCTTTTCTGCTTTGATCCCTTTGTCCATGCAGGGAGATTTCCCCCTTCCTGGGTTTGTTGTGGGTGTTGCCAGGCTGAGGCACCTGGCCTATTCACTGTGCAGGGCAGGGTCTTCAGCCGCCCGGCAGGAGGTGGAGCTAGTATTGTCACTGGCAGGGGCAGAGCCATCAGCCACCCAGCAGGAGGTGGAACCAGCATTGTGTCAGGCAGGGCAGGCTATCAGGAACTACTCTTCCCCCACTCTAAACGTGAATGCCTCATTCACCTCACACTGACTCATTCAGACTTCTAGAGCCACCCAGCCCCTGTCACACACACCAAACCAGCAGAGACCGGTAGATAGTTAGACAAGAAACTAGTCACTTTCTAAAAGTGCTAGTTTCAAACTCAGAATCTATAAACCATCCATCCTAAAGGATGCATTATCAAATTCTGAGTTCAGGGATACTAAACTCGACTTTCTACCATGCTCCCTGAGCCTGCGAGGATTATATAGGGTAATAATTCCAGCAGCCCATTCTGGCCTAAGGAGAGCAGGTAGCCTTACAATAGTGAAAGACGAAAATGGCTGTAATTCACTATTAGGACATCCCACATACATCCGGGACTGTCCTACCTTATGCTTACAATGCACCCTGCCCTTGGGCCTACCGAAGGGGTGACTAACAGGAAGTTAAGGGAAGGTTTTAGGGACTGGCAAGTGGGTGTACTTGCGCAGTCAGCATGGCAGTACCAGACTGCACGCAGGTTCTGCAATGGTAGACCTTAGACATATTTTACTAGGCCACTTCTGTGGGTGGCACAACCAGTGCTGCAAGCCCACCAGCAGATTTGTATTTACAAGCCCTGGCACTCCTGGTGCACTATACTAGGGACTGACAGTAAACCAAATAAGCCAAACATGGAATCCAATTAATATACCAATTTAACATAGGGAGCACTTGCACTGTGGCACTGATCAGCAGTGGCACAGTGCCCAAAGCAATATTCTCCAGGTGAGAAAGAAAAGAAAATCCATGCTGCACAAGTGAAGATGCACGGACAGGTGGGTGGCGATTCCAGTTGGCGTTTGCGTTACGTATTGAACTTCGGAAGAATGCCGTTTTGGATTTTGATCCTCTGGTGGACTCTCTTGCATCTTCACTTGTGAAGCATTGATTTTCTTTTATCCACCTGGAGACTCTTTATTCACCTGGAGATTCTCTTTTATTTAGATGCAACTGTTTTCCTTCCATTGTGATATAGATACTACCCCCGATGGCATAATTTTTACATCTTTGATGTGTGAACCTTTGTTCAGCGCCAGTAGGGAATTTTCTACACCTAATCCCGTACATCTTGCACTAGTCCAACTTTCCTTATTTTGTAATATTTTGGTACATACTATACTTTTGAATTGAGAGAATTAATTACAGTCAACCATCAGTTCTGTTGGTCTGCTGAGATCGCCATTCCACCATGTCCATCTTACACTAAAGATAGCTTAGGAGAGATTGAAAAACATATGAGCTTCAACTACCAACGTTATGGATGAAATTAATGTTTTTCTCCTTTTTCCCATCAATCTAGAGCGGGGCCTCTCTACCTGAGCGAGTGCCAGGCGAGGTGAGGCTTTTCCCCATCAAACTTTTGGGTGAGTCCCCCCTTTTTTCCAAAAACATGGAACACTAGGATGAATCAAGTTTTGATCATAGGCCAATATTTGTTTATGTTCATACACATTCTGCTTTTTTAATAAAAAAAATTTATAAAATTTTACGTGCATGTATTTGTCTTCCTTACAGGTGAGAATTTTGGTGAACATGTCTTATTTGTCCTACCGTTCAATACTAAATATACGGTAGGTTATACTCACATGGTACATTTTGTTTTTTGGATAGATAATATTTATTCTGTCCTCACTGTTTGCAGTAGTGTTTAAATATCATTAGGTCCTGAAGAAAGCCATTCCTTTGCTGAAACATGTCGACCAGTTCTATCTATTGATAGTAGTATTTGTTGGCACTATCTACACTCTGCTTTTAACCTTGCCATTGTGGTGGCTCTTTCAATAAAGTTATTTCTTGGCACCACATCAGGCAATTTTAATTTTCACTAATTTTCACTTTTTTGGTTTATACACTTTTTTGAGCACTGCAACTTCTTCCCACCTCAGCACCTGCACCATAGCTTTGTGGCTTCCATCACTGGTGGATCTGCATTAGGATCTCTCATGATATCTCAAGTGAGTAACCTAGCAGATACCAGCCTGATCAAAATCCAGATGCTGAGTTTCTGCCACTCGGTGGGCTGATGGGTATATTTCCACACTGTTTCTCACCTGACTTTTGCTTTTACATGCACCGACTTCTCTACAAGCAGATATTTTTGAGTCATGCTTAGACCGTTAGTATCCCTTGTGTATTTGTTATTTTCTTGTACTAACCATTTGGTGCCTGCAGCCTGTGTACTGGGTCACATGCCTAGTTGTCGTTGGCAACCTGCCTTTGTGTATTTGTGTATTCCTTCCGAACATGCTTTTCCTAAAAGTGCAATTTTGGTTGACAATTAATTTTTGAATACTAATGATTTCTATAATGAATATGGTCATAACTGTTTCATTAACCCCTTCCCTGCTGGGTACATTTCCCCGCTGTGCTGGGGGGAGGGGGGCGAGCGCAGCACTTCCATGCTCATGACGAGCTCAGCTCGTCATGAGCTACAGTGCTCCTGTGCTCATGACGAGCTCAGCTCGTCTCGGCCACACCTGTTTCTTTAGAATGTTCAGCACAGCAGGGGAATTAGCCCAGCATGCGAGCGTTCTAAAGGCCATGACGAGCTCAGCTCGTCATGAGCACCGGAGCACTATAGCTCATGACGAGCTGAGCTGGTCATGAGCATGCAAGGGGTTAATAATGTTTACCTGAAACAATTGCATTTAGAGGTTTAGTAGTGTATTTACTAATATGTCTTAGTTATGCCATATTTCTTCAGAGACAACATTTTATTTGAATGGATGCCGGTTTGGTGTTCTATTAATTTTTCTTCAGCTCCTTGCCCCTCCGAATCGCTGTTCCCCTGCCTGTCTTATTGCACCACAGTTTTTGTGATGTACAGGACATTGCCACACAATTGGTTATTTTCCTTCGAAAGCATGTATTGTGAATGAAACTTTCTTCATGAACCTAATGTAACATTCAAAAGGACATGCCCACTTGAATTTCCGACGTGGGCCTGCTAGCACACTGGTTTATGACTTTTTGTTTCAAAATGTTTCACATTGTGTTGTACGTGTTTGGACTGTGCTGTTGCTGTGAAAGCTAATGGAAGATTTTCTCTGGCTTAGAAATTGGTAGTGTTAAAATTATTGTTGTGACGGTCATCATTCTGATTTGCTCAAAACGTGTTTGGAAAATGACATTTACAACACGGTCAAATACATCGCTGTTTTTACAACGCAAGCCGTTACAACGACTTGCGCTGAATGATGCTCTAGAATAAGGAATAGTGTGATTTACTATTCCAACACCTTCCCTACTGTAACTTAAGCTGGAGTTGAATAGTAAATCACACTATTCCTAAGTCCAGCGCATTTCCAGCGCAAGTCGTTGTTACGACTTGCTTTGTAAAAACAGTGATGTAATGTACCGCGATCTAAATGATTGCGATCTATCATCATACATCCATGTGTTTTCACTACTCATATGATGTTGACTTTGAAGTTTTAGCTTAATATCTATGTGTAAAATGTATATGAAGACCCTTGGTTTTATTGAGGTGCTGCAGAGACTTTTGGTTTTCCTCATAGGAATCTGTCCAATTATTGAAAGACTTTTCCCTTTCTCCTACAGATGCTCTCAGTGTTCTTTATGAATCTGACGTATATTCTGTTCCTATTGCTCCCAAGAATTTGTTTGTTGCTCTTAATATTGTTTTTTGTTGTTGTTGCAGTTTTATGCAGCAGGAACTCGACCCCAAGGTCTCAGAGCGCTTTACATGAGCAGCAGTTTTTTAGACACGGGGAGATTAAATGATTTGCCCAGAATCAGAGGATGTTTGAGCCTCCCCCCACCTCGAATCAAGTTCCCCAGCTTCAAAGTCAGCCGCTCTAGCCTTTAAGCCACATCATTTCCCCTGCCTAATTGGACTTAGAATAATTCTGGTGTCTGACTATATACTCTGGGGCATATTTACAATAACTGGCACATCCCTGCATATCAGCAGGGATGCGCCAGTTATTGTGTGCCACAGCTCCACCACCAGTGTAAATGCGGCGCACTATGGGGCAAAAACAGCACAGATGAGTGAGGCATCTGTGACGTAAAAGTGGCGCATTGCTGGAGTTGCGTTGCAAGTGCGACGCAGCTCCAGCAATGCTCTGGGGGGCCCTATCTTGTTATCAAATCAAATATCTTTATTTAGATATAACACAGATATCTTTCAAAGAAGAATACAATATTCACATTATGTACCAAATATTAAAATGAAAACAGAAAGGCGATCGGTTATTGACAGTCGTAAAAAATAGAGATCATCCACATCTTGAACCTCCTTGTTCCATAACATTTTAAAAATAAGATAAGAAAACACAAATATGTAATGAACCAAAGGGAAGGTAGGTTAACACATAATATACAAAACTCTTCACCCCTTTTATGTTACTCTCGCAGTCAGTGGTATCATGCATATAAAAACAACCCAATATTCTTAGGGGTACTGCTCATGCTCTTTTCGTTTTCTCCTCCTTAAAAGTTGGGGTATATTATAAAGTGTGTTAAATGGTTAAAAAGGATAAGGGGGAAGCTTGATGGGATCTCTTTTGCTTAAAATTACGGTATGCTTGCTGAATGAAATTTGCTAGTCTTACATTTAGGGCTGTATTTTCAGGGTTTAAAGCCACAATGATGGCTGGCCTACAGGTCCGGACACCCAGCCTATTCCATTCAGCTTTTAGTTTGCACCTGCATTGGGAATTAAAGAGTGGGCAAAGGCAGACCACATGCAACAGAGTTTCAGCCGTTTTACCACACCCTCTACAAGTTGGGTCTTCCACCGTGCGTTGCCAGGAAGGCAGATCTTGCAAAAATCGCCAGTCACCCATTCTAATAGCTATAAGGCTACGTTTTAGGTACAGTGAGTATGTACAATACAGGTAAGTGGCGGTCGCTAGCTGTCTATATGAATTTATGAGAGCCCAAGCGTGGCTAAGTTTCACAGAAAGTGCTTTATCTGTGATGAGTGATCTCATTCTCACACATTTTTTAATGGCCATTTTAAATGCTGTCTGACTGGGGTTAAGGACCCATAGGTCACTCGCTGACATTTGATGAATGGCATCCTTAAAAAGGCGACCAAACGTTCCACCTAGGTTTTTCTGGGTAATTTCTAGCCAGACTAAAGATTCTAATGTGCCTGGGTCCGCTTGTCTCAGTTTATGACAAAGGTTTAGGTAAGTGCGGACGTTGGAAGCCTCATAGTTTAGTAACCCATCTCTAATCTTATCTGTGCTGCAGATGCAGAATTTGGCAGCTGGCGAACTCTTTTATATATTCTGGTCGTATGTTGGTTTAAAGCAATGTTCAATTTGCCCCTGAATATCTCTATGCCGTATGATAGGGTGGGGCCAATTTTCGCTCTCATGACTTCCAAAAGAGGCGTTAGTGTTGGGCCTGAGAGATTTTTGGAGAGCTTACCTAGTGACACCGCTAAGGTCGTAGCTTTAATCGCGATCTCATTACGTTGTTTTATAAGATTACATCTGGAGTCCAGGTGGACACCTAGATATTTGTACGACTGGCCTATAGCGAGACTTGTATTGTTGAATGATCACCCACCACTGGCGTGTTGTTGTTTTTTTATCCCAAAGAGGACAACTTGCGTTTTCTTAAGGTTGACGTCTAGTTGGTTCGTGGTTGTATAACTAAGCAGTTTGTCGAGGAGCCTTTGCAGCCCGACCCTGGTGAGGCTAAAGAGAACCAGGTCATCGGCGTACAGAAGGTTACTTAAAGCCATGCCTCCCACCTTTGGGGGATGACCGTTTGTATCGTCCAGAGTGCTTGACAGATCTGATATAAACAGGTTGAAGAGAAGTGGGGCCAGCACACATCCCTGCTTCACACCTCTAGTTGTCATAATTTTCCACGAGAGATGTGTGCCGGACCTCAACTTCACCCGTACCCAGGTACGGGAGTAAAGTTGAATGATTGCCTCCAGTAGTTTATCAGGGATCCCCCAATTCCTTCGTTTTTCCCATAGAGCCGCCCTAGGGACCTTGTCAAATGCTGCTTTGAAATCGACAAAGCAGCAAAGCACTGACCTAGATGTTGAAAGTGCGTTGTTGATAATGGTTGACACTGCTAATAGATTAGTCATGGTCCCTGAATTAGCAACAAACCCTGTCTGGTTCATCAGTATCAAGTTGTATTCCTTTGCTCATAACCTCAGGTCCTCCAAGAGGAGGCCTGCGTAGTGCTTAGCCTCAGTGTCCAGAAGGGCAATGAGTCTGTAATTGTTGGAGAGGCGCGGGATCCTGATTTATAGATTGGGTGGATTATGGCTCCCCGCCATGAGTCAGGGATTGTAGCACTTTTCAAAGCATAATTAAAAAGGTTTGTTAGAGTTCCTGACCAGAAGGCTGTGTCAGATTTAAACAGACTCTGTGGCAGGCCCGGCGCTCCGTCTGATCTTGCTTTTGTCACTGCTGTAGCAACCCTTTCTTGAGTCACCTCAAGGTCCTCGTTGACAGAGTATGAGCACCCAGTCTCTCTTGGGGGGCTGTATCCTGTTGGTCCTGGGTGTTCTGAAGACCTGAAGTGGTCAGTGAAGAATGTTGCCCAATCCGATTCTTGGATATTTGCTGATCCAAAGCTCGATGCGCTCGGGTTCGTGTGGTTAATTAAGGCCCAAAAGTTTCTTGAGTTTTTATTCTTACTCTCCCACACCAATTTGCACCAGAATTGGTTTTCGTGTGACTGTTTATCTTTAATCATCGCCAGCCTGAAAGATTTTTGGGCAGCTTGGTAATGGTTTAAGCCTTCGCTATTCCCCGGACGTTTTGCAAGTAGCAGCAAAGCGTTGTTTCTGGCTTTCTTAAGTAACTTTGCCTGTATTGACCGTGTGAACTTGCGATGCTGGATTGGCCTTTGGGCCTGCTGTTTTGCTGGAAAGAGGTTGGTCAAGTGAGAGCAGAGCATCGACCATGTCGCAATCAGTGAGGCATCTTGGTCGATTCCGCCTCTTATGATGTCCATGCTTTCTTGTAGAATGTTCGGGCTGATGTCTTCACTCCTCTTGAGGCGCTTTAGGTTCTCCGTGTATATTCCCCGGCAGGTTGAAGGAGCAGGTGTATGATTCACTGGTTTTGTGTTGAAGGATATGACCTGGGGCCTATGGTCACTTTCGATTCGTGGATGGATACAAAAACTGGCCAGACAGTGAAGCAGGGCTGAGTTGCAGATGGTGTAATCCAAGTAAGATTGCTTGCTGCCATTTGTCCAAGACCAGTTTGGAGGGTTGTCACCCGCCGACCTGCCGTTGATTACCAGGTAACCTGCACTGTAAAATCGCGTCACACAGAGTTCGCCCAGTCCGCAGTGAGCTTGATTTGGCGGTTTAGTTTGTGTCACGGCCTCTGTGATCGAAAATAAAAAAGGCCCTTCAGTGTCTGCTAGTTTACCTTGGAATAAGTTGGTGTTAAAATCTCCCGTGACAATAGAATCTGAGTTGGGGTGTTCCGCGGCTATGTTGCTCTTAATTTCCGTTAGACGAGCCAGATGATCTTTTTTAGTGCGCGTACTTGGGTTAATGTAAACGTTTAGAAGGAAAAGTGAGCGCTGATTCTGCCATGAGCTGATTTTGGCCCCGAGTAGCCAGTCTTCATCAATGGATAGTCATGACATTGGGCCTTTTAAGTTGTTTGATATGTATATTGACAGGCCCCCTTTAGGGTGACCGTAGTGGCTGTCCCTGAGTGCTGGTTAATAGTTCAGTGAAGCCAATAACGGGACATCTTTGTAAGGCCCAGGTTTCCTGCATGGCTATTACTGCATAGAAAGGAAAGAGTTTCAGGAATTCGATGGATTCAATGTCGTCCAATGCCAGACCTGCGAGCCCCGGGATGCCATCCACTAGTTTTATTATGTTCTACCTGTTAAGGATGTCTTGCCGGCCCTTTGATTTATATTCCGGTGCCAGCAGAATGTGGAAATATGGTGGATCATTTTTGTTCTCGTAATTTTTTGCACTTAGGGCCGTCCTATTGAATTTATTAGGTAACAGGCCTGCGTCTTGTTCCTGCTCCTGTTGCATCGGGCAATGGGGGGCCTTCCACAAAGGCTGACTATTTTCGGGGAGAATTGTTTTTTGATTATGAATTGTTTTTGTGAGGTTCATTCTTGTTATTTTGGAGTCCACCCGAGACAAAACTGAGGCTAACACTGATTTAGGTTTTACTTGGGTCACTGTGGACCCAGGTAAGCTTAGTTCGTCGGTTTTCATCCTTGGCTTTTCTGTGACAGTGCTTGGCTCATCTATTGCTGTTCGCGCTGCACGTTCATTTGGATCGTGGGAACTCCCCTCGGTTAGTTGGATGGTGGATGCAAGTGGGTCACCTTTTGGGTTATTGACACTAGAATTTACTAGGGGTGATGGTGCTACTGTCTCACTTAGAGCTTTTTTGTTAGCCGCCGTTTCAAAGAAGGGAAAGAATTCCGGGTGGACAGCTGTTGTTTTTGCCCTTATTTTATTTCTCTGTTTGCGCAGGCGTTTATGCTCTCTCTTACTACAGGGTGGTAGAGGAGCTGGTAGCCCTTCCGATTTAGAGGAGGCCGAGGTCACTAAACTGGCCGTTGGCCCTGTCACTTGGTGGTCCGTACAGATTGTGCGCCCACTTGGGGCCCCGGCGTTTTCAGTCATCGCTTTGGTTGAGTCAAGGCCCGTTAATGCTGATTGAGGTTGGCCGGATTTTAACTGCTCACTCGGTTGGTTTAGACAGAGAACTGTTCCCCGCTTGACTTAATGCCTTTATTTGCGATAGTCCATGGTTTAGCTCGATCTTGAGTCGTGTCTGGCATTTTTTGCAATTGCGGACAAGGTGATATGGGTGAGTTGCCTCCCTTCAGCAGTTTGACTTCTTTTATTACACTAGTTAGGAAATCTGGAAGCGAAGAAAGTGAACCAATAATTGGGGAGAAGCAACAGACCGACTGTATGTTAAATTTAGCTTATAAAGCGCACGTACGCCCGTAGGCTTCATGGCGCTGTAGGAAGTTTTCAGAGCATAACACAACAACAGGAGGACCACCTAGAACATCTAAGGATAGGCTTCTCTAAAAAGCCAGGTCTTAAAGGCTAGTCTGAAGGCTAAAATATCCTCGTGCGACCTTAAAGAAGCTGGCAAGGAGTTCCAGAGGGATGCAGCAAGAAAATGAAAGGAGCTGCCGCCCTGACGTTGTTTCCTAACAACCGGCACTGTGAGCAAGTTTTTGTGACCAGAACGGAGGTTGCGGGAAGGGGTGTATCTGGCAAGCAGGTTGATGATGAATTTGGGGCCTTTGCTTTGTAATGCCCTAAAGATAATGCAGCCGGTTTTAAAAGCCACCCTCTGGGCTACCGGCAGCCAATGCAGGTCTGCCAGGCCTGGCCTGATGGACTGCCATTTAGGAAGCCCGCAGATCAGCCTGGCCGCCTGATTTTGAACTGTATGAGCTTTGTCGAGGCTTGCGCTCCTAGTATTAAGATGTTCAGTTTATCGAGTTTATTATCGATCCCTGCCGTGAACAGCGCTAGGGTGCTCAAAAGATCGACCTGCACATCCAGTTTGTCTGAATGGTAGTTTAATGCGTTTACTGTTTGTTGAAAGGTTTGAAGAAGTTGAGGCCAAACCCCAGTTACTGTAGGTTCTTCTTGGTTGGACTTTAGGGTTGACGTATGATTAGCAGGGTTTTGATTGTCTTTAAAGAAGAATGATAGGTCCGCTAAAAGCTGGTCATTTGGATCAGATTTTGTGGGCGATTTTTGTGGTGATGTCGTTATTGCTGCTGGTGGTGAAAATGCAATATGCCTGGGGCTTGACGCGTCCAATAGCTCCTTAGGTGTACTTTTAGTTTGAAGTAAGTGGGACGATTGAGGAATGATATTGTGCGCCTGCGTATTTTGCGCATGGATTTGTGCAAGAGTTAGTTGACAATGGGGAACCATTGTGGTTTCCTTTGGCGCGACAAGATCTTGTCGAGGGGATGTTATTAGTGTTTCCGGTTTCTGAATTTGATCTGTAAAAGAACTTGGGTTATGCTGTAGGCTCACTGGAGAGGGTTGCAGCGGGCACACTCCTTGCATGTCCTCTACAATGGGTGAGAGTTGCTGACCAAGTTGCTGCTCTAAGTGGTAGCTAAAGAGACTTTGTTTGAAGCTTGCACCCCCCAGCCGGGTCGGGGTCGAACCGTTAAGTGCTGATCCAAAAATGTAAACTCCCGGGGGTTGAGCTGACTCTTTAGTTTTCGTTGGCCACTGTAGTGGAAATAGCAGTTGTAGGCGGGGCGTACTTATTTCAGCCTGCTGATCCGATGCTACAAAGTTGGTTGACTCCTGGGGCTGGGACTTTGAAAGAGCGTTGGACATGGTTGAATTTTTTTAAAGTAGTCCAAAAGGTTCGAGGGTTTTAAGGCATTTGGCATGTCCATACTCTTGCCTTTAAGACTGGGGTTGCAGCAACCGTCTGGCGAAGATTTTGCCGCAATCGCTATATCCTGACAGGCCCAGAGGGGCTTGTGGTTACCCAAGTGGGGCTCTTCATTGGATGCCGGCTGTTTAGATTTCCGCCGTTTTGGTGCCGCTGTGTTCTTTCTTACTTTCCCAGATCTCATAGCTTTAGTTAATTTATTGAGGCCAATGCTGTGCTGGGGTGGCTGTAGTGGCTAAAGTGGCTGGGGTGGCACTGCCGAAGATATTGAAAGTCTGAGAGGAGATGCAGTGCCTTAGAGCTCTGATTAGTCCGATGGCTCGGATAGCTCTGATGGCTCCAATGAATCTGGGAATACTGCCAATTCTGTTGTCACTGACTGGGTAAGTGGCTAAGTGGTGTTGTGCTGTTGATTTGAGTTCTGGACTGTCAGAGGGCTTTAGGATGTCCTGTCTTCAAGGGGCTGCCGGTTAGTTGATGGCTGAATGAGATGCACTTTTAGCACTCTTGTGGGCGTATGCCTCGTCGTTATCTGAGTTGTGGCACCCCCCCCCGCACTTTGACTTTTCCCGACCCCTATCCGCTTGTCCGCAACAACCCGCACGCACTGCACCACTCGAACCTGGACCGGACTGGACTAGACTGGGGGTCAAGACCTCGCCACTGAGTTAACCCCCAGTCAGATAGGGTCGCACAGATAGTGGAGGGTCAGTCGGCTCAACCAGTCAGCCAGTCGACGGCCCGAGCAGGCAGTGAGGCCAGCTGTCACTCGGCAAACTCGGGGGGGGGAGGCGGAGGGAGCAGCCCCAGAGCTGGAAAGACCAGACGGCTGCACCACACGGCCGACTGGCTAAGCAGGCAGGTGAAACCAGCGCAAGAGCTGACGCTGACCGGCGCAAGAGGGATGTACCTACGGGGCCATTGAAGGCAGACACGGCAGACACTGGGTGTAACCAACAGGGGGTACGATTTGGCGTGCGACAACGTTCAGTTCAGGGAGGAGGGGGGAGGGCAGAACAAGGGGATACGGCCTTACCGTTTCAACCGACCAGCCAAGTACTCCGCCCACTACCAACAACAGCAGCGGCGGGGACGGCCGCACGCCTCTCCTCGCCCTCACTTCCTCCCGCACTTTTCTTGTCCGCTTACCGGTGTACCACCACTGCCTTCAAGTCCCAGTCCCGGTCCTGACAATGCCGACAATGCCCCGGGAGGAAAACCGGGTCGGCTCACAGTGGCTCGCCTCACCTCTGCCTTGCTGATACCTTGCTGCGCTGTCATCGTCCAACTCCGCCCACCTAACCTCACCACACCTCGCCTGACGACACGTCCGGACAGACAGCTACAGTTCCGTTAGTGGGACGCGGCCAGTAAAGGCGCCACACTTCCTCTACACGTCAAAAAAAAACTGGTGGTCATCTTCTATCTTGTTAATGCTGCGTCAATCCTTACACCTGCTTCAAGCAGGTACAGGGTTTTGATGCAGCATGGGCCCAAAAGTGACTGAGTGAAATCGTGTAGATTTCACTCAGCCACTTTAGGTAGGCGTTCCTGCGCCGGAACGCCCCCCCCCCCCCCATGCACAGGAACGCCTACATGTGGCGCAAGGCTTTACAACGTGACACATCTCCTAGATGTGGATCCCCTGAGTATGTGGATCATCATGTCATTGCACTATTCTTTATTGCCTATCTTGAGATTTTGCAATAAATCCTTTACCTTTTCATTGATCTAGTACTCTGTTATTGATTACCCCGTCACTATTTTTATTACACTGTTAATTTGTTGGGCCTAATGTTGAGGATGGTGGTGACTCTTATCGCAAGATCAAGGGTGCAGGAGCCAAACTGTTAGAAGTAAAATTTGGGGCAATAGTAAAATTTGGGTGCATAAAATTGGGGTGCAGTAAACTATTTTTTCGGAACTAAACCACCTCATATTCCGAAAGCATCTCGAAACCTGGCTCTTCCCATCAAATCTGGTCGCTCACTGTGGTTCCGCTTAGCGCATAGATGCCCCCGGGTAGCCATGCGCTTTCCAAGACCCCATTTCATTGGGGTTCGGTTCCCACAGAGCTATCCTGGCAAGATGGGTGGAGGTGGAGTTGTCACCACTTGCCACTTGCACTTCAATATGGGTGCTGTCTTCATTCAGTCTTCATTCAGCGTCCCATTAAACCAATGATTTGTATCTTTCTTTGAAATTCTTTTCAGTTTTAGCGACATGGTGAAGTGGACTATATTCGTCATTGATGTCTTGTAGTGGAATAAAATTCATGATATAGAATGTTTGGTTTACGGTTACACGCTGATGAATAAAGACATTTAATACCAAGCTCTTTGTGTGGCGTGATCATTTGAAAGTACTAGGAATGGGGTAAGACGCTAACAGGGCCTTCCTGACAGGATGACTGGGTGCCAGTGACTCGACAGGAACTGATGGTCTCTGCAGGGGATAAAGTACTGCTGTCTTTGGATTCTTCAGGAGCCTTCATGTCTCGGTGTATTCTGCGCAGCTACTGAGAGGACTTGTTTCCTGACACGCCTAGATGACAAGGCTCCCGTTGATAAGCCTTTGACAAAAGACACCACCAGCTTCCTTTGAGCCATCAGGTGATTTTGCCACAGCTAAGAAGGGTGCATACAACGTCAGGTAGGCAGTGCTTAATTGCACTGAACTCAATTTTATCAATTGAATAGTGTTTTTCTAAAATACATCAGAAAGTACAAACTGAGATTCATTAGGGGTCTCTAGGGGAGGTCTGAAGGCGCCTTTTAAGATAGGTGCCTGAGGAGGACTGTCCAACCTGTGAAAGATCTTAAGGATCCCAAGGACAGGAGAAGGACCGTGGGTGGTCGCTTTTAGGAGAGGGACCGTGGGTGGTCGCCTTTAGACAGAGCATGCTTCTGAAAGACGTCTAAAAATTAAAAATACATATGCATATTGTTGAAATAGGTCATACAACTGTATCTTGCAAAAGTGTTAAAAAAATAGTATAAAAAAGTGTGTAAAGTAGTGTACAATAGTGTATTTTAAGTGCACTTTAAAATAAAAGGAAATAAAAAGTGATAGAAGAGAAAAAATAATAAAATTAGTAACTAAGTAAAATTCAAAAATGCTTAGCAAACTATTTTTGAGCACAGCTAAAGGCCGCAGGGCAGCCTTAGATGTCACTCAACCAACACCTCCTCGTGGCACACCAGCATGGTTCGTGTCATGGAAAAAAGGGTACCATACAGCTATTCACCTAGATCAATGGACTCATTATACCAGGAAAAATCCTGATCTACAGTGGCCAGAATATGGGACATTTGACAGAGATAAAATGCTTTATTTAGAAGATTGTTTAAGGGAACGTGAAAAGAAAGGGAAGAAAGTACGTTTATTACAATGGGATGCATTTCATGCATGGCGGTCATACGCCGCTAACAGATGGCCAGGGGAACCTAGGATAACGAAAGGAAAAGCTTTGGCACATGATAGGGAGAAGGCAAAAGAAAGATGTGTAACAAGTTGTAGGGAAAAAGAAATGGAAATGGACAAATGCCTTACAGTTCACAAGCCTATACCAGAGGTGTACCCCACTCTACCTAATGCTCCCTTAGAACAGGAACATACTGAAGATCCTGTAATAGAGGCATTATTAACAACTCCAACACCATACAGCCCACAAACAATGCAAACTACATCCTCACCACAGACACACACACCACAATATACATCACCAACTAGTAAGACAGTACCTATATCACTACAAGAAACGCCTCTCTCTACCTCTGGTAGACAAGGGTTACGGCCAAAAATAACAGAAAAAGAACAGAAAATGATACACGAATGGGTGATGGAGGTTATGAAAAATGGTACTTCTACATGGCGTAGTGCAAAAAGCCGCTTCCCGCCTGAATTCACGCCTGCACTTCAACGCAGTGCTTTGGATAAATTGGACAAGAAAAGTTACAGCTGGTTTAAAGACTGGGAAAAATATTGGCCTGAGGAAGACAGCTACCCCCAACCTGACAGATTGTCCCGTGCTCATAGCAGCACAATATCAGCAGCAATAGATGATGTAGGAACAACAAGCACAGAGATATTAGAGGCTGTTCAGATATTAGCTGAATGGACAGATACTCTTCTGATACTAGAACGAAAATGTACTAAACATAAAAAAAGCAAAGAGGAGGAAGCTAGTACTCTTTCTCCTACTCACAACTTCCCATTAAGAGAAGTACCAGGAAGTCAGGAAGGGAAGCCCACTATTAAAGTTCACACGCCATGGTCAAATGTTGAATTACATAGATTTGCACTTCCGTTTCCAGACATTAGACAAGACAGAGAAGAATGGTACAGACAGACAGAAATAATACAAAGAGTTGGCACTCTCACACTGGATGACATAGAACAAATGTTTTCTATAATTTTGCCACCAGACATTTGGGGAAAAATAAGGAGAGAGGATGATGAATTGTTAAAAATAAAATGGGAAGATATAACTTCAGTAACAAGGAAAGGAGGAGATGACATATCAGATGATATTAGAGACTTACCAGCAAAAATAATGGCTAAAGTAAATACACTGGTACCCAGAAAACAAATAGACTGGTCAAAATTAAATGCATGCATTCAAGACACTGAAGAAACAGTATCTGGGTTTTTCGCTAGAATACAGAAAGTCTTCACAGCTTCAAGTGGTTTAGATACTGAAAAGGAAGCAACACAAAGTGCACTTGTCTCTTGTTTTGTAAATAATTTAAAACCATCAATTAAAAAAGGGATTCTAGAGTACAACCCTACTTGGTCATGCAAACCGCTAACAGAAGTTTTACAATTGGCACAGTATTACGAAATGCTAGGTAAAAAGGAGTTGGAAAGTAAAAATAACAAATTAAAAGAGTTAAAAACTAAAGTTTTGATTCAGCAGGCAAACCAGTATAGCGGCAGAGGACAAAGAAGCAGGGGTAGAGGAAGAGGCCGTGGGGGCCCACAAAGGTCTTTTTCTACTCCCCCTACACAGCATACCACCACAAATGAACAAGCACACACACAAGGATGCTTTAATTGTGGGGGTCAGGATCACTGGAGAGCTCAATGCCCACACCCCGTCAAGCAGTCACAAAGAGGGGGTGGGATGGGAAGATCAAGAGGCCGGGGAAGGAGCATGGGAAGAGGTGGATATCAACAGCAAGGACGTGACTCACAACATGGCCCTACAGAGTATCCCCCCAACACAAATTTCTTTGATAATGAACAAATACAAAAAATGCAGGTGCATCACCCTTATGATGGAATATATCAGGAAGGGCCCCAAGGGGAATGGGACTATTATGCACAATAGGGGGGCCCGAGAGAGTTAATACAGAGGATGGTAATCCCTGTAGATCCCACTGGACCATATGTGAGGGGTAAGATTGAAGGTACACCTGTGGAATTACTAATAGATACAGGGGCCACCAATTCCTCCTTGACCAAGAAAAAGTTTCCAGATGTTCCTCTCTCGGGAAAAATAAATAAGTCAGTGGGATTCACCAACATACTTGTAACAAGCCCAATTTCAGCACCCTTGAAATACAGTATAGGCCCAATTCAGGACACGCATTCATTCCTTATATCAGACAAATGTGCATTTAATTTGTTGGGATTGGACTTGCTAAAAAAGATGAATGCCACTATTAAGTGCACTGCAGACGGAGTTTTCTTGGAAGTAGATGGACCAATGACAGAGGAAATGGGCAACTGTTTCCTATCAATAGGAATACAAAATATTGCCGCACAAATAATGGATCAGATAGATTCAAGGATATGGGCAAAACACAAAAATGACACAGGGACAATGAACATCACACCTGTAACAATTACAGTCAAACAGAATGTAAAATTACCAAGAATACCACAGTACAAAATAGCTCCAGAGGGTCTAAAGGGATTGCAGGATATAATAGCTGACTTACTAAAAGAAGGGATTGTTAAAGAAATATCAGGCTGTCCTTGTAACAGCCCTATTCTTCCGGTCTTAAAAAAGAGCGATGGAAATACTAATGAAAAAAGTTACAGATTCATAGTTGATCCAAGAGAAATGAATAAAAAAGTGGTGCCACAGTTCCCAGTTGTCCCAAATGTAGTATCAATATTGTCAACACTGTCACCAGAAATGGCATATTTTTCTGTAGTGGATTTGAAGAATGCCTTCTTCTCAATTCCAGTAGATGAAGGTAGCATGTACCTCTTTTCATTCTCTATAGGCGGGAGAACTTATTGCTTCTGTAGGGTCCCTCAAGGGTTCACAGAAAGCCCGAGCATTTACAACCAGGCCTTAAAGAGAGAACTAGACACATTCAATTTATCACCTAACTCTGTGCTAATACAATATATTGATGACCTGCTGCTTGGTAGCATCTCTGAGGCACAATGTACAACTGACACCATTAATTTGTTAAATTTCTTAGCTGAACGTGGTCACAAAGTTTCACCAGAAAAGATTCAATTTGTTCAACAGGAAGTATCCTACCTAGGACACATCCTGTCGAAAGGGCAGAGAAGATTGGATAATAAGCGTATTAAATTGATTCTACAGACACCAGTGCCTAGCACCCAAAAACAGGTGCGAGCCTTTTTAGGCATGGCCAGTTATTGTCGACATTGGATTGCTAACTCCTCCTTGATTTCAAAACCCTTATTGGCCCTGACCCACAAGGACACGCCCGAACCCCTTCAGTGGTTGCCAGAACATGAACAAAGCTTCCTTGCCATTCGGCAAGCTCTCTGCTCTGCTCCTGCTTTAGGCCTACCAGACTATTCTAAGTCTTTCCAACTCTATGTTCATGAGTCTGACGGGAGTGCTCTTGGGGTTCTATGCCAGCAGTTTGGTGACCACAAAAGACCATGCGCATATTTCTCTGCCACCTTGGATACTGTAGCCAAGGCTTTACCTTCCTGTATACGTTCTGTTGCAGCAACCGCCTTAGCACTACAACGTGCAGAAAGCATAATAATGGGACATGAAGTTGATGTCTATGTTCCACATGCCGTAGAGCTGATACTAAATAAGACACGTACGCAGCACCTCACAAATGCCAGGCTCACGCAGTATGAGATCTGTTTATTTGCAGCAAATGTGACACTTTACAAATGCAATGTGCTTAACCCTGCCACTCTGTTACCTATTCCCACTGATGATCTAGTGGACTCAGACCATGATTGTATTTTGTTAACTGAAGAGCAAACAAAAGGGAGAATAGACATGACGGACATAGCCTATGCAGATGCAGAGGGAGAATTGTGGGTGGATGGTTCCTGCCTTAGAACAGAGGATGGAAATACATCAGCAGCCTATGCAGTTGTAACAAATAAAACTGTAGTTGAGTCATGTAAGATACCTGAGTTGTCTGCACAAGCAGCAGAACTTGTGGCACTTACACGAGCTTGTGAATTATCTGAAGGAAGGTGTGTTAACATATATACAGACAGCCAATATGCCTTTAATGTGGCACATTCCTTTGGAAGACTTTGGAAGGAAAGAGGTTTCATTACCTCACAAGGCACAAAGATACAGCACGGAGTGCTTATCACCAAATTACTTAACTCCCTGGCACTTCCAAAGAAATTGGCCATAGTTAAATGCAGCGCTCACAAAAAGTTACCGACAAGGTAGGCCAGGGAAATGCATTTGCTGACATAACAGCAAAACAGACAGCAAGAAATAATTCAGCACTAGTACTAACTGTCCAAGAATTACCAGATGAAGTGAAGTCACTAGATCTAACAAGTGAAGGTATAAGACTAATGCAACAAGGAGCAACCGCAGAAGAACAGATGAGTTGGTCAAAGAACGGGTCATTTGTTCAAGGATGTTGGATGAATGGCGCCAAGGATAAATATATGTTACCAGACAGGATGGTCTACTCTATGTGTTTGGCCATGCATGGCCCAGCACATATATGCAGGGATGCAATTGTAAATTGCATGGACAAATTCTGGGTGAACTAGAACATAAGAAAAATAGCACAGGAGATATGTCAAACATGTATGGTATGTGCACAGTACAATGTGGGTAAGACTGCTCCAGTACCCAAAGGCCACTTTCAGAAACCAACAATGCCATTTGAAGCCCTGCAAATAGACTATGTGGAGATGCCCCCTACAAATAAGTATAGGTATATCCTGGTGGTGGTGCGCATGTATTCAAAGTGGATAGAGGCATATCCGGTAAAACAGAATGATGCCATCTCAACAGCCAAGTGCTTCATAAAGGAACTGATCCCACGTTTTGGGGTCCCAAAAACAATATTTTCAGACAATGGCAGTCACTTCTGTAATGAACTAATAAAGGTTACATGCAAAGCCTTGGGAATACAGCAGAAGCTACACTGCGCCTACCATCCAGAGGCCGCTGGCGCAGTGGAAAGAAAAAATGGTGTGCTCAAAGCCAAAATAGCAAAAATATGTGCTGACACAAAATTGACCTGGATGGATGCCTTACCTATTGCCCTAATGAGCATGAGGAGCACACCAGATGCCAAGACCAAACTCAGTGCACATGAAATTGTCACTGGGTTGCCAATGGTAGCTTGGGGAGTTCCAGACAAAAATGCTCTGCCTATGATGACGAATGAACTGTTGAATGATTACTGCATGTCACTTACACGTACTCTTGCTTCTATCAACCAGCACGTGAAGGGAGCCCTTCCAGAGCCGCTGCAGGTCGAGGGGCACAAGTTCAAGCCCGGTGACTGGGTGCTCATCAAAGCATTCCAGAGGTCCAACTGTCTCCAAGCTCGCTGGAAGGGACCACAACAGGTACTACTCGCCACAAAGACAGCAGTGAAGTGCACCAACAACATATCTTGGATTCATGCCAGCCACGTCAAGAGGTCACCTCCTGAGACTGCATCCAGCCAAGACCCAGGTCAGCAGCACATGCCAACACCAGAACTGATCAAAGAAGAAAAAAGGTACAATTTGAGATCTACAAAGAAGAAGGAGATGAAATGTCAGTAATTCTGGTACCTGATCTTCTGCAGGAAATAGATGAAGTACTACTATTAGATATTATCCTAACAGATATTTTGACGACGATTTTTGACTTTGAGAATAGCAGTGAAGAAGACAACGAAGACGCACTCAGTTACCTTGAGGAAGTATTTAGTCAGCTAGAATACCAACTAATGCAAGATTTAAATAGTCTAGCATTACAAGAAGCCTTGAATAGAGTACTTGCTGACTGAGAAAAATAAACTAGGGTATATTGCACACTACCACCAGGAATAACAGCCTGTCTGCATAACAGAAAGAGACTACAACAATTCATCAGGGAAGTCCTTAGTAAAAAAAAGTGGGCCAGTACAACGTTGAGTAGATGAACTGATCCAGGAGGTATTTGCGAGTCCTCCTGTAACTGCATAGTGCCCGTGCCACTGCAGCAATTAGTAGATGAACTGATCCAGAAGGTATTTGCGGTTCCTTCTGTCACTGCGAGCACCCGTGCTGCTGCAGCAACCAGCAAAGGACTTGAACGGATCCAGAAGGAATTTGTGGGTCCTTCTGTCACTGCGAGCACCTGTGCTGCTGCAGCAACCAGCAAAGGACTTTTTCTAGATCATCAGGACAGCCAGCTTCAGAAAGATACATTTGGGGTGAGGTATAGTGGACACTCCTGTAAATGTAAATGTGGCTGCACTAACAATTGATATTCATGATCAAAGGGTCGTGCCTTATAGGAATTACATGCATATCTTTGGGAGGAGAGAAGTACCAAAAAATACTCAGAGACCATCTGAAATATTAACGAATAGCTGTTCGCAATATATTTTATTCTACAGCCTCACCTTATATATGGTTATGCTTTTTGTGTGTTTAGCTTATATTATAGTAAAGATTCATAGTGATAATTCACAACATAGTGTCATCAATAGCACTACATCCAATTAAAGAAAGTATAAGAATAGAAAGGTATGGATAGGGAAAATACAGTTCTAAAAATGAAGAAAAAATGGTACAAGTCTAAAATGTGCATATCTGGGGTGATATTCTGTCTGTTATTATTAGCATTAATTACTGTATATCTATTAGATGTGTTCTATCCCATGGAAAAGTTGATCCCAACACCAACAACACCTGCTACAATACCTGCATACACTTTGTCACCTGAAGAAATAGCCCACAGAGAAGATATGCACCACAATTCCTTTGTGACTTTGATGCACCATACCAATAAGATATTAACAAGGGGAGATTGCTGGATATGTTTGCAATTCCCAGCTTCTGTAGACCAAAGTTTGCCCCTGGTTCAAGTCCCACTACCGTTTGCAGCATCCTGTTATGCCATTTACATAACAATAGTAAAAATAGAACTGATAGCTGTTTTGCAGAATTTAAAGAAAAGTACTTCTAGTGCAGGGACAACTATGGCCCCACCTGCAGGAACATTATATAACAAATATATGGCAGATATTCTGACACTAGGGAACTGCACGGAAGTGACAGAACCAAATGCAACATTTCCCCTGTCTGACATCTTTACTCCGCTCTTTCCAAATAAGAATACAAGCATTAGGATATGAGGCCCATCAAAAGAGGCAAATAAGAATATACCATTTTTGAAGTTAAAGTTAAGAAAACACAACGCAATAGGGAGTATATGTATTAAGAGTAATGGGACCTATCAGGTGGGAAATAGCACAAATTGTAACATGACATTTGAAATGACGGCCGGAAATATTAGCATTCCACTTTACGTAGGTGACTCAATTTATTTCATTTGTGGAGAGAAGGCTTATACATGGCTTCCAACAAATTGGGGTGGTTGTTGTCACCTAGGTTTTGTATTACCTGCTATAGCAATAAAAGACACAAAAGAAGTTCGAAGGGACATGCAAAGACATGCACCACGGCGGGGCAGGAGAAGTGTGGAAGTGGATCAAAGAGATACAGCATCACAGATAGCGGGTGACATATTTAAAGGAGGGATTCCATGGATTGGTCCAGCTATCAACTCCAGGGATATACGTAGATTATCCAGGCTACTAGAAGCAACAATAAATGAAACAACAAGTATACTTGAAAATATTACAGTAGAGCTTCAAGCTGTGAGATTAGTTTCGTTACAAAATAGAATGATTCTCGACATGATGCTAGCAGAAAGGGGAGGAGTCTGTGCAATTATAGGGGCGTCCTGTTGCACCTATGTCCCGGACTCCTCTGTTACTGTCAGGGAAGCAATAAAAAGATTGCATCATATAGGTGTAGAAGCACATCAGGATTCTGGTACATGGGATATAGGAGGTTCACTTTGGAGTTGGTGGAGCGCATGGGGTTGGAAGATAGGAATGGTGTTCATAACAATTTTCCTACTAATAATAGGCTGTTGTCTATTAGTTAATTGCCTGCCAATGTGCTGTCAACTATTGGGACAGCTGACAAAATGCCAAGTGAGGAAATTAAAGGAAAAAGAAAGAATGCTGATGCAAACAGTCACTACTGAGTTAATGAACATAGACATTTCTGACGATGATAAGAATGAACAATATAATTATTAAATTGTGATATGCTGCGTGATGAAATTATTTTAAACTGAGGTTCAAAGGGTCGCTTTGTAAAAGATGAAAAATTAAGTTGGCCCCTTGCTGAAAGAAAATATTAAAATTGAACCGTAGTTTATATTAATTTCTGTCTTTTAACCTGCTTGCAAACAAAATGAGCCCAATAGTCATAATGAAATGTTGCTCCATGGTGCACAGCTGGTGCACAGAGGGTTAAATTAAGTTGTCTGAAATTCAGCTGAAACCAGAAAAGAATGACATGTGAACATGAACGTGCCCATTCTGTTCTTGCTCCAAGTTGTTTAATGATTCACTAGCCTTTCACCTTTGTACAGAGCCAGTTCAGTCAGTTCAGCGAGCTCTTTCTAGGAATCGTTCGCTGACCTAGGACGTGACAAGTTTGGCCTGCCCTTGCCCCGTTAAGTGAAGAGGCGAATTGTTTGCTCAGCACAGATAGCATAGATAGCAAGTGCGTCATTTGTGTTGGAACGCAGAAAACACGGGCCTCTGCTGATAGTAGATCAGCATTGCATATTGACATTTCAAGATAACCGGCCAAGGCAAGGCTGAAAGTCAGGAGATGGTAGTTTAAAGATTAACCTGTAGATGCATGGTCAGATGTGTCGCAAATAATGTAAATTGTGAACGTAGACATATTTTGCAATGCACCTTGATACTGTAATGTACACGTGGACCTAATTCTAGCATGGTCACACCATGATGTAATTTGTTAATCATTAATGTATCCAGGTTCTGAAAATGGTATATAAGAACTGGCTTGCTTTCTGAAAAAAACAGATCACTTTGCACTCCTGCAAATTGTCTCAGCTGCAGCTTTATTGGCAATAAAGCCACTTTCTTTTGAAACCTTGTATGTGCCCTTCTTCTTGTCCCTATTAATGAATTTTTTTTGCTTTAACACCGGCTTCATCTGGATTTTACGTGGTTTGACCAGGTGTATTGTAGGAGATGGATTCCTAGACCCCAAGAGGCAAACCAAAGCATCTGAGCACTTGGCTGGTGCTGCAGACCCTTTCTGACCTCAAGCAACCTTTCAGAAGAAGATCTGAAAGTTTTGGAACTTTCCTCAACTTTTGTGAAAAAAACTCCATGAGAGGACCGGCATCGACGACGAGTGTCAAGTTGGCAACGTCGAACCACGACTCTGCCTGACCGGCAGATATGCCCAACTGAATGTTCCGGAAATCCTCGCAATTGACAACCAAGAAAAAGGTCTCAATGACTCAACGAGACATTGCGCTGCAGCAGGCCAGGATCGTCAAATTGAAACCCAGAGCCAAGGACCCAATCACTCAACATTAGGAGAAAAAGCTCCAAAAATGCCTAGATCAGAAGGTAAAAATATGTCCGGTCCCTACCACTCATCATTTCTGACCTTCTCTCTATGGCGGTTGGCCTGAAACTTTTACTTTGTCCCAGTCCATTATGACCAGTTAGCAGCAGTTGCTGCTTTTCACTTTTAAGTGCTAGAAAGCACATTTTATTTTATCTAGACTTCAAAAAATCATATCTCTCATTATCTACAATGGATTTTGGTTGTGTTGCTATCATTTTAAAGATAGAAATATTCTCTATTTTTATAAATTGGTCCTGGATTTATATTGTGTTGGGTCTTTTGCTTATTTACTATTTAGGTGAAATGAAATGCTTTTCACACCTGTCTCCAAAGTTAAGCCTGACTGCTTGTCAGCCAAGCTACCAAGGATTGCTTAAGGATTATTATTTTGAGCTTTGACTGATCCTTATTTATAATTGTGGTGTTATTACTAGCTGTAGGTACCTACCTGTACCTAATAATAAACCGCATTTCAAAGTGAATTCTAAAAAGGGGTGAATGTAAATATCAGGGTTTTGAGCAGACAGTTTGACGGGGAAGCTCTAATACAGAGATTCCATGCTTGAATCGAACAATCAACATATAATACCTGTGAAAGACAAGCCCAAATGTGAATTTGCATAGCTTTACATAAAAGAAGTTTCTGGTATTTTGTTTTGGGTTTTTGCTAACACTTCATTTTGTACGGAAGTGGCAAACCCTACCTCCAGAGGAGAAATGCAGGCTCTTCAGCAAGAATAGTTCTTGCAAACTTTATGTTTGTGTCCCGCATTATTAGAACCCCACAGATGCTTGCTATGCCAACAACTTAACCTCCTGAATGTAGGGTACTGTTGACAGACTGTCATGGCAGCCCTGAATCTCCTAAGCACAGTTTTGAAAGTCAGGCTGGCCAAATATATGTCAGTATTTTTGTATATGCTGAAACAACAGGAACATGGTGAATGAAGTCAATGCCATTCATGATTTCGACATCATCATTTAGGGAAAAAGAGACTGTGATTGCTAGCAAGAACTTTCTAAAACTGGTCCCACCCGCACAAAAGCTGGCACAGGTATAAAAATAGGACTTTAGGACTCTTCTTCAAAACACTCCTGAAACTGTGGAAGTTACAGATGAAGGACTGCCCTGCTATCAGATTACTGCCCTGCTGCTTGAAGGACTTCCTTGCCTTCGGAAAGGAAGGTTGGACCTGTTTGCCTTCATCCTAGGATACTAAATATGAATCTAAAATTAATTTGGCTGACATCCTCTGTGAGCTATAGGGACAATGAAAGCTTCAGAGGCCTCGCTACAACTACCCTGCTGACCTACTGCAAATGGACCTGCCTGTTCCTGCAATTTTACCTGCATAATCCCTGCTGCTGGCCTCTGCTGGAGCCAGTCATGCTCACCAAGAGACACCCCGCCAAGTCCTTGATCCTTGGCTGGCATCAGATAGAACTCCCCCTTGCCTAACTTAAGGTACTATTGAATCCAGCATGAGGCATCGTAAAGCCTCACTGCAAATATGAAAGAAAGCTTCATTGGAACCATGGTTGAGCAACACAAAGTCTCGCAAAGCTGGGAACATCATCAGAACCGATCCAGAGTGGTGCAAGGCCCAGTAAAACCTTGCTGCCCAGCTGAGAACTTCATTAGAAATTATGCAGAGCGATGCAAAGACTGGCAATCCCTCGCAGCATAGGTGAAAGCTTCATTAGGACCAAAGCAGAGAGATTCGAAACCTAGCAAAGCACTGCCAAGTAGACCTCGCACCAACGCCATAAGGTACAGCTCCTAGGGGAGGAAACTCAGTCCTGTGCCAGGCCTATGCTCCATTTTGGTTGGCCTGAATGTGTGACTTTATCCTGGTCCAGAATGTTCAGATATTTACAGTTGACGCTTTGCACCTTTTGGCGCAATTTATACCTAAAGCTTAAATTCAATATCTCTGGTACTACTGATTACATTTTTCTTTGTTTTCATATCATTTTATTTAAAGAAATGTATTCTATTTATCTGAATTGGTTTGGGATTTTTGTTCTGCTGCGTTTTCACTTGATTACTGTTTGTGCACTCCATAAATACTTTTCATATTCACTCTAATTTACACCTGTTTTGTGCCTAGCTACCAATTGGTTAAACACAGGTTAATTTACTGACTTTTGTGGTTCACCCTGACAAGGATTCTGGTTGTTGCCTGAGCGAGGTTTCTACACCCCTCAACCAATAATCCAATTTCTTACACCCGGTTAAAGTGTTGAGTAAAAATAACCACAATATCAGCATGGGGAAATATTGTTACCGTACAGATGCATTCTGCTCCTGAGTCTGAGTTTGCCATGTGGCAACCGAGAATAACATTCAAAAATTGTATCTGCAACCAATTTTAACGCATAGTGGGCCAGATGCATCAAGCATCCATTTTGCGATTCCTAAATAGCGATTGTTTGCGAATCGCTATTTAGAAATCGCAAAATGGAATGTATGTACAAAATCGCTATTTTTAAATGATTCCTTGTTATTCTTTATTTGCGAATTCGCATTTTGCGAATTCACAAATAAAGAATAATTTGCAATGCATTCCTATGGGCCAGGAGGCCCATATGAATGATAGTGCAATAATTCTCAAATTGGGAATTCGCAATTAGCTAATCGCAATTTGAGAATTATTTCAAGGGTGCATGGATGTCTCAAAGACACCCTGCTGCACCCCTGAAATTTACATGTGTGTGCATGTGGCGCACATACATGCCCTATGGGCATGTATGTGCCTCACATGTCACCCTTACAAATGCCAAATAGGGTATTTTTAAAAGAAATCGCAAATTACCACCAACTACAAGTTGGTGGTAATTTGCGATTTCTTAACACAAAATCGCAATTTCAAAATGTTTCATACATATCATTTAAGGAATCGCAAAATTTGCGATTCCTTAAATGCTATGGCAAAATAAGGAATCGCAAATTATTGCGATTCCTTAAATTGTGATTTTTTCATACATATGAAAAAATGCAAAAAGGCCGTTTGCGAGTCGCAAAAGCCTTGATACATCTGGCCCAGTGTTTCTCTTACACCTATATTTTTGCACAGCAAATTCATCCGAGAATAGCAGGAGGAAATTGCACGTGCAAAAATATCATGAACGCGAACAATTTGGATTGAACCGTTTTGCACCAAATGTTAAATTTGGAGTGACACTGATTCACAAGTTACGATTGGTGACTACTACATTCAGATGGTGGCATGTGGGTTTTTGGACATATGATGAGCTATTGTAATTGTAGTTCCAGACACACATTGGAACTCATAGTCGGTACCTAATTGCAACTGATAGATTCAGGGGCCTTATTTATGAAGGCCTTGCGCCACCGGTGCGTCACTTTTTCCCATGTTAAAAGTGACGCACCGGTGGCGCAAGGCCTTCATAAATAAGGCCCCAGGTTTTTAGGGGGAGTTTCTAGAACCAATCCACCTTCGGCTGTTGTTTTCCTGTTCGACACGTATCACCAATACACTGCAACTTGATCTCTGCGAAAGCGGCAGAAGTAGTTCAATGGGAATTTCCATTATGGATGGCTGTTGGCTTTATTTTCAAAATAACTATTGCAGGTCACAACCTCAGTGTAGGGCAGTCAGATTAATTCCACAATCCACAAATAAATGTACGAGGGTTCAGTTAAGGAATTCATTCAATCCCGTGAGAGGGAAAGACTTGAAAATGATTAACAGAGGGTTAAATTCATAACCCTTCAGAAAACCGCATTGGGGGTCATTTTCAGTCCCTCCTGACCCATGCGACAAGATCGTAACAATAAAAACTTGGCGACAGCTCTCTGCACTGAATGGCGTCAGTTAACTGGTGTAATGCAATTGAAGCTTACGTGACCTTTAACCCAGGAATGAATGAAGACTTTGACCTTTCACCTAAGAATCAATAAAGTCGTTAAGTTTTCGTTCTTGCTGTTTGTGATTTTCTGAGCTTAACTTGTGGCAAGTGTGGAACTGTATCTCCTCAGTGACACTAACTCAACTCGACGGCCACGGATTAGTGAAAAAATTAGGATAATTTTTCGCCTTTCATGAAAACTTTATCCTACCTGACCCTTTATTTTTGGAGCAGAGGTGCTTTATAACACAGCACGGTGCAGTTACTCGAACACATCAGTGCAATCTCAATCAATAATGTGAGATGCTGTGGATGGCTACGTGTGATGGTTAGTGTGATTGGGATAGGTCCTCCCCTCTCCCAATCCACAGACCTTACATTTGACCGAAATAGTACAGATAGCCCAGGTAGGTCATTAGTAGTAAAGAGCGGAGGTCCAAGTGGCTGTTCCATCCATTTGGGTTTATTCGCTGTTAAGCTTTGAGAATTTGGGGGCATATTACCAAGCATAAGCGAAAAATATCGCTAAGCTTGGTCAGAGGCCAAAATTATATCGCCGAGCTTCGCCTATTTTTAATGCTTAGGAGCCTTGATATTATCAAGGTTTATCTCCTAAACGATAAAAATAGGCTGAAATGCATGAATATCGCTGAAAAGTCAGCGATATTCATGCATTACCGAGCAAATGCTGTTGCCATGTTATCCACCTATCATTGGATAACATGGCTAAGAACTGCTCTGGGCAGGCATTAGCTTTTGGAGATAATCGCGCATAGCGCAACTATTTCCAAAAGTTGGTAATAGGGAATAGCGATGTTAGCGACTGTTTCCAGTCGCTAACATCTTGGCACGCCCACTTTGCATGTCATTAGCGATAATTATCGCTGACATGCAAAGTGGGCCCCTAAATGCCCGCAGTCGCCTATTAGCTGTCGCTAACTGGTGTTAGCGACAGCTAGGTAATAGGGCGATTAAATTATCGCCGCTTTAGCAGGAAAAATTCCCGCTAAAGCGGCGATAAGGCCCTTGGTAATATGCCGCTTGGTTCTTACTGACAGGACTATGTGAATTGGGCTGTTTTCACCAATGCTGTGATAAGTAGCTCATTCAATTGGAATTTGTAAGAAGAAAACATTTCAGAGTATGTCATGCACATTTCCCAAACGAATTCCAACTTTATAATATAAACATAGTATTGTTCTGAATTTTGGAATTAGTGGGTGTTATCAGTAATTTTTTGGGGTGAATTTCAAATCGAGTACAGTATACCAACAGCCATTGGTAAAACATGAAACATACGTATATCAGACTGTTTAAGGGAATGTGTACTACATTATAGAAGCAAGACATACCAATCCTAGAAAAAACCCTAAGTCCAAAGGGGAGATGAAAGAAGATTGAAAATAGAAAACAAATTGTGGATTGTACAGTGCAAGAAATCTTGCATTGAGCATACGGCATCTTAAAATAAACAAAGTAAACAATGCAGAACTATAAGAATGGAACGATCTAAACTAAGAGGTGGAGTACAGCCGCCTGACGTCGTGGAGTAGTTGCCCTTTGGGCTCAGACGTTGTGTTCTTAGTGGGTTGGGATCAAAAGCACGGGGGTGTACAAGCAGCAATGTCAGTCTTTGTGTTAGTTCTTGGGAGAACATATGTCTTCCAAAATGTTGACCAGCTGGCCTTGAATGTGGTAAATGGTCAGTTTGTGGGAGGCAGCAACCGCCATGTCAATCACATTCAGTCCGTGTGCATTGGAGGATTATTTCCAACATCTCAAGATGGCCATGGTGGCTACTGAGAGTGACGTGTCTATCCACCTATTGGTGTGGCAGGTAACCTCAGGTAAAGCCAGTTTATCATGATAAAAATGTATATTCCTGTGAGATACGTAGGGTTAGAGCAAGTGGAAGTGTTCATGGTAGCTAGAACTTAGGTTCAATAGCCATGGAGGGAAACACAAGCGTAGAGTAGTTGTACAATATCTCCCAAAAGGTGACCATGACGCCAGTAATCTGCTGTGGCTGCCAGAGTGGCACATCAGAACTTTTCCGTGATCAAGTGCCATCTCGAAAGAGTGTGAAAAAGCTTAACTTTAGGTGCACCCTTCGAAGGCCTCTATCGTGGATGTCTTGGAGTTTCTCCAAATCCTCATCAGGATAGTCTTTAGTCAGCCTCCCGCATCACTTCTCATTCAGGATGAATCGGAGAGGTCTCAAATGGTTTTTCTTGGGAGAGTTTTATATAGTCTGGAGACAACTCCAATGGAGGAACTCCAGTGATGTAGGTAAACCCAGATAACAGATCCAGGGAGGGCAAGACTGCAATAGTGTGTAGAGTATAGTAGTGCTAACTCTGGCTTGAGTCACGGTAGCATTCCTTTTGAAGGGGGGGAATAATTTGATGGACCCATTGCGAAGTAGTTGATCTAAGATAAGGATGCCCTTAATGATTCAGAACTACCAGTCAATTGGTTGTCTGCCAATTAAAAGGGCTTTTTTGTCCCATAGAGGGGCTTTATCATGCAAGTAGGCATGTACATTGAGATGTTCATTAGACAGGTCCCAGATCCAGACTATAGAAGTTGCAAGAGTTGGTTTGAGGTGGAGTCACCTGGAACCACAGGGGTATACAAATAATCCTGGCCACTCGGGCCAAGCAGGAGCCCTTGTTCGTCCTTGACCCAGTCAGGGGTTTCCTAGTCTCTTGAAAACAAGTAAGCAAGATCTCCCAGTTAGTGGGCTTTATGGTATAGGGCCATGTCAGGCAGATGTAAGCCTCCTGATGTCATATCAGCTGCCAGAGATCAGGGTGTCTTCTAGTTCATTGGGAGGGTCTAGTTTTTTCCCCATAGTTGATTCTATATCCTGAGAAATGACCAAAACCAGCTATGAGCTCCATAAGCACTGAAAATGAAATGTCAATTCTTGTTGAACGCATAAAGATGTCTGCCTAGATCAGCAGTTAAAACTTCCCCACCTGGGTCGGGATGCCAGAGGTCTGGGTGGTAGCACCAATCTTGAGTGCCAGTGCCAGTTCCAGAGGCTCCAAAGCCCATTGAAAAGGGACCGGTGATAGGAGTCAGCCCTCTAGCATTCCTATGGAACTAGGAAATCTTTCTGACATCAAAAAATTGCAGTTGATCCGGTCAACAGAAGAGGTATAAAGATGTTTCACCAAGTGGATAAAGTGGTACCGAATGGCCATCCTTTCCAGGATGAGGAACAGATAGGGTCATTCAATGCCATCAAACATCTTTTCCATATCAGGGGAGATTGCCACTTGCTGCTTCTCACGCATGTGTGCCTGCCAAATGATGTGGGAGAGCACTCGCATGTAGTTGGTACAAGATCTCCAAAGCACAGTACCCATCTGTGATTTACACACACAGATGGAGGGTGGTAAGTATGTTTGTCAAGATTATAATGTCGACATTGATCAATGAAATTTGTCTGTAGCTGTAGCAGAATTAGAATTCGTTGTTCAGTTTGGGGAGCAAAATTACAGTAGCCGCATAGAATTCCAGCTGAAGAGAGGAGTTTTCCTGCATGTGGGCAACACCTGCACTAGAAGGAGGGGCCAATTGTGCAATGTTCATCTTGTAGAATTTGATGGGTAAGCCATCTTTCCCCACTGCTTTGCAAGGCGGAATTTGCTTGGTAGCTTCCGGAATTTTCTCTGGGGAGATGGCCATCGCCAGTTTCTCAGCTGCAGTCTCCATAAGTCTAGGTCCTTCTAGATGGTGAGAAATCCTTCTGAGATCTGCTTGGTGAAAATAAGTAGGAGCCTGGCCACTCTGATGGCAAGGATGAATCATTGGGAGTCCGCTTGTTTAAGTTGGAGTGCCATTAGTCGCTCGCCTTTCCATCCAAATTCGTAGAGTTGATGTTCAATTCGGATGCATTCTTTTTCAGAAATAGAGGTATACATGGAGTTCAGATTCAGCTTCGCCTGTGTCAATTGGCAGAAATGGCCATATATTTGTTTGCCCTGAAAGGACGCGTATAAGGAGAGTACTGTCTGTTCGAGCTATAGTTTTTTGGTGGCTAGCTTGCATTTGTGAAGGGCAGATTCTTGCTTGAGTTGTCCCATGCATATGCCTTACAGGCAGCACAGAGAATTTGAGGAGAGTCCACAGAACCAGTAGGTTTGGAAATCGGCTTGCACATTTTGCTTAGCCTGTGGGTCTTTGAACTTCCAAGTCGGACAACATCCGGGTCCAGAAGTACTCTGATAAGGGCATGGTCAGAGACTATGCCCAGGACTATATTGCGGGTTCAGAGTAGAAAAAAGTCTATTCTAGATTCTGTATCATGGGGGTCGAAGTAAAAGGTATAGTCACATTCCCTAGTGTGTAAAAGTCGCCCAGGGGGTGAAAAGGAGTGAGGAGCAAGCAGGTCTGATAGTGCCCTCCTGTTTCTTTTGGGCCTGAGGTATGGGGACCTGTACAATCAAGAATAGGGTCTTAGGCAATGTTCCAGTCAGCCCCCCAGGAGGACTGTTGTGCGTCCATGGTCTGTGACCAGGTGATGAAGGTGGAAAACGAAAGATAGTTTGGAGTAAGTGGGCCAATAGATGCTGCCCAAAATAAGGTGAAATTATTGTAGGGACAATTTGGCTATTGCCTAGTGGTAGTCCTTATCTGTCCAAGTAGAAATAACACCGCTGCTAATCATTTGTGCAGAAATATGGCTGTGCTTTCTTTTCTTGAGGGGATCCCACTGGTGTATAGTACAGTCCCCTCCCAATCCCTTTTGAGCCTTTGGTTTTCAATTTCTGACAGTTGGGTTTCTTGACTCTGTACAATGTTCAGATTAATATTAGCGCGGAACAGCACCCTTTTACATTTTAGATAGTGGTTTAGTCCTAAATCTTTTAGTGAAAGCACTGTCAGGTTGCAGTATGGCTTCGTTGGTTCTGTGCAGCCAGGGGTAGGGGATTCCTAGGATTATGGTTGTTGAAAAGAGTTTGTGTACTGCAACAAGCTGAGGTGAAAAAAAATGGAGTAATTGAAGGTGGGTATGTAGTACTGTGGCGGAAAGTGCCGTCACATGAATTGTAATTGGAGAGTAATGGCCGCACCCAGCCTAAAGAAGAAAGAAATGAGGTGTTGTGAGTGGATGTATGATGTTACAACGCATACTTTTACCACGCATAGCATTACAACGCGGTATTTACAACGAATACCGTTACAACGCATAGCGCTTAGAGGTGCTGGATAGTGGTAAGTATAATTTTATATTCCAACTCCAGTCCCCGTGGACACTAGGGAAGGTGTTGGATATAAAATTATACTTATTCCCTATCCTAGAGCGCCCCCCAGCGCAATGCGTTGTAATGGTATGCGTGGTAATGCCTGCGTTGTAATGGTAGTGCGTTGTAAAAACTTAGTTGTAACAGTTGTATACCGTTGTGAGTGCATCGGAGTGGTAAGAGATTAGTGGCTTGAGCATCCCTGGTAGATTTCAGCTGGGATCCGGACTTATCTGTGTCACCTGTAGGGTGGCCCCTCACTGGCGGAGTTTACAGGTCCCTGGGTGGCTGTTGTTTGAGTCTCTAGTTAAGCGGTGGGGCTCATGCATTGTGTCCTCGGAGTCTGAGGCATGTGCAGTGGGTTCTGTGTAGGGTGTATGGGTAGCAGTTCCAGCTGTTTCCATTACTGGGTCAACAACAGAGTTTAGGATCGGCTCCGGGAATGCATGGTCAGCTTACTTGTGCGTAATGCCATTGTGTATGATAAACATGATCGCTGGGTCGGGTGGCCTTGAGAGATGGACAAAGCATCAGGAGCTGCCTGTGTAGATGTTTAGTTTCACAGGAGTAGCCAGTGGGTACTATGATCCAGTGTCAATGGTGAAGGTAGGGTCCCTTTCAATGAAATAGTTGAAGAATACCACACACCTGGTCATGTCTTAAGAAGTAATCTATCAGTGGTTAGGGGTTATCCTGGGTGGCTTCTCCTCTCTTTTTTAAATGGTGGGCTCCAAACAAATCCAGGCGTGGTTCAAAGGTGGAGAGAATGAGCAGCCAGGTAGTGAGGCATTGTCTAGCATTGGTCCAGTCTACTTTTTCCATGAATTACACAATTAACCCTGACCAACTCATATAATAAAAATGTCAGTACAAATTGTAATAGTCATTCCTCATCTTTAATTCTTTCTTCATCTGGTGGTCCCAGGATTGTGGGAGCCACTTCAATATATCCAGTAGTCAACACATGTTTCGTCAATTGGTGTATAAACCACTGACTTCATCAGGGCTGTCACTCAGTAAAACCTCAGTAAAGTACTATATTTATTTATTTCCAATTTGTTCTCACAAATCTTCATCAACCATATTCAGTCTGGTCATGCTATCCCTTGCCTTATTCTAAGCACTAATCTAATAATTCATAATGCCAAAGATTCAGGCTACACTAATTCTTCACTCATAGGAGAGTGCACACAACATGTTCACTTTCCCAGGTGTTGGCTACTGGATGGATTGACGTGGCTCCTGAAATTCTGGGAACACCAGATGAAAAAAGAATTAAAGAAGAGAAATGACTATTACAATTTGTACTGACATTTTTGATATATGAGCTGCTCAGGGTTATTTGTGTAATTCCTAGTTGATGGTTCTCCTCATCAGAAATTGGGAGTGAGAGTAGTCACTCCTCTTCCCTTGGAGCACCAGAAACGAGTTGAGAGTGACTAGAGGGTACTTTAGGGTTTGCGCAATATGATAACCTTGAAACTTGCATTTCTACTTTTTCTATGGGCCCAAAAAAATGGAGGTTGTCCCACTGGCTGTGGTCCTCCAGGCTTGTAACTCTTTGTTGCATGTGAAAACATTTGAAGCGTAAATACCGAGATTGATCTAGCCTCAGTGCGGTCTAGTTGAGTCTGAAAAGATGTAAAGTCTGAGCAAAGGATTTTGAGGACCAGGGCTACCATTGCTGTACTCTGTTCCACTGCCCCCATGAAGATCTTAATGGTCTTTAATTCTCCTAGAATTATCTCCAGTGCCATTGTTCCACGGTGATGGGGAGGGGGGCTTTGGCACCGCTGAGGCACCATTGGCGTGTCACCACCTCTGGGAAAAGATGCTAACATAGGTCCATCCATAGTAGCAGCTTTGACATAGCCCTCCAATGTATATTGAGGGGGGGGGAATTGGTTCTAGCACACCCGCAGGTGTGGGAACAGACTGTGCAGTAGAGCAGGACAATTAGGGTGGCACTCTGATGGGGGTCTGACAGACCTGACAAAAATTGCAGATACTGGCTCTGAATAAAGGGGGGGCCCATTCCCCCCTGAATAGTGAGATGCTGACACAGCCTCAACAGTGGTAGACTGGTGTTGTTGTGCCCTTAAACAGACATCCACATGTGGTTGGTAAAGGGCCAGTAGGAGATACGTATGTGAATGAATGAATGAATGAATTACGCACTTGTATAGCGCATGGCTACCCGAGGGCATCCCAGCGCTTTTAACTCTTTCAGACTCCGAGATTCAGACAAACAGGAAGGTCTTTAACAATTTTCTGAATCTTAAATGATTTGTTTCCATTCTAATTGCTTCAGGAAGCGAATTCCAAAGATTTGTGGCATGTAGGGAAAAACGTCTCCCTCCTGTACGCACTCTCCTTGTCTTGGGGACCGCTAACAGATTTTTGTTGGTGGATCTCAGGGTCCGCTTGGGAGCATATAGGCAGAACATGGATTGAATGAGCACAGGTCCAGTTTTATTCACTGCCTTATGTACCATAGTCAGAGCTTTAAATTCCACTCTCTGTTTCACTGGTAACCAGTGAAGCTGGCGCAGACCAGGCTTAACGGATGATCTGCGCGGGACATTCAGCAACAATCGTGCTGCACAGTTTTGTACTGTCTGTAAAGTTTTGATTGTCCCTAGTGGTGCACCGAGATATAGTGCGTTGGCGTAATCCAATCGTGTCAGGATCAACGCTTGCACCAGGATGTCCTAGTTCAAAATGTCCACCAGTTTCTCTGGAGAAGTTAATATTGTGGAGAGTAGGAAGGCCAGTTGGTGGCTTACTGGGGGGAATGAAAATCACCCTGTGGCAGCACCAGTCTCTGATGTCTCAGCAACCTGAGCTGGGATTCGAAGAGTGGCCTGTCAAAGTTCAATAAGGGGCGTCATAGGCGTAGAAGAGTTGGCTGTCAGGTGGTCCACCATCAGGGAAGGGAACCCTCACTAGCATTAGATAGGCAGCTCTCTTAGGAAGTCTAACACCAGCAGCACCAGCACCTGTCTTTGCCCGTAAGGCAGGGCTCCTGCTGTGGTGTCCAGGGAGGCTCGGTGAAGAGTAGAGGCGAAGCAGGTGATGCCCATGGACCTGCAGGTGGTGAGCTGGGGTGGCGAAGCGGTGCAGGGAACTGCCAGTTGTGGGTAGATTGCCATACCCAAGGAATGATGGGGGACCATCAGTGCTTCCCCTGTGGCCACCAGGGCAGCCAAGAAATGCTGAAAGCGGGCTGAGTGCTGTGGAGCAAGCTTATGGTACAGCCATTTTCCTCTGGGCTTGACTCTGACCCACCCCTCAAAATCTTTTTATGCTCTGGCTTGAAAGCGCAGATGTCACTAGATAATTATGTGAGCATCATTAAAGAAGGGATTTGGCTCCACCTACATATTAGGAGCCAGGAATACATGTTTACAATCAGCAAAAGTTGTGTACTTCTACATTATGCGGCTGCAATTATTTTGTTTATTTATCCAGCTGCCTAACCTTGAACTTTCAGGGGCACACACATGACTATGCTATCTACTTGTAAGTACTCACATCAACATACAACATTAATTTAAAAAAATACCTATTGAGTTTGCTATTGTCCTGATTACTTACTGGTAATCCTCATTACTCTTAGTCCTACTCATCCTTAATCCAGTCATTACAAATGAGGAATATTCCACTTGACAGGAAACAAAACAGGAAATGCTTGATGGCTCCACCCACCCTCCTGCCAGGGGCCATAATACCATAGCCAGCACAAAGCACTTCCTAACATACCAAGTACAACTAAGGCCTGACACAGGGTGGGTGGGAGGCATGGCTGGGTCAAGGACGAGTAGGTTTAAGAGTAATGTGGAATGCTGGCAAGTAATCAGGACATTACCTCTATAACCATTGTCCTCCACCAAGTCATTACACCTGGGCCATACCAAAGCAAACACCAAAGTGAAGGTCTTTGGAACACTGGTAGAAAACAACCAGACAGCACACAGAAGAGAAGCACACCAGAGTGAAACTTCAATGCAATGAAAGAATCAACGAGGAGCAACAGGCTCCACAGTACGCAAAACACCACACACAAAAGTGAAACGTCATTCAGAGTGCAATTCAACCTGTAATGCTTAATAAAGGGAGACTCAGAATCCCAAGTCCCTGTATGACAGATCTCATCCAAAGACACCATATGGAAGGCAGTCCAGGAAGCCGAGACGCCTCTTGTGGAATGTGCCTGCACAGCCAAAGGACAAGGCAAACCAGGGCCCTGAGAAGCCAAGGAAATAACTGACTTGATCCAATGACCAAATGTAAGCCAAGAGACAGCCTTCCAAACACGTGACAGCCCAAAAGTCACAAACAGACTGTCAGATGACCGAAAAAGCCGCTGACCTGTCCACATACAGGGTCAAAGCATGCTTAACATCAAGAGTGTGCAACAACTGATCTTCAGGTAAAGGGCAAGGGTAGAAAGAAGGCAAGCCCAACTCCTGAGGAGCATGAAATGTAGAACATACTTTCAGCTGAAATCCAAGATCCAAGCATAAAATCACAGCTTTGCCCACAAACCTTAAAACAGGGGGAGAACAACGCAAAGCAGAAAGTTCCCCCAACCTCCGAGGTGATGGCCACCAGAAAAGCCACTTTAAAAGACAAGAATTTGAGATCAACAGACAACAAAGGCTCAAAAGGAGAGGATTGCAGAGCATGCAGGACCAGAGAAAGATCCCAGGCAGGCACTGAAGAATGAACAACAAGAGAGGAGAGAGAACGCCCTGAAACAACCAGGACACCAGCAGCCCGTCTGAAGAGAAAAAGGAACCCATATTCCCGGACAGTCACACAAGGCCCTTCAGGGTAGGCAGTGCATAACCTTTATGAAACCCATCCCAAAAGAACTGCAGAATCATAGAGACAGAAGAAGAAGTAGAGGACAGACCACAACCGGGACACCAGGAGTTGAGAGAAGACCAATGGCTAGAATATGAAGATAAAGTAGACCTCCTATGCAAGGCCTGCTTCACAGAAATAATATAGTCAGTCAAACCCCACCCCCTAGAGACTGCCGTTGAACCTCTAGACCACTTAGGTGAGAGGGACCAGCAGGAGAGGAGTAGAAGACCTCAGAGGAGCATGGCATCTCAGCAATATCCAACGAGGACCCACCACCAGACTCAACAACAAAGGGAACCAAGACTTCTGGTGCCAGTGAGGTAACACAGCCACCATCTGAGCCTCACCGTCGGAACCTTCAACAGAAATGTACTAATGAGGGGAAAAGGAGGCAAGGTATACAGCAACAAAGGGGGCCATGTGAGGGGCTAGGACTCCACACCCCACGCCCCCCATTCCAGAATTCTGGAACAAAAGAAGGGCAGGAGAGAATTGGTCCTGGAAACAAACATATCCTTCTAGGTAGTCCCAAACCTCCGACAAATCGAACAGAACACTCTGGGAGATGGGCACGAAGTCAGAGAGGACAAAAACCTGTGACTTAGGGCATCCGTCACCACATTGTCCAAGCCCCTTATGTGCTGAGCCGAAATGGTCTGGCGATAAAGCTCCACCCAACCTGCAATAGTACAGGCCACAAGATTCAAAGACTTCCCTGATGATTCACATAAGGCACAGACATGGTATTGAAACCACACTAGCCCCAGGTTCTACTGGGGAGGGGAACTAGTGGCACAAAAGGGCGATAGGAGCAGGCCAGCCTCCAACACAAAATTGTATACAAAAATGAGGCCGCTCCCATCAGAATTACCTAAATGGTGCTCAGGAGTGTTATGTGTCTGTGAGCATGGACATCTCACAAAAAGTTTAGGACTGGCCTCACACACCACCTGGTGACATGCTTCATTATCGGCCATCCTCTCCTTCTAAAAACTTGGTTTGATAGAGGGTGGGCATGCACCTGATGACAGGGATGCACTTCTAACTAAGTGGGGGCCCAAAGTGAGTGAATTATTCACCCCTCAAGATATAGAATGAGGTCGACATGTTTCTGCCTTGTGTCACAGTGGTACATGGCATTCGTCTGGACCTTAATAATGTAATATATAGAGGGCTCCACTCTTACCAACAACGTGGTTAGAAAACCAACGGTGGGGTTACCTTTGTCACTTTCCACTGTCTTGGGGTCTTTAGTCCCCCACAGTCTTTACCCTATGTCCTTCATGGGAGGGGGAGTAAAGGAAAGCCCCTGTAGTCAAACCTTCATCAAGGTGCGCTTTCCGCGGCATTACCTAGCAGTACTCTGCTCTCCTCCGGATCCCATTTGGAAGACCGGTAGGACTATGAGCCCTGCCAATGAGCCTGCATAGTCCACTGACCCAGAGTCGTACCCCAACCCAATGCACTGGCATCCGTCATCAGAACCACAGGCTGAACGGGATGCGACCACATGCCACGGGAGAGATTGGAAGAGTCCATCCACTACTGCAGACTTTTCACCGCCTCTGGACACACAGGAACTTCGAAGGAGAAATCCTGAACAGGGAAAGGAGCAAAGCAGTGAAGATGCCACAGCAAGGGGCGAAGATGCATCCTGGCCCATGGAACAGTGAGCACCAGGGCTGCCATGTGATCCTGCACCTCTAACCACGGAAGCAAGGGAGCAGAAGGTAGAGACAACAGCCTTCTCAACAATGACTGCAGACGCAGAATTCTGGAAGTAGCCAGGGACAATTTGCCCAGAACAGAATCGAAGTCCTCCCCTATAAAAGACCTCAGTGTGGCAGGGTGAAGATTGTATTTCGGAAAAATTCAGGAGAAAGCTGTGGCTTTCTACTAAACTAATGGTCAAATCCAGATGCTGAGATATCACTAGGGAAGAGGGGGCCTGCAGAAGACAGTCATCCAGGTAGGGAAACACAGACACCCCACAGGAGGTGAAGGTGAGCCACAAGGTGCACCACCACCTTGCAAAGACCCTGGTAGAGGAACACAAGCCAAAAAGGAGGACACAAAACTGCCAATGATGACCCCTCAGGCGAAACCTCAGAAACCTCTGGAACCCCAAGGCCACAGGAACATGCAGTTATGCATCCTGAAGGGGTAGACATCACCCAGCTGGCCGGTATCAATGGGATCACATGCTGCAGGGTCTCCATCTTGAAGGGAATTTTCCTGACAAATATGTTCAGGGGCCAGAGTTTGATCATGATTCCGAAGCCACCAATACCTTCGGCACCAGAAAAATGACCGACTAATTCCCTTGACCCCACTCCGACCGAGGAACGTGAATAATCTCTGTCTTCTGAAACAACAGCCGAACCCCGTCCAACAGGGCTCGCTGTTGCGATACCTTCTTCAGAATTGGAGTCCTCACCCTGCCTGATGCAGGGGGGATATGTACTTGATCTGATAACCCCGATCCAGGACATCCAGGACCCACTGGCGGTCGTCGTGAGATGTCATGCCATCAGGAAATGGAGTAACATCCCACTAACCTCTGGCAGCACCCCTGCAGCACTGCACCATGCAACAGAATAGTCAAGAATGCTGATTCCCTAGACCCTAATCAGGAGGACATTTCTGAAACTTCGATTGGAAACCCTTTCAAGGGCCCTCCTGGTTCCTAAATGAATTTCTCTAAGGCGAGAAGGCTGCTGAAAGGACTTAGCCATGGAAAAAGAATGACTCCTTACGCAGATGCTGATGCCGAAAAGGCAAGGAATGTTTCTGTTCCTTAAGCACCCTGTGCAACTTCTCCTCCAGGTCTTTACCAAAAAGACAGGGACCAGTAAATGGCAATCAGAAAGCCATTGATCATTGAGTGTTCCAACCCTTCTGCAATAAATTATGCCGTGCAGCAATGGATGCATCTCAGGACAGAGCCGAAGCATGAACAGAGACAAATGCAATTTTAGAGATGAACTCGGCCTGATGTTCCATGGATTCCAACAATTCAGGGCATTGACTAGCTTCCTGCATAGTGGAGAACAAGGGGTCATATTACCAAGCAATAACGATAATTATCGCTATTGCTTGGTTAGAGACAAAAATTTACAGCTGAGCTGCGGCGATTTTTATCGCAGATAAACCTTGGTATTACCAAGGTTTATCGCAAATGCGATAAAAATCGGCCGCAATGCATGAATATTGCTGAAAAGTCAGCGATATTCATGCATTACAGAGTTAATGCTCTTAGCCATGTTATCCACCTCCCATTGGATAACATGGCTAAGAACTGTTCAGGGCAGGTGTTAGCTTTTGGAGATATTCACGCTTAGTGCGAATATCTCCATAAGTTGGTAATAGGAGATAGCTATGTTAGCGACTGTTTCCTGTCGCTGACATCTTGGCACGCCCACTTTGCATGTCATTAGGGATAAATATCACTGACATGCAAAGTGGGGCCCAAGATGGTCGCTATCTCCTACTAGCTGTCGCTAACTGGTGTTAGCGACAGCTAGGTAATAGGGAGATAATTTTATCTCCGCTTTCTTGGCTTTTAAAGCCAAAAAAGCGGAGATAAACCCCGTTTATAATATGCCCCAAGGTCTTTAAGTCAGACAGCAAAGACTGCGTGACATATACACCCCAGAATGGATGGCGAGATGGCCTTCTTCAAAGAACAATCAATCTTCTTATCCACACAATCCTTAGGACATTATCTTCAGCCATGGACGTATGCCCCACCAGACTGACCACAATGGAGTTAAAGTTAACAGACGGATATCCTCCATGTCCTGCAAGGGGCACAGCTCAGACATGAATCGAGACAGCATAATTAGGTCTGGGTGGTGAATTCCACTCCACTCCGTTCATGGAGTTTGCAGAGTTTCCTGTGCTTCGCGCTATGCAGAGCTGGTGGACTGTAGAAAACTCTGCTCCATGTAGTACAGGGGAGTTTTTTCCCCACTCGCCAATGCTAAGATACCGAATGCGAGCTGCCGCTCGGGTAGGATTTCTACTTGAGCAGCAGGAAGATCAGCACAAACAGCAGCTTTCACTACACTCCACCACTTGCAGAACTCCGCAGGGTTTATTGTCACTTTGTGGACTACGCCTAGGCCTATTATTATGTGGCTGGGATCCTTCCACTCTTTCAAAAGAATGTTTATCACGAAAGGATGAATGGGCAAAGCCTTAGTAGCCTGCTTCCGAAACTGGGGAAACATCGTATACCTGGAAGTGCTGGCAACCTCATCACCAGGGAAAGCCGTTTTATCAACGACATGGGAAAGAATGTCCAGCAACATTTCCTTAGATATATGTGTTTTACCCCTATGGTCCATCGCACCCAAGAAAGAACCATCTGAAGACACAGAGCCGGAACTGTCAGAGTGTCCGCCTCCAGATCGAACACCAGCCGCCTTTTTGGATGACTTCATAGCAGACAAAGTCTCCAATATCATCTTCTTCAACCTTGGAAAAACTTTTTTTTACATTGTTTTATAGGAGGGGTGGAATCCACACTGTACCCTGAGGAAGTGGGAGAAGAAACAGAGGGAATATGCCTGTGTTTCTGACAATGCTTCCCCATGCTGAAGCAAGCAAAAATGACTGAAGACACCAAAAACAGCCACAATTAATTACCATTTTTTATAAGCAATAAATACTGCCTTGAACCAGCCCCAGCACGTGCAGTATCAGGGAGAACAAAACCCTGCTGTCAGCCACCGTGCGGTATGACTGGAATGCAGAGGGCGTGGCTACAGGACAACACACTGCAGTTGCAGGAATCAAGAAAAGCAGCCGAAGTAGGCTATACCGCATTGGGAGGGGCTTTCACTGCACCACCAAAGAGGCGAGCCCAGACCAACTGCCAGAACTGCCTCCAATCCCACCGGGAGGCCGTAACTCAACCAGCCAGGGCCAGCAATCCAAAACCCACCGGCCCTGCAAGCTCATGAGCAAAATGCTGGCACCTCTGCGGAGCCAATTAATCACCATAGGAGGTGCTGAAAGATACAGAAGAAGGCCACAGTACGCTGATCCCCAGGCGTGCTCCCATCCAGGAACCAACCAGGCCCCCCCATGTACAACAGCTTAGAGCAGACGAAACCAAGGGCTTTCAGGGTGGTATGGCCAGCAAGATCTCAAAGAAGGATGCCTCCAGTCAAGCTTCCCAACGTTAAGAGGCAGCATGGCCACAAACTGTCCCCCGCTAGCGGAAAAGAAAGGAGAAGGCGACCAAGGCAAAACCAAGCCTAGTAAGGCAGGCACCCGGTAGCAACTCACCAAGTCCAGGAGGCCACCAACCACGTCCTGACTCGAGCCGCTCCCACGATGGTCTCAAGGCATGCCCAGAGGCCAGAAAAGGGAGAAGGCAGGAGACATCAAGAAGAAGATAAGAGCTCTGCAATTACCCAAGCATCCCCCGTGATGTCCACCAACAGGAAACAAAACAGTAAGGGGCAGATATACAAGCCCCTTGCACCACTTTTGCGTCACTTTTCCCATGTTAAAAATGTAGTAGCCTGCTTCCGAAACTGGGGAAACATCGTATACCTGGAAGTGCTGGCAACCTCATCACCAGGGAAAGCCGTGTTATCAACGACATGGGAAAGAATGTCCAGCAACATTTCCTTAGATATATGTGTTTTACCCCTATGGTCCATCGCACCCAAGAAAGAACCATCTGAAGACACAGAGCCGGAACTATCAGAGTGTCCGCCTCCAGATCGAACACCAGCCGCCTTTTTGGATGACTTCATAGCAGACAAAGTCTCCAATATCATCTTCTTCAACCTTGGAAAAACTTTTTTTTACATTGTTTTATAGGAGGGGTGGAATCCACACTGTACCCTGAGGAAGTGGGAGAAGAAACAGAGGGAATATGCCTGTGTTTCTGACAATGCTTCCCCATGCTGAAGCAAGCAAAAATGACTGAAGACACCAAAAACAGCCACAATTAATTACCATTTTTTATAAGCAATAAATACTGCCTTGAACCAGCCCCAGCACGTGCAGTATCAGGGAGAACAAAACCCTGCTGTCAGCCACCGTGCGGTATGACTGGAATGCAGAGGGCGTGGCTACAGGACAACACACTGCAGTTGCAGGAATCAAAAAAAGCAGCCGAAGTAGGCTATACCGCATTGGGAGGGGCTTTCACTGCACCACCAAAGAGGCGAGCCCAGACCAACTGCCAGAACTGCCTCCAATACCACCGGGAGGCCGTAACTCAACCAGCCAGGGCCAGCAATCCAAAACCCACCGGCCCTGCAAGCTCATGAGCAAAATGCTGGCACCTCTGCGGAGCCAATTAATCACCATAGGAGGTGCTGAAAGATACAGAAGAAGGCCACAGTACGCTGATCCCCAGGCGTGCTCCCATCCAGGAACCAACCAGGCCCCCCCATGTACAACAGCTTAGAGCAGACGAAACCAAGGGCTTTCAGGGTGGTATGGCCAGCAAGATCTCAAAGAAGGATGCCTCCAGTCAAGCTTCCCAACGTTAAGAGGCAGCATGGCCACAAACTGTCCCCCGCTAGCGGAAAAGAAAGGAGAAGGCGACCAAGGCAAAACCAAGCCTAGTAAGGCAGGCACCCGGTAGCAACTCACCAAGTCCAGGAGGCCACCAACCACGTCCTGACTCGAGCCGCTCCCACGATGGTCTCAAGGCATGCCCAGAGGCCAGCAAAGGGAGAAGGCAGGAGACATCAAGAAGAAGATAAGAGCTCTGCAATTACCCAAGCATCCCCCGTGATGTCCACCAACAGGAAACAAAACAGTAAGGGGCAGATATACAAGCCCCTTGCACCACTTTTGCGTCACTTTTCCCATGTTAAAAATGACGCAAGGGCCTTGTAAGTAAGCTCATAAGTGCTTTGTGCTGGCTATGGTATTGTAGACCCTGGCAGGAGGGTGGAGCCATCCAACGTTTCCTGTCAAGTGGAATATACATCAGTCCACAAACAACATTAAATCAAAAAGAGACACCAGCCTATAGTATAATACTCTCTGAATGTGTATGTAAAATTGTCTTTTGTGATTGTTGTGTTAGTAAGGTTGCTGGGAAAATACATTTTAAGAAATCCAGATTTCAAGTGATTTTATTTCTTTTAAATATCACTTTCGGTCTGAAATCACCATCCTTCATTCATTTGTTCCTTCATTCATTCCTTTATTTATGCACTCACTCACTGACTCATTAATTTATTATTTCATAAATGCATTTATACATTTCATGAAAAAAGCGAATACATCATGGAGGGACAACCACCTACCGGCCAGGCGCACTCCTGAGGTCACGCTGCACGCTGCGAGCTGCTCCTGCTCCTGCTCCTGCTCCTGGGTGGGGAATGCTGTGTGTCTCGCCGCCGCTGCTCCATCCTGGCAGCTGGAGACTACAGCTCCCAGTGAGCTTTGCGGGCACTTCCTGCCTCCTGCCTACTTCGCGCCCGGAGGCGCTACAAAGCAGGGATGCTCCCTCGGTGGAGCGAGGGACAACCACCTACCGGCCAGGCGCACTCCTGAGGTCACGCTGCACGCTGCTCCTGCTCCTGGGTGGGGAACGCTGTGTGTCTCGCCGCCGCTGCTCCATCCTGGCGGCTAGAGACTACAGCTCCCAGTGAGCTTTGCGGGCACTTCCTGCCTCCCGCCTTCTTCGCGCCCGGAGGCGCTACAAAGCAGGGACGCTTCCTCAGTGGAGTGAGGGACAACCACCTACCGGCCAGGCGCACTCCTGAGGTCATGCTGCATGCTGCGAGCTGCTCCTGCTCCTGCTCCTGGGTGGGGAACGCTGTGTGTCTCGCCGCCGCTGCTCCATCCTGGCGGCTGGAGACTACAGCTCCCAGTAAGCTTTGCGGGCACTTCCTGCCTCCCGCCTTCTTCGCGCCCGGAGGCGCTACAAAGCAGGGACGCTCCCTTGGTGGAGCGAGGGACAACCACCTACCGGCCAGGCGCACTCCTGAGGTCACGCTGCACGCTGCGAGCTGCTCCTGCTCCTGGGTGGGGAACGCTGTGTGTCTCGCCGCCGCTGCTCCATCCTGGCGGCTGGAGACTACAGCTCCCAGTGAGCTTTGCGGGCACCTCCTGCCTCCCGCCTTCTTCGCGCCCGGAGGCGCTACAAAGCAGGGACGCTCCCTCGGTGGAGCGAGGGACAACCACCTACCGGTCAGGCGCACTCCTGAGGTCACGCTGCACGCTGCGAGCTGCTCCTGCTCCTGGGTGGGGAACGCTGTGTGTCTCGCCGCCGCTGCTCCATCCTGGCGGCTGGAGACTACAGCTCCCAGTGAGCTTTGCGGGCACTTCCTGCCTCCCGCCTTCTTTGCGCCCGGAGGCGCTACAAAGCAGGGACGCTTCCTCCGCATCGCGGACACGCGGGCGGCGCCGGGCGGAGCCCGGGCAGAGGGCGGGCCGTCTGTGGCCATCCGGGGACGACGAGGGACGGGATGGGCCACCCCCCTTGGCCCCTGCGACCTTCTACCAAATCACCCAGGTACTGCATCTTGTGTATATGGAATTCGCAAACTGTATTGAAGCCCTCCACAAAAGTAACTAGACAAATTCAACGGCTGCACATAAGAGGATTATTAGAAACCCACGCTGGGCAGAATTAGTGGGATTTAGTGGGAGACTATAAGGAAAAAATGTCTAACCATCCCAACACACGTTCGGCTGGGAACAAATCCAACAAAAGAGTGACCCCTAAACAAACACGAGTGGAAACAAAGGAGGGTGCCCTCCCGAAGGGGAACAAACCCACAGCAATTGACTTAATGTTAAAGAAAGTCACGGGGGAAATAGAACGCATGGAACGGAGTTTATCCTCCTCACCCAACCTCAATGTCATCACCCAAACACCCACCAGAGACCTATCAATAGCAGATAGCCCAAATATCCAGGGCAATATAACTCAACCAAACAATGATATAGAGGATGTCCCCTGTGCACAAACCCCGGGCCAAGAAAACTCTGAGTTCAATGAAACGACCCACCAGAAAAAAAGGAAGCGACAGGGGAGGATTAAGGGGCCCCAGAGACAGAGGAAAGCGTTAGTAAGAGACAATCCTCCAACACGCATACAAGAGTATATAACAGTAGAAAATAACTCCCAAGTAGAAACCATTCCACCAGGGTGGATCGAGACATTAGTTGCAGATCTCAAAAAACAGCTAGAATCCTTTATTGCGACAAAATTAAAGCCTATTATAAGCAAGGTGGACAAAATAATGTGCGAGCTCTCTAAACAATCCAAGGCACTAGAGCACACACTGGCAAAAACTTCTACTGACCCAACTCAGACAACTGAGGCAACCACTAATGACAATGCAAACACAAAGAGAGTGCAAAATAACAACTTTGTCAGTCACACTCAACACGCAATTGTCCAGATACACGAGGCCCCAAAAACTGCCAAAAATCAAAAAGGGGGTACTAATGACAATTCTAGAGGGGGACACAATCAAAGTGCGAACAACATAAATATGGAAAAAAACCCTTTACAACCTTTAATGCAAAGGAGACAGGAAGACCGCCCTCAGAGGGATGGGAATTACGATCACTGTTACACAGATCCCGACCCCTTTCAAACTACTAACAGTCACGCCCCACATATAGATCTTCCCCCCGAGGCAAGCCCATTTGTAATAGTTTTTGCAGGGGTACCCGAAATCAGGCCCACCGAGAGAGAATCACACCATCAATTACTCACCAAAATCTCCAAGTGGTTGAATATCCACAGACCCTTAAATAATGGGGAAAGAGGTGAGATAGTTCACGTAAGAAGAGTAAACTGGATTGGGGGGAGAAATAAAGACATAAGAGGGGACTGTATATTTGCAAATTTTAGGGATACCAGTCTGGTTGATTACATCCTGAAGAATTCTAACAGGAATCAAACCAGCACAATTCGTGCACTCCCACTTGGGTATTTTTACCCAAGGAGTCGGAACATTAACCGTGCGGGTGATGAGGGAGGGTGGATTCTTGGAAGACCACAACGTATACATAGACCAAGACCAGTAACCCACCCCGAACAGTCCTTTCCCCCTCAAGATTACGCACAATGGAGAAATAGATTTGCCCCGATTCAATCACTCGAGGACATTGATTGACTCATCCCAATAGAAAATAACTCTGTAGCAAGTTTAGCGACTAGTGGACGCCTGGGCTCAGAAATAGGGGGTGAACGTGGGAGTGAGGAGTACACACAAACTGGGAGGCTAGACCCACATTTGAGACAGGGGGAAAACAAAGTAAATATCAAAGATACATCAATAGTGGGGGAGGTTAGAACAAATGAAACTCACATAGTAAGAGGTAAAGAGAATAGGGAGGGTCTGACCATCCTATCCTGGAATATTGCAGGGCTGGAAGCCAAATTAAAAAGTAAGGAGTGGTTAGAATTCATAAGGCGCTTTCATGTTATAGCGCTCCAAGAAACATGGGCACGGGATTCGGACCCTTGTCAATTGGAGGGCTATAAGTGTTTCTTTAGACCTGCCCAAGGGACAAATTCTGGAAGAGCAAAAGGAGGCCTAGCAATATACGTAGATTTAGACCTGAATGGCACCTGGTCATACCCAGACTGGATGTCAGACAACATACAAGTAGTCACACTACAACACCAGGGGGAGAGTCTACTGTTTCTAAATTTTTATAATTCTGGGCCAGTGGAGGGGAACTTTCCAATATTAGCAGAGTTGGAGAGCAGACTAAATGAGGAATTGGATCAGAGGACGAAGGGGCCAGAACCAACTGTCCTGTTGATGGGGGATTTTAATTGTCATCTATTCCCCAAGCTATTTCCTCTATCTGCTGACTGGTCAGCATGCCCACTAGAAAAGGGTCCCCATTTTACACACAATAAAGAGAGTACAACTCTGATGAAGCTATTAGATAATTTTGCGCTCACTCACGTCATGGATCTAGCTGCACTTAAAGTAGGGGAATCCCCAACACCCACATTCAAGGGAAAAGGCGGTGGGTCCATAATAGATTATATAACGATCTCTGCCTGTGCTAGAGAACAGATCTTAAATACTAGAACAGAGTGGATCCCTTTAGTGATCACAACCCCATTTTAATAGAAATTAAATGTAAAGATGTAATTAGAAAAGACCCAGGGGTGATCCATGAAACCGATATCCAACCAACAGACCAAGGGAGACGCATAAGGTGGTCACTGATTAATCCTCAAGAGTTTTACGTCAAACTAGTGGGCGAAGGGAAAGCCCATATAGAGACCTGCTTGGATCCCACAATAGAGGGTAGAGGAGTGGTAGAGGCTTCCGAATCTTTAACCAAAATTGTGCAAGGACTATTGAAAACTAAGAAGCCCGTAAAACAGACATCCTCTCCAAGATGGTTTGACTCAAACTGTTCCAGAGCGCTAAGAGACTTAAAGCAGAGTTTAAAAAAGACCCCAAGGGACAAGATTGAAATTACCCGTTGCAAACAGAACTACAAAACCCAGGTAAAGATAAGGAAGAGGGCCCTTCAAAAAGAAGTCTGGGCTGACCTAAGGGAGGCTGGTGAAAACAAGGACTACGCACAGTTCTGGAAAATCATAAATAGACCATGCTTCCATGACTCAAGCTCCCCAGTCATCAGCTCTAATATTCTACCAGAACAATGGATTGCTCACTTCAAATCCTTGTATAACCAACAGGAGGTAGACATTGGTGATGGAATATGGAGGGGGCCAAGGGCAGAACAACTTGAATTATCTTTGGAGGAAGTCCTTAAAGCAATCCTAGGGCTGACACGAAACAAAGCCCCAGGCCCGGATGGTACCCCCCCAGATTTATTCCTCAGTAACACCGAGTTATGGGCCCCAGTGGTAACGAGAGTACTGAATGCAGCAATCAAATCGGGCCTGCCGAGATAATGGTCCACTGCGGTGATTGTCCCGATATATAAGAAAGGCTGTAGGGACAGCCCGCAGTGCTACAGACCTATTTCGCTGATTGATGTTTCTGCCAAAGTACTCGGGAGGGCGCTCCTTAACCGCTTAATAGATTGGTCTGACACCCACAACATCCTGGTGGATACCCAGTACGGGTTCAGAACAGGCAGGTCAACTAGTGACCAATGCCTTAACCTATACCTCCTCACGGCTAAGTACACCAAGACGACTGATGGGACCATATACATGGGGTTCATGGACTTAGCAGCTGCTTTCGACAACGTCAATAGAGCCAAACTATGGTCACTCATGTCCAACCTGGGAATTGACTCGGATCTTATTAACATTCTGAGGGAGCTGCACTGGAACACCACTGCCAAGGTCCGCTATAGTGCGGGGGGGGGTGAGTACCGATCCCTTCCCGTGCTCTGGCGGGGTGAGGCAGGGGTGTATCCTGGTGCCGTTCCTGTTCTCCCTTTACATAAATGGCCTGGAGAGTGCCCTGATAGCACTGGGAACTGACTGTCCTAAGGTGGGCTCGCGTCATCTGCCGGTACTTCTGTACGCTGATGACGCGGTCCTCCTAGCACGAACTGCAGTTGGCCTGCAGCTCTTAATTAAGGGTTTCTCTGACTTCATGAGGAATTTGGACCTCTCCGTCAACATGACAAAATCTTTCATCATGGTAGTGGGGAAGAAACCACAGAAGAAATTTGTGTTCAAACTAGGGGATCATGTCTTGGACACTGTCAAATCATTTCCGTACTTGGGGCTTTTATTTGATGAAAAGTTCAAGTTCGCCCCTCTGATAGAGGAGAGGGCTAGGAGACTAGTCTCAGCTAATGGAGCTATACTAAACTTTGCCCGTCGAATGGGACGTTGGTCCCCAGAGCAGGTGATGACATTGTATAGGTCGGTCAGCATCTCAAAGACCATCTATGGAGCTGAAGTGTGGGGTTTCAGGGATGCACAACCAATACAAAGAGAGGAAGACAAATTCCTAAAAAAACTGCTAAAGCTCCCGTTGAGCATCCCAGCAGCGATAACACACGAAGAGTTGGGTACCCCATACATAGCCGACCTGATCAGACTGAGACCCATACTGGCCTGGTCAAACCCCAATGCGGAATTGTCCAGACAGATCATCCAGGATTGCCTGCTGAAAGAGAGATGGCTCCAAATCCCCTGGCTGAAATACGTCAAAGACACATTGGGGGATATTGACGAGCAAAGGCTTTTTCTGGACCCCTCTATGGTGGACATATATTCCAGACACTCTGTACAAAAGCAACTACTGGAAAAATATGATGGTAAGAGGAGGGAGCTTGACTCTACTAAACCCTCGGCAGTTGCTCATTCGCTTGTTTGCAATGAAGTGGGCATGGAACCGTATCTCTTTTTAATGTACAGTCAACACAAGAGGTTTTTAATGACTCGTTTTAGGCTCAATTTGTTGCACCACACTTTAGCTTATCCGTCTGGGTTCACTCAAACAATTGAGCAGAAGGGTGCCTGCGGCTGCGACAATAGGTCTCCGCAGGACACCCTTCATTTTGTATTACTGTGTCTTTTTATAAAACACCGCGTCAAAGATTCTTAGTGGATGTTTTAAAGGACTCAAACATTATCCATGCTAAATCTGCATTATTGTTTTTGCAAAGAGCCACTGAAATGCGTACTCTGTTTGCTACCATGAGTTTCCTTAAAATTGCTTTTAAACTAAGAAACACAAGGGGCTGATAAAGTTGGTGGGATTGGGAGGAAACTAAAAAGTCATATGGGGCCTTGTGTCATATTTGCACTCTATCTCAACTATCTACAAAAACCCCTTCTTAACTTGTCGCTCTTTTTAAAAATGTCATGTTGTTCAGTATGGTTTTATGCGATCATGTATTACTATGTATTTTTATGATGGTTTTTAACCTTCGAAATAAATAAAAGAACTGAACTGAACTGAATACATCAATTCTAATCAGCAAAACAGTTATTTTTTAACACTAAACCTGTGTATTCATATGCCTAGTTATTTACGGCTTTAATGTCGTTCAGACATCAAAGTGTTATATGGCGTGTTATACCATACAGTTTTTCAGCTTTTAGAGCAGAGTTAAAAACGTGAGAACATCTGATTTGTTCTACTCCATGTTGCGCTTGAATTATTAGACTTTTTTTAAGCTAGAATATATTTCAAGAGCTTGCAATTCTTGCCATCAGCTCTTTCTATCACCGAGTAATAGCTCGTAGGTAGCATGTCATTCATGCCTTTTTGCTTTTTTAGGTCCCTTCTTACATCATTATTTTTATCTCTGCCACAATGGATCTAAAGGCAGGGTAGACTTTTGAATCCTAATACTCTATGGCTGAGATTTCCAGTGAGTTTGACAACCGTATTTTCTTGAGGATTGCATGAGTGTTTAGCTTGCTGGAGGTATTCCTCATTCCATGATAGACAATATACTTGAGGCTTCCTATGATTCCGGATGAAGCAAACCCATATCTGGCTTTTGTTACAAACATCCGACATCGATATGTACTGGTGCAATTTAGATTAAATCTTATACCGTGCATGCTGCATTTTCCTGCAGGAGTTTATTCAATTAATGAATTGCAAGTTTGTCTTGGTGATGGTACCTCCCCTCACTCTAATCTTCATTTTATATTTTTTTGTAAATTTTGTATGTACAAACGTAAAAAGTATATCCTTCCTCTTTTTTTTTTTTTAAACATTTTTATTAAGCATTTCCAAGAAATTTTTCCACATATTCCTGCATATGTTTACAGCACATACCAGTTTCGCAGGTGATTATATACATTATAGTACATTTATGTCGTAAAAGATTCATCAGACAGATATATATGTGATATATGCTACCCATACCTATACAACAATCGAGAAGAACCCAGAAAAAAGCAAAAGACAAGCAGCTGTAAGAATTTCTGGGAATCTTTCTTTCACTAACCTGGGTTTAGCCTACTGTTTTTCCACCTCGTGATAGGTTGCCATATTCTATTACCTAATACCTTAGCCCTCCTACCTTTCCTCTTATAGATTGCTTTTTCTAGATTGTATGTAGAAAGAAGGCTTGCAATCCATTCTTGGAATGGGGGGAGAGCCTTGTTCAACCAATTTCTTGCTATGCATATACGATAAACTGCAAGTGAAACAAAAATAAACTCTACTGGCATAGCTTCTGCCGTATCAACCACCCCCAATATAATTAATTCATCAGTGAGTTTAATCTTAAACCTAAGTGATTTATCAAAAAACTCTTCGATGGCCATTTTCAGGGTAAACAATTGTGGGCACTGCGAAAACATATGTACAATATCTGCTTCATTTGAGTTACACCGAGGGCATGTTATTCCCGACGTGCCGCCCCACTGGGCGATTCTGGCCGGGGTGTGATAAAGTGAGAATACTGTCTTAAAGTGCTGTGATTGAAGAGTTGCAGAGCATAACACTGTTCTGCCCAAATCCAAAGATAACTGAAAAGTTTCTAACCCTGACCCCAATTTATCTGACCATTTTTGTGAGTATTTTGCCCTTTCATCTGTTTTATTGTCTTTCAGTTCCGCATAAAGTTGTCTGATCGTACACTGATTGGCTATTTCTATATATTCCATAATTTTACATTGTCCCAATCCTGCCGGGCCAACTTGTTTTTGCATTAAAAAACATCTGGTTTGGAGATATTTATAAAAACTATTGTGCTCTAAACCGAATTTCGCTTTTAAGGCCCCAAACTGTAGCATGTTCCCCTGGCTATCCAGCAGATTCCCTATTTTCACTATGCCCTTATTATACCAGTCTCTCATAGTGACATCCCTAAAGATCTCCCTCGGTAGTGAACAATTTGTGTACAGCCGCGTATAGTTACGAAATCTGCCCAGACCAAATTTTTTTGCCACTCCTTTCCACACCCTATAGGCTGCCTTCAAAGTATTAAACCGTGTATGTTTAAAATAAGTGAAGTCTGTTGTGTTTAAAAACCCATTCTCAGCCTCCTCACCCAGTAATGTAATATAGACATTAGTTGATCCTGCCTCGGTTTCCCTTGTATGTTCTGTACCTCCCCCACCTATTAACCCCCGGCAGTACTGCATTACAGCGGCCCAATAGTAGAGCCTGAAGTCCGGCGCCCCCCAACCACCTTTTTCTCTGTCTACTGCTAGGTGTCTATAGGCTCTCCTTGTCTTCCCTTTGGCCCAAATGAATTTATTCAAGATTGCTTCCAGCTTGTTAAACCATATGTTATCAAAAAATAATGGAATAGATCTAAACAAATACAAAACTTTTGGGAATGTTACCATTTTGATTACATTAATTCGACCCATTAAGGTCAGATGTAAATTATTCATTCTTTCTGTATTAGTTTTTATTTTTGCCAGTAGCGGGCTCATATTGATTTCGACTAACCTATCTAAGTCAACTGTGATCTTGACACCTAGGTACGTAACTTCAGGAGCTACTCTTATATCCTGAAAGTTCACCCAGTTGTTTTGTATAATCTGTGTTTTTCCTTTATTCAGTGAGTATCCTGCGATAGTACCAAAGAATACAGCCTCTTGTTCGATTTCTAAAATAGCCGACCCAGGTTCTGGGGTAACCACCGCCACGTCATCCGCGTAGGCAAGTGTTTTGTACTCATGAGAATGCAATTTGATCAGGAGAATGTTGGAATTCCCTTCCAATCTTCGCAAAAGAGGGTCAAGGTATAAGGCAAATAACAATGGTGAAGCCGGGCAGCCCTGTCTTGTACCGCGTCTTATACGTATACCCTCAGTATACCCTCTGTTTATCCTCACCTTGGCTGTGGGTTCTAAATATAATGCCTTTATAGCCTTTATATAGCCTGCTCCTATCCCGAACCACTCCAAGACCTTCCACAAGTACCCCCAGGAGACCCTGTCAAAGGCCTTCTCTGCATCCAAGAAGATGGCCGAGGCAGGGTCTCCTGTGGCGCCTGCAGCATCCAATATGGTAATCATCTGTCTTGTGTGTTGAGTGGTCCCTTTACCAGGTATGAATCCGTGCTGTGTTGCGAATACCAACCCCTCAATTACCCTACTTAGTCTTTGTGAGAGAGCTTTGGAGTAAATTTTTGCGTCAGCATTCATAAGCGTTATCGGCCTATATGAACCGGGATCCAAGTGTGATTTGTTTTTTTTCAAAATAACAATAATATTTGCTCCGGCCCATGATTTTGGTACATTTTCCCCCCTCTGTGCGTGACTTAAAATTTCCAGCATATCAATCCCCAGGGTGTCCCAAAAGACTATAGAATTCCGCCGGAATTTGGTCGGGTCCCGCAGCCTTCCCTGAGGGGAGTTTAGTTACTGCCTTATGAATTTCTCCCAATGTTAATGGTGATTCCAGTGTCTCCTTGTCCTCCCCACTCAATTCCTTATGAGGAATGCCCGTTAAGTAGTCCTCTATCTCATCTTCCACAGCTCCCAAATCTTGATCATATAGCTCAGAGTAGAACTCCCTAAACACCTCCCTCACGTCTTCTACCTTAGTCACAACATTTCCCCCTTTATCCTTAATTTCTTTAATTTCTCCTGCTGCCAGATCTTGTCTAATACGGACTGCTAGCATATGACCTACCCGCTCATTAAATTCGTAGCATTTTTCCTTTTTTGCTAAGTAATTACTTGCCGCTTTATTTGCCAGTTTTTCGCTAGTCTCTGCCCTTTTCAGCTCTATCTCTAATAGAGGTTCTTGGTTGATGACCGCCTGGATAAGCTGTTGTTCTAGCTCCGTTAGATCCTGTAGCCTATTAGTTAATTCAAATTTTTCTTTTTTGCTCCTATGAAGAGTATAAGCCAGTGTTTCCCCTCTTATCCCTGCTTTCAATGTATCCCAGACCACTCCTGTAGATGCCGTGCCTCTATTTACCTCCCAGAATGGCCTGATCCACACCTTCATTCTATTAACATAATCTTCTTCTTTAAGTAGCCCTCTTTCAAAGGTCCAATTATATTCTTTATAGATAGCATTGCAATTCTGAGGGATAGTCAATACCAGTGGATTGTGGTCTGAGAAAACCCGGGGTAACTTTTCTATTTTTAAGTCTGGTACTAAGGGGCTAGAGACTAAAAAGTAGTCCAATCTAGCAATAACTTTGTGGGGTGCAGAGTAATAGGTGCTACCTGTTCCCGTGGGATTGTGTGATGACCAAACATCAACCAATGCGTTATTACCCAATAAATTGGTAATAGTTCTTCGTGTTTTCTTCTTGCGGTCTCCCTTCATCCCCCTCCCGACATACCCAACCCTGATAGCCCATTAATATTAAAGTCCCCGCAAAAAATTACTGGTTCTGACCATAATGCCAACTCGACATCTAATAAGTCAAATAGTTCAGGTTCATCTTCATTAGAGCCGTATACAGAAACAATTGTATATCGCCCTCCAGCAGTCTCCCCTTCTACCATCACCCATCTCCCTTCATCGTCCTCCTTCTTTCTCTTCACCACCATAATCCCTTTTTTTGCAACAATAGCCACTCCTTTTGTTTTTAAATCTTGTTGTGTATGTGCTAAGACTTCATACCCTAGCTGATCCATAAGATATTTATCCTTTCCTCTCACATGTGTCTCCTGAAGACATATAACATCCAATTTTAATAGTCTACACATAGCTGCGACTTTCTGCCTTTTCCCACCGTCATTTAAACCCCAAATATTAATGGTAGCAACTCTTAACGCCATCTGATCTTAAGAGTTGAGCCCACAGTCATCCTCCTCAGAATATTTACTGTCACCTGTTTATACCTACATAACTTCTTAGCTTGTGCTGTACATAACCTTAATACTACACCACCCCTTCCCTCCAACCCCCCTCCCCCATCCCCCCGTCACCCCCCCTCCCCTTGCTGACCCCCCCCCGTTACAGGCAAATAGGTCAATCTTGACCTATGTGTGGCTACACACTGCTGTAGTGTCGCCTCCTTCTCCTACCCATTCTACCTGTATATTCCCATATTCAATACTGTTGATATTGTAATATGGAACTTATGCTGGTTCAGAATCCCTACTCTTCTTGCCTTTCTGATTCTCTGTGATTTCTGTGAGGTACTCGCCTGCTTTTATTTCTGAGAAAAACATTCTGATGCGACCCCCTGTAACAACTTTCAGCTTCGATGGATACATCAGGTATGCTTCAGAACCCTGGCGTTGGAATGGAGTAATTAGCTGCCTAAGTTTCCATCTCCTTTCTACGGTCGTGTGGCAGAAATCTGGCCTAGTAAAGAATGTAACCCCATCAAATGACTTTTTTTTATCCGGTCTGGCAGTCTCCATAACTTCCTGTCTGGCCAAAAAGTTTCCAAAGAAAACTAACATTGCCCTAGGTAGGACATTCTGACTATTGTCTCTTGTTTTCTTCTGCGTCAGTGGGAATCTGTGCGCTCTCTGGATTTCTAGTTCCCATTGCCAGTGTGCCTCTGGATATGCGCCTTTCAATAGTTTGATCATAAAGCCCCTTGGGTCCTTCCCTTCCACTCCTTCTTCTAGACCCAAAAATCTCAGGTTGTTCCGCCGCTGGCGATTCTCGAAATCCTCCAGCTTCCACTGTAGATCCTCGATCACCTTTCCTTGCTCCATTCTAGAAGTCTGCCAGTCTGTGACTTCGTCCTCCAACCTACCAGTTCTCTCTTCAACCTGTACCACCCTTTCTTCCACCTCTTCATATTTTTTGTTCATTTTCCTGATACTTGCTTGTATTTTTTTAGTGTCTTGTCTAGCTCTCCTGCTCTCTAAGCGAGCCTCTATGTGCATTTGTTTCAACATAGCAAACATTCCATCCAGAGTCGCTTGAGGTGGCGCTTCGGTTTTATCTTGAGAGGCATTTGTAGGGTGATTATCAGGGGCATCGCCTAAATCGTGTTCCTGGTACATTTTAGAGGTGCTGCCATAGTCCCATAACAATTTCCTATTTGTACTTGATGCTGCTCTGTCTATGTCTCTGTCTCGTCTTATCATAGTTCTTCTTTTTTTCCTTTGTGTTTCTTTACTTCTGTGCTCGCTAAAATGGGACCCTTCTGACTCTGACCCTAGCGAGAGATCTGTGGTACTATCTTCCTCCTCTGAGCCCAGTAACGAGGAATCCGAGCCCTCAGTCACAGAGTAAAATTTTTCCGCCTCGGGGGAGCGTACTCTCCTTCCTTTAACCCCCCTTGATGCACGACTTTCTAGACTTTTCATGCTCCCCCAGTTAGATTGTGCTAGGATATTACTGTCCCCAGGCGTGGGCGCAGGGTTTACCTCCAACAGAGCTTCAAGCATTTGGGCATTGTTAACGTTCACCGCCTCTCCTACCTTCTTCAGCTCTGCTGTTGAGTCTGCATCCGCATCTGCAACCGCATCCGCATCTGAATCCCCATCTGCCTTCTCGGCAATCTTCTCTCTCAGTGCGGCTCCCGCGTGAGGCGTGCACGCCTGGGGCCCCAGTTGCCTGGCAACCGCCGTGCTTGCGTCCTCGCGGACGGTGAGAGCAGCTTCCGTGTTTGTCTCCGTGTTTGAGACTGCAGCGCTTTCCGAGACCAAGATCGCCGACTGGATTCTCCCCGTAAAAGCCTCCGTGACGGTAGATTGCCGTAAATCTTTGCCTGGGGGAGGTATAGTGCTCGCGTGCTTCGGCGCTCCGCTGTCCGATTGATGGCGCCTCTGTTGTTGTTGCTGTCCTTTAGTTGCAGGGGTTCCCGCTTGTGTCATTGCTTGGGCTCAGCCTTTTCTTTTTCCTTTTCTTTAAAGACTTTGTCTGGCTTCTCTCCTTTCTTAAGCTGCGTCTTTTGGGCAGTGATACTCGCTGCAGTGGTTCGTTTGCTCATTGCTGTAGTTTTCGGGATTGCTCCAGTGCGCTGTGACATCCTTTTAAATGTAGTGAAGCCTTGATTGAGCGTTTTCCTTAACTGTTCTCCAAAATAAAGTCGCAGGGCTATCAGCGCTTTCTTTAACACCCCAGTACCTCCATCACTGCTGCGTGCTTTTCGGAAAATCAGCATATCTTACACGAACTTCCAGCCTCATACTCTATGGATCAGGAGAAGGAGTAAGTGCGACTGCTCTCTACAGCAGCTTAGCGGCCATCTTTAAGTATATCCTTCCTCTATTGTGGAAAAATAACTTTGTACAATGCAGCCCAGCTCAGTCTTTTCTCCAAATGCCCCCTGACCCTTATGTAACCTTTTCTCTTGCATCCAACTTATGTATGGTTTTACTAACTAGGAGACTGATTGCCTTTTAACTCCATTTTAATCGGACTTGGCGTTTTTGCACATTATATTATGAATTGTATGAATTAAGTATGTATAAAAAGAGGGTGTTTAGCTTCAGTTCTTACTCATCGTCTTTATCTGTATTTATTTGTATTCACATTTATTGGAACTGTAATGTATTATTGAATAGTATTTTATGATGTACTGTACATTTATGATCATCTTCTTTTCTAAGATCAAATAAAGTTAATTGACTGACTGACTGACAGACAAGTCTTAAGCACATCTTCATACTCCAGTTGTCAGTAATTCGTCAGTAAAATTATTCAGGGAGAGACCACAATCTTTATGTGAGCTGGTGTGAGCTCCTGTTTGCCAGCCAGAACGAAAAATCAAGATAAACTAGTGTTTCTTAATTGTAACCTTACTTACTTTGGTAGATCAGCCTGAGGTGTAAGGCAATCTCCGAGGTAAATGTTGAGCGTAACCAAACAAACCAAATAGCAATTACCCGCAGGTCCCTTATGTCCTCGTCCCATTCATTTACAAAGTGGAGATAACCATTTCCTGACAGAAAAAAGACAAGAGGAATGCTTGGACCCCAATACTGCCACTCCCACTGGGTGTACATAAGCAGTACTTACCCAGCATCCCTGTTCTTTTTTTCTGTCTGTCGACAGGTTGGACGTGGATGTGCTGGTGCTGGTCCTGCTGGACTGGAGTGGTGGTGCTTTCTCCTCCCCCCACCAGGCTGCCTGGCTCTGCAGGCGTGGGGTTTATTGAGCTGTCTCCCGGCCTGCCTGGCTTAATGGTAGTCAGTCTCTGCTACTGCTGGAATCCTGCCTGGCCGCCCAGCTCTTTGCGGCTGGGGCGTGGCATCCCAGTTCCTTTCAGGTCGCTTGAGCATCTTCCGAAGCCTGGCCGGGTGAGACGTGCCTCACTTGCTGTGTTCTTGCCATTTCCCCTGGATGCCTGCTGGCGGTTGCAGGGGGGCCCTTGGTGCTGGTGTTGGCTCCCGCTCGAGGTGAGTTCCGCTTGGCGGCTTTTTGGTTCTTTCTGCTGGTGCTTCTGTTGAACACTCTGCTGTCTGTAGGTCTGTAAGCTGCCGTTCGTCTACACCTGCTCCTCAGCAGTTGGGACTGCACTGGTTCTGTCATTTTAATCGGACTGTTGCTGTTTGGTGCTGCTTTGTCTAAGCTTGATCTAGGCTGGTGCAGGCGAAGCTGCGCTATGGTGTCAGTCGGGGTCCTCCTAGTCCCCCAAGCCTGTCTCGTTTCCTTCCCAGCCTCACTCTCTCTCTTGCTGTGCTGTGGATTGCTGGGTGACATTTGGAGTGTGTTGTCAGGTCCTGGTTAATGGCAGCGTGGCGGCTCTTTGCTACATGATGCGTCGTAGCGCCGACCCAACTGCCCCTGTCACGGTGGCAGTTATTTCTTGTTTTCCCGGCCCTTGGGGGTGTTCCAGGGGGCTCGGCTGGCATGCTAGGTGGTGCTGTGTTCAGGCCTCCCTTTTTGGAGTGGGGGCTGTGGCACTTGTCTCCTCCCGGGGTTCCCTGTGCTTGCTGGTTGGTAGCCTCCCTGGGTGGTGCGGATAGGTCCATAGTCTGCTTGGGCCTGCATGGCTGCCGTTCGCCTTGCTCTTTGTCTGGTGTGGGCAGTTGTTCTTTAGCTGCTGCTGGTCTTCTCCCCCTCGCTCGAGCTTACCCTCTCTGGGCTTCTGGTCCTGCCAGTGTCTGCCCCGCTCTTTTCTGTTGTGCCTGCAAGGTCCTGCTCTTTGGGGTGTCGCTGTTGCGGGTGCTGTGGTCTGGCCTAGGGTGGTTGGGTCCGTGGTGAGGTGCGGTGTCCGCTTCCTCCTGGTTCCCGTGGGCTACACCTGGTTCCTCTTGGCTGAAAAACCAAAACGAGCACCAATGTTGCCACTTACTTCTTTATGGGGCTACTAGTGACCACTCGACCTACCGAACTAAACAGTAAATCTCAGGACGCTTTTTTTCAGTCCAGAATAAATCAATTATTTTTAATCTCAAATTTCAACAGAACATATTTAGAAAAGATTTCATAAAATTAGAAAACATTGCCTACTTCACTCCAAATTCTCTCATACAAAAAAACCATCATTCACTCAACCATACAATCTATACAAGACATGAAAAAGCTATACATCAGTTGGTACAAAAGTTATTTACAATTCTAATTAATACAACACAGCATAGGAACAAGTTTACATTTTCACAATATTTTGTTTTTATGCACAACAATCCTAATGCTGTATGAAGAAGGTCTACGCGTTTCGATAACCCTTAATTTAAGGGAGATCTCATCAGGACCACGTAGCTCAAAGGTGCTCATTTTCTTTGAGTTCGAATGAGGCTTCACTTTCAACACAGCCTATGCCTTAAAGGGAGTGAAATTTGTAATGTAGCGTGGTACACAACCCAACGTTTGGTTATGGGAAGGCGGGCGAAGGGTTGCGCCTTATTTGCACGATCAATGTAGCAGAACAGGTCTTCACGCCATCAGTCTGCGTCTCTTTCTTCAGATTACTTTGGGCCAAAAAAAGTTATATTTTAGAAAGAGTCAAATCGCATGAAAAATAGAGTTCCGAACTTGGAAGTTTTGTTTTGAAAAGTGAAGGTCGAATACAGAGTCCCATAGAACGCTGTGTGCTCATTTCAAAAATCATTCTCTTTGTTAGGCGAAATCATCAAATCTTCAAGCTGGCAAAGAAATCGTCTACCACAGTAGGTTAAAGCTGGACTACCTCGTTAAGCAGATCAATCGTACACAGATGAGAAGCATCACCGTCAGCGTCAGCCGCATTAGCAATATTCACAGTAGATGGTACATGTGTGCCTGTTGTTCCATGTATCTCACCGTCAACAGTTTGCGTCTGTGAGACCTCAATTAATGCCGTCATCAGGATTGGTAGCCATTTGGGACAACACAATGCATGAGCCGTTACCGAACCAAGCAAAGTATCAACATCTGTTGGCAGTGCTGATGGAAGTGTTAGACAGATGTCCAACACGCATTTTTCTCCACATAGCAGGTATCGTAGAACAGGTAAAATGCAATCTTGCCAGATTGGTCGGAATGATAGAAACCACATGGTATTCAGATCTCTCAAACAAGCCAAGCCCAAGACCTGTATCATGCGCTCACGACACCTCATTGCCTGGAGAGTGTTCTCTATGGTAATCTGGGTGTCACTGGTGACTGGACTTGCCATATCGGAGCAGAAGGAACAAGAATAGTATTCCTGCTACGAGTCACAAAATGAGAGGCAGGCCGCCAAACACAGAGTGCACGTAGTTTGGAAAAATGCCTAGGACTGCTTCAAAGGGTACCAACAGTCCAGAAAAAACTGTCTTAAATACATGTAAAATACCACTGGTATCAGACATGTTTAAGATACGACCTTACATTTCTGTGAAAAGTATGTGGCAGTGTGCTGATAATAGGGCATGTATCTCTGCAGAGGACCTTGCAACTTGCAGATCATACGACTCTATGGACGAGGTCAGTGGCACAGCTTTTTGTAAAAGAATGGCTTTCATTCTGCTTAAAGTAACCAGTGAAGTGAAGGCCTTAACAGCAACTCCCCGTCTGTTTTAGCTTTAGGAAACAATACTTGCATACAACAAGTGACCCTGGCTGACATAGTTACGAGATAGGTTATTCCTGGTATCATTCCACAACAGCTGTGATCATTCAACATTATGTAGCTCCCATTGGAAAGCTGCCTAAAAATTGGATCTATCACTGCTGCCGGAGAACCTTGCAGGTGGCAGGATAAGTTGGTTGAAGAATCATCGCAGGCTCCATCTAAATTAATACCCTGACATAAAAGTGTACCACTTAGTGCACTTTTGCAGTTTCGACCACTAAGAAATACCTCTTTTCCCAAACTCCAACATCTGTATATGTATGGTAATTCCCAGGTTGACTTCATGTATTCCTTACCCAACCTTTCGTACACGCCCGCTGGTATATGTTTCAAACAATATTGAAAGTGGAAAATCGTGACAGGCAGAGTGATTGTCCCATGTATTATCCATTCAGTTGCAGGTTTATCCGAAACAGTTAATGGCAATCTTTCCAGTTTTTCAATTCTCAGCACTGTATAGTCTGCTCCTCTTTGTGCCAGAGGGATTTGTTTATCTGTAAGGTTAAATACATAAAACAATGACGTGGTGTTGATTAGACGCCATGGCACGTATCCAGAACGAAGATTTTGTAACGTCCAGCCTAAAAGCATTATAGAACGCAATTGTGACTGACCATGCTGTACCTTGAGCAACTCTTACCACTACTGGGTTTGGGCTCCCAACAGTAAGGCCAAGCCACTGACCTATATTTAACTAAACAACTGCAAATACTGTTATTCAATTCACAAACATCCACTACATTCACAACCATCACCTTCTATTTCCAATTCAATTTTGTACAATCTTTTTCGATTTAGAACAATGCCATAGTAACGAATATCAACGTTTTATATTTTTCAATGTCATTCAAAATTATTGCGAATCTTATGGCAAGAAACAACTGGTCTACGCATTTCGAACTCTTGATGGCTGCAGAGTTCTCTTCAGGACCTAAATAGCTTCTCTCAATCAAGCTCTTCACTCTGTCTGATGTTAGGAGATATATCTCTTCCACCAACGTATGGCTCAGACCCTTCACTTGCATCTATGGCACTTGTAGCCGAACGCTACTGTCTACGCGGGTCCTCTGCTTTTCTTTGTCTTGTGTTATCACGGTTAAGCAATCGGGGGGAACCTGAAAGTTCTTCAGTCAGTGTTGGCAGACGATTTTGGTGTGTTAATTGTTGCAAAGGGTTTGTAAATTTGAAAAATTCCTCTTTTTTGACAAATAAATAAATAAATAAATTAAAAATATTTATTCAAGACATAATTAGAAGTCTATCGCACGTGTTATTTGGTCTTTCAATACGGCTGTCCAAATTAGGATGTGAATTGAATAACAGTATTGGCAGTTGTTTAGTTAAATAAATGTACCATGAGCAAGTCCTGTTCCATTATGTCTATGGCAGAGGATACAATTCTGTCCAAAGAATTCATTCTGGATGACAGAGTCGTTAACCCATTGTCAACTACAGAGAGAGCTTTCTCTAAATTAATATTATCAATTTCTCGTAGTCTCTGCTGGTGTCACTTTCCAGAAAAGGGGGTGGTGATGAACAGAGTGTCTGAATTAAGCAGACCACTCTTACCCAGTCCAAAGATCAGGGCTTGATCCATCACCGTTATTTAGCTCACTGCACCATCCCAGCTCAGAACCTGGCTATATGCAAATTAGTCTGTCCCTGGCCCAGTGCATCATGGGAACAGGGCAGACCAAACTACCAAGCCAATTCTTCACCAGAAAGGAGACAAGCTTACGGGGACCGGTTTCTGGCATTTCAGCCGTCGTCGGCCCGGCTTGCTTGAATCCTGATGGTGCAGTGAGCAAGGGACTCACTTTCCAAGCTTCATTATAAATGGCATATATACCTGCGTATTGGAGAAGTTTTTGACGTCGTTTTGCAGGACCTTGTAAGAAGTCCCTTAAATCAAGGCCATCATTAAGTAAAGATAAGTGTTGTTTAACCTCTGTGAGTGTAGATTTTTGTTGGCACTCAAGGCACAGTTTTCCTACACTGTATGTTGTTATTATCCCTGGATGCTGTCTCTGGACATATCTTGGATCTGGCATAGTTACTGTAAACCCTTGTGTCTTATTCAGGAATCTATATTGACAGTTATTCGTGTATGTGGGCCAGATTAACCATTTTTTCCAATTAGGATCAGTTCTGTTTTTAAGTAAAAGTGATTTTACGTCAACCCCTCCCTCTGAAGTGTTTTTACTATCAGGTGAAGGTGAAGGTATGGACGGTTTGTTTGAATCTTTTTATCTTGGCTAGGCCAAGATAGGATGTCTGTTGCACAGTGTCGTTAAAAAACATTATTAGTTCAGGAATGATGCAGGCTCGGAATAAAGCTTCTATTCCTTGCACTTGCCAGTCTTTTGAGCCCCATACAGTTTTTGTCTCAATGTTTTCTTTCCAAAAGTCGAAACTTATTGAAGCATAAAAGGCCGCAGAATAAATTTGCTTAGTATTAGTCAACATACTTTTAATTCCTGTCTTATTAACATTTTTAAAGTAAAATGTTTCTGCATTTGAGTCATTAAAACCTAAGTATGGAAATTTTTCATAGAATGTTTTTGAGCTACCCTTTGGCGGCGTAGGACAATGTTCCCATTAATTGAAAGTATAAACATTTCTAGGGTTTGCTGATTTGTGCAAGTAATGATGACCATAGTGATTATAACAGTACATTTGTTCATAATCTGATGAACCTTCTAAGTATTCATGTTTTGTAAATTTTGCAGACATCTCTAAATCTGACATCATATTATTAACAGTCTCAAAGTCCCAATCATCAGAAAATGTGCTGTGTGAAACAAAGTCACTCAAGGAAACCTTGAATTGATGTGGAATCTTCAACAGCTCTGCAGGACCATGAATGTCAAAATCAGTTCTGTCCCATGCTATACCACCAGGTATAGGAACGGCTGTGAGGTTCACTGATGTCAAGTCTCTTTGTTCACAATGAGATGATTTGTGTGGCTTCAGGAGCAAGTTGATGTTCTTACTTGCTGTGTCAATTTTACTATATATTCCATTTATCAGCATTCCCAAACTTAATACAAGGATTACCCAAAGTAGGGTAAAAAGTACGCCTAGCACAATCTAAAATTGAGCCCATGGTGAAACCAGATAAGTTTTTTCAAGTTGCTGAAAAAGTTCTGTTACTTGATCTTTAAAAGTTTTATCTGTTGGTGTAGTTTCGGGTTCACTGGGATCCTCAGAAAAAGTTGATGAAATACACAGAGGCAGGTCTGTCAATTGTTGGTATTGCATCAGGATTTCTGGAAATCGCTGGAGCTGCTTGATTCCTTGTCATATTAGTATAGTCAGAGGCTATATCATTGTAGAGATTAGTTTCTTGACAAACTGTTATTTGGGTCTCAAATGCAAAAGTTCCATGGCTTTGTTGCTTTGTCCTTCTTTTCTTACTGTAAATTCTTCAAAGGTGATGAGTCTTTCAGTTTGAACCTCTTGGGTAGTAGCAAGATTTGGTCTTCTGCTACATCTTTGGAGTCCACTGGGCCTACTACTTATTATCGGCCACAGGATGTAGTTTTATCAGGTCTATGGATACAAACCTGTTCTCCTTTCTTCCAGCAAGGGGCGGCAGTAAAGCTGTTCTTGATCCGTGGATTGCTAGCACAGGTACTGGTTTTCCGTAAGAAGGCCCAAATTCTTTCTTATCCACGATCTTTTCTCTGACTAGATACCCAATCTTTGGAATCCAGACAGGCCTTGCTGGGACAGGTAGTTCTCCTTCAGTGGTCGTTGGCTTCTGCAATGTGTTGCTTTGACTTCTCCATGTTTCATTTAAGTCCTGCAAAACAGCCAAACGGTCTTTGATATCAAATTGGTTTTTGTTCTACCACTGAAGTGTGACGATCAAGATCCTGGACAAGCATTCTAGTACCAAAAAGGATTTCATATGGAGTGATTCCACCCAGAGAATTTCTTGGCAAATTATTTAAACTATGTTGGGCACTTATTAGATGTTTGACCCATCCGTCACCTGAGCCAAATACCCTTGCTGTTATAGATTGCTTTATGTCCCGTTTTTTTCTTTCCACTACAGAATTTCCCTCAGGATAGCCATGGCCTATTTGTAAGCTCGAGAGCTAAACGCAGGACCCTGTTCAGAATGTAGCATGCGGACAGCGTATGTGCAGATAAAGATTTGCAAATCTTTTATAACAGTTCGGGCGTCAGCCGTGCGCTGAGGCCACATCCAAATGAATCTGTCCTAATAGTTGTGGCACCGCATTTGTCCATACGGACGTCTGCACGTAGATAGTCTAATGCTATCTAACAATGAGTTTTTACTGGGCTGTCTACACTGTAGTCTAGAATCGGGCAGCGTTCTCTGCTGCGATCTATGTTGCAGTCAGGGCAATTAATTGCAAATTCGTAAATGTGGGTATTCATCCCTGGCCACCAGTACGTCTCTTTTAATTCTAGTATAGATTTAGAGATCCTTGATGTATCAGACCCTCTCCCATATGTGCTTCTTGTATTTAAGCACCTCTCTGTCTCCTGTTTGGAATTACTCTATCCCCCACTCCTGGGATTCAAGCAAAGGGAACAGAGTTGGTGTCAAATATGTATGAATATTCGAGTGGGTATTTTAGAGATTTTTGTTTTAGAACGAGTGATTGCAGCTAAGGAAGCCGTTTGCACAGCTGTCTTCGCAGCTTCATCAGCCAATGAATTCCCTGCAATGTGAACGCCATCACGCTGATGACTCAGTGTAGGTTTTTCTGTAATAGAACTACTTGGTCCCAACGCAACTTATGCTTGATTGTGCAACCTTTTGCATCTTTGAAACCGTTTTAAACCCAGTTCTGCAAGTATTCATTGTGAGATTGAACGCAGTAATACGAATCGGACACTATGAGTGCTGGAAACTTGAGATCGGTATTTTCAAGCGCCATCTTGAATGCCTGTATTTCAGCTCACTGAGCTGTACAGTCTCCGAGAGATTGAGTTTTTGTGACCAGAGGTCGGAATTTACCATCCCGTCAGCGACCTTTAACAATCGCACACGCAGCACTATAAGCTTGTTTAACCCCAATTGTGGGCTGTGCTGATCCGTCTGTATAGAATATACATTCAGACTGTTCTAGAGGCAGAATCTCAGTGGGCAGAGGACATTCTTGTTCATATTGTAGAAATTCTTGAGTATTCAAGTAAGGGTCAAAAACGTATTCAACGTCTGTTGCAGCAAGATAATTAACCCATTGTATCCATCTCAGACGTAGAGCCTTTGCATTCGGAACGCTTGCTTTTGTTACTGCCTCAAGGCAGGTACAGGAGTAACGACCATTATGCGCTTACCCTGTGCGATAGCTCTCTCTTTTGCTAATGCAGTTTGAACCACTGTCAGAATTTTTTCTGTTGAAGTGAATTTAATTTTAGCTTGTGTGTACAAGTGTGATTTATAAGACATTGGTACTTTTTCCCCTTCATTAAAGGTTAAGTATGTGAATCTGCATCTTCCTGGGATTATTCTGATTACAAGGTTGCGTACGTTTAGGCGTGTCTGCAAATGTGTTGTTGCTAACATGTCTGTTTGCACTGAAAGCGTAATTTCTGTGTGTTTTAAGTCCAATTAGTTGTTTTGAAATCAGGTTTGATGAATTCGTAGAAAGGTATAACCCTTTCTGCTTTCTGCGTAGTTTAGAATGTAAATTCTTCCGAAATTCAGAAAACCTAGAATTGACTGTAAGTTTTTCAACATTTTTGAAAGTTGGGGCAGCGCACACTTTTCTAAAAAGTTGGCTGCCAGGCTTTTGCCTTCACTTGATAACTCGTATCCTAAGAATAGGACGATGAGGTGGGCAATTCTTGATTTTTTAAAGTTAAATTGGAACCCTTCACAGGGGAATCCAAGTATAATGGTATTCATTCTGTTCACGTGCCTGTCCAAGTCATCATCCATTATATAGATGTCATCAACATAAGATAATGCCTCGTCATCATACGTTTGTAGTAACTCTGTTTTTCTGGCTGAAAATAACCCCGGACTATTCTTGAATCCCTGGGAGAGACGACAGAATTGACGCTGCTTACCCATAATTGAGAAAGCGATCAAGTACCTGCTTTCAGGTGAAATGTTTTGACAGAAGAAACCGTTAGAAATATCTAATGTGGTTTTATATTTTTTACGCACAATGTTATTCATTAGTGCTGCACTATGTGCATTTTGTATTGTAAAGGTGTTGAAACAAGAGTTTAAATGTCTGTAGTCCAAAACTAGACAACATGTATTGTCTGGTTACGAGACAGGAAACAAAGGATTGTTCATTGATGTGGTGCATGTTTCAATCACCCCTTGGTATTCAAGTTGATCTAATATCTCCCTGACCCGTTTTTTAGCTTCTTGCTTTACTGGGTACTGCCTCTGTGCAGTTGGTTGAGTTTTTAACTGGATTTTATGGTGAGAGAATCCTCTTCCCATCCTACATGATTTGTATATAATTCTGGAGCCTAGGCTACAGCCCATTTTCTGGCAAATGTGTATTTTAAGTGAATTGGAATATGATTCGTGAAGGCTGGCATAATGATGTCTTCGCCATGTGGGCACTCCCTGACACATTTTTGTGGCCAGTCTTTTTCAGCTAGAAGAATGTCATAACCCTTAGAGAGCTTCTCCCAAAAGAGTGCTCTTATTTTCCTAGTTATGTCCCCCTCCATCTGGAGTGTTACTTCATATAACTTATGGGGTACACTAACCCTGGTATCAGCTGTTTCACCTTGAATGTACTCATTCAAGTCCACTGTCTCCAGATGATCCTTCAAGATCCTGCAAGCTATGGTGACTTCTGCTGCGCTGTCCAGCATTGTCTGGGCCCTATCCCTGGTCTCAAGTTGTGTCCTCAAGATCCTCAACATGTCTGATTTTTAGACTTGCTTCCTTCTTTTTGGTGAATTGAGCTTTCTTATTTTTTGGGACGTGTTTATCGTCTTTGGACATCCCGCGTTCTTCCTTGTGTTCTGACCGTCCTCTTCTTAACTGATTTCTGTGAGGAAGTCTGAAAGGTACGAGAGGAACGCGTATCAGTATCTTGATATCTACCAGGTTTTCCCAAATTATCACTGTTCCTGAGGTTATACCTCTTTTCAGAGGGCTCCTTTTGAGGAGACCTACCTATGGATTGAGAACGCTTCTCTTTGGGAAGGGAATGTTTATTATTATCCGACTTCTTTTTAGGAGTAGTGAGAGTGTTTGTAATAAAGAACTTTTTAGGACTTTCTGTTAGTTGGGGCTTGACTGGTTACCAACTCAAACTATTTCTACCTAGTTCTTAATAGGATTTTTCAATTTTTCTGGCCAGTTCATATGGTTGCTCAGTTACATCAAATTCTCTTAATTTTTAGCTGATCACCACGGATGCTGCTTCACCGTTAAATATTAGTTAATATTATCACGGAGACCTGTTTGAAATCTTTCAGTATTGTCATACCTAGATTCAAAGCAGGCTCTGCCCTGTATTCATTTTGAATCTGTTTCAGGACGTCTGGTATTCCCGCCATAGATGTAACACCATGTGTTTTTGTGTAGATTACAGCAAAAACTGTAACCCAAGTGTCGCAGTCCTCCAGGTGTGGTGGGATCCCCATTGGTAAACAGATTGTTCAAATCCTGTGTTTCTCATGAGGTGTACTATCAGGAAATACTGCCTCGATTTGAGTAATTTGTTGAGCAATCTAGAATGGAATTTGTTCCCTTTTTGCGGGCAATTTACCAATGACTGATTGTATAGTCTGTGGTGTAATTTTATTTGTATTCCCCTAGTGAGGGGTTTGCTGTGGAATCCTTATAGGAGGTTGGACTGTTAGCGTCTGCATTACATATTGAACCAATTGTCTATGGATTTTGATTAATTGTTTTAGTTGAACTAATAGTTCTGCACCTGTCATTTTTTCAATGGCTGGATGTGGTGTATAGCTGGCTAGTACCGGCCATGTTGCTCCTGGTCTTCCTAGTGGACCGAACCTGGTAATGTGATTTTGATGTAGTAGGGCGCCTTTTAACCAGAGCGCATGCTCGTGGTTTCTTAATGGAATTTCAACATCCTCGAAAGGAGTGTATTCCGCTGGAGGTTCCTCTACTTTGTAGATTTGTAACACATGTGTTCCTGGATTTGCTTCTGGGAAGACAATCCATGAATAGAGTACCTCTGTCTGCTGATATTCATGTGCCTCTATGACAAAAATTACCCCACCACCTCTCGATGATAGGCCATTTGTTATAAGCTTTATAGTGATGGTTTTCCTTAAGTTTTCCGGGATGAATATAGTTTCTTGGAAACCGGTAATTTCAAAGGCTGCTGGTTTTACTGCAGCCCCTCCGTTCTCGCTTTCAGTCATTTCGTTGACTGAAAGTTTGCAGAGCAAGTTTCAAGGAAACAAAGATAGCGTGCACAATATTTTGGAACACTGTATTCTTCAACGTTGAACAAACCAACAACTAATACATAGGATTTTTGTCCTACTCAGTTATGGCGGATATTTTATCCTTTTACCCACTCTAGACATCTATTGGAGTATTTTACAGGAAAAAGGGGTCTCTGTAAAAAGCACGACTGAGTTACTCTAGTATCTAGCGTTAAATTAGTGCCTTACCAAACGTTGGGCGCCATGTAGTGTAGTTCCTATATTCCCAATAGGCTCTGCGCATTGGAATAACATATCCTATAGATTTCACATAGGACTTAGGTCGACTGGGTCTCTATCGTATATATTAGACTTACTTGTGAGTGCCAGCTAGCTCAGAGGTCACTAGAAACTTTCTTGAATACACAAGAAGGGATTAGTTTCTGACTACCGCATAAACATGACAACTTTGTTTCCCCAAGATAAAACGTATCTTCAGAGTCGTGGAAGCAATAGATAGATATTTTACTCAATCAATCGTGCATGCTTCGTTTCAACAGAGGTGCAGAGTAATAGAGAAACAGGCATTTTCAATAAAAGGATTTATTGAACAGTCTTCTTTCTCATGCAAAAGAAATAAACTGCTTCAATCGTAATACTGGCTGTAAAATATAATGTGTACAGCAAGAAGAGTATTATAAAATAATACTGTAAAAGCATGGTATGGTTTCTAAGCCATAAAATACATACATAAATAACAAAGACTGAAAATACTGCACTTGTGCTTCTAAAAGACGCCTACTCCAATGTACCTAACCTAGGTCTAGTATGAAAGAAGAAGTTAGTATGGTCTAGCATAGGTTTAGTTTCTTTGCCAAGAATCTATCCAAGATTTCTCTTAGGGTCTAATCAGCTTTGTACCTTTGTTTTAGAATAAAGGAGGTCTGGTATCTCTGTCTCGGACTCAATTTCCCAACACCCCGCAAGGGGAACTTGGAAACAATGGAGCTGGATTCTCAGCGAGAGAAAAGCAGCCTCTCTGTCAGTGCGTCAGCTGGAGGGTCGGCTTCCTTCGGCACTTGCTGTAGCGAGCCGCCTCGGGCAAGGAGATAGTCGAACTGCTCCGAGCCACCACGTGTTTGCTAGGGCAAGTGTAGGCACATTTATACCTTGAAGGTGCCAGGTTTGACGTAAAGTCAGACATAATAATGTCACCAAAGAACCCCAAGAGAATGGTAGATCTTTGAAAATGCCATGATTTCTAGGACAAATCAATATTCAAGAAAGGGGATGTCCCTGGCTGCTGAAGCCGAGTTTTCCAAGAAATCGTTGTGGCTTTTTGGAACCAGTGGAAGTAGCGATGCCTGTATTTGGACTGGATGGGCTATGTCTAAATATGGTTATGATTTCTATGCCTATATAAGGGCAAGGTGAATTATACCTATATAAGGGCATGAATCTGTAAATTACGCTTGTTTCCTAAAACGCTACACAACACTGTTGCCCCAGGGCTCCTTCTTCGTTGGCCCTCTTCCCTGTTTCCCCTGGGCTGTGACTGCCTTGTTCGGGCCTGTGGGGGTCCTAGTGTTCAGGGCTTCTGGGTTGGCGTATCCTGGGTTGCCTCCTGTTGCTCCTGGTCTGCTGGCTTCTTGGTGGTTCGGCATGGCTTCTGGCTGTTCCTCCTTGGTTTTGCTGCCTCTGCTATCGCTTTTCTGCCGGCTCTGGGGTGTGTTTTGTTGGGCGATACAGTTTTTTTGCTAGTTCCAGTGTCCTGGTTTGCTCTTGTCTTCCCTGTTTCCTAGGGCTCTGCCCCCGGAGTGTCTGTTTTGGGTGCTGCATCTCTTCCCCCATCCCTGGTTGGGGTGTGGTTCTTTGGTGTTCGTTTTGCCTCTGTGGGGTCCGCCCTCCTGGCTGTCGGCTTTCTGGGATCTGCTGCTGCCTGGCCCTCTGGCATCTCTGCTGCCTCCAGTTTTCGCTTTGGCTGTTTCCTATGTTTGTTTTTTTCTTCCAGCCCCCTGTGTGGTCCGGTGGTTGGGTGCTGGTGGTCTTGGTTAGCCTCCCTGTCCTTGGCTTTTTCCTGGGTGCTGTGTGGGCTCCTTCCGGGGCTGGTTGGGCCTTGGGGTCCTCCTGTGTGGGTGGGTTGCTTGGATTCGGTCCTGGCTTCCTGGTTCCTTTCACTTTGTTGCCCTGGTTCTGGCCGTTGTCCTGTCTCCTTTCCAGCTTTGGCTGGGGTCTGTCCTGCTGGGTTCTGATCGTGGGGCTGTGTGACCTGGGGCCTTTCTGATGCTCCTGACCTTGCTGTGTGTGGGCCTGGGCGTGGGGTGCCTGTGCTGTCCTTTGGCTTCTGCCCCGGCTTTGGTCCTCTCTGGTCCTCTGCCCTGTTGGCTCCTGTTCTTGACTGCCCTCTGGGGTTTGGTGCGTTTGTGCCTTGTTGGTTCCTGGTTTGGGATCTGCTGGGGGATCCCAGTTGCCCTGGGCTTGCGCCCTGCCTTGTTTTTTCCTTCTGTTGGGCTCTGGGGTTGTGGCCGTTGCCCCTATCCCCGCCCTTGTTGTGCCGGTCAGTTCCAGGTTATTGGTTCCCGGTCTTTGCTGCTCTTGGTTGTTTGGTCGGCTGTTTGTGGGGTCTTTCTGGGGGCGTCTATGGTCTTGGGTCTTTGGAGTTGGCCTCCTCTGCCTCTGTTGCTGTGGTGTTGGTCCGTTTTGTGACCTTCCTCCCTGTGGGGGTCTTTGGCCTCCTGGAGTTTCTGGACATTGGCTCTTTCCCTGTCCTTTTCTGTTTGGTTGGGTTCTGGCTCCTGGTTGGCTCCTGGGCTTTCGCTGTGGCTCCTGCCTCTGGGCTGGGGTGGTGTTTGGCAGTCCTGATGGTGCTGTCCTTTCTTTCCTGGGGCCTGGGCCTCCTCTGAGGGGTTGGGTTTTCCTCGGGTCTCTATGGGGATCAGTTCATTCGGTTTGGTGCGGTGGGCCTGCGTCTGGTCTGTGCTTCCCTCCCTCCTTGTTGGTCTGGGTGCTTGTGTCTGCACACTGTTGAACGGCCTTGGATTCTTTCTTTGGCCTTCTCTGGGGTGGTTGGCGTTTGCTCGGTGTCTGTGCAGCTGCCGGGTCCTGTGGGCTTTCCTGGTGTTTCTGGGCTGGTCGTCCTTGTCCGACGGTTCCCTTGGCTGTGTATTTTTAGTTTTTTTTTACCTGGTTGCTCTGTCTCTGATTTTTTCTGGTTGGCAGCCTTTTTGTCGTGGCTCTGGCCTTCTGTTTTCTTCTTGGTTGTGTCTGATCCTTGTTTGTGTCTCTGCGGTACTGTTCTGGGATGCTGGCCCGGTTGCTTCTTGCGGTTCCCGCCTTTTCTGTGCTCACTTGGGTTGCTGCGTTTCGTGAGGTTTCCTGGGTGCGCTTGTGTGTTCGGAAGGCCGGTTTACTGCTTTGGTATTCTCCACTTTGTAAATGAATGGGACGAGGACATAAGGGACCTGGGGGTAATGCTCTATAACTTACCGGTAATCTACATTACTCCGGGTCCCGTTGTCCTCGTACCATTCATAAGCCCCTCCCTCCTGACATGTACTTCCGGTGAGAGGGGCAGTATTAGAGTCCCAGCATTCCTCTTGTCTTTTTTTCTGTCAGGAGATGGTTATCTCCATTTCGCAAATGAATGGGACGAGGACAACGGGACCCGGAGTAATGAAGATTACCGGTAAATAGTGCATTCAGATCAATAAAAGAAAGCGGACGGTCTAACTCAAATTCAAGTAAGTAAGATGAAAACCTTAGAAACTGCAAACAAATTGATCTTTAACACGCCTTCTTATGGTCATCTATAAAAACGAGCATTGGAAAGAAGTATATATGTTCTTACCTAGCGTCTGATACAGCATGTGTGCCTTTTCTAAGGAGAGTATGCACATTTAATGCAAATACTCATTTTGTTGTTATGTAGTTCGCTGAGTCGGCCTTGCTGGGATTCAAGCTCATGACTTGCAGATCACTGCCTGATAAATCTCAGTGGTTAAAACACTGCAACACCTTGCCAACTTAATAATGACTATCAGTAAGATATGCAAAAGATATGAAAAATGAACTTCAAGCGCGCTCCTTTGTGTGAGAATAACATTTTAAAATATAGCGGATACGCAGATATTCCATCCACCAGCTCTGATTACACTGTGTCCTCTGGGAAATGTGAGATTTGCATAGCCTCATTTTTTATAGTTAGTCAGCCAATTCGCTTTTCAGTTGCAAATATCCCAACAATGCACATGCTTCTTTGTTACAGACATTATACAAGGAAAATGGTTCTGCTATGTTCAGAATATTGACTTTCCATCTTCGTCTTTATCTTCAAAGCAATTGACTGGAGCAGTTTTACAGGTCCCTATATTCCTGAGAAATGATATTTTTAGGCAGGGAACCAGACTGGTCCAACACAGTTTTTCTCTTTCCCTGAAAGTATTTGTGGCAAAGGATGTCGATTCACCAAAATGCGAGGGGTAGGGGAAGTGATTTCTCACATCCTTTGGCCTTCATGACATCACAGGAAGTTATGTCATCATTCTCGTTGACCATGAATCTTCCCAGGATGTTATACCACATGACCTTAATGCCATCGCAATCATTGACATGGCTGAAGAACCATAATACCTGCATGATTAATATAACAACACAATATACAAATCTAATTTAGACGCCACCTATATTACGTTAATGATATGATAGGTTAGGGGAGCATTACTCCTTTGTCTTTGTATTACATTTGTATTATATGAACAATTATGTGTTCATCTGATTAGGATATAGTGTCACAAAAGACGGAACAAACATTCTGCCTAAATTATTTATACCACAGAGAGTCATGTCTTCATAGTTCCCCTAATGTATAGTACAATGAGAAGTGTATTAATAAATCATAGGGAGAAGGAAACAAGAGATTGACAAAACAACAGTTGTTAAGTTCACCAACACTAATTAATAAACAGTAGCGATTGGATGTGATTTATGTTATTAGCTTAAAAATGTATTTCTGTTTAATACATAATGATTAATGATCATTTGCATGGAACTTGTTTTAAAATGTATTTGATTTTTAGGTCATTTTGTTTAAATAGAAGAGTGTGTCTATGCCAAATCCCCATAACTATACCCCTAAGTTCACCAAGCAAATCTTTCTTGAGGCCTCTTTTCCACTGTTTGTCCCACTCAGAGAACATCGAACGATTAGCATTTCCAGGGCACTTCATAACTTTTGCTGTAGGAAAGATAAAGAGCTTCTAGTGTAAGAGTAAGATCTCTAGTAACATTATGTATTGTAGCAGCTTTTCCTTTTGCAGTCATCTTGGCATGGCTAGTTTTTCAAAATCTGTACTTTTGATTTCTTTGCTTTTTAGTTCTCAAATTCATCTAACACTTTTTTACAATAAATTACATGTTTCATTGTCAACCATTCAACAGTGTCCTCCAATATGAAAATGAATATTTCCCATATGTATTATTCGAAATAGAGAAATACTATAAGCATAATCCTACATTAGGGCATCGAGGCCCAGAATGATCATACTTTCACGCAGTGCAACGCAGCAAGCCACCTTGCTGCACTGTGTGAAAGGGAAAGGGAAGGAATCTATACAACTAATATAAAGGAAAAACTTTCAGGCTTTGAGGCGGGTAAACTCGGGAACCACAGCGCCAATCCACACACCCGATACATCGTTGGAATCCACAGGGTGTGCAGATGGACATAGGCTACATAAATTTAAAAAAAAATACGTTATTAAAAAATATAAGTTAAAAAAAAAGTAGTCCCTTGAAATTAGCGCCGGCCGCGACGTGCGTGCTAATGTCAGGAGAGACGTACACGCGAGGAGCGGCGAACAGGAGCGGTGGAGTTCAGTGGAGTGGATATCAGCGCGGGGCAGTGACGAGGAGCCGCGACATCAGCGTGGGGAGCAGCAGACATGGCCGGCGGACAGGCGGTGAGGATCGGCGACCAGACAGTGAGGAGCTGCGGCGGGCAGGAGCGGTCGTCAGCAAAGCAAATGTAGGGGAGGAGCAGCGGCAGGGAGGAGCGGTGAGCGAGCCACAGGTACCTGAGGAAAAACAAACGTGTGCAGGTCACAAAATGGGGCATTACAGGAGGAAAAAGTTATGTGGGCAGGTTAACAGGAGCAAAAAGAAACGTGTGCAGGTACAAAGTTGAACTGGGAGCAAAAACGTGTGCAGGTGACAAAGCGGGCATTACAGGAGGAAAAAGTGACGTGGGCAGGTTAACAGGAGCAAAAAGAAACGTGTGTAGGTGACAAAAGCGTACAAAGTTGAGCGGGGAGCAAAAAACGCGTGCAGGTGACAAAGCGGGGCATTACAGGAGGAAAAAGTGACATGGGCAAGTTAACAGGAGCAAAAAGAAACATGTGCAGGTGACAAAAGCGTACAAAGTTGAGCAGGTACCAAACGTGGCATTACAGCAGGAAAAAGTGACGTGAGCAGTGACGTGGACAGGTTACACAATGTCAGGGCAAGCGGGGGCCCTTAGCCATGATTGCTCCCGGACAAGGTCGGGACGGGCTGCTAGTATGTAATATTTAACATTTTGTAGCACATTCCTATCCTTTCCTTGCACTGGCCCACTTTTGACTGCCTAGCACCATTAGGCACCCTTTCATCATGGTGTAAGGATGCGTGCATTGCAGGCAGGATTGTTTTTTAGCAGGAAGGTATACATAACGGCAGGATGAAGCCCAGGTTACGTGCGTGGTCTGTAGGTATGGGTGCGGTTCCCAGGGCCGGTGGCCACCATGAGTCGTCCCAGGCAGAGAGGGATGACCCTAAGATGAGGACTTCCGTTTTGTCCGAGTTTAGCTTTAAACGGCTGTTCTTCATCCACTCGGCTACTTCTTTCATTCCTTCGTGTAAGTTGGTTTTGGCGGTGTTTGGGTGTTTGGTGAGGGAGAGGATCAGCTCGGTGTCGTCTGCATAGGAGATGATGTTGAGGTTGTGTTGGCGTTCGATGGATGCGAGGGGACTCATGTATACGTTGAAGAGGGTGGGACTGAGTGATGATCCTTGTGGTACGCCGCAGATGACTTCGGTGGCCTCTGATTTGAAAGGGGGGAGGCAGACACTCTGGGTTCTTCTGGTGAGGAACGAGATGATCCATTCCAATGCTTTTTCTTGTATTCTGACGTTGCTGAGGCGTTGTATGAGGGTGCTATGACAGACTGTGTTGAATGCTGCGGAGAGGTCAAGTAAGATGAGGGCAACTGTTTCTCCGCTGTCCAGTAGTGTTCGGATGTCGTCTGTTGCTGCGATGAGGGCGGTTTCGGTGCTGTGTTTGGCTCGGAAGCCGGATTGCGAATGGTCGAGGGATTTGTTGGATTCGAGGAAGGCGGCGAGCTGACTGTTGACAGCTTTCTCAATGACTTTGGCAGGGAATGGGAAGAGCGAGATGGGGCGGTAGGTCTTAAGCTCGGTGGGGTCTGCTGTGGGTTTGTTCAGAAGGGCGCTGAGTTCGGCATGTTTCCAGTTTTCCGGGAAGGTAGCGGGGAGGAGCGGTGAGAGAGCCACAGGTACCTGAGGAAAAACAAACGTGTGCAGGTCACAAAACGGGGCATTACAGGAGGAAAAAGTTACGTGGGCAGGTTAACAGGAGCAAAAAGAAACGTGTGCAGGTACAAAGTTGAGCGAGGAGCAAAAACGTGTGCAGGTGACAAAACGGGGCATTACAGGAGGAAAAAGTGACGTGGGCAGGTTAACAGGAGCAAAAAGAAACGTGTGCAGGTGACAAAAGCGTACAAAGTTGAGCGGGGAGCAAAAAACGTGTGCAGGTGACAAAACGGGGCATTACAGGAGGAAAAAGTGACATGGGCAAGTTAACAGGTGCAAAAAGAAACGTGTGCAGGTGACAAAAGCGTACAAAGTTGAGCAGGTACCAAACGGGGCATTACAGAAGGAAAAAGTGACGTGAGCAGTGACGTGGGCAGGTTACACAACGTCAGGGCGAGCGGGGGCCCTTAGCCATGATTGATCCCGGACAAGGTCGGGAAGGCTGCTAGTATGTAATATTTAACATTTTGTAGCACATTCCTATCCTTTCCTTGCACTGGCCCACTTTTGACTGCCTAGCACCATTAGGCACCCTGTAATCATGGTGCAAGGATGCGTGCATTGCAGGCAGGATTGTTTTTTTGCAGGAAGGTATACATTACGGCACTCAAAAAGCTTTGTAGAGGCATTTTCCTCTTTCTCTGTGTGCAAGTAGAAAGAGGTAAAAATAGAGGAGAAATTTAAATATTTCTCATGTTACACCTCCCCTGGGGAGGCGTAGTATCCCAACGCATTCCTGGTCTACCACTATTGGTAAATCTGGGAACGCGCCTAAATCCATTGGTGGATGTGTGATAATCCCCATGCTCCACCCATGGAATACCTCCCTGGGGCAGAGTAACACAGGGCAGGAATTTGCACTCCCTTTAGTTACTCCAGATATATCCAGTTCAAGTTCCAAAATTTGTATAACGCACTACTCACCCAGAGGGTCTCAAGGCGCTTGAGGGAGGGAGGTGTTTTTCCTATCGAATATTCAAGTTTTTAGTTGCTTTCTGAAGGAGAGGTGGTTCTGTGTGAGGCGGAGGTGGGTGGGGAGAGAATTCCAGGTTTTGGCCGCTAAGTAGGAGAAAGATCTTCCCCCCCATGGTGGATCTGTGGATGCGCGGGATTGCGGCGAGGGCTTGATTGGAAAATCATAGTTGGCGGGAGGGGGTGTAGAAGGATAGTCGCGTGTTGAGGCATTCGGGTCCTAGGTCGTAGAGGGCTTTGTGTGCTTGGGTAAGGAGACGGAACGTTATTCTCTTGTTGATAGGGAGCCAATGGAGGTCTTTCAGGTGGCCGGAAATGTGAGCTTGCTGAGGGATGTCCAATATGAGTCTGGCTGAGGCGTTTTGGATGCGTTGGAGTTTTTTCTGTAGTTTGTCTGTGGTTCCGGCGTAAAGGGTGTTTCCGTAATCCAGTCGGCTGGTGACCAGTGCGTGGGTGACCGTCTTTCTTGTTTCGGTGGGGATCCAACTGAAGATTTTTTTGAGCATGCGTAGGATGTTGAAGCATGATGATGAGACGGCGTTGACTTGTCTGGTCATCGAGAGGGTGGAGTCCAGGATGAAGCCCAGGTTACGTGCGTGGTCCATAGGTATGGGTGCGGTTCCCAGGGCCGGTTGCCACCATGAGTCGTCCCAGGCAGAGGGGGATGACCCTAAGATGTGGACTTCCGTTTTTTCCGAGTTTAGCTTTAAACGGCTGTTCTTCATCCACTCGGCTACTTCTTTCATTCCTTCGTGTAAGTTGGTTTTGGCGGTGTTTGGGTGTTTGGTGAGGGAGAGGATCAGCTGGGTGCCGTCTGCATAGGAGATGATGTTGAGGTTGTGTTGGCGTGCGATGGATGCGAGGGGACTCATGTATACGTTGAAGAGGGTGGGACTGAGTGATGATCCTTGTGGTACGCCGCAGATGACTTCGGTGGCCTCTGATTTGAAAGGGGGGAGGCAGACTCTCTTGGTTCTTCTGGCAAGGAACGAGATGATCCATTCCAATGCTTTTTCTTGTATTCCGACGTTGCTGAGGTGTTGTATGAGGGTGCTATGACAGACTGTGTTGAAGGCTGCGGAGATGTCAAGTAAGATGAGGGTAACTGTTTCTCCGCTGTCCAGTAGTGTTCGGATGCCGTCTGTTGCTGCGATGAGGGCAGTTTCGGTGCTGTGTTTGGCTCGGAAGCCGGATTGCGAAGGGTCGAGGGATTTGTTGGATTCGAGGAAGGCGGCGAGCTGACTGTTGACGGCTTTTTCAATGACTTTGGCAGGGAATGGGAGGAGCGAGATGGGGCGGTAGGTCCTAAGCTCGGTGGGGTCTGCTGTGGGTTTCTTCAGAAGGGCGTTGAGTTCGGCATGTTTCCAGTTATCCGGGAAGGTAGCGGAGTTGAAGGAACAGTTGATGATATCGCGGAGATGGGGTGCAATGATGCAGTCTGCTTTGTTGAGAATGTGGTGGGGATATGGGTCGGTTGGCGATCCTGAGTGGATGGAGTTCATCAGGCGGATAGTGTCTTCGGTGGTGATTGGGTTCCAGGCGCAAAGGTTGTTAGAGTGTGGTTTTGGTTCAGAGTTGGGTGGAGTGGACTGGTCTTCGGACTGGTTTTCAAAGCTGTTATGTATTTCGGTGATTTTGTTGTGGAAGAATGAGGATAGAGAGTCGCAGAGGTCTTGGGAGGGAGTGATGTCGTTGGTGCCGGCGGTGGGGTTAGTAAATTCTTTGACGATGTTGAATAGTTCCTTGCTGCTTTGGGCTTTGTTGTCAAGTCGATCCTTGAGTGCTGATTTCTTGGTGGATCGGATCAGTTGGTGGTGTTTGCGGGTGGCGTTCTTAAAGGTGGCTAGGTTGTCAGTGGTTGGGTTTTTTCTCCAGGTTTTCTCGAGAGTACGACAGAACTTCTTGGATTTCTCAAGGTCATCGTTGAACTAGGGGGCTTTTTTGCTACCTTGCTTGATTAGATGGTTTTTCAAGGGTGCTAGTTCATCGACGCTGTGGGTGATCCTTTGTGTGAGGTTAGTGGCCGCTTGGTTTGGGTCCGATGATTTGGCAGGGGGGTTTTGGTGAAGCGATGTGAAGAGCTGGTTGGTGGTGATTCTGTTCCAATTTCTTCGAGGAATAGGTTGTGGGGGGTTGTGGGTCGTGGACTTTTTGTAGTTGAAGTGAACGCAGCTGTGGTCCATCCAATGGAGCGCTGTGGTGTGATCGAAGGAGATGTGCTTGCTGGAGGTGAAGATAGGGTCGAGCGTGTGTCCGGCAAAGTGGGTGGGGGTGTCAACAAGTTGTTTGAGTCCGAGATTGGCCAGGTTGTCCAGAAGGGTGGTGGTGTTGCTGCCGTTTTTCTTTTCCAGGTGGAAGTTGAGGTCTCCCAGTAGAATGTAGTTCTCGGAAGGGAGGGCATGTGGGCTGATGAAGTCAGTGATATCTTCGCTGAATTGTGTGCGGGGTCCTGGTGGTCTGTAAATGAGGGTGCCTCTGAGTGTGGTTTTGGGGTCGGTGTGAATCTGGAAGTGAAGGTTTTCGGCGGTAGTGAGGTTGTTGTCGGAACTGGTCGTGATGCGGATGGTGTTCTTATGGACGATGGTGATGCCTCCTCCAGTTTGGTTAGTGCGATCTTTTCGGATGATCTTGTAGGCGTCTGGGATGGCTATGGCGATGTCGGGCACTGATGAGGCGTTCATCCATGTTTCTGTAAGGAAGGCGACGTCCGACGATGTAGTGTCGAGTAGGTTCCAGAGTTCAATGGAGTGTCTGTGGACTGAGCGGGTGTTGACCAGGATGCACTTTAGGTGGTTAGTGTCGGAGCTCTGTTTGGAGTTTGTGGATTTTGTGTGGGTCCTGATGCAGTCAAATTTGCAGGAGTGGCAGGTGAACGGTCCATGTGTGAGTCCTGGAGTGGCTTGGTAGCAGTCTGGGAGATGGCCGGAGTTGGGTGCAGAGAGGGTAGCGGAATCGTACGTTATGCGGGAGAAGTGGACTTTGCGGGGCCAGGGGGTCTGGCGCTGGGCGCGGTCCAGGCGCGGACGGGGGTAGACGGGCTTACCTTTGGCGCACCTTCGGCGCGCATGGGGCGCGACCGCTGCGCGCAAAGGCATCTGTCATATGTAGATAGTGGAGGGGGGAGGGGGGAGGGGCGAGGGAGGAGCAGCTGGGAGGCGGGAGCGGGGTGGAGGGCCGGACAGGGAGGCACAACAACAAACAACAAAATGGCTGCAAGCCAAAAGCGAAACAGGATTGGGGCACAGAGTAAATAAACGCAATGAAAACGCCAGTGGCACCGGCACAGTGAGGCACAAATGATAGATTTAGGCAAAGGAAATATCAATGACAATGGAAATATCGTCAAAGCGCACTTACGCAATATAGCGCTAATATGCAAATATGCTAAGCGATCAGGCACTTAGAATAGTGCGAGCAATGCGAGCAAGCACACAGCAATTTGGCAGTATAGCGCTACGATACCACGAGCGCTGAGCAGACCAGGGAGCAGAGAGGAGCTACCGCTTCTGAAGGAATCAGGACGGTCACAGCGCTACAGTTGGAGAGCGGAGCCTCAGCTATCAGTGGGAGGGAGGAGCAGCTGGGAGGCGGGAGCGGGGTGGAGGGCCGGGCAGGGAGGCATAAAAACAAACAACAAAATTGCTGCAAGCTAAAAGCGAAACAGGATTGCGGCACAAAGTAAATAAATGCAATGAAAACGCCCGTGGCACCGGCACAGTCAGGCACAAATGATAGTTTTAGGCAAAGGAAATATCAATGACAATGGAAATATCGTCAAAGCGCACTTACGCAATATAGCGCTGATATGCAAATATGCTAAGCGATCAGGCACTTAGAATAGTGCGAGCAATGCGAGCAAGCACACAGCAATTTGGCAGTATAGCGCTACGATACCACGAGCGCTGAGCAGACCAGGGAGCAGAGAGGAGCGACCGCTTCTGAAGGAATCAGGACGGTCACAGCGCTACAGTTGGAGAGCGGAGCCTCAACTATCAGTGGGAGGGAGGAGCAGCTGGAAGGCGGGAGCGGGGTGGAGGGCCGGGCAGGGAGGCACAACAACAAACAACAAAATGGCTGCAAGCCAAAAGCGAAAAAGGATTGGGGCACAAAGTAAATAAACGCAATGAAAACGCCAGTGGCACCGGCACAGTCAGGCACAAATGATAGATTTAGGCAAAGGAAATATCAATGACAATGGAAATATCGTCAAAGCGCACTTACGCAATATAGCGCTAATATGCAAATATGCTAAGCGATCAGGCACTTAGAATAGTGGGAGCAATGCGAGCAAGCACACAGCAATTTGACAGTATAGCGCTACGGTACCACGTGCGCCGAGCAGACCAGGGAGCAGGGAGGAGTGAGCGCTTCTGAAGGAATCAGGACGGCAAGGTGGCCTTGAGTGGCTTGATAAATTTCAGGTATGTTTTGCTTCACCCTTGTGCCCCCTTCTGTAGTACAAGGATAACGCAAAACCTTGATAACTTTGGCCCCAAATGTGCAAAGTTTTCCATACAATTATTAAAAATAATTGCCGTGATAAGTTTTATTTTGCATGCATCGTGTTTATGTCATCAACACATGTAAAGAATATATTGTTACACGCATAACCCGGAACACATTAATTTGAACGTTTTCTTTCTTACTCAATTTGTCAGTCAGAGTGGATGAAAAGTACTTCATTTACCAATGGATAAGGTATGAAAAAAATATTTGTGTCCTGGTGAATACATGTATTTTGTTGAAAAGATCTCCCTTCATACCAAACTAAGGCATTAAAAATGCGAGTCAATAGAGTTTATTTTCAAAAGCTAACCTTTGTTCATTTCTTCTTGCCACCAAACCGTTTATCCTATATTTCATTCCAACTATTAAACCTGTCAATGAATGATTACATACATTTTTGAGAACAGTCAAATTCAGTTTGCTGTCTTCCTACTTGAAAGTACTTGAACTCATTAAGTTTTTGCACTACACATTCCTTCAAAAGGTTCATAAGAATATTAACGAGCAGAATATTTAATATTTAATGCATGAATGTTAAACTGATGGACCACCTAAACCTATATCAGATGCCCTATGACAAAAAAGTGCATAGGTAAAAAAAGCGCCTACCGGGCTATGCCTTAGGTGCACCTTTGTAGCACTTGTTCTGCTCTTTCTGAAATGCAACGCATATTGGACCGGTGTATATTTTGCACCCACTTAATCTGAAGTTGGCATTAATTTATTTGCCTACGGTTCTGCCACTTGAAAATGAACAAAGGTCTTTCCACATGGAAGTGGCCAGACACAGAAGCAAAAATACTCCTAGTTTTTTGGGATACCACCCAGGCAGTGACCCACAATTGATATGTCCTCTTGTGGCAATCATTGGTAGGGGTCCCTGAGACCAACCAGCAGTCCCCCTACATCGAGATGTACACAAAGGGTCCACCCCCTTGTGAAAGGGGCCTGGCTCCCACTCCAACAGTGGGCTTGGAATGCCCATACAAAGACTAATATATGTGAGCAGTGCATTTAAGGGCACATTTACTATTGATTTAAGCAACGTGGTGCAGCAAGGGAACTAGCTGCACTACATTGCGTGAAAGGGATATAGCAAAAATGCTCCATATTTACAGGAATATGGAGCATTTTCGATCTCTCCTTGCACTGGAGCACTGTGTGCTGCCTACTGCCAATGCAGGCACCCTTACTCCATAAAGAAACCGTGCCTGCATTATGGGCAGGATTGTTTTGTTCAAGAAGGGATAACTTCTTGTATAAAAACAATCCAAAGAGGCGTAATTCCTTTAATATGTGTGCTGCAGAAAAGTAACAAGGAGAAATAAAGATATTTTTCTTCATTACACCTCTGTTTGGTAGGTGCAACATTTGGGCACAAACCCAGGCTTATTGTTTGGGAGGAGTGGTGATCCTAGTCAAGCAGCAACCACAATTCTTGTCAGGGTGAACCACAAAAAGTCACTAAATCAACCTTTGCTTTATATTCTGTAAGACTGGCACAAATCAGTCAGACTTAAATTGGAGGCAATATGTAAAGAATGTATGCAGCACTTAACAGTAGTCAAGTGAAAACACAACACAAGAAAAATCCCAAATCAATTTAGAAGACAAAACTCAAAATATATTTGACGCCAAAACACTAAACATCCAGTCAGTAGAACTTGAAATATTCAAGTTCAAAGATTTAGGTGAGTATTGCGCTCAAAAGCACAAAGTCCTACTTTTGATTATCTGGTCAGGTGAGATTCGGGGAAAGTCATAAGTTTAGGCTGACCGCATTGACACTTAGGCCAGATACAGGGATCTGATTAGTCCCTCTGAAAAAGTATGGCACGAAGGGTCCAGATTGTGGTGGAGGAGGCCACGAGGAGAGCATCACGGAGGGTTGTCTTTGTAGCGCAAAGAGCAGGGCTGAGGTCACAGATGGTCATCGCTGTAGTGCAAAGCTTTTGTCGGGTGTCATGTACAATTAGTGCAAAAGATTTGCATTGGCAGTCCTCTTAGCCTATTGACGCTTAGCACAAAGTCTAGATTTTGCCTTCCCAGTCATCGCTATCCACAATTCGGCGGTTACTGGTGGCAGCAATACCTTGGTGTCGTGTGAACGAGCCCATTTGCAGTTGTGATGACCCAAAAAACTTCAGGTTTCTCCCCTTTTCTTCAGAGGAGTGCACTCTGATTCTGACCAAAAGCCAAGGCCTGGGGAAGCACCTTTTGGGACCCAGCACTCACTCTAACAGAGACTAACAGGGCTCAGGCAGGTCTAGTTGCAGGTCCAAGCGGGTTGGTTGAGCAGGTCAGCTGGGCAGTTGAATGGAAGCCCAAGGAGCTTGTTGTGTCACTGTAGAATAAAATAGAAGGTCAGCCAGCTTACCATTGGAGTTACTCTGCTGAGGATGAAGGATCCTATTTTTATATCAGGTGTCAGCTTTGAAGTGGATGAAACTTCTGGAGTTCCTCCACCCCCCAGAATGTTCTGGAATTTCCTTCCTCCTGCACACCTGGTCCCAGTATGTATAGGGTGACAAAAGGCTAGGGTGAAGTGTTTTGTGTGTGCTAAGGCAGCTCCTTTGAAATGTAAGTCAGGCTGTGCACAGCTCCGACCCTCCCTCCTTTCTGGATGGCCCATCCTGCCAACACCTAGTCCCCCTTTTTCGTATTGTCTGGGAGAAATAAACAAAGGCTAACTGCAGGTACCAAACAGTTAGGACAGGAAAATGCCAACTTTCTAAAAGCCAGACCACTCTTTCAGTCAAAGATTTAATCTCATCAAATGATTTTATTTTTTAAGTTTTTACCTTTTTCTTTTACTTTAAAGTTTTGACTAGTATTGCAAAAGAAGGTATTATAGATATTTGGCTTTTTACTCAGTCCAACATATCTTGCATAAATACATAGAAAGGGGAAAGGGCCCTAAGTGCTAAAAGTTTAAAAAGGCTGTAAGAAAGTAAGGCATTTAGAAGTGGAAAAGGTTTGCGTGACTCGATTCAAAACACTCAACTGATACACACAAAATTGCATTCAGACAGACAAAAAGTGAAAAAACTCAAAAAGGAAGAGAAAGAAAGAAAAGAAGGTGTATTGAAGTGTGGTGGCCCTGCACTAGTCCTATTTATAATGGCAGGTAGAACCAACTCAACTAAATTGGAAAATATATTTTCTATACAATCAACAGTTTGACCATCAGCAATTTTTTCATTTAAACAACAAAGCTGCAAATGATTGGCCTATACATTAGTTTCAAAAAGGTCGACGCGTTTTGAATCCCCTAGAATCATGGGATTCTCCTCAGGACCGTGTGACAATAAATCTGAAAGACATAAATTCAAAAACCATACTATCAGTCATATTCTCGGGCAACTCTCAACTTGAATATTCAGTCCAACACACACTCAGATCGTACCTGTACTTCTACTGATGCCTTGTCTGTCAGGGAACTGTGAAGGAAGGAGGGAGAAGGAAGCTATAAGCTTGTCATAGTCAAGTGAGATGTCCCTAGGGGGAAAGGGGGTTTTGTTACTCACTAAATCGCTTCTTAAAGAGGCCTCAAGGATCGGCTGTGATCCGGTCACGTTGTACACAATCCAGCTTTTAATGAAGTTTTGGTAGCATTTCTGGAAAAGATGACAAAAAGGTGCTTGAAAATATCGTGCTTTGTTGTGCGTGCTGCCAGCACATCCAGTCTTTGTTTGTTAAAAACAATCAGATATTCGAATGAGCTAAATCAAGGGCAAATCGTAACGCGCGGTGTATTGCGGGAAGGGTGACATATCCTCATCTTTGAAAAGCTGGTTCCTATATTAGGAGAGCGCTATGTATTGCGAGAAGGGTGACATATCCTCATCTTTGAAAAGCTGGTTCCTATATTAGGAGAGCGCTATTACAAACTTCGCTAGACTCCTGTTGAATTTGGGGAAGTATCACTGGGTGTGTCTTTAATGAAAGACGGCTAGTACTCGTGTGCGCGAGGAAGCTATGAAAGTTGGGCGAGCCCTCACTAAACATGACATTGCTACGTATCGCTAAACAAACGGAGGTTACCTTTGTACTGGAAAACCGATTCACCATGAGGCGTTGCTTCAGTCAGTAAAACGCTGTGAGGCGTTGCTTCAGTCAGTAAAATGCCGTGAAGTTGTTCCGGGTGAACGGGTTTAAATAGGAACTCAGTTCCGGGCCAGTGGAACACTGGGAAATGTAGTTCAGGTTCTAATGCGTGTGAATGATCTGGCGACAATTTAAAGTGTCTGAAAGGCCAAATCTTATGTGTGATGAATCCGATTGTTATAGATTAGCGGACGTATAAAGCGGTGCCGATTACAGGATGTTGATCAGATAAATTGGCAAAGCACTTATATGAAGGAGCACATATATCAAGAAATCCCTAGTAACACAAGGTTACAGGTTGTATAATTCAGACATCTCATTCAGGCCTCTAGTTGCAGTATTAAATTTTAGAATGAGCATTGCTTCTCTCTGTCTTAATTTGGCCACTAGATCCCCACCTCTCAAGTCAGGTTCAACTTTAGAAATTACCGTCCATCTTAAATCATTATCCCCATGGGCTTCATCGATCCAGTGTTGGACCAGAGGGGCTGTTAGCACTTTTTTCTTGATCCTGGATTTGTGTTGTGATATCCTTTGTCTAGCCTCCTGGTTGGTCTTTCCTATATAGAGTTTGTTACATGGACACAAAATGCCATAGACTAGATTGCGTGTTTTGCAGTTTGTGAAGTGGTCGTGTTTCCACGATATACCTTCATGCTGAAACAGGGTTCCTTCAATTGTAGAGGTACAGCAGACATGTTCCACATTTACGATGTCCTGTAATTGGAGGGAGGTTGACATAATCCCGTAATGTGGGAGCTCTTGTTTTTGGTATTGCTGCTCGCACTACTTGATTGGCGATACTTTTATCCTTTTTGAAGGCAAAGAGTGGCGATTCAGTAAACTGGACATTTAGTTCTTTAAGTAGATGCCAGTTTTGATGGATGGCTGTTTTTTTAAAAATTAGATGAGGGACAAAAAGTCGATACACATACTGTGCGAGTGAGATTTTTCTTTTCTTTCTTTTTCAACAGCTCTTCTCGTGGTGTCCACCATGCTCTTTTGATGGCTTGCTTCAATAGTTTTGAGGGGTAGCCACGATCCAATAATCTCTCTTTTAGAGCGTTGGCATGGTTCATATATTCATCCTTGAAGGAACAGTTCCTCCAGATGCGAAGGAATTGCCCCACTGGCAAATTCTGTTTCAGACTTCTCGGATGGTTGATTGAGTAATGTAGAGCTTTGTTGTGGTCTGATTTTTTCTTGAAGAGAGTAGTAACTAGTTGGCCGTTGGAGCAATAGACTTCAACGTCTAGAAAAGAAAGTCTAGTTTTGGAAGACTGAATACTAAACTTGATGTCTCTCGTCCTGTATCCAACCATTCATGGAATCCTGTAAGCTGTTCCGCAGTGCCAGTCCAGGTGAAGAATATACCATCTATAAAGCGGACCCATCTGCCTATCCATTGTTGGAACGAGTTATTATTGTAGATGAATGTATCCTCATATTGGCTCATAAACAGTATTGCCAGTTCCGGGGCAAATGGACAGCCCATAACGACTCCTTTATTCTGGAAGAAGAAGTCGTCTTTGAATTTAAAGTAGTTCTTTGTCAATGCCATTTTGGCTAGTTCCAAGATAAATTCTCTTGGTATTTTCACTGGACGCTCCCTCTTGTTCAAGAAGATCTCCAAAACCTCTAGTACCTGATCCTGGGGGATTTGTGTATATAATGATACAATATCCATGCTGACCAGGAGATCATGGTTCTCAGTGAACAGCAGATTGTGGAGTTTATTTAAAAAATCGGTAGTGTCTTGAAGAAAAGATTTCACAGTTATCATAAATGGCTTCAGGAAGAAATCAATACATTTTGAAACAGGTTTGAATAGTGATTCACTACCAGAAATAATTGGTTTTCCTGGGGGTACTCTCTCGTTTTTATGTACTTTGGGAAGTACATAGAACAATGGTGTTCGTGGGTGTTTATTTTGCAGATAATTGAACTCATGTTTCCCAAGGAAACCTTGTTCAAATCCCTTATTCAAGATCTTGAATAATTCATTTTGGAGTTCCAGAGTCGGATTTTTATTGATTTTACGATTGCATTCTTTGTCCATTAGCTGTCTGGTAGCTTCTGCTATATACTCAGTTGTTCCTCAGATAACAATGGAACCGCCTTCGTCGGCTTGTTTGACTATGATGTTATCGTCGTACCACTGTTCTATGTACTTCCCAAAGCTGCAGGCCCATTGGTAGCATGTATTTCACTGGCCCTGGTTATATGGTATACCATTTTACTATGGACTTACAAGTAAATTATTTATGCCAATCAAATGTAAGCCAATTTTACCATTAAGGAGTGAACACAAGCACTTTAGCATTGGTTAGTGGTGATTAAAGTCCTGAGGAAAACAAAAACGAATTCAGCAAAGCTGGAGGAGAGAAGGCAAAACGTTTGGGAGAATACCACTGAAAGGCTAACAGCCATAACAAGTCTTTCTAAATAAAGATGATTTGCATCAAAATACACAGGTTGGTGCATGGGATGATTTTGCACCAGGTTTATGCCACATGGTTATGCACTCACGATGCAAAATCAAAGTAAATCTGTGCTGAAGTGCCTATGCATCCACATCATACAGTTTGAACTCAGACAGGTCCCTGGAGGAGCTCACCTCTGTGGGGGGAACACAGATGTAGTATGCAGTGGGGGCACACAATAAGGGTAAGCACTAGAGTACCTTCAACTAATTTTGGAAATATAGAAGCAGATTATCATTGCTCTTTAAATACTGAAAAGTTTTATCGATTTGTAAATTGTTGAATGAAATCAAAAAAGGTTAATTTCAAAGGAACGGAGTTGAAAACAATTCTATTTCATGAGTGCATACACCATTAAGGTCTGTCAATTCAGCACATTCGTGTTCAGAAGTGGGCCTTTATAAAATTACTGATGTTGTGCTGTAGTTGTGACCTGAACTACGATTATTTGCAATGATCTCCTATTGACAAGAATGTCATGATGGGAAGACTCGTAGAGTAAGAACTGTCATAGAGACTAAAGTCTACTGATACTATGAATATAAATCCATCTGAGTAAAGACCCAATATTATGGGCAAAAGACCCAATATGATAACGAGAAGCTAAATCGAGAATAAAAAAAGACATTAAAAAAAACACAAGGTTTTTAGAGACTAGGCCTGCCAGTATTTGAATACTACTCCATGATTTTATTTTACTGGAGCAACATCCACAAACCATCAGTTCAGCAAAATGTGAGAGAATCATATTCTCAAATATTAACATATGAACAAACATGCCTTATCCTAACGTCCACTCATTAGCACATATTAAGGGTTCGTAAAATATGCGTCTTGGGTGCTAGTGGATCCTTCCTTTCATTGATTGATTGATTACAGAATTTGAAGCACTCAGAGTGACCTGAAAATGGCTTTATTTTTTTATTTTTTGTTTTATTTAGGGCGATTTTATATAGCGCGAACATTACCCGAAGGTGTCAGAGCGCTCTACAAAAGAACCAGTTGCGTTACATAAGGCCTATGGATTACATGAGTTAAATAAGAGATACAAACAGAAGAAAATTCCAAATGTACAAGGTGTAAAGTCACGCAAGGAAGAGATAAAAACAGGAAAAAACTGCACATGTACAAGTTGAAAGTCACTCAAGGAAGAGATACAAACAGATAAACTCTAAAATCACATAGCAATGGTAGTAAGTACAAAATTCTACTAGTGGAGAAGTGTGGCTCAATGATTAGAGCGGCAGACCCTGATGCAGAGGTCTAGCCCAAGACCAGGGTTCAATTCCTTGCCTTGGCGGGTCTTGGGCTCAAAAATTCAACTGAACTTATAATTCTCGCTTCGGTGCCTATTCCAATCATGGAGTCCCACTCTGCAACTCTGGGCAATAGCTTGCTTAATCTCCACAACGCTAAGGATGCCACTCCACCTTGGGGGTGCCTAGGAGTGGACCCCTCACAGGGAAAGCCAGGATGGGTTCCATAGCGGTATTCGTACAAGCGCCTTGAGACCCTTGCGGGTTAGTAGTGCACTATACAAGTATTAATTTACATTTTTACTACGTATATACTAGTGGTTAGAGTTCTATATACACAAATAGTAAATTCACACATGATTACATGTTAACAGTAATTAGGCTTGGACACATATAATACATATTTACATATATATTTAAGGCCGTCCAGCAAAAAGAGGAAAATGATCAAGGGTCATCAGCAGGAGTCGTGAGAAAAGAGAGGAACAAAGGTCATCAAAAATGGCAGGTCCGGGTCATGGGCATAGACGGAGACCATCTAAAAACAAGCATTTACAATGCAACAGTCTCGCCTCTGCAAAAGTTAGAGCTATTGGCATTGTAAAAGACAACATTTTTATTTATGTATTGGTTTTGAAAACAGATAAATAAATGGCATTGTCATTTACAATACCAATAGCTTAATCTTTCGCAAATGTGAGACCTATTGGTGGGAGGCGAGGTACAACTTGACTGATAATACATTTTTGGGTGAAAATGCATGGGGAGCTAGTTTCTTTGGCTACTGGTTAGGGCTGTCGTGGTGAGTTAACTAGTTTGGCTTGGTTGACAGACAGTTAATCGTCTTCTTCAAACTTTTCCCATGTGAGATGTTTTGCTCCTGTCCTATGTCATTCTTCTGAGTTTTTCTTAATCCAACTTTTGAAGGACCCAATTCAAGCAAAAGGTTGTTCAAAATAAATAGACCACACAGGAAAAGTCCATTAGCAAAGAGTGACAAAACCAAACAAGCCACATTGAAAGGGTTGGTGGCCAAGGGCCAGGGCTGTGAAAAGCTAAGGAGCGAAATGGACTGGAAAGCAGGAGACAAAGAGACATGCAACTCTCAAGCCTAAATGCCTTGGTTATTCCCCCAACTTCTTTTTTTAGGACTTGTGCCCTGCAGGCAACTAAGACGGACAGAAAAGCATTCAATCTTGAGCAAGGCTGGGCTCTGTGACATATTGCATACAATCCTGTCTCTGTCAGAAAGCTGGAGCAGCCTATAGAGACCAGAGAGCCTGTAAAAAGGGCTGAGGTGGGGAAGAACTGGTGACAAGGCAATGAAATACGATCATTGCCGCACTTATCGCCTACACAGAAAGACAGCATCCCCCGTAGATGAATCCCGAACGATCAGGAGTCGATCAAACTAACCAAACCTGATAACAACAATCATTAATACAAAACAGACAAAGAAATCTTACGGTTATTAAATACGTGTTCTAAGCATTCTGTAAAGGCTGCCTGACTCGTGTACTTTTTGGACCTTATCAGGGCAGTAGTAACAACAGATTGTGGTGATAAAAGCTAGATTTTTATTTGCGGGGACAGCACTCTGAAGCTGCAGTACTATCGAATCAAGGCACAAAAAATGTTTTGGGGGTTTACCATTATAGGGGTTCCTATTGTGAATTTAATTCTTTCTGTATTTTAACCCCTTCACTGCGGCGGCTATTCCGCCGCAGTGCTAAGGGGGCGGGGCGGCCGCGGGGCGGCCGCATACTGGTGACGGAACCGCTCCGTCACCAGCGTCGGTTGCGCTGTGCTTATGACGGAGCGGTTCCGTCATGGCCCGCCCCGCTCAATGGAGCGCTCAGCGCAGGCGCGGAATTCGCGCCGCGCAGGCGTTCCGAGCGGGCCATGACGGAACCGCTCCGTCATCAGCACAGCGCCACCGCAGCTGATGACGGAGCGGTTCCGTCATCAGCAGGCAAGGGGTTATGAATGCTTTAGTTGTATTTAGTTTTCAACATAACTAAACACTCTGTACCTAACGTGGGGGTAGTGTGTCCAGCACACATCAGCTCAGCAGCCCTACCTCACAGAAGTTGCACTTTTATTTTTTGAGCCAGAAGTCAGATGATGCCCTTACCGTCTACCTACCGCGGAGTATGGCTCACTCACAGTGAATCACAAGAATAATGCAGGAAGAGGAGTCGCAGCTCCCCTCCCTCGCGGAAACACAGCAGCCCTACAGACAGAGCGGCCCAGGGCGCTTAGCCCCAAGCATCCCTTACACATTAGCTGGGTCCAGGGCTGCAGTATAGCGATAGACTTTTCCAGATGAGCTCACTTTAGCGGAATTATGTCTAATTTTGACACGCACCACACGCTAAGAACAACTTTACAGGATAGGTTACAAATCTTTTTATGATTCGATTATTCCCCCAGTGTCATGGTAAGTTTAAGAGTGCTCACAGCTGCACTTGTACCATTTTGGTTTGGTTTCAGGGAGGTTTGGAAGAAGTCTGTTACGCGGGTTTTAATTCAGCACAACCCTGTTGTATCTAATATGAACATCAGATTGCTATACCTTCCTACGTGAGTGTGGTACCACGTGCAAGCCAGGAACGGGCAGAAGGAATAGCATGGGGCGCACTCCTAACACATTGACCAAGACAACGGACAATACATAAAAAATCACAAAAACATGGCTGCAGTCCAACTCAAATATTCGAGGAACAAGCGGTGTATCCTCGTTCTCCATCTATTACTCTGGCAGCTAGGTGATAAACTCGAAATAGCTCCCATTTACGATGCGATTCTAAAGCCTTTGGTTGCTGCTTGGACTGGAAAGCAGACAACGTGCAGGCGCTGCTGAATGCGTCCCAGTGTTAAATCATTCCTACCGTTATGGAGCCTTGCAGACTGCGCAACCTAACTTCAATACCCAGAATGGAGTGCGGGGTTGCGCCGGTGAATGCGGAAGTAAGAGGCGGTCTTTGAAATTGACCTGTTTATGTAAATAGCTTCCTAACTATAATCCCTAAGAGGAACTAAGGATCAGAAAGTGAGAATTATCACAGCATGAGGCCCCAAAGTAATACTTATCACAGCATGCCGAGAGGCGCCCCATGCTGCTGGAGCACTCAACTGCGCATTAATAATAGTTGAGTGCTCCAGCAGCCTGGGGCACCTGTTGACATGCTGTGATAAGTGGGGTCTCATGCTGTGATAATTGTTACTTGCGGCGCCTAACGTGCTGCGCATTAATAAACGCGTACAAGCTGTTCCACTGTGAAGCGCGTTCACAGACCTGAATCGGCTCGTGCCCATACTAGAATCGGCTCTTGCACAGGTCTGTCTCCAGGTCTGTCTCCCTTGGAGGCAAACACGGCGACTATAAGTCTCGTTGGCGGCAGCGCTTCGCGCTGCAACGCCAGCGAGACCTAAAAAAGCACAAAAAATAAAAGCAGGAAGCGCAAAAGTCAAGAATCTAGAAGAAGAACACTGAGAGCAGGATTCCATTGAGTAGAGTCAGAGGGCACACGCAGCATAGGAAAGGATTCCCTGGTGAGGGACTGGCTGTTGAGAGGTCCGGAGTTATCAGGAGGCATTATGTCCTCCGCAGGTGCCATTTTGGAGTCATGCAGTGCCAAAGTCAGAGTGTGGGGCGTTGGTATACAAACATTGTTCTTCATGTCTCGTCCGTTTCTGTGCCCACTGCCGCCCCCCAGATAGCCTCCTCAATGCCTACCTGGGCAGTCCGCTCCTCTCCCAAAGCTGTGCTGGGTCATCAATTGGAAATGGCGGCCGCGTTTTCCAGTTTTGCGCCTCGGCATCGTAGGTCTCCTTCACCGCAGGCACCGCTCACCAGTCCATGGCGCCTGCATGCATCAACTCGGGGCACACACCGGAGCGGCAATCCACTCACTCCCCCCTAGCTCTGCTCAACTCGTCTGTGGGCTCAAACTAAAGACTCACTGCTCAAGGCAGCTGAGTCCTCCCTATCTCCTCCACAGCTCCAGGCGCTGTCGATGGCATGTCCGCCCGCTCCGCCTCTCTCCACCTGCGGTCACAGACCTCCTCAGCACTGCCGGTCCCATTGTGGGTGTTGGTTGGATCCAGTCCATCTCTCCTGTCGATCCCTCTCAGCAGGGTCGGGTTATTTTGAGACACGCGGTCCTGCTTCACCTGCCGCCAACTTGCCTCCAGCTCGTTCTCCCCCTCGCAACAGCACAAGATGGGCAAACTCCCAGGAATTTGATCCAAAGGAATTCCCCAGCCGGGGTGCTCCTGGACAGAGCTCCGACCCGGCGGCCATCTTGCCAGCACTGATCACTGCGATCAGAGGTGGGCCGGCCCGCTGCACCTCTTCTGGCCCTCAGTGTTTCATGAGGGCTTCAGAGGAGCGATGTGGTGAACCCACACCACCCTCCACAGCTCCTGTGTGCAAGCATACAAAGTGTGTGCTCCATCAGATAAAGAGCATGCTGGCCAGCATAACACGACTGAAACAGGATGGCAAGCTGTGCTCAATTTGTGCCAGTGGGTGCAGGTGATGGGCATTTGACAACATTTTTAGGAACCCAGACTTCATTTTCATTAACGGATTTTAATCTAGATTAAGAGAGAGGAAACCAGAAAAGAAAGCCAAAACTAGGAATACAGTGATGTAGGGAGAAAGGAGGGATAAAAAGGATCCTGCAGGAGTCAGTTAAACAAGACGTGTAGGGTGATAGAGGAAAGAGGCATGAGGTGGAATCAAGACTAGGAAGCCTTGGTTTTCAGATATATCGACATTCAGCAGAGCCAGTGGCGGGCTTCTGAGAAAAACTTTGGGCTCCTCCACTTATATTATTTACACCCCAAATATTGATTACAATAAATCAAAAAGCACACTTTGCTATTGTTGTCTCTGAAATTTAAATGAGCCAGGTTATGTGTGGATGTGCTCCTTGTGAAAGAGCAGAATGCCATCACTCAAAGACTGAAGTAGACTGGCCCATTGCCCACTGCTGTTGTGGGAAGAAGAAAAATGTGAATGACACAATAATCTACCAAAGGATTAAGAAGTTGGCAGAGAGAGAGCCCCTATAGATAAATATATTACACATATAATGTTTTGCAAAATCAAAAGGTCTTGTCTAAGGCTTAGAAAATAATAAAGATTTAGATTATTTCGAAGTTCAGATGTTCTCAAAAAGCCTTTAGGTGTTGGGTCTATGGAAGGCAACAGCTTCAACAAAAAAACACATTTGGCAAATGGTTAGAATATCGTTCACAGCTTCCTACTCCAATTACCCTCCTTTATCCGCTTCTAATGTATGAAGAAAAAAATTGTCCTAGTACTTTTTTAACATAAATAAAAGCTTTCGTCTATAGAAGGTAGCAATAGCTTCCTGGTTTTAAAATGTGTTTTGGATTCCTAAATTAACGTTTAGCAGCTTCATATATTTTTTTCTCAGTAGGGATTGACGTTTTAGACGATCTGCTAATTTTTCATAGTTTCTTTACGACGCACAGGGTTTCATTTTTATTGAAGAATAGGCTGACAAACTAGAGACTACCAGATACACAAGATAGAAGCATATTTTTTACTTTGTATACACCTATACCAAACCTCACATTTTCCTACACATTTATAGTGTCAAATAAGGAAATGAGAACACATATCATGCGAAACACAGAATTCTATAAAGATCCACAATCAGAACGGTACTGACTGTATCATTTAAATAGATTTGTGTCTACAGATATTTTTCATTGGAAATAACTGTTGGTAGTATTTAATTTTGGTGTGTAACATGTCACTTATTGAAATGCTTCTGACAGCATTGAAATTACTGTTGACAAATAAAAATAATACTAGCAAATTTTACCAGCAAGAATTTCAAATTCACACGACTTAATCATGCTCATGTGATCCGACAAATACTGTTGACACATTCAAATACAATTGGCACTTAAGGAGAACTCCTGCTTAGAATTTCTACAGAAATCTTTGGGTGAATAACGTTTTTCTTCAGTGTTTACTAGCTCTGTTTGCAACAGCACTTGAAGTTGGTAACTGCTAGACGCTGGTGAGCACTGGAACACACTAGTATGTAGTTATCACTGTTAATAATTTTTATTCACTGGTAGTTCACTGGTAATTGCTGAACATTAGGTGCAGGCTGGGCTTGATTTCTAGTAAACACTGAAATACACTGAGTTTGCTGAAAGTTCCTGACTGCTAGATACAGGTTGTCTTATCTTGACTAATCAACTAGTCACTCCGAACATTGGACACTAGACACAACTTCCCTGCTAGGTATTTGATAGGTATGGCTGGACGTTTGTTTTATGGCAGACGCTATGTACGGATTGAGATTTTGGGGGCACAGATATCAGTTACAGTGTGGGGTACGGGGTGCGTACAGATGCAGAAACAGGGTGTGCGTAGAAAGCAACTGTGTACATTGTACAGCATGTAGAGGTACCCACAGCGTGCAGTGTGTAGTGTACAGCGTAAGCTGTGTACACAGAAACCTAAGAAATGCACAGTAATGCTCACAGAATGCACACAGAGTACACACAGAGTCCTCTAGAATATTCCCAGGGGCACCATGACAGGGTCAGATGCATGGTTGCAAATGGTAGGATTTTGTTCACAGAATAGGTGATCCACAAAAGGCATTAACTGAAGAGGGGATTCTCAGGTATCATAACCTAAAGGTCCAAATCTGGTTTAAAGCAGATCTAAACAGTGTGCTGAGTCAGATGTGTAGATACAGTATAGACATGCTGGACCTTCTGTGGCGTTCGCCATCTTAAGGTCAGGCACCAGAATGGAAGCAAGTATACACATTTTGCCTACCATTAAAGCAACACAGCTAAACACTGTTAAATACTGTTAGGCATAAGCTGCTGTTTGACTTGGTTGAATATGCCCTATTTCGCAGTGCCTCAGGGGTTACATCGCGAGAGCTTTTAGATGGACTAGTGATGGACTAGTGATTTCACTCAGATATGGCCGCCATTTAATGCGCAGCCCACTCGATACAAACTTAGCTGGTGATAGCTTAAAAAGCAGATTTATTCATTTGAAGTACATCTCTGCATGCATGCTCCAGACGTTGTAGTAACTGTGATCCCGGCATTAAGAAGAGCTGCGTTGAGCAAGCAGTGCTCGTGACAGTTACTGGCTGGCAGATTTAAATATGAAAGGAAATGAGTGCGATATCGTTCACACTTCTTGGTGCGCTTTATTTAGCTTGGGGGTAGATGCATATAACAAGCTTAAATATGGGCCATGAAGTTTGTGGGTTTTTTATTTGTTTTCTATTTACTTTGTATTTCTTTGTCAGCAATCTCATTTTCGTTTCTAGTTGCCATCTCACCATTGTGTTTATCATTATTACTGTGCCATCATTATTATTTGTTAATTTCTTGGAAATGTAATAAAAATGATTTGAAAATAAAAGAATTTCTACAGACATATAAGTGAATACATAAGTGGACACATAATTAAAGGCCATATATGAATGTTTTAGACTATTGTTTTTTTACCTTTTGACTTCCATGGACCCCACTTAATCATTACTGGAATCCCGGAACTCAAAATGAATCATTATTGGAATTCAGTGACCCCCGATGAGTCATTATTGGTAGTCAGGGAGCCCAGATTAAGCAATCTCAATGATTTGATGTTCAAAAAAACACACAAAATTACAGAAACAAGCATTCATCAACAAATACACAAATACTGAAATATTTAATTTAATTCACTAACAAATGTAAAACATCTACATCTCAATTTCAATGGGGAGGTTGTGTCTTTTCTAATGTCAGCTGAGGCCATCCATCTTACATCTGTATTATGTTTGTAGTATTTTCATTGCTCCCACAAATCAGTCTGAGAACATCAACTTAGGACCATATTTATGGGCAAGTCACGCTGCGCAGCGCAGCAACTCACCTTGCTGCACTGCACTGCGTGATCAAGAAAGGGCAGGAATGCGCAGCATTTAAGTCAATACGGTGCAGGCATGCCTTTTCCCCTGCGCGAGTGCCCTTCTGGATGCCTAGATCCAACACAGGTACCCTTGCACCATCATGTGAGGGGTGCCTGCAATATAAGGAGGATTGTTTTGTGCAGGATGGGAAACCTTCCAGCAAAAGGAACAATCCCTTGAGGCGTTTTAGTCTTTTTATGTGTGCTGCAGAAAGAGGAACAACAAAGAGAAATAAAGATATGTCTCCTTGTGACGCCTCACCTGGTGAGGCATAGGCTTTTAGTGCATTCCTAAGTCTACCAGTTCTGGTAAATCTTGGAATGTGTCAAAATTCATGGATTTTGCATGGCAACCCCCACGCAACACCCATGGAAACGCCTCCCTGCTGCAGAATAAAGCAAAGCAGCGATTTAAGCATAGAATTATGTGTCCCTTCCTGCACATAAACTATCATTAAAAAAAGTTTTTCAACTTCAATGTGTGTTGCATTAAGCAGCACACACAGGTATTTCAAAACACCATTTCAGATTGTTATATCAGGAAGGGACACCTTCCTGCACATACAATCATTCCCCTCAATGCAGGCTCCTTTGCACTATGGTGCAAGGGTGCCTGCGTTTGTGCATGGCAGCACATTTTGTGCCAGCGCAGGGGAGAGCAAAGGGATCCATCACATAGTTGTAGATATGATGTTTCAGAATTAATGCAGCGCGGCACAGCCAAATAGCTCGCGGCACCACGCTGCGCTAATTCCTTGTAAATGAGGCCCCTCATTTTTAAGTTGTGTTGCTCCTGGACCACATTATGCAGTGCAAAAGCTACGGAAAGGGGCTCATAAATATGCCCCTACTTTTTTTGCCTCCAGTTGCAAATTCCTCCAAATTTCATTATCATTTTAAAATTTTCAAGTTTAAAATCTTGCCTCTTCTTTACATACACTTTAATAATCTGTTAATTTTATGTAATTTTCTAAGCCGTTGAGGACCCCCAGGTGTCTAGAGACCACAGGTTAAAAATCACATTTGAAGACCAGTCTTAACCCAGAAAGTAGCATGACCTCTGTTCACCAAAATCTCTGGATTTGTGATTTTTTAATAAAATCATGATTTTTATTTCATGAAACAAATCTCAAACCATCACTAGTTTTCCCCTCTTAAACGATCTGCTTATACCCACCACACAGAGAGGCCCTAAAAATGCCCTCAAAATATCAAAGCAATCTGCAATGTATCAGATGTACCCTCTTTGAGGCTTTACCCATGAAATAGTACTCAACTTAGGCCAAGATGCAGTTTATACTGACTACTAGTGCAGATCCACAAAATGCCTCTATAAGGCTGGTTTAGTAGTCCACCGAAGTCCCATATCACTGTGACTGCCTTTGCTCCCTAGCATTGCCAGTGGGTGAACTTTGAAAGTTGTGGAGCATAAATACCTGCCCCAAATATGCACTGAGCGAGTACTGCGATGGAGTGGTTTAATATTGGTGAGCGTTTAGTTTAAAAGTACACAATGTGAACAAAAAAATTACGTAAAATTAAATCCTATAGCTTTTGCCTGTAGAGCTCCCTCCTAGAGTACAGAGACATTACATGTTCAGGCAGCAAACATACCTGTTAGGTTATACCGATGTTAGTATCTTTTTACTCAGAGAGAAGTTACATTATAGAAACAATAATTTCAATAAAATATGTTCAGTGATAGATCATGAACTACCTTCATGAGCTAAGAAATAAGTACCAGGGATAGATGGTCTACAAGTACCAGGAATTGCCACTGTAGACCGCATATTGTGGTCGTTGAACTGATGCATCCAGTGCAATGATTTGTAGTTGACCCAATAGTAACAGGTTTGAAACCTTGGCATCATCACTCTTCACTCACTATGAACCGCCAGATCAATGTTGTGTCCTCCACATGCTTTAACACAATTGGCATACTCTGCAAGACCTTAAAATGGGCCCCCTTGACTCCAGGAAGATCGTCACCCACGCACTCATCACCAGCAGACTGGACTACGGAAATGTGCTCTACACTGGAATCAACAAAACACTCTTCTGCAAACTCCAGACCATCCAGAACGTCGCAGCCAGTCTCGTCCCCGACATCCCACGATATGACCACATCACCCAACACCTACGCGACCTCCACTGGCTCACTGTCTAAAAAAGAATACCATTCAAACTGCCCCCACACACCTGGAAAGTCCTCCATAACACTGGACCCCAATACCTCCACGAAAGAATCTCCTTTCACGCCCCTAAGAGAAACCTCTGCTTTGCCGACCTAGCCCTAGCAACGGTCCTCTACAGCCACAGGGTCAGAACATGTGGCAGATCCTTCTCCTACTTCACAGCCAAGACCTGGAACGAACTCCCCCTCGGCATCAGACAAAGTCTGACACCGCACCTATTCTGAAAGGATCTCAAGAACTGGCTCTTCGAATGACCATGGAGCTGCTCATACCCCCCAGTGCCTTGAGACCCTCATGGGTGAGTAGCGCACTCTGAAAATTCCTGATTTATTGATTGATTGTTAGGGGATTCAACTCAGGCTTTCATCCTTCAAAGGCGTAAAAACAATAGGTACCATTGAGTTAGATAACAATATAGTTGAATGATGATACCACTCATGCCTAAACAATGCATACCAGTACCACGCGGTCTCTACCAAGACCACATCTTTACCACGCATGCATTCACCATGCATGCCATTACTACGTATTTACATGGTAATGACATGATGGGTAAAGGGAAATTCATGCTAAAGATAATACCCCTACCTCCTGCCATGTGAACTGTCCCTCTTCCTTCTGCCCTGAGCCCTAAAACTTTAACCCATGCCACAAAACATACCCTGACCCCAGGCCTCCCACACCCTGATCACTGAAAACTGGCCCCTACATCCCTGAACTACCCCAATCCAGTCCCTCCCTCCCTGAGGCCTAAAACTGACCCCTTATGAAACAACAACCGAGTGCCAGTACTGCAAAATACTTTTCTCACAGTTCTGTACTGAAGAAAAGAATTAAACTAGTTCCTCAGAAAACTTGTTCATTTGAATCAATCCATTTATTTCAAGTTATAAGTCAAAAATCACATTATTTATATCAAAAAGTTTTTTTGTTTTCTCAAAAAGAATCTCACATTAAGTCTACAGGAAAGAGAAAGGAAGGGAAGATAAGTGTCCTACCTAAAAAAGTTGATGTTTTACTTGAATAACACATTTTCACATTCATTCGTTCATTCGTCCACAATCATACTCCTATGTACAATTTTTTAGCACCATGAGAAAAGTGTGTTGGGAAGGAAAAAAGGAAAAGAAAAAGGAGAAGATCTCAACAAGTTGGTGAAATATTATACAAACAATAACAATAGATTCATATTCACAAAAAACATTTACAATTTACATCTTTCACAATAGGCTATCTAAATTGTTACAACCAGTTCACAATTTTTTGGGGGATAAACACTGATTGGCCTAACACTATGATGGTCGACGCGTTTCGAGTTCCCAGTGTGAGGAACTCTCTTCAGGACCACTGATGGTTCTGAAAAATAAGCAGAAGATTATGTCTTATTGTGATGAAAGGACGAATTCTTATCCACACCTACTCTCGGTCGGCGGCAAAAGACTCTCTTACCTCTGCTAAAGTTCCTTTGTCTATTAACTTCCAAAGTGGCATTCGTTCACTAGAAAGTAATCTAAGGAAAAATAAATGTAATAAAACAGCATAAGAAACTAATCTGTGTGGCTGCACTATCAGTGAATGAGGCTTATAATTGAAAATCCTTACTTTTAAATGGTCTCTACTAGTTCAGAACGGAGTTTTCAGGTGTCACGTTGAGGTGGATTGGGCAAAGCCTGCAACGTCACTAAAATGTCTGGATTGCAGTTTTTTCTCTATTCTTGATAGCATTGCATCTCTAGTTGACAATTATTTTTCATACCTCGAAAGTTGCTCTTCCTCAATTATTGTGTCACAAATCCTGTCATTTTTTTGATATTACTCTGAAAAAACAAACATAGAAACGGGGTTTAGATTGTAGGTCTGCCATAGTCGTCAGGAAGTTAAAACTTGTTGGATGTAATTGTAAGCAATTGGGAGGGAAGGCCTGAGTGGTGACAATCGCTTATTGCACATTCTAAACTTGCTGCGTTCAGATTGTTGGTTGTATCATAATCGGCAAGAGGTGTGTACTAGCTGAATGTGTTCACGGGCAATTCGGAGGGGGAACCGATATGGTGGGCGTTGTTAGTGCGCTAATAGTTGACTGTGTGATCTTTCGGAAAACAAACTATCTACGATATCTCAATGATGTTTGAAGACGGACCAGTGGCAAGAGCTTGTGCTGGATATACTGCGGTGTCTAATTACAAAAGCCATTTGAGTGATAAATCATCCAACCTTCTGTCTCGGTTTGACTATGCGCTGCTTTAATTCCCGGTATCTGTTCGTGGTTTACCTTCGGTTCAGTTGATTGTCGCATCTCTCTCCTGCTGGCGTATTCTCAGCTCGCCTGTGCTAGACTGGGCCAAGTCTCGTTCTAATATGCCGCGATACGTTTCTTTAGGGTTTTTGAGATTTGTAGTTTTTTCAGAACATTCGTGTGTGATTTTTTTCGGGGCATTTGTCAATAAAGTTATTGGCATAGATCGAACTCTATACGCATCTTACTTTTCAATTCATTTGTATCTGCTTCGCTGCCTTGATGGTTAAATAAGTTCATTTTGGCCAGATTTAGGTTGGTGTATAGTATCAGTGTTTTGGTTCCGATGTATTTCAGTATAGATACATTGTTAAATTATGAGGAATGCAGCTTGGGCCGTTCTTGTTTTTTTGTCTTGAGTGCTATTCGTGACTCTGTTCACATTCACATAATGGATGTTTGAGGTGGCAGCATCTATTGTTTATTAGAGATTGAAAATCTATGATAATTCATTTAGTCCTTCTGTGGCTGTGTTGAATTTGATAACTAGCATTGCTTCTTGTTTTGATAGCTTTGCATCCAGGTCACCTCCTCTGGCATCTGGTTCTACTTTGGAAATGACAGTCAATTGTAGCTGTTGTTCTGTGTGAGAATTTGTATGCCAATGATTTACAAGGGGGGCAGTTTATACATTTCTCCTAATCCTGGATTTATGTTGGGATTTTCGCTGACGTATCTCTTGTGATGTTTTCCCAATGTATATTTTTGCACAAGGGTATTGGATTGCATAGATGACGTATCTGGATTTACAGTTTGTGAAGTTTTCGTGTTTCCAGAACACCCCTTTATGGCTGAACAGGTCTCCTTCTATTGTAGAATTACAACATACGCACGTCTCACATTTGTGGTGGCCTTTCACAGGGGGTAAGTTGACAAAATCACGCATTGTTGGAATTCGTTCTTTTGGCATTGTCGCTCGTACAATCTGGTTGGCTATACTTTTGTCTTTCCTGAAGGCAAACAAAGGGATTACCTTCAGTTTTTTATTTAGCCCCCCGGACTAAATGCCAGTTGTTTCTAATCTGTTTTTTAAGCCAATTTGATGTAGGACAATAAGTAGACATGCACACTATCCGGTCTAGTAGTTTTTTTTTACTTGGTTGTAACAATGCATCCCGGGGGGTCCACCAAGCTCTTTTTATTGCTCTTTTTAGCAGTTTTTTGGGGTATCCCCTTGCTAGTAGGTTGTCTTTCAACTTACTCGCATGAAAGAAAATTTCATCCTTGTAGGTACAATTGCATCTGATTCGCAAAAATTGACCTACTGGTAGGTTATCTTTCAAACTGCGTGGGTGATTGCTGGTGTAATGGAGTGACTTGTTTATGTCTGTCTTTTTCTTGTACAAGGTGGTTTTTAGACTGCCTTCAGGAGGGTAGATTTTAACGTCAAGGAATGGCAACTTTGGTGTGAATGATTTAAACTAAATTTGATGTCCTCTGTTTGGTTATTCAGCCATTCATGGAATTTATGCAATTGATCTTAAGGGCCTTTCCATGTCAAAAAAATATCATCGATATATCGGAACCAACATCCGATATATTGATGATAAGAATTATTTTGGTAGATGAATTTCTCTTCGTACGGGACATGTACAAAACTGCTAGCTCTGGGGCGAATGCACACCCCATCGCCAAGCCTTTGATTTGGTAATAGAAGTCTTCCTTGAACTTGAAGTAATTTCTTTTTAGAGCTAAGAAACTGCCCCCTGCCCTGTAAACTGTTGCTTCCCCCACCTCGCCCTTAGCCCTAAAAACTGCCCCACCACCCTAAAATTACCTCAACCCCAGCCCCCAAACCTGAGCCCTAAAAACTGTCCCCTACAGCTGCTAACTACCCTGACCCCAGCGTCTCCTGCCCTGAGTCCTAAAACTGCTCCCTGCCCAAAACACTATCCCCACAAGACCCGGCCCCAGCCCCACTTACCTCACCATGTCCTCTCCCAATTCCCAATCATCCTTTCTTCCTATTACACCTATCCACTCAGCAACTAGGCAGTGCATTGCCTTAACCATGCATATGCGTTGTTGAGGCATAGGCGTGGTTAATGCAAGTGTGGTTACGCTTGAGTTGTTCAGAACATGCATAGCTGAGCCTGTGTCGTTCCGACCGTTTCCCTAAAAATATATGTATGTTATTTGTCAGTAGCTACAAGACACCCCCTTTAGGGGGCAAACGTCCTTGCTTTTGTTTATGGTGTGCCAGGAATGCTCATCAGAGGGCTGTTCGAGATTCCTACCATACTCAAAAGGTGACCACAATATACCAAGGATGAACGCCAGATGCCAACAGATGCTAGGTGTTAGAAATGGTGGTCTCTGGTTGGCTAACTCTAGTCAGGGTAAGTAAGCTACACTGTCAGAATAACCCATGCTCACCCCCTTGGTAACTTGGCAAGAGCATTCAAGCTTATCCCCAGAGACAATGTGTAAAATATTTGTACACACTTACAGTAACTGTGAACACACCACAAAAGTACTCCACACCAGCTTAGCAAAATAGCCAATATTTATTTGAATCAAACACGACCAAAACAACAGAAATCCAACATATGCAATTAAAGATATGAATTTTCAAAGATGAAATGCAACTTTATCACTTGGAAATACAATAGCTATGGCTCGGGTTATTCGGCATGCTTGACGGAGTCGAATCCAACAGTTCACAGCTGTGGAGTTACCTGGACCCCGGTTACGGTACATTGGAAAATGATGAAAAATAAAGATGCTGCACAGCACCAAAGAAGGTGAGGCATTGCTGAAGCTGATGTGGTGGTGGTTTCTTACTGCTAGAGGGAGGTGAGGCATCGGTTCTTTACTGTTGCACAGGAGATGATGCAGTGTTGGTGGCGAGGTGTCAGTTCCTTATAACGGTGCAGGGTCCATGACGTTGGGAAGGTCAAGCCACATTGCATCAACTTTGCTGTGTCGATGTCACACGGCTGGCCAACTGGGGCTGTGGCAGAATCAGGTTAATTGACGTCAGTGATACTGCGGCGCAGTGGCATCAGACCTGCTTTGTAAGTCGCAGTCATTGTACTCAGCAGGGACCCCAGCTCTGGTATGGGCATCAGCACTCTGTCAAAGAGGGGTGCAGGCTCCAAAGTCAGCCTCAAAGTTGATGGTACTGGTTTCCTCCTGGTTATCTCAGCAAACTCACTTCCATGGGTCCAGGAACTGGATTTGGCGTCACTTGGCAATTTAGTAGTCCCAACAGAGGAGCTCAAGGTGCTGTCGGTGAAGTCTTTGATGGTCCTTAGGGTTCCACAGGAGGCAAGATCAACTCAAGCCCTTGGAGAACCTTGGAAAACAGGATGTAGAAAGCAAAGTCCAGTCATTTCAATCCCAGGACAGAGGAAGCAGCAGCAGCAGGTCAGCACAGAAAATCAAACAGCAAAGATGTAGTCTCTCCTGACAGAAATCCAGCTTTTCTTCCTGGCAGAATGTCCTCAACCCAGATGTGGCCTGAGTGCATAATGTTGCAGGTCCAGTACTAGTATCTATTTCAGCCTTTGAAGTACGTAAACTTCAAAGAAAAGTCTTTGTACTGCACAAGACCCTGCCTTTCCCTGCCCTGGCTTCAAACACACTACAGGGGGTGGAGACTTCTTTGAGAGATGACAGACACAGCCCTATTTAGGTGTCAGTGTCAACGTGTCCCACAGGACTACCTCAGGTAGGCCCTTCAGTCTGATGATGGGCCATCGGGATATGCCCAAACATCCCAGCTGTCACCCTGACCCATTTCTTCAATTTTCTGTTTAAAATGGATAGCCAAAGCGAATATGCAATATGTTGACTGGTTTAAATGCTATTTAGAGAAATATGACGTTTCTTTCAAGTTTGATACATGTTTTAAGATGTGGAATGTATTTGAATACATTTTTTTAATGTTTGTTTTCAAGGTGATAGTTTGAAACTTTACATTTATTCACAGAGGGCTATAACTAATATGTTTGAGACAGAAATGTGGTCCGAATATTATGTGATGGTGTTTATGACATGCATATTAAGAATATGAAGCCACAAAAATCATAATAAGATCAATTAAGTTAAATTACTTGATCTTTTGCAAACAAAAGCATTGACTGAATATTTTCAGCCTGGGAATCGTGTGAGTTTTTGAACTTTCTGAAAGTGGCATTTCTAGTCCTGCAATTTTAAAACCAACTTTATTAAAATATATGCTCTTATGTTGTAAGTCCAGAGACACCAAACTCCAATTTTTTATTACCCCCCAATTGGCAGATACACGTGTAAAAGGTTACAAGGCAGTTCCAATGCTAACCTATGGGCGGGATGCCCCATCTGTAGCGAAAAACGAAATTGACAGTATTTCACTACCAAGACATGTAAAACACACCAGTACATGTCCTACCTTTTAAATACAGTGCACCCTGCCCATTGGGCTCCCTAGGGCCTACCTTAGGGTTGCCTTACATGTATTAAAAGGGAAGGTTTGGGTCTGGCAAATGGGTGCACTTGCCAGGTGATCATGGCAGTTTAACCCTTTCGCTGCTAGGCCTTTCCCTCTCTGTGCTAAGTGTTTTTTGTTTATTTGGGGTAGTTCAGGCTTAGGCCCCTGTGACTTTTTGTCCACAAGAGGTATCTACACCAAATTTGCGTCCTTTTCTTCCAACATCATAGGGACCTTAAAAGTACCCAGGGTTTTTGGATTCAACTGCAGAAATTAACCAAAATACAGCTACATTTTGTTTTTGGGGGGAAAATGGGGAAAAAGTGCTGCAGAAGAAAGAATCTGTTCTTTTCCGTGCAAATGTTATCAACAAAGGGTTTGTGGTGCTAAAATCACCATCCTCGCAGCTTTCAGAGACAGGCAGACTTTTGTCAGAAAGCCAACATTTTCTACACAGTTTTGGCATTTTACTGGGACATAGTCTTTTTTTGCTACTTTTTGAGCTTCCAACCTCCTTCCAGTTAGTGGCAGAAATGGGTGTGAAAGCAATAATAAATCCTGGAAAGCTATACATTTCTCAGATGTAGTAAACAGCAAGGGGTCATTTGTGTAGATCCTTTAGGGTTTCTTTATAGAAACTAACAGTTGAAAATAAGCAAAGTTGACAATGAGGTGAGAAAAACAGCCATTTGTGCCAATGTTTTCACCTGTAACTTCTTCTAAGTATGACAGATTTTTAAAGTTACATACAGTTACATCTGATGGACCCTTTTGGTTGTGGGGATATATAGGAACCCAGAGCCAATAACTGAGCTGCGTCTTGCAATGGTTTTTCATTATGTCCCGGGTATAAAGCAATTAATTTGGTAAAATATAAAGAGTGAAAAATAGGTATCAAGGACACCTATGTATTTCCAAAATGGGAACAAAATATAGAGTTTAGAAGCAGTAGCTAGTTGCACATCTCGGAAATTGTGAATTATAGAACATTTTTCAAAGTGACTTTTTTTAACACTTTGTCTTACATTTGGAAGGCAGAAATGCATAGAAAGTTAATAGGTAATAACAGTTGCTCTACAATTCTGTGTTCCCCTAAGTCTCCCGATACAAATGGTACCTCATTTGTGTGGGAAGGCCTAGTTCTCGTGACAGGAAGTGCGTCAAAACGCAACATGAACAGACCACATTTTTAAAGTGAAAACTGACAATTTTCTCTAAAGTGCCTAGCTGTGGATTTTTAACCCTAGCTTGCTGGCACCTATGTAAACCTAGCAAACCTATACATTTTTGAAAACTAGACATCAGGGGAATCTAGGAGGGGGTGACTTGTGCAGTTCTCACCAGGTTCTGTTACCCAGAATCCCTTGCAAACCTCAAACATTGTTAAAAAAAAACATTTTCCTCACATTTCTGTGATGGAAAGTTCTGGAATCTGTGTGGACCTACAAACTTCCACCGATCCAGCATTCCCCAAAGTCTCTTGTGTGGGTTGGCCTAGTGCCAGCAGCAGGAAATAGGCCAAAACGCAACATGGGCACACCACATTTGTACAGTGAAAACTGACATCTTTTTTTCAAAGTGCCTAGCTGTGGATTTTGAACCCTAGCTCTGCCGGCATCAAAGGAAACCTAGCTCTCACCAGGTTCTGTTACCCGGAAACTCTTGCAAACCTCCAACTTTGTAAAAAAACAAAACATTTTTATCACATATCTGTGATGGAAAGTTTTGGAATGTACATGTATCCACAAAATTCCATGCACCCCACATTCCCAAAAGACTGCTGATAAATATGGTATCTCACTTGAGTAGGTAGGTCTAGAGCCTGCGACATGAAACGGCCCTAAACGCAACGTGGACACATCACATTTTTCGAGTGAAAACTGACCCTTTTTTTGCAATGTGCCTAGCTGTGAATGTTAAACCCTAGCTCAGCCGGCACCAAAGGAAACCTAGAAAACCTATACATTTTTAAAAACTAGACACACAGGGGAATCCAGGATAGGGTGACTTGTATGGCTCTCACCAGGTTGTTACCCAGAATTCCTTGCAAATCTCAAATTTGTAAAAAAAACACATTTTCCTCACATTTCTGTGATGGAAAGTTCTGGAATGTGCGTGGATACACAAACGTCCACTCACCCTGCAGTCTCTAAAATCTCAAGATAAAAATTATACCTTACTTGTGTGGGTGGGCCAAGTACCCACAACAGGCAAGAGCCCAAAACATATAGTGGAGACATCAAAATTACCTATCAAAAAAGACTTGGTTTTGCAAGGAGCGGTACCTGGGTTTTTGGCCCCGGGCTCGGCGTCCAACTATGGAAACCTACCAAACCCACTCATTTCTGAACACTAGACACCGGGGGAGACCAGGGAGGTATGACTTGTGTGGACCTCTGAACGTTGTCCTACCCAGAATCGCCTACAAACCTTCAATTTTGCTGAAAAAAACTAATTTTCCTCTGCTTTTTTGTGAAAAAGCTGTGGGAACACTGGGTTGACACAAATTTCCTACCACCATCATTCTCCCAAGTCACTTGATAAAAATGGATCCTCAGTCGTGTGGGTGGGCCAAGAAACCATGACAGGCAAGGGTCCAAAACGTATTGTGGACACATCAAAATTACTTATCACAAAACGACCTGGTTTTGCAAGGGGGTAACTGGGTTTTTGACCCCGGGCTCAGCGGCCATCTAGGGAATCCCACCAAACCACAAATTTCTGATAACTAGACACCCGGGGGAGACCAGGGAGATATGGCTTTGCGTGCCCCCCCCCCAAAGTTTTCCTAGCCAGAATCCCCAGAAGCCCCTCCCTGGCATCCAGTGGGTGGAGCTCCGCTTGGTGATCGCCATCCTAGATTCTCCCCTTTCCAATGTTACCTCCTCCATCATTCTTCGTGCTCTGGGGGCTGAGATAGTCCCCTGAGCACGTAGAAAGTGATCTGAAATGAGCATATTGGCTCATTTCAGTTTCACTGTAATAACATTTGCGCAACGTGCTCACGGATCGTCATTTCAGGGAAACCAACTTAACAGCATCGGGAGCTGAGGAAGCTCTTGCTCAGCTCCAGAGGCTGTTTAGGGAGAAAGGGAATCTCTCTGGTGCCCGCACCAGAGGGATTCCCTGTGCCATGGCGTCAGACGTTCGGAAGTCATCCGACGCACATGAGCACTTATGCATCGGATGTCTATCGCGCGTCCGACTCATAGAGGGGTTAAACCTCACACACAGACACTGTAGTGGCAGGTTCAAGACATGTTTGAAGGGCTACTTATGTGGGTTGTACAATCCGTGCTACCGGCCCATTTGTAGCATTTGATTTACAGGCCCGGGGCATATGTAGTGCGCTGTATTAGGGACTCATCAGTAAACCAAATATGCCAATTAATGAGAAACCAAACACACGGTGCTTTAGAGGAGAGAGCATATGCTCCTTGGCACTGATTAACAGTGGTAAATTACCCAGAGTCCTGAAGCTGACAAAAGAAGGTCAAAAAAATAGGAGGAAGAAGGCAAAACAGTTAGGGATAACTCTGCCTAGGGGCCAGGTCCAACACTAGAGACCAAGGATGCCCATCATTTGTCAAATATTTGGCAGATATTCCGCCATGGTGCAGACTGATTTGACGCGTGCACAGATCGGACGCACGCCCACCGTGACGTCGGACGGCCAGCGGCCGTCCGAAGCATGGAAGGGTTAAAAAGAGAGTGGTGCACTAAGAACTAACTACTTAAAACTGTGTGTCACTCTGCTGGTCACATGTTTAGAGGAAGTAATATTAACTGCAAACCAGTAGCATTTATTATAAAGTGTGTATAAATGGTAGGTTTTATTTCTATAAAAGACTTATAATCACCACATGAAAATGTGATGCTTCCTTTTCCTTCTTGTATTCTTTTCACTCGCTAGTTAAAGTGATAGAGAACATCTGTCAGTCCAATGTTGTATCAGAACCAGTCTGCCAGGCTAGGTCCAACAATAGCAGGCTTAGTTATTGGACAGACCTTTGGACTTCAGGGCTGGAATAGGAGCAAGGCGATTCAGTTTGAAAAGTTGATCTGCCTTACCGTCAATCAATGAACCGGTTGATAGACTTTCCAGTTATTCTGTTTGGGTAACAGTAAGACAGTGGATCAAGTAATGATAACACTAACTTACAAGGATGAAGTCCGCTCGCCATCCTTCCGGGGATTGGGACCGCCAGCCATTGGTGCGGGGTCCCATTACAGACATTAGGATGCGCCTGCCACACTGGTGGGCGCATCCTGCATTCCTGACATTGAGACAGCCGGAGCTCTCAGCATCGCCCGCCGCAATGTCAGGAAGGGATACAAAAGGGGATGATGGACGGAGCGTTTGAACAAATCAAACACTCACCCCCAGTCAACTGATCTGGGTTTAATCCATCACCATTCTTGTATCGCAATGTCAGGAAGGCACTTCGATGCACAATGTGGCAGGCACCGCGAGGTGCCTGCCATGTTGTGGATGGAACTGCAGCGGGGTACCATAGGTATCCCCCATGTGCACCCCCAGAATCTCTGGGGGCCCATTACAGGCCCCCAATGGCAAACACCACATGCCTTTATGTGGCGGAAAGGCACAACCCTGCACTAATGCCAATATGGAGACACCGCCACCATGTTATCTGCTTTTCTTCCCGGTCGACTCTGCGACCAGGCGGAAAACCGGTGGACGGTATTTTTGTTCGCCGGGGTCCCCCCGCCACGGTAATGTGGCGGGGGGAAATGCAAGGCAGGTGGTGGTTTTTAGCGGGCAGATCGCCACCGCCATACGGGCAGTGGTGTTCCGCCCGCTAACCTGATGGACCCCTAAATGTCACAAAATCAACCTCAGCCGAAACCCCTGGTATCTATGGCAAAGAGCAGGCAGGCCTAATTTAAGGCAAAGTGTGAAATATTATGCAGTACCATAAACAGTAATATAGCCAAAACATCAACCAATAAAAATTCCAAAGCAAATTAATTTGAAAAATTGAGTAAGGTTAAAAGCATGAGACACAACAACAAAAGTCCAATAAGGGGAATCAGAAATACGATTTTTTTTTAAATGTCTACGTAACAATAGCACCAAAAAAGCACTCCGCACCAATGATAGCCTATGGAAGCATAGACTGGGGCTGGGGCATGATTACAGGCCAAACATGATGGAACTGGGGTCATATACACAACGTAATTCATCCTGGTCAAAGATATTATCTTCTGACTTACACTGTTTTTATGAAGCTCAAAATGCTCCAGAGTGGCAAGCCTGAAGCGTTATATGAAGAAATTACATTCAAATTGGAAACCCTTGCTACGAGGGCCTGCTGATGCCCTGGAAATTCAAACATGTTGTAACTCCCAACCTATTAGGGCTTCTGGAGCAGTTCATTTGAGTCACTTATAAGGCTCTTAGGATCTAGGGGACTGCTTGTACGGGCTGTAACTCACTCCAGCAGAGGTCACCCATGGCCAAGTTCAGATCCATTTGGCACTAGACAATTGGTCACTTCAAGAAAAAGGCCTTTGCAGCTCGTTGTGTTGCTCTAGCCACGTTGGAGGTCAGCCAATTGTCCTGTGCAGTCCACTACTTTGTCCTGGGTTCAAAAGAGCATGTCTAGTCCTTCTGAGTTCCTCTAAGTTTACAGCAATCAGGAACACATAATGAACTGGATAAACTGAACAATGGCCCTGCGCACTCACCCACAGTTGTCAATTTATCCTGCTGACAAAAGTCAAATCAAATGCAATGGGGGGTATCACAATCATATTACGAAAACACATATCATCATAAGGATATTGTTTATCTAATATCTTTATATTTAGTATTCCAGGCAAGTATAGCTGGGTTACATTGTATCCAGCATTACGTTCTTAGCACAAATACACAAACTGAGGCACTAAGCTAGCCAACAGAATTTCACAAATTAAAGCTCTGAAATAACCTTTAAAACATTAAAGCACTGAACTTGAGAACACGTGTTTTGCAGAATCCTGTCTCCGCTTCTTTAGGGCTAAAAGGAAAGAAAGGCAAAACAAAAACATAAAAACCATGAGATATATAAATACAGGCTGCAAACACATAGTACACGGGAATGTAAAACATCAGAAGAAGATTACTTGTGTCTATTACTTACATCATCACCTTTAAGGTGAAATGGAAGCATGAGAAAGTATTAGATGACCACCATGTATAATTGCATTGCTTGAAGGCAAACAAGCACACGTGTAGCTGTAAATATAACCAGAAAGCTTGTTAGTAAAGTAGATACATAAGTGAGCCTCAGAGCTAATGTATGGGAAAGGTAGAACTGCAATGCAAAGCACCAAAAGGAAGTACAAAATAAAGAAGGGAGCTCAAACTCACCAAAGTCCAAAATAGTAAACAAAATAAGCAAATTGAACACGATCCGGAAGTTCCAAACCCTGCACTGTAGAAGCAATCAAAGTGGTACATATGGACATCAAAACCTAAAAACACAAAAGTCAGCATTGTTGAAGATCCTAACCATATGAGTCACTGTAAAAAGTACAACATGACACTCGCATGACTCTTGTGTGGGGGGGTGGATGGGTTCGCGCGGGCTCGCAGGGGTTCTTTCGTTTAATTACCGGGACCCGCACTGCCTCAGCTTCTGGCTGGGTCCCACGTTTTTCTGCTGAACAGGAATCAGCCATCAGCAGCCTCCCTTCCCTCCTCTAAGCCAATCACAATGCTGCAATAGCAGCATTGTGATTGGTGTGGACGGCGCCCAGCCGGGCGCCTATAGGGAGGCCATTTGCTCTATGTAGGCTGCATGTAGTCTTTTGGCTCTGCTTTTTTTATTCTTTCACTGTATATTAAAAAACTCTGATGTACTAGAAAAAACTTTTTTCTTTAGCAATATCTCAAAGAATACAAATAAAAACACTTTAAAAACATACAATCACTCACACACTCTTACATACCCACACATCCACTCACACACCCACTCACAGACACATACAACCACTTACACACCCGCTCACGCACCCACAAAACCACAAACACACCCACTTCAAGATCCATGTAATCACTCACACAACATTATATACGTGTTTTTAATAATTGTATTTGTATATATATTCTGTTTATTATTTTACTGTTTGCTTAATTTATGTGTATTTTGTTTGTAAGTAATAAAATGCAAAAATATATTTTCATAATATTTTATATATTTTAGTGTAGTTTCAGATGTTTTTTGTTAAAATTAATATATTTTTTAAATTGATATAATGTTAAACATTTTGAATTGTGTATAATTTTCTAGGTAATAGCCATATTTTAGTCTGCTAAATGTTTGTAGTCAATATTTTTGCACTTTACTCAGTATGTAAAATCAGTATTTATGTCTCCAATAGTTTTGTGATATTTAGAATTACAATATTTTCGCCATCCATCTTATGTCACATAAGCGAACATGGTGATGCAGTGTTTGGTGAGCTAGCACCAGCAGTAGGCCACAAGCAGAAAATCATACTCCTAACCACTTTTTATGTTTTTTTTCACTTTGGGAACATACATATTATTGCATGCAGTGAAGAAGCAGCACAAATATTTTGGATTTTATTCCCAAGTTTCCTGTGAATGGGAGTGTGCAAGAGCTGGCTACCGTGCAATTATCATTGTATAGAACACATTCCCTACCACTACAGTCCATGCACATGGTCTGCTCTATTAGCATGCATACCTCTATAGGAAGCTTCAGGGAATTTATGCAAATTTGCACACAGTTACATGCTTTTCTGGTTCTGGGACAATTCCAGTCTTTTGATTTCTATTTTCTAGAAACAATGATTTTTGCAACCACTCCAAGTGTCAATTAAATCCTACTCTGTTCACATTTTGAACACTTGTGCCCTTTGACCCCTCTCAGTGTTCCTGACAGTACAACGTGTTCCTATTGCGACATGCTGCTTATATCTAGGGCTGGGTGGAGTTTGAGGAGTCGTGCTCCGCGATGCTCCGTGAAGTGACCCAAAATCTCTGGCCTGCTACACGGAGATCCGTGAGCAGGCGGAGTAAGATCACAGACATAATAAACCCCTTCACATTGTGTAGCTGGATGTCACTCTTCTAAGCTCCAGCAGTGGCAACACTTACCAGTGATGGTGTGCACTGCAGGCTGCAGCCTGCGCCAGCCAGAGCTGCCCTCCTCCATATTTTGCTCCGAGTCCTCTCTGCAGGCTCCACTCAATTGTGTCTCGTCTCTCTCACCTCAGCTGAGCACTGCAGTCAGCATTGCAGCAGGAAGCAACACTCTCCTGAGTCCTGATGACTAATCATGATGCAATGTACGGGCCAGATGTCTCTCGTTTGGTGTCACGAGTCACAATGACGAGATGCCCATCAGAGCGGAGCCTGCAGAGATCTCGGAGCAGAAGATAAAGGAGGGCAGCTCTGGCTGGCAGAGGCTTCAGCCTGCATTGCAGTGCACACCATCATTGGTAAGTGTGTTGCCACCGCTGGACCTAGTTTTGTTGCTGTACTTCTGTGTTTTTCAGACAACGGATTTCTGTGATGTGCACGTCGTGGGAGGTAATGAAGCATTGAGATTGACTGGTTTTTACTGTTTTCCCGCCAAGCGCTTCCAAGTGCAGTTCCACTGTTTCTAAGCGCAGTTCTGATGGAGGACTTAATCACTCAGGCTACTGACCTTAAGATCACCACATTTGTCAGTGGCGATGATTTAATTTAGTTAACTTGCTCTCAACAATGGAACAAACATCGATGGTGGCAGCAGACAATACATGTTAGGCTAAATTCTCTCAAATATAGGGTCAATAGATGAGATAAGCAAAAAGAGAGTGGTGTGAAGAGAGATCTAGGTGATGGTGGAAGATGAAGGTAGAGCGAGAGACTGAAAGAGAGATATTTACCTTACATCAACAATGCAGGGCTTATAATATCCTAAATATATTATTAAACGTGACTTTCTGAAGGTTAGAAGATAGTTCGAACCATTGGAGCAGAGAAATTGGGTTAGGGAGACAGACCATTGTGAAAATATAGATAGAGAGTTGGCTGTGGGCTGACAAGAAGACTGCTAGACACTACACAGGGAGGCAGAAACAAGAGAAAGTTGCTTTCCCACCAATCGAAAGGAAGGTGGGTGGAGGGTGATGTCCCAACTGCACATATCCAGTGTTGTTTTTGTTTGGTACGTGAGTGACTCTACCACAGTCCTATCAGCCTTTCTGCCATACCGAACCCTTTGAGAGAGGGAGTGTTTATGCCTCCTGCCTCCTCTTCTTCCCTCAGATTTCATCTGCTAATCTCAGGTGGCCCTCGGTTAGACCTGTCCTGCTTGGGGAGCTGCCGATGACCTCCAGCTTTCACTGGGTATCTCATTGTGATAAAAGCAAGGGTGAGAGTCAGGGCATTGGTAAATCCACTCCACCAGTGGTCGGTGAAGTTTTTTGCCAAACTTCGCATTTCTAAGTTGAGTGTGGAGTTGCAAAACTCTACAAAGTGATGTAAACCTGGGGAAACATCAAATCTGAACACCTCCCAAGATTAGGTGTAACGGGGAGAAGTATGTTACTTTCACCTCGTGTTTTTCTCTTTCCATGTGTCCTTCATTCTGCAGCTCACACACAAAGAGGAAAACACCTCATAGGATTGTTTTTATGCAGGAAGGTGCACCCTCCTGCCCCAAAACAATCCTGCCTGCACCTGAGGCACCTTTGCACCATGGTGCAAACATGCTACATTGGTGTCAGGCTGACAAAACTGCACAAAGGCAGGCCGAAAGGATAGGCATGCACTGTATTGCTAAAATGCATTGCATTACTGCCATTTCACTTTGGTGTAGTGCAGTGTAGCAATGTGCCTTGCAGTGCTGCCCTACGCCAAAAGGCGATAAATTAGGTCCTTTGTATTCAGCCCTTACTACTGAAGGGGCCTATTTATGAGATCCCAGCATTACGTTTGCACCATGTAAAGTGGTACATGCATGATGCAGGGCTCTGAATCAGAATTATGAAGCCACGTAAGTCACCCTGCGTAGATTTGAGTGGCCTCGTAATCATGAAAAAGGAAACACAGTGTAAATCGCTTCGTAGCCTTACTCTGCACCTGGAAGGCATTCCATGGGTGTTGCAGTGGGTTTTCCCACTAAACACCCATGGAATTTGCTCTGCCCTAGATTTACAAAATCTTGTAAACCTGGGGAAGCGCCTAATCCTTACGGCTCCTGTGGTGAGACGTAACAAGGGGAAGTATGTTTATTTCTCCTCGTTTTTTCCACTTTCTATGTGTGCTTCATTCTGCAGGACATGTAGAAAGAGGAAAACGCCTCTTAGGACTGTTTTTGTCCTGTACAAAAACAATTGTGCATGCAATTGAGGCACCCTTGCACCATGGTGCAAGGGTGTCTAAGTTGACACTAGGCTCACAACTTGGCGCCAGTGCAGGAAGAAAGGACAGGAATGCACCATATTGCATAAACACAGTGCATGGAATTGTGGAAAAAGGTAGGGCTAGAACCTTTCTCGAGATTTGCCCGGCGCTAACCGCCCTTGTACCATTCAAATTTACCAAGCAATGAGGCAGGCGCCGGAGACCAGAAGGCAGGAAACAGAAGTTTTATTCCGACGGAGCAGAACACATCAGATCTGACAACAAGGTATCGTCTCGAGGTGCTCTAACAGCCTCTCGGAGGCCTGGCCTCTTATACACTGGTTTATGGCATGTGACCTTTCTTTATTACAATCAGAACATTGACATAAAGGAAAAGACATCCCCGTAATCCTCGTGTCAATCCCACCCCCATATATCTCCACAATAGAGGTCCTCAACCTGCTGATAAGAGGAGGGGGTCATCACGCAGCTGAGTGTTCCGTCGAGTCTTAGGATGTGTGCGCCTGATCATATCACAGGGGGTGGGGAGGCCTGGATCAATAGAGGGTCCTTTGAAGGAGAGCGACCTCGTCTTAGGCGATGGCCTCAGACCTGTGTGGACAGCTGGACACGGGGGAAGGGGTCATCAAAGGAGTGGTATTCATGCCGCGTGGACAATCGAGCGTGGAGGGAAGGTTTATCAACAAGGGGGCATTCATGGGAGGAGAGGAAATGCTGGTCAGGCGCAGGCGTGACTCCCAAGGACAGGGTCATGCAGGAGGGTTATGCTCATGAGGGGGAGGGAGGGGGAGCCAGGGTGCGCGGAGGATGCTTGCTGGGTCAGAGGGGCGCGCTGGTGATCGAGTGTGGACAAGGAGACCATGATACCTAAAATGGCTGTTGTGCATGTTGTACGTGGGTGACAAGCTGGCGCAGATGATGTTTAGCTCGCAAACTAAAATTCCACAGTCCTCCCTTTTAACATGTCTCGCCAACTTGTCAGTTTGGATTTATCCCCATAAGGCCACGTATTTCTACTTCATAGAGGGGGCTCATGTGCTCATTTCGGAAGTCCAAAGTCTTTGGGCACATATAGTTAGAAACAAGGCCGCACAAAGGTGGCAGACATTGGATACCTAAGCAACACCCACATAATATCACAACAGGTATCAGCACGAAGGAAAACAACTTCCAACCCCAGTTCTTCAAAGCGGCCCAAAACCAGCTCCCAAGCGACCATCCTTCCTGTTCTTGGTGAACCTCTGAGGAAAGTCTGTGGAGGTGTTCAATGGCTTTGTAGACTGAAGGCGAGTTGTCTGGCACGTAGGTGCAGCAGCTGGATCCGATGATGCGTCATGCTCCTCCTCGGTCGGCTAGGACCACGTCTAGGACAAGACGATTTTGAAGGGTCACAAGGCGGACCGCCTGAAGCTCCGCAGTGTTGTTGGCGAGGATGCCAGCCGTGATGTTGATCGTTGTTTCTACGGCCTGGGTCAGGTGTCGGATAGCACGGCTGTTTGCCATTGGGCCCCACAGGGGAACAAGTCCCTTTGCTGCATCCAGGAACTGTGCTCCGGTGGAGTCGGCTTGTCCAATGTCGTCTGCACGCCTCTGCCGGTGGTGGTTGGCAGGGGCTACATATGTGGGTGGAAGAACGAAGGCAATGTAACAGATACCCTTCCAACCTTTCGGGAGCCAGGTGTAAGCTTTGGTGCCACACACAAAGTACATGTTTGGAGAGGCGACAAAAGAAGGGGGGTCAACTGAGTCCAGTGTTCTGGTGATTCGGCAGGAACTGTGACCCACCAGCTGCGTTCCCTGGCCTTCGAGGCACACAAGGCCAGTGACATTGATAACAGACAGAGCCACAGTCAGGGTGGCGGTAGTTTGTTTTTGCAGATGAGAGAAGGTGGTTCTGGCTGGATTGTGGAGCACCTGCACTTCGACTCGTTCTTTGGCTGGAATGTCTTTGAGGAAGGTGGCGCCTGCGAGCGCAGGACACAGGGCAGCAGGGGTCTTTCCGGTTTTGTTCAGCCAGAACCCAGAGTAGAAGTGTGACACTGTCCGGCTGGAGGTGGCGTTGTCCTTGTGGCTCTCTTGCATGAGGATCAACCAGGCGAGGCAGGAGCCGTGAACTGAGAAAGGAGAAGGGATGAAGGGGATGGAGTGTCCTGTGGCATGCGGGAGCAACCCGCAGATCCAGCAGTTCGTAGCATTTGCAGCAAGGTTATGTTGGTGCAACAGTTGCACGAAGGAATTGTTCCAGAATTCCCTGCGCCTTTCTCGGAGCTGGGGCGACAGAGAGATTAGGTGATGCTCTTTCAGGGGTGTTGGCTGTGCAGTAGGTAGCAATGCCTCATGAGCCGGTGTGCTTTCCTCCAGAATCCAGAAGGAGGTCATGAGGAGGAGGCAGAAGAGGAAGACAATGAAGAGTGCGATTGTCTTTGATTTGTGCAAGTTGTCAGTTTTTGGATTTCTATACTGGGTATTTCCTGTTGCTTCCATCATCTTCTTATCTGGCGCTTCCATCATCTTCTTATCTGGCGCTTCCATCACCTTCAAGGGGCTCGGTAGTGGGCAGAACCACAGACTTCGTTTTAGCTTCTCTCCCGGTAACCCTTAATTGTGCTTAGGTCACCGTTCTGAGATTCAACTTAGTCCGTGGCCTACTTAGCCGAAACTCCCTCCTTTCGGCGCAGGAAATACCCTTCTCTGGATGGCACAGTGGGATCAGAGAATTTTGCAAGTTCGAGTGCCTCAGTATCGGGATAACAGTCCAATATCGGTCGGTCTTTGCTCAGGAGCTCTTTTTGGGTGTTGACGTTTTCTGTCGTAGCCAGGTTCGCAGAGACCTTCCGGCAATGATGTGCGTGCAGCCAGTGCTTCTTCCCCTCCACTCGAAGCGCCGTTCGGGTGGTAATCAGCACTTGCCAGGGGCCCGTCCACCGCGGTTCCAGACTCTTGGTCCGCTGGAAATTTCGTATCAACACGAAATCTCCCGGTTGGATGTCATGGCCGGGGCCCCTGGAAGCATCGGGGATGGCCTGCTGCACCTGTTGATGAATGACAGACAACGTTTTAGTTAACTTGCACAAATAATCAGACAGTAGGACGTCTGGGACGTCATGAATGGAGGTCGGTTTGGGAGCAGTCCAGAGATTCATCGGTCGCCCAAACACGACCTCGTAGGGGGTCATATGGTGCTTGGTGGGAGTGGAGCGCATCTATAACAAGGCCAGTGGTGGCCACTATTTTTGACAATTTCAGCTTCAGTGTGGCATTATGGCGTTCCACTAGACCGGCGGATTGGGGGTGGAAGACCGCATGAAACCTTTGCTTCACCCCCAACCCCTTTAGGATTAGTTGGATAACCTCAGCTATGAAGTGGGGGCCATTGTCGCTCCATAAAATTCGACAAAGGCCATAGCGAGGGAAGAATTCCTTCAGTAGTACTTTGGCAGTAGTCATGGCAGTGTTGTCACGGGTTGGATAGGCCTCTACCCATTTGCTGAAGGCACATACGATGACTAGTACATACTTCAGGTTTTGGCATCTCTCTAGTTGGATGTAGTCCATCTGAAGGACCTCAAAGGGGTGATTGGGGGTCCCAAACCCTCCCCGGGGTACCACAGTTCCTTTCCCGGGGTTGTGTTGCAGACAGATGAGGCACTGCTGAACTAGGCGTCTGGCTGAGTCAGGGATTTTGTCGTTGTGCCAGACTTTGGAAATGAGTTCGATCATGGGTGCAGATCCTATGTGTGCGGGGGAGTGTGCCATTGTCAGTATGGGGATCAGGTATGAGTCGGGTAGCAACCATCTGTTGGCATCTTTTGTTCGCCAGCAGCCCTCTTCGTCCTTCAAACCCACCCCTGCCCATTTAGTCAGTTCGTGAGGGGTGCTGGCCGACTGGATGTCTCTGATCATTTCCCTTGCGTCAGTCCATCTCTCTGCTTGTGACCTGGTCACATACATGCGTGTTGCCGTCCTATTCTCAGCTGTAGTTCGTGCAGTGACGTCGGCCAATGCATTCCCTTGTCCGACTAAGTCTGTTACCCTTTTGTGTGCCTGACATTTGATCACCGCTAATCGTTTGGGGAGGAGAACTGCTTCAATCAGAGCGGAAACTAGATCTCCGTGGAGGATTGGGGTGCCGTGGGACGTCAGGAATCCCCTCTCCCTCCACAGGAGTCCAAAATGGTGGACCACTCCGAAGGCATACTGGCTGTCCGTATATACGTTCGCGGTGGTCCCTGCGGCTATGATGCATGCTCGGTGAGGGCTATCAGCTCTGCTGCCTGGGCAGATCGTTGTGTGATGCAGGCTGTCTCAACTACTGTTCGGGCTGTCGTTACTGCATAGGCAGCTGAAGTGGTGCCATCTGGGGGTTTGATGCATGAGCCGTCTACCCATAGCTCTCCATCGGGGTCAGGAAAAGCAGTGTCTCGGAGGTCAACCCTACTCCTAGTCTGTTCGTCCGTGAGGGTCACACAGTCGTGTATGGGAGGCACGTCGGGGTCATTTTCAGGCAGGGGCAGTAATGTGGCAGGATTCAAAGTCGTGCATCTCTTTAGTGTGATGTGGGGTGCAAGTAGAGTCAACTCGTACCCTGTCAGTCGTGCGCTAGTCAGGTGTTGGGTCTTTGTCTGGTTCAAAAGGGTGTCGACTGCATGGGGTACTAATACTGTGAGGGAGTTGGAAAGTACGATTCCCTCGCTCTGACGGATAGAGACAGCAGCGGCAGCTACCGCTCGAAGGCAGGCAGGCAAAGCTCTGGCTACAGGATCAAGAGTGGCGGAGAAGTAGGCACAAGGGCGCTGCTTAGGACCAATCGATTGAGTTAGGACAGACAATGCGCATCCCTCCCTTTCGTGGGTGAAGAGGGAGAAGGATTTGGAGTAATCCGGCGTTCCGAGGACGGGTGCTGAGCAGAGTGCATCCCGTAATTCCTTAAAGGAGGCTTGACACTCAGTGGTCCAAGGAAGCGGGGAGGGGACATCTTTGGTCAGCAGGGCAAGTAATGGTTTCACAATGAGGCTGTAATTAGGCAACCACTGTCTGCAAAAAGAGGTTAGGCCAACCAAAGAGCGGACCTGCTTTTGTGTTTTTGGGATGGGGGTGTCTAGGATGGTTTGGATTCGGTCGGGTGTAAGTTTCCTCCCTTCTTTGGACAGAAGATGGCCTAGGTAAGTCACTTGTGGCTGGCAGAACTGTAACTTCTTTTTGGAGACTTAATGGCCATTTTCTGCAAGAAAGTGTAGGAGTTGGACGGTGTCTGTCGTTGCAAGCGGGGTGGTGTCGGCCGCCAAAAGGATATCATCGACATATTGGATCAACACCACTCCCTCTGGTAGCTGGAAGGCATCCAGCTGTCTTTTGAGGGCCTGGCTGTAAATGCTGGGACTTTCAGTGTACCCCTGGGGAGCTCTACAAAATCGGTACGAGCGGGATTTTAAAGTGAAGCCGAAGAGATAACGGCTGTCTGGATGAATGGGGATAGAGAAAAACGCGTTCTTAAGGTCGATAACAGTGAAGGTGGTGGCAGTGGACGGGATGAGGGTCAGAATGGTGGTGATATCGGAGACTACAGGATATTGGGGTACAACCACTTTGTTAATCTCTCGCAAGTCGATGATGAAGCGGTACGCTTTCTCATCTCCTTCACCTTGCTTCTTAACAATAGGTAGGATTGGGCTGTTGCAGACGTTGCTAACCACCTCTTCAACCACTCCTGCATCTACCAGAGACTGAATGATCGCTACCAGTGCCTTCTCACCCTCTGGCGATATCCGATATTGCGGGAGTTTCGGGAGCATAGCGTCCTGTCGTACAGTTATGTGAATAGGATCAATCATCATTCGCCCCACATCAGAGTCATTTTTGGCCCACAGGTACGGAGGTAGGGTGTCAAGCAGGGACAGGTCAGCGTCAGTTATGGAGTACATGTGTCGTGGGGGACGGGATCTGGGCATGTCTGGGTTGTCGTACAGGATGACTCGTATTCCATCTGGGGAACACCTAATGGTAGCTCGAAAATGTTTCAGTAAGTCAATGCCCATAATGGCGTCAGGGGAATTGGAGGAGAGTAGAAATGTTGCGTCAGTGGTGTTGTTTTCTAGGTCAAAGGTAATAGGTACGGACAGGGGGTTAGTGGAGGGCGTTCAATCGAAACCTATCGACGTTATGTGTGAGCCAGACAAGGGTGCCCTTGGAATCAGTCGTTTTGATAACACACTACGTGTCGCCCCAGTGTCTACCAAGAATGGAGACTCTGTACCCAGGACCTTAGCGGTGACATAAGGACCTTGCTGGTCAACACAGAGCTCGACTGGATCCCTCCCTTGCCCCTGGCAGTCCTATGCAAAATCGGGGGCATTTTCACCTTCGGATAGCTGATATTGGTTCTGTCGGGGACGGTCAAATGTGTTCAGTCTCCCTGATCTGTCATTGTTGGTGTCGTTGGGGTTCCCTCGTCCCTGTACTCTATTCCTCGGACCACCTGCCACATCCCTGGAATCCCTATTTCTATTCATTTCTAGCAGAACCGGACACTGGGATTTCCAATGGCCGAACCCTTTGCAGAAGGCGCATTGGTCATTGCTAATGTCTCTACGTCCAGTGTGGGGTGCTGGGGTGTGATCTTTAGGAGGTAGATCTCTGGGGGCGGTTGATTGGTAGTTCCCCCTTTGGTGTTCCCGTCCTACCGCTATACCCTGTATCTGGGCTATCATTACCCTTTCCTTTAAATCTTTCTTGTTTTTCTCGGACGCCCTATCATTCTCATTCTTTTGGTGCTCGTAATACTGAGCCATCTGAAGGATAGCTGCGGGTTTGGAGGCCCCCCAACTACTCTCGCTCGTCTGCAGCTTTTGGGAGACTTCTTGTGTTAGGCCCTTTACGTAATTTTGTACAAACAGGTGCTGTCCGGTTGCGGTGGTCATGTCTTGGCCACTGTAGTCGGAGAACACTGTCTCGAATCGGGAGAAGTATTCTGACACATCTTCCTGGGGTTCTTCGACGGGCCGTGACTATCGACCAGTCTACCTTTCTTTCCGGGATCAGTGTTTTTAACTTCTGAACTAGTTTGTCTGGGAGTTCCAGTATGTCCTTCACTGGTTTCCTTCCTGGCTCTCGCTGTCTATCTAGTTTACCGAGTTGGTCCCAGGTATGTCCAAACAGGTCCGTGTGGTCAGCCTTCCGGATTTGCTTCCACACGTCAGCTGGCAGGCATAACCCAAAGAACAAGTCAATGTCCGCTAAAGTCATTATTGTCGAACCCAAGGCTGTGCCTAATTCGGTATAAAATGCCGTCGGGTTCTTTCTTAAATCGGGCAGGGTTTGTTTGAAGGTTAGGATATCCTGTCGGTCCCATGGTTGGTAAACCCAATTGTACACAACCCTCCCTTTTGCATTTTCATTATTAATATCATCGCTTGTTCCCTGGCCCCGTGGCGGGATCCAGTAAGGGGCCGCTTCTCTGATAGGCATCATAGTATTGGCTACTTCTACCGAGGTCGTGTCAGGGACTGTAACCTTGGCTTCTGGTTTTTGTTCCGTGAGGTGGCGGAAGACCTCAAGCATCTGCATGAAGAGCTCCGTCGCCTCACGTTCAGTCCCATCTCCAACATCAATCTTCCTATACAGCGTTGTTAGTTTAGCGGGACCCTTACTTTGATACCTATCTTCATATGCGTTCAGGGTGTAGTAGCTGAATCGCAAGATGAAATGCCGTCTGTGGCTGTCGGCATGTGAATTATATACGCTCATTGTATAATCTTCGCTCTCCCTTCGTTCTACTAACGTCTTTGCTATTTTGTCGATCCCATCCCGCACATCTTTGCTCAACCTATTTAGTCTGGCTGGTGATTGTTTGCTAGCCTCGGGATCGTCTGACGAAGTTGTTAATGTGGCTGGTGCAGAGGCCGTGAGGGCTGGTGCACTAGCGCTAGGGTCACTTTCACTCACACCCGGGGTTTGCAGGCTTTGTTGGCTGGGAGCATATGGAGGGGGCATGTAGATGATTGGGGGACCTAGCAGTAACTCATTGTTTGCCCGTTGTTTGGAGGGCAATTCAGGGTAGAGCGCAGAGAGGGTCCTAACAGGACATTGGCCTGTCGACCCTGATTCTTGGTTTTGTGTAGCTTCCTTTCTTTCTTTTATTTCCTCTTCTAGTTGCTTTGCGGCCAGGTGAGCTGCCTTTCGTAATTCTTTCCCTTTTTTTGCTTCTTCTCTTTTCTTTCGTTGTTCCGTTTCTTTGCGCCACATGCCGATACTGTCGAGCATAGTGGGCGTGGTCTTATTCTTCTGGAGCGCTATTTCTAATGTTTTTATTTTATTTTCATTAAAGGAACCTATCAGTGGCCACTGACTTTCAGGGTTCTTTTTTGTATATTTATGCCATAGTTTAGTGTAAGCTATAGCGACTAGTCCATACTTAGTGAACATGTCCTTATTAGGGGTGCCCTCCAGTGGAGCTGGATGGTTCATCTCTAATAAGCGGTCCGGGCTAAACAGGCTACCAACCAGTGGGGAGAAGATAGGCATGACGGATTACAACGGGGACAAAAGTCTGCACTACCTATCTTATCACGGCGGGCAAAGACTAGACAGAATATTTCTATTCTCCGTTGTTTGCCGGCGGTGAATACCTCAAACGAACCAATACCGAACAATCGGTCAATCAAAACAATCAGTGGGGAGAATAAGTGGGCACGAAAAGTTATCGTTACCTACTCTTTCTCTACCTGCAAAGAGAGACCTTGTTCTTCCCTGTTTGCAGAAAAAGAATCTCCAGACAATAATCCACGAACGATAGTTCGGGAAACAGTGGGGGAGGAAGATAGGCACGACGGATTACAACGGGGACAAAAGTCTGCGTTACCTATCCTTCACTGTTTGCAAAGAGAGAGCCTGTTGTTTTCTCCGTTTGCAGACAGCGAATCTCCAGAGGTTTCAACAAAGCGTAATACTAGTATTATCCAAACAAAACAATCTTTTCTCAATTCGTCGTGTTTACACGACCTTACCCGGACCGCATGGACGGTTTCCTGTCCTCTGGATCCAGCGCCCGATCGTCCTCTCTCCTTCATGATGCCTGTGGCACTCCTGATGGTTCCCAGTCAGGACCGTAGATCACTCGAGAGAGGTCTGTTCAGAACTAGTGAAGGTCGGATGATCGGCTGTCAGACGAGGGTCTATCGGACACGAGCTCTTCCCGATCGTTGCAGTCGTTCACTCTGTCATCGGGACCTCTCCCACTGGATCCACGTGTCGCTGATGGGCCCCACGCTTTGGGACGCCAATTGTGGAAAAAGGTAGGGCTAGAACCTTTCTCGAGATTTGCCCGGCGCTAACGGCCCTTGTACCATTCAAATTTACCAAGCAATGAGGCAGGCGCCGGAGACCAGAAGGCAGGAAACAGAAGTTTTATTCCGACGGAGCAGAACACATCAGATCTGACAACAAGGTATCGTCTCGAGGTGCTCTAACAGCCTCTCGGAGGCCTGGCCTCTTATACACTGGTTTATGGCATGTGACCTTTCTTTATTACAATCAGAACATTGACATAAAGGAAAAGACATCCCCGTAATCCTCGTGTCAATCCCACCCCCATATATCTCCACAATAGAGGTCCTCAACCTGCTGATAAGAGGAGGGGGTCATCACGCAGCTGAGTGTTCCGTCGAGTCTTAGGATGTGTGCGCCTGATCATATCACAGGGGGTGGGGAGGCCTGGATCAATAGAGGGTCCTTTGAAGGAGAGCGACCTCGTCTTAGGCGATGGCCTCAGACCTGTGTGGACAGCTGGACACGGGGGAAGGGGTAATCAAAGGAGTGGTATTCATGCCGCGTGGACAATCGAGCGTGGAGGGAAGGTTTATCAACAAGGGGGCATTCATGGGAGGAGAGGAAATGCTGGTCAGGCGCAGGCGTGACTCCCAAGGACAGGGTCATGCAGGAGGGTTATGCTCATGAGGGGGAGGGAGGGGGAGCCAGGGTGCGCGGAGGATGCTTGCTGGGTCAGAGGGGCGCGCTGGTGATCGAGTGTGGACAAGGAGACCATGATACCTAAAATGGCTGTTGTGCATGTTGTACGTGGGTGACAAGCTGGCGCAGATGATGTTTAGCTCGCAAACTAAAATTCCACAGAATGCACCGTATTGCATATACACAGTGCATTCCTGCCCTTTCACTTTGGGGTAGGGCAGTGCAGCAAGGTACCTTGTTGCACTGGTCTACTTGAAAATCCTGAAATTAGGGCCTTTGTTGCTGCCTTTGAGATTTAGGGAGAATGCTCATGTAAACCCACGGATCTAAGCAGCTACCAAGTACACGTTCCTGTTTGTTCCCCCCTCTGAGCACATGATGGATGTCGTCTACATCAACATGGGGCTATTCATCAAGATTCTTTCTGTGTGAGTGAGACTTGAGAAGGAAACAACAGAAATTACTCATACTTAATATTGTGGCAATGCACAAAGCAAAATTAAGCAGTCGTAAAATTCACATAGATGTGTAAATATCGACTTAGCCTACAGAATAAGAAAAATTGTGTGGCGGCATACTACAAACATCTGCGAAATCCACTTACTCTCTAAAGAGGCAGGTGTCCGTAATGCAGAATAATACAACTACTGTAAATCAGGTTTTTTTGTCCTCATTCATAAATAAGTGGATTGTCTTTAAGCAGGTATAGGCTCTTTCCTGGTTCCTACAGAGGGAGGTCACAGCCTCATCTGTTACTTTACCACCTCCAAGGTTCCTACAATAGTCAACTGCAAGACTCTTGGAGAGGAGATAAGGAGGAGCATAGCAACCTTTCCCAGATTCCCATGAAAATAGTTTGTTGTTTTGCAATAGTTGACCCCATTTCTCAACGCCTTCTTCCAATAATGGGGCCAACAGACTATCCTTAAGGCCCACTGGCATGCCCGTAGAATTCCAAATAGGACACCGACACTATAGTATGGGATCTCAAGAGTCTTTCTGAACTGATACCAGAGTTCACATGCAGAACTCAAAACCTTTAGATTAACTTAAAAAAAAATATTTTGGCTGCCCAAACTTGAACAGAAAACCGTCACCACCATGGGGGACATTTTTAGACATGACTTGGAGAAGAGGAGAGAAACAAGAGGATCCAAACAAGAGAGATCTTACATTTTTTAGTTGAAAAGCTCAGCAATAAAAACGAAAGTCAGAGTTAGCTATACCTTTTCTATCTTTGTGCTTCGTAGTTTCCTCCAAGCAATCCTCACCTTCTTATCAGGCCAGAGAAAATGGGTTATGTCATATTGTAGAGCTTTTCATGCTTTAGCTTTTCATGCTTTAAGATTAAAAGATAAAGGAATTGTATACAAAATAAATGTAAATTTTGGCAAAAATGACATTTTGACCAGGTTAGAACGGCCCAATATGGAGAGTGGGAGACTACCCCGTGATCTTAGTAGTGTTCATGTATCTTTCCTTTTTGATTCAAGATTTACCTGGGTAATCTAAGGATGTCATGTGTAGTTTGTACACTTAAATATCTAATTTGTTGTATAACAAATGGGGTACTTGATTTTGTATTCCAGGACATAATTTCATTTTTTTTTGGATTAATTAAATAACCGAAAACCCTCCTAAAATCCATCAAGAGTTGCTCCAGCCTAGGCAGGATAATGGGACACTTCCTTGTGAAGATCATCAAGTCGTCTGCGTAGAGGGCTACTTTTTTCACTCACCCCTCCCATTCAAACGGACCAAAGATGTCACTAGCCCTGATGTTAAATGCCAAGGTTTCCATATATAAGTCAAAAAGTAAAGGGGAGAGGGGACACCCCTGCCTAGATTCCCACTCCAACTTGATTAAATTAGTTTGATTTCCATTAACTACTCTCCTTGCTGTAGGAGTCTTGCAGATGTTACTAATGGCCCTGGCAAATGTATCCCCTAACCCAAAGATGTGAGTCATATAGCGTAAAAAGGGCTAGCTCACCCAGTCAAACGCTTTGGCCGCTTCAAATACAAAGATAGTAAGAGGACGTTTTTTTGCTGAGGCAATGCCAATTACACCAATCAGCTCATGGGTTAAATCATGGAGCTGATGACCCATAATAAATCCCTTCTGATCGGGGAGAGCCCATCACAGCATTCAACCCCCCCTGCTAAAACTTGCACATAGATTTTATAGTTGCAGTTCAGCAGTAAGATGGACCTTTAGGACTCACATTTCTGGGGGTCTTTATTAGGCTTCAAAATTAAGGTAAAGTTGCCTCATCCCAGGACTTAGGAATCAGAATATCATCAGAATAATGCTATCAAATAATTTCACTAAGACAGGACAATGTCCTCGACAAGAGAAATATAAAACTCATTAGGTATACAGTGTATTCCTGCGGCACTACCTCTTTTTTGGTGTTTCATTGTAGCCTTAAGTTTTTCTAGGGAAATGTTTTCGTTCAACTGTAAAGCTTGGTCATCAACAAGTGAGGGTAGAGTTATTCTATCAACATAATTTTTAATTTGCGTGTCAGAGACTACCTGATCCTCTGTATATAAATCTTGAAAGAAGGACTCAAATACTTGTTCTATTTTAGTGTTCTCCGAGCAGACCTCCCCTAATTCTACATTAGCAGTCTCCTTAATTATATTTCTTGTTTGGTTGATGCAAGATTTCCAAGCAAGGAGCTTTCCACATTTTTCTCCATATTCATAATTAGCTAATTTGCTAGCCTCCCTTCTCCTTCTAGTGATGCTATCTAAATAATCTGCTAACACCTGCCTTTTAACTATAACCTCAGTGTTTTTCTCCCTCGGCTCCTGATTCTCTTGTTGGGTAACTTTTTCACTCAGAGCTCTAGTGACGCTTCCAGCGTTTTTATCATTCCTCTGGTTTCCTTATTTTTTTGCTGCAAGACTTATAACTCTCCCTCTAATAAATGTCTTATGGGCATCCCATATTACCTGTAGGGGGGCAGAAGTGTCATTAATTAAAAAAAAAGACAGGGTATCATTCATTAGTTGTGTTAATACTAATGCATCAGAAAGTAGGGCTCTATCGAAGGTCTTTCTTCCAATGGATGAATCTCTCACTATTTGAATTTCCATCAGCACACAGAATGACCTGAAAGATGTTCCAGAATATGTATCACCGATTTAATTCTGTTTGTCAGCCTGGCATCTACTAAGAAGAAATTGATTCTGGAAAAATTCCCATATTTTTTATTGTGGAATGTAAAACTAGGAGGGGGGCTCTTATTCCCCTGTTTTTTGCTCTCCAGATATCTATAAGGCCTAGGTCTTCCATCAAGAATCTGATAAAAGAAACCAATTTAGTGGGTACTCATCCCACCCCTTTAGATCTATGAAGAGAGGGATTCAGGAGGATATTAAAGTCACTTCCCAAAATAATAGGAAGTTAGATTGTAATAAATGGTTATAGATAGTATTTAGAGGAGCTTCATCATCTATATTTGGTGTATAGTATCCCACTAAAACAAACCACTCATTCTGGATCTTAACATCGACAATAATCCATCGTCCCTTAACATCTACCTTAAAAGCCCCTAGGGTTGCCTTAGCTGATTTTTTTTTAAATGAAAGCTACTCCTTTCGTGCAACATGTTTGGGATGTATGAAGAGAACTGACAATAAATTTCTGTTTAGATCAAACGACCTCCCATTCATCAGTAGTTTGGTGCGTTTCCTGTAAAATGATGATATCATAGTTCGATCAGCTCAGATATTGGAGAATTCTCGTTCGTGTACCCGCTACTCTGAGACGATTACCATTACATGTTAAGATTTTAATTGGGGTCAGAACAGGCATTTAAGTTTAATCAAATCCAGTGTCTTAAACACCAATTGAACTACTTGGTTGTGGCCTACCCCACTCTTACTTACAATCTCCTTTAAAATAGCTAAATAAAGAGGACTTTTTTTCCCTCATATGCTCCCCACCCAGTTAAATACAGAACTAATGTGCTTATCATGTGACCCACCCACCCAAGCGAATTATCTCTAAAGATAAAGTGGGTATGATGAAAAGATTGCCCATTCGAGCTCACTTCATTCTCCCGAATTTAACAAACAGAGAAAACAACAAGCAAACAATCATCCCTGAGCCTTTATTTGATCAATGAAAATTCCTACCTTCTTGGGATCTCTAAAGTTAAGAATTTTGTTCTTCCACATGACCTTAAGTAGGGCCGGAAATCTCAGTTGAACTGATGGGCCTACAGATCTTAAAATTGGCATAAATTTCCCCAATTCCCATTGCCTGTCCTGCATGATTCTCGAAAGATCTGACATAATCCGAAATTACCACTTCCCTTTAGTGAAGATACCTGCTTTTAAAGCCTCAGGCAGCACTTGCTCTTTTAGTGTATATGTTTTGAAGTAACCCAAAATTCTCCTGGGGGTTTGCCTATTCATATTTTTCGAGAAGGGATCTCAGTGAATTCTCTGGATGTGGGCCTCTAAGTCTTGGGGATCGATAGTAGGAGTAAATGCCTTTAATACATTTATGAAGAAGCTTTTGATGTTATCTCCCTCTAGACCTCCTGGAATATTAAGAGCCATAACTTCATTATTGACAGCCTCAACTGGGGCTTCCATTACACAGATTCTCTCCGTAATTGCCGACATTTTAACCTCCAAGGTCTCCCAAGTCTTGAATTTTTGCTTGATTCTTTTCCGAGACAGCAAACTTGATTCTGATCTCTGAAGATAAGCCTCTAAAATATCTGCAAATTCCAGTTGTTTAGGACTATTTAGGGTTGGTAAGTCTCCAGGTGCCATCAAGGTGGAAGTTTGGCTCATCTCAGCAGGTGGGATGACAGGGTCACCATCGCAATCTCAGAGAACCTGAAACCTATGTGAAGTAGGAATATTCAAGTGCACCGCCCCTTCAGCTAGGGTATTATCATTTTTAGGATCCATGCCTACTCCAGGAGCCTTGGCCGAGACCCCCTTATCCTGATATTACTCCACTGCTTCTAGTCAGGTTGGACCAGCCTGTTGGATTTTGACGTGCACCTCAAAATAAAATGTAAGGGACGGGGTTATCCTAACTTGGGGTGCTTCCTTTCGCTGTTGTGCCGAGACAATGGAAAAGGGATTTTGAGACAGATTCCCCCCTGTTTTCCTGCCAGGCTTTTTAGTCACAGTTTTTCCAAAAATAGGGGCAGATGGAATGATGGTAGAGCTTACAAGAGACCCCGGATTACTAACATTTTTATTCCACAAAGAGTATCTACTAGGGACCTCTTCTCCCTTTCTACTAACTAAACCCTCAGTCTGTGGAGATGAAATAGTAGAGTCAGCAGTCTCAGAGAACACAAGTGCGCCAAGTGCTTCCCCTGTCTTACTTGTTCATTCTGCGCGGCGGCTGGTTTAGGCTTTGCTTTCCCTCTTCTCCAGGGTGTCTGCTGAGGAGAGAGAGCAGTACTTGGTTCCCCGCTATCGAGGCACTTGACCCGTCTAGGGCTCATGGGCAAGGAAAAGGAAGAGACCAAAGAGGCAGACGAGAGCTGACGGACACAGTAATAATGGTGTAGATGTGGCAGCGATAGTCCTCCCAAAAACTCAGCCCTCTCAAAGTTGCCAGTGATGCAATTTACCAAGCGGGCCCCTGACAGGGACTCATCCAGCCTGGAGTGCCCTGGAAAGAGATCCTTGAAGCAGTATACCTATGGAGGCAAACGTCTTCTGCAGCCTGAAACAGCCGCCCCTGGCGGTGCGTGAAGCCGAGCAGCTTCCACCAGCCAGCTCTGAGGAGTTTTCAGACTCCGGGGACAGAAAGAACAAAAATCATCAAAAAGCAGAGTCTCCCTGTCTCCAAGGAGCAATCACGCCCCTCTTGCTAGCGAGAGACGTGTAAGAGCAAAGCCCCACCGGCCGGGAGGAGCCGCCAAGGAAGGCGCAGGAGGCAAAGGCATCTGCTGGTAAGAGAATGGGACAGCGGTGGCAACAAAGCAGTGGCAACGGGAAAGCAGAAGCTCAGACGAGGGGAGGGTGTAAGTTCGTTTTCCTTCAAGAAAGGCTGGGGGGGTTTAACACGTCATCCGGAGGAGTGGGGAGAGAGCTTGCGGTCAGACTAACCCTCCGCCATGTTCCTCCCCCAACGTAAATCAGCTTTTATGCAACACGCATAGACTGAACGTGGATGTGAGGAAAATGTTGACTTCAACTCGAAGAATAGCATTTAACACACATGCAATCGTAACTAACATTCACTGGATTTCACACCCGTTGTTGGAAGTGGTGGGCCTAATTAAAGCAGCATCGTCTGTTCTGATTCCTGGTTTCAGTGGCGCGTGTGTGATAATAAGTCATTTAAACTGTATATTATTTATCCCAAAGTTTCAGCACCCTGGACAGGGCACCTGCATCAGTTTACAGTCGTCTCCCATGCATTAGTAAGTGGACATTTCTGCTTCTAGTTCCATTAATAGGGGAACAGTAAAAAAAGCATCTATGTAGCCATTGTACATTAATGTTTACTTTTTATTCTGCCCGCTGGATAATGCGTGTGTATAAAGTATCACCCCTGAGTCTCCTGTTCAACGGTGGTCGGTTGCTTCTTATTTTACTCAGTGTTCGAAGTGGGGGGAAAAAAGTAGGGAAACTGTGGGCGGAGAATCAGAGGGCGGGAATAACCCAAGGATTGGATCAGTGGGCGGGGCCAGATGTGTGGCCAGAATGCGCAAACATCCAATTTTTTAGTATTTGTTTGGCATTTCACTGCCCAGTTTAATCAACCAAGGGATACACATGATTATTTAAGGTTATAATGAGTTATTGACATTAAAACACATTCACAAAGTGGGATATGCTTCTAATCACAGAATGTCCCAAATACCATAAAATGTGGAAACACAAGCCGTTTGTCTCCGAGCCATGGAGTTTCTGTCATCAGCACTTCTCCTTTTTTCCACAACAGCAGTTCAAACATGAATGGTAAAATATCCTGGTTTGTCAATTTTTTCTATATAATTATGGCTCTGACATATTTGCCTCATAATGCAAGATCTGCAAATACTTTGTTTACAGCTCAAACGTATCAAAAGTTAATAAAAAATGTGACTTGTGTTGCTGCGGAATTGTGTTGCTGCGGAGTGGATGGCTTATTGCAAAGGTTGACTGATCACCTTTCTCAATGCTGCATTTGTATGCTATTCTACTACTAGGTCAAAATCTTTCCATGTGTACACGTGTCAAAATAATAAAATATCAGAAAATATACCACATTACGCTGCAGCCTTTTTTTAAATGCATAATTTAGTCAACACTGCGGCATAATTTTGTCTTCCTCTGCTGCATTATTACTTCCAGTGGCCCCACAGCAGGCAGCACATGTTAAAAGTGCTTGTGAATGAAGCAGAGAGAATGTGAAGTTTATGAACTTCGATAATTGTGCTTGCAAATCCTGCATTGCCAAACCCTGGTGAGTTGCAGCTACTACTGCTGAAACAAGGCCAATCGAGGTACCTATGGGTGAGGCAGACTGGCCTCAAGGGCAGGGCTAGCCTTAGCACTGGTGGTGCCCTGTGCATTAATATTTGTTAGTGTCCCCCCATGACCACCTCTGCCATGGATTCCCTCACTACCACCCTTTAACAGCCCCTCAAGTCTCTATACCCACACTCTCTATCAGATGCATTTAATTTGATTTACAGCACCACTCATACCATTGTAGGGTGTCAGAGGACTTTACACCACACACATTACAGAGGGACAATCAATATGTGTGTAAATCACTGTGTAGAAAATGTTACATAAGACTAAGGACTACAAGGTGTAGAAATCACATGACAACCATACTAGTAGGCCGTATAGTTTAATTGTGATTGGTCTGGAGAAACACAAACTCAGAATTTAAAACATAATACCATGGTTGGGGGTTCTCTTTAATAATCAGAATTGACTTCTATCCAAAAGAACACTTTTTGCAACATTGGGATAATGAACGACTGGGGAAAAAACATAACACTCTAATTTATACCTTGCAGTTTGTATGCATCTCTTAGATGACGGTTAATAGCTCACTTTTCTATGTTAGGATTTTAAATATAAACTGCAACTAACAAAAGGATCTCTCTGACAAAAGCAGTAGTCCACTGACCTATTTACATTATGTGCACATTGTGATCTGCATGGTACATGTTCTTAGCAGCAGGCCCATTAACCCTCTGAGCTACCTTTCCATGAGTCACAACTTTCACTAGACAAAATTCCGATCTCTCCCTAGGAAGAACATTTATCCCCAGAGTCATCATGACATTTTTATTGTTGACGAAAATTGCTGGAGGCCAGGAAGGAGGCAGCAAGCGCTTTTAAAACCATAATATACTTGCAAACATAATGCCTCCACGCAAAGTCAGCACCCAGTGCGGTCACACTGGTAGCACTGCCCTAGAACTGGCTCTTCTCAAGGGTCCTGTGACCTCAGTGACAGTCACTGTTGTTCTAGGGTGTGCTGCTTCATAGGCCTGCCAACAAGACTGGAGGTGAACTTCAGTATGGATTGTGGTGGACCATCCTTGAAGGTTAACCTACACTTGCCAGACTAGGGTCCACCTGCTGGTGCTAAGACACCTGGGCTTCTAAGGTCTTACGAAGCCTTCTAAGGTCTAGCATGGGATTGTGCTCTCTCAGGAGTGTGGTCTGGTGGACTGGTTATTAAGGCGGAACCTGGTTCCCCAGTTCCAAATTCAGCAGCTCTGGCCATAGTGCCACATCCTCTCCCCCACTGAACATTATACTGCCCCACTGAGGAAGACTCACACTGCCTTCAACTACAACCCAATTGTTCAGAAATCAGTGATTGCTTTTGCCTGAAAAGTTAACTACATGACTACAGGGCCCTGAATGGACCTATTTCAATTTCCATTGCTTATATCCTTCCAAAACGTAAGCAGTATGGTAAAAAGACCACATCCCTGGACGCAGACTGCAGTACACATTTTGTTTTCCAATCCACACATTGCAGTACCTCCCGGATTGGTGCACTAGTTGCAAGCCCGGAGAAAACAAAGACAAGAAAACAAAAATAGCGCTTCACTGGCAAACTCTGTAGAAGTGGCGCTGATGTGTTTGGTGTGAATAAAATCAATCTGGCCAGTTTGCTACAACTCTGTCTTACTTTATTTAGTTATTTTTCATATTTTTAATGATGTTGCACTTTGGAATTAAAATGTCAGAAACATACAACATTTCCTGCAAAAGTGTCTTTCTTTTTTGGATATATTTCGCAGGTGACCAAATAAAAGAAAAGAGAGAAAAGAGAGTGAGAACCCCGCCTTGAAGTCACAGTTTCAGTAAGAGAAGAACTGCTAGACAGAAAGAGAGGGAGGAAGGAAAGAGTTGGGTGGGGGAGCTGAAATGACAGAGCAGAAGTGGACACTGTCTTTTTCTTCTTTGGGTAAGAAGGAAAAGACAGAGTCCTGCTGCTTCTCAGCCGCTTAATAGTTGATGGCGATTTCTTGGGTCCTGGGACGCATTTTCAAAATAAAAAAAGTAGGGGAACGGAATCCTTGAAATTAAGAAAGTAGGGGCAAGCCGTGACCTGGCTATCCCGGCCACTTCGACCACTGATTTTACTTATGCAGGAATTGCGTATATTTATACAGGTATACAGGTGTTACGTACAATTGTGTTAAATTGAGCTAGTTGCTTTTGTTCAGTATCTAGGTTGGAGCTGTCACGTGATTCTGTGATCAGAAAAAGGAAGCAAGGTCTCATCCATAAAGAGATCAACGCGATTAAAAAAGCAATTACTCATATGAAAGCAGCTCCTATAGTCGCGGTATTTGGCACTGCTCACCTGTGCTTATGAACACGTAGAACATATCACTCCAGGGGCATAACTATCATAAGGACTACAAGGAGCACTGGGGCCCGAGGCAAGGGAAGTGGGGCATTTGCCTTGCTTGTATTGGGGGACGTTGAACCCGTTCTTCTCCGTAGTGCACCATACATTTCCCAATATACCTTCGGACTTAAACCTAAGCAAATACACGCGCCCTAAGCAGGCGTGCAACGCCCATTAGGCTAAAAGGGGTTCATCCCTCCAGTAGTGTCCGTAGCCCCAGCTGAAGCTGCGAGGGCCTCTGTCCCAGGAAAAGCCTGGGTGAAGTATGTCTGGAGAAGAGAAGAGTGCCTCGGAATTAATATTTTCTTTTCTGGGGAGACAGCGTATCTTGCTGCTTGCCCTGTGCTCATAAAAGAGGAGGTGGGGGTTACAGCATCCAGGACAAAACCCCACACTGTAGGTTCTAATTGTGCAAGGCAGTCTGCTTCACTGATTACCCATTGTTTTAAAAAGAGAGAATGCCTGCCTATTTACTCCGGTATGTGAGACTTCATCTGCACTTTAAAGGCAATCTCTGCCATAAACCTGAGTTTCCAAGCAAACAAGGCTGAAACCCCAAATCGTCTTTATTTGTAATTCCATTTATGTGTGGCTTACTACTCTTGTGAGGGGTAATAAGCACACATTAATTGGAAAACGTGAAGAAAGAGTGTTTTCTTTGTTTTTTTAAATGCAATGACCATCCAGCTGTCCAGACCTTTCTGTCAATAGCAAGGGGGTGATGTGGGGAATTTGTGGTTTTGGTTCTAAAAGGGGCAAGCACTGACTAAAACATAAGAACATGTAAAATGATGTTTGCAAAACAAGTGTGGATAGATGGACAGCAAAGAGGGCCTGTAGGTAGCAGTCCCAATCCTCTGGCTAAAATGTTCCTGGCTTCCTGTCGTTTCTTATTGGTGCAGTTTTATATACAGCAAACCGGGAGCTAGTCATCATGGTGCTTTACATGAGCGTCAGATTACATTGCACAAAATCAGATGTGTTTTTTAGGCATGGGGAGATTAAGTGATTTGCCCAGGTTCACAGGATGTAGCGCTGATGCTGGGATTCAAACCGCATTCCCCAGTTCCATGGCAGCTTAGGCCGTTAGGCTATATCTCCTCAGTTAGTATTAGTATCAGTGGTGGCTGGTGAACTTTGAAAGTGGTGAGGTGTAATACCACCCAGGAGTTTACCCCATTTTTTTATAAAAATTTGCCTCACTAATACTCATTCCCGCTGACATTTAAACCCAGATTAAGAACCAATTGGTGCTGGGTTTGTCACGAAAGGAGATCCAAACCTGCGCAAAAAGCTTTTTAATTTACTTGTTTTGCACTGGAAAGTTGCCTGGAAGTTATATAAAGCAGTGCAAATCACTGCTTTGTGCCACTCTGCGTCAAGGGGGCTTTCCATGTGTCATACACCAGTGCTCCCATGCAACTACCCATGTTTTTTACATTAAACTTTGTCTACTAACAATAGCAATTTTTTGCTTCAAAAAATGAACGACACTTAAAAGCAGGCAATAAAAAGCAGAAATGCTTTTATTTCTTCTGACTTTTTCCTCTTTGTTGTTTACTGGACTGTACAGCACAAATCCGAAGTAAAAAAAGTTTTAAAGTTAGTCAAAGCATAGTATTTTGTACTGGAAGGGCATCCTTCCAGTACAAAACCAATCCTAGACTAACACAGACACCTTTGTACTATGGCGCAAGGGTGTGTTTGAGGCGCTCGGTAGCCTAAATGTGTGCCGTTCCTCGCTGCTCTACCTTGCTTGCTTTCTTTCACCCATCCTTTACCTGTCTTCTACCCCGTCTGAGCAGGAGCTTTTCACCCACAACTCCTGCGAGTAGACTGCCAAGCCACTGACCCATGGCTCCTTGTGGCTCCCGCACCCCCAGGTCTACGAGGATGTGGCAGTGAGCTGCAGCAGAGCCGTTGTGAGGCGGCTGAAGGCGGGTGAAACGCGGGTTATTCCCGCAGCGCCCAGCAAGGAGACCAGCACAGCCCTGAGGTAAGCACAAGGCAAAGAGCCTGGCAAGGAGCCCCCCTCCCCCGGCTGGTGGGGTAGGCACTCACATCAGCTGACAGCGACAGAGTCCAGCAGCAGAGGAGGCTGCAGCAGGTCAGAGGGGAAAACTGTGAGGAGTTGGCGGGGGCTGGTTGTGAGGGGGCTTTTTGACTTGGACCCTACTGCCCCCACGACGGCTGAAATGCCAGAAACCGGTCCCCGGAAGATTGTTTCCTTCCCAGTGTAAGAATTGGCTTGGTAGTTTGGTTTGCCCTGTTCCCATCATGCACTGGGACAGGAACAGACTAATTTGCATATAGCCAGGTTCTGAGCTGGGATGGTGCAGTGAGCTAAAAAATGGTGTTGGATCTAGCCCTGATCTCTTGACTGGGTGAGAGTATTCTGCTTAATTCAGAGACTCTGTCCATCACCACCCCTTGTTGTTAAATATTTTGTCCACCATAAGCGTGGAAGGGTATACTCAGATGTGAGTCCCTTGCTCATTGCACCATCAGGATTCAAACAAGCCGGGCCGACGACGGCTGAAATGCCAGAAACCGGTCCCCGGAAGCTTGTTTCCTTCCCAGTGTAAGAATTGGCTTGGTAGTTTGGTTTGCCCTGTTCCCATCATGCACTGGGACAGGAACAGATTAATTTGCATATAGCCAGGTTCTGAGCTGGGATGGTGCAGTGAGCTAAAAAATGGTGTTGGATCTAGCCCTGATCTCTTGACTGGGTGAGAGTATTCTGCTTAATTCAGAGACTCTGTCCATCACCACCCCTTGTTGTTAAATATTCTACCCCGTCTGAGCAGGAGCTTTTCACCCACAACTCCTGCGAGTAGACTGCCAAGCCACTGACTCATGGCTCCTTGTGGCTCCCGCACCCCCAGGTCTACGAGGATGCCCCCCTTAGCCGGCTGGTGGGGTAGGCACTCACATCAGCTGACAGCGACAGGGTCCAGCAGCAGAGGAGGCTGCAGCAGGTCAGAGGGGAAAACTGTGAGGAGTTGGCGGGGGCTGGTTGTGAGGGGGCTTTTTGACTTGGACCCTACTGCCCCCCGCGGTCCCACACTCCTGCTACTTGCTCTCAGAGGAAAGTCAGGCCAACTACAACTCTTATTTGCTCAATCTGACTAAATTTAAATTCAAACTTTACGGGCATAACACGAAATCAGCCATCTGGGGGGAGAACAGGGAAAAACAAATAGAGGTTAATCCCTCCAATTTATCTTCACATCCTCATTCCCTAATTCATTTTTTTAAACTGCAGTAGCTCGAGTTGGTGGGAAATCCCCCGTAATATCCCGCTATGAGATCAGGAAAAACAAGAGGAGGAGATAAAAAAGATAAAAAGCCATCGGTTAGCTCTAAAAAGGAGATGGCAAAGGGACGGCCCTACGGTGTCTGGTATGGAGGACACTAGTACCCCACTCGGAATCACACCAGAAGGTACATTAGGAGGGGTCCATACAGGGCTGAGGCAAACAGACAGCTACAGGCTGCATGTGTTGGGAGTTTCAACCTTGGTTACGATAGCAACCTACGGATTGGCAAGCGTGAAGCCAACCACCAGGAGCAGCAGTAAAAAAGTCACTGAGTCGGCTCCACATGTCTCCCATAACGGAAGTAAGAAAGGTACTCCATTAGTTCCATCAGCACCATCAAGGCACCATTCATGCCCAAATAGTAGCAAACAGGTGTTGATCACAGACTTTTTAAGTGTGGCCACAAAAACCATCAAGGAAAACAGTCAATTATGACTCCAACGATTTCAAAGGCCCAAAGCACAATAATTCAAGTAAAGAATTTAAGGAAGTTCAACGTGAAATTGATACAAACGCATCCCAAGACAGAATTGGCAAGCCTAACAAAACCATAACGGAAGGCCTTTGGGCGATACGATCATACTCCCAGTGCACAATAGACTCAGAATAGACTCGACGCTCACAAACTGAAACACCTAAAGATCTCTTTGAAAGTGGACAAACCCACAATGCGAAGACAATGGAGGCTCTCATTCACAATTACCCTTTCTCTTTAGAATCACAACCGCAGCAGCAGCAACAACAGTCGCCACCCTGTCCCAGTGGCAACAATGAGGCCATTCCAATACTTCAGACAAGCATAAACATCCTCAGTCATAATGAAAAAATACATAAGCGCCTGGAGGACTTTTCTGCAGATGTGCCGGTTTCTGTTGAAACGCACATAAACAAGCTGGACCAATTTGTCTCGCCACCTCAGTCTCGGGGATAAAGACCACCTAAGTGGAGAGGAACTTTTGCTCTTTAACCAATATGATGAAATGCACTTTAAATCCATACATTTTGAAAATTCTTTGACGATGCCAAAAGGGACCAATCAAGAGAGTCGCCTGGTGCAACGGATTTTCCATCCCTGGACTTCCAACGACTTGAGGACCAGAGAGACAACCCCCCTCCATCCGCAGTATGGTCACATCTGCTAGACACCTTGGATACTATTGGAAAAGCCATGATTTACCACGCAGAGAAACTTGATACCCAAGTAGAACTTCTAAACACTCTTGTAATTTACATTCAGGGGGTGCAATCAGGCAGAGGAACAATTTACCAATCCTGTCACTGTCATTGCACCCAAATAATTGACCAAATAGCTGTACTTCCAACCATAAGGACTGAACTATTCGGGGCCATCAGGGATACCTCATCAAAATTCAATCTATCAGCGGAGAGAGCAAAAGAAACATCAAGGGCACAGGACCAGGCTCGCCCAATCCCTATCATGGAGGCAAACACTAGAGAAATGGGGACGAATCCAGCCCAAATACCGGGTAGCACTAATACTCCACAACCAAACATTATGGACAACAGAGAAGTGTTGGTCACTTTATCAACTGACAATTGAGCTATATGTAAATCAATCAAAAGGAACATGCCCACTAACCAAGCGGGAGAGGAAGTGCCTGAGAAAGGCAAGAAAGGGGAAAAAAAAAGACAGGCTCCAAATGTAATCAACGCCACGTTAGAGCCACAAGTGATCCAATGTGAAGTCAATGTAACTACTAGAAACATTAAAGAGGCCTGCCCTGAGGTACACCTGACCGCACCAATTTATAAGCAGACCATCTAAAAAAGCCTCACTCAACCTCTAACGGAGGACTTGCAGGCAGTAAAAGTATACAGCATATTTAAGCCCATCGAGAAGGAAATGAAACGGCGCTCAACAACTCAGGCTACACAAATTATAAAAACAATATCCTCATCTGGGCTTCACAAGATAGAACCCACCATAACCAGCTCAAAAGAAGTCTCCTTGCCAAAGTAGGGCAACAGAGAGGAGGGGAGGAGCAACCCTGAATTAACAAACCACCATTGCCTGGGAAGTAGTACAGCACTACCCGCAAAGGACAATGATACACATTTACAAAGCAACACACGTAAGGTTCAGGAACATCGCGCGGCCACCTCTGAGCCAATTGTGGGGGTAAAACAAATGGATTAGAGCGCAGACATCGAACAAATGCCAGAGTTTGTCGACAACAACAACAAGCTGGAATTCATCCCCCACTATGTCTTGAGGGGAACCCAAGATATCCTCAACAGAGGTGTATTATTAAAATTATTTAAAGCACTTCCTTCCTTGAGCCACATTGACATCCATAACTTAGAAACCATAGAATTCAGACTCAATCCCGACTTAACCGACCATGAAACTACAATAGCAACTTTCTTTGACAATTCCAATACAGAGCTGATCTGGCAACAGCAGGATGCATTTGCCAAATGCGGCATAGAGATAAAAAAGCACTCTCCCCCTGTTATCCAAACCCGCTACAACAACCAAATCCATTGAAGGCCATGCTGAGAGGTGCGAAAGGCCCGGATCAACATAGCTCAATCAATGGAATAGCCCAAAGGGGAAGGAAAATCACCATCATCATCGCTCACCCCACAGCAGATACGTCCCCGGGTTACAGGCAGAAGAACATACCCAGAACCAACTACGGTACTGCATTAACAAACCTATCAAAACCAGCTAACTGTTGCAACATCTGCTCCTGCAATGTTAATGGCCTAAGCCCAACATTGGAAGATCCTGACTTTATGGAATTCATCACTCAGTACGATCTACTCCTCTTCCAAGAGACATGGCAGACAAACCCTGCACCAATTGTAGGATATAAAGAATATTTCAATCCGGCCAAGAGAGGTTTCAAATACGGAAGAGCTAAAGGAGGTCTCTCCATATTTGTCTAGATTGACCTCTCATGGGAAGCTTCCAAAGTAGATCTAGACTCGACCTGGATGTCATGCATCAAACTAGTGTCCTCGTCCTCTTTTAGTTTGATAATTTTGAACATCTATATTCATCCTTCGTCCAAACAAAAGAGGTCAAGTATAGAGAATTTACCAGAAACATAAGCCACTCTCAAACTCGCTCACTCACAGGCTAACATCATTCTGTCAGAAGACTTTAACATGAACTTTTTAAATGCCAGGAAAGAAAAACCATTAGGCCACACACAATTAAGCAAACAACGTGATACACACGGTAACAGGTGTGCGCTCCTGCTAAAAGAACTCTCAATGTGTGTGCTAAATGCACGAGTTCCACCATATACTAGGGTTACACAAAAAAAGGCTGAAACCTCAATTACACATTCACAGATCAGGACATTCTTCCATACATTGCAAACTACCTAATAAAAGAGAGGGCAGAAAGTGACCATCAGCCCCAAACCTTCACCTTGCTTATAAGTACGGCAATCCCTATAACAGATAATGCAATGTCCCTACCAACGCAGTGTTACAACTTAAAACGACTTACCTGGAATAAGGGAAAAATTGTAGACATCATGGCTACATGCATTGCTCTCCTTGAGAATTTCAAAATCGAACCATAATGCCTAAAGGATTGGGCATCTTTCACTCAAGATCTAAATAATGAATTCTCAAGACAAGGCAATGGTCGTAAAAGAGGAAGATCAGTAGGGGCAGCATGGTACACCAACAGCCTAAGGAAAGAAAAAAATCAATTAAACAAATATTTAAGACAACTTTGAATTTGAGGCTCAGAACCTTACCAGGATATTCTCTCCTTAATATAAAAAACAAGAAAAGACCTAAAAAGGGGTATCAAGGTGGCAAAGAAAGACTTGAGAGAACATCTTAGGGTAAAACTGCTCCATGCCAGTAAACAGAGAGTCTTAAATCTCTTCTGGGAAGTTATTAATCAGTTATCAAATGGCAAGAACTGGCATTTCAACTCAGAAATAACGGAGGACACCTGGAGAACCCATATCGATCATACATATAATGTTACTCCATACTTCTGCAATACAAACCTGGAACCTCCTATACCAGGCATAGCCCATAAGACACTGAAGGCAGAATATCCAGAACTTTTGCCACAAATCACACAAGATCAGGTCCTCAAAATCATAAAAACCCTAAGACCTGAGGGAGCACCAGGACCCAATGGCTTGCCAAACACACTTCTCCGGCATGACTCTCGATTCTGGTCTGGTATCCTCACCCCGCTGTTCACATACGCATTAGCATCCTGCACGATCCCCAATTCCTGGTGAGGAAGTACTTTAAATCCCATTTAAATCGGGTGCACGATCAAGATCCTGCTAACTATAGAATGATCGCACTGATCGACGTTGAAGCCAAGATGTATGCTTCAAACCTTTTGGTAGATCTAGAGGACTGGGTCAACAATATAATTCTGATACCAAACATGCATACCGGATTTCAGGTCAGAATGAGTACCCTCACTGACATCTCCGAGGTGACACTCCTAGCTAATCAAGCTTTTGCTAAATCCTGTATTCTGTACGCATGTTTCATCGACCTCAAAGCGGCGGTGGGGGACACCAACAAAACTTCTGGAGGTGATAATCAACATTTACTCAAATACGTGGGTGCAGATAAGGAAAGGCGATGGCCGCACCATAATGAACAGGATTCCAACTAAAAACGGGCTAAAACAGGGGTGCATGCTGGCCCCCTGTCTATTCAATATCTACACCGCCGATCTTGAGAAGCATCTCCAACAAGTTCAAACTGACTCCCCCAAAACTTGGCAAAACACCAGTCACCAGTCTCCAATACGCAGTCAACATTGTTCTTCTAGCACAACCTCCAATAGGCCTACAGCAATCGATGACCCAACTAGGAGCGTATACCATCTCTGCTCAACTAATAATAAACCTTAAGAAAACCAAGGTGCTATGCTTTTCCAGACATCACAAAACAGGGTCAAAAGGTAATTCACCTGGAAATTGGAGGATAAACCAATATCCCAGGTAGATTCGTATAAATACCTAGGGTTCCAACTTGACCATAATCTCAACTATAAGCAACACCTGGACCAAGGAAAAATAAAAGCAAAACAACTCGTTTGTGCTTTCAAAATCCTACAGAAGAAGCTAAAAGGCTCCAGCAGGTCAGTTGCTTAAGGTAATTGCCGCTAAATTTATACCAACCATATCGTATGGGTCCGGAATCTTAAACACAAAAGATGCTGCCGCCTTAAACCTAGCCTAATCTAGTTTCTTCAAGAGCCTGTTTTTAATCCCTCAACATATTTCTTAGGCACAAATTCGACTGGAATAATGGCTTATAAATCAGAGACATGCCAGACAAGGGGCGATGGTCAAATATTACTGGCGGATGAGGCAAGCAGAAGACAATACTTTAGCCCACTTTTGCTGGGAAGAAACTGAAAAGCAAGCGAGGCAAAATAATTCTACCGTTGCAGTTTTAAAAGAATCACTTGAGGACCTACACTTTGAAGAGGCCTGGCACACAACATCCTCTTATTCTGGGTTCAAAAATATGGTGAACAGTGCAACTAAACGAATCTCACTGTTAATGGACAAAACTGCCTTTTCAAAGAAAAACCATGCATGGGCAGTGATTCAATCTTATCAGTTTCTGAAACCCCAACGGTACCTGTCTGAACACTTCTCCAATTACAAAAAGAACTACTTGACACTGCTGAAGCTTGGTTCATTTCCTACAAAGGACTTGGCCCCGAATTGGATGTTTACATGGCCCACAAAAGAATGCCACCTGTGCGAACAAGTAAAAGAGTCGCTACTTCACATTCTATGCATTTGCCCTTCGTTATTAGAATTTTGAAAAACAGTCCACCGTGAGATTTTTAGGAAAAACCAATTTAGGTCATGCAGAGCCGTAGTCAAACAAAGCCTTGGTGGCCTGTGAATTCAACTGTCCTGTCGAGCCATCACCTTTTGGAAAAGGGCAGCCAAAGAATTGGACAAAAAAACTAAACAAATTGTATGGCCATGTGATGACTGTGATGACTGCCTGGTCATTCTTTATCAGCATTGACACTATATATGTAGTTTTTACAACTTGTACTGATTACAATTTTTATATTCTTGTTTTATCCAGTGTTCATGATTGAAACATAGGACTGTAGAACGCGTAATTCTTTTGTACCTTAAAGACTCTTATTTTTAACTATTATGTATTATGTGCTTTTTCTAATCTTTTATGATTTTTAATGGAATCAAATAAAAGTAATATTGACTGACTGTGTGCCATCACTAGGGAAAGAGCAGGATTGTGTCATATCGTTGTAGTAATGCGCTTTCCTGCTCTCTCCCTTTCACACATTTTGTAATTCTTTTGATAATCTGGCCCTAATTCTCTTTCCCTGACTCACTCGAACACACAATCTCTCACTTGCTCATTCTCGATTACAGTCTTTCCAACTCACTGTTACACACAAAAGTACACATACTCACTGACTCATCTCACTTACTAACACACTTACATACCCTCACTAAATCCGAGCCCTGGTGCAACTGTACCTGCTGCACCATTGATAGCTACACCCACGATTCACTTCTAATCCCTCTCACAACCTCCACTCAATAGCAAGTTCTAGCACACTCATATTCCTTTACTCACTTCCTCATACTCACTTTCACTTATTCATGCAGACGCCCAAACTCTGATTCCCACCTTCATTCTCATTGACGCTTTCAAACACACATGCTTTCACTCTATCCCATTCACTCTCAATTACTCACAAACACAAACACAATCGCATAGAGAAATAACATTTTTGTTTTACTTATCTGGCTTACTTAGCTCGCAACTTGGAGGCTCCATGACAGCAGCAAAGCAGAAATCTGTTGCTAGGCACTGGAACTGGCAATTATGATTCCCAATGAGGAGCTAAATCGAGCAGCAAACCAGCAATGGCCGGATTGAAAAGGGGAAGACCCACCTCAATACTCTCAGTTTCTTTATAGGCAGGTCCACTGGAATTATGGGACAGGGAAGGGTCAAATTATGTGTCAGCGTTGACTAAATTATGGGGCAAAAAAAGGCAAATGATGTCTCGTAAAGTAGCACATTTTATGACAGTAAACTTTCACTGTTTTGCCATTTTTACACCTGTTAACACTTTCTGGGCGCAGGTTGCATCTCCTTGGTGCCAATGTAAACACCTAAATACAGCAATAAGCAGCGGAAAGGTGACCAGTCAACCTTTGCAGAGGGATTCCTGTTATGCAGCGCACGTGTTGCTGGGTTCTTAGTAACTTTTGAACTGTTTGAGCTATAAAAACATTTTTTTTGCAAAAATCTGGAGACTATGCAGCAGATGATGGATTATGTGGCAAATGTGGCAAACCACTATTATGCAAAAAAAACGGCGGAGCCGCACAATCATATGTTTCCATTGTCCCTGTGATAGGACTGGAAGCACTGACCTATAAGAAGCTGGGATAACTGAGGTTCCGGCTCTTGCTGCACTTTGTGGCTTTTTATTGGCTTTAGAGATGCACTGGTGAGTGTCCTGACAGCCCCATTTTAGCAGTTATACTGTGCTGCCTGATGCATGTGCAGTATATCTGCTAAATACATTGGATTATGCCTGTATTAGAGGATCATAGTTGAACTAGGCCCATTAGACATCTCATAGTCCATCTCCCAGAAGGTCCTTGTGTGTCTCTTGCTCTTTTTTGGTGGACAGACATATAATGGACTGAAGAGCTGGAGCAGACTGATACTGCGTATAGACAGCAACTGACACTTCTACCACAAAAGCTTTCCGCCACAGCAGCATGGTTTTCCCAATACTGTTCTGCCCTTGTGTGTTCATCCTCTTGACCATCCTTATCATCTCTGCAAGTGGCAGTTGGTCGTTGAAAAACTTTATGCCAAAGGGAGAACTCCACATCCATATCCAAGGCACATTCATATCTCAAATGATCCAAACCAGCAAGTATAGTCCTGTGGGTTAACGCACCTACTTTAGCGACATGGTCCACCTGACTCCCCTCTTTTAGGAGTCCACCTGTGTTAAACCTCAAACCTGGTGCTCAGAGCCAAAGTTCAAAAAGTTATGTTTTTTCTTTAACTTTGCTTTTCTGCTCAAGCCCACTCTTTGCTTCCACAACAGAAAGGATAGTGGCTATGCAATTTGTCTGCACATCAATCATATGGTATCCGGAGTTTAATAATTTGGTTTCTGGATGAAAAACATTTCTGACAGGCTGTTGATAAAGAGAAAACAATAGGCAGTCCCATTGTGTTGCTATCATGATGACAGCAATAGCCACCCGGGTTGCATTTTCTTGAACTGTTTGCACAGTCAGGACAAATTGTAGCAATAGCAACGAAGCACACAGTTGATATTCCCCTATCATTCTTGATACAACTGAGTGTGTAGTCGTTATTGTAGTTGTATGCGGTCTCTCCATTTATGTATTCAATATGACATGGTGTGGACAGTGTTATCACAGAGGCACGTACTTCATCCACAGGACTTCTTGGAGGCTATTTTAATTGCCTGATATCTAACACAGGATTCAGTCGGTCCATGGTGAAGTAACAATTCCTTTTCAATAAAAAGTAGCATGCCTATCCCTTTGTACCTGCTCACAGGATGCCAATCAAATGTATGTTCTACCCGGAATTTAGTAAGTACAAACAATCATGTGACCGTGTGAAAGAGAGAAGAAAGAGAAAGGGGACGAGAATAATGATAGTTATGTGGGCATCATTAGCAAAAGGATACTCAATGCCATGCGGAAACTTCCAATTAAAATAATAATTTACATATAGAAAAGAGCAATTTGGTACTATTGTGGCTACTGTTTCCTTCCCTTGTGCTACACTGCAGTTTAACTTCTGTTTCAGTGGGTTTAAGTAGCTTAATAGTCAAGTGGAACTCAGAACTGTTCATGCTGCCCTATGTCTCTCCTGTCCCTCCCTCCACATGTAGCTGAATTCTCTACCATTCCCTATCATCCTCCCTTATCATTTTTCTCAACCTGCCTCTTTCCACCCCATACATTTCACCTTTGTCTCATTCCATAATTAACATTGTGTCCTTGCGGCCTAATGACAATGTCAAAACATCAACAGAGCATACGTATTCACAGGGAGTGGTGAAATTGAATGTTTGAAGCTTTTTTTAAAGTTCTAGTCATCAACTAAGGAACCAACTGTGGTCCAGTGACTCAGCTGTCGATCTGAGGACCTTGATTTGAATCCAGCTTGGCATTAACTGAAAATTGTGTAGTTCTAGTAAATCACGTAATTACAATGTGCCTAAAACTGAAATGTGTGAGATATTAGTATAAGTGTTTGTGTACTAAAAATATATGTCACCACTTGATGAATACAATGATGCATCATTTTCCATCAGCTCTCTGTAGAGTTATGAAGGGCAGAATGTTAGCAAAGGGAGGAATGTTAGGTATGTAGAGGTGACATCATTTGGAATGTAGAGGGAGGAGTGAGATGGGGGAAAGGAGATAGAATGGTTGATAAGAGCTGGGGATGTGAAGAAAATAAAGAGAAAAAGAAGAAACTTGTGTTTTAACTTCCTTTTACACTCACATATTGGGCAATGCTCTGTTGCTCCTGAGTTAGATCCATACTATAGGAATGCCAACACAGGCATTTTTCTTCTTTGTGAAAAGATACCCAGCTTAATATTCTCTGTGGATACCCCTTCCTTTTGAGCTGCTGGAGAGCCCACCTCACTTTGTGATAGCTAGAAAGAAGCTCCCATGATGTTCTTTATCCCGGTTTATTCTTCACACCTCAAGTCTACATCTCAATGTATGTGAGAGCACTTGACTGGGGCCACTGGGAGATTACCCCACACACATGCTCTTGTTCCCTGGAAGCATGATATCATTGTGCAGTTATGCTACTTTTAATCAGAAAATACACTTTTCCAGTAAACCACCAATGCTTTCATTTCTGACATGCACAGGACTCACTTGGTACCAATCATCTTACAGACATCCAATGCTCAAAGGTCTAGTAGACACTATCTGAACTCCAGCAGTGCTCGGTGACCCAAGGGAATGCACTGTTGAAGTCAAAAGATCTGGCTGTAATTTGCTACTGCAGGAAAGAACAGGCATTGACATATGCAAAATACCATCAGTGATAGTGCATGACAGACACTGAATAAAGTGGGCTGACACATTGCCAGATGGTGTATGCTGAAGTGGATGGAAGCATAATATTGTTGTTACTGGAACAGACCAATTGGAGAAATGGCTGGCTGAAAGCCCCTTTATAAATGTAGATATTTTCAGTATGATTTTATTGAAAAACAATGGGTCGGCACAACAGCTAATGCTGTCTCTAGTCCAGACGTATAAAGAGGGGTCTTCTTTTTATTTATTTCGTTTTTGTTCATGACTATTTGCAGATCAAAGGACACTACCCTGGGCTGTTTTTCATCTGCAATCACATTTCTAGACCTCTTCTTACCCTCTTGAGGTATGTTGCAATTGGGTTTCACCCATTTGGTATGCCCAGATTTTTTGCTCTGTGAATACGCAGTTTTTGGCTGGTTACTGTGGTTGAGTCTCACTACTTGCGTCTCACCTTCGGTAATCACACTGTAAATGAGTGCACATGTTAACCGCCAGATTCCATAATTTATGATAAGGCCAGTGTGATGCAGCTAAGGTAAGAGGCACTTGGCTAATTACGTGTAAACATATAAGGGTTGCACGTGTGAGACTACCATTATACGCAGTCTGGTAACAGCCCACAGGTAGCCTGGCATAGAGAGAACACTGCAAGGTTAGATGTTGATCTTGGGTCAGCCTTATAATTTTAGTTGGCACTTATAGGTGAAGTCAGCATGGTTTACAGTTTTGTCTATTGTGACACCGAATTATACACATAGGGGGAAAGATGCCTTATAGTGCAGTTTTGCTTCCTTTAGACATAACAAGTCCCATAAGGTAATACACTGGGGTGAATCAGGTGCAACCAGTTTCAATATGCAGGTCCAAAGATCCTACAGGGGAGCCTTATTAGTTGTCCAGAATTTTCATATTTCTCTGGCTCAGCTCAGGATCATGTTCCAGACCTTTTGCCACTCTATTGGGCCAAGTTAATTACTCAGCAGAGGGAGTAAATGCCTCACCACACAAAATGACTAATAATGCCTCTCTCAGCTCCTGAAGAGGTGGGGATGAAAATCTGCATCTGTTAATTATCTATCACACTATACCAGGGTTAAGACAGCCCAGGCTTATTGAACAAAGGAGGATGCTCAAACCTCTGGGGCCAACAATGGAGGGGGCTACCCTTGGAAGTTTTGGTGGGACAGTCCCTGGTAGAGAAGTTAGCTGGGGTGGAGCGGAGTCACCCAGAGGACATGCCAACAATTACATATTGACTGCACCATATTGAAATGTCCCATAATACTCTGCAGGAGAGTTGGGTCATGAAAGGAAGGGTGATGTGGCATCCTAGGATTTGACAAAGCTAATAGGCTTGCCTTAAATGTTCTTGTGAGGATCATTGACAAAGCCAATAGGCCTGTTTTATTTAGAGTGATACCCCTTATACTGTGATATTCTCTCTGGTGTAGGTGAGGTGTACTTTGAATTTGGACAACATGACCCTTCAAAGTATTTGTATTCTGCCTGATGTATTTATTTGTAAATTACTGCACAGAATTTAGTAGTATGTCTAATAAATGTACTTTTTCTTTTCTATAGAAAAAAAGCAGACTGGACAAATATTTATAGAGTGTTTATATTGTGTGCCAGCGAATGGTGATTATTAGCCCACACCACCTCTCCTGAGTAGGCCTTGGGCTGCTCTGCTTCATTACCCTAAGAGAGTCAAGTGTTACAAAGGGGTGCTTGGTTCCTTGTAAGGTGAACTTGTGGGCCTATTACTTGCACAGGCTTCACGTTCTGCACAACTAATAACCCAATTTCTTACAAAGTGCATCAGTGCTTTTAGAATACTGGAATGCTGAAAGCATTATGGAAGACTGTGATTTGTCTGTTGGCTAATGATGGCTAGTATGAACTCCCTGCTCCAACATTCTAATGCTAGTATTTTTATTTATCCCTTTTTTAATTTAGAAAATGTTACTCTTAGTTTGTTGATTATTCTAATAGCCGTATAGTCCTTCTGTCTCAGGCTATACCAGTTGTTTAAGCCCTCCCCCTTGTTTTAAGCCCTCACTTGTGGCTTTGGCCTAAAACTTGGGGTCATGGACCCTCATTTATGAAAAGTGACGCATCGCTGCAAGAAAACAGCGATGTATCACTTTTCATTGCCCCCTCCTTGCAACACAAATGATGTGTCATGTTTACAGTATGAAGCATCATGATGCAAGTCAGTATTTCTGACGTATCTGTAGGCGCAAAAATGATTCACTGCTGGAGTGTGTCACAAACGTGACGCAACTCCAGCAATGGGTCATTACACATGGGCAAGTCCCATGTTAAATATGCCCGTGTCAGTCTTACGCCTGCCATGAGGCAGGCTTAAGGTATTGATGCATTTGCGTCCTAGAAGTGGCGCAGTGAAATCTTATAGATTTCACTGCGTCACTTCTACAACCCTTTCTTGCGTCAGAACGCCCCGCTGCATACATTATACCTGGTGCAGGTATAATGTGGCGCAGGGGTTTATAAAGGGATGCATCTACCTAGATGCGTCACTTTGTAAATATGGCGCAACATGGCACATTTTTACACCACTGATGCGTCACAAAAAGTGATGCACCAGAGGTGCAAAAGTGACACTAAGGGCCAATAAATAAGCCCCAGGGTGTTTAACAAAGGAATAGCTGTTGGCAGTGGGCTGTAAGGCTCTGCTGGTAAATAGATAGTTGGCTACTGCATGAGGTACACAAAGAAGTGACTAGAAGAAACAGTGCATGAATCATCACAGGAATGTTTACATATTACTGTGTTTTATTCCTTTGGTTGCCATAGCAGGATCTTCAGAGCTGGACTGAGACCTAAAAGCAGCCTTGGCAAATATGTTCAGAACAGAGACTGCTCTCTTCCTTCCTTCCTCTTTGTTTCCAGTTGCTCTTTCTTTGCTCTCTCTCTGCATGCTGTGCCTACTATCATAAACCCTTGGGTGCTGGAGACAGATGCATTCGGACTCGAGCTTCAAAAAACGGAATTTGATGGCTATAGTCCCACAAGGAAATGCCTGACGATATACATGGACAATCCGGCCCTCAGGGTCTGATGTCTCAGTAGAATAAAACTTCCACTGCAGGGGTCGGTATTCGACCTCATAATCAAAGGTTTGAAATCGGGTGGGTTTACGTCACCCTTCATCCGTCCAAGATTGATATAATGAGTACCATTACTTTGGATTAACATAAACATCTCTTATTCGGTGCCGAGGTGCCATCGAGGTGAATATGGGCTTTACAGTTGCATAAGATATATTTTATTTTGTCATATGAAACGCACATAGATATATTTCTCTAGCACAACACCCTTGTAATGTGCGTGTGAGGTGTGATTGATTGTTAAATGGTTTGATGCCTGTCTGCATTATCTTCCTGTCATTTGTCGCTGGGGATCAGACTAGAAATGTTGCACCTGTTACAGTAAGCAAACATGGATTCTGCTTCAAAATGGTGTATGTGCGCAGTCTGAAAACACTCGAGGAATTCACAGTCTTTGAAAACACATCAATCCTGCGTTCTTAATATGGTATATTTAATTAATAGAGAAGGCTATTAATGGGAACAAACACGTCTTCTTTGGAAAATAATGATTTCCTTCGCACCAGCTTCTCCTCCGTGGGACGCGATGGAGGTGGATTCCATCTGCCATCTTGGAATCTTGCAGCGTTTTATTAGATTTCCTGAGAGAGGCAGCCTGCGAGAGGCAATTAAGAGCCAGGGACGTCGACGCTGGGATGCCATCTGTCAAAGTCAGGCTTGATGGGTGTAGGGGGGCGGCAGCGGTAGCTCACTGGCAGGATGGGGGAGGGTAATGTGGCGAGGGAGAAGCAGGGGCTGTCTGTCAGGTCTAAGAGCGCCAGCTCGCACACAAACTGTCCTGAGAGTTGTATTCTCGGGAGGATAGAAGACGAGCATTTGTAAAAGGTCACGTATCACAACATGAACATCCCTGACACCTTGCCCGATTGGTGTATGATTGGGGAACTCATTCCACAAGGGACCTATCCTTCTCCATTGCTGCTCAGACGTTGGCTGGGGAAGGCCAACGCAGAACTACAGGAAAGCATGTGCAGCCCAGTCCATATACATAGGGCAAACTAGACCTTTGACTAGCAGACGCCAAGTTAAGTGGGGCATCCAATATGAGAAGCAAATCAAATAAAAAGTAACATGAATATAATGCTGCCGCGAGTACAGACATGAAGCAGAAACTGTACTTTTACATCGTGTAATCATATCAATGTTCCAAAGTTGATAAACAAGACCTAAAAATACTTTTACCAGCTTATCACTGTTCAAGCTGCCATAGTGCAAGCATGAGTGTGTGAGGTCTAGCATAGGTTTTGCTACAGAAAACCTTTCAGCCTAAAATATTATGTTTGCACATATTTTAAAACTTTTATAACTTTGTATGCGTTCTGCACATTTTCCCATGTATATGTTACGCACCATGTAAATATAATTTTCAATAAAAATTTACTGAAATCAAAAAGCAGTGGCGTTGCAAGGGGTGGCCACCTCCCCCCCTTACCTGCGGCTGTCGCGGGAATCGCTTGCATGCCAACCCCCCCCCCCCCTCTTACCTGCGGTTGTCGTGGGCATCGCCAGCATCCCCCCTCCCTCGCGCAGGCGACATATGCAGAGACCACCATGGCCGGCACATGGGCAAGGTACGACACTGCATTAAAGCACACATGCAAAGTTTGAAAAGTTTTGAGAAAAGAAAACTATCTCAGGAAGAGTACATTTTTGGTGCAAATAACTATCTAACTTTGTTACTATTGCGTCGTTGCATGGCTCATCAAAATTTGTATTGAAAAGTAATTCCATTGCATTACTTTAATCATTTTTGCGTCACTTTTTGTGGCACAGCAAATATGCAAAGCCTTGATACATCTGGCCACGTTTTTTGTACAGCCTGTGCTTTTGTTTTATTACTACTGGAGGCGTAAAGAGGGACTAAACAGCAATTTCCCCCACCATGTAAACATGGAGTCATTGGAACCATGAGCCACAATGTTACCTGGTATCTCACACAGTGCCAGCCAAGACCCGCTTCTGCCTGTTGCAGGACTCTCTGTAGTCACAAATTGCTCTTCTGAGTGTAAATGTGCTTGTTTCACCCTATGGCACCTTAACCCGTAATGTAGTTAGGCTCTTCTGCTATTTTGCTACAGGCGAATATTCAGAGTATGACAAATAAATGAATCTTATATAAGAGAGTAAGAAGACTTTAATTGGGTGCAGATACCTAGTGAAACAACACAAGGTGCAAGCCCCCAAGTTGAAGAATGTGGCTCTATTTATTTGCAAATCTTGCTTACTTTCAAGGTACAGCTTTGTTTCCAAGCGTTTTGACCTTTAGAAGATTCGAACTCAGAATTAAAGGAGATGAAATGGGCTGCCCAGGATCACACAGTTTTGGTCTAGTGGGAATGAGGATAGGAAGTCCCTGTCTCCTGCTAACAATTGACACACATCAGCTACTTGACCATTTGCTTTTCTATTTTTACCCAACTCTAGGAGCTTCTCCCAAAGGAGACCATGTGTTTCTCATTGCTGTTATCTTTAGGGAAAAACTTTTACTACAATGTATTTGTTGATTTGAAATCTAAATCAGTGGAGGCTGTCCTCAATTTGCCCGCAGACTTGGCCACAAGCCCATAAAGGAACTTTTGACTGCTTAGAGAGTCAAGTGCTGTGCTAATGCATCTTACGGGGCAGACGTGTGGGGAATTGATGAAACAATTGAGAAATGGCTTTGTTAAGAGGCTCTTAGCTATCCCAAAAGCACTAGCTCCTTTATATGTCACACAGAGGCGAGGCCTGGATACATAACCAATCTTATTAAAATTCAACCCCTCCTTCTGTGGCTTAGAATTTGGATCAAGAGCCAGACCTACTTCTATGGGGCTGTGCTAGCAGAATGCTGAAACGCGACCATTTGCCTGAGTATCACTTGGATGAAGTATATTCAGTACATCTGTTGCAACTTGGTGTGGGAGGATTTCTTTACCTCTCCCAGTAGTGAGGGAGCCAGCTCTATTATTACCTTGAAGAAGGTGTTTATAGAGGGATGTCTGTAGGGTAGACTGCGGAGGGCTGAAGATAAACCAAGGCTCCAGGCTTTTATGGGGATTTGTTCAAGTATCAGTCCCGCACCATACCTAATATGGGTGGGCAATAAACACCATACATTTTTACCAGTCAGATTCAGGTTATGAACCATGAGATTTGTGTCTGCTTTTATGTGACAAGGTTCCTATTTTTGCCGCCTACCCCTGTGTCCCTGTGATAGCCAATCACCACAAAGTACTTTACATCCTATGTTTTTTTGTAAATTTTACTTGCTGTTGAGGAAAAGTTATTTATTGTCCATTCTTAGGGAGGCAAACATTCGCTACTGCAGAGCGGCTTTCACTTATTTGCAAACATTGCCCATCATGAAGATCTGTATTCTTGCTGATATATACATTGAATATGCAATAAAGCAAAAGGCCACTGTTCTCATGTGATGTTTTATGGACTTTTCCAAAAATGTGTCTGCATGTTCTTTTTATTAATGATTATTTATTATTGAATCACTGTCTTGTGATTGCTTTTATACTTTAGTGGTCAGAGTAGACCTAATGAAGTTATTTGAACTGAACTGAATTGAAACCACCAAAAATGCAGATTCTTTTTTTATTTTTTTTATTTACAGATTAACTTCACACACAGATAGACAGTCAGACAGACAGACAGATAGATAATTAGATAGATAGATAGATAGATAGATAGATAGATAGATAGATAGATAGATAGATAGATAGATAGATAGATAGATAGATAGATAGATAGATAGATAGATAGATAGATGGATAGATAGATAGATTATAATAAAGTATGTATACGTTTTAAGTTTAATAAATGTAATACATTTTCCTTTCTTTTACCATAGGCATAATCGTCTATACTGCCCTACTGGTGGTGAACTCCACCCAGTCTGAAAAGTTACGAGAATTAATTTTATACCCTTAAATCCTGTTTTTAGGAGACTCCACCATTGAATGGAGACATGTCAGTCAGCATGTAGGAGTAACTTTATGCTTCATAAAAAAAAGTGTTAAATTAATGCTAGGTACAGTATTTGATTTAGACATGAGTAGATTTTGTGCTTTTTACATGTTTTTTAAAAATATAATTCTACTTTGAAGATAACAGTTCCAGGTGGAAAGGATAAAATAGCCACAGAGGGTCCACTTCGCAGGAGGCTAGTAGCAGACTGTGACATTAAGGAGGGATGTCAAGTGATTATGACTGTTATAATGATGCCCAAATTATTAGTTGCCTGGTTTTCTAAGTGATAGTTGTTGCATTTAATAAAAAAATGCAGAAGGATTTTTTATTTATTGCGTTCAATAAATAGCGGCTAATGACAGTTTTCCCCTTAAAATGAGGCAAAACATGCAGATTTTGGTAATTACCACACCAACATCTGTATGTCTCACTATTTACCAGGGATTTTTCTCCAAAAATATTGTCTGTTTTGATCTGACAAGCTTTATCCTGGTCATGTGGTTTTTATTGTACACAGTATGTACCAGGTGTGATAATAAAATGCAGAACTCATAATTCTAATGTGTGCAGTAACTAGTGTTACAACACATTTTGGAATTTTCGATCACAATCATTATAAGGCTGTAGAAGATGGGCTGTCTTCCTTTGGAGCCTGACTTCATTAAGCATGCTATCAGCAACTATATAATTAGCTCACAATTGCCTACCAAGTGTCTTTCAAGTAGTTTCACATTATGATTAGAGTTACCCAATTAAGCGAGAATATGGTCATTTAAAAAATGACAGAGGTCGAGTGTTATGGCTGCAAACTGGAGGACTTCTGTTAGCGAGTAGGACAGATTGCCCATCTGCACCGAAAGTTACATCACTGGATTTCCCATTATCCATCTGCACCAGAAGTGACATAACTAGATTTACCATCATCCATCTGTATAGGAATTGACATCACTGGTTTCCTGCCCACAGCACCCTGTGCTTCTCCCTCCTCCCAGGACCTATATAATGGTGGCTGCAGCACCGATGTGCAATGGGTGTGCACAGTGGTTATGCCACAGGCAAGCCAGTCTGCACCCATCCACAACTGGACCACGCCCAGCGCCAGCAACCCTGGCACTCCCTCTGCCCCTCAATGGCCTGCTGCACTCCTACCTGCTCTTAGCCCTGGACAGCCCTCCCAGTACTGCTGCCACATCTCGTTACACAACATGGAAGGTTCATTCAAATACACCACCTGCACGTTCTCATGCACTCTCCCACACCCTACATTCACCACTCGGGTAGCATTAGCACTCAGCATGCCACTCACTCACAGTCACATACACAAGCAACCAGCTCTTTCTCACACAGACCAAACACTACCTTAATTCTCCTCAGAGTACTTGATTTTACCCAGAAGACTGCACCAACTCAGACACAATGGCCCTTCTAGAAAAACTTGGAAACTTTGGTCTCACCCAGCACGTTACCAAACTACCCACATCACCGGCTCACGATTGGGCCAGATTTCCTCCTCAATCACCAACATCACAGTCAACAAGTGAGAAGTGTGGCTCACTGGTTAGATGAGGCAGACCTGGAAGCAGAGGTCAGCCCGGGACCAGGGTTCAATTTCCGGCTCGGCGGGGTCTTGAGTCCTAAAATGTCCATGGACTCGACAATTCTCACTCCGGTGCCTACTTGATTCACGGGTTCACACTCTGCGACTCTGGGCAATAGCTTGCTTAATCTCCACAATGGCCCCCGCGGCGGGATGCCTGGCTTTCACCTTGCGGATACCCTGCTGGGGTTATCTCACAGGGGAATACCAGGACGGGTTCCCTAAGCAAGCGCTCAGAAACCGGTCGGTGATTTGCGCTATATAAATTCCTGTACATTTACAACAAGCCAGTAACTATAACCTGGAAAAACCATGCCCTTGTCAGTTTCAGCATACACATTCCACAACAACACAGACCTATCACCACTGGATGTGGTAGGTGGTCCACCCACCACAGGTGGAAAAGCATTTCAGAAAAGGAGTGGGCCTCCGTCCTCTCCGAGCACCAGCTCAAGCACACTAGTGACTTGCTGAAAGCCATTGAAAACCTCCACTGCTGGATCACCACATGCACTGATACTGTGACTCACCTTAAGTGTAGCCCAAGGGCAGGAACTTGACCCCAAGCCAGCTGGTATTCAGAGCAGCACAGGCTGAAAAAAACAGCACTGCAATCCCCTGCAACACAAATGGAGAACAATTCGAGACATCATGGATAAACACATCTTCCAATCGGCCCTAAGACACTACCACCAGTGGATATGGAACACCAAGCACACAACTCTTGCAGATTGCATCAAGACCAGCAATAACAGCTGCATGGAAATCTTTGTCATCATCAAAGATTTCATAGCATGCCTCCTGTTGCCCCCACCAACATCACCACTCACAAGACTTGTGCAACAAGCTCTTGGAACTCTGTTGTAACAAAATCTCCTCCATATACAACAACTCAGACCTCAACCAAACTTAGTTACTGTCACAACTCAGCTTCCCATCACATCTGATGAACAGACCCTGCCCTCATGACCTACCATCACCACCATCACAATTGCTGCTATAATAAAGACAATCCACTTGAGGGCACCATCTGACACCCCCAGCACACCTTCAATAAAGGACCTCTACCAATCAGATAAGCACTAACACCCATCCTCAATGCTTCCAAACACATGGTAACATTCCACTGTCATGCCCCTGATCAAGAAACCATCTGCTGATCTGGTCACGCTCTCCAACTACGGACCCATCTCTCTCCTACCAAACTCTGCAATGGTCTTTGTGAAATGAATCAACCAATGCCATCAGTTACCACCTCAGCAACCACCAGCTCCTCAATGCCATGCAGTCTGAATTCAGGCCCAACCACAGTACAGAACCAGCACCCATTGATGAAATAGACGCCATCTGCATGATCATTGACAGAGGAGACAAGGCAGCCCTCATTCTCCTGGACCTCTCAGCAGAATTTGACATGGTCTCACACCCCATCCTCATGAAGTGCCTGCATGAAAATGATATCCAAGGACCCGCTCTCCTCTGCATCTCCTTCTTTTTAACAGGTACAACAGAAGCTGTCAGACCAGCATATTACTCCTCAGAAGCCTGCAAACTCATATGTGGAGTGTCTCTAGGCCCCACTCTCTTCAATCCATACATGACTTCTCTGGTCAACATCATCTGTGCACACAACATAAACATCCTCTCCTATGTAGACAACTTTCTACTTATCCTCTCCCTCTCAAACGAGACACCCAACACAAGAAACAAGTTCACAGCCTGCATTACAGAAGTCTCTAACTGCATGTAAGCCAACTGTTTCAAACTCAACACTGACAAGACATAAGTAGTTATTGTCAGCAAGAATACCTCACCATGGGACTCCAGCTTGTAGCAGGCTGAATTCGGACCCACTCCCAGAATCCATGCCAGGAACCTCGACAGAAACTGGACATGACAGCACAAGTAAACGCTGTCACTGCATCCTGCTTCCACACCCTGAAGATGCTGAGGAAGATCTTCAAATGGATCCCAAATAGCACTTAATGATCTAATGCTGTAGTCACCAGCAATTTGGACTATGGGAACACTCTCTACACTGGGATCACTAAAAAACTCACAACAAACCACCCAGAACCTCTGCTCTGCAGGACTCTTACTCACACACATCCCAGACATCCACAGCACTGGATTTGTAGGATGGATATTCTCTTACCTCATTTCTAAAGTGTGGATCAACCTCCCCCTTCACATCAGAGCCTCCTCCTCTCTTCTTGAATCTCGCAAGAAACTGAAGACCTGAATTCTTTACCTTACCTACTATAGGCAGGGTTAGGTGGTACACACACCTACTCCGTGCCAAGATACCCTCACGGGTGCTACTGCGCTTTACAAATTCACATAACATAACTTAGCAACTTACTATATTCTTTTTAAAAAAAAAAATTATTGGGCTTTTTCCCCATTTTGTGCAAGGAATGTAGAGCCAAATTATACAAATAAAATAAACTCAGCAGACATAATCAGGGACAAGGAATGGAGAAGACAAAAAGAAAAACAGCAAACAGCTGATACATGCATAAACAAAAAAAAAAGAAATAGGCTACTACTCACCATTCTTTATCTATCCTGTGTCTTTAGAGAAATAAAAATACAGAACCTATACAAAGTTTCTACTGAGAGCTATCCCCTTTGGGGCATTAAATCCAATCAGTTATAGCAGCCCAGATCTTAGCTCCCACGGCCCTCTTTCTTCTACCCTTAGTCCTGTATATGGCTAATTTCAAATTATACACAGCCAGTAGTCTTGTTTGCCAGCTCAAAAAAGAAGGAGGATCCGGGTTAATCCAATCATTCGTAATACATGCACGTACCACAGCTATACAAATAAATACAAAATATATCATAGCCTTAGGTCTTGTGTGATCCGCAGTATCTGACCTAACACCAATCAAAACCAATTCCCCAGTTATAGCCACTGGTGACTCCATTATTAGTCCGAAAAATTGTTCAATAGAAGAAAATAGTTCAGATAATTTGGGACAAGAAAAGAACATATGAACAGCATCAGTAGCAAACTGACCACATCTATTGCAATTAGTCCCAGCAGAAGTCCGCCATTTAGATATCTTTCTTGGCGTATAATACAAGTCATATATGGCCATGTAATGCTGAGTACGCATCCTCCAAGTCCTCAAAACCTGATTCGCTAGCCTTAGAGATTGAGCAATATTGACTCCCTCTTGACTTAGCTTCATTGCCCACTTATCTTGACAGTTCTCAAAATCATCTGGCAGTGCCTCAGTCAGATAAGAATAAAATTGACCAATCAGAGTTTTTTTTCCGCATACTTTCGATAAGGGGAAATTTCCTCAGTTGCTGTTCTATCTCAGGGCCTAACGAGTTCAAGTAACTACGAATTTGGAGGAACTTGAAAAATTCATGTTTGGTCAAACCAAACTTCCTTTGTAACTCAATAAAAGATGCTAGATGCCCATCTTCCCACAGACCACCTAAACATTGAATTCCTTTTAGACACCATCTATTAGCAATATGATCCTGGAAGATAAAAGGAAGTACCTCCGCCGCTGCAAACGGGGTGTAAGCATTCACCTTCGGAACCCCCAAATGATGCTTAACAAGTCTCCACACCGAATATGCAGCTTTAGGAATTTTAAATTTAGTTTTCTTAAAGTAGCTAGGTTCTATTATTTTAACCAAACAACCACTAGTCGCCTCAACCAACCCAATTTCATAAATTGAAGGACTATGGCAAGGCAGAATTCTGACCCTATCCCCCACTCCCAGCGGGATAATGAATTGCAACACAGCTGCCAAATAATAAAACATGAAATAAGGTATGCCCCAGCCACCACGATCTTTCGGCAGTACCATCTTTTTATAGGCCCTTCTTTGCCGCCTATATCCCCGCAATAATCTGGAGCTGATTCTCTCTAATCTCTTAAAACATGAGACTGGGAATTCAAGTGGGATCGTTCAAAACATATATAAAAATGTATGTAATACCAGCATTTTTTAAACGTTTGATCTTCCATATACAGATAAATGCAAATGATCCAGTCTCTCCAGCATTGAGTTTACTTTAATCAGCACAGGGTTCATATTTAACTCAGGGATATTGCAGACTGGTAGAGAAATTTTAATCCCTAGATAGGTAACATCTGAGACGGTTGTTACTTTGTCAGGAGGTTCCTCACCAATAAAAAGAATCTGAGTTTTGGAAATGTTTAACTTATAGCCAGAGAAAGATCCAAACCAAGCTGCCAGTTCATCAATGGCCGTAAATGCATTTCCGATATCCCTGGTGACAATTACAATGTCGTCCGCATAGGCTAGGGCTCTATAATCTATATGAAACAAAAGAATAGGTTTAATATTCTCAGCCTGGTTTAACTTATTCAAAAAAAGATCTATGTATAAAGCCAATAATAGTGGCGAGCATGGGCATCCTTGCCGTGTTCCGCGAGAGATTGTGAACAAGCCCGACTCTTGGCCGGCTAGCAGGATACAAGCAATTGGGGAAGAATACAGAACCTTCAATGCCAGCCGCATTGTAGGGCCGAATCCCTTCAATCTTAAAATCTCCCACATATATGGCCAGGAAACCCTGTTGAATGCCTTCTCGACATCCAACAGGGTTACCGCCATTGTGGAATTAGTTGCTTGTGCCCAGCCCACAAGTACGATCAAGTGCCAAACATGATCAGTAGTATCTCGCCCAGGAATAAAACCATGCTGAAATTTTGAAACCAGAGATGAGATTATACCAGATAAGCGCAATGCAAATATCTTGGAATAAATGTTGCTATCGGCATTGATAAGCGAAATAGGCCTATATGAAGAGGGCAACAGGAGTGGTTTATCTTTTTTTAAGAAACTGTGATTATGGATTTCTGCCAAGACCAAAGCGCATTCCCCTTCTGTGCATCCAAAAAAACCTGCATAAGTTTCTCTTTCAGAGCATGCCGAAAGGTCCAATAAATCTCGAGCGGGATGCCATCAGGGCCCACCGCCTTGCCAACCGCAAATGATAATAAAGCTGCCTCCACTTCTTCCCAAGTGATATCTGTGTCTAATTCTTCAGTTTGGTCAAGTGTTAGTGTGGAAGTTTTGGTATCAGCACTAAATTCCGCTACTTTATCTTCAACCCCACAGATACCTTCCTCCTTATACAACTTACTGTAGAATTTACAAAAAACTTCTAGAACTCCTACAGGTTTATCATGGATTTGCTCTAGCTCATCCTGAATACTGTCAATCCTTTTAGCCACCTCTTATTGATGTAGTCTTTTAGCCAATATTCGGCCCGAGTTTTTCCCCACCTCATGAATCTCTGATCTATAGACAGCAATTTGCGCGGCTAGCTTTGTGGCAAAATTCTGATACAGCCTTGCCTTTTGAGCGGCTAAGCCACTCAAAATTGGATCAGTATCCTGGCCATTTCTAACTGCCACTATAAGCTGAATATCTATCTCCCAAAGTTTTTCCATCTCATCCACTAACACTTCTCGTGATTTCCGTTGTTTATTAATGCTCCTCGAACACCTGACTTAAACGCATCCCACACCGTATGACCGGAGGCAGATCTACAATTAATTCTAAAAAATTCTACTACCCATTTACCCATTTGTTCAGAATAGAGTGGATCAACTAATAGTTTACGTTCTAAAGTCCAGGCCCTCGGAGGAGATCTATAGCAAATATCTAGCTCTAAAGTAATAGGATTATGATCAAAAATTATTTTGGCTGAATATCAAACCTAGCATTATTAACATATCCTGCAGTAACGAAAAAATAATGTTGGCGCACATGCTTTTGATGAGGTGCGGAGTAAAAAGTACTCTAAGAAGCTCCCATTCCTTTCGCATACCATACATCTGTCAACCCAAATTCTTTGATAACTCCTCTGGTGGTCTTAAAAACTTTATTTTTCTTCCCTTCATAGATGTAGTCACTAGTTACATCCACATTCCCTTACAAATGGTGATTAAAGTCCCCACTTAAAATCAAGGGTGATGGCCAGGCCGCTAGCTCAAAACTGAGATGATTCATCATATTGGGGCCGTAAATTGAACAGATGGTCAGTGAAAGGCCTTCCAAGTACAGCTCGATAATCACCCATCAACCATAAGAATCTTCTTTTACCCGCTTACATGCCCTCCAACCATATCTTTTCAGAACAGCCACCCATCTTATTGAACCTTGATGTGTACAGGGCCAGGCCACTAGTTCTATACCCAGATCTTTTAACCATCTCCTGTTATTCCATGCGATATGGGTCTCCTGTACACACAGCAGGTCCACTCTCATAGAAGTAAGAATTGGGCCATAATCCTTCTTTTTTCCTTTCATTTAGCCCACAAATGTTTCAGGAACAGACCGTAAATTTACCCATACACACAAAAAACCTGTTTTAACATAGCTGAGCCATTATGCCTAGCCACAACACTACTTACCAATATTAAGACAAAATGTGCAATTGTGAAACCTTTATTTACCCAGTCCTGGCTGCTATTTACGTGCAATAACACAGCTCTACTATTCCTTGCCCCGCTACCCTATCCCACCCTACCCTTGCTACCCCCAAAAACACCCTCACACACCCTTACACCCACCCAAATGAGGCAAAGGGAATGAATAGTACCCATTAGCTATGGAGAGAAAAGGCTAGATGTCCTTCACCGATCAACCCTGTCCCCCTGGTGTAAAGAAGAAGAGAACGCATTATGAGTCTACCTATACAGCAATCACAATCATAATCATCACATTGAAATGTACCTAGAAAATCCTTAGCAGAATTCTCAGACAAAAATAATAGCGTTTTCTCCTTATGAATAAGTTTAAGCTTAGAGGGATTAAGTAGGCACGCCTGTGCTCCTTTAGCTTGGAATAATGGAATAAGTTGCCACAAATGCCATCTCTGCTGTACCAAGGCTGGCAATAATCTGGACGTACAAAGAATTCAACCCCCTTTCCCTTTCTCTTACGGTCCGGCCTAGCTAAATCATATAAAGCTTCACGTGACAAAAGATTATTTAAACAAATCAATATGGCTCTGGGTTTTCCATCAGTCGCCCTAGTACCATTCAGCATATGAAAGGGGAAATCGATGTGCCCTCTGTAGTTCAAGTTCCCATTTCCATTGGTTCAGTTCAGGGAAGGTTTCTGAGAACAGCTCGATAATACATTGGCGAATGTCCTTGCCTTCTGCCCCTTCCGGAATGCCAAGCACTCGCAAATTGTTCCTCCTAGATCGATTCTCCAAATCAATTAGCTTTCAGTTAATGTCATCCCGAAGAGCATTTAGGGAAGAAACATCCGTTTTCTGCTGTACCATTTCATCCTCAATTAGGGAGATTCTGCCTTCTGCCTCCCCGATCTGAGCAGACATATCATTACAGGTATTGGCAACTCGGCGCACCGTGTTATGAAGTTCACGAACAGCCCCTTGCATCCGCAAGCCTTCCGCTTTTGTCTCCTCACGGTGCGACATGATGGCTTGATAAATAGTGGCTAAAGTGACCTCATTCTCTATCTGATCATCTGGGCAAATATATACATAACCACCCTTGGAGTCACTTATTACACCAGTTCTGGCTCTGAAGAGGAATAGCCCAGTACGGGGGATCGATCATTCCCAAGACATTCTCTAGACAGAGAGTTAAGCAAGTCCTTTGCTTCCTTTACTTTACCTACTGTGCTCTTTTCCCCATGATTAACAGACTGATCTCCAACGGAACTGAGCCAGTCAGGCTTCTGTCATCTAGCCAGTCACCTTCAGCACTCTCAATGTCAGAGGTATTAGATAGGTCCGACATGGAGTAGAATTTGCCACCAGAGTCCCCAGAGTCCGCCTCAATAGTCACTTCGCTCCTGGTCACAGACCCTTGAGGGATTTTGCCAAGCTTAGCGCTAACCACTGTTCGTGATAGGGCCCTCTGACTGCGCATTGCAGTCCCTGGTTTTCCTGAAAGTGAGAGACAAGACACAGCATCTTCTCTGGAAGTTTCTGCAGTCTTTCCCTCTACCATAGTGTCAGCAACAACATCCCCTATTTCCCCCAAAGTCTCCAGCTCTTTCGGAAGAAGAAATGAATCTGCACTTATAAGGGATCCAAATGTATCAGTTATTGGTTCAGTTTTATCATGGGAGTTGTTGCTTTGCTGGCTGGTCGCTTCAGCAAGAACTGAGGTCTTACCTCTGGGCTGTGATTTATTTTTAAAGATCCCCGGAATTTTTGCCTTTGCCCCCCCAGCCTCTTCAGTTCGGGTAACTCCCAGGGAGGAAGACACACTCCCTTGCGCTGCGTCAGAAGTGCCAGGAACGCCACCATCCGCATTGTTTACTGTAGGGGTTACACCTCCAGAATGTCCAGAGTGTTCAGGAACTCCCCCTATGGTGGCGGCGGCCGCCCGAGTCTTTGGTCCCTTTGCCCTGGCGTTCTTGGGTGCCATTGGGACTGACAGACTGCTGCCCAGGTCTTGTGATTGACCCTCCTTCCGTTCCTCAGCTGCCGCGGTTCTCACTAGCCCGAAGCCAGGAGCCAACAGCGAGCCAACTCTGATGATCGTGGCGGTCCAACACACACCAAGCGTGGAGATGCACACACCGATGCAGCCAAATCCAATCCAGGAGCATAACCAGGTACTCCTCGCATCGCGTCGCTAGCCGTCTCTTGCCAAACCCTCCGCTATCGAAAAAGCCGCCAGAGGGGTATAGGGGTGGCTATCGGTGGAGAGCACACATCGCCTGCCTCACTTGGACACTGCCGTGTCCGCCATCTTGCCCCACAACTTACCATTTTCTAAGCACATTTCAAGTAGGTCCACACTACGATTAGTTACTCTGACAGGAGGAAATATGGAAATTTGAAAAATGACAGAGGCCATGTTTTATGGCTGCAAACTGGAAAAACCTTTATTGGAGAGAAGGAAAAATGCAATTGTAATGAGTGAAAAGGGAAGCCTTTATAGACTACTGATATAAGCAGCAGGTTTCTGTTTAATTTTATTCTCCTGCATGTTTTTGCAAAGCTCCATCTCTACATGAGTAGATGTAAATGGTATTCTCCTCATTGAGAATATTTTGAGCAACGGTTATATGCTGTGTGAGTATTAATAAAGTCCTTGTTAAAACTATAGTGCAAAAAGCTGAATCTGCATTTTACGTAATGCCACTTACGTTACGTAATGTTTTGGGCATTTAGTGTAATTCTGCAAAGGAAATTATGCAAATTTCACTGTGGCCTCCTTGTGTTCTTGTTTTAGCCCCTGTGGTATGCGCTCTAGTCTATGAGCGTGTGCGCGATGACGCGTCACGCCATAGGCTAGAGCAGGAAGCGCACGCAGGCGCAGAGGCGCGAAGGGGAAAGGCGCGAAGGCGAAAAGCGGCAGTTGGCGACCGGAGCGCGTTATGTTAGACGCTCGGCGCCCTAAGCTCTGTGGTACTTATAGAAGGAAATAAACGCGAGTTACATAACTTCACCAGGCTCAGTGTCTACTTGCAGAGGGAAGGAGAGAACTTTACAGTGGCGACGAGGCTGGGACCTGGACACCACCAGGCGCAAGGACGACAACATCACCCCCTGCAGACCCCACGCACGAGCCAGCAAGGCAGGACACCCACAGAAAGAGCTAAGGGCGTGGCAGCAGCGCAGCAGCACGGCACAGACCCCTACACCGGCTCCATAGTCAGGTCAGTGCTGCCCAAGACACCAGGGGCCCTCAGCCAGCACCCTGGCAACCAAGGGAGACACCCCGAGCTAGAGGACGGGGGGAAGACCGAGCAAACCGCGCAAAGTGCGAGGGACAATACCCCAGGTAGCCCAAGGGGCCAAGGCGACACGGCAGAGAGCGCAGGAGCGTCCGGTGAGCCTACCCAACGAAGGGCCCAGGAGGGAGACCTTAGAGGCGACGTCAGAATGGCGAATCAAGCTTCAGCCCTGATGGCACCCGTCCCTTTCCTACCCAGGCCGGGAGAACCCCAATTAAAATGGGAGGACTGGAAGGAATACTTTCTCAACTACATAGAGGCCCTCGGAGATGAAAGTGAAGGGGAATACACGCCGGAAAGGAAAAAGAGACTGTTGCTCCACAACTTAGGCCCAGAAGGGGTAAGGGTGTTCAAGAATCTGGTACCCAAGGAGAGAGGTGCAGCGGAGACAGATGTCTTTATGAATGCACTGGACGACCTGGACAGCCACTACCGCCCGGCAGTTTGTGTCTCCATAGACCGCTATAACTTCCAACAGAGAAAACAAGAGGCGGGAGAATCCATCGATGATTACGTGGCGGCACTCCGACGCCTAGCTATCACGTGTCGGTATGGGGCCCTGCAGGATGAATACATTAAAGACCAAATCGTGATGCACACCACCAGCAGGGCGGTCCAGGACAAGTTATGGGCGATGAACGAGACATCCCTTAAAGAAGTGGTGGCGATGGTCAAGAAGGCAGAAATGTCTAAGCGAGGTGCTGACGCGGCAAAAAGGGAAAGTGGGCCGAGGCAGATGATCAACAAGATTGATGAGGCACCACAGTCCAGCAAGCCCAAAAGCACTTATGGAGACCAGAGGAAGGACACAAGAGGAACTGGAAAACAGACGGCCCGCTCCAGTCCGGGTAACAAATTTGCGTGTTACAGATGCGGCAGTGCAGCGCACGCGGCACAGGACAGACGTTGTCCCGCGTTCCGCGCCCGGTGCTCGTTCTGTGGTCTGACCGGCCATTTCGAAAAGGTGTGTCGGAAGAAAGGGTCGAAGTCCACCGTCAAATGTATCGACTCTGCCACAGCGAACTTGAGTGAGGAAGAAGACCCGGAGAAGATGATTTGGTTTTGTGCATAGAGGACCAGGTACTGGATGTAGCAGGGAAGCGAAGAGATAAACCCCGCACGGACATGCTCATCGGGGGTGTGAAGGTACATGTGGCCGTCGATTCAGGGTCCCCCTGGACCATCGTGCAAAGGTCAATATGGGAAAAGGACTTCGCACTGGTTGTGGGGCCCGATCTAAGGCCGCCAGACATCAGACCCATCTCGTATACAGAGGATTCCATCCCCTTGGTGGGGTGCCGGGACTTCGTGTTCGAATTCAGAGGACGGTCGGCCACGTGCACCCTATACGTAGCGGAGAAGGGCCCATCGGTGTTGGGATGGAGAGATGCAGGAGACCTCGGCATCGTACTCAATCCAGGAGGGAAAGAGCAGATACTGTTAACCGATGAATGGCCCCTCTCGAAAGATGAAGACTGGAAAGCGGCATACCCCAAGGTCTTTGAGGGCACGGTCGGCAAACTGGACAAATTCGTACATAAAATAATCCTAAAGGAGGGGGCAGTACCAGTTGTCCATAAGGTCCGGAACATACCCATATCCACGAGTGAAGCGGTACAACAGGAATTGCTGAAGTTGGAAGAACAAGGCATCATCGAGCCAGTGGACAGTGCGGAATGGCTATCGCCTTTGGTGGTGGTCAAGAAACCGAATGGCAAGGTCCGGCTCTGTGTGGACCTCAGAGAGCTCAACAAAAACCTCATCGTGGAGAGATTCCCGCTACCCAGGATTGAAGAGATGCTGGCGAGAACGAAAGGCATAACCCACTTTTCCACAATAGACCTCACGTCAGCATACTACCAAATAGAACTGCATCCGTCAAGTAGGAAGTACACATCCTTTATAACACCCTTCGGATGCTACCAATTCCGGAGAATGCCCTTTGGCTTGGCATCCGCCGCGGCCGTTTTCCAGAAGCTAATGCACAGACTGTTTAAGGACATCTCGGGGTGCAGTATTTTCAAGATGACATTTTAGTGATGGGCTCCGACAAGGGAGAACACGACAAGAAACTGCATCGAGTCCTAGGAGTGTTGCAAGGAAAGGGCTTAACGGCGGAATGGAGCAAATGTAGAATTGGGACTCACTCAGTGACCTACTTAGGACACGAAATAGGAACACACGGCATCTCGCCGAAAGAACAAAATGTGAAGGCGATAAGGGATGCCAAAGCCCCAGCAACCAAAGAGGAAGTGCGGTCATTCCTTGGAATGGCCGAGTATTACAGCAAGTTTGTCAGGCATTTTGCCACTCGGACCTACAGGATGAGACAACTAATCAGAAACAATGCAAAATTTGAATGGGACGCGGAGGCTCAATCCGAATTTGACACAGTAAAAGACTGCATCAGCCAAGCCATCCCACTGCAAGGGTACGTCCCCACCGGCAAGACCATAGTGACGACAGATGCAAGCGACAAGGGCTTAGGGGCGGTGTTGGCGCAGGAAAGAGAAGATGGATCCAAGGAAACGATCAGTTTTGCGTCCCGTGCGCTCTCTCCGACGGAACAAAGGTACAGCGTAATCGAAAAGGAGATGCTGGCGGTCACGTGGGCCCTATCAAGGTTTCGGCAGTTCATATGGGGCACAAGATTCAAGCTTCAAACGGATCACAAGCCGCTTATCAAAGTGTTGACGTCCTCGGGCCATGACACGGCGACCCCAAGAATCGCCAAAATGACTTTGAAGCTGCTGGATTACACCTACGACGTAGAATATCTTCCAGGCACGCAAAACAAGGTGGCTGATTTTCTCAGCCGGGCTGCTGCGATGGAAGAAGCGCCGGAGGAGGCCCCGGACAAGGAGGAGATGGTGGCCAGCATGGAGGATCACGAGATGTCAATTAGTGCACAGGAATGGAAGGCGGCCTACGAGCTAGATGAGGAGAAGGTGGAAGTAAGGAAACACCTCACGTTGGGCTGGCCGGACAAAAAGAAGCTCACGGAGGGAGTGCGACGATTCTACGAGATGAGAGAGGAATTGTCCCTGAGCGATTCGGGAATATTCTTGTACAGAAGAGAACGTGTTGTGCCCCCAGTGACACTGATACCCAGGCTGTTGAAGTTACTGCACGAGGGACATTTGGGCATAGTGAAAACCAAGGCGCTGGTCAAGCAGATGTACTGGTGGCCAGGAATGGATGCCCACATAGAGAGACAAGTGCGGGAGTGCGGGCAGTGTCAAGGAGCGGACAAGGTGCTCCGTCCACTCAGACCTGCATTGGGGAAGTTTGACACCCCGCAAGGCCCCTGGGAGGATGTGGCTATAGACATTCTGGGACCCGTCCTAGACAGCAGAGGGGTGAATAAATACATATGTGTGATAATGGACAAGTATTCTAAATGGCCTGAAGTGGACATACAAGAGTCAATGGACACTGACACCATATTGAGATTCCTGACCTCGGTGTTCCTGCGAGAGGGTATACCAAAGTCCATCCTCAGTGACAACGGACCACAATTTGTATCAGACAAGTGGGGTCGATATATGAAAAGGAATAGAATTGAGGTGAAACACACGGCCGTGTATCATCCGGCATGCAACGGCCAGGTCGAAAGGTTCAATCGGGTGCTCATGGGCTCCATCCAGGCAGCCATATCACAAGGAAAGGACTGGGAAGTGGAAGTGATGAGCATGCTATGGGCTTACCGGATCACGCCCTCAGTAGTGGGGTACAGTCCGTTCCAAGTGCTAAGAGGACGGCATCCCTTCACCCGGGACAACGTTGCATGGAGGGAGAAGACCATCACCAGCAAGTGGTCTCCAGTGGTGGTGCAGCACAATCTGGAGAAGGCCCAGCAGATCTACGCAGCACACTATGACAAGCGACGCAACACAAAGGAAACCGTGCTGGAAAAAGGGGAATGGGTCAGGGTTAAACTCCCTACCTTACAAAAGAAGGGCGAAAGCAAGTTCAGCCGACCCCTACAAGTTCAGGAGGTACGAGGCAGGGCGGCTCTTCTCAGTGACGGCAAGGTCTGGTCGCAAGACCGCATGGCCAGAATCAATAAAATAATAGTTTGGCCCAAGTCTGAAGAGGACGAGAGACGGATGGACGTACAGGAAGCCAGACCCCAAGTGAGGCACAGCACAGGAGACGGTGGGGAAAGTGTAGGTGAGGACACGGAAGTGGATGGCCCGGGAGCAGGGCCTACTGACGGAGATGGCGCACTGGTGAATGCAGAGCAGAGAGCTGACGGGAGAGAAGATGAGAGGTCCCAAGGAGAGACAGAAGGAAGAGAGGACGTACCGGTAAGACACACCCGCAGCGGAAGGGCAGTCACTGTGCCCTCTCGCTATAGATACTAACAAGAGAGAATTGCCAATGCTGATAAACAAACAGTTCGTGTATTTTTTTAAATAAAGTACATGAAGTGAAATTCAAGACCAATAGCTAATTAATAACTTTTATTCTTCTTAAGAGTTTTAACAACACAACAAGTCATATATTTAACGATTGCATATTCCAAAAAATCACACAAAAAACCATATTAAACAGGGGAAGGGTATTCAGGAATCATTCAGCATATCACACATATCCCAGACATACACAGTACAACCATTCGAGGGAAAAAAGGGTACAATTGCTAAAAGCAATACAAAAAAGTTTTTCAATATTTACAAAATAGCACAAGCTGAAACAAAAAAAGAAATAGAGAAAAGAAGCCAGGGTCTGCGAGGTACTTCACAACCTAGTTGCTTAATAATTAATCTAATAAACAGTACATTCCTATGAAAAAAGGTTATATGTTATTTGAAACAGGTAATGTACAAGAAAATGAGGACAAGCAAACAATATTAATTCATAACATCCGTGCTTGTCACTGTTGCAGACAACTGTATGGCTATGGCCTAGGCGTTTCGAATCCCATTGGGTCGTGGGGATTCTCTTCAGGGCCTGGGGTTTTTTTCTAGAAAAAATAAAGAGAAAACCAGAAAAGGTAAAGAATTACCACATACTCCAATTTTTAAATAGAACCACATCAGGCGCTTAACTCAGTGACCACCCCTTGTCCACAGACACTTACCAAAGGGCAACAGTAAGCGAAACTTGGTGGGGCCTCAACTTTATACTCAGATGGAATATGCCAGAATCTGGAAGGGTTAAAACATAGCTAGAGTCAGGGAATTCAAAGCAAGAATGGATGCTGTCGGCGGAACTGGGGGCTGTACAATTACTTACTTTCATAAGAGAGAATATCACGGAGGAGAGAACACAGTGGAGACCTGTGAGGGAATGACCGTAAAGTGCATCAGTACAACCTCTTTTAGATGAGTCAAAGAAGTAATGGTAGCAAATGTGCAGTTGGTCTCACCTATTAATTATGTAGCTAAAAGTTCATTTGAGCCGAGGGTAGAAGAAAGTCGAGCTTCTAAAGAAAATCTTGTGTGGTAAAAAACAGGGGCAACTTGCACCTTTCGGTCCGTTTAACAGTTGAGCACTATAAAAAATAATAATAACCCAAGAGAGAAAGCAATTTAGCATGTAGTCAGGCGACAGAGTTGCAAACAGTAATTGTTTACACCGGGCGGCATCTTACCGCGTGAATCAGCAACACTCGAGGGTTTAAGCCGGGTTGGTAACAGATTGTATATTTTAGTCCGTAAAACGTGTAGACCAGTCTGGAAGAAACAAATAGTGGATACGATTCAACAAACTGTCGAGCAACTTTGTAGCAGACAGTAGTTTCACGAAGGACGGCGTCTTACCACGAGAGAAAGCGCAACACTCGGAGATCTGCTCCGTTAAGGTTGATACAATGTAGCCCAGAACAGCTCCGGGAAAGTTGATACAATGTGGCCCTGGGCGGGCGCCTGGAAAAAATGACAGAATGCGTGTGAATAGTTTAAACGTGGTCTTTAAACGGGGAAATTACTGCAAGTGCTAAAGGCGCTTACCGGCATATCAATTGCCCATAATCCGGCAAAAGTGGTTGGAAGTATTTAACTACAAAGGAGACAAAAAAAGGGGGGGAAACGTGAACTAAATCATTCAAAAAACGGGTCAAATACCGGCGAGGTTTTGCACAGCAAAGTACTTACAAAAGAGTTCTAAGTAAGTTCCTAAAACTCGGCGGCAACAAAGCGGTCAGCACCGGTCACTGGCTCCTGCGGGATAGCAAGTCTTGACTAAACTGTTCTCTCTTTATATATTTTCCTGGTGGGGCGATCCGCCCACAGCTTAAACCAGGGAAGAAGGTAAAACGTGGACCGGAATGGAAGACTCCAGGGTAACAGCCTAGCTGAAAGGATAAAGGCCCAGTAGCACGAATTACAGCTTGAAAATTTCACTCAATTCATTGAGCCCCGATACTGCAGTATCAAATTTAACTATAAGAAGGGCTTCACGTTTAGACAGAGCTAGATTGAGATCTCCTCCACGGGGGTTTTTTTCTATTTTAGAGATCACCGTCCACTTTAGGTCAGTGACTCGGTGTTGCAGTCGTGTCCAATGTAGCACCAAAGGGGCATTCTCAACTTTGTTTTTGATCCTAGATTTGTGCTGTGAGATCCGCTGCCGGACCTCTTGGTTAGTCTTGCCTATATATAGTAGCTGGCAGGGGCATGTAATGCCATAGACAACAAACTTGCTTTTGCAGTTGCTTACAGTATCATGTTTCCAAGATATCCCGTTGTGCTGGAACAAAGAACCTTCCACAGTGGATTCACAGCACAGACAAGTGCCACACCTGTGATGACCGAGGATGGGAGGCATCCCCATCATTTGGCGTAAAGTTAAAGATTTAGGGACAGGCATGGCTGCTCGGACTATGTGGTTGGCAATATTGTTTTCTTTTTTGAATGCAAATAGGGGCTCATTCACGAGGCTGTCATCTAAATCCTTTATCAGATGCCAACTTTGTTTTATGATTTTCTTCAGCCGATTGGCATTAGGACAAAAAGTCGTGACGCATACCTGCTTTTTTAAATCTGATTTTGGTTTGCGTTCAAGAAGTGTCTCTCGTGGGGTCCATTGGGCTCTCCTAAGGCAGTTTTTTACAAGTTTTTTAGGGTAACCCCTCTCACACAGCTTAGATGTTAAGTTTTCTGAGTGTAATTTGAAATCATCTGTAAAGGTACAGTTTCTGCGAACACGCAGGAACTGACCGTAAGGGAGATTTTCTTTTAGATTGCGTGGGTGGTTACTATTAAACATCAGCGACTTGTTACGGTCAGTTGGTTTAATAAATAAGGAGGTGGCCAATTTCCCTTCAACAGGGAAGACCTCCACGTCGAGGAACGCAATCCTATTATTAGATTCAGAGATGCTGAACTTTATGTCGGCAGTCCTGGCATTAAGCCATTGATGGAAGTTAGTAAGGGTGTCGCTATCACCTGTCCATATCATAAAAATATCGTCAATAAAACGGAGCCAAGCTCCGATGTATTGACTGAAAGGATTGTTGTTATAGATGTATGCATTCTCGTACATATCCATAAACAATACTGCCAATTCTGGGGCAAAGGGGCAGCCCATGGCTACCCCCTTGACTTGGTAGTAAAATTCACCATTAAAACAGAAGTAATTCTTTTTTAATGCGAATGTAGCCAGATCCACAATGAATTTGGTAGGCACACGCATGGGCCTAGGTCTAGAGTCAAGGAAATGGGAGAGAACTGCTATAGCCTCATCCTGAGGAATCTGGGTGTATAAAGCAGTTACATCTAAGGTAACTAGTCTGTCTCTGCCTTCACTGAAATCAATGTTTTCTAGTTTTTTGATAAAATCAGTGGTGTCTTGTAGGTAAGATTTAACCTGGATCATAAAGTCTTTAAGAAAACAATCAACATATTTGGATGCCGGCTCTAGTACAGAACCGCATCCTGCCACGATGGGTCTGCCTGGAGGATGGTCAGGATCTTTATGTATTTTGGGCAGTATGTAAAACATGGGGATTTTGGGATGTTTAGTTTTCAGATATTCAAATTCTTTGGGGCCAACAAAACCTAGGTCAAAGCCTTCCTGCACAAGTGCGAAAAGTTCGTTTTGAAGGTCCGTGGTCGGGTCTTTATTGATCTTTCTGTAGCAGGTAGGGTCCTGTAATTGCTTCATGATTTCAGAGGTGTAGTCCTGGCTGTCCCATACTACGATAGCACCGCCCTTGTCGGCCTGCTTAATGATAACGGTGTTATCATTTTTCAAGTTGTTTAGAGCCGTCATTTGGTTTTTAGTGGTATTATATTTAATGTATTTCTTTTCTTTTTCCATAGCTGTTATGGCAGACAATACACTTTTCTCAAAGATCAAAAGGTTTTTTGGAACTTTGTTCGCTGGCGGGCAAAAGGTGGACTTATTCCTTAGGCCTGTGACCTCCGAATGCTGGAGGATGGGGTTTTCACCAAAAAACAAAGTCAGACGTAATTTTCTACAAAATTCAATGAATTCTGACTTCATTTTCACGAAGTCAGTCCTTTTTGAGGGAACGAATGACAATCCTTTGGCTAGGATGCTTTCCTCGTCTGGTGTGAGAACTTTTTTAGACAGATTGAAAATAGGCGACGCATTTAGTTTTTGTAATGCTGTCGTCTTGTTCTCATCTCCCATTGGATGTTGCTTCTCACCCGGCCCCTGGGGAGTGTCTGGCCTCTCCCTAAAAAATTCGGCGATTGATTTTGTTGTTGCTGTTGATTAGTGTTCCAATTGCGATTTCTATTTGGGCGATTGTAATTGCCAGTGGGTTCGCTGTCAGTACCCGACGAGGAGGTATCGGAGAACGAAATGAATTGTCTACGAGACCTACCCTGGTTTCCTTGAAGGAAACGTCTGGATTCTGCTTTGGAATAGAAATCAGCTTGTAGATAGGGGTATGTATTCTCTAATGAAAAACCTTTTTTATCTTTTTCGAATTGGTTGGATTTTTGAGTTATAGTGTGGTCTTTAAACTCTTGTATTTCTTTGGCAACCTTTTCCAAGAGGGCCTTCGCGTCTGCTATAGTAGGATTCCCACTAATTTCGGACTCTAATTTCGCAATTTCGGCTAATTCCTCTTTAGATATTCTGACAGCTGTCTCAACTGTCAGCATCATAAGGTCTCTGCTACATTTGGTTTCTATCATGGAGAAACCTTTTTTGAATATCGGGTCCTCTGTAAAAATTACAGGAATGTTCTTAATTTGAAGACCAGCCGGGATGGTGCCTTCTCGGAGGTGCTGCAACAAAAAATGACCATGAAGGTCTGTCCTGATCTGCTTCTTTTTCAAACGAATGAGTTTGTCTGATTCGTTGGAAGTGGTAGCTGTCTCACTTAAGGTGACTGAGGAGAAAACAGGAGGGTCACTGAGGAAGCTTCTAATGTGGTCTTCTGAGTAAGCGAAGGTGTCTTTCTCTGCCATTTACTCTATGGAGAAAAGAAAGAAAAGAAGAAGAAAAGGGATTTAGTAACATATAACAACACTGCAGGAAAGCACAAAACCCAGGGGGTTTTCGAAGGGTAAAGTCAAAGAAAGGAGGCACCTAGTCAACCTTTGATCCAAAATTTAATGGACAAACAAGAGACCTCGCGAGCCAGCGCCCGCTATATTAACCAAAAAACAACTAAGGGTTGGCTCTGATCAGCAAGGCTGAGCCATAACAGTAACTAACAAGAGAGAATTGCCAATGCTGATAAACAAACAGTTCGTGTATTTTTTTAAATAAAGTACATGAAGTGAAATTCAAGACCAATAGCTAATTAATAACTTTTATTCTTCTTAAGAGTTTTAACAACACAACAAGTCATATATTTAACGATTGCATATTCCAAAAAATCACACAAAAAAACATATTAAACAGGGGAAGGGTATTCAGGAATCATTCAGCATATCACACATATCCCAGACATACACAGTACAACCATTCAAGGGAAAAAAGGGTACAATTGCTAAAAGCAATACAAAAAAGTTTTTCAATATTTACAAAATAGCACAAGCTGAAACAAAAAAGGAAATAGAGAAAAGAAGCCAGGGTCTGCGAGGTACTTCACAACCTAGTTGCTTAATAATTAATCTAATAAACAGTACATTCCTATGAAAAAAGGTTATATGTTATTTGAAACAGGTAATGTACAAGAAAATGAGGACAAGCAAACAATATTAATTCATAACATCCGTGCTTGTCACTGTTGCAGACAACTGTATGGCTATGGCCTACGCGTTTCGAATCCCATTGGGTCGTGGGGATTCTCTTCAGGGCCTGGGGTTTTTTTTCTAGAAAAAATAAAGAGAAAACCAGAAAAGGTAAAGAATTACCACATACTCCAATTTTTAAATAGAACCACATCAGGCGCTTAACTCAGTGACCACCCCTTGTCCACAGACACTTACCAAAGGGCAACAGTAAGCGAAACTTGGTGGGGCCTCAACTTTATACTCAGATGGAATATGCCAGAATCTGGAAGGGTTAAAACATAGCTAGAGTCAGGGAATTCAAAGCAAGAATGGATGCTGTCGGCGGAACTGGGGGCTGTACAATTACTTACTTTCATAAGAGAGAATATCACGGAGGAGAGAACACAGTGGAGACCTGTGAGGGAATGACCGTAAAGTGCATCAGTACAACCTCTTTTAGATGAGTCAAAGAAGTAATGGTAGCAAATGTGCAGTTGGTCTCACCTATTAATTATGTAGCTAAAAGTTCATTTGAGCCGAGGGTAGAAGAAAGTCGAGCTTCTAAAGAAAATCTTGTGTGGTAAAAAACAGGGGCAACTTGCACCTTTCGGTCCGTTTAACAGTTGAGCACTATAAAAAATAATAATAACCCAAGAGAGAAAGCAATTTAGCATGTAGTCAGGCGACAGAGTTGCAAACAGTAATTGTTTACACCGGGCGGCATCTTACCGCGTGAATCAGCAACACTCGAGGGTTTAAGCCGGGTTGGTAACAGATTGTATATTTTAGTCCGTAAAACGTGTAGACCAGTCTGGAAGAAACAAATAGTGGATACGATTCAACAAACTGTCGAGCAACTTTGTAGCAGACAGTAGTTTCACGAAGGACGGCGTCTTACCACGAGAGAAAGCGCAACACTCGGAGATCTGCTCCGTTAAGGTTGATACAATGTAGCCCAGAACAGCTCCGGGAAAGTTGATACAATGTGGCCCTGGGCGGGCGCCTGGAAAAAATGACAGAATGCGTGTGAATAGTTTAAACGTGGTCTTTAAACGGGGAAATTACTGCAAGTGCTAAAGGCGCTTACCGGCATATCAATTGCCCATAATCCGGCAAAACTGGTTGGAAGTATTTAACTACAAAGGAGACAAAAAAAGGGGGGGAAACGTGAACTAAATCATTCAAAAAACGGGTCAAATACCGGCGAGGTTTTGCACAGCAAAGTACTTACAAAAGAGTTCTAAGTAAGTTCCTAAAACTCGGCGGCAACAAAGCGGTCAGCACCGGTCACTGGCTCCTGCGGGATAGCAAGTCTTGACTAAACTGTTCTCTCTTTATATATTTTCCTGGTGGGGCGATCCGCCCACAGCTTAAACCAGGGAAGAAGGTAAAACGTGGACCGGAATGGAAGACTCCAGGGTAACAGCCTAGCTGAAAGGATAAAGGCCCAGTAGCACGAATTACAGCTTGAAAATTTCACTCAATTCATTGAGCCCCGATACTGCAGTATCAAATTTAACTATAAGAAGGGCTTCACGTTTAGACAGAGCTAGATTGAGATCTCCTCCACGGGGGTTTTTTTCTATTTTAGAGATCACCGTCCACTTTAGGTCAGTGACTCGGTGTTGCAGTCGTGTCCAATGTAGCACCAAAGGGGCATTCTCAACTTTGTTTTTGATCCTAGATTTGTGCTGTGAGATCCGCTGCCGGACCTCTTGGTTAGTCTTGCCTATATATAGTAGCTGGCAGGGGCATGTAATGCCATAGACAACAAACTTGCTTTTGCAGTTGCTTACAGTATCATGTTTCCAAGATATCCCGTTGTGCTGGAACAAAGAACCTTCCACAGTGGATTCACAGCACAGACAAGTGCCACACCTGTGATGACCGAGGATGGGAGGCATCCCCATCATTTGGCGTAAAGTTAAAGATTTAGGGACAGGCATGGCTGCTCGGACTATGTGAGATAGACTTTGTGATGGATGGACACTAGCTTTGGTGCCACCTCCCCAGGCGCCCCAACAGAGACTCATGCTCCTGTGAGGGACTCTGAACCTGCTGGGGGGAAATGTTTGTTGGTTATATTAAAGGGGGGAGATATGTGGTATGCGCTCTAGTCTATGAGCGTGTGCGCGATGACGCGTCACGCCATAGGCTAGAGCAGGAAGCGCACGCAGGCGCAGAGGCGCGAAGGGGAAAGGCGCGAAGGCGAAAAGCGGCAGTTGGCGACCGGAGCGCGTTATGTTAGACGCTCGGCGCCCTAAGCTCTGTGGTACTTATAGAAGGAAATAAACGCGAGTTACATAACTTCACCAGGCTCAGTGTCTACTTGCAGAGGGAAGGAGAGAACTTTACAGCCCCATGTTCCATTTGCTGTGCTCTTAACCGACTTGTTCTGACCTGACCTCTACAGAGAAAAATGTTCACCCTGTGGTGCAAATATGCATGCTGTATGTTGTTTTAGAATTGCTGCAGATCACACAAGTTTAGCTAGCTAACGAAATGTAAGTATGTTTCTTTTAATATAAGTTTCATGCACAAGGTGACCATGCGACTCATGGATTTACTCTTGCCACATGTAATCATTGAGTGCTCATGAGCAATTAACATAATGTGCTATTATGCAGCTCGAGAAAATAAATCCATTAGGGACTTGAAGCAGGCGATGATGCATAAATGGTGGAAAAGGGTGTGGCAGCGGAGAGGGAAATTCACTGCCTCACATCTGTGTGTTGAATGTAACATTCAGGAAGCTGTATTTACACCTTGCTTTAGTGCAAATAAGATACAATTAAACTCTCAAACAGAAAGTTGGTAGAGCAGGCTTGTAAAAGTACACCCTTTACTGCTATCCAGAAAACATAAGAGCAGATTGCACTGCACAGAGCGAGGGTTGCTGCTATTATTTTGATATGCCCAAAGTCAATGGGGCTCTGCAAAACCCAAGCATCATTAAAAAACACACAAGCGTAGCAAATGTTCCATGCCCATTTAGCAGATGAGTAGTAAGGGGGGTGTGGTATGTATCTAGTTGTGGGCAATTTGGAGCACTAGTATGGCAGAATGATGTTATTTACAACACATTTTCTGTTGAAATGGCCACTAAGTTTGCATTGTTGATACAGTTTTACTGGTAAAACTACATATACCACAAAAACAAGAATGTGTGGAAATCAGGGGGCATATTTACAAAACAATGTCAGATCAGGGAGCTGTGCCGAATTTCACAGAACCGCGCTCGGACATTGTGAAAACACAGGGATGCGCCGGATTCACAAGAATATGGTGCACCGCTGTGTTTCCTCAAGCACTGGCGCAAAAAATACTGCCTAACACCAGAGCATGAACCCTTCTGCCATGTTGCAAGGCTGCAGTGATTATTGTTTTTGTGCAGGTAGGGGCACCTTCCTGCACATAAACAATTAATAATGGCAATTTGCTCTTTCTATGTGTGCCATTGAAAGAGAAAAAATTAGGAGAAATTAATCATTTCTCCTTGCATCGCCATTCTAATGCTTGGTATTCCATGGCATTAGTTTTTGGTGCTGACTCAGCTTTGTAAATCTGGGGCAGCATCAAACAATGGGTTTTGCAGTGAACAGCCCACAGCAACACTCATTGCACGGCACTTGGCCGCAGAGGACTGCAGCAGAAAGGGGCATATTTACAAGGTGGCGTTAAGCCATGTTAGATGGCTTAGCGCCACCTTTTAAATATGGAAAACGGTGCTACCCCATCGGAGCATCAAAAAAAGTGATGTAAACATGCCCCCAGATTTCAGTGAATATTCATCATTTGTACATCACCAAGTTTAGTGTCTTGATTTGTTTTGATCCTATTAAGTTGTTTATCTCCTTCACACTTCAGATTCACACAAAGTGCTCCATTTGTGCTTTCCTGATTGCTGATATAATTTGAAATATGTGTGTAGTTCATTTCTGAATATTTATATTTTCCTGTGTGTTAGACAAAACTGACTGCTACAACATTTCTTCTCATTCCCTATTCCCTAGCAGTATTATCCACAAGGTGACTTTTACAACATCCTCTCACTATAGAGTGAGAGAAATTAAAGCACAGTCAAGTGTCTGAATAAGCAGCAACTTATCAGAAGACATAGCCTGACATTTTACCTTTGTCTTTGAACATGCAGCAAATGAGACAAAATAAAAACAATATTTAAATGCATTTTTATTGCTCATAACCCTTCTGAACTCCTGCATGATTATTTCTGAGGGTGCGGCAAAACCCCTACTTCTAGGGCCAGATGTATGATATTGTGTGTTTGCGATTTCCTCACAGCGAATTTTAGTGATTCGCGATCAGGAAATCGGAAGCTGCAAGGTACAACAGTGTGTTTTACACTGTGAGCGATTTGTAGTGGGTCGCAAATGGACCTGCCTAGTCAATATTCATGATGCAGGCCGCAATGACCTATTATGAATGACTGCAATCACAGGGATGGTCAGCAGACCACCATGTCTGTGATTGCTTTTAAAGTAAAGAAATAGTTTTTTGAAATGTAGGCCGTTTTCCTTCAAGGGAAAAAGGATGCATTTCAAAAATAAAAATGAAAAGCTGGACCACTGACTGCTCCTAAAACAATGTTCGCGCCTACATTCACAAAGGGAAAGGGGTCCCTTGGGGACCGCTTCCCGTTTACTGATGGGTTACCACCAACTTGAAGTTGGTGGTAACTGCAAATGCTTTGCGACCGCATTCCTGGTTGCAAAACATTCATTCATACCAGTGCTATTCGGTATTAGGAAGGGATGCCCTAAAAACGTCCCCTCCTAATAATCGCAAAAACAAATGCAATTTGGTAACAAGTTAACAAGTCGCATTTTGCCTTCTGTACATGGCCAAATGCATTTTACCTGTTGCAAACGGCCCATCGGTAAAAATGCTTTGTACATCTGGCCCTGACAGCCTATGATTTCAGCACACTTTAATTAAATCCTCTCATTGTGATTCCTTTTGAGTTTATGATTGCATATTTAATTATACTGAAACGAGGCCCATCGCAGCACTGAGCCGCCACATTATATTGTCTTAGGGAAGATTTCAGAGGATATGGAATGCCACTACACCGACCCTTTGCCAGTGTGCATATTGTGTACACGTTTACTGAGATGTGACTGCTGCTGCACCATCTTATAACTCAAGTCACTCCTAAACACACAATACTAAGAAAGGTATGTTGAAAGAAGAGGCATTAATTACAGATGAGCACCACATTTCAGCTCATATTGTGGGGAAGCGTTCAGATGGAATGCTGCTTCACTGACCCTACATCAGCTTGTACAAGGCATTCACATGGCTGCCCGTGTATAAAAAATGATTCCTCATCTTAGAACAGTAAATATTGAACATGAGTCAATCATAACATAAAAGGCAAAATTGTTGTTCTATATGTCCTTGTAAGATGAGGACTACTGACAATGTGTGATCCAAAGAAATGGTCTACTTACTATAATTGGAACTCTTTGTCCATGCAGCAGCAAGTTGGGCCATCTGCTGCCACTGCCTTCCCACAGATGAAAGGCTATCATGATAAACCAAAAACACAAAAGGTGGGGGAGGATGCTTGCAACAAATCTAATCATTGGCAATTGCTCAGGGTAGCATTTCAGTCCATTGATACTTTTTCCAACATGCTTCCTCAGTTTAGACCCAGCCATATGCAAATCAGTCTTGACCCTGCTCTAATAAGAAATTTGAAGCCCGAACTTGAACACAAGCAACTGGTTCTGCCCTGATTATGGCTCTTCAGTCGGGTGTAGCTTGGGTACAATGGCACAGTGGGCAAGGATCCCATGCATGGGCACACCCATGGCCACTTAGGGTGGTACATCAAATGCACAAAAGGTGATGGGAGGAAGCTTGAAATAGGTTGAACTTCTTTCAATCATTTGAAGTAGCATTCCAACCCATCATTCCTTTGCCCACCATGCCACCTCAGGTTGGACCCAGCCATATGCAAATCAGTCTTAACCCTGCTCCAATAGGAGCAGTTCAGCCAAAACTGCCAAGCCCGGTCCGCTCTGAACTGGAATGCCAGCTACCCAAGACCAGGGCCGGACTGGCCGGAACTGGAATAGGGCATTTCCCCTGGAGACTGGAATGGTGGGGGCCAGTTCTGCAGAGGTGGGGGCCAGTTTTGTTACTAGAAGCAGGTTTTCCAGCAGTGCTGCAATATCAGCCCCAGTAATGAATGCAGGAAGCAAGCGTTTCCAGCCTCCTGGGGTCAGGCAGCGCTTTTCCAGGGGCTGGTCCGAGAAAATTGCCATGGATGCTTTTGGTTACTAGTCCGGCCCTACCCAAGACTGGTTACATGCTGATTCCAGCTCTTCAGTCCAGTGTAGCTTGGTTGCAGTGGTACAGTGAGCAAAGAACAGCCATCCGGACATACCCTTGTCCACTTAGGGTGGTACATCAAACACACAAAACATGATTGGAGGATGCTTAAATTAAGTCTAACCACAATGGTTTAGAATGCTGCGTCGAGAGATTGTATGGTTCGACTCACTACAAGCAGTCCACCCATCATCTTTTGCATCTTTCATGTACCACCCTAAGTGACAAGGATGTGCCCAGAAGTGCCAAATGTGCCATTGGAATCAAGCTACACCTGACTGGAGAGCCCCAGTCAGGGTGACATCGGTCGTGAGTTGTTTGTGTACTGGTTCAGGAAGAACCTTGCCTGGCAGTTCGGTGTTGACTGTCCCAATTAGAGCAGGGTCAAGACTAATTTCCATAAAGCTAGATCTAAACTGAGGTGTTATGTTGGACAGAAGAACAGTGGGTTGGAATGCTTCCCTTAGTGATAGTCAGTGGTTAGACTTATTGCTAGCATTTCGCCAATACCCTTTTGTGTGTTTCCTGTACCAATATAAGTGGCAAGGGTATGGCCAGCCATGGGCCCCATGCTCACTGTGCCACTGGAACCAAACTACAGCTGATCATAGCATCCCAATCTGGGTGAAACTGGTCTTAGGTTGCTTGTGTTGTGGTTCAGGAAGAACCTGGCCAAGCTTTCAGTCCAGCACCTCTTGGGTGTATCATTATAAACCAGCGTGCCTCATAAGTCTTCCCCAGTCTGAGGTTAGCCTCAATGCCACCCTTATCTCCCAGAGTTTGGAGCCACCCAGTGTGAATTGAACATCATAGCGACCCTTTCCTATAAAGAGCTAGATGGCTGACCTATCGTACACAATGTGTCTTTACTTCCTGTCATATTGTTAGGAAAAAGCCAGAGAGCATTGTTCAAAACCTTACTTTTTGTAGAAAAGAGGGTCTAAATATTGGTAAAAATGTGTCTAGTATGTGTGCCTGCCACTTGGAGAGGCATGAGGTACACCATAACCTCACTCATCCTTCTAAACGTTAATTATGAACATTCAATCATCATTCAATGACAGCCGCAGTTGGTAGTAGGAGGGGGAGGGGCAGGGTGGGGGGTAGTAATGTATGGATTACGGAGTTCAACAGGTAAGTAAACATATAAATAAATAAAACGAATTTCGTTGCTTGCACTGCATCACGTTGCGGCTGGTCAATCAAACAGGGTTTATAAAGCGTGGCTAATCAAACTCGAGGGCATCCAGGCACTTGAGGGCCTTGCTGCTTTAGGAGTGTTCAGTTGAAACGCCGGATCTTGAGTACTTTCTGGAATTCTAGAAGGAGGATGAGGCCCAAAGGGGAAGGGGGGGGTTCGTTCTTAGATTTTGTTGCAAGGTAGGAGCAGGGAGCTTCTGCCACTGTTGCTGAAAGTGTTTTCACTTTGTTAAAATGCTGTAAACCTATTCCTGGATTTTATTAGTGTGGCTACTGTATTTTAATGAGCCTGTAAAAAAAATCATATTATACTGGTACGTTTTATAGTAAGCTCACATACTAAGAGGTCGTTGCTTAATAAAATTGCCTTTTTGGTAACTGTTTAAAGCACAATTTCGTCTTCTGCTGTGATTATTTTACATATTTTGGAAGTCGCCATGGCTAGAATTAATACTTTAGACGAGGCCTGTTTTAGATGTGTACACTATACAGTGGTAATTCAAACTCTTTGTCCACTGATTATATCAAAACATGACAACTACACACAGACAAACAGACACACACTCAAGCATGCACAGCAGCTGCAGCATCGGCAGTAGCAGTGCAAGCGTCCAACACATAGAGCAGGGCCGACATCCTTACTTTGCTTACTTTTGTCATTGAAGCTTGCACTGCTGCTGCCTCTCTAATATCTGGTCTGCGTTTTATTTAAGCTTTGAAAAATCTTTTCACTAGACAAACATCAAACGGGTTGGCTTTGTGAGTGCTTATGTAGGCTGACTGTGGATGATTGGAGGCTGCTGCTACAGCAGATCTTTTGTGTGTCAAACAAAAAGAAATATGGCAACAGAATTCAGCATGAGTAGTAAACCTAAAGAGAGGGGGTGGACATTGGGCAGTATAGCTGCAATAAACAATATTCTGACGGTAGCAATGCTTAATTTGAGCCAGTAGTCGCTGTGTGTGTGGGGCAGGGGGGGGGGGGGGGGCACCAGCACTTATTTTTGGGCACCAACACTAATTTTTCTATGCAAGACAGGGCTAAACACACAGATTGGAGAGACAACAAAGCTGGTTCAGAGGGAGGGAGCAGGAATCTGTATGAGCGAGAAAATGGGACAATGAGTGTTTGGTACAGACCTACCAACTCACACTGTGTGTCACACAATATTGTTACCCATCACACAGTCACCTAGTGAGGAGTCGACATAACATGGTGTGCATACAATTAGCCAGAAACTCCTGCAGAGAGCAGGGGCCTCATTTATGAGCCCTTGCGTCACTTTTACGCCGCCGGTGCGTCACTTTTTGTGACGCACCAGTGGCGTAAAAAATGCACCTTGGTGTGCCATATTTACAAAGTGACGCATCTAAGTAGATGCGTCACTTTGTAAACCCCTGCGCCACATTATACCTGTGCCAGGTGTAATGTATGCAAGGGGGCGTATTGACGCAAGAAAGGATCGTAGAAGTGACGCAGTAAAATCTATGAGATTTCACTGAAGACTGATGCAGGCCCTTTCACATGGGGCTTACCCATGTGAAAGGACGCATTGCTGGAGTTGCGTCACTTTTGTGACACACTCCAGCAATGCGTCACTTTTGCGCTTACAGATACGTCAGAAATACTGACGTATTTGTAACTCCTTGCGCAATGATGCGTCATAATGTAAATATGACGCATATGACGCATCATTGGTGTTGCAAGGAGGGCGCAATGAAAAGTGGCACATTGCTGTTTTCACGCTGCGATGCGTCACTTTTCATAAATGAGGCCCCAGGTTTCTAGCTAATTCTCTGGAATTTCTGCTCAGCTGATGTCCATTGCGAGGTGGTGTGAAACCTCCTCAAGACATCAGTCGCAGCCACAAAAGCATTTTGGGTCTTTGTGGGGCAGTTGGGGGGTGCTTGAAGGAGGGGGGGGTTTGAGGCAGTACATTAAAAGTGCCTCGGGCTGTGCTCTGCACTAAGACATGCCATCTTAGAGGCTCCACCCCGTCCTCAGACAGTGAAAGAGTTTCACAAGTTGGCAGGTCTGCTGAAAGCAGATTAACACTAGCAGACTTGGTATTAGGTGCACTGGCGTTTGATTGCAAAGGCCGCCTGCTTCTGAGCAGAACTTCAGGCCCTGGCACTCTTTCCTTTACAAATTAAGCACTGGCACCGTCACCTGGATATAACGCAGTATCATACAGCATTGCCTCTGGGAGTGACAGTGTGAAAAAACGGCAGTATATCTCCCTGTTAACGAATAGTGATGTTACATTCAGTACAGTGTAAAAGGCAAAAACAAACTGGACACAAGTCTTCGTAAACCTTTCGATTTGTGAAGCTGTCACATTTTAACAGGGAGAGAAGAATGATCCGATCTGTGAAAATTACCTGGAAATGGAAATAAACGTTCCTGTGATAGTTTAGTCATTTTCAGACATCTGTATTGAGTTATGACAGTTTATTAGAATTCTGAATTTATTCACATTGATCTCCAGCTGGGTCCCTGACAAATTGTTAGGAGAGGTTGCACGTATGTCTGGAGTGGTGTTCTTCTTGTGTTGGTTCAAAGCTAACTGGAGTAATACTTGGGCCCAGATTTACAAAGATTTTGTATCAGGTTTGCCTTTTTTTTAATGCAGACCTGATGCACATTCCTGTTTTGATTTACAAACCAATGCAAATCTCAATCTGCATTGGTTTGTATAAAAAAGTAATGCAACCCACTCACAATGCGCTGTCTTGCATTGCATTGTGTCAGGGAGGCATTCAATTGGTGTTGCATGGGTTTTCACGTACATCCACCCATGGATTTTGAGGCAAATCCACATCTACAAGGAGTTGTTGACATGAATGTATGCCAAAATCCCGTGCATACCTGTGGCTGATGTAACAAGGAGAAATAGCGTTATTTTTCCTCGTATATTCCTGTTTGCAAGTGTGCTGCATCCTGCAGTACACATAGATGCAGGAAATAGCCTTACAGTATCTGTTTTGTGCAGAAAGAGGCCACTTCCTGCACAAAAACTATGCACACCACAACACAGGGGGCCTTGTATTACGGCACAAGGGTGCCTGCTTTGGTGTATGACTCCACAAAGTGCACCAACGCATAGAGAGACGAGAACTGAGCTATTTCTTTTTAGATATAGCGCAATTCTGCTCTCTCCAGTTCATGCAACTCAAAGCAGCAACTTTAATTGTTTCCCTGCGTTGCATATACTCTTAGTAAATCTGTAGCTCTGTGCTTTACATAGAATTACTATGAACAGGTTCCATTTCCTTTACTCTCTATTGGTGATGTAACATGATTAACTGAAGAAGGGGTCTCTCTCACTTTTCAATAGCCCTGAGGCTAAGTCAATATGAAACATTTGGAAATTCCAATATGAATATTTGTGTCTATATTTCTAGGTATGACTGTAGTCTCTAAAAGGGACATTAAACTCGAACTGTTACATCATACAGCAAGTGCATCCACTTTCCCTAATTTGTCTTTTCACATTTGTTGAAACCTATACATTTTTCCTTGTGATATAGGCGAAAAGATCACTACAGATGTTAAGCTAAATAATACACTGCATAAACTATTGTCCACATGGAATATTTTTAATGTAAAACATTTGTTTGGTTCCTATCTTTTAAACCAGCAACTGAATCTAAGAGATTATGGGCACTGCCAGACCAGACAAACTGTGTTTACATCTCTCCTTTACCTCCTCCTTGGTGCATCTCACTCAGACTGGCATAAAGTATCACTACATTCCAAGCCACAATCTAAAGACTTGTTTTGAGTTTGAATATAACACATGAACTTACTAGAAGATAAACTTCATCCAGTTGATCATAGTGACCATTGCTGCTTCACAGTGAAAGTGGAATCTGTTCCCAAACACTATGGTGAACCTACAGATGAATGTACTAAGAGGTGCCTGTGTCTCTTCTCTCAGTTGTTTTGCATGCTCTCACAGCATCGATATTCTAATGATGCTGTCATAGGTGCAACAACTACAATAGGTTCTGTCGGGTGTAACAATTGCTTTGTATTGCATGAGAACTGGTTACTGTAGGTACTTCAAAGTTCAAAGATAATTTGATTATACCGATCAATCTGGGACACATCAAACATAAATACAATAAATAGGTATCAGACTTTACATATCCATTGATTGCTGCATGGAATATAAGGCTGCTTTACGGCGATTGTAAACGACAACAAATAATATTAACAAAGTCATATAACACGTAATGTGGCAGTGCAATATATATATACAACATGTAACTATGACCAAAATTAAAGAACAAAATGGCAAAAAGACATTAACCCCTTTGATGCTGGTGACGGAACCATTCCGTCATCAGTCACGGGTGGGCTGTGCTGATGACGGAATGGTTCCGTCACGGCCACGCCCGTTTTCAAAGGGGCCCAGCACAGGAGGAAAAAATCGCCTGCAGCGATGCGGTTAATAAAACTATCTGTCCAGTCGTTATATAAACGTTTCAGCTAGACCCTGTGTTTTTATTCACAATGATTACAAGTGTGTAGTGGCTCCCGACCTGATACTGGTGGGCATTGCCGTTTTGACTCTGGATGTATGTGTTTTTGGTAAAATATCATGTGGGTCTTCCTCAGGAGTGTGCTGTGTCCTGTAAACAGCCTAAGTGGGTACAAAAATGGGCCCACGTTTGCATTGTATGGTCATGGAAAAAGGGGAGTCAGTAATTGGACTCACCCTAGTTGATAGAAGCAAATGTTTATTTCTTCGTGGTCAAGGAATCCTAAAGGACAGCGCTACACAAGTTCATGTCCTAAAAGGTGAGTAAATCATGACTATTAGGACTTGACGAATGGATTCAGGTTCATGTGCAGCTTCTCAACTAATTCAACTCATAGTGGTAGAAAGAAAAAGAAAAAAGCAAGCAAGATTCACCCTGATTCTTTATGGTGATCACTTGGTTGACTGTTTACAAGTTGAAAGGTTCTCTGTTGCAAAATTATGTGTGATCAGTGATACTGTGGATCACTGCTAGAATTTGCAGAGTAACCTGAAATATTTATTAAAATAGGACTTAAATTAGGTGATTCCGAACTCCCTCATGTTGTGAATTTGGCGGGGGATCGGACTGGTTCTATGTTTGGCTCACCTTGTCAGTGTGCAGCAGCCATGAAAACGTGACGAGTCACCCATTGTTAGCATTCTACAGGGACGTGCACGCTGACGCAGCAGCCGTCCGTCTCAGCTTAACCCCTTCAACGCTCATGACGAGCTGAGCTCGTCATGATACGCGGGTTTCCGCAAAAGTCAGCGCACAGCGGGAAACCCGCTAGCGCGCATAGTGTTAAGAAACAGACGGCTGTGGGTGCACTGTCTTTAATCGCAGAGCTGCCCTTGCCACATTTGCTGCCTACTGTGATCAGTTCTCTTGCGACACAAACCAATCATCACACCCGACAGAACCTATTTTGACAATCTCAAACTTACCCATTGTCTGAGGGCCACTGGGTTGCTCCATATTATTGCAACAATCTTGTAAATGGTATGTATCTTGTGGCCGAGGGTTCGCCTGAAGCCACTTCAGAAATACCGAAAGACCTGCCGTCACCATTGGTTCCAACTAAAGTAAATCACAGGACCACTAAGGACATATTTTTGAATTCCTATCTAAACGATGTAGCACCCGCTTACACCAATCCACGTGCCCACGTCCCGCCTACTGACGGTGACGGAGATGGCAACCCGCCTCCAGACCATATCCCGCCATTACCGCAACAAGGTTTCCCCGTTCGACAGCCCGTCGTTCCTCCACCTCCACCACTTCCCGCACCTAAAATTAATATACCAAATCCGTTTCTACCTGATCCTACTAAAAGACAAGTTCAAGTACACATACAGACTCCACAGAGGGATAATGCCCAAGCCTCTGCCTCAGGAGGTGCGACCGGGGGTTACCAGACCCCGCCAGCAACACACAGATTACACCTTAGGGACATGCAGAACCACCTTACGCCCCAATCACCCCGTCTCGACAGACTCAAAGGACCGCTTTCAGTTTGCAGATATGATCCAGTACCCGGCAAAGACGATAGAATGTTGATAGCATCACTACGGTTGCGACAAGCTACAGATTACCTAATATTATTCTCAGGAATGAAAGAGCACCTAGATAAAATATATCATTTTGTCCAGACTGGGGAAGACCCTGAAAGTATTAAGGAGGCCATGGCACATCAGAAAGTTGACACTCAAGCATATATACTACGTTTTTTCATAAATTGCTTAATAAGAGAACGAGACAGGCCTGAGACAGAACAGGATGAACTGGAGGCACTCAACAAGTGGGGTCAAAATATATCCGAAGGAAAACATGATAAAGGGGATTGCATAGCCAGTATGTACAGGAAAATAAGAAAAGCAGTGATAGAAATACAAATATAAATTTTATGGTCGAGTAATGTTCCCTAACGTGTACCCCACCGTCTCCATGTACCAGCTTAAAGTGCATGTAACTTCCCTCCTGTGCCAGCTATGAAGACGCAAATACATTTGCGTCCAACGTTAACATGTCCTCTTTCAGACCCACCCTGAATGAGTTGAATATTCCGTTTCTAAGTATGCTATGCCAACGTCTTTTTGTGGTGTACTTTACACGTTTTTCAGCTCTGGCGAAGTAGGCCCTGAATTCTGCCATCGAGCCTTTTTCCTGCTTTCTGACTCCGAAAGCCTCAGCCCAGGCTGTCTCTGTACCCGTGACCTCTGCCTTACTCCCTGCGCGGCTCACGGCACTTAGCTCAGCCTGCTGCCTGCCAAGACTGTATTCAACCTTCGAATTATCTGTTCCGCTCCTCGAAAATGCATTCCTGCCTACTAGTTTAAGTAAACATCCCCCCAGCTGCAGAGCAAAGGGCCCGGCCTCACTGTCTCCGTGCAAGTAATTCATAGCCTCTGTTACCATGGTAGGCCCATGCCCCTCGCATTCTCATGCAGACACTTAGGCGCTTATACACGCATTCACAGTCAGTATAGAACAGCTTCTGCCCCAGAGACCTTTTCCGTTTAGATAATATGGTTCCCAAACATCAGATATCAGATATGATAGAAGTACGAGTTGATCTGACATGCCAGACTTCTGTCTCTTTCCGCCAGTGTAAATGTCAAGTCCCCTGCACCCTCCAGTTTCACGTCAATCACACGTCATGCAGCTGCGCGCGCAACCAGGCCTCAGATTTCTGCTGACATTACAAGATTCTGTTTTGTGCCACCCACTTGTGACACCTACCTGTGACGTTTGTAGCACACACCTCTATGTTCACGCCTAGTTCACGCCTTCTAATTACGTATCACTACCACGTGTGTTTTTTATCTTGTTTCTCTCAGCTGTTACGCCTACTGTATTGGTTCCTATAATGTGACTTAAGTATATAAGCTATGTATTGTCAATAACATATTGCTCTATCCCTTCCTACACCCCAGTGGTGGTAGGAACATGATATCCGGTCTGACCATTCCTTTTTAAGGAATAAAACCCCTAAGAACTCTAACACCACGGACTCTGCCTCTTTCTTTCCGATTGAGTTATTATTGATTAAGTACTTACCTGCATAGAAATTTGGACGGTAAATCAAATATTTACCACATTATTCTGGCGCCCGAATAGGGACCCCTCCCCCACCCCACGCGCCGGTAGGTGCGTTGCAAGCTCTGTCCCCTGCCATCAGTTAGATGGAACTACGCGTACTGGCAGGATTTCCTGTATCTCCCTCTGGCCCACGGAGGTGACGAAGACTGCGATCAGCACCCAGACGAGGCGGTGAGGAGTGCGGAGGATCCCGACCAGAGCCTAGCCGAAAGAAGCAAGGTCCAAGGTGTCAAGAGGCCCACCAGTTTCCGAAGTATCCACGTGTCGAGTCGAGTCCGGTCCAGTCCAGTCGAGTTTTCCGAGGCCTTCTGTTTCCGTGCTTCCCGGTGAGTACCATTGCTGGGACGTATCTAGACGGGTGCATTATTATGTATCCGGTAAAGACGGGTTTGGGTACACAAATTCGGTCTGCACTGTTTTAGACAGTGTATCTGTACTGTTTAGCAGTATATCCGTTATTCTAGTTCTTGCACTGTTCTTAGCAGTGTATCTGTGCTGTTTAGCAGTACATCCAGTATAGGGGGGTAGTCATATATGTCTCAAATGTCTTTCATGTGATTAATGTCGTGGTATGAGTGACTGTTTTTAATGTGCATTATTGTGTTTTTGTGTAACTAGCTGTGTTCAGAATTAAGTAGCAAGAATTGAGCATTCAGTACTAAGTAAACAAGATGCCGTTTTTCAATAAGTTAAAGCAGATAGGAACTAGGAAAGGGATACTAGAGGAAGAAATTCCTATCCCCCCTAGGGACACTCCTGGAAATTTCATGTATCAGAAACATGGCTTAGATGCCATATTGTATCTAGATTTATGGGCCGATTATACTAAGCATCTAGACGAGAGACACAGATGGCCCGTTACCGGAACATGGGATGCCGAGTGCATCATGAAGGTAGAAGAAGCACTATGGAAAAAGAAAGCCAGACAATCTCAGAAAGACGCCATAGAATTTTGGCGTAAAGAATCACATAAACGTGCTGAAAAAGCACTCCGTAGAGAAGACAGACATAGAGAAGAATCAGATAAAGCCCGAGAAAACGAATTAGTTACTGAAGGGATCCGAGTAAAATCAGAACAAGTAGACCGCGCACGAAACAATCTTGTAAATGGTATGTATCTTGTGGCCGAGGGTTCGCCTGAAGCCACTTCAGAAATACCGAAAGACCTGCCGTCACCATTGGTTCCAACTAAAGTAAATCACAGGACTACTAAGGACATATTTCTGAATTCCTATCTAAACGATGTAGCACCCGCTTACACCAATCCACGTGCCCACGTCCCGCCTACTGACGGTGACGGAGATGGCAACCCGCCTCCAGACCATATCCCGCCATTACCGCAACAAGGTTTCCCCGTTCGACAGCCCGTCGTTCCTCCACCTCCACCACTTCCCGCACCTAAAATTAATATACCAAATCCGTTTCTACCTGATCCTACTAAAAGACAAGTTCAAGTACACATACAGACTCCACAGAGGGATAATGCCCAAGCCTCTGCCTCAGGAGGTGCGACCGGGGGTTACCAGACCCCGCCAGCAACACACAGATTCCACCTTAGGGACATGCAGAACCACCTTACGCCCCAATCACCCCGTCTCGACAGACTCAAAGGACCGCTTTCAGTTTGCAGATATGATCCAGTACCCGGCAAAGACGATAGAATGTTGATAGCATCACTACGGTTGCGACAAGCTACAGATTACCTAATATTATTCTCAGGAATGAAAGAGCACCTAGATAAAATATATCATTTTGTCCAGACTGGGGAAGACCCTGAAAGTATTAAGGAGGCCATGGCACATCAGAAAGTTGACACGCAAGCATATATACTACGTTTTTTCATAAATTGCTTAATAAGAGAACGAGACAGGCCTGAGACAGAACAGGATGAACTGGAGGCACTCAACAAGTGGGGTCAAAATATATCCGAAGGAAAACATGATAAAGGGGGTTGCATAGCCAGTATGTACAGGAAAATAAGAAAAGCAGTGATAGAAATACAAATATAAATGTTATGGTCAAGTAATGTTCCCTAACGTGTACCCCACCGTCTCCATGTACCAGCTTAAAGTGCATGTAACTTCCCTCCTGTGCCAGCTATGAAGAGGCAAATACATTTGCGTCCAACGTTAACATGTCCTCTTTCAGACCCACCCTGAATGGGTTGAATATTCCGTTTCTAAGTATGCTATGCCAACGTCTTTTTGTGGTGTACTTTACACGTTTTTCAGCTCTGGCGAAGTAGGCCCTGAATTCTGCCATCGAGCCTTTTTCCTGCTTTCTGACTCCGAAAGCCTCAGCCCAGGCTGTCTCTGTACCCGTGACCTCTGCCTTACTCCCTGCGCGGCTCACGGCGCTTAGCTCAGCCTGCTGCCTGCCAAGACTGTATTCAACCTTCGAATTATCTGTTCCGCTCCTCGAAAATGCATTCCTGCCTACTAGTTTAAGTTTAAGTTTAAGTAAACATCAAACATATATACTACGTTTTTTCATAAATTGCTTAATAAGAGAACGAGACAGGCCTGAGACAGAACAGGATGAACTGGAGGCACTCAACAAGTGGGGTCAAAATATATCCGAAGGAAAACATGATAAAGGGGGTTGCATAGCCAGTATGTACAGGAAAATAAGAAAAGCAGTGATAGAAATACACGAAAAAGAGAAAGAAAAAGCTTCCTCCGAGGAGGAGGAAGAACCTGAAGAACCAGAAAAGACTACAGACACGATAGCGTATGTAGGTAAGGGAACTTACCTTAGGAAAGGCATTCATCCAGAAAGCAAGAGAGTTTTTCTCTCTGGCATATCAAAACCGAATTCTCCTGAACATCAGTTCCAAGAGACTGATAAAATGCTTCGAGAACGAATGGGGTACCATGTACTCAATTCTATGGATGAACAAGAACTAGCCCGGTCAGCAGTACTATGGGCTGACAATCCGAACATATACAATGATGACACAGTAGCGCAGACATTCCTGAACCTATCCCCAGACGAGCAGAAATTAGCAGGTGTATACATGATTCAGCACCTCCTCACGTTATACAGAAATCAACATTCGGATCCAGGTCCCTTACACGATACATTAGAAGCACTACTCATGGACAGATGGAGAGGCCTAAGTACCAAGTTAATACAAATAATTCTGGAACAACGGCACAGATATAACACCTTTTTAAGTTCACAATATGTTCCCGCTCCGCCCCCAGAAAGAAAAATGTACCATATGGAGCGTCTGCATGGCATTGAAAGTCAGAACCCCTTACAAGAAGTACATCCAGTTATGGGTACCGATAATACCTTGAAACGTGTGTATGTACACACACCTCTGACCAAGTTAGAACTATTGGAAATGAAGAAACTAGTACCTTGTCATGATAAAGACCCTGCAGGTTTTCACAGAGAACTTAAAGACATGTTACTGATGGGGGATTACACATATGCAGATATCATGAAAATGTTAAAGGTATTGTTGCCCACAGGCATCTACGAGAAACTTAAGGAAAGAGAATGGGAGGTAGGAGACAAAAAGATTGTATGGGCAGAAATAGAAGACGAGGAGAAACTTCGTACCCCAGGGCTAGGCCTTGGGGAGAAAACTAAAGCATTACCAGGTTTAATAGTACAGGTTCTGCCAAGATTACTGACAACTAGAAAGGAAGACTGGGACGCAATCTCAGCCTGTAAACAGAAACACGACGAAGAAACTAGTGACTTCTATTCCAGATTCGAGAAATGTTTCCTTATTAATAGTGGCCTTAAACCAAGTAGCGAGTCGTACCCGCATCTTTTTGTATCAAAATTAGTCGAGAATTCCCTGCCATTAGTTAAGAACCGCGTATACAAAGTTGAAAGTACATGGCAAGCAAATACGCCATCCCAGATGTTACAAATGTTACAGTACCATCAGAACAGAATCAGAGAAGAACAGGATCATGAACAGAAACGCATGAAAGACACGAAAATGAAAATGTTAGTGGCCCAGTCGGTTCCAGCCGACGGCCAGAGAAAGGGTACGACCCAGACCCAGAATTCAGCAGCTCCCGTTAAAGGGACATGCAACTATTGCAAGCAGCCAGGTCACTACGTACATGAATGCCCAGTCTTGAAACATAATATAGCAACAGGTAAAACTGAAGAAAGACCGCATCCGCCTAGACAAGACCAGGGTCAGCAACAGACTTCACAGAATATACAGCCCATGCAGAATACACAGCCTATGCATGCTCCACCACATACGAGACAAAACGCAGCAGTATCACAGGCACAGTCACAGCCACAGCCCATTGCCGCGACTCAGCAAGTTTCACAACAGATGTACCAGTATGCCCAATCTGATTACCCCGACTATCCACGATACACATGAAACAGCCTAGAGAGGGAGGGTGGCTTGCCTCTTATTGAGATTCCTGTAGATCAAGAGGGTCCTTATGTACACAGTCAAGTATTGGGAAAAGACAGAAAGTTTTTAATTGACACAGGGGCAAGTCGCACAACAATCAGCCATAATGAAGTCCCAGGGGCACCCCTCTCAGGCTCACAGAATGTTTCCCTTGGTTTTTCAGGACAGCCTATTGTAAATGAGGTATCAGAACCAGTCCCCCTGGCTGTGGGTCCATTATCACGTGTTACAGACTTGTTACTTACGAAATCATGTCCAGAAAATCTGTTAGGTATCAAAACATTGAAGGCTCTAGGAGCAGTGATATGTTGTTCTCCGGAAGGAGTTAGACTTTTCTTACGTGACTTTAAGGGTCACTATGTATTACGAGGGTTTGATGTCAGATTGAAAAATGTACCGGATCACTTGTGGGCACAAGGCCCAACCGATGTAGGCTGCATGCACATTACACCATACCATGTTACACTGAAACCAGGTGTTGTTTTACCACGAATCAGACAATACAAGTTACCACCCGATGCTGTAGTGGCTTTACTGGAAATCATTGAAGAGCTCATTGCCCAAGGAGTGGTCGTAGAGACCGACTCCAATATCTGTAATTCCCCTATCATTCCGATTCTTAAACGTACTGATCCCAATGCACCGCCAGTATATCGGCTGGTGATTGATTTACGAGAACTGAATAAATGCATTGTACCACAGTACCCTGTGGTTCCCGACATCTCTTCCCTATTGACTGCCATTGATTCAGAAGCAACGTTCTTGACTGTAATTGACCTCAAGAACGCCTTCTTCAGTGTGCCTATTGACCCAGAGAGCCAATACCTTTTCGGATTCAGTTTAAATGGACGAAGTTTCAAATTTTCACGCGCACCTCAAGGATTCACAGAAAGCCCCAGCATCTATAGTCAAGCACTGAAAAGACAACTAGATTGTATTCAAATGCCAGTTAACACCGCTTTACTGCAATACGTCGATGATCTGCTGATCACCGCACGAAGCGAACCCGAATGTGAACAAGCATCACTGACAGTTTTACATTTTCTGGCCGACAAGGGACACAAGGTGTCTCCTTCGAAGCTACAATTCTGTGTTCAGCAAGTTGTGTACTTGGGTCACTTGCTGTCCAAAGTGGGGAGACAGCTCACTCCTGATCGCATCCAGTTAATTGTAAATATGCCACAACCCCAGACACAAAAGGAAGTGCGAGCCTTTATAGGCCTCACCTCGTACTGCAGACAATGGATTCCTCAGTATGCATTTCTAGCTAAACCACTCATTCAGTTGACAACACAGGAGGCAGCGACTTCGACTGTCCTTCCTTGGACTCAGGAACATACACAGGCCTTTGAGGAATTGAAGAAAGCTTTATGCCAAGCACCAGTTTTAGCGACACCATGTTACAGCAAACCTTTTACACTTTTTGTTACAGAACGTGATGGTACAGCGTTGTCTGTCCTCACTCAAGAACAAGCAGGTTCACATAAGCCTTGCGCTTATTTTTCAAGTACATTGGATTCAGTAGCCCAGGCACTCCCTGCGTGCTTGAAGTCAGTAGCAGCAACAGCACTAGCAATAAGACAGAGCGACTCAATTGTTTTAGGACATCAATTAACAGTACAAGTTCCGCATTCTGTAGAGGTTCTTTTAAACAGAACTCAGACTCAACACTTGACTATAGCACGACTGACAGGTTATGAATTAACGCTATTCCAGCCACACATAGAAATCAGACGCTGCAGCATTCTAAACCCCGCAACATTGTTACCTTCGATTATGACAGATCCAGCCCCGCATGATTGTGTAGAGATCATTAATGCAGTAACAAAGCCCAGACGAGACTTAACAGATGTTCCATTGGCAAATCCAGACCTGACACTTTACGTGGATGGTTCATGTATGAGAACAAGTACAGGAGAATTAGTGGCCGCATATGCAGTGACCACTGAAACTGAAGTTAAAGAAACATATCGTATTGATACACTGTCCGCTCAAGCGGCAGAGCTCATCGCTCTGACCCAAGCTTGTATACTAGCCAAGAACAGAAATGTTAATATATACACTGATTCCCGTTATGCGTTCGGAGTTGTACACGACTTCGGAATGTTATGGCAAGAACGAGGTTTCTTGACCTCTCACGGTGCCAAGATCCAACACGGTCCCCTCATTCAAGCACTGTTAGAAGAAATACATCTGCCTTCAGGCATATCCGTCATGAAGTGTAAAGCACATACTAAAGTTACAGATTCTGTTTCCCAGGGTAACGACCTGGCAGACCAGACAGCAAAACATACAGCATTGACTCACACCCAGACAACTGACGTGACAAAGACAATAGTACCGACACATTGTATGACAGTCAGGGATCCCACACTAGATGTAATCGATATCCAGACACATGCTACTACAGATGAAATAAAGAAATGGACTGAACTAGGAGGGATCCAGACAGATCAAGGTTGGATGACGAAGGGAAAATCTACATGGTTTCTCCCCGACTCTATGGTTCAAATCATAATAAATACAGCACATAGTCCAGCACATCTAGGAGAAAAAGCGATGTTAGACAGTTTACAGAATCTCTGGTACAACAAACACTTACGAGCAGCAGCAAAACAGAAAGTGCGTACTTGCATGATCTGTTGTCAGTTCAATCCAGGTAAAAGCGTCTCTGTAGAGCAAGGTGGATTTCATCCTCCCGATCACCCTTTTGAAGTCCTCCAGATGGATTATATCCAGATGGACCGTTGTCGAGGATTCAAATATGTCCTCGTAATTGTTTGTGCACTTTCCCGTTGGACCGAAGCATATCCAGTCCCAATTTACACTGCTCCGACCACTGCCAGGCAGCTGGTTCGAGAATTCTTCCCACGATACGGCTTGCCTCGTGTCGTGTACTCAGATAACGGACAGCCATTCTCATCCGAACTCATAAAACAGGTTTCCCTGCTGCTAGGATATCAGTGGAGATTCCATTGTGTCCGACATCCCGAAGCCGCGGGCCTTGTAGAGAGGCATAACCAGACATTGAAAACACGCCTTGCTAAAGTTTGTAAAGAAAAAGGGGTCGACTGGATAGTCGCCCTGCCAGTTGCATTGTTCTACATGAGAATGGTCGCCCATTCGAGATCAGGACTATCCCCGTATGAAGTGGTCTTTGGCAGACCACCGAATATGTGGGGGACGCCCATACCTAAGAAAATTACCGATGTTGATTGTAATATGCTGACAGATTACCTTGCCTCCTTGATGTCTGCACTCCAATCATGTCGTTCACAGGTTGCCGCAGCCTTCCCTGACAACACTGATGTAAAACCACATGATGTCCGTCCCGGTGACACAGTGCTAATTAGGAACTTCGACAGGAAAAGTCCGCTGGAGCCCCGCTGGAAAGAGCCGAAGACCGTCCTTCTTACAACACGGACCGCTGTCAAGGTGGAAGGCCGAAAGGGGTGGATCCATACGAGTCATATAAAAAAATGTAACGAACTGCTGCCAGAAACAGACTCGTCCACCCCCTCCAAAGACTGCATCGAGCCTAGTGACTATAAAGTTCCCAAACAAGAGAAAACTCCCCAAGAGGAGTACAGATTGAAACTTCGATCTAGCAAGTCAGACAGTTTAATTGTTTAAGTCATCCCCTAGGTGAATCGGTTAAATAGTTTCTGACATGTATCCCCTAGATCGAGATAGAGAGAGAGAGAGACAACTCAAGAAACGTACATATTGTAAATCACTCCGCAGTCACTGTATAGTGACGTTATTGATTATGTTTTTTCTAAGTCTTCTGATTATTGTTGCTAGTATATTGCTTCCCATATACTACCCTATCTTCAAGCGTGAACAATCTGCTTACAATGTTTCTGCTGAACATTCTTTTAGTGAATTACCTCCCCACAAACTTTCTTACAGACTTGCGCTGCGCAACAACACATTCATTAGTATGTTACATCACTCCCATCAGACTAACAACGCTACAAACTGCTGGATATGTGGCCGACTCCCTCCTTATCAGAAATACAAGGGAGTTCTGCCCCTTTTTCCGTACCCGTTCACTCACAATGGCTCCTGTGGTGCATGGTTTAGAATAATTAATTCCTTAGATCCTGATGTCGCTGTTTTTAAAGGGAGCTGGGTTTGGGGAAACTTGAACTTAGTTCTGCTTAATGCCTGTTACCCTGACAAGAAGGGACTTCCCATTAGAATAGGAACTGATCTAGAAAATGAAGTATATGGATTAGGTAATTATACAATTAACCTTATGATTCTTACTGTCAAATCCGAAGCTGCACCAGTTCTCCCTGCTATGTCAGTATTACCAGTCACTGGTGATTTATGTGTCAGAAAGAAGGGTTCAGTACACTTAGGTCATAGCAAATGTACTACTGTGGTCGAATTCAGTGACCAAGGCAAATCTTCCTTTAGAGCTACTCGTCATTCCTACTTTGTTTGTGGCCATACCGCATACATACGCTTACCTCCAGATTGGGATGGTACCTGTTACATTGCATTCCTTCTGCCCCCTGTTTTTCTAGCTCCTCCTGATTATCACAGAAATACAAATCTAGTAAAGAATAGACTCCGAAGAGATATCCCGATTGTCGACTATACTGAAACGGCATGGGAGCAATACACAGATTTCAATAAAGGATTCTTTTTCTTCACAGGTCCCGTCCAAAATAGTAAACTAATACGCAGATTAACTAGAACACTTGAAGCAGTAGTGAATGAAACTGCCTCCGCCCTAGGTAACTTAACAGAGGAGCAGTCCGCCATGCAGGTTGTTGTTCTTCAGAATCGTCTTGTTATTGACGTCATCTTGGCAGACAGAGGCGGAGCTTGTAAGGTCATCGGGTCAAGTTGCTGTGTTTTCATTCCAGAAAACGCGCCAACGGTATACCAAGCTTTTACACGTCTTCATAAAATTGCAAATCAGATACATCAGAATCCAGGCACCTGGACTTGGTCCGGTTGGTTCTGGACAACGTTAACCGCTTGGGGATGGAAGATCCTATCCTTCCTAGGCATTGCCCTTGTCATAGTATTCAGTTGCTGCCTGTGCCTACAGTGTGGGCCAGCGATTTGTGGACTGTGTGCCACATCGTGCATTGAACATTCCAGTTTTCTCTCAAAACGTGAAAGAAAGAAAGAAGAACAAATGATGTTACAAGAACAGACTGATCGATTCATGAGGATCGATATATCATGAAGGGTCCGTAGGGAACAAGGAGGGAATGAGGAAATATAAATTTTATGGTCAAGTAATGTTCCCTAACGTGTACCCCACCGTCTCCATGTACCAGCTTAAAGTGCATGTAACTTCCCTCCTGTGCCAGCTATGAAGACGCAAATATATTTGCGTCCAACGTTAACATGTCCTCTTTCAGACCCACCCTGAATGGGTTGAATATTCCGTTTCTAAGTATGCTATGCCAACGTCTTTTTGTGGTGTACTTTACACGTTTTTCAGCTCTGGCGAAGTAGGCCCTGAATTCTGCCATCAAGCCTTTTTCCTGCTTTCTGACTCCGAAAGCCTCAGCCCAGGCTGTCTCTGTACCCGTGACCTCTGCCTTACTCCCTGCGCTGCTCACGGCGCTTAGCTCAGCCTGCTGCCTGCCAAGACTGTATTCAACCTTCGAATTATCTGTTCCGCTCCTCGAAAATGCATTCCTGCCTACTAGTTTAAGTAAACATCCCCCCAGCTGCAGAGCAAAGGGCCCGGCCTCACTGTCTCCGTGCAAGTAATTCATAGCCTCTGTTACCATGGTAGGCCCATGCTCCTCGCATTCTCATGCAGACACTTAGGCGCTTATACACGCATTCACAGTCAGTATAGAACAGCTTCTGCCCCAGAGACCTTTTCCGTTTAGATAATATGGTTCACAAACATCAGATATCAGATATGATAGAAGTACGAGTTGATCTGACATGCCAGACTTCTGTCTCTTTCCGCCAGTGTAAATGTCAAGTCCCCTGCACCCTCCAGTTTCACGTCAATCACACGTCATGCAGCTGCGCGCGCAACCAGGCCTCAGATTTCTGCTGACATTACAAGATTCTGTTTTGTGCCACCCACTTGTGACACCTACCTGTGACGTTTGTAGCACACACCTCTATGTTCACGCCTAGTTCACGCCTTCTAATTACGTATCACTACCACGTGTGTGTTTTATCTTGTTTCTCTCAGCTGTTACGCCTACTGTATTGGTTCCTATAATGTGACTTAAGTATATAAGCTATGTATTGTCAATAAAATATTGCTCTATCCCTTCCTACACCCCAGTGGTGGTAGGAACATGATATCCGGTCTGACCATTCCTTTTTAAGGAATAAAACCCCTAAGAACTCTAACACCACGGACTCTGCACCTTTCTTTCCGATTGAGTTATTATTGATTAAGTACTTACCTGCATAGAAATTAGGACGGTAAATCAAATATTTACCACAGATAGAAGCAAATGTTTATTTCTTCGTGGTCAAGGAATCCTAAAGGACAGCGCTACACAAGTTCATGTCCTAAAAGGTGAGTAAATCATGACTATTAGGACTTGACGAATGGATTCAGGTTCATGTGCAGCTTCTCAACTAATTCAACTCATAGTGGTAGAAAGAAAAAGAAAAAAGCAAGCAAGATTCACCCTGATTCTTTATGGTGATCGCTTGGTTGACTGTTTACAAGTTGAAAGGTTCTCTGTTGTAAAATTATGTGTGATCAGTGATACTGTGGATCACTGCTAGAATTTGCAGAGTAACCTGAAATATTTATTAAAATAGGACTTAAATTAGGTGATTCCGAACTCCCTCATGTTGTGAATTTGGCGGGGGATCGGACTGGTTCTATGTTTGGCTCACCTTGTCAGTGTGCAGCAGCCATGAAAACGTGACGAGTCACCCATTGTTAGCATTCTACAGGGACGTGCACGCTGACGCAGCAGCCGTCCGTCTCAGCTTAACCCCTTCAAAGCTCATGACGAGCTGAGCTCGTCATGATACGCGGGTTTCCGCAAAAGTCAGCGCACAGCGGGAAACCCGCTAGCGCGCATAGTGTTAAGAAACAGACGGCTGTGGGTGCACTGTCTTTAATCGCAGAGCTGCCCTTGCCACATTTGCTGCCTACTGTGATCAGTTCTCTTGCGACACAAACCAATCATCACACCCGACAGAACCTATTTTGACAATCTCAAACTTACCCATTGTCTGAGGGCCACTGGGTTGCTCCATATTATTGCAGGTGTCATAGGTGCAGCAGCCTGGGCTCCAGAACCTTCTGCACAACAGCAACACAAGCATATCTCATACTGATAGGGAGGAGTAAAGGAAGCATCGAAGATTAATTACATATGGAGTTACAGGTGGGTGACAGTGGATAACAGGTTTGCTTTTCACCAATCTATTAGGCTAATTAAAAACTGTTTTGATTGATGCCAATAGAATTTATTCTATTTCTGTATGCATGCATTTTAGCCTCATAAATGGACGCTACATAAGTTAGATCTGAGATAAATTTAGTCAGGAGAATTCTAAAATGGAGCACCCTGTCAGGCTCTCCAAACTCCTGTAGTGTTTCCTAAGATGTTATTGCGTATACTGCACACAAGTTGCACATGACTTAGAACTGGCAAAAACTTCAGAGAATTTTATAGAAGAACTTTTTTTGAGCATCTGTATCTAATAATCTTATCTTATAATCTTATCTTTATTAAACTGATCAGACCATAGTAAACTTTTCTAATTTTTTGTGGAATTAGTGGGTTACAACTGTACAGTACTTTAGCCAAATGTGCAGGATATATCTTTTGCAAATGTTTTATTCCTCTGTAGGGGGATGGGGGTGAATTTTGTGGACATCTCTGGAATGTGCACTAGCAGGTAGAGCTTCAAACGTAAGTACTCGGAAACCAAATTCGAATCCTGACCGGCTCAACAGCCTGTGTTGTCGGCAAATCTCTTAGGACCAGATAAATCAAACTTTTTCCATTCGCAAACGGGCAGATTTGCAGAATCTGTCCGTTTGCAAACGCATAAAAAGCTTTTCCAAGGAAGCAATCCAATTTTGTGATTCAGCAACCTGTTACTGATTCGCAAAACGGGTTTAGGATTCGGTATTAGGAAGGGGTGTGTTTAGGATGTCCCTACCTAATCCCAAATTGCATCGGTATGTATGAATGTTTTGTGACCGTAAATGTGGTCACAAAACATTTGCATTTTACCACCTACTTCAAGTAGGTGGTAACCCATTCGCTTCTCCATTGTGAATGTTTGTAAAACACTTTTTTAAGAGCAGGCAGTGGTCCCACTGCTTGCTCTTAAAAAATTAAAAGAATTAAAATTAAAAGAAAACCAAGGAAACCAAGCTGCTTTACAAAAAAATATTGCTTCATTTAAAAGCAATTACAGACATATTTGTCTGCTGATCTCAGCAGGTCACCATCTGTGTGATTTTTTCCTATTCCTAGGGGGTCACAAATTGTGACTGAACTCATTAATATTCATGAGGTGGGTCATTTACTAGGAATCGCAAAATGTGTATTGCACACCTTCATACATTCCGTTTGCGATTTCCTAATTGCAAATCCTTGTGATTCAAAATTAGGAAATCACAAAATGGTATCTTCATACATCTGGCCCCTAATCTCCATGTTTCTTTTTGTAAAGCACCTCGTTTTTCTTTAACCTCATGCGCGCTAGCGGAATTCCGCTCGTACGCTGAGATTTTTTAAAACGCATGTTACGTGACGAGCTGGGCTCGTCATCAGCGTGCGAGGAGGCTACGCCATGACGAGCCCAGCTCGTCATCAGCGTGGAAGGGGTTAAGGAAAAGAGGCTGCTTTACAAAAAAAGATTTCTTTATTTAAATGCAATTACAGACATATTGGTCTGCTGATCTCAGCAGGCCACCATCTCTGTGATTTGTTCCTATTCCTAGGGGGTCACAAATTGTAACCAAACTCATTAATATTCATGAGGTGGGTCATTTGCAGCCCCCTAGGAATCGCAAAATGTGTATTGCACACCTTCATACATTACATTTGCGATTTCCTAATTACAAATCCTTGTGATTCAAAATTAGGAAATCGCAAAATGGTAACTTCATGCATCTGGCCCTTGATCTCCCTATGGAGAAACAACAAGAAAAGTGTAACTACAGGATCTTGTGTAAAGTGTATTAATGCACTTAGGCTTAGTTTGCGCTATATTAAAAACATCTCTTCATCTACCAATATGAATATCAAGCTAATTGTAATTGCATGCACATTCAGAATTTAAGTGATCAATGCAGACCAATCGCCACAAGCCATTGAATGGAATGTTCAGCGGTCTTTGGAAGGATTCTGAAGAATGTTCCACAGGAAAGATTTGTTAACTTTTTACATCAACCTTTGGGGCTAATGTGTACGAAAAAGAAATGTTTTCCATCCTTACAAACAGAACAAACTCGTCATATGGGTCAAAGCAGAACATATATTTTGTAACGTTTTTAGAAATATTACAGATCTTGCACAAAAGTCACCTCTACATTAACATTCTGTGGAATTTCTTTTACTATCCCTATTGTATGAGAATATAAAATTGTGTTGATAAGACGTTTTATATTTGACTCAAGCAATTCATTTTTATGCACTCCGAGGGGCCATTGCAAAATGTGCACTCCATTTGCAGAACTTTTAGTGGCTATTGGCTCCTTTGCACATTATGAATTCCACACTGAAATTACAACCCACCCCTTTTTAATGATATTTAATGGAAATGAGTAAATTTCCAAAGAGGCTATGTCTGAAAACATCATTAACGTTTACAGCAAGGAAGGATAATACCGAAGCAAGGGGAATTCATCACTGTTGAGTAAAGGAAGTATTTTCCAGAAGCATGTCTACGGGCGTGCAAATCTGCTGTATATTCATGAATCCAATTTGCATATACTCTAAACCTTTTAAAAATGATTACAGTGGAGTAAAGACTAAAAGTCTGAATCATTTAGAATTTTTAATATTGATTGCCTTATAAATGAAGGGAAAAAAGCTTGTTTAAAACATGAGCCTGTTCAAATGGAGAGAGGAGATAATCAGGAAAGCGACAGCACAGATTGTTCATATGTAGCAACAGCAGTGTTTGATAGTAGCAACATATTTAATAACTTTAATCATGTTCTCTCCCTCCTATGTAAGGCATGTATGTTATTTAAGCATTCTCTTACTGCTGTATAAGGTCAAACGTTAAGTTATCCAGGCTCAAATCCTTAGGGGGCATCACAAGCAGTGGTAAGCAGCATGGATCCAGGACTTATCGCTAGCGCTACTATTACACATCACCCTCAGCTGTAAGTAGAACTAGAATCCAATACAGTTAAATACAGTACTAACAATCATAAAACCAGTAAATTCAAAGAATAAACCACTAGTGTTCCTAGACCGTGTGACCTCAACCTTAAACAGTAAGATATTTTTGAATAAGAACTCCATCCTGGGTAGGTACATCATCAGTTGAATACCGAGAGTCCTAGGACCTAACATCTTTGGTCATGGGCAGCAAGATTTCCTCGAAATGGGGTCCGCTCAGGGTCCTAGATCATGTTGCCCTAACCCTCAAGCTTTAAGAATAACTTGTTCTTGAATCGCCATCCTTTACTGCGTGGCTACATGAGAGCCAAAGCAAGAGAGTGAGTGTGAACAAAAGCTACATATGTTATTTTATCACATGAGCAGCAAACAAAATCACAGAAGATTCTAGAAAACAAATACCTTGGTGGATCAGCATTTGTAGACAAGCCTCCAACTCCCCTCTAAAGTTTTAGTGCAGACCTCACATGGAGATCTCACAATTTTGTACTGAGCGATATGTATTTGGTGGTTTATAGTCTATTTGAAAGCAAGTGAATTATGGGCTTTCTAGACCTCAATACATCCGCTACTGACAAAAAACTGTCATCACCCAATCTCCTGAGCTTCTTATTAACCAGATCCCTCTGAAAACCCAAATTAGGGGCTGATTCCGATGTCGGATGGACTCAGGTCTGTCCAACATCAGTCAGGAGCCATAACCAACGACCTGCTGTCATCGGTTACGGCTTGCAAGTACAATGCGAACGAACCCTGTTCGGTCGCACTCGTATACTTCACGATTGGAGCATGCATTCCGATAAGAATGCATGCCTGCATTGTGAAAAGCAGAGGTGCAGTTCATCCCTGCACCCTGTGGCCGGCACCCCAAGTTGCCTGCCACCGGGTGCAGGGTTCAACAGAGGGGCACCATAGGTGCCCCCAGGGCGATATTTGGTGACCTGGCACCCTTGGGGGCCTTACTGGGGCCCCCCCCAAGACAGTTTCCGACTACCTTTTCATGCCAGAAACACCGTCACAAAAAGGCAGTGAAAAACTGCCATCGTACTCCCTCGGTCGTGAAGAGGCGGCTGAGCCCGTCAGACGCCGTCCGGAAATCTGAGTCAGATTCCTTTCCGACCGAGCACATAGGAATGGCTCAGTCAGAAAGGAATCTGGCTGGCACATTCCAGTTCAGTCGGAAGGGCTCCGACCATTGTTCGGATCCCTTCCGGACGAATTCAGAATCCCCGCTAAGAGTTCAACATTTTTGCAGAATATGGCACATCTGGTCATTGTGTTTTCCACACAGTTTATAAAGCCAGGAAGTGAGCATTGCCAGTGCAATGCATGTTGCCAAACTTGTGAACACCCTGTGCTTAAACTACTCTCTCGCTGGTGAAAATTATGAAAAACGCATAACCAAAACAAAAACAAAAAGTACATGAAAAACACAAAACCAAATATTCAACATTTATACCTGATGATGCTCACTGAAATAAATGCTCACCCAGGCCTACCACCAATGCAGAATTCTCCCTGAGGAGTTGGAGGGAACCAGGGAAAGTCTACTGTATTTTGTCCCACTGAGAATATTGCCATTGTCTACTCTCTGGTAAAGCGAACAGATTAAAATGGCGTAACGAAACTTGAGGGGGCCCCCTGCAAGGTATATTGAATGGCTTCCCTCTGGACTTATTCAGTAACTCTCAAGTCAGGATACCGTGCTGAGGGGGGCCCTGCACGCCTTGGGTCTGCAGTGGCCTCTGGAACAGAAGAGATGGTGAGCTCTGCTCTCCTGTTTAACACAAATACAGACTTATTTTCTAGACAGTGGATTCAGGTTCCTACCTGAATGCACTTTCTCTTCCAGTACATCTTGTCTCTCACCTCACAAATTCAGCATTTATCTCAGACATCATCATGATTATGAGAACCTGTGCAGTATTATTTGGACATGCCTAATATGCATGCCTGACAGTCACACAACACTAAAAGCAAGCAACCTTAACTGATACAAAGTATCTTGATCTAAGTCTACAAAAGCCGGAAACGTATAGTCTCAATTTACCATATCACCATGTCATAGGAGCTACACAAACAATTTCTACACAGTAATAGTAAGTTGTTTTTATTGAGCTCTATACCACATTTTAAGTTGCTAAGCCCTGTAAATAACTGTGCTAATGCTTCCTAATTTAATGGTAATCATTTAACTAATCTCAAAGGACTTTAGGTGTATTTGGCCTTACCAGGATTTGAATTTGTGATCTGCAAATCACAGAATTTTGATCAGCGAGCATTCAGCTTGCTGATTCATTCTTCTGGCCGGTAGACACCACAAACAAGGGCATATTTATTTTTACTGACACAATACTGTGAAACTAAGCAGTGCATCAGAAGACTCTGCGCTGTGTTGCGGCATTTCCATGTGCCATTGATGTGCCATATTTATGGTACAGCGCACCACGTCACAAGGATCAAAGATGCATCAGGAACTCCTACACAAATGTTTTCGGGAATGGCAAACAGTGCTGTAACTCACGTACCCCCTATGTGATGTAAAGTTGAGTTACGTGTAGTAAATCACCTATGTGTGCTGCAAATCCAAATCATCAGTACATCAAGGAGGAGTGTTTTGCGTCATGGGAGTGCTTGTTTTGATGGCTTCATAGATCTAACATCAGTGCTAAACCCGAAAATGTGTCATAATGCATCAAATCTTCAGGTGAACCTAAACTGAGAGAAAAAACAGATTTCACCTTCTGTTGTCTTATTCACCCTGTGCTGTATTCTGCAGCACACAATGAAATAGCAAAAAGCCTCTCAGGGGTGTGTTTATGCAGGCAGCTGTCCTTACCTGCCCAAGAACTATTTTGTCTACATTGCAGAATCCCTTCACCATGATGCAAGGGTGCCTGCATTGGTGCTAGGCAGGTAAAAGTATGTCAACAGTAGGAAAAGACAGGAATGCGCTGCATCATGAAAAAACTGTGCATTAATGTCCTTTTCCTTTCACTCAATGCAGCATAGTGACTTGCCACATTGCACTGCATGATAGCTTGACAAAAAAGCCACATAGGCTAGATACTTTCTATGAGAATGGCATTGATATGGCAATATCATCTTTGGGATGCAACAGCGATCGATGCAGCGGTGTTGCTCGGCATCAGTCCTCTTTGACCAGATAGGGACCCTTGATTCTAGTCAGGGTAAGGGGGATACACACTTTAGAGAAACCATGCCCAGCCCCTTGGTAGCTAGGCACGAGCAGACAGGCTTATCCCAAAGGCAATGTGTAAAGTATTTATACCTACACTCACAGTAAGACAGTGAAAACACCACAAATGGACACCACACCAGTTTAGAAAAATAAAGCATCTTTATCTAAACTACACACGATCAAAACAACAAAATTCCAACATACACAGTTAAAAATATGACTTCAAAAAGGTTTTAAGAACTTGTACCGTAGAAATCTGTGGATGTGTGACTTTGCACCAAAGTACCTGGAGATGCAACAAAAGTTCCCAAGCCAAACAGCTGCAGCATCGGAAAACAAAGAAATGGGACACCGGTCTGAAGGGGGAGCGATGATTCATGTCTTTGTGCCGGTTCCGGTTTGCAGGTGATGCTTTGGGAAAGCGTCTCGCACAGGTACGATGCGTGGATCTTTGGGATGCAACAGTGATCAATGCAGCGGCATTGCTCAGCATCAGTCCTCTTCAGCCACGATCCCTTGATGTGTCGGTTCTTGCGGTGGCGAGAGGTAATGCGAAGATCTTTGCAGTGGCACGGCGATGCAATGGAAATCTTCTCCTGTTGTCGAGATGCGCCGATGAAATGTGCTGCAAGAAGAGCGATGCAACGGGTTTTGCAGTTCTTTTCACGCTTCTTCTTCTTCAAGCTCTCAAACAGCATCAAAAACCTCCAGAGGCCCCACAACTGAATCAAGCACTCTAGACAGAACAGAACTCATACAGCAGAGTTCAGGGGGAGCTAGGGGTGAAGTCCTTTGGTTCCCGGAACTTCAAAGTAGGAGGCCAGCTCGCCTCATGCCCATGAAAATCTTCTTCAAGCAGGGGTCGCAGCACACAGCAAAGTCCTTCTCCTTTCCTTGGCAGAATAGCAACTGCAGGTTATCTCCATAACACACAGCAAGGGCAGTCCTTCTCTCCAGCTCTTCTCCTCGGCAAAGGTTCCTCTTGAATCCAGGATGATCTAAAGTACAGGGGTTTCAGCTCTCATATTTATACCCCAAAAGTCTTTGTTCTCTAGGTGTAAGGGGCCCTGTCCGGTGAGCGTGCTGTGTCTGGCTGCCATAAATCCTGCGGCCCTATGCATTGTCTTTGTGGTGACGTGAAACACGTGTGCGACGCTGTAGATATTGGACACCAGGTGGAGGAGAGCTAACTTCTGAGGGGCTGGTGGGGCTGCACAGTTCTAGGTGCTTGCATTCTAGCATACCGGTGTGTGGTCTTTTGGCGGTCGAGTATTGCTACCAGTCCTTTTCTACCAGGAGCGTCACTATTTTCATCAAACCTCACGGGCGATGCTATGACCAGATCATCCTCCATAGTATTTTCCGCTCCTGGGACATCTTTTCTACTTTATCTTTAGGTGGATACAAAATATTCGTGCTAACAATTATACATCATTATTGCTCGCCTCCGGATATTTTATCAACTTGTGGAGATAAATACTCGTTTCCTTCACTATTGCTCTCATCACCTTACCATCTACTCACTGGAAGTTATACTCGTGGAGGTTCTACGAATGTCAACACAAATAACTATCTGAATCTAAGCTACCTCCACTATACTGTTCTACCACCTCATTTTCTCTGATGTCATAACATCATATGACAAGCTATAGGACTACATCGTTCCACATCTCAAGATCTTAAGAAGCTGCCTTTACCTACTGACCTTTTATATCCACGCCACACCTAACTGTGAGTCCTGGACTCTTTGAAACTCTAACAATAGACGGTCACCTGAAGAAGGCTCAAAAGCCGAAACGCGTGTAGTGGTGTCTACCGCTTTGCCTTCATCACTGTATATATGTTTCATGTCTATTGATTTTGTATTTTCTCTTTTGTATTTTTTAATTCAAGACTATATAAAATTTAAACACATAATCACTTATAAAAACTATATATATTAAAAAAAACAGTAGAAAACAAAAGAAAAATAGTCAACAACAATAAACAATAAAGCTCTATCAGAAATTATTTTGCTCATTGGTTTCTGTACACAAGTGGACTTAATATACTGTTTCATTCTAGGTTTTTGTTTACAAAAAAACGTAAATTGTATTATCTAATCAATGTCTGTCACTTTGCTATAGACCTTTCCTAACTCCAGTTCTAGGTGCTCACCCGGGAATCCATAGCACAGAGTCAGGGTGTGAGACGGAAGCGTGGGGGCACCACTGAACCCAGAACTACACATGCAGTGGAGCCTGGGTTTGCGACTGTGGGAGCTTGCGCTGGCACGCGGTCTTCACCTCTACCCCTTGGAGAGTGGGGGAAACACCAGCCGATAGAACCTGAGGATCTGCTGGACCTGTCCTAATTGTTTGCCCTACGCAAGGACTGGGAGCTGCTATCACAATGGGCAAGCAGGACCCGAAACAGCCAAGACTTATTTTTGAAAATAAACGCTCCACCAGGCCCTCTGACTCGGAGACAGAAACACAGGCGCAGGGTCAGCGGGACTCCCAATACCGATGATCAAGGGGGGGGTTTGAAAACGCTCATGCTGGAGATGTGCTCAAGACTCCGAAATAGAGACATAAAACTGGACACCTTGACATCGCAATTGAATTCTGTCAAGATGCAGGTATCCACACTGGAGACACGCCTCGATGCCTTGGAGAACCGCCACACTGAATTCCACGAGTTCCAGGAGGAAAATAAGGAACAGCTGCTGCATATGGACAAGTTACTGGGAATCATCAGGGCCAAAAATGATGACTTAGAAGCCAGGTCAAGACCCAACAACCTCCGTGTCACAGGAATTCAGGAGATGATAACCCTTTCCTAGATGGAGACTTACGTCGCGGATATGCTGCACAACTTATTTGACCCGCACCTTTCGACAGTCTTCGTGGTTGAGAGAGCGCACAGATCACTAGAGCAGATACCCCCGGCGGGGCCACCGCCAAGGCCAATCATCCTAAAACTCTTGAACTATCAGGATAGGGCCGTAATCCAGAGGACAGCCAGAGAATTGGGGCAAATCACGCACAAGGGAAACAAGATCTCTTTTTATCCAGATTTCAGCCTGGCGAGGCGTGATTTCCTACAGGCGAAGAGGATTCTTATACAGGCGCAGATCCCGTACTCCCTGCTGTACCCTGCTAAACTCAAGGTCTCCGTTGATGGCACTAACCATTTCTTCATCGATGCAAAATCTGCCTTGAAATTCATAAAGCACATGGGAGGGAAAAAGGACCATAAGCGACAAGAAGTCTTGGAGGCAGCCATGGTCATTTAAGTGACAATGACTGATTTGGGTATTGTATGCTAACATATGCTGTCTGGGCTGCAATATACCGCTGGGTCTTTCTGAATATTATGGTATTTGTCGAATTTGGGAAGTTTGTGCTCCATTGCCACACTATTTTTCACTGTTCACATAGAAATAGAATCTGGGTGGATTGGTACATCTGCAATTCTCCCAGCCACCTTGTATGATGCAAGGGAGTTTGCTGGCATTGCTATGCCCTCATGGGAAGATTCCAGAGTTTACTGCCTTTTTGTTATGTGTTTTTCATTGCTGGGGTGGGTCATCTACAACCTGATTGGGGGGTTGGAGTGGGTGGTGGGGGGAGGGGGGAATTTGTTTTGTTGTTCGATGCCAGTATCAATGTCATTTGGTGTTAAGCAATTGTCGCCTTAGGTGGGAGACGGTCACGTGGCTGTGATATGTGGTGACATCTGCGGGTAACTGGTACACATCTGGCTGATAATGTTTTGAATTGTCTAACTTGGAACGTTCAGGAGCTCAACGATGGGAGGAAGTCAAGATTGGTGCACGCCTATCTGATACGACATAGCATTGACATCATCCACATTTAAATGCGTCACCATCCCAGAGGCTTCGACATGGTAGATGGGGACATGTATATTCTGCTATATACTCCAATTACGCTCGCGGGGTGGCTGTCCTATTTAAGCGCGGGCGGGACTGGAGGAAGGGGTTGATCACTGGAGATCCGGAGGGTAGATATGTGTTGATTCAGGGGTTCCTGTGTGGTGTGCCCATAGTGGTGGTTGACATATACGGCCCTAACGTAGACTTCCCTGATGATTTTTTCACTGCGGCATGGACCAGGGTCAGGGTGACTGGCTGTAGCACAATATTATGGAGAGGTGACTTTAATGCTGTCCTAGATGACGCACTTGACCGGAAGGGGACTGCCCGACCTTTTCACCCGGCAGCTAACTCCGCCCTGAGGGTGATCATAGATGACGGAGACCTGGTGGACATATAGCGGAACAGGCATCACACATTGAGGGAAGGCACCTGCATTTCCGATCATTGCAATGCGGGGTCACTGGCTGCCAGTGTGCGTCAACACCATACGGCGAGAGGTATAGGGTTTAGCTCTAGAAGCCTTCTCATATCGCTGTACGCAGATGATGTAACTCTCTATCTCATGGACCCGGAGGTCAACCTGGACCCGATCTTGTAGGAATTTGTTCGCTTTGGTGGACTGGCTGGGGTTCAAGTGAACTGGTCGAATTCGGTAATCTTCCCTTTAACTGACAATACCCCCCGGGTTGCCTCCGAATACCCCCTGAAATGGAAGGGAGAAGCTGTCAAATATTTGGGCATCTTGATAAGCCGGCATGTCCAAGAAATTTGGAATCTGAATTTTGGAAGGGCTGTTGCATGGTTGGAGGAGAAGGTTAAAATATGGCTGAAGTTTCCTTTGTCACTTACTGGGAGGCTGGCGCTTGCCAAATGTCTTTACTTGTTCGTGAATATTCCGGTTCCGCTCACATCACACTTCTTTAGGACCCTCCGATCTTATCCTGTAACCCTGGCCTGGGCAGGTGGCCAGGCTAGAGTCTCTAGGGACATTTTGACTTTGCCACTGAGTCAGGGTGGACTGGCGCCCCGGACATGGTTCTTTTAACCCTATGTGCACAAGCCCAATATCTGCATTTTTGGGTTAACCCGACCCTTTCCTGCCTCACGTAGCGGTGGAGCAGGACATGAGATCGTCTGTCCCGCTGAAGGTGGTAATTTGTGGGAAAGCGAGACACCCCTGAGGAAATATAGATACTGCAGGCATGCTGAGATGGGTGTGGAAGGAACTGCGGAAAAGGGCGAGGACACCATTCCCCCCCCTCGCTCTCGTTGCTGCAGAATTCGATGCTGCCATGTATTGAAGGGGAATTGGTAGATCCCTAGAGCAGAACCTACACCTCCATACCTTTGCTGACCTATTCCCTGACGGCGAGTTCATGCCCCCACCGGAAGCAGAGGAAGGTGAGACCGTGCCGTTTTCGAAGATGTTCTTACACCATAGGCTGTGTGCAGCATGCCGAGCCATAAGTGACGACTTCCCAGTGACCCCCCTGGCCTTCCCTGCCTTAGAGAGTTTGGTAGGGTCTCCATTGCCCTGTAGGTTGGTCACCAGGTTATACAGGCAAATGCAGGCCAAGGCGCCTGTGATCAAGCCAAAGTCCCTGCAGTATTGGAACGATGATCTCCAGGTGCCCCTAACTGAAGAACAATTGTCATTTTACTGCGGTCAGCTTACAGAGCTCTCGCCCAACTACAGGCTGCGCTTGATACATTTTAAGTACCTTCATAGATTCTATAGGACCCCCATAGGGTTGCGCAGGATGGGGCTGAGAGAAGGAGATGACTGTTGGAGATGTGGGTTCTCCCCCGCCTCTTTTTTGCACATAGCATGGTCTTGCCCGGTGATTGCAGAGTACTGGTCTGAGGTCTTTGCCTGGGTAAATCAAATTGTGGGACGATCAGTTTGCCCGTCTCCTGAACTAGGCCTACTGGGATATGTCAAAAACACCCCACCTAAAACACATAAATTGCATGCACTACTTCTCCTTTATCGCTAAGAGGAGGGTGGCGGTGCACTGGGGTAGGAAACGAGTGCCCACGATAAAAGGCTGGCTAGCAAATGTAACATATGGACACACGCAAATTGGGAATATTCTTGGAGCTAATGCCGCCTACTCCCGGCCTCCGGACATTTGGGAACCATATGTTCAATGGGCCACCGCACGGTCAGCTGATGCTGAAGACGCTGGATCTGGGGTTGAGCAGACCTCGGTGTGACCGGAGGGAGAGAGAACGGTCTCATATAGAGGGATGGGGATAGAGCTTTGGGTGGCAGATCTCGGCGGGTGGCTGGGACTAAAGGGAATTGTGAATTTTCTATGGTGCCTTATTGATAACTGCTTGGTTATGTTTGCTACCTTTTTTCTTTTTATGTATCCTTAAGCTTCCCCCAAACTTGTACAAACGTCACAGATGTGTACACCAACTATTTGCAGTAATGCTGTGGCCACCATTTGTATAACCTGGTGCATTATATGACATGTGCGTGCATCATGATTACTGAACAATAGACCTGTAAACTGACGAGTTGTGTTGTTGTATCGAGATGCAACTATTGAAAATGCTAATAAACAGAATATTAAAAAAAAGGTGGTGAGCTAAAATGAATTCAATGCAATACATTCATCAGGGATTAGTGAGAGTAAATTACATGTGTGTTTAATGCTTTCTTTATAAATTGTGATCAGTTGTCATTTTTGTTCAGTAATATATGTGCCACATATAAGAGTAAACTACGATATAGCTTCATTCATCATCAAAGATGTCAGTTATTGTATTATATGCAAGTTTTTGTTTTTTTAATTATTTATTCCTATATTCACAGATCCAGCATACAAACATAAACAAGCTCTTAATATTCAATAATTTGAGAGCAATAACTAGTAATGTACATCAATAATTCATGGAAACTCTAAAAGAACATCTTTATCTTCACCAAATACAAAAAGCAATCAGAATGTAATAGCCGATGATCCATCTCTTTGTTGCTAATATTGACTTATATGTATCTATTTATCCCCCTATTCACTACAGTCCCTAAAAAACTTTTAGGGGTCTGTTATAATGTCGGGCGGAATCCCACCGCCCGCATGGCGATGGCAATCCGCCCGACATTATCTCCCGCCGGCCGCCCATTTCCCCCACCCATATTATGATGGCAGGGGCACCGCAGCGGACGGGAAGACTGTCTGCCACTTTTGCGCCCGGTCAATGAGTCAACTGGGCGGAAAAGGGTTAGATATGTTGGAGGTGTCTGCAAGACAACGCCATCCATATTACCATGCAGGCAGGAAGCAGTCTTTACAGAAAGGCATGTGGTGTGCACAGTTGGGGGCCCAGTGTTGGCTCCCATGATGTTGGGGGTGTGGGGGTGAACATGGGAGGTACCTATGGTACCTCCTGCATTTGCATGAACAACATGGCTGGCATCGTGCGGTGCATGCCACGTTGTGCATGTAAATCCACAAATGCCTTTTTTGCAATGCGGCAGGTGTTGCTAACAGCACCCCCGTCTCAATGTAAAAAATGCGGGATGTGCCTGCCAGTGTGGCAGGCGCATCCTAATTGTGTATGCAGGATCGCTGCACACATAGCGGGTGATCCCATTTCATGATGCGATGGCGGGCGGACTTAGTCAACGGGAATAGAATTCTTCCCTTTCTTTAGTTTGTCTAATTTTGGCTACCCATTGTGGAAAATTAGATTGATCAGGTAATTTCCAACTTTGTAATTTGGCTATATTTCTATTTATAGTTATATATATACATTTATAGTTATATTTGAGTGAAATGACTTTTCATAATGTCACAGAAAGGCCTTGGTAATGTTATCTAGCTGATAGACTTTTTGACCTTGCTGCTTATCAGAGATGGATGCATTAGTGGCATTATTATTTTGTTTTGACAGACCTTGCTAAACATTTGCCTGCTGGCTCACTTTTCTCTCACCACTCTTGTAGACATGTATTTCTGTTTACTATTGCCTGATGCACATAACAATTCCTAATATTCTGCCTGGCTTTCTTTAAATTAAATGCTGTTATATGGAGTATGGTATGAGATTGACTTGCCTGATCAAGATCTTGCTGTAGCTGCCTAGCGCATGATTTATTTTCCTTGAAGATGGATGCCTTGTCTGAAATCTCTTCACCTCTGATAAAAGTCTTACAGGAGTCCCATACCGGAAAGGGTGGAGCAGATCCCATATTTCTATAGGCAAATTCCGTAAATAGCTCTTAGATTCTTTTAATCTAACCCTCTTTGGTTAACAAAGTTTTATTTAGCATCCATCTTGGACGATGTCTTAAACTGGCATTCATTTTGATCTCTATTACCCAGACCACATGGTCTGAAAAAGGATTGGGGATAATCCAAGAATTCTTCTTTTCACACTGGTGGGAAATTAAACAGAAATCAATTCTAGATGTGGAGTTATGCCTTTTTGAAAAACAAGTGAATTCTTTCCTTGCAGGATGCTGGGTCTTTCACGGATCCATTTATGCAAAATCTCTGATCATGCTGTTCAAATATCTAGAGGTTAGCGGTTTATTTTGTGACTTGTTTCCATGAGAGGAATCTAACCCCAAATTTTGAATTAAATTAAAATCCCCTCCTATAATTAGATTTCCATATTGTGGAATTAATGAGTCAACTAATGTTTCCAAGGCTACGATCTCATCATCTATTGGGCCATAATAGCTCACTAAGTAGAAGATCTAATCCTCCATCTTCAGCTTTCCCATCATCCATCTCACTAAAGGGTCCCTTGATAAAAGCATGTAAGTATTATTGCGACTCCTCTTACAGCTTTGTCAGCTGGGGTAAAAAAAGCCTGTTTTATGTATTTTGGCCACTTGAGTGGAGGCATATTTTATTTTAAATGAGTCTCCTCTAATAAAATCACATGGGGCTGATTTCCCATTAGCCACTGAAGTGTGGTTATCAGTTTAGTTTGATTATTGCCCCCGGTTATGTTACATGAGGTTATTCAGACCTCTGTTGGCTCCCTTTAAGTTTCTTCTTCTACCTTTGTGATTTATTCTTTTGCATCCAATCCTAAAATTTTGGAAGATGCTCCTAACTAGGTCTGTGATTACCTTTTCCTTTTTTGTTCCCCCACCTTGAAGTGACAACATCTCTTCCCCCTTTCCCTTGATCAGACGCCTAACCGTCATGGGCCCACCCCTTCCCTGTGAACCTAATCAAAACCACCACCTTCCCTCTTCACCCCTATAATTGTACCTTGACATGGTACTAAGAGCTTTCTCCCGGAGGAGAAGGTAGAAAACAGTTTATTATCCCTAACCTAGACTAAAGTGGACAGACAAAAGAAAGTATCAACTTTATTCCTTATCTTCAACATGCCAATTATTATCACATATCCCTTGTTAATATGGACACTATTTTCTAGTCGCCCCACTTCCTTAATGGAGAGAAGGAAGTCTTTAGCCCTCTCCGTTGACTGAAATATGTGCGATCTGCCTTTCTACAGGACATTTAGCTTGGATTGCTGTATATTTCAGCTGGGGCATTATGGCGTTCAAACTCATCAATCATTCCAACAAAATCTTTGCGTCTTTGTGCTGCTTAGATTGAAATGTCCAAATAAATTCTAAATGAAAAGTTGTCTGGAGAAGTGAACAATTTTATTTGAATTGCTTGAGGCAAGATTTGATCTTTAATTCTGCAATCACCAAAATTAACCAGAATTATTCTTGGAAACTTCGAACTTGTGGCACGGGTTGCTGGCACTCGATGTGCTCTGTTAATAGTCAGATCACCAGTGTCTTTTTCTTTTTCTGGGAGAAATATTTTATGCACCAGATGGTTTTTTAATTCGATTGACGACTGGCCTGCTACGCGATCTTTGGGTATGCCAATACATCTTAAGTTAATGCGTCGAGCATGATTTTCAACATCGTCCAGTTTTAACTGAAGATCTTCAAACGCTTCAAGCTCTGATTGTACTCTAGTTTGATTGCTTCCCTGATCCTTACTGTCTGTTTCTAGGGCAGACATCTTCTGTTCAACCTGTGTCAAGTGGGTCAAAAGCTGGTGAAAGTCTTGTTAAGCAGCCCAATTGCTCATTAGTTTTGTGATGTGTGGCTTTGTGGGAAAACTTCATTTTAAGGAGCTCGCATAATATCTGACTTAGCTGTCTCTCAACCCTAGTGGACGATATACTGTGAGGCGGCACCTCTGTTGCTCCTGCCTCTATTTCCGTTCATATCGTTAGTACTTTGCTGTAAGCTGGAGCAACTCGTATCTTCATAGCCGGGGGTACTTTGCCATTGATCGTTGGTTGCATATTGCCAGTCTGGATCCACGTAGAGGTTCTGTCATGCTCCTTGGATGAGCTCAATTCCGGAGGAGGGGTAACAGCCAATGTGCGAACAGCAAACTTGGGTGGCAGCGTTTGGTGAGAAATGTGAAGACGAACGCTGCATTTTAATCATTTCAGCTGGGTGTAAATTCATTGCTTGCAGAAGTTGGTGAGGCGTCCATTGGTCCGCGAGTATCACTACAGGAGTGCACAGTGGGAGTTCATGGCAAACGGTGGATGCGCGAGGTTCAGAGCAGAGGATTTACCCTTTAGCTTCCAGCACTCTGCTGCGTGGCTGAGGAAGTTCACTGGAGCTTTCATGGGTGCGACATGCAAACTCCAAGAGCGATCCACAGAGAAGTGTTAGAGATATCGCCAGGACGAAAAAGGTTTTACTGCTAGTCTCACGAACATCTAACCATCAGCAAGTATTTGGTGAGATCCAAGGACACACACATTCCCAAGGCAGGAGCACAAAAGTGCAAGAACCAAAGTCAACACAGGGAAATTGGCCAGGGAGTTTATGTGAGCTTTTGTTTTTATCTTATGTTGGCTGCCTCTCTGTCCTCCTCCTTCTTGCTATTTTAGGGGATTTTCTTTCAACTAACTCCCTTTAGTGCAGCCTAGGTAGATAAGGCTGCTGCAGGGGTCAGCAGCAGAACTCCAGAAGGCTTAGGCAGTCTGATAACTCCAAAAATCCAGCTAACAAACAACAAACTTGAGAAGCTCTAGAGCGGAGAAAGAGGAAGAGAGAAGGAGGATGGTGAAAAAACAGAAAGAGAACACTCTAACTGGGTATATATGGGCAAGGCCGATCGGACCAACTATAATCACCAGGAGAGCAGGAAGAGGGGTGGAAGCAGTTCAGGGGAGAGCTTTAGGCTACCCTTGATTGGAGGAAATACCAAGTCGGTCGCTGAAGCGGTTCGCCCACTGTGGATGCGGCTTTCGGCCAACCTGTGTTACCTCCGACATTACCCTGACTTAACACCAACAACAAGCCATAAGTAACAACGAACCCTCAATGAAGCATATCTTAAGAGACCCTTCAGCAGCAAAAAAAAGAGCTACAAAGAAAAAGTCCAAGCCAAAAGAAAATATTGACGGAATAGAACATCGCTCTTCTAATCCCTCTATGTCTTTTTCATCTCCAGATAGAGTGGAGTATAATCCTTCACAGTCTGGAAGAAACAAGATACATCTAGTAAAAAGCACAGACAAGAGCAGCACCCCCTACATAGTCGAGATAGACAAGTCAGGAGCTGACTCCTCTAAACCGCGTACAGATCTGCTAACTGTAGGTCAAGAAAATACACTCCAGAAATCAGGAAAATCAACATATCCTCTTTTCTCCTTAGGAGGGCCCAAGGAGGCGCACAAAGCAATACTTTTGAGCCAGCCAATATGCAACCGGCGATCAATGGCGAAGTCCTCCGGATAGGGCGATAGAAGTTGCTCCAGCTTACAACAAAGTATTATATGTAAGTGGTTAAATTAAAATGTTTTAAAGACAAATGTTGAGTTGACTGTGAGCCCTAAGCTTACGGTTGAGACAGTTAATATTAATGTTATAGTTGCATGTTTCTCTCTTCTGGATAGGCAAACCAAAGGCATTCAATAGTTAGTGAAAAGCACATTGAATTGCATAGATAGCGAGGCAAGGAAGAGCTGGCAAGGTAAAATGATTTTAATGAAGAACAAAGTGATTGTCACCAGTTGGTACTATCGGACGAAGGGAGAACCATGGTCGTTTAGGAAGTGGAGGCTGGAATATGGAAGTAGTATTTAAGACGCCAAGTTCTTTTCTGGGAACTGGAACACTTATTATGATGTGTATGGGGTCATGTTTTCTAAAATGTTCTTTGTGCATTTTAATTAGTGAAGTTACCTCGGTCTTAATCAGATTCCCTTTAGACTTGGAGAGGTGCAGGCCTCTCTTGGCATCTCTGATTGTGTGGCTTTATGCTACACATGAATCTTTACTTATAGAACTTCTACAGGGGTTCTGATGCTGAAACCTTTCGCACTACCTTGATTCATCAGGGTTTGCCCTATTCATAGGTTAGTTTAGGGTTTAATAGATGCTGCAAATCATTTCCATGTATGGGGAGAAGAATCAAAACCATTTGAGGAATCACCAAATGCTTTTCCCTATTTTCTGTGTTGTGGCTATTGAGATACTTACATGTTCTTTATTGTTGAGGACCAATATTGTTAGACGCTTTGATCTCCCTTTGGGTATTCTAATACTTTTATACTATGTTTTTGAGATTCATTTATATTAGTCTGGCTTTGAGTTTGTAATAATCTTTTTAGCTTCAAGTTACTGACTCAGACTTTATTGTGTGGTCCTAATGATCACACTGTACTTTGAGATGTAAAACTGATGCTGATCCCTTTTCCTCTCAGGCTACTATCAAGCTCTATTAACAGTGTCCAATTGGAAGAAGCAGTCCAGAGCGTTCTCAGTTACTATTTAGCTTGTTTATGCCATAACAAAAGGGGATTCATAGAAACATCAATCCAGCCCAAAGAAACACCCGAAACAACCTGACATGCCAAAACTTGTGGTCCAAAGCCATTCAAGCAAATGGACTTTCCAGGAAACACAAGTGAAAACAACGGAGTGATGGAAATGTTACAGCGCATGCGTTTAACCATATGAAGCAGATTCTTTCTTAAATGTTATTTGAGTAGCATCCTCTCATTGACCAGCAAGTTTCAAGGCTTGCTCGCCTAGTGGTTGTTTATGTATTAGCAGCCATTCGCCTCTAACTGGAGAAGAAAGGCCTTGTCCAACAACTGCTCAGTGTAGTATACAAAATAGCCTTGTCACTGCTGCTTATGATGTCGCCTTGTCACTGCTGGTTATGATGTCATCATAATGCGTGCAATGCATGGCATCAACTATGACATTTGGCGTAATATCCTTCAATCAGATGCTAATTACCCTGTGACTCTCTTGAGCAGCCAAGCAATGCTCTTCTCTCACGCAGGGTTAACACCTGTATTCTTAGGTCATCAATGTAATGCATGTAGGCTAGAAAATGGTGGAATAATCTTTCATTTGCCATTGACACCAATCATGTAAAGAAAGGATATAAGTAGTTACTGGTTCCCAACTCTGTACCTGATTGTTCATTGGTGCACAGTAGAATTTGGGAGGAAATAAAAAAAAAAGAATACATTTCCTTCAATGCACGTTGTAAAATATTGGCAACAAGGGATGCCATTCTATACCATGGGCATGGTGTCTGAAATAGGAACTGAAACCCACTTAGTGCTTTTTATTGAACCCTCCCATGGCCGGTCAGTGCATTTATTGGGCAGTCGGAGACCCTGAAATGTGTTCGATTTCATTATATGTTTTACCTGGAGGTAAATAATCGGCGGAATTAAATCGGGCCCAGCCACGGATAACAGATAGCCTTTGCCTTAATATAGTAAACTTTGTTTCTCGTTCAATAAGTTTGCCAGCATGCCTCCAAGTAGGGCATGAATAAAAAGATGGGATGACGGATGCGCCCTGCAAGAATAATATGTGGTTTTCAGAGTGCAAATGTTTCCCCGTTTAGAAAATGTTTCTTCCCATTTTCCTTTGTTAATCCTTGCAGGCAACACCTGTCACATCACTCACAGCCATAAAGGGACATATTAAGGCGGCTAATATCAGTGAATGTCTCATGCCAATACTTTATCCATCCTCACCTGCTCTAAAACGTTTAATAAGAAGATCCCTGAATAGTCCCAAAAGAGATTCCCTTTGAATGATGCCTCTTTGGAGCAATAGTGTAGCTGCTGTGGACAAACGAAGCGAGAAACATTCAGAACATGCTTCTCTGAGCCAATTCTTAAGGGTTCTTTACATTCAGTGTTAATCTGAGTGTGCTGTATCAGAGTCATTATGTGAAGGCCCCTTTTTTGAGAAATAGAGTTCATGCTACCTTCAGTTTGTTTTCGTAATCAGACCAGCTTTAGGTTATTAAACAGTGATTCATTATGCAGTAGAAAATTAAAACAATGTTAATTTTAGGCCTTTTTTTCCATGGATTACTTCGACAAAATGAAAGGTGATCACACGTTTTATTCTAACCCAGCTCCCTGTTACTGATGTTTATTCATACTTGAAAGGATGAAATAGGGGTATGTTCCATATGCGATTCGCTTTTTCTCTCTCGGTACTTCCGCTCCTTGGAATTACTAAGGTCATGGCAGTGGTAATTATGGTGGGACAGAGTTATTTGGGATTACAAGTGGGGTAGTGGGGGCCTCCTAAGAAATTATGAATTATCAGTAGAATCAGTAATTGGATACCCCAGTATTTGCTCATTTTTTCAAGGTACTTAATTCAGAGACTCTTTCAGCAGACTGCTTTTAACAGAAGACTGCTGTCAGCAGATAAAGTCTCCCGGTAAAACCAACAGATCCAAAAGATCTTGTAATCCAGATACAGCCGGTATCTCTTGAATGGGATCATCTGGAACCTTGTGATGAGTTCCTGAGTTGGGACCCCATGGAATTTAAACTTGCTGCAACTTGTTTTAGAGAAGGATGAATAATAAGCATATAAACAGTTAACACAACACACTAACTTACCTACTGACATATTATGCCCACATATTCTCTGTTAGACATGACAGAACCTTACAAGTCTACAAAGCGTCCATGTGTACAAAGCAGAGAATAAAAGTAACAGCTTCAAACACATACTTAATCAGTGTTGCATTTTATACATGTATATATTTGTCAGTGGCAGGGCAAACAGTCTGTAAAGTCAGGAAGGGGTGGGTAAGTGTTGAGGCTACTCTTTGAACCTCAGGAAGGGCTGAGTGCGACTCCCCAGGACTTCCTCCTCAGGACAGCAACCCCCTGCCCCACACCCAAAGGCATTGTGTCCCCATGCCTGAAAGTAATTCACAAAATACCACAGGAGATCCATTCACAGTCATTTGACGCTAAGCACAGGCAGAAAGGCACATTTGGTTTAGACAGAAACAAGTCAAATTTCTAAAAGTGCTGCACAAACAAATGATGGCTGGAATGATGAACATATCAAACATTCACCCTCAGTCAAGAGATCTGGGTTAAATCCATTGTCCTTTTGCTCACCATGCCGCCCCATTTTGGACTCAGCCATATGCAAATCAGCCATGACCTTGCTCCTCATGAGAACAATCCAGCCTGAACTGCCAAACAAGGTCCCCCCGTACCAATAATAAGCATCCTGGGGCCGTCTTCGGGGTATCAGCCAGGCTAGCTTGTATCCAGTGGCAAAGCGAGCAAGGGACCTGTGTCAGGGCATACCCATCCCACCTAGGACAAAAAATGCTGCTCAAACAAATGATGGACGTAATGCTGAACAAATCAAACATTCACCCCAGTCAAGAGATCAGGGATAAATCCATTGATCTTTTACTCACCATGTTTAGACCGAGACAAATGCAAATCAGTCATGACCCTGCACCTCTTGGGAACAGCCCAGCCTAAACTGCCAAGCCAGGTCCTCCCTGGACTAGAAACAAGCATCTTGGGACCAGCTTTGAGCTATCACCCTTAATTAGCCAGGCTAACTTTAATCCAGTGGCACAGCGAGCAAGGATACCCATCCCCCTTAGGGTGAAAAATGTTGCTCAAACAAATGATGGACAAAATGCTGAACAAATCAAACACATTTCAACCCCAGGCAAGAAATCTGGGTTAAATCCATTATTCTTTTGCTACCCATGCCACCCCAGTTTGGACTCCGCCATATGTAAATCAGTCTTGACCCTGCTCCTTATGGGAACAGTCCAGCCCGAACTTGTAAGCCGGGTCTACCCATCATATGTTCTTTTTTCATTTGTCACCCAAAGTGAAGACTTCTGCTCCATAGTTTGACTCCAAGATGTTTTTTACAAGAGGTAAATGATATCTATCCCAAATCATAATCTTATTTAAACCTCTAAAATCAATAGAAGGTCAAAGATCTTGATTTTATTTGGTGCAAACAAAAAAGATAACCTAGTAGGGGATGAAGATAGTACAATTAAACAATTCTCCAAATTCTCATTCAAATAGACCTTTACTATCTCCTTCTGTGTCTCCATTAAGGGATAAATAAGTCTGAAGGGAGCATGAGCATAAAGTCTCATTGCTTTGGTGCAATAATATTCCCTGTGTCGGGGAAATGTACAGATTTTAAGCTTAATAAAAACTAGAGGAACAACAGGAGGGAGGGGAGGCATGAAGGGGGAGAACATGGCAGCCGCGAGTTAAGCCACCGCTTGCCGTCGTAGGCAGCTGAGCCCCATCTACTCACCAGCGTGATGTGAGGAAGGAAAGTCGTCTTTTCTTCATCCTTCTTGAACTTTAGGACTTGTTCAGGGGTGTTTTTTTTCTTTTTTCTCTCTCGGGTGCCTCCCTGCGAGAGTCGTCTGTGGAGCAGGTGGATATGTGGTTGCGCATCCGGGGATGGTTGGTCTGCAGTCGCCCTGGAACTGAGGCGGAGCCGCAGAGCAGCAGCTCGCGGATTCCTCTGGGCGGAGACAAGCAGAAGCAGAGGCAGCACAGGGCAGCTCCCTCCTCCACATGGCGGTTTCAACGCACTCCTACTGCCTGAGGACACGGTGGAGGTAGATGCGAGGATAAACAGTGAAGGAGCTCTGAAACCATTACCGAAGGTGCAGGGGAGGAAGGAGAGAGATTTACAGTCAGGCACTGCACAAGGTCTTACTACAGGTACTGACATATTGGCTACAAAGGGAGGCAAATTGGTGGCCTTAGCAGCACTGACAACACACCTTGACTTATCTAAATTGGCACAAGGGCCCCAGGAAGGTCAAAGATTTGCTGAGAGTACACCTGCTAAAAGTAGAGAGAAGTAGGAGAGGAGACGCTTTGCGGGGGCACAGGAGGCATCAAAAATTAAGAATAAAAATAAGACGACTCCTGGGTCAGGGAAAAGTACAAAAAGTCTAAAGAACAGAGCCTCAGGCTATCAAACCACCAGCAAAAGTGTAAATATCAGCCCAAATCCAGGCACCAGCCTAAGCCCAGGCCCTAGCCCCAGGGTACATGTAGACGGGGGTAAGGCTGGGGTGAATTTTGGTCGAAATATACCCTAAGACCCAAGGAAAAGTGGAATCTTTTCAACCTTCCAATACGGGGAGGTAAAGGGCAGGAGTATTAAAGCAGGGAGAGCAAAAGGCCATTTTCTGGATAATAGGCTCAAGATTACTCCTTCCCTTCGGTAATATTTTAAAGTTCAACCATTAGTCCTAGATATTACTCCACAAGGGGAAGCCTCGAGTAGGAATCAACAGGGTTGGGCTGAACCTGTTTTCCATTTGGAGGGCATAGAAGAGACAAAAAGGACAGATAGGATGGACTTGGTGGGTAAAGCTCCTGAAGTGCCTGAAATGTCTGAAGAGCAGCAGACCTCGGGTGAAATGGCTACTGCAACAGCCCCAACAGCACTAAAGGGGGTCTTAGATAAGAAGACCTCTTCACAATCAACTTCTCCAGTTTGCCAACTTACAAACACAATGAGTAAGGGGGTGGTGGTAATTCAGGAAAACTCTGAGGAGCAGGAGCAGGATATTGTAGGGTCCTCATTGGCCACAGTAGCTCCCCTAGAAGCTCTCTTCTCTTCCCTCTAGGTCGACATAAAAAGGGGCTTCTCAGTATCCGAAGCTAATCAGGGTGAAATTCGTCTTTTCTGCGACAATTTAGACAAAAAATTGATCTTTTAAATTCTAGGACGGACTCCCTGGAGAACTCCGTTGGAGAGATCAAGAGGGAGTTGGAGGTTACTTAAATCGATGTAGCTACATTGATGAAAGAGGAGACATCACTCTGAGAAAGACTGGAGGGGCTCGTGAATAACTCAAGGAGAAATAATTTGCGCCTCCTAAATGTTCCAGAAGGGAGTGAAGGAGAGGACATCAAGTCTTTTATAGCCATTCTGATTGAGGAATTGGTCCAGATTGACGAGTCAGTGGAGGAGCTGCAGAAAGATATTCAGAGGATCCACAGGGACCCTTTTCGGAAAAATCCTAACCGGTCGAAGCCAAGAAAAATTCTAATACATTTTTTGACGTTCTCCCTGAAGGAGAAGATTCTTAATTGTGCTTTGAATCAAAAATCCCTGAAACTCAGAGATTTTGCCTATGAGATCCATTCAGACTTGGCCCGAATAACTCTAGATAGGTAGTGGGAATTGGGCAGGAGAATGAAGACTTAAAAAGGCTTGGTGCGGTTGTGCAGCTAAAATGCCCTGCACATCTGAAAGTTATGTACAACAATCAGATGCACAATATTACAACAGTGCAGGAGGCAGACCAGCTGCTGCAAAGTTTGAAAGTCTAAATAAACCTAGGAATAGACATTAAAAGGTCTGCCACGGTTAAGTGATAGATATTTAGAGGGGTCCCTTCTTCTTTCTTTCTTTGTTCCTTCCTATTATCCTATTCTTCTTTTTGCGAAATGTACCCCACCCACTGATGCTTATTAGGGTTAGATTTAGTATAAGCTCATTTGGGTCACGATAAAAGAGCACAGATAAACGGATTAATCATAACTGGGCATAATTCAAGAAGGTATCGGAGAGCACTATTTAGTTTACACCAGAATGTTCAAGTTAGGAGGAGGTGGGGTGGGCTGCCTCGATAGTAAGATACTAGACTATTTAGTCCCGACAAATGGAGGTAGGGTTCTCCATGGATGGGATAGGGGGAAGGAGGTTGATGGGGGCAGATACTGGGGGGAGGCACAGGGTGGGGAGAATACAGGGGAAAAAAGAATAAAATTGTCCTCATTTACCTTTTAGCAGCACACACTTATATTGTTCACCCTTGGTCTGGGTCTGGGATCTCAGTACATTCAGGTTGTTGGATCTCATTCTCTGTTTATTAGGCCACCATGACCATTGTTCAGTTTTTTTCCTGGAATTTCAATGGTCTACGAGTAAAGTCGAGGAGGGTAAAAATCTTGCAGTATCGCCTGCACAGGTTATTATATTGCAAGAAATGCATCTTCTAAGAGGGGAATTGATTGAATCTTTCAGTAAGCTAAAGTGGGTCGATCATCTAGTTGGCACTAATCAGAGTGCCAATATTAGAGGAGTAGCCATCTTGATTAAAAAGCAAGCTAGCATGCGTATTTTAGTATCCTTGACTGACCCTCGAGGTAGGTGGGTAATTATAAAATTAACAATTCAAGGTTCTCTCCTTACAGTGATAGGCTTTTATGTTCCCAACCAGGACAACCCCTCTTCCTTGAAAACCATTTTTGCTAACTTGCTGGAATTTCCGGAGCCTGTGATTTTGGCAGGTGACTTCAATATAGTCTTTGACCCTGGGCTAGATAAATCACCTAATAGCAGAGCAAATGTACAGTCTAAATCTCATACTTACCTACAAACTATGATGACACTGACGGGTCTGTGCGATATATGGGGGGAAAGGTCGGGCTTACAATTAGGCGTGTGTTACTACAATAACAAATATGGCAATACATATGGGGTAGATTATATCCTGGCAAGTCACAATCTTAGGGGTAGGACTAGGAATATAAACTACCTGACGCCCCACCCATCCGACCACGCAGCGGTCTGGATGGACTTATGCTTGGTAGGGGAGAATCTCTTTGGAACTGGACATTCGACCATGTGTTGCTCTTCGACAACTCAGAGGTTACATAATTATCGCAAGAATCGTAATGGTTTTTTGAGTTGAACATCGGCTCTGCAATAATCTCAACTGTTTGGGATGCTTGGAAGGCTTTCTTGAGAGGGATAGTCACAAACAGAGCTTGTTACATGCACAGGCAATATCGAGAAGAACTGAGAAAAATAGAGTCTGCTATGAAGGGAGTTCAGATTAAGCTGAATATGGAAACAGATATGGCGAGAAGATAGGAACTTGTATTAGAACTACAGATCCACAAAGACCAGCCTGATACCATTTTTCTTCAGAGGATCACAAAAAAGATGGGAGGCGAGTAAGATGGCGCATTTTGAATATGGGGAGGGAGCCAGTAAGCTTCTGGCATGGAAGGTCAAGTCAGAGAAAACACGAAATTTAATAAAACAGATAGAGAGGGAGGATAATTCCTCTTCAGTGTCTATGGACGAAGAAATTGGTGAGGCTTTTTTCGCTTTTTTTCAGACACTAAATAAGAAAGATAAGGTGGTGGACAGGGCCCTGGTGCAGGAGTGGCTAGGGAAATGCGGAATAACTCCTCTAACCCCCCTCCAACGAGACAACTTGAACCAGGATATTTCAGAGCAGGAGATAGGAAGGCTATCACTGCCTGCAAGGGGAACAAGTCAGCTGGGCCCGACGGGCTTCCAGCAGAATTGTATAGATCTTTGGGAAATGTAATAATACCCATCATGACGGAACTGTTTAATAAAATATTATCCGTTGGTTTTACACCCCCTGTCTCTTGGGGCCAAGCTACCATTTCATTAATCTTGAAAGGAGGATAGAATCCAGCAAGCTGTGGGTCTTATAAACCGATTTCCCTCCTTAATACAGATTATAAAATATTTACAAGGTTTTTAAATGAGAGGCTGGCAGTTGTAGCAGGTAGTATGCTAAATACCAACCAAAAGGGTTTCGTAAGGCGGAGAAACCTATCTGATCTAACCCAGGATCTTATATCGATCTGGCTTCTACTCTTTCTTTACCTCTGGCAGTAATGACGTAGTATGCCACTAAGGTATTCAACAGGGTCAACTGGACTTACTTAACAGCTGTAATGGAAAAGTGCAATTTAGGAGAATAATTCTGCCGAGCTACACAGCTTTTGTAGCAAGATCCTACTGCAAGAATCCTAGTCAATATGAAATTGACCAGCCCTGAAGATCCCGAGGAGAACTAGACAGGGCTGTCCACTCTCCCGCTCCTTTTCGACCTGTACATTGAGCCTTTTTCTCATTGTCTGAGGGAGGACCGGAGTATTACATCATTTAAGTTTGGTGCGTGGGAGAAGAAGGTCGCCCTATATGCAGATTACATCTTGATTCTGTCATCAGAGTTGGAGATGTCTTTCCCCTAGGTTATTAGACTAGCACAAGAGTTTGGCCAGTTTTCTGGCTATGAAGTGAACGCTGAAAAGACAGAGATCATGGCATGGAACCTGCCCGGGAGTGGGTACCAGATCAAGGGGGAAATGAGATACTTAGGTGTTAGGTTCGTACAAGATATTGACAGAATAGAAGAGACCAATATTGCAAACATCACTATAGACTGTCTAAAGCGTATGAAATCTTGGGTACATCTTCCACTGACTATTTTTGGGAGAATTAATTTGATAAAAATGGTTATACTGCCTAAAATGACTTTCCTCTTTGACACCCTCCCCTTGCATTTCGAAAAACAGGCAATAGCTAAATGACAACAGGCCATAAATTCATTTGCCTGGGTGTATAAATCAACAAGAATCGCGTGGTAAAAGCTAAGGCGCAGAAGGGAGAAGGGCGGCTTTACGCTCCCGGACTTTCAGTATTATGCCTGGGCTTTTCAGCTATCTCACTCCCGGATGTTGTTGAAATCTCCAGATGGTTCGGGAAGAGGCATTATGGTTGCTGAGATGTTGAAAGGGACTGGTCTACCACTGGAGGGTTTCCTCTTTAAGTTTGGGGACCAAAAGTTTTTTAAGAAGATACAGCTGTAGGTCCTCCTGGCTGCCACACAAATGTGGTATAGAATTAAGTATTGCACCGGGCTCAATTATTACTCTAGCCTTGCTCCTATTTGGGATTCTCCAGGAGCCCTGAAATGTTGAATGAAGGATAGATTAGCAACTCAACTTAGGACAGCAGGGTTAAAGGTGTGGAGAGATCTGGCCTCGGAAGGGTCGCTTTAACTTGGGAATTCTTTAATAATACACTGGAGAATATGTCCAGGTTCAAGTACATACAATTGCTGAGTTGGTCGCAGAATCTCAATAAGCCAATAGGCATAGGAAATACCTTGGAGGATCATCCAGTTTCTAGGCCTGTAGGGGGGAAAGATATTTTTTTCTCGATTGGTCTTTAGTTGAAACCATTGATGGAGATTTTACATTGGCAGAGGAACTGTGGGGAGCCTTGATGCCAGATGTGTGCTGGAAGGAGGCGTGGAAGACCTCCTTCCAAACATTGTTCTCTACAGTGAAACCTGCTTGGCTGCGTAGGAATCACTACTTAACAACACACAGAGCCTACTTATCTGCAGCCAGACTCTCTAAAATAGTAAAAGGCACCCCAGTCAAATGTAAGAAATGTGACTTGGAAAATGCCACAGATATATCTAAACAACAAGAGAGGAAAGGGTCAGATTGTCACTCTTGTACCCCTTAGGTCAAATGTATCAAACAACAGAAGAGTAACCGAAAAAACTGGCAGCTTAGATAAAAAAGATTTTTAGTTACCACAACCAAATAGGAAAATGGGTGCAATTAGTCAGAAACACTGTGAAAGTGAACCCTCAGGCACCAACAAAGTCAGTAACCAGTTTCAACATTGGTGTTCTTATTATAGGCAAGTGCATTAGTGCCATGTTTTGAGATAAGTGAATTTAAAAGAAAATGTAACTGTTCCCAAAAAAAATTCTTTAAAAAAGGGACAGTTCACCTTCGCTAAAAACTGTGTGAAATGCTGACAACAAATGGTTAAGTCAATTTGAATCAAAATGTCCTAAAAAGATAATAATTTGGTCAACATGTTTCTGCTTTCGCGAGCTGATTCCGCTCAGCATTCGCCAGGACCATACAAACCCCAGCTGGTAGTCTGCACACCCTAAAGCGCAAACTCTGAGTTGGGAAGAAAAAATATGTTACAAACAAACTCACAGAATTCCCGTGGGAAAGCCCTCTTAAAAGTGGTGGGTCTCCAATCTGAAAAAGACAAGAATGTTTTATAATACGACATCGTCATTATCGTAAAGCTTCAACATATGCCCTTCAGGATGTTAAGATGTTATAATACCATGTGCACAGTAGCATTAGTCTGCCAACAGTTTCATGGCAAAGATCTCTAGCTATAAACTCCTGATCTATGATACAAGATGAAATTTAGCAGAGCTTTGCCAATAAAGTTTTGAGTGTTACGAAAAGAAAGAAAAACAAAGTCATTTTTCTCTTTCTTTTAGATTTGGTAATGAAAAATAATGACATGAGTTTAGAATTGAGTATGGTTTTTAACTCCCTAATTCCTTATAATTCACTTGGCGTCTTCTGAATCCTTCAGCCAATAACCGTATTTGATATTTTACATCACGGAGCATCATGATCTCCACAATACCTCCCAGGATGTGTATCCCTTGAAGAACTGGAATACCACCAGAGTCACTGACGCCTTTCTAAAACACACCCGGTGCTGAGCTTCAATCGTGTTTGGGCCGTGGATGTGACTGCAGTAGGTTAATCAGCGGGCTGTCGCCTGGATGGAAGTAAGTGGCTTTTCAAGATACCTAGATTTTAAGCGCCATTTCCACCTAGCAACAAGTGTAAAATGAACGGACAACTGTCCGGAGTATATTTTTTCTCGAGTGCTAACAGTGAGTCGTTTGTTTTTTCTTTTAGCGACTCCGGGCGTGAAGGTTTTCCCAGCCATGAGCCCCTGTTGAAATCTCAACAGATATAATTAGTGAGTTCCTACCTGCTTTGTTTTTAAATGCTTCTTCCATCGCATATGGTGTAGTTTGTTTTTTGTAACGGGCACTTTAAATGGTGAACCTCTGTTAGCCATATACCATTAAGGGTGATGGATATATTACAGAAGGTTAATAATTTTGGAATTTTTCCATATATAAATCAAACAGTCAGCCATGTGGATATGTGGCTCACAGACACACTTAACAGAGTATGATAGTCCCGAACGCAGAGCATGTATGTTTGGGTGTGAAATGCCTCGACTAGAGTGTTTGCTCTTTTATTTTGATAAATGTATGGCTTTTTTGGTGCAATCAGTTGAGTTATACTGTACCATCTAGTCTTTTCTCTGAAATAATGGACTGGTATTATAACATCATACCATCCTGCAGGGCATATGTTGAAGCTTTACGATAATGACGATGTCGTATCATAAAACAATCTTGTCTTTTTCAGATTGGAGACCCACCACTTTTAAGAGTGCTTTCCCATGGGAATTCTTCCCAACTCGGAGTTTGCGCTTTAGGGTGTGCAGACTACCAGCTGGGGTTTGTATGGTCCTGAGGAATGCTGAGAGGAATCAGCTTGTGAAAGTAGAAACATGTTGACCAAATTATTATCTTTTTAGGACATTTTTGTTCAAATTGACTTAACCATTTGTTGTCTGTATTTCACACAGTTTTTAGCGAAGGTGAACTGTCCCTTTATTAAAGAATTTTTTTAGGGAACAGTTACATTTTCTTTTAAATTCACTTATCTCACAACATGGCACTAATACACTTGCCTTTAATAGGAACCCAATGATGAAACTGGTTACTGACTTTGTTGGTTCCTGGGGGTTCACTTTCACAGTGTTTCTGACTAATTGCACCCATTTTCCTATTTGGTTGTGGTAACTAAACATTTTTTAATCTAAGCTGCTAGTTTATTTGGTTACTCTTCTGTTGTTTGATACAAATGCCACAGATATACACATGTTTAAAGAGTGCCCAGCAATAACAGCATTTTTGGGAGAACATAATGGCAACCCTATCAGACATCATAGGGACTCCGGCTAAGATTTCTCCTGCCCTGATCATATTTGGCATAGTCAGTGATGTTTCAGGTCCTGCGAGGTCTTTTCTCTTTTATTCAATTCTTTTAGCTAGGAGGGAGATCTGTAGGAGATGGGTAGAGGCTGTACCGCCAACCTATTCTGATTGGTTATCCTCGCTCTATAAAATTTCCAAGATAGACCTGGATAGACTACAGAATAATAAGAGGAAAGCAATTTGGGAGGGGTTGCTCAATTGGTCTCAGCATTAATTATTAGTTGGTCATCTTGTGGTTCATTTTTGTTGGTCATGTTTTTGAGTTTAAAATACGATTTTTTTATCCTATGATTCTTCCTTGTTGGATACTTTCTGACTGGGTCGGGTCTTGCTGGAAGATCACATTACCATTCGGCATGGATCTTGACCAACAGTCACCCATGGTTTCTCCATTGAAGAAAGTGAGACCACCCCTCTCCCAGGAAAGGGGCATGCAACTTTTTGTGGGTTTGTCATGTACTGGTAGGCGGACATGGTCTTTTTTTCCTTTGTGGCCCCTCGAACTCAAGTGCCTACGACTCCGGGTATCGAGTCACTGTATTGACATCCTACTTTTTGTCAAATGCGGTCTGAGGTGGATGAGGATTTAAAAAAAAACTAGAGAAACATTCTGGTACTGTAGTAGAACCATCAACAGATAGCTGCTATTAAATTGGCTGAAAAGTCAGCTTCTCATCACTTGGTGACCAATAATGTCAAAATATAAATTTTCAGTATTGCCTCCAAATGAGGCTTTCAATGTCAAAGAGGTCTCTCATGCCACCAGACCTGCAGGTGATGGTGATGGAGTATTATCTTAAGAGGCCTCGTTTTGATGGAGGAGCATTCCAGAGGTGCCACTATCCAACACTGAAGAGGTACTAAACACATTTGGGTCTTCTGTTCTTATTGCAGTAGAAGGGACAAATTACTCTCAGTGGTATATAAGGAAGCAAAACCATTATAGGTTTTTCTCTTTTTCAGGAGATAGTTTGTTATTCACAATTGTTTCTGAGAATGTTTAGCACAAGGCGGAACCATGTGTCCACTATCGCCACAATAGAGACACAACGCTGCTTTTCACAAGCATTCCTTTTAATTTCCTGGTAAAGGGTCCTTAACTGTCCGTATTTCCATAGTCTCTTATTTGGGCAACAAGCCCACTGAAATCTTTGATGAACCAGATGAATAGACTGTGGATTAAGAGTATTTTCCATGGGGCCTCCTTCTTTCCCCAGCCCATAAGTCTAGAAAATGAAATAAGATGGACCAACTTATATTTAAATCTGTGTACCAATTTATATTGAAAAAGCGGTTTGTGGAGTTATTTCAACCCAGACAAATTTCAGCAACAAACTGCTGAAATGAGTCACATAGTTTTATACATCCATTTTGCATTGCTAAATATTTAGTGCTCCCTTAGTAGCATACTCCAAGTCATGACTTTTCAAACTTTTTTGGCATGCTAGTAGGACTGTATCATATTCCTCCAAAAAAGTATCTGAGGTTGTCCCTAAAGGAGTTGTTCAGACCTAGGCAGATCCAGTAAGGCAATTCATCCAGTTATCTACTGTCACTCAATTTGATTAACTTGTGCTGGGCAAAAGGTAAAATGCACCAGAAAATGATTCAAATATTCTCTTACCTTCACTAGATCCCCCGAAAAATGGGCAGCACTTAAAGAACGCTTACCGGAACTACTTGTATATCTGTAAAATGTAATACCAATGTCTGCTCTATTGCCAAATTCAAAGTATCATTTTTGCAACTTTTATTCTCCGTCTTGGGAAGAATTCAGAATGTAAGCAATCCTAAGGAATCATTGGCAGCCCAATCTGTCAATAATTGGGCACTGAGAAATGTTGTTGAGTCTCCTTCTTAATTGCCATAGGAAATGGCCACATAATTAGCTAATCACAGGACTACTTTGCTCTTCGGTAAATACAAAAGGGGTTTTGGGTTACTTTATGAGCATTCCACTTTGGAAGAAAACACCACAAAGAAAGAAAACACCTAGGCAACCTTGTAACTCTTGATTGAAGATGAATAATAAGTAAGAAGTTAATAGTAAGGCAGCAAATTCACCCAGACTTTAGTGAGGAGGAAAGAGCCAAGCAAAGATATGCAGAAGCAGATCTAATGGAAGTTCTAACTACATGAAGCAAACATCAAGTACACAAATAGCAGCAAGGGTCAAAGAAAGTGACACAAAATAAACGAACAAATGTGTTATGATACATCCATCACTTGCAAATACCTCTCTAAGTATGCTACAAAGAAGCACTGGCATCACAGGAAAAGACACTACTTTAAGTTGGATTTCAAACTTCAGAAAGAGTTCTTAGAAGAGACCACAATCTTGGAAAGGGCATAAAGTAAGATTTAAATGAAAGAGTTTTACATCTGTAATCTTAGGTAATCTTCCAACTCATATACAAAAGAATGATTATTTCTCCTTGGTTTTGTTTGATTTAAAAAAGGAGATACTACTAAGTATGGGCGAATTTTGCGAATCTGGCGCTCGCGAATTTTGCGAATTTGCGAAGTCGCAATCCGCAAAATCCGCGAATTCTCGCGAATTTGCGGATTTTTTTTTGTGTTCGCAAGGATTTCTGCCAGTTTGCAAGGATTTCTGCCAGTTCGCGAGGGTTTTGTACCAGTTCGCAATTGCGAACTTACATGTCGGCTCGCAACGGTCACGATTATGTTGTTTCTACGTCTGGTTCATCATCACAGGTTCCCGGAACCCTCTGTTTCACCCCTGCCACCCTCTGTTTTACCCATGCCATCCTCTGGTGCATCAATGCCACCCTCTGGTTCATCATCACTGTAGATTATGGGGGGGAAAAGCAAGCACACCTGCCTGCTTCAACTGACATGAATTAATTTGGGGTTGATTTATTAATGTGTCACTGTTTTAAAATTCTAGTCTGGCACCTGCTTCCTTATCTGTAATTTGCTTTCTGTTGCAGTGCAATTTTTTTTTCCAGGACCTTTGGGGCCTACTTGTAGCTATTCTATGAGCCTGCTGTGAGGGTCAGAGCAGGGTCATATAATTGTTGCAACTAGCAACTGAACTCTGGAGGGGCCCTTGTCAGGAAGCACTACAGGGAATGGTTACTAATGATGAGTTTGAACTTTTAAACCTGCTGAATGCTTTTTTTGTGTTCGCAAGGATTTCTGCCAGTTCGTAAGGATTTCTGCCAGTTCGCGAGGGTTTTGCACCAGTTCGCAATTGCGAACTTACATGTCGGCTCGCAACGGTCACAATTATGTTGTTTCTACGTCTGGTTCATCATCACAGGTTCCCAGAACCCTCTGTTTCACCCCTGCCACCCTCTGTTTCACCCATGCAATCCTCTGGTGCATCAATGCCACCCTCTGGTTCATCATCAATGTAGATTATGGGGGGGAAAAGCAAGCACACCTGCCTGCTTCAACTGACATGAATTAATTTGGGGTTGATTTATTAATGTGTCACTGTTTTAAAATTCCAGTCTGGCACCTGCTTCCTTATCTGTAATTTGCTTTCTGTTGCAGTGCAATTTTTTATTCCAGGACCTTTGTGGCCTACTTGTAGCTATTCTATGAGCCTGCTGTGAAGGTCAGAGCAGGGTCATATAATTGTTGCAACTAGCAACTGAACTCTGGAGGGGCCCTTGTCAGGAAGCACTACAGGGAATGGTTACTAATGATGAGTTTGAACTTTTGAACCTGCTGAATGCTTTTTTTGTGTCCGCAAGCATTTCTGCCAGTTCGCAAGGATTTCTGCCAGTTTGCGAGGGTTTTGTACCAGTTCGCAATTGCGAACTTACACCGCACGCAGCAAAAAATCCGCTGCATGCGAATTTGCGGATTTTGCGGGAAATTCGCGGATCTCGCGGATTGCGAATTTACCGAAAATCCGCGAGCGTAACGGATTTTCCGCCCATGCTTAGATACTACATTTGTCCAGATGAAGTTCCTGTTGAAACATCAAAATATTCACCTGTTGACTGACTTTCAATGTTGTGTTCTAAAACTGTACTCAAAACTTGAGTTGCTCCTTCAAAATGTGAACTAGTCCACAGTTTTTACCTTTGTAGATATCACTGGCACACTTTTTTTCAATATTGTCACTGTTCATTACCACTGCGCCTTGGAGCACCTATCATAATGTTTTGTTTGTATATGACTATGTAATTTACAGTAAATACGTCATTGTATTTTCATACCTGTTTGATGATATTATTATTATTTATTATTGTTAAGTTTTATATTGTGCTAGCCAGACCCAGGGGTATCGGAGCGCTTTACATCCATCGGATTGCATAGACCAAACAAACATTCATGGTAAGTACAATGAAGATAGCAGCACAGGTGTCAAGAGTCTTGAGACAATATCGGCTATGCACATTGAGTTTTAGAGGATTAAGTAGCCAGTGTCAATGAGTACTCGTAGTACCGTATCTGGGTGACCATAGTCTAGGGTCACACCCCCATCAGTGGGTATTGTCAACAGCTCTTCTGCGTCGCATGACCCTTTGCTAGGGACCGGTCTAGAGAAAGATTTTTAAGTTGATCTTTGAATTTTGCGAAGGAGGGGATAGTTCTGATATGGGGGGGGGGGTAGCTTTCCAGATTTTGGGGGCGCCTTTCCTGCGAAGGATCGGGCTGCGGTTTATTGTTTGCGTGCTTTTATCAGGATGAGTAGTAGCGTGTTTGAGCTCCGGAGGTCCTGGTTAGTCCTGCTTTTTTGAGTGTAGAGGCCAAGTATTCAGGTTTGCCTGTGTGAAGGGCTTTGTGGGTGAGACAGGCTGTTATGAAAGTGGCACGCATTTCCACTGTGAGTCATTTTAGTTCTCTGAGTGCGGGTGGGATATGATCAAATTTCTTGTGACCATTCTAGCTGCTGCATTTAGTGTTGTTTAAAGGGGGGCCAGGTGCGCCTTTGCTGAGCCTGAGCGGACTGCGATTCCATAGTCTAATCTGGATAACACCAGTGATTGGGTAGCTTGTTTAAGGTCCTTGGCTGGGATAAAAAGTTTTATTTTGTTCAATAGCTTTAAGTTCAGGAAGGCGCTCTTGGCAGAGATCTTAATTTGTTTGATCATATAAGTTTCGAGTCTAAAGTGATGCATAATGATGTTACAGAATCCGCCAGGGTGATTTTTCCGTTGAGTGTATCGACCGCAGATAGCCAATCTGTAATTTGAGGGTTTTCTTCTTTGTTTGAGATGCGGAGTATTTCAGTCTTGTCCTGATTGAGTTTTAGGTGGTTACTTGACAGCCAGTGTTGGACTTCTCTGAAGGTGTCATTGAGTCTCTGAATGTCATCAATGAATGTGGTTTCCAGATAGATCTGTGTGTCATCGGCATAAAGGTGGAAGGGGATGCTAGCTTTTCTGAGTAGGGTTGTGAGTGGTTCCCTGTAAATGTTAAAAAGTTGTGGGGAGAGCATGGATCCTTTAGGGACTCCCTTGCTAACATGATGTAGGTCACACGTGAAGTTTTTGATTTTGATTTTTTTGAGTGCAGTTGTGGAGGAAGGAGGAGAACCATTGTAAGACCACCCCATCTACACCTGCCCTTTCTTGAAGAGTCTTAATGAGGAGGATGTGATCAACCGTGTCATAAGCTGCCGATAAATCTAGGAGGATGAGAATGCAGCATTTGTCCGCATCCAATGATTTGTGCATGTCATCAATGACGTTGAGGATCACGGTTTCTGTGCTACATCCCTTTCTAAAGACCGATTGGATGGCATTGAGTAGGTTGATGTTATCCAGGTGTTGAGTAAGTTGCAAGAGCATGCATCTTTCTAAGGTTTTGAATAAAAGAGGTAGATTTGATACGTGTCTGTTGTTATTCAGATCTTTTTTGTCTAGGCCTGTTTTTTAGCAATGGCGTGACTTGCCCCTTTTTGAGGCATTCAGGGATGACGCCGGATCGCAGTGAACTGTTAATGATCTTGCACCAGAGCGGGGCAAGGGAGAGTTTAAGCTTTTTGGTCAGTTATGGTGACAGAGGATATAGAGCGTGTGAGGGAGGCTTAGATGTGGAGATCAGGTTGACTATCTCATCTTCCTGTACAGGGCTGAAAGATTTCCACGATTTTGAAGGAGGCTTGCATGGGGCATCCTTTGTCTCGGGTGGGAGGATCTTGCTGAGGGTATTGATGTTGATGTCTAGTGAGAGTTCGATCTTGTTGATCTTTTCCTCAAAGAAGTTTGCAAAATTGTCACATAATTCTTTGGAGGCTTGCATTGTGGAGGTAGCAGGCTTGGAGGTTTGTTGTCTACTGATGTTAAAGAGCTCTCTAGGCCTGCTTATTGCTGCATCTAGTGCATTGCAAAAAAATGAGGATTTTTCATTCTCTATCTGGCAGATGCATCAACGTAGCCTTTTGCTATTCCTAAATAGCGATTTTTAAGGAATCGCTATTTAGGAATAGCAAAAGCCTATGCATGTAGGAATCGCTATTAAAATAGCGATTCCTAAACATTCCTTAATTGCTACTCACAAATTGCCAGTCGCAATTAAGGAATGCTGTCCCATTCATTCCTATGGGCCTATTTGCCCTTTGGAGGAGCAGTGGTATATGTCCGTGAAAAGAGTTTCGGGGTGTTGTCTGATTAATCTATGTTTAAGGTTTCTTTTCGCTTTGAGTAAGAGGTTAGGGGGGAAGTTGATCGCAAATGAGTTCGGGCCATGTGGTTTCAGGTAGGTCGGTATGGGGGGAACTTTAGACGGAAGGAGTGTCAGGTGCCATTTTGTCTTTGTTTCTTATGAGTAAGAGAGGTGCAGGGTGGGGGCTTCCTGACCTACTGAGCACTCCCTTACCTTACGATCGGACTGCGGACTTTCGGATCCAGGCTTTGATTAGTCAGTCGTATTTACAACAAGGGGTGGTGAGGGACAGAGTCTCTGAATTAAACAGAATACTCTCACCCAGTCAAGAGATCAGGGCTAGATCCAACACCGTTTTTTAGCTCACTGCACCATCCCAGTTTCAGAACCTGGCTGTATGCAAATTAGTCTGTTCCTGTCCCAGTGCATGATGGGAACAGGGCAAACCAAACTACAAAAGCCAATTCTTACACTGGGAAGGAAACAAGCTACCGGGGACCGGTTTCTGGCATTTCAGCAGTCTTCGGCCCGGCTTGCTTGAATCCTGATAGTGCAATGAGCAAGGGACTCACATTTGAGTATACCCTTCCACGCTTAGGATTCAAGCAAGCCAGGCCGAAGACGGCTGAAATGCCAGAAACCGGTCCCCGGTAGCTTGTCTCCTTTCTGGTAAAGAATTGGCTTGGTAGTTTAGTCTGCCCTGTTCCCATGATGCACTGGGCCAGGGACAGACTGATTTGCATATAGCCAGGTTCTGAGCTGGGATGGGGCAGTGAGATAAATAACGGTGATGGATCAAGCCCTGATCTTTGGACTGGGTAAGAGTGGTCTGCTCAATTCAGACACTCTGTTCATCACCACCCCCTTTTCTGAATCGTTTTTGGCCACTATAGGTGTGGCAGGGTATACTCAGACATGAGTCCCTTTCTCACTGCTCCATCAGGATTCAAGCAAGCCGGGCCGAAGACGGCTGAAATGCCAGAAACCGGTCCCCGGTAGCTTGTCTCCTTTCTGGTGAAGAATTGGCTTGGTAGTTTAGTCTGCCCTGTTCCCATGATGCACTGGGCCAGGGACAGACTGATTTGCATATAGCCAGGTTCTGAGCTGGGATGGGGCAGTGAGATAAATAACGGTGATGGATCAAGCCCTGATCTTTGGACTGGGTAAGAGTGGTCTGCTCAATTCAGACACTCTGTTCATCACCACCCCCTTTTCTGAATCGTTTTTGGCCACTATAGGTGTGGCAGGGTATACTCAGACATGAGTCCCTTTCTCACTGCTCCATCAGGATTCAAGCAGGCCGGGCCGAAGACGGCTGAAATGCCAGAAACCGGTCCCCGGTAGCTTGTCTCCTTTCTGGTGAAGAATTGGCTTGGTAGTTTAGTCTGCCCTGTTCCCATGATGCACTGGGCCAGGGACAGACTGATTTGCATATAGCCAGGTTCTGAGCTGGGATGGGGCAGTGAGATAAATAACGGTGATGGATCAAGCCCTGATCTTTGGACTGGGTAAGAGTGGTCTGCTCAATTCAGACACTCTGTTCATCACCACCCCCTTTTCTGAATCGTTTTTGGCCACTATAGGTGTGGCAGGGTATACTCAGACATGAGTCCCTTTCTCACTGCTCCATCAGGATTCAAGCAAGCCGGGCCGAAGACGGCTGAAATGCCAGAAACCGGTCCCCGGTAGCTTGTCTCCTTTCTGGTGAAGAATTGGCTTGGTAGTTTAGTCTGCCCTGTTCCCATGATGCACTGGGCCAGGGACAGACTGATTTGCATATAGCCAGGTTCTGAGCTGGGATGGGGCAGTGAGATAAATAACGGTGATGGATCAAGCCCTGATCTTTGGACTGGGTAAGAGTGGTCTGCTCAATTCAGACACTCTGTTCATCACCACCCCCTTTTCTGAATCGTTTTTGGCCACTATAGGTGTGGCAGGGTATACTCAGACATGAGTCCCTTTCTCACTGCTCCATCAGGATTCAAGCAAGCCGGGCCGAAGACGGCTGAAATGCCAGAAACTGGTCCCCGGTAGCTTGTCTCCTTTCTGGTGAAGAATTGGCTTGGTAGTTTAGTCTGCCCTGTTCCCATGATGCACTGGGCCAGGGACAGACTGATTTGCATATAGCCAGGTTCTGAGCTGGGATGGGGCAGTGAGATAAATAACGGTGATGGATCAAGCCCTGATCTTTGGACTGGGTAAGAGTGGTCTGCTCAATTCAGACACTCTGTTCATCACCACCCCCTTTTCTGAATTGATTAGTCAGTCGGGCACTAATCTGTACTTTTTTGTTGCAGAAATCATGTTGGGTCTGGTCCTGGAAGTAAGATGCTTGAAGTGTGGATCGACATTTCCTTGGCGGAGGTGGCTTGGTTCCAGCTCACTTTTCGTTTGGACCGGTCCTGTGCGTCCTGTCTTTCTTGTGATGTGTGGTGGAAGGGGAAGCCTGGCTTTTTTCATTGTTTGTGATCCTGCACCCAGCAGTTCGGTGTCAGGGCTCCTTCTTCGCTGACATTAGGGCCTTATCAATTAAACATCCCTTCGACCATAGGTGAATGTTGGAATGAAAGCAGACCGGATCATTTTTGACAGATTGTTTTGTATAGCTAGGCATAGGTCCCAGCAGGGCTCATAGAGTTTAGATTGTGCCTGTGCTCATAGAGTTTAGATTGTGCCTTCATTGCACTGAACAGAATTCCTATTGGGCTGAATAGAGCATGACGCAAGGGGACTAGAGAGAGTAGCCAGTTTTTTCCAGTTATCCTCATTGCAGGTTGAAGTTGGGGCAGCCTCGGCAGTTAGCAGCATGAAATGCTGTGCCAATCTCCGATCAGATCGGAGAGTGCATTGGCGTGGCCATATTGTGGTTGGCAGAAGCGGCCTAGAGTTGCTTCCCGCATTCCTGGATTTATTAGTGGAGGTCCGCGTGGGGCTAGCAGTCTCTCAGGTGGAGCATAGTCAGGGGCTCTGCCCATGCCCGCCTAAAATCTATCCAAGACCTGTACAGGGGTCCACAGATTTGGCAGCCTTGGAGATTTTTGTGGTCGCGGCGGCGGGAGCATCCATATTGGGGTCAGGCAGACTCCAGCTATGCTCCTTTAAAGTTTGTAGTCAGCTGTGAAGTGGTTAGTCGGTGAACGCTGTGGAGGTAGCACAACCTCGCTGCGATGGGTGGCGGTGGTGGGTCAGTTTAACCTCCAGATCATGTGCTTGTGTGTGAGAGTTCCAAATGGGTGCCTAGCGCAGTCACCACGGAGTCAGACAGCCTTCCATTAGCTGGCGAAGTTCTGTGTCAGACTCGAGGTGCATTTCTTTCCGCTCTAAATTTGTTTACACAGCCCCGCTGAGTTGAGGTCAGCCGTCGGCCTCGGAGCTGTCGCGGTTTTGGTATGGGGCTGTCCAGGAGTCTCACTGATCTTAACACTGCAGTCTCCTCCGGGGGGGGCGATTGCCATCCTGGAGGTACCGGAGTGTGGATCTACATTTCCCTGTTGGAAGCGGATAAATTCCGGGTCAACTTCGTGTGGGCCTTTCAGGTGAGGCCTTTCGTTGGGTGAGGAGTTTTTGGGGGGGGAGTCGGGATTTTCGCAGGGAATTCTGATCCTGCTCCCGGGAGCTCGGTGACAGAGCTCCTTCCCCATGGCCATCTTCTTTCTATATTTGTGATGCTAAAGACGTATAGGGTTAATGCTTGCTCAGAGGAAACTATTGTTGTTCTAGTTAATTAATTGCCCAGTGTATCAGAAATACATATGTTCTGTTCTGGAAAACATTCCAATTATGCACTGAATTCTTGGGTTCTTGCCCTTGGCAGGCGAATACCCCTAACCCCCTAATGTAGGCAAGGTTTAACAAGTTTGCCTGGGCAAGATTTGTTTCATCTGTTCTGTTCTGGAAAAATGTCCAACCACACACTGTTTTTTTTGTGAGGTGTTTATAATAATATTGACACTCTGTCAATAAAAGTGAGTAAAAGAGAACCGCCAACACGTGTTTCACCTCTTTACATGGCCATCCGGCTTGGGGCTTCTTCAGGGCTGTACATACATTTAAGATTCAAGGAGGACAGTGGGATATACCATCAAGGGGAAAAGGAATATTAGAAATAGGGATGGTGAGATAGAAAAGGGAAGATAAAAGTGAGATTAGTAAGTTTATGTGGTAACCAAGAGAGTGATGAATAGGTGTGGTAGATCGGTAGGGGGGTAAATGAAAGAAGGTGGGGAAAACAGGTTTCCACCCCGACTAGGGACAGAGACGGCCCTCTTGGCCGTAACCGAAGAGGCTCGAAGACTCATGGACCAGGGCGGCTCAGCAGCTATCATCCTGTTAGTCCTCAGTACCGCCTTCGACACTGTAGATCACAAGATCCTGCTGAGCCGGCTATAAAGTCTAGGAGTGACCCACTCAGCTCTCTCCTGGCTACAATCATTCCTTAAAGACCGGTTCTTTCAGGTCTCTGAAGGTAATACCTCCTTGGACTGCTGGCAGCTCAGCTGTGGGGTCCCTCAGGGCTTCACCCTTAGCTGAAGTAGTTCTCCCATTCGACTTACAAATCATAACTTATGCTGACGACACCCAGTTGGTATCACTGAACCACCCAGAGGGCTCATCCTGCTCGCTCAGCAGCTGCCTAGAGGCTGTAGCCGACTGGATGAAACTTTCCCACCTCAAACTAAATGGCGACAAGAGTGAGCTCATGTTCTTGCCATTCCCCTTGTCTGCACATCTATGGCCTACCTGCCTCAACCCAATGCCCTTTCCAAAACAGCAGATTAAGAGCCTCGGCATATGGCTTGACAGCTCTCTGTGCTTTGGCCATCAGGCCACTAAGCTAGCGGCTGCCTGCTTTGGCCTGCTAAGGATGCTTAGGAAAGTTCTCTCCCTGGTTCCCTTCAAGACCAGAAGGATCATGGTACAGACCTTAATTCTTTCATGCCTCGACTCCGGGAACGTACTGTACTTGGGTGCCCCACAGGCAACCCTACAAAGACTTCAGGTGATCCAGAACAGCGCAGCCCGCCTTCTACTCCAAATCCCCGGAGACAATCGGCTAAACCCGCCCTAAGGATGCTGCACTGGCTCCCTATATGGGCCTGAATCCAGTTTAAATCCATGTGCCTGGCTCATAGAGCCATGTGGAAATCTGGTCCAGTCATTTCACAATCCCTGATTACGCCCTATCAACCCTCGAGAAACCTCCGGTCCAGCTCAGCCTTTTTTGCCACCACCAGGAAAGTCCGCCATGCCAAATGGGGTGGTCGCCCTTTCTCCCTGAACGCTTCGAGCCTATGGAACTCCCTGGCCCCCTCTCTGCGCAGCGAACCAAACATACTGGCCTTCCGCAAGCTCCTCAAAACCCACCTATTCCACAATGTGCCCTAATTTGATCTGTCATCCCCAAGCAGTCCACAAGCGCTACGAGGCCTTAGGGTAGAAACGCGCTATATAAATATAATTTCATTCATTAATTGCCAGTTAGGCTAAATCAGGCCCTCAGTTTCCTGCAGAAGTGGAACAATGGCGGACATGGTGAGAGTACACAGAATTATATTGTTAGAAGTATGCATTCAGTAAATGCACTTTGACTAACAAAAGGAGCAAGCATACCTGCCAGTAAACAGCAAAAATTAATTTTACTGGCAGATTTCAAGTTCCTGATTGAAAACATTTTCAAGAAGGTTCCTATTGTGTCGTGAAAGTTTGTGTGTCGGATTAATCCCTACAAATAATCTAATTCAATGTCCTAATAAGTGTTCATGTTAGTGTTAGCACCCAGAATTGGGTTAATTATTTCAAATTACAGTGGCTTGACATCACAGACTGCATTGTTGGAAAAGCAACAGTACACCATTACAAATGCTATGCTTAGTGGAGGAAAACATCTTCTGTTCTCTTGAGCCTCTGATAAAGGAATGCCCAACATAGACCCCACTGGGATGGATCCATACTAGAGTTTCCAGATTTGCTCATTTGATAAATTTACATCAGATTATTCTGAATCGAGCTAATTTATACAATCAGGTGCTATCCTGAAAAAATTGCATTAATCTATAACTCCTGGGCCTATGATGGACAACTTTGCTTTAGAAAGAAATTATCTGAAACTCTGTGAATGTCGTAATCATGGACGGCTGATGAGCGGTGTTACCCCAAAACCGGTCCCAGGATGCTTGTTTATGGCTTGTTTATGGTCCAGGGAGGATCTGGCGTGGCAGTTCGGGTTGGACTGTTCCCATGAGGCACAGGGTCAAGACTGATTTGCATATGGCGGGTCAAAACTGGGGTGGCGAAGTGAGCTAAAGAACGATGATGGATACAACCCAGATTTGAGACTGGGGGTGAGTGTCTGAAAAGTTTTAGCACTCCGTCCATAATCTCATTGTGTTTGCTTTGTTCACCCTAAGTTGGGAGGGTATGCCCAGACGTGGGTCCTTTGCTCCCTTTGCTACTGGATTCAAGCAAGCCTCGCTGATGAGGGGTGTTACCCCGAAATCGGTCCCAGGATGCTTGTTTCCGGTTCGGGAAGAACCTAGTCTGGCAGTTCGGGCTGGACTGTTCCCATGAGGCACAGGGTCAAGACTGATTTGCATATGGCTGGGTCCAAACTGGGGTGCGGAAGTGAGTAAAGAACGATGATGGATTCAACCTTTATCCCTGACTGGGGTGTGAGTGTCTGAAAAGTTTCAGCACTCCTTCCGTCATCTCTTTGTGTTTGGTCAGATTTAAGATCATCATAAAGGATTCCGAAAATAAGCAAAAGTATATTGTCTGAATGTTAAAGCTATAAATTACTTTGACAACTTTTTGTTAAGGAATGTTTGAATAGACATATGCATATGTAGTGAGATGTTTCAAGTTTGTGGCTCAAGTATGTACTTACCCACTATAACCACGCTTGTCCGTCCCACCGTCTGACACAGTCTGCCACCGCACCCTATCAGCACGCCTCCATGACGCCGGAATTCAAGAGAAGGCCCTGGCCTGGACCATATCCTTCCTCTCCGGCGGAACCCAGAGCGTCTGCCTCCCACCCTTCCGCTCAAAAACCATGGAGATCATCTGTGGCGTCCCACAGGGATCCTCCCTCACCCCGATGCTGTTCAATATCTACATGGCACTGCTCGCCCACGTCGCATGTCAACATAACCTCAACATCATCTCCTACGCCGACGACTCCCAGCTGATCATATCCCTCACCGAAGACCCCCACACCGCCAATGCCAACCTCCACAGAGGAATGAAGGCCGTAGCCGACTGGATGAAGGACAGCAGACTGAAGCTGAATTCAGACAAGACGGAGGTCCTCATTCTCAGACCCACCCCATCAGCCTGGGACGACTCTTGGTAGCCCACATCGCTCGGCGCAGCCCCGGAACCCACAGACCACGCATGCAACCTGGAGGTCATCCTCGACTCCACCCTCTCCATGACCAGGCAATTCAACGCCGTCTCTGCATCCTGCTTCGACACCCTCCCAATGCTCCGCAGGATCTTCAAGTGGATCCCTCCCGACACGAGAAAACCGTCACCCAGGCCCTTGTCACCAGCAGACTCGACTACGGGAACGCCCTCTTCTCAGGAACAACTACCAAGCTTCTGAGACAACTACAACGAATTCAGAACGCCTCGGCACGTCTGATCCTCGACGTACCCCGACGCAGCCACATCACACCCCACCTGAGAGGCCTACACTGGCTCCCCGTCAACAAGAGGTTCACCTTCAAACTCCTCATCCATGCACACAAAGCACTGCACAACACCGGACCTACATACCTCAACAACCGTCTGAGCTTCCACATCCCCACCCGAAGCCTCCGCTCAGCCAACCTCGCCACAGTTCCTCGTATCCGAAAAACCACCGCCAGTGGCAGATCCTTCTCCTACCTCGCCGCCAAGACCTGGAACGCTCTCCCTACCAGCCTACGACAGACTCAAAACCTGCTGGCCTTCAGAAAACTTCTCAAGACCTGGCTCTTCGATCAGTAGCGCCCCCTCCTCCCCCAGCGCCTTGAGACCCTCACGGGTATGTAGCACGCTTTAGAAATGCAATGATTGATTGATTGATTGACCTTGAAATGTCTGCAGTGTTGTAGTGATTTCTTTGAGACCATAAACGCAGAGCTTCCGCCACACAGCAGTCCTGCAGCACTCCTCAAAAGTGAAGTGAGCTGTAATTATGGATATCTGGAGTCCACCAATGAGTATGTAATAGGAAGAACACCAAGAAACGACAGAGACTCATTCCTTGGAGAACCTGTGAAATAACAAGGGCATATACCATGTGGAGTTAATGTAGAAGTGAAAGGGAAATAGCAGCTGGAGATAATGTGACAGAAGCAGGGGTTTTATGATTTCCCAAGCATAGTACACTAACTGATGTGCATATACACCTCAAGGGTGAGGTAGGAAGTGGAAGAGAAATTGAAGCAGACACACCTGAGCAGATATTACACAACCTTTTCTCGTCATAAATTTAGTCTACACCTCCAAGGTCAAAGGGAGCAAGGTGATAAAGGGGCACACTCCTAAACTCTACTGTAGGCTAAAAAAGGCTGGTAAATGCAATCTGGCTGAGCCCTAGCCAAGCGCAACATGAGAACCCACCACTACAGCAAAGATAGGCATTACTGTTACCTCAAGGAGTAGCCATAATACACGAAGACATATAGATGGCAATGTTAATATATGGAAATGTATTCTGGCCGTCAATATTACAAATTTATACTTCACCCACTCAGATCACTGTACCTGTGTGCATACACAAGCAAATGAAGATGAACCAGGAAAACTCAGGTTATCAAGGTATAGAGTGGATGGAATAAGAAGAATGAGAATCACTGTTGAAGGAAATAAAACATGCAAATGGAATGGAGGACAATGAGAAAGCAGCCGCACACACACTTAAATGCATGCACAGGGCCACAGGGATCAGTGCTGGCCAGATCTAGGATCCGGCCACCAAAGGGAAAAATGCTGAATTTGTACTAATATCGTTTTTCTGAAACCTTGCACTTTGTCTGCATTCTGTTTGGAGCAGCAAAGTTCAGATGGGAGGGGGATGTCAGCTTTTAGTTTTCAGCTGGGTCCAAAACAAAGGTCTGATTTAAACGGCCATCAGCCCTCCTTTTGTTCACCTATCATCCTGGCTGGTAGCCATCGGGAGGCTAACACCTAGATGCAAAAATGCAATGGAAGGAAACAAAGGCACGCAGCTGTTTGCCGCTTACTAACTATCTGTAGCAGGTTTTTTACTTTGCTACATTCCCTATGTAAGAGATTTTATTGCACTCTAAGAATAAAATAGTTATCATCTGTATCTGTGAGTAATTACACAAATATTATTTTAAATGGCACCTAATATTATATTTTAAATGTAATACTTTTTCAGCACAAGTTATCCCAGAGTAGGGTGTCAGAGCACTTTACATCACATGCAGAGGCACAATAAATCTTACAAGTGTGTCAATCAATATACAGGAAATGTTACATAAGAGAATGATCATTATGAGGTGTAGGAATCACATATCATTCATACTTTTAGGCATTGTGTGTTAACAGTGAATGGTCGGGAGAGACACAAATTCAGGAACTAAAAAGTAATTCAGTAATAGTGTTTGTCTGCAATAACAAGACTCTATTACTTCCAAAGGGAACCATTCTTTGCAATCTTAGAATGATAACGGAATAAGAAAAAAACCAATAATAATCTAAACTCATGACTTAAAGTCTGCATACCGCTTCTTGGTGCTGATAAGTAGATCACTGTGCTATATTGGAAGGCTTTCAACTTTTGAACTGAAAATAACAAAATGATCCCAGTGTCAAAAGCAGCTGCCCCCTTATCTCTTTCAGTAAAATACCAACCCAAGATCAGCATGTTACACATTTGCTGTGCTAAATCTTGAACCCAATGTATGCGTTTCCAGATTAACTTTTCCCAATTCCAGTACTGACAAGAATACTCTTGCACAGGAACAATTCTTTGCTGGTATTTCAGCATAATGCTTATTCCTGGACGACAACAACCGTGCTCCATTATTCAGTGACGGATGGCTAAACGATGTCACAACTGCCATCACCCACCTGGCAGTTGTGACCAACGAAGTCTTCAAACTGATGGCTGGGAGGGAAAACGCTACGACTGGATACAATAATACCCTGATACAGTTTGGATGGCAACACTCTAGGACAGAGAGAGATGCATTTGGCTCTTGCGGGTCCTAATCCCCTTTAATTAGACGTCAAGTCGATACTGCAAAGGGACCCAAGCCACATTTCGTGAAAGAATGTATTTACCCAAACATGGGCTTCTGCCCTTCAGCCCACTTATCTGTTGCACTTACATGTTCTCATCATGAAGAAGACCATCTGACATTAAACTATTTTCAAAAACGAAAAGCGAATCATTGACTGTCTTAAAAATGTTTTTGATGAGTTGCTTATTTTACAATGCTGTGAGTTTTTAGTGTAAACAATCGCTATATATTTTTTTTCACCTCCATTGATATTCATATTTATGGTACTGCTGACAGTGTATGTACAAGAAAATTTTAAACTGAAAAGTTTGTTGCACATAGCGCAAAGTAATTGGTTCATAAGGCAAATGTATCAGCAATAGAACACGAATGGTTTAATACTCATACCTAGCATGGTAGAAGGAAAATGGGGAAAGCAATGAATGCCGTTTCTCACGAGTAAACTTTTGACATCCTGGTACTTCTAGATCATCTTTGTGAGATCGGTAGGTTACCCCATCCCCTTTGACGCCGTGCATAGGACTGCCTGCCATATTTAGATTCCCACCAGTGTGGTAAGGATTTATTTTGCAGCAAATGCTTCCACCAGCGTAGCGAAAGCCCTTCAATGGAACTGACAAAAAAGTCCACCAGCCAGCAACTTTTACCACCTTTACCTAAATGTGTCTAATTTTTATTAAGTGATAATCTGTTCGCGATCTTTACCTACCATTTACTTATTCCTTTAACCTGTCCTGTACCAATCATGAAACAAACTTTAACCTAACCTATATTTAATAAAAATGTTATAGGTACATAACTATGGTAAACAGCATGAACACCACAGCTTAAACCACACTGTGCCTTATCAATGCGGTTCGAACCACAAAGGGGGTTTTATAATACATTCCTTTACCATGCAAGTCGTTACAACGACTTGCCTAAGGAAAGCGTTGTTGGATTGAAGTTGGACTTTGAGTCCAACACTTTCTCTACTGTTGCACAGACTGGAGTTGGAATACTGAATTATACAATTCCAACTCCTGTGCTTTACCTGAGGCAAGTCGTTGTAACAACTTGCATGGTACAGAATGCGTTATAAAAAAGCATTTGTTTCTCGGACTGTGATATTAAGGCAGGCATGATCAACGCCTCTATGGTTAAGACATAGGGGAGCATATTACCAACAAGTAGCAATATTTATCGCTAAATAGGCTCAGCGATAATTTTTTTTATCGCTGCCTCTCGCTGGATATGTTAGCGGAGAAAACATGCTATTAGCAACGTTTTTCTCCATTGTGCTAAAATATCCAGCGATAGCGGCGAAATGCGTGAATATCGTTGAGAATACAGCGATATTCATGCATTAGCGACAAAATGCTCTGAGCCATGTTATCCACCTCCCATTGGATAACATGGCTAAGAACTAATATGCGCAGGTGTTAGTATGTGGAGATATTCACACTTAGCGTGAACATTTCCAACGCTACGCCTGCCTTGCTAATAGGCGATAGCGACGTTAGCGACTGCTTTGAGCCGCTAACTGGTTGGGCCCCCAACCGCTCGCTATCGACTAAAAGCTGTCGCTAACATCAGTTAGCGGCAGCTTGCTAATAGGGCGATAGAATTATCGCCGCTTAGCGTCCGAAAACGGTCGCTAAATCGGCAATAATTGCCTATCGCCCCCCTTGGTAATATGTGCCCCCCAGTGTTCTAGATCAGGTATTGAATTTTCTCAGAGGGCGCAATGGAGAAACAAGATTAAAGAGCAGATACATTTATTTATTTATTTATTTATTGAGAAATCCGCGGCATCAAAATAAATCATAAAACAATAATAATTAAGTTTGTCCTCCTATACAAACATTAATCCCAGTCCATCATAAATTCGATTAATCATGCAAATAGAAAGAATAAGAAACAAAAACAAAAAACACAGGGATTTACAGCTCCTTCCCTGTACACAGTAATATTAATCCACCATATAGTCAATCATTTCCCCCCACACATAGAGACCAACCTTTCTTTTTCTTGGCCCTTTAACAAAGTAAAGGCTAAATTCCATAGTAAAGACATTACAAAACTTGGCCCGCCACATTTCAAAAGATGGGACCTCCTGCTGTAACTAGAAGGAAGCTATATATATTTGTGCCACAGCCGTGGCTATGAATATTAGATAGCAAAATGTGTACATTCATTGTCATCTCGTGGTGCAGCTCCTCCCCAATCCCTAACAGCATCATGGAAGTTAAAATGTTATTATGTACTCCAGTGATCTCTGACAAAAACCTTTCTATAGATCCTACCAGAGGAGTCAGAGTGGAACATAGATAGAATATATAAAGAATATCGGCATTATCTGCACCACACCGAAAACATTTCCCAGCATTATGACTCCCCCATTTCATCATCTTAGCAGGAGGATGGTACAGGTTAAATAGTTTTTTATAATGCTGGGTTTTTTAATGGCTTTATATAAAGCACGAACAAAAGCGGGGAGCAGCGACATCCCTGTTGTGTACCTCTGGATATCTGAATAGACTCAGAACAAAACCCCATTGAACATATTTTGGTTGTGGGAGATCGTTGGAGGGCCTTAGAGCCTGAATGCCTTAGAGCCTGAATGCATTCCTGACCAATTTACCGTTAAGCCCCCCCAGAGGAAGTCCCACGAAACACAGTTGAATGCTTTTTCAGCATCGAGGAGGATCAATCCTAGATCACTAGACTCTACCTGTGCTATGTCAAACTGAGTCACTACTCTGCTGATATGATTTACAGTTCCTCTTCCCGGTATAAAACTGTTCTGCCTCAGAGGGACCTGTGGGGATATGACTTTCGCCAACAGAGTTGCAAGAATTTTTCCATAAATTTCATTGTCACAGTTGGTAAGAGAATTTGGATGGTAGGACCCTGGTAAATCAGATGGTTTACCTTTCTTTTTAAATATAATGATGCTAGACTTATCCCAGGATTGCAGTGCCTCCCCAATTTGTGCTGCTTGGAAAACCGCAAGCATGTCAGTTTTAAGATCTTGAAAAAAAGTCTTATAAATTTCCAGCTGGAGTTTGTCAGGGCTTGCGGCTTTTCCAGTCACCATGCTGTTAATGGCCTGCTCTAACTCGTCTAGAGTAATAGGGCTATCCAACATCTCAGCTTCCACCTGATCCAATTTTTCCCACAGCGAAGATGGAAGCCCTAAATCCAAAGGATGTTGCCCAATATGTGCCCTGTATAAAGTTCTGTATAAAAGTCGAAGAAGACCTTAAGAATTTCATGAGGGTCGTAAACTGTGTCCCCTGAGGCATTTTTCACGGATGTAATTCTTTGTCCAGCCTCCTTCATACGTAGCTTCTGAGCTAAACATCGCCCAGTGGCCTCCCCATATTCATAACAGTCTTTTTTATAAGTTTGATATTTTAAAGTAATTTCTTTACTCCATAACAAATTTATTTTAGCTTTCCATCTAGCCAAGTTAGTTTGCAAAGCGCCAATATTATTACCAGCTGCTACCCCACCTGCCAGATTCTCTTCAGCTATTTTAAGTTCGTTATATAACTTCTGCACTGCCAGTTTGGCCTACTTTTGCTTATATAATCCACAGCTCATAACTTCTCCACGAAAGCCAGCTTTGAATCTGTCCCAGACAACCCCCCCCATTCCATAGAATGTTGATTGATTCGAAAAAAATCTTTTATACAAACTTTCACATGCTCAAGAAAAGTGTTATCCAGAAGATGTTTTCTATCAAAAGTAAAGCCTCTTAGGGCTACACGTGTACCAAGTGCTGCAATATTTAATACTTCCGGTACATGGTCTGATGTGATCCTTGGATAAACACGTATTTTTAATTGTGCAAATAATAGAGGGCATGCAAAAAAAATAGCCAAGCCGTACTGGCTTGTTATGTGGGTAAGAATAAAAGGTATACCCTGGGTCTTGCAAATGTAAATTGCTCCAGACGCCCATCAGGCCCTGACCAGCTAACAAATGGTATAGGGCCATAACACATTGCCTGCTCTTGAAATTCCCCTGCTGTGCTGGACCATAATGTTAATGGGTGTGGTCATGACGAGCTCAGCTCGTCATGAGCACACGAGCACCATGCCTCATGACGAGCTGAGCTCGTCATCAGCACGGAAGGGGTTAAAAACTCTAGGCTTCCTACCTTTATAGTTCTGGCCTTAGGATTGAAAATTTCTAAGGCTCAAATTGATATTAAAATTGCCACAGAGCAATAACAGAGCCGACCATAAAGCCAGCTCCCCATTAGGTATTCAAGAACAGGGGCCTCAACGAGGTTGGAGCCATATACAGTGGATAGACACATTCCAAAATAGCCCAACGTCCCTGAACATCAACCAATATACGGCCCTTTGTTTGAATCACTGCTCTGGCTAATATCGCTACCCCCGTGGTCATAGTTGATTGCTTCGAGGCTGCTAAGACTATGTAGCCCAATTCTGACAGGATCTTCCGGTTCCCTCATGATATATGTGTCTCCTGCAGACACACTAAATCCGGCTGAATCACACGCAACCCTGTGGCCACTCTACCTTTTATTATAATTGTTTAACCCACAAACATTGAATGTACAAACTCGAAGACCTAGCTTAGCCATAAATTCCATTTATATACCAGCATTTGCTCAGCTCTAAAAAAAACAACACATTCTTCAAAGCTCTCAAAACGTCATCATTGCTGTGGATTATTTTTCTTTTTTATCCCAACCGCTCCCCTCCCCCACCCGCTTCACCCGACCAACCCCCCCCCCCCCCCACACCCACCCAAACCCACCCCACCCCTTCAATGAGTCTTTAGGACTAATAGTCCTAGGGATGACAAGCTCCCACCCCCCTAACAGGACCTCCCACACCTATCTGGCACGCCATATGCAAAGAACAAGCCTCAGCTACACTGTTGAAAATAGAGGTACATCACCACGAAACATAGAAAAGCACATTGATATTTTTGTATTCCTGTAGCAAAAAAAACGAAATAACACTCATAGGGTGTCATAGGATATAGCCCAGATAAAAGAAAAGGAAGAAACCTTAAGAAAGTGGCCCTATTCACTTAATAGCTAACAGATTTTTACACGTTATCACATCTCGACAAACCTAGCAGAACCTGATATGAATTAAACATAGCCCAGAACAATAGCTACCAGTATGAGATTAAAAAGCTTTTACTTTTCAAAGAGATTGTAGAAACTCCTTAGCTAATAGCTCAGAAGTAAAAAATCTAGTGTGTTCTTTGTGGAATTTTTTTTGCTTGGCTGGGTTTAATAGGAAGGCTTGGGCCCCTTTGGCCTCAATTGGTGGAATAAGCTAGCGGAGTTGTTAGCTTTTCTCAACTGTTTGATGACAATAATCTGGCCTAACAAAGAACTCCAACCCTTTCCCGTCTCTTTTTCTGTCGGGTGTGCTAACTGAAATACAGCTTCATGGGCAAGAAAGTATTCAGAGATATCAGGATACGCCTCCCACTCCACCGCCGGCTCCTCTCGGTGATGCAATAACTGCCACAAAGTCGCCAAACCTTTGCCATGATTGCTGCGGCCGCGAATCCCTGCATACTAGGAACACTGCTATGGTACACACATCAGGCTGCGACATACAGTAAGTGCCTTCTTCCTTCAGTGCATCAAGTCTTCATAGAGGTGTGGGAGCCCAGGAGCAACCAGCTCACTTGTCAGAGCTGGCGACCGCCATAATAATAATAATAATAATAATAATAATAACTGAGTTTGTAAAGCGCCTGGTTACACCCTACTGGTGCGTTCCCGCGCTGTAGAAGCCAGCGTAAAGCCCGAGCACTTCACCTGCTGTGCTTTCATCTTCCTTACAGTCCTACCTTGCCTTACCTACTCTTTGGGAAATAAATGAGTTTTCAGCCCTTTGCAGAAAGCTGCCTCTGCCGTCTCCAGCCGGAGATTCATCAGCAGTCTATTCCATTGTTGGGCTGCTAAAATGCGGAAGGAGTGTCCTCCCGAGGCCATCTTGCCTCTCTCAAGCAGATACATTTTAAAAGTTGTAACCAGGAAACCTGGTGACTTGAATACAAATGAGGAAATGTATACGTTTTTGTATTAAGAATATACAATCTCAGTCTGTATGCTTTTATCTGTTTATTTGCTTGACCAGATTTCATCTCCTTCAGATTTCATGACACTGGTTTTTAATTTGTTTTACAGGCACTGATATGGGTACCAACATCAAACTGTAAAAAATTATATGGAACACAAAAGAGCTAAGATAAAAATATCTTCCATGAGCATTATATGTTTTGCCAACAGTTTTTGTTATTAATGTAGGCCCAATTGGGCTGTGATCCATGAATTAATTTTTTGCTTGAATTTCAGGCACAAATATTTGCTCAAGAATAACTGTGAACTGATTATATGGAGTACTACATTATGGTTGTGCTAGTTATGCTTATGCATTATGTCATTTGAATTGGGCACTTGCAAATTATGTTGTTGTGATATGCTCAGTTTTTTCGTTTGAATTATTTTTTTTATTATGTGTTCAGGATTGATAATATCGAGCACCATATTTTGGCTACTTGATGAAGTCAAAATGAGTATCTAGTGGCTTGATACTTTGGCACTTACCAAGCAAGTTATGTTTAGGTAATATGTAATTTAAATTGGGCACTTGCCCAGAATGCTTCAGTGATATGAGAATTTATGTTTATTTTCTGATTTATATTTAAATTTGTTTTATAAATGTTAATTTAGAAGTCACAACATTTATATCACAATGCATGTGGAATTGTCCTTGATTGTAATTTAATAATGGAACACATGTTTATATGTCCACTATTATTGTATGACTAGTATCCCATTTTCAGTGTTGACAGTCACAGATTGTTAAATAGCAAGCTCTTGTATGCAGAAGCGTCGTGGCAAGGGCTCTTGAAGCCCAAAAGCGTTTGACACTCTATTTACCGCTGTGCCAAGTGATGCACTAAATAAGAATGTAACATCACTCGGAGTGCTGGGCTGTACTTTGATCTGGGTACAGTACTTCTTTGCCATTGAATACTCCTGGTCGCTGGTGTTTACGAGCACCCCTGGTGTTTTGTATGCATGTGAGCTACACGCATGTTGAAGAGGATATACCAGTAGGTATATATAGTTAGGATTTTTTTCCTATGGGATTTCTGAAAATTCTATGTCGAATAACTTTGGCGTTTGTGGACGGAATTGGCTGAAATTTTCAGGAAAATGGCACATTTTGTCTCTGAGTAGCCCCTCAGTGATGTCATTTGAGATGTCATCAGTGATGTCATCAGTGATGTCACTGACCATGTCATGAATGATGCAATATGTGACATCATCAGCAATGGATTGCGGGTGCGCGATATATAGTTAGTGCAACTAACTATATATGCGAATTTCAATGGTTTTGTGTGAGTAAAATAAGGTTTTGAAAAGGCTAATCCCTAACTATATATGGTCTATAACCAATGGTTTTTTCAGTGAATTTTCAAGGTTTTGTAAATGCAAATTCCTAACTATATATGGCCTAAAACCTATGGTTTTTTCTGTGAATTTCAATGGTTTTTTAATAGCAAATATCAAAAGCTGTCAAATGTCAAGTACGTGTAAGGTAAAAACTTTTTCGTGTTTATGCACGCTGATGTGCTTTGAACGCTGCCCCCCCCCTCTTTTCTCTTAGTAGTACTCTCTCTTTGCAGATAGTGAAGAGTAGTTAACGCAGGCCTTTACCCCCGTTGTAATCCGTCGTGCCTGCTTGTCTCTCCATTTGATTGATTGTTATCCAAGCATTTACTGTTTTACAATTGATTCTCTTTGGTTCATTCTCTATTTACAAACAAGCACAAAGTCGCAATACTCTGTTTAGTCTTTGCAGATAGTGAAACATCGTGTAAAAAAATAAAATTAATCGAGCAAAATCAGTAGGCCACTAATTGGATCTCTTTTTGACATCGCTAAAATAGAAATATTAGGAACAACCCTTCATGAGAAATACGAAAATAGTGAGATGAACTGAGCTCCACACCATGAGGGCTGCAAGACAGCTCGGCTCCGTCACCCACCCCGCCCAAAATAACGACAAACCCTATGCAAATATTAAAAATATATACAACACACCAGCAAAGAAACAGGGTAAAACATTTTATTAAATAACTATTTACATAACTATTTTATACTTTTTATTGCCCGATCCGGCTAGCTCAATCGATCGAGCATGAAACTCATGCACTCTGATAGCAAGCGTTGCTACTGATGCTATGCAGACCAAAACTGGTTTTCAGTTTGTACATTTTTCTACATTTTTCCATCCAAGGTTGGTTGAGTTTGTAGAAAGATGGCTTCAGATTTTCAACATACGGTGTGGTGGCGCGGACTGGGAGGGGGCGGTTCGCTCCTGCCCCCTCCCCAAGTAAGATCTTCATACGTGAAAGTATGTTAATGGTTTTGGTCCCTGAGTTGCTTCGATGTCACTGCCATTCTCAAATGGCATAAGTTCTGGATGTTGGGTGCCATAGTTCAGAGTTCTGAGCAGCGCTTGTAACACTGTCTGAAGCTTATTTCCACCTACTGCAGCTTCACTATTCTCAAAGTAAGTGAGGGTCGTTTGTGGACCTGACTGCATTTGAAAACAATGTGATATGGTACCTCCCTAAACCGCTTGACGGAGGCCCCCGAGGGGCGGTGTGATGGCACGGACTCGGAGAAGACGCTTGGCTCCGACCCCCTCCCCAAGTCTTATGGCACCGGTTTAGCCTGAGATCGCCCCCGACATAGGCGGCCGGCTCCCGGGGTCCGGCGGAACTTTTTGCCTTTTGATGACTCTTCTATTCTGGACCTTATCCCACAATCCGTTTGACCTGAAGACACGCTGTAGTGGGGCGCCCCTTTACCGTTTTAGTTGCCATTCCGCCCGCTTTTGCTACACTGTGCCTCTTCCGCGATTCTGCTGTTTACCACCGGCTCTTGCGACTACAGAGTCTCGCTCACCATGGAGTTGAGTTGCTCCCGCTCTTGCGATGCAACGATAAGCGACTGCCACAGGACTCTCAAAATGGCGGCCGGCTCTTCAGATTTGGGCGTGGTCCACTAAAATGGCCCTGGGACACCTTGGAACTCGGACGCTTCCCTGATAGGGCTTGGGTCCCATTCTCGAAAGCGTCCCCTCAGCCGTGAAGATTCTACAAAAGTCTTGGGGGCCCCCGACTCCCGCAGGCTTCTGGTGGGGAGCGGCTGCCATGTTTGCTCGTGGAATGGCCACGACGGGCCTACGAGATATTAGTGCTCTCATGCTGACGCCAGCTTTAGTCTGAAACATCCAGAAACACTGTAGACTACCAATTCGATCAGTTCCGGTATAGCCCCAACATGACCCGGTAGAGAAGAACTTGCCCTCCCCTCTTTGACTGATGGTTCTTGTTGCCTGTCCCCTCTGTTGTCATTTAACAGAACTTTTTGGACTGCTGAAAGGGGTTGTGTTCCGAACGCTGGTTGGTGGAGACATTTTGACTATATTCTTGACCTACGTTGTCGCGTAATGCGTTATATGACACGCCGCGTTAGCGCACCCGGAAGTGATCCGGGGCGCGGCGCGCAGCGCGTAACGTAAGCATAACAGGTCATGTGACTTGTTAATAAAACTTTTTATTGGTTCATTTTACTTTTGTTATTTTAATAATGAAAAGCTTGGTCATATGACCTAAAAAATACGCTTTTTATTGATTTCGAACTTTTTTTTAAAAAACATATATATTATAATATTCCAGGCTAATGTACTTTCCCGGAAAATTTACAACTGTCCTGCAAGTAAAATATATTCCTTTTTCGAGAAAAAGGGCGTTTCTTCGTTCCATGACGGAGCCGTTGAGTAAAAGAGACTCGGCCTGCTGTCTTAGTCGCCGATGCGCCTGATTATCAGATTCTTATCGATCACTTTATGTTGCAGGAGTGGAAAACACAACTGCCCTTGACCATTTATCTTTACTGCGCTCCTACGTATTATACCTTTTATCCGTCATGTAATTGGACTGCTTTATTTCACTTGCCTTTTACTGATTCGAAAACAGTGACTAAAAGTAAAAACTTTACCAATGTAAATACTACTGCCATGTTTTGTTTTAAAAACCTTTATTGTGAAAATGTCAGTATACAAATACGGGCCTATAACCAGGTGGGCCGGCCACGGAGCAAACTGAAATCGTATATGATGAGGAGACATTTACATTATAGAGGAACGTAACGAGCGGGCCATTAGGTTGCAAGAACTAAGGTGTCTAACAGTTGCGGAATCGGTGGACGTACATTTTGTAATTAAATTACGACAGGGCCACTTACAAAAAAATCATCTAGATATACATTTGCGGGCAAGTACCATGGGTGACGTTAATTCGAACTTTCAATACTACAGTAATCAATAACACATCAGAACTTAATATCAATAGGGATGTCAAAATATTCAATCAATTCTCGTCCCCGCCCGCCATGAGCATCAAAACTGCATTCATATCTCGTGATATCAAAGTTGTTCAACCAGTACACAACAAGGAGTTACGAGTCCCATTTATACCGGCGCCATTTTGGGCGAGGCCGGGCAGGTCCAAGTTATAGTCAAAATGTCTCCACCAACCATCGGCCAGACCAGAACCCATTTCGGCCCTTTATGCTACAAGATGGTGTCTTCCATTCAGAAAATATTGTTGGCAGCATTTTGAAAGGAAAGATAAACAGCCGTTCTCCTAGTGAGTCTCACATTGTTACGTTTAGGAAGAATGTTGAAGAGTAGTATGTGGAAAATCTGAATCCATTTTTCTACAAACTCTCAATCAGCCTTGGATGGAAAAAAAAATCCTGAAGAATGTACAAACTGAAAACCAATTTTTGTCTGTATAGCATCAACAGCAACGCTTGAGTCAGCTTTGTGTGAAGCCGCCATTTTGATTCAATCAATAACGTCCCCCAGCACACATTCAGGGACCTGGTCGTGTCTTCAGTTGAAACGGATTGTGGGACAAGAAGCAAAAAGGAAAAGGAAAAAAGTTCCGCCGGACCTCGGGAGCCGGCCGCCTATGTCATGTGCGATCTTTGGCCACACCAGGGCAATAGTGAAGCTGCAGCAGGTGCAAATAAGCTTCAGACAGTCTTACAAGCACTGCTCAGAACTCTCAACTATGGCACTCAACATCCAGGACTTGCCATTCGGATCTTGGCTCCTTGTGCTGGTTCCAACCTATTCACACATCGGTCCACTACTGACATCACCTCATAAGCCAACGGGGCACCCCACGCCGACTTTCGGTGCAGCATTGTAGGATGGCCACACCAGTGCGGCAACTTGCTGGACACCACCTCGGTGCCATCCGGATCTCGGCGCGTTCGAGTCACTGTACCGCAAGAGCGGGAGAAACTCGGCTGGACACGCCGTCTTTCGGCGCAGCATTGTAGGATGGCCACACCAGTGCGGCAATTTGCTGGACACCACCTCGGTGCCATCCGGATCTCTGCGCGTTCGAGTCACTGTACCGCAAGAGTGACCGCAACTCAGCTGGACACGCCGTCTTTCGGCGCAGCATTGTAGGATGGCCACACCAGTGCCGCAATTTGCTGGACACCACCTCGGTGCCATCCGGATCTCGGCGCGTTGTGCTGCCTTCGGCCTACTCTAGCCGCAAGTGCGGACGCAACTCAGTTGGACGGCGAGTGAAAAGATAAGGGCCGCCCCACTGCAGCCGAGGAGCCTCCATCTTGGGGGAGACGCACAGCCCCCACTGACTGACGCGACCTCACAGGCCAATGGGGCGCCCCACGCCGACTTTCGGCGCAGCATTGTAGGATAGCCACACCAGTGCAGCAACTTGCTGGACACTAACTCGGTGCCATCCGGATCTCGGCGCGTTGTGCTGCCTTCGGCCTATTCGCACATCGGTCCGCTACTGACGCCGCCTCACGTGCCAACGGATTTTCTACGCTTTTTGTAGCCCTATGCCGCATAACAGGTCATGTGACTTGTTTATAAAACTTTTCATTGGTTCATTTTACTTTTGGTTTCCTAAAGATGGAAGGCTTGGTCATATGACCTAAAAATAACACTTTTCATTGGTTTAGAACATTTTTTTTCCCAAACGATGAAAGCCCCACCTTGTTTCTGGATGTTTCAGACTGAAGCTGGCGTCAGCATGAGAGCACCACCATCTCGTGGCTCCGTCGTGGTCATTCCGCGAGCAATCATGGCAGCCGCTCCCCACCGGAAGCCTGCAGGAGTCGAGGGCCCCCAAGACTTTTGTAGAATCTTCACGGCTGAGGGGACGCTTTCGAGAATGGAGCCCAAGCCCTAGCAGGCAAGCGTCCGAGTTCCAAGGTGTCCCAGGGCCATTTTAGTGGACCAGGCCCAAAACCGAAGAGCCGTCCGCCATTTTAAGAGTCCTGTGGCAGCCGCCTATCGCTGCACTGCAAGAGTGGGCGGAAGTCAACTACATGGTGAGCGAGACGCTGTAGCCGCAAGAGTGGGCGCAACTCAGCTGGATGGCCGCCACCTGGGGAGGCCCGTTCACGCCGCCTCCCCCACGCCCCCCCCCCGGGCTGCCCCACGCCAATTTTCGGAGCAGCATTGTAGGATACCAAAACCAGTGCGGCAGTTTACTGGACATCACCTGGGTGCCATCCACATCTCAGCGCGTTCTGCTGCCTTGGGACTATTCGCACAACAGACCGCTACTGACGAGGCCTCCCCCCGCACCACCCGGGACGCCCCACGCTGTTTTTCTGAGCTGCATTGTAGGAAACCAAAAACCAGTGCGGCACCCAGGTGACATCACCTGGGTGCCGTCCAGAACTCAGCACGTTGTGCTGCCTTGGGACTATTCGCACAAAAGACAGCTTCTGACCATTGTTCCTTTTTTTGTCAAAAAATGTTTAAATGTATTTACAGTTTTTGTTGCGTTCGTTATATTTAAAAGTTAATAAAGTTTTATAATCCTACTTTGTTGGAGTGCTATATATTTTTAAAAAATCGGTGAATGGGGCCTTGAATCGGGTTATTGTCATGTGTGGGCTTTGCAAGTGTACTGCTACAGGATCGGACATTTCAAACTCAAATGCACGTTCTTTTTCTTACCTTTCCGAAGCATGGAGCGCAATAGCAGGCAGAGAAAGGGTGATGCAAGTGTTGAACACTGCCTGGCCTGGCAAGTTGCTGGCAGTGCCCCCTTCCCCCCCGCCCGCTCCTGAAAGAGGACACACACACACCGCCGCCCCGAGTACTTCACAGATCTTTAAAAGACCATGCCCTTGTTCATGAGGCTTAAATGGTTTATCACCCCTTCTAGAACCCCTGCATCGACCCTCTGACGTTTCCTGGAAGAATTACCACGTAACACAATACCAAGCCCTGTCACCTGAAACCCCCGAGGAATCGTGGGGCATATTATCAAGGGGGTTTCTCTCCGCTTTTTTAGCTTTAAAAGCCAAGAAAGCGGAGATAAAATTATCTCCCTATTACCAAGCTGTCGCTAACACCAGTTAGTGACAGCTAAAAGGAGATAGCGACCATCTTGGGCCCCGCTTTGCATGTCAGTGATATTTATCACTAATGACATGCAAAGTGGGCGTGCCAAGATGTTAGCGACTGGAAACAGTCCCTAACATCGCTATCTCCTATTACCAACTTTTGGAGATATTCGCGCTAAGCGCGAATATCTCCAAAAGCTAACACCTGCCCTGAGCAGTTCTTAGCCATGTTATCCAATGGGAGGTGGATAACATGGCTAAGAGCATTTGCTCGATAATGCATGAATATCGCTGACTTTTCAGCGATATTCATGCATTGCAGCAGTTTTTTATCGCATTTGCGATAAACCTTGCTAATAGCAAGGTTTATCTGCGATAAAAATCGCCGATGTGCGGCGATAATTTTTGTCTCTAAACAAGTTAGAGACAAAAATTATCGCTAGTTGTTGGTAATATGCCCCCGGGTTTTTGCTTGCAGAAATCGGGAGGCGGGAGACTAGCACTGAAATCAGTAGTCTCACGCCTGAATCGGGAGGGTTGGCATGTCTGGATTCTCTACAGCTGGGGCCATAAACTACATCCGCAGGGCTAGGTGATAGCCTGGGACCGGCCTGGCATCTAAAATGGCTGCCGTACACGACAAAATTGTGGCATTGGAAAAAAGGCAAGATGGCGCAGACAATGTTTATCAATAAGGATTCATTTATAACAAAATATTTTATCGCACAGACAAATTGGCGGTCAACACTTCCTGATTTCCATCGAATCGAACGTTAACAGACGTCACACAGCAAAAAAAAAAAAAAGCTCACGCACAGCCGCTGGAAGACATGTATCAACATATATGAGCCTCCTCAGCCACCCTCAGAAAACATAAGGGATCAGGATACGTCTCCCGCACCCCCTTATACCTAGTAATTTAATTAAAACAAAACACAAAATGGCGAATTCCCGTTTCGCTACCAGTTTGCGGCCCGGGAAGTGCTTCTACCGTGAAAAATCAAATTTTTTTTCCCCACGGGACCCTTTAATAACCCCAACAACATTCCTAGGGGGTCAAGAGGGGTATACCTTGCCCCCTTTCATTAAATTCCCCCTTCGTTTTTCACCTCTTCTTCTCTCTCGATCCTACAGAGAGATAAGATGGCGGCCGCTCCGGACTGTTTAGAATGTTGACAGACACCGGGGAGCCAATCAGCTTCGCATCGCAAAGTTCCGTTTCGCGAAAAGTAAGCGGACCGGAGCGCAGCCCGGAGCGCTGTTACAGATATATATCTTGTTTTGAACGTTAATTTCTCAAAATCCACTGGAGCACATATATTGAGACCTAGCAAAGGCACATCAGGCTAACAGTCCCTACAATTTTGCCAAGTTTCGTGCAAATCCATTCAGCCGTTCGAGCTAAAAGTGAGGCCAACCGCCCTATGGAAATTAACATGGGGAAAACGCGTTTTGGGACCCCCCTTTTTTCTCGGCCCCCCCTTGAGGAAACCCCCCCAAATTTTCAGGGGCTGCTCAGAAACAGAATGTGCCATTTTCCTGAAACTTTCAGCCGATTCCGTCTACAAACGCCAAAGTTATTAGACATAGAATTTTCAAAAATCCCATAGGGAAAAAATCCTAACTATATATACCTACTGGCGACACGCCAGTAGGTAATATATATATATATATATATTACCTACTGGCGGTCGCCAGTAGGTATATATAGTTAGGATTTTTTTGAATAGGGATTTCTGAAAATTCTATGTTAAATAACTTTTGCATTGATGGACGGAATTGGCTGAAATTTTCAGGAAAATGGCACATTTTGTTTCTGAGCGTCCCCTTAAAGTTTGGGGGGGTTTCGTGAAGCGGGGGCCGAGAAAAAAGTGGGGTCCCAAAACGTGTTTTTAACATTGAGTTTTCCATAGGGCGGTTGGACTCACTTTTAGCTCGAACGGCTGAATGGATTTCTATGAAACTTGGCAAAATTGTAGGGACTGGTAGTCCGATGTGCCTTTGCTAGGTCTCAAGATATGTGCTCCAGTGGATTTTGAGTATTTTAGGTTAAAAAAATATATATATCTGTGATAGCGTCCCGGTTAGCGCCCCGGTTCGCGTACCAGACGCGTAACGGAACTTCGCGAGGAGAAGCGGATTGGCTCTCCGTTGACTTTGAACATTCTAAATAGTTCGGAGCGGCCGCCATCTTGTCTCTCGGTAGGATCGAGAGACAAGAGGTGGCAATAAACAAAGGGGGAAATGAATAAAAGGGGCAAGGTAGACCCCTCCCGACCCCCTACGATTGATGTGGGGGCTATTAAAGGGCCGCGGGGCAAAAAAATAGAAAAATAAAAATTAGATTTTTCGCGGTGGAAGCGCTACCCGGTACGCGAACTGTGTAGCTTACCGGTAGCGTAACGGGAGTCCGCCATCTTGCGTTAAGGTGTAATTTGGACACAAGATGGATGATAAACAATGCTGGGATTGTGTAAAAGGGGGCAAGGGAGACAAATCCTGACCCCCTAGGTTTTGGGAGGGTGGATGAGGAGGCCAATATATGCCCAAAAAAAAAAATTCAAATTTTCGCGTGGTTAGCGCCCGGTGCGCGAACCGGGTTGCGCTCCGGAAAGCGTAAATCGTGAAAATTAGTTAAAAAAAGTTACATTTTAAATTTATTTAGAGTGATCATAGTTAGGGTAGCTCTGAAAAGAGCTTTTGGGTCTGTGGAAGATTTAGATACTTATAAGTAGGTACCAATACACAGTCTTAAATTTTGGATGAAAACTCTGTTCCCCTCATCTGAGAAGTGCACACCATCTCCTCTGTAGATATCTTGTTATCTGGAGATGCTTGTTGTGAAGTTTCAAGAGTCCTAAAGAAGATGAAACTTCTTATCATTGACGAAGTAAGCATTGTTTCCAATGTCATGCTTGCCTTTGTGCATTTGAGAATGCAAGAAGTTCTTAAAACAGAGTATGATGTGTTATTTGGTGGCAAACACATCATTGTTTTTGGTGATCTTCTGCAGCTGACACCAGTGAAAGGACAACCAGTGTTTAAACTACTTACGCATGAAGATACCAGGAAGTGCCTAGGGAGCATTGGCAACGTTAATATATGGTTAAACTTCAATTATGCTGAACTGCGTGAGAATATGCGTCAGGCGAAGGATGAAGATTATAAGAATATTCTACAAGATGTTAGAATCGGAAAAGTGACCGAGCATGGGAAGGAAGCTTTACATGCACGATTATTGTCAAATTTGTATCCAAATGAAGACATTCTGCCAGAGAATATTTTTCAGAAAATTGCTGAGAAGAAATCTGGGATATGTTTGATGCCAACTCTGCAAGAATGTTCCATCTTCAACAACAAAATGTTGAATTTAGAAAACCAAGACATAGTGAAACTGGAAGCTATTGACAGAATTGAGCATATGGGAGCAATAATTATTGACAGAATTGAGCATATGGGAGCAATAATTATTTTGTCTGAAAATTAGAAATCTAAATTGGATTCATTAGAGAAGACTGTACCTAAAACTGCGGGTTTTGAAAAGACTCTGAATGTGTGCTTAAATTGCCGTATCATTTTGAGAAGGAATTTAAATGTTGAAAGAGGTCTGGTAAATGGATCAATGGGTAATGTTGTTGATTTTGAGAAATACAGAAATAGAGACGGAATTGAGTTTTTAAAAATTAAATTTGATGGCATTGAGGATGTACAGCAAATTGGTCGTTGCTCTGCTAGGTTTTTGCTTGTTAAAGACTTATATGTTCGCCGTAAGCAGTTTCCTGTTTGCTTGGCATATGCGGTGAAAATCCATAAATCGCAAGGTTTAAGTGTAGACAGTGCTTTGGTGAATATTGGCAATTCTGTGTTCAAGGAGGGTATGGCTTATGTGGCATTATCACGAGTCAGAACTTTATCTGGATTGTACTTGATTGAGTGTGATGAGACAAACATTTGTGCAGATCTAGATTGTGTTAAGGAATACAATAGGTTAAGGAGAGAGTATGCGCCACATTTGCCTCAATATCCTTTGTTTGAAAAACGTGTGGTAGGCCGGAAACGAAGAAATGTAACCAATAGTAGGGAGGTTGTAGCAAAAACACGAAAAGTCGATGAACCCGAAATTGTAAGCAGAAAGAAAATGGATGCTGTTCAAGATGATGTTGGTTTTCAATTTGAAAATAGTTCTGGTGTCAACTGCTATGCTAATGTAGTGGTTAATGTTGTCTTTTCTCTAGAAACATTAAAAGAACAGATTGTGGTCAATTCGGATCAAGATTTTGCTGTTTGTTAAATTCTGTGTTAGAGAAATGTAGCACTGATAGAAGAAAAATAGAAAGTGTCTCTGAAATTCGAAATCTCTTAGACAAATGTTCAGGTCAAACGCATTTCTCTCAAAATATTCAGCAGGATTGTCAGGAGTTATTAATGTATATGCTTGATGTATTGCAAGATGAAGGTGTAGATGTAGATTATCTGTTTGGCCTTTCTTATCAATGGCAGCATGACTGCGAGAACTGTAGGCTATCAAGTACTACTAGTGTAGACTCAGAAAGATTTATATATTTAACTTTGCCTGACAGTAAATCAGTATCCTTTAATAAGCTAGTAAAAGCAGCCGATCAAAACATGGAGTGTAGCCAATGTAAGTCTGCAATGCTGTCCACAATATTTATATGAAGTTATGGCCAGTATGTCATTTTAATGTTCCAACGATGTAGGTCTGATGGAACTAAATTGACAACTTTAATAAAAAAATGTGTGGCTTCGCAGTTGTCAATATCAGGAAGGACTTTTGTAACTGCAGCAATTATATATCATGACGGTCCTTCAACAACTTCAGGACATTACACAGCTTATTAAAAATCTGGAAACGGCTGGTCATTCTGCAATGATTCTGTTTTAACTTTCAAAAAACGTTTACCATTTGACTTAAAAAATTCTTACCTAGTGTTTTTACAACCAAAATTTTAGGGAAGGAAAGTGGCCTAGGAAGATTGGAGCAGTTGATAAATTTTAGTCTGCTGTTTTAAATTGCTTTGTGAATTAGAGTGAACATAATAAGTAAAAATGTAAAGTAGTCATAGAGGTACATAACTGGCCTATAATGATTCAAAGAGTTGATATGATTTACTCTGTTGTTTTAAATTGCTTTGTTAGTAACTGAGATCAAGAGAATGAAAAAATTGGAAAAGTCATAGAGGTAGTGTAAGTGTGCCTCATAGCAAGTGGTATCAATGTTATAGGAAATGTGAAACATGAGTAAACTAGAAGGGGAGATAATATTAGTACAAGATTGTGAAAGTTATTTTGGACGTTTTCTTTCTGAAAGTCGGGGGAAAAGAAAATGACGGGATTTGCTTTGAGGAATTTGAAGAGTTTAAAATGTCTCTTACACGATTTGGCCTTGAGGAGAAGTGTGGTAGAGAGCGAAAAGTCATTTATTGTTTCAAACATACTACTCAAAAAGAAAGAGCTTTTCTTTCAGAAAGTGGCAGGCACGGATTTTTTAGAGCACAACAGAGTATAAGCTGTTCATAGCATATCATTCGACGTCATGCAAAGTAAGTGTACTTTTGATGAGTTCTGATTTCTGATTTGTTATATTATATGGGTTTTTTAAACACAATCATTTTGATTGTGTTTTTTTCCCCGCTGTTATATGATGAATACCTTCAACGCACTGTTTTTAGTGAAAATTGATATATTCTGAGAACAGCAAAAATAAACCATTTAACATGTATAATTAATTCTATATTTTGTATTGTGATTTTTATTTTGTACTCATCGTGTTTCATGCTCACTTGTCTTTTACTACCTTATATCAATTCTCTTTACATACTCACATTGCCTTTTGTTTCATTCTCTTTCACCCTTGTTCTCTAACTCCACTTATCTTTCAACCTTTGTTTCCTTATTCCAACTCTGCTTTTTACTTTTCTCTCATGCACCATTTTCTAGCTTTTATACCCTCTGCTTCGCTTCTCTTTTCCATCTTTTCTCCCTTTGTTTTCGAAATTAAATTTTTTGGGGTTCTCCTTTTTTATGCAAACAGTCAGTATAACTCACCTTCACTCATTTATCTTTCTTTGTTGCTTCACTCAGTCTGCATCTGACACTCTTTCCTTCACTTTCTCTGTCCCCTCTCTCCCTCACGCTCTTTTCCTTATTCACCCTTTCCTTATTTAGTTTACCTTACTCACATTCTTTTAGTATCTTACACATCTTCAGTTTATTTTTCTCTTCTATCCTTCTTTTCTGTCACTGAATCTATCCTCCTTTTTATTCTCTTAGTAATTTACTCTATTTCTATTTCTTTTTGACTCTGTCTGTCTTTCATCATTACTTTATTTTCCTTTCTGAATGTTTATCTCTAACTTTCTTTCTTTGTAAAATTGTATGATTTTCAACCTTATGCCTTGTCTTTTCTATTTTTTAAATACAGGTTTTAATATTTTTCAAATTTTTGTTCTTTCTTTCACAGATTGATAGTAAAAAAATTATAAGTGATGGAGTTAACAACAACTATAAAGTAAGTATTTAGTTGTTTTTCCCTTACATCTCTATCACATTCAACTTCTATTACTTCCACTGCTTTATTTCCTTAGCCCTTAGTTTCCTTCCTTTGCTTTTTCCCTCATTCCTTTTCAATTACTTACTTACTCCACTCCTTCCACTCCTTTTGTCAGTCCCTCTGTTCTCACAGTTCCTCACTCCTTTTCACTCAGTCCGTCTCTCTTACTCTCACTGTCTCTGTCTCTTCACTCTTTTACTAGTTGTTCATTATGCTTTCTCCCTGTAGTTCAAGCACACTATCTCATTTACATTTTTTGGCTGCTTCAATTATTCTTTTTCTATCACTTCTTCTTTTCTTCTTTCTGTTTTTTCTCTCTGTCATTCCACATGTTTTAACCTTATTCACTATCATACACCTTGTTTTAATCCTATTTACTTTCACTCACTGTGTTTTTTAACAGCTTCCCTCAGGTTTGTTGTTTTAGTCCGGTTCTATCCCTACCTCTTACTGCACATCCTTTACTCTCTTTCTTTTTAATTTGGAGATTCATTCACATTCTCCAAGTAACTCTTGTTTATTATTCTTCAACTCACTTTTTTTCTTTCACTTCCTTTTCTATTTTCTTTCTCCCAATTTTACCCTCTTACATCTTTTCTTTGTATAATTATCTATTATACAGTATCTCTGTGTTACTCCCTCTAGCTGTCTTTCTTTTAATATTATTCTCTCTGTCTCCTTCCCTTATATTCACTCTTTATTTTATTTTTTATATGTTTTTGGTTCGCTTCCGGTTCGCGCACCGGCGCGCGAGCCAGGAAGCGAACCAAAAAAAAAGAGATTGCCAGCGTGCTAAACATTTTAGCAATTTTTTTATAAATGGGAGGTAGTTCTGAAAAGAACTTTTTTTTATTGTTTTTGTTGTTTTATATTTTTTTTATTATTTTTCTGAACATTTTTTTTGTATTTTCTGAACAATTTTAATTTTTTTTGTTTTTTGAGGGGTAACAACGAAAAACAGGCATTAGAAAAGGCTCAACAGGAGCAAAAAAAAAATTACTTTTGGGGGCGTTTTGAGCACTTGTGGTTTTCATATGCTCTGTTCATTAAATTGACACTCCTCTCCCCATAACAAAGTAGTGCCCTACAATAAATACACACTAGCTTTATGTGTGCAAAATTGTTCTGAATACTAGGGACCGTGTCCCTCGCCTCTGGTTCCGATAGACTTTCCTGTGTCGAGGTGGTGGCCACAGGAGTTGGTGGATTTTCTTGGAGGTGACGCACCTCAGCCACGCAGTAATTAATTGGATGCCACCTCTGCATGTGGCGGTGCATAGTATAGTTACCGAAACTATACTTTTTATCTGTGCCTCGGGACAGAACTCCTTTGCAAATGAGGCATGTCACATGTCGGGCATTGACTTTTTTTGTCCTTGAGGGAAAGAAAAAAATTGCCAAATAAAAATGTCTTTGTGGTGGGATTTCCGGGGCTGTTCAGGCAAGAATTGTCTCTGTTGTACCTCCTCTTCCTCTTCTTCCTCCTCTTCCTCAGGGTTGGGAAGGAACTGTGTAGGTGGTCCTTCCTTCCTAGGAGGTTGTGGTGGTGGTGGGGGTCCACCAGCTGCAGCTACTACTGAAGCCATCACTGAATAATGAGAAACAGGTCTTCCTCTCACAAAGTTGAAAGTCAGAGTGAGAAAAAAGGTGGGGGCTTTCATCATTTGTGAAAAGAAAATGTTCTAAACCAATGAAAAGTGTTATTTTCAGGTCACATGACCTTTTACGCTTACGTTACGCGTCCCGCTACGCACCCAGAGCGCTTCCGGGGTGCTGCGCTTCGCGCCTCGGTTCGCACTCCGGAGCACTTCCGGGTGTGCTAACGCGGCGCGTCATAAGACGCATTACGCGGCAACGCGATACGTCGCGCTTACGCGACGCGTCACGATGTTGTTTTCGAACGCAGCAATTGCGCTAACAGAACGTTTCCCGGTGCACGGACCAGGTCGCGGAACCAAATTGAGCTAACGGGAAGCTACCCGGTGCGCGGACCGGTAGCGAAACAAAAAAAAATAATAAAAAAAAAATTATATAGATAAAAAAATTATATTACAAACAAATAAAATATATTTTTCCTTTAAAAGAAGAATACATTTTACAGCTTTTGATATTTGCTATTAAAAAACCATTGAAATTTACCCCCGCTTCACGAAACCCACCCAAACTTTCAGGGGACGCTCAGAAACAAAATGTGCCATTTTCCTGAAAATTTCAGCCAATTCCGTCCATCAACGCCAAAGTTATTTAACATAGAATTTTCAGAAATCCCTATTCAAAAAAATCCTAACTATATATACCTACTGGCGACCGCCAGTAGGTAATATATATATATATATTCACTGAAAAAGCCATAGGTTATAGACCATATATAGTTAGGAATTAGCATTTACAAAACCTTGAAAATTCACTGAAAAACCCATAGGTTATAGACCATATATAGTTAGGAATTAGCATTTACAAAACCTTATTTTACTCACACAAACCATTGAAATTCACATATACAGTTAGTAACTGGTATTGGTGTGTCAATGGTTTCAAGAATGGTAGTCTGTATTTAACACTGGGTGTTTCTTAGGTTATATTAGAGTGTAAAGACGTGCATCGTATTATCACATGAATGATATCGTCAGTGATGTGATCAGTGATGTCAATTGAGATGTCATCAGTGATGTCATTTGAGATGTCATCAGTGATGTCATCAGTGATGTCACTGACCATGTCATGAATGATGTAATATGTGACATCATCAGCAGTGGATTGCGGGTGCGCGATATATAGTTAGTGCAACTAACTATATATGCAAATTTCAATGGTTTTGTGTGAGTAAAATAAGGTTTTGTAAATGCTAATTCCTAACTATATATGGTCTATAACCTATGGTTTTTTCAGTGAATTTTCAAGGTTTTGTAAATGCTAATTCCTAACTATATATGGTCGATAACCTATGGTTTTTCCAGTGAATATATATATATATACACAACACACACACACGGCGGCCATCTTAATCTGTTTGAATTTTACTTTGTTGCTGCCAAGAACATTGTCCTTTATATCACAGGTAGGTCAATTTGATTATTAATCAATGGCAAAAAATGAATGACAGAAAATTAATTGATTCATTTTGTTTAAAAAAAAAATAAACATTCATTGGGTGATCCATTATATACACATGATTAAAGCATTACTTCTGATAAATTTATGTATGCAATCACAGGATCACTCTTTCAAAATTGAGCCCTCAAACTGGCTATGAATCTCAACCATGATTACTAAATCATCATTATTTCGCATTAAGACAGCCAATGGGCTTATATGTTCCCCTTATCCCAATTGTCATTGGATCTATGAGGGATATCACAATTGCAATTAAATAATAATAATATCAACGAAAGAAGGTGAAAAAAAACTATGTAAAAAAGAATGTGACTTAGAAATATAAACAGTGTCATACAGTCATTAATTTTTTGCCATTGATTGATATATACGTATATATATATATATTGCAGTTTTATATAGTGCAACCACAGCTTGTGCTTGGGAGAGCTTTGCATGAGCACCAGATTACAATTTATAAGGGCATATTAATTGTATTCTAAGCATGGCAATTACAATGATTTGCCTAGAGCCAATGCCGGGACACAAACCTGCTTCCCCAGATCTAAAGTCACCAGCTCTGGCCTTAGGCTGCATCCATAACTTCCAACTTATGTGTGAATGTGATGCACAAGTGGGATGATTGTGCATGATTATGTACAGTGAGCACATTCTCTGTTTTATTAGCTTTGTGAAGTAAAAAGAAAACATAAGCAAAAAATGCTTAAAGATTCAGCCATAGTATTGCTTGTACAGGTTTTTCTAATTGTGTTGTTTTTTTTTTTTTAAATGACATTCTACAGCCTTTTCTTTCCACCCTTATACCTCAGCACCATCGTCATATAGTTCTCCGGGCAAACACCTCTCACTTTGCAGTCAGAGAAATTAAGAGTATACACCAATCTCCATTTTAAAAGAATAATTAATTTGTCAGACATTGCCTGACATTTGACCACTGTCTTTGAAGCACAGTAAATGTGAGAAAATCTAAAGGGCCTCCCTATGTATTGCTCTCTTATGACCCACCAGAAATCGGCTGGTGACCCACCAGTAGGTCATGACCCACAGTTTGGGAAACGCTGATCTAAAAAATGTATTATCCCCTATGTAGCTGGCACTGCTGTTAGGATAGTAAATCTGCCCCCACCCCAAATATATGTATTTTGCCTAATGTTTCTGGGAGTCAAGTTACAACAGTTAATTTCACCCCCCAAATATTTGCACTTTCCCTATGTTAATGGGACTGGGGTTTAAATACTCACTGCCTGAATATGAGTTCGGGAGCACATAGGACCTCGGAATTTCTGGTGGTGGTCCGACCAGCGCCGCATTGTGTGATCAGCCACAGTATTATGACTGGGGCCCGCCACAGGTCTGCTGCAACTGCCAGGGATCAAGGATCCAGCGGTATTCGTGCAGCGTCACAGACAGAAATATGCTGGCCATAACGCAGCTGCACCACCAAGCAAATTTTGAGTTACATCACCACCTTTTTCATGTCGGTGAGCCCGCCATGAAAAGGGTGGTGGAGAGGCAACTACGGGGACCCTAATAGGGCCCCCTGCCTCCTCAGGGCCCAGGAGTTCCATGCAGGGGAACTATGTGCCTCCTGAATTTGTACCCCCAGTTCCTGCACAGTGCAGGAAGGTGCAGTCGGCGCTCTGAGAGAGGAGATCTGCATGTCAGGCTCTTCTACGAGCCTAACAGCCCGTCGCTGTCAGACATCCACAGGACCGCCACCAGACCAAGATTAAAGTCCTAATCTGACAGGCAGTCGCACGCTCCTACATCGGATTGTGCATTGCACCATCCAATGTAGGACTGCCAAACTCATAAACTGCCCATCAACTTGCTTACCAAAAAATACATTTATTTTTGCCCATGTTTGTGGGACTGGAGTTCAAATGCTAAATCTGACACCCACCCTCAGAAATATGTGTGTTTTCACCAACATTTATTGGACTGAAGCTAGAGTAGAAAATAGGTCCCCCCTCATATATGCACTTTTCACCATTGTTGCTGGGACTGGAGTTAGAATAGCAAATCTGACTACCCTCACAAATCTAAGCATTTGCCCCAATGAATATTGTTTTGGAAATATATTATCAAATATTACCTTCACATCAAATTTCATTTTTGTAATGCTTTGGGTGAGGTTTCCAATGTTTTTTTATTGTAATTAATAAATGCTTTTTTCATTTTTGTAAAATTGTATTTAATGGGGGTGTGGCCTAGATTGTGGTGTATCAGGATATGGCCTGGCCAGACCTTTTAACTTCTGAACCCATCAGGGCTGCTTAAACTGGGAGCCGTGAGGTGGGGGGGGGGGGGGTGGTACTGGTTGGGTTGCAGGAGGGTGCCACCATATTTTTGCGGATGCTGCCGTGCCAAGATTTGAAGAATGATGAGTGCTGAGGGCCCTCACCGAATGACTAGTGGCCCACTTCTGGCAGGTAGTGGTGCAGAGCAGGTGCCGCGTGTGCAGCTAATTTGACATTTGTGGCACATCATACAGTCCCAGATTATGTGAAGCCTTGTGTGACCCATGCTTGAGACTGCTAATCTTGTTTGCCTTCTTGGACAAGGGGTCATGGCTGGTTCCCCACTTTCCATTACAAAGGTGGCATGTCAGTGCCTATGTACAATTTAGGACGATGATGACGGGCTATCATTGGGCCTTAAAACAAGAAGTGTCAGAGGGTCTGGGATGACAAGAACAGGATTGCTAAATGTGCGTCTACATAGGATTCCAATACCATGCTAAATATGAATTATAAAGACAAGGGTCACCCTTATATTAAACCCCACAAGTGATCATATGAGGATGCCCATCAGTCACCACACGGAACCGCCCTTCATCATTTTTACACCAAATCTGGACTGACACCATTACACCAAATCTGGACTGACCATATGCTGATTCCTTTTACGTTTCCTCTTATGTCCTACCGAGAAAACGATCATAAAAAGGAACACAGCAAGGTCACAAGGGATGAATGGAAAACGATACTGTCCCACCCAGAACTTATAACTATAGCCAGGAACTGTAGACCCCAGCTGGTAGTACCTGCAAATCCCATCAGTTTCAGAACATGGATGAATGATCTGAAAGGTACAGTTGGGCAGGGAAAAAACAGAACGAGGCGGGGTAGAAAGAAAACATCTGCACCCTGGTTCGATCGAGATCTCAAAGATAAACAAGGGGAGCTTAGACGAGCTGAACGAAGCTGGCGGAAAAATTACTCTAGCCTAGAACGTAGCAAATACAAAAGGATAAAAAATGCCTATCATGCGCTAATTAAACAAGCTAAAAAAAGGTACTTCTCGTTGGCAATAGAAACAGCCAGCAGCAAACAAAAGGAAATATTCAAAATTGTAAACGGCTTTAATAAACCTAAATGTTTAGCGCAGGATATCCCGCCCTCGCAGGCACTCTGTGACAAGATCGCAGATTTCTTTGAGGGAAAAGTACAGGGGCTGACGAAGGACTTTGATGTCCCTATATTAGAGCCCAAAATAGAGGATGATATAGTGAGGCAAGGGGCCACGCAGTTGACAACTTTCCTTCCAGTTAGCCTGGAGGATACCAAAAGAGGAATTCTGGCAACAAAATCCGGATCCCCCTTTGACCCATGCCCAGTTAGACTCTTACACCTCATTGTGGACATCACCAACCCAATAATAAATGCCATTGTCAACACCTCACTGTCCACAGCCAAAGTCCCCCCAGAGTGGAAACTGGCAGCGGTGAAACCGCTGCAAAAAAAACAACTCCCTGACCCCACCACATTGTCGAGCCTACGACCCATCTCACTACTCCCGGCCCTGTGCAAAGTCACAGAGTCAATTGTAAATAAACAACTTACTCGTTTCCTGGAAGATAGTGATGTATGGCACCCCAACCAGGCAGGTTTCAGGGTCCAACATTCCACCGAATCGGCCCTCCTGTTCACCACAGAAACTATCCGCTCAGCCCTAGACCAAGGCAAGAAGGCCGTCCTGATTTAATTAGACCTATCGGCGGCCTTCGACACGGTCTTACATGCCATCTTATTAGACCGGCTAATAACATCTGGTGTCACAGGGACAGTGCTTGAGTGGATAAGAAACTTTTTAAGTGACAGGAGGCAAGTGGTGACCCTGGGGGAATTCTGCTCCAGTGAAAAAGCGCTGTTGACGGGAGTCCCGCAGGGTTCGAGCCTGAGCCCGACCCTGTTTAATGTTTATACTGCACCCCTGATAAAACTGATTTCGTCATTTGGCATAGACGCTATAGCCTATGCCGATGACACACAACTTATCCTGGTAATGGATAAGGATAACCAAGACTGGGAGGATAATCTCAAAGGTTGCCTAACGGCCACCTTTGAATGGATGCGTCTAAATCATCTGAAATGCAACACAGGCAAAACAGAGATCATGCCTATAGGCCCAAAAAATGAGTTCATCCCACGATTATGGTGGCCAGAAAAAGCTGAAATACCACCTCATACAACCAACTTGGCCCGTAATCAGGGGGTGCATTTTGACTCTGACCTGTCTTTTAGACAACAAGCGGCTAGAGTGGCAGGCATGTGCTTTGGGGTAATAAAGGGACTGAGAAAGTTCTTTGATCTTCTGCCCCTTGAAGCAAGGAAAACAGTTACGGTTGCACTTGTAACATCACGCATCGATTACTGCAATAGCCTCTACGCTGGTACAAATAAAGCTGTCACACACAAACTTCAGATGATGCAACATGCAGCTGCGAGGTTGGTTCTAAAATGGCCGAAAAGATCATCTGCAACCAAAGCCCTTAAGGCATTACATTGGCTGCCCATTACAAAAAGGGTTTTGTTCAAAGTACTCTTAATTACTTTTAGAGCTGTCCACAACCTAGGCCCATCCTATCTGAGGAAAAAATTCAGCAGATACTGTCCAACCAGAGCACTGCGTTCTTCAACGGCCAACCTGCTTACCGTCCCAAGTTTCAGACTTAAAACTCGAGGGGGTAAATCCCTGGCGGTACTGGGAGCAAAAGCATGGAATACTCTTCCCCCCCAGTTGAGATTACTGGATAAAGAAATAGACTTCCGTAAACATCTAAAAACCTGGATCTTTAATCTACAAGATATGACTGCCAGAAGCCTAGTGTAATTCGGGTCTCGGTCAAGTAAGCATAGGAACTACCTAACACCTGGTGGTCCTTTCTGGGCGCCTTGATGCTCCTTGGAGCGATTGCCGCGCGATATAAATTGGCACTTACATTACATTACATTACATTTGGGTTCCTTCTAAGACCACTGATGGTGTTATCTATTGTATTTCTCATGGAGGGCTAAGATTGTAAAAACCCTCTCATGGTCGGATAGATTAATGTGGTCTTGCTTCTCAACTGAGAGGATGTTAAGGAAGGGGACTAATGTCGTAGTGCAAAAATAGTGAAAAAAACAAGAGTAAATGTGTGTGAAATAAAATTGGATGAGGGGGTGCTGAACGTTCAGCACCCCCTCTTTCACTATTTTTGCATTACGAATGCACTTCTGTCTCATCGGCCATTCTCTATACATAAGTAATTATTATAATATAATAATCTTTACAACTGAGCCAACTGGCACACAGCTGAGGGAAACTTGAAAGTCTGCCTGACTCAAAATAGAGTGGGTGGACAGTCAGTGTAGCGGACAGGGTAATCCACCACAAACACATGGTACCCTTCCCCATAACTTCAAATCAGGCAATATATTTTTGTAGTCAATATTTTTCTTGTAGATCTTTTTGTATATACATTTTGGTAATTTACTTTTAATGGATAGAAACTTGATGTTTTGGTCATAGATATTTTGGCCACCGTATCTTTGAGTCAACATTTATGTAGTCGACATTTAGAATTACAAAAAGGAAAATTATGTGAAAAGGCAACCTCCAATCAGGGATGTCTGAAACTCTGAAACTCAAAATGATGAGCAGATCGTGTACCAGTAAATACCATACCAAATGTAAATAGCATAAAGGGCTTATTTGGCACTCTCAAGTTTGTGGGACCTGCAAGAGCACCCGTGTCTTACCTATTTGATACGCTCTCCTTCATCCAAGGGACTACTTATTTCATTAATATTATCATGTTGCAGAGAATGCAAACACAAAAAGGTCTAGTTGTAACATTGTTTTATGGCACCTGAAAATAAATGTTACGTTTTGGGGTTAGGAATAATAACTTTAGCATTTCTTGAATTACTTGAATTACATGTTTTCCTTAAGTCCTAGATGGACTTAAACCATGATTTAACTGAAACGTGTATCTAGGGAAAAACTGAGGCCTTCCTTATACTTCATATTTTTATTTTTGTGAAAAAGTTGTAAAAAATTCCTTGAATAATTTGCATAATTTGTTAATGTTAAAGAATTTTAAAGTATTTTGTAGGCATTTATTTTCAGAGTGATTTTACAAATTGTACAGCTTAAGGGTGAATGGGGTTATTCGCCCAATGTTCTCACCAAACCCCACAAACAGCCTATAATGTCTTCAACTGAACTTCTTTAAGTCAGGCCCGCAGAAGTGCTGTAATGAATATAGACTTAGACTGGGCTTGTGCCCACCCATTGCTCATTATTTTATGACTTTCTTCTCTTTTTTAATGTACTTCTTCACTTCTGATCTAATGTATTTTCTCTCGTTACTTGTGTTTTTCCCAGCCAACGAGCATTTCAAACTACTCTAAGATGGCTGCCCATGTTTTCACAAGCGCACAAGCTACATGTTCATTTTAGAATGACAGTTTTTTTGATTTTAAGAAAACCATTCAAAGATGTCTGCCGTGCATACAAAGATACAGTCACCATTTAACAATGTTTTTTCTTAAAGACAATTAAAATACATTAAAGGATGGCCACCATATGAGCACACACAACATGTGTGCACGCACATGATGGCCATCTTTGAATGCTTTAAAAAAAAAAGAAAATTGGTGCTGAGCATGCATGCTCACTGTGGCCATTTTGGAATGCATTTTGTCTTAAGCTTGTAACTATTCAAAAATGGCTGTCAAACGTGCACAAATACAGCAGCCATCTTTGAACTGTTTCAGGCTTAGAGATCTTGGGGCAGATTTACAAGCCCCTTGCGACACTTTTGTGACGCAGCGGCGGCGTAAACCATGCGCCACTTTGCGACTTATTAAAACTTGACGCTTCTAGGCAGATGCATCACGTTGTAAAGCCCTGTGCCACATGAAACCTGTGTCAGGTTTCATGTGGGCGTTCTGTTGCAGGGTGGGCATTCCCCTGCAGGAAGCCCCGTAATACTGAGTCAGTTGTACGACGCTGCTGCGTCAAAAAGGAGTGACACACCAAGTTAAGTATGGGCCGCCCCTGTGCATTGCAGGAGTTGCGTTGCGCTTGCCTCGCTACTCCAGCAATGCGCCGCCTGTACGCCACAAGATGTGTCACGCATCTACCCCTCCTTGCACCATAGTGGGCTGTATTGTAAATGCGACGCATCCGTGGTGGCACAAGGGGAGATTACGTGATGCATCTGTTATGGCGCATCCCTGCTGATTTGCAGAGATGCGCCAGAAGTTGTAAATCTGCCCCATTATATTCTAAGATGGCCACCAAGCATGCCCATGCACTGCAGCCATGAGGGGAAAAACAAAGCATCGGTAAATCCAGTCCTTCTGTATTGTGGTGCCACTGGCAATGGCTATTGGCTGGTCAAAGTTTTCAGTGCCACTGACTATTTACCCCTAAGCTTGCAGCACCACAAAACTTTGGATAAAAATAGGACACAGAAATAGAAGTAGCAGAGGAAGGTGTACATTGCAAGAAGACACAACACAAATTTTCGGTGTGCATTTATGAATGCTTCCGTTTGTATGAATTTGCACAATGATGCCACATCTAATGGCATTTCCAGGGCGTGTTATGTTGTCTCCTGGCGGTACGCTGTCTTAAAAAATGCATTAATTTGTTTTCATAGGGGGTTACAATTCTAGACAACTATTTCTCTGGCATTTCATCAATGGCACAATGACCTTTGCAGTTTCAGACTGCTTAATGGGACAATTACAAACACATCTAATTGGGAATTAAATCATATTTATGCATCCCCAAAGAAAACCAATTCAGCCAATTGCTACAGAATTCTGAGCGATAGACCAAAAATTTGCATGTGCCAGCGTTTAAGGCATTTTACCCTACTCAATGCATTATCATGGTGTCATGTTTTAAAATTACAAAGGAATTTATTTATGTCTTTACTCCAGTAAACGTTCTGCTGTTTTCTGTCTCCTTGCTCTCAAGACAAATATCATCATGCTCTGAAAGAGTCATATTGTTTAATGCTAAATATTTTCCGTTTGCCAACATACATTTTCCCAATGTAGAAAATGGATGTTTTGAAGTGTTTTTACAAAAGGCACAGGAAATTACATAAAGTGGATATGATTTTTGTTGTTGTACACAGGTGACTGCTTAGTACTTAGGGACGTGAATATCTGATATAAAGGATGGCTTAGCTGTAGAATTCGACAAAGCTTCCAAGCCTGTCTTCCTGTAGGCTCCATAGTTAGATATAAAGGGGCAGATTTATGAGTTCTGGCGCATCTCTGCAAATCAGCAGGGATGCGCCTGAACTGATGCGTCACGCAATTCCCTCCTTGCGGCACCACAGATGCGCCGCATTTACAATGCGGCGCACCATGGTGCAAGGAAGGGCAGATGCGTGACGCATCTTGTGGTGTACAGGCGGCGCATTGCTGGAGTAGCGTCCCAAGTGCGACGCAACTCTTGCAATGTACAGAGGCCACCAATACGTAACGTGGTGCGTCACTCCTTACGCCTGCTTCAAGCAGGCATAAGGATTTGACGCAGCAGCCTCGTAAAACTGACTCACTGCGTCAGTTTTACGGGGCTTTCCTATGAGTGAACGCCCACCCTGCGAAAGAACGCCCACAGAAAACCTGACGCAGGTTTCATGTGGCGCAGGGCTTTACAACGTGACGCATCTGCCTAGATGCGTCGCGTTGTAAATAGGGCGCAGGGATGCGCCACGTTTCCGCGCCGTTGCGTCACGCAACGGCGGCGTAAACGTGGCGCAAGTCCGTCATAAATCTGCCCCAAAGTGTAATTCTAGGAAATTCTCTTTAATGCGTGATGCTTTGTCAGTAAGTATTGTATTACATTTTTAAAAGTAGTTTGTTTTCTTATCTACCAACACTACATTATCACAACCAAATATGGAACATGATATAACATTCTGCACCCTAATTAAATAACTCTATCCTTAAGCAGGAATAATGCAATTTATATTTTTTAAAACACCGCCGTCTCTAGGAAATTCCCACTGCTAAAGTAACTTCCATGTTTTAAATATTAAACAAAAGTGTTGTCACATTATGTACTGTTACTCAACACCAGTCCTTGCAGAACAACGCAAATATTGATTTACGAGTCAACAATTATCGAGCAAATTAATAGCATGTAAGGCAGGTTATCTTCCAAGTGCATAATGCAATTACACGGTCTTATTTCTTTCTCCTGTTTAACATGCAGAAACTTATTTTCATGAGTTCTTCCCTTCAATATTCTCATCAGCATATAGGTTGGTTTGCCAACTCACCAAATGCCAGGGATAGCAGAAGTAGCATCATATATATTGTTGCAAACGTGTTCTGCCCATTTAGTCCACAATTATATTTTGCTATAGAACACATGGTTTTTGGACCTCTGTTGTGGGAGTCTCACTACCTGAGTCTCACTCACAATAAATTCATGGCAATTTGACAGAGCATGTTTACTGACAGCTTCTCAACACAATCAAAAAACGGGGGAGGTAGAGGTATCAGTTGGGTTCACCCACCTTACTCAATTATGAAAGAAAAAAAAGGGAAAACGGAATAGAAACCTAACCCTGGGAGAAAAAGTAGGGCTTCCACTCATATGAGTTAGGAAAACCTCTTATCTAGAAGAAAAGCATTTCTTTCTAGAGTTCACCCACCCACCAGGGTTTCCCCTTTGTGGCATGCTTCGTCATAGGGGTCCTTTCAATCCGCTGCAGATTGAGGTGTGCTACGACTTGCGAAATTACGTAGGAACACTTTTGGAAAATGTGTAGTGCAGTGATGTGGAGTGGAAAAGAAAAAATGGTTAAAAATACGTAACTAGTGGGCCAAAACATTATTTCTGCTCCTAGTTGGTATATTTAAAAACTGGGGTGAATACTGCGGAAAACAACATAACAGTGATGAGTCAGGTGTCCCTAGTATTTGCCAACATGTTTCAAGACTCCCCTAAAGCTCTTCCTCAGGACCACACAGGGGCCAGCCCTGTGCGTATGCCTGTCTGGAGGCCCCAGAAGCAGATCAATAAGGTGAGCTCTGTCAGAATATGGTGGGAATGCGGGAGCAGTGAGAAAGGCCACACCTGCAGCCTTCCGATGAGCTCAACTGGTGCGGACGACCGGAAGATGAGAGTGGGCCAACGTAGTCACAGGAGCAGCTCTGGTCCTGCCATGTAGAAGTAAGCGCTAGGAAGCACCATCCTTCCAGCGACATATTGCCTTTGCCCCACGGATTTTGCTAAACCTGGATCTCTGACCCCTCATGCTTTCTTGAGGGCCTGTGGAGAACGGCAGGGACCACAAGACTGCTAATGGCCTCTGTTGCCTACTAGCCTGGGCCTTGGAGCCCCATGCGGAGAGACTAGGCCTGGGAGCGCACCGAGGTCCCCAGGATGGCTGCCGCTGGAGCTAATTCCCCATCTGAGGCTGTGGGAGAAAATTTGGAGTGAGAACAGCTTCTGGCTTGTGTGACTGGGAGAGGGAGCTGTTCGTGTTACACACGGGCGTGAGAGCCAATTGCAGCTCTGCTGGTGGCAGGGTGCATACCTGGTATCTGCTGGCTCACAGGGCCTGTGTTTTAATAACTTAAGTGAGGGCGGAGGAAAAGACCGAGACCCAGCAGCATAGGTTTGTTATTCCTGGGATGTAATTGTGACCCAAATGAGCTCCTAGAGTTAACCATCCGGCAATCGAGAGGAGCAAGAGAAATGAGGTGAGAGTAACAAGCTCTGCCTCCCCTTTCAGTTTGCCCTTGGGCACCAGCATCACCTGACTGGATGAAGTACTACTAGAGGTTTCAACCATCTTTACACATTTCTTTTAAGATAAGCCCTCTTACTTCATGCTACAGCTACCAAGGGTTGAACTCAGTTTTAAATTATTAAGTCCTAACCTTACCTGGTATGCAATTGTGACGTTATTACTTGGTAAAGTCTCCCTTCCCCTACAACTAATATTCTACTTTCTAACACTCCCTTATTACGACAATTTCTCATTGTCTATCAATGATTTCCATATATAAAAGAGACAAGAGGAACCCTTCGTAACCCAAAGGACTAGGGCTCAAACAAGAACTAGTGCAAAATAGTATACTCTGGAGGAAAGATTATAGATTCTCAGATTTCATCTATTTTTTCTCACTTTCGCTCATCACACTTTAATGCACCCCTTTCGTAATACAATTCCCAGTTTAACCTTCCAAATGACCCAAGTATCGGCACAGAAAACAATAGTATATAAAAATAATTATGCAATTTATTATTTCCAAACTTCATAAAAACATTCCTCAAAGGATCATCGTTTTGGATCAGATGACAGTTATTTCATTAAAATGAAAACATTATAAAATTGCAAGTAGACCGACATAAAAACATATAGAAAACAAACAATTTATCCCTGAGAGTATGTATAGACAATACATCTTGTCTTTGAATGCCACAATTTGGATGTTAACAAAATTTCTTGACCTAAACACCTTGACATTTATTGCATTTATTACTTCTAAGGTGATAGATAAACACTTCAATTTGTGGCTTTACTGTATGTGTCAACGCGTTTCGAAGGTTCAGTCTTATACCCTTTTCTTTTTCAAGACTGTAGCGATTACTCCCAATATTTTACACACTATAAACAAAGACATACAGTTTAATAATACATTTGCAACTATTTGTTCTTAGTCATACTAACGATATACGGCATGCTCAGAAAGAGACAGTGTAAACATTTCATCAATAGAAAGAACATTCTGTATAAAATCAGTTTTTTCCAACCTTGTAAGGAAAGATACCTGGTCGGTATTCCATCAAAAAGACATACTGTGCCAATACTTTAGTTCAAGGCCCACCCTCGTTGTTAGTCTGCTCTCAATGATTTCCTCCGAAGATATTCACCATAATTCACCACTGCTTCCTCTATTAGCCTCACATTCAAAAGCCTCATAAAATCCCTTAATTTACATGATGATATAATATCTAAATCAAAAATTGAATTACAAAGGGAAAAATGTAATGTTGACTTCTGGAAAAAAGTTAGGTTAAAAATGTTAACATCTTTTTGTGCAGCTAATAATACCTAAACACTGTAATTGATATGCAGTCCTGTTTTGATCACCCCTTCAACATTGAAATAGTACAATGCAGGTTCTTCAAAGAAATGTTGGTCCGTGTGAAGAAAGCGGTTTGTTAAGTGGTGTTGGTCTTCCAAGGCCAACCCTTGGAACACAAACACGATGGGGCACTTTTGGTCACAGAGGTACATGTCCTTCGAAGTCCAAGTATAATACAGCCAAAAAACATTTGCAACTGGTCTACTGGTCTCCAGTCACAGCAATACCAGTGGTTTCTTTTAACTGCGGCAAGTCATGACTCTCTCAGATCCAGGAGATATGGGTGCAACTTTAAGTGTCGGGCTCAGTCTCCCAAGATGCGCTTCAGCGGTCAGTGGTGACTAACTAATTTTACTGTCAAGGTGGTTTGTTCAGTATTGTGCCCCTGGAGCTGTAACAAGAAGTCAGACAGCTGACTCTTTGAGTCCACCTTTTCTGACTGGGGCTCGAGTGATCCCTTTCCTTGAGCAGGACACCACAGGCACAGTCCTGTATTTGGTAGCCCCTGAGAAGCTGGTGCAATTCAGTCTTTGTTACAACATGTCCTTGCCAAGTTCAGGGAACAGCAGGGCAGTCTTTCATTGGTACTCTATCCAGTAAAGATGTGATCTGAGGTATCCCTGTCCTTGCCAATGGGTCTACTTGCCCCTTTACAAGTAAAAGCAACAATTTGGGGTTTTTAATATTAGGACATATAAAAATACATGCCCTACTTTTTAATATACAGCACCCTTCATTAGTGCTCAACAGGCCTACCTTAGGGGTGACATATATATTAAACAGAAGATCTGGAGTTTGTCATTAATTTAGATGGCAAAGTTGAGTAGCAACGAAAATATAGGGAGACCCTGTGTGTTAACTGATCAATATAATTTGATCAATGAGTTTAATATATATAGGCAGTATAGTACTAAGATTTGGGGGTAAGCTCTCAGGGAAGCTGGGGTTTCTATGCAGTGTTTAGGCCTTCATGGTAGAAGGTAACACAGGAAGAAACTGAAAAAACTAAAATATGTATAAAAATATAATGCAGTTTATTAGGTACCTCCCTTCCACAGGGTTACATTCTAAAATTAAAAACTTTAAAAACAATAAAAACGATGTTTATGTGATTTACAAATGACACAGTGTACATAGTCATGAAAAGTCAAAAGACAAGAGTCGACGCGGCGTTTCGGTGGTTGCTAGAATAGTTTCACCTTCTTCAGGACGTTTTTTGACTAGGCTTATATCAAAGATCTGGAAACAGAACGACATATTTTAGATACCCTTTCCTGTACGACAACATGCAAGTTCATTTATACATTCTATACACACTGCATAGCACTATCCCCACCCCTTTATAAAACCAAGGCTCTCATTATTTTAATACAGCCTATTACTCTAGAATTTAAGGAAACTTGACTTAATTTGCAAGTTCTTTATGTACCTTCAGATTGAAGATTTCGTTGTTGGCAAGACCACTCTATTACAGTAGTGTCTCATTATGGTAAGTATCCTTTTAAAGTGAAGCAAGACCTTATGGGAAAATTGAAGGACAAAATGGTAATTGTTTATAATGCAATTATTATGGAAGTTATACTGATGTTGATGGAAATCATCAGTCTCTTTCACCATTACCTTATTATGGTTGCCTTTTCTCTTATATTGGTACAGAGGAGCCACAGATATTTGATAAAGTAGTTGTTCTCTGTTGGGACTTTTATGGACTCCTTTTTTCAATTGGAATCTCTAAGAAAAAGAGTGGTAGAGGCAGTGTGATGTAGTTTCTATGATTATTATTTCCTGCCTTAGTGCGTACACCTTTACATTGGAGTGCAATTCTACTCACCAGAAAAGAAGCAATATATTCTTCTATTTTGTTCACTCTACGGTGGGGTACTCGAAGGGTGACTTGTTTGAAGATATTTATTCTGTCGGGTGAATATATTATATGAAGCGTTAGTCTTGTATAAGGACCATTCATTATTATCAGAATTTATTTTACAATTGATTGACCCCTAATGACACTGTTGTGTATATATTTTTTTATTAATAGATATGGGCTAAAGAACTTGCAAATTAAGTCAAGTTTCCTTAAATTCTAGAGTAATAGGCTGTATTAAAATAATGAGAGCCTTGGTTTTATAAAGTGGTGGGGATAGTGCTATGCAGTGTGTATAGAATGTATAAATGAACTTGCATGTTGTCGTACAGGAAAGGGTATCTAAAATATGTCGTTCTGTTTCCAGATCTTTGATATAAGCCTAGTCAAAAAACGTCCTGAAGAAGGTGAAACTATTCTAGCAACCACCGAAACGCCGCGTCGACTCTTGTCTTTTGACTTTTCATGACTATGTACACTGTGTCATTTGTAAATCACATAAACATCGTTTTTATTGTTTTTAAAGTTTTTAATTTTAGAATGTAACCCTGTGGAAGGGAGGTACCTAATAAACTGCATTATATTTTTATACATATTTTAGTTTTTTCAGTTTCTTCCTGTGTTACCTACTACCATGAAGGCCTAAACACTGCATAGAAACCCCAGCTTCCCTGAGAGCTTACCCCCAAATCTTAGTACTATACTGCCTATATATATAACTCGGTGAACGTAAAACGCCTCATGTCCTTGCAAGGTGCAAGGTGCAAGGAGGCGAGAGGTGAGGAGGGCGTCTCCGTGGTTCTGTGGTTGACCCCCGCTGTTCGGCCCCTAGCCTGTGGGTCTTAGTAGCGGCGGCATCACAGCCTGGGTGCAGCCGCGCTCAGCAATTCCACAGCCCCACAGTTCCTCGTCAGCGGCGAGCACTATCACACAGCATACAGCGCTCAGGAGTTTCTCCTTGGCCCCTTACCGGCGGCGGGAGCCGCGGGTCCCGAGCCTCCAACCGCCGCAAGTGTGGCGCAGCGGCAGGAGCAGCGGCAGGAGCTGCGTGTGCTAATCCTACCGGCGAGTCAGCAGCAGCAGGAGCCGCGATCCCCAAGCTCCGAGTCCACAGCGGCTGAAACAGCAAGCAGCGGGGAGCTTGCGCAGAGCAGCCGCGCAGAGCAGTGTGGCGGTGGGAGAGCTCGATAACCCTGAACCACCACGCTAACCTACAGTAGGAGTCAAGGGCCTCGCAGCAGCGGCGGCTGCAATTACTATCAGTACAGCGAAAGGAGTCAAGCGAGAGAGCCCTTAAAGGCAAGAAGGAAGCAGTAAGTGGCCCTCGCGAGTGGCGGCAGGCTGCGTGTTTACACTCGCAAAATCACCTGCAACCTGTAACAAGCAGCAATAACAAGTCAACAGTCCTTAACCCTAACCCTAATTCCGGACCCCAACCCCTCAAGAACCAGCACAGTGATCATGAGATCGGGGAAAATTAGGGGGGCACCAGGCGACCAGCAATTAAAGCCAGAAAAAGAGGGAATGGAGGGAAAGAAGTTAACAGAGGACCCAACAGAGCCAACAGAGGCCCAAACAGAGGACAAATCAGAATTGGAAAAGCCCAGAAAGCTGAAAGACAGGGAGCAGGAACAGTGTTTGGTTTTTGGCTCGGGGGGCAAAACAGAAAAAGATAACACCCAACCACTTAATCACACCCCCATCAGGGCAACCAGCTCCCCCATCAAAGCCAGCAATAAAAGCAGCAAACGGGCTCTCATCACGGACTTCCTAAAAGTATGTCGCAGCTTATCCCCAGGGAAGCAAAAAACACACAAGGCAGTTAAGGAAGCAAAGGAGGCAAGAGAAGCTGAAAAGTACAAGCATAAGGGGGACAGTGTGGACAAGGAGACACACAAGGACAAGGACGAGGTCAGCATGCAGACAAATACAGAGGATGCAAAAGATGCAGAACATAAGGTCCCCAACCCGCTTGCGTCAGAGGAAGCAAGTTGTACCATCTTTAGTCAGAGCCTACAATCGGCTCACCATGGACCCCATCAACAGGCCATTCAGGCAGTAGTCCACAAAGAACATGAAACCAAACAGGAGTCAGCACACACACCAAAACAATGGATCAGCCAAGCCCAAACAAAAAATCTAAGGCAGCAAAACCAACGACTGCTAATGGTCCAACAACTCCCGAGACGGTACAGCGAAGAGGACAACTTGGCGCTCGGGCAAGACAACTTCGACAGCTCCTGCGCTATACCAAGCACACCCGTAGACCCACAACTTGAGCCACTCCTAGCTCAGAAAGGGAGTCAAACAATTAACGCACAGGAACATCCCCCTACAAACCTGAATCTACGACTCAAGCAACCACTAATGGCACAGTACCTGACGCATATGCCCAGTCAAAGTAAGCCAAACGTTTCACCTCTTAAAAATCCCCAAGAGACTGAACTAATTAGTCCTGTTAGTCACAAAGAACTCCAAAAACTATCTTCCCCACGACGAAGCACCAAGAAACATGAGGGTCATTACCCCATGGAACAACAAGAAGACCAATCAACCAGACTATTCTGGGATCAGTTATTAGGTACCATGAAGACAATCGGATCAGCTGTGACTTATCATGCTGATAAGCTAGATACCCAAGTTGAGCTATTAAATACACTAGCTTTATACGTGCAGGGAATAGATCAAAAACTACATGACTTAAATGCAATGATAACAAGGGTACAATAAGCACGGGACACCACATATTATACGTGTCACTGCCATCAAATTATTGACAAGCTTGCAGCCGTTCCAACTATAATGTCAGAGTTGTTGGGGGTAGTAAGGGAAACACAATTAAACCACCCAACCACAGCGGAAGGAGGGCTTAAGGAGACAGATGGAACTAACAAGGAAGCCCTTGCCACTAACATCACACCAATAAAAGAAGAAAACAACCCGCAAGGAAGCAAAGGTAGAAATACCTCAGTCACCGAGAAAGGCGGGGAACGAATAGAGGAACATCAGAATTTAGAAAGCTCAACATCATGCCTGAATCAAAGTTCTTCATCGAAGGTATCGGCACAAAGCAAGGATCCAGAAAACTTTGAAAAACCTCTCTCGAAACGGGAACGCAAACGCATGAGGAAAGCAAGGAAAAGTAAAACAAACAAAGTCAAAGCCCTCCAACAAGCACCACAGACATCAGTCCAGGAAAAACAAGACAAAAATGACAAAAGGGATAGAGATACTGTCATCACGACGAATCAAAAAAATAATGAAAGTAACAGTGATACACTCAGCATGATGAACCAAAAACTCTTGGCAACAAAAGAAATTGCGGCCATAAAAATTCACGACGGCAAAAAAATAAAAAAGGGAAATCTGTCAACCAATAAAATTTACGATATATTCAAATCATCAGCAGAGAAGGAAAAGGAAAAAGTCGAAAACGAAAAAAACGCAAAATCAGACACAACCCAAACTTTAAAGGAAAAAGAAAGCATCAAGCAGGAAACAGCAACAAGTGGGGAAGGAGAATTATCAACAAGAAATAAAGAAACCAAAAATAATTTACAGCCATATAGTACTATCGACCCCATCGAAAATAAACACCAAAAAGAAGCCAAATCAACTCAGCATGTCAAAATACAGCGAAAAGACCCAACAGAAGTAATTACAGGGAATCTGATCAATTACAATAAAAAACAATCGCCCATAGTCCATAACCAAATAGAACTGATTCCACACTATAAATCGAGAGGATCTCATGACACATTAAATCGAAGCGCAATAATAAAGCTACTGAAATCCTTACCAGCCCTGAGCCATATAACATCTGGCGACCTGGAAAGAATAGAATTTAAATCTACTCCCAACCATATGGGGGCAGAAACAACAATAGCCACGTGGACAAACCATTTAGTCACTGAACAGATTTTGAGGCACAAGGAGGCATTCGAAGAGTGGGGTATAGAACTAAATGAAGTGGAACCCCCTCGTTACCCGAGCCCCCTACAACAACTTCCCCGCATAGAGGGTGTCCTAAAAGGAGCCAAAGGACCAGAGACCCATGAACAATTAAAGGATGACGTCAAATTCACAAGACAAATCACCATCACAATTTCACACCCAGATAAAGCCACAAATGAGGTCAATCAACACTCAAGATCTCAAATCATGCAACAAGGAGTTGCATGAATACAACCTCAAAGAAAAGCAAAAACATCGCAAGACATTAACATCTGTTCTTGGAATGTGAATGGTCTAGCATCAAAAATAGGAGAAATTGACTTTGCCGACTTCATATTACAGTACGATATATTGCTGTTGCAGGAAACCTGGCAGACAACACCTACTCCTATAGTAGGCTACAAAGAACATTTAAACTTAGCTAAAAAAGAGTTAGCACATGGAAGAGCCAAGGGTGGCTTATCAATACACATCACCACAGACATCCGATGGGAAGAAGAAAACATCGATCTGGATTCAAGCTGGATGCAATGCATTAAACTTGCAGTAAACACCGCTTGCACATTGATAAGTATGAACATATACATCCACCCAGCCCACAAATACAAGGGGAGAGATATTCAACAACTGGCCGCCACTATCAAAATGTTAAAGACAACATATCCACAAGCCAACATAATATTGACTGGAGATTTCAACATGAATTTAATGCAAGCACAAGAGAAAAATCTACCAAATGGAATACCCGTCAGGAGAGACAACTCAACCAGACGTGACACATTTGGAAAGAAATGTGCCGCTTTGCTAGACAAACAAGCATTATATACGCTGAATGGTCGAGGTCCACAAGATAGTCCGGCAGCATTCACAAGAGTGACGGCAAAATCAGGAGCAACCATTGATTTCACCTTAGCAGATCCAGACCTATTCCCCAGTATCACAAAATTTCAAATACTAGAAAGAATAGAGAGTGATCACTACCCCCAAACTTTTACATTAACTGATTTCGGAAAAAAGCTTCCACCATCAAGAGTTATGACGCAATTTACTAAACTGTATAATTTAAACCGGTTAGTATGGAACGAAAACACCACAGACAAAATCTTGGAGTTCTGCACAGCTTTTCTGACTACTAAAGGTGAAAAATCATTGGGGATAGAGGCGTGGGAGTCCTTAATTAACAACTTGAACAGAAAGTTTACACACAGCCCCAAAAACCGAAATAGGTCACGGATCGGCGGGTCAGAATGGTACACTAAAGCACTGAGGAAAAAAAAAAAAACTAAACAAAGCATTGAGACAAATGAGAACTCACGGTCAACAACCTTCCCAGGAGGTCTTAACGACAATTAAAAAAATGAAAAGTGACCTAAAAAAAGAGACCCGGGTCGCCAAACGCACATATAACGAGCAATTCTGGAAAAAAATGCTCTACGCAAGTCAACAACAAAATTCCAAACTGTTTTGGGCCCACATTAACGCTCTATCCAATGGAAAAAAACGGCATTTCAACTCCGATATAACTGAGCATGTATGGCGAGCTCACATAGAAGCCACATATAACTCACAGACAAGTACCGAAATTGATATACGGATGGCGATGCAATTAAACCAAGGAAACCCCAGTGAGACTCTAAAAAGAGAGCAGAGGAAGGCAGAGATACAGAAACCACCTATGTATGCTCCATACCACACGACAAGCAAGCCGAGCCAGAAACAAAACAGCAACTCACAAAAAAAACAAATGGAAGGTAAATCACAACAAGATCAGCCAGAAACAGCAGGGTCAGATCAATCAATAGCTGACATTCAGATTACACAAAAACAAGTAAAGAACATCATAAAAAAACAGAGATCAGACGGGGCGCCGGGACCTAACGGTCTGCCAAACGCCCTATTCAAAAAAGATTCAGCATTCTGGTCCAACCATCTAGCCATACTGTTTGAGAACATTTTTGAATCCAATACTATCCCCGATTCCTGGCGAGGAAGTATTCTCCACCCAATATACAAATCTGGGGCTCGCGCAAACCCCGCAAATTATAGGCTAATAGCCCTCATAGATGTCGAGGCAAAAATTTACGCAGCAAACTTGCTTAAAGATCTAGAAGATTGGGTAGAGAACATCAAACTGATTCCCAATAGACAAACGGGCTTTCGAGCCGGAATGGGTACCCTAACAAACATATCCGCCGTAACACTCCTGGCCAACCAAGCTATTGTAAACTCAAAAGTATTGTACGCGTGTTTCATAGACCTCAAGGCGGCCTTTGACAAGGTCCCCAGACAAGCCTTGTGGGAAAAAATGAAATCTTGGGGTGCACCTACAAATCTACTGAATGCGATAATCAACCTTTATTCAAAAACATGGGTTCAAGTAAAAATGGGAGATGGCCGAACGCTAACTAACAAAATTACAACCATCAATGGCCTAAAACAGGGGTGCGTTCTGGCCCCCTGTCTATTCAATATATATACAGCTGATCTAGACCACAACCTACGTTCATCATCAGGAGACCCCCCAAAACTGGGAAACGTGAGAATAGTAAGCTTACAGTATGCAGACGATATTGTATTGCTTTCCCAAACGCCTCGCGGGCTCCAACGACTGATCAACAAATTAGTAGAATACACAGACCTAAACCAACTACAGATAAATTTAAAAAAAACAAAGATCATGTGTTTTTCTAGACCACTGAAAAAATACCAAAAATCATTTGGACGATCGACAGCAACAGTTTGGACCGTGAGGGGACATACAAGTATTTGGGATTTACTTTGGATTGTCATCTTAACTACAAACCACACCAAGAACAGCGAAAAACAAAAGCCAAACAGCTATTATTTGCATTTAAAACTTTGCAAAAGAAACTCAGTGATAGTTCTACCACTCACTTACTAAAGGTTGTGGCATCAAAATTTCTGCCCGCAATTACATATGGTTCCGAACTTTTAAACTTAAAGGATGCAACATCCCTGAATATCGCCCAAACCAGCCTCTTCAAAAAATTGTTTTATATTCCACGCCACATCTCTCAAGACCGGATCAGACTGGAATTTGGGCTAAAAAATCAAATCATCTCAAGACAAGGAGCGCTGGTAAAATACTACTGGAGAATGCGGGCAGCAAAGGACGACTCTCTGGCACATTATTGTTGGCTGGAGGTCGAAAAACAATCCAAAATGACTAATTCCGTTTATCCAATCCTGAAGAAATCGATCGAGGCTTTAAAGCTGGAGGAAGCATGGCACACCATACCGGCTTATCCGGAGTTTAAAGAATTGGTCAACAAAATAATTAATCAAAGGTCCCAAGAACAGGATAAAGCCACGTTGTCCAAGAAAACACACGCATGGATGGTGCTGCCAACATATAAAAAGCTAAAGCCCCAATCATATCTTTTGGAACACTTTGCAAACCGAATGAAACAGCAACTAATTTTAATGAGACTGGGAGTGTACCCGACTAAAGATTTAACACCAATTTGGAAACGCACCTGGCCTTCAATGGACTGCCGCCTCTGTGGACAGGGAAAAGAATCAGTGCTCCACTTACTTTGTATTTGTTCGGTACTATCCTCCAACCGGAAAGAACTGCTGCGGCCGTTAATGAAAAAAGAGCAGATAAGGACCTGCAGATCCGCAGTAATAAAATGTTTAGGAGGATCAACAGTGCAATTGGCATGCAAATCATTAAAGTTCCTAAGCCTGGCGGCAAAAGCACTAGAAAAGAAAGAGACGGAACTTGATCTTAAAAACGATTAGCCAACCATCTTGAGCCAATTTAAGAATAAGAAACAGTCATCACAAACTAGAACTATTATTATAAGACTAAAAGGACTAATTGCACTGCTGTTTTTCTTTGCATCCTTTATTTCACTGATCAAAAAGGTTTTAATGCGAAGTCATTAATTAATGTCTATTTTACTCACAAATTTTAAGTCACAAGCGTTAACATGTTTTTAGCGGTTAATCCTTTTTATGATTTAAACCAAATCAAATAAAAGTAATCAATCTCTCTACTGCCTATATATATTAAGCTCATTGATCAAATTATATTGATCAGTTAACACACAGGGTCTCCCTATATTTTCGTTGCATCTGCTCCCCTCCCTGTTACTGAACCAGGGGAACCTTCCAACTTACTTTTTGGTGAAAGTTGAGTAGCAGTCTGGGAAACATATTTTACTTTGTCACACTCATGGTGGCACAGTAGTGCTGCTGCCGCCCACGAGTGACACTTTCACTTACAGGCCCTTGGTATCCCTAGTACTATATGCTAGTTAAGGTATGCCAATTGGGTATAAAATAATTAAACATACACTTCTAAGGGTCAGACACTGGAACTGAGGTCTGGTTAGCAGGTCTCAGAGCACTCTCAGAGCCCCAAAAAAATCATCAATTTAAATCTTTGTGGGTATTCATGCAAAAAGAGGCATTTCCTTTTAGTCCACGAATGAGACAAACAGTGATCGCAAAACTATTATTTTCCTGTTCCTATATACATGTATATAGTTCTCAAGGATGGTCTGGCCTCAGATAAATTATACTTAACATGTTGCGGTTCCATTTCACATTTTGAATTTTTTCTTAGGAAGCCAATAATACTCTGACTGGATCAATTATGACCAACCCAAGAACCTACTTGGTTTAATAATAGCAGTCGTTTTAAAAAGAAAATCAATGTAAACTGTAAATCAGCTTCAAATTAAAATTTCAAATCTTGGTGGTTTGCTGTTTGTTATAAACATAGATTAGATAATGCTTATGTAAATTCTTTATCACTTGCTGTTAAAAGATAAAAACTGTGGCCTTCTGTTACCAATATTTCTTAAAAAGTTTAGCTCCCTAGCTAAATGCAAAATTATTTCAGCTGAAGAAATTGATACCCTCCATGATCTGTGAAATGTTTATCTCTGTTGTTAGATTTGTGGGTCTCTAGTTGGCACAAGTAGGTACTTGTGACGAATAGGGATACTTGCCTATAGTCAGGATAAGGGGATTACACACCTAAAATAACCCCTGCTCACCCCCTTGGTAGCTTGGCACGAGCAGACAGGCTTATCTCAGAGGCAGTGTGTTAAGCATTTGTGAACACATACAGCAACCAAGTGACAACACTACAAATGGACATCACACAGGTTTTATATAAAAAATAAGTATACTTTACATGGAGTTACAACAAGACCATGAACAACAAAAATACACAATACCGTTACTTTAAGATGGTAGATTTAGCTTAGTTCAGTTCAGTTCTTTAGATGCAACACTTTGCGTCAATGTACTTTACGATGCGTTGCGCTTCCACACCAAGCAATGTTGCAGCGATGGAAATGCGGTGAAGCTCGGGTGCAAAGAAATAAAGATGACGCTCTTTCCTTGGTGCAACACGCTTTCCGGTGATGCAGCGGCGTCTGCGGCAATGTCAGTCCTCTTCTCCGTCGATGCGAGATACTTTACAAGATGCGAGCCGCGACTGGCCCTACAACAAGCTTCCCAGCAATGCAGCTGCATCTGCGGTGATGTTGATCCTCTCTGGCGATGCGAGTTGTTTCCACAACGATACAAGCCGCAACAGTCCCTGCGACCCTCTTCCCGGTGATGGGGTGGCGTCTGCGGCGACATCAATCCTCTGCTCCGACAATGAGCCATGACAGGCCCAGCAACAAGCTTCTCAGAGAGGCGGTGTCTGCGGCAACTTCGGTCCTTCTGTCTTGCGACACGCTTCCCGGTGATCCGTCGGCCACAACATCGATTCTTTTCTTGGGTGATGCGGGGCGCTTCGTGTTGTGAAGCGGCAGCGGCGGTTCTGCGACACGCTTCTCGATCTGAGTCACAAATCCAGCTCCTTGCGAAACGCAAATCCCCCACAAAGTCCAGCACAGCTGCAGGCACTTCAGGAAGTATTTTAGGAAGCTGGCTGTTTAAGTCCGTTGTCCCTGAGACTTCAGCAGGAGGCAAGCTCTTTTCCAAGCCCTTGGCGATCCTTCACAAGTTGAAAGTAAAGCACACAAAGTTATTTCTCCTTTCTTTGGCAGTCAGGCAACCACTGCAGACCAATCCCCCAAGCAGCATTTCAGCCCAGGGATAGTCTCTCCTCAGTTTCTTCAGGTTCCTCTCCTCAGCAAAGGTTTCTTCTTGTAGTCCAAAGTGATCTAATTTCTTGGGATCAGGGTCCAATATTTATACCCCGATATCCTTTCTTCTCTGAGGGGAGAGGGGCCTTGGTCCAGTCCTAACCAGTTCTGAAGCACTCTGTTTACCAGACTTCTCCTTTCCTTTCACAGTGCAGGGCAGGCACATCAGACCCCCCGCAGGAGGTGGAGCCAGCATTGCGGAAGGCAAGTACGTTCCTGGTGCACTTTGTTTAGAGTACTCCTTCTCTTCTTTCTGAGTCCAGGGCAGAGACATCAGCCGCTCCCCAGGGGGTGGAGCCAGCATTGTGGAAGGCAGGCAGAGCCCTATTCAAGGTCCAGGTGCAACTCCTCCCTCCCATCTCGATGCAGATCTCTCTTTTCACCACTGGGCTGACTCATCTTGTCTCTTTGAATCCCCCAGCCATGTCACTCACAAAATCAGACAAAGGAATACACAACATAGCAGAGGCAGGCTTGAAAGGTTAGGCAAGCAAATACCTACTTTCTAAAAGTGGTATTTGCAAACACAGAATGTTAAAACCAACTTCAATAAAAGATGCATTTTATCATTCTGAGTTCAGGCATGCTAAACTCGAATTTCTACCATGTTCTCCGAGACAGTTAGGATTATAAACATGTAATAATCTAATAACCCATTCTGGCCTATGGAGAACAGGTAGCCTTGCAATAGTGAAAAGCCAAAATGTCTGTAATTCACTATTAGAACGTGCCACACACATCAGTGCTTGCCCTACCTTATACTTACAATGCACCCTGCCCTTGGGCCTACCATAGGGGTGACTGGTATGAAGAAAAGGGGAGGTTTAGGGACGGCAAGTGGGTGCACTTGCCCAGTCAGCATGCCAGTACCAGACTGCATGCAGGCTCTGCAATGGCAGATCTTAGACACATGTTACAAGACTGCTTCTGTGGGTGGCACAACCAGTGCTGCAGGCCTACTAGCAACATTTGGATTTACACGCCATGGGCACACGCATTGCACTAGACTAGGGCCTGACAAGTAAACCAAATAGCCAAACATGGAACCACTGATTAATACATCAATTTACAATAGGGAGCACTTGCACTGTGGCACTGGATAGCAGTGGCACAGTGCCCAAAGCATCTAACACCAGCAAAGTTGCATGAGGCAACAGCAAAAATGGAAGGGAGACCCACGCCAATGATGCCAGGTCTAACACGTTTCCCCTCCAGCTGAAATGTGGGGAGAACTACCCTAACTCCTGGGAGTTCTCATCACTAAGATGGAAAAATCTGGAGAGACCATTAGCGTTGGCTTGTTCTGAACCAGGGCGGTGTTCCACCGTAAAGTCCACCCCCTGTAGGGAAATGGACCACATCAGTAGCTTTGGATTCTCACACCTCATTTCCATCAACCATCTGAGGGGCCTGTGGTCTGTCTGAACCCGGAGGTGAGTCCCAAACAGGTATGGTCTCAGCTTCTTCAGTGCCCAAACCCAAGCAAATAGCTTACGCTCAATAGCACTCCACCTCTATTCCTGTGGAAGTAACCTCCTACTAATGAAGGCTAAAGGTTGATCTAGGCCCTCCTCATTCATCTGTGACAGAACAGCCCACACACCATGCTCTGAAACGTCTGTCTGAACGATAAACTCACTTGAAAAGTTGGGTGCCCGGAGGCAGCTTTCAGGGCCTCAAAAGCTTTCTGACAGGTGTCAGTCGAGATCTATAACTACAAGAAGTATCCAGGAGTCAGTGTTTTGCTCGAGACTTACTACTATGTGACTTGAGCTGTGCAAGTGCAAGTGTAAACCGACATTCAGTATGCAACTAAGGGCAGGAAAAATTCCCATCAGTTGCCGCTCTGTACCACCATTTTTTCATCATTTGGGGACTCCATACCATGGAGTTGGCACACAGAACTGGTCACACTGTGAGTGGTGGGTGGACCGTGTGAGTACGAAGACCGATGTGAGTGGTATTTTAAGAATGATGTCGGCAAGGTTTACACTTAAGGGAAGCAGTGCAGTGAGGGATGAGTGAAGGTGTGTAAAATTAGGTGGACTCGAGTAGAAAAATAATTTATTGGTTTCTCTCGGACCCCTAAGATTAAAAATAAGTGCAAATAGGTAGATTTAACAATATATCTACGTGCATGTAGATATATTGTTAAATCTACCTATTTGCACTTATTTTTAATCTTAGGGGTCCGAGAGAAACCAATAAATTATTTTTCTACTCGAGTCCACCTAATTTTACACACCTTCACTCATCCCTCACTGCACTGCTTCCCTTAAGTGTAAACCTTGCCGACATCATTCTTAAAATACCACTCACATCGGTCTTCGTACTCACACGGTCCACCCACCACTCACAGTGTGACCAGTTCTGTGTGCCAACTCCATGGTATGGAGTCCCCAAATGATGAAAAAATGGTGGTACAGAGCGGCAACTGATGGGAATTTTTCCTGCCCTTAGTTGCATACTGAATGTCGGTTTACACTTGCACTTGCACAGCTCAAGTCACATAGTAGTAAGTCTCGAGCAAAACACTGACTCCTGGATACTTCTTGTAGTTATAGGTATATGATTGGGGCATGTATCCAGTATAGAGTCGTTAAACAGCCCTCAGACCCTCCCCTAAGTAGTTTTGTTTCGTCAGTCGAGATCACCTTCCTAGGCTGCTCTGTCAAGGTGCAACAATGTTGCCATACCCCTTGAAAAACCTCCTATATTACCCTGTGAGACCTAAGAAGGCTCTCACCTCTGTCTGGGTTTTGGGTGGCTCCCAAGCCAGGATGGTTTCAATCTTGGGTTGTAGGTTTCCACCTGTACACTCCCAACTTGGTGTCCCAAGTACACCACGGAACCCTGCTTGATCTGGCACTTACTCGCTTTGATCGTGAGGCCTGCTTTCCGCAGCGCCATCAACACTTCCCAGAGGTGGCGCAGATATTCCTCCCAACTGCCACTGAACACTGCAATTTCATCCAGGTAGGAGGCACTGAATTCATCCAGTCCAACCAACATGTGGTTGACCAACCTCTGAAAGGTGGCGGGGCATTCTTCATCCCAAAGGGCATAACACAGAACTGGAAATGCCCATCTGGTGTGGAGCATGCGGACCTCTCCTTTCCCCTATCAGTCAAGGCGATCTGCCAGTATACAGACGTGAAATCAAATGTGCAGAGGTACCGTGCAGCCCCTAGCCGATCAACGAGGTCATCAGCTCTATGGATGGGATCTGAGTCAGTCTTCGTGACTGAATTGAGACATCTGTAGTCCACACAGAACTGGAGTTCGGGTGTGGAATCTGGCGCTGCAGCCTTTGGGACAAAGACCACTGGGCTGGCCCAAGGACTGCTAGAGGACTCAACCACCCCTAGCGCAAGCATCTTCGAGACCTCCTCTTTGATGCAAGCCCTCACGCTGTCAGTTACCCTGTAAGTTTTGTGCTTCACAGGTAAGCTGTCTCCTGTGTCCACATCATTGACGCAGCACTCTGTGACACCAGGAACCAGGGAGAACAGATCAGAAAACTGTCCCAGCAACTAGCGGCAGTCATTCTGTTGCTCATGGGTAAGGGTGGAAGAGAGGTTAACACCATCCACTGACCCATCTTGCTCTGAGGCTGACAGGAGGTCAGGAAGAAGCTCAGTCTCCTCCTCCATCCGAGCATCTGTTGCCAAGAGCATGCCCACTTCAGACCTCTCCAAGTGGGGCTTAAGGTGGTTGACATGTTGGACCCTCAAGGGGTTCCTAGGAGACCGCAAGTCCACCAAGTAGGTAACGGGACTCTTGCGCTCCACAACCTCAAATGGTCCGGTCCACTTATCCTGGAGCATGCAAGGTTCCAACGGGAGCCATGACCCACACTTTCTGACCAGGTTGAAGCTCTACCAGAGTGGCATTCTGGTCATACCATCGCTTCATCTCCTCCTGGCTGGCTTCCAGATTCGCCCCAGGTAATTGTCTGAAATGCCTAGTCTGGTTCCTGAAGGCTAGCATGTAGCTATATACATCCTGGGGAAATTTCCTGGAAAGTTGCACCCAGCCTTCTTTGACCAGACTCAGAGGTCCTCTGACTGGGTGTCCATAGAGAAGCTCAAAGGGACTGAACCCTAGAGATTTTTGTGGCACCTTACAGTATGCAAAGAGTAGGCACGGTAAGAGGACGTCCCACTTATGCCTCATGGGTTTCTCAATCAATCAATCAATCATATCATTTGTAAAGCGCACTACTCACACGTGAGGGTCTCAAGGCGCTGGGGTGGGGAATGCTGCTACTGCTCTAAAAGCCAGGTCTTGAGGAGTTTTCGGAAGGTCAGCAGGTCTGGGGTCTGCCGTAGGTGGATGGGGAGGGTGTTCCAGGTCTTTGCAGCGAGGTGGGAGAATGATCTGCCGCCTGAGGTCGCTCTTCGGAAGCAGGGGACTGTAGCGAGGGCGAGGTCAGCAGAGTGGAGCTGAGTTGTCTGTTGAGGTATGGTGGTCCGGTGTTGTGGAGTGCCTTGTGTGCGTGGGTGAGGAGCTTTAAGGTTATCCTCTTGTTGACCAGGAGCCAGTGCTGGTCTCTCAGGTGGGTGTGATGTGGCTGCGGCGAGGGATGTCGAGGATCAGGCGTGCAGAGGCGTTCTGGATGCGTTGGAGCCATCTCATGAGTTTGGCCGAGGCTCCTGCGTAGAGGGCGTTTCCATAGTCCAGCCTACTGCTGACAAGGGCCTGCGTGACTGTTCTCGTTTCAGTGGGGATCCACTTGTAGATCCTACGAAGCATGCGGAGGGTGTTGAAGCAGGAGGAGGAGACAGCGTTGACCTGTTTAGTCATGGAGAGGTTGGAGTCGAGGATGACCCCTAGGTTGCGTGCGTGGTCGGTGGATGTTGGAGCGGTTCCAGTGCAGTGGACCACCAGCAGTCATCCCGGGCCAAAGGGTTGGATCTGAGGATGACGACCTCCGCCTTGTCCGAGTTCAGCTTCAGTCGGCTGTTCCTTATCCATTCAGCAAAGGCCTTCATTCCTTCGTGAAGGTTGGTTTTGGCAGTGTGGGGGTCCTTGGTGAGGGACAGTATCATCTGGGTGTCATCAGCGTAGGAGAGGATGTTGAGGTCGTGCCTATGGACGACGTGGTCGAGCGGTGCCATGTAGATGTTAAACAGAGTTGGGCTGAGGGATGAGCCCTGGGGTACACCGCAGATGATCTCAGTGGAAGGGGAGAAGGCGGACGCTCTGTGTTCTGCCGGGGAGGAAGGAGGTGGTCCAGTCCAGGGCCTTCTCTTGGATCCCAGCGGTGTGGAGGCGTGTATGAGTGTGTGGTGACAGACTGTGTCAAAGGCGGCTGACAGGTCCAGGAGGATAAGGACCGCCATTTCTCCGTTGTCCAGCAGGGACTTGATGTCATCGGTGGTGGCGATGAGGGCAGTCTTGGTGCTGTGGTTGCTGCGGAACCGGGACTGGGAAGGGTCCAGGATGTTGTTCTCCTCGAGGTAGCGGGTCAGTTGTTCATTGACGGTCTTCTCGATGACCTTTGCCGGGAACGGGAGCAGGGAGATGGGCCGGAAGTTCTTGAGGTCCTTGGGGTCCGCCTTGGGTGTCTTGAGTAAGGCGTTGATCTCGGCGTGCTTCCAGCTCTCCGGGAAGGTTGCTGTATCGATGGAGGTGTTCATGACTTTCCGGAGATGGGGTGCGATGGATGTGCTGGCTTTGTTGAAGATGTGGTGTGGGCATGGATCTGACGGAGATCCGGAGTGGATGGTGTTCATGATTTTGATGGTGTCATCGTCGTTGATGCTGGTCTGGTAGAGCAGGCGGTTGGTGCGGATGGTGGTCGTGGGGGCGGAGGTCGCAGTGGTTGTTGGGGCGGTCGTGGGGTTGAAACTGTCGATGATGTCTGTGATCTTGCGGTGGAAGAATGTGGCCAGCGAGTCGCACAGGTCTTGCGAGGGCGGGACGTCATTGGTTTTGGAGCTCGGGTTGGAGAGTTCCTTCACAATGTTGAAGAGCTCTTTGCTGTTGTGCGCGTGGTTGTCTAGGCGGTCTTTAAAGGAGGCCCTTTTGGCGGATCTGATAAGGTGATGGTGTCTGCGGGTGGCATTCTTGTGGGCGGCGTGGCTGTCTGGTGTTTGTTCACGGAGCCAGATCTTCTCCAGCTTTCGGCAGGTTTGCTTGGAGGCCCGGAGGTCTTCAGTGAACCAGCTGGCTTTCTTGTTGGTATGATTGTTGGAGGGTTTCTTGATCGGGGCGAGGGTGTTGGCGCAGTTGTTGATCCACTGTCCGAGGTTGCAGGCGGCGGTGTCGGGGTCGGTATGGTCGGCAGGTGGGCTCTGGGCGAGGGTGGTGGTTAGCTGGTCTTCGGTCACTTTCCTCCAGCAGCGTTGAGGCATCCGTTGGGTGCGGTGGTGCGTGGTGGGTTTCTTGAAGGTGAAGTGGATGCAGCGGTGGTTGGTCCAGTGGAGTTTGGTGGTATGGTTGAAGGAGACGTGGGGGCTTGCAGAGAAGATGGGGTCAAGCATGTGACCGGCGGAGTGGGTGGGTGTTGTGATGAGTTGTCTGAGTCCGAGGTTGGCTAGGTTGGTGATCAGGATGGTGGAATTAATGTCGCCATTGTTCTCGAGGTGGAAGTTCAGGTCCCCAAGGAGGATGTAGTCCGTGGAGGCGAGGGCATGTGTGCTGATGAAGTCGGCGATGGAGTCGCTGAACTGTGGTCGGGATCCGGGCGGTCTGTAGATGAGGGTTCCTCTGAGGGTGGTGTTGGGGTCGGTGTGGATCTGGAAGCGCAGGTGTTCGGCGGTGCTGAGGGTGTCGTTAGTGTTGATCGAGACTCTGAGATTGTTACTGTGGACGATGGCGATTCCTCCTCCGGCTCTGTTGGTGCGGTCCTTGCTGGTGATCTTGTAGCCTTCCAGGACGGCTATGGCTATGTTGGGTGCCGAGGCGGCGTTCGGCCAGGTCTCCGTCAGTAAGGCGATGTCTGGGGAGGTTGAGTTGAGTAGGTCCCAGAGTTCAACTGCATGTTTTCGGGTGGAGTCGGTGTTGAGAAGGATGCATCTGAGGGGGTTGGGTTCTTTCCTGGTCGGCAGCATGGTGGGGCGGATGCTTGTGAAGCTGCAGTTCCGACAGGTTAAAGCTCTGTGGGTGCGCTTCGGGGCGGCCAGGAAGCAGGTGTTTGATTGTCCAGTGTTGAGTGCATGGAGGGTTCTGGTATCACAGCGGTGTTGGGCGTCGTGGCATTCATGGTGTCCAGGGGTCCTGGCGCTGGGCGCGGTCCAGGCATGGACGGGCACAGACGGGCTGGCCTTAGGTGCGCCAGCGGCGTGCCCTCTGAGCGCAACTGCTGCGCAGCCGCGAAGCGCTTCCATATGAGGGGATATGGGAGGGAGGAGCAGGTGGAGGTGGGAGCGGGGTGGCGAATGGGATTGCAGGTGGTCGGGCCACAGGGATGCAGCAGTGGGAAAAATGGGCAGGGGCCGCGGGAGAACTGGGCACAGGAAGGAAAAAAGTTTAGGCAAGAAAACAAGTACAGGCACAAAGGAATAAAAACAAGTCTGGGCAAGAAAGCTAGTTAGGTACAGGGGAATAAAAACAAGTCTGGGCAAGAAAGCAAGTACAGGCACAAGGGAATAAAACCAAGTCAGATTAAGAAAGCAAGTGCAGGAACAGGGGAATAAAAACAAGTCTGGTCAAGAAAGCAAGTACAGGCACAGGGGAATAAAAACAAGTCTGGGCAAGAATGCAAGTACAGGCACAGGGGAATAAAAACAAGTCTGGGCAAGAAAGAAAGTTAGGCACAGGGGAAAAATACAAGATTAGGCAAAAACAATGCCGGCAGAGCCATGCAGCAGCGTGGGGAGCAATCTGCCTGCGAGCAGGGTTATAGGTCGCTCCTGTTCAAGACCCATTATCATGCCCTTCAGGGTCCAGTTCAACCTTTCAACCAGCCCGTTTTCTTGGGTGTTGTAAGGAGTGGTGAACTTGTAGGTTATACCCCACTCCTGCCACAGGGACTTCATATACTTGGCAATGAATTTGGGTCCCCAGTTAGACACTACCTCGCGAGGGAATCCAACTCGTGAGAAAATTCCCATCAGTGCTCGTCCCACCACTGTGGCCATCACTATCCTCAGATATATGGCTTCTGGGTACGGGGTTGCATGGTCCACCAAGACCAGGATGAACCAGTTGCCCATGACTGTCTTGGGGTCCAGTGGCCCCACAAAGTCAATTCCAACCCACTCAAAGGGGGTACGGCCACAGGGAATGGTTGGAAAGGAGTCGTGTGCTTCCTCCCACTCTTTCCACCTTCCTGGCTAGTCTGACAAGTCCTGCAATGAGTGTCTGAACTCTTGCACATTTGGGGCAAATGAAAGTGGGTGACAAACCTCTCAAAGGTCTTGTTCTGCCCCAAATGTCCTGCTAACGGCACATCATGAGACAGCACCAGTAGAAAGGCTCTGAGCTTCTGGGGTACCACCAGCACACAGGCTGACCTAGGTTCAGCAACCTTAGGCTCATTATGCAGGAGACCATTCTCCCAGTAAATCAAGTGTGATCCTGACTGATCACCTGCTGCCTGGCTTGCAGCCTGTTGCCGCAAGCCCACAAGAGAAGGGCACTCTCTCTGCTCCTTGCATAATTCTTACCTGGAGGGGCCTCCTTCTTGCTGCCAATGGGTCAGCTCAGGCAGGTACCCCAGTTCAGCTGCTTGCTCCCCGGTAGGCTCCAGGGCATCCCCCTCGGGGTCTACCTCCTCCTGGGCCGCTGGAACTTTGGGGGCCCGTTTCCCACGCCCCACAACTTCTCTCTTAGGCAGGTTCCTGGGCCTCCCTCTCAGGCTTCAGGTCCTCTTGAGTACCAATACTGGCTGACATTGAGAGGGTGGTCACGAACGCCCAGTCAGGCAGTCCAACCATCTTTCAAGTGAGTTGTCTTCTCCACCTTTTCCCAAGGGGAGCTCTCCAAATCGTTCCCCAACAGACAGTCAACAGGCATGGCGTGCCTCACACCTACCTGAAGAGTACCAGAGACCACCCCCCCAATCAAAGGGAACTTGAGCCATGGGACAATGGCTCTCTGTGATGTTGGCGGCAACAACTTGGCAGAATACATGTGGGATAATCTGCTCTTGAGACACCAGGTGACACCTGACAGCTGTCACACTAGCTCCTGTGTCTATAAGAGCCCCCACCTTTTGGCCATTGATGGTCACGTGCTCACCCAGCGGTCCGTCTCCTCAGCAAGCTTCCTAGGGTTAGTCAGCTTGCTATCAATCAGGTGCTAGCGCAGCTCATGAAAACAATTATTGGACAACTGCTCCCATGCAATCAAATCAAAGAGACCTAGAAAATCATTAGCTTTGCTGCCCTTTACCCAACCATCCAGTGCTCTGCAAAAGAAAGTAACATATTCGACCCAGGTACTGTTCTCTATCTTCTTACAAGACCTGAACCTCTGCCTATAGAGTTCAGGGGTCAAACCATACCTAGACATTAAGGCATCCTTCATGTGGCTGTATGAATTGTGGACTGCAGAAGGCAAGTCTAACTGTGTGTCCCGCCCCTCACTAAGGAACCTTCTCCACAACCCTGCTCCCCAATCTTTCTCAGGGACCCGGTCGGAAGACATGGCTACCTCATAGGCTCTGAACCACTGCCCAATATCATCATTCTTGTAAAACACTTTCACCACATCTTTGGGAATATACACCCTACCTTCCACAGGCACTGCTGGTGCGCTGCCACCAGAGGAAGTAATCTCAAAGCTCTTGGCCTTCAATTCCAACTCCCTCAAAACCTTTTCATATTGAAACTGCATTTTCTTCTCCTCTAAGGCTAACTTTCTAGTTTGCATTTCAAATTCCAACTGCCCACTTAACTTGAGCTTGGTCAGCTCCATTGTATGCATCCTGTTCTCTTTCCTGTTCTCCAGCTCTTCTGGAGACAGTCCTCTGGCAGGAATACTGCTACCTGCTGGGGAGACTACTTTCTGCCCCTCTGGACCCAATAGCTCTTGCAGTTGCTCATCTGCATTCTCAGCCCTTTCCTCAGAGGCATTCCTTGCTTCAAACCAGGCCCTCAGCGCCTATTGGAAATCCTCCTTCCTGTAGATACCAGAGGTAGAAACTTGGAATCTTCTGCAGAAATGTGTGAGCTGTTTTAAGGTGTTGCATTCTAGCCTTTCTTCTTCCCATTCCATTTCAACAAAGGCTATGGAAGCTGCTTTCTCTATGGTAACCGAATTTGGCATTTTATTTTAAAATAGAAAGTCCCAAAAAGGAATCTACCAAAAAGTATGTGGTTGCGTTATGGTCTGCATTCACTAAGTAGTGTTCACCAATGACTGTACATGAATCACAAATGCAAGTCCAGAATCCTCACCGCTGACCACCAATGTTAGATTTGGGGGTCTCTAGTTGGCACAGGTAGGTACTTGTGACAAAGAGGGACCCTTGCCTCTAGTCAGGATAAGGGGATTACACTCCTAAAATAACCCCAGCTCACCCCCTTAGTAGCTTGGCACGAAAAGACAGGCTTATCTCAGAATCAGTGTGTTAAGCATTTGCGACCACATACAGTAACCAAGTGACAACACTATAAATGGACAACACACAGGTTTTATATCAAAAATAAGTATACTTTATATAGAGTTACCCCAAGACCATAAACAGCAAAAATACACAATACTGTTCCTTTAAAATGGTAGATTTAGATTAGTTCAGTTCAGCTCTTAAGATGCGACACTCTGTATCAATGTACCTTACCATGTGTTGCGCTTCCACAACAAGCAATATTGCAGCGATGGACATGCGGTGAAGTTCGGGTGCAAAAAAATAAAGATGAAGCACTTTCCTTGGTGCGACACGCTTCCCAGTGATGCGGCGGCGTCCGCGGCGACGTCAGTCCTCTTCTCCGGCGATGCGAGATACTTTACAAGATGTGAGGCGCGACTGGCCCTGCGACAAGCTTCCCAGCGGTGCGGCGGCATTTGCGGCGAAGTCCATTCTCTCTACTGGCAATGCGGGTTGCTTACACAATTATGCAAGCCGCGACAGGCCCTGCGACACTCTTCCTGATGATGCGGTGGCGTCTGCGGCGACGTCGATCCTCTTCTCCGGCGATGAGCCGCAACAGGCCCTGCGACATGCTTCTCAGAGATGCGGCGGCATCGGCGGCGAGGTCGGTCCTTCTCTCTTGTGACACGCTTCCCGGTGATGAGTGGGCATCTGCGACGACGTCGATACTCTTCTTGGGTGATGCTGGGCGCTTTGTGTTGTGAAGCGGCAGCGGCGGTTCTGCGCAACGCTTCTCGATCTTGAGTAGCGCTTCCAGTGCCTTGCAACACACAAATCCCTCACAAAGTCCAGCACAGCTGCAGGCACTTCGTGAAGAATTTTAGTAAGCAGGTTGGTGAAGTCTGTTGTCCCTGAGACTTCAGCAGGAGGCGAGCTCTTTTCCAAGCCCTTGGAGATCCTTCACAAGTTGAAAGTAAAGCACACAAAGTTCTTTCTCTTTTCTTTGGAAGTCAGGCAACCACTGCAGGCCAATCCCCCAAGCAGCACTTCAGCCCAGGGATAGTCTCTCCTCAGTTTCTTCAGGTTCCTCTCCTCAGCAAAGGTTTCTTCTTGTAGTCCAAAGTAATCTAATTTCTTGGGATCAGGGTCCCAATATTTATACCCCAAAATCCTTTCTTCTCTGAGGGGAGAGGGGCCTTTACCCAGTCTAAACCAGTTTTGTCTACCAGACTTCTCCTTTCCTTTCACAGTGCAGGGCGGGCACATCAGACACCACACAGGAGGTGGAGCCAGCAATATGGAAGGCTAGTACAGTCTTGGAGCACTTTGTTTACAGGACTCCTTCTCTTCTTTCAGTGTGCAGGGCAGAGACATCAGCCGCTCTCAGGGGCGTGGAGCTAGCACTGTGGAAGGGCAGGCGCAGCCCTATTCAAGGTCCAGGTGCAACTCCTCCCTCCCATCTAGATGCAGATCTCTCTATTTACCACTGGGCTGACTCTTCCTGTCTCTTGGGATCCCCCAGCCCTGTCAGTCACAAAACCAGACAAAGGAATACACAACCTAGCAGAGGCAGGCTTGAAAGGTTAGGCAAGCAAATACCTACTTTCTAAAAGTGGTATTTGCAAACACAGAATGTTAAAACCAACTACACTAAAAGATGCATTTCATCATTCTGAGTCCAGGCATACTAAACTCGAATTTCTACCATGTTCTCTGAGACAGTTAGGATTATAAACATGTAATAATCTAACAGCCCATTCTGGCCAACAACGAACAGGTAGCCTAGCAATAGTGAAAAACGAATATGGCTGTAATTCACTACTGGGACATGCCACACGCAGACAATGCACCCTGCCCTTGGGCTTACCATAGGGGTGACTGATATGAGGAAAAGGGAAGCTTTAGGTACTTTGCAAATGGGTTCACTTGCCCAGTCAGCATGCCAGTACCAGACTGCACGCAGGCTCTGCAATGGCAGACCTTAGACACATTTTACAAGGCTGCTTCTGTGGGTGGAACAACCAGTGCTGCAGGCCTACTAGCAGCATTTGGATTTACAATCCCTGGGCACACGCAGTGCACTAGACTAGGGTCTGACAAGTAAACCCAATAGCCAAACATGGAACCACTGATGAATACATCAATTTACAATAGGGAGCACTTGCACTGTGGCACTGGATAACAAAGAAGATAATATGGTTCCTTTGACCCACAGTCTGGAGAGACCTAAAAACAGACTACTCTGTCCCTTAAACTAAGGCCCTCCTTTGCAAAACTGCATGCAGCCTATCGCGGGGCACAATGCAATTTAGCACTTTCCAGACTGAATTTTGAAATGTTAAGTAGATGGAAGCTATATTTAACGTGGCGTGACCGCAAGCAGAAACCTTTATGAAATGAGAACCTAAGACTTGGCAACGACGCACAACATCCTGTGATTCTGGGCAAATCACTTAGGGACATATTCCAGTGCAGTCCAAAATAGCTTTATTCGAGACATACTCATACATTCACAAAACAGACAACATTTAAATATACACACATAAAAATGTCTTGGCTGGATTATATATAGTCCAAATAATTAAAAAAATTAACTTAAAAACTAAGATCTAAGCAAATGGAATAGGTACAAAATTCATGTCAACGATTTCCTAAGATTAAAAAAGTTCATTACGACAGCAATTAAAAACAAGTTAATATTTATTCAATCACATTCTATAACCAAACTGGCAAGGCTAAAGGTATTGCTCAATGCAAAATTACCCAGATATTAATTTCTGCCTTATTACCCACACCCATCCTAGGTATTTGGCTTATTGCAATAAATGGTAGAGCACTGGTGCGCATAAGCCTTTCAGTTACAACACTCCTGTTTGTGCCTAGTAGTTTGCACACAGGGGTCAGCCAAACTCGCCTACGGCTGGCATAGGAAGGGCAGGCAAAGAGCATGTGGGAGACTGTTTCATTGTGACTCCCACAGGCAGGGCAGATGTTATCACTTGTGGAAGGTCACATGGAGGTAAGGGAACCTAAGGGTAATGAACCTGCCCTAAGTTGGAGATACAGTTTCCTATCTCTTGGTTTGGTGATGGTATCTGGGGGGGAGTTCTGTTTCTAAGAAAATCCCCACCATTGAAGATGAATTTGTGTTACTCCAAACATTATAGATAGCCCGTTCCCAGTACTTCTCTTTTAAGGTCTTTTTAGAGGGTAAGGAGACTTCTGTTGGATTCTCCCACAACATTTTCATACCCAAGCCTACCAAGCTATTTCTAACACCCTTTAACCAGCCAATTTTGTGGAAGCCATCAGATTTTTTTACATCAAGAAATCTTACGGCATATGATGAGAGTTCAGGTGTTGTCCACAACCTGCACCAGTATAGAATCGGGCGCAGTGTGGCAACATCCAAAATGGCACTTCTGCCCAAATCATACCTAAGCGGCTTCAGGGGAGTGCTTTGTGGGAGATTAGCAATGCTACAGAGAAACTTTTTTTCAGAAAGCGTTAAGGAATCTTCTTTCTCAAACCCCCATAGTTCAGAGCCATAGAGCGCAGAGCTAACAGCTTTTGATTCATAAACTTGGAGGACGGGTCTAATCGGTTTTGTTAATGACCTTTTGTGTTCCATACTTAGGGCTCCCGTGAGTTGTTGATGTTTTTGTGTAGCTATATCAATATGACAATCCCACTTCAGGTCCTTCTCCAGGTGGATGCCCAAATAGGTGAAAGCCCTGACCAGTTCGAGTGGTTGATTATTCATAAAACAAATTCCTTTAAAACACTGGTGCGGATTGAAAGCTATAAGCTTTGTTTTTGCCACATTTACTTCCAGGCCTCGTGCAACACAAAAATCTTCAAAAATGTATAAAGCTTGTTGAAGGTCACTAGGAGTCTTAGAAATAATTAATGTGTCATTCGCAAATATTAAAATCGGAATCTTCACATTGGCTAGGGAAGGGCCATCAGTATTCACTGGCAACAAACGGTCCACTATTCCATTAATATAAAGAGAAAATAATGTTTGCGCCATGGCACAACCTTGCCGCACCCCTCGCTCAACCGGAAACTGGGCGGTGACCCTACCCTGCCCCCCCCATCGAACTCTAGCATGGTTTGCCTCATGCAGCCTCATTATCAAAGTTAGAATCTCATCATAAGCGGGAATGGGGAACTAGGTCAAAAGCTGCACTTAGGTCAACAAAAGCAGCATAAAGGCTGCCTTTGCCCAGCGTCACTGTCTTCCAATATAAAAGAATGAAATGAAAGACATGGTGAATGGTGCTAGCGTATTTACGAAAACCCGCTTGGAAGGTGGACAGTATACTGCACTCCTCAATCCAATCCAGGATTTTATTCAGGATCATTCTCCCAACTATCAAGCTGATAGCTCTAAAGTTTCCTGACTGAGTTTTATCTCCTTTATTGTATACTGGAATAATTTTGGCCCCTTTCCAGGAGATCGGTATCGGGGCACCCTCGGCCGTTGCACTTGCCATCAGCAAAATGTATCTCCCCCATTGTACTTTATCATAGGGGAACACGTCCGCTGGGAGGCCGTCGGGTCCCGGCACTCTACCTCCAGCCACCACACTAAGAGCTAATAAAACATCATTATCATTAAAAGCCTCATCTGTAAAAAAAAACTAATTAAGCTCTTCCATTTGATTATCTAAGGAGTTACACACATATTGGGGTCTGAAATAGTTAACCCATCCTTCTTGCGAGCCATGATTTTGGCGCTGATCTGGTTGGCATCCTCTACCCCATTTTATAATACTTCAAAACAATTTACTATTATTCTGCGAGCTAGCACCTTTAAGATCCTGCCATCTGAGCTCATCCCATAGGCGCTTGGCTTTATGGATAGCATTTTTATATTCATTTCTTGCTGAACGGACAGTATCCAATTGCCCGCCCCTAATAGTATTACCAAGGGCAATTCTAGCTCGCCAACACTCATTGCTATACCACCGTAGGGGTTCAGAATCAGCTAGTTTCGTGGTTGTAATCGGTTTATTAAAATGGGTACTAGTACGCTTAAAAAAACTACCATGTATCTGTGTTACACGCCCCAGGTCACATTCTGCAACCAGGATTTGCTTAATCTCTAGCATAGTTCTGTCTACGTCTTCGGTAATATTTGCCAGAACCTCAGGGACCAATTAGACCGACGCATATTGTTAGTAGGGACAACATCCGGGGCACAAAAATCAATCTCCCCCACCTGTGGTTGCTCCGATGTCTACCAGCCATGAGTGACACACAAGGGGTTATGGTCACTTTCCAGGCGATTCGTAACCACAATATCATTGATTGTGTGCCAAATTTTCATACTACAAAGGATGTAATCAATCCTAATTTTGCTGTACCCATTATTAAACATGTTAGCCCCAAACCTATCCTGTGGCGTCCTACCATTGAGGGCCCTAAGTCCCCTTTCATAACAGATGGTGTAAATTTGGATGACGACTTCTGTCCATTTTTTAACGGGGTTGAGTTCCAATTTTGGTAATCCCCATTGGCCATCCTCATCGTCTGTTAGGTGCCAGTCTGCAGTAGCAAGTGGTTCGAATTTTGAATTTAAATCAACCGCAACAATCACACTACTGTCCGTTGAGTAGCGCTCGAGGAGGCTATCCAAAGCCATTATAACTTGGGACTTCCTCCCCGGACTCCGCTCACATAAACATTGTAAATGTCTAGAAGTCCTAAGGAGCCCAGGTCCAGCTGAATATCACTACTCTTGGAAGGCAGTTCTTTAATACTCAGGGCTAGTGCTTGACGAACCAATATGGTAAGGCCTCCCATTGGGCTGCTTTTGGCACCTTTAATTGAGGGAATAAAAAAATTTAAGTAACCTGCACAAAATTTGCGGTTCGAGGAGCCAAGTCTCTAGGAAGCTTCAGATATCATACTCATTAACAAAGGTGAGCCAATCCGGTAATGATATTTTTTGATCCCAAACCTGCAATGTTCCACGACATGAGTGAGCCCCTAGTGGGGACATAACCAATGTACAATGGATCACTGCCTTGCCTTGTTAAATTATCCATAGCCTGCCTCTGTAGACCAAAGCCAGGAGCATCAGTGACTTGGATTATGTTGGGAGATCTCACTTCGGGAATACAGCTAGCAATATCGAAATTATCGGACTGAGGCCTACCAATATGAGCAGCCAAAGCCTCATCACTGCATGTACTTGGCCCTTGCAAATATCCCATTTTGGGGGTGTTACTAGGAGTAACACTACTGTCCACTAGGGTCTTGACACTACCAATGCATAACCCTTGTACTTGTTCGCCAGGAGTCAATCGATATTTTCCAACCAAGAGCTTCCAACACGACCCCGTGGCCCTTGCCCGGAATAGTGTTTCACATGAGAGACAGTTGGGTTCTTCCTTAACTGAATGGATGAATGGGCAGGGGGTCTGGTTCTAAACTCAAGGGCACATACGTTTTCAGCCAGATCCTCCGACCGAAGAGTCAGTTCAATACAGTCAAATTGTTCGGTGGCTGAAGTCAGCCCACACACCTTAGAGATATCATCCCTTATCACAGACTGACACCCTCTAACATGACGTATGCAATGGATAGCTTTATTAGTCAGGGAGTCGGTGCTCTCATTACTTCTGAATGTTGCTAGCTTAGGGACATTGGTCATATAGATAATATTAGTGCTTAGTGATATACTTGATTTTGCACCCCCCCTGCTGACTTGAGCTTTATGTTGATAGTTAGCCATTGGGCAAGAGTTTCCCCTCACACTAGGCAGTGAATACTCCCTCTCCTTTACCTTTGTAGGATAGGTTGAGCTATTTTTAGTGAGCAACGGGGGTCTATTTTGTGCATGTGGGGTGGGTAGAGTTTTTCCAGATTTAGCCACCTCACTATAAAAAGTGGTGGCTATACACTCACCACCCCCTTTTTGATTTGCCAAAGGATTTTCCAAGGTACTGCCCGCTTTTAGTGGGAAGGAGATAGTGTCGCTCTGGGAAGGGTTTGTCAAGGAACGCGCCCCACCACTAGGTGCGAACCCTACCATGGAAGTTAAATTTACAATCAAAGCCCTCATAGACTCTATCTCATCCCGTAGTAAAAGTACTAGCTTCACTAGGTCTTGGAGATCTGGAATATACTTTTTACTTAGTTAGTCGTTTGGGAATAGAGTGTGTGGTTTGGGGCAGTGTCTGTAGCTATTCCTGGCGATTGGGAGGGTTGTAGCATAATACTCTCGCTGTGTACACTTGCCAAGATAGAGAACCTATTGATGCAGGGGACTGAGGGCACAGATATTGGAGATTGACTGCTATAAACTAGTATTAAATTATCTATATTGCTAGTTATAGCACTCTCCTTTGTTAAACCCCCCCCCCCCCACTCTCAGCACCACCGCCCTTTGGGCTTTTCGATTTTCAGAGAAACATGGTGGGGATAGCTGGGGAGGCAGGACCCTTACATAAACCCTCCAACCCCAACCCAGCCAAATCCCCCTCTGACTGTGGACTAGGTTTAGAAGTTAAAACTGCCTCACATTGCTCCACAAGGCTATCAATTCAATCAAGAACACAATTACTAGCAGCATGATTGGACATCCTTCTTGCTTTCTTTCCTTTGCAGGGACTGCTGGCATTCCCAGCCTCAATCCCCCCTCCTCCCCCTTCCATTGATTTATGCTTGCCCATTCTGGTGTGCCCTTCCCTGCTAGAAGTGAAATTTTAGTAGGCACCAGGCAACAATAGTAGTCCACAGTAAGTATCAAAATGGTCCTTCCAGCTGGTGATTGCGACATGCACAACGATAAACAGTACCTTCTGGGTTTTCCAGGCTGGGTCCTCACTTCTCTTCAGAACCCAACAATAAGCTGGTAAACTGCAAAAATAAAGGGGTGGCCCTGCCCTGGCTCGTACTAGCCCTGACAGGCGCAGACCGGCCCGCCCTTGGCCCGGGCTTTGCCCGGGCGCGGTCCAGGTACGCCTGCGCCGTGGGAGCCCCACCAGGGGCCTCATTTATGAGAAATGACGCATCGCTGCGTGAAAACAGCGATGCGTCACTTTTCACTGCGCACTCCTTACTACATTCCTGATGCGTCATATTTAATGTATGACGCATCATGTCGCAAGGAGTTACAGATACGTCAGTATTTCTGACGTATCTGTAAGCGCAAAAGTGACGCATTGCTGGAGTGTGTCACAAAAGTGACGCAACTCCAGCAATGCGTCCTTTCACATGGGGAAAGCCCCATGTGAAAGGGCTTGCGTCAGTCTTACGCCTGCTGTGAGGCATGCGCAAGATTTTGACGCAACAACGTCCTAAAAGTGACGCAGTGAAATCTCATAGATTTCACTGCGTCACTATTACGAGGCTTTTTGCGGGGGAACGCCCCCTCTGCATACATTATACCTGACGCAGGTATAATGTGGCGCAGGGGTTTAAAAAGTGAAGCATCTACCTAGATGCGTCACTTTTTAAATATGGTGCAACGAGGCGCACTTTTTACACCGCTGGTGTGTCACAAAAAGTGACGCACCAGCGGCGCAAAACTGACACAAGGCCTTCATAAATAAGGCCCCTGGGGCCTCATTTATGAGAAATGACGCATCGCTGCGTGAAAACAGCGATGCGTCACTTTTCACTGCGCACTCCTTACGACATTCCTGATGCGTCATATTTAATGTATGACGCATCATGTCGCAAGGAGTTACAGATACGTCAGTATTTCTGACGTATCTGTAAGCGCAAAAGTGACGCATTGCTGGAGTGTGTCACAAAAGTGACGCAACTCCAGCAATGCGTCCTTTCACATGGGGAAAGCCCCATGTGAAAGGGCTTGCGTCAGTCCTACGCCTGCTGTGAGGCACGCGCAAGATTTTGACGCAACAACGTCCTAAAAGTGACGCAGTGAAATCTCATAGATTTCACTGCGTCACTATTACGAGGCTTTTTGCGGGGGAACGCCCCCTCTGCATACATTATACCTGACGCAGGTATAATGTGGCGCAGGGGTTTAAAAAGTGACGCATCTACCTAGATGCGTCACTTTTTAAATATGGCGCAACGAGGCGCATTTTTTACACCGCTGGTGCGTCACAAAAAGTGACGCACCAGCGGCGCAAAACTGACGCAAGGCCTTCATAAATAAGGCCCCTGGCATTTAAGGCACTGGGTCACTGGCGCGCTGTGAGCGTTGGCGGTAGCGCGACGGCGCTCAGAACCTCTAGGGACGCTGGGAGTTGTAGTTTCTCTGTCTCCCGGTCCCGGTCAGCATCCTCCTCTGCATGCAGCCCCCCCCCCAGCAGGGCTGGTAGCTGGAGTGTTGCAGGCAGTTTCAGGGTGTCCCGCACTGCTGGTGCCCCGCCAGGTATTTAAGGCACTGGGTCACTGGTGCGCTGTGAGGGCACAATGTAATTTAGCGCTTTCCAGGCTGAATTTTAAAATGTTAAGCAGATGGTGGCTATATTTAACGTGGCACAACCGCAAGCGGATACCTTTATGAAATGAGAACCTAAGTCTCCGCAACGACGCACAACATCCTGTGATTCAGGGCAAATCACTTAGGGGCATATTATCAAGGGCCATTTTGCCGCTTTTTTAACGTTAAAAGCGGAAAAAGCTGCAAAAATGACATCACCCTTTCTACAAGGGGATGCTAACATGCGCATGATTGCACCCGTTTTCCCGACGCCTCGCTTTGCATCTCTAATGAGATGCAAAGTGGGCGTCACTGGGCAGTACTCCTTGTAAATTATCGCTGATGTGCACATCACGATATTTACAAGGAGGCCCACGCATTTTTGCAGCCGTTAGTTTTTGGTGAAAACCCCGGATTTCGCCAAAAGCTAACATCTGCAAAAATGCTGACTTAGGTATACTATATTGGGGGTGGATTATGCTGACACGACCACAGGGTCTTATCAGCAAGTTATCGCCGTTTTCTATGGAACATCGCTGGAAAACCATCATTGTTCCAAGGAAAACGGATATATCCCCGCTATCGCAGGAATTTCTATCGCCTCGGTGATACACGTTGTTAATAACGCGCTAACCAGGCGATAAATTCCAGCGATAGACGGCTATAAATAAAAAAGCGCTAAGCGCGCTTTTCGATGTTTATGGCCGTCTATTGCTAATATGCCCCTTAATCTCCCCATGCCTAACACAAATGAATGTGTCCTCATGTAACACAACTGGTGCTCGTCTAAAGCGCTCTGATACCCAGTACATTCGGGTCAAGTTCGCTTCGCGCTATATAAAACTCCTTAAAAAAAAAATAAGTATCACAACAAACACGCTGCACAACTCTGTGCGAAGAAGCGACATAACGGATTTCGCTCTATTTGTTGCCATTCAAACTACACATGCATTTCTTGTCAAACGACCAGGGATGATTAAGTACTTAACATAATATTCAGGATACAACAGCACGCCTGTTTCAGATGAGTTGTAAACAGCAATGCTCGCGATGAGAACCCCACAGCCTCGCGCTGCCGCGTTGAGGCAGCCCATCAAAGACCGACCGCTGTAGCGCTTATTGGTTTGTATTGATCTTTCCAAGGCTATCAATGCCGTCCACCTTATGCTGTGTTTATCTAAGTGAAGAGACCTGGATTCCGAAGATGTTGCGATTGCGTGTTTTGTATCAAATAGGTAATCAATGAAAGGCTCAATGTGTCCTTGGAGGAATCCGAGGAAGTCGTCAGAAGCCCTGCTGATTTCTAAGCCTGCTCAGATCAAAGCAAATAAAACCTTCTGAAATGTGTGTGAATGTGCGTGATTATGCGGGCTTCACCTGTAATATAATGCCAAGAGGAGCAATATTGGTATTAGGATCAGAGTTTCAAGTGCATACATGGCATATAATTTGAGGAGCAGCTCATGATTGTTTTTTGCCTGTGGTAAAAGAGTTTAGGCCTCGATTACCAGAACCTCAGACCTGCGTGCTATAATTATCACACTTGTTATAAGCACGTTGAGAAATTTACGTGCAAGTCTCACGTAATTTTTCCAAAATTTTGCATTTATTTTGAATACATTAATTTGCATACCTATTCTTTACAGAGCCCACTGTGCAGGTCTAAAGTTGCACAGAATGGGGACTGGACACGCCGTCATCAACACCCCACTTCTAGCCCCTGTTTTTCCCAAACCAGGTAAAAAGACAATCATTTCGAGTATCGTTGTGTACAATTTTGGGTCAGCATTGATGCCCTATTTTTCCCCAAGACCCCCAAAATCTCAGCCACAAAAACCTCAAAAAACTTGTCTGCGCACAATCGATTGTGCACAGCCCTTGGTTGAATGCGAGAGCTGGACTCACGATGTGACAATCAACATATTTTTGTAAAGAAGTAGTGGGTTAAAATGAAAGTTTGCCTTGACTACAACCGAGACTCAGATCCGTGAACAATTGTGAGTTCTTTGACATTTAGAATAACACACAAAATGAACATTCAGATTTTACCAGACTATAAAGCACCATCAACCGCAAGTAACTGTATTTAACCTTGAACAGAGGCGCCATGTTGCTCTTGATAGTTGGTTACTTAAAAAGAGTTGTAAATACTATCAGTACTTAGTTTTGCTGAAGTTGAATGCTCTTAGCTCGTTTACACTTCTCACAATAGGCAAGAGGTTCTCAATATTCATAGTGACTTTACTCAGCTGTTGACAGCTGAACTCTGTCTAATATTCAGCAGATGATGACCTGCCAACTGTAGCATGCCTGGGCACTGTGCGGACCCTGCTTTGTGCCTTTAGGATGGCAAACAATCCAGCAGAAGGCCATGGCTTCATTCCCTGATGATTGTTGTGTTTACTGTTCGCTATTTGTCTGACAGATGATTACAGATGCTATGTTTATGAAGTCACTAGTGTCAGGGGTAATCTAATATAGGCATACACCTAGTGATGTTACCTCTATGCCTGGTTTGAGTTTGGACCTAGCTAGCAATTGGAACAGAAGATGTTAGATACCCAGGAATTCCAAAATCTAAATGCCTGGCAGACTCTTGCCATATCTGTCTCACAGCTAATAGAGTCTCAATTCCTTTTGTCCCTCATGCTACACAAAGCTTATAGGGAAGTTGTGGAGGGTAACATGGATTAAGGGTTTGGGTGAAGGGATAATTCCCATGGGACGGCTTCTGTAGACTTTGCTTTTATTGTTTGGATTATTCTTCATTTCTACTTACTTTCAGTTCAACCTTTTTGTTATTACTGAAAAATCATTCATAGGCACCTACACAACCACAGCTCTCCATGGGGAAACAACCTTTACAACGCGGTCATTACTTCACACTACACTTACAACGCAGTCATTACATCGCAACATCCATTTCAACACATGTCACTACAACGCAGGCATTACAACGCATACCATTACAGTGCATGACACTAAATCGCAAGTCACTACAACGCAGGCATTACAAAGCATACCATTACAACGCATACCATTACAGTGCATGACACTACATCGCAAGTCACTACAACGCAGGCATTACAACGCATACCATTACAACGCATACCATTACAACGCACAGTACCCCTACACTATCCAAAACGTACCCTATTGTTGCACCCCCTGGAGTTAGAATAGTAATTTTTAACCCCTACACTATCCAACACTTAGCCTACTGTTGCACCTCCTGGAGATACAATAGTAATTTTTACCCCTACACTATCCAAAACTCCCCCTATTGTTGCACACCCTGGAGTTAGAATAGTAATTTTTACCCCTATACTATCCAATACTTACCTTAAATGCAATTTAATGGTATGTGTTGTACTGGTATGCATTGTAAAGGTAGTATGCAATGTAATGGAATGTTTGTAAAGGTCATTTTTTTTTAAAGTGCAATGTAGTGTCATGCGATGTAATGGAAGGCGTTGTAAAGGATGTTGCGATGTAAAAACTGCATTATAACTGCATGCGTTGTAAATGTATGCGTTGTAACGTCATACATTCCTCTCCACACAACTAAGAGCTGAAAACAAAAAAATCACACACACTACAGCAGTGAGGAGGAAAAGAGAAGATATGTGCTTTCTTTACAAAGACACCTTGCAGAGACGTTTGTCTTACTTTGTATCGAGTGTGTATAATCAGCAGTCACATACAGAATATACCCTGAAAACTAAACCTAAAACCGCAGAGAGATAAGTTCAATTAAGTTTAGCTCTATGAATACTAAAGGATTGAACCACCCGATTAAAAGAAGGACAATTTCAGACTAGTTAAATGAATTAAAAGAAGTTATCATTCTCCTGAAAGAGTCTAAAATTGATTACAAAAAGGCCATATCCATGCATAACAATTGAGTTGCAGGCACAATATAGTTACCAGTGAAATCTAAAAAAGAATTGGTGTCATCAAACTGATTACCAAGAATGCAAATATTCCAGTTAAAGCATCTATATATTACAATGAGAGCAGAAGGTCAATCAAAAAATGTGTGCAAGGGCGACATAGAATTCTATGTTGCCAGTATATGCACAGTAATTTTGATGACCCAAAGTTCTGGTCAACCTTATCATCTAAACTATATGAAATCCCACAAGATTCCATGATAATCATAGGGAAACACTTCAACCTACCAAAACGCTTGATAGATTATCTACATGGAGATTCAGGAGTTCAACAGCTCACAAACGTTTACACAGCCTATTCTCCAACATTAATATTTTGGAACTTTGAAGACTACAACACCCAGATACTAATGAATTAACTTTTTTCTCACCCTGTTCATTCTTATTCAAGAACTGATTACCTCTTACTCTCCAACAAATACCTACTGATAACTTTAAAATGGGGCTCCATTACATCTCAAGACTAATGTTTTAGAGTAAATGATGAATATCTAAATAATGTAAAAAAAAAGAACTTGATGGACAGAATGATGCACAATGTCAAACATTCACTCCTGTACAGCGATCTGGGCATAAATCTATCGTTTTGTTGCTCCCCATGCCATTCCAGTTCAGACACAGCCATATACAAATCAGTCTTGACCCTGTTTATGGACAGAGCTGCAAAATGTCAAGCTTTGTTTGCCCCAAGTTGGCAGGGTATGCCCAGGCGTGGGTCCCTTGCTCACTGTGCCGCTTGATTCAAGCTAGCCTGGCTGATGAGGGGTGTTACCCAGGATGCTTGTTTCTGTTCAAGGAAAGACCTGGCTTGGCAGTTCAGGCTGGACTGTTCCCATGGGGAACAGGGTTAAGACTGATTTGCATGTGGCTGGGTCTGAACTGGGATGGAAATGTGAGCTAAAGAATGATGATGGATTCAACCCAGATCTGTGACTTGGGGTGCGTGTCTGTAAGGTTTCAGTGCTCCATCCATCATCTACTTGTGTTTGCTTTGTTCTCCCCAAGTTGGCAGGGTATGGCTGGATGTTGGTCACTTGCTCACTTTGCCACTCGATTCAAGCTAACCTGTCTGGTGAGGGGTGTTACTCTGAAACCGGTCCCATGATGCTTGTTTCCATTCCAGGGAAGAACTGGCTTGGCAGTTCGTGCTGGACTTTTGTCATGGGGAACAGGGTCAAGACTGATTTACATACGGCTGGGTCTGAAATAGGATGGCGAAGTGAGCAAAAGAACGATGATCGATTCGACCTGGATCTGTGACTGGGGGTGAGTGTCTGAAAAGTTTCAGCACTCCGTCCATCATCTCCTTGTGTTTGTTAAGCTAAATAGTTTAACCAGCATCAAAAATATAAGGAAGGATATGTTACATTTTTTCTCTGAGAACCTGCAAGCTCATATCCCACCGCAGGTGTACTGGGACGAGGAGGAAAATAACCATAAAACAACAGCCAGAAAATCTAGAAGAAGAAATACAAATATTGACCAGAGATTCAGACACTCTTGAGCCATTAACCTTCTGATATAATTAAAGAAACATAAATAGGAATACAAGAAACGTTCAGTAACAGAGAAGGATTTTATGTAAAGTATAACAAAGTCCTAACATTTTGTGAGTTCAATAAGGCAGAGAAGTTACGAGCAAAATATCTAACATACAACAAACCCAAAAACAAGGTTCTTCAATAAAACAGAAAAGTGACAAGATCCATGCTAATTAATTTGGAATGGCTAATACTTCAAGGAGCATGACCAACTACGAATATTTTCTGGAATGTATAAACAATAACAAGATAAAATAAGGTTTCAATTCATATCTGAAGAATTGATATCAATCCTGGATAACCAATATCCTTGGATGAATTCACAAGGGCATCAAGGACCTCAAAGCGAAAATGCAGAAGGGCTTGAAGGATATAGACACCCAATCTTATTTTAACTTTCAAAACATCCTCTAAGATCTACTAGATTTATTTTGAAATTTCAAGGAATCAAGAGAAATACAAGGTACACTAGCATAAGCTTTCATTTTTGTAATACCAAAAGATCATAAAGACACAACAGTTTTGAAGAACTACATTCCAATATTTCTTATATATTATTTACAAGTTTATGCTAAAATCTTGGCAAACAAATTAAATCGGTTTCTTCCAAGGACGATACAACCCCAACGAACTGGTTTCTAGAAACACAGCTTCTTCGAGCGACAAAACAAAATTACTTAGCAAAAATATTTGACACAGTAGACTGGCAAGGTTTGCATGAATCATGAAAAATATTTGGCATAGGAAACAATGTTATGAATATGGTCATGGCCTTATAATGAAGCCCATCAGCAATGTGGCTCGGTCCACAGCATTTAAACTAGAACAACAGACAAGAAAGGGCTGTCCTTTGTCGATGACCCTGTTTCTTCTAGCAATTTAAACGGTCCTAGTATCAATGAGAAAAATCCACAAATTGAAGGCATTAAATATATTAAATACACAAACCGGATATGCAAACAAGCAGCATATGCTTATGACATTCGAATCTTAACAGAAAACACAAACACATCCATCATTGCCTTGATTTAAATAATCCATGAATATGTAGAAGTGTCAGGATATAAACTAAGCAAAGATAAATCAAAAGTAAAACCTCTAAATATCTTCTGTATAAAGCACAACATAGGCAAAACATGTCTTATCTTGCAACCAAACTTTCTAAAATACATGGAAATAGAATTTAATGAAGATCGAGTCGAATCTTTAAAATATAATGAACAAATTATTATAAAAAGTAGCACATTTGTTATAGAGGTAAACTCAATTATAAATTATTTAATCAGTGTGTTTACCATTAGATTACACAAAGACTTATTCACAAAGATAGACAACATAATCTACTCTTTTTTTAAGTTGAGACTCTTTGGGACTAAGGAGGATTAACCTGGCTGACTTCCAGGCATACCAAACATGGTTAATTTTTCCACCAGGGTTCTCTCTGGGGACATAATGATCTCCCTTACCCACCAATATGGTTAGCAGTAGAGAAACCCCTTTGGAAAGAAATACCCGTACTCTCAGTTTTAATGATTGCACAAATTGAACACCCACACTCTAAAAATATCCTGAAATGCACAAAAGATACCTTAGTATGAATAGACAATGAACTTGAAAACAAAACGACAAACTCAAATTGGTCATCTCTCTGTACATTAGCTAAACGGTCCCATGCCTGGATGGTTCCTAAATCCTATACATCAATTCGGCTGGCGGAATACCTACTTACAACATATTCATCTCACCTGAAACTAAAGTTAATGGTGATCAGATTTGGGGTATTACCAAGTTTGGCCAATCAACCTGCATGGAAGTATAAAGGCTCCAAAACATGTAGCTTATGTGGCGCTGCATGGCAAGATTTCATTCACCTCATCTGTGTCTGGCACTTCTTAAAACCTATTTGGGTCTTGCTACTAAAAAAAGATTTTAACAATAGGGGTATTTGAGCTTGCAGATCGGCCATCATTAAAGGACTTGGTACAACAGACCCTCAATTGACCTGTAAGCTGATGACATTTGTATTACTGTACAAAAAGATAAAATGGCCGAAGGAGACAAGAACTGCTATTACAGTCAAGTCCAGCGATCTTCCAACCCTACTGAAATTCTAAGCCACTGTATAAATGCTTTTAATGCTAACATTTGATGAAATACCAATATCGTCGACAATTTTATAATGTATAATCATACTTCGATTTTAATACGTTAACATGATGAGAATTAAATTTTTTCTTTTTTTTTAGGAAAATGAGTTACATGTCTTTTAAACATTTTAAATGTCTGTAAATTGTCGGACCTCTTTTCTATTAGGATATTGTTATGGTTTTTACTAATTTAAACAATAAAGTATTGAATTTAATTGAATTGCATTGGTTATCTCTCTGGTCAAACAAAAAAGATTAAAATCAAAAGCAAACATTGGTGTAATGTAAATGTAAATTGATACTTGTATAGCGCACTACTCACCCGCTAGGGTCTCAAGGCGCTTGTACGAATACCGCTGTGGAACCCATCCTGGCTTTCCCTGTGAGGCGTCCACTCCTGGGCACCCCCAAGGTGGAGGCCAGGCATCCTTAGCATTGTGGGGGCCGTTGTGGAGATTAAGCAAGCTATTGCCCAGAGTTGCAGAGTGGGACTCCATGATTGGAATAGGCACCAAGGCGAGAATTATCAGGTCCGTGGAATTTTTGAGCCCAAGACCCGCCGAGGCAGGGAATTAAACCCTGGTTCCGGGCTAGACATCTGCATCAGGGTCTGCCGCTCTAACCATTGAGCCACAAAGCGGGAAATGTACCCCATGAAAGATGTGTGTAAGAAAGATGATTCTCATTCACTTGCTAATATCCAACAACTTCATAACCAAGAAGGTTACAAATTCTACAACTTCTTTCAACTGAAGATTGTAATCTCTAAGACACAAAAGTAACTCATGGAACCCTCCCTACCATTACTAATTGACAGTCTGTGTAAAAACGGCGAGATTGTATCCAAGACTTATCACTTATTTGGTCCTCATAACACTAAGGGGCCGATTACGATCTCGGTCGGAAAGCCTCCTTAGGTCAGAGACTTTCCGACCGAGAACGTCGGTTTCACTTTTGACCACCTAATTAAATTTTAGGGGATAGGGAATGAAACCAGACAGACATTCTGGCTGGATTCTGATGGGTTCAAGGGGTCCAACGGCCAGTCAGAGACCAGTCTGTAATCCATATGGACAGCGTTTTACGCTAATCGAATTATGGTGCACGGTTTCTGGAAGACTTTCAATGATGAGTTTTTGGACGTGAAAAGACTGTCAGAAAGTGAGTATGGAAGCCTCTAGCAGGGCTCCCTTCTGTTTACGGCCTCCGGTTATGGGTCGATGACCCCTTGTTGATCCCTGCACCATGTGGCAGACACTCTGAGGTGGCAGCCACGCGGTGCAGGGATGAACACAACCTCCCATTTCCCTATGGGAGCATGTGCTATGGCCCGTTTACGCCCATAGCACATGCTCTCATAGGGAAATGTGAGTATGCGACTGCACCACGTGTGCTCACATCGTAATTAGGCGGTGGGGACCTCATACCAGAGGTCAGTCGGTCCCATATCCGCGACGGTATCAGGAGGATGCAAGTCTGCCCAACATCGTAATAAGCCCCTTAATTGTTAGCAAACCTCTAATCAAAATGGGAAGAGATAACACAGGATTATCTACATAATGCTAATTGCATATGTGTAAATTATGGAATTCCCACTTCAACAATAAAATAATACTCAATCTAGCTCAATCTAAATTCATGCTACTTCACACAAAATATTGAACAACAAACAAACTTTAAAGCAGTCAACTGAAAGACAATTACATCTGTTGGAACTGCAACATGGAAAATGGTTCTTCAGCATATTCCTGGGATAAGATTCAAATCACTGTCTCAGAAATTTTCTCAGTTCCATTTTCCATCAAGTATGAGGCTAAAACCCTAGGATTCAATGTGTCCCCCCCAACTCACAAGCTTTGAAGGTAACAGGTTTACACCTACTTGACTTGATCCTAGCAATAGCTGTAAAACCAATCCTAACCAACTAGAACATTTCAATAGCATGTCATACCACTCATGCTGGGACTGGCAAACCTATACAAGAAATGTGGCTAATATCGCACTGCTCGCCCTCCATGGCTGAAGCTAGATAAGCAATTCACAGACTTAAAACTATCGGTGTGCAAAATTCACGTAATTTGCTTAAGTGTAATTATGCAAAATTAAATTATGCAGAATTCTGCATAATTAAGTAAAAATCAAATCTGTCAATTTGTGCTATATTTTAGGACAAAATACATCTATGCATCAATATTTGTTGCCAGGATTAATTTGGCACTGCAAAAATAGTGCAAAAATGCAGAAACACAGCTAAAAAACTTTAATTACTTCAAGTGGAATAATGGCATAATTTGCAGAAATTTCACATAACAAGGGTAACATTAAATTCCTGGAATTACTCAAAGTGCGCCAGCTTAATTAAAATGTTGCCAAGGCCTAGTTAAAAGCCCCCTTAAACACAACATCTTACCAATACATCTTAAATGTAGTGTCCCCCCTCAGTAAGGCAATTAATAATGACACCTCTAAGCTAAAAGATCTGTAGTTGTTGTGCTTTATCTACCCTCTGAGTACATACCCTACATCTTATTTGTCTTGATTTGTGTTTATCTTTTAGTTGCTAAAAAATTATACTTATGTTCGTATAATTTCAATAAGTACAGGTTGAGATGAACAATGCTCAGCTCCACAAAATCAACAAGCTACTTCTGTCATACTGCAATTATCTCTGCATGGCATATTGTAATGTTATAATTGCATTGTGTCGAAGATCTTCCTGTAGCTGACATGTCTTACAAAGATATTCCTTAGTTTAAATGACACTTGTTTTGCTGATTTTTGCTACTATCTGCAAGATAATATAAAAAAAATTGAAAACTGTATTTCCTGTGGTAATGTGATATGACAATTACTACAGAGTGACTAAAGCTATGTCTGTTTTTTAAGAATTACCATTGTTTTATATTACCCCAGAATTTCCTTCTACTGCTCAAGATCGCACAAATACATCACTGTTGGTATCTATGATTACAGAATTTATTAAATTACTGATGACATCAATGACAACGGTATATAAAAAATGACAATGTGTGGTATATGACTGAACTCTGAAAATACATTTCCTCTGCAAAATGTCATCAGTTTTATGAAGAAGAAGTTGAGACTAGGGCATGAATTTCAGTCATGTACTACACTGAGGACTGGGCATAACATAACACACTGCACATAGACTTTGATGTTTTTTGCATTGGTGGAGCACAGGGACTGTCAGCCTAGCCCGGCTCACAGCCTCCAAAATCAGTTGTTTAAGGCCATGCATGTTACGGTTTGGACCATCTGTTCAGCCTAATGTCCTTGGGGCTTGGCAAAGGGCCTGGCCTTCAGACCCTTCGCCAAGAACAGCTATATATATATATATATATATATATATATATATATATATATATATATATATATATATATATATATATATATATATATATATATATATATATATATATATATATATATATATATATATATCTAAGGTAAACTCCTATACGCCGTTTCTTCTCCCTGCTCGTTAAGAACGGAGGACGGACCACGAATGCGTGCAATAAAGTTTATTCTGCTCGCTTGCACCATTTCACCAGCATGACACGTTTCAATCCCACAGGGATCCAAGCTCCAAGTACCCAAAGTACAAGGAGCACTCGAGCGGCAACATGCTCCTAAAGAGATTTTATGGTATACAGTCCACCAGTACAACAATAACTTTCAGCAGTTCAATGTGCCATGGATGCCTGATGCGTTTTGAAGTGTCCCCACTTCTCTTCAGAGGCTTTAGCAAGTGAAGGCACATAGGACACCGCCCTTGTAATCAAGGCCTCCCAAAGGCTGAAACGCGTCATGAAGGTAGTGCTAGGTGGCTGAACTAAATAAATACCTTGCACGAAGACTTGGGTTTGTGTTCGTATTTCCAGTGAATTTGGGGCAACTAGGCGAAGTTCGTCTGTATATATATATATATATATATATATATATATATATATATATATATATATATATATATATATATATATATATATATATACATATCTATATTACCTTCTGGCCGTCGCCAGTTGGTAGTTATAAATTAGGTCCTAGTTTCCGTAGGAAAAGCGTTTTTTGTTTTCCCAATAACTTTGGCGCCATTTGACGAATCTTCGCGGAATTTTCAAAACAAATGAGGCGCCCCAGTCAGCTTTTGCCTTGAAAGTTTTGAGGTGATTCGACAAGCGGGGGCCAAGAAAAAAGGGGGGTTCCAAAACGCATTTTCCCCATGTTATTTTCCATAGGAAACTTTAGACAAAGCTACAGCCCGAACTGCATCACAGAATTACAAAAAAATTGGCAAAAATGTAGCCCTTGGTTCAGAAAGAGTCCTTTTTGTTAAATGGTGTGAATCCGTTCAGTAGTTGCTGAGAAATCAGAAAAAGAAAAAGTTTCGATATCTGGGGCAGCGGTGGGTTCACGAACCTTCCAGAGCACACACTTCATTCTAATTGGCTGCCAACAGTCCAAACCAGGAACTGTTGGCAGCCATCTTGTGACTTTGTAGAATCGAGTCACAAGAAAACAGTAAAACAAAGTGACAAATAAAGAAAAGGGGGCAGGGTAGAAAAAACCTAACCACCTAAGCCTGCTCAGGGGGTCCCACAAGGACCCCCAGGGCCCAAAAAAGCTTTTTTTTTGTAATTTCAACCGAATTCGCGTTGAGGTCGCGAATCCTGCTGAAATTAAAAAATAAATTAACCATTAGGTTTTCTCGTCCGTGGAGATAATCTATTTTGAGAAAATGAATAAATATTTGTGCTATCTGTGAGAGGAGTAGTGCTCTTTCTGGGGAGCTCGTAGGGCCACAGTCAGAGGCCACCATTCGGGCTATGGGGTGAGTGGGTTATATCTTCTGGAAATACGGTGCTCAATTATTTAAAGTCCCTTCTTCTAAGTTCCTTGATTGTGCCTTGTGGGTGCGGTGTCCTGGGGGCTGCAGAGGGCCGAGGGGCTGAAGAGCTCTTGGCCAGGGGTCAGGGGGTCTAGGAGACGGTGGCTCCTCTCCTCTCTTCTCCTCGGTGCGCAGCGCGCGCACAGTATCGATTTTTATAAAGGTCCTTTGTTGTGGCAGGCACAATGGAGGGAAATGGAGGCAGGAGCCTCTGCTGGTTGGGGCTGCCTGCTGAGTCTTTTTTTTTTTTTTTTTTTTAATTTTTGCAAACCTTTATTGTGCATAAACAGCAGAACAAATACGGGCCTACAACCTTCGGGCCGGCCACGAACCATCATCAGCACAGGGGCATGCATTACAGACCCCCAGCAGCCACCATAAGACTAGCGAGCAATAAACTTTGCATCAGAATGAGTCATATCGCCGGGGGAGAGGAGAAGTGAAGGTTAATTTTTAAGTTTTTTAAAACGTCTTCACCAAAAGATACAGTGAAGGAAAAAAAATAAAAAGGAGATTCGAGTCCGCACAATTTCTTCACGCTACGGGCAGGCGACGTTATATTCCGAAAACATCGACGAAGGTTAACAACTGGTATATCGTGGCGGTGCAAAACATTGGCAACAATTTACCAGCAATCGTGCACCCCAAACATCGTCGCTCCAACCCTACCAACCCCAACCCAGTCCCGGAAACGAATCAGAGTGTAAAGCACAGAAAAAGAAAGAAAGGCCCATAGAACCAAGAGTACAGCTAATTACCCCACCCACCCTGCAACATTGTGGAGGCTACGGCCTGCCCCCCCCCCACAGAGTGCCTGTCGCCCCAGAAACCCGAAATATAGAAGGGAAAGAATAAGAAAGAAATGACAAGGAAAAGAACATTAACACCTTTGATATAGGGAGTGAGAGAGAAAGAAAAAAAAATTCAATCTACATTCCCAGAGAGAAAAGGAGGCGGGGAGGAGCCACTCGTTACTAAAACATCCGAATATCCCGGCCCTCCCGAGACTCACAGTTGAAACATCGGCAGAAGCTCGGAGGAGGGCCAAAAACATTTAAATCCAGACTCACAGCCCGCAACAGACCCGCGCCCCAATAATCATGACCCACAGAAGTACAAGGCATTTGCATCCGTAAATAAAGAATAATATCAGCAGTACAGTACACAATGCCTCCAAGGAGTAAGGGAGTTCAGGTAGGAGCCAGCAACAATTAAAACCCCGGGAAGATGACCTCAACAGCACTTATTATCGGATCGCCCAACCACAGTATTCCCATCCCATAGGTATGTACCAGCAAGTGTACCCAGCAATGCCAACCTCATGTGGGAAAAACCTTAAACAGTACATAATAACAATACCAAGTCAGCAGCACAGTCCGGGTTTCCGCTAGCCAAACAAACAGTCAGCGCAAGGAATGTCATCAACCCTGGCCCGAACGCCGAAAACCGTCCAGAAATGACCACCGCTGGGAACAGGCCGAAAGAAGAACAAAGGACCAAGATGGCCGTCCTCGATGAAGAAGAAGCACTGAAGAGCAAAATGGAGGCCCCCAACCATCAAGAAGTCCAATGTCAGGAAGAATCAGCTTAGCGACGAAGGCTGGAGAAGGCATTTTTCCCCTATGATGAGAAGTGGCTCCGGGGGAAGATGTATCAGGGAGGACCAGCAGCCAAGAAATCAACGAGCGATGCAGAGGCAGCAGCTGCAGAAGTGGAGCCCCAGGCTTAAGAATAAGGGGAGACAATGTAGCCGAGCCTCCGACGACGGGCAGAGTTGAGTCATTGTATCCACGGATCGCCCGCCGTGCTGGAGAAGCCCGCCGAGACAAAGTATCCATTTGGGGAACAATTGTGGGCAATAGGGAGTCCTGTCGTTTCAGGCGCCCCAGTGCAAGTGCCACCGCGTCAATCTTGCGCTCCAGCTGGCAAGTATTCCGCTGCCAAGTCGTCCGGAGGTCCGCAATTGCTGCAAGGATATCGCTGTAGTCCAGGGTCCGCAGCGGTCTCTCACAAAGCCAGCCTCGGGTCGATGTCAGCGGTTCATCGGGATGGGCACGAGTAGGCAGGACAGGGCACACATGGGACAGGGAATCACCCCCATCCCCGTCCTCAAGGGCCGGCGCCATCTTCGTTCCCTCCAGTGGACCCCTGCAGGAGAGAGTGGCGGCGTCCGTGGAACGTAGGCTCAGACAGGGGCTTCGGTGATGGTACAGTTCACTGTGTAGGGCGGCTTCTGCACGGGTGCCCCCCTGCCGCCGGACCCACAGGTCGATCCACGGCAGTGAAGGCACCACAAAATGGTGTCGAGTCAGACCACCCACAGCACAACAACGGAGGCGGCGGGAGTAGGGATCCTGTCCCGCCAGCACACATCGTCCCCAAGGCAGGAGTGTCACCCGGTCGGGAGGGGGGCCACACCGTCTCCCTACGTGAGCAAAAGCGCCACCTCAAACACCGGCGCCTCCATGACTCTTCCCCCGGACCTCGATGCAGCAAGTTCCGCAGCGACGATAGGGGCAGGCTCCAGGGGTAATGACGGCAGACAGCTCGCACTGCGAGTTCACCCTCAATCCGGCCAGCAGAAACCTCGGGAAAACGCGGTCACCAGCAGCGCGATCAATCCGTTGCGTCACCGCAAGATTAGTCAGGATTTGAAACAGGATACCGGTGCGGGAGTGAGAAAGTCACGGAGCTGGGAGCCTACACGTCCGTCCTGTCGGCCATCTTGGCTCCTCCCCCCTGCCTGCTGAGTCTTATAGTGAGGGGAGGGCAGGACAGACGCCCTTGGGGCTGTGCATATTAAACACCAGGCTGGGAGTGATAGGCTGGGGGTGGCGGGGCTTATTAATAGAGCGCTCTGGAGGCTTGTACCTCATCCCAGAAAAATACATCTTCTGATTGACAGAAACTCACAGAGTGTGAGATCACCAGAGTGCACTCCAGGGGTCTCTGCCCAGATCACCAAGTGTGAGATCACTGGAGTGCAATCCATGGGTCTCTGCCAAGCTTACTGAGTGTGAGATCACCGGAGTGCACCACAGGGGTCTCTGCTCAGATCAAAGAGTGTGAGATCACCTAAGTGCACTCACTGCTCCGGCACCCCGCTGTCCCACCCACGGCTTCGGGAGGAGATGGGTGTAACGATGGCTCAAAGCGATACCAAAGGGGTTGATGGACAGAGCGTTGGAGCAAATCAAATACTAACCCCCAGTCAACTAATATGGGTTTAATCGATCATCATTCTTTAGCTCACTCCACCACCCCAGTTCAGACATGGCCGTATGCAAATCAGTCTGACCCTGTGCCTCTTGGGAACAGTCCAGCCTGAACTGCCAAGCCATGTCTTTCCTGGACCGGAAACAAGCATCCTGTGTCCAGTTTCTGGCTAATTAGCCGTCATCAGCCAGGCTAACTTGAATCCAGTGGCAAAGTGAGCAAGGGACCCACGTCTGGGCATACCCTGCCAATTTGGGGCGAACAAAGCAATACCAGAGGGGATGATGAATGGAGCATTGGAGCAAATCAAACACTCACCCCCAGTCAACTGATCTGGGTTTAATCGATCATCATTCTTTAGCTCACTCTACAACCCCAGTTCAGACATGGCCGTATGCAAATCAGTCTGACCCTGTGCCTCTTGGGAACAGTCCAGCCTGAACTGCCAAGCCATGTCTTTCCTGGACCAGAAACAAGCATCCTGTGACTAGTTTCTGGCTAATTAGTCGTCATCAGCCAGTCTAGCTTGAATCCAGTGGCAAAGTGAGCAAGGGACCCACGTCTGGGCATACCCTGCCAACTTAGGGCGAACAAAGCTATACCCAAGGGGATGATGGATGGAGCGTTGGAGCGAATCAAACACTCACCGCCAGTCAACTGATTTGGGTTTAATCCATCATCATTTTTTAGCTCACTCTACAACCCCAGTTCAGACATGGCCATATGCAAATCAGTCTGACCCTGTGACCCATGGGAAGAGTCTTTAGGGGGGTAGTGAGTGTGTTAGCAGAAGTTATTTATATTTGTAGGCTGAATCCTTGCTCATATGAATTGAATCAGAGGTTCAATATTGTATAGAAAGAGTTCTTTATTGATTTTGATAAAACATGAACAGCCGACACGTGTTTCGCCCCCTACCGCGAGCCGCGCCAGGGCTTTTTCAAGGCTATTTACACTTCAATTTGCTTATTGCAATTCTTCATCATTATTTAATATTGGTTCCAATAAAAATCCGGTATTTCGAAATATCAATTTGTAAGTGAAATCCCGAGGTTTTGAGGTCAGGAGCCTGCCGTTCACTCCTTCCGCTTTCGCGTGTGTGCGGCCCGGCCCAGTCCAGCCCGAACTGCCAAGCCATGTCTTCCCTGGACCGGAAACAAGCATCCTGGGACCAGTTTCTGGCTAATCAGTTGTCATCAGCCAGGCTAGCTTGAATCCAGTGGCAAAGTGAGCAAGGGGCCCACGTCTGGGCATACCCTGCCAACTTAGGTCGAACAAAGCGATACCAAAGGGGTTGATAGATGGAGCGTTGGAGCAAATCAAACACTCACCCCCAGTCAACTGATCTGAATTTAATCCATCATCATTCTTTAGCTCACTCCACCACCCCAGTTCAGACATGGCCATATGCAAATCAGTCTGACCCTGTGCCTCATGGGAACAGTACAGCCCGAACTGCCAAGCCATGTCTTCCCTGGACCGGAAACAAGCTTCCTGGGACCAGTTTCAGGCTAATCAGCCATCATCAGCAAGGCTAGCTTGAATCCAGTGGCAAGGTGGGCAAGGGACCCATGTCTGGGCATACCCTGCCAACTTAGGGCAAACAAAGCGATACTAAAGGGGATGATGGATGGAGCGTTAGAGCAAATCAAATACTCACCCCCAGTCAACTGATCTGGGTTTAATCCATAATCATTGTTTAGCTCACTCCACTACCCAAGTTCAGACATGGCCATAGGCAAATCAGTCTGACCCTGTGCCTCATGGGAACACTTGAGAGCGATGGAGCAACAAGGGGTGGTCTAGTCACAGGCGAGAGCTGGCAATACCCCTCTCAGTGGGTGCTCCACAGTCATCGGGTGCAGAGCAGGCACCTAGGTCACAATGTGCTTGCTATCATGCGACAGCACACAGGCCATGCACCCTGGGAAGTTAGGTGCCAGCTACCATGTGAACACACACAGTCACTTACACACAGATCATGTGCCTTGAATGCCAGGATTCCTCACGCGATCACACAAACAGACGGTGTCATGTATGTTCCTGGGACATTGAGTGTTGTCTATCATGGGAACACATACCCAAATCATGAGCCCTGGGGCACACGTGTTGGTTATCATGGGCTCACTCACAATGACACACACATAAGTCGTGTACCCTAAACCTCAGGTACTATAACACGAACATACAATCAAATCGGGTGCACAAGGGCATTATGTGATGACTATGATGACACAATCAGCACCGCTCAGGCGAACACATACCCGTAACTTATGCCCTGAGCCACAAGGTGCTATCATGTGAGCACACACCCAGATCACGTGCCATAGGATCTGGTGCTATCATGCAAACACACACCCAAATCACATGCCATAGGACACCAGGCGCTATCTTGCAAACACACAGCCCAATCACGTGCATAGGACACCAGGTGCTATCATGCGAATACACACTCAGGTCACGTGCCCAGGGGCATCAGGTACTGGCTATCATGCAAACACAAACCCAAGTCATGCACCCTGTTGTCACATACTGACTACAAGGAGACAGCACAGAACACCGCTCAGAGTAAAACACAAATCATGCACCCTGGGTGTCTGGTGCTGACTACAAGGATATACAGCACCACTCATATTAAACACACCAAATCATGTGCCATGGCCATCAGGCAATGGCTATCAGATTAGACAGCACCCCTCAGGCCAACACACACCAACTCATGAGCCTAGAGGTGTCACAGGCTAGGAATCGGGAGAGAAATCCCCGCTCGAGCCAACACACACCAAATCATGAGGCTAGTAGTATGACGGACTGGCTATTGGGCCAATACACACCAAATCATATGCCCCGGATAGGTGAGTGCCGCGGGCGGGCAGGCAGGCCAGCACAATCCATGCCTGGATGGCAGTGCACTGTGCTGCAGCACCCGCCACCCTGGGGGAACATAGCAGCCTTACGCAGTTTTGTACAGCCATGGATGCTTTTCATACTCATACCCAAGTTGTGCAATATCCACGGCTCACGTTAGCAGCTGAGCGGCAAAGCCCACACAACTGCTGTGAACCAGGTAACATGTGTGTATGTATGTGTGTGTGCTTGCTGGGGTACTTGTCTCATCTCGCTTCCATTGCATGTGCACAGCCTTCTCCGCGCCACGCATCTGGCTGGCCGGGTTCAGAGGTGACCCTCTAGCACAGGTAATGCCTATGTGTGGGTCCCAGAAGCAGAGGGGTGACCACCATATGCCCTTAAACCCACGTCCACGGTGCATGAGCGGCTCCCAACAAAATCCAAGCTCGGCCAGCATGCCACGGCGGCCGAGGGAACGAGCAGTATCGACACCTGCCTTGATGAGCAGATGAAGCGCTGTCAGAGAAAAGCGGCCCGTATTATTGTTTTTGTCTTCTCTGCTCCTTGAAGGGTGCCTTGCTCGCGCAGATATCCTGCACAGATTCAGTTTTAAATAAGTAAAATACAGGGCTCTTTGTCATGAGTTGAGCAGAGGCAAGGGCGGACTGTTGTGAGCAATTAAAACACTAATACACAAAGGTTGGTCGCATTTTACAGAGTGCCAGCCATCTTTACAAAAACCACATCCCACACAATTATACATTTTTTGTGCAAGCTCTTCTGCCAAATTCCGGTGCATCCGTGGTGCACTCCGCACATTTTGCAAACTGCTACCCCTCACACTCACATACATGAAACATAAATATTTCGATGGAGATAAAATATTGTGAAACTGAGTATTCTTGACAGACAGGCAGATAGAATTATATATAAATGTGTATATATATATTATATATATATATATATATATATATATATATATATATATATATATATATATATATATATATATATATATATATATATATATATATAGTTAGGATTTTTTTGAATAGGGATTTCTGAAAATTCTATGTTGAATAACTTTGGCGTTGATGGACGGAATTGGCGGAACTTTTCAGGAAAATGGCACATTCTGTTTCTGAGCGTCCCCTGAAAGTTTGGAGGGGTTGCATCAAGCGGGGGCCGAGAAAAAAGGGGGGTCCCAAAACGTGTTTTTAACATTGAGTTTTCCATAGGGCGGTTGGACTCACTTTTAGCTCGAACGGCTGAATGGATTTCCACAAAACTTGGCCAAATTGTAGGGACTGGTAGCCTGATGTGCCTTTGCTATGTCTCAAGATATATGCTCCAGTGGTTTTTACGAAAATTAACTTTGAAAAATATATATTGGGCTACATTGGGCTATATATATGTTAGAGCCCAAATGTAGCCCAATGTAGCCCAATGTAGCCTAATGTAGCCCAATGTAGCCCAAAGATGGCCACCAGAGACAAAAAAAACAAATGTAGCCCAAATATCAGCCAGATGTAGCCCAACTTTAGCCCAGTGACAGAATGTCCCAGAGTGTTCTAAAGAACAACTAGAGCGCTAACAGTCTTACTTATAGCAAAAGTATGGCACACCTGAAGTCATCTTGATTGGAATAAAGTGTTAACACTTAAAACATTTAATTTGCAAAGGAACAAAATGAGGGGTTTCATTTTGCTATGGAAATGTTATATATATATATATATATATATATATATATATATATATATACCCAATATGCTCAGTACTTTGAAGCCGCACTCCGCTGAAAGATAGGTGCATCAACTTTTATTTCCAGGCACATTTTATCCCTTCCAGTTGTTCAATCCTTAGGCCTGACGCGTTTCGATGCTCTTGTGCATCTCTTCAGAGGCCGACATAGGGAGAGGTCTCTTTGCCGCTAGACCAGCCCGTTCTGCAATGCTCTGTAATTAGCCTCAGGTGTGCTTGTGACATCACGTTTTATCCACTACAAAGCATGCTGGGTGATGTAGTTAATTTTGGCGTTTTTAACCCTCCAGTTCCACAATTCCGGATAAGTTTATACGCCAAAATTAACTACATCACCCAGCATGCTTTGTAGTGGATAAAACGTGATGTCACGAGCACACCTGAGGCTAATTACAGAGCATTACAGAACGGGCTGGTCTAGCGGCAAAGAGACCTCTCCCCATGTCGGCCTCTGAAGAGATGCACAAGAGCATCGAAACGTGTCAGGCCTAAGGATTGAACAACTGGAAGGGATAAAATGTGCCTGGAAATAAAAGTTGATGAAGCTATCTTTCAGCAGAGTGCGGCTTCAAAGTACTGAGCATATTGGGTATATGTTTTACACGGCGACTCCGGTCGTGGAGGCTACGCACCACCCACAGAGCAAAGGAAGGATTGGCCGGGGGATAGCGATCCCTCTGCAACGGCGCTGGAGGTTTCCTAAATTAAGGCACTTTTGTATCCTGTTCTGGGGCCCACTGGAGGGCCATATAAACTTATCCGGAATTGTGGCATGGGGACTGGACCCACTGGAGGGTTAAAAACGCCAAAATTAACTACATCACCCAGCATGCTTTGTAGTGGATAAAACGTGATGTCACGAGCACACCTGAAGCTAATTACAGAGCATTGCAGAACGGGCTGGTCTAGCGGCAAAGCGACCTCTCCCCATGTCGGCCTCTGAAGAGATGCACAAGAGCATCGAAACGCGTCAGGCCTAAGGATTGAACAACTGGAAGGGATTAAATGTGCCTGGAAATAAAAGTTGATGCAGCTATCTTTCAGCGGAGTGCGGCTTCAAAGTACTGAGCATATTGGGTATATATATACATATATATATATATATATATATATATATATATATATATATATATATATATATATATATATATATATATATATATATATATATATATATATATATATATATATATATATATATATATATATATATATATATATATATATATATATATATATTACCTACTGGTGGTCGCCAGTAGGTATATATAGTTAGGATTTTTTTGAATAGGGATTTCTGAAAATTCTATGTTGAATAACTTTGGCGTTGATGGACGGAATTGGCTGAAATTTTCAGGAAAATGGCACATTTTGTTTCTGAGCGTTCCCTGAAAGTTTGGGGGGTTTCGTCAAGCGGGGGCCGAGAAAAAAGGGGGGTCCCTGAACGTGTTCTTAACATTGAGTTTTCCATAGGGCGGTTGGACTCACTTTTAGCTCGAACAGCTGAATGGATTTCTATGAAACTTGGCAAAATTGTAGAGACTGTTTGCCCGATGTGCCTTTGCTAGGTCTCAAGATATGTGCTCCAGTGGATTTTGAGAAATTAACGTTCAAAAAAATATATACATCTGTGACAGTGTCCCGGTTAGCGCCCCGGTTCGCGTACCAGACGCGTAATGGAACTTCGCGAGGAGAAGCAGATTGGCTCTCCGGTGACTCTCAACATTCTAAACAGTCCGGAGCGGGCGCCATCTTGTCTCTCGGTAGGATCGAGAGACAAGAGGTGGAAATAAACGAAGGGGGAAATGAATGACAGGGGCAGGGTAGACCCCCTCCTGACCCCCTAAGATTGATGTGGGGGCTATTACAGGGCCCCGCGGGGCAAAAAAATAAAATAAATTTTTTTCGATTTTTCGCGGTGGAAGCGCTACCCGGTACGCGAACCGGGTAGCTCGCCGGTAGCGTAACGGGAGTCCGCCATCTTGTGTTTCGGACGAATTTAGTCACAAGATGGAGGATAAACAATGTTGGGAATGGGTATAAGGGGGCACGGGAGACATATCCTGACCCCCTAGGTTTTCTGAGGGTGGCTGAGGAGGCCCATATATGTAAATTTTCGCACGGTTAGCGCCCGGTCCGCGCACCGGGTAGCGTTCCGGAAAGCGTAACAAGGGGAAAACCAAGGGAAATAGTAAAATAATCTTTTAGAGTGCTTTGAGGTAGGGTAGCTCTGAATAGAGCTGTTGTGCTGTGTGGGTGATGTAAGTACCAACATGTAGGTACCAATGAAGAGTCTAAAATTCAATGTACACCGTCTCCTCTGTAGATATTTTGTATGTTCTAATATGGGTTATTTAAATGTAAATGTGTGGAAAAGCACTTCATGCTTTAAAGCAATTATATTTTTGAACTGATTGTTCTTTCCTCTTAGTCTTCCTCTTTGTTTTTTTTTTCCCACACTCTTCTTCAGCATGATAGTTGATAAATTCGTTCCCTCAAAAAATTTAGATATATAAAAAAATTATATTAAATACATATAAAATATATTTTTCCTTTAAAAGAAGAATACATTTTACAGCTTTTGATATTTGCTATTAAAAAACCATTGAAATTCACTGAAAAAACCATAGTTTATAGACCATATATAGTTAGGAATTAGCATTTACAAAACCTTATTTTACTCACACAAAACCATTGAAATTCGCATATAAAGTTAGTTGCACTAACTATATATCGCGCACCCGCAATCAACTGCTGATCATGTCACATATTACATCATTCATGACATGGTCAGTGACATCACTGATGACATCACTGATGACATCTCAAATGACATCACTGATGACATCACTGATGACAACATCCAGTGACTGTATGTTTCTGTAAAGTTAAAATATGTCTTACATATTGAAGAATGAGTGGATGTATAAGTGTCTGGATGAAGGATTTAGTAGGTGCGTGACTGACTGTATGAGTGAGTGATTAAATGTGTCTCACTGAGTGCATGGGTTAGTGACTAAACTGTCTTAATTTGTGCATCATTATGTCTGTTGTTCTGTAAACTGCTGCATGTGTTGATCAGTAGCTATATGAGTAACTATATGGGTTATTGATTGGTTGCCCAAGTATTTGTATGGGAGACTGAGTGTGTGTGTGGGTGGCTGGGAGGTGTATGACTCTGTGCATAGATGTGTGAGCAGTTGATTCACTAGATGTATGGGTTCAAAAGTGCATGTGGAAAAAGCTGTATGGGCGGTTGACTGTGTGCATGAGTGTATTGGTGAGTGAATGGATATCTCAGTGCTACATGTCAAAGTAAGTACATATGTAAAACACAGTACATGTGAGAGTTGACATATATAAATAACTGTGCATAAGAGCCAGTGAATGTGTAAGTGGCTGTATGGATCATTGTGAACTTGTATCAGGGATTGTATAAGAGAGTAAATATGTGTTAGTATATGTTTGAATAAGTAAGATGTGTATAACTGTATAGTTGAGGAAAAGGAGGTGTGATTGATTCTTTGCATGACTGACTAGGTGTGTGAGTAACTCCATGGATGAGTGACAGTCTGTGAGTGTCTGTTTACACTGAGTGTATCTAAGGTTATATTAGAGTCTGAAGAGGTTCATCGTATTATCACATGAATGATGTCATCAGTGATGTGATCAGTAATGTCAAATGAGATGTCATCAGTGATGTCATCAGTGATGTCATTTGAGATGTCATCAGTGATGTCATCAGTGATGTCATTTGAGATGTCATCAGTGATGTCATTTGAGATGTCATCAGTGATGTCATCAGTGATGTCATTTGAGATGTCATCAGTGATGTCATCTGTTATGTCACTGACCATGTCATGAATGATGTAATATGTGACATGATCAGCAGTGGATTGCGGGTGCGCGATATATAGTTAGTGCAACTAACTATATATGTGAATTTCAATGGTTTTGTGTGAGTAAAATAAGGTTTTGTAAATGCTAATTCCTAACTATATATGGTCTATAACCTATGGTTTTTTCAGTGAATATATATATATATATATATATAGATTTTTTTATTGATTTTTTTCAGGGAAAAAACATAGGTTTCAGACATGTTATAGTTAGGAATTAGCATTTAAAAAACCTTGGTAATTCACTGAAAAAACCATTAGTTTCAGACATGTTATAGTTAGGAATTAGCATTTAAAAAACCCTTAGAAATTCACTGAAAAAAACATAGGTTTTAGGATTGTTCTAGTTAGCTTGACATTTCACTCGTACAAAACCATTGAAATTCCTCTGTTGTAGTTAGTTCAGCTAACTTTAACTCACATATTACATCATTCATGACATTGTCAGTGACATCACTGATGATATCACTGATGACATCTCAAATGATATCACTGATGACATCACTGATGACATCATCTAGGTAATGTGGTTTGGTTTGATATTTAAATAGATTAGTTTGATATTTATATAAGTATTATATATATAGCAATCTGCATTGAAGACTGAGTGGATGAATAAATATCTGGATGGAGGATTTAGAAGAAGTGTGATTGACTGTTTACTTGACTAATTTATAGGGTCTCACGAAATATATTGGATAGTGACTAAACTGTCTGAATATCTGTATCACTTTGTCAATTGCTGTGTAAACCGCTGCACCAGTTGGTTACTAGCTACATGAAAGTCTATACTAGTCATTAATTAGTTAACTGAGTATTTGTATGGGAGAGTGAATGTGTGTGTGGTTCGGTGGGGCTGTCTGACTGCCCAAAGATGTGTGAATAGTTGATTCAGTAGGTATATGAGGTTAAGACTGCATGTTATAACAGTTGTTTGGGTGAGTGAATATCTTTATGGGTGTGATGATGAGCAAATATATCTCTCAATTGTACATGTCCAACAAACTAGAAAAATAAAAGGCAGTGTATATGACAGTTGTTGTATATAAATAAGTATACATAAGACTCAGTGATTATATGAGTGACTGTATGGATAACTGTATACTTGTAATAGTGATTTTATAATGCACTAAGTATGAGTTACTATCTATATGAATAAATGAAGTGGTGTTTGTATAAGTGTGTAGCTGACTAAATGTAATTATGATCCATTGTTTGCATAAGTGAGTAGAATGACTGCATAAGTGAATAGGATGTGTGCTGGTGAGTCATTTCGATATAGGTGTATAAGTACATTTGATAGTGTTCTATTGATCATTGACAGCATGCATGAGTGAATCTATAGGTAAGTGATTAGATGTGTGTATAGGCCTCAGAATTACTGAGTGGGTTTTTAGAAACTTGTATTGGTGTGTCAATGGATTCAAATATGGTACTCAGTATTTTACAATGAGTGATGAAAGGTTATACTAGTGTATGATGAGGTGTATCTGATTGTCACGTTGATGATGTCATCAGTGATGTCATTTGAGATGTCATCAGTGATGTCATCAGTGATGTCACTGACCATGTCATGAATGATGTAATATGTGACATCATCAGCAGTGGATTGCGGGCGCGCGAGTTATAGTTAGCAGAACTAACTATAACAAAGGAATTTCATTGGTTTTGTACGAGTGAAATGTCCAGCTAACTATAACACCCCTAAAACCTATGTTTTTTTCAGTGAATTTCTAAGGTTTTTTAAATGCTAATTCCTAACTATAACATGTCTGAAACCCTATGTTTTTTTCAGTGAATTTCGAAGGTTGTCAGAACCACTCGGCAAGCAAGGCATATTGTCTCTTCCATGTCAAACAAAACCAACTGTTGGGACAAAGGTAAATGCTCCCAAAATAATGGTTGGTGGTATTGGAGGCACGAGCGGAACTCCAAGATGGCCGCCAAAGCTAATGGTAACTGTGCGGTCTAGTTTTCAGGCAGGCCCCAGGTGCAGGGCTTTAGGTGAGGAGCGCGAGCTAAACAAACTGCGCATTTCACTAAAGGATTTTCCGGAGCCGGTCTTGTCTTTCAGTCCCTCCGCTGTTTGTTGTTTCTTAGAGCAGCAACCAGCGGAATTCTTACTGCTTTTAAACATTAAGCACAAGTGAGAGATTCACCTTAGTGAACGCTGTGGACAGAGGCTGTCAGTACCGCTTTGTCGTTCTTGTCATACCTTCGTTATCCCCAGCATCCAGAGGCCTCCAACGACTCCATTGTTCCTCTGATGACAACAAGAAGGAGAGATAAGTGATTTGGACATTTAAACCGTTGAGGAGAAATAATTTGAATGCATTTTCCAGAAAGAAATGTCAAGAGGAAAACAAGATTAAATATTACTTACTAGAGAGATCGATGTACAGAGAACCTGAAAGGAAAAAAGATACATTAGAGTTTAGAACACCTTGTTAGGTACACTTAAGTTTTCTAATACAGAGTAGGGATAGTATTCAATAAGAATTATCATTTAGGTAGTGTAGTTTGGATTTGAGTACAGAATAGTGTAGAGAATCTACTAGGAAAAATATTTAGGAGAAGTTTAAGGCAACAGAAGAAGTAGAGATGGTTAGGAACTAATGCAGTAACAAAATAAATATTATTTAATAGAAGGTAAATAGCAAAGTAACCACAGTCTTGTTCAATAGGAATATCTCATCAGTAGAGGTCAAAAGGCAATAAAGGCTTAACAAAAGAAGAGGAGCAAGAAGACTAGAAACTTAGGTAAAAACAATTAGATAAAGCAGAGATGGAATGTAGAGTCGTTAGGTGGTATGCTAATCTCTCATTTTGGGTATATTTAAGGTTTCTCCGAAGTTGTGTCTGCAAGACGGACTACACAAGAGATGCAGTAAGAACAGTTCCAGTGCAGTCTCTTCTGTTGTTTTCCTATTTTATCCACTCCTACTTCCCCCTGCGGGGTCACTGAGAGTCAGGTTTCTTAACAGGGTCTGGGGAATCCTGTGGAGGGAGTTGGGAACTACTCGACTTCTGTTCCTGTGCAAGTTTGGGTGGTAAGAGTGTTGCTTCTGACAAAGGTTTTTTAAATGCTAATTCCTAACTATAACATGTCTGAAACCTATGGTTTTTTCAGTGAATTTCAAACGTTTTGTAAATGACAATTTTTAAATGTAATAATTGTTATATTTATTTTTTTGATATAAATGTACTACATTTTTTTAACTATTTATTTTTAGATTTTTTTAAAATTACATTATAATTACATTATACATTACATTACAAAATATACTTTCTCAGAATGAATTAATTTAGTTTAAATACTTTGCAAATAGGCAATAGACTTGTAAGTACAGCAGTTACAAATGTTGCAATGGGCAACACAATTTCAAACACAATGCAAAATTGAACTCAATGGGGATTTCTAGTTAAATGCAATTAGTTACTTTCGGATTACTTTTCTAACCACAGGACATCTCCTGTAAACAGTTGAGTAAAAGCGTTTTGGTTACAGTAGTGATTTTTAAAGAATATTATTGTATTTTAAAAGTTAATAGGAACTTTTTCACATAGAATAATCAATGTTATCCTATGGGAGGAAATTCACTTAGCAGGTAAGTAGTGTTATCGTTACTTTTTCTTACTCAGTGGTGGATCCTGGATCCAGCATTGGTGCATCTCATGTAAACAGTTGCAAGAATGCGTTTAAGCCATACAGGCGATTTTAAAGGAATATTTGTAGTTTGTGAAAATCGACACTTGGAAACTTTTCTGGTGAAAACTGGACAATGGAATCCTATTAAAGGAAATACAAGTACGGTTAGAATTACTTTTCAGGGTCAGTGGTGGCCTAAATGATGCAGCACTGGGTTCTCTCCTGATAACAGGTGAGTATATTGGAATTCGTTGTTCGGATGATTTTAGGTGAATATTTTAAAGTTCCAAAACTCCACACTTAGATGAATTTCCAAGTGAAACTAGTCAATGTTAGCCTACGGAAGGAAATTCAAGTTACTGGTAAGCACTGTTCCCAAGAAGCTGCGCGGGTGAGCGCGCGCACAGCAGTCAACCTCAGCGCGCAGTGCGCTGTATTCAGCGCGCACTCCCTGACAGCGGCACTTTCAAAATGCGGGTGGAATTTTGTATGGTATTCGTGCTTATCGCAACTCATACCAACAACTGTGCACTGAAAGAAACTCAATGCAGTGTGTCAAACACGCCACAGCATTTCGCTCGGAAGGAAACCTTACAGCTCTTCCTCACGGTTTGCATCACACTTTAGAAACATATTTCCTCTCACACGGCCAGAAATAGTAAAAACCATTCTTACATACAGTAAGAAAACGTTCGGCATCTCCAACTCTAACAAAAACAAATGACTGTATAACACCACAAAGTAAGAATCGAAAGATGCACAGGCAGACGCATTCTTCGCAATAAAGCATACTCAGTAGATCCTGGGTAACTCACTGCTTTAAAAATCTGCATCGCCGAAATCCGGAACCAATCACATTCAGCCTGCCTTTTTCTAACACACACGGATTCCCTGCTCTCGAAACAGACAGAGGACAAGAGGCGTAACACAGACCCCCACGGCCCCCGTGTTGTGGGGAGGGGGCACGCTCCAGGGGGCCCGTCACTTCCTCAAGGAGAATTAAGGCGCTTAATTAATTAAGTGGTGCACTGCACACGCACGCCTGGGCCCCGAGGGTCAGGAAAGAGGCTCACCAGAGCCTCTCTATCATTATATTTAAATAGCGCAGTGTGCACGAGCTGCTCCGGCCGGGCCTCTGCCCTGCTCTGACCTCTGAGCCTCATCATTCAGGAGATAGGTGACAGAGATTAAGATTGAGAGGAGCGATGATGAGTGAACAAGTAGAATGAAAGGAGAAAGGAGTGACGAAGATAGAGGACAGAAAGAAGGGGAGAGGCAAGTGCAAGCAACTTTATTTAAAAACGCTGCAATAGCTTTGGAAGAACGTTTATTAAAAACACTGCAAGACATTTATGTAAAAAAGAAAGTGGCAAAATATTTGGGGAGACAGTCTATCAAGCATGCAGTAATAACTTAGACACTGTCCACAATGTCCACAGAAGTAGCAGTTTGAGTATGCCCCCCCCCAGTAGATATTTTTGCACTAATATTTTAATGGTAACCCTGCTCCTGTTTAGTTTAAGGGCAACTGTCACTCAACAGCAATTGACTTTAAGTCAAAAAATGATAAAATCGGACTCATGGTAAGCCTAGAGTAACTGTCACACTAGGGAGTGAAGTAAAATATAAACCTGCAACAAAAAAAGGTATGATTAACGTGCTGTAAGAAGCTGGAGTAATTGGATAAACAGGGAAATAAAAAAGTTGAACAAAACGGATTTTGGGGGCCTGGTTAGTCGGTGGGAAGAGCAGGACTGTGGCAACATTGAGTGATGAAGATGAAATGAAGCATGCCATGGAAAACAAAATTGCTAAACATTAACTTTATGCTGTTGATGGAAAGATTCTTGGACTAACAAAAAGGGTGCTTGGTGGCTGAGGCTGTGAATATTTTGCAGTGTGATTCTACTCAGGATTCACATGCTATGCATCGTTTCACCAGCTGGTGGGTGGGTGAGGAAAAAGCATGCAAAAAAAGTATCATTTTGCATTGGCCATGGGTGCAGACTGTATATTTAATAAAAAGGTTTCTCATAAGGCCAGGGTTCCCTACTGAGTGCCCATTAGCTTCAGTTTACATTTCCCACCATACTATTCAGAAGCACTATCCAAATCACGAACAGAAATCATTTTCCACTATCAGTCCCAGAAAGAGTTTATAGCAATCCTTGAAAGAAGAAAACAGAACATGGGCAAAAAAGTGCAGAGGATCTAAAAAAACACTGAAAACTGACATAAGACAATTTTTTCCAACCTGATGTGAGAAAACAGGGTTATGTTTAGTGTCTGTCTTTTCAGGATGTTTCATTTTCTGTCACCTACTGTGTAAATGATGTTACCTAAGTTAGGTTTGCATGATGTCAGCAATCAGTGCCTCCCTCATGATCATAACAATATTATTTGTTACAACTGCACTCTTTTTAAACCAAACTGTAGTGCAGATAGTTCACAATGGCACAAAATATGAAGACTACAGTCCAAAGATTTCGATTTTCAGTAGTGACAAGAAAGGTTTACACATCAATTGCAGCAAATTAACGCAATGGAACAATTTTCCCATTCTGATGAGAATTAGGAAGAGGAGCCATAGGTTAGTATCTGCTCAAAAAACAATTCTGACTTTCTCGAAAAAACTATAAACTGGCAATGTCAAAAACGTGGGAGTCAAAATCGTCTGGACCAATACTGCTTCTGTTGACACAAGATGACAATAAAACACTGCAAAGAAGAAGTGATGAGACCCTTTTCAATTCGACTTGGGAAGCAGATGAAACTTAAACCAAGGCCAGATTTCTTTAGATCTTGAACTGAACTTGAGTTGAAAGCAAAACCTTTAGATTAAATATCTAATGGGAAAAAACGAGTTACTATTGGCATGAATGGACATAATTTTTTTTTAATGAACCACATCGTCTTGAAGGGCATTCAGAAATGATTTATTTACCACAACATACCCAGCAATCGGAAAACGATGTTCCAGACAACACGAAGACAATCAGCAGTATCCTAACGAAAACGAAATGGAGATTGAAATAATAGAGCATTGAATGCCTTTAACTTGTAATTACTGTGCGGAAAAAGATCAGTCAACTCTGCTTCTAATGTAGGTCTACCCCTTGATAGAGTGCAATAAACAAAACAGAGTGGGCAAGGAGATTGAGATGGTCTTTTAGTGCAGTGATGCATTTAAAACTCCTGTTACCCAGCTGGTATTGACATAAAAAGTGACAAAATATGAAGGAGATCCGTTAATGTATGCTTAAGTATAAACAACATGCGCTGGCATAGCCAATAGATCTCGCCTATAGCTTTTCTAATTTGTCTTAGCCATGTTGTACAGCAGTGGGCTGCTACTCAGTATGGCTAAAAATTACTGGTGCAAAGTGGCGTGGCGTGAAGCTTTCTAACGTGGAGTAGAGTGTATTGTTATAGAGTGGCGCAGAGTTGAGTGGTATGGTGTGTTATGAAGTGGTATGTAGTGATGTGGAATGTAATTTAGGAAGTATAGTGTCGTCCTAAAAAGTATCCGATGGCCCTGATGCAGACTCTAGCATATGAGGGCCATACTCTATAATACTAATCAAAATAGGGTTAATAAAAACAAAGTCTTGTTGTTCTCTTAAAACAATACCATTGCCTCAACACTGATTTTATTATGAACAATGCCCGGGCAGTTTGATGCTAATGTTCTACCCCACAATCGACCTCCGAAATGAAGAACAGACATTTTGACCTTACTACCAGTGAAACACCTAAATCAACGTTTACACCCTTGTTAGGGTAGGACAAAAACATATCTGAAAACATTAAAATTCACTTCTTGAACACACAAAGGTTTAAAATTAAAGGCTGCACATTGTCCACAATGTCCACAGAAGTAGCAAATACTCTACCTCTCCCTCCCTCTATCTCCTTCTCCCTCCCTTTCCCGCTCTGTCCCTCCCTCTACCTCGCTCTCCCTCCACCGTTCTCTCCCTCTCCCTCTACCGCTCTGTCCCTCCGCCTACCTCCCTCCCTCCGCCTACCTCCCTCTCCCTCCCTCTACCGCTCTGTCCCTCTGCCTACCTCCCTCTCCCTCTGTCCCTCTCTCTCTACCTCTCACCCTCCCTCTACTTCCCTCTCCCTTCCCCTCCTCTACCTCCCTCTCCTTCTACCTCCCTCTACCTCTCCCTCCCTCTACCTCTCTGTCCCTCCCTCTCCCTCTCTGTCCCTCCCTCTCCCTCCCTTTCCCTCTACCTCTCTGTCCCTCCCTCTACCCCATCTCCATTTTCCTCCCTCTACCTCTCTGTCCCTCCCTCTCCCTCTAATTCCCTCTCCCTCCCTCTCTATCTCCACCTACCTCTCCCACTCTGTACATCCCTCTCCCTTTCCCTCCCTCTCCCTCTCCATCCCTCTCCCTCTAGTTCCCTCTCCCTCTGTCTCTACCTGCCTCTCCCACTCTGTCCCTCCCTGTACCTCCATCTCCCTCTACCTCTCTGTCCCTCCCTCTCCCTCTACCTCTCTGTCCCTCCCTCTCCCTCTACCTCTCTGTCCCCCCTTTACTTCTCTGTCCCCCCTCTACCTTACCCTCCCCCTCCCTTTCTGTCCCTCCCTCTCCCTCTACCTCTCTGTCCCTCGCTCTCCCTTTCCCTCCCTCTACCTCTCTCCCTCCCTCTCCCTTTACCTCCCTCCCCCTGCCCCTCCCTTTACATCCCTCCCTCTACCTCTTTGTCCCTCCCTCTCCCTCCTCTACCTCCCTCTCTGTCTACCTTCCCCTACCTCTCCCTCTCTGTGCCTCCCTCTCTCTCTCTGTCCCTCCCTCCCCGTCCCTCTCAAACTCCCTCTCTCTCTACCTCCCTCTACCTCGCTGTCCCTCCCTCTCCATCTACCTCTGTCTCTCCCTCTACCTCTCTGTCCCTCCCTCTCCCTCTCTGTCCCTCCCTCTCCCTCTCTGTCCCTCCCTCTCCGTCCCTCTGTCCCTCCTTCTCCGTCCCTCTGTCCCTCCCTCTCCTTCTCTACCTCCTGCTACCTCTACCTCTACCTCCCTCTGCCCCTCCCTCTCCCTCGCTCTCTACCTCCCTCTTCATCTACCCCCTCTCCCTCTACCTCCCTCTCTCTCTCTACCTCCCTTACCTCCCTCTCCCACCCTCTACCCCCTTTTCCCTCCCTCCACTTCCCTCCCTCCCTCTACCTTCCTCTCTCTCTCTACCTCTCTGTCTCTGTCCCTATCTGTCCCTGTCCCTATCTGTCTCTGTCTCTGTCCCTATCTGTCTCTTTCCTTCCTGTCTCTGTCTCTTTCCCCATCTGTCGGTATCTCTCCCTATCAGTCTCTGTCTCTAGGTGCAATTGTCCAAATTCTGAATGTGCTTACATCCAGGCGTGCAACGCCCATTGGGCTGAAAGGGCTTAAGCCCCAGCCTCCCCCCCAATTACCCATTTTTTTGTGACAGCCCGGGCTGAGACAGCTTCCCGGGCACGCACCTGAGTACCTCATAGGTCTTCCATTTACTTGTTAATGAGGCTTTTTTGTTTTTTTCACTCCTTCTTACAGCACATGCATCTCCACTTTGCCTAGAAATGAAAAGGCAAGGTCCGTGTGCCGCCAATGAAGGCCTGCCGGGCCGCTGGCGGCCCCCGGGCCGTACTATGAGTACCACTGATGTAATTAGTTTACCCAACTTTAAAATACTTTTTAAGTGCTTTGAACTTGTATTTGCTCAAAAAAATTACGGCAAACCTAACCACACAACATAGTATAGTTTAATGTGGCACTGTATGTGTGGAAATGCACCATCTTTTCAGATGTTTAAGCAAAAGTTTGGAGGAATATTTGGCGCTGCACACACGCACGGTCTGGTTCCTGGCGCACATAGCCATGGCTGCAGCGCACAGAGACCCTACGCTGCCGCACACAGAGGAAAAAAATTAGAGGGAACATTGCTGGTAAGTACGGTTAGAATTACTTTTCGGGATCAGTACTGGGCTCAAAGATGCAGCACTGAGGTCTCTCCTGATAACAGGTGAGTAAATCGGAATTCGTAGTTCGGCTGATTTTATAGAAATATTTGTAAGTTCCAAAACTCCACACTTAGAAGAATTTCCAAGTAAAGCCAACCAATATTAGCCTATGGAAGGAAATTCAAGTTACTGTTAAGTATGGTTAAATTAATTTTCAGGACCAGTATTGGGATCAAAGATGCAGCACTGAGGTCTCTCCTGATAACAGGTGAGTAAATCGGAATTCGTAGTTCGGCTGATTTTAGAGGAATATTTGTAAGTTCCAAAACTCCACACCTAAAATAATTTCCAAGTGAATCCAGTCAATGTTAGCCTATGGAAGGAAATTCAAGTAACTGGTAAGTATGGTTAGAATTACTTTTCAGGATCACTACTGGGCTCAAAGATGCAGCACTGAGGTCGCTCCTGATAAAAGGTGAATAAATCCAAATTTGTAGTTCACCTGATATTACCTTGGTCCACTATATACAGAGCCACTTTCCTATACCATCCCCTCCCTTCACCACTGTGTAAACAAGCCCTGTGTCCCTTTTAATTTGGGACATTAAGTCCCCTTGAACCCTGAGGGTCCCTGGGGTCCAAGTAGCCCACTAGGTACCTCCAGTAAGCACCACAGAGCTGCGTTGCAGAGAGGTGTAAAAAGGGGCACGGCCTGGGCCACCTCTCTGCAATGCAGTGCAGTGGTGCTTACTGGAAGCACCTGGTGGGCTAGTTAGCCCCCAAGGGCCGTCAGGATTGAAGGGGAATTATTTCCCCAACTTAAAACACGCCACAGGGCGTGTTTGCACACGTCACCTAAAGCCCCTTCCCCTCCCTTCGCCCCTGTGTAAACGCGCCCTGTGTCTGTTTTAAGTTGGGAGATTTAGTCCCCTTGAATCCTGAGGGTCCCTAGGGTCCACCTAGCCCACTAGGTACCTCCAGTAAGTGCCACAGAGCTGCATTGCAGAGAGGTGTAAAAAGAGGCGTAGCCTCTGAACACCTCTCTGCAACGCAGCTCCCTGGCAAATACTGGAGGTACCTGGGGGGCTAGTTATCCCCCAGGGACACTCAAGATTGAAGAGGGATTAATTCCTCAACTTGAAACGCACCACAGGGCACGTTTGCACAATGGTGAAGGAAGGGGGCTAACATATTGCTCCCCCTGTGGAAAAGCAATCTGCTTTGCTATTTGGAAGAGAGAGCAGGTTTCCTGCTCTGCCTTCGATTGCAAACCACAGTGTCCCAGGGATGGGTACTCCGGGACACTGCAGGAGCCAGCCCTGGGGGGTGGCGGTCCCCAAGGCCTCAACAAGGCTCCAGGAGGGGGGCCGCTTGTCCCCCATCCCACATTTTACAAAGCACCGGGGGTGGTGGTCTCTGGGGTTGGGGGTCCATCACAGACCCCCCCAATTTGAATATTTAGTGCCCGGGGAGGTGGTGGTCCTCGGGGAGTGTGGGGGGGGGGCTTGAGCCCCCACAGAGGGTATTAAAAAAAATAAAGCCCTGGGGTTGGCGGTCCCCGGGGCCGTGGGGGCCGTGAGCCCCCCACAATTCATTTTTTAAAGCCTGGGAGTGGCGGTCCCTGGGGCTGGGGGGACCTGAGAGCCCCCTCGCAAATAATTAAAAAGAAGCCTGTGGGGTGCTGGTAACCGGGGCTGGTGGGGGCTGAGAGCACCCACCTAATTTAAAGAAGCCGGGGGGGCAGTGAGCCCCCACCTATATTATGATAACGCCCTGGGGGTGGCAGTTCCCGGGGCAGTGTGGGGGGAGATTGCCTCCCTCACACTTTTTTTATAAGGCCCCCAGAATTTGGCCCCGCGGGGGGCTTATTAGCATTGAAGCGCGGGAGCCAACGCTTTGTTTTTTGGGGGGATCGGCAGGATCTGCGCACTCAGCATGGATTTGTCAGGACTAGGGTGGCTTGCAGTCTAGGGCCCACCTCACTCTGCAACAGGTACAGTCTTCTGCCATGTTCAAGGCACTTATGTGGTAAAGCGCATTGGTTTCTTTCTTGTGGACGTAGGTGGCTGCATTGTTTAAGAGTTTAACCTGCCCTAAGACCTTGCAAATGATGATGTGTTAAACTTCCTTTGATTTCAGTATTGTCCGCGAGATGCGTGAGGTTCGGCATGTTAATTGCGTCCGCGAGATGCGTGTAATTTGGCATGCTGTCGCATCTGCGAGATGTGTGGGGTTTTTCAATGCGGTCGCAAACAGAGAGAATACACGGGCGTGGACTCGTCGATGTACGCGACCACACCCAGGCTCCTTTGCTCACTATTCTGCAAGCTTTAGGGAGAAAGGTAGCACCTTAGTTAGCTCCGATCTTGTTGCTGCTATTTTCACTTATTTCTCCAGATTGAAGACTCTGCATGCAGCGGTGATTCCAGTGGGTGTGTCCTGGAGTAGCAGTTTCTAGTTTGAAGGCGAGAAGGCTGTTTTTGGACGAATTTCTCCGTGGAGAGTTTTCTTCTTGACTTCCAGAAGTGCAGTAAGGAGAGACTTCATCTTGGGTCCAGAATACGCAGTAAGCCTTCCAAATTTGTAGAGTAGGTCGTACTCTACAGGTAGGAGAGCATTTTAATTTAAAGCAGGATTTAGAATGCAACAGATTCTTTAAAGCCAAAATCTGTGGAAAAAGCAAAGTTTTCTGACAGTGTATTATGAGGAATCCAGAATATTCTGTGCTGTGTTATCTGATAATATATTATGCTATACCCTGAGTATTTTGTGTAGAGATTTATTGTTTTAAAACAGTTTGAGGTGTATTTAACCTTTTAGATTCTCAGAATATTTTACGGCACATTTTTGATTTCATCTGACATTCTTAAAGAAGTATAATTTGAATTTTCAAAAGAAATATGAACATATAAATATAAATAAAAGGCACAAATGGTGATTGTGACTAGTAAAGAGGAATTTACTGGTATTGATGTAACTACAGTTTCTTCTTTTGAGTGAAATTACAAATTACTAGCAAAGAGAAATAATCTGTTGCAAACATTCAAAAGTGATTAATCTTATTCGGGATTTTAAGAACCAGATAGGTTTCTTTGTTGAATGAATCCAGAATTAGAAATAATACAATTTGTTGAATAAAACAGAAACAAAGTATTTTGTGTGTAAATAACTTTTCCTTTTCAGATCTCCCTCCAAGCTGATCCCTTCCCAATTCCCTTTTCCCCCCGCTTGATCACTTCAACATTCTGTGTATTTATTACAATCAGAATTGGAGGTATCGAGAGGTGGGCCCTTATTTCACATCAGATTCCGAGGAAGACTTCGTCTGACAGGATTTTGCTGATTTAAAAAAAAATATTGTTTATGGGCCTTGGGCGTCCTCGCGCTTTGCGCCTTTTTCTATTAGGTTTCTGGTGCCTCAGTTCTACCGAGGCACGAGAAGGCTGCCAACACCTCCTGATTTGGAGTGTTGATAGTCAATTAGAATACAGCTCGTGCACGGAAGGGTGCGCTTAGGATGCGCGGATCCTCCGCGGCCATAGATATATATGTACATTTAATTGTGATTTTCTCAGGAATTACTGAAAGGATTTCTACCATTTAAGCAAAAGGCATGAGTCTGAACCAAGGACTACCTCTTTGCCAAATTCGGTGTAATTCCGTTCAGCAGTTCAATGGAAAATTGCATGGGGAAAACACATTTTGGGACCTCCCTTTTTTCTCTGTTCCGACTTCACGAATCACCCCAAGACTTTCAGGAGAGGAGCGTACCGAAGCTGGCCATTAGTTTTGAAAATTTTGCGAAGATTTGGCAACCAGCGCCAAAGATATTCCAAATAGAATGTTGCGGATTTCCTATGGAAAATAGGTCCTAACTATAACTACCTACTGGCAACTGCCAGTAGGTAATATATATATATATATATATATATATATATATATATATATATATATATATATATATATAAAATTCACTGAAAAAACCATAGGTTATAGACCATATATAGTTAGGGATTAGCATTTACAAAACCTTATTTTACTCGCACAAAACCATTGAAATTCGCATATATAGTTAGTTGCGATAACTATATATCGCGCACCCGCAATCCACTGCTGATGATGTCACATATTACATCATTCATGACATGGTCAGTGACATCACTGATGACATCACTGATGACAACATCCAGTGACTGTATGTTTCTGTAAAGTTAAAATATGTCTTACATATTGAAGAATGAGTGGATGTATAAGTGTCTGGATGAAGGATTTAGTAGGTGCATGACTGACTGTATGAGTGAGTGATTAAATGTGTCTCACTGAGAGCATGAGTTGGTGACTAAACTGTCTTAATTTGTGCATCATTATGTCTGTTTTTCTGTAAACTGCTGCATGTGCTGATCAGTAGCTATATGAGTAACTATATGGGTTATTGATTGGTTGCCCAAGTATTTGTATGGGAGACTGAGTGTGTGTGTGGGTGGCTGGGAGGTCTGTGACTCTGTGCATAGATGTATGAGCAGTTGATTCACTAGATGTATGGGTTCAAAAGTGCATGTGGAAACAGCTGTATGGGCGGTTAACTGTGTGCATGAGTGTATTGGTGAGTGAATGGATATCTCAGTGCTACCATGTCAAAGTAAGTACATATGTAAAACACAGTACATGTGAGAGTTGACATATATAAATAACTGTGCATAAGAGCCAGTGAATGTGTGAGTGGCTGTGTGGATCATTGTGAACTTGTATCAGGGATTGTATAAGAGAGTAAATATGTGTTAGTATATGTTTGAATAAGTAAGGTGTGTATAATTGTATAGTTGAGGAAATGGAGGTGTGATTGATTCTTTGCATGACTGACTAGGTGTGTGAGTAACTCCATGGATAAGTGACAGTCTGTAAGTGTCTGTTTACACTGATTGTATCTAAGGTTATATTAGAGTCGGAAGAGGTTCATCGTATTATCACATGAATGATATCATCAATGATGTGATCAGTAATGTCAAATGAGATGTCATCAGTGATGTTGTCAGTGATGTCATTTGAGTTGTCATCAGTGATGTCATCAGTGATGTCACTGACCATGTCATGAATGATGTAATATGTGACATCATCAGCAGTGGATTGCGGGTGCGCGATATATAGTTATCGCAATTAACTATATATGCGAATTTCAATGGTTTTGTGCGAGTAAAATAAGGTTTTGTAAATGCTAATCCCTAACTATATATGGTCTATAACCTATGGTTTTTTCAGTGAATTTTCAAGGTTTTGTAAATGCTATTTCCTAACTATATATGGTCTATAACCTATGGTTTTTTCAGTGAATATATATATATATACATATATAAACATATACAATCTGTATATCTATATAAATACAAATATAAATGCATCCATACATATACATATATGCATACAGATGCATGTTATTTACATGAAAGTTAAAAAAACACTAATAAAAGCAAAGCTAAAAAGCCACCTCATTACAAACAGAATGGCTTTAACTTAAACGAGGGCGAGATCTATTGCATTTTCAATGCTTGTTTACTTTGGGTCCATCAAGAAGGCATTCAGATGTGTCACACATTTGCCATAAATTCTGAATGTTAGCACTCTAGTTGCTCATTAGATCACTGTAGTAAAGCTACTGCTCACCAGGGAAGTCTGCTGCTGGTATTCAAAGTGCATGTTTAAGTCTGCATGTCAGAATTTTTTTAAGGAAATAGAAGAGGATTTGAGAAGTCACTCAAAATGATCCCTAATTTTTCTTTCTGAAGCACTAATCATACTTTCTATGGCAAAATGAACCCCCTCATTTTGTTCCTTTTTAAATTAAATGTTTTCAGACTTACCACTTCATTCCAATCAAGATGGCTTCTGGTGTGCCATACTTTTGTCATCAGTAAGACTGTTAGCGCTCTAGTTGTTCTTTAGAACACTCTGGGACATTCTGTCATTGGGCTATACTTAGGCTACATCTGGGTGATATTTGGGCTACATTTAGGCTCTTTTGTCTCTGGTGGCCATCTTGGGAGACTGTATGTCAGAATTTTTTAATGAAATTGAAGAGGATTTGAGAAGTCACTCAAAATGTGCCCTAATTTTTCTTTCTGCAGCACTAATAATACTTTCTATGGCAAAATATACCCCCTCATTTAGTTCCTTTTTAAATTAAATGTTTTAAGAGTTACCACTTTATTCCAATCAAGATGGCTTCAGGTGTGCCATACCTTTGTAATAAGTAGGACTGCTAGCGCTCTAGTTGTTCTTTAGAACACTCTGGGACATTCTGTCATTGGGCTATACTTGCTACATCTGGGTGATATTTGGGCTACATTTGGGCTCTTTTGCCTCTGGTGGCCATCTTGGGAGACTGCATGTCAGAATTGTTTAATGAAATAGAAGAGGATTTGAGAAGTCACTCAAAATGTGCCCTAATGTTTCTTTCTGCAGCACTAATAATACTTTCTATGGCATAATATACCCCCTCATTTTGTTCCTTTTTAAATGAAATGTTTTAAGATTTACCACTTTATTCCCATCAGGATGGCTTCAGGTGTGCTATACCTTTGTAATAAGTAGGACTGTTAGCGCTCTAGTTGTTCTTTAGAACACTCTAGGAGGCTGCAGTAGAACACAAAGGAATCAACTGACAGTCTCTGTCCTTCTTGGATGTACATGTTTTACTGAGAATGTCAGACTTCATTCTCACATGGCTGAGAAAGATAATGTGACTATAGAGAAAATATGCTCTCAGTTTAGCTTATAGATTCCCTTCCAAACCACTGTGGGAAAATCATGAGATATTAGTTTTCTTTCAAAGATGATTCATGATATCACAGCAGAAGGCTTTTTCACATGGTAAAATCATCTTAGAACACACCACAATTCCAAAAATGAGTATGGTACCATCAACAAATGATTTATAATGTAACTAAAGTCCTAAAACCCTCTATTAACTACAATGCTTTTTAATGAGGTGCTATCATGTATATTGGTCCCAAGATGGCTGCCAACACTTCTTGGATGAAGTGCTGACAGCCAATCAGATCAGATGTGTGGTTAGGCTCCGCCCAGATATATATATTTTTTTGAACCTAAATTACTCAAAATCCACTGGAGCACATATCTTGAGACAAAGCAAAGGCACATCGGGCTACCAGTCCCTACAATTTTGCCAAGTTTTGTGGAAATCCATTCAGCCGTTCGGGCTAAAACTGAGTCCAACCGCCCTATGGAAATTAACATGGGGAAAACACGTTTTGGGACCCCCCTTTTTTCTCGGCCCCCCCTTGACGAAACCCCCCCAAATTTTCAAGGGCTGCTCAGAATCAAAATATGCCATTTTCCTGAAAATTTTAGCCAATTCCATCCACAAACCCCAAAGTTATTCGACATAGAATTCTCAAAAATCCCATAGGAAAAAAATCCTAACTATATATACCTACTGGTGACCGCCAGTAGGTAATATATATATATATATATATGTATATGTAGGTAATATATATATATATATATATATATATATATATATATATATATATATTGCCTACTGGCGGTCGCCAGTAGGTATATATAGTTAGGATTTTTTCTCTATGGGACTTTTGAAAATTCTATGTCTAATAACTTTGGCGTTTGTGGACGGAATCGGCTGAAATTTTCAGGAAAATGGCAAATTTTGTTTCTGAGCAGCCCCTGAAAATTTGGGAGGGTTTTGTCAAGGGGGGCCAAGAAAAAAGGGTGGTCCCAAAATGCGTTTTTAACATTGAGTTTTCCATAGGGCGTTTGGCCTCACTTTTAGCTCGAACGGCTGAATGGATTTGCACGAAACTTGGCAAAATTGTAGGGACTGTTAGCCCGATGTGCCTTTGCTGGGTCTCAATATATGTGCTCTAGTGGATTTTGAGAAATTAACGTTTTAAAAAACAGATATATCTGTGACAGCGTCCCGGATAGCTCTCCAGTTCGCGAACTTTTCGCGTAACGGAACTTTGCGTAGCAAAGCTGATTGGCTCTCCGTTGTCTGTCAACATTCTAAACAGTCTGGAGCGGCCGCCATCTTGTCTCTCGGTAGGATCGAGAGACAAGAGGAGGAGAAAAACGAAGGGGGAATTTAATGAAAGGGGGCAAGGTAGACCCTTCTTGACCCCCTAGGAATGATGTTGGGGTTATTAAAAGGTCCCGTGGGGCAAATAAAAGAATATTGATTTTTTGCGGTAGAAGCGCTTTCCGGTTCGCGAACCGGGTAGTGAACCGGGACGCGAAACGGGAATTTGCCATTTTGTGTTTCGATTTAATTAAATTACAGGATGGAGTAAAAACAATGTGAGAAATGGGTATAAGGGGGTACGGGAGACGTATCCTGACCCCCTATGTTTTCTGAGGGTGGCTGAGGATGCTCATATATGTTGATACTTGTCTTCCAGCGGCTGCGCGTGAGCGTTTTTTTTTTTTTTTGCTGCGTGACGTCTGTTAACGTTCAATTCGAAGGAAATCAGGAAGTGTTGACCGCCATTTTGACACTGCGAGTAAATATATTGTTAAAAATTGTTATAAATTAATTCGTATTGATAAACATTGTCTGCGCCATCTTGCTTTTTTTCCAATGCCACACTTTTGTCGTGCACGGCAGCCATTTTAGATACCTTGACCAGACCCACTCTCTGCACGCCGCCGATCCTCAGCATGGCTCCCCACCCTCGCAAGCATCTCCCCCACGCACTGGTCACCCCCGCTCTCTCTCTCATGCATGGGCCATAAACCTCCCCCCATCTGCGCTTCTCTTCCCTGAGAATCACACCCTGTGCCCGCCCGACACCTCCCTTTCACCCTATTCACTACCGTACCCTCTGACACTCCTCTTCCTCTGTGTCTGATTGTCCAGGCCGGTTCCAGGCTATCACCTAGCCCTGCGGATGTAGTTTATGGCCTCAACTGTAAAGAATCACCCCTCTTCAAAGGAGTTACAGTAAATCAAGGCCCCCACCTGATGAGATCCGTCACACCACACGCGTTCCTACTATCTGATAACGATCCTGTATTGTGATTGGGGAGGGGATTCTCACTGTGAGGGTGTGTGGGACCGAGCATGAAGCGGAAGATTCCAGGGATGCCTTTTTGTACATCAAAGTCTTCACAATTATGTGTCACAGTAAAAATATATAGCACTCCAACAAAGTAGTAGGATTATAACACTTTAATAAGTTATAAATATATACAACGCAACAAAAACAGTAAACACGTTAAAAAATTTTTTTTTAAACAGAAGCAACAATGGTCAGTAGCGGTCTGTTGTGCGAATAGTCCGAAGGCAGCGCAACGTGCTGAGTTCTGGACGGCACCCAGCTGATGTCACCTGGGTGCCGCACTGGTTTTGGTATCCTACAATGCTGCCCTGAAAAAGGGCGTCAACGGGCCTCCCCAGGTGGAGGCTCGTCTGCTGTAGTGGGGTGCCCCTTTAGCGTTTCACTTGCCATTCAGCGGTTTTCCGCTCGCTTTTGCTGCACTGTGCCTCGTCAGTAGTGGTCTGTTGTGCGAATAGTCCGAAGGCAGCACAACGCGCTGACATCTGGACGGCACCCAGGTGATGTCCTTTACTTGCCGCACTGGTTTTGGCATCCTACAATGCTGCTCCAAAAAACGGCGTGGGGCGCGTGAATGGGCCTCCCCAGGTGGAGGCTCGTCTGCTGTAGTGGGGCGCCCCTTTACCGTTTCACTTGCTATTCAGCGGTTTTCCGCCTGCTTTTGCTGCACTGTGCCTCATCCTCCATTCAGCTGTTTACCGCCCGCTCTTGCGGCTACAGCGTCTCGCTCACCATCTAGTTGAATTGCGCCCACTCTTGCGGTGCAGCGATAGGCGGCTGCCACAGGACTCTTAAAATGGCGGCCGGCTCTTCGGATTTGGGCCTGGTCCACTAAAATGTCCCTGGGACACCTTGGAACTCGGACGCTTGTCTGCTAGGGCTTGGGCCCCATTCTCAAAAGCGTCCCCTCAGCCTTGAAGATTCTACAAAAGTCTTGGGGGCCCCCAACTCCTGCAGGCTTCCGGTGGGGAGCGGCTGCCATGATTGCTTGCGGAATGGCCACAACGGGGCTACGAGATGGTGGTGCTCTCATGCTGACGCCAGCTTCAGTCTGAAACATCCAGAAACACTGTAGACTATCAATTCGATGAGTTCCGGTGGAGCCCCAACGTGACCCGGTAGGGAAGAACTTGCCCTCCCCTTTTTTGAGCGATGGTTCTTGTTGCCTGTCCTCTCTGTTGTCATCTAACGGAACCTTTTTTGATTGCCAAGTGAGAAAAAAAAAGGTGGGTCTTGCATCGTTTGGGAAAAAAAAATTTAATCCAATGAAAAGTGTTATTTTTAGGTCATATGCTCGAGCCTTCCATCATTAGGAAACCAAAAGTAAAATGAACCAATGAAAAGTTTTATAAACAAGTCACATGACCTGTTATGCTGCTTTGGGCTATAAAAAGCGTACAAAATCCGTTGGCCCATGAGGCGGCGTCAGTAGCGGATCGATGTGCGAATAGGTCGAAGGCAGCACAACGCGCCGAGATCCGGATGGCACCGAGGTGGTGTCCAGCAAGTTGCACTGGTGTGGCCATCCTACAATGCTGCGCCGAAAGACAGCATGGGGTGCCCGGGGGGAGGCGGCGCGAACGGCCCTCTTCCGCCTCCCCAGGTGGAGGCACCTCATCTGCAGTGCGGCGCCCCTTAGCGTTTCACACGCCATCCAGCAGAGTTGCGCCCGCACTTGCTGCTACAGTAGGCCGAAGGCAGCACAACGCGCCGAGATCCGGATGGCACCGAGGTGGTGTCCAGCAAGTTGCTGCACTGGTATGGCCATCCTACAATGCTGTGCCGAAAGACGGCGTGTCCAGCTGAGTTGCGGTCACTCTTGCTGCTACAGTACGCCGAAGGCAGCACAACGCGCCGAGATCCGGATGGCACCGAGGTGGTGTCCAGCAAGTTTCACTGGTGTGGCCATCCTACAATGCTGCGCCGAAAGACGGCGTGGGGGGCCCGGGGGGGGGGAGAGGCGGCGTAAACGGACCTCTTCCGCCTCCCCAGGTGAAGGCACCTTATCTGCAGTGGGGCGCCTCTTAGCGTTTGACTCGCCTTTCAGCTGAGTTCCGCCCGCTCTTGCGGTACAGTGACTCACCCGCCATCCAGCTGAGTTTCTCCTGCTCTTGCGGTACAGTGACTCGAACGCGCCGAGATCCGGATGGCACCGAGGTGGTGTCCAGCAAAGTTTCACTGGTGTGGCCATCCTACAATGCTGCGCCGAAAGACGGCGTGGGGTGCGCGGGGGGGAGGCAGCGCAAACGGGCCTCTCCCTCCTCCCCAGGTAGAGGCACCTCATCTGCAGTGGGGTGCCTCTTAGCGTTTCACTCGCCTTTCAGCTGAGTTCCGCCCGCTTTTGCGGTACAGTGACTCACCCGCCATCTAGCTGAATTGCGGCTATTCTTGTGGTGCAGCGATAGCCGGCTGCAACAAGACTCTCAAAATGGCGGCCAGCTCTTTGGATTTGGGCCTGGTCCACTAAAATGGCTCTGGGACACCTGGGAACTCAGACGCTTGCCTGCTAGGGCATGGGCCCCATTCACGAAAGCGTCCCCTCTTTTGACTGATTGTTCTTGTTGCCTATCTCTTCTGTTGTCATTTAACGGAACCTTTTTGGACTGCCGAAAGGGGTTCTGGTCCGACCGCTGGTTGGTGGTGACATTTTGACTATATCCTGGACCTGCCCTGCCTCGCCCAAAATGGCGCCGGTATAAATGGGACTCGTACCTCCTTGTTGTGTACTGGTTGCCCAACCTTGATATCACGAGATACGTATGCAGTTTTGAAGCACATGGCGGGCAGGGACGAGAATTGATTGAACATTTGGACATCCCTATTGATATTAAGTTCTGATGTGTTATTGATTACTGTACTATTGAAAGTTCGAATTAACGTCACCCATGGTACTTGCCCGCAAATGTATATCTAGATAATTTTATTGTAACTGACCCTGTCGTACTTTAATTATAAAATGTACGTCCACCGATTCCGCAAATGTTAGACACCTTAGTTCTTGCAACGTAATGGGTCGCCCGTTATGTTGTTCTACAGTGTAAATGTCCCCTCATTATATACGATTCCAGTTTGCTCCGTGGCCGGCCCACGTGGTTATAGGCCCGTATTTGTATACTGACATTTTCACAATAAAGGTTTTTAAAACAAAACATGGTAGTAGTACTTATATTAGTAAAGTTTTGAATAATAGCCACTGTTTTCGAATCAGTAAAAGGCAAGTGAAATAAAGCAGTCTAATTACATGACGGATAAAAGGTATAATACGCAGGAACGCAGTAAAGATAAATGGTGAAGGGCTGTTGTGTTTTCTACTCCTGCAACATAAAGTGAACGATAAGAATCTGATATTCAGGCCTATCAGCGACTAAGACAGCAGGCCGAGCCTCTTTTGCTCAACGGCTCCCTCATGGGACAAAGAAACGCCCTTTTTCTTGAAAAAGGAATATATTTTACTTGCAGGACAGTTGTAAATTTTCCGGGAAAATACATTAGCCTGAACATTATAACATATATGTTTAAGACATTTTTTTTTTCGAAAGCAATGAAAAGCGTTATTTTTAGGTCATATGACAAAGCCTTTCATCATTAGAATAACGAAAGTAAAATGAACCAATGAAAAGTTTTATTAACAAGTCACATGACCTGTTATGCTTACGTTACGCGCTGCGCGCCGCGCTCTGGATCGCTTCCGGGAAGCTGTGCATCGCGCACCGGAGTACTTCCGGGTGCGCTAACGCGGCGCGTCATATGACGCATTACGCGGCAACGCAGGTCCAGAATATAGTCAAAAAGTCTACACCAACCAGCGGTCGGAACACAACCCCTTTCAGTAGTCCAAAAGGTTCTGTTAAATGACAACAGAAGGGACAGGCAACAAGAACCTTCAGTCAAAGAGGGGAGGGCAAGTTCTTCTCTACCTGTTCACGTTGGGGCTCCACCGGAACTGATAGAATTTGGGCGGGGTGGGTGGTGGAGCCGAGCTGTCTTGCAGCCATCATGGCGTCGAGCTCAGTTCATCTCACTAGTTTCGTATTTCTCATGAGGGGTTGTTCCTAATGTTTCTATTTTAGCGAGGTCAAAAAGAGATCCCATTAGTGGCCTACTGATTTTGCTCGATTCCTTTTGTTTTTTTAAACGATTTTTCACTATCTGAAAAGACTAAACAGAGTATTGCGACTCTGTGTTTGTTTGTTATTAGAGAATGAACCAAAGATAACCAATTCTAAAACAGTAAATGCTTGGATAACAATCAATCAAATGGAGAGAGAAGCAGGCACGACAGATTGCAACGGGGGCAAAGGCCTGCGTTACCTACCCTTCACTATCTGCAAAGAGAGAATACTCCTAAAAGAAAAAAAGGGGGGGGCAGCGTTCAAAGCATATCAGCGTGCATAGACACGAAAATGTTTTTACCTACCACGTACTTGACATTTTACAGCTTTTGATATTTGCTATTAAAAAACCATTGAAATTCACTGAAAAAACCATAGGTTATAGACTATATATAGTTAGGAATTAGCATTTACAAAACCTTATTTTACTCACACAAAACCATTGAAATTTCATATGTAGTTAGTTCCACTAACTATATATCGCGCACCCGCAATCCACTGCTGATCATGTCACATATTACATCATTCATGACACGTTCAGTGACATCACTGATGACATCACTGATGACATCTCAAATGACATCACTGATGACATCACTGATGACAACATGTGTGATGTCACTGACCATGTCATGAGTGATGTAATATGTGACGTCATCAGCAGTGCATTGCAGGCGCGCAAGTTATAGTGAGTCCAACTAACTATAACGTGTGAATTTCAATGGTTTATGTCAGTAAAATTTCCAGCTAACTATAACTGGTGTGAAACCTATGTTTTTTTCAGTGAATATATATATATATATATATATATATATATATATATATATATATATATATATATATATATATATATATATATATATATATATATATATATATATATATATATATATATATATATATATATATATGAAAAAAACTCCACCAAGAAAGAGCAGAGGCCACATTAGGGGAACTCGTGGAGGCAACTTTTCGTATGGCGAATGCATTTCGGCTTGTTTAGCCTTCTTCGGCGCCAACAATGTTTGGGAGATGCAGGCGCCAGCGTGGGTTTGAATATCCTGCCACTCTCCAATTGGTTGTGGTCCGCTCCGCCCCTAAGCATGTGCTTGTGCTCACCTGCTGCCATTCACCTGCCATAGGCGTACTACCAGTCCCAGAATGCTGTGTTCCTTCCAGGTAGGTGACACAGGGGTAATGGGTTGTTTTATGCGGCATATTTCAGGGCACCACAATGTCGCTTCAGCCAATTTCCTCTCTATCACTGAAACTCCACTGCCCCCTCGAGTCCCCAGAACTCATCAACCCTCGAATTCAGGAGTCCAATTTGCGGGGGCAAGTCTGACAATCCAGCTCGCCCAGTGTAGAGTTAACTACTCCAACACCGCTGCATCTCTTCCCGACCTCTGGGGTGGTCCTCATTCCATCCAGTCCCCTGGAAATGGAGATATTCCGCCGCAACAGATACCAGCGATACTGAGGCCAACATGATGATGCAGGGCCCCTGGAGCGCGCCTCTGGCACACGGGCTGAATTCACACAAAAAAAACTCCTCCAAGAAAGAGCAGAGGCCACATTAGGGGAACTCGTGGAGGCAACTTTATTTAACAGTATGGCGAATGTATTTCGGCTTGTTTAGCCTTCTTCAGCGCCAACAATGTTTGGGAGATGCAGGCGTCAGCGTGGGTTTGAACATCCTGCCACTCACCAATTGGTTGTGGTCCGCTCCGCCCCTAAGCACGTGCTTGTGCTCACCTGCTGCCATTCACCTGCAATAGGGGTGGTACTAGTCCCAGAATGCTGTGTTCCTTCCAGGTAGGTGACACAGGGGTAATGGGTTGTTTTATGTGGCATATTTCAGGGCACCACAAAATTTTTATATATATGTAAGCCGACTTGGACATTTGTCATAACCAGTTGCACTGTGCGAACAACTGATTTCCCCTAAATTGCACCATGGCCGCAGGTGCGCTACGGAGCCGGGAAGAGGCAGTCGCTGATATGTTCAGCGATGAACCCTCAAGCGCGACGCCAAATCACCAGCAACCTTTAATTTTGGATGTTGCAAGTGTGACCTAAAGGGATAACATTAAAAAAACTGGAGAAACTTAAAAAGGGTGAACAGGCAAAGTGGTGGGAGCACAGGTCTCTGTCCTGCTACCTGGAGGTGGGTAGAGTACCTCGGGGGATCCGAATAATGTTAGCCCCGACATATGAAGCGCCAAACCCCAACTTACTAACTGAATGGGTACAATGTAATCTTCAATCTTCGATGAATTTGATGACAATCTTAGTCAAATATGCGGAGATAGATCGCCCAGCTTATGAACAGCAAATTACTGAACTGGAATTAGAGCTGGCCAAATGTGAGCAAAATGCGGCAAACATGAAAATGAGGTAAGAGATGCTGGCGCGCATTAGAAAAGAGGAAGAGATTATCAGGAAACGCAAGGCGTTTAAATTTCAGCGCGATAAGCAGGACTACAAAAGAGGGCAGGTCTTTACGTTCGCTAGGCGCTATGATGCCGTCAAAAAGAACATAACTAAACCAACGGCATCACGATCCCTAAATGCAATGCCAGGCAACCCGCCCTTAGCTGCAAGCTCCCTGACTTCTCTGTCCGGCTATAGTTCGGTACCGGACTGTGGATCTGAAAACAAACAGGCTGACCCCAGTGGTGATTTGGGGTTTCAACGGTACTCCCTGGAGGAAGAAATGGAGTGTATGGGACGGGATCGCCTAGATACACTGCGGCCCAGGCAGAAGAAACCAGACGCTATAATAACTTCAAGCGTCACCAACGCAGGAAATGCTACAGGACGCGGAAGGGGCAAGAGAATCAACAGAAATTACACGTGGAAGCGCAAACCAGTGCCTCAATAAAAGAAGTTACAGTTAATAAGTCAGTAATTAATCTATCAACCATTGAACTTACTGCGGAAGAAATAAAAATGTTGTCTACCAATACATTCGCAAACTGAAATTAAAAAAGTTCTTTTCAACGAGGCAGGCAAGGCGCGCTGTCTCGGGGAGTGTGATAACTTCAACAAACAGCATAGAGAACTTAACTGCAGGATATATGCAGTTGCAAAGGGATTTGATTGACCTTCAGAGCGGAAATACACAAATTTCACAGGAAGAGAATGACACCGTGGACACAGGGACTCGAACTGCCTTGACACATTTTAAAGCCAAAGCAACGTTCTGCCCTATCATGATTAAGGACAACATCGATTTTTATTATTAATTGGTTACTGCTGACATAAAAAAGCTGCATCACACTGTATCACGTTGTAAATCTACTTTTTCATAGCAAAACAAACAATATCACGAATTGATTAAAAAACTGCACAATGACAAATCTATGATTATCCGTCAATCAGACAAAGGTGGTAATATAGTCATTTGGCCTAGAGCTATGTATCTTGAGGAAGCCTGGGGTCACCTGAATGATAGATCATGTTACAAGAGGGCATATTTGCCTTTGGTTGAATCAATGTGGAACATGTTTTATTCTAAATTGGTGGCATGGAAAGGCTTAAGATTGTTGAGTTCTGATGAATTTAAGTTTCTGAAGAATGAGAACCCGGTGATTCCCTGTATTTATTTCATAACGAAAATACATAAGTCCTTGGTATGTCCACCGGGTAGGCCAATCATCTCAGCTTGCAACAGTCTTTTAGAAAATACGTTAAAATACATTGATTTTTTCTTACAAGAGCATGTCACCAAGTTGCCATCCTATGTGCAAGACACAAGAGATTTTACAAACCGTAAAATGGCAAGATGATTTTATTTTAATCACGCTTGATGTGACTTCGCTCTACACGAGCATCAATCATGTAGATGGGCTCAAGGCCATTGAATACTTCCTAAACAAGAGACCAATACATTGTTTCACACACAACAAAATGCGGGTTAGCATGATAGAGATTTGTTTACAAAAAATTTCTTCATGTTCCAGCAAATGTGTTTTCAACATACTAGAGGTGTGGAGATGGGATCCTGCTTCTCCCCTAGCTACGCATGTTTACACATGGGGCTATGGGAGAGGCAGGTCCTAGGGGTCACACACTCCGAGACACACCGTGAACATGTTGTGTGCCTTCTCAGATATATAGATGACTTATTTATCATCTGGAAGGGGGAAGAGAAGGAAGCTGTAGCTTTCATAGATAACCTTAATGACAATACACTGAATCTGCGGTTCACCTCTCACTTGAGTACAACCTCAGTGAATTTTTGAGATGTGGAAGTGTACATAGAAAATAGTACCATCCAAACAAAATTACATCAAAAAGCCAGTGCAGGTAACACACTTCTGCACGCCTCTAGCCATCATCCCAAGCACCTTATTCATAGTATCCCCTATGGGGAGATGCTACAGATTATACGTATTTGTAGCAAACAGGAAGATGTGAGGGAGGCACAAGAGGCTTGTCGATTACGTTTCTTGGCTAGAGGGTACTCTGATAGAGGTATTAAAACAGCCTTCAGTAGAACAGAGGCCCTAACCAGAGAGGAAGCGCTGTTGACAAAGTTGATGAAGGAAACTTGCGGCGCGTCACTGGAGTCTGAGCCAGTACGCCTAATCACAATGTTCAGTAAACAACATTGTACAATTTGGAAAATTTTGGCAAACAATGGGCCCTGATAAAAAATTACCCAAGTTTAAAAATGCAAGTCCACTCATCCCCCAAAATCACATACAGGAAAGCGCCATCTATGGTAAACAGTTTGGTGAGCAGTAGCCTGGAGGTCTTGGCTAAGACCAACTGGCTCAGCTCCCGCACAGGGTTCTTCAGGTGCGCCTCCTGCAAAGCCTGTAGTAACAGTGTGAATATCACATCATACTCAACACCCTTTGTGGATTACAAAATTCCAATCTCCAAATACTTGACATGTAAAACAGAGTATGTAGTTTATGTTTTGGAGTGCCCCTGTCCTTTGAAATATGTGGGGAGCACAAAGCTCCCAGTGCACAAAAGGGTACTCCAACATATGAGGGCCGTTACAAACTGCGACGAAACATGCTCAGTCGCAAGACATTTTAATGACTGCCATAGAATAGATGCAAATCTTTTAAAATACTATGCAGTAGATGCTGTCATGCCTCTCAGACGGGGGGCAATAGCGAAGGGATCCTTCGCCGGTTAGAAACACACTATATTTTAAACCTAGACAGTAAGCAACCTACAGGTTTAAATTCGAGCGAGGATTTTTATACATGTTTGTAGCCCATTTTTTTAAGATATAGAAGTCACCATCTTATTTAAGATATACATACTCTGAATTAAATGTTAAGGTTTGGAAAAATCTTTTGGGACCTTGGAACATCCATAGGTGAATTTGGTAGCTAGTCGCTATATTGTTTGTAAAAATGAAATGTTGTTTTATTTTTTGAAATTATTTTAGTACAATGTTTTGACACTTATTCACTAGTTTTTCATTATTTGTTTTGTGAGCATTATTTCATTCAATTGCACATTAGGGTATATTTAATAAGTTATCAGTATTATGGAACTACATAAATCAAAGGTGCTGGACAGGTTATGCCTAAAAAATTGTGCTGGACAGGTTAAAAAATTCTTTTTTAATGTGATATTGTATTTTACATTTATGCACCAAGCCCGATACAATGTGAAGGGTTGATTTGATAGACCATGATCAGCATTTGCCATTTTTCTATTTTAGAATTATCAATACTTGTATTTTATGAGGAAAACTATTTTGTAAATTACAATGTATTAATACTTGTGGTTTGATTTATGTATTTTAAAACACCATTGTTTTTTGTTTTTTAAGAAACATGTTGATGACGATCACAGTGGTGATGGGGTAATAGCTCCCCTAATCCCCACATTCCAGCATTTTAATACAAAGTAAGACACCCTATGATTAAATGTGATGTGGGGTAGTCACTGGTTTTTAATTCACTACTTTTATGGGCACCCACTCCAATGATTAGAAGTGCCTCCCTGTCTTCAGGTGTAGGTCCGCTCTCTGTGAAACAGGGTTTTTAGAGAGCGAGGGCTGCCTATGATGAAGCATGACACCTGGTGGTGTGTGAGGACAGCCCTTCACATTTTTTTATGTGTATACCCCTTCTATTATAGAGTGGTTGTAGGGACACAGTAAGACTGTGTAAGTAACCACAACTTTAGGGTAGCTTCTACAGTGTGTACCGAATATAAGTAGGGCATGAAAACAATAAATGTGCCACTGTTTCTTTTGCCCGCCCACAGCTAGGGCAGCTCTGATCCTTAAAGTCAACTGATCCTGCTCAGCCAGCTGTAAATCCCTGAAAGGGCAATGTGCTAAGTCTAAATTGTACATAATTTTTTTATCATCCAGGAATGATTCTGTTAAAAAAGAGTCTTTCAACTGTAAAAAAAAAGAGTATGTTAAAGTCCCATGTACATGTGAGGATAAAAGATTAGACAATATAAAGAACCTATAATTATTTTGCAGATCCTTTTGTACTTATGCAGGAACCAAAATCCCCTGCACCAAGCCACATATCTACAAGACCCATTTCTTCAACGCAATCTCTTCTATGCTTAATCAGTGGGAGGTGAACAGAACATGGATAGGTTAACATTCCCTCTAGTCCACTATGGTATGAAAAAAGCTTTGGGGTAGGCCAGAGCCTTCTCCAGAGCCTTAGGGGTTGTGCTTCTATTAGATCTGAAATTGGTCTAGTCTCAAAGGAATCAAGGGTGTGCTTTCAGGGAGGCTCAATCACAACCTCAAGGACTGATTTCCCTCACGTTCCATGGCTTTGTTCTTTTTGAATCTCCCGATCTCTGCACCCTAAGCTTGTCCAGAATACATCTGTAGTGCTGGCAGAGAGGTTTACAAAAGGACCCCTTATGTAGTTTCAGTAAGCCTCCTACATAGTACCCCAATTTTGATTTGCGTTTTGTAACATGGTGACTCCAATCCAATTTTTAATCAAGGGTCAGCCCTAGATAACCAAATAGGTTCACCCTTTCAAGAGAAGTGACATCCAAAGTAGGATTTGGACACCTAAAACGGCAAGGGTTAAACAACATATATTTTATTTCATAAATATTTATCTCCAGCCCTCTATTTGCCCAGAATTTACTGGATTCATCCAGTACTTTTTGGAACTTCATTCGGAGCTTTTGCTAGGAGTAGCGAACGTCAGCAAACATGAGGGCTGGAACGCTCATGTTTGCCAACTTGGAGGCATCGTTGTTGCATACATTGAGATGCTCAACAAGGTCATTCATGTGCAGTCTGAAGAGGGTGGGGGCCAGGACACAGCCCTGTCTAACACCCTTACCTGCAGTAAATGCATCTGTCAGCTCTCCCAGCTTCCCACAACACATCTGAGTGAAGTTATTCACATGTAACCGCTTGATAATTGTACACATATATTCAGAAATTCCCATCTTTGCAAGCACCTGTCACGACCTTTTTCTTTGGACGATATGAAAAATCTGCATTTAGGTCAACAAATACTATGCCGAGCCTACCCTTCTTGATGATAGCAGTCTTCCAATAGATAAACTGGGGACTAAATAATTGGTCTATTGCAGAAGTATTTGAAAAGAAGCCAGCTTGCAGGGGCCATAAAACAGCTTGATCCTCTCACCAGTGCTGGAACCTAGTGAGTAGGACCCTACTTAAGAGTTTCTGTGTTGTATCTATAAGGCTGATAGGCCTATATTTGGTGGGGTCAAGTGGTGAACTCTTCTTAAATATAGGGAAAATTTCAGCTCCTGTTCATGACTCAGGAGAACTCAATCCGTTTAAGATTGTGGTAAAACCTACTGTTAGGTAAGGTCCCCAAATGTTAATCTCTGAAAAAAATAGATCACCTAGTATTTTGTCAGTCAGTCAGTCAGTCAGTAAGAAAACTATATTTGGTTAATTACAACCTTAAAAGTATACCCTATACATAAAATACTGTTAAAACTTAAACAAGATCATATTAAAAACATGGCATTTGTACTTCCCGTAAAATAGTACATTCCTTCGTACTAAATACAAAAATTTCCCTAGGGGTAATTAAGTCAGGTAATTTCCATCAGCATGAAATCAATTCCAAAGGTTCCAAATCATAGCGTTAACCTTTACATGTACAAGCCCATCCTCCCCCCATGAGCGCCGCATAAGATATTTACTCTGAACACTTTAGGAACAACTTGACTTTACTCAAAAATTTCCCCATAGCACAAGCAATATCTAGATACCTCATTTCAGCTATAAAGCTAGCAGCTTGCATCCTATTTCTGATCCTGTATTTTTTTAAAATCGGGTATAAAATTTCTTTTCGTAAATCTAAAAACATCATACAGTCTAGTAAAATATGTACAATATCGCAGTGGGTACCCAACCCGCAAGTACAGGTTCCATTATTATTCAACATAAAATTTTTGGCTTCCTTGTTCCCATAGCAGGGGTTTATCCCCATTCGCACTTTTAGGACCTCACGTCTTAGGCGGTAGCTGGGCAATCTGTCTAAGTAGGGGTACTGTTGGTTAAGTTCCCAGGCCAGGGTCATATACGACACTGAAACTTTCTGCGAGAGATACTCTCTATCATATGAGTGGGACGTCTCGGCTCCCAATGACCTCAGTTCCTTCCTAGCTATACGTGGATGACCCAGTTCCGGGCATAGTTTTAAACCCAACACACCATAGGCTTCACTTAGTGCGGCTCTTGTTTCTTTCGCCCAGGTCAGTTCGCTAGCGACAATTTCACTTTTACACCACTGAGAAACTTTTAAGTGCTCTCCAGACCCTAGGCGCGGCCAAAAGCGGATTAGTGCCCTACAGGCAGTTACTGCCCAGGAGGTAATTCCCAGCTCCAGTCTTGCAGCATGTACCATAGAGGATTTAGGCAAAGAGAACAGGTTTTTAAAAATATTTCCCTCATCTTTATCCCACCCTTTTTTCCCACTTAAATGGAGCACTTCTGCCCCATACAGGAATTGGGGGGGGGGGGGACCATTGCTAGGTAGGCTTTTATGACCGGCCTATCTGAGTTTTCTCCGTACACACTATTAAATCTTTTTAGCCCCTTCACAGAGGCAGATGCCCTCATTTTGAGAGCCTCCAGATGGGTATACCATTTAAGGTTACTCATAAGCCAGATTCCAAGGTATCTGTATTCGTTCACCCTCTCGAGTGGGTTTGTATCCAGATACCACAGGAATCTAGTTTTACTCCTACCGAAGCATAAAATTTTAGTTTTATCCATGTTCACTGTTAACTTTTTATTCCGACAGTATTCATTGAACATGTTTAATTTCCTCCGGAGGCCTATCTGTGTCAGATCCATAATCACTAGATCATCCGCGTATAATAGGCACGAAGCATGATTACCTCCCAATTTTGGACCTGCCCCTTTAACCTCACTTAGTTTTGCTGGTAGGTCGGCCAAAAACAGAGAAAAAAGCAGTGGGGCAAGTACGCAACCCTGCCTCAAGCCATTTCCAATCTGGATCTTCCCAGACAATCCACCCTCCTCGTCCAAGATTATCTGGGCCCAGTTTTCTGTGTGTAAGGCTTTTATGATGGCCAAAAGGTCGCCGTGTAGATTGTATCCTTCCAAGGTTGCCCATAACTGCTCCCTACCCACAAGATCGAAAGCCGCGCGGAAGTCCACAAAACAGCAGAATAAATTACCCCTCTGTTCTATCGACTTCCGCGCGATGGCCCAGAGAGCAAAGCAGTGGTCCACTGTCGAATGCCCTTCTTTGAACCCACTCTGTTCTGGGGGTACTAACTGGTTATCCTCTGCCCAATCCTTTAGCAGGCCTAGGATTACTTTGGAGAATACCTTTTCCCCAATATCGAGGAGATTTATTAGGCGGTAATTTTTTGGGGAATTTACATCGCCTTTTTTATGAACAGGTCTAATGATTGCCCCTTTCCAACTTTCTGGCATGATACCAGTCTTTAATATCCCCTGAAACATATTTGAAAAAAACTCAGCCCACCATTCTGAGTTAGTTTTTATGATAATTGCTGGTAAATTGTCTGGTCCGGCCGCTCGGGTTAGGTTTAAGCCAGCTATTACATTCCTAATATTTCCTGAGGTGAAATGCACTAGTATATCATCCCTCACTTCTGGCCAGCTTGATGAAATTATTTCCCCTTTGCTCGGCCATTTACCATATATTTCCTCTAGATAGGCTACCCACTTGGCCTCTGGGACGGAGCACAGCATGGATCCCGCCACCTCACCCGTGCATTCCTTAATCAGTTTCCAGAATCCTTTAACATTTTTTTCTTCAATAGTCTCGAGTAAGCTCATCCAACATTTTTCCTTAACTAACCTTTTTTTATCTCTAATGGTCGTCTTATATTTTAACCTTAGGTTTTTTAGTTCTGATGATGAAATATCATTATAATTACCCCTAAGGCCTCTTTCGTGTTTCCTGATAACAGCCTTTAAATACCGACATTCATCATCAAACCATGGATTATTAGTTGGGGGAGCCCTAACTCTGCTTTTTTGCTCATACTTTCCCTGTTTGATTTTTATCCTAAGGCATTCCACCATTTGACTTATTGTATCCTCATACCAAGATAAAGCCTCCCCTGGTAGGGGGTTTTCTAGCCCAACTAATAATTGGAGAGCTCTCAGTTTCTTTAGAAATTCCTCACTAATCCGGGTTGTAAGCCGCTTTGGGTAATCCACATCAATTTGTAGCACCCTCTGTCTCGGCGGGTCCCTGTTTATCTGTAATTCCATCAGCAGTGGGAAATGGTCACTACCCTCCACTCCAAGTACTTCAAAGTGGTTTATTAAGTAGAAGCACCAAGCTTTAATAAATACATAATCTATGGGGCACATCTTAAAAGTACGTGTAGCGGGTCGATCCGTTTCTTTCCTTCCGTTAACACAGATCAGGCCCATAGCTCCCAACAGCTGCCCAAGCTTTACATCTTGGGTAGAGCTATCACTGTAAGAGAAATTCGCAAATTCTATGTTATAGGCTCTTAGCACGTCACTCTGTCATGAGTCAATTTTATGGGGGTTTAATCTATGATTGAAATCGCCCAGTATTACGAGCACATCTTTAGGATATATGTCATACAATCCTTCCAAATCCTTCTTTAAGCAGTCCAACTCCACGTTATACTCTTTTAATTTCCCTTTCTGTATGTACACATTGATTATGCATAGCCCTCCCCCACCTGCAAAACTGTTTGATATCAATACTCTGCTGCCTAATGCCCAATTACATTTAAGTTGGAGTGATTGTATGTCTTTTGCTATCCTTGTTGACACAAGGGTCATCAGGCCGCCTGATGGCCTACCTACTTGATTCTTTTTTGCAGGCCTTACATGATGTGCAAAGCCTTCGGTAACTGGGGTTTCGTCGCACAGCCAAGTCTCCTGGAAACATGCAATGTCAGACTTCCCAAGGATATTTTTAAAACCTTCTTCTAACACTATTCTTTTATATCCATTTACGTTCCAGGACACAATAGATAGGTTGTGCGACGACCCAGTTTCCTAGTCATTGCTGCTCAGATACCCCTCTTCCTCATGGCCCATATATGCCAGTTCTCTGTATATATTTCCCATCAGAAGATCATCATCCTCCCAGTCTAAATTTTTTGGGATTATCGTAATTTCAAGGGCATCCTTAGTACCCCGACCAGATGTAATCATTTTTATTTGTCGTTCTCCTAGCCCCGCATGGTTCCTGAGGAATGTTTTCCCTTGATTCACCATCATCACCTCTACTCTTTTCAATATTCTAATTCCTTCCTTTATCATCTCAGCCTCTGCTTTTTTCATAGCAATTTTTATTAGTGCTGAGTGAAGGAGGACCTTTGTTACTTCATCCCCTCTGATGTTACTCAGGAACCCTACTTCTTTGAGATAATCTGTGCTAACATATTTTAAACTAGGGCATTTTGCAAATAATAAGCCTATTCCTGAGGCTTTGTTGGGCATAATCTTTCTGATAGCTGATTCAAGCTCAAGGCAGGTAATTGGTTGAAAGCACAGTTTTCTGCTAGTCTGACTGAGTTAACACAGCTTGGACTGATTGTTAAAGCATCTTGCCAACTAACCCCAGGTGATGATAGGTAGAGGCAGGAGAAATGTTCGACCCATGTGTCAGCTGTGATATTATCATCAAATTCCATATAGCCCTCCACATTCCCTGTTGCCACAACTTTCCAAAAAAGGATTTGTTTTTTGTCTCTAGTGGCTTCTAGAAGTTAGATTCACCTTCTATTATCCCACTCTCTTTTTGCCTTTCTAAGTGTATTTTTATAGTTAGGTTTTTTGTCTTTACTCTCCCCCCTTATCCACCGCTGTTATGGCCCTAATCAGTGCAGACTTTGCTTTTCTACATTGGAATTCAAACCAAGATAGTTCTCTTCCTTGAGCCTTGGTTCCTCAAATCCTTTAAAAAAAATTTATTTTAGCTTTCAAATAAGGATTTGTGTATATCACCAACTTTGACCTGGACAGCTTCTAGCAACAGATCCATTTCAATATGGCAGAACTCCCCAAAGGACCTTTCCACATTTAGGAAAATGAACCTCACTGGCTGCTCAGATTGAGCCACTGAGTGCTGATGGCCCCAACATTTGTTATGCGTAGGAGGCACCTATTGTCGATAGGGATAATACAAACACCATAAGGGGCTACCCCGAGATGGTCCAGGACTAGCTTAAGGGCATTGTGGTCACTGTCATGTCTATTGGCCACAATCATGTCCTTAGACTAAGTCATATATCCTAACATTCATTAAAAAAATAGTCAAGTACACTTTAGCTGTTGGAACTCTTAAAAGTATGCATCCCGGTTCTATCAGACCTTGTCCTCCCATTGCAGGCACGTAAGTTCTTATTTAACACCAAAGCATTGATTTGAATAGCCTGGCGGGGACCATTTCTTGATTGGGTTGATTATAAGATCAGGGATGGTCCACATTCTATCCTCTTCTATTGGGTGACACATGTTTGTATTTTCTAGAGGATCAAACTGGCAGTTGAGGTCACACACTGCTATTATCAATACCCCCGGCTTAAGACCACTCACATAAGATGCAAGTTGATCAACTGCTGGGGATTCTTATTTGTTACCTGTTGGTCTGAGTAGATGATATAAATACAAAAGGTGCTTCCACTAGGTATTTTATTGTGTAACACATGACACCGTTCGATAAAATCTCAGCCCACATCACTGAGCAGCTAATGTGAGTTCCTACCAAGATCAACAGGCCCCCAAACGGTCTCCCCCTGATGATGGTCATACCCAGCTCTCTTTATTTTTTACATGAGCCACGTTTCCTGGAAGAGGCATGTTGGACCTGGCTCTTTTTTGCAGGGTCATCCCTGAACTTTTTGCCTTCCTCCAGGTATTTTTTCTGACCTGGTGGGGGAGTCCAAAGCAAGCCTCACCTGCAGAGTCCGTGGCAGGGGGCCAGTGGGGTATTGCGACCAGCACCCGCGCCGTGAGGGGAACGGCCCGTGCAGACAAGGAAAGCCGTGAGGGGAACGGCGGTAGTTCCCATCGGGGAACTACAATACCCAGCAGCCCCGGGACACGCGCACGAGGGAGGAGGCATCAGCGCGAACGGAGGCGCATAACAGCTCGCACTCTCGGCGAGCCAGTGGGAGTCCAAAGCAAGCCTCACCTGCAGAGTCCGTGGCAGGGGGCCAGTGGGGTATTGCGACCAGCACCCGCGCCGTGAGGGGAACGGCCCGTGCAGACAAGGAAAGCCGTGAGGGGAACGGCGGTAGTTCCCATCGGGGAACTACAATACCCAGCAGCCCCGGGACACGCGCACGAGGGAGGAGGCATCAGCGCGAACGGAGGCGCATAACAGCTCGCACTCTCGGCGAGCCAGTGGGAGTCCAAAGCAAGCCTCACCTGCAGAGTCCGTGGCAGGGGGCCAGTGGGGTATTGCGACCAGCACCCGCGCCGTGAGGGGAACGGCCCGTGCAGACAAGGAAAGCCGTGAGGGGAACGGCGGTAGTTCCCATCGGGGAACTACAATACCCAGCAGCCCCGGGACACGCGCACGAGGGAGGAGGCATCAGCGCGAACGGAGGCGCATAACAGCTCGCACTCTCGGCGAGCCAGTGGGAGTCCAAAGCAAGCCTCACCTGCAGAGTCCGTGGCAGGGGGCCAGTGGGGTATTGCGACCAGCACCCGCGCCGTGAGGGGAACGGCCCGTGCAGACAAGGAAAGCCGTGAGGGGAACGGCGGTAGTTCCCATCGGGGAACTACAATATCCAGCAGCCCCGGGACACGCGCACGAGGGAGGAGGCATCAGCGCGAACGGAGGCGCATAACAGCTCGCACTCTCAACTCGCCACGCGAGTCGCGCGCGGGAGAAGCCCGGGACAAGGGCGGGCCCTCTGTGGCCCTCAGAGGACCCGAGGAGGACGGGGCGGGCCTCCCCACTTGGCCCCATCACTGAAGCAGGTACTCAAAACATTTGTCATTTGTCCCTGACCCGTTCTGTGTCTTGTTCGTAGGAGCTCCTGCTGTCCCAACAATATGTCTATTTGGGAGGAGCTGAATGCCTGGTGTGGCACAAACTATGTCCCTAACATATCAACTCCGCCCATAGTTGGCAGAAACACTGACCCTACAAACCACCCTCCCCAGGAAGTACTTTTCTCGCCTGAAACGACATCCACTCAAGCCAACACGCTGCCCCAGGCCCTATTCACAAAAAGGAACATCGAGGAGATTCCAGCAAATGTTGATCTAATGTCCTGTAGCCCCTCATTACCCCCCGATAACTCAACTGTTTTAACGCCGCATAAGGTGGGGGCCACATCAAATGACTCTGTTTCCCCCTTCCAATCGACCCTACTGGCCCACATTGAACGATTGCTGAATGCGGCCCTATCACCCCTGGTCATAAAAATTCAGGATCTGGGAGAAAGGTTGTCCAGCGTGGAAAAAATAGTAAAAAGGATTAATCCATTAAATGCAAACACTGCTCCCCCTTTATGTTATATACCCTCCACCAACCATGAGAAACCTAAGTCTACAGAACACAGGAAAGCACGACCAAATGATTCCTCTACCAGCAAATCCATCCCAAAAAGTTGTAAGATTACTCCCAAACCAACTTATGCACCTTTAATAGCACCTAGGATTCCTCTTGAAAGAAGGCCCCGAATTAACCTACCCCCTGAAGCCGCCCCCTACGTGACCGTCCTCTCTGGGGTGCCAGAGCTTACTCAGGGCAAATTTGAATCAAACCAGGACCTGCTGAACAAAGCCATCTTCTGGCTTAATAACAATAGACCGCTGCCACCTGACCTAGATGGCGGAATTCTGAGCGTCAGGAGGGTGGGATGGCTGGGCACGCTGCCCAAAACCTTTCCAGGAGATCTGATTTTAATTAAATTCAAACACAGGAACATTGCCCCCTATCTAAGATCTTCACACCCCAAAACTGGAGATGGCCCTATTTGTATCTGTGATTTGTTTGACTTTTATCCTGGCCCCAGAGTATCGAACTATAAAATCAGTTGAAAGGGGGGATCCTGGGTACCATGCGCTTTTATTTTTTATAAGATTGTTTTTAGATTGGTTTAAATAGCCGGATTTATTTTCCCCTTTTTTATCTTTCTTTTAAAACCTGCAACCAATTGTGTCTCTATATATGTATGTATTTTTTCTCTGCTGCTTTTATGGTTTTAAATTTAAAAACCGAATAAAGCTTGATTTGATTTGATTTGATTTGATTATCTGACCTGGTGTTGGTGGTTTTAGGACTCTGGGCCCTTTATCACTGCTGTTAACTGTTAAAGTGCATGTGCTCTCTATGGTAACCTTGGTAAGATTGGTCTACACCTGTTTGGTGTATTTAATTTACCAATCAGTTCCTTGTAAAGTGGTATCTCATATACCCGGGGCCAGTAAAATAAATGCTACTGGTGGGCTGGAGCACTGCTTGCGCCACCACCAAAGTAGCCTTTCAAACCTATCCCACCCCTATGCCATTGCAAGGCCTGTGTGTGCAGTTTACTGCTGCTGTGACATGGCACATAAAGTAGGTGCCACGTCTTTGACTCCCATTTTACTACAAATCAGTCACCCCTAAGGTAGGCCCTAGCTACCCCTATGGGCAGGGTGCACTGTAGGTAAAAGGCAGGACATGTGTCTTAACTGTGTGGCATGTCCTGGTAGTGACAAACAGCCACTTTGGTTTCTCAGTATTGTGAGGCTGCCCTCTCATAGGAATGCATCGGGTACTTGCTGATATGTGTTTCAGTAATAATTCCTGACATGAGAGGAGTAGTGTGGTCAAGTTTGGTATATTTGGAATAGTGCGTAATGGTGTTCACAGATCTGTTGTCGCTATTTCAGAAATGGCACTTTTAGAAGTGGGCATTTCTGTGTGCTATGTGTCTTTGTACACCAAAAACAGAGAGAGGTCCCCTAATGAATGCGATCAGGGACAAGGGGTAAGTAAGATGAAAAAAAGAGAGTCCCTAAACACAGAGAGCATAAATTCTCAAATTAACAGGAAAAAAGATATTCATGCCATACTGTTAAATAACCCACTGTGTAATCTAAACAGATCAGAAAAAACAAATTGTTTGCTTATTATACCAAGGTATATGTTTTAATTTTATTAAATACAAAACAAATCAGAAATACATTTTACTCAGGAGTAGTCATATACATTAAAAAGATTACAGGTTAAAGTCAACTAATAAATTTCATTACATAAAAAAACATTACATTATACAGGTTACAATATTCGAAAAAGGTAGTTGTCGACGTAGCATTTCGGTATTTTTTTTTAATTCTTACACCTTCTTCAGGACAGTTTCTAAACAGTAGAAAACACAGAGTTACTTATATAACCAGGTTACATTCTTTTAGCAAACAATACACAGAGGATATTCATGCCATACAGTTAAATAACCCACTGTGTAATCTAAACAGATCAGAAAAAACAAATTGTTTGCTTATTATACTAAGGTATATTTTTTCACTTTATTAAATACAATGCACATCAGAAATAAATTTTACTCAGGAGTAGTCATATATGTGTCTTTGTGCCTGCCTGTTGGGTATTGCATGTCCGGCTCTGGAGTGACAGAAACTGGGGAGGTGCAATGGCTCCAGAGGGGCTGGGTGAGCCAGTGCTGGGCTGAATAGGCCGATCTGCATTTGGAGTAGTAGGAGGAGTAGCACCTGGGCCTCAATAGGACTATGCCTCCCTTACACAATGATGGCTCTGCCCCCTGTGGTGTGTATGGGGCCAGAGTCTACACTTGCAATAAGGGTGGTGGTGCACATGAGAAGATGCACGGAAGGACCCCCCAGACCTGGTTTGAACCAGGCACAGAGCCCTTTGCCAGGGGGAGCACAAAGAGTAGCAGTGGTATAGGTATTGGGGCTGTGACCCCATGTAAGGTGTGCTTGTGGACCTTTGTGCTTACTGGCAGAAAGGACTGCTGGACGGCCGGGAGGAATCACCGTGGGGCCCAGCTGCTGCTAGGTAAAGTCATACCTAGCACCAAGTGGCACAGTGTATATAAGTGAATATGTTCTGGTGTGTTTATGGATAACACAAAGGTTTCTATAACTTTATGTGGAGTTTTTTTTGTGGTGTGCCTAGAGTGTTGCTGCTGTGTGAGTGTGTCGTGCAAACGCATTACACATTGCCTCTGGGATAAGCCTGACTGCTCTGCCAAGCTACTAAGGGGGTGAGCAGGCGTTATCTTCAGTGTGTAACTTCCTTACCCTGACTAGAGTGTTGGTTTCTGCCTGGCTTAGGCACTTTCCTTGAACTTTCCCAGTCAGTTTCAACACTTATTCTTCAGTTGTATATGGAGTCGACTTGACAAACCCTCAGCTCTAGAGCAGAAGCTATCATGCCACATGCTGATGGGGTTAATTTACCTGTTGGGAGATTAAACGTTTCTGGTGATGGTGACCTACCTCTCCCATTCTCTTGCAGTCCCAATGTGTCTGGGGCTCCCTGACGTGGGTTTCACATCATGATAGGCTGATCTTCTTTAGCCCGAACTTTAGATTTAGTGGGCACATTATTGCTAGGCCCAGCGACGTTAATAGGGGGTAAAGATACCTTGATTCTCCTGAAAATGGGACACGTTGTCATTAGTTCCCATGGGGCAGCTGCCTTGCTTGCAGACATCAATTCCTTATTTAGGCACAGTTTAGAAGCTGATTTTATAAATGTGTCAATGTCTGCCAGCTTAATCAAAACAGTGGACAATTGTTCCAATATAATTTCTTTGACCAGGTCAATCAGAGTCTCCTTGTAATTGTCCAACCAGCAAGGTTTTGAGGTAATCACAGGGCCACCTTATTGATGAAAGTTTGAGTAAGTCCAGGCTGGTTTATACATATTCAGCAAGACTCCTTTCATTATTAGCCTTTGGATGCTCCTCCGCTAAGGCAGAGGAGCGTTGTCCTACTGTTCCAAAGGAAAAATACAACAATAATAAGGTTTTGTTATTATAATTGTATTTTTCCTATGGAAGTCAGTGGCTCACAGGAAGGGCTGGGCAAAGCAGGGGGAGGAGTGGTTGGCACTCCCTAAGTGGGCATGCCTGCTTGGCCGGCACTCTTGGGTCAGCCAAGCAGTCCTGCACACTTTGCATGTTCCCCACCAGACTGCATTACACAGCCTGGTGAGGAGCATTGAAAGCCTCTCCGTACTTGACTATCGGTAGCCAATCACACTGCCGCAATGCAGCATTGTGAATGGCTCAGGAAAGCCTGTGGCCCTGGTTAATCCTGCGGGTGCTGCTGCCAGCTGGGAATAAGTCGAAAGATGAAGAGGACGGAGGAGAGGAGGAGAGGAGGCCGTCCGTCTTTTTTAGGTAAGTTCCTTTTTTTCTCCATTTGATCCTCTCCCCACCTCCCTACCCCTGTCCAGTAGTAGCCACTACTGCTATTAGCCTTCCTCTGATAGGCCATCCTGGCCTTTTAGGAGCATGGTTTAGCTCCCTCATTGAACTTTCATAACTTGAGCTGTTACTATATTGGAGGGCGTCTCTATTACCCCTCTTGAGGTAATCAACATTTATTTTTTTTAGTTGGTTGGACTGGGGCCTCAATGATGGTTGTTGTTGGGGGTGGGAGTATAGCGCCTGGGTCCACTATGGGATCACCACCACCGCAGCAATGGAAGCAGGGATGTGTGCTCTCAGGCCCCTGTGTTTGAAGTCAGGCTTATTACAAAGCCCTAATTCTTCCTTCAATGCCAAACGAACACTGAAGGGCCCTTCAAAATGAAATGAAGAATCCAAGAGGCCAACTCTAAACTTAACTGGTCAACTGGTCTGCCCTCTGCAATTTTAAAAGCAAACGATTGTGTCCCAGCATGGCGAGGTGCCAAGGCGAGGAACAATCATCAACAAAAAGACAGGGTGAATTTGCTACTATGATCTGCACATCAGTGTTGTATTTGTCCCATGGTATTGATTTGTCCAGTCATACACAGATACTCAATTTGGGAGTGCCCAACTGATAGGATGCTTATTCACCCTTAAGCAATTTCCGTCACGATACTCTACCCACAGCAAGTGTAGTAGAATTTCATGAACCATAAATAGAGACAATTTAACCAGTGCACATCCCTACTAATAACTTTTATCCAATTGTATTTCAATCCAATCAGTTCAGTACTTCAATTCTCTTCCAGTCCACACAAGTATTCAGATAGTACAGAGTCCATTGGTTCTTAAAGTTCTTATTTATTGATTATTTTCTTGCCACATCGTCACAGCCGACGCGCGTTTCGCCCTCCACTGGCTTTTTCAAGGCTGCAAATTAGTATACAAATACATACAATCAGTAAAACTCATATCTTCAAAGCCACCTTTACACATCCATACTTAACCAAAAACTCCAACCCTTGTTCCCCTCCATTTCAGTTTGGAGCTGCTGTCATGTGTCAATATTATTTTTCAAGTCTGGAATTCAGATTATAAGTAGCTGCACAGTTGCTTAATAAATTTAGCAAGCTTGATGTAATTTTAGTTAAGCAAGTTGAATACATACAATTTTTGTGGCCACCTTCCTTCACATGGTTACGCTATGTTAACATTAATCATGCATTTTAGAGTTATCCATGCAACACCTGTCTCTCAAGATGACCACCACTTATGCCTCAGTGTCTTTTATTCGAACGCATATCTCAGTGCCCATATTTGCCACAATTCTGTCTCTATTTTAATGATGTTGCTATTCCAATTGTACCAATAGAGACCAAGTGCAATGCTACCTAAGCTTCATGGATTCCACTTACCACAGAGAAATAGTATGGTGAGTGGCGTATTTTCATATGACTCAATAAAAACCGTAAAAATCCTTTGTCATTGGTCCTGTAAAACCAAACAGTGCCGGTATTCAGAACAGATTTCATACATTCGTATGTTACATCTCACTACTTAATTATTCAGGAACAATTCCCAAGTCGACCGGCTTACCTTAAAAGCCTATGATAATGAATGTGAAAATTGTTCCTTTAGATTCTTGTACTTCTCTATTCATTTGTCACTCAGTGGTCTGTAATTTAATAAAGGACTGCAGGAGCCATGATAAGTTCCATCTGAAATGATAAACCAATCCCATTTCAGTTGTTTATGAGGGAAAGAGATTTCAGATGCTGTTTACAAATCTATTGCGTTTCCAAATGTATACTCCATTATATTATCCCCAGTTTGCAACTAGGCTCACCGCCTTTCCAAATACCGGTCCAAAGCTGCTATAAAATCACCAATGTTACTACGTGTTACTCCTCTAGTAAAAATGTGGCACACCAATTTTATTCTATCCATCGCCACTTAAGCATGAAATGTGTCCCAATCATCTATTTAGGCTGCCCATCGCAGTACATATATTTCACTAGAGCCGTCTCACATTCCTTAAAAAAATATATAAAAAAGCAAACATCTGTCATTTTTAAAACGACATGTATGCAAACCCCTCGTCCGGTTGTCTCTTTCCTTAATTATTCTAAAACCGGAGAGCGTCAAGCAAAACCAGGTGCATCTGTTCATCGCGCCTTCAAGATTTTTTAGTCCCCGGTCTCTATAATGCGTCAAAGAAACTTTGACTCAGTCGTATTTCAAGCTGTCTATTGCGTTATTCCCAGACCCATTTTTAAAACTTACCGCCATAGCGAAACCGGTCGCGTCTCAGCAAGGCGTCTCTCTTCCGCGTTCGTCTAGCAGGAAGTGACTATGTCCTCCTGGCCCACCCTTTACATCAGTCAAAGAGAAAGGACTACGCCGGCCGGATAGTTTCAATACTCACTAAGGAGAAGGTAGTGGCCATCTTGGAACATTTGTATGTCAGTGCACCACACGAGCGAAGGGCAAATACTTTTTATCTCATCATATTAGTACATTTTGGGCACCATTTCAAGCGCATTATCAAATGAATCCTTCTCATATCATGTGATATTATTACATATTCTCACAAAAACATGGATATAATTCTTATGGGCACATTTGATCAATAAGATTTCCTTTATCTTTCCCCAATGCTGATGAACCAAATCTATGTACATATTCATAGAAACTCACACATCTCTTTGTCCATATTTGCTCCCTTTTCCACTGCTCTCAAAGAAATGATCCATTTACTTTCCAACTTCCGTAATTGCTGTTCACGGTTACCACCCCTGTTACCTGCCATCACAACATCTATACCATGAAACCTGATTTTATGTAAGTCATTTGGTTGATGTACCATGTTGAAATGTGCCGCCAAGGGATATTGGGCATTGTTGTTACGCATAGCCCTAATATTCTCCTGTATTCTTTCTTTTAATGGCCTTATTGTGCTGCCTACATATATCCAATCACATATACATTTTATGCAATATACTGTATAAGTGGTATTGCAGTTGATAAAGTTTTGTATCGTATGTAATTTAGGACTATTGTACCTGAACTCCGTTGTTTTGTTTAATGCAAAGCAGCATATGCAGCAATTGCCACATCTGTAGAACCCTTTGGGAGATACAGGCATCCAATTTTGCCCTTTTGGCGACGGGATGTAACTAGGACACAGTTCTTGTCTCAAGGTTCTTCCTCTACTCCAGGTGATCGATGGTTTTATTCCCACCTTATTGTGCAGGCTGGGATCCTCCAACAATAGGTGCCAGTTTCTGTTTAGTATCTTATATACATCTGTACTGACAGTACTGTATGGAGTAATGAACCTTATCTTTCTTTTTGTTTTACCTGGCTTACGTGGTTTATTTCTAATCAGTGAGTTTCTATTAATTTTATCAATTCTGTTTCTGGCTTTAGTCACTATTTCCTTACTGTAACCCCTGGATAAAAATCTCCTCTCCACTGATTTAAGTTCTGTCTCTAGTCTTTCATGATCGCTACAGTTTCTTTTAGTTCTTAGCATTTCCCCAAAGGGGATTGCATTAATTTGTGAACTGGGATGTGCACTTTGGGCATGCAACAAAGAATTACATGCTGTATCCTTTCTGTAGGGGACAGCATGCAATCTACTATTCTTAACCACAATAGTGATATCCAGAAAATTTATCTTGGACACACTTTCCTCTTTCGTGAATTTAAGATTAAAAGGATTATCATTTAGAAAATCAAAAAACATGTCTAACTCCTCCTTGCCGCCCGACCAAAACATCAGCAGATCATCTATATAGCGGCCCAGGTACAAGATGTTTTCTGTCAGCCTATTAGGACATTTTCTCCATATGTGGATCAATTCAAAGTAACCCATATATAGGTTTGCTAGGGATGGGGAAAATTTTGCCCCCATGGCTACCCCCCTGATCTGGCGATACCATTCCCCATTGTGCAGAAATACATTGTTAGCTAATACCAATTCAATCATTGCCACCAACATATTTGAGTGGGCATAGGTCTCAATGGGTCTGCTCTCTAAAAAGTGACGTACCGCTAGTAATCCCTTATCACAGGGAATGCTCGTATATAGAGAGCACACATCCAAAGTGACCAGCATATGGCCCTCCACCCAGTCTACATCTGCGATTTTATTCAATACATCCCTAGTATCTCTAATATATGTCGGCAAGTTCACAACCAATGGCTGTAAGAACAGATCTATATATTCCGAGATTTTTTCGGTTGGCAATCCAATTCCTGCTATAATAGGCCTACCCGGAGGGAAATCAGATTTTTTATGAACCTTGGGCAGACAATATATGCAAGGATATGTTGGAGTATCATTGTAAAGGTATTTGAATTCCGTTTCTGAGATTAGACACTCTTCTTTCCAGATTTTAAGGTGGTCGAAGATTGTTGCTTTTATCTCCTTTATGGGGTTACACCTTAACTTAGTATAAGCACTTGTGTCACCTAGTTGTTTATCAATTTCTCCGATGTACTCTTTGCGGTTCATCAGTACGATATTCCCTCCCTTGTCCGCCTCCCGGATGACAAGGGAGTCCTTCATTTTTAGATTTGTCACTGCCTTACGTTCTTTTTCAGTAATATTCTGGGTTCTGTGTCTATATGTGCTTGAGTATTTATCCTCTAACGCATATAGCTCCCGTGTCACATTTTGTTGAAACCTGTCTAAGTTGTTATTACCCTGTAATTGTGGTGTGAATCTTGATTTCACTCTAAGGCCACTGTTGATTTCAGTGTATGTATCCAAAGATAGGCTCGTTGCCACGGATTCCATACTTTCCATACCATCCTCTGTATTTATGCTTACTAGTAAATGCGTGTCTCTAATATCCCTAATGGAAGGGTTAGAGCTATTCATGTATACATTGGATACCTCATGTTCTCTCTGCGGTCTATCAGCAAAATACTTCAACAATTTGATATTTCTAATAAACTTAAAACAACTGATATGAAAAGAAGTGAAATCTGGAATATTACTAGGACAAAAACCCAATCCTTTGCTCAGTATGTTTATTTCTGGTTGCGTCAATTCGTGGTCAGAAAGATTTACAATGGCAATTTCATTACAGGTTTCAATCTGTTCATTTACATCCTTTGATTGCGGGTCACTGACCTTGTTGCGACACCCGCTCTTCCCCTTTCTTCCTGATCTCTTGTTCCCCCTCCTTGTCCTTTTGTGTCTTTCTTGAATGTCTCCTTGTTTCCCTGTCTGAAACGCTGCAATTCTAAAAAAAAAGGGATCTTGTACGGGGCCTTGTGCACCTCCATCTGGGCCTATGGAATCAATGCTTGTTAGGCTACTAATGCTTGTGATATCAGACATGCTACTGCTACCCGCTGTCTGTGAAGTTGTCTCTGAACCAGTTCGATTGTTGGGTGGTTTAATATTATCGAACTTTCTTGCGAAGGTATATACCCTTCCACATCTATAGTACCTTTCATCCCTTTTTATTTTCTGGCATTTTTTATCCCTTAGATAAATCTGATGTTTCTGGAGTTGCTCCTTAAGTACGGCCCAGTTTTTATCTGCCACTTCTGGTAAACCCATATCCTTGATCTCCTTTTCTAAATTTGCAATCTCCAATAGCAGTTTTTCTCTTTTCAATTCTGCATCCCTTATGAGGATGTCCATCATGCCCATTGACGAGTTCAACAGTAGTTTCTCCCATTCTTTTAAGTGTCCCTTATCTAAATCCTCAAAGGAGGGAAAAATGAGCACTCGTAGGCCTCGTGGAACCTGTTCCTTACTAGTATATTTACGTAAGACAGTGGCATCCCACCACCGTGAGAGTTCCTGTTTTTTCAGCCTTTCTAGCCTTATGAACTTTTGTTTCATACCCTCATTCGCAGCTGTTCTTGGTAAGGGGTATCTGTTTAGATTTCCATTAAACAAATCATCAAGTAGTACATCCCTATTGTCATCAAAGGTGGCCATCTCTATTAGTTTAGATTATTTTTTTGTTAAATCTCAATCACTAGGCGAGGAACAATATTGGCCCTCCGGCAGTGCTGACAGCAGTGCACGGGTTGGGACCACCAGCCACCAATCACCAATTCCTCCTGTGCTATGGGGGCTGGGGAGCAATGTCAGGCCATCTGCTGCCTGCACCTGTGCGGGTGCTGTCTCCGCAAGAAAGAAACAGGCCAGAGTTCAGGACAATAGTGCTCCCTCCTCCCACAGCAGCCACCAGTGCTTACCTAGCGTCATCCGCAGTGCAGTCAGGTGCTCGTCTCCACCTCTGTGCTGACCAGTCCCACACATGTGGATCTGCCTGCAACGTCCCTTGCCTCCTCTGCTGCAGTGCTGATCACAGGTTAGAGTCTCCACTGTTGCACTCCTCCGTGACAGTGTCACCCTTTACGGCCAGCACTCTAGCACTGTCTGCAGCCCCTCAATGCGGTGAATTAAGGCCTCCGTCGGGAAGCGGATGCCCCCAGAACTCAGGGCAACAGTGCAGTTCCAATCGTACAGCAGCCACCATGGATTTTATAATCACAATTCAGCAAAGAGATCGATGAATAGGATTCACAAAGTTTAGGGTCCTTATTTGGTTGTAGGATCATGCTAATGATGGCTTTGTCCCATGATCGTGGGGTAGTGCTCCCTCTAAAGAAGAAACTTTCCACTAATATAACGAGAATTGGGAGAATCTTGTCCTCCAAAACAATATACATCTCTTTGAGGGCTCCATTGGGCTGGTGCCTGACCCTTTTTTCCCTCTAAATAGCCTACACCTGCTCCAGACTTATCTTCTTGTTTAGGGCAGTTTTCAGATCGGACCCAACCTTCAAAAGTGGGGCATACTTTTAGCAGTCTTTTATTTGGGCTTCTGACACCTCTGACTCCTCAGTATAAAGTTATTTGTAGAAAGAAACAAAGGCCTGTTCTATTTCTCCCTCATTGGTGTACCATTTCCCCGTTTTCATATCCTCTATTTGCTTTATCGGGTTCCTTGTATTAGCCACCTTTGATTTCCAGAAACAGAGCTTTCTACACCCTGGTCCATACTCAAAGTGAGCTAGTTTGCTGACTTCCCATCTCTTGCACAATATATATCCGCAATATAGTTTGACAGGTCTTCCCTAGCTTCTTGAGGCCTGCTGTTTCTGGTAGACAAATCCTGTGCCCCTTTTTGAGACTCCTTTACCGCCAACTGGAGTATAATAATTCTGCTCTCAATAGCTCATAGTTTACTTCTGGTATCTTTTTTCTTGCATGCAGCTAAATTTATGATCCTCCCTCAAATAAATGCTTTGAAACAATCCCAAACTATTGGCCCTACATTTATCTCAAGGGGCCCTTCTGTATCTGCTCTGAATTGATCTACCACCATCTAATCAAGCAATAACCTCCTATCCAAGATCCATCATTGAGGGCTTAATCCTTCAGCCTGGGACAAATCTAGCCTAACAGCTAAGTGATCTGACAAATGCTCCAGTAAATGAATCACCTTTTTCACTTTGCTGATGATTTTAACGTCTACCAGAAAAAAGTAAATCCTAGAAAAGTGCCCATAGTTCTTATTGTGAAAAGGAAATTCTCTCACAGCACCAGCCCTTTGTCGCCACACTTCATATACACCCAGGCTCTTAATCATGAGCCTAACTTGTGCTTCCATCTTTGGGGAATTAACGTTTTTCCTTGTAGTGGATATATCAAATGTGGGACCAAGCAGGATATTAAAGTTCCCTCCTATAACTATTGGTGTTTTGGATTCCAGAATATGACAATATAAAGCATGGAGGGGACAGGAGTAATCTATATTGGGGCGATAAATACTGACTAAGCTATACCAGAGACCTTAGCTATTAACTGTCTCTCAAAACTATCAGCTTTATACACTCCCATCGTCGTCTGAATGGATGTTTTGATCAGAATTTCCAACCCTTTTGCACAGCATGGCTGGTCCATGAAAGCAAACCCCCTGAACCATCTTTGCGCCCTAACCAATTCCTCACATGCCTTCTAAAGCAGATAAGTCTCTTTGAATATTATACTGTGATCTGCTGAATGTTTTTGATACTCTAAGATCCTTATCTGCCTATTTCTCACTCCACATCCAGGATATGACTTGTAGGGGATGCTCCCTATTGATATCTGCCATTCTCCTTGCTTCACTTGCTACACAAGTGTATAAGATGTCTCTCTCAATGCCCTGCTAACCATGAGCTTCTCTTATACTTTTCCTCACAACCTGTAGCAAATAAGTACTATTTTTCTTTTATTTTCTCCCTGGTGACCCACCCCCCACCTTCTATCACACCTAACCCATACCCCTAGTTTGCACAAATACCCAAGGCAGCACACATAAAAACAGCAGAACCAAGGAGAAATAAAGCATTTCTCCTTGTTGTGTCCGTTTAAGACCAGGATTTCTCTGGTCTTAATTTTGGCACTTCCTCCTATTTACACTGCTCTTGTAAATGGGAGCAGCATCAAAATGAATGGGTTTTGTGGTGGTACACCCACCCCAACATCTATTGCATACCCCTTTCATGCTAGGGGTAGCGTAGAAGAGGTCCCCATATACAAGGCAGCATTAAGCCATGCTAAGTGGCATAACACTGCCTTGTAAATAAGGCAAAGCTCCTATTGCCATCACAACGTCACTAAAAGTGACAATGTGGTGGCCATAGGGGCTTGTAAATATGCCCCCTGAGATGTCTGATCTAATAATGAAGGTGTGGACATCTGCCTCCAAACAGTCCGCTTTCAAAGCTGCTGACAAAATCTGCTCTAAGTATGTCTTAAAGTTAACCAAGTCCCTCCTTGAACTCTTCCTGTTTGCATTCCTTCTAAATGGGTTTTGATTCACTCTTTGTATATCCGCAGCAAAAGCTACAATGGGGTCTAAAGATTTAGCAGACGTTTTAATTATATTGACCACAAACTCCCTCAGGTTATCACCTTCGACCCCCTCTGGGATATTCTGCAGCCTTGGATTATTGCACCTAATTGTTCTCCAAACTTTCCAGCGTCTCTGAAATCTCCCTGTCATATGTTTTCAATGTCCGGATCACTTTGCAGTTATCCTCAACCTCACCCCTTAGTTCCTTCAGTGAGTCCTCCAAGGTTTTGAACCTTTGCATTATCATACTTCGCAAGTGCCCTGGATGCCCTTCTGATTTTTCTAAGAAATTGCAAATTGTAATTTGACCTCGTCCAATAACATAACCAACATCATTTCAATGTTATCTTTGTTGTTGTAGGTTCAGGTACACTATCCTTTTCACTATGGCTTTGCGCTCCTCCTTCCTAGTCAGCCCCTAAACACTCCTCGGCTAATGCCAAAAATTCAGCCGGAGTAGCTGCAAGGAAATGCGTTGGGGACCCACTGGGAGGGGATTTCGAGAGACGACCACAAGGGAAAACTAAATAAATAATTAATTTTCCCACGTGGTCGACTTTCACATCCCCCCCAGCCGGCCCAACCGCCCCACCGCTCCCAGCCGGCCCAACCGCCCCACCACTCCCAGCCGGCCAAACCGCCCCACCGCTCTTACCTGCAGCATCCGCGGCTGCAAAAGTCTGTCCTCCCCAAGCACTCCTGCTGTAGCCTCTTCAATAACTCCAACCTTCCAAACTCCATCTCCACTTGCCTCGATAATGAGGCTCCTCTGATGCCTGGGGTCCACCTGATTCTGAGGGGCATCTTCTTGTCGTTATGCCTCCTTTGTAGACTGAACCCTGAAATACGACCTCAGCAAGGGAGTGATTTTACAGCATTGTGAGAGTTTTGGTTGGTCTACCGCCCAGAAGTTATTCTAGCCAGCCTGTTTCTGCTCTCCCAAGGGAATGTGCGAACTGGGCCATGGCTAACTCCAAAGTTTAGATAGTATTAGAGGTTCTTGTGTTAGTAGCAGTGATAATGGCAACTGGAGGCACAGTAGTTGTTACTGCTGCTGCATCTCACGGCAGTCCTCCTTGCTGAATACACGTGCCTCCTGGGCCCTACCTCTACCCCCTTATCAAGAGACTCCTTGATGCTGATGTGTCCACGTGCTGCTGCCAACCTGTGCTGACGCTGCTTGCTGTTCACCGGAGGGAGATCAGCACCAAGGCCTGATGGTCTCTAGCCAGTCATACTGCTGCCTCCCTTCAAACAACCACACAGCTCTGTGAGAACCATCTGCCCAAACTCCGCTGAGCTCCCTCTATGTATCCGTGCGCCTCAAATCCTCTCTTATAAAACCTCATCCGCAGTGTCTGTGTTCTATCTCCTGCCTCTTAATTGCACAAGCACTGGAGGAGAGTTCCCGGAGAGCTCCTTCTCTGGCCACCATGTGTCCTCCAAAGAAATTGTCAACAAGTATAAATGTGATGGTAAATCTATTTGACCTAACATTATGGGTCCTCAGCAGGCCTGTGTTGGGGGTAATCCCAGTAGAAAGTGTTCTTATGGGGGGATTGACGTTGTGACCTCCATCTTATCCCTTGCTTGTATCCTCATTGCGTCTGTAGGCTTTGGCTGATCCTAATGGAACTCGCTGCCTCTTTCGTGCTGGTCCTAAAAATGAATTTGTTTGATCGGGTATTTGGGATGTATAGCCTTGTTATAGTGGTTGGGGTTCAAAATCATGCAACCTTCCAAAAGACTGTATGTCATTACTGCATAACTGAACACGTGTGATCCTAAAATGTTCTTCCGCGACACCATGCGATTGAGAGTTTCTTGACTGCAGCTGCTCAAATAAAGGTGAGTTCTTCCTGACCTCATCATCTCGTCTGACCATGTAAGTCAAGCATGTGAGCGTCTATATCTACGAAGGACGCACTCAACATGACAGATGGAGATAAATATGGCCACAGAAGAGAAAGTGAATGGGCTGGCATTAAGCAAAGGGGGGATGTCAAGCACCCCCAACCATGTCTCCTGTTAGAGACTACAGAGAACTAAGGTGACATCAGACAATCAGGTGAATGCAGACATTGGACCTGCACAGGTCTGAAGTGAAGGAAGGATGATTGATTGATTTTACATGTTTGGACCAGAGGGGACCCCAGATGAAGGAGTCATGAGGATGCAAAGGGCACACAGGTGCGGGGGCTACAAGGTATCTAGAGGCCACAGAGTGGGCAAAAGATACAGAGGAACCGGTATTCAAAATGAAGGGCCATGAGAGGGCATATAAAAAGATACAACGTAACAAGACATGTAGTAAAATGCGACATGCGATTGAGGGTGAGTTTGAAGAAGTGCTGTATTGAACAGACACCAGAGGATAGCAAAAGAAGTAACGATCTCTGGGTTCATTAGACATATGGGGAGATATAGGTCATCTAGCGTTCTAATGAAAGATCCACTATCCAGATCTTGGTGTCATCAGAACTTAGCAAGAGTGGAATACGACAAGCTGATAATGTCAAGCAAGAGCTTGTGAATCAATAAAATCATGCTGTGAGTAAATGAAAAATCAGGCACAGGAGTAAAAGTGGATGGGGAGGTAACAATGGGCACAAGCCCAGGCGATAGGTCAATATTCTGCTAGTAAAAAATGACCTTGAATAGTAGGAGGAATTAATATAAAATAGTAATATAACCATGTTTTTTAGTAGAAAATCTTGGTGCACTACAAATAATGCATATGATGAAAAGCATTTGCATCCCTATTTACACATTCAATAATGTATGCCGAAGGCGTATTTACATGTTCATTTATTTTAAAAATCTTTCTAATAGTAATCAGATGTATCTCTAGGTGATACTGAGTCCCAAGCAATTACAACATTTTACAAAGACAGAGTGAATGTTGAGGGAGGTCAGTGACCTCTGGTGATCCAATTCATTTTCTTCCTATCTGATATGCCAGAGCTCTGAGCGACCTCCGTCCAGCCTGACAGACCAATGGGACTGATATCAAAGCACACCTTTAATCAGGGCCGCTGGCATTATGCGATAGTGTAAGGCCAATTTACATGGCCTGGTTGGCTAAATTATTTACCGTCGGAAATGAACATTCTGCAGCGAGGAGAGTCAAGTTAGGTGTAATGGTGCACAAACGTAGCTTAAATACCACATTCTGTAAAATAATAATGATCTAGCTATTTTGACACTTTAACTCACGTTTGTAAAAAAGGAACACTAAAGTTACAGAATTTAGATGAGGTATGTATAAAAAGACACACATTCAGGAAATCCCATTCAACATGTATTGATGGGTGTGATGTACTTGTAAAAATATAAATCGATAAAGTAACAAAACGAAGCACTTGGTAGGAAAGAGCACGATTCATCGGGAGTAGAAGAGACACTGGAATTCTTCAATTGTTATTGGTTATTGTTAGTGAACGTCGCTGTTCCTATTGAGGAAGCGGCGATCCCTGGAGGGTTTTCAGTTCCTTCCGCTAAAGAAAGAGTGAGGCGGCTAGCTGGTTTGTTTCAGTATCTTTCCCACACTGGGCTCCTTTCTACCTCCCTGGCTAAAAATAGTTTGTCTGAACCAAATAGAATATCGCACTCGGCAGAAAATAACCCCTTTTCATAATAAAAAGGGCATCTCTCCGATTCTGTACATCCCAGTTTTGCATTACATTTAAAACCTGTGTTTAATTTGGATTTTTATTTTCCGTTCGCACTGTTAGGTCACAGAAAGTCAGTGCATAATTTGTGTAGATATAGGTGCAGGGACCCACAGTTTTTCTCAGGAACTCCCTACTGGTACTTCTAAATGCTGGATTGTCCATCTTGATTCCACCCCTTACCCCCCCCCCCCTTTCTCTTTGTCTCATTGTCGCAGGTGCTTTTTCATCCCTGCTTTATTACTATTTTCCAATTTTGCTCTTCCTCATTCTTTCTCCGTATTCTGCTTTTCTGCCTTTGTTCTTGGTATCTGAGGATGAAAAGTCCCTGCCCCCAAACATTAGTGCTTGTGCCCACCAGCTACGACCACCAGCAGAAATTAAGTACTGCACTAAAGGCTGCCAGGCATTATTTTAAGTTTCCTTAGCCACTATGCACATCAGCATGGGGGTGATAGCAGTGAAAATAGCATGCTGTGTGCGCATCCTGACTGTCACTTCATTTAAGGTTATCAGATGACGCTGCATCATTGGAAACACCTTATTCTAGCTTAAGCTTTCACTTACCACACCAATGCATCCTGGGATTTGAAGTCTGCATTCATCTCAAATGCCGGAACAAGACTACGGTTCAAGATAACAGCCTTTTTGAAGAAACTCCATCTGAACATCTCAAGTGGAGTATCATATCCCTGACGTCATGAAGACAACTGGTAAACTTATATTTGTGTGTGGAGCCGTTTGGCTATTTGCTCGTAGAACAATTTTCTTTTGAGAGTCTTTCCTTATATTTGAATATTTTTCATTGTAAGAAGTGCGTTTGTCATTTTGTGGAAACTTTGCCACCTTGGCATCCGTAAAAATGGAGCCTATGAACTGCAATTAGGTATTCTGAAGATAGATGCTCCGTTCCTCAACCTCAAAATTATTTGGACACAAGCTCGAGCGCTCTGCAAGGCTCATTTCCTCGTGCCAATTAGAATCCGCGCTACAGGAGGAGCAGGGAAACCGATATGACATTTTGGTGACAAATAGAAGCAGCATAAGTGTAACTAATTTCTTCTGCTGTCCTTCAAGGTAACATTCATATTCCTATTGCAACCGGGGCTGTGCTTTTCTCGAGATAACGTCCCGGTTTCGCAATCTGGCGCCTTCCACAGACTGTTATGTGTTGTGACATTCATGCTAAAATGCTAAAAATGCTTGCGAGACGAGTCTCTCTGTGCATTAGTTTCAAATTCAAATTCAAATAAGACTTTATTTCGGTTAATATTTCAAACCATAAAAAGTACATGCATTGATTACATTATCAAAATTGCAACAATACATTTTTTAAAAAACATTATTTAAAAAACACGTTATACACAAATATCGTTAAAAATCATCATGATTGTTAAGTAGCAAAAGTGTCCTACTGGTCCTGATCATAGATCTAAGCAAGTTCTTATTCTCAGTGCAAGTTTTAAAAACGACAAAATATGGAGTACACAATCCTGGTGTAGGAGCTGCAAATACATGAGGGCAGGTCTAATTTGTTTAAAATCCAATGTTCTCAGCAAATCAACAAGAAAGTAACGTCTGGGATAGTCATAAAACCTACATAAAAATATAAAATGTAGCATGTCCTGAGGAGACTTCCCGTCGCAGCCACAGGGAGCTACATGTTTGCTAAAAATGTCTGATTTAGGTCTTATTAAAAGCTGCTGAAAAGTGTTGAATCTGAACCTAGTCAGTAGGAACTTTTCATGTGAGCTAAAGGCGCAGGCCAGATAGGGCTCCATTCCACCACACGACTTTAGCATAATAAACTTTCTGACACTTGGTTTCAGCAGTTCCACATTTTCTCTGTCCGCCAGTTTAAACTTTAAAAAGGCTCTTTTGACCGCTGTTATGTCCCCCTTCACAATGCCACTCGGGTGGGAGAACAGTTTAGGGCACCCCAGCATTTCAAAGCAGAATTTCAAATATTTTAACCAGGGGATGCGCATACAACTATCCTGAGATGTTACATCCCGTACAATCTGGTGGGTGAGTGGTATCTCTGTGTTAAGCCAAAGCGAGACCCAGCAGATCAGGGGCTTCAGTGCTAGATTATCGCATAAAAACGGTGTCCCTAACTCCTCATACACAACAAGGTTCGGGGTACTCGAAGGAACACATAGTAACCGTTTGAAAAAGGTGTTTTCGATAACCTGTAATTGAGTATTTGACACATAGCCCCACAATTCACTACCGTATACCGCCGTCGCTACAGACTTGGCATTATATAGCTTAACCATTGCAGATATTGGTTTTTTTCCTATCTTTTTCGCAAGATTAAGGATAGTTCCATTAACCCTCAACATATCATTTTTCTTCTTCGCCTGATGAGGGGCCCAACTTAACTTCGAGTCAAAAAGCACACCCAGATAGGAAAAAGTCTCTGTTACCGGGATGGGGCTGTCATCAAGCTTAAATACAAAGTTCTTTCTTGGGCGTTGGCCAACCTGCATTATATAGGACTTGGAGTTATTAACCATTAAATCCCTATCAGACATGAAAAGATTAAAAGCAGTTAAAAGTGCCTGAAGCCCCTTCTCCGTACGCGAGATTAAAACCGCGTCATCCGCGTATAACAGCACAGGGATGCCCCTTCTTCCTACTCTGGGGCAGTCTGCCTGTATAGATTGTAGAGCTGCATCCAAATCGTTAATATAAAAATTAAAAAGAAAAGGGGCAAGAATACATCCCTGACGTACTCCTTTATTTATCATAAACTTGTCAGTGGTATCCCCATTAGATGAATATCTTACATTGGCACTGGTTTGATGATGCATATCCACCAGGAGGTCGACAATCCCAATGTCGACTCCCTTCGCCCTCATGTATTGCCACAGCCTCCCCCTGTTGACACAGTCGAAGGCTGACGACAGGTCCATGAAGGCGAGGTGGATCGTGCCCTTCTGGGCCACTGTGTACTTGCTGAGTATGAGGAACAAATTAAGACACTGAGTGATCGTGGATCTGCCCTCACAGAATCCATATTGAGATATAGACATAACATTATTTGCAGATGCCCAACCAGTGATTCTCTTCAACAGAACTCTCCCGATAACTTTAACCTTTGAATCAATTAGGGAGATTGGACGGTAGCACGATGGGCTACCCCTGTCTCCCTTTTTGAAAACCGGGACAATTGTTGACACCCCCCAGGACACTGGGCATCCTACCACTGTGGCAGCATTAAAAACCGCCATCAAGATAGGGGCCCAGAAGTGTGGTCTGGACTTAAATAAATCAGGGGGGATGCCATCTGGGCCGGGAGCTTTGTTTGATGTCAGACCTTCTATGGCTTCAAACACTTCGCCGCACTCAAACCTGAATGCTCCTTTAGATTTACTGGGAAAGCTCTCACCAATACCAGGATCGGCTGACAAGTACAGAGATTCAAAGTGACGAAACCAATCCTCTTTCATAATACAGCACTCCAACCCATCCCCCGGTTGTTCTGACAGGAATGGTTTTTTTACTAACTGCCAGAACTTTGTGCTACTATTTAAGGTCTCGGGGTCCAAAAGCTCATTCCAGGCCTCCACACGCAAAGTCTCCTTATGTTTTTTAAGGGTAGACTTGTAAACTTTGCGACAGAGTCGGATTTTCTCCTGGTTCCGTGGTACATCTGCCAATGCTGCCTTCAGGTTACGGGCAGCTTTTGAGCACTCTTGGTTAAACCACCTTGGCCCACATTTCTCTAGGTTTCCCTTAGATGGTTTCGTGAGTAACCCTGATACTTTCCCCGCCAGAGCTTGAAAGGCATTAAGGACCCCCACCGGATCCGTCCCTGTACAATTAACAATTTCATCTGCACAGGATTCCTCTATAGTTTTATACAGAAGGTCTGGGGTGACAGTTGACCACTTTAGACGCCGCCTCCCCTCAGTCGTGGTCAAGTTGCTTTCAAGGCGTAAGGGCATGACATCTGAAAGGCCAAAACCCCTGAGATAAACCACCAGGGGGTTGTGATCACTAAACTCACTTTTGCTAATGTCAAAGGATTCTAAGAAAGGCAACAGAGCTTCAGAAAATAGCATGTGATCAATAAAGGTGCCTCTACCATGCCCCTTAAAAGTCGGAGTGTCAAAGCTTTTACCGGGATCTCTAATTTCCATACCCATTGTTAAAACTAAATCGTTCATCAAGGAATTACAAAATTCACCCTCTGCTGTGTGTGCAAAATGTAGCCCATCTGCTCTATTGCAGTTTAAGTCCCGTATACATTTCCTAAGGGGATCGCCACAGAGGTGCACATTGAAATCTCCCATGACCATTAGATTAAGGCTGTGTTTCTTCATGGAGACATTAATATATTCATCTAGTACAGTCAGTTCGTTAAGTGCTAGGGTGGTATTAGTAGCATTGTAAAAATTTACCAGTCCAACCCTATTACTTTTGGCAGACAAGACAATACCCTGGACACATAAACGTTGGACATTAATGGTGAGGATACTTGAGGTTATCAAAACAGAAACAAAAATCACCAATCCTCCCTTTGGTCTTCCTCTATTGGATGAGGTTGCTGGCACAGAGAACGCTTTATAACCTTCCAAGAACAATTCGCACTCCACATCCCAAGTCTCTTGGAGACAGATAACCTTAAATTGTTTAATGAAGGAGACCCACTTTTCATCTGCCATTTTAGTTGCTAGACCCGCAACGTTCCAAGACACAATATTCACACATTTATTGGACTCCTGTGGGTTGGTAGAGTCAATATTGCATGTTAATTCAGCTACATTTAATCCATCCTTGCCCACAGGTACTTTATGTCAGTCACACATATCAAGACCGGACAAAAGTTCGTATCTGTTATGTGTGTTGACGTTATAGGCCATCTGGCGTTGCCCTCCAGTGTCAAGTCTATTCCCTGGGTAAGATGGAAGACCTAGCCCGCCAGAATTAACTACATTGTATGTAAATTGCATCCCATTATTCCCAGTGTTCGGGGTCAGAGTATCAAACCGAAATGTTGGCCTACTCAGTTGTGGGGATGCCATACAGAGGTGAGCATAAAAATAACCCAGAGGACGAACACAAATACTACTCTCATTGTAAACCAGGGATGCAGCTCTCAGCAACACAGTTGCCACATGTTGGGGGTGTCTAAAATTAACCACAATGCAGTCCCCATTTCCCACTTTGTTAGAAGGCCCTACCCAGTTTACCCTTCTAACTAGCGTTATCTGGTCTGAGTACCCAACGGGGAAACCACAGTTCTTATTTAGCCATGAGACTGTCTTATTTTTTAGTGAGTCATATGACTCGCCATATGGAGATGCCGGATGGGTGCCAACTGCAGGGACATTTGTTAAGACCGCCACAAAAGGCGCACAATCCGGAGGAAGATTTAGATAGCGGTTTCTTCTGTCAGGTCTAGGGACTATCTTGTTAGCTGTAATTGGAGGTGAGCCTACCCGTGGCTGCGGGTTTCCTGTTATAGGTTGAGGGAGGCTAACAGGGGCTGGCCGCTGGGGACCATTCCCTGGTATATTCTGTGCACCTGCCAGATTGACTACTGCTGGCACCTTTTTCCCCTGTACAGCTTGGGTGGCCCTTATTTCTTTTAGTGTAGTACTAGTATCTCCAGCAGCCTTTTGCTGCACGGAGAGAAGCCCCCCAAGCCTGCCTACTTCTTTTGTAAGGGAATCGATTTTTTCCACTAGAGGTTTGAGAGCCTCCTCTATCTTCATCCCCAAGCTGGTCTCCATAATTGCGATTAAGGCAGTAAACTGCTCATTAGTAATGTTAATACTGGCATTCTGCTTGGGGGGGCCTGAGTCAGCTCCCGTGAACACAAAAGGATTGTTAGCTGCTGACCAGATGTTATCTGTAGTGTGGGTAGGGTTTGCTACCGCTAAGTTGCTAGTTGGTTGTCCCCCTTTACGTGATGCCGTCTTTCTACACTGCCTAAATGGCCTCTTCTTGGGTGATACCCCCTCGCTTGCTTCACTAATTATATCGGGTTGCTCCCTCTCCCCCGAATGTACCATAGCCACAACATTTATAGTGTTGGGTGTTTGTGTCAGCATACATGTTGACGGGCTGGCTGGTGGCTGGTCATGTGCCCTCGGAGAGGGCATTTCTATATTGGACAGACTAGCCCTGTTAGTGGCCTCTATGTCTTGTACAGCAATCAGGGGATCATCCTGTGTACATACTATGGTGTCTCCTTTCCCTAATGAGGCACGTCGATCGCTATTTATCTGGGCGACCTTTTTCACCATATAGTTATCAATGGCAATTTGTCCCAGAGGCATGTTGCCTGCTTTAGCCTTTGACATTGCGATTGTACAATACACACTATAAGAAATTAAACAGTGCTAAATCAGATCCCTACCAGTTGTAGGCACAATATTTAAAATGTCTCAGTTGCTACAGGAAATCAAGCGAACAAAAAACAATAATAAGGGGCCTACCCAGTCTGAGCAGCGTTTCTGGCCCAGACCAGACTCCTCAGGCCTCGGAGGGCCACAGAGGGCCCGCCCTTTGCCCGGGCTTAGCCTGGGCGCTCCCGCGCGCGTCTCGCGGGGCGAGAGGGGGTGTCAGCCTTTATCCGGCGCCTCCGGCGCTCACTGCGCGTCACGGGCGCGCTTTCCAGCAGAGGGAATGCTGGGGAGTGTAGTCCGGTCTTGCGGGACGCCTCCCTCGCCTCCCGGCGTGTGCCTCCGCTTCCTGGTTGCTGGTTGCTCCGGCCGTTCCCCTCACGGCAGTGCCCGTTGGCACGTTGGACAGGTAAGCCATTAGTTAAGAGGAAGCGCTCTGATTGGAGCCCTTGAATGTGAAATGCCTGCTGGATTCCATCCTTGGCTGTGTGGAGCCTTTGCATATTGACTGAGAAAACAGAGCGTGGGTTTCAGGACTAGAAGCTTCGTGTGGATAAGGTTTGTAGTGAAAGGGCCTGGCCCATTAGTTGGAGACATATTCTAGAGACACACTCCGATAATCCTTTTTCGCATCAGGAAACTTTAAAGCAGAGAAAAGTCGTTAGCAAACAGCTCATTAGCCAAAAATTCCCTTTGATATATAATAACCGACTGACAACTACTTAAGGTTAGTCAGTTTATTACAAAGCTAAAAATAACTTGACATAGAGACACCTCAAAACAAGGGTATAGAAATACAAAGGAAATATCATGAAGCCAAATCTATGCATCTCATTTACACAGTGAAGGTTGAACTAAACTATTAATTCAAGAAGTGGGATACAGAAATTCAGGAAGCACGATTCCACATTTCCCTGACTAGATGGTTGATGAGTGGAAAGAATGGAAAGGGGCGACCACTCGGTCCCCCCGAACGTATGGCAGAGTGCCTCGATCCCCCCGGGAAGCCATTTTGGGCGGGAGGCGCGTCTCGGCTGGTATGCCCGAAGCGGCGTAGCCGGGGCGCGCTTTTTCCCGCCCTAGAGTGGGCTGGCCTAGACACTGACGCGGCTGGCCACGCCCTCGGGGCAGGCAGGGGCGGGTTTACGCCCGCCCTGAAGACCGATAAAAAGAGACGCAAGACCTGAAGGCATCCTCTTGTTCCTGTGCTCTGAAGCTGCACCTCCTCGCTGTACGAGAGCTCGAGACGGAACAAAGAGCCAATTTTGAGCGTTTTAATCGTTCTTGTTTGTTTTACAGTTACTCTGTTGGAGAATGCCGAAGAAGGCGGGAAAACGCATGACTACTGAACAGATGCTGCGTGTTCTCATGAAGGAGATGTCCGAAATAAAGAAGCGGGTGGATAAGAACGAGGAAGGGGGACCAAAACGTCCTTTGGCGGGAGCAGCCCCGGGAGGGAAAAACAAGAGGCCCAGGAGGGGAGCAGCGGGAGAAGACATCCCGGGTCCCAGTGCCCCGCTCGAGGCACCAACTCCCGTGCCGGAGGAGGGGAATCCGATACCCGTTGTGGTCACCCCCGTGTCCGAGGACGATATGCCGCCCGAGCTGGCAGCACAATTGGCAGCGTGGTTGGGTAAAGGTAACGAGGGCGCCACGGCTGTCGACGCGCAGGCGCTGATGAAGCAACTGCGTGAGAAACGGGAGGCAGCCAAGGTGTCCGTGCCGGCTGCAGTAGTGGACAGGACACCAGGGACGGGTGCGACCGCAGAGGCAGCGTCCGGTGCAGGTAAGCGGCCATTGCCGATTGCGAGGGACGAGTCAGCACCCTCTCGTAGAGAAAGATTGGGTCAACATGTTCCTTTGACGATTAAGGAAAAATTTGGGCAGGGGAATATGTGAACATCTTCTCGTTGCTTGTTGATCATTATGAGGTGGAGCATGTTAAGGGTCAGAAGGATCTCATGCACCCGAGTGTTTGGCGCGCGAAAATGGCCGCCTTTAAAGTGAATGAGAATATTGGCAATTGGGGCAAGGCATGGGGAATTTTTACGTCGATCTTAGGGGAACGTAGGCCTGAGTTGCTTTCCGAGTTGCCAACCTATCAGTCGCGAATCATGGGGTACTCGACATCACACCAGGGTAACCATTGGTTCTGCTACGATAATCTGTTTAGAAAGGCGAAGGAGCATAACAAAAGCTTAACCTGGGATTGTTACGATTCTTTGACATGGGATAAAATGAAGGAGACGGGTATGTTGAAAATGCCATTGGTAGGAAGTAATGTTGGCGAATCCTCCCGCCATTATGGGGGGACGCCCTTTCGTTCAGGTACGGGTACCGAAGATCACTCGAGACCTGCCGGCAATGCAGGAAAAAGGGGGTTCTGCTTTAATTTCAACAGAGGTAAATGTACTAGGCCACAGGGATCGTGTAAATTTAAACATGAGTGTAGTGGATGCGGGTCGTCCCATCCTGAGTCCACGTGCAGAGCCAAAACGGGTGATAATGGGGGGAGAGGAGGCGCCAAACAGGTCTAATATAGTCCGAGGGGCGCCTTTACCTACCCCGATTGATACCTTGGTGATGATTCCCTGGCTCAGTGAATACCCGGATCGTACTTCTGCTGGGGTGCTGCGGAACGGTTTTTCCTATGGTTTCCGCATCCCGGTAGGGGACTTTCAGGGTGTGGAAAAGTGTAAAAATCAACTTTCCGTCCTGCAGCATACGACCGTAGTACAGGATAAGATCCGGAAAGAGGTGACTCGAGGTCGGGTCGCCGGCCCGTTTAGTGAACCCCCGGTCCAGAATTTTGTTTGTTCCCCTTTAGGGGTGGTCCCCAAGAAGGATCCAGGCGAGTTCCGACTGATTCATAATTTATCAGCTCCACGTGGTCTTTCTGTAAACGATGCAATAGATCCAGAAGTGTGTTCGGTGCGGTACGCATCCTTCGATGAGGCCGTAGCCATTTTGAATCGCCTGGGGCCCGGGGCGCTGATGGCGAAATCAGATATCGAATCAGCGTTCCGACTGCTCCCGGTACACCCAGACGACCAGCGTCTCCTGGGATTCATGTTTCAGGGTTGTTATTACATGGATAGGTGTATGCCGATGGGGTGCTCTATATCTTGTGCCTATTTCGAGAAATTTAGTAGTTTCCTACAATGGGTCTTCACACAGAAGACGGGTTTCCAACATGTAATGCATTACCTTGATGAATTTTTGTTCCTTGGGGCAGCCGAGGATCTCGAATGTGGCCAGGCCTTGGCCGAATTTTGTGTGTTAATGAAACAGTTTGGTGTGCCATTGGCACCAGGTAAGACGGTGGGTCTTGCGACTTGCCTTGAGTTTCTGGGGATCGAGTTAGATTCCAGTGAGGGTTGTTTTCGATTGCCAGCTGACAAAGTTGGGAAGTTCAGGGCAACTCTGCAAGTATGTATAAATGCATCTAAAGTTACGCTGCATCAACTACAGCAGTTGGTGGGACAGTTGAATTTTGCCCTGAGGGTGATACCAATGGCCCGCCCCTTTTCCCGGTCAATTTCCCAAGCTATGGGCGGCCTAAAGGAGGGCCATCATCACACGAGACTATCGGCTGAGGTCCGCCAGGACATGCGTATTTGGTTAGCATTTCTGGCGGATTTTAATGGTCGAGTGGTCTGGAACAAACCAGCCGTGTCCTCTGACGAGCTGGGGCTGTGGACAGATTCAGCAGGAAGCATGGGTTTTGGTGCCATCTTTGGCACAAAATGGTCGGCACAGAGATGGCCGACATGGTGGCATGACAGTGGTCTGACAACTAATATTGCTTTCCTGGAACTTTTTCCCATTTTGGTGGCCCTGAGAACCTGGCCCGAAGGGTTCAAAGATCACTCTGTCATATTTTGGTCTGACAATATGACCGTGGTTGAGTGCATCAATAGTCAGGCAGCACGTTGTAAACTGATTTTAAGACTGCTCAAAGAAATTGTTTTACTGTGTATGCAACTGAATGTGCTATTCAGAGCAAAACATGTCCCAGGGGTAATGAATCAGGCGGCTGATGCACTGTCTCGTTTTCAAATGCAGGCTTTCTCGGGTTTCCTTCCCTCAGCGGACCCAGAGCCGGCACCCTTTCCCGAAGCTCTCTGGTCTCTCGGTGCCCCGAACTTCGTCACCTCGTGGGAGAGAGTCTAGCACCAAGGACGAGGAAGGCATACGAAGGGGCGTTTCGGTCCTATTTAGCCTTTTTGGGGACTGATAGAGAGCGGCTTTGGGGTCACGAGGAATGGGTAGTGAATTTTCTGATGTCATTACGTAGGGCTGGGAAATCGGTGGCTACGGCCCAGAGGCATCGTGCTGCCATTTCCTTTGTTGCCAGAGCACACGCTATCCAGGACCCGACAGCGTCTTTCGTTGTACAGAAAGCGCTGCATGGGTGGCAACGCCTTGAGGGTCGCAGATTAGATGAAAGGCGCCCGATAGGTTTGGATAGATTGTCCCAGTTGTTGGCCACACTCCCGGCCACATGTTCATCTCAGTTTGAGGCGGTGCTGTTCCGAGCCGCTTTTTCGCTAGCATTTCACGGGGCGATGCGGGTAAGCGAACTGGTTGCAAGGAACAAACTGGATGTGGCAGGGGGTTTGTGCCAGGAACACGTTCAGATCAGGGGAGAAACAATGACAGTCTCCTTTGTAAGGTCCAAGACTGATCAAGATGGGATGGGTGACTGCGTAATCATACGCAGGATTCCCGGGTCCTCCATGTGTCCGGTAAAGTGTTTAGAAGATTACCTAGCACGAAGGGTGGCATCATGGGGGGGGACTTTGTTAAGGCACGCAGACGCCACCCCACTGACGAAATTTCAGTTTCAGCGGGTGCTTGCGATGTCAATTGCCGCTGCGGGCTTGAACCCGGGCGAATTTGGGACCCATTCCTTTCGGATAGGGGCTGCTACGGAAGCTACAGCCAGGGGTCTTAATGTTGAACAAGTGAAACGAGTGGGGCGTTGGTCCTCCAATTGTTATAAGAGATATGTGCGGTTGCACATGTTGTGAAGCTGTAATAATGTACTCACGCTTCTTGTTTTTGTTTGGTTTTCAGTTACGCAAGCCTACGAGGCGGGGCGGACTATGCGGTCGACCCAACACCGGGCCAGCGGTCAGACATCACCGGCTGTGAAAAAGGAGGTGTGGGGCGTGGGCCACTCATACGTGAGGCGTGCCGCGGACGTATTCAAAGCAGGTGATATGATTCACGTAGCTGGGGAATACGGGTACAGGGTGTCCTTCCACGGAAGAGGCGGTCTCTGTATTGACCAGCTTCAGTCATTTTTCGAGGGTCTGTTAGGGCGGACGAGGTCACCGCCGGCTATAGTTATAGTGCATTTAGGGGGCAATGATTTGGTCACCACCGGTAGACGACTTCTCCTGGAGGCAATGCTTTCCACTGTAAGTTGGTTGGCGAGGAGAGTTCCGGGGTGCACAATTGCGTGGTCCCATATGATCCCACGAAAGGTGTGGCGGGGGGCTATTTCTGTTTCCGCTTTGAATCATTCTGTTAGAAAACTTAATAACAAAGTGAGTAGGTTGTTCCGTTCCAGGACATTGCATTCTATTTCGCATGGCTGTATTAATGATGACAGTATGTATTTGGGGGATGGTGTGCATTTGTCTCGGGTGGGGAATGAGTTACTCATAGGAGACTTCTTAGCATGGTTAAAAACGTTACAACATGACCTTTAGGTAGGAGCTTTGTGGGGGGGTCCGGATAGCCGGTCAACTATCTGCCTGTGGCGGTAAGGTCATGATCGGTGAGCACTAATTGGAAGATCCCTATGAGTGGGCGTCACCCAACACGGATGGGAGCGCTCGGGAGAGGTGGCCTTTGGCCCCTCAACGGGGAGGCGGTCCCTTCTAAGGATGGGTCGCCGAAAGAAAAGGAAAGGCGGTCAAGGCCCCTTCCTGTGTAGGAGGGGTTACAGCCCCCTCCTGGGGGAATTTCCCGGGGCCAGTAACGTCTGCGACGGCAGATGTGGTAAGTTGTGCGGGGTTTGGGGGGAGGTCTACGATACCTTCTAGATAACCTCACACGAGTCCTCGAACGACCTTTAACTGGCGTCGAGTTTATTGGTGCCCCCGTCAAGTCAAGGGAAATTGGTAGTTTGCACTTGAGGTACGCCTCAGTGCTGTCGCCCCTCCCAAGTGGGGGGGGTATTTCTGGTTAGGGATCTTGACACCGGTTACGACCTTGCCGTTGGCCCTTAAACGTTAGGATGTACAATTTCAATATTTCAAGAAAATGTTTTGTAGGATGTTAGTTCGGCTAGGAGAACCTCTGTATTAGAGAATCTGTTAAGGTTAGCCAAACATCGCAATGTGGTAATGAAATTGTACATTAATATGAACTGTTTAATGTTTTAATTTTCGTTTTAATAAATACGGCCGGGAGGGTCACTCCCTCCCTCTTCCAAAAACTTTAAGAGCTGTTTCCGGTTTCCCTCCTTTGGGGATTGTGTTGAGAGGGGGTGGCGGGTATCTCAGCCATATGGAAAGGGGCGACCACTCGGTCCCCCCGAACGTATGGCAGAGTGCCTCGATCCCCCCGGGAAGCCATTTTGGGCGGGAGGCGCGTCTCGGCTGGTATGCCCGAAGCGGCGTAGCCGGGGCGCGCTTTTTCCCGCCCTAGAGTGGGCTGGCCTAGACACTGACGCGGCTGGCCACGCCCTCGGGGCAGGCAGGGGCGGGTTTACGCCCGCCCTGAAGACGGATAAAAAGAGACGCAAGACCTGAAGGCATCCTCTTGTTCCTGTGCTCTGAAGCTGCACCTCCTCGCTGTACGAGAGCTCGAGACGGAACAAAGAGCCAATTTTGACCCACCCACCAGCCCCTGAGGACAGCAAGTTGTTTTGAATAAAGTTTGAGGTGGTAACTCTAATTCTTTGTTTACAGGTGTGATTAGTATCGTGATAACGTTGAATATGCAATAAAGAATGGTCAATTTGTGGTACGTTTTACAAATAAAGTAATCCTGCTTTAGTGTTCATCAGTAAGCATGTTTTAATAAAGTGGTTGTTGTTACTGTCTTTCAAGTAATTGAGTCATTTAGTAATTTAGTTAGAATTGTCGTATTTATTTTGGTCGGGCGGTAAGGTCATGATCGGTGAGCACTAATTGGAAGATCCCTATGAGTGGGCGTCACCCAACACGGATGGGAGCGCTCGGGAGAGGTGGCCTTTGGCCCCTCAACGGGGAGGCGGTCCCTTCTAAGGATGGGTCGCCGAAAGAAAAGGAAAGGCGGTCAAGGCCCCTTCCTGTGTAGGAGGGGTTACAGCCCCCTCCTGGGGGACTTTCCCGGGGCCAGTAACGTCTGCGACGGCAGATGTGGTAAGTTGTGCGGGGTTTGGGGGGAGGTCTACGATACCTTCTAGATAACCTCACACGAGTCCTCGAACGACCTTTAACTGGCGTCGAGTTTATTGGTGCCCCCGTCAAGTCAAGGGAAATTGGTAGTTTGCACTTGAGGTACGCCTCAGTGCTGTCGCCCCTCCCAAGTGGGGGGGGTATTTCTGGTTAGGGATCTTGACACCGGTTACGACCTTGCCGTTGGCCCTTAAACGTTAGGATGTACAATTTCAATATTTCAAGAAAATGTTTTGTAGGATGTTAGTTCGGCTAGGAGAACCTCTGTATTAGAGAATCTGTTAAGGTTAGCCAAACATCGCAATGTGGTAATGAAATTGTACATTAATATGAACTGTTTAATGTTTTAATTTTTGTTTTAATAAATACGGCCGGGAGGGTCACTCCCTCCCTCTTCCAAAAACTTTAAGAGCTGTTTCCGGTTTCCCTCCTTTGGGGATTGTGTTGAGAGGGGGTGGCGGGTATCTCAGCCATATCAACTCTATCTCTACTCCAGCACGAAGATGACATCCATACATAAGCACTTTCAATAGGAAGGAAAGGTGTCGGTGCGTGGAATCTTCCTAAGAAGCCTCTCACCTTCAATTGGTCAAGTAGCAAAAAGCAACTATAGCAAAGAAAGAGCTTGTTCTAGGATGCTCTCTTTCTAAAGGCAAGAAGCAAATTGGGCACTTTCCCTAGTTCCAACAATCAGTTATCCACAGGTAGAATTCCCATAGTGCACCTTGCATCATGCCATCCAATTTGGGTACTGTACTGAGTGTACTTTTTCACGGTGTTCTTCATGTACCTCCTTTGCAACATTTTGTCATTGTCTTCCAGGCTTTCTCTCATGTGAAACCCAATGACTCTTCTTTTTCCACCCAACTCAGACAATTGTAACTTCTTCTCTCCGTGCCTTGCTACTAAAACAAAGACATTATTCTGCATAAAAGAACATTTCTTCACCTACAATATAAAACGTGAGAAAGAACATCTTCCACAGCGCATATGAAATTCAAACTATTAATTCTAAAGCAAGAGTTGTCAGGGACTTGCATTTCAGGCCTACGTTTCCAGCTAACATAAGAATACATCATGTAAACATAACAAATTCACATAAATATTAATACATGTTCAGTAATACATTTACGTCCGTATGAAATGTCACATTAATAAACACTTTTTGTACATGAACATTTCTTAGCTTCACAACACAAATTCTTCAGTTAATGTTTTCAGCTAGATATCTCCAATTCCTCAGTTAATTCTCCATACTACTTGTCCTTAACCTGAAATTCATGACATATTTAGTTAATACATTTCACAATTCTAACCCTTTACATTAATATAGTTGCAAGATTATATGCGGGTGCGCTCTACACATGACTATGATGCACCCCTACAAATAAAATGAGATTTCCGCTCCATCAGTAGATAACTCCATATCATCAAGCACACTATACTACAATCCTGAGCTTTCTTTGTGCAAATCATTGTTTTTTGGTGTACTGGTTCGGTAGGTACTATTCTGAATCAACACTGCACCTCCCAGCATGCAATAGGCGGTGTAAGAAAACCTCTGGATTCAAAAATGGTGTCCTTGTTGACAAGGAGTTTTCTTGTCACATAAGGAGTGAATCCTCTGTGTGACCATTTGCTATGCTTTTTAAGACCCTCAATGCATTCTGGGAATTTTTGTCCTAGTTCTCCCCAATGGGAATAAACTTCTATATTACACATTTTTGTTAAAAATATTGCACTTGAATATAGTGTCCAGTTAAAAAGGAGTTATCTGGATTTCTGTATGACCCGATCCACAACAGGAGGGTACCTATCAGGGTTGCCTGCTACATTCACTCCTTTTTTTTCTAGCATTTGAATTAAAAGTGGCTACAATTTGCAAATCCTTCTTGGTGTTGATCATCCCCACTCCATCTAGGACCATGAAAATCCTGTTACATTCTACTGATGCTTTCAGAGCCAACCTAGTCCACCCCTTTGTAATTTCATTAATTAAAAATTCTCCCACTTCTCAGGCTAGCATGTTAATTTGATTGAATGTGATGAATTGGAAATGTCGAAGTTCATGCGCAAAGTGGCGCTGGGCACCACACTTTCTGCTGGGTATCATCTAATCTCAGATACCTGCTATGCAGCCTACTTAACCAAGGATTCGATCAAATGTATGTGACATTTGGCCCTTGTTGTTAAAAGCATTTTTAGATGTCTCTTAGTGGTGAAGTCTTCAATTATCACTCTGGGATAGGGTCCAAGCGCATGGACTTCATTTATGGGTAATCAGTGGTAGCAGCTCTGACCACTTGCTTGACCCTTACTACCCCTGGCACTCCTTTTGCAACTAAAGCAAAAACAAGGAGATGATGGACGGAGTGCTGAAACTTTTCAGACACTCACTCACAGTCCCAGATCTGGGATGAAGCCATCATCTTTCTTTAGCTCACTTCGCTACCTCAGTTCAGACCCAGCTATATGCAAATCAGTCTTGACCCTGTGCCTCATGGGAACAGTCCAGCCCCAGCTGCCAATCCAGGTGTTCCCTGAACTGGAAAAAAGCATTCTGGAACCGGATTCTTGGTACCACCCTTCATCAGCTAGGCTATCTTGAATTCAGTGACAAAGATAGCAAAGGACCCACGTCTGGGCATACCCTGCCAACTTAGGGTGAACAAAGCAAACAAAAGGAAATGATGGATGGAGTGCTGAAACTTTTCAGACACTCACCTCCAGTCACAGCTCTGGGTTGAATCCACTGCTTTTGCAACACCTGGCTTCAGAGGTGGCACAAACAGTGCCTGGCACGGTGCAGAGTAAAAATATCGATATGAAAATATTGTCTTGCAAAAATATCGAAGAAAAAATATCTTGGGTCAGAAATATCGTCAGACAAAATATCCTGGTCAAGAATATCAATTTTAGGTAAGTAATATTGATGTGAAAAATATTGAAGTGTTTAATAGTGATTTTTAAAATATAGTTGTGAAAAATATCGATTTTTATATTAATGCTATGTATTTTAGTACATATTTTATATGTGTGTGGAGTTTCTTTATATAATAATTGTATTTTTATTATATGTGTTACATTTTTGTAGTTATACAAAAATAATTGAATTCAGCATTTTTATTTCCGTAGCAGGTTGTGGGTTTATAGGGGAATAGGGTGGGAAGTAATTTAATTATATAAAATGTATTGATACTTTATAGTAGTTATTAATTGTTTTTTTTTTTATTTGCGTTTTAAGTTCCATAGCAGGTTGTGGGTTTATAGGGGAATAGGGTCAGATGTAATTTCAATATAAAAAATAATTGAATATTTAGTATTTAATAATACTTGTTTAATTGTGATGTTATAGTGTTAAATGTGTAAATTAATTTATTAATAATTGTTTAATAATTACTTGTGAATTAGGTAAATTTAATTCAATAGTAATTAGTTCTGGTAATAGTGTAATCCATTTTAGGTGTGTAGTGTAGTTCCTATTTTTCCAATAGGCTCTGCGCACTGGAATACCATAAACGACAGCTTAGAGGTAGGACTGAGGTCGACTAGGTCTCTATTGAATATATTAGACTTAATTGTGTGTGCCAGCTAGCTCAGAGGTCACTAGTAACGTTCTCGAATAAACAAGAAGGCGTTTAGCTTTCCTGAATAGACAAGAAGGGATTAGCTTCTGACAACCATATCACATGACAACTTTGATCCCCCTGCAATAAGGAACATATCTCTAGAGTTGCAGAAACAATAGATAGCTATTTTACTCAGTCAATAGTGCATGCTTCGTTTCACCAGAAATGCAGAGAAATAGAGAGACAGGCGTTTTCAATAAAAGGGTTATTTATTGAGCACTCTTCTTTCTCATGCAAGAGAAATGAATTGCCACAATTGCAATACTTGTGATAAAGTAAAGTGCGTACAGTAAAAGGAGAATTATGAAATAATACATTAAAAAGCATTTATATGGTTTCTAAGCCATAAGATACTTAAAATGGATAAAATACATACAATGATAAAATAATGACTAAACGTACTCAACTGGTGTTTCTAAGATACGCCTACCCCAGTGTACCTAACCTAAGCCTAGTACAGGGAAGGAGTAGATGAGTTATAGTTTTTGCCAAGAATCTGAATCAATAATTCTCTATGGGTCTAATCAGTTCTGTACCTTGGGTATAGAATGAAGGAGGTCTTGTATCTCTCTCTCAGGACTCAATCTCCCAGAAACCTGCGAGGGTGTCAGGGAAACACTGGAGCTGGATTTTCTCGGCAGGAGAAAAGACAGCGTCTCTCTCAATGCATCAGCAGGGAGGGTCGGCTTCCTCGGCACTCGCATCAGCTGGGCGTCGGGCAAGTAGATAGCCGATCTGCTCCAAACCACTGTGTGTCTGCTTAAGGCAGATGCTGGTATATTTATACCTGGAAGGGGACGAGTTTGATATAAGGTTGGTCATAAGACGTCACTAAGAACTAGCAGTTCTTTCAGGACTCTCAAGAGTTCTAGGACAAATCAAAACAGAAGCAGGGGAAATTTCCGGGCTGCTGGAGGCTTGGTTTGTTTAAGAACTCGTTGTACTTTCTAGGAGTCTACGGGAGTAGCCTTGCCCCATTTGGACTGTATTGGCTATGACTTAATATGGATATGATTCTTATGCCTTTATAGGGATATGATTTATTATAACCACACAAGGGCATAAATCGGGAATATCTAATTAGGGTCCTAGATACATTCACAACACCCACTCCACGTATAATGTCCATCATTACTAAATATGAAGCAATACTAAACATGTAACAATGCATGTGTTTTCCAGCCCATCCCAAAATAGATATTTTGCATTTGAAATGGTGTATACACGTAAAATGAGTATAATACTGTATGTTTTCAAGCAGTGGTATCATTCAGAAAAATGCATATTTTGTTCATATAGAATGTTGACTGAATGAAGCACGAAAATTATATTCATGAAATGGCTCTTATTACAGAAGAGAAGGTTGAGACCATTTCATCACATATTTATACAAGACTGTACATGTGCTAGAGGCTAAGTCATAATATTGTCTCTAGGTATTTTAAAAATAGAAATCTTGTTCTCTATGAATAGTTCTACTTTAAGCAGAGTATCATGTGCCCAAAAAAGTAAATATTTTGGGAATTGGAAAAAAATTATTTCGCTTTTGGGAAGAAAAATAGTCCCCATGTTTTTAGAAGTTCTGTTTATCAAAACTGAAGGCCGAATTCAAAGTTCAGGGGACGCTGTGTTCCCGCTATTTAAAATATTATTCCTGTTGTTAGGAGAGAACATTACCTCAGATAGGCCGGCAAAAAATTTGTCTACAACAGTAGGTGAAAGTTAGGCCATCTCCGAAAAAGTGAAAATAGTGCATACATGCGATGCATTGCCATCATAGGTGTTTAGATCAGCAATGGTCACGGAAGGTTGTACCTGTGTGCCGCCTTCATCTCGTACCTCACCCCCACCTAATCGTAATGGTGACGTCTCAATGAATGCCGTCATCAGAATGGGTGGCCGCTGGGGACAACACGTTGCATGAGCCGTTACCGAACCAAGCAAAGTATCGACATCCATAGGTACTGTTGATGGAACTGTGAGACAGACGTCTAACAAGCATTCTTCTCCGCAAAGCAAGCATCTTAATACAGGTAGGATGCAATCTTGACAGATTGGTCTGAATGAAAGAAACCAAGTAGTATTCACATCTCTTAGCCGAGCCAAGCCGAGGACTTTGGTGATCCGCTCTCAGTATTGTACTGCTAGGATTGTGTCTTCCATTGTAGCCTGAGTTTTGTCTGTGACTGGACTTGCCACAACGGAGCAGAAGGAACAAAAATAAGATTCCTGCTACGAGTCCCAAGATGAGAGGCAGGCCGTTCAAAACAGAATGCACAAAATTCGAGAAGATGCAAAGAACTGCTTCGGAGGGTGTTAGCAGTCCCGAAAAAATTGTCTTAAATCATGTGCGATGCCGCTGGTATCAGACATGTTTAAGATTTGACTTAACATTTCTACGAAATGTACAGGGCAATTTGTTGGTAATAATGCATGTATCTCAGCTGCTGTCCTTGCAACTTGCAGATCATACGTTTCTCTAGATGAGGTTAAAGGCACAGTTGTTTGTAAAAGAATAGACTTCATTCTGCTTAAAGTATCAATTCGAATAGAAGAGATATTCAAAGAAGGCCATATTGCCGCCTCCATGTCTGGTTTGCTGTTTGGATACAATACTTGCATACAACAAGTGACCATGGAAGTAACGCTCACGAGATAGGCTTTTCCTGGCACCATGCAACAACAGCTGTGGTCACTTATTATAACGTAGCTGCCATTGGAAAGCTGTCTGAAAAAAGGCTCTATCTGTGTAGCAGGGGTGCCTTGCTGGTGACATGAAAGGTTATTTGAAGAACCTTCACAGGCTCCATGCAAGTTAATTCCTTGACACAGAAGTGCACCGCTTAGTGACTTTTACAGTTATTACCACTAAGAAATACTTCTTTCTTGCCCCCACATGGTGCCATGTATTATCCATTCAATGACCGGCCGTTCTGACATTTTCAATGGTAATTTTTCTAGTTTTTTAATGCTCAGCACCGTATAGTCTGTCCCTCTCTTTGCCAAAGAGATTTGTCTATCAGTAAGGTTATAGATAGAAAATAATGATGTTGTGTTGATTAGACGCCATGGCACGTTGCCTGAACGCAAATTTTGTAACGTCCAGCCTAACTGTACAATAGAACGTAATTGGGACTGGCCATGTTGTAACATTAGCATATCCTGTTCTATTATATCAATAGCAGAAGATACAATGCTGTCCAGTGAATACATTCTGGAGGACAGAGTCTTTAACCCATTGTCCACTACAGAAAGTGATTTTTCCAAATTTATACGATCAATTTCTCGTATTTTTTCTGCAGTTTCAATTTGTGTTATTTTCCAAGCTTCATTGTAAGCTGCATATATACCAGCGTATATGAAACATTTTTGACGCTGTTTGTGAGGTCCCAGTAAGAAATCTCACAAGTCAGCACATTCTTTAAGTAAAGTTAAGTGTTGCTTAATTTCGGGAAGTGTTGATCTCTGTAGCCATTCGAGGCATATTTTTCCTACACTGTATGTTGTACCTATCCCTGGATGTTGTCTCTGGGAATATCTTGGGTCTGGCCTATTCTGTTTGAACCCCTGTATTTTGTTCAGGAATCTATCTTGACAGTTATTAGTGTTTGTGGGCCAGATCAACCATTTGTTCCAATTAGGATTTGTTCTGTTTTGTTTTAAAATATGGAACAGGTCTAACCCCTCATCTGTAGTGCTGTTTCTATCAGGCATAGGCTTCGGTATAGACGGGTTATTTAAATCTTTTATCTTGGCTAGGACAGAACAGGTTGTTTGTTGAACGGTGTCATTCAGGAACATTATTTGTTCTGGGATCATGCAGGCTCTGAACAATGATTCTAAACCTTGTACCTGCCATTCTTTTGTACCCCAGACAGTTTTTGTCTCAATGTTGCTTTTCCAAAATTCAAAACCAAATGTAGACATTTTTTCATAATTTTTTTTGGAATAAATCAGTTTAGTGTTTGTCAACATGTTTTTCATTCCTGTCTTATTCATAATTTTAAAATAAAGCGTCTCTGGATCAGTGACATTAAACCCTGAGAAATATGGGAATTTTGCATAAAATGCATTCGAACTACCTTTTGGCGGAGTTGGACAATGTTCCCATTTATTATGACTGAACACATTTCTAGGATTAGCAGATTTATGCAAATAATGATGCCCAAAATGATTGAAGCAATGCATTTCTTCATAATTCAATGAACACTGTAAATAATCATGTTCTGTATATTTTGCTGACATTTCTAAATCTGACATAATATTATTAATATTTTCAAAGTCCCAATCATCAGAGAAAGTACTAAGTGATACAAAATCACTTAAAGAAATCTTGAACTGATGTGGATATTTCAAGAGCTCAACCGGGCCATAGATTTCGTAATCAGTATTGTCCCATGCTACACCACCAGGTATAGAAATGGCTGTGATGTTCACTGATGATAGTTCTCTTTTCTCAACATGAGAGGATCTGTGAGGTTTTAGAACCAAGTTGATGTTCTGACTTGCTGTGTCCATTGTACTGTATTTTCCATCAATCATTCTTCCGAGGCCTAAAACTAAGATTAGCCAGAGCAGGAGGAAAAGTACACCTAACACAATCCACAGTTCAATCCATGGTGAAATCAGATATGTGTCTCCAAGTTGATGAAAGAGTTCTGTAATTTTGCCTTTGGAAGTTTTGTTTGCTGGCTTCGCTCCATGTTCACTTGGATCATCAGAAAAGTCATCGAAATTGAAAAAGTAGCCAGATGCAGTTCTGTCAATTGTTTGGATGGCATCAGGATTGTGATTAATCTTGGCAGTTGCTTCTTCCTTTTTCATATTAGAATAGTCCGAGGCTACATCATTGTAGACAGGTGTTTCTTGAGAACTGTTGCTATTTGGGTTTCAAGAGGCACAAGTTCCATGGCTTTGTTGCATAGTCCTTTTTAATTCACTGCAGGTTTATCTAATGTGATTAGTCTCTTAGTTTGAACCTCTTGGATTGTAGCAAGGTTTGGTCTTCTACTACTTCTTGGGAGTCCACTGGGCCTACTACTTATTATTGGCCACATGGTTGTGGTTTTACCAGGTTGATTGATACAACTCGGTTCTCCTTTTTACCAGCATGGGGCGGTAGTACCACTGATTTAGTTCCGCTGATAGCTAAGACAGGTAATGCTTTTCTGTAAGAAGGCACAAATTCCTTCTTCACCGCAATTTTTTCTCTGACCAGATCCCCAATCTTTGGAATCCAGACAGGTCTTGCTGGGACAGGTGGTTTCTCTTCAGTGGTTGTTGGCTTTAGTTTTTTGTTACTTAGACTTCTTCTTGTTTCATTCAAGTTCTGTAAAACAGCCAAACGATCTTTGATATCAAAAGTTTTTTTTTCTACCACTGAAGTCTGACTATCGAGGTCTTCAATAATCATTCTTGTACCAAACAAAAGTTCATACGGAGTGATTCCACCCAGAGAATTTCTTGGCAGATTGTTAAGACTACGTTGGACACTTATTAGATGTTTGACCTACCCACCACCTTAACCTAATACCCTCGCTGTTATAGATCGCTATATGTCTTGATTTTTTTCCCTCCACTACCGTTCTACCCTCAGGCTGGAAGTGGATTAGAGTACCGCAATGCAATGCCCATGCTGGGCATGGCCTCTTTGTAAGCTCGAGAGCTAAACGCAGGACCCTGGTCAGAATGTAGCATGCCAATTGCGTATATGCCATAATAGACTCGCAGATCATTCGATACCAGTTCTTGCATCAGCCGAGTGCTGGGGTCACATCTAATTGAATCATGTCCTAGTAGTTGTGGGACCGCATACGTTCGTTGGGATGCATGCCTGTAGACAGTCTAATGCTGTCTAACAGAGGTGTCTGGGCTGGACTGTCTGTGCTATTGTCAGTCTCCTGGTTCAGTTCATGACTGCGATCTCTATTGCAGTCCTGACAATCCATTGCAAAGTTATACATTTGCACGCTCATTCCCGGCCACCAGTATCGTGATTGCAATTCTATTAGAGATTTCAGGATTTCTTGGTGCCTCGGACCCAATCCCATGTGTGCTTCTTGAATCAAGAAGACTCTCCGGTTCGTGTTTGAAATTACTCTATCCCCTACTCCAGGGATTTGAGCAAACAGAACGGAGTTCGCATCAATTATGTATGTATTTCCGAGTGGATAGTTTAGAGGTAACGCCGCATAATTGCCTCCCATTGAGGCTTTTACTGCAAGCAGCGTTTCGCCATCTATTTGTTTTTTAAAACGCTTTTTTGTAGCTACGGAAGCTGAGTGATCAGCTGCCGCAGTGGCTTTATCAGCCACTGAATTCCCTGCAACGTGAACGCCATCACGTTGAAGACTCTGCGTATGTATCACGTGAGTCTTTTGTAGTTCTTTCTGTAAAAGAACTACTTGTTCCCATAGTTTTTTATATTTCATTGTGCCACCTTTTTCATGTTTGTAACCTTTTTTAATCCAGGTCTGCATGGACTTATTGTAAGATTCGACACAGTAATGCGAGTTGCACACTATTATTGTGGGGAATTCGCGATCTGCATTTTCAAGCACCATCTTTAAAGTTCATAGCTTAGCTCGCTGAGCTGTACAGTTTCCAATTGATTCAGTTTTAGTGACCATTGGTCTGAATTTACCTAAGCGCCAGCGACCTTTAACAATCGCACACACTGAATTGTAAACCTTTTTATCCACAACGTAATGTTGTGCAAATCTATCTGCGTATATTACGCAGGTGTACTGTTCTAGAGGTAGAATTTGGATCGACAGAGGACATTCTTTTTCGTATTCTAGATGTTCTATCTTTTTCATTCTGGGATCAAATTCATATATTACGTCTGGTGCAGCAAGAGAATTAACCCATTGTATCCATCTCGGATGTAATGCTTTAGCATTTGGAATGCTTGCTCTTGTTACTGCTTCTAAAGCAGGTACAGGTGTAACGATTATTATACGTTTATCTTGTGCGAGGGCACTTTCTTTTGCTACAGCAGTTTGTACCGCAGTTAGAATTTTTTCAGTAGAACCGAATTTCATTTCAGCTTGTGTGTACAAGTGTGATTTGTAAGCTATTGGTACAGTTTCTTCCTCATTGGAGGTCAGGTATGTAAATCCGCATCTTCCCGGGATGACTCGGAATACAAGGTTGCGTTCGTTTGTGCGTGTTTGCAGTTTTGTTTTAGTTAACATGTCTGTTTGTAATCTTAAAATTTCTGTGTGTTTCTGAGTCCAATTAGTTGGTTTAAAATCAGGTTTTATTAATTCGTAGAGCGGTTTAACCCTCTCTGCATAATTTAGAATGTAAGTTCTTCCGAAGTTCAGGAAACCGAGAATTGATTGTAAGTTTTTCAGCATTTTTGGAGCTTGGAGTACTGCACACTTTTCTAAGAAGTTGTCTACTAGACTTTTGACTTCGCTTGATAATTTGTATCCTAAAAATAGGACCTTCTGGTGGGCAATTCATGATTTTTAAAGTTAAATTTGTACCCTTCAGATGCGAACCCAAGTATGATGGTGTTCACTCTTTTCAAGTGTGTCTCCAGGTCATTGTCTGTAAGATAGATGTCATTGACATAGGATAATGCCTCATCATCATATATTTGTAGTAACTCTGTTACCCTAGCTGAAAATAATCCTGGGCTGTTCTTGAATCCTTGTGGGAGACGACAAAATTGCTTTTGGGCCCCCATGCTGGAGAAAGCGGTCAAATACCTGCTTTCTGGTGCAATGTTTTGACAGAAAAAAACATTTGAAATATCTAATGTTGTTTTATATTTTTTGCGCACGATATTATTCATTAGTGCTGCACTGTGTGAATTTTGCACTGCAAACGTTTTACAACAAGAGTTTAGGGGGCAGATTTATGTTAACTGGTGCATCCCCAGGGATCCACAGCTCCGCCACCCATGGTGCGCCGCATTTATAATGCGGCGCACCATGGTGCAAAAACTGCACCGATGCGTGACGCATCTGTGCCGGAAATGTGGCGCATTGCTGGAGTTGCGTCGCAAGCGCGACGCAGCTCCAGCAAGGCTCGGGGGTACACCATGTGCAAAATGCTCCGTCAAGACCTACGCCTGCTTCAAGCAGGCGCAGGGTTTTGACGCAGCATTGCCCTGAAAGTGACTGAGTGAAATCTCATAGATTTCACTCAACCACTTTCAGGAGGCGTTCCTGCGCAGGAACGCTCCCCCCTGCGCAGGAACGCCTTCTTATGGCGCAGTGCTTTACAATGTGATGCATCTCCTAGATGCGTCAACTTGTAAATAGGGCGCATTGTTTGCGCCGCAGTTGCATCAAATAAAGTGACTCAATTGCGGCGCAAAGAGGCGCAACAGCCTCATAAATCTGCCCCTAAGTGTCTGTAGTCCTAAACTTGATGATATGAATCGTCTGGCTTGGAGACAGGAAACAAAGGATTGTTCATTTGGGAGGTGCATGTTTCAATTACCCCCTGATATTCAAGTTGATCTAAGATGTCCCTGACTTGTTTTTTAGCTTCTTGCTGAACAGGATACTGCCTCTGAGCAGTTGGTTGATTTTTTAACTGTATTTTATGGTGAGGAGAATCCTCATTCCATCCTACATGATTTTTATATAATGCAGGAGCTTGGACCACTGCCCATTTTCTTGCATATGTGTATTTTTATGTATTGGAATGTGATTTGAGAAGGCAGGCATAATCATTTCTTCGCCATGTGGGTACTCCCTGACAAACTCTGGTGGCCAGTCTTTTTCTGCTAGAAGGGTATCATGGCCTTTAGATAGGTTTTCCCCAGAAGAGACCTTTTATTTCCCTAGTTTTATCTCCCTCTATACGTAATGTTATTTCATATAGTTTATGGGGCACGCTAACTCAGGTGTCTGCAGTTTCCACTTGAATGTATTCATTCGTGTCCACTGTCTCCAGAAGATTCATCAGGATCTTGCGAGCTATTGTCACTTCTGCTGCACTGTCTAGCATTGTTTGGGCCCATTCTCCGTTCTTGAGTTGTGTCCTCAGGATCCTCGGCATGTTTAATTTTAATACTGGCTACCTTCTTTTTGGGAAATTGTAATTTTTTACTTTGATGAGCAGCTTATTTGTCTTTGGACTTGACGCGCTCTTCTTTATGTTCTGACCGTCCTCTTCTTTCCGATTTCTGCGAGGAAGTCTGAAAAGATCGAGAGGGACGTGTATCCATATCTTGATATCTGTCAGGTTTTCTCAAATTTTCCCTATTTCTGAGGTTATATCTGTTTTCAGAGGGCTCCGGTTGCAGAGACTTGCCCCCCCCCCCCTTCTGGAGATCTCTCTCTTCGTTGGGGAGACCTTCCTCTGGTCTGAAAATGTTTTTCTCTGGGATTTGTTTGCTTAATACTCTCACAGTTCTTTTTTGAGAATTAAGAATATTTTTAATCAAAGTCTTTTCAGGATTTTCAGTTAGTTGCGGTTTTAGTAGTTTCCCACCCAAACTGTCTTTACCTAATTCTTCATAGAATATTTCAATTATTCTGGCAAGTTCAAAAGGTTGGTCTGCTATATCTGTTTCTCTAAGTTTTTGGCGGATTGCCACGGATGCTGCTTCTCCTTTTATGTTGGCTAATAGTATAGCCGAGACTTGCTTAAAGTCATTCAGTAATTTCATACCTAGATTTAAAGCCGGCTCTGGACCGTATTCATTTTGAATCTGTCTTAGTACATCTGGTATAACCGCCATAGACGGATCACCATGTGTTTTTGTGTAGATTGAAGCAAAGACTGTTCCTCAAGTGTCACAGTCCTCCACATGTGGTGCAATCCCCATTGGCAGGCAGATCATCAAAATTCTGTGTTTTTCGTGAGGGGTAGTATCATGAAATACTGCCTCTATCTGAGTAATTTTCTGAGCTAACCAGAACGGAATTTGTTCCTGTTTTGCGGGTATTTTACCAATGACTGATTGAATACTCTGTGGTGTAATTTTATTTGTGTTCCCCTGGTGAGGGGTGTGCTGTGGAATTTTTATCGCTGGTTGGACTGTTAAAGTCCGCATGGCATATTTTACCAATTGTCTATGTATTTTAATTAATTGTTTTAGTTGAAATAAAAGTTCTCTGGCAGACATTTCTTCAATGTCAGGATGTGGTATATAGCTGGCTGGAACCGGCCATGTGGCTCCAGGTCTACCTAGTAGACCGAGCCTGGTAATGTGATTTGGATGTTTTAGGGCGCCATTGAACCAGAGCTCATGCTCTTGGTAAGTTATTGGAATTTCAATTTCCTCGAAAGGAGTGTATTGCGCTGGAGGTTCCCCTACTTTGTAGGAGTGGAACTCGTGTGTTACAGCATTTGCTGCTGGAAAATGTATCCATGAATAGAATACCTCTGTCTGCCGATATTCATGTGCCTCGACAACAATTATTACTGTACCACCTCTTGATGATACTCTGTTTTCTATAAGTTTTATGGTTAAGGTTTTCCTTAAATTTACCGGGATGAGTATTGCATCCGGTTCATCTTGTTGGAGACTTGTGTCTTCCGTCAAAAGTTGAGCTGCTAGTCTAGCTCTATCCCTTTTGCGTCGTCACTCTCTGTCATTTTGCTGACAGAAAGTTTGCAGAATAAGTTTCAAGGAAACAAAGATTAGGTGCACAATATTTTGGAACACAGTATCCTTCAACGTTGACTAAACCAAAAACTAATACATAGGAATCTCTTCCTACTAAGTTTTGGCGGACATTAGCCTTTTACCCACTCCAGACGTCTATTGGAGTTTTTACGGGAAAAGGGGTCTGTGTGAAAAGCACGACTGAGTTACTCTAGTATCTAGCGTTAAATTATCGCCATGTAGTGTTGTTCCTATTTTCCCAATAGGCTCTGCGCATTGGAATAACATAAACGATAGCTTAGACGTAGGACTGAGGTCGACTAGGTCTCTATTGAATATTTTAGTCTTAATTGTGTGTGCCAGCTAGCTCAGAGGTCACTAGAAACTTTCTCGAGTAAACAAGAAGGTGTTTAGCTTTCCTGAATAGACAAGAAGGGATTAGCTTCTGACAACCATATAACATGACAACTTTGTTCCCCCTGCAATAAGGAATATATCTCTAGAGTCCCGGAAACAATAGATAGCTATTTTACTCAGTCAATCGTGCATACTTCGTTTCACCAGAAATGCAGAGAAATAGAGAGACGGGCGTTTTCAAAAAAAGGGTTATATATTGAGCAGTCTTCTTTCTCATGCAAGAGAAATGAATTGCCACAATTGCAATACTTGTCATAAAGTAAAGTGCGTACAGTAAATGGAGTATTATGAAATAATACTGTAAAAGCATTTACATGGTTTCTAAGCCATAAGATACTTAAAATGGATAAAATACATACAATGATAAAATAATGACTAATCATACTCAACTGGTGTTTCTAAGATACGCCTACCCCAGTGTACCTAACCTAAGCCTAGTACAGGGAAGGAGTAGATGAGTTATAGTTTTCTGCCAAGAATCTGAATCAAGAATTCTCTATGGGTCTAATCAGTTCCGTACCTTGGGTATAGAATGAGGGAGGTCTTGTATCTCTCTCTCAGGACTCGATCTCCCAGAAACCCGCGAGGGTGTCAGGGAAACACTGGAGCTGGATTTTCTTGGTAGGAGAAAAGACAGCGTGTCTCTCAGTGCGTCAGCAGGGAGGGTCGGCTTCCTTCGGCACTCGCATCAGCTGGGCGTCCGGCAAGTAGATAGCCGATCTGCTCCAAACCACTGTGTGTCTGCTTAAGGCAGAGGCTGGTATATTATACCTGGAAGATGCTGAGTTTGACGTAAGGTTGAAATAAGACGTCACTAAGAACTGGCAGTTCTTTTAGGACTCTCAGGAATTCTAGGACAAATCAAAACAGAAGCATGGGAAATTCCCGGGCTTCTGTAGGCTTGGTTTGTTTAAGAACGCGTTGTACTTTCTAGGAGTCTATGGGAGTAGCCTTGCGGCATTTGGACTGTATTGGCTATGACTTAATATGGATATGATTCTTATGCCTTTATAGAGATATGATTTATTATAACCACACAAGGGCATACATCGGTAATATCTATTTAGGGTCCTAGATACATTCACAAGAGGTGTGTGTTGTTGTGTTTATAGGTGTAAATGGTGTGAAGGGTGGTAAGTAATTTAGTTTCTATTGATGAATTATTAATTAGCTGTTAATTTATTTAAATTAATTAATTATGGTAATTGTGCAATTAACTTTAGGTGTGTGTTGTGATATTTATAGATGTAAATGGTGGAAAGGATGGGAAGTAATTTAATTTGTATTGATGAATTATTAATTCATTATAAATATGTTAAATATGGAAATAATTTTAAATAAAAACGTTGATGTCTTTTTTATTGTTGCGGTGTTATAGGGTAGGAAATAAAATGAATGCATTTATGTTCTAAATAATTTGTTTGTTTGTGAATATTTGATCCTTTTAAATAAGTAGTGTTTATACATGTATTTATTCATTTTTTAACACCTTGGCTGCTATGACTTTTCCCCTCCTGTGCTGATGATGGAGATTTCCCATTGTTCATGACGAGCTCAGCTCGTCATAAGCACAGCTCCAGTGTGCCTCCTGACGAGCTGAGCTCGTCATGAGCAGCGAAGGGGTTAAATCATATTTGTATCTTTTTGTTATATCTAATTAACATTATATTATGTGTTCTTTTTATTGTTTAATATAATTAAATTTATAATGTTCAAGTATTGTTTATTTCTTTTTAAGATTATTTCTTTTTTAATTGTTTAAATATTAATATTACTTTTTTGTTTCTCTGTTATCCAATGGTTTCCCTACTGTTGCACTCACTGGAGTGGGAATAGTAATGTTTACCCCTTTGCTATCTAATTCTTTCCCTACAGTTGCACTCATGAGAGTGGGAATAGTAATTTTTACCCTTCCGCTATCCAGCACTTTCCCTACTGCACTCACTGGAGTGGGAATAGTATTTTTTACCCTTTTGCTATCCAGCACTTTCCCTACTGTTGCACTTATTGGAGTGGGAATAGTAAATTTGACCCCTCTGCTATCCAGCACTTTCCCTCCTGTTGCACTCACTGGAGGGGGGATAGTAATGTCTACCCCTCCGCTATCCAATACTTTCCCTTCTTTTGCACCCTTTGGAGTGGGAATAGTAATTTTTACCCCTCTGCTAACCAAAATGTTCCCTACTGTGGCACTCATTGGCGTGGGAAAAGTAATTTTTACCACTATGCTATTCAAAATGTTCCCTACTGGTGCATCCACTGGAGTGGGAATAGTCATTTTTACCCTTCCACTATCCCGCACTTTCCCTACTCTTGCACTCACTGGAGTGGGAATAGTAATTTTTACCCCTACACAATCCAACATTTTCCCTACTGCGGCACTCATTGGTGTAGAAACAGTAATTTTTACCCTTCCACAATCCAGCACTTTCCCTACTGTTGCACTCACTGGAGTAGGAATAGTACATTTTACCCCTCCGCTATCCAGTACTTACCCTACTGTTGCACTCCTTGGAATAAGAATAATAATTTTTACCCCTGCGCTATCCAATGTTTTACCTACTGTTGCCCTCATTGCAGTTGGAGTAGTAAATTTAAGTATTCACTATCCAGCATTATCCCTACTGTGTACTTATTCAAATACAGAATGTTTTTTTAATTTTAAATTATTGATATATGTATATATTTTGTTTTTATATAATTTAAAAGTTTAAAAATGAAATAAGGATAATAGTTAATAAACTATTTTAAAGTAAATATATGTATATGTATAAATTATTATGTTTGCATGTTTATATTTTTTAAATGAAGTTACATTTTTAAATTTAGTTAAAATGTATATTAAATTCAATTCATTTTGTTAAAGATAATATTAATATTTCTTATATTTAATATGTATTATTTTATTTTATTGATATTATTAATCAATATTATTTAAATCTACATTTTTTACTTTGACATTTTTGATTTAATATTTTTGTACTTACCTGTTTAAGTATGGGGGTAGATATTTTTACCATCTATTTATTTTTTAAACATTTTTCCTATCAATGTTTTTACCATAGATATTCTATCAGTGAACCACCTGGAACACATGGGCAGCTCTACCTAGTAAACACTGGTTGGACCTCTACTTGCAGGGTTTCTCTCAATTTTTTTATTATACAAATAGTGAATAATATCATTTACTATTAGTGTAATAAAAAATGGAGTACATATTTGTGACATGAGAGTGTGTTAGTGTGCGGAAGAGTGTGTAAAGGTGCTAGGATGTGTAAGCTTGTGCGTGTGAGTCAAATAAAGGTCAAATGACATGCAATGTCTCTTCCGCTACCCCAGGCATTTTGGTGAATGTCCAAGTCATAAAGATGACTGCAACGCTGAGATTCACTTATGCACTCCCTAAGTTATGCCTTCATATTCTTACTAAATATTTGTTCTACTATTAAAAACTTATTTTGGGGGTCAGCTCCAGCGTAATCTGAATTTGCCAATGTGCACATGACCCTGATGAACGAACGCCTTCAGCTAATATAAAGTCACACTGGCACACTAGCTGGCATACACTGTTATTGGGGATGAGAGAACTGGAATTGATATGTGAACAGAATGCAATATTGGTGGTCATAGGTAAAGAATTGACAATGAAATTAAATGAATTTGTACTTGTAAAGCGCATTTATACCCCAACCGGGGTTTCCTGGAGCTGTACGTATACCGCTGTGAAACCCTTCCTGGCTTTTCCCTGTGAAATGTCCACTCCTGGGCACCCCCACGGTGAAGCCAGGCATCCCAGCGCTGTTGGGGCCGTTGTGGAGATTAAGCAAGCTATGGCCCAGAGTTGCAGAGTGGGACCAATGATTAGAATAGGCATCGAGGCGAGAATTATCAGGTCCGAGGAAATTGAGCCCAAGACCCGCCGAGGCGGGAATTGAACCCTGGTCCCGGGCCAAACCTCTGCATCAGGGTCTGCCGCTCTATCAGTTATTCTGATTTTCTTGTTTTCGTGAAGTCCCTCACTATTACGTGTTCCTCTACTCCGGAAGGTGCTTGTTCAGACCCAAGCACTACATTTGCTGCACTAGCCTAGTTGCCGGTCTCTCTTCCACGCTTTGGGCCACATTTATCATTATTCTACGGAACGCACCAAGACACCTTGCTGCGCTGAGTAAAAAGAAGAGAGCAGAAATGTGCTATATCTATCAGGATATTAGCATTCCTGCTCCCTGAATGCGCTGGTGCCAAACTCCTGCCTAGCCTCAACGCAGGCCCCCTTGCACCATGATGCAAGGGCACCTGTGTTACAGGTAGAATTGTGTTTGTGCAGAAAGGGACACCTTCCTGCACAAAAACAATTCTCTGCTGCATTTTCTCTTTTGACATGAACTGTAGCATGCTACACATGGAAAAGAGGAAAAAACGTGGAGAAATAAAGATATTTCTCATTGTTAAGTCTTGCTTGGGAAAGTGTAGCATTCTGATGAATTCCCAGGCCTACCAGTATTGGTAAATCTGGTAACGTTTCAGAATCCATAGGCGGATGCGTAGGAACACCCATCCTCTACCCACTGAATTCCTTCCCGAGGCAGAGTAACACAAGTCAGCGACTTGCGCTGCCTTGCATCCCTCCCTATTTACCAAACCACGCAGGGTGGTATTGCATGGCTTGGAAAATCTCATCACAGGTTCTGTCTTGCCCTGCACCCCCTTGATTGGGGCAAGGACGACACAAATCCCTTGATAAATGTGCCATTTTATGTCCAATTTCTAGGACAAGAAGTGCTGTCACGGGTAGATTCTGTGGTTCAGTTTCCTGTTGTCCCTTGGATATGACATGCATGTGCACAGGGAGGCAATTTTTTTTATCTTCAGTGAATTTCGGATTGTCATAATCGTCACAATCCTCAAAGCATGACAATGTCATTAAACGGATGGAATTGGAGCATTGTGTGAAATGTAACAGATTATCTGGAGGTCTTGCAGATAACATTGTGTACAGCATTGCCACCTTCGAAGTGCCTTCAACAATACATTTATTGAAAAACTTTGCATTGAAATAATGTGTGCTGCTCACGGAAAATATGCATAATGCATCATCAGCGGATACACTTAATATTGGATGAAGTTCTGCAATTAGGAGGAGACTGCAGATGATTATGTGGAAAACTACTTTTCAACTACAATTTACAGTAGCGTAATTTCCCACTTACTTTGACTTTGAGTTTGTTAGGTCTAGGTAGTGTATAGGACTAGGTCTCAATTGATTGCCACAAGAAGAGTCCTATGCTACCAGTATATGGCTCACTACACAGGATTACAATTCATGGTAATGACTTACCTACATATATCTCATGTCACTGGAACGTGAGTCAGTGTTAAAAGTAAAATTGATCACATGTTGACAGTGGTGAAATGGAGGCATTTAGCAAATGGAAGCACTTTGCACATAGGATCGAAAAATCAAAGACAACACTCTTCCAACCACATCCTATATAGTGTACCCTGCTGCCAATTTAGGCAAGCATTTCTGTGCTCCACATAGGAGTAGTAAGTGTTCTACAAATGTTTGCAATACAGTAGAGTGGTCAGGTTGACCAAACATACTATGTCCCCCTCTGAGGCTTTGCATTGTTCACCCTAGTGCTATTGTATCTCTACTTGCAAGCACAATGAAAAACTGGTTCATATTGCGCTATTGCGTCATTGCTTTTGTGGGAGACTAAGGCTGGTGGATCAGATAATGGCAGTGACCCTCATTACCGTCTTTGGAGGCTGAACATTTCTCCTCTATTGTTGTTGATGACAATTCCATAGAATATACTGATGCATACAAAATGCAACCCAAACACACAAATGCTTTGCCTCTTTTGGGGACTACCCATATGAAAATCAGCGTCTGAAACACCTCAGTGGAAGGGATTTTGCAGAAGTCTATTCAGGCATTCAGGGTCACAGATATTTTCTGACATGCTAGTCTTTCTGAAAGGTGATTTGCGGGGACAACATCTGTGCATTTCAGTCGAGCCTTACATGTCAATGACACCTTCAGTTTCAGTATGTAATATATATATATATATGTATATATATCAGTTCTGAAAAATAACATATTCTCAGACATATGCTCTTGTGGTTCTGTGCAAAGGCATTTTTAGAGACAGAACACAATTTGTAAAATTGTTGAATGTTACATTTTCTGGTTTACACTGCCAGTAGCATTTCGGGGCCAGGGGCATCTATGTCTTGTTCATTATACTTTGGAAGGTTAAGTGCTTTAAACTTCACTGCAGGCCCTCAATTCTTCTGTCAGGTCATTAACTATCAGTTAATGGCTTCCTCAGTGGTCAATATTTCAGAATCGATAAACCCTTCGCTGCGTGTTTGAGTTATACCTTTAGGCATGAAATTCATCCACAAGGGGACCACGCATAATTTAGCGCAATAAAATGTTCTATATAGGATTGGTAGTATAAGTGTTATTAAGTGGAAGGTGTGTACATAGATGCACACAGAAGACGATGGATACTCTATGTTTAAAGGTCTTAGCTGATGATGTTGAACCTTTTTCATTTGTGGAAATAAAACATATAGATAGATTTTCAAAATTGTTGGGAAATGCAAAAACAATTTGTCCGTCTAAATCATACGATCCTGTAAAGTTGCAAGATGTGGGAACCTAAGTCAGTAGTAATGGGGTTTGTGCAATAATTGTGCAGAATACGGAGAACCAGAGCTTTTGCTGTGAGTTGTCCTAAACGGTATCATGAATTAGTTAGTTTACTTAAGCACTCTTTGAGACATAATGACGACAGCTGGTACAGTAGTGCCTAAGACTGCAAGGCCTCCCTCTGCCTAAAATCACTATTCGTTCATTACAATTCAATTGTTTCATGAAGAATTAAAAATCATCACCTGGTAAGGGTTCAAGACTGCAATATGATTTTAATATTGCCATAGACTTTTGTAGTCTAGACATTTTGATAAAAATAGAGATTGAAATTTTATGTATACCTTATTAGGAGGAGACATGGAGCCTAAGAGATGCAGATTACTTTAAGAAGGTTTAAAAAGAGAACGAATACTGTTAGAAATGGGATCTTTGGTTCGCTAAGGCTTGCAGCAAAGACAGGCAGAGACCACCACTCTAGTCAGGGCTTGGGAGTTACACGCCAAAGATAACCCCTGCTCACCCCCTTGGTAGCTTGGCACGAGCAGTCAGGCCTATCCGGAGGCAATGTGTGCAGCAACAACACACTAGGCACACCACAAAAGGAACCCCACACAAGGTTATATATAAAAATTGCCTTTGTATTATAAAAACACATTAGATGGTAATCACACAATATACACTGTGCCAACTGACACTGGGCAGTATCTACAGGGGATTATATACACATGACAGGGCCAATTGGGCCACTGTTAGAACAATCACAAAGTGAAATTAGCACAAGTAAAACATATACTAACTGTAGCACAACTTATAGATGTAGAGCACAATAATGAGCATTATCACATTAGCATTAGGTATAAAACATATCCTGCATAAAACTCAGGGGCATAAATACATTATGCTTAAGCACCATGGCATCACAGTAGACATCACAAGCGTAAACACATTTGGCAATAAATTAGCATAAAAGTAGTGTGCCCCAATCTGGGGCACAACGCATTAAACCTGGCCCCAGGCCAACTGGCCTTCACAGGGCTCCAACGCCCTATGTCCAACAGTTTCAGGGCTGGCTGCAAAAGCAGTGAAAGCAAAGTGCGTGGGGGCACAACCTAAACATTGCAGCTGCCCACTAAGTGCTGGGCACCAGTGTGCCCCTGACCCCTCATTGGGGCCCTAAGGATAAATTATGGGCACCGTTGGAGCGGCCCGCTGTCAGGTGCGGGGCCGCTCAGTCAGCAGGAGTTGGAGTCCTCCTCACTCAGCCAGCACGGGCACCACTGGCCCTAGAGACAACAATGCACCCGATGTTGGAGCTGCCTGCAACGGTGGGCCCACTCATAGACTAGAGCTGCCGGTCAGAGTATCCCACCCAGCCCTCACTCACAGGGCCCGGGAATGCTCCTCCAGTCTTCCTCTTTGCTGTCAGGGTTCTCCTGGTAGGCGATGGGGACAGCTGTAAGGAAGCACGCACTGCTCCAGCTTCCTCTGTGGCTGCGGGGCTCTCCTCTCTACACGGGAGCACCGCTTACTCGCAGGCTTCGTTGGGCACTGTCCAGTGCTGGGTGGGCTTCCCTCAGGCCTCATGTCACACTCTTCTCCGGGTGCTGGCTTTAGGGGGATTCCGTGGACGCGGGGCTTCCTTAAGGAAAGCTCAAGTCCCGCCCCACATTAGGCAATGCACAGCCTGACTTCCTGTTTTACCAGGCCGCGGCGGTGCTTTCTTTTTTCCAAAAGTGCGGGGTGGGCACCCGCCTCGGCAAGCACTACAGCGGGGTGGGCTCCCGCTGTTTTAAATAGCTAATAAACAGGGTGGGCTCCCGTGTCGGAATGCAGGCAATGCGAGGTGGGATCCCGTTATGAGCAGCCGGCAATGCGGGGGAATCCCTACGTCGGAAGTCCCTCAAGATTGGTCGCAGCTCAGCGCTGCAGCCCATAAGCGAGGGCACTCCTCAGGACAGTGAATCGCTTTTCAGGGAAATAAAAATAAAGTGCTTCTTAGCCAGGGAAAACAAAGCACTCATAAGGCACCAGAAGTGAAGTCCCAAGTCCAAGGAAAAAGAATGGAGCGCTCAGGCCAGAAATAAAGAGCAAAGCGCTCTTCCAAATAAAGGCAAAGTTCAGGGGCACAAGGCTGGGCTCAGGCAGGCCAGCACACGGGCCCTCCAGCAGGGAGGCAGTCCCGTGTGGCGGTTCCTCCTGGAGCCCAGCAGCCCCCAGCGTCAGGACAGCACAGCAGGACATTTTCTTGGGGTCACATCCCCTTATTTCATACACATTTTTCCTTTGTCACACAGCACACAGCTGGTAAAACCAGATGTAACTGGTTTGGGGGAGCTTTGGAGCACTTTGTTGTGCTCAGCACCTCTCTCCTTTGTCAGGTGGGGGCTAGGGGCTCAGATTCACCACAGGGGCGGAGCCAGCATTGTTATGGGGAGGCACAGCCCTATTCAGGTCCCAGGTACAACTCCTCCCTCCCATCTACATGCAGATCTCCCTATTCACCACTGGGCAGACTCATCCTGGCTCCTGGAGCCAATTACCCCATCCAGCACCTGTCAATCACAAGCCAGACATGCACTCCACATCAACCAAAAGAAACCAGGTCGATCAAGCACTCTCTAAATTACTAGCGTTTCAAGAAATTGTTATTATAATTCAAGAGTTCTAACTTAGATAAAGCAGATAATTCAGTTCATAGTAGTTTTTCACTTCTGTAAATATAAAGTTCATTTGTAGATCGTAGACTTCAAATTATGGATCCAAACCAGATGTTATACTTCAAAATCTTTATTTCCAAACACATTAAAAGTTTTCCAGCTCTCACCGCCGACACGTGTTTCGTCTCATGGAGACTTTTTCAAGGCAATAGGTATTATTGTGGGAAGTTGTATTGAGACGAATCTTGTCTCTCAGTACAAGTGTAGGTGGAATCAATGGTCACACAGTTAATATGAATCCGAATAAAGTAGGCCGGGAGGAAACGATCCTAAAGGTCCAGATCACTCCACCCGTATTCTTATCTGGTATACGAAGTATAATCCACGGTCAAGATAGATAGCTTTATTAGTTGTCTTGATCAATTAAGAAGACTTGCTGCGTGGAGGTTATTCATTATTCCTACAGTCTGTTCATGGACCCTGATAAGTCTCTTATGCAAACCTGCATCTAAGGGGAACCTCCACTGCTGCCAGTGGATTATACTCCGTATACCAGATAAGAATACGGGTGGGGTGATCTGGACCTTTAGGATCGTGTCCTCCCGGCCTACTTTATTCGGATTCATATTAACTGTGTGACCATTGATTCCACCTACACTTGTACTGAGAGACCTATTGCCTTGAAAAAGTCTCCATGAGACGAAACACCTTTTAATGTGTTTGGAAATAAAGATTTTGAAGTATAACATCTGGTTTGGATCCATAATTTGAAGTCTACGATCTACAAATGAACTTTATATTTACAGAAGTGAAAAACTACTATGAACTGAATTATCTGCTTTATCTAATTTAGAACTCTTGAATTGAAACGCTAATAATTTAGAGAGTGCTTGATCGACCTGGTTTCTTTTGGTTCTTGAGACTAGCATTCTTTGCTATTTTTGACACCCCTGGTGGTGGGTGTATATCAGGTCAGCAGTGCCCTCGTATGATCATACCTACACAGCTGTTTGAATGACATTTCACGTAGAATTGTTTTAGTGAGAGTGGTATTTACATAATGTGCGGACGTTTTCTCTTTTAGAGAAACACTACCACCAAACTTTTGTATACAATTATGCACTCCACATCAGGCAGGCGGACACACAGCACACAGAAATGCCAACTTCTAAAAGTGATTTACAAAAAGGGGGTGGTGATGAACAGAGTGTCTGAGTTAAACAGACCACTCTTACCCAGTCCAAAGATCAGGGCTTGATCCATCACCGTTATTTATCTCACTGCCCCATCCCAGCTCAGAACCTGGCTATATGCAAATCAGTCTGTCCCTGGCCCAGTGCATCATGGGAACAGGGCAGACTAAACTACCAAGCCAATTCTTCACCAGAAAGGAGACAAGCTACCGGGGACCGGTTTCTGGCATTTCAGCCTTCTTCGGCCCGGCTTGCTTGAATCCTGATGGAGCAGTGAGAAAGGGACTCATGTCTGAGTATACCCTGCCACACCTATAGTGGCCAAAAACGATTTACAAAAAGGGGGTGGTGATGAACAGAGTGTCTGAGTTAAACAGACCACTCTTACCCAGTCCAAAGATCAGGGCTTGATCCATCACCGTTATTTATCTCACTGCCCCAGTCACAATAAATCTGCTCACACCATTGCCTAGCATTTATTCTCACGAGTTCGCACATACTAAGCACGCCCCTGCACTCCTCTCATACCAGGAATTACCAGGGTCACACATATCTCCCATGCATTCCTATGGGAGGGTAAGCCAATCTCACCACTCGCACTCAGAGCACACATGCACTTTACACTGAGCCACAGTGCTAACGTGCGCAGAGGCCAAAAACTACTAACATCACGTCACATAAAAGGAAAAAAGTTTAGGGGTGAACCTGCCAAAAGGGCCAAGTCCAACAAATACCATTTCTTAACATCAGTGACTGGCGATAATTTACCTTTTATTGCTATTTAGAAAAACTCTGCTATCTAACACAATACGTCTGTCCAGCTCTTTTAGAATGCAACATCCCTACTCAATGATCATGAGGTTTAGGTCTCATTCTGAAGTAGTCAATGATAGCTGCCTTTCAACAGATGTTCATTTGTTGCACTAGTTGACATGCTACTACCACCTTATTTAAGCAGCTAAAGAACTTAGGGGCACATTTATGTGCCCCTTTGCGTCACTCTTGCACCATGCAACGTGGTGCTGGAGCAACGCAAACAAAAAGTGAGAATAATGAAGCCAAGCAAGGCTACCTGGCCTGGCCCTGCATTGCTTCATAAATCTTGAGTAAAGTAACGCAGCGCAAATCGCTATGTTGCATTACTCTGCACCAGGGAGATGTTTTCGTGGGTGTTGAGCTGGCATTCCCAAGCATCATCCATGGATTTTGACACATCCACAGATTTACAAGAACTTATTAACCTGAGGATGCACTAAATACCTACGCCTCTCCAAATGAGGTACAATGAAGAGAAATACGGAACAGCTAGAGATTTGGAGTTTGGGCTCTCTGAATTTAATACCACATCTTTGAGGAAAGGTGGGGGCATATCATCAAGGGACGGCGATAAATGACGCAAAGCGCGCTTAGTTCTCTTTTCTTTATCACAGTCTATCTCTGGAATTTATAGCCCTGGTAACGGGTTATGAACCAGGGCGATAAAAATTCCAGCGATAGCGGGGAAGTCAACGTTTTGCAGGGAACATCGCTGGTTTCCCAGCGATGTTTCCTGCAAAGCAGCGATAACCTTGCTGATTCGACTATGTGGTCGTATCAGCATAATCCACCCCCAATGTTAGGGATAGGTAAGTCTGCATTTTAGCAGTTGTTAGTTTGTGGTGAAAACAGCGGTTTTCTCCAAAAACTAACGTCTGCTTAAATGCTGGGGCAGCCTTGTAAATATCATGAAGTGCACATCAGCGATATTTGCAAGGTTGTACTACTCAGTGACGCCCACTTTGCATCTCCTTAGAGATTCAAAGAGAGGCGTTGGGTAAAAGGGTGCTAACATGTGGTAATGCATGTTAGAACCTTCTTGTTAATAGGGCGAAAAGATTATCTCAGCCTTTTTGGCTTTTAAAGCCCAAAGAGCAGAGATAATGCCCTTGTTAATATGCCCCGTTGTTTTTAAATTGTGTGTTGGACAATGCCACTTTGTAGAATGTGAAAGAAACAAATGAATGACAGAATGCTGAACAATACAAACATTCTCCCCCACTCACAAAGATCTGGGTGTAATCTATCGTTCTTTTGCACACCACGCCACCCCAGTTTGGACCCAGCCATATGCAAATCAGTCTTGACCCTGGTCCTCAAGGGAACGGTCCAGCCCAAAATGCAAAGCCAGGTCTTCCCTGGACCGGAAACAAGCATCCTGAGACCGGTTTTGGGGCATCACTCACATCAGCCAGGCTACCTTGAATCCAGTGGCGTAGTGAGCGTGGGACCCACATCTGGGCATACCCATCAGCCCAATAAGGATGCACCCGCCACACTGGCGGGCGGATCCTAGCCTTTTCACATTGTGGATGATGCTGCTGGCCGCAGCACCGTCTGCAATGTGAAAATGCCACGATGTGCATTTCCATGAAAAACGTGGCAGGCACCACGCCTGCCACCTTTTTTTCAAATAGTCCTCATTGCCAGGTTTACAAAAGATAATTATCCGAAAACCATGTTCTCCCTCAAGATAGCACCATCCGGTGATCTTTTGTTTTTTTTAGGCCCGGGATGGTACATTCTACACCTTACTTTCTATACCCTACCATAGGTGGATGGTTTCTCTAGACCGTCTGTAAAGCCACCACCAGAGTATTTAAGCAATATGGTAAAGATGGCCTAATCATTGGACTATTATATAAATGAATGTTCCCAGTTCTCATAGGGGATCCAGAACTCATTCAGTTTACTTTTACATGCTCTATCTAACCGATTGATATATTTTATTGAGGCCAACCATTCTATTTTGTTGGGGGAATTGTTTTTACCCAATGTTTACATATTTCCCTTCTGGCAAGCAATTTAAGATAGAATATAATTTTTTTGGTATTTTTTAAAAAGGGTTCATGATTTACTTACCTGGAGCATTTCTCTAAGTATTAAAAGTAGCGTCTTACTCACATCCAGCCAGAACCCTGGGATCGCCAGCCATTCCAAGAACATATGTATATCGTCACCTTTTTCTTTACTACATTTGGGACATTTTAGCATATCTCCTTTCCCCAGTTTTGATAATTTATGTGACGTTCAATAAACCCTTTAAAGACAAAATAGAGTTCTGCCTTAAATTTTCAGCACGTACCGTGGAGTATAGCATGTCACAAGATACATGCTATAAAGCTTCCTTCTGCTCTCCTGGCAAGTTCTTTTCCCACAGTACTGTTGGCAACTTGCAATCTCCTTCTAATATCTCCATTACCAGCCAGTCCCATTTTGCCACGTCTTTTTTCCATATTGCACCACTTGTTAGGCAACCTTCCAATTCATTAGACAGTCCCGCACCAAGACCATCCATAAGGCTCCAGCTCTTTTTTTGAAGATACTTAAATCTCGAGAGTCGACCGTTAGCTAACTCTTGACCTTCTTCCCAGGAAATCAAAACTCCGTTCTCCATAAATTGTCTCCATACTGTTATTCCTGCTTCTTTTAATGGAAGGATCAAACAGTCCTTAGATCACTCCGGAGATCTGCTACCTTGTGCATGGAAATGTAGGGATGCACCATGGGTACCCCAGTGCACCCACCTACACAGAGGGGGCCCACAGCGGGCCCCCAAAGCCAGTCTCCGTCTGTCTTTTTGCTGTGGGATTTCGACCTCAAAAAGACAGGCGGAAGGGCTCATCATAATTACTACGGCAGTGCCTGCACCGCACCGCCGCAATGATGCCCTGCTTTTGGGTCCCGCAAGGAGGGCGGACAATGACCGCCTTGCGGGACCATGGTGGACGGACTTTCCTTCCGCCGCGGAACCTATGTGATTCCCACCACCATCCTAATTGGTGGTTGGTAAACCACATTATGATGGCGGGAGGTCCCACCATCATCATGAGTCCCAAAGACTTCAAAGGGAAAAAGGGGTAAAAGTAGTAAACCTAATACCCAGTAACTTTAGAGTACTTCTGGATCAAGAGGACCCTCTGCCAAGGAGAAGGGTTGAAGAGCTGTGAAAGAGGGGGAACACTGCCCGTTTGCTGCCTGTCGCTTTGCTGGGTGGGCCTGCTTCTACCTGAAAGAGCACAAAGACTGAATTTTGCTGTGAAACCTGCATGAGAAGATCTCCAAGGGCTTGATGTAGAGCTTGCCTCCTGTTCTGACTTCTCAGGGACACAAAGACTTCTCTTGCAGCATCCCTGAACTCCATGCTGGGAGTTCTGACCTGCCTTGTGGTGCTAAACCCCATTCTTGGTCTCCGGATGTGTTTTCTGTAGCTGCAAACCTCAAGAAAAGGATTTCCGATGCCTTCTCTGCATCAACTCCGATGTCATGCCAAATTTACTGGACCAAGGGCACAGCTTGAAGCAGTGCATGACACACCGCCCAATGCCAACCGATGTCCCACCTCCCCTGCCACAGTAAGGCACCAAAGCCTCACCTCTCCAGCATTGCAGTAAAGATCCAACACCTCAAATCCCCTGTAGCAGTGCGGAACTAACATCTCACCTCCCCTGTGGCAGTACGGAACAGATGCCACTCGGCATAGCACCACATCACCTCTCTGGTGCTGTGTGATGCCGTTGTTTGAATCATCACAAAAGGTACTGTTTCTCTGGGTGTCCGTGTGACTCTGTGGCTGCCCGAGGAACTCATGGTCAGCACTGCGTATTTGTGCCTGTCACGACGTCGAGATAGCCCCAGTTGGAGCTATTATCTTCTGAGATCTATATTTTTGTTCGAAACCTTTTACAAGTGTTATTTTGATATCTGTATGTTGGATTTGTATCGTTTTGGTCTTGTTTGGTTTAGATAAAAAACACCTTATTTTTCTAAACTTATGTGGTCTCCATTTGTGGTGTTTTCACTGTTTTACCATGGGTTATATACAAATGCTGTAGTGTAGCCTGATTGCCCTGTGCCAAGCTACCAGAGGGTCAGCACAGGCAAACTTTGGTGTGTACTTTACTCATCCTGACTAATCCCTATTTGGACAGTGAGTAAACCACTGCGAAATAGAGTCCCCCAATTCCAACAAACCATCATTGGCTGCCCACGTCTTGCAGAATGGAAAACAAAGATACAACCAATAGCTACATGGAAGAAATGCTATCATGTCATAACGAGGCTTCATTAAAACATAGAAAAAATAGGGCACATTTAAAAAAAATGTTTATGCCTACTTGTTGTACATTTAGGCTACTTTGGTATTACAGAAGGGGCAGCAGATGCTTGTGTGATCTGCTTCTGTAATATGTGTCTGACTGGTGCAAAAGGTGTGCCAGTTCAATCACAAGGACATTATATCATTTTCATGGAGCATTACCCCATTTAAATGAGGGAATCCTTTGTTTTTTCATGTGCACTATATGACAGCCACAAACGTCTGTCATGAGGCATAATTACTGTGTCCTACTTATGATGTGGTGTACAGTGAGTGCACTCCCGAAGGTGCCCTATGGGTGAGTAAGAGGGGTTGCAGAAGCCCCATGGCATCTCCTCACAGGTGGGTGCAGTCACATACTTCACCTGCTGTCAGGTTTCAGAGAAAGCACAGGTAACCTACAATACATGGTGGAAATGATGGAAGACAGGTCAATGAAGTGAAAAAAGACAGGAACTGGATTGCAGCACAGAGGTATTAACATTGGCTGAGAGTAATTCAAGCAAGCAACAGCAATGCCCAGATGTGGGTCCTGGACTCATTGCGTCAAAATATATAAGCAGCAGACTACTGACAAGGCCAAGACAAAACTTGGGTTGTCTTTGGCCATGACCTGACCGAGATCCTTTGTGCAATGCAAAATAGATCTTGAGCTGCACATTACTGATGATGCCCAAATAGGCCAAACTGGTCTGGGGTTCCTTGTCGTCCTGCTCAGTCAGGGCCCCGCATGACATTTCTGGATGTACTGTTCCAAGTGGACCAGGAGCAAGAATGATTTGCATATGTCTGGTTCCTGTCTGACGTAGCATGGTCGGCAAAAAAAGACAGACAGAATTGCAACCTAGAGTAATTTACAGTTGCTGATATTCATTCAAGCAATATACCAATCCCACGATTTTGTTTTCTTCAGTGTGACACCATAAGTGTCATGGGTATGCTCAGAATTTGGTCTGGTACTCACTGTGCCATTGGATAATGCTTCACCCCACTTATAAGTGCAACATGGATCAAAACTAGTCTGGGGGTGCTTTTGAGCCTGCTCAGAGAGTACATGACCTGGCAGTTTCAGATTGGACTATTCCTATTGGAGCAGAACAAAGACTGATTTGCCTTGGACTGGTTTCTGTCTGAGGTTGTATTGTGGTAAAACAAATATTGGTGTGGATTGTGGCCCAAAGTAATTACCATCGGCTTTGATTCAAGCAATCCACCATCACTTTTTTCCTCAGTAGAACAGCCCAAAAGTGACAGGCATGCCCAGACGTGGGTCCCTTGCTTTGTTAATGTAAATGTTAATGTTAAGGGGTATTTATAGAGCGCACGGCTACTCCAGGGAGTGTTCCGGCGCTGTTGCAAAAACCCTTGATAAAGTAATGCAGATGGAAAACCAAAAGGCGTCTCCTCTACTGTAGGAAAAGCCAGGTCTTCAGGATTCGCCTAAAACCAAGGAAGTCCTTCATCTGTCTCAGAGAGGGAGGCAAGCTATTCCATAACTTAGTGGCTACCACTTGGAAGGAGCGCCCCCCCCCCCCTTTTGGGTCCAAAAGAACTTTGGCACGATCGTCAGATGCTGTGTCGACGAACGTAGAGTTCTGGATGGAGTATAGGACTGCATCTTATTCCTAATGTAGGGTGCTCCAATATTGTGAAGAGCCATTTTTCACTGAGAGCCAGTGCGGGGACCTTAGGCAAGGGGCCACATGCGTCCTGGAGCCAACCCTAAGTATGGGCCTAGCTGCCTCATTTTGTACCACCTATAGACGGCCAAGTAGGTATTCAGGGAGGCCCAGGTATAGCACCTTAACATAGTCCAGCTGTGATGTGATGAAGGCTTGGACCACGGTTTTCCTTGCACAATAGGGAGCAGGGGGAGGACGTTTTTCTCATCATTTTTAGCAGCACAAAACAGGTGCCGGCCACAGATTGAACCTGGGACTTCATAAACATGTCTGCATCCAGTTTCACCTTATAAGGGGGGACAGATTCTGCGGCCACCTTCCCCAGGAGTGTGTCCCAAAAAAATAATCTCAGACTTATCTGAGTTACATAGCTGTTGGTTGTGTTTAAACCAGGAAAACACCTTGGTCAGACACGTGGTGATCTTCTTGCCTCTTAACGCAGCCTCTTTCTCACACGTGAATAACAGTTGTGCGTCGCCGGCGTAAGAGACAACTTTTGCTCGGTGCTGGTCGGCTATAGGAGCGAGGGGGCCATATAAACATTAAACAGGGTGGGACTTAAAACATAGCCTTGTGGCACTCCTGCATCCAACGGAGGAAGGATTGCCGAAAAAGGGGTGACCAGACAGTTTGCAATACACCTATTTCACGATTTTGTTTTCTTCAGTGCAATACCATAAGTGTCATGGGTATGCACAGAATTTGTTCTGATACTCACTGTGCCATTGAATAACGCTGCACCCCACTTACAAGTGCAAAATGAATCAAAACTAGTCTGGGGTTGCCTTTGAGCCAGCCCAGAAGGGACATGACCTGGCAGTTTCAGATTGGACTGTTCCTATTGGAGCAAGATAAAGACTGATTTGCCTTTGACTGGTTTCTGTCTGAGGTTGCATTGTGATAAAAAAATATTGGTGTGGTTTGTGACCAAAAATAATTACCATTGGCTTTGATTCAAGCAATCCACCATCACTGTTTTCCTCAGTAGAACAACCCAAGAGTGACAGGCATGCCCAGACGTAGATCCCTTGCTTTCAGTGCCATATGACTCAAGTTGCAGTCTACTTATGAAGACAAATAGTCTGAAGTCAGACTGGGATTGATTGTTTTACTGCAAAGCAATCCACCCATTTTATTTCCACAATGCCGATTTTAGCTTGTGTCACATTCTGTTCAATATGTGTTGTATTTATCTCAACATATATCCTTTTTACATTGAATTCCCCATATTAATTTCAATGGGGTGATATTGATTACAGCATGTAACGTGTATTGCAAAATGTCATATTCCTTGCTAGGCATCAAGCAGTTCTACAAGAGATACATTCCTTTCAGCATATGTCATATTCATTTTAATACTAGTTGTACTCTTGCCTGGAAGCACCATATATCTTTGTCGCTGGTTGATATACATTTCAGTAAGTTTCCCAATTCATTCGTTGTGTTTGTTATTCACATTATTCACTAAGTGTGTAGTTTGTCATGTTTCTTACTTTTTTATGTCAAATGCTTCTTGTGTGATATTAATTTTACTTTCTAATGTGAGTGGAAGCGGTATCAAATGTAAAGCTGATTAATATTGTAGCACCCAGTCTCATTTATTCCCTCACAATGTAATACATTTCTTTTATTTGCAGTCCAATAGGAGGCAGACCTTCTTCAATTGGACACAGTCCCATGTAAGTGAGAGATTACTTTCATCCATTTGTCCACACTATGCTCCAGATGGACAAATAAAAATGAGGGCTTGTCCAGTAAGAACTGTCGGGGGTTAGTAGATGAACCATATCGAACCAGTGCACAGATTATTTTATTGCACTGGAAGGCAACGTCTTGAAAATACTATTATTTTTGAAAATATTTGAAACATATCAATATCCTGCAAGTACAATTGTAGACTTTATACAGCTCACAAAAAACATTGTTTGAATGAATGAATGAAAGGAGATTTATACAGTGCAACTTAACCCAAGGGCCTCAAGGCGCCAAGCAGGTCATCAAGATTGTAATTCCCCTAGTGCACCATTACGGGTATGCCCTCAGTAAAAAACCAGGTCTTCAAAGCATTACGGAAAAGCACCAGGAAGGGTTGCCCTGCAAGTTCAGGGGGAAGTGCGTTCCATAGCCTGGGAGCTAAGGTAGAGAAGGCTCTACCTCCCCATGTTGCTTTTGTAAATCTGGGAATCAGGAGGAGATTTTTATTAGATGAGCGGAGAACTCTAGTGGGGGAGTAAGAGTGGAGGAGGGACCTGATATCCTCTGGGCCAGTACCGTACAAAGCCCCATGCGCAAGACATAGGATCTTAAAAGAGATCCTAGACTGGATGGGCAGCCAGTGCAGGTTTCTTCTAGCCAAAGATGCTAAGGACAATCTGGGAAGATTGAGGACCATCTTAGCTGCAGCATTCTGGACTATCTGCACGCAGTGGATAAGACTCTTGTTTATACCCACATACAATGGATTGCAGTAGTCCAGTCTTGAAGAGACAAGTGCCACAGTGGCTTGCTTCCGAGCATCGGGGGAAAGATAGTGAACAATCTTTCTAAGGATCCGAATGATACCGCAGCAGGTGGAAACAGTCTTGCTGACCTGAGGGTTGAATGAAAGCGAGGTATGTATTAGAACCACTAGATTACTGGCAAATTGACAGGGAAGTGGGCAGTCCCAAAGTGAAACTGGCCACCAATCCTTTGACCAGATGTCCTGAATACCCCCGAAGATCAAGACCTCCGTCTTCTCCCCATTTAATTTCAAGAAGTTCTGCATCATCCATTTTGATACCGCCTCTATACAGTTCCTGAAGTTCAGGGCAGAGTCCTTTACAGGCTGGGTAAGAGAGACTATAATTTGGGTGTCGTCTGCATACGACAACACCTCAAGCCCTAAAGATCTCACAACCCTGGCAAGTGGGGCCACATAGATGTTAAAGAGTGTGGGAGTAAATGCCGAGTCCTGGGGGGCCCCACACCGCACAGGTTTTGTTTGGTGGAGAGATGAACTCGCCCAGCTCAACCTTTGTTCTCTTTGGTTGAGAAAGGAGGCCAAAAGGCTTAAGGCTGGACCTCCGACTTCTATCTACCTAAGACGAGTGATCAGAATAGAGGGAGACAGGGTATCGAAGCCCACCGTGAGGTCAAGCAGGACCAAAAGGGTAGTATAGCCCTTGTCGACCTTCAAGCGGATGTTATTGATGACCATGGTGAGGGCAGATTCGGTGCCATGTGATTTTCTAAATCCGTGTTGTGACGCATCTAGGAGGGTGGAGTCATACAAAAAAGAGCTAAGGTGACGATTGATATGGGATTCAAGGATTTTAGCAGGGGCAGGTAGAAGGGAAATTGGCGGAAAATTCTTCCGAACCCCAGGGTCCACAGTGGCCTTTTACAGAAGGGTTTGACGACCGCCATTTTCCATGAGAGAGGGAAGATACACTCCATGATTGCAGAGTTCATCACCTCCATAAGAGGAGGAATAACCACTTCCCTAGAAGCCTTCAAAACCCTAAGCGGACAGGGATCTAGAGGGGAACCAGATTTAGTAGTATCAAGAAGCTGATTGATCCGTTCCGGAGTAAGGAGAGGGAAATTCAGGAGGCTAGGAGCCGGTTCATCAGCCTGACACCCCACCGAAGGAATGGCAGGGGAAAAAGGGGATTCCAGCTCAAGGTTGAGGGATTCAAGGGTGTCAAAGATGTCCATAATTTTAGAATGGAAAAAGGTTGAGATTCCATCACATAACTCCTGGGTTTCCACTACGGGGTCAACAGCCTGAGTAGGGGAAATGGCATCTATAATCTTGAAAAGGTCTCAGGGGGAATTAAGGGAGGCAGTCAGTTTAGCAAAGTGGGTCTTCTTTCTCTCAATATTAGCTAGCTTGTATTCTTTTAGGACAAGTTTGTGTTGTTCCTTCTCTGCAGGATCGAGTCGCGCCTCTCCTGTTTTCGGCATCTCTGCCTCAATAGCCTTAGACTGTCGGAGAACCAGGGGGCAGAGGGGCTCTTTCTAGCAGGATAGTGTTGCTTGGCGGGGGCCAGAATGTCCAGAGCCCCAGAGATGGTATTTGAAAATTCAAGGGCAGCAGAATTGGCATCCAGCATTTTAGTGGACCCTAGTTTCTTCATGAAAGGGGAGAGTGTTTTGTTATTAATCACCTTAAAATTCCTTCTAAGTTCCCATTTCTTAGGATCCACAGGAAAAGGGGCAGAGTGATGGTATTTGAGCTCCCAGGGAACGGCCATATGGTCAGACCAGGCAAGTGGAATAGGAGTGCCTGCCTTCATCTAGCATCGTTGGAGAAAAAGTGTGGCCCGCCCGATGGGTGGGGTTGGTCACAAGCTGTGTTAGGCCGCATGAGTCCAGGGTTTCCACCAATGAAAGGGTGTCACTGGAACTCATATTTTCCAGGTGAAAGTTAAAGTCACCTAGAAGGATGATATTGGGCCTATCAATAAAGGGTTCTAACGCCATAATCAAATCTTGGCTGAAAGCAGATCTAGGACCTGGCGGCCTGTAAAACAAGATGCGGGAAAATAAAACGGAGGGAGGGGAGTTAATGGAGAAATAAAAAGCCTGAAATGAATCTGAAGGGATAGAGAGACATTCGGTACGACAGATAAAGGAGGTTTTGTGTAGTATTCCTAGCCCTCCTCCTCTTCTTCCAATTCTATCCATCCTTGTCAGGATATAGCCATTAGGGATTGCATCTACAAGGTCGGGACCTGAGGAAACCCACGCCCAGGTTTCAGTGATGAACACCCAGGAGGGTTTCCTCGAAGATACAAAGTCCCTGAAGGCAATGTTATTTTTGAAAAGAGATCTTGCAATGATAATTTAATATTCAAAAAGCCATTACGTCACCATAGTGAACATATTTAAAACTGACTAAAATACTTACAGATCATTACAGCTCCTTATTTTCAACAGGGTCTTACACAGCGAGATTCATAGGTAGATCAGGCGAGAAACTCAAAGGCAAAATATTTTCTTGAAACCCACTGAAAGTGCAAGTGGCCTCTCAATTTACCACAGTTTATGCATTTGAAATCTTACCACAGCAACTAAAGCCAAAATAAGATTCACTCCTTAGTCTTTCCATCAACAAGTAGTGTTTTGACTTATAATACAGCATATGTTTGAGGTCTTCAGCTGGACTAGGATCCTCAAACCAATACACCATTGTTTTTGGATTCGCCCTGAGTTTATTTGAAAATATTTATCTCATTGTGGACAACCAATGAACTTGTCTTTCAGAAACTCATATTCTTGCTGCGGCTCCGATTCCCATTAATCACTTTGGGGCATATCAGCAAGGGGCAGCGATAATTATCGCTGGCCTCCTTTACCGTGCAAAACCCTAACCCTGCCTATCGCCGGAATCTATAGCACGGTCAGCGCAATATCTACAATGCGCATCGCGGAGGCAAAAGAAATCCCGACAATAGCGGGGATAAGCAGGAAATATCGCAGGATTACCAGCGATATATCAAAGAGACAGAGAAAACATTGTAAATAGGAAGAAGTGGATTTAGCATTATGATCCACCTCCCATGCAACATATAGCTAAGTCGGAAAAATAGCAGGCGTAAGCAACCGGCGATATACATGGTTAGCGCTACTTTTAATGTCGCTAGACGTATTAGCGATTTCCTAGTTAATAGGGAAAAGCCTTGTTAGCGATTATTCCAGCTGAATTTCAGTCGGGAACGTCTAACTTGCATCTCATTCGCGATTTACAAGCCCCTTGCGCCACTTTTGCGTCACTTTTCCCATGTTAAAAGTGATGCAAAAGTGGCGCAAGGGGCTTGTAAATCTGCTCCACCATGCGCAAATGTGACGCAAATGTGCTTTTACACATTTCCTTTTTCTTTGTTCAGGTGTGAAATATTTTTCTCACATGGACAAACAGTTTAATACCTCCATCAGATACAGTTGAGCCCCCACCGCATTCCTACCCTGTGAATACGTTTACCCTTGCTTTTAATAGGAGCAAATCTACATAGATTTCCTTGGAGCAGTTTTTGTGCAAAAACATTTGTAAATTGGGCCTATACCGAATAATGAAAACAGATGTGCTTCCTTTCCTAGTCTGGAGGTAGGCCTAGCATGTGGCACATCTGAGCTAGGGAACAATCTTATGCATTGATCAGTGTACCTGATATGCAGTCATGCTAAAGCCAAATGACTTTGATCAGAGATTAATATACATTCTACTGGCAAGTCTAACCCGATACCATGCACATGATCAGCTTAGTATAATGAAGCTGCAGGCTATTTCAAGTAGCAAGACCTTGATAGATTATATGAATGTAAGTCAGGAGTCAAGAAAGCAATAAGACTATAAACATTGTTCCCATCTAAACTTTACAGTACATCACCAAACATATATAAACATCATCTGAAAATTTGAATTGACAAACGAACATCAATTCAATTGCATTCTTCCTTTCTGTATAAGAGTAAGGCATTATGAGTATAAAGATTTGTGTGGAATCGTTAGTAACAATCCTCTCATAGGGGTAAGATATACATTCTCTGTCACGTTCCTCCAACCACCTAATTTTCAGCCTCATTCAAACTCATCTGTGTAGTACTACAAGGATTTTCACCCAGCCGGACCCTCTTCAATGCATACATGCTCCCTCTGGTCAGAATTGTCCACAGGCATAACATTGACACCCTTTCCTATGTGGATGACACTCAACTCATACTCTCTCTCTTAAAAAAAAACTTGCAACACCCACAACAAGTTCACAGCCTGCATAACCAAAGTCACTAATCAGCTGAGGAAAAATTGTCTCAAACTCAACAGTGAGATGACAGAAGTCATGATCTTCAGGAAGAAAACCTTATCGTCAGACTCCACCTGTGGTCAGTTAAGCTAGGCCCACACTCAACCCCACCACCCATGCAAAGATCCTTGAGATCGTCATCAACAGCAAATACAATATGATCCCTAAGTCAATGTCAATACAGCTTCCTGCTTCCACACCTTGAAGATGCTGAGGAAAATCTTCAAATGTCTCCCAAACAGCACTCTGAAAACTGCCACAAACGTCTTGTCACAACCAAATAGGACTACAGGAACAACCTCTAGTCAGGATCAGTGAACCACCCCGAACTCGGTAGCTAGAATCACTCTCAACCTCTCATAAAATAAATACATTACACAGCACTATAAGGAGCTCTACAGGCTCCCAATACACAAATGGGTGCAGGTCAAATTCCTCAACCACACCTCCAAAGCACTACACAACACTGGCCAGTATACCTCAGTATCTGCATATTGCTTCACAAACAAGCCAAACAACTTTGCTAAGTCTACTTGCACGCATTCCTCGCATACGCAGAGTCAGACTGGCACTTCGGCCTTATCCTATATCACTCCTAAAATATAACATGACCTGCCACTGCACATTAGAGCTGCTTTCCCACTTTATGAGTTAAAATGAAGCTGAAAACCTAGCTTTTCAAAAGCCTCATCCACCTGCACAAGGATCAGCTAAACTCCCACTAGCTCAGCACAAGGAAATCCTACAGAATGATAGTTGGCTTTACAGATATACATAGCATAACAGAATATAACATGACATTGACAGAAATCATTTCAACATAAAAACAACTCCCCTTCCCCCCAATTCTGTTAGCTTTTTGAAAGATTCAGCTGTAAACTGGTCATTTATGATTCCTCATTTACATGTTGGTGATTCAGAAATCTCCACAAAAATCTATAGAGAGAATTTTGCCGGATATTTGAATACCTACATGTGGTGCGCAATGTGAATAGTAACACAAATAGTTCATTTTTATTTGCTGGGTGATAAAAGGTAGAGTTTGACAAGCCTACACCCTCATGTTTTACTTAAGAGGAAAGGCTTACATCTTTGTTTTTCTGTTTCAATGAATGAAAAGGCCATTTTGTTTAACTTCTTCAATATTAATTAAACTAGTCATGTGGTAACATTCTGGCAAAAAACAGCTGCATCTAATATGTCCATAAGTGGGGTATTTTGAACATTGAATTGTTAGAATGTTATCGCACAAAAACATCAGTCTACTAGATAATGATGAGATCTCTCAATTGGCTGATGCACCGAAAATGGTGGGATCTTTGAAAAGGCACAGAGATCCATGATCAATGAGTTTACCTATTTTTTTTAAAATAAAGTGGATAAGGTTAAATCCTCTTAAAATTGGTGAATGCTGGAATTTTATTTCTTAGAGGTGTATTTGCTGTTAGTCAGCTAAACCAGGACCTTAATAAAGTAAACACCATTTAAATAAGTAGTGAGAGAAGCCAACAACTCCTGAGGAGTGAATGCCATAGTGTTAACAGATAGTATTGCTCTACACATATCTAAGTGGCTACCTATAATAAAGGGGATTTTAAAACACTATTAGAGGCGGATAACTGCCCTAAAGGTAGCTCTCGGATCCTTTTCAGTACAATGGCTGAGTCAAGTAGAAAAAATATGCAAGGCCAGCTTGACTGGGAGAACTAAGCCTCAACAAAATGGTCTTTTGTGTTAAGACAAGATTAAACTCCAACATCATTTTTTATTAGCCTGGTTAAAAGAGGAAACCATCTGTATGGGCAGGGCACAAGTCATATAAAAGAAGTGGGGGGACTGACAATATACGAATGACATCATGACGTCATGAAAAGCCGGACCTTGCACGTTTCTTACCAGTCCAAGTTTTTACTCTGTATTCTGGAACTTGTAGTCCTACTTATCCTATTAGAAAATGCGCAAATAAAGACATCGTATACAAAGTAAAAACCTGGACTGAGGGAACTACTCACGCAAGACTCTGGGAAAGCGGGGGCTCTTCATTACTAGAGGAACCTGCCCCGTGGCTAAATCGAATTCCCACACTAGATAAAGTGGAAAGTGCATACCAGAAGCCAAATAAGTAAGATTACACAAGGGAGTAGCTCTTTACCACAGCCCAAGAAACGGAAAGGGTCAGGTGCTGGTAAACAAATGTACCCACTATCTAAAAGAGGGCGTAGAGGCGCAGTAAGAGAGGTTGTTGAGGAAACAGAGGATATAGCTGGAAACATAGTGGTCAATGCTACCTCTTCTCCACCACTCTTACCTTCTTTGTCTTCCAATGATAGTGAAGAGTTCTGGTCTAAATTGGGTGACGTTGTATCAGTTTTATTGAACCCATTGATGCAAAAGTTGCCTAAGTTGGAAGAGGACATTGCAACATGCAAGTGTTGTTTCTCTAGACCTACAGATCCAGTCAAGCCTTAAGAATACTTACTCCTCTCAGCTAACCCAGGTTAGATCCACCAGCTCTATCTGTTCAGTATATTGGGTCTAACTGTAGTCCTAACAGAGAATCTACCAATCCTGGTTTAGGTCTCGCAACGGGTTTCCTTACCATTCCCTTGAATAACCATGACACTAACAGCACGGGGGCAACTTTACTGAGGGCCAGAGACACAGCCTATATTCCGAGCATACAATAACAGTGCCCAAACATCCCAAAAACAACTCTCCCTAATACGTTTTAAAATCTATGCACTGAGGAAACACAGTCCCAAAGGTATAAGGGTGTTTATAATAAACCAGGGAGTGAATTGATTGGAAATTACGTACTCCACTGCCCCCGGAAGCAACACCTTATACAATAGTGTTACCCAATGTTCCCAAATTGCCCCCGGGAGTGTCAGATCATTGGTCTAGTCTGAAAAATAAATCTTTATATGAGTTAAACAGGAGGACAAGGATTGGGAACCCGCTTTATTCAAAATTTAAAATGGTGAGACTGGTTGGCTGAGTAGGGAATTTGAACAAGTCTCGATAAGGTGACTATGTTGTAATCTATTTTGGATCACCCGACTTAGTCCATGCAATTTTAGAAAGGGCAGGTAATTGATCGATGGCACAAATGTGGATCAGCATCTTATCCCTTGGATATTTTTATAAACACCACCGTATGATACAGGCACCATTTAGGGAACTTTTATCGGGGGCAGAAGCAGGCCAGATATGCTATCCCAGTTAACAACCAGTTGGATGTTTTTAACCCTTTAGATGAAAATGATAGACTGACCTCTTTGATCCTACTTGGCAGAGGAAGATCCGAGAATGTAGTCCCGGTAAGGGTGTAGCATGCCCAAAGCTCAATCTAATACCTGTGTGGAAGACATGGGGACCTTTGATTTTAGAGAGACAGCAAGGGTCTTAACTACGAAATCTACCACTGATAGCCCACAAATGGAGTTTGGGCATACTCTGGATATACACACTAATGTGTTATTCGTAGATTCTCAGAGCATTGATAGTGCTCCAAACCACGAGTTCCAGAACACAATTTGTTTTACTGAAACAGTAGGTGGGAATCCCCCAACTGTAGCTACTGAGGAGTAATTGATTATACAAATGATGTAGCTGCAGATCTTCTTGGGGGTGTCCCTGTCGGCAGACACAGGGTAAACAGCAGCTTAACTTTATTATCCTGGAACTTAGCAGGGATACACTCCAAAACTTCAAAACCCCAAATGGTTTACTGCTATGGGAAACACTGATATCTGTGTATTTCAAGAAACCTGCCATACATAAGGTTTATATTAATGGCTACACCTCATATTGTGCGGATGCTCTGCCTCCAAAAACGACAGGTAGGGCCAGTGGCGGATTGTTAATATTGGTTAAAACCACTGTAGCCTGTAGGCATAAGCAACTTTTAACAAATGTACCTGACATTATGGGCATTCAGCTTACATTTCCGTCTGGCCTAATCCTGACCTTGCTAAATTATTACGCTAGGTCAGAACCTTTTAGCAGTGAATCTGAGGTAGTTTCACTATTAAACGATTTAGTGGGAGGTTATCAAGTGAATTCTAAAAATTCAATCGCACGGAAATTTAATGCCGCGTTTGAATCCTCCGCTCTATTAAGTGCTTCACTCGAAGAGCAGGGCAAGATATGGGGCATCCCCAATTTGGTAGCTGGTAAACATGTCCAACGTTATTCAAATGTTTCATTACAGATTGCTTTGTTAACCGCTGCTAGGATTCTGAGGGTCTGTAACGCCTGTAACGCCTTCAGATATAGGAAGAAAGGCTACTTTTTAGAGGGGTCCCTACACAAGCATCATAGATTATATTTTTGTTGATGTTAGAATATGGTTATTAGTGGAAGATATGATTATTGAACCAAGGACAGACAGCAATCATATTTCCAAATTAATAGAGTTGTGCCCAACCAACAACCACAGAAGAGTCACATGGCCTAAAATTCAAGCTGACCAGGACCTGTACGCTAGAATTTACAAGTTCTTAGTGACCTTTTTAACCAATATGTGTAGCCATAAGGATAGTACTGATTTGTCTTTTGTTTCATATGTTATTGTAGCACATAAAGAGCTTTTTGAAGCTCTACAAACAGTTTTCTCAAAATCTTTTCGTGCTGGAAGGTCTGACAGTGCAAGGGATCGCAACTGGTTTAACGACGACTGCAAGAGAGCTAAGAAAGCATTACAAATAGAAGTTAGAGAGTGCTCTAGACTTGACATAATTTCTGCTTGTAACACTAACATAGTAGCTCCTAGTAAAGCCAAGCATGAATACGCTGTCACAAATTGGAAAGATCTGGTCTTAGCAGCTCAAGTTAGAGATAGCCGCATGTTTTGGCTTATTGTATTTAAGGGCAGCATGAAGAATTTTACTTCAAATAACCATCATATCCAGTCGGAGGTTTGGGTGGACCATTTTTCGAAGTTATATCCTGACGATGCGGTTATTGCAGGCTCCCATACTTGCCAGGCTGCCCCAACCTCAGATATCACTGTTTCTGATGGGACTACAAATAATCCATTGCTAGACTTTAGCATAGAGGACACTATGTCAGAATCAGTAAATAAAAACAGGCAAAGCCCCCAGACCCGATTTGATACCAGGGGATCTGTACAAATCAGAACCCCGATATGGGCACCGTATATATACCTTCTGTCCAACACTATACTGGCTGGTGGGGATATTCTGGAAACATGGAGGGGAGCAGAGGTAATAATCATGTTTAAAAAGGGCGACCCTGCTATCCCCTCCAATTATAGACCCATCAGTCTAATAGACAATCCACAGAAGGGTTTTGCTAGGCAAATACTAGACAAACTCCAAGAATGGATGGATGATAACATGGCATTGTCTCCATTCCAGGCGGGTTTCGAGCTAAAATTAGCATATGCGACCAAGCTTTCAGATTCTCCCTGCTAGCATGGAAATACACACTACTTAGTAAACAGCGGCTCTATGTAGCTTTCGTGGACCTGTGAGCAGCATTTGATTTGGTTCCACGCAATTTGTTGTGGAAGACCATGCTTGACCAAGGTACCCCAGAAGACTTGGTGACAGTAATTGCCAGATTGTATAAGGATAATTATGGCAAGGTCAGGTGGGGGAAAAACGGGGAACTGACAGAGAGGATTTGGATCCAATGTGGGATGCGCCAAGGGTGTGTTCTTGCCCCCACATTGTTTTTCCTGTTTATTAACGATGTGGCGAGTTGTTTAATGGGTTGTAAGAATGATGCCCCTTCGTTGAACGATGCAAAAGTCCCCATTTTGCTCCTTGCAGATGATTCTTTATTAATATCCACATCCCCTAAGGGATTACATATCTTATTGGATACATTTCTAAGCTTTTGTAAGGAGAGGAAATTGGAACTAAACACCTCAAAAACTAAATTTATGGTGTAAGGTAATGCACTGGGTGGCATACAAGAGATTAAGATCTTACATGAACCTTTGGACGGGTAGAAAGTTTTGATGATTTAGGTATAGGCTTGAATGAGATACTTATTTGGGAATATCAACTGAGGAAGAGCTTCCTAACACTTTGCCAAAGATCCAAATCAGTACTAAGATTTTTTAAACAATCTTATACCCAACCCCTCTATCCGGCCCTTGAAATTCATTGTGCAAAAGCCGAAAGTGGAGCAATGTATGGAGCAGAGATATGGGGTTTTACTTCTGTAAACAAACTAACAATTTGTGAGAAAATTTTGCTAGGGCTCTGATCTCATTACCTGTTACAACACCACTCACCCCACTTTTCTGTGATCTTGGGATAAAAAAAATTGGTGACTTGGCTGCCCTGAGACCACTAACTTATTGGTTGCGTCCATGAACTACTTCCCAATTATTTGACTAGCGCAACTCCCTACGGGAGGTCCTGACGCTCAACGGGGCAAGCCAACTTCCTTGGTTTAAACATATTGCTAATTGGTGTAAACTACTGAACTTGATGGGCCTGTGGAAGCACCCAGAAAGGGCCCCCAGACGTGACATCTTGACTCTTAAAGCTATGTACTGAAAGGTAGTGGGGGAGCATTACATTAATAATTAAATAAGCGTCCAGTTAACACCCAACTTCTTAAATACAGAATCATGTTCTTTATTTGAACCTTTTCATGACCTGATGTCCCCCCCTTTACTGAACCTTTGTATATTAGGTTTAGATATGATAACCTGCTATTGAAATTTCTGGGGAAAGAGGAGATGAGCCTAGTTTTAGACACTTGCCCTGTCTGCTGTGAAGCTGATGAAACTGAAGAACACATTTTGTTCCAAGTATCTGCAGTTACGTAGGAGATGGTTTAGACCATTATGCCTCAATTTGGGTGTGAGGCAGTACCAGATTCCGTTCAGAATTTAAAAAATACATACCTCTGGGCCAATATTTGCTCTTAGCAGTTTTTTATTCTACTTTTGGCTAATTCGCAAAAAGTGTTTATTATAGCTGTATTGCCACATTTAACTCTTTTTATGTTAGCAGCTCCCTCTGTCCAAAAGCAATGCTGACTCCTGCAGGATGCAGGGAGACAACAGGGACCTCAGGTTCTTCAGGCTCCCCCAGCACTCTCCAACATAGAGGCCAGGCCACAGGGATCGGGTACCTGGGGCCAAAATTGGCCCATGGTGGGGGATGCATACCCCTCTCCCTTTCTTGTTAAAAAAAAGAAAAAAAGAAAAAATGTGCAGGCTCTGGGGTAAGGGGTTCCCAGGGACAAAATTGAACCAGGAGGGAGAGCTACGTGGCCCCCTACCATTGTTTAAAAAAAAGAGGTGTCGCGTTTATATCTAGGACCCTAATTCAATATTCCCGATTTATGCCCTTGTGAGGTTATAATCAATAATATCCTGATAAAGGCATAAGAATCAGATCCATGTTCAGTATTAGCCCATGCAGTCCAAAGCACAGCACGGCCACTCCCATCGACTCCAAGAAAGCACAACGCTTTCTTTAAACAAACCAAGCCTCCAGCAGCCCGGAAAAATCCCCCCTGCTTTTGTTTTGATTTGAACAAGAACTCCTGAAGTCCAGAAAGAAATGTTAGTTCTTAGTGACGTCTTATGTCCAACCTTACGTCAAACCCGGCACCTTCCAGGTATAAAATACCAACAGTTGCCGTAAGCAAACACACTGTGGTTTGGAGCAGAGCGGCCATCTACTTGCCCGAGAGCCCAGATGATGCGAGAGCCCACGGAAGCCGCCCTTCCTGTTTGACGCACTGAGAGAGATGCTGTCTTTTTCTCCAGCCGAGAAAATCCAGCTCCGGTGTTTCCAGCCTACCCTTGCGGGTTGCTGGGACATCAAGTCCTGAGGAAAGAGAGACCAGACCTCCCACATTCTATTACCAAGGTACGTAGCTGACTAAACCCTTAAGAGAATTCTTGATGCAGATTCTTGTTAAAACAATCTTAACTAACTTAACTTAAACTGCTACTTACTTACTCCTTCCCAAGTATTAGGCTTAGGTCAGGAACACTGGGGTAGGCGTAGTTAGAAGCACCAGTTGAGTACGTTAGTCAATGTATTTATGTATGTATATATTTTATCCATTTTAAAGTATCATATGGCTAAGAAACCATATCAATGCTTTTACAGTATTATTTCATAATACTACTTTTACTGTACGCACTTTACTTTATGATAAGCATTGCAATTGTGGCAATTCATTTCTCTTGCATGAGAAAGAAGACTGCTCAATAAATAACACCTTTTATTGAAAACGCCCGTCTCTCTATTTCTCTGCACTCTGGTGAAACTAAGTATGCACTGCTGACTGAGTGAAATAGCTGCCTTTTGTTTTCACACGACTCTAGAGATACACTCTTATTCTGAGGGAGCAAAGTTGTCATGTTTATGCGGTTGTCGGAAACTGACTCCCTTCTTGTCTGAGCCAGGGAAGTTTGTTCCTCCCTATTCATTCAAGAAAGTTTCCTGTGACCTCTGAGCTAGCTGTCGCAAACCTAAATTTTAAGTTTAACATAGTCAGTAGAGACCTAGATGACCTCAGTCTTACGTCTACACTGCTGTTTATGTTATTCCAATGCGCAGAGCCTATTGGGAAAATAGGAACTACACTACAGAGGCAGGGCCCGGGGCCGAAATCAGCCTCGGAGGGGGGCTGTGTGGCCTTTGCCCATGTTTTAAAAAAAAATAAAAAGGTTGGGCCCCGAGGGATGGGGTCTGTGAGGCGGTTATCAGCCTGGGAGGGTGCCTACTCATTCTCTCTTCCTATGAGTTATAAAAAAAATAAAAAAAGAAGAGGCTAGGCTCTGGGGAATGGCGTCCTCTGGGGTCACAATTGGACCTAGTGACGGGGGCTGCGAAACCCCTCACCCTTTGAAAAAAGGCCTGGCCCCAGGGGATGGGGTCCCCGGGGCAGAATTAATTTTCTTACAAACCTCCGGAAAGTCAGTGGAGGCCACGCTCCCTTCCGCACCACTCTGCAAACGCGCCTCCTGGTGTACTGCTGGTTGGGGGAATCAGTCCCCTTGGATCCAGAGGGTCCTTGTGGGTCAAAGACCCCTCTTTTCACCATCACTAAGTTCCACAATGCAGGATTGCTGTGAGGTCTTTGTAGCCTACCCCCTTTCTCTACCACTCTGTAAACACGTCTCCTGGTGCACTACTAGTTGGGGAAGGAAGTCTCCTTGAAGTCCCACACAGTGGGATTGCTAAGAGGTCTCTGGAGCCCTGCCCCCTTTCTCCACCACGCTGCAAATGCATCCATGGGGCACTACTGGTTGGGTAATGAAGTCCTCTTGGATGGTGAGAGACCTTGGGGGCTAAGAAACCCTCCTGGTACTTCCTGTAAGTCCTAAACAGTGGTCGTGAAAGCTGGTCAGAGGCCCTGCTCCCTTTCTCCATCATTTAAGATGTCATGGGTGATGTCATGGGTGATGTCACTGACAATGTCCTGAGTGATGTATTATGTGAGATCATAAGCAGTGCATTGTGGGGGTGCAAGTTATAGTTATCTCAGCTAACTATAACTGCTGAATTTCACTGGTTTTGCACGAGTGAAACCTGAGCCTTATTTAATCGTGTTCAAACCAAAATCTAAGTTCTGCACTGTTCTAAATCCAGGAAACAAAATCGACCTGTACTATGAACTTATAATATCAGATCTGGATAATCTAGCAAACAAACAAGGAAAGAAAGGAGAGAACCTAACTAAAGCAAAAAGAAAAGCACTAAAGGAATTGATGGAAATGGACACCCTTGAAATAAAACCAGCCGACAAGGGTGGAAACATTGTGGTGATGGAGAAAACACAGTATAAGAAAGAAGCACTACGTGAATTGAACATCACCAACAACTATAAAAAATTGAAGAAGAGCCCCCTAAATGAGCTGGTAATGGAATTACAATTAAAAATAAAGGTGTGGTCGGAAAAGGGACTGTTAACCAGTGATGAAGTAAAGTTCCTAGCTAAAGATAATTCAACAATCCCAGCTATTTACTTCCTTCCATAGATTCACAAAACATTGATAAACCTGCCCGGAAGACCCATAATATCAAGCTGCGGCAGTCTATATGAACCTCTCTCACAATATTTGGATTTTTTCTTGCCAACAATTGTCACTACATTAAACTCATATATCAAGAACACAGGTGATGTTTTAAGAATCCTAAATGAGACACAACGGCAAGAGGAATATCTGCTAGCCACAATAGATATAGTATCACGCTACACATCGATCAAACACAACACAGGCCTTGGGGCATTGGAATACTTCCAAGGACAACGTGGTATTTGTTCGCGCTTTAGAAATTTAGAAATAAATAAATATAAAATATCTGGAACATTCAAAAATCATCAAAGAGATAGTGGAACTCTGCCTATGCCTCAATGTATTCTTATTTGACCTGCAACTATATCGTCAAACGTGCAGGACCGCCATGGGCGTGTCATTTACACCGAGCTACGCAAATCTTATAATGGAATGGTGGGAGAAGACAGTAGCTTGGGGTGAAAATATAGATGTGTTTACAGAAAAAGTAATGTTATGGTTACGATTTATCGATTACCATTTTATCATATGGAGTGGAACATTGGGAGAATTCAGCCAATATGTAAATCTGCTGAACAACAATGCTGAAGGGCTGAGGTTCACACATAACTGCAGCATAACAAGAATATAATTTCTTGATATTGAGGTGTATCAAGAGGAAGGGAAACTGAAAACCACAATGTATCACTAACCTACTGCTACAAACAGTATTTTACATGGCTCGCGCTTTCACCCGAAATCATTAATCAAAAGCATACCATTAGGTAAATTTCTGCATATGAAACAAAATTGTTCAGATGAAGAAGAACTTGAATGCAAAATGGATGAAACAGCAAAGAAATACTTAGGGAGAGGATAAAGACCAACACATGTAGAAGCAGGGAGAAACAAGGCAGAACAAGTCTCCAGGGATCAGATCTTTCCGACCACAAAAGACAATGCAAAGGATGCAAATTTGGACATACGAATGGTCCTGAAATACAGTAAGGAGAATCACATGATTTCAGACATAATGAACAAACATTGGAATGTGTTATTAAAAGATCCAGATGTGAGAGAAATTCTGAAAGACAAACCAACATAACATACAAACGAGCTCCATCCATCAAGGACAAACTTGTGCACAGCCATTTCTCCAAACCTAAAATAAAATCATGGTTGACAATTCTTCAAGCTGGTTTAAAAAAATGAGAGAAATGTAAGGCATGTAAGATAGGTAAAAATAAGAAAGAAATCACCGATTGGAAAGGAAGGAAATATACAATAAAAGAAAAAAATCACCTGTGAAAGCATGTATGTTGTATACATGCTAGAGTGCAGCTGCTGAGCCAGATATATTGGAAGCACTATTTATCAGCTCAAAAAAAGAATCTTAGAACACATATGTGCAATTCCAAACGATGATCTAACATATGCCATGACCAAACATATGAAAACACACCATAATTCCAATTGACAACAAATGAAGTACTGGGGAAAACATCAGTCAGAAATGTGAAGCGAAAATAATTTTGAGAATCTTGTTAGACGGTTTCAAAAAGAGCCAAAACAAATATATTCCAAGGCACTTAGCCGAGACGAACAACATTGACAAAGGGTTAAAAAGATGTGAACTTAACCAAAAGAAAACATTGCCAAAAGGATTCACAAAAATATTGTATTTTAAAAACAAGATTCACTGTAAAAAAGATCACCTATACTGATCAGAACCACATCTCCCACAATGCATCAGGATGGTTTTATAGGTAATTTTGTATAAATAGATAGAAAGGGTGGATCACCGCTAACCGTGATCAAGACCAGAGTGGTCGAAACGTGTTGGTTTGTGAGAGGACTTGATGGTGTTGGATGTTATACACTGGATTAAATAAGCCTTTAATTTATCTCCTGTAGTGCGAGTAACCTTTGGTTTGATGAAAAGACTTAATGCAGTTCTAGATTCCTTTGCTGCACTACTTGCACCGACCGTGAGCGCGCTGAATCAGAGGGATCATTTGGTGGAAAAAACATACATATATATCCATATATATATTCCTTTCACTCGCTCCCAGCTGCTTCGATCAGGAAAAACGAGCATGGACCCAGGTATATTGTGCAATATTATCTCAGTTTATTGCCAGTCTGCCACAAAGCGTTTTGGGCAATCCCGCCCTTGCTCACATGACAACTTATGGAAATGTTACCCCGCATTTTAAAGTGCAAATGAAATTGACAATCTGATGGACATAGACAACATACTATTTTCTCTCATATAGGTTTGACCTCATTATGAACACATAAATGTTGTAAGGTGGTCAAATGTACCATATTAAAACTGGTTCATGAAAAATACATGTATAAAATACATATTCATTTCGGCTTCAAAATGTCCGAACCATAGCCTAAATTAAATACTATGCTCAGTATGTGAAACTATATAAAGTGCATACCTAACCAGTGCAATACAGAAAATATATAAAAAATATATTTACTACAAAAAATACACTTGCACAGTTCCTGGTTCCAGCTTAAAAGCAACTCTAAAGCAATTTTGAAAATCTCCCTATCGACATACTTTCAATGTATATCATGTCTGGGATATTTAAGTTAAATACCTATAGTCCCATGTTGATGGTGGACAATATAGTGCAGACAAGTGTCAATTCAAAGTGCATCAGTGCTAAGGACATCTTATTCCTACAATTTCATATATCATGAGAAATAAATAGTTGATCCCCCAGAAAATCACATTAAATAAATAGAAGTATAAAATAAACTTTATAAATATGATCTCTAAAATCTAACCATGAATATCACATACATAAAAATATCCTAAAATGTCCTTAAAAATATCATACTAAGAGAAAAGGTTCATATCGCTACCCGAGAAGTTACAAATTCATATACGTCATGCCAACATTGCATTTCTAATCAATATGTATAACTCAATACATCTTATCTATACAGGTAAAGAAAAACTCATGAAAAATATATAGAGGTGTTCACTGGTATTGAGGCCACTAGGTTGTTTGGAATCGAATTGTAAAATATAAGTTGTTTCCAATCGCCTTAATTTCGATTCTCTGTCCCCACCTCTTTTCTGTGGCGCTATGGCCTCAATAACAACATATTTCAAATGTTTAGGGTCACTGTCATGGAAGATCTTAAAATGTCTCGCCACTGGGTAATTTTCATCATTGTTGTTAATGGCACGTATTTGTTGAAGGATTTTTTTGTGTACTTCTAATTTTGTACTGCCAATATACTTGAGGTCACAGCTGCATGTTAAAACATCTACTGCGTATTCCGATTTGCAAGTAAGATGTTGGCCTATATGGCATATTTTAGCATTAAATGCAGTTGTGTATGTTGTGGTATTCATGCCATATTGGCAGGCCTTACACACAGCACACTTATAGAACCCTTTTCTTGCAGAGAGCCAAGTACATTTACCCTGTTCTTCTAGATTGCTTCTTGTAAGTACCCTACCCATGCTGTTGGCCTTTCTAAAAGTCACAGATGGATTAGAGGGTAATAGCCTACCGATCACTGGATCATCCCTTACAATTGGCCAATTGCGTCTAACAATTGCTCTAATTTATTTCTCTAGTCGTGAGAAAGACAAAATCAATTTAGTGGGTTGCTCAGTTTTATCTTTGTCAGTTGTTCTATATCTGTATTTCAATAAGTTACTACGTGCCAATGTTCTAGACTTAGCCATAGCGGCATCCACTATTTCAGTCCTGTATCCTCTGGCTAAACACTACTACGGCTTTCACTCTTTTTGATTTGACAGTCATTTTTGTCGCTACATATGTGCCTAATGCGCAACATCTCCTTGTAAGAAATACTTTTAATGCGGTGGGGTGGATGTGCGCTGGAAGCATGCAGAAGGGTATTTCCTGCTGTAGTTTTCTGAAAAGAGTGGTAGTCAGTTTATTGTTCACTACTTGGACACTAACATCCAAAAATGAGACCATGTCAGTACTAATATCAGATGTAAAATGTAAATTGACTGCATTATCATTCAGAAATGTAATAAAAGGAGTAGCACTCTCAACATCTCCATCCCACACGATAAATAAATCATCAATGTAACACAGCCAGGTTATGACCCTAGACTCATATATCTACTCATGTTGTTGCATGAGGACCAGCTCCTCCCACCATACTATAAATAAACAGGCATAACTGGGGGAGAAGCTGGTCCCCATGGCAACACCCTGAATCTGGTGGTACATTTTTCCATTGAACAAAAACAGATTATTCTCCAAGCAGAACAATAACATTTTTAACAACATGTTGGTATGTTGAGAATATATGATGGATCGATTCATCAGGAAATATTCCACTGCCCTCATTCTGTCCTTATTTTTAATACATGTATATAAGGCGGAAACCTCCAGCGCTACCAATAAATAAGTTGGTTTCCATTCAATATCTTGAATCTTGCTTATAAAGTCACATGTATCCTGCACAAAAGATTTGAGCCCTCTGACAAAGTCTTATATAATGTAGTTATAGTTAGGACCTATTTTCCATTGGAAAAGCATTGATAGTTTTGCTAATTTTCAACTCACTTCAGTCACTGTCTAGAAAATGTGTGGGTGACTTACCAAGCAGGGGTTCCAAAATGTGTTTTCCCCATATAGTTTCCCATAGGGACTTTATACATGACTACAACCCGAATGTCTAAACGGAATTGCACCAAATTTGGTAGAAAGTTGGACATTGGCCCCAAAAGGGATCTTTTTATGATTTAGTTTTGGAGTCATTCAAGGAAACAGATTTGTTTATATCTCGAGTCACTAATCCACTATAGATACATCACAGGTCCATAGTGGTGGATCTGCGGATCCTCATGTGAAAGAGCAAGGCAGTGACAGTCTGGGCACAACCAGAGAGAAAGGTTGCGGCTGCCATTTTTTCAATCAGGACACCGTTTCCGGGGGGAATTGAGGGCCAGATGCATCAAGCATCCATTTTGCGATTCCTTATTAGCGAAAAATAAGGAATCGCTAATAAGGAATAGCAAAATGGAATGCATCAAGCAATCACTATGAAAATAGCGATTCCTTAGAATTCCTTAATTGCGACTCGCAAATTGCGAGTCGCAATTAATGAATACCTCCCCATTAATTCCTATGGGCCTAGAGGCCCATAGGAATGAATGGGAAGACAATCTCAATTTGCGAATCGCAATTAGCGATTCGCAAATTGAGATTGCGAGTTCAAGGGTGCAGGGGTGTCCAAAGGACACCCTGTTACACCCCTGAATGTGATCTGTGCACATATGTTGCGCACACACATGCCCTTAGGGCATGTGTGTGCACTACATGAAACTTTAAAAAATGCACAAAAGTGCATTTTTCAAAGTTTTTGCAAATTACCATGAAGTTGTACTTCGTGGTAATTTGCGTGCCCTATTAGCGAATTCGCTATTTTTGATTCTTTCATGCATTGCATTTAAGGAATCTCAATTTGAGATTCCTTACATGCAAACAATCGCAATTTAGCGAATTCTCTATTTGCGATTTTTGCATTTGGGATGATGCATCCCAAATGCAAAAATTGCACTCGCAAAGGGCCAGATTCTGAGAATCTGGCCCTTTTGCGAGCGCATTTCGCTTGATGCATCTGGCCCAAAGTGTACATAGGATATAAGAGGTCAGGGTAGAGGGCCATGGGCAAAAAATTGTCCCAAAAACTTTTTGGAGGGCATGCAAAAATTTCCGGATCTCTGCAGCTCTCAGCATTGCCACTGCGTGAATCCACAGCATATCTGTGGATCCAGATTCCAATTTTGAAAACAATACACCCACTAACACACTCATTCATACACCCTCACAACAACTCGTACACCCACTCACACATCCATGCTGCCACTCATTTACCCCTCAGAGACCCAGGACACAACTCACACACCCAACCACAGACTTGCACAGCCACTCATCCACCCCCGTAAACACCCACGCATCCACTCATATACCCACTCACACACCTATACTGCCTCTCACACACCCACTCAGTGACCCACAAGACCATTTACATGCCTACTCATAGACCCACACAGCCAGTCACACACTCAAAGACCCACTTATACACCCACACAGACACTCACACACTTATGTATATACCCACACAACCACCCATATTCCTACTCACACACCTATACAGCCACTCACAAACCCACTCAGAGACCCACAAAATGATTCACAGACCTATACAGCCAGTCACACACCAAACACCCACTTACACATCCACACAACCACTCACACACCCACTCACATACCCATACAGCCACTCACACACCCACTCACACACCGGGACAGCCGCTCACACACCCATACAGCCGTTCACACACTTCTACAGAGACCCAGAAAACCTCTCACTCATGTGTAGAAGCCATCTTTCTTTATGATACCAAATGCAGAAGCTTCTGGGCCCTGTTAAGTTGACGTGAAAATCACTGCTCAAGATGCTTGCACTTCTTATTGGCTTCAGAGAAACGACTTTAGTAACCAAGGCTTGCTCAAAACAAGTTACGTGACAAAGGAAGATGCTCGCTTAGACACAAACATTTCATCATTTCCCATTTCACAATATTTCTAGTCATTACTATTATATTGCAATTATTAACTGGAATTGTACCAGACTGATGTCTTACATTACAGTGGAAAGACCCAGAAACTGCCTACTTGGGACACGTGGTCAGCAACAGTATGTTTCGGACCTTAAATGGTATAGCACTGTTTAGGCCTTTGCTAATTTGTCAAGTTAACTATGCTTTATTTGTGCTACGTATGTTATGACGCTGGATCCTGTGCAGTTTGAGCCTATGAAGATTGTCAGAAACGTCACATCTTTAGACATTCAGTGACTTTGCTGATGTCTCCGTGCCACTCGTTAATACATTGCTTGTTGGTCTCCAATAAACTTTTGTATCTTTTGTGCTGACAGAGAGTCGTATTTGTGGTATTATCTCTTATTTCTTATTACGGCTACTACATTTGGTGGATGAATGCGGCTCCTGGATCACTGATGACTTCGCAGGCTGGCTGCTGGACTCCGGCTTCCATCGGGGTTCGGAGACCTTAGGTTTGATAACTTTTGCATTTATCCTTTCTCTCCTCTGCCTCCCTTGGATGCTGGGGGACTGTCTGCCCGTAAGTTGGCTTTGTCATATCTCTGGCTCCTGCTCCTTCTCTCTCTCTCTCAGCACATTTGTATGGTCTCCAGGCAATGGCTCTTCATCGCTCTTCTCTCTCCCTCTCCATCTGCCATTTCTTTTCTCATGCCAGGGACGGTTTGCCTGTGCTCTGGTGACGTTTACATCTTATGTTTCCACAGTTTATGGGAGAAACTGATGGCTGTCGTTGCAGCTGTCCTTATCACTTTTTTTCTGTGCCCTTTTCATGACTCTCATAATTTATTTTTCAGACTGTCATCATTCTGCTGAAGGCTGTACTCCTGTCTAATGTCAGCACTTGCCCTTCACTTGCACTTCCCATTGACTGGATTAGAGGTTGGTACGCTTGCCAGATTCAACATCCACAGTGAGTTTTTGTTTGAGGATTTCCATCCTCCAGGTTGGGTGGAAGCAGGTAGCCACCCATTTTAAGGTTGTAGGGGTTTTGCTCCCCAAGTACAGGTGGTTTCAGTGGAAGCGCCCCTGTGGTTGCATGCAGTTCATGTTCAGGAACAATATTGTACATTTTGTAGCAGGCTAGGCTGCTCATTTGTGGTTGCAATGTGTTTAGTTGAGGTCTACAGATATTAAATTTTAATGAGCTCTGATTCCAGTCCAGCTAACTCCCCTCATAATAGGGGCTGGCCAAATATATCGGCTTTCTTGAACTCACAGTTGGGTCGTGTTAACTCGCGGTAGCGCTGCTGGCAACCTCCAACGGTCTTGAGTTGTGTCTAGGGATGCTCCTTGCCACAAAGAGGAGAGTGTGTCAGTTGTTCTATTATCTATAATAGTGGGTTTCACTGCATTTTTCTATTATGTCATTGTCATATGCCTCTCGTACATTGTGGTTAAAAACTGTTAAGATTGTAGAGTATCATCAGTACTTGTCAGGTTATCATTTTATTTGGGTTTTGCGACGCTATGTGACTGACATTTGATGCTGACAACGACCTTAGCACCCCTCAAAATACCTATTACCACCATAACAAATGTCTCTTAATATTACCGCCCACTTACAACGGACTGACTGGCAGATTTATTAATATTCGCCCAGTACAGTACAATACCTCCTATTTGCGTTTTGCTCCTTATACCCGTTAAAATACAATTAATATTGTTCCTCTTACCCCTGTTACTTTTCTGGGATTAGGGTAATTACACTGCACATATTTGCTGCACACAGTCACAGACAGCGCTGCAGTGCAGGGACACCGGAATTTGCTTTATATTTCCTGTGTTTGCCTGAACTGCACGAGGAGTTCACCACTCCTGCACTGGTAATTTGAATGACTGGATCTCTTGGCACCAGCCATACGGTCTTCAATTCTGTCTAGCTGCCCCTCCCACCCTTTTACGGGATACTGGAAGATTGCAAGGTGACAAAACTAATAATCTTTCTTTTACATACTTTCCTGTAACCCTACATTCTGTTAATGGAACACCAGTAATAAGCACCCAGAACACTCTCTTGTTCCTACTTGTGAAAGCTTTGGAGAACTTCTATCAATTGACCTGCCTGTTTGCCTGACGAATTGCGTCCTTTGCTATCAATACAGCTGGAGCACGGCTGAAAAGCACATGATAGCGTTCGTTTACCCACTGTGTCGTCTGTTCATAGCATAGCGTGAGACCCCACCCATCTCTCTGGTGTATCTGAACTGTCATTGAACAGCAAGTAAGGTTAGCGCTTGCACTTCACACACTTCGTCACTTTCATCTCTGACGATGGGAAACACTCTCTCTAAAAATAATTTAGACAGCAATAAGCCAGCCCCTCCAAAAGACTCCCCAGCATACAATGTGCCCATACGCCAAAGACTGCATTCCATACTATTTATACATAAATGGCATGACCTGACAGGTAGGAGACCAGACTTACAATTTCCGTGTCACTGGACATACGACATAAACAAATTGTCATATTTGAGACAAATACTGAAGTTAAAAGGCAAAAAAGATAAGGCGAGCCGAGTGGGAATGTTTTTTTCAGTGGGACCTGGTCCTGCGCAACATGCTCGCAACTAATGATGTGAAGTTGAAAGTTCACAGAGAGTTGTTAGAGGTTAAAAATAAAATGTTAAATTACATAAGGAAGCAGAAAATAAATGAAAATTGGAGAAAATTGCAAATGGATGTGGTAGGGGTATACCCATGCATCCCTGTTGAGATAGAAAAGCAGGGATGTAAGTAAGACAAGGGAGACGAGGACTCAGTACTAGAGGACCTTCTAATGGGGCGAATAAGAGCCACAACAGTCTCACCCTCTGCTCCTGCAGAGAAACCCCCTGAGCTAACTCAACAACAAGAGACAGACACTGTAGCTTTAACACGCAAGCTTCTCAACGAAGAGGCTACCAAGATAGACTTGGACACCGTCCAAGACATTGCTATTCTGCAGCTAATGAGGACGGAGGCAGTCCATTCCGCCAGCAAATATAGTGGTAAGGAAAAACAGCTACAGGCTCAATGTGCACAAAGAGACAAAACGCAACCAAAACTAATAGTCCGCAAATGGCTACAACAATTCAACTACACGTCAGCAGACAACACTATGTCATTAACCCAGTGGCAGTGCCTGGTTTGGGATGTTTGTACATATGTACTGCAAAATGTTCATTATATAGGACTGCTAGAACAGACAATAGTAGGGACTCAACAGCCTGCACCACAGGCTAGTCGTGACAGTTTCAGCAAAACAAATAGTGCTACTTCATCCCCACACAGCTCGCCCTCAGCACAAAAGAGACTACTGAAATCAGACACAGCCAAGTTACAGGATTTACAACAGATGCTGCGAGGAACACTAGCAGTAGATGCCTTAACACAACACTACAACAGACCATACTTAGAAAAAGTCCTGTCACTAGCATGAGCACAGATAATGGAAAAGGGCCCCCAAGCACACAATGCTTATGTCCAGAGAGCAAAGGCCAGGGGCCCAGATACTACGGTGTAGTTCCATCACTACCTGCACAGTATGACTGTGATATAGTGAGGTTCTGCTTCACAGACTCTGACCTGCAAACATACAAAGAGGAAGTCATGAAAGACAGACTACAATATGCAGTAGAAAAACTGCAACAGTGGAAGCAGCTGGTGAACACATTTGCAGTGTTGGAAGAAGTCCAGACCCTCACCCCTCACACGGGAACACCAGCACCATCAACGGTTGCCCCACCGGCTTTAATAATGCCCCTACGAGAATTACCACCTCCACCAGGTAGTAAAGATAACAAATTAGCATATGTTGATGTCCCTTGGTCCAGGCAAAACATTATGTGCTTTACCAAAGACCCCCTAAAGCTAGGAGAAGAACCAAGGAAGTGGTACGCTGAGCTAGACAGAATGGCTGTTTTGTGAGGACTGTTATGGAGAGATTTTGACACTTTATTTAATATAATAATGCCCAAGGATCTGTGAGAAGATTGTTAAACGAAAGTGGAGTGACCAAAAGGAGAGCCAACAAGGGGGAAAGGAGGAGTGCCAGGAGATGAAGTTGATAAGAAATACAGATAAGTAGTGAAATATCTAAAAGAGAAAAAACCAGAAGACAAGGTAGATTGGAACAAGATCACACATACCAAACAAGAAAAAGATGAGAGTGTGAACTCCTATTTTGACCACCTTCTGCAAGTCTATCAGCAGAAAAGTGGACTAAACATTCCAATGGGAGAAGCCATGCCAGCCTTTGACACCACTTTTGAGACCCCTATTAAAACACACCTACAAACATCATTTGTTTGCTGGCAACAAGAGCCCATAGAAAAGGTGCTGGCAGCAGCCAGATACTGCTCTGATTATCAGTCCAATGTACAGACAATGGAAGCAGACAAGATAAAGAAAGAAAAAGTCAGACTGATGGTAGCACAAGAGAGGTTCTACACAAGCCAGCTAGGACGAGGGAGTGGCTGAGGTAGGGGGAAGGGTACAGGCAGACCACAGAATGGCAGGTCAGCTTCCCTACCTCCACCAGCTACTGCTTGTTCTACTGTAAGGACCCGAACCTCTGGAAGGCAGACTGCCCAATACTAAAAAAGAAAAACGCTGAAGGCAGGTCCACACAGAACAGGGACAGGACCAATAACAATACCAGCATAACCCTCAGCGCACAGATTATAGAAATAATGAACAGCATGGATATATGTCAAACCACATGCCTCCAGCACAGCAGGATTGCATAGGGAGAGACGTCTGGGGGCAGCAGGACAATGGCTTCCCACCGCCGCCCCAAGATTTATTCTAGGGATGCCTGAAAGTGGAAGACTGCCTAATAGCTCCAGCCACAGCAGTGGATCAATCCGGTCCATATTGGAGGGAACAGTTTTGGGCAAAATTGTACCCTTCCTGATAGACACAGGAGCTGAAAGATCAATGCTAAAGGCATCAGTGACGCCTGAGGCACCAATTTCGGGAATACAGGTCACAGCAGTCGGAATGACAGAACAACCAATAGATGAATATCTCACACAGCCACTACAATTAAGGGTAGGCAAAATAACTGTCAACCATCAGTTTATCCTCAGCAGATTCTGCCTTGCTAGATACGGACTTGCTCTGTAAATTTCAATGCATCATACACTGCTCACCAGCAGGGGCCTTTCTAGAAAGCAGACCTAATGGTCTGATGTTAAAAGCTTTTATGACCTGCACTGACCCGTCATACCCTCAGAGCTGCGCAACTGTGTGCCACCCCAAGTCTGGGCTACCAGTGCAAATGACGTAGGACAGGTGCTGAATTATCCACCAGTACAGATTAAATTGAAACTAGGAGCCCCCCTCCCAAGAGTGACACAGTACAAAATTTCAAAGGAAGGGGAGGAGGGCATACCACCAGTAATACAGGACTTCCTGAAGCAGGGAATAATAAGGGAGAAATGCTCTAACCAATGCAATTCACCAATACTCCCTGTCAAGAAAGCATCTAAGGGCCTGGATCGGGCCCCCGTATACCATTTTACACAAGATCTGAGGAAACGAACAAAATAGTGATACGTTCCTTCCCAGTAGTTCCAAACCAGAGACAATATTGTCCAATTTCCCAGTCACAGCCACACACTTCACAGTGCTCGATCTGAGCTCTGCCTTCTTTACCATCCCCTTGCACCCAGAGAACCAGTGCCTTTTTAGTTTTAGTTATAAAGGGAGGAGACTAACATTTAAACAACATAAGACCTGTCCCTATATTATGTAGAAACAACTATTTCCCATATATCTTAACAGACCCCTTTCATAAAGTGTCAGTAAACAGTGAGTAAATATTACCCTCCTGCTTAATTATGCCATTATAGTCATGAGCTCAAATCTAAAAATTGTTTATAACTGTTTGTGGTACTGCAGACAACTAGGCACCCTCACCACCCCTTCTAAAGAAACAACTTTCAAAAGAAGGGGGAGGGGGAGTTGGCAGTGCCTCATGGGAGCAACACCCGCAGAGGAATTAACAGACTGGTACTCGTCTGTGTCTTCACGTTATCATCATCAGCATCTGCCAACTATAACAAAGGAAGGGATAACAAACAGTGCAGACAACATAAACCAAATATGTGCTCTGTGTAAGTGACCCAATGCGGTGCGACCACTCTGATCTCAAAGTGTGACACCACCATCGTTTAAAAAGGGCAGAGCTCCAGTAGCTAAACTACTTTTATTCAGTGCTGTGTGCCCACTCTATTAAAACCAAACCAACATGTTTCATTGCTGTGATAGATTTGCCGGCAATTTCATCAGGTTTTGGATCTCCGCGTTCTCTGCACGTCAATTCTCCATTTATTGTACCTGTAGTTGTACATAAAACAGTACCACTCACACTCATTGCCCACATTACACTAACCTCTTGGTTATGGCCTCTAGAGAAACCAACATTTTCCAATTCAGTAAAATGCGCTAGTTGAACCATGTTTCTATATACCAGGTAGCAGCTGTATGCTTATGTACCAGCGCCCCGTAGAAGAATCAGCAAAAACCAATTCCTGTAGCCTTGTTGCAGGTACCGAACAACTGCCCTCGGTCAGTGCTGTAGTAAGGGAGAGAAATAATGTTCAAACCGTGTTAAGCATACAGCTCACTCACTCATTACCACATCGTATGACCAGTCCAACTTCATAGTGTTAACACGCTCCTCGGTTTTCCTCGGAGCCCAGTCTGCGTACTTGTACTTAACTTTGTAAACTGCCTACAGTGCTGTGCCGGGCCCGTCAGTTACATCTTAAAGCTTTCGTTAAAAGGCCTCCTTTCACCCGCATAACTCACGGATACTACATCCCACCAATAGCACCCTCTTACCGGTATTTGTGCAGGTAAATGGCCTCCGCTCAACCCCTGGGTATCTGCTTTGTCCACCATTGCGGTTTTATGTGGTTGCCTGCTTGTCTCGCTACTTCGACGTTTTGAGTCATGCCCATTTCCCGATTGAACACCCTGCACGTGGTCAGAGCTTGCCGGCGGTACACACCGCGGCCATCTTACAGTGGGACTGGATTCCCGATATTAAACATAGGTTCGAGCCTCACTCTATGGCGCACCTCCCCAGCTTCGTTTTATGTATCCGCCTTGTTTTTTATTTTATTAACAAAGGGGGAGGGGAACAGTTATTCAAATTCCTAGTTTTATAAGTGCACACTCGTAAGTGCCCTAATGTTAATATGGCCAATACAGGTCTATCTATTTCCAGAATTGGAGTCCCTCGGTTGGTGGGCGTTACATATATTTACATCTGAAAGCAGTCACACCTATAGACTCTGCACCAGAAGACATAAGTAATATCAAGCTCTATTTCCTTTTTTTTGTACCCCCAGGGATCAAACATATTTGCTAACCAGTAGGTCCACCATGAGCTTATTTAATACTAGCCATGATTCCTCTGTATCCATCCTCTTGAATACAGGGCCTAACCTGGTACAATCAGTGGTACATGTTATGTCTATAACTTTCAATAGGTCAATCAAAATTGCCTGGGTAGCAATATACAAACTAATTCCCTTTGCTCTAGGATATTGTTAGTCATAGCCTGAAGTATTAATTTTCATCTATTGAATAGATAGTGAACTGACTTCTGGGCAGGATATCCTTGATAGTGTTGTGACTCATGGGCAGGATATCCTGTTCCATTCTATAACATTATTCAGGCCATTGCGGTCCGTGCCTTCTTGAAAAATCCAACGTGCCTCTTTCTTGAATAATCTATTCTCCATATTAAATGAGTCACCACCCACTCTTTCCAGCACCACCCACCGTAGATCCCTCGGTTGGTGTTTTTGAGTGATGAAGTGCTGCACCAATTTTGTAGTGAGTTTGCCTAATCTTAGGGTACTTAAGTGCTCTTGAATTCGTGTCTTAATCTTTCTTGTAGTGAGTCCTATGTGGTGTTTCTCACATGGACAGGTGATTCTATAGATGACATTAATGGTGTTACAATTACTAAACTTATTGAAATGCCATAGTTTGCCACTGGACAGAATAACTGTCTTAGTTCTACTGGTTAAGGCACAAACAGTGCAACTTCCCCAGGGATGATGTCCCTGTGGGATACCAGATTCCTCCACTGCTCTGGGTGGTCGAGTGTGTACCAACCGATCTTTCAAATTGGTGGAGCGCTTGAAAGCAAATCTGGGCTATGGCATTTTCATAGATGTTGTGCTCAACAAGTGCCAGTGTTTCCTGATGATCTTTTGGATTTTAGTCGAACATGGGCCAAACATAGTGACCACAGGTATACATTCATCCTTTTCTTTGATGTTTCTTTCCAGTAAGGCTTCCATCGGAGGGTTGAGTGCCCGTTTGCGTGCTTGTTTAATGACTTTCCGGGGATAGGCTCTAGCAATCAATTTTGAAGCTAGATCCTCAGATTGTTCCAGGCAGCCATCAGTGTACGAACAATTTCTACGGTAACGTAAAAATTGTCCTACAGGAAGATTATCCCTGAGAGCCCTCGTGTCAGGTCTGTCGTGGTTGATCCTCAGGATTGGATTGATGCTGTAAGGGGGCCCACCTCTAGATCATCCCAAGTCTGACTGTAATTGTCACAGACTGTTAAGGAGATCAAGCGGGGGAAAAATAGGTCCGGAGGGGAACAGCTGGGCAACTGGAACCGCGACCTGTAAGTACAGAAGCAAGGGATAAGTGCACCTATAACCCTAAGCTAGAAAACAGGTTTAATCAATATATCACATGCTATCTCACCTGCTTCCTACAGGTCTGTATAAATAAAGAAACAATCTAAAGGGCGGCTTCTAAATCCCCTGGTTCTGCTGCTAGAAGATAGAATAAAGAGAACATTAGAAAACCCCCCTTGTTCCCTCCCTTCCTTTGAGTTGGACCTTTATGGATATTGAAACTGAAAGGACACCTACCCAGATGTGGGATGAAGATAACCCAATAATGCCCAGAACAAAAAGGAAGGATAAGAATTCTCAAATACTGCAGATCACAACCAAAGGTTCCTCCTCCGAGGAAATGTACGAAACGAATGTTCCTGGGGGAATTGCAAAGATAGTCAACCCCAAGTTATGGCATACATTCCCTAAGCAGGTTGTTGATCAAGGTGCGAACAGGTAGTAAATGATGAACCCAGCATAAAACAAAACAAACAAAGCGTCTTTACAGATCCTTCTCTATAAGCGCTAATAGGTCATTGCTGTGCAATGATATGATTGGCGGCACCTAAGCCCAGGTGTCCTGCACAAACCGGAGCAAGACGCTCCCCGAAGGTATTACACAAACACCAAGTTCCAACAAAGTGTTACACGCTCTTAAGCACCCCTCTCCGTAATGGAAAACCTGAGACTTGGTTGGCAGTTCACGATAATGGGCGTTTCCTAAGCCCCACCAGGTTAATCCAGAAAACGGGTGTCAAGAATCCAGGGGACCGCTCAGATGTAGGCGCTTCCTAAGCCCCACCAGGTTAATCCAGGACCCACAAGCCACTAGCGCTAAAGTACAGCGCTTGTAATGGGCGCTTCCTAAGCCCCACCTCGGTAACCTCGATCCAAACCAAACGGACCAACGCTTACCGCTGCCGATCTCCGAAACCTCCAGCACGAAACCAGGATACACGCTAAGACTCTTTCTTAGCACACAGGAATAATCGGCAACGCGTCCACAGTAAAACGCCATAATAATCCCTTAGTCGCACAGCGTCATAGCAGCGCGCCGCGCAAAGGATCATGGGATTTGTAGTTTCCCAACCCGTTCCACGGAAAAGAGCAGGCAGTGATTTACCAGCGGTCGGGGGAAATCGTGACAGTACACCCCCTCTCACAATGTTCACTGACTGCCACCAGGTTTACCAGGATGCGACAAATGGAACCTCCGCACCAGTCTAGGAGCATGAATAGCACCAACAGGTTCCCAAGAGTCCTCCTCTGGACCATATGCCTTCCAGGATACCAAGTACTGGAGTTTCCCTCTCACCTTACGAGCGTCCAGAATGCTCCGCACCTCGTATTCTAAGTCCTGCTCAATCATCACAGGTGCAGGGGCCTTAGTACCCGGACACCGAGCCGGCTTGAGCAGCGAGACATGGAACACAGGGTGTATCCGAAAATGTGAGGGGAGTTTCAATTTCACCGCCACAGGGTTGACATGGCGTAGCACCTGGTAAGGACCAATGAACCGAGGGTTGAAAACACTGTACCTTTTGAAACGGATGTTCCGAGTGGATAACCACACCCAATCCCCTTTCATATACTCAGGACAGGGCCTACGGTGTTAATCAGCCTGGTTTTTGTACCTTAGTTTCGCTTTCCCAAGGTTCCTTCTAGCCTGCAACACTGTTTTCCGCAACTGCACTAATCTGGACTGTAACTGTGGGATTGGAGCGTCAGTGACCGGCACACTCAAAGGGGCGAATCTGGGATGAAACCCATACGTACAGAAGAACGGGGTATACAAAGTAGAGGAATGAACTGCATCATTATATGCCACCTCAGCAGACCACAACCAATCTACCCATGCCTCCGTAGTGGTATCAACAAAACACCTCAGGTATTGCTTGAGGGTCTGGTTTAACCTCTCGGTCTTCCCATCCGTTTGCAGATGAAAGCTGGTGGACAAAGAAGAGGCAATACCCAATCGATCACACCAGACCCTCCAAAAGTTCGCGGTGAATTGTGCCCCTCTATCGGAAACAAGAACTTTGGGCAGGCCATGCAACCGAATGACATGAACGAGCAGCAAATGGGCTAATTGACTAGCTGTGGGAACCCCTTTACAGGCAATGAAGTGGCCCATCTTGGTCAAGTAATCCACGACTACTACAAATATATCTAAGTAGTCTCGCAATACCTCATTGAGGAAAAATTGGAAGGAGGCAGGGGCGTTGCATAACCCAAAGGGCATCACCAGGTACTCAAAGAGCCCGTACCTCGTTTTAAACGCTGTCTTCCATTCATCGCCAGATCTGATGCGTACTAAATGGTAGGCTCCCCTCAAGTCCAATTTTGTGTAAATTTTAGCTGATCTCACTTGCTCCAATAACACTGGTATCAATGGGAGTGGATATTGATTCTTGGTTGTTATGGCGTTTAACGCCCTGTAGTCAATACAGCAGCGTAATTCCCCATTGGCCTTTGGAATGAAGAAAAGCGGGGAAGCTGCTGGAGACCTTGATGGTCTGATGAATCTCAAAGCGAGAAGGTTATCCAAATATTCCCGAAGAGGCTTTGTTTCGGGTTGTGACAACGCATAGATTCGGCCACACGGAATGACTGACCCTGGTGTTAAATCAATGCGGCAGTCATATTCTCTATGCGGGGGTAGTACTTCCGCTTTCACCTTACTAAACACCTCCTCATACTCCTGGTAGCATCGAGGTAGCTCCACCTCTTTTTCAGCGGCTGTAGAGACTGTGTGTGTCATCGCTAGTACCCTTGAGGGCCTGGGATTCTCCTTGATGCAGTGGTCTTGGCAATACGAGGAGGTGAAGTCCAAAGTCTGTTCTTTCCATGTTATAGTGGGTTCATGTTTCTTCAGCCAAGGAAGTCCTAATATTATTCCATAGGTAGGGGCCTGGATGAGGTTAAATGAAAGCTGCTCCATGTGATAACCCCCATACCACATCTCGTACTCCGGGGTATGTTGGGTGATAGGACCGGATTCTAACACATGACCATCTACTGCGAACACATCTTCAAAGACAGTTTTATCCAATGGAGTTACACCCAACTTCCGGGCTTCTGTCAAATCCATAAAGCAACCTGTCGCTCCGGAGTCTACCATGGCACGGACTTGCTTAGGGTTTTGATCTATCCATAGTTCGATGTCCACAAAGAACAGCTGGTTTCCCACTCGGTCCTCTTCGGTTATTGAAGGGATGAAATGTGCACTTGAGTCCCTCCCTTCCTTAGGACTCAAGCTTCGGAGTTTTCCGACCCCTTGTCAACTGTGGATACTACTCCTTGTCCTGCACGATAGCGTCCTCCTTTTGGTTTCACAGGACATTCTCTTAGAAAATGACCTTTTTTCCCACAGTAAAGACACAGCCCAAATTTGCGGCGATGTTCTCTTTCACTTGCTGTGAGGGAAGCTCTCACCACTCCAATGTCCATGGGTTCTGATTTTCCTTCGGCTTTATCCCCACTAGTTGGTTTCTCCCCAAACATCAGAGGTCTGTCTTTTCTTCCAGTCTCTCCTTTTCTCTCTCCCAATCTGTGATCCAAGCGTAAGGCCAAATCAATGAAGGCCGCACATGTGGTAGGCTGGGGTTCAACTTGTGCTATGACGTCTTTTAGGTTGTCTGTGAGCCCTTGGTAGAATAGAACCATCTGTTTGGCTTCTGGCCAATCAGTTTCAGCGATTAATCTCCAAAAATGGTTCAGATAGGTCACTAAATCGGAATTTCCTTGTTTCAAAACAAGCAACTCCTTATCAGCGGAGAAGGTTTCAGCTCTCCTATCAAAAGTTTTTTCAAACTCGGCACGAAACAAGTCCCAATCATACAGGATCCCGTCATTGTTCCTGACAATAGGGACCGCCCACTGAGCTGCTTCTCCCCCTAAATAGGAAATGAGAAAGGAAACCCTTGATTGATTGGTGAGGAAACATTTGGGTTTACAGGTGAAATGCATCATCACCTCTGTCATGAACACCTGCACTTTCTTTCTATCTCCCATAAACCGTTCCGGGGGTGCTAAGGGAACAGGGGATGGCATTTCTACCACCACTGAGGTAGCTTGAGGGGCAGGGTTCCCTGCATCAAAAGGGTTCCGCTGCATAGCATCCATCCGAGCTTGCAACGCAGCCGTTTCCTGGCGGGAGGCGGCTAATTCTGCCTGAACTAAGCCTAAAGCGGTCAGTACCTCCTCTAAAGTGGCCATCCCTATTATCAACCCAACCGGGAGGAGCAAATATTCTTGGGCCGATTATTCTGTCAGGTCTGTCGTGGTTGCTCCTCAGGATTGGATTGATGCTGTAAGGGGGCCCACCTCTAGATCATCCCAAGTCTGACTGTAATTGTCACAGACTGTTAAGGAGATCAAGCGGGGGAAAAATAGGTCCGGAGGGGAACAGCTGGGCAACTGGAACCGCTACCTGTAAGTACAGAAGCAAGGGATAAGTGCACCTATAACCCTAAGCTAGAAAACAGGTTTAATCAATATATCACATGCTATCTCACCTGCTTCCTACAGGTCTGTATAAATAAAGAAACATCCTAAAGGGCGGCTTCTAAATCCCCTGGTTCTGCTGCTAGAAGATAGAATAAAGAGAACATTAGAAAACCCCCCTTGTTCCCTCCCTTCCTTTGAGTTGGACCTTTATGGATATTGAAACTGAAAGGACACCTACCCAGATGTGGGATGAAGATAACCCAATAATGCCCAGAACAAAAAGGAAGGATAAGAATTCTCAAATACTGCAGATCACAACCAAAGGTTCCTCCTCTGAGGAAATGTACGAAACGAATGTTCCTGGGGGAATTGCAAAGATAGTCAACCCCAAGTTATGGCATACATTCCCTAAGCAGGTTGTTGATCAAGGTGCGAACAGGTAGTAAATGATAAACCCAGCATAAAACAAAACAAACAAAGCGTCTTTACAGATCCTTCCCTGTAAGCGCTAATAGGTCATTGCTGTGCAATGATATGATTGGCGGCACCTAAGCCCAGGTGTCCTGCACAAACCGGAGCAAGACGCTCCCCGAAGGTATTACACAAACACCAAGTTCCAACAAAGTGTTACACGCTCTTAAGCACCCCTCTCCGTAATGGAAAACCTGAGACTTGGTTGGCAGTTCACGATAATGGGCGTTTCCTAAGCCCCACCAGGTTAATCCAGAAAACGGGTGTCAAGAATCCAGGGGACCGCTCAGATGTAGGCCCTTCCTAAGCCCCACCAGGTTAATCCAGGACCCACAAGCCACTAGCGCTAAAGTACAGCGCTTGTAATGGGTGCTTCCTAAGCCCCACCTCGGTAACCTCGATCCAAACCAAACGGACCAACGCTTACCGCTGCCGATCTCCGAAACCTCCAGCACGAAACCAGGATACACGCTAAGACTCTCTCTTAGCACACAGGAATAATCGGCAACGCGTCCACAGTATAACGCCATATTAATCCCTTAGTCGCACAGCGTCATAGCAGCGCGCCGTGCAAAGGATCATGGGATTTGTAGTTTCCCAACCCGTTCCACGGAAAAGAGCAGGCAGTGATTTACCAGCGGTCGGGGGAAATCGTGACACCTCGGGTGATAAGACCTGTAGTACAGTAATGAATTTTTGTCCGTTGGTTTTTGATGAACCAATATGGTTATTCCGAGACTAACATTGTCAAGGCTCCCACAAGGCTTTACAGATTCACCCTCAATCTTCACGAATGCACTAAAGACAGATCTAGACTCACTAGTACTGAAGGAAGGCTCAACTCTTATCCAGCACATAGATGATTTGCTACTGGTCTCACCTTCAAGGGATGCTTGAGTACAGGACACTATTGCCGTCCTGTGCTACCTAGCAATTAAATGTTACAAGGTTTCCCCCAAGAAACTACAGTTTGCCTCACTGCTGTGACATATTTAGGCCACAAACTTTCCGAACAGGCCAGGAGATTACTACCTGACAGGATATCAACCATCACCCACTTTCCCCGACCACACACACAGAAAGAGGTTCGGGCATTTTTGGGGGTGGCAGGATACTGTCGGCACTGGATCTTAAACGTCTCCCTGATTGCCAAGCCATTAAAGGCACTAACACACAAAGAGGTCCTAGACATGAAACTTTGGTTACAGGACTGTAACCAGGCATTCCACAAGCTCAAAAGCGAACTCAACGGAGCACCAGCGCTAGGTCTCCCAGATTACAGCAAAGACTTCCACCTGTTCTGCAATGAGAAGGGAGGGGGCTCACTAGGGGTGTTAAGTCAACAGCACTAGGTCTCCCAGATTACAGCAAAGACTTCCACCTGTTCTGCCATGAGAAGGGAGGGTGCTCACTAGGTGTGTTAAGTCAAAAGCACAAATCCTACTACCGCCCAGTGGTGTACTACTCAGCCACACTAGGCCCAGTGGCCTCCGCGCTCCCGCCTTGCTTCCGAGCAGTGACGGCAGCAACACTGGCGGTAGAGCGGTCTAAAAATATAGTGCTGGCACATGCCATGGTTTTGCATGTTCCCCATGAAGTGGACACACTGCTCACGTCCACTAAGACTCGCCTCCTAGCAAAGGCACAACTTACTAGGTATGAGCTGATACTATTAGCACCACCATCGCCATCAAGAGATGCACCACTTTGAACCCAGCATGCCTTTTGACAACAGAACATGAGATGAATGATCTAGAGTCAGATGATGCCTTTCACGATAGTGAATTAGCTATTGACAGACATACAAAGATGCGCCCAGACTTGAAAGACACACCACTACCAGATGCCCAAGGGAAATTGTTTGTAAATGGGTCATACCTTAGGGAGGACCAAGGGACATTGCAGACCTCCTATGCAGTGGGCACCGCTAATAAACTATTGGAAGTGGGAAGGTTGACAGCTGCCAAAAGCGCACAAGCGGTTGAACTCGTGGCACTAACGAGGGCATGCACATTGGCTGAAGGAAAAAGAGCAAACATATACAAAGACAGCCAGTATGCCTTCGGGGTGGTCCATGACTTTGGCCAGCTGTGGTCAATGAGAGGCTTACTCACATGAGCGGGGCAACAAATACAACACGTACAATTGATCAGTGACCTCCTCCAAGCCTTGTTATTGCCATCAAAAGTGGCTATCATCAAATGTGGAGCACATACTTCATCAAAAGACTATGTGTGAAAAGGCAATGTATTCATTGATAGAGAGGAAAAAGTATAGCACTGACAGGCTGTCAGCTAACTATGGTACAGATAATAAGCCACAACAATACCACAGATACTACCAATGATTCATTACATTTTGATCCTATACACAGTCAGAGCAAAATGAAGGAAATTAAAAAGGAGTAATTGGTAAATGGTGGATGTGTGCAAACAACGAAAGGATTATGGACAGGGCCTAATGGAAAAATATGCCTACCTTCATCCATGCTTCCCTCCATGGCACGCCTTTTTCATGGTCCCTCACATGTTGGCCGGGACGGCATGATTAGTTTTTTTTCCCAATGTTGGTACAGCTGCAAGTTTTGTCAAATAGCAGAAAATCTTTGCAGACAATGAGCTGTCTGTGCACAGTATGATACTACGAAGAGTACACCAACTGCACCTGGCCACTTCCCACTGCTCCACGGACCCTTTGAAAGTCTCCAGTTAGGCTTCATTGACATGCCCCCCACCCAGAAGTACAAACATGTTTTGGTAATAGTATGCATGTTCAGCAAGTGGACAGAGGCCTATCCAACAAAGAACTGTGATGCACATACTGTTGCTAAAAGCCTCCTGAAAGACTGATTGCCACGCTTTGGAATTCCAACCGCTCTGAGCTCCAACAATGGACCTGCGTTCATTTCCCATGTCATAGGGGGAATATGTAAGGGGCTTGGAGTCACACAAAAATTACACTGTGCCTATCACCCACCAGCAGCAGGTGCTGTGGAGAGGAAGAATGGGGTGTTGAAAAAAAGATTGGAAAAATGTATGTATCAACTGAACTTTCATGGGTGGATGCACTACCACTAGCCCTGCTGGCAATGAGAAGAACACCAGATAGGGTAACAAAGCTCAGCCCCCACAAAATAGTCTTCAGCTGCCCCATGAACATTCTAGGCCATATTTTCACAGCTCCCCTATTGAAAGCAGACAGTTTGCTTTTATATTACTGTAAGAAATTAACATGGACCTTACGTTATCTTCATCGCCAGGTTCTGCAGGCTCTTTCAGAAGCAGCAAGTCCACCGCCACATGACCTGCAGCCTGGTGATTGAATTTGGGTAAAAGTCCACACTGACGACACTCCCTCCAGCCAAGGTGGAAGGGACCGCACTAGGTCCTCTTAACCACAGCAACAGCCATCAAGTGCGAAGGGGTGACATCCTGATTACACAGCTCCCACACCAATAAAGCAGCAGGGCCAAGCTCAGCTACCACCTCCAGTGGCGTCTGAGGTGCCCTGCAGGTACAACCTTCGCTCCACCAGAGAAGCACGAACGGAGAATTAGTGAAGAAGAGGCAGTTTCCTGCTCACTGCAAGCCAAGCCTCTAACAGAAGAAACAACATACCAGAGGCCGTCCCCTGCTGTGCACGGCAGGTCAGGCCCCGGGCATCATCCTTCCAAATAAAGTGCCAACTGTCACGTGCTAGTAACCTCTGATGGTACACAACACAGGCAGCAATGATCCTTTTCAAGTGTTGCTGGGTCTGCCCCAATTCAATTTCAATAGTGGCGCAGAACCTGCTAGTTAGTGTTGCTGGAGTCTGTACAAATAGCATCTGTAGCGATACAGACCCTGCTACGTAGATATCTAAGACAAAAGCTATCAAAGACACACCTATAACATGAATAGCATCAACTTATTGCAAATGCCAATAATAAGGTCTGGAATACTCAGATCTCTGCGGATACGAGTGGAAGAGTTAGAACTAATCATTCGCATAAAACTGCTGTCCCCTGGAATAGAGATAAACGCAGTACTGCAATTGACTGTGCCAAAACCCTCCCTATTAAGTGGACTAGGAAGCCTAATTTTGCATGACATTTCATTCCCCACTTTCGGATATCAGGTACCAGCACAAGATATTGCAGCAACATGTCTTGAAATTTTAGATTGCATGGTTTAAGCAATAGAGGACACTGGTTCTGGCCTTATAAGACACGTTGATTAAAAGCACTGGTCAATGTGAAGAGAAGCAATATAAGATACTATTACAGGACACCGCTACAAACACCCATGAACATGCCAAGACCAAGAGCAGAGGAAAAGAAATGGCCATCAGTGCTACTGGCAATACTATCGCCAGTCCCAGGGATAATAGTTACTGCACTGATAATAATATATGCAAAAGATTTGGACATATCGTTCCTTAATTTCGAGGTGGGGATGGAAGTGGTTCGAATGTAACATATGAAGAAAGGAAAATAACATGACAGGCAAGACATTCCGAGGGAGGTTGATATTAAAGGAGAAAAGGAACAGGAATTATGGGACGAGTACCAAGGAAAAAAATATGTTGAGATGCTAAAAATGTATGTACACATTATGAACATATCGGTATGTTGTGTTTGCACTCATCTACCAACAAACACAGAAAACAGCATGAGCCACAATGTCATACCTGTCTCTAAATATGTGGGGTGTGTCCTAATGCATGATATGCTCCCCAGACAGCATAACATGTTCATAACTGTTGCAGGTTCCATGAAGGGAATAGCAGTAGGACTGGCAACTGCAAGGCCTAAGACACAGAGAGTACCATGCATGAACAGTAGGCCTGGGCGGTAAATTCAGTTCCGCTCATGGAATTTGCGGAATTTGGGTAATTCAGCATACCGCGGAGAACGCAAAATTGCCCAAAATTCTGCGTTCTGCGACTTCCCGAAATGTTTTGCTTGTTCACGTTCTCAAAATACGTGTTCGCCAGATATTTCCCCCTGAGCACGCAAACAGTAATTGCGAACAGGATAAAAGCATCGCGAACAAGAAATTCGGCATGTTTGCGGAATTTCTGCGTGTTCGCGGAGATTTTTTACCGTTTTGCAGAGATTTGCGTAACACGATCACGTATTTTCCACCCACCGTCAACCAACAAAAAGAGATCAGGCAATGCTAAATGCATTTGACAGGTCTGCTAGGAATGAGGAATGGAAAGACAGGGATAGCTGGGACAAAGGGGCTGTGGTAAAAACTCCAAGATTTAGGGTCAGACAACAGCTCATCGCACCTTCATGCATTCAGATTGATAAACGGACGGCACCTAAAAAGCCAGCTGTGCCTGTGAGCCCCCTCAAGCAACCATACACAATATCACAACTAGGGAAGGGAAGGAAAGAATGGAAGAAATGCATTAGCGCAAATATCTCCAAAAGTTGGTAATTGGAGATAGCGATGCTAGCGACTGTTTTCAGTCGCTAACATCTTGGCACGCCCACTTTGCATGTCATTAGTGATAAATATCACTGACATGCAAATTGGGGCCCAATATGGTCGCTATCTCCTACTAGCTGTCGCTAACTGGTGTTAGAGACAGCTAGGTTATAGGGAGATAATTTTTTCTCCGCTTTCCTGGCTTTTAAAGCCAAAAATGCGGAGATAAACCCCCTTGATAATATGCCCCCAGGTTTCTACGAATAACGACTGATTGCCCAACATCTCCTTTATATTAATATGCAACTCTTCAAGACTTTTATCAGCAATGTGTGTCACACTTCATAAATATGCTCATGATACTTTGAAGAATAACCATATGTGCTAACCCATTGCCACAAATAAAGATATGGATGCACGCTACACTGAGCTGGTACAACACGGTCCTAAAGCATCTTAAGTAAACTCAGAACACTATATCCTTATTTCAACACTGAGTTATCCAAGACTGTTGCGCTTCTTAAATGCAAAATCCTGGGATTTTAATAGATCCCCACCTTTTCATGAAACATCACATAGAATCAGGCCCATATATATTTTTTTCTTCACGCATCACAATGCAGTAAGACAGCTTACTGCACTGAGTGAAAGGGAGCAGACAGCAATGCACCATATTTATAATTATATGGTGCATATCTGTCCTCTCCTTGTACTGGCGCACACAGTGAAGCCTAGCACCAATGCAGGCAGCCTTCCGTCACGGTGCTAGGGTGCTTGCGATGCAGGCTTGATTCTTTTTGTTCAGAAAGGAGCACCTTCCTACTCAAAATCAAGCCTTAGAGGCGATTTCCTCCATCGAAATGTGCTGCAGAAATAAAGATATGTCTCCTCATTGCTCCTCAGGTGGGAAGGCGTACAATTCTGATGCACTCCCAGGTCTACCAGTGTTGGTAAATCTGGGAATGTGTCAGAATGCATTGGTGGATGCATGGGAACACCCACGCTCCATCCATGTAATGCTTCCACCAAGCAGTGTAACGCAAGGCAGCAACTTGTGCTGTCTTGCGCTACACCAGCTTTACTAAACCACACAGAGTGGTCCTGCATGGTATGGTAAATCTAATTTTAGGTTTTGCGTCAACCTACATCAACTTATATGGAACATGGTGATGCACAACAATGATAAATCTCTGTGACCAAAGATTGCAACCACCACTTAGGATTAACATAGGCTCCTGTCAGTGGTGCTGAAGTCACAGGGCTACCACAAAGCAATGGACACAGATAGGAATCTGTTGAATAAAAAGCAGAAAAGGCAAAACATGGTTGCTATGTGAGTGGCAGATATCATTATTGTTAGACATATATCGCCCACCTAATCCAGATTCCTTAGGCTTCCTGTAACAAAGTGTGAGCTGTATGAAAGAACATCTTTTCTCAGAAAGAACATTTAATTATGAGGCCTTTGCCATTTGAAGATGCTACTCTTTGCCTATAAGCTACAATGAGAGTTATGATCACTTTCTGTTTATCAAGGGTTGTGAGTAATCATAATTACCACTTCATATCAAGGTAGTTTTATTACAATATAAATCAAAAATTAAAAGAAATAAGATCACAGAATTAAAAAAAGGGTGCACTTTCAGGCTGAAGTGTTTGCACTGGGAAAAAGCTGTTGCCGCAGCGAGGGGGTGCCACTTAGCAAGAGTGCCCCATCAGAGCCTTTAGCATATCTCCTGGACCACTCCTGAACCTGCATGGCCACAAAGTCCACCCTCCATATCAGTGCCCGTTTTGGCCAGCCAGCCTCAACACCACCCACTATGGTGCAAGGGTGTCTGTATTGGCCCTAGGCAGCTAATTTTAGCACCAGCACTAGGGAAAACACATGGGTGCGCCGTATTGTAGTAAATAGGAAGCATGCCTCAAAATGTCGGAGCGATGCACTTACAAAATTTGGCACAGCTCCGCGCTCCAACATTTTATTGTACATATGCTCCTGTTGCAAGGGAACTCCCATGGACCACCCACGGCATGCCTCCTTGATGCCAAGTAATGCAAAACAAAGCTATATGCTGCTTTGCAATACTTTTGAGTGATTTTCCCGCACTGAACAAGTTTAGCCCTGGAAAGTAAATTAGTAAAAAGAAGATTTAGCTTTGACTTGCGTCACTTTTGTGATGCAAGCACAGTGCTAAAACTTAGTAAATATATCCCAAATTGTTATTTTCCTTCAATTTAAGTGCCCTGCTAATCACAACACCTATGCGTGTGTTTATGTGAACCTGCCTCCTTCCACCCAATCTCAAAAAACCAGAAACTATGTAACTGAATAGAAGATGGCATTTTTAATGCTGGGGGAGGGAGAAGGTTTTTGCCTTGTGTCAGCAAAAAAGATGGTATTCGTCACTGTGATGCCAAGCGAGAGGTTGTGGTGTCATAATTAACACACCTTGCTTATCTGTCTGGCGCCATATTCCCAGGAGGTTAAGGGAGACTACGTCTCCTATTTACAGGGCCCCTTTGTGCCTAGGGTGACCATACGACCTGGACTTACCCGGACAGTCCCAGTTTTTCACCAGCTATCCAGGCATATTTCGGCAATTTTGGCTAATGTCCCGGTTTTTAGGGGGTCCACTGAAATCAGTGAGAGACACTTTTTGGGTGTTCTAAAGCTGTGGTAGTTAGCAGCTATTAAAAGCAAGCAATCTAATTAATAGCTATGTTGTTGGTTGTAGAAATTACATTAATTTACTTTCTTAATGCCTCTTCTGTGATCCTATGTTGATGAGAGCTGTCATTTTGCGCCATTACGTTGATAAAACTTTGTAGTCCTTCTTCTATTTTCCCCAAATGTCCCGGTTTTTGGTTCTCAAGACCTGGTCACTCTACTTCGTGCCATGCTTGACTTCCAAACTGAGGAGATGAAACAATAGTAACAACGAAATCGTGGAGAGCTCAGGAGAAAACAGGCACGAAAAGGACTCCGCTTTATTTGCTGCTCTCACATCCATGTCACTAAGCTTTAGTTGAAATGCTGTGTCCCTCCGGGCAAATTAACAATGTGCTTCAGTGGCTGAAAGTGGTCTGCCCATCGCTCTGTAGAGATTGGCACATAGTTAGCCCATAGAGTGGATAATCAAACCAAAGCAGAGGAAATTATGACCTCAGATTCAAAATTCCAAGAATGTAATCAATCTTCTAAAAATGTGCGCGAAAGCGGAGGTGGAGAGTCTCCTAGGGTTTACTGAAGCTCTGTGAGGGAAATTCAGAGTTTCCCTCATCTGTCTACAAAAAGGTCAGAAAGCCTATTCTTAGATAGAAATGTCAGGTTTGCCTTCGCGGGCTTCTCATGACTAAATTGTGAGAACTAAAGGACTGCAAAAGATGTAACCGGTTTTTCACATTTTGCTCAAGAACCTCTGGAAATATTGCAAAGAAAAGAGAGGCCTCTCATTGGGCTTTAATTTATATCACGTGTTTTGGTTTGGTCAGTTTTGTTTTCGCAAATTTGGGGCTTGCTTATATGTCATTACATTTTTGGGCCCGGATTTAACAAGCCATTGCATTGCTATTGCATCACAATGGCAACGCAAGGGCTTCAGTGATATTCGTAAAGCCAAATCGCGTGGCTTAGTAAATCCAGAGCAAAGAAACGCAGAGCAAATTGCGGCCTTGTGTTACTCTGGGTTGAAAAGGATTTCCTTGTGTGGAGTGTGGACGTTCCAATGAATCCACCCATGGATTTCAGTGCATTCACGCATTTAACCCCTTCGATGCTCATGACAGAACGGTTCCGTCATGAGCGTCGGTTGGCCTGTGCTCATGACGGAACCATTCCGTCATGAGCCCGTTGGCTCATTAGAATGTTCAGCACAGCGCAAGAATCTGCGCCGCGCTGATGTGTTTAAGAGGTGGGTAAACCTGGGAATGCATCAAAATGCTATTCCATACCAACAGAGGCATAAGGAGGAGAAATATGGTTATATCTCTTCGTTATTTTCTGTTTCACTATGTGCTGCATTTTGGAGCACATGTAGGAAGAGGAAAATGCTTCTGAAGACTATTTTTGTGCAGGAAGGTTATCCTTCTTGCACAAAAAGAAACCTGCCTGTATCACAGGCACCTTTGCACCATGGTACAAGGGTGCCTGAATTGGTGCTAGACAGCACTCAGTGCATCAGCACAGAGAGAGAGAGAGCAGGAATGCACCATAACAAATAGGCAAATAGGGTACATTCCTACTCTCGCCTATCAGGGCCGGACTGAGAACCAAAACCGGCCCTGGCAAAGTGCTTGGCTGGCTCCCTGGGGGTGTGACTGACCTCTTTCGCGGGGCCGGTTTTCGGCTGATTTTGTTACAGGGCCGCTTTGCAGCTATGCTGCAAAAACGGCTCTGTAACAAAACGGCCCCCAGGGCCCAAAACCGGCCCCCAGCCTTGCGGCACCCCGGGGGATTGCCCGGTGCCTGCAACGGCCAGTCCGGGCCTGTCGCCTATTGACATAGCAGCATGTTGTCTTGCTGCATTGGATTGTGTCAAATGTTAGTGCAGTGGCCCAAAGTTTCTGTGCGGAGCCCAACATCAGCACTACTAATTACCTAATTACCTGGATTGCTGAGTTTTAAGGCTGCCCCTAAATTTGATTCCACCTAATTTTTCTCCTTTTTTCTCCCAGCACCCTACATTTCTTTTCTCTTTAGCTCACTCTTGCTGATTCTTTCACAGCCCTGACCCCTTTCTCAATGTATTTTTTATCTTTCTCATTGTTCTTTCTATTTTTCTACCTCTCTCTCGTTCGGTTTCCATCATAGTCCCATGATGAAAAATAAGACTTGCTTGCCAAAAACGAGTGCTAGTTCCCACCTCATACAACCACTGGCATGACTTTACCACTGTTGTGGTCAACAGAATGCCACATTTTGGGTTTGCTACTGAAACAGCAAATTTTAAATATTGACAAACAGAAATATTGTGACAAAGATATCGACTATTAGAATACCACAAAGGTAAGTATATATAGGTTAGTGTTGGTTTACTATACTTATCACCACATATATGTACCTGAAAGGTAAATTTACCTTCAAGGTATGAAGGTGCAGAGCGAGGAATAATACATGTATACTTCCCAATATATGTTTACCTTCACAGTATTCTTGTTGTCAATATTTCGGCCATCATATTTTGCATGTCGCTATTTTTATTCTCTTTTTTTTTTTTTTTTTTTAGATTTAAAGATTTTATTGAAAAATAAAAGTGGCATATACATTGGCAGTTGTTTCACAGTGCATTTATTCTGACCAGGGCTTTCAGCCTTACTCCCCACCAGCCCCTTGTGTCCTATGGAATATCATATCTTACTTGAGGGACACTTGAAAGCAAAGTAGTAAATGGAAAAGCAGATGCAAAGGACAGCCTGCAAGAGACAGCCCTGCTTCAGATGCAGCATCTTGCTGAATGGAAAAGGAAGGAGAAGGTAAATCATTGAGAGCAAACTGACTCTTGTCTTACAGAGGGATCTAGAAAATGGGGCAAAGAAGGCTTGGGAGCAGGTAACTTACCTAGCAATCTTGGGTGAAGCAGATATAAACCCTACAGGAGTTTCAAGGAAGGAGAGGGATTATGAGCTCAGGTTGGGCTGAAGCTGTGGCTATGGGGCCATGGGACTTCAACATTAGAGTTTGGTAGTCTTTTATTACCAAACCTCACTGTGAGGAGCCACATTTTACAGTTTGCATTATGTCCTAAGGTACCCAAAGAATGCCGCTGGGTAAAAAGGATTATTTACTAGCAGCAAAGGAGAAATTGTAACATCATCAGCACCTACGAAGAAAAGTGTTGAAGAGCTCAGTTCCCATATCAGGGGAAAGATATAATAATGTTGGAGAAATTCCAACATGAAAAAAGCCTGGCTGACTGTCGCAGCATCCATTTTGATAAAGTCTGAAAATGAGGAAACCCTTCGCTTTAAAAATTTAACCAAATTAGACAAAGAAACTAAAAGGAGACAAGGGGACAAGAAAATGGCACAGGAAAACAGATGAGAAGAAAAAGGAGAAGGATTTATGGAAAGACATACTAAGGCATAGGTGTATGTCGAAGTAATTGGGTATAGGAAGAGAGAAGATGCAATTGTAGAGGTCCCAGGGTACTGGAAGGAGTATTGATCTCTACTTTCTTGACTTGTATTATGATTCCTCTCTTCTGATCATGCTGATTCCTGACTACCCTCTTGTGATTCTCCAATCCAGCATTTTCCTGACTACTCTTTAAATAAAATAAGACTCCACTCCTCCAGCATGTCCCCTCCTGACTCTTGATTATGCTCTGATCACTGACTAACATTTCCTCTTTGTACTATCCTTGCCTTAACTCCATTCTCCTAAATCCGATCCCTCATGACTTTGTCAATTTCTGACTCTACTGTTTTATCACTGTACCATCCTGACTTCAACCTACAAAAAATAGTGTCCTTAGTCTACTTCTGAATCCCCTGTGCACATTCTGCTGTCTAAGCTCTACGTTCTCCTGATACTGCTGTGTCCTGGCTTGATGCCACTTTTAAACATGGTGCCTAGGGACCTCGACCACTTTGTGTATAGCTCAAGGGGCACTCTTTCATGTGTCAACTTCAGCCAGTACCAGCTGCAGTTGTTTAATAAACTGAAAAATGAGACTGGTGCTGCTGGGTTTTTTACTCTGAAGTTCACTGGGTCCTGCTGACGAGGTCCCAGTGTAAGTGCTGCGATCCCTCATCATGTGTATGCAGTTGGCTATTTACTGATTGGAATATGTAATGTACCAGTAACACCATAGTATATGGTTCAAAGTGTACCCAGGGCTTGTAAGTTAAATGTCACTAGTGAACTTCAGCACTTATTGTGCCCCAATGGCAGTGACAAAGTGACAACATGACTCTCGGCCTGTCACTGCAGCCTAGACAGGAGCTCATAAACTGTCAACTCCACATGGCAAAATAAGCACCCTTACTGAGTCCAAATCTTCCTTTTTGATATTTATAAGTCACTCCTATGAAGGACCTCAGAAGTCCATAAGGCAAGGTGCTAGACATTAAACATAAAGACATTTTTCTTTTATGTTTTGCATGTCTTTTAAGTAAAAAACTCGCAATTGTCATTTTTACTGTTGCAAGGAGAGTAGTCCCATTGACTAGCATGGGATTTAAGTAGCCTCAGCGCAAAGTCCTAACTTTCATTTGGGACCACCAAATATAGTACTTCAAGGTATCAAATTTATTGTTGCATTAAACCCGACATATGGCTGAGGTCGTATTGTCGTATGGACATTCTCCCTCTTGTGTCAAGGGCCAGTGAGTGTAGGGCTTAAGGACTAGTTGAACAGTCTCCTGTTAAGCTTCAGGCAGATATTAGCTAACGAAGCCCTACCACTGCAAATTACCAAGGTCACTAGTTACCACTGGTCTTGCCCTGAACTATGCTGGTGCAGGCTGTGGGATCAAATCCTAGCCCTCAAGAGGTGCCTGCCAGTTACTGGATCCTTAGCTGGTACTAGCGTGTACTATTTCTCCTAACGGAACTGTAGCTTTTTAGCCTAACGTTCAAGCATATTTGTTTTTGGGAAAGAATCAGAGTCTTGCTCATGACTGCTACTTAGGCAGTTCACAGGTAGCCTTGAAAACCCATCGAGAAACAAGACTTCCACCAGCCACTGGAATAAAACTGTCCATCGATGTCACATCCAATGCCGGATTTAAGCTGCAGAGGACCGGGACAACTAGCCTGTCAAGGAGAAAAATAACGAGAAAAGTTTCTAAGTGTAGTGGTATAAGTTTTAAGTCAGCCTGAAATTTGGACTTTGGGTCAGATTCCCACGTTTCAGTCTCATAGACTACTACTACAGTAAAAAACAGTGATTTGCACAACCTTTTGAGTGAATTGCATTGATTTATGAAAACCTTGCAAAAATCATAATCCGGTTTCCTTCACCAGCTTTTTGTTGTTTTGTTGTCTATTTTAAGATAAAAATATAGACTATTTTTATAAATTGAAGTGAATTTTTGTTGTGTTGCCTCTCTTACTTATTAATTGTTTTGGTACTAAAAATACTTCACACTTGTTTTCATTTGAGTTAAGCCTGACTGCTCTGTGCCACAGCAACCCAGGACTGAGCTAAGATTTGACCTGAAGAAACCTAACTGGGCGTGATACAGAATAGTGCCATTATTACTTGATTATGTGACACAACCACCCTAACTAATATTACATTTTCTCACATCATTTTATATTGTGCTATTGGCGATAAGTTTAAGTTATAATGTCACATCACATGGATCCTTTGGCTGAACTTTGTGGCATGCAGCAAGAGTAGAAAGTAAATAGAATCATATGAGCACAGCATACAAAGATATAAGAAGTGAGCTCAGAAGAAGCTCCGAATCAAGTTACAGAATGGAATGGGAGGGGCTTATTTTAGTTTTTAAAGAAGTGCTATTTTTTCGAAGGGTTGTTTGAAAGCTGCTAGTGGATCACTAGACTACTGCCTAATCCCCAAAACATTTATTTTTAATTTATGAAAGGAAATTAGCCGTAGTGGACACCTTCCCTTCTGAAAATACATTACCATCCCAAAAATGGATTCAAGACTTTGTCAATGTTTTGCATAGGCACAAAACTTTGATGCGTATAATACTGATTGGGTATTCAGAAGGGATGCCTATTACATGCCCCTTCCAAGTTTAAAATTGGTTTGGAGCTGCAATCCCATTTTAGGATTTGGTAAATGGGATTCACATATAAAGAAACGCATGTTTGCAGTTGCATACTCCACTCTGAGCATATAAAATTCTAAAAATGTTTAATACATCTGGCACTAACCCGTTTCAGTGCTAGAACTTCAAAGTTCTGTACTAGGTATTACCTATAGTTACCTCAACGTATCCACTGCTTATAGCTTAGATGTATTTCCCTCATACACAAAGCTACTTTTCATGCAAGAACAACTTAAAAAATATCATTAGTTGTGTTCAAATTATGGTCAAAGCATACTGATTTTAAACAAACCTTTTAAAGTCAGAATTCAGAGACAAACACATGATACGTTTCTGTGAATGCCAGAAAGCTCAAATTGCTGTTACAGAATATTTTATCTTCTGTAAAATCCACTCATATATCTTTCACTATTCAGGAAGGCACTTGTTCTTTGGACTATATTGGATTTTAAGGAACTGATTTGACAATACAAAATCATTATACTTTTAACTAATCCTAACTGCTAGCAATGCATGCAAGTTTGTTCCATAAAATATTTCAGCTTAACTATGCAATTACAGACAAAGAACATCATGCAAATCAATCTGTTCTCCACCTGAAAAAGCAAGTGTCCAAACTGACTGGCTATACCTTGTCCTCTCTCAAAAGTAACACTACAATCCCAAATATGCTTCAACCTTTTTGGACATCATCGATAAAAGACACCTTGTACTACTCAGGTATGGCAAGTTATAGCTAAGCAAGCTGTGATAACTAGCTCAAAGGTGATGAGTGGAAATGCTTTTAGCAATCTGTGCCACATGTAGTGCTGGACTTGGCCCTCTCTGCAGTGTCACACTCCAAACATTTTGCCTTTGCCCCTCCGACTCTGTTGAATTCATTATTTTTATTGGCTTTAGGATTTTGTGCACTTTACCACTCCTAACCAGTGCTAAAGTATGTGTGCTCACTCCCTAAAACATGGCCCTATTGGAAAACACGTGATTGGCACATTTAACTTACTGGTACTTTCCTAGTAATGTGGCACTGTAGTGTAGTTCCTATTTTCCCAATAGGCTCTGCGCATTGGAATAACATAAACGATAGTTTAGACGCAGGACTGAGGTCGACTAGATCTCTATTGAATATGTTAGACTTAATTTAGGTTGGCCAGCTAGTCAGAGGTCACTAGAAACTTTCTCGAATGAACAGGGAGGAGTGAACTTCCCTGATTAGACAAGAAGGGATTCAGCTTCTGACAACCGCATAAACATGACAACTTTGCTCCCCCAGAATAAGGAGTATATCTCCAGAGTCATGTGAAAACAATAGGTAGCTATTTCACACAGTCGATCGTGCATACTTAGTTTCACCAGAGTGCAGAGAAATAGAGAGACGGGCGTTTTCAATGAAAGGTGTTATTTATTGAGCAGTCTTCTTTCTCATGCAAGAGAAATGGATTGCCACAATTGCAATACTTGTTATAAAGTAAAGTACGTACAGTAAAAGGAATATTATGAAATAATACTGTAAAAGCATTGATATGGTTTCTGAGCCATATGATACTTAAAAGGTATAAAATATATACTGTTACATACAATGATAAACGTTTAACTAAACGTACTCAACTGGTGCTTCTAAATACGCCTACCCCGATGTACCTAACCTAAGCCTAGTACGTGGGAAGGAGTAAGTGAGCTGCAGTTTAAGTTAAGTTAGTTTTTTGCCAAGAATCTGACTCGAGAATTCTCTAAGGATCTAATCAGCTCTGTACCTTAGTTTTAGAATGAAGGAGGTCTTGTATCTTGCTCTCAGCACTCGATCTCCCAGTAACCCGCAAGGGTGACTGGAAACACTGGAGCTGGATTTTCTCTGCAGGAGAAAAAGACAGCGTCTTTCTCAATGTGTCAAATGGGAGGGACGGCTTTCTTCGGCACTCCCATCAGCTGGGCTTCGAATAAGTAGATAGCCTCTCTGCTCCACACCACCGTGTGCTGCTTAAGGCAAACGCTGGTATATTTATACCTGGAAGGTGCCGTGTTTGACGTAAGGTTGGACATAAGACGTCAATAAAAGATGTCACTAAGAACTGGCCATTCTTTCAGTGCTCGCAGGAGTTCTAGGACAAATCAAAACAAAAGTATGGGGAATTCCCAGGTTGCTGGAGGTTTGGTTTGTTGAAAGATCTCGTTGTACTTTCTAGGAGTCTAAGGAAGTAGCCCTGCCATATTTGGTTTGCATTGGCTATTACTAAATATGGATTCGATTTGTATGCCTTTATAAGGGTATGATTTGTTATACCCACATAAGGGCATACATCGGGATTATTTAATTAGGGTCCTAGATATGATCACAACACCCACTCCACGTATAATGTCCATCATTACTAAATACAAAGCAATATATAAACATATAGGTATGCATGTGTTTTTCCAGCCCACCCCAAAATACATCAAATGCATTTGAAATGGTATAGATACACGAAATGAGTATTATACTGTACGCTTTCAAGCAGTGGTATCATTCAGATAATGCAGACATAAATATCAGCTGAATGAATTGCGAAAATTACATTTATGAAATGGATCTTAATACAAAAGAGAAGATCGAGGCCATTTCATCACATATTTATACAAGATTGTAAATGTGCTAGAGGCTGATTCAAAATATTGTCTCTAGAGTTTCTAGGAATAGAAGCTCTGTTCTCTAAGAATAGTTCTACTTTAAGCAGAGTACCTTGTGCCAAAAAAAAGTAAATATTTTGGAAGTAGCGAAAAATAATTTTTCGTTCAGTGGAAAAAATAGTTCCAAGTGTTTTCAGCAGTGTTGTTTATAAAAACTGGGTAAACTGACAAAATATCGACTAAAAAATATTGAATGGACATAATATCGAGTACAAAATATAGGCTGAGCAGAATATCGAATGGACAGAATATAGACATCAAAAATATTGTTTTGAAGGTAAGTAATGTAATATCGAATTTTAAAATATAGATAGTCAAAATATCGAAGTACATAATATAGGTTAAGAAAAATATCGAATTTTTCATAATATCGAAATTTTTATAGTGTATTTTATGTGTTAAAAGTGTTTATTTGTGTTATAATGTAATTTAATTATTGAATTTAATGTTATTTAAATGTTGTGTAATTTAATTCTGTAGCGGGTTGTGGGTTTATAGGGGAATAGGGTGGGAAGTAATTTAATTATAATTAATTAACTATGTAAATGTATTTATTAGTATTTGTTTATAATTAATTGTTAATTAATTTTTATTTAGTAATTAATTACATTTTAATTGCCAATTAATTTTATTTAATTGATTAATTGATAATTATGTTGATGTAACTAATTTACTTTCTGTAGCGCAGAGCTTTCCAAAGTGTGTGCCGCGACACCGTACTGTGTCGCCTCCACTCTGTGGGTGTGTCGCGTGACAATGACCCCTCCCCCCCGTGTGGCAGCCCGGGCTCAGACAGCTCCCGGGCAAACACACAGCCGCGTCCGAGCACTTCACAGGTCATTAAAAGACGGTGTGTGTGCTTGTTAAAGAGGCTTTGTCCTAAGAGCCCCTGCAGCGCAACCCTACCTAGTGCTAAATGTTTCAGCCCCGCACTCCCCCTCCGAATGTGGCTCTAGCAGCGCCTCTGTGCTCGGGGGTGTCTGCTGCTGTTAATATGCTCTGTAGCGCCTCCCTCCACCCTGGGCCCAGCAGGCACCAGTCTCGCCTGCCAAGCACCAGCCTTAGCCAGGGGCACCGGCTGCTGCGAACATGATTCCTGCTCCTTGACCTTGTCGGACACCTGGCAGTGGCAGATTCCGAGCAGTTTCGAAAGGAGTTTCTGCTTGGCGCACTGGTTCAAGGCGCTGCATCTTATTAATTAGAAAACTCAGGTGTTAGCAGAGACGTGGGGTCCAGCCTCAGGTCCATGGGGGTTTTATCTTATGACCTTCGCATTTTTTTATAAACATGACATCATTGTATTTGTCTATTTTGCTGAATTTATTTCTCAGTAGTTGCATTTAATAATAATATCACAACCAACTGCTCCCTGTAATGCACAAACAGCAGAGGCAATGCTTTTCCAGGGGCGACTCACCTGAGAAGTTCCTGAGAGAAGGGGAACGGTGAAAGGGTGCCAGAGATATGATGGGAGGGGCAGAGATAGAGGGAGTGATAGAGAGGGAGAGAGCGAGAGAGCGGGGAGAGACAGAGAGAGAGGGAGAGAGAGGGAGAGAGACTGAAGGATGGAGTGAGAGAGATACAGAGAGAGGAGGTATAGAGAGGGGGGATAGAGAGGGGGAGAGAGACTGAATGATGGAGGGAGAGAGCGAGAGAGATACTGAGGCAGAGAGCCAGAGAGAGAGAGAAAGAGAGGGGGAGAGAGAAAGAGACTGCAGGGAGAGGGAGAGGAAGGGAGAGAGGGAGAGAAAGGGAGAGGAGGGAGAGGGAGAGGAGTGAGAGGAAGAGGAGTGAGAGGGAGATGAGGAGGGAGAAGAGGGAGAGGGAGAGGAGTGAGAGGGAGAGGAGTGAGAGGGAGAGGAGAGAGAGAGAGGGAGAGGAAGAGGAGGGATAGAAGGAGAGAGGGAGAGGAGGAAGAGAAGGGAGAGAGAGGGAAAGGAGGGAGAGGGAGAGGAGGGAGAGGGAGAGGAGTGAGATGGAGAGGCGAGAGAGAGAGGTAGAGGAAGAGGAGAGAGTGGGAGAGGAAGAGAAGGGAGAGAGAGAGAGGAGGGAGAGGGAGAGGAATCAGAGGGAAAGGGAGAGGAGGGGGAGTGAGAGGAGTGAGACGGAGAGGAGAGAGAGAGAGGGAGTGGAAGAGGGGAGAGGGAGAGGAAGAGGAGGGAGAGAAGGGAGAGGGAGGGAGAGTGGGGAGAAGGAGAGGGAGAGGAGGGAGAGGAAGAGTGAGAGGAGGGAGAGGGAGAGGAGTGAGACGGAGAAAGAGAGAGGGAGAGGAAGAGGAGGGAGAGAGGGAGAGAGAGGGAGAGGAAGAGGAAGGAGAGAAGGGAGAGAGGGAAAGGAGGGAGAGGGAGAGGAGGGAGAGGGAGAGGAGGAGGAGGGAGAGGAGTGAGATGGAGAGGAGAGAGAGAGAGAGAGAGAGAGGGAGAGGAAGAGGGGAGAGAGAGGGAGAGGCAGAGTAGGGAGAGAAGGGAGAGAAGGGAGAGAGAGGGGGGAGAAGGAGAAGGAGAGGGAGAGGAGGGAGAGGAAGAGGGAGAGGAGTGAGACGGAGAGGAGGGAGGGAGAGGAGGGAGAGGGAGAAGGAGAGGAGGGAGAGGGAGATGAGTGAGAGGGAGAGGAGTGAGACGGAGAGGAGAGAGAGAGAGGGAGAGGAAGAGGAGGGATAGAGGGAGAGAGAGGGAGAGGGGGGAGAGAAGGGAGAGAGAGGGAGAGGAGGGAGAGGGAGAGGAGGGAGAGGAGTGAGACACAGAGGAGAGAGAGAGAGGGAGAGGAAGAGGAGAGAGAGTGAGAGGAAGAGGAGGGAAAGAGGGGAGAGAGAAGGAGAGGAGGGAGAGGAGACCTAGGGAGAGGAGGGAGAGGGAGAGGAGGGAGAGGGAGGAGAGGGAGAGAAAGAGGAGTGAGAGGGAGAGTGAGAGGGAGAGGAGGGAGAGGAGTGAGAGAGAAAGAGAAGAGGGAGAGGAGCGAGAGAGGGAGAGGGAGAGGAGTGAGAGGGAGATGGAGAGGAGAGAGAGGGAGAGGAGGGAGAGAAAGAGGAGTGAGAGGGAGAGGGAGAGGGAGAGGAGGGAGAGGAGGGAGAGGGAGAGGAGTGAGAGAGGGAGAGGAGGGAGAGGAGCGAGAGAGGGAGAGGGAGAGGAGTGAGAGGGAGATGGAGATGGAGAGGAGAGAGAGGGAGAGGAGGGAGAGGGAGAGGAGGGAGAAGGAGACGGAGAGGAGAGAGAACCCCCTGTAGGAGGTTCGGCTCGCTCGAAGCGCTCGCTCGCTGCGCTCGCTCGCATTACCGTGTCACAAGATGAAGATTGTCGAAAAGGTGTGTCACCTACGTGGAAAGTTTGGAAAGCTGTGCTGTAGCGGGTTGTGGGTTTATAGGGGAGTAGGGTGGGAAGTAATTTAAATATAATTAATTGAATATGTTAATTTATGTAGTGTAATTTATTTATAATTAATTAAATATGTTAATTTATTAATTTTCATTTGTTTATAATTAATTGTTAAATTATAATTTTGGGGTAATTAACTACATTTTAAATGCCAAATATTTTATTTAATTGATTAATTGAAAATATGTTAATTTAAGTAATTTAATTTCTGTAGCGGGTTGTGGGTTTATAGGGGAATAGGGTGGGAAGTAATTTAATTATAACTAATTACATATGTTAAGTTTTTTGTGTATTTATTAGATTATAATTGTTAAGTAACTGTTTAATTACTAATTAATTAATTGTTAACCTGTAATTAATTAGTGTTAATAGATAATTAATTGTAATGATAAAATTAAATTAGTATTATGTAATTAATTATTTATTATATTAAATTGGTAATTACTTTTAATTACATTTTTTATGGATATTAATATATATATCTTTTAAAATAATATATGAAGTATACACTTTCTCTACTGTTGCACTCACTGGAGTGGGAATAGTAATTTTTACCCCTACGCTATCCAACGCTTTCTCTACTGTTGCACTCTCTGGAGTGGGAATAGTAATTTTTACTCCTACGCTATCCAACCCTTTCCCTACTGTTTCACTCTCTGGAGTGGGAACAGTAATGTTTACCCATATGCTATCCTACGCTTTACCTACTGTTGCACTCTCTGGAGTGGGAATAGTAATTTTTACCCCTATTCTATCCAACGCTTTCCCTACTTTTGCACTCTCTGGAGTGGGAATAGTAATTTTTACCCCTACGCTATTTGGAATTTGGAATTTGGAGTGGTATTTATAAAGCGCAAGCGGTCGCTCCGGAAGGAGCATCATGGCGCTATGGGTCCTGATTCCAGTCACAGAATGGAGTGGGGGAGGCTAAATGGCAGCTTTGGACCAATCGTCGGGGAGCGTGAAGATCCAAGTTTTGAGCAGCTTCCGGAATGGTTTCTCAGCTGTTTGAAGCCTGAGATGCCTTGGCATACTATTCCAGGCTTTTATGGCTAAGTTGCTTAAAGTTTTGCCGCCTTTGGATTTCAAGTTGAATTTAGACAAGGTCATGAGGTTGTCTTGTGCAGATCTTAGGGATCGGCACGGAGTATAATGGGGGAAGCGTTTGGTTAAGTAGGAAGGGCCAGTTTTGTGGAAGGCTCGGAAAGCTACAATGAGAATTTTAAAGAGAATTCTCTTGTGTAGGGGGAGCCAGTGCAGGGACTTAAGGGCTGCGGAGATGGAGGATTTTCGTGGAAGTTTCAGGACAAGCCGGGCGGCAGTGTGCAAGACACTTTGTAATTTGGCGAGGGTTGATTTTTTGGTTCCTGCCATGAGTCCGTTGCAGTAGTCAACACGGGACAGAATGAGGGCTACCGCTACCGTTTTTCTCGCTTCGAGCGGGAGGAAGTCAAAGAATTTCCTTAATGACTTAATTATGCCGAAGCATTTACCTGCCGTATTCGAAGCGTGGAGGTCGAAGGATAGCTCGGAGTCGAAGAGGACACCGAGGTTCCTGGCTGATGAGACGGTTTGGGGGGGGGCGGCAGAGTTGTCCGGCCACCACAGGGCAGGGCAGAAGGATGCATTTTTTCCGATGGGAAGAATCTCGGTTTTGTTCGAGTTGCAGCGCAAGTGATTGGTATCCATCCATTGGAAGACTGCTGTAAGGCAGTGTTTCAGGTTGAGCTCAGCCGTGTTGGTATTTTCATCAAGGGGGATGATCAGCTGAGTATCGTCGGCATAAGAAGTGACAGTTATGCCGAACGATTCTATGAGGGTAAGGAGAGGGATAAGATAGATATTGAAGAGGAGGGGACTCAGGATGGAACCTTGGGGGACGCCGCAGAACACCTTTTTCTCCTTGGAGTGATAGGGGCCAAGTGAGACGGTCTGGAACCTGTCACTGAGGAAAGAACTGATCCAAGATAGGGCAGAGTTGGAAATGCCGATGTCTGAGAGTCTCTTGATCAGGATGGAATGGGAAATAGTGTCGAAAGCTGCCGTGAGGTCGAGAAGGATCAGGATAGCCTTCTTCCTTTGATCTTGAAGGGTTTTTATTGTGTCGGTCAGCTCGATCAGGGCCGTCTCAGTGGAATGTTTCGGCCGGAAACCGGATTGTTGGGGGTGAAGTAAATTATTTGAGTCCAGAAAGGTCTTGAGCTCCTTGTGGACCAACTGTTCCGTTATTTTGCCTAGTGCAGGTAGGAGGGTGATCGGACGAAGGTTGGTCAGGTCAGAGGGGGGTTTATTCGACTTTTTCAAGAGCGGCTTGACCACCCCTTGTTTCCAAGAGCATGGTACTGAACCGGATGAGAGAGATTGATTGATTATGGTGTTGATGGAAGGGTTGATTTCGTCGATGATGAGGTGGAGAATCCTAGGTGGACATGGGTCAGAGGGAGAGCCAGACTTGCAAGCAAGGATCGCGTCTCTGGTCTGGGACAAGGTAACCGGAGTAAAGCTTTTGAAACTTTTTGTAGGCTGGTTGAAATGGTCCAGGTCGCATGGTGAAGGAACTGGGGGTGGGGGAGGGAAATTTTTGTGGATGAGAGTGATTTTGTCATCAAAGTAGTCCGAAATTTTGTCACAGAATTCTTGGGATGGGGGGATTTCCGGTTGAAGAGCTTTGGGTTTGGTAAAAGATTTAACTATAGAAAAAAGGGTTTTTTGCTTTTGGCTAGCATTATTAATAGCATTAACGTAGTAGATTTTTTTTGCTGTTTTGATGGATGCAAGGTAGGTTTTCCTCTGTAGGATGTAGTTCCTGCGATCGTTGTTGTCGTAGGTACTACGCCATCTCCTCTCAGCTTTTCTGCAAAGAAGATGGGCGGCGGTTAGGTCCGGCGTGTACCAAGGGGCCATGAGTTTAGCTGTTTTCAAGGCCTTGTCCCGTTTGTGGGGAGGACAGCGAGTCGAAAGTTCGTGAGTGAGCCAGTTGTTGAGACCTATAGCGTCTCTATCTATATCGCCCGAGAGAGAAGGGCCATTGGATGGGGAAAGGGGGTGAAGAGTGAGGTTTTTCTGGACAGTATTCCAGTTGATGGAACGGGCGGGCTGGCGTAAACGTTTATTGCAAGTAGGGATGACGCCGCTAGAGATATGAAAGGGGATTAGACAATGATCAGTCCAGATTTGAGGTATAGGGGATAGGGAGGAGAGGGACGGGAGGTTAGAACAGATACCGTCCAAGGTATGACCAAGGGAGTGTGTGGGAAGCTTGACGCTTTGTTGAAGGTTAAAAACGTCCAGCGACTGTAGAAAATTTCTGGAGTGCGGGTCTGCTACGGATTCAAGATGTATATTGAAGTCTCCAAGGAGGGTAAAGTGAGGATAGCGAAGGAGGAAACTACCAAGAGCGTCGTCTAGCGAGTCTAAGAGTTTAGTGGCATTACCAGGTGGACGATAGATGAGGCCACCGGTAAAGGAGAGCGTTTTGCTAAGGTTTATGCAGAATCCTAAGCCTTCTGCGTCAGTGAGGGGATCGAGGCTGAAGGTGTGACAGTTAAAGGTGTTTCTGACAATAACTGCGACCCCACCTCCTCTACCCTTCTGTCTATCTTGTCTATGGAAGGAGTAGCCCGGGGGGAGGGCGGTGGCGATGTCAGGGTTACTGTCTTCAGTGAGCCAGGTCTCGGTGATCATTAGGCAGTCCAGGTCGTGGTCAATGATGAGATCATGGATGTCTTGGCTGTGTTTACACATTGACCTGGCATTTATTAAGGCACCTGTAAAGAAAGGTCGTAAGATATTGGGGGGGGTTGATCGTTCTGCTTCTAGGTTGAGGGTCCAGTGGCAATTGGAGCAATTGGAGGAAACAAGTACCGTAGTTAAATCAAATTTGCAGGGGCAGTCGAGCTTACCTCGGAGTCGGTGGAGGTCGCTAGAGGCGTACCTAAGGATTGAAGGAATTTGGGCAGGGGGTCTGGCGCCTGGCGCGGTCTTAGCGCGGACGGGCGCAGACGGGCTTGCCTTAGGTGCGCCTTCGGCGCGCAAACGGCGCTCCCGCTGCGCTCGTCCGCTGCGCTTCCTATGCAGGCACATTTATAGGGGGAGTAGGCGTGGCCTCTAGTGGGCGTGGTCGGCGAGCGCGCCAGGTGCAATGGCGGCCGCTTTGGTAATGGTAGCGCGACAGCGTCAACAGCGCTGTAAAGTTAAACTAGAGGCTATCTAACGCTTTCCCTACTGTTGCACTCTCTGGAGTGGGAATAGTAATTTTTACCCCTAAGCTATCCAACGCTTTCCCTACTGTTGCACTCTCTCGAGTGGGAATAGTAATTTTTACCCCTACGCTATCCAACGCTTTCCCTACTGTTACACTCTCTGGAGTGGGAATAGTAATTTTTACCCCTACGCTATCCAACGCTTTCCCTACTGTTGAACTCTCTGGATTGGGAATAGTAAGTTTTACCCCTACGCTATCCAACCCTTTCCCTACTGTTTCACTCTCTGGAGTGGGAATAGTAATTTTTACCCCTACGCTATCCAATGCTTTCCCTACTGTTGCACTCTCTGGAGTGGGAATAGTAATTTTTACCTCTACGCTATCCAACGCCATATCTACTGTTGCACTCTCTGGATTGGGAATAGTAATTTTATGCTTCCGCTATCCTACGCTAATAATATTGGCTATATGTTAATTATATTATGTTACTATATATATATGTTTTAACAAATATGATTGTAAACAGTTTTTTTTATAACGTTATTTAATTATTTAATTATTATAAGGTAATTTAAGTATTTTTAAGTATATTTGAGTAAAAAAAATTAATATTAATTTAATTTAACATTGTTTTTAATAAAGTCGATATTATTACAAACGATATTTTTGTAAACGATATTTTTTACTCAATATTTTTTTACTTACCTGTTTGTAGATACAAAGTCGATATTCTGCCTGTCGATATTTTGTCGCCGATATTTTTGGTACTCGATATTATCTCCCTCGATAATATGTCAGTGATCCAAAAACTGAAGGCTGAATTCAGAGTTCAGGGAACGCTGTGTGCTCGCTATTTAAATTGTTATTCTAGTTGTTAGGAGAGAACATTACGTCAGATAGACCAGCAAAAAATGCGTCTACCACAGTAGGTGAAAGTCGGGCCAACTCCGAAAAAGTTGAAATAGTGCATATATGAGATGTATTGCCATCATCGGTGTCTAGATCAGCAATGTTCACAGAGGGTTGTACCTGTGTGCTGCCGCTTTCATCTCGTACTTCACCGCCACCTGATCGTAATGGGGAAGTCTCAACGAATGCCGTCATCAGAATTGGTAGCCGCTGAGGACAACACGTTGCGTGAGTCGTTACTGGACAAAGCAAAGCGTCCATATCCATTGGTACTGTTGATGGTACTGTAAGACAAACGTCCAACACGCATTCTTCTCCGCATAGCAGACATCGAAGCACAGGTAAGATGCAATTTTGCCAGATCGGTCTGAATGAAAGAAACCAGGTAGTAATCAGATCTCTTAGCCGGGCCAATCCGAGGACCTTAGTGATACGGTCTCGGTATCGTATTGCTAGGATCGTTTCTTCCATCATAGCCTGAGTTTTGTCTGTGACTTGGCTTGCCATATCGGAGCAGAAGGAACAAAAATAAAATTCCTGCTACGAGTCCCAAAATAAGAGGCAGGCCACAGAAAAGAGAGTGCACAAAATTCGGGAAGATGCCCAGAACCATTTCAAAAGGTGTTAACAGTCCTGCAAATATTGTCTTAAATACATGTGCGATGCCACTGGTATCTGACATGTTTAAAATTTGGCTTAACATTTCTACGAAATGCACGGGCAGTTTGTCGATAATAGGGTATGTATCTCTACTGCTGTCCTTGCAGCTTGCAGGTCATATGTCTCTTTGAACGAGGTTAAAGGCACAGTTGTCTGTAAAAGAATAGACTTGATTCTGCTTAAAGTATCAACTCGAATAGAAGAAATATTCACAGAAGGTCATAATGCCGTCTCCATGTCTGGATTGCTATTTGGATACAATACTTGCATACAACAAATGACCCTGAAAGTAACGCTCACAAGATAGGGTTTTCCTGGCATCATGCCACAACATCCGTGGTCACTTAATATAACTTAGCTACCGTTGGAAAGTTGTCTGAAAAAGGGCTCTATCTGTGTAGCTGGGGTGCCGTGCAGATGACATGAAAGGTTGTTTGATGAACCTTTGCAAGATCCATGCAAGTTTATACCTTGACATAGAAGTGTACCACTCAGTGATGTTTTACAATTATTATCACTAAGAAATACTTCTTTCTTGCCTCCACTCCTACATCTATGTGTATAAGGAAAATTCCAGGTTGATCTGATGTATCCTTTACCCAACCTTTCATACAGGCTTGCTGGTACATACTTTTGGCAGTATTGAAACTGAAAAGTTGTTATCAGGATTGTAATGGTGCCATGTATTATCCATTCAATGACAGGTCTTTCTGACATTGCCAATGGTATTCTCTTAAGTTTTTCAATGCTCAGCATTGTATAGTCTGCTCCTTTTTGTGCCAACGAGATTTGTCTATCAGTAAGGTTAAAGATAGAAAATAACAACGTTATGTTGATTAGACGCCATGGCACGTGACCTGAACGGAGGTTTTGTAACGTCCAGCCTAGCTGTACAATAGAACGCAATTGGGACTGACCATGTTCTAACATTATCATATCCTGTTCTAATATATCAATAGCAGATGATACAATACTGTCCAGTGAATAGATTCTGAAGGACAGAGTCATTAACCCATTGTCCACTACAGAAAGTGTTTTTTCCAAATGAATATGATCAATTTCTCGTATTTTTTCAGCAGTTTCAATTTGATTTAGTTTCCAAGCTTCATTGTAAGCTGGGTATATACCGGCGAATATGAAACGTTTTTGACGCTGTTTTGTTTGAAAATATAGGCCACGTCTAACCCTTCATCTGTAGTGATGTTTCTATCAGGCATTGGCTTTAGTATAGACGGGTTTTTTAAATCTTTTATGTTGGCTAAACCAAGACAGGTTGTTTGCTGAATTGTGTCATTCAGGAACATTGTTTGTTCTGGGATCATGCAGGCTCTGAACAATGCTTCTAAACTTTGTACCTGTCATTCTTTTGTACCCCAGATGGTTTTTGTCTCAATGTTGTTTTTCCAAAATTCAAAACCAAATGTAGACATTTTTTCATAAAATGTTTCAGAATAAATCAGTGTTTGTCAACATGCTATTCACTCCTGTCTTATTTAACATTTTGAAATAGAATGTTTCAGGATCAGTGATATTGAACCCCAAGAAGTTTGGGGATTTCTCACAAAATATTTTTGAGCTGCCTTTTGGTGGGGTTGGACAATGTTCCCATTGATTATAACTGAAAATATTTCTAGGATTTGCAGATTTATGCAGATAATGATGCCCAAAGTGGTTGAAACAGTACATTTCCTCATAATTCGACGAACCCTGTAAATAATCATGTGCTGTAAATTTTGCTGACATTTCTAAATCTGACATCATATTATTAATATTTTCAAAGTCCCAATCATCAGAGAAAGTACTAGGTGATACAAAGTCACTTAATGAAATCTTAAATTGGTGTGGATATTTCAAGAGCTCAACCGGGCCATAAATTTCATAGTCAGTTTTGTCCCATGCTATACCACCAGGTATAGGGATGGCTGTGATGTTCACTGATGACAGTTCTCTTTTTTCGATGTGTGATGATCTGTGTGGTTTCAGGACCAAGTTGATGTTCTGACTTGCTGTGTCCATTGTACTATATTTTCCATCAATAAATCTACCCAAACTTAAAACCAAGATGAGCCATAGGAGGAGGAAAATTACGCCTAACACAATCCATATTTTAATCCATTGTGAAGTTAGATATGTTTCTCTGAGTTGTTGAAAGAGTTCTGTGAATTTTTCTTTGAATGTTTTTGATGCTGGCTTGCCTCCATGTTCACTTGGATCATCGGAAAAGTCATCAAAGTTGATAAAGTAGCCAGATGCAGTTCTGTCAATTGGTGGGATTGCTTCCGGATTTCCATTGATCTTTGCATTTTCTTTTGTTACATTTGTATAGTCCGAGGCTACATCATTGTCGATCGGAGTTTCTTGGTGAACTGTTGCAATTTGGGTTTCAAGAGACACAATTTCCATGGCTTTGTTGCATAGTCTTTTTTTAATCACTGCAGGTTTGTCAAATGCGATTAGTCTCTCAGTTTGAACCTCTTGGATTGTAGCAAGATTTGGTCTTCTGCTATTTCTTGGGAGTCCACTGGGCCTACTACTTATTATTGGCCACATGATTGTGGTTTCACCAGGTCGATTGATACAACTCGGTTCTCCTTTTTACCAGCAAGGGGCGGTAGTACTACTGATCTTGTTCCGCTGACAGCTAAGACAGGTACTGCTTTTCTGTAAGAAGGCCCAAATTCCTTCTTCACCGCGATCTTTTCTCTGACCAGATCCCCAATCTTTGGAATCCAGACAGGTCTTGCTGGGACAGGTGGTTTTTCTTCAGTGGTAGTTGACTTTAGCTTTTCGATACTCAGACTTTTTCTTGTTTCATTTAAGTCCTGTAAAACAGCCAAACGATCTTTGATATCAAAGGCTTTTTGTTGCACCACTGAAGTCTGACAATCCAAGTCCTGAATGATCATTCTGGTACCAAATAAAAGTTCATACGTACTGATACCTCCTAGAGAATTTCTTGGCATATTATTAAGACTACGTTGGACACTTATTAGATGTTTGACCCACCCATCCCCTTAACCTAATACCCTTGCTGTTATAGATTGCTTTATGTCCCGTTTTTTTCTCTTCACTACCGCATTTCCCTCGGGATGGAATGGACTAGAATACCGCAATGCAATGCCCATGCTGGCCATGGCCTCCTTGTAAGCCAGAGAGCTAAACGCAGGACCCTGGTCAGAATGCAGCATGCCAATTGCGTATGTGCTGATAAAGACTCGCAAATCTTTTATAACAGTTCTGGCGTCAGCTGAGCGCTGGGGCCACATCCAAATGAATCTCGTACAGGAATCCTCTGCGACCATGATATATTTATAGTTGCTTTGTAAGGGACCACAGTGGTCCAGATAAACACATGCTAATGGTTTGTCTGAGATTAGAAGGGGCGTCTTCGCTGGCTATTTCACTGTTGATACTTTCATTTTCTGACATATTTTACATTCTAGAACATAGTTCCTAGTCGGTTTTCTCATTCGTGGCCACCAATATCTCTGTTTTAATAATGATACTGTGGCGGAAACACCAGCGTGTGCAGAGGCAAGACCTTTGTGTGCCGCTAAAATTAGTCCTAACCTGTGCTCCGTGTTTGGAATTGCTCTATCCCCCACTCCAGGGATTTGAGCAAACCTAACGATGTTCGCATCAGTTTTGTTTGAGTACTTTACTGGAAAGCCTTTCGGGAGTGTCTTACCGCTGTCTTTTACTGAAGCACTGACAGCTTGCATTATCTCGCTGTCTATTTTTGTTTTTGACCGAGTAATGGCAGCTACGGAAGCCGTATGTACAGCTGCTTTCGCGGCCTCGTCAGCCAATGAATTCCCTGCAACGTGAACACCATCATTTTGATGACTCAGTGTATGAATCATGTGAGTCTTTTGTACTTCTTTTTGTAAATGAACTACTTGTTTCCAAAGCGTTTTATGCTTGATTGTGCCATCTTTTGCATCTTTGTAGTTGTTTTGAACCCAGTTCTGTAAATATTCATTGTAAGACTGGACACAGTAATAGGAATCGCACACTATTAGTGTGGGGAATTCTCGTTTGCTATTTTCAAGTGCCATCTTAAAAGCCTGTAGTTCAGCTTGCTGAGCTGTATAGTCTCCGAGTGATTGAGTTTTAGTTACCAAAGGTTTAAATTTTCCTTCGTGCAAATGACCTTTAACAATTGCGCACGCAGCACTGTAGGCTTGTTTACCCCCAACCGTGGGTTGTGCTGAGCCGTCCGTATATATTATACAACCGTAATGTTCCAGAGGCAGAATCTCGATCAGCAGAGGACATTTATATTCATATTGTAGAAATTCTTGTCTTTTTAAGTTAGGATTAAATTCGTATACTACGTCCGGTGCAGCAAGAGAATTAACCCATTGTATCTATCTCGGATGTAAAGCTTTAGCATTGGGGATGCTTGCTCTTGTTACTGCTTCTAGGGCAGGTATTGGTGTAACGATAATTATTCGTTTACCTTGTGCGAGGGCTCTTTCTTTTGCTACAGCAGTTTGAACCGCAGTTAGAATTTTTTCAGTTGAACTGAATTTCATTTCAGCTTGTGTGTACAAATGTGATTTGTAAGCTATTGGTACCGTTTCTCCCTCATTAGAGGTCAGATATGTGAATCCGCATCTTCCTGGGATGACTCGGATTACAAGGTTGTGTTCATTTGCGCGTGTTTGCAGTTTTGTTTTAGTTAACATGTCTGTCTGTAATGATATTAAAATTTCTGTATGTTTTTGAGTCCAATTAATTGGTTTAAAATCAAGTTTTATCTGTTCGTAGAGAGGTTCAACCCTCTCTGCATAATTTAGAATGTATGTTCTTCAGAAATTCAGGAAACCTAGTATTGATTGTAACTTTTCAGCGTTTTTGGAGCTTGGAGTACTGCACACTTCTCTAAGAAGTTGTCTGCTAAGCGTTTGCCTTTACTTGATAATTCATATCCTAAAAATAGGACAGTTAGATAGGCAATTCGTGATTTTTTAAAGTTAAATTTGTACCCTTCAGCTGCGAACCCAAGTATTATGGTGTTCACTCTTTTCAAGTGAGTCTCCAGGTCATCATCTGTAAGATAGATTCATCGAAATCGGATAATGCCTCATCATCATACATTTGTAGTAGCTCTGTTACCCTGGCTGAAAATAATCCTGGGCTGTTCTTGAATCCCTGTGGGAGACGACAAAATTGTTTTTGGGTCCCCATGCTGGAGAAAGCGGTCAAATATCTGCTTTCAGGTGCTATGTTTTGACAGAAGAAACCATTTGAAATATCTAATGTTGTTTTATATTTTTTGCGCACAATGTTATTCATTAGTGCTGCACTGTGTGAGTTTTGTACTGCAAAAGTTTTACTGCAGGAGTTTAGATGTCTGTCATCCAAAACTAGACGATATGAATCGTCTGGCTTGGAGACAGGAAACAAAGGATTGTTAATTTGTGAGGTGCATGTTTCAATCACCCCCTGATATTCAAGTTGATCTAAAATTTCTTTTACTTGTTTTTTAGCTTCTTGCTTAACAGGATACTGCCTGTGTGCAGTAGGTTGATTTTTCAACTGGATTTTATGGTGAGGAGAATCCTCATCCCATCCTACATGATTTTTATATAATGCAGGGCTTGGGCAACTGCCCATTTTCTAGCAAGTGTGTATTTTTTATGAATTGGAATGTGATTTAAGAAGGCAGGCATAATCATTTCTTTGCCATGTGGGCACTCCCTGACAAACTCTGGTGGCTAGTATTTCTCTGCTAGAAGGATATCATAGCCTTTAGATAGATTCCCCCAAAAGAGACCTTTTATTTTCCTAGTTTTATCTCCCTCTATACGCAATGTTATTTCATATAGTTTATGGGGCACGCTCACTCGGGTGTTTGCAGTTTCCACTTGAATGTATTTATTTGTGTCCACTGTCTCCAGAAGATTCTTCAAGATCCTGCGAGCTATGCTCACGTCTGCTGCACTGTCTAGTCCTCAAGATTCTTGGCATGTTTGATTTTAATACTGGCTACCTTCTTTCTGGGAAATTGTAATTTTGTACTTTGATGAGCAGGTTCCTTGTCTTTGGACTTGACGTGCTCTTCTTTATGTTCTGACCGTCCTCTTCTTTCCGATTTCTTTGATAAGCCTGAAAAGATCGAGAGGAAAGTGTAACAATATCTTGATATCTGTCAGGTTTTCTCAAATTGTCCCTATTTCTAAGGTTGTATCTTTTTTCAGAGGGCTCCCTTTGGGGAGACTTGCCACCCTCTTCTGGAGATCTATTTCTTGGTTGGGGAGACCTTCCTCTGGACTGAAATTGTTTTTCTCTGGGATTGGTTTGTTTGTTACCCTCCCACTTCTTTTTTTTTGAGAATTGAGATTATTTGTAATAAAAGTTTTTTCAGTATTTTCAATTAGTTGGGGTTTTAGTCGGTATGTTGTACCGTCTAATGTTAATTGAACTAAATCCCTATATGCTCTTGTTAATTCTTTTATTTTAACTAAGAGTACTTCATTTGACATGTTATCAATGTCGGGATTTGGTGTGTAGCTGGCTAGAACCGGCCATGTGGCTCCTTGTCTACCTAGTGGACCGAGCCTGGTAATGTGATTTTGATGTTTTAGGGCGCCATTAAACAAGAGCTCTTGGTATGTTAGTGGAATTTCAACTTCCTCGAAAGGAGAGTATTCCGCTGAAGATTCTGCTATTTTGTAGTAGAGGAACTCATGTGTTACAGCATGTGTTGCTGGAAAATGTATCCAGGAATAGAATACCTCTGTCTGCCGAAATTCATGTGCCTCTACCACAAATGTGACTGTACCACCTCTTGATGATACTCCATTTTCAGTTTTATAGTTATGATTTTTCTTATATTGACCGGGATGAATATTGCATCATGGTCATTATCTCGGGCAAGTGTGTTGTCCGCTGCGAGTTGAACTGCCAAAGCAGCTCTCTCCCTGTCATCCTAACACTCTGTCATTTCTACTGACTGAAAGTTTTGCAAAGCAATTTTTGAGGAAACAAAGATTAGGTGCACAATATTTTGGAACACTGTATCCTTCAACGTTGACTATACCGTAAACTAATACATAGGATTCTCATCCTACTAAGTTTCGGCGGATATTAACCTTTCACCCACTCCAGACGTCTATTGGAGTTTTTACGGGAAAAAGGGGTCTGTGTGAAAAAGCACGACTGAGTTACTCTAGTATCTTGCGTTAGATTATCGCCTTACCAAACATTGGACGCCATATAGTGTAGTTCCTATTTTCCCAATAGGCTCTGTGCATTGGAATAACATAAACAATAGTTTAGACGTAGGACTGAGGTCAATTAGGTGTCTATTGAATATGTTAGACCTAATTTAGGTTTGCCAGCTAGCTCAGAGGTCACTAGAAACTTTCTTGAATGAACAGGGAGGAGTGAACTTCCCTGATTAGACAAGAAGGGATTCAGCTTCTGACAACCACATAAACATGACAACTTTGCTCCCCCAGAATAAGGAGTATATCTCTAGAGTCGTGTGAAAACAATAGATAGCTATTTCACTCAGTCAATCGTGCATGCTTAGTTTCACCAGAGTGCAGAGAAATAGAGAGACAGGAGTTTTCAATAAAAGGAGTTATTTATTGAGCAGTCTTCTTTCTCATGCAAGAGAAATAGATTGCCACAATGGCAATACTTGTTATAAAGTAAAGTGTACAGTAAAAGGAGTATTATGAAATAATACTGTAAAAGCATTGATATGGTTTCTGAGCCATATGATACTTAAAAGGAATAAAATATAAGCAGTTACATACAATGATAAAAGTTTAACTAAACGTACTCAACTGGTGCTTCTAAATACGCCTACCCCGATGTACCTAACCTAAGCCTAGTACGTGGGAAGGAGTAAGTGAGCTGCAGTTTAAGTTAAGTTAGTTTTTGCCAAGAAGATGACTCGAGAATTCTCTAAGGATCTAATCAGCTCCGTACCTTGGTTTTAGAATGAAGGAGGTCTTGTATCTCGCTCTCAGGATTTGATCTCCCAGTAACCCGCAAGGGTGACTGGAAACACTGGAGCTGGATTTTCTCGGCAGGAGAAAAAGACAGCGTCTTTCTCAGTGCGTCAAATGGGAGGCTTTCTTCGGCACTCGCATCAGCTGGGCTTCGGATAAGTAGATAGCCACTCTGCTCCACACCACCGTGTGCTGCTTAAGGCAAACGCTGGTATATTTATACCTGGAAGGTGCCGTGTTTGACGTAAGGTTGGACATAAGACGTCAATAAAAGATGTCACTAAGAACTGGCCATTCTTTCAGTGCTCGCAGGAGTTCTAGGACAAATCAAAACAAAAGTATGGGGAATTCCCAGGTTGCTGGAGGTTTGGTTTATTGAAAGAACTCGTTGTACTTTCTAGGAGTCTAAGCAAGTAGCCCTGCCGTATTTGGTTTGCATTGGCTATTACTAAATATGGATTTGATTCTTATTATTATTATTATTATTGCATTTCTTATATAGCGCCAGAATCGACCCCCGAAGGGGTATCTCCGCACTTGCCTTGGGAACCCGTCCTGGTTTTTCCCTGTGAGATAGCCCCTATAGGGCATCCCCAAGGTGAAAGCCAGGCATCCCGCCGCGGGGGGGCCGTTGTGGAGATTAAGCAAGCTTAATGCCCAGAGTTGCATAGTGTGAACCCATGATTAGGTCAGGCACCGAAGCGAGAATTATCGAGTCCGTGGACATTTGAGCTCAACACCCTGCCGCGTCGGGAATCGAAGCCTGGTCCCGGGTCTGACCTCTACTTCAGGGTCTGCCTGCTCTAACCAGTGAGCCACACTTCTCCACAATGCCTTTATAAGGGTATGCCTTTATAAGGGTATGATTTGTTATAACCACATAAGGGTATAAATCGGGATTATTTAATTAGAGTCCTAGATACGATCACAACAGCACGATATGTACACAGGGCCTGTAAGGGAAATGCAACAACTAGACCTGCAGCATCTATTATTCCACCGACTACCATGGTCTTTATAACATGATCCAGGCCTGTCACTGCAGCCTATAGTGCATATTTAAACTATCCGTTCAACCTGGCAAAATAAACTTTTTTGCCAAGCCCATTCTTTCTTTAATACCTATAAATCACTGGTAAAGTGGAACCTAAAGACTCCTAGATCAGGGTGTGTTGTATTTAAAAAGTAGAACTTGTCGGTATATGTTTTACATGTCCTGGTAATGAATAACACCTAAAGTTGTTTTTTAATATTGCAAGGCCTATCTCTCACTTTGGATAACATCCTGTTACCCTATTACACCTAATAAGTGATAACTTAAGGTTGTGTGCTGATAGGAAAATGATATGTACACTGAAATTAATTGTAATTTAGAACCCACTTTAATGGTAAAATCAGATTTTAAGTTTCAATTTGGAAAAGGACAATTTTAGAAAGTTTGCATTTTCTTGCTTAACCATTTAGTGCCTACTGCCTGTGTTTTGGGTCACATGACTAGGTATAGTTGACAGTTGGCCTTTATGTATTCCTCCCTGACAGAGTCACAAGGTGGGGCTGGGGTCTGGCAGTATGTGGCATCCTGACAGGATAAGTAGGGGCGGGCCGACATGCAATTCAGTAGGGACTGCCTCCTGCACACACAGAGAACTTCACACTCACCTTTTGTCACCCAGTCATCTTGGGGCCTGGCCACAGAAAGGAAGAAATTTCCAGAAGCAAATGTGGGGAAAGTGTAGAAGTTTCTTCCACTTCAAAGCTGGCACCAGGTATAAATATTGTACCCTGTTACTAATTCTTCAGACCACTTCTGGGCGTGTGGAAGACTCAGAAGAAGGACTGCTCTTCCACCATGCTGTTGGGTTGGAATTTGTGCCCTGCTTAAGAAGGACTGTCTGGAGAAGTGGAGAAGTGTGGCTCAATGATTAAAGCAGCAGACCCTGATGCAGAGGTCTAGCCCGGGACCAGGGTTCAATTCCCCGCCTCGGCGGGTCTTGGGCTCAAAATTCCATGGACCTGATAATTCTCGCCTCGGTGCCTATTCTAATCATGGAGTCCCACTCTGCAACTCTGGGCAATAGCTTGCTTAATCTCCACAATGGCCCCCACAACGCTAAGGATGCCTGGCCTCCACCTTGGCGGTGCCCAGGAGTGGGCGCCTCACAGGGAAAGCCAGGATGGGTTCCACGGCGGTATTCGTACAAGCGCCTTGAGACCCTTGCGGGTGAGTAGTGCGATATACAAGTATCAATTTTACATTTACTGTCATGCTGCTTGAAGAAGGAACTCTGAGCCTACTTCTTGAAAACAGAACCACCAGAATGACTCCAACATCAAGCTGACTGGCCTGTGGTTCTGAGCTACAAGGGTATAACAAGCTGCAAAGACGTGGCCTGCTTCTGCCCAGCCAACTGAACCTGCCCATGCCCTGCTGCTGGCCTCTGCTAGTGTTAGTCACGATCCTCAAGAGTTACTCCCAGTTTCAAGATGCTTGGCTAGCATCAGAGTTTCCTCTTCCTGTCCCAACTGTAGATCTCTTCAGAACCAAAGGAGCGCGAAGCACATCAACACAGGACATCGCATTGCAGCACCTTGCAGTTCCCGAGCAGCCGCCTCATTGTAACCGATGCCACACAATACATCTCGATGCAGGTCCTCACAGATCCTGATCAGCAGCCTTATCAGAACTAATGCAGTATGACACAATTTGACACAGCACTTTGCAGCTCCCAATCAGCAGCCTCATTGGAGCTGATGCAGCTATACACAACTCAATGCAGCACCTCGCAGCTCCAACTTGGTGGCCCCATCAAGACTGACACAAATCAACACAGAGTGACACAGGACCTCACATCTCAGTCCAAGTACAAGCAGGTACATTGTCCAGCAGGCCAAACTCGATCCTGAACTCGTCCAGCTCAACACTGTGGTCAGCTTGAACTTGTGAATTTGTCCCAGGCCAGCGTGACCAGATTTTGCACTTTGCGCTTTTTTGGTGCCACTTTCACCTAAGAATTTGAAAATGCATATCTCCAGTTCTACTGATTGTAATTTTGTCATTCTGATATTATTTTATATATATAAGATTACTCTATTTTCTAGAATGGTCTAGGATTTTCTTGTTTTGTGATTTTACTTTTTTGCTTTGAGTGCCTCATAAATACTTTAAACATTGCCTCTAAGTTAAGCAATACTGCTTTTGTGCCAAGCACAGGTGAATTTAGCAACTTATTGTGGTTCACCCTGACAAGGATTGGGGTTGTTGCTTCAGAAGGGTTTCAATAACCCAATATTTCACAGGTAGGTATTCTAGAAAAGTTCAATTCCATAATTTTTAAGCTTGTTATTTTAAATTCCCAGACCCACTGTATGAAAATTATTCTGTGTCCACCACAAAAGCAGACAGAGAAGGTCCATCCATTCAAGGCCACAGGTCTTCCCAATAGAAGCACAATCAACTACAGTTGTATTTCAAATTAGTTGGCATCATTTGTGGGGTACAGCTTGGATCTACACAGAACACTGAGCTTGGACCTATGTCCGAAAATACCCAAACCACTTAGGTCCTGATTTAAAGATTCATGGAATTTGGTGCGGGAGACCAGGTGTCAGGACTCACTGAGTATTAAGAGTGTCCGGGACACAAAAATGATGTTGACCAGACTGTGATGGTGGCATAGTGTCATTTGTGGTCCACATGCAATGTAACTTTAACATTGTGTCAGCTTTCTGATCAAGATGGGCAGCATGTTTGAAAAGAACAATGCTTGGCTATGCATACTGCCTGGGAACAGCATGTTGGTAGATTCTTTGTAGTAATGCAGTTTGCATGCTTTTACCCCAGTGAAGGCACCTTTTTTGTTTCTGTGCACATCTTCTCTCCATGTCGTTAGGCTTTGATCTGGCAGTCCAGACAGATGAAGGTAGTTTCATTAGTTTGAATATTCAAGTTGTGGATTCTAGCTGTCTTCATGGTTGAAACTTACATGTTACAAAGTTGATGGTGCGAGCCTCAAAAAAGGTTAAAAAAGTTCATCTTACCCTAAATGGGGCCGCTTTGGAGATGGTTGAAGAATTTGACTATCTGGGAGTCAGAATATGTAACAACATGAAATGGGATTCTCATTTAGCAAAAATGTTCTTGAATCTTAAAAGGGTTTCTGGAGTAATATTGAGGAACCAGCGCCTATCCATTAGCAGGCCAATAGTTCTGGCCCTCGCAGTCTATGAGGGAAAGGCACTAGCTGTGGCGGTTTATGGCTCCGAACTGTGGGGAGGAGATAATACAATGGATTTGGTAAGAGCCAAGAACAAGTTTGTGAGAGACCTATTTTCACTCCCCTATTCAACCCCTCTAAGACCCCTTTATATCGATTTGGGTAAGAGATCAATTGAGGACATAGCACACCTCTGCCCCTTGCTGTTCTGGGTGCGCCTAAGAAGGACACCAGAACTGGCTAAATACGCTTTGGTGTTGGATGAATTGAGTAATTTGAATGTCTCCAAAAAAATAAAGTGGCTCAATAAACTAAAACAGTTGGTGATGAATCTAGGAATGACAGAATTTTGGGTTTCTCAATCACCACCTCACAAACAAATTGTCAAAACAATTTACTGGGAGTGGGTGGAGGCTGAGGAACTAAAAAGTACAAATTGGGGATCATTAACCAATCAATTTCTGGAACATAAACCAACCAGGAAGTTAGAGCCTCTTTTGGATTGCATCCAAATTCCTAGAGACAGATCAATCTTTTTGAAAATGTGATACGGCACACTCCCGTTGAAAAAGTTTATAGCGGGGTGGAAAGGAGTGAGAGACTATGATGTTACTTGTCCAGGCTGTTCATGCAAGAAGGAGTCTCTACCTCACTTTTTGTTCGCTTGTAGGGCTTATAAGTTACCTCGAGAAAGGTGGTTAAAACCTGTGTGCAGAGAGATGGGTGTTAGAGATTTTAGGATTGCATTACGTATCCTTCTAACTGATACATCTTCCATGTTCACTGTCTGTTGGATTGCAAAATATCTCTCTAGCGCATGGGTACTCACAAACTTTCTCTCGGGGGCCAAATTTACAGTATGGGTTGTGTCCGAGGGCCGCACCAGTGGGGGCGGGATCATTGGGGGAGGGGGCGGGGCTAGAGCAACAAAAAAAACTGTGACCATGAGGTTGAACACAGGTCCCTGCAGCGGACGGCTTCATCCACTGAGCCACCAGACCCCGCATACACACATACCTCTCTCTTTCTCCCTCTCCCTCTCCCTCCCCCTCCCTCTCTCCCTCTCTCCCTATCTCTCCCTCTCTCTCCCTCTCCCTCTCTCCCTCTCTCCCTCTCTCCCCTCCCTCTCTCTCTCCCTCTCTCTCCCTCTCTCACACTCCCTCCCCCTCTCTCCCCCTCTCTCTCCCTCTCTCTCCCTCTCCCTTTCTCTCTCCCTCTCCCTCAGACTGTCTCAATCTGTCTCTCTCTTCCTGATTCCCTCTGTCTCACTCACTCTGACTGTCTCACTCCCTCTCTCTCTCTGTCTCCCTCTCTCTCTCTCTCTCTCTGTCTGTCTCTCCAAACCTCTCCCTCTCTTTGTCTCCCTTTCTCTGTTTTCCTCTCCCTTTCTCTGTTGTCCTCTCCCTTTCTCACTCACCCTCTGTCTCCCTTCCTCTGTCTTCCTCTTCCTTTCTCAGTCTCCCTCTGTCTCCCTTTCTCTGTCTTCCTCTCCCTTTCTCTGTCACCCTCTCCCTTTCTCTGTCACCCTCTGTCTCCCTTTCTCTGTCTTCCTCTCCCTTTCTCTGTCACCCTCTGTCTCCTTTTCTCTGTCTTCCTCTCCCTTTCTCTGTCTCCCTCCGTCTCCCTTTCTGTCTTTCTCTCCCTTTCTCTGTCACCCTCCGTCTCCCTTTCTCTGTCGTCCTCTCCCTTTCTCTGTCACCCTTCCTCTCCCTTTCTCTGTCTCCCTCCCTGCAACCCTCTCCCCTCTTTGTCTCCCTCCCTCTCCCTTTCTCTGTCTCCTTCCCTCTCGTTCTCTTTGTCTCCCTCTGTCTGTCTCCCTCTCTTTGTCTCCCTTCCTCTGTCCCTCTCCTCCCTCTGCTTCCCTCCTCATTCTGTCTATCTGTCAGTCGACCTCTGTCTGTTTCCATCTATCTGTCTCCCTCCCTCTGTTTGTCTCCCTCTGTCGGTCTCCCTCCCACTGTCTCCCTACCTGTCTCACTCTCCCTCAGACTGTCTCACTCCCTCTAACTCCCTCTCTCTTTGTCTCCCTGATTACCTGTCTCACTCACTCCGACTGCCTCAGTCCCTCTATCTCTCTGTCCCCCTCTCTCTCTCTTTGTTTCCCTCTCTCTCTGTCTCCCTCTCTCACTCAGTCTGTCTCTCTCTCCTTACCTCTCCCTCTCTGTCTCCCTCTCTCTCTTTCCCTCTCTGTCTCCCTCCTCACTCTGTCTCCCTCCTCACTCGTGTCTCCCTCCTCACTGTCACCCTCCTCCCTCTGTCGCCCTCCCACTCCCTCCTCCCTCCATCTGTCTGTCTCTCTCCCTCTGTCTCCGTCTTTCTCCCTCCCTCTGTACGTCTCCCTCTCCCTTTCTCTGTTTCCCTTTCTCTGCCTTCCTCTTTCTGCCTCCCTTTAACTCCCTCCCTCCTTTCCCTCCCTCCCTGGCTGCACGCGGATGCCATGTACAAGATTACCTGGCAGGCCATGTGGGGTGCTGTTGCTGAGGAACGGGGTCACCGTACAGATGCACTTGTGAAAAGTGCACATCACTCGATGTCGTCAGCCGGGCCTCGGAGTAGCGCGGCGCTCAGGCAAGAGCTGGAGAGGCTCTCTGCTACAAACGGCCTCTGTTTTAACCCCCTGTTCCCCGGGAATGTCACACGAGATCTGGATCAGCAGGGACACCCACAGTCAGGATTAAACGGAGGCCTTGTTTATGCAATTTTACAACAAGGCATTGAATGCAGAGCGCGTGCACTGATGATAGAGTGCATTAGGGATGCTCCCTTAAGGGTATATGATTAACTCAAAAGACTCTTGTCACAACGCCGCACAATGGCAGTATGATTTTCGATTTCACTTTTAACTCGATTTCACTTATAAAGCTGAAAGTATTTCGACGGAGCACTTCAGAGATCGGCAGAATTAAGCAAAGTCCCAGCCCTGGCCTCGGGGGTCTCACACACCTAGACCCCCACCCCATTTGAACGCACTCCGGCATCAGCCTTAGGCAGCCCAAGTAGGCATGGGCGGAAAATCCGTTCCGCTCGCGGATTTTGCGGATTTTCGGGAAATCCGCAATCCGCGAGATTCGCGAATCTCCCGCAAAATCCGCAAATCCGCGAGCAGCGGATTTTGCTCGCACTGCTCGCACTGTTCGCGTGAGTTCGCGCCCCGCGAATAAGTGCAAAATTGCAGAAATACGATCTTAGCAAAACTGAAAGTAACTACTTACCAGGTTCAAAAGTTCAGGCTCATCATTAGTAGCCATTTCCTGTAGTGCTTCCTGAGGGGCCCCTCCAGAGTTCAGTTGCCAGTTGCAACTATTATGTGACCCTGCTCTGAACCTCAGAATAGTTACACATATGCCACAAAGGTCCTGAATTACAGCTAAGGGAGACAAGCAGGAGCCAGGCTGGAAGTTAAAATCCATTAATCAGCCCCTAATTCATTATTGTCAGTTGGGGCAGGGCAGGTGTTGTAACTAATTTTGCAACAATGAAAGCACTTAGCAAGTGCAAAAGATCACTAATCAGGGCGCACTAAGGAAGCAGGTGCCAGCTAAAAAAATATTCTGTGACACATTAATCAGCCCCAAATTAATTCAGGTCACTTGAGGCAGGGAAGGTGTGCTTTGCTTTGCCGAAAATAATGTACACTGGACAACCAGAGGGTGTGGTGATGAAACAGAGGGTGGCATGGGTGGGCCAGAGGGTGGCATGAGTAGTCAGAGAGTGGCAGTGGTGACAGAGAGTGGCAGTGATGAAGAAGAGTGTCCCAAACAGGCTGGACACGTAGAAACAACAAGTTCGCGAAACTTGCGACCCGACAGGTAAGTTTGCAATTTGCGACATTGTACAAAACCCTCGCGAACTGGCAGAAACCCGCGCAAACACAAAAAAAAAAAAATCCGCAAATTCGCGAGAATTCGCGGATTTTGCGGATTGCGAATCCGCAAATCCGCAAAATTCGCGAACGCGAGATCCGCAAAATTCGCTCATGCTTAAGCCCAAGGGCTTTAGGTTTAAGCCCTGCAGTGCCCAGCTGTAACTGTCAATCAGGTTTCATCAGAGCCGCACCCGAGCACTTCACAGGTCGTTAAAAGACCATTCCTATGTTAATGAGGCTTTTTTCTTATTCCACCTCTTGGCGCCCCTGCAGCTCCGATCGGACTAAGACTGGAATGCCGGGCCCCCACAGAGCCACAGAGCAGCAGAGTCTCGGCACGCACTGTTTGCAGACACACTTATTTTTTTTATTTTAACCATGGGTAAATGTCTGCAAGGTCCGCGGGCCGCCAGGGAAGGCTTGCCGGGCCGCTGACGGCCCGCGGGCCGTACTATGAGTACCCCTGCTCTAGCGCTTGGTTCATACGGACTAGGCTGCTAGACATCACAAAATAGAAACGCTAACCCCAGCTAGATTGATGATTCTTACTGAAAATGCACTTTAGCCTTCTGTAATTATTTTTTATTGTAAAGAGTGTTTTTAATTTTTTAAGATGAAAATGTATAATGTATGTGATACTTTTTGTACATAGATTTGATGTTTAATGAATGTTTGTTATGTGTTATGTTAACAATGGTTTGTATAGCGCACTGACACCGGTTTGTTTTCTGGCGCTGTAAAGACAGAGTGTGGTCAGAGATGGAAGCTTATGGGTTAGTGATATGCTTGTAGAAAGAGTCAGGTCTTTAGGAGTTTCCTGAATGACAGGAGGTCAGGACATAGCCTGATCTCGAGAGGAAGGGAGTTCCATAGGCGAGGTGCCAGGGTGCCAAATCTGCAGCCACCAGACCGTTTGCGTTTGAAGGAGGGTGTTTGTAGAAGACAGTGGTGTGCTGAGCGTAGGCTTCGAGGCGGAGTGTATTTTATGATCAATTTAGAGATGAATTTGGGGCTTTTGCCGTAGAGTGCTTTAAACATCATACAGCTGACTTTAAAAATGCAACGCTGAGTTACCGGGAGCCAGTGGAGTGTTTCCAAAAGGGGGGTTGCTGGGTGCCATCTAGGCTGGCTTAGAATCAATCTTGCTGCATGGTTCTGCACCATCTGCAGACGTTTTAGGAGGAACTGAGGAAGACCCAGGTAGATTGAGTTGGCATAATCTAAGTGAGAGATCACAGTAGCGATCACCACCTGTATCAAGGCTTCGCGGGTCAGAAGGCGACAAACCTTCCGGATTTTCCTTAGTTGGAAAAGGCATTTGGAGACTACCTGACCAACTTGCGTTTTAAGCGAGAGGTCACTATTTAAGGTAATGCCGAGCGTTTTTGCCGATGATGAGGGGGACGGGGCTGGGCCCATGTCTGTTGGCCAGTAGTGTGGGCCCCAGTATTTAACACTGTCCCCGGTCAGGACCAGCTCCGTTTTCCCAGGGTTCAGTTTCAGATGATTCTGGTTCATCCAGGATTGGATGAACCTCATTGTAGACTGGAAGAAAGCAATGGACGTATCTGAATTGTCAATTGTGAATAGGAGCTGTAGGTCGTCCGCATAATTTAGCACCGTGACCTGTTTCTTTCTAAGGGCCTGGATTAGAGGGGAGATGTAGAAGTTGAACAGGTGTGGTGATAGGGACGAGCCCTGAGGTACGCCGCAGGTGATAGCTTGTTTAGTGCCCACTAAGTTACCTAGCCGAACTGCTTGGAAACGGTTCGTCAAGAAGGACTTTAGCCAGGCCGCTGCCGTGCCCTGGATGCCAGCCTGTGTGACACGGTCGATCAAGATGGTATGGTCGACCGTGTCAAAGGCGGCTGACAAATCCAGGAGCACTAAGGCCTGCGGGGTACGGTTGTCTGCACAGTCCCTAAGGGTGTCCGTGACTGCCACTACCACAGCCTCAGTTGAATGCGCAGGACGGAAGCCCGCTTGGTGGATGTCTAGGCAGTTTGATGTTTCGATAAAGTTAGACAGGCAGTTGGCAACATGCGCCTCCAAAACCTTCGCCAGGAAGGGGAGGAGGGAGATGGGTCGGTAGTTTAAGTTACATGTGGGGTCTGCGCCTGTTTTTTTCAGGAGGGGTATTACTGTTGCTTCTTTGAAGGCACTTGGGACTTGTCCAGTGGTCAGTGAACCATTCAAAAGAGAGCAGGCAGGTGCCGGAATCACTGATAAACAGTCTTTTAAGATGTAAGGGGGGCATTTATCAGAAGGAGCGCCTGATTTCACTCTTATCAATAGTTCCTGGAATAGTTCTGGAGTGATAGGAGTGAATTCACACAGTGAGCCGGTTGCTTTGGGACCTGACTCCAAAAGGAAGGGGTCTGAATCTAAGAGGGAGGGATTTGAGCATTGGGGGATACTGGATTTAATGGTGGCAATTTTCTCAGTAAAAAAGAGGTTAATTGAGTCACACAGAACCTGGGTTGGGGGCAAACTGGGGCGAACATTGTCCAAGTTGGTTAATTCGTTGAGGATTGAGAATATATCTTTAGATTTATTAGTCGAATTAGTGATGCAGGCAGCAAAGTAGGTGGTTTTGGCTTTTAAAATGGATTTCATATATTCCTTCCTGGCACGAATGTATCGAATTTTAGCGTCAGAAGCGTAGTTGCGGCGCCATAGTTGTTCGAGTTGGCGAAGGGCTAATTTCTTTGCCTTCAGGTCTGAAGAGAACCATTTTTGGGCATCGGCTCTGCGAGCCAGTTTGATTGTTTTGTACGGGGCATGTACATCGCTGGCTTCTTGCAGCTGGTGAGCAAGATTGCTTTCAGCTACGTTGACTTCAGGGTGGTGGAGGGGGATGGAGGCAGCCAAGGTTTGTATAAAGTCAGGTTTGACTAAAGAGTTCCGTTTTCTGGCGCGTCCGCCCGTTGCTATAGCAGCGTTCTTTTTAAAAGGGTGGGCTAGACTATTATGATATGGAAATATGGAATAAAGTATTACTTACTAATGTGAAACTTACATGTGACTAAGTGTTTATACAAGCAACATCTTCTGGTACTACTATTGCCCTCATGGTATTCCAGTTGAAGGTGTCTCCCTCACATCATCTGCAAGCGCCTCCAACTGTGAAGAGCTGTGAGTACTATATTATTTAATTGTACATGCTTACCACATATGTATTAGCATTTGATGATTAATAGTAACTTATATATTACTAGCTTACCCGTCGCGCGTTCCGGCGATCTCAGAAGAAAGGAAATTCAAGGAAACTTGTTATGATGACATTAAATTTACATTGTGTCATTGTTATTGAAACTTATTTATTTTATTTTTGAAAACATTTCTAAGTGTGGCTTGAGCAGTGCGTCCTTGATTGGCTTCCAATCTTGATTCTGGTTGCTCTCCTGTTTCATTCGAGCGGGCTTGAGCAGTGTGTAATTGACACTTTTCTAATCTTGATTCTGGTTGCTCTCCTGTTTCATTGAGCGGGTTTGAGCAGTGCGTAATCGATCTGTTTCCAATCTTGATTCTCGTTGCTTGTTCGTTTGAGAAGAACGGGCTTGAGGAGAGCCTACTTGATCGGCTTCCAATCTTGATTCTCGTTGCTCGTTCGTTTGAGAATTACGGGCTTGAGCAGTTTGTATTCGAACAGCTTCTAATCTTGCTTCCCGTTGCTCGTCTGTTTCTGAAGCTCTTAATGCCTTTTTCTTTTGTGCTTCTGATGTGGATTGACCAATCGATTTCCGTTTGGGAGTCATAACTGTCGACGATGCTCGCAAATTCGCTTTCTATTTCAGTATTCAAAAGATTATGAGGGCCCTGGGGCGATTTTTTTTAAACAATTTTGAAAGAAAGCTTCACGGCAGTGTACTCAACCACTTTTAACACTTTTATTTGTGCCATAAACCTTCGCGGGAGTGTACTCAACAATTTCCCAAAGTTTCATGCTGTTCGGATGAATGGTGTAGTAATGCATAAAGGAGGAACAGACAGACATACTTTTGTTTTTATATATATAGATAATCTCACCAGCCTCAAGTGTCCTTATAATTGGCAATTTGTATTCAAGCAGTAGAACTTGGCAATGCTTTGGTCACTAGTGTTTGTAGGGAATCACTAGACTAGGAGGCCAGAATCTCCCATAATATCTGGTATTGTTGCAATAAATATAATGAATTAAACATGTTATCCCAGGATTGTGGAATAACTACAAGGGCCTGGTAATACAGGATCCTGCACTTTGTGGTAATTTCCCATTCTGGGGACAATTCAGCTGATATTTTTTATCTTCTCAGAGAAGAAGGGCAGTTGGGGACAATGTAGGGGGTCAGAGGATACACGGATAAAGGAAGCCTGGAGTCTGCTGGGGGCATTGTCTACTCCCCGTGATGCCCGTGATGAGCTTTGGGGAGAGGAGATTGTGTACACACAGCACTGGGCCCTGCTATTGGTCCAGTGTTAGAAATGGGGTATGTGGTTGGCATGTAAGCCAGATAGAACCCACCAGTTCAGTCAGGACAAGTAAGTTACACACCAATGATAACCTGTGCTCACCCTATGGCAGTTTGGCAAAGAGCATGCAGGCGTATCATCAGAGGCAAGTTGTAAGGCATTTGCGCAACACACTCACACAGAAATTCAATGAATATACCACAATAGAGGTTCCATACAAGATTAAATAAAAAACATTAGAATATATTGTTCATATAACAAAAAATTACATGAATTATTAGTATTGGGCATATTATGCAATTACTGAAATAGTACTTGCTATCTTGTCAATGAAAGAATCAAAACAACATAGATTGTAGTTTCCGGGCTTGAGATGCTGGTTATATTGGAGCAAGAATAAATTAACCACCATTTATCCCCATAAGCACATGCGTCGCAACATATCACTAAAAACACATCAAGAACAGTAAGAAAAAATGGTCACCAGAACACTTGCACTCCTATTAGCTGAGTTACAGTCATTACTGTGACATAGCTGAATGAATGTGTGTATGACCAAAGTTTAGGTTGTAGGGGCACCTGCATGCCTTCTAGAAAGAAAACTATAATTGTGTGCCTTCCGCAGTCTCCTATTGGGGATGTCTGCAATTTAACATTTAATACTTCACTTATCTTAAACATGGTCATGTCTGGAGCGTCACAATTATCCAAACTGGTAACAGGTACAGAAACATTTTTCCTTGGAAAACCAATGGTCCTCTAAGCTTTGGTGAGTCCAGCGCCCTTCAAAACACTCATACTCGCCGCGTGTGCAGCAACAGAATTCCCAAAACAGCCAGCCGCCGACGGAGCACAGGATGTCTTCACTGTCATGGAGAGTGCCTTTCTCATGCTGTTCCTTTCATTGTGGAGGAGGCACCTGAGCTGCCACCAGAGAAAGCCTCGGGTATGGCCCTCAGAGACGAAGTCCTCCCCTCAACATGCTTGGCTCACCAAGGACCAAGCAGTAATGGTGTCCACTTCAAGGATCTTCCTCGAACGGCTGGGCCCTACCCACAACGTGACATCAAGTAGGTTCTCCACCTTGTCTTGACAGTGGGATTCCCAAGGGGGAGTGGGGCATGCTGAGAGGTGCTGCAGAGTTCCTTTGTGATGGCTGACAGCTTCCCACTGGCCTACGTGGTTTAGGTATTATACAGTGAAGAAGCAATAACTCAGGACACCCGGTCCAGATGGAAAGGCACCAGTGTTGCAGGCACACAAAGCACTTCGCTGGTGAAGTGCTGCTTGCTGACATTCTCTCACACCACAGTCCACACTGGTCGGCTTTCCTCTGCCCTGCTGAATCAATACACACACAGAGTGGATGATCTTGAGCGGCGTCAAGCTTGATCGGAAGACAACTGAGAGTGCTAAACACGTGCTGCCCCAGAGGAGCGGCTAATCACAGCTCCTCAAGTAGTGGCAGTGATATTAAAGAACAGAAACCCTTATGGTCCCTAGCATTCCAAATGAACAAGGGGGTGGGGAAAGCAGCCAACCAGCTTCTGGGGAGCACTGGGACACAAATGCAAGGAGAAGGCAGCAGGATAGCACAAAAGGCAGTCCTTCCTGCAACCCAGCAGTCAGTAGGCTATCACAACAAGTAAGTAGTCCCAATGGTGGTTTCTCCTGGAAACACAGCAACCTTCCTGACAATGTGCAGATGTAGAACCAACTGTTGCTGGTTACAAGTCCCATGCAGTGTCAGCAGCAGAGCATCAAACAGAAAAGCAGTGTAGTTGAGTCCTTTAAACAACACAGCTGTTAGCAGGTAGCAGGGCAAGACACAGAAAAGCAGTCCAGCTGAGTCCTTTAAGCCGTGCAGCAGTTCTTTTGACAGAGGTTCAGTTCCAGATCCTAAAGTGCTTCAAAATATGAGGTCAGAGCACCTGTACTTATACTCAAAAAAGTCTTTGATGTAAGTGGTTACTTCAAAGGAACCCTTTCAAGTGCAACACAACCTCCGTTCAACCCTGTCTTAGCTCCAGATATCAGTAGGGGGTAAATCAGTCCTTTGTGTTAAGTCAGGACACAACATAATTACACTTAAGCGTGAACGACCTCTCCCAGCCCATTAAGATTATCAGTAAGCATATGGATGAAGATGCCTCTTCTGCCACACTGAGATCTTCCTGTTTTGTGGCTGTCTGGAAAATATTCAAACAGTATAACTGTCACTCTGCCCAAGCGAAGATTGGAGTCAGTCTGCAAAACATTAGGGTCCTCATTTACATGGCTATTGCGCTGCTGGGGCATCACTCTTTTTGACACAACAGAGTCGCAGTGTGCCAACTCATATTTACAAGGCTTTGTAAAGTCACCCTGCAAGACTTTTCATGGCCATGTAAATAAATATGGGGCCCTTTCACACATTACTCTTAATGAAAGCGGCAATGGATGGGTGTTGCTGTGGGTGTTCCCATGCAACAGCCATGGTAAATGACACATTTTTAGATTCACAAAGTTTTGTAAGGCTGGGAATGTGTCAGAATCTTACACCTTCCCAGGGAAGGCATAGGAGCTGTGCAACAAGGAGAAATACATGTATTTCACCTAGTTTTTAAGGGTGTTGCATTCTGAAAAATGCCATCAATTATTGTTTTTGTGCAGGAAGGTGTGCAATCATTTCTGCAAACGCAGGCACCCTTGCATCATGACGCAAGGGTGTCTGTGCTGGCGCAAGGCAGCCAATTGTGGGCCGCAGCAGGGAAAAGCATACAAATATGTCATACTGTTATCAACCCCTTGCGCGCTGCGATAATTCTCCCACTGTGTGGGAGAATTAATGAATGGGCGGGGTTTGGACGGTCCCCGGCCGTCCTTAGCACATGCCCACCCTGACGAATGACAGCTGGGGGCCGTCCTAAGCACCGCAGAGGTTAATATAACGTTGCCTGTGCTTTTAAAAGGATGTAGCAAAATGTCTTGCTGCGCTGCCCAGCATCATTTTTTTTATAAATTAGGCCCTAGGTTTAGAAATAGTTAACGTGTCCACTTTGTATGTGTGCTGTACTAAGCTGCACATATGCAATATTGGAGAAATGAAAACATTTCTCCAATTCCACCCCAGCTTCAAAGAGGTGCATTTTTTGGGGATCAAAGCCCTGTCTACAAATGTTACTAGTTAGGGAGTTGAGTGAAAATATGTTTGGCTATGTGGGAAGGCCATACATACCACCCATGGTACGTCCCCTTGACACAAAGCAGTGCTAGCGATACTTTGCATTACTTTAGGGCCACTTTCAACCGTATATATAAAAGGTTGCTCTGGAAAGTAAAATATAAATCAACAATTTGCCATGGTTTGCATCACTTTTATATGCAAACCCTGCGTAAATTAGTACATTTGCCACCATGTTTTCAGATGTCACACCTGACTGCACAGTGCAAATTGGAATTTGTTGCAAAAGCTAACCTAATACCACAAATAGGTTTTCCCCAGGCAATTTTTGAATCTGAAACTTTAGCACATCTACAGCAACATATATCCTTCTTCTGAGTTGCAAGGTAATTCCGGCGCAGTCGTTCCACGATAGATATTACCTATACATCTGGGTAGAGGATGTGGTCTCCTGGCTAAACTCCCACCAATGTTGGAGCCTCGGGGTTGAATCCACATCCTGTGATTCTGGGCAAATTACTTAATATCCCCGTGCCTACAAAAAAAATGTATGTGTCCTTGTGTAACGTAACTGGTGCTCATGTAAAGTGCTCCAATACCTTCGGGTCGAGCTCGCTCTATATTAATCTGCAAACAAATAAAAAATACATCAGAGGTTGAAACTTTTGGAATAAAGATTACTCCAGGATTTCCAGATGTCTCGTATTCAAACGGGAATTAACAGAGAAATCTATGTTGTTCCGCGCTTCTCAGAGGAACTCAATGTGATGTTTTGACCTGACGAATGTGTTCCTGGAAACAATCAGAAACAGCCTGGGCAATGCTGTTTACGAAATTACCGCAGGCGGAAAGGCGGTTTCATTCAGAATTCAACCTCTAAACAGCCAAATCAGAAATTCCCCTCTACTTGGTATGAGGGCTTCAGTCACTAACCAAGTCCGATTTACAGCCACATTAAAGTGCTGATGTGACTGTACAGATGGAGCGCTGTCAGTGGAGTAAGTGCTGCGTCTGGCGTCAGCTCATGACCTCACGCTCAAAGGTTGTGAGTGGGTGGATGGCACCATTCACAATTACCGCGTATTTGTTTTATGGAATTAGTGGGTCCAGTCTATAATAAAGTAGATAACCTTAACAAATAAACAAGCCAGTAATGCTTCCTTCTCCCATCAGAGATGCTATCGCGTTCCCCTGACGCCAGCGAAGCTATTACAGTTGGAGCCAAGATAAAAGGCTGATAATGCGGGATGGCAAAGAGTCCATTTTCAAATTAAGGACCTTGCCCTTTCTCCTCCACCCCGCGGCTCCCCCGCCTCTCCTTGTTTTAGTTCTTGCCATCTGAAAATAATCTCACCCAGCATCAGCAGCATTCAAGCGCTGACCTGCAATTGCTTCTTGAATGTCCTCATTCCTATGCTGTGTACTTTTTCAATAACATTTTCTCTTGGATGCTTTTCCTGAGATTATCACCGACTAGGCTTGATTGTTAATGTGTCTGAGTCATACCTGTTTCATTCACCTACCTTTGATCTAAGCAGCCTGTACAGAAACTGCCAATCTGAGTTGTCCAAAAGAAAACATCAAATAGAACTTCAGAGGAAAGATCATATATAGCAAAACAGGTGTAGTGGAAATGTATTTCTTTTTCTTCTTACAGTTTTCTTTCTTATTTTCTTTCTTTTTCTTTCTTTTCTCAGTTTTCCTTCTCTCTTACCCTCTTTATCCCATTTTTCATTTCCATTTTTCGTTCCGTCTTTACTTGCATATTTCATTCCTTTTTATCCATTCATTTCAGCACTGTTTTTTTCTTAACTTTTTTTCTTTCTGTCTTTCTTGCTTTTAATCCTATTTCATTCTGCTTTTTTTATTTGTGCTTTTCATACTTTCTGTTAACAGTTTATTCTTTACATTTGCATCTTTCTTTCAATCCTCCTTCTTTTCTGCTATTTGCTTCTCTCTTTGTTTTGTCTTAAGCCTATACCCCCTTTCCTTAAACTTTTTTGTTTGCTTCTATTACTTTTGTATTTACATTGGTTTCCTTTTGTTTGTCTTTTCTGTCATTCTTCCTTCAACATCAGTTGTTCTCGCCATCTTCTTCTTTCTGTATGTTCTTTGATCCTGTGTTTTCTTTTTGCATTAGGCTACTTCTTACTTTATTCTTCTCTTCTTCCATCTCACACTTTAATTTCTTCTGTCAGCCTCTTCTTTGTTTCATCTTTATTCTGCTGCCATTTTATTCTTCTGCATTCATTCTTTCACCTTTGGATTCTACCCTAATTTTGTCTTCATTTCCATCTTAATTTCTTTAGCCCATATTATTTCCATGTTTTCTTTCCTTCATTTTTGATTTGACATTCTTTACAGTTCTCTTTTCTTCTATGTACCTTCTTTCTTTCTTTCTTTCTTTCTTTCTTTCTTTCTTTCTTTCTTTCTTTCTTTCTTTCTTTCTTTTTTCTTTCTTTCTTTCTTTCTTTCTTTCTTTCTTTCTTTCCCTCACCCTTTTTTCCTATGCTCACAATTTCTCCATCTCTGCCACTGTGTTTGACTCATTTAGTACCCCTTATCTACCTCACTAGCCCACCAAGTAAGCAAATGCTATGTCCAGTGCTACTCTGGCATAGGACTGCCCACCAGGTGCAGCGGATGCACTGAAGCCAGAGGCCTTTGTTGAGTGTGACTCACGTTTGTTTCACCTGCTCAGTTAAGGTTTTTGTATGTCAATAACAAACATTTCCTTTCAAAAATCTTTATTTCGATCACAGATCATAAAAGATGCATAGTATTTGTACACAATAAAAAGTGATTAAACATGGTGTGATCCAATGATTAAGAAAATTTTAAAAAGGGAACATAGGGTGCAATAAAAGCAATAAAATTTCAGGGGTACTGTTATACAAGTCTTTTCAGCGCTCGACTCCGAGTAAACCACATGGAAGTTAAAAATTTTGAAAGGGCAAAAACCACAATGGGAGAGAGGTCTGTCTTTAGAATTCTGTAGGCAGGTTGAAAAGATCTGAAGCCCAAGTTTTTAAGTAGCGGGACTAGCCAGTATTTCCTGCTCCTCTCGTAGCCCTTGCAGAAGAAGACGGCATGAACATCATCTTCTTTCGGGTGAGCACACACTGGACAAAGTTCTGCGGTGGAGCGTGATTGCCATGACGCTGTGAATGCTGCTAGAGGGAGGCATCCATACCTCCACTGTAAAAATAATTTTCTCGTTAGTGTGGGGGAGATTGAGTCTAAAACACTTTCAAGATGATAAGAGTCTTTCACTTTGAGGAACAGATGTGTCAGGGATCCTTCTCTCGTGGCATCAATAGCTTTTGTCAGCATCAGTTCATAGTATGCTCTCACGAGAACCTTCTTTTGAGTCTTTACACAAAAGTTTAAGGGATCCCTCCATAGTTCCGAGAAACCCATCTCCTCTAGCGTTGCCTTGACATAAATCATCCACGGAATTCTTTTGGCGTTCCTTAGCTCTAGAAATTCCTGTAATTCCTCTCTGTAGCTTATAAGGTCTGGGCTACACCACAGACGCCTCCAGAAAGTTAGAGGTTTAAGTCCCAGCTCATCTGTTATAGATCGAATTCCCAGGTCTAGTCTGAGCGGAAGTAGGGGGGTGCTCTGAGGTAGAGCGACAACCTGTCTCAAGAATTTGTTTTCAATTAACTGTAATTTTGGGAGTTTGGAATGCCCCCACAATTCACCCCCATATGTGACACCCGCCCGGGCTTGGGTTTTGTAAATATGAATAATTGGGGTTAGTGGGCGATAAGAAGATTTGTTTGCCAGACGCATCGTGCCACCCGCCAACTGAGCCAGTTTGATGGTCACTTTGGTCTGGTGGGTCGTCCAAGTTAGGTATTCATTTAGAGTAATCCCCAAGTATTCAATATTATGAACACGTTCTAGTTGGACAGTGCCTAGCCTGGGTGGGGCTCGATTATGGGGGTTAGGATTCAAGATCATAAATTTAGTTTTTTGTGGGTTAATCTCCAATCCACGTTCGGAGCAAAACTCTAGAAAGCCATCTAAAATGCGTTGGATTCCCATGGGGGATTTAGACAGCAGCAGGGTGTCATCTGCAAACATAATTGCAGGCACCCTGCTGCCTGTCAACTTTGGGGCATTGGTATTGGCAATCCTGTTTAGGTGGGCAACAACCCCGTTCACAAAGAGGCAAAACAGGGTCCGTGCAAGCACACAGCCCTGTCTCACCCCTCTGCGAACGGGGAACCTTTCGGTTAGCTTACCACCTTTGCCACACCTTACGCGGGCGTAGTTGTTGCAGTGAAGTCTCATCAGGATTGCCAAAATATCCCCGGGGACGTTTAGCTCTTCCATGACCCTCCACAGCCTCGCCCTGGGTACCAGATCGAAGGCGGCACGTAGGTCTACAAAGATGGTATATAGAGTGCCGCCCTCGATTACAGCTGTTCTCCAGTAGAGTAGGTTTAACCTGAAGATTTGATCTATGGTCGAGACCCCCTGCCTAAATCCTGCCTGGTAGGGGGACAAGATGTCCATCTCTTCTATCCAGGCTTGTAATCGATTCAAGATCAGTCTACCGAAGAGTTTCTGGGATATGTCGATGAGACTAATGGGTCGATAGTTCGAGGGAAGCAGAGGGCATCCCTTTTTATAGATTGGAACCACCTCAGCTCCCCTCCAAGTATCGGGCACCTCCATTCCCCGCAAGATGGCATTGAATATTAATGTGAGGTAAGGTGCCCATATCCCAGGTTCCTGTTTAAACAGGTCCGCTGGCACCCCGTCTAGTCCCGGGGCTTTCCCTGCGGCTAAACCTTTTATGGCATCCCTCACTTCTTTTTCGTTAAAAGGAGCTCCAGTGGCGCTGGATGTACATGTAATTCCATCAGTGTTTTGATCCCCCCCTCCCTCTGCATACAAGGGCTCAAAATGACTGTGCCATACCAAAGGGGATATATTGGGCTCTATTGCGGAGGATAGGTCCTCCGTGCCATTCGCGACTATGCGCCAAAATTTGCGGGAATCTCTTGTTGATAGTGCTTTGGTGAGATTTTCCCAATAGTCATGGTCCCATTCAGCCCGGGCGTTCTCCAGGAGAGATTTGTACGCTTTTCTCCTGGCACGGATTTCTTCTCTGTTAAGGCGTTCTTTTATGGCATGTAACAGGTGGGTTTTTGCTTCCCTGCAGGTAGCATTGTACCAAGACGTCTTGGGCTTTGGGCCTTTCCTTTTCCCTGAGGATGAAAATAAGTCCTCTTCTAAGGTGTTAATCATATTGGCATGTATTTGTGCAAGCTTATCTCTGCTAGCATTGTCTTGGACCTCATTCCCTACCTGAAAGGCATTCTCCAGGAATGGGATGATCCTTTCATATAGCCGGGGTATCCTGTCTATACTGTTGGCCAATTTCTCCCACTTGACTTTCCTCCGATTATTTTCAAGTAGGAGGCCCTCCTTGTCTTTGCCTGATCCGTGGGGTGTAACCTCACCACCGGGCAGGGAAAGAGTCAATTCCAGGGCGTTATGGTCACTGTCCATTCTTTCAGTGACTTGGAAGTCGACTATTGCTGGCCACATAAATAGTTTGATCATTATGTAGTCAAGTCTAGATTCACTGCCAGTTTTGTTATAGGTATGAAGGCTGGGTATATCTGATTTGCAACGGCCATTGCAGGCCCTTAGACCTAGATTGAGGGTAAGGGCAGTTATCTGCAGGGCCAGGGGGCTCCAAGCCCTCGGAGGTGGTGCCGCCGTCTCTGGGATGAGCCAGCATGAGTCTTCCTCGTGGGAGGGACCATCGCGCAGTCCAGGCAGAGGTTCGTAGTGAGAGTTAAAATCCCCTCCTACCAGGCAGGCGAGTTCACTTGGGATGTCTTCTAAAAGCCCTGCTAACTCATCTATAGTACCCGATTCTTTATGCATTGGTACCGGCCTTGAATAAATATTGATAACTAGCAGCTTCGTGGAGTCAGGCCACTCAAGTAGAACAGCCAGTAGGTCATCCGAGGCGGTTTCTAGATAAGAGGCCTGACATCCTAGGTCCGTAGCTACCCATGTCGTGAGTCCCCCTGACGGCCTGCCCCTTCCCCCCCATTTGGCAGCTTTGAAGAAGGAGGCAAAGCCCGGGAAGGATATTTCCTCACGCGCCCAAGTCTCTTGAAAGAGAAGTATGTTTTTGGAGCTAATATAAGAGCCCCACTCTATACAGTCAGTTTTACTAGCGAGGCCTGCCACATTCCAAGAGGTCACTATTATTTGTGATAAAACAGTAGTGGCTTGACCAGGAACGGCGGAGTTATTGGGGGTAAGCTCAATGGGCACCTGTTGGATTGTAGGGGAATGATTCATGCCCGTAGGCTTGTTGACAGGGGGTGTAATTAGATTCGTCGTACCACGAACTTGACTGAGTTCAACTATGCTGGGTGAATCGGGAAATGCTCTACTCCCATTCATGGGAACTGCCCGTAAAGCATTCCGCTCCTCAACCTCCTGTCAGTCTACTGTTTCTAGGCTACTGTATCTGTTGTGCGTGGAGAGATAGGCAGGGTAGTGTATTCTGTATGGCCCGGGAATTCCTCTCAGGTGGCCGCCACCCCCCCCCCTCCTTCTCGGGACGGTTTCCCAACCGGCCTCGTTACCGTATGAAGAAAACTGTTCTAGTGGTCTTCCCCTGTGTTGCTGATGGTCTAATCTCTCCCTATAACAATTTTCCCTACCCTCCAACAGCTCTTGGTGGTGCCCCCATCTATAGTCCTCTGTGTTGTAGAGATTGGAAGGATAGAAGAATGAGAGAGGGAGTGGTTGAACGACAGTACCAGAATCCTCATCGGGAGCCCAAGTACAAATGTACGCAGCAGTGTTCGGGTCTCTAAAAGTGACCAGAATACAGTCTCCCCCGATGGATTTCTCAGTATACCCCACCCACAATACCCTCCTAGCCATAGAAATGTCACTAGTTGTTCCTCTCGGAAGTGGTCTGTTTTCCGAGAGCCAATTTATGACTTTATTCTTCAGTGAAGTCATAGATTCAAATGTGGAGTGGTTTAATTCCGGTACCCCCGCCAAAACTAGAGTGTAAGGTGCTACCTCAGGAGGGAGATTTATAGGCTTTGATCTACGTTTGGGGTTTGATTTCTCTCTAGTCGGTGGTGGATTACCTTTGATGTTAGTCGGTGGCAAGGCCTTATCTTTTGCTGCCGAATTTATTTTTGGAGTGGCAGTCGCTGTTTGTGGTGTTGAGCTAAAGGCCTTGTTGGCCTCTGGTGGTTGCAAAGTATTGTTAGATATAGATTGTGTGGGTTTGGGGTTTGTGGGGGGGAGCTTATTGTTTGTTACTGTGGGGGGTCCATTGCCCTTAGTGGGTTTAGGACCCAAACCTTCTTTCGCTATTTTTGACCCGTTGCTGTCGCTTTTCCTAGAGTCGGCCAATTGCACAGTTGTCTTTTCGATGGTGACTAATCTCGCTTCGATTTTGATCAGTCTAGCCTCAAGGGACTTAACAAGGACCTAAGGAGAGTGCCTATATCCTCCAGTGTAATCTCATCAGAGGTAGTATCTAGTTGCACATTGTTAGTAGACTGTGGTAGTGTAGTTTGGTTGACAGTGCTAGGAGAGATTGGCATTGCTGATCTTTCTAGCATAGGCGCAGAGGTGGCCCCCTTCCCCCCTTTACCTCTGGATTTTTTCGGTGTGGGTGATTTGATCTTGTCATCATCTAAGTTTGGTGTACCCTGCTTCCTTTTTTTTGGTATGGCCCCTTCTCTAGTCCCCCTATTGCTATCTTTGTTGGATTCTGTGACTTTAGCTGCGTCTGTATTCTCTATTCCGAGCGGTTGAATGGTTTGGGTGTTGGGTAAAGCCATAAGGCTCATATCCTCGAGATCGCTCGGAACCTCGATGGTAAACTCTGGGTTGTTGGTTGTGGAATTTGATGGTGGGCAGGTTACCTGGTCAGTACTGTTACTGGTAGGTAAACCAGATCTATTTTCGGGTGTTCTAGCTTGAGCCATCGGGCCCATTGAAGATCTCCTTACCCAGTCTATTTCTTGGGAAATTCTTCGCTCGAGGACCTCAATTTCTTCAATCAGGAGAGAACCCGCTTTGGGGAAGTAGGTGTCGATAGGGCCTTTGACAGCTCCGGCCGCAGCTAGGGAAGATGTTTCGCTCCTGGTTTCCCTTGTAGTCATGTTGGTAATGTTTCAATGACCTCGGTGTGGCAGGCAAAGAGACAGGGCCCGGACCGGACTCTTACGTACTCGAACGGCCTCAAACGGCCCGCTCTTTGCCCGGTCTTTGCCCCGGCCTGCGTCCCGCGATGCGGGAGTGCCCGAGAGAGGATATACGAGGAGGTTTGGGGCGTGGCCGCCGGGGGAAGAGGCACCAGCTGTGGAGAGCAGAGGCTGCTGGACCTCGCAGTCCCCCGGTAGGCTCAACGCGTTGCTGGCAATTGTAGTCACTCACCCGGCCTGTCCTCTACTGGGAGCGTGTGTGCTCTCTGCCGACCGCAGAGCCGCTCACACCAGCGGGAGGCCGGCCCGGGGAACAGCTGAGCGGCACCCGCGCAGCGGGTGTGGCGAAAGGTGAAGGGTGAGGAAGAGAGGCAGTCAGGCAGGAACAACAGTCTCTGACAATCCTTGGCGCAATGAGAGTCCGCTTGGAAGCACCCAACACAGCCGGTGGAAACAGCAATTAAATGTGCTGCAGGCTGGGGGCGTGGCCGCCGGGGGAAGAGGCACCAGCTGTGGAGAGCAGAGGCTGCTGGACCTCGCAGTCCCCCGGTAGGCTCAACGCGTTGCTGGCAATTGTAGTCACTCACCCGGCCTGTCCTCTACTGGGAGCGCGTGTGCTCTCTGCCGACCGCAGAGCCGCTCACACCAGCGGGAGGCCGGCCCGGGGAACAGCTGAGCGGCACCCGCGCAGCGGGTGTCGCGAAAGGTGAAGGGCGAGGAAGAGAGGCAGTCAGGCAGGAACAACAGTCTCTGACAATCCTTGGCGCAATGAGAGTCCGCTTGGAAGCACCAATAACAAACACAAACTTCTGGAGTTTGTCATTGATAAACAAACAATCATTAGCAGATCCAGCTGATTCATCACACCTACGTTTTCTGCTTGGTGTTATTGCCTTTACCAATGCTTTTAACTTTACACTAGTATTTACAAAGCCAATAGCAGTGATTGGTTTCATGGAAAGTTTGGTTTCCATCCTTTCTAGATGGGAATCACATTGTGTGACACAATGTGGAAGTTTCATGAAGAAACTGAAAATAACATTTTACGTTTTCAAGATGGCCACCACGTTGGCAATCTAGAAGGTATAGAAAACAATATTTTATACTATCAAAATTTTCACCACATTACATCATACCAACTTGCATCATGCATTGTGGCAGCCATCTTGAAAGTATTGAAAACTAAGAATCATGCAGTGCAGTACATGCTACTAGCTTTGTTAATGTCAGTGAAATTTTAGAAAGAGACTGCAGGGGGGAGAAAAAAGCTAGGGGAAGAGGGAAAAAGGAGGAGAGTAGGGGAAAGAGAGGCATGGGAGGCGAAAGAGTGGACGAGCAAGAGAGGGGGGGAGAGAGACAGGGAGAGAGAGAGAGAGAGTGAGAGAGAGAAAGAGAGAGAGAGAGAGAGAGAGAGATATGCTCGGTGTCAGAAGGACAGGAAAAAACTGAAGTGAGAGAAAGAAATAGAGTGACGAGGTGGGAGAGGAGACCAAAGAGTACAAAATAAAGGAGCAGGACATACACTCCTATGGAGGGCTAAATGACAAATCAAACCACAAACATTGAAAATAAAAGTTAGTTTTCTGACTTTATCAATGAAAATATTAACGGTGGGCGGCCAGCTACGCTCCGTGCACGGAGTGTGCGTAGTGCCGCCTACTCCGCATTTTGCGGAGCTGGCGGAGCCAGGCGGCACAACGCACGCTCCGCAGACGGAGCGTTGCTGGCCGCCACCCGCCTCCCTCCCGCCCTCCCTAAATACTTTGAAATAAAGGAATAAAATAATTTAAAAAGCACTTACCTTGCCGCCGCTGCCCGCCGCTTCCCCGGGGCTCACTATCTTCTGTCTTCCGTCCGCTTTACTAATGCGCATGCGCGGGCGGCCGCGCATGCGCATTTTCGCGAAAAAATGCGCATGCGCGGCCGCCCTCGCATGCGCATTAGTAAAGAAGACGGAAGATAGCGAGCCCCGGGGACGCGGCGGGCAGCGGCGGCAAGGTAAGTGCTTTTTAAATTATTTTATTCCTTTATTTCAAAGTATTTAGGGAGGGCGGGAGGGAGGCGGGTGGCGGGGCTGGCGGCCAGTGGTGTTTGCGGAGTGGGGCTACGCGGAGTGCGGAGGTGGGCGTAGTTTCTCGCCCACTTCGCGTAGCTCCGCCCAGGGTTAGAAAATATACAAGTCATCCACTGGAATGGGATAGTGGGGCAAGGCCAGCACACAAACAGGGGTGAAGGCCTTCAAATAAGAAGCAAGGTACTGAGATAGACAACAAAGCCTTCCAATCATCAACAAGGTGCTGGACCAAATGCCACTCTTTGCAGCATTGTATGCAATGCTGTCTAAGACCCATAGCTGAAATTGTGTGTAGCAAGACTGCAAAAATCAACAACACTTACAAGCTGGGATTTTTGCAGCAAGTGTGTGTTATTAATGTTTTCTTCTGTTCAAGACTGCCATGCTTTTTTTCTGTGGGTCTAAAACAGAAAAAAATGTATACTGGAGCGACCATATTTAATAAGACAACCCTTCTAATGTACATTGACCATTGACCCTACAGTGGAAGGGCAATTTACCAAAAGTTACTGATAACAAAACCAGCCAACGTTACGCCTCCGGAATTGCAGGACTTTGACTACCTCTAAATGGGGTGGGCAACTTGTGATTTAGCATTTGCCGCTTTTCGTCTTATGCCCATCTTCCTCCAAACTCAACATTGCGACTTTAGACTGTTATTTCTGTCACGTGATCAGCAAGATCCTGAGCAAAGCTAGAGGTGAAGGGAGCCATAAACAGCAAGGTAAAATGCAATGCAATACTGTTCCACATATGTTTCTCCACAGTGGTAGCATAATGGGTCCAGTAGGAGTATCTGCTCCAGTGCCTGAAAAAGGAGTTTCACAACACTACAGGAGGCTAGCACTTTTTTGCAGAGTTAACACAGTAAACAAAGTGTGTTCTTCTAGGTGGAGCCTTCTTAATCATCTGTACCTCAGATTTGCTCTGCTAACCATGCCTGGACTGGGAACAGAAACCAGCCCTGGCGTTTCTTCTCGACCGGCCGAGGGAGGGGTTTTAGTGTCAAGCACAACAGCCGCTTTTTTAGGTCTTGTTTAGCGTTGCAGCGCGCATGCGCTATTCACTCTGCAAGGCATATTGTGTAAGGCTATGTTTTAAAAGTGGGGTGGAAGTCCGCCCCAATTTTTCATTGGTTGGCGTCATCGTCTATGGTAAACGCAGGCCTCCGATTGAAAATGAGGCTTCTTAGTCCCTCCTTGTTACCGCCCTGTCTACTTTTGGGACGGGCCGTCAGGACTGGATTGTTTATTTGCGGCATTACACCCACGGTCTCCATGAGTTTGTAAGCACTCTTTTATTTTTATTTTCAGCACAGTCCGCTTGAGCCGCACTTGTTTATTTATTTAATTATTGTGCCACGCTGGCCAAATCTTACTGCAGGAATCAAACTGTAATGTGCCATCAGCACAATTAGCAAACAGATGGTTTTCCTGTGAAATAAATATGTATTGCAAAAGAGCCTTCCAACAATTAATTTTGTCAGTGTAGCCGATGACAATTTGGTGTTTAGTTTCTTAAATAGTATGGGATCAATGCTGATTCAATTATAGAAAACAAAACACTACAAACATTTGACCCCTATTAAAGCCAAGTGAGTATTTGTCGTATTTTACCCACTACGCTGTGAAGCTGTGCCTGCAGCATAGAACCCACAGCTAGCCCCGCACACCCCTGCCTTGCGCTAGAACAGCTCGAAAGGGCAGCTACGGAGCTACCAGGCATTTTCTACTCATCGGACTTGGTTATTGCAGCTCAAACCATGTTCTCAAACCGTGCCCTTTGCGAACTTCTGATGTAAAATGTGACTGCTTCCTATTCAATAACTTCAGACTTTTATGCCCCACTCCCTGAGAGTCTCTTAATGCCAGCATATCAGCTCTTGGAGATTCCAGCATTGCTTCCTCTTTCCATGGGGCTCTTGTTCGACAGTGATATTGATAATAACGAGAACAGCAAAGAGCTGCCAGTGGCAGGACAGCTATTCACGCGTGACTCCTGTGGCAATGAAGGGTGGGCTGTGCAGCACCTGATTCCCTAATGCACAGAACGTGATCTGGAGAAAGCGGAGTGCACTTGATGCGGGCGCACATCCCGCCCCCCTAATGCAAGCGATACACTCGGCTACATGTGCGGTGGCCCTACGCAACATCACTAGGTGCTCGTTGTGGTGGGGGAGGGGGGTCGCAGCTGCGACAACATTCTATTGATAACACTTAAATAAGGCACTCGGTAGAAGGAAAGCTATGATGGAAGCAATTCAATTATTCATTTCTGTTAGTTCTATTGACCGAGGGGCCCTATTTCCTTGTGACATTCCCTCTATGCCCTTCTTCAGTTATGCCACACATCACCGACTTTCCTCAGTTTAACTTATGGTTGCACCAAGCTATTATGAAAGGAAGACGGCAGTTTGAAGAGAAGACAAGTACTTAAGAGTCCCAGCAATACAACGGAGCGGGATATATCCCATCTGTAATAAATTTTTCTTCTCAGACTTAGCTCCAACATCTTTTCACAAAACCATTACAGGCCCTGGCCCAGGACCGAGGCACTGCATTCTAGCCCCAAACTATGACTTGTAGAGTGCCTTGCTGTGCCCTGCCATTGCGAAACATTAAAAACAACCTGCTTTATTTCTGAATTGGCTATAAATAGCCAACTCTAGGTTTCAATATAAGAATCATCATACTTATATTGTCCATGTTAAGGTTTTCTTTCCAAAGCTGGCTTTCTGCTCCTCTCCCGTATTCTGGGGCTGCGATTGAGATGTGTGGTGGGCGAAAGGGTTCAATAACAGCGAGATGAGGATATGAGCCCAAGGACATGGGACACAATGGGTCCCAGTGTCTGACTGCAGTAGGAGCAGGTAGTCAGAGCTGACTAATGCCAGCCTCATCTGGGGAGGGATCCATTTCACATGGTAAAGCCATCGCTTTGTTCATTGAACTCAAGTGGGGTGCTGCGAGGTGGAGGGACTGTAACCACCACCATATATCACCAGAATGGGCATTCCTTGTTTAAAAAGTTACAAATGCCACCTGAGTTTTTAAGGGGAGGTTGTGCTGCTTGTAGGGGGTAACCTGATTTTAAAACCTTAACATTTATGTTCGTGGAGGCGTGCCTGTCAATTCAGCAATCCTTTCACTGTGACAACAATTAGAGTAAGGAAACCTATTCTTGCACACTAGGCATTTTTTGTTAGTGCTCTACGTCCGTATGTCCCAAGTAGACACTGTCATCTTTCCCCCATATACCCACTTCCCCTTTCATCTCTCACGATCCCATCATCCACTCTCATCTCGCAATACCACTGCCTTCTTTCATCCCTACCTCACACTACCTGTCTCCTGTCTATACTGCCTACTCACACATGCTACCTTCCTCTACCTCCTCCACCTCTTGCCTCCCCCTCTAGGTGCCCCTTCAACTTGTCTCTCTATCTTTCTCTCTCTCGTACTCTTTCTCACCCATCTCTCTCGCGCTCTCACGCACTATTCCCACCTCTATCATGTGGTTAACTTCAGGTCTTCAAGCACAGTTTCTATCCCGTAACTTTTCAAAGTTTCTGTCCCTCAAGCCCACACTCTCCTACCCTTTTTAGGTTGGTTTCTGTGAGTGCAAAGCCTCCATCTATATGCATCTATGGCCTGCTCTCCCATTCTTCCTTTCTCACACAGTATTTCTGCTCTTCTGTCTCAAGTTCAATAACCGCTTCCCACACAAACTACCTATCTCTCTAATTCTTCCCTTCTGTCTATTCTCTGCAGCTCTCACCACTATCTATTCACCATGCCATATATGTCCACTACACAAATGCACTACACAACACAACACAATTTCACAACGAACAATTGAAAAACAACCCACATATTTCTACTCCACTCCACACTACATACGTCCCCTACATTCCAAAACAAAACACATAGGTAAAACACATTATAATTTACAATGCCAATGGCTCTAACTCTCAAAAATGCAAGACCTATTGCATTGGAAATGCTTGTTTACAGGGATGCGATACTGCAGCACTGCTGCAAAATCAACCCTCAGTAACAAATACGCCCCCACGGGGAACCCCCCCCCCCCTCCCTTCCAGCCCACTGGGAAAATGCCCGGTGCCCACTACCACCAGTCCTGCCCTGCTGTTGATCTTTTGAGACTAGGTAACATGCACTTGTGCATCTTATCTTGCCTCTGCCTATCTGTCCCCAAAGAAGAAGCTTGCTTCACTTCACTCTGCACATTCCATCAGCCCTCCGTGGTCTTCCTTTCTTCAAGCAAATATTTATTCATTAGTCAGATCTTTCTAATGCTATTTTCTGATTGCTCAAGGACTAAAACATCGCTCAATCAGAGTTCATGATAGAAAATCTAAACCCAATGAGGCAATGTTTTGCAATATTTATCTCAGAGGTTACTTCTGTACTATATATTGTGGCATTCAGCCCATGCCAACCGTCTGACCCTATGGGCATCTTCAAAGTAGGAGAGAAGTATAAATGTGCCCTATCAGTCTGAGATGCGTCCACTACTATATTCTATTTGATTGGAAAAAACAAAGCGGACACGCGGTTTGCTACAAACTGATTACCTACAGGTGTTTTGAAGGTTGTGCAGGTTAGTTGGGCAGTGGAGATAATGTTGGTACTTGTGATAAGTCATCCTGAGAATCAAGTTGGAACTTAAGAGACCAGCATGTTAAGTCTTCACAGTATTGTTTGGATTTTCACATAACACTGCAGCTCTTTTTTCAGGCTAACAATCTTACCAGGGGTGTTGCTTCCATTGGTGCAGCAGGTGCAGTGGCAAGGGTGTTCAGATGCCTGAGGTCCCACTGATCCCTAATTGTTGCTGTATTTTATAATTTAAACATTGGCCAGCGGGTACCTATTTCCTTCCCTGCACTATGTCCCATGACACACTGTCCATGCCAGTCAGTCTCACCCTAATTTAGAAATTGCTGGAAGCGGCGAAAGTTGTTTTAAATGTGCAGTAAGCAGATTACTGCACATATACCATTATTTTGCTAGTGATATTACTGAAAATAAACGGTTACTTCTGCTGCACCGTATCCATATGTTATTCTTCATTAACCCCTTAACTGCGGGGCTAATTCCCCCGCTGTGCTGGGGGCAGGGAGGGCGCACGCAGGGCCCCGGTGCTCATGGCGAGCTAACTCATCCTGAGCCATGGTGGCCGTGTGCTCATGACGAGCTGAGCCTGTCATGACCTCGCCCATTCCAATGGAGCGCCCAGCACAGCAGGGGAATTATCCTGCGTGGGCGCGGCGCAACGGTCATGACGAGCTTAGCTCGTCATGAACACACGGCCACCGTGGCTCATGACGAGCTGAGCTTGTCATGAGCATGGGAGGGGTTAAAGGTAATTGCCATAATACTAGATGCAGTAACTCTATTCACAATATTAGCATACATGCGTCGACATTCTCTAAATGAAAGCATAGGAACAGTGCTTATTGTCAAACGTTAACCCACTTGTGTAGCTACAAAACACTGTTTATGTCTTGCATGGGCACTCTAAGCATGCACATTGGCAATGAGATATCATTTGCACAAGCACTATGTTTTCTCCATTGCTCTGTGACCCCACCTACAGGGTGCACAGATCTTTCATGGAAAAGGGCAGAGACTGAAGTGTGTTCAATATATATCCAGTATTTGTAAAGCGTAAACTTATCACCCCTAGGGTTCTCAAGGTGCTGGGGGCAGTCGGGGAGATTAAGGGGCATATTTTTTAAAACTGTTGCATTGCTGCATGAAAACAGCGATGCAACACTTTTCGCTGCACCATCCTTGTGGCATGATGGATGCATCACATTTAATGTACCCTGCTCCATTTTGCAAGGAATTACACATACGTCAGTATATCTGACATATCTGTAGGCGCAAATTGGCACATGCTGGAGTGTATCTTAAAACGGACACAACTCCAGCAATGTGTCCTTTCACATGAGGCATGCCCCATGTGGATGGGTCTGCGTCAGTCTTACGCGTGCTGTGAGACAGGAGTAAGATATTGACACAGTAGAGTCCTAGAAGAATCACAGTGAAATCTCTGAGATTTCACTGTGCCACTTCTACGACTGTATTGTGGGGGAACACCCACCCTGCATACAGTATACCACACGCAGGTATAATGTAGCGCAGGGGTTTACAAAGTGATGCATCTGCTTAGATCCGTCACTTTGTAAATATGGCGCAATTTTGTGCATTATTTACACAGGCCGCAGCTTCACAAAAAGTGACGCAATGACTGCATAAAAGTGTTTCAGGCCTTCATAAATAAGCCCTAATTGATCTAATGCCCACAGTTGCTGAGCTGAGCTGTCACCTTGTGATCGAACTGACAACCACGCGCTCAAAGTGAGTCGCTCTAGCTGCTGCTCCACATCTCTATCTGCTGTATTATTTACAGCTGTGATTCAAAACTGGTGCTTATAACACATATCCCACTGGCCCTGCCTTTCATTATGCCTCATTGGACTAAGTGCAGGCGAAGACCCAGCTCACGGGGCTTGTTTGTATCCCTCTCTGTATTTCTACAGTGCTGCACCAAAGTTCACCCCCAGCAGGAGCTTCGGTGTACACTATCTGATAATGTCACCTTCTACGCTGCATTTAAAAATAAATTAAGTTGCACTGAAGATAATGAGCTCCTCGAGGTCTGTCATCTCTGCTCGGCCTCCACTTCATGTCTACTTGAAGAGCCTGAAGTCAGCCATCGCCACGAGGCCCCTGCACCTCACCTCCTGCTGGAGCATATGGTTACTTACGTGTTGAGCACGTGATCTATGCCTATTTAGCTATGATAATGATGCTACTAGTAATTTGTTATAAGTTGTTTGCTATTGAATGTTTGGCCTTTAAACGTCAGCTGTAAATATTTCCCAATGCTATGCAAGTCGGCTGCACCACGCTGATGGCTGATTTAAGCTGTACTAGGCAGGGCCCTCTCTGCATGCTCACGCCTCCCATAGGACAAAGGACTCATTTGAGAGCATGTGACCTGGGTGCTGTGACACTCTTGCTACAAATTATATCATGTATATAAGATTGCGGCGCGGAATCCAATTAACAAAGCCATTTGCTGGCATATACGCATATTTACGATCAAAAAGGGCGCAGTTGAAGACTAACCATGAGCCACAAAAATATACCTAGGAAACATAATTGCCTTTGTGTAACTGTAGTGCCCCAACATGCATCCCCCACTCCATAACATAAACCAGGAGTATGTAGTTCGTGTTTGTTTTAGGATTTTGTAAACACTCAAAAATTATGCGAATTTGCGAACATTCATAAAAGAAACAGCGCCCTGTTCCCACTCTGGAAATGGTCAATAATTAGCTCTAGAAAAGACCTGGAGTAAATAATATTTCATGATAGTAAAGAAAATGAAACATCTACAAACTTGACACAGGTGTGAAAGAACAGGGTTCTCGACGCAGACATTATTTTTCATATGCAGAATAAATACATTGAAAAACAATTGCACTTACATTGTGTGTTGCCCTTTGTTAGACCTGGCATCCTTGGTGTGGTTTTCCCTGACTTTTTGCCTCTACCACCTATGTTTTCGATGCTATGCTGGATTTCGTTTTTGCTGGTTTAGATGCTTTGGGCACTTTGCCACTGCTGATCAGTGTTAAAGTGCAAGTGCTCCCTGTATCAATTGTTATGATGATTGGTTATTCATAATTGGCATATTTGTCTTACCAGTAGGTCCCTAGTAAAGTGCACTGTGTGTGCCAGGGCTGGTAATTAAAATGCTACTAGTGGGCCTGCAGCACAGATTGGGTCACCCACATGAGTAGCCCAAAAAAGATTTCTCAAGCCTGCCACCGCAGTGCCTGCGCGCAGTTGCTAACTGCCATTTTGATCTGACAAGTGCACCCATTTGCTTGGCCATACCCTTCCCTTTCTGTGCACATAGGACACGTCTATAGCAGGCCCAAAGTACCCTCCTGGTCAGGATGCAGTGTATGTGATATGTAGGACATGCACCGATGTGTGTACCATGTCCTGAGAGTGAAATACTGGCAATTTTTTTTTTCACTATTGAAAGGCTATCTTGCTCATAACCCAGAATGTGGAATGGTGTGTAACATGTTTACCTACATATCTTCTCATAGGACTGAGATTGAAAATGTGCGCCCTATATCCCTGAACTCAGAACTTAATAACACAACTTTTAGTAAAGATGTTTTTTAAATTCTGTGTTTGCAAATAGCACTTTTAGAAAGTGGCTATTTTTGTGTGCCTCTGCCTGTTTGTGGATTGACTGTCTGGCTTGAAAGTGACAGGGGCTGGGGTGGCTCCAGGAGTCTGGGTGAGTCAGCACTAGGCTGAATAGACCTATCTGCATTTGGAGTGGTGGGAAGAGTAGCACCTTGGCCTAAATAGGGCTGTGCCTGCCTTCCACAATGCTGGCTCTACCTCCTGTGGTGCGTCTGAAGACCCTGGCCCACATTCACAAAGGAAGAAGTTGTGCACTGGCAGAGTGCACCCAGAACTGGTTTGAACTGGGTCCAGCACCCCTAACACATAGAGAACAAAAAATTTTGGGGTATAAACGTAAGAGCTGAAACCCCTGTAAAATTAGACTACTTTGTGAACAAGAGGAACCTCTGCCAAAGAATATCAGCTGAAGAGACTGAGGATAAGTACTGCCCTTGCATTGTGTCTGGGGCTGGCCTGCAGTTTGCTGCTTCTACTAAGGAGAGGACAAGGAACTTTGATGTGTGCTGTGTCCCCTCCCTATTTGTAACAAGGATTTTGCTGTGTGCTGTGTCCTGAAGTGAAATGTCTCCAAGGGCCTGAGAAGAGCTGGCCTCCTGTTACAGAAACTCAGGGATACAAAAATTTCCAAAGGAACGTCCTATCATCGCTGTGTGCGTGTGCTTGCACCCAGCTTGTGTCCTGTGAGGAGCCTGTGTTGCTGAGAGGAGCTTTCTTCATGATCGGCTCTACTCATGACCATGAGGAACCCGAGAAGTGCTGCGTGCCTGCTTTCACTGCCGCCCACCCATGATCTGCGAGAGCGTTGTGCCTGCTTTCCCTGCCGCCAGGCCGTGATCTGCAAGAGCGATGTTATGTTATGTTATGTTATGTTATGTTATGTTATGTTATGTTATGTTATGTTATGTTATTAAGGTATTTGTTAAGCGCACTATCACCGATTGGTTTCTTGGCGCTAAGGTCAACAGTAACATAGGCGTGGATGAGGGGTGGAGAATTATTGAAATGCTTGTCTAAAGAGCCAGGTCTTCAAGGCTTTCCGGAAAGAGAGGAGGTCTTGGCAGTTCCGAATCTCCAGAGGGAAGGTGTTCCATAAGCAGGGGGCAAGTGTTGCAAACCTACGGCCTCCAGCGCGCTTAAGCTTAAAAGGGGATCGTCTGGAGGAGGCCCTGGTGGAGTGAGCATAGGTTGTGGGTGGTATGTATCTGGTGATTAGTTGGTCAATGAATTTGGCTCTTTTGCAGTGCAAAGATTTGAATATCATACAGCCAGTTTTGAAGGCGCAGCACTGGGTGACTGGAAGCCAGGGCAGTTTCCTGAGTAGGGGAGTAGCTGCATGCCACCTCGGTTATTCAGGATTAGCAACGCAGCATAGTTCTGAACCATCTGGAGATGTTTAGAGAGGTAGTTGGGAAGACCTAGATAGATGGCATTCACGTAGTACAGAACAGTGGCGATCCCGACCTGGGTGATTGCATCGGGCGTGAGTAGACGCCGGACCTTCCGGATTTTTTTTAACTGGAAGAAACATTTGGAGACCACCTGGCCCACTTGTGCTTTTAATGAAAGATCGCAGTCCACGATGACTCCAAGTGTTTTGGCCGATGAGGGGCTTGACCTAATTCCGAGTAGTGGGGGCCCCAGTGCTTGACTCTGTCCACAGTCAGGACCAGCTCGGTTTTTCCTGGGTTCAGTTTCAGCTGGTTTTGGTCCATCCAAGTTTTGATGAACCTCATGGTTGACTGTAAATGCAGTATGGAGTTTTCAGTATTGTCGATGGTGAAAAGTAGTTGTAAGTCATCGGCATAGTTGAAAACCCTCACCTGTTCGTCTCTAAGGGTCTGGATCAGAGGGAGTATGTATAAGTTTAATAGGTGGGGTGACAGGGAAGAGCCCTGTGGCACTCCACATGTAATGGACTTTTTGGCGCCTATTAGATCTCCAAGACGTACTGCTTGAGTGCGGTTCTCCAGGAAGGACCTCAGCCAGCAGGCTGCCGTGTCCGTATGCCGGCCTGTCCGACACGGTCGGCCAAGATGTTGTGGTTGACCGTGTCAAACGCGGCCGACAGGTCCAGGAGCACCAAGGCCTGTGGGGAGCGCCTGTCAGCGCAGTCTCACAGCATATCCAGGACTGTGGTGACTACTGCCTCTGTTGAGTGTGCTGGCCGGAAAACAGCCTGGTGGGGATCGAAGCAGGAGGACTCCTCAAGGAAATTAGAGAGGCATTTTGCCACGTGGGCCTCCAGGACTTTAGCCAGATAGGGCAATAAGGAGATGGGCCGGTAGTTAGCCTTACAAGCTGGGTCAGCCCCGGGTTTTTTCAGGAGCGGGATGACCGTAGCCTCTTTAAACACTGAATGAACTATGCCGGAGGTCAGGGAGTCATTCAGGATTGTGATGGCAGGGGCCGGGTATGTGGAGAAACACTCTTTCAAGATGTGGGGGGGGGCAGCTGTCTGAGGGGGCGCCGGATTTTACTCTTGCCAGTAGTTCCCGAAATTGGTCCTGGGTTATGGGCGAGAATCTACTGAGGGTGCCAGGGCTTGACTTGATTTTCATGCCGGTGGTGAGTGGGAACGCCAGTTGGGGAATGCTAGCTTTGATATCTGTTATTTTATCGGTAAAGTAGGAGTTAAGTGAGTCGCAGAGAGACTGGGTGGGAGTTATCTTGGGGCGGACATTGTCCAGATTCGTCAGTTCATTAAGGATGGAAAAAATATCCTTAGATCTGTTAGAGGATTCTAGGATTCAGGATGAAAAGTAAGCCACTTTTGCAGCGGAGATGGCATTCATGTACTCCTTCCTGGCCTTTGTGTAATTCATTTTTAGCTCCGGGTCGTAATCACAGCGCCATTGGCGTTCTAACTGCCGCAGAGCCGATTTCCTGGATTTTAGATCGGAGGAGAACCATCTGTTGGCATCGGCTCGCCGTGCCAGTCTGACTTTTTTGTAAGGGGCGTGAAGATCGCTGGCCGCTTGTAGCCAATCTGTGAGAGTGGATACTGAAGAGTTGATCTCACTCTGAAGGAGGAGAGTGATATTAGCTAGTGACTGTAAAAAAGCAGTTTTGTCCATTGCGTTCCAATTCCTAGCTAACCTGCCAGCGACTGGCGCGGTAGTTTTAGCGGGGCGATACATAATTTGAATTTCAGGATTAGGTGGTCTGAGCAGAGGCATGGCAGAATAGTCGGGGTTGTTACGCAGGTGGTGTTAGACCACACCAGGTCTAGGATATGACCCTTGCAGTTGGTAGGGGAGAGGACTAGTTGCGTAAAGTTTAGGTTGGACATGAGATCAGTCAGTTCGGCGATTGGGGGCCCTCCAAGGGATCTTTGTACCAGTAGTTTATGTCACCTACTAGGAAGATCTTGGCATGTTTGAGTGCTAAGTTAGCAACTTGATCGCTCAGGGACATAGGGAATGATGGCATCGAGTTGGGGGGTCTATACAAGAGGACACATGCTATCGTCGTGCGGGAGGTAGTAATTTTTAACACTAGGTTGTCTGTGTTTTCTAACGAGAGTCAGGTCAGAGTGGTGACGACCAAATTTGAGCGGATAATTGCCGCAACTCCTCCCCCCCTTTCCCCGTGACGCGGTCTGCGTGGATAATATAGTAGTTAGGTGGAAGGGCCGCTATTATATCGGGGCGGAATCAGGAGTTAGCCACGTTTCCGTGAGTAGGAGAATATCCGGTTTCTCCATGTCCAACAGAAGGAAAATGTCCATCTGGTGTTTTACCAGGGAACGGGTGTTTAGGTAGAGGATGGTGAGTGAGGGGGAAGGTGGATCAGCCTGTGCCTGGTTGTTTGCAGGGGTTGTCAGATGACATCCCTGGCTCAGAATGCCATACTTGCAGAGCCGACTGAGTGTCTCCATCGGTAGAAGGCCCTGAGCATTGTTTTTGTACTCCATAAGGTCGGCCCTGGGATAGTGGATGGGTCGGGCGGCATAGTCTGCCCCTAGACCCGGCTGGTCGCGGACGGGCGCAGACAGGCTTGTCTTTAGCGCATCTTCAGCGCGCCGTCGACGTGCCCGCTGCGCTCGTCCGCTGCGCTTCCTAGGAAGGGGAGCCTGAGGTCACCGCCGCCGGCCCGTGATCTGCGAGAGCCCAGTGCCTTTTGTCACCACCGCCTGCCTGTGATCTGTGAGATTGCTGTGTGTTCACCGCCACTGGCCCGAGTTGCGTGTCTGGAGAGAGAGAGTGTAGTGAACCAACCGGCTCCAGTGCTTCGCCTGGCGAACTGAGTCTCCTTTCGGCGAGGGAACAGCTGTTTGTGCAGACGCCGCTCCGTGGGACGTCAGATGGGAGGAAGAAAGACAACGAGGCAACCCCCCAGGTAACAGCTCGGACTCCGGTCCAGTGCTGCTGTGTGCCACTACCTTGGCGGGGTGGGAGTGAAACCTTGTCCCAATCGGTATCGCCAAGTGAAGCCTCCATGACCAATACTGGCACGCTGACATGCTGCAGTACCGGAGCCCACGCTGAGGAGCCTGCTGCTTCTCCATAATTCCGGGGGCACATTGTTACTAAATCCGGCATCGAGGGCAGCATTTCAGCTGTAAAGGCTGTGGGGGTACACTTTTGCCAAATTTGACGATGGAGTCAGTAGCTGGCTAAAACCCGATCAAAGGATAAGAGGGGCCTTGTGCACCATGGACAAGTACTTAACATTCAGAACAGCACGTTTTAAGCAAACAGCCTTTGTTTCAAAAGAAACCTTCCTTACGTCTGGAACAGTTTTAACCTTGTCTTAAAGACTTACAGAATCTACCACTTTGTTTTTATCAAGAACATTCCAAAGAAGAGTCACTGTGTATGTCGGAATATCTGTTGTTTTGGTCTTGCCTAAATTTAGACAAAGGTAACTTCATTTTTACAACAACCTCCGTAGTGTCCTTGTGTGGTGTTTTACCGTGTTACTGTGGGAGTTGGTGCAAATACCTTTCACATTGCCTTGGGGAAAAGCCTGTCTGCTTGTGCCAAGCTGCCAAGGGGTTATCTACAGTGTGTTTCCCCCTTACCCTTACTAGAAGCAAGGGTCCCTATTGGGACAAAGGTACCTAATTCTGCCAACTAGAGACCCCCATTTCTAGCACCCTTCCTAAATGTGGAGTTGTGTTGTGTGTACAAATTCTATATTGGAGAAATAACAACATGGGAAAATCTTACAAAATATTCTGACTGACAGGTCTCAGGCCGCAGATTTTCAGGGGCACTACTGGGAATGTATATGAATTGCAAAAATGTGTACCAGTGCATAGGAGTAAGTGTGCAAGTGAGGAGTTACAACTTTTGAGAGTTTTCCTTGACCTAGATATTGGACACCAGTCTTTAACAACCACGAAGAATCATATTTGCTTCCTTAATCTATGTCAGTCTCTGGAGTGTACTCTAGCTGTGTAGGAGCTGTACATCTAGAGCTTTAAAGTGTGTAAGCCTCTCAAATTCTACCAGTCTTTTAAAATAATGTTACTATTGATAAGAACAAAAAGGCAAATGCCTTTTGAATGCACCAATACGGTCTCTTAGTTTTGTACCAACTTTTTGTCAGGTATGCACACATATCTGTAAGACCGACACAATGACTGTTTTGCAAGTGGGTGCACTCCGGCACCACTGTACACAATTTACCAAGGCAAGGGAAGTTGTTATCAATAACTTGCAAGTTGGTGCTTATACTTTTTTTGCGCGATCGAATTTTGGAAATTAAAAGTTGTGTCATTTTCCAAAATCTCATTAAACCCCGGGCAGGGGAAGGTGCAAACGGATCCAATGGGGGCCCGGGGAAAATGCCGCCCGGAGGCAGGAAGTCCTCCCACATTGTGGAACCCTGTGAAAGAGGGGGCGACCAAGATTGGTCACCCCAAGGTCGCTAATGGCCCCCAAATCAGGGAGTGAGGCGGCAAACAGCTTGGTGGGTTAAGAAGGGGCACAAGGCCCATAGTTATCAAACATCCTCCACTGCCAGAAGAAAATGGATCCCCACTCTCCCACACCAAAGGAAGCGGGCGTTCCAGCCACAAGTTAGAAGTGAGGCAGAAGAAACCCAGGAAAGATAAACAAAAGAGAGAAAAATTACTAGAGTTAGAGGGAAGGCGCACACAGTGTCCTTGGGATGCTTCACAGCAGGAGCACTGGGGGAACTAATGATGGCACACAGCCACAGGCAGAGTAGATGAGATGCTCACACAGGGTCCTTGTGATACCGCATGACAGGGTCCCGAGGAGCATGTGAGTGGCCAACAAAGGGTCCAAGGCAAGCAGAACGGCACTTCTGGCCTGAGCAGGTTCTGACGGAGGCCCACAAAATTCGGTAGCAAGGTGAAACCTGGAACCGCAGACACAGAGGCCCAGCAAAAGGGGCACCTCGCAAAACTGTACAGTCTGGGAGCAAACAGCGACAATGAATGTACAAAGGCAATGAAGGTATACAATAACATGGATGTTTATGAATGACCAAATAAAATTGCAAAATGTACAACCATGTTATGGTTGAATAAACTGCAACCTTTTAAGGCACAAAATCACGTTGTCTGTGGGGTAATTAAAAGGTGAAAGGGACGCAGTTATGTGGGTGGGGAGGAGGACACCCCATGGGAGGGGTTTGCTCTTTGCATTCATTACAATAGCTACTGTTGCAAAAGTGCACTTTGATTAATGTGGACAAGTGCATTGGACATTTAGGAAGATGCACAGCAGCGCAGAATGGCAAAACAAGCAAGGACGCTTGGTGCCTGCCTCACCACACAACCCACACGCTGTCAGTGCAGATTTACCACCCAAGACATTTAACACCACAAGCCAACAGAAGAGGCTAAGCTGACCAGGGTGCCCTCCACAGTAGAAAGGGGCAGATTAATTTACGCTAACCTCCAATTTTCGAACACGTTAGGCACTATGTCCCAATGGACGTGAATATTTGTGCACCATTGGTGTCGTGAAATGACGTCTAGCATGCATCAAGTTGAAGTGAGAAAAAAAATGCTCATAACAAATCAATTAATGCTAGTACAGTGATTTAAATATGCTGCTTTGAAGAAAATGATTACATCTCAAGAAACTAAGGGGTCCATTAGGATCGGGGGTGGACTCAGTCCGCCCGCCATCCCATCGGTTATCGGGACCGCCCGCCATAAGGGTGGGGGTCCTGCGTGGGGTATTAGGATCCGTCCGCCACTGTGGCGGGTGCATCCTGTATTTTTAGCATTGTGGCGGGTGGTGCTCTCAGCACCGCCCGCCACAAGGCTAAAAATGCACTTTTACATTTGCATAAACAAAGCGACAGACACCGTGCGGTGCCTGCTGCTTTGTTTATGCAAATGCAGGGGGTTACCACAGGTACCCTCTGTGTGCACCCCACCTCTCCTTCACTCTGCAGGCCTGCAGGGGACCCCAGAGTGAAGACCGCACACCTTTTCGTGGCGGCATCGCCGGCACGGAAAGGCATCTCCCTAAGCCCATTGTAATATGGCTGGCGGTGTCTAATAGACACCACCACCATATTAATCCTTTCCGCCACAAGGCGACCTGGACGGAAAAGCGGCGGACGGTCTTTCCCTCCGCCGAGGTCCCCCCGCCATACTAATATGGCGGGGGGGAATTCGAATGCGAATGTCGGGCAGATTGCCCCCAGCCTGGCGGGGGCAATCCGCCCAACATCCTAATGGGCCTCTAAGCTTGCTACGCCATTTCACTAAAATCTTTGGGACCACAAGTGACATCACATCATACTTTCCAGAACTGTAAGAAATTGGAGTATTAGATGAGTGGTATGAGAACTTACATCAAATAATAATCATGAATCTTGTCAGAGTGAACTACTAAATAACAAAATACCTAATCTTTAAATACACCAGTGCTTAACCCTCTGATAACTAGCACAAAACCGTCAGACTTAACTGATACAAAATTTTTGCTTTACTTAAAGGCAATGTGTAAAGTATTTATGCAGTACATAAAAAGTAATAGAGTTCACAAACAAAGAAAGATCCCAAGCCAATTTAATGAAATAGAGAAAATGTTAATAAATAAAATGACATAAAAAATACAGTACATAGAACAAATGAAATGATTTTTAAAATTTTGAATTAAAAAGAGTGCCAAAAAGCACAATGCACCAAACAGAGTTATCTGGTCTTGCTACACAGGGTCAATAATCACTTTTTTGGAGTTCAGATTCTCCCAGTCGAACAAGGCTGGAGGTTGTAGTGGAAAAGGGCTCCACTAGGCTGAGCACATTGTCCGTGAGGTCCCACTGAATTGGATTTTTTGCTGCAGAGAAGAACTAATGGGAGCAACCTGGATCTTTGGCCCAGCAGCAATGCACTCTCGCCTGATTCACTTGGCAGTTGGTCTCAGTCCCACATCAGTTCTCAGAGGAAAAAGATGGCAAAAACATTTTAAGTCACAGGTTCCAGAAAACTTCAAAGGAGTACAGTTTGACACCAACCAATGGTCCAATACCTTTGGGGATAGCACTTGGGGGTTAAGACTCATTCCAGCAAAGGCCAGCAGCCGGGACCTGGGCATATCCAATTGAAATTGATCAACTGAAAATGTAGAAAACATCCCTTGGAGCCTATTGTGTCACTGTAGCCTAAAGAGAAGGTTAGCCATAAGGTCCTTGGAATTCTATTCATTTTCCTATGTACAAGAGGGAGAGCAGTTTAGTCTTCAATTCTCCTCTTAGGTTATAGACAGAAGGTCCCGCCCTATTCTGTTCTTCCACAGGTCCAGAAGTCATCTGAGAAGAGTACTGGGGATGATGCATTCATGCTTGTTTGTAGCATAGGGATGGTGGAAACTCATGCCACTATTTAACCAATATGGTAAAAGTCCCCAGTGGTGACCGTACCCACTTTTGCAGCATATCCTGTGAATTTTACTGTAAACGATCCCACAGTGACTCTCTTTACCTAAATTCAATGTGCCAGTGCCGTTCTTCTCCTGGTCAGAGCTTTCTGCACACATTCAGAGGTGTGGCTATGATAATGGGCACACCACCCCATGTGGCCACCCTAAACAAGTTCTGGGACAGCCTTTCCCACACCGGGTTTGGAGCCAAGCTGGCTAGCAAGAGAAAAAGGAGAGAGGCCAAGGTGTAAGCTATATGTGTAAGTGACAAAATAGGCTACCTTTGGAGCATAGAAAGGGGCTAGTCACAGCCCTTCAGCCATCCTGCTTAGGAAAGAAAAACAACACTCCACACTCAAGCCAATTGTCCACTCTCTGTGAGCAATGCACATCTCACCAGAAGGGAGCCTACAGTAGTCCGGTGACACTGGCAGAAAGCCTATTTGGCTTAGGTAGGAAAATAACTTTCTAAAAGGGAAATTTCTAAACAAGCTTTGGTAAATGCATAAGGTTTAACCTATGTTGGTAATAATAAGCTGTTTTTTGTGGTAACTTGTAGCTTGGTGAGTTGTAAAATATAAGTTACAGAAAGTCTGTTAAAGGGTTACGACTTGTTTTTGTACAAAAAGGCAATATATGTCCTGTTACTAGTTGTATAGTGCGGGTAAGTATTAGCAAAACTTTGAAAAATGAGAGGAGAGGGAGATAAAAATTGAATTAATAGAAGTAATATTATGTATTTAGTTCTGACAACTTATAGACTGGGTGCCACTGCACATGCTGCACAATTCAAATCATGCCCTTAGTGCCTGCAAGATAACTGTACTTGTGACTGCCTGTTTAATAGTAAAATATAGCAATATTTGGTGTTTAGAGGAGTTATGACAACTTTTGGCTCTGGGTTGAGAGGGAAGGGGCGGTGTAGGGGGGTAAAAGAGAATAACAGTAAAAAGAGCAGAAGCAGGGGCATTGGAGCAAAAGCTTTTATGAAAATGGGAATGTCTAAGTGTTTCAATTGCGGTATGCTTTTCTTGAATTTTATTAATTTGAAATTAGGACAAAATTGAATAATATGTGTCGCACTATCTCTATTAATGTTAATTGGGTATTAAACTAAACTACATATGGTGCTCTTCAGCTTACGGAAGACTTGGTCTGGACACAAAGGCAGCATACGAACTGCAACTCCACCCACGTGGTGTACCTCGTAATATGTTCCTGCCAGCAAAAATACCTAGGCATGACCTGTCGCAAGATCAAAATACGTATAGGAGAACACAGGAGCAATGTAAGACTAAAGAAAAGTTCAACCAAACTTTGCACACATTTCATTGAGGCTGGCCACTCTTGTGATGACCTAAGATGGACAATTTTGGAGATGCTCCATGATAAGAACAACAATGCTGAACAGATCCTTTTTGGAAAGGAGCAAAGATGGGTAAATCGACTCAAGAGCCACATACTAGGGATGAATGATAACATTCCTTGGCACCAGTTTTACTGACACTATCCTATTATCAGAACATAGTGATAAACATCTTCAGAATTATTAATTTTCCCACAAAATTTTCATGTGTACTGATCTCAATTGTGTTGCCCTCTTGTCCTAGTCGACAAAGTCTTATAGTGGTGGGACTCCATAAGAGTACACTGAGACATTTATTCTGTCACGCCTACAGTGTTACCTCTTCTGGTAAATATCAACATTTTAACAGTCCTGGTGTTGATACCGATCCCTTACGTCTAAACACTGTCACCACTTGCAATATTAATGAGGGTTTACCACTGACACTGAATAGCGCCTCACTGCCCCTTTAAACTTTCCATCTTGGAAAGACACCGGGTGAGAGCACAAACCCCTCGTTGCTTTTCATGGTATTAAAAGTGGAAGAAGAAGGAACCTCCTCCTTCCCAGGGGTAGAGTCAGCACTAGCAGTAATTGCTCAGCAACACGAGGGTAAGAATGACGTCCTGCGCGTTTCTTTCATTTGATTAGAGGCGGTGGTTTGGTTTAACATAGCTTCACCATCACGCGGTCCTGTTTGCTTCGACTATTTCAGCAAACGCCACGTGCATTGCGACTCTCTTGGTCGCCTGATGCGGAGAGATTAACTGACAATTAAGGTACTGAAAACATCGCACTGTATTTCCTTTACGCCGTAACTTGTCAAAGTTAAACGCTTCTGTAATGCATATGCGCATCATGCCGTCACCCTAGTCACCCTTCTTTAACAGCAGCAGCCACTGCCCCCATGAGGTCCCGTTAACCCAGTGTAGTTTAACGTATACGCGTGAACTAGAATGGACCACGCATTTACTGCCAGCTGATTATCCCACATGCATGTACGCCAATGCAACTACGATAGATTGTGCTGCCGACATTTTGCTGTCTAAACTTGCCCCATTTAAACGCGTTAGCGTTTTTCAGAGTATTATTGTCCTTGCTCACATTAAAAGCAACTGCCTCCATGCGGACATTCCAATCCTTTGTAGCTTAACAAATACACGTGAACTGCAGAATACCCCATTTCATGCTGTCACTGCTGTCATTACCGGCTGATTATTTCACTTGCCCTTAATGCTGCTTTGCAATAAGACCTGAGCAACCGCTCGGTGCTCCGGCTTATTCTTATACACAGTTTAACCATCCATCTTCCTGTTCTCCTCCCCCCCTTTTTAGCTCTTATTTTGTTTCAGTGCCCACAGTTCGGTGCACATATTATAGATCCGAATAAATGTCAGCAAACTCATTTATTTCTTGATCTAACCACAGAGACTATCTGTGTATATGCTATATGCTGCTAATTAATGTGACATTTTGAATTCTAATGTTAACCGTATTTTGTTTCCACAACACAGGAATCTCAGTATGAGAATCTCATACCCCCCATTGAAAACTACACTAATTGTGTGAGTATCAAGTTTTGTTTTTGTCCTGACGAAAGCTCTACAGACCCTTGCGGGCCCAATAGAGCTGAAACATGTTGACCTACTGATAGAGTTATATGGTAATCCTGTAACTCGATTACCGAATATACCACTATTCCCCCCTTTTTTAATTCACAATGTGCATCTTCTTATAATAAATGTTGGTTTTTGGTGCAACACTGTTTTTATACCTACTTCTTGGCGCTGCACATTAATCCCTCTGGACCAGTCCTAACTATTTCTGGACACTTCTACACTTACCAGAGGTTGCCTCGGGTGAGGCAGGCATATAGCACGTTACTTGACAACCCGATGACTATGCCATGACGCTAGAGAAGGGGCGGATAAAAGATACACTGCAACAACTAAATCACAGCGTTCATGAGGGTTGTCAAGAAATAACCATTGGTTATTGTAGATACAAGTGTCTATTCTCTTTTGTGATTATTAAGGTACCTATTCAGGGGAACTGAATGAACGTTAATTCCTCTTCCCTCCCATGATAAGAGCGTTAATAAGGTGGCTAGTATCCTGTATGCCACAGGTACTACTTTTTTCAGGAAACCCATTTAAAAAACAATTTTCCTAAGTTATATCTTTCCAGGTTTTTCTCGCATGTGTTTTTTACCTCTTCTGGGCTGGCCAAAAGAGGGGTTGCTATGTATTTTGATGTAGTCTTCCTTGGAATTTGGTCAAATTTGGAGAGATCCCCTAGGGTGATGGCTCTGGGTTGAGGCCAAATTAAATGGGATGATCTTACATTTTATTTACTATTTCGGCCTAATAGTTGATGATACCATAGCCCTACTTTAGATCTCCGAGCTACTTAGAGGGGCCCCAGGAAAAATTATTTTGGCTGGGGATTTCAATTTTTTTCAAGATCTGAAAAAAGACACCTCAAATAAAAATAAAAAACAACTGAAACCCCAAACAAAGAAATTCTTGGAAGCCCTAAAACAGGAACATCTACTGGTGGATCAATGGCGTAATTCTAACCCGGCCGTTTTACCTGTTACTCTAATCAATTCCACACGGCCTCTCAGATTGATTTTTTTCTCATAACACGATCTCTTAAGGTTTTAGACACCACTATGAGGGCCAACCCATTTTCAGATCATTCTTTAATTACTGTACAGTTTGAGATTGAAGGGGGAGCTAAGACTCAATCTAGGTGGCAGATGGATCGTCTACTCCCCCAGGATCTTAACTGGGTAGCTCAAACCAAAGAGTGGATTTTAGAGTTTTTCAATTGAAATAAAGATACAGCAAAAAAATATTCGGTTTGAGGCGGGTTTAAAGCAGCCATTAGTGGCCAGATGATTGCGCGCTCGGCCGCTCAGACGAGAGAAAGACGGGACAAGATTAACCAACTCCAACAGGCTGTAAACAATGCTATAAACTTGAGAGATACTCTACATCAGGGGAGGGGAGAGCCGCCTCGCAACTAGAAAGGGTGAAGGCAGCCTTAAAAGAATTTTTTTACATTGAAGAAATCAATAGCTCCAAAACTATCCAACAACAAGTGTACAAGGAGAGTCAAATGGTGGGTAGAAAGCCTTATTAACAGAGATTATTGACCCAAAGACCCAAAATATCATTATAATGATATAGCTCAAGTATTTATGGCTCACAACTCACAGCTATATTCTACAAAATACGAAGTAGGGGTACACCTTATTCATAAATATTTTGATGAAGTTAATCTTCCTGTCTTACCTGGCTCATTAGCTGATCAACTTGAGAGCGATATTTTGGCCACAGAAATTTCAGACACAGTGAAAATAATAGCTGGGGTGAAAGCATGTGGAGCAGATGGGCTCCCAATTGAATTTTATAAGATCTTTTCTAAAGAATTAACTCATTTTGTAGTGAAATTATTTAAGGATGTTAGATCAGGAGGCATTGTTCCTCTGAGTTTCAAACTAATTGTTTGCACTTTGCACTACTAGCACTTTACCGAAACTGTGACTGTAGAAAAGATTGAACTCTGCACTTTATTGTTATTTATTTTCTGCTTTGTACCAAAACTAATATCAATTATTATTGCTAAATGTTATTAATCATAGGATTTTACTAGATTTTGCTTGATGTTAATACAACTGTTTGATTCCTGATCATTGATTATTGTAGAATGTTTCAATGCCTATCTGATCTGCTCAATATTTTTTTTTTAATTAAAAAACGTTTATCTCTGGTGCCACTATATCTTCTGCACCATTCAACTCATGACTCTAGTGCCTGTAAGGTAACTGTACTTGTGACTGCCTGTTTAGAAGTGAAATATTGCAATATTTGGTGTTTAGAGTGGTTCCTAGACATTTGGGCCTGGTGTCACTGCACCTGTTGCACCAATGAAACCATGACCCTAGTGCCTGCAAGGTAACTACACTTGTGACTGCTTATTTAGTAGTTATATATAGCAATATTTGGTGTTGAGAGGAGTTCTGGCAACTTTTGGCCTCGGTGCCAGTGCACCTGCAGCACCATTGAAATTATGGCCCTGGTGTGTGCTAGATAACTGCACTTGTGACTGCCTGTTCAGTGTTAAAGTTATCAATATTCTGCCATAAGTGGTATCCCCGGAGCATTTGGCTCCATTGCCATTGCACCTGCGCCACCATTCAAATCAAGCCCCTTTTAACTGTAAGATAACTGCAATTGTGTCTGCCTGTATAGTAGAAAAATATAGCAATATTAGGTGTTTTGAGTAGGCCATGACACATTTGGGGCCTATGCACCTGCTGTGCTATTCTAATCATGATCCTGTTGTCTGAAAAGTAGGTTCTTGTGACTGCCTGTTTAGGAGTAAAATATGGCAATATTATGTGTTTAGTGGGGTGCTTAGAGCTTCGTTCCTGGTGCTACTGCACCTGCTGCGCCATTCAAATCATGACCCTATTGCCTGCTTGATAAATGCACTTTTGACTGTCTTGTTTAGTAGTAAAATGTTGCACAAATGTGGGTTTAGTGGGGCCCCCAGAGCTTTTTGCCCAAGGACCACTGCACTCCCTGCACCATTCAAATCAATGTCCTTTTAGCTGCACAGTAACTGCAATTTGGACTGCCTGTTTAGTAGTCAAATATAGTAATAATATGTGTTTAGAGGAGTTCTAACAACTTTTGGGCCTGGTACTGCTGCACCTGCTCACCTATTGAAATCATGACCCTAGTGCTTACTAGATAACTGCACAATCGACTGCCTGTTTGGTTGTAAAATGTAGCTATCTTAAGTGTTTAGAGGAGTTCTGACAACTTTTGGGCCTGGTGCTACTGCTTCGGCTGCACAATTCAAATAATGACCCTGTTATCTGTAAGATAACTGCACTTTTGACTGCATGTTTAGTAGCAAAATGTACCAATATTTGGTGTTTAGTGGAGTTATGACAAGTTTTTTGCCCCAGTGCCACTGCACCTGCTGCACCAATTAGAACAAGCCCCTTTCAACTGCAAGGTAATTTCAATTGTGATTGCCTGTTTATTAGTAAAATATAACAATGTTAGGTGCTTAGAGGAGGCCTGTAAACTTTGTGGCCCAGTTCCACCTTACCTGATTCACATCTCAAATCATGACCCATTTAACTGCATGGTAAGTGCAATTGCGACTGCCTGTTTAAGTTGTAAAATATAGCAATAATCGGTGTGAAGTGGGGTGCCTGGATCTTTTGGTCCTGGTGCCACTGCACATGCTGCACTATTGAAATCATGATCCTAACGCTTGTTAGATAATTGCATGTGTGACTGCCTGTTTTAGTTGTAAAGTATAGCAATATTAGGTGTTTAGAGGAAACATTTTGGGCACAGTGCCACTGCACCTGCTGCAACATTCAAATAATGACCCTGTTGATGGCAAGATAACTTCATTTGTGACTGCTTGTTTAGTAGTAAAATATAACAATATTCGGTAATTAGAGGAGATATATCTTTTGGCACCAGTGCTACTGCCCCTGTTGCACATTAAAAACAAGCCCCTTCAAACTGCAAGGTAATTGCAATCGTGACTGTCTGTATAGCAGTAAAATATAGCAATATTAGGTTTTTAGATGAGTTCTGAAAACTTTTGGGCCCAGTACCACTGCACCTGCTGCACCATTCAAATCATAACCCTGTTGTCCGCAAAGTAACTATACTTGTGAAAGCCTGTTTCATAGTAAAATATAGCAATTGTAGGTGTTTATTGGGGTGCCTAGATCTTTTGGTCCCGGTGTCACTGCACCCGCTGCATTAAAATCATGACCGTGTTGTCTACAAGGTAACTTGACTTGTGACCGTCTGTTTAGTTTAAAATGTTAGCAATAATCTGTGTTTAGTGGGGTCCCTAGAGCTTGTGGCCTCGGTGCTACTGCACCTGCTGCACCATTCAAAGGATGTTCCTTTTGACTTCAAGGTAACTGCAATTGTGACTGGCTGTTTTTGTAGTCAAATTTATCAATAGTATGTGTTTAGAGGAGTTCTGACAACTTTTGGGCCCAGTGCTACTGCACCTGCTGCACCACTTAAATCATCACCCGGTTGTCAGCAAAGGTAACTGCACCTGTGCTTGCTTTTTTAGTAATAATATATAACATAGTTCTTGTATATTACCTATATTTTTAACACACAATGTTTATTACAACATTTAGAATTTGATCATAAAGACCAAATAGATTAAGGTGAAAACATTAATCTGGTAATGCCTACAAAGTACAAAGAAAGGTACTGAGGCACAAATAGGAATTGCCACAAACACTCTACTGCTCAAGCAGCTGCTTTGCACAACAAAGTAATAAAAAACAAACATTCCAGCAAACTGTTAGAAGCTGCCTGTCTTTTTCCTGGGAAGAGATCTTGTCTTGACAGTAAATGAGGTTTAAACTGTGAGAACAGCTTTAGTAGATGTATCGAAAATGCGTGCAGTCGGGGGAAGTTGACAAACACAAAAATTCACACAAAAGCGAGTGAACACAGTCATTTGGCTATGGTAACTGATAAAGCCCCCTTTAAAGATATATTAAATATAAGAGATTTCACAGGCAGAGCACAAGCGATGTGCAGGCGAAACCTGCAAAGTTATATAAAATCCGAATTGACCAGTAAATTAGATGTGAAATTACTAATAAAATGAGCCCTTGAATTGTTTTTAAGCAGTTCCTAAACTGCACTAATAGGTGTTATAGTGTAACCCATTGTTTTTCTGCCAGAGAGCCAGCCATGCCACTGTGAAAAATGACGTTGAAGGGTTTGCAATCCAAAGACATGTAAAATATCAACGATACATCTCCTACTTTTTAAAATATGATGCCCTCTTCCCATGGGCAGCCAAAGACTAACTTAAAAGTATTTAAAATTATGGTTTAGGCTTTGGAAAAGGACTATTTTGCCAGGTAGGAATGGCAGTTTAAAACTGCATACCTAGGTTGCAGGTGCAGGCCTGGAAACACATTTTATAGTGCCTTTCATTGGGTGGCACAATGAGTGCTGCATCCCGCCAATACCACTTAATTTACAGGCCCTGGGTACATGTACTACCATGAACTATGGACGAATAAGCACATTGGATGTACTAGCTAGGAATATGTCACTTTTATAATGTTTAAAGGGAGAGCACAAGCAATTTACCTCTGATTTGCTGCAGTAAAGTGCACTGAGTTCTATGGTCAACAAAGTTCAGTAACAGAAGGAAACATCTGGGGAAATGCTACACACAGGTGTGGCTCCTGAATATCAAGTCCAGAATGTCACTGGGCACTAACTACATGGACAAAATATCCAAGGACAAAATATCGAAAGGTAAGTATGCATGGATTTTCCTACTCATAACTCCACATATAGGTTAGGCCTGGACGATGGACTCTGCTCTGTTTTTGGAGTTTGCAGATTCTTCTGCACTCTGCGTTCCGCAGAACTTGCAGAGTGCAGAATAGTACGCTTGGCAAAGTGCAGCTGTGTTTTTTTTACCCACTCCCGCTTGCGAATGGCAAGTTCATGAGCGCGAGCAGCAGCTCGGGTAGAATTTCTGCCCTAGCAGCAGGGAGACCAGCGTGAGTGGCAGTTCACGGGGCACTCCGCCACTTGCGGAACTCTTCAGAGATTTTTTTTCACTTCGCAGAGTTCCGTGTAGCAATACTCCACGAAGCACGCCCAAGCCTGATATATGTACCATGACGTTATACATATCTTCAAGGTACATAGATGTGGAGTAAAGAATAGTAAATCTATGTGTCTCCCTGTGCACTTACCTTTCATATTTTTTCCCCAATTATTTTGGTTAAAATATTAGATTGCCACAATGTTTTTGCACTCGATATTCAAGCGTAAACTCACTGATGAAGGGCCATTGTTCATGTTGTTAATGGTCCATACCAAAAATGTAGAACTTTGCTAGTCTCTACAAAAATAATCCTGATATTTAGGAAGCCTCCCAGAAGTTCAGAAATAGAGAATGGGATGAAAGTGATGTCCAAACTGCCTCCATTCAACTGCATAACTTATAGAAAAGAAATCAGTAGAACAAAAATACTTTTATTCGGATATTCTTCTTGTAACTCTACAGTGATTAATATTCATCTGTACAAAATAGTATATTTTCTCATCTTATGGAATTTCACCATTCTATACGTAGGCAATTACATTATTTTATTGCTCAGAATACTAAGAAACCCTTCATCTCAGTTGATATCAGTAACCAGTACTAAATTATTAAAAATATATGTGCTGGGTCCTGAAGTTGTGTTTGTATACCCATTGCTGGTGGTTCCGAATGTCTGGGGTGTTTTAAGTTAAGGCTGCGTAGTCTTGACTCTATCTCAAGCCCCTTAAATCCTCACCATATACGCTATGCCTCTTTGTCTCATGCTTAAGTTTCTTTTTCATCCTTGCTGTCATCCTTTGTCACTGTTTTCCTTCTTTCTCTTCCTAATTTTGTTAACTTTTTGTATTTTTGTCTTGCTTGCTCTGAGTAATCGTCTAATGAGGAAAAATAAATGCATGTGCCCAAAATGGGTGCTGGTTGTCCCACCTGCAGCCACTGGCTCAGTGTATCAATCAATCAATCAATCAAGTTGTATTTGCATAGCATGGCTAATCACACCAGGGAGTATCCAGGCGCTGTGCTGCAGGTATCAGTCCCTTCCTCAAGTGGTGTGGTGAGACCGTGAAGTTTGAGGGTCTTCCTTGCTTTGGTGGCAAGATAGGAGAAAGAGCATCCTCAAGAGTGGCAGTGGTAGGTACTTGGTGTCTGCGTGAGGGAGAGGTGTGCGGAGCAGAGATTTCTGGTTGGTTGGTGGAGGAGCCGGTGATGGTTCATGTAGGCTGGTCTTTTGTCATGGAGGGCTTTGTAGGTATGGGTCAGAAGCCTGAATTGGCATCCCTTTCCGATAGGGAGTTAGTGGAAGTCCTTCAGGTGCTGGGTGATGTCTGTCCTCTTGGGCAGGTGGAGGGTAGGTCTGGTTGCTGCATTCTGGATTGTCTGTATTCTTTGCATGAGTTTGTGGTAGTGTCTGCATAGAGTGTATTGCTGCAGTCCAGTCAGCTGTTGATAAGGGCCTGTGCCACAGTTTTTCTTGTGCTGATGGGGTGACATCTGAAGACTTTGCTAACCATAGGAATCGCGTGGAAGCAGGCTGAGAAAATAGTGTTGTCCTGATGTTTCATAAGGAGTTGGCTTTCCAGGATGATGCACTGGTTGTGGGCATGGGCTTTCGGTTGGGAGTTGTTCCGAGCTCTGCCGACCACCAGGAGTCATTCCGGAGGGCTGTGAGTCGGCCAAAGACCAGAACTTCAGTTTTGTTGGTGCTGAGTTTCAGACAGTTGTCTTTCATTAATGTTGCGATGTTCTTAATACAGTTGTGGAAGTTGGTCTTCTTCAAGATGGGGTCCGCTGAAAGAGAGAGGACAGGCTGTGTATCATGAGCATAGAAAATGTTGTTGATGTGATCTGACTATATCTGTGAGTGGTGTCATGTAGATGTTGAAGAAGGTTGGACGAAGGATGCACCTTGAGTTATGCTGCAGATGGTGTGCTTGGATTGCTAGGTGAAGGGAGGGAGGCCAACTCTCTGGGTGCGTCCCATGGGAAATGATGCCATCTATCTTAGCGCATCATCTATGATTGCAATTTGGTGTAGCCGACCGATGAGTTTGTGGTGGGAGACGGTGTTGAATGCTGCGGAGACATCCAGGAGGATAAGGATGGCTGATTCTCTTCTATTGAGTAGGGTGAGGATGTCGTCTGTTGAGGTGACCAGGGCTGTCTTTGTGTTGTGGTTTGCTCTGACACCTGATTGGAATTGGTACAGTAGGTTGTTTCTCTCCAGATTATCAGTGAGTTGGAGGTTGATGGGCTTCTTCAAGACTTTGGCAGCGAACAGAAGAAGGGAGATGGGACATTAGGGCAGGTGCTCGTCGAGGTATGCCGAAAGTTATTTGAAGATGGGTCTAACCTCCGAGTGTTTCCGTGCAAAAGGGAAGGTGGCTGCGGTTATGGAAGTGTTGAGAATGGTGTTGAGCTGGTGTCTATCTCGCCTCTTTAAAGGTTGAAGCGTCAATGGAGACATGGGTCGGTAGATGCTCTGGAGTGGATGGAGTTCATCAGAGTTGTTGCTGTCAGTTTGATGGGTATTTTCCATGCAGTGAGCCAGTGTTTGGTGGCTGTGGTCGATGGGGTGCTGAAAAGGTCGGATGGTTGGGGATCAACGTTTCAATAAATGGTTGCTATTTTGTTGGGGAAGTAGTAGGTGAGGGTATTGCAGAGATCCTTTGAGGAGGGGATCACGTTTTCTGTGGCTGGCGAGCAGGTGAACTCTGACGATAGTGTAGAATTCCTTGGTTTGATTGGTATTAGTTTCAGTTCAGTGGGTCAGGGTCTCCTTTTTTGTGACTTTGAGATGGCAGTGGTTGTCGTTGAGGACTGATTTGTTGGTGGTTACGTCAGTGTGGTTCCTGCTAGTGCACCATCTTCTTTCCAGTTATTTCCACTTGGCAGTACTGTTCTGAAGAAAAGAGAGTCCAGTCAGGGGTACCTCAGGGCTCTAGTTTGAGCCCCATCTTATTCAACCTTTATATGGTCCCCCTGATTGAGCTCATTTCCACCTTTAACATCAGCACAATAGCATACGCCGATGACACCCAATTAGTCCTAATATTAGATGAGGACCCGGCGATTGCTGAGTGCTCTTTGAGGGATTGCTTGAAGGCAACCTTTGACTGGATGAATAATAATCACTTGAGATGCAACGCTGCCTAAACAGAAATTCTACCGTTTGGTCAAAACAATCTTTTTTCTCTCCAGACCTGCTGGCCGATAGAGGCAGAGGCCCCGCCCAGCACCATCCCAGCTGCACGAAACCTGGGAATTAAATTTGATAAGACTTTATCCTTTAAACAACAGGCAAGAGAAGTAGCGGGGTCATGTTTCAATATAATAAAGGGCCTTAGGAAATTCTTTCACCTCCTCCCTCTGTCTGCCAGACGCACTGTAGCAGTGGCATTAATCACATCCAGGTTGGACTACTGCAAAAGTCTCTATGGAGGGGCAAATTAAGCAGCCCTGCATAGGCTGTAGATGGTCCAACATGCTGCAGCAAGACTAGTTCTTAGATGGCCCAGAAAAACCTCAGCCTCTGCAGCACTGGATGTGCTTCGTTGGCTCCCTATTCAAAAGCGTATCCTGTTTAAGGTCCTAATAATCACTTTTAGGGCCTTCCATAAACAAGGCCCACAATATCTGTTTAAAAATTTCAACCGCTATCACCCCACTCGAGAACTTAGATCCTCAACAGCCAATTTGATGGCCGTCCCAAAGTTTAGACTTGCTACAAGAGGAGGAAAAACTCTAGAAGTTAGAGGGGCTAAGGCTTGGAATAAACTGCCTCATCAACTCTGTGCAATCACCTGTGAAAGGAAATTTCGAAAATCCCTTAAAACATGGATTTATAGTTTGGCAGATACAACCTGTAAAACACTGGCCCAGGATCTCAACGGCAACGGGAGAATAACAAATTTTACCATCTCTGAGTGCAACAAGTCAAAGGGCCAAGATGCTCCCTGGAGTGATAGTGCGTTATATAAATCCCCTCTCACATCACATCACATCACAGCTTCAATGCTCTGAATCCTGGCATTTACCAGCTGGTTAATTTGGCAGCTCTGTGCATTTTGACTGGTTTGGTGGGAGTCACTTGGTTGGCAGCGCTGGTCATCCAGGCATTAAAGTTCTCTGCTGTCTGGTCCAGGTTGACAGTCATGTTGGGCTGTGCGGTGCTGGGGGCGTCGGCCCATTGTTGCTGAGTGCCCTTCATCCAGCTGCAGTGGGGGGAACTGTGTTGGTTAGGGGCGGTGTGGGGAGGTCTGCTGAGTGTGAAGTGTATGATGGAGGCTCTACTATCGGGTCCTGAGGTTGGACGCTGACTGTGCATACTCAAGGTATGAATGCCGGGCCCTCATCAGGGAGCCCCAGCATGACATCTCAGCATGACATCTCCGATGCATGCTGTTTGATATTGTTTCCTGCTTATGGTGTCGTGTTCATATCTAGGACCCTAATTCTATATTCCCGATCTATGCCCTTGTGAGGTTATAATCAATAATATCATGATACAGGCATAAGAATCAGATTCATATTCAGTAATAGCCCATGCAATCCAAAGCACAGCACGGCTACTTCCATCGACTCCTAGAAAGCACAACGCGTTCTTTAAACAAACTAAGCCACCAGCAGCCCGGGAAACCCCCCCCTGCTTTTGTTTTGATTTGAACAAGAACTCCTGAAGTCCAGAAAGAACTGTTAGTTCTTAGTGACGTCTTATGTCCAACCTTAGGTCAAACCAGGCACCTTCCAGGTATAAAATACCAACAGTTGCCTTAAGCAAACACACAGTGGTTTGGAGCAGAGCGGCCATCTACTTGCCCGAGAGCCCAGCTGATGCGAGTGCCCACGGAAGCCGCCCCTCCTGTTTGACGCACTAAGAGAGACGCTGTCTTTTTCTCCAGCCGAGAAAATCCAGCTCTGGTGTTTCCAGCCTACCCTTGCGGGTTGCTGGAATATCGAGTCCTGAGGAAAGAGATACCAGACCTCCCAATCAATCAATCAATCAAAGACATTTATAGAGCGCACTACTTACCCGGAGGGTCTCAAGGCGCTTGGGGGGGGGGTGCTGCTACTGCTCAAACAGCCAGCTCTTGAGCTTCTTCCTGAAGGAGAGGTGGTCTTGGGTCAGGCGCAGGTCGGTCGGGAGGGAGTTCCAGGTCTTGGCGGACAGGTAGGAGAAGGACCTTCCTCCTGTTGTCATTCTTCGGATGCGGGGGACGGTGGCGAGGGCGTGACTGGCTGATCGGAGGTGGCGTTTGGGAGCGTAGAAGTTGATGCGGTTGTTGAAGTAGCTCGGGCCTTGATCGTGTAGGGCTTTGTGTGCGTGGGTGAGGAGACGGAAGGTGATTCTTTTGTTGACGGGGAGCCAATGCAGGTCTCTCAGATGTCTGGAGATGTGGCTGTTTCGTGGGATGTCGAGGATGAGTTTGGCTGAGGTGTTCTGGATCCGCTGGAGTCTCTTCTGGAGCTTGGCGGTGGTTCCGGCGTAGAGGGCGTTGCCGTAGTTCAGTCGGCTGGTGACGAGGGCCTGGGTGACCGTCTTCCTGGTCTCGGTGGGGATCCACCGGAAGATCTTCCATAGCATGCGCAGGATGTTGAAGCACGACGAGGAGACGGCGTTGACTTGTCTGGTCATGGAGAGGGAGGAGTCCAGGATGAAGCCCAGGTTGCGTGCGTGGTCTGTCGGTTTGGGTGCGGTGCCCAGGGCGGGGGGCCACCAGGAGTCGTCCCAGGCGGAGGGCGAGGAGCCCAGGATGAGGACTTCCATCTTGTCTGAGTTCAGTTTCAGGCAGTTTCCCACATTCTATTACCAAGGTACGGAGCTGACTAAACCCTTGAGAGAATTCTTGATGCAAATTCTTGGCAAAATTATCTTAACTAACTTAACTTAAACTGCTACTTACTCATCCCTTCCCATATATTAGGCTTAGGTCAGGTACACCGGGGTAGGCTTAGTTAGAAGCACCAGTTGAGTACGTTAGTCAATGTATTTATGTATGTATATATTTTATCCATTTTAAAGTATCATATGGCTAAGAAACCATATCAATGCTTTTACAGTATTATTTCATAATACTACTTTTACTGTACGCACTTTACTTTAAGTATTGCAACTGTGGCAATTCACTTCTCTTGCATGAGAAAGAAGACTGCTCAATAAATAATACCTTTTTATTGAAAACGCCTGTGTCTCTATTTCTCTGCACTCTGGTGAAACTACGTTTCCACTGCTGACTGAGTGAAATAGCTGTCTATTGTTTTCACACGACTCTAGAGATACACTCGTATTCTGAGGGAGCAAAGTTGTCATGTTTATGCGGTTGTCGGAAACTGAATCCCTTCTTGTCTGAGCCAGGAGGAGTTGTCCCTCCCTATTCATTCAAGAAAGTTTACAGTGACCTCTGAGCTAGCTCGCGCAAACCTAAATTAAGTTTAACATAGTCAGTAGAGACCTAGTTGACCTCAGTCCTACGTCTACACTGCTGTTCATGTTATTCCAATGCGCAGAGTCTATTGGGAAAATGGGAACTACACTACAATGGATCACTGGGACATCTTGCTACTACGCATTACGTTGCAAATTGCCTACCAATTACTACATCCCAAATTTGAATTAACATTGTCTACTAAAAACTCAAGCCCTGATGACGTTCAATCTGTATTTAACTAAACGCGTTGGCTGGAACCCATTTTATGATGTCATTAAATTAAAGGAATTCTAATCGTAAAGGAATCTGGTTGGTCCTCATTATTGGAAAAAGACAATCTGGTGGTGCACCTTTCCATATTCATTCTGTATGAAGGAGTGGTTCGAACAGGTGAGTTGTGAGGCATGGCTGTTTCTGATTCTGTTGCTGGACATGAAAATTGTGTCTAGTGTGTGTCCTGCTTTGCATGTGGGGCCAGTGACCACCTGCTTGAGGCCGATGCTGTCCAGTCTTTCCAGGAGGTCATTTGAGTTGGTGTCGGTGGAGTCAGCCAGGAGGTAGTTGAGGTCTCTCAGGAAAACATAGTGTTTGGATTCAATGGTGAGCATGGTGTTGAATCCAGCAAAGGCATTGCTGAGGCCAGTTTGTGAGACTGGCGGTCTTTATGTAAGGGTGACTTTGATGGTGGTTTTGGCATTGGCATGAAGGTGGAGGTTCATGTATACTATGATCGGAGTTGTATCATCATTGGCTTTGGTGCAGGTGACTATTTGCTTGTGTATGCTTGTGATGCTGCCTCAGTGTCTGTTGGTGCAGTCGCGGTGTCTCATCTTTTATCCGCTGGGAGTTGCCATGTTGTTGTCTGGGGCCGATGTGGGGGTGAACCAGGTCTCTGTAATGAAGGCAAGGAAGGAGATGGTGTCCCAGATTTCGGTGGCTTGTTTGCAGAGCGATCTGGTGTTGATCAGGAGGCAGCTGAGTTGTTCCGGGGGCTGTCAGCAACTGGGGCTGGTGTGGCTCTGGTTTATTTTGTGTTGGTCAGTGCTGGGGTAGAGTGAACTGGCAGTGGATGCAGGTGAAAGGTCCACCACTGGAGTACAGTGATGTGAGGCAGCAGATGTTGTTGCATCCGGGGTCCAGGGCACAGAGTTCTGCAGCCAGGTATCTGTGGGAGAGTGGAGGGCCAGGGTTACTGGCGCTGGGCTCAGACCTGGCACGGATAGACCCAGACAGCCTTGCCTTTGGCACGCTGGTAGTGTGGCCGCACAGTGACATCCATAAGTAGCACTTGGAGGTTGGAGGAGCTGTCTGGGAGGTGGGAGGGCAAGGGGCTGGAACGGCAGGAAAAAGAAAATGGCACCGTGGAGAAAAACAATCAGCAAGCAAAACGAGCACAATAAGAATATTCAGTATGGGGAAGAAAATACTGCAAAGCATATTAACCGTGCAGACAAACAGCAATTTGAAAAACAAAGCAATGATAAAACAACAGAAAAAAATAAAAAAAATTACAAAGCAAAATAAGATAAACAGAACCAATGGAGGAAATAAGGCTCTTCCCTTGAACAAGGGCTTTTCTGCTATTGTTCTCAATGTGGGTTTTTTCGCTTAGATTGCTCATGACAATCTTTCCAAGAAAGGGATATGATTTCACTACTTCTAACCTTTCACCCCCTATGGACCAATAATAATTTTCATATTTGGGTTTTCTCCTTCCATGGAAGCACATAATTTTGCTCTTTGAAATATTTATTTTCAAGAAGTGAGCCTCAGCATAGGAGGACAGAGCTTGTAAACGGTCATTCAAACCTTTTGGGGTGAGGTCCAGCATTAAAATGTCATCAGCGTACATTAAGCACGCTATTGGAGTTCTCCCCAAAATAGGTGCAATTCCGTTACTAGATGTTAATATAGCCTTAGGGAGGTCAGCAATATATAGGGAGAACAACAGGGGAGCCAATAGGCAGCCCTGTTTTAGTCCATTATTAGTGGGTATAACCCGGGACAGTCCTTTCTCACCACCCATTAAAACACTACACCAAGTGTCTGTGTGTAGTGCAATGACTAACTTCAATAGACTAGGGGGCATCTCTAGTTTAGTTAACTTACTCCACAGCAAGGATCTATCTACCTTATCAAAAGCCGTAGAGAAGTCAATAAAGGCCCCATATACACCCCCTCTACGAACTGTAACATATTTTTCCATCAGGATTTGAAGGGCAGTAAGATTGTCCAGGGTACCATGTTGTTTCCTAAAGCCAGTTTGTTCTAGCGGAAGTATTGCAGACGCTGATACCCAGCCATTTAAAGAGTTCAATAAACATTTAGCAAAAACTTTGCCTATGGCATCTAAGAGGGCTATTTGTCTATAGTTTTGGGGTACGTTTCTAGCCCCCTTTTTATAGAGAGGGATTAATAAACTCCCCTTCCAGGATTTCGGGACAGTGCCATTAATAAAGCAAGTTTTGAAGACTGGGTATAAAATTTTCCCCCACAGCATACTGTATGATTTTAACACTGAAATCGGAATTTCATCTGGGCCTAATGCTCCAGAAGTGCGTAAAGCTTTTATTGCAGCAACTATTTCCAGTTCAGACGGAGGATCGTATGGAAATGAATCCTCCTGCAGCTTACCAGGGCAAAACTTCTCACCATTACTGCTATATAGTTGCTGTATAAAATCAACCCATGTCTGCTCGTTAATAGATATCAGAGAGGGTCTAGATCTTATCCCACATCCTTCTCCAATTAATGACCAAAAGGTCTTGGCCTGCCCACATTTAGATGCTTCGCGAAGTTTGATCCAGAGGGCATCTTCTTTCTCCTGTTTTAATCTCGCCTTTATCCTTTTTCTCCTTCTTTTCAAAAGGGATATTCTTCTACTACGTTCAGGTATAAAGGAAAGATACTGGGCCCTAACTAGTTTATTTATTTCTGTATTTAAACGACGTAGATCAACAGGAATTTTAGGAATTATCTTTCCAAGTGGAGGCTTTTGAACTTTAGATTTTAAAGTATGTAAAAGGGATGCAAACCAGAGTAGTTCTCTACCTTCCCAATGGATTATGTTCTTTGCTGTGTGTTCTAATATATTGGACAAACTTCTAATAGACCCTGAATTCCAATAACATTTCCTTTTTTTATTATTAAGGTTCAATAAGTCATCTCCAATATTCCATAAATCTCTTTGTGAGGACAGTAGAGGAACAGGAGTAAAGGGGAGAGGAAGGGAGTCTAAAGAATTGCAATGAGGGACAAGGGGAGGTAAAGATGAGGAAATAGATGGTGGAGCCGGGGATGGACCCAGGTTAATTAAGTGTGAGAAGAGATCCAATCAAATCATTAATGGCGAGTGAGGGTGTTGCCTTGTATACTCTTTGGATCCCACAGCACCCCAGGGCAGTCCCAAAAAATCCATTGCCCTCACAGATAGCATCATTCACTCCAAGGCCCCCACCCCCACAGATTTTCAGACTCCATGCGTCCCGCACTCAGGGCACCTCACACTGACCTGCTCTTCAGTCATCCCACCAGTGGTGTCCCACACTCTCCACCGGCACTCTCTACTCCCCAACACCCACAGCCATCATTTTCACCTCCCCCCCTAAGATCTGCTCTGCAGGGATCATACCTTCACTTTGTAATCTATTCAACAGTTGCTCCCCTGACTCCAGCGGCCTCCACTCCACTGATCACTCCTCTACCCCAGGGATCCCAAATGCCACAGCTCATCCTCCAGGTTCCGGTGTGTGACCCAATGTCACAAGAATACCTCTTTTCCAGCATGAGCTTTCCCTTAAAAACTCACGGACTGCAATTCCCAGAATCAACTAATGGAGCCAATGAATGCTTAGGACTGGAGACAAGTTATCCATGAGTATAGCGTCATATTGAATCCTATATGCTTTGAAGCCCTATGCATGGAGATCTAGCTTTCTATGCATCACTGGCTGCTGTGATTTCGCCCCAACGGCACCCAGTGCTCAACTGTACCATCTATCCCACCAGGCTCCTTAAATGTACTGCCCCCTTCAGTGAGCCCAGACTCCACAGCACCCCCATGCTTCTATGATTTCACACTCTTCTGCCCCATCATGCAGCTATCACAACATTCACGGTCTCCCTCCACACAGGGATCCCACACTTCCATATTCTTGAGGGCCACGCATTTTACTGCCCCATTATGCCCCAAGTCCTTCATTTGTGCAGGGCCTAACATTCCTGATTCTAAATCGATTTATAAAGCAAGCCTGACATTTCTTTTCATATTATTGATGAGGCAGCTTACATCAAATTGGCAACAGATGGCATCAGATCATATATAATAACCAGCAATACCTGTTCTATTTTCGTCGACCACCTTTTTTCAATACTTTGAATCGGATTCCTGTGCCACCTGGCATAAATGAAGGAAAGAGGGCCCTATATCTCGTTTTTTTCAACCCGGATCCCACAATATCATTTGACAAGCCTGGGATACCACGGCTTTGCAGCATCCAAGTGATTTCACACTTCACTCACTCTGCACCAAGGAGTTCCCTTCACCACACTCAGGGGCATATTATCAAGGGGGTTTATCTCCGCTTTTTTGGCTTCAAAAGCCAAGAAAGCGGAGATAAAATTATCTCCCTATTACCTAGCTGCCGCTAACACCAGTTAGCGACAGCTAGTAGGAGATAGCGACCATCTTGGGCCCCACTTTGCATGTCAGTGATATTTATCACTAATGACATGCAAAGTGGGCGTGCCACGATGTTAGAGACTGAAAACAGTCGCTAACATCGCTATCTCCTATTACCAACTTTTGGGAATATCTCCAAAAGCTAACACCTGCCCTGAGCAGTTATTAGCCATGTTATCCAATGGGAGGTGGATAACATGGCTAAGAGCATTAGCTCGCTAATGCATGAATATCGCTGACTTTGCAGCGATATTCATGCTTTGCGGCGATTTTCACCGCATTTGCGTTAAACCTTGGTAATACCAAGGTTTATTTGCGGTAAAAATCGCTGCAGCGCTGCGGTAAATTTTTGTTTCTAACCAAGCAATAGCGATAATTATCGCTATTGCTTGGTAATATGCCCCTCAGTTCCTTAGCTTCTAACTCCTCTCTTTCATGCTATGGCTTCTATCAATTATATATTTTCTTTTACAGACTGCTAGTCCACGTGGGACGTCTTGAATGTCATACACAGGACCAAAGTGAATATTTCTGAACTAAAATATTTCTTTAAAAAAAAACAGCACTTTTAAACACTAAAAACAGTTTTTACTGGTTTGAGGACCTGTCCTTGAAGCCCACTGATATATTGTCAACTCATGCACACAATCCAACACTGTGAGGACCAAAGTCAAAACGTTGTGCATGCGCCTGGGCCATGACACTTGCACTCTGGGGCTGACCCCGGTGCTCAGCGTCTAGTAGGCCACTCTCTCAGAATGTGTCTGGCCTGTAGGACAGCCCCCTACTGCAATTCCAGGGCAGAGATCCACCCAGATTTGCATATGTGCCCAATAAATTCTGATCTGCAGCTGGCACTTCTAGCCTAGTACTGCGGCACCTCACTCACTGAAGCACCTTTACCCAAAAGTGCAGTGGCATAGAGTAGAGTGGCGTAGAGTTCGAGCCATCAGCGCAGTAGTTGTAATGTACAGCTGCAGCATGGGTGCACCAGTTGCCTTACATCAGTACTGCGGCCAGGCTGCCTGCCTCATAAATTAAATGATGCACTTCTGAGCCTCTCAATAGCGAAGATGGGTTGGCCCTCTCTCCTGTTTACCAGACCAGCATCATTGTCTTTGTTGCAGCACTTGCTGATGACCAAGTTATAGATAGAGCTACACAACTAAAGGGGCAGCAATTACATGTTATGGTATGTTATTTATGTTTATATAATACATTCTATGGAAAATATGGCCCTCTGGCCAAATGTCATGTCTGTGCTTAGTTATATGTAAGCAAAATGTTCTATTTAATGTGTTGTGTTGGAAGTTTGTGTGTATTCCATGGTATTGAAAAGTGCTCTTCGGGGCCACATTGCAGCCAGGTGTATAGTATATCTGCGCTATGTGGGGTATATGCAAGGTCTTTCTAGAGCGTTCTGTTCAATGCTTGAGTATGTTTTAAACTACTTACAATGCTCTTGGGAGCTGCGTGCCATCCATCTATATTGTATTTTTGAGCTATGTGCTATATAAGCTTTACCCAGTGAGCGCTATTACATGTCGGAGTGTGATGTACATTATTGAAAAGTGTTTTGTGGGTGCTACAGTGAACCACAACAGTCAGCTGAAAGCTCTATCTGAGGTGCACAGTCAACATACCTTTGTAAACTAGTTAGAGGCTTTGTTTTTTTCTGGTTCCAGTAGTCCCTGCCCCCCCACTCTACCTATTCCTTGCATTTGAAATTTACATTTACTGCTGTAGTGTGAGAATGCATTTCATGAAAAAGAATGTAAAGCAGGGTTGCCAAAAGAAAAAATGCCAGCCATGTGTTTATAGAGCCTGGAAAGACCTTGTCTAGGCACTAAACAGGGTTATCAACAGAAAAGTATGTATTCATTTGTAATGTGACTTTTCTGTCTTTGTTCCCTTTAATTATCAGTCATGGATATCATTTAGGCAGCCCTAGAACAGAATTAAAGTGCATTTTAGTTATATTTGCTGTTCGAAGTATGCACAGATAAGTGCTGAAAATACGCTTTAGGTGACTACTTATTTTTGTGTTGCAAAGCGGTAGGTGGTGGGCCGGGCCCCTCATTGTGCTTTGCAGGGGGCCCCCTCAAGTATTGTTACACCACTGACTTGAGGACTGAGGTGGTGCTTCTGTGCTACAAAGATAAGCAGTGGGGGATTGTAGAGCCGAACATAGAAGGTCAAAGGCTTCCATAAGTAGCCCTGGGAGGTGGGATGGGCTCTTTGGGAAGTGGGAGGGCAGGGCGCTGGTACGGTGGGAAAAAAACTGCTCAGTCGAGAAAAACAGTTAGCAAACGAAACAAGCATAATAACAGTATTCAGTCAAGTTCAAATAAAGCATTGTCATTACCAGTGCTATCTCAGAATAAAGCCTTTTATACACATTTGCTGGTTAATCTTTACAGCTGTTCGGAACACAAGCATTTTAAAGCGAGTAACAATACAATTAATGAGATGAAAAATGACAACTCAAGAATGCCGCATGTAACTGCAGATCCACTGGTATCAGGAACAAACAGTCAGAAATTGAAAGCAGAACAAGAAGTGTTTACTTTTAATATCAATTTCAAGAACCTTTAAAACAATAACGGCTGAATGAAAGTTACAATTGGCAATGTTAAAACTAAACCACAATAATGATTCTGTTAAAAACCAGCTGTCAAAAAAGACACAATTAAATTTGAGACTTAGCCCAAGGAAAACAAGTTTTTCCCAGCAGTTTTAAAAGCAGGAGTTTTTTTCATGTGCCCAAAAGCAGTTGTCAGCTGTCCTTACTTAGACCTGTGGATCACATTCACTTGAAGGCACAATCTGCGTGTACACAGCTGTGAATGACAGAAGGTCAAGAGCTGCAAGAAGTGTGCATTTCAACTTGATGTGCAAGCCCTGGACTTTATGATTGCCGCAGCCCGGCTTTGACAGTTGCTGGAGGATTTTAGAAAAGTATTGCTGTTCATGCTGATAGCAAGATCTAGACTAAAGAGCAATCTTTGTTTCATGTACCTGTCACCACTCACACTTCGCAGTTTTGTTACTCCTGGAGTCCTTCCAAACAATTCTGTTACAGCGTGTCATTACACAGCTGCAAACAATCAATTGACTGTGATCATTCTAAGTTGACGATATTGAAGGTGAACAGCAGTGGTACATCAAGATGGCAGCTAAACTCATGAGTGGGCAGCACCGCCTCTTATGTATGTCTTGCACATTAATCTTTGGCGTCCTCAGTTGTTGGGCTGATTTCTATGAGGGACGTCCATTTTGTAACTTGTGAAGTGCTCGCTCGAGCTTGTAGGAAATCTTATCTTGATTGCGGAAAAATGGACTATGTTTGCGGAAGGAAAAGAATACAAGTATGAAAATAGGACAATAAACAACCAACAAAGTACAATATTGCAATCACTATGTTAAGGTACTGCACATGCCTCAGCATCTTTGCACTCTACTATATGGCGGGGCGAAACTAGTATCTGGTGTTGGTAGCAGAATCCGAGGTTTGGGAATCACAGGATGATCATTAGAACAAATTCCACCAATAAAAATGTTAAACAGTTTATAAGTAGCAGTTGGCAACCAAAGTAGTAATAATAAACAGATGATGTACAAGGCCCTTGCTCCAATAGTGTGTCACTTTTAACATGGCAAAAAGTGATGTACCAGCGGTGCAAGGGGGCTTATAAAATACAGTATGAAATCAATAAAAAACACTATATTCATAGCTGCTTCATTGATAGAATTAGTGGTAATGTGAGATGTAATCTCATCTCTGTGTTCTTTCATGACATTTGTAAATGCCTGTCTCATCCAGGATGAGGCCGGGAGCATCCAGTTTTGTCTGTGAAATAGGATTTGCATTGCTGCTGTGCAAGGTATGGATTACAAAGCTAACCACAAATTGTGAATTTCAGTGATATTTAAGTATTGTATCTTGCTACAACTTTATTTTATCTGTGATTGTTTAAGTGATATATGAACAAGACTACTTGGGAGCTCAAATGCGCCAGGACCTCAACTTTGCAATAATAGAATAAAGCATCTTATATGCACCAGCTCTCCAAATTGTGCATCTTTTCTGTGGAGTTGGCAGCCATCGAATGAGATACAATTATATATATATGTGTGTGTGTGGGCATATATAACCCATGTTGTGTGACTGGATCGGTCCTCATAGCATGAGTAAACCCTGACAGAACCGGACAAACACTATCTTTGTGAGGACCGGTGCATTAGGTGGACAGTTCCCAGTAGTGTGTTAAGGTACTTTCAAGCAAGTGTACCAAAAAACTTAGGGCCTCATTTATGAAAAGTGAAGCATCGCTGAGTGAAAACAGGGATGTGTCACTCATCATTGCGCCCTCCTTGCGACATGATGGATACGTCATATTTAATGTATGACGCATCATGTCGCAAGGAATGACAGATACAACAGTTTTACTGACGTATCTGTCGGTGCAAAAATTATGCATTGCTGGAGTTGTGTAGAAAGAGTGTCTCAACTCCAGCAATGCAGGGGATAGGGCTATAGATATAGCACTGCGTCACCCTCATGCCTGCCATGAGTCAGGCGTAAGGTTTTGACGCATTTGCGTCCTAGAAGTGGTGAAGTGAAATGTCAGATTTCACTGCGTCACTTCTACGAGGCTTAGCTATGTTGGAACCCCCCCTTGCTTACATTACACCTGATCCAGGTATAATGTAGCACAGGGGTTTACAAAGTGAAGCTCTGCTTAAATGCGTCACTTTGTAAATAAGGCACAACAGGGGATGCAACGGCAGCGTGACGCAACGGCAGCGCAAAACTGTCGCAAGGTCTCATAAATAAGGCCCTAAAAGTGCAGTCATATTTACCTCAGTCTGCTGTATAACCTACCCTACTATCAAGCGTGTGTGGAGTTAGAATAGTACATACAACTTCATTTTGGTCAATGGCCGGTCCTCATAATAATAGGTATGTTATGTTGGGTGTGTGGGTGTTTGCTTGTGCATGTGTGTTATTTAGAGGACCGCTACTGAAAAACACATTCACCCATTTATTATTGCAGCAGTGCAAACATTGATATGTTAAAGCACTATTTCCACCTCACAGATTACAGTGACTTCATACATGAAAACATCTCTACTAATGGACATAAATCCTCTTGAATGCGATTTTACTTTACTATTCAAATATTCCCTCCATCCTGTTAAAAAATATATATATTTTAAAGCAAATACACAAGAACACATGCCATGGCTTAAACTTTGTATGTAGATGCTCACAGTGTAATATGCTGTTCACTTGAAGCTTCGAGGCTTCACATGTAGGGCGAAATGTTATCTGATGTACGTCATATTTGCTCGTTTTTTAATATAGATTTTGTTGTTCAGAAATGAGCCCAGGTACATTTGATACCACTCCTGAGCATTCTATTCACCAATTCCAGATTTTTCAAAGTAGAAAAAAAATTCTGGTCATTTTTAGAATGCAGCTCTAAGGAATTAGACGTCTTGTTCACTCAGGAGATATGCAGAAAATGTTTTACACAAACCTTCGCCATCCTCTCCCTACAGCTGCTATTTAGGCCAACTAATTAAAGCAGACCTACACAATGGCAGCCCCTAGACAGGTAATTAAATGATTATTTTTCTAAATGTGAACTAAATGCTCTTGCAGCAAAAGTAGTAAATGAGAAGCCAGAACCCAAAGAGAATACGAACCCCAAGTCTGTACCAGGCTTTGGTTTGACATAACCAATGCGATTAATACATTGTCCTCATACCCCTACAATATGGATCAGTGGAAAATGTTTTAATGATCTGAATTGTCAGGAGCCTTTTATACTGACATTAGGTGGTACTTCTTGAAGACCATCTGTGATACTGCTTCTGTCGTGAACACTAGTTTGGAACGTGTGAAAAGTGCAAAATTTGTAAAAGAATAAGTGCAGGTGCCCAAAAGTTTTCTTTGGATGCAGTCACCCGCCTCTTGCACTGGCTGCCCATTTTCCTCGATGGTTCTGTCAATTTCCTCCATTGGCTCGACACACAATCCACTGACAGTCTACTTCCTCAACTGGCACTTATGAAAGCCACACGTAATACCAACGCATAACTCCCTCTAGGAGGGTTAAGGGGGACACCTTTATAGCAATATTCCTGCTGTTTGCCACATAAACCAATAGGTTGGTGTCAACATTGATGCTCATTCATAAATTCAGAGATTTCTAAGGCTGATTAAATTATCCTTTGAAACTGCATTGAAAATATCAACTGCCCGTAGTATTCTCAGTGCAACTCTCCATACATCAGTATCGAGCTTTGGCACCATATAAACACAGCAAGTGTTACTTTTATTTTGATTGGAAAGCACTTTGGAAGAAGACCTTCACACCTTATGGTGCACTTTCTGACTTGCTACTGTACAATGCAACTATAAAGATGGAGAGCGACAGAAGGCAGGCTAACCTCCTCCTCTGATGCAAACACACAAAAGAAAACTGGCGCACAAGTCCTCTCCACATGTTTCAAGAACTCTTCCCAAGCCATATACAAAAGTGTACACATTGACACTAATGCCAAATGCCTGCAGGGGCACCTCAGGTACAACTGTGAGCTGGCAGGGATAAGAGACTAAAATGAAAAGGTAAATGGTGCAGTGAGAAATAAACTAAGAAAATGTAAATAAACTTCCAATGAAAGAGGAAGCGAAGTAAAGAACTTGGTGTGAATGGGAAAGAATTGCTGGGTAAAGAATTGAAAACGAATGAGATCTTCAGTTGCACAATGGAAATTGGTGGTACAAAGATATAGTAAAGGAGAAAAAACTGAAAAGGGATGGCAAATGAGGAATAGAAGTGGATGAGCCACTGAAGTCTAAATCTAGACGCCTGGTTCTGACTCAGCTTGAGACCCTCTTGTACACTCAAATTCATAACAAGCAAAGCTTCAAGCAGCCTCATTGTCAAGAGCTGCCTTGCACTGTGATGCAAGATTTTTACAGATCAGAGAGATGGTTAAGACTAGTGCAGTACTGTAAAGTTCAATAAATCCAAGCTGGACTTCTTGTTGATAAAGATGAAGTTTATTCTTCTAATACATAGGATCTCCAGCCCAAACAATGCCTCTCTAATCCAGTCTCCAACTCTATTCAACTCCTAACATACAAATACTAAAATTCCAATGGATCAATGACAAGGACAATATAAAGGGGAGAGATAAACAGGAGGAGGAATAGGAAGAAAAAAGGGAAGATGCCATAATACCTAACTATACCAAAAGTACAAAAAGTGAGGCATGGTGTGAGAAAGTGCCCTCTTTCTGCATGGTTGCCCCCACTTTTTGCTGAATTGCTGATGTACTTTAACTGAGTGTACCCTGAGTTCCTGCTAATCAGGTACCCAAGGCCTATGTTCTTTCCCTAAAACTGCATTGAAGCCTAAACCCAATTGGCATCTCTGGCCACAGGTCAGCCCCTGGTAAATGGTACCACAGGTACCCAGGGCAATGTGACCAGCAATTATTGTGCCACACTTAGAGGTCCTGTACCCTGACACTCACACGCTGCCTTTGCACGCTGTGTGTCTTGGTGCAGAACAAAGTGAAGAGTCGACATGGCACACATCCCTGTGTGCCATGCCTGCAACCCACTGCACTGGCATAGATCAGTCACTCCTCTAGCTGGGTGCACTATACCAGTGGTGAGGGTACAGGTGCATGAGCCCAATACCCCTACAGTGTCTAAGTCAATTTTTAGACATTGTAAGTGCAGTGCTGCCATTAAGAGTATATGGTCCTGGGAGTTTGTCATTACGACCTCCACAGCACCATAATGGCTACACTGAAAACTGAGAAGTTTGGTATCTAACTTCTCAGCACATTAAACCCACACTGATGCCAGTGTAGGATTTAATGAAAAATGCACACAGAGGGCATCTTAGAGATGCCCCCTTCAAACTAACCTACCCCTAGTGTCCAGGCTGAGTGTCTGCTTTTAGCTGCCACCACCAGACATGTGTCTGGACCCATGGGTCGAGAGCCTGTGGCTCACTGGGGCCTGAAACAATGCACATCCTGGGACAAGGTGCCAAGACTGGGCAAGGTTCCCCAAGGGGATGCTTCAAAGGCTTGCCACCTTTGTGAGTCTCCCCAGGCCACTTGCTGCTCTCAGCAACTGGTCTCCACTGGCTCTGACCCCACTTTGGGCGGGAGAACCTGTGGGAAAAACAAGTGAGGAAGATAGATGTGACCACCTCTGCCAGCTCCACCCCTCATGTGGGGGAGGCGAGGTGAAGCACAACTCTCAGTCCTCACCATCTTGAAGATGGAGGGACTCAGTCAACCAGGGACAGGCTCATGCCCCCTCCCACTGGAGGGTGGCATAATAGGGGCTGTACCCATCCCAGGGAAAGGACGCATTGGTCCCTGCCTTCTACCTAACTGTAACACCCCTAAATCTAGTGTTTAGGGGCACCCCTGAAACTTGCTTCCTCAGACAAGAAGAAACTACAGGAAGAAGAAAAAGAAGGACCTAACAGCCGTGCAGCAGCTATCAATAGGAAGACGCCCATTGACTTGGCCCCAGTCCTAGCTGCCTGTCTCCACCTCGAACCTGCTCCTGTGAAACCCAGAGTGTCCTGCAGACACTAATATCGAAAACCTGGGTGGACCTGCCTGCCTTTAATCACTAAGACTTTGTCCCCCGTGAACACCAGATTTGTTCATCTGTAACCTCTGGCCTTGACCGGAAACCACAAATCCTCACCGCTCTGCACCAGTCGTCCACGGCCCAAGCTTGAGTGGGCAAACACCACGGGGAGGTCACCCCGGCAATCCTGACCCAAGATTCAGTGACTCCTGAAATGCCTCGAACCGAGGCCTGCAGTCTAAAACCAGAAGGCCCCCCTAACCCCCACCAGGAGCAGGTAAAAAGATCCGTCCCCAAAAGTCACCCCTGCACCCGACGCCCCACGGCCGTGTGTGCCCAAACCGACAGTGCCTAACTAACCCCTGACTTCCCAACTTACCTCTCAAAGTGGTGGTCGTACCCAGAAGACCTTCGTCCCCAAGCCTGCAGTGTCTTTAGAAACCGGAGGTTCTCCGTAGAAAACAACAGGGCGCCTGACGTCGAAACAGCACCCTGTACCCGGCCACCCAAGTGCCGCTGAGGGTGTCCCTTTGTATCCCAATTTGCCTTGAGCTGAAGTCCAGGAGCTTTGCTCCCACAACCCAGTGGCCTACTTGCCAGCAGCCACCCACCGGAGGCCCCCTATAGCCCATTGGATGACATTGGGTCTCAGCACTCTGCACCTATATGCCCTAGTGCCGCTGAGGGTGTAACAAGAGTGCACCCTTGACCTTGGGGACCCCTAAGTCTAACCCCAGAAACTCAACTCCCAATACCAAATGATAACACTATTTTCCTCCATAGGATAACATTGACTGTTTTTCTGTGAAGTTTGAGAATCTAAAGAAATTCTTTAAAATTGCATGATCTAACAAAAATGGATTTTTCTTACCTGATTTCAGGAAATGTGCCATAAAAGTATCTAGGTATACTACTCTGCGTAAGCCAAGTCATCTCAAAAGTTATTTACCTGCTATTTTACTAAAAAGCCTATTCAAGTCTATGTACTGCATTTACTGAGAATTGCATTTCTCTGCATCCATACTGTAAATCAAACCAAAGTGCATATTCAAGTATCACTCAACCTGTATTTCAATTGCATTACCACTGTAAAGTATTTCTTGCTTACCTGTGCCAGACTTGCTTGGTTCTAGAAAATAAAATAACTAAAAGAATATTTAAAAGAAAATAATTGGTCTGAAGTTCAGTCTTTGAGTGTGTCAATTCATTTGCTGACTGAGTGTGTGCAACAAATGCCCAGAAAAAGCCTCTGATACGGCCTTACTGCTCGACCACTACCAAAAATAGAGATTAAGGTTTTATCTAACTTTACATCTGCCTACCTTTGGGGTTCCATTGGACTCTCTACACACTATACCTCACTTTAGTATAGTATATACAGAGCCAGCATCCAACACTTGTTCAACAAACATGCCTCCCATGTAATCACTTCCCATTGCCTGTCATGTTTCCATGTATCATAATTAAAGCCCAAGTATAGGTCCATCTATGGACACCAATAGTCCTGAATGTCTAACGATGCTAAATATACCTCAAAAAAGGGGATACAAATTGTGCCCCGTTCAAATGCCAAATCATAGCATAGTGATATACATGCTACAAGAAAGTTCCCAATTTTATGATTATCACATCATCATGGTCCCCAGAATTAACATTGAAAATCAATAGATTGCAATTGTGTTTCTGAAATACAATCATTGCCACACTCAAAAAATAATTATTGATTATGGGAAAACATATTTTGATATGTGGAATATGATTAAATTATGCATAAAAAAGTCAGGGGACATTAACTAGTGGTGCACACTATAATGGAGAAATAAACAGTCCCTGTTACACTGTAAGCATATTTATTGACTATTAGTCTCCCAAAAACTACTGAAGTTTGTGGTTCATATTTAAGCTCTCTTCAACCGCTTTTAGGTGCATGATCCACATTGCCTCCCTTTTTTGAGATTCAGTTTTCTATTGCCTCCTAGAGGGTCACTGAACACTTGATCAATCACATAAATCTTAAAACATTGCTATGTCTTTTCCAAACAAAGTAGTCTCACCAAAGCCCACCTAAACATTCAACAATGCCCAGATTTGTCAAAACCTAGACTATGATGTCCCATCCAATGATTCTGTGGATTTGATGCAGGATAACTGCAGCTCAGTAGAGCTCTCTGGGATCTACCTTAACAAAAAGTCACATCTGATCTGATCAAAATAAAATCTTTCAGTGTTTTATCAGCCCATAAAATATGCCAGGGTTTTTGCATATTTTTCTGTAACATAGTTGACATCCAGGTGAAATCCATCACTAATTGGGCCGTCTCTGGCTCAGCTTTTTTATGTATTATTTTCCTCATTGTGTCTCTCCTAGATATCTTAAAAAATGCATAATGTGCTGCTTTAATAGCCTGTGTACCAAATCATCTTTGTGCAAATCTCATCTCCATGTTCTGTATGCAGTCTTGAAATTCTAATTCATTACTGCAATTGCATGCATCATTTCTCCATTTGGGATTGATCTAATCTGGTAGGTGGATGCATGCAGAATAGAAGTACAAGATGTTTGTTTACGATGTAGTCTACTATGTAGAGTGTTGTTAATGATGAACAATTCCACCTCCAAAAACACAATGTTCTCTCCACTGTATTTGTACGTGAATCTAATGTTTGACTTAATCGTATTTAGATAATCACAAAATGTCTGCAGTCTTTGTGTAATTCCTGACCATATCACAAAGCAATCATTAATATAGAGCCCCCAGTATAACATTGATTCATTTCAATTCATGCCACTCAGCCCCAGATCCATTCCTTTTGAAGCCACCCCATAAAGAGGTTTGCACAGGAAGGAGAGAATCTGGAGCCCATGGCTACTCCTTGTACTTGTCTGTACAAATCATTCTTGAACAATAAAAAATCTTATTTAGAATCAGTTTGGTCATGGCTAGAAACATTTCTGTGTGTTCCCACAGACTAGCAGATCTGGTAATGAAAATGTGTTGCAGTGCTCTCATACCCATCTCATGATTTATGCTTGTGTACAAAGCAATTACATCCAGTGTCATCATTAGCATTCCAGGTTCCCAGATTGCATCACTCAGAAACTTAATATGTGTTTAATTTTGTTGCGCGCACTGCATCGAATTTGGCTATGCAGTGCGCGCAACACAATTTGTTTTATTTATTTATATGTTTACTTACCTGTATTTGGCCGTATTCCGTAGTTTACTAGCCCTCAGCCTGGCCCTCCCCCGCCTCACATCACCTCATTGCAGCACTCCCACCACCGATTGCTACTGCTTATGCTAGACACAATAGGTCTGCCTGGTGGAAAGGTAGAACTTCATGAACCTTGGGAATAGTGTACAGACAGGCATATCTAGGGTGATCAACCCGCATGAACATATATTCTTTATCATCAAGTAAGCACTTGTCAAGCCACACTTAAAGAGTCTTCTTGATTTTAGATGTTAATTCAAAGATAGGGTTGCATGTCACTTTATCCGAACAAATTAGATAAGTCAATTGTGAATATATTTCCTGTACATAGTCTGAGCAGTTCAGAACCACAATGTTGCCCCCCATTGTTGACCTCCCTTGTAATCAAACTAGTATCCTCCTGTAACAAGTTAAGGGCCACATGCTCATTGGGACCAATGTTGTCTTCACCTCTGGCCTGATGGGACTAATCTCTCTTGTTGCGCCTTTCCAGGTCCCCACAAATGAGATTGTAAAATATGTGTACGTTATTATCACTGATAAGATTGAGAGTCCATTGTGATTTACTTTTTAGTCCACTACTAATATTAGTGTCTGTGTGTATATTTAGATCATCTAATACTCTAGCTATTAAAATAGGATCACCTTCAAAGTCTATAATAGATAATACTGTCACCATGTCTTGTATATCCTGTATAAATAATTTACTAGACACCACATCAGTTTCAATCAATGTTGATCTTTTATTATCTTGAGGATTCAATTTAAAGAATTTCATCAATTTCAGACATCAGATCTATATATAAAAAAATCAATTCTCAGTCTACAGTTGTCACCCCACTCACAGGACAAAATCCCATGCCTTTTTTAAGGAGTCAATCAATCAATCAGGAATTTGTTAAAGCGCGACTACTCACACGTAAGGGTCTCAAGGAGCTAGGGGTGGGGGGTGCAGGTTCCATCCCATCAAGGAGGGGGTCTGTCGAAGAGTCAGGTTTTGAGGTTTCTTGCAAAGATGGGGAGCGATGTTGTCTGTCTGAGGTGGAGCGGAAGGGCGTTCCATGCTTTGGCCGCGAGGAAGGAGAAGGAGCGGCCTCCCGACCTGGTCTTTCTGGTGCGGGGGACCACGGCGTAGGAAAGCTGGGCTGATAGTAGGGTCCTTTGGGGTGCGTGGAATTTGAGTCGGCTGTTCAGGTATGCTGGTCCGGTGCCGTGGAGGGCCTTGTGTGCGTGGGTGAGCATATTAAAGGTGATTCTCGCCTCGACGGTGAGCCAGTGGAGTGTGCGCAGGTGCTGGGAGATGTGGCAGTGTTTTGGCAGGTTGAGGACCAGTCTTGCGGCGGCGTTCTGGATGTTCTGTAGCTTGGGGATGAGGTTTTTGTTTATTCCGGCGTAGAGTGCATTGCCGTAGTCGAGTCTGCTGGTGACCAGGGCGTGAGTGACTGTCTTTCGGTGTTCGAGGGGGATCCATTTGAAGGTCTTACGAAGGAGGCGGAGGGTGTGGAAGCAGGAAGATGAGACAGAGTTGATCTGGCGGTCCATTTTGAGCTCGGAGTCCAGGATGATTCCCAGGTTGCGTGTGTGGTCTGTGGGGGTTAGCGGGTTTCCAAGGGCGGTGGGCCACCAGGTGTCGCTCCAGGCGTCGGGGTTTGGGCCCATGATGAGTACTTCTGTTTTGTTGGTGTTTAGTTGAAGGCAGCTGTTTTTCATCTATTTGGCGACGACTTCCATGCCTTCTCGAAAGTTGCGTCTGGCGGTTTTGGGCTCGTTGGATAGGGAGAGGATGAGCTGGGTGTCGTCTGCATATGGCACGATGTTGAGTCCGTAGGTTCTGACGATGGGGGCAAGTGGAGCCATGTAGACGTTGAAGAGCGTCGGGCTGAGGGAGGAGCCCTGGGGGACTCCGCAGGTGATCGGTGTGGGGTCTGAGAGGAAAGGGGGGAGTCTGACCCGCTGCGTCCTGCCGGAGAGGAAGGAGCAGATCCAGTTGAGGGCCTTGTCCTGGATTCCTGCATCGTAGAGTCTGCGTATTAGGGTGCGGTGGGAGGATGAGGGCTACTGTTTCTCCTTTGTCCAGTAAGGTGCGGATGTCGTCGGTTGCGGCGAGGAGGGCGGTTTCCGTACTGTGGTTTTTACTGAAGCCGGATTGGGAGGAGTCGAGGATGTTGTGTTCTTCAATGAATGTGGCGAGTTGGCTGTTGATGGCTTTCTCGCAGACTTTCGCTGGGAAAGGGAGCAGGGAGATGGGTCTGTAGTTTTTGAGGTCGGTGGGGTCCGCTGAGGGTTTCTTTACGAGGGGGTTGACCTCGGCGTGTTTCCAGTCGTCGGGGAACGAGGCGGTCGCCAGGGAGCGGTTGATGGTTTGGCGGAGCATGGGTGCGATTGTGTTGGCGGCTCTGTTGAAGATGTGGTGGGGGCAGGGGTCCGTGGGGGCCCCTGAGTGGATTGACTTCATTGTCTTCAGTGTGTCTTCGGTGGTGAGGGCTGTCCAGTCATCAATCGCTGGTTTCCGGGTGTCGGGGTGGTTGGTGAGGGTTCAGTGTGTTGGTTGTCTTTGTTGAAGTTGTCGTAGATGCTCTTGATTTTGTGGTGGAAAAAGATGCTGAGTTTGTCGCAGAGGTCTTGTGAGGGAGGGATGTCGGTAGACTCGCTGGTGGGTTGGGCGAACTCCTTGTTGATGCTGAAGAGTTCCTTGCTGTTGTGTGCGTGGGTGGAGATTCTGTCTTCAATCGCTTTTTTCCTCGTTTCTCTGATGAGTTGATGGTGGGCGTTGGTGGCGGCTCTGAAGTTGTTGTGGGCTTCTGTGGATTTGGTGTTTCTCCAGGCCTTTTCAAGGCGGCGGCATGTGCGCCTGGACTCTCGAAGTTCGGTGGTAAACCATCTGGCTTTCTTGGCACAGGTATTGTTTTTCTTGAGGGGGGCTATGGTGTTGGTGCTGTCCGAGATCCATCTATGCAGGGTTCGGGCTGCGGTGCTGCGGTCGTCGTTTTCCGCGATGGTTGGGGTGGAGTTGTTGAGTATGGAGGTGAGCTGGTCATCAGTGATTTTGGTCCAGTTTCTTTGTGGAAGCAGGTGCTGGTGTCTGTGGATGGTGGGTGTTCTGAAGGTGAAGTGGACGCAACGATGGTCGGTCCATGGGAGTTTGGTGGTGTGGCTGAAGGTGATGGAGTTTCCTGTAGTGAAGAGGGGGTCGAGGGTGTGTCCTGCTGAGTGCGTGGGCTCGGTCACGATCTGGCGGAGTCCAATGTTGTGGAGGTTGTCCAGGAGGGATGTGGTGTTGGGGTCCAGTTGATTGTCGAGGTGGAAGTTGAGGTCTCCCAGCAGGGTGTAGTTGGTGGATGCGATGGCCTGTGGGGAGATAATGTCCGTGATGGAGTTGGCGAAGGGTCCGCCGGGTCCAGGGGGTCGGTAGATGAGGGTTCCTCGGAGGGTGGCGGTGCGGCTGGCCAGTATCTTGAAGTGAAGGTGTTCCATCAGTTCTGTGGACTCGTCAGGGAGTGTGCTCAGGCGGAGGCTGGATTTGTGGACGATGGCGATTCCTCCTCCTGGGTGGATGGGGCGGTCCTTCCTGGAGATCTTGTATCCTTGGGGGATGGCGATGGCGATGTCCGGTCCCGAGGTGGTTTTGGTCCAGGTTTCGTTGAAGAATGCTACGTCTGGGGTGGTGCTGTCGAGGAGGTCCCAGATTTCTGTTGCGTGTTTGTGGAGGGATCGGACGTTGAGGAGGATGCATTGCAGGGTCTTTGGTTCGGTTGTGTTCTTGTGGGCGGGTTGTGCTGGATCCGTGTTCTTGGCGGTGCTGCAGGTGTGCCGGCAGCGGTGACAGCTGAAGGGTCCATGGGTGTCGGCTGGTGATGCTAGCTTGCAGTTGTTGTTGCAGCCTGGGTTGAGTGCGTGGAGTGCTGCTGGGTTGTAGCGTTGGCGGGGCGGAGGTCCAGGGTTCCTGGTGCTGGTTGCGGATGGGTCGCAGACGGGCGCAGACGTGCTTGCCTTTGACGCGCCTTCGGTGCACCAGCGGCGCGCCCGCAGCCCGCGGCCTCTGCGCGGCCGCGCAGTGGCCGCCATTAAGTAGGGGTCGGGGAGGGCTGGACAGCTGGGAGGCGGGGAGGGGAGCTGGATTGGGCCGGTCGTGCTGGGGGGGGAGGGGCCGCGTGGGCAGCAGCGGCTGGGAAAGGTAAAGAGAGGAAAGAAGGGATAAAGAAAAAAGGGAAAATAAGCAGAAATAAGGCACAAAAGAGCAGAGATGCAGAAAAGAGCAGAAAGGTGAAAGATAGAAAGGGTAAAAAAACGAGTGAAAACGAGTGAAGGAGCAGAGGGAGAGAAAGGGAAAATGGGCAGAAATAAGGCACAAAAGAGCAGACGTGCAGAGAGGTGAAAGATAGAAAGGGGAAAACAACGAGTGAAAACGAGTGAAGGAGCAGAGGGAGATAATTGGAGAATGGGCAGAAATAAGGCGCAAAAGAGCAGAGGTGCAGAAAGGTGAAAGATAGAAAGGGGAGAAAAACGAGTGATGGAGCAGAAAGAAAGAAAGGAGACAGAGGTCCACTGGACCACCAGGGAAGAGGCGCAGGGAAACCTGCGGGTGGAGGAGGGCCTCGATCACCAACACTGAAGAGTGCAGGGGCAGGGGCACCTCACTTAATGGTGGAGCTGCGAGGGTGGGAGAGCAATTTCACTGACAATGAGTCAGTGGTCTTGCTCGCCCGTCCCCGCAGTGGCCGCCATTAAGTAGGGGTCGGGAAGGGCTGGACAGCTGGGAGGCGGGGAGGGGAGCTTGATTGGGCCGGTCGTGCTGGGGGGGGAGGGGCCGCGTGGGCAGCAGCGGCGGGGAAAGGTAAAGAGAGGAAAGAAGGGATAAAGAAAAAAGGGAAAATAAGCATAAATAAGGCACAAAAGAGCAGAGATGCAGAAAAGAGCAGAAAGGTGAAAGATAGAAAGGGTAAAAAAACGAGTGAAAACGAGTGAAGGAGCAGAGGGAGAGAAAGGGAAAATGGGCAGAAATAAGGCACAAAAAAGCAGACGTGCAGAAAGGTGAAAGATAGAAAGGGGAAAACAACAAGTGAAAACGAGTGAAGGAGCAGAGGGAGAGAATTGGAGAATGGGCAGAAATAAGGCGCAAAAGAGCAGAGGTGCAGAAAGGTGAAAGATAGAAAGGGGAGAAAAACGAATGAAGGAGCAGAAAGAAAGAAAGGAGACAGAGGTCCACTGGACCACCAGGGATGAGGCTCAGGGAAACCTGCGGGTGGAGGAGGGCCTCGATCACCAACACTGAAGAGTGCAGGGGCAGGGGCACCTCACTTAATGGTGGAGCTGCGAGGGTGTGAGAGCAATTTCACTGACAATGAGTCAGTGGTCTTGCTCGCCCGTCCCCGCAGTGGCCGCCATTAAGTAGGGGTCGGGGAGGGCTGGACAGCTGGGAGGCGGGGAGGGGAGCTGGATTGTGCCGGTCGTGCTGGGGGGGGAGGGGCCGCGGGGGCAGCAGCGGCGGGGAAAGGTAAAGGGAGGAAAGAAGGGATAAAGAAAAAAGGGAAAATAAGCAGAAATAAGGCACAAAAGAGCAGAGATGCAGAAAAGAGCAGAAAGGTGAAAGATAGAAAGGGTAAAAAAACGAGTGAAAACGAGTGAAGGAGCAGAGGGAGTGAAAGGGAAAATTGGCAGAAATAAGGCAGAAAAGAGCAGAGGTGCAGATAGGTGAAAGATAGAAAGGGGAAAACAACGAGTGAAAACGAGTGAAGGAGCAGAGGGAGATAAAGGGAGAATGGGCAGAAATAAGGTGCAAAAGAGCAGAGGTGCAGAAAGGTGAAAGATAGAAAGGGGAGAAAAACGAGTGAAGGAGCAGAAAGAAAGAAAGGAGACAGAGGTTCACTGGACCACCAGGGATGAGGCGCAGGGAAACATGCGGGTAGAGGAGTGCCTCGATCACCAACACTGAAGAGTGCAGGGGCAGGGGCACCTCACTTAATGGTAGAGCTGCGAGGGTGGGAGAGCAATTTCACTGACAATGAGTCAGTGGTCTTGCTCGCCCGTCCCCGCAGTGGGCGCCATTAAGTAGGGGTCGGGGAGGGCTGGACAGCTGGGAGGCGGGGAGGGGAGCTGGATTGGCCCGGTCGTGCTGGGGGGAGGGGCCGCGGGGGCAGCAGCGGCGGGGAAAGGTAAAGGGAGGAAAGAAGGGATAAAGAAAAAAGGGAAAATGGGCAGAAATAAGGCACAAAAGAGCAGAGATGCAGAAAAGAGCAGAAAGGTGAAAGATAGAAAGGGTAAAAAAACGAGTGAAAACGAGTGAAGGAGCAGAGGGAGAGAAAGGGAAAATGGGCAGAAATAAGGCACAAAAGAGCAGAGGTGCAGAAAGGTGAAAGATAGAAAGGGGAAAACAACGAGTGAAAACGAGTGAAGGAGCAGAGGGAGAGAAATGGAGAATGGGCAGAAATAATGCGCAAAAGAGCAGAGGTGCAGAAAGGTGAAAGATAGAAAGGGGAGAAAAACGAGTGAAGGAGCAGAAAGAAAGAAAGGAGACAGAGGTCCACTGGACCACCAGGGATGAGGCGCAGGGAAACCTGCGGGTGGAGGAGGGCCTCGATCACCAACACTGAAGAGTGCAGGGGCAGGGGCACCTCACTTAATGGTGGAGCTGCGAGGGTGGGAGAGCAATTTCACTGACAATGAGACAAGGAGTGTTATCATATTCGTGGTTAGTGCTATGTCCGATAGATTGATTATGGACACTTCCGTTTCCGGATCTGCACCTAAGTCTTTCTATTCCATGCCTATACTTTCTCCTTGTACTCCCTCCTCTTTTTCCCCTTCCGGGTTTCTTGTATTGTCTATTCTCTTTGTTTGTTACTGATTTCCACATTTTATTCTTTGTACTTCCCATAAAAAAGAACTCTTATTCATATTTTGGAGAGCTATCTACTCCCCCCATCAGTCTCACTTTCACTTGTGGACGGAACGCTGAGGAAGGCGGAGCTGGAAGTAGCTGATACTGTCTCTTGTACCTCACTGTTCATATCCGTCTGTACTAGTTGATCATACTTTCTTGAAAAACTAAAACTTCTTCCATTACAGTAGTCCACCATCCCTTTATCGCTTTCTTGCAGGTCTTTGTTTTAAAACATCTTGATGTTTAGATAAAATGCCATCAAGAATGTCATAGTTCTTTTTAGTTGGTTCGGATACATCCAAATTCCTGATTTCAAAGTGGGCATTTTCCTTAAGTAGCATTCTTATGGCTTGAGTGCGACTAGCAACATTGGGTACAAATCTCTAATAATTTTCTGCCATAACCAAAAGGACTGAAGCTCCTCATTCTTTTCAAGAGAGTACACATTCTCCGGTGCCTTGACCAAATCATCTTTAGGTCTCACCCTCTCACACATTACTACATGTCCAAGGTAAGTAATTTCAGAATAACAAAAACAACACTTATTAAGTTTGAGTGTCATCCCCTTACATTGAGGAGTCCACAAGACTCCTTAGATTGTCTCAATGTGCTCCTCAAATGTCTCCCTGTAAATTAAGACCTCATTATGAATGCACATGACCTGAGACACTCTCTTAAATAGACTAGTCATCAGCCTCTGGAATACAGATGCCACTGAACATAGACCAAACTCCATTCTTTTGAACTTATAAGCACCAAAAAGTGTGATGTACACCATGAGATCTTTGGAGTCATCACTGAGATGAACCTGATGTTAGGCTGAGGTCAAATTTAGTGTTGTGAAAAACATGGCCGTACCTATCATTGCTGTAATCTCCTGAATATTTGGATGGGGAACTTTGTCCTCCACAACTTCTCTGTTAAGGTGTCTCAAGTCGATGCACAAACAAATATCTCCCGAGGGTCTCGTGGCTATCACCTCAGGGGTGACCCAGCTAGCCCCTCCCACTGGTTCAATTAGCCCTTCATGCTTCAACCTTTAAAGCTCAGCTTCAACAACCAGAACAAAATTTATTGGAATACTTTTTACATTGCTAGCAATCAGAATAGTATTGTCTTTCAAGGGGATAAGATGCAAATAACCTTTTACACATCCTAGTTTGTCTGAGAACACTGCTGGAAACTCTTGGTGGAGCATGTCAGATACATTGTCACCTTCCTGACTAGTACAAGGGGTTTATGATTGGGGTCTAGAAAAATCCCCAGATGTTTTTGGTGTTGTTAACTGAGACTAGAATCTCCCTTAACAGGAACATATACTTTCTCAGAAGAGTAATTTTGCTTAAGCTCAAATCTTGCCTCAAAATACCTTGCCAGCTCAAATGGTGTACCACCATAATGATATGGCCTTACATCCAGGTCTTGAAGTTTGACCCTCCATTCAAAAAGTCTAGTAAAATCTTCATGAGACACTAAGGATAATCTCACTCCTGAGTCCATAATCATGTACACATTGACCCCATTGACAGTAACCTTATTAGTAGAATGCTCACAGTTTCATGGACTTTCCCTTTAGTAAGCATAGACCTACAACATTTAGCGAAGTGACCTTTTTACCACATCTTCGCAGGTAGAGGCTGCGCAGGCGAGGTACTGACAATAGCTGCATCTTTGTAGCTGAGAGCAGCGCAAGCAATTGTAAATAATAATTATCTTGTAACTCGAGCTGGGCAGCTGGCAGTTTCCTCCTGTACATGTATAATTATAAATAATTATCTTTGATCTAAGTTTCAGACTGCTGCAGGCACCACAGGCAAACAAATAGTCCAGCGCTGTTTGATATAAATGCTCATAAAAATCTAAAAGAAGATGATGCCTCTTGTAGCAAATAAGAGGAATGTAAATAGAAGTAACAAAGGTTCTAGCAAATACCTTAAACAACAGGTATGACTCCTATGCAAGTCTTCCAATTACAGCCTTTACAAGTTTATAAGTCTTTTGTACCTTGAAGTTGAAGAGTAGAAGGAGAGTTGAAGCTTCCCGAGACACGTGAATGCACCCGCTCGTCAACAATGTGAAGTTCAATAAATCCAAGTTGCATTCTTGTACATAAAGATGAAGTTTTTTTTTCTAATACAATATAACTCCAGCCACAGCAATACCTCTCCGATCCAGCCACCAACTCTATTCAACCCCTAACATTCAAATACTAACATTACAATGGATCAATGGCAAGGGCAATACAAAGGGGAGAGAGAAACAGGAGGAAGAATGGGAAATAAAAGTGAAGACACTATAACACATAACTGTATCCAACCAACAATAAACCTGTACAATACCACAGACTCATTATGCAAATGATGTTTTGAGTTTGCTGTGAAATCATCCTATTGTTACTTTTAAGGACTTTTGTTTGCACTGTAGGTGGTCTTGACAACTGACCAAACCACTCCCCCAAAGACTGCGATAACAATACAGATAGCCTGCTTAATATAAACTCCTTGCCACACTACACTGGAGTTGATATGAAGATGTGCAACTTCGCTGCATCCCTGAGACCCTTTATTTTTCTAAAGGGTGTAATTGCCTTCACTAAGGTGTTGAGGCTCTATTAAAATTGCTTACTAAAAAAGTGTACACTGCGTTTTCTTATTTCTTACTTCAGCAAAGGCTCCCATGTGTCCACTTTATTTATTGCGTATTAGAACATTAGAATGTAGAGCACTCCGTTGAATACAATGGAGTGCTCCGGGGTTCTAGAGACCGGTAGAAGCCCACAGAGCAACATTCCAATGTTGTTTTTGTTCACAGCTCCTGCTGTTACCAAAGGCCTCTCGGAGCCCAAGGAGATTTAAACCCCATCTGGCTCCAAGAGGCCTTGATTTTTACAAATTAGAACATTCTGCCCTCTAGGGGTGGAATGTTCTGATAGCATTAGAGCCCTCCTTCGGCTCGGCCTTTAATGCTGGAGCAGGCCTTTAATGACCGGTTGAGCCCAGTAGGTCGGGCTCTAAGACTATAATGTACGTATATATTTAACATGATGCACTGATTTAGTGTTTCAAAGACTTAAACACAAAGAATTAGGCTTTGATGTAAAATTGGTGAAAATGTAACTACATATTCTACTGGTTGTGTAGTGTAGTTCCTATTTTCCCAATAGGCTCTGCGCATTGGAATAACATAAACAGCAGTGTAGACGTAGGACTGAGGTCATCTAGATCTCTACTGACTATGTTAAACTTAATTTAGGTTTGTGCCAGCTAGATCAGAGGTCACTGGAAACTTTCTTGAATGAATAGGGAGGGATGAACTTCCCTGGCTCAGAAAAGAAGGGATTCAGTTTCCGACAACCGCATAAACATGACATCTTTGCTCCCTCAGAATAAGAGTGTATCTCTAGAGTCGTGTGAAAACAATAGGCAGCTATTTCACTCAGTCAACCGTGCATACTTAGTTTCACCAGAGTGCAGAGAAATAGAGAGACGGGCGTTTTCAATAAAAGGTGTTATTTATTGAGCAGTCTTCTTCTCATGCAAGAGAAATGAATTGCCACAATTGCAATACTTAAAGTAAAGTAAAGTGCGTACAGTAAAAGTAGTATTAGGAAGTAATACTGTAAAAGCATTGATATGGTTTCTTAGCCATATAATACTTTAAAATGGATAAAATATATACATACATAAATACATTGACTAACGTACTCAACTGGTGCTTCTAACTAAGCCTACCTCTGTGTACCTGACCTAAGCCTAATACTTGGGAAGGGATGAGTAAGTAGCAGTTTAAGTTATGTTGGTTAAGATTGTTTTTCCAAGAATCTGCAACAAGAATTCTCCTAAGGGTTTAGTCAGCTCCGTATCAAAGCAGAAAAGAACCTGCCTGGAGGATAATAAGGAAGGCCTAAGATAGGTCCAACAATGACATGTCACTCTGAACCCAGGAGGATATCTCACAGACACTTAGTAAGAAAAAGGTTTATCAAAAGACACTTTATTATACATTATTACAATTCATTTCTTTCTCTCATTTTCATTAGACAGTTTATAGTTATAAATATACAATAAGAAATCAGAATAGAAAAGAATAAGTTCTAGGCAGGGCCCATATTTTCACAGTTAATATCACAAACACACACACAATCATTCATAATCATTCATACTTCACTTCACACAGTTGCCACAGATGTACAAGATGGACAAGGGACAGATGGTATAAAGTCCCAAAAAGGTTTTTTGTGGGTTCCAGGAATGGAACAAGCGCCAACACGCGTTTCGGTGTGTAGCCGCAGTCGGGCTACACCTTCATCAGGGCGGAGGGAAGTTGGGGCGAGATGTGGGCCACAAATGGTAGAGGGTTATCTTAGATTGACAGATAGAAGTATCGGTGAGCGAGGATACCCTGCTCGCTAGGGAATCTGTTACACTGGGGTTTTTTTTGTTATCAGCAAGAGATGAGACTAGGGGGTATCGGGTAGAGTTTGATTTCCAGATCCAGGGGGCCAGATAGAGCACTTCTTGGGTTAGACTTTAGGTACGCTTTGTAGGGCAAGGGCCCTTCCTAGGTCAGAGGTGGAAGTAGCAGGAAGGGGAAGAGTGCCCGTTCCTCTCAGAGGCTCCCGAAGAAGAGAATTGGTGCTGAGGGCAGCGTCTCCTGCTTATTCGGTAAGGTTCCAACTGCATTTTATAAGACTGACGCCTCTACCCCAGAAACATTTATGAGGCACACTAAGAGTCTAGGAGAAACACCAATGTGAAAAAGTACATCAATGAGCCTAACTGGGTTGAAGACGTCTGCATCATCATCACGTATGAAAATGATCCAGACCACCATTAAAAGCAAGTTTTGGTTGGATGCGCCATTTGAACGCAACCATCCAATGGCACATCTTTATAATGCAATGCTGGCTAAAATGTTAGCGCTGGACCTTCTCCCTTTTTCTTTCATGGAAGGGGTGGGTTTTCTAGCATTTGTGGCAACAGTCTGCCCTAAATGGAAGGTTCCTAGCCGGTTCTATTTTGCCAGAGTTGCGGTTCCAGTACTACATCAAGATGTGCTGGAGGTGATTGGGGCAGCTTTGCAGAAGAGTGCTGTTCACACTATCCACCTGACAACAGACATGTGGACCAGTTGCCAATCCCTTGATTACATGTGCATCACTGCACACTGGGTCTCTTTTGCAGGGGTTAGAGAAAAGTTATATGCAGATGTTGAAACAGACACAGTTTTTCAAGCTACTCGAAAACATGGAACAGTATCCATGTTTGCCATGGAGAAATCTCACACTGCAGTAAACCTTTTGGATGAGTTTAAGAGTTAGGTCTTTGAATGGCTGCATCCAAGAAAGCGCATGATTGGTTATGTTTCCACGGATAATGGCAGTAATATAGTTAAGGCAATGTCTGATGGTTGCTATTTCAGAGTGCCATGTTTGGCGCACAGTATTAACATTGTAGTTCAAGATTTCTTGAAAAAAGATAAGACAGTCAGCAAGTTACTGACCACCTGCCAAAGAATCTGCACACATTTCAGCCCTTCTTTCAAGGCCCAGAAGCAGCTGAGGAACATGCAACGTGACCGTAGACTGCCAGTCAGAGGACTCATCCAGGAGGTCGTAACACGTTGGAACTCAACCTTCTACATGCTTGAGCGTCTGTCTGAGCAGTGCTTGGTAATCAATGAGTATGTCTTTGTACTGGGTTTCTACTATGAAAGACATGAGGCTAGAGTTGGGGGAATGGAAGCTAGTTAAAAGCCTGAAAGACATGCTTCGTCCGTTTGAGGTCTTCACGCCTGAAGTCAGCAGGGAGGACTGTACTTTGGGCAAAGCTATCCCATCGTTGAGCATGCTAGAGTACCAACTGAAGGCAGTGTCTTTAACGTTTAAAGGTGATACTGACAAGCAAGACGCATATCAGTTGGCTGTGAGCTTATTAACCCTCCTAGTTGACAATGAAAGGCTTTAAAAAAATACATACAGAACAACATTACATTTGTGTCACTATTCTGGATCCACTGTACAAAAAGGCAGTGGCCAGCAAAGCATTCATTCCTTTTAATGAAGCAGATGTTTCAAAGTACAAACATTTTATTTTTATTTTTTTGTGTCCTCATTACCACCATGGTTGCAAATGCCAGAAGGGATGAGATAACGACCAGCTGTCTCAGTTTATCAAAACTGGCAGGTATAAGAGAAGACAAAATGGGTACCAGACATCCCTCAGCTGTGACGAGTCCCACCGAACCAGGCATAAAAAAACGATTACCTGACCAACGGTAAACTTGGTGGAAGTTACAGCCAACTCGGGCGGGGCTAGGACCGGGCAACGGCTGTACTGATGGTGAGAGCAAAAGCACCATAGTAGCGTAATCATTGGACCCAGGAAAAAAAAAAGAAAAAACCCCCAGTCAAATCACTGCTCCCATGACAACAAATACCAGAATGCCCTTTTATTTTGGTTGCCGGCCCTAGCCAGATCCATTCGCGAGGTCTGCAAGACGGATAGCTGCCAGTCATTGAAGGAGGGAGGTATGGGTTCCTTCCATTTCTTGCAGATCTCCCTTCTGGCCAAAAGCACAGCATAGAACACCAGATTTTTCGCAGAACTCTGAACGCCATCTAGGATCCCAAAGATCACAAGAGGGAGCTCCATGGTTACCGGAAAGCCCAGCGATGCTGCGAGAGTGTTGCTGATCGCTTCCCAAAATGTATCCAAACGGGGGCATTCAAAGAACATATGGGCATCCAAAGCTGCCACGAGCCCACACTTGGCACACGCTACCCAGTTTCCCTCAATGAATTTTGAAAGTCTAAGGGGGGTATAATACGCCCTACGGAGGGTGTAGAGGTGATTTCTACGTAGCCAAGAAGGCTTCACAATGTTCCATAAAAGCCCAAATGAGGCAGTCCAGAGCTCTTGCAAGTTGTGGCCTGTAAGTGAAGATCCCCACAACAAGTCCGGTAAGCTAAAGTTGCGGTCTATTTCTTCAAGTATAAGTTTATACCACTGGGCGATCTCTTTTTTTGCCGGTGCACTGTCCATTAGGTTAGCAATTAGTAGGCTGTAGCCTCCAAGTGGAAACTTATTCCCTCTAGGGGATGAAGAGCTGTAGTAGTGGGTCCAGCTGGCCATTTGTAAATATTTAAACCTTGAAAAGTTGGGTCCAATCCTGTTTTGGAGATGTTCCCATGAAAGCAGTTCCCCTTCGAAAAAGAGGTCCCCCCAGACTTCAAGACCTGCTTCTCTTAGAGGGCCACTAAGCTATCACCTAGCCAGGCGGGACTTTCAGATAAACCCCATAGCCGTATTCTGTTACAGAAATACCCCAGCTTTATAGACTTTGTTACTTCAGACCACATTTTTGCCAATCCTTGTAGGACCTTCAATTTAATTTTTTTTTAAAAATGTCGGGTTGTCAAATTTGAATAAAAAGCCCGACTGACTGACACCTTCCCCATCCAGCATAGCTGAAAACATTGACCCGACCTGTAATCCGTAGGCATTTTCAGCAACATTCGGGTGTGTGATAGCTGAAAAGCCCATGCATATAACTTTAGGTCAGGGGCAGCCAGCAGTACAAACATTAGCTAGCTCTGTCAGCCACTCTGTTCGAAAAAGAGCAGCAGGAAATTGAAGGAACCTGCAGAAGTACTACTGAATCAGCAGGCCATCCGGCGCTAAAGTCCACTTCTGTGGCCGAAGGCAGTCACTTTCCCTCACAGCCGTTACTGACACCAGCAACCGTATCATCATCCTCACCTGCACCAGGCCCAGCCATAAAATTGTCGGAAGCGGATTGGCTAACTCAGCAAGGGTTTGCTTGTTCCAGTGATGCAACAGCCACAGATGGTATGCAAAGTGGAGCACCCCTGGAGAACCTTGAGTGGATGGTGCAGGCCTATCTGGATGACCCAACAGAGGTCTTCTTTAATCAGAACCCATTGCTTTATTGGTATGGGAAAAGGGGTCAATGGCCACTGATCACCAACCTGGCTCTAAATTATTTGTCTTGCCCACTCGCAAGCGTGTCTTCTGAAACAGTTTTCAGTGCTGCTGGTGCCATTGTAACTTCAAAAAGGACCTGCCTCTCGCCCAAAAATGTTGAGAGGTTAACAATGATCAAGATGAATCAGCACTTCATACCACCAGATTACAAAATATGTGAATCCACGCAAGAAGAAGAGGACACCGACTTAGGTGACGGAAGTTCTTCTCTGTTAGCTGACCTACTGCCATCTCAATTCACAGAGTTTGAGGACGAGCTCTACTTCCCTGACACCTACGCCTGAAACTGACTTCCTTTTTTTTTCGTCTTGACTACTTATTCACTTTTACTCCTGTGTGTCTTTCTTTGATTTGCAACTTTTACCACAACAAAACTCTAATCACAACAAATCCATCAGCAGCACTGTCATTGTCTTATTTCCTTATTGAAGGTGCCGCTGTCTGCAATCCTGAAGTTCACAACAAGTTCACAACTCAGTCATGCTCCTCTATCCTCCAGACTCCCCCTACCATTTCCCTCAAGGCAGATGGCTGGATTACGCAGAATGTAGAAACTGTCGCTTCGTAGACGAGTCCCCTCAAAAGAAGTGGGACTGGAATTACTGACTATATGCTGATTGCTGACAATTGCTTCTGAAATTGACACGAGAGGCTGCCCTGTGGGCCTCCACTATAAGAACAAGATGCGGTCAAAAAGTGGATCAGGTAATGAATAATGAGATAGCATGCAGTGGACAGCACTGGCTGTCTGGCTCTGATTAAAGGCAATTGCTGTTTGTTTGTTGTGCATAAAATGAATCATCATATGTCTTCAGTTATTATTTAATCTTTTACACACTAAATGTAACTCAAGTCTACTCTGTTGTTTTTACCTTGTTTAATTCAAATTCTACTTCTACTGCAGGGGCCACTATGTTGCTTTTTGTAATATGCAAAATGTCCTTGGACTCACTGTGTGTGTAGACTGTGATTGCATGAACAACATTGAGTTTGCCAATATACCATGATGATGATGAGTCTTGATGATCAAAGTTACATAATATCTTTTTTCTTTACAGTCACTCACTGGGATAGATGGATCATCATCGTTGGTTTATGGAAAAACTATGGCCATTTCGTGAGTGGCAAACAGGTAAACCAGTCAACAACAACTACATCAGAACTACATGTCTGTCAAGTCGTGGTATGGAGTGGTCGAGCCAGTACAGTGTTATTATGCCAGACTCCAGACAGCAGTTCATGTGAAATTGCGGCTATGTGGCTAGCTGCATACAATAAGATATGCTTTGTCTGTCTGTGTCAATGAGTTATGCAACATCAGGTTGCTTCACTCAGTGGTGCCTGCCTTGACCGTCTGCATGGCCCTGGCCTGCTGTGTGCTAATTACTATCCTTGAAAAGGAGACTCAGAGTACGCACTTTAGAAATGATGCTCGTATGTAATACTGTCGCCTCTGAAACTGAAAGTGTTATTTTTGCATTACACACCGTACCTTGTAATTTATTCTCCGTGTTGTTTTAATATCACTTCCAGTTTTTCCATCAACAATTACAGGCCGGCTTTTACCCTGTGCGATGGGAAAAAAGATTAACTCTGGCTTACCATTAGCAGTCCGCAATTCCGCATCCACCAGGCAGGCAGTGGACAGTGTGTCTGGTCACCAAGTTTGATCGACGGAGCGTCAGATGGAATGGAGGAGTACCGCGAAGAAGAGGAATGGCTGGATGCATGCAACTTCCCAAATTGAACAGGAAAACTACAACATACAGTTACAGTATCCTCTTCAATTCTCCTTATCTTTTAAATAATGTTATTGTTGTGAACTTTTATGAGTGTGACTCTGTGTGTTTGCTTGGTCTCTGCTTCAAATTCATCCCTCAAGCTATTTTATAAGTTTCTTTGCTATTTTTATAACTGATTTAATGTACTAATTAGTGTTTATTCTCTCTGAGGGCAGATAGGCAAGTGAAATTGCGTAATTACTTCAGCCCTTTACTGTCACATTGTTTCTTCATAGTTAGTAACTTGTAGTAAGGACTACTTTTCAGTAACCTAACCATCCATTTATCAAACAACTTCACGCATGCAGTAGTGAATGCAATTCCTTTATGTCCGTTAAAAGATTTTTAGATATCTTCATATCCAAAGATTTGTTTTGATTCATTTGTTATTTGTCCATGCTGTGTTTTTTTCCCTCTCTCCACAAAAACGTCCCAAAAACCCCCATTCCCATCTAATTTTCAAACCCTAACCCTCTTCCCCCAGGCTGTGTGGTTTTCATTGAGGTGTGACTAAATGACAACAATAATTCCACACACTTGCTGGGGAGGATAAGGTGCAAGCAACCTCCTCAAATCAATTTTCAAATCAATTCTGAATTTCATGCTCACCATCGATTGGATCCATCGTCAACTGCATCCTCCTTCACGTGAAGAAAGGATACGCTGCTGTGTCACTGTTCTTGTTGTAGCCATAATCATCCATGCACATATTTTTTTCCCATACTTATCTTCAGCATTGCTTAGGCTACAAATATATACTGTTCCTTCTAATACTCCTCTCAGGCCACTCAATGTCTCATTTCCTTTTTTTTCATATGCTGCTACTGCTAGTGTGGTACCACTCCTACTACCACCACAGCAATGGAATTTCTGTCCTGGATAGATTTCATGGGCAACCGTAATCGTCATTAGCCATGCAGCCAGCGCTGTGCCTAGGTCTCTTTTCAAACACAAATCACAGGTAAGATAAGCATTTTGGGGAGGTAGAATAATGGGCTAGGACTCGCAGGAGAGGAGAGACTGACAGTAGTACTAGTAAAGTACTAGTAGGCCAATTGAATTCACTAACTCTGTTAGTGGCACTTTTGTACATTTTTGGACGTTTTAGATAATTCATGCTGGTAAGTTTGAGGAAACCAAACGCACTGTAGCCCCCGCCCACCACCCCACAAAATAATATAAACGCATACACTATGTTGAAGTATGTAAAATAAATAATTATATTTACCCTAACAAAAATAAACTATTCAAAAGACCCAACCCAACCCACCCCCTCTCTAACCTCAACCAATGTCCATAAGAATGTCCCTCAAAAAGTCCCTCTGAATCCCCAACGCCCAATTCCCCCCCTCCAACAGTCTTTAAAAAAGGGGCAAGGGACAGTCACTTCCGGTAGTGTCCTGTGGACAGGTGGTCCTGCATCTCTTTGTGGAGGTCCTGGAGTGGCTCTTCAGCTTCTCAACCGCGCACTCCAGGTAGTCCACTTTGTGGCGGAGACGGCGCTGACGTGCCATCCAGGCTCTGGGGGAGGGCAGCTGTGGGAGGCTGTTGGACCACAGCGCTGTAACACTGGAGGCTGCTGGCTGGTGGACCCAGGGGGACTGGAGGAGGATGCAGCTGTTGCCGCCTCCTCCTCCTGCTCCCGAGCCACCAGCCACCTATATTCGGCACAAATGGCCTCCAGCTTCCGGGCCCTGGCCCGGACAACCATCTCCTTTTGGGTGAGTTTTCGTGGACCATCTATATGAAGAAAGAAATAAAAATACTGTAACCAATACTCTTTAACATTAATACAAAATAATTCAAAAGAAAGTTATCTCACAGTAACACTAGCAACTTGCAAGCACAGTATAACATTTTGGCATGTATCTTTCTGCCGTCTTTGTAGGCCTGTAACATTAGTTGGAGTTTCAGGATTTCTACTAGCAGCACTCTGGACTCACTACATAGTCAGAGAGACAGAGAGTACACCAGTCTTTTTGTGTTTTTTCTCTTGTTTTGCAAAAAAAAATTACTTGTACGTGCACTTGTGAAAGCCGAAATAATGCCAGCTCAGTCAGCTTGCACCCAAGAAAAACAGGCACAAGGCATGATGACGCAGACTCACATTACTTTAAGTAGTACATGCAGGTGGGGATAGGGAAGCTCTTACTATTCTATAGGGGTGGCACTGGCATACTCGGTTACATCAAGGGCTACTGCTCAATGTAATTTATATTTCGCACTGCTCCCCCGGGCCTTGACTACTACAAAAGGAAAATGAAGATTATTTATTTCTGATCATATATCCAGCTAATCACATGATCTTTGCTTATATGATGGATGACTTTAGGTGCTTTGTTTTGATAGATTCAGTGAACAACAGCGATAGGCCACCCATGATTGACACAGCTGAAAGAAAATTATTAACATAGGGAGAGAGTGTGGTACCCATAATTGCTGGAGGAAGGGACTTGACTTGATATATATGTGAACTATACAATGCATACACAATATACGCTGTGCTTGCAAAGTAAACTACTGACTGTTAGTCAAGGGAGTATTTCTGAACAATCGCAACTTCAAGTGTTTGGATTTCCTCTGCTTTGCTACTCTGGCACAGACATGCTGTTCAAAGTAACACTCTTCATCCACTGAGAGTCTGCTCTACATACACCTCTGCTATGAGGAAGAAGATACCATCCAGGCTTCCAAAGTAAACGTCTATCATTCTTCTTAATATTTCAACTGGACCAACGTTACTTTTTCTCAACAACCAACATATCCCTTTTTATTTTATTTGGTAAACCACCGTCTTGACTTGCATTTGAGTTTCACCCAAATGATATATTGCAATGCACACACACATGCATTTTCTGATTCACCCACACAGGCAGTCGTCTTTTCTTTATCCTCCAACCATCCTTGCTTCAAGCAGCCATGCATCTGATTCCTTCCTATCATCCACCTCTGCATGCATTCAAAAACATGTGTATCATTCTTTATAGTCATAAATGTTACGACTCGCTTTTCCTTCCTTACACCCTACTTTCCCTTTTAGTTCATCACATCCCTCAAGTTCATCTGATCTGACTTGAATTCACGATAAAAGTTTCACAGCTGAGTTGAAGTCACCTAGAGAGGGCCAATGCTTACTCGAGAACTACCGCCGCTAATGCTTTTGCTAAGTCAAGGGTAACTGTCTTCTCCGTGATTGGCAAAAATGTAGTTCTAAACTAGTAACTGAGCCATCCCCCACAGCAGCTCCTCCTGGTGGCACTTGTGGCGCCGCCGCATCAGCCCCGCCTGGAGTTGACGCCTCCGTGCTGCTGGCCCCGGCACTGGTGGTGTAAGGTGCCGCATCTGATGTTGTGACGCCTAGAAAGAACATGTCATATTTTTAGATGCCATTCACCACCCCATATTTCGTCTCGTAATGGAAGAAAATGATAATACAGAAACAATTTTTTAATATTAGGACTGAAAAAAAGTGATGGTTTTGGGGAGGGTGTTAACTTTTTATATGCTTTTATATGCTTATGCTTAGCCATAACATGCAACACTTTTTGGGTCAACTGATGAATGCTTGCCTTTTAATGTGCACCATTTTTTTAAATTACAGACAGAAGATTCTCATGCCCTTCTGCCAACAAGTGCTTTCCAATTTTCACCACCTACTCCTCATCACCAGTGCCAGTACTTGAGGTTCAAACAAGGTGAGGGCTCCCGCACAGTTAATATAATAATTAGATGTGAAGTTGAAGTATATTCTAGGGAAGGGTGTTTAAACTTTAACCCCTTTGATGCTGGTGACAAAGCCAGCTCGTCATGGGTGTTACCTGCGCTGCGCGCATGACGAGCTGGCTTTGTCACGTAAGGCTCGTTTTTGAAATTTCAGCGCACAGCGGGAAAACCCGCTAGCGCGCATGCGGTTAACGTCATTTATCACCACTGCTTGCTGGGAATACTGCGCTATTAAAAATAGAGAAATAGTTTTTTTATTCTTTATTTGAAAATAAAACTTTAAAACTAAAAAAGCACTGTGTGGTTTTTGTTAACGAGTGAATGAGCAGAAGGGTTTGCAGTTGTACTGCTGCACTTTGCAAGCATGCTTCCGTGACTCTGATAGGTCAGGACTCGGTAGTCTTCTTCTGTTCTTCTGGGTCGTATAATCATTGGTCAGACACACTAGATAGTCGGTCAGGGGATTGGGGGTTCAACTTCTGTTCTGACTGAGGTATGTGGACAGTTGAACTGCACCTATCATCAACAATGTCCTATTTCTCTCTTCTGTATGTGCAGAAGAGTCCCTAAAACACTAGCGGTATGGTATGTGCTCCTATCAAATCAAAAAGCCAACTACTAGTTTATTCTTGGTGGACATTGACATTTTGTTGTTGGGAATTCTGAAAACACTTTCATTAAGAAGACTGGAATAGACAGCAGGGGCAACCCAGAGGACTGCACTCAGTGCCTAGAGCTATTGCTGGATCAGAGTTTTGTTTAACACCGTTTGCCGACTGGGCAAGCTTTGCTACCTACCTACACAGACCAACTCATAATAATAGTAAATAGTAGTAGCACAGAGAGTTATAGTAGAGGCAGGATAATGTAGGAACAGTCTACAAGAAGATCAAAGACTATTTTGTAAAAAATAGAATTAGGAAACAGTTTGGAATGAATAGGTGCTGTAAAAGTTAGGAAAGTATAATTATTAATATTAACAACAGAACAACTTACTGGGGCCAGCAGAAGAGACCTCTGAGGACCGATCCAGCCCACCTTGTTCCACCGGCGTCTCTGTTGTCTTGCCCCTGGGAGGTGCTGCTGATGATCATGAAATAAACACAAACATGGATGATTGGTTTTTTTTTAAATATTTGATTTCTTTGACCACAATCTACAATTATCTCGGGGAAACAAAATACCAACAATTGCACAACATGTATTGACCTATCTGATCTGGTCAACTAGGAGGATAGTACAGTATTGCTGGATTCGCAGACCGTCTACTTGGAAAGTTATGTTGTAAATCAATAACTAAACCAACAAAAAAAAGGTTCTACTACGACTGCCGGCACTCAGTAGCACGCGACGTGACAGACACAGTCTATCATCATGATTGCAGATCACTAAAAAATGCCCTACTACTAAGTAACAAGTCATAATATACTTAAACTATCAATCCACCACTATCTATTCTTAGTGGCAACAGGAGTACAAAGGAAGGATTAGACTTAAGTCTCTAGTCTCTCTAGCATTACGCAGTTCTGTAAAGTTCTCACTCATACATAATCACTCAGGCCAAATGAAAACAAAATTGAAAACAAGTAAGCATAGTAGCACCGCCAGTGAGCAGGCGAGCACCGCCAATCACACAAGCTTTTGAAACATACTCTACCTGCAATGTAATCTCTAGTGTCTAGCATTACACAGTTCTGTAAAGTACACTCATACATAACCACCCAGGCCAAATGAGCACAAAATTGAAAACAAGTAAGCATAGTAGCCAGTGAGCAGGCAAGCACCTGCAATCACAGAATCTTTTGAAGCATAATTTACCTGCAATGTAATCTGCAGCATTCTTGCTCTTCGGAAAAAACAAATTCCAATATCATAACACAGAGCTGGATAAAACAAAGTAGTGATTAAATACTAGCTACTACTACTCACCAGGGCCCGGAATCTCGACTCCAAGCAGGTTGAGCAGGTCTTGCTCCCTGTCCAGGATGTCAGACCACCGGTGTGCCACTTGGTTGTAAGTGCGCCGTACCCCAGACTCCCAAAACATGGCCCGGCACACCTTCCCCCATAGCTGGTAACGCTCCCGGAGCCCATACCCGGCACCGGGCCTGCCGCCTGCCGTGTTGGTCTTGGGGAGGTGGTGCTGGATATAGATAGTCAGTGCGGCCACCTCCACCGCGCTGAAGCTCTCCCGCGCTACTACTTGCTCCCCCCTTAATCGCCCTCAAGGGAGCCGGGTACGGGGTGCGGGACCCTTCCACTTGGTGTTCTTCCCGGCTCCCTTTCCCATGGTCCTGGACAGGAAAGTAAAATAAAATAGGAAAGAAAGAATAGGGAAAAGGTAAATAAAAGAAAAGAGTTAAAAAAGTAGTTTTAAGTAACCAAAAGTAGAAAAAAATACAAAATATGGATGTAGAAAAATAAAGAGATAGATAATGAGTAAATAAATTAAAACAAAGTTCAAAGAAACAAAGGATTGCAAAGATTAAGGGAGGATTGAAACATCATGCCCAGAACCATAGCAATGAATGAAAAACAAGATGGTCGTGCCCATTGCGACCACGTGGGTAAGTTTGCGCAATATTTTCCCCGCGAGCACACAAAAACGGAAGAGATGATGTAATTGCGCCTAGCACGTAGGAAATGCCCAACGCGAGTGCGGTCGGCGCGCTTAAAAAAGTGCCCTGCGAACACGCAAAAATAAAAAAATCTGCAAATTCGCACAAATTCGCAAATTTTGTGGACCGCAAGTTCGCTTTCACACGAATTCGCGTATCGCGAATTCACAAATTTCGCCCATACCTAACAATAATGGGCTTATAGACCACCTACTTGGAGTCAAGGATATTGACACCCCGAGCTCGGGGAGAGTGCCCACATTGATGTTCGTGGACGACACTTTGTTGTTGTCCAAGACATCAACGGGCATCCCACCGACCCTTGACGGCTTCGCCGATTTCTGTATAATGAGAGGTCTGGAGATCAACCTAACTAAACCTAAATTTATGATCTTCAACCCTCCTAGTTCGACTCGCCCGAATCCACTTTTGGACGGCACTCCCCTCGAGAGAGTGAAGACTTTTGACTATTTGGGCATTACCCTATCAGAACATTTGGAATGGGATACCCAACTAGCAAAGGCATCTCTAAAGTTAACCCAAGTGGCGGGGGGGATACTGAAAATGCACAGAGTGTCTGAGTTCAAGCCAGCTGCCCAGGTTATTGAAATCTATAGAGTACAGGCCAGGGCGGCCACCCTTTATGGGGCTGAACTTTTGGGGCACTAAAGGCCTGCCAACCTCATGTAGGTAGAGCATACATTCATGAGGAATTTGGTGGGACTTCCACCTAGTACTCCGTTAGTGCCTCTCTGTATGGATCTAGGGCTATTCCCCATTGAGGAGGAAGTGGCACTAAGGCCACTCATGTATTGGAGAAGGCTAGGGACTGAATTAGCCTCCTATAGAAATGAATTCAGGGAGATTTGGGTAACTATAGGTAGTAAGAAAACGCAGTGGCTTATCCACATTAAGTCAATCGGCAGTAGGATAGGAAGGCCCAAGCTTTGGGAAACTCCAGATGTAGCATGCCCATCTCTAACTTGGGCAGATTTGTTTCGACATTATAGGCACCATAATCTATTATCTCTTCATATAAGTTCTACAGTCAGTCGTTTTAGAATTGAGTTTCTTAGAGTAAAAGAGGATTACAAAAAGAAGAGATTCTAGACCTGATCTACCCATCATTGGCCAGGAGATTATATGTGCAATTCAGGATGGGGACTCTCTCTCTTATGTCGTTTACTAGTAAATGGCACAGCCCAAAAATACTGAGTGTCCAGCATGTAAACACAAGCTAGAAACTGAAATTCATGTTTTTTTTATCTGCCCTGCATAGTGTGCATCACGTAAACATTACGATCTGTAGAAACTTAGGTTTTAGACACTGCTCTCAAGCTTTTAGAGTTTAAAAATATGATACCCATCCCCCTAATGTTTTTGCCGTCTCGTGTTTTTTAAACCGGATGTAGCACAAACGTAGGAGTTTTTTTTTTTAAATAATCCCCTCCGGTGCTGAAAGAATGTTTCCTCACTTTTTCTGGCTAAAAGGAAAGTATCCAGGTATTGATATACCTGGATTGCTGGAATTTCCTCAGAAAATTAATGCTTATTGTCGATAACTCTACTGAATTTTGAGTCTGTTTTTATGATGGGATGGCTAAATGTATAGTTTCAACTTGCCAATAATGTTAAATATATGATTGTCCTTGTACTGTTTTATGTTATTTATTAACTTTCTTGCTGTTGTATGTATGTATTTATTAACGTGCTTTATTGGTCCGTTGTGACCGAAATAAAGTTATCAACTGACTGACTGACTGATATGTAGAAACTGTGCAAATATCAACCTTAAATGTTCATTTCTGCAGCATACACGTGAATAGCTAATACATGAAGGCGGAGATATTGCTATGTCAACACAGGCTAGGGACGATAAAGGTGGACTTTCAGGAGGTGTTCTCATATGATAAATGGCAAGGTGAATACATTTTTGCCAATATTGGATTAGACATGCAGTAGAGATTGTTTTATTGTCTGGATACAATGGTGATACTATGGATGAACACTTAGTCAAAGTTGGGTACATCTGCCTAGCAGAAAAGTACCTCTCAGAGAAAGCAGTATGCCACATTGAGATACTAGTGATCCTGTGTGTAATATAGTCTATACCCAAAATGAGTATGTAGATAATGATGTGCTGTTAGAATTGACACAATTGGGGAGATGCGCGAGCGCCCGATTGAAGATGGCTGCCACTCGAGAGCCCTAGCGCGTTTTAAGCCAGTTTTTCGGCATTTTACCGACGATTTCAGTCAAAAAATGTCACTAGAGTAGGTTGCTGCATTCATAAAGGCCTTACCTACGTTGTGGAGCGATTTCCTTGGATTTAACACAGCGGAAATTGGGTTTCTCATCGCATGTTTCTTGCTCCTAGCTCACCATTCAGGTACAGCCAGGCTTTCTGTCAAAGTGGCGGAGTGAACTTTCAGGAAAGGGCGCCTGACTTGGGCCTAGCCATGCCCCCAGCCCATTTTAGCAGCTGCACCAGTAATTTCTTGGTTATTTCAACATCTTTCACCTTATCACACAATAACTTGCTTCTGCAATTATAAATTTGATTCGTTTTTTAGGAAAATTGGAAAGTAAAAGTTCCATCTATACTACTATTATAAAGAGAGAACACAAAACTTTGAGCACGGTAAACTCAAAAAGTACTGCACCATTCACTACACCCAATACATCATTTGAAAGGGGAGATGTAGCAGAAGGACATAGGCTATAGATGTGGACTCCATATACATTAAAAAAGCAAAAACGCCAAAAGTGGGAAAGTAGTCCCTTGTAGGCGTTAGCGTGGGCGTGTCAAAGAAAATATGTGGGCGTTTAGAGGGGCGTGTCAAACAAAAGATGTGGGCGTTTACAGGGGCATGGCCCAAAGTACAAACAATAAACATATGCCAAACGATTTCACTGATTTCACTGTGCAAGGCACACACTTCACCACACACTTCAATGTGCATAGCGCAAATGCGATTTCAATGATTTCACTGTGCAAGGCACACACTTAACTGTGCATCCTGCGCATGTGCAAAGGGCCGCCTATCACTCGCGTAGACATTCGCACATTCGTCTGCGTTACCCTTCAAACATTAACCCCTTCGCTGCTCATGACAAGCTCAGCTCGGCATGAGGCACCGTTGAGCTGTGCTCATGATGAGCTGAGGTCGTCATGAACAATGTGGATTCAGGGAATGCAGCACAGTAGGGGAATCTCTCAAGCACCGAAGGTGTTAACGCCTTCGTGGGATGACATCCAAAAAGGGGCGCGCCTTCCATAATAATACAGTTCCACAGGGGTCAGGCTTACAAAAAGAGCCACGTATCATTCGTGTTGCTTCGCACAGCCCACCAATCACGACACACAATGATTAACACAAACACAAGTTGCGATACAAAAATATAACAAATGTTTAACCATTTGACAAACGACAACGTTGTCACAGGGGGAGGAACGTAAACAAATAGGCGCCCATTTCTTAGACAAGAAAGCCAATCGACGGAACATGAACGAGACTTTACTCACAAGGCTCCGAATAATTACGTATGCTGCGGACAAAATTTAAAACTTACACACACACTTTCCGATTTCAAACACTCGGCGTTATCAGTGGAACACTGCCAGTACTTGCGTCGATAAAAACAAAAACAAAAAAACATTAGTAAAGGGATAGAAAATGTAAACAAGGAAAGCCCTTTTCACAAACAAGCAATTTCAGGCCAAAACATCTGAGCGACCACTGTAACACTTGCTGCACTTGCGGCGCAAATTACAACATTTGGGAAACAACAACATTCGCACAAAGGGGGAACACTCTCAACAAGGACAGCAAAACAAAATTAGGTGTGGCTCAATGAAAACCTGCGGATGAATTAAACACACATTACTACGCAAACAAAAAGTAAAGGCAACACTGAACATCGGCCATCCCCGGACAACGTCGGGATGGGCTGCTAGTTAATAATAAAAGGAGACAGCAAGTTTCTGCTCCTCCTATTAAATCAAAAGTAGTGGAGTCTTCTGAATCCTCATTATCTTTAAATTAGAGGAAATTCAGGCAGTTCATGTAAATACAGATGCAATTGCAACAGAAGTCAAAAATGAACGCAAAGAAATGGCCAGTCTATCAATGAGCATATTGGATATTCCATCAAAATACAAGGTAATATGGTTTAAATTGACACATTCACTCCACTTGTGGCAAAAATTTCACCTATGAGCTCAATACTATTGGACATAGAAAATCATAACAGACAATACAGTCTACGCATATTTAATTTACCAGAAGGTGTTGAGGGAAATAACTGAAGATTATATTTGGAAAATCTAATTCCTGGCCTTTTACAAAGTACATTTCCAGAAACATTTTAAATTGATAACGGTCATAGCATTTCCTGACACCGGAACCCTCATCACACAAAACCGCGACAAATGATCTTTAAAGTTCTTCGTCACCATCATTTGGTTTTAATCAGAAAAGCAGCAAGAGAAATACATTCATTGATGGTAAACGGGAATAAAATATTTATTAATCAAGACTTTGCCAAAGAAACTGTCTCCATTCACAAAGAATTCCCTGCTCTTCGTCCTCAATTACGAAGTCTTGGCTACAAATATGGACTTTTTAATCCATCGACAATGCACATTTGGAAGGGTAATTTCTCAAAATCTTTTCAATGTCCTGATGATTTGAGACATTTTTTAGATCATCAGTCTCAGCGTTGAATGGATACCAATGACTCTGCTACTTGATTTCTGCCAGTTATGTCCTTTCCGACACAATACTGACATTTTCTTATATAGGGGTCCAGCAGTTCCGGTCTTAAGACAGCTGGGTTGAGAGCAAGTGCAGGCCTCCAGTGTATTAGGAAGTGCCGAGAGAGGCTGCTCTAACCAGTCAGGGCACAGTTGGTGAACAGCATGTAAGCAGGCCATGATTGGTTGAGGGAGTTTGTGGGGGCCAACACTACAGTCGCAGCAGAAGAGGTCTGGAGCATGGTGGATGTCATTGCGTCACGATCCCGTAAGTGTTTGCATTTTAATAATTTTTTTAATTTTATTTACACATGCGTGCATTCACCCATTTGCCTGCTCTCCATCACTAGAAGCCAGCCACCAGTGAGTTTCACATATTACTTTAAGTGAAATGTGAGTGTGTGCCACTTTGGAACAGAGCATGCTTGCGTCTGTAAAGAATTAGGGATCTGATTTCGATCTCGGTGCACAGTTAAGAAATTGCTCACAGACTAAATTTAAATATTAGGTTTTCTATGCGGCTCAACGCAAATCTCTTTGGGATTCCATGTTTTTATTGGCAACGTCGTAGAATCGGAGATGCCACACATGCTGTTAAGTAAGTAGGCCTGCATGCCTGCACTGGCACAGAATTATAGGTTGCAAAACAAGTCTTAGCACTGATTTGCTGTACTTTACAGTTACAGTTTACTATTCTCTCCTTTCTTTGGATTCAACACAGTTCATTACTACATTCCGTGAAGTATCACAATACGCATATTCAGTAAGTACGTTGGTTCCTCACTTCATCCACATAGCATGTTGGTAGCATGTTGGTAAGTGTACTTATGTACAACACGGCATGCACTTTTTTGGTTATTCTCCTGAATGTCCAGACCTATACGCAGTTATGCACGTGCCAAATAGGAGCATTTATTTGGCAATTTGATTGGGCTCTAGACTGGTATTAATACCACCCTTGCTTCGGCTTTGAATGCCATCGCATTTTCGGCAATAACAACTATATGACACACTTTCTGAGAACCACGTGTATTTACTTGTTGGCAGCTCTTCTCGTAGTATCTTGAACTTTGTGATGTTTGGTTGCATTATAAATCACACCCATTCTTAAAAAGTTATTTTAAGAATGCGTTCTTTTATACTGACGTATTGCTTAATTTTTTGATGCACTGTTTTAATTCAAAAGATTTTTGGAAATTAGAAAATCTGGTTCTTTCCTTTTCAAATATTAAGTTCTTTCCTCTTCATCATGTAAGCATATATTACAGCAGTACAGTATATGACCGCATATTGTCTTTTTTTATTTCTCGACAGCTACTACTGATGAAGGGTGCATTCACCTGAAATGTATTGGGTTTCCACAACAAAACTTTAATTGTAGTATTCATCTATGTCTAGCTTTCAATTGATTGTACATCAAATGTGAAGTAACATTTGTATGACACTTCAACTACAAGAAATGTGTTTGCCAATGTTGCACTATGTTATTAATAAATTATGCATGCTAGTATTTTGAACCTCTTTGATCAATTGATTTTGGAGCACAATGTGTACACCTTAGCCTACTCATTATTTGATGTGTGCCTTAGTTCTAGTCAACCTTTGGTTTTCTAACTTGAAAATAAACATTTTGCCAGGCCTAAACCTTCTTTTTTTAATGCTTATAAGTCACCCCAAGGTTAGGCCCTAACAGTGCCTAGAGCAGGGTGCATGGTATTTTGAAAAGTAGGCCATGTACTATAATTTTACATGTCCTGGCGTAAAACACTTTAATTTTTCACTTCCGTAAGGCCTGTCTGTCCATTGAATAACACTTATACATTTAATATGTGCTAAATTTGGAATGGAAGTGGATAAAGAAATGCTAATTAATACTCTTGTGAGCCAACCATTTATGCCTTCCCTCAGTAACCTCAGTCACATGATTCTGACTGGCTCTGCTGGATTTGTGTATTCCTCTCAGACAGCGACACAAAGGAGATTAGATGTGGACAAGATGGGCCATCCCGCCAGGATGGCTGGGTGTGAAGCCGTACCCTGCCTCAAGCACACCCAAAGGAACCTGACACCAGCCTTTTGTCACCCCAGAGAGTCTGGAGCATTGGAAAGGATAGAGAAGAAGGTTTCCGAACCAGAGGTAGGGATAGGATAGAGTTTCTTCCCAAAAAAAAGAGCTTGCCACTAGGTATAATTATGGGACCCCAGAACCAATCAGCAGATTACTTCTTGACCTGTGGAAAACTCAGTAAAAGTACTGCTTTGCTGACCTAATGCTAGAAGCCTGCCATGCTTTCCTATTGTTGTGTGAACTGCCCAGCTGCCTGAGGAAGGGAGACTGGACCTGCTTCTTGAAACCAGGACAACCAGAGTGACCCTATGGGCTCTGCTTGCTGAAGTCTTGTGTGAAATACAGGGGCACAACAAGTACCGGAGTCCTTGAACACTGCTGCTGGCCTTTGTTTGAGTGATTCATAACCAGCCAAACAATTGGTGCATTCCAGGTCCCGGACTTCTGGAAGTGGTGTTGTTGGTACTGCTCCTGATTAACCCTAAAAGTCGGGACATAAAAAAAATTCAATAAAAACTGACTGGAGATCTGCCAGAAGACCAGGACCTACCAGTCAGCCAATCAGCCCAAGGTGCATCATCAGTCAGCCTGACTTTGCGATAGCTCCTGTAAAGTTCTTATCTGTAGCAACAAATCCTCCTCAGAAGGACCTCCCGGCAGCAGTATCCAGTTCTGTGGAGCCCTCTTTTGCTAAAGCCTGTAAACTCAATTTAAGCTCCAGAAAAATTTCTAAGTCTGAAGACCATCATCCTATCAACTGCGACAGCCTTTCTTGACCTGGAAATGCAGTTTTCCCTACTGGAAGTTTCTTCCTTCTTTGTTGACTGCTTTACTGAGACATCATTCAGTGGCTCCCCATCATCAATGACTTGTCCTGAGATACAGCCTGCTGCCCTGCCACACTGAGTCTCTACTTTCTGCCAATAATGTTCTGAAATGTCTTCTAAGTCTGAAGGTAAGCAAAGACTGGGCAAAAATCCCCCCCAGGTATCCGGCCCAAGCTCCATTGTGGCCTGCCTAAATGTTTGACTTTGATGCGTATCGTGCGACCAGATACCCTTGGTTAGTGCTTTGATTGTTCTATTTTTCACAAAAAAAAATAATCATACCTCTGGCTCTACTATTTGGATTTAATTTGTATTGGTGTCATTTTATTTATTAAAATGTACTCTATTGGTGTGAGAGTTTTTGTGTATTGTGTTGTCACTTTATTATTGTTTGTATGCTGCCTGACTACCAGAGGGTTAAGCACATGCTAATTTAGTGATCCCTTTCGACTAACTACTCAATTTCTTACTTGTGCAATCACACAGGTCGATGTGTAATTTCCAAGACAAATGGACAATGTCACTAGTGTTATTGACTATAATTTTACAAATAAATGTAAGCAATTGGCTGCTCACTTTGCTAGCGGGACAGTATCTTTGTGTTACCAACCATGGCCATTTAAACACCTATGTTGCCAGAAGAAGGCCACTCATGGCCATGACTGCAGCTGATGAAAAAGCCACTAGCAACCTCCTTGGCTTCAACCTCTCCTGCTGCTATCACAAACATTATACATGCTGTTGCAAGCTTTGCACACTCCACCATTAATGTCTCCATCACCTCTGTTGATTCTACAAAGTTTGTGACCTTTACACCTGCTGCTTCCATCACCACCATCATCCCTGCTTCCAGTGCAGCAACATATGTAGTGTTTGCTGTCAGCATCACCTGAGAGTTGCATCCTCATTCACCGCTGGTGAGCCTCCCACCTCCTCAAACCCCACAGCTTCCATGAGGACCAGCACCACTCCCAACCATCTCCCATTGAGATTGTTATACTCTCATTCCTTTCTGTCAATCCATGGAGGAGGTTTGTATATGCTACCCAATTATTATGGGCAGGGCATACCCACCTACAAAACAAGTACACCAAAATGATCATGGGATCACACAAGGGACGAGTGCTGGGTGTGATGGAGTAGGGTGTGCTAAGGTAATATATTCAGAGAATCTCTTCTGGCAATGGATCGGACTAATTGAGAGGTGGTAGGGAACAGGGATTGGTTGGTATCAGGTCTTTAGCAGGGAAAGGTAGTTAAGAATACATTTAGTTGGGGTGGGTGTGATGATAAAGAGTGTGTAGGGGTAGATCAGTTATGGTTGGCAGTGATGTACCAGGTGGATCACTTTTGTTAATGAATAATTTTGATCACTTACACTTCGTTCAAAATTATAGGTGTATAGTTGACTACTGTACTATGCTTTTCAGAATTATAGTTTTGATTTGTCGGTTAAGTCAGGAACAAGGGGTAGCAGTTGACAGGAGGTGTTCTGATATAGCCATACCGTATGTGGTTAGTTTGCATCATGAAGCTTCTGTACAAATTGTGATCATTATTCTGTTCTGCGGGTATGATTGTGTGCTCAACTGGATTCACCTGCTTTGTTGTTGGTGTTGAGATGTGCTTTGCTGTGGTCTTCAAGGAAGTTGCAGTGGAGATGCATCAGTAATTCTTCACACCAGAATATCAACACTGTGAGAAATGCTTTTTCATAATTGTAGATGGACCATACTGTTGCACCTTGAGAACTCATGGGCCAGAGCCCAAAAATTGATGCTTCCTCAACAATTCCTTCAGTTTTATCCCCCTTGCTGGCCTATTTTGCGCATGCATATTTCACTGGGATTTTCAAGACACAATGTGCATAGGAAAAGGACATCAATGGTTCTTTTCAAAGGTGCAGTATTCAAATCTGGCACCAGAAATACAAGGGTAATGTGATCCCTGTATTGAAGTGTTTGGGCATAAAATGTTAAAAAGCATTGTTTCTGTTTCCTTTTTTGTATTGATTTCTCAGTGCATTATCATGTTGTGTTCCATGAAATGATAGCTTTGTATTTACAATGTTTGGTGATTAAGATAAGTTGTTTCGATAAAAAAACAAAAATATTTTGTACCAATAATATTTAAAAATGTTTTGTTTATATTATAGATTCGTGGCTATCCCTTGTGCTTTAAGGTGACAGAGATTTTCTGTGACAATAACCCATTGAGATATCTGGACATGGTATTTTTTGGGGATGCAGTAGAATCGCATTGTATTCTTAATCTGCAGACAAATTTACCATACAAAAACTTACTGTACAATTCTATCCACAAAGTTCACAATGAGTGCCTTGAAGTAGGCCATTTCAGGGGTGAATTTTAAAGCTGGCTTATAATGATTTTCTTATAAAAATTAAAGAGTTAAGAAGGGCATGATACAAAAATGTAAAGATTGCATCAATAGAAGATTGATCTTAAAGTTTAAATATTATGAAATGCTATCAATTTGAGTAATAAGACAATTATTAAAGAGGTTCCTGCTCATGCATTGAGGCTTATTCAGACTACTGGAGCAATGCTGATTTTTAAGCAAACAGACTTTTGCTCGCAAACAGTGAACCCAAACGTGACAGCAGTTACCTCTCAACCATAATTTTCCCCGAACACATTTTTCAAGTAAAAAGGCAAACATTTCAGTATTTTAGAGCCAAACTCCCATACCACGGCCAGCAATTCTCAGAATTGAGCTCTACTGCACAAGGCAAATTTCACCCTTAGGGTAGCTATGTATACTAAGTGTGTATTCACTAAAATACATGGGCCCAGGTGTTATGTACTCATTTTACTCCACCACACATTAGTGCTTTAGCACCACTCTCTCAGTGTGGCTCTTTAAACTCTGCCTCTCCCCTCTTCTTTTTTATTCACTTATACTATCACTAACAGTCATATATATATATATCATTCATTCAAACACTGATCGATCTAGAACTGAAAAACGTAATGGCTTACATGATTCATCTGTGTTGCGTTTATCAAGACCGCGGATACAACACTGGAGCAGTGAAAGTTCTACAAGGTTGTATCTGTTAATTTTGCTCTGTACAATCGCACGTTTTTACTACTCAAGTTTTTTGGGGCATTCAATTTTACCATTCTGTAAAATCTATGGGAAAAAAACATGCACCAAAAAAACCATGTGATAAAACCATGCAATAGAATTGCACACAGAAAAGGAAAACTGCTGCTATAAGTTGCGAGAAAACTTTTTTTTTCACAAGGAATTAGAACATAGATTTACCACCTGTCTAAAGCAGGTGATAAACAGATGTCATATGTGGAATAAGATGTTAAAGAATAAAAACAATAATAATTTAATGTTTTTACATTATTATGAAATATGTATTTCATCTAACTTATGAATACAATTGATCACTACTATACTTTTTTAATTTTCTTCAGTACTAAATTAGAGATTTCTAAAATTATATTTAAGGGAATAGATAGATAGGCACAAATATATGTACTTTTATGTGTTGACCAATAATAATTTCAACAAAACATTTTTTGAGTGAATTAACTTACAAATATTACATAACATAAATTAAGATTTTTCAAACGCTTCTTTGGACCATCACACAGGATATATACAGTATAATAATTAAAAATAATCAATACAATTATATATACAAAATATAGTAGACAGATAACTTATGAATACAAAAATATTTGTGTAGCACTATCACAGACTTATAAAGGTAAATATAGTCTCCTATCATGACGATTGTGGTGAACTCTTTTCTGCAGGAGTAGTATCTTGTCCTTGTGTGTTTGACAGAGGGGCAGACCTCCTTAAGACCTGAGGAGAAAAAACAGCTCAGTAGGTATTGAAGAGCTGAACAATGGGGTTGAATGGCTCCTGGAGTATGTGGTGACTGAATAAATTAGCCAATTGTCTTGATGCTCTCTTCCAAAGGGCACATGTATGTTCATCTGATGAAAGAATCTTAGTGATATGTCCTTTTGCCACCATGCTTGTGAATTGTTGGAATACATATTACATATGGTAGACAGCAGATCAATTGGCCATTTGTTCAGTAAGGTCTACCGTTATTTTTCAATTAGCAGGCCTTTTGTCTCTTTGCAACTTTATCTTACAGTGTGTCATTGCCCTATTTTGTTGGTGCTGCCGCCTGACCTTTTGACTCATCTAGTCACCCGGAGTCTTCACCCTGTGCTAATTGCTGTAATGGCATTTTTTGATTCCTGTATATCCTGATATAAATGTCTGCAGAAACAGGATGAAGCAGTGGCTACAAACCTATTGTCTTCAGACATGTATTTATGCTGAGTGTAATTTGAGATCCATATCAAACATTCTTTATTAATATTTACACATCAGAAATGAGTTTTATCACCTTAAATGAATACTCTGGTTGTCAATTTCAAAATCATGATCATGGCCATACACTGTAAACACTATTCTGTTTATTTTCTAATAGTAGTAGACGAGGTTCTAGAGTAGGGGTCTCCAAACTGGTCCTGGAGGGCCGGATCCATACCAGATTTTTTTGATATCCCCATTGAGATACATGTGGTAATTTTGAACATCTGGCACAGATCCGGCCCTCCAGGACCGGTTTGGAGACCTCTGTTCTAGAGTCATGTGTGTGGCTACTTCATCCCTTTCTTAGGGGTCCAGACCACAGATGCCACTATTTTAGGCCAGTGGACAATGGATACGCTCCCGCTTCTGCTCCCGCTCCAGCCTGTGATGTATGGTATATCACCCATCTGCCTACAGCCAACAACCTGGACCCTCCCAGGTGATGGAAATGCCCTCTGGCCTCAGAGGAGGACTCTTGTACCGGCTAAAACTCTGGCCCCACACTCTCCGCCCTTGGCCCACAAGTCCACCTAGTGCACCGCCGTACACCCAAGACGTACCAGGCGCAGTGGCTAGAATGCAAAAGAGGCATGGACAGCTGTGGAGACCCGGACTGAAAGAAGCTGACTAAGTCCGGAAAAACAAGGTAATCCATTGGCAGGAATGAAGCAATGGAGGTAATGAGGCAAGCAAGAAGCAAAGCAAAACAAAATCCGCTGGTCCAGAGAGCAAAGTGCTGGACGAGATACGGCCGGTGGCGAGCTCTGATGCATACCCTCCACTCAGGGCTCTCACAGGACTTTCAAAACGTCTGACAGCATCTGACGTGTGTGGGCGGGCGCGAGCATGGTGCAGGGGGAGGTGTCTTGGTTGGATTTGCCTCTCTCCAACCTGTGGCCTTTCACATTGCACATTCCAGGAAAAAATTTCTAAAAATATGTCAAATGCATGTACATAGTAATCATTACAGTTCAACATAACATGTAGGGCTTTTTTTTCACCTGCTGCTAATAACAATGTGTTAATGTTTTGCATGCCAGTTTCCTGTCTTCTTTAGAACTCCAGCCTCTGCTCCTCTGCAAATCCCTGCAACTTTACAGAGGAAGAAAGCGTCTTCCTCTTAATGAGTATGTTTTTGGTTCTGCAGCAGGCACCCACCAGTGCCCTGGCTCCCGCTTTTATGTTAGCAAAAGGGGTCTTGAAATCTACGCGTGATGTCTAGAAAGCTTTTTTTGGGTGGAGTGCAGGCACAGCACTTTTATTATCCTTCATTTGTTGCCACAATTTTGATCGAGTTGTCGCACTTGTCTAGGACAGAAAATACCTCATGAGACTTGCCTCCTTTTTCACCTCCTTATCTACAAGCACTTGTAGTTCTGTCTCACTGAATGTGTTCTTTATGACTCTCTCTTGGAGCCATACTGGATAATGACACAAGAAAAATTAACAGATTTTTTAAATTGTGGATTAGAATACATTTAAAATCAACAAAATGGCTACAAGATGGTTAAAGGTTGGGGGAACATGACGGCCGGAAGCTAACAGCCGTGATGGAGCTCCTCCCCCTGAGTATGGTGCTCTGAATCTGGCAGCTTGCTGGAGGTTTCTCTGTGTTCGACGCATACTGGTATGGTTGGCGGCAGGGAAATGAGATCTGAGAACTGAAAAAAAAAGGTATTTCTTGGCTCCTCTTCTACCTACCTGGACGGGTTGGTTTTCTCCACCGCATTTTTCTCTCGTTCCGATTTTGGCACCAAGCTGAGCCGAGTTTGTGTTGAGCGGTTCAGCAGTTAGGTGTTTTGGCCTCCGCATTCGATTGCACTCTGTTGCCGGTAGTTATTGACAGTGTTCTGGTTTCTTGAAAATGCGGATGGTTTATAGTGGAGAGGGCGGCCACCTTTCAGAGCCGGCTTGGCTTCGGGAGCTCGGCGCTGCACGATTGTGCCGACAAAATACCGGAAGGCTCACTGGATCTGTTTTTTCAGCAGGGACGGCGTGCTCAATCACTGGAAAGGCTCTCAGACTCTACCGCTACAGCTATTCCTCCAGTGGGTATTGTGACTAGTCTGTGGATACCGCATTACATTTCCTTACGTGGTCTGAAAAGGCTGGGGTGATTCAGGACTATAGGAGGGGGGAAGCCTCTAGCGAGACACTCAGCAATCCAGGCATATCAGGCACTGGGGGCAAATTTAATCTTAATTTTGTCAGTAATTCCATTAGCGACTCTAAATTCAACAGTAAGGGAAGGAAGCCTTGCATGGAGAAAGGCTATGATAGCGCAGTGGTGTGTGACCCCAATACCCCTTTATTAGAGGCGGGCTTTTTTTCGGCCCAGAGCACTTCACATCATTTTCATGCGAGATTAACTCGCTATACATTAAGAAACCGGGCCGTCAATCTAACATCAGCCCCTCTAAATAGAAATCCATCTGTTTCTCCTCCTATAATTCAAGTTAAGCCTACTTCCCAGAGGGTGAAGGGGAAGGGGGGTTATATTGGTGCAGATACCCTTCCAAGAAGAGGAAAGGATAGGAAAAGAGCAAAAGGTGGAACCTCTGCTTTAGTAAGGGTAACCCCATTGCTGAAATCTTATTAAAGGTTCTTTCCTCATGCAGCTCTGATAGGTCAAAGAAAATGGCTGCGAACAGTGCTAATCCTAATGCCGTGGGCAGTGCTACGGTAGAAGTTACTTCAGACAATACACATACAGAGCCTTTATTTAGCACTGAGGGTGAGTCATCTCAGTCATCTCAGCCTAGCCCTAAGATACAGATGCTTTCATCGCCTGTTCAATAGAACTTTCGAATAGCTTTTCCGCCCTTGCCATCCAAGACACTCAAGAGGGGCAAGATACAGCCGGGGGAGATCTAGGAGAACCCAAGAAGGACTCAACTAACCAAAGGGAGGTTGGAAGTAATTGTAACCTAGAAAGCCCTGACTCAATTAACAACGGAACATCTATAAGCGATACCCTTCCGATAGACTTCACCCCGGGGACTCTGGCAGTTATTCTATTGGGCTTGAAAGAGGACATAGGGAAGCGCTTCACCATATCAGAGGCAAATCAGACGGCCAATCAGGCTTCTTGCGAGGCCTTGGCCTGGAAGGTGGAGGAGGTTTCATTAAGGACCGATGTACTGGAAACGGAGCTCCCTAAGATTAAAGAAGCAATCGCTGCCTCCACAGATACCATGGATAAACTGGTTCGGCAAAACCGAGAAATGAAGGATGATCTTGAAAAATAATTTAAAATTTCTGAATGTGCCTGAGGATCTCGAGGGCAATGACATGAAGGCGTTTATCGTCGCGGCCCTGAAAACAACAATCTTAAAGGACTCTACCGATGTCGATCAAGATCTATTGACAGATAATCAGAGAGGCCATCGGGAACCGTATAGAAGGAATCCAGCGAAGGAGCGTCCTAGGAAGATTCTAGTCAATTTTTTGACATATACCATCAAAGAGAAGATTTTGTCCTTGGCCCTCAAAGCAGGCTCAATAAGATCAACCTCTTTTTCTAGTCCCTTCTCCTTCACAATACGCTCAGATGTCTCCCATATTACTGCAACAAAACAATGGGAGATGGGCAAGAGACTCGTGACTTTGAATTCATTGGGGGCTCGTGCCCAGCTTAGATTCCCTGCTTCACTCCGTGTAATGTGGAAAAACCACAAGCATAACATTCGTCAAATTGAAGAAGCGGATATTCTGATTGATAAGATCAGGGGGGGTAGTAAAGGGGGGAGTGGAGAGGCAATGTAGTTGGTAGTCAGGCGGTAGGGGTAAGATAAATATGAGGTAGTCTGTTTAACAGCGAGGCTACAACATTGAACCAGTATGACATATACATATTCCATATACATATTCCATATACATATTCCCTTCTTTTTTTTACTTTTCCTTTTTCACTACCATCATTCATTATGTAGCATTTTCTGGTGATATAGCAAGCAAAATCTCCTTGTTTGATCCATACAGATCAGAGGGAAGGAGTGGGTTCCGTCTAGGAGTTTAATGCTCATGGAGGAAGGGATGGTTCCCCAGGGAGGAAAGGGGGGGGTGGAGGGAGGTGGGAGTGGGGATGGAGGGGGAAGGGAAAAAAGAAAAAAGTGTCCTCATTTCACAATAGCTTATAGGAATTTCTATTTTGATAAATGGACGTACCAGGGTTCACAGGAGGAGAGATTAGGAGATGACGGATAATAAGATAGCCTGTATCTCCTGGAATGTTAATGGGCTCTGTTGTCCATGTAGGTGTAGGTTAATTTTAAAATACTTAGGACAGTCTCCGGCTAAAATAATTCTTCTCCAGGAGACCCACTTGAATGTTACTGAGGCAAGGGAACTCTTTGGGAGGATCAGATGGGTAGCTGCTTTTTGCTGCTCTGGGCCGACCATGGCAAACAAAGGAGTCGCCATTTTGATTAAAGCTGGAAGTGGTGGTATCATAAAGTTTAGTTTAACGGACCAGTCAGGAAGATGGGTCCTGGTAGGAGTTGATTTTAGTGGAAGTCAACTAACTATTGTATCATATTACGGACCAAACGTAGATGATCCTTCTTGCCTATTAAAAGTACAGTCCAATCTGGTTGAGGCTACTACCCCGTCAGTCATAGGAGGGGAATTTAATGTCCTTCTTGATAACCAACAAGATCGCTCCAATTACAGCCGCTATTACGCAGCCCCGAGATCACGTCGTGCCATGATAAATATGATGCAAGAGCTTAGTCTAATTGATGCTTGGAAGGCCAAGAATGGGAATGGGCCGGGCTTTACATACTTTAGCAAAAAGCATGGCCATGCCTCTAGTTTGGATTATATCCTCGTAGACAGGTTATGTTTAGAGATCTTAGTAAAGATAGAAATACTGCCAAGTATCCTATCTGACCATGCCCCTCTGATGTTTATACTTTCGAAGGGGGTGGCTAGGAGAGCAACAACTCCGAGGTGGACTTTAAAACGGGCAGTCTTAAGGATCCAGATATGGTCACCATGGTGTCCACCTCTACTATTAATTATTTTTTTGATATAATGGGCTCAGCGCCAACCGAAATTGTTTGGGATGCTTATAAGGCCCATATCAGAGGTCAGTTCCATAGTTTGATCTGTTCTAATAATAGGGAACATAAATTGAAGTTTAAAACCTTAGAGGATAAAATCTCAAGTTTTGAGAGCGTAAGGCAAAAATCCCATGCAGCCAATGAGATCTTGGTAGACCTAGAATGTCTCCGATCCAAATATCGAGGGTTGTTGGACCTGAAAGTTAAAGCACAGTGGGCCGCGTACTCTATGGAAAACTATGAGTACGGAGAAAGAGCAGGGGTAATCCTGGCCAGTAAGATCAGGGCAGACCGGGTGAAGAACAATATCGATAAATTAATTATTGACGATCAGGGCACTGTGTCCTGTAAACAGGAGGACATGGAAAAATGTCTTTATACTATGTTTTCTGAATTATATAATGAAGTACAGTCTCCAAGTTCCATAAATATTCTACGGTGGTTAGAGAGTAAGGCCCTACCTAGATTGACTGATCAAGGTCGTGAGATCCTTAATAGACCATTTACGGATGAAAAAGTTAGACTTCACATTAAAAAGATCAAAAATAATAAAGAGGCCGGCCCCGATGCCCTCCCTGGCGAGGTATATAAAGTATTTCAGGATGCCTTGTTACCAAGACTATGCAAACAATTTAATTATGTGAATAGCTTGGAAGATAAGGTTCCGCTGTCCTGGAAGGAGTCCACAATTGTCCTTATACTAAAACCAGGGAAGGACCCTCTTAAGGCGGACTCCTTTAGGCCAATCTCCCTGCTAAATGCAGACTATAAGATCTTTACCAGTATTTTGGCAGGGAGATTGGCTAAATTGGTTCCCCTACTCATTAATTCCGACCAGAAGGGTTTTATGCCTGGTAGATACATCAATGAGCTGACTGCACAGCTGATTGGAGTATTGATTTGGCAGTGGCATGGTCGGAGCCCTTGGCAGTGGCGGCGTATGATGCTGCGAAGACCTTCGACCGTGTCAACTGGGGATTTTTATGGGTTGTCCTGAGCACCATGAGGTTTGGGACAATTTTCCCACATGTACTGAGAAGTTGTTATGAGGGTGCCTCAGCTGCCATTCTGTTGAACAGCCTATTGACATCTCGTTTTGACATCAGGAGCGGGACTAGGCAGGGGTGTCCTATCTTGACCCCTCTGTTCAATCTCTATATTGAGCCTCTGGCAAAGGCGTTGAGATTGGATGATCGGATAACACAGTTCAAAGTAGATGACTATAGCTGTAAACTCGGGTTGTACTCAAACGACCTGATGGCCTACACAAGCAATCCGGTCGAGGCATTTCCAGACGTTTTGTCTGGGCCAATAAAAATTTCAGGCTATCGTGGAAAAAGCTGAAAATTTAGATTGTTAAAGGGGGGTCTTGCCCTTCCAGATGTTCTTTGTAGGCCCTTGCTTTCCAGCTAAAGAACATTCGTAGTCTTCTCTATAACCCAGATGAATCCAATTAGGGGAAGATTCTGGGGATCATGGCCCACCAAGAAGGGGCTGGGACTGGTTTTTTGTATAAGTTTGGGGCTCCAAAGTTCTATAAAAAGGTCCGCCTTAAGGTTTTGAACCTGGCTTTCTTAGTTTGGAGTAGATCAAAGGCAAGATGGGGCATAAAATGTTTCTCTGAATTTGCCCCAATCTGAGAATCCCCTGGTCTACCAATATGCCTTAAAGATAGTCTCTCTACTGCTATCAGAAGGGCAGGAATAACAGTCTGGTCAGACCTGGTAACATCTGAAGGGGTTTTTCCCTGGGAGGTGTTGCGGTCGAGGATTGGGGACTCCTTCTCTAGATTCAAATATATACACTTCTGTTCCTGGTTCTCCGCCGAGAGGGTTAACATTGACTGTAATTGGGACATTGAATCTGCCCTACAAACACCGGGGTATAGGAAAAAAGAAGTGGGTTATTGGTACAGATGAATTCTTGAGGCTGAGGAAGGTCAGGCACCATCGTTACATCTTGTCTGGAACTCGTCCGCCTTAGAGGTTGCTTCTAGTGCATTATTTGAAACATCTCTCCAATATCTTTGCAGATATGACAGGTCTGATTCTCTTAAGAAAACCCATTTCTTTGCCCTGAACAGGTTGTATTACACTCCAAATAAAATAGCTAAGTTTGCGACATTGCCACCTTGTTGCCCCAGATGTGGAACAGTAGAGGTTGACGATATTCATGTATTTTATGAATGTCCCAGCTTAGACCTTTTTTGGGCTAACGTGGAGAGAGCTATGGAGGGCATTTACAAGGTTAAAATTAATTTGAACACCGTTAGAATTTTTTTGGGGTTTGACACTGATCTTATTTGTGGGTTTAGGGAGACACAGGTGGCTTTATTTTTTAACCATGTTCTTGTCGCTCGTAGAGAGATTTGTAAGATCTGGAAGGACTCGAGCCCCCCCCCGTACGGAAATTGGCTCAGAGCTGCACTGAGAATTGCATGCTTGGAAGTTGGTATGACACATAATGTAAATAACATGGTGTGGGAACCTTTGATAGAGTGGGGAAAAGAAATGAGGCTGGTCTAAAGCCCCAGGGTCCTTTGATTACACCATGCCCTGAACAAATGGGCAGGCCGGGCCGGCCCAAGGCACAAGCAATGACTTCAGCCCGGGGCACCCAGGACAGAATCAGGGCTGTTAGCATTTATTTGTGTGCCAACAGTGAAATAAGGATCCAAAAAACAACAAAAAAAACAAGATGGTTAAAGGTTGAAAGGTGACTATCAGGATCAAAGAGATGTGCCTAACTCTCAAACAAAACACCTTCCTCTGCACTGGCAATGGGATGAGAAAGAGGAAATGTCACACTTCCTGCTTTTATTTGCCATTTGTTATCAATGCTATCATTCTACACATGTGCAGTTTTTATGCAATTTTAGTTGCTGGAAAATTACATGTGCTAAAATTGCCCACAATATTATCAGGTGCTGTTTAATTTCACTTGTAAAACCATTTTGTGGGAATACACGTAATCAGGAAATTTTTCCGTGTCAATGGTCGACTGTACCAACTGTTAACAGTAAATTTGGTGGATTTTGTTGCACATGATTTACTGGCAAAATGATAATCAGGGACTTTTTGTTTCACAACACAGCATATCTCAAACATTAATTGGCTTGGATTTTTGCATAAAACTTACACAAGATCATCAACTTGTATAGTTTCAGAAAAAGGTTTTAATCCTGAAATGTGAACCATTTTCACACCTGTATACTATTGTTTGAAATGTATGTGTCAAATCGCACAGCTGTATAATTCATCTACAAAAAGTGGCCTAACTTACAATAAGTGCAAGTTTAGCATTGATGTGTTCTGAAGTTATGCCTTATTCAGTAATTCATGAAAGCAAGCAAGGTAATGAGACATAACTTAATAATGTCTTAAGTTTGAAAAGATTTCAAGCAAGGAAATTGGACGTAACTTAAGAATGCCTTGAATTTGCAATACAAGTGATATTCTATAGGGACACATACTTAAGTCAACACAAGTGATGAAAAGTCAGGTAACTTTTGCCATGCGCATGATATACAACAAGAACAATCATTTAGTCAAAAAGGCTAAAACTAAGAAAATGTTTTCTCTCACCTCGAACAGTGTCATCTTAAGGATTTGGGGGATCTTAGGCAAGAGATACTTTAGTGGCACCTGTAAGAAACAAATGTTTAATTGTATTATCCAATTCCAGCTATGTCACACCTAAATGATGACACACAATACTAAATGATATGTTAACTGTTAGAAGGATCACAGATAAACATTAGAACTATGTTTCACCAGGGCTCCCAAAGATCCATAAGATGACATTGGGTAGAAAGACAGAGTCAGAGGTCGGGAGGAAGAAAAGTTTAAATAGAGAAAAAGAATAGACAGAGGCCAAAGAGAGAAAGTTCACTTTCCCAGGGGGCCTCTTGGAAGGTAGGGGCCATAGGCAATTGCACACTTTGCCCATGCCTTAAACCATCTCTGACTTCAAAATATTTTTCCTCAGCAGGCCTTCTCTTCTGTACATCACCCGATCGCAGTGCGGTTGATAACAAATCCTTTAGATATAGCCCCCCAGAATTTCACTTTCAACTTTCACTTTTTCTTTAGGACTGTCTAAGATGACAGGAAACTTTGCAATATTAGTGTGAATTTCATAAAAGTTAGTATTTGGGCATATATGTGCCAATATTTAAATAACATCAGCTATCTCCTCCTATTACAGAACCATAAACCTAACTAGCACATCTCCTCAAGAGTTGGTGCATACATTTGTAGAGCTTCACCATAAAAGTGAACTCCTATTGTTACGCCTTATTTGTATCTGTCAAATTAGTTTAAGCAAAGTTGTACTTATATACCATAGGCACACATGCTTTTAATACGCTTGCTTGGGGTGCCTATTCTGCTCAATGATGCATAATTTATGCACTCATGCACAAGGTAAGGATTCAATGTCACAGTATCAACTGCTCCCTTGACGCCAACACATTCCCTGATGACTGGAAATGTGCTGAAGTCAACCCGCTCATACAGAACCCCTACGCAGACCCGACGGATCTCAAGAACTTTAGGCCTATCTCACTACTCCCTTTTTCCGCCAAAGTCATCGAAAAGGAAGTCAACACACAATCCGGATTCTGTAGCAACCACAGCACAAAGACTGCCCTCATCGCCACCACCTATGACATTCGCACCCTCCTCGACCAAGGCCACATGGCAGCCCTCATCCTCCTGGACCTATTAGCAGCTTTTGACACCATTTCCCACTGCACATTAGCCACAAGGCTTAAAGATGCCGGCATCTGAGAAATAGCCTTAGACTGGATGCGATCTTTCCTCTCACGCAGAACACAGAGAAAAAGACTCCTGTTCTTCCTCTCAGAACCAACAGAGATCAGATGCAGAGTACCCCAAGGATCCTCCCTGAGCCCCACAATCTTCATTGTCTACATTGCCCCCCTCGCGGCCATCGTCAGAAACCACAGACTCAGCATTGCATCCTATGCCGCTGACACCCTGCTCATCCTCTCCCTCACCAAGGAAACCAACATCACCAGGTGCAACTTCCAAGAAGGGAGGAAAGGTGTCGTGACCTGGTTGAGCAACAGCTACATGAAGCTCAACTCAGAGTAAACAGAAGTCCTCATCCTCTGCTCAACCTCTTCCGCATGGGACAACACCTGGTGGCACTCACAAACCCACCCACCCCAACGGACCATGCACGCAACCTCAGCATCTTACTCGACTCTTCAATCACCATGAATCGCCAGATCAACGTCGTATCTTCTGCATGCTTCAACACCCTCCGCATACCCCACAAAACGTTCAAGTGGATCCCCATTGACTCCAGGAAAACCATCACCCATGCACTTGTCGGAATCAACAAAAAACTCCTTTGCAACCTCCAGACCGTCCAGAATGCCGCAGCCAGACTTATCCTTGACATTCCACGACATGACCACATCACCCAACACCTCCATGACCTTCACTGGCTCCCTGTCGAAAGAAGAATAAACTTCAAAATGCTCACACACGCTGACAAAGCCCTCTACAACACTGGACCCCAATACCTCAAAGACCGACTCTCCTTCCAAGCACACAAGAGAAACCTCTGCTCAGCCGACCTCCACCATCCCTCATTTTTACAGGACCTCAGCAGGTGAAAGATGCTTCTCCTACTTCACTGCCAAGACCTGGAATGAACTCTCCCCTCACCTCCGACAAAGCACAACACTGCACCTATTCAAAAAGGACCTCAAGACCTGGCTCTTTAAATGATCCCAATGGAGCTGCTCACACCCCCTCCCTCAGCACCTTAAAACCCTCATGGGTGAGTAGTGTACTCTAAAAAACCCTGATTTATTGATTGATTGATGGTGTGATATGTGAATGTATGTGTTTTTTCAGGTCTGGTGTAACATTTTCATGTTTTCTAAGTAATGCATTCACGTCTTGGGTTAGATGTATTTTCCTGACTGCTTGTATGTTGATGCATAAGTATCTTTGGTTTTGATATGTATGCATTTTAGGAAAGGTTATGTGGAATTTGTAGCTGCCTTGAGTATGGTCCTAAATTGTGGCAGTGACGTTTCAAATAACAATTCACTTTGAGAATTGGAAACAAACCCAACAGGTGTACACTAGGGGCTCTTTCAGGCGTATGGAATGCATAAATCTCAATTTTTCCTTCCTATTGCAGTCCAGCAGTATTTTATTTATTAATGTTTGTCCATACCTTAATAAAGCTTTTAGACCGTCTTAAATTATGAAAAGTAGTGTTATCTTTAAAGATTTTTTTCCTGTCTTTTGAGGGCCACAGGAAAGCTTTTACATTATCGTATCTGTTTCAAAACATTCTTAAGACTGCTTAAAGCCAGTTAAAAGCTTGTTTACTCAGGCTCAGGGGTTTAATACCATTTTAAGACCATCTCAGGACAATGAAAATGTTTGGAAAATCATGTCTGTTCGCTGGAGTCAAAATATTAATACCTGAATTATGCGAATGCTAGAAAATCCAAGAGGCTTCTTTACAAAGGGCCCAGTTTATAAAGGTAAACTTAGATCAAAAGCCTAAATTTACAACTTTCAGTATTCACAAAGGTAAACTTAAACCAAAAGTCAAACTTCAGGACTTTATTTATTCACAAAGGTAAATTGCGACTAGTATTCTTATCTCTGCAGTCGGGGTAGAATCCCCGACCTGAGTGGGCGATTCCACTCCGCGCCCAGAGTGTACTCTCTGCACTCGGAGTGCACTCCGGGTGTGGTACCTTTATAGAATACTGAAAGTTGTAAACTTAGACTTTGGTCTAAGTTTACCTTTGTGAATGGGGCCCAAAGTTTTTTACTTTTACTTAGTATAGCTTTAGGAGTGCCTTAAGCCAGGGGAAACCTTAGTAAATCAGATGTGTAAGTCTTAGAATTGCATTAGCTAATCGCTAGTTGGATCTTAATTTGAGTGGTAATTTATTTTTATACATTGTTGTTTACTGTATACTTTATATACAAGATAAATTACCCCGTGAAGTACATTATCGTACAAGTCATCGAGGGGTTCTGTGACCATAAGATCTAGGTCATGTAACTCTGAGATGCTTTGCAACACTCATATAATGCATAGGTTTCTGCAATCCTTGTATTAAAGGCTGTCTCTAATTTATATATAATTGGTGGCTTGTGACTCACCCAGTCGCTCATTTTAAAGAAATTACTTCAGAGCTCTACTGTAAGAACTTATTACAGTTGAGTTCTTACGTTCCAATGCCTGAAAGGCAGGTCATGTCACTGAAAATAATGAAAGTATCTGTTTAACGAATGCAAGCAAACTGTAGCTTTTCTTTCTTTTGCTCTAGTCTACAGTGACAAGCAGAAAGGAGCTATTTATAGCAATATGTTATTTTTTGTTCTCCTAGGATAATTATAGAAAAGTGAGATTATTTTTGCATGTTTCTACGCATTCCGAGCTACTGCTCTTCTTTTTTTAAACTAACTTTCATTACACTGATTCTAATTTCTTTGTGCATTTAATATCAAACATCTTTTTTATTGTCTTTAATTTTGCCCTATAAATCCTATTTTTATTTTTCTGGTTTGCAAAAATACTCTTTCTTTCATATGAATACGTTATACATGAAGGATTTGAGAGGTTTGTGGGAAAAGTTAATGTGACCATGTATACAGGGCATAAAGCACCCCCTGATGTACTTGATAAATATATTGTAAGTCACCTCTGAGTTCCATGGCCTTAAGGTATCATAAACATATAAAGGAACTCAGCCTTCAGCCTTGTTTCTTTACCTGGATCTGTAACTCCTCTATGACGTGCAATATCCTTATAATTTACTGCTGCAGGTACTTTATCCCATATATAAAATTCGAACATGAGTAGTTAATTCCGTATAATACATGGTCACACTGTTGCACTTCCATCAAACCGCTTAAATCCTTGTATCTTGCTCTATCATATGACAGAGATAGGATGTTAGCAGAAATTAGGAAAAAAGTAGAATCTGCTGTGCAAAACGAAACACACCAAAAAGCAGTTACATACTTCTTGCAAAAACATGTTAGAACCAGTTTAGAGCCAGATTTTTTTAATCTGTAACTCAGAATGTTTAGGAAAATGTATAGAGAGACTATCTTTACTGTAATTAGTAAAACTGTGCAAAAAATAAGTATGTTGCCATAAATATCTTCTTTCCGCTGACCACTGTTCATCTATAAAATCAGAATACAAGAATGAAAAGTGAGGTTTCGTTTTAGCTGTTTAAACTGCAATTTTAATTAAACTTTCAGCCACATGGATCAAGCTAAAAACCGGTCGCAAACGGGCAGATTCTCAGAATCTGCTACTTTACGACCGGTATTTTAGCATTTGGGATGCCTCATCCCAAATGCAAAAATCGCAATTTAAGGAATCTCTAAATTGAGATTCCTGAAATTGGGATTGCATTTAAGGAATCCCAAATTGAGATTCCTTAAATGCAATTATTCAAAGCCAAAAAATTAGCGATTTTGCTAATAGGAGTAGCAAATTACCATGAAGTTGAACTTCATGGTAATTTGCAAAAACTTTGAAAAATGCACTTTTGTGCATTTTTCAAAGTTTCATGTTGCGCACACACATGTCCTTAGGGCGTGTGTATGCACAACATATGTGCACAGATCAATTTCAGGGGTGCAACAGGGTGTCCTTTTGACACCCTGGCACCCTTGAAATTGCATTCTCAATTTGCGATTCTCTAATTTTTAGCTTGATGCATCTTACCCAAAGTGGCTTTATTCCCATGCCAGCGCGAAAACCAGCGCGAACACACAAACCTCCTTGTTCCAAGCTTATAAATGATACACCCAAGTATATCTCCTACAAAATCCTAGACAGTGGAGAGTGTAAAGAGAAAGATAAAATAATCTAACTCTTAGCAGTTTTTGTCTCAATGGCAGAATCATCGAAGTGATACAGTGTTAATCCATAACGCTACAAAAAAATATCTCTAGAGAAAAGCTTAAATCAACTCCATATTACAGGGCAAACAATAACCACATGCTTCTGTACAGAGACCGAACGCATAAACAACCCCAGGCAATAGGAAAAGCTGTAATGGGCATGTTATGAATCCTCACAATGCACCCATTTGAGGAGGAAAGATTGATCTTTGCCATGTTCTTAATTGCATTATCTCGCTGTTGAAGACTGATAATGCATTTGTAATTCCATAATGTGGTCTTTCATTTTCTTGCTCCTGCAGTAAACAGCATTCCGTTGGAATGGAGCAAAACTTTCCCTTCAACAGTTCACTATTGCTCTATGTGAAGTGCGAGAAAAACAGATATTCCATTAATTGGGGCTCTACGAACAATATTGCATATGGGAAAAGTTGTACGTTTTACAAAACGACCCCAAGTGGAAACTGTTGATACAAAAAAACAAATGTAACTTTTCTGTAAGTTTGCATCCTTTTAGGATCTCGATCCCAAAGTTTCCAAAAAGCAAGGCCATCGAATTGCAAAAAAATGGAAATGTTAATGAAAAACCAAGTCGACCCCAAAGATATTCAGAAGGGCAGACCAAGAATCTGCAAATCAGTGTACCCTAAAACTATTTGCTTTCAGTGAAGGTCAGGATAATACAAGATGCTGCTACAAATACATTATATCGCTAACAACAGAAATGTTCGGTATTCTGCCATAACGATGTCTCACACCTAGGCAGTGGCATAGCTAGGCCTTAGGCAGCTCATGGTGTCCCCTGTGTTTGCCGCCCGTGGTGGCCTGAGCGAAGAGCGGCAGGGGGTGGGGTGTGACTGGTTATTCATGCGGCTGCTTCGGCGGCAGGTAAGAGCGGGGGTTGAGGGGGAGCGGGTGATTCTTTCAGCCGCAAGAAAGAGAGGGGGGCCAGCCGCCGCATCCAAAACTTGTGCTACCTGGGGTGGTCTACCCCTTCCCCCTGGCTATGCCACTGCACCTAGGGGCATATTTGCAAGGGAATGGTGGAGCTCGGCAATAAGCCAAAATTGCTTACTCTGCACTCTACCATTCTGAAAATGCAGGTATGTCCTGTGTTTACAATGATATGGGTTACCTCTGAGTTTTCGATAGAGCTGGCACTAAAATCAGCCGCCCAGCCCCAAAGCAGGTACCCTCGCATCATAGCGCAAGGGTGCCTGCATTGAGGTACTGATTGTTAAAACAATCACAATTCCTAAGTGTGCTGCATTGTGCAGTACACATAGAAACAGCAAAAACAAGGAAAAATACATTATTTTGCCTCCTTTCACCATGTTACGGGCAGGTTATCCCTGGTCTTAATTTTGGCGCTGCCTCCTATTTACGCCACCCTTGTAAATGGGGGCAGCATCAAAAGCAATGGGTGTTGCGGCAGAGCGCCCACGGTAACACCCACTGAGCACCCCTTTCACACTAAGTGCAGTGTGAAAGGGGGCCTTATTTACAAGACGGTGTTAAGACACATTAAGTTGCTTAACACCACCTTGTAAATAAGGTAAAGCCCCTATCGCCTCAGGAACGTCATTAAAAGTGACGTTCCTGTGGTGATGGGGGCTTGTAAATATGCCCCTAAGTGTTTAAATGTGAGTCTAGGAAGTAGGTTCCAGAGGCAGAGGCATTGCACATTAATAGCTTTGCATTCATGATTACACTGAATTAATCTTAACTTTACTCTAGAAGTTTGTTCTAGTTTTATCGAATCTAAGATTCTAGTCTGGGCTATGGTATGGGAGCTTTATCTGTAGGTCTGTGGGACAATTTCTGTAAACAAAATACGAGTACACCTCCAGGAATACATAAAAAGGTTCTGTTATGGTGTATATAGGTTTACTATTGTGAATTTCTCTTTCACAAGTGCACAGATGTTCAAACTAGCACATCCCACACAAGGAGTAGGAAATGTACATTACATGATGTGGTTAACCTTGTAAATTTGGGAATGCTTACACAAATTCCCATTCATGTATGGTAAGGAAATTGATAAGCACCAACATTGTTGAGGTGTAGGGAAAGGAATTATACCACTGGAAAAAACCTTTCCTCATGTAGAATTGAACAGTTTGATTTTGCACAGTGGGCTCACTTTCCCCTGTGCATAAATCTAGGATTATTAGAATTATGTCCGAGGTCTAGAAACCTGTGGCATATGTCACATATCATTCCCAATTATATGCTCCAAAACATGAGCCTGGTGCTGCTTTTAAGGCATTCAACTGCATATATATTTGAATTGCAAAAAGTAATAAATCTGCATCTGTACACAGGCAAATGTTTTCAGAAGCAGATTTGCTACCTTTTGTTATGCTTCCCCTTTGTGTATGGCACCTATATTTTCCAAAAATGTTTGTTGCTCCCACTGATCAAGTGGTGGGTTGGCTACTTCCTTAATTTTAAGCCTGTGGCTGGTTGCTTGTTTTTTGTTTGTTTGGACTTTCCGTATTTAATTTTCAGGGTGCTTGTGTATAATTTTGCGATTTCTTAAATGCAATGCATGATTTTTATTAAATTGCTAAATCGCAAATAGGAAGTGGTAAATTAACATGAAGTTAAACTTCATGGTAATTTGCGATAACTTTCAAAAATGCACAAAAGTGCATTTTTGAAAGATCCATTTTAAAGACACATATGCCCCCGGGGCATGTGTGTGTGTAAAAAGTACTTAAAGGTACATTTCAGGGGTGCAGGGGGGGTCCTTTGGACCCCCACTTCACCCTTGAAATTGCATTCTCATTTTGCGATTCCTTAATTGCAAATCGCAAAATGAGAATTCCTTCACATTAATTCCTATGGGCCTCTAGGCCCATAGGAATCAATGAAAAGGGATTCCTTAATTGCGATTCGCAAATTGTGAATCGCAATTAAGGAAAATTAAGAAATCACAAAAAAAAAAATCGATTTTTTATTGCATAGCCGTTTGCGAATTCTTAATTGCGATTCCTTAATTTTCGCAATTAAGAATTCACAAAAGGGAACATTGATGCATGTGGCCGAAAGTGTGTAACAACTTCAATACTACCAGCGACTACAATAGTATCACAAGCGACTGCAATGCTATGATGTGCAAGTTCAGTATCACCCAAACAATGTGTCCCTACCCTCCGTGTGACACCCCTCCCGCCTCCCGCTCTCAGTTTCCTGTTCTCCTGAGACGGTAGAACTCACCGGCTCTGCCGTAACTCACGGACACTCTCCTGCTCCCTCTGGTGGGCACCACCAATCCTCAGTCCACCACTCGTCAGGATCCTCGTCTTCTTCTTGACCGTCCTCAGTCTCCGCGTTCGCGTGGCTTCCCGCGTCGTCCTCGTTAGGTTCTTTCAGGGCTCAGTATAGCCCTCCATCTTCACTCGTCCGTCTTCTGCTCCATGGGTCATAAACCACCTCCTTCCTGTGCCCTCCCTTTTTCATTGGCTTGCCGGATCTACTTCTTGGTTTATCTCCACCCACTTCGGGGGTGTTCACTGGGCCTCGCTGTGGAAAGATATTACACAGGATGGTGATTGGTACACACGCAATTCATCCTCCAAGTCGCAGGATGCATTAGGCTGCCTCTGAACCACTAAATGTTCGTTCCAGAACAACTTAAAGGTACGGCTGGCATCCTCCTTATCACACCGGGGCACCAGCAGTATCAGCAGTAGCGGTAATTTGTGGCAGTTTAAACAGCGGTGTCTGAAGCACCGAGTGCGGCGCTTTCTACATTCCCCTTCCTTTCCTTTTCGATAACTGAGATACAGTTTCTGATACAGGTTTCAGGAGCTGTTAAGAGAAAGGTGAAGTTCCAGAACACTTTCCAGAGTTGGGTGGCAGCATTGAGGAGCAGGGGAAAAAAGTGAAGGTACAGCAGTTTCAGCGCGACCGCGCTTTCCAGGTGTGGTCTGAAGCAGCGAAAGCAACACAGAAGAGCAGAAGTATTACTGCACGATTGGTAGGGAAGGTGAGAGTCTCTCTGCAGCCTGCTACTCCAGGGAGAACTGGCCCCCGGGACACCCGAGTTATTGGAGTAAGTAAAGATAAGGCGCTAAGCTGTCTCACAAAAGGGTTTCCTAAACCAGGGCAAAACAAATGCAGCCTTATAGTAATCTTTGCAAAAAGCAAGAATCAAACCTGGACGCAGAGTGAAGTTCAGGAGAGGGTGAAGGGGGCGCAGGGGGAAGAGCAGAACGCAGAGCTGGATAAGCAGGAGGCAGAAGCAGCAGATAAGGTGAGGGTGAGAAATGACAAAGGGAGTACTATTCCAAAAGATTTAACTCCCCCTCAAGGGTGGTCGGATAGAAAAAGGCCATTAAGAGAACAAGGGGAAGGTATAAATTATTCCTTAAGGAGTAGAAATACCTTGTCAATTGACAGACACCAACAGCAAAAACCAGCTGAAGTAAAAGTATTAAGCATATCACCCCGATTGTCCCAAAAAGCAATAAAAAGAAGAGAAAACCAAAGGCAGCCTGAAAGCTGCAATACCCTGCATCTAGAGCAAGTCAGGCCAAACTAATAACACCCGGTCTGATAAAACAAAAGATAACCCCCTAACTAAAGTCCTTCTTTAAAGTACAAGAAAGCTTGAGAGATAACAGGGAGAACACCAGAATAAGACCCGGTCTGATAATCAGAAAGAGGCATACAAAGAAGGGACAGCTGTAAAAATGTCAAAAGTAAGTACCACCAACAGGTATGCTGTTTTAGAAACACCAAATCACCAGGAGATAGAAACAGATGCCCATGGTCCCGTAAATATAGGAAAACCAGAAGAGCTTACAATGGCTCAAAGAAACAAGGCTTGTCGGGAAAGCATGATGACGACCATGATGGGGAGATGAGATTACATTTTGAGAAGTCAGAAAGGAACCAAACAAAAGTGCAGGAAGTATGCAAGGAGATTGACCAGAAGATAAACAGTCTTATGGAGAGAGTAGCTTCAGTCGAGCTGGAATACACTGTTATTTTTGCATTTGCCACCCCGAGTGGGATGGGTATGCTCAGACGTGAGTACCATGCTCTCCACACCACTGGAGTCAAGCTATTCTGGCTGAAGACAGCTGATAGCCAGAAACCGGTCCTAGGATGCTTGATTCCAGTCCAGGAAAGACATGGTTTGGCAGTTTGGGCTAGACTGGGGTGAATGTATACAGGGTCAACTGTTATTTTTACATTAGAAAATCTGGCCAAAGAAACCAAAGAATTCTTTCAATTCAATAAAGAAGAAACCTCGAGACAAACTGAGTGGGAGGCTTACAAAGCTAATATATTAGGGGCAAATTAGTCAGCCTTGCCACCTACAAAAACAAAACCAGTAGAAATAAGATCCAAGAATTAGAGACAGGAATAGCCACCTCAGAGCTTGAGATTGGTAGATCTGTGAACTATGGTGCAGAAACAAATCTCAAGGAGGAGAGAGATACGAAAAAGTTGGAGCTGGCTGACTACCTTGAAGTAATCATAAAGGTCAAATGGGACGCAAGCAAAATAGCTCACTACGAGTATGGAGAACAATGTGGAAAGTTTTTGGCGTGGATGATCAAAACAGACGCAATAAGAAATAGAATAGATAAGATCCAGGTGGGAGACAAAATATACACAAAAGATGAGGAGGAAATCAGAAAAGAATTCGTAGCATTTTTTGGTTACCTGTACACCGAGGAAGAACCACCCTCAGAAGAAAAGATACAACACATGTTGGAAAAAATAGCCCTCCCAAAACTTTCACATGAACAGAGAGATAGGATAAAAAAAAATAACCAAAGAAGAAGTCCTAGGAGTACTAAAGAACATAAAGAAAGGTAAATCAGCAGGCCCAGACTCGCTCCCAAATGAGTTGTACAGTCATTTGTGTGAGGAACTAGTTATTCCAATGACAAAACTATTCAATGACATATTTCTAGCAGAACAATCACTACCAGCCTCTTGGAACAAGGCAACAATCAACCTAATACCCAAGCCCGGGAGAGATCCAACAAAAACGGAATCCTATTTTATTTATTTATTTATTTGAGTTTATAATGCGCAACAGCTACCACAGTGGGTTTCCTGGCGCAAGGGAAAGACTGAAGAAGAAAAGGACAACACAGCAGTACCATGGAACAAAATCAACAAGTTATATATTTATTAAAAAAGCATAGTTTTCAATTTTTTCCGGAAACAGAATAGGTTGGTTTCAGATTTCAGAGCAATTGGAAGCGCGTTCCAATATTTGGGACCTAGATGGATAAAGGCTCGACCCCCCACCCTTGCAAGTTTGAATCTTGGAACAACAAAGTCGCAATTAGCGGAGGATCTTAATGTGCGACTAGGCTTGTAAGGTTGAACAAGAATCTGCAAGTATTTTGGGGCCGTGCCCTATTTGATTTTAAAGAGATAGCACAGGGCTTTAAATTTTATACGTCTAGAGACCCTAAGCCAGTGTAAATCTCGGAGAGCCTGAGAGGCCGATGATTTTCTCGGGATGTTAAGAAGAAGTTGGGCCGACGAGTTTTGTACAACCTGAAGCTTATTAATCGTTGCTACGTCTGCACCGAGGTAGAGGACTGTGGGAGCGCGGGTCTAATATACAGGCGAGGGGGCTGAATGAATTTTCGAACAGGTATAGGTTTATTTTGAACAAGTGTAGGATCAGGTAAAACAGATGTTCGGGCGTCACGGTAGTCTTCTTCTTGGGAGTCCTCTTCGGATTCTGGCAATGGTCCTGGCTCGTCATCTTCGGAATCGAAGGGTGTTCCCCGGAGGCTCATAAAAAGAGGAAAGATAGGGAGTCGTCAGAACACTAGTTTTACCCTTTGACAGGGAATCTAACCCGTCACCGCACCACAGTTGTGCTCAAAAAAAGGGGTTGTGTCTTTAAACTAGGATAGGGTTGGGCATAGGGAATCATGAATAAAATAAAAAGGATAGTGAGAATCCCTCACTAAAAGAAATAGTTTTCCCTTATTGTTAAGAGATTGTATTTTGAGACAGTTTTCTACGTAAATGCAGTCAGACGTCAAAGTATCTAATCTCATATATGCAGGATATTTCCTATGAGACCAATTTCAGTTTATTCAGGTGCAATAAACCGTTTCTAATCATTGGCAGCAAAAAGGATCACTTTGACACAATCTTTAACAGGTATAACGAGCGTTTCAAGAATGAAAGCGGTTCTCTGCGCAGAATAGTAAAACGTATACACACTAACTGCGACCCGCCACCCTACAGAGACTACCCGTTACCCTCACGTGTAGTAAAGTGAAAACCCTTAACTCACCGACTCCTGCCGCAAACTCTCCTGAGTCCGCGGCCGCTCTTCAGTATCCTCCGGTGGAATCCACCACTCCTCAGTCCAGGGCTCGTCTGCTTCCTCGTCCTGGGTTTCTCTCTCCTTGGACTTCTCTTCGTAGTCCTCTCGGCTCCGGTATAGCGTTTCTCCTCGCGTCCCCTCGGCCGGCGTCCTCTTCCGGTCTACTCCTTCTCTCCCAAACTCTCCTCCGTGCTCAGTTTTCATTGGTTTTCCTAGACCGTTTCCGGGGTTACCGTCATTCACTTCCGGGCTAAGTGTTCCAGCTCTCTGTAAGGAGAGGAAAAGACGGCATGGATCCGGATTGGGTGTTGCCGTTTGTGAAGTCCGTTGGACGTTATCGGCCCATGGAATTACATCGGTGAGCGTTTCCTCACAAGGACATTTCCATAGTCCATGCGAGAGGTTACTAACGCCTGGACTACGGTTCTCCTGGTGGCATGGGTCAGCATCCATAGAATTTTCTGGAGCCAACGCAGGGTGGCAAAGCAGATGGCGCCCACCTTAGTGGCCTGCTGCCTCATGGAGAGTTTATCATCTATAAGAAATCCGAGGTTTCGAACCACAGATGTTGGCTGGGGAAGGGGTCCCATATCACTGGACCAGTGTTGTGGACCCCAGAGACCTTTATGCTTCCCCAGGATGATAACCTCGGTTTTGTCACCGTTTAGCTTGAGCAAATGACTCTGCATCCACTCAGTTTATCAATAGGAAGGAAGAGGAATGGCTGTCCTATCGGTTCCCCGAAACAAGGTACAGTTTATCAAAAGGAGATAGGACACTTGTAACCACTTTTTCCAAGAGATTTGAAAAAGCCCTCATAAACGCTGCGTATCTCGAGAAGCGGTATATTTTGTTCTCCGCCCCACGCAAGCGTTATGGCAACAGTCATTGGGCTTATTCAGTCAGTGTCTTGCCAGCCTCACCCGAGGCGATCTCTGGTTTTTTGTGGCAGTATCCAGAGAAAAGCGAGTTACCCCACTGAGACTGAGTGATAAGATAAAAAAGTGTGCAGGTGAATATAGGCTTTATTCAGTTCACTTGACCACTTATTAAAATTTATATGGTATGCTCTGGGGATAATTAGGAATCCTTAGCATAAGTCAATTAGACATAAAAATAACGTCGACATGTTTCTGCTCTGTCGGCCCGAGGGTCTAAGAGCTTTCGTCAGGACAAGTATACAAAAAACACAAAGTGAAATTGAAAAATTGATGTCAAATTTTTGACATAAAGGGACTCTATTAATTAATAGTCTTACCCTTGAAGGTTTTCATATACCTAGGGATTTAAGAGGAAAGAGAAATGGGGGTAACTATTGACCATTTGGCAATTTCATTCTAAAATACAGGTTTTATCAAACATGCATTGTGTCGATATGCATATTGTGTAATTTTTATAACCAATAGTGCAATTATAAGAAACACACAACTGAAATAACATACAGGTGAATTTTGGGGGAAGAAACAGCGATAACACAGTAGTGCACATTTAACTTGTGGTATGATAATTCATACCTGTGGTCAATGGTGCTACATTAGCAAGAGGCAGGAAATGTAAAGTCGCTCTTGTAATTGTACCTCGTGAAGAGGTCTTACCTTAAAAGACCTCTTCACGAGGTACAATTACAAGAGCGACTTTACATTTCCTGCCTCTTGAATTATCATACCACAAGTTAAATGTGCACTACTGTGTTATCGCTGTTTCTTCCCCCAAAATTCACCTGTATGTTATTTCAGTTGTGTGTTTCTTATAATTGCACTATTGGTTATAAAAATTACACAATATGCATATCGACACAATGCATGTTTGATAAAACCTGTATTTTAGAATGAAATTGCCAAATGGTCAATAGTTACCCCCATTTCTCTTTCCTCTTAAATCCCTAGGTATATGAAAACCTTCAAGGGTAAGACTATTAATTAATAGAGTCCCTTTATGTCAAAAATTTGACATCAATTTTTCAATTTCACTTTGTGTTTTTTGTATACTTGTCCTGACGAAAGCTCTTAGACCCTCGGGCCGACAGAGCAGAAACATGTCGACGTTATTTTTATGTCTAATTGACTTATGCTAAGGATTCCTAATTATCCCCAGAGCATACCGTATAAATTTTAATAAGTGGTCAAGTGAACTGAATAAAGCCTATATTCACCTGCACACTTTTTTATCTTATCACTCAGTCTCAGTGGGGTAACTCGCTTTTCTCTGGATACTGCCACAAAAAACCAGAGATCGCCTCGGGTGAGGCTGGCAAGACACTGACTGAATAAGCCCAATGACTGTTGCCATAACGCTTGCGTGGGGCGGAGAACAAAATATACCGCTTCTCGAGATACGCAGCGTTTATGAGGGCTTTTTCAAATCTCTTGGAAAAAGTGATTACAAGTGTCCTATCTCCTTTTGATAAACTGTACCTTGTTTCGGGGAACCAATAGGACAGCCATTCCTCTTCCTTCCTATTGATAAACTAAGTACATTAAGCAGCGTACAGCTGTAGGAACTTTGTCTAACAGACACTTCGTCAAGAAATCCAACATGGAAGACATGAATGGTTTGAGTTTCACGGGGAATGATATCAGCGAGATTCTAGCAGCACATACCTTAATTCAGAACACAGATCTAGTTCAAGTACTGGCACAGACCGATGATTGGGACAGTCTTACAGCAAAAAAACAGGAACAAATAAGGGTCGCAATTCATGGAATCATCATGACAGAGTACCTACGCGCAAAAATAGCGCCTCGTGGTCTCTGGATCACCAATGCACCTAGAATTTTTCTTCATGATCTAGCCTTTAGACGCGATTGGTCGGCAATCTCTTGGAAGTGCACCCTCGACTACCTTGTGCTAATAGTAAAAACTGCCAAGAGACTATCGGATGCCCTATTAATAGAGATAGAAGCCATTGAAGTGGAACTAAAGAAAGGCATACAACCAGCAATCTATAAAAAAAGACTAGAAGATCTAAACAAAGAAATATCAGACAGTGAAGACTTCCTGATGCAAAGTAAACTGCAGAAACTAAGCAAGGATATAAAAAAGTTTAGTCATGAGAGAATGCACCCTTATACCAAAACTGATTACAAGACGAATGACTCAAAAACAGACAATGATTCCGATGCTTGGGACTCATCCGGAGGGTCTGATACAGGGTCCGATGACTCAGGCCGCAAACAAGGCCGAGGTAATTTTCGATCTAGACCACAAAGAAGAGGTAATAGATGGCCAAGACAAAACTTCATGGGCCCCCCTATGCCATTCTTTCAGCCCTACATGCCACCATATACCGGATGGATGAATCCGTACAACCACGGATCCCAGCAAATGCAGAATTACATGGGCATACCACCACAGGGAAATAAGAACCAGAATCAGGATCCTTTTTTATTGAGGGGCCAAAACCAAAGAGGAAGAAGAAGAACAATTTCATGGCAAGACCAACAGACGAATGTTCAAACGAGGAGCATGACATCATCCAAACCAGGAACCAGCAAAACGAGTCACTAATAGTTAACTTAAGCTCAGTGATTCTGTCAAAGGAACAAGAAAACGTCCTAAACAAGGGTCTGGGTTATGTCCCTACTCCTAATCTTGACCTCTTCAGATTAAAATGTGAACTTTCTGAATTCTGCCGCTCGCTTAAATTAAAAGCTTACTTTTCTGAGTCTGCCCCAATCACTGATCTCGGAGACACTAACCTCCGCAAGAAGTCCAATTTTACACCACCTACCAACATGGTACCAGTAGAAATACTAACTTTTGAACAGGCCATCCTAACTGGAATTGATGAGATGGAAAAGAGTGTCAAGAGACCGTATCAAAATCTGACCCGACTAGAAAGAAAAGCTTTAGATGAACTTCAAACAAATACGGACATAGTCATCAAACCCGCAGATAAGGGTGGAGGAGTGGTCATCCTCGGAAAAGAAGAGTACCGGACCCAATGCCTGACACTACTTGCGGATGAAAAATTCTATACAAAAATCAACACTGACCCAACACCCAGACTAAAAACAACTATAGCTATGATGGTTTATGAAGCCGAAACAAATGGATGGGTAAGCAAAAAAGAAGCAGACTTTCTAACCACTGAGAATCCAAAAATTCCATACTTCTACTCGCTACCCAAAACCCACAAAAACAGAGTTCCACCCCCGGGCCGCCCGATAGTTTCGGGTATTGGATCAGCTTTAGAACCTCTTTCCAAATTTGCAGATCAATTTCTCCAACCATTGGTCAAAAAACCCCCCACATACCTACAAGACACAAGAGATCTGCTGAACCAACTCAAAGACCGACCTTTTGATCCCAGTACGATGCTCTTGGTGGGACTGGACGTCGAGTCTTTATATACAAGTCTACCCCAAAAAGAAACACTAGACATGTTGGAAGACGTTCTATTCACTGAGAATTGGAACTTCAGGACACCCAGACACTTTGTCCTAGAGTGTTGCCGGATGGCACTCACCGAAAATTATTTTGAATTTGAGGATCAGCTATTCTTGCAAAGCCACGGAACCTCAATGGGGAGTGCCTTTGCCCCTTCGGTGGCGGGACTCTATGTGAGCAATTTCGAAACAAACCATGTATTGACACAAACCAATCCTCACGTTTCCAGTATACTCTACTGGAAACGTTACATAGATGACGTCCTCCTAATATGGCATAACACCCAAGATCTAAAAATATTTGTGAATTGGCTGAATACTCGTGATCCATGGCTCCGCTTCACATATATGGCAGATAAAGAAAGCATTGACTTCCTAGACCTAACGATATACTCTAAGGATCTGCAAATAGAAACCAAGTCATTCAGGAAACCAACAGCTAAGAACAGTTTATTGTCCTACAAGAGCTACCATCCTCAACCATTAAGGGACAATCTACCGTACAGCCAATTTTTACGGTTGAAAAGGAACTGCAGCCAAAAAATGGACTATCTGGCACAATCAAAAGAACTTAGCAAGAGACTGCTTCAAAGGGAGTACAAGACATCGACCATAGCAAAATGCAGAAAAAGAGCATTGAACCAACCTAGAGATAACCTATTGACAACTGTTGAAAAAAGTGAAACTGTGGATCTGATGACATGCGTGACCACTTTTTGCCCAGCTTCATACCAGGTGAACAAACTCATTCACAAAAACTGGCATATTGTCAATACTGGAAAATTCAAATGGCCAAAGCCACGGATGGCAAACAAACGTACAAAGAACTTACGGGACATGTTGGTACACACACGCCCGAAGAAAACAATCATGGCAAAACCCACTATAAATGCTCATATGGTTCCAGTTACAGGACACTATCCATGCGGGTCCTGTCTAGCCTGCAAATCGACCACTAGCACAAAAACTTTACAATTGTCCCCTACACTGAAATGGACACAGAGACAACATAGCAACTGCAATTCATCCCATGTGATCTATATGGTCACCTGCCCATGCGATAAAAAATACATAGGGATGACCTGCAGGAAGGTGAAACTACGCATTGGGGAACACAAAAGCAATATTCGCCTTAAAAAGAATACAACCAAGCTTTGCTCTCACTTCATCGAACAAAATCATAGCATTGACGACCTGCGATGGACAGTAATAGAAAAGATATCAGAAACTACACCCAACGCAGATAAAATACTATATGAGAAAGAACAACGTTGGGTGGACCGTCTTAAAACCAATAAATTTGGTTTGAATGATGATATCTCATGGCATCATTTTGCTCGCTGAACCTACAAGCATTACAGTAAACTTTGAAAATTGAGCTCTAATAACTCAATTGCAAGCCCCACACACAAATGATATACATCAATACCGAAGCGAGATGCTAATAGAATGACAACCACCCCTTCAGGCATTTTGGCGATTTTTTATTAATACCGCTTTAAAGTTCTGGTAATTTAAGAAAAACCATGCTCATCACACAAAAATCACTCATTGCAAATTTATAAGAAGCTGACTGAATTTTTTTGCCACTAATAGCACCCTGTTTTGCCTGACATCAATATGTCCGCTCTGTACGTTGAACCTATGAGTACCTTGTTAACTCAGCTCTAACAACTCAATTGTAAGCCCCACACATAAAATGAGACACATCACATCGGAGTGAGAAGCAAATACCACCTCGCTCGGCAATTGCCGATTGTTTAATAATACCGCTTTTAAGCTTTGGTAATTTAAGACATACCACGCTCATCACCCAAAAATCATTTATTGTAAAATCAGAGGTAGCTAACTGTATTTTTTGTCCCTAAAAGTACCCCGTTTCGCCAAACAACAATGTCCGCTTTCTATTTCCATGATAAAACCTGGTAAAACGCCATCGAACGCGTGCTCCCGGCGTCCAGGAGGCAGAGCCAGCACAAGACGCGGAGTACGCATCGAAAGCGGGTGAGTGTTTCCACCTCCACCGCCGTGTGTCAGTTACTAACACACAGCTCCCTCACAACCCCATTTCTTGATGTCCTTTCAGCCTGAACCTTCCTGCTGAAATACTGTTGATTCTTTTTTAAGGTAAGACCTCTTCACGAGGTACAATTACAAGAGCGACTTTACATTTCCTGCCTCTTGCTAATGTAGCACCATTGACCACAGGTATGAATTATCATACCACAAGTTAAATGTGCACTACTGTGTTATCGCTGTTTCTTCCCCCAAAATTCACCTGTATGTTATTTCAGTTGTGTGTTTCTTATAATTGCACTATTGGTTATAAAAATTACACAATATGCATATCGACACAATGCATGTTTGATAAAACCTGTATTTTAGAATGAAATTGCCAAATGGTCAATAGTTACCCCCATTTCTCTTTCCTCTTAAATCCCTAGGTATATGAAAACCTTCAAGGGTAAGACTATTAATTAATAGAGTCCCTTTATGTCAAAAATTTGACATCAATTTTTCAATTTCACTTTGTGTTTTTTGTATACTTGTCCTGACGAAAGCTCTTAGACCCTCGGGCCGACAGAGCAGAAACATGTCGACGTTATTTTTATGTCTAATTGACTTATCCTAAGGATTCCTAATTATCCCCAGAGCATACCGTATAAATTTTAATAAGTGGTCAAGTGAACTGAATAAAGCCTATATTCACCTGCACACTTTTTTATCTTATCACTCAGTCTCAGTGGGGTAACTCGCTTTTCTCTGGATACTGCCACAAAAAACCAGAGATCGCCTCGGGTGAGGCTGGCAAGACACTGACTGAATAAGCCCAATGACTGTTGCCATAACGCTTGCGTGGGGCGGAGAACAAAATATACCGCTTCTCGAGATACGCAGCGTTTATGAGGGCTTTTTCAAATCTCTTGGAAAAAGTGGTTACAAGTGTCCTATCTCCTTTTGATAAACTGTCTGCATCCACTCAGCCATACGAGACAATCCGGACTTCAGGGTCAATACACTGTTACTCTCACTGCTGGAAAGGGAGAAAACCACTTGGGTGTCATCGGCGTATGAAAAAATAGTCAGCCCAGCATCCTCCACGATGGTAGCCAGGGGTCTGACATAGATTTATTTTATTTATTTATTTATTTATTTTGCGGTTTTTGTAGAGCGGATCACTCATCCCGAGGGATATCACGGTGCTAAGAACCAGGAAAGCTGCTGAGGTGTATACTGAAAGCTTACGGCTTGGGGAAGAGATACGTTTTAAGATTCCTTCTGAACTGAAGATAGTTTGTGGTATGTCTTAGGTCAGAAGGGAGCTCGTTCCATCTTTTGGCTGCTAGGTGGGAAAAAGAACGTCCACCTGTTCTGACCTTATAAATACGTTTAGACTTCGCCAAAGCAGATTGGCATGATCGCAGGTTTCTGTTAGGTACGTAGAATTCGATCCTTCCTTGGAGTATCGAGGGGCCTGTTCCATGTAGGGTTTTGTGAGCATGGCTGAGTAATTTAAAGGCAGCCCTCTGACGCATCAGGAGCCAGTGAAGTTTACTCAAGCACTCCAATGCTGAGTCGCGTTTACCTTTGTTGAGGATGAGTTTGGCCGCCTGGTTTTGCACAATCTGTAGGCGGGAAAATAGCTGGTCATTCATCCCATTAAAAAGTGCGTTGCCATAATCCAGGCGACTGACCAGTAGGGCCTGGGTGACAGACCGTCTACAGTCCAGGGGTAGCCAGGGGAATATTTTGGCAAGGAGTTTGAGTATAGCAAAACTCTTGCCGCAGAGAGATCTGACGTGGTCTTTCATGGAAAGTGCGTCATCCATGATGATTCCCAGGTTCCTGGCATGTTGTCTGGGAATGGGTGCCATTCCTAGTGAGGGTGGCCACCATGTGGCATCCCACACGTGTTTTGCTCCCCCAAACAATAAGATCTCCGATTTCCCTGCATTCAATTTCAGGAAATGCTTGTGCATCCAATGTGCCATTTCTCCCAGACAGTTGTGTAATTTGGTTTTAATGACCTCAGGGCCCTCGTCCATAGTCACCACCAGCTGTGTGTCGTCTGCATATGAGCAGACGACAATGCCCCACTTCCTCCCAATGTCGGCCAGAGATGAAACATAGACATTGAAAAGGGTGGGGCTCAGAGAGGTGCCTTGCGGCCCCCCACAGCTGATGGTGTCCGGTCTGGAGTGGAACTGTCCCATATGTACAGACTGAGTGCGATTGGACAAGAAGGAATGGAGCCAGTCCAAAGCCTTAGATTGGACTCCCTTACTTCGAAGTGTGTGTAGCAAGCAGTCATGGGAGACCGTATCAAACGCTGCTGACAGGTCGAGCAATATCAGTGCCACCGCTCCACCTTGATCCGTGGAGGATCTGATACTGTCCGACACTGCCAACAACGTTGCTTCGGTGCTGTTATTGGCTCTGAACCCAGTCTGAGATGGGTCCAGGAGGGAGTTATTTTTAAGATACCTGGTCAGCTGTATGTTGACCAGTTTCTCCAATGCTTTAGAGAGAAAGGGAAGCTGTGATATTGGTTTATAGTTCTCGGGATTTAGGATGTCGGTTCCTGCTTTCTTTAATAGAGGGGTTACAGAGGCGTGCTTCCAGGCATGGGGGAAAGTGGCTGTGGTTAATGATTTATTAAAAAGTTGGGTAATTAAGGGACAGAGCGTGGATGCAATTTTCGAGAACACAAAGTGGGGACAGGGGTCTGAGGGGGATCCAGATTTAATTGTGTTCAAAACTGCTAGGACCTCGTCAGTTGAGAATGGCTCAAAGCTGGTAAGATGAGGCCCAGTATCTAGGTCTAAAGGGTCTGTGCGTGTTTCTAACGGGGGAACAGTTTTAGAGGAGGTGTCGGGAGGATTGATGTTTTGGGGGATGAAGGTGGAGTAAATTTTTCTAATTTTTTCAGAGAAGAACGTACTGATGCGTTCACAGGCCTCTGTTGAGGGAGTAAGGGTTTGTGAAGTACTGGAAGGTTTACCAAGTTCTTTCACTATTTTGAATAACTCTTTTGTTGAGTTACAGTTGTCTTGGATGCGTTGTGTGAAATAGTCCTTTTTTGCTTGTTTTATGGCAAGAATATACTGTTTCCGTGTGTTAACGTAATTTAGTCTGGCTTCACCATCTTTGGACTGCCTCCATAGATGTTCCTTTGTTTGGCAGTGTATTTTTAAGGCTTTTTAGGCTGGGAGTGTACCATTTTTCTGATAAGGTTTTAGTTCTAGCTTTTCTCAGCGGGGCTAGTGTGTTTAGTGTTTGCAATATACCCTCTTCAAGTAAGGCGACATTAAGGCAGATAGAAGAATCCTCCGGGAATATGACCTTGTCTTTTGGGAAGTTAGAGTCAAAATTCGCTTAGTTAATTAGCCTGCAAGCCAGTTTGGATATCTGTTGAGCGGTCTTGGGTTTAGGAGGTCGTCCAGGAAGAGTAAACGAGAAAGCTATAAGAAAGTGGTCTGACCAGGGCAGTGGATTGATCTCTTTAAGGCTAGTAGAATCAATGTTGGTGAATAGTAGGTCTAATGTGTGGCCAGCAGAATGCGTGGGCCCCACAATCCACTGCTTGAGTTGGAGAATTTCCATATCGGATTTCAATTGGGAAAATCCTGGGGCATCAGTTTTTTCGTAGTGAATGTTAAAATGAGCAACTATCATGTAGTTTTTGTATTTTAAGCATAGTGGCAGGAGTTGTTTTATTAGATTTGCGCCAATGCTTGTTTGTTGTCCTGGGGGGTTATAAACCACTGCGCCAGCTAACATAGTGAAACCATCCAGGAGTATTTTGAACGATAGAATTTCATGTTCAATGTGGGCGGTCGTTGGTTCAGTCAGGCAGGTTAAATGCTCTCTGAATATAACAGCAACCCCGCCTCCTCTCCTTTTCCCGGCTCTGTCTTTAGAGATGATTTTATAGTTAGGGGGGATAGCAATTGCCAGGTCTGGGGCACTGGACTCAGATAGCCAGGTTTCTGCTACGAAAACTAGGTCCGGGGTCTTAGAAGTAATTAGCTTCCAGATATCTAGAGCATGTCCCGGTAAAGATCTTGCATTGAAATATAGACAATTCAGTGCAAGGTTGTTATTCATATGGGGTGAATGGCTATTCGGTGGAGTTGGAGTCATACTGGACCAGTGGCAGGCAAGGCACGAAATGGGTCCATAAGTGGAGCCTGGCCTTGTGCGGGTACATTGGTGTGTTTTAGTACCTCTGTTATCTTTCTGGAGAGTTAGCAGTTCGCTTCGGGAATAGCGAATGGGCCTCTGCAAATGTTGGACAGGACTTGCAGGGGGTGTCACCCCTAGCCCCGGTCGGACGCGGACGGACGCAGACGGGCTTGCCTTTGGCGCGCCTTCGGCGCGCATACGGCGCGCCCGCTGCGCGCATCCGACCTAGGCACAATTTATCAGGTTGTAGTGAGGGGGCGTGGCCTTAGGGCGGTGGGTGTATCCCACTGTCCTCGCAATTAGGCAGCAGCTGTTTTCCCCGTGGCAGCGTTCAATTGGCTACGCGGCGTCACTACAGCGTTTAGAAAATGACAGGGGAAGTGCACAGAGCAACGTGAAAGGTGAGTTTTAAAAGTGTCACATACAATTTTAAGAAGAGCAAGGCTCCCGGCTTCCGCCTCAGGAGCTGATCTAGTTCTGACACGATTGCTTTCTCAGCGCGGTATATGTACCTGCAGGGGGCGTGGCCTCAGGGCGGTGGGCGTATCCCACTGTCCTCGCAATTAGGCAGCAGCTGGTTTCCCCGCGGCAGCGTTCAATCGGCTGCGCGGCGTCACTACAGCGTTTAGAAAATGACAGGGGAAGTGCACAGAGCAACGTGAAAGGTGAGTTTTAAAAGTGTCACATACAATTTTAAAAAGAGCAAGGCTCCCGGCTTCCACCTCAGGAGCTGATCTAGTTCTGATACGATTGCTTTCTCAGCGCGGTATATGTAACTGCAGGGGGCGTGGCCTCAGGGCGGTGGGCGGTGGGCGTATCCCACTGTCCTCGCAATTAGGCAGCAGCTAGTTTCCCCGCGGCAGCGTTCAATCGGCTACGCGGCGTCACTACAGCGTTTAGAAAATGACAGGGGAAGTGCACAGAGCAACGTGAAAGGTGAGTTTTAAAAGTGTCACATACAATTTTAAAAAGAGCAAGGCTCCCGGCTTCCGCCTCAGGAGCTGATGTTGAACAATAGGGGGCTGAGTATTGACCCCTGCGGAATACCATACGCCGATAGACAGATGTCAGATGTGGCTTTTGCAGAAAAGACCTGGAAAGTGCGCTCACTTAAAAAGGAGGCAATCCAGGCTAGCACAGGACCATCCACTCCCAGGGACCGGAGAGAGCTCAAAAGAATGGAGTGGGACACAGTATCGAACACCGCGCTCAAATCCAAAAGGATGAGTGCTGATGTTTCCCCGCGGTCGATACCGTGCCGCAAACTCTCCATCACCCCAAGTAGGGCCGTCTTGGTGGAGTAGTGCGCACGAAAGCCAGACTGGGAAGAGTGTAAAAATTCCGAACTTCCCACAAGATGGTTTAACTGAGTATTAACGTGTCTTTCCAACACTTTTGAGAGAACAGGTAGCAAGGATATGGGTCGAACATTCGCAAGGTTGGACATATCGGCTCTGGCCTTTTTTTGAAGAGGAACAACCATTGCGTGCTTCCAATCCTAGGGCATAAGGGACTCGGTCAGGGATGCTTTTAAAAGTCTAATAAGGACCCGTCGTGGTTCAGGATCCAGTAACTTTAAGATTTTGGCAGGTACAGGATCACGAGGAGAACCCGATCTTATACTGTTCAGACAAGAAAGGAACGAAACATCGTCAAACAATTGCCAATTAGTAACCTTCGCCTTTGGGAGTGATTGTTCCATCCCTTCTGCCAGTTCCGACTGATGTTCATTAACAGTCGAGCGAGCGCTCATAGAATCGTATATGCGCTCGACTTTGGCAATAAAGAATTCCGCAATAGAATTGCATTGAACTTCATCCAAAGCTGGGGGTGTCGGAACAGTATCCGCTCCTGTCAGTTTTTTAACAACAGAAAAGAGAGTACGTGGGCAATTTTGAGCTTGCATCACAGTATTCACAGTGTAGGCAGCTTTCGCATTTCTGCATTGTGAGTGATATCGCTTTAGGGCCTCTTTATAGACAGTCTTCTGTTAATCTGAATAAGCGTGCCTCCATTTCCTTTCTAGGGCCTTACATTCAGTTCGTAAGACCTTCAAGTCAGGAGAAAACCAAGGAGCTGGGGAACGATGTGACCTAGAGTGTTTCGGGGTTAGAGGAAGGAGGGCGGTTACAGCATTGGTGAGCCAATGAGACACAACCATATTCAATTCCGTAACTGAAGCATCACTGTCTTCGGGTGGGTATTCAAAAGGTGCTGGTTCAACTTTGTAATATCAAGTTTACCCCACCGATGAATTAATTCGCCCTTACCACAGCCACTCATAACCAAATTCTTAGTGTAGGGTAAGGAGAAGTAGACAGCAAAATGGTCGGACCATTCCAGTGGGCGGGCACTCTGTGAAAAATCAAACGGAAGATTGGAAAGAATAGGATCCAATTGATGTCCAGCAGAGTGAGTGGGTCCAGAATTACACAAGGAAAGGTTGAGAGTCTCCAGATCCAATAGAAAACGCTTGCTGGTAGTACACAAGGGATCTTCGAGATGCAAATTGAGATCACCAAGAATGGTGAAATTTGCTGCCCTAAAAAGTAGGGGAGCTATGCTCTCAGCAAATGCAGATATCCAAGTGAGAGAAATGCCAGGGGGGCGATAGACCAAGAGGCCCGATAAGGTGAACTGAGAATTAATTATTAATTTGAATAGAGCAGTTTCGCTTCCGGGCAGGGGAGAGGATTCGAGTCTACAAGTTTAAGTAGACTTAAAGATTATTGCAATACCTGCCCCTTTTCCAGAGGCTCTGTCCAACCTCACTATGACATAATTTATAGGAATTGCAGTGGCAATGTCAGGACCGGAGCTTTCATGAAGCCAGGTCTCGGTGAGAAACAAAGCGTTGGGCTGCTCGTCAACAATAAAATCATAGATATTTTGTTTGTGCTTTGAAAGAGATCTACAATTAATACTCCAAAACTGAAGTATAGAGCAGTTAGGAGATTTTGTAATGGTTCTCGGCCGCCTACCTCGTGTGCAGACCTGACGCATTGTCTTACAGTCAGACATTTTGCCAGTATGGAAATTACATCCATTGCATTGAAAATTATGAATCGGTAGAGAACAGGGATCACAATCCTACAGGCCAATATCTCTCCTAAATACGGAATATAAGGTGTTCACCAAATTCTAGCCAAAAGACTTGGGGAGATTGTAGGCCCAGTGGTTCGCGTTGACCAAAAAGGCATGATTAAAGGACGGCACATACAAGAATTGACACATGAGCTTGTCTTAGCAATCAACATTGCAACCCACTACGATACACCATTGTCAGTTCTGACCCTAGATAATGCTAAAGCATTCAATAGGGTAAGCTCGATAGGGTAAGCTGGTCCTTCTTAACAGCCCCCTTAGTGAAATTCGGCCTAGGTGAGACATTCCAAGAAGCAGTAAAGCATATATATGAAAATCCAACAGCTAAAGTGCTAGTAAACGGAATATTAACCGATAGTATAAATATAAGAATGGGGACAAGCCAGGGATGTCCCTTATTTCCCCTGCTATTTGACTTATACATCACACCTCTGGCAAAAAAATATGGAAGTAATCAGGAATTATCCTTTTCAAATACCAAGAATGGGAAAAGAAGGTTGCGCTATTCGCTGACGACCTAATGATATTTACAAGTAATCTGGAAACTTCTCTACCCAAAAAAGAAGGAATAATTGAGGAATATGGAGCTACCTAGCAAACCAAACTAAAACCGAAATCCTACAGTGAAATAACCAATATCAAGACCCCAGAATAAAATAAAAATAAAAATATTTGGGCATCGATATCCTAGCAAATTTAAAGGAAATCCCGAACCACAACTTTGACAGACTGCATAATCAAGTAAAAAAGTTTCTGAAAGTGTGGGAAGATCTCCCACTATCATTTATTGGAAGGTCCAATATAATAAAGATGGCCATACTTCCGAAATTCACATACGTGTTCAGCACTATCCCTCTGGATTTCAACCTCAAACACATAACAAACTACAAGGGGAGCTAATCAGCTTCATATGACAGCAAAAGGGGCTAGAATAGCCTGGAAAAAAATAAGACGGAAAAAGCTACACAGAGCGATTGCCAGCCCCGATGTCCTTAACTACTGCAGAGCGTTCCAATTCAAAAATTTCAGAATACTACTAGGCCATTATGATCAGTACCCCGATCATCTAAAATACCATACTACAGTAGATACGCACCCATATGGGACTGGCAGGGAACACCCGAATGCCTACACGACAAATTAGCAAGTGTCTTGAAAGAAAGCAACATTAACAAATGGGGTGAGCTAATAACACTGTAATAGACTGGGAAATACTGAGTGGGAAATACTGAGTGGGAAAACAAATGGAAAAATCTCAAGATTCAAGTATTACCAAATAAGTAGTTGGTTTAAAAATCTTAGAGATATAAAAGAGGGCTACAGAACAGCATAGGAAACGACGCAGGAATTTAAAAATACTAAAAAATAAGTAGCATGTTGGTACTGGCGCGCTGATTGAGGAAGGAGAAGAGTATTACGATATTCCCAAAAAGATCTGGGGAAATCATTTCCCGAGCTTGATATAACAAAAGAATGGCTAACCTGAATGAACACTTGTTGAGAGACAGTAAAATCAGCACCTTGAGAAAAAATCATATCTTCACAGCACATAGAGCCTACTGGACCCAAAAGAGGCTGTCTAAGTTCAAAGGGCAAGGTGAGAGGAGCTGCCCCAAATGTGGGGAAGGGGGCGCAGACAATCTCCACATGTTTTGCCAATGCCCCCATCTGGAAGAATTCCGGAGAGGGATAGGTAAAATCGTGTCCAAGATATTGGGAGTACCGGTGGACGTGAGTATGGATTTAATTATCTTTGTGAAAAGTTGGAAGCTGGCCCGGGTAACCAAATTAAGAAAAATAAAGAAAACATTTTGTTTGTGTTAACACTGTTAGCAAGAAGGGAGATCTTTATTAACTGGGTAAAGAACTCACCCCCAATGCTCAGAGAATGGATGGCCTCTGTCCAAAGAATAAATAAACTGGACACGAGTGGCAATAGGGGTAGAGCAAATAAATTCTGTACAATTTGGGAGAACTATATAAACAACAATTAGTTACATCGATAACGTTGCAATTGTCCAATGATTTAAAGCAATGCAATAGAACACTTCAAGTGGAAACTTGAAGGAGTAGTCAATGTGACTAGCTCACCCCAGAATCAGTACCAAAACGGAATGGACAGAAAAGGAGCTTGAGATTTGTGTTAAGACTGAGGGTAACCTGACATTAGAAAAGAGCTTAAGGACACATTACCTAGGATAAATGTTTCATAGACGGACATATTCATGTTTATGTTAACAGGAGAATTGAGGCAAAGTACAGTATCTTTATCAGGCTTTGTAGGTTGTAGAAGGCTACAGTTGCACACAGTGTATAAGACATTTTGAATCATATGTCAATCAAGTGTGAATAGACTGCAGGTAATGTCTGAAGTAGGCTCCATGGGTCTGGTATTGCTTGAAATATGGTTGCAGTAAGGACTTGTTTTCCTTTAGATTTGTTTGGTGATTGCCGCAAGCAATACATGTATTTGAAAAATCCACTGGTCACATAGAGTTTGAAGAACTAACTCTGATTGTTTTCAAAATGGCTCAGTGGATGTTTTTTGTGCAGATAGGAAGTAAATATATTCCAGAATGTTGGACATACTATGAGCAATCTGTTAACAGTATATTCTACTTGCAGTAGAATGCAATGTGTACTGTTAAGTACATTATGAATACCACAGTATATTTCTCAACCTTATCGTATGCCCTTGTGTGGCGAGGCAACAAAGGAAGTTGCCTTAATATTAAATAAAGTTCTAGTGGCAGAATTTCATACTTATTTATTACTATACACCTATAAATATAGCCTTGTAGGTTCACAAAGAACATAATACACACCCCTCTCTGTAGCTGCTTTTCCCATGCTCCCTGAACAAATGAATGTATAAAGGAACGCCCTGTGTTATTGACTGCTGGAGTACCAGTGCTTTCACATCAGCTGTGTTCACATGATGCTGAATACTTGAATCACTGTAGTTGGGGGAAGTCAGTGAGATTGAGCCAAACCCACTCTTGCTTATCAGTATGGTTGCCTTAGCCTTCCAGGTATTTGGTGAGGCAATACTAATCTACCTTCATCTCATGGGTTAGCACCCTACTCAGTCCTGAGTGAAAAAAGTGATCCTGCCAAACTAGGAGAAACAAAAAGCAAAATGAAATAATAGAGCACAATCGATCCTTTAGTACAGTGCAGAAATGAAATGTTAACTTCTAAATTATGCAGAGTTAACATACTCTGAGAAGTCCTCAGAAAATCAAACAACAACTTAACTTCTCATGTACAGACCTCAGAGCCACATCTCATCAGAACAATTGACACTGGTTACATATGCAGAGCAACTATTAGCACACACTCCTTTCACAATACAAAGAATGAGCTCCCTTACTCACACCTTTACAAACCTGGCACCGAGCAGATGCATATGATTATCCTGCAGGCAGTAATAGAAATATATGCCTAACTTGTAATATTCAAAGAGCATATATACTACCAAAGGCCTAATTCTGCCCGCCAAAGTCGTGGATGCGCGGCGGTTATGGTCCATCCACCGCTGCACCAGCGGTCTGACAGCACAATTATGCCTTGGGCGGTCAGACTGCCATGGGACTGCCACCATAACCGCCATTCCCTGGAGGTGGCAAGGTGGCCCTGAGGCCAGTTCCACGGCCATGAAAACCGTGACAGAGAGGAAACAAAGGGGGCCCTATAGGCTCCACTGTACCTCCTACACATTATTATTATTATTATTATTATTGCATTTATTGAGCGCACAGCTACCTGGAGGTTTCCCGGCGCTTGCCTTGGGAACCCGTCCTGGCTTTTCCCTGTGAGATAGCCCCTACAGGGCATCCCCAAGGTGAAAGCCAGGCATCCCGCCGCAGGGGGGCCGTTGTGGAGATTAAGCAAGCTTAATGCCCAGAGTTGCAGAGTGAGAACCCCTGATTAGAGCAGGCACCGAAGCGAGAATTATCGAGTCCGTGGACATTTGAGCTCAAGACCCTGCCGCGTCGGGAATTGAACCCTGGTCCCGGGTCTGACCTCAGCTTCCGGGTCTGCCTGCTCTACACCATAAGCCACACTTCTCCATATGCAAATGTAATTGGGGGGAACAACATGAATTTACAGTCCATGCTGTGCAGGATCCTTGTCTGGCACTCCCATTGTGGTGCCTTTTTCAGAGGCACCGCCACCTTTGAACGAGGCACCACAGCGGGAACCGCCATGTCGCCCACCTGCAAGACCACTTTTAAGTTGTAATCTAGTGGGCGGGTGGAAGCAACTCTTGGCGGTGCGGGGTGTGGATGTGGCATGCTGTTCGCCCCACATCACCAAAAGTCATAATTAGGCCGGAAGTGGAGAAACTTATGAAACATGCATCAATGACCTCACTGCCTACATCGGGATCTAATATACAAACAAGCTTTAGCATAGCCAATAGGCCTTGGAGTGGCTGCAAGCCTTTTAGCTTAGTCAACGTTTGTTTTATTTTATTATGACTTTTTAAAATATGTTATTGTTAGATAAGTTGCCAGGCCCTCATCATAATACAAATAACTTATTGTTTAAATGTAAATTCGTTTTTGTCTCAAAAAGCATACATTGCAGTAGCCCATGAGACTGAAGGGAACTAGTGTGTGTACAGACGTACTCATTGTTCCATACTGCATGTTGTAGTGTGCAGAAGAAAACTGTGAATGACACAACAGATGAATGGATCAAGAAGGCTTGCTGAGTGCCCCTATAGATTACTATTTTTTATAGATAATTTTAAGAAAATCTTAAGGTCTCAGCTAACACCAGACCTAAAAAAAGAGTCCTATGAAAACACAGAAACTGAATATTGACTATTATTTACAAAGTACTGAAGAAACATTGCAAATAATAGTCATGGTTTGATTTCAATATATAACGTAAATCTTTTTTTCTTCAGTATTACTAACAAGTCATTTTTATCTAGAAAACTCATGATTTATACAATGATTTTACCTTAGCCACCTTTATTGCAAATCATTCAGTGAGCAGAGATGTCCATACAAATGTACTGCCAAGTTAACCATTTTTGAGCCACAGCACCATTATATTCTTTGATAATTGTTCTACCACAGTTATCAGTACAAATCTGCACTACTACCTTCCAATCAATTTGTGTGGTTCTAATTGCACCTTACAAAGTCAACTGTTTCAACAGTTTTCACTGCAAGGTAATTGCCAAAATATTCCTACACCACTATCCAGGAGGAAAAATATTTAAAGAAAGAATTCTAAATGGAATTGATGACCGCACTTCCTCAATGGATAGATTTAAAGAACATAATAGAAGTCTTATCAAAAAGGGGAAGATAGCAGTAATTTGTATAATTCTAAGACTAATGCATTGTTTTAAAAATCCAGGATAGAAGCCTTAGGTGAGGGAACTATTGAAAAAAGAGGAGATGCTGATTAGGACCATAGACAATAAATAAAATAGAGGTCTATGAAGGTCTGATAGGATAGATGAGCTTGACTTCAAAATTCTCGAAATGAATTACATGGGTGATGTTGAAAATAATGTACTGAAGTTGTTAGAATCAGGGGTACTGCTGTATTTCGCGTATGCATTATTTGAACAAGATCACAATATACAGAATATAAACTGTTCATCCAATAGGCCTTAGGAAAATATATGATTTATAATCCTACTTGTAGATTTGAGCATCAATGTATTCAAGTTGAAAGACTGCTGGAGGTATGTAGACTCAAAGTGATGTTCACATTTTTTTAGAGCCTGATGGGTAAGCGATCGAACATGAGGTAAATGGCAAGTTGCCGGGAACGCTGGGATCGGAAAGACTGTTCACTAGGTGTTTTATGAAATGTTCAGTAACAAAAGAGAGAGTGAGGGAAGTTTACAATTATTTATGTGAGGTGGGAACTCCTGGTCCCCGAGATTAATTACAAAAACAATTGAGGAGTATCCCCTCGACAGCAGAGAAAAGATTCTCTGAACATAGGCTTAAGTGCTCTATTCAGCACAATATGCCCCAACCTATTAGCGGATAATGCATATCCTTGTAGAAGACCCCTCACTCACCAACCTAGTTGGTGACATGCTTCATCATCGGGGTCCCACCCCTTAGGCCGAGTGCCTATAGGGTGTGCTACGACACCTGACTACAGTGGAGCTGGTTAGTATTTTCTTTTATGTGTGCATAACGATAAAAAAAGAAAAAGTGAGTTAAAAAGGGCCAAAACTACTCACTGCAAGTATTTATTCTTGAGTGCTTGAACCCTTGTTAAAAAATGTGTGGCACCTACGCCTAGTTAGGTAGACTTTGGTGTCAAGAGTAGTGTTTTTTTAAAAATAGCCAAGTGTGCTATGTGAGGAGTGATATTTACAATGCTATTGATTAAAAAGGTCTACATGTTTCAACCATTGCATATATTCATTGGTTTTCGTCAGGACCGTGTTATTAAACTGGGTGGTCCACACACGCTAAGGTGCGTCCTGCCCTAGTCCAAGTTGGAGTACACAAATTGTGAACTCGTGTAAAATAGTGCGTTTTTCTTTTTGAGAAAAAAACCTGTAAGGAAACAGGAAAACAAAAAACAGGAAGGGGTCACATACCGGGGTTGACAATACACATGTACTACATTTAACACATATATTGCTAGTCTTTACCCCATTCAAGTCAATAGATGGGGTCATGCCAGCGTTTAGAATCAGACAGTAAGATCCATCTATTGCGGTCACGCAACAGTGCTTCAGTGTTTTTACCGGACTGTGCCTATCAGTTGACGGACCAGCGCCAAAAAGGAGGTGTCGAACTGATTTTGGCGTCTGGGAATACAGTGTGCAATAAGGGTGGGGTACTATGGGTGAGTGATCTTAGTGGTTTTGCGATGTGGACGGCTGCAAAGGATTGTGAGCAGTCGTGACGTCGCTATCGTGAATCGCCACTGGTATATAGCTGTTAGCTTACACTTCGTTGCGGCACTACCGCTTCATGGGCACCAGCGTTTCCAAGACGGCAAGAGTCCGTCTCCTATAAGATGATAAGCCTATGTTCAGAGAATCTTTTCTCTGCTGTCGAGGGGATACTCCTCTATTGTTTTTGTAATTAATCTCGGGGACCAGGAGTTCCCACCTCACATGAATAATTGTAAACTTCCCTCACTCTCTCTTTTGTTACTGAAGATTTAGGCAGCGCACAGCTGCGAGAGTAAAACACAATAGACACCATTACACCACACCGGCAATATCTATTCTAAATATGGCCGAAAACCAGGGCCTCTCCTACACCTCGGCTGAGATTGAGGAGATAATGAGTGATTTATCGGTGTTTGCGGACTTAAACATAGCACAGAGCATTTCCACAACAAAAGACTGGGAAAACTTAACAGAACTAAAGAGGAACAGAATCAGGACCATTCTACACGGGACGACACTTAAGCAATATTTGAACAACAACATGGCACCCAAGGGGCTATTAGTTTCCAATGCACCTCGTATTTTCCTTGAGGATGAAGCATCCCGAAAAGACTGGGCAGCCATAGCGTGGCATTGCACGCATGACTGGATAGTCTTAATCCTGAAAACAGCCCTAAGACTTTCGGAGAAAATCCAGGTAGAGATCCAGGTGGCGGAAGGGAATATGAAAACTACCATCACAGGCTTAAAGAAGAAGCTTGATGAACTAAATAAGGAGATGACGGATTACAAAGACAATCTGTCACAACAAAAAGTGCAGAAGTTCCAAAAAGATTTGAAAAGATTCTCAATGACCAAAGCATATCCATACTCAGATACAGAGTATGTACCACCATCCAAAAGAGAAGACAACTCAGCTGCCTCCAGTAATGCATCAAGCAACACAGCTAACTCCAGTGGAAACTCAAGTGGAGGGAGCACAAAACAAAGGGGGAGAGGGCGTGGTAGAGGGCAAGGAAATTGGCCATCCTTCAATCCAATGCCAATGCAAGGGTTTGCTGACCCTTATTACCACCCACAAAACATTGGGATGTATGGTTGGCAACCACCCCTTCAACAACCTTTTTTTCAACCCAGTCCCTACAGACCGCCTTTTTTGTACCGGGACGGAAGAGGACGGGGAAGAAGAAAAAAACAGAATCAGGGGGGTCAAGTGCACTGGGCACCGGAAGATCCGAGTGCGAACCAGAACAGGCACAACCCTTAGCAAGCTGGACCGAGCAATCGGAGAACTTAGTAACAAACCTCTCAAGCAGACCCTTGAGCATAGCCGAGGGATCAGTCCTAAATAAGGGGTTAGGCTTTGTACCCGCAGCGAACCTGGATAAGTTTAGACTTCACTGCGAACTTTCATCTTTCTTTCGTAAATTGAGATTGAAAGCTTTCTTTGAAAAAAGAACTAATACAGAAGAAAACCTGGATACTAACGAAACAGGACTTAGGACTAAATCCACATTTACTCCTCCACCACACCTGATTCCTGTGGAGATCTCCACTTTCGAGCAAGCTGTCTTCAACGACATTGAGAATACGAATCCCAAGAAACCATTCATGAATCTGACTAAGCAAGAGAGAATTGCCCTTGAAAATTTGTGAAATTGTGACACCATTGTCATTAAGCCTGCAGATAAAGGCGGAGGCATTGTTGTGCAAGATCGCACAGCTTACCAAACTGAATATCTCCGACTTCTAGCAGACCAAAACAGCTACCGCAGATTACCAATGGACCCAACAGAAGACCTAAAAAGCGAAATAAAGTCACTAGTGGAACATGGTGAAACGGAGGGATTCATATCAAAACAAGAGGCAGATTTCCTTTGTAGAAGTGAGGGGAAAATCCCCTACTTCTATACCCTCCCCAAAATACATAAAAACAAGACACCACCCCCTGGTAGACCGATTGTCTCTGGACTAGGTTCGGTTCTGGAACCACTTTTGCAATTTTGCGACGTGTTTTTCAAAACAATGGTGCAAAAGACAAGCACGTACCTCCAAGATACCAAAAGTCTACTACAAATCCTGGATCAACTCACCGTGGAGAACGACACCGTACTGGTGAGCTTTGACATTGAGAGCCTGTACACCAGTATCCCCCATGATGCTACACTGGATGTATTAGGACGAGCACTAGAAAAGGAAGAGTGGACATCCAGAACCCCCAGGCAATTCATCTTGGAATGTGCCAGATTGGCACTCAAAAGAAATTATTTTGAGTTTGAAGACCAGATATTTCTACAGACAGGGGGGACATCCATGGCAGCTCTTTTGCGCCGAGCATAGCGGGATTATACGTATATGACTTTGAAGAAAAATACATCCTCAGCGAAACAAACCCCTACAGCTCCAACATCCTAATATGGCGTAGGTACATCGATGATGTGCTGACCATATGGAAAGGCACCGAGGATTCCCTAACCTCCTTTTTTAACTGGATTAACACCTGTGATGAGCACCTACGGTTCACCTATGAAAAAAACCCAGACACACTGTTTTTTCTAGATGTAACAATCACGAAAAAGGAAGGAAAACTGACAACTGTCACCCACTATAAGCCAACCTCTAAAAACAATCTACTGCGATTTGAAAGCTTCCACCCCAGACCCTTACGTGAGAACTTACCCTATGGGCAATACCTAAGGATCCGCAGAAATTGCAGTGAGTTGGGAGATTATAAGAACCAAGCCCAGGATCTCACCCAAAAACTGCGAAACCGGGGATATCCGAACAAAATTCTTCAAAAAAGCCAAAAGCGTGCCCGGAATCAACCGCGTGCAGCTTTATTGGAACATACAAACAAAACAGTTGAAGAAATCCCCTTGACATGTGTCACTACGTACAACACCATCTCCAACGATGTCTCCAGAATAATAAAAAAACACTGGAGTATCTTGAACACAGGCAATCTGAGGTGGGAGAAACCCCTATTCTCCTTTAAAAAAGCACGGAGCATAAAAGACAGAGTAGTCAATACAAGACCAATAAAGGTGACTCCAGAAAAAGAAACACAAACCAATCTATGGGGTTTACAGAAGGTGACAGGCCACTATAAATGTGGTAGTTGTAGTGTCTGCCCACATACCAAGAATACCAAAACATTGCAGTTGGAACCTAATAAAATCTGGACAATCAGAGGGCAGACTAATTGCAACAGTGAAAATGTCATCTACAGACTTACATGCCCGTGTGACCTACATTACGTAGGAATGACGAGTAGGAAGATTAAATTATGGATTGGTGAGCACAGACGCACTATCAGGTGCAAAAAGACCAATACCAGACTCACGGAGCATTTTTTGTCCGCAGGTCACACACCCGATGACCTTCAATGGACAATTATCGAACAAGTGAAGCCAGGAGCTAACCTGACTCAACGACTATTTGAAAAAGAACAGAGGTGGGTTTATAGACTCTCCACCCACAAGTCAGGCTTGAATGATAATATCCCGTGGAACAGTGTAATGACTTAAAGACCTGTCCTCTTTTATCACATGTACAGTAGTACCAAGCGTGCATTCTTAAACTCTGATCAATCAGCAAAAATTGCGCAACCAATCCCTGTGGTTGTCAATCCTGACTCTGTCCTCTGTCCTAGAAAATTCCCAATGTTTTTAATAACCCGTGTGGTAAACCCCCATGCTGCGGGAAGGTGAAGGGCCATTGCAATTTCCATGGCAACGTAAACAGCCCTCGAATTGGTTTTCGGGGACGGATTATACTACCTTCTGTCTCCACCTCCTAACAACCTGATTGGCCTATCACGATCCACGTGCCTAGAACACGTGACGAGGCCACGCCCAACCAGGAAATGCTACAGGTTTACTGTACCGGCATCCACGAACAACCCGGTCATTCCTCTGGGCACCTCCAGCCGGAGCCAAGTAGGTTTTCCGCCTGATGATCAGAAGCTGCAAATAAGTAACGTTGGGCTGACCTGAATGTGGAAATGATTTTTCCACATGATCCAGAAGGCTACACTTAACCCTCCAAACAGCCATTAAACTCAAACTGGGCATCTGTTCTCTATCATCTTACAGGAGACGGACTCTTGCCATCTTGGAAACGCTGGTGCCCATGAAGCGGTAGTGCCGCAACGAAGCGTAAGCTAACAGCTATATACCAGTCGCGATTCACGATAGCGACGTCACGACTGCTCACAATCCTTTGCAGCCGTCCACATCGCAACACCACTAAGATCACTCACCCATAGTACGCCGCCCTTATGTCACACTGTATTCCCAGACGCCAAAATCAGTTCGACACCTCCTTTTTGGCGCTGGTCCGTCAACTGATAGGCACAGTCCGGTAAAAACACTGAAGCACTGTTGCGTGACTGCAATAGATGGATCTTACTGTCTGATTCTAAATGCTAGCATGACCCCATCTATTGACTTGAATGGGGTAAAGACTAGCAATATATGTGTTAAATGTAGTACATGTGTATTGTCAACCCCAGTATATGACCCCTTCCTGTTTTTTGTTTTCCTGTTTCCTTTCAGGTTTTTTTCTCAAAAAGAAAAACGCACTATTTTACACGAGTTCACAATTTGTGTACTCCAACTTGGACTCGGGCAGGACGCACCTTAGCGTGTGTGGACCACCCAGTTCAATAACACGGTCATGACGAAAACCAATGAATATATGCAATGGTTGAAACATGTAGACCTTTTTAATCAATAGCATTGTAAATATCACACCTCACATAGCACACTTGGCTATTTTTAAAAAAACACTACTCTTGACACCAAAGTCTACCTAACTAGGCATAGGTGCCACACATGTTTTAACAAGGGTTCAAGCACTCAAGAATAAATACTTGCAGTGAGTAGTTTTGGCCATTTTTAACTCACTTTTTTTGATCGTTATGCACACATAAAAGAAAATACTAACCAGCTCCACTGTAGTCAGGTGTCGTAGCACACCCTATAGGCACTCGGCCTATGGGGTGGGACCCCGATGATGAAGCATGTCACCAACTAGGTTGGTGAGTGAGGGGTCTTCTACAAGGATATGTATTATCCGCTAATAGGTTGGGGCATATTGTGCTGAATAGAGCACTTAAGCCTATATTCAGAGAATCTTTTCTCTGCTGTCGGGGGGATACTCCTCTATTGTTTTTGTAGTTTTATGAAATGTCACAGGTACAGCACCTGTTTTAGACAAAAGGTTACACTGAGTGTCTTGAAGAGTCTTTGCTTATGTAGCAATGTTTTTTATTTCTATTAGGTCAATTTTGTGTGAGTATGTTAAACTGTGGAGTATTCTGTTATGTTAAAGGGTCACTGGTTGTGTTTAAAATGCTTTTGAGGTTCCGAGATGATAATTCATGTCACTTGATAGTTTGGATTTTCACATTTGTTGAAAAAAACTCTTTAAAGAACGAAATACTTAAGAATCACAGATGAAATGAGCACAGTGTAATTAATGGACATATACCTTATTCACAAATGAACAATGAAAGTGTGCAACACACAACATATATAATTTTGGGGGATATGTTGTAGTTGATTAATTAGCTTGTATTCCTTATGAGTGAGCACCCCATATTAAGTTATTCCTGGAAAAAAATTAAATTGTGAGTACAATGTAACCTGCATGCACTGTCCATGTGATAGTAAAAGGTATTCCAACAAAAGTATACCCTCAGCAAACACTGGAAAATACTTTACCACACAGGCACATGCTCTATTCTCTCATGAGGGAGCACCTTCCCACAGCTCTCCTAAATGTTGCCAGGGTGTAGATTCACTTCTATCATTAGCCTCTGTGTGGAACAAAGTTTACAATAATAGTAATGAGAACTGCTGAGATAATTGGTTGCACAAGGAAGCAACTCACATTGCAGGTTGGTCCTTTTTAATCTGCCCTGCAAGATAATATATAAGCTTCAACTGAATCACAAAAAAGCTCCATGGAGATAAGTAAAGAATAAGAAAGATACCTCTGTTTCCCCAAAGCCAGGATCATAGAATACATTTCCTCCTTTACTTCCAATCATACCCCACTACCCTTGGGCTTTTATGGTTAGTATCTTGGTTTATCACATGCATATTTTAGGAACCCAAAAATTCACAAGCTGTAAAGTTAAATGGTATTCATAACAGACGTAACAATACTGCTATCTTGGGGCATATTATCAAGAAACAGTGTTAAAATTATCGCCGCTTTAGCGGCAGGAAACTGCAGCTAAAGCAGCGATAATGGTCTTGACAATATGCCCTTGCGAATTCCCATAGAAGCCCATGTTCTGGTGTGAACATGGGCTTACGAATTCTCAAGGGCTTAATATCAGGCCCATTATCACCACTTTAGCGTCAGTTTCCTGCCGCTAAAGCGGCAATCATTTTAACACCCTTCTTGATAATATGCCCCTTAGTTTCCTATCTAGCGGTTTCGGAGATAGGAGGTCAGTTTTAAGCCTACAAACTGGAGCAAAAATTAAAGGAGGGAAGATAATTTCTTCCTCATTGAATGTTCAGATCAGCTGACTATCTTTCTGCTTTATGCACTCTTCCCTAAAAATAACCTTGAAGTCTAGGTTTTCATCAAATCCCTTTGGTTTGAATCTTTGACTGGTTTAAAACATAAGTGCTATGTTTCTGAGCTTTTTACAGCAAAGACACCTCTATAAGATAGAGGGCCTATCGCTGCAAATGTAAGCCGTTTGGTCTTGCATCGGCTTCTGCAGTGTTCCAGCAATTGATGAACAATTTATTCACAGACAATATAGGGGTCGTGTTTTTTCAAGACAACATCCTGATTTATGGAAAAACAGAGTTGGAACACAATGACATGGTGAGGCAAGTGTTAATCATTGTTAAGTCTGGTGGTTTGAGCTTGAGAAGGGGCAAAAGCAAGTTTCTTCAGGAGGGAGTGTATTACCTTGAGCACCATATCTCTGTCAAGGGGGTTGAATCCAAATTGAAAATCATTGAGTCTATCCAAAACGCACCCACACCTGTGAACAAGGACCAGCTCCACTTTTTTCTAGGGTTGGTAGAAAACTACGCCAAGTTTGGGAGCAATTCTTTGAGCAAAGCTGCGTCCCTGCCGAATCTTTTGAGAAAAAATGTCAAGTATGAGTGGGATTATGATTGTAGCAACAATTCTGAATTGTTAAAACAAGAAATTGTTTATGCTCACCCCCTCAAACTATTTAACATCAGTGCATCATATCCATGGATTCAAGCAATGTGGGTTTAGGTGCTGTTCTTATGCAGAAAAGAGGCGACGGTTGTGAGGAAACTATTACTTTCGCTTCAAGAACATTAAAGGGTGAAAAGAGCACTTATTCCACCATCGAGAAGGAAGCTCTAGCTTTGTGGTGCGGTGTCCAGCACTTCAAGAATTTCTTATGGGCAAAAGAATTTATTTTAAGAACTGATAATAATCCCTTAATTGATCTTTTCACTACTAAAGGTGGTGGAAGGGCCACTACATGCATCGAAAAATGGCAGTACAGACTGCAAGAGATCCATTACCTCCTGGACTATGTAGCAGGTACGAAGAACCATGCAGCCAACTGTTTGTCCAGGTTACTCCTTAAGGGAATGTGAGTATTTGGGGGCATCTGATGACTTAGAAATGGTTTGTGTGGTGGGTTCCCTGGAGAATACAGTGGGAGGTACACTTTCGGAACAGGAATGGTTGCATGCTATGTCAAATGATGTGGAGCTTGGAAAGGTTGTTAATTCTTTGACTGGAGGGTGGCCCAACAGTAAGGACTTTCCGTATGAGTTGATTCCCTGCAAGAGAGTCAGGGAGGAGTTGTCTTTGGTTGGTGGTGTTCTAAGGAGAGGTGGATTGTTGATGGTTCAAGTGTGTATGCAGAAAAAATCTTAGACTTAGCTCATGAAGGGCATCTGGGAATTTGAGCAATGAAACCCAGGATCAGGGAGGATTTTTGGTGGCCCGGGTTGGACAGGGATTTTGAACACTATGTGCCTAACTGTTGCATTTGTGTTTTGAGCGACAAGTCGCAAGTAACTAATCCTTCCCCTGTTGATCCTATTGTGGTAAACGATTTGCCTTGGTGCAAGCTTCCTTTTGAGGTTCCCGGTCCCCTTGGGGTGGTTGGGAGATCACCTAAGTATGCATTAGTTCTCATTGACAACATGTCAAAATGGCCGGAGGTGATGTTTGTGGGAAGCGTCAACTCTTTTTCGATCATGACATTTTTTCAAGACTTGTTTCTTAATGAGGGGTTTCCTGAGGAGCTAGAGTCTGACAATGGTACCCAGTTGGTGTAGGACTTCCTCAAATATATTGGGGTTAAACATATTCTCACCTCCCTTTATCATCATTGTGGTAATGGCCTAGTGTAATGCTTTAACTGAGTAATTAAAGAGCATTTGCAACTGGCTTTAGTCAACGGTTTGCAGTGGAGGGAGGGAACTAACATGTTGCGGGCGGTGAGAACTACCCCCCATATTAACACTGGCATGGCCCCATTCACACTGCTCAGGGGTAGGGTTGCTGGCTCCAAGTTGAATAAGGATTGGATGTCCAGGAAAGGTGTTGATGAGGAGAGGTTGATGAATGTGGTGGATGTTAGAGCTGCTGTACAAGCAAACTGCTGTACTAGGTCTGATACCAAGAAAGTATTCAAATTAATGAATATTTTATTTTGCATTGCACAGTTACTTAAAACCATTTGCAATATGACTTACATACAATTTTAAAAGAATATTAGAACAACAATTGTTTAAAAGAAAGACATTCTTATAAAAAAGGGTTTACATACAATGTTATCAATACTAAATAGGAAGATATATTATATACATTTATAAATCGGCAAATAATTGTCAGTTCAACCTTTTTGCTAATTTGATACAGGTAACCGGGTAAGAAAATATGTTATGTACATTGGTAAAATGGTAAACAATTGTCGGTTCAACCTATTTGCAGATTTGATACTGGTACTGAGATTTATTTAATAATAAAAAAACAGCGTCTTTTCGATCTAATTGTTGGAGAATACTTCTTTAACAAACCAGATTGCCTTTTATATTGCCCGGCCCCTCTTCTCCCATAAGCCTAAGATGCAACAAGGGCAAGTATCTCCCAAATCTGGCCAAGTCTTGCGGTATGGTGCAGGAAAAGAGAGCCGAGATTGCTTTTTTCACTGTTCCGACCCGTTAAGCAGCCATATTTGTTTTAACAGCTTCTGATGGAACTGCAACATACCGGGACAACAACAAATCAAGTTTAGCAGAAATTCCAATTTAAAGTCGCAGATTCAACATCTGATTTTGTGTTCAAGGGATTTCCACCAGGGTTTAATTCTTTAATTAGGACGGGCACTAGTCTGGCCCTTACAATGTTTTTTAGTGCTTTCTTCCCAGAGCTTGGATGAGATAGGGCTGGATTTTGCTCCCTGCATATGATGTTATCAGTCATGGTGAACCTCTTCCTGTTGCATATTCTGCTAGATCACTTCTATGCGAGAGTTGGTAACATTGTTTATTAATTGAATTTTTGATGGACAGATAATTTATCGACCCTGGTCCCAATTTTCAGTTGCTAATCCCAACGTTTTCACTGCTTCCTCCGTGTAACGTTGCCACAGGTTAATTGACCCCACATAGATTGGCTTCAGCATGCTCTTAAAGGTTCCGGCCGGAGCTGTTAGGACTTGATAGTAATATTTCATGTGCGTTCCTAAACATTCTTTACTTTGTTGCTTCAGTCCGAATTCTAAGTGAATTAGGCTGTTGCGTGTGTATTTAGGCAGTTTGAAAATGCGTTTATAGGCCTGGCATTGTGCGTTGTCTAACATTGATTCCATTTTACCCAGGAATCCCTGCTGTGCATAACCTGCAATTGCCCTGATTTTAGCTTGTATTACTTTCCTGATCGGAGATGTTGTTAGACTTTGCATTATCTAATTTAGTTTGCATAGGTGCTAAGTTGTTGACTGTGATTTAGCCTTCATTTTATGCAGATGTAATGTTGCTTTAACCGTTTCACCTAACCAGCACCCTAGGTAATTGTAGGATTTCATGGTGGCAATGATTTCTTTGCGCACATGCCATTTTGATAGAGCCTTTTTTGGGTAGTGTCCAAAAATCTCTACTTTAGTTTTTTGAGCATTTATTATAAGCTCATTTCTTTCGTTGTAGTTATTGAGGGCATCAAGGGGCCTTTGTAGCCTGATTTTTGTGTGGTCCATTACCAAGAAAAGTATTCAAGCAACTTAACCTACAAGAGAGAATGAGAAAAGGCACAAGTAGATTTGTTGATCGGGTGCTGCACTTAAAATGATACAAGGCTTTTCCTCTGTAACCCTTGATCAAGTTATAGGACAGCTGTAGGAGATACAGCTACACATCATAACGCACGTGTGAGAAAGTAGATCATTAATTGAAAGGCATAGTAGTCCTCTTCAAGCAATAATGGCACGATTCCTTACTAGGTCCAGTTAGCTTCCAATAGTTTAAACGTAAGTTTAACCCTTGGTAGCTGTAAAACAGGCTTAACATAGGAGGAATGTATAGCACATGTTTCAGTACAAAAACAGTTAAAAAAGAAAAAGCACCACACATTAAAAATCTTTCTTAAATGTATAAAAATAAAAAAAATGACAAAAATGTCAATGGACAAATAGACACCAAAATGACAAACATCGGCTGTAAAGAATTGGAGATATGTTTTTTCAACGTTTTAAGTAAATCTAGTGCCAAAAAGCACAAAGCTGCAAATGGGAATAGCTGGTCGTGCTAGACCAGGTCAATGTCAAAAGCTAAGGCCAACCATGATGGATCACAGGTCGATTACAGAAACCAATCATCCAGGTCAGGGGTTTTACCTTCTGACTTAGATTCTGACCTAGAAGTCGAAAATCCTCAGCTAGGCAAGGTACCAGGCAGTGGCTGTGCTTGTGATGCCTCCAAGAGACCAGATAGTGGTTGGAAGTCCCAGTGTAGTCATTGGCCTTTGGCAAGAAAGCTCAGAGCAGAACAAATTAAAATGCAATTTGCTTTCCAGGTGAACATTTTTGCACTTTCACCCACTGAAGATTTCTGACCTCGGACTTAGTTCAATTTTTTGGGCTCAGATTTCTCCAGCAAGTCAAGGCTGCAAGCTGTACCCAAATAGGGTTTGACAAGGCCAGATCATTTTGCCACAACATCATGCTGAAATGGATTTGCTGTTGCTGATAAGCTCCAAGCAGAAGCAACTTGAGCATTTTGCCTAGTGGCAAAGCACCTTCATCAGAGTGAGTTGGCAGGTTCGTCCTGGTCTTCTGTCAGTTCTCTAGAAAAAAGTCCTTGAAAAATGTTCAAAGTCCCAGCTTTTAGATTTAGGTGGGAGGAGTAAACTGATCCTTTGAGGGGAGGGGGAATACAGCTGTTCATCAAAGTACATTTCACCCCATTGCATACTGGTAAATGCAGTATGCGTACTTCAAAGTTGCTTTAGTTTTTCACCAAGTTAGTGCAGGTGGTGCTTTTATCATTAGACACATGTTTCTGGGTTCAGCCCTGTATCAGTAGGGTGCAGAAGTAGTAGAGAGCTGAGAAAAGTCATCTGGGATTGCTGACATACTGCCCAGTCTTCACGAGTCACAGTACCACCCCACAGGCACCAAGATGCATCCCAGGTGAGCTAGTATGCTTGTTGGCCTAAGGGAGCTTTTAAACATAAAGGGCGGAGGGAGCACACAACCTCTCATCACAGCACAATTCACCCCATTGCATTCTGCTAAATGCAGTACCCTTACTTCAAAGTTGCTATAGCCAAACTGAAATCATGCATTAAAAGAAGTTATAATGTAACTCATTGCTTTTCTATGGAAAGGCTAGCTCTGCCACAGTGAAGAACACCTTTTTGGATTCTTCAGTAGCTGGACAAGTAAAACCTAAATGCACATGTCCTACTTTTTAAACCTGAATGCACTCTGCCCTGAGGGCATTTAGATCATCCTTAGTGGTGACTAGTTAGCATTAAAAAGCAAAGTTTATGTCTCGCAAAAGGTTCTTGTTGCTAGGTAGAATTTGCAGATTTCAAACTGCACTATAGGCTGCACTGGCAGGCCAGAAGATATACATTTTATTATCACTTTGCTTGGAGCACAAGCCACTAGTACCAGACCACTAGTGCAATCAATGCTTTGAAGTAAAAAAACATTATTGAGATCTATCTAATTGTTTGTGCATTTTTTTTTACATCCCTGCCAACCCTCTGAGTTAGTGGAAATTGCTATTAAGCTACATATTAAGTATATATTATAAAGTATTATACTACAGGAACCGTTGTTCTTTGTTATAACTGTATGCCCTGGTTCCTATGTGAGTAGGGTTCTCCTTGTTTTCTTTTGAGACTCTTGGAGACTGAGGTTTTTTTAGCAGGTCTCTCTGTAACAAGACCTCAATGACATGGAAGGGTCCATGAGTTTCATCAGCATCTACCTAGGTGAACCCACCTGGCCAAACTTGGGTGATAAAAAAGGCTCAAGCAAAACCAAATGCTGGTGAATGTACACAACATGTTAAAGAACATCTAGGGAGAAGCTGAGAAATCATCTCTAGATGGTAAAGGATGTGGCACCATTTGACATTTGATGTTATGCAACTTGTAGTGTGCCTAGCTAACTGGGACCACTTAATACTGAAAGACATGACCAGCGAAATGTAGCCGTACTCTCACCCCCATCATTGAGTGCACAACCTGATCCATACATTAATCCAGGACCTAGCTTTTGCTTAGGCAAGAAGGACCCAGCCAGAAACATTTAATTTTTGGCCTGCTTCCTCTCACTTTTTGCTGTATCTTTTTGTTGACCTTTGGACTCCCAAACCCTTACCACTGACGACCATTGCTAAAGTGCACATGGCACCAGTGGTGTTCACCTGAATGGCATATTTAGTTAACCTGTAAGTTCCATGTAACTTGGTTTACCATATACCCAGGGGCTGTAATCTAAATGATACTAGCAGGCCTGCAGCACTGGTTGTGCCACCTACACAAGTAGCCTTTCAATCATCTCTCAGGCCTGCCATTGCAGTGCCTGTGTGTGCAGTTTACTGCCACCTTGATGTGGCATTTAAAAACAGATGCCAAGCCTTAAACTCCCATTTTTGTTACACATGGGCCTCCCCTAAGGCAGGCCCTAGGTGACTGAAAGGGCAGGGTGCTGAGTAACTAAAAGGCACGACGTGTACTTTTTGGTTTTACATGTCGTGGCAGTAACAAACAGTTAAATTTGTTTTTCACTGCTGTGAGGCCTACTCCTCTCATAGGCTAGCATTGAATATTCCTTAAAATACTTTTTAAGCTGTAATTCCATAGTAGCTACATAATGTTTAATATCTTTAGAAGTGTGTTTATACATCCTCTTTAGTGGTATAGTTGGAATTGACATTACCATTTTAGAAATGCCACTTTTAGAAAGTGGGCGTTTCTCTGCTCTAAACTTTGCTTTGTGTGCCTGAAACCAATCTCCTACACATGTCTTGGCTGAGTGATAGCCGCACTTTGTGCATTCCCTTTCGGCTTCTATTTATTGGATTCTTGTTGTGTTGGTCTTGTTTTATTCAGATATATATTCTCAATTGTTCTAAACCTGCGTGGAGTCTCTATGTGGTGTTTTCATTGAGTTACTGTAATTTAAGTGTCACACAAATACTTTACACATTGCCTCTTAAGTTAAGCCTGACGGCTATGTGCCAACCTACCAGAGGGTGAGAACAGGTTAATTTAGGCTGTGTACCTGAGTTACCGTGACTAGAGGGGAGGGCCCTTCTTGGACAGGGTACAAACCTCTGGCAACTAGAGACCCCACTTCTAATAGTAACACTCATCACATTCACCACCAACATGACCTCTTCATTGGCTCTACAGTATTCCCACCCTCACACATCATCAACCTTCGTATGATTTTCACCATCCAAAGCAAGTAAATATGTGTTGTGACCTTCCAGCACTGTTTTACACATTTATCTTTTGAATATATTTTATTGAAACACCTCAGTCATGATACAATAGGGACAATTGTGAAACTATTGGTGTTTTGGTTTTGTTTTCCCATATTAGACATTATACATATTTGACTATATAACAATTGCTGTTTAACAACAATAATATTGCATATGTATCTTTACAATGAATTTCTCATGATGAATACTTGGGACAATCATTTGTATACCAATCATTTGCATATGATAAGAAGCATTAAGACATTGCATGTATAGATCGATCAACAGGTAAAATCACACTGGATGCACTCTAACATACTAAAGTATGGTGCCAATGGATACATTTTGTATTAAAATAGCAAATGAGAAGCAGGGATTCAAATGTTTAAAAGTCATATGTTGAGATCAGTAGATATATATGTTGGGATCAAAATATATGAGGGGTCGGCAAACAAAATAATTAATTGGGAACATCAGAGAGAAGAAACTTGGAGGGAGAGGGCAAATTAAATTGAATAATAACGACAAAACATAAAGATAAAAGGAGAGTGAAAAACTATGTACACTTTTTAAAATGACGTAAGCTATATTAAAAAGTCCAAATCAAATGCCCGACCCTGAATCAAAAGTCCAAAATAAAAGTCTAATGTTCATGAAAAGCCTATAAGAGTCCACTGAAAACGAAACTCACTTCCCAAGCCCATACATGGTTTCCTTTTTACTGTCCTGTATTGGAGCACAATTTCCTGTCCATTCACCACACCCACTTTGAGGTTGGTCTCAGACCACATTTTCAGGTGTGGGAATGTTGGCTGGCAGAAGACCACCAGTCATCTTCTGAATACTTTGGCAAACAGGTTGAGAAACATGTGCATTGGTGGTGAGTGAATAGTTTCTGACAACAACTACTGTTGACAATTGAAGGTATCAATACACTAAATATGTCACCTATTATTTCTGAAAAACGAGTTCTCTGTCTTCGTTTTAATTCATTGGTGTTTTCATTGCTTCCAGTGATTCCCTTTACATGATATATCTTCGGAAATACAATTCCGAAGTAGCAACTCCCGTACCACTGTGCAGGCAGCTTATAGCAAAGCCTTATTCCCACACATGTAGTATACTCCAGGAAATACTGGATCTGTTCCCCCTTTTAGTCCCCAACCTCCCGGAATTAGGAACCAATATCTACGTTATCATAGTCTTTCTTTAATCTATGGAGGCATGTTTTCCCTGTTTTAATATTGTCCAGGGACATTGCAGCATGAGCTTTGACAGCTTTATATATTCCCTCTTTCTCGACCCATGGTGGAATATGGGGTTCCTGTTCAGTAGCTTTTCTTTAAAAATCCTGTCTCCTTTCCCCAACTAAATTCAAAAACACTTTCTCTTCTTCACGTAATGAGCATGTTAGGTTATTCACTATATCTAATGACTTCATTGCTAAGATGAATTCACACATAAACTGTGCTTCTAGGCTACTAAGCGCTGGGTTCATATGCCTTCGAATAGGAATTTCTGTAAATACTACATCTATATTTGAATAATATTATTGAAGTTTTCCTGTTCTGTAAAATAAACTTGACAATATACTACATGAAATAACATTGGGTAAAGGCAAATGATGGTATGTGACTCCTTCTGTTACTGAAGGTGGTAATTTCATACAAACAGAACAATCACTAATCGCAATTGTGTCTACATACAAAGCCAACAACTTTGTAAATACATTTAAAGATATGTCATTATCTGTTACTGTGTGATGTAAGTCTACCTCATCTATTGCTTCTAATTCTACTCTATCTCCTTTCATAGTAGCTTTCTTTTCATTAGTGTCTGTGTCATTCTTCTTGTCTGTTATCGTGAGATAAGGAACTGCTATTGTTTGAAATAGCCATACTAGAATCACTAATAAAATACTACATATGCAAATCCTACAGCATTTCGTTTTACAACTTTGTTTTGGTCTTTTAGCAACCCTGTCTTTAGCCATTTTGACCTAAGAAGATTCCTCTTCTTTTCTTTTCTTTAGTTATGAATTAGAATCTTTAGTACTTCACGGAGGCCTCACTTCTCCTTCGTCAATCTGTTCTGCATTCACTTCTTTGTCTGACTCCTCATTTAAATCTAGATTCCCAAATTCTTCGAGTATCACATAGGTCCATTCAGGACCATTGAACTTATTGTTCAAGTCTTTCAGTCTTGAACATTTCCGAATGTTTTTACCAATTGACTGTTCAGACTGAGTTTGATTGTTAACTTCATTCACTTGTACTGGGTATTCATTTACTTTCATCAAATGATATTTAAGCCTTTTAACTCCAACTGGCCAATTATCACCTTTTCTGACCCTTTAAACTTGCGATGCACCTTCACCTTCTTTGTCTTTCTCAAGAGCTCTTTTATTCTTGTTATGTTGCAGCACAATCATGTTCTTCTTTTTCTCAGTCTCACACACTATCTGTCCTTGTTCAGGTCTTGTTGTTGTGGCTTCTCCTGCCTGAACTTCTTCTTCTTCCTCTAACTGTTCTTGTTTGAGTATTCTTTCAGACTGTTCCTGTTCAGGTCTTACTACAATTTGTTCTTCTGCTGCCAGAGCATGTTTTTCTATAACACACTATGGCAATGATGTACTTCATTCCCCTGCATGGTGGTAACTCTATAAAGTCAAGCTGTAATCTTATGAATGGTCCTTCTGCTTTTCCAATTTTTCCCCAACTGACCCCTGTCTTCCTGCCTGGGTTTATTTGTTGACAAACTAAACATCTCTGACAGAGGCTCTACACGACTACCCTAAAACCTTGGGTTATACCAATCTTGTTTAAATAGTCTGATCATAGCGTGCCTGCCTACATGAGTATCTCCAGGCTACATTCTTGCAAGTTGAGAGAGAAAGCAGTCTAGCATGACTGGTCCTCCATCAGAGTATACCCACATGTCATCTTCTGCCCTTCTTTCACAACCTGATTTTAACCACTTTTCCTTTTCACTCCCTTCTAACTCATCCTGCAACAGTATCAACTCATCCCATGTTTCGAAAGCTGAGAATAGCATAAGTTGGCAGCTGATTCCACTTGTTTCCATTTTCTTGTTTAATGACATATTATTACTTGCTCAGTATTGAGCAACCTGGTAAGCGTATCGATTACCAGCCGCTACATAGTAATCTCCTGAATGGTGAGCAGCACACTTGACCACTGCTATTTCCTTTGGCACTTGTATTGCTTCCAATAGTTCTTTCACAAATTTCCCAATTCAAATAGGAGATCCTGAAGAAGTCAGAAATCCCCTCTGCATCCAAAGCTGGCCAAAGTCATGCACAACCCCGTAACCCTATTGTCTATCAGTAAGTATGGTCCCTTTCCAATTTTTCCCAATTTTGCATGATTTTATTAAAGCTATCAATTCAGCCACTTGTGCAGACTTGACTGCAGGTGAACAGGATTCTTCAATGATCCCAGATATTTTACAAACAGCATAAGCTGCACTTAGTCTTCCACTTTCAAGTCTTCAGCAAGAGCCATCAACAAATAGTTCATGGTCTGACTCTTTCAGAGGTTCCTCCTATATGTCAGGGTGTGGCTTAGTACATATTTCAGTTACATCTAAGCAATCATGATCTACATCATCTTTCACTTCTTTACAACATGAGTTTTGCAATAGAGTAGCAGGGTTCACCATAGTACACCTGATTACTAACACATTTTCTGCTCCCAGAAATATTCTTTCGTACTTAGTCATCCGACTAAGAGTAAGATGCTGTGCTCGAGTTCTTGTTAACAGACTTTCAACTGAATGTGTAACATAAACTTTCACTGGATGTCCCATCACAATTGACTCACTTTGCTCTAGGCTCATACAGGTAGTAGCTCCTGCTTTTCAGCAGCCAGGTAATGCTGAAGCCACAGGATCCAAAGTAGCAGAAAAATATGCAACTGCACGTCGGCTTAATCCATGTCTTTGGTTTAGGACTGAAAGTGGCAAAGAAAACAGTACCTCTGTGCGGACCTATATTTCTTTTAACATAGAATGTATCCAGACAATTTTTTAGATAGATGCCAACGAGAAACTATAGAGTATTATTCAAACATGTTATATTTATTTGATTATTTTTTCATTTTCAACATTTTTCAACATTTATAAAAGGGCAATAGTGCACAAGTACATGACAATATAATTATGAGAACCACATTATTACATATAGGTTTTAGTAATGGTCATACTATCATCCAAAAGAGCGCCCTCAATTAGCAGTTAATCCTAGTGATCATACAGCACAGATTCATACATCAGTCATACTATTTCTCAAGAGTAAAAAATACAAATCTAACAGACTAGACACATAAACATAGAAGTGCAAAACATTAGACTAACATTAGTGCTGGCTCAGAGGTATATTTAATGTGGAACGCATGGGAACCTAGATGGTGTGGTTCTACTGGTTATGGTGGAGTTAACCAGGTCGTATCCTGGGCAGTAGATGGTAGGCCGACGTACGTTTCGGTGAGTGTCACCTTCCTCAGGGCCGAAGACAGCAAACAAACAAATACCTAATATACTATCATAGGCAGAAACCTCTGACCAGAACCCCCGGATACGTGAACAGCACTCGAAAATAAACAAGGCTGCAGACGGTTGCAATATAATCGCTGCTATCGAAGAGCTACACTCCTGGGAGGTACCTCTCTGGCTGGATGGAAATCTAATTATCAGACATAACCACCTCACCGAAATCCCCTGGTGGCTCATATTTTAAAGACGACCAACATGAGCACGCCTCGGACACTGAGCTAATGCTTATATAAACCGACAAATAAACCAACAAACCTCCCTTTCGTGATACGCTCAGATTCCTTTCATCATAGAACTTTGCACCAAGCCCTCATATTTTAACTATAGTATATTAGGTATTTGTTTGTTTGCTGTCTTCGGCCCTGAGGAAGGTGACACTCACCGAAACGTACGTCGGCCTACCATCTACTGCCCAGGATACGACCTGGTTAACTCCACCATAACCAGTAGAACCACACCATCTAGGTTCCCATGCGTTCCACATTAAATATACCTCTGAGCCAGCACTAATGTTAGTCTAATGTTTTGCACTTCTATGTTTATGTGTCTAGTCTGTTAGATTTGTATTTTTTACTCTTGAGAAATAGTATGACTGATGTATGAATCTGTGCTGTATGATCACTAGGATTAACTGCTAATTGAGGGCGCTCTTTTGGATGATAGTATGACCATTACTAAAACCTATATGTAATAATGTGTTTCTCATAATTATATTGTCATGTACTTGTGCACTATTGCCCTTTTATAAATGTTGAAAAATGTTGAAAATGAAAAAATAATCAAATAAATATAACATGTTTGAATAATACTCTATAGTTTCTCGTTGGCAACTATCTAAAAAATTGTCTGGATACATTCTATGTTAAAAGAAATATAGGTCCGCACAGAGGTACTGTTTTCTTTGCTGCTTGGTTTATCTCCCTCCTCTGGGCCTTAAAGTATCTGGGAGAACTCTCTTTCTATATATTAGGACTGAAAGTGCACAGCCTTCTCTTTCACAACAAAACAGTGGAAATTCTTTTGAATAATCAGGCATACCTAAAGCTGGGGCCTCACATAGACAATTTCTCAATTTTACAAATGCTTCCACAATTTCATCATCCCAAACTATTGGAGTCTTCACTCTTTTCTGTGTCATCTGTATCAGGGGTTTCGCTAGCAAGGAAAAGCCTACAATTCATTGTCAACAATACCGGCCACTCCGAGAAACATTCTGATTTCTCTTTGTGTCTCTGGTAAATGCATTTGCTTTATTATTTTAACTCTCTCAGTGGTCACTTTCCTCTCTCCCCTTTCTATTTGGTGACCCAAGTAATTGACTCCTGTTCGGCAAAATTTATATTTTTCTGGAGATACTTTGTGTCCACCCTCAGCCAAATGATTCAGTAATGCAATGGAATCAGTAATACAGTCTTCTCTGGATTTCGATGCCACAAGTACCTCATCGATATATTGCACCAAAACTGAATCTCGGGGCATAACAAACTTCTCTAAACATGTTTGCAGTATTTGAATAAAAATTGAGGGACTTTCTGTATAACCTTGAGGAACTCTGTTCCATGCCAAGATACGATTTTCAAATTTAAACAGAAAAAGATACTGGCTGTCTGGATTTAAGGGAATTGAGAAAAATGCTTGGCACAAATCAATTACGGTAAACCAGCCTGCATTCCAAGGGATATGATAAAGAATCACTACTAAATTTGGCACATCAGGACAACAAGGCACTACAAACCCTGCACTATCCTGTACTTTGTACTAGAATTTTTGAGTCCTATTATAGGCGAATTACAAGGACTACTTATTATTTCTTTTAAAATGTCCTTTTAATCATACGGTCAATTTCTGAAACCACTCCTGCTTTCACTTCTGGACTAATTTTGTATTGTCTGGTGTTGGGGTGAACTGCACCTTCCTTTACTGTCACCTTCACTGGGTCCACGTTTGCCATTAGCCCTATTTCTTTTCCCGTGAAATCCTATACTTCTGGATTCACAGTTGATTTCAGCTTTTCTGGTAAGTCGCCTTTTGTCATTAAAGAATACATTTCAACTATTGCTGTGCCTTGTTTATCTAGCATTATCTTATATACCATATCTTCATCAGGGGTTTGAAGAGCAACACCATCCAGTGTACAATAAATTGTGCAATTCATTTTGCACAGTAAATCTCTTCCCATAAATTCACTGGACTAGAATCACAGACCAAGAATCTATGCATGTCTTTAAAATTTCCAATATGCACCTCCATAGGTTCTGTAATTGGGGTTCTAATTTGTTGATTTGAAAAACCGACTACTTGGATTGCTTCTCCCGAGAGGGGTAGGTTTGGGATGTCTGCTGTTCTCACAGTAGAACAGGTAGCACCAGTATCCAACCGAAAAGTGATATCATTGCCTTCCACTTTCCCATCAATAAATGGACCTGACTGATCTACCAGCAAGGATGTGCCAAGTACGCACTTCTCTTCCTCCCCCCTCAGGCACCGTCATTGCTCATCTGAATGAATGAATGAAGCTACTTTTATATAGCGCATCGTTCACTCCAAGGACTAACTTGGCGCTTTTATGGAAAGAGAGCACCTTGATAGGAGAAGGGCAGACATGAACTATAATGTCAGAGCTTTAGATAAGAGACCACAGAGTGCTATCTAGGATGCCAAAGATCCAGGTTTTTATGGATTTCCTGAACTAGGGTTCAGTTTGTGTGTGTCTAAGTTGTGTTGGCAAGGTGTTCCAGGCTTTGGTCCCTAGAGCCGCCAATGTCTTTCCACCTCTGGTTTTAAGATTGAAATGAGGTACATTAAAACAATTCTCTGAAGATGATCGTAGAGTGCGATAGATGTCCGCTCTGATTCTGTTCTTAAATCTGACCATCTGCCTGACTATGTAAGGTAATCTTCTGTTGTTCTGCCAATTTCACTTGTGCCCACATCACATCGACACACAAACTGACCGATATCCTTCTCTCCAATGTTCTCAAAACCACTATACCGTTTGAACACTTGCAACAGTTGTTCATAATACGCATGAACAGATTCTTTTGGCTCTTGGGTCGTTCTATCCATCTTTACCCAATCTATTTCTTTAGGAGGAATTTTTCCTTTCAGAAAAGTAATTACTTGGTAATATTTCTTCATCACATCATCTGAGGGGGCTCCTGTTTTCACATTTTTTGGATACTCTTCACTTGGCCAATCAAATCTGCTCTTACATTCTGTCCATAAATCAGCAGGTACCACTATATCAAACAGATCTTTTTGACTCCATGGAACATATCCACCACCAGGTACCTCTCTCATAGCTCACAATCTCTCTACTTTTCCTGACTCTTTTAACATATATGCAGTAGATGCTTCTTTTGCCTGTGCTTCTTCTTTCTTCCTTGTCCACCTTATTCTCCACTTGTCAATGTCTCCCAACATCTGCAAAATATTCATCAGCTCCTTTTGTCAGGACTGGTCCAACAAAAACCGCCCCTTACCTTAATCTATTCCCTGCTATTAGCAGAAGGCGTAGGATCCTTTATACAAGACTCCGCAGAGTCATGCCATGCAAGCTGTTAGTTTGTTGCCTTCGTTATCTGTTGTTTTCCCCATGGTGGAATGCCAAGATGGCCGCCCGGGAAGATTCAGCAGTCTAGTTTTTAAGCAGTTTGGTGAGCGCAGCTGTGCCCGCGCTCTCTTGTGCTACACAGTGCGTACTTCAACTGAGGTATTCCCAAGTGCGGCCGTTATTTCCACAGCGGCTGAGACTTGGAGATTTTGCAGTGTTTTTGAGGTAACCCGAGGTTTGGTTATAGAACACCAGAGCAGGTATTTCCATGAACGCGGTAAGTTCATATTTTTTGTTATTTGACACCGCAACTTTTCTGTGAAGGAAAAAATTAGTCAACCCCTTCTTTTGGCAATATTTGAGAGTGAGAGAACCAACTACAAGTGAACCAGTACTACTGAGGACTTCCTGAGTTACAGTTAAGCATGGGCTGAAAATTTGTTCCGCTTGCGGAATTTGCGGATTTTTCGCGATCCACGAATCTCGCGTAATCGCGGTAAAATCCGCGAATCAGCAATGACGAATTTTCAGCCAAGCACTTACAGGGTTACAGCAGCAGGTGCAAAAGTTGAAGCTAATTTTTTGTAACCTTTTACAAAAGGGTTACAAAGAAATTAACTTCAACTTGGGCACCTGCTGCTGTAAGCCTGTAAGTGCTTTCTGGCGCCTCGTTGCCTACTTGCAACTATCCTCTGACCCTGCTCCCACCCTTGAAGCAGGGTCAGAGAATAGTTACAAGTAGGCAATGAGGCGCCTGTCATGAAAATTAAACCTTAACAGGAAGCACTGATAGATATATAAACAAGCATTTGCAATGCAATAGGTCTCGAATTAGGAACGTTTGAGCAATTGGTCTTGTAAATGACAATTCTTTTTATTTATGTGTTGGTTTTGAAAATAGCTAAATTAATAGCTTTGTCATTTACAATGCCAATAATTATAACTTTCGCAAATGTGACACCTATAGCATTGGTAATACAACATGTTTTGTATTTACGTGACTTACGTATTGATATTACAAATTACAATGGCTTTTAATTTTTTAAAATAATTAATACTTAAATAAAAGGGATTTTAATTTATAATGGCAATAGCTTAAACTTTTGTAAATAACTTTTGTGAAGATTATGTTCAGTGTATTTTATTGTGACGAAAATCCAAGAACAGAAGTGAAATATTAACATCTTTTTGTGACATTTGTAATAAAGCTTGAAACATTGAGAGAACATATTTGAACCAGTTGTTGTTGAATGGTTGCGCAGATTGATGCTGGAGTGGCGCTGAGTGGTGCTGTGGTGGTGCTGAGTGGTGCTGTGGTGATGCTGAGTGGTGGTGCTGAGTGATACTGGGATGGCGCTGAGTGATGCTGTGGTAGCGCTGAGTGGTGCTGTGGTGGTGCTGAGTGGTGCTGTGGTGGTGCTGAGTGATGCTGTGGTGGTGCTGAGTGTTGCTGTGGTGGTGCTGAGTGATGCTGTGGTGGTGCTGAGTGATGCTGTGGTGGTGCTGTGTGGTGCTGTGGTGGTGCTGAGTGATAATGTGGTGGTGCTGAGCGATGCTGTGGTGGTGCTGAGTGATGCTGTGGTGGGACTGAGTGGTGCTGAGTGGTTCTGTGGTGGTGCTGAGTGATGCTGTTGTGGTACGTGAGTGGTGCTGTGGTGGTGCTGAGTGATGCTGTGGTGGTGCTGAGTGGTGCTGTGGTGGTGCTGAGTGATAATGTGGTGGTGCTGAGTGATAATGTGGTGATGCAAAGGGCAGAAAGGCATAAAAAGCAGTCTAACAAATGGGTGAAGGGCAGAAAAACAAGGGAAAAAGAGTATAACAGAGGGCAGAAGGTCACAAAAAACCAGTCTAACAGAGGATAGAAGGGCAGAAAAACAAGGGAAAAACGAGTCTAACAGAGGGCAGAAGGGCACAAAAACAAGGGAATAACAGAGGGCAGAAGGGCACAAAAAACGAGTCTAACAGGGGGCAGAATGAATCCCGCCCTACTCAACTGGAGTACTTTCTACTGTCTAATCAATAAGTGTTCCCTCGTTGGCTAAATGTATAGGGGCAGATTTAAAATAACTGGCGCATCCCCAGGGATGCGCCAGTTATTGTGCGCCGCAGCTCCGCCACACATGGTGCGCCGCATTTACAATGTGGTGCACCATGTGGCAAAAACGGCACAGATGCGTCATGCATCTGTGCCGTAAAAGCAGCGCATTGCTGGAGCTGCGTCGCAAGCACAACGCAGCTCCAGCAGTGCTCTGGGGGGCCCTATCTCCCCAATGCTGCGTCAAGCTTTGCGCCTGCTTCAAGCAGGCACAGGGTTTTGACGCAGTATTGGCCTAAAAGTGACTGAGTGAAATCTTGTAGATTTCACTCAGCCACTTTTTCGCGAATACATTTGTTAAATGAGAGACAATTTAGTTTACACTTAAATAAGTGAAAACAAAGACATTCCAGTATAAGCTATTTCAGGTCAAGGACTCCAAAAGACACTGTTTAAAACGCAATATCCAAAATTCAGTGCAACAGGCCAAGATCCTACAGGTAGATATAGTTATATGTATATGTATGTCACCCCATCGAGCCTTTATGTTTCACATGCGGCCAGCCTGCTGCAAAGCAAGCACCACCCCTTTGTAAAGGAGAAGGGGCCCATGGGGCTCCATCCTGGGGCTCTGAAAATGGAACACGCACCAGGGATGAAGCACAAACTCTCATCTTGGGGCTCATCCAGAGTTTTATCTCTGCAACTACAAGAGCACCCATCTATGGACTACAAAATTACGAACCGCATCTCCCAGAACTCATATGTGTGGTCTCATTTGAGCAGCTGCATCTCAGCGCACGAGGAGAGATAAAAGAAGGTGCGGCTCGTTGTGCTCTGTTACAGCCTCTGAGAAAGTGAAAAACGAAACACGTCAGGCTGCTGTTACTTGCAATACAGACCCAGATGAAAGTCGTGCGTCTCAAGAAAGGCTTTTTTGGGGAAAAGCCGGTGTGTGTTCGGGTGCTGCTTACTGTTGGTCACCCCATTGAGCCTTTATGTTTCAAATGTGGCCGGCCTGCCGCAAAGCAAGCACCACCCCTTTGTAAAGGAGAAGGGGGCCATGGGGCTCCATCCTGGGGCTCTGAAAATGGAACACGCACCAAGGATGAAGCACAAACTCTCATCTTGGGGCTCATCCAGAGTTTTATCTTTGCAACTACAAGAGCACCAATCTATGGACTGCAAAATTACGAACCACATCTCCCAGAACTCATATGTGTGGTCTCATTTGAGCAGCTGCATCTTAGCGCACAAGGAGAAATAAAAGAAGGTGTGGCTCGTTGTGCTCTGTTACAGCCTCTGAGGAAGTGAAAAACGAAACGCGTCAGGCTGCTGTTACTTGCAATACAGACCCAGATGAAAGTCGTGCGTCTCAATAAAGGCTTTTTTGGGGAAAAGCCACTATGTGGTCGGGTGCTGCTTACTGTTGGTCAACCCATCGAGCCTTTATGTTTCACATACGGCCGGCCTGCCGCAAAGCAAGCACCACCCCTTTGTAAAGGAGAAGGGGGCCATGGGGCTCCATCCTGGGGCTCTGAAAATAGAACACGCACCAGGGATGAAGCACAAACTCTCATCTTTGGGCTCATCCAGAGTTTTATCTTTGCAACTACAAGAGCACCCATCTATGGACTACAAAATTACGAACCACATCTTCCAGAACTCATATGTGTGGTCTCATTTGAGCAGCTGCATCTTAGCGCACAAGGAGAGATAAAAGAAGGTGTGGCTCATTGTGCTCTGTTACAGCCTCTGAGGAAGTGAAAAACGAAACGCGTCAGGCTGCTGTTACTTGCAATACAGACCCAGATGAAAGTCGTGCGTCTCAATAAAAGCTTTTTTGGGGAAAAGCCGGTGTGTGGTCGGGTGCTGCTTACTGTTGGTCACCCCATCGAGCCTTTATGTTTCACATGCGGCCGGCCTGCCGCAAAGCAAGCACCACCCCTTTGTAAAGGAGAAGGGGGCCATGGGGCTCCATCCTGGGGCTCTGAAAATGGAACACGCACCAGGGATGAAGCACGAACTCTCATCTTGGGGCTCATCCAGAGTTTTATCTTTGCAACTACAAGAGCACCCATCTATGGACTACAAAATTACGAACCACATCTCCCAGAGCTCATACGTGTGGTCTCATTTGAGCAGCTGCATCTCAGCGCACGAGGAGAGATAAAAGAAGGTGTGGCTCGTTGTGCTCTGTTACAGCCTCTGAGGAAGTGAAAAACGAAACACGTCAGGCTGCTGTTACTTGCAATACAGACCCAGATGAAAGTCGTGCGTCTCAATAAAGGCTTTTTTGGGGAAAAGCCGGTGTGTGTTCGGGTGCTGCTTACTGTTGGTCACCCCATCGGGCCTTTATGTTTCAAATGTGGCCGGCCTGCCGCAAAGCAAGCACCACCCCTTTGTAAAGGAGAAGGGGGCCATGGGGCTCCATCCTGGGGCTCTGAAAATGGAACACGTACCAAGGATGAAGCACAAACTCCCATCTTGAGGCTCATCCAGAGTTTTATCTTTGCAACTACAAGAGCACCCATCTATGGACTACAAAATTACGAACCACATCTCCCAGAACTCATATGTGCGGTCTCATTTGAGCAGCTGCATCTCAGCGCACGAGGAGAGATAAAAGAAGGTGTGGCTCGTTGTGCTCTGTTACAGCCTCTGAGAAAGTGAAAAACGAAACACGTCAGGCTGCTGTTACTTGCAATACAGACCCAGATGAAAGTCGTGCGTCTCAAGAAAGGCTTTTTTGGGGAAAAGCCGGTGTGTGTTCGGGTGCTGCTTACTGTTGGTCACCCCATTGAGCCTTTATGTTTCAAATGTGGCCGGCCTGCCGCAAAGCAAGCACCACCCCTTTGTAAAGGAGAAGGGGGCCATGGGGCTCCATCCTGGGGCTCTGAAAATGGAACACGCACCAAGGATGAAGCTCGAACTCTCATCTTGGGGCTCATCCAGAGTTTTATCTTTGCAACTACAAGAGCACCAATCTATGGACTACAAAATTACGAACCACATCTCCCAGAACTCATATGTGTGGTCTCATTTGAGCAGCTGCATCTTAGCGCACGAGGAGAGATAAAAGAAGGTGTGGCTCGTTGTGCTCTGTTATAGCCTCTGAGGAAGTGAAAAACGAAACGCGTCAGGCTGCTGTTACTTGCAATACAGACCCAGATGAAAGTCGTGCGTCTCAATAAAGGCTTTTTTGGGGAAAAGCCACTATGTGGTCGGGTGCTGCTTACTGTTGGTCACCCCATCGAGCCTTTATGTTTCACATACGGCCGGCCTGCCGCAAAGCAAGCACCACCCCTTTGTAAAGGAGAAGGGGGCCATGGGGCTCCATCCTGGGGCTCTGAAAATAGAACACGCACCAGGGATGAAGCACAAACTCTCATCTTTGGGCTCATCCAGAGTTTTATCTTTGCAACTACAAGAGCACCCATCTATGGACTACAAAATTACGAACCACATCTTCCAGAACTCATATGTGTGGTCTCATTTGAGCAGCTGCATCTTAGCGCACAAGGAGAGATAAAAGAAGGTGTGGCTCGTTGTGCTCTGTTACAGCCTCTGAGGAAGTGAAAAACGAAACGCGTCAGGCTGCTGTTACTTGCAATACAGACCCAGATGAAAGTCGTGCGTCTCAATAAAAGCTTTTTTGGGGAAAAGCCGGTGTGTGGTCGGGTGCTGCTTACTGTTGGTCACCCCATCGAGCCTTTATGTTTCACATGCGGCCGGCCTGCCGCAAAGCAAGCACCACCCCTTTGTAAAGGAGAAGGGGGCCATGGGGCTCCATCCTGGGGCTCTGAAAATGGAACACGCACCAGGGATGAAGCACGAACTCCCATCTTGGGGCTCATCCAGAGTTTTATCTTTGCAACTACAAGAGCACCCATCTATGGACTACAAAATTACGAACCACATCTCCCAGAGCTCATACGTGTGGTCTCATTTGAGCAGCTGCATCTCAGCGCACGAGGAGAGATAAAAGAAGGTGTGGCTCGTTGTGCTCTGTTACAGCCTCTGAGGAAGTGAAAAACGAAACACGTCAGGCTGCTGTTACTTGCAATAAAGACCCAGATGAAAGTCGTGCGTCTCAATAAAGGCTTTTTTGGGGAAAAGCCGGTGTGTGTTCGGGTGCTGCTTACTGTTGGTCACCCCATCGAGCCTTTATGTTTCAAATGTGGCCGGCCTGCCGCAAAGCAAGCACCACCCCTTTGTAAAGGAGAAGGGGGCCATGGGGCTCCATCCTGGGGCTCTGAAAATGGAACTCGTACCAAGGATGAAGCACAAACTCCCATCTTGAGGCTCATCCAGAGTTTTATCTTTGCAACTACAAGAGCACCCATCTATGGACTACAAAATTACGAACCACATCTCCCAGAACTCATATGTGCGGTCTCATTTGAGCAGCTGCATCTTAGCGCACGAGGAGAGATAAAAGAAGGTGTGGCTTGTTGTGCTCTGTTACAGCCTCTGAGGAAGTGAAAAACGAAACGCGTCAGGCTGCTGTTACTTGCAATACATACCCAGATGAAAGTCGTGCGTCTCAATAAAGGCTTTTTTGGGGAAAAGCCAGTGTGTGGTCGGGTGCTGCTTACTGTTGGTCACCCCATCAAGCCTTTATGTTTCACATACGGCCGGCCTACCGCAAAGCAAGCACCACCCCTTTATAAAGGAGAAGGGGGCCATGGGGCTCCATCCTGGGGCTCTGAAAATAGAACACGCACCAGGGATGAAGCACAAACTCTCATCTTGGGGCTCATCCAGAGTTTTATCTTTGCAACTACAAGAGTATCCATCTATGGGCTACAAAATTACGAACCACATCTCCCAGTGCTCATACGTGTGGTCTCATTTGAGCAGCTGCATCTCAGCGCACGAGGAGAGATAAAAGAAGGTGTGGCTCGTTGTGCTCTGTTACAGCCTCTGAGGAAGTGAAAAACGAAACGCGTCAGGCTGCTATTACTTGCAATACAGACTCAGATGAAAGTCGTCCGTCTCAATAAAGGCTTTTTTGGGGAAAAGCCGGTGTGTGGTCGGGTGCTGCTTACTGTTGGTCACCCCATCGAGCATTTATATATATATATATAAAAGCTACAAAGTCATCCACAGGCGAGGGAGCACACGAGCTGCAGCGAATTTCCAGTAGATAAGGCGCAAGGCAGGAGCAGCCTGACGCGTTTTGGGTTGGTTCCCTTCTTCAAAGGCATAGTTCACCAAACACACAGCGTTTTAAACACACCCTTTATTCAAAACAATACTGCCTTCTGATAGGCTGTTGAAAATAGACAGGTGATCCATAGTCCCTCAAAGGATTCTGGGACCTGTAGTGCGGTAATGCTACCCAAATGGGTGCCGTGTCCATGGTGTCCCCAATGCTTAGCCCTGGATGGGCCCCACAATGCGCTTGGTCTGGCTTTCTCTGGCGCTGCACTCCACAGGAACTTGGCAGAATACCAAGCCCCAAGGCCCGCTTCCCTTCTCAAGGTGGTGCTCCCTCCACGGCCGGGCCACCGTGAAAAAATTAAAGCTTCAAAGTCAGCCACGTGACCGATAAGGCCGCGTTGCTTAATGAAGCAGCCCATCGGAGCGCATGAACTGTGTACTTAAGGGCGGTGGTTCAGCTCTGCCTGCAAAGACTGTAAAGCCTCTGAGGAAAGTGCTAAAGGCACTGAAACGGTCAGGCAATTCGACGACAAGAAGCTGGAATTACGAATTGGTGTGCTGTTGCTGTTCTATACCAATAAATGGTATATGGTTACCTGGTGTGCTTCTATGCCTAGGGGGCAAACTTGGAGCTTTGAAATTTACGCGGCAGCCCAGCCGCGATAGAGGCACCACCCTGCTAAAGCGGGGCCACAAGCTTCGCATCATACGGAGCCGCCATGGATTTTGGATTTGGATTTATAAAGCGCGTAGCTACCCAAGGGCGTCCCAGCGCTATAGTATCAGCTTAAAGTGCTCCTGAGGTGCTCTTGAGGTGGAATTATTGGGGGAAGAGCCAGGTCTTCAGTAGCCTGCGGAATGACAGCAGGCTGGTTTCTCTACGGATGTTAAGCGGGAGGCTATTCCAGAGCTTAGGGGCGTTGTATGCAAAACGGTGACCACCCGTGCGCGCTTTTCTTATTCTGAGGATGCTGGCAAGGAAAAGGGAGTCTGACCTGAGCTGTCTGGTGGATATATGAGGTTTGATAAGTGGTTTTAGTATGGGTGGGCCTTTACCTTGTAAAATTTTATGGGAAATGCATAAGGTCTTAAAGGCGATACGCTCCTGGATGGGGAGCCAGTGAAGAGCTCTGAGAGAGGGCTTAGCCGAGCATCTTGATTTTGTTCCCGTGAGGAGTCTTGCTGCGGCATTCCAAGCCTGCTGAAGTTTTTTGATGACAGCTACTGGGGGGCCCAGGTATAGGGTGTTTCCATAATCCAATTTAGAGATGATGAGGCCCTGGATGAGAATTTTCCTAGACTGGGGGGGGGGGGGGGGGAGGGGGAGGATCTTCCGGGCAGCTCGCATGAGACCGAAACAAGTGCCGGCTGTCTTTCTCGCTTGGGATCTGAAGCTGAGGTCCTGGCTCTTGATTTCATTTTTTGGGGTGGGGGGGTGCCCATGCTGGGTGGCCAAGTGAGGGATTTGGGGAGTCTGTGTCGGTCACCAAGGAGCATAATCTCCGATTTCTCACCGTTAAATTTTAATCGGGAGTCGCCCATCCATTTGGATATATTATGCAGGCAGGTAGCTAGATTCTCCATGGATTGGTCGGCCTGGTTGATGGAGACGACTAGTTGGGTGTCGTCGGCGTACATGACCACCTTTATGCTAAATGGTGAAACTATGTCGTCTAAGGGGCCATGTAAACGTTAAAAAGTGTGAGGCTCAGGGACGATCCCTGGGGAACCTCACATTGAAGGGGAAGAGCTTTGGAATGGCCGTGACTGTCAACCACTTGGAAGGTCCTATGCTCCCGGAACGATTTTAGTCAGGCCAGGGCAGTCCCAGTGACTCCAGTGTTGTGGAGACGGTGGAGGAGGATGGTCTGGTCCACCGTGTCAAAGGCAGCGTTAGGTCCAGGAGGATCACTGCCACTGATCCCCCTGTGTCCAAGATGGATCTAGTCTCCTCTGTCACGGCTAGGAGGGCGGTGTCAGTCCCCTGTCCTGGTCTGAACCCTGTCTGGGAGTGGCGGAGGAGGTTGTTGGTCTCCAAAAATGTTGAAAGCTGTTCGTTCATGATTTTTTCTGCTACTTTGCTGATGCCTGGGAGGAGGGAGATAGGTTGAAAGTTTGAGGGATCTGTGGGGTCTAGGCGGGTTTTTTAAGGAGTGCGTGTACTATCGCGCTTTTCCAGTTGGAGGGGACTGACCCTTGAGAGAGGGAGGAATTTATTAGCCCGGTTAGGAGAGTGGATATAGTGGGAGCAACTAATTTAAGCTTGCTCATGGGCGCTGGATCTTCCGGGTACCCACTTTTCACATGATTGAGGGTAGACTCCAACCTCTCGATGGAAATGGGAAGGAAGGCATCCAGGGACGGGGCGTCTTAGTTAATGGGCCGAGCTGGAGGGTCGGCCTGAGGGTGAAGCTGGGGGAAGGACTTTAGGATCTTGAGAATTTTAGCTGAGAAGAACTCTGCGAGTTGGGAGCATCTGGTGCCGGTGGGATCCGAGGCAGGCTGCGGTTCGGGGACTTTCATAAGTGACCGTACTATACGGTAAGTCTCTTTGGAGGAGTTGGCTGCAACTAGGATTTTCCCTTCGAAGTAGGCAGTTTGCGTATTTTTTATGAGAATTTTATACTGTTTCATCGATGATTTATATGTTTCTTTGCTGTTTGAGGCCCAATCTTTCCTCCAGAGATGTTTGAGTTTTTTGCATTTTTTTCCTAGCTCACGCAGTTCGGAGTAAACCAGGGTGACTTGAATAAACCCCTCTTGCTGGGGAGGTGTTTGCAGGGGAGGACCGAATCTAGGGATGTTTCTATCCAGGATCGAATTTGGATGTCTGCTAGAGAGGGGTCCGGATCTAAGGTGGGGATGGAGGCTATCAGCTGGCTGATCCAAGCATCTGTGTCTAGTTTGTGCCATGGACAGGAGGGTGCTTGGGGTGGAAGGCTGTGGGTGGGTTCGGTTGGGATTGGTAGTTTGAGAAGGATCATGTGGTGATCTGTTCAGGGGATAGGGAGGGGTAGAGATGTGGTGAGTTCCGGGACGTTTGAAAAAATAGGGTCCACGAGATTATTATTATTATTATTATGATTATTATATTAAAATAGGGTCCAAGAGATTATTATTATTGTGGGTGGGGTGAAGATTTTTCAAGGGGAGGCTGAGTGCGGCTAGATCTTCTTTGAGGTCTCCTGCTAATTTGTTCCCTGGGTCATCAAAGTGAATGTTAAGGTCTCCCAACACTGTGAAGTTGGAGGAAAGACAGGCTAGGGAAGTGGCTGTGTCCACCAGTGAGTTGGGGAACTGTCCAAGTGGGCCCGGGGGTCGGTAGATCAAAAGTCCCAACAAAGTTTTCTCCGGGGAAAGGTGAATGGAGAAATTAATATTTTCTGAGTCGAGGATTGGGCTGTCCTTGAGTTGGCAGGAGAGGTGGGCTTTGGTGATGATTGATATGCCACCTCCTGGCCCTAAAGGTCTGTCTAGGTGTTTAATTAGGTAGGCGGGGGTAAAGCGTGGACTATGTCTGGATCTGATGCCGAATTGATCCAGGTTTCTGTCAGAAACAGCACTTCGATATCGTTATTCAGTATTAAAAGGCTGATTTCGGCGCTGTGTTTGGGGAGGGATCTGCAGTTGAGCAGGGCCAATTTGATTGTACTGATTTCGGGGGGGAGTGGGGGGTGAGTCTGTATGTGCAATGGTTGCATTTGTTCTGACGCTCTTCTGGAGAGATTGAATGGAGGCAGGGGTCAGGGGTACTAGTCATGAGGTGCCGGAGTGTGCCTGCAGAGTAAGTGAGGGGTGACGAGCTGGAAGGTGCAGATGGACTGGCCCCTGGCCCGTCCTGGCGCAGACGGGCGCAGACAGGCTTACCTTTGGCGCGCCTTCGGCGTGCGTCCGCTGCGCGTCCGGCCAAGGCACATCCTTTTAGGGGGAGGGGAGGGTAGGGGCGTGGCCTCAGGGCAGTGGGCATGGCCCGGCTTCCTTGCTAATGGCAAGAAATGAGCGATCTGACCCGCGGTGGACTTAAGCAGGTTTAAGGAGGGGAAGTGCCCAGGAGCGAGTACAACACAGGTAAAAATAACAGTTAATTTTCCAATTTTTGAATAAAAACGAGCGAGCGTTCCTCCCGGCTTCCGCCTTAGGAGATGTCAATTAGGCTAACGCGAGCTCAGTGTGCAGAGCGACTTAAGTAGCGACCGGGGGGCGTGGCCTCAGGGCAGTAGGCGTGGCCCGGCTTCCCTGCTAATGGCGGTAAATGAGCGATCTGACCCGCGGTAGCGTTTAGATCAGCTGTGCGGGGTGGACTTAAGCAAGTTTAAGGAGGGGGAGTGCCCAGGAGCAAGTGCAACACAGGTAAAAACAACAGTTAATTTTCCAATTTTTGAATATAAACGAGCGAGCGTTCCTCCCGGCTTCCGCCTCAGGAGATGTCAATTAGGCTAATGCGAGCTCAGTGTGCAGCGCGACTTAAGTAGCGACCAGGGGGGCGTGGCCTCAGGGCAGTGGGCGTGACCCGGGTTCCCTGCTAATGGCGGCAAATGAGCGATCAGACCCGCGGCAGCGTTTAGATCGGCTGTGTGGGGTGGACTTAAGCAAGTTTAAGGAGGGGGAGTGCCCAGGAGCGAGTGCAGCACAGGTAAAATCAACAGTTAATTTTCCAATTTTTGAATAAAAACGAGCGAGCGTTCCTCCCGGCTTCCACCTCAGGAGATATCAATTAGGCTAATGCGAGCTCAGTGTGCAGCCCGCCTTAAGTAGCGACCAGGGGGGGCGTGGCCTCAGGGCAGTGGGCGTGGCCCGGCTTCCCTGCTAATGGCGGCAAATGAGCGATCTGACCCGCGGCAACGTTTAGATCAGCTGCGTGGGGTGGACTTAAGCAAGTTTAAGGAGGGGGAGTGCCCAGGAGCGAGTGCAACACAGGTAAAAATAACAGTTAATTTTCCAATTTTTGAATAAAAACGAGCGAGCGTTCCTCCGAACTTCCGCCTTAGGAGATGTCAATTAGGCTAATGCGAGCTCAGTGTGCAGCGCGACTTAAGTAGCGACCCGGGGGGCGTGGCCTCAGGGCAGTAGGCGTGGCCCGGCTTCCCTGCTAATGGCGGTAAATGAGCGATCTGACCCGCGGCAGTGTTTAGATCAGCTGTGCGGGGTGGACTTAAGCAAGTTTAAGGAGGGGGAGTGCCCAGGAGCAAGTGCGACACAGGTAAACACAACAGGTAATTTTCCAATTTTTGAATATAAACGAGCGAGCGTTCCTCCCGGCTTCCGCCTCAGGAGATGTCAATTAGGCTAATGCGAGCTCAGTGTGCAGCGCGACTTAAGTAGCGACCAGGGGGGCGTGGCCTCAGGGCAGTGGGCGTGGCCCGGGTTCCCTGCTAATGGCGGCAAATGAGCGATCAGACCCGCGGCAGCGTTTAGATCGGCTGCGCGGGGTGGACTTAAGCAAGTTTAAGGAGGGGGAGTGCCCAGGAGCGAGTGCAGCACAGGTAAAATCAACAGTTAATTTTTCAATTTTTGAATAAAAACGAGCGAGCGCTCCTCCCGGCTTCCGCCTCAGGCGATGTCAATTAGGCTTATGCGAGGTCAGTGTGCAGCGCGACTTAAGTAGCGACCAGGGGGGGAGTGGCCTCAGGGCAGTGGGCGTGGCTCGGCTTCCCTGCTAATGGCAGCAAATGAGCGATCTGACCCGCGGCAGCGTTTAGATCGGCTGCGCGGGGTGGACTTAAGCAAGTTTAAGGAGGGGGAGTGCCCAGGAGCGAGTGCAATACAGGTAAAAGCAACAGTTAATTTTCCAATTTTTGAATAAAAACGAGCGCCTCCCGGCTTCCTCCTCAGGAGATGTAAATTAGGCTAATGCGAGCTCAGTGTGCATCGTGACTTAAGTAGCGACCAGGAGGGGATGGCCTCAGGGCAGTGGCCGTGGCCCGGCTTCCCTGCTAATGCCGGCAAATGAGCGATCTGACCCGTGGCAGCGTTTAGATTGGCTGCGCGGGGTGTACTTAAGCAAGTTTAAGGAGGAGGAGTGCCCAGGAGCGAGTGTAACACAGGTAAAAACAACAGTTAATTTTCCAATTTTTGAAAAAAAAAGAGTGAGCGTTCCTCCCGGCTTCCGCCTCAGGAGATGTCAATTAGGCTAATGCGAGCTCAGTGTGCAGCGCGACTTAAGTAGCGACCAGGGGGGGCGTGGCCTCAGGACTAAGGGCGTGGCCTAGCTTTCCTGCTAATGGCGGCAAATGAGCGATCTGACTGCGTCAGCGTTTAGATCGGCTGCTCGGGGTGGACTTAAGCAAGTTTAAGGAGGGGAAGTGCCCAGGAGCGAGTGCAACACAGGTAAAAACAACAGTTAATTTTCCAATTTTTGAATAAAAACGAGCGAGCGTTCCTCCCGGTTTCCGCCTCAGGAGATGTCAATTAGGCTAAATGTGAGACATCGGGCATAGATCAATGAACAGAAGGGCATGCTGAGGCACATTTGAGGGCTTTGAATCTTTCCCGCCAGCAAGTAATCTAGGCACCCATTCGGGAGTTTATTTATGGACTACATGACCCATAAGGCCACGTTGCTTAATGAAGCAGCCCATCGGAGGGCGTGAACTGTGTACTTAAGGGCTGTGGTTCAGCTGTGCCTGCAAAGACTGTCGAGACTCTGAGGAAAGTGCTAAAGGCACTGAAACGTGTCAGGCAATTCGACGACAAGAAGAAGCTGGAATTAAGAATTGGTGAGCTGTTGCTGGTCTATACCAATAAATGGCTTACTGTTACCTGGTGTGGAGAGCTTCTATGCCTAGGGGGCAAATTTGGAACTTTGAAATGTACGCAGCAGCCCAGCCGCGATAGAGGCACCACCCTGCTAAAGCAGGGGCCACGAGCTTCGCATCATACGGAGCCGCCATGTGGGACATCGGGCATGGATCAATGAACAGAAGGGCATGCTGAGGCTCATTTGAGGGCTTTGAATCTTTCCCGCCAGCAAGTAATCTAGGCACCCAATCGGGAGTTTATTTATGGACTACATGACCCATAAGGCCACGTTGCTTTATGAATCAGAATTTGGTATTGTAGCGCTATTGTGCAAGACAGCTCTTTGCCTTTGAAATCAATAGTGCATTGCTCGCATTGCTCCTGCAATAATTTGTGCCTGATTCTTGATTCTATTTGTATCGTAGCGCTATACTGTTGAACTGCGTATTAATTAATATTCTATTGTGCATTGCTGCCTTTGCCTGCTTAATTTATATGTGCCTGATTGTGCCGGTGCCACTGCGTTTTTCATTGGCATTATTAAGCTTGTGCCCCAATCTCGTCCTGTTTGGCTTTTGGCTTGCTGCCATTTTGTTGTTTGTTGTTTTGCCTCCCAGCCCGGCTCTCCACCCCGCTCCCGCCTCCCAGCTGCTCCTCCCTCGCTCTGCTCCTCTCCACTATCCACTTATGTCAGATGCATCTGCGTGCAGCGTTCACGCGCAGCGGATGCGCCCCATACGCGCCGAAGGTGGGCCAAAGGTAAGCCCGTCTACGCCCGTCTACGCCCGTCCATGCCTGGACCGCGCCCAGCGCCATACCCCCTGGCCCCCGCAAAATCCACTCCACCCGCATAACGTACGACGCCGCAACCCTCTCAGCACTTAACTCCGGTCGACTCCCAAACTGCAAACAAGCCGCCCCAGGACACACCCATGTCCCCTTCACCTGCCACTCCTGCAAGTTCGACTGCATCAGGACCCACACTAAATCCACAAACTCCAAACAGAGCTCCGACACTAACCACCTGAAGTGCATCCTGCTCAAAACCCTCTCGGTCCACAGACATGCCATTGAACTTTGGATCCTACTCGACCCCACATCGCCGGACGTCACCTTTCTTACTGAAACCTGGATGAACGCCTCATCAACGCCCGACATCGCCATAGCCATCCCGGTCGGCTACAAGATCATCCGAAAGGACTGCATCAACCAAACAGGAGGAGGCATCGCCATCGTCCATAAGAACACCATCTGCATCATGACCCGTTCCGATGACAACCTCACAACCGCTGAACACCTTCACTTCCAGATTCACACCGACCCTAAGACCACACTCAGAGGCACCCTCATCTATAGACCACCCGGACCCCACACACAATTCAGCGAAGACATCACTGACTTCATCAGCCCTCAAGCCCTCCCCTCCGAGGACTACATTCTACTGGGAGACCTCAACTTCCACCTGGAAAAGAACAACGACAGCAACACCACCACCCTTCTGGACAACCTCACCAATCTCGGACTCAAACAACTTGTTAACACCCCCACTCACAATGCCGGGCACACGCTCGACCCAATCTTCACCTCCAGCAAGCACATCTCCTTTAACCACACCACAGCTCTCCATTGGACGGACCACAGCTGCGTCCACTTCTACTACAAAAAGACTACGACCCACAACCACCCACAACCAATTCCCCGGAGAAATTGGAACAAAATTACCACAGACCAGCTCTTCACATCACTTCACCAAAACCCTCCTGCAAAATCTTCGGACCCAAACCAAGCAGCCACCAACCTCACACAATGGATCACCCACAGCGCTGACGAACTAGCACCCTTGAAAAACATCAAATCAAGCAAGGCAGCAAAAAAGCCCCCTGGTTCAATGATGACCTTAAGAAAACCAAGAAGATCTGTTGCACCCTTGAGAAAGCCTGGCGAAAAAACCCAACCACTGACAACCTGGCCACCTTCAAGAACGCCACCCGCAAACACCACCAACTGATCCGATTCACCAAGAAATCAGCATTCAAGGATCGACTCGACAACAACGCCCACAAGAGCAAGGAACTATTCAACATTGTCAAAGAGTTTACCAACCCCAGCGCCGGCACCAACGACATCACTCCCTCCCAAGACCTCTGCGACTCTCTAGCCTCGTTCTTCCACAACAAAATCGCTGACATACATAACAGCTTTGGAGACCAGTCCACCCCACCCACCTCCGAACTAAAACCTCCCTCCAACAACCTTTGCGCCTGGAACCCAATCACCACTGAAGACACCATCCGCCTGATGAACACCATCCACTCTGGATCACCAACCGACCCATGTCCCCACCATATTTTCAACAAAGCAGACTCCATTATCGCACCCCATTTCCGAGACGTCATCAACTGCTCCCTCAACTCTGCTACCTTCCCGGAAAGCTGGAAACATGCCGAACTCAGCGCCCTCTTGAAGAAACCCACAGCAGACCCCACTGAACTCACGAACTACCGCCCCATTTCGCTCCTCCCTTTCCCTGCCAAAGTCATTGAGAAAGCCGTCTCATCATCATGCTTCAACATCCTACGTATGCTCAAAAAAATCTTCAGTTGGATCCCCACCGAAACAAGAAAGACGGTCACCCATGCACTGGTCACGAGCCGACTGGACTACGGAAACACCCTTTACCCCGGAACCACAGCCAAACTACAGAAAAAACTCCAACGCATCAAAAACGCCTCAGCCAGACTCATTCTAGACATTCCCTGCCAAGCTCACATTTCCGGTCACCTGAAAGACCTCCACTGGCTCCCCGTCTCCTCACCCACGCACACAAAGCCCTCTACGACCTAGGACCCGAGTACCTCAACACGCGCCTGTCCTTCTACACCCCCACCCGCAAACTACTATCGTCCAATCAAGCACTTGCCACAATCCCACGCATCCAGAGATCCACCATGGGGGGAAGATCCTTCTCCTACTTAGTGGCCAAGACCTGGAATTCTCTCTCCACCCACCTCCGCCTTACACAGAACCACCTCTCCTTCAGAAAACAACTAAAAACTTGGATATTTGATAAGTAATGTTCCCCCCTCCCTCAAGCGCCTTGAGACCCTCTGGGTGAGTAGTGCGCTATACAAATTTAAACTTGACTTGACTTGACTTGAACTGTGTACTGTACTTAAGGGCGGTGGTTCAGCTGTGCCTGCAAAGACTGTCGAGCCTCTGAGGAAAGTGCTAAAGGCACTGAAACGCGTCAGGCAATTCCAAGACAAGAAACTGGAATTACGAATTGGTGTGCTGTTGCTGTTCTATACCAATAAATGGCTTACTGTTACCTGGTGTGGAGTGCTTCTATGCCTAGGGGGCAAATTTGGAGCTTTGATATATATATCTATATCTCTATATATATATTCACTGAAAAAACCATAGGTTATAGACCATATATAGTTAGGAATTAGCATTTACAAAACCTTAATTTACTCGCACAAAACCATAGAAATTTGCATATATAGTTAGTTGCAATAACTATATATCGCGCACCCGCAATCCACTGCTGATGATGTCACATATTACATCACTCATGACATGGTCAGTGACATCACTGATGACATCTCAAATGACATCACTGATGACATCACTGATGACAACTCAAATGACATCACTGACAACATCACTGATGACATCATTCATGTGATAATACGATGAACCTCTTCAGACTCTAACATAACCTTAGATACAATCAGTATAAACAGACACTCACAGACTGTCACTCATCCATGGAGTTACTCACACACCTAGTCAGTCATGCAAAAAATCAATCACACCTCCATTCCCTCAACTATACAGTTATACACACCTTACTTATTCAAACATATACTAACACATATTTACTCTCTTATACAATCACTGATACAAGTTTTCAATGATCCATGCAGCCACTCACACATTCACTGGCTCTTATACACAGTAATTTATATATGTCAACTCTCACATGTACTATGTTTTACATATGTACTAACTCACCAATACACTCATGCACACAGTCAACCACCCATACAGCTGTTTCCACATGCAGTTTTGAACCCATACATCTAGTGAATCAACTGTTCACACATCTATGCACAGAGTCACACACCTCCCAGTCAACCCCACACACACACTCACTCTCCCATACAAATACTTGGGCAACCAATCAATAACACATATAGTTACTCATATAGCTACTGATCAACACATGCAGCAGTTTACAGAACAACAGATATAATGATGCACAAATTAAGACAGTTTAGTCACTAACCCATGCACTCAGTGAGACACATTTAATCACTCTCTCATACAGTCAGTCATGCACCTACTAAATCCTTCATCCAGACACTTATACATCCACTCATTCTTCAATATGTAAGACATATTTTAACGTTACAGAAACATACAGTCACTGGATGATGTCATCAGTGATGTCATCAGTGATGTCACTGACCATGTCATGAATGATGTAATATGTGACATCATCAGCAGTGGATTGCGGGTGCGCGATATATAGTTATTGCAACTAACTATATATGCGAATATCTATGGTTTTGTGCGAGTAAATTAAGGTTTTGTAAATGCTAATTCCTAACTATATATGGTCTATAACCTATGGTTTTTTCAGTGAATTTTCTAGGTTTTGTAAATGCTAATTCCTAACTATATATGGTCTATAACCTATGGTTTTTTCAGTGAATTTCAATGGTTTTTTAATAGCAAATATCAAAAGCTGTCAAATGTCAAGTACGTGATAGGTAAAAACATTTTCGTGTTTATGCACGCTGATGTGCTTTGAACGCTGCCCTCCCCTCCCTACCCCCCCTCTTTTCTCTTAGGAGTACTCTCTCTTTGCAGATAGTGAAGGATAGTTAACGCAGGCCTTTGCCCCCGTTGTAATCCGTCGTGCCTGCTTCTCTCTCCATTTGATTGATTGTTATCCAAGCATTTACTGTTTTAGAATTGGTTCTCTTTGGTTTATTCTCTATTTACAAACAAGCACAGAGTCGCAATACTCTGTTTAGTCTTTGCAGATAGTGAAAAATCATTTAAAAAAACAAAAGGAATCGAGCAAAATCAGTAGGCCACTAATGGGATCTCTTTTTGACCTCGCTAAAATAGAAACATTAAGAACAACCCCTCATGAGAAATACGAAACTAGTGAGATGAACTGAGCTCCACACGATGATGGCTGCAAGACAGCTCGGCTCCGCCACCCACCCCACCCAAAATAACGACAAACCCTATGCAAATATTATAAATATATACAACACACCAGCAAAGTAACAGGGTAAAACATTTTATTAAATAACTATTTACATAACTATTTTATACTTTTTGTTGCCCGATCCGGCTAGCTCAATCGATCGAGCATGAGACTCATGCACTCTGATCTCCTTGGCCTCAGTCAAGCATCAATAGTAAGATTTTCATACATGAGTGTACGTTCATGGTTTTGGTCCCTGAGTTGCTTCGATGTCACTGCCTTGCACAAATGGCATAAGTCCTGGATGTTGGGTGCCATAGTTCAGAGTTCTGAGCAGCGCTTGTAACACTGTCTGAAGCTTATTTGCACCTGCTGCAGCTTCACTATTCTCAAAGTAAGTGGGGGCCGTTTGTGGACCTGACTGCATTTGAAAACAATGTGATACGGTGCCTCCCTAAACCGCTTGACGGAGGCCCCCGAGGGGCGGTGTGATGGCGCGGACTCGGAGGGGGCGCTTGGCTCCAACCCCCTCCGCAAGTCTTGTTGCCCTGGTGTGGCCTGAGATTGCCCCCGACATAGGCGACCGGCTCCCGGGGTCAAGCGAAACTTTTTGCCTTTTGGTGACTCTTCTATTCTGAACATTGTCCCACAATCCGTTTGACCTGAAACGATTACACAAATGAAACATTTGTGAGTTTTACATTTCTGGAGAAGTATAATTCAGCAATAGCTTTCTCTGTAGATCTTTTTCCATTAACAATCCCAGTTCCATCACCCGCCCAGGATATCACTACTGTTAGTTGTCATTGTTGCTTCTGTTTTAATAAAAAATGTTTTAAGGTGTTTACTGTTTTTGTTGCGATGTATATATTTATAAGTTATTAAAGTGTTATAATCCTACTCATTTTTTATCGACTATTGCTCTTTGAGATATTCCCTGTCTACAAACAGAGAAGAATAGGAATATTCTGTCTCCCTTTGCAGATAGTGAAGGATAGGTAATGCAGACTTTTGTCTCCCGTTGTAATCCGTCATGCCTGTTTTTCTCCCCACTGATTGATTGATTGGCTGGACATTTATTGTTCAAGGAATAGATCTTTCGAGGTATTCTCTGTTTGCAAATAACGTGGAATAGAAATATTCTGTCTAGTCTTTGCAAGTAGTGAAGGGTGGGTAATGCGGACCTTTGTCCCCCGTTGTAATCTGTGATGCCCATCTACTCCCCACTGATTGATAAACTAGTTCCACCCGGACCACTTATTAGAGGTACATCATCTGGCTCAACCGGAGGGTACCCCTAATAAAGAAGACATATGTAAAATACGAAGTAATCACTGTATCCTGTTAAACAGAAACTTTAGCATGAAACACACTTCAAAAGGAAGGGAAAGAAATCGAACAAAATCAGTAGGCCACTGATGAGTTTTTGACTTCGCTAGAAATAAGAAACATGAAAGTGGTGAGAGAAGCCAAGCTTGACGTTACGGCAGCCATGAGGTAGCTAGGCTCCGCCACCCCCCCCCCACTGCTCCAAGCATGTCTGTCCCACCGCCAACCACGCACAATAACGGTAACATGAAATAGATACAAATCAGCAGATACCTACCCCCATTCCGGAAACTCCCGAAGTGCAACAGGTTCGCGGCTACGCCCATCCGGAAGACGAGGCCTTCGGCACGTGTAGGGCGAGTCCTGCTGGCAGCCGTCGGCCGGGGAGGTCGTCGCCTAAGGTGGGCCAGGAGAGGAGCAGAGGCCAACGGGATCCCTCTTCTTTCTTCAATAATTTCTGCGACAACGGGGGGGGGATGTCTTGCACATGCCACCGACCCCCCGCCCCTGGGCCAGGAGAGGAGCCGAGGCCGACGGGATCCCTCTTCTTTCTTCAATAATGTCTGCGACAACGGGGGTGGGATGTCTTGCACATGCCACCGACCCCCCCCCCAGGGCCAGGAGAGGAGCCGAGGCCGACGGGATCCCTCTTCTTTCTTTAATAATGGCTGCGACAACGGGGGGGATGTCTTGCACATGCCACCGACCCCCCCCCCCTCCTATCTCCTGGTCTGGCCTCCCCGTTCGGTCCTGAAGCGGCGCCCTGCAGGCCACGGGGGGATGTCTTACCTCTGCCTCCGACCCCCCCTCTTATCGCCTGGTCCGGACATCACGGATATCAACGCCAGGTGTCGGCGTGGGGTGCGCTTGGAGGGAGAGGTGGCACGAACGAGCCTCTCCCACCCCCCCAGGTGGGGGCCCCTCAGCTGCACCCCTAACGCTCCACTCACCCAACAAAAGGTCTGGTCCACTATTGCGAGGCAATGATGCTCCGCTCACCCAGCGGGGGTCTCGTCCACAGTTGCGGTGCAACAACGCTTCTAGTTTCCTGCGTCCAGAAACGTTCTCCTCAACTTTGAAGATTCTATAAGAGCCACAGGGGCCCCCGACCCCCGATGGGGAATGACTGCCATGATCGCCCACGGAGCGACCACGACGTAGCCGCGGGACGTCGGCGCGCTCATGCCGGCGCCGGCCTCAGTCTTGAAATGACCAAAATCCTGCAAGACTACCAACTTGATCAGTTCCGGTGGGACACCAGTATGACCCGGTAGGAGAGATTGTTGCCTCCCACCCCACTTTGACTGATGGTTCATGTCGCCAGTCCCCTCTGCTACCCTTCAACGAAAACGTTTGGACTGCCGAAAGAGGTCCTGGTCCAACCACGAGTTGGTGGGGACATTTTGACTATACTTGGACCTTCCTGACCTCACCCAAAATGGCGCCGGTACAAATGAAACTCTCAACTCCTTGTTGTGCCCCGATTGCTCAGCCTTGATATCATGAGATATGTATGCAGTTTTTAGCACATGAATTGATATGGGATAAGACTGCAGTATCTACCATATGTTAGAGATGGTAGATACTGCATTCCGTGGAGATAGGCCGAGTATGTAGTAAGTAAAAGCCTTTTCGGGTTTATGCGCTCTGATGTGTTTTAAACGCTGCCCCGCCCCTTCTTTTTCCCTCTTTTCTGCAGGTCACTTCGGAACGTCGATTATAGTACGGAAAAATGGTGACTTAACGGCCGATGGGATGAGAAAAAGGGTTTGAATATGGTGCCTATACACGACGAGCAAACAATGACTATGTCTCTCTCTGAACCCAGCGCTTGGGAGGGCAGCCTGAAGCAGAAACTTGACGGGTTATTACAGGATGACAAAATATGACTTCGCTTGGCACCCCGAATAATACAACCAAGAATGACGTGCACCAATGAATAAATTCCTACGTTTAACTAAATAGGGAAAGTTTAAGGAATATTCCGAGGTGAGGTTTACCCAAGTACCCTCCGTCTGGAGGACTAGGAATGTTGCCAATGTTTAAGATTTACCACCTCCTTCTCGCATCCTCATAGACATGAAACTCAAAGCTGCCCCATTTTTCTCCAGACTGACACCTACCGTTGCCTCAGCCTGGAAACCCATTCGCTAAAAATGATTCGAAGATCCCCCCTAAGTATTAGCCCGACCAGGTTAGTTCCCGACCAATTGGCAAAGGTGTAAGTATTTGCAACCAAAGCCACCAGCGAAGGCAAGAGAGAAGAAAAAGGTAAAAAGAGCTCAGCCCCCAGATGAATTAAGTAGGATGCTAAGGATGCGCAGCATGCAGGAAGAGATCTTTTTGGCCAGCAACTGTTCTATGTTTTGTCTTGGATTTTTGTATATAATACATGTACTGTCTCCCCCGCCCGAGTTTGTGTGTATGTATGTATGTTTTGAAATGACAGGCTCTCCTCATGAGAAATAAAACTCTGTTCTTGTGTTCCTGCCCCAGCGCCCGTCTCTTTATTTGGTAACCGTTCAAGATGGGAACTAAGTGGCGTCTTGTGCCAGCAGCCTGGGCATCGGTTGTAATCTGGGCTGAATTTTCCTCAGCACGGGGTGTGATTCTCAGGGAAGAGCAGCCCATATGGGAGGAGGTTTATGGCCCATGCATGAGAGAGAGAGCGTGGGTGACCAGTGCATGGGGGAGATGCTTGCGAGGGTGGGGAGCCATGCTGAGGATCGGCGCCGTGCAGAGAGTGGGTCTGGTCAAGGCATCTAAAATGGCTGCCGTGCACGACAAAATTGTGGCATTGGAAAAAAAGCAAGATGGCGCAGACAATGTTTACCAATACGGATTAATTCATAACAATTATTTTTAACAATATATTTACTCGCACTGACAAAATGGCTGTCAACACTTCCTGATTTCCTTCGAATCCAACGTTAACAGACGTCACGATCGGCGGCGTGCAGAGAGTGGGTCTGGTCAAGGCATCTAAAATGGCTGCCGTGCACGACAAAAGTGTGGCATTGGAAAAAAAGCAAGATGGCGCAGACAATGTTTATCAATACGGATTAATTTATAACAATTATTTTTAACAATATATTTACTCGCAGAGTGTCAAAATGGCGGTCAACACTTCCTGATTTCCTTCGAATCGAACGTTAACAGAAGTCACGCAGCAAAAAAAAAAAAACGCTCACGCGCAACCGCTGGAAGACAAGTATCAACATATATGAGCCTCCTCAACCACCCTCAGAAAACATAGAGGGTCAGGATACGTCTCCCATACCCCCTTATACCCATTTCTCACATTGTTTTTCCTCCATCTTGTAATTTAATTAAATCAAAACACAAAATGGCGAATTCCCGTTTCACTACCAGTTTGCGACCCGGTTCGCGAACCGAGAAGCGCTTCTACAGCGAAAAATAAAAAAAAATGTATTTGCCCCACGGGACCCTTTAATAACCCCAACATCATTCCTAGGGGGTCAAGAGGGGTCTACCTTGTCCCCTTTCATTAAATTCCCCCTTCGTTTTTCTCCTCCTCTTGTCTCTCGATCCTACCGAGAGACAAGATGGCGGCTGCACCGGACTGTTTAGAATGTTGACAGACACCGGAGAGCCAATCAGCTTCGCTACGCAAAGCTCCGTTACGCGACAAGTAAGCAATCTGGAGCGCTATCCGGGACGCTGTCACAGATATATCTGTTTTTTTAAACGTTAATTTCTCAAAATCCACTGGAGCACATATATTGAGACCCAGCAAAGGCACATCGGGCTAACAGTCCCTACAATTTTGCCAAGTTTCGTGTAAATCCATTCAGCCGTTCGAGCTAAAAGTGAGGCCAAACGCCCTATGGAAAAATGAATGGGAAAAATGCGTTTTGGGACCCCCCTTTTTCTCGGCCCCCCCTTGACGAAACCCCCCCGAATTTTCAGGGGCTGCTCAGAAACAAAATGTGTCATTTTCCTGTAAATTTCAGCCAATTCCGTCCACAAACGCCAAAGTTATTAGACATAGAATTTTCAAAAGTTCCATAGAGAAAAAATCCTAACTATATATACCTATTGGCGACCGCCAGTAGGTAATATATATATATATATATATATATATATATATATATATATATATATATATATATATATATATATATATATATACATATTCCTGTGCGTTACTCCTCCTATTCCCCTGGAGCAAAGATTGAGGCGCACTCAAGGGGTACTTCTCACAGTTTAATGATCACAAATCAAAACTGCCCGACAGACGCGTTTCGGCTACACGCCTTTGTCAATGTCGGGGAGGTTACATTATCACACAATTATATACAATGTATTCAAAAAACTCTTTACGTGAGAGGAACCAATCACAACCATTCTACATCATTGTATTACATTCATAGAAATCGATGTAGGACATTCAGATCGCGATATTTAGTGGATTATATGGGGGCCATTTTGTAGTGTATATCTGTACAAGGGAAAATCATAATATTCCTCAAGTGTGTGCTTTCTGATTCTACTCTAGCCCCCTCATTACACTGAATCAAGTACATCTTCAAGCCCTGGATGGCATAACTGATCATGGTGTACTTCTCCATGACCGCAATATACTTATGTTCAATTTCTGGGTGTCCCTACTTTTCGATATTACTCTTAACTGGTTAGTGTTTCTGTATGTTGCTCCCGGGCATTGCTTAAATTGCTAAATGTGAGACCATAATTCCTCCTCATTGTTGAGTCCCGTCGGACTCTTAGACTGCATTAACACTATGTACTTGGACTCTAGTTGTCGTAGTTTTTTAACTCTGTCCCCACCTCTCTCACTCTTAGGGACACAGTCGGCACAAAAATATTTTAGAAGTTTGGAGTTGGACTTGTGGACCTCTGTGAAAAAAAAAAATTATATATATACATATATATATATATATACAGTTATACACACCTTACTTATTCAAACATATACTAACACATATTTACTCTCTTATACAATCACTGATACAAGTTTTCAATGATCCATGAAGCCACTCACACATTCACTGGCTCTTATACACAGTAATTTATATATGTCAACTCTCACATGTACTATGTTTTACATATGTACTAACTCACCAATACACTCATGCACACAGCCAACCACCCATACAGCTGTTTCCACATGCAGTTTTGAACCCATACATCTAGTGAATCAACTGTTCACACATCTATGCACAGAGTCACACACCTCCCAGTCACCCCCACACACACACTCACTCTCCCATACAAATACTTGGGCAACCAATCAATAACACATATAGTTACTCATATAGCTACTGATCAACACATGCAGCAGTTTACAGAACAACAGATATAATGATGCACAAATTAAGACAGTTTAGTCACTAACCCATGCACTCAGTGAGACACATTTAATCACTCTCTCATACAGTCAGTCATGCACCTACTAAATCCTTCATCCAGACACTTATACATCCACTCATTCTTCAATATGTAAGACATATTTTAACGTTACAGAAACATACAGTCACTGGATGATGTCATCAGTGATGTCATCAGTGATGTCACTGACCATGTCATGAATGATGTAATATGTGACATCATCAGCAGTGGATTGCGGGTGCGCGATATATAGTTATTGCAACTAACTATATATGCGAATATCTATGGTTTTGTGCGAGTAAATTAAGGTTTTGTGAATGCTAATTCCTAACTATATATGGTCTATAACCTATGGTTTTTTCAGTGAATTTTCTAGGTTTTATAAATGCTAATTCCTAACTATATATGGTCTATAACCTATGGTTTTTTCAGTGAATTTCAATGGTTTTTTAATAGCAAATATCAAAAGCTGTCAAATGTCAAGTACGTGATAGGTAAAAACATTTTCGTGTTTATGCACGCTGATGTGCTTTGAACGCTGCCCCCCCTCCCTCCCCCCCCCCTCTTTTCTCTTAGGAGTACTCTCTCTTTGCAGATAGTGAAGGATAGTTAACGCAGGCCTTTGCCCCCGTTGTAATCCGTCGTGCCTGCTTCTCTCTCCATTTGATTGATTGTTATCCAAGCATTTACTGTTTTAGAATTGGTTCTCTTTGGTTTATTCTCTATTTACAAACAAGCACAGAGTCGCAATACTCTGTTTAGTCTTTGCAGATAGTGAAAAATCATTTAAAAAAACAAAAGGAATCGAGCAAAATCAGTAGGCCACTAATGGGATCTCTTTTTGACCTCGCTAAAATAGAAACATTAAGAACAACCCCTCATGAGAAATACGAAACTAGTGAGATGAACTGAGCTCCACACGATGATGGCTGCAAGACAGCTCGGCTCCGCCACCCACCCCACCCAAAATAACGACAAACCCTATGCAAATATTATAAATATATACAACACACCAGCAAAGTAACAGGGTAAAACATTTTATTAAATAACTATTTACATAACTATTTTATACTTTTTGTTGCCCGATCCGGCTAGCTCAATCGATCGAGCATGAGACTCATGCACTCTGATCTCCTTGGCCTCAGTCAAGCATCAATAGTAAGATTTTCATACATGAGTGTACGTTCATGGTTTTGGTCCCTGAGTTGCTTCGATGTCACTGCCTTGCACAAATGGCATAAGTCCTGGATGTTGGGTGCCATAGTTCAGAGTTCTGAGCAGCGCTTGTAACACTGTCTGAAGCTTATTTGCACCTGCTGCAGCTTCACTATTCTCAAAGTAAGTGGGGGCCGTTTGTGGACCTGACTGCATTTGAAAACAATGTGATACGGTGCCTCCCTAAACCGCTTGACGGAGGCCCCCGAGGGGCGGTGTGATGGCGCGGACTCGGAGGGGGCGCTTGGCTCCAACCCCCTCCGCAAGTCTTGTTGCCCTGGTGTGGCCTGAGATTGCCCCCGACATAGGCGGCCGGCTCCCGGGGTCAAGCGAAACTTTTTGCCTTTTGGTGACTCTTCTTTTCTGAACATTGTCCCACAATCCGTTTGACCTGAAACGATTACACAAATGAAACATTTGTGAGTTTTAAATTTCTGGAGAAGTATAATTCAGCAATAGCTTTCTCTGTAGATCTTTTTCCATTAACAATCCCAGTTCCATCACCCGCCCAGGATATCACTACTGTTAGTTGTCATTGTTGCTTCTGTTTTAATAAAAAATGTTTTAAGGTGTTTACTGTTTTTGTTGCGATGTATATATTTATAAGTTATTAAAGTGTTATAATCCTACTAATTTTTTATCGATTATTGCTCTTTGAGATATTCCCTGTCTACAAACAGAGAAGAATAGGAATATTCTGTCTCCCTTTGCAGATAGTGAAGGATAGGTAATGCAGACTTTTGTCCCCCGTTGTAATCCGTCATGCCTGTTTTTCTCCCCACTGATTGATTGATTGGCTGGACATTTATTGTTCAAGGAATAGATCTTTCGAGGTATTCTCTGTTTGCAAATAACGTGGAATAGAAATATTCTGTCTAGTCTTTGCAAGTAGTGAAGGGTGGGTAATGCGGACCTTTGTCCCCCGTTGTAATCTGTGATGCCCATCTACTCCCCACTGATTGATAAACTAGTTCCACCCGGACCATTTATTAGAGGTACATCATCTGGCTCAACCGGAGGGTACCCCTAATAAAGAAGACATATGTAAAATACGAAGTAATCACTGTATCCTGTTAAACAGAAACTTTAGCATGAAACACACTTCAAAAGGAAGGGAAAGAAATCGAACAAAATCAGTAGGCCACTGATGAGTTTTTGACTTCGCTAGAAATAAGAAACATGAAAGTGGTGAGAGAAGCCAAGCTTGACGTTACGGCAGCCATGAGGTAGCTAGGCTCCGCCACCCCCCCCACTGCTCCAAGCATGTCTGTCCCACCGCCCACCACGCACAATAACGGTAACATGAAATAGATACAAATCAGCAGATACCTACCCCCATTCCGGAAACTCCCGAAGTGCAACAGGTTCGCGGCTACGCCCATCCGGAAGACGAGGCCTTCGGCACGTGTAGGGCGAGTCCTGCTGGCAGCCGTCGGCCGGGGAGGTCGTCGCCTAAGGTGGGCCAGGAGAGGAGCAGAGGCCAACGGGATCCCTCTTCTTTCTTCAATAATTTCTGCGACAACGGGGGGGGGGGATGTCTTGCACATGCCACCGACCCCCCGCCCCTGGGCCAGGAGAGGAGCCGAGGCCGACGGGATCCCTCTTCTTTCTTCAATAATGTCTGCGACAACGGGGGTGGGATGTCTTGCACATGCAACCGACCCCCCCCCCAGGGCCAGGAGAGGAGCCGAGGCCGACGGGATCCCTCTTCTTTCTTTAATAATGGCTGCGACAACGGGGGGGGATGTCTTGCACATGCCACCGACCCCCCCCCTCCTATCTCCTGGTCTGGCCTCCCCGTTCGGTCCTGAAGCGGCGCCCTGCAGGCCACGGGGGGATGTCTTACCTCTGCCTCCGACCCCCCCTCTTATCGCCTGGTCCGGACATCACGGATATCAACGCCAGGTGTCGGCGTGGGGTGCGCTTGGAGGGAGAGGTGGCACGAACGAGCCTCTCCCACCCCCCCAGGTGGGGGCCCCTCAGCTGCACCCCTAACGCTCCACTCACCCAACAAAAGGTCTGGTCCACTATTGCGAGGCAATGATGCTCCGCTCACCCAGCGGGGGTCTCGTCCACAGTTGCGGTGCAACAACGCTTCTAGTTTCCTGCGTCCAGAAACGTTCTCCTCAACTTTGAAGATTCTATAAGAGCCACGGGGGCCCCCGACCCCCGATGGGGAATGACTGCCATGATCACCCACGGAGCGACCACGACGTAGCCGCGGGACGTCGGCGCGCTCATGCCGGCGCCGGCCTCAGTCTTGAAATGACCAAAATCCTGCAAGACTACCAACTTGATCAGTTCCGGTGGGACACCAGTATGACCCGGTAGGAGAGATTGTTGCCTCCCACCCCACTTTGACTGATGGTTCATGTCGCCAGTCCCCTCTGCTACCCTTCAACGAAAACGTTTGGACTGCCGAAAGAGGTCCTGGTCCAACCACGAGTTGGTGGAGACATTTTGACTATACTTGGACCTTCCTGACCTCACCCAAAATGGCGCCGGTACAAATGAAACTCTCAACTCCTTGTTGTGCCCCGATTGCTCAGCCTTGATATCATGAGATATGTATGCAGTTTTTAGCACATGAATTGATATGGGATAAGACTGATTATATGTTCGGACAATAAATTGATCCGGGATGGGTATTGATTATTCGTTCGAACAATGAATTGACATGGGACGGGTACTGATTACACGTTCGGACAATGAATTGATATTAAGTTCTAATGCATCATTGATTACTGTATTTATTATTGAAGGTTCGAATTGTCGACACTTTTGGTACTTGCTCACAATGAATTATCGATATGATTTTGTTGCACCTGTCACACTTTTTACTATGAAATCAACGACCACTGACTCTGTTATGTTTTCCACAAATAAATACCCACCCCCCCATTTACAGTTCCAGCCTGCTCCGTGGCCGGCCCACGGGGTTGTAGGCCTGTATTTGTGCACCAACATTTTTATTAAAGGTTTTTGAAAAAGCAAACGTAGTTGTAACGCGTAGATTGGTAAGTTTCGAATAAATGGCCACTGTTTCCGATTTAAAAAAAAAAAAAAAAAAGCAGGTGAAATGAAGCAGCTTGATTAGTTAAGGGTTAAAAAGTATAGCACGCAGAAACATTGCAAATATGAATGGTCCAGGTTTGTTGTATGTGTTTTTCATTTTTGTACAGCATAAAGCAATCGATAAAGATCCTGGTATTTAGCCTCTACTTTATATGCTACCTGTATCAGGGAAGTTGTTTTAAATGCCCCTAAGCCACCCCGAAGGAATGTCACCTGGCCCCCCTAGTACGAACGAAAACGACCCCGTACCACTGTAGGTTATCTCTCTTCCTCAAATGAGAGTACAAGCTCGCCCCCACTTTACACCGACTGCCCTTTGTTTTGACCCTCCCCTGCACACGATCCGTAATGCCACACTTGGGCGACCTATGCTATCCACAGGCCTCTGATAATTATCTCTCCCACATTACCGGTCCCCCCTGGGCTTAAACGCCGAGATGGTAGATACTGCATTCCGTGGAGATAGGCCGAGTATGTAGTAAGTAAAAGCCTTTTCGGGTTTATGCGCTCTGATGTGTTTTAAACGCTGCCCCGCCCCTTCTTTTTCCCTCTTTTCTGCAGGTCACTTCGGAACGTCGATTATAGTACGGAAAAATGGTGACTTAACGGCCGATGGGATGAGAAAAAGGGTTTGAATATGGTGCCTATACACGACGAGCAAACAATGACTATGTCTCTCTCTGAACCCAGCGCTTGGGAGGGCAGCCTGAAGCAGAAACTTGACGGGTTATTACAGGATGACAAAATATGACTTCGCTTGGCACCCCGAATAATACAACCAAGAATGACGTGCACCAATGAATAAATTCATACGTTTAACTAAATAGGGAAAGTTTAAGGAATATTCCGAGGTGAGGTTTACCCAAGTACCCTCCGTCTGGAGGACTAGGAATGTTGCCAATGTTTAAGATTTACCACCTCCTTCTCGCATCCTCATAGACATGAAACTCAAAGCTGCCCCATTTTTCTCCCGACTGACACCTACCGTTGCCTCAGCCTGGAAACCCATTCGCTAAAAATGATTCGAAGATCCCCCCTAAGTATTAGCCCGACCAGGTTAGTTCCCGACCAATTGGCAAAGGTGTAAGTATTTGCAACCAAATCCACCAGCGAAGGCAAGAGAGAAGAAAAAGGTAAAAAGAGCTCAGCCCCTAGATGAATTAAGTAGGATGCTAAGGATGCGCAGCATGCAGGAAGAGATCTTTTTGGCCAGCAACTGTTCTATGTTTTGTCTTGGATTTTTGTATATAATACATGTACTGTCTCCCCCCGCCCGAGTTTGTGTGTATGTATGTATGTTTTGAAATGACAGGCTCTCCTCATGAGAAATAAAACTCTGTTCTTGTGTTCCTGCCCCAGCGCCCGTCTCTTTATTTGGTAACCGTTCAAGATGGGAACTAAGTGGCGTCTTGTGCCAGCAGCCTGGGCATCGGTTGTAATCTGGGCTGAATTTTCCTCAGCACGGGGTGTGATTCTCAGGGAAGAGCAGCGCATATGGGAGGAGGTTTATGGCCCATGCATGAGAGAGAGAGCGTGGGTGACCAGTGCATGGGGGAGGTGCTTGCGAGGGTGGGGAGCCATGCTGAGGATCGGCGCCGTGCAGAGAGTGGGTCTGGTCAAGGCATCTAAAATGGCTGCCGTGCACGACAAAATTGTGGCATTGGAAAAAAAGCAAGATGGCGCAGACAATGTTTACCAATACGGATTAATTTATAACAATTATTTTTAACAATATATTTACTCGCACTGACAAAATGGCTGTCAACACTTCCTGATTTCCTTCGAATCCAATGTTAACAGACGTCACGATCGGCGGCGTGCAGAGAGTGGGTCTGGTCAAGGCATCTAAAATGGCTGCCGTGCACGACAAAAGTGTGGCATTGGAAAAAAAGCAAGATGGCGCAGACAATGTTTATCAATACGGATTAATTTATAACAATTATTTTTAACAATATATTTACTCGCAGAGTGTCAAAATGGCGGTCAACACTTCCTGATTTCCTTTGAATCGAACGTTAACAGAAGTCACGCAGCAAAAAAAAAAAAACGCTCACGCGCAACCACTGGAAGACAAGTATCAACATATATGAGCCTCCTCAACCACCCTCAGAAAACATAGAGGGTCAGGATACGTCTCCCATACCCCCTTATACCCATTTCTCACATTGTTTTTCCTCCATCTTGTAATTTAATTAAATCGAAACACAAAATGGCGAATTCCCGTTTCACTACCAGTTTGCGACCCGGTTCGCGAACCCAGAAGCGCTTCTACAGCGAAAAATAAAAAAAAATGTATTTGCCCCACGGGACCCTTTAATAACCCCAACATCATTCCTAGGGGGTCAAGAGGGGTCTACCTTGTCCCCTTTCATTAAATTCCCCCTTCGTTTTTTTCTCCTCCTCTTGTCTCTCGATCCTACCGAGAGACAAGATGGCGGCTGCACCGGACTGTTTAGAATGTTGACAGACACCGGAGAGCCAATCAGCTTCGCTACGCAAAGCTCCGTTACGCGACAAGTAAGCAATCTGGAGCGCTATCCGGGACGCTGTCACAGATATATCTGTTTTTTTAAACGTTAATTTCTCAAAATCCACTGGAGCACATATATTGAGACCCAGCAAAGGCACATCGGGCTAACAGTCCCTACAATTTTGCCAAGTTTCGTGTAAATCCATTCAGCCGTTCGAGCTAAAAGTGAGGCCAAACGCCCTATGGAAAAATGAATGGGAAAAATGCGTTTTGGGACCCCCCTTTTTCTCGGCCCCCCCTTGACGAAACCCCCCCGAATTTTCAGGGGCTGCTCAGAAACAAAATGTGTCATTTTCCTGTAAATTTCAGCCGATTCCGTCCACAAACGCCAAAGTTATTAGACATAGAATTTTCAAAAGTTCCATAGAGAAAAAATCCTAACTATATATACCTATTGGCGACCGCCAGTAGGTAATATATATATATATATATATATATATATATATATATATATATATATATATATATATATATATACATATTCCTGTGCGTTACTCCTCCTATTCCCCTGGAGCAAAGATTGAGGCGCACTCAAGGGGTACTTCTCACAGTTTAATGATCACAAATCAAAACTGCCCGACAGACGCGTTTCGGCTACACGCCTTTGTCAATGTCGGGGAGGTTACATTATCACACAATTATATACAATGTATTCAAAAAACTCTTTACGTGAGAGGAACCAATCACAACCATTCTACATCATTGTATTACATTCATAGAAATCGATGTAGGACATTCAGATCGCGATATTTAGTGGATTATATGGGGGCCATTTTGTAGTGTATATCTGAACAAGGGAAAATCATAATATTCCTCAAGTGTGTGCTTTCTGATTCTACTCTAGCCCCCTCATTACACTGAATCAAGTACATCTTCAAGCCCTGGATGGCATAACTGATCATGGTGTACTTCTCCATGACCGTAATATACTTATGTTCAATTTCTGGGTGTCCCTACTTTTCGATATTACTCTTAACTGGTTAGTGTTTCTGTATGTTGCTCCCGGGCATTGCTTAAATTGCTAAATGTGAGACCATAATTCCTCCTCATTGTTGAGTCCCGTCGGACTCTTAGACTGCATTAACACTATGTACTTGGACTCTAGTTGTCGTAGTTTTTTAACTCTGTCCCCACCTCTCTCACTCTTAGGGACACAGTCGACACAAAAATATTTTAGAAGTTTGGAGTTGGACTTGTGGACCTCTGTGAAATTTTTTTTTTATATATATACACATATATATATATATATATTCACAGAAAAAACCATAGGTTATACTCCATATATAGTTAGGAATTTGCATTTACAAAACCTTGAAAATTCAATGAAAAAACCATTGGTTGTAGGCCATATATAGTTAGGGATTTGCATTTAGAAAACCTTATTTTACTCGCATAAAACCATTGAAATTCCATATATAGTTATAAGCGCTAACTATATATCGCGCACCCGCAATCCACTGCTGATGATGTCACATATTACATCATTCATGACATGGTTAGTGACATCACTGATGACATCACTGATGACATCTCAAATGACATCACTGATGACATCACTGATGACAACATCCAGTGACTGTATGTTTCTGTAAAGTTAAAACATGTTTTACATATTGAAGAATGAGTACATGTATAAGTGTCTGGATGAAGGATTTACTAGGTGCCTGACTGACTGATTGAGTGAGTGATTAAATGTGTCTCACTGAGTGCATGGGTTAGTGACTAAACTGTTTTAATTTGTGCATCATTATATCTGTTGTTCTACAAACTGCTGCATATGTTGATCAGTAGCTATATGAGTAACTGTATGGGTTATTGATTGGTTGTCCAAGTATTTGTATGGGAAACTGAGTGTGTGTGTATGGGTGGCTGGGAGGTGTGTGACTCTGTACATAGATGTGTGAGTAGTTGATTCACTATATGTATAGATTCAAAACTGCATGTGGAAACAGCTGTATGGGCGGTTGACTGTGCATGAGTGTATTAGTGAGTGAATGGATATCTCAGTGCTACATGTCAAATTAAGTACATATGTAAAACACAGTACATGTGAGAGTTGACATCTATAAATAACTGTGCATAAGAGCTAGTGAATGTGTGAGTGGCTGTATGGATCATTGTGAACATGTATCAGAGATTGTATAAGAGAGTAAAGTAAATATGTGTTAGTATATGTTTGAATAAGTAAGGTGTGTATAACTGTATAGTTGAGAAAAAGGAGGTGTGATTAATTTTTGGCATAACTGACTAGGTGTGTGAGTAACTCCATGGATGAGTGACTGTCTGTTTACACTGATTGTATCTAAGGTTATATTAGAGTCTGAAGAGGTTCATGGTATTATCACATGAATGATATCATCAGTGATGTGATCAGTCATGTCAAATGAGATGTTATCAGTGATGTCATCAGTGATGTCATTTGAGATGTCATCAGTGATGTCATCAGTGATGTCACTAACCATGTCATGAATGATGTAATATGTGACATCATCAGCAGTGGATTGCGGGTGCGCGATATATAGTTAGCGCTTATAACTATATATAGAATTTCAATGGTTTTATGCGAGTAAAATAAGGTTTTCTAAATGCAAATCCCTAACTATATATGGCCTACAACCAATGGTTTTTTCATTGAATTTTCAAGGTTTTGTAAATGCAAATTCCTAACTATATATGGAGTATAACCTATGGTTTTTTCTGTGAATTTCAATGGTTTTTTAATAGCAAATATCAAAAGCTGTCAAATGTCAAGTACGTGATAGGTAAAAACGTTTTCGTGTTTATGCACGCTGATGTGCTTTGAACGCTGCCCCCCCCCACTCCCCTCTTTTCTCTTAGTAGTACTCTCTCTTTGCAGATAGTGAACGGTAGTTAACTCAGACCTTTACCCCTGTTGTAATCCGTCGTACCTGCTTGTCTCTCCATTTGATTGATTATTATCCAAGCATTTACTGTTTTACAATTGGTTCTCTTTGGATCATTCTCTATTTACAAACAAGCACAAAGTCGCAATACTCTGTTTAGTCTTTGCAGATAGTGAAAAATCGTGTAAAAAAATAAGAGTAATCGAGCAAAATCAGTAGACCACTAATTCGATCTCTTTTTGACCTCGGTAAAATACAAACATTAGGAATAACCCTTCATGAGAAATACAAAAATAGTGAAATGAACTGAGCTCCACACCATGAGGGCTGCAAAACAGCTCGACTCCGCCACCCACACCGCCCAAAATAACGGCAAACCCTATGCAAATATTATAAATATACACAACACACCAGCAAAGAAACAGAGTAAAACATTTTATTAAATAACTATTTACATAACTATTTTATACTTTTTATTGCCCGATCCGGCTAGCTCAATCGATCGAGCATGAAACTCATGCACTGATAACAAGCGTTGAGAGTTTGTAGAATGATGGCTTCAGATTTTCCACATATGGTGTACTGGCGCGAACTGGCAGGGGGCGTTTGGATTCTACCCCTTCTCCAAATAAGATTTTCATACGTGAATGTTCGTTCATGCTTTTTGTCCCTGACTTGCTTCCATGTCACTGCCTTACATACATGGCATAAGTCCTGGTTGTCATACTTCAGAGTTCTAAGCAGCTCTTGTAACACTGTTTAAACCTTATTTGCACCTGCTGCAGCTTCACTATTCAAAGTAAGTGGGGTCCATTTGTGGACCTGACTGCATTGGAAAACAATGTGATACGGTGCCTCCCTAAACCGCTTGACGGAGGCCCCCGAGGGGCGGTGAGATGGCGCGGACTGAGAGGGGGCGCTTGGCTCCTGCCCCCTCCCCAAGTCGTGTTGCCCTGGTGAGGCCTGAGATCGCCCCCGGCATAGGCGGCCGGCTCCCGGGGTCCGGCGGAATTTTTTCCCTTTTGAAGAATCTTTCATTCTGGACCTTGTCCCACAATCCGTTTCACCTGAAGACACGCTGTCGTAGGGCGCCCCTTTACCGTTTTAGTTGCCATTCCGCCCGCTTTTGGTACTCTGTGCCTCTTCCGCCATTCAGCTGTTTACCGCTCGCTCTTGCGACTACAACGTCTCGCTCACCATGTAGTTGAGTTGCTCCCGCTCTTAAGATTTGACCGAACTTTTTGGACTGCTGAAAGCGGTTGTATTCCGACCGCTGGTTGGTGGAGACATTTTGACTATATTCTGCACCTGCATTGTCGCGTAATGCGTCATATGACGCGACGCGTTAGCGCACCCGGAAGTGCTCTGGTGCGCAAGGCGCAGCTTCCCGGAAACGATCCAGAGCGCTGCGCAGCGCGTAACGTAAGCATAACAGGTCATGTGACTTGTTAATAAAACTTTTCATTGGTTCATTTTACTTTTCTTTTCCTAATTATGTAAGACTAGGTCATGTGACCTAAAAATAACACTTTTCATTGGATTAAAACATTTTTTTTCCCCAAACGATGAAAGCCCCACCTTGTTTCTGGATGTTTCAGACTGAAGCTGCCGTCACCATGAGAGCACCACCATCTCGTAGCTCCGTCGTGGCCATTCCGCAAGCAATCATGGCAGCCGCTCCCCACCGGAAGGCCGCGGGAGTCGAGGGCCCCCAAGACTTTTGTACAATCTTCAAGGCTGAGGGGACGCTTTCGAGAATGGAACCCAAGCCCTGGCAGACAAGCGTCCGAGTTCCAAGGTGTCCCAGGGCCATTTTACTGGACCAGGCCCAAATCCGAAGAGCCGGCCGCCATTTTAAGAGTCCTGTGGCAGCCGCCTATCGCTGCACCGCAAGAGTGGGAGCAACTCAACTACATGGTGAGCGAGACGCTGTAGCCGTAAGAGCGGGCGCTAAACAGCTGAATGGCGGAAAAGGCACAGTGTAGCAAAAGCGGGCGGAATGGCGACTGAAACGATAAAGGGGCGCCCCACTACAGCAGACAAGCCTCCGCCATGTGCTTCAAAACTGCATATGTATCTCGTGATATCAAGGTTGGGCAACCAGTACAGAACAAGCAGTTACGAGTCCCATTTACACCGGCGCCATTTTGGGCGCGGCCGGGCAGGTCCAGGATCTACTGAAACATAAAAAATGAGGCTGACGTCTCTGAAGCAGTTGACGAACAGCAGGACATAGCAAATAAACATGAACTCTCTAAAGCTGTTAACTCACTGCAGGACAAAACAAGTGAACCTGAAACCTCTGGAATAATTGTCGCTCAAAAGAACAACACACAAAACTCTGTAGAGCCTGAAGAAAAAAAAACAGAAGGGCACTGTAGTTTCAGACACACTTAACACTAATGACTAAACAAAGATATCGTCTGTTTATAAAGCAGTTATCATCTTGACAGAATTGACAAAGAAGTGTACAGACACCAATGCATCAGCATTCTCGGAGATAACATCTTAAGGAACAAAGAAAGACCTGTTCACTCTTGACACCCCAGGTGCTGTGTATATTGCACTATAGTGCTGCATCGAGAAAACGGGCAACCCTATTGATGTGGATTTTTCATTATTGATTATTGTAAAGAAATTGCGACTCCCCCCTTTAGCAGATTAGCTAAATGTTTGCGTAATTTAGGCATAAAAGTTATATTATTGTTGTTGTTATCGTTATAGTTCTGGTTAATTTCAAAAAATGGTTAAATATATTTACAGTTTTTGTTGCGTTCGTTATATTTAAATGTTAATAAAGTTTTAAAATGTAACTGTCTTGGAGTACTATATTTTTTTTAAAAATCGGGTGAATGGGGCCTTGAATCGGGTTATTGTCATGTGTGGGCTTTGCAAGTGTACTGCTACAAGATCGGACATTTCAAACTCAAATGCACGTTCTTTTTCTTACCTTTCCGAAGCATGGAGCGCAATAGCAGGCAGAGAAAGGGTGATGCACGTGTTGAACACTGCCTGGCCTGCAAATTGCTGGCAGTGCCCCCCCGCCCGCTCCTGAAAGAGGGCACACACACACCGCCGCCCCGAGTACTTCACAAATCTTTAAAAGACCATGCGCTTGTTCAATGTGAAGTGGATAACATGGCTAATAGCATTTGCTGGATAATGCATGAATATCGCTGACTTTTCAACGATATTCATGCATTGCGGCCGTTTTTTATCGCATTTGCGATAAACCTTGCTAATAGCAAGGTTTATGTGCGATAAAATTCGCCGATGTGCGGTGATAATTTTTGTCTCTAAACAAGTTAGAGACAAAATTACCGCTAGTTGTTGGTAATATGCCCCCGGGTTTTTCCTTGCAGGAATCGGGAAGCGAAAGACTAGCACTGAAATCAGTAGTCTCACGCCTGAATCGGGAGGGTTGGCATGTCTGGATACTCTACAGCTGGGGTCATAAACTACATTCGCAGGGCTAGGTGATAGCCTAGGTCCGGCCTGGACAATCGGACACAGAGGAAGAGGAGTGTCAGAGGGTGCGGTAGTGAATAGGGTGAAAGGGAGGTGTCGGGCAGGCACAGGGTGTGATTCTCAGAGAAGAGCAGCGCAGATGGGGGGAAGTATATGGCCCATGCATGAGAGAGAGAGCGGGGGTGACCATTGCGTGGGGGAGATGCGTGCGAGGGTGGGGAGCCATGCTGAGAATCGGCGGCGTGCAGAGAGTGGCCCTGGTCAAGGCATCTAAAATGGCAGCCGTGCACGACAAAATTGTGGCATTGGACAAAACGCAAGATGGCGCAGACAATGTTTATCAATAAGGATTCATTTATAACAAAATATTTACTCGCAGTGACAAAATGGTGGTCACCACTTCCTGATTTCCATCGAATCGAACGTTAACAAACGTCACGCAGCAAAAAAAAAAAAAAAAAAAAAAAAAAACACGCACAGAGCAGTTTTTAGCCATGTTATCCAATGGAAGGTGGATAACACGGCTAAGAGCATTTGCTGGATAATGCATGAATATCGCTGACTTTTCAACGATATTCATGCATTGTGGCCGATGTGCGGCGATAATTTTTGTCTCTAAACAATTAAAACGAAGCACAAAATGGCGAATTCCCGTTTCGCTACCAGTTTGCGGCCCAGTTCGCGGCCCGGGAAACGCTTCTACCGTGAAAAATAATTTTTTTTTTATTTTCCCCACGGGACCCTTTAATAACCCCAACAACAATCCTAGGGGGTCAAGAGGGGGATACCTTGCCCCCTTTCATTAAATTCCCCATTCGTTTTTCACCTCTTCTTCTCTCTCGATCCTACCGAGAGATAAGATGGCGGCCGCTCCGGACTGTCACGCAGCAAAAAAAAAAAAAGCTCACGCACAGCCGCTGGAAGAGATGTATCAACATATATGAGCCTCCTCAGCCACCCTCAGGAAATATAGGGGATTAGGATACGTCTCCCGCACCCCCTTATACCTAGTAATTTAATTAACGAAGCACAAAATGGCGAATTCCCGTTTCGCTACCAGTTTGCAGCCCAGTTCGCGGCCCGGGAAGCGCTTCTACCGTGAAAAATCATTTTTTTTTTAATTTTCCCCACGGGACCCTTTAATAACCCCAACAACATTCCTAGGGGGTCAAGAGGGGGATACCTTGCCCCCTTTCATTAAATTCCCCTTTCGTTTTTCACCTCTTCTTCTCTCTCGATCCTACCGAGAGACAAGATGGCGGCCGCTCCGGACTGTTTAGAATGTTGACAGACACCGGAGAGCCAATCAGCTTTCTGCGCGCAAAGTTCCGAAACGCGAAAAGTAAGCGGACCGGATCGCTGCCCGGAGCGCTGTTACAGATATATATCTTGATTTAAACGTTAATTTCTCAAAATCCACTGAAGCACATATATTGAGACCTAGCAAAGGCACATCGGGCTAACAGTCCCTACAATTTTGCCAAGTTTCGTGCAAATCCATTCAGCCGTTCGAGCTAAAAGTGAGTCCAACCGCCCTATGGAAAACTCAATGCAATAAACGCGTTTTGGGACCCCCCTTTTTTGTCAGCCCCCCCTTGACGAACCCCCACCAAATTTTCAGGGGCTGCTCAGAAACAAAATGTGCCATTTTCCTGAAAATTTCAGCCGATTCCGTCCACAAACGCCAAAGTTATTAGACATAGAATTTTCAGAAATCCCATAGGGAATTAATCCTAACTATATATACCTACTGGCGATAGCCAGTAGGTAATATATATATATATATATATATATATATATATATATATATATATATATATATATATATATATATATATATATATATATATATATATATATATATATATATATATGATGTAAGTTCAACTCCGGCAACTGACCCTCCCGTCACAAAGTATACGGAAACCTATTTATTTTACTCTTCCTTTAACTGAATTCTGTTAGTAACAACATTTAAACATTCACTACTCTGCCTGTTCCACTAAACAAAGGATAGAATTCAACTTATTCTGGAGATTAAGAATTGCTCCTCTTTTACTGCGAGTAAAAATCTTTGTTTACCCTTCGTTCAAGCTCAGAAGAACCTGTTACTCCTTCAGAGTTACCCTTTATAGGTGAAATAAGACCAGCATTTCACCAGCGAACACCTTTCCTTTCACCCACACTCAACTTTCATACAAAATAGTCCCTAAATTATCACTGCCAGCCCTGCTTAGCTTCTGAGTGCTATTCCAACAGACGAGTAACCTTACTGCAGTATGGCTTCTGTCACCACCCGCTATTTATTTCCTCCAAAGAATGTTCCAGATAACATAAAAAGGGACACTAAAACTTTTGTTAAACATAAATTAATAATCAATAGTCAATATTTATCAACAAACTAGTCAATAATAACCCTAGCTCTGCTATCAGAAAACTGATCCAGTGGCTTACCAGCAACAGGTACTCCACTACCATACACTCACCTGGGCCCATAAACACACTCACAAAGCCAGGCAATAACCGCTGGAGTCAAAGTTTAGGATTTTCTATCATTTTAAGGTTAGTCGCCTCCTATTCTCAACTAACCTTTCACTGATCAAAACGTTCTTTCCGCTGGTCAATGGACCACTAGTTGAACTAGTTGCGGTGAAATGACATAAAATAACCTTCTTACATTCATAAATGACCACAGACTCTGGAAGTATTTCAAATCTTTATCTAAATTAATTTCATGTGAATAACTTACAAAGTACAGTAGTCTCCGTTTCTCAAAGGAAGGAAGATTCAAAGAATCAATCATCAAACACATACTTTTATACCTCGCAATGACTGAAGGAATGGTCCCGACTTGAACAAGGTGCAAACCATTGCCAAATAGAGACCCCCATTTCTAACAGCAACCTTGCAGTTTGGACTTCATGCTGATAGCTGGGCACCTTTCTGTCACTGTAAATCCTGCTCAAGGACCTGCATGATTCTCTGTTTCTCCACTTCCACCAAGGTGATGACCTCTGTAACATCTTGAAGACATGTAGAGGACTCAGGAGAAGACTCACAAGAGCACTTTGGGGCTGTTTGTAGCAGTTCTCTCCTTAACCCTCACTCTAGCGTGAAGGTGGTCCGGTGGACAGGCACTTTCTCTAAAAGGAGGAGCAATGGGAGAGGTCCCTTCGGGCTCCAATGTTGAAGTGGAGAATGTTGCTTCGATTAAAGAAATATCTCCAACCCATAAGGCCAATGATAAACAATGAGATCTTGGTTTGGGAAAAGAAGGGGACCCCTACGGAAAACAATGAAACTTGCTAGCTGTGGGTAAAATTACATAAAGGGTAAGAGGAAGGCTAGATACAAGTTCCACAAATGTTATTGGTGGTTCGATACAGGCTATAAATTTGGGTACATCAATATCTCTGAAAGTGCAAAGCAGAAAGTATATATACACATAATAACATTATTTGTATTCATAAAAAAATAGTCATTTTTTGTATGTCTGTTTCAAATTTGTGCGATTGTCTATGTATGCTCTATGGTCAGTTTCGTGATTGTGTACTGCTGCATGTGTATATCTATATAGAATTCAAAAGAATCATTCTGAACATTGATCCATATAAACATGAAACTATTCCTTTTTTAGATTAACAAATAAAAAAATATGTTTGATAAATACAAACAATTTTTTTATGTGTATATATACTTTCGGCTTTGCACTTTCAGAGACATTGATGTAGACACATTTATAGCCTGTATCGAACCACCAATAGCAACTGTAGAACTTGAATCTAGCCTTCCTCTTACCCTTTATGAACAATGAGATCTTTCCTTTCCAGATTTTCAGAATAACTACTATGTGTTTCACGTCCATATAGGCCTCGATAGATGATATATGGTTATCCCGTTTTCATTCTTGCATGCATGTTTTAAGTATTTATTTTGAATGTTTACTCAGCGAGTCGGACAGGATGCTCCATAGGGAGACGAAATATTTATGGCTATTAAAGCAAAGTTTATGTGACGGTATGCTAAGCACTCTGAAAAAGAAACATCACCTTAACAGTAAGTAGCATGCATAGATAGTTACTAAAAACTGGAGAAACTGACGATTTCCTCTACTCCGTATTGAAAAAAATAGTGGAGTAATTTATGGTGTGAAAGTTCTTAATAGGATATGTTGTTACAGTCACTCAATATGTATTGTCTGGAGGAGCGAACAATAGGCCGGGCTGATGTCAGGAGTATTTATTTAATAATAAAATTAAATTAACTGGCAGCGGTGGGATTCGAACCCACACCTCCAGAGAGACTGAAGACTAAATCTAGCGCCTTAGGCCGCTCGGCCACGGTACCACATTTTGTCACAGACGAGGAAACTGTATTACAGTAAATATATGACGCAGAGGAAGATCTGTTGCTGTTTGAAAATGACAGCAAAACGATTAAACCACTGTAAGCGTCACATATAAAAGTTGAAGGGGAGGAATGGAAATGCCTCACTGGAGAGAAGAGGAAGGGAGCCTGATAAGCAATAGTTACGGAGGATTATATCTGTATTACTCACACACCGCCAAAGCATTCTCCGGCCAATTCAGTCTCCAGCAATTATCGTACACTACTCTCAGACAGAGGTTTTTTCAAGCCATTTTAGAAACATCTGCTCTAAATATGTCATCGTCCATCCACCCTGTACAGACTTACATGAAGCAATTATTGTTAAGTATTTGTTTGCAAACCATCCACCTCCCCATTCATCTACCCACGCTTTGATCCATCCATCCATCCACCCACCCTTTGATCCATCCACCCTTTCAAACATCCATTCATCCAGATACCCTTTCATCCATCCAGCCATCCTTCACCCGTCCACCCTTTCAAACATGCATTCACCCATGCAACATTTCATCTATCCATCCGCCCATCAATCCTTTACGCACCCACCCTTTCATCCGTCCATGCATCCAGCCATCCTTTCATTCAGCCAGCAAGCCATCCGTCATCCACCCACCCTTCCATTCATTCATCCATCCATCCATCCATCCATCCAGCCTTTCACCAGTTCTACCATACACCATTCATCCATCCACCCTCTCCCCATCCATCCACCCATCATTCCTCCACAATCCCATCATTAATCCATCATCCATCCATCCAACAATCATCAGTCAATCAGCTTTATTTCGATCGTAAAAATATCATAAAAGCATTACATAGAAAAACAAGTAAAACCATGTTAGTTAAAATCCAGTGGCTAATCAAATAAAAATGATACACTTTTCAATAAATTAAGTAAGAAGGTCCAATACATGACCACAATTAAACAATGAGTTTTAGCCTTTTACATCTGATTGACTAAGCCCAGCCAAGGTATTTGGCCATACCACAAACATACAGGGGCCGGGTATCCGACCTCAAGATTCGCAAAGCGACTATATGGTGTCTGGTACCCAGCTCCCTGAATAAGGGCTTTAGCCACAAAGACCTTGGGGATTTGTAGGCCGGGCATTCAAATAAAAAGTGGGCGACAGACTCCACTCTAGAAGTACAAAATATGCAAAATCGAGAGGTTTGTGCTGGAATATTCCAACGGGCAGACAATTCTCTCAGTGGGAGCAAACCCACCCTGAACTTGAAGTACAGCGCTCAATCAAAGGATTTAGAAATCAAATCCATATAGGGCTCGTAAAGGGTGACATCCTTAATCCTAAGGAACTCGGTGGATGTCCTACTAAGCTTGGGGTTTGAGTTTAGTTTGTTAGCTATCCACTACCAATACAAGGTTTTAGGAACATGTTTAGGGGGAGCACTCCTGGATGCCCAAGCATCTCCAAGACCCAGATTGTCACACAGTGTTTTAACATTGGTAAGCCACCCGATTTTTGACCAGCCGGGCATTGACAATATTTCCATTTGCCCCTCCACATAGCTAGCAAGTTTGGGAGTTCTACATAAACGTGCACACAATAAAAGCGGGCGCAGTTGGGCCTGGTCTCTGATCGAGCGACAATCCATATCCAACAGTAAGGGAAGCGTGGAGATGCTATGGGGAAGTGACATCAAATCCCTTAAGAATTTATTTTTGGATTTTCGGAGATGGTCAATAGTACCTAGTCCCCAAAGTTCAGCCCCTTAAAGCGCTGCACTAACTACCCTTTCTCTATAAATATCTAAGACCGGGGTAATAGGCATCTAATGAGGATGAGCGTTGCTCTTTGATCAGTGCCCCCACGACCCTTTTGTGACCCAGCAGCATTTTCTGAAGGTGAGGGCCCCACTGCATAAAATCAGATAAACGAATACCCAAATAGTCAAATTCCTTGACCCTTTCCAGGGGCACATGGTTTAAAGAAGGAGGGCAACCACGCTTCCTGGGGGGCTTCAGTACTAAATACTTTGGTTTTGGCAGTATTGATTTTGAAGCCCCTGCTATTACAAAAAGATTGAAAATTGTCCAAGAGGCTCTGAAAGCCCATCGGGGACTTTGAGATGAGCAGGGTGTAGTCGGCGAATAGGAGCTTGGGTATTTTCTTTCCCACCAAAGAGGGAGCGTCAGATGGCTGATTTAAAAGATGCTCCACCACCCCGTTCACATATAGTGAGAACATGGTGGGGGCAAGGACGCACCCCTGGCGGACGCCCCTATCCACTGGAATTTTGGCTGTCTTCTGGCCCTGGGTTCCCCACCTAACCTGCGCATAGTTCCCATCGTGCAACTTCACTGACAAGGACAGAATGTATGCAGGAATCCCCAGATCCAAAAGTACCCCCCACAAGCGGTCCCGAGGCACCAGGTCAAAGGCAGTCCTTAGATCGATAAAAGCAAGAGAAAGACTGCCTTTGCCTAGTACTACCACCTTCCAATGAATGAGCATAGGTCTAAAAACCTGCTCGATGGTCCCAGTGCCAGACCTAAAACCTGCATGAAATTCTGAAAGAATTTTATTCTCGACCTCCCACTGAAGCACTCTCCCTAGGACAACCTTTCCGGCTACATTCTGTGTGGAGTCTATAAGTCTTATAGGGCGATAATTCGCTGGGACGTCCCGACAGCCCTTTTTAAAGATCTGGACGACCTTGGCCCCCTTCCATGAGCCTGGAACCGCTGCACCATGCATGATGGCATTGAGTAAAGTTGATATAAGCTTACCCCAATCTTGAGGATGCAAACGGAGTAGGTCCCCCGGTAGCCTATCAGGGCCTGCTGCTTTGTTTGGATCTAGGGTTTTGATCACCTCTTCTACCTCCTTCGATGTAAAAAGTAACGCCTCGCTTGCCTCAGAGAGGCCCAAAGCAGGAGATGTAGTCGGACCCAACCCCTCAACAGGATGGGTGGAATAAAGAAGGGAAAAGTGATGAAACCACGCTTGCCCCATAATATTACATGTTATAAGGGTACAATCTGGCCTATTCCTGGTCCTTACCAAGTTCCAGAAACCTCCAGCATCCTTCCTTACATTGGCAACCTTTAGATCACACCAAAACTGATCGTCCCAATACCTCCTAGCTTTCCTAATTGTAAGCCTGTATTTTTTCCTGGCGGCCCGAATCAGCACAAGATCTTTTAGCTTGACAGCCTTCACCAAGGCTGTTTTTGACAACCGGCACTTATGTTTCAGTTTCTTGTCCCTCCTGGCGTGGGAGTCCCTGCATGGCTTTATAAGTAGGCTTCCCAGGGCTTCAATGGTAGAGAACCTCAGGCGGGCCAAGATGGTGGTATCCGGCCTGGATATTGCCCCTTCAATCAGGGCCCCTAAATTTTGCACCAGCCCATCATCAAGGACAACCATGCACCATTTAAGGCGCCTTCCCCCATTTGATGGACGAACATCTGAGGTTAATCTGGGTTGTGGTGGGGGAACATCGAATGAGGATGGCCACATAGATTTAGGCTTAAAGATAGCGGATTGTGATTGCTATCTGTGGTTGGCAGTGCCTCCATATCTCTCATATAATTCCAGGGCTTTAGGTCAAGTAAAATGTAGTCTATCCGTGAGGAATGGTCTTTATGTGTGAGCACCTGAAGGGTCTGAGGATGCTCTACCATTCACAGCCCTCAAGCCAAATTCTAGGGTCAAGATGTTAAGCTGGATGGACCGTTGGGACCATCTCTTAATAGGCGGAATAGTAAGGGCTGGAATGCCCCTTCTGCCATCCTCATCGGTGGTGCCCAAAATGTCTTCATCCACCAGGGGTTCAAAAGTGCAATTGAAATTCCCTGCGACCAAGACATTTGCATTCTTGCTACACTTACTGAGCTCCTCTCCAAGGATAGAAATAATTGGAGATTCAGAGCCGCCATTGGTACCTCTGGCGTAAATATTAAATATCTCAATTGTAAGCCCTCGGTGCGGACCCCTCACTGACAATCTTAAAATATCAGGAGATTTGGAAATAAGTTGTCTAGTGTGGCAGCCCAAGGAGATATTGATCCAGATTAAAAGACCTCCTGAAGGGCGACCTCTCCGGGTGTGTGAGGAAATAGCTGGAACAAAAAACGTAGTGTAGCCAACCTTATGGCAGGGTTCCACACTCCAAGTCTCTTGAAAGATACAAATCGCATAGGACTCGATCAGTGAGTTCCAGTCAGGGACATCTAATTTCCTGGAAATACCAGCCATATTCCAACTCAGGATCTTTAGATCATTACTCATATTTGTCACCTCAGAGGAATATAGTGTAACCTCCAGACAAGGCCCAGCATCATTCTCCGCAGAGATAGTCACCTGCTCCCCCAACATGCTAATATTCTCTCGAGCGGAAGGACCAGGGCAGGATTGGTTAAAAGCTCTACCATCAGGGTCCTCAGTTACCTTTCTACACCCAGACAGACCCCCATGCTTTGTGGGAAACTCAGCTAGCTTAACAAAAGGATAGGGATTGTGTCACCAGCCATAGCCCAACCTATAAGCCGCTCTACCAACCCGGGGCATGTAGTGCTGATGGGTATCGTAGTCGGCTTCAGAATGTAGCCAATTTTCCCCCCAGCCCCTAGGATGCTGACTAACAATGGGTTGAGGAACCGGGAGAATTTGAAAATGGCTAAGTTCAAATGTTCCAATCCCTGTGTTCCCTATGGTAGGCAGGAGATTACAAATATATATGGCCACCCTGGGGTCCTTAAAGTTAACCAAGATGCAGTCCCCTGGCAAATCTTTGGGCCTATTCCCAACCCAACCAACTAACCTGAAGTTGAGAACCTGGCCATCCAATGAGTTAGGCAGGGGTCTTTTTTCAGATAGCCAGAACATCGTTTTCTTCTTAAGCTCATTATACGATTCCAGATTGCCAGGTTTACGGAGGGGTACCCCTGTGAGCACAACTACACATGGCTGGCATTCTGGGGGTAGGTTGATGGTGGGAAGGTCAATGTCAGTTTTGGCTACAGTAGATTCTTTAATTTGATCAGAATGTTTACCCTTCTGGCCCCTGCTATTTCCCATGGCGGTTTTGGTGGCCTTACTCTGGGTGAACAAACTTGCAGGACATCCACTGGATCCTTTATCCAAACTGGGCTTCTTACCAGCTTGGACATTGGATTCAATAGATCCATCTTGAGTAGTTGTATTTTCACACACAGGGGGCCCTGTGTGTGAAGCCCCCTCCCTAATTTTTGTGTGTAATTTAACAAGGGACTTGAGAGAAAAAAAGTTATCGAGAGTGGCCTGCTCGAACCAATCAAGCCTCTCAGTCAAAACTTCACCCTCTCAAGAACCGGGAGAATGAGTGACTTCAACAGTTTCTCAATTTGGGCTAAGGAGAGCAAGTTGTCAGGAATAATTAATGTGCTAGAGGGCACCTGCTTCCCACTCTCTGACTTGCTCGGGGTGCTTGGCACCTGAGCTCTGGATAGAGGGACCCCAAGAGGAGCAGGGTGGGAAACGGTGGTTTGATGGTTTCCGGACTCCCCTCCCCCTGTTAGTTTAACACATGCCTTAGGGCGCTTGCCCATAAACTTCTTGGAGGGGTTTAGGTAGTCAGCCCTTGAATGGATTGCGGCTCTTTCCCGCTTGGTGGATACAATTCTAGGTCTGCTAGTGGGCGCTACCTTTAGCTGGACCGGGATTTCCTCAGAAGAAATGGGAGCACTAACAATAGCTTGGTCCCCGGTTGAAGAGCACAAATCGACCTCCAGTAAAGGCTGTGTGGACGGATATATACTACAATTGAGAGCATTGAGCCTGTCGAGGCTAGCTCTAATGGCTCCTATCCTTGACAAATCTAGAACAGGAAAGCCTTCAACAGGCAGGTCTTCTACTAGCTGTACAGGAGAGACCACCAAACCAGTGTGACCTAAGGAAGAGCGCTTTTGGTTGAATAGTTTGTGAGAAAGACGGTGTTCAGTATTGGCAATCTCTTTGTCAATAGCCGAGACTGTTCTGGTAATAAACTGGTCCATCAAACCAATAACAGAACCTCCCCCGGCCCCCTTACCCTTACCAGATTGGGTTGTCATTGGCATCCGCGTTGGTACTAGGCTTAACGCAGACACCACCAGCAACTAAGTTTCAAAAGTTTCAAAAGTTTTCAAATAAACAATACTCTACGCAGATATAGAACAGTACAAGTTAGAGGGGTGGCCCAGCCCAGCCCCTGCCGGCCCTGGACGGCCTAAGACAGTCCCGCCCTTGTCCCGGGCTTCGCCCGGCTCGTCCCGCGCGCGTCCTGCGAGGCGGGACTAGCAGAGCCATTAAGAACACCTGGGCAGGGCGTGTTGCAGGAGGGCGTCTCTCTGCCCCGCTGGATTATGGGTGGCGTAGTCCTCCACCTAATCACGGCCCCCACAGCTGCTGGTCACAGGAACTCCTACGGCACTGCTACGAGCGTTTCCCGCGAAGCGGGAAACGCGAGAAGTAATATCAAAAATTCAGGGATGAGGAGCGTGGTTCTCCTCCCTCGTAGCCCCCTCTGCTGCTGCTGCTGAAAGTCGCCAGAAAAGAAAGTGCTCCATCCACCCATCATTCCTCCACCACCCCATCATTAATCCATCATCCATTCACCCTTTCATCCATCCATTAATCCCCCCAGCCTTTCACCTATCCAACCATACAACCTTCATTCATCCACCCTCCCACCCATCCACCCATCATTGATCCCTGCCTTCCATCATTCATCCATCATTCACCTATCCAGGACACTTGTGCGAGAATGACTAAATTAATAACTATACAGCTTACAATAATTACTGTATTAATGAACTTTTAATCTGCACGTGTGCCGAATAGCAAGGAATGATGACATTACGCAGTATTAATAAGACGGGATTTGGAGACTTCCAGCAAACAATGAAGAACATCCGTAACATCGTATTAACAAAGGAATGATGACATTGACATTTTGCACGATTTACGTTATTTGTAGCTTTATTGAGCGTTTGCAGTGTTAATGAATGCATTACAAACAAGACAGTCAACTGGCAATAAGTATATGACCATTATTAAGTATATGAGCGTTATTAATACAACGTAAACGTGCGTCATGTTGCCTTTTTACGAACAATGCATAATATCCATAACCTCGCATTAACAAAGGAATGATGACATTGTGCACGGTTTACGTTATATATAGTTTTATTGTGCGTTTGCAAACAATTCAGGCATTACCCATATGAGCGTTATTAATACGTTATTAATACAACGGAAATGCGCGTGATGGTTTTAATACAATGCCAAGACTTAATTTGCGTTATTAATACATGTTGCCTTTTGTTTGGAGACTTTATGAGCGTTCAGAACATGGCTACCAAAGGAATGCGTTCAGAACATCGCATGCGCGCGATTCACGTTATTTGTAGCTTTATTCAGTCCTTAATCACATTAGCGAAGTTACATCGTCATGTTACCTTTTATTTGGATTTCGGATTGGATTTTCAGTATTAATATATCCATCCACCCATTACACACTTTACTCTCTATCATCAGGCATCCACCACCCAGCCAGCAATCAATGCATCCATCCATCATGCATCCACCACCCAGGCACCCACCCATCCATCCATCTTCCCATCCATCATGCATCCATCCATCAGGTATCCACCATCTACCCACCCATCCTTTCACACGCTGTGACTTATTGAGCACGTTTTGTTTCACATTATGTCACAGTAACTATTTCGGGACGATAAATGTCATTAAAAAGTGTCCCTGCTTCCTTAAAGTGTAATTGTTCCAGGGAAGGTAAAGTCATCCCAAAGTTATAGTGGCGTTCTCCCACCCTGGAAAATTGAAACTTTTCAGCCCAACTAAATAATTACACACGTTTTGTTTGTGACTATTCGGGACACGCCACCCTATCCCAGCGATGCAAGTAATTCGTGACGCATGCTACCCCATCCCTGCGATGCAATCGCCAGCGATGTATAAGTGGCCGCGTTGTTGTAGCATGCATCCTGAAAGCATGCGTTGTAACGCCGCACGCGATGTAAAAGTCGCATTGCGATAGTAGCGCGAACTAATACATTCGTTGTAACGGGTGTTTCCCACCATAGTGCAAGGGTGTATACTGTTTATGTACCGGAACGTGAACCTTCCTGTGCATGAACCAGCTTTAAATGCCGTTTTGTCACTTCTAGGTGTGCTGCTTAATGCAGCAGAAATGGAAGTTGCAAAATATCATTTTGTTTTAAGATTGTTTATGTGCAGGAAGTATCACCTTCCTGAACATAAACAATCCAAGGCGTTTTGCTTTTTCCATGTGTGCTGCACAAGGCTGCACACATGGAAAAGTTAAGAACAGGTTTTACCATGTCTTAATTTTGGTGCTGCCTCCTATCTATGCCACCCTTGTAAATAGGGGGCAGTGTCAAAATCAAGGGGTGTTGCTGTGGAATGCCCATCACAACACCCACTGCCCACCCCTTTCACGCTACTCATAGTGTAAAAGGGGGCCTTATTTACAAAGTAGTGTTAATCCATGTTAAGTGTCTTAAAGCTGCCTTGTAAATACAAGCCCCTATCACCACAGGAACGTCAGAAAAAGTGAAGCTCCCGTGGCGATAGGGGCTTGTACATATGCACCCCAGTTTGAAATCCCTAAAATAGAAGGGCAATGCATGAGGTAATCAGTGTAAAAATAAACACTTAAAGCCTTATTGGCAAGAAAGTGCCGCAGCGCAGCACGCAGGCCCTTTGGCTGCCCGACTCTCCGGCACTTTCAAAGCACAGGGATGTGCCATATCTACAAGGATATGATGGATCCCTTTGCTCTCCCCTGCGCTTACGTACAATTAGCCTCCATGCGCCGATGCAGGCACCCTTGTACCATGGTGCAAGGATGCCTGCGTCACGGAGGTGATTGTTTATGTGCAGGAAGGTGTCCTCCCCTGGGGAGGTGTAGCATTCAGACGCATTTCCAGGTTCACGATTTCTCTTAAATCTAGAAATGTGTCAGGTCCCATGGGTGTTGCATGGGAACACCCACAGTAACACCCATGAAACACCCATTTCATGCAAAGTGCTACATGTAAAGGGGCTGTACTTACAAGGACAGAAAAAGCCACGCAGGGTGGCTTTGTGTGTCCTTGTAAATATGGGGCAGCAAAATGCACCGCCGGTGTGTCATAAAAAGTGACGCACCACCGGTGCCAGGGGCTGGTAAATAAGCCCCTGGTTTTGTTGCAGTCCCCCATTCTGAGCACCAGAAACAGAATGCTGTGGAAGATTAACCCTGTGGAAGTACCACTCTCTGCACTGTCTTTATTTCCCCAAGAAGAAATACCGAGACGATTTTAATGGCTCACGTGTAATGATCTTAGATCTTTTTGGGTGATAACAATCGCCTATAAAAATGGTCTTGATTTAGATTCCTTTATGCGAATGGAACCCCACTGAATATGCTGAAAACCGATCCCTTGCGCTTTAAAAAAAAGCCTCTCTTGCCTGAGGCAAAACCTCGGTTTGCACCAGCTTCTTTATTGAATAAGGCTTGTCAGTGCTTAGAAGCATGTACCTCCGCTTTACTTGCCTCTCAGTGCTCCACATCCTACTTATATACAGAACAGAAACGCTCATTCATGGTCAATGTACAATTGAACACATAAAACAAGGCTTGTTGTACAGTATGCGCATGCCGTCATATTTTCAATATTTTGACATAACATCGACTTAGGGCCACAAGATGAATGTAGGGAAGTTGCCCTATGAGAAATGAGCCCTTGCAGCATATTTGCAGCATGCCCTTTACAATACTGAGACCGATAAATCTTCAATGAAGCTAAATAAATACAGAGGACAGTGTGGGAGCTAGCAGCAAAAGACCCGGAGATATAGTTGAAATTAATTATGCTATTGGGTTCCTGGCTTGCACTGTCACTCAGGGGCTTTCACATAAAGCAAGTGAAATTGATGAATATTTTACATCATGAGCAAATATTGTCGTTGCAATGGAAAGATGCTGATACCAGGACAAGCTGTGCTTACTCTCTTAGGGAAAGAAACCAGTTGTTTGCCATATTTATTTTAGATTTTTATGAAGTGACAGGCCGCAGATTCTTCAGTGTAGTGGCACCAGTTTCATACATTGAAATATTTTTATTGTAACCTACCTAGATTCTTAGGAATACCCTAAAATATGGAATAACTAAAATCAGGTAAAAAGGCTGATATATTTAACAGCGTGTAAATTACATTTTAAATTACGCCTTTGTGTACAAGTTGCAACTATTTCCCACATCAAAGAAAGCATTCAATGAAAACTTGTGGCTTGCTCACATTTTCTATGCATAAAATACACCACACTTACATACATTACACATTTTTCGGTAAGTAATAACAAAATAACTTCCTATCTTTCTATTTGCCATGTCGACCAATTAATTCATTCACTATTAGGCATAGGCCTCCATTACTTATAATTTGCATATTGGTGAGACTGTTTACTTTTTCCTCTGCTTTCCACACTGTTTCAGTTGAATGTAGGTTTACCCTGAAAGATGACTCAGTGAGTTGAACTATGCAGTGATCTGCAAATCTAGGGCCCGAGTCACAAAGGTAATCCTAGATCTGAAGTCCAAGTTTAGACCTGAAGTCTAAGTGCCCAATTCACGAAGGTAAATTAAAGGAGAGAGCACAATCTACTTAGCATTGGTTAGCAGTGGTAACATTTGCATAGTCCTAAAGCCAGCAAAAATGAAGGGGTATATTATCAAGCAACTGCATTAAAATCATTGCAGCTTTAGCTTCAGAAAACTGCAGCTAAAGCGGCAATATTGGGCTTGATAATATGCCCCTGTGAATTCCCATAGAAGCCCATGTTCAGGTGTGAACATGGGCTTCTCTGGGAATTCTCTACGGCATATTATCAAGCCCATTGTCGCCGCTTTAGCTGCAGTATCCTGCCGCTAAAGCGGCAATAATTTTAACCAGTGCTTGATAATATGCCCCGAAGTTAGCAAAAACAGGAGGTTGGAAAAAAGTTTTGGGAAAACTACTCCAAATATGTCAGTTTCAATAATTTCCATATGGTAAATCTTCATCAGGACAATGCGATTATAGGGAAAACCTTTTTAGACTTTTTATCATAATTGCTTGGTAGTTTCCCATTAAATGGGGGAAACTGGGGAATGTAATGGAGAATTACTGAGTGGGATACATTTTTCTGGTTGAAAAACCTTGCATAATTCCCAATTCCATTATGGCATTAGAGCCAGGTGCAACAAGCTCTACTGGCCAATAAAGGTCCTCTCCAGTGTTGAAGGCCCCAACCAAAGGCATGGCTCTTTATCAAGGGAGTGGGCCTTTAAAGGCCAATAGAGCCTGCTACAGAGGGCTCTAAGGCTATTTGAAAATTCTGCCCCTAGTGGGCAGAATGTTCTAATTTATAAAACAAAGGCCTCACGTAGCTCGAGGGGGTTGAAATCCCCTCAGGCTCCGTGAGGTCTTTGTTCACAGCACCAGCTGTGAATCAAAATTGGAATGTTGATACTCCGGGCATCCACCAGCCATTAGAAGCCCAGAGCATTGTCTTCAATGGAGCGCTCTAGATTCCAATGTTCTCATGGGGTATAATCCATTACTGTACCCACGCAGGAGGCAAATGTATGCAGGAAATTTGGGGAGGTGGGGGTGAGGGAATGGATGGGGTAGTAGGACAGGTATATAAAATGTTTTTTTTCTGCAAGGGGAGAATGACACTTTCTTACCCAACTCTGCAATTCTTCACCTTAGGCAATGTGCGCAGTTAATGTATCTATGCTGTAGTGTACTGAAAATGGTCATGAGTGATGTTATATGTGACATCATCAGCAGTGCATTGTGGGCGCGCAATTTATAGTTACCTCATCTAACTATAACAGCTGAAATACTCAGGTTTTGTACGAGTGAAATATCCAACTAATTATAACATCCCTGAAACCTGCGGTTTTTTTCTGTGAATTTGAAATGTTTTTTAAATGCTAATTTCTAACTATAACGTCCCTGAAACCTTTGTTTTTTTCAGTGAATTTCAAAGGTTTTTTTAAATGCAAATTTCTAATTATAATCTCCCAAAAATACATTTTCCTAGTTTTTTAATTGTAATAAAAATAATGTAATACTTTATCTTTTCTAAAATATAAAATACCGATTGTGTACTTGTCTCGGCGGGTCCGCAAATCCAAAAATGCTGCCTCCATATTGGTTAAGTTGTGTACAATGCGCTTATGGTATATTTATATCCGGAAGTCGCACTAGGGTGCGCAAATCCATCGTAAATCTTTAAGTTTTAAAATCATATGTATATAACTTTATTATATATATTATACAAAGAGATTACTTAATATAACTATAAATATCATTTATCTGTAATTGTAAAAAAGATATATTATTGTTGAATATATTTTTCGGGATTCGCGTGGGTTGCGCACCAGTTGCGTGCCAGGTGCACAAATCCCATTTGACTTCAAAAGAAAGTATTTCATTGGTTAAGAAGCTTTTGATTCTAGAACTTGAAGGACCCTACCCTATTTTTTCATTCTTTCAGCTGCTTCTCAGGAGTCACTATCGGGGAGGTGAGCGACCCGGAATACCCTTGAGGGCTTGGGTAATGAAAGTAAAAGGGGTAAAGGTGCCTTCAAGGGACTTTATTTGATTTATATTTGTTGGTTCACGTTATTTAAGAAAGACCAATTAATCGTCCTTAGAGTAAATTAATCAAAAAGCTATTATCAAAGTACAATTCCTATTGTCAACATATAACATATAACATATAAACAAAGACACAAGGTGTATACGAAAAATATTTTTATATCAAATAGTTCATTAAAGGAAAACAGCTTCATATACAGATAAGTAAACAAATAAGATTTAGGACTGTGGGTACACACATAAGTAAATTACTAAGTGACTCAACAGAACCTAAAAAACACCTATCCCACAATACATTGAATAAAACAAAGAAAGGGATAAGATGTGCTGTCGATGTTTCGGTTTCTTAGGAATTAATTGCTGAAACCATCCTCAGGACTGTTATCAATTGCAATCTGTATAGAGATATTGTAATCTGTATGCAACAGTATTGCCACTTCATCAAAACTTGTATGAAGATCGAGGTATCTTTATAACATGACTATTAGTTGTTGGAAAAATGACTTCGTATTTTAATCAAAGCCGGACGTGAAGTTGAATCTTCACTCCTAGAGTACAGGTACTTTGCGAAACAGAAATCATCCGGTGTGAATAGGGTGGAATCTTGTCAATCACCGGGATCAATATGGAGCAATTAAAGCCAGTTTAAATTGGATCAAATGGGGTAGCGAGCAGTCGTCAGTCCTGCACCGCCTAGTAATACGGCGAAGTGGATTCAAAGAGCGTCTCATCAGTACGTCACGTCAGTGGCTCCGTACTGACGAGACGCTCTTTGAATCCACTTCGCCGTATTACTAGGCGGTGCAGGACTGACGACTGCTCGCTACCCCCATTTGATCCAATTTAAACTGGCTTTAATTGCTCCATATTGATCCCGGAGATTGACAAGATTCCACCCTATTCACACCGGATGATTTCAGTTTCGCAAAGTACCTGTACTCTAGGAGTGAAGATTCAACTTCACGTCCGGCTTTGATTAAAATACGAAGTCATTTTTCCAACAACTAATAGTCATGTTATAAAGATACCTCGATCTTCATACAAGTTTTGATGAAGTGGCAGTACTGTTGCATACAGATTACAATATCTCTATACAGATTGCAATTGATAACAGTCCTGAGGATGGTTTCAGCAATTAATTCCTAAGAAACCGAAACGTCGACAGCACATCTTATCCCTTTCTTTGTTTTATTCAATGTATTGTGGGATAGGTGTTTTTTAGGTTCTGTTGAGTCACTTAGTAATTTACTTATGTGTGTACCCACAGTCCTAAATCTTATTTGTTTACTTATATGTATATGAAGCTGTTTTCCTTTAATGAACTATTTGATATAAAAATATTTTTCGTATACACCTTGTGTCTTTGGTTATATGTTATATGTTATATGTTGACAATAGGAATTGTACTTTGATAATAGCTTTTTGATTAATTCACTCTAAGGACGATTGATTGGTCTTTCTTAAATAACGTGAACCAACAAATATAAATCAAATAAAGTCCCTTGAAGGCACCTTTACCCCTTTTACTCTCAGGAGTCACAGCTGTTCTGTTTTGCTCTTCTTCTTTGGGATTTTTAGTGTTTTTTTGTCTTCATCAGAAAATGGCTACTTCCAATCGAGCACAGCAGCTTCCACCTGAAGATGAAGAAGAGTTGGAAGAACGGGTGAAGGTGAGATACGGAAGTATTGTTTGGGCTTTCTTCTCAATTCCACCTAGGGAGAGGAAGGTAAATTCATGAAAGGTTACGTGTACTATAGGTCAGAATGTCTTGTCACAAGCTTCTGACAAGAAGTATTTCTTTAGCACCTCTTCAATGCTCAAGCATTTATGAAATATGCACCCACGGGGTCTTGCGAGGTAACATCAGTGACAAGACCTACAGAAACAGGCAAGATAGGATAACAGTGCAGGACCAAGCACTTCATATGGTTCTTCTGCAACATCAACACCGCAGATCGTACCTGGATTTGCTAGAGTGGAACAGCATTGTGTAAAACGCAAAGCAATGTTGTGACATGGTGAACAATCAGTGGATGCCATTGTGGTTGCCATTAAAAACCACCATTCCTAAAAAAAATATCTGCAATTAGTTTGTAATTGAATAATGTTTTGTAACTTTTCACCATTTGTTCTGTTAATTTTTTCATTGCTTTTCAAAAACACCACAAAAATACAAAAAAGAGTTGAAAACAAATAAAAAATAAATAAAAGAAAAAAAGAAGAAAAAAAATATTCTTTTTAGAACCGCCTATTTGGTTAAAATAGACAAATCTGGTTGTGTTGTATGAATTGTGGCAAGCGTAATATATGGACAAGTGTATGGGTAGTGCATGTGTGATTGCATGAGCGCATGTGTAGTGCTTGAGTGATTGGAGACCTGCTTGTGTACTACCTGAGTGATTCCATGAGTGCATGGCTAATACCTGGGTGAATGTAAGAGTGCAAGTGTAAGTGGCTGCATAATTGCATGAGCGTGGGGTAGTGACTGCGTGATTAGAGGAGTGCATAGATAGTGCTTGAGTGATTAAAGGAGTGCATGAGGAATGTTTCGGTGATTGCAGGAGTGCATGGGTATTGCCTGAATGATTGGATGAGTGCAAAGGGTGGTGCCTGGATGATTGGATGGGTACATGGATAGTGCTTGGGTGATTGAAAGAATTTAAGAATAGTTACTGGGAGGTTGCATGAGTGCAGGGATAATGCCTGCATGATTGCATCAGTGCAAGGATAATGTCTGGGTTTATTTGGCGAGTGCATTGGTACTGCCAGTGATTGAAGGAATTATGGGTAATACCTGGGTGATTGTATGAGTGCATGGCTAGTGCCTGGGTGAGTGCATGAGTGCAGGAGTAATGTCTGGATGATTGGAGGAGTGCATGGGTACTGCCAGAATGGTTAAAAAAGTGCATAAATAATGCCTGAGTGATTTTGAAAGTGCATGGGTAATGCCGGGGTGATTTTCTAAGTGCATAGTTATTGCTTGATTGCAGAGGTAGTGCCTGAGTGAATAAACGAGTGCATGGGTAATGCCTGTGTGATTGCATGAGTTCAGGAGTAATGGCTGGTTGATTGAATGAGTGCACGGGTAATGCCTAGGTGCATGGAAGAGTGCATTGGTAATGACTGGGTATATGTAGGACTGCATGGGTAGTTCCTGGGTTCCTGGGTGTTTGGAAGAGTACATGAGAAGTACCACAGTGATTGGATGAGTGTAGGAGTAGTGCCTGAATTATTGAAAGACTGCATGGGTAGTGCTAGGATGATTGCATGAGTGTAGCAGAAGTGCCTGAGCGCATGTATGACAACATGGGCACTGCCTGAGTGATTGTAGGAGTGCATGGGTAATGCTTGGTGATTGCATGAATGCAAGGGTAATGTCCGGGTGATTGGAGGAGTGCAAGGGTAATGCCTGGGTGCATGGGTAGTGCCTTTGTGCATGGATGAGTGCATGGGTAGTTTCTGTGTGATTGGAAGAGTGAATAAGAAGTACCTAGGTGAGTGCATGAGTGTACAGGTAGTGTCTGGATGATTGGATGGCAGCATGGGTAGTGGTTGAGGGATTGCATAAGTGCAGCAGAAGTGCGTGAGTTCATGGGTAGTGCATGAGTGCATGGGTAGTGTCTGGGGGATCAGAGGAGTGCATGGGTACTGCCTGAGTGATTGAAGAAGTCCATGGGTAGTACCTGCGTGATTGCAAGAATGCAGGAGTAATGTCTGGGTGATTGGAGGAGTGCATGGGTACTGCCTGACTGATTAAAGGAGTGCATGGGTAATGCCTTGGTGATTGAATTAGTGCATGGGTACTGCTGAGTGATTAAAGAAGTACATGGGTATTGTCTGGTTAATAGCATAAGTGCAGGGCTAATGTCCGGGTGATTGGAGGAGTGCATGGGTACTGCTTCAGTGATTGAAGAAGTGCATGACTAATGCCTGGGTGATTGCATCAATGCAGGGGTAATGTCTGGTGAATGGAGGAGTGCATGGGTAGTGCCTGAGTGATTAGATGAGTGCATAAGTAGTCCCTCTGTGATTTTATAAGTGCATGGTTAGTGGCTGGCTGATTGTAGGAGTGTATGGATAGTGCCTGGATGAGTACCAGGGGAGTGGGTTATTTCATAAGTGCATGGGTAGTGCATGTGTGATTGGATGAGTGCATGGGTAGTGGCTGGGTGATTGGAGTACAATGGTAGTGCCTGGGTTATTGTATGAGTGCATAGATAGTGCCTGGGTGATTGCGTGAGTGCAGGGGTAGTGCCTGGGTGATTGGAACAGTGCATTGATGCTGCCTGGATGATTGGAAGACTGCAAGGGTAGTGCTTGGATGATTGCATGAGTGTAGCCGAAGTGCCTGAGTGCATGTATGACTGCATGGGCACTGCCTGAGTGATTGTAGGAGTACATGGGCAATGCCTGATGAGTGCATGAATGCAGGGGTAATGTCTGGGTATTTCAATGAGTGCATGGGCAATGCGTGGTTGCATGGAAGAATGCATGGGTAGTGCCTGTATGATTGCATGAGTGCATAGATAGTATCTAGGTGATTTGATAAATGCACAGGTACTGTCTGAGTGATTAAACAAGTGCATGGGTAATACCTCAGGAATTTTATGAGTGCGAGGCTAATGTCAGGATTATTGGAAGAGTGCATGTGTAATGCCTAAGTGATTGCATGAGTGCAGGGGATTAGAGGAATGCTTAGTTAGTACCTTATTATTAGCATGAGTGTAGAGGTAATGTCTACCTGATTGCAAGGGTGTAGGGATAGGGCCTGGGTAATTGGAGGAGTACATAGGTAGTTCCTGGGTAATTTTAAAACTTGAAGGGTTCTGCCTGGGTGATTGGAGGAGTACAGGAGTAGTACCGGGGTAATTGGAGAACTGTATAAATAAAGCTTGTATGCTTTTATAAGTATATGTGTATTGCCTGAATGATTAGATCATTGTATAGATACTACCTGAATGATTGAAAGAGTGCAAGGGCAGTGTCTAGGTTATTGCATCAGTGCAGAGATAATGTTGAGAGTATTTGAGAAGTGTATAGGTACCACCTGGGTGATTAGAAGAGTGTATAGATAATGTCGAGATGATTGCATGTGTTTACCAATAGTACCTTGGTGTTTGGAAAAGTACATAGGTAGTGTCTGGGTGATCTTATAACTGTATAAATACAGGCTACATGAATGGAAAGATGCATGGATGGTGCATGAGTGATGGCAGGAGTGTGGGAATTTTTCCTAATGGTATAGATCAGTGCATGGGTAGTGTTTGAAAAAATGGATGACTGCAATAAAAGTTACTGTAAACATTGCTTAGTATTTTTATACTTATTACATTATTTCATCTTACTTTCTTTATTAAAGTAGATACCAAACTCATTGAAAGCTGGGTGAACCAGAAAGTACACACAGAGCGCCAATTATAGAGCAAGGAGATATGGATGCGTCTAATGAGCTCAATTCATTTTTAATAAATGGCGCTTCTCAGTATAATGATCCTTCTGAAAACACCCAACCTGTTAGTATCACTGGCAATATTACTACTACGGGTACTGGTCCTACTGGAGGACCAACTAAGGTGGCAACGGCTAGCGTTATGGCATTTGACAGAGATATGGAAGATACAACAATAGCTATAAAAGCTATAACAGGCACAGATACAGAGGATACAGAGGATACAAATGGAATTGCAATAATGTCTATTCCTCAAATATCAACTTCTCGGATACCCATGAAAGCATCAACTACAGCGAAAATACAAACACCAGAATTAACTTTGGGAGAACAGAAAATAAACAGCGATGATGAGGATTTACAAAATCAAGAACATGACTGCAATGATGAATATGAGGAGTTTTTTGAGGATGGGGGGCTGCTCGAAAAGAAAGACTACTCTAAACCACAAACAGAAGCTAGCAACCCCTCAAGCCTCAAGAAATTGGGAAAGCTAAGAGCCAAAGCTAAGAAAGGTGGGAAAAAACTGAAACCTACTGTGCTAACTACCACTTTAGCTTTAGAAATCGCTGGAGGGAAATCGACAAGCGATCAAACCCCTCTGCTCAAATGGATGCAACCAAGAGGACGGTTTAAGAATACTTCCATGTCTGGCTCAGGAGCCACTTTTACAGAAGTCAATGCCTCCAAAAATTTGCAACTCTCCACCGCTAACAATGTGGATTTGTTAGACCAAGATATAGACCTAAGATTGCTGGAGACATCTTCGATCAAAACTTCTGCTGACACTGCTGATACTATACCACCTAACACACTACCTATTGGATTAACAAAATTGAACTCTAAAGGTAAAAATAAAGATACACTCCACGTTGACATTAGTTTAGATAGCGAGACCTTACCTGTACCACAAACTACACCACTCCCATTAACCCCAAATCCTTCCAAGACGCCCTCTGAAGCTTCCTCCTTGGACCTTATCTTAAAAACTTTGATGATACACCGCCAAGAAACGCAACAGAATTTCCTCCAACTAAGGGAAGATAATATCAAGGTACATAATTGTCTTCAGGAAGTTACTAATAAATTGAATGGGGTCACAAAAGACATCGAAGGATTACAACAAAGGGTCGTTGAAGTAGAGGAGACGCTGGTTACCACTTCAGCTCAAACTAGTCAACACAAAGAAGATATAGGGTAACTACACAGCAAAATCGAAGAATTGGAAAATAGGCAGCGCCGATAAAACCTGAGACTTTTTGGAATACCTGAAGGGTCAGAGGGCTCGGATGCCAGGGCTTACTTGGTTAAACTTTTTCAAAGAGCCTTCCCAGACCTCTCTAACTGGGATTGGGACTCCCAACTACAACGGGTACACAGACTGCCTATAACTCTAAGGAACAAAGAAAGCAAATATCCACGACCTATTATGGTCTACTTTGGTAATTACTTGCTAAGACAAGCGGTCTCAATCAAAGCTAGACCGAATACCCCAATGACATTAGACAATGTAACTTTTTTTGTTAAATCCGATCTTAGCAAGTCCACTATGGATAAAAGATGGGGATTACGCAAATTAATTGACCCTTTCAAGTCCATCGGGGCAATAGTCTATCTTCAAGAACCGGCCCGCCTTAAGGTTATGAAAGCTGGCCATACTTATTTTTTCACTGAGGTAAAGGAGGCTTAGCAACTCCTTGTAAAAATGAGAAAGAGAGAGGGGGGAGAGGGGAGGTTGAGAGAGGTAGAAAATGAGACTCATGCCTAACCATAACTGCATAGCGTAATTTAACAAGATACTCGGGCATATATTGTGAATTTGATTTCGAATCTTTTTTTTGTATGATAATAATACGGAGTGTGGGGGATCCTGGGGAGACCTCTCTGATAGGCTGCCCTTTGAGCGGCAGCAGAAGATAGAGGTAGGTCTCTGGGTAGATACTGGGGGGAGGGGTCATGGGTTGGAAGGCTGGGTGGGACGGGTGTGCGGTTTTGCTGGGGGTGGGGCTAAAAGGGGAAAAAATTGTATTGCAGGGGGAAAAAAATAAATAAAGATGGGCAGATACAGAGACAAAGCTTTTTTATTTTTTAAACGATATATAATACAGAGGAGTACGAAAAATGTTGTTATAATTAATGTCTTTTTTTAGATGTTTGTTGTGGAATGTTGCTGGCCTCAATAGTAAAGATAAAAGGAGAATGGTACAAGAAGAAATGAATATGTATAGACCCCATATGGCACTTATTTCTGAAACCCATATCGGGTTTCAAGATCGTAAACTTTTATCTCAAATGGGCTATGATCTTGTTGTTTGCTCAACGTTAGGGGCTTCAATCCGGGGGGTAGCTATTTTGAAACAGAAACATACAAACATGACTATCATTAAAACTGCTGCTGATGACAGGGGAAGGTGGGTAATTGCTCAGGTGCAACTTGCTGAAAAATATTATGTATTCTGCTTGGTGTATGGTCCTAACGTTGACGAACCCAAACTTTATGAGCAATTAAACATCGAACTACTCGAATGGGAGGGTGAGCTATTGATAATGGGAGATTTTAACTGTGTTATGAATTATAAGAAGGATTCCACAAGTAAAATCAACACAACAAGGATGCGTAGAGTTAGAGCAGCTATAGTGGAATTGGGTAGGATACACAATTTGAAAGATGTCTGGCGCACTAAGCACCCTACTACAGCTGGTATACATACTATTCGGCCCCCCATAGAGTCTGTTCCAGAATCGATATGGTATGGGCAACAGATAGAATTGTGGATAACTGTAATATAGAACTTTGCCCGAGAGTTACATCTGATCACAACCCTATATTGTTTGAATTTAAAACCCTTAACAAAGAGCAAACCCCCCGACAGTGTACATTCCCTAGGTATCTATGTACAGATGCTGAATTTGTCTTGGGCATTAAAGCACATATAAAGGAACTTATAACTTTTAATATTAACTCAACCACGGTTATTTTGTGTGGGATGCGTGTAAATGTAGCATTAGAGGCTATGTACAACAATACATTTTAAGGAAAAATACTGAAAGACGGAGGGCAGATAAGCTAACTTTATCTAGTATTCTATCAGTCGAACAACAATTGATAGATGCTGTAATACAGGGGAAGACAAATATTGAAGAACTGAGATTAGGATTGGTGTCAATGAGGTCGGCATTAAAAAAGACTCTTAGGGAGAAATTTAGTTCCAAAATACATAAATATAAATTAGCCCAATATGAAGGGGGCGATCGAATCGGCAAGGTCTTGGCTTATAAGATAGCCGATAAAAAAGCTAAATCCACTATAAAATCAATAATAGGGTCAGACTTAATCGAATATAAAAAATCTGAGCAAATCTTAGAGCAATTTGCTAAATACTATTGCCATTTATATACCCCAGATAATTCACCCTCTCAGGAAGAAATTACAAATTATTTAGATAAATATTTGCTCAGCCGATTAGATACTGAAGCAATTAAGCAACTTGGGGCTAAGATTACTACTACTGAAATAGAGCTAGCTATTCGAGCACTACCTTCAGGAAAGGCTGCGGGAGAAGACTGCCTGCCTATAGAACTATATAAAATTTGTGAGAAAGAACTCATACCGCTTTTTCATTTGGTGATAGATTCTGTAGGTCAAACAGGAAGCGCTCCTATATCTTGGAGAACTGCAAAAATAATATTTTTTCTAAAAAAGGGCAAACCACCAAAGGACCGAGGGTCTTATAGGCCCATCTCATTGATAAATACCGATGCCAAGGTCTTTGCCAAAATCCTGGCCAATCGTCTCGCCCCTATTATGCCTGATTTAGTGAACTGCCAACAGCATGGGTTTGTAGTGGGGAGAGACACCACTACCCATATTAATACCGCAGTGACTGCATTTGATGTAGCCTCGACAACTCACACCCCACTCGGAATGGTTATGCTGGACGCGGAGAAAGCGTTCGACTGAGTGGGGTGGGAGTATTTGTGGGCGGCATTGAGCGCATTCGGTATACAGGGACAATATCTCAGATGGGTTTGATCCTTATATGAACTACCAACGGCAATAGTTAGTTATGCTGGAGTTAATTCAGCTAACTTTGCAATTAAAAGGGGGACAAGGCAGGGGTGTCCTTTATCACCCCTGCTTTTTGCTCTAGCCCTGGAACCATTTTTAAATGCTTTGTCCGTCCAAGATAATATAATACCAATACAACATGGTGGCAAGAGTTTGAAAATAACCGCTTTTGCTGACGATATAGCTATATTCACTACAGACTTAGTTTTGGCACTCCCTGAGATAATTAAAGAAGCTAGTAAATTTGGAGAGGTATCAGGCTATAAACTAAACGTTGGAAAAACCCAAGTAATCGCCAACTACAAACCTGCTCGACCGATATTGGGACTCTGTACTAATGCTATCTATTTAGGAGTTAAGCTTGCAGCAGAAATAGAGAAAATCGTAGCATTGAACTATGACCCACTACTTAAGGAAATAACTACATCTTTAAAAAACTGGCATAAGAGTCCATTGAGCCTGGTAGGACGTACAAATTTAATAAAGATGAAGATTGTACCAAAATTGCTGTACCTATTTAGATCTATTCCTCTACAACTCAACAACACATATATAAAAAAAATAGAGAGCATATGTAGCAGTTATATCTGGAGCTATAAAAAAGCTCGTAGATCAATGGCTTGTTTGAAACTCTCAATTGAAAAAGGGGGTCTAAATTTCCCGGATTTTAAATTATATTTGTTTGCAACTTTTTTTCAACGCATACGTAGCCTAATAACCAATGATGCTTCCTTATTTTTCCATCAATTTATGTTGGGACAAGATAGTAATCAGTTTTTGTACCGTGTGCATGACCCTAATTATTTTAAGGGAGTCAAGTTTAAGACCGCAAGACATATTAAAAGAATCTGGGACCAAATAATGATTTTTTGTAAGATACCTTTCTTTAACGCGGAGCTACAGATTTGGGGGAATACAGGGCTACCAGGCTTCTTTTCAGATGGCGCGACAGCCTTGTGGCTGGATCATGGTATAAGCACTTTAGGGGATTTATATGGATCGGATGGTTTTTTGAGCTTTAATGCATTAAAATTAATCTATAAAATTAGAGACACAATGTATTTTAAATACATTCAGATGAAAGATTATTTGGTTAATGAAATGAAAATTAACAAAATAGAAAACTCAGATACCTTAAAATATCTTTACTCGAAACACACTAAATCACTTATTAGTAAGAGCTATGCCTACTTAAGTAGCCACAAGCAAGGAGACTGTGAAAACATGGCGGAAAAATGGACTATCCGACTAGGTGTGAACATCAATCCTAGCCAGATTGCAGCCTCGTTCAGACAAATAAACCTAGTGCTCCAATCCTCAAGCTTAAGGCTCCAATTATATAGAACGGTGACTCAAATATACTATACACCTCAAAGAATTGCTAGCTGGACCCCGGGAAATGGTCCCAGCGAGCGAACTAAATGTCCCAAATGCAATCTAGAAGCCGCCGGTATAGAACATATGCTCTATCAATGTCCGGAACTTACAGCATTTTGGAAAGGAGTAACCGCGGCTTTAAACAGTAGACAAATTATATTTCCAACACTTTCGGCACATTTAGTATTGCTAGATATACAAGATACTAATAATAAATATAAAGACTTGATTTCTATTGCTATTGCTTGTGCTAGGTTGGTTATTGCACGGACTTGGATCTCTAAGGAACCACCCAACATTATGGAGTGGTGGAATCTTATTAATGAAATACATGCAATGGAACTTTCATTGGCCAAGCTAAGGGGTACTAAGGCATTGAAAGCGAGGCAAAACATTTGGGGTACTTTTATTTGATCTATATGTATCGGCAGCGACTAAACTAAAATGATTTACATTTTGATGTACACTGTTATCCTCTGTATTTATGTAACCGTTAAATTTATGTTCAGATATTTTTGCCTCTGAAATTTGTATGCAATGTGATGTTGTTTTTTCTTTCCTGCAATAAAAATTTTAGAAAGCAAAAAAAAGAAACTATTTTACAGTAATTTTATGGTAAGCTGAATTTAAAATCTTTTCAAGCCTTAGTATTACTTTATGTAAAAAAGTTGAAGAAAAACTGTTATTGCATATAACATTATAGTTTTAAGGACCGAACATAAATTTAAAATTACATAACCTATTCAGTTTACCTTTTTTGCTGTTCTCAGATTTTCGTGAGTTTCACCATACACAGTGATTTCAATGTAGATCATCATATAAAAGCGGGGAAAATAATACAATCAATGAAATTGTAAAAAAAACAAATCTGTGTTGAAAATATTTACAAAAAGTGCAACTATCTGTATACCTATCTACAGTTTCTAAATTACATTATTTAGCTACTATAAATCATTTATTTCTCTGAAGTACATTTCTGAAATATACATTCTCATTTACATTGCGTATAATTTATAGATCAAATATATAAACAATTTCTCTCAAACACAACTTTGCAAATGCAATACGAATTAGCACAAACAGCAATCTAAAAAGTAATTCTTCACATCTTCCCAATAGACCGAGTAACGTTTCCAAATAAATTTGCATTGAAAATATCCAAAATAAATTCATTTAGTTGTGTTTACATCTTCCCAATAGGCCGAATGATGTTGTAAGCGAACCTCAGCTAGGCCTACTTAGTGCAAGGGGTTCGCCCTTCTCTGCACGGAGTCCTCAGACCATAGGAAGAAGTTGGCAATGAAACTGGAAAATACAAAAGCAAAGCACCTTTAAAGGTGGTCCACACAACACCCTTCAGTATTGTATAGAGTAGCACACCGAACTAAAGCACATGGCCCCTTTAATACACAATAAGGGGGCTCAAAATAAGGCGGTACAGAACACAAGAGCAGTTTCGTGACCATTCATGGTCATATTGGAAGGCACAATCGATAAGTGGGCGGAGTTAACAGTCTTCAGAAATAGTAAACACATTTCTATCTAGAAATAATTAGTAACAGCCGCAGACCCTACTGGGCATGTCTGGGCATGCTGGAAGTGGGGGATGCTAAATATACAAGAAAAAAAGGGAGATACCCTATGTACCAATATGTGACAGGGTGAGATAATCTAAAAAGGAAAGACAGTCCCTAAGTATAAGTATATACCCTCTGTCAGGGCGTCCCTTGTCTTAACAGATTCAATGAGACACAGCCTGACCCGAAGGACAACCTTATAGTCCTAACACAACAATCAAACTTAGCTAAACAACAAATAATAAATGACAGTTTAGTTAGGTACTCAATGTCAAATATAAGTCTTGTGGCATTAAAAAGAAACCTTATGTTTGTATTTCATAAAAACAATGATTTATTTAAAAAAATGTTTCATTACAGTACATAACATTCAATATTGCACAAACATACAAACAATTACAATAAAAACCAAAAAGTCGACGCGGCGTTTCGGTGTCTTGAAAGGATAGGCACACCTTCTTCAGGACGGTTTTTAAAATCACTAAAAAGAGAATGCCACAATTACAAATCGTTTTAGACTTATGACAGAGACCCTAAATCATCCTAACAATTAATCTTAGTGTCACACATTTTTTGAAAAAACACAAATCTACAGTCCAACCATTCATTATAGACTGATATCTCAGTTGTGGTTCATTTTACTATTCTATTCGACTCCATAGTCTAACACATATGGGATACCTTGATTTATCATAGCAACTATTTATGGGTTACATATAGCAAGGGATAATTCCTATTTATTTAATAATATGGGTAATCATAGTATTGTACAATCTTTAATGTTATTTTCTCCAATGTCGGGAAAACTGGAGGACTGATAATATGCTTCTAGAGGAGTAAGAAATAGAGGATATCACAGATAGCTCGTCATTATCCGATTCGCTCAATATCTGGAGGTATGTGAACAAATGGAGGACTGAAAGGAAGCCTATTTTTAGGTTATAGACATTAGGCAGAAATATGCTTGACTATATAAACTCAGAGTGAGAAGGCCAGATAATATGACTACTTGATGATGCTAACTGTCTGAAACATTGCTATGATAAAGTGTTTGTGATCATTTTTAGTACCTAACAGTACTGTAAATCCTGAAATGTGGAAATAATGAAACACAGAGGACAATCAAGGTATCCCATATGTGTTAGACTATGGAGTCGAATAGAATAGTAAAATGAACCACAACTGAGATATCAGTCTATAATGAATGGTTGGACTGTAGATTTGTGTTTTTTCAAAAAATGTGTGACACTAAGATTAATTGTTAGGATGATTTAGGGTCTCTGTCATAAGTCTAAAACGATTTGTAATTGTGGCATTCTCTTTTTAGTGATTTTAAAAACGGTCCTGAAGAAGGTGTGCCTATCCTTTCAAGACACCGAAACGCCGCGTCGACTTTTTGGTTTTTATTGTAATTGTTTGTATGTTTGTGCAATATTGAATGTTATGTACTGTAATGAAACATTTTTTTAAATGAATCATTGTTTTTATGATATACAAACATAGGGTTTTTTTTTAATGCCACAAGACTTATATTTGACATTGAGTACCTAACTAAACTGCCATTTATTATTTGTTGTTTAGCTAAGTTTGATTGTTGTGTTAGGACTATAAGGTTGTCCTTCGGGTCAGGCTGTGTCTCATTGAATCTGTTAAGACAAGGGACGCCCTGACAGGGGGTATATCCTTATACTTAGGGACTGTCTTTCCTTTTTAGGATGCTAAATATAGCCTGTTGCCGGGCAGACTTCAGGCGCAGTTAACAAGGAGGTAGGACAAAGCACATGATGAGCACATGGTGATGTATGTCATACAAAATGGCCGCTACAAATACAAAATGGAGGCGGTACATTTGCTATGATAATGGTCAAATACAGCATGTCTTCTGCTAATGCTTAACCCAATCGCCGTTGATTTACCACAGACGACCCTTTCAGCATAAATTAATTAATTAATTAATTGTGGGTTTGTAATGCGCTAGAATCGACTCCCGAAGGAGTATCTCTGCGCAGTAGACCGCTGGGGAACCCGTCCTGGCTTTCCCTGTGAGCTGGTCCCTACTGGGTATCTCCAAGGTGAAACCAGGCTTCCCCGGCGTATGTGGGGGGCCGTTGTGGAGATGAGGCAAGCTAATGCCCAGAGTTGCCAAGTGTGATCCCTGGTTAAAGTAGGCACCGAGATGAGAATTATCGAGTCCGCTGACCCTGGTCCATGACCCTGCCGCGTCGGGAATTGAACCCTGGACCCGGGCCGTCCTCTGCTCTCGGGTCTGCCGCCTCTAACCAGTGAGCCACACCACTCCATGAAGACATTAGCAGAAGACATTCGACTTCCTGGGATAAGCTAGATACTTATCCATTAAATCAATGACCTTCATATCAGCTATTTCTTTATTCAAGTTATTCTGCATTTTTACTTCAGCAACACTTCTTTTGGTCAGTATGCAAGCAGTAAAACGCATAGAACATATCATCGGACTACACTGAATACACATACAACAAGTGAAAACTATTGCAAATATTATACATAGAGCAGTCAGTACTTTCTAGCCCCAGGCAGAAATTAGAGTCCAAGGCAACCCTGTAAAAGTCCAAGTACCATTTTCTGTATGGAGGTCTGCAGCGATTTTATGAAGTTTATTAATAGCTTTATACACTGATGGTGTGTGATCTGGGATGAACATACAACAACTACTACAAATAACGTGACATGCACCACCTCTATCTGCTAGCATGACGTCCAGAACCATTCAGTTCTGTAAAGCCACAATCCTAGCAATTTGCAATTCTTAAGTGAGGCTTCCTAGAGCTGCAGCTGTTTGATCTGTAACAGCTTCTACAACTCTAGTTAATCGTCACACTTTTCTGCTATTTAATGCAGCATACACAAAAAAGAACATTCCTAAATTAAAATCTATATATTGTTGTAGGCTAGTATCAGTTTGTTCTACGTTATCAGTATTCAAGGTCCTCTTATATCGATTTACAGTAATATTGTGGCAACAATTTAAGATTTCGATTACAGTAGTATTGTGGTAGTGCTTCAGTGATTGGAGGTGTCTAAAGGTAGTGCCTGGGTGATTTTAAAACTCCATGGGCACTGAATGAGTGGTTACATTATTACAGAGATAGAGCCACCATGATTAGAAGAGTGCAAAGGAACTGCCTGGATGATTATATAAGTATATGGGTAGTGGCTGGGACTAGTGATTAGAGGACTACATAGTTAATGTCTGGGTGATTGCATAAGTTGAGGGGTAATATCTGGGGCATTACAGGAGTACATAAGACCTGCCTGGGTGAATTTATAAGTGCATGGGTACTGCCTAAGTGATTATAGAAGTGTATAGATCCTAACAAGGTGATTGGAGGAGTACAAGGATAGTGCCAGGGGGATTCAATCAGTATATAGCCAAAGCATTAGTGATTGCATGAATGCAGGGGTAATGTCAGGGGGATTACACAAGTACATAGGGAGTGCCTGGGTGATTTTATAACTGCATGAGTACTGCCTGTGTGATTGGAGTAGTACTATCGTAGTGTCTGAGTGATTTGATGATTATAAAGGTAGTGACTGGGTGATTTTAAAACTGCATGACCACTGGCTGACTGGTTACATAATTACAGACAGTGCTAGCCTGATTGGAAGAGAGCAAATGTACTGCTTGGATGATTATATAAGTGTATGGGTAGTGACTGGGTGATTGAAGGACTGTAGGCGTAGTGGCGGGGTGATTGAAAGAGTGCAGAGGTAGTGCCTAAGTGAGTGCATGAGAACAAACATACAGCCTGGGTGATTGGAGGAATACTAGGTTAGTGCCTAGGTGATTGCATAAGTGAATAGGTAGTGCTTGAGTGATTTTATAAGTGCATGGGTACTGAGTAAGTGATTGGAGGAGTGCATAGATCCTGACACAGATATTGGAGGACTGCAAGCGTAGTGCCTGGGTGATTGAACCAGTGTATAGCTAATGCATTGTTGATTGCATGAGTACAAAGGTAATGTCTGGGAGATTAGAGGAGTACATAGGTAATTCCTAAGTGATTGCATGAGTTCAGGGGTAATATATGGAGGACTACAGGATTACATAGAAAGTGCCTTGGTGATTTTATAAGTGCATCACGGCTGCCTAGGTCACTACAGTAGTATTGTGGTAGTGCCTCAGTGATTGTAGTAACTACATGATTAATGGCAAAAAGTGATTGGAGGAGTGCATAGATTCTAACACGGTCATTGAAGGAGTACAAGGGTAGTGCTAGGCTGAATGAACTAGTGTATAGCTAATGCATTGTTATTTGCATGAGGTTAGAGGTAATGTCTGAGTGATTAGACGACTACATAGGTTATGTCTGGGTGATTGCATGAGTTGAGGGGTAATATCTGGGAGATTACTGGAGTTCATAGGAACTGCCTGGGTTGTTTTATAAGTGCATTGGAAGTACTTAAGGTATTGCAGAAGTGTATAGATCCTGACAGAATAACTGGAGGAGTGCAAGGATAGTTGCTGTGTGATTCAATCAGTGTATAGCTAAAGCATTAGTGATTGCATGAATGCAGGAGTAATGTGTGGGGGATTACAGAAGTGCATAGGAAGTGCCTGGGTGATTTTATAACTGCATGGGTACTGCCTGGGTGTTTGGAGTATCTGAGTAATTCGCCAATTGCCAGGGTACTGCCTGGATGATTTTAAAACTGTATCACCACTGGCTGAGTGGCTACATAATTACAGAGATAGTGACTAGCATGATTGGAAGAGTGCAAAAGTACTGCCCAGATGATTATATAAGTGTATGGGGAGTGGCTGTGTGATCGAAGGACTGCAGGGGTAGTGGCTGGGTGATTGAAACAGTGCAGGGTTAGTGCCTAGGTGATTGCATGAAAACAAAGATACTGCCTGAGTGATTGAAGGAGTACAACATCCTGAGTAGTAGCAGAATACTGAAATTACAGTACAAGAGTGATGTCTATGACATGGTGTACACGTTTGTACTGCAGTTTCAGAATTCTGTAACTACTTAGGGTGTTGGGCGTACCCAAATATAAAGCATCAAACTTACACATGAGTCGGTTATAAATCTCACCATATTCCTGAAACCAAATATGCATATATGTCTACCTTTTGAAATTATCATCATATATAAAAGAAATCAACAAATAAACTGAACTTTACATTTGAAAGACACACCTACATTCCTGCAAATTATTTCAAGTGTACCTTTCCCCAGACTAATAGCAAATACCCTAATCACTACTTCCTCTGGCAACATGTGTTAAACCTCAGTTTTGAGCTGCAGCTTCAAAAGTCTGCAACTACTTAAAATGTTACACCTAGGCAAATACAAAGCAGGAACCCTTCACATATCTCTGCTAAAAGTCTCACCATATTCCTAAAAGCATACATGCATATTTCCCTACCACAACACTATCCACACCTCAAAAATGTAGACAACAAACTTACAGTTTCAAACAAACACCAACAATTATGTGGCATATTTCAACTCTACCTCTCCAGAGACTTAAAAAAAACCTAATCACTAATACCTTATGTCAACATCTTTTAAACCACACGTGAATGCACATATTCCACATTCTACTACTACTCACAGTCTTGAGCCTACCAAATAAAAAGCAACAACACCTCTTTTTTATACATCATGCATCTTCAAATATAAAAGAAATATGAAAATACATATACAAATAAAAACATACTTCAGACACAAGTCCATACACACCTTACAACTTGACAGACTGTAGTTCCAATTTGAAAGCAACACATACAATTATGCGGTATACAACAAATGTACATATCCACACAATAAAACAATCTACTATAATCACTAATCCATCTTCCAATACACACATATCACTATAAAGAATCTGTTTCAAACAACATTTAACTACAATAAAACAAACTACAATACACATCTCTACATTAATAATATATGTCAAACTTTACAGTTCTTGAATAATTTTCATACCTCACAAATTCATAACTCACCTTCCAAATAGATTTGTAGAATATGAAATATCACAAACTTATAAAAAAAATCGTATGCACACAGTCAATGTAATGCACCACACTTAGCAAGGTACAATCAGTAATGACAAACTTTCCCTCTCTTTCTCCACACAAATACATGTAAATAAGAAATCACATTGCCTCCAACATTGTTTCAAATTCCAAAACACATTTCTATTGGTAAGACATATTAACCTTTACCAACTGACTTCTAAAAATGCCCAAACTGGTTCAGGAATTTTTGGGAGTCGCGACCACACCGGGCACCAATGCGGTAGAGCCGCAAATCCATAATGGAGTTCAAAAGTATATTAAAAATAAAAATACCACTATTTTTTAAGAACACACCTCTTCTAAACATAGTACTGATTTGGGCAATCTTACTTAAATAACATATCACTTATATATATTACAATTCCATTTGTTAAAATCACAGATAACATTCAACCCTTCACACATTCTGCTTATTGCCAGTTTCCATAGTAACCGTTCATTGAACATTTAACTGAACTAACAGGTCACAAGTTCACCATTTTTTCACGGGCAGCACACAAGGTTGCAAATGCAAACAGCAGGTGTGGTTGACCTTTGCAAAATACAACCTTATCCTTTCTACTGTACTTTTCTAACATTTGTGACTGACCAATAACAAACATGCTTTTTAACCCCTTCCGTGCACGCTGGTTGGCCGACGCGAGCACTCCCTCCCGGGTGCTGCGCAAGACCGTTGGCCGACGCAGCCCCGCCCACCCTTTAGAACGTCCGCACTGAGGCGGAATATTCACTGTGGTAAACGGGTTAAAAAAAGTAACATGCACCCTATTTTCCAGAGTACAATGTTCTTAAACAGCCAATCAATTCTCTACTTTTTAAAAAACAATATCTTGTCCACTATTTTAGAGACCTCTCATTCTACCAACTGACTACGTCATCTACAGACATCCTTTCATTACTTACAGACATGCCTTCAGATGCTTGCAGTATGGATTGTTGGGCAACACTATATTTTCTGGTGTAGAAATGTATGCTGAATGCAGAGGTATTGACAAAGACCTAGCTTTGCAAAATGCGGATATTAAATGGATTGCACAGAGAAGATTAAAGTGGCACCAATTGATGCCTTTGGTTAAAACCTTTTTGCATCTCCAACACCCTGACCTCCTGATTGTGCGCTGTTGTTTCAATGACCTAGACACATTGACTGGGGTAGGATTGGAAATGCTCATGAAGGATACCTTTGCACAATTGTTGTTGCTTTTCCCCCAAACTGTCTTTGTATTCTCTAATATATGCCAAGGACAGAAATGGAAGTGGTCAACTCAATTCTGTCCACAGATTGAGAAAGCTAGGAAGAATGTCAGTAAAGCTGTTTCTGCTTACCTGGGAGACCATAGGATGGGCTCCATATATAACAACAATCTACGTTTTGATATGCATGACATCTACAGAAGTGATGGAGTACAAGTCACTGATCATGGGAGCAGAGTCTTTCTCAACCACCTAAAGTTGTGCATCCCCACTTACATGTAGCTCCAACAAGCCCATAAAGAAAACAAGGGCTCTTTTTAGAGCCACCCTATAACGCAACACTGAATATGAAAAGTTTTTACACATGCCTATTTTATTTTTGTGGATTTGTGCACCCATCATGAATCTGCAACAGTATGAACTCAATGTACTACAACACAACACAGCTTTTAAGTTTAACTAATAATTTTTAATTTCATATATTTTTAACAACTCTATCAATTGTAATCTTGTCATTAAGTTCAATCACCAGACCTCTTTAAAATAACTTCACAAATACAATACTACCTTCAAAATGATAAACTATTTATTTGAGGTGAATAAGCGAATCCAATGTGACGTTAAATTGGGGGGTGTGCTGAGAGCCGCATTGGAGTCATGACTCCAATATAGAAACAGAAAAAAAATGCCTCACTTTTTTATTATTCAGTATTTGCCCTGGGGACCCCATCCCCAGGGAATATACATTTTTATTTTTGGAATTTCTCAGCAATTACAGAACGGATTTACACCATTTAAAAAAAGCACGCTTTCTAGACCAAGATCTAACTTTTTCCAAATTTGGTGTAATTCCGCTCAGCAGTTCGGGCTGTAGATGTGTCTAAAATTTCCCATGGATATGAACATGGAGAAAACGCGAATTGGGAACCACCCTTTTTTCTTGGCCCCGCTTGATGAATCACCCCCAAACTTTACAGACAGGAGCTGACCTGAGCGGGTCATTAGTTTGGAAAATTTTGCGAAGATTCATCAAACGGAGCCAACGATATTGGCAAACGAAAAACGCTTTTGGAATACAAACAAGGTACTAACTATAACTACATACTGGTGACCGCCAGTAGGTTATATATATATATATAGTTTTACCCCAAGAGGAGAAGCCAACAGGTACGTGTATTATCTTCGATATTTATTAATTTGTTCAAGGCAGGTTTCTGAAGGCAAGCAGCACAATGGAATTCATCTCAGTGTTGCAGTCACACCAGAGGTGTTTCGAGAATGGAGTTCTCTTCTTCAGTGGCGCTGCTTCTGTAATCACTGAACAGCGTCTTGCACCGCCATTAATCAGGAACCTGCCACAGTGGGCAGAGCCATTTGCATGGCCTTGTGGTCCCCGTAGTGCAGGAATTTAATACATCTCAAGTGAGTCTGTTCAGTGTACAGTTATTTAAAATTATTGTACCCCAGTGGGTTGATGAAAGCAAGGCTGAATTGTCCACAGTCTGTGATCGCTGTCTTGTCGAACACCGCCTCCCGTTTGCACGATGAAGCCGGCTTTATCCACTATGGGGATCAGAAGGCCATGCGAATGGCTCTGCCGACTGTGGCAGGTTCCTGATTCATAGCGGTGCAAGACGCTGTTCAGTGATTACAGAAGCAGCGCCACTGAAGAAGAGAACTCCATTCTCGAAACGCGTCTGGTGTGACTGCAACACTGAGATGAATTCCATTGTGCTGCTTGCCTTCAGTTAGCTGCCTTGAACAAATTAATAAAGATCGAAGATTATACATGTACCTGTTGGCTTCTCCTCTTGTGGTAAAACTCGTTGTTGGATTTGAAGCGGCTATGCCCAGCCACTGGAGAAGCTCACTGCGTCAGCGCGGGCCCGTGATGGATGCAGACGGCTTCATTGTGCAAACGGGAGGCGGTGTTCGACAAGACAGCGATCACAGAGTGTGGACAATTCAGCCTTGCTTTCATCAACCCACTGGGGTACAACAATTTTACATAACTGTACACTGAACAATGAATATATATATATATATATATACATACATATATATGCACACACACCCTCTTGCTCGAAGAAGGTAATGAATCACGCACTCGCAGAATTATCAGAGTTTCCCCAAATTTCTTCATCAAAGCATTTGCCAGGTCATAAACAAAGAACCGACACATTTCGTTATCCCCTGATAACTTGCTCACGGTTAAGCATGGGTGGAAAATCCGTTACGCTCGCGGATTTTGCGGATTTTCAGTAAATTCGCAATCCGCGAACGCTCGCAAATTTACCAAAAATCCGCAAATTCGCACGCAGCAGATTTTTTTTTCTTGGTGATACAATTTTGCGGCGTGCGGTGTAAGTTCGCAATTGCGAACATGTAGATGCGGCGGGCAGCAACAATCTCGCACTCACGAAATTACAAAAATTGCAATTCTGCACAAGAAATCGACTAGCAAGCAGCATAGACCTTCTGAAAATGATGAATTTTATCAGAATAACTCCTCAGGTTGACATTTGCCTGCCCTTTTTTGGATTTGAGGCCTTTTGACTTTCTTTGGATCACTTTTGGATTAGAAATCAACTTTCACAAGTAAGCTTGTTTGGGGCATTACAGTTGCTAAAAATGCTGTTCTGCAGAAAAACGAGTTTTGCAAAAGTGAAAGCATTCAGCAGGTGCAAAAGTTCAAACTCATCATTAGTAACCATTCCCTGTAGTGCTTCCTGACTGGGGCCCCTCCAGAGATCAGTTGCTAGTTGCAACAATTGTATGACCCTGCTCTGACCCTCACAGCAGGCTCATAGAATAGCTACAAGTAGGCCTCAAAGGTCCTGTAAAAAAAATTGCTCTGCAACAGAAAGCAAATTACAGATAAGGAAGCAGGTGCCAGACTGGAATTTTAAAACAGTGACACATTAATAAATCAACCCCAAATTAATTCATGTCAGAGCAGGTGTGCTTGCTTTTTCCCCCCATAATCTACAGTGATGATGAACCAGAGGGTGGCATTGATGTACCAGAGGGTGGCATGGGTGAAACAGAGGGTGGCAGGGGTGAAACAGAGGGTGTTGGGAACCTGTGATGATGAACCAGACGTAGAAACAACATAATCGCGACCATTGCGAGCCGACATGTAAGTTCGCAATTGCGAACTGGTACAAAACCCTCACGAACTGGCAGAAATCCTTGCGAACACAAAAAAAAATCCGCAAATTCCCAGTTCAGTTGCTAGTTGCAACAATTGTATGACCCTGCTCTGACCCTCACAGCAGGCTCATAGAATAGCTACAAGTAGGCCACAAAGGTCCTGGAAAAAAAAATTGCACTGCAACAGAAAGCAAATTACAGATAAGGAAGCAGGTGCCAGACTGGAATTTTAAAACAGTGACACATTAATAAATCAACCCCAAATTAATTCATGTCAGTTGAAGCAGGGCAGGTGTGCTTGCTTTTCCCCCCCATAATCTACAGTGATGATGAATCAGAGAGTGGCATTGATGTACCAGAGGGTGGCATGGGTGAAACAGAGGGTGGCAGGGGTGAAACAGAGGGTGCTGGGAACCTGTGATGATGAACCAGACATAGAAACAACATAATCGTGACCGTTGCGAGCCGACATGTAAGTTCGCAATTGCGAACTGGTACAAAACCCTCGCGAACTGGCAAAAATCCTTGCGAACACAAAAAAAAATCCGCAAATTCGAGAGAATTAGCGGATTTTGCGGATTGCGAGTTCGCAAATTCGCAAAATTCGCGAACGCCAGATTCGCAAAATTCGCCCATGCTTACTCACGGTTACGAGTGCGTGATTCTTTACTTTCTTCGAGTAAGAGGGTGTGTGTGCATACTAATTCAGCAAGGCTCTGCTGAGAATCCCGCACCGGAAGTAGAAGCGCCATGGGTCCAGAGCTCGGAGCTAACCTTGTTGGATATATGTATATATATATATATATATATAATTATATACGTATATCTATATATATATACACAAATATACACATATATATACATATGTATTAAATGTTTTTATACACATACTAAACAATAACCCAACACACCCCTTAACAGCCTTCCCATATCCTCACATAACAACAGATAAATATTAAAATCTATAAAAACACTAAAACAAACCGAACTTATCACTATGCTAAAACCTATCCTAACCAAGGTTCAAACTCTATACACCATAAACAACCAATATGAACAGGGGAGGGACAGAATGTCGGAGGGATGGTCTACAGTTGCTCTTCAATTCTGTCCACAGATTGCTGTAAGGAGTGCATTATTTTCATCAGTGTTGCCACCCGCAGTTCTATGCCTGTTAGCCTCAATGTTATGTCCGCATTGCCTTTCAGGGACTGCCATTGTAACTCCTTTTACAGAGCAGGTGTTTTAGTGACCGCGTGTGGTGCCACTGATGAAGGTGCTGTGGAGGGTACCGGAAATACCCCTGGATCACCCCCATGGTACACCTCCACTTCCTCCGGCCTAGTGCTTGCCCTGTCCCGGGTTTTCTGTCCCCAAAGTGGTAACTTCCATGCCCCTGCTGCCTTCAATTGCTTGTACTTTCTTCTATGCACCTGCAGGCAATAGCTACATGCCTTAAGTGGCAGTACCTATCCAAGAAAATCCCATATGCTTTCTCCTGTACAGGTGTCATGTTGTCTTTTGGAGAGGAAGGACATATGTATCAGACCAAGCTGACTATGTCCAAATTGACACATGGACATACCTGGAACACTTTAACATAGATCACATAATAAAATTCAACCAATAGCATGTGGTCCTTTTTTTTAACTTTTTTTATTTTATTGAGAGTTTCTGGTACAAAAATACAATACATTATTCATAATCACACCAACAGTATCAATCTAATTCAGCAAAATACATGGGTTCTAAAACCTCCAAGTCTCGTTATCAAAAGATAAAGCTGGTATCACATAATTTCTTCACTTCACATATAATTAACATATTACCAATAAGTTAAATACGAGGATTATAAGGGTAAAAACCATACTAAAACTCGCACCAAACAATCTCATACTATTTTTATATTCTAAAATGTCTCCACCTTTTAATTGGTGCCCATATATTCCTACCCATTTCTTGTTTTTTTACCCTTATACTCATACAAGCATGCTTCTATATTATGCATTTCCTGCAATCTATCAAGCCACATTGGATAAGATGGAGCATCAGTATCCTTCCACCCAACAGAGATAAGAATCCTGAGTACCGCAACTGAGATAAAAACCAGAGCTTCTGCATCTTTTGTCAGCTCCAGCTTATTATCCATACCTAATAACATCAAAGTAAGGGTAAAATTGATTTTACAGGTTAACACCCCATCCCAGAATTTCATAATTTCCCTTCGTATTGGGGCTAAATTGTCACACAGATAAAACAATAGCTTCTTGTTTAAAAGCAAAGCTTTATTCAGGTCGACATCTGTGTCACCTAATTTTACGATAAGGAGGCCTCAGATTTCTCCATATCATCTTGTATTCCTGATAACAAAAAGCTGTAAACTGTTTTAATCCTTGTGCCCCCCTTTAATAGATCCTCAATCATTCTATTGTCACCCCCCAAAGTGATCCGAGGTCTAACGGCCGCCAAAGTGCTGGTTAACTGGGCATACAAAAATCATTGATTGGAGGGTATACCATACTTCTGCTGAATACTTTCGAACTCCAAAATAGCTTCCCCTATCATGATATCGCCAAACGTCATTACTCCTTTCTCCTTCCAGATCAGGCTATTCCTCTCTATATCCAAAAGCACACACCAAACACCTCCAACAACTAGCACAGATGAAAAGACTGTAAATGAAAGTGACAGAATCTTTACACTTCTTGGTTTGTAGCATGGCTGATCCTTTGCATTATTTCCTGTGTCGATGCATCACGTTTCTGAATAAAGCATTCGGTTTCCAATTAAAGCGTTGTTTTTCTTGACACATCGCTAGGGAAATAGCCAAGGCATGAATTACACACAACACATGACAATACATTGTTTTTGACGCATTGGTGTTGATGCTTGGCTTCCGGTCGACACTCTTTCTACTAATGTGTCATGTTTCCTACTAAAGTGTCACTGTTCCTATCAAAGTGTCATGTTTCCTACTAAAGCATCACTTCCCTGCCAAAGTGTCACATTTCCTATTAAGGTGTCACAGTTTCTGCTAAAGCGTCACATTTCCTAAAAAAGCATCACATTTCCTACTAAAGCGTCATATTTCCAATTAAAGCATCAGGTTTCTACTAAAGTGCAATATTTCCTACTAAAGTGTCATGCTTCCTACTACAGCCTCACATTTCCTACTAAAGGGTTGGTATTGCCAGACCTCTCCCTAGTGAAACAGGCAATGTTCGAGTTACACACAACATATGATAATGCAAAAAACATTGTTTTTGACGCTTTGACATTGATGCATGGCTTCTGACCGACACTCCGGGTGCAATCTGTGACACTGTGGGCCAAAGCGTGTGTTTTCATTGACTCAACTAGCCCTTTATGTGTGGTACAGTGTATTGATTGGTGAAATGCAGGTAAACTCTCCCAGGGAGTCACTTTTTGCTCAAATTTTCTTGGCTGACATGCTTGTAGATTTGGGATGTATTGCATACGCATGTTAACAGTGCACATATGTGTGACTCCCTGTGTTCATTGTGCAGACACTGGGACCGGCAATAAATTGCTGTGACATACACAGACATATTGTCAGTTGTGCATATCTTGACATTATCCATATGAATTATAGTTTGTATTATGCTTGCCTTGAAGTAGGTATCTGTGTAGTAGGCATTTATAAATATTGTGGCAAAACTTGACGATCTGTCTACCTTATTCACAAAGGATGTGTAATGGATGCAAAACACACTTGAGAAATTACCTACATTGGCTACATCAGCATGTCTACAGTGTTTGTGGCATCCAGCTCATAGTTTGATGGTCTACGTGGAGAAGTGTGGCTCACTGGTTAGAGGAGGCAGACCTGGAAGCAGAGGTCAGCCCAGGACCAGGGTTCAATTCCTGGCTGGGCAGGGTTTTGAGTCCTAATATGTCCATGGACTTGACAATTCTCGCTCTGGTGCCTACTTGATTCATGGGTTCACACTCTGCGACTCTGGGCAATAGCTTGCTTAATCTCCACAACGGCCCCTCGTGGCGGGATGCCTGGCTTTCACCTTGCGTATACCCTGCCGGGGTTATCTCACAGGGGAATACCAGGACGGGTTCCCTAAGCAAGCGCTTAGAAACCAGTGGTGATTTGCGCTATATAAATTCATGTACATTTACATTTACATTTGAAGGGTAATTTGCTAGGCCAATAGGCCACCTGCTCATATGTGCATGGCACCATCTAGTAGCCATATGGTCAACAACCACCATATGATATGGTGGTACTCAAACATCTACTGTCTGGCCTTGATGTCTGGCACTATATGTGTGACACATGCACACTACTGCAGAAAAGCATTATCAAAAACACTTATCCATTATCTTGTTCTTCATGAGGCCTACTTGAGTAGGCCTAACAAGTGTGATGACTTCACAGTAGTAATATGTTTAGCATTTTCATGCATCACAGTATTCGGCAACATAGGGGGGTTACATGAACTTAGAATGTGGGTAGGCATTCACACCAGATGGTCATATGTGCATTTATTGACAGGTCACGCCACTCTGAACTGGAATGCGTCAGTGCAGTACCTATGTTTAATTGTATGATATTGTACGGGAATAATGTGTTGGCCCCATGATTCACTGTTTAATTCTAACATTCCCTGTGTACCATGTATTGCTCTTGAATGATGAATCAACTTATTTAAGTATGGTCAAGTCGATACATCTAACTGATTATACATGTTTGGGTGACATGTTATTTTCTTGTTTTTATCTTTTTTTTAAATGTTTTAGAATGTATCTGTTTTTTGGGGCTTTTATGGCCTAGTGCTGAAATAAAGATTTTTGAACAAGTGGCACTGTCTTGCCAGGGGTGACCTCATGTGTAGTCATACGTTTACATGTATTTGGCTATTAGATTTGCTTTGAGTTTTTAACAAATCAGCACACATGTATGGAGCTGTAGTAGTCACAACATTGTTCGTTTCAGAGTAAGCAAGAGCAACTCAGTCACATCCATTCCTGCATATAACAGTTGCATTTTTGCCTAGTGGGTCAAGTGTGGCTTCTTTGTGGCTAGGTAGCCAATCCAGCACCTGCACAGGGTGGAACTCCACATTTATATGTGTTACGTGAGAAGCCACACTGATGTAGCTATGTGCTTGCTGCACATTTGTGTAGCAAATGTAGACTAACTGGGTAGCACTGTGTGCCTATGCACATCACATGGGCCTCTGTTCACAGTCATAGGGTGATATGGTCACTATACTGTCCTCCACAAGTGTAAAGCAGTAACAAAAATTCTCATGACTTACAACACACACACACTCGTCATTGCTCACACTTTTTACATTAACACTCCCTTGAATTGTGGTAGGATGTCTGACTGTCAGTACACTGTTGCCCCATACATACTCACAACATGTTCACACTGCTCCACATTGCGACCTTTGCTCGGTGTGAGTCTTCCACACACACATGTGTGGCACATGTTGGTATGCACACATGTTTTGCACAACATAATGGTGTCCTGGTGTGGGAATTACACCTAGCTACAGCCCTTTTTGATGTGCCAAATGTAATTAGGTGAGATGTCAGTGTCTAAGTGTTTACAGTGTATGTAAAATGAAAGTCCTTGCACAAAGCAAGTGCTCATTCATTTACTTTCATTTGTAAATACTTTTTAATAAAAAAATAATTGAATTGTGGGCATACAGGGGTTCATTTTAAACGCTCTACACAATAGTGTTCCTTCACTGAGTTCCTGCAATAGTGCTTACATTTTCCCCTCTGTCCTCATCTTCATTCTCACCCTCATCTACTGCTTTCTGGTCCTTATGGCACTGGTCCCATGGGAAATTTGCCCACACACAGATGTTGTGCAATGTACCACATACCAGGATGATTTCAAATAACTGGGGGAGTATAGCAATCGACCCCCATACATATCCAAACAGAGTAAGTGACACTTCAGTACCCTGAAAGTCCACTCTACAATACACCTGTACTTGCACAGTGTCCTGTTGTAAGTGTGCTCAGCCTCTGTCTGGGGATGTGCATACAGGGTCATTACCCAGGGCTGCGGACCATATTCTTGGTCAACTGAAAAACAAAGGGAGAAAGGTTACTCAATACTCATGTTGGTTGATCAACCAACATGCAAGTACATATTTGTTATGTGTACTGAATGACTCGCACACATTCCTACCAAATTTTACACTATTGGTAACATTAAGGTAAGGCCACATGTCCAGTCATGTTCTCTGTGTCGGATTGAAACATGTGTATGGCCTGCTACTTTTTACAGTGCCACAATGGGACAAACACATTTGGGCTGTACCTTACTGTGATAGGTATTTTAAAGGTCCATTCCTACAGCAAGCGACAGTATGTTGATCACAAATTGGCGTTTGTTGTCATCCATAAGTTGGCTGTACCAGTACAAGCCTGTTTCACACACATACACACCCATGCATGTGTCCATGTGAAACCACTGATGTTGTACCTGCACTACTTACCGATGACGGAGCCTTCAAATTGTTTACTGCCTTTAGAGAGTACATGTGGTGAATTCTACACAAGTTCCCTCGTATGAGATAGATTATATGCATCACAATACATGGGAGTTACATTTGGCCAAAAAATACAACAGCCATGGCAGCCCATCCTTGTGCAGAGTGTTGCAATACAGCACTTTTCCAAATGTTGCATTGCTTAGTTTCTTCCCACTATTGACAGACAGACACAGTGACTTAGCTTGTCGTAGTCCATGAGACTTGCATGTTTGCATTGCAGATGTGCCCTGATCAATGTTGCAAGTATGAGGTCCACCCCTCCTACATATGCACTGTTTCAGGTAGCATACACGGATATGTCCATTGAGTAATTTATTATTCACTGTCATTAGGTGTGTCATGTACTTCAGATGTATTTTCCAACCAGTAGGCCATTCCTATAATTGCCATTCTAGCAGCACTCATTGATGATGGAGTATATGAAGATGTATGCCTCATGCACGCTCCTGTGGTATTTGGTCACGATGGCCTGGACATTCCTCAAGTACGTGTGCTTCTGGTTCCTGTAGAGATGGGATGAAGCTGCAGGAGGAACCAGGTGCACTTGTGGCAGTCCATGGCATCCAACATGTGAGAAACTGGTGGAGGCATAGAAGCCTTGCTTGATCTCCAGCTGCAGTTTTTGTGTGGTAGGAAAGATGAGGTACTGCAGTGTTAGGAGGATGATTGCATCCGGGACAGAGGATAGGAAAGGCGATAAAGATGGTTGTGAGATACCTGCCACTCTGGCTGTTGTAATCTGGAATGAGCCAGATGGCAACATGTGGAGGGCAGCCATGAGCTTCAGCTGTGGAGGGATGTTGGTGGACCTGGCAGTTGGTGGCTGGAGCCTTTGCGCTATCTGGTGTAGACGTTGAATGATAGACACCCTCCTGAGCCGGTAGTAGGTGATGACCTTATCCTCCCTGAGATCAATTAGGAAAGTCTGCTGCTGATAAATGCAATCACTTCTCCTGCGCTGCCTTTTCAGCGGGGGATAGGCTGGTGTTCTTCTCCTTCTAACTCCCAGACGTAAAATCAAGAGCCGCATGTGGTAGTTGAGCTTGTCCAGCTTCTCATGAAACACCAAAGCCAAAGCATAATTTCCTACACAAGGGTTACCGATGCACAGAAAGTTTCATGCATTTGGCTTTCAGCACAACACTTCCTAGCGATGGATCACTTTTCTCTGAACTTGCGAATATCCATGTGTCCATTTTACAGTAGAGGTTATGTTGGAAAGTCTTTTTGCATATATTAATATTTATATGACACAGCTGATTCAGGCGTAGGTACATTTTGACACAGGACTACTAAAAGTGATGCATCTGGAGAAACAGCATTTACAAAGCTGTTGGTACAACTCAGTGCCAGTATAACACAGTCAGTACAACAATACAATGCCTGCCATTACAAAGCAAGTCATTACAAGGACTTGCTATAGGGGGCTTTAAGTGTTGGATTTTGAATCCAACACCTTCCCTACTGTTGCTCAGACTCCAGTTTGAATTGTAAATTATACTATTCCAAACTCCAGAGCCCCCCCCCAGAAAGTCATTGCAATGACTTGCATTGTAATGGTATGCATGGTAACAACGCGGTTGTTGTACTGATCGCGTTGTAAAGGCATGCGTTATATCGTCATTTATTGCGCATCAGCCTAGATGAATCACCTTGTAAATCTGGAGTACTGACTGCAACGCCACCATCACACATTGGGGGTGCAAGCTCCATGTAAATCAGCCCCTTAGTTGTCTTGTTTCACTCCTTCCTAGATCTGTGTGGCAAGAACGGAGACTTAGAGGCATTTGGTCTCGAAGCTTTGTTTCCCCATAAAAAGTATACTCTCCTACTTGTGTTTTACATTCAACTGAATTAGTGGCATTTAATATTTCCATAATGTAAAATTTGAATATATTGTTTTGCATATTATTCTGTGCTCCAATTTAACCCACACAAGAGGTATGTAAATATGAATTGACCTTGCCAAGATTGGGTCGTGTGACTTGATGGTTGCTATCAGGTCTCTTCAACAAATGGCAACCTCCCTAAACTATGTTACTATGATTCTTTTGTCCAGTGATAGGATACTCCAACATTCTTCTGACACAGTAGGGGTAATTCTGGCACAAAGATCGTTACTCAGGCACAGTGATAGATTTTCCTGGCAAATGATCAACTATTCTGATGCAACAGTGGGTATTCTAACATTGTTTCTGGTGCAATGGTATGATACTTTAGCATAATAATGTGATTTTCGGAAAAAGTGATACAGTTCTGTGGTAAGGTAGCAAGATAGTTTTTGTCAGTTTTGGCGGGTTCATGTTACATGGGACAATTACTAGCAATATATCGTTCAATATGTGATAATCTACTATGTCTCTTGCAAAATAAGGTGCTGTTGTGGCACACTTTGAACAGTGCTTAATTTATAAAAATAATAAGGAAATAAATAAATAAGTAGTTGCAGGGATCCAACGTTACTCTTAGAAGTCTGACAGTGTTATTACCCAATGCCTACGTTGTCGAATACAATGGCTATGTAATTTTCTGTTTATCTTATGCTTCCTTTTTCAATCTCCCTGCACTTCTGCCTCTTTAATTCACATTTGCAGGGTCTTTTTAAAGCCTAATTTCTTCCTTGTATTTAACTCCTTCAGTTTCTCAATTTCTTGCCTATTTTGCTCTTGCTGTGGGTCAAAGTCTCATGATGAATAAGTAGTCTGCCCCCAAGAAATGAGTACCAGCAGACACCACCTGCAACCACACGCACAAACTAACCCTGAACATCTCTAATTATTTCCAAGAAATCAACACATCCATGATGTTTTTAAGCGGTATACCTTTAGAGTCCTGGGCCCTAGGCCTACATACTATTAAAATGAGTGATACAGACACATGAAGTATATTAAGATAACTGGCCATGAGCACGTGCACCGGGCCCTCTTATTTGCAGGTTCATGTCACTTGTGTTGTCTGTGGTGGATGGGTGTGGGGGTGCAATATGTTCTGCCCTCGAGGGAGTGGCTGGTAAACTGCGTGTGTGTTGAGACACTAGAATGTGTCAAGACTGACATTACATTCCTTCCAAACTCTATTAAAACAAAACAACCTTTTTCTTTGACCCTGAGAGTGGGGCCTACCGGCCCCTCTTGTGCAAAGTTCCACTGTTATGTTAATACCTAGAACCTATTGATAACTTCCTGCACATATGTTGAGTGTAGGTGCATGTGGAATGTGCGTGCAGCACATGTACAGTAGTAGGATTTCATGTGTGAGGGAGTCTGAGTACTGAAGCCAGTAGGATCCATTTTGGATGACCTGGTTTTTGTGTGGCACAAGATGGAGGATTAGGAAAATATCCCCAAACGGTGGAAGTGTATTGCTTGCAATCTTGTGACTTGGGGTGGAGATCCAGACACTGAAGTGAAGATGAGTAAGACAAGGCAAGCTTCAGAAGTTCAATGAAGATGTTTGATAGCAAGAGGCTGCTGATTAGTTTTTTTTAGCACAGATACTTTATTGCTGGTAGGGGAGATGGGTGAGACTGCAGTTCTCTTATGTGAGGAAGTTTGTTAGTTAGGCCTGCCCTTGTCTGTTCTTAATTACTGCTTCAGAGAGGCAGACCAAAGAAAGATGCAGACACCTCTCACTTCATTAGGTTTTAGTTGTGGGTGCTCCAGTTTGGCAACAGCCCAAACTTACCTGTTATGAGATGTGTCATTCTACCCAAAGGCTGTGTCTTGAGAAGGATACTTGTAAAGATCACCTAAAACCAGTTCTGAAGTGTGAGATAGCGGATTCACAGATCCTGTTGAGCAAAGATGTATAAAAGAAGGACCCTAACCACCCCACTTTGTTTCAGGTCCTCCATGACCAAGGAACATATTTCAGCCATAATATTTTGATGCACCTTGAAACAGTATGGCTTTCTTCAGGACCAATATCGGTTGAGCGCTAAGGCATGCAACATTAATTTCACAGCTCACATCTTACGGTTGTCTGTGTTACTCCCTTTGAGTGCCTGTGTTCAATGTAAAATGAGAAAGTCATCATGGTTAGGCGTTAGCAGATCATTCAAAGGAGCATAGGCATAGCACTCCCAATCCTCTTACACCACGCATTAAGCTCCAAGCTTGATGGCACTTCCATTGCCCCTAAAAGAAATTGCAGTAAGTACTACTAGCTGTCCAATGGAAGCCATACTGACAAAAGGGTCATTGAAATATTATGGCTGAAACATGTTGGTCTAGGATGTGAGAGTTCATTGCTTTCTCGGAGCACATCCACCACTTTTTTTAACCTTGCCCAAGGTCACCTCTATTAAATATACTTTTTTTGGCCAGCAACCTGGAGGGAATTTTAAATCACCTTTTGGCTCACTTGAAAATCACCCAAGACACCTTCTCCATGGTAATCAGGCGGCACAATCTATCCATGATGCACTAGGTGTCTCGAGTGGGACCCCAATGAGGAAGCAGGCCATCAACTTGGTTAGTGGGTGAGGGGTCTTTCAGGAAACATGAGGGTTTTTTAAATAAAAGTGTGAAGGGCATATCAAGTAGACACACAGAGTATGGTAGCATGCTCACTTATTATTGTTAGTGCTTTGGGTATTTCCCACAGATAGTGACACAAAAAAGGACTAGATGTGGGCCTGATGGGCCATCCTGCCTGGATAGCTGAGGGCAGAGCTGTTCCCTTCCCCAATTACACTGTAAAGGTCTTCCCTCAGAACATACATAACAACCTGACACCAGTCTCTAGTCACCCCAAACTTCTTGGAGCATTGACAGGGGAAGGGAAGACCTTTACAGAACCATATATGGGGTAGATCACAGTGTTTCTCCACACACATAGGCTGGAACCCTGTATAAATACTGGGCACTCAGAACAACTCTTCAATGCACTCCCGGGCCTGTGGAAGACTTCACAAGGACTGCTCTGCTTCCAGAGGACAATTTCCTTGAACACAGGTTGAAAAGAAATGACTCCAAATACTAGGTAACTGACCTCCTATGTGAGCTACAGGGACATAGCAAGGTCCTTAGGCTTGGAATCCTGCTGCTGCACTCTGCTGGAGTGAGCCCTAACCCTCCATGTGGTAGCCCCCAGGCCCCAGCCCCTTAGTAGAGGTGTCAGTGGTAATTCTCCAAAAGCAGGGACTCCCAAATATTTCCACAAAATTTTCCCGGAGAAGTGACAGAAGATGGGACATACCTGCCCGCCAATTCACCTAAAGTGTATCGCTGATTGGCCTAGCTTTGAGGTAGCTCTGGCTATGTTCTTCTTCACAGCATAAAATCCTTCTTAGTGTTATCCCACTGGCAAAAGCATCCGGCCTCGTGAGCCTTCTTCGACTACAGCTTGCTTCATTGTCCTGCTAGAAATTTCCAACTTCAATAACGTTGTCTAAGTCAGAAATAATAAATGTTCACCAACTCAACAACAACCCACTCACCATCGTCTATGATGACCTCCTTGGCCTGGAAATCTAGCTGTTCTCGCTCTGAGCTTTTTTACCACAAGTGTCGACGGTTTTACTGAGCCTTCATCCAGCAGCTCCCTGGTATCAACAACTACTATTAGAAACAACCTGCTGCCTTGCTCCACTAATCTTCAGAAATGTTTCAAAATCCGAAGGTAAGTCAAGACTGGGCCCAAGATACCCAGTGAATCCAACCCATGCTCCATTGCATTTAGCCTCAACTTTTGACCCAGTCTCGCACAACCAGATAACCATGGTTGACTCTTTGATCTTTTAGGTGCTAGATTTCACTAGAAAGTTTGGAAATTCATAATTTGGCTTCTACTGATTGGATTTAATTTGATTTAGAATCATTATATTCATTAAAATGGTCTCCATTGTTTGTAATTATTTTCAGATTTTTTTGTGATGTCTTTTGACTTTATTACTGTTTGTTTGTCAAATATATACATTACATATTGGAAACTCTTTATTTTTTGGTTAATTAAAACCTAACCAATATTCCGTAAAAACGTTTTTTAAAGCATAGTAAAACACATTAGACACATATAACTTACTTAAACGAGGATTAAAATAGCCAATTAGTATAATACAAAAAGGTTTATTTATAATGTCTGGTAAACAGGTAGGGTTTTTAAGGCTAATTCAAGATACTTTAAAAACTTTGCAGTTTGCAGTTCAGTTGAGTGTCTAATGGATGAAGGCACTGGGTTATGGCAGCCCTACATGTCTGATTTTCCTCTTTTTAAGGCCAGGCTGGAGTAAATGCAAATCAGATGAATACAATTTGCTTTTGCTTGATCACAAAGTCTACATGTTATGGGGCCTTTGATGTTGCAGCTAGGTAGATCTGCTGTTGTTGGTAGGTCACAAACCTGGAGTGCCACCAGTTATTTCTTGTAAAAGGCACAGAATGTGGCGCTTAGGTGGGGTGCTTGTTTTAACGAGTCGTAGTTATTAATTACCATCCATGCATGTGTTTATCTGCTGAATGCTGTTTTATCTTCTAGAAGTGATTTGAGTCTTGCCATTTTGTTGGCGATACGTCCACATTCTTAAAAGGAAAGACTTTTTTTCCACAGGTCTTCTGTCTTGGTGTTTTGAAGGGCTTTATGGAGAAAGTGACTATATGATGATTCTTTATCTTTCTCAATTTCCATCCATAGTACTTTGCTGAGTTTACAGTGTTCTCGGTTGTTATATTTTGTCCCAGCATTTTACAGTCAAAAACATCCTTCCTAATATGTTATTTATTAATCCAAATTCCAGCCTCACCTGGGCTGGTGGGGCACTTTTTGGCAGCTGGAATGTACGATTGTAGGTGGATACCTGCAATTTGTTTAGTAATGCTGAGTCTGTTCCGTGTTGAGTTATGCTGCCATAAGTTATTGTTGGCAGGAGCCTTGCTGCCATCACTGCTACTAGTGGCTTAAATGAGCGACACACCAGTTTTTTTTGCTAGATTGCTGAATGCGAATACTAACGCACCTGCCCTTTTTTCCATATAATTCCTCTGTGCATGTTGAATCTGTTCACTAGATAGACTCCCAAATATTTGTAGTTTGGGACTTCTTCCAGCTTCTTGCCATTCAGGCAGATCTTGAGTATGTGGCTAGATCTATTGTGTTGATAGGTTGAGTGCGCTACTGGGATGTAGGCGCATCCCTGTTCTTGGGCACACTTGTATGGTTCTTGTAGTATTAGGTCCAGACTGCACTTGTTAAGAATCGCGTTCCATCTTTCTACAAACGCTTTTGAATTCTTACATAATGACGGTTTTAGGGCGATCCGTAGGCCTCGGGGAATGCGGAGTACTTTGTGGTACTTGAATAGTGTGTTGGCGTGGAGTTTTTGATTGATGCGGCGTTTTGATAGATATAAGAGTTGTTTGATACATTGTTCTTTAGTTCTGTTGGTTGTAGTTTGGGTCAAATCCTCGTGGATGAGTCCATAAATTCTCTCTGTTGCTTCTGTGTTGAATGCTAGAGTTTCCGCTCGAGCTTCTGTCGACTTTGAAATTTCTTCATATTCCATTTTAAATTGAGGGGTAACGGCGTGCTGCCTGCCTGGAGAACAGTGAAGGGTAATACAAACAAAGCAATGTAGGCGTGGCGCACTGCGATGATAGTTGAAAAGTTGGTTGAAACAAAGTTAAGATAGGTTAGATAAGTTTAAGGTGCTCCTACAGGTGACGTAACTGTTCTGGTGCGTCCTAAATGGTTGATAGGTTGAGTGCGCTACTGGGGTGTATGCGCATCCCTGTTATTGGGCACACTTGTATGGTTCTTGGTGTTGGACAACACGATAGATTCCATAAAGTTCAAACAAAGTTCCAAATGAGTAAAGTTGTAGAGTTTATTGAAAGGTTATCGTTGTAACGTATTAAACACTTTTTTTTGCCAAATCATCAAAGTTCTTGATAAATATCATCAAAACGACATGAGATTGATGCTCCAATGCATTTCAGACTAAGAAGTCCTTTCTCAAGGAGCGCTGCAACAAAGAACATAAAATGACCCAAATCAATTATTGTACATTGAAATACAAAATACGTAAACTAAACAATGCTACAAAACGTGTGTGGGTGGATCGAGAGAGCGAAAATTTGGCGTGCCTTAAAAAAGCGGAGTGAAGTTGGGGAGTGTGGGGACTATGAGCAAGGTGAAGAAAGGAAAACAAACAGCTCGAAGTTGTCGAGTCTTACGTAATCATCTTCAAGATTATGAGTGGTTCTCTGAAAGACATAATAATGGAGACATCATTATGAAAAGGCATCGGAAGGAAAGTAGGTGACACGGGAAAAAAAGGTTGCGGTGAAACTTACTGGAGTAACGTCGAAGACGTGTCTGTAATGATCGGGTTCAGAGTGCGGTAACTTCGCGGAGTGAACGCGGAGTTCCGGGAAGAAATAGACAGGGTGATAGAAACAGGTGAAGGACTACTCAAATGAGGGGAAGAATGGGGAGGACATGTTGGAGTGGGGAAAGGGTAACATGGTAGGGAATGTGGATGCAAGTAACATTGAAAACAATCAACAGAATGCGGATACAATGTATCAAAGAGTGCCCATAGGCTTTACAGGTAGCAACTTAATTCAGTTCGGTCATTGAGACCAAAAGGCTTCTGTGATTGGAGTCTGTATATCCAAGCTGTTTCTCTTTGTAGGATGGTTTTTTTATTGTCTCTCCCTTCAGTCTTAGGAACAACTTCAAGGACCATGTATTTCAATTGGGCCACGTTGTGGTTGGATTAATTGAAGTGAATGGCCACGTTGGATTTGGTGTTTTTTGTTCGTATGTTTGACTTGTGTTCGTTTACACGAATCTTAATCTTCCTGCTGGTCTTGCCCACGTAGGTTTTCCCACAAGGGCATTTGAGGAGGTAAATCAAGTTTGAAGAGTCGCATGTAGCATCAACGTTTAGTTTGATATTGAAACCTCTCATCAGGTGACTGATGTGATTGCCTTTTATGATGTTATTGCAATTGTTGCAATGATGACATGGGCGTGTGCCAGTGTGTTCCACCTGAGTAGTGATGGTTTTTGTTAGGATTTCCTTAATGTTCATGGGACGGGTGTATGCAAAGATTGGAGAATCCTTGAAAAGATCCCCAAAATCTGGTTCAGATGAGAGGATGCGCCAATGTTTCAAAATGATGTTCTTGTAGGATTTGCTGACAGTAGAGTATCTTGAGACCAGAACCATCCTTTGGTTGTCTGTTTTAGTGCTGCTCTGGAGAGCTTCAGAACGGGAGATTGCAGAAGTTATGTTGATGGCCTCATTAAGTATTTCGTCGGGGTATCCTCTGTTGTGGAATCTTGTTGCCATAGATTTGATTTGTGCATTTCTGCTGGGTGGATCTGAAACTATGCGAGTTACTCTTAGCATCTGGCTATATGTCAGGTGTCTTTTCAGAGAGTTTTGGTGAAAGCTGCTGAATAGTAAGGCATTATTGCAGTCCGTGGGTTTACGGAAAAGGTCTGTCTGAATGCCCTGAGAGGTGATTTTGATGAGGACGTCTAGAAATGCTATCTCCTGGTGTTTGATATTCCACGTGAATTCGATTCGATCGTCTTTAGTATTCAAGTCTGTCAATGCAAGTTCAAGGTTCTCTTGAGAGTCCTTCCAAATGAAGAACAAATCGTCGATGTAACGTACATAGAGTTTCAAGATCTCCGTCCAGTTTTTGTTAGAGTAGATGTGATTGAATTTGAAGTTGCCCATGTAGAGATTAGCGTAAGTGGGAGCCGCACAATTGCCCATAGCCATTCCGGACATTTGTAAGTACCATTTCTGTTCAAATGTAAAATAACTATGATACAAGATAAATATCATAAGTTCCAGGATGAAAGATTTTAAAGGAGCACTGATGTCAGATTGGAGTAGGGCTTGTTCTACAGCATAAATCCCTCCTTTGTGGGGGATGGAGGTGTACAAGCTTTTTACGTCAGCTGTGCATATAATGAATTTCTCATTTTCATTGATTTGTAAAGATGCAAGTTTGTTCAGAAACTCTGTGGTGTCTTTGATGTAGCTATCCAATTTAGAAACCATGGGTTGTAGATACCGGTCAATGAGTTTGCCAGTTGGTTCGTGTATTGAGCCTCTGGTGGAGACGATCGGGCGGAAAGGAGGGTCCGTAAGGTTCTTGTGTATTTTCGGCTACATGGTGATGGAGGGGCTCCTAGGGTGTTCTGTTATCAGATACTTTTTGGTTCTGTCGTCAATGGTGCCATCCACTGTTGCTTTCTCAACGATTTGGGATAGTTCGGTTTTATATTCACTGGTGGGATTCCCATCTAGTGGCAGATAAATGTTAGAATCCATGACGTGTTCCGTTATCCGTCGATTATACAATTCTGTGTTGAGAATGACTTGGGCGCCCCCTTATCGGCTTTCACGCATTTGATGGAATGGTTATTAGTGATGTTCTTTAATGCATCCATGTCCTTGTTGGTAAGGTTTTTACGGATTTTTTTTCTGCAATTGATTTTGGAGATGTCCTGTCTGACCAGAGTCTCGAAGGTGTCGATGCTTTTATGGCTGCTTGGTGGCATAAAGGTCCTGGAAGGTCGTAGACCCATAAGTAAATCTGGTTTGGTGTCCTTGGGGGTTTCTATAACTTTCTCAAAGAAATGTCTTAACCGTAATTTTCTTGTGAGTTTAAAAGTGCTGACTTCAAGCTCAAGAAGGTTGGTATTGCTAGTGGGGACGAATGACATGCCCTTTTGGAGAATCTTGGTCTCATGGTTTGTAAGATTAGTATCCAAGATGTTGATTACTAGCAATGCTTCCTGGTCTTCTGTTTGTTCTTCAGAGGTTGTTGGGTACCTTCATTTTCTTTTGCCTGCCCTTTTGCCCCGTCTGGGTCGTCGGTTCTGTCTGGGCCTACCTCTAAAAAAGGCTCGCTGGTGGTTGGATCTATGTTGTGTGTTGAGGGTGTTTCGCTGGACGAAGCCGGGGGGGTCGGTGCTCCTGTTTGAGTTCTTCTTGGTGGGCGGTTAGAGGTATCGCTCCAAGAGGATGAGGTGTCGGTGTTGGGATTGAACGGTTTGTTCCTTCGACGTTGGGCATAGACGTCCGCCCACGTATATACCTCTCCTAATTTGTAGTCCAGGGTGTCCCGGCGAAATTTGCGTAAATTACGCTCATTAATTTCTTTCGTGTGTCTATCCAATTGTTTATTGATATCATCAAGGGTTGTGGTGAGTTCTTCCGGGGTGATTGATTCTTTTAATTCAGTTTCGATGGTGTTGATCTCATGTGTTAATTCAGTTAGGATGCCGGATAATTCCTCAATGATTAGTAGTATTAGGTCCAGACTGCACTTGTTAAGAATCGCGTTCCATCTTTCTACAAACGCTTTTGAATTCTTACATAATGACGGTTTTAGGGCGATCCGTAGGCCTCGGGGAATGCGGAGTACTTTGTGGTACTTGATTAGTGTGTTGGCGTGGAGTTTTTGATTGATGTGGCGTTTTGATAGATACAAGAGTTGTTTGATACATTGTTCTTTAGTTCTGTTGGTTGTAGGTTGGGTCAAATCCTTGTGGATGAGTCCATAAATTTTCTCTGTTGCTTCTGTGTCGAATGCTAGAGTTTCCGCTCGAGCTTCTGTCGACTTTGAAATTTCTTCATATTCCATTTTAAATTGAGGGGTAACGGCGTGCTGCCTGCCTGGAGAACAGTGAAGGGTAATACAAACAAAGGAATGTAGGCGTGGCGCACTGCGATGATAGTTGAAAAGTTGGTTGAAACGAAGTTAAGATAGGTTAGATAAGTTTAAGGTGCTCCTACAGGTGATGTAACTGTTCTGGTGCGTCCTAAATGGTTGATAGGTTGAGTGCGCTACTGGGGTGTAGGCGCATCCCTGTTATTGGGCGCACTTGTATGGTTCTTGGTGTTGGACAACACAATAGATTCCATAAAGTTCAAACAAAGTTCCAAATGAGTAAAGTTGTAGAGTTTATTGAAAGGTTATCGTTGTAACGTATTTAACACTTTTTTTTGCCAAATCATCAAAGTTCTTGATAAATATCATCAAAACGACATGAGATTGATGCTCCAATGCATTTCGGACTAAGAAGTCCTTTCTCAAGGAGCGCTGCAACAAAGAACATAAAATGACCCAGCTCAATTATTGTACATTGAAATACAAAATACGTAAACTAAACAATGCTACAAAACATGTGTGGGTGGGTCAACCACATGCATCCAAATAAACAGGCTGATAGTCTTTAGGGGGGGTTTGGGCAGTGTCGGGGATGGAGGTGGATGTGCTGAAAGGTTGAAACAATCATGCGAGAAAAGTGGAGGTGGATCGAGAGAGCGAAAGTTTGGCGTGCCTTAAAAAAGCGGAGTGAGGTTGGGGAGTGTGGGGACTATGAGCAAGGTGAAGAAAGGAAAACAAACAGCTCGAAGTTGTCGAGTCTTACGTAATCATCTTCAAGATTATGAGTGGTTCTCTGAAAGACATAATAATGGAGACATCATTATGAAAAGGCATCGGAGGGAAAGTAGGTGACACGGGAAAAAAAGGTTGCGGTGAAACTTACTGGAGTAACGTCGAAGACGTGTCTGTAATGATCGGGTTCAGAGTGCGGTAACTTCGCGGAGTGAACGCGGAGTTCCGGGAAGAAATAGACAGGGTGATAGAAACAGGTGAAGGACTACTCAAATGAGGGGAAGAATGGGGAGGACATGTTGGAGTGGGGAAAGGGTAACATGGTAGGGAATGTGGATGCAAGTAACATTGAAAACAATCAACAGAATGCGGATACAATGTATCAAAGAGTGCCCATAGGCTTTACAGGTAGCAACTTAATTCAGTTCGGTCATTGAGACCAAAAGGCTTCTGTGATTGGAGTCTGTATATCCAAGCTGTTTCTCTTTGTAGGAGGGTTTTGTTATTGTCTCTCCCTTCAGTCTTAGGAACAACTTCAAGGACCATGTATTTCAATTGGGCCACGTTGTGGTTGGATTCATTGAAGTGAATGGCCACGTTGGATTTGGTGTTTTTTGTTCGTATGTTTGACTTGTGTTCGTTTACACGAATCTTAATCTTCCTGCTGGTCTTGCCCACGTAGGTTTTCCCACAAGGGCATTTGAGGAGGTAAATCAAGTTTGAAGAGTCGCATGTAGCATCAACGTTTAGTTTGATATTGAAACCTCTCATCGGGTGACTGATGTGATTGCCTTTTATGATGTTATTGCAATTGTTGCAATGATGACATGGGCGTGTGCCAGTGTGTTCCACCTGAGTAGTGATGGTTTTTGTTAGGATTTCCTTAATGTTCATGGGACGGGTGTATGCAAAGATTGGAGAATCCTTGAAAAGATCCCCAAAATCTGGTTCAGATGAGAGGATGCGCCAATGTTTCAAAATGATGTTCTTGTAGGATTTGCTGACAGTAGAGTATCTTGAGACCAGAACCATCCTTTGGTTGTCTGTTTTAGTGCTGCTCTGGAGAGCTTCAGAATGGGAGATTGCAGAAGTTATGTTGATGGCCTCATTAAGTATTTCGTCGGGGTATCCTCTGTTGTGGAATCGTGTTGCCATAGATTTGATTTGTGCATTTCTGCTGGGTGGATCTGAAACTATGCGAGTTACTCTTAGCATCTGGCTATATGGCAGGTGTCTTTTCAGAGAGTTTTGGTGGAAGCTGCTGAATTGTAAGGCATTATTGCGGTCCGTGGGTTTACGGAAAAGGTCTGTCTGAATGCCCTGAGAGGTGATTTTGATGAGGACGTCTAGAAATGCTATCTCTTGGTGGTTGATATTCCACGTGAATTTAATTCGATAGTCTTTAGTATTCAAGTCTGTCAATGCAAGTTCAAGGTTCTCTTGAGAGTCCTTCCAAATGAAGAACAAATCGTCGATGTAACGTACATAGAGTTTCAAGATCTCCGTCAAGTTTTTGTTAGAGTAGATGTGATTGAATTCGAAGTTGCCCATGTAGAGATTAGCGTAAGTGGGAGCCGCACAATTGCCCATAGCCATTCCGGACATTTGTAAGTACCATTTCTGTTCAAATGTAAAATAACTATGATACAAGGTAAATATCATAAGTTCCAGGATGAAAGATTTTAAAGGATCACTGATGTCAGATTGGAGTAGGGCTTGTTCTACAGCATAAATCCCTCCTTCGTGGGGGATGGAGGTGTACGAGCTTTTTACGTCAGCTGTGCATAAAATCAATTTCTCATTTTCATTGATTTGTAAAGATGCAAGTTTGTTCAGAAACTCTGTGGTGTCTTTGATGTAGCTATCCAATTTAGAAACCATGGGTTGTAGATACCGGTCAATGAGTTTGCCAGTTGGTTCGTGTATTGAGCCTCTGGTGGAGACGATCGGGCGGAAAGGAGGGTCCGTAAGGTTCTTGTGTATTTTCGGCTACATGGTGATGGAGGGGCTCCTAGGGTGTTCTGTTATCAGATACTTTTTGGTTCTGTCGTCAATGGTGCCATCCACTGTTGCTTTCTCAACGATTTGGGATAGTTCGGTTTTATATTCACTGGTGGGATTCCCATCTAGTGGGAGATACATGTTAGAATCCATGACGTGTTCCGTTATCCGTCGATTATACAATTCTGTGTTGAGAATGACTAGGGCGCCCCCTTATCGGCTTTCACAATTTGATGGAATGGTTATTAGTGATGTTCTTTAATGCATCCATGTCCTTGTTGGTAAGGTTTTTACGGATTTTTTTTCTGCAATTGATTTTGGAGATGTCCTGTCTGGCCAGAGTCTCGAAGGTGTCAATGCTTTTATGGCTGCTTGGTGGCATAAAGGTACTGGAAGGTCGTAGACCCATAAGTGAATCTGGTTTGGTGTCCTTGGGGGTTTCTATAACTTTCTCAAAGAAATGTCTTAACCGTAATTTTCTTGTGAGTTTAAAAGTGCTGACTTCAAGCTCAAGAAGGTTGGTATTGCTAGTGGGGACGAATGACATGCCCTTTTGGAGAATCTTGGTCTCATGGTTTGTAAGATTAGTATCCGAGATGTTGATTACTAGCGATGCTTCCTGGTCTTTTGTTTGTTCTTCTATGGTTGTTGGGTACCTTCGTTTTCTTTTGCCTGCCCTTTTGCCCCGTCTGGGTCGTCGGTTCTGTCTGGGCCTACCTCTAAAAAAGGCTCGCTAGTGGTTGGATCTATGTTGTGTGTTGAGGGTGTTTCGCTGGATGAAGCCGGGGGGGTCGGTGCTCCTGTTTGAGTTCTTCTTGGTGGGCGGTTAGAGGTATCGCTCCCGGAGGATGAGGTGTCGGTGTTGGGATTGAACGGTTTGTTCCTTCGAGGTTGGGCGTAGACGTCCGCCCACGTATATACCTCTCCTAATTTGTAGTCCAGGGTGTCCCGGCGAAATTTGCGTAATTTACGCTCATTAATTTCTTTCGTGTGTCTATCCAATTGTTTATTGATATCATCAAGGGTTGTGGTGAGTTCTTCCGGGGTGATTGATTCCTTTAATTCAGTTTCGATGGTGTTGATCTCATGTGTTAATTCAGTTAGGATGCCGGATAATTCCTCAATGATTAGTAGTATTAGGTCCAGACTGCACTTGTTAAGAATCGCGTTCCATCTTTCTACAAACGCTTTTGAATTCTTACATAATGACGGTTTTAGGGCGATCCGTAGGCCTCGGGGAATGCGGAGTACTTTGTGGTACTTGAATAGTGTGTTGGCGTGGAGTTTTTGATTGATGCGGCGTTTTGATAGATATAAGAGTTGTTTGATACATTGTTCTTTAGTTCTGTTGGTTGTAGTTTGGGTCAAATCCTCGTGGATGAGTCCATAAATTCTCTCTGTTGCTTCTGTGTTGAATGCTAGAGTTTCCGCTCGAGCTTCTGTCGACTTTGAAATTTCTTCATATTCCATTTTAAATTGAGGGGTAACGGCGTGCTGCCTGCCTGGTGAACAGTGAAGGGTAATACAAACAAAGCAATGTAGGCGTGGCGCACTGCGATGATAGTTGAAAAGTTGGTTGAAACAAAGTTAAGATAGGTTAGATAAGTTTAAGGTGCTCCTACAGGTGACGTAACTGTTCTGGTGCGTCCTAAATGGTTGATAGGTTGAGTGCGCTACTGGGGTGTATGCGCATCCCTGTTATTGGGCACACTTGTATGGTTCTTGGTGTTGGACAACACAATAGATTCCATAAAGTTCAAACAAAGTTCCAAATGAGTAAAGTTGTAGAGTTTATTGAAAGGTTATCGTTGTAACGTATTAAACACTTTTTTTTGCCAAATCATCAAAGTTCTTGATAAATATCATCAAAACGACATGAGATTGATGCTCCAATGCATTTCGGACTAAGAAGTCCTTTCTCAAGGAGCGCTGCAACAAAGAACATAAAATGACCCAAATCAATTATTGTACATTGAAATACAAAATACGTAAACTAAACAATGCTACAAAACGTGTGTGGGTGGGTCAACCACATGCATCCAAATAAACAGGCTGATAGTCTTTAGGGGGGTTTGGGCAGTGTCGGGGATGGAGGTGGATGTGCTGAAAGGTTGAAACAATCATGCGAGAAAAGTGGAGGTGGATCGAGAGAGCGAAAGTTTGGCGTGCCTTAAAAAAGCGGAGTGAGGTTGGGGAGTGTGGGGACTATGAGCAAGGTGAAGAAAGGAAAACAAACAGCTCGAAGTTGTCGAGTCTTACGTAATCATCTTCAAGATTATGAGTGGTTCTCTGAAAGACATAATAATGGAGACATCATTATGAAAAGGCATCGGAAGGAAAGTAGGTGACACGGGAAAAAAAGGTTGCGGTGAAACTTACTGGAGTAACGTCGAAGACGTGTCTGTAATGATCGGGTTCAGAGTGCGGTAACTTCGCGGAGTGAACGCGGAGTTCCGGGAAGAAATAGACAGGGTGATAGAAACAGGTGAAGGACTACTCAAATGAGGGGAAGAATGGGGAGGACATGTTGGAGTGGGGAAAGGGTAACATGGTAGGGAATGTGGATGCAAGTAACATTGAAAACAATCAACAGAATGCGGATACAATGTATCAAAGAGTGCCCATAGGCTTTACAGGTAGCAACTTAATTCAGTTCGGTCATTGAGACCAAAAGGCTTCTGTGATTGGAGTCTGTATATCCAAGCTGTTTCTCTTTGTAGGAGGGTTTTGTTATTGTCTCTCCCTTCAGTCTTAGGAACAACTTCAAGGACCATGTATTTCAATTGGGCCACGTTGTGTTTGGATTCATTGAAGTGAATGGCCACGTTGGATTTGGTGTTTTTTGTTCGTATGTTTGACTTGTGTTCGTTTACATGAATCTTAATCTTCCTGCTGGTCTTGCCCACGTAGGTTTTCCCACAAGGGCATTTGAGGAGGTAAATCAAGTTTGAAGAGTCGCATGTAGCATCAACGTTTAGTTTGATATTGAAACCTCTCATCGGGTGACTGATGTGATTGCCTTTTATGATGTTATTGCAATTGTTGCAATGATGACATGGGCGTGTGCCAGTGTGTTCCACCTGAGTAGTGATGGTTTTTGTTAGGATTTCCTTAATGTTCATGGGACGGGTGTATGCAAAGATTGGAGAATCCTTGAAAAGATCCCCAAAATCTCGTTCAGATGAGAGGATGCGCCAATGTTTCAAAATGATGTTCTTGTAGGATTTGCTGACAGTAGAGTATCTTGAGACCAGAACCATCCTTTGGTTGTCTGTTTTAGTGCTGCTCTGGAGAGCTTCAGAACGGGAGATTGCAGAAGTTATGTTGATGGCCTCATTAAGTATTTCGTCGGGGTATCCTCTGTTGTGGAATCGTGTTGCCATAGATTTGATTTGTGCATTTCTGCTGGGTGGATCTGAAACTATGCGAGTTACTCTTAGCATCTGGCTATATGGCAGGTGTCTTTTCAGAGAGTTTTGGTGGAAGCTGCTGAATAGTAAGGCATTATTGCGGTCCGTGGGTTTACGGAAAAGGTCTGTCTGAATGCCCTGAGAGGTGATTTTGATGAGGACGTCTAGAAATGCTATCTCCTGGTGGTTGATATTCCACGTGAATTCGATTCGATAGTCTTTAGTATTCAAGTCTGTCAATGCAAGTTCAAGGTTCTCTTGAGAGTCCTTCCAAATGAAGAACAAATCGTCGATGTAACGTACATAGAGTTTCAAGATCTCCGTCCAGTTTTTGTTAGAGTAGATGTGATTGAATTCGAAGTTGCCCATGTAGAGATTCGCGTAAGTGGGAGCCGCACAATTGCCCATAGCCATTCCGGACATTTGTAAGTACCATTTCTGTTCAAATGTAAAATAACTATGATACAAGGTAAATATAAGTTCCTGGATGAAATATTTTAAAGGATCACTGATGTCAGATTGGAGTAGGGCTTGTTCTACAGCATAAATCCCTCCTTCGTGGGGGATGGAGGTGTACAAGCTTTTTACGTCAGCTGTGCATAAAATCAATTTCTCATTTTCATTGATTTGTAAAGATGAAAGTTTGTTCAGAAACTCTGTGGTGTCTTTGATGTAGCTATCCAATTTAGAAACCATGGGTTGTAGATACCGGTCAATGAGTTTGCCAGTTGGTTCGTGTATTGAGCCTCTGGTGGAGACGATCGGGCGGAAAGGAGGGTCCGTAAGGTTCTTGTGTATTTTCGGCTACATGGTGATGGAGGGGCTCCTAGGGTGTTCTGTTATCAGATACTTTTTGGTTCTGTCGTCAATGGTGCCATCCACTGTTGCTTTCTCAACGATTTGGGATAGTTCGGTTTTATATTCACTGGTGGGATTCCCATCTAGTGGGAGATAAATGTTAGAATCCATGACGTGTTCCGTTATCCGTCGATTATACAATTCTGTGTTGAGAATGACTAGGGCGCCCCCTTATCGGCTTTCACGAATTTGATGGAATGGTTATTAGTGATGTTCTTTAATGCATCCATGTCCTTGTTGGTAAGGTTTATACGGATTTTTTTTCTGCAATTGATTTTGGAGATGTCCTCTCTGACCAGAGTCTCGAAGGTGTCGATGCTTTTATGGCTGCTTGGTGGCATAAAGGTACTGGAAGGTCGTAGACCCATAAGTAAATCTGGTTTGGTGTCCTTGGGGGTTTCTATAACTTTCTCAAAGAAATGTCTTAACCGTAATTTTCTTGTGAGTTTAAAAGTGCTGACTTCAAGCTCAAGAAGGTTGGTATTGCTAGTGGGGACGAATGACATGCCCTTTTGGAGAATCTTGGTCTCATGGTTTGTAAGATTAGTATCCGAGATGTTGATTACTAGCGATGCTTCCTGGTCTTTTGTTTGTTCTTCAGAGGTTGTTGGGTACCTTCGTTTTCTTTTGCCTGCCCTTTTGCCCCGTCTGGGTCGTCGGTTCTGTCTGGGCCTACCTCTAAAAAAGGCTCGCTGGTGGTTGGATCTATGTTGTGTGTTGAGGGTGTTTCGCTGGATGAAGCCGGGGGGGTCGGTGCTCCTGTTTGAGTTCTTCTTGGTGGGCGGTTAGAGGTATCGCTCCCGGAGGATGAGGTGTCGGAGTTGGGATTGAACGGTTTGTTCCTTCGAGGTTGGGCGTAGACGTCCGCCCACGTATATACCTCTCCTAATTTGTAGTCCAGGGTGTCCTGGCGAAATTTGCGTAATTTACGCTCATTAATTTCTTTCGTGTGTCTATCCAATTGTTTATTGATATCATCAAGGGTTGTGGTGAGTTCTTCCGGGGTGATTGATTCCTTTAATTCAGTTTCGATGGTGTTGATCTCATGTGTTAATTCAGTTAGGATGCCGGATAATTCCTCAATGATTAGTAGTATTAGGTCCAGACTGCACTTGTTAAGAATCGCGTTCCATCTTTCTACAAACGCTTTTGAATTCTTACATAATGACGGTTTTAGGGCGATCCGTAGGCCTCGGGGAATGCGGAGTACTTTGTGGTACTTGAATAGTGTGTTGACGTGGAGTTTTTGATTGATGCGGCGTTTTGATAGATATAAGAGTTGTTTGATACATTGTTCTTTAGTTCTGTTGGTTGTAGTTTGGGTCAAATCCTCGTGGATGAGTCCATAAATTCTCTCTGTTGCTTCTGTGTTGAATGCTAGAGTTTCCGCTCGAGCTTCTGTCGACTTTGAAATTTCTTCATATTCCATTTTAAATTGAGGGGTAACGGCGTGCTGCCTGCCTGGAGAACAGTGAAGGGTAATACAAACAAAGCAATGTAGGCGTGGCGCACTGCGATGATAGTTGAAAAGTTGGTTGAAACGAAGTTAAGATAGGTTAGATAAGTTTAAGGTGCTCCTACAGGTGACGTAACTATTCTGGTGCGTCCTAAATGGTTGATAGGTTGAGTGCGCTACTGGGGTGTATGCGCATCCCTGTTATTGGGCACACTTGTATGGTTCTTGGTGTTGGACAACACGATAGATTCCATAAAGTTCAAACAAAGTTCCAAATGAGTAAAGTTGTAGAGTTTATTGAAAGGTTATCGTTGTAACGTATTAAACACTTTTTTTTGCCAAATCATCAAATTTCTTGATAAATATCATCAAAACGACATGAGATTGATGCTCCAATGCATTTCGGACTAAGAAGTCCTTTCTCAAGGAGCGCTGCAACAAAGAACATAAAATGACCCAAATTATTTATTGTACATTGAAATACAAAATACGTAAACTAAACAATGCTACAAAACGTGTGTGGGTGGGTCAACCATCTGCATCCAAATAAACAGGCTGATAGTCTTTAGGGGGGGTTTGGGCAGTGTCGGGGATGGGGGTGGACGTGCTGAAAGGTTGAAACAATCATGCGAGAAAAGTGGAGGTGGATCGAGAGAGCGAAAGTTTGGCGTGCCTTAAAAAAGGGGAGTGAGGTTTGGGAGTGTGGGGACTATGAGCAAGGTGAAGAAAGGAAAAAAAAACAGCTCGAAGTTGTCGAGTCTTACGTAATCATCTTCAAGATTATGAGTGATTCTCTGAAAGACATAATAATGGAGACATCATTATGAAAAGGCATCGGAGGGAAGGTAGGTGACACAGGAAAAAAAGGTCGCGGTGAAACTTACTGGAGTAACGTCGAAGACGTGTCTGTAATGATCGGTTTCAGAGTGCGGTACCTTCACGGAGTGAACGCGGAGTTCCGGGAAGAAATAGACAGGGTGATAGAAACAGGTGAAGGACTACTCAAATGAGGGGAAGAATGGGGAGGACATGTTGGAGTGGGGAAAGGGTAACATTGTGGGGAATGTGGATGCAAGTAACATTAAAAACAATCAACAGAATGCGGATACAATGCATCAAAGAGTGGTCATAGGCTTTACAGGTAGCAACTTAATTCAGTCCGGTCATTGAGACCAAAAGTCTTCTGTGATTGGAGTCTGTATATCCAAGCTGTTTCTCTTTGTAGGAGGGTTTTGTTATTGTCTCTCCCTTCAGTCTTAGGAACAACTTCAAGGACCATGTATTTCAATTGGGCCACGTTGTGGTTGGATTCATTGAAGTGAATGGCCACGTTGGATTTGGTGTTTTTTGTTCGTATGTTTGACTTGTGTTCGTTTACACAAATCTTAATCTTCCTGCTGGTCTTGCCCACGTAGATTTTCCCACAAGGGCATTTGAGGAGGTAAATCAAGTTTGAAGAGTCGCATGTAGCATCAACGTTTAGTTTGATATTGAAACCTCTCATCAGGTGACTGATGTGATTGCCTTTTATGATGTTATTGCAATTGTTGCAATGATGACATGGGCGTGTGCCAGTGTGTTCCACCTGAGTAGTGATGGTTTTTGTTAGGATTTCCTTAATGTTCATGGGACGGGCGTATGCAAAGATTGGAGAATCCTTGAAAAGATCCCCAAAATCTCGTTCAGATGAGAGGATGCGCCAATGTTTCAAAATGATGTTCTTGTAGGATTTGCTGACAGTAGAGTATCTTGAGACCAGAACCATCCTTTGGTTGTCTGTTTTAGTGCTGCTCTGGAGAGCTTCAGAACGGGAGATTGCAGAAGTTTTGTTGATGGCCTCATTAAGTATTTCGTCGGGGTATCCTCTGTTGTGGAATCGTGTTGCCATACATTTGATTTGTGCATTTCTGCTGGCTGGATCTGAAACTATGCGAGTTACTCTTAGCATCTGGCTATATGGCAGGTGTCTTTTCAGAGAGTTTTGGTGGAAGCTGCTGAATAGTAAGGCATTATTGCGGTCCGTGGGTTTACGGGAAAGGTCTGTCTGAATGCCCTGAGAGGTGATTTTGATGAGGACGTCTAGAAATGCTATCTCCTGGTGGTTGATATTCCACGTGAATTCAATTCGATCGTCTTTAGTTTTCAAGTCTGTCAATGCAAGTTCAAGGTTCTCTTGAGAGTCCTTCCAAATGAAGAACAAATCATCGATGTAACGTACATAGAGTTTCAAGTTCTCCGTCCAGTTTTTGTTAGAGTAGATGTGATTGAATTCGAAATTGCCCATGTAGAGATTAGCGTAAGTGGGAGCCGCACAATTGCCCATAGCCATTCCGGACATTTGTAAGTACCATTTCTGTTCAAATGTAAAATAACTATGATACAAGGTAAATATCATAAGTTCCAGGATGAAAGATTTTAAAGGATCACTGATGTCAGATTGGAGTAGGGCTTGTTCTACAGCATAAATCCCTCCTTCGTGGGGGATGGAGGTGTACAAGCTTTTTACGTCAGCTGTGCATAAAATCAATTTCTCATTTTAATTGATTTGTAAAGATGCAAGTTTGTTCAGAAACTCTGTGGTGTCTTTGATGTAGCTATCCAATTTAGAAACCATGGGTTGTAGATACCGGTCAATGAGTTTGCCAGTTGATTCGTGTATAGAGCCTCTGGTGGAGACGATCGGGCGGAAAGGAGGGGCCGTAAGGTTCTTGTGTATTTTCGGCAACATGGTGATGGAGGGGCTCCTAGGGTGTTCTGTTATCAGATACTTTTTGGTTCTGTCGTCAATGGTGCCATCCACTGTTGCTTTCTCAACGATTTGGGATAGTTCGGATTTATATTCACTGGTGGCATTCCCATCTAGTGGCAGATAAATGTTAGAATCCATGACGTGTTCCGTTATCCATCGATTATACAATTCTGTGTTGAGAATGACTAGGGCGCCCCCCTATCGGCTTTCACGCATTTGATGGAATGGTTATTAGCGATGTTCTTTAATGCATCCATGTCCTTGTTGGTAAGGTTTTTACGGATTTTTTTTCTGCAATTGATTTTGGAGATGTCCTGTCTGACCAGTCTCGAAGGTGTCATTGCTTTTATGGCTGCTTGGTGGCATAAAGGTACTGGAAGGTCGTAGACCCATAAGTAAATCTGGTTTGGTGTCCTTGGGGGTTTCTATAACTTTCTCAAAGAAATGTCTTAACCGTAATTTTCTTGTGAGTTTAAAAGTGCTGACTTCAAGCTCAAGAAGGTTGGTATTGCTAGTGGGGACGAATGACATGCCCTTTTGGAGAATCTTGGTCTCATGGTTTGTAAGATTAGTATCCGAGATGTTGATTACTAGCGATGCTTCCTGGTCTTTTGTTTGTTCTTCAGAGGTTGTTGGGTACCTTCATTTTCTTTTGCCTGCCCTTCTGCCCCGTCTGGGTCGTCGGTTCTGTCTGGGCCTACCTCTAAAAAAGGCTCGCTGGTGGTTGGATCTATGTTGTGTGTTGAGGGTGTTTCGCTGGACGAAGCCGGGGGGGTCGGTGCTCCTGTTTGAGTTCTTCTTGGTGGGCGGTTAGAGGTATCGCTCCCGGAGGATGAGGTGTCGGTGTTGGGATTGAACGGTTTGTTCCTTCGACGTTGGGCGTAGACGTCCGCCCACGTATATACCTCTCCTAATTTGTAGTCCAGGGTGTCCCGGCGAAATTTGCGTAATTTACGCTCATTAATTTCTTTCGTGTGTCTATCCAATTGTTTATTGATATCATCAAGGGTTGTGGTGAGTTCTTCCGGGGTGATTGATTCCTTTAATTCAGTTTCGATGGTGTTGATCTCATGTGTTAATTCAGTTAGGATGCCGGATAATTCCTCAATGATTAGTAGTATTAGGTCCAGACTGCACTTGTTAAGAATCGCGTTCCATCTTTCTACAAACGCTTTTAAATTCTTACATAATGACGGTTTTAGGGCGATCCGTAGGCCTCGGGGAATGCGGAGTACTTTGTGGTACTTGATTAGTGTGTTGGCGTGGAGTTTTTGATTGATGCAGCGTTTTGATAGATATAAGAGTTGTTTGATACATTGTTCTTTAGTTCTGTTGGTTGTAGTTTGGGTCAAATCCTCGTGGATGAGTCCATAAATTCTCTCTGTTGCTTCTGTGTCGAATGCTAGAGTTTCCGCTCGAGCTTCTGTCGACCTTGAAATTTCTTCATATTCCATTTTAAATTGAGGGGTAACGGCGTGCTGCCTGCCTGGAGAACAGTAAAGGGTACTACAAACAAAGGAATGTAGGCGTGGCGCACTGCGATGATAGTTGAAAAGTTGGTTGAAACGAAGTTAAGAAAGGTTAGATAAGTTTAAGGTGCTCCTACAGGTGATGTAACTGTTCTGGTGCGTCCTAAATGGTTGATAGGTTGAGTGCGCTACTGGGGTGTAGGCGCATCCCTGTTATTGGGCACACTTGTATGGTTCTTGGTGTTGGACAACACGATAGATTCCATAAAGTTCAAACAAGGTTCCAAATGAGTAAAGTTGTAGAGTTTATTGAAAGGTTATCGTTGTAACGTATTTAACACTTTTTTTTTCCAAATCATCAAAGTTCTTGATAAATATCATCAAAACGACATGAGATTGATGCTCCAATGCATTTCGGACTAAGAAGTCCTTTCTCAAGGAGCGCTGCGACAAAGAACATAAAATGACCCAAATTATTTATTGTACATTGAAATACAAAATACGTAAACTAAACAATGCTACAAAACGTGTGTGGGTGGGTCAACCACATGCATCCAAATAAACAGGCTGATAGTCTTTAGGGGGGGTTTGGGCAGTGTCGGGGATGGAGGTGGATGTGCTGGAAGGTTGAAACAATCATGCGAGAAAAGTGGAGGTGGATCGAGAGAGCGAAAGTTTGGCGTGCCTTAAAAAAGCGGAGTGAGGTTGGGGAGTGTGGGGACTATGAGCAAGGTGAAGAAAGGAAAACAAACAGCTCGAAGTTGTCGAGTCTTACGTAATCATCTTCAAGATTATGAGTGGTTCTCTGAAAGACATAATAATGGAGACATCATTATGAAAAGGCATCGGAGGGAAAGTAGGTGACACGGGAAAAAAAGGTCGCGGTGAAACTTACTGGAGTAACGTCGAAGACGTGTCTGTAATGATCGGGTTCAGAGTTCGGTAACTTCGCGCAGTGAATGTGGAGTTCCGGGAAGAAATAGACAGGGTGATAGAAACAGGTGAAGGACTACTCAAATGAGGGGAAGAATGGGGAGGACATGTTGGAGTGGGGAAAGGGTAACATGGTGGGGAATGTGGATGCAAGTAACATTGAAAACAATCAACAGAATGCGGATACAATGTATCAAAGAGTGCCCATAGGATTTACAGGTAGCAACTTCATTCAGTCCTTTCATTGAGACCAAAAGGCTTCTGTGATTGGAGTCTGTATATCCAAGCTGTTTCTCTTTGTAGGAGGGTTTTGTTATTGTCTCTCCCTTCAGTCTTAGGAACAACTTCAAGGACCATGTATTTCAATTGGGCCACGTTGTGGTTGGATTCATTGAAGTGAATGGCCACGTTGGATTTGGTGTTTTTTGTTCGTATGTTTGACTAGTGTTCGTTTACACGAATCTTAATCTTCCTGCTGGTCTTGCCCACGTAGATATTCCCACAAGGGCATTTGAGGAGGTAAATCAAGTTCGAAGAGTCACATGTAGCATCAACGTTTAGTTTGATATTGAAACCTCTCATCGGGTGACTGATGTGATTGCCTTTTATGATGTTATTGCAATTGTTGCAATGATGACATGGGCGTGTACCAGTGTGTTCCACCTGAGTAGTGATGGTTTTTGTTAGGATTTCCTTAATGTTCATGGGACGGGTGTATGGAAAGATTGGAGAATCCTTGAAAAGATCCCCAAAATCTGGATCAGATGAGAGGATGCGACAATGTTTCAAAATGATGTTCTTGTAGGATTTGCTGACAGTAGAGTATCTTGAGACCAGAACCATCCTTTGGTTGTCTGTTTTAGTGCTGCTCTGGAGAGCTTCAGAACGGGAGATTGCAGAAGTTCTGTTGATGGCCTCATTAAGTATTTCGTCGGGGTATCCTCTGTTGTGGAATCGTGTTGCCATAGATTTTATTTGTGCATTTCTGCTGGCTGGATCTGAAACTATGCGAGTTACTCTTAGCATCTGGCTATATGGCAGGTGTCTTTTCAGAGAGTTTTGGTGGAAGCTGCTGAATAGTAAGGCATTATTGCGGTCCGTGGGTTTACGGAAAAGGTCTGTCTGAATGCCCTGGGAGGTGATTTTGATGAGGACGTCTAGAAATGCTATCTCCTGGTGGTTGATATTCCACGTGAATTTGATTTGATCGTCTTTAGTATTCAGGTCTGTCAATGCAAGTTCAAGGTTCTCTTGAGAGGCCTTCCAAATGAAGAACAAATCGTCGATGTAACGTACATAGAGTTTCAAGTTCTCCGTCCAGTTTTTGTTAGAGTAGATGTGATTGAATTCGAAGTTGCCCATGTAGAGATTAGCGTAAGTGGGAGCCGCACAATTGCCCATAGCCATTCCGGACATTTGTCAGTACCATTTCTGTTCAAATGTAAAATAACTATGATACAAGGTAAATATCATAAGTTCCAGGATGAAAGATTTTAAAGGATCACTGATGTCAGATTGGAGTAGGGCTTGTTCTACAGCATAAATCCCTCCTTCGTGGGGGATGGAGGTGTACAAGCTTTTTACGTCAGCTGTGCATAAAATCAATTTCTCATTTTCATTGATTTGTAAAGATGCAAGTTTGTTCAGAAACTCTGTGGTGTCTTTGATGTAGCTATCCAATTTAGAAACCATGGGTTGTAGATACTGGTCAATGAGTTTGCCAGTTGGTTCGTGTATTGAGCCTCTGGTGGAGACGATTGGGCGGAAAGGAGGGTCCGTAAGGTTCTTGTGTATTTTCAGCAACATGGTGATGGAGGGGCTCCTAGGGTGTTCTCTTATCAGATACTTTTTGGTTCTGTCGTCAATGGTGCCATCCACTGTTGCTTTCTCAATGATTTGGGATAGTTCGGTTTTATATTCACTGGTGAGATTCCCATCTAGTGGCAGATAAATTTTAGAATCCATGACGTGTTCCGTTATCCGTCAATTATACCATTCTGTGTTGAGAATGACTAGGGCGCCCCCCTTATCGGCTTTCACGCATTTGATGGAATGGTTATTAGCGATGTTCTTCAATGCATCCATGTCCTTGTTGGTAAAGTTTTTACGGATTTTTTTTCTGCAATTGATTTTGGAGATGTCCTGTCTAACCAGAGTCTCGAAGGTGTTGATGCTTTTATGGCTGCTTGGTGGCATAAAGGTACTGGAAGGTCGTAGACCCATAAGTAAATCTGGTTTGGTGTCCTTGGGGGTTTCTATAACTTTCTCAAAGAAATGTCTTAACCGTAATTTTCTTGTGAGTTTAAAAGTGCTGACTTCAAGCTCAAGAAGGTTAGTATTGCTAGTGGGGACGAATGACATGCCCTTTTGGAGAATCTTGGTCTCATGGTTTGTAAGATTAGTATCCGAGATGTTGATTACTAGCGATGCTTCCTGGTCTTTTGTTTGTTCTTCAGAGGTTGTTGGGTACCTTCGTTTTCTTTTGCCTGCCCTTTTGCCCCGTCTGGGTCGTCGGTTCTGTCTGGGCCTACCTCTAAAAAAGGCTCGCTGGTGGTTGGATCTATGTTGTGTGTTGAGGGTGTTTCGCTGGATGAAGCCGGGGGGGTCGGTGCTCCTGTTGGAGTTCTTCTTGGTGGGCGGTTAGAGGTATCGCTCCCGGAGGATGAGGTGTCGGTGTTGGGATTGAACGGTTTGTTCCTTCGAGGTTGGGCGTAGACGTCCGCCCACGTATATACCTCTCCTAATTTGTAGTCCAGGGTGTCCCGGCGAAATTTGCGTAATTTACGCTCATTAATTTCTTTCGTGTGTCTATCCAATTGTTTATTGATATCATCAAGGGTTGTGGTGAGTTCTTCCGGGTTGATTGATTCCTTTAATTCAGTTTCGATGGTGTTGATCTCATGTGTTAATTCAGTTAGGATGCCGGATAATTCCTCAATGATTAGTAGTATTAGGTCCAGACTGCACTTGTTAAGAATCACGTTCCATCTTTCTACAAACACTTTTGAATTCTTACATAATGACGGTTTTAGGGCGATCCGTAGGCCTCGGGGAATGCGGAGTACTTTGTGGTACTTGATTAGTGTGTTGGCGTGGAGTTTTTGATTGATGCGGCGTTTTGATAGATACAAGAGTTGTTTGATACATTGTTCTTTAGTTCTGTTGGTTGTAGGTTGGGTCAAATCCTTGTGGATGAGTCCATAAATTCTCTCTGTTGCTTCTGTGTCGAATGCTAGAGTTTCCACTCGAGCTTCTGTCGACTTTGAAATTTCTTCATATTCCATTTTAAATTGAAGGGTAACGGCGTGCTGCCTGCCTGGAGAACAGTGAAGGGTAATACAAACAAAGGAATAAAAGAGGATACCCCGACGAAATACTTAATGAGGCCATCAACAGAACTTCTGCAATCTCCCGTTCTGAAGCTCTCCAGAGCAGCACTAAAACAGACAACCAGAGGATGGTTCTGGTCTCAAGATACTCTACTGTCAGCAAATCCTACAAGAACATCATTTTGAAACATTGGCGCATCCTCTCATCTGAACCAGATTTTGGGGATCTTTTCAAGGATTCTCCAATCTTTGCATACACCCGTCCCATGAACATTAAGGAAATCCTAACAAAAACCATCACTACTCAGGTGGAACACACTGGCACACGCCCATGTCATCATTGCAACAATTGCAATAACATCATAAAAGGCAATCACATCATTCACCCGATGAGAGGTTTCAATATCAAACTAAACGTTGATGCTACATGCGACTCTTCAAACTTGATTTACCTCCTCAAATGCCCTTGTGGGAAAATCTACACCAAATCCAACGTGGCCATTCACTTCAATGAATCCAACCACAATGTGGCCCAATTGAAATACATGGTCCTTGAAGTTGTTCCTAAGACTGAAGGGAGAGACAATAACAAAACCCGCTTACAAAGAGAAACAGCTTGGATATACAGACTCCTATCACAGAAGCCTTTTGGTCTCAATGACCGGACTGAATTAAGTTGCTACCTGTAAAGCCTATGGGCACTCTTTGATACATTGTATCCGCATTCTGTTGATTGTTTTCAATGTTACTTGCATCCACATTCCCCACCATGTTACCCTTTCCCCACTCCAACATGTCCTCCCCATTCTTCCCCTCATTTGAGTAGTCCTTCACCTGTTTCTATCACCCTGTCTATTTCTTCCCGGAACGCCGCGTTCACTCCGCGAAGTTACCGCACTCTGAACCTGATCATTACAGACACGTCTTCGACGTTACTCTAGTAAGTTTCACTGCAACCTTTTTTTCCTGTGTCACCTACATTCCCTCCGATGCCTTTTCATAATGATGTCTCCATTATTATGTCTTTCAGAGAAAACTCATAATCTTGAAGAAGATAACGTAAGACACGACAACTTCGAGCTGTTTGTTTTCCTTTCTTCACCTTGCTCATAGTCCCCACACTCTCCAACCTCACTCCGCTTTTTTAAGGCACGCCAAACTTTCGCTCTCTCGATCCACCTCCACTTTTCTCGCATGATTGTTTCAACCTTTCAGCACGTCCACCCCCATCCCCGACACTGCCCAAAACCCCCCCTAAAGACCATCAGCCTTTTTATTTGGATGCATGTTGGTGACCCACCCACACACGTTTTGTAGCATTGTTTAGTTTACGTATTTTGTATTTCAATGTACAATAATTGATTTGGGTCATTTTATGTTCTTTGTTGCAGTGCTCCTTGAGAAAGGACTTCTTAGTCCGAAATGCATTGGAGCATCAATCTCATGTCGTTTTGATGATATTTATCAAGAACTTTGATGATTTGGCAAAAAAAAGTGTTTAATACGTTACAACGATAACCTTTCAATAAACTCTACAACTTTACTCATTTGGAACTTTGTTTGAACTTTATGGAATCTATCGTGTTGTCCAACACCAAGAACCATACAAGTGTGCCCAATAACAGGGATGCGCCTACACCCCAGTAGCGCACTCAACCTATCAACCATTTAGGACGCACCAGAACAGTTACGTCACCTGTAGGAGCACCTTAAACTTATCTAACCTATCTTAACTTCGTTTCAACCAACTTTTCAACTATCATCGCAGTGCGCCACGCCTACATTCCTTTGTTTAGATCAATTTTGTACCAGCATGGTTTTTGTCTTGTTTATATTGATTTCCAGTTTGTTCATTCTTGCATAATTCTGCATTTCTGTCAGCACTTTCGGGAGACCTACTTGGATGAGGCTTATTATACAATAACATCAGCGTAAGATAGGTGGGACAGGGGTAACTGCACTAGTCGGGGTGGGTGTCGGTTTGATTCAACCTCTGCACTAGGTCACATGTAAACAGGTCAAATGAGGGGGGCAAAAGGATCCTTGTTTCAAACTCCTATTCCATATTATTTTTCTTGAGACCCCATGGAGTTCCTTGCACAGAAAAAGAAAATGGCGGACTGATACGACCGCGAGAGCTACACCCTTTTCGCCGCTCTACCACTTCACAGCACCGCTGAAATCACATGCATGGGTCTGTTTACCTGCGTGATGGCTTTTCAGTGAATTCTTCACCCTGCATGAGGTCTGCCGGGAGGGCACGTCCTTAGGTCCTTGCTTGGAACAACGCTACTGCTCACAGCCGGGTAAAGTTGCAAGCGGTGAGCTGTGAGTCCCACTGCCATCACATGCTCAAAGGGACAACGCTTCAAAAAATAGGAGAGCTGACCGAGTTTAGTCAAGAGCTCCATTGCCGCTGCTGTCACCATACGCACGCTGAAAAGAAGCTGCTTGGCGGAAAAGGGAGAGTTGAAAGCGGCAGGCTGAGAGCCCTGCTGCCATCACACACCTAGACTGAATCAGGCTCACCTGGCTCACTAGACGCCACTCACATGCCGCTGCTGGCTGTTGGGAAATGCTGCCATTCCCTCTTGTTACATTGCAACGAGGATTGCAAGCCACTGCTTACAGTGGATTAAACTGACACCCTCTCTTAGTGTCTTTTGGAAACTAAAAAGGGGGAAGCCCAGCTCCTTCAACCTGCAACTCCCCGATGCTGCTCAGGATTGCTGGGAAACCAAAGCGGCTCTAGTGCATTGTTTGGCGCTCTCCTCTTGCTTGGGTGTTCTCTTCACCTGTTTCTATCACCCTGTCTATTTCTTCCCGGAACGCCGCGTTCACTCCGCGAAGTTACCGCACTCTGAACCTGATCATTACAGACACGTCTTCGACGTTACTCTAGTAAGTTTCACTGCAACCTTTTTTTCCTGTGTCACCTACATTCCCTCCGATGCCTTTTCATAATGATGTCTCCATTATTATGTCTTTCAGAGAAAACTCATAATCTTGAAGAAGATAACGTAAGACACGACAACTTCGAGCTGTTTGTTTTCCTTTCTTCACCTTGCTCATAGTCCCCACACTCTCCAACCTCACTCCGCTTTTTTAAGGCACGCCAAACTTTCGCTCTCTCGATCCACCTCCACTTTTCTCGCATGATTGTTTCAACCTTTCAGCACGTCCACCCCCATCCCCGACACTGCCCAAAACCCCCCCTAAAGACCATCAGCCTTTTTATTTGGATGCATGTTGGTGACCCACCCACACACGTTTTGTAGCATTGTTTAGTTTACGTATTTTGTATTTCAATGTACAATAATTGATTTGGGTCATTTTATGTTCTTTGTTGCAGTGCTCCTTGAGAAAGGACTTCTTAGTCCGAAATGCATTGGAGCATCAATCTCATGTCGTTTTGATGATATTTATCAAGAACTTTGATGATTTGGCAAAAAAAAGTGTTTAATACGTTACAACGATAACCTTTCAATAAACTCTACAACTTTACTCATTTGGAACTTTGTTTGAACTTTATGGAATCTATCGTGTTGTCCAACACCAAGAACCATACAAGTGTGCCCAATAACAGGGATGCGCCTACACCCCAGTAGCGCACTCAACCTATCAACCATTTAGGACGCACCAGAACAGTTACGTCACCTGTAGGAGCACCTTAAACTTATCTAACCTATCTTAACTTCGTTTCAACCAACTTTTCAACTATCATCGCAGTGCGCCACGCCTACATTCCTTTGTTTAGATCAATTTTGTACCAGCATGGTTTTTGTCTTGTTTATATTGATTTCCAGTTTGTTCATTCTTGCATAATTCTGCATTTCTGTCAGCACTTTCGGGAGACCTACTTGGATGAGGCTTATTATACAATAACATCAGCGTAAGATAGGTGGGACAGGGGTAACTGCACTAGTCGGGGTGGGTGTCGGTTTGATTCAACCTCTGCACTAGGTCACATGTAAACAGGTCAAATGAGGGGGGCAAAAGGATCCTTGTTTCAAACTCCTATTCCATATTATTTTTCTTGAGACCCCATGGAGTTCCTTGCACAGAAAAAGAAAATGGCGGACTGATACGACCGCGAGAGCTACACCCTTTTCGCCGCTCTACCACTTCACAGCACCGCTGAAATCACATGCATGGGTCTGTTTACCTGCGTGATGGCTTTTCAGTGAATTCTTCACCCTGCATGAGGTCTGCCGGGAGGGCACGTCCTTAGGTCCTTGCTTGGAACAACGCTACTGCTCACAGCCGGGTAAAGTTGCAAGCGGTGAGCTGTGAGTCCCACTGCCATCACATGCTCAAAGGGACAACGCTTCAAAAAATAGGAGAGCTGACCGAGTTTAGTCAAGAGCTCCATTGCCGCTGCTGTCACCATACGCACGCTGAAAAGAAGCTGCTTGGCGGAAAAGGGAGAGTTGAAAGCGGCAGGCTGAGAGCCCTGCTGCCATCACACACCTAGACTGAATCAGGCTCACCTGGCTCACTAGACGCCACTCACATGCCGCTGCTGGCTGTTGGGAAATGCTGCCATTCCCTCTTGTTACATTGCAACGAGGATTGCAAGCCACTGCTTACAGTGGATTAAACTGACACCCTCTCTTAGTGTCTTTTGGAAACTAAAAAGGGGGAAGCCCAGCTCCTTCAACCTGCAACTCCCCGATGCTGCTCAGGATTGCTGGGAAACCAAAGCGGCTCTAGTGCATTGTTTGGCGCTCTCCTCTTGCTTGGGTGTTCTCTTCACCTGTTTCTATCACCCTGTCTATTTCTTCCCGGAACGCCGCGTTCACTCCGCGAAGTTACCGCACTCTGAACCTGATCATTACAGACACGTCTTCGACGTTACTCTAGTAAGTTTCACTGCAACCTTTTTTTCCTGTGTCACCTACATTCCCTCCGATGCCTTTTCATAATGATGTCTCCATTATTATGTCTTTCAGAGAAAACTCATAATCTTGAAGAAGATAACGTAAGACACGACAACTTCGAGCTGTTTGTTTTCCTTTCTTCACCTTGCTCATAGTCCCCACACTCTCCAACCTCACTCCGCTTTTTTAAGGCACGCCAAACTTTCGCTCTCTCGATCCACCTCCACTTTTCTCGCATGATTGTTTCAACCTTTCAGCACGTCCACCCCCATCCCCGACACTGCCCAAAACCCCCCCTAAAGACCATCAGCCTTTTTATTTGGATGCATGTTGGTGACCCACCCACACACGTTTTGTAGCATTGTTTAGTTTACGTATTTTGTATTTCAATGTACAATAATTGATTTGGGTCATTTTATGTTCTTTGTTGCAGTGCTCCTTGAGAAAGGACTTCTTAGTCCGAAATGCATTGGAGCATCAATCTCATGTCGTTTTGATGATATTTATCAAGAACTTTGATGATTTGGCAAAAAAAAGTGTTTAATACGTTACAACGATAACCTTTCAATAAACTCTACAACTTTACTCATTTGGAACTTTGTTTGAACTTTATGGAATCTATCGTGTTGTCCAACACCAAGAACCATACAAGTGTGCCCAATAACAGGGATGCGCCTACACCCCAGTAGCGCACTCAACCTATCAACCATTTAGGACGCACCAGAACAGTTACGTCACCTGTAGGAGCACCTTAAACTTATCTAACCTATCTTAACTTCGTTTCAACCAACTTTTCAACTATCATCGCAGTGCGCCACGCCTACATTCCTTTGTTTAGATCAATTTTGTACCAGCATGGTTTTTGTCTTGTTTATATTGATTTCCAGTTTGTTCATTCTTGCATAATTCTGCATTTCTGTCAGCACTTTCGGGAGACCTACTTGGATGAGGCTTATTATACAATAACATCAGCGTAAGATAGGTGGGACAGGGGTAACTGCACTAGTCGGGGTGGGTGTCGGTTTGATTCAACCTCTGCACTAGGTCACATGTAAACAGGTCAAATGAGGGGGGCAAAAGGATCCTTGTTTCAAACTCCTATTCCATATTATTTTTCTTGAGACCCCATGGAGTTCCTTGCACAGAAAAAGAAAATGGCGGACTGATACGACCGCGAGAGCTACACCCTTTTCGCCGCTCTACCACTTCACAGCACCGCTGAAATCACATGCATGGGTCTGTTTACCTGCGTGATGGCTTTTCAGTGAATTCTTCACCCTGCATGAGGTCTGCCGGGAGGGCACGTCCTTAGGTCCTTGCTTGGAACAACGCTACTGCTCACAGCCGGGTAAAGTTGCAAGCGGTGAGCTGTGAGTCCCACTGCCATCACATGCTCAAAGGGACAACGCTTCAAAAAATAGGAGAGCTGACCGAGTTTAGTCAAGAGCTCCATTGCCGCTGCTGTCACCATACGCACGCTGAAAAGAAGCTGCTTGGCGGAAAAGGGAGAGTTGAAAGCGGCAGGCTGAGAGCCCTGCTGCCATCACACACCTAGACTGAATCAGGCTCACCTGGCTCACTAGACGCCACTCACATGCCGCTGCTGGCTGTTGGGAAATGCTGCCATTCCCTCTTGTTACATTGCAACGAGGATTGCAAGCCACTGCTTACAGTGGATTAAACTGACACCCTCTCTTAGTGTCTTTTGGAAACTAAAAAGGGGGAAGCCCAGCTCCTTCAACCTGCAACTCCCCGATGCTGCTCAGGATTGCTGGGAAACCAAAGCGGCTCTAGTGCATTGTTTGGCGCTCTCCTCTTGCTTGGTTTCCCTTTGTGCCTTTCTCTTCCAGTTCCTGTGCTTTACTGCTCAGAATGGCACCGCTGGAAACAACAGGCCAGAAAGTGGACAGAGTTGCCACTCATGTCCTTGCAGCTGCCTCTGAGCATACTGCACTGAGCAGGGAAGAACCACAGCTTCAGCCCCCAAAAGGTTGTGTGAATCGCTCTACCTCCAAGTTTGGTTGCCCTCTGCAAAATTCGCGGATTGCGGATTTCCCAAAAATCCGCAAAATCTGCGAGCGTAACGGATTTCCCGCTCACACTTAGTGGTAATGCTAAAACACGGGATACCCAAATAGGAGACCCGCAACCAGTACGTACCCAATAAGCAAGCTCAGGACACCCACCTAACACAGACAGCGCAGATCGCGCTTTTGCACCTGCTGAACAACACACTCGTGAGAACCAGCAGCTAGTTGAAGATCGTTTAGGAACCATAGCTGATGCACTTTCATGATGCCTCGCCAGTTAAGTACAAGGAAGTTACTCCTTCTCCTACCTCCTCAACTATCATTGGTGCTCAGTCATCCAGCAAAGATGGAAATCTTCAAAATTACATCATAGTGGCAATACTTCCAGCGATGTGACTCCCAGTGACACACAGAGAACAGATCCATCGATCTGTTTATCCAGTGGGAAGAAGAAGAAGAAAAGATGCAACTTTTCTTCTTCTCCGACACCCAGAGATCCTGCCTGGGCTAGGGCTCAGCCGAATACCCCACCTGCTGGCTCTCTAGACTCTTCTGCTGCTGCCATCCTACAGGCACTACAGGTTCATATAGAAGAAGCCCAGTCATATTACTCATAGGCTAAAGCAGACAGTGCATCGATTAAGCAGCCCCTTGCAGAGGTAAAGAACAAAGTAGCTGCATTAACTACAGACATTTCAGAGCTGCAACAACGAGTTTCAGATACTGAGGACCACATGACAAGGGTCATTAAGACCTCTGATGCACATGAAACTAGCTTATTTCCTTGCATAGTAAAGTTGAGGATTTAGAGAATAGGAAACGACTGAAAAACATCCGTCTGTTTGGTGTACCTGAAAACGAAGAAGGTGCTGATCCAAGAGCATTCATTGTAAAACTACTCAAGAGTGCATTTCCTGATCTGGACAACTGGGACTGGGACTGCCAAGTACAACGGGTGCATAGATTGCCATCTGTTGCCAAAAACTCTGCACATCGTCGTTTTCCTAGGCCTTCACTCAACTTTCTGGGAAACTATCGACAAGCAGTTTCCATCAAAGCCCGTCTGATTGCCCATATTAGAGTGGGTTCATATTCAATCTTTTGTAAGTCTGATCTTTGAAAGAACACGATGGATTGACGATAGATACTGCATACGTTTATAGACCCTGTAAAATCTGCAGGAGTGCAGGTCATTCTAAAAGAACCGGCTCATTTGAAAATCATTAAAAACGGCCAAGTCCATTTGGTGCACACTGAGGATGCTGCTCAACAGGCTTTGGCAAAGTTGCAGTTAGAAACCTTAGAATATTGTCCTCCTGGTGTGTCCATTTTTCACTCTAATGATACTAGAAAAGTATGGTCAAGGGAGGGGAGCAAACTTATATTCGGGGGTCACACCTATAGTAAATAATGTACTGACATACATGTTATTGTTGATTCTTGGGCAGGTTCTTTCTTATCCTTAGCCTTTGCTCTCACAGGGATCTCCCCACCAATCTATAATTGATACAATTATGGTTTTCTCCCCTTACTTTGAACTTTTTGCCCTTTTTATATTTTCTTTTCTCTGGTTGAACAGACTCTTCTGAGTAAGAGTTTCATGGTGTAATGGGTGGGTGGGATGTTCTCAGAGTGCTGGTGCTCTCAGTAACTGTCTTGCAAGCAACAGCAAGGAGGCCCCAGTGTCGACGATCCAGAGATCTTTAAAGAGCTAATGCTAACCTTATTGGAATTACAGGGGGTGTTGATAATTATGGGGGATTTCAACTGTGTGATGAACTATGCCATATATTCCACTAGCCCTCACAATACTTGTAGAATTCCCAAAGTTAGGGCATCGATTCTGGAATTAGCATTCCTACATACCCTTAGTGACATATGGAGACAGTTACATCCAGGTCTTCCAGGTTTCACTTATTATTCATGCCCACACAGACAGTACTCCAGGATAGATATGGTGAAGGGCCATGCTCAGATTCTCAAGACTGCTGTGATTGAGCTGTGCCCTAAAATCACATCAGACCATATACCCTTCATTCTTAGTTTTCAAACTCACCTGACAAGTAAAACTAGACGCTCTTTCTCTTTTCCTCGATATTTATTGCCAGATAATCAGTATATCGCACACATGGAAGGAGTTGTTGTAGAATTTTTTCATAACAATGTTAACTCAACCAATTTTTGTATTCTCTGGGACTCAATGAAAGTTTACATTAGAGGCATCACTCAGCAGTTTATTTGGAGAGAGAATAAAGCCATAGATGCTGCAATTAAAGCCACCTGTGAGCTACCGGCTTATCTGGAAAGATCTCACGCCACTGCTATTAAATATAATGAACCGAGGCAATCCTAGATTTATTGTGACCTGTTTTCTGCTTGAGCTTTAGCTGGTCGGTCTCTAAAGGAGAAGGTTGCTGTGAACTATAATAAATTTTGGTCTTCACAGTACGAATATGGTGAACAGGTGGGGGAAATACTGGCATATCAACTGGCAGACAAAAAAGCTATAAACTCAATTAAGGCAATTAAAGGAACAGATAACACATTTCATACAGAGACTAGTATGCTCCTAAAACAGTTCATAACATACTATGAAATGTTATATGCTGAATCAGATCTGATAAATCCTGAGGAACTTTCGAAGTACTTAGGAAGAGCAGCTCTTCCCTCCTTGCAGGAAGAGGCTGCCTTACAGCTGACTTCTGAAGACTCTCAGGCGGAACAATCTACGGCTTTGGAACAATCTATGGCTTTGTCGCGATTGCCACCTGGCAAGGCTGCTGGAGATAACTTGATTACAATGGAATTTTATAAAAGGTTTAAGAATATCTTACTACCTATGTTTGCCAAGGTTATACAAGAAATCAGCATATACAGGACCACTCCTCCAACCAGAGACATCACTAACATTGTTTTCTTCTTACAAAAAGGTTAGCCTCCTGATGAATGTGGCTCGCATCTGTCTATTTCCCTTATTAATGCGGATGCCAAGCTCTATGCCAAGGTGTTGGCTAACTGTCTGGCTACCCGCACAGGGAGTAACTTAGGCATGATACTCTTAGACACTGAAAAGTCCTTTGACCTTGTTGCTTGGGGCTGTCTATAGTCTACTCTCACGACTTTCAGAATTACTGGCCGATTTCTTTATGTGGATCCGAGCCTTATATCGTACACTGCAGACTAAACTGAGCTATTTAGGTATTCAATCTATGCCTTTTCGTATATATAGAGGGACACAGAAGGGGTGCCCCCTGCCCCCACTTGTGTTCCCATTTTTCATTGAGCCCCTAATACAAACACTGATGATTAACGATACAATTATACCTTTATATTCTGGAACATGTGCGCCTAAGGTTACAGCTTACGCAGTCGACATTGTGATTTTTACAGCTGATCCAGCAGCTTCTTTAGAAATAATTACAAAAGAGGCACAAACTTTTGGGTCACTCTCTGGTTACAAACTAAATACTAGTAAGATACTAGTGATTGTTAATTTTAAACCTATTAGACCCAAAGCAAACGTATGCCATGTAGCAACTTATCTCAGCATCAGTATCACTTCGGAAATACAAAACATATTTAATCTGAGTTTCGCATCTATGTTACAGGAAATTACCAAAAAGCCAACGCGATGGCACAATCTCCCCATAAACATTATCGACAGATGTAACATAATAAAGATGTCGACACAACCTAAATTTTTATACCTATTCCGAGCCATTCCTTTAAGAGTTCCTAATTCATTCTTTAAAAAACTTGACGGTATTATAAGTAGTTACATTTGGGGCTTTAAGCGAGCTCGGTGAGCAATTACATTTATAAAATATCCCTATCTACAAGTGTGTCTTCAACTACCGGATTGTAAGCTTTATTTCTGGGCCTCTTTCTCGGGCGTCTTCATAGCCTTTTCTAAATAAAGACCAAGATTTTTAACATCAGCTTTTACTGGGCCAAGACAGTGGTAGATTTCTATATCGCACTCTTTATCCGAATTACTACAAACATGTCAGCTTCAAATCCATTAGAGACTCTGTTACTGTTTGGCGGGACATTCTTTCTGGCTACTCGCTTCCAACTTTTCATGATAGGTTCCCTTTCTGGGACAACCCATTCTTGCCCGAGATCTTCAAGGATAGGCTGGCAAAAAGCTGGGCTCTGTATGGGGTGGAGAGACTTGGTCACCTATACGACATTACTAATTTTAAGACCTTATAAAGTCTCCAAAAAACATTCTCACTCTCTCAACATTTCTACTACAAGTATCTGCAGATCAGAGATTTTTTCCTGAGATCACAAAGGCTTGTATCCATTTCCACTCACAAAATTCTGACACTTATCCATAAACACCCCATAAACATTCAATACGTATTGCTTACCAATATTTTACACAGATTAGAACAGGTCCATGTGTCCAGATCGTGCTGATGAGGAGCCGCATTTTGGGGACAGACACCTTTGCTGTAGTAATCAATGACACATTTACTAGACCAAAAGAAGCTGTATTGTCAGTCAATCTAAAGCTTCAACATTTTAGGACACTGTGTATGCTATATTATACTCCGAAAAAGATAGCAAGTTGGCGGGACAAAAGAGGTGACCAAGCCCCTGACGACAAAACAAAATGTCCGAAGTGCGGAGCCACCGCGGTCGACGGAGAGCACAAGTTTGCTATATCCCCGCTGATTTGGGTGTTCTGGGAGGACATTAGACATGCTTGTAGAGACAGACTGGGTCTAGAACTAAGAATCACTGTACATGAGATAATGATGGGTTTTAAGATCGACCTTATCCTGGCAAGTTGTGCACTTTTTGCCATCTTATCAATTACTGCAAGGCTCACAATCACCTGGACTTGGATCTCCTCCAAACCTAGTAGCTTAGTAGAGTGGTGGATCATGTTGGTTGATATTTGTGAAAGGGAAAAAGCTGTGGCAAAAACCAGAGATAAACGTGCTATCCAGAAATCTCAAACTATTTGGCATAAGGTACTTAAGGAATGATAATCTAAATATGATTTTCTTGTTTTATATGAACTTGATGCACTAATCTTTTTTTATGAACATTATGCAATCTGGCTTCTACCCTGTTTGTTTGAGTTGTTTAAAAACATTGTTTATACATTGTGATGATCTCCCTTGTATTAATAATAAAAAATATATTTAAAAAAAACTGATTTTCCTTGAGACCGTTGACCCATCACCTACTTTGACTCTTACCCAGGTGTTGGTTTATAGTTGGATTATTCCTTGGAGTATGTTTCATGGAATTTTCCAGTCTTTTCACTTTTTCCATAACCCGTTGCGGTCCACGCTGTTGAAGGCTGCCTTTAGGTCAACGAAGCAGAGGTGTACTCTTTACCTGTTTCATGTACCTTTATTGGTGATCTGAAATACTGCTAGTATGTTCAAGGTGGTTCCAGTTCCTTTCTTGAATCCAGTTTGATTTTGATTGACTGGGTTCAGGTTCTGCATCTCTGACCACTCAGTTAGGTCGGCCAGAATCATGGAGGTGTAATATTTAGCTTCAACGCCCATTAGTGTGATGTGTCAATAGTTTTCTGGGTTTGTTTGGTCCCCCACACTTGTGAATTGGATTTAAAATGGAGCGGTGCGAGCTTGGAGGAACACTGCCCAGTATTTAAATTTCATTAAACAATGTTAAAAGTTGCGTGCCCCAGAAATGTATTTCTCCCTTAAGTATAGCTTGTGGAATACCATTTGGACCTGGAGCCCCATTACTTCTTCCTCTCTTTATTATATAAATGGTATCATCAATCGAGAATTTTTGATCTGGATGATTTCGTTTTGATTGTTCGGCTGTTACTGAGACCATCCCGCCTGTTTTGTGTTCATTATTTAATTGATGTTCCAGTGTGGTTGTTTGGGGTGTACCTGAGGGATTTTCTCTTCTAATCTTTTTACCATGAAGTCTACCCAGTGCTCCTCCTGCAAGCTGGAACTATGCAGTTTTTTTGTTGACCAGTACAGATTGTTTATTTAGACCCAGAAAGCCTTTGAGTTTTTCTGATTCGCATTAAATGCTAATTTGGTCCATTTTGCCTTGGAGATTAACTTTTTCTCTTCCCTGAGAAGCTTTTTTTTATTCCTTTCTCAGCTGGCATATTTTTTCCAAAGCTTGATGGTTTCTGTATGTAGACTTATTGATCCTGACTGCCTTTTGCAATTCTTGTTTTAGTGTTTTCAATTTGTTTGAGGTGACTTTGCTGTCTTTCCCTGCTTTCCTCTTGTAATTGTTTGTCATTAAAAATTACCGGTTCGATTTATAGTCTGTCCAGGCACTTATTAGATCGATGTTTTGGCTGATGTGGCTGGTCAGTGCTAGGTTCATTATTGTAAGGTTCAGCTCTTGTAATTATGTAGTTGTCCACCTCAAACATTTTAGGTTTATTGTGTTTATGGTGCCTTCCAGTGCTAGGTTGTTTGGGTGCCTTCCAGGGTATACACCAAAAGAAATGCTTGTTTGCTATGGTTGATCTGCATTGAGAAATTGATTGAAAACTGAGCTAGATTCGGCATCTGGGATAGGGAAATAATTGTATAGTTGAGTATTGATTGGACTTTTGTACTATGAAATTTAACTTTCGGCGGAGAGTCCACTATTGCTCTCCCGTTTACAGCTTGCAGTCCTAGGTACTTTGATGTTGTCACGAGTTCCCTACCTATGTTGTCTGGGTGGTATGCTGGCAACTGAAATTGCAATGGGACTACCCAGCGTATCTTGTCAGATTTTAACTTGTCGTCTTCGTCTGGTGTATGGATCAGATTGTAATTTAGGTCACCTGTTATGATAATGTCCCAGAGAGAGTGCCCGCCCCCTCAGCCAATAACTCTATTTCTTACACAGCCCATTAAGACTGCAACTGCCATAATATGTGCATTGGTATGATCTGTGCTCAACAGCTGTGGTGAGAGCATCATGGAGATCACAGCTGCAACTGCTGTTGGGATGGTGTTAGCCCACGAGGAGCTGCACAGATGAGGGGACTGCTGTAGACCTCTTGGGGCTGCAACTGCTTTGGTAACTGTGATGGTCCAGTCAGGTGCTTATATCAACTACATCACTAGCGGAGTAGCCCACTCAAAACTACCTCCATTTCTATAATCAGATCAGCCACAGGAACCGGGCCCTACCAGCACACTGGGGTGGACACTCACTGCTGAACTGTGTCCGGGCAACCACATGCACAGAGACACAGGCTGCAACTGGCATCCTCGGAGACCACTATGATTGCCTTCAATCACTGTGGATATCGAACTGCTGGTGAAGGCAAGGCTGCTGTATCGCCACCAGATGAGCTCAAGAGACTAACTTGTTCCCCACAACACTAGCGGGGTAAGAACTTTGGGAAACACATGAATTGAGTGTACAAGTGGCTGGAGGGTACCAAAAAACTGCACCTGAGCCTGATTCATGGTTTTGAAATAATTGCTGTGGAGACAAGCCTATCAATAGTCTGCAGGGAGGGATTAGCATGAGAGAAATCCATGATTGTGGTGCCACAAAGGACAATAGTAACTAGGATCAATGCCCTGTATACTGGATTGAATTGTGTAATATTTAGTACTGCCATGACATTGAAATGACGTTATTACTAATAAAGAAGAGCACTGGATTGGACATTAAAGTTATTGGGTCTGTTGGTTGATCTTTGTGTTTTGAGCTTGTGCATCCCATACTACCTCCCCGGAAATCCACTGACTGCTCACCCTTGCTACCATTAAGTTCAAGTGCCGGAAGGGTTTTACTTGGCCCATGTTGCAGAGCCATAGTAGGATGGACCCCAGGACACCAGTAGCAAATTGTCACAATCCCCACGTTTGAAACCCAGTTGTCCCTCTCTACTCTGTGGCCCACAAATGGGGTCTAATATTCAGGAATTTTAATGGAAAATGTCAAGCTCACACTACCCAATACTCTGGCTATTCAGGCACTGACAATTGACCTGAAGTAAGACTCATTTGCCCTAAAGTACGTACATTACATACTGTTAAATGTAATATGTATCCAAAACCATTATTTAAGAAGGTTTCACAATCACTCCATTGAAGAGTGAGAAGAAAGTCAAGCTTGTATTACTGATAATTGGTAGTTAATTGAATTAATTGTTCAGATACTCTTGGATATTGTCACTCATTCCTTTTTTAATCTGTGGTCTAAACATCACTGCACCCTTCGGATCCCCCGACGTCGCTGGGACAAAGTCACCAAGGAACTACTGCAAACACACCTAGCACTCAACCCACCGACCAACCCTACCAACCCCGAGTAGGGGCCCGCACCCTCAGACTCTGGATGGAAGACTGCGCCAACACCTTAGCCCCTATGAGACAGCACACCCACAGAGACACCAGTCAAAGAGCCAGCTGGTTCACCCCGGAACTCCTAGCCTCCAAGCGCACCTGTCGGAAACTGGAAAACCTCTGGCACTACAAGAAGACGCCCGACAAAGATGCCATCCGCAACCATCACCACCTCATCAGGACTACCAAGAAGGCCTCCTTCACAGACCGCCTTGACAACAACGCACACAACAGCAAGGAGCTTTCCAACATCGTGAAGGAACTCTCAAACCCCAGCTCCTGCACCAACGACATCCCGCCGTCACAAGCCCTGTGCGATGCCCTCTCTGCCTTCTTCCACCGCAAGATCACCGACATCCACGACAGCTTCAACCCTCGGACAAACCCTGCTGATCTCACCACACGGGACCCACCGAGCCCCGCTGACCACGACCTCCTCACTACATGGACCAACGTGTACTCCGAGGACACTATCAAGACGATGAGCACCATCCACTCAGGCGCCCCATCCGACCCTCTTCCCCACCACATTGTCAACAAAGCCAACAGCTCCATCACTCCCAACCTGTGCAATATCATCAACCTCTCCTTCGAGACCGTGACCTTCCCAGAGAGCTGGAAGCACGCCAAGATCAACGCCCCACTGAAGAAATCCAAGGCGGACCCAAGCGACCTCAAGAACTTCCGGCCCATCTCCCTGCTTCCATTCCCAGCAAAAGTCATCAAGAAGATCATCAGCTCCCAACTCACCAGCCACCTAGAAGACAACAGCATCCTCGAGCCCTCCCAGCCAGGCTTCCACAGGAACCACAGCACCAAACCCGCCCTCATCGCCGCCACAGACGACATCAGAATTCTACTTGACAACGGCGAGACAGCAGCCCTCATCCTCCTGGACCTCTCCGCTGCCTTCGCCCCGTCTGCCACCTCACACTGCGCACACGCCTCTACGACGCAGGGATCGGAGACAAGGCTCTGGACTGGACCACCTCATTCCTCTCCGATAGAACCCAAAGAGTCCGTCTCCCCCATTCCACTCCGGAATCACCAAGACCGTCTGCGGTGTCCCGCAAGGATAATCCCTCAGCCCAATGCTATTTAACGTCTACATGGCACAGCTTGCACTCATTACCAGACTACACGACCTCAACATATTCTCCTATACCGACGACACCCAGCTGATCCTCTCCCTCACCAAGGACCCCCTCACCACCAAATCCAACCTACACCGTGGTATGAAAGCCGTAGCCAACTGGATGGAAGAAAGCCGGCTCAAACTGAACACGGACAAGATGGAGATCCTCATCCTCAGGCCCAACCCCTCGGCCTGGGACGACTCCTGGTGGCCCGAATCACTGGGCACCCCTGTGGCACTAACCAACCACGCACACAACTTAGGATTCATCCTCGACTCGAAACTCAGCATGACGAACCAAGTCAATGCAGTCTCCTCCACCTGCTTCTACACCCTCCACATGCTTCGCAAGATCTACAGATGGATCCCGACAGACACACAGAAAAACGTCACCCACGCCCTCGTCAGCAGCAGACTCGACTACGGAAATGCCCTCTACGCCAGAGCCCCGTCCAAGCTCATCATCAGACTTCAAAGAATCCAGAATGCCTCTGCACGCCTGATCCTCGACGTCCCGTGCCGAGATCACATCACCCCCCCACCTGAGAAACCTGCACTGACTCCCCGTCGATAGAAGAATCTCCTTCAAACTCCTGACCCACGCACACAAGGCACTCCACAACACCGGCCCAGCCTACCTCAACAGCCGTCTCTCATTCTAACTACCCAACAGGAAACTCCGCTTCGCCGACCTCTCACTGGCCGCCGTCCCACGCATCCACAGAACCACGTCCGGGGGCGGGTCCTTCTCCCACCGCGCCGCCAAGACTTGGAACACCCTACCTCTCCTCCTACGACAAACCGAAGACCCGTAAACCTTCAGGAGACTACTCACGACCTGGCTCTTCGACCACTAGCAGCGGCTCCCCCCCTCCCCAGCACCTTGAGACCATCGCGGGTAAGTAGTGCGCTTTACAAATCCCTTGATTGATTGATTGATTGATTGAACATCAACCTAAGTTTTCCACTGGCACTCCATCACTCCAGATATTGGTTGATGCCAATAGGTGACAAGCTAGTAGAGCCACAGGTAATCCATTGATCAGAATACCTGAATGGTGTGCAGCCACCAAGTTCCAGCTAGACCCTATGACCTCTCGTTTAGGGGCCATCTCACAGATTTAGAAAAATCACCTTAAAAACACAAATGAAAGGTATACTTACTAATCTTGACTCCTTGTTAAGTATCTTCTCATGGCTACTCACAAAAATCAATCTTCTAAGTACAGTTTCCAATTAGTGATGTTTGACATTTTCTTGAAGATATCTTCTATTAGCAATTCTTTGGGCTATCCTCTGTTCTTCTGACATCCTCTAAGTAGGACCAAAAACAAAATCTTGGTACAGCCTTCTAGGACCCTGTAAAGTCAAAAGTCCCTGACACAGTCAGACTGTGATTTCCTGTTCTTCATTTCAATATTTCTTGAGATACTCATGAGGTTTCTTGTACATGAAAATTAGAACCTGCATTTCTCGGCAGGCCCTTCTTCACGATCTTGCCAATTATAGTGCTCACAAACAAAGCACTACACCCTGTTGCAAATGTGGTCCACTAAAATTGAATATTCCTTCTAGCAGGGGCAATTATCATTCCCAAGCCCAGGGAGTGGCATGGGTAATGGTAGTGGCCATTAATGGTGTAGGTGTGGAGTATATGGCTTTTTACCCGCAACCCATTTCAGGAGGATTACTACTCGATCTGTGTGAAAAATCTATTTAGTCTGCCATGAATAAAACCCCTCACTTGACCAAACTCCCAATTCCTATGTACCAACTTCTCCCACTCTGCCCTTCTCCCTCTTTTATCTGCTGTGAGAATCAGTTGCCCGGAATTTCTATCTGATGCTCCCTTACAACCTCTGAATTATGATGTTCCTCAACATGCACAAGTATTTCTTGGATGCATGTTGTTCCTCCTTGTTAGCCTTGTTATATACCGTTGTCAGCAGAAAGGCGTTTAAAGGCATGGTTATTTTCCTATTATCACTTACAGTTGCACTTTGGGACAGGTTTTCAACACTATTTTGAGCATGAAAGATGTGAAAGGGGAGGGTTTGTATTGTATTACTGTGAGGATCTGGTTCACGAGTTATGAATAGAACAGTGTATGAATTCCCACATATCAAGTGCTCTATTAAGTAAACAATTTTGTCTTTAAAGTGACAGTAAAATTACAAACATTTGAAAAGTTAATCAGGAGTCATGCATTCTCAAACAAAAAAAGCAAAATGTTGTTGGAAGCCATTGGAGTAGCCAAATCAATGTTAATCTATGTACATTACGAAAGGTTGCCACCGACCCTCTTCTCAATCAAAAGTGTAAAACATTTACTATCAAATTAATCTGACGAGTGGGAGAGGGCTGGGTGAGATCTTTCTGTCCACCCACAGGTGGGTCTATTAAAATGAGGTACCTCCCTTTGTAGATAAGTGGGAAACCTCTGTAAACTAGTCCTGTGCCCCTCTGCCTCCTGAGTTAGAGAAGCCATTCTGAAAGAGGCCAGGCCCATATCAAATGCACAATTACTTTAACTATGCTTGTTTATTGCAAAAGTACTGCCTGTGGAGATGCAGGCAGATAATGTTCACTGAGTTCCTTTCTCCTCACATTCATGAGATTGAGATAAGAATAAGTGTATGGGATTTTCATGTCCTTACTCTGCCCATATCTTATTTCCAGGGATCTTTCAGCAAGCCAGCTCCTTCAGAAGCCCTTTGTTCTTCCAGAGAGCACTACTGCAGATCACCTACACTTAATCACAATTACTATAGGGAAAATGCACTTAGCAGGCACCTTTTCTGAAACTGTCTTTGCTTAATTGGGGATAACCAGTTATTCTCAATGCTTAGTATACACACTGGAACATGTTTAGCTGCCTACCATCGCCAATAGTCAAACTCAGGAAAAAAAGGTGGAAGTACCATTCAAAAAAGATGCACTTTTCTACACCCATGTACCTGAGGTAGCTCTATTCGTATCTAAAGTGATCAACCAAAAATGACACAAATGTAGCAAGACAGAACATCAAACCTAGGGTTTTGGCTTTCAAACCACAGTCCCACCCACTAGGCCATATCAACTTCCTTACGGTTTGGGTTGGGAACTCATCTCCTGGTTGTTTTCATTAACCACACATACATTACTATTACTTCTGCTAATCACATTTGCCCTCCTAAGGACTTGTCTGAATTCAAAACACTCACCCTTTGCCGAAGGTGCAGTGACCCACCAATGCATCCCATGTGAAAGACACTGGGCTCAACCGAGCCTAGAAAGGAAAGTTTGGGGGTCAGAGGCGGTAAGTCTTAGATCCCCCACACCCTTCCCTGGGACATACCTGCCACAGCAAGAGCTACTGTTGCTTTGCTGCACACCGCAAGCCTCCTAGTGCCTTGAAAGACCGAGCTGCTGGCATCAAGACACACAACAGAGAGGCCACAGCAGAAGTAATCTTCGGGTAAGTCATGAGGCAGTGAATGCCACACATGCAGCACCAGCCCCTGCCCACACAACACTCCATAAGGGCGTCAGATGCTACCAGTGAGGGTGGTGGAAAAAAGTATCAATCTCTACAAATGTAGGATACAGAAAGCAGTCTAGGGCACTACACATTGATTTGAGCAAATCGAGTGTGGAGTGCCATTTGACAGATAGAGTAAATGTAATAAAGTAAAAGAACAGGCTGGAGCATAAAATTCAAAAGGAGAGGGGCAACACATTAAAAAAATTGAGGTAACGAAGTAAAACCTGGCCAGAATAATATTGATTTTGCTGAACAAAGCAAACACATTTTTCAAGACTTTCGATGGAAGGTTTAGCAGTTTTGGGCCATTAAAGTAATGATAATACTGCAGTCGCGCGTCTTTCCAGCACATGCACTGTTGCTCCTGGTACATTAGCAGATTAAAGCTGTCCTGATGAGGCATGCAGAGAAGGTGAATGGGAACATCATCAAGGAAATGGCGTTGGTATCCATTTAAACGACAGCATCAATACTGCCTAGAAGATTTATAGTTTGCTCACTATATACATATTTCTGCTTTCAAATGAATTTATAAGGAACCGAGTGAGAGACACAATGTACCTCGGACTAGAATGAATATAATATTTTTGCACCTCCTAAGCTAGACATGACATTTCAGCGACACCACAATCCGCAGGAAATCCATGAAACTGTCTAACTTATAAAGTGAAAACTTTACTGGCGCCCTTTTCCTTAGCTTAAAACTAAAAATCCATACCAATATCCAGGAGAATGTATTTGGATGGCCTGGTCCTCGTAATAAGACGAACAAGAGTGATACGGGAGTGGACACTCACCATGAAAAGGGTACAATATTTGAGGTTTTAATCTATGTGGGGGATTTTGATGCTTTTTGATTATTGATTAACAGGTGTGTGAAATTTTGGGAAAATTCTGAAATATTACGCGTAAATATGCGAAATACAAAAACGGTATTCATGCTATATTTGATTGCGAAATGCATTTTTGTGTATATTTTGGACACAAGGGTGCATTTCACACTGTAAAATAGGATAAAACGCACAAGTTACAAAAAACAGCTGCTCGCATTCTAGTTGTTTCCATTGTTCCATGTGCTAAATATTTTGCTAATGGCGCATAATTACGAGATGAAGGTTCAAGTATAATTTGGGGAATTTCATGTTATAATCATAACACTAAGGGACATATTCACAAGGAAGTATCGCCAAATTAACGGCACTTTATTGCAGCCAAAGTCATTATAAATGTACCACCCCATTCACAAGCTGGTGCTAACAGCCCACAGCACCAGTTTACCCATGATAGCAGCCGCCAAAAATATTGCCACAGAGGACCTCCGCAACTATCGCTAATGATGCAGAGGAGGGCGCGTTAGCAGCAGGCAATTAACACCTGCTCTGTCCTGGTGTAAAGTCAGATGGCAGCCTGCACTAAAAAAGAGAGCCCAGGCCAGAGCCACACCTGAAGAACAACAGATGCCATAGAGAAACTGATCATGCAGTGCAGACACCCAAGAGGGCCACAACACCCACTGCCACCACCCACAGGACCCCCCGTACCACCTGCCCCACCCACGGACCACCACTGTGGCAGCGCAGACAAAGACAGTGGACCTTCAGAAAATGAACCAACCCCACAGACCCAACAGCAGAGAATGTCATTGCCCACTACAGGCTCAAAAGGACAACAATCTTCCGCATCCTGACCACCAGGCCGACTGTACCAACACAGCGGACAACCAAAATCCCTTCCCAGACAAAGCTGCTGGCTGTGCTGCACCTGTTGGACTCTGGTACCTTCCAACCAACAACTACCAGAGTTGGAGGAGTCTCACAGCCAACCCAATCCAAGTTCCTTTACAGCAGTCGTGGATGACATCATCAGCTTGGTACCCCACTACCTATATTTCCCCCACACTGTGCAGGAACAGCTGGAGACCGAGTAAGGTGTCTACACCATAGCTAGCTTCCTGCACATTTTGGGGGCAATTGACTGCACACTTGTCCTACTTGTGCCCCCTGGCAACACTGCACACAAAAACCGCAGCAGAAAGCACACATATTCCATCAATGTGCAGGCAATAGCGGTCTACCAGGAAATTTCTACCAACGTCAATGACAACCACCCAGGCAATGTGCATGATTCCTACATCTACCACAGTCCATCACCAACCAGCACTACCAGGGTGGCACTTAAGGACGTGGACTACTCGTTGGCAAGTACCAAATGAGCACAACACACACCTCAACTCCACAATCATACAACTCACAACACTGGGAATGCACATGTTATAAACTCACACACAACATGCCAAACAACATGCCCACCCACCAGACACAACATCACAACTTACTGTGGGAACCTGGAACAGCCATGTACATAAGCCATCAACTGCACGTCACCTCAGCCACACAATAGCAGACTGTGGGACGAGGTGGGGACCAGGCATGTGCAAAGGAGGCAAGTGACCCATGAATGAGAATGTACACTATGCCAAATGTACTGTAGATGTGGTGGACAGACTGCAGTATGCAGACCACAGACATATACATGTCAACATACATTGCTGCTATTTGGAGTGTAGTGGACAGTGGATGTAACCATGTCACCCCAGCCAGTGGGGAAGCTCGCGGAAATGTAGCTTGTTACGTCCCGCCTTTAAGCGTGAGCAGAGTGGGCTGGACCAGCATACACCAGGCCAATGTAGGGGTGTGAATAAAAAGCAAGTAGCTCTGGGTGTTGTTCTTTTCCAGAATGCCCAATGTCTCTGCCAGGGCAGTGCCCCTCAGCCCACCACGAGGCCGATGCCATCACCATGAGCGGTGTTGCCTGCAATCCTGTATGCCTGCTGCACCCCAGGCCGCTGGTTCCCGAACCTGACTTGCCCACCCCTGTGCGCCCAGGCCTCAATGCTCACCTGCCGACACCGGCGTGTGTTGAAGAGGGCCCACCACATGCTGTTGCAAGCTCCAAATCCAAGGCACGAGACCCTGGCAACCTGCTATGACCATCACAGCCTCTGCGAACAAGGCCCACAGTACTCCTTTCTCGTTGACGTACTCTACCAGCATAAACAGCGGACTCGTAGGTCACACATTTGGAACTGAGTCTTGATTACACTATAACAGAGAACATTATTTATGGCAGATTTTATTTCACCATACTCCCTTCGATTTCTTGCCACCAAGTCTGTGCATAGCATTACAACCACACGTGCCTGTGGGCCCATGCGGACTACTGCACTTGGGCCGCACTAAGCTCGGTTAGGTCACACACATGGAGACTCTCTGGTTGCAATTTGGTGGCATCTGAGTCTATGGACTGGGGGTTGTCTTCATCCTCATGTAGCTGACACCAAATTGGTGGTGAAAACGAGGCTGTGCCATTCCACTCCTCAATTTGCTGCTTCCAGATAATTTCTGCCCTCTGCATCATGCCTTGGAGGACACCTTCAACCGTCCCAAGCAACCCTCCGCCACATTCACCTCAGACATTGATGAGGACCCGCTCAGTCCGTGTGACCCTACCTCAGTGCACAGCAACTCACCGACACTTCTGTTTGCATATTGTGTGACCTCTGTACTTGATCCGGCTACCTCCATGTTGCTTAGCAGTTGTCTCTGTTATGCTGGTGTTTTCAGTTTCTGTTTTCACGGTGTGCACTGTTCAAGTTGTTGCCTGCACCAACCACTCTGTGCTGGGTGGCTTGCAATCACCCCACACACATCAAGCACAGTCGTCACTGTACATGTGGCCCTGCCAATAAAGGGGCCCGTGCATGTGCTCATAGCCAGTTCACTGGTACCAAGGAGGGGACTGGGCTGTTCCTGGTTATAAAATACAGGTCAAAGGGGAGTGGATATGTGGGGTGGCTAATAGTTAACCAACCTCTGGGTATCCATTTTGTTGGATATAATGGCCTCACACACCCTTGCAGGTGTCATGCTTCATCATGGGCAATGCTCCTTGTTGGGTGGGCGGTGCAATACCCAACGGGCAACACCTCAAAGAGGGGCTCTTTGGCAGAGATCTTTTAATCCAACTGCCCTTGGGTGAAGTGTGGGTGAGGGGCCTGAAAGGGATGTAGACAGTATGTGAAGTTAAAATAGCACAGGGGTACCAGAAAGAACTTTATTCAGGTGGTCCCATGTGCTAAGTAAAAACAATTAGCCTGGGAGGTATGGAAAGTAATGTATTCCTCACTCCCGGCTAAGCTAATAGGTGAGGGTTATGGTCGACATGTTTCTTGCAAGTGCTTATTTGCCAGCGATTCTTCAGGACCCATAAAAAGTACTCATTGTCTACAATTATGCTGATCTGTCTATGTATCAGTGCTTATGTTTATGTTTAAGAAATAGAGTACCTGCATGTACATTGTTCCATGCCTAAGGGTCACAGGTTAAATATAGCAGCAGTGTCTGACGGGATAGACATCGGTGAGTCAAGCCTCTGTAGCTAAGTTTGGTACTCCTGTGTCCTCTATGTGTAGCCTACCCCTCTCCGTCAGACCCGACATAGCCAGTTCGACATACTATCTGCGTGTGTCCCTGTGGTCATGTTGTATGCCCCCCGGGCCCTACAACGTAACTATGTGCTGTGTACAGCAGATGCAACCATGTCACCGCAGGCAGCAGGTTGGAACTTGGACATGTAACTTTGTTGTCACCCACACAGTATGTGAGAGGAGTGGGCTGTGCCATCATACGCAGGTACAGTGCGGGTGTTTGACTGATAATAGCAGGGTTCTGGGCGTTGTTCAGTACAGTAAATGTGCAAATGCATGTTTCTCTGTTGCAGTGTGGGTCTCCTTTGTGGGGTGTAGGTGGTCCATGAAGGGAATGAGACACCCACGTATGTGATCTTGTTCGTCTTCCATGGGTTCGGACCCCACCAGCACCTGGTCGGCCACCTCTTTTAGGCATTCTGACACCTGGCATTGGGATGCCAGGTGTGGGTCGTGAAGTGTTGGGAACCATCCGTGCTTGCGGGTGCTTTCTGCTGTGTGATCTGTTGCAGGGGCTGTGTTCTCTTCTCTGTAGCTTGGCTGCCCTGCTCCTGGTGGTGGGTTGCATGGGATGTCCATGGGCTGTTGTATGGCATCGATGTCGAAGGTGTGGTGGTCCTCTCCGGCATCACTGATGAGTAGTCTGCTCTGCTTTGCTGGAGGTGTTTTGTGTCCCTCTGCAATGTGAAGGGGAGATGCATGTTGACATTGTGTTGATGTGTATGTAGACGTATTGTTCTTGTTTACATGTGGACTGTATGACAATGTACATTGTGACTGTTTTGGAGGTGATGGATATAGATGTGGGACGGTGGACAGTTGGACATCATGACGGATGTGAGGTTGTACACGTACATTTCCATCTCATAGTTTCCAGGTCTGTCAGATGTAGTTGGTCTGTTTCTGCGCATGTGCAGAGCTGGTTGTGTCCTCTGTTCTACAGTGTCGAGGTTGCACATTGTACCACAGTGATTAAATGTGTATGTGCTGTGATTGCTACATTTGTGTGCTGCAGTGTGCCACGGGGATCAGGGACATGAACCAGGGTCATTGTGGGTGTGCAGTGGGCTACACATCATTGTGCATGTGTGCCATTGAGCCCATCTCCCCCCGTCTCCCCAGCCCTGGTCGTTACTCACCCTCTTGATGTTGTGTCAGGTCCTCCCGAGCTGTGTTCGGACTCCAACTCCTTGCACTGTCTCCACACTGATGACTGCAGCCTTTGTTTCCTCCAGTTCCTCCTGTGGCACTGGATTTCCACCTCCTGTCGCTGCCTTCCTGTTGGCAGCGTCTTTGTACCTGGTTTAGATGTTCACATCATGCTAGTGCCTCGTGGCCTCCTCCATTGACCTCCTCGACACTCCCACTGCATTCACAGTAGTCTAATTGTGGGTCTGTTGATGGTAGTGTTCTGTCTCATCCTGATCAGGTTTGCCTGTGGACTGCACCCCATCTTCCTCTCCCTCTTCTCCTTGGCCTTCCCCGACCCCGCTGTTCCTAGCTGGTGGTCTGTGGGGCTTGTGGGGTTCGCGTTAACCTCTGCACTCGGTCAGGGTGCCTCCATGTAGCTACGCACTTTGAATTGTTTTTGTCGTGTTATTTTGGTTTCTTTTACAGTGCATTTTACCGCCAGACGCGTTGGATTTGCAAACCCGCCACTGGTTTTCGCTACTTTTTGTACCACGATTAGACTCATCGCAACTTTTTTTGCGTTCATCTTTGCATTTTTTTAGGCTTTGCGTTTTCTTTATCGCGGACATTTGACATGTTGTCTGGGGCCTATCGTATGGTGCCTCGGTGTTGTGAATACTTAAATGATACAGCGTTATTTCCCCACAATAGACTGCGATGTTGGAAGTTGCTTTAAGTACATTTTGCAATGGTTATCACATGTTCTTGAGAATATCCCCCACAGAGTCCAACTTTTTCTCTAGTATTGCTCTGTTGAAGTGTTAATATTAACTCTGACCCCTCTGACTCCAACACCTACCACACCCCGGCCTGTTGCTTAATTTGCAGTGTGAATATTAAATCGGACTCTCACCCCCAGAGTCCAATGCTTTCTCTTATATTGCTTAATTTGCAGTAAAAATAGTACATCCAGTTCCTCCTGAGTCCAGCACTTTCTCAAACTTTTCTTAGTTTTGGGTGAGATTAGTAAATATTCCCTCCACCCCGAAGTCCAAAGTTATCCCCAATGTTGTTAGGTTTGGATTAGGAATAGCAATTCTGACTCCCCCAACCTCCCAAATGTTTGTTAAGCTATTGACATTTAAATTTACTAAACTATATTTTGCATTGCCATGGATTTAAAAGAAAATGCATATTTTTATTTAAAAATATACATTTATTTGTGACACTAATTAATTACATTTTTATATTTAGTTACAGAGATGTACACAAAAATGATTTATTGTTTTTAGTTGATCTATGTTTTGTAAATTCAATATGTTGGAGAGTAAAAAAAAATATTTTTATTTGTAATTTAAAATACATATTTTTAAAGAATAATCATGAAATCATTTTTTATAATTAAATATATTTTGGCTTTCAATATTTTTGGTAAATCTTTTGTTAATCAATTTTATTGTAATTTATATTTTGTAGTAGATAATTTTTAAATTAAGATAATTTTGGAAACAATATTTTTTTATTTTACTGCTAAGTTTAGGGCTGAAGTTAGATAGTTTGGTAGTCAATATTTTAGCGTAGAAATGTTGGTGGTTCGATATTTTTATGGTTGATGATCAAGACTACAATCTTCTCCAAGGGATTGTTTGAAAGGCAGCGAAACAGGAAATATCTTCCCACTCTTCAAAAGGTTAAACACACATTCTCCGTGGAGTAGCATTTATTAGGCAATTTCCATCCTCGCTTTTCTAAGATAAATACCAGAAAACTGATTACAGAAAATCTGTGAGAACATATGGAGCTAAACAACTTGCCCACAACCACCTATCGCCAATTAAGCATTTTGGAGGAACAGAATATGCAATGGCTGCCATCAGAGAGTGTGGGATCCTCGGTATTAACCAATAAGTTAACCTGTTTCTCCTCCATCTCACAATAGTTTCTTATTTGACCGATCACTCAATCCTGTTGTTGAAATTTTCTGAGAAGAGGCGATTAACGGGATTAAATTGGATCTGCCCTAACCATTCTGAGGACACCCAGCAAAATGTTCAATAGTTTCTGGTAGGCCTGGGTGAAATTTCATTCATGGTGGGATAGGTATTTTACATCATTTCTGGCATTTTGCATTATGGTTGTTACGCAAAATGCCTGAGATTATGCCCTTGCAACACGTTTTGAAATTGAGATTTCATCTAGGTGAAAATCTTATTGTGGGACCCCATGTAGAAGGGAACAAACTGAGGGGTATATTATCAAGCCCCAGCGATAATTATCCCTGAGCACACTTAATATATCGCAAAGCTAGCCTGTATTATCAATGCTTAGCTCTATGGCGATAAGTATTCTAGTGATAGTGGGGTTTTCCATGGAACATCGCTGGTTTTCCAGCAATGTTCCATGGAAAACGGCGATAACTTGATGATAAGGCCCTGTGGCCTTAACCCCACAATCCACCTCCCATGTTAGGTATGCCTTAGTCACAAATTTAACAGACGTTAAATTCCTGCATTAAGGCATATTTAACCTGATTTCAAATATCGTTACCCCTTGTTGATAATTTCGTGAAGCTGAGTTAGCGATATTTTCCCATGGGGTTTTGTCAGGCACGCCTCCTTTGCATCTCAATAATAATGCGATGCTATGCGAGGCATGCTGACAACGGGCGGTAAAGCAAGGAAACACGCGCTAGCGTGTCCTTGTTAATAAATATATCATATTATCGCCGCGTTTCGCCCGAAAATGGACGATAAAGCAGATATAATGTTATCGCCAGCCCTTGATAATATGCCCCTGAATGCGACTGAGTGTTGTTTGCATCACATGTGATTTTTCAAGTTTTTTGCATTCTAGGACATATTTTGCTAATAAAAATAAGACATTATGCCAAAGCCTTTCTTTCATGTAATATTACGTAATTGCAAGCAATTTTTTGAACATTTCATGTAATTTCCATAAAGGAAATTGTGTGAATTTCATCTAGGTCTAGGCCTTCGAATAATTTGAAATCAGGCACAGTGGTGCATGCCCTCTCCCAAAACCTGTACTGAAAATTTGAATAAAATTTTGTTTTTACAAAATAAGTTGCGAAAGAGATACTACACTGTTTTCAGGGCATTCTAGAAATAACTCAATAGTGGGGAGTAGTATGTATGAAAAAATATATTGTACATCGTATGGACCTCCCCCATGGAGTAAGTATCACCATTCTGTTGTAAAGGTTGAATTTGCTCCCTTTGCGTATTATAACAGGGGAATGGGAGGGATCAACCTAGGGAGGATGGACCTTGTGACCTATGCCGAACTTGAGTGCAAGATTTTAATAATATGTTATTTGTCTGTCCCCCACTACAGCCACTATACCAACGTTTATTGAGACCTGCATTTTTAAAGCATAACATCACCACTGAAGAGGAGGCCTGGAACTGTCTTTTGGCCCCTCCTTCTGTATTAGTATGTTTTAAACATATTAGCTTTTTTAAACAATTTGTAAACATTTTTAGAGCGATTTATCATGCTGTGCCTAATTACGGTAAATTAAACATGGTCCCTGCTGAGTACCATATTTTGTACATTATAAACTGGTACTTAAGGCAAGATTTAAATCATGTGTTATTTGTCTCCCCCGCACCCCCCCTCTACAACCACTACGATGCCGTTTATTAAGACCTGTATTTCTTAAAGCATTACATTATCACTGCAGAGGGGGCCAGGAACTGTTTTTAGCCCCTCCCTCTGAACTAGTATGGTTTTTTTTTAAATCCTTTTTTCACACAATTTGTAAACATTTTTAGAGAGGTTTATTATGCTGGGCTTGATTCTGGTACATTAAACTTGGTTTTTGTTGGGCAGCATTTTTCGCATATTATAAACTGAAACAGAGGGTTCTTGAATTGCATTAATGAAGTTGTTGAAATAGTTAGTGGGAAATAACAGTTTGTAGATTTTGCACTGTATAATACCCGATTGAGTGAAGTTTCAACATATGCGCACTTGTACTTTATACATTATGTACTGTGATTATATATGGAGAAATTCTTTCTATTTCTTAATACTGCTTTGCGTTTTGTATCACATAGTGACATTTATAATTGTTATGTCCCCAAATGTATTTTATTCTGTTATTAAGAACAGTATGATATGGTATATTGGAAATCTTCCTTTCGTCTGTATATTTTGTATGGAACTCCTTGGAGTCCTGAATCATAATAAATTTAACTGAATTGAATTGGCAATCGTTAATTAATATAGAGTTGTGTAGGGTGCTACACTGGTTGTTTCTTAATCATTTTTTCAACAGTAATTGAATTTCGTTTTTACGTCTTAGCACTATTTGATGCACACTTATGAAGTTTTCCACTGACGCCTAAATCCAAGCCAACCTGAGAACAAACAAAATGTCAGCAAAATAAAACTAGATGCTTAGAACAGGTCCATTATTGCATGAGTGAACGTGTCCAAGGTTTAGAATGGGCTGAGTCTGAAATACTCCACCTGGAAAGGACAAAATCCACAACAATATGGGTCCTATTTCTGAGGGACTCAAAGCGACGCAAATATTAGGACAGTTTTTGAAGCCACGCAAAGCCACTTTGCATGGCTCTGAGTGACTCCAAACACCTGGAGTAAAGCAACACAGTGCAGATCTCTGTGTTGCACTACTCTGCCCTAGGTAGGCATTCCAAGGCCATTGCGTGGGTGTGCCAATGCAACTCCCATGGATTTTTGACTCTTCCCCAAATTTACAAGAACATGTAAACCTGGGATTGCGCCAAAAATATACGTCTCCCCAGGTGAGGTGTATTAAAAGAAATATCTTCATTTCTCATTACTTCCTCTTTCTATGTGTGTTGCATTCTGCAGCACACATAGAAAGCGAACGTTGCTTCGGGGAAATGTTTTTGTGGAGGAAGGTGTCCCATCCTGCACAAAAACAATCTTGTCTTCAACAGAGGCACCCTTGCACCTTGATGCAAGGGTGCCTGTGTTGGAGCCAGGCTGCCAAAATGATGCCAGCACAGGAACAAGGGCAGAATGCATCATATTCATTAAGATATGGGTCATTCCTGTACTTTTACGGTGACACAACGCAGCGCAGTCAGGTGACTGGCTGTGCTGCGTTACTTTCCCATAAATATGAGTTTAAGTGTGGATTGCTAAGGTGATTGAAAAGAGGTGCTTAGTGGCATAAATGAATTGCTCTACCATAGTGTATATCTACAATATGCCGTTCCCCGTTCCCTAAAAGCTGACAGACATAACACAGACACTACAAAACTGGTCTCCTGGATGCGTCTACGATGCCCAAACAAGATCATGTTAAACCAACACAGAAAGACCAGCATTGTTGCAAGTGACTTCATTATTAAGTGTTAACCTCTCTGCATCATGCACCAACCTGTTGTATCAAAGCCTCTGGGTATCACTTTGTCCCTCACACCTGATCCAACATCCTATTCAATTACAGCAGTCATGTACTGGATCCATGTCTGGAAGACTTAAGGAAATCCAATCTATATTCAATGATCTCAACACAGGTCAAATGTTGCTTCGTTAGTCGAGGTTCCTACTGAGGTGAATGACCTAAAAAGAATAACCTTGCACCCACACAGACTCTTGTTCCAGATCTTTTCAGTAAAAAATCTGAGGTAGGCTTAAAATGGCGCATCACTCTTCAAAACAATGTAATGAACAAATTAATAACTAACGGCCTTTGAACATGCTAGGTCTCCCTTCATATGCACCCTCCCCGACAGCACAGTGGACACAGTGACCAGCCAAAGCTCTCATTGGGTGGTGTTTGATAATAAAGGGGAGGAAAGGTCCTATGGGCGTCATGTGACTGAGAATGGGAGGTGGCAACTTTTCACATGTTTGGAAGAGAGTGGTGCAAGGCATCTTATTCCAGTAGAAAAGACAAAAGTGATTCCTGATAGCACAGGGCATCACTATTCATTATAATTGAGGAACCTAACAACCTGTCACTGTCGGTGAGTTTACTGCTCCATCCTATTTTGCAGCCTAAAGAGCAAGAAATACAGCATGTGACTCAAGGGAGGAAAGGGCGTGCAGGACACTGTGCTCTTTGCATGCTCACTTCTTGCTGTTTCTGTGCCCATTCTTCGCCATTGGCATGCCAACACTGACTCACTAAGAAAGGAAACTAGAGGCCGTGTTATAGAAAGTGCTTCCCAAGGGTGCAATAGGCCTTTGCACCTGTTGCTTGTACCCCTAGAGCACTTGGTATTACACAAGGGACCGCCGATGCTTGTGCAGTCCCTTCTGTAAAAGGAACTGCTCTGGGGATAATTGGGCACCTGCGTCATCCCAAGGGGGTGTGTTCTCATTTCCACCCCCCAAGAGGGACTACTTTAAGTTTGGGCCCATTCCATATTAAAGAGACGGGTGCTGATGCAAGGATGCCATCGGGAGGCTCACTGACTGTACACCACATAGATGGCCCACAGTCAGTGATATTCCAGAGGTGAGAGTGGCATGGAGGTCCCAGGGAAACCCAAGATGTGCTCTCCTTAAAATCAGACCCAAATATATATATATATATATATTTAAATACTCTGAGGAACACTTTAGACATCAAACGTAGGCGTCTTGATCTATCTGGGTTAATGTAGTAAGTCACTGAATGACATATTATCAAGCCACACGCCTTCTTGTCTGTATCCCGAGTAAGCCTTATTGTGCCTAATTAATGGTGTGTTCTTAGTTTCTGATTTGCTTATGAAAAATACTAATTCAAAATGACTTTCAAATTTCTCATCCACCAATATAGCCCGCCGAACACATATTTTGGAAGCTGGGATACAGCTGACTTCAATCCCAATCTACCCAGTAATCTTTTTTGGCATAAAAATCGAAATTATTCTATGTCACTTTGCGTGAGGCTGGTTTCAAAATCACTTTCTACTGTTAAGTGCCGAACGCATTAAAGACGTTTCTAATAATCTAAGGTGACACTAACTCTTCGCTCTACATACACTATACTCTTGTATGTAAAAGTTTAAGAACTAAATTAGGGTGTTCACGGAAAGCATTAGGAAAAATTGGTAAGGCAAAGTGAAAATTGCATTTAAATTGCATTTATATAGCGCTTACTACCCTTGACGAGGCGTTGCAGATTCGTCTTTAATACATACTAAAATACGAAGCGATAAAAGTGCATTTTATGAACTGTATTTATGCATACCACTAAACTTTTTAGAATTTTTAAACTTCTGTTTCTACAATATATGGCAGTACTTTGTTCTATGCAAAAGCGACACTTATGGTACTTTTTGTTTTTCAATATAACCATCTATATTCAAATACACAAATCACGCCTGCCAACATCTACACAGCCATAAACTTCCAGAGAGGTCGTCCTAAAGACTGTCCGACCGAGCAAGCCTTTCAAACTGTAGACAGTTTTAAAACCAAGATGGCTAATGCAGCACTTCACAGCAACATTTTGAAAAGAAAATATCTGTAAGTCTAATTTTACAGACGGCAAAATATATTTAGTTTCAAACATGAGATGACTCCTATCCCTTTCCCTCATTTCGTCCTACCACTGTCTCATTGTTTCCCACCCTGCACCTATCTATTAAAATGATTATGTGTTACAGCACAAGGGTTACATTTAACTTGGAAGGAAAAGAATGAGAAAATGGATATCATTTAAGTGTCACAATCTTAAACTTAGCAACAGATGAGCCCCTCATTGTTTACAGGTATTACAGGCAGCACCGATAGGATACACTTGTAGTAGTCACCTATAATAAGGTCTTTAACCGTTTTTAATGTAGAGAATGTCTCCTGGATGAGTATATTTTTGCCTTTCTTTAAATGTGTTTTGTTAAACAGGATTATGCATTCTACCCATGTACATGTCACATCATTCCAGGCATATGTTGCTGTTTATCCTAAGAGGCAATTGCAAGATGATAGATCTCTCCGTGGTCTATCTATCTGCTTTTTCTGGGAAGCATAGAAATATGCATTTTGTTTGCTGCTGTACATTTCAAGGCGTATTTTACATATCTAAATGTACTTGTTTGTAATGGTAGATTGCCGTATATGTAGGCGCCCAGGCTAATGTGTATTATGAGTCACATATAAGTTCATTTTGCATCCTCAAGGAAAAGTGCAACAGTGCGTTCCTTTATGATCATCACATCTAAGCACTTAGACGCCTACATATATGACAATCTACTATGGATGCTTACTACTTTGAATGAATGATTGTCCGATATCCATTTTGATCTGTTTTTTTCTCTCTCTCGTGGAGATAGAATTCAATGGCATACTTAATTCATGAGCCCTGCGCGAGTGGGTTCATAGCGAAACACTTGTTGGCTACGGCTATGCTAAATATTATAGCATGTTCAGTTTCTGTATACAAATATTTGGGCATTTAGACCCTTAGACATTGAAACATGATTATATATCATTTATGCTATTGTGAATTCTGATATGTAAATTAACTTGTAATAACTGACTAATATGTTGGTAGCACTAATGTTGATTGTTGAATGATGTTCCTATGCTCCCCTCGATTTATTCTTTATACTTTTATGGGTAGGGGCACATTTTGTCCCCCTATCTTAGGAAGAAAATTTTTCAGGTTGGCAAATGGTAGTAATAAATCAGCAATATATGAATAGAAAAGTGCTGTTCCAACACACCACCTTGGTTAAATTCCAGATCTGTTGGGATTTTCTTAGAGATCAATGTCATGTCAATCACCTTGAATAGTTGCTCCGGTAAATCCCTGGACTCCACCTTTCTTCCCAGGGTCCCGCTTGTCCTTGTCGAAAGTTACTCTGTAATCTAAGAAGCATACATATAGTGAAGAATTTTGAGTTAGAGCTGTGTTGGCTCCTACATTTATACCTGTAATGTCATCCACAGTTTCACAGCCTTTTCTAAAGCCTGTCTGAAATATTGGAATGATGTTCTGGCTAGCTGCCCAGTCCTCCAATTCGTCCAAAAGAGTCTTGCAAATGCCTCCACTTCAACATCCAACAGAGGGGCATATTAGTAAGGGCAGTATCTCCGCTTTAGCGGCACTTTTTGCCGCTAAAGCGGCGATATTTTTATCGCCCTATCAGCAAGCTGTCGCTGGCGAAAGCGACCGTTTTGGGTGCCACGTTACATGTCAGCGATATTTATCGCTAATGACATGCAAAGGAGGTATTCCCAACTTGAAAGCGACTGAAAGCAGTCGCAAACACACCTTCCGCCTATTACCAAGGCCCGCGAAGCGATAAAAAAAGCACGCTAATGGCGTTTATCGCTGGATTTTAACACCTGCTCCAATCCTGACTTAGACATAGTTTCCTATGGGAAGTGGATTCTACGGCTGAATCCTCACCTGCCTATTAGTGACCTTTTCCTTAGCGATGGGAATTAATCACTGGAATTCCCGTGTTATTGCTGGAGAATTGCTGCTATCGCTGGCTTATTATCGCCTTGGAGATAAATGTTGATAATAATGCGTTATCTCCGCAATGTAAACCAGCGATAGCCGGCGATGAAAAATACAGAGCTAATCACGATTTGCGATAATCATCGCAAGTCCTTGCTGATGTGGCCCAGAGTTCTTTAGTTTTAAACATTGTTTGTTAGCCCCTTCTTGTGAATAATTTGCGGAATTGAGCCCGTTCAATTGTCTGGAATGATGCCTGTGGCTAAGATACCTTTATGGAGTGTTAACAAAGGGTGTTCAAATCTTATTTGAAGACATCAGCAGGCACTACACTCGGACTGGGTATTCCACTGCTTCTCAATCAATCAATCAATCAATCAAAGCATTTGTATAGCGCGCTACTCACCCGGAGGGTCTCAAGGCGCTTGGGGGAGGGGGGTCCGCTACTGCTTGAACAGCCAGGTCTTGAGTGGCTTCCTGAAGGTGAGGTGGTCTTGGGTCAGGCAGAGGTGGATGGGGAGGGAGTTCCACGTCTTGGCAGCCAGGTAGGAGAAGGATATTCCTCCCGTTGTGGCTCTTCGGATGCGGGGGACGGCGGCGAGGGCTTGGCTGGTCGATCGTAGCTGGCGGGTGGGAGTGTAGAAGGTCAGGCGGTCGTTGAGGTATCTTGGGCCTTGGTTGTGGAGAGCTTTGTGTGCGTGGGTGAGGAGTCGGAACGTGATTCTCTTGCTGACGGGGAGCCAGTGCAGGTTTCTCAGGTGTTCGGAGATGTGGCTGTGTCGGGGAATGTCCAGGATGAGGTGTGCTGAGGCGTTCTGGATGCGCTGGAGTCTTTTGTGTCATTTGGCTGTGGTTCCGGCGTAGAGGGAGTTGCCGTAGTCCAGTCGGCTGGTGACAAGGGCCTGGGTGACCGTCTTCCTGGTATCGGTGGGAATCCACCAGAAGATCTTACGTAGCATGCGTAGGATGTTGAAGCACGACGAGGAGACGGCGTTGACTTGTCTGGTCATAGAGAGGGAGGAGTCCAGGATGAAGCCCAGGTTGCGTGCGTGGTCTGTAGGTTTGGGTGCGCTGCCCAGGGCAGGGGGGCCACCAGGATCCGTCCCAGGCAGAGGGCGAGGATCCCAGGATGAGGACTTCCGTCTTATCTGAGTTCAGTTTCAGGCGGCTGTTCATCATCCACTTGACTACGCCTTTCATTCCTTCGTGTAGGTTGGTTCTGGCGGTGGCGGGATCGTTGGTGAGGGAGACGATCAGCTGGGTGTCGTCGGCGTAGGAGATGATGTTGAGGTTGTGTTGGCGTGCGGTGGCCGCAAGGGGGCTCATGTAGATGTTGAACAGCGTGGGGCTGAGTGATGATGCTTGTGGTACGCCGCAGATGACTTCAGTGGCCTCGGATCTGAACGGGGGGAGGCGGACTCTCTGTGTTCTTCCGGAGAGGAAGGAGATGATCCACTCCAGTGCCTTCTCCTGGATTCCAATGTTGTTGAAGTGCTGCACTAGGGTGCGGTGGCAGACCTTGTCGAACGCCGCGGAGAGGTCCAGGAAGATGAGGGCCGCTGTTTCCCCATTGTCGAGCAGGGCTCGGATGTTGTCGGTGGCTGCGATGAGGGCGGTCTCGGTGCTGTGGTTGGCCCGGAAGCCAGACTGCGAGTGGTCGAGGGATCCATTTGTCTCGAGGAAGGTGGCCAGCTGTCTGTTGACGGTCTTCTCGATGACTTTGGCAGGAAAAGGAAGGAGCGAGATGAGGCAGTAGTTTTTGAGGCCGGTGGGGTCTGCTGATGGTTTCTTCAGTAGGGCGCTGAGTTCGGCATGCTTCCAGCTCTCTGGGAAGGTGGCGGTGTCAAAGGAGGCGTTGATGATGTCCCGTAGATGGGGCGCGATGACGGAGTCGGCCTTGTTGAAGACGTGGTGGGGGTAGGGGTCGGTTGGAGATCCGGAGTGGATGGTGTTCATCGTGTGGATGGTGTCTTTGGTGTTGACCGGGGTCCAGGCGCGGAGGGTGGTGGTGGGGGGCGTTGGTACGGTCGTAGGGTGCGTCGGCTGTGTGCTGAAACTGTTGTGTATGTCTGCGATCTTGCTGTGGAAGAACGCGGCAAGCGAGTTGCAGAGGTCTTGCGAGGGAGTAATGTTGTTGTTTCCGGCGCTGGGGTTGGAGAGCTCTTTGACGATGTTGAAGAGTTCCTTGCTGTTGTGGGCGTTGTTGTCTAGTCGTTCCTTGAATGCGGTTTTCTTGGTGGTGTGGATCAGCGGGTGATGTTTTCGGGTGGCGAGCTTGAGGGTGGTCATGTTGTCTGTAGTTGGGTCTCTGCGCCAGGCTTTCTCGAGGTCCCGGCAGTTCTTCTTGGAGCTCTTGAGTTCGTCGGTGAACCAGGATGCTTTCTTGGTGCCGGGTCTGGCGGGGGGGGTCTTCAGCGGAGCGAGGTCATCTGCGCAGTTGCTGATCCAATTTGTGAGGTTGTTGGCAGCTTGGTTGGGGTTCGCTGAGCTGGCGGGAGGGTTCTGGCTCAGGGATGTGGTGAGCTGGTCGGCTGTGATCTTGTTCCAGCTTCTGCAGGGGACCTGTTGCGGGTGGTGGTGGTGCGTGGTCTTGCTGAAGCTGAAGTGGAGGCATCTGTGGTCTGTCCAGTGGAGTCCGGAGGCGTGGCTGAAGGAGATGTCGTTTCTGGAGGAGAAGACGGGGTCAAGCGTGTGGCCGGCGTAGTGGGTGGGGGTGGTCACCAGTTGCTTGAGTCCGAGGTTGGCGGGGTTGTCCAGCAGGGTGGCGGTGTTGCGGTCGTTGTTGTTCTCCAGGTGGAAGTTGAGGTCCCCGAGGAGGATGTAGTCAGCGGAGGGGAGGGCTTGCAGGCTGATGAAGTCGGCGATGTCTTCGCTGAATTGTGCGCGTGGTCCCGGGGGTCTATAGATGAGGGTGCCTCTGAGGGTGGTCTTGGGGTCGGTGTGTATCTGGAAGTGCAGGTGTTTGGCGGCTGTGATGGTGTCGTCGGAGTTGGTCGTGATGCGGATGGTGTTCTTGTTGACGATGGCGACGCTTCCTCCAGTCTGGTTGACGTTAGGCTTAATACTGTTCTGACTATGTCGGAACAAGAGATTACTAGAGATGAATACGTTTTAACTGTCTGCTCCTCCTTGAGCCAATGGATTTTGTTCTCAGTGCCATCTGAAATTTGCTCATAAGTCATAGTAACAATTGAACTTTTCAAAGGACTTGCAGATTCTTTGGGTGTTGATTGAACATAGTAGAGATTCAACAAATGTTTCTCCATTGACTTCATATCAATATTATTTATTGGAATTGTGGGATGATTCTAATTTACGAATCCACCCCAAAATGCCGTATTATCCCTATTTGTTGATATCCTACTATCTACTGACCTATAATGCTGATTTAGCTTGCTATCATTTCAGTTTGTATTCACTTGCTAATTTTTTTATGGTTGATTTGTTGTTTGCCCTTGGCGGATCTTTGTGACACAATTTTTGCTGTTTATGAAGTTCTTTAAAGAGGGTTCATATCTCCTCTGTGTACTATGTGAGTCCATTCATATTTACTATTGTCCTGTTTTCGTATCATTGCTTGATTATTTTTTGTTTTCTGATAGTGACTAATGATTTCATGATATTATCCCAGAATGAGATGGCCAATTAATCTTCATCCAGATGACTTATTATGCTTAGGTGATTGTACCCTTCTACTGTTTCCACTCTCAATTCTTATCTTGTGACTGAGGATTCCATCTTAATTTAGGCTGGCTGACAATTTCATCTTCCAAGGATATTGTCTCAAATCATTCATTGAGTTTTAGTTCCTAGTTGATTCTTGTCACCTGTGCATATTGATCGCTTTTATCATTGAAAACTATCTGAAAAGAAGATATGTGCTCCAACAGGCATGGGGTCACTGGTGTATATTCCAGTACTTTAACAGAATTGCCAACTATCTGCGTTGACCTAGCAGGTATGTCAGGATTAAAGCGAACATCTATATTTATCAAGCCCCGATCGATTAGGGTTGCCCAGAACTTTGAATTACTTCTGCTTGTCATGATAGAAATGTGTAACATTTTATATAGAATACAGGTAAAATTAAGGTTTAATTCGTGACTTGTTGGCAGCAGGCAACATTTCTAAATGTTCAGACATACGATGACTGTGATTTAAGTGGCGATACTAAGAGAACATAAGATGCACAAGGAATAACGGCTGTCAAATTTGGAAACACTCTACCAACTCAGCACCAAAAGCAGTTTTACATCCTTTCGAGCTAAATCAGAAGCAACATTTACTATATTGGCGGTCATGGTTTACCGAGGACCGGAGTCCCCCTGATGAAGGGATTCCCGAAATCCATTGGGAACACAGCATGAAATCGGATTTGTTTAATGTGGTGGTAGGAATATGAATTGCTAAATAAATGTTATATCAATAGATGATTGAGTGGATAATTGAGCATTGTTAATTTCGTTTATTTTTTGGTTGATCAGCCATAAGGAATACATGGATGCACCATGTATGAATTGGCAAAATAGAAATTGTTAAAATTAGTTGAACATTGGAATTGCTGAAAAATATACTGCACCATAGGGCTTGAGTAGTGCACCTTGCTATATGTGACAGGATATGTACACATTCACTTATAGTTCATTTGTATAAGGCCAGGGCTTCCAAGCACACAGGTGAGAGTTCCTCATTATGTCCCCTGGTACAATGATTTCATGTTCGGGGTGGGACAATTGTTGCTGTTATAAATGATGAAAAAAATGAGTCCTGAGGTACTCTCTTTCGTACCAGATCTGGTGGTATGTATATGTTGTAGAGAATTGATCTCAGTCACTAGAATTTTGTTTTAGGATGTCTCAACTGCTGACCAGGAGACATTTGCCATAGATGCAATGTATTTAGCCTGTCCTTCCTATAACCCGCCCTACTCTGAGAGTTTCACTGTTGTTTTTATCTTTGGAATGAACCATATTTATACCACCCCTTCCTTTACCAAGGTTTCCTGCAAACAAATTACTGAAAATTCATTGAGACATCCTCTTAAATTGGTGTCCATTTTTAATTTATTTGCCCCAGCCAAATTCCAGGAGAGCAGTGATAGATGATTATTGGTGTGGTTATGTGCTGAATTCATGTCTAGCTAGCTCTTGACTGTGTTTAATGATAGAAAATTCAAGGAGTCATCACCACTCCTTTGTTTCTGTTTGGTTGCTTTGAATGCCTTTTTATAATGCATAGATCTCTGATCAAGTAATCCGTTCTCCATCCTTGCCTGAACAATGGATATATTCCCCCATTTCCCAGTTTATTGCTGGAGTGCCCTGTGCACTTCTCCAGGTGCAATCTATCCCACCGTTCTCTTTTTGAGTGATAGTTATTTTCTTGTCTCTTAATGATCTTAGTGGTGATGTGTTTTAGGCCTCTTCCTGATGTATATATCTCTGATCAGAACCTGTCTTACACAAAACATCTTTATGTTTAATGGGGACCTATTTAGACAAGTGCAGGGGACCACTATGGGCTCTTCATTTGCACCTAGTTTTTCAAATCTGTTCTTGGGCAAGTGGGAGGAGGAACTGAAGAATGATGATAACCTTAACCCGGACCTTGACTATGTCAAGGTCTGGCTAAGGTATGTCAACAATTTATTTATCATATGGAGTGGCTCAGAGAAGGAGGCCAACCACTTCATAGATAAATTGAACAACAACAATTATAACATCCAACTCACTTCCACAATGAGTATATCAAGGGTAGAATTCCTTGACACCACCGTGATGGTACAGAATGGAGGCTTAGTAACAAGTCTCCATAGGAAGGACTCCGCTGGGAACAGCCTCCTACATGCCCTCAGTGCTCATCCAGAGTTGCTCAAATGGAGCATCCCATATGGGGAGCTACTGAGGGCTAAGAGGAACTGTAGCACACAAGAACTCTATGAGGTGGAACAGAATCGGATGGTGGAAAGATTCAGGGAAAGAGGTTACCCTGTAAGGGTATTGAAAAAAGCAACAGTGAAGGTGGCTGAGACACTTAGAAGTACCACACTAGAGGAGAAAGAAAAGGACAATGATAAGGCCATGGTAACAAGACTAACTACCACATACAACAACGATGTGGGTAAAGTACAACAAATTTTTAGAATGAATTGGGGAATTTTACAGTCTGACACTGTAATAGGAAAGATGATAGGGAATAAACCCTCTATTACCTACCTCAGGGGCAGAAGCTTAAGGCACCTGTTAGTGGGAGGTGACATATCGGAAAACAAAATGACTGCACATACCTTAAAGGATTTTATCCCTGCGGTCACTGCAGAGCCTGCAAATCCAGTAAAATGGTTAAAGAATTCACAGTACCAGGGGCCAATAGAAATAAGATCATCATCCAGTTTCTTACATGCAGTATCACCCATGCAATCTATATCCTGGAGTGTCCCTGCAAATTAAAATATGTAGGGAGTACAACGTGTACGGTCAAGAAACGTGCACAAGAACATCTTAGAGCTATCACAAATCTGGACCTGTATTATCCAATTGCGAGACATTTCCAAGAAAAACATGGATCAGATAACTCCTTACTAAGTTTCTTTGCAATAGAAAATATAAGGGCTAATAAGAGAGGTGGGAACAGAGAATTGACACTTAGGAAAAGAGAATCAAAATGGATAATAGAACTCAAAACAAGATTCCCAGAGGGGGGGCATAACCTGGATGAGGAGCTTGCAACACACTTATATAGAGACTAAATCTGAGTATTCCTCGTTGTACTATTAATAGAAATTGCTTGGAAGTATTTAGGGGGTCATTAGGATGGAGGATTTTCCGCATCCTCCGGGCCGTCGGAAGCCACCGCCGGCCCGGAGGATGCGGAAAATCCTCTGCGGACCCACCAGGACCCACCGCCACATTAGGATGGCTGGTGGGTCATGGTTTAGGTCCGCAGCTTTTCCGCCACAGCGGGCTTACAACCGCGGCGGAAAAGCACGAAAATGGTGAAGGTGTCTCTCAGACACCGTCAGCCAGATTAGGATGTGCTTGGGAACATGCTTTTCCGCGGCGGCTTTTCCGCCGTGGAAAAGCATGTGTAACTGCACTGCGGGGGCCCTTTGTGGGCCCCCTAGGTGTAGTGGGGGGCGCACATGGGGGGTACCTATGGTACCCCCCTGCATTTGCGTGCGCAATGCAGCAGGCACCGCGCGGTCCCTGCCGCTTTGTGCACGCAAATGCTGTGCATGCATTTTAAACATTGCTGCGGGTGCAGCTTGAAGCTCCACCCGCCGCAATGTTAAAAATAGAGGATGTGACCGCCACCCTGGTGGTCACATCCTAATCTGCACAGAGGGAACGCCGCAGCCCATGCGGACGTTCCCTCATGCTCTGGGGTCGCATCCTAATGACCCCCTATATGTGTAACAATGATGTCTTCCCATGATAATCGTCAAAAATGAAATAATTGCTAATCATGCTGAAATAGATGGTAATATTTTATGGTTTTTAATGATAAAATTATTTTTTATTTATGTTTATTTTCACAGAAGTTAATGAAGAAAATCTTCATCTTCACTTTGGAGAATCATAAGGGTCTTGATGTTCTTCCTGTTTCTCCAAAGGGATCCCTTTCACAACTCGCAATAATGTAATATGCACTTTTTTCGTTGCTTTATAACAAATCACTTGCACTTTCTTTGATAGACCATGGTAAACTGATAGGAAGAGGATATAGTAACCCACTTGGGTATGAAATTGATATCCTTCCTTCTCTCTCGCTTCAAAATATTGAGATTGTTTCCAAACAGAAATGTGTATAACGGAGCTAGTCCGAAGGCAGAATTGAGTTGATTTAAGCACAAATAATATAGTTGAAAACGTGGGCAGTACAATTGCCCAGTTAATGGCTTAAACATAGCGGGCTGTTGGAAAAAATCGTAGTCCTAAGGGACGTGTAGGTACAAACATAGAGAATTGAATGTTTGTATAAAACTTTATTGCTCTGATTGCAGCGGGTATTATGTGGCGCCCTAAAAAATGAAATATATGGGCTATGGACCCAGTAATACTAGAAACACAATATGTTGCATAAAATTCTGTAAGAGGGAAATGAGAAATCACGGAAAAAGTTTGAACAGAATACTTATAGGTATTAAATATGGGGAAAATCTATCACTCTAAAATGGCAGCAGATTATTGAAGGTAAACAGAAACCCCTTTTCTTTGTCTACCATTGTGTTGATTACATGTATTTATACACGGTTGTTTGTACATCAAAACATGCCGTGATCAAGACACTCCGGTGGAAATGCGTAGCAGTGTTAGGGTATTAAAACTTTGGTGAGATTTACCTGACCTCCGAGTGTGCATTCTTTACGAAGAAAATGGAATGAAATATATATATATATATATATATATATATATATATATATATATATATATATATATATATATCTCAAAAGAAACCCGACCGCCTCTAGCTGCGGTCACAAACGGGCGCAGACCTCCTCTCCTCCGATAATTTTAATATAATATCATCGACGCCATCACACCATTAGAGTGTCAGCAGTGCAGATTTTATTGCTGTTCATGTCAGAGCATGTGCCCTCCCTGACGCGTTTCGCTCCACAGACGGAGCTTGGTCACATGACGCGTCAGGAGTAGGCAGAGCAATTTAAAGTGAATAAAAGCCCATGCGCCTAAAAAAACAGGACGCATGGGTAAACAACGATATAATACAAGCATTAAAGTGACTATTTGCATGAATTAAAAGGCAAAATGAAACAAGAAAAAGAATTATAGCATAGTGCTCAAGACTACTCATTTAGAATCATTATTACATAATCGGAAATGGTTTCCAAAATCCTATTAGTAAATATATATGAGAGTGCTCAATAAAATATTGAACTATTCTCATCAAAAAAGTGCTAAAGTGCTAATGCATTAATGTATACAATATTGCACATATTTATAATTTGATGCAATCAACCGCAAGTGCATGAAAGATTATAATAAATTGCATCCCTCATATTCGATTCGAATCCTGCTTGTTCATATATATCATGCCTACTTTTCAATGCTTGGTTATATGAAGTGCAAGTGCTACAAAACGTGAAATGAAAATCATAATCTAACCAAATAATTAAAAATTCAAATGGCTGATAACCCTTCTTGAACCTATAACATGGCATTTGCTATGTTCTTGGAACAACATCCTGATTTTAAATTCATCATTATCATCAAAATCCAGTTATTCAGCAATGTTTTAAACAGACAATGTTTACCTCAATAAAGTATAGCCCGATAGGTTACCACATTACAGATAGTGATGTAACTCATCTAGAGCATTCAAACCATTGGGGGATCTTGTGTCAAGCAACAAAATGAAATATGCTTCCCTCTGCCTAAGAATTTTTTCTCGGTCACCACCTCGTCCAGGGTTAGGGACTGAGCACAATAAAGTGTATTTCAAATCCTTTAGTTTTTTATCATGCACTGCCTTAAAGTGGTGAGCCACCGGATAATTCATATCAGATTTCACTATTGCCCGTATATGCTGCAGAATACGCTGGTTGGCTTGCAACTTTGTGCTCCCAATATATGAAAGTGAGCATGTGCAGGTGAGTTGGTAAATGACAAAATCGCTGCGACAAGTTAGATGTTCATTTATTTGTATGGGTTTCTCGCTAAAGGCTGATGTATAATGAGTACCATTGACAGCAAAAGTACACGGCCGGCAAGACGTGCATCTGAAAAAGCCTGGTTTGGTGAACCAAGAACTTTTAAGGGTAAGCTCCGGTTGAGTTTTGTCCAGTGCATCTTTCATGGACGGGGCCCTCCTAAATGTGATTGCTGATATCTTAGGTAACATGGGGCCTAGAATAACATCCGTTAACACAATCGGCCACTCTGCCTTTGAAATTTGTCTTAGTTTACGTACCTGAGAGCAAAAAGTGGTGATCAATCGGACAGATCCCCCAGATATAGATTCTGTGGTTACATTGGATCTGGGGGTCAAAAGTTTGTCCCTCGAACATTTTAATGCTTTCGAGAGTGCGCGGTTTAAAAGATCTTGTTTGTACCCGCGCCGCAAAAACCTTTGCATGGAATCAGCCAAACATTGATTAGTTGTCTTAGAGTTGCTGCAGATTCTTTTAATGCAAATAAATGTGCCTAACGGGATGCTATTGATGGTGTGTGGTGTGAGCACTGCGGGCATGAAGGATGGAATTGCCCGCAGTGCTTTTTCTATATAGTTTGGTGTGGATCTGACCCTGATCAATGTAAACCTGAACGTCTAAGAACTCAGCGGAGTTAGATGTTATATCAGCAGTGAATTTTAGATTCCGGTTGTTGTTAATATTATCGTTGACAAAGAGTGCTGCCTGTTCTTGTGTTCCTTTCCAGATGATAAAAATATAATCTATAAACCTCCAGTAGTAGGCTAGATGTTGAAGCCAATGACCGTGGGCCCCACGGAGAACGTGCTCCTCCCACCAGCCAACATGGAGACATAAATAACTGGGGGAGAAGCACGAACCCATAGCGACCCCACGCTCTTGATGGAAAATATCCCAGTCAAATTGGAAATAGATGTTAAATAAACAAATGCGTATCATTTCCAATAACATTGTGTTCTCTGAGAGTTACCTCTCTTGTGTCAAGAAAATATTGAATAGCTTCCAAACCGTGCAGGTGATTAATGCTGGTGTAAAGTGATTCAATATCCATAACCAGGAAACAAAAATCAGAACACCAAGTGACTTGTCTAATTTTCACTAAGAAATCGGCTGTATCTTTGAGGTAAGAGGGAAGTGAGGTCATCTGGGGTTGGAGGAAAAAATCAACGTATTTAGAAAGATTTTCATTAATGCTACCTAGTGCAGAAATAATAGGACCTCCTGGAACTGGGGTGGTGCATTTGTGAATTTTAGGTAAAAGATAGAAAAGAGTGTTGATTGGATGTGTTACACTTAAGAATTTGACTTCTTCTTTGGTGAGAAGACCCTGCCTTTGCCAATAACTGATGTTCTTTCTGGTAGTTTTGTATGTTTTTAGCATGGCAAATTTGGTGGTTTTAGTGTAACAGAGGGGTCTCCTAACTGGCGAGCTGCTTCCTGAAGAGAATCAGATTTAGCCCACAAAACAGTATTCCCCCCCCTGTCCGCATTCTTAACTATCACATTTGAATTGCCTTGTATCTTCTTGATGAGTATTGTATATTGTTGATTATTAAAGTCAATTTGTGTTTTCCTTCCCAAGACAGTTCTGTTCAAAGTTTTTAATTCAGTGATAACTCTATCACTGAACACATCCAGGGCGTCTTTAAGCATCAAAGGTAAAACCGTGGATTTTCCTCGAAATGGACTTGGTGATGTTTTGTTACCTGCAATGACTTGGCTGACTGTGGGAGATTGTTGAGAACTGTCCTCATATGCTAGTGAGATTAAAGTTTGAAGACCTCCTAGATTTTTCACTTGTAATGGCTGTTGCTCAGATGTTTCAACAGGCGTTTCAATGTCTCTATTCGCTGTTTGTGGGTGGATTAGAAAATATTTAATAAGTTTGATTTTTCTAATAAATTTAAAGACATCAATGCGCGCCTGGGTGTATGAGAAGTCATTTGGAGGACAGTAAGAAAGACCCAAAGATAAAAGTTGTTCCTCTGCCTTTGAGAGTACCAAGTCAGTCAGATTAATTACAGTGTTTTCTTGTGTCGTGGTTATTTGTTCTAATTCCTGCGTGTGTTGCCTCGTCCTCCACCGCGCTTTGGTATTGCGCCTCCTGATGCGGCGTTTCTGGCTGAAAAAACCATAGGTTTCAGCCACGTTATAGTTAGGAATTAGTATTTAAAAAACCTTAGAAATTCACTAAAAAAAGATAGGTTTCACCCATGTTATAGTTAGCTGGACATTTCTCTCATACAAAACCATTGAAATTCCCCCGTTATAGTTAGTTCAGCTAACTATATCTCGCGCGCCCGCAATGCACTGCTGATGACGTCACATATTACATCACTCATGACATGGTCAGTGACATCACTCATCACATCACTGATGACATCTCAAATAACCTTTCTTATTTTTCACGATTTTCATCTTCTAGTCAATCTACCCATCATCCACACATACACACCTATAATTGCTGCATTCCTTAGCTGTGATTATCAAATATTCTTCTATTTTATATTCATATTCAAATTGCAAGCCCTTTATCGAGCCTTTTTGTTGTAACTACTATTCCATGAATTCAGCTCAGACACAAAACTGTGCATAAAGACTTAGGACCTCAGTGAAATACGGTGTACCAAAACCACCTTACTACACAAACCCCCTACCAAACTAGCAATCAGTCACTCATTGGTTCTTCACCCTAGAGCAAAAACACCAATGACTAGTCAACCCAGAACATGAGACTTAGATTTCATGAAGTAAAGTGGATAACAAAAACACTCTTTCAATATACTCTAACTCCAGTCAAATAAAAGATGTAAATAAAGACATGTGCAACTTTGAAATGTATATTTCTAAATGTTTTATTCTAACGCCATAATCTCATGCACACTACCTTAGAAAATACAACCAAACATATTATCAGAAACAAGGTTGTCAGCATTGTTAATGTTCTATGAAATTCAAACGGAAGAAACATCCTATAATGCTAAAGGTAAACAAATTAAAAATATACCTGCATTTCACTGTCCCTACCTAGCAGATTAGTTCATAACTAGAGAAAGTCTCATAGGATTACATGGGCACACCCATACCTCTGGTACTCAGCAGTAATGGATCACATTCAGTGCTCCACAAACTGTCAAGATACCAATGTTCTCCATCTGTGTGTAACTTTGCCTCACCAATGGATTATGAAACGCGCAAGTATCAGAGGTGCCCACAGCTCCATATGTATTATGGCTCAAACATGCGCGGATCATTCTGAATAACAGACACAGTATTCAAGATAACCTTGATGTTCCATGCTCTCACTATACACACAAAACTAGTGAGGCAGTTTACAAATCTAGCATACCAAATTATTCTCATATAAAGCAAAATACTCAGCCTTCTCTAAACAATATCACAAGTACGTGTCGTGTGCAAAGCAGAGCAGGAAAGCAAAAATAGCATGTAAGCTTCTAATAAACCCATGCTAACTTAACAAACTGTGATGCAACACTCAGCCCCATGGCACCCTTTCTTGATCAAAGCACGTGATATAAAAGTGGGCGAGTTAGGAACGCAGAGTCCAAGCCTAAAAAGCAGAGTCAAGTTCACATTTCCCAAAAAAAGTTATTGGCTCTTTGATAGAAAACAGTAACTAAATAATAAAGAATACGTAGGAAAAATCAAAGAGTCTTAATCCAACAGTGTGTAAGCACAGTATGCAGCAACAGCCTCCAGGAGGAAGTCATTGTTCTCATCTGAAAACATTTCAGCCATCCAATTCAATAGTGAGAATGAACATACATGTTCCTCAACAACTGAAGCCTCTATCACCATCGGAGGAAAACTGGGGTCATCTTCAATGTAACTGCGTGCCAAGAACTCAAGCGCCGCTGCAAAAACATTCTAACGTCCCATTATTCCATGTGTCCCTGCTAAGGCCATAATCCCGCCGCCAGAACAGAGCAAGTCATGAACCACTAAGGGGCTCATCAACTGGTCATAATCCACGTTGAGAGACACCGTACTGCAGAAAGACAAATCCAGGACCCAGTCGAAATCGCAGCTCAGGCAATGGAACACAAGTTGAACACATGTGAAAAAGGAAAATCGAAACGATAATCTGCACTCAACGTTGCAAGAGGCAGCGCTCCATAGTAACTAAGCATTCGGTTGCGGAGCAGCAACAGCTGGGACATATTATCGTCTGCTGCAGGATGTGCATCCATATTTATGTAAATAAATGAATAAAAGCACACCGGCAACTAATGCGAGTATTAAGCGCAATCCACCAAAGATGCTGTAAAAAATTGAATGAAAAAATCCCAAAAAGACACAAAAAATACTTTCTACAGAAGTCACAAGGCCAGTACTTCTAACTTTAAAAAAGTAAGGTAACCCCGTAGTCAAGGGCACATTAAAGATACTCTAAATTAACTCCCCAAAATTCAAGAGCACGTCTGTATTTAATAAATCATGCACTTCTGTGTGGGTGTTTGCTACATGAAGGACAAATGTTTCTGTACCAGATATAAAAGCGACCTCTTTTTGAGACAATAGCGCTCTTATACGAATCATTTGGTTGACTCTGCGTTCAAGGTCAAAATCGACCGCCAGATGGAAACATCCAGCTACCCATGCAGAGGAGTTAACACAACTTTTTGTCAATCAAACCACAAGCTCAGTTACCGTAATCATGTAAGCGATGCCTGGTAACATTGCACAACAATCTCCATTATTTCAAAGTAAATAACTCCCGTTTCCAGTAAACTGAACGTTGTTATGATAGCTGGTGTCGGACTACCTTTCAAAACTCAGTCCAAATCAGGCGCATCTTGTATTCAAGAGCCATGCAATTGTATTTGTCTACAAAATGAGGAGTGATGTGGTACTATTGTGCAATCCTCGCCATTCCCTTCCTCAGGCACCTATATGTAAATGGTAATAACCAAGCTTCATGGACATAGGCGCTGACAAAACATCCATATCTGCCTATAGCATAGTATTTCATGCAAACCTCAAACTTTAACAGGTTAAAAAGTAACGTTATGATACCGTGGATAAGCCACACACTTGAATTGGATCTCCAATAAGTGACCACTTCTAACCATTCTCATAGCGCGCCCTGTGCTCTGATTTGACAGTGAGAGAGTGATTGTACCATAGTTTGTACTGCTAATCATTCTCAGCATAGGCTACGAATACACTTCGAGGTTACGCGTCGCATCAAAGCCTCCATGTGACGTCATGTACGGCGCCGCGTACAAAAAAGACGCAAATGTTTTTAATTGTTTAAAAACATATATTCATGTATTTAATTAACATACTAACAGATGATTTAATCTAGGATAATTATGGAATAGTTTTTTTTAAGTTTTAAGAATCCTATATTACTTCTATATTGTATGAGTGCAGCTGGGTGCCCTTCCGCCTGGTACCCTAGACTCCACCATGCCCAGACCCGGTTCATAAGCACGCGTGATCGTCACCACAAAACCATTAGAATGCATATCGCTTTTCCACACATGCTTTTACAACTAGTATGCATTTACCACACATGATAAATGCATAATATTAATAATGTTTTTTAGTTGACCAACACATGTTGTAATGCCTGTGCCTTACGTCCTTCAAATTAGTTTCTAGGTAAACGTGTGATCAAGTCTGATAAGATCAGAGGCCAATGACAAACACCGTGGTATCCGTGGTATCTGTGGCACCACAGGAAAACTACTAAAATGGCGGTTGGATGGAGTATGTAATCAACGTTTGGCGCCTCGACACTACATTTCAAATAAATATACATACAATATGTTTATTAATATATTACAAAAGGATAACACACATTACCCGGGAAAATAAAACGGCAAATTTAATACCTAAAATCAGGAGAGGTTTGCTTGGCGAGCTTGAAGAAAAAGAAAAAAAGTGCACATGCAAACAAGGCTGCGCATGCGTAGACAGTACAACTGATGCAGCAAAAAAAAAATGGAAAGTTTTACATACTGTCATAGATATATAACTCTAAAAATTTCCCCCGTAATTTGCCCCTCCCAAGGAACTAATAAACAAAACGGACTTCTAGTTTTTTTTCACCATTTCAACAGCGTACAAGTAATGCACGAGTACCCCACAATTTTTTATTTTATTTTATTTTTAAATAAAAATTGAGCCTAAAGATCCATGTACCACCCCCCTGACCAAGACTATAGGGTCAGACTGTTTCTGCCCTGCCCTTTTATATCTCAAATTTGTTTTACTGTTTTCTCGTGACTCGGCTCTCGCGACAAACATGATGGCTGCCAACATTTCCTGTTTTGGAGTGTTGACAACCAGCATGCAGCTCTTACTCATAATTGTACGTCTTTCCAAATGCGTATCCCTCGATTTTCCTATAAAAAAATAAAAATAAAAAATAGAGCCTAAACATCCATGTACAACCCCCTGTGCAAGCCTAGAGCGTCAGAATGTTTCTAGCCTACCCCTTCCCTTATTTCTCAAATTTGCTTTACTGTTTTCTTGTGACTCGGTTCTAGCGAGGCACAAGATGGCCGCCAACATTTCCTGGTTTCGAGTGTTGACAGACAGTTCACAGCCAATCAGCATACAGCTCGCGCTCATAATTGAAAAGATTTCCATACGCGTGCTGTACTCCGTCTCTAGATATCGCTATGATTTTACTTGCAATTTTCTCAGAAACTACTGAAAGGATTTACACCATTTAACCAAAAGCACAATCTGCGAACGAGACTCTACCTCTCTTCCAAATTTCGTGTAATTCCATTCAGCCGTTCGGGCTGTAGCCCTGGCTAAAGCGCCCTATGGAAAACTGCATGGAGCAAACACGTTTTGGGACCCCCTTTTTTCTCTGCCCCTGCTTGACGAATCACCCCCAAACTTTCAGGGAAGAAGCGGAACTGAGCAGGCCATTTTCTTAGAGAAATTCAAGAAGATTCGACCACCAGTAACAAAGTTATTCCAAATAGAATGTTGTGAATTTCCTATGGAAAGTAGGTCCTTGCCAGTAGGTAATATATATATATATATAGTCAGGTTCCCTGTTACCTAGTGGACCATATAAATATATAGGTATCTGTATATGTCTGTATATGTAAAAATATCAAACATGAACTAGAATATGACTTTTCTGATAGGTAAGATAGGAGGCCAGTCAAGTTCCTTGTTGGCCTCCTTTTCATAAAAACAGATAGCTCCTTACCTCCTCCTATTTTGTAAATATACCCTAATTACTATTTAACAATTTTGTATACACTTTTTTACTACCTTATGTTATTTAATCAGCACGTATTTTACACTGGGTGTTTTTAGTCATAATGAATTTTACATATTGTAGTTTTAATACCAGTATCAAATGTTTTTACAGTTTTTAATATGAGATATAGCAAAGGACAATGTCCCATCTCTAACTGTTAAACTGCATTTATGCATTGTATACACACGGTACTTTTGTGCAATATGTTGGCTCAGCACTTTATTCCCATCCTCCCTATTCCCTCATGCACTTTAATATACTCCACTTGACGCAGGCTCAGAACCGGTCTTATTTAAATATATTCACACTAATACATTAGTCCGCTAGTCACTTTAAAGATTTTATACATATGTCATATTTGGTCTTTGTTTTAAGGGATTTATCCTAAAAATATGAAATTCCTATCAATTATATGTGTGGGATCATATGACATTATCATTGCATTTATTTATATTTTATGGTATGTTGTTTTAAAGAATGTCTTTTTACACATACTCGTTTTTGCGATAATGTTTAAAGGCCATATGTAACAACTGATTCGAAATATATATAAAAGTATGTCTTTTATGTCTATCAGACTGCAACATCACGTGTCTGGGCGGGCTAATTGTGTAACACTGCATTATAAAATTAAAAAAATCTAACTGGTTCACTTGCATGTGAACAAGGGCTCCTTGAAGCCCGAAACGCGTAGTGCCCTCTTGCTACCGACTGTAAGGCAAATAAAGAACCTGTGTAGCGCATCAGCTGGTCCGTCTCCTCTGTTCCTGCGCCGACCTGACCCCTGGTCTGACTCGGAAGTGGTGTGTGGAGTTTTGTGCATATATATATATATATATATATATATATATATATATATATAGATATATATATATAATCCAGGGATCGCCTCACGGCAACAAACAAATGCGCACTCAGGAATCCATAGTTAGCATCAAGGGTTTATTCTCAGGTAAACACGCTACGCGTTTCGACACCAATGTGTCTTGATCACGACACATTGGTGTCGAAACGCGTAGCGTGTTTACCTGAGAATAAACCCTTGATGCTAACTATGGATTCCTGAGTGCGCATTTGTTTGTTGCCGTGAGGCGATCCCTGGATTATGTGATATCGGCTCTCTGTGGTCCGCCGATTTCTTTGCGCCACCTGGCCCGGGAGAAGAATCCCAGCAGGACTCAGTACTTTTTCTTTAGATATATATATATATATATATATATATATATATATATATATATATATATATATAGATAGATAGATATATATATATATATATATATATATCTATATATATATATATATATATATATATATATATATATATATATATATATATATATATATATATATATATATATATAGATATATATATAGATATATATATATATATATATCTATATATATATATATATATATTCTCTTATATATATATATTCTCTTTTGGGATCAGACCACATATTGCAACCATTAGACCAATCACAAGGAGGCCTTGCAACTTTGGGAATGTTTCAAACGTCATAAAACTTTCTTAGGGCATCTTTCTATATGCCCCAGGAAATATAGGAATACTCATATTAGATCATGTTTGGGGGCTGCTTCACTCCCTGCAGCCCCCTAAAAAACTTTGTTAACATGTTGATAGTGCCCCTGCCCAGACTAGATCACAACAAAGGAGGAAAATATGCAAATTAGCCTACAAAAAGCCTTATGGGGCACTCCTCAGTAGGAACAGTGCATAATAAATTTGCATCTCAGGCTGATTGTTATACTTTTTTGTTGCAGCCTTGCACAACATTTTTTAACTGTTTTTGGGTGCACTGGTTCCACCCACAGCTTCCTATCCTCTTTTGTCAGGAGCCCGCAGGGGGAGCCCCAGGACACCTATCGCCCAGCCTGCTCCCTGCATGCAGCCCCTGTCCTCTGGAGCTGTGCAAGAGCCTCCAAGATTCCTTTTATGCTTTCTCCACATGTGAACAGCCTTTTCTCTTGGCAAAACACTTTCCCCCTGACTGCTCTGCTTACGTTGATGGTGAGTAGGGTGCTCTGCAGCTGTCTCAACCTGCCCAGCCCCATACATGGGATGGGGGAGCAGGGAACAATGCGGCTTCTCTAAAACACAGACTCTTCCAGAGAAATGGGGTCCACTTGACAGTGTTGCGTCAAGCCCTAAAGGAAGCTGTCCCCAGGGATATAACGTGGCATGGCAAGGAGGGCGTCATGCCCCGCTCCCCAAATATTAAATACATGTGCACTGACTCTGGCCCTACCCTGGAGGAATTTGGAAGAAATTCAATAAAATATGTGAGCCCTTCATTTTTTTTCCCGTCCCACGGGACTCCCATGGGCTTGCAACAAATCCGGGCCCTGTCTCTGTTATCTTTCATCCAGCTGCTGTGTGTGCAGCATGGATCCTACCAGTTCCACTATAATGTACGTCCTCTAACCGAAAAAACAATGAATGAACATGTCTCATGTGGGTAAGTGGTGGGAAGTAGGGCGGTAGATTCTGGAATGGAATGCGCTTTGAGCATTGTGATTGCTTTCTTACGATCTTCTTTCGCACTCGTCCTTAAGCGTCCTTTGGTCCTAGCATAGGTCTTTGTGTCTCTTTTCAGGAGGATTTCACCTGAGGGAAAAGAACTACAGTCAATAGTCACTTTTATATAAATCAGGTCTCATATACTGTTTTCCTTTTTTGTAGCCCCTTAACATTTACCAATCAGTGGTAAGGATTTCACTGACTCAAATCTCGGAGAACACACTCAATTGCTTTTTGAATAACAATTTCTGCTCTGTTTGTTTCCTGTATTCCAGAACTAAAGCTTTGCCCTTTTGCTCTCAGTTCTTTGGGAAATCTTGATTTACTAGTTTCCAAATCACAAAATATTTCAGAAGCCTTTCCTTGACTACAGAAGGGAATCATAGCTCTGTAGCCAATGATTACTCAATGCATGCTTACTTTCCTTTTATTGAAGATTAATACCATTTTTTTTATTTTGCTTCAAACTAGTCAATAACCTTTTTCCTTAGTTGTTGCTCTAACGTGTTTTCTCTAGATTTGTCTATGCACGAGTTTCTCTAGTGTTGTTCATGCCTTCAGGTTTTAAAGCAATTACTAATCTTGTTTTTTCTTCATCTTGACAGTGTGCCCAAGAATGTCGGTATGCAGGGCTCAGACACAGGAACTGTTGACTGTGTACCCAGTATGGATAACAATGACTATGTATTGAAGATACAAGATACCTCCTCCCTGTGCACACGAAAGGCAAGCAATTAGCAAATTCACATGGCGCGGCTTTTATACATTTCTGTAAATTAAGATGACCACCATCATGAGAGTTTAGGAAATCCTACTGAAATATCACAAGATTTCCGTTAGCCACATGAATCCAAGGCCATCTTGCAGTTAGCAAAGGCCTTGGCCCCACATACCAATGGGATGATTTTTCAGGTCTCTTGTATGGCCATTTTTAAGCAGGGGGGTCAGGGGTCGGTGTACATACTGAGGTTTTCTGGGAGAATTACTGGAGGAATCCCTAGGGGACGTATCATGCAGACTGGGCTTTCCAGTTTTTATATTGTACACAAGTTGCAACAGTTACATTACCTTTCATTTTTTTAAGGAGTCCTCTATTGACTGCTACAGTATATTATCCATGTTAAGGCGAGCCAATCAAGATCCACCCATATAATTCGAATGAGCCAGTCAGAGCATTTCAGGGCCTATATTACACATTGTCATTGTTTGTACCCTGCACTCCTTTAAAAAGGTGCGCCGGGTGCAAACAATGACAATGTGCCCTAATATGATGTAAGTGGTGCCCCCAGGGTAGCCGCAAACTCGCGCTGCTCTGGGGAAGCATATTCATGTTGAAAAAACATGGAGCGGCTGCTGGAACCAGCTCCATGTTTTCACAGTGCAGACAGCAACCCTCCTGCACATTTTAAGGGATTAGAGATCCCATTGCAGGCGGGTGCAGTCATTGACTTCACCAGCCTGCCATGGGATGTCTGGGGGTCCATAGGACCCCCTTTCTCCCCTCCACAGAGCTGCTCACAGGGGGCGCACTAACAGTGCACCGCGTAGAAGGTGGAGCACTTTGAGTGCGCCCCTGAGAGCTTATTTGCTACTGGCCGACTTCTGTAATATGGCTCAGGTGCAGAGGTAAAAGAATTACCTCATTTGCATAGGGTACACCCCCATGCAAATGAGGGAACGCCCCTGATGGTGGCACTGGCTCTTTAAGTGCACCAGTGCTATTGGTATTACAGAAAGGGACAAACAAGTGTCTTTGCACCCTTCTGTAGTACCAAAGTGCCCCGGTGGTGTGCAAAGCGGGTGCAAATGCTCATTGCGCCCCAGCGCACTTATTGTAATTCGACTTCTGGACACCAACAGTCTAGGTGTCATTAAACTTCCCTGAAGATTATTTCTCAAAATTTAAACACTACTAAACAGATTTACACCACATAATGAAACACACTTTTTGAACAAAGTTTAAACTTTCTTCCATATATGGTGTAATTATGGTTAGCCATTTTTTCTGTACTAGAGAGCGAGGATTCCTCTGGGAATAAAAATGGGGAATCCCTCTTTTTGAACCCCGCACTTTTTTATAGACTTAACTTGAGGGAATGAAAGTTTACATGAGGAATCCAAAGTGGTGAACATTTTTTGGGAGCATTTTGTGCAAACTTGTCAAATAGCACACCCCTAAAGTTATGAATTTATAAAAGAAACAAAAAATGCCTTTCCTATATATTCATTGAAAAAAAACAAATGTTACAGAGCTGTTCTAATTCGGAAATAGAATTTAAAAAAACCTTAGATATTCACTGAAGAAAGAAAGGTTACAGGGACATTATAGTTAGGCTGACATTTCAATCATAAAAAACCAGAGAAATTCAGCAGTTATAGTTAGCTGAGCTAACTATAACTCGCACCCTCGCAATGTACTGCTTATGACCTCACATATTATATCACTCATGACATGGTCATACTGAATTTCTGTGGTTTTGTACAAATGAAATGTCAGCCTAACCATAATGTCTCTGTAACCTTTTTTTTCAGTGAATATCTAAAGTTCTTTTTAATACTAGTTCCTATCTATAACAGCCCTGTAAACTTTGTTTTTTTCAGTTAATTTCTAAGGTTTTTTTAAATGCTTATTCCTCACTATAACTTACCTGTAACCTTTGTTTTTTTCCAGTGAATTTCCAGGATTTTTTACAGTAGCAATGTTATTTGCAGAATGCTGTGTAAAGGGCACAGGGCCTTTGACCAGCTCTCAGAAATCCAGCTGAGTAGGACTTATATAAAGTACCAGGAGGGCTTCTTTGTCCACAAGGTCCTTTAACATCCAAGACAACTTTATTCCTCAACCAGTAGTGTGCCAGGAGACGTGTTTGCAGAGTGGTGCAGAAAGGATGCTGGCCGAGCTAGGGTTCAAAATCTACAGCTAGGCACTTTGCAGAAAAAGGGTCTGTTTTCACTGTGAAAATGTTGTGGGTCTATGTTGCATTTTGGGCCGTTTCTTGTCACGGGCACAAGACCTACTCACACAAGTGAGGTACCATTGCTCTAGGAAGACTTTCGAGAATGCGGGGTGGGTGGAATTTTGTTGATCCACACAGATTCCAGAACTTTCCACCACAGAAATGTGAGGCAAATGTTTTTTTTTTTTACAAATTTCAAGGTTTGTAAGGGATTCTGGGTAACAGAAGCTGGTGCGAGCCAGCAAGTCACCCATCCTGGATTGTCCTGGGTGTCTAGTTTTCAAAAATGAATAGGTTTGCTAGGTTTCCCCGGTGCCGGCAGAGCTGGGGTTCATAACCTACAGTTAGGCACTTTCCAAAAAAAGTGTACGTTTTCACTGTGAATATGTGGTGTGTGGTACACAGACAAAATATCGATTTTTAAATATCGATATACAAAAATATCGAAATTTAAATATCGATGGGACAAAATATTGAAGGTAAGTAATATCGACAGTCTTAATATCGATATTAGTATGATATCAGTAATATCGAAGTTTTAAATATCGATGTCAATAATATCGAAATAAATAACTTCGATGTTAATAATATCAATTTTTAAATAAATTTAGTGTATATTATATTGTATTTATTATGTTTTATTATTTATTTTTAATGTAATTTAATTAAATATTGTCTTTTACTACTGTAGCGGGTTGTGGGTTTATAGGAGAATAGGGTGGGAAGTAATTTAATTATGTTAAATTAATTAATAATTAGTAGGAATTATTAATTAATTAATTGAGAAATAATTTTTAATTAATTTTAATTAATTGATTAATTGATACATATGTTCTGTAGCGGGTTATGGGTTTATAGGGGAATAGGGTGGGAAGTAATTTAATAATAATGAATTAATTGATATATGTTTGTACATATTTTAATTAATAATTAATTGGTAATTAATTTATATTAATTAGTTAATTAATTAATATAATTTTGTACATATTTATAATTATTAATTAGTTGGTAAATAATTAATATTATTTATTTAATTACATTAATTATAGTCATTTTTATATATAATTTTTTATTATTCTTAATTAATTAATTCGGAAAAATAATATTAATTATTAAATTAAATTAATTACAGCTAATGTGCTAATATATTTACTTTATTGTTATTGTTAATTAATAATTAATTGGTAATTAAATAATATTAATTAATTTTGGGTAAAGGAGTATTTTTAGGGTTCAGGGTCAGTTTTCAGTTTTTGGGTAAAGGGGTATTTTTAGGGTTCTGGGTCAGTCTTCAGTTTTTGGGTAAAGGGGTATTTTTAGGGTTCAGGGTCAGTTTTCAGTTCATGGGTAAAGGGGTATTTTTAGGGCTCAGGGTCAGTTTTCAGTTTTTGGGTAAAGGTGTATTTTCAGGGTTCAGGGTCAGTTTTCAGTTTTTGGGTAAAGGGGTATTTTTAGGGATAAGGGTCAGTTTTCAGTTTTTGGGTAAAGGGGTATTCTTAGGGTTCAGGGTCAGTTTTGGGTTTTTGGGGTACAGGGATATTTTTAGGGTTCAGGGTCAGTTTTGGGTTTTTGGGGTACAGGCGTACAGGGTAAAAACAAAAATATATTACATTAAATCAAATAAATAACATTAAAAAAAATTACATTAAATTATTAAGTGTTTTATTTATTTTAAATGTATATGTGTTAGTTTTAATTTTGTTTTAATATTTTTATTCAATATTTGTAAAATTATATGTATTTTAAAATTATTTTTACATTATTATTAATACATTTAAAAAAACGATATTTTTGATTCCGATATCTTTGTACTACGATATTATTTTTTCAATATTTTTGTACTTACCTTTATGAAGATAGGATTCCAATATTTTTGATGTCGATATTTTTGCTCCGATATTTTTGCATTTCGATATTCTGTCTGTCGATATTATGTCAGACATTCGTGGTGTGTCACATAGCGTTTTGGGCTGTTTCCTGTCACAGGCACTAGGCCTACCCACACAAGTGAGGTGCCATTTTTCTCAGAAGATTATTGTAAATGCGGAGTAGGTGGAATTTTGTGGATCCACGCAGATTCCACAACTTTCCACCACAGAAATGTGAGAAAAAAGTGTTTTTTGACACATTTTGAGGTTTTCAAGGGATTCTAGGTAACAGAACCTGGTGAGAGGCACACAAATCTTGGTGTCTAGTTTTAAAAAATGTACAGGTTTGCTAGGTTTCTCTAAGTGCCGGCTGCGCTAGGGCCCAAAATCCACAGGTAAATGAAATGAAATGAAAATAAATTTATATATGTAAAGCGTACTTATACCCCCACCCGGGGTTTCCTGGTGGTGTACGTATACCACTGTGTAAGCATGGGCGAATTTTGCGAATCTGGCATTCGCGAATTTGCGTATTTGCAAACTGGCAATCCGCAAAATCCGCGAATTCTCGCGAATTTGCGGATTTTTTATTTTTTTTGTGTTCGCAAGGGTTTCTGCCAGTTCGCAAGGGTTTGGTACCAGTTCGCAATTGCGAACTTACTTGTCCGCTCGCAACGGTCGTGACTATGTTGTTTCTACGTCTGGTTCATCATCCCAGGTTCCCAGCACCCTCTGTTTAACCACTGCCATCCTCTGTTTCACCCATGCCACCCTCTGGTACATCAATGCCACCCTCTGGTTCATCATCACTGTAGATTATGGGGGGGGAAAGCAAGCACACCTGCCCTGCTTCAACTGACATGAATTAATTTGGGGTTGGTTTACTAATGTGTCACAGTTTTAAAATTCCAGTCTGGCACCTGCTTCCTTATCTGTAATTTGCTTTCTGTTGCAGTGCAACTTTTTTTTCCAGGACCTTTGTGGCCTACTTGTAGCTATTCTATGAGCCTGCTGTGAGGGTCAGAACAGGGTCATACAATTGTTGCAACTAGCAACTGAACTCTGGAGGGGCCCCAGTCAGGAAGCACTACAGGGAATGGTTACTTTTACTAATGATGAGTTTGAACTTTTGCACCTGCTGAGTGCTTTCCTTTTTGAAAATTCGTTTTTCTGCAGAGCAGCAACTGTAATGACCCAAACAAACATAGGCAACTGAACTCTGGAGGGGGCCCTCAGGAAGTACTACAGGGAATGGTTACTCATGATGATTGAACTTTTGCACCTGCTGAGTGCTTTCTGCAGAACAGCAACTGTCATGCCCCAAACAAACTTACTTATGAAAGTTGATTTCTAATCCAAAAGTGATCCAAAGAGAGTCAAAAGGCCTCAAATCCCAAAACGTGCAGGCCAATGTCAACCTGAGGAGTTATTCTGATAAAAATCATCATTTTCAAAAGGTCTATGCTGCTTGCTAGTGGATTTCTTGTGCAGAATTGCAAATTTTGTAATTTCGCGAGCGCGAGATTGTTGCAGCCCGCCGCAACTACATGTTCGCAATTGCTAACTCTCACGATGCGTCACCAAACTCCCGCTGGATCCCGCAGCAAGATCCAAAATGGCGCAGCACTCGCAAAAATATCCAGAAAAACAACTTGGCAAACGCTGAATGGCGGTAAGTAAACGCCGCAAAATTGTATCACCAAGAAAAAAAAATCTGCTGCGTGCGAATTTGAGGATTTTGCGGGAAATTCGCGAATCTCGCAGATCGCGAATTTACCGAAAATCCGCAAAATACGCGATCGGAACGGATTTTCCGCCCATGCTTACCGCTGTGGAACCCTTACTGGCTTTTCCCTGTGAAATGTCCACTCCTGGGCACCCCCAAGGTGAAGCCAGGCATCCCAGCGCTGTTGGGGCTGTTGTGGAGATTAACCAAGCTATTGCCCAGAGTTGCAGAGTGTGACCCATGATTAGAATAGGCACTGAGGCGACAATTATCAGGTCTGAGGAAATTGAGCCCAAGACCCGCCGAGGCAGGAATTGAACCCTGGTTCCGGGCCAGACCTCTACATCAGGGTCTGCCGCTCTAACCATTAAGCCACACTTCTCCACAGGTAGGCACATTGTTAAAAACAAGTCTGTGCCTAGTGGGCATTCTGCCACCCTGGGGGAGGAATCAAGGGGGTTGCCCTGATATGCCCCCAAGGGGGGAGGAAGGATGTGGTTATTTTTTGGGGAAGGGACAATGATATGCCCATTCTGGGCAGCATCCATTCATAAAAAAGCCAGCATATTTGCTGGCACCTTGTGGGCTTTATGCCCACCCGCGGGCAGATCAGGGGCCTGCCCCCATCTGACCGGGGGGGGGCACAAAGACTGTGGCATTTTTGGGGGAGGCGTGGGCATTGGCATGCCCATTCTGGGCTGACATCACTTGGGCTGACCTCACCCCTGAATTTCCTGAGGACTAGTGAGGTTTTTACCCCCCCCCGGGGGGGGATAAAAGGGCCTATTTCCCCAATATGCCTCTGAGGAGGGGTAGATAGGCTATGGTAATTGTTTTTGAGTGGAGCATTATCATGCCCATTCTCGGAAGCCCCCACTCCAACATTATTTAAAAAGAAAACCTGGTGCCTAGTGAGCTTTCTGCCCCCTCCCCCGGGGGCAGATCAGGGGCTATTGCACCATCAGCCCCTAGGGGGGAGCAGAAAGACTGTTGCATTTTTTTGGGAGGGTGGGGCATTTTTGGGCAGCCCCCAGCCCAATATCAATCAAAAAAATCTCTGGTTTCTAGTGGGCTTTCTGCCCACCGGGGGCTGAATTACTGTTGTGCCCAAAAAAATATGAGGGGAGCAAAGGCCCTTGTCCAAGGGGCTACTTCCAAGTCCCTGGTGGGTGGATCCCTGCTTGGGGATCGCCCTCCTGGGGTGATCCCTACACAGGGTATCCAGTAGGGAAGGGTACCTCGGGCGCTGAGATAGCCCCATGAGCACTGAAACACTAAAACTGAAACTAAGTTTCAGTTTTGTTTTCAATCTAATGACAACAGCGAGCCATGCGCGTAATCGTCATTAGATTGAAAATGAGGGAAGCGTCTTGGGAGGTTGGGGAAGCTCTTTCCCAACCTCCCGAGTCCCAAACAAAAATGGAAATCCCTCTGCTGTTTGCAGCAGAGGGATTTCGTACCCCTGTACTGATGACGGAATGGTTCCGTCAAGAGCACAGGAGCACTGGTGATCATTACGGAACCATTCCGTCAGGAGCACCGAAGAGGTTAATTTTTTTAAATTACTACATTAAAAATGCATTTTCTTGTGTGCACACAGGGTAATCCCAAAGTGTCCAAACTACCTGGAAAGAGATAAAACAACAATGTAATCTACAAACTGAATTCATTGTTATGTATATCACTTAGTAATTATTTTAAAATTGTACATTAGAAATAAAGATGTATATGGGAGTTTGATTAAAAGGAGTGTCACAGTGATGAGAAATAATATATGAGATGAACTATATCTATTATATGGCATGAGTTTAAGAGATTAGTGGTGAATGTTTTGGGAAGCAATACAACAATTAATTAGTGCCTGTTTATCACATTGTGTACATGAGTTTAAGAGATTAGTGGTGAATGTTTTGGGAAGCAATACAACAATTAATTAGTGCCTGTTTATCACATTGTGTACTTTATTGAAACAAAATAGTATAGTATATCATGTGCATCTGTGATTTACCTTCTGGGAGTTGTAGTACTTTTAGTGGCAATAATAAACAGGAGTAGTGTAATCACAAATAAAAGATGAGAACATGTTGTCTGCCTGTATATGAATTAGAGAGAAGTAATACTTGTTAGGTATATATTGGGAAGTGTTTGTCACTGTGGATTGTAACTTATATGATCATTTAGCATATAGTTAGATGGTGAGATATGGTTCTTGAGTTTGCATATAGCCATGTAAATGTTGGGACTTTTGAGTTCAGTTAAAGATGCAGAAAAGTATATGTTTTTTGAAAAAGTGACTTCAAGGTGTACATCTATTAAGAAATCACATATATGTGTACATGGTAATCTATTTCCAGTAAGGCTGATGAGAATTTCATGTATATGTGAGGGTGGTGTTTTTTTCTTTAAGCATGATTTGTTTAAAATTGAGAAGGATTAATAGTGCAGAATGCCTTGAGAGTTCTTGAGCTAACTTAGGGGCCAATAAGGATGGCGGACGGATTGCCCCCACCAGGCTGGCGGTAGCCACTGCCGGCCCGGCGGGGCAATCCATCCGCCATCCTCACTGAAATGACCCCCCGCCACATTAGGATGGCTAGGGGGTCCGCGTTGGACTGGAAGACCGTCTGCTGCTTTTCCGGCGGTCGCCTTTACGACCGGTGGAAAAAGTGCGTACATAAGGTGGCGGTATCTGCGAGACACCGCCAACCATATTACTATGCCTGTGGTCCTATGCCTTTCCAAGGCGGCAGGCATACAGTCTTTGCTTTGGGGGCCCGTTGCGGGCCCCCAGGGAGAAGGGGGTTGGGGAGTGCACATGTGGGGTACCTATGGTACCTCCCTGCGTTTCAAAGTACAACATGGCAGGCACCGCGCGGTGCCTGTCATGTTGTGCTTTTGAAATGCACAACATGCATTTTTAGCTCTGCAGCGGAAAGTGCTTTCAGCACCGCTCGCCGCAATGTTAAAAATGCTGGATGCACCCGCCACTGTGGCGGGTGCATCCTAGTTCAACGCACGGGACCTCCGCCCTTATGGCGGACGGTTCCTTCCCACGATAGGATGGCGGACAGACAAAATCCGTCCGCCATCCTAATTGGCCCCTTAATTTGGAGTGTAACTTTTGCTTGTAAAATGCTAAGTCTGTCCACCATCTTAATCGGCCCCTTAATTTGGAGTGTAACTTTTGCTTGTAAAATGCTATATATGTGTTTTAGAGGCAGAAGAACTATTTGAGATATGATGTAGCTATACCAGTCACAAAAGATTTGTGCTTTGAATTTTTTTTAAATGTTTCCATTTTAGAAACTTAGTGATGGATGTGGATGCTCAGTAACAAAGCAATGTATGCTGGTAGAGAGCCATGTATGCAATTATATACCAAATGTGATATCTAGACTTCAGTCAGACATAGCTCAGTAGGAAAGCATATATATAGTAAAACAGGTAGTTTGATAGTAGTTAAATGAAAATAAAATTTGTAAACCACAACAATCACCCGGGGGTATCTAGGCGCTAAGCAGAATCTGACAGGCTGAGAAGATCCAGGAGATGGCAGAATTATTTGGGAAAAAGCCACGTTTATTGATCTGTCCTAAACTTTAGTAAGTTTGTTTTGAATTTTAGTTCTGCAGGAAGAGAATTCCATAATTTTGATGTGCATAAAAGGAAACCTCTCCCACCCCAGTTGGCTTTCTTAAATCTGGGGTTACCAGATTTCCACTTGTTGATGATCGCAGTGAGCGCGTTGGGATATATCGATGAACATGCTGTATAAAGTAGGGGTGGGCGGCCAGCTACGCTCCGTGCACGGAGTGTGCGTAGTGCCGCCTACTCCGCATTTTGTGGAGCTGGCGGAGCCAGGCGGCACTACGCACGCTCCGCAGACGGAGCGTAGCTGGCCGCCACCCGCCTCCCTCCCGCCCTCCCTAAATACTTTCAAATAAAGGAATGCAATAATTTAAAAAGCACTTACCTTGCCGCCACTGCCCGCCGCGTCCCCGGGGATCGTTATCTTCCGTCTTCCGTCTTCTTCAGTAATGCGCATGCGCGGGGGGCCGCGCATGCGCATTTTCACGAGAAAATGCGCATGCGCGGCCCCCGCGCATGCGCATTACTAAAGAAGACGGAAGATAGCGAGCCCCGGGGACGCGGCGGGCAGTGGCGGCAAGGTAAGTGCTTTTTAAATTATTTCATTCCTTTATTTGAAAGTATTTAGGGAGGGCGGGAGGGAGGCGGGTGGCGGGGCTGGCGGCCAGTGGTTTTGCGGAGTGCGGAGGTGGGCGTAGTTTCTCGCCCACTTCGCGTAGCTCCGCGAAGCCCCACTCCGCCAACTCCGCCCAGGGCTAGTATAAAGTAGTGTGGGCCAACAACATGTTGTGCCCTAAAGACAATGCAGAGTGCCTTAACCTGTATACGTTTGTCAATGGGGAGCCAGTGTAGTTGAATGAGTGATTGTGAAACAGAAGTATGTTTTGGAGTGTCCAGCAGTAGCCTGGCTGCGGCGTTCTATAGTGTTTGTAACTTATGTAGAAAATGTTTTTGGATGTTAATAAAAAGGGCATTGCCACAATCTACTTTGGATGAGATTAGAGTTGTGACTACCCTCTTTTGTAGGCTGGGTGGGATGAAAGATAAAACTTTCCTTCAGATTTTCAAAATGAGGAAACACGAGGAAGTGAAATGATTAAGTTGTCATTCAAAGGATAGATTGGTATCAATAATCGCCCCAGGTTTTTTGCATTTTCCCTGGGGATAGGCAGATACCCTAGTTCCTGGGGCCACCACTTGTTTCACAAAAAGTAATGGTTGTTGCCAAACAGTAGGACGTCAAATTTTGAGGAGTTCAATTTCAGGCGATTGTTGCTCATCCAGTTACCAACATGGAGCTTACTGTTGTGAAACTGGGTAACTGTGGATCTCATATTTTTGGGGACGAAGACAATGATCTGTGTGTCATCCGCATATGAAACGAGGGAAAACCCAAATGATTTAATTAAGGCTGCAAGTAGGGTAACATAAACATTTAACAAGGTAGGACTCAAGAGTGAGCCCTGAGGGACTCCACAGGGTAAACAGTAAGCTGATGAGGTGAAATCACCTAGAGAGACTGTTTGAATGTGATTGGTCAGAAAAGAAGGCAGGAACTTGAGTGCGTTATCTTTGATCCCGATTGATTCAAGGTGATCAATGAGAAGAGCATGGTTGACTGTATCAAATACAGTGGATAGTTCCAGAAGGATCAGAGCCCCATTTCCCCCGCTCTCTATCATTTGCCTAATTTCTTCCATGGCTATATTCAACGCCAGTTCGGTGCTGTGATGATTACGAAAACCGAACTGTTTAGAATCCAAATTCTTGGTTTTCTTAAAGAAGATGGTGAATTCATTGTTGACGATTTTTTTCAACCAGTTTGGCTGGGAATGGTAATCAAGTTATTGGTCTATAGTTGTTGGGGTCATCATGTTAGCCTTTTTTAATTATGGCAGAATAGACCCCACCTTCTAAACAGACCTACTTCAAGTAGATTATCAAAAATGGGCGTGAGGTGTGAGGTTATCACCTCTAGGGCTAAGTGAATTGTTCTTGCTGGACAAGGGTCCTGTGGAGAGCCTGATTCTGTCTGCATAAGTATTAATTGCATCTGATCGACCGTCAGAGGTCCAAATGAGATAGAACACTGATATTGTTTGTGCCTTTCAGAGATTTGGTATATAGGTCAGTCATTTGGCCCAAGTTTAGGAGGGAATTATAGACAGACTTAACTTTATCCTGAAAGTGGAGTGCTAGTTTGTTACAGAATTGTTGATTAGTATTTGGGTTTTTAGGATCAGGGCGTTTTTTACCTGTTGCAAAAATTTCCTTCAAGGAGTTCATTGCTCCTTCAATTTTTGTCCCAAAATAGTTATTTATCGCAATTAAAATCATTTTTTGTAGGTCTGCAGATTAGTTAAATATATTTCTTTGTCTGCTGGTTTAAGCTGAGATGTCCATTTACATTTTGATCTCCTACGTTCCTGCTTTTGTTTCCTGAGATCGTCAATGAACCAGGGTTCGGAAGGATTTGTCTTATGACTAAGAGATTGCTTTGCTGGAGCTAACTAAGTCAGCAACAGGTCCAGCCAATGATGGTAGTTATGAATGGTTGTGTCCAAGTCAGAGGAATCCATAGGAATTGATTGGACAAGGAAGGCGTTGACCTGATCAGCATCAATAGCGCTCCACCGGTACCGAGTAGTACTCCCTATTTGTGGGTTTGTTTTTTCTGCCTCTGGCAGTTCATTTATCTCAAGCAGAATAGCTTTGTGATCCGACCAGGTCAGAGGGAGTGAGGACAACCAGTTGAGTTGTTGATTATCTGTGAACATGCCATCAAAAAATGACCAGCTTTGTGTGAGGACCATCAACGATTTGTGTTAGACCTGCGCCTGCCATATGATCCAGTAGATTTATTGAGTCTGGATCAAGTGAATTCTCCATATGGAAATTAAAGTCACCTAAAATAGTGAAATCTTCAGCATCCACTTTTTGTTCTATGAGACTACAGATGGATTGAGTGAAAGCTGATCTAGAACCTGGTAGTCTATATATAAGAAGTCTGCTGAAGGAGTAGTGACTGTTAAGTTCAATTTTAAAATGTATGGATTCACAAAGTAGTATATTAGGTAGAACTTTAAAAATTGTTTTTAAATGATCTCTAAATATAACTGCAAGGCCACCACCCTTTTTCTGTCGGCGATCATATCTGAATATCCTGAAACGTACTGGTAACTCCAATATTAGGTCTATGTCCGATGTTAAGTCTGCCCAAGTTTCAGTGATAAAGGCCAGGTCAATATTCTGGTTTTCCATAAAGACCAGAAAATCTAGTGTATGCTTAACCAGCGATCTGGCGTTGATAAGTGTGAAGTTGTATCTAGCTATGGTTTGTTTTGGTGATGTCTCTATTGATTTAGTGACATCGTGGGATGTACAATGAAGATTATTAAGGGAGAAGTCGCAAGCGGAACATTTCATATTGTTATCCCAGCTATAAAGGTCTAGCTGTGGACCGGGATTTCTGTAAAGAATTAAAGTATAATAAGGCATCCCTAGAATAGGTAATAGAAGCCCGCGGGTCTGGGAAAGTAATCTATTCCCTTCCCAAGATCCATAAGAGACTTAATGAACCACCTGGACGTCCAATCGTTTCAGGTTGTGACTCTGTACTCGAGCCCATATCAAAGTATGTGGATATATTTTTAAAACAATTTCTTATGGAGGTCCAGTCATATCTAAGGGACACAATTGACTTTATCCAAAAAATTGAAGGGGTTGAATTTGATGAACAGGAACAGTGGATGGTGACCTTGAATGTCCTCCCTGTACACACAGATACCACAAGATGAAGCACTTGAGGTTATCAAATTGTATCTTGAGAAAAGAATAAGACCACACAGGGTCTCAACTGAGTTATAATAAGCCTGGCAGAGGTAGCCCTTAGAAAGAATTATTTTAAATTTGTCATTGCCTTTTACCTACAAACAAAGGAGACCGACACGGGATGCCCTTTTTCCCCAGAAATGGAGGTCCTCTTCATGGCCCAATATGAAGACAAATTAATTTTCAATGATAATCCCTTCTCAAGCAATATCAAGCAGTGGCTTCACTATATTGACGATGTCTGGTGACTGTGGTCCGGCCCAATTGAAATTTTAGACAAATTCTTTGGGTGGTTGAATTCTAGACACCTGGACATTACATTCAGCTACACTAACAGTAAAATGAAACTGACATTTCTAGATGTGGATGTTGTTCCAAAAAGATAGTAGAATAACAGTGTTATTACATCGGAAGGAAACAGATAAAAACACAATCTTGCATTATACTAGCTCGCACCAAAAGAGCCTAAAGGAGAATCTTCTGTATGGCCAACTACTACGCATTCGTAGACATTTTTCAACTAAACATAATTTTGACCTATATGCGGGGACCTTTTGCGATCAGATGAAAGCAAGAGGTTACCCCAAGAAAATGTTAAAACATGCAACGAAGCGTGCATGGTTCACGCCACGTGAAACATTGCTACAAAAGAAAGTGAAGGCACCATTAGACAGGCTGGTATGTGTTTCAACCTTTGGCCCAGGCACAAATAAATTTAAACAGATTGTTTTGCGCAACTGGCACTTATTAGAAAATTTGGAATGTGCATTCCCACAGCCGTTATTCGCAATGAAAAAAAAACAGGAGTATAGGCCAAGAGCTAGTGAGGGCGGACATTTCCACAAAAGAACTGAAAAAAGATATGCACATGCAATGGGGCCTGAAGCCTGTAGAAGGCCATCACAAGTGTGGGAATTGTGTTGCTTGTGATTCTATAATTGAGGGTAATGAGTTTCTGCATCAGGGGGTAAAATGGAAGCATACAATGTTCACCGATTGTAAAACTAAAAATGTTGTGTATGCAGTGGTTTGCCCTTGTGGAAAAATGTGCATAGGCAAAATAAATCAGCAAATTAATCAACGAATAACACAACACAGATCTAGAATTAAGAAGAAAGTGAGTATCGCCCCTATGGTGGACCACTTTATAAAGGCATCACATTCAGAACGCGACTTTAAAAGGACCATATTGGCCACATTGGATGTATCAAAACGAATGGCAGCTGTTTATTCATTAGTGTTATCCAAAGAGTCATATTGGACAATGAAATTAAATAGTGTCCTTAATAGACTGAATGAAATGTCAGAGTTGTCAAGAGTGTGATGTTCAGTCATGCATTTAGGGGTCGATTAGGATCGCGGACGGAAATGTGTTCCGGCCGCCGAGGAAGGTGGCAAGATACTCCGGACCTGTCCGCGGAAAAAACGCAATAGCGATTAGGATAAAATATGATAGAAACGCCGATCTCGGCGGACGGAGCACACCAATCTCCGTCCGCGGCGGTCGAAGTACACCTGAGCCCACGGCAGGCGGACGGAACCGAAAGAACACCGACCGCCGCGTACGCACATGACCAGGAAAACATCCACTTCCCCCGCGATACCTGCATAGTGTCCTTCTCCGCAATTAGGATAACTCCGCAAGTACCCCCGTAGCCACCGCGATCCACGTCCGCTGCGGTACCAATGCTACGAGAAACCGTGCTCCACAGCGGAAGTCCAACACGAACAACATCCCTACAGTCAAACCAATGCCATACATTGCGACGGAATTTATCACCAAACACAGGAAAAAGAACGACCACCCACCTGAAACATCTAAACCAATCACAAGACACAATGACCCACCCCCAAGATCCGCATAATGCACACCTGCAAAAACACACCCACCTATCACCTGACTGCCAATAACCATTCAGACAGGGCCAAGACACAGACTATAAATTAACTCCCAACAACTCCAGAAATCCTCTGCATCACAGCATAGCTGCTAGCAGGAGACACCACTTAACCAACATCAAACACAGATATCATACACATAACCCACACCCAAACACACCCACTACACAAAGACCGACCACACCATCCCTAAACACCACACACCAGCACCTCCCTATTCACTCAAACCCACACCCCGTGCACCATGGCACCAAAAAAAACCCCTAAATACACTGACACCGAGTTAAAGGTTATGGTAGATGAGATAATACGTGTAGAACCCCACTTATTTGGGGCCCTAGTGCAGCAGACGAGCATAGCCAGGAAAAACAGCATGTGGGACCTGATTGTCACCAGGGTGAATGCTTCCGGGACCGCCCCGAGGATGAAGCAGGAAATTCAGAGGCGGTGGCATGACCTCAAGACCCGAGTGAAATCCATCAGAGCCAAGAACTATCTCCGGGCTAATCACACAGGCGGTGGTACCCCCCCGGAGCCCTTACCGTACACTGAGTGGGAGGACAAGGTGCTGACCATCCTGCACCCTGAGAGCCTTGATCGACTTGAGAAGGGAGAAGAGGCTGGTAAGTACCAACCAAGCACCACAAGCACAACAACACGGTGTGCCTCACACAACTCTGAAGACACATCTCCCAGACCCCAACCCATGCATGCAGTCCACATACTCACCAACGTCAAAACCACTCCAACAGGCCCCCATGTCCATAGGAAGGGTGGTGGTGGTGGGTGGGGTGTGTGAGGGGACGGCACTACAACTCCCAACAGGCCCCCATGTCCATAGGGAGGGTGGTGGTGGTGGGTGGGGTGTGTGAGAGGTCACTAGACCAACCCCCAACAGGCCCCCATGTCCATAGGGAGGGTGGTGGTGGTGGGTGGGGTATGTGAGGGGACGGCACTACAACTCCCAACAGGCCCACATGTCCATAGGGAGGGTGGTGGTGGTGGGTGGGGTGTGTGAGAGGTCACTAGACCAACTCCCAACAGGCCCCCATGTCCATAGGGAGGCCGGTGGTGGTGGGTGGGGTGTGTGAGAGGTCACTAGACCAACTCCCAACTGGCCCACATGTCCATAGGGAGGCCGGTGGTGGTGGGTGGGGTGTGTTAGAGGTCACTAGACCAACTCCCAACAGGCCCCCATGTCCATAGGGAGGCTGGTGGTGGTGGGTGGGGTGTGAGAGAGGTCACTAGACCAACTCCCAACAGGCCCCCATGTCCATAGGGAGGGTGGTGGTGGTGGGTGGGGTGTGTGAGGGGACGGCACTACAACTCCCAACAGGCCCCCATCCATGTCCATAGGGAGGGTGGTGGGTGGGGTGTGTGAGAGGTCACTAGACCAACCCCCAACAGGCCCCCATGTCCATAGGGAGGGTGGTGGTGGTGGGTGGGGTGTGTGAGAGGTCACTAGACCAACCCCCAACAGGCTCCCATGTCCATAGGGAGGGTGGTGGTGGTGGGTGGGGTGTGTGAGGGGACGGCACTACAACTCCCAACAGGCCCACTTGTCCATAGGGAGGGTGGTGGTGGTGGGTGGGGTGTGTGAGAGGTCAGTAGACCAACCCCCAACAGGCCCCCATGTCCATAGGGAGGGTGGTGGTGGTGGGTGGGGTGTGTGAGGGGACGGCACTACAACTCCCAACAGGCCCACATGTCCATAGGGAGGGTGGTGGTGGTGGGTGGGGTGTGTGAGAGGTCACTAGACCAACCCCGTGCCGGCCATGTCAACTACTGCCGTTTCAGGCCCCGTCCACTACCGCCGTGCCAGGCCCTGCCCAGGACCGCCGTGCCGGCCATGTCAACTTCCGCCGTTTCAGGCCCCGTCCACTACCGCCGTGCCAGGCCCTGCCCAGGACAGCCGTGCCGGCCATGTCAACTACCGCCGTTTCAGGTCCCGTCCACTACCGCCGTGCCAGGCCCTGCCCAGGACCGCCGTGCCGGCCATGTCAACTACCGCCGTTTCAGGCCCCGTCCACTACCGCCGTGCCAGGCCCTGCCCAGGACCGCCGTGTCGGCCATGTCAACTACCGCCATTTCAGGCCCCGTCCACTACTGCCGTGCCCTGGCGGGCCCTGAAACAGCGGTAGTTGACATGGCCGGCACGGCGGTCCTGGGCAGGGCCTGGCACGGCGGTAGAGGACGGGGCCTGAAACGGCGGTAGTTGACATGGCCGGCACGGCGGTCCTGGGCAGGGCCTGGCACGGGGATCACTGACAGAATTTCGACCTCAGAAATATCGACCTACAAGAATATCGAGTCAACAATATCGAGGGCAAAAATATCGACATCCTATCTACAACATGGTAAGTACAAAAATATCGAAAAAATAATATAGATGTAAAAAATATCGATGTTAAAAATATCGATTTTTTTATATATATAAATGTAAAAGTAAGTATATAACACTAATAAATAAAATATACATATTTAAAAGTATCTAATAATGTTTAAAATTAATAAATAATACATATATATTAATAATACATTAATTAAATATATACAGTAAATATATAATATATATGTACTGAACAATAGGTATTAATAATTATTTTACTAATTTATAAATTAATGAAATATATTTTAATTTACTAATACATTTACATACATAAAACAATAACATAAATAAAATGTAAGTAATATAAAAAATAAAATAAACATTTGATATTTTAACAATTAATTATTTAAAACGTTGGATAGCATAAGGGTAAAAATTACTATTCCTACTCCAGAGAGTGGAACAGTAGGGAAAGCGTTTGATAGCGCAGGGATAAAATTACTATTCCCACTCCAGAGAGTGCAACAGTAGGGAAAACTGACGCTGAACCCAAAAAACACCCCTTTACCCAAGAACTGAAAACTGACCCTGAACCCTAAAAATACCCCTTTACCCAAAAACTGAAAACTGACCCTGAACCCAAAAAATACCCCTTTACCCAACAACTGAAAACTGACCCAGAACCCTAAAATACCCCTTTACCCAAAAACTGAAAACCGACCCTGAACCCAAAAAATACCCCTTTACCCAAGAACTGAAAACTGACCCTGAACCCTAAAAATACCCCTTTACCCAAAAGCAGAAAACTGACCCTGAACCCTAAAAATACCCCTTTACCCAAAAACTGAAAACTGACCCTAAACCCTAAAAATACCCCTTTACCCAAAAACTGAAAACTGACCCTGAACCCTAAAAATACCCCTTTACCCAAGAACTGAAAACTGACCCTGAACCCTAAAAATACCCCTTTACCCAAAAACTGAAAACTGACCCTAAACCCTAAAAATACCCCTTTACCCAAAAACTGAAAACTGACCATAAACCCTAAAAATACCCCTTTACCCAAAAACTGAAAACTGACCCTGAACCCAAAAAATACCCCTTTACCCAAGAACTGAAAACTGACCCTGAACCCTAAAAATACCCCTTTACCCAAAAGCAGAAAACTGACCCTGAACCCTAAAAATACCCCTTTACCCAAAAACTGAAAACTGATCCTAAACCCTAAAAATACCCCTTTACCCAAAAACGGAAAACTGACCCTGAACCCTAAAAATACCCCTTTACCCAAGAACTGAAAACTGACCCTGAACCCTAAAAATACCCCTTTACCCAAAAACTGAAAACTGACCTTAAACCCTAAAAATACCCCTTTACCCAAAAAACTGAAAACTGACCCTGAACCCTAAAAATACCCCTTTACCCAAGAACTGAAAACTGACCCTGAACGCTAAAAATCCCCTTTTACCCAAAAACTGAAAACTGACCCTAAACCCTAAAAATACCCCTTTACCCAAGAACAGAAAACTGACCCTGACCCCTAAAAAAAACCCTTTACCCAAAAACCCAAAACTGACCCTGAACACTAAAAATACCCCTTTACCCAAAAACCCAAAACTGACCCTGAACCCTAAAAATACTCCTTAACCCAAACTTAATTAATATTATTTAATTAGCAATTAATTATTAATTAACAATAACAATAAAGTAAATATATTAGCACATTAGCTGTAATTAATATAATTTAATAATTAATATCATTTTCCCCCAATTAATTAATTAACAGTAACTAAAAATTATATATATAAATTACTCTAATTAATGTAATTAACTAATTAATATTATTTAATTACCAATTAATTACTCATTTAAAACATGTACAAAATTATATCAATTAATTAACTAATTAATATTAATTATTTGCCAATTATTAATTATAAATATTTAAAAACATATATTAATTAATTAATTATTATTAAATTACTCCCCACCCTATTCCCCTATAAACCCACATCCCGCTACAGAAAATATATATCAATTAATCAATTAATTTTTTCCCAATTAATCAATATTAATTAGCAAATAATTATAATTAATTAATTAATCCTACTAATTATTAATCAACTTACCATAATTAAATTACTTCCCACCCTATTCCCCTACAAACCCACAACCCACTCCGGTACTAAAACATAAAATTTACTTATAAATTTATATATTATTATAGAAAATGTATACACATATAATAGTAATTATTTTAAATACTTAAATTAAACATATAACACATACATAATAAAAATCTATAAAATAATACAAATATCGAAATTAGTGTCATCGAAATTAGTAACATCGATATATATGCTATCGATATTACTAACTTCGATATTACTTACATCGATATTAAGTATTTCGATATTACTTACCTTGGGTCGATATTCTGTCCTACGATATTCTTGCCTTCGATATTATACTCCTTCGATATTTCAGACTCGATATTATGGTAGGTCGATATTTCCTACTCGATATTTTGACTGTGTACCCTGGCACGGCGGTAGTGGGCTGGGCCTGAAACGGCGGAAGTTGACATGGCCGGCATGGCGGTCGTGGGTCAGTGCTGGGCCGGTGTAGGCTGGATGATGCAATGTCACTGTAAGGGGGGTCATGACCTGCCATGTGCATTGACATCAGCTTAGGGATGTGTTGGCCTGCACCTCCCCCACCGAATACGTGCCCCGCCATGGCGGCGCCAGTGATTGAACTTTGTTGCAAATGAAGCATCCGTCCCTGAACCTTCAACATGCACTTGCCGGTGTGTGAGCGTGACGGTCTGTGCACGTGCAGCCAATGGGAGGTGTGAACAAGGGCCACATGTGCCCAATAGAATGTACCGTATGCTGTGCACCGCAACACCAGGGCCAGTCATTGGCCCTTTTCCAAACACGCTTCCAGGGCTGACCAATGGCTGACGCCGTATGCCACTGACATTGCCACAGGGCCCTATATATGTGTTATATGCAAAAGCACACATTCTACGATGACCACCGACTGCTGCCTGTGACCATCACCTCTACCTGCTGCTGCGGAGCTGACCACCGACTGCTGCCTGTGACCATCACCTCCACCTGCTGCTGCGGAGCTGACCACCGACTGCTGCCTGTGACCATCACCTCCCCCTGCTGCTGCGGAGCTGACCACCGACTGCTGCCTGTGACCATCACCTCCACCTGCTGCTGCGGAGCTGACCACCGACTGCCGCTCTAGTGCCATACTCCGTGACCTTGGCATGTCGAGAGTCAAAGAGATCCGGTCTCGTCCCTTCACCGCCGTGGAGCTGGATGTCCTCGTGGACGGTGTGCTCCGCAACTACGGACGCCTGTACGGCGCACCCGGGACAAGTTGTTGTGCATGAGGTGTTCCATGACACCTGGGCTCTGGAATCTTGGCGGTGTGATGTGGGACCAACACATGAGTCGAAATGTGCATGGCTGCAGAGAGAAATGTGTTGCCCCTATCTGTGTGACTGGCCAACTGTCCACTGACTTGCACCCTTTTGTCTCCAATCATGGTAACTCAAGCTGCACCTTCGCAAGGACGTGTGGAGGAGCATTGCACGTGATGTACGAGCAGTCCAGTGTGGCAGTGTGTATGTCCAATAGACGACATACACACTGCCACAAATGCTGGGACCTTTTTCACAAAAAAATGCCACCCCACTTTCTTTATCAGCTCTTAGTTATAAGCAACACATCAACCCTAGTTAGATATGTTAGGTATATTTATTTTTACCTTTTCTTTCAAATCTTTTTTGACAAGTTCTTAGATTGTATGTCAGAGAAAGAACACAACAAATACCACATATATGTACATCAACTTAAAAACAACATTTACCAAAAGAAGAAAACATCATTACATCAAAGTACATTCACTATACACAACATAGCATCTATATCTATTTCAGACTGTTCCAAACGGCAAGTCACAATTTCTAGCCTCATTAGAATTGGAATTTTTAATGTCCTTTAGACTGCAGCTCAAAAGACCCAGAACCAGACATAGGATAACCACGGCTACAATTAAGGTAACATGGACTTTAAATGTAGGAGATTAGAAGCGGAATGATAACTTGAGGCTATGGGAATCGACACTGAAACAGTGTTCTTTTTTCCTTACACACATGCAGATAGAAGTGACAAGGCCCTGAGGAGAACCCATAACTGCTGTATGGAGTTCGAAACGCGTCGGCAGAAAGGAGATAAAAACTTAGAAATACCAATAACCACTGACTCGTAGAATTTATGTGTTGTGATATCTCCTTTTAACTGTGACTTTGTCCACTACTGTTCCTGATACTTCAAATCACTGATGGTTAATGAGGCTAGAAATTGTGACTTGCCTTTTGGAACAGTCTGAAATAGATATAGATGCTATGTTGTGTATAGTGAATGTACTTTGATGTAATTATGTTTTCTTCTTTTGGTAAATGTTGTTTTTAAGTTGATGTACATATATGTGATATTTGTTGTGTTCTTTCTCTGACATACAATCTAAGAACTTGTCAAAAAAGATTTGAAAGAAAAGGTAAAAATAAATATACCTAACATATCTAACTAGGGTTGATGTGTTGCTTATAACTAAGAGCTGATAAAGAAAGTGGGGTGGCATTTTTTTGTGAAAAACGTATATATAAGGTCCAGCCTTTCCCACAATTTAAGGGCCTAACTCCTTTACACTAAAAAAAAAAAAACTGGGACGACATTTCCAGGCTGACCAAGAATGTAGCGGAAGTGACACTAGGGATGATTCCAAGAACGGCACGTCTGGCCCGACGCTCAATGACCCCTCTCATGCACCGTATCATAGCTGTGACGCATCCTGACCTGTCCGAGCGGTTGCGTGTGGATGAACAGCAACGTGGCGGTAAGCATACTGTCAGTGTATGTTGCTTGTGAGTGCAATGCATGTATTGTTGCCCAGACACATTAGTGACTTCTGTGTATCGTGTGGCTCGTTCCAATGGCATGTTGGTGACATTGGCGCAGTTAAATGTCACTTCCCGGTGCGGCATGTTGAGACGCCACTCACTAAGCAGTTGAGTGTTGATGCACATGCTGTAGTGCTCCGTCACCCCTTGGCAAGACTGGTGTGCCGATGTAGTTGCTCATACCCTGTCTGCATGCTGTACATGTAGCACGGCCAACGCCACTTAATTCCTGTGAGGATGACTGGTAGGGGTGGCCCGTGTGCAGGTTGGGCGATCGATGTACATTGTCATCAGTGGCTTTAGGGATTCCGTAGCAGTACTGTAAGTGAGTGTGCCCATGACTTACACCCATTTACTGTGCATTTCAGCTTTGGCAGAGGGCACTCAGCCACAGACGGAGGAGATGATAGAAGTCAATGCATCCGGATCAGACGTCGCACACACACAGACTGACACAGAAGGGGCCAGCGCCGGAGAGGGGGACAGGACCGTCCCGGAGGACTCGCATGTGGAGACAACATCGTCAGCATCTTCCGACAGTGTTGGTGAGTCAGCACTGTTGTCACAGACTGGGAGTGGGCAATCAACACCTTCGGTCGGGACACAGCACACAGGGACCACCCTGCCGCCAACTGCACCATGTACTGTTCGTGCACGCAGGAGTAGGGGGAGCAGAGTGGCGTTCGGTGTCGGCACCGCTGCCCCAGCCTCGGTGAGCCAAAATGCTCTTTGTGCAGAGGCTGCTGATCTGCTGCGACAGCTGTGTGTGGGGCAGGCCAATATGATAAATGCTTTCCAAGACCACGATAGGAAGTTGGGGCATTTGGTGGCTTTCATGGAAGGTATGCATGGCGATCTGGCTGGTCTACACAGGACAGTGCAGTCATTGGCTAACAGTGTGTCGTCTGCCATTGTACAGTCACATGGACTGGGTGCTACTTCTGTTCCACCATCTACAACACTGGATGTCTCAGGGGGGAGTGAATATTCTGACTAGGACTCTAATACAGGGTATTGCACTAGAAGCAGCGTCAGCCAGCACGTCAAGGCACGGAGGCCTTAGACCCATCCCCTAGGTCAGCTAAATCTGTTCACAAAGACAACGTCAGATACAGTGGAGTACACACACGTGAACCAAAAGAGGGGTTGGGTGTAATGGCTACACATGCTGCACTGGCATCCCACACACAAGGTACTCCCAAGGCAAGCCTTACTCCCAGTTCCATTGACACTACCTTGGACAAGGACATTCAGAAGACGAAGGCATCTCTTGAGAGCTGGGACACTCCCAGGGCCAGGGAGACTAGGAAGGAAGGACCCACTCCCAAGGGCAGGGAGACTAGGAAGGAAGGACCCACTTCCAAGGGCAGGGAGGCTAGGAAGGAAGGAGCCACTCCCAAGGGCAGGGAGACTAGGAAGGAAGGACCCACTCCCAAGGGCAGGGAGACTAGGAAGGAAGGAGACACTCCCAAGGGCAGGGAGACTAGGAAGGAAGGAGACACTCCCAAGGGCAGGGAGACTAGGAAGGAAGGAGCCACTCCCAAGGGCAGGGAGACTAGGAAGGAAGGAGCTTCTACCAAGGGCAGGGACAAGGACAGTCACAAGACAAACGCACCTAAGAAGAGCACGGACACTCCCAGGGGCAGGGACACACACAGGGAGAAGGTGTGTCCTGGGGATAGGTACACCACAGACGACAAGTCTGCTGCCTGGACTAGGGCACCATCCAGGGAACAGGAAAGGTCCACAGACAACATTCCTCCTACGGAAATGGAACATCCAAGGGCCAAGGCATCTCCCATGGACAGTGGCGCTGTCAAGGACAGGCATACATCACCCATTGATGCACTGAGGCAGCTGTTTTCTGGGAAGCGGAATACAGATGTCTCCGCAGTGGAGTCACCCCTTACCTCCACTCCCATTAGGGCACGTTCAGAACGGATGCAGGTGGACCCTGTAGTAGCATCCCCCATGACACATGTTGCAGAGGCCAGAAGGCAGCCACACAGCAAACGACAAGCAGGCTCCAGCACGTCCCCAGAGAGCATTCCCCCACCAGCAGATGCACCTCCCATGGTGAGTGATATTTCTTCTCAGTCCGGCCCACTTGCCAGTCCTGTCTTGTCCGTCCAGGGTGCAGTCACATGTCCCCAAGAAACGTAGACACACAGCATTGACACATGCCCAACCCGATGTCGGCCAATTGAAACTATCCCCCGCTCCCAGAGCCACCCTGCCTCCTGGACCATACAGCCCTGTGGCTCATCATTTCAGTGGTCCCAGTGGCGCCGCTGCAGTTGACTCGCATGTGTCAGGTAGTGGCCCTGTGTCTGTTGTTTGCTGTCATGCATCATGTAGTGGCACTGTATCAGTTGAGCCCTATCCTGTATCGGGTGCTGGCAGTGTATCTGGGTCTATGGGCCATGTGTCATTCACTCGGGCTGTGGCTGTGTCTCACACTCCCGTATCAGGTGCTGGCAGTGTATCTGGGTCTATGGGCCATGTGTCAGTCACTCGGGCTGTGGCTGTGTCTCACACTCCCGTATCAGGTGCTGGCAGTGTATCTGGGTCTATGGGCCATGTGTCATTCACTCGGGCTGTGGCTGTGTCTCACACTCCTGTATCAGGTGCTGGCAGTGTATATGTGTCTATGGGCCATGTGTCATTCACTCGGGCTGTGACTGTGTCTCACACTCCTGTATCAGGTGCTGGCAGTGTATCTGGGTCTATGGGCCATGTGTCAGTCACTCGGGCTGTGGCTGCGTCTAACACTCCTGTATCAGGTGCTGGCAGTGTATCTGGGTCTATGGGCCATGTGTCAGTCACTCGGGCTGTGGCTGTGTCTCACACTCATGTATCAGGTGCTGGCAGTGTATCTGGGTCTGTGGCTCACGTGTCTGTCACTACATCTGTGGCTGTGTGTCACACTCCGGTTTCTGGTGCTGCCAGTCTGTCCGATGCGGGTACTTCACGCAATCCACCTGATAGTGTGATGTAAGTTGCTGTTGTATGCCCTCTGATATACCTGCTCTGGTGTCCACACTGCCCTGTTGCTGTTCAGATACTGCTGTATGCCCTCTGATGTACCTGCTCTGGTGTCCACACTGTCCTGTTGCTGTTCAGATACTGATGTATTCCCTCTGATGTGCCTGCTCTGGTGTCCACATTACCCTGTTGCTGTTCTCATACTGATGTATGCCCTCTGATGTACCTGCTCTGGTGTCCACACTGCCCTGTTGCTGTTCTCATACTGATTTATGCCCTCTGATGTACTGCCTCTGCTGGACCTGTGCCTTGCCATGCACTGTTTGTGCACCTAGCCCCTCTGATGTACTGCCTCTGCTGGACCTGTGCCTTGCCATGCACTGTTTGTGCACCTAGCCCCTCTCATGTGCTGCCTCTGATGTAGCTGTTCGATGCCATGGACTGTTGATGCACCTGGCCCCTCTCATGTGCTGCCTCTGATGTAGCTGTTCGATGCCATGGACTGTTGATGCACCTGGCCCCTCTCACGTGCTGCCTCTGATGTAGCTGTTCGATGCCATGGACTGTTGATGCACCTGGCCCCTCTCATGTGCTGCCTCTGATGTAGCTGTTCGATGCCATGGACTGTTGATGCACCTGGCCCCTCTCATGTGCTGCCTCTGATGTAGCTGTTCGATGCCATGGACTGTTGATGCACCTTGCCCCTCTCATGTGCTGCCTCTGATGTAGCTGTTCGATGCCATGGACTGTTGATGCACCTGGCCCCTCTCATGTGCTGCCTCTGATGTAGCTGTTCGATGCCATGGACTGTTGATGCACCTGGCCCCTCTCATGTGCTGCCTATGATGTAGCTGTTCGATGCCATGGACTGTTGATGCACCTGGCCCCTCTCATGTGCTGCCTCTGATGTAGCTGTTCGATGCCATGGACTGTTGATGCACCTGGCCCCTCTCATGTGCTGCCTCTGAAGTACCTGCTCTGGTGTCCACACTACCCTGTTGCTGTTCTGATACTAATGTATGCCCTCTGATGTCCCTGCTCTGGTGTCCATACTGCCCTGTTGCTGTTTAGATACTGCTGTATGCCCTCTGATGTACTGCCTCTGATGTACCTGCTCTGGTGTCCACACTGCCCTATTGCTGTTCTGATACTGATGTATGCCCTCTGATGTACCTGCTCTGGTGTCCACACTGCCCTGTTGCTGTTCTGATACTAATGTATGCCCTCTGATGTACCTGCTCTGGTGTCCACACTACCCTGTTGCTGTTCTGATACTAATGTATGCCCTCTGATGTACCTGCTCTTGTGTCCACACTGCCCATGCTCGAGCCTAGACTGTGATTTTACTCCGATTATGTGTAAATAACATTGACAATCATGTGTCGTGGGTTGTCGGAGTCATTCTTGCGTGTGTGATGGTGGTGTGTATTTGTATTCACTTCAAGGCAGTGAGTTCAGATACATGTCACTCCCCCCTACCTAGGTCACGGCCCTTGAAGGCGCTGCCCTCCACACAAATCTGTGGTTTCCGGTACATGTCACTCCCCCCTCCCTACGTCAAGGCCCTTGCAGGTACTCCTCTCCAGACAGCAATTGGTTTGTAGCCTACCTGCGTCGTCCTCGATGGTGGGCCAAGACTACGACGTGGTGGATCGCGAAGAGTATCGGGTAAGTGTGTAGTGCAGGGTCCATGTTGGCGAGCGGCTCGTGGTGGGTATGGTCGCTGTGGGGCATCCGCAGTGTTCAGGCAGGTTGTTTTTCCGCAGCGCTTTTATGTGTATTTTCTGCCATCTTGATTTGGAGGACGGTCCTAGACGTCAGTCCGTACGGCGGAGTCTCTGGATAGGTTACGTCCGCCGCGTGGTTGGGTGTCGTAGTGCGGCGGACCGTGATCTACCGCCGCGAACTAATTTTGGCCCATATTTCCTATCCTGAGTTGGCGGACGGACTGTCCGCGACGGGCGGACAGAGAATAGGCATGTTCCGCATGCTCCGGGGCTGCGGAGGCACTTCCGTCCGCCATCCTAATGAGCCCCTTAGTGTGAAAAACCCAGAGACATTGGAGGCAATTCCAGAGATGTGAGGCCCTTGGAGTTGTACACAATTGATAATGTAAATAGAGTTGCATACAACATTACAATGTAAATAGCCATGCTCCGATTATGTGGTATATGTCTTATATCTTGAGGAAAGATGTGTAGGAATGTGGTATCCAAGCACGACAAAACTAAATCGTGGCCAAAACATGCCGTTTTATTTTACTTTTAAGTTCAAGTATTGTAATTGAGTTGTCCGCTGGAATGGCAGTAAGTATTTGATAAACTCGCGGTAAACACAAAAGGTTTTACTGCTTTTAAAATGGGAGAACTACATTTCCCAGCAACCCGGTTTCCTTGTGCCCGCTAAAACCGGAAGAGTACGCGGACAAGCACTTCCGTTGTCAATAGATACAGCAGTGCGGGAATGCGGAACGTGTTCGGCCCAAGAAGTAAAAGCGGCAAGGTGGGGAGCACAGTCTTGTATTAAATATGGGGACACGAGAAGTGTGGCGGTGGATTTCTAATTACATCCACGTTGTCACTTCTTTTTTGACAGAAAGCGAGATTTATCGGCAAGAGCGGGGATGTATGGTGAAGTGCAGTAGAAACGCCTCGAGTAAGGTAGATAAAACACTAATGGAGATAAGAATACTCTGTCTAAATGAATTTGAAAACGAATAAAGCAGGAAGCTATTATATAGTGGAGCTTCCTTTGACAGACTTGCTCCAAAATCAAGGCGAGCACTCTCCTAAAAAAAACAGCTGTTTAATCATCCCACAAAAAGTGATTTAAGATTTCATTCACTAACAGAAGCTAAGAAGGAGCTTTAGCGAAATAGCTGGGTCTGGGTGCAGTTTTTTCATAAAATTGTTTTGTTTGTATAGGATCTACAACAGCTTTTACCCACTGCCAAATCCAAAGAGTTGCTTGGTCATTCTGAATTGGTTTTCGTGAGAAAACGTCAGAGACAAATTTAATGCAAGTAAAGGGTGTCATCAACATTGAGAAGGTTTGAGGCCCCAGAGTGATTTTTCTGTTTCATTTGCATTATAGATTTTCCCAATGTGTTATTACTAAGAAGCCCTGATAGAGCCCCTTGCGATATCAGTGTGGCTTGAAACGGGGGTTGGCAATGTCAAACTAAGATGGTGGCAATGTCAAATTAAAGATGGCAAATACTGATATTGATGCACACATGTTTCAGGAAGAATGGTGATAGGAAGATCAAAAAAAAGAATATATATGATACTGTAATTTTGTGTTGTATTTATGTCCCTAATGTCAATGATGCATTATTTTTGTGTTATATTTATGTTTATGATGTCAAACTAATGTCAATTCTAAATGTTGTGTAAATTGTCATGTATGTAAATATGTATATGTTATTGGATATGTGTTTTTCTATAATGAAGTGAGTTCCTTACATAAAACAAAATAGATTAATTGAAAAAAATAGGGTGAATAAATAACACCATCACCAAAGGAATATAGGGCCAGAAGTAGGTGGCCATTTACCGGCCGGTAACGGCCGATTTCGGCCGTTACCGACCGGTAAATGGGATTTTGGGATGTAGGGGGCCAATTTTACCGATTCGGTAAATTTACTGAATCGGTAAAATACCGAATCGGTATTTTTACCGATTCAATAACTTCTAGATGTAGGTGGGACTCTTCTGAGTGCCAAAGGCCTTTCAGATTCGGTATTTTACCACCCAATCCAACTGGGTGGTAAAATACCGAATCCAGGTGTGCATGCACATGTGTGCATGCACACCTATGCCATGTGACAGACAGACATGCCCTTAGGGCATGTCTGTGTGCCACATGGCACACATGCCTGTATTTGGGGTGCTAGAGGGTGTCAAAGTGACACCCCCTGCACCCTTGCTGGAATCGGTATTTACTGAATCGGTAAATACCGATTCGGTAATGCCCATTGATTCCTATGGGCTTCAATGCCCATAGGAATCAATGGGCATTACCGAATCGGTATTTACAGAATCGGTAAATACCGAATCATAACGATTCGGTATTAACCGATTCTGTAATACCTACATCCCCCCCCCTCTATTTTACCACTTCTTAAATACCGAATCGGTAAAATTCGGTATTTAAGAAATGGTAAAATAAAATTACCTACATCTAGGCCATAGTGTGGTGTGGTGATAAGTCAATCATAGAAGTAAGAAGGATACCAGGTCTCCTTTTTGTTCTTCTAGTAATCAGGCTGGCAGAAATTATGTAATCATTAGACTATGGAGACACTTCTTATACTTGTATCTAATCACCCAAACAGTAACCATTTACCTATGCAATTAACATGGCTGTAACTATTCAGTCATTATAACACTTGCGCAGAAGCTATGCAGTCATCTAAGCATGCATATACATCCATCCCATTCAGTTGTAGATCTACTGAGGCACACGCATGAACTCATGCACATACTCAAGTACTACTCATGCACTCATCTAATTATGTAGACAGTATTTCTGTAGTAAATTTGATATATATCCAGTAGCTATGTACTCAATTAATTACTGAGGGAATATTCTTGCACTAATACAATAACCCCAGCAGTATACTTACTTTCATCCAATCTCTCAAGGTTTAACAATTAAGTCATGTAATCACTAAGACACTAGTCATTCACCAATGTAATCAGCCAGACATTACTGATGTACTCATTGAAATAGCTAGGCACTACCCATGTAGTTAGCTAAGAAAAACCCAGGCACTAACTGTTTAATGAACCAAAAACACATTGACAGCATACAAGTAGTCATGCAATCACTGAAACACTACTCATGCACTCATCCTATCTGTTAAGTGTTTTGCATGTACTTAATCATATATGCACTATCCATGCACTCTATAAATCATGTATATACTGTCTATGCACTCCTGCAATCATCCAGAAAATAAAGTTGCAGTCATGTAATCATCCAACTAGTATCTATGCATGTATTGAGTTATTGAGCCATTAGTTATGCCCTTATCTAATAATTCAGACAATACTCATGCACTCATCCAAACACCCAGATACTAGTGATATACTCATTAAAACATGCAGGGAGTAACTATGCAGATATAGAATGACCCAAGGAGTTCTGATATACTCAGGGAATCATCTAGGCAATACCTGTATCCTCAAAGAATCACCTAGGAACTATGTATGCACCAATTTAATCATCCAGGGATTATTCATGTATTCAACCACAAATACATATTTTTACAAGTTTTACTGAAGAATATGTAGTCTTTTAGAACCATTTGGTGATTTATATATGCAAGCTGTGGCATACTCTTTGGACGTAGTTGGAAGAATTAGTGAGGTGTATGCTTTAATAGACATTAACATGCAGATTGTTATATGCACCATTTCCCAAAATGTTAATCTGATTCATTTAAGTAGAACAGTACTGAGATAGTATATAGAACACTAACACAGTGGTAGAGAGGCATCCAATAGCACTTATGTTGTGTCTTTGTTATTATAGTGTTGAGACACCGTATGCACTTGTATACTTGGGGCTAATCTTAGAAGAAAGTAATGCAGTGCGGAGCTGCAAGCCATTTGGCTGTGCCATGCTGCATTACTTTCAAAGCACAGGGATGCGTCATATATTACAACTATATGATGGATCTCTATTCTCTCCCTTGTGCTGGCGCAGAACTGGCTGCTATGCACCAACAGAGGCATTGTGTATTTGGGATGATTGTTTTTGTGAAGTAAGGGACTACGTCCTGCACAAAAACAAACACAAGGGGTATTTTCCTCTTTGTATGTATGCTGTAGAATGTAGCATGCATACAAATAGGAATGCATGAGGAGAAGAGAGGTATTTCTCGTTGTTGCATCTCACTATACCTGGGGAGGTGTAGGATTCGGCTGCATTGGCAGGTTTATACATTGTTGTAAATTTGGGTATGTGGAAGAAACCATAGGAGTTGCATGAGAACACCAACAGCAACACACATGGCATACTTCTTTCAGGCAAATTTCAGCCCGATAAGTGCCAGTATTTATAAAAGTTCATCACCACCCCCTTTTCAGTATCGTTTTTGGCCACTATAGGTGTGGCAGGGTATACTCAGACATGAGTCCCTTTCTCACTGCTCCATCAGGATTCAAGCAAGCCGGGCCGAAGAGGCTGAAATGCCAGAAACCGGTCCCCGGTAGCTTGTCTCCTTTCTGGTGAAGAATTGGCTTGGTAGTTTGGTCTGCCCTGTTCCCATGATGCACTGGGCCAGGGACAGACTAATTTGCATATAGCCAGGTTCTGAGCTGGGATGGGGCAGTGAGATAAATAACGGTGATGGATCAAGCCCTGATCTTTGGACTGGGTAAGAGTGGTCTGCTTAATTCAGACACTCTGTTCATCACCACCCCCTTTTCTGTATAGTATTTATAAAAGGCCATGAAAAGCTATGCAGTTACGGCGCTGGTGTGTCAGACCATCCGGAAAGGGTTTGAAAATATGCCTCCTTGCCTTAATGTTCATTTAAAACTTTTCTACAGAAGGGGTACACTGTTCTTTCTCCATGTTTAAGTGAGACGTGAGATATGCTGTAGTTGTATTGTATAAGAGTGTGCTAAAATGTTAAAAGGTTACTAATAAATAAAGTTTTTTGTTTTGCTCTGGATTTGTTATATTGAAGTAAGTGCATGTAGTAATATTTCTAGGTTCATATATAGATTTAAAACTGCAACATAACATGACAACTGCGTTTGTATTATGTGTGTAAAATATACTTGTTTTTTTAGAACAATGTCTATATAACTGCACACAGTTACAATGCCTACTAGAGCTCAGATGAAAAAGCAACAGAAGCAACTATAGTATATTTGCAGAAATGAGTTACAAAAGGGGCAAAATGCTGAAAAAGTGGTGAAAGAAAAAAGAGCTACTGATAAGAGTACAAAGTAATTTCTTTATAAGCACACATTTGCAAAAATGACAAAATAAAGAAAATTAGATTATGCATTTGAGAACAATAAGAGTGGATACACTGTACATTGCAAGAACAGAAAAGATTGTAAAAGACGGATGCATGTTAAGAAGGAGACAGAAGCAGTTTAAGGTAATCAGAGCCAGACTGTTTCATAGAAGAGTGGTTTTAAATCTACAAGGAACTATGAAGAAGGAGAGAGGCACTAAAACAGAAAGAACGAGTTGGGAAATAGTTGATAAGGCCTTTGCTTTGAAGAGGAAGCTTTTCAATTTGATACCTAATAGATTGAAGACCCTTGACAAAATAGTGTTGTGCAAGAAGAAACAAAACCAGAAGAAAATATTAGTGAATAGAAGTAACTTTTCTACAGTTTTTATTGGAGAATGGATTCATACTTCTAGTACAGAGCCTTTCTTTAATGAAGAAAACTATCTCCAGAATAACAGATTAGTTCATGCTATTGATTAAATTGATGATGTTACTGTATTGTATTGTAATGTAATGGCATTTATATAGTGTTTACTGCCCCAAACAAGGCGTGGAAGCACTTTTTAGGCAAGTAGCACGCTACTCCACAACCCATAAAGGATTAGTGTTGAATTAGTATAGTGAAATATGAACGCAATTTTAGTCGCGGATGGGTTAGTCAGTTATTTGGATTCAGAAAGATAGCGGAGGGATAGAAGAGGGAAAAAAGGTTTGCATTTATATAGTGCTTGTTATCACTAATGGAGTGTTGAAGCACTTTCTTGGTGAGTAACACACTACTCTGGAACACTATAATGATTAGCGGTGAATTAGTATAGTGAAACATGAAAGTAATTTGAGTGGTGGATATTAATCAGTTATTTGGATTGAAAAGGGATGGCAGAGGGATGGAAGAGGGAAAAAGGTTTGCATTTATATAGATCTTATGCCCCTGATGGAGTGTTGCAGCACTCTGTTTGGCGAGTAGCAAGCTATTCAGGAACCAATTAAAGGATTAGTGTTGAATTAGTATAGTGAAATATGAAAGTAATTTGAGTGGTGGATATTAGTCAGTTATTTGGATTGAGAAGTGTAGCGGAAGGATAGAAGAGGGAAAAAAAGGTTTGCATTCATATAGTGCTTGCTGCCCCTAATGAGAAGTGGACATGTTAGTCTGTTATTTGGAGTAAAAAGGATAGTGGAGGCAAAGAAGAGTGAAGGATTTAGACTTTTTTGTTATTTGTTTTTTTTTATTTGGGAGGTCATAACAGTAATGAGAGGCTTGGGATGAGTAAAAAGGGATGTTGAGGGGAAGAATCAGAGGGAAGAGTTTATAAAGACTTGTTTTGGGGATCCTAGTAGTGGTATGGGATTCCAGATGAATGAGAGAGCAGATGTAGAGGATATATTGCTAGAGGTATAGGGTGATAAATAGAGTAGTGCTTTGGAAAGAGGAGTAGAAAGAGATTTGAGATGAGTGAGAATTTAGGTAGAAGATATATTGAGAGAGGTATAGGTTGAGAAATAGGGTAGTGCATTGGATATGCTGAATTAGAAGAAAGTAATAAATATATAGATCCATAAGAGTAAATGGAAAGTTTATAGATGCATAAAGGAAGTAAGTATATGTACATTAAAGATATTGATAGAGGTATATTCAAATACAAAGGTTATTCTTCTGAAGACACTAGGGGGCTTATTTATGAGCCCTTGCGTCAGTTTTGCGCTTCCGATGCGTCACTTTTTGTGACGCATCGGCGGCGTAAAACATGTCTCCTGTTGCGCACTATTTACAAAAGTGACTCATCTAAGCAGATGCTTCACTTTGTAAACCCCTGCGCTACATTATACCTGCGTCAGGTATAATGTATGCAGAGGGGGCGTTCCTCCGCAACAAGCCTCGTAATAGTGACGCAGTGAAATCTCTGAGATTTCACTGCGTCACTTTTAGGACGCTGTTGCGTCAAAATCTTGCGCCGGCCTCACAGCAGACGTAAGACTGACGTAAGCCCTTTCACATGGGGCTTGCCCCATGTGAAAGGACGCATTGCTGGAGTTGCGTCACTTTTGTGACACACCTCAGAAATGCGGGACTTTTGTGCTTACAGATACGTCAGAAATACTGACGTATCTGTAACTCCTTGCGACATGATGCGTCATACTGTAAATATGACGCATCATTGGTGTCGCAAGGAGGGCGCAGTGAAAAGTGAAGCATCGCTGTTTTCACGCAGCGATGCGTCACTTTTCATAAATGAGGCCCCAGGAGAACTGTGCTCACTAGACCCCGCAAACCCTGCAAATGTTTGCAGATATTTTTATCACAGATTTCAAGCAATGATGGCTTTTATCTTGAACAAAACAAAACCTCCTCTTGGTGAAGTGATTCATTTTATTTCGGCATAAAGAGTACCAAGCCAGAGATGCTCCCTATATTCACATACTGTTGTGGGCAAAACATGCCCCAAAGTTTGGAACAGACTGTGATGAATCTGTGTTACCTATTATTGAGCAGTATGTAACTTATTCCATCCCAAAGGACATTAGTGACAACATATTAAGAGAACAAGTTCTACAATTCCAAAATCATAGATGCAGAAAATATTGTCGGAAAAATGCAGAACAAAAAGGACATTTTATATAGGATGTAGTTTCGGATTCCCACAACCTGTCAACTCACAAGGAAGAACCAACAGCTTTGTGTCTGCAGTAAGACATACCCTTATAAGGAAATCACCAAAAAATACATTTAATCTAAGAAGAACCGAGGCCTCCAAGTACATTAATGACTACAACTTGTGATTCCCAAGATGTGGAAAGCAAACATGGATGTGCAGTTTGTTGCAGACAACTTAATTGCTGTTGCTCAGTATGTTTCATTTTATATAACAAAGTCAGAGAAAACTGAGATGAAAGAGGTGTGGGAGGAGATTTCAGCAGTAAAGAGTCTTACAGAGAAATTGCACAGTTTTAGTTTGAAAATGCTTTCTCACAGAGAGGTAGTATCCTATAAAATGTGTAGACTGGTAGTTTGATTAAATCTAGAGTAGTTCTAAGGGTGAGTTTGGGGCTTGCTAAGTATTAGTAAAGTTAGGAGTCTTAACTTTATTACCACAAAATGCATTCTGTGAATACCAAAGGTAGCAAGTTTAGGATTTTATCCCAGTTTGGAGTAGTAAAGTTAGGAGTCCTAACTTTACTACTACTAAATGCCTTCTGTGAGTAGCAAAAGTAGTACGTTTAGGATTTTATCTCAGATTTGTTCTGTGAATCGGCCCCAAAGACTTTATCCAAAATATGTGCCAAGCATCAGATATGCATTATGCAGATATACTAAAGGATATAAGAGTGGGAGTCCTCACAAAAGAGTGAAAGAAAGTCTTACAAACCCACCTTATCAAAAATGTGTTTCAAAGTAATGTTTTGGCTGCTGAGGTAATGCATAATTTTGTTAAGGAAGAGAAGTCTATTGTTTGTTTGATGCCAACTCTCAAGGAGTGCAGTAAATTCAATGAACAATTATTGCAACTGGAAAAAGAAGAGGTTGTCAAAATTAAAGCAAATGATAAAATGGAACACCAAGAAGTTATAGTGGGACTAACAGAAAAACTGCAATTGAAATTGCATAGTTTAGAGAAGTCTGTGTCAAGGACTGGAGGATTAGAAAAACAGTTACTTATCTGTAAAAATTGTCGTGTAATCTTACATCGTAATTTACATGTTGAAGAAGGGCTTGTCAATGGTGCAAGGGGTAAAGTTATGAAATTGTTAATTATCCAAAGAGAAATTATGTGGAATACTTAGCCATCAATTTTGATGATATTGCTGAAGTTGAGCAGATTGGTCTATGTGTTATACATTTCCTACTTTTAAAAGACCTGTATGTCCAGTGAAAGCAGTTCCCAGTGTATTTAGCGTATGCAGTAACTATTAATACATCTCAAGGTTTAAGTGTGGAGACAGGTCTTGCTAATATTGGTATTAGTGTTTTCGAAGAAGGAATGCCATATGTTGCTTTGTCACAAATTAGAAAATTGTCTGGTTTATTTCTGATTGATTTTGATGAGAAGAAAGTAAGTGCTGATGTGAGCTGTGCAATGGACTCTAATTGGTTAAGAGATCAATATGCACCTCATTTAAGACAGTATCCTGTGGTTGAAAAAGCAATATGTGTCCAAAGTGGAAAATATCTAAACAGTTGATCAGGTTTGAACAGAAAGATGAACAACAGACAATCAACAAGGAGTTAAGAAAAGAAAACTAGAGCACAATGAGGAAATGCAAGGCTATCACTTTGATAGTAAATCTTGAGTGAACTGTTATACAAATGTCGTATAAAATGGACTATATCATTTGCCTTATTTTATATATTCTCTGAAAGAAAAAGTAGATAAAAGAATGTATTCACAACTGAGTAGTTTACTTGAAGAATTATGAAGTGATACAAGTATTTTTTTATTTTACTACTGGAATAAGAGAACTCACCGATGACTGTACAGGATCAGTAGTGTTCACCCAAAATCTTCTGCAGGATGCTCAAGAATTTCTAATAGTAATGCTAGGACTATTAGATGAAGAATATGTGAATATCAAATAATTATTTGGTTTAAGTTATAAATGGACCCATGATTGTAAAGATTGTGAATTTACGTCTAGCACTGAAATCAATTTAGAATGTTTCCTGTACTTGACATCACCAGATCGTGAAGCTGTGCCATTTGAAGATTTACCTACAAACACCCATCAAGATATGACCTGTCCAAACTTCAGATCAGAACTAAGGTCAACTTTTTTTACAGAGGAATGGAAAATATATCATAGTCATGATTAAATGATGCAGAGTGGATGGTACTAAATTAGGAACTGAAATTACAAACTTTAAAGCTGAACAAATTTCCATCTCAAAAAGACCTTTCAGAACTATAGCAATCATATTTCATGAAGGAGTTAATAGAACCTCTGGACACTACACAATATATTTAAGATGTCAAACAAGATGGACAGAGTGCAGCAACATACAAGTGACATTCAAATCCAGACTACCCAAAAAGTTACCAAACTCATATCTGCTAATTCTACAACCAAGTTCCAAGGAGAATCTAGGATAAAATAATTGTTATTGTGTTGACATATATATGAATTATGTATTTCTGAGACATTATTTGGCCTATTGGGGTTATTGTCTGCAGCAAGCTGTTAGAAATGAATAAATCTATTTAACTGTGAGAAAGGAATTTATAAAGATTTGAGGACTAAAATATTTTGTGTGGTGTTTTTTATAGCGTGAACAAGACCCAAAGGTATTGATAGAGCGCGCAGGTCACCCGACTCTTATTTTACCAAATATGCACACCTGGGCCTATAACGTATTTATCACTATATTTCATTAGTCAGGTAACCTACACACCGCTATCAGTAATCCTTGTTCCTTTCTATTTATTTCTGTGTACCTGACTTACCACTCCTTGTCACAGGTACCTAAGATCACAATGGATCAGGAGCTATCAGAGGGTAGGAAGATAACACAAAACAAATACCATATACATTTGAATAATGTTCGTACATTTGTAATAACCACAAATGCAAGAAGTTTTCAACACCTTTATCTAATTAATTTTCATCATCAAATGCCATGAGAATGAGATTTACACAGATTAGACTATCAATAACTAAGATCAGAAATATGGTATAGCTATGAATCAAAGTGAGAATCATATATAATCGAAGAATAAGGGAGGGGAAATAAGGAACACGCTAATTTAGTCTCTCAGACTTTCACAACGTTACTAAAGGCGGGTAAAGAAAGGGAACATACTACTCAACGTAGGTTTTTCAAAGTATTCTGACAACTAAGAGGAAAATGAAACTCATGAAAGTCTCTATACCAACAAGTGTTTATTTTCTATAGGGAGGGTAAGAATGGAACATACTATATATGTAAACAGTTCAGTGTTTGACTAGAGGGGGGGAGGAAATATGGAACATGCTAGTAAATACTTTACGTGAGAGTAAAATGACTGAGAAATTTACATAGGCAAGTTGCTTTATTTAAGACGAGAGAAAGAGAAAGTTTTAGATGGACAAACACCCACACAGAATATATTTACCTAGAACAGGATGGAGACTAACCCTGGCCACGGGTCAGTTAGGAAAGGCAGGAAAGGACCCTCAAGGACTTAGGATGCCAGTAGGCGAGCAGGTACAGCTCATGGACAGCCAGGACAGGATAACCCCAGGATTTGGATCAGGACTGGGCTCACCAAAGTGTACGACCAACACCTGCAGCTTCGGATGCAATGCCTGCGCTACCCCCTCTCTGCAAGGAATCTGCCAATAACCCAGATTGGGTTCTTGGATCTCCCAGCAAAGTGCTTCACCAGCACTTAAGGTTTCTCCACCCCAGACTGAGTTTGTGGAAATTACGGACAGAGTGCTCCGCAGCTCTCTGTATCAATCACCTATAGAGTTCGTTGGGTCAGTGACAGGTCAGCTATTCAGACAAGTCGGACAATTTCTCTAGCCAAACCTAGGCTAATTATACTGTTTTTGGGTCAGTGTACCACCCACCAATGTTGCAAGTGTAAGGATCCCCAACTTCTGATTGGACATGGGAGATGGTTAGGTCATTGAACCTCCGGATTTAAGACATTCTCATAATTAATATTCAATATTTGAACCCACCCTCTACATTCCAGTTCCCATGGCATGTGAGTTTAAGAAAACAATAGAGCACACAGTACAACATTACAATGTAGCAGGTACGGGTTTAGTATCTTCGCGCTGGGGCGCAGTCAGGTTCCGATGAGCATCTTAGCTTCGGCAGCCAGCTGGCTGGGTTCCACTGCTGAATGACTCTCTTGTCCCCATCACGTGATTGGTACCGCATGGGCTTCCAAGATGGAGTAGCACCTCTCTCCCAGGCCCCCGAAGAATGGTACATGAAAAGTAAGCGAAAACAATTTAGAAGCACGAGAAAAAAATGAATACACTGTATACCATGATTGGCTATACTACATCCCTTACTTTATAATAACTATAGCATTAGGAGTTAAGCAGCACGAAACAGCTGAGCTAAAGCAGCAGTGCAAGCGAAGAGCATGTGAGAAACAAAGCAGCCATCTTTAGCAGTACTGCGCATGAGCGGCAAGTTCCCTCCAGAACTGCGAGTGCGTCACATCACATGGGTATGACCAACGCATGGGCAGACTAGAATCCCGCAAAGTAGCGACCATTTTATGTGCAAGCGTAGTTAGGATTAGTAAACACATAGGCAAGCATCACTGGGACACCCCCGTGTAGTGTAAAAGTGAAATATTAATAAGACGAACAGGTTGATTATGACGGTAACGTTATTCAAGGTTCATGAATACAAGCAAGTCGCCTAACGTGCAAATCCTTGCTCCATCAGTATCAGAGCAATTTAGATGAGCACCAGTTACGTTACAGATGGACGCATTCATTTTTTTTTTTAGGCACGGCGAGATTAATAGATTTGCTCAGAATCACATAATTTGAGCATCCCTGCCAAGACAAGAACCCGGTTTCCCAGCTGTGTGGTCGACCGCCCTAGCTGTTAGGCCACATTCTCTCCCCAGACATTATGTTACTACAGATAAAAAGCAAATGGAGGCACTTTAATACCAGTAGCCTTAAGTTGCATGTGAAAACTATCTTTACCACTAAAAAAGTGCTCTTTTGTTTCTGCTACAACAACTTCCACGTAGTATTATGAGTTATGTTTTTCATACATAGAATAAGAATATTTTAGAAATAATTTGGCCTAACAGGGATGATATTTACAAAGAATACGCAAAAATGAAGACTGCTTCATAATTGTTCAACAGTTTGTATCAGATATAAGAATATCAGAAATAGTATTACCATATAGTTTATTTCATTAATTTAGCAACCTATCAACAGGCCAATATTAAAAAAACGTGTAGTGAGTGCTGTGAACAGTATGACATACAGAGCTTTTGGGTGTATGGGATACAAGGGCGCTCATATAGTCAGTATCACTTAATATAATTCTAGAAAAACAGATCAGTTTGGTGCATCCAGGAAAAAAGCAGGGAAGAGAACACCCTTCATCCGTAAATTCAATTGGAGATTGAAAACATTTGCACAATACTCCTTGGAGTACCCAAAGAACAGTCAATGTCTTAGTTCATTAATAAAGGAAGAAATCCACAAAGAAAATCAGTGGGGCTCTTGTTGTTCTTTTCTTTATTTTCACCACACTCCAATCCCTTAGTGCCAACGTGCTTCGCCGTGGTAGGGTTTACCTACGGCTTCGTCAGGGCTGGAAATAATACAGATTGTACACTTTAGTTGCACACTGTGAGTCAGTGCCAATAGAGCCCACAATATTGCAACCAAGTGCAAAGGAACTAATCAAAAAGTCAGTGTAAGTGCCAATATGCAGCAGTTCTATTTTTTGACTTTCAAACAACATACATTGCCAAGTATGGGTAAATAGTTTACGTTACAAAACCAAAAACAAAAGCAGAACATGCGGTCCTTTAACATCTAGTACAATTTGTGATAACGTGATCATTCAACTACTTGACCCTTGATTAACCAATGTGTTTTTATGTTTATACAGCCCATGTGAAAGTGATAAGTAAATGTGCATCTAGGTTGATGCCTGTACCTCTAATTTCTTTCTGGTATTGATTCCTGATGGGGTACAGGAGAATCTCTTAGTGCTTTCAAGTTATGCGAGGCCAGGCTTCATAATTATTAATATCGTAAACTGCTTATCAGCATAAGAAACATACGTTTATAAGAACTAGTCCTACCTCGTAAAAGTTTGCTTAGTGCTGTGTATATCCACACAATCTTCACAATGAGTAGTTCAAAATTTTGTTCATGGTAATGTAGCATGCATATGCTATCCAATATTCAGATGACGAGTTTTGTCTAAAAATAAAATGCACAGTGTTGTATTCACTACCGCTTCCCATAAGCAATCTAATATCCAAATAATGAGTTCATTCTAAAGTTAAATGCACAATGTTGTGATCGCTGTCATATCCCATAAGTGTTTATAGTATTGTCAACCGTACAGGGTAAGATTCAAGAGCAGTTCCAGACCAAACTGATATATCAAGTTAGAATCTCCTCTTACCTCCAAAAGACAACGAAGTAGGTAATACCAAAATAATTCAATACTCTCCGCGTCCAACTCGTCTGAGTCAAACCAGACTCTCCCCAAATTTATTTATGTCAATATCGCAGGGTTATTAAGTAGCCTCGGCCAGCTGTTAAAGTAAGGGCAAAGTGGGAGTTAGAAGTTAACCCTTATAGAGCTAGCGTAGAGTTAGTGCCGAATCGAGAACCAGCAGCTCTCTTACCTTAACCGAATCCGAGAAAACCACCTCTCAGTCGCGTCTCTGCACCATGCGCCCGAGTACGGGCATGCACCTTAGTCTTCTGGGTTCGCGGTAATGAAGTGAGCCGCGAATAACTAGAAGACGGACTATCCGACCCGAGTATGGGCGCCATCTTAAACTAGTAAAGTGTATAACTGTTGTGCTTATAAAGTTATAAGCCTCTGATAATTGTATACCCAACAATCCACTTTTTTAATTGATCCTATCGCCATCACTGAGCCCAAAACATATTTGACCACATATCATTAGATTATATATATATATATAACAGTGTCCCCATATAAGCACATAGGTGATATAGACTACTTCTGAATGAGTTAGTACTTAGTTAATAATCACATAATTGCACCTATATAAGTACGCCGGCCACCCTGAAGCAGTACATAAAACTCACAAGGGTGCCGAGGGGCTCCACTCTCAGATTATACCAACATACGATGATCTTGATGAAGACTTACTAGAAGCATGGGAAAAAGAATTAACATCTAGTTCAATGAAATTAATAAAGAGCTTAATAGAAAATGCTGATAGGAAAGTCAGTAAGTTACAAGCTGAAATCGTGCAATTAGAGGGTGAGATCACAGCACTTAACTTGCCTGATCCAACAGCAAAAAACTCTGAGATTTTAAAAGGTATCTTGGGTACTCATCAAAATAACATCAAACAAAGAAAAGCTCGTAAATTGAAGCGAGACGAGATTGACTACAACAGTGGGAGCTTGTTTACTTTCTCTAAGAAATAGGATTTTCTGATGCAAATAGACACGACTAAGAAAGTGCCAGAACCAATATCAGAGAGTTCTAGCAGTACATCCCTAAGCACTATTACCACCAGTAGCAGTGATACAGGAGGGGCGTCTGGCTCAGGATTAAGACAGCTACACCCTTTAGGGAACTCATCCTTTTTACAGGAGGTAAATCGAATAAAGAGAGGGAACCTGGAACAAGCCAGACAAATCAGAAATTCAAGAAAACAAGAAGAAGAAAGAAAAGAACAGGCAGGAGGAGACAGGGCAGGAATGAAAACGAGGTCCTGGGACAAGAAGGAATGATTGCAAGGCAAAGTCAAGAGATAGAGGTGGTGAATGCAGCTGACATTACATTAACGGAGGATATGACATGTTTACTTAAGAAAGGTTTGGGATTTTGCCCAAGTACAAAGGGTGATTTATGTGACACGAAGATTGATCTGTTTGAGTTTATCAGATGTTTAAAACTGAAAAAATTCTTTACACAAAACCCTTCACCAAATAAAGAAACTACCATGAATGCACATTTACTTATTACTTTCACATGGGCTGTATAAACATAAAAACACATTGGTTAATCAAGGGTCAAGTAGTTGAATTATCACGTTGTCACAAATTGTACTAGATGTTAAAGGACAGCATGTTCTGCTTTTGTTTTTGGTTTTGTAACGTAAACTATTTACCCATGCTCAGCAATGTATGTTGTTTGAAAGTCAAAAAATAGAACTGCTGCATATTGGCACTTACACTGACTTTTTGATTAGTTCCTTTGCACTTGGTTGCAATATTGTGGGCTCTATTGGCACTGGCTCACAGTGCCAATGTGTGTAACTAAAGTGTACAATCTGTATTATTTCCAGCCCTGACGAAGCTGTAGGTAAACCCTACCACGGCGAGATGCATTGGCACTAAGGGATTGGAGTGTGGTGAAAATAAAGAAAAGAACAACAAGAGCCCCACTGATTTTCTTTGTGGATTTCTTTCCTATCTTAATGAACTAAGACATTGACTGTTCTTTGTGTGCTCCAAGGAGTATTGTGCAAACAGTATGACATAGTTGTAGTGATCTACTGTACACATTTGGTTTTATTTTACAATCCATTGATTGTTTTTTCTCACTGTTTCATGATGAGTCTTCATACAAAGCACTGTGGAAAGTGAACAAGTAAGTAAGCTGAAAACAAGAAAAAAACAGTAAAACATTTGTCTATGTTGCATTAAAGTTTTGCTTAAAAATATTGTATGCTGTTTGGTTGCCTAGTATTTGAAATGAAATTCTAATACATTTTTGTCTGTTTCCATTTTTTTGCAGTGGTTGGAGGTTGAATAGTATTATGTGAGTCAAATCACCAATCTAGTGATAGATTCATTGAGTTACTACTGATGTACTCATCCCATCTCCAAGACACAACAGTTGTACTATCCAATCCTTCAGCCACCACTTCAGCAGTCATCCACTCACTCAGGTACTACACTTGAATTATCTAATCTACCAGCCACTACTCAGACACTCTCCAATCACCCAGATGCTACCCATGCACAATGCAAACACCCAGACACTATAAATACAATCATCCATTTACTGAGGCACTACCCATGAACTCATCCACTCACCCAGGAACTACTCATGGGCTCATCCAATCACCCAGGCTGTACCCATGCCCTCATCCAATCACCTATGCACCATCCATGCATTCACCCAATCAAGCAGGAAGTATCTATGCATTCACCCAATCACTATTCGTGCACTCACCCAATTATCAAGCCACTACCCTTGCACTCAATCAGTCAAATCACTTCATTTGATTCTTATATGATAGGATCATAAAAGTATAAAAAAACATGATAAAAGGAAACATCCATCATAGTACAAAAAGTAAGAATGGATAAAACACAGGCATATAAAAGCATCCGTTAAAAACAAAATAAAAACATAGAATTTGGGGCGTGGCCAAGATGGTGGCGGAGTAGGTCGTGCTTACCAGTCCCTCTGGCGCCACGAAAATCATTGCTTTGTATAGCACCCTCTGCGGGGCCCATCCAGGCATGAATTTGGGGTGCCCGGTGCCCCGTTGCTGTGCTGCAGAGATACAGATCTCCATTTTGCCCCGACGGACCGTGCAGCGTGGTAGGCGGATGTGCGGCCTGCACCCACGTGAGGCCTAGCCGGCGGCCTGGACCCAGCTGCAGGAGGAGCGGGACTGCGGCAGCGGTGTGTCGTGCTACCCAAAGGCGGAAGCAGGAATGCTCTAGGGGCTGGGGTGGCCTAACCTAAGGAACCCCCTTCCTGACTTGCTGGTGAGGCCTGCAACTCTGCCGCGGGGGTGCTTGAAGACTTCTGGAGCACACTGAGGCCTGAGCAGAGAGGAGGTGCGGAGCGGCGCCGCTTCCCCGGGACGGTGGGGCCTGATCTCCTGCATAGTCGTCAGGGCTGGGGGGCCTGCCGGCACACGAGCCCCATGGCCGCGGTCCCAGGACGAGCCTAAATGGAGTGCTGGCCGTCGGCGAGGAGGCAGGCAGCGGGCCCGACCCCTTCCAGCAGGGGGAGAATGGTGTGGCCAGAAGCCGTGGTCCTGAGGCGGGCTCAGCAGCTGGGTAGCTGGCGCCTAACGAGATTAGCACCCACCAGGAGGAAGGCTCCACCAGGCACGCATCGGTGCACAAGAGGAGGTGAGGAGTCGAGTGGGGACTTGTGACACGCGGTCAGCATTATCGGCGGTCGGTGCATGCCCAGCTTTGGAAAGTGGAGGAAGTGAGGGGCCTGTGTATGTGACTGCCCCCCCCCGCCTGACTGGCACCCCAGTGGCTGCACATAGTTCGAGAGACCTGGGGAGACAGAGGCGCATCCCCCTCAGCGCACTAGACTCTTTTGGCAGCAGCACCCTGAGGATGTGGATACCCCGCGATCTTGCCCCGCGAAGTGGGATTATCCTGGGCAAGCATTTCAGTGAAGATAAACTGTATAGGGCGGCAGTGGTGCCACACAGCAGATCTGTTGGGGGAGACCTGAAAGACCCCTAATCCTGGTGAGCAGTGGTTGCAATTGCCTTTAGTGGAGGCGGGAACCTCAAGGCAACGCTCGTCTCGTGTTGCTCACGGTTTACCACGAGTGTTTACTACTTGAAATGCGTGTGCAGAAGGAAGGACTGCGTGGGGATCAAGAGTTGGAGAGCAACAGGTCTGCTAGGTGTGGTCTGGACACTGGGCTTTGGGCCCGCCAGTTTAAGGGTTCAGAGTCCTGCGCTGCTGTGTGGAGAATGGGCGATACTAGACGGGCGTAGTGACCCCCCTATCTATCACGGGATCTGTCTTTAGGTCTAGGTGCAAGTCAACATGGCGACCACTAGACTAAAGAAAGACAAACCTGGGAAGGATGGGATGTCGAAAGGGGCGACGCAGCCGGCATCGCCAGTCACTGACAAGTCCCCATGGCGGGGTGAGAACGAAGAACCCGCAACCAAGGCCTTCATGATTGAACTTTTTGCGGCCATTAAGGAGGATATATCGGAGCTGCGCTCCCAGCTAGCATCTGATCTGCATGAGGAGCGGAGGGATGTGGATGGCATGGGGGAGCATGTCGCAACACTGGAGGAGCATGACGTGGGGACGGCAGAGGACATCCATCACCTTCAGCAAGACGAGATTCGGCTGACAGAGCAGAACCTAGATCTACAAGCTCATACCGAAGACTTGGAGAATAGGTCCCGCCATAATAACATTAGGATACGTGCAGTGCCTTGGAAAGGAGAGTGGTCGGACTAGCGGGAGTATGTGGAAGCACTTTTCAAGCACATCCTAAATGAGGAAGACCTACAAGCCATAAGGATGGACCGAGTGCATCGAGTTGGATTACCACGTGGTCCCAAAGCCCCTCCCCTGGATATCTTTGTATGCGTACATGACTTCCAGCTGAAGGAGCAGATCCTCCGTAAGGCACACGACTTCAGTCTCCTGCAATTCCGGGATCATCGTCCCTTGTTATTTCAGGATCTGGCAGCTTCTACACTAATAAAACGGCAGGAATTTAAGCCTGTAACCACTCACCTACGAGAGTAAAATGTACCCTACTCTTGAAGGCAAACCCCTCCAGGCAAGCATTGCAACAGCTCACGGCAGTTAGAGGTAAGCTCCGGGCGCATTACAACAACAGGGCAGAATATACTCTGCTAAAATAAGGCATCTTTCCTACTCCCAGGGTAACAAGGTTGGATAGCATATAGCCAGGCAGTTTCGGGACAAGAGGGAGCGGGAATACATTGGGGGGTCTCAGGACGCTCAAGGGGCACTGACACACCAAAATGAGACTAAGGCTGAGCTTTTTGGTACCTTCTATAAGAATCTCTATTCGGGAGATTCTTTTGATGCCGCAGCGCAAAAAGAATATCTGCAGACATTATCATTGCCCCAGGTATTGGCGGAGTGGAATTAGACGCTCTCTGCTCCCTTCACTAGAGAAGATGTGATGGCGGCCATTAAGGCCTTGAAACCCCATAAGGCCCCTGGGGCGGATGGGTACACGGCCATTTTCTATAAGACCTTTGCCTCTGAACTCAGCCCGTACTTAGTCCGGTTGTTTAACAGCATGGCAGATGAAGGCGAGACTTCAGGCACTATGGCTAAAGCCCTGATATCTATCATACCCAAACCCGGGAAAGACCCCAGTAAATGCGCCTCTTATAGGCCGATTGACCTCCTGAATCTGGATGCGAAACTTTATTCTTCCATCGTTGCTCAACGGCTCAACAACCTGATGCCGGCACTCATACACCCGGACCAATCAGGGTTCATCAAGGGACGACAGACCCACGAAAACACAAGGCGGGTGATACACCTGATTGAAAAGGCCAATAGGTTCAAAATCCCGGCAGTTTTGGTGGGGCTTGATGCCGAGAAGGCGTTTGACAGGGTGGATTGTTTTTTTTTATTTCAGACGTTGACCGCCTTTGGCTTCTCCTCTAAATTTTTGATGATGATTCGGGCAAATTACCTCTCCCCCAGGTCCAGACTTGTGGTGAATGGGCACACGTCCTCCTTTGAACACTCACGGGCACTAGACAGGGTTGTCCCTTTTCACCTCTACTTTTTGCCCTAAGCATAGAGCCTTTGGCGCTGGCGGTGAGGGCTAACCCCGACATCCATGGCCTGCCCTTCACTGGGGAGACACATAAGATCACTCTCTTTGCGGACGATCTCCTTCTCTCCCTCTCTGAGGCGGCCCACTCTCTCCTCCACCTGCAAGCGGACCTGGAGCGCTTTGAAGCGGTAGCGGGGTTCAAGGTCACTATGATAAATCTTACGTCCTTAACCTCACACTCCCCCAATCTGAAGTTCTCCGTCTCAAGGTGCTAACACCCCTTCCTTGGGCCAGTTCCTCTATTCAATATCTTGGGATCCACTTGACCCCCTCGCTGGGGAAACTTTACTCTGCCAACTTCCCCCTGCTCCTAGCCAAGATTCAGGCCGACTTGGCCCGCTGGAAGACAATGTTTATATCATGTCTGGGGAGGATTCATGCTGTTAAAATGCCCCTTCTTCCCAAAACTATTGTACTTGTTCCAGGCCTTACCCACTGAACTCAACAGAGAATTTTTCATGTGAATGAAATCTATGATGTTACTCTTTGTCTGGCAAGGGGGTAGTGCATTCTTCTCCTTAGCCATCCTACGCAGACCGAAGAAGGAGGGGGGCGTGGGGGGGCTACCTGACATTCATCGGTATTATAAAGCAGCACAACTTTGAGTACTAATAGAATGTTCGCCACAAGAGTCAGAAAAACACTGGTTACACATGGATCGGAGCATTGCAGGGAAGATAATCTGGGACTTGTTATGGAAGTCCAAGAATGACAGGCCCAAAAATGCTTATATCAGTACCCCCACTTGCACCACTTTGAAGGTTTGGGACTCAGTCTCCAAAGATGATAGCTGGACTACATTCCCCTCCCCCTTTACGCCCCTACACTTTAATCCTGTCTTTCACCCAGCGTTGACCAAGGGCCCCTTTGATGCTTGGAAGGAAGGGGGCTGTCTGGCACTAACACATCTATTCCATAACTTTGACCCACTCACTGTTTACAACTGTAAGAGGGACTACGGGGTTCAGGAGAATGAACGTTACCACCACGGTCAATTACTTCACTGGAAACTGTCTCCTCAAGTGAGAGGTGCAGCTACATGACCCCTCACGAAGTTCAAAGCCTTTCTGACCAAAATCTCCTCCATGAAGGGTGCTATCACGTTTATATATGGGTTCCTATTTTCCACTGCGATTTCCCCTAGGCCTCGATACATGTCCATGTGGGAGGGGGTCCTTCAACAGGACATTTCTGACGCGGAGTGGACACACTTATGGTCTGATATAGCCAAATGTAACCACTCCGTGGAACTTAGGGAGGCGCACATGAAAACCATGATGGATTGGTATTTACATCCGGCCAAGCTGAGACAGATATTCCCTGACACTTCCGATAGATGCTGGAGGGGATGTGGGCTACTAGGAGACTTTCAGCATATCTGGTGGGATTGCCCTATTACCCGTCCGTTTTGGGAGGAAATTCTTGCCCAAATTAAGGAGATGTTGGAATATCCCATCCCTACTTCGATGGCCACTACCTTACTGGGTCTCCGTGATCCTAGTCTCAAACACCAGACTAGTGGGGACAAGAAGATTAAGTGGCTCAGCATCGGGGCGGCCAAGCTCACTCTGGCTGCGGCGTGGAAAAGGAAGGAGGCACCAGCCACCTCCCTTTGGCATTCGCGCCTATGGAAGCTATTGAGTTTGGAGAGGATGGCTGACATCTTCCTGGATGATTTTAAGAACTTTGAATTCTGCTGGGACCCATTGGTCAGTTTTCTCTCCAAGGGTCTTTCGTCCGCAGTGTGTCCTGCTAGTTTCAGAGCCCTTCACCTATTTCAACTGTGAACTCCCAGCACTACGCGTCTTGACCTTTGTCCTCTGTAAGTTGCTACCACCACTGGGGAGGGGGAGGGCTGTGAGGGGGGGGAAGGGGTTTGTATTTTGTTGTTGTTAGTGTGATTTCCCTCATATCGCTTTCTCCATGACTGTGCCCACCAGGGAACTTGCACGTAGAAGCTCGCCGTTTGACCAAGCTTAAGGTGGCGGCTGTTAGTTTCTGCCTGGGGCACGTAGGTTATCAGCAGAGCTGTTGTGAGGGCCTCCGCCCTGAACTTTCACCAACCTCCCACTTAACTCACAGGCCACTTGGTATTCCCCGTCCATGTCTGGAACTGCATCTACCAGAGAAGTACTCTGTATGTTACGGGTCTGGCTAAAGGGAACTTTGTTAGGCTTAACGTGATGCGTCTGGGCTGATTTCAATGCTACCCCCTGCGTGGGACGATGTGCAGTACTGTCACCTTTTTTCCTCTGTGTTTAAAATGTCAATAAATATACCTTTGAAAAAAAACGTACAATTCCTTTGGAGGTACTGTATAATAGCCTGGTCTTTCATGAAAGAAGTAAGAAGGATGCCATGGAGTAACTGACTAATGGGCAAATTTACAAGAAAGTAATCCAGTGCGGAATGCGAGTCACTTTCAAAGCACAGGGATTCAACATATTTACAACAATATGCTGCATCTCTGTGCTTCCCCCTGCGCTGGCGTAGGCACCCTTGCAACATGATGCAAGGATGCCTGCATCATGGGGAGATTGTTTTTGTTCAGCAAGGGTTCCCTTCCTGCATAAAAACAATCTGAAATGCCGTTTTTCAGCTTCTATGTGTGCTGCATTTGCACACATAGAAGTTGAAAAACATCATTGTTTCAATGATTGTTTATGTGAAGGAAGGGAACCCTTCCTGTACATAAACAATAATTACCAGTGATCTCCTCTTTCTATGTGTGCTGGAGAATGCAGCACACATAAAAAGAGGAAAAGTAAACTAGGAGAAATTAATACATTTCTCCTTGTTGCCCTGTGGTAAATAAAACATTACCCTGTCATAATTTCTATACATTAATAAGGAATAAGGATAGCTCATAAAATGAGAGGCAGAGTCCGTGGTGTCCGAGTCAAAAGGGCTTTAATACAATGACTCGAGTCACTGGAGAATCGGGTTCCATCACCACTAAGGTTCAGGAAGGGTCGACTTCTGACGGTTTATTCACATAACACATTATATATAGTAAAGCCATACAATTGCAAGGAATAGAGAAGGCGGAACGCTCCAGGTGGAGCAAGTGAAAGAGAGAGATAAGAACACATGGGCGTGAAAGAAGGCGTGTAAGAGGCGTATACGTGGGTGTTCACTTGATGAGTCATAGGTGTGTCACAGATGGGTGGATGCATAGAGGAGGTCTGCAGGGTCAGCAGAAACCTTTACCCTACATGTGCGCGCAAAACTGGTCATGACGTGGAATTGACGTGTAACTGGGGAGAGCTGGGGAAAGCTGACTTTAGCACTAGTAGAGGAGTCTGGAGTTGGAGATGTCAGAACGACCTGCACCTTTGTCATATCTGATATCTTGTGTTTGGAGGATGTATTGTCTGAAGTAAAGGTCTCTCGAGCAAAAGCTGTTCATCACTAAATGCTGGTGTGTGCATATATTTCTTTGTGCATTGCGTGGGGCCATGGGCCTTCTATGGCAACGGGTTCTGTAAATCACTTGAATGGAGACAGGAAGGCTAGGCCCTATGCTCTGCAGGCGGAATATGTTTACCTCTTTCACTAGACTGGAATGTGTTTTTGCGGAGCTGAGCAGATAACTGTAGGCAAAATACCGTCTTGGCAGGCAGGCCAGGCCGGGCACCTCTCGGCTGAGCACGGAGTAAGGGAGAGGTCAGGGATGCATACCTAAACTGCAGCTTTCAGAGTCAGAAAAGGCTCGGAGCCTGAATTCAGGGCCTGGCTCGGCTGGGCCACAAAAACGTGTGCTTCTCGACTTTTAAACGTGTACCATGTAAATGCATTGGCAACGTAGGCCTCAGTGCAGAATTAACGTTTCATTCATGGAGGGCCTAATAACTGACATGTTAACATTAGACGGAAATGCAGGGGCATTATTATTACAGGCACTAGAAGGGAATTACATGATAACATGGACATACATAGGGCATAGGTACATGGATAGGGTGCAAGTGGGGGACACACTGGCCACATAAATTTTTCTGTTTCCTCATTCCCTCCTTGTCCCCTACTGTGCCCTTCAGGATACATCTATATTCATGAGACCATCTATTTTTTCATATAGCATCATTTGCTCGTCTTTTTTCATTTGTGCACGAGAACGTGAACGTGGACGGGGAATACAGGCAGTGGCACACAAGCCGCAAATCGCTGGGCCACATTGCAGACAGAGACAGCAACTGAATACTATGAGCAGTACTATTCCTAGGAATGACAGTACTGTCCAGCCACATCCTGCTATTACACTCCAGAGCCAGCCGGACCAAGACCATGGGTCCTGATGCAATTCACGGGCTATCTTATGGAGTCTCGTTATTGCTGCATACACTGATGGTGCGTTATTTGAAATAAACACACAACAACTGGAGCCGATCACTAAACAAGCTCCGCCCCTATCGGCCAGGATGACGTCAAGAACAAGGCGGTTCTGAAGAACAACAAGTCTCATAGCAGACTGCTCTTCCGTTAAGTTTCCTAATGCAAAAGTAGTCTCGTTCACTACTGCTTCCAGTGTTCTTGTTAACCTGCGTATTAATTTACTATTTTGGACGGGACCTACGAACCAGAAATATCCTTTAATATAATCCTTATATTGGTCCCACGCTGACTCAGTCTGATCAATAACTGGGGGGAGGTCCCTTTTATGTCTAACATGTACAAGTCGGGAATCTCGATGATAATGGGATGGGGCTAGAAAAACAGGTGGCAGTAGGAACGCAATATAACACGTTCCTCCCCAGTCTAAGGGCAGACGTACATAGGCTGTCTGACCGCAAATGAAATAGGAATGGCGGGAAGCTTTGAAAGTAGACTTTCCTTTATCATTGAATTCGACCACAGTATTACAATCACTGTGTCCTAGGTGCACTGAACCATTTTTCCTAACGCATAATTCACCTTTTACTGGTAAGACTGTTATAAACGGTGAACCTGTATTGGTCTCGGACTGGACGTTCAGAATCATGAGGTTAAGGGAAACATTTCCTAATTCGTACACTTCATTTTCTAGATCTGTTCCTTTCCTTTGGGGAAAACCATCTTTATGGGGAAAACATGCCTTATTCATGACTATATTCAGGTCCCCCCAAATCCATTCACTCTGGGAATTTGTGAACTGTCTGTCTTGTGTTGATGACATTAAAGCAAACCAGGCTCTGCACGAACCATTGTGCGAAAACGGATAAGGAAAGAGGGGCAGAACTCCCTTCATTTTCTGATAAGGTGGGAGTCGGCCACATACCCAGCAATTCGTTACATTGCTGGCCTGGTGAGAATGGTGTAACATACGAATAAAAGTGTTGTTGCGCAGTGCTAGTCGATATGATAGTTCATGGGGTGGCAGATCACTAAATGTGTGTTCTATAGTGTCATTGAAGGAAGAATGTATATGTGAACCAAGAGGAGGAAAGAAAACATGTAGCGTCAAGCTTATACATATAACCGATATACTTAGAAAAAACCTAATGATCAGAGTTACTATGCATCTACTGCGTAAGGTTTTGCAGTACTTCATTTTCATCTCTTTCTGCCTATCTCTCTGGCTATTTGGGTCTACGATCTTATACATGTCAGGAACCTGTCTAACCACTTCACCCGAGGGGGACTTAAACAATTAAACGCTGTTTGACTTACTAGACCGTAGTTTTTGTCTATATTCTTGTTGCGGAGTCTTTTCTAGCAAAGGGAGTTTAGAGTCAATATTTTCGGGACAGTCCTTAGAGTCTTTTACTGAACCAAGTCCATGGAAGCGTTTCACATGGTGGGCATGGAGCCAGCCCTTCCTCCCCTCGACCTTGATGGCGGTCCTCGTCGTCAACAGGACCAACTTGGGTGCGCGCCAGCGGGGCTCCAGAGGGCTTGAACGGTCGAAGTTGCGGACAAACACCAGGTCTCCCGGAACAATTGTATGAGTCTTCACCTGGGTGTTGTCGGGGAAGGCAGCTGCAACCTGTGAACGACAAGAAAGGAGTGCAGACATCAAGGAAGCCAGGTAATCTGTCAGCATAGTACTGTCGACATCTGTTAGTTTTCGTGGCATAGGCGTACCCCACATATTCGGCGGTCTACCAAAAACCACCTCGTACGGGGATAGTCCGGTTCTGGAATGAGCTACCATACGCATGTAAAAGAGGGCAACCAGCAAGGCTACCATCCAATCCACGCCTTTGTCTGCACAGACCTTCGCTAACTTTGTTTTGAGAGTCTGATTGTGTCTCTCTACGAGACCTGCTGCCTCTGGGTGTCGTACGCAATGGAATTTCCACTGGTACCCTAACAGAAGAGATACTTGTTTCATCAGTTCAGAAGAGAATGGCTGCCCATTATCTGAATACATGACACGGGGCAAGCCATATCGCGGGAAAAATTCTCGGACCAACTGCTTGGCAGTTGCCACAGCAGTGTAATCTGGGACTGGGTACGCTTCTGTCCATCTAGATAGGGCACATACAACTACGAGGACATACTTGAATCCTCGACATCTGTCCATCTGAATATAATCCATCTGGAGGACTTCAAAAGGGTGGTCAGGAGGATGAAATCCACCTTGTTCCACGGGAATGCCTTTGCCTGGATTGAACTGACAACAGATCATGCAGGTACGCACTTTCTGTTTTGCTGCTGCACGTAAATGCTTGTTAAACCAGATGCTCTGTAAACTGTCTAACATGGCCTTTTCTCCTAAGTGTGCTGGACTATGTGCTGTATTAATGACAGCTTGAACCATGGAGTCAGGGAGGAACCACGTGGCTTTGCCTTTTGTCATACATCCCTGATCTGTCTGGACCCCTCCTTGTTCAGTCCATTTCTTGATTTCGTCTGGAGTGGCATGTGTCTGTATGTCGAGTACAACTTGTGAGGGATCCCTGACTGTCATGTAATTTGTCAGTGATGGTACTTCTATCTTTGTCGTGTCAGTCGGAATGTCTGCTTGAGTCTGAGCTGTAAGTTTAACTGTTTGATCTGCCAGGTCGTTACCCTGGGAAATGGTGTCTGTGACTTTAGTATGTGCTTTGCACTTCATGATGGCTATGGCTGTAGGCAAGTGTATTGCATCTAACAGAGCTTGAATGAGGGGACCATGCTGTATTTTGGCCCCATGAGAGGTCAGAAAACCTCTCCCTTGCCAAAGGACTCCAAAGTCGTGTACGACTCCGAATGCATACTGTGAATCTGTGTATATGTTGACTTTCAGGTTCTTGGCTCGTATGCAGGCTTGGGTCAGAGCGATGAGCTCTGCTGCTTGGGCAGACAGGGTGTCAATACGATGTGTCTCTATGACTTCAGTATCAGTGGTCACCCTCATATGCGGCCACTAGCTCTCCTGTGCTTGTTCTCATGCATGAACCATCCACATAAAGTGTCAGGTCTGGGTCGGATAATGCAATGTCTGTCAAGTCTTGTCTTGGCTTTGTTACTGTGTTAATTACTTCCACACAGTCATGTGATGCAGGGTCTATTGTGCTCGAGGGCAAAAGTGTAGCAGGGTTCAGAGTATTGCATCGTCTGATCTCTATGTGTGGCTGGAACAATGTCAGTTCATATCCTGTCAGTCTTGCTATAGTCAGGTGCTGTGTCTGTGTCCTGTTCAAGAGAACTTCCACTAAGTGTGGAACCTGTACTGTCAGGGGATGTCCTAACACGATGGAGTCGCTTTGTCTGATTGCTAGAGCTGTTGCTGCAACTGACTTTAGGCACGCAGGCAGAGCCTGGGCCACTAGATCCAATGTACTAGAAAAGTAAGCACAAGGCTTGTGTTTTCCTGCCTGATCTTGTGTAAGGAAGATAATGCTGTGCCATCGCGTTCAGTGACAAAAAGTGTAAAAGGTTTGCTGTAACATGGTGTCGCTAAAACTGGTGCTTGACATAGGGCTTTCTTCAATTCATCAAATGCAAGTGTATGTTCCTGAGTCCAAGGGAGGACAGTCGAAGTCGCTGCCTTCTGTGTTGTCAACTGTATGAGTGGTTTGGCTAGATATGCGTACTGAGGAATCCATTGTCTGCAGTAAGAAGTGAGGCCAATGAAGGCCCGTACTTCCTTTTGTGTCTTGGGCTGTGGAAGATGTGCAATTAACTGAATGCGGTCAGGTGTCAACTGTCTACCCCTCTTGGACAGCAAGTGTCCAAGGTACACCACTTGCTGGGCACAGAATTGTAGCTTTGAAGGGGACACTTTGTGCCCCTTTTCTGCCAGGAAGTATAAGACTGTCAGTGATGCACGTTCGCATTCTCGTTCTGTTCGGGCTGTGATCAAAAGATCGTCAACGTATTGGAGTAATGCAGTATCAGTAGGCATGTGAATACTGTCTAGTTGTCTTTTCAATGCTTGACTGTAAATACTAGGACTTTCTGTGAACCCTTGAGGAGCCCTCGTAAATTTGAAGCTTCGGCCATTTAAACAGAATCTGAAGAGGTATTGGCTCTCCGGATGGATCGGGACACTAAAGAAGGCGTTCTTGAGATCTATGACAGTAAAGAACGTCGCTTCGGAATCAATTGCAGTCAGTAGTGAAGAAATGTCTGGGACCACTGGGTACTGTGGTATTATGCATTTGTTCAGTTCTCGGAGGTCAATCACTAGTCTGTAGACCGGTGGTGCATTTGGGTCAGTTCGTTTAAGAATCGGAATGATAGGAGAATTACATACATTGGAGTCAGTTTCTACAACCACTCCCTGTGCAATGAGTTCGTCAACAATTTTCAGTAATGCAACTACAGCATCAGGTGGTAAATTGTATTGTCGGATACGTGGCAGTACAACTCCTTGCTTGAGTGTGACACGGTATGGTGTAATGTGCATGTAACCTACATCAGTCGGACCTTGTGCCCATAAATGCTGTGGTACATTCTGGAGTCTGGGGTCAAAATCTCTCAATACATTATGTCCTTTAAAATCACGTAAAAACAATCTCACTCCTTCCGGAGAACAACAAATCACTGCTCCTAGTTCTTTCAATGTTTTTATACCAAGCAAGTTTTCTGGACATGATTTAGTAAGTAACAAGTCTGAGTGCGGGCCAATGGACCAACTTCTAGGGAAACTGGCTTTGACACTTCGTTAACAATAGGCTTTCCTGAAAATCCCAGGGAAATATTCTGTGAGCCTGAGAGGGGTGCCCCTGGAACCTCGTCATGACTGATGGTGGTTCTACTCGCCCCGGTGTCAATCAGAAATTTTCTGTCTTTCCCCAATACATGACTATGTACATAGGGACCCTCTTGATCTACAGGAACCTCAATAAGGGGCAAGCCAACCTCCCTCTCTAGGCTGTTTCATGAGTACTGTTGATAGTCTGGGTAGTCTGACTGAGTATACTGGTACATTTGTTGCGTGACATGTTGTGTGGCAGCAATGGGTTGGGGTACAGCTACTGTCTGTTGCGTGTTCTGTGGCGTTTGCGTGTTCTGCGGGATGTTATACTGTCTAGGAGGACGCGGTCTTTCTTTCGTCTTCCCTGTAGCTATATTGTGTTTCAGGACAGCACATTCATTTATATAGTGACCTGGCTGTTTGCAGTAGTTACAGTTCCCTTTGACAGGTGCCGTCCCCTTTTTTTTCTGGGCATCAGCTGGAACTGATTGAGCAACTAGTACTTTCATTTTTGTATCTTTCATACGTCTCTTTTCGTGTTCCTGTTCTTCTCTAATTCGGTTCTGGTGATACTGTAACATTTGTAACATTTGGGAAGGGCTATTTGCTTGCCAGGTACTCTCAACCTTTAATACTCTATTTTTGATCTGTGGTAAGGAATTCTCTACTAATTTGCTCACAAAAAGATGTGGGTACGATTCACTACTTGTCTTCAGGCCACTGTTAATAATAAAACATTTTTCGAATCTAGAATAAAAATCACTAGTGTCTTCATCCTGTTTCTGTTTGCAGGCTGAAATAGTATCCCAATCTTCCTTTTTAGTAGTCAATAATCTAGGCAAAACCTGTATTAATAGTTCGGGTAGTTCCTTAGCTTTGTCCCCAAGACCAACACCCGGGCCTCGGAGTTTATCCTCGTCTTCTAATTCTGTCCAATTGATCATTTTCTCTCCCACCTCCCAATCTTTTTCTTTAAGCTTTTTGTAAATGCCTGCTGGTAACAGTACTTTCAATAATTTAATGGTATCAGCGTATGTGTAATCCCCCATGCAGAGCATGTCTTTTAATTCTCGGTGGAACCCCCCTGGGTCTTTATCGTGACAGGGCAATAATTTTTTCATTTCCAATAATTCCATTTTCGTCAAGGGAGTGTAAACGTATACTCGTTGAAGTGCACCCCCTGCAAGTCTAACGGGATGAACCTCTCGTAGGGGATTCTGTCTGTCTATGTGAAAGGTCTTTCTTTCTCGATGTGGGGCAGGAATCAAGTGCGGGGTCAGAAAAGTCAAGTACTTATGTCGTTGATCTAGAATAACATTAATTAACTCGGTACCTAGGCCTCTCCATCTTGCTAGGAGTAAATCGTCCAATAATTTATACAAGGGACCTGGATCAGAATGCTGACTCTCGTACAATGTGATGAGATGTTGGATCATGTAAATACCAGCTAAACGCTGTTCTTCCGGAGGAAGACTCAAAAATGTTTGCGCTACTATGTCATCCTTATATATGTTAGAATTACAAGCCCATTGAACTGCTGACCGGGCTAGTTCTTGTTCATGCATAGTACAAAGTTCACTGCTCCCTACTCGTTTTTTCAGTGCATGTTCAGTAGCTTGGAATAGGTGTTCGAGGGAATATCGTTCAGGTATTGGAGAGAGAGAACGTTTATTGTAATCTAGGCCTATGGGTCTGTCAAACGGTCTTGCCCTGCCCACGTAATTCATTTTATTTATTTCCTCTGTTTCTGTATCATCCTCTTCTGAGACTTCGTCGTCCTCTTTCTCGGCTTGTTCTTTCTTGTGTATATCTAGAATTTCTTTATGAATTTTCCTGTACATGCATTCTATTCTGTTCTGTGTATCATGTTTACCAACAGCTATATTGTCACTCCAAGTCATCATACCTTTAGTTACTTCTTTATCTGGCTGGTCTCGTTCCCTGATCAAACAATTAACCAAAAACTTTAAAAGCAGGCTTTGAAGCTCCACCTTTCTATTTGCCATGGCCTCATGTATACTTTCTGGTCCCTCCCCCGTTCTAATGAAGTGGTATATTTTGTCTAAATGTTCCTTCATGTCTGGTAAAGTGATCAAATAGTCTGCAACGTGTCTTAAACGTAGTGAGTATATGAGCATTACGCCCTCACCTGGTACTGGATCATATATACAATCGGAAAGTGACTGTCTAAGAGATGCTGGTGTCATTGGTTTTGGCGTGCGTTGTAGTGCTAATTCTCGTAATGTTCGTGATAGTGGTGGTGGGGTGTGCGGTGTGTGTGGTATCTCTCTAGTGGGCCCCCCTCCCGATGCCCCTAGACTTGAGTCGCCTTGGCTTGAGTCGTCCTTCATCGTCAGTGCTGCTGCTACTGGTAATGCGGGTTGATCTTGTGCTACGGGTGGTTGGCGAAAAGGATTGGTAGGGTTGACAGGAGGAGGAGTGCCTCCAGAATGAGGATGAAAATCTTCATTTACATACTCCGGAGCAGCGTCGTCTAGATAGGAGGAAAGAAAAATGTCCGCTGCGGTCTGTTTATGACTATGGAGTTTAGTCGTTCTTTTTCCACAGTGCTTCCTCTACTCTCATGATGCAATCAGCATCCCATGTCCCTGAGACAGGCCATCTATATTTCTCTTCCAGATCCTTCGTGTAATCTACCCATAAATCTAAGTACAGTATGGCATCTAGGCCATGCTTCTGGTACATAAAATGTCCAGGAGTGTCCCTGTCATACCACAACATTAAAACATTAGAAACAGATACTAACTAGTACATAGAAAAACACAATCCTAAAATAAACCTCGTTTACTGTATGCACTGCTAGAACAGTACAGTCATACCGGTCTCATAAAGAGACACGTCTTTACCGTATCCACCTAAATGGACACGTCTTTACCGGATCTGTGTACCCAGACCCGTCTTGACCGGGCTCAAATAAATGAACCCGTCTCTAAGCGTTCCCAACAACGGTACTCACCGGGAAGCAAAACTGAAGGCCTCGTAAAACTCGATACTGGACTGGACTGCTACGGCTTCTTGCTGTTACTGCTGCTTGCTGCGCATGCGCCTCGGAACAGGTGGGCCTCGGGATACCTCGGACCTTGCTCTCTCGGCTTGGACTTTGGTCAGGATGGTCCGCAATCCTCACTGCCTCGTGTGGATGCCTGGTCGCAGTCTCCGTCTCCTCCGTGGGCCTGAGGGAGTTGGCAGGAAATCCCGCAGACGTGTACACTTGAAATCCGTCACAGCTATAGAAGGGGTCAGGGGGCTGCGCTTACATCCCCGGCGCGTGGGGAAGGGGACTCGTCCCTGTTCGGGCACCAGATTTATGTGGTAAATAAAACATTACCCTGTCATAATTTCTATACATTAATAAGGAATAAGGATAGCTCATAAAATGAGAGGCAGAGTCCGTGGTGTCCGAGTCAAAAGGGCTTTAATACAATGACTCGAGTCACTGGAGAATCGGGTTCCATCACCACTAAGGTTCAGGAAGGGTCGTCATCTGACGGTTTATTCACATAACACATTATATATAGTAAAGCCATACAATTGCAAGGAATAGAGAAGGCGGAACGCTCCAGGTGGAACAAGTGAAAGAGAGAGATAAGAACACATGGGTGTGAAAGAAGGCATGTAAGAGGCGTATACGTGGGTGTTCACTTGATGAGTCATAGGTGTGTCACAGATGGGTGGATGCATAGAGGAGGTCTGCAGGGTCAGCAGAAACCTTTACCCTACATGTGCGCGCAAAACTGGTCATGACGTGGAATTGACGTGTAACTGGGGAGAGCTGGGGAAAGCTGACTTTAGCACTAGTAGAGGAGTCTGGAGTTGGAGATGTCAGAACGACCTGCACCTTTGGCATATCTGATATCTTGTGTTTGGAGGATGTATTGTCTGAAGTAAAGGTCTCTCGAGCAAAAGCTGTTCATCACTAAATGCTGGTGTGTGCATATATTTCTTCGTGCATTGCATGGGGCCAAGGGCCTTCTATGGCAACGGGTTCTGTAAATCACTTGAATGGAGACAGGAAGGCTAGGCCATATGCTCTGCAGGCGGAATATGTTTACCCCTTTCACTAGACTGGAATGTGTTTTTGCGGAGCTGAGCAGATAACTGTAGGCAAAATACCGTCTTGGCAGGCAGGCCAGGCCGGGCACCTCTCGGCTGAGCAGGGAGTAAGGGAGAGGTCAGGGATGCATACCTAAACTGCAGCTTTCAGAGTCAGAAAAGGCTCGGAGCCTGAATTCAGGGCCTGGCTCGGCTGGGCCACAAAAACGTGTGCTTCTCGACTTTTAAACGTGTACCATGTAAATGCATTGGCAACGTAGGCCTCAGTGCAGAATGAATGTTTCATTCATGGAGGGCCTAATAACTGACATGTTAACATTAGACGGAAATGCAGGGGCATTATTATTACAGGCACTAGAAGGGAATTACATGATAACATGGATATACATAGGGCATAGGTACATGGATAGGGTGCAAGTGGGGGACACACTGGCCACATAACATTTTCTGTTTCCTCAGCCCCTCCCTACGCCTCCCCTGCGGAGACTTAGCATTCACACGCATTTCCAGATTTACAAGTCCTCGCAAATATGAAAATGTGTCTGGTTCCATTGGTGTTGCGTGGGAACACCCACAGCAACACCCATGGAACACTTCTTTCACGCAAAGTGCAGCACGCAAAGGGGACAGATTTACAAGGACAGGAAAAGTCATGCAGGGTGGCTTTTACTGTCCTTGCAAATCTGGAGCACTAAAATGCGCCACATGTACGACACAAAAAGTGATGCACCGGTGGCACAAGGGGCTTGTAAATCTGCCCCTAAGTGTAATGATTGTAAAAAATACATTCCTGGACGGCATTGAGTAAAGTATTTACCCATAAGCGGTCAAATAAATCTCTTTAGATGTTCCACATAAAATTTACAAAAGAAAAAGATATGCAAATTGAGTGGAAATAAAACCTCACAGACAAGGTGGCAGATCATGTATAGAGTAGATGCTTTCTGGATAATGCAACATACAAGGGATAACATTCATTTGAAACCACACTAAGATAAATCTGTTTTTTGAGGGAACATGGCTTCCAGCTAAGAGGCACAGCCGGGAGCTCCGGTGTTCAGCAGCATTTATGGAATAGCAAGCTTGAATATCAGGTTCCACTTTCTTTTCTACTCGACTATGCAGGGGATGTAAACGGCCTCCTTTTCTATGAAGCCCAAACTAAAAAATAAAAATCTACTTACGTGAGTCCGGGAGAACGACTCATGCTGGATCCAGTGATTTCCCTCAGCTTTGGCACTGCAGGACCGGGGGAGTGTGCGGCTACAGACAGCCTGTCGTTGTGGCGCGTGGCTCAACAGTTGTGGAAGGGCCGGCTCGCGGTGGTGCGCTTGAGCTTCAGGTGGCGGGTACAGGAGCAAGTGGAGAGACTCACCGATGCGAAGCAGGGCAGACCCAGTCTCGGACTCAGGCACGGATGAAAAAACTCCAGCAATAGAGCAACAGGAGCAAGAAGGGGAGCTGGTTGATGAGTGTTTTTGTGTGAACCCGGGGGGGGGGGGGGGTGAGGATAGCCTCCAACTAGAGCGATTACTGATCTTCAGAATACTGGCCAAGAAGGATTTTTGGATTGCTGTGTGGGTTGCCATATGACCCCAAAAAAAGGCGGAACAGTTCTTTCAAAAAGGAAAAAGAAAAAAAGCACAGATTAAATTGGTGGTACAGAGGGGGAAGGAAAAGTATTAGACCAGTCAGAACAAGTTAGGACAGGACAAGAACAAGAACAAGAACAGATAACCCCTGAGACAATACCTAAAAAAATCGCTTGAAGTCATTCCTAAAAAGGGCTCAACACATGGAAATACAGGTTTGGCAAAAAATAGATACTCCCTGAGGAACGCGGAGTGTATGTAGTTGCTAGCCGAAGGAGAAGGAATCACTGATATGGACAAAGGAACAGGCAGTGGTGTAGTATCAACTTGAGTCTCACCCCCCCCTTGGCAACACAGGAAAACCCATAAACCCCAAAACCCACAACAAGATATCACGGATCAACCTAAGAAGACTACAAGGTGGACTATAAACTACATAGGGAAGCCTAACGTCACACCATCCTTGAGGTTGTACTTCAAAATAAAAGAATAAGAAGCAGAACCGTCAGACAAATTAACACCATTGAGACCACAAACAGCCGAAGTCACTATAACAACCATGGCAACTATGCCGGGGAATACACAGACAGTAATTGAGACTAATTTAACTACCTCAAATAGATTTTCTGTGTTAGAGCAGCATGACACAGATATGCACATGGCGGAACACTTGTCACATACCTCTTCAGGAAGTGAACGCACCATAAATATTTCCAAGACAAATGCATACTCGTAAAACCAACTACACGAACAAATAAAGGAAAACTCGATAGACGTAAGCTTAATGTTAGTGCAGCTTTCTAAGGAGATCAAAGAAAATGTTTTCATATCGGAGAATAATCAAATGAAAATACAGGAATCATGTGTGAACTTCAAAACCAAAATGGCTGATATAACGTCAAGGCTGACAACAATGGAGACAGCGTTTGGAGGATTACAGGAAGAGGTGAAGAATAACCAAAGAGAGATTAAAATGTTGAAAAGTAGTGAGAAGGAAATTAAGGACAAGTTGGAGGCGCTGGAAAATAATTCCAGGTGGAATAATTTAAGACTCTAGAATGTTCCAGAAGGTTTGGAAAAAGGAAAGTTAAATGATTTTGTGGTGACCATTATTAAGGAGGCCATGCCAGAATTTCAAACATGGGATCTGGAATAAGACATACAGAGGGCCCACAGAGATCCTTTTAGACGGGACCCAAAAAAGGACAAACCAAGGAAAATATTAACAAAATTTCGTACTTATGTCATCAAAGAGGCAATACTTTCAGCAGCTCTAAAAGCAAAAAGTTTCCCAAAAAATGAGTGGTTCAGTTATAAGATCTGACATAGCCAACACCACAATAAATCGACAGTGGGAGCTAGGGAAGCATATTACAACCCTAGAGACACTGGGGGCACCAGCACAATTAAAATTCCTGGCCACCCTGAAAGTTATGTGGAAGAATAAAATGCACAACTTCAGGGATGTCACCGTGGTTGAGAACCTGATAGACCATATAAACAGTCCTCTGGGCTTCAATGGGTGCAATGTGTCACCCCATATGGAATATGGTAGGGTTCCCTAGGGAGGGAGGAGGTTTTCAACTTGAGGAATGCACATTTCCACTTGTAATTATGAGCACTGGGTGGGGAGCATTAGGGGAAAAAAATAAAAAAATATGTTCATACATGACATCAACTAATTTCAGAAAGAAGGGTTTAAAGAACTAGGGCAAGGGCAAGGGGAGAAGAAAATGAATACACTTAGAATAATATCCTGGAATGTTAACGGCTTGAGAGTACATAAAAGAAGGAGGAAGATTCTAGAATTAATTAAATTGTGTGATAATTATATAATTATCCTGCAGGAGACCAATCTGCAAGAAGAGGAATGGGGAAATATACTTAAACAAAACAAGTGGATAATACACATGATCTGCTCTAATCAGTCGTGTAACGTCAAGGGAGTAGCTATATTATTTAAAAAATCGGCCAATGTTAAAATAGAGGATTGTAAAGTTGATAAAGGAGGTAGATAGGTAACTGTGAACATAAAATAGATAAATTGGGTCTTACGTTGGTAGGATATTATGGTCCTAATGTGGATGACCCTTCTCCTCTTAATCAACTGTATAAACATTTATTAGATTCCAAATATACCTTAATCATGGCAGGAGATTTCAATATTTTAATGAACCCTCTACTTGACAGATCATTAATACACCACATTGCTAGTGCTCCAAAAATGAGAAAGAGCAAACAACAATTAGTAAAGAATCTAGGGCTAGTGGATATGTGGAGATTCAATGCTGGTGATAAAAAATAATTTACATATCGAAATAAAAAGTACTTCCTTGCTCAAGAATTGATTTTTTCTTGCTGATTGAGAGATTAAGGGAAAATAATTTTAGGGTTACACATCAACCTGAGCATTTGTTATGCCTTGCAGCAGTGACGCTGGAAATGTCCACGAGGGGAAACTTAACAGAATATAGATGGACACTAGACAGAACACTTCTAGGGAAGCAGGAAGTGGTGTATAGGTTAAAAGAAGAAGTGGCTGAATTTTTTTATATAAATTCCGAGTCTGCAGCACTACATACAGTTTGGGATACATTTAAGGCTTATCTCCAGGGGAGACTTATAAGTCATGCTGCCTCCTGTAAACAAGCATTTACAGTGCAATAGGTCTCGCATTTGCAAAAGTTTGAGCCATTGGCATTGTAAATGACAAACTCTTCATCCATGTGTTGGTTTTGAAAACAGATAAATAAATGACATTGTGATTTACAATGCCAATAGCTTAAACTTTTGCATTGTAAATGACAATGCCTTTTCTCTATGTTTTAAAAAAAGAAACATAAATAAAACGCATTGTCATTTACAATACCAATAGCTCAAAGTTGTAAATACCAAAAATACTCGATCTCTCTGCAATTCATGCTTCTGCTTTTCAAACTTAAAAACATATTTTATATTAGAAACATCTTATACACATTAAACAAAAGCCATGCAAAAATTTCCCTTTTGAAAATATGTTGTCCATACATAACTAGTATTTTACAGGATAATCAATTAATGCACACATATATGCACAGTCTGCGAAGCACTAGATATAAAGGGGCTTCCAGTGCAGAGAAAAACACACAGCCCTGTTTCCCCTGTCAGCAACCTCTAACAAGCACGAACAACAGACATAGTAGAAGTATTTTGTGATGTCTGCTGCGGATTTGACCTGCTCAGTTAAATATCTCACTGGATTAGGTAGGTCACTAAACAAGTGCTCCTTTAAAAGTCCTGTAATTTATATGCGTGGATATAGCTGAAGTACACTGTCCCGTTGTACACAACCACTGCCCCTCAAGCTGTGGCAAGTAGAATGTGTGCATTTTTATATAGCACCAACTTTAAATGGTCATGCATGAAAGATTATGAGTGACACTATCCTACGAGCCAAATCAAGCAATATAGACAACAGAAATATATATAAATAATAGAAATTACACCTATTTGAGCACCAAGAAACTCAAAGATATTAAAACTGCTGTAAGCAAGCACCAGAAATGCAAGAGCACTAACCTTGACTGCTGCCCGGAGACTGTCCGTCATTGCAGCCAGGCCCCAGTGGATCTTACTGATGAACTTTTTGTGCAATTCCACTGTGGCGTTGACCAGCGGCGCACCAAACTTAGAGCATTGTGTGCCAATGGTGGCTCCAATCAGGAGGGCACCGGTGAAACTCAGCACTGCAGCCAGGCAAAAAAAAAATACTCTTCTGTCACCGTCGGGCTGGCATGTCTTGAAAGTGCTGTGTTGCGTGGCTCCACTTGTTTGGGCAGTAAGGCTATGCTGCCTATTGCAGTCCGCCTGGCCCAATAATGTCAAACCTGCAGTGTGGTGCCCAAATAGGTCGGGCACAGGACAGCAGAAATGAAAAAACACATTTAGAACCTTGGGCGCAGGACAGCAGAAATAAAAAAAACACATCTAGAACCTGGGGAAGAATGGAGCATGCTGCATGTGGCCAGTGACAGTGCACACCTAGGGAGTCCGGCATAGGTCGGGCATGGTTAATGCACCAGCACTTCCAGAAGAATATGAAGTGGGGGGAGGGGGAGCCCAGAAAAATTATTGTTACACCAAGCACCGCAAGCGTGAAGACAACCGTGCACTGTGACGTCAGAAAACTAAACAAGGCCACGAGAAGCAAGCCATAACATACCTCTCAAACACATGCATCACGCTTAAACGCCTTTTACAAATGCCTCTCTGCTTCAAGCTTGGTAGACGATCCCCTGCACCCGCTTGTGCACCAATCACTCATTTTACCGATCTCTCATTAACCCCCCCCCCCCAAACTAGCCTGCAGCTTCCATCCGTTGGCCCCAGTCCCATGCTCACCCGCTCGGCGTAGAAGCGCAGCTCATCGGCACAAGCGCAGAATGTCTGTAGGCACTTGTCGCAGCTGGAATAAGGATCTGACACCGGTTAGCGACCTTGCCGTAGGCCTCCGAATTTTTGAATGCAAAATTGATAAGTAGGATGTTAGATCTGGTTAGGAACACGCTATATTAGACATTTGTTAAGGTTAGCCCTTCATACCTGTCTACCTTGCTGTAAATCTAATGTCAGAATTTTGCATTTAATAATTATGTAAATAATGTTTATTTTACCAATTTTTATTTGTTTTCATATTTTAATAAATACGGCCAGGGGGTTGCAAGACCCCCTGCCTTCCAAAGAAAACTCCTCGCATGACTGATGACTTTAAGGGATGATGTGGTGGTGTACATGACAGGGAGGGGGTGTTCGTAGACTTGGATTGCAGAATAAACTAAAAGCAGCTAAAGAACAGCTAGCAGAATTTTTGGAAGGGAAGATTAATTAATTAATTAATTAATTAATTAAGGGAAGATGGATGGGAAGCCAGTAAAATGGTCCATTACAAATATGGGGAAGGATGTGGGAAACTCCTCGTGTGAAAGGTAAAACACGATCAGTTGAGAAAGTAGATAAAAAAGATACAGGATGCAGGTTCTCAAGAATTGCGCGAGGATAATGTCAGTATAGGCAAGGCATTTGGCGACTTCTTTCAAGAATTATATACTAAAGAGACAAGGGCCCCCCCAATCAGAATTAGATCAGTGGTTGGATCAGGACCCCCTACCTGGGATAAACAACGACCAGCAAGATAAGTTAAATCAGGAAATCACTACCCTTGAGATAGAAAAATCTATTTCTAGTTTAAAGAGGGGGAAGGTAGCAGGACCGGATGCTATCCTCAATGAACTCTATAAAGCTCTAAAGAAGATTTTGGCCCCACATTTATACAAGTTATTAAATAGTATGTATATTCACTAGGCATCTATCCCACCCTCATGGAACAAGGCCATAAATACTTTGATACTAAAGCCTGGAAAAGACTCACTGAAATGTGAGTCGCACAGGCCAATCTCACTATTAAATAGTGATTATAAAATCTTTACAAAATTTTAGCTATAAGGCTGGGCAGGACATTGGGGAACATTATACACCCATGCCAAAAGGGTTTTATGAAAAATAGACAGCTGAAGGATTTAACACATGGATTAGTTACAGCTGTTGATATAGCCACTACAAGAAAAACACCACTGTTATAATGATAGACGCTGCTAAAGCGTCTATCATCTGTCAACATCGTATCTGTCAACAACCTGAGGGACAACTTCTTAAACACTATAAAATCAATAATGAAGTACCAACAGCTAGGAGAGTGGAAAATGGATCACTCTCATCACCAATTAAGATAGGGCGTGGGACAAGGCAACGATGTCTCTTATCCCCTTTATTATTTAATATATATATAGAACCTTTGGCCAGTAGAATTAGATCGGAAACTGTGATTACCCCCTTTAAATACATGGCTGCATCTGCAGTTATCTGTTCTGAGCAGAGTTAATTTGAATAAAGTTTACGTTTATTTTTAATGCTTTACCATTACATTTTAAATCAGAATGGTTACAGAAACTGCAAAGTGACTTGACCGGCTTTGTGTGGAAAAATAAGGCTGTGAGAATAGCATGGAAAAAATTACGTAAAAAGAAAATGGATGGGGGAATTGCTCTGCCGAATTTTTAATTATATCACTGGGCTTTCTTTTTTAAAAACACCAGACATCTTCTTATGGATAATGCACAAGATACTCCACTTTAGCCACAGGCCTTAAAAACGAATCTCCAGGAGAAAGGAAGTTTTTCCTATTGAAATCTGGTCATCCCAAACTCTTTAAAAAGATTAGGTTCAAGGTCTTGTTAGCAGCCTGTGAGGTCTGGGTACAAATTAAACGAGTCATGGGCATACTATACCACAGCGGTAAAGCTCCAATTTGGAAATCCCCAGGCACTCCAGAATGTCTTTCAAATGTCCTAGCTCTTCCTTTATTGAGGGTGGGAGTTAATTGAAAATAATTCTCTCTCTTCTTTGAATGTACTTGCATCAAAAAACGATTTATACCTTAGCAAGTTAGCTTCAATTGATAAGTTGGGCACAAAACGAACGGCAGATCGGCTTGGAGTCAGAATGGGAGAGAGAATTTGTGAAAAATCTAGCCTTTAAAAAGGAAGTGTCCAAGTGCTTAATACTGTCACTAAAATTATTATTATAAAAGTTAATTAAAAGTAATGTTTTACCACCCGGACCATTTAGATAAAGAAAGTGATAAAAAGGAAAACCATTATGAAATGACAGGACTACTAATTTTAAAGTGTTTTTCAGCAAGGTCAAATTCGCACCCCTTGCGTGACCCGAAGTGGACAGGCAAGCTGGAGTATGGAAGGAGTGATAGCCATCTAAGTTAATAGGTCCTGTTTCCCATATTTCCTGAAAACAGATCACATCATAAGCAGTAACAATTGCTAACCTAATCTGGATCGAACAATTTGGCTCTCAATCTGGAAATATTCCAGGAGATTAATTTATCGTTATCTGTATAATTAAATGTGTAATTAGATGTAACCGTGGGATGTGTGGGGGATTCGGGCCCTGATATTGAGTGAATTTGGTCATAATTTGTGCTACTCCTGTTACCCCTCTGTCAATTGCCTGTCTGTTAAACTGAGCCGCTTATGAGTAGGGAAGGGCATAATTGGTCATCCTAGAGGAAGGTATGGGAGTTTGCCATAAAGATATCTATGCGGTATCATGGGGGCTTGCTCCCGGTGTGTGAGCCTTACTGGTTTGTAGAAGAAGCCAAGCGGCAACACAAACATTTAACTGCTCAGTGATGGTCCTGAGGGTAACCTAGTGAACAGTTGCTGAACCAGATAGTGTGAATTAAAATTTACCAGCACACAAGCCCCTGGATTGATCTGGTTTAGTCCCCTACCCAAGCCACTCTTCTTGCAAATAAGATGCAGGAAAGTATCTACCCCAGCCCCGTTTACTGAGCCAATGGCATTCTTTAGATATGAGCTTACCCGTGGTTTATTTCTAATCCAATGTGGGAATGTTTACCAAAACTACACATGGGAACAGGCAGCTGGGGGAAGTGCCTGTCATGTGTAACAATCTACTTGGCCCCCTCTTTCCAACACATGTTCTCCAGCAGATGTCAAGTCCTTCTGTAAGGGGGCGCTGCATGCCCTCTGGGGTAATGAAATGGTGAGATTTGCAGGGGTGGGTTGAGGGAGCAGATAATTAGGTTACTGCATTTGAAGTTGGATGGATCTCATATGGTCTCCAGAAGTCATACCTTCTGGATGAGACTCTTTATTCCAGCCACCACCACCCGCTCTAATTAGGCCCGAGCTGACAAAGCAGTTACTAGAGGGGCACTGTGGAGTAAGAGTTGAGTCTTTGTGCTGAGTCAACTCTGCTGTCCGGGCCCCGTTAGCACGAATCATATCTTCCCATGTAGAACATAAAGGGCCAGATGTAGGTAGGCAAATACCGGTCGGTAACGGCCAAAATTCAGGATTTTCGGACGTTACCGACCGGTATTTGTAAAATGAGATGTAGGGCCACCTAAAATACAGATTCGGTAATTTTACTGAATCAGTAATTTTACCGATTCGGTAAAATTACTGAATCGGTATAATTACCAAATCTGTATTTTGTGATGTAGGTAGCACTGTAATCAGTGCTACAGGGCTTTAAGAATTTGTTATTTACCACCAACTAGAAGTTGGTGGTAAATAATGAAAAGCCTTGAAAAAGCATTTTATTTGCTTTTCAAACGCTGCCATGTTGCAGACATACATGCCTTTAGGCCTACCCCTCAGCTGCTGATGGGTAGGACTAATGCTGATTATCAAAAGCGGTCACTATACCGCTGATTAAAACCCTAATATGCAGGCTCATGGGGCACGCAGCATGTGAGACAACTGGACCACAAGAGGTCAAACGTTTTTTTTGCGCTTCATTGGGGGCCTACTCAAGCCCAGAAGCAAAACTAAGTAGCTGATTTTTGCTACTAGGTTCTAGGACTTCAGGCATACTATATTTATTTAGAATTGAGTATTTTTAGTAGGGACCAATAGAGGTCCTGAGGAGTAAGCAGGAGGGGACTGCTTACGAAACATGCCATGTCGACCAAGTAGATAACGTATTTTGTTCTACTTATTTACCCCTTTTTACTGTTCCCAGCCAGAGAAGTCATTAAATCAATTTTTTCTACTAGCCAGGGAATTTTTAAATATTCTTTTACATCACCTTTACACTTACATAGGTCCCTACACCCCTATCATTTACCACTTTCCTCACACCACACATAACCTATCGTCAAAAACGAAGTGCTCCCGCGTAGTTCGTAGGTTGCAGCATTCCCCGCCCCGTAGAGGGACGGGAAGACCCGTATGATGAAGCATGACACTATGGGATTCGTAGTGTGTGAGGGGTATTTTCAAAAGCACATAGTGCTCTCCTTTTGCCACCCGCAAAGAGAGCTTTTCTCACTTCTTCGAGACATCAAGTCTTCACCTTAGAATTTGCAAAAACGAATAAAATATCCACTTCCTTCACATTGATAGAATCCCATTGGTTATTTATAGCGTCTAGGAGGGTGATTCTATCACTACTGCCTCTGCACTTCCTCGATTGTTTTTTGGATCTCAATTCTACTTAGTCTATCTAAAACTGATTGCAGTGAACAATTGATTGACTGTTTGATTTTTTAAAACAAATCATCCGTTAAGTGTGAGGGAGCTATTCTGGCACCTTGAAGGACAGCAGAGATTGACTTAGTTCCTCGCCCTTTTTTCTTCTTTAAGGGTGGCTCAATAAGTCCCTATGGTGAAAGGACTCTGGCTGCGGTCCAGATAATTAGATGTTTTGAATGGGTAGTATCTGGTTTGGTGGATAATTTAGGGGATTCGATGCATGCACAATTGGTAACTCATTGAGAGTGCGCTCACTTAAGTAGTACTAGATGGCTCTTCTTCTTGAGTAGTGGCCTTCCTTTTCTCCATCTGCAGGTCAAATGCTGGGCAGACTTTACAGCTGAAGATGAATGTGTTATATGGGGGGCCTAACCCAGCCTCCTCCGGGCAAGGACGGACCTGCCCTTGGCCTGTGACAGCGTTGCGCTTATAAGCACTGTAGCATGTGCAAGGGGTGGTAGGAAATGAAGGAACCAGTGATGCCTCTCTTCTCAGACACAGCAAACCTCTTCCCTGGAAAATGCAGAAGGCTGCTGGTGGTTTACCCTTGCACTTATCCAATGACCCAAGCTCTACCCTTGCACTCATCCAATCACCAAGCACTCCCCATGCACTCATCCAATCACCCAGGCAGTACCTGTGCACTCATCTAACCACCCAGGCACTACTCATATATTCCTCTAATCACTCAAGCACTATCAATGCGCTCACACAATTACCAAGGCACTACCCTTGCACTCATACATTCAACCAGGCACTAACCATGCACTCATCCATTTACTTAGGCATTATTCATGCAGTCATCCATTCAACTAGGCACTCCCCAAGCATATATGCTCATCCATTTTCTCAGGCCCTACCAATACACACATGCAATGACGTAGCAGGTACTATTCTTGTACTCATCCATTCACTCATGTGGTACCCATGCACTCTTCCATTCAGCCAGGCACCAACCATGCACATATCAAATCACTCAGGCACTATCCAAGTACTCTTACAATCATCCAGCCACTACTCTTGCACACATCCATACACTCAGACAGTACTCATGCACTATGCAATAACCCAGACACTAACCATGCACATATCCAATCACTCAGGCACTACCCATGGACTCTTCAATTGAATCTGGCACTACCCATGCACTCATCCATTCACCCAGGCACTACCCATGTACTCACCAATCACCCAGGCACTATCCTTGCACTCATCCATTCACACAGGCACTACACATGCGCTCATCCATTCACTCAGGCACTACGCAAGCACTCATCTCATGACCTAGGCAATACCCTTGAACTCATCTATTCCCTCACACACTACCCATGCACTCACACATTTACTCAGGTACTACCCATGTACTTATGCATTCACCCAGGCACTTCAGTTACACGAATGAATTCACCCAGGCACTACACATCTACTCATCCATTCACCCAGGCACTACCCATGCACTCATATATTCACCCAGACACTTCTTATGCAGTCATCCAATCACTCAGGCACTACCCATGTACTCATCCATTCACCCAGGCACTACCCATGCACTGTTTCATTGACCCAGCCGCTATCCATGAGCTCATCCATTCTCTTAGGCACTACCCTTGCACTCATCCATTCACTGAGGCACTACCCATGCACACCTTCATTCACTCAGGCACTACTAATGCACTCATCCATTCACCTAGACCATACCCTTTCCCTCATATATTCACTGAGGCACTACTCATGCACCCATCCATTCACTCAGCTACTACCCATGCACTCAACCACTTACCCAGGTTCTATCCATGCACTTATCCAATCACCCAGGCACTACTCAAACATTCTTCCAAACACTATTCAGTCAGCCAATAAACTTTATTCGGATATTACATTATCCATAAAAGTACACACATAATTACATACATGGTCAAGATAAAAAATCACATTAAAATGGGGTAGCATTGCAGAATATTTTCTTAATAAAAACACTAAGGTACTATTTATGCATTTACAAAATCACCCAGGCACTAACCTTGCACTCATCCATTCACTCATGCACTGTGCATGCGCTCATCTATTCACTGAGGCACTTCCCATGCACTCATCCATTCACTCTGTCACTACCCATACACACATCCAATCACACAAGCACAACCCTTCCGCTCATTCTTTCACCTAGGCACTACACATGTGCTCATCTATTTACGCAGACAGTACCCATGCACTCATGCATTTACTGAGGCACTACCCATGCACTCATCCACTCATGCAGGCACTACTCATATACTCATCCAATCACCCAGGCAGTACCCATGCACTCATCCAATCATCCAAGCACTATTCATACATTCTTGTAATCAACCAAGCACTATCCATGCGCTCACACAATCACCCAGCCACTATGGGCCACATGCATCTAGCAAAATACTGGTCGTAAACGGACCAATGCGCAGAATCGGCCCATTTGCAACCAATATTTTGCCTTTGGGCTTCATCAACCCAGAAGCAATTTGCAAAATTGGTAATCGCAAATTTAGCGATTACCTATTTTGCAAATGCAATTAGGGAATCGCAAATTGCGATTCCCTAAATGCTGTGCATTATGCATTTGCAAATTGCATTTTCACAATTCGGAATCACAAATTACCATCAACTTCAAGTTGATGGTAATTTGCAATTCTTTTGAAAAATGCATTATTCATAGTGCATTGTGGTGCCTACACATGCCCCTAGGGCATGTGTGTGTACCACATGTGCATACTTACCTTTTTTGAGGGTGCATCGGGGTGGCCTTTTGACCCCCTTGCACCCTTGAAATTGCATGCGCAATTTGTGAGTACCTATATGGTACTCTCAAATTGCTAATGCAATGCCATTCATTCCTATGTGTCTCTAAACCATAGGAATGATTGGGAAGCCCTTCTTTAATCGCAAATTGCAATTTGTGATTCGCTACTAAGGAATATGTAGGAATCAAAATTTTTTTTGCAGTTATGGGTAACTGTATGGGTGGAAATTTCTGGGTTTAGGTGCTACAATTGTCAGGGCCCAATTGTGTTGTGGTTCACATTCCTCGCGAAAGGCTTGATCCAAGAGCCATTGTAAGGGTAAGTATAGAGGAAAATGGAGGATTGTGCCCTCACGATTTGTGGTTTCTGTGGTTCCAGGACCGCAGAAACCACATACCGGCATTCTAGAGAATCATGAATTCTACCTACCCCAACAACTGATTTTTGCTTTGAAAAAGCCCATGGCCTGTTGGCCATAAGGGCGAAACATGTATCGGCTGTCCTCTTTTCCACAGATATAACGTGAAATAAAAATCATGCATGTAAAACTTTTAAAGAACGTTTGAATTTTCCTTTTGGACTACTGTTGACAAATTGTGAGGGCACAATCCTCCATTTTCCTCTATATTTTTTTTTGCGAAGCCTACATGCATAGATAAATGCGACTCCATAATAGCGATTCCTTAGTAATCGCTATTAAAGACTCGCACTTCCTACCTTTGATTTATGTGCCCCTATGCTTGCACTCATCCATTCACTCATGCACTACCCATGCACGCATCCAATCACCCAGGTATGAGTTTTGCACTCATCCATTCACTCAGGCAATATGCATGTGCTCTTCCATTCACCCAGGCACTACCGATGCATTCATCCAATTACCCAGGCACTTCTCTTGCACTCATCCGTTTACTCAGGCACTACATATGCACTCAGGCACTCCTCAAATACTCATCCTATGAGCCAGGAAATAATGTTGCACTCATCCATTCACTCACACACTAACTATGCACTCATCCATTTACTCAGCCACTAACCACATACTTATCCAATCACCCAAACACTACCCATACACTCATTCGTTTATCCAGAAATTATCCATGCACTCTTCCATTTACTCAGCCACTACCCATGCAATCCTCAATTCACTCAGCCACTACCCATGCACTCTCCATTCCCCCAGGCACTACCTAATCACACATTCATTCACCCAGCCACTACCCTTTCACTCATCCATTTGCTTAGGCAGTACGCATGTACTCACCCATTCCCTCAGCCACTATCCATGCACTCATCCATTCACTGAGGCACTACCAATCCAGTCATCCAATCACCCATGCACTATCCATGTACTCACCCCATCATGCAGACACTATGCATTCATTCACTCAATCATCCAGGCACTATCTATGCAAACACCCAATCACCCAGGTGCTACCCATGCACTCATGCAATTACAGAGACACTAACTTGCACTTATCCAATCTCTCAGGTGTTACCCTTCCATTAATTAATCTACTCGGGTACTACACTTGCACTGATCCATTCACTCGCATACTACCCATGCACTCATCTATTCACTCAGGTAGTAACCATGAACATATTGAATCACCCAGGCACAATCCTCCTAGTCATCCATTCACCCAATCACTACCCATGCACTTATCTATTCACCCAGCCACTATCAATGTACGCACCTAATCACCCAAGCACTACCCATACACCCATTCCTTTATCCAGACATTATCCATGCACTCTTTCATTTACTCCGCCACTACCCATGCACTTCTCAATTCACTCAGCCACTACCCATGCACTTATCCATTCACCCAGGCACTACCAATTCACTCATTCATTTACTCAGCCACTACCCTTCCACTCATCCATTTACTCAGGCAGTATGCATGTACTCATCCATTCACTCAGCCACTACCCATGCACTCATCCATTCACTGAGGTACTACCCATGCAGTCCTCCATTCACTCAGACGCTACCCATGCACTCATCGATTCATCCAGGCACTACCCATGCACTAATCCATTCACCCAGGCACTACCCATATCAAATCACACAGGCACTACCATTGCACACATCCATTCACTGAGGGACTACCCATGCACTCCTCCATTCATTCAGGTTCTATCCAAGCAATCATTCATTCACCCAGCCATTATCCATGCACTCATCCATTCACTCAGGCACTACAGTTGCACTCTTCTATTCACTCAGGGACTACATATGCATTCATCCAATCACCCAATCACTTTGTTTGCATTCATCCAATCACTAAGGCACTACTTATGACCTCATAGATTCACTCAGGCACCACTGATGCACTCATTGTAACTTCCATGCACCAGTTTTGCACTCATTCAATTATCCATACATTCCAACCTATATATACTTTATGTTTTTTTAACTGTAAAAGGCGGTTCCAAAAGTAACCTTTTTATTTGGCTTTTGTAAAGTTTACCTTCTTTTTGTTCTTTTTTATAATAACAAAAATGGCAACTTAGACAGCAGAAATTGAAAAAACATGTACTGAAAAATGTGCAAACCATATAAAAGGGGAACAAAATTAGCATTTATGCTGTTTTGCAGCCTTGCGAATAGCTGTAAGACCCTGCTTACCAGCATTTATAACAACACTACAGTCCTATCTGTTGCAGGAGTATGCACCTCAGAAGGGCGTTTCTGACCAGGATTTGTTGCTGCTGTTACTGAAGTAGATGGTCCTCCAGCTTCCCTCTGCTTGATCACCAGTTGGAGAGGTTTTTTGCGATAGGTTTTTAGGTGGTATAACATCAATGTTGTCCCACATGAATATTTCCTATTTGTCCCTCTAGAGAGGGTCTTCTTGCAGATTGTGCATTGCACACGTTTGGCAGCTAATTGTGATACACCTGATGAGATTGTGAAAATAATCCCATCCCATACTGGCTCTCTTTTGTGGAGGTTCCTCTTTTTCCACATTTTCAGGCGCCACCTCCTCCACATCCTAGTCCAGCTGGTGTTCCTGCTGACTCTCATCTCTTTCCTGAGTTGCCATTTCCGATGTTTGCACAGCAAAATGAATCCACCTGCTCAGAATGAAGTTCTATGAAAGAAGATTCAAGAAGGAGGAATGGGTGTGTACTTCCTTTTAAAAAAAACATCTTTATTATTTTTTATGCCATAACAATATCACCCGACACCCCCACCCAGACTGGTGAAATTCATAAATTCATCAAGCTTAAATAATCAACTATATTATAACATTTCATAATAATATAAATACACATCCCAGATAATTAATTAACCATTCAATATAAACAACTCTATATTAGATACTATACGGCTTCATCTGATTCCTAAAGTGGCAAGTGCGAACTACCACCATACAGCACGACTTCCAACAGAAACATTACAGAGATAAAAGCCCTTAGGTTTATTCCAATCTACCTTGATGTCGAATCCATTCAATAAGGGGATCCTAAATTCTCATGCCTTTCCAACCTGTATGACTCCCTTTCCACTTATGTACGGCTATTTCCAGACTATATATCGCTAAAAGCCTGTCCAAACATTATTGCAATACTGTTAGTCTGAAATCCAACCAGGCTGAAGTGATACAGAGCCTTAAAACCGGCATTGAGATAGAAACATCTTCATGACTATTAACCATCAAATTTAACTCAGATATTTCTAATAAAATTGCATCATCACATAACATTATTTCTGTTTTTAAAACCTGAGAATAGGAATTTTTAAATATCCTTAGTTAGATTTTGAATAGCTTAGCCGGAAGCAAACATATGGACAATATCTGCATTATAGAGGGCACAGCGTTGTCAAAGTGTCCCTTTTCCCACCCCCCATTTTGCTATCTTATTGGGATTATAGTAAGGAAAAAAGCAGATCTTATAGAATTGTGCCGATAGGGTAGATGACATTAAAATAGATTGTGACAGCTCAAATGCATAAATGAATGTATTATCAGTAATCCCCACTTTTGTTTGCCATGTTATGGAACATGTATCCATATCATCCCACATAGCAGAGTTAGAATCACCATATATTCCACTTATTGAGACTACTTTAGGATCTGTACTTCCTATTGATTTTTCTGAAAAGTATATTATCAAATGATATTCTTTGCTTTCCCTGTCAAGTGATATTCACGGTGACCGAAATAGTCGCGGTTACTGCGGTGAAGCGGAAATGCAAAATACAAGCCTAAAGTAGTTTTTTTTATGGAAGGAAAAAGAACTTTCAATACTATAATAGTAAACAGCTACACTTGTTCAGAATAACTCTACATATATATGTCAGAGTTTTAGCGGAAATGGGAAAAAGTGTTTGAAGGCAATATTCTGGAAACTCAGAATAAAAATATGAGTACACTAATAAAGCTCTACTGTAAATATACTGTAGAATATGTCTATATATACATTTTGCATCTTTTATAAACCACACACTCTTCGTGACTACCGACGTCATCGCAGTAACTTTGGCTGTCAGAAATACATTTTTTCTTTTGTTGAAAAGGTGGCTTTCCTATAAATTGATCACAGAAAGAAAAGTTAAAACAATATTTTACTAAATATTTAGAGTTAAACTTTATTTGAAAAATGTCTTTAAATTGATTTTTCAGTAGGTGAAATACATTTATTCATGATAGAATTTCCAAGAAAATGCAACAATGTTGTGCTGACTTACAAAATTGTTCAAAATAAAAACAATTAATGTATTTTCTGCTAAAGATATATGAAGTCAAAAAAAGAGTGTGGAATTAAATAAATATAATACACAATGTCCAATTATAGAATGAAAGTACAAAAATCTTAGAGGTAACTTACAAACAAATGGACCTTACAATTAGCAAATAGAATTTTACAAAACAGTGGAAATGAAAAAAACAATGGATACAGGAACGTTATAGTTAGCAATTAGCATTTAAAAAACCTTAGTAAATTACGGACAAGAAAAAAGGTGACAGAGACGTTATAGTTAAGAAATAGAATAAAAAAAATCCCTAGAAATTTACAGAAAAAGCCAAATGTTACAGGGATGTCATACTTAGGCTGACTTTTCACTTGAACAAAATCAGAGAAATTCAGCAGTTATAGTTCGCTGAGCTAACTATAACTTGTGCCCCCACAATGCACTGCTTATGACCTCACATATTACATCACTCATGACATGGTCAGTGACATTACTGATGACATCACTGATGGCATCTCAAATTACATCACTGATGGCATCTCAAATTACATCACTGATGACATCACTGATGGCATCATCCGGTGACTGTGAGTGTTTCTAAAAAGTTTATGAGTGTTAATTATATATACACCAAGGTGTATTGATGAATCAGTAGGTGTATGAGTCCCTATATGGATGATTTAGTGGGTGCATGACTGACTGTATAAGTGAGTGAATGTATGGGCGAGTGACTAATTTGTGTGAATGTCTGTATCAGTCTGTCAGTTGGTGTGTAAGTGGCTGCATGGGTTGGTGAGAAGGTACATGAGTGGCTGTATGGGTTACTTATCAGTTTTCTGAGTATCTGTATGGATGTATGAGTGCCTGTGTGGGTGGGTGAGGGGGTGTGTGACTCTATATATGGATGAATGAGTGGCTACATGGGTTTGTGAGTCTGTCTGTGAGGGACTGTATGGGTGTGAGAATATGAATTTGGCAGTGTTGGTGAGTGAATTGATGTGCCAGTGGTATATGAGCCAGTAACTGCATATGTGAAAGGCAGTATAGGCGAGTTTTGAAGTATATAAGTGACTGTATGTGTGAGTGAGTGATTGTGAGAGCGGCTGTATGGGTGAGTGTGTGCTTGTGTCAGTGACTGTATAGGTGAGAAAGTATGTCTTAGTAAGGGAAGTGGTGTGGATATAACTATAGGTGAATAGGCAGATGTGTGATTAACTATATGGATGAGTGATTACATGTGTGAGTAGCTCTATGGGTGATGGAGAGTGTGTGAGTGGCTGTGTGGCGTCATAAGTAGATATATCAGTGACTTTGTTAGTGAGTTGGTTGGTGTACGAGTGGCTATATGGGTGATTGAGTGGATGCGTGTGTAGACCTTTGAATTAGTGGATGGGTATGTAAGTACTGATGTGGGTGTGTCAATGGTTCCGATAATGGTAGTATGACAGTTGGAGTGGATGTATGAAATGATACATGGGGGTGTTAGTAGCTGCATCAGAAATCCTGTACATGATGTCATAAGTGACATCCTTTGAGATGTCATCAGTGATTTCACTGACCATGTCATGTCATGAGTTGTGGTATAAGCACAGAATCTAACCATATGGAAGGTTCCCCCGTATAAGACATACTTATTTTTTGGAAATGGAACCGAAATATGGTCACCACATTCATTGGATGGATTAATGCATTAAATCCTTAACTCAATTTCATGGCCAATATCTCTGAGAAATAACTTCCCTTCCTACCTCTATTGATCAATCTTTCTGACTGAGAAATGAATACAAAACTTTTCCAAAAACCATCTGAAAGCCATAGTCTTTTGCTGTTTAGCAGACATCACATGAGGGCTGCATGGGAGAACCTTATGTATGGCCAGTTGCTGCACTTACACCACAACTACAGCTACATAAGTGACTACAAGAAACAATACAATAACCTAGCAGCACACTTGGCCAAACGTGATTACCCACTCAGATACATCACAACAGCACAAAAGAGAGCACATAACAACAATAGTCAGGCTCTTCAAGAACCAAAAGAGAGGCCCCAAATCTATTGAACTGGCATGTGTTACCACATATTAACCAGTGTAACTTGATTAGGAAAGTGATCAAGAAGCACCGGAGTATCCTGCAAACTGGCAAACTCACAACTAACTCCCCAAGATTTGCATTGAGAAGAATGGCATATCTAAAAGATATGCTCATCAACACTAGGCCAAAGACACACAACAACTCCTGTGCAAAGATGCCTTCCAGTAGTGGGCCATAAATCCCTGTGTGCACTGCAATGTCTGTCCCTTAACACAGCCAACGAAGAAGGTCCAACTTACAGACACCCTGACATGGACACAGCGAAAACACACTAAATACAACACCTGCAATTGCATTTATCTGATTACTTGCCCATGCCAGATAATATATAGGGATGACCACTAGAGCCGTTAGGTGCAAATTACTAAACATTGCGGTAACATCAGGTGCAAAAAGACCAATCCCAAGATGTGTGCCCATTTTATCACTGTCGGGCATAACCCTGATGACCTAAATTGGACTGTCCTGGAGACACACCCACAGATGCGACAAAAATCCCTTTTCAGAAAAGAGAAACCGTTGATATTCAGATTGTCTACAAATGGGGATGGGATGAATGATGATATCAAAAAACAAGGTTGGTGGAGGGTCTAAGGCGAAAATTATTTAAAGACCAATGGACAGACAAATTAATGTTAATTTTTACTTTTTTCACTAAGCTTAGGTCAAGCTTAATTGCAGAAGTGTTCAAGAGGTCCTGACGAAAGCCGGGTACACTTTCCTATAATGGCTGAAACATGTTGACCAAATACCATCCTTAATAGACAGGTATTGTGTCAAACTGTCTCAGAATCATTTTAATCTTGACACCATGATTTTCCCTAATAAAGTTTTCCTTAAATCATGGTAGCCAATTTTACATCTCACTTTTTGCACACTTTTTTTCTCACTGCAATTTAACATCCCACACCATTCCAAACTGATTTGACATTTGGTACGATCCATCACTGGTGGTTACTTGTGTTTGGAGAAGCACATAGTTCCAACTGGTGTGTGGCTCCTTAACCGGACCATCTTTGGTTCTATCCCAGATGATGAATCTCTGCCATATGGGTGGGCTGATGGGATTCATTTCCTTTTTGTTGTACACACTTTATAGGTAGACACAGAGTCCGTCACATTTTTCTTTGCCCCTATTAGTTGTACAGACCATTGACAGTCCTTTTGTATTGTGGTCTCTCCTAACTGTTCCCCTAGATGGAAAGCCATGGCAGCACCATCCCGGTGCTCTGCCCATTAGGTTTTGACTGATTGATGGTTACTTAATATACACCAATGCTCCTACTGCACTTTGCAAGTTGAAGAAGAAACTCCATCTCCCTAGCATACCACACACTCTTGTACTTATGCTTACTTCCGCTAATCATGGTTCGATTAGACACTCCACGTGAACCAATTAGGTTTTGACTGATTGACGGGTACTAAATACATACCATTGCTCTTACTGCACTTCGCAAATCTCAGGAGATACTACATCTCCGTACAACTTTTGCAGACTGAACGCTCTCTTACCTATGCGTACTCCCACTAGTCGTGGTTTGATTGGACACTTCCCATGTAAGCTGCTCTAGGTAATAATCCATAAGAAATATAACCAATTTAACACTCAGGTGCCACATGAATATGTAAAACAACCCTTGAGAATTGAATATCCCCAAGAATTGCTAGTTTTTATATCAGAGATTGTATGAGTCTGTCATCACACATGTTGTTCCATTTTTAGCACTCCAAAATTCAGGCAATTGTGTTTATACATCAACAATTTAGTAAAATGTGTCAAAACCTTTAAGATTTTCCTGTGTATAAAATATTAGCATTTTCAGACCGAAACCTTCAATAGTATGTTATCACATTCCTTGAAAAACCTTGTGTTCAATTCAAGGTGGGCAAGCCCGCTCCAGACTTTCCCACCCCAATATAAGCGCCACCCAGGAAAACCGAAGAGTTTTCCTGGACCCCACATATGTCGTAACTCCATTTTATTAATCCCTTCCTGTGCACCATAAATTAACTTGAAGTTCTTTTCCTAAAAATCTCTCAGCTCAAGCAAATATTATGCTGAACCCAAATCCTTCAAGTGTACCCCATCATCCCTTAACAGGTGGCCCTCTCTGCTATTAATGTGCTCGTGGCAAATGTACTTTATATCCATTCCCACACAAAAAACCCTCATAGCCCTGTTCAATTTTCTTCGAGCCTTGTCCATTGCAGAATGATCCCTAGTGCTCCTCGAGTGTTGTCTGTAAATGAATTCAGGCCACACTATGCAGGTGCCTAACCAATTATCATTTAAAACTGCTAGATCTAATTGCATCCTCTTTATTAATGTTAAGCCGGACAGGGGCACCAAGTCATTTTCGTCAAGGTGGATTGCTAACACCACTGGCAAACCTCTGTCATACCTCATCTCGGCAATAGTAGGGAATAGCTCGTCCCATCTCATACCACCTTTCCGGCGCCATTGTATCTCATGTCCATCACTGGGAATGCCGAGGCTCCGTCCATAGATTTGCGGCTCAGCAAAGATGGCTGCCCATTTGACAAATGAATGCCCGAAAATCCAGATTTGCTTTTTCCCAGCTACACCACGAAAATCACCTATATAGAAAAAACAATTAGCAAAACCAGCAAAAAACAATAATCAAGCCATCATTTGTGCACATAACGGGCGTAGCAACCTGACTTCCATCTCCCTATTCTTTTGATGGCCTCCCACCCCAAACCCAACCTCGCCGCCTCTGTGGCTGCTCCTATCCTAAATGAGTGCGTCCCGTATGCTGCCGGGTTGTCCCCAATAATGAGCAAGGCCTTCCTTAAGATGCCAACAAATGAGAGCTTGATATGTGGGCACCAGACTTATCAACAAAAACCTTCCCTCCCTTAAAGTTTATGAGCAAATTGAAATTCTTAGCATTATCAAAATAACTTGATTCTCATCGTATAAATTGGTGAAACCTTTATATAAGGACTATTGAGGAGCCCGGAGGACACTTCTCATATTGAGTAGTGCTACCTCGAGCAATTGAAATTCCTCCCACTCTAAGACTGGGCAACAACTTAACAAACACTTTTACTCAGAAAAACCCAAACATCCCTGCCCAACTGGTCTGTCTTGGAGCGTTTTAACCATATACGAATCCTATTGTTTTCTAATACCACCTCCTCTGAACTGAGACACTCTTTACCTCTTACTCCCAACAATCCTGAAACTCGAAACGCTCCAAAGAATAACCAAATCATGCAAAGTCCAAATGAAGCTACTTCTTGTATGTTGTAACAAAACTCGGGTAGTGCAGCTAAAATCTGTTGTAACAATTGAAAAGTAATGGGGGCCCGAGGCCTGGCTACTATTCTCGTCTCTTTACTCAAACCCTTCAACATCCTTGTGACCAAAAAGCTATCAACAGGATCAATTCCCCAATGCAAACGACTATAAAATGAAACCCCATCTAATTTACCTCTTATTGTGTTAGGCAATAAACTCTTGTTAGACAAAAACAGAATAAAAACCAATACTTGTGTGTTGCTATTGGTATAAAAATACTGCTCATAACTGATGAATTCCGCCCATGCTTAGCTGTAATTCCTCTTAGTAGTTTTGGACAAAGAGTCCTCTATCAGTTGAGTAATTCTCATTCCCCTAGGGCCCAAATTTTGTCTGGGATGGGAGTTCTGCTGGCCTCTGCCCCTGGCGCCAAAGCAAGAAAACGCTGCCAATTGAAATGAGACAGGGCGTCAGAAATGCAGTTATTTACCCCAGGGATGTCTTTTGCTTTAAATACGATGTTCAACCTCAAACTGATCATCATAAATTCCCTGAGCAAACGTAAAACCCTCAAATCCTTAGCTTTTTGATGGTTGATTAGATTCACTACAGCCATATTATCTACATGAAAGAGGACTGATCTGTTCTGAAATTCTATGCCCCATACCATGTGTGCAGCAGTAAGGGGAAATAGTTCTAAAAAGGCTATACTCCTCCCTTGTGTAATCCACTTCTCTGGCCACTGCTCGGCACACCCTCTTCCGTCCCAAAAGATGCCAAAACTTTTGGAGCCCGCTGCATCAGAATACAATTCTACCTGCCACACCAATTGCTCCTCAATGAAATGCAATGGGACCCCGTTAAAGTCTTGCACAAATGTCAACCAAACTTTCAAATCTTCTTTCACTTGTCTAGAAATGCGCACCCTATGATGAGGTAGCCAGGCACCTGACATAGCCATGCCCAAAGTTGTACAAAAGGTACGGCCGGCTCTAATGACTCTGCATGCGAAGTTCAGGTAACCTAGTAAACGCTGAACCTGTCTAAGCTCCAGCTTTGCTTGTCCCAATGCATGTGTCACACACTCCTTAATCTCTTGCAATTTGTCTTGCGGAAACTTTGCTAGCATTTCCACCGTGTCAATCTCAATGCTAAGGAAAGTTAACCTTGTAGTTGGACCTACCGTTTTTTAAGGCGCTAAGGGCTAACCCAACTCCTCTGCCAGTATCTGAAATGTATCCAATGCCACCTGACAGTCCTGTGTCCTCCTTTTGCCCATGAAAAGAAAATCGTCCAAATAGTGACATGCTTCACCCTGCTGACATGTCTGTGCAAACACCCAATTTAAAAAGGTGCTAAAGATCTCGAATAGCGCACATGATGCCGCACAACCCATGGGAGGGCATTCTATCTACGTAGAAAAATCCATCAAAAAACATACCCAACGACTCAAAGTCAGACTGGTGTATCGTTAATAACCTGAAGGCAGATTGAATATCCAATTCTGTGCCTATTCCCAAATGATTGACCATTTTCAGAGCCTCATCAACTGACATGTACGAAAACAGTTGTATCCATGGGAGAAATGAAATCGTTGACTGATTGGCCTTCCGGCCATGACAAATGCTGGATCATTCTAAACTCAACAGCTGTCTTTTTAGGAATAACTCCCAATGGTGACACAATCAGGTTAGGCAAAGGGCACATCTCAAAGGGGCATGCTACTCTGCCTAAAGACACTTCTTCAGCTAATGTCTTTCTCACCATGTCAGGAAATTCTTTTGCTGACTTTAGATTATCAGCCCAGCGCCGTACTCTAGGAGCCTGATAACTGATCTGAAAACTTTCCCGGAATCCCCAATACAATTTGTTCGCTGCATTCCAGTCGGGATAAATTTCCAACCATGCCATCATAGGTTCTAACTTAATTGGCGTAGCCGCCTTTTTGAACAATTGGGAATGGGGTCCCCTTCCTCTCGCTCCCGGACTTCCTTCTGGCATTCGTTGTCCCCCCGCCCCTGATAGCACTGCAACACAGTGGGTAACAGAGTGGCGGCCTCCACATTGGGAACATTCATGTCTAAAGCGGCAGACTGGCCGGCTGCAATAACCTCTGTTAAAATTCCAACATGTCCCAAACCCTGCCATCTGACCTCTCCCTGCTGTACCCGCCCCTGGCTGAGCGGGACGCGGCAGAAAAGACCAATAAACAACTGGTAGACCGCTAGCAGTATGCATTGTCGCTGGCGGATTTCCCAATGACATCCATTGTAGCCAAAATTCTGCATCTATGTCCCCCAAGGTTTCTCTGGGAATATACTCATTCTGGCTCGAAATTCCTCTTCATAATTTAGCCATGCATAGCCCCCAAAATGCATCTGCGCTTTCCGCACCCCATCCATGTATTTAAAAAGGGAAACCACCCTCTCGGGTATTTTTCAGTGGATATGCTGGCAAATATGAGAAATGCTGATGTCCAATTCTCAATATTGTGTTGGACCCTAGGACGCCTCACTAACTCCCACTCCTCTTCCTTCGACCCCTCTTTGGCCTGGACATCTCTATGCAACAACTTAAAAACGTCTATATATGCATGGTCATGAAATTCTTTGCTTCGTCTTTAATGATAAATGCATCCCTAAAGGCATCGCCAATCCCATGTATGGAAGACGTGTCCTTGTGCTCACCTCAACAGCTGTTGAATTTTGAACTAACTAGTGCTTATCCTGTTGTGCTGCCTCATCACTCACCCCCTTGTTAGCAATGTGGGCTTCATCCAATGTATCATGCAACTTACCCGTCTTCCGAACCCTTGACCTTACCTGTTTGTCCTGTTCCCTTAAATCGTCCCCCACCCGTTTGCCTAAATTATGACAAGCGGAATCCGATGCAGACCACCATTGGTGCCTACCTCTCGGAATTTGCTCTGCTCTGTCTTGAAACTCTTGAATGATGTTCTGCTTACGTTGTGACTGCTCCGAAGTTGTCAGGTCCGCTCTTGACTTCTGCAACGATTGAGAACAAAATGTTGCCCCCCTCCCTGACCCGCACGAATCTCTCCCCTCTCCACTCAAACTTCATTCTCTTGCACTTCGAATAATTCACCTTCCTCCAAAAAAGTTGTTTTCCATGTCAAAATTAAAATTTGGATCCCCCCATCAGACCGCTTAGTACTAGTGCTAGGGCATTCACCATCACCAATACCTCCATCAAAATAAGAGCAATCTCTGACAGACCTTCGCTTGTTAGGTCTGTCCGCTTGAAGAGAATCCGTCAAATACTGCCATACTTCTGGCAACCACAAAATGCGCCGCTGGCCGGGGCTTCCTGCCTTAATTTGTATCTGCGCCAACAGTACTCTTCCTTGCCCGTTTACCTGACAAAGACAGATTGGAATGGGTCATGCCTGTCTCTTGATCTAAAACTGGCAAAGCATTCTCTTTATCGCAACCGTGTGTATTGTCATGTGCGACCCATATCCACTGTCCTTCCTCCTCCCACATAACCTGATCATGTCTGTGGGACCTATTGCCCGGAGGGGACCTGGGACGGGGGAAAATATATTCTGTGTTATAACGGCTCAGTGGCTCCCTATCAGTACACACCTGTCCATCAAAACTCTGGGGAAATGAGTGTCTTTGGGCCCTCACCTCTACTACATCACAATCGCAATCTGTTGCCTGTAATAGGTAATCGCCATCAAAGACATTCCTCCTTTCTGTCTCTACACTGTTGCGCAAATTTCCACCACCACTTGCAACTTGACTCTGAGAACCGACAGTACTAATGTCTTGCGAAAATGCCCTAACAGGTTCATTGTCCATTGAAAACCTTTCTGTATTTACTGGTGGCTCCTGGACCTCATTTTCGTCCTCAGAATCACTAGAATAAAGGACCAGTGATGGGGTCTGCCGTACGATGTCGGACTTAGAAAACCCGATGGGAACATTGTCTGTCAGTCCTGCACTCTCCGTCACTGCATGCACACCTGTGTCAGACCTGGTCTCTGCAGCGTGGCGCACCACTCCACTAACCTGTCCACCACGTTTCACTCCACGCCTGTTGAAACCTTTGAAAGGCATCTTGCAGAAACAAAAGCTGTCTGCCTCCCCGCCCAAAATACCTCTGCCTTCTCCCGGTGCCAACCACTCATCTGACTCTTCCCTCACCACAGGGCGGTCCTCGGGTGCCCCAACTGGAGACAAGGAGTGGGCCTGTCGCTTCATCACTGGGCGCGCCGTGCACTTGGCTCCACAAACGCTGGCTGGTCTTCTTTTTGCCAAGCGCAAAGCTCCCCGCCCCCTCACTGAACTCTGGGCAAACAAGCAGCCACTGCACCCTGTACCCCTGTGGCCGCCTGCCTATGCGGCCTGACAGGGGAATGCAGCGCCACCCTATGAGCCTCGACTGATAATAAATCGGCCGACCCGCCTCTTGTATCACGCGAAGAGCCTAAAGCTAACGCCTTAACTGACATGCTGCCTAAATAAAAAAACACTCACACAGACTACAAACCCCTCCGGGGACCACTCAATGGCAAGGAGGCTGGGCTGACTCTAACACTGTTATCTGGTAAAAAATCACTTCAATAAACTATGCAAGTTCACATATCAGGCACCTTTTAATTGGACACCTTCCCTGTCAAAAAGCTCCGAGCCCGGGCTGTGGGGCCCCCTCAAGGAGCAGCTTCTGCCTTTGGAGATGTTTCGAAATAGAATAATATATGTTTGCAAAGCCCCCGTCTCTGCTCGATCATAACAAACTAAAAAGAATTAGTATTTCTTCTTTTTTTCTGTTTTGCCGGATTAACAGATCTACGTCCGTTTCTTATGTTAGTGGCACTTCGAAATAAGAGTCCATCATTTATGTCAACTCGCACCGAACAATCGTCCTCTCGCGAGACAATGGGACGGCATTATAAACCGGATTAGAAACACTGCAAGTCGCTTACCGCCGAGGACCGAGGAAGATCCGAATACATCCCGAGACCCCACATGTCCAGGTATGTCACCATCTGGGACGCGGTTTAGTTGCTAGTCCGACCGGAACCCTTGCTGCGCCCGCGATGTTAGTAATTTTATACCATTAGTAGTCCTTAGACTATCGCGTATAGACTGCCTGATTTCTGCGCTTAGATTCCACTACGTACGCGTTATAAACCCTGCTACTTATCCCTAACCGTTCTACCTTAGCGTTTACACTCCCTGGGGTTTCTTTTGCTAAAAAATATGGTAGAGAATTCAATGCTTAGACTCCACCGCGCTGTAGTTAAAAATCCTGCTATCTATCTTTAATTGTCCGACCTTAACATTTAAACTACATCGACTCTCTCTTGGAAAAAAAATAGGAGAGACTTTAAACAATTAAGTAGTTTAAATCCACCACACTGCCTCAGTCTGTACAAATGTCTCTAATTTTTCTAGCTATTAGATGGATGCAGTGTAATGAATGGGGTCAGATTCATCAAGCTGAGAAAAGCATTATCACCATTCCCGGTCAAGTAACTGGCAACAGATCATTAGCCATATAAAGGAATGTTTCCTGCGTCTATGCAAATAACGAGACGTAAGTTCACTTTATGAGTATCCATCTGCAGAACTTGTGGGACCATAAGTGCAATAAATCTGATGAAAAGTGGTTCTTGTGTTTCCTTTCTCTACCTGTGTAGACCGCAACTACTGAGACCACATCTTACCAATACATTTTATACTACTGAGGGCATCATCAGCCATTTAAAGGTATATCTCCACATATTACGCCATTTAGGCTAATTATATCTCGCTTAAATAGTGTATGTACATGTTGAAAGGAGAAACCAAATACTATATATGGACACTTTTCTTGCCTTATAGTTTTTAATTGACTCCCTGGAGAACAAATAATCGTCTCTGAACAGGTTGAAGTAATCGAACCCTGTTCCACAATGAAAAGTGGTAAGAATGACAGCCTATTGGGTATTATATATAGTACATATTGAGTTACAAATGATAAAACATGAAATATCGTCCTCTCCACGCAGGTGTTTTTAACAAATATTGAATCTGAAAATCTATCAACTGAGCACGCAAGGAATCCATATTGGCCTAGCCTTTCTTGTGAGTAGTACTATGTCCTGGTTCGCATGATAATAACTCCTGTACTTTAAACTAATATAGAGGGTCCTCAACTAAAAAGAGTAATTCTTGTTCTCTATTCCTAAATAACTGGAACTCTCCTGTCAAGTCCCTGTTGGCCTCTCATTATAACAAATTAATCATCCACATCTACCAGAGTCAGTGGCTCTGATGTTTCCAAAACTTGTCGGGCATGTGGGTTGTAGCCATGTTAGATCTAGGCAATGTTTTATATTGTTGTATTTGTAAACTGTTGTATTTGTAAATCAATAAGAAGAAGTGTTGGTGACAGATATATTTTTCTTCTTGTCTTTTCTTGTAAATAAACTCCTTGTAGGTCCCCTGATATCTTTGACCCACAAGAGAAAAAAAGGTCCTGAGGAAGGTGGTTATCCACCGAAACGCGCGTCGACCAATCATGTGCGGGGGTCCTAAGTCTTCCTGAGACCCTAAAAACCTGACAACCTGTGAACTTGTCAGTCTATACGTAGTTTTCTTCCCTTTTTTTCCCCTTTTGGTAGTGTAAGTGTGGTATGCATGTGTGTTTGTTTGCGAATTGAGTTGTGTCCTTGAATATCAGGTGGCCTTCTTAAAAATCAATCAATTTCTTCAGTGTATAAATAATTCTTTCTTGTATTTTTGGTGTGTTATTAATAATGTGTGTTTTAAAAAACCCAAAAAATTTTTTGAGTCTGTAAAATGTATTTATGATGAATTATGCAATTTGTATTTGAGAAATTGAAATGAAAAAAACTTAAGTAAATGAAAATAAAAACTATGACAAAATAAACATGTTTATATAAGTCTGTCACCTTTCTCAGAATTATCTGATGTATACTGCCCACAGATATATATGACCATTGAAGGAACAACTTTCTAGAACAAATTTCTCTTTTCCCCTCTGTTCCTTGGTCGCAAATTAGTCTTTTGAGGGGGTCCCATTCCTCATGCTGTAGCAGCTTCTGCCGGTGCCTGACAAAACATTAATAAATACCACGCACTAACGAACAGTCCGCCCAGGAAAAAAGCCAAAAATGCCAAGAACTCCCCACAACCACAATGACACACTTACTAACAAAAACGCCTCACGCCACCGAGCTGCCGCCTCTCGACCTCCCTCGGCACACACTGTGACGTCTCACAGAGCGCACCCCTGCCTTCTCCTAACTTCCCTGTCCTCGTGCCTGGTCTGGTCCATTGGGCGAAAGAACTCAGGGGGAGACCGCTTGCGCTCTGCTCCCCCTGAGGGGCCCGCAATATAAAAATGCTTTATCGAAATTCTGACAGAATTGAAGAATGACATTTAAATGTTTTGTGTCTTGTCTGACTCTTGTTTTTCAGGTCAGGTTGCCAAACAAGGTAAAACAGTGCTTTGTTATATATTGTGTGACTGATTACTTGAATACTTACCACACGTTGATGAATCAGCCACATAGTATTGTAGGTTACATTATTTAGGTCCTGATGAATTGCCATTAGATCCATTGCGGACTAGACACAGCAAGATTTTGACTTCATGTTTCAGCAAATGATCACGATTGCTCCTTAGGACCACAGAATCCGAATATGTCACTTTATAACGCACACGTTACAACGGGTGTCATTACACAAATATTTACATTGCAAAATCCATAACAACTCATGTCATTACAATGCATGCCGTTACAACGCATAATCCACTACAACGCAATTACTATTCTAACCCCGCCTGGCGATGTTACTTTGGGAATGCATTGATATTGGATTTCGCGTTGTAAAACATTTGTTGTAATAGCACGCGTTGTAACATGTGCATTGTTAAATATGGTTCCCATTAAATCCATTATGAGCAGCACAGTTTTTAATTAGGTTTCGGAGAGCTTCACCAATAAAGACTCCCCAAATCAGAATGATTACGCTTATTTTAAGACACTTCCTTCCACCACACTACACATTTGTCATGACCCACACACCCTCACCTCATCATATGGCAAACTTAAAAGATCTCCATCAAAGAGCCTCTTTCGCAGCACAGGCCCAACAAAGAGCTGCCAAGATGTTGAAGGATGACACCTTTTGGGGTGTGTGAGGTCCCTTGCTCCTATTGGAACTTATTCCACTTACCTAAAAACCTACTATTTTTCAATTCAGTATTTTTCCCATCTTTGTCTAAGGAACTGCACACTCTTTTATTTAAGTTATGACCATATCACTCAATTAGAGCTTGGCATGTCAGTCTATTTGATATGGTCATGAGCTTGGGTTACATCAATGTGTGACAGTAAGTCGGCTGCGAGGGCCAAATTGGGAACAGCCTTAGGAAGCAGGTGCACATACAAGTGCATGGGTCCAGATAAAAAGATATGTGACAACCTGCTAATAACCAACTCTGTTCATGACGAAATGTGGTGAACATCAGTGTTTGTAATATAACTAGTATGACAGGGCCCATCCCCTCTGAGTAGACATACATAGGCAGTGAGAGAAATGTTAAGATCCAGCGATCTGAAAGGAAAATACAGTGCAATTTGCAATCAATACCCATGCGTAACAGGTGTCCCACGCATCAATGAGGAACTGAAAGTGATAAATATGGAACCTTGATTGTCAACTGGCTTACTTATGTCAACATCTAACAGAGACCACCAAAAACATTTCTCCATCTAATTGCAGAGGATGAACCTTCAGCTCCTGGCCACCAGGCTATCCCAGATTTCAGTGGTGATGTGGATGAAAACCTGCAAACCCTCAATCAGCATACCCTCCAAGAAATCCTGGAGTCCATTGAGACATAATCTCCAGAAACAGGGAGGGTCAACAGTGTTGGGTCTTCACAAGCATCACCTACCGACCAACAGACATTCCATGCCAGCCCACCCAGAGTACTGCACTCGAAGGACCCACAAATACCTTTTCAACGTACTGCCAAACAAGTCCAGTGGGAGATGGTAGACCAGCTGTGGGTGGGGATATAGATCATGGCAGCCACCTAAAGGGTGTTTGTGGGGCACTCGGCGCCCAATAAGGATGACACTGAGACCATAAGAGGCACCTACTCTCTGCTCTACGACTCCATCAGTACCTGGCTGACATTGCTGTTGTCATTAGGCAGAGGCATGACCAAAACACCTGCCAAAGTGGCACCAGTGATGCTGCCAAACTGCTGGGGGCACTCAGAACCATCTTGAAGTCCATGGAGCAGGACCAGGACTCTGACATTACTACCATGACTGCATACCACTGCATTGTTGCTGCTGTGTTGCAAAACCAGCAGATCCTCCTTGCTGCTGTGCTGCCTCATATGTTGGCACAGATAAATGCTGCTGCAGTCATGGGATCCAGATCTGCAGCCCCTGTTGTGTGTTGGTTTCCCTTGGCCCCAGCACCTACAACACCCTCTCACAGGAGTCACCACATACATCAGAAGGAGGAAGATGTGAACTGCAACTGCTTCTCATGCAAAAGTGTCCAGTAGCATTCATCTGTGCCACATACCCTGTTTCTCCTTTGCCATGTGCTTATGAATATGCCAGCAAAAATCAGCTAGCACTCTCCTCAATTTGCTTTCCCCCTGTTGACCTCAACGATTTGTGGATGGCTACTGTAGCCTATCCTTCCTAATGCCAATGTGGTCATTCTCCTCACTGAAGCACATCTCTCTTCCACATGTCCCGTGACAAGTCCCCCCATTGACTCTGTCTGGACATCCACTGGCTCAAAACATCTTTTGTGGTTGTTGTCTTATTAACTATGCCAGTGAGATGCATAACTATCAGCACATGTAAATAAATGCACTGAGTACTAACTTTGTGTTCTCCGTCTGTCGAAGTCTGGACCAAGTGGACCATTGTGCATTTTGTAAAGCATAGACACCAAGGGGCGTATTTACAAGGAATTGGTGGTGCGCGGTGTTAGCCGTCCTGGCTTAACAGCATGCTCTGCTACTTCTGAAATGCAGGGCTGCACCATAGTTACAACAGTATGTGCAGCCCTGCCTTTCCCTCTGCGCTGGCACTAATTTAGCTGCCTAGTGCAAAGGTAGGCACACTTGCAGCATAGTCCAAGGGTGTCTGTGTTGCAGGAGAAGATTGTTTGTGTGCAGGAGTTGAGATCATTTTGAGAATTATGGAATGATGATGTAACGGAAGTAGGGTTGTGGGGTAATGATGAATGCATTCGATGTTTATTGTTTGGGTGGGGCGCACATGTTATCTGAAGTTAATAGAGATATTCTTACGATTTGTTGATACTCCTGAAGAAGGTTCAAAAACCGAAATGCATTGAGTGAAGACAAAATATCGTAACTGGTGGATGTTTTGAAATTCAAGATATATTCGTGTATAGGCCTGGATGGGCAATGCATTGGATGTGATCAACTTTAAAAAAACACTATGAATTTCACCTTTTGACGTGATGCTTCGTAAAAAAATGACAAGATAAGATAAAATTGAAGGAAATAAAAAATGATGAAAATTGTATTACTATGGTGGATGAGTATTAATTTGGAAATACCAAAGTGTACAAGCTGTGCAACCCGCATGTGACCTGCTAACATAGCAGGCCACCGTTTGTAGAACTATTATGCCCTGGTGTGAAAGGAACAGCGCACCATTCACGGGTGCTGCACGCAAAATTGACTGCAAGGGATTACTTAAAAAGAAACATAGAATACATGAGGTGTGCTTCAGGACACTACCTGTCATGCCATTGTAGGGGATTACATTCCGACCGATGGTCGGACGGGTTTCTTGAGTCCGTCAAAGTTTCAGTGGGTCCCTCCGCATGCTGCCTCAGACTGCCAAACATCAAAATGCGGTGGTGGGACTGCGGCACCAGATATCCGTCAGACCACAACTGACGGCCTGTCAGTTGTGATCCAATCAACATCCTAATGAGGCCCTTGATGTCAACAGAAAATTTTAAATTACTCAAGCAACCTATCCCACAATAACTAACTAATCTAACATAACCTACACTACCTTATCCTACATACTATTTAATACTATCTGAACTTAACCTAGATTACTCTATACATATAGTACAACACGATAAACAACAGTCCCCTTCAAATAAGGACAATAGAAACTACACCTAAACATCAACTACATACACATATAATCCTAAACAATCATATTTTTTTGTTTTTTAATTATTTTAATTGTTTTATTTTCTATAACATCTCAACCCCCACTTCGAAAAACAAAAAATACCTCACCCACTAAAATTGTCCCCACCCCTACCAAACCCCTAAAACTACTATCCCTACATTATAACTACTCTAACCTGAACTAAGCTAAAAAACCATTGAGACCAACAACAATAAATGAACAGGTAGAAGGGCAGAAAGTCTCCCTGTGACTGATTGAGTGCTACTGCCATGCCACTACCTCCTTATACAGTCCATCTTGTGCTCCAGCACCCCCACTCTTAACTTAAGATCAGAAAAGTCCTTCCTCATGTCCTGTTCAAATAAGCTAGCCCCTGCTTTGGCTGAAGTTTGAGGACTTACGGTTATGTATGTTTGCTGGTGGAGGTGCAGGCTACCAGTTCCCTGGAGGTACCTTCGCCTGCCCAAACATCGTTGCCCTTGCTAGCCCTGTCGAGGGTTGGTGGTCTCTAAGGGAAGAAATCCCATTTCCCAGCTGCTTTCTCCTCCACATAATGCTTCCCCATTACTTGTGAACCTTTGCCACTGACTGTATGTGGAGGTAATTATCCTCTCTGATATTGTGCTTTCTCAACTGCTCTGTAGTCATGTTGTCTGTTTATGCATAAAAGGAAAACTGTCAGTCAAGGGGTGACTAGGAACATGTACAGACATCCTGAAACAATCATATTTCAAAACATCAAATCTAGCAGCCCCTACATTCTAAAATCATCTTGCAGCTTAGAGTTACATACACATGCCAATTATCTATCATCTTAGATTTACTAAGCCAAAGTACAAAGGCATGGCAAATGTAGCACAATGCAATTGCACCACCCTGGCCCATCTAGGTATGACCATATCAGGGCATAGTATGCTTAGGAACAATGCTGTTATGTTCCCATGGTATGGTACGAATGCCATAATTACTGAAGATAAGTTCGCCTTCTTTATTCTGCCATGGCCTTTATGCCATTGGCACTCGCAGGAAGATCTGCAGTGTCTGCAAAGTACATGTATTGTCTCACAACGTAGTGTATCTGATATCACAAGGAGCCATATCAGGAGACATTACTAACTATGCTTAACAGTTGGCATGTATTATATGTAACAATGGACCCTGAATAAGTAACTCACATTGCACAGAGATATATGAAACATCTCTTATCTGAAGTGTTGTACGCCCACCGTGGACCATACCACTGACCATTACATGCTCATAATGTCATAGCATGGGCAACTGATATGCATTTAGAGCTTTTAACATCTACTTCCATGTTCAGATGTTTATCCACCACCTTTCACATATTCTGCCATACTGATCATAGCTCTCCTATCAAGCCTTCCATCACGTTGGCCTTCCCAGATTGGCATTGCATTGTCCTTAACATTAATCAGAGGCTGATGCACATGATACAATTAAAATCCACTTTTTTGACCTGTTCTTCATGATACAAAAGTTTCTTTGTGATAGGGATGTACATTGAATCTGGCAATTCACACAGCATCTGACATCACACTCAATCCTTGCTCAGCACAATTAGCACTGATGAAGGCACTCACTGGTAATATTGGGGTCCTTGAAAACCTTCACCTCACCAGCTGTGTATGTGGCAGGTCCATCTACAAGACATGACGTGTAAAACATAGCAGGTAACTTAGAACACATATACTGTATGCAAGAGAAACACAGAACATATGCATAGCTTTTGTCTATGCAACTCTTCAAGCTGGAATTAATATAATGGCACAGTTGACATGCCTAAATAATCCACATTGGTAATGCAGGCTGAAGTGTACACACATATGATGAACCAAAACAGGCTCCTGTTGGCAATTTGCAGAATAATTTCTTAGATCTCATACCTACTATATTTCACTAAGATAGCTGACTTTGTTGAGTCCATGTGTCTACATAACTCACACAGCAACTTAGCAATTTTTACACCAGGAAATGAGTGCACAACATACATCACACATTATGCGTCCTTGTTCCTTAAGTTAATTGAGTTCTGCAGCTGTCAGTGCTGCAGAGTACCAGATATTGTTCAGACATGTTGTGTGCATCCTCAATTATGTTATTGGTCCATTGAACACCAATATGTATGGGATATGTTGAGATGTATCAGATTTGGCCTGGCACACCCTTGGAATTGGATGCAAGTGGGGTCTCCGGTGACATACACTGGGACACATATACAAGGCGCATGTACAATGGGAGTCGGGTATGTAATGACAGTTCCAGTAGCTCTGGCCTCAAAATCACCTCCATGAGGCCATGCATAGCCAGGACGCAGGACTTGTTATGCATTCAGAGGTATGGAGTCAGGCAAGCCAGTGCAAATCACAGTGTAGCCATAGTGGGCATCAAGGAACCATACCTTTCACTTTGGAAAAGCTGTTCAAAACCAGTGAAGTGTGTTTTTCCACATTCACAGGTTAGGTTAGCTAGGCTGTGTAAGTCATTAATGCATGACTATCCAGGAGAGGTATGTCAAGGCGGATCACTATGTATCATTCAATATTGTTTGTGTTGCATTCTAATTCACATATAAAACATTTTTTTGTGCTGAGAGTTGTCCCTTCCAGGACAATAGACAAATACAAGAGCCCCTTTTCCTTAATACGTCACGAGAAAATCTCTACAGGTCTTGAATGAATAGTAAATTGAAGTCCAGTAGGGTATAACGTGGAGTCTCACAGTAGATCAACAAATTTACAGCTATATGATATCTACACCTAAACACATTCTCAACATTATGCAGTAAATCGCAATAAGGGCAGGATAGCAAGGAAAATAGATTTATATTTCTTATTTTATGTATCCCACTTTTCTTTGTATATTATTAAATCACATTTATAAAAACATCATCATATTTATTAAAAAAACATAATACATAATAAAACAATTCATGTTCTAGGAAGAAAATGTTGTCGACGCAGCGCTTCGGTGAGTGAAATCGTCACCTTTTTCAGTACACTATTTTCATTTTAAAAACAATCTAAATCAAAGAAGAATATAAAACATATATTATAGCCACAGCTGACTTGGATCTTCACATCAATATTTTTATTAATTATTCTACTTCTCCCAGCCTACTGCCCTTAATTCCTTTACATCTTGTTGAATTTTCATCCTCTTTATTTTATTATAACCACCCAGAGCATTTCTATTGACCATGGTGGAGTGGTGTGGCTCACTGGTTAGAGGCGGCAGACCCGGAAGCAGAGGACGGCCCGGGACCAAGGTTCAATTCCCGACGCGGCAGGGTCGTGAACCAGGGTCAGTGGACTCGATAATTCTCGCCTCAGTGCCTACTCTAACCAGGGATCACACTCAGCAACTCTGGGCATTAGCTTGCCTCATCTTCACAACGGCCCCCCACAAATGCCGGGGATGCCTGGTTTCACCTTGGAGATACCCAGGAGGGAACATCTCACAGGGAAAGCCAGGACGGGTTCCCCAGCGGTCTATAGCGCCAGGACGTCTCCGGGAAGCAGTGCGCTTTACAAGACACACACATTTACAAGACACACACATTTACCATGTACATTCTAACAATTAACACAACAGTATTCCTGCTTGGGGTCCCTTTCGTCATCATACATAAGCTTTGGTCACATTCAATAGACTATATTGTTCTATCTATACATTCATTAACACTCTAGAGAAAAAAAAATTGTATACAGTATAATAATGCTAATTGAAAAATATATATCTAAACATGATTCATGCCTAACCTCTACTCATTATACATCATTTCATTGTTATCTACCCAACTATTTTAGTATTTGTTGATACATGGATTCTCTCATCATGTTACCCTAAAGTCGGTAGGTGCCAACAAAATGACATATCCACAAGTGTATATCAACCTACCTAAAATGGTTTATTGATTTAGCTGATCCAGAATCAGGCTGCCCGCCTGATCCACTCTCTCCCAAGAGATCAACACGTCCGCCCCCTCCTAAAAAGCCTCCATTGGCTTCCGGTAGCTGCCCGCTGCAAGTTTAAGCTGGGCTGCATCATTTTCAAATCCCTTGCCGGTCAGGGCCCCCTCTTTATTTCTTCCCTCCTTCAACCCTACGTCCCTCCTCGCACTCTCCGGTCTTCCCAACTGGCCTTGTTATCCACTCCTAGATACAAGAGGAAGAAACACAGCGGGCTTAAGTTCTCCTTCCTGGCCCCCACCTTTTGGAATTCCCTCCCTCTGCCTTCCAGATTGTCTACTCCGTACCCCAAATTCAGATCTTCCCTCAAAACTCTTCTTTTTACTGAATCCTACAAATAAATGGTCTCTGTTGCTCCCTCATCTGCTCTCTTCATTATGGCGCCAAGAAACCTAATGGTGTTTGTTGCGCCTTACAAATTTGTTTAACATAACATAACAGCTGTATTCAATCAGCTTGAAAAGTTGTTGCAGAACGATCAACTTAGTTTCTTAAGAAGTTGTTCTAAAACATGAAGAGGATTTAAATTAGTTTGTTCATTTCCAGATATTTACCCCCTTCTTTTCCCTTATCAATTCAGTGTTTGTTAAAATTTGGTGATTGGCTCTCAGTTTTGTGTTAACACCTCAACTGTGGTCCTCTTACTCCCGTATTTATTCATGATATTTACCTAAAATGTTGGGCGAAGTTAAACAGAGGACACTAAAAAACCATAGCAGGGGGCTAATTCATTTCCAATTTTAATTTGTTAGCCAATTGCATATGTATCTGTCCTTTAAATAACTGTACCTTAAATTAAAACTTCATTGGTATCTAGTCATTTAGGCTGGTGTTTTCCAGGTTTGCTTACTCTTTCTATGATATGGGGTATCGCCACCTATCAAAGGATGAATTTAAACACAGTGTAATCTCTTTAGAATATGGGTCTAGTTTAAATCGCCCATAGTTGAATTCACTTTTAGTTTATTAATTCTTACATCTAAGTACCTTAGATTTTGAATTTCCAGTATATCTTGTCATAAGGTAAGTACTGTCACTTTACTTCCTCTTCCTTTGGTAGAAAAACGTCTAACTACCCAAAAAAGTTTTTATGGATGAAATGAATTTTATTTTTACTATGGACTTTATTTCTATCCCTCCATCCTGTCTTCTGATTTAATTAGTAGATTCTTACCTATATATAAATGTCTAGATGTTACCAGGACGGCCAGGTCACCCTAGTCTCACTGCAGGGATTAAATAGATGGTATTAGTTTATCTAAGTCTAATTTCATTCTTATTTGCTGTTTATATATTGCAGCATCACCTCTCTGCTCTTACTTTAGGGGTGAAGTGTCTGGATTTAAAATACAATTGTTCTTCAGAGTTGTTGATGCTTGAGTTCCTTTCATCAACATACAATTAAACCAGGTCATCTATTACTGGAGGGTCCTCTTAGTTTAAAAACAGGTTCCTACTAGCCCTTCCCCAATTCCCAACTTACTTGTCAAGCAATCCTGCTTGGCAGCTCTTCAATGACCGTCCTGTTCAGTATTCCGTTTGTTACTGAGGTTTTCCTCTCTTTCACCCTCTGCTTATATACGCCCTTTGTTTCAATCATGTTAATTGCCGACCAGCCGTGGCTATTTACTCTACTCGGCATGCTTTATACCGATATATTGGCGGCCATCTTGGAACGGTTCCAATGTTCCTATTTTTATGGGTTTCTGCTTCTCGGTTTATTGTTAAGATGTTCCAGATCCTTGAAATTGTACCTTTCTTACTTTACACAAATCGTGAGTCGATATATAGCTGAAAACTCATTTTTGTAGAAATAGACAATAACTTTTGTTTTAACGCGACAAAACATTATATTTGTTTCAAATTGCCTCTTTGAATCCCGTGTTGTCATTATATTTTTTGGGAGGCTCTTAATGTATTGGCGGTGTCAGTATTAACTTAGGACCAGCCTATGTTGTTTATTTTCATCGACATGTTTTCTACTGGTCACACAGTGGCCATCTTGGAATGGTAAACACGGTTCTTTTTTAAAAAGGTTTCCATTTGTCAGCAACTTGTTTCAATTATCCGTACACTTAACTCTGACATTTTATACTGTCCACCGTTCAAAAATATTTACTGGATGCTGCCTGGATTTTGCGGGGCTAATCAATTGTTTTCATTTTTATCCCCACATTAAGTTATAATTATTTGTTATTACCCTGTATTGTCATTATACCATTTTGGAGCTGCTGGTTATGTTTATGCATGCAATATTAACTATAGAACAGACGTACCAATCATGTCAACAATGCACACACATATGCACCATAGGTCAAGGGGGTGTGTGTATGCTAAGAACACAAAGGAGCTAAATTGCAAACCCCTTGCGTCGCCAAGGCCTCACTTTTTTACTTATGAAAATGGATGCACTGGTGTAGCTAGGGAGTTGTCAATAAGAACCTTAGTTGGTAAGGTGGTCTGGTATAACTCAAATGATTGCATCTTCATTAATGACTTCTGCACAAATCCCCATTTTCTTAGTCTTGCTGACCAGCACAGGGCAAATCGTAGTTGGGCTGCACAGCACCGTTACTTGTAATTTGCACTCCCACTGAGTTTTGCCGACAACTTTATGTGTAACATATGTTCTGTAATGGCCCGTCACACCTGTACATGACAAATGCATGTGGTGGAAGAAGCACCTCTGGGGCTGACCTGCACTACCTGGCTTGTCATCGTATGATTTTTGTCTGAATGGGTTAATGGCATGGGAGTCAGCTCTGTGCCTACATGGGACTCAATTGTATCACCTAAGGGGACACTGGCATTTGTGTGGCCGGCTCAGTGATACAGATAGCACTGGTGCACAGATAGTGCCAGCGCTATTACCAAAGAATTTTCCTCATTTGCATGGGGGCATGGCTATTTTGAGCAAAAAAGTTATGTGACCCAAAGTTACTGTTAACACTATTCATCAATGTGTAAATGAGACACATAGGTAAACACACAAATCATGTGTACTTAACAACTTGTCCACCAAACTTGGATGTCAATGTAGTGTAGCAGGTCTGAATCACTGTCAAACACATCCACCAAGCAATGTTTCGATTCAATGCCAAAATGCCTCTCCTATTGTGTTCGAAACTTCACCCACCACAGCCTCGACATTGCTGTGGGGTAGCCCAGGATTACCCATCCACAACTGGCTACAATGTTTTGAAGGTAGAAATTAACCAGCCACATGAAGCTACCAAACTCCTTGGCATTCATGGGGTATGCCCTATCCTTCTCTGGCATTACCTAACCCAAACCCAACTAACACTCCCCCAAAAACCCACAAATAGCCCCATTACAATAATACCCCATAAGGCAAACACCCAACTGAACAATAGACTATGCCCTTTTGAATGCAGCAAATGATTCGTATTTAAATAGGTTCCAGGTGGTACAAAACACAGCTGCCTGTCTTGTTATTAATGCACCAAATAGAACTGCCTACCTCGCATATCATTATTGCAATATGCCGCATCCAGACCTGGCGCTGTGAAAATTAGTGGTAAAAGTGACACTAAGGGCCTCTAACGTTGGTTTGTAAATATGGCACAAAAAAAGCCACTGCAGCTTTAAAAAAAAAAGGTGCTGCACGGTCCTAGCTTCTTGTAAATATGCCCAATGTGTCTGCATCTTTTGTCGCTGCAGAAGAATAATGAAATTGAGGAAGTGCTGAAAATTCGGGCAAATTGGATGCATTCTTGAAATCCCTGTCAGATCCCAAAGAAATTATTAATTAAAAGAGACCACTGTTAGGAAAGCAATTAAACTGTGACTTTTCCCATGTATGCTGTTTTCTAATGCAGGGTGTTGTTACTTATTAGTCAGTAACTTTGAAACCCCAATGGTTTTGTGGAGGTGACTGGTGTCACTTCAGTACCCCTACTCTGAAAATTGTTGCAGCATGATTGATGCTAAGAAGCTTCAACGCAGGCGCAGTAACTGTCTCTCTGTAGCATACAAGCTGCTATCCATCATGCTTTAAACACGCTGTCTGTCGTCCATGCCAATACATTTTTATGGCCCTCAGAGGCTTTATTACCTGTTTTCAGAGACCTACTCTTTTTCCCTGATATTTTACGAGTGTTGTCCCTATTTTTATGACTCTCATATTTTCCCGTGAAGTTCCTTTACTAACTAGCAGTGGCTAATTAAAGCATGTTATAGAGCCGCTGTCGAGCAGTATTCTGAAGTTCAACTTTGCGTTTAGTTGATCTCTGCAGCAGAACATAACAGTGGTTCCGAAATGACTGGAATGGCCACTTAATGCATTCATGAGATGTTCTCCAAACCCATTTATATGGATTAGCATCCTGTCAATGCTCAAGTGTGTGGTAAAATATACAACAAATCAGGTGATTTTACTCTGTCTGTTTTACTGCACGTTTTACCTAAACCTGGGCGAAATTTGCATTACACTGCCATAATTAACATAATTTCTGTAAATTCATGGTTTTATTGTTACACAAAATTCCCAAATTTACATTTCCTTAAACACACAGGAACAACTAGCACTAGCAGTTCCTCCAGTGCTTTTGTTTTCTTGCACTGTTTTATTACAACGAAATGCATGCTTACATTCAAAGTAAGTACAAGGACACATTTCATACTAAAATACAGTGGCACACTGTATGAAGTTGAGTTGCTGGTTGACTGGTGTGTGAGCCCTGGTCAAGCAACAGCCACAATCTCTTGCAGGGTGAACCACAAAAGTAACTACATTAACCTATGCTTATACACGGGGTAGGTTGGCACAAAATAACTGTCAGGCTTAACTTAGAGGCCATGTGTAAAGTATTTAAGGAGCACACAAACAGTAATAAAGTAAAAATAGAACAGAAGTAAAATCCCAAATCATTTTTAAAAAATGGAGTAGATTTAAGTAAAATATTTGACACCATAACGACAAAAATACAATCAGGAGAACATGAGTTATGAATTAGTAGATTATAGTAAAAACTAGCAGCTAATGAGCAAAGTTCCAACTATAGACATCCAGGGCCAGATGTAGGTGAATTCAATTATGCGAGTCCTTAATAGGGATTTTTACTGAATGGCTATTAAGGACTCGCAAAATTGAATGTAAGTAGGAATCGCAAAAAAAATTGTGATTCCTTAATATTCCTTAATTGTGAATCGCAAATTGAGATTCGCAATCAAGAAATACCATCCAAGAGGCCCATAGGAATGAATAGGTTTTATGGCTGCAATTTGTGAGTAACCAAGAGGCACTCACAAATTGTGGGCACAATTTTAAGAGTTCCAAAAGGACACCCTGTTGCACCTCTGAAAAGTGCATATATGCACATGCGGTGCACATACATGCTCTAAGGGCATGTATATGTTCCACATGGCACTCTATAAAAGACCAAAAAGTGCAATTTGCGATGCCCACCAGCATAGCATTTAGGGAATCGCAAATTGCAATTCTTTAAATGCTTGCGCAAAATAAGGAATCGCAATTATTGTGATTCCTTATTTAGCTTGACAGTATTTGCCTACCTACATTGCTCACAGCCAAATTGCAATAGCAAACGCTGAAATTCGGCGAATTTTAGTGTTTGGATCACAATTTGGCTTTCTACATCTGGCCCTACGTCATTGCAGATCAGGTCATAGTTGGAAATATGGCTGACCACACTAGAGAGCAGTTTGGATCCAAAAAGTGGATTGGGCTTGGTTAGCGCTTACCTTCAGACTTTAAATAAATCTGAGAAAAAGTATCTGAGAAGGTCGAGTTCAGTGGGGCAAGGCTGCAGGAAGTGTCAGAAGAGGGAGCTACGTCATTGGATGGCCTTGGGTTGAAGGCACTCTGAAGATTTCTATGTTCGAACCTAGGGGCCGAAATGAAAGGCGCAAAATAGCCAGTGGCATGAGGCAGAGAGCTGTAGCCAAAGACAGTTCCACAAGGTCGGTGTGATGGTTTCCCCTCCTAGCTGATGGGATCCCCGAATGTAGAACCTTTACTGAGGTTAGAAGACTACACTACACATGGTCTTGGGAGGTTCCAGTGTAATGCTTTATTACAAAACAAACACTTTGATAGTCTGTGTTCACAACAATCAACGTCAACAAAACGTGTGTTAACAAGGTCCTAAAACTCAGTCGTCCCATGGAAGGCCTTCTTCCTCAGGCCAGTAGTCTTCCAGTATTCCCAACCAGGACTGGCGTCCCCAAAAGGCAAACAGAAACAACAATACCGTCATTGTTCTGACTGTATTTTATAACTGGCTAAGGTGCTCCCCATCACCAACATACCTGGGTCACTGAGAGGTAGTGAGAGGGAGGGAAAACATAGGGAGTAAGGAAAGTGGTATCCTGTGAGGGGTTGCAACTCAGGAATTACAGGTGCATTACTATTACTTGTGCCAGAGACTTTTTAACACTTTCCCGACAACCGCCTCCAACTTTCCATTAAAGACACTTGCCTGGGGCGTCGGGTATCACGGCATCCTGTCTCCTCTGGGGATGGCCGGATATGTGTGCTGTGTTTGTTGGGGAATCCTCCCTCTTTGCTGCTGGTCCGTCGTCCTCAGGTCTTCCACAGGTTTCCTCTGTCCTCCGGTCTCCTTCCTTGAATCCGCCAGCTCCTGCTGTGTTTCATCCCTCGTGCCGTTCCTCCTCTTGCTCCTCATGGTCAGCCAAATTCGCCCTTTCTCTCTTACAGCTGTCTTTACTCTCGCGTCTTCTCTTGGGGACCATCTTGCACTTCTTGTCTGCTCCGGTCTCGCCACAGTCCATATCGCATTCGGAAACCCCTTTGGTGAAGGACCGTTGAAAAGGGTTTGCTGCTGCATAGAAGACTTTAGCAGGAGAAGCTGCAAAGTCAATCTGACTGGAGATGCACTTCTGGCAGATAGGCGAGCAGGTTGGTCACTGACTCCTCCTGGTTCTCAGAGCAGAGTTTGGCCAAAATGTTTCTAAATCCTCAGTATGGGAATTTGGCCATCTGAGCACCTTTAGCATCGCAACCAAGGGTCTAGGACTGGTGGGACACCTCTTGGGCTTTCAGAACTCACTCAGGCTGTTTCCAAGTTAAGGTTCCAGATAGTGGAAGCCTTTTATGTCCCCGTGCCTCTGAATGGGCGTCCTGCACACTGTCCTTGAAGTCACTTCCAGCAGTCCTGGGTGCAGTTGAAGATGAGGGCTCAATGGAGGGCTTGCCACTGAGGATTCAAGGCAGGTCCCAGGCAGCAAAACAGTCCTTGCACATCAGGTCACAGCAGCAGGTAGTCCTCTGAGAGTGCTTCTGCAGGTCCAGTAGTGAAATGAAGAGAGGGACTGAAGATCCTATCTTTATATCGTGGTGCCCTTCTTCTGGAAGGTGGGAGAAGCTCCTGGAAAGGTCCTTTGAAGTGCATGGAATTTCCTGACTTCCAAGCCCCCTCTCCAAGCTGGCTGCAGTGAAAACACAGGGTTCTTAGGCCCTTTGTGTGAAGGCAGAGTACATGTTATTAATTTCTAAGTGGGGCTGTGCTCAGCTCCTCCCCCATCCTGCCAGCATATGGCCCATTGAGGCACAGCTAAGCCACCTAATATGTAACCATCTGGGAGGAATTCACAAAGCTTAACTTCAGCAACCCCCAGGTATGTGCCCCAAGACAGGCTGCAGGCACAAATTGCTAAGGACCTACCTTAGGGGTAACATATATGTAATAAAAGAGGAGTTTAAGGGTGGCAAGGTTACTTTAATGTGAAGCCCACATGTCAGTTTAAAACTGCATTCAGGCTTCAAAGGCAAACCTGAGCCATTTTAAGGGCTACCTAAGTAGGCGGCACAATGAGTGCTGCAGGTCCACTGGTAGCATTTAATGTACATGCCGTGGGTATATGGTATAGGTATTTCTAAGTAAATTAAATATGGCAATTAGGTGTTGCCTATCAAACCATGTTTATGGGAGTGAGCACAGGCACTTTAGCACTGGTTAGCAGTGGTAAAGTGTGCAGAGTCTTAAGGCCAACAAAAACTAAGGGGCATATTATCAAGGACAGCGTTAAAAATTATCGCCGGTTTAGCTGCAGAAAACTGCTGTTAAAGCGGCGATAATGGGCTTGATAATATGCCCTTGAGAATTCCAATAGAAGTCCATGTTCTGGTATGAATAGGGGCTTCTATTGGTGTTTTCTGCCGCTAAACCAGTGATAATTTTAACGCTGTCCTTGATAATATGCCCCTAATATAGCAAACATTGGAGGTAAGTAGACAAACGTGTCGGGAAAGACCTAATGAGTAACACATATGTTTAATTTTGTGCAGTTTTGGCAACATTTAGCATAAATATGCAAAAGTAAATTACACAAATTTCTCATGGTCCTTGTTTTACTTCGAATTATAGCACTGATGCTGCGTCATTTGCAGCTAATGACAACCATGTCAGGAAAATATGTAAAGATAGCAGTGCCCTAGTACTTACTTGTGTTTTGTCACACACATCACTGCTTAATGTGGTGATGTGGGTTCATACATCTTACCCAATGTCGTGCTCTGCAAGCTCATGAGAAAAAGTTATAAAGTTCATTCTAACCACTATTAATGCAAGGAGAGGAAGTAGGGAAAACTGCAGTCAAAAGAATGTACTTTTATTTGAGTTTAACCATTTATGTTGTGCAAAGAGAATGTTGATGTTACCTGCTGCTTGGTCTGATGGTATTGTTTTCAGAATACATCCAGACATTAAATAAGCAGAGTCTGTACCATTCATGATGGGCATCTTTTCTCTGAGCAGAGCAGACCACTTGTTTTGCTTTACGCCTACAGTGTGTGAAGTGTATTCATTTAACTCAACATTTCTCAGGGTTAGTACTTTCAGACAGTATAGCTCTGAGACCATGACCACATTTTGCCTCTTTCTGAGATCTGTTGTCTAAAATAATGCTCAAACACATTAAAATATAGGGTTGACTGAATTTAATTCACATATTGCAGGTGCATGATAAAAACAAGCGCTCTGCTCTGAGCTGAGCCAGTGAAGCCCATCAGGATATGGCCCAACATTTGATAATTTGCTGTTGCCAGTTGGATTCAGATGGATTTGGGAAATACCACTATACTCTAAAGGAGGGCTTGCCAAAGACAAACAAAAGTTAAAGGATGTTGCAGGTAGAGCCTATTTGAGAGGGGAGCAGTGGAGAAATGGCAGTGTTACATGTTGTTAGAATAATAAGTATCGTAGCAAGTGATCGTTCTATTTGTTACTCTTCAATGCCCCTGAGTCAAAGTACCTACAGATGTGCATATAATGTGATAAAAACACAGACCATTTGTGATGTGTGGATAAGTGTGTAAAGCTTTCATTTCTCTGCACAACTGTGAAGATATTATTATTATTATTATGATTATTGTTTTTGTTATTATTATTATTATTATTATTATTATTATTATTATTATTACTAACAATTCTACTACGTCTACTAGTACTACTACTACTGCTACTACACTTCCCTCCATTTGGGCATATCCGTTTAGTTAGCATTTTTACTTTGAAAGCATGCCACCTACATCATACTGTGAATTTCCAAATTTGGGGAAACACATCTGTGTTTGTTAACCCTTTCAATGCGTCAGACGTGTGGGAGCCTGTGAGAGACTGCCTTACCGATCCCCACGACTACGATATCCAGACCCCTCTCATCTGTCTTCGCAGGGATGCGATCGGGGCTACAACCCGGAAGTCCCACCTTCGAGAACCGGAAGCGGTTATCCGGGACCAATAAGAAAGGAGTGGAATGACTGTTACGAGGAGGAAGAAGGCGGAATGTGTGCAACTCGAAAGGAAGACGCGGGACCCGGTTTAAAGCAGGAAGATACGGGACCCGGTGTAAAGCAGGAAGACGCGGGACCCGGTATTCAAGCAGGAAGACGCGGGACCCGGTTACAAGCAGGAAGACGTGGAACCCGGTCTGCAGGAAGAAGACGCGGGACCCGACACACAGAAGACCTGGACATCTGGAAGTGCCGAGGATGGTGACGAAATCTGGGACGAGGATTGGTGGTGTCCGGAGGTGGCTGGGGAGCGGCCGTGACTCAGGAGAGTTACGGTGGAGCCAGGTTAGTGATTGTGTACTGGGAATAGATGGGAGAGAGTGGGAAAAGAGTGGGTGGGTGGAGCGTACAACAGAGGAACAAGACGTATAATTGAATTCTTTGTGACTGAATACGCTGCCATAGTCAAATCACTTTCCGTACAAACGAACGTGATTGAGCACCCTTTTTTTTTCCAGTTGTGCACTAGACGAACCTATGAGAAAGGTATAAAGATATCCTTATACGTATAAAGTTTCCGTTTCTCTTAATACCTTATCTTTCCTCTTTCGCCTTTACTTTGGCTGTGGGACTGTTCTCAAGGCACTTCAACAAACCTAGTGCACCAAGGTGTGGTAATGGTATGATACCTTTGAAACAGTAATATATATCATTCTGACGGCTCCTTCCATTTCTTTGTCCTCTTATGAGCCTCTGGGGAGAACACCACGGTCAAGGACAAACCGAAGATCGGATATCTTTATCTTCGTCAGACTTAGATGAAGCTGGAAAACAACCAACACCAATCACCCAACAACCTACCACTTCCATATCTTTTGTTAATAAACCTTCATTTAAACCTATACTTCAGCCTCCTCGCCTGTTTATCAAGCCTGCCCTCCCACAAAGCCATACTACGCATATGTGCTCATGTGCATTGGACAGTTCCCACGCCTCTGACACAGTGGTACAGGGAATCCCTCTGGTGCAGGCCCAAGAGGGATTCCTTTTTCCCCCCAACAGCCTCAGGAGCTGAAGAAGAGCTTCCCCAGCTCCTGAGGTCGTAGATTTGGTTTCTACGAAATGACTATCAGTGCGCTCATCTCCCTGACGTATTTACATAGAAATTGTGAAATTACCCAATAGGCTCATTCCAGTTTCACTTTCTAAGTGCTAAGGGGACTGTCTCAGCCTCCTGAACATGCAGAAATTCAGGAGAGGTATTGTTGGGAAGGGGAATATCTCCCTTTTCCAATGGTACCCATCCCTAGTGGATCCCTGCATAGTTATCATATCACCCCACAAGGGTGATCCTTAAGCAGGGATCCACCCCCTAGGCACCAGGGAGGTGGGAACGGTCCCTTGGGAAATTCAGTCTTTCTGCCCCCCCCCCCCCCGGGCGGCAGAAAGCCTACTAGAAGGCAGGGATTTTTAAAATTTGATTTAGGAGTGGAGACTGCGAAGATGTGCATGCCAATGCTCCCCTACCCCCAGCAAAATTCCGGTCTTTCTGCCCCCGTCGGGGTGGGAGCTGTCCAAAATGGGAATACCATTGCCCAAACCCACCAAAAAATTCTAGAGTCTTTATGCCTCCCCTGGTAGGCAGATGGGGGCAATAGCCCTGATCTGCTCCCGCGGAAGGGGGGGGGGGGGCAGAAAGCACACTAGACACCGGGGATTTTGGTTATGTATACAGGGGGCTGCCCAAAATGGGTATGCCAATGCCCCTCACCCCTCCCAAAAAATCCCAGTCTTTCTGCCCCCCCAGGAGGCAGATGGGGCAATAGCCCTGATTTGCCCCTCCTGGGGCAGAAAGCCCAATAGGCACCAGGGATTGTTTTATTTTGTACACATACAGGTGGGGGCTGCCTAAAATGGGCATACCAATGCTCCCACCCCCCCAAAAAAATGTAGGGGTGGGGCCTACAGGGAATGGGCATGCAAATGCCCCCACCCCAAAAAAGGCTTTCTGCCCCTCTGGATGGCAGAACGGGACAATAGCCCTTTATCTGCCCCCGTCGGTGGGGGGCAGAAAGCCCACTAGGCGCCAGGGATATGTTTATGGGCATTCCTGCTCGACAACGGACAACGGAGAATCCGAGCTCTGCTCGACAACGGAGAAACAGCGGCCTTCGACACTGTCTGCCACCGTACTCTAGTACAGCGCCTCAGCAACGTCGGAGTCCAGGAGAAGGCACTGGAGTGGATCATCTCCTTCCTCGCCGGAAGGACACAGAGAGTCCGCCTCCCTCCGTTCAGATCTGAAGCCACCGAAGTCATCTGCGGCGTTCCTCAAGGCTCCTCGCTCAGTTCAACCCTCTTCAACGTCCACATGAGCCCCCTCACAGACATCGTACGCCAGCACAACCTCAACATCATCTCCTACGCCGACGGCACCCAGCTGATCCTCTCCCTCACCAACGACCCCGCCACCACCAGAGCCAACCTTCACTAAGGGATGAAAGAGGTAGCCGAATGGAAGAAGAACAGCCGCCTGAAACCGAACTCGGACAAGACGGAAGTCCTCATCCTGGGATCCTCACCCTCCGCCTGGGACGACTCCTGGTGGCCCCCGCCCTAGGCAGCGTACCCAAACTAACAGACCACGCACGCAACCTAGGCTTCATCCTGGACTCCTCCCTCTCCATGACCAGACAAGTCAACGCCGTCTCCTCATCGTGCTTCAACATCCTGCGCATGCTACGTAAGATCTTCCGGTGGATCCCCACCGAGACCAGGAAGACGGTCACCCAGGCCCTCGTCACCAGCCAACTGGACTACGGCAACTCCCTCTACGCCGGAACCACCGCCAAACTCCAGAAGAGACTCCAGTGGATCCAGAACGCCTCAGCACCACTCATCCTGGACATCCCCCGTCACAGCCACATCTCCTGACACCTGAGAGACCTGCACTGGCTCCCGTTCAACAAGAGAATCACCTTCCGACTCCTCACCCACGCACACAAAGCCCTACACAACCAAGGCCCAGGATACCTCAACAGCCGCCTCAACTTCTACGCTCCCAAACGCAAGCTTCGATCGACCGGCCACGCCCTCGCCGCCATCCCCCGCATCCGAAGAGCCACCACAGGGGGACGGTCCTTCTCCTATCTCGCCGCCAAGACATGGAACTCCCTCCCGACCCACCTCCGCCTGACCCAGGACCACCTCGCCTTCAGGAAGCAACTCAAGACCTGGCTGTTCGAGCAGTAGCGGACCCCCCCCCCCCCCCTAGCGCCTTGAGACCCTCTGGGTGAGTAGTGCACTATATAAATGCTTTGATTGATTGATTGATTGAGTGAGAAGTCCCATAGGCAAGGGTTGCTCCCTGTCATGTTAGGCACACAAAAAGTCTAGAAACCATGGAAATGTGTGTGTGTGTAAACTGGAGTTTGGCTGACGGTCTGCGTGTACTGAAATGTGGCTGGTATTTAGCTGGCAGTGTGTGTAGACCTGCACTTGGCTAATGGTGTAGATGGACTTGCGCTTGATGACGGTGTGTGTAGATTGGCGCTTGTCTGGTGGTGTGCATGGAGTAGTTCTTGGCTGGCAGTGTACGTGGACTGGGGAGTGGCTGGTTGTGTGCATGGATGGTGCCTGGCTGCAGGTCCAGACTGGCTGTAGTAGGCACCGGACATTTACCCGGTGGACCAGAGGGATCGGGCTGGTTTTCTGGCTGTGGGGGTGGTTTTGTCACTCAAAGCTGTTTTTTTCAGCAGTGCTGCAGTATTGGGCCCCAGTAACAAAAGCGGGAGTGGTGCTTTTTACTAGCACCCCATCCCAGGGCCGGTCGAGCCAGTGCTGGTTGCTGTACCCAGTTCAGGCCTGCTTGGCTGGCGGTGTACAGGGATAGCGCTTGGCTGACGGAGTGCGTGGGTGGTGCTTGGCTTGTGGTGTGCATGGATATTGCTTGGCTGACTGTATGCATTGATAGCATTTGGCTGGCAGTGTACATGGAAGGCGCTTGGCTGGCGATGTGCATGGATTGCGCTTGGCTGGCAGTGTGTGTGGGTGGTGCTTGGCTGGCGTTGTGCATGGATGGCGCTTGTCTGGTGGTGTGTGTGGATGGTGGTGCGTATGTACTGACTCTTCGCTAGTGGTGTGGCTTTCAGGGATCCCCCAGTTTTTTCTTACCCAGAATCCTCTGCAAACCTCAAATCTACTGAAAAAGTCACATTTACCTCACATTTCTGTGTGGGTAAATTGTAGGATCACAGAACAGGCAAAAATGTCATACTACCCAGCATTACCCTTGGTTTCCCGAGAAAAATGATACCTCACTTGTATGAGTGCCCAAAGTAGCATCAGCCTAAAAAGTATAAACAAACTGCCCTCTTGGACCCGCTTTAGTGTGTAGTTTTCAAAAATGTATATGTTGCAAAGTCATCCTCTGCCCTGGGCACCACCCAACAATTTGCTGACTGGTACTGGTGGTAACTGTCTCTGACTGACCCTGAGCCCTGCCTAATCAGACCCAGGGCCAGTGCTATGCTGAAAGAGACACTCAGAATATAGGTAAAACACCTACATACACTAGGGTACACTATGGGGTTAGAGTACCCCTGGGGTTGGGATGGCCCACCCTATAAGGCCCTGGTACATATTAGGGCAGGGGTATTACAACTATCTCTAAGTCCCTAGTATATGATAGGGCATGGCAGTTTAGAGGTCAGCAGCCCTTTCTGCACTTGCATGTGTGCACTGCTGAAGCCTGAGGTCAGTTTAAAAGTAGCCCTGTATTGCAAGACTGCTTTTAAAACGTAAATTGTGCCCAAACTCGACTTTGGTGTTAGGGTCACTTAAAAAATGGATCAGCTACAACGTTTGGGCATAATAAGTATCCTCAGGGTCTCTTCAATGTGTCCCAGGGGTGGGGATAGGTATTTATAACGATGATCCTTATAAAATGAGTTTTATATGCCCTGGGTTATGTGAAATTGCACATTTCACTCCCTTCATTGAGATAAAGTGCTCCACAAAATAGACGTTCGTGCTAGGAGCACTTTGGAGGGAGGATCTGCAATATTTTTGTTCATATTCTCAACCCCTAAAGTCTCCCCTAGGTGTTCCAGGGGGTGGGCGGTCCTGTAGATATAGGCAAGGTCCTCATATATGTTTTATATTCTCTGGTACTGGAAAAATGGCCCATTTAATTCTTCCCATTGCAAATCCCCTGCCACATAGGTTAACATGGCAAGAAGTTATTAACTAATACATTCTGCAAGGAGAATGATAAAGTAGCATTCAATGACTTCCCAGAATGGTATTGATAAATCCAACAAAATGATATTGTTGAATTTGTCCTAAAATGTACAGACAGGAATTTATAAGACTTTCTTGTCTGTAAGCCCAGAATCAGCCTTCCAGTTGTCTGTCCTGATCGGTCAGAGTTAAGTGGATTAGCCAGGCTCCTTTGAAGAGGTGATAAAGAGCCCCTGGGGTTAACCAGCTCTCCTTGAAGGGGAGTGCCTGTTACACAGGAATGCCAGAGTAAGGGGAGGAGTCGTAAACAATGGGCTTCAATGGAAGGGGAAGACACCAGTCTCACCAGTGTCATTTACAACTCTCCTCTTTTGAACCCAGCCAGATGCCGGAAGCTCGTCGCAAGGCAATCCGACGAACCCTACTAAATCAGGACTGGCTGAGAGCTGCAAGGAACCCCGGTAAGAAAAGCTCCAGAAAAGTTGGTAAGTCAGAAGGTGAAAACTTTGATCGAGACCTACGGCGAGGGGAAGCCACATAGGGCTCCATCACGGTCGGCCTGAAACTTTGACTTTGACCAGGGCTATCACGACCAGATGTCCAAATAGGCGCTATATGTTTCTCTGTGCTATATAATGCTAAAGTCTTAAAAAGTTAATATCTTCAGTTCCCTACATTGGATTTTTGTCATTTTGGTGTCATTTTATAGATAAAATATTTCCTATTTTTATAAATTGGTGTTGGATTTTTATTGTGTATTGTGTCTCAATTTGCACTGAATTGGTGTTTTTAAATGCTTTGCATACCTATCTTTAAAGTTAAGCCTGCCTGCTCACAGCCAAGCTACCAAGGGCTGAGTATGGGAAAACATTTCTAAGACCTATTCTGAGCCCTAAATTGTGTTACTGGCCTTATTGCCAGTGGCTGATATTCATTTTGTCCCTACTAATAATCCACTTTCCAACAGTATAGGTTTGCTAGCTTTTACCTGGTGCCGGATGAGCTAGGGTCCAAAATCCAGCTAGGCATATTGCAAAAAGGGTCCGTTTTCACTGTAAAAATGTGGTGTGTTCACATTGTGTTTCTGACTGTTTCCTGTCACAGGCACTAGGCTTACCCACACAAGTGAGGTACCATTTTTATCAGGAGACTTAGGGGAACACAGAATTGTAGAGCAACTGTTATTACCTATTGATTTTTCTATGCATTTCTGCCTTCCAAATGAAAGCCAATGTGTAAAAAAAAGTCACTTTGAGAAATGTCAAATAATTCACATGCTAGTATGGGTACCCACAATTTCAGAGATGTGCAAATAGCTACTGCTTCTAAACTCTATATTTTGTTCCCATTTTGGAAATACATAGGTGTACTTGAGACCTATGTTCCACTCTTTATATTTTACCAAATGATTTGCTATATTCCCAATACACAACGCAAAATCATTGCAAGGTGCAGCTCAGTTATTGGCTCTGGGTTCCTCTGGTTCTTAGTGAACCTATAAGTCCTATATATCCCCACGACTAGAGAGCTACCGCGGATGTAATGGTACATTGCTTTAAAAAATCTGTCATAGTTTCAAGTGAAAACGTTGGCACAAATGTCTGTTTTTTTTAACTCATTTTCAATTTTTCTTATTTTCAACTGTTAGTTTCAATAACAAAAACCTTGAAGGATCTACACAAATGACCCCTTGCGGAATTCAGAATCAATGTTGTCTACTTTTCTGAAATGTATAGCTATTTGGGATCCATTATTGCTTTCACACCCATTTCTACCACTAACTGGAAGGAGGTTGAAGGAACAACAAGTAGCAAAAAAAGGTATGTCCCAGTAAAATGACAAACCTGTGAAAAGATTTTTGGTTTTCTGACAAAAGTCTGTCTGTCCCTGAAACCTGGAAAAATTGTGATTTCAGCACCATAAACCCTTTTGCTGATACCATTTGCAGAGAAAAAAACAGACACTTTCTTCTGCAGCACCTCCCCCCGCCCCCCCCCCCCCCCCCCCAAAAAAAAACATGTAGCTGTATTTTGGCAAATTTCTGGGTTTCCTATAGGGGAATCTACAATCCCTGGGTACTTTAGGATGTTGGAAGAAAAGGACACAAATTTGTCGTGGATATTTTATGTGGGAAAAAGGTTACAGGGCCTAATTGCAAACTACCCCAAATAGCCAAAAAAAGGATTAGCACAGGGGGGAAGGACTAGCAGTGAAAGTTCAAACAGCCTTATCAGAGGCCTGAACTCACCTGTACCTAACTTTCTGACTTTCTTTTCCCTTCCTTCAAAAGAGTGGCTGCCTGCTGCACAATTAATTCAAACTATTTGTACACTGTTGCAGTTATTTATTTTCTTCCAGGCTACAGCTTTTGTTGTTTTTGGAGGAATTACTTCAGTTGGTCACCTACCTTCCGACCGTAGCCAGTAAAGTTCCGATTATGGCTAGTGGCGGTGGATTAATAATGGGGAAAAGGGCTGCACACCCAGTTTTTCATGAAGAGAACAGCTGAAAGTGTTTAAAGCTGCATGATTAAGCAAAGAGCGTAGCACTCTAAAGAAAAGACAGTAATGTGAAGCTCCATGGGGAAATAGAGAAGGGAAGCAGCTGAGCATAAGAGTAGGGGTGGGCGGAATTTGCAAAGTCGCACTACGCAAAGCTCTGCGAAACTGTAAAAAATCTCTGCGGGCACGCAAAAGTTCTGCGAACACGCGGAATTGTTCCGCCAGTTTGCGATGCTTTTTTCCTGTTCGCGAATGCTGTTTGCGTGCTCGGGGAGAAATATCTCCCAAATACACATTTTAAAAGCGCGAACAAGAAGAAAAAATTCCAAAACCACAGATCGCGGAATTTTGGCCAATTCCGAGTTCTCTGCGGAATGCAAAATTACGCCAATAACGCCCAGGTCAACATCAGAGAAGCTTCATGGGCAGAGGCCGAAACAGCTCAGCGTCACCCAAATGACACCGGACGTTCTCAACCATAAGCGCAAAAAAAATAATAAACCTCTCAACTCGCCTTCCTGAAGCCATTATTGAAGCTTATCACAGAAAATATTTAAATTTTTACATGTGGCGCATTTCAAAGCTACTCTCTGAGGCAATATGCAGGTAAAGTTAGGGTCTGGGCAGACATACATTCTTAGTAAAGAACTATTGTCCTGATGGAGACTCGCAAGGCTCAGGCATAAATGACCGCAAGGCCCTAAGACAAGTCGAAACGTCGACGCATTATATATAAAAAACCTGGACCTTCTTGATGTCTATATTGATGTGCAAATATCAATGACATATATTTGTTTTGAGAAACTTATGAGGATGTTCGTTTAAGTAAAATCTAGCGGCCAGGTTGGAGAGGAAGGATGAATGTGGATCCGTAACTGTTTTGTATAAATAATTTGAATACTTTATGCCTCTACTTTTTGAATATCTTCTTTCTTTCTAATCACTATACACATCTTACTGCAGCTCTTTGCTATGTTGCACGCTCCGTTTGGGGCAACCATTATGATTCGTATTGTTTTACAGCCAAGAATTATGTGGCTTGTTTTGACCTAGATACAATGGATTAAAAATATTGCTCTTGGTAAATTGGTGATGCAGTTGCCTTTTTATGTTTCATATAAATGTATGCATACACTGGATAGAGCTGATTAATGTGTACATGCTCCTAAATGTGTTTAATTAATGACTGTTTACTGATTAATTCAGTTTTTCAAATTATAGAGGTCTTGGACCATTGTTGTTTAATATCGCTTGATACCCAGGTCCTGTGCCTTTTGGGTTACCCCATTACTTTAATGGTTACCCTTCCGCTATCCAGCCCTTTCCCTACTGTTTCACTCACTGGAATGGGATTAGAAATTTTACCACTCCGCTATCCAATATTTTCCCTACTGTTGCACTCACTGGAGTGGGAATAGTCATTTTTACCCTTCTGCTATCCAATACTTTCCCTACTGTTGCACTCACTGTAGTGGGAATAGTAGTTTTTTCCCCTCCACTATCTAATACTTTTCCTACTGTTCACTGGAGTGGGAATAGTAATTTTTACCCCTTCCCTATCCAGCACTTTCCCTATGGTTACACTCACTGGAGCGGGAATAGTAATTTTTACCCTCTCGCTAGCCTGCACTTTACTTAATGTTGCACTCACTGCAGTGGGAATAGTAATTTTTGTCCCTCAACTATCCAATATTTCCCTACTGTTGCACTCACTGTAGTGGGAATAGTAATTTTTTCCGTCCACTATCTAATACTTTTCCTACTGTTGCACTCACCGGAGTGGAAATAGTACATTTTACCCCTCTGCTATCCAATTCTTTCCCTACTGTTGCCGCTGAATTGGGAATTCTAATTTTTACCTTTCTGCTATCCAGCACTTTCCCTACTATTGAACTCACTAGAGTGGGAATAGTAATTTTTACCCTTCCACTATCCAGCACTTTCCCTACTGTTGCACTCACTGGAGTGCGAAAAGTAATTTTTACTCCTTCGCTATCCAATATTTTCCCTACTGTTGCACTAACTTGAGTGGGAATAGTAATTTTTACCCCTCTGCTATTCAATACTTTTCCTCCTGTTGCACTCACTGTAGTGGGAATAGTAATATTTACCCCTTCCCTATCCAGCACTTTCCCTATGGTTACACTCACTGGAGCGAGAATAGTAATTTTTACCCACTCGCTATCCTGCACTTTACTTAATGTTGCACTCACTGCAGTGGGAATAGTAATTTTTGTCCCTCAACTATCCAATACTTTCCCTACTGTTACACTCACTGGAGTGGGAATAGTAATTTTAACCCCTCCGCTATGAAACATTTTCCTTACTGTTGTTGGTGGAAGTGAAAAACTCCTGGCTCACTCATTCATGAAGTCTTCTCTCTTCTTTAAATAAGGCACTATTCTGTTCTATTCTTTTTCACACAGGTGATATTTCATGTTATTCAAATTGTTTCAAAGTGTACATGGTAACAGTTGCACTTTCCATGCTCATTTCAGGGGTCAAACATTCTTTTATTTAAAGTCCTGAAGATGGTCTAATGGACGCAAGCCGGAAATAGACCGAAACATCGACATTCACACCTTTTTCTTTTTTATCAATGTATAATTTATTTAGGAAAATGTATCACAATAGTGATTAGGAATAACATTTATTTGTACAAAGCAGTAACTTCTGGGCTTATTGTGTTATGAAATGTTTTTGTACCCCCCTTTTATAAAATCTTTTTTGCAATATTATAAAACACTTTTGAAAATATACACCAGTGTGCTAATCTTTATCTTTTGGTTATGTAAGATTAATACATGTTAAAATAATTGTGAGTAATATCCTTTGATAGAAATGTTTTAAGACTAGCAATTTGAGACAGCCTGTCCGAATTGAATTGATAACGTAAGTGAAATATCTACTGAAATAAATCCCTTGCAGGAACTTTTCCCCACTAACACTACCTGGCCAAGCCGTCATGGGTAGATTGGGTTTCCCATTTTGATTGATAATAATGAGAATGTCGTCAAATATGATCTCAATGACCGCCATATTAAATTTGTATCAGTGCAGTCAAATTCACCAGAGATGACCTCCCCATCAACCCAGACTCAGAGATACGGGGTCAGACAGACAGACTCTGAGACCCAAACCCAAACCTACTAATTGATAGGTCACAGGTGGCGTTACACTTAGCCTAAAGACAAAAGTGCAAACACAGAAGTCCCAGACCGATCCCACAGATACGCAGTTATCTTACAAACAGGTCCCAGGAGACTGGCCACAATGAAGCATGTTTGGCCAAAGACGCCCATTCTCAAAGTGCCAGAAAGTCAGATGCCACATGTAGTTAGGAACACTCAGCTGATCAGAACAAACCAGGCACACCACAGGTAATGATCACATGCTCCCCATGCGGTACATTTGGATACATACACACTGGCCCAACTAGCTCTCTACGAGGTCAAGAGCAAGTTGTGTCCCCCTTATTGGATAGTTGTGTTTATGGTTCATGACTAGGCCCAGATTTACATGCTTTACAAGAATGTGTAATAGTTATATTGTACCTCAAGAACTCTATATAAAGCCGGCCAAAACATCTTGACATTGAGCATGTTTTCAGAAAAGGCTCTGGTGATGCTTTCCGTTTAATTAAACCAACTTGTTCCTGTTTTGACAAATGCCTCTTGGCTTTTAATTTTTTCAAGGTAAATTCATATCTGGGCAACAAAAACACTCTACTGCCTAGCATTGAATTTGAGAATATAGTTTTAAGTAAATTATTTAGCAGGGGAACCTGGAATGGAGAACCAAAAGTCCCGCAAGTGGGTCAGCAATTGGAGGCCTACCCCAATGTTTTTTTAAAGCAGAATAAACATCGGACAGAATCTTGGGAATCCTTGCTCCCGGTCTGTAGAATGTATTCAATTGCGCACCAAAGTAGAATCAAGCTGTATTTGTTTCAAGAAAGGCCTGAAAAGTCAAACCTCCAGATAGCTTACTTATAAGCTCTCCATCCTCAACGGTAGTGGCTGAAGAATAGAGGAGTGGGAACTTTACATTATCTATTGGCTCTAACCCCATCACTATTCTTACATTGCTTTCAGTCACAAAGCGTTCTGAAGTATCCTGAAAAAGACACATACAGCTCTATAAAAGTTTAAAAGCCACATTTAAGGCAGTGCTGTCCTTAGAATAAAAATGTATCTTCAACAGCTACGTGAATTGATGGAAGAAGAAAGGTGGGTTTCCCTTAGTGAACCTTTGCACACCATCAGTTCATGCCCTGAATATTAAATTAAATGTATGTGATACATGTCAATTCAACCAAAAGCAAGTGATAGCAAGAAGGTAATCAGATATATTTCATTCCAGATGGAATTTCAGTATTACACTTTGAGCCTATCCTAACCTTTTTTAAATCCTCTGTTTGCTGCTGAGGGTTAGAGGAAGGCCAGGCAGTGAAATAGAAAGAGAGTAAACAGTGATGTTTACTTTCTGTTCTTGCTTCTGCCATTATGACAAATTGAGACCATCTATAACAAGGGCAATAGTACAGGTACATGTGGGAGAGATCATGCTTATATGTGGTTATTTTGTTTCAACTGTATTTTGTTGACATATTTGACTCTGGGCATTGAGAGACTGATGAAGAACTTCCTCCTGTACATTTCATTTTCTTAAGTTAAAGATGGTAAATAATTTGATATCCTCAATTAGCAGATATGACTGCTAGGTGAGGCTACACTACATTGCTATTGGAAGTGCACCAGTGACACCAATGGCTTGAGAGTTAGATTTCACCCTTGGGGCGGGAGTGCAGATTTACACTGCCAACGCAAGTGCCTCAATAAACATGGTATCAGCACTGCAGTAAACACCTTTTGCAGCAAGTGCATGTCAATCCAAACCTTTTTGACATGCATTAAGCCTACTTCTCACATTTGCCAATTCACCGTTAAATAGGGCTGCGAATCCCACAATGCGTGTGTGCATAATGTATGAAAGAAGACCATTCCCAATGTTGGTACTCGCATATCTCTGAAGTTAGAAGACTCAACATTGTATTTCCCTGTAAAGGCTGCAGTGACCATTCTTCTTTGGAGAGGCTTTTTTGAAAATAAAAGTTATCTTCCTGCTGCTACAACAATATGATTAATTTTTTTAATGGATATTTCATAACTACACTCCAGTGATGATCTTTGACAACGCTGTGAATCTGTGCTGTAAGCCTAGACAGACTTTGAACTTGTTCTTCCAAGTTTCTTCCATTAGATTGAGAGTAATTTGATTTCCCTATGAGAGTCAAGGTTTGACACAGCTCTCATCAGAAAACTAAAGGTGCTTTGGGAGAATTTGGCCTGCACATGAATCTCTGATCGAAAGACAGGGCGAGCTTAATTACTGGACATCTACCCATAATTAACCTGCCTAGTGAGTGGGCAGGTGTGAACAGGTACACCAGATGGGCACAAGAAAGGGCTGTCAGGAACTCTCATATTAGCATGTTTATAGTAAAGCGAGCTCTAGTACGAGCTTGCTTTTTAAGATGCCCTACTTGCAACCAGGCTGACTCCTGTCAACCCAGGAGGTGACTGGAGCTTAGAACTAGACTGAGTTGGCTTTTCAGGGGTGAGGAGTGGGGTTTTCCCAATATTATAGGACAGTCCCATTGTGGAATTACAGAGCTTTAAAGTGTCACTGTTGTCCTATTATGTCAGAATATGACTAGGCTATTTAATTCTGAGATCATTTTATCCATGTCAGGAAAGTTCTGCAAAAGCGAGATAGAACCTAGTATAGGAATTTAGCATGGTTAGGCTTTGTGCTCTACACAAACAACTTGTGAGCACCAACATTTGTGGGACTCCTGCCAACACCGAAAACATAACTTAACTTGGAGAGATAAGAAGTAGAACTTACTGGCTGTCTCTCTTTCAGAGAAAACTGAGGCCTGGCCTGCTTTCCTTTGAACTGAAGATTTGGAAGTCTTTTTCAAGGGTTAGAACTGACATCCTTGGTGTGGTTTCTCCTAACTTTTTTGCTTTTTGATGTCTTGTTTATCTGACTTCATTTTTGCTGGCTCTAGGATGGTTGACACTTTTTTACTGCTGACCAGTGCTAAAGTGTGGGTGCCCCCCCTAAAACGTGGTAACATTGGCATATCCACAATTGGCATAATTAATTTCCTTATAAGTCCCTAATAAAGTGCACTGCATGTGCCCAGAGCTTATAAATTGAATGCTAGAAGTCGGCCTGTAGCACTAATTGAGCAACCCACTTCAGTCGCCTTTTAAACATGTCTCAGGCCTGTGATTGCAGAGCCTGTGTGCAGTCTAAACTGCCATGTCGACCTGGCATGGTAACCCACTTGCCAGGACCTAACATTTCATTTTAATACATAGATGTTGCCCCTAAGGTAGGCCCTAGACAGCCCCAAAGTCAGGGAGCAGTGTATTCAAAATGTTGGACATGTACTCTCATGCTTTACATGTCCATGTAGTGAAAAAAATTGAAATTAGTTTTTCACCACTGCACAACCTATCTTGCCCATAGGTTGACATTGCGATTATCTTATTACATCTTATAAGTATATTTTCCAATAGGGACAAGATAGATATTTTGAGTTTGGTACCGCTGAACTCACAGTTTAAAAATCACAACTTATGGTGAAGTTAGATTTTAAATTGTAAGTCCAACAATGCCTCTTTTAGAAAGAGTCAAGCTATCCTGTACTGCGGTGAATGTATGACATTGTTCAATCAATCAATCAATGAGGACATTTGTTAAGCGCGCTACACACCGGTGAGGGTCTCAAGGCACTGGGGGAGGGTGGGTGCTGCCACTGGTCGAAGAGCCATGTCTTGAGAAGTCTTCGGAAAGCCAGTAGGTCTTGGGTCTGCCGTAAGTTGGTGAGGAGGGAGTTCCAGGTCTTGGTGGGGAGGCTTGAGAAGGATCTGCCACCGGTGGTCGTTCTCTGAATGCAGGGACTCTGGCCGAGGGCGAGGCCGGCAGAGAGCGGAGATTGCGGGTAGGAGCGTAGAACCTGAGTTGTCTGTTGAGGTACGCTGGGCCGGTATTATGGAGGGCCTTGTGTGCATGGATGAGGAGCTAGAAAGTTATCCATTTGTTGACGGGGAGCCAGTGTAGGTCTCTCAGGTGGAGTGTGATGTGGCCGCGGCAGGGGATGTCGAGTATCAATCATGCTGAGGCGTTCTGGGTGCGTTGCAGCCATCTCAGGAGCTTGGTTGATGTTCCTGAGTAGAGGGTGTTTCCGTAGTCCAGCATGCTGGAGACGAGGGCCTGGGTGACTGTTCTTCTTGTTTCAGTGGGGATCCACTTGAAGATCCTGCTGAGCATTCTTAGGGTGTTGAAGCAGGATGAGGAGGCGGCGTTGACCTGTTTAGTCATGGATAGGCCGAAGTCGAGGATAACCCCCAGATTGTGTGCGTGGTCAGTAAGTGTCGGGGCTGTTCCCAGTGATGTTGACCACCAGGAGTCATCCCAGGCCGAAGGGAGAGGGAGATGATGAGCTGAGTGTCGTCAGCATAGGATAAGATGTTGAGGTCCTGCTGTCGGGTGACGTGGGCGAGGGGTGCCATTTAGATGTTGAATAGCATTGGGCTGAGGGAAGAGCCCTGGGGTACGCCACAGATGATCTTGGTGGCGGTGGAGCGGAAGGGTGGAACACAAATGCTCTGAGTTCTGCCGGAGAGGAAGGATGTGGTCCAGTCCAGGGCCTTCTCTTGGATCTCGGCATCGTGTAGGCGTGTTTTTAGTGTGTGGTGGCAGACTATGTCGAAGGCGGCTGACAGGTCCAGGAGGATGAGGGCTGCTGTTTCTCCGTTGTCGAGCAGGGTCCTGATATCGTCAGTGGCGGCAATGAGGGCGGTTTCGGTGCTGTGGTTGCTGTGAAACCCGGACTGGGATGGGTCTAGGATGTTGTTATCCTCGAGGTAGCGGGTCAGTTGTTTGTTGACAATTTTCTCGGTGACCTTCGCCGGGAACGGGAGCAGAGAGATGGGACGACAGTTCTTGAGGTTCTTAGGGTCCGCCTTGGGCTTCTTGAGTAGGGATTTGATCTCAGCCGGCTTCCAGCTCTCCGGGAAGGTGCTGTCTCGAAGGAGATGTTGATAGCTTTCCGGAAATGGGGGGCGATGATTGTTCTGGCTTTGTTGAAGACGTGGTGTGGGCATATGTTAGATGGGGATCCAGAGTGGACGGAGTTTATGGTTTTGATGGTGTCGTCGTCGTTGACATTGGACCATGCGATCAGACGGCTGGTGGTCGCGGGGTTGGGGGTCTCGATGGTTGGAGGGGCGGTTGTGGCATTGAAGTTGTCGTGGAGGTCTGCGATCTTGCGGTGGAAGTAGGTGGCCAGTGAGTCGCACAGGTCCTGCGAAGGGGGGATGTCATTGGTGTTGGATCTGGGGTTGGAGAGTTCCTCAATGATGCTGAAGAGCTCCTTGCTGTTGTGTGCGTTGTTGTCTAGGCGGTCCTTGAATGCGGTCCTTTTGGAGGTTCTGATGAGTTGGTGGTGTCTGCGGGTGGCGTTCATGAGGGCTGTGTAGTTGTCTGGTGATCGTTCACAGAGCCAGTTCCTCTCCAGTTTCCGACATGTATGCTTGGAGGCCTGGATGTCTTCAGTGAAACAGGTGGCTTTCTTGCTGGTGTGGCTGTTGGATGGTGTCTTGAGCGGGGCGAGAGTGTTGGCGCAGTCGTTGATCCACTGTCGGAGGTTGAGGGCAGCGGTGCCGGGTTCAGTGGGGTCGGCTGGTGGGCGCTAGGTGGTGGCTAGCTGCTCTTCGGTGATTTTGTCTCAGCAGCGAAGAGGCATCTGCTGGGTGTGGTGGTGTGTGGTGGGCTTCCTGAAGGTGAAATGGACGCAGTGGTGGTTGTTCCAGTGCGGTTTGTGGTGTGGTTGAAGGAGACGTGGGGGCTTGCGGAGAAAATGGAGTCTAGCGTCTGACCCGCGGCGTGGGTGGGTGCTGTCACAAGCTGTCAGAGTCCGAGGTTGGCGATCAGGTTGGCAGAGTTGACGTTGTTGTTTTTCCCGAGGAGGATGTAGTCTGTGGAGACGATGGCGTGCATGCTGATGAAGTCTGTGATGGAGTTGCTGAACTGTGGTCGAGGTCCATGGGGTCTGTAGATTAGGGTTTCTCTGAGGGTGGTGTTGGGGTCGGTGTGAATCTGGAAGTGCAGGTCTTCGACTGTGCTGAGGATGTTGTTGGTGCTGGTTGAGACGCTGAGGGTGTTCTTGTGGACGATGGCAATTCCACCTCCTGCTCCGTTGGTGCGCTCTCTGCCGGTGATCTTGTAGCCTTCGGGGATGGCTATGGCAATGTCGGGGGCTAAGGCGGGGTTCAGCCAGGTCTCCGTCAGGAAGGCAAGTCTGGGGCGGTTGAGTCCAGGAAGTCCCAGAGTTCGATGGCGTGTTTGCGGGCGGAGCGAGTGTTGAGGAGGCTGCACCTCAGGTGGTTGGGTTCGTTGGTTGGTGGTTTCACTGGTCGGATGCTGGTGAAGCTGCAGTTCCGGCAGGTGTATTGTGCTTGGGTGTGCTTCGGAGTGGCCAGGTAGCAGGAGTGTTCTTTATCGGGTTTGAGTGCGTGGAGGGTGCTGGCGTCGTAGTGCAGTCGGATGTCGTGGTGTATTCGGGGTCCAGGGGTTCTGGCGCTGGGCGTGGTCCAGGCGCGGATGGGCATAGACGGGCTTGCCATAGGCATGCCTTCGGCGTGCCACGTAGCAGCCGCCATAGGAAGGGGAGGTGGGAGGGAGGAGCAGCTGGGTGGGGGGGCGACAGACAAATGGGAGCGGGGCAACAGGTGACGCAGCGGCGGGAAAGGGACCAGTGGGGAGGTGCGGGGAGGGGGGAAAAAAAGACAATCAGAGAGCACAAGATGTGAAACACACAACATTATAGGGCAGTAGGCGCAGTTATATGGAAACCAAAACACCTGGACAACAGCTGAGGAGAGACACAGTTAGGGAGAAAAACGACACCAAACACAGGCAGTGGGCACAAATTACAATGAGAGCAACGGAGAAATAGTGGGGCAGAGAGAGTTACGGGCAGCCCAAGGCCTGCCAGGCGGGCCTCGAACATGGTAGGTGCAGGGGGGAAGCACGGGCGCAGTCAGGTGGAGCTACGTAGTGTGGGGAGCGACCTGCCTGCAAACAGGGTCAAGGGTTGCTCTCACTGCCGCGCAGCGGCCGCCATAAGAAGAGGAGGTGGGAGGGAGGAGCATCTGGGTAGGGGCAGCGGATGAATCGGAGCGGGGGGCGGGCCGCAGGGGCCACAGCGGCGGGAGCGGGACCGGCGGGGGCACAGGGAGGGGGAAAAAAGACAATCAGAGAGCACAAGATGTGAAACAGACAAAATTATAGGGCAGTAGGCGCAGTTATGTGGAAACCAAAACACCGGGACAACAGCTCAGGAGAGACACAGTTAGGGAGAAAAACTGCAGTAAACACAGACAGTGGGCACAAATTACAAGGAGAACACCGGAGCAATAGTGGGGCAGAGAGAGTTACGGGCAACCCAAGGCCTGCCAGTCGGTCCTTGAACTTGGTAGTTGCAGGGGGGAAGCACGGGCGCAGTCAGGTGGAGCTACGCAGCGTGGGGAGCGACTTGCCTGTAATTTGCATTTTCCCCCCGAGTGGGACGAGTATGCCCAGACATGGGTCCTGTGTTCTCCATGCCACTGGAGTCAAGTTATCCTGGTTGATGAGGGTTCAAATCACAACCCTGGTCCTAGGATGCTTGTTTCTAGTCCAGGGAGGACCTGGCCTGGCAATTCGGGCTGGACTGTTCCCATAGGGAGCAGGGTCAGGACTGATTTGCATATGGCTGGGTTCAAACTAGTATGGCATGGGGTGCAAAAGAACAATGGATTTTGGCCCAGACCTCTGTACTGGGGCGAATGTATGACATTGTTCTGCATTCTGACAATCAATTGTTCTTTTTGCATCTTTTAGAAAGTTGGCATTTTCTTACTTTAACCATTCAGTGAGGCTGCCTTTTCTATTAACCCGTTTACCGCAGCAAATATTTAGCTGCAGTGCGGGCGTTCCATGGAGTGGCGGGGCTGCGTCACCCATTGGCCGTTCGCAGCACCAGGGAGGGAGGGCTTGCAACGGCCAACGGCCGACGGGAGCACGGAAGGGGTTAATACACATCTGGGGTGGGGAACAGCTCAGCTTTGTGCATTACCTATAGACGGCCATACACACAAAGAGAGCAAAGGTGTCTCATTCACATCCTTATAGCCCATCACTAGGTTTATGGATCTTCCTAAGGTAGATGGGAGGGAGGAGATGACACTTGCATCTAAAGAGGGCTGTCGCTACTCAAAGAGCTTTATAACCCCAGTAGTGAGTCTGGAGCCAGGGCAGGAAGGGCAGGGACCTTGTGTACTTTAAAGACCTGTTTGAAGTCTCCCCTACTTCAAAGTCACAACTGGGCATAAGTACTGGACCTCTGACACTTCCAAATAAGTACACTCTAGACTTGAGGACACTCTACCAGGTTGAAGGACTGCTGTGCTGCCGAAATTACTCACTGCCTGCTGGACTCTGCTGGATTTGCAGGACTCCTACTCAGCTGTGCCTGCCCTGCTGTCTTCTGTGTCTTGCCTGTGATGAGAAGGGCTTTGGCTGAAACTAAGTGACTCCAAGAGCTTGCTGGTTTGCCTAGTGTTCTGAAGTCTCATCAACATCAAAGACTTTCTTCAACCCTGCTGCAGCCCCTGGACTCTGCCAAACGTGCGCCCTGCCTTGCAAGTGGTGGCAATCCAGTCCGGAGCCCTTGGAATTATGTTTTCGGGGTGTTTTTGCAAAAATCCATGCATGTCCGGATTTGCGCCTTTTCAGAACCGACACATTCACCTGCGACACCAAAACATTGCTACTTCAAGGACTCCATATCGAGGACAGCGTGACGCGATGATGACGATGCATAGCCTTCAATGCCCGAAACTTGACAATGAAGTGGGACCCAATTGCACAACTCAGAACCAATGGATCACCTGGAATCCTTTGGATTAATGATTACGCATAGCCTCTATCGCTCCTCGCAGCCGCTCCTCAACGTCAATGCTTCTCTCTGTTATGGTACTATTTCAGCGGGAACTGCGTTACTTGTATATTCAACCCATGCTCCATCATGGTCGGCTTGACTTTTCAGATTTGAACTCGTCCAGCAAAACTAGATAGCCATGGTTGGTGCTTTCTACTTTTAAGCACTATATTTCAAGATATTCTTTAAAAATTCATTACTCCAGTTTTACGTATTGGAAGTTTGTTATTTTGGTCTTGTTTTGTTCATTAAATGAAGCCAGACTTCCTTTCTGCTTTTGTTTGCTGCCACCCGCCTGGGCCAGAAATGACAAGATCCAGGAATCCAAGCCGCTTGCTGCCGCCCACGTTGTCGCCAGCTCCAGGAGGCACTTTAAAAAGCACCACGGGCTCTCGCAACGGAGGCTGGGCTGGGCCTACTCTCTTGGCTTTAGGATTTTATTTCTTCCCTGCACCCACTTCTACAAAATTTTGCCCTAAAGCACTCCAAGGAGCAGCTTGAAGTTTGGTCATTTGTACAAGTAAGTCTCATTCCCACAAATTAATTAACTCTTTTTTTAAACAACTTTTCTTGCCCCTTTTTTTCTCTCCCTTTTTTGGATGATGGCTAAAATAAAGCAAACAGGGGAAAGGATGAACACTCCAAAGCCCCTGCAGAATTCCACACTTGATTACTTCCTTCTACATGCTCTAAGGCCATTGATAAGGAAATAATTCTGGTAGTAGAGTGGCAGCTGTTTTTAGAGGGAGTCTGGTTGGAACGAAAAATGAGGACCAAGTGCAGAGTTTACTGCTAAGTGACATTGAACAGGGAAATCACGCATATGAAAAAAAATACCTGTTTTATCTCCTCTGACGCGTACTTCACCACAATTATTGGTAACACTGCCTTGTAACTCTTCAGTTAAAAAAAAAAGAAGGTGAAACATTTGGAACCACCACGGGTTGTAAGGACTGGATCTTGGAAAAAGACTCAGGAATCAGCACAGGAAGTGTTTATGGACAGAAAGCAAGCAACACCAACATGATAGACTTAGTCTTGTCATCTCCTAACCCCATATGCCTATCCCCGCAAACAATTGAGACTTTCATGACATGCCTGGAAAAAACAATATCCAACAACCTTTTGCCCATTCTGGAAAGGCTTGATACATTGAAGTTAAGTATGGGATCACTCCAAAGGTCTCTCACTAATTTAATGAAAGGGTAAGGGGCAAAAAGGAAAGGTCATGAATGGGGGGCTCTTCTCTATGAGGCATCTCATACCGGCGAAGGGAACCATAGTAGGAACATAGAAATACCACCATGTGTTCCCATCTACGAAAAAAACAGGAGTGACTCGAGGGCTGTATCACAAAAACCAATGGAACCCTCATGTCTCAGTCATATCGGGAGGCAAAGGCTGCCTTCTGGTAATACCGGGTGTGCTGCATGCATTGCTTCATACACTGGGAACATAACTGTACACCGTAAACAGACTCCCCCTGAAACAAATGACCTTAATATTAATGATAGGAATGATCAGGCTAATGAGGTGACCTTACATCTTCCCCCAGAGTGTTATGTTATGTTATCTTGTTTTTGTATAGCGCAAATCACCACTGGTCTCTAAGCGCTTTCCAGAGGGAACAGAACACCCTGCCACTAAGAGCTCCTCACAGCCTGACCATTACATTGCGGGGAATGTCTTTCTAAACAGATGAGTTTTCAAATGTTTTCTGAAAGGCAAGAGCCTGGGTCTCCTTGCTAGAAGGCGGGAAGCTCATTCCAGAGCTGAGGGAGAAGGACCGACAGAGCTTTACCTCCTCTAGTCTTAAATTTGAATTTTGATGATCTCAAATTCACAGCTTTAGAGGAGCGTATAGCTCTGCCTGGGACGTACCTCACCAGTCGATCCTTGATATATTTGGGGGCCTCCCCATAGATGGCCTTATGAGCTACACAATGACATTTAAACTGCACCCGATATTCAATAGGCAGCCAGTATAGTTTGTGCAGCAAAGGAGTGGCACGAGTTCTTCTCGGAAGAGAGATGATGAGCCTAGCCGCATCATTCTGGGCTACCTGCAGTTTCCTGATGAGTTTTCTTGAGAGTGCTGCCAAAATGTGGCAATTCCAACCAGTTTCCCCCCAGCTCAGGACAACTATAAAGAAACACCAAACCAGTTGAAAAATAAAGTTTGCCAATGGCTATCCCAGAACACACATTTTTCAAATAATAACTACCATGACATCTTGTTTGTAAGACGTGTAAGCTGGGTTGGGCCGCTACGAAAGACCTCAACTGGAGATTATGTATTTATAAATTACAGGACACCAATGCTTGCATGGCAGTTGCTTAGAAGGGGAATGATTCCATCAAACCAGGGGCCTGGACAAGGGATCGATTTTGCACCACTTGTTTTTTTTTATAGGCACCTCCAAATGACATGCCCAATTACTCCACTCAATGTGTATAAAGCCGAGAAAGCAAAGATGAGACAGGGTTTTTTTCACTTGGAAACAAGAAACAGATACCAAGCCCTCATTGATCTGGACACCCCTGATTTGACTAAAGCCCGAAATTGCTCAATCTTTAATTACACATTATGTACCTCCTACTACCCAGATGGAAGGTGTTACTAACATTAACAACTCTAGTGAAACCGTATTTTTGTGGCCTAGTTACCAAGTTATGCCACCAGCCACGCTACTTAGATGAAGAGAGAGTAAATTCTACATTGGGATGCCAATTTTAGGAGTGCATAAAAATGTTCAGGATTTGAAAATCTTATCCTGGAACATTGCGGGAATAAGGCCAAAGCTAAACAACCCAGAATGGTGTAACTTAGTGGATGGATTCCATCTATGTCTGTTTCAAGAAATTTGTGCGGTTGAACTGGTACATAGATTGGGGTTCACTACTTTTAATATTGTGGTCAGGCACTCTCAAGCTGGTCACGCAGCTGGTGGATTATTGATCTGGATTAAGACCTCCCTGGCATATAAAATCAAGCTATTGAAACTAGGATCAGAGGAGATACTTGGTCTAGAACTGATATGACTGAAAGAAAATATCCATCTTAGTTTGTTCAATCTATATAATCATTTTAGTAGCCACCATAAGCCTTCAGACACGATAACTTCACTAACTAATTTCCTTGAGAAATCCACGAAAAAGCATCAACTCATAGTCACTGGTGATGTTAACACAACATTTGAACCAGTTGACTATGTACAGGAGATATTGCAGGATGAAGATCAAGCTAGAGGGGTTAACAATCTTCAGGGTCCAGCAAATAAGAAATGTACTTAGGTGGGGCAACAGGTACTATCTTTTACCCTTGCCTATGGAGTATGAGCTTGTAATGGCCAGACATGCTCAGCTGCAGAAGCATGTTACACATTTAAGTCGGGGAAAGCTTAGACTAGGATCGATTCCATTTTGGTTGACCTTGACCTATGGACAAATGTTGAAGCCATGATCGTAGGCGGAAAGTGATCATAATGCTTTGGCATTGACGGTGTCTGGTCTAGCAATTTTTATGATCAAGCTCGACAGATGATGGCACCTGTTGTTACCACCAACAACAACCAAAAAATAAAATGGCCTCAGATATTGGCCGACAGGAATCTCCTCCCAAAATTGTATGCTGCTGTAGCACAGATCCTTCCTGTTGTGAGCAATTTTGATGTCAGTGATGAGGATAGTATGGCTACTTTTCAGCAATTAACGTCTTCCCTCAGACCCTTTTAATAAATAGTGCAATCTTAACCTAACCCAACAGGGCGCTACCCCATGGTATAATGAAATTTGTAGGTAGGCTAAAGATTAACTAATTGTGGTGGTTTAGAAAGAAACGTGGATAGATATTAAAAACTGAAGGAAATTGTGCAAAAATGCACAGGCTGCTTCAAAAAGGGACTGGTAATCAGAGAATTGGCGCACACTTGTAGAAGCCTCAAGGATGAAGGATTGCCAATTATTCTGGCACCTCCTATCGAAGGGACACCCAAGCAGACAACTGAAACAGACTTCTGTCTATATACAGCCCCATGTCTGGGAGCAGTATTTCACAAATCTTTATACAGGCAAGCAGATGACTTTTGTCTAGACTCACAGACAAGCAGCACAGATCTAGTACAAGCTGATGTAATTTATTTTTCATTAGCGGAAACTGTCAAAGCTATTAGCTCCGTGCAGAATTGGAAAGCTCTGGGTTTTGACAAGCTACCTGGAGATTTGTTCGAGGCGGAGCCTACTATATGGGGGCCTCTGCCACAAACTGTTTTTAATGCCATCCTGGGAGGTGGAGATATTCCCACTACCTGGAGAGGTGCGGAAATAATCCGGTGATTTAAAAAGGGAGACAAGGGGTCACCAGCGAATTATAGGCCAATTAGCTTTATTGATGTCTCCCAAAAAGTTTTTAGTAAATTTATTAACTCAGATCCAAGATTGGATTGAGGAGAATACTATATTATTCAATTTGCAGGCAGGATTCAGGGCGTTTATGAGCACTCTAGACCAGGCATTTAGATTTCTTCTGCTTATATGGAAAGAAGTGACAATTAGGAGGGTCAATTGTACGTTGTGTTCATTGACCTTAAAACTGCTTTTGACTTCATAGACCGTATCCACCTCTGGACTGCCCTCCGATATTTAGGACTCCATAAATACCTACTTAAAATCTTAATTCACCTGCATCAAGATAACTAGGCCAAAGTCGGGTAGAACCTAGATGGTAATTTATCCAATGATATTTTGGTTTGTAAGGGAGTACAATAGGATTGTGCTATTGCTCTAACCCTATTCACCCTGTATATAAATGGACTCATAGGAGAGCTCTGTGATTGTGGAGTTGACCCTCCAAAATTAGCAGGTTGCCCTGTGCCTTCCTTGCTATTTGCAGACGATACGTCGCTTATATCAAAGAGCTAATGGGGATCCAGTGCGTCCTTAAAAAATTTGCAAAAGCATGTAAGGACAGGGGATTAGAAATAAATTGCTCCAAAACAAAATACATGGCATTTAACTTATATAAATCCATCAGGGGTAAACTTAGGTTAGGCTCCCAAGTATTGGAGCAGGTCAAGGTATTTGATTATTTGGGTGTCCGAATCAGCGACAGTCTGACTCAGACAACACAGATAGAAAAGAGCATTGGCTTGAGTCTCTCCTCCATTCTTTTCTGTTTGCCTCCACTGTTTTACAATGTTTTTGCTGGTATATTGCTTTGGGCACTGTGCCACTGCTGATCAATGCCACAGTGCAAGTGCTCCCTATGTAAAATTGCTGTATTGATTGAATTCCATGTTTGGGTTATTTGGTTTACTATCAGTCCCTAGTCGAGTGCACCAGGAGTGCCAGGGTTTGTAAATACAAATGCTGCTCGTGGGCTTGCAGCACATGTTGTGCCACCCACAGGAGCGGCCTAGTAAAAATATGTCTACAGGTCTGCGATTGCTAGACCTACGTGCAGTCTGGTACTGTCACGCTGACTGCGCAAGTACACCTACTTGCCAGTCCCCAAACCTTCCCTTAACTTCATATTAGTCACCTCTATGGTAGGCCTGAGGGCAGGGTGCATTGTAAGCATAAGGTAGGACAAGCCTGACCAAGTTGGCATGTCCTAATAGTGAATTACAGCCATATTTGTTTTTCACTATTGTAAGGTAACCTGCTCTCCATTAGTTAGAATGGGCTGCCAGGATTATTAATGCTATAATCCTAGCTGGCTCTGGGAGCATGGTGCAATGTCGAGTTTGGTATCCCTGAACTCGGGGTTTAATCACGCATCCATTGGTGTGGATGGTTTTTGGACTCTGGGTTTGAAAATAGCACTTTTAGAAAGTGGCTATTTTCTTGTCTAACTATTTCTGGTTTCTGCTGGTTTGGTGTGTGTGTGACAGGAGCTGGGTGGCTCCAAAGGTCTGAATGAGTCAGTGTGGGATGAGTGGGACATTTGCGTTGAGAGTAGGGGGAGAGTAGTTGCTGATAGCCTGCCCTGCCTGATACAATGCTGGCTCCACCTCCTGCCTGGCGACTGATGGCTCTGTGCCTGCCATGGACGATCCTGGCCCCACTTCCTACCAGGAGGCCGATAGATCTGCTCCTGCCAATGACAATGCTGGCTCCACCTCCTGCTGGGCGTCTGAGGACCCAGCCCTGCTCAGTGAATAGGCCAGGTGCCTCTACCTAGCTACACCCACAACAGACCCAGGATGTTGGGAAATTCCCCTGCATGGACAAAGGGATCAAAGCTAAAAAGGGGTATAAGAGAAGGACCCCTGAACCAAGAATTTAGATCACTTCTGACAAGGAACCCTGAAACCAAGGACAAGAAGCCTGCTGATCCAAGGACTTGCCTACCCCTTCTGCCAGTGTGCTGTTTGCTGGGGGGAATCCTGCATTGCTTCTTTATTTTTGCCAAGGAACCAGGAGAGAGGAACTGTGTGTGTACTCTCAAACTTTGCTAAGAAAATCTCCAAGGGCTGGAAGAGTGCCAGTCTCCTGTTGAAGTCACAGGGCTAAAGGACTTAATCTGCTTAAAGTGCTGTTTGCTGGAACCTGTGAATCCAGCACCTCTGAAAGAAACCAGCAACCTCGACGCCGACGGACGCTGCCGAATCCAGCTCGACATCGTGAGTAACGGCTCCAGTGTCCCGCTTCCTCGACGCCGGACGCCGGGCCCGATCGACGCCAGCAGCAACGCCAGTGAGTAGCGAGTTCGGCTCCAGCTCCAAGTGACCTCGTGTCTGCACCGCTGCTGATCGCATCGACTTCGTGCCCTCTCGACGCCGTGAGCGCTGCTCACTCTTGCAACTTCATCATCGACATCGACGACAACGCCGTATCCTGCTTCACCTCGTGAGCGCTGCTCCTGCCTGACATCTGTCGACGCCGCTGCAGGTCGCCCCGACTACGAGGCCGGATCGACGCTGAAGACGCGGCGCCGGACATCTCGACACCGCTGATCATCGTGTGCTTCGTTTTTCAAAGGTACTGTGTTGTGGGGGTCTGTGCGACTCCGGGCTCGACGTAGCGCTCTTCGCGGTCGACGCCAAACCCTTTGGATTAACTTTGCCTCGACGTCGTGTGACTCCCGTGTGGGTTACATTGTTGCCAAGAACTGTGTTTTAAAGAAGAAGAGTTGCTTTCGATACTAAAGACTTGGTGCTAAGAAGAAACTACACTTGAACTAATATTTTGCCTTCCAAGAGTATTTATTAAGATTGTGGTATATTTTTGTCGTTATTTGGTCTTGTGCTAAGCCTTATATAAAAATCCTTATTTTTATAATACTACTGTGTCGTGTCCATTTGTAGTGTATTCACTTTATTACTGTATGTGGTCATAAATGCTTAACACACAGCCTCTGAGATAAGCCTGTCTGCTCTGCCAAGCTACCAAGGGGGTGAGCAGGGGTTATCAAAGGGTGTGACCCCCTTTCCCTGACTAGAAAAGGTGTGTCCCTATTTGTCAGAAGTGCATACCTCTGCCAACTAGAGACAGCCGGTTCTAACATTGCATTTATGACCCATGTGCAGTGATTAGTGTGCGCTACATAGTGAAAGCAGAACATAGGGCAGCCACAATCTAATTTGGAAGGATTCTATTTTTGTTGTCCGCTTTTCTGAAGCTTGATTTTTTGAACACTGCCAGTTTTGACCATGAGTGACACCGGAGTCACTGCCCCTGTTGTTGTTGTGGAGGAATTTGATAGGAAGCAGATAAAGAAATACAAGAAGAAGCAGCTGCAACACTTTTGCGAGCAGTTTAAAGTTCCTACCACAGGCCTCGAAATTAAAGAGGATTATCTGAAAGCATTGCAAGCCTGGTTAGAGGCCAGAGATCCCACTGATCCGGTGTTGGTACCGCCAGTGGAAGGGGATGAGGAGGTGCCAGTGAATGGAGCCGTGTCCTCTCCCAGTAGCAGTGTTTCCTCCAAAGGTCTTTCCCCTGAAGAAAGAGAAGAAAGGGCAAAAGAGCGAGAATACAACATGGAAATGTCAAGGCTTAAGATAAATGGGCAGTTGGAATTGGAAAATGCAAGAGGTAGGAGAGAAGCTGATTTGGAGATCAAAAGGTTGGAGTTTGAAAGAGAAAAGTTAGCTTTGGAGCGTAATACCAAGTTGAGGGAGTTGGAGATCCAAGCTAAAAAGTTAGAACTGAATCCCTCTGGTGGCAGCATCCCATCTGTGCCTGCAGAAAGTAGGTTTTATTTTCCTAAAGATGTAATAAAAAGATTATCATAAGAATGAGGATATTGGCCAATGGTTTAAAGCGTATGAGTTAGCATTGTTGGCCCACCGGGTCCCTGAGAAGGATTGGAGAGCGGGGTTGTGGGGTCGCTTTGTGAATGAGGGAAGAGAGACCCTGTTAGACATGCCTGTTGAGGATAGGATGTCTTATGCTCATATGAAAAATGCTTTAATGTTGAGGTATGGCCTAACCCCAGAAAAGTACAGACAAGCTTTTAGAGAATGTAAGAAGTTGCCTGGTACGACGTGGGTTGAATATGTGTCTTTTTTTTGCAGAGCCATGGATGGTTGGGTAAAGGGCAGCAAAGTGGAAAGTTATGAAGCTCTTTATGATTTGTTTGCTTGGGAGCATTTGTCTAATAACTGTTTTCCAGAGCTGCGCCAGCACCTTATTAATAGCAAGATATCTAACCCTAGAAAACTTGCTGAGGAGGCGGACCGCTGGGTCAGTACCAGGGTCCCCAAGGGTCCAGTGGGAGACTCAGCCAAAGGTGGGCAGGGTCCCCAGCAGAAGAGTGAGGCGGACAAGGGAAAACAGAAGGAGTTCCAGAAAGGGCCCCAAAGTAATCCCCAAGGGGACCAAGGGAAAGGTTCCCAGCCTCCCCCTGAGAAGAAGTCTGGGGCCCCGACAGGTAAACCTGTTCATAGGGGCCCGATGACCTGCTATGTGTGTAAGCAGGTGGGGCATCGTTATTATGATCCCCAGTGTCCTATGAAGGACTCTGGTGCACCGCCGCGTGCACCCCCCGTCAGTTGGCGAGTGTAGCCCTGGGAGGGGAGGAGATGGTTGTCCCTGGTGGGAGGGGTCCTGCAGAAATGTCCCTGGTCTCCCTAGGAGACATGGAAATGGTCCCCCCCCCCTCTGCCTAGTAACATTAATAAATATCCGCAGTGGGTGACCATAAATGGCCATAGAGTGGAAGCTCTCAGAGACACCGGAGCGAGTGTGACAGCTGTCAAGTGTCACTTAGTGTCCAGAGAGCAGGTGGTTCCCCACGCATTCTACCCCGTGATAGCTGCTGACAACTCCCAGAAACAGTGTGAGGTAGCTCAAGTTTCCTTTGAATGGGGGGGGAGTTTCAGGTACTCTTCAGGTTGCTGTGAGGCCCGCCATGCCTGTTGATTGTCTCCTGGGCAATGATTTAGAAGACTCCCCTTGGGCTAAGGTGGAGAGGGATAGAGATTTGAAAATGTTGGGTGTGCCAGAGTGGGTGTGTGCAACCACTCGATCCATGACAGCGAGTAAGGGTGTTGATGGGGTCCCGGAGCCTGAAAGTATGGCCCAGGACCCAGCTGTAAAGAGAAGAGGCAGGAGGCGCGGGAAACCGGCCCCCATAGTTCCCCTGGTCCAGGAGGAGGTAGACCCTGAGGGGGATGCCCTGGAGCCCACAAGGGAACAAATTGCCGAACTGGGAGACCTGCCCAAGCTGACCCACTGGCAGCAGGATGGTGGTCCCTTCAGGGAGGGATTTTGTGCAGAACAGAAAGTGTGCCCTTCTCTTGTGGGTATGAGGTAGCAGGCATTAGCCCAAACCTCAGGTGATCAGTCAGGGTCACATTTTGTTTATTGGGAGAACGACCTCCTGTATAGCGAGCCTAAGGCTGCTGAGCCTGGGTCAGCCCGTGTGCTGGTGGTACCCCAGCGCTTCAGAGCCTTCCTACTGGGTTTGGCTCATGACATTCCGTTAGCTGGACATCTGGGGCAGGACAAGACCTATGACAGGCTTGTCACCCATTTTTATTGGCCTCAGATGAGAAGGGATGTAGACATCCATTGTAAAACCTGTCACACTTGCCAGGCAAGTGGGAAAAGCGGAAGGAAGCAGAAGGCTCCCCTCCAACCTTTTCCCGTGGTCAGTACCCCCTTTGACCGGGAGGGTATTGACATTGTTGGGCCCCTGGACCCCAAGACAGCCCTGGGCAACAGGTTCATCCTGGTCTTGGTGGACCATGCCACACGGTACCCGGAAGCCATCCCTCTCCGAACAGTGACGGCCCCCGTGGTGGGACGGGCACTGATGGGGGTTTTCTCCTGCATGGGGTTCCCCAGAGAGGTGGTGTCAGACTGGGGCACCAACTTCATTTCCAATTATATGAAGTCTCTGTGGAAGGAGTGTGGGGTAACCTACAAGTTCACCACTCCCTACCACCCTCAAGGTAATGGGCTGGTTGAGAGATTCAACCGGACCCTTAAAGGCATGATCATGGGTCTTGAAGAACCAATGAGGCGGAAATGGGACGTCCTCTTGCAATGCCTGTTGTTTGCTTACCGTGAGGTGCCACAGAAGTCTCTAGGGTTCAGTCCCTTTGAGCTTTTGTATGGTCACCCGGTAAGAGGACCTTTGAGTCTGGTCAAAGAAGGCTGGCAGCAATCTCCCAGGAAACCTCCCCAGGATGTATACAGTTACATGCTGGCCTTTAGGAACCAGACTCGGCGCTTCAGAGATCTTGCTCAGGCAAATCTGGAGGCCAGCCAGGAAGAGATGAAACGGTGGTACGACGGGAATGCCACTCTGGTCGAACTTCAGCCTGGACAAGAAGTTTGGGTCATGTCCCCTTTGGAAGCTTGTGCGCTCAAGGACAGGTGGACTGGACCGTTTAAGGTTGTGGAGAAGGAGAGCGATGTCACCTACTTGGTGGACTTGAAATCTCCCAGGAACCCCTTGAGGGTCCTGCATGCCAACCGTTTGAAGCCCCACTTAGAAAGGTCCGAAGTGGGCATGCACCTAGCTACAGATGCTGGAATGGAGGAGGAGAGTGAGCCTCTTCCTGACCTCCTGTGTGCTAAAGAGCAAGATGGGTCAGTGGATGGTGTTGTCCTCTCTGACACACTGACCCTTGAACAGAAGCAGGATTGTCTCCAACTGTTGGGATAATTCACTGATCTGTTTTCCTTGGTTCCTGGTGTCACTCATTGGTGTGTCCATGATGTTGACACCGGAGACAGCACTCCTGTGAAGCACAAGGCTTACAGGGTGACTGACAAGGTCAGAGCATACATTAAGGAGGAGGTCTCCAAAATGTTTGCCTTAGGGGTGGTTGAGTCCTCTAGCAGTCCTTGGGCCAGCCCAGTGGTCTTGGTCCCGAAGGCTGCCGCGCCTGGTGCTTCACCAGAACTTCGGTTCTGTGTGGACTACCGAGGACTCAATTTAGTCACCAAGACTGACGCGCACCCCATCCCAGAGCTGATGAGCTCATAGATCGGTTGGGGGCTGCCCGGTACCTTAGCACGTTTGATCTAACGTCTGGGTACTGGCAGATCACCTTAACTGATGGGGCAAAGGAGAGGTCAGCATTCTCCACACCAGATGGGCTCTACCAGTTCCGGGTGATGACCTTTGGGATGAAAAATGCCCCTGCCACCTTCCAGAGGTTGGCCAACCAGGTCTTGGCTGGACTGGAGGATTTCAGTGCCGCCTACCTGGACGACATTGCAGTGTTCAGCGCCAGCTGGGAGGAACACCTGCGCCACCTCCAGGAAGTGTTGTAGGCCCTGCGCAGAGCAGGCCTCACAATCAAAGCCAGTAAGTGCCAGATTGGGCAGGGCTCTGTGGTGTACTTGGGGCACCAAGTAGGGAGCGGCAAGGTGGCCCCCCTGCAACCCAACATTGATACCATCCTGGCTTGGGCACCGCCCAAAACCCAAACTCAGGTGAGAGCCTTCTTAGGTCTCACGGGTTACTACAGGAGGTTTGTCAAGGATTATGGTAACATTGTGCACCCCTTGCTTTCGCTGACTTCCAGGAAGCAACCACGAAATGTGATCCGGACTGACGCCTGTCAAACGGCCTTTGACACCCTGAAAGCTGCAATGTGCACAGCACCTATACTCCAGGCACCCGACTTTTCTAAATAATTTATTGTCCAGACGGACGCTTCAGAGCATGGTGTGGGGGCTGTTCTAGCTCAGGTGAATGAAGAGGGCCGAGACTTACCTGTAGCCTTCATCAGCAGGAGGTTACATCCCAGGGAAACGAGGTGGAGTGCGATAGAGCGAGAAGAATTTGCTGTGGTCTGGGCGCTGAAGAAGCTAAGACCCTACCTGTTTGGGACTCACTTCCGGGTTCAGACAGACCACAGAACCCCTCAGATGGTTGATGCAGATGAGGGGTGAGAATCCAAAACTGTTGAGGTGGTCCATTTCCCTACAGGGGAGGGACTTTACGGTGGAACACCGCCCTGGTACAGATCAGCCAATGCTGATGGTCTGTCCAGATTTTTCCGCCTTAGTGATGAGGACTCCCTAGGTCAAGGGTAGTTCTCCCCACATTTCAGCTGGAGGGGACACGTGTTAGACCTGGCATCATTGGCTTGAGTCTCTCCTCCATTTTTTTCTGTTTGCCTCCACTGTTTTACAATGTTTTTGCTGGTATATTGCTTTGGGCACTGTGCCACTGCTGATCAGTGCCACAGTGCAAGTGCTCCCTATGTAAAATTGCTGTATTGATTGAATTCCATGTTTGGCTTATTCGGTTTACTATCAGTCCCTAGTCTAGTGCACCAGGAGTGCCAGGGCTTGTAAAAACAAATGCTGGTCGTGGGCTTGCAGCACATGTTGTGCCACCCACAGGAGCGGCCTAGTAAAAATATGTCTACAGGTCTGCCATTGCTAGACCTACGTGCAGTCTGGTACTGTCACGCTGACTGCGCAAGTGCACCTACTTGCCAGTCCCCAAACCTTCCCTTAACTTCATATTAGTCACCCCTATGGTAGGCCTGAGGGCAGGGTGCATTGTAAGCATAAGGTAGGACAAGCCTGACCAAGTTGGCATGTCCTAATAGTGAATTACAGCCATATTCGTTTTTCACTATTGTAAGGTAACCTGCTCTCCATTAGTTAGAATGGGCTGCCAGGATTATTAATGCTATAATCCTAGCTGGCTCGGGGAGCATGGTGCAATGTCAAGTTTGGTATCCCTGAACTCGGGGTTTAATCACGCATCCATTGGTGTGGATGGTTTTTCGACTCTGGGTTTGAAAATAGCACTTTTAGAAAGTGGCTATTTTCTTGTCTAACTATTTCTGGTTTCTGCTGGTTTGGTGTTTGTGTGACAGGAGCTGGGTGGCTCCAGAGGTCTAAATGAGTCAGTGTGGGATGAGTGGGACATTTGCGTTGAGAGTAGGGGGAGAGTAGTTGCTGATAGCCTGCCCTGCCTGATACAATGCTGGCTCCACCTCCTGCCAGGCGACTGATGGCTCTGTGCCTGCCATGGACGATCCTGGCCCCACCTCCTACCAGGAGGCCGATAGCTCTGCTCCTGCCAGTGACAATGCTGGCTCCACCTCCTGCTGGGCGTCTGAGGACCCAGCCCTGCTCAGTGAATAGGCCAGGTGCCTCTGCCTGGCTACACCCACAACAGACCCAGGATGTTGGGAAATTCCCCTGCATGGACAAAGGGATCAAAGCCAAAAAGGGGTATAAGAGAAGGACCCCTGAACCAAGAATTTAGATCACTTCTGACAAGGAACCCTGAAACCAAGGACAAGAAGCCTGCTGATCCAAGGACTTGCCTACCCCTTCTGCCAGTGTGCAGTTTGCTGGGGGGAATCCTGCATTGCTTCTTTATTTTTGCCAAGGAACGAGGAGAGAGGAACTGTGTGTGTACTCTCAAACTTTGCTAAGAAAATCTCCAAGGGCTGGAAGAGTGCCAGTCTCCTGTTGAAGTCACAGGGCTAAAGGACTTCATCTGCTTAAAGTGCTGTTTGCTGGAACCTGTGAATCCAGCACCTCTGAAAGAAACCAGCAACCTCGACGCCGATGGACGCCGCCGAATCCAGCTCGACATCGTGAGTAACGGCTCCAGTGTCCCGCTTCCTCGACGCCGGCCGCCGGGCCCGATCGACGCCATCAGCAACGCCAGTGAGTAGCGAGTTCGGCTCCAGCTCCAAGTGACCTCGTGTCTGCACCGCTGCTGATCGCAGCGACTTCGTGCCCTCTCGACACCGTGAGCGCTGCTCACTCTTGCAACTTTATCATCGACATCGACGACGACGCCATATCCTGCTTCACCTCGTGAGCGCTGCTCCTGCCTGACATCTGTCGACGCCGCTGCAGGTCGCCCCGACTACGAGGCCGGATCGACGCCGAAGACGCGGCGCCGGACATCTCGACACCGCTGATCATCGTGTGCTTCGCTTTTCAAAGGTACTGTGTTGTGGGGATCTGTGCGACTCCAGGCTCGACGTAGCGCTCCTCGCGGTCGACGCCGAACCCTTTGGATTAACTTTTCCTCGACGTCGTGTGACTCCCGTGTGGGTTACATTGTTGCCAAGAACTGTGTTTTAAAGAAGAAGAGTTGCTTTTGATACTAAAGACTTTGTGTTAAGAAGAAACTACACTTGAACTAATATTTTGCCTTCCAAGAGTATTTATTAAGATTGTGGTATATTTTTGTCGTTATTTGGTCTTGTGCTAAGCCTTATATAAAAATCCTTATTTTTATAATACTACTGTGTCGTGTCCATTTGTAGTGTATTCACTTTATTACTGTATGTGGTCATAAATGCTTAACACATAGCCTCTGAGATAAGCCTGTCTGCTCTGCCAAGCTACCAAGGGGGTGAGAAGGGGGTTATCAAAGGGTGTGACCCCCTTGCCCTGACTAGAAAAGGTGTGTCCCTATTTGTCAGAAGTGCATACCTATGCCAACTAGAGACAGCCGGTTCAAACAAGCATTTTAACCCTTCTATGTGTCGACTGTGCAATAGCTGGGAGGGTCAGGGGTTCTGCTTTTCGACCCTCTTCTCCAATTCTGGTATTATGTAGGGCAAAAGGGCTAGGCACAGCCTTGTATGGGGCTGAGCTATGGGGACTGGAGAGCCTAAAGCATTTAGAACTTACTGTGAATACATTTTTACTGTGATCCTCAATCTACCAGTGAACATCCCCCTTATGCCGCTAAGACTTGACCTTGGTCTTAAACCCATTATTAACTTTGCTATCCTCAAGGCACTCTTGTTCTGGGTAAGATTATGGACCAGTAGTACAAAGGACATGGTAAAGGAGGCTTTGGAAGAGCTACAAATTTTACTAAAATAATCAGGGTTTCTTGCCTGGTTCAATAAGGTCAAGGATTGGTTTACAAAATTGGAGTTGAGGTTCATGTGGGAGGACCCTGAGTCCATCATTAAAAAGGGTTCCCCTGCTCAAAAAAAGGTATTGGGAGGACATTGATTCACAATGCACTGATGTTAATGCACATGGCACTTTAACCTCCAGTTTTATGAATGTCAAGGGACGGTTTGACTTTGAAATGTTTATGGCTGATATTGAACCTCCGCAGGCACAAGCATGTTATATCCATTTTAGGTATGGGGTTCTCTCTCTAAATTTTAGAAAAAGTACCTGGGCTAATGCCTCTGTAACATCCTTGTGCCATTCTTCTCCTGAGACTTTAGATTTTTTTTAATTTTTCTGTTCTTCCTATGTTAATCTGAGAAAAACTTGGGTAATTCTTGCCTGTCGTTTGCTTTCTTTCTCATGCCCCTCTGATGCCCTATATGTTTTCAGGTCCGACACTACAAGGTGGCTCATATTAAAAATCTCTAGATACTTGCTTCATGCCTGGCGGACAAGATTAAAAATGATGAAAAATTACTCAGAGAAAGATAAATGATTATGTAAATGACCTGGTCTTAGGGTCACCAGTGGATCATTGGAGCTTAGAATTCTTGAACTCCTAAATCCTAGATTTGATGTAAATGTGGAATTTTCCTCTTTTAATCATATTTGAAAGTCCAAATTTTATACATTTTTATATTGTTGAAGGGATGCGAAACCCTATTTTATCTTCATTCTGATGTTTATGCAGTAATGATTGAATTTTTATACTGGTTGTGATATTTGCTGATGTAAATGATCATGCTATTGATCAAATAACCTTTTATACCTTAAATGAAGCTCTATTTTTCTAACCTAGTGTGGATTATTTTCATGTGGTGTTTTCACTGCTCTGTTCCAAGCTGCTAGAGTATCTGACTTATCCTGACTAAGACTGTGGTCCCTACTTGGGATGGGTGCATACCTTTGACAAAATTCCCCTATTGTCCCAGACACAAGAAAGGCAGTAGAACCATCTGGCCAGGGGATTGTCCAAAAATTGATCCCTATCTGAGAAAAGTGGTAAAGCTTGCCTCCACAGCTCTCTGCACTGTACCTGAGAATCTCACTCTTGATAGTTAGGAGCATCAGGAGCAACCAAAAGGGGAAAGGTCTGGTGGTCCAGAATGATTCACTGTGCTTACTTAATAAAAACAGCTTCTTAGATTTTAATGGTTCATTCTTTTCATTACTTTTGGCAGCAACATATGAGGATTCTGCAGGACTATGAAATCCGGGTGCCAGCTATGGCTCTTGTTCAACTCTTAAAGGATGAATCTGTGGTCTAAAATAGTGATACAAAATGAAGAAAGGTAGCAGTAGATGGCAAAGATACTAATCTAACCAGGTCCAAGAAAATGTTCAGCAGGTACAATTTCTGACTTGTGCCACTCATCGTTTGGCTACAAAATGTAAAGCTTAAGTGGGGCCTTGTCTCATAGGTAAATGGCCTTGTAGAACTCTTATCAGCCTCAATGTCCTGTCATGCTCCTCTTAAGGATCGTGAGCTCCTAATAAAAGAGTTTATAGCAATATTTATGAGTGTCTCAGTATTCCTTTTTGGCTTAAAATAGCCAGGACAGATTTGCAAGTAGTGTGTGCATGTGTGTGTGTGTCCACAGCTCATCCCTGGAGGACGTTTTCCTCAATATAATGTCCAGAATTATAGGTTGCAGTACACAATGGAGGTCTTTCTTTTGCATTTATGCTTACCCACTGCTCTGGCAGAGGAGTTTTGTTGAATGTGCCTCTGACAAGACAGTGGGAGCTCTCCAAAAAGTAATTTTCAGCAGACTCCCAGGTTATGGGAGACATCACAGAATGATTTTTGTTCTGCAATAACAACCCACCATCTCCTTACACATGGGAGCCATAGTCATTTTTTTCAACATAGATCAACCATGCTTCATATGGCGATCCCAGTCAGAAAAATTAATTTTGAAAGGTCCTCACTTAAGAAAGGTCCTCACTTAAGAAGGTGGTACTTCAGAGGCATTAACCTAGAGGTCTTCTGTTTGGATGGGCCAAGGGGTCACAGTTTTCTAATGCTGGAGCTAGATGAAGCTGCACCATTGGAAACCTATTGGTTTTCCTTACCTCTCAGTGGTGGAACCCAAATTTGGCTTCACATTATTTTAATTGACTGCAGACTTATTTCCAGTCCCTTCAGCCTCTTGCCCTTCTCGTCATTCTTCACTAACTTTCCTTTATCTACAATTGCCCAACCTTTGATAGGCTTCTCCCTGCATGCATATTACAGGGGAACTCTTTATTTCATCTAGGTTGGTGCTTCTCAAACTTCTGACAACCACATCACAATTTTCAGAATGACAAACTTTTGCCACCCGCCTAAATTTAATGGACACGAGGCAGGCAATTTTTTTATGTAACTAAGGGCTAGATGTAGGTATGCAAATACCGGTCGGAAACGGCCGCAAATACCGATTTTCGGTCGTTTCCGACCGGTATTTGGATATTGAGATGTAGGGGCATGTTAAATTACGGAATCAGTAATTTTACCGAATTTGTAATTTTCCGATTCGGCAAAATACCGAATTGGTAAAATTACTGATTCTGTAATTCAACATGTAGGTAGCACTGTAATCAGTGCTAGAAGGGTTTATGAATTCGTTATTTGCCACCAACTAGAAGTTGGTGGTAAATAATGAAAACCCTTCAAAAAGCATTTTTTTTTGCTTTAAAAAATGTGCCATGTTGTAGCCATACATGCCTTAATGCACAATGCACCCATGCACAATTGAGGGGTGCAACAGGGTGTCAAAGTGACACCCTGTCCCCCTTCCAAATTCGGTAATTACCGAATCGGTATTTACTGATTCGGTAATTGGCATTGATTCCTATGGGCCCAAGGCCCATAGGAATCAATGGCAATTACCGAATCGGTAAATACCGATTCGGTAATTACCGAGTCATTTCGATTCGGTGATTTCAAAAGTGAAATTACCTACATCCCATTTACCTACTCTTAAATATCGAATCGGTATGATTCGGTATTTAAGAGTAGGTAAATTGAGATTACCTACATCTGGCCCTAAATCATCATATGGTAGTGCATTAACAGACATCATATTTCCCATTTAAATGCCACTACATTTGCACTGACATACAGTTTTACTGATATAACTATATTGCACAGAAATGATAATGTGTGGAAATCGAGTTTCAGTAAATATTTATCATTTGCGCAGCACCGAGTAAAGTGTCTTGATTGTTCTGATTCTATTAAAATATTTGTTTCCATCACGCTTCAGAATTACAAAAAATGTGCTTCTTATCTGTTGAATGTGCACAGTTCATTTACAGGTATTTACATTTTTTTGTGTGCTCCAAAATAATGACATCCTACAGCTTTTCTTTTCACACTTGTTGTCCCTCAATAATTCAAAATATGAATTAATTCATTCACACCCAAGCACATTGTTGCATAATTCACTTTACATTTCTTTCTCTGACTGTAAATTGAGAAGAATTGTACACACTCATCACCATGTTAAAAAATAAGAACAATTTGTCAGAAGACATAGCGACACTTGACATTTGTCTGTGAAACATCAAATGTGACAAGATATAGAATTTAAAAGCATCTTTATTTATTGCTTGCACTTTCATGTCACGCTAAAAATAATCTCATGACCCACCAGTCGGCTGTGACCCATAGTTTGGGAAATTCTGATTTAATTAATACAAAGTGTGGTATTCGGGGTAATGAGATGAAGCCGTTTGTCTTTCTTTAGGAAGGTTCCCGGGGATAAAACATAGGTGGGCTAATGAATGTTTTAATGTGTTATGGAGCTCCAGCAGTGTCTATGACAAGATAAAATAACGAGAGCATCTGTTACATCAAGAGTGAGTCTCTTTTTTCAGTTTTAACCATCAAGATAGATTCCTTTCTCTGTTCTAATATATAAATGTTTTTCTCTTGCCATCCATATTTCGGCTACTTTAAAAGGTTTGAAAAACGTATCCAGCAAATCATAATTTCCTTCCGCTTGAACTGTGTACATTAATTGAACACATTTTTCACAATTTTTTAATGCATTTAGAGTGCGTGCATATGCTTATTGAAAACTGTCTTAGCAATAAAGTAAATGAAATGGCTATGGAAATATGATTGTTTACTAAATGCAAATCTCCAAATTCTGAAGTGAATCTTTATGCTCAAGCCCTTGTCGTTTATAAGTAAAGATGTATTGAAATTCTTCCCAAAACTCTGCCACACAATTCCTAATCCTGAACAAAACATTCTAGGTCATCACCTCAATGCATACGGTGCACATTCGTTTCCGACTCTCTCCAAAGGGCACATTAGAAAGGCAGCCCATTCACCTCAAAAGTGATGCCTTACAGTCGCGTGGCGGATGCGCTTGAGGAAGGTATTGTTTCTCAAAGAGCCTAAGAGGAGCGCCGGAGAAGGGCTCGCTCTGGTCTTTTAAAAAAAAAAATATTTTAACAATCTGGATCTTTTTACTCATTGCTATGTTATCATTTGCCTCTTGCTATTTGCACTTACCTGTCCTTGATCCCCGGTTCACCGCCAATCATTTGGTTTGAGTGGAGGGATGCGGGACCAGATTGCGGGCGCCGGAAGTGATTCACTACTTCCGGTCCCAAGCACCAATCACAGAGTTGCAGCTGGCAGCCCATTCACTTCAAAAGTGATGGCTTACAAGTAGCGCAGCGGACGCGCGCAGCGGGCGCGCCAAAGGCGCGCCTAAGGCAAGTCCGTCTGCGCCCGACCGGGCCCAGGGGCCACAACCCCTGGCAAATCGCCGAGGGATACCCTCACCTACAATGTCCTGACTCTTCGGAGCCTGTCAGGCCCCATGACCTAAAATGCTTGCACTCAATAGACATCTCAACTGGATCGACCGGCTGCTCCCAATGCGACTTCATGTTCCAATCAGTAAAGGCAGCTGCTCAGCCTCCTGGCCCTCCCCTAAAATGCTATCTATTGAATTGCCGCTCGATGGCCAAAAACACCACTGAACTTCAAATGTTATTAGAAGACCTCAGCCCGGATGCAATATTTCTTACGGAAACTTGGCTCCAGGCTGAGTCAGACCCAGTTGTCATACAGACTCTACCCCCAGGCTACCTAATTCTAAGAGCGGACCGCAAAACTGGTATTGGGGGAGGGTTAGCGATAATCTACAAGGACCTATTCCAATGCCGATTCTCCATAAAGGACCTCCCGGGCTGCAAAAACATACATTTTTCATTAAAAATCTAACCCACCAACACGTTCTCGGGCCTGCTGCTCTATCGCCCCCCCAGGAGCTCTGGGCAAATGTATGAATGCACTCCCTAACATGGCTGCCAATTTAGCACTCTCCCCATCCAACTACACGATCCTAGGTGATCTCAATATTCACTTCGATGACCCTGCTGACAACATGGCTAAGGAACTCATATCCAATTTATCAGCCCTACAAATCACCATGCAAGGCTCCGCTCCTACTCACATAAAAGGGCATCTTCTGGACGCCGTGTTTAGTAATTCACGGCTTCTCCAGAGTGATACTCCCATCCCCCTCCCTTGGACCGACCACGCTCTAATACCTATCACCTGGACCTAGCACTTCCCCACTGAACAACTCAAAGACACACAACAGGTACTGGATGAACCTCTCCGCTAGCCAGTGGTCCACCATTCTAGAGAATACCCTACCACCCTCCAGCCCAGATCCAGAGAGAGCCAACATCAGCTTCAACCGCTGGATCTAAAACTCCTTAGACACGCTAGTCCCCATAAGATCTTCCCACAAAAGCTCTAACCGGAAGCCGGCACTGTGGTTTTCCAGAAAATTAAAAGAGCTCAAACAAAACTGTAGGAAGCTAGAAAGGCGCTGGAGACTGAATACCACAGTAGAAAGTAAATCAAGCTACCGAGAGGCAATAGGGAAATATAAGAAAGCCACCTTCTATGAAGGAAATATTTGCGTGGCAGCAAACTCCCCGAAAGAGATTTTCCGGATAGCCAAATCCCTGATTACCATGCCCCCAAAAATTCTCAATCTGGAAGATGCACTCCCCAGGTGCAACTGTCTCGCAGAATTCTTTTACCAAAAAAATGAACTCATTGCCCGCTCCTTTCCTCCATTCCAGGAGGCATGCGTAGAGACCGACACCAGCAGCCCGCCCCCCTCTAACTGCTGTTCCTTTGCAGAGTTTGCCTTACTAGACGAGGACTCCTTGAAAGCAATCATACCCAAAGTGACCTCGGGCTCTCCACTCGACCCCGCCCCTCCTCGTTTCCTTCCTCTAGTCACCACTATTATAAGCCCTGTCATCCTGGCCACTATAAATGCCTCCATTTCTGCAAGTATAGTCCCTCTCGCTTGGAAATGCGCCCAGGTAAAGGCCTTGCTGAAAAAACCTAGCCTGGACCCCACTAACCTGTCAAACTATCGATCAATATCCCTCCTTCCATGGCTAAGCAAGATAACCGAGAACCATATAAACTCCATCCTAGTGCAATACCTAGAACTCAACAACTTACTTCACATTTCTCAAACAGGTTTCCGGCCGCAAGTAGGGACAGAAATGGCCCTCCTGGTGTAACTGAAGAAGCCGGAGACTTGTGGACCAGGGTGGCTCAGCAGCTATCATCCTATTAGACCTGAGTGCCGCATTCAACACTGTGGACCACGGGATACTGCTGAGCTGGCTGAAAAGTCTAGGAGTGACAACTCAGCTCTCTCCTGGCTACAATTATTCCTCAAAGATCGGGTATTTCAGGTGTTCAAAGGTAATGCCTTCTCTGACTGCTGGCCGCTTGGTTGTGGGGTGCCACAGGGCTCATCCCTGAGCCCCACACTTTTTAATACATACATGGCTTCATTAGCGGATGTAGTTTTACCCTTCAGAATACAACTAATTACTTATGCTGATGACACCCAACTGGTGGTATCCCTGAACCACCCAGAGGGCTCATCATGCTCCCGGGGCAGCTGCCTAGAGGCTGTAGCCGACTGGATGAAACTCTCCCATCTAAAACTAAATAGTGATAAGACCGAGCTCATGTTTTTAGGAAAACCACCATCACCTCTATCATCACAGTTTTGGCCGACTTGTCTGAACCCAATTCCCATTCCAAAACAACAGATCAAGAGCTTAGGCATATGGCTTGATAGCGCCCTGGGCTTCGGCCACCAAGCCACTATGTTAGCAGCCACCTGCTATGGCTTGCTTCAGATGCTTAGGAAAGTTCTGCCCCTGCTTCCTTTCAAAGCCAGGAGGATCATGGTACAGGCCCTAATTTTATCGTGCCTTGACTATGGGAACACAGTGTACCTGGGTGCCCCACAATCAACCCTTCAAAAACTTCTTGCTCCAAATTCCTCAGAGATGCTCGGCCAAATCTTCCCTGAGGATGCTGCACTGGCTCCCCATCCGGGCACGAATCTAGTTCAAATCCCTGTGTCTGGTCCATAGAACCATGTGGGAAACAAGCCCAGCCATCACACGGCCCCTCATCACACTGTACTAACCCTCAAGAAACCTCCGGTCTAGCTCAGCTTTTCTTGCCACCACCAAGAAAATCCGCCGGGCCAAGTGGGGAGGCCGCTCCTTCTCTCTGAATCCATCAAATCTGTGGAACTCCCTGCCCCCCCTCCCCCCTCTGTGGAGCGAACCTAACATTCTGGCCTTTCGCAGACTCTTGAAGACACACCTTTTCCTCAAGTTCTCTTAAATTACTCTGCGAATATCAAGCAATCCACAAGCGCTACAAGGCCTTAGGGTAGAATGTGCTGTATAAATATAATTTCATTTCATTTCAGAACTCAAACTGATGACAGGGCACTGTTCGGACTGTAAACACAAATGACATGTGATGGAGTAGGGAATGTTTTAGACAAAATCTTGGCAAAAGAGAGACAACTATTAAAGTAATTCCTCAAAGCTGAGATTGTGTTTAGTTCCTTGAGTTCTGCTGATAATCCATAGCATGTTAGGCACAGTATCAGGATAAGGTGCTTTTCATTGTAATAATTCTGAAATGTTAGCATTTTGAACTGGTTAGACCTATCTACAAACATAAACTGTTGGCCAGCACTCATGTCAGGCAGATTTTCGGGGCATGTAAGGATAAGGATTATTGTTTGAGGTGTGGGTGGCCCACCCCAAGGAATAATCACACTGACTTGTCAGGTGAACGCCAAGTATAATTTGAGCTCAGTCACTTGGTAGCTAAGGCACAAAGCAGGCAGTTTTAACTTAGCACAATGTATAAAGTATTTATTCAGTACCAAAATATTAATAAAGTCAAACTCTGAAACAATAAAAATGCCAAACTATATTATAAAAATAGACAAAATTTTAATTTGAGAGAAATGACACCAAATACATATAATTCGAATAAAGGGAACCAGAAACATTCATTTTTATATATTTATGTGAGAAAATAGTGCCAAAAAGCACCAATCACCAATGGTAGTCCATAGAAGCAGTAGACTGTAACCTAGGTGCAATTTCACACCATGCGCATAGGAGTGTGGTTTGGAAACACCAAGTGTGTTCACCTCAGGCAATCTATTCTGATTTTTGAGTATATGTACAAGGAAGTGTCGGAGCACTGCATTAGCCTCCTTTGGTTAACGCCCACTCAGCCACTTCTGAAACGCAAGGCTTCACCACATTTACAAGAATGTGGTGCAGTCTTGCGTTTTGCCCTGCGATGGCGCTAAGTTTAGCAACTTAGCAACAACGCAGGAATCATTGCACCATAGTGCAAGGGTGTCTGTGGGCAGAGGAGGATTCTTTATGTGTATGAAGGTGTCCCTTCCTTCACATAAACAAGCCTAAAATGCAATTTTGTCACTTTCATGTGTGCTGCTTCATGCAACACACATTGAAGAACCGGGCCTTATGGGCCTAGCGGTGCACGGTACGCCTTAAATCTCCGAGTTCACCTGCCTTGCCGGACAGACTCTGTTAGGCGTCCAAATCCAGGTTTATTAGCTGCAGCTAAGCACAGTTGTCCCAGAAGTACAGAGTAGGTTCTTAGGAGACTGCCACTTTATTCCGTGGAGCACAATCTTTTATAGCACACATATTTACAACGTATACTCCCAATACATACAAGGCTAGCCAATAGGAAAAGTTGGAAAACAAGCTATCAAGTGTCCCAAATATGCCCTTCTTTCAGACCCTGTGTGTCACTCCTCCCCACAAGTTAATCAGTGCTAGTGCCTACAATCCAATGTAGATTTTTCTAGTATTCATGACGAAAAATCTTTATTTTATTAAAGACACGGAGGTGAGTATTATGCTTTCTAATCTTGCATTTAATTGCACAGCAGCCAAGATAAGCAAAACACTACAGTTCCCAGAGGGCCAGAGAACAAACTGGGCCATGGGAATGAGAAAAAACGAGAGTGAAGTAACCAATCACAGAGGACCTATCAGATAAAGACCCTAACCGACTGCGCAGCTTCCTCTTTTCGCTGGCGAGCAGGTCATGGAAAGTCATTAAACAAAGGAAAAATAAATAAAATTAAGGATATAGCCAAAGTCCAGGAACATAAGTCTTGTATCAGAGGAATCCAAGGGAGAAGACCAAACAGGATTCCAGAAGGAGGATCCAAGAGTACTGGAGCAGGAGAACTTGGAGGTGAAGACCGTAGGAGCCGAAGGGTAGATCTCCTAAGATGAAGCCGGTGGCAGGGCTGGATTCGCTGTAGGGAGGGAGAACAAATGTTAGTAATGTTGCGGCGGGATAATACTCGCCTCTGTGTCTTTAATAAAATTAAGATTTTCCGTCATGAATACTAGAAAAATCTACATTTTATGGCAAGACCGGAGGCTCCTATTATGCTTGTTTAACGCATATTAACAACATCAGAAGCCACAGTATGAACAGGTTTACAATAGAACATGCGAAAATACTGTCATTGGACCAATCTGCTGATCTCAGAATGTCTTCTAAACGAGAGCCAGACCAAAAGGCTGTAGAAGCCATGGCTCCCCCGGCCGAATGAGCCCCAAAAACGGAGACGTCAATTCCGGCAAGAGACATGACCCAGCGGACCCAACGGGCAAGGGTAGGAGAGGAGACAGGAAGATGGGGTTTACGAAAGGAAATAAGGAGCTGAGAATGAGAGGGCGTTCTGAGATCAGCAGTCCGTTGTTCGTACACTTTTAAACATTGTCCAACACACAATTTGGGATGAGCTGGAAAATAAGGATAAAACACTGAATCCAAATGGGTCTTAGTACGTCTGCGTATCTGAAATAGAAAACCTGTAGGAGAGAATTAGCGAGCAGAAACATCTAGAGACTTAACATCAGACACTCTCTTAATGGAAACTAGACACAGTAACATGGTAAGTTTAGCAGATAGCATCTTGAGTGAAAGAAAAGAATTGTCAGGCCAATTTGTAAACAATTTAAAAACCACTGTAACATCCCATAAAGAAGTATACTTGGCCAACGGGGTTTCGCACATCGAACACCTTTCAAGAGACGCCCAATCAGAGGGTGAGCACCAACCGGTTTACCATCAATTTGGGAATGGTAGAGAGAAATGGCTGAACGATACAGATTGACAGTGCGATAGGACTTGCCTGCATTGGCCTGTGAACCAAGGAAATTAATGATGAAATTCAGAGAGGCTGAAACGGGATTGAGGTCCCTTTCCAAACACCAGCTTGTCCAAAGAGACCAGGCGGATTTGTATGCCTTGGAGGTTCCAGGGGCCCAGGCCTGGCTGATAAAGATCGAAGCCTCTTGTGAAATGAGGAAGTCAGAAGTGGAAGACCGGAAACTTTCCGGCCGAAAGCGTCAGGGAGTTGTCGAGAATGAGACTGTGTTGTTCACCCAGGGGATTGAGTAGAAGATCCCCGAAGGATGGAAGAAGGACTGGGAAGTCCACTGCCATCTCGAGAAGAGTTGGAAACCACACCTGCGCCTGCCAGAAAGGGGCTACAAGAACCAGAGACGAAGACTGGCGGCGAACCTGAGATAGAACCCTGTTGATCATCAGGAAAGGAGGGAAGGCATAATGTAGATGACGAGACCAATCCTGCAGGAAAGCGTCTGTCGCCAAAGCCAGGGGATCCGGGCGCCAACTGTAGAACCGGGGCAACTGGGAATTGAGCCGGGATGCAAAAAGATCGATAGAGAAAGGGCTCCAAAGATGAGAAAGAGAAAGGAAGACGGATGGACAGAGCTTCCAATCGCTGGAATCTCGAAGAAATCTCGAGTGCCAATCCGCCACGCTGTTGAGATCTCCAGGGAGGTACTCCGCTGTCAAAGAAAGGTGATGGGCGAGACAGAATTCCCACAGACTCTTTGCTAAGTCTGCCAGGGGTTTGGACCTTGTTCCGCCAAGATGATTGATGTAGCGGACCGCAGAAACATTGTCCATACGAAGGAGGATAGAACAGTGAATCCTGTTTTTTGAAAGGCTTTTGATCGCAAAGGAACCTGCAAGCATCTCTAAACAGTTGATGTGCAGCTTGGACTCCTCGGCGGACCATGAACCTCCAGTCGAGATTGGTCCACATCGGGCGCCCCAGCCCGACAGGCTTGCATCGGATTCTAAGACAAGATCTGGGGCAGTGGCGAAGATAGTGCGTCCGTTCCACGCATCTAAATGGTCTATCCACCATTGAAGCTCGGTGCGGGACTCGGGATCTAGGGCCACGAGATCCGAATAAGCGAGGCCTTGTCGAAGGTGTCTTATCTTTAGGCGCTGAAGAGCGCGATAATGGAGAGGGCCAGGGAAGATGGCCTGAATGGAGGAGGAGAGGAGACCGACGATCCTCGCTAGGGATCGGAGGGACAAAAGAGAGGACTGGAGAACGGACATAATCTCCGCTTTGATCTTGGAAACTTTGGAGAGAGGAAGGCAAAGGGACGCTGCAGCAGAGTCCACCAGAAAACCCAAGAATTCCGTATTCTGAGACGGAATCAGAGATGACTTGTCCGTATTGATGAGAAAACCCAGGTCCAAAAGAAGAGACTGAGTCAAGAGCAGGTCGGAGAGGAGAGACTGTTTGTCGGAATTCATGAGGAGGATATCGTCCAAGTAAATAATTAGTCTTATGCCAAGAGATCGAAGATAGGCGACCACTGGTTTTAAGAGTTTTGTGAAGCAGCAGGGCGCGGATGATAAGCCAAAGGGAAGAGAGGTGAAACAATAGTTGACACCTGCCCATTGGAACTGAAGAAACTTCCATTGAGAGTGATGAATGGGAACCATGAGGTAAGCATCCTGAAGATCTAACGGACCATCCAGTCATTGGGGCGAAGAGTGTCTCTCAGATGCAAAATGGTTTCCATTTTGAAATGGCGGTAAACCACAAACTGGTTGAACCACTTCAGATTGATGACAGTGAGGAGCTTCTTGTTTTTCTTTTGAACTAGAAAAATGGAGCTTAGAAAGCCTGAGGAGTCGAAGGGAAAAATTTGAATTGCTCTTTTTTGGAGTAGAGCCTCGATTTCATTTGAAATCTGAGACGCCATGAGAGTTGAAAAGACGAGGGGGGGAGGAGAGGAAGTCTGAACGGGAGGGGAAATAAATTCGATTAGGTAGCCTTGCACTGTGCTTAAGACCCAAGGGTCTGAACTGAGAGTGCACCATTTTTGAAGGAACAGTTTTAAGTGACCCCCCACAGGAGGGGAAAAAGAAAGGCTTACCTTGCTGGTTGGAGTTTTGACGATAGTTTCGTTGACCTTTCCCTCTGAAGCCACGGCCACGTTGGGGGTAAAATTGGGGCTTGTAGTCCTGGTTGCTACTGGACGAACCTCTGGAGCCTTGGTTGTAGGGACGGCCGGAAGAACGGCCCCTGCCTCTGAAGGCCCGTCCAAAAACCCGAGGGGCGAAAACCTTCTTTACTGTTTGCTGGGTTTTTTCCAATGAAGCAAAAGTAGAAACAAATCTACTGAGGTCACGAACCAAATTTTCTCCGAACAGGAGACCATTCGCCTTGGGGCCAGGATCCATGGGTGCTAGATTTGAGAGTTTAGGATCCAATTTAATCAGGAGACCCTTGCGACGTTCATGAGTAATTGCGGAATTCGCATTTCTTAGAAGACAGAAGGCGCGTTGGGCCCACATGGAGACTTCCTCAGCAGAAAGTTCAGTACCCTCTAAGCGGGAGGATTCCGCCAAATCAAAAATACGGGCTAGAGGGCCTACAATGTCCAACAATTTGTCCTGGCAAGTGGACCAAGCCTTGTCCACCCCTCTGCGGGGGTCCTTGCCAAACTTGGAAAAGAAGGTGAGGAGAGGTTGGTCTATGGAAGGAACCAAAGTGATTTTGTCGGGAAGAGCAGGTTTAGGGCATTCAGATTTGAGCCTGGCTCTTATCGGGGCCTCCAGAGGGAGACGTAATCTGGCTGAGATATATTCTCGGACATGGTGAGAAGGAAGCCATTCGGTAGAATTTGGGTGTCGAATAGTAGAAGGATCAAACATGGGAAAACCTTCGGAATCAAAAACTGGCTCATAAGAAAAGGAATCCAACTTAGATGATTTAGGAGGGGGGGTGGAAGAGTCATCCGTGTCAAAAAGGTCAATTAATTGATCAGCGTCATCAAAATTAGCATCATCATCATCATCTGTGTCCAATATGGTGGAAATTACCAGTTTTCTCCTAGGGGACTCTGCATGTTTGTCTTTTTGTTTGCGCTTGCCCTCGGAGACAACAAACCCCTCCTTAGTAGGAGGCCTGGGAGGAACTGAGTCCTCAGTCAAGAGCTGAGGTTCCGTGGCGATCGTAAGTGGTGTTTTCGACTCGCACGAATATGGTCGAGTCTGGTATCTATGAACCGCAAATGACGAGTTTAGGGGGTGTACGCATTTTCGCTGTGCTAACCTAAACCGTTCGTTTGTTTCGTGGGTTTCTACATCCGAGCCCACGGGTTCCATCTTAGATACGGCATCCATTTTGTTTCTTGCCCTCAAGTAGCCAGAAAACGGACGCTGTCCGCTTCGCGACCCTGGGATTCCCAAGACTTTTGCGGAAGACACGTTTCCTTTGAAAGTGTCTTTATGATGAGGGGGATGACACTGTAAGGCAGATGGCCTCGCTCGAGGCTCATCTTGCCGTGCCGGTCTATTGTCTTAGTCGTGCATCTCATTAGGCACGTCCCTTTGATGCCTGCAGCTCGTGCTTCCCGATACCACCCCCTTTTACACCCTTTCCAATCTCCCCACTGTTTCTGCCTTCCTCTGCACCTGTTTCTGTTCCTTCTTCGATCTGTTTACTGCCAATTGGAATGTACTAATGGTGGGAAGATGGGTTTTTACAGTTGGGAACCACCGAATGTTTCTGTACTTATGTTCCGGGCCCTGAATACATGAAAGCAACCCCTTCTGGCGTTTACGATGGGAACCAAGTTGTAAACCTTTGTGTATCATGTTAACCTATGAGAGAAATATGTATAAAAGGTGCGACCCACAGTAGCAAATCGAATCAGGCTCCGTGAACCTACATGTGATGTACTTCTCGTGACTTCTGTGTTCCCTGCAGTAATAAACCTCGAATATTTGACGCCGAAGGAAGTGTCCCGTGTCTCTGTCATTTGTACGCCGGAAAAGGTTACCCACGAAGGTTTCAGGTTTTGTCCCCTGGCACCGCTGGGTCTTAGAAAAACCCAGTCCTTCAGTTGGCGCCCAACATGGGGCTGCATCAGTGGTACCGGTCCAAGCCCGACGATCGTGAGGAACTTCGTGTGAAATCTCCGAGGGAAGGTGCACCCCGCTTCATCGATCCTGTTGTCGAAACAAGTGGCCCGACGACTTTTCCCGCGAAGATTTCCACCTCCTGACGGCTGCGACGGACTGCTGCCCTGACTGTAGACCTGTTTTGGCGCCTGGCGTAGACCTTGGTACAGCGAGACGATTGACGGGCCTTCCTGGTGACGCCATCGATCTTTGAGTTAAGTATTTGTGGGTCGCTCCCAGAGTCCTTAGTTGTGGGTGCTTAGTTGTTGCATGGTTCCATTGCATTTGTGGTTCTTAGTACTTGGTTCTTTGTTGTGATATTTGACGTCTGCAGTCGCCAAAAACCGAGGGTTTTTGCTCTTTGCAGGGACTTGGTAAATCCCATAACCCTTGAAGTTTGTGAAACTCGGCTAGTGTGCAAGATGCCTGGCCGTAGTACTTTGTTCAGTTGTTTTGGTCGTTGTGGTGCGGATTCCCGACTGGAGGACTCGTGTCCAATACCTCCGGTTGGAACTCCAACTTATGAGCTATATAGCAAGCATGGGTTAGGTCCGATTACCTTTAATGAATATTGGATTCGCTATACTAAAAAGGACGGTGTCCTTAGTTGGCCACCTCATGGTAGTTTCGAGACCCCAATTTTAGATAACCTTGAGGCTAAATTGTTTAAGAAAAAATCAAGGCCGACCATGTTTGATGCCTTTCGGTTATGGCGCAAAGAAGCCAAACAGAAAGAAATCAGACAGACAAAACGTAATCAGAGAGATGGAGTTGCTGCCATAGTGAAGAAAGCAGAACAGTTTCAGCGAGATAAGGAGGAAAAGGAAAAGGAAGTTTTCGATAGGCTTCAGCGTATGTCCATAGATAAATGTTACCCCACTTTGCCAACTGAGTCGGATAAGAAGGAGGAATCAGTTGAGGACCCTTTACTGTCCTATCTTCTGAAATCACCACCTCAGTACGCACAGGGTACCACAGCTCCTGTGGTTCCCCCTGTACCTGCTCCTGTGCCTGTTCCTCAACCGGTTCCTCAACCTGTACCCGTTCTTCCAACTGTTCCTGCTCCCTTGCCTACTTCTATTCCTACTGCTCCACCGCTTGTACTTCCTCATACTCCTGCTCCCGCTGCTGCTCCTGTTCTACTTACTCCTGCTGTTTCGTCTGTTTCCGACTCTTCTCTTGTTAATCCCCTATGTTATACTTCTCCATCTACCCGACGTCGTACTCCTTTAGTTGCTGCTAACTTTTTCAATTCTCTTGGACCTATTCTTGAGTCCGCTGGTTCGGACGGTCCTCAAAGACGTAGTCAGCTTCCCGGTAATCGGGAACGTGCTGCGCTGTATAATATGGCGATGGGTTGGATGAAATACCCCCTTAGAAATCCTCCACGTGCGGTGCTTGATACGTTCTGTCAATTCAATATACCGACACAAAGATACGTTTTTGAAGAAATGTGTAAGGTTTTACGTGATCAAATATCGGCCGATGCATCAGGACGATGTATTGACTGCTTTGACTAATCTGCAGCTCCAGTTTTCGAGCGGAATGATAGTAGACTCTAATGTTCGACGTGCTGTTGAGCAGTTGTTATCTTTTCGTCCCTTTATAATGCCTCGAGCATTGTTTGTGGAGGACATTGAGGGACCACTGGACGCGCCTGGCCAGTATCCCATGCGCGAAGTTCCACCAGTGTGGATGCCAGGTGATGCTGCTCAAGTTCCACCAATTCTGCCGCACTTTCAGAGAGTGTGGATCCATCTTCCATGGAAACGTTCGGAAGTTTTGCAGGTGAAGCAATCTTTGCCTGACCCTCGCAAAAATCCTCCAGGGTACTATAAGGAATTGTCGCAGCTTGTAGATGCTACGATAATGAATCTCGCTGACATCGATATGCTGTTCGGTAACGTAGTTCCGCAACCGGTTTGGGCGAAAATTCGTCAAAAAAAACATGCGGCGGAATTAGGTGGTGATTGGGCTGCTCTTATTGCGGCAGACACACGACAAATTGGTGGGGCTAAACCTGAACAGCTCATTACGGCTTTGCCTCAGAGAATTATCGCTCTGATGAAAACGCTTATGCCAGCCATGAAGGTAAATTGGGACAAGTTGTCTGCTTGCAAACAGAAGAAGGACGAGAGTGTCTCTAATTTCTTTACGAGATTCGAGGAGGCATTCATCGATCATAGTGGTCAGGATATGGGTACCGAGGGTGGTCAGAGGTTGTTTGTGGACAAATTTGTCTCTAATTTGTTGCCTGACTTAAGCAACAAATTGCGTAATTCAGAAAGTGCGTGGGCTGTTTCTACTTCTGCTCAAATATTGGCTACGGCCCAATATTATGAGAATAGGGAGAAAGAGGAGAATGATCGTGCTGACAAGAAAACGAAAGAACTCAAAACGAAAGTGTTGTTGCAACAGGCGTATCCTCCGCGTTCGAATCAGAATGACTCGCAACAGCGTAAATGATCACAGTCTCAGTCTAATAGGTCGCAATCTCGAAATGACTCCTCTTTGCAGAGATCTTCATTAGGGTACAATCAGTGTGCCTATTGTAGAAACGAGGGTCATTTAAAATTCGATTGTCCAGTTCTCAATGAGCGTAATAGTGGTAACTCGTCCAGAGGAGGTCGTGGTGGTTCTCAACAGACATCACGTGGTAGAGGTCGTGGTGCTCAAAACGATCGTTCCACTAGCACTTCTGACTCCAATAATTGTTTTGACCAGCGCGGATCATCGCAAGGACGATCTGCTCAGTACAATGTGAACGATTATTACGTCGATCAGGATGCTGACGACGGTAATTACTAGGACAGCCATAGACGAGGAGAGGGAGTAGTATCAGTTCCGGTTGATCAGAGAGGGCCTTACGTCGCAGTTGCCACCTCGGGCGTCGTTGAGCCTTTTCTGTTGGACACTGGTGCAGCGAAAAGTTCCATAATGCATTCGAAACTCCCTGGCGCGCCTTTGTCTGGCTTCACAAATGTTTCCGTTGGATTCTCTGGCGCCCCTGTTAGCAATCCGGTTTCGTGCCCTTTGCCTCTTACAATTGGGCCTCGTGAGCTGAAAGCTCCGTTGATTTTGACCACTGGTTGTGGTGAAAACCTTTTGGGTCTGGATTTGCTAAAACGTCTGTATGCGACTTTGTATTGTTCTCCTGCGGGAGTGAAGCTTACTTTGGGTGAGAGAGTTGTCTCTCCCATGTACTTGTCTCTCGATAAGCTTCCACCGGAATTGAGTTCTCTTCCTGCATCTTTGTGGGCAACAGGTCCCAATGACGTGGGCCTGCTTGACATCTCCCCTTATGTTGTTCACTTGAAATCTAATGTGCGATTGCCACGTATTCCCCAGTATCGTATCTCCCTTGATGGCGAACGAGCATTGTTAGCGATCATCTATGACCTGATCGAGAAAGATGTTATTGAGGAGACTCGGGGAAACGTGTGCAACAGCCCTGTACTGCCCATTCTGAAACGTACTGACCCTTCGAAACCACCTGTTTATCGTGTTGTTATCGATTTACGGGAGGTGAATAAAATTGTGATTCCTCAGTTCCCTGTTGTGCCTGACATCACGGCGCTACTGACTCTGATTCCAGCCTCTGCATCTTGGTTCTCTGTGATCGATCTGAAGAATGCTTTCTTCAGTATTCCGATTGCTGAGGAAAATAGAGACCTTTTCGGTTTCTCTCTTGGTGGCCGCAGCTTCCGGTTTAAACGTGCTCCTCAGGGCTACTGTGAGAGTTCATCGATATACAGTCAAGCTTTGAAGGGCCAACTTGATGCATTTGTGTTGCCGGCTGGTGCAGCCTTGATCCAATATGTCGACGACTTATTGGTGGCTGCAGATACTCAGGACATCTGCAAAACCGCTACAGTGTCGTTGTTGCAACATCTCTGTGACTTACATCATAAGGTGTCGCCTTCTAAACTACAGTATTGTTGTCAAGAAGTAACCTATCTAGGTCACTTATTGTCAAAGGAGGGAAGAAGGTTGACCCCAGAGAGAATTGCAGCGATTGCCCGAATGACTGTGCCGACGACTCAGAGAGATGTGCGTGCCTTTTTAGGTATCACGTCATACTGCAGGCAATGGATTCCAAATTTTTCATTGCTAGCGAAACCATTGGTGGCTCTTACGTGCAAGGATGTTCCAACTCCTTTACCATGGACGGAAGAATGTCAGAAAAGTTTTTCTGAATTGCGTGACGCCTTGTGTTCGGCTCCTGTGTTAGGTACCCCTGACTACAGTAAGCCGTTTACACTATACGTTCACGAGAGAGAAGGTTTGTGCGTTGAGTGTTTTGACGCAACCTTTTGGTGGTAAGCAACGTCCATGTGCATATTTTTCCTCGACCTTGGACCCGGTGGCTAGAGCATTGCCGAGTTGTTTGAGATCAACAGCGGCAGCTGCAGTGTCCATCCGACAATCTGCAGGATTGGTCATGGATAATATGCTTACGGTGATGGTTCCGCATGCAGTTGACACTCTTTTGAATCGCACGAAAACTCAGCACTTGACGAGTGCAAGGTTGTCTGGGTACTAGTTGACGCTGTTGGCAAGTCACATTCAGATAAGACGTTGTAATGTCCTGAATCCGGCGACTTTGTTGCCAATTAGCATGGAGTCAGATGAAGTAACACCTCACGACTGTTATTTACAGACTGAGGAGGAAACAAAAGGTCGCATGGACCTTAAAAACACTCCTTTGGAAGATCCCGATGGGACCTTGTATGTGGATGGTTCATGTTTTAACTTGCCGAATTGTGATGTGACGACTGCGTATGCTGTGGTAACTTTGACGGATGATGTTGGTCGTGGTAATGCGTTTGCGGATGAGATTGCTAAGGAGACTGCCCGGAACCTTAGCACCAGAATGTATGTGACGAGTTCGGTTAGGTGGCCTACAGAGACTGGTATGTGTGAGGATACTATCGAGAGCGTGAAAACGATACAGAATGAGGCCACTGAGACTGAAAAGACGAAGTGGAAAGAGAGTACATGAAAGTTGGATGCGAATGGTTGTTGGATTGATTTGTCGGAGCATAAGAGATGGATGTTGCCAGATGCGTATGTACTAGCTGTTGTGACGATGGCACATGGGTTAGCACATATTAGCGCGAAAGGTATTTGTAAGTTGTTGTCTCCTGTGTGGAAGAATGATGGTATCACGAAGTGTGCTGAAAGATTGGTGAAGAATTGCATGATATGTATGATGTACAATCCTGGTAAGGGAACCCCTACACCTCCTGGCCATTTTGCTCCACCTTCATGTCCCTTTGAAGTGATCCAGCTAGACTTCATCCATATGGAGCGATGCAATAACTTGAAATACGTTTTAGTGGTGGTTTGCGCATTCTCCCGATGGATTGAAGCCTACCCTCTCAAAGATAACACGGCTCTGTCCACTGCAAAAATCCTACTGAAGGAATACTTTCCTCGGTATGGAATGCCACGGATTGTATGGTCTGATAACGGAAGTGAGTTTGTGGGGAGTGTGATGAAGAGTGTGTGTAAGGGCCTTGGAATTACTCAAAAATTCCATAGCGCCAATCATCCCCAGTCAGCAGGTTTAGTTGAAGGGTATAATAGCACCCTTAAACTCAAACTAGCGAAGATCCAGGCTACGACTGGTCTTTCGTGGCCTGACGCTTTCCTCTAGCTTTGCTGTCAACAAGGGCGACTGTACACTCCCGAGTAGGGCTTAGTCCCTATGAAATAGTGTTCGGCCGTCCTGCGAATGTTTGGGGGGTCCCTAGACCGAGTGTGTTTTCTGATCTTGAGTACCCAATGTTGATTGATTATCTTCATGATCTGACTGCTAAACTGAGGTTAATTCACCAACAGGTCTTTGAAGCACTGCCGACGCAGACGGAGGGTCCAGGCCACCAGCTCCAGCCCGGAGACTGGATGGTGATGAGGAATTTTGGAAGAAAACGAAATCTCGAACCTCGCTTTACTGGACCCTACCAAGTCCTCCTTGTCACGAGAACTGCTGTTCGTTTGGAAGGACGAAAGCACTGGGTGCATGCCACCCATACCAAAAAGGTACCTATACCTTTATCAGCGGACTCGTGGGTGAGGAAGGGCATTGCTTCGTCTGAAACTGAAAGATTGCAGACCTTCATACCTTTTAGCGACGCTCAGCCTGTCGGAGAATCCTCAGTGCAGCAGAACGACATTGTTGAACATTTGTCACCACAAGATTCAAGATCTGAACAATTGACTGATCAACAGAACTCTGTTCCCTCATCGGATCCATTGTTTGACGAACAGACACGTCCTGGGAGAAGTCGATACTTTTTGCGATCTAATACCAAGGACAAATAAAAGTTTTGTTTTTGTCCCTCAACATCTACGTTACCCCATTGCCACGATCAGTCTAAACACTCGTACAACTGTGATTTTGTAAATATTGAGTTTTTTCCACATCTGTGTTCTTGCTTCAACAGCTGAGAGATTTTGTACATATTTGTGAATTAAGATACCTTGCATCCAGGTGTACCGTAGGGCCGCGCATGTACTTCCTTCTGGTTAGTAGGTCTTGACACTAGGTCGAAGGCCGTCGGTTCCTGGGAACTCCTGGGGATTGACTACTGCTACACAGAACAAAGTGCGTCAAGAAACGTTGCGGACGGTTTTAGAGGATGGCGTTTTCAAAGCTGATGGACTTGGAAAAAGCTCAGGCGCAAAGATTCAAACTCCAACAAATTACTCGTACCAAATGCTTTATGTTTCAGGTGTTCCTTCTGTTTCTAATTGTTTCTTCGCTATTGACGGGTGGGGTGTATTATATGATACAGTACGTCCTACCTTCTGCTATGCCTACTCCTACTTCTGAACCTAAATCTGCCACCACTGTGTCCCCTCATTCCTTCCATATCTTACCCCAACACGAGCAGGCTAGACGTGCGGAATTCAGAAATAATTCTTTCATTCAGCTCCTCCATCAGCATCAGTTAGTAGTTAATACTAATAATTGTTGGGTGTGTGGGTTAATGCCACATACCACGGATAAGGGAATTCCATATCTGGTCCTTCCTTATAGTTCCCAGGGTTCAGCTCGAGCATTGCAAACAATGTTTCGTAGTGCACTAGATTCCTACCCCAATCGAGAGCCACGTCCTCCGCACTTTGGTCCCGGTCCGTACCACAAGCCTTTGGCTATAGCGATCGCTGATCTAGATAGGGATATCTATGAGCCGTTGCTCATCCCAGAGGAAGAGGTGCGAGCCTATAGGGACCTGAGTGAGGCTGAGTATAGTGCGCTCGTGGGTGAAAGACAGCTTAAAAGCTCGTCTCCGATATGGATCGTACCCCACCTTGGTAATTTCTGTCTAAAAGGTCGTGGCCGAAGCCCGAGAGCTCATCTTGGAGAGAGCGCTTGCTCCGAGACGTATGTCTTACCGATGCTCTCTTCCCCTGTGTTTCTGACTGCCAAGGGTACATACTTCGTCTGTCATGATCGTGCGTATACATGGTTGCCCTCCGACTTTGCGGGCACATGTTATATTGCAAATTTGTTGCCTCCGATGTTTACTGTTGATGCAGATTACCACAAGACTAGAGTTGTGAGGGGCGTGATTAGCGAAGAGGACACTGCCGGTCAAGAGGCAGGAGACTTTTTCAAGGGTTTCTTTCCTTTTTGGGGGCCTATGGTCAATAGTAGGAACCTGAGACAGTTGACCCGAGTGGTGGAATCGACAGCTAATATCACTGCCAGTGCCCTTGGTAATATCACCGCAGAACTTCAGGCGGACAGGCTTATGACGCTACAAAACCGTATGGTTTTAGACGTTGTTTTAGCAGATCGAGGTGGAGTATGTAAGGTGATCCATTCGAGCTGCTGTATTTTCATTCCAGATAACGCTCCAACCGTCTATCAAGCCATCTCAAAGTTGCATAAGATCTCTGAGTCCATACACGTGGACGTAGGGGATTGGACGCTACTTGGGTGGTTTTGGGGCCTGATGTCGACTTGGGGTTGGAAGATTCTGATGATCATCGGAGTCGTTGTAGCATTTCTGTTCACGTGTTGCCTTTGTGTGCAGTGTGGTCCTGCCTTATGTGGCCTCTGTGCTATGACGTGTATAAGTCAGCCGCCTGTTACCAGAGGAGCTCAGATGGATAGAATTATGCTGCAGCAACATCTAGATGGTCTGATGAATATCGAATATGATTCTGACTAGTGCTTGCCTTCATGAGGGCAAAAGGAGCGTCTGAGGTTCCGTGACGATCGTAAATGGTGTTTTCGACTCGCACAAATATGGTTGAGTCTGGTATCTATGAACCGCAAATGACGAGTTTAGTGGGTGTACGCATTTTCGCTGTGCTAACCTAAACCATTCATTTGTTTCGTGGGTTTCTACATCCGAGCCCACGGGTTCCATCTTAGATACGGCATCCATTTTGTTTCTTGCCCTCAAGTAGCCAGCAAACGGACGCTGTCCGCTTCGCGACCCTGGCATTCCCAAGACTTTTGCGGAAGGCACGTTTCCTTTGAAAGTGTCTTTATGATGAGGGGGATGACACTGTAAGGCAGATGGCCTCGCTCGAGGCTCATCTTGCCGTGCCGGTCTATTGTCTTAGTCATGCATCTCATTAGGCGCGTCCCTTTGATGCCTGCAGCTCGTGCTTCCCGATACCACCCCCTTTTACACCCTTTCCAATCTCCCCACTGTTTCTGCCTCCTCTGCACCTGTTTCTGTTCCTTCTTCAATCTGTTTACTGCCAATTGGAATGTACTAATGGTGGGAAGATGGGTTTTTACAGTTGGGAACCACCGAATGTTTCTGTACTTATGTTCCGGGCCCTGAATACATGAAAGCAACCCCTTCTGGCGTTTACGATGGGAGCCAAGTTGTAAACCTTTGTGTATCATGTTAACCTATGAGAGAAATATGTATAAAAGGAGCGACCCACAGTAGCAATTCGAATCAGGCTCCGTGAACCTACATGTGATGTACTTCTCGTGACTTCTGTGTTCCCTGCAGTAATAAACCTCGAATCTTTGACGCCGAAGGAAGTGTCCCGTGTCTCTGTCATTTGTACGCCGAAACAGGTTACCCACAAAGGTTTCAGGTGTTGTCCCCTGGCACCGCTGGGTCTTAGAAAACCCAGTCCTTCAGAGCGAGGAAGACTCGCCAGTCAATTACGCTTTTTTAGAGACACGAGTTTGAGCAGAGTGGTCCACCTTTCTCTTTCTGCTTTCCCCCGCAGATTGGTCCAATACTTTGGACATGATGCTTAACATGGAGTTCTCCATATTCTTGGACATTCTTTTCATGGAAACTTCCACAGCTGTTTCAACTGAATTATTGATAAATTTACTCAAGTCTTTCTTGAAAGTTTGAGAGTCCTGAGCAGGGACCTCTTCAGAGGAACTATCGAGTTCCATATTCAGGCTGTGACAGCAGGAACAACAGAAAAGGCAGGAGGTTGGCGAGGGTTAAATTGAAGGGCAGGGGCGTGTTCAGGAGGCGGGCCGAGCAACGAGCGTCAGCCGGCTTCACACACGGAAGCAGAGACCAAGAGCAGGAAGCGTTGCGCTGAGGAGCCGGGGACCGGAGAAGCCGTCGTGAGGTGATAGAAGGTCGGGAAAGACGCGCGAAGCAGCGTGCATTAGGAAGCTACCAAGCGAACCCGAAAGGGGAGGGGGGAAGAGAGGGAAAAAGCACCGGAGCCCAACAGAAACACGCGTAGAGCGTGAAAGCAGTAGCGCGAGGTCGCGCTTTACAAATATGCAGCAAATATCATGAAAACGGGCATAAAAGACATTAAAATAACAGTTATAATACTGTGAGCATAGATAAAGACACTTATCTGACTGCGAGCAGCAAGAAAAGAGGAAGTTGCGCAGTCGGTTAGGGTCTTTATCTGATAGGTCCTCTTTTTTAATTGGTTACTTCACTCTCGTTTTTTCTCATTCCCATGGCCCAGTTTGTTCTCTGGCCCTCTGGGAACTGTAGTTTTTTGCTTATCTTGGCTGCCGTGCAATTAAATGCAAGATTAGATACCATAATAGGAGCCTCCGGTCTTGCCATAAAATTTCTAGGTGGCAGGACGTATTTGTGTGCCTCAAAGGATAGTTGCGTAACAAGAGAATACAAGGAGAGAATAGCGAAGGCCAGTCGGATAAGATAAAGTAAGGAAAGAATAGGGGAGCCAAACAGTCAGTTGAGACAGGGATCAATCAACCTAGACATGGATTAGTGGACTCGGCCAGACCCTGACATCAATTTTGTAAACAAGGGCAGGGGGTTACTTTTTAACAGAAGAGACACGTAGCAGCTGGAAAAGGCAAAAACACTCAGTTCGCCATACTGCCTGAGTGAGGGCAACACAAAATGGCGACGGGACACAAAATGGCGGCCAAATACAGGACGAAGTCGAAAATCGAAGAACCTCAACATGAAAGTGACAAAACTGCATTTTTTAAAGGTTTGTTAATGTACAGGAAGGGACACCTTCCTGTACATAGACAAACCATGGCATTTTGCTTTTTCCATGTATGCTGACAAGGCAGCACACGTGGAAAAAGCAAAAATGAGGAGAAATAATGCCTTTTTCCTCGTTTTGCCAATCTAAGACCAGGATTTACCTAGTCTTCATTTTGGAGCTCTGTCAAAGAGAAATCCCTGGGTACACATTCGCATATGGTTTTACTCTACTTTCATGCCCCTCAGTCTATACATTCAGACTCAAACAGGGAAGACTAGTATAGTATACTATATTAGCAAAATGTTAATTTCCACACCAAAATTTGAACGTTCACAGTCTTATTTTAATAAAAACATGTACATACATTTTTTTAACACAAAGTAACAAGTTAAAATTTCAAAGAACAATCTTTGAAAAAGGTAAGATAAAAACAATTAATCATAATAATTCATTACACATAGCAAGCAAATTGAACATAATCTTAAAGGCAGGAAAATCATGAACAAAACAATATCATAAGCATATATTTCATTGAATCACAGGTCAAACAAAAACGGACTTTTTTCACAAACAACCCCCTATATTCGCTGTGGCCTACTGTTATTTTCACCACTGCTAATGTCTGGATCCAAAGGTCTTTAGTTAATATGGAAGTGACACCAACAGTAACATTTATACCTGTGTATCAGTTGCTCACTGGACCCTATTTGGATTCTATATGTAGAAAAAATTTGTCGACGCATTTCGGTGCAGACAACAAACGATACTGTAGCACCTTCTTCAGGACTTCTGTATTTAGGGGTCACCAGCTTCAGTGAGTAGCGCTTATCGCCCTCTCCCAAAGGTATAGGGCAAAGCACCTGCGTAGATGTTTTTATGGACTCTCCAATCCCGACTTCAAATATGGGATATAGTTGATCCTTTTCACACTTGTAGGGGTCAGCAATTGTGGAGCCTCTTATCTATTTTCCAAATCTTTAGACCACTTATATTGGTATCTTAAAATTTTATAAAACCCTTCTTGAACGGGCATATGTCTGTATAACTCAGTCTGTGAACTGGATATGTTCTCGTATTTTCAAGAATCACGTTTCTGCCTCGTTCTTTTCTCCTTTTGGAGCTGCCTCCTATCTACGTCACCCTTGTACATATGGGGGGCTGCAACAAAACGAATAGATGTTGTGGTGGAATACCCACCGCATCACCCACTGCCCACCCCTTTCACACTAACCATAGCATGAAGGGGGGCCTTATGTACAAGGCAGTGTTAAGCCACATTAAGTGGCTTAACGCTGCCTGGTACATAAGGCGCAGCCCCTATTGCCACCACAGAGTTGGAAAAAGTTACATTTTGGTGGCGATAGGGGCTTGTACATATGCCCCTTAGTCTCTTTTATGGAGTACAAATCTTCCAGCAGTGCAAGCCTGAAGATGTATCTGACAACTTTGCGCTGAAATTGAACACCTTTGCTGCAAGCACTGACACTTTGTAGGTCTTAAAAGCCCAAGCATTTTCCAAGTCTCAACTTTTCAGTGTTTAAGGAGCTGCTGTGGGTCACTTTTAAGGCTCTCGTGGCATCAAGGACAGCACATAAGGACCAGGGCTCTTTCTAGTAGAGGCCACCAGAAGGCTCCAGTCCAAATAAAGTTGGTACTAATCAACTGGTCACTTCAGGAAAAAGGCCTTTTATAGTTTATTGTGTCCCTGTAATCACAGAGGAAGTCAGTCAACTGACACTTGGAGTTCTCTTCTCAGTCCTAGGTAAAAGTGGAAGCAGGTAAATTTCATCAGGTTCCCATACAAATCACAGACAGCAGGGCCAGCCCTCTTCCAATCTTACACTGATGTAGTAATTGTTCAGAGGAGCTGTTGGTGATGTGCTAATTTTGTATGTTTCACTAACCAGTGGATCAGGCACCCTTCATGAACATTCCCAAACCAATGACACACATCTTTTGTAAGCGACTGCTCCTTATGACCCCTTCATGGGAACGCCAGGGCCCCTCATTCACTGACTAGACTGTTCTGATATAAGATTCCTTGATTACTAGAGATCATCTGTGAATCTTTCACCCTTGGGGTGCCTTACACTATTAGCCTTTGTTAAGCGCACTACCACTAACAGTTCGCTTTCTTGTCCTGTGTCTTGTTTAGTTACCTTGGTAGTCATGTTATGCACTATTTCATAGGTATTAATACTGCTGTGCTTTTGAGACCTGTACCAATAAGATTCTCTGTTCAGTCTTCTGATACAGGTCCCCCTTTTTTCCTCCTCAGCCATAAGTTACTGATCAACCTTTTGTTGAATCCGATTCATTACGAAAACCTGCAAACTTTCATAGTACGTTTTTCACTGGTTGATACACAATTTGTTATTTTCCCAACCGCTAGTGAGAATTTTTACCCTAGTGCCACTGTCTCTGTTTCCTTTCCTTAGGAGTCTGTTGGGCCCACCTATCAAATACACAGCCTGAAGTTTCTTGCTGCTCATTATTGGTAAATACCATCGTGGATTGTTACTCATTGATATGCTCACCTTTTAGCATCACCAAACTAACCCCATGCTATTGTCCATAGGTACCATCTCCCTTCCTCATTCATCCTTCCATTTAGTCCTGATGAAGACCCCCTGCTAAGGCACAACGTTTTCTGTTCTCTAATGGGGTCAAAATGTCAACAGTGTATTCTTTCCTATATCAAACTTAGATGACTGAGATTGTATATCTACAGCTAACCATTTATGTTATATTTTACAATTTATGTATTTGCCAGGTGTCTGGCTGGGTAGGCTGTTAACAATGTTTTCTGATGTATAGAATGTACACCACATTCCCTTTTCACTTTCACAAATCCCTCCTATGCACTTTCACCCCTCTTTTTATGGACCAATTTTAAAATGTCCAAACGTGACATTCATTGTGTTTTTGACTCAATTTATTCATGTTTGTTAAGTTTGTGATGAAATAAAATCAGAACCCTAATCATTTGTTATATGATCTCACGGTGATGTTCTACTTTTGACTAAACAACTAAGGCTAATTTCTTATTTGTTATATTGTATAACTGTTTACCACTATGACACTTACCTTTTGTGCCTTTAGGAAAGACTGAGCAGCAATTCCATGGAAATGCACCAGAGATTATCTAGTATTGATCATAAAAACGGCTACAAGACTATCAGAAGAATTGACGATCAAAATACAGGTGATGGAAGTCAAACTTAAAAGAACAATGCAGATCTCGGTTTATAAAAAAGACTAGAAGAGATTAACACAGAGATGACCGAAATGCAAGACTACGGGCCACATCATGAAAGGGTTTTGCCCATTCTGTGTCTATGGGAAAATGTGTTCATGCATATGGCCCTACATCACTAAACACAAGATACAAAAACTGGGCAAAAATCTCAAGTGCTTCTCTCATGAAAATATGCACCAATATACCTGAAATGACTACACTCCATCTGAATCCAGGAATGATAATGATTCATGTACGTGAAACTATTCAGACAGCTCAGACTGGAATAACAGTGAAGTGAATAAACAACAATGACAAGTCAGAACAAGATGCAGATGCCTAATGCAAAGATGCAACATGCTGTTGCAGGGATTCTGCTAAGACACAGAACTGTGCACAGAGACTCAGAACCTCAGTGAATTAGGGTGTGCCAAAAACTCACCTTAGTTCCCAAAATACCCTCCCAGACTAGTATCAGTGTCACATTGGCTCTTTGTCCTATAGCCAAAATACCAATGATTAGACAACCCAGAACATGCGACTTAGGTTACCTCAGGCAATGTGGAAAACAAGAACACTCTTTCGTTATACTCTCATACCAGTCCAAAACAGGGAGTAAAAAGAGAGACGAGCAAGTTTGAAATATTTATTTCTAACACTGTGTTCTCATGCACAGCACTTTAGCTAATAAAAGCAGACATATTATTAGAAACAAGATTGTCAGCATAGTTACTATTCCATAAAATACAAAAGAAGAAAGCATTTTAGAATGCTAAATGGAAACAGGTTTAAAATATACCAATATTTCACCCTCCCTTGCTCGGAGGTTATTTTATAACTACAGAAGGTTTCTTGGGATTACATAGGCGGCCCCATACCTCTGGTATTAGCAGAAGTGGATCACATCAAATTTTGCACTAGCTCTCAGCATACGAATGTTCTCCAAGTGTGTGTGATCATGCCTACGCAGTGCATTATTAAACAGGCCAATATCAGAGGTGGCCACAGCTGCATATGTGTTATGTCTATCAATCAATCAATCAATCAATCAATCAGGAGTTTGTTAAAGCGCAACTACTTACCCGTAAGGGTCTCAAGGTGCTAGGGGTGGGGGGCGTGGGGGGGTGCAGGTTCCATTCCATCAAGGAGGGGGTCTGTCGAAGAGCCAGGTTTTGAGGTTTCTTGCGAAGATGGGGAGCAATGTTGTCTGTCTGAGGTGGAGCGGTAGGGCGTTCCATGCTTTGGCCGCGAGGAAGGAGAAGGAGCGGCCTCCCGATCTGGTCTTTCTGGTGCGGGGGACGACGGTGTAGGAAAGCTGGGCTGATCGTAGGGTCCTTTGGGGTGCGTGGAATTTGAGTCGGCTGTTCAGGTATGCTGGTCCGGTGCCATGGAGGGCCTTGTGTGAGTGGGTGAGCATCTTAAAGGTGATTCTCGCCTCGACGGGGAGCCAGTGGAGTGTGCGCAGGTGCTGGGAGATGTGGCAGTGTTTTGGCAGGTTCAGGACCAGTCTTGCGGGGGCGTTCTGGATGTTCTGTAGCTTGTGGATGAGGTTTTTGTTTATTCCGGCGTAGAGTGCGTTGCCGTAGTCGAGTCTGCTGGTGACCAGGGCGTTAGTGACTGTCTTTCGGTGTTTGAGGGGGATCCATTTGAAGGTCTTACGAAGGAGGCGGAAGGTGTAGAAGCAGGAAGATGAGACAGAGTTGATCTGGCAGTCCATTTTGAGCTCGGAGTCCAGGATGATTCCCAGGTTGTGTGCGTGGTCTGTGGGGGTTGGCGGGTTTCCGAGGGCGGTGGGCCACCAGGTGTCGCTCCAGGCGTCGGGGTTTGGGCCCATGATGAGTACTTCTGTTTTGTTGGTGTTTAATTGTAGGCAGCTGCTTTTCATCCATTTGGCGACGGCTTCCATGCCTTCTTGAAAGTTACGTCTGGCGGTGTTGGGCTCGTTGGATAGGGAGAGGATGAGCTGGCTGTCGTCTGCATATGACACGATGTTGAGTCCGTAGGTTCTGACGATGGGGGCAAGTGGAGCCATGTAGATGTTGATGAGCGTCAGGCTGAGGGAGGAGCCCTGGGGGACTCCACAGGTGGTAAGTGTGGGGTCCGAGAGGATAGGGGGGAGTCTGACCCACTGCGTCCTGCCGGAGATGAAGGAGCAGATCCAGTCGAGGGCCTTGTCCTGGATTCCTGCATCGTAGAGTCTGCGTATTAGGGTGCGGTGGGAGACTGTGTCGAACGCCGCTGATAGGTCTAGGAGGATGAGGGCTACTGTTTCTCCTTTGTCCAGTAAGGTGCGGATGTCATCTGTTGCGGCGAGGAGGGCGGTTTCCGTACTGTGTTTTTTTCTGAAGCCGGATTAGGAGGAGTCGAGGATGTTGTGTTCTTCAATGAATGTTACGAGTTGGCTGTTGATGGCTTTCTCGATTACTTTAGCTGGTAACGGGAGCAGGGAGATGGGTCTGTCGTTTTTGAGGTCGGTGGGGTCCGCTGAGGGTTTCTTTAGGAGGGGGTTGACCTCGGCGTGTTTCCAGTCGTCGGGGAACGAGGCGGTCGCCAGAGAGCGGTTGATGGTTTGGCGTAGCATGGGTGCGATGGTGTTGGCGGCCCTGTTGAAGATGTGGTGGGGGCAGGGGTCCGTGGGGGCCCCTGAGTGGATTGACTTCATTGTCTTCAATGTGTCTTCGGTGGTGAGGGCTGTCCAGTCATTAATCGCTGGTTTCCGGGTGTCGGGGGTAGAACGTGCGCTGATCAGTCTGAACAACAACCACAGTGTTGAAATAACCTTGAAGGCCTCAGCACTCACTGTTCAGACTAAGCTTGCCAAGCAAGGCTACTAATGCATAACAATACGTTATTCTCATGTGAAGCAAAACACTCTGCTAAACTCTAAACTATTTATAAAGGGTGTGCCGTGTGCAAAAGGCAGCAGAAAGGAAAAATGGTGTTTAAACTTCTAATAAGCTCATGTCAACCTAACATTGTGTGAATGTAAGGCTCAGCCCCACGACAATGCCTTGGCGAACAACTAGTTTTGGAGACCACCAAATGATGGCATTTCAATCGTATCATCCCCAATTCCCTGGGTGGATCAATTCCTTCATGCACAACCAGCCACCACAGCCTTTCCCTACAATATATCCACCTTTTTTAGGGAGAGGTCAGAATCAACAAGTACACTGACAGGAAACAGAACAAGTGCAAACCCGGAGTATGTCCAAGGACCGAGACAGACTAGGACCGAGCACAACCAAACACTAGTTGTTTGTCAATTTAGCCACACATGTACTCACAGAGGATCAGCAAAAACTACTGAAGAAAGGATTAGGTTTCGTGGCCATCCATGACCAATTGAAACCACACTACAAGATCTCAAAGTTTTGTCCAAAAAAATGTTAATTGAAAAATAGCTTTAAAGACAAACAAGAACCCCACACAGATGGAGACAGCAATTTTTTTTAATACATTTTTTAACTCTTTATTTTTAAAATTTCCCATAATTACACAGTACAGAAATGGTGGTTCATTGTTATACAAAGTTACAGTTTCTCATTCAAAGTGATCACTGAGTATCATTTTGTCGTTGCCATATCTTGATATTGAAGCAACAAAATAGATGTTGTCCTCGAGCACAAATCAACAATTGAGAGTGATTTCAGAGAAAAAAGAAGAACCAAATCAAAGTCTTTCTCTTTCACAACCTTTATTGGGCGGAATAGTGGATCCATAATTGACCATATTATGGTTTCATCTAATCTGGTACCTCACTGCCTGACCATGGTAAGGGATGCTTCTTCCCTGAGTGATCACAACTATATCACTATGCAAATTACTATATGGGAATGCAGAGTAGAACTGCCAACAAAGACTTTGGGGGGTGTTGAGCCACACAGGGCTAATGGGACCAGGCTAAGGTGGAAAGGGGAAAAAGCATCTATAGTGGAACCCATTATTGTAAATAAATGCCGTGCGGATATAGATATTATCCTGACTCCAGGATGTCCGCCTGCCTCTGTTATGACTCATTTTCTTAACATTAACAACATCATCAATAACATCTTCACGGGGATCAGTTCGGGTAGAAGCGAAAAAGGGATAGGCTGGTTTGACCATACATGTACGTCCCCTCTTTCGCAACTTAAACACGCTCTAGCCCCTACACCGCGAGATAAGAATAGAGTCAGACTTTTAAGAATTGAATACAAAAAGGCATTATCTAAAAGGAAGAAGGAACTACAGCAGGAGGCCTGGGATCTTCTAACCAAGTCTGCAGAAACTGCTGACAGCCGCTAATTTTGGTCCACCATTAACTCCCCTTTCCTCCAAGATGATAATAACCCACAGCTCTCCTCCAATGTTGGGAGTGAGGAATGGGTGAAACACTTTTCCGCAATCTTTCAGGAAGATATCAACACGTCCGAGGACCAAAGGCTTTGGCCTGTGGTGCCTCTAGATATCGCCCTGAAGGAAGTGGAATGTAGTATTAAATCTAGCAAGGGTGGTAAGGCCCAGGGGCCAGATGGAGTCCCAATTGATGTGTTCCGGGCTCAGCCGCAGCTCTGGGCACCAATACTTACTTTGGCACTCAATGCTGCGGTTACCACTCTGATCCCGCCTTCTTGGGGTGATTCCATCATTGTCCCCATTTACAAAAAGGGAGATAAGGCATCAGCTTGCAATTATCGGCCTATTAGCCTGCTTGACTCTTCGGTTAAAATTATGAGTCGAGTGTTGTTATATAGATTAGAAGAGTGGGCTGATGAGAATGGGATTCTTGCCGATTCACAATATGGATTCAGGAGGGGGCGGGGGACGTTAGACCAGTGCCTGAATCTTGAATTGTTGATTGGCAAGTATACTAGAGCAAAGCCCGGAAATTTATATCTCTGCTTTGCTGACCTAAGCAGTGCTTTCGATTTGGTAAATCATTCTCTCCTGTGGTCAGTTCTGTTAGATATGGGTGCCCCCAAAGAAATTATTTTTTTCCTTGCTAGATTGTACAGTAAGATGCAAACATGTGTTCGCTATGGGGTTGGTGGGGAGTGTACCCCAAATTTTAACGTTAAACGAGGGATTAGACAGGGATGTGTCCTTGCCCCCTTGCTGTTTAGTCTTTTTATTAATGGGGTTGACTCTGCTTTGAAGACTGTTAAGGCTGATGCCCCACAGGTTGCTGGTAATAGTGTCCCTGTTCTGCTTTATGCAGATGACGTGGTACTTCTGTCCCGAACACCTGTTGGCTTGCAGCGCCTGATGGACAGGTTTACACTCTTTATTGGGAGTAGGAGGATGCTGATTAATAAAAACAAAACTCACACTATGACCTGTGGGACAAAGACGGGAAAAAATTGCGCCTTTTTTATAGAAGGGGTCAAGGTTCAGCATGTTAACAGCTTTTGCTACCTGGGGGTTACCTTTTCTAGCGATGGTAGCTGGGGGCAAGAATTAACCAATGTTAGGACGAAAATGAGAAAAAGCTCCTTTGGTATCTTCAAATTTGCCTCTAAACTGGGAGATAGGCGAATTAAGGATATGATGGAGATCTACAAGGCGCGCAGTGTATCTATCGCCCTTTATGGGGCGGGACTCTGGGGTTATTGCAACGTTGAGCATCTGCAGAGGGAAGAGAATGACTTTATAAAGAAATTACTATGTCTCCCTAAATCTGCCCCAACTGAGCTGATACACAAAGAGGTAGGGGTCGCATACTTGGGGGACCTAGCTTTACTTAGGCCTCTACTACTCTATTGAGCGACCTGGCTCAAGGAAGAGACAGAGTTTAATCAACTTGCCATTAGGGATTGCCTTGGTTTAGACAACTGGTCGATGATACCATGGCTTAAATATGTTGTGGACAGCTATTTGAGCATTTTTGATATTAATTTGCTGTTAGACCACTGTCCCCCACAAGGTCTTGTCAAACAGGACATGAAAAACACCCTCAAGTCCTATAGAACTCTGAAACGCTCAGCTGTGACCAATACCCTTGTTACTGTTAATCTCTACAATAAATATATTACTACCGAGGGATTTCAGAATTACCTGAATGTGGTAACCAGGTCGGCGCATCGATTTGTGCTAACTAGACTGAGAGCTGGAATCGCCCATGTTTTGGTGGCCTTTCCACACCAAAAAAAGCACCCGGTTGGCCCTTGTCCCTGCGACGGGCATTCAAAACAAAGCACCATGCACTTTATGCTTATCTGTACGTTGTTTCAAAATGTAAGGATTACATATTTGAAACCAATATTTCTTAGGTATGGTATTCGTACTGTGGAGGATGCAATGTGTATTTTATACAATATGGACTGCCCTTTTATATGTTTTTATGCTGCGAGTTTTATTTGTAAATCTATGACTTTTAGGAAAAGTATGATTTTTTAACATTACTGTCACTTACTGTATTTTATCTTGTTGCATTTTGCTATGTGCTTTTATGGTCATCGATTGTTATGAACCGAATAAAGCTTCATGAAATGAAATGAACAGTTCTTTTTATTTTCTTGTTTCTTTTTTCTCTCTTTCTTCAACTTGTTAGAAGATCACCATTCCATATTTCATAATTCATACAGTTCACATCGAGCGTAGCCAATAAACAGAAACAATGCCAACACGTGTTTCGTCACAGGAACAATCACCCAATGACTTCTTCAGGGCAATTGAAAGGATTCTTTCACAGATACATCAATGCCATTCCGGGTTGTTTTCAAATATTCATGTAGTACTAAACCATCAAGTTCAATTATTCTGTGTATGTGTTCATTTATATCCTTCAGCAATAGCATAGTCACTCAATAAGACTCCATAGATCAGGGTTTTCACAAGGAGAATTAAAATTTATGTGCGGGAGAGTACTCCCATCCTCTTCACTTCGGGTTCCTAGATTGATATTGAAGCATTCAAGTCAGCTACACTTATATTCATAATCCTTACACCCCATTCATGTCTTGGTTGTCTATCTGTAGCTACACATACCCTCCCTCCCAGGGTACCCTTGTATATCTTTGTTGTTATCTCTGTGATCTGTTTAGATAGGTACATATTGACAATGACTGGTCTTGCAGTCTGCTGTCCAGTAGCCAGGTTTCCTCACTCCACACCCTTTGGGACAAAACCACCTGTCAATTGTGAGTTATTATCTTGTCATAGAGATTCTACATATGCCCGATATGGGCCCCATATGTCCTTGGGGCGGGACGAACTAGGTATAACGCTGGCATAAACATCGCTATTTACATTGCAGTAGGCCAAGCTGTGTTGCCAACCCTTCGAAGTTGGAGCCTTCCTACTTCCCCACACGAAGGCTATTTCTGTTTTGGCCAGTAACAGCCCAAGGGATGCGAACTGTCTGATTTCTTTGGGAAATTCACTGTGTATCCCAGTAACGCCACTTCTGGGGTAGGGGTAAGTGTAAAGCTAACCATGGTTCCCAGGACGGATTGTGTTTGTTCCCAACAGGTCTACAGCTTAGTACAGGTCCAAGTTAGGTGAGCAAAGTCGGCATGTGGGGCGTTGCATTTCTGGCAGTTATGTGGCCTGGAGGGGTCTAACCTGTGTATCTTGGTGGGGGTGCAGTAAATGTGGCCTACAAACTTGAAATGCAGTAACTTATGTCTGCTGTTGAGCTAGACTTCCTGTGTTACCACGCATCATTTAGCCCATTGTTCATCTGTAATATCTCTACCTAAGTCCTCTTCCCATTCTTTGCATACCTTGTCATCGCTTACTGGACGAAGGTGCGCACATACTTTGTATAGTTTCACTATGAGCTGTGCACTAGTCTCTCCCTCTATGATCAGTGTTAGTAGCACAAGAGTCGGGCTCAATTGGGTAGGGTAGTTGGGGAGTGCGGCTCGCAGTGCCGAGCATATGGGCTCCAGTATAAAAGTGTCCATGAAAGGGACATTTCGAAAGCACGCGTCTTCTGCGATTGAAAAAACATGGCCATACGGATACAGGTCTCCCACCTTAGTGATATCGAACTTGGCTAAGGTGCGTTGCACACATTTTTCCCCTGTGATCTGTACCCAGGGGGGTTATGGAGGGGTAGGGCAGAGGTGCCAGAAATCTGCAGCAGCTAGCTCCACACCCAACTGGTAGTAGAACAGTCTGTATGTCCTTAGGGTTCCGGAGGACACCTTTCGGCAGCATTGTCGCCAGCTTATCAGGTAGTACCAAGTCTGCCTCCGGGCACAGTATTGGGATCCGGGCGCCCAGATGAAACTAAGCGTATGTGTAGCAGCATTGGGCCACCAAGTAGTGCATGTGGAGGTCTGGAACCCCAAACTGTCCGCTAGCACATGGGAGTGTCAGAACCGGCCAGCGAACCCGCACCTGCTTCCCTCCCCATATCAGTTTGATAAGATGTGTGCGTAGTGTTAAAAAGAAACCGATTGTAAGGGGTATAGGAATATTGTTAAAAAGGTACAGGAATTTAGGTAAGATCAACATTTGAAGGAGCGCAACCCTGCCTCCCATAGAGAGAGGCAAGAGCAGCCATCTTTGCACCTGCGCCTCCAAGGCGCATATTGCCCTTCCGTATAGCAGACTGATGATCTGGCCGATATCCAGGTGTATATGTATGCCCAAGTGTTTAACGTATTCTCTGCACCACTCAAGCGTGAAACCGCAAGCCCATGGCCAGGTCACTCTCTCTCGCCATTTTGCCTAGCCTCCTGGTATTTACTCAAGTGTAAGACCTCGCGGTCTGCCATCTCCAGGAATTCGATTAGAAGGGACAAACATTTTCCCTCCTTCTCACTGTCTCTGGTGTGGGTAGACAAGCCTTCTTGGTCAGCGAGTTCTCGTTCTATCCATGCCAGAGTGTTCCAGAGAACTTTAAGAACTCTGGAGTGTTTCGCTATACATACTCCCCAAATGTAAGCCTTGAAGTCCTCCCACAAGACCGCCTATGCTTCTACTCATACAGTGTTAATTGAAAAATATTCGTCATGGCTTTGCATGTCTCTGCGTTAAAAAGATCATCATGCAGGGCGCGACCCGGGAAGCGCCATTGCCTCATCAAGCCCTCCGGACGTGGGACCAGTGATTGGAGTTGTACTGGCGTATGATCAGAATATGTTCTTGGCAGCGTCCCCATGAACCGGAACCAGCCAGCAATGTTTGGGGAAACCAGCCAGAAATCAATCCTGGTCCATGTGTTGTGTTGACCGGAGTAATGGGTGTTTTCGGTGTGAGCGGGGTTACGCTGATGCCAGATGTCTAGTAGTGGACAGTGTTTTTGGCTTGATCTAGTGATGCGCATCACGCTCGAGGCTTGGCATCAGGAGTCATTGCCATGCTGTCTAGTCCTGGGCTCAGTAGCAGGTAGAAATAACCCCAATCAATTGGGCTTGCATTGTATGGAAGAGGTTTGGTGAGTCCGTGTTTGGGCCATAAACACAAACCAGTGCTGTGTGGTGTCCCATAAGTGATCCACTGACTATTATATACCTGCCCTCACTGTCCCCTATCACTGAGCGGGGCGGAATAGGACCCTCTGATGAAGTATTATGGCCATGCCCCTGTCAAGTTCTGTCAAGTACCTTCTAAAACTGTAGCTTCCACAGGAGCAGATGATAATTCCGCAATTCCCAACTTACCTAACTGCGAGTTTCGACACTCACAGATAAGAAAGAGGGGGAACGGGGAGTTGAATGAGAATGAAAGACTGCACTGCTTCCAGTTCTTCTGTCAGCTTCAATTTTTCTGGTGCTGAACCCTGTAACAAATAATCATGTATATATATATATATTCACTGAAAAAACCATAGGTTTCACACCAGTTATAGTTAGCTGGAAATTTTACTGACATAAAACCAATGAAATTCCCACGTTATAGTTAGTTGGACTCACTATAACTTGCGTGTGTAATGCACTGCTGATGACATCACATATTACATCACTCATGACATGGTCAGTGACATCACTCATGACATCACTGATGACACCATCCAGTGAATGTGTGTCTTTCTGAAAAATAAACATGTTTTATATATGTATATGTAAAGGTCGATGGAAGAATAAATGTTTCAATAAGTGTCTTAATGGATGTTTTTTTTTAATTGATTGGTTAACTGGCTTATTAAGTGTATCATATTGAATACATATATTAGCGAGTATTGTTTAAATATGTAAATGTTTGTATCAGTGTTTCACTTTGTGTATAAGTGGCTGCATGGGTTGGTGAGTAGCTACATGTGTGTGTATATGGATTATTAGATTTTTTCTAGTATCAGTATGAGTGTCTGTATGGTTTGGTGGGGGTGTTACTTAGCACATAGATGCATCAATGACTGACTCACGGTTTGTATGTGTTTTGAAGACAGCATATGTGCCGGACTGTATGGGTGAATGAGTGTGTATATGTATGTGTTAGTAAGTGAATGACTGTCTCACTAGTGTCTTTATCAGTAACTACATATGTTTTAATCTAGTATATGTGAGTATTGATGTATATATATTTAATACTGGATTTGCTGGGGAATACTTCTTAGGGGAAGTATTCCCCAGCAAATCCAGTATTAAAGAACTATATTGGAACCACATTGATCAAAAACTTTGGAGAAGCGTAACCTCGGAATCCTTGGGGGCTAGATTCTTGGAAATTAAACATCAGCCATCCTTAGAAAAATATTGGGATACTATAACTCTCCCAACAGACAGGAAATAATTTTTCCAGTTAAGGGCAGGCTCTCTCCCCTTGAGGTGTATGACGTCCAGTTGGAAGACTGGAGGATGTGCGTGTTGCCCGTCATGCGGGGCCCCCAATGAAAGCATCGCACATTTTCTATTCTCATGTGTGGCTTATGTAAATCCAAGGAAATCTTGGCTGGCCCCAGTTTGTAGGAATCTCGGTGTACTAAGTGGTGTTGAGGGGCTAAGAATTATTTGTTCTTCCACTGAAATGTTCATTGTAGTCGGAACTGCCAAATATTTGGGGTGGGCATGGTCCCTAAGGAGGAGGGCTCTAGCTACCAGTACCTTCTGATTTCTACATCCTCCCAATTTCCTGTGTACGGTTTTGATTTGTAGATAGCAACTGGGAGATATATATGAATCTTAAATTTAAAATGCGGATAACATGTATGCTATGAATTCTATTGTATAAATCCGGGAATGGTCCGTAACGCGGAGGTTTCTATACTGTAACATGCATGTAGTTTCTGCTTTGTATGAAAAAGCTTATATTAATCCCAATTGACAAATAATTTTTTATGTCTGTGTATTATGTATTTTTAACTATAAACTAACTGTTATAGATTGTTTGATGTTTTTAAGAAATGTATGTAATTTATATGTGTGTGCTTTTATGAGTGTACAACTCGAATAAAGCTTTTTCAATCGAAAAAAAAAAAAAAAAAAAAAAAAGTATATAAGTGAGTATATGTGAGAGTGAGAGATTGAAAGAGTTCTTGTTTTAATAAGTATGTGTTTCTATAAGTGATTGTTTAAGAGAGTAAGTATGTGTAAGTTTCCTTAGAAGTAAGGTGGTAGTGTGTGTATAGCTGTATATGCAAAAAAATGGATGTTCAATAGTTTATTTGCATGTGTGAGTATGTGTGTGAGCAACTTTTGTAAGACTGTCAGTGTGTTAACGGATGTAAAGGTGTCTCACTACATATGATAAGTGAGTATATGTATGAATGACTATATAGAACTGTTGGTGAATGAGTGGATGTGTATATAAATGGTGGAATTACTGAATTCGTTGTTGTAACTGGTATAGGTATCTCCACTTTTTTGTAAATGTTAGTTTCTATTTTTGAATATGTGTTTCAAGGGTTACTTTACAGTGAAAGGAGGTCAGTCACTCTGTCACAAGGATGGTGTCATCAGTGATGTCATGAGTGATGTCACTGACCATGTCATGAGTGATGTATATTGTGATGTCATCAGCAGTGCATTACACGCGCAAGTTATAGTGAGTCCAACTAACTATAATGTGGGAATTTCATTGGTTTTATGTCAGTAACATTTCCAGCTAACTATAACTGGTGTGAAACCTATGTTTTTTTCAGTGAATTTAATAGGTTTTTTAAATGCTAATTCCTAACTATAACTGGTATGAAACCTATGATTTTTTCAGTGAATTTCTTAGGTTTGTTAAATGCTAATTCCTAACTATAACTGGTGTGAAACCTATGGTTTTTTCAGTGAATTTCATAGGTTTTTTGACTGCTAATTCCTAACTTTTGTGTTTAAAAAAAACCATAAAAACTTACAACTCATAAATGTACACTAATCTATGATTCACTTACTTTTCCTTGAGGCCAAATAGAAGGTAGTGAAGGTCCTTTTGGTGGAAAAAAAGTCTGCTGTTCTCTATAGCTTCCATTTCATCGACTTCCTATGAAAAAAGATCTAAGAACATCATACCTTACACTTTCCTTACGGCAAAATCATGTCAGATATATGAGTATTTTTTACTATGAGATCCACTTACAGTACCTATATGAGATAAATAATTTTAAACATTAGACTAACTAACTAACTAATTTTTATTAACTATTCCCGTCTTCAAAGGCCAATTACCTTTACCAAAACTTTGGTTTTAAAAACACTAGGTAAGAATTTTTAAATTCATAAGGCAAACGTTGTTTATAAGTCAAATGAGAATCATTGCAGTAACTCCAACCTTTTTGACATTTTAAGTAGCATGTATAATATCCTGATGTTGTCAAAGAACCGTCATGATAAATAATAGCTACAGTTGTAAAGGTTCTTTGTGAAATTGATAACTGAGAAGCCACAAAATTTTTGATAGAAGTTGTCAATTTAGTTCCATCAAGTCTACATCGATGGAAAACTAAAATGATACACTGACCATAACTTTGTATAAATAATGTGGATAGCATTGGACACTTACATTGGGTACACACCATATTATGATCTGCTGCTTTAATTAGATTTTTAAATTACACTGATTTACAGTCTGGTAAAGTCAAATATATAAATCTTTCAGTGTCTATTCTAGTAGTACTTGATGAACTACAGTTGTGGCAGTCATGCTGCCATTGATAAGAAAGGCTAAAGAGATTATCTACATCTACACCTTCATCTTCCAAAACACCAAACATATACATTAAAAATTCCTGACAATCCTGTTGAATGTTCTGTGAAAATTTATCTTGACCAGAACACATATCTAAAATATTTTGAAATTCTGTTACACTTTCTATTTTTGCTCTATCACTGCTACATTTCTCAAACACAGAATTCAATAAACCACACAATCTTTGATCCCGATTTTCAACAATCTGTTCTTGTAATCAAGTACAATCCTGATAAAGTTCTGACTCGTGATAATGCCACATATGCCATACCACCTTTAAACACAGATCTTCCAATGTTCACCAAAGCACTATCTACACTTAAACCTTGAGATTTATGAATTGTCACCGCATATGCCAAACAAACAGGAAACTGTTTTTGGCGAACCTATAAGTCTTTTACAAGCAAAAATCTAGCAGAACAACGACTGATTTGCTGTACTTGCTCAATGCCATCAAATTTTATTTTTAAAAATTCAATTCCATCTCTATTTCTATAATTCACAAAATCAACAACATAACCCATTGCTCCATTTACCAGACCTCTTTCAACATTTAAATTCCTTCTCAAAATGATACGACAATTTAAACACACATTCAGAGTCTTTTCAAAACCAGCTGTTTTAGAAATACTTTTCTCTAATGAATCCAATTTTGTTTTCAAATTTTCTGACAAAACAATTGTTGCACCCATAGGCTCTATTTTATCTATTGCTTCCAGTTTCACAATCTCTTCATTTTCTAACTTTAACATTTTGTTGTTGAAGATGGAACATTCTTGCAGAGTTGGCATCAAACATATCCCAGATTTCTTCTCAGTCATTTTTTAAAAAATATTCTCTGGAAGAATGTTTTCATTTGGATACAAATTTGAAATTAATCGAGCATGTAAAGCTTCTTTCCCAAGCTCACTTACTTTTCCGATTCTTACATCTTGTAGAATATTTTTATAATCTTCATCCTTTGCCTGTCGCATATTTTGAAGCAGTTCAGCATATTTAAAATTTAACCATATAATAACGTTTTCAATGCTTCCAAGGGACTTTCTGGTATCTTTATGTGTAAGCATTTTAAACACTGGTTGTCCTTTTACTGGAGTCAACTGCAGTAGATCTCCAAAAACAATAATGTGTTTTCTTCCAAATAACACATCATACTCTGTTCTAAGAATTTCTTGCATTCTCAAAATCAGAAAAGCAAGCATTAGATTTGAGACCATGCTTACTCTGGAAACTTCAGAACACGCATCTCCAGATAACTTGTTAATGCAATTTATTATCATGCTCAACTGGCAGCATCAGTAAACGATGTAGAGTAATCCCTTTAATGTTATGTGCTGCCAGTCCAGTTGGAGCGGTTACAACACAAGACAGCGGTGATTCAGTCCTTTTCTGCAAATAAGTTGCAATGGCTTTAATCAGAAAACTTTTTCCTGTTCCCGCTTCTCCACTTACGTACAGTCGAACAGGCTTAAATGATGTACATGAGCACACTTTTTTCTCATGTCTGAATCCATGTTCAATCTGTTCTATAACTTCGTCATATATTTTTTTATGCTCAACGTTTAGTTGCTTTACCAAATCCTCTAAGTTAACTCGTTTCGTTTCAAAAACTTTATTCGATTCATAAAATGGATCATAAATGTTCTGAACATACAATTCATAATACCTCATATGATAAAAAAGTTCTTGTTAAAAAACACAATTTCCCAATTTGTAAAGACATGATAATAACCATAAAATACATATAAAACATGATTTTAACCAGGGGATATTCTATACAGTGTAATACTACCCATAGGCCTTCCTGATCTTTAACGAAATTCTAATAAAATTTAACATGGCACAGCAAGTTCCTACGGAGGATAATGCTAACAGGTAATCATACCCTTCTTTATAGGTGCAAGGTTGCCTCCCCTTCAGTATTGGTCTAATAAACCGAAGTCTTGGTTCTTGATATAAGGAACAAAAATGGACCAGATGTATAGTGCTTTGACTATCCCTATTATTACATGGACAAGGGGGCAGTCTCTCACACCAACCCCCTTGTTTCGGGAATGCAAGCAAAAAGTACAAAATGTCCAGTCTAAACCTTGTTAGTAGGAATCGCCATTGAACATTGAGGGTGAATGTTAAGTAAAACTGAGGTTGGGGTTTACAGGCGTAGACAGTAGCATCATCCAAAGGTGGTGGATTAAAGGGTGGTGGATTCATTGATTTCCGATACATCGCCTTTATATCCGCCTTATAGTTTCCCTCTATCTTTCCAGGGTTGTCATAATAGGAACCCAGTCCAATCTTGTTTAACATATTACAAACATAAGACAACCAGGGGATCTGTTTTGAGTTTTCTGAAGCCATGCAATCGGTGATAATGTCTTTAGTAAGTTGCAAGTCTTCAGATTTCCAAACTTTGCCCCATAACAATAGAGGGGACAGGCGAATCGTATCAGAAACACTGACCATGCCAAATTCTTTGTGGCAGAAAATGTTCGAACAACCTTTTGGAACTGATAAAACCCGTTTTATAAAGTTATTTTCCACCACCTGTATCACAGATGGTGTTTCAGTCCCCCACACCCCTGCCCCATAGGTGGCCACAGATAGACATTTTGAAATATAGAGGGTTTTGAGGTGCATGATATGCTTTTGCCCTAATTTACTACAAAAACGGAAAATGCCCTCTATGGCCCTTGTCATGTTCTGGGCGCGAACCTTCATAACTGGCGTCCAGCTTAATTTGCTATTAAACAAATTACCAAGGTAGTTAAAGTTTTCCACCTTTCCAATTATGCGGTTATTTACCACGCACTTCCTAATATTTGACCCTTTGGGCCCACAAGACATTACAAAGGATTTATCAAAATTCACCTTTAAATCGAGGTCAAGCATGAATGTATTAAAAGCGTCTAAACATACTTGCATGCTGTTTCCGGTTAATGTCATTAGTACAGTATCGTCTGCATAAGAAAGCATGGGAATACTTTTACCATTAATTTTTGGGAAGTCGCAACCCTGGTTTAGTAGATACTTTTCTAGCCCATTTGTGTAAACGAGAAAAAGAAAAGGCGCCAAAATGCATCCTTGACGCACACCCTCAGTAGAAGGTATTGGTTTAGTTATTTCACCTCCAAGACCAAATCTGATTGATACAGTTGTTGCTGCATGTAACTTGCGGAGTAATGTGACCAAAGGTTCCTCAAAGCCCATATCATCCATCATCCGCCACAACTTATGTCTGCAAACAGTGTCAAATGCACTTGTCAAGTCCATGAAGGCAAGATGTACTGAGGATTTTTTTGCCTTCATATACTTGCCTAAAATTAGTGCCAGATTTAGGCACTGCTCGTTAGTCCCCTTTCCACGCCTAAAACCATATTGAGAGTCAACTATAAGTCCTGTAGAGTCTGCCCAACTTTCTAGTCTCGCTAGGATTACCCTACCCAGGATTTTACATGAGGCATCTAATAGAGAAATCGGGGGATAGCAACGTGGATCGCACCTATCGCCCTGGAAAGGGGCGACCACTCGGTCCCCCCGAACGTATGGCGGAGTGCCTCGATCCCCCCGGGAAGCCATTTTTGGGCGGGAGGCGCGTCTCGGCTGGTATGCCCGAAGCGGCGTAGCCGGGGCGCGCCTTTTCCCGCCCTAGAGTGGGCTGGCCTAGACACCGACGTAGCCAGCCCCCGCCCTAGGGGCAGGCAGGGGCGGGTTCTCGCCCGCCCTGAAGACGGATAAAAAGAGACGCAAGACCAGAAGACGTCCTCTTGTTCTTGTGCTCCGAAGCTGCACCTCCTCGCTACCCGTGAGCTCGGGACAGAACGAAGAGCCAATTTTGAGCGTTTTGATCTTTTTCTTTGTCTTCTAGATACTTCGTCGGAGAAATGCCAAAGAAAGTCGCAAAGAGAATGACGACCGACCAGATGGTGCGGGCCCTTTGCAAAGAGGTGTCCGACATAAAGAAACGGTTGGCGAAACGGGACGGGGAGGAGGGTTCGGGCCCTGCGCCGGCTGGAGGGAGACCTAAGAGGCCGAGAAGGGTTCCAGCCGGTGGAGACGTCCCGGTCCCCTCTGTACCGCTCGAGGCGCCGACCCCAGTACCGATGGAGGGGAATCCAATCCCCGTTGTCGTCACCCCGACATCCAAAGAAGACATGCCCCCCGAGCTGGCAGCACAGCTAGCAGCTTGGTTGGGGGATAGTAGTGATGGCGCCACGGCTGCCGAGGCACAGGCGCTGATAAAAGGGCTTCGTGAGAAGAGAGATGCAGCTAAAGTGACTGCGCCGTTGGCGGGAATAGACAAGCCGCAAGCGGCCGAAGCTGCGTCCGGTGCAGGTAAGCGGCCATTGCCGATTGCAAGGGACGAGTCAGCACCCTCTCGTAGAGAGAGATTGGGACAACATGTGCCTTTAGCTATAAAAGAAAAGATCTGGGCTGGGGAGTACGTGAATATTTTCTCCTTGCTTGTTGATCATTATGAGGTGGAGCATGTTAAAAGTCAGAAGGACTTAATGCATCCGAGTGTTTGGCGCGCAAAAATGGCCGCCTTTAAGGTAAATGAGAATATTGGCAACTGGGGCAATGCGTGGGGTATTTTTACATCGATTTTGGGGGAACGTAGGCCCGAGTTGCTTTCTGAATTTCCCATTTATCAATCACGAATTATGGGTTACTCGACAGCGTATCAAGGTAACCATTGGTTTTGTTATGACAATCTGTTCAGGAAAGAAAAGGAACATAACAAGGGTTTGACTTGGGATTGTTACGATTCTGTAACATGGGATAAAATGAAAGAATCAGGAATGTTAAAGATGCCATTGGTTGGGAGCAATGTTGTAGATTACTCCCGCCAAAATGTGGGGACGCCCTTTCGACCAAATACGAGCACCGACGATCAGTCGAGGCCCGCAGGCAATACAGGGAGGAAGGGTTTCTGCTTTAATTTCAACAAAGGGAAGTGTACCAGACCTCCGGGATCGTGTAAATTCAAACATGAGTGTAGTACGTGTGGGTCGTCCCATCCTGAGTCATCGTGCAGAGCCAGAACGGGTGAGAATGGGGGTAAGGGAGGCACCAAACAGGTCTAAACTAGTCCGAGGGGCGCCTTTACCAACCCCGATTGATACCTTGGCAATGATTCCCTGGCTCAGTGAATACCCGGATCGTACTTCTGCTGGGGTGCTGCGGAACGGTTTTTCACATGGTTTCCGCATCCCGGTGGGGGACTTTCAGGGTGTAGGGATTTGCAAAAATCAACTTTCTGTTTTACAACATACATCTGTGGTGCAAGAAAAAATTCAGAAAGAGGTTAGCCGGGGACGGGTCGCTGGCCCGTTTAGTGTACTCCCGGGACCGGATTTTGTTTGTTCTCCGTTAGGGGTGGTCCCCAAGAAGGACCCAGGTGAGTTTCGTTTGATCCATAATTTGTCTGCTCCACACGGCCTTTCGGTGAACGACGCAATTGATCCAGAAGTTTGTTCGGTGCGATACGCATCGTTTGATGAGGCAGTAGCCATCTTGAATCGCCTGGGGCCCGGGACGTTGATGGCGAAATCAGATATCGAGTCAGCGTTCCGGTTGCTCCCGGTACACCCAGACGATCAGCGTCTTTTGGGATTCGGGTTCCAGGGGTCATTTTACATGGATAGGTGTATGCCAATGGGATGCTCTATATCATGTGCTTATTTTGAGCAATTCAGTACTTTCCTGCAATGGGTGTTCACTAAGAAAACGGGTTTCCGAAATGTAATGCACTACCTTGACGACTTTTTGTTCCTTGGTCCCGCCGGAAATCCCGAATGTGCTCAGGCCTTAGCTGAATTCTGTGTGTTGATGGGTCATTTTGGCGTGCCATTGGCACCGGGTAAAACTATGGGTCCCACGACTTGCCTCGAGTTTTTGGGGATCGAGTTGGACTCAAGGGAGGGGTGTTTCCGTTTACCAGCTAGCAAAGTGTTAAAATTCAGGGCAGCCCTCCAAGTATGTTTGAATGCATCTAAGGTTACACTGCATCAGTTGCAACAATTAGTGGGAAAGTTGAACTTTGCCTTGAGGGTGATCCAATGGCTCGCCCTTTTTCCCGCTCAATTGCCCAAGCGATGGTTGGCCTAAAGGAGGGTCATCATCGCACGAGGTTATCGGCTGAGGTCCGCCAGGACATGCGGATTTGGTTAGCATTTTTGGCGGACTTCAATGGCCGAGTCGTCTGGAACAAGCCAGCCGTGTCCTCAGAAGAGCTTGGGCTATGGACAGATTCAGCAGGAAGCATAGGCTTTGGCGCCATCTTCGGCACAAAGTGGTCTGCTCAAAGGTGGCCCCTATGGTGGCACGAGAAGGGGCTAACGAGTAATATTGCTTTCCTTGAACTATTTCCCATTCTGGTGGCCCTGAGAACCTGGCCAGAAGGGTTCAGAGATCATTCTGTCGTGTTCTGGTCCGACAATATGACCGTGGTAGAATGCATCAATAGTCAGGCAGCCCATTGTAAATTGATTTTGAGGCTGCTCAAAGAAATTGTCCTACTGTGTATGCAACTGAACGTGGTATTCAGAGCAAAACATGTCCCAGGGGTGATGAATCAGGCTGCTGATGCACTGTCTCGTTTTCACATGCAGGCTTTCTCGGGTTTCCTTCCTTCAGCGGACCCGGAGCCGGCACCCTTCCCCGAAGCTCTCTGGTCTCTCGGTGCCCCGAACTTCGTCACCTCGTGGGAGAGAGTCTAGCACCCAGGACAAGGAAGGCATATGAAGGGGCGTTCCAGGCCTATTTAGCCTTTTTGGGGGCAGAGAGAGGGGGACTTTGGGGTCAGGAAGAGTGGGTAGTACTTTTTCTGATGTCCTTACGTAGGGCTGGGAAATCGGTGGCTACGGCCCAAAGGCATCGTGCCGCCATTTCTTTTGTTGCCAGGGCCCATGGCATCCTGGACCCAACAGCGTCTTTTACAGTACAGAAAGCGCTGCGTGGGTGGCAACGCCTAGAGGGTCGCAGAGTAGACGTAAGACGACCGATAGGTTTAGACAGGTTGTCCCAGTTACTGGCCACACTCCCTAACACATGCTCGTCCCCTTTCGAGACCTGTTTGTTCCGGACTGCATTTACGCTGGCATTTCACGGGGCTATGAGAGTTAGTGAGCTAGTTGCAAGGAACAAACAGGATGTGACGGGGGGCTTGTGCAGGGAACATGTTCAGATCAGGGGTGATGCGATGATTGTCTCCTTTCTCAGGTCCAAGACTGACCAAGATGGGAGAGGGGACTGCACGATCATTCGCAGGAACCCCGAGTCATCCATGTGTCCGGTACAGTGCTTAGAAGATTACCTAGCACGAAGGGTGGCATCATGGGGAGGGACATTGTTGAGGCATGCAGACGCCACCCCGCTGACGAGGTTTCAGTTTCAGCGGGTGCTTGCAATGGCCATTGCCGCAGCGGGCTTGGACCCGGGCGAATTTGGGACCCATTCCTTTCGAATAGGGGCTGCCACTGAAGCTACAGCCAGGGGTCTTAATGTAGAACAAGTGAAACGTGTGGGGCGCTGGTCCTCCAATTGTTATAAGAGGTACGTGCGATTGCACATGTTGTGAAGCTGTAATCATGTACTCACGCTTCTTGTCTTTTGTTTGTTTTCAGTTGCGCAAGCCTACGCGGCAGGGCGGACTGTGCAGTCGACCCAACACCAGGCCAGCGGTTGCACGTCACCGGCTGTGAGGAAGGAGGTGTGGGTCGTGGGCCACTCATACGTGAGACGGGCCGCGGACGTATTCAAAGCAGGTGACATGATTCACGTACCTGGGGAATACGGGTACAGAGTGTCCTTCTACGGAAGGGGCGGTCTCTGTATTGACCAGTTTCAGGAATTTTTTGAGGGTTTGTTAGAGCGGATGAGGTCACCGCCGTCCATAGTCATAGTGCATTTGGGGGGCAATGATTTGGTCACCACCGGTAGACGACTTCTCCTGGAGGCTATGCTTTCCACGGTAAGTTGGTTAGCGAGGAGAGTTCCGGGGTGCATAATTGCGTGGTCTCATATGATCCCACGAAAAGTGTGGCGGGGGGCTATCTCGATCCCTGCTTTGAATCATTCTGTTAGAAAATTGAATAACAAAGTGAGTAGGTTGTTCCGTTCCAAGACATTGCATTCGATCTCGCATGGTTGTATTAATGATGACAGTATGTATCTGGGGGATGGTGTGCATTTGTCGAGGGTGGGGAATGAGTTACTGATAGGTGACTTCCTAGCTTGGTTAAAATCGTTAAAACATGACCTTTAGGTAGGAGTTTTGTGGGGGGTCCGGATAGCCGGTCAACTATCCGGACCTGTGGCGGTAAGGTCATGATCGGTGAGCACTAATTGGTAGATCCCTATGAGTGGGCGTCACCCAACACGGATGGGAGCGCTCGGGAGAGGTGGCCATTGGCCCCTCAATGGGGAGGCGGTCCCGTCTAAGGGCGGGTCGCCGGAAGTAAAGGAAAGGCGGTCAAGGCCCCTTCCTTTGTAGGAGGGGTTACAGCCCCCTCCTGGGGGAATTTCCCGGGGCCAGTGTCATCTGCGACGGCAGATGCGGTAAGTTGTGTGGGGTGGGGGGAGGTCCACGATACCTTCTAGATACCACACACAAGTCTTCGAACGACCTTTAAATGGCGTCGAGTCTTAAGTGCCCCCGTCAAGTCAAGGGAAATTGTTAGTAGTTGCACTTGAGGTAAGCCTCTGTGCTGTCGCCCCTCCCAAGTGGGAGGGGTAAGTCTGGTTAGGGATCTTGACACCGGTTATGACCTTGCCGTTGGCCCTTAAACGTTAGGATGTACAATTTCAGTGTTTCTAGAGAATGTTTTTGTAGGATGCTAGTTCGGCTAGGAGAACCTCTGTATTAGAGAATATGTTAAGGTTAGCCAAACATCGCAATGTGATAATGAAATTGTACATAACATGAAACGTTTAATGTTTTAATTTTTTGTTTTAATAAATACGGCCGGGAGGGTCACTCCCTCCCACATCCAAAAACTTTAAGAACTGTTTCCGGTTTCCCTCCTTTTTGGGGATTGTGTTGAGAGGGGGTGGCGGGTATCTCAGCCATATGGAAAGGGGCGACCACTCGGTCCCCCCGAACGTATGGCGGAGTGCCTCGATCCCCCCGGGAAGCCATTTTTGGGCGGGAGGCGCGTCTCGGCTGGTATGCCCGAAGCGGCGTAGCCGGGGCGCGCCTTTTCCCGCCCTAGAGTGGGCTGGCCTAGACACCGACGTAGCCAGCCCCCGCCCTAGGGGCAGGCAGGGGCGGGTTCTCGCCCGCCCTGAAGACGGATAAAAAGAGACGCAAGACCAGAAGACGTCCTCTTGTTCTTGTGCTCCGAAGCTGCACCTCCTCGCTACCCGTGAGCTCGGGACAGAACGAAGAGCCAATTTTGACCCACCCACCAGCCCCTGAGGACAGCAAGTCGTTGTGCAATAAAGTGAATTTTTATGAGTATGTTTTACGTTTCGTTTACAGGCTGTGAAAGTATCAGTTTGTTGTTGATCATAATAAAGTATGGTGAATGTCGTGTAAGTTGTTACGATTAAAATGATTTGATGTAGTGTTGCATTTTTAAGCATGTTCTTTCGGTCGTAGCGACCAATGTTTTCTTAGGTTTGAGTAAGAATTGTCGTATTTATTTTTGGTAGGCGGTAAGGTCATGATCGGTGAGCACTAATTGGTAGATCCCTATGAGTGGGCGTCACCCAACACGGATGGGAGCGCTCGGGAGAGGTGGCCATTGGCCCCTCAATGGGGAGGCGGTCCCGTCTAAGGGCGGGTCGCCGGAAGTAAAGGAAAGGCGGTCAAGGCCCCTTCCTTTGTAGGAGGGGTTACAGCCCCCTCCTGGGAGAATTTCCCGGGGCCAGTGTCATCTGCGACGGCAGATGCGGTAAGTTGTGTGGGGTGGGGGGAGGTCCACGATACCTTCTAGATACCACACACAAGTCTTCGAACGACCTTTAAATGGCGTCGAGTCTTAAGTGCCCCCGTCAAGTCAAGGGAAATTGTTAGTAGTTGCACTTGAGGTAAGCCTCTGTGCTGTCGCCCCTCCCAAGTGGGAGGGGTAAGTCTGGTTAGGGATCTTGACACCGGTTATGACCTTGCCGTTGGCCCTTAAACGTTAGGATGTACAATTTCAGTGTTTCTAGAGAATGTTTTTGTAGGATGCTAGTTCGGCTAGGAGAACCTCTGTATTAGAGAATATGTTAAGGTTAGCCAAACATCGCAATGTGATAATGAAATTGTACATAACATGAAACGTTTAATGTTTTAATTTTTTGTTTTAATAAATACGGCCGGGAGGGTCACTCCCTCCCACATCCAAAAACTTTAAGAACTGTTTCCGGTTTCCCTCCTTTTTGGGGATTGTGTTGAGAGGGGGTGGCGGGTATCTCAGCCATATTCTTAAAAATCGGCACTACAGTTGCCTCCTCCCATGCACCTGGGATGCGCCCAACCATAACAGCCTTGAAGACATTTAGTAATATGGGTGCCCACAAACTAACATTGGATTTAAAAAGGTCCAAGGGGACAGCGTCTGGGCCTGGAGCTTTTAGCCGTGCTCCCTTCCCTAAGGCTTCCTCAATCTCTGTCAGTGTGAGTGATGAGCTGAGGGTCAAAGCCGAGGGGGGTGCCACCAAATCCCCTGTTCCATCCGTACCTGCCCTTATTGAAATAGACTTAGGATTAAAAATCTTAGTGAAGTGTTCAACCCATTGTTCAGCCGTAACCTGCATAACTACAGATTCGTTATTGTCGCTTTTAAAAAGGGGTCGATTTAGAACCTCCCAAAAGAGTCTACTATCTTTTAGTTCTGCATCCTTTTCAAGGTCTTCCCAGGCAGTGTTTTTTAGGTCCTGCTTCCTTTTTGCAATAGCATCCCTATATGCCTTTCTACTAAACCTTACAAGCTCTTTGTTTCTTGGCTTTTGGTGCAGGGCTAGTTTAAGCGTTCGGTGTGTAGCTGAACACACGGAATCAAACCATCTAAAGGCCTTTTGGCCTCCCTTCCCCTTGGGTTTCTTAAGGTGCTCTGCTACATAACCACACAATTTCTCAAAGCTTTCAATAACCTGATGGGGGTCAGATACTGGGGCTAGACATGATTCCATTTCCGTTTTACAATTAACAACAATGTCTTCTTCCAGTTTTATCACGTTTACCTTCCCCCATTTCAATGTCACACCCTGATTTTTACTGTACTTAATTGGCTGTTCCCAAATCCTTGGTGATTCTTCTATCGGCACATACAATGACAACACTAGAGGATTATGGTCACTTGCGGGATTGGCCACCACTTCCAACTTATCAACATACTTGAAAAAACTACTGGACACCAGGACAAAATCAATTGTACTCATCTCCCCCCTTGTGCCCTGAAAGGTTGGTATATGCGGAGTATCAGGGGCAGACCAAGGGTCTACCACACACAAGTCATTCATGATGATAATATTGTTCAAAGCATCCCCCTGGGGGGTGTGTTTAAAATGGGTCAGGGGCTGGGCGTTCGAATCCTCTAGTCCACAGACATTCGAACCTCCAAAACTGCACAAGGTGCAGTTAAAGTCGCCAACCCAGATGAGAGACGATGAAGGGTGCCTACTGCGTTCTTTACCCACTGCGTCCTCCAAGCTTTGTATTATCGAGATGTCATGTCCGTTAAAGATGTTATAATACCAATTGATTAATAACACAGGTTCCGGGTAGAGATGTTCTCGCCTCGCCTTAGAGGTTGTTTCCAGCGTTCCAAAGCTCTATCTGACATCGCTACAGGAGTAGCCATTCATCTGCCAACTACATTGTGACCCAGAGGGAGGAGACGCGAGGCCGCAGAGGAGGTGAGAGGCGCGGCCCCGGGACTGCGAGGTACAGCGTCAGCAACACCAGCTGTTTCCTCTTCCCGTGTGAGCCGCGCCCCCTCCCTGTGCCCCGCCCCCTACAAGGCGTACTTAACCTCTTGCGGCCCCCGCTTCGCGGGAGCCGCTCGCCTTAGAGGTTGTTTCCAGCGTTCCAAAGCTCTATCTGACATCGCTACAGGAGTAGCTATTCATCTGCCAACTACATTGTGACCCAGAGGGAGGAGACGCGAGGCCGCAGAGGAGGTGAGAGGCGCGGCCCCGGGACTGCGAGGTACAGCGTCAGCAACACCAGCTGTTTCCTCTTCCCACGTGAGCCGCGCCCCCTCCCAGTGCCCCACCCCCTACAAGGCGTACTTAACCTCTCGCGGCCCCCGCTTCGCGGGAGCCGCTCGCCTTAGAGGTTGTTTCCAGCGTTCCAAAGCTCTATCTGACATCGCTACAGGAGTAGCCATTCATCTGCCAACTACATTGTGACCCAGAGGGAGGAGACGCGAGGCCGCAGAGGAGGTGAGAGGCGCGGCCCCGGGACTGCGAGGTACAGCGTCAGCAACACCAGCTGTTTCCTCTTCCCGTGTGAGCCGCGCCCCCTCCCTGTGCCCCGCCCCCTACAAGGCGTACTTAACCTCTTGCCGCCCCCGCTTCGCGGGAGCCGCTTGCCTTAGAGGTTGTTTCCAGCGTTCCAAAGCTCTATCTGACATCGCTACAGGAGTAGCCATTCATCTGCCAACTACATTGTGACCCAGAGGGAGGAGCCGCGAGGCCGCACAGGAGGTGAGAGGCGCGGCCCCGGGACTGCGAGGTACAGCGTCAGCAACACCAGCTGTTTCCTCTTCCCGCGTGAGCCGCGCCCCCTCCCAGTGCCCCACCCCCTACAAGGCGTACTTAACCTCTCGCGGCCCCCGCTTCGCGGGAGCCGCTCGCCTTAGAGGTTGTTTCCAGCGTTCCAAAGCTCTATCTGACATCGCTACAGGAGTAGCCATTCATCTGCCAACTACATTGTGACCCAGAGGGAGGAGACGCGAGGCCGCAGAGGAGGTGAGAGGCACGGCCCCGGGACTGCGAGGTACAGCGTCAGCAACACCAGCTGTTTCCTCTTCCCGCGTGAGCCACGCCCCCTCCCAGTGCCCCGCCCCTTCCCCACCTCACAGTTACTTAAACAGGGCTCATAACGCGCATCGCGGGACGCGCACGGGTCGTAGCCCGGGGCGAAGCCCGGGCAAAGGGCGGACCCGTTTAAGCCCGTTCAAGCCTGTGCAAGTCTGGTCTGGGACTACTCTCTTTGCTTCTGGCCCTTTGAACCTCGACCTGTTTATCCAGGTAATCCTTACTACCATCACTACGCCCCCCTATCAACGTATATTATAGCGCCACCATGGTCACAAGGGGCAGTAGGAGTAAGACCGCTCAAGGTCTGGGCCAGGTCACTGGTCCAATCGACCAATTCGTTACGAAAGCAAACAACGCAATTAATCAAGGGATTGTCCTTTTGGAAAGACGTGTTTCACAAGACCTTGCTGCAGCACGAAGATCCTCTATGGGCCTTCTGGCTTTAGCCAAAACACCTATTCAACAAGAAACTAATGCCCCACTCCTGTTAGATATTCATGCAGAACTACACACTATTCCAATGAGTGTCGATTTATCTGTCACTCACTTATCTCTAGGGGAAGACACTCTAGAAGATCTGGAGAAAACACCAACACTGGCGATTAGTCCCACCCAAACGCCTCCGTTAACCCTGATAGAGTCACAACCTACGATAGAACTGCCATCTTCAGTCCTAGCTTCTCCTACTGAAATCGTTAAGGAGCCAAGGGAGGGTGCCATCCCTAAACAAAACAGCACAAGGCCAGTAGCTAAGGACAAGCAGATCTGTCCATCTAAGCACATAAGATCCAAAAAAAAACCCGCACTAAAGATCAAAACAACCCTACCAATCCCTTACCTGTAAATGTGGATGATCCCTCCGTAACAGCTGCATCGTTTGATGATGCTCAGAGGGGTTATGTTGATGGCAATACAAATCACCTTGAGCTTAACGCACAAGTACTAGCTACAATTAAGGATCTCATAAAAACTCAATTATTACCAATTGAACGATCCTTAAATAACATCGAAAAGCAAATGGCCAGACTAATAAATCATACCAGCCATTTAAAACCTCCTACTATCACTTTAGCCCCTCCAGTCTCAACGACCGCCAACCACACTAAGACAGCCACTGCTCAGAAATCTGCACCCCCATCCTTAACACACAAAACACCCTTACCCACAGGTAAAACTCCCAAAACTCCCACCACCACACAAGCGATTCAAACAGACAACAAGGGCACTACTAAGCAAGCTCAGGGAAAGCCAGCAACAACCGCCGACCCTCCTAAAACCAAACCAAAGCCTCCTTCCCCTAAACCTTTGGTCACCCATCAGGCTGATGATACTACTAACAAACCAATTAGGCCAATCCATCTTCCTCCAGAGGCAAGCCCCTACACTGTGATCCTTACGGGGGTTCCAGAACTGGAGGAAAATACGAGTGAACCCACTTGGTCCCTAAAAAATAAAGTCATGCAATGGCTTAACATTAACAGACCCCTTCCTATACATCTCAAGAGCAGACTTACCATGGTACGTAGGGTCCCCTGGATTGGGGAAACTAGGAAAACAACACAGGGGGACTGCATTATCATTAATTTTGATGACCCAGAGACAGCCAGATACATATGCTCTTGGTCGTCATTGGAGAGAAAGGGAGGTATAGACACTAATCGTCTATCCTTTTTCTATCCTCCAAAGTTCCCCCATGAACAAGATTACCCTCTTAGCTGGAACCAATCTCCAGGCTGGAGTTGGTCACAAGTTTATACACGTAATAGGAGGAGGGACTGGGATCATTATCCTTGGAACCCAAGAAGAGAGCTACCCTATACAGAGGGGTGGAAGGGAGTACCAACCAGTAATTATTTTTCACCCCTAGAAATGGTTGATTGACCATCAAACGACCAAACATCCCCCATAAACAAGATCAACCCCCCCCCGTCTCCTGATAGCTTAGGGTCATCTTCAAGCCAATCCGGGGAACCTGGCTTGGAACGACTCATTGTGGGTCTTACTAACATGTCCCTTCCCAGGCCTGTGACTGCTCAAACCGATGAACATCTGGCTCCCCCATTACCCTCAGCTTTTGATTCAAGCCATCCTCTTTGCTCACCAAATGACTTTGACCCAAGGCTTCATATGTCCATTCTAACTTGGAACATAGCTGGTCTTTCAAACAAAGCAAAGGACCCAACCTTCTTGAACTATATAAACACCTTTGACATCATAGCGCTTCAGGAATGTTGGGACCTGACACCTACTAACTTGGATGGTTATAGTACACACTTTAACCCAGCTATTCAGTCAAATAGAGGCAGACCTTCGGGAGGTCTTTGCTTCTATGTGTCAAACAGACTCAATGTATCTTTAGAATGTGTCGAGCTCGCTCCATCTGATCCTAATTCAAAGTCTTTTGGTCCCTCCTTACAGGCCCTCAAAATGTCTGGGAAGGATGTTGTTGGTTCTCTCTTTATAAATCTATATAATAGCGCACAGAGAGATGACCAACCAAAATTTACAGAGTTTCTCTCCAAACTCATAAAGAAGGGTATGGGAGGGTCTTGTTCAGATAGGCGTTTAGTCATACTAGGAGATTTTAATTGTCACCTATGCCCTCACAGTGGTACCAGGGTTTGTGATTTAAGAGCCCCAAATGGTGAACATACCACCCATTTCGAACATTCAATTATGGGATCCCAACTGAACACTTTACTACACAAATGGGATCTGGGCTTTTTTAATGACCTAACAATGCCCCCGACTGACTTTCAACCCACATTCCATGGAAGGGGATCGCTTACGACAATTGACTTTATTCTCCTGTCCAATAGTCATCAAGGCGATGCCCGAGAAACTAGAAGAGAAGAGTTGGTTCTGAGTGATCACTACCCCATCAGTGCCAAAATATACTCCCCCTCTAGTGGAAACAAGCTTGGGAGTGATATAGAAAATCTTTACTCACACTCTATATCTCTCTCATCAAGAAACGGGTACATTATAAAATGGGCAAAAATTGACACATTGAAATTTCTTGAGAACCTGATTAAATCTGCCCCCGACCTTTTCCGGTCTTGTTTAGAACACCCTCCCAACCCAGAAGAAATCATCCTTGCTTTTGACCAAATCGCCCTACAAATCAGAAGAAATCTGACTAGAAACTGTAATAAAAGCAACGTGTCCAGGAGTAATGGCTGGTTCGACCATGAGTGCTCAAACACTCATAATACCCTGACGGCCACTCTTAATAAAAATCCAAAAAACTTGATGGAAATAAAATCTGCCCGTGCTGCCTATAAACAGGCAATAAAAAATAGGAAAAAGGAACTGAAAACGTCCGCCTGGGAAGCCCTGCTAAAAGCAAGTTCATTAAGAGACAATACGGCCTTTTGGAGGGAGGTCAATGCCCCCTTTTTCAGTGATAGCTCAACAGACCTCATAGAAATTGCAATCACTGAAGAAGTTTGGATAAATCACTTTACCAAATTATATAAATTAGATGACCAGATTGAACTACTTAACCTCGAAATTCCACCAATGGAGAGTAACGAGCCGCAAAGCAACCACTCAGAGCCGTTTCCGCTCTCCATTTATTTTAATTACTCAGAAGTGGAATTGGCCATTCTTGAAAGCTCTAATGCCAAAGCGCCCGGCCCAGATGGAATCCCAATAGACCTATTTAAAGACAACATCCAATTGTGGGCACCAATTGTAACAAATGTTCTCAACTCCTATGCCCACAAAGGATTCCCCGCAACTTGGCAAGAAGCGATTATAATACCCATATTCAAAAAAGGCGAAAGAATGGACCCAAAATGTTATAGACCTATTTCCTTATTGGACTCCATGATGAAGGTGGCTGGGAGAGTCCTGTTGAACCAATTGCAATCTTGGGCTCAGAAAAATAACATTCTGTGTAAATTCCAATATGGGTTTGTTTCTGGTCTCGGGACAGTGGAACAATGTCTAAACTTAGCTCTGATCATTGATAAATATGTGGTGGCAAAAAGGTGCAATATATTTATGACTTTCGTGGACTTAAGCTCTGCTTTTGACTGCCTGAACCATAGTATACTCTGGTCTACCCTTACTGACATGGGAGTTGATTCCAACATACTTGCCTTCATAAAAGAACTATACCGAGGAGCCGGGGCTAAGGTTCGCTATGGCAAGGATGGAACCTGTACGAGCAAGTTTCCTATTAAAAAGGGGGTCAGGCAGGGCTGAATCCTCGCCCCCTTTCTTTTTAACCTGTATATTAACAGCATCACCGATTGCCTGGCCAAACTAGATGTTGACTATCCTAAAATAAATGGCCTCGCAGTTCCAATTCTTTTATATGCGGACGACGCTGTCATCATGTCCAGGACCCAACTAGGGCTTCAAAAAGCATTGTCAGCCTTTTCAGCATTCATTGGTGTGAGAGGTCCTAGGATTAATGTAAGCAAAACATTTACAATGTGTTGTAGTAAAAAAAAGAACATCTCCTGCAATACATTTATTGATACTTCCAAGATCAGCCTCACGAAAACTTTCACCTATCTGGGCATACTTTTCAGCAGTACAGGCTCATGGAAAAACGCTGTCCACACTCGAAACCCGGCTTTTATAAGGCAAATTGGTGCCTTAAAGAAATTCGCCACAAAACTAGGTGGGAAACCGGTCAGGATTTTGTTGGAAATATTTGCAGCCAAATGTATCTCCACTGCAACATATGGAGCTGGCATCTGGGGTCTGGCGGACTGTGGAGAGATACAAACCAGCGAGAATGCATTTCTAAGATACTTGCTGGCTGTTCCCCATTCTATTTCCACCACAGTCTGTCACAATGAGCTCGCCCGGGCATATATTTCGGACATAATTAAAGTTGCACCAATTCTGTTATGGGACAAAGTATGGTCCTCAGAGAAAACGGTGCTCAACCAAGAAGTAATTAAGGACTGTATGGCCTTATCCAATGCAAGAAAAATACCCTGGCTTGCTTATGTTCAGAAATTCTTAACATCAATGGACTTGGCCAATTTATATGTCAACCCGACTATGTGTCAAACCATTTCAAAAAAGGATCTTAAAGCTCGCTGTCTGGGTCTACTCGCTGACAGGCGCTCATATCTCGAAGGTAATAAAATTTCGATTGCCTACCACAATCTCCTACTTAATGAAGCCGGAATTTCTTTTTATCTTTCCCTGACCCTTTCAACTTATGCGAGAATGCTGTTAACAAGGATGAGGATGGATTGTTTTTATCGCCTACTAACATTTCCTACCATAAATGACTGGTCTACTACTTTGGTGGCCTGTCCTTGTGACAATGTTTCCAAGCAATCCAACATTCACGTCCTTTTATTCTGCAAATTTTATGACTGGGGCAGAAAGAAACATCTTCTTCCAATTTTGAAACTGTGGGGCTTAAGACAGTGTAGGCCAGCCTTATTTAAGCTATACATGCTTGAAGACGAACTTACAGTTACTGCAGCTGCTAGCTTTCTGAAATTTGCAGTAAGATGCAGAGCGTCTATGAACTGATTGACTGACTTCTGATCCCCGACAGCCATAAATTTGTACATTCTTATACTTTTACTTCTGCTTCCAAAGTTCAAGTTTTATGTTTGAGTTTTGAACTCCTTTTAACATGTTGTATTAATTGTGCTTTTATGATTTTCATTTGCTAAAATCGAATAAAGCTATTTTGAACTGAACTGAGATGTTCTAACAGCAGTAGTTGGTACCAGTTTGTCTCCACCAATTTAGAAGTTTTCAACCTCTGTAGTTTAATAGACAATGCTGTTGTTATACCACCCTTTGCCTCCCTGATGTGGATGGAACAGCCAAGACATCGAATAATTGAAAACCCTCAATGTCGCAAGAGGACCTGGACCACGTCTCCTGTAAGCACAGGATTCCATGCGCCTCCACAAAATCCAACCATGCCTCATCTTTCAATCTACCTGTTAGTCCAGAGATGTTCCAAGATATTATGGATATTAAAGAAGGCCCCTGTGTTCCAAGGTTACTCCCCAAAGCATCTCTTGTGCTGGAGAGATCTTGTTCAGGCAGTAAAGATGTATGCTTCTCATAGCCCAAGCGGATATTTCCCCCAAACGTGACAACATTCTCTACATGGGGAGGGGCAATACTCACAATGTCACCATCAACAGTCACCAACGCTGAATCATCATTACAAGGTGTCCCTAGGTTTTCCTTCTTTCCCGACTCAAGGATGTTAGGCGCATCTAGGATGTTAGGCACATTGCCTTCAAGCCCAGTTAGTGGTCAGTCTACCCCGTCCATACCCATTAATGGGCCAAAGCGGTTCATCAATGGGATATTGTTATCATTATTTGGGAACCATCCTGGGTACTCTACGCCTTGAAACCTTGGTCTTCTTGGGTTAAAAGGAACTGGTATAAAAGGGGCCATACTTGGTGGTCCCATGAACAGGCCATTTGTCTCATACCATGGGACGTGATCATTTTGTGGGCCTTGATTCCTATTCCGGTTATGTGCCCAGCCCATATGATTTTTACCATTTGTTCGATACCCACGGTGATTGGGGTTTGGGGCAGTCTGATAAAGGTTGGGATAAAAGTATTCAAGTCCCACACATTGAATGTCACCCATTCTACCAAACCTCGCTTTACTACAAATGGTATCCTTGACCCAAATGTCTCTAAAGTTGATCAAGATGCAATCTCCCTCCAGGTCTTTTTTGCTTGGCCCAACCCAGGGAACCCTCCGTACACTTAGAATTTTTGTGGCAGTATCTTCGGTTAAAGGCCTATTGCTGTTTAGCCAAAATTTTGTTTTATTTAAAAAGTCCTCCTTTGTCTCATATTTGTTCTCTGCAATTAATGGGACACCTGTCAGAATTGCCATATACGGGGCAGACTCCGGGGGTATATTTACATAGATCTGTTTACCCTGTAAGGGGGTTTTACTAAGGACCAGATGTTTAGTAACTGGAATTACTTTCCCTTCAGTATTTGGCAGGGTTGGGGCAGCTGTGTTTATAGGTGTAGCCACCACCATGGAGTTGTTAGCCTTAGAGTCTGCAGTGGTCGCCGGCTTAGTTTTAGATATGGTAGCTGGCACAATACAAGGGGTAATGTCGTTCAGATCTGCAGATACTGCAGTTTTGGGTTGCTGTGATTGTATCTGGCTGTTCTTAGCACCCTTTTTTACTAAACTAGAGTTATTTTTACCACCAGTGATAACGGGTTGTTTACTATTACCCACAAGACTCTCCAATAGAGCGGTGTTTTTGGATGTTAAAAACTCTAGTTGATCTAATTTTAGATTAATAACTTGAGTTTTTTCAATCAGGGGATTCAGCAGGCTTTTTATCGACTTCTCAAAACAAGCCATGGGGTCCTTATCTTGTTTATTGGTTGATTTTTTATCTAGGTTTGAAATGCTTTTTTCCATGTTCAAAAGCTGAGATCCTAACTGTGAAAGTATATTTTCAAAAGGGTTTAGGAGTTTTTTTAAGTGTTTCCCATACCACAGTCAGGAATTCAACATCTTTCCCTTTTATAACACATAATGGCACCCCACTAGTTTCATTCTCTATTACGAGATTCTTATTATCGTGAGTTACCACCAGTGAATCTGTGCCAGTTTCAGGTGTTAGAACAAAAGGCTGAGTGTTAATAATTGGGGGTAGATCACCGGGTAACGGAGATGGTACCTTGGTGGATAACTGTGCTTTCACAATCTTAGCCTTTTTCCTTGCGTATGCTGTTAGGTTTTTACGCTTCCTTTTAGTATTTGGCCCTTGATATTTAATCTCAGAGTTTCCCTCGCTCGGCTCTATGGGTTTCGATCTTAACGTCGTTTCCGGAGAACCTCCCTTACCTTCCTTCTCTTCCCCATCTAACTCAACCATAGTAATATTTAGGGAGTTAGAGGATACTGACGGTGAGTCCTCATTTGGTATGGATGTAGTGGGCACTAATGGCTGGTGAATGTCTGCCCTAGTTTCAATCAGGGTAAGAGGTGGGCCAATTGAACGGTCAGGAGTTTTGGCAAAAGCTATGGGCCCTAATGAGGATTTTTTTGCCGCTGCTAGCTCCTGTGACAGTCTCCTTGCAGCATCCAGTTCAATAGAAACTCGGTGCTGCATTTTGGCAATCTCTGTGTCCATGGCTGTATGAGTCCTCGTAATAAAATCATCTAGGGTGCCATTTTTTAGTTTAGATTTGGCAGCCCTCTCCTTGTACTCACGGGATGACATGGTAGATATTCTATTGGACCAGGGATTAGGGCCAAGAGGGGTAGCCCAGCCCAGTCCTCTCAGTCCTCGAACGGCCTCAAACGGCCCGCTCTTAGCCCGGTCTTCGCCCCGAGCTGCGTCCCACGCTGCGGGAGTTCGAGATTGTGATATAGGGGGCGGGTTAGGCGGGGGGGCAGGCTGGCAGGGAGAGCGGACCGGATGCTGGTACACGGTCTGGCAGGGACTCCTGGTTCTTGGAGTCCCCTGCTCGCTCGCAGCCCCGCCGAGCCTCTCACCTACTCCACCTTGCATGACCTCCCCTTCAGTTGCTCCACACACCAAGACGAAGCGGCACCCGCGGAGCGGGTGCGGCGAGGTATGGGCCAGGTCCGCTGGTGTCTCGCTATTAGCTGGCTGTCAAATCCGAATTGCCTCCGTGTAAAAAAGAACTGTGTCCCAGAAAGGGAAGGTAGAGAATGCCTTAAGTGTCCAGAGGGAGGCGGGGGGGCGGGCCGGCAGGGAGAGCGGACCGGATGCTGGTACACGGTCTGGCAGGGACTCCTGGTTCTTGGAGTCCCCTGCACGCTCGCAGCCCCGCCAAGCCTCTCACCTACTCCGCCTTGCAGGACCTCCCCTTCAGTTGCTCCACACACCAAGACGATGCGGCACCCGCGGAGCAGGTGCGGCGAGGTATGGGCTAGGTCCGCTGGTGTCTCGCTATTAGCTCGCTGTCAAATCCGAATTGCCTCCGTGTAAAAAAGAACTGTGTCCCAGAAAGGGAAGGTAGAGAATGCCTTAAGTGTCCTGAGGGAGGCGGGGGGGCGGGCCGGCAGGGAGAGCGGACCGGATGCTGGTACACGGTCTGGCAGGGACTCCTAGTTCTTGGAGTCCCCTGCACGCTCGCAGCCCCGCCGAGCCTCTCACCTACTCCGCCTTGCAGGACCTCCCCTTCAGTTGCTCCACACACCAAGACGATGCGGCACCCGCGGAGCGGGTGCGGCGAGGTATGGGCTAGGTCCGCTGGTGTCTCGCTATTAGCTCGCTGTCAAATCCGAATTGCCTCCGTGTAAAAAAGAACTGTGTCCCAGAAAGGGAAGGTAGAGAATGCCTTAAGTGTCCAGAGGGAGGCGGGAGGGCGGGCCGGCAGGGAGAGCGGATCGGATGCTGGTACACGGTCTGGCAGGAACTCCTGGTTCTTGGAGTCCCCTGCACGCTCGCAGCCCCGCCGAGCCTCTCACCTACTCCGCCTTGCAGGACCTCCCCTTCTGTTGCTCCACACACCAAAACGATGCGGCACCCGCGGAGCTGGTGCGGCGAGGTATGGGCTAGGTCTGCTGGTGTCTCGCTATTAGCTCGCTGTCAAATCCGAATTGCCTCCGTGTAAAAAAGAACTGTGTCCCCTAAGTTAACTCCATCCTCTTGAGCTTGCTCCATAGCTCTTTCCACCTCATCCATGGCAATTGCAGCTTCATTTTGGATAATTGGTCCTCCTAGTGGATCCTGACTCAATGAAGTAGAACTCTGACTGTCTTGAGAACTGTCTCTAGCAATCTCTTCAGCAATTGTGGTTTCTTGCTCTATTTCTTCGTTCAACATTTGCAGATAATTTGGAAAAACAGGACATTCTATGGTATCCTTTGTTGCATTAAAAGAGTCTTCATAACAGAGAAAATCTCCAAGTAGTTCCTCTTCTGTACGCCATGGCTTAAAGAGTTGCAAAAGAGCTAAATAGTAAAATTCTCTTTTGTCTGGAGCTTTGCAACTCAATTTTCGATGATTAATCAAATGGCCTTTTCTCTGCTTCACTAGATATCCTTCATCCCCAATGACAGCATATTTTCCATTATTGATATCTTCTGTGATGTTCCTCTTATAACTGTAGTTTTGCAGAACTTCATACAAACAAGTGTTCTCAAGGTGAGTACTTCTATTTGGATAGTATGTATCCAACATATTTGTCTTCAAAATATCTGTACTGTTTGGTTCTTTCTCCGCCAAATATTCAATTTCTTGTACAGATTTCAAAACTCGGTTTCGTGTTGCAGCAAGACCTAGACTCACCCAAATGATTGTTCTTGATTTGGCATAGAGACTTGCTGATGATAACCGATCAGAACATTCATATGCTCCAATTTCTCAAAGCGACAACATCTTCAGATCGAAACTGTATAATTTCTTGCTTAGACTCTTTTCATGTGAAATGTCCTCCCACATTTCCTTCAGTTCTGTCTTTTCTTTTTTTGTGATGTAAGATGTCACATATCGAGCCACAGCAATAGAGTTGTCAGCAACGAACTGAATATCCATGTTAGCATTCCACATGGACAAAACTCTGGGTTGTAGTCGTTGATGTACTTGGACTCTTCGTTTCTTTTTAAATTATATGTATTTTTGGGTGATTTCCTCGTCACAGTATGTCGTAGAGATGACATCAAATTATTTACTCTTCCCTTAGAAATCACTGGTCATGGAAATGCAAAACGACATTTCGTGTAGTACTTTTCCTTGTTTTTGATTTTTCGCCGACAGTACTTTCCACAACGATGAGATTGAAAGCGTAAAACTTGTTGCCTTAAACTGTTTTCTTCAGTAGTTTTCGGAACAGCACAGGTTGAATACTCTTCAATGAAACTCATCACTGTTTCATCCGAATCTGATCCAAATTTGGGTGCATCTTTAATCCATAACAACATATGTATATGAGGAGCACCTCTCGCTTGATATTCCTTCCTCCAAAAGAAATCCAAAACCTCTCCAAGGGGAGGATTTATTTTGTTGGTAATAAAAGACATCATAGCTTCAAATCTATGATTAAAATATCTGCAAACATTCACTGGATCCAAAGAACACAGTTCTCCAGGTGTTTTCAATTCTATATTTTGTATGTTTCCATTTGCCTCTCGTAGAAATTGAAGTAAGTCTTCCCATGCATACTCAGCACAGCTAAGAGTGAGGAACCATGTAGGAGTTCCTAAGTTTCTTAGCATACATTTCAATTCCCCATGACGACGGAACCAATACTCATTTGTTCCACGCTGACATGCCATGAGATTGATTAGCTGAGATTCCAAAATACTGTCTTGCAGATTGACTTTCTCCATGAAGTCCCTTGCTGAAACATTTTGCAGATGAGCTCCACTTTTCAATATATGATTAACTGCATAAGAAAGCCCAGACAAATCACTTTCATACAGTAGATGAAACAAATACGGAATGCATTGACGAAACCTTGGATCTTCAGCATATAATCCTAAAGTCTGGTATTCAGCTGCAGGAATTTGAACTGGTCGAACGTCATATCGTCCAACTCGACTTCCTTTTGCTGCTTTCATTTGAAACAAGTCAATTGCATTCCCCATTACTTCTTTGGAATGCAAAGGATGAACAGTATAATGTTCATATATTTCTTCACTTCTAGACACATCAACTTTTTCAATTTGGCCAACTGAACAATCACTGTCTTCTTCTGTAGCTGTTTCCTCTGCTCCAACACTTACATCTTTATAGTACTCATTGTTTTTGACCAAATACAACGTTGCCTTTTTGACTTTCCTAACATCCACTAAATCTTGACAGATTTTCTTACTCTTTGTCGGAACCCCATTAACTAGAATAACCAGAGGATCCTCTTCTACTCTTTCTACATCAATTGTATCAATATTTTTCTTGACATCTAGAGGCAGATAAACAACTCTTCCCTTTAATCCTCTTTGTAAATCTGTAGGAGGTAATTTCCCTATCTTAGGCTCCATGCGAACAATAGCTTGAAAAGGATGGACACATTGAATCAAAATTGATTCATAAGTATTTAAATCCATCAATTCAGAAGGAATATCTATCAACTGAAGATTATTATGAGCAGCTCTAGCAGGCATTCTATTTTCATTTAATATTTTCAAACAATAATTACAAATACGCTGATCAAAACTCAAATCAAAAGAATTCTCCACCAACAAATAACTTACAAAATCCTTCCATTCACTATTATTTTCCAATTCACATTTTGCATATAAATCAACTAACCTAGTCTGAATCTTATTATGAGTCTGTCGACAACACACACAAGTTAAATTAGGCCTTTCACTTGATTTCACCTTAAACTTGGTAATTTCCTCGTCAAATTTTTCTGTACTTGAAATCTGTACATTGTCTTCCACATTACCATCCATTACTATATCCATTTCTACACTGTCCTCTTTGTTCCCAAAATAACAAAACCAATTTCTTCACAAATAGTCTTCATATCTACTTCAGATCTATGCAAAAGAGCACTGTTTAACTGTTTAAGCTTAAGTGCTGGACTTTTTGCATAATACAACCTTCTCACTAATTTCCTCACCTTATTAATTATGATGCACTGCTAACATCCTAAAATGATGAAAAACACTCTGACATACTTTTCTAGAAAGACAAGCCAGTGAATGCCCATGCAAACCTGTGTTTTCTCTCACTCTGCAAGGATCTAACTCTTGCAAGATCTTCATTTTTTGTTTTAGACTTTTCTTACTATATGTACGTAGGAAATTTCGAAGCAAATCAATTGAATCCTGTCGCACACTACAAATACTACTGCACTTCCATGTGTACACTGGACCCTTAGTACGTCTCCCTAAAACTTCATGACTTAACACCTCTTCTGCATCTCTAGACATAAGTTTCTCTTTTTCCATCACACAACCATCTTTCACCTCATATGCTTGACCACTGGTGTCACCTGCATGCACCAAATCATTTTCCTGAAAGTAACTCTCCTCATTAAAAAATGGCTCAGAACTTGAACTATGCATCCATTCTCCAGAAAATACTTCACAAAAATTAGTCCGATTAATAATTCTTTTCCATCTACTGTTCGATTTGAAAACATTAATTGCCTTATTAAGTATCCTAATTCTATTGATTTATAAAATAAAAATTTCTTCTTAACTTCAAAAGCCTGATCAACAATCTTCTCTACACTTTTCTTTTTCTTGTAAAAAGCAGCTCTCTGTTTACCTTTCTTTTCATTTTTTAGCAAATTTAAAACTACCCTATTGCGAAACATTCGTCTACGAATGTCCCTAAATTGATTTAACCTTCTATTGCTATCAATACTCTTCTCTCCTGCTCCAATAGAGGCATTTTTTGAGGGCCTCTCCTTCCTTTTAAGATTTGCTCTCTGCTTCTGGATCTTCACATTACCGTTAACATTTCTTTTTGATCCACATAAATTACGAAGAAAAGACTTAATTGTCTTACCAGGAGCTTTTCTGGTGGTTTTTGAAGTACTTGTTGTAGAGGATTCCTTTAATTCCTTTGATGATTTTGTTCTTTTACGTATGGTATTTTTTCTACTCCTTTGCCTTGACGGCATTTTTGCTTGCTTTTAAAATGTTGATTTCAATCTGTGGTTCTGAAAAAAATAACACATTAAAGACCACTATTAGCAAACAACAAAGTAATGACAAAAAGCAAACGATATAAACACTAATTTGCAACATAATAAAAATTATACCACAGCAACTCAGGGCCTTATTTATGAAGGCCTTGCACCACCAGTGCGTCCCATGTTAAAAGAGACGCACTGGTGCCACAAGGCAATCATAAATAAGGGCCAAATGTAAATACCATTGATTTGCCCCAAAAATCGTTTTTTGAATAACATTTAAGAAACACTGCGCAGAACCTATGTACAACCACTCAATATCATTTTTGAAACCTCACTGTTTCGCAAAATACAAATCCACTATCTTGCAAATGTTCATAGCAAGCATTATCAAAAAGCAAAAAACAAACCAACAGCAAACAAACTCAGGGCCTTATTTATGAAGGCCTTGCGCCACCAGAGCGTCACTTATTTCGCATGTTTAAAAAGATGCACCGGCAGCACAAGGCAATCATAAATAAGGGCCAAATGAAAATACCATTGATTTGCCCCCAAAATCGTTTTTTAATACCATTTTAGAAACACAGCGAAGATCCTATGTACAAGCACTCAATTTCTCTACTGAACCCTCACTATTTCACAAAATACGAATCCTCTATCTTGCAAATGTTGATATCAAGCATTACCAAAAAGCAAGACACAAACCAACAACAAAAAAACTCAGGGCCTTATTTATGAAGGCCTTGCGCCACCAGTGCGTCACTTTCTTCCCATGTTAAAAGTGACGTACCAGCACCACAAGGTAATCATAAATAAGGGCCAAATGTAAATACCATTGATTTGCCCCCAAAATCGTTTTTTGAATGACATTTAAGAAACACTGCGCAGAACCTATATACAACCACTCAATATCACTTTTGAAACCTCACTGTTTCCCAAAATACAAATCCTCTATCTTGGAAATGTTCATAGCAGCCATAATCAAAAAGCAAAAAATAAACCAACAGCAAACAAACTCAGGGCCTTATTTATGAAGGTCTTGCGCCACCAGAGTGTCACTTATTTCCCATGTTTAAAGTGATGCACCGGCAGCACAAGGCAATCATAAATAAGGGCCAAATGAAAATACCATTGTTTTGCCCCCAAATCGTTTTTTGAATAACATTTTAGAAACACAGCAAAGATCCTATTTACAAGCACTCAATTTCACTACTGAACCCTCACAATTTCACTAAATACAAATCCTCTATCTTGCAAATGTTGATATCAAGCATTATCTATAAGCAAGACACAAACCAACAACAAAAAAACTCAGGGCCTTATTTATGAAGGCCTTGCGCCACCAGTGCGTCCCATGTTAAAAGAGACGCGCCGGTGCCACAAGGCAATCATAAATAAGGGCCAAATGTAAATACCATTGATTTGCCCCCAAAATCGTTTTTTGAATAACATTTAAAAAACACAGCGCAGATCCTATGTACAACCACTCAATATCACTTTTGAAACCTCACTGTTTCCTAAAATACAAATCCTCAATCTTGCAAATGTTCATAGCAAGCATTATCAAAAAGCAAAAAACAAACCAACAGCAAACAAACTCAGGGCCTTATTTATGAAGGCCTTGCGCCACCAAAGCGTCACTTATTTCCCATGTTTAAAGTGATGCTCCAGCAGCACAAGGCAATCATAAATAAGGGCCAAATTAAAATACCATTGATTTGCCCCCAAAATCGTTTTTTGAATACCATTTTAGAAACAAAGCGAAGATCCTATGTACAAGTACTCAATTTCACTACTGAACCCTCACTATTTCAAGAAATACGAATCCTCTATCTTGCAAATGTTGATATCAAGCATTGTCAAAAAGCAAGACACAAACCAACAACAAAAAAACTCAGGGCCTTATTTATGAAGGCCTTGCGCCACCAGGGCGTCACTTTCTTCCCATGTTAAAAGTGACATACCGGCGCCACAAGACAATCATAAATAAGGGCCAAATGTAAATACCATTGATTTGCCCCCAAAATCGTTTTTTGAATAACATTTAAGAAACACTGTGCAGAACCTATGTACAACCACTCAATATCACTTTTGAAACCTCACTGTTTCCCAAAATACAAATCCTCTATCTTGCAAATGTTGATATCAAGCATTATCAAAAAGCAAGACACAAACCAACAACAAAAAAACTCAGGGCCTTATTTATGAAGGCCTTGCACCACCAGTGCGTCCCATGTTAAAAGAGACGCACCGGTGCCACAAGGCAATCATAAATAAGGGCCATATGTAAATACCATTGATTTGCCCCCAAAATCGTTTTTTGAATAACATTTAAAAAACACAGCGCAGATCCTATGTACAACCACTCAATATCACTTTTGAAACCTCACTGTTTCCCAAAATACAAATCCTCTATATTGCAAATGTTCATAGCAAGCATTATCAAAACGCAAAAAACAAACCAACAGCAAACAAACTCAGGGCCTTATTTATGAAGGCCTTGCGCCACCAGTGCATCCCATGTTAAAAGAGACGCACCGGTGCCACAAGGCAATCATAAATATGGACCAAATGTAAATACCATTGATTTGCCCCCAAAATCGTTTTTTGAATAACATTTAAAAAACAGAGCGCAGATCCTATGTACAACCACTCAATATCACTTTTGAAACCTCACTGTTTCCCAAAATACAAATCCTCTATCTTGCAAATGTTCATAGCAAGCATTATCAAAAAGCAAAAAACAAACCAACAGCAAACAAACTCAGGGCCTTATTTATGAAGGCCTTGCGCCACCAGTGCGTCCCATGTTGAAAGAGACGCACCGGTGCCACAAGGCAATCATAAATAAGGACCAAATGTAAATACCATTGATTTGCCCCCAAAATCGTTTTTTGAATAAAATTTAAAAAACACAGCGCAGATCCTATGTATAACCACTCAATATCACTTTTGAAACCTCACTGTTTCCCAAAATACAAATCCTCTATCTTGCAAATGTTCATAGCAAGCATTATCAAAAAGCAAAAAACAAACCAACAGCAAACAAACTCAGGGCCTTATTTATGAAGGCCTTCCGCCACCAGTGCTTCTTATGTTGAAAGAGACGCACCGGGGCCACAAGGCAATCATAAATAAGGACCAAATGTAAATACCATTGATTTGCCCCCAAACTCGTTTTTTGAATAACATTTAAAAAACACAGCGCAGATCCTATGTACAACCACTCAATATCACTTTTGAAACCTCACTGTTTCCCAAAATACAAATCCTCTATCTTGCAAATGTTCATACCAAGCATTATCAAAAAGCAAAAAACAAACCAACAGCAAACAAACTCAGGGCCTTATTTATGAAGGCCTTGCGCCACCAGAGCGTCACTTATTTCCCATGTTTAAAGTGATGCACCGGCAGCACAAGGCAATCATAAATAAGGGCCAAATGAAAATACCATTGATTTGCCCCCAAAATCGTTTTTTGAATAACATTTTAGAAACACAGCGAAGATCCTATGTACAAGCACTCAATTTCACTACTGAACCCTCACTATTTCACAAAATACGAATCCTCTATCTTGCAAATGTTGATATCAAGCATTATCAAAAAGCAAGACACAAACCAACAACAAAAAAACTCAGGGCCTTATTTATGAAGGCCTTGCGCCCCCAGTGCATCACTTTCTTCCCATGTTAAAAGTGACATACTGGTGCCACAAGACAATCATAAATAAGAGCCAAATGTAAATACCATTGATTTTCCCCAAAATCGTTTTTTGAATAACATTTAAGAAACACAGCGCAGAACCTATGTACAAGCACTCAATTTCACTTTTGAAACCTCACTGTTTCCCAAAGTACAAATCCTCTATCTTGCAAATGTTCATAGCAAGCATTATCAAAAAGCAAGACACAAACCAACAACAAAGAAACTCAGGGCCTTATTTATGAAGGCCTTGCGCCACCAGAGCGTCACTTTTTTCCCATGTTTAAAGTGGTGCACTGGCAGCACAAAGCAATCATAAATGAAGCCCAAATGTAAATACCATTTATTTGCCCCCAAAATCGTTTTTTGAATAACATTTTAAAAACACAACACAGGACTTATGTACAAGCATTCAATTTCACTACTGAAACCTCACTGTTTCACAAAATACAAATCCCCTATCTTGCAAATGTTCATAGCAAGCATTTCCCAAAAACATGCCACAAACCAATAAAAAAGAATCTCAATCTGCTACCAAATCTGAGGCAATGCAAGTGACATCATTCTAAAAGGTTCAAATATATTTATTTAATGAGGCAAACACTATTAATTACTTCTCAAAAATATAAAAGCCATTCTTTGACTCCCAAATCGTTTTTTAAATAACTTTTTACAAACACAGCGCAAGTCCTATGTACAAGTAATCAATTTCACTACTGAAACTTCACTATCTGCTTCCAAATATTCTCCATAGAGCAAACAAGTCTCTATCTAAATTAAATGAATCATTACTTACCTTTAGAAATGCTTTGGGAGATTAACAACAGTGTCAGACAGACACACACCAATTTTTCTTTAGCAGAGCAAAAGGTGTGCACTCAATACACTGAAACCAAGACTGGCATAGAAAATCACTAATTCTACACACATATGCCTTATTTCAACCAATCAAAAGTCTCCCCTCACTATTTTCAAACCAACACCCTTCCCCCTCTCAGACCTTTCTATCTGTTAATATAGCAACTCTCTCCTACCTGAACTCTCAGGTTCAAAAGTTTATTCTACAATGTTGCAAATTAAGTCAGCAAGGATGTTTGACCTCTCAATACACCAGCTTTTCCAGGGCATTATTGCTTTTAGTGACTTTTTCTTAACCATTCAAAATGCTTCTTTCACACAACACAACCATGCACCCTAACTTTCAGTTTTCGACTATCTGAATCCACCAATCATTGCTTGTGATTCAACAGCAGGGAAACTCCACAATTTTTTTTGTTGTAAACTCCTACTGTTCCAACTGCCATTTCATTCCCACACTTCATCTGACTGCACCAGAACCTTCTCTCATCATGAATTCTGTATGAATTATTGGACATAGCTACATCCACTGGGCTCAAAGGTATGCAGCAAGCAGAAATTATCACTACCTTGATTTATCAAATGTGAAAATCAAGTGGATTGGCCAGAGAGGATTGAGATGTCACCAATTGATACCATTGGTGAAAACCTTTTTGCATCTGCCAAACCCTGACCTCTTAATGGTGCACTGTGGTGGAAATGATTTGGGCACTATGACTGGGGTTGGTCTAGAAATGCTTTTAAAGGACACCTTTGATCAATTGATGACACTTTTTCCACAAACTGCATTGGTATATTCCAATATATGCCAAAGACAGAAATGGAACTGGTCCAACCAATTTTGTCCACAATTTGAGAAAGCACGGAAACATGTCAATAAATCTGTTTCTGCTTACATGAGAGACTATGGAATGGGTTCAATATACAACAACAACTTGTGTTACAACATGCAAGACATCTACAAAGGAAATGGTGTGCACTTCTCTGATGAGGGGAATAGAATATTCCTCCTGAATTTAAGACTGTGCATTGGAACCTACTTGTAAGTACTTAAATCAGCCACAGAAACCAAAAGCTCTTTTCAGAGCTACCCTACCTCTGATCACTTATAATGATTTTCTTTTTCAAACTTTTTTCACTATTTTTCACCAAAGTACGCTCCCCGGTACGCTCCCCGGTGCGCGTACCGGGCGCTTCCCCCGCGAAAAATGTAAAAATGTTTTTTTGGGGGGGGGACATAAATGGGCCTTCTAAACCCCCCTCAGAAAACCTAGAGGGTCAGGAAGTGTCTACCGTGCCCCCTTCTACCCATTCCCAATGTTCTATGTCCTCCATCTTGTGTCTCAATTCTACCAAAACACAAAATGGAGGACTCCCGTAATGCTGCCGGTGCGCGTACCGGGGCGCGCACCGGTAAGCGCTCCCAAAAAAAAGGTGGGAAAGTAATTTACAGAAAACCCACTGGAGACACTTACACCAAATATAGAATACGCCCTACTACATAGGAGTCCCTACCATTTACCCAAATTTGGTGGTATTCCATTGAACCATTTGGGCTGTAGCCCTGTCTAAATACCCTGAGGTAAATTACATGACAAAAACACATATGAAACTGTTTGAATTTTCAACCCATTAAAAAAAAAAAAAGAAAAAAAGTCCTCTTAAACGTCCTTTACAGCACTCTCTAGAAAAAAATAATGAAAGGAGTCGATCAATTTATAATTTTCTCTTTGGAGTTTGGCAGTATTGGTTTTTGTGTTACAGGATATTTTTTCTCTTGCTGTAATGCATAATCTACGTATTTTGTCCTGGAACACTAATGGTCTTCGCACTTCACCGAGAAGAAATAATATTATGCAATATCTACGAGATTCGGCTGCACAAGTATTAGTGCTCCAGGAGACACATCTCGCAGAGACGGAAATGCAAAACCTGTTGAGCAAGAATAGATGGATAGATTTTGGAGTTATAACATCTCAAACCTCACACATTAGGGGGGTGGCCATTCTTTTCAAAAAATCTATCAAGGCTAGGCTAGTCACTAAACAGGTAGACCCGTATGGTCGATGGGCAATAGCTTCTGTTATTATTTCGGGCTCACCATTCACCATAGTAGGCTACTATGGTCCAAACCAAGACGATCCATCAGTATTGGTATCCCTCTTCGCAGAACTATATGCATTTTCAGAGCCGGTAATCTTAGCGGGCGACTTTAATATAGTTCTAGATCCATTATTAGATAAGTCATCCACTAACAGGGCTATAACTTTATCCAAGACTAGGACGTTTTTATTAAATAATATGAAAACTTTGAACTATATCGACATATGGAGGACTCTACATGGGTCTCAGAAGGGGGTCACTTTTAAAAATTATAAATTTCATCACCAGTCTCGGATAGACTTCATTCTGATTAATCAAACTTTAGTTAAATACGTAAAATCAGTTGCTCATTTACCTTTCCATCTCTCAGACCATACTGCCATCTTGCTTGAGCTTGAGGTTCCATCCAGGCCCTTGTTAAAATACTGGTCGTTCGATAGATCAATACTTTTCTCTTCGGACATCTCAGAGGCATTAAATCAGGAAGTTAAACTCTTTTGGGAGTTTAACCAGGGGTCTGCGCCACCTGGAATAACATGGGACGCATTTAAAGCAACTCTAAGGGGCTATCTAACCAATATATCAGCATATAAAAATAAGATTTATAGGGAAGCAGTTGCCTCTCTGGAATTGGAGATAGCAAAACTTCAAGAAGAGATTACCACGAATTTAACATCAATAGGGTCCACACCTGTTGGAATGCAAGAGAAATTAACAGTCCTAAAAGGAGATCTTTCCTCAGTCTTGAGTGCACGGGTCTTAGAGAGATGGGAGGCTAGTAGATTGGCCCACTTCGAATATGGGGAAGGTGCCGGGAAGCTCCTTGCCTGGAAGTCTAAGACTGATAGGGTCCGAAATAATATTAATGCCATCAGTAAAGATGGGATACTACACTCTACAGATGAGGGAATTAGTGGCGCTTTTAGGAGTTTCTTCAGTGAGATATATCAAGAAGATAGCTTTGTACAACCCACTCAAGCAAGGGACTGGCTATCCAGGATTGCTTTACTGGCTCTGGACCCTGTACAAATGGGAATTTTAGATGGCCCTATTACATCGGAGGAAATTAGCTTTGCCATCTCGAAAAGTAAAAAAGGCAAAGCAGCAGGACCAGATGGGTTACCCTCGGAAATTTACAAAGTAATATGTCCAACTATTCTTCCCCTACCTGACAAATCTGTTGAACAACATTTTATTAGAAGGTGCCCTACCTCCTGCTTCTTGGGACAGGGCCTCCATAATCCTGATTTTTAAGCCTGGTAAACCCGCATCCAATTGTGGGTCATATAGACCAATTTCAATTCTTAGTACGGATTATAAAATCTTTGCAGCCGTACTTGCAAATAGATTGAGTGGTGTAGCAAATACCATCTTGCATATTGATCAAAAAGGCTTTGTGAAAGAGCGGCAACTGTATGAACTGACGTATGACCTCATTGGCGCAATATATATGGCCACTTCAGCATCACTTCCTCTAGCTGTTTTCACCCTGGATGCCACCAAAGCATTTGACAGGGTAAACTGGGTATATTTAGAAGAAGTGTTAAAAAGGTTCAATCTGGGAGACAATTTTAGACGAGCAGTAAAACTATTATATAAAAATCCTTCCGCTTCATTACTGGTTAACGGGGAGCTCACAGAGCCATTCGATATTACACGAGGAACCCGTCAAGGGTGTCCCCTCTCACCACTTTTATTTGATTTATATATCGAGCCTTTTGCTCAACTAATTCGGGACAATACTAATATAAAACCTTTTATTTTTGAAGGTTGGGAGCGGAAAGTCGCACTATACGCAGATGATGTTCTTATCTTTTCATCTGAGTTGAGTTCAGCCTTCCCTACGGTTATATCTATTGCAGAAGAGTTTGGGGCAATATCCGGTTATGAAGTGAATGCATCCAAAACCGATATTATGGTTTGGAATCAACCTGCTCCGGTTGTAGGAGTACAGCCAAGTGCTACCCTTAGGTATCTCGGGTTAAATATCTATACGGATATTATTAAGATCGCCCCATTAAATTTTGCCCGAGTGGCTAAGGAAGCTCGAAGATTGCTGAGATCATGGTCAGCTCTTCCTATTTCTCTGATAGGTAGATCTAATTTGGTCAAAATGACCATTTTACCCAATATTATGTTTTTGTTTAACACTACCCCTCTTTTCTTTGATCCATCTTTGACTGCCAAACTTCAAACAAAATTAAATAGATTAATTTGGAATAACCATACGCCCAGGTTATCCTGGAAGAAGATCAGACGGCGTCGAGAAAAAGGAGGCCTCGCAGCACCAGACCTTCAGATATATGGCTGGGCTTTCCAATTTTGTCCCCATGTTAGGATGCTTTTAAAGACCCCTAATAAAGTAGGGAGCGGTAAATTATTCGTAGCACTTCTCAAAGGGGAAAAAATTGGGCCAATAAACTTTTTGTTAAAATTTGGGGACCCAAAATACTTTAAGAAGGTTAAGTTAAAGGTGCTGAGGGACTTAGCTAGAACATGGACAAATCTAAGACGTACACTCAATTGGGATTACTACCAGAGTCGGGCCCCGTTATGGGACTCGCCAGGTGCTCCATCTTGGCTTTTGGACAGTTTAGCCCTCCCAGTTAGAGAGGCTGGGATCTCAGCTTGGGGGGACCTGTTTGTTGATGGAGTATTACTTCCATGGGAGACCTTGAGCTCAATAATAGGAACTCGCTTTTCACGCTTCATATATCTCCAAATCCAGAGTTGGTCCCAAGCTTACAGCCTAGGAAGGGGTAGGCATAAATTAGGTAATGATCACAGTCTAGTATCCTATATGATGGACAAACCTCCATTTAAAAAAGAGATAACATTTTGGTATAACCTTATACTAGATGAGATTGACGGCGAATTCCAGCTGCCCCACTCCCTTTGGGAAACATATATACCTAATATTGATTTAGAGGGCTTGTGGCTTAAATCTTTTAAGATTCTGAGGGAGACTGTAAAACCTTCTTGGCTTCGTCGGAACCACTTGATGACACTGCATAGAGCGTACTATTCTCCAATACGTTTATCAAAGTTCACCAATAATGCTCAGGTTGCATGCCCTAGATGTGGTTTACTAGCAGCATCAGATGTACACATGTTCTTTGAGTGTCCCTATATAACATCTTTTTGGAACGAAATCTGTGCTTCCCTTTCACTAGCAACTGATCAACGAGTTAGTCCCTGCCCCACGTTAGTTTTCTTTGGTATTATACCCGAGATTGAAGGTATAAGTAAAAAACTGGTTTTCTATAGCTGTCTATTAGCTAGAAGAGAAATTTGTAAACGCTGGAAAGACAAGACTCCTCCTCTATATACAGACTGGCGAGCAGTGATGTTACAGATGTCCAAATTAGATCTGGCTAGAGTAGGCAATCAACACAAGAGGAGATTTTGGCTACTTTTGAACTGGTAACTATAGGCCAGAACATTGTGGTTTTTTTTTTTTTCCCCTCAAGTCCTATGATTGTGCTGCTTGGATGGATCATTTATTCTTTTGATCCTTTTTTGCTTTACATACCCTATATATGCGACTCTGGCTATAAAATGGGTTGTACATAGCAGTTCACTAACCCTGTTGGTACCATTGGATGAGGATAACGTTGGGATGCGTGGCACTGTGGGATACGCTGTCAGGTACCATCTAGATCCCCCCAGTTTACCTGGGCCAGTGCCTCAGTCATCTTCTATACTTCTTCGTCACTATATGGTCACCAAGGGCGAATATGAGGACACAAAAAAAAACCCAAAAAAAAAACCTACAACTTGTGTTACAACATGCAAGACATCTACAGAGGAGATGGTGTGCACTTCTCAGATGAGGGGAATAGAATATTCCTCCTGAATTTAAGACTGTGCATTGGAACCTACTTGTAGGAACTTAAATCAGCCACAGAACCCAAAAGCTCTTTTCAGAGCTACCCTACCTCTGATCACTTATAATGATTTTCTTTTTCAAACTTTTTTCACTATTTTTCACCAAAGTACGCTCCCCGGTACGCTCCCCGGTGCGCGTACCGGGCGCTTCCCCCGCGAAAAATGTAAAAAAGTTTTTTTTGGGGGGGGGGGGGACATAAATGGGCCTTCTAAACCCCCCTCAGAAAACCTAGAGGGTCAGGAAGTGTCTACCGTGCCCCCTTCCACCCATTCCCAATGTTCTATGTCCTCCATCTTGTGTCTCAATTCTACCAAAACACAAAATGGAGGACTCCCGTAAAGCTGCCGGTGCGCGTACCGGGGCGCGCACCGATAAGCGCTCCCAAAAAAAAGGTGGGAAAGTAATTTACAGAAAAACCACTGGAGACACTTACACCAAATATAGAATACGCCCTACTACATAGCAGTCCCTACCATTTACCCAAATTTGGTGGTATTCCATTGAACCATTTGGGCTGTAGCCCTGTCTAAATACTGTGAGGTAAATTACATGACAAAAACACATATGAAACTGTTTGAATTTTTAACCAATTAAAATGTTACTTACATTTTGTACTTTTATGTGCTGACATTTGATTGGTTAAGTACATGAATATATATGAAACATGAGAGGGAAACACAGCCATTTTGACTAACACTACCTAAGGTACATTTGGAAAAAATTTTGACAGAAAACTTCAACTACTTTGAAGAAGGTAAGTTGTTAATTTGAAAGGGGAACTTTGTTATGCACTATAAGTTAATTTGGGAAATCGTTTTCAGATAGTTATATACTGTTCCTCTGTAAGAGTTAAACATTGAGATAGGCTTGTCTATTATAATTATGGATTGAGTTAGGCTTCTCTGGTATAATTATGAATTTACTTAGGCTTCATCACAGGCACTTTTTAATAGTTCTACTTCCTGCCTGAAACCATACACTGCCCAAAGATAACTTCACTGTTAAAAACTCACAAGTACCTGTCTGAACTTAAACCCAACAGTGCCCTATCTCTACTGATATATTTATTTTTTATGCAATTTACAGCAAGAAAATGGAAGGACAAGAAAATGAAATTAATATTTCATTTGAAATTAATATGGAAAACAATCCTAAGGAAGACAAAAATAAAATAGACTTTTCGGATCACTCTCTGGACCAAGACTTAATTAATTGTGTAGAAGAAATTGAATCATGGAAAGAAAAGGAGGACATACCTGATGAATTAATGTTGCAAATTCTTTTACATTTTGAAAAATCACAACAATACATTTTTATTTAAAAATTTTAAATTGTTTGAGACATTATTCTTTTTTATATGTAAATTATGAAATAGTACCAAAATAGATATAATATAAAGTGAGACTTAAAATATACTGTGCAACTTTTTTGTGTTACATAGTAAGTTTGCTCATAGTTACTTCCTTTCTCCCACTATATTATCTCCAATGTGTATTTAACATCTCTTTATCATCTCCTGCCTCCATATTGTTTCTGCTTTCCTGACAGACTATGGTATGAATTCCATATACCATAATAACTTCTGTAACAACATGCAAGATATCTACAAAGGAGACGGTGTATATTAAATTTTAGACTCTGCATTGGTACCTACATGTTGGTACTTAAATAAAAATAAAAAAATAAAAAAACAACAAAAAGAACAATTAATAAACATACAATTTTCCAAAAGTCTGTAATTCTTTTGTCTCTATGCTCCCCGGTCCGCTCCCCGGTGCGCGTACCGGGCTCTCCCCCCGCAAAAAACGAAAAAAAGTACTTTTTTTTTGCCCCGCGGGGCCCTTTTAAAGCCCCCACATCAAACCTAGGGGGTCAGGGAGGGTCTACTCAGCCCCCTTTTGGTCAATTCCCCCTTTGTTTTGGCCACCTCTTGTGTCTCGATCCTACCGAGACACAAGATGGCGGCCGCTCCGGACTGTTTAGAATGTTTACAGACACCCGACAGCCAAACAGCTTTCCGTGCGCAAGTCGCGTGGCGCGCCCGGTACGCGCCCCGGTGCGCGTACCGGGGCACTGCTATAGATATATATTTTTTTTTAACCTAAATTACTCAAAATCCACTGGAGCACATATCTTGAGACATAGCAAAGGCACATCGGGCTACCAGTCCCTACAATTTTGCCAAGTTTGGTGGAAATCCATTCAGCCGTTCGGGCTAAAAGTGAGGTCGACCGCCCTATGGAAATTAACATGGGGAAAACGCGTTTTGGGACCCCCCTTTTATCTCATCCCCGCTTGACAAATCCCCCCCAAACTTTCAGGGAAGGACCGGGGCGCCGCAAGGCCATTTTGAGGAAATTTTCAGGCAGATTCGTCAACCGGCGCCAAAGTTATTCCAAATAGAATTTTGAGATTTAACATTGAAAAAAATCCTAACTATAACTACCTACTGGCGACCGCCAAGAGGTAATATATATATATCTGTACACTCAGCTTCTCAGATTGCCCACTAGTCTCCCTCTACCACGAACCTTTACCTGGCTAAATAAAAGTGTGTTGCTGCTCTCTTGAATAAGTAGATCGATATTTCTTGATCTGGCTTATCTAATGGATCGGTGTCTAAGTAGAATTATGTCTCTGTAAACACAAATAAATATTATTTATTTCGACTTCCCTGGCACCATGTAATTCTCTAACCCCTAGGTTTCTATGTTACCTTAATACACCAAATTCTTGTGTTTAGCTTATCCACTTTCAACTGTTACCTCTACAGTCTCTATGTTGCATGAACAATGTTTGAATTGATACTTTTCTCTAGGTAATCACTGAATTGACTGACAGGACCTGTCGTTGGTAAATATAATTATATAATATATATATAATTGCACGTACTAAATTATATTTGCTTCTTATCTTGTCATGTCTTGTATATCCTGTCTCCAAATATATTGTTGCGCTGCCTTGTTGTTGAGGTTATTAGCACTGAACAGCTGAAAATTATCCTGTCTCAAATATAAAGTTCCTCGAGTTAACTCACTCAAGTCTTTCTCAATAGCTGGAGCTAAAAACTAAAATGTCTCTTAGACTCCTACAAACTACTATGGTTCAAAACAGAAAACAAAGTCTTTTTAAGTTTTAAATTCGAAGCATCACAATTTTCTTCAAACACAAATTTCCTGGGTACTTAGCTTTCTCCTGATAACACCTTCTACCGCCAAAGTGCTGAATCTTCGGGTGATACGGAAGCACAAAACAAAACGCTTCCAATCTCTTCAGAAACTTAGTTGAAGTGCGCAGTTTAATTCCTGAGCGATTGCTTTGACAGCTGTGATCGCTCGCGAATGATACACTAGACCGCTAACCTTCGTTTTACTGTGGCGGCTGCCATCTTGGAACTCCACGGCTACTCGCCCGAGAGAAACTTCAACAACAAGCAAATTAGAGTCAAGGAAATGACTCTTCGCAGCCTGCCATAGAGAGTTAAGGTGTGCAATGTTTTAGTTGAGTGTTTATTCTGCCTACGAGCTAATCTGCTCCCTACAATCCTGACAGCCCCTAGCGTAATTACTATGGTTAGCGAAATATCTATGTGCCCCCCCCCCAGCTGGCTACAAATCGGGCCTCATCCCAATTTTGGTAAATGTGTTTCTTGGAGATATGCGATGTCCACATTGTGTCTCATTTTATAATCAATAACCTGCCTACGCTTGTGGTTGTTGTTCAGCCCTCTAACATTCCAAGACATCAAGGAGAGTCCAGATGGACCGTCCATGTTATCTAACTGTGCCATCCTGTATATTTGTCAAATTGAGCAAAAGCGCGTAACAATGTTTACTAGAAAACCGTAACAGTGACCATTGTTGTAGATAACCAGTAATATTGAACCTAATAATAGTAACCCCTATCCCTCTCCCCCCAACCTCACTACTCCAAAAGTGAGGCAGAACCCTAACCAAAAGTAGCATCTGAAGTACCAAATGACTTTACTGTTAAGTGAAGAACCCCACAAAGGTTACCTCCGTAAATTCAAGAGCAAACCCATGGTGTACACCTTGGGGGGTGACAACACCACGTAAGTCGGCCAGCAAACTGAAACGTCACAGAAAAATAATGTACATTATCCTCATACATTGGCCTAATAAAGCAATTGATTGTTCCAAAGAGCATTAGTCCACTGTGGTGTTAGAGAATAGTTCAGCATTGGCGTTGAACCCACTATATGGTTGGAAGGGTCCCACACCACCTGATTCTGCCTGGTTATTTTTCTGCTTATACATGTGGCAAAACTCTTGTGCCTCTGTAGGAGTGTCAAATATGCGGGCGCGACCTCCAACATTCACCTTTAACCTGGCCGGTTACAGCATGCCATACTTTAACTTTAGGTTCCGCAAGGTGGCCTTAACCCCATTGTATTTGCGGCGAGCGTCTTGCACCATTACTGTGAAATCTGATATAGTGATAGTTTGAAGCCCTGCCATATGGTGTCACTTCTTTCTCTAGCGAGTCGTAATGCTGAGTCTTGGTCTCTGAAGTTCATGACTTTGGCAATAATGGGTTCATGGGGGCAGCCTGGGTTAGGTTGCGGCCCCAAGAACCGGTGAGCACGCTCCACCACAATCCCCAGGGTGAAAGAGACTCTCCCAAACAAGTCAGCCAGCAGAGACTCGACGAAGACATCCATGCAGCCAGTGGCAGCGGACTCCGGGACACCCAAAATGCAAATGTTATTGTGCCTACTGTGCGCTTTGAGTTCCTCCTTTTTTATGCCTACCTCTTTAAGGATGCACTCAACACATTCCAGACGTTTTAGGGATTAGGCTGTGCCGTCTTTGATGTCAGAGATACGGGCCTCAGCCATGTCCAGACACCAGTCATGCACCTGGATTTTGGTTTCCATGTCTGCCAGACTCTTTTCTAACGTGTCAAATCGCCCATCCAGGGCCCTGAATCCCGCCCTCATCTCTTGAAGCATGGATGTTGTCAATGCCGGGAGCTCGTCTTGATGGTCTTTACCTTGCGCACTGTATGCTATACTGGCACCATCCTCCGAAGGTTTGTCTAGAAGCTTCTCAAATGGCAGGGTCTTCTGCTTGGGGTCATTACCCCTTATGCCTTGGGGCCTCTGTGGAGGAGTAAACACTGGTGACCAGGTGCAGTTAGAGTCACACAGATGTCGGAGTGGTTCCCCAGAAAGCTCAGTGATCCTGGGCCCGAAAGAGTTTATGTCAATGAGGAGCTCGGTGTTGACCAGACCTGGTCCAGGTCAAGAGATAAAATGGCACAGTTCACAGAGGTCTGATGACGTAGTCAGAAATAGTCTAAGGGACAGTTGTCCCCCCAGGTCCCGCCACCGTCGGTACAGCACAGGGGAAACCTCACTATCAGTGAGGTCTCAGGCCTTGGGCTTCAGCATTGAGTGCCAGCATGTGCTTTGTGCAACCAAGTCTGGTGGGCCCATATGTCTCAAATCAGGCCACCAAGCGCACAGGGCCTCACCAATGGGAGGCAGCAGGTAATTGTAATAACTGGGCCAAATGCCCATGTATTATGTGGGTCCTGATGTGGACTTCTGCACTGATTTGCTTCACAGACAGTCTCCGCAGCCGTAGACGGCCAATCTCAGCCTCGGGGATCCATGGAACAGCTCAGCACCGCAGCAGTCTCACGGGCAGACAGCAGGGAGCAGGGACCACACCTCTGGGCAGCCGGCCGTAGCAGTCGAGAGACCAGCACCGGCACGTGCCCCCCCCAGCCCCCAGCTCCACCCCTCCAGTGATTGACAGCTGTACCGCCCTGCAGCTGGCCCTGTCCCCACTGCGTTGTTCATAAAATGGTGGGCGTAGACGCCAAAGAGCAGGTTCCGACGGCCTCAGCCGCACCTTGCTCTATACTGTGGTGCCTCAGGCCGGATCCGCCGCCGCCACCATGCGACCTCCTCAATTGCCACTTCAGTGGGCCCCCACCCATCCGCTACCCCGCTTTTTCCGCCTCCTCACCGCACAGTAAACTGTCGGCCGCAGGGCTCTGGATCATAGCACCACGTCTCCTCTCGCTCTTCCTCGTCGATGCCGATATCTTGGTGATGACGGGGACGTCCAGTCGCGAACGCAGCCCGATGAAGTCAGGGCACCCTTAGCTAGTCAATGCTGCTGGGAAAAGGTCATGTGCACAGGATCCTCCAGGGGTAATGCAGGATCTGCCGGAGTCGACCACTGAGCTTTAACAGCAAGCGCCCATCTTGGTCGCTTGCATGGCCACGCCCCTAAGGAGACACCAACTTAAGAATTAAGTCCACTTTTTGTCCACCAAAGCATGCAATAGCAGTCGAAGTACTGGTCTTTGAACAGGCAATGTTCAAAGAAGTGCAATCCTTAAACACAAAGACAAAAAAAAAAATAATGAATATCACAAAGAAAGAACAACAAGCAGTGAGGGAATTACAACAGAAGAAAGATATAATTATCAAACCGGCAGATAAAGGAGGAGGCATTGTACTTCTTTTAACATCAGCTTTCCATAAACAAGGTACAGATCTTCTAGGAGAAGAAAGACACTACAGAATCTCCCCTCAGGGCCTGACAGAAAGACAGAAAAGAACTATTAACATCATGACAGAAGAGGCGGAGACCAACATGTGGATCACAAAAATTTAGGCAGATTTTCTAAGATCCACTAAGCCAAGGATATCCTATTTCTTTTCCCTACCAAAGACCCACAAGAACAGGATCGCACCTCCAGGGTGGCCAATAGTATCAGGGATAGGGTCCGTGTTGGAACCCCTGTCACAATTTGCAGACTACTACCTGAGACCTCTAGTACAACGACAGCCCACTTAAAGGACACACAGGATCTTCTGAATCTCTTGAAAGATGTATCAGGCCAACAAGGCAGTTCCTGTCTAGTTGGCCTTGACACAGAGAGCGTATACAAGCCTCCCCAAGAAGCCATGTCACAAACTATCAAAGAGCTAATATTCAGAGAAAACTGGCCACATAAGACATCAAGACATTTCATCCTGGAATGCTGCCGCCTAGCCTTAATGGAGAAATATTTTCAATATGAAGGAACCCTATACCTCCAAACGCACACGACCTCTATGGGCAGTACATTCACCCCCAGTCTGGTGGGCTTCTATGTGAGCACATTTGCAGAAAAATACATTCTGAATGAAAATAATCCCTTCAAGACCAAGATCCTTTTCTGGAAAAGGTATATAGACGATGTTCTTATGACCTTGGCGATAAACCAGAAACCTTATAAGAATTCCATACATGGATCAATACCAGAGATGACTTTCTCAATTTCACTTACACCGCAGATGAGAATACACTAGATTTCCTAGAAATTACCATATACACAGAAAACACAAAATTATCCACCAAGACCTACTATAAAGCCACTGCCAAAAACAATTGCCTCTCATTTACTAGCTTCCATCCAAGATCACTGAGAGAAAACCTACTGTACAGTCAATTCCTGAGAATAAGGAGAAACTGTAGCAACATACAGGTATACAAACATCAGTCAGGCAAGTTAAGCATACAACTCAAGGATAGACAATATCCCAAGACCATGATTAACAAATACTAGAAAAGAGTGAGAAACCAAAACCGCAACAACCTTCTTGAGGTAACGGCCAAAACACCCAATAAAAATATCCTCACCTGTGTAACCACGTACAACAGAGCTTCAAATCAGGTAAAGAAGTTAAATAATAAAAACTGGAACATCCTCACATCAGGAAACCTACAATGGACCAAACCCAGAATTTCCAATAGGAAAACAAAAAGAACATTCGGGACATCCTAGTCCACACAAGACCAAGACTAAATCAGACAGAGTCTAATCTGATGCCGTGGATGTCTCTAGCTGTAAAAGGACACCACCCTTGTGGCCACTGTTCTATGTGTCACTTGACCCAAAAAAAAACACTTTACAGTTGATTGATAATATTGTTTGGTCACTCAGACGACACACAAATTGCAATACAATACATGTGATGTACATGATCACATGATCTTGCCAATTGAAATTTATAGACATGACTGGTCGTAAAATGAAATGACAAATTTGTGATTACAGCAGTAACATAAAGTGTAAAAAAATCAACCACATGCATGAGCACCCATTTTCTGAACATGAACCACACCATGAATGACATGAAACTCTAGATAACAAAGGAGACCCAAATGCAGAAAGAATTCTCCTTGAGAAGGAACAACGATGGGTATACCGTCTATGGACATATGACAAAGGATTAAATTACAATATTCCATGGTTGTCATTAAAACACTGAACAACTAATGATAAAACAGCAGAGTGACCCATGTATACGCAAAACAAAATATCACCAGTAAATACGTCTCTTATCCCTTACATTATGGGCAAATAGAAAACACAGAAACAATGACAACTTCTTTATAATGGGCACTCAAGATAATGCCATAGCATTTACATAATACTGCACATTGCCGTGGTAAACCTGTCTTATCCCTTCATAGAGGATTTCATTGACCACATGAAGCACAACATTGAGACTGGCCTTTTGTCCCTAACACTGCCCTCTTAACAGTAATTTTAACACAGCACTTAATATAGGGGGCACATGAAACCACATAGAAACAATTACACTTTCACGCCCCCTAGAGAATTTTCAAGTCTGTCTTCATCTCGAAAGTGGCACTAGAATAGTATTTTTTTCAGTTTCTATACCGCATCATCACTATAAAGCTGCACTTCCTCCCGGACCGCAGGTGATAACTTCCGGGTCGCGGTAAAAAGCTTCAACAAGTACATGGAAGTAGCATTCTAGAGGTAACTGAGAAATGACACTAACAACCCAGGGTAATGTGAGCAAAGAAATTATCAACATCATGCCTGTTTCCATTTCTTATTGAAGAGCCGCCGCAGCACAAGAAGGAGTTAAATTATACTCCCATAAAGGTACCCTTACATTTATTAACATTTGCATGTTTTCCTTTCCAATTACAAAACCTCAAATATAAAACAATACGAACGTTAAGGCTAAAGTAATACTGTTTGTACATCATGCTTTTCTTTCCTTCTCTCCCCGTAAAAATATTTTGAAGGGTGAGAACTTTTTAAAATATATTTCAACACAGTGATAATCTTTCTAGTCACGTTTATTCAACATGTTCTTGAGCACATGTTTGATTACATCCTCAATGCAGGCTGTTGTGGTGTAGAGTAGGAGTAACCTTTTTGATATGCTTTACACTAACTTAATGATGACTTAACAGCATAGACTTTTAATCTTACAAACTGATCACAAATCACTGTACTATTACATCATTTTGTAAGCCTTTGATTCCAACAAATACAACTGCATGCCTTCTTGATATCGATCCCTGATTGATTATTAACACTTCACTGTCATATGTAACGAGAAATTACATGAGTACAGCACACAAATTATGTCTCATATGCAAGTAGCATTACACATCCAAGCACTTAATTGGGCAACACCATATAAACTCTATATAAAGCAACAATATGCATGTTTTTCCTTTTCCCCTTTTTCTTTTTCTTTCCCAAGTTATAGGTAAAACCATAACCTATAAACCCTTTGATTACATGAAATAATGATGAAGATGGGTAAGTGACATTAACTTACCCAATGTATCAAGGTGATCTATCACGTTATCGCTATGACTAAGGTCATGATGAAAGTCCCGCGATCTTCAGAGACACCCGTGGACTGAAACATGTCAACCACTGAAATAATTATTATATTGGCGCGGTGGACCATTCACACATCCACCAGAGCACCACACACTGTTTTTAATCTTACCCCATCCTGACAAATAAAACAAGATTGCAAGATAGGAGGTATTTTTAAGTTATCACTTTTTTCCGCTAACACTATCGAAATCACGACCGTCAAAGAACCAGATGGTCTCCCTCCAAGTGGAGGAAGGTTGACTGCCTGGGGAGTGGGAAACTCAGCTGGTAAAGGACCCAATGATGAAACCAATCATCTAACCTCCTCAAGCGGAAAACCAAGATATAACGCTGCCCAAGGGTTAGAGTGTGTGAGGGCCTTTGTACAACACTTATATACCCTGGCTTTTTCAAGATATGTGGTTCATTCTCTTTTGATTATAATCAATTCAAGATGGACCGCAAGACCTTGCTCTTCGACTGAACTACAGCCCCCCGTGCAACAGTGCCTTGAGGCCCTAACGGGGGAGTAGTTGGGCTCTACAACAGCCTGATTGATTGATTGTAGCTGCTTCCCACCAACATTCATAGATTAAAGTGTATAGTAACCCTGGGCATAGCTATGTGAAGTGCACTTTGGACTATGCGAGCTACGTTTAGCACTACGCGAAATGCATAGTGTGGTAGGGAAATGCTGTTCGCAATGATTGCACAGTGCCGGATCCTTGTCCGGACCGTACAATCATTTTAAACGGCATCTTGCACAGTACAAGTGGTCATTTTCTGCCGCTCAAATAGATTTGTACTCAAGCAACATTTTTCTCAATGCGGACTGGTAGTTTCTCATTGCGAGCGGTCGCGTGCATACGTAACGACTCGCAATGAGAAACGTGACCTTCCGCGTTGGGAATCTCGCCGGAAGATTTATTTTCCACTCTCGTAAACGGCAACTTAATATTGCTGATCGCGAACGTGGAAAAAGTCTCACGGTGTGTCATTTTGCTAGGTCGCGGTCGCCAACTTGACGTTGAGGACTGTGAGCAAGCAAAAAATGCCCACTACGCTGTGCTACACGTTTTTGCACTGTGCTATTTTTGGGGCTATTCACAGGAGGAACATAAGAATTTTAATTTTGCATATGTTCCACTTTTAAATATTAAGCAATACCAAAAGGGATGATGGATGGAGCGTTTGAGCAAATCAAACACTCACCCCCAGTCAACTGATCTGGGTTTCATGCATCATCATTCTTTAGCTCACTCCACCACCCCAGGTCAGACATGGCCATATGCAAATCAGTTTGACCCTGTGTCTATGTTACAACTGGTCAGTCCTCAGGGTCGGTGTGTTGCTAAGAATGGTCCAAGTGTTAGCGTTAGCACCAAGACGCCTCCAGGCATTCGTTGCGCTTTATAAGTTTTAAAATCAAATCAAATCAAATCAATCAAACCTCTAGATCTTACCAAGCCTGAACCGCCGTTATGGCACAGGTCATTGGAAGGATAAAGTGGGGGAAGGAAAAGAAGGGAACAGCAGGGAGGGAGATCTGTAACAAGACAAAATACACAGATGAATACCTTCTACTCTTTCTCTGTTAAATCATGAAATACATATATGCAACAATAGACTCGGTAGGGGTAGGACACCTCAAATACCTGTAAAACAAAATAAGTAACCCTTGTATGGTTGTCGTTTGGACAGAAAGTGGTGCCTTCTGTGTGGAAGTTTTTGTCCGGTTATATCAGCAGGAATACAAAAGAACATACAACCATGTACTCAGGAATTCACTCTTTTGCAATAAAAACAAAATGTATTAACAACCTTGCACCATGCGTACACTGGAACATACCATTATCTAGACTCCATTGTACATCACAGGGATAGAGCGTAGACCTCTACCACTCGCAAAACCCCTGTTAGATATAGAGCCAGAATATGCTTGTAATAATACTATTAAACCTCCATATAATACACACTACACATTCCTGTGTAACCACTGCCACGGGACTGGCAAATCAACAAGAAAAGTTTATGCACTGATGTTTCTTTTTGGTGAACCTTTAGAAATCATATAAAACAATTACTTCCTGTGTAATGCTTCTTACACAGAAGTACTGTCAGAAATGTGGGGAGCCAATATGCAATGATTAAGAAGGTATAAGCTTCAGAAAGATATGTCAGCCAATACTCCACGGAACCTCCCCGTAGGCCAACAATGCTGGTCGAATACCCCTAGGAGAAACAAGCTCCCTCGCTGCCGGCCGAAAATACTGGCCGTTACAAATCCAAAGAAAACCCGTCTCCGCAAGAGCGAGATGCTCACCAACGGAGTAAGGCGGAATGTACAAGACTGGTGCCAAGCACCCTTACCAGACGGCCCCAGGGCAATCCAGGGAACGCCGCCGAGAACAACGAGGAGGAAGAATTTCCTACATCGTTTCAGGGAGCCACTTCCTACTTATGCGGTTTTCTCGTGACATCACACGTGACTCACGAAGGATCATGGAAGTTGTAGTGCACTACCGGGATCGTGCTCATAACAGTACATCCCCTCCACAAAAGAGCGCACTATGCACCAGGTTTCAGTGGGTAAGCCCGGTGGAAGGAGGCCACAAGCCTGGGTGCATGTACACCCGACGCAGGTACCCATGAGTTCTCCTCAGGGTCATAGCCCTTCCATGCCACCAGGTACCACAATTTCCGGCCCGCATCTTTGAGTCCAACAAACCCTGAACCTCATACTCCAATTCATCATTCACCAAGAAAGGAGGAGGTAGTTTTCTGACCGGTGCCGAAGAAGGCTTCAACAAGGACACATGAAATACCGGATGGATCCGCAGATGGGACGGGAGCTTCAATTGCACAGTCACCAGACTTACACGTTTCACAATTTTATAGGGCCCAATGTATCTAGGATTGAACACACTATGTCTCCTGAAACGCATGTTCCTGGCGGATAACCAGACTGGATCGCCGCTACTGTACAAAGGGCCTTGCCTCCTATGCTTGTCTGCTGCAGCCTTATACCTGACCTTGATGGATTTGAGATGTTTTTGCGCCTTTGATAAGTTTTCCCCGAAAATGAACCACTCTCCTGGCCACTTCAGAAGGGTTGTGATCAGCCCTTGGATGCACTAAAGGGGGAAACCTGGGATGACGACCATAGTTACAATAGAAAGGTGAAGTCTTAGTGGAACTGTGTGTGGCATTATTATAAGCAGTCTCAGCTAGCCACAGATAATCCAGCCAGTTTTCCTTACTGTTATCAACATAGCAACTTAGATACTGCTTGAGTGTTTGATTGAGACGCTCAGTTTGCCCTTCAGTTTGGGGGTGGAAACTGGACGATAAAGCAGTGTCAATATTTAGTGAAGAACACCATTTCCTCCAAAACTGGGCTGTAAACTGCGAGTCCCTATCTGACACAATAACACTAGGTAGTCCATGCAAGCGAACCACATTCTCCATCAGTAACCCTGCCAACTGACCAGCTGAAGGAACTTGTTTGCAGGCAATGAAATGCCCCATTTTCATCAGATGGTCAACCACCACCAGGATGGCTGTACACCCTTGATCCTTAGGCAAACCCACTATGAAATCCAATGATATTTTATCCTATGGCTTGAAAGGAGTCGGTAGGGGCTGCAGCAGGCCCTGTGGAAGTCTATGATCGGATTTCATCAAGGCACATTGGTCGCAGGATGACACCCACGCCTTCACATCCGGTCTCAAAGAAGCCATCAAATAGGGCGGGCGATACGATCTACATTCTTGTCCACCCTGAGATGGCCAGCACAAGGGGATACATGGCACTACACAAATACCTGTTTCCGCAGCCGGACTGTGGGGACCAAAAGACGGTTGTTAAACATCGGTTATCCCCAGTGCAACCGCCACTCCGGGTGACTCCTAAGCCAGATTCTCCATGTAAAGGAAGCTACCACCTTCAATATGTCTCTGAGAAAGGTATCAGGCTGTATCGTGCACAACACCTTTACAGGGTAAATTATGCTAGCCTCAGGAATCCCATCCGGGTTCCTGACAGAGAACTGGTGCATAAGAGCGTCCGCCTTCCGGTTTTCTGAGCCAGGCCAATAAGTAATGATAGAGGGGAAACCAGAGAAAAACAACATCCAACGGAGTTGACGAGGAGTAAGATGTCTGTCTGCCGTCATGAACTGCAAGTTTCTCTGGTCAGTGTAGCACATTACCACATGCCTAGCCCTCATGAGGAAATGTCTCTACTCCATTAAAGATTCCTTGATGGCAAGGAGATCCTTTTCAGCAATGTGGTAGTTTCTTTCGGCAACACTGAGCTTCCTAGACATATATGCCACTGGATGGAGCTGACCAGTGGTTGAATGCCTCTGAGACAAGATGGCTCCCAAAGCCACATCAGAAGCATCAGCCTCCACTATGTAGGGTTTTTCTGGAACCGGATGAGAGAGAATATGAGCCGTAATGAAAGCTGTCTTTAGAGCCATAAAAGTCTCCTGGGCTGACTCATTCTATTCAAACTTTTGTGCTTTCTTGAGTAACTGGGTTGTCAGGCAACTAGTTTGGAGAATTGATTTACAAATCTCCGACAGAAGTTGGCAAATCCAATGAAACGCTGCACATCACGGATAGTCCAAGGAGGTGGCCAATTCATCACAGCGTTGATCTTTTGTTCCGCCATTTCCTGGCCTGACAGACTTAACATTACCCTCAGAAACTCCGCGGTGCGGACATGAAAGTCACACTTACTCAGCTTACAGAATAGATGATGTTCCTGTAGGATACTGAGCACTGTTCCTACATGCTGTCTGTGAGCTTCCTCATCTTCAGAATAGACAAGAATGTCGTCAATATATAGCACTACATAGTGGTCTAGAATTTCTTGGAGAACATCATTCAATAAGTATTGAAACACCGCAGGGGAATTACATCGCCCGAACTGCATCACCATATACTCAAATAACCCATACCGGGTCTTGAAAGCAGTCTTCCACTCATCCCCACTACTCATGCGAACCAGGTGATAGGCTCCTTTTAATTCAAGCTTAGTGAAGATAGTCGCTTTCTTCACCTGCTCAACAACACACTGATCAGCGGCAAAGGGTATCTATTTTTCACAGTGATGGCGTACAAAGCCCTATAATCCACACAGGCACGCAGCTCGCCGTTGGCCTTAGGAATGAAGAAGAGTGGGGAAGCGGCAGGAGATTTCGAGGGGCAGATAAAGCCCAATCCCAGGAGCTTATCCAGATATGCCCTAAGATTTTCTGGTTCCGTCAGGGCATATAGACGACAACTTGGTATCACTGCCCTCGGAACAAGATCTATTTAACAGTCATATTGCCTTTGGGGGGGCAGCTCTATTGTGTGTATCTCGCTAAAGACCCTTTCATATTTCCTGAATTCAGTAGGAAGCTGGACATTGTTTTCCGCAGCTGTAGCGATAAATGAATCACAGGCCATGGCAGGTTCACCAGGGATACTGTGACAGTGCTCAAGGCAGTACGGAGAGTTCATCTGCACTGTTTGAGCAGCCTAGTCTATTTCAGGGTAGTGTCTTTGCAACCACGGCAACTCAAATATGATCCCATATTGGGGGGCATGAATGATACTGAAGGTAACCTGCTCTTTGTGAGTTGCTCCATATTGTACCTCATATGTTTTCAGTGTTATACCCAATGGGACCTGTACACAACTTCCTACCGTCTACTGCATAGACTTCTTCAGATACGGTCCCCCATGCCTTGCTGATTGCTAGACTGCGTGCCGTCGGCATCTCAGGGTTGGCCCTTGACTGGCTGTCATCGTTTTTGAGCGATAGAACTCAACAGGTCTGGATGCCCCCCTACTCTTCGGCCCCGAAGAGACTGTCAACTGGAGTCCCGCAGGGTTCTACGTTAAGCCCTTTACTGTTTAACATTTATATGACCCCTTTACTATATCTGGCGGAACAGCTGGGAGCCAAGATAATAGCTTACGCAGACGACACACAGCTGTTATTCACCTGGCCTAAGGGTGTGTCCGATCCATCAGCAGTCCAGCATTGTTTGTCGGAAGTATTCAGGTGGCTTGCACAAGTCCAACTTAAGTGCAACGAAGACAAGTCCGAGGTCTTATTCTTCGGCTCTTTTCCTGACAACTTTAAGGATCAGATTTGGCCCCCGGACCTGCCCTGTCCCAGTGCGACGGGAGGCCCAGCTAAGAACTTGGGGGTCTGGTTCGGTCAGGACCTGAAGTTCGAGGATCACATAAAAAAATTGACCGGCATCTGCTTTGGTACCTTGCGAGCCCTGAGGAAATTTTTCCCTCTTCTGCCCAGGGCAGCCAAGGAGTCTGTCATTCGAGGCTGATTTTATCTCGGCTCGACTATGCCAATGCCTTATTTAGTGGCCTACCTGCGTACATGGTTCATCCCCTACAGGTGATACAAAACGCTGCAGTACGTTTGCTTTTCCCTCTCCCTAGGAGGTCGAGCGTGCGGAGCCACCAACGTAGTTTGCACTGGTTACCAGTACCACATCGAATTTTGTTTAAAATTCTTGTGTTGGCATTCAGAGCAGTCCATGGCCGGGGACCGACGTATCTGCAGAAACGGTTTTCATTCTATACTCCTAACCGTGCCCTACGATTGGCCAATCAATGCCTACTGGCCACCCCTAAATACAAATACGCCCGTCTGGGAGGCCAATCTATTTCAGTTAAGGCAGCTTCTGCTTGGAATGCTCTCCCCCTGTCCCTTAGAGCCTCGCCGACCATCACTGTTTTTAAGAAGGAACTCAAGACTCATCTGTTCAATGCCCCTCTCTAACAGTTCGTTTAGGTTTTGATCCAGCACTCCTGTTGTCAATTTACTCACCGCGCCAGGATACCCCGTGGTAATAGAGCGCGCTATAAAAGTTTTAATAAACATAAACATAAACATAAACAGATGTATCTTTTGGCACAAGTCTAATGCCTCTATGCTGACCTTCTTCCATGTCCATGAACATACTGGTGGCCTCAGAGTCCACCATGGCAGACATGTGGATCCTATCAGCTGCTATCACTAATAGTATTTGAATGAATAGTTGACCCTTCGTGAGTACCTCTCTGTTACATAAAGAAGGGATATATGCCGGACTCCTAGAAACCCCTTCATCATTCTTCGAGTCAACTAATTTTCCGACACTGTATCCTTGACCGCTGTCGCTACTCTGGGGTTACGAAAATGATTAGTCTTAGGTTTCACAGGACACTCCCTGACAAAATGCCCTCTTTTGCCACAGTACAAGCAAAGTCCTTGCTTACAGCGGGTTTCTTTTTCTGAGGTAGTCAAAGCAGCTCTTACTGCCCCTATCTCCATAGGTTTGGATACAGAAGCAGGGTTCATGTCTGTAGCCCTTAGTCTATCGCAAGCCTGCATATTTGTCTCCTTCCTTTTGTTGTCCCCCTCCTCTCACACAGTCTATGATCCAAGCGTAATACTAGGTTGATTAACTCCTTTGCTGCGGCGGCAATTCTGCCGCAGCGCTAGTGGGGAGGGGGGGGCTGCGTGGTGCTCCTGCACTTGTGACGGAACCGCTCCGTCACGAGGCTCGGGCGCACTGTGCTTGTGACTGAGCAGTCCCGTCACGGTCCCGCCCACTCAATAGAATGCGCCGTGCAGGCGCGAAATCAGCGCCGCGCTGAGCAGGCCGTGACGGAACCGCTCCGTCACCAGCACAGCGCGACCAAGGCTGGTGACGGAGCCGTTCCGTCACCAGTGCGGAAGGAGTTAAATCCTCACACGAGGTAGATTGAGGGTCTATCTGATGTCTTCCCTCAGTCCCTGGTGGAAGAGGGCAGCTTGCTTACTTTCAGGCCACTTGGTTTCTGCCACTAGTCTTCAAAATGTATTTAAATATACTACCAGATCCTTGTTACCCTGTCTCAGCTCTAGTAATTCCCTGTCTGCAGTATAAGAGTCTGCCCTTCTATCAAATACCCTCAGAAATTCCACTCTGAATGCTTCCCAGTCATGCAAGAGAGGATCGTCATGATTAACCATTGGACAGCCCATTGTGCTGCATCCCCTGCCAGGTAGGATATCAGAAAGGCCACTTTTGCCTGGTTGGTGGGAAACAAACTTTGCTTACAAGAGAAGTGGATCATCACCTGAGTCAAAAATACCTGCACATTGTTGAAACCCCCCTGATACCTCTCTCGCGTAGCCAATGGTATAGATATAGGCATCTCCACCATCACTGAGGTGGGAGGACCTGCAGCTGCTCCGGCACTGAACAGATTTCATTGCAATCAATCCACCCTAGCTCCTAAATCTCCTGCTTTCTGTCTTGAAGCAGCTAAATCTCCCTGGAAGGTTACTAAGACCGCTATTATGTCTTCTAGAGTACCTATACCCCACAACCCGACCGGAAGGACACAATTTCGTGGGTCGGAAATTCTGTTACAACTGGTCAGTCCTCAGGGTCGGTTTGTTGCTAAGAATGGTCCACCTCTAGATCTAACCAAGCCTGAACAGCTGTTATGGCAAAGGTCATTGGAAGGATCAAGTGGGGGAAGAAAAGGAAGGGAACAGCAGGGAGGGAGATCTGTAACAAGACACAATACACAGATGAATACCTTCTACTCTTTCTCTGTTAAATCATGAAATCCATATATGCAAAAACAGACTCAGTAGGGGTAGGACACCTCAAATACCTGTAAAACAAAATAAGTAACCCTTGTAGTAGTTGTCATTTGGACAGAAAGTGGTGCCTTCTGTGTGGAAGGTTTTGTCTGGCTATAGCTACAGAAATACAAAAGAACATACAACCTTGTACTCAGGAATTCACTCTTTTGCAATAGAAACAAAATGTATTAACAGCCTTGCACCATGCGTACACTGGAACATACCATTATCTAGACTCCATTGTACATCACAGGGCCTAGACCTCTACCACTCGTAAACACTCCTGTTAGAAATAGAGACAGAATATGCTTGTTTTAATACTATTAAACCTCAACATAATACACATTACACATTAGTTCCCATGAGGCACAGTCTGACCCGGTGCCTCGTGGGAACAGTCCAGCCCGAACTGCCAAACCATGTCTTCCCTGGACCGGAAACAAGCAGACTGATTTGCATATGGCTGGGTTAAAAATGGAATGGCATGGTGAGCAAAAAAATGATGGATTTAGGCCCAGATCTCTGTACTGGGGTAAATGTATGACATTGTTCTGCATTCTGTCCATCAACTGTTGTTTTTGCATTTGTCACCCCAAATGGGACGGGTATGCTCAGATGTGAGTCCCGTGCTCTCCATGCCACTGGAATCAAGGTATCCTGGCTGATGAGAGCTGAAAACTCAAAACCGGTCCTAGGATGCTTGTCTCCAGTCCAGGGAGGATCTGGCTTGGCAGTTCAGGCTGGACTGTTCCCATGGGGCACAGGGTCAAGACTGATTTGCATATGGCTGGGTTCAAACTGGAATGGCATGGTGAGCAAAAAAAACAATGGATGTAGGCCGGGATCTCTGTATTGGGTGAATATATGACATTTTTCTGCATTCTGTACACCAACTGTTGTTTTTGTATTTGTCACCCTGAGTGTGACGGGTATGCTCAGACGTGAGTCCTGTGCTCTCAATGCCCCTGGAATCAATCTATCCTGGCTGATGAGGGATGAAAGCCCGAAACCGGTCCTAGGGTGCTTGTTTCCATTCCAAGGAGGACCTGGTTTGGCAGTTCAGGCAGGACTGTCCCCATGGGGCACAGGGTCCATTCTGATTTGCATTTGGCTGGGTTCAAACTGGAATGGCAGGGTGAGCAAAAAAAAGATGGATTTAGGCACAGATCTCTGTACTTGGGTGAATGTATGACATTATTCTGCATTCTGCATTCTGTCCATCAACTGTTGTTTTTGCACTTTTAAATATTAGGCAAATTACCTTGTGGGAAACACCATGTACTGAAGGGTGTAATGTATTACTAATTAGAAGCAGGGTTTCCCATCTGTCAAAAATATTTGTTTGAACAGGTTTGAAAGCAGGTTGTTAAGCTGTTGCAGTGGGCTACACTTGGTACGTCTAAGGCCATGTTTTATAGGCCACCCTGAGATGTCATAATAGGCACTCCAGTCTAAAGGCATTATCTTTCAGGCCCCGGGTGCACTTTATACTAGGGACTTATGGGCAAGTTAAATATGTCAGTCAGGGTAAGCAATTTAACCATTTTTAAAGGGCCCAAGTACATACAATGGGCCCTGGAAAGAAAGGCCCCAGTGTGCAGAGTTTAAAAAAAGCAAAAATAGAATCCAGAAAAAAGGGAAAAATTTGTAGTGATCATGCAAAAAAGGTGGATTTTGTACAGGGCCCGATTCTCAAAGGAAAATCTGTATGCAGAAATACTGCCATATGTATAATTCTATCCAGAACTGGCATAAGATCTCTACGCAGATGGTATTCACTAAATATGTTTGGAAATTACCACCTTGTGGTAGGGTTAAAGATGGTCTACCTTATTTTGTGTTTCCGGACCCTTACACAATGGGGTGGAGACTCCTAAAACAGAAACGATAACTTTACAATACTACTAGTATCTTTACAATGTGATTTGTGATCTGCACATAGTCAGAATTATCCACAGTAAAGGCAGAAATCTTCATCTCTGTTAAGGAAATCTCACAATGGAAAAGTGTAGAAATGCTTACCTCAATCACACATACTTGACTCATACTAGTCCAAAGAACCTATAAACCCAGCCTAGACATTAGGCTTTGCCCTCTTACCTATGTACTGTGTGAATGTCTCCAGAATACAGTCAGCACCACTCAAGAGGAAGAGGAACTTAACAGAAGAGAAGATTTAACTTTTAGTTCACATTAGTTGTTGAATATTACATGGAATTACAAGGTCTGCCTCAATACACTATCTGAGGTGGGGAGAAGTTGTCTACATGGCACTAGTTCGAAGACTGCCAATGCATTTGGGTGGATTTACGCTTTGTGGAGGAACTGCAAAAAAAGTGGTGGAATGAACAGAGGTGGTGATGAAGAAGTTCTCTAGGATTCAGGTGGTAAACACTTTTCCTGTAGACAGACATGGATCCTGTCTGTGTCTTACCCCGCCGTTTCTGAGGAATTCCAAAATAAGGCTTGGTAAGAAGCTATAACTCATCATTTTAGCACATTCTACTCTGCACTGGTGTCACACTCACCTTTCCCCACACATCTCACACCTCTTACTCTCACACAGCGTAATCCACCTTTATAGTTTATAATGAATTGAGATACCTTAAGTTGCTCTTTATTTTTAATATAGTCCTCATCTCAAGTGCACTGGTAGAAAAAGTAGGAGCAGGGCTACCATCTACTGTAGCAGCTGAACGACTATGTCAAGCGTCTAAACACATCTAATCCACACACGCAGGTTGCTATAATAATATCTATAGATTTTTTATGTGTTCTTTGTTCATATTTCACCATTATTATGGATCTATTTTTATTATATGCTTTTTTATAATGTACTCTACATATGCTTATTTTGTGAATACATAGGCATTTAACGTGCTCTTTTATATCATGGCAAAAACATTTTTTGGAAAGTCCTGGGTTGTGTGCCCATCTGCCAACTACCACCACCTTTTCTCATGCTCCAACCAGTGTTCCGACATGTAGACTGGCTACAGTCAATATATGGGTGGGACAGGCTGCAAAGTCATCAGCACTATTATTTTCAGTATTAGTGACTTAATTTCTCCTTCATAACTGTCTGGATTGGTAATAGCTTTCTTTTTGAAATATATTATAACCCCTTTTGTCTGCATGTTTTACTCTCATAAGGAAGGGGGCATTCTATGCTACTCTTGTATTTCATCTAGATTACGGAGATTTGTTTTAAGAATTTTAAACTTAAAAAGTGATTTTACCTGTTTCTCATTTTCCTTATTTGCACATTCCTGGGTCCTGGTGTGTCCTGCCGGCCCCATAAGCCACTGCGAGTTGCAGGGTGCAGGTGAGGCTTGTTTATCGGCTGGATGCCGCACGACCGCCATTTTGGGGAGTGTAATGCCTGCTTAGGGGCAGTGATGACCTAGGCCACAGAGTGGGGCCTAACTAAACTTGAGCAAATAACAAACACGGACGCTAGCTGCTGAGTAAGGGCCGAAACTCATGCCCATTTATTTATACCTGAGGGCTGACCCGCCCCCAGGCTGTATGCGTGCGTGCGTGCGTGAGTGGACGGGCCGTGTGGCTCCGTCAGTACATCCCTCCAAACTCACAGATGAATACTCCAGTCTTATTTCGATCTCCTGGTGACGCGTAGCCTCCATGCATAGTCCTGGAGTCTTTGACTGGGAGTCGGGTTTGGTCGTAGGATGTACGTAGGTTGTACCTTTGGCTTCGCTGTCCTTCGGCCACTTCTTCTCCCACCGTTTCTGTTGTTTCTCTCTCGGGTTGGCCTGGATGACGCTTGACTCTGTGCCTCCTTTAGGCGGTGATGGTTCTCTGTCTCGTTGACTGGCTGATGCCTCGGGAGGAGCCAGGTCGTCTTCTCCGCTCCCCATATCCTCCGACATCTGTTCCTGTGTTGCCTCATTCGTAGACACGCGCTTGAACCACGACACGTTCCGTGTCACTACCCTGGAGCCATGGGACGCCAACACCATGGTGCCGTGGATGTTCACAATCTCCCACGCCTCGTGCTCAAATGTTGTTTGATATTTCCAGTTGTGGTGTCGAGTCTTGAGGACTACGTGGTCTCCTACTGCAAGCAGCCTGACCCCAGCTCTTCTCGTTTGGCTTGCTCTCTCATTAGTACGTCGTCTCCGGTCCTGGGTTGCTTCATGGTTTAGCTCTGGGGCCTGACAGGCGGGGCTTGTTGGTACACAATCTCGTGGCGGCCTCCGGAACATGATGTGAGCCGAGGCGCACTTGGTGGTGCAATGTGGTGTCTGTCTGTAAGCGTTCAGAAATTGCGACAAGCATTCCTCAGGCACTTCCCCTTTCTCCACACCGATCTTTAATGCCTGGTTCATTATCCTCATGAACCTTTCGACTTCTCCATTGGCCTGTGGCCTTTGTGGCGTGATATTTCGGTGATGTATACCTCGTCTGGTTTGATATGCTTTGGAGTCAGTGCCCTGAAACGGCGGTCGATTGTCTGATCTTATCTCATCTGGGAAGCCTAGCATGGCGAAGGTCCGGTCCAAGGCTGGCTTGACATGGCTGAAGGCAGTGGAAGGAATCACCTCCACCACTGAAAACCTGGAGCCCGAATCGATCCTTACCAGGGCTTGACGTCCATCTGGGAGTGACCCGAAATCAATGCTTATTTTGGACCAGGGAGTGTCACATGAGTCTTCCGTGATGACTGGGTGCAGCGCAGGCTCCTGACTTGTGATGACACACAAGTGGCAGTTGCGTATCTCCTCCTCCACCACGCTGTCAATGCCGGGGAACCACACCCTTCCCCGCAGCCAAGCTTTCACCTTGTCATCTATCAGGGCATCTTTCACGGCTCAAAATGTGTCATCCTCCCCCGCGGACCATGTCCATGGCTGCCCTGCTTTGGTTAGTGCAATCAGGGGCTCCGATAAGGACGCCAGATTGGGGATGAACCGGCCACAATATGTGGCCATCCCAAGGAAACTGCGAACCTCGGTTATCGACGTCGGCTTGGGCGCCGATTGGATGGCCTCAGCTTTCTTTGGGTCTACTCTGAGTCCGTCACGAGAGAAGATGTAGCCAAAGAAATCTACTGATTCGTTGTAGAACGAGCTCTTTTCTCGGTGCAACGTGAGTCCGTGGTCTGCTAGGCGCTGAAGCGTGGCTCTCAGGTGTCCATGGTGCTCCTCCAGGGTCTTGGAGAAGACTAGAATATCATCACTCAGATTGATGACTCCTGGCAGTCCCGACAGCGTCTCCTTGATTGCATTTTGGAACACTTCGGCTGCCGAAGACACGCCGAAGCTCAGGCGCTTGTACCTGCGGAGACCGACATGGGTCGAAAATGTTGTGATATTACGGCTGTCCGGATGGAGCTCCAGCTGGTGGTAGCCCGCGTTTAAGTCCAATTTGGAGAACCACTTGGCCCCGTTTAGATCAGCCACTATGTCGTCCATAGTTGGCCTGAGGTGACGCTCCCTCTTGACCGCCTTGTTTGGGAGGCGCATGTCCATGCATAATCTTATAGCGCCCGGTTGCTTGGGTTTGGGCGCTACGACGAGGGGTGACACCCAAGGGGTGGGCCCGGACAATTTCTCAATCACCCCCAGTTTCTCGAGCTTCGTCAGCTCCTCCTCCACCTGCGGCCGCAGGTGGAACGGCACTCTCCGATGTTGCAGTGCTGTCGACCTCACTGTGCGGTCGATGTGCAGCTTGAAAACTTTTCCTCGCAGGCAGCCCAGGCCTCGGAAGAGCATCGGAAATTCTCTCAACATGGCGTCTGCGTATCATTCGTGAACTTGGTTGGCGAAGAATACCAGCTGGAGGTCTTCTGCGGTGTGGCAGCTGAGCAGCGTTCCCCGTTTGCCACCGGTTACGTGGAATTTCGTGTTCACCTTCTGATCATTGCACGACACTAGCACGTCAATTACTCCACGTAGAGGCAGGGGTTCATCACTGTCGTAAATGTGGATCCTGGCTTTTAAGGGCTTGAGCGGTGGGCGAGGACGTAACTGTTCGTATTGTGTGCTGTCCATTACATTCACTGATGCCCCTGTGTCAATCAATGCCTGCACCGGGGAACCCCCTATCTCGACTTCACCCATTGACGGCGGCCTCTTTCTGGATCCATCCCAACCAAAGAAGGAGACAAAGAAAACATCGTCGTCTTCGTCCTCATCTAAACGGAACGCTGTTTGAGGTGTGTCACCGCATGGCCCTGGGTCCTCGAAAGAGAGATTTGACGAACCCCTTGGGCTGGGCTCCTTCCGCTTGGGCCGGCGCGGCGGCTGCTGCAGCATACTTTCGCGAAGTCGTTCATCTTGCCACAGTTGGAGCATGCCTTCCCTCGTTCAAAACATCGTCCGTTCGGGGGATGCTCCATCCCACAGTTTCCACATGCAGAGCGTGAGGTCGCTGCCAGCTGATTTCTCTGTGTTGAGGGTAACCGCCTTCTCCGGACTACATCCATGCGCTCTTCCTTGATGGATAAGTGTTTTACCTGCGCCGCGGGACCGTCCAACGCTGCCAGCATCGCTTCCGCCCTTGCATTAGATAGTTCATGTGATCTCCCTAACACGAGGGAGGCACGAGCTGATTCGTGCCTGCCGCAGGATTAGGCGTCTCAGTTGAACTGACCGACATCCCTGTATGAATTGCGCTCTGATCTCTAACGTCCTGTCCGGCAGCTCGCACGACGTCGCCAGCTTTCGCAGCCTCACGTAGAAGACGTCGATCGATTTGCCCTCCGCCTGGCGGGCCTGACGAAGCTTGAACCACTCATAATCTGGGTTGGCACGGGAGTCAAAATGGTGGTTAAGAGCCGTGACTGCAGCCGTGTAGTTGCTGTCGTCGTCTCTATCCGGCAAGGTTTCAAATAGTTCATAGAGCTCATCACCCCTGTAACACATCAGGAGCGAGCGTTTGACTTTGCTATCGGTTTCTCTGACGCCCACAAAGTAGTGTTCTAGGTGTCCGAGCCAGAGGCGCCACCGCGCGGCTTCTGTGGCGGGTTCAGAAAGTTCACTGAATGGCGGGATCGGGCCGCCATGGCATGACCAGGCGTGGTAGTCACAACGTTGACAGCAGGGGCTTGAGTTGGTGGCCCTGCTTGCGCTGGCCCTCCATTCTGTGGTGGCAATGGTGGTGGAGTTGGGATCCGGTGGGCTTGTCCGTCGGCTGCCGCCCCTCCTGTCGCTTGCTGGTTCATTTCTGGCCTTGTGATAGCACGTGGGCTGCGTACTGTTATGAGGGAGTAGCGTTGTCACGTGGGGACGAGCTGTTGTGGTAGGCTAATGGACCCTCTTCCTTTTATTGGGCAAGCTCTGTGCTGCACACAACGTTTTTCAGCCCCTCCTGATGCTCCAGGGCCCGGACAGCCGGTGTGTGTGACACTGGGTGTGCCTCTCCCCCTAGAATGGCATCTACAGCAGCTCCACAAGATGCGTGAGCTTTGGCAGGGCAAGTCTTCCACGAGAAGCGTGAGCGGCCGTAGGGGTGTGGCGAGGGCCGAGCCAGTCCCTCCGATCAGCGCCAAAGCACGTCGCCGCTTCTTCCCTCCCATGCGCAAACAGGCCTGAGCGCTGGAGCGGCGGTGAGGCGGCGCTGGGCCTCCGAGGTGGGGGCGCTGTAATGCGGGCAGGCAGCGGACACAGACTTACCCCCTGGAGGGCTCACCTCGAGCGCCGCGACAGGCGCGAAGCACCTACTGGCAGTAGGTAAGGCCAGCACAGCGGGGTGGCACCCGCGAAGGAACTTGGCTACGGCCGCAGGCTCCAGCGCAGGCAGCGCGAGTGCGGCTCAGGTGGCACCGCGGGACACAACAGGCGCGTCCGCGGAGGCGAGGCGTTGGCAGAGTACCCGCCTCGTCGCCAGTGTAATGCCTGCTTGGGGGCAGTGATGACCTAGGCCACAGAGTGGGGCCTAACTAAACTTGAGCAAATAACAGACACAGATGCTAGCTGCTGAGTAAGGCCGAAGACCACGAGCGGTCTCGCGCCCATTTATTTATACCCGAGGGCTGACCCGCCCCCATGCTGTGTGCGTGCGTGCGTGAGTGGACGGGCCGTGTGGCTCCGTCAGTACAGGGAGGTTGGCGGGCTAGTTGACAGGGGAAGGAACGACATATATTGAGAGCCCTGTCACAGACTTGCTACGGACTCTCATAAGGAAGGGGGCATTCAACGCTACTCTTTTACTTCAAGAATACGGAGCTTTGTTTCAATAATTTAAAACTTGAAAATTGATTTTACCAGTTGCTCATTTTGCTTATTTGCATATTCCTGGTTCCTGGTGTGTCCTGCCGGACCCCTACGCCACTGCAAGTTGCATGGTGCAGGTGAGGCTTGTTTATCGGCCAGACGCTACACAACTGCCATTTTGGGGAGGTTGGCGAGCTAGTTGACAGGGGGAGGAACGACATATAATAAGGGCCCTGACGCGGACAAGCTCAATGGCGCGCCGCTGGCGTGCCGAAAGCATTCCAAAGAAAAGCCTGTCTGTGCCTGTCCTCGCCCGGCCGGGCCCAGGGGCCAGAACCCCTGCTAGTTGGAGGACCCAAAATTGGATTAAGTACTTTGCAGACGAGTTATACAAACTATTACAGCCTGTTTCCGAAGATTTTTAAAACAACATTAATATATATAATAAGCTACTAAACTGTGCGCACTGTGTCAATACTTTAACACTCACAACCTATGCTATGAATCAGGCGGGCAAGTTGCAACTGTTTCTATTAAATTGTAGGTCACTGACAAAATACAAATTCGAGATTAATGATATATTGAGGGAAAAAACACCCGAAGCACTATTCCTGACTGAGACATGGCTTAGTGAGAACTCCACCCTAGATGCTCTGGATGTGCTCCCACAAGGCTACGAGATAGTAAGACAAGATCGAGTGGGCCAAATAGGTGGTGGAATTGCAATAATTTATAACTCCTCAATGAAGTGTATCATTACGGGAGCACATTTAGAAAACTGTGAGGCGTTTCTATTTACACTTTCAGCGGTAGAAGATAATACCATAGCAGGTTTTCCAATCTATGGCCCACCAGGTCCATCAGCCAAATTCATGGCGAGTCGGGAGGAGAAAGTAGTCCACCCAGCCCTCTGGAATAAAAATGTCCTTATCCTGGGTGACTTAAACATACAGTTTGACAATAAGCAGAATCGGGAAGCGCAATTCATATGCAAGGACCTTATGACACTAAACGTAGCGCAAAAAGTGGAAATGTCAATGCAGCAAGGGTCATATTTTAGACTCTATATTTTCCAACTCGTTGGTGAGAGAGGTGGGGATACCATGGCCAATCCCCTGGTCAGACCATCACTTAGTCCCTTTTACCGTGCCCTTTTACAGACAGATGACAGAGAAACCGGTACAGAAAGTCATGAGCAGGAAATGGATTACATTTAATCCCAATTCATTCTCACAGGCATTGATGGAAAACAACCTTACATTAGAAAAAGATGTCAACTTAGCCAATAGCCAACTTGAGACATGGATAACGGATGCTTTAGATGAGATACCACCATGGAGCACTGGAAACTTCAGGAGACAAAGCATTGGCGCCATGGTTTAATGAAGCACTGATGAGAGCCAAAAAGGAGTGTAAGCAGCACGAACGTGCAAGGCCAAAGAGAACTATTAAAAGGAATCAAAAAAGTATCATGCACTAATCAAGAAAATAAGATGTGGCTTTTACATGGAAAAGCTTGAAAGGGTCAGTAACTCCTCCAAAGAAATGTTCTCCATACTGAAGTCTCTTAAAGCACGCGAAAATAAAAATAATGATGTAATCTCCTCTATGGAGAGCTGAAATAAAGTGACTGAATACTTCGCAAGTAAACAACAGGGAGGGACTTAAAAAAGGACAATATTTATGGGGGTCCAGTGTACGTGTCCTGTCTAAATCTTGTAACCAAAAGATGTACAAAGTTCCCCAAGGGGGTAGTATTAGTATGGCTAGATGGTCTCTCTCTCTCTCTGAGTGAATGTGTATCCTAACGTCAGGGAAAAAGTGTCCCTTGTCAGAACTAGGGATGCCTCACACAACTTACTAGCTTCATGACTGCTGTCATTTTGCCAGGAGGTTGTCTCGTCTCATCATCGGCTTCCTGCTCCAGCATCAGGCCGGCGCTGCAATGCCTGACGGGTAGCACTGAGTGCTATGCTTTTGTGGAGATCTTTTGTTCCTGGCCATAGATCGAGTGTGTGTGAGGGGCCTAAGTAGATGGAGTAGTGAGCGTGAGGGGGTGTGTGTTAAAAAAGGTTAGTATAGTCCACTAAGACACCTTTATTCATGTGGCTAACTACCTTATTAAAATTGGTGAAGGGAGGGGTACCGGGACTCAAAAACGAAGGAGATTGGTCTCGTTCATCCCTCGCCTATGATCAGGTCGACATGTTTCATGCCCTGTCGGCAATTCTTCAGGACCTTGGTTTGTGCTCATAAACTCATATTCAGCCCGGGAAGGGCTAACGAGTGTGTATTATACAACCTGAGGGGTCAAAGACCGGAGCAGGTAGGTGTCCTGCGTAGGAATCCACCCTATGAGAGAGGAGAACAAAATAGATAAATATTCCCCATAAACACATACAAAATGAAGGTCAGTATTGTATATTTAGAGAGAGACACACAGGCGTTAATTTACGCCCATTGGGATCATATGAATCGATTGTGAGAGAAAGGAGAGACTTTCTAAATATCTTTAGTAATGAAAAGCGGTCAACTATGTCCACATTGGGCGTCTAACAAGTGTTCCGCAAATCATGCATATGTCAGATTATATTTGTTAATCTTAGGAGGAATGTGGCCATGTTAGCTCAAAGAACAGGTAAGGGAGGTGGGGGGCAAAGGCGATTTACGTTGTTGATCTTACCGCAGTCTCTTAATGCTGGTCCCCACAGTCTGTTCTCGTGGGACCTGCGCTGTGAGATAAGTATCACCAAGGATAAACAAGGGAAGAGGGGGAGGGGGGAGTTAGAAAAACGGGTGATAGTCCCGAGGGGCAGGGATGTGTGATGAGGGCGGAAACGACCAACAGTCCATCTGTGGTCTCGCCCACCACCCGTCGGTACCCGTAAAAAACATACCACTCAGGTCAGATTGCGGCGGGAGCAAGGGCCCAGCGGAGCCGCTCGGGCCCCCAAGGGCCAACCACTGCATACCACCAGGGTGGGGTCACGGTCCATCCCAAAGGCGTTATACCCCCATGTCCCTAAATCGGCGGCAAAGGGGCTGGGACGCCGAGGCACCCCCTCAGCCCAGACATCAGCCTCCGTGGTGGTCGGGGGCCCGGGGGCATCGCGTGCGCCGCACCAACGCCACACACCCGGGTGAGGGCAGTTTCCAAGAACCCCTGAATGGTGGGGAAACAAGACCCAGATGGCCCCGTTAGGCGGTCCAAAAAGCCCGAAAAAAGTCTCAGGGTCTTGGGCTTACTACATTACACCCCCTTACCTTAGCAGCACGATTGCTCTGCCTCTCGGCACCTAAACCCACATATCGGCGTGTCGTTCGGCACGTAGAACAGCTGGCGGAGTTCAGCGGTGTCCGGCGCTGCTAAAAGTCGTTGTCTGGGGGCGTGTAACACTGCTAGTTGCGTGGCCTGCTTGGTCTTGGGGCGTGGTTTGGAGTTCTGACGTACAAGCGTCAGCGCTGCGTGTTAGTGCACCATCTTGGAATGGGGTAAAGACACTGAGGGAACCTATGGTCTCAGGGTAGTGCCTTATGTTGGGGATATGGAAATTGAAAAGTAAAGTAAAGTGGTAACATGTAATTAAATCCATAAAAAGCTAAATTGATGGATATCATTACACGATCGTCCGCAGTGATCATTGTGATAATGGAGGAGCGGCTTGTCGGTGGGGGAGATTCATATTGGGAACTAAGCGCGTCCAGGAGAGATTCTCTATTATTATTGAGTGCTCTCTTCACCGATTGTTTCAGTAGTCTTGTCGGGTAACCTCTATCCTGGAGTTTATGTTGTAAGATGTTCGCCTCCCGTTGGTAGTCTATGGTCGAGGTACAATTCCTGCGTAGTCTGAGAAATTGGCCAAAAGGTAGATTTTCCATCAGGGCCCTGGTGTGGTGACTGTTGTACAGCAGGAGGCTGTTCCTATCGGTCTCTTTTTTGTAAAGGGTGGTGGTGATTTCTGTCGGGCCCAGTATAATTCTCAGGTCCAAGAAGGGTATAGAATTTTCAGAGATGGTCCCTGTAAATTTCAGGAACGGATGCTGGTGGTTGATCCACGTACAGAAGGCATTGCAACTTATCCGATCCCCTTTCCCAAAAATCAGGATATCGTCAATGTAACGACGCCATAGGGTGAGGTTCTCAAGGAATGGGTTCTGTTCTGGAGAATAGATTAAATATTTCTCAAAAGCGGCCATGTAAATACACGCCACGCTCGGCGCGAAAGTTGAACCCATAGATGTTCCACGGATCTGATGGTATAATTGTGACTCATATTTGAAGAAATTCTCCATGAGGGCTATGTTCGCTAGTGCCATGATAAAAGAGATCAGGGTGGGGGATGTCCATTCTTCCGACCTCAAGGTGGATTCCACTGCCTCTAAGGTTGCCTGTTGGGGGATGTTCGTATATAAGGCTTCCACGTCTAGGGTCAATAGGAGATCAACGTCTTCTCTACCATCCACATCATCAATCAAGCGGAGAACATCACGGGTGTCCTAAAGGTAGGAGGGAATTTTCTTTACTACTGGTTGTAAAAACACGTCACAGAATACTTCGCAGACAAAGTGGCAAAAATATGTGATGCTTTCCAAGCGGAAGCTCGGCAAGGGAAGAGCACAACATGTAGACTAGATACTACATTTGCAGGTGAGACCCTTGATGAATTTAAGGTACAGGAGATAGAAGAAGTTAAAGATACAGCAAAAGGGATTAAATCAGGCTCCCCACTAATCCTGCCTGCACGGAGATACTAATGCAGGGAGCGAACCTTATTATGCCATATATCTCTTACAGGAAGAGTTTACGTATCCAGAGGTACTAGACTCCTTTGCTGATATCACTAGGATTATACAAGACAATTTAAAGCGCCCTAGTAGAGAACATAAACCTTGTGAAAACCGGTAGTTCAATTCAACCTGTCCGAAGGCCCATTCACGACTTAAAAGGGCCCTGCATAAATATCCCAGAAACCAGGACGAGATAAAAGACTGCTGGAAAGAGTACATGACAGCAAGAAAGTCCTGTAAGTGCAAAATTAAAAATGATGCGTGGGTGAATTTATATGAGGCTTCATTAAGAAGGGATAGCTCCTCGTTCTGGGCAGCAGTTAAGGCACCTTTTTTTAGCCGGGGGACATGGCAAGAATTGAGGTGTCAATAACAGAAGATTCCTGAATAAACTTCTTTGCAAAAGTTTATAATCCTGGCGGGGCAAAGAAAATTGTAGGTACGGGGTCAATAAGGCAGGGGCGACTGGAAAATTTTGAACAAATTAACATCACCGTCACTAATAGGAAAATTGCAGAGGCCATCAAGCAAAGTAAGGGAGGCAAAGCTCCGGAGCAGATTATATCCTGATCGATTTATTTAAATATTCGATTGATTTATGGTCTCCACTCCTTACACGTGTGCTGGAGGCAAGTTGTGAATTGGGCTTTATTAATACCTGGTCTGATTCAATAATTATTCCAATATTTAAGAAAGGAGACCGGGAAAATCCCTCCTGCTACCGCCCTATATCCCTCCTGGATTCAGTTATGAAAGTTACAGGGAGGGTAATCCTGAACCGTCTACAGCAATGGGCAGAAGATATAAATATCTTATCCCCGGTACAATAGGGTTCAGGGAGGGACGGGGTACAGTGGAGCAGGTCCTAAATTTCACAATGTTGATGGGAAAATATACTCAGGCAAAGGAGGGTAAACTCTACGCAGCGTTTGTTGACCTAAGTGCAGCATGCGACTGTGTTATTCACAGCCGATTATGGCAGATTTTAGAGGAAATGAAGGTGGATGAGGTGCTAATATCTTTTTTGAGACAACACTATGTGGGTGCTAGGGGGAAAGTGAGATATGGCACTGAAGGAGAATGTACTAAGCCATTTCATGTTATGCGGGGAGTAAGGCAAGGCTGTGCACTTGCCCCTTTTCTTTTCACACTGTATACTAACGACTTGGAAAAAGAACTGGTGGCTGAGGTGCGAGATTCCCCGCAGGTAAATCATAAACAAATTGTGTCACTTTTGTATGCTGATGATGCCGTGATTATGGCACGGACGCAAAGAGGCCTACAAACGCATTAGATGCATACATACACTTCATGGACAATAGAGGGCTGACACTTAATCTATCCAAAACATTTGTAATGGCCTGTGGTAAACGTAAAAATAGAGATTGCCTTCTATTCGCAGGGAATAAGAAAATTGTTCCAACTAAAACCTTCTCTTATCTGGGTATTGTATTAGATGCAATTGGTTCATGGGGACCTGCAATTAGAAACAGGGCTTTGCTGTTTAAAAGAGCTACGGCTGAACTCATGATATTTTCGAAAAAGATGGGGAAAAGACCGCCTGAAATTTTGTTAAAAATCTATCAGGCCTAGTGCATAAGTACAGCCATCTACGGGGCAGGTGTTTGGGGAATTTTTGATTCTACATCTATACAAAAGGTAGAAAATGCCTTTTTAAGATTCATCCTGGCAATTCCCCAAAGTTCACCTGTTTTTAATTGTGATATGATATGAAAGCAATTTATAATGCGCAAACAATAACCCGCAGGTATCAAGGCGCCTAACAATACAGTCAAAATTGAAACAGACGTCCTTACATATAGGCTTGCCGGAAGAGTCGAGTTTTTAGGGCAATGCGGAATTTCTGTAAGGTTGGAAGGAATCTCAAGTCAAGAGTGAGATCATTCCACCATTTAGGGGCTAGCTTGGAGAAAGCCCTACCACCCCATTTAGCTCTTCGTACGCGGGGGGCTGTCAGAAGCAATTTCCCGGAGGAACGCAAGTTCCTACCGGGAATGTAATGGGAGATGATAGACCCAATGCCCATGTCGCTGTTATTTGCGATGGCTCTATAGGTCATGCAAAGGACTTTGAACCGGATTCGAAATTCTACCGGTAGCCAATGCAGCGTTTTCCTGGCCGCAGTGGCTGAGGAACGTCTGGGAATATCCAGGACAAATCTGGCTATGGCGTTTTGGACCACCTGTAAGCGCTGTCGGTGGCTCCGGTTTAACCCAGCATACAGCGCATTACAGTAGTCCAAACGAGAGCCGATGAGTGCGACGGCTATTTGCTTTCTAGCCTGCAAGGAAAGATATTTCCTAATCCTTCGCAGGGTATGAATCAAGCCCCAGCAGGTGGAGACCGTTCTGCTCACCTGACTGCCCATATCAAGGGCTGGATCTATCATCACCCCAAGATTCTTAGCAGATGTTGTGGGGGAAGGACAAATTCCTAAGGAGTCAGGCCACCAATTTGCTGACCAGATGTTTTCTTTCCCGCCGAACACCAGCACCTCAGTCTTCTCCCCATTCAGTTTAAGAGAATTCTGAATCATCCAGTGACCAACCGCCTCCATACAAGATCTAAACTTGGAGGCGGTAAGCACATCTGAATGGGGGAGAGAGACGAGTATTTGGGTGTCGTCTGCGTAAGACACTACCTCCATCCCGAAAGATCTTATAAGCCTGGCTAGTGGGGTCACATAGATGTTGAAAAGGGTCGAACTAAGTGCCGACCCTTGGGGGACCCCACACAGCACTGGTCGGGATGGAGATAGGAACTCTCCCAATTTGACTCTTTGTTCCCTCCCAATTAGGAAAGAGGTCAAGAGATCCAGGGCCGTATTCCCCACCCCCACCTCCCTCAGGCGAGATGTAAGCACTGAGGGGAGAGGGTATCGAAAGCCGCTGTTAGATCAAGTAGGACCAGGAGGGTGGTTTGGCCCCCATCTACTGTCATGCGGATCTTATCAAGCACGATGGTGAGGGCTGACTCGGTGCTGTGTTCCCTCCTGAATCCATGCTGGGAGGGGTCCAAGCATCCCGAGCTTTCCACAAAGATGGCGAGGTGCTTGTTGAGATGTGCATCGAGCATCTTCGCTGGAGCAGGAAGCAGCGAGATGGGACGAAAGTTTTTTAGGACCTCCGGGTCAAGGGAAGCCTTTTTTAACAGGGGTTTCACTACCGCCTTCTTCCACTCTGTGGGGAAAGTGCCATCTCTAATTGCTAGGTTCATTATTTCTAGCAACGGAGGTAAGAGAGTCTCCCTACACTGCTTGATGATTTTCAGTGGGCAGGTATCCAGGGGAGAGCCAGATTTGATCTTATTGAGTAGGATCTCCAGATCTTGTAAGGCCAGCGGAGGAAAGGAGTCCAAAGTGCAAATGGGGAGATGTCTGTGATAGTCCTATTCATCTCAACCCGAGTGATGGACGCACTGATGTGAACTCTTTGTTCCTCGAGAGCCAAATGGATATCCTGAATTTTGGTGTGGAAAAAGGAGGCTATCCTGTCACAGAGGTCCTGTGAGGGAATAACAGGATCAGGGGCTTTCCGGCTGACGAAAGAGTCAACAGTTTAAAATAGCTCCTTCGGCGAGGACAGCGAGGTGGTCAGGGTCACAAAGTAGTCTTGTTTGGCCTGTGTAATCTCGGCTTTATATTTCCTAATAAGGAGTTTATGTGCTTCCTTATTCTTGGGGTCCCAGCTAGCGTGCCAGAGCCTCTCCTTTCTCCTCACTTCCTGCCTGAGGAGTCTGAGGGAGTCAGAGAACCAGGGGGCAGATGGTCTCTTTCTGGCTCAGCGGCGGGTCTGTACTGGGGCCAGTTTATTCAAGGCCTCGGTGGTGACCTGTTCGAAGTGGCCGACTGCAGTCTGTACGCTGTCCAAGCCAGTGATAGAAAGGGTTGCAGCCCAGGACGCAAAGGAGTCACTGCTAAGATTCCTGAAATTTCTGACAGTTTCTATTACATGATTCCCTTTTTTACAAGAATCCACCCCATGGTATTCGAGAAGGAAAGGAACCGCAAGATGATCAGACCAAGAGAGGTGCATCGGATCCTTGGTAGTCAGCCGAGGGTCATTGGAGAAGATGCCATCCAAAGTATGGCCTGCACGATGAGTGGCTCCGCTGACTCGTTGCGTGAGTCCACATGATTCCAGCGCCTCGATGAGACATGAAGTGTCAGATAGATCATGTTGTTCTAAGTGATAATTAAAGTCACCTAGGATGGAAAAGTTTTGTTGGCCAAAATAAGGTTCCAGGGCCTGGAAAAGGTTGTGCGTAAAGTGAGTTCTCGAGCCGGGTGGTCGATATAGTAAGATACCATTAAAAAAGGGGCATTGTGCTTCCTTTATAGTGAAATGGAGTGCTTGAAAGCTGTCCGGGAAATCGGGTATGGGTACAAAGTGACATTGCAGGTGGTCTTTGTGACGAATCGCTAACCCCCCTCCCACTCGACCCTGTCTTTCAAGTCTGACCAAGCAGTACCCTTCTGGGACCGCCTCGATTAGGTCAGGGCCAGAAGAATCCTTGGCCCATGTCTCCGTGATAAACACTATGGTGGGTGTTTTATCCAGTACCAGCTCTTTAAACATTATTTTATTCTTAATAAGTGAGCGGGCATTAAGCAGGATGCCTTCTACTCCTACAATCTTATGGATAGGAGTAGCGGGGAGGTCAGAAGGAGGATATTTAGGGACAGGGTTGGAAAACCTACTCGCGGAGTAGCAGCCGCAATGAAGGGGGAAAAGTAGATCATCCGGCTCGTAGGAATTCGAGCATCGCTGTCGGAGTGGTTTCAGGCCTAGCAATTGCTGGGGAGAATAAATATAAAGGGCGGGAAAGGTATCGCAGGAGTCCGGAGTCCAGCCGTCCAGCGCGTCCTCAGCGCGGACGGGCGCAGACGGGCTGGACTCTGGCGTGACTCCGGCATCACTATGGCATCCACGCTGCGCGTACGCGCTGCGCGCCATATCCTGCTGTCTATGTAGGATTCTAATCAGCCCACGTGTGAGCTTCAGCCAATGGCTGAGTAGCGTTAGTCACCCACCCAGGATGGCGTCCCAGATCAACAAAGCGCAGGGACCGGGCCGCCCGAATGGCGGTGAAAGCAGACCTGTTTAAAGTGCAGCAGTGCGATCCGTGTCTAAGGGCACAGGTAGGGACCTCGTAAATACTAAACAATATTTGTAGCTAACTAAAACCAGGGGATAACGAGCGCCAATCAAAAGTAAATAAAAACGGGAATTTTTAAAAGTCAATTGCAAGTCAATTACGAGCTTCCAGCGCCTAGCGCTATGTGCAGGACGGAGTTCAGGCAAGAGTGAGGAACCCTCCTACCTGGGTTAAATACTGTCAGCAATTACAACTTCTAATCAGCCCACGTGTGAGCTTCAGCCAATGGCTGAGTAGCGTTAGTCACCCACCCAGGATGGCGTCCCAGATCAACAAAGCGCAGGGACCGGGCCGCCCGAATGGCGGTGAAAGCAGACCTGTTTAAAGTGCAGCAGTGCGTTTCGTGTCTAAGGGCACAGGTAGGGACCTCGTAAATACTAAACAATATTTCTAGCTAACTAAAACCAGGGGATAACGAGCGCCAATCAAAAGTAAATAAAAACGGGAATTTTTAAAAGTCAATTGCAAGTCAATTACGAGCTTCCAGCGCCTAGCGCTATGTGCAGGACGGAGTTCAGGCAAGAGTGAGGAACCCTCCTACCTGGGGTAAATACTGTCAGCAATTACAACTTCTAATCAGCCCACGTGTGAGCTTCAGCCAATGGCTGAGTAGCGTTAGTCACCCACCCAGGATGGCGTCCCAGATCAACAAAGCGCAGGGACCGGGCCGCCCGAATGGCGGTGAAAGCAGACCTGTTTAAAGTGCAGCAGTGCGATCCGTGCCTAAGGGCACAGGTAGGGACCTCGTAAATACTAAACAATATTTCTAGCTAACTAAAACCAGGGGATAACGAGCGCCAATCAAAAGTAAATAAAAACGGGAATTTTTAAAAGTCAATTGCAAGTCAATTACGAGCTTCCAGCGCCTAGCGCTATGTGCAGGACGGAGTTCAGGCAAGAGTGAGGAACCCTCCTACCTGGGTTAAATACTGTCAGCAATTACAACTTCTAATCAGCCCACGTGTGAGCTTCAGCCAATGGCTGAGTAGCGTTAGTCACCCACCCAGGATGGCGTCCCAGATCAACAAAGCGCAGGGACCGGGCCGCCCGAATGGCGGTGAAAGCAGACCTGTTTACAGTGCAGCAGTGCGATCCGTGTCTAAGGGCACAGGTAGGGACCTCGTAAATACTAAACAATATTTCTAGCTAACTAAAACCAGGGGATAACGAGCGCCAATCAAAAGTAAATAAAAATGGGAATTTTTAAAAGTCAATTGCAAGTCAATTACGAGCTTCCAGCGCCTAGCGCTATGTGCAGGACGGAGTTCAGGCAAGAGTGAGGAACCCTCCTACCTGGGTTAAATACTGTCAGCAATTACAACTTCTAATCAGCCCACTCAGAGTTGGGAATTCGTTATGTCAGCGATCTAATTAGTATGCAACCGATATTGTTATGGCATAGAGTTTGGACTTCGCCTGATCTTGCATTAAATAGAGATATTATTAATGATTGTCTGGGTATGGACAAGTTCAACAGGATAACCTGGCTGTCCTATATTTGTAAATTTACAAAGGACCTAGGAAGACCTGAGTACTTTAATCTGCCAGAATCACTGTGTAACATTTCGAGGAAGGACTTAAAGCTGCTTTGTTGGAACCACCTTGAAACCCTAAGGCTAGGAGTAGAATTAAATAAAAATTCTGTAATGCAGCATCAACTTAGCCAAGTCTCGAACTCAATTCAACCATATTTAATTTGGTGTCTGGAGGGTTTCGACAGGTATCTATTGACAAGATTTAGGTTTGATATCTGCTTTCGATTAAGTTCATTTCCCAAAGTGAATGATTGGGACAGAACGCTGTGTAAATGCCCGTGTGACAACATGTCCAATCAATCCGCAATGCATGCGATCTGTTTTTGTAAGTTTTATGCTGCTGGAAGATCCAGGTGGATTATACCACTCTAAAAAAACACAGGGAACATGGCGACAGTGCCGTCCAGCCCTATTGTTTTTATTATCATTACATGATGTTCACTGTGTGGCCGTAATGACTGTTTTTTTAAAAAGTATCTTGAAAAAAAGGAAAAGCATAAATATTTTTTAACATTATATGTATTTATTGTTCTTAAATGTAGTTTTTAATGTATCGTTTGTATACGAAATGAACTTGTGGCTTTTATGATTTTATGTTTTCTGAAATCGAATAAAGCTTTTTCAATCAATCAATCAATTATATATCTCTGAGCTCATCAAATGCTCCTTTCAAATGTGAGAAGTTCCCATAAAACGGAGACAAGCAATAGTTCGGCCATTATAAAAGAAATTGTCAATAGATCAAGCAGTATTCAAAAATCTACGCCCCATTTTGTTACTACCGTTTGTTGCAAAGATCACTGAGAAAGTAACAAATAAGCAACTAGTGGACCATATTAAAAGAATTACCTATTGCAACCCTCACAATCAGGTTAGAGTGCTTCAAACTCTACGGAGTCAACACTACTCCTGGCCACCGAAACAATGAGACAATATGCTGACAAAGGGCAGACGGTTGCAAAGATCCTGCTGGATCTCAGCGCAGCTTTTGATACCGTTACCCATAGGCTTTTCCTCCATAGACTAGAGGCATGTGGTGTCAGTGGAAACACACTGCACTGGATGACATCTTTTCTATCCGCGCAAAGCTTCCAATTCGCACAACAGTCATACCTATCAAAGAGCATACCACTGCCCCAGGGTGTCCAACAGGGATCAATTTTGAGCCCCACACTATTTAATTTGTACGTGGGACCAATGGCTGGGCGAGTGGAAGAGCACAAAGTGTCCCTAGTGTCATAAGCTGACGACACTCAGCTGATTGTGATGCTGTCTCTAGATAGGGAACAGGCAGCAATCCGATTCTCCAAGTGTCTGGAGAAGGTGGCAGCATTTATGTCTAAATATTGCCTGAAACTCAATGGGAACATAACAGAGGTGATGATTGTGGGCAAGGCCCCAACCATTTGGTCAACAGCTTGGTGGCTGAGACGCTGGGCCAATTACCTATCCCAAAATCAGTAGTGAAAAATCTCGGAGTGTGGTTTGACTCCGAACTGGCATTCGACAGCCAAAGTCGGAAAGTAGCAGGTAAATGCTACGGGACGATGAAAACCCGGGGAAAAATCCTTGACCTCCTACAGTCTAACGCTAGGAAAATTATAGTACATACCGTGGTAACCCCTCCAATGGACTATTGCAATGTACTATATCTAGGTGCATCAAAAAAAGGGCTGACCAAATTACAGATGGTGCAAAACGCGGCAGCCCGCTTGGTACTAAGCCTACCGAGAAGAGCCTCCACAAAGAATGCCCGAGGGGAACTGCACTGGCTGCTGGTAGAGAATATATTTTTTTCAAGGCAATGTGCCATTGCCATCAAATTCTATCAAAAAAAGGTCCACGGTACCTACACACATTGTCAACACAATATACACCATGCGGGAACCTAAGATCCAAGGGTATGGCATTGGTGACTGTGCAAAGAATATTTAAAGCAAGAATGGGGGAAGGCTCCTTCAGATACCTCGCAGATAAAACGTGGAATACTTTACCGATGGACCTAAGAACAGAACCATGCGAAACCAGATTTTGCAAACAATTGAAGACATGGGTATTTTTAACAGCACACTAAAGACCACTTGGCCACTGTTAGGGACCAGGTGTAATATGCAAGATTGTCCTCCACCTCCTTTCAGAGTGTCTGTTTTAGCGCAGGGATACACCGGTGGTGTAACCATGTTCCCTATGAATCGATAAATTAAATTATTAATTCATTCATTAATTTAAGAATTGAGAAGGTGAATTTAAACATATATTCTTGCTTTCCTTATGTCTCTAAACATATCTATCTATTGTTCAGATTGATTTGTAAGTATATTTATGTGTCCCTAATCACACTCTCTTGTCAACTGTTTCTACATATCACATTAGGTCAATGGCTTTATCTCAAAATTCCTTTCATTTTCTGTGTCATTTTATTATGCGCGCTATGAAATAGACAGAGCTGTCAGCTGCGACTGTGTACAGCGTATTCTTTGGATAATTGCGTATTTTTTAAACTGCACTGTTGTTTTTTATTAATTTTACCTCATTGATCTTTGTACTGCCTTTGCCTACCTGCACACCTCAGACACCCTCTTCTTTGCTGCACGCTCTACGGTCCACCGCAGGTTTTCCTATTTCTTGTGGAGGGAGCGGCGGTCAATTTTACTTCTGGGTTAGAGGTGGGGGGAGGGAGAGTATAAATTCACATGCGTCTCGCTTCACACAGCGGATGCGCGCTATGAAATAGACCGAGCTGTCAGCTGAGGCTGTGTACAGCGCATTCTTTGGATAATCGTGTATCTTTTAAACTGCACTGTTGTTTTTTATCAATTTTACCTCATTGCTCTTTGTACTGCTATTGCCTACCTGCACACCTCAGACACCCTCTTCTTTGCCGCGCGCTCTCCGGTCCATCGCTGATTTTCACATTTGTTGTGGAGGGAGCGGTGGTCAATTTAATTTCCGGGTTAGAAGTGGGGGGAGGCAGAGTATACATTTTCACATGCTTCTAACTAGGCGCAGCGGATGCCCTCTATGAAACTGACAGCACTGTCAGCTGAGGCTGTGTACAGCGCATTATTTGGGTAATTGCGTATCTTTTAAACTGCACTGTTGTTTTTTATCAATTTTACCTCATTGCTCTTTGTGCTGCTTTTGCCTACCTGCACACCTCAGACACCCTCTTCTTTGCTGCACGCTCTTCGATCCACACCTCTCTATGCAACTCTGGTCTCACCCATTAGGCAGGGCATCTATTAGACCCTATTTCCTCTAACTTAGCCAAGATTCTTTGCCAGACAAACTTCCCTATTCTATGGTCTGATCACTTTCTAGTTGGCTTTAAGGTGAACCGGGAAATGTGGCATGACAACCCCTCTATCCCTTCCATCAAATCGGGGATCAGAAATTGAAAAGAGCTAGATGTTGATTATTTGAATCTTCATCTTAAAAACACCATGCCTGATATCACCTCAACCCATATTGATGATGCTGCCACCATTCTAAATTAGTTGACACTGTCTATTGATGTATGCCTTCCTTTGGCGAAGAAAAAATTGAACCACCATCATCGTCCTGCCCCCTGATTTTCCCAAAAACTTAAGGCGGAAAAAACTAAATGTTAAACCTTGGAGAGACGTTGGAGGAAAGACTATGCGCCGGCAGCAAAATTCATGTACAAATTAGCTCTAAAAGGCTATTATGACCTGTGTAATGCCGCTAGGGCTGAGCCCGCTAATAACACTATTTTAATGTCACAAAATAGCCCTAAAGTTCAGTTTAAAGTGGTGAAAGAAATGTCGGGCACTACTTGCCAACTGGAGCCACCGTGTTTAGGCAACACGCAATGCGAAGATCTGGCTGAATTTTTTATAGAAAAAATCGATAAAATGTATGCAGAATTTAATAACACTACAACAAATGTAGAATTGTTACCTGAGACCTTAACCTCATCATCTGATTGTCCCATCTTGACCCTGTTGCATGACTCAAGTGATAGACTAGGCAATTCGCTTGATATCTGGATTACTTTCGACATCTCTTCTTTCTTTCGTATTTTAACTAGCATCAAATCTGGTTCCCTAAGGATTCCCTCCCCATCTCCGTTTTGCAAAAACTGGATTTACCTATACTTAAAATTATTATGGACCTTCTCAAATCATCGCTATTCAAAGCTAGGATTCCAGCAGCTTGGAAACATTCCATGGTCCTTCCCCTGGTAAAAAAAGCAAATTCTGATCCAGAAGTTCTATCCAACTTTCGCCCAATCTCCCTAATCCCAGCTTTTTCTAAAATTCTGGAAAAACATATCAACTCACAGATGACGCAGTTTGTTGACTCCCAGAACATCCTACACCCATCTCAATCGGGTTTTAGAGCTGGATTCTACTGAATCCACGCTCTTGGGAGTCACTGAAACTATTCGCTAATGTGTTGATAAGGGAGATACAGTGGCACTTATTTTACTTGACTTGAGTGTTGCATTTGACACTGTTTCCCACACAACTCTTTTACAAGTCCTACATTCTAGAGGCATTGTCGGCTCTGCACTCAAGTGGTTGTCCAGCTTCCTGTCTAGCAGGAGCTTTCAGGTTTTTTCTCCAACTGCAAGCTGTCAGACCCATGCCTCCCCATTTGGAGTACCTCAGGGCTCTATACTCAGTCCATTACTTTTTCAAATATATGTTAGCCGCCAGGCCACTATAGCGGAGGAGGCTAGGCTTACCATACATTCATATATGGACGACACACAACTTATTTTCCCCTTGTCTTCCAAGGAGACTTCCAACATGTCCTATCTCCAGGTTGGGCTGCAAAAGATAGCTGGCTGGATGCACAAAAATAGGCTGAAACTTAACGGAGGGAAAACGTAACTCCTTATCTTCGGTGGAAATAAAACTCAGTGGGATACCCAGCATTGGCCACCACAGATGGGTGATCTCCCCAATCCCTCACAATTGGTATAATCATTGACGACCAACTGTCTATGAAACAGCGTGTGGTTAAAGTCGCCTCAACCTGTTTTACAATTTTGAAATGGCTCAAAAAATCCTCTGTATGCTTCCACCTTCCATGCAAAAAACTGTCATCCAAGCTTTGATCATGTCCAGACTGGACTACGGCAATGTCTTGCACCTGGGCGCAAGTAAGTAGGTGATTTGGAAATGCAAGTGGTCCAGAATTCTGCGACCAGACTTCTATGTCAGCTACCTAGAATGGCCTCTATGACAGGTACAATCTGTGACCTTCAACGGCTTAGAATGGAAAGTGGTTCCAAATTCAAAGCCCTCGGCTACTTGCATAGGATCAAAATGGGTTCAACACCTCATTGTCTTAGTGCATCCTTACTTCCCCCCACGCCTCCTGCGTTCCTCTAATCAGTCAAAATTTAAAGTGCCCAGGATCAAACGAGCACGCATGGGTGGATGGTCCTTTGCCTACTTGGCTCCATCTCTATGGAACTAACTCCCGTTTCAATTACGTCACGAAACGATCAACCACAAATTACACAAAGACTTAAAAACGTGGCTATTTAACCACTAGAGTCCTGCCCTCGTCTTTCTAGTGAGAGTCTGTAGGCGCCGGAAAACCTCCGGGAGCTGTGCTCAATATAAACTAAAATATTAATAATAATAATATGTGACTGCTAATAACAACATCATCCCACTAGCTTTAATCCAGGAAATCTTCTGCTTCTAATGTATGCCATTTGTATGCTATTTTAATATACAACACTAATTTTGTACACATGTTCTTTGTATATTTGTATCTTTAAAGCTTCAGTGATGCAGTGACCCCAAGAATGATTACTAAATACCTCACATCAGACGTCAGTAGGAGCAGTTTGGTTACTACTGCCCGTCCATGAGATAAGTTCAGTACATCGTTACATACACTCCTAAAGTAATTTGTAAATGTTCTCATTTTTGCTAACTGACTTTCCATTGATTACTTTTTTTAGCATTAAAAAACGTAAATACATCCTTTCGAACATTAGAGTTAAAAATCACTATTAAGCTTAGTCACTCTCACAATGATATTTTTTTTAAATTAAAGCAGCTGCTGGGTCCATAGTCACATGCCAGCCAATGACTTCTAGGACCCAGGTGCTGCAGCTGATAAGCCTAGTCTCTGACCAGACAAATATCATCTGTAGTAAGAGCAGGTAAGATTATATTTTAGCTGATTTTTTCTAAATAATAATTATTAACACCTAATATTGAAATGTACTGTTTGTATATGAAAATGAATCAATTTGATCATAAGTAGCGAATAATCTAAATGATTTTGGGAATCTACACTATCTGTAAGTTCTAATGCCTTTTTATTTCAGATCTTTGGACAATTATGCATTATTAACTACAAACGGAGGACTGCACGCAATCCCTTGAGAAAACCCTGTTCTACTCCAGGCAATCATGTCTGCGCCCTCCACTGCGCAAGAGCAGAAGATGAGATGAAGGTACAGGAGACAGTTTCTCCCACCCAGGAATACTTTTCCAAAAAGACCAAGAGGACTGCGAGCAATTTTCCTTTAAGGTAACTCTTATTGATTGCAAATCGTCAGTCAACAGCGACACAGTCAAAGATGCCAAATATGCTATGCAGGACATTCTCAGCCCGCACCTCATTTTCAGCTACCTTACTTTACTCCCCTGTTGCTCTCTCTGGGCCAGATTTACTATGATTTTGCTTCAAGGTTGCATAACTTTGTTGCACATCTCTGGGGCAAAGTCCTTTTTTGCATTTACTAAGTAACATAAAGCCAGTTTGTGTGGTTTAGCAAGGCTGCGCATAGAGCTGCTTTGAGTTACTTTGCATCAGGTAGGCATTTCATGGTGGGACATATGGGATCCCATGTATCACAAATGTATTTTGACGCAAACCCAGATTCATAAAAGCTTGTAAACCAGGGTTTCCGCCAAAATGGTGGACCTAAAAGGACGGAGTTGTAACAATGAGAAATTTCTTTATTTCTCCTCATTACTACCTCTTTTCATGTGTGCTGCATTCTGCAGCACAAAAAGAAAGAAGAATATATTTTAAGGATTTATTTTGCTCAGGAAGGTGTCCCATTTCTCTCCTCTCCCTTTCACACAACTTAGCCCAACAAGCTCCCTTGCTGTACCACGTTGTGTCACATGACAGTAAATGTGTCTCTCTATCTCCAAAGCAAGCCTGGTCTCCTCTTTATCGCCTGAGGGAAAAGAATGCCTTGGTGTTCAGGATCTCACCCCATTCAGCAAGCTCTCTCTCACAACCTCCTATAGGTCAACTAGGCGTGGGCGAAATGTTAAATACACTAGAGTGATAAGAGTTATTTTAGTAATTCACATTACTCTTGTGATACGAAATTGCCGAAATTATGTGATTACTCCCGCTTGTGTAATTAGAGCAATTTGGGGTAAAAATGCCTACTGCACCAGCATAGGAACAGAGTGCGAGTGGCTACTGACTGCTGCTGTTCATTTTCTGTTGCATGAGCCCGATTTTCTCAGGGCTGCTTGATTCCTCTAGTCCATTTTGAACACAAGAGAGTGCATTTTGTGCTTAAAAAAATAGCAATAATGAAGGGTTACTCTTCTCACATAATTCTGCATAATCTCATGTTCATTTTGTTGTAATTTTGTGTAATCACACTACAGCAAAGTACACAAGTTACACCCAGCCCTAATGTAATCCCCCATATAATGGATAACATGTTGGCATTGGTAAATAGCACATATACATGGGGTAGGCATGGGCAAATGCTGTCCTCTGGAAGGATGTTTATTCAGGCAATCGTCTGTCTGGCAATGTTTTTCAAATGGAGGCGGGCCAGCACATACACCTCACTCAACTGGGACACAGTACCAACCTGTAAGTCCCACTTCTATCAAAAACCCTTCCAGCAATCCACCTGCACCACCCAAAAACCCACCAGATTCGATAATAACCACCACCTTATGAACTGCTTTTTTACCACTCTTTCGCAATACTCCATTTGTAAAAATCATCGATCTCACAACTTTTGATATATATATGTAACACTTTTATTGTTCATCTCTTTCACTAAAAATCACTTACACTTTCCTTTAACCTATGTGCAAGCAATTATTACACTGGAATATTAAACAATAAAGCGCAATGTATGGTTAAAAACACTGCAGCCAGACTCTTACATCAGCTTCCTAGAATGGCCCCCATCACCAGGTCTCTTCGCGACTTACACTGGCTAAAGATTGAAAATCAATCTAAATTCAAAGCACTCTGCTTTATGCACAGAATCAACGCCGGGAAGGCGCCTAGCTATCTCAGTGCTTTGGTTAACCAATACGGTCCCACCCGTCTTCTTAGCTCGTCCAAGCAGACCAAATTCGTGACCCCTAGGTTCAAACTGGCTCGGATGGGTGGTCGATCTTTTGCCCAACTGGCCCCTGCATTGTGGAATTCCTTACCACTTTCACTACGCCTTGAGCATAACTTTGTCAAATTTCAGAAAGGCATCAAGATATGGTGATTTAATCAGTAAGCTCCATTGGCTACTCCTCTTAGCCTGTGTCCGTAGGCGCCGGGAAAGCTCCGGGTAGCTGTGGCGCCATATAAATTTATATATAATAATAATAACAATAATAGACATTTAATAATGACTCTTACTAGAAAACTATTATATATATTCATGAGCATCACTACAAACACACAAATAAAAAAGTAAAAACACAGCTAAGTTACAGTTATAAGATATAGGCCATCATTACAAGTTCAGGGTTAAATTTGAACCTTGTGCAAACGTTTTTTCACCGGTATTAAAATTACGAGATGTATGATAATTATACTCATGTCAAATCTGCTGATATTTACTAGGGGAAACGGCCTGAAAAACAGACTAAACATTCAGGGCCTCATTTACAAGAATGTGCTGCAGCGCAGAACTGCAAGCACTTGGGCTGCGCCACGCTGCAGCACTTTCAAAGCACAGTGATGTGTCATATCTACAAGGATATGATGGATCCCGTGCTCTCCCCTGCACTGCCACACAAATTATTGGCATGCACTGAAGCAGACACCCATGCGCCGTGGTGTTAGGATGCCTGTGACATTGGAATGATTGTTTATGTGCAGGAAGGTGTCCCTTCTGAAATGGCGTTTTCCAACTTCTATGTGTGCTGTATTAGCACATATAGAACTTGAAATATGTATTTTATTTAAATGATTATTTATGTGCAGGAAGGAACACTCTCTTGCACATAAACAATCATAAGAGGTAATTTCCACCTTCTATAAGTGCTGCAGAATGAAACACGCATAGAAAGAGGAAAAGAAACAAGGAGAAATGGATTCTCCTCATTGCACCTCCTTACACCTCCCCTGGGGATGTGTAGCAGTCAGACGCATTTCCAGGTTTACGATTTTTCGTAAATCTGGAAATGTGTCAATGTGTGGGAACACCAACAGCAACACCCATGGAACGCCCCTTTCACACGAAGTGCTGCATGTAAAGGGCCCGTATTTACAAGGACAAGAAAAGCCACCATGTGTGGCTTTACCTGTCCTTGTTAATATGGGGCAGCAAAATGCGCCCGTGGTGCGTCACAAAAAGTGATGCACTAGCAGCGCAAGGGGTTTGTAAATAAGCCCCTCAGAATTTGGTGTGTTAAATACCTGATTCCATATGTTATGGCCTTGTTTTCCTGGTGAAAACTCTGAATAGGAGGTATTTACCATACCTGGTAAATACCTCCTAATCTGAGTTTTGACCAGGAAAATGGTATTTGGTATTAATGGTATTTACCCCGTATGGTGAATACACTGTCCTGTTTCAATAAACGTATAATGTGTGCCAAACTTTTTTATAATCAATGTTCAAAAGTTATGAAAATAAATATTCAAGCATTTGCACACACCATAAATCGTCTGTAGTAATTATTTGTAGGCTTGGGGCAGTTTCACTGGCTAATTTAACTTGTTTTCAGTAATCCCAGTTCAGGTTTTCAAACCACCATCCTAGAGTGGTGTGAAAACAAACTTACAATCTGTCTGCATCATGATAATTTGCTCCTATCAAATGTGAAATTAGCAACCAGTTGGGTTATGAATTAATCAACAATTTAATTAAAAATGTTTGTTGTTTTATATCAGCTTGAAATATCCTGTCACATTGAATATGCTTGTAAACGTTCATGTTTCCAGTAAGCCCTGAGGCCGTATAGCTTAGTGTTGTACTATTCACATTTTTCAAATGCGTATCCTTGTTTTCAAAATTGGCAAGAATACCGGGATGTTGTGCGATAGTGCCAGTGTTGTATACATGAATGATAGATTGTACTCAAGGCCATTTTAGGCTTTCTTGAGGTGGAGATCCTGACACCTGCATATTTGATACATTTTTGCTGAGAATAACAAGTTTCTGTCATATGATCCTACTTTATCCAATTGTATTGAGAGAAACTATACATCTACTAAGTTGATTTTCTATTACTTTTAGCTCTAGTTTCCAGCTTATCATTTTCTAGCAAGAGCCCTGGTGTTAGACCTGTCTTTTTCAGTGGGTTTATCCCCAGATGTTTTGCTTTTTTGACCTCATGTTTCTGACCTGTTTTTGTTGGTTTTATGACTCTGGGCACTTTACCACTGCAGTTCAATGCTAAAGTGCATATGCTCTCCATCCAAATTGTGTTTATGGATTGGTGTTTCCATGATTTGCTTATTTGATTACTACTAACAACTCCTGCAACATCTAAAACCCCCGCCACATGTTTGCCTGTACCAACAAATTATATACCCAGCATTAGTCTCCAGCCTTCAACTTATACCACAGCTGCACTTAGTGACGCTGTATGCACTATATCCCAAGTGGAGCAGTTGCTTAAATCATTCATGCTCCCACTTATTGAAAGACTAAAGGTAATAAATGACAAAATGGATAAACTCCATAAGGCACCTGCAGAGAACACTTACATGTTGGCGAACCTAGTACCTAGTCTGCAAAACGGGAGTACCTCTATAGACTTAAGCAAACAGGCCAAAATCCCTCCATCCACCACTTGCTTGATTTCAACTAGTGTACCTGATGAACTGAGGTTATTAAAAAACAAGGAGGATGTGATGAAGGAAGGCCTAGGTAAAAAAGTTGTTGTAGAGGAAAATAGCATAAATTGTAGACAGAATACCCCCTTACCAACTTTACCATCAATACAGGATGAGGGGGCACGCCACCTGGTTGAATCTACTAATAATGTGGCTATTCTCCCTGTTATTGATTTACCCCCCCCAATCCTCACCTTTGGTGTTGGTGCTAGGAAATGTTCCACCGCTTACTGAGGGAGTTAAGGAGGAGTATAGCCAGCTAAAAAATAAAGTTGTTCACTGGCTGTCATGCAAAACTTCAGAAGGCAATATGGCAGGGAGTAGTGTTATAATGGCCTGACGGGTGTCTTGGCTTGGCAGGACGAGAAAATCTAAAAGCGGTGTTGTGATCCACTTTAATAGTCCAGCGCCAGTAGAACGTATATTGAGGGAGGTTGTGTACGGTGGGGGGATCTAGGGACTCGGGCATTGAGATTTTACCATTAGGCTTTTTCTATGGAGCATCAAATCGAGCATGATTTGACACATGGAATGGGTGGCAACACGCCAGGATACCTTATAATAGAACACAGCAGGGAGTGGGTCGATCATGGGTGAGGCCACCAGGTGAATTCAACTGGGGTGGTCAGGGGTTTCACTCATTTTTTGAAGGGCCCAATAGATTTGCAGCACTCTCTGGTCTAAACGAGTGTGACTGACTGTGTGGAGATAAAAATGAGGTTGTTGCCAAAGCTCATAACAGAAGATATGGCCCACTCCAAAACCAGAGTATAGCTCAGAAAGTGAATATAGAACGAGGTGATCAGTTAGAAAAGGTCCCAATAGAAGTCCAAAATGCGCCTAATTTAGTGTTGGAAAAGCTTCCTTGTGTTTTTTAATAACGCCTTAGACGGTGAAACAAACAGAAACGCCTACGCAAATCTGACAAGCCCATGCATAACACAAGCCAGCCCTGAAGTAGATGATTGCAAGGTTGTGAAGGACGCAGCATGTGCGGATCCTGCTGCTAAAAGGGAAACATCTATGCCCCCTATTGAAAATGTTTGTTCCCCACCAGTTAGACCACCATTATCCCAAGGACTCGTAAGGATAGCTTCCTGGAATATCTGTGGCCTGGAGAGCAATGTTTCTAATATTGTATGGGGGGGAGTTCATACAGATTTTTGATATATTATGCATTCAGGAAACCTGGCTTTTAAACAAAAAACATTTGGATGGCTACAAGACCTTTCATATCCCAGCGATGCGCTCTATGCATGGTAGACACAAAGGGGGTATTTGTGTATATGTATCAAATTTGCTGAGAGTCCAGAGAGTTAAAATAATGAAGTGTTTCCCATATTACCAAATGGTTTCTATTATGTTAGACTCGGGTACAGAGTTGCTGGTGGTAAACTTCTATAATAACATTAAAAACGCTGATTTTATAGAAGTGATGAAAAACTTCCAGGAAGATTTAAACTACCTAAACTCAGTAAAAGGTAGAGATGTAATTCTGGTATGGGGAGGGGAATTCAATATAAGTGTATGTAACTTGAATGTATGCGAATCACGATAAAATGACTGGGAAGAAAGTGGTGGTGTGAACCATCTTGTACATACAGACAGAGGGGAAAAAATAAATGACATTATGGCCACATTTGATCTTGGTTTCGCAAATATGATGTGCTCCCCAAAGGTTAATTTTAGCTCGACCTTCATAGCAAGGGGCTTCCAATCTGTTATCGATTTCATCATTCTACCCACCAGATACTCCAACTGGGTGGAAAAATTTGTGATTCATCCGAATGGCCTTAGTGATCATTTGCCTCTTAGTTTGTACTTGAATTTACCTGATTGTAATAACTCCGCCAGCATAGAGTCCCTGGCATGGTCGCAAGAAATAGCATTGGCAAGCCAAAATGGCTTTGCATTAAAATAGGGTAAAATGGACCCAATGAAAATTAATGCTGACATTATATCTAAGGCTCTGTCATTTATCCTGGTTTGCTTAGATGAGGAATCCACTAATGATGAAACCTTGGATGCCTTTGGGCATGTTACTACTGTCGTTCAAGATTGTCTCACCAAACCAAACACTAAGAAACGTGATAAAAGTAATGGTTGGTTTGATTACCAATGTACAAAAGCTTACACTCACCTTAAAGTTGCACTTAGTGCTAAAACTAGGGACTATGAATTAATTAGAGTTTGTAGAAAGACTATAATCTAGCCCGATCCTTCGGAAAAAAGAAATAAAAGAACTGGCCTGGAAAAATCTGCTGAAGGCTTCGCAATGTAGAGATTCTAAACTGTTTTGGCAGACAGTAAACGCTCCCTACTTTACCAAAAAAAATATTGCGAGAATAGAAGTCGCCATTGATGAAAGCACGTGGATAGACTTGTTTTCGAACGTATACAAAAAAGATGGTGGGGAATAGGGGATGCCCCTAGAGGCTAATGAGCTAGGCGCACAAGAGCAGAATCATTTCCCGTTAGCCATAAAAATTCTATATGAGGAAGTCTTACTTGCAATTAACAACAGCAAAGGAAGCAAAGCTCCGGGCCCGGATGGAATCCCAAACGATATTTTTAAGATGACCACTGAACTTTGGGCCCCACTTTGCACTCGTGTCCTAGTGGCCTGTTGTGCTAAAGGATTTATTAAAACCTGGTCCGAATCGGTAATAATACCTATTAATAAAAAAGGGGACAGAGAGAGTCCAGCAAAGTACAGGCCTATATCTCTTCTGGATTCTCTCATGAAGATCGCAGGTAGGGTGGTCCTAAATAAATTACAAATTTGGGCAAATGATAACAACATCCTGAGCCTGGTCCAGTATGGCTTTAGGGAGGAGATGGGCACTGTGGAGCAGGTCCTTAATTTTGTGATGCTACAAGGGAAATATAACCAGGCAAAAAGATGATGTCTATATGCCATATTTGTCGACCTCACAGCCGCTTTCGACTGTGTGGATCATGTTAAGCTGTGGCAAATACTGGAAGAAATTAGGGTGGAACCTGCTATAGTGCAATTCCTTCGACAGCTGGACACAGGTGCAACTGGGAAGGTGAGACATGGGCTGAGGGGTGAATGTACTGGGCCTTTCCGCATAGAGAAGGGTGTTAGACAGGGCAGTGTTTTGGCTCCATTCCTCTTCTCCATATATACAAACGCTTTGGAGGGGGAATTGGAGGCCAGCATAGTTGATTCCCCATGGTATGGAAAAAAGCAGGCTGTGTCCCTTCTCTATGCAGATGACGCAGTGCTAATGGCCAGAACTAGGATAGGCGCCCAGAAGGCACTCTCTAAATATACAGAGTTCATGGAAACAAGGGGGTTAAAAATCAATGCTAAAAAATCCTTTGTGATGATGTGTGGGAAAGGACGGGCCAAACGTAAGGCTATTAAGGTGGGAGGCCTTTCAATTGAACACACTAAAACCTTTTCTTATTTGGGGGTGCTACTAGATGGCTCTGGGTCGTGGGGTCCCGTGGTTAAGAGTAGGACTCTATTGTTTAAACGCTCTATTGTGGCATTAATGAACTTTGCTAAAAAATTAGGGAAAAGACCTCCTGAAATTCTTTTAAAAATATATATGGCAACATGTAGAAGCATTGCACTTTATGGGGCGGGTATTTGGGGCTTTCAGAATGTAGCATCCATCCAAATAGCGTGATTGTAATTTCCTCCTGAGGCAGAAGCCGGGAGGTTGTGCTGTTTTGTTTATTTTAATTTACTGCTTGCCTTATTTGCATTTTAATATTCTAGCACTACCCTTAGCTGACACTCTGCATCATTTTAACTACTGCAACCTGATACTTTATACACTGACAGCAGCGCCACTATTGCTCCATCTGGTCCACAGCTGATTGGAAAGCGTGGTACCCCTTGATTCTTTCCTGTGCCCCTCGGAGACCCGGACTTGCACCAGCCGATTCAGGGCTGAGACAGCGGGGTCCCGGGCGGGGCGAAATCTGTAGCGGCCATCTTTGTGTGGGGAAGCGTCACCACGCACCCTGACAGACACTATAAAAGGGAGAGGCATGACTCCACATGGCGGACGCGCTTTGCGGCGCGCCGGATCTGTGCCGGAGTCGTGCCAGAGTCCTGCCCGTCTGGCCCAACCGCAGCCAGACCGCGGCCATGGCCATTCATCATGCCGAGTCTGTTATACATTCCTCATTAAGGTATGACAGGAGCACTTTACTTAATTTAAGGCCACACCACTGTGAATTTTTCCATAATATTCCTTCTGCCCTTACTACTCGCACTTTTCTGTGCATTCCCTGTAAACCTGACCATCCTGATAGCACTTCAGTGACTTTTATCCCTCCTCAAACCACCTTTCAATGCCCTCTATCTTGTCATAAAAATACTACCATCAAGGCAGGCCTTATTAACTGCCACTCTCTTGTCAAACACTCGTTGGACATAGCTCAATCCCTCTTGGATAATAATTGGGATATTCTCTTTTTAACAGAGACTTGGTTAGGGGACGAAACAAATCCCGCCTTGTCTCTGGCTATCCCTCCTGAGTATCATATACTTTGTGCTAATAGGCAAATTCCAACACGTGGTGGAGGTGTTGCCATTGTTTATAGATCCTCTTGGACTGTTGCTTCCTTCCCTTATACACAGATAGAAGCCATAGAAGCTCTTCCTTTTTCCATTTAACTAGCTGCTAATTCCACTCTCACAGGTTTACTAGTCTACCGCCCCCCCAAATCTAAAACTGCATTCCTTCCATACTTCCTGGATTATGTTCTCCAGGCTAGCCTTCGGTATGCTAATTTCACCTTACTTGGTGATTTTAATCTCCATTTGGAAGACATGCTCGATCCAATAAGCACTAATTTTCTTAACACGCTTTCTGCTGGCGGATTAAATCCTCTGATTTCTTGTTCTATGCATAAAGCGGGTCATACCCTTGACCTTATATGTTCAGATCATGTTGGTCTTATTACTGATGATCCTTATCCTGTGATTTGGTCTGACCATTATCTTATTCCCTTTTCTATTTTGTTACCTCAACAAGTAAGACCTCAAGTTTTAGCTAAACCTCTTGGACGTAACTGGAGCAAGATTAGTCCAGAAAGCTTAAGAGTGCAATTGGCATCGCAGATCCCCAGCGAGGCTACCAATTTAGACTCCAGGCTGATCAATTTTAGGTTTAAAGCATTTTATTAAGACAAAGCATAGGAGGTAAGGGAACAGGAGGTTAGGGTTACATACATTCACGTGAGAAAAGCTGAGCAAATATCTTTGAGTGCGATGGTGGACAAGGCTACTGCAGAAAAAGAAACAATGGCAAATGATAAAAGCTAAATACAGTCAACAGCATCAGGCAGATCAGAAAAGAAAAGGCAATAATGCAAAAAAAACAACCCCACCAACCCCCAGAACCCCTCCCCCCAAACTCCCCAACTCACCCCAACCCCCCCCACACCTCCCCCCCGTCCAATGCTCGGCTGATAACGCAATCTGCCCTCCCACCACGCCCCCCTCCCCGTGAGCCCAGCTCTTGTGACCCCTTAGTCGGTTGAAATCACCGGTGGCGTTAATCTCAGAAGTCTGAGGTACCTCGGGCAGGTGAGTTCCCTAAATTCCGTAGTTAAAAGCGCGTGAAAGGGTTGCCATAGCTCATCAAATTGGTCCACGTCCCCCGCTACCATAAGTGATAATTTCTCCATACCCAGCACATGCCAGAGCCTGTGTAGCCAGCCTGTGATGGAGGGGACCGTGGTGGTGCGCCAGTGGATCAAGATGTTCTGAATCGCTGAACCCAGCGCTATCGCAATTTGCCTGCCCCTGTGGGACTTCAGCGGGTACATCAGACCATTAGGAAGGCCCAGCAACAAATACGCCGGGAAGCACGGCAATTCAATCTCAAAATGCACATCAATCTCGTCAAGAACTTCCTTCCAGTAAGCTTCTAATAAGGGACAGTCCCAAAGTATATGTGTAAGGGTCCCCACCTGGCCACAACCCCTCCAGCACTCCTTCTCGATATGTCTGTTCATTTCGTGTAGCCTCTCCGGGGTATAATACCAATACGTGGACACTTTGGTGAGTGTTTCCGTGAGGCCTGTATGATATGCAGAGTGTCTCGCTCGGTGCGCAATTTGATCCCATTCTTTATGGCTAAGCGTCCTTCCCAACTCTCTATTCCAGCGTTCCCTGCCCGGGTTATAGAAGTAAAATGGAGGGGGCTGCAGGAATTTATAAAGATCGGTGATCAGCTTAGCATCAGAGGCGCGGGTCACCAACCACCGCTCGTATGGTGTTATCTGGCGATCAGCAGTGTTCCGCACCTGGGATTGGAGCGCCCAGTGCCTGACCTGCATGTATCGCAGCCTATCTGACTCAGGTAGTTGAAACTCCTGTTTTAGTTGCTGAAAGGGGACCACTCTCTCCGGCCCATAGATCTGGAAAAGCGCTCAGCAGCCCGCCGCCCTCCAATAGGAGAAAGCGCCTGGTTCCATCCCAGGGGAGAAATCAGGGTTATCCGCTATCGGCGTAAAAGGCGAAGGGAACGTGGTGAATTCACGTGCCTCACTGACTGTGTCCCATACCCTCAGAGGAACTCGCGTGATGAAGGAAGCGTAGAGGTTGGGGGGGCGGTGAATCCGGCGTAAGAAAGGAACCTCCTGGAGGGTGCGCCCCGCCACCGCCTGGTCCTGGAAGAGCCAGTGCTTGTCGGATTCCCACCTGCTCCACTCCACAAGGTAGCGCAACTGCGCCGCCTGGAAATATTTCCGGAGGTCCAGGATACCAAGGCCCCCCGCCTCCGGGGCTAGCATGGAAAGAACCCTCTTCATCCGCGGCTTGCGGCCTTGCCAGACAAAGCGTGCGATGTCGGCTTGCGTCTGCCGGATCCAGCCCACAGGAGGCTGGAGCGGCAAGGCTCGGAAGAGGTATAGAATCTGGGGCAGAACCGTCATCTTGACCGCAGCAATCCTGCCGAGCCAGGACAGAAAGCTTTTACTCCAGCGGCCCAATTCCTCCCTGATTTTCTTGCTAAGAGAGGCATAGTTGGCCGTTACCATCGCTGGCAACGTTGGCGCTAGTAGAATCCCCAGGTACGGCACCAGGGATGACGACCACTGCATAGGAAAAAGCCGCTGGAGATCCCGTCTAGTATTCGCGGCCAGAGACACATCCAGAGCCACCGATTTGCCCATGTTCATCTTAAAGCCAGCCACTTTCAAAAAAGCGTCCAGTTCATGAATACAAGCGGGAAGGGCCCGTCTGGGATCGTCCAAGGTCAACAGGACATCGTCCGCATAAAGACTGACCGTGTGGACGTACTGCCCCATCTTGATCCCAATCGCATCCGGGTTTTGACTGATCCTCTGGGCAAACGGCTCCATATAGAGAGCAAAGAGGAGTGGGGAAAGCAGGCACCCCTGCCTAGTGCCCCGTTCGATCGCAAAGCTACGGGAGCTGCACCCATTGACTCTCACCGTCGCCGAAGGGTACTTGTAGCAATTAAAGACCATCGAGCAGAATTTGTCACCAATACCCAGTTTCCTGAGCACCTGCTCGAGATAAGGCCAGTGAACCCTGTCGAATGCCTTCTCAGCATCCACCGCCAGCAGCATCCGCTCGCCCGGGATCCGCGAAGCGTTCTCCAAGATGTGTGCTACTCTCTTGGTGTTATTGACCGTTTGTCTACCAGGCACAAAGCCAGCTTGATCAGCCTCAACCAGACCCGGCAGATGCAAGGCCAACCTGGACGCCAAAATCCCTGTGTACAATTTAAGGTCGACATTCAGGAGTGAGGTAGGCCTGTATGAGCCGCATAGGGCTCGGTCTTTCCCAGGCTTCGGGATCACTGAGACCGTTGCTCTCAGCAAATCCGGTGGGATGGCTCCCGGTTCGGAAAAGGAGTTAAGCAGCCGGGTGAGAAAAGGGGCCACGACCGGGCAGAAGGTTTTATAGAACAAGGACGTGTAGCCGTCCGGGCCCGGAGCTTTCCCGTGTTTGAGCCTGGCTATCGCAGATATCACCTCCTCCACATGGATGTTACGCTCGAGGTGTTCCGCCTGAGCGGGGTCCAGCGCTGGAAGGGCCACTGACTCCAGATATTCCGAGGCATCCTGCGTCGAGGGGGGTTCTCCCGTGTACAGCGCTTCGTAGAAGCTACAAAACGTTTCCGCAACCGCGGCGTCATCAGAAACCGCCACCCCATCAGCACCTATTAGATCCTTCACCACGTTACGTTGGTGCGCGATACAAAGCCTATTTGCCAAGAGTTTGCCACACCTATCTCCACCTGTGTAGAACGCGTGTTTCAGACGCAGCGCTGCGTATTCCGCCCTATCCATGTCCAGCGCCGACAGGAGCTGCCTGGCAGCCTTCAATTGCCTCCACACCCTTGGAGCTCCAGTACGACGATGGACCTGTTCCAATTCCTGGACCTGAGAAGTCAGCTCCTCCCTCTTGCGCTGTCTCTCCCTATTTTCTGCTGAGGAGATGGAGCTGAACTCCCCCCTGAGAACCGCCTTCAGCCCCGCCCACTGTGTCGCCGGTGAAGTGTCCGAGTTATCATTGTGTGCCTGGTATTCCCGAATCGCCTCCTCAATATGCTTCATGACCGTCTTTTTGTGCAGAAGGGTGTCCCTGAGGCGCCACACTCCCCGAGAGGGGGAGGCCGTCGGCCACGCAAATGTGCCCAAGACCGGCGCATGATCAGACAGTGACAGGACCCCAATGTCCACCGCCGTAGCTGCGGCACGCATCGGCCCACTAACCAATAAGTAGTCCAACCGTGCGTAGGTCCGGTGCACATGCGAATAATAGGAATAGTCCCTATCCGTGGGGTGGAGGGTGCGCCAAAGATCATGCAGACCCATGTCAGTGATTCAGGCCTTCCCAGTAAGTGAAAGTTCCCCAGTCTGCGGGAATCGCTGCGCTGACCTGTCTAGTGCAGAATCAAAGACTATATTTAAATCGCCCCCTAGTATGACATGTCGATCAGGGGAGGCAGTCACGTCTACCAGCACCGAGTCTAGAAAGCGCTCTTGGTGGTCATTTGGGCTATATAAGGAGCCAATAGTGAACGATGTGTCCCCCAGGCGAAGGCAGTATGCCAAAAGCCTCCCCTTCTGTTCCGCAAATTTGTACAACACCTCCCCCCTGAAGGAACTCGCTAGCAGAATAGCTACCCCCGCGGTTTTAGTCGCAGCAGAGGAGAAAAACTGAGTTGGGAACTTAGCAGAGCGCATTCTGTGACAATCCCGTGATAATAAATGGGTTTCCTGTAAGAGGCATATATCGGCCTGTGTCCCCTCCAGCAGAGATAAGATCGCCCTTCGCTTCACAGGGTTATTCAGACCCTTAACATTAAGGGTCACCACCTTCAGTGACGCCATACCCCCAAGGGACCGGAGGCGCTACGCCGCGGGCAGACAATAAGCGGGGGGAGGGCGCAGGACAGCAGCGCAGGACAAGCAAAATGGGACCAAGCGATAACATTTGAGATATTGGACGGTACCCCCTCAACCCCTGAACAGCACCCAACCCCTCCCCAAACTAACCCATGGCAACTGGCCAATTCCCCACTCATGCACGAACAACCCATTGTCCCAGTCAAGTCCCAAAACGGACAAGTCTGTGGAAAGTACCAAAAGTGGACGTCCGGCCACTCGTTCTTCCCGCCTCTCCCCCGACCCTCCCTCCGACCCCCAAACCTGGCACTGAACAAGCTATGTCCATCTCCCCCCGGAGTGAGTCTACGCCGTCAAGGTGACGCCGTTCGTGGCGGCCGAGTCCCTGGCCGCTTCTCTCAGAGTGCTGGCCATGTCCGCTCTAATAGTGGGCGAGTCCGGTTGTCCAGCACTCGCCGTCGATCTCCTCCTCGCTGATCGCCGTCGTCCTCCTCTATCAGAACGCCTCCAGCCCGGTGTCGCTCGATCCTCTTCCGCGGCCGTGAGACCCAGGACACCGCAGACATCTTGCAAGGAACGCAGCTGGTGTAGCACCCCGTTCCAACGGAATATCAAGCGAAAGGGATGTCCCCAAGAGTACGGTGTCTCATGCTCTCGCAGGAAATCTGTTGCAATTTTGAAGGACCTGCACTTCTGTAGCGTGATAGCAGACAGGTCCTGAAACAGCGCCACAGGTCGCTCTCGGAAGGTCAATGGCTGCTTTCTGCGAGCCTCGGCCACGATGCGCTCCTTCACCGGGAAGTCCGGGAGGTAGGCCAAAATGTCTGGTGGAGGCGCCGTCGACTGTCGCTGTCGGCCGACTCTATGGGCCCTGTCGATGCGGATCGGGAAGTCCGCGGGCTCTCCCAGAACCTCTCGGAACAAGTCTTTCAGGTAGCCCATCAGGTCCGACCCCTCATCAGCGGACGGCACACCTCGTACTCGTATGTTGTTCCTCCTCGACCTGTTCTCCAGGTCCTCATTATGGGCTTGGAGTTCGACATGCTGCTCCCGGAGACGGAGAACGTCCTGCTGCAAATGGACAATCTCTTCGTTCCTCCGCTGTGCCACCGCCTCCACCGTCTCCATCCGTTCACCCAGGCCCTCCACCTCTCTACGGACCTCGCGCACTTCGCTGGCCACCTCTTGCTTCAGCGTCTGAAAGTCAGCCTTAAGCGAGCTGAACAGATCCTCCATGAAGGACCTCGTGACGGGAGGCTCACCCCCGGTCGGGTCCGCTGCAGCCCTGGAAGAGCTCGGGGACGGTTGCGCCCTGTCTCGCTGTTGCTGGGCTCTGCTGAGCATGTCCGGCAGGGTGCGGTCCCCTTTCCTCGATCCTCGGTTCCCCGACATTCGGGCCCTGCGAGCTGCCGCACTCCGCTGAATCAGAAATGCGAGCACCGGCCACCAGCAGCAGGCATCGGCGTCGATGATTCTCCAACGGCCGGCAAAGCGCCGCCAGGGGGGACGCCCGTTGTAATAGGAACACCAGGGGTCCTGCGCCACAGATGACAAAATGGCGGGCAAGTCCAGTTGCAGAGGGCAACTCGCAGCCCAGCCAAGGTTCCAACGTTTGCCCCCACAGGAGGGACCCAGGCTGCAGCGTCCCGCAGGCAAAAAGAGCTATGCAGGGCCCAGGGTGCAGGAGCCGGCCCCAGGCGACACTGTAGGAGGGCTGCGTCACCGTCGCTGTGAAGACAAGATGGCAGCCGGGCGTACCCTGGCAGATCGTCCAAGCCCGGCGGCGCCACCCAGGCCATGCCAAGAGTCAGTTACACGGAAGAGAGTCCCATCCAGGGCCGACCATCCAAAGAGGAGAAACAGTCGACCTGGCTCCAGGTCCTAAGCAGTGTCACAAACTGGCGCCGGGGTCGGGGTCCACTCAATGTAGGAAGCCACCACTGTAGATCCAGGCACCATCACGATCACACAATAGGGTCCACCCTTAGCGACATCTCGCGGCAGCCAGCCATCCGGCATTCCCGATCGGGTACAGGTCTATGCGGGTACCTAAGCGAATTCCGCTCCAGGTCACCAGACACCGCCACCAGGGTCCATCCAAGCCTCTCGGCCAGCGCTCCGCTCCGCCTCCGAGGCGCTCCGCAGTCCGGTTATCGGTCCCTAAGCGTGCCTCCGCCGGAGCGATCGGGGCCAAAGTTGCACCAATATGTGCCCCAGGGTCTCCGCCACCCGTCCCTCTGTCGCTGAGCTTCAGCGGGGGGAGAGAAGCTGACGAAAAAGGGCTTGGGCCTAGTCGGGTCGGAGGAGCTGCGCGAAGAAGCGTCTGCTCACCCCGCCATCTTGGCCACACCGGCTGATCAATTTTAAAGGCTGGATCACTTCGGCTATAGATTCAATTGCTCCAATCAGGCCGATCAAAACATATCGTTCTGCCCCTTCTTCACCGTGGTACTCAGATGAACTTCGAAAATGTAAGTCTGCCTGTAAATATCTGGAGAGACGTTGGAGACTTTCATACTCCACCCACAGATAGTAAACTGGAATACAAATCTGCTTTGAAAAATTACAGGAAAAAGATCTTAGAACACAAAAGAGCTTATTTAGAGGAGAAAATTAACAATGCCCAAGGCTCTGCCAGTGAAATATTTAATACCGTTAGATCCTTTACAAATCCCTCAGCCCTCACACGTCAGTCACAGGTATCTCAATTACTTTGCAATCGTTTGTCAGACTTTTTTGAGGAAAAAGTAGCCATTATTTACGATTCTTTTCCCTGTAAAAATCCTACCTATACTGCTGATATCCCCATAGTCCTTTCACAACCCCGTCCTGTTCCTTCTTAGATTATTTCAGAGTTCGCTAATATTCCCCTTGATTGTTCACTTGCTGAACTTTCTAGTTGTAGATCTGGCTCACCAACAGACCCCTGGCCGGCCAAACAATATAAAGCCCTTGCGCCAATACTCAATCCAGCTCTGAATAGTATTTGGAATGACTCCTTGAGTACTGGCGTCTTTCCGGACTCGTGGAAACACGCGCGCATTATCCCTATCCTGAAAAGGGCTGACGCTGATCCTAATGAGCCAGCCAATTACAGGCCCATTTCTTTGTTGCCAGCTCCTGCGAAGGTACTAGAAAATCTGGTACAACAGCAGTTAGCAAACTTCTTGGAAACTCAAGGGTCACTCCATAATTCACAGCATGGATTTAGACAGGGCCACAGTATGGAATCGGCACTGATCGAGATGGCGGACGCTGTCCGATGGAAATTAGATACAGGGTCGAGGGCGGTGTTGGTGCTGCTGGACTTATCAGCAGCATTTGACACCGTCTCTCACTCTGTTCTCCTCAACCGTCTTCACTCAATAGGTATCCAAGGCCAGGCCTTGAAATGGGTGTCATCCTTCTTGTCCAATTGCACCCAGGCAGTGTTCACCTCAGATAATCGCCCGCTCAAGTGGGGCGTCTCTCAGGGCTCTTCCTTGAGTCCCCTTCTTTTTAATGTCTACTTTTCCCCTTTGGCCGAGCTAATCGCCCACTTGGGAATCAAGGCCACCTCATACGCGGATGACATCCAACTGCTCTTTTCATATGAAGACATCTCGGACACCAAATTTAACCCATTAAAAGACTGCTTGCGTAAAGTCGCATGTTGTATGGATAACAATTGTCTCCGACTTAACGCGGGAAAGACAGAGGTTCTTTTTTTCCACCAATCATCCCCGCTGGATTCCAACTTGTGGTGGCCACATGATTTAAGCTTACCCCCCACCCCCAAAGAATCCGTAAAGAATCTCGGAGTCAGGTGGGACTCTGCTCTCTCTTTTCACACTCAAGTTCAAACGGTATCTGCCGCCTGTTTTTCTAAAATAAGGATGGTAAAAAAACTCTTTAACTTCCTACCCAGTAACACAAGAAAACAATAGTCCAAGCATTAATCACATCGCACTTGGATTATGCCAATGGCCTGTATGTTGGACTTGCCGCAGGCCTCTGCCATCGGCTTCAAATTGTACAGAATGCCGCAGTCTGATTAGTGTGCGGGATTTCTCTTCGAGAACATATTTCCCCTCATCGCTGCTCTCTCCATTTGGCTACCAATACAGAAACGGGCTGAATTCAAGGCACTTATACTGGCCCATAGGGCAATTAAAGGGAAGGGCTCGGCATATCTCTCTACCTGCCTCCGCCCTTACACAAATATCAGATCTCTGCGATCAGGCTCCAAAAATCTTCTCACTATCCCGAGATTTAAAAAGACGTGATCAGGAGGAAAAACCTTCCAAATCTGTGCTGCATCCCATTAGAATAAACTCCCGCAGTCGATTCGCTCAATTCAGGAGGAACTCCCCTTTCGTAGGGCTTTGAAAACCCACCTCTTTTGCTAAATCCTTATGGAGTAAGAATTATTTCATCCGCTGGAGCGCCTGGACACCCCGTTGTGGTAGCTGCGCGCTATAAAAGAGACACTAAATAAATAAATAAAAAGAAATAGCAGAAAACTGCTTTTTAAGATATTTGTTAGCGCTCCCTCAGGGCACGTCAGTTTTTAACTGTCATGCAGAACTAGGAATGGATTTTATTTCCGACCTTATAAAATTACAACCGATCTTACTCTGGCAGAGAGTATGGGCCTCAGAAGCGTTGTGCCTTAACCGGGAAATTATTAAGGATGTTATGGCCCTGGATAACGTAAAACAAATCCCATGGCTAGAGTATGTTAGGAAAACGTTATTTGATCTGCAAAGGCCAGAATTATATAATAACCTGGAATTGATTATCAGGTTATCTAGAAAAGAATGAATAAGTTTATGTATGAACCATTTTGAGACATTAAGATGTTCAGGTGAACTTACTAAAATAACTGTAATTCAACATCAAATGTCCCTGGCCTGCTATGCGATCCAACCCTATTTATCTCTTTGTATTATGGGCTTTGACCGTTTTATTTTGCCTAGGTTTAGATTTGATTTATTTCATCGCCTGGTAACTTTTCCAACAAAAAACGATTGGTCTAGGAATTTGGAACTATGCCAATGTAATAATTTATCATCGCAATCGACATTTCATGTGATTCTTTTCTGTAAGCATTATGAGAATGAACGCAGAAGATGGATTAAACAATACTTGAGACAGGGTTTTTGGCGGCATTGCCGACCAGCGTATTTAAGCTTACAGCAATTGGAAAAGGGAAAATGTATTATGATTATGATTAGTTTTTTGAAAAGTATTCTGAGGAAACAGAATTTTATGATCTGTTAATTTTTAAATAAAGTAAAATGCTTTAGATAGACAAATGTACCAATGTAATACTATTTTAACGTTTTAAAAAGTTTTGTTGTTACTCACTATGAAATGTTGTATATATATTTGTCGCTTTTATGATTTTATTTATTGTTAAAATCGAATAAAGCAATTCTGAATCTGAATCTGATTACTACTAAGTGCCTAGTACATTGCACTGTGTGTGTCCAGGGGCTGTCCAGGGCCTGGTGAGCCTGCAGCACTGATTCTGCCACCCACACAAGCAGCCTTTCAAAGTGTTCTCAGACCTGCCACTGCAGTGCCTGCACACAGTTGTTACTGCCATGTCGACCGGGCAAGTGTGCTCACTTGCCAGGCCCTAACCTTCCTTTTTCTTACATGTAAGACACCCCTCAGGTAGGCCTAAGGTACCCCTATGGACAGGGTGCAATGTATGTGAGAGATATGTACTGGTGTGTGTGACATATATTGGTTGTGAAATACATTGCATTTCATTTTTCACTATCAAGAGGCTCTCTGTCCTATAGGATAGAATGGGAATACTTTGTAACCTCTTACAGGTATAAGTTCACATGGGGACAAGTTTGGAAAGATGGAGTTTAGTCTGCCTGAACTCAGAATATAAAAATGCATATTTTAGTAAAGGTGATTTTTATATTGTGTGTTTGAAAATACCACTTTTAGAAAGTGGCTATTTTCCTGCTTAGCCATCCTGTGTGCCTCTGCTGGTTTGTGGATTGACCGTCTGGTTTTTGAGTGACAGGGGCTGGGGATGTGCATTTTCGTCAGAAGCCAATGGGGGTAGGTTGAGGTGTGTCCTTCCTTTCATGCCTTACACAATACTATCTCTACCTCCTGCCAGGATGCTGGACCAGCGAGGACAGAACTGAGACTAAGCTAAGAGACTCTCTGCCACAAGAGAACAAAGGGAAATGTGGTGTAAATATTGGGGCCCAGAACTTTAGATTACTTCTGGACCCAAGAGAAATCTCTGCCAAGTAGAAAATCTGGGAAAGCGGAAGAAGTACTGCCCCTGCGCTGTGTGCGGTGTGGGGTTGGCCTGCAGTATTTCTGCCAAGGTGAGGACAAAGACTGAATTGTGCTGTGTATCCTGCTTGAAGAAGATCCCCAAGGGCTTGGTGTAGACCTTGCCTCCTGTTCTGAAGACTAAGAGACAAAAATACTTCATTTCCTCTATCTTCCTGCATCTGAAACTGCTGTTTCAGCTGCACCGAGGAAAATAGCAACACCGACGCAGGCGAGCAATGCCACGACCAGCTATGAAGCCGTGGGCACTGCTCAAGAAGCACACCTCTTACCGCCCCAAATTGCACCCAGCCCCAACGCCTGCCGCCACCATACCGACTCTGAAGCTGTCACCGAGGCCTGCACCGGAGCCAAAGTCACCGCTCGTGACGCGCACAATGCACTGCCCTGACTCACACCGCAGCCCCGACCTCACCGACGCCAGTGCTTCATCATCGCAAAGCCAATATCTGACGTGGTTTACCGCCTGAATCCTTCGACCCCGCATAGCTGTAAGCAATCGATGCTTTGATGCCACTGCAACGTCACCTCCCGCGCAACAGTAAGTAACGGACGCCTCACCTCCACTGCATGGCAGTAAGGAACTGGTGCCACTCGGCACCGTTGAAGCATCACCTCCCAATACTGTGCATGGTTTTTGTTTTCATTGTTTGCCAAGGTACTGTTCTTTGGGTTCCATGTGACTCCGGGCCTGACAGGACGCACCTCGCAGGTGGCGCCGTACTTTGGGATTTTCATCTGTCACAAAGACATAATAGCCACAGTTGAAGCTATTGGTTGCTACAAACTTTATTTTTGTGAATAACCTATTTTTGATGATATCTGGTTATATGTATGGTGGATTTTTGTTGTTTTGGTCTTGTTTGGTTGAGATAAAGATTTCCTATTTTTCTAAACTGGTGTGGTATCCATTTGTAGTGTTTTCACTGCATTACTGTAGGTGTGCAGCCATAAATAAATAATTAAATTTCCCTGGTCATCTTGTGTCAAAATCCCCCCACACAGGCCGTACCGCCCTACTTCTCTTACCTGCATGGGCTGTGGCAGTAGGTGTGCACAAATGCTTTCCGCGCTACCTCTGAGATAAGCCTGACTATTCTTGCCAAGCTACCAGAGGGGTGAGCTGGGGTTGTCTAAGGGCATAGCTCCCTTACCCAGACTAAAAGCAAGGGCCCCTACTTGGACAAACTGCAAACCATTCCCTACTAGAGATCCCCATTTTTAACACCTTGTCAGTTGACAAGACAATTGTCTTTGATCTTTTGCTCAGCTTTCATTCTATTTTGCATTAAACACTTGTTGGGCTTCAGGCTTCCTGACGTGTTGTGTTTCATTTTTAAGAGATTATGCATTGACACGGGAAATGCCTTCACAATAAAATAAGCAGGGCAGCACTGGATTGAGCTCCACATGATGACTACAGGCCCCAGAAGTAAAGAAGAAGTTTCTCGGGAGGAACTCCGAAAGAGGCCTGCCCAACACCAGACCTGGTAATTTGCTAAAATACAAGTGCAGATTGGAACATTTTATGGAGGGAAATTTAACAGAGTTTTCCATTTGTGTGACACTTGCTCACAAGGCTTTTATTATTTTTGGCTAATGTATTGTCTAATAGGGCATTCCAAATCATCATCAAGGTAGGAGGTGAGAGAGAAGATTAAAAGAAAATATGTTGGGCAGGTAGGATTAAGGGGAGTGCAGAAGAAGGGAAATTAAGTATGAGTGTGACCCCATCGTAAGAGAAAGTGGGCAGTCGAAACAGTGAGGTAACAGGGACAATAGGCAGGAGTGCCAACACCTGGAGCTCAGATCTTGGAAGGATGAATGGGTGAGCGAAAGAGACTCTCTGACCTAGCTGCCTGACTCCTTCAAGAGCCCCTCTGGGTGTAGATTGAAGGTTCTACGAACACAAGGAGATCTTTAGGCTTGAGTGCATGATACCTCCCCCCACCCCTCACTGAGACCAGTTAGAACAAATATTAACTGAAGGGAAACCTATATTGTATTCAACTTCCTTTCCTACCTCCCTTCATTGGAAGATCTTCTGGCACTTGGCCTGCAGACCCCTTTCCTTTTATCCTAGTGTAAGTAGACTATCAGAAAACCCTGATCGGTCCAGATAATCTAAATATACTGAGCCCTCACTGAAAGGAACTCATACCCATACTGTGTACCAAAAATATGTTTAACGGATGTTCAAATACTTTGAGGATTGGGTGGGACTCAATAATGCGGGAGTGGGGAAATGTCTTTTTAGCATTGTACCTTTGACAAAGAGAAATTAGTAAATTTGTAGAAAAGGCCACAAACACAAAATAGATGCTGAATACTGGGCGCTCTTCATCCAATGGCATGAGGAAGTGCACAAACAAGAGCATGAATGCCACATTCATAGTAAGAAACATTTTGCTGTGATCCACAGGAGCTAACAATGTGGGATTCATCTTCTCAATAGAGCCAGTATTGTTGAAGGTTGACCAAAAAAAACAATATCCAGAATACCTCTGTTCTCATTAAAACTAGATCTGGATGCCCACTTCTTCACTGTGGTTAGCGTTTGTTCGGCAAACTTTTATATTCCAATACATGAAGAAGCTTAGTGTTTCTTCTCGTTTCACATTCTGATTCCCAACTTTTTTGGATTCATCTCCCTCAAGGCTTTGCAGAATCTCCCTCAATGTTTTCCAAATCCCTAAACAAGAATTAGATTTTTCCTCTTGGGTCCACAATAATCCAATATGTTGGTGTCCTCATTATTATGCCTCACCTTGGTATGCGCAGCATTTTGACACTAATTGTAAATCTGAGACTACGCAAAAATCCATGGGTATATGCATGAGAACACCCATGCTCCACTCATGGAATGCCTTCCTGGTGCAGAGTAGCTCAAGGCAACGATTTGCACTGCCTTGCGTTACTTCAGATTTCTCAAGCTTGCGTGGCTTGATAAATCTTACTTAGGTTTTGCATCGCCCTAGCGCCCCTTTCATGGCTGTGGGCGATGCAAAACATTGATAAATCAGGCCCTGAGTGTCCAACTTAGACCCACTACTTCCCCCAACATAGTGACTAGTTGTATGTCTACATATATCAGAGAAAGACTGTTGTACAGTCTTGATAATATAGACCCTATCAGATCTTGCTCATCATGAATTCAGCTGTCAAATGCCAAAGCTTTTCCACTTGTGTCCACTTTTCTCACTGTAAACAAATTGAGTCTCCAAGAGACCTAGGTACTCCAAGCGATTCTCCAGGGTCTGTTCCTGGAGTATCTACTGAATCTGTTTCTGCCCCAACCTTCCCTTTCAGGCCCACTTCCAAGGGTCCTGGTTTGGGGTGGCACCACTTGGGGGTAGGACTCAGAGCAGACAGAGTCCAGGTGCTAGATTCAAAGTGGTTGGAGCCTTTTCTGTCCCTGGGGTTCTGATCAGGAGGGCGGCCAACTTGCCCTTAGGGTAAATCTGATAGTACTGGGATCAAGATGCAGGGCAGTCCTTTTACTCAGGCAGTTGGGCAGGAGACCAATAGAGTATCAGTCTTTCTTGCAGAGCAGCACAGCAGTTCTTTTGATTTATCCACAGGGCCAGAGGTGTACTGAATAGTTGGGTCTGTGGGTCCATTATTTATACCTCGTGCTCACTTTCAAGTAGGAGATGGATCTGGAGGTTTCCACCCCCAGAGTTGTTTGGAATTTCCTGTCTCCCTGCCCAGGTGTAACAGTAGTGGCAAATGTGGGGTGGTGTCAAATTCCAGGGGTGTTACATGGGAACACTCACGCAATGCCCATAGCACGCCTCCCTGGAGCAGAGTAACGCAAGGCAGCCATTTTTGCTGCTTTGTGTTACTCTGGATTTATCAAGCCACTCAGGGCCACACAAAGTGGCCTTGTGTGGTTTGATAAATTACATTTTGGGCTTGTGTCATGCATGCACTGCATTGCATAGTGTGAAAGTGATGCACCCCTATATAAATATGTCCCTAAGTGTTCTGTAAACATTGGCTCTGTCGACAGAAAACTTCCCCTAATGACCCAATGGAGTAGGTGCCATTGGCAGTAGGACATTACACCATCTGCCCTTTTTAGCGTGGGCAGTGTGATGCCTTGTTTTTCCTGTTCAGTCACTGCAAGGAAGAACCAGGAGGTGAGGCATAGGAAAGAACTAATAATCCTCACATACAGTGAGAAATGTACAGTGTGTTGGGGTCATTTGTTGTTTTATTTTTCAGAAAAAAACTTCCACTTTGGGACTTTGTTTCTCAATAACAAAACAAAATATCAAAACATTGGTGGGCGTCATCAAAACTGACAGTGGCCATCCAGTAAACTTTTAGTAATGTTCTCTGTCATTCTGATAGACACTATTTCATATGCCGAACACTAAATTAGTCCCTAAGATCTCTTGAAATTTGAAGTACTTTATTGTCTCTAAGCTATAAATAAGATGCTCTGTATGAGGAAAAAGAGAAATAAGTTGGTATAATGGAAACTAGGTGCCAAGGTTCTTGTGATATAATGCACTGTATAATTTTGTAAGCCCCCTACATAATGGTTTTCCAAATCAAGCTTAGGAACTTTGAAACCTTGCCATGTTTTTTGCATGACCTCTTACTTAGTATATGAGCTCCATTCAAAATTGGTGTACGTAAATGAACCTATTGTAGAAATTCATAGTGTTTATAACATTAATATGCCTGCATTTTAGAGACTACGATGTACCACCCTAAAACTGATGCTTTTCACATTTCTGCGTACTGCTCTGTGAAAAGGAAACACAACTGAAAATCACCCAGTTACATAAGGGGTTGAAACAGGAAAGAGAGGTTTTTGGTTATTTCATCAAAGTAGACAGCTTGAAAAGTTACATTTTTCGAAGTCATCACATAGACAGTTTGTTAACCGCTGCATTGTTGATACTTAATTTCTAATTACCCAGATTAGTAATATAGTGTTGGTGCCTTTGGGAGATCAAATTAGAAGTTCCCTAGTTAAGGTTGCAATCAAAATGTCATAACAAAAAGTAATTTTCAACAGCTAATGTTAATGACACATCTAGAATTGTTTTTTTTAAAATATGAAACGTAGCCTCCTTGTTCCCTTCTACTCATTTGGACATGGGTCCTTACAAGTGAGAATACTCCAGGGCTCCAGATAGATACCTCTGTAGCCCCATGGCCAAGCAAACCAGTCATAAACACTCTCCCTTTTTCTCCATGTAGGCTGCATGCAGCCTGAATGGAGTAAACTACCTCCCCATAGACACCTGTGCATTTGGTGTCCCAGTCAATCACAATACTGCCATTGAAAAATTGTGATTGGCTTAGGGGAGGAGAGGGAGGCTACCTGCTTCTTGGGACATGGAGCAGATGGAGAAGGAGACGCGATGCAGGACCAGAGGCAAAGGTACGTTTAAATATTTATTTTTTTAACCCCGACCCCCCCGTCCCCCACCCGCGAGTCATGCCGCCCGCGAATCCAATTCTTCAATGCCACAAATTCCTAAATTTAACAATAAGGGGAATATTAGAATAGGGTTGAGAGTAGGCCTGCATCCCACAGCTATATACTGGCATAATTATTACTACTAATATTATAGGTAAATACTACAGATATAGTGGTTGAACTGCTACTTAGGGGCCAATTCCGATACGGATAGGAAGGCCTCCTAATGGCATTTTGTGAATCTTAATCAGATCGGTAACATGTCTTTTAGACCAAATCAGAAAGGTTTCCGACTGACCAAGTACGATGCGAGTTAGGCGTTAGGAATATCCCAATCCAAGCCAACGGCGTTCGGAATGACAAAGCCATGCGGAGCAGACTCATACATCTCGTATTTCCCAATGACCGATTACACTGCTGGATTCAGACAGCCTTTCTGAACCGTGCTGTCTGACTCGAATCAGCCGTCGTAATCAGACTTTGAGGGCCCCTAGTGGGCCCCCCTGCACCAGGAGCCTTCCCAATTGAGCCCGTGGGGGTACCCATGGGTCCCCTCTTACCAGCCATGCACAGTGTGTCAGGCACCAGGGGGTGCCGCCACATGGTGCCTGATTTGACCCAGCCACTCCTTTCTTCAATGGGAGCCTATGCATTCGGTCGGAATATAGGCTCCCATTGAAGTCAATGAGGCTCCGACCAAATCGTATCTGGAAGCCTCCAGATGTGTGGTACTCAGTCGGTTGGACTCTACTGATCTGAGTCAGTCGGAAACCATTCCCAAACCGATTTGGTCGGAATGGTTTCCACACCGTATCAGAATCGGGCCCTTAGACTGAAGTCTATTGTTCCCAAATGCAGAAGGCTTCTCCCATCTCTATTTTCAGGTTGAAAAGAAAAATTTCAGTTGCAACCGATCTACTGAATTTTCCGTAAGCAGGCAACAGTATCCTCTGTACCTACCAGCCTGGGGAGAGAAGTTCCATGGGGAAAGCAGTAGAAAAGTCCAACCCAGCTGGTCCACTAAAAGTACTTATACAATGTAACAACTCTCCAAGGTGAATGGTCTATACGGTCCACACAAGAGAGGAAGGAGAGGAAGGAAACAGAGAGCAGTAAAGTGCTCAGTATAAAATGAAAAGGGGATAAGGAAAATAGAATATAGAGAAGGAATGAGGGAAGACAGAAAGATGGGAATGGATTGGGGCAAAAGTGCGGAAATAGGCGGCCACACTCCAAAGGTAAAGGGCCCAGAACCAGTGTTTATTTTGAGACCGTGGTTGCAGGTTGGGCTCTTTTTCACTCATTTTTGGGGACTAGCACTTCTTTCTCCTCATCATACTTTGAGCCAGAACAAGCGAGAAACAAAGCACACATGGGTAAAAAAAAGAGGAATAGAAAAACTGAAAAATTGTGACGCAAGATGAAAGACTGGATGAAAAAGATCCCACAAGAGAGTGATAATGGGGCAGGCAGTGTCAGCTATTTGATTAAAGAGGCATGTAGTGAAATTAAGACTATGCAGCCTTGGTATTCGACATGCAGACATTCAACAGCACCAATTGCGTACTTCTGAGAAAAGCATTCAGTCCTGGCATTTATTCTTTTATATATTAAACACTACCCAAAAGAAGAAGAATATAAAGGGGATGGAAATGGGTAGAGAGAAGCACAGAAGTAAGTATGTGATGGGTAAGAGCAGATCCAGCTGAGGACAAGCACCTCACAATTTAAAGGATGAGGAAGAAAAAAAGCAGGCAAGGGTATAGAAGGAGGGGTGTAAGCATAAAGAGAAGTTAGACAGAACAGGCCAAAATGTAATTGGCAAGTCACACTCAGAAGTCAAGAATTTAGAATGATTTTTTTTTTTTAAAAGGAGGGTAGGGTAAAGTGAGCAGTGTGGCTGAACATAAGGCTGGTATAATGGGACTGGCAAACTGCTCAGACTGAGAAGAGAATAAGGAAAGAAAAGAAAGGCACAAGAAGAAATGAGGCATGAAAGAGAAGGTATAAGCAAGTTGTTGCAAGTGAAGCCATTAAGAGAAACCTCAGAGTTCAACACAGATTCAAATCATACCTATATTATTCTAATAGTAAGCATGTACACAGTTACACCAAAGTTAACTCCTTCATGAGCAGTTAGCTCAAGCACACAAAGGTAGTTGATCCCTCACTTGTTGCTCAAGATTCTTTACTGTTCACTTGCTAAACATACTCCAGACTAAATTTAGCTGCACTTATGTTTGAAAAGAATTGAGGTAGGGTGAGACATGGATGTGTTCTGCCCTCTTTTATTGCGATTTGTGTTTCTTCATTTGTTGTGGTTGGTTAATGATGCACATTGTCCAGTGACCCCGATGGCCCAACTTTTAATTCCCGCCACCTGCACTTCACCTTATGGGGCATATTCTCAAGGACGTATCGCCAATTTAGCGGCACTTTATCGCAGCCAAAGTGGTGATAAAATTATTGCCCCATTCACAAGCTGGTGATAACAGCCCATATCATCAGTTTATCTGCAATAGCCGCCGCAAAAAATATTGCCATAGATGACCCCGGCAACTATCGCTAATGAGATGCAGAGTAGGCGCTCCAGTGCAAAAAGCAGCGACAACCCAACGTAACATTCTCAACGACCAGCCAGATCGGCGATAAGATCCCAAAACATACGATAAGGCGTGTTAGCAGCAGGAAATTAACACCTGCTCTGACCTGGTGCAAAGTCAGACAACAGGCTGCACCAGAAAAGGGAGCCCAGCCCAGAGCCACACCTGAAGAACAACAGATGCCTCTGAGCCACTGTACATACAGCTGGGTGCCCCAACAGGGCCACAACATCGACCGACACCACCTCCAGGACCGCCCCCCGGGCATCCCGCCCCCATGCAAAGACGTGTCACATCAACTTCGTGAAATCATGCACAAAAACATTTGCCTGATGTCGCACAATCACAATAGGTAACATGCATGTTGTCACAAAAATGAGCATCACACATTCACCTTCGAATTACCAAACGGAAATGTATTTTAAAAAACTCGAAAGAACATTAATGAAGACTCATGGCGGGTCTCCTCGGGACAATCTGCTGTAGGTCACAGTCTGCAAGACAAAAATCCAGATAAAAATGTGTGTCATGCACTCATCAAAGGACAGAGAGAGAGAGAGCGAAGTAGAGAGAGAGAGATACAGAGAGAGAGAAAGAGGGAGAGAGAGAGAGGAAGACATAAAGAGAGGGAGAGAGAAGAAGACGGAAAGAGAGGGAGGGAGAGAGGAATACTGAAAGAGAGGGAGAGAGAGAGGAAGACAGAAAGAGAGTGAGAGAGAGAGGAAGACGGAAAGAGAGGGAGAGAGAGACACAGAGAAAAGATGAGAGGGACATAGAGAGAGAGAGTGCCGACACTGCGCACCCGGGCCTCACTGCTCACCTGCTGCCACTGGTATGTCTCCAACGACGTGCAAGTATGTACTGCAGTTCACCAGGTCCTTCATCTGAAACAGATCTCTAATCTGAAACAGAGTCCAGATGCATGAATGGCACTGTACATACATTTGCGCCCGCCATCATCGACTGCCCACCCCTGCACACCCTGGAAGCTGCACCCCAGCCCCTCTCGCTGCCAAGCAGTAAATGCCAACCTCTGTGCACCCAGGCCTCACTGCTCACCTTCCACCACCTGCATGTCACAAATAGGGGACCACCACATACCGGTGCAAGCCCCAAGCCCGGGGCCCGCGAACATGGCACCCTCCACATCATGCAGCCCGCTCCGCTGGCCACCAGGTCTCACATCTGATTCTGGGTCTTGATTTCGCTACGGCAGAGGACATACCAGTGCACACTGCATCATCGCAGGCTGCACACCCACTCAGCCCTTGAGGTGCCACTAACTCTGTGATCCTCGAGGCAACACCACATGGCGGTAGGCCCGCACTGCCCGCTGGCTTAGCATACACTGTGGTCTAGCATGGCTCACAACAATCGTCACCAGTCCGGACCGCCAGGACGGGGACTCATCGCAGGCTGCACACCCGCTCAGCACTTAAGGTGCCCCACCTCAGTGCAACCGAAAGTCACCCGCGCGTTGCGGTGTGCCTGTGCCAGACGCAGTGTATCCGGTGCCACCAAGTCTGTGCCTCGCAAGTCAGGGACCCTCTATGATTGAGTATAATGGTGCGGACAACATCATGTCACCTCCGGCCCTGGAGAATGTGATTTAGTAGGGCCCTAGGCCCTCATGCCTACATTACCACTACACGGATACACCCAGATAGAGAGTGGAAATGGCATAGAGCAGGTGCGCACAGCCCTTTTTTTGGCAGGGTCACATATCCTGTGAGGTGTGTGCTGGAAGGGTGTGGTGTGGGTGTAAACCAGCCATGAGGGAGTTGCTGTGGCATGCTGACAACTAGACTTGTGATCTGCAGAACAATACAGGGTAGACCTGGGACATGTAGCGTTGTTGTTCCCCTGTGAGCATACGCGGAGTGGCCTGGCCTGGCATGTGCCAGTCCACCATAGGGGTTTGAACAATGACCCCGGGGCTCTGGGCTTGGTTCCGTACTGGGCTGGACAAGGAAATAACTAATGCATGGGTCTGTTGTTGTGTCGGCGCCACCCGGACCGCAATCGGCAATGTTTCACCCTGTGACCCAAGTCCAACGCCATAAGCATTATGGACGTAAGGAGGAATCTATGACCCTACATTCATCCATACTTCCCCACTTGAAAGATCATAGAAATGACACATCTGTGGGATTATGAATGTTTTATGCACATTCAGATTCAGTGGAGTGTTGCAGCTGGAGCAGTACAGGACCATGCAAACCCCACATTACAATGTTGGCCCGTGGAGGGCCAGCCAGAGTCCTACACGGAATGACAAGTCCAAAGATGCGGAAGAGTTCAGTCTGCAGTCTGATTGCTGTGTCATTGGCAATCAAACAGTATATGGCAGTCTGTGTTGAGGTCCAAGGTGAGTGTCGCAGAGGGTATTGGAGGACAGTGGAGGGTGATGATGCAGAGGGCAGAACCAAGCAGAAATTAGCCATATGGCGGAGATGCATGCTACCGTGTCCTTCTGTCAGACGAGGTCTTCCTCAGAATCTGTTGAGTTGATATAAGGGCCCACCTCTCGATACCTCCAATTCTGATTGTAGTAAATACACAGAATATTGAAGTGATCAAGCGGGGGTAAAAGGGTGTTGGGAAGGGAACAGCAGGGAGGCAGATCTGAAAAGGAAAAGTTAATGCTGCAAGGTTTTCCTAATATTTTCGAAACTCTGCAACAACTTTAATAACTAAAATTACTTCTGAAATTAAAAGGCTTTTGACTTTAAATTCAGCCTAAACTCCAAAGTCATCATATGAAACAATGTCTTGAATTTGCACATTGAAAAACACATTTAAATCTCAGGGTTACCAAAGACTTAATGTCCCTTTCCTTGTAAATAACTTCTTTACAATGATAGCCACAAATGTCTCTTTGCCTTGTAAATATCTGCTTTACATTGGTAACCTCAAATGTCTCTTTACCTTGTAAATATTCACTTTACATCAATAATCTTCAAACCCAAAAACTGCACATGAAAATATTTCTTGAAGCAAAATAAATCCTTTTGCTGTAGACTGCAAAATGAATTGCGCCAGTTAAGAATAGCAACCAAAAACCACTCAAAGAAGAACTCAACAAGATAGAGTCTAAACTCTCAGGGACTTATACCACAGGAAGCAAAGAATGTTTTTATTTGCCCAAAGAAACAGTCTACAAACACATTTGCAATGATTGCGCCAAATCTTAGCCTTATAATTAACCTAAAATGGTCCTACCTGTAGAGTACGACCTACTCTACTCAATAGAAGGGCGTGGCTGCAGGAAACCCAAGCCTCGGAGAAGTAACTTACAGTATCTGCCGCATCTGCCAAGATCTCCAAAGCAATCTTACAACTGGATTCACCTTCTCCAATGGACCTTCCGCTGGATACCTCTCGCTTGCTGTATCAAGAACCAGAAAATGCTTCCCAAGCTCTGATTCCAACTCAGAGCATCAGGAGGAAGCTGCCACACCTTCAAAATCCCAGGAATAGTGAGCAAAGGGGTTTGGGCGTGGTCGCGCACATTTACGTGACTACGCCCGGTGTTTTAAGCGACCGCTTGCCATTTCACACGCATCTCGCGGACGCGTTAAAGCCGCTTGCCAAATCCCACGCATCTCGCATGAGGCTACCAAACCTCACGCATCTCGCGGATGCGTTCAGGGTGCCAAATCTAATGCATTAGGCGGACAAGGGGGGATAAACTCCATACAATGTGCATATTTCAATACAGAAAAAGTACATTTCACCACAATACATCATACACATCATAGAGCTGCGCAATTGAACCACCAACGCCCCTTGGAAGGAAAACAATGTACCTTTCCACACAAATGCCTAGGGCATGGTACATGACGTGGGGCGGGCCCTAGACCGCAAGCTACCCTACTCCTGACAGTACTCCCCCCTCCCAAGAGCGGTCTAGGGCCCCGCTTTGTAGGATGGAGGAGGTGGAAGCTGTGTAACAAACGAGGGGCATGTATGTTCTCAGCTGGTTCCCAAGAATCATTCTCAGATCCATAACCTTTCCAGGATACCAGATACCATTGCTTTGTACCCCTGCACTTAGAGTCTAGTATTTTTCGTACTTCATACTCCCAATTGCCATGAACTAAGATCGGTGCTGGTTTGGGTGTTATATTTTTTCTAGCTGGTTTTAGCAAAGACGTATGAAACACAGGATGAATTCGTAAGGTCTTGGGAAGTTGTAGCTTATATGTTACTGGATTGACCTGACGAATCACTGGATATGGACCGATGAACTTGGGATGAAATTCGTTTTTATGTTTGAAATATAAGTTCTTTGTGGACCACCACACTTTGTCTCCCGATTCATATGTTGGTCCTAATCGATGATGTTTATCATATTGTCTCTTGTACTCTTCTTTACTTTGCAACAATCTTTTGTGAATTTTCTGGTGAACTGTCTGCATAAGTTGTACTGTGTCTTGTACTGCTGGTGCATTACTCTCCTCTTTAGGCAGTGTTAATGGGATTGTCTTTAGTGAATATCCATAAAGAGCTTCAAAAGGGGATGATCCAGTGGATGAGTGAGGTGATGAATTATAAGCTATTTCTGCAATCCACAACAATTCTAACCAAAATCGTTTGGAATCTGTTACATAGCATCTCAAATATTTTTTTAATGATTGATTCAAACGCTCGGTTTGACCATCCGTTTGTGGATGTTAACTGGTAGACATATTTGAAGTGATCTGTAAACATTGACACCATTGCTGCCATAATTTGGAGGAGAACTGTGAACCTCGATCTGATAACAACACTGTTGGCAAACCATGTAATCGTACCACATTCTCCAGAAAGATTTGCGCTAATTGTCCTGCGGTAGGCAATCGTTTACAAGCAATGAAATGTGCATACTTAGTCAAACTGTCTACAACAACCAAGATAACTGAATGCTGATTGACTTGTGGGAGATTTGTAATAAAGTCTAGAGAAATGTGTTCCCATGGCTTGGTTGGTGTAGGTAAGACTTGTAATAGTCCTTTCGGTTTACTGTGATCCGTTTTAAACCTCGCACAAGTCTCACAATTCTGAGCCATTTGAATTACATCCTTTTGAAGAGTTGGCCACCAGAATGTTTTTTGTATCTTTTCTATAGTCTTTTTAGGACCAGGATGCCCTGCCATCGGATGAGAGTACAACCAATTGAATACAGTTTTTTGTAGTTCTTTGGTAGGGAGATAAACTTGTTTTCCATGGAATGGTATTCCTTCTTTGATTGTTTGATTCTCCCCTTTCTTTTCCCATTTTTCCATTGAGAAAGAGGAAAGTTTTCATAAATATTTTCTTGGAATTGGTCAGCAGACAACAAACAAAGTACTTTATCTGGATCTATGATCGCCTGTGGAGCTCCTTTAAATCTTTGCAAAGAGGAGTCTTTTCTGGAAAGAGCATCTGCCTTTTTATTATCTTGTCCTGGACGATAAGTTACAATAAAATCATATTCTGCAAAAAACATCATCCATCTTAACTGCCTTGGTGTTAACATTCTGGCTGAACTCATGAATTGCAGATTTCTGTGATATGTATATACTGTTACTGTGAATTTTGCTCCCATTATATAGTGTCTCCATTCTTTGAATGCTTCTAAAATAGCAAGCAATTCTTTTTCAGCGATAACATAGTTTTGCTCTGCTGAGTTCAATTTCCGGGACATGTATGCTACTGGATGCATTTGACCAGTTTTGTGATGTCTTTGAGAATGAATGGCTGCTATAGCTACATCTGAGGCATCGGCTTCAATAATGAAAGGTTCATTTACATCTGGATGCATCAAAATTGGAGCTGCTGTAAATGCCTTCTTTAAATTCTGGAATGCATCATTAGCTTCTGGAGTCTATTCGAATTTCAACTTTTTCCTTTATAATCGAGTGATAGGAGCAACCACTGCTGAAAAGTGATCAATAAAACAGCGATAGAAATTCGCAAATCCCAAAAAGCATTGTACATCTCGAACAGACTTTGGAATGGGCCATTCAGCTACTGCTTGAATCTTTCTATCAGTCATTTTCATGCCAGTTGGTGTGAGGAGCACTCCTAAGAACTCTACTTCAACAACATGGAAGTCACATTTAGTTAATTTACAATACAGATTATGTGCTTGCAGGGTTTTCAAAACTTGTTTAACATGGCCTTCATGTTTTTCCACTGAGTCTGAATAGATTAAAATATCGTCCATATAAACGATTACAAACAGGTCCAAAAATTCTCTTAGAACATCATTGAGGAAAAACTGAAAGGCCGCTGGAGCGTTGCAAAGGCCAAATGGCATTTCCAGATATTCAAATAAGCCATAACAAGTTTTAAAAGCGGTCTTCCACTCATCTCCTTGTCTTATTCGTACCAAATGATAGGCCCCTCTAAGATCAAGTTTGGTGTAAATCACTGCTGTCCTAACTTGATCTAAAAGGACCGGAATCAAAGGCAAGGGATATTTGTTCTTAATCGTTATCTTGTTCAACGCCCTATAGTCAATGCAAGTTCTTAATTCCCCATTGGCTTTTGGGATAAAAAACAAAGGGGAGGCTGGGGATTTAGAGGGGCGGATAAAACCATTTTCCAGATATTGATCTAAATAGTCTCTCAGATGTTGATTTTCCTTTTCTGATAAAGCATAAATTCTACAATTTGGTACACAAGATCCTGGTATGAGGTCAATCTGGCAGTCATAACTGCGATGTGGTGGGAGTTTTGCAGCCTTTTCTTCACTGAAGACCTCTTGATATTCTTTGTAGACTCTGGGTAATATTGTCTCCTTTTCTTCCGCTGTTGCTATTTGACTCACAGTTGGTTCCAAAAATTTTAAACAAGATGACTGACAATAATCAGAAAGAAATACAAGTTCTCTTTTTCGCCAATCAATCAACGGATTATGTAAACAAAGCCAGGGCATTCCTAAAATGAATCCGTATTGGGGAGCTTATATTACATCAAATTGTACTTCCTCTCTATGTCTTTGTTTCTTTGAATCTTCACAAACCATTATGACCCTGGAAGTTTGCATCGTGACTGGCCCTCCAGACAAAATTTTCCCATCCACTGCTTGCACAATTTCTGGTGTTTCTTTTTTTTCACAGATGATACTTAGCCGTTGAGCAGTTTCCAGATCGACAAAATTTCCAGTGGCTCCAGAATCAATTAAAACTTCCATTTGCCAGATTTTTAGAGTTATTTGAATTTGAACTGCTAATCTAAAATGAGCTTTGTAGTTCGTTACACAAGAGTTTATGGAAGGGTAAGCGAAGGTACCCAAGAGATCCCCTTCTAAACATCTTCGGCAAGTTAGTTTTCCGACGTTTGATCGGTTCTTTCAATGACTGCTGCTTTATTGCTATTAGTAGATTTATTCTTGGGTTTCATCGTACAATCTTTCACAAAATGCCCTTTTCGACCACAGTATAGACACTGACCATTTTTTCGTCCGTTATCTTTTTCTTCCTTTGATAAAGGTTGCCGAAGAGTTCCAATTTCCATTGGTTCTGAACTTGATTCGGAATGGGCAAATGGGGTTTGAGATCTTGGTTCATTCTTCCAACTCGGTTTTTCACTTCTTTTTTTATCTGATCTTCTTTCTGAAAGTCGATGATCTAGACGTAAGGTTAGGTTTATTAAATCTGAACAAGCTGTTGGTTGTGGGTCAATTTGGGCCAGGACATCCTTTAACTCGTCTTTCAGACCTTGATAAAAAGAGAGCAGCCCTTTTTCCTTCTGGCCAAGAGGTTTCGGCAACTAGTCTATTAAAATGAGACAGATATGTAATGAGGTCTCTGCTTCCTTGTCTTAACTGTAGTAGTTCTCGATCAGCAGATAGAGTGACAGTTCACCTATCAAACACCTTTTCAAATTCCTCAACAAAGCGTCTCCAATTATACAATAACGCACTATCTTGCCTAACTAATGGAACCGCCCAATTAGCAGCATCTCCAGATAGATAGGAAATTAAAAACGCAATCCTAGATTGAGGAGTAGGAAAGGCGGCTGGTCTACAGGAATAATGTAACTCAATTAGTGTTAGAAATGTTTGCACTTTTGAAGGATCCCCCGAGAAACGTTCAGGAGAAGCTAAAGGAATTTGCGGTGGAACAGTGACTGAAATGTTAGTAGCGGCTCTAGAACCAGTATCCTGAACCTCATCAGGAAGTGGAGTACTCTGAAGTTGTATATTTTCCACCTTTTCGGCCAATAACGTGGTTGCATTCATGGTTTCATTTAAGTCAGCCTGCCTCTTTACAATAACTGCTATCAAATCATCGATGGTGGCCATTATGGCAACTCAGACAGATCGGGAGGAAAAGAATTTGTGGGCTCACTATTCTGTCAGACGAGGTCTTCCTCAGAATCTGTCGAGTTGATATAAGGGCCCACCTCTCGATACCTCCAATTTTGATTGTAGTAGATACACAGAATATTGAAGTGATCAAGCGGGGGGAAAAGGGTGTTGGGAAGGGAACAGCAGGGAGGCAGATCTGAAAAGAAAAAGTTAATGCTGCAAGGTTTTCCTAATATTTTTGAAACTCTGCAATAACTTTAATAACTAAAATTACTTCTGAAATTAAAAGGCTTTTGACTTTAAATTCAGCCTAAACTCCAAAGTCATCATATGAAACAATGTCTTGAATTTGCGCATTGAAAAACACATTTAAATCTCAGGGTTACCGAAGACTTAATTACCCTTTCCTTGTAAATAACCTCTTTACAATGATAGCCACAAATGTCTCTTTGCCTTGTAAATATCTGCTTTACATTGGTAACCTCAAATGTCTCTTTACCTTGTAAATATTCACTTTACATCAATAATCTTCAAACCCAAAAACTGCATATGAAAATATTTCTTGAAGCAAAATAAATCCTTTTGCTGTAGACTGCAAAATGAATTGTGCCAGCTAAGAATAGCAACCAAAAACCATTCAAAGAAGAACTCAACAAGATAGAGTCTAAACTCTCAGTGACTTATACCACAGGAAGCAAAGAATGTTTTTATTTGCCCAAAGAAACAGTCTACAAACACATTTGCAATGATTGTGCCAAATCTTAGCCTTATAATTAACCTAAAATGGTCCTACCTGTAGAGTACGACCTACTCTACTCAATAGAAGGGCGTGGCTGCAGGAAACCCAAGCCTCGGAGAAGTAACTTACAGGATCTGCCGCATCTGCCAAGATCTCCAAAGCAATCTTACAACTGGATTCGCCTTCTCCAATGGACCTCCTGCTGGATACCTCTCGCTTGCTGTAACAAGAACCAGAAAATGCTTCCCAAGCTCTGATTCCAACTCAGAGCATAAGGAGGAAGATGCCACACCTTCAAAATCCCAGGAATAGTGAGCAAAGGGGTTTGGGCGTGGTCCCGCACGTTTACGTGACTACGCCCGGTGTTTTAAGCGACCGCTTGCCATTTCTCACGCATCTCGCGGACGCGTTAAAGCCGCTTGCCAAATCCCACGCATCTCGCGTGAGGCTACCAAACCTCACGCATCTCGCGGACGAGTTCAGGGTGCCAAATCTAACGCATTAGGCGGACAAGGGGGGATAAACTCCATACAATGTGCATATTTCAATACAGAAAAAGTACATTTCACCACAATACATCATACACATCATAGAGCTGCGCAATTGAACCACCAACGCCCCTTGGAAGGAAAACAATGTACCTTTCCACACAAAGGCCTTGGACATGGTACATGACGTGGGGCGGGCCCTAGACCGCAAGCCACCCTAGTCCTGACACCTTCGTACCACGAAGGCAGGTTCATCTGCATCTTCGTCCACTGCTGTTTCATATGCCTCACATGTGGGTGGTGGTGTTCTGTCTCCAGCACTGTGTGGCAGAGACACATCAATGGCCAGAGGTCGAATGTCTGCTGCACTGTGTGGCACTGACATTTCAGGGGTGGAGAGGTGGATGTAATGGTAGCAGCAGCAAGCATCAGCTCCAGGCCTTGTGGCATCAATGCCATGAGAATGGTCCTGAGGTCATTGAGGAACCCAGCTTCCTTTTGCTGGTGTGCACCCATGGAAGCTGCACTTTCCGCCTTCATCCACTCCATGGCCTCCATTAACTTCTTCATGTGTCCCAACTCCTGTGTGACATCTCTAGAGCCACTCTGACTGGACAGTTGTTTAGTCTCTGAGTCCGGGCTATAGCGATGTCAGCCATGGTCTGTTAGAGAGCATGGAGCGGACTATGGGTGTCCGTTAAGGACTGTGAGTGGTCCCTGATGGGACTTAGACACCCACGTCCTAGCTCTGGGACACCCCCGCGCCGCACGGCCACCAGCTGCTGCGTGTGCTCTCCCTCCCTGCCTGACTGCCTCGCTACCGGCGCGTGACCACGCCCCCGGCCCCCGAGCGGCGTGGTCCCTGCTCTCCTAACCTGCCCCTGCTGTTGCACCTTGTCAATCTGCTTTAGTTAAATTGTATTGCCTGTTTTTTATCTGTATTGTGTATTCCTTCCTTGCTGCCGCTGTTTTAGCCGCCGTTCACCCTCCCTCCCCGCTTCCCGCCACCGCCGCGAAACCCCGCCCCTTTTGCCTTCTGTACCCTCCCCGCTCCCGCCTCCCAGCTGCTCCGCCCCCCGCGCACTTGGCCTTATATGGCGACCGTGCGATGCAGGTGAGTGTGTCCTAGCTCTGGGACAACCCCGCGCCGCACGGCCACCAGCTGCTGCGTGTGCTCTCCCTCCCTGCCTGACTGCCTCGCTACCGGCGCGTGACCACGCCCCCGGCCCCCGAGCAGCGTGGTCCCTGCTCTCCTAACCTGCCCCTGCTGTTGCACCTTGTCAATCTGCTTTAGTTAAATTGTATTGCCTGTTTTTTATCTGTATTGTGTATTCCTTCCTTGCTGCCGCTGTTTTAGCCGCCGTTCACCCTCCCTCCCCGCTTCCCGCCACCGCCGCGAAACCCCGCCCCTTTTGCCTTCTGTACCCTCCCCGCTCCCGCCTCCCAGCTGCTCCGCCCCCCTGCGCACTTGGCCTTATATGGCGACCGTGCGACGCAGGTGAGTGTGTCCTAGCTCTGGGACACCCCCGCGCCGCACGGCCACCAGCTGCTGCGTGTGCTCTCCCTCCCTGCCTGACTGCCACGCTACCGGCCCGTGACCACGCCCCCGGACCCCAAGCGGCGTGGTCCCTGCTCTCCTAACCTGCCCCTGCTGTTGCACCTTGTCAATCTGCTTTAGTTAAATTGTATTGCCTGTTTTTTATCTATATTGTGTATTCCTTCCTTGCTGCCGCTGTTTTAGCCGCCGTTCACCCTCCCTCCCCGCTTCCCGCCACCACCGCGAAACCCCGCCCCTTTTGCCTTCTGTAACCTCCCCGCTCCCGCCTCCCAGCTGCTCCGCCCCCCAGGGCACTTGGCCTTATATGGCGACCGTGCGACGCAGGTGAGTGTGTCCTAGCTCTGGGACTCCCCCGCGCCTCACGGCCACCAGCTGCTGCGTGTGCTCTCCCTCCCTGCCTGACTGCCTCGCTACCGGCGCGTGACCACGCCCCCGGCCCCCGAGCGGCGTGGTCCCTGCTCTCCTAACCTGCCCCTGCTGTTGCACCTTGTCAATCTGCTTTAGTTAAATTGTATTGCCTGTTTTTTATCTGTATTGTGTATTCCTTCCTTGCTGCCGCTGTTTTTGCCGCCGTTCACCCTCCCTCCCCGCTTCCCGCCACCGCCGCGAAACCCCGCCCCTTTTGCCTTCTGTACCCTCCCCGCTCCTGCCTCCCAGCTGCTCCACCCCCCCGCGCACTTCGCCTTATATGGCGACCGTGCGAACGCGCAGCGGTCACGCGCAGCGGGCGCGCCGATTGTGCGCCGAAGGCGCGCCAAAGGTAAGCCCGTCTGCGCCCGTCCGCGCCTGGACCGCGCCCAGTGCCAGGACCCCTGGCCCTCGAGGACCCCGGCCGACCCGCCTGACGTACACCGCCGCCAACCTCAGCGCACTCAACGCCGGTCGACTCCCAGGATGCTACCAAGCCACACCACGACGCACCCATGGACCCTTTAGCTGCCACGCCTGCAAGTTCACCTGCATCCGGACCTGCCTCGCACCAGCACCCGCCAAGTCAAACACCAGCAGCACCCACCTCAAGTGCATCTTGCTCAACACCCGCTCCGTCCACAGACACGCCATCGAACTCTGGAACCTCCTCGACACCACAGCCCCTGACGTTGCCTTCCTCACGGAGACCTGGATGAACGCCTCTTCAGCACCCGACATCGCCATCGCCATCCCAGAGGGCTACAAGATCACCCGGAGGGACCGCACCACCAAACAGATGGGAGGAGGCATCGCCATCATCCACAGGAACACCATCCGCATCACGACCAGCACCGACAACACCCTTACCACCGCCGAACACCTGCATTTCCAGATCCACACCGACCCTAAGACCACCCTCAGAGACACCCTGATCTACCGACCTCCGGGACCACGCACCCAATTCAGCGAGGACATCGCCGACTTCGTCAGCCCGCATGCCCTCCCCTCCGCTGACTACATCCTCCTGGGGGACCTCAACTTCCACCTGGAGAACAACAACGACCGCAACACCAGCACCCTGCTCGACAACCTCGCCAATCTTGGACTCAAGCAGCTGGTATCCACCCCCACCCACCTCACCGGACACACACTCGACGCAGTCTTCTCATCCAGCACAGACATCGCCTTCAGCCACGCCACAGAGCTTCAATGGACGGACCACAGCTGTGTCCACTTCACCTTCAAAAGAACGACGACCCACCACCACCAGCATTAGGTTGCCCGCAGAAGCTGGAACAAGATCACAGCCGACCAGCTCGCCACCTCCTTGAGCCAGCACCCTCCTGCCAGCTCAGCGAACCCCAGCCAGGCCGCAGACAACCTCACGAAGTGGATCAGCAATTGCGCGGACGAGCTCGCCCCACTGAGGACCCCACCCAGCAGACCCGGCAGCAAGAAAGCCCCATGGTTCACCGACGAACTCAAGAGCTCCAAGAAGAACTGCCGAGCCCTCGAGAGAGTCTGGAGAAGGGAACCAACACCGGACAACAGGACCACCTTCAAGCTTGTCACCCGGAAGCACCATCAGCTGATCCGCGCCGCCAAGAAAACTGCATTCAAGGTCCGGATGGACAACAACGCACACAACTGCAAGGAACTCTTCAACATCGTGAAAGAGCTTTCCAACCCCAGCTCAGGAAACAACGACATCACCCCATCGCAAGACCTCTGCAACTCCCTCGCCTCATACTTCCACAACAAGATCGCGGACATACACAACAGCTTCAACAACCAACCAACGCACACCACGACGAACCACCACCCCCCACCACCACCCTCCGCGCCTGGACTCCGATCAACTCCGAAGACACTGTCCGCACGATGAACTCCATCCACTCAGGATCTCCGACCGACCCCTGCCCCCATCACGTCTTCAACAAGGCCGACGCTGTCATCGCACCCCACCTGCGAGACATCATCAACACATCCTTCGACACCGCCACCTTCCCTGAGAGCTGGAAGCACGCCGAACTCAGCGCTCTACTCAAGAAACCCACAGCGGACCCCACCGAACTCAAGAATTACCGCCCCATCTCGCTCCTCCCGTTACCTACCAAAGTCATCGAGGAGACCGTCAACAAGCAGCTGGCCGCCTTCCTTGAGACGAATGGATCCCTCGACCCCTCACAGTCTGGCTTCTGAGCCAACCACAGCACCGAGACCGCCCTCATCGCCGCCACCGATGACATCCGGGCCCTGATGGACAACGGAGAAACAGCGGCCCTCATCCTCCTAGACCTCTCCGTGGCATTCAACACGGTCTGCCACCGCACCCTAGTACAGCGCCTCAGCAACGTCGGAATCCAGGAGAAGGCTCTGGAATGGATCATCTCCTTCCTCGACGGAAGAACACAGAGAGTCCGCCTACCACCGTACAAGTCAGAGGCCACCGAAGTCATCCGCGGCGTCCCTCAAGGTTCCTCGCTGAGCCCCACCCTCTTCAACGTCTACATGAGCCCCCTCGCGGCCATCGCACGCCAACACAACCTCAACATAATCTCCTACGCCGACGACACCCAGCTGATCCTCTCCCTGACCAACGACCCCGCCGCCGCCAGAGCCAATCTGCACGAAGGGATGAAAGAGGTAGCCGAGTGGATGACGACCAGCCGCCTGAAACTGAACTCAGACAAGACAGAGGTCCTCATCCTAGGCTCTTCGCCCTCCGCCTGGGACGACTCCTGGTGGCCTCCCGCCCTGGGCACCGCACCCAAACCGACAGACCACGCACGCAACCTGGGCTTCATCCTGGACTCCTCCCTCTCCATGACCAGGCAAGTCAACACTGTCTCCTCGGCGTGCTTCAACATCCTACGCATGCTACGGAAGATCTTCTGGTGGATCCCCACCGAGACCAGGAAGACCGTCACCCAGGCCCTCGTCACCAGTCGACTGGACTACGGCAACGCCCTCTACGCCGGTACCACCGCCAAGCTCCAGAAGAGACTCCAGCGGATCCAGAACGCCTCAGCCAGACTCATCCTCGACATCCCACGAACCAGCCACATCTCCGGACATCTCAGAGACCTGCATTGGCTCCCCGTCAACAAAAGAATCACCTTCCGCCTCCTCACCCACGCACACAAAGCCCTACACGACCAAGGCCCGAGCTACCTCAACAACCGAATCAACTTCTATGCTCCCAAACGCCACCTCCGCTCAGCCAACCACGCCCTCGCCGCCGTCCCCCGCATCCGAAGAGCGACAACAGGAGGAAGGTCCTTCTCCTACCTGCCCGCCAAGACCTGGAACTCCCTCCCGACCGACCTGCGCCTGACCCAAGACCACCTCTCCTTCAGGAAGAATCTGAAGACCTGGCTGTTCGAGCAGTAACGGCACCCCCCCACCCCCCAGCGCCTTGAGACCCTATGGGTAGGTAGTGCGCTCTATAAATGTCTTTGATTGATATGGCATCTAGTTTGTCTGCCATGTGGTCGAAGCCCACCAGCACCTGTTAAGCCAGCTTCTCCTGGCACCCCAACACATGGCGTTCGAAGGCCATGTGTTCTTCATGAGGGTCCTGGTAGGTAGCTGTGGTGGTGAGTGCTGCCTGCTGTGTGGTCTGTGCAGGGGTGGGGTGTCTCCGGGCCAGCTGGGCTGCCTTGCTCCTGGAGGTGGGGTGCGGAGGCTCTCCATGGGCTGTTGGAGGGCGTCGGAGTCGAAGCTGTGGTGTTCCTCCTTGTCATCAGAGAAGAGAGGTGAGGGCTGCTCTGCAGGAGGTGTTGGATTTCCCTCTGCAATGTGAAGGGGAGATGCAGTTTAACAATTTGTTCACATGTATGTTATCGCATTGTACATGTTTTCATATAGACTGCATGACAGTGTGTATTGTGGATGTTTGGGAGGAGTTGCCTATTTGATGGTGGACAGTGGACATTTCGACAACATGACGGATGTGTGTTTGTACTTGTACATTATTAACTCACATTTCCCTGCAATTCCAAATGTGATTGGCCAGTTTCTACACACAAGCAGAACCAGTTGTGCCCTGTGTTCTTTTTATGTATGGGCGGAAAATTAGTGCCGCTCGCATAATTTGTGGATTTTTCTCGATTACGCGATCCCCGAATCACGCGAAATCGCTGCAACATCCGGGAAGCCGCGAGCAGTATGAATTTTGCTCAGGAAGCACTTACAGGGTAACAGCAGGTGCCCAAGTTGAAGCTAATTTCTTTGTAACCATTTACAAAATGATTACAAAGAAATTAACTTCAACTTGGGCACCTACTGTAACCCTGTAAGTGCTTCCTGAGCGGCGCCTCCTTGCCTACTTGCAACTATTCTCTGACCCTGCTCTGACCCTCGAAGCAGGGTCAGAAAATAGTTACAAGTAGACAATGAGGCTCCTGCAGGAAGCACTTACAGATATAGATAAAGCAGGTGCCTGAGTTGAATGTCAAATTCAGTAACTCCTTAATCAGCTCCAAAAAAATGTGCGTTTTGTCGAGGCTGGGCAGGTGTGTGTTCTCCCCATATCTACCGTCGAAAATTAGCTATAATGCTTGATGGAGGCCTTTGCATCCTTGAATTTCACGAGCTCTATCCCCGTGCAGTTCCTGTGACCACAAGCTTCTTTCTCCTCATCTGCTGCTATGATCGGTGCCTGTCCTTTTATACACACAAGAGGTATGTGAACTCGCATAGAAGCCCCACCTCGTATGCCCCCCCACACACACACACACTAGCGGTGTGCATCGTCTTGCTACCCTTTAGCCACTATGATGGACAGCTCACTCGAGGGACCCCGGCACCCTTCGGCGCGATAGTAAAGTTAATCAGCCCCCAAAAAATTTGCGTTCTGTCCATGCTGGGCAGTTCATGTGACCACAAGCTTCTTTCTCCCCATCTGCTGCTCTGATCGGTGCCTGTCCTTTTATACAAAGAAGAGGCATGTGAACTTGCATAGAAGCCCCCCCTTTGCCCCCCCCACACACACTAGCGGTGTGGACCGTCTTCCCGCCCTTTGCACACTATGATGGACAGCTCACTCGAGGGACCCCGGCGTCCTTCGGTGCGATGGCAAAGTTACACACACATGGTCACTGGAGGCACCTCTTCTGGCCCAACGCAGCTGTAGTGCAGGAAAAGCACTATACATTTACCCAACGAGGTAGCACTTACTAATTAGCCAGTAGAAAGCACTCCAGTTAAGTATGGTGCGAAATCACAAAAAAATCCGCGATTTCATGGGGAAATCTGCAAATTCGCGGATTTGCTTGCGATTTCACGCGAATTCGCAAACCGCTGATTTGCAAAATTCACCCATACTTAGTTCTGTTGTGGATGTGTTGCGGTTTGTACCACACTGTTGTCTATTTTGATGTGCTCTGCAAGTTATGTGTGTGTGTGCTGCATTTCGGGGGAGTCACCCCTGCAGCTTTGATTTTGCTGCCCCTTATCCCTTTCATGCAGTGTGCCTTTGACTTCTGTGCTTGTACAGTGCTGAAATGGTGCATTTTTGGCTACATTGGTCTCCTGGTGGGAGTTGGGGGCGGGTGCATGGTTTGTCTGCAGATGTGCTCTACTTACTTGTACATGTGTGCCATAGTGCCCATCTCCCTGCGTCCCCCAGTCCCTGGTCATTACTCACCCTGGTGCTGTTGTGTCCAGTGATGTTGAGCAGTGTCCGGTCCCCCAACTCCTGCCACCCTCTCCCCACTGATGACTGTGGACACCATTTCCTCCATCTCGACCAGTTCCTCCTGTTGTGCAGTACTCCCACCTCCAGTCTGCATTGCTGCCTTCTGGTTGTTGGCGAGTTTGAGCTTGGTTATGCGATTGACATCATTCCAGTGCCTCTTGACCTCTTCCATTGTCCTCTTCCGCACTCCGACTGCATTCACCTTGTCCACGATGGACAGTCCATTTTTTGATGCCAATGACACAGTGGAGGTGACAAATAGTTGTTGATGGTGTTCTACCACCTCCGTTATCAGGATCCTGTTTTCCTGCGGGCTGAACTGCTTCTTCCTACTCTTCTTCTCCTCGGCCCCCCCTGACCCCGAGATCCCAGGCTGGTCCTCCGGGGGGGCTTGTGGGGTTCTGGTTGTCCTCCGTACCTGCTTCAGCAACATCCATTGTGCTTCGCTGTTGTTTGGCAATTGTTTCTCAGTTTTTTCCTACTTTTATGGTGATTTTTCCTGCCTGACATGTGTGCATTGCAGGCCTGTCGCTGGTTTTGCTGATTTTTGTATCGCGATTGGCTTCATCGCAACTTTTTTTGCGTTTGTGTTTTGCATTTGTGCAACATCGTGTTGACTTTATAGTGGACATTGACTCGTTATTGTGTGCCTATCGCATGGTACCGCTGTGTTGGGAATACCACGTTAACACAGCTTTATTTTCCCGCGATAGACTGCGATGTTGAAAGTTGCGTTAAGCAAGCTAATTTTTCAATAGTTATCACACACTCTTGAGAATATCCCCCTATGTTTCTTACAGTGAACCATCTTATGCTCCACTTATGTATCACCATATGGCCCCTAACTAAGCATGGGCGGAAAATCCGTTCCGCTCACGGATTTTGCGGATTTTCGGTAAATTCCCAATCCGCGAGATTCGCGAATTTCCCGCAAAATCCGCAAATCCGCGAGCAGCAGATTTTATGGCTTGCTCGCACTGTTCGCGTGAGTTCGCGGCTTCCCAGTTCAACTTCGCGCCCCGCGAATAAGCGCTAAATTGCAGAAATACGATCTAAGCAAAACTGAAACTACTTACCAGGTTCAAAAGTTCAAGCTCATCATTAGTAGCCATTTCCTGTAGTGCTTCCTGAGGGGCCCCTCCAGAGTTCAGTTGCCTACTTGCAACTATTATGTGACCCTGCTCTGACCCTCAGAATAGTTACACATATGCCACAAAGGTCCTGAATTACAGCTAAGGGAGACAAGCAGGAGCCAGACAGGCAGGTGTTGTAACTAATTTTGCAACAATGAAAGCACTTAGCAAGTGCAAAAGATAACTAATCAGGAAGCACTAAGGAAGCAGGTGCCAGCTAAAAAAATATTCTGTGACACATTAATCAGCCCCAAATTAATTCAGGTCACTTGAGGCAGGGAAGGTGTGCTTTGCTTTGCCACAATAATGTACACTGGACAACCAGAGGGTGCTGTGATGAAACAGAGGGTGGCATGGGTGGGCCAGAGGGTGGCATGAGTAGTCAGAGAGTGGCAGTGGTGACAGAGAGTGGCAGTGATGAAGAAGAGTGTCCCAAACAGGCTGGACACGTAGAAACAACAAGTTCGCAAAACTTGCGACCCGACAGGTAAGTTCGCGTTTGCGAAATTGTACAAAACCCTCTCGAACTGGCAGAAACCCGCGCAAACACAAAAAAAATCCGCAAATTCGCGAGAATTCGCGGATTTTGCGGATTGCGAGTTCGCATGGGCGAATTTTGCGATTTCTCGCGAAATCTCGCGTTCGCGAATTTTGCGGATTTGCGAACTCGCAATCCGCAAAATCCGCAAAATTCGCGAACGCGAGATTCGCAAAATTCGCCCATGCTTACCCCTAACAGACCGACCTTGACCAAGATGGTGACCAGACCAGACATGCTGTAAATATCTCTGGCCAGTTGCCCCAGTTACAGTTATATTGGGCAACAGGTGACCCTCCCAATTGGCCTGGGGGTCCCACTGGAGCTATGTCTGTGAGCTACTACAGGGGTTTCCCAGGCTTGAAACGTGGTGGCAGCCCCCAGGAGGGAGTGGCCCATACAACGACCTGTTGGTTGTTAGCGGACCTGATTGTGTGGTACTCCCAGGCCTGGGCAGTGGAAGCAGCAGAGTGAGTGTAATAAAGCCACTGGGGCAGGGGACCCACTCCCTACAACTAATACTTAGCCCTGCACATCCGAGGCTACACCACAGCCCCCTAGAGTGGGTGAAAGGTGGAGAGCGACTGGTTGAGAGGAAACCAGAGGACCAGCGACCAAGGAAGAGGACAACTGCACTGTTTGCGGCAGTAGATGACAGTGAAAACCATGAACTGCTGCTCCTCAGCGTACTGAAACACTATCTGTTTGGCCACGGGGGGGAGACTGCTACTTCTCCCCTCCCGCCCCCTCACAGACTGATGCCACATGGTTATGGAAACTGTACCCCCCAACACCTACGGTCACAAAAACCCTGCAGGAGCATATGTCGAGATTCGATGCACTGTTGCAGGCAGTCTGAGACATGCAGACTGATTTGGAACCTAGGTTTGATGCATAAGTGATAGATGTGGCTTGCTCTGAGCAGCCCACAAGAAACTCAAACACTCATCAAACATAACTGATTCTGCAATGGCATCGATGGGACCCTCTGTGGTGGAAGTACATTCCAAAATCAACAAACTTCAGAAAGAGGTACACTTTCGGAGATGAAAGGCAATGATGCTGAGGGACGATCCCATCAGTAAAATATACGGGTCATGGGACTACCGGAGCTACTTCATTTGGAACAGATCACATCCCCCATATATGCACTTTGCACCCAGTGGGCGGATATCAACGTACCACACCAAGTAAGGCATAAATGCCACGTTTAGAGACCACTACAATTGTCCCTCCAGGACCCATATAGGGAGGAGAGATCATGGTAGGGGTGTACCTGGATCCGATACAATTGCCCCACCTTAATAGGTAGCAGGGGCTCGAATAGGAGAAGCCACTTTTGGTTTAGAAGATAAAACTGTCATTGAACCAGATTATAAGGGGTGAGACCCTGGGCAATGATAGCCTGCCCATAGAATTTTAGGTCAGCTATGACTGACGACTGGCCTCTCGATCGTTGTCGGTGCTGGAGGTAGCCAAAACTGAGTGCTTGTGATCAGCTAATGGTAACTCTAAAGACAAGTGCATTGACTGTGACTGCAAGAATTTACCCTATGCATGTGTTTCAACGTTCATGATCAATATTGAAACAAATATGCATATAACAATTGTGCACACTTCAAGCACATAATAAAATCTCAAAAACGGCTCCCTGCCTCTGGCCGCTGCATTTAGTGTACATGGCAAAGCCAGACAGAAACAGCCCATAGTGTAGCTACTTCAGCACAAAACCTATAAATAGTTTTCCCCAACCAGGAATTGTGCAGACAGGGTTGAGGAAAGATTAAAGAGATTGGAGGAAGGGAACGGAGGGCTCCTCTCTCTCAGGGCACACAAAAAGGTCTTCCCAAGAAACACCAAATTCGCATTCTGAGGTCTTTCAGAAGCCAAGGGCACATATACTGCTGAAAACGCTTGGGAAATATCAGCAACAAAGAAGAAAATCACGAGGCTGGCACAGTTGCTCGGATGCTTGTGTGCAATCTTCCTTACACATAAATATCTAGCTTAAGGGGAAGATTTACTAGCATTTGATGCATCACAGTGCATTAATCAGAGTTGCTGCACTGCACTGTGCTGCATATCTATTAAGATACGGTCCTATTTCACCCCCACCCCCGTGCTAGTGCACTTTAGGCAACCTTGCATGATGCATACACCTGTATGTATGTGAGTGAGGGCTAGGATAGGTTTTTGTCCTGAATGTGTATACTTCCAGTGCAAACTATTCTGCTTGGAAATAGTTTAAATCTTTGACAATCATGTGTGTGAGCTGTACAGTACAAAACACATAGACATTTGAACGTTTGGAAAAAAGAAAACTTTTCTCTATCTTTACACCTTCCTCAAGAAGGTGAAAAAGCCATAGGATTCCCATGTGTTATTTTAAGGCTATTGAAAAGTAAATTAGATTTCTACACTTTCCATCGGTTTATGTCACTCTTGTGATGAACATCTGGTTCAAAATATTGTTAAATCTGCACCATAATATTTAACACAACTGTGATCTAAGACATCCACTCCAGAAATGTTTGATTGACCCTGTGGTCACGGGTTCAAATCTCAGCATTTAGGAACCTCGTGGATAGAGTGAGGGCTATTGAGACGGTTATCAATTAGCATCTTCTATTCTGTGTCAATAAACCCAAAAGTTAAAGCGTTTACACCTTATATCAAGAAGCAAGGGTCCATTGTGATGTGCTCTGAACAGGGGACGTCGATTCTCAATGGTACAATTTAACAGATTTTTCCATATCCGAAAATGCATTTTTTACTCTGTTAGGGGAGAAAACTGCACATTATGTAACAGATAAGCGGTCATTTGCATAAATGTTGAAAACGCAGCATGTTTTGCCTATTGCTGCCTCATGTAATACAGTTCTCGTGCACATGCTGCCGCTGTATGTACCGTCCTCCTGCTCTGTTTTGACTGCCTTTTGGATCATTGGCATCGTCCTCTATTTTAGAATCTTCCTACTGACACTACATAATTTCCCAGTGAATTTAAATGAGAGTACAAGGGAAGCAAAGAAATCACACTTTCGGTAACTGGTTGTCTTGACTGTTCTACATGGAAAAAACACTCGTTTGGCATTGCTAGAATCGTGCAGCGCACTCGTCTTTCAACAACTTGTCACAGCTCTGTGGGGCACGCTGTTTCTGAGGGACCTAAGGTCTGCTTCGTTTCAATCACAAAACGTGAATGTAGTATTATGAGTGGGAGTTGTACACGATATTGTATGATTAGCGAATAAATGAGTGACTGCAGTATCAATGATGACTTGCGCTGCTAAATAAACAACGATAAACAAAAAAGGAACATTACGAACCTGTGATAAATGGTTGAGGAGGTCACGAAAATCAGGTTGGGCAGGGAAAAGAGTGTGGCTGGACACTACCTCATATCCCAGAAAAGTTTGCTTCTATGCATTATGGTATATGCAGTCCACAATTTGGGCTCCCCTCAGTGTCCAAAAGGAGCACATTTTTCTGGGATATGATTTAGTGTCCAGCCTCACTTTTTCTCTGCCCAAACTGATTTTAATGACCTCCTATACCATTTATCACATATTCCTAATGTTCCTTTCTGCAAAACTTGTATCCTGGCCCATTGATCACACTTTATCAGGTCCGAGCCGAACAGTACAGCTTGAGTCAGAGACTACGGTCCAGGCCGGAGATTCTGGCTCGACTGCAGATGTAAAAACACGGCTCGCAAATGATCTCCTTGAATACCAAAAGTTGTAAAGTTAGACTTTTGTCTTAGATTGCCTTTGTGAATGGGGCCCGTTGAGTGTGTATGAGTTTTTGTCTCTGTGTGTGTAAAAAAATCTCTGGCGAAATCCAATAGACACCTCAGCATATCCAGCTGAAAGCACTTGTACCCAACTATTTATCAGAAAATATATTTATTACAGGGGGGGGGGGATGTAACACCCCAGACACCCCCCTGAACCTACGCCCCTGCATATTTGGTGCACAGATTGTCTCTCCTGGGGATGTCTCGAGGTATGACAACATGGAGTCTATATTCCTGGACTTTTTACACCTACGGCTAAGTGCACACTCTGTCCTTCTGTTGTCAGGCCTTGATATTGTGAACAAAAATGTGATTCCTCCTTTACTGGGGTAGGGTGTGAGGAACCCTAGAGCTAATCATTATAGAGCCTGTGTGATTGATGTTCTGGACATCATGGGCCATTTTATTGCGGTGATTTAGATGTGTCGAAACCCTAATATGTCAGATAGTTATGCCACAGTCATGGTCCTGCCTACAATCTTTTCCATCTAGGTAGTAGCAAAAGAAAAGGCCAAGTTTATGACCTGCCATCAGTGCAACTAGAACATAAAAGCCCCTGGGGGTTCCTTGACCCATATATTTCTAATATGAAAGAACATCCCTAAGTTTGAGATGTTTTTGTTTTGTCCTTAATACACCAATTTGGGTGAGGAAGAAATGCTTTTCTTACGCCATTGTCCATTGTACATTACACTAAGGGCAAAATAGCTTCGGGAATTGCTAGGCAGTGTGGGCACCGGTAATCCGAATCATATTTTACATTTATGTAAATTGGAACCACCTATCAAAGTTGATTCTGCAGTCTCACGTTTTTTGTTATTATCTTGTACAAATAGACTTCACTATTAATCAATGACTTTCCTTCGGCATGCACGTAATTGGATTTATTTGTATCCTTTTATTGAAATTTTACTGAAAAGTCTTCTAATTTGGTTTTAGAGGTTTGTTACTTGAAATAAAATCATTGACTACTTACATACCATATGAAAGGGTTTTCTAATGACCAGACTTCTGTTTAGCCTTTACCTACATGTATTATTCTGTCCAAAAGGGATTGAATGTTCCTGTAGTCATTCCTTTTCTTGCCTGTGAGTTAGTCTTAATTGAGACAGGTGTACCCTGGGGGCAGATTTACTACATGTTAGTGAACTGCAGCACAAATACCAAAGTTGCTGTGCTGCATCAGAGGATGAGAGAAAAAGAGCACCATATCTGCTAAGACGTTGATGTGTTTTTCTCTCCCGGAGCGCCAGCGCACTTTATGCTACCATGCCAACGCACACACCATTACTCTCTAGTGCAAGGGTGTATGCACTATTTCAAGCTAAAGTTTTCTACTGTAAGTTAACCCCTCCAGCACAAAAACTATTCTTTAATACTTTTCCACTTTGTAGGTGTGCTGACCAGTGCAGAACACATGCAAAGTTGGAAAAATTAGGAGATTTAAAATTGTTGCTGTACTGTTATGCCCAGGGCCGTAATTGGCCGCAGCAGCATCAGGCGTTTCCCCGGGAGGCTGGAAGGGTAGGGGCTGGGTTTCCAGCTGTAGGGGGGCGGTTTTGTTACTGGGTGCCGGTATTGCAGCAGTGCTGCACTATCGGCCCCCAGGGAAAAAAGCTACTGTATTTCACACTTGCACACAATCCCAGCCCCCTGAGGGGGTGGGGGGCTGGTCTGACAAAACTGCCAGGGCTGCATTGGGTTCCCAGTCCAGCCCTGGTTATGCCTGCTAAAGGAGGTGTAGTTTTTAGCTGCAATTCACTGTCAATCCATGTTAATAGTTCAGGGTTTGTGTCAAAACCCATTATTGGCTAAATTGGAAATCCCATGTACCATCCACAATCCCTCTATTTCACATAAAGTAGCTTATAGTACCTAGCTCTACTTTGTGTAACTGTGTCAAATTGGAAATGCAAATCTTAATTTGCATTGGAAAGTAAATTCCAACACAACACTTTGGGCAGGGTTCGCGTCACGTTTGTGACATGAACAGTGTGCACAGTGTTAGCAAATCTGGATCTTCATGTTTTTCTTTAAATATGTTCCTCCTTCTGGGCTAGATGCCTACCATTGATATTTAAAGTGCAAAACATATATTTAATTTAACTTTCTGTCATGCTGAGTTTGCCATGCTTTTGGTAAATATGTAAGTTCTACCTGATATTCCTAGAAATAGCTGGAAGTAATTAGTCGACAAATGTGGTGGGAAATTTATCAACACCCAGTGGAAAAGTTTGTGTTGAGATTTACTTTCCAGCTCAAATCCTGATTTGAACTTGAAAGTTGCTAAAAAGAACAAATGTGAGCTAATGTGTGCTATTTTGAATCAAGGGGGCGTTTCCAAGCAACCACCTATGGATTTTAATGCAAAACGCTATCTACTAACATTGGTAGGCAGACCTTTGCACAAGAAACCTAAGCCTCCTCTAGGCAGGTGTAGGGTTTGTTAAAAGTTTTCTTTCTCAAAACTTTTCAGACTTTGCATGTGTACTACAGTGCACCGCACGCATGCAAAGTGAGAAAATTGCTTAAGGATGGCAAAACAATGCCACATCTTAGTATCTAGTGCTATTTTTCTCTCATCCTTGATGCAACACAGTACAGCACAGCAGCTCTATTTGCAAAACATAGTAAATATTTTGGGAGGAACTACATTCTGAATTTCAAACATGAAGCTGCCATGAATTTCACACTGCATTACATAACAGGAAGTGTTAATGAAGTGCATACTTTTCAAGGACTCTCAATGATCAGATGTGTTATTAGGTATGGAAGCTAATGGAATGGCATAGAGCAGTCACAAAGAAAGTTTTGAAGAAACATAAATGGGTGAAGATTGGAAAGGGGATATGAATGAGGGTCATAAATCAGAGGTGACACGTGATTGTATTGTAAGAGAGTGCCCTAAGAAAGTGCAAATTTTTAAGGGGTTTAATATTGTTAAAGGGCTGTGGACAGTTAATGATCCAGGACTGCATACGATAAAGAGATAGGTGTTGCAGATGGTTTCGCAAGAATATTCATGCAAATAGTGTGGAAAAAACGTTGGGATATAGCATGACATTGAAACATGAAAGACAAAATGTTGGAGGATTACAAAAGATGAGCATATAAATCAAGGTGTCAAAATACTATCCACATGCCTAGAGTGACAATGTGCGAGCATTTTGCAGCAAGCCACTGGAACCAGAGAAGGTGATGGGAACAGTGTTTAAAGAGAAAATGTTTGACACAGTTGGGCTAAAGAACAGTTAGAGGGGGGAGAACTGATTCATCATAGTAATGGTGGATTACTTAGCTAAATGGTTTGAGCTGGCGTGTGCTGCAAAAGTGAACCTAAATAACACTATACAAATGTTTGAGGGGTATTGAATGGATGAAGAGTGCCCTTAAACAATTTTACAGATAATGGGGTACAATTATATTCACCGTCTATAAAGCTGTTTCTGGAGAAGTGTGGCATTGAGCTCCAACACACAATGTATATTTTACCCAAAAGACAGTGGGTTGGTCGAAGGAGTTAACAGGATTGTTAGAGAGAAGATTCAATTTATCAGACAAGTAATTTCAGTTGGAAGAAGACATTTGTAAGGATGTTGCTGTTGTATTGCAAAATACTGCATGGGTGATGGGCTTGTGACATGGTGTATTGAATAAAAACAATAAAAGGGAATGAGGGTGAGGTTGGATCCAACTGTGTTGTGGACCACCCTTGTGCCACTCTTGAAAACTCAAAACAGGGCACCGCACATTTTCCTGGGTATTCTCAGGACCAATTTCCCACAGACCTCAGCAAGGACCATGTTCTTTACTTTGCAGCACCTTTCCAACCATGTCATGGCGAGGGCCCTCTACACGTTGGAAGGCGTAGCTTTCACCCAGACCACGCCTGCAAGGCAGGAGAAAGCAGTAAGAGTTCCTGGCTGTCAGTGATGCCTCCACAGACTTCCTCAAAATCATCAGCAGTCTTATCCACTGCACTGCTGCCCAGAGGAATTGAACTCCTGCTACTAAGAGAACTGAGAACCCAACTGAACAGTATTACAAGTAAGCTATGATGCAGTCAGAATGTACTGGCTAGGAGCGTTCATAAATGTTCTTTATGAATGCTTTATAATCGTATATACAACAAAACACAGCACAACAAACTTTGCGGAGGAGACTGAGCACTTTTAGGTAAAGTTCTATTGAACTAGCTGAGCCCACATCTATTGCAAACTCAGTTCTTGAACGCTCAAATGCCTAGGCCAAACTATGGTGAAAGGGTGTCTGTGTTGGCGCATGGCCGCCAAAAGTGCTCCAGCTGTAGGGGGAAATAAACACTGTCAATTCTTTGTAGATACGTAGCTTTTTTTGTCTTACCCTTTGTGCAACATTATCAAAGTTGCTGTAAACAGAAGAAAAAATGAATTAGCGTTTGTCATCCAGATATGCCACAACCAATTACTTCTGGCTTGAGAAGAACTATGGATGCTTTTGGGTGGCAGCAAGGGAATGCACCATGGCTTTGTCCTTAGTAGACTTAACAAATCTGCTCCTAAGTTCGAAAATTGACTATGTTAGGACTCCATTATTTGTATTGTTATTTTATAATGGCACAGCCTGAAGCAGACATACCCGCCTAGTAGGGCAATAAAACAATAAACTCCGTCCAAATATGAATTCAACACTATCCTCCCTTCCACAATCCCAATGAAGAGTCTAGGCTCTTGAAATTGACTGTTTTAATGTCCTATATGAGCAGGGACTTTCAATAAGCCTTTCAGTAGCTTCAGGCCCTTGAGAACATAGCAATCTGAGATGTCAGATATATTCCTTTTCAATCCATGCTATCATGCAAGGAAAACATTACATCGGCTACATTTAAGTGTAAACGTCAATTTAAACCGATTACTGTAGTGCATAAACTGTTCTCTAAAACCCTAAAGTATACATTACAAATCTGTCACGAGATAAGAGAGCTGTGGTTTAGGGAGAAAGTGCATGCTTTATATATCTATATATACTTGTTTAACTTCTAACGCAATCTCACTGCACGTGCTTGATACCTTATGGCAACATAACGTGCTATCAACATTATGATAAAAATGACGGCCCTGATTTACTAAGATTTTGTGTCAATGATGCCTCACTTTTTTGGTGCAGCCTAGACATAAAATCTATTTTTTGGAATTCTGTTATCTTTATCTTGGAATCCACGTTTACCCTCCTTTTTGTCGTGCTTGCAGTGCATCTCATAAATACCAAGTACATTCATAGATTTCACCAAATTATGATGGATTTAGAAATCAAACCATTAAGTGAAAGGGCAGTGTCATTATTTAACATACCCTGATGCAGTGGGTACAATCTCAGTAGCCAACATAGATGAAGATTAACAGTGTAGAGTTCTCACTTGCGATCTCAGATAAGGTCATTCGCTATTGTCCCACAGGAAAGTGAACATCACCAAACAATGCACTTGTTGGCCACCAATGACCCTTAAAGGGTGCGACACAGAAGGGAACCAATCAGCAAGCACAACTTCCCTGCTCAAGGAATTCCTTATGTCTGTATGGGAACTTTAGTATCACCTGTGAGCCAGTCAATTGATTCTCCTCACAGTTACTGGGCTCTTCTCACTGGAGTACACAGACTAGTACCAGCCCTGTGGAATTTCTGTTCTTCATATTCCAGCTGACCTTTAAACTAGGCCTGGGCGGAGTTCGTGGAGATCCATTAAACAAACTCCAAAAAGTGACAAAAAAACTCTGCTAAGCTAGGCGGGTTCTGAGTGCGGCAGAGTGCATTACCTCGCACAGTTTGCACTGACTTTTAGCACTGGGTGTTTGTCCCACACAGTAAAATCATCACAAATGGCATCAAGTGCAGTGCCAGAGGGCACTGCTTCTTTCTGTTGATCAAGTAAATGTTCTACTCGAGCGACAGCTTCCTCAATGCGAAAGGAAGGTTTCTCAAAGCGAGCCGTAGCAACCTACCGTGACTTCCCACATTGAGTAATCTTGCTGAGAAGTGGTCCAGCTTTGGATTTTTTTCACACTCATGCTTTCCAACTTACAGTTGGCAAGCGGGAGCAAGTAAAAATCTTTGCTATGTGAAATTTCCAGAGTTTTTCCAGAACTCCGCAAGCTCCGCGAAGCATGGAGTGCAAAAAACTGCAAATTTCACGAACGGAGAGGAGTTCACACCCAGCTCTATTTTAAACTCTATGTCTATGTCCCATGTAGTAATGTAAGCTAAGCATTAAGGAAAATGGGATGTTATTCTGCATGCATTTACAATGCATGTCATTACAACGCAGTTGTTACAACAACCGTGTTGTTACATCTCATACCTTTACAACGCAAGTCGGAACAATGACTTGCTGTAGGGGGCTCTGGATGTTGGAATATTATAATTTACTATTCCAACTCCAGTCTGTGCAACAGTAGGGAAGGTGCTGGATTTTAAATCCAACACCTTCTGCCCCCTACAATGCAAGTCATTGTTCCGACTTGCCTTTTAATGGTATGTGATGTAACAAGGCGGTCATTGTAACAACGCGTTGTGATGGCATGCGTTGTCTCGCATGCGGGTATGAACTCTGTTTACCGGCATTAGGATGATCACTAGGCGGTGGATTTTCACCCAAACAACACGTATCCATTTGTGCGCGCCACTGAGATTGAGAATCTACACAGGGGGTGGCTAAGAATGATAGGTCAGTGAGCGGAGAAAGTAACACGTCCCATGACAGAACTGTAAACTATAAAGAAGGTTAAAGCCTCATAACACCTTGTGGGTTCTAGGAATAAACCATACCTTCCGGAACCTAAAGATTATCAGCATCATTGGAGGAGAACCCCCAACCACATAGGGATTGAATTGTATTGAAGAGAAGAATCATATAACATGAATCTGAATACAAAATTAAAATAAAAAAAATTCAAGTTAACAATACTGTTTTTAATTTAAGAGTCTGTCCTGAAGAAGGTGGTGTCAACCCATTACAATCCACCAAAACGCTGCATCAACAACTGTTTTTTATATAGTATTGTTCTTAAAAATCTTTCCTCAATCTGTACATTTTGTATGTATGTTTTTATTAGAGACACAAAAAAATATGTTTCATTCGTACAGTATTGGCAAATGAAATGCATGTAATTGGAAATAGGTTTGTGTGACTTGTATTACAAAGAAATGTGTTCACTGAAAAATGTTACATAGACAAACAAATATGAACCTAATTAAAATGATCGCCGTTTTATCAGCAGGAAACTGCCGCTAAAACAGCGATAATGGGGTTGCTAATATTCGTTTTAGAATTCCAATAGAAGCCCAGGTTAGATGTTCTGCACATCTGACCTGGGCTTCTATTGGAATTCTATATCGCATATTAGCAAGCCCATTATCGCCGTTTTAGCTGCAGTTTCCTGCCACTAAAACGGCGATCATTTTAGCGAGGTTCTTGCTAATATGCCCCTGAATTCTGTCCTCCCTTGCAACAATATTTTATGTATTGATTTGGGTTTTAAAGGTTTTTGTACAATCTTTTTTTCAATAAAGGAGGAGAAATATTTTTTATATAAAATAAGGCTTATAGTCTGTATGTAGTGTATGTATGAATGAGCATGCTCATGGGAGAGGTAGTTAATGAAGAAAGAAGAACATTGGAAACATCTCATTGTTACTAGCTAAGCATTGAGGCCAGATTCTCATTATTTACTAACTGAGCTTAAACAATGTTTCAGGGTTTCTCTGAGTGTGGCAGCAAGGTGCATGTGTTACTTATTGTTTCGAAACATTTTACTGTATCTGATATGACCTTTTTAGAGGTATATGGAAAACGGCACCTCCTGAAACCAAAAGACAACTATCCTTCAGACGAGCCTATATCCATATGTACAGGATCGTTTGTTTGCTAGTTGGACTATCCAACAAGCAAACATACTTTTTAACCGAGACCTAGCAGCCTTTTTTAAATAACTTAATTTTCAAAAGTTTCAGTTTAAACTTGATACAACAGAAACAATTGTGCATGCCTGAGAGATTAATATCCAAAACACAGCTGTAAGATGCGTTCAGTTTTAGCTCGTGGCTTAGTAATTTGGGTACAAATATTTTCACAAAGCATCTGATAGAGCGCTCAGGTCACCCGACTATAATTTTACCATACTCACATGGTCCCATAATCAATTGCTCATTTACTGAACCAGGTAACCTTCACTCTACTACCAGTTTATTTTATTTACTAGATCCTATACCATTGACTTACCAAATCCATGTCGCGGGTACCTATAAAACCTAATGGATCAGGGAGTTAGCATAATAGGTAAAATAACATTTGCACTCATATAATAACCACAGACTCTGGAAAGTTGTAAACTCTCTATCTAAATTTCATCAATGGCCATGATCCAAAGATTGAAAGCAATAAGACTGTCAATAAAGAGTATTAGAAAAAATGTATAGCTATGCAAAATATATATTATGCCAATCATTTAGTAATTCTTAAAGGGAAGGTAAAACAAGGAACATGCTAATTTATAAATCACAGTAACACGAATTCCCTAAAGGTGGGTAAAGACAAGGAACATTCTTTAAGCAAATTTCAAAGGGTGGGTAAGAAGAGGGAACATAATCATACAATCACAAAAACCCAATTTGACCATATAACTGTAGGGTAGGTAAGAAAATGGAACACGCTAATATATCGAATAACTAAACTTAAGCACTTTAAAGGGAGGGTGGAAAAGGAAACCTATTACACAATCATGAAAACGATTAGCATTCAACTAAGAGGAAGGTAAGAAAAGTGGAACATTCTATTAATTCAGGAAAACAATTTATCATTACTACGGGGAAGGGTAAGAGAAAAAGGAACATATGCAATTAAAATCGCTAACGAAAAAACAAGTTAAAGAGAGAAAAGATATGTAATGACGAACCCACACAGATTTATATTTACCTAGAATGGTGTGAAGACAAACCCTGGCCATGGGTCAGTTTAAGGACAGAAACCGCAAAGAAGGATAGAGTCGCCAGTAGGCCAGCAGGTGCAGATTAGAATAAACCAGATTTGGATCAGGACAGGACCACCAAAGGTAAAGACCAGCACCCGCAGTTCAGTTGCAACGCCTGCGCTACTTCCTCTCTAAGGCTATCCGTCAGAACCCCGATTGGGTTATCGAATTCACCAACAAAGTGCTTCGCCAGCACCCAGCTTCCCAGAACCCCGATTGGGTCAGCAAATCTTCTGGCAGAGTGCTCCGCAGCTCTCTGCTCTTGGTCACCTATTGAGTGCGTTGGGTCAGTGACAGGTCAGCTATTCGGACAAGTCGGACAAATTAGCTAACTAAGCCTCCCCTAGTTATACTGTTTTCCAGGTCAGTGGACCACCCGCCAATGTTGCAAGTGTAAGGATCCCCAATTTCGATTGGACAAAGGAGGAGGAGAGGTTGTCACACCACACTAAATCCTGATACTTCAGTGTTGAATATTAATTTTACGTTCCCGTCCATCAATTTATTTTTCATATGACATATTCATGCCACCTAACAATGGGTTTTCTATTGACAAATACATTGTATACAGTTTAGCTTCTCCTTGCAGGGTCAGAAATAGTCTTCCCAGGCACATCTTGGCTGTGACTGTCTTTTGGCTCAGATTCAATGACAACAAGTTCGGCTCCTCTCTGCAGCTTGTCATGCGCAGAAGGACTTTCAAAATGGAGTAATAGCACCTCCCAGGCCCAAATTTTGCGATACATGAAAAGTAAAAGGAAACCGTTTTAGAACACAGAATAAATGAATACACTGTGTACCATGAACTTCTACTCTATACCCGTTATCTTAATTTCAACTATGGCATTAGGATTAGGCAGAACGAACAGCTTAGCAAAAGCAGCAGTGCAAGCTTCTCTCATGAGAGAACATAGAACAGCCATATTAACACTAGTGCTCAGATGCGACAGATTCCCTCCAAAGCAAAGAATACGTCATGTCATGTGAGTATGACAGACGCATGCGCAGTAGAAACCCTCGCGTAGCAGCAGCCATTTTAGATGCAAGCGTATTACGGTTAGTAAAACACATAAGCAAGCTTCGCTCGGACACCCGATGTAAATGTAAAATGTGCAAAATCAGTAAAACAAACAGGTTGGTTACTTTATTAACGTTATTCGAGGTTCATGAGTACAAGCAAGTCGCTTCATGTGCAAATCCTTGCTCCATCACATCACACCCAAAAGCGTGCTTCTGTAGATCTACTGAGCTGTGCTTAAAAAAACACACACACACAAAAAACTCCTGCAATGTCAACTCAACCTGGAGGCTCATTACCTGACTCCTCACTTCTCACTGATGATGCCAACATTCTATGTAACCTCGCTCTCCTTTCTGGCTCCGGCACATAATGTGTCATCTTCCAGATGTCCGTCTCAACGTATTTTCTCAAAATGGTGCATCCTTTTGTAAATTAAGGCTATTCATTTCTACTTTGAGAAAATGTGACATTTTTTAACACCAAACCCCAATTTTGGAAGAGATTCTTGCTACCACCACAGTGACACCCTCAGCCTTTCTGCTGATAAGAAATGGGAGATGAGTTTCCCCATTGTACTGTGCAAGGGGTAAATGCTATCCTCGCAGGAGTGTTCCAACAATACAATCAGCAGGTCCATAAGCAGCCCTTCCCCGTTATATCTTTATTAAGACACACCAATGAAGGTCACAGGACTGCACATTTGACATATCCACCAACTATGCTCCTTTGGACCCATAGATTGCCAAATCCTCCACCAAATGTCATATCCTCCAAACATGGCCCTCTGTCTCCCTCAGGAAAGATAACAATGTCTGTAAACCAAATGCGATCCCACTCTGTCGCAAAGTCATCCTGTGCCATGGGTACCCCCCAACTTTTTACTGACAGGTACTGGTGGTAACTGACTCTGACTGACCCTGGGCTCTGCCTAACCAGGCCTAAGTCCAGTGCTATGCTGAAAGACACTTAGAATACAGTGAAAATACCAACATACACTAGGGAACACTATGGGTTGGTGTACCTCTGTGACTGGCATGACCTACCCCATAGGGCCCTAATACATAATAGGGCAGGGGGATTGAAACTACCTCTCAGTCCATAGTATATAATAGGGCATAGTAGTTTAGAGGCCAGCAGCCCTTTTCTTCACTTGCATGTGTGCACTGCTGAACCTGAGGTCAGTTTAAAAGTAGCCCTGTGTTGCAGGACTGCTTTTATAAAATAAATTGTGCCCAAACTTGACTTTGGCATTTGGGGGACTTAAAATGGATAACCTACAATGTTTGGGCATATTAGGTAGTCCCACCCCTAGGTATCCCAGGGGTGGGAGAGACAGGTACCTATAATGTGGACCCTTACAAAATGAGTTTTACATTCCCTGGATTGAGTGAAATTGCACATTTCACTCCCCACATTCTGATAAAGTGCGGCACAAACTCGGCTGGTGCTAGGAGCACTGTGGAGGGAGGATCTGCAATATTTCTGCATATTCAGAACCCCTAAAGCCTCCCCTATGCAAACCAGGGGTGGGGGTCCTGTAGATATAGGCAGGCCACTTATAAAATACGTTTTTATAAGCCCTGGTACTGGAAAAATGGCTGAAGTCATTTTTCCCATTACAAATCCCTGCCACATAGGTTAACATAGCAGAAAGTTATTCACTAATAACTCTTGATAGGCCCAAAGATTGAGATACATGAAAAGTAAAAGGAAACCGTTTTAGAACACAGAATAAATGAATACACTGTATACCATGAACTTCTACTCTATACCCATTATCTTAATTTCGACTATGGCATTAGGATTAGGCAGAACGAACAGCTTAGCAAAAGCAGCAGTGCAAGCTTCTTGCATGTGAGAACATAGAACAGCCATATTAACACTAGTACGCAGATGCGACAGATTCCCTCCAAAGCAAAGAATACATCATGTCACGTGAGTATGACAGACGCAGGCGCAGTAGAAACCCTCGCGTGGTAGCAGCCATTTTAGATGCAAGCGTATTACGGTTAGTAAAACACATAAGCAAGCTTCGCTCGGACACCCGATGTAAATGTAAAATGTGCAAAATCAGTAAAAACTAACAGGTTGGTTACTTTATTAACGTTATTCGAGGTTCATGAGTACAAGCAAGTCGCTTCATGTGCGAATCCTTGCTCCATCACATCACACCCAAAAGCGTGCTTCTGTAGATCTACTGAGCTGTGCTTAAAAAAAAACACAAACAAAAAACTCCTGCAATGTCAACTCAACCTGGAGGCTCATTACCTGACTCCTCACTTCTCACTGATGATGCCAACATTCTATTTAACCTCGCTCTCCTTTCTGGCTCCAGGACATAATGTGTCATCTTCCAGATGTCCCTCTCAACGTATTATCTCAAAAGGGTGCATCCTTTTGTAAATTAAGGCTATTCATTTCTACTTTGAGAAAATGTGACACATTTTTTAACACCAAAACTACAATGTGGGAAGAGATTCTTGCTACCACCACAGTGACACCCTCAGCCCTTCTGCTGATAAGAAATGGGAGATGAGTTTCCCCATTGTACTGTGCAAGGGGCAAATGCTATCCTCGCAGGAGTGTTCTAACAATACAATCAGCAGGTCCATAAGCAGCCCTTCCCCTTTATATCTTTATTAAGACACAACAATGAAGATCACAGGACTGCACATTTGACATATCCACCAACTATGCGCCTTTGGACCCATAGATTGCCAAATCCTCCACCAAAGGTCATATCCTCCAAACATGGCCCTCTCTCTCCCTCAGGAAAGATAACAATGTCTGTAAACCAAATGCGATTCCACTCTGTTGCAAAGTCATCCTGTGCCATGGGTACCCCCCAACTTTTTACTGACAGGTACTGGTGGTAACTGACTCTGACTGACCCTGGGCTCTGCCTAACCAGGCCTAGGTCCAATGCTATGCTGAAAGACACTTAGAATACAGTGAAAATACCAACATACACTAGAGAACACTATGGGTTGGTGTACCTCTGTGATTGACATGACCTACCCCATAGGGCCCTAATACATAATAGGGCAGGGGAATTGAAACTACCTCTCAGTCGCTAGTATATAATAGGGCATAGTAGTTTAGAGGCCATCAGCCCTTTTCTTCACTTGCATGTGCGCTCTGCTGAACCTGAGGTCAGTTTAAAAGTAGCCCTGTGTTTCAGGACTGCTTTTATAAAATAAATTGTGCCCAAACTCGACTTTGGCATTTGGGGGACTTAAAATGGATAATCTACAATGTTTGGGCATATTTGGGTTCCCCACCCCTAGGTATCCCAGGGGTGGGAGAGTTAGGTACCTATAAGGTGGACCCTTACAAAATGAGTTTTACATTCCCTGGATTGACTGAAATTGCACATTTCACTCCCCACATTCTGAGAAAGTGCTGCACAAACTCGGCTGGTGCTAGGAGCACTGTGGAGGGAGGATCTGCAATATTTCTGCATATTCAAAACCCCTAAAGCCTCCCCTAGGCAAACCAGGGGTGGGGGTCCTGTAGATATAGGCAGGCTACTTATAAAATAAGTTTATATAAGCCCTGGTACTGGAAAAATGGCTGAAGTCATTTTTCCCATTACAAATCCCTGCCACATAGGTTAACATGGCAGAAAGTTATTCACTAATAACTCTTGATAGGAGAAGGCTAAACGTAACATTCAAAGACTTCCCAGAATGGTATTAATGAATCTAACAATATGATATTTTTGAATTTCTCCTAAAAGGTACATACAAGAAGTTATAAGACTTCCTTCTTTGTACGTCCAGCTTCAGCCTTCCAGTGGTCCGTCCTGATTGTTCAGACTTATGTGGATTGGCCAGGCTTCCTTGAGGAGGTGATAAAGAGCCCCTGGGGTTGACCAGCTCTCCTGGGAGTACAGTATCCTATTGCACAGGAAATCCAGAGCAGGGGGAGGAGTCATAAATAATGGACTTCACGGGAAGGTGAGGACCCCAGTGTCATTTACAAATTTACCCTTGTGAACCCCAGCCAGATGCTAGGATTAAGGAAGGAATGAGCAGATGCAAGGGGGAGAGACTATGGAGATTAGCCATCCTAGGGGTGTGTTTAGCCAGCTCTTTTCTCCCTGCTGGAAAATCTAACATTAAGAATTAGGAAGAATTAGTGCACTCTGGGACAAAATATTGCCACACTTTGCAGGAAGTGGTCAGACTTTTCGGTGGTACCCTGCAGCCCATTGGACAGGAGTGACCTCCTGCTTGACCCAGAGAAGTTAGAGTAAGTATCTGAGAAGGGCAGAGCCCCTCAGATCTGCTGCTTGAAACATAAGAAAGCAAGATGTGCCATGAGGGAGAAGTTTTGATGTGCATTTTCTAAGGTCCATACTCTGAAGATTGAACCTTCTGCACCATCTGAAACTACAGCCTGTGGATTATCTTGCTGTAAAAGGACTAAAGTGTGGACTCCCTGCAAGCTACAGGTTAACAGAGCTCACCTGGAACATCACCACCAAGGATCCTCAACCTGGATAACTACCAGTGGATTTGTAAGGGTTTTGTCTAAGTGGATTGTGGGAACAGAAGTCCTCAACTTTCAAGGACCATCTTGGAGATTCCTGATCCTTGGAGTGAGTTTAGGACACGTTGGGGCCCTTTGGGGAACTTCAGGAACAAGTTCCAAGAGTTTGGAGAACTTCAGAGGAACTTAAGATAGAAGCTTCATAACTCAACTTGGTCAGCTAAGCATCCTGCCTTCAACTGCAAGCAGTCCTGCCGTCCAGGTTCGTCCTGCTGAAAATCTCTGCAGGTCTTACTTCCCGACTTTGAACGGGTGTAGGTGAAATCCGAGGCCGGTGAACCATCATCTAATGTGGCCTGGTGAAGAGCATAAAGGGCCTCTGCGAGAAAAAGCTCCAGAAAATTTTCTAAGTCTGAAGTTAAAAACTGTGATTGAGATCTACTACGAGTGGTAGCCAAGCAGCGCTCCATTGCGGTTGGCCTGAAACTTTGACTTTGACCCAGTCTATCATAACCAGATGTCCCGATAGGGTGCTATGTTTCTATGTTTCTATGTGCAAGAAATTGCTAAATCTTTGAAAATTCATATCTCTGGTTTCCTACATTGGAGTTTTGTCATTTTGGCGTAATTTTAAAGATAAAAATATTTCCTTTTTATAAATTGGTGTTGACTTTATATTATGCATTATGTCTTAAATATTTACCAAATTTGTATTTTTAAATGCTTTACAATCCTGTCTTTGAAGTTAAGCCTGCCTGCTTGCAGGCAAGCTACCAAGGGTTGAGCATAGAAATAATTGTCTAATCCCTATCCTGAGGCCTATACTGTGTTAGTGGCCTGAGGCAGATATACATTTGCACCTACTAATAATCCACTTCCCAACATACTACTTCAGGAATTTGCATCTATACATTATTTTCCAACAAAGACTTATACCTATGCCTTAGCAATGGTTGAGGAGATATCTTAATAGTGAGGTTCCCTTTATGTTTGAAGCCTGGTAAAATAACACCCCAACCAAACAAATGTTCTGCCTCTCTTGTCACTACATGCCCTTATCCCACAAAAGGTAGACATTGCATCATCCTAAAACCATCTTTTAACCTCAAATGATATTTTGTGGAACACTCATCTCCTGGTCTCAACAATACCCCTTCAAACAGCCTCCCTGCATTATTAGGCCTGGGTTGCCCCAACTATGAACCATGAATCATTCAAGCCCAGAGGGCAATGTGGGGTGTGAACAAAGTGGGATGAAGTAGATGGCAATGGTGTCACCTTCGTACTTCAAGACAGGCATTCGCCATGAGTTGACAATATTATGGTGGAGAAGTGTAAACATCCGGCATCTGGCCTATGATGAGATGGAGGGCCACAACTGCCATTTCAGTGAAACCCAAGGATTTGAGGAAGCTGAGCTGCAAAGATGTAGTGAGTGATGTTGGAAAACACTGTACACCTTCTGAATTTCTCTTGAAAAGGGTCATCCTGCTGACCCTTGGGGCCTTACCTCCAGGAATTGAACTCAATATGCACATCTTCCACATCAGGTAATAATTACTTGAGAAATGTAATGTGATATGCCTGTGCCAGGTAGAGGAGAACTGGTAGAAGATTTGTTTTCATACTATTAATTCTGCTGAACCTGGACAACACCATACTCCCCATCTGCATTGGTATTTAAAAGGATATCCAGTAGAGATGAGACATTGCAGGCTTATAAAGCTTTGTAAGAGATGGTGAAATTTACTCACAATCTTTGTATGAGGCCCTCTGTATTCCAAGACAAAACCAAGACAAACCTTGAGCCCAGTGTCCCTGGAGAATGTCTCTAACTTGGCTACTAACACCAGCACAGATTTTGCAGGACCCATAAGGTAGCATAGAATATAATCTGGGAATGGCACTAATTTATGTAGTCCTTTTCCTGTGCCAAGTCCCTTTGAATATGGATTCTCATAGATTTTATAAATCAGAGTCTCCATTGTGAGGGGAAATATCAAGGGCGACAGGGGGCAATCCTCTGTTGTTCCTCTTGAGGGCTGTATTTATTAGGACAACTCTTCATTGACTTTAGTGCATACTGAGGGCTGTACAGAGTTCACCATTATGTCACTGTAGGACCTAGAAAGTTTAAGAAAGCACCTTGAACATAAACTGACAATCTACTCTATCAAACATCTACTCCAGGTCAAAGGTGAGAAGGACCAGTTCAACTTTACTTTGTGTCTCCATGTTTAAGAGATTCACTGTTAGTCCGGTGTTGGTTCCTGTCTGATGATCATTTACAAATCCTGACAGGTATGAGGTTACCAGGATCAACTAGATCAGCATTTTTTCACCTTTAGACTTCTGTGGACTCCTATTTTATCATTACTCGAAACCGGGGACCACACCGAATAATTATTAGAATCTGGAAACCCCACAAAGTCATTACTGGAAGTCAAGGTCCCCGTCTCAATCAATTTCTATGATTTGAACCTAAAAAAACTACAAAAATACAGAAACAAGAATTCACCAAACAAAAATGCATATTATAAAATATTTTAATTCACAAATGTAAACAAATCAAATTTGTATTTTATTGGGAAGTTTGGGGCATTTCTAAATTTGACTGATGCCAGCCATGGTTCATACTAAATTATTTTTGCTGCGTTTGTGCTGCTCTCACCAATCAATTTGAAGACACCAACTTAGGGCTTGATTCACAAAGGTAAACTTACAATTACAGGACTGCCCTATCTTTTTATGTGTGGAGATTCCACAGTTGTAATAAAGATACCACTAGTACAATACTGTGAGTAGCAAATAATAGTAAACTTACAAAAAAGTGTCAATGTTCCTTTCTTAATAAGGCACTTAATTTTTAGCCTTCCTGCACATTTACAGAACGTTTTCATATTTTCAGTTTTAAATGTTGCTTCTTTACTTACATACAATTTACTAATAAAATAATATTAATTTTCTAAGTAACCACAGACCCCCGGAGTAAGGCAGGCTGACCCCAGGGGTCCCTGTACCACAGGTTAAGACCTGCAGAACTAGACTGTACTGAAGAACCGGGTTTTAGAACCCAGCAACGCCCAGGAAAACAGTCGAAGTCTTTGGATTCCCCTGCCTCGGCAAACAGAGACACGGGACACTTCTCGATGACGTCAAAGACCAAATTTTATTGGCTGCAACCAGGAACAGAGATCTACGAAGTACAACACGGGTGGTTCGCTAGAGACTGCACAATTTCAATGTGCGGAGCATGGTCTTTTATGCCAAAAATCACCTTCCAAAGTAGCATCGGTTACACACAAACTGTCCAATAAGATCGTGACATTTCAAAAGTAGCGCATGATGACAATCCCATTATCCATTGTCCAGCCCACCAGAATTGACCAAGCACATTCCAATATCCTGTCGGATCAGGCCGGACAAACCCATCATAAAACCTTAACCCAAATCAGTGATTATGTCGTAAAGGAAGGAGCAGAAACAGATGAGAAGTGAGATAGAAGGGTGGGTGCAGTGTACTGTAAATTCGGCAATGTCCTGCTCTTTGATCTTTATCTGACCAGCTGCTTAACAAGGAACTGGCTCAGCGAGGTCAGCCTCGGGCAAGGGAGTCAGTTCGGCCAGGTCACTCAGAAGTCAGCTAAGGTGTACGTGTCCCAAGGACTCGCTCGGCCGCAGTCATCGGCCTATGTGAGGGCAACCACACAAAATGGCTGCCGTACACAAAATGGGACCAGAGGGTTCAAAAGAAATCCCTGAATATGTAGTGTTCTCATTGATCGATTAAGACGAACCCACTCGTACACACCGCACTCGTGATTTGCGGTCCGCTGACACCAAAATCGTCTATTTCTGACGACCTTTATTGAACGGGTTCGGAACCACCGAACCTCAGACCCTCAAACTACGGAACTACAGACCCTCCTTTTGCCCTTGCATAGGCAATAAACCCAAACCCATGTCAATCTGAATATAGGTCTATCTTCATCAGATCATCGATATGTTGCTGTAGCATCATCCTAGTACTTAGTACCTCTCTCTGGACAGGTCTCCTCGCACACGAAGTAGCACAAAGGCCACAAATAGCAGGAGCACACTGTACACAGAGACAGAACAGGAAAAGGATAGCTAAGATCATCCCAATGACCATCAGAAGCTTCCATCCCCATGTGGATATCAATCCCCAAAACCATCCCATCAACGACCAATCTCCTTTGTCTATATGGACAGAATCAAAGATCTTATGTAGCTTGGAAATGTCCTGGAAGACTGACGGAGCGTTGTCTGGAATGAAAACGTAGAAGCTCGATTGACTCAGTTTACATACTCCACCTCGGTCTGCAAGTATGATGTCAAGAGCAACTCTATTCTGAAGTGTCATAAGTCTATCCGACTGGAGCTCAGCAGTCAAGTTACTAAGGGCACCTGCAGTTTCGACTATGGTGGACTCAACCACTCTCGTCAACTGGTGAATGTTCCTGCTGTTAGCCATCGGTCCCCAGAACGGCAGAAAACCCTTAAAGAAATCTCCCAACTCTTGCCCTGCGGTATCTTCCTGACTGAAGACACCTCTAGCAACTCTCGTCTTATGGTAACCTGCCGCAGCTGTAAAAGTGGGAGGCAATAGGAAAGAAACAAACCACATGCCCGAAAAGTCAGGGGGCAACCATGTATACGCTTTGTCGTAACAAACAAAATAAGTACCCCTAGCGGCAAGAAATGCTGGAGAGGTCTGAGACATGAATACATAGGTGTCAGTGCAGAAACTCTTCCCTAGCTGAGCTTTCAGATTCTTGCCATTACCCTGCAGACAATAGCGACCCTGATGGGGCACTATCCAAATTGGTGGAAAACTTTTCGCTCGCTGGTTAACACTCAGACTAACTCCATATCCAGTAACATCCCAACCACTATATGGTTGTTTCTCATCTTTCGGAATAGTCTCAACTGCATTAGTCCCTTTAACCATGTCGACTATGCCTCTAGCTAAAGCACTATTCTTCGGATTGTCTTTCGGTGAACGTAGGGGATAGACACTATGGGCATAGATGAACATTGTTCTATATGCCCAAATAGAACCATTAAGGCTGAAAGGCAAAACCAAGTACGGAATACCTTTACCCATCGTTTGGGGCATTAGGGCACAAATCCAACAATTTGTTGTGTTCATAACTAACTGGTGCAAAAGTTGAATAAAGGAATTATTGGCAAATTCCAATCTTCTAACTACTTCATGATCGGGCAGAGGGTGAAAAGAATGAGAGGAAATAGTGGGTGTTGGTGTAGGTTGCACAGTGGAAATAAACGTCACTTTAAAAGAGAATGTCACATAACCAACTAAAAATATCATTAAACTCAGTAGCATAAAAAAACACAATATTAAAAATCTTTTTTGTGTCATCAGTTTGTGTATCTTACTCTTAAAACTCATTGTCTCTACAGGTCTCTCCAACTCGAAGAAATCCATCCTCACTAAATATGCTGCTCGCGGTGGTAGGGTGTTATATGCTAAGGAATGCCTCTGTCAACCCAGGGCAACTCCCTTAGGCCAACCAGAACCGTCGACCTATTGTCTCAGGCTTGCACTCCAAAGACTTGTCAACGCGACCCTACAGCTGAACCCGGATGGCGGTTCGAAAAACAAAAATAAGTAGTTCCTCGGAGGAGAGTTAACCTGCAAACAGAAAAATCATAAAAACTTCATTTATTTTATTTGTCCATGACTCTCGGTCGCAAATTATAACGATCTTTCCCAGGCAATGTCTGTTCTCTAAACAAAAGTTCAGGCTCGGTAGTGTTCAATCGATTCAAAGGAGGCACAGCTTCTTGCAGAAGAACGTCACTTTCTTTCTCAGTGTTCGTTCCAATCAAACGGGCATCGCTGAATGGCAAAAATCGTGGCACAGTTTTGGTTTCAGAGTCTGGAAGTCCTTTCTGTACCCACCGGTCGTACAGTAAGGGCAACAGAGCCCATTTGCAGTGTACGCCGTGGATCCAGTTCTTCTTGCCTCGCATTCAAACTGCAGAACGAGTAGATAGTAAGACCAGGTGCGGTCCTGTCCAGCGGGGTGCTCGTTCTTGCTCCGCTGAACATTCTTCACGAATATCCAGGCGACGGGTTCAATGGCGTGGCCTGGATCTTCAGAAGCCTGTGGTAGACTATCATGAACCTGTTGGTGTAAGACACGCAGTTTAGCCGTCAGTTCGTACAAGTAATCAAATAACACAGGGTACTCAAGTTCACTGAACTTTGTCGGTCTTGTCACGCCCCAAATATTCGCCGGGCGACCAAACACAACCTCATACGGACTCAAACCCATACGTAAATGCACAGTCATTCTTGTGGACAAAAGTGCTAAAGGCAAAGCATCTGGCCATTGCAAACCAGAGCTCGCTTGAATTTTGGCCAATTTTAATTTCAAAGTGCCATTGTAGCACTCGACTAAACCAGCTGATTGGGGGTGATTTGCAGCGTGGAACTTCTGCCTAATTCCTAATCCCTCACATACTTTCTTCATCACTTGACCCACAAATTCACTCCTATTGTCACTCCAGATAATTCTCGGCAATCCAAATCTCGGGAAAACCTCTTTGATAAGGGCTCTGTGGACAAGGCAGTATTGTCCTTCAAAGGGTAAGCTTCCACCCATCTAGAAAAGGAGCAAACAACCACCAACCCATATTTCAGGTTGTTGCACCTCTCCATGTGGACGAAATCTAGCTGCAAAGCCTTGAACAGATACGTAGGAGGAGCAAAATGACCAGCCGGGGTTGGAGTTCCCCTACCAGGATTGTACATCAAACACACCATACAGTTCTTAACCAGATTCTCTGCACATTTGGGGATTCCTACATTCTGCCAAACTGGAGCCAACAACTTGCAAATCCCTTTCACGCTAATATGTGCCATCCCATGAGCCATCGTAACAACAGGAAGCACATATGCGTCGGGCAACAACCATCTTTGATGCTCAGACCAATCAGTCCAACAACCATTCGAATCCAATCTACCCTTACTCTCTCTCCATTCATTCAACTCTTTCTCTGTAGCTTCAGCTTGGATAGATTTCACACTCTCAATCGTATCTTCACACATACTTTTCTCTGGAATCCATCTCGCCGGACCTGCAACATACATTCGGCTCATCACATTTCTCGCACTTTCTTTAGCAACTTCATCCGCAAACGCATTTCCGCGACCAACATCATCCGTAACTTTCCTATGGGCACTGCATTTCACAATCGCTACTTGTAACAGCAAAGTAAGTGAGTCAAGAAGTACATTCACCAACTGTCCATGCTGGAACTTCATCCCATGCGAAGTCAGGAACCCACGTTCACGCCACAAACATCCAAAACTATGAGCCACACCAAACGCATACTGACTGTCAGTGTACACATTCACTCATTTTCCCTTTGCCAACACACATGCTCTTGTTAATGCAATCAACTCTGCTGCTTGCGCTGAATTGTGTGGGATACGTGCAGCTTCAACAATCGTATGCAAAGTCGTAACAGCATATGCCGCAGTCGTATCACCATTCGGAAGCTTAAAGCACGAACCATCAACCCACAAAGTACCATCACACTCTGGAAGAGGAGTATCCCTAAGGTCTATCCTCCCTTTCGTTTCTTCCTCAGTTCTAAGGAAACAATCATGCTGTTCTTCAACATTATCTGTCTCAGCTGAAATTGGCAACAACGTGGCTGGATTCAACGTGTTGCATCTCTTTATGTGCACTTGACTCGCTAACAAGGTCAATTTGTAACCCGACAACCGAGCACTAGTTAAATGCTGTGTCTTGGTACGATTCAACAAGGTATCCACTGCATGTGGAACCATCACGATCAGTGTATTGTCCATAACCAAACCAGCAGACTGTTGAATCGAAACAGCCGCTGCTGCTGTTGCTCTCAGACAACTCTGCAACCCTTTAGCTACCGGATCTAAAGTCGACGAAAAATAAGCACATGGACGTTGCTTATTGCCGAACTGTTGAGTCAAAACTGATAATGCACATCCCTCTCTCTCGTGGACATACAATGTGAAAGGGTTACTGTAGTCGGAAGTACCCAACACAGGAGCCGAACACAATGAATTGCGTAATTCAGAAAAGCTCTTTTGACATTCATCGGTCCAAGGAATAGGATTTGGAGTATCCTTAACAGTAAGAGCTATCAAAGGTTTTGCTAACAAGGAAAAATTAGGGATCCACTGTCTACAGTACGACGTAATACCCAAAAACGCACGTACTTCTCTCTGTGTCGTAGGCACACTCATTTTCGCAATAGCTTGAATTCTTTCTGGGGTCAGTTTCCTTCCCTCCTTCGATAAGAGGTGACCTAAGTAGGTTACTTCTTGTCGACAATATTGCAATTTGGAGAGAGAAATTTTGTGATGAAAATCAGACAAGTAGCATAATAGCAACAAGGTAGCCTCTCTACAAAGCACTTCATTGTCAGCAGCAACTAGCAAGTTGTCAACATATTGAATAAGGGCAGCACCATCTGGTAAAAGCAACAAATCAAGTTGCGTTTTCAAAGCTTGGCTATAGATCGATGGACTCTTGCAATAGCCTTGAGGAGCGCGCTTAAAGCGGAAACTTCGTCCTCCTAAAGAGAATACAAAGATATCTCTACTCTCCACGGCAATCGGGATGCTGAAGAAAGCATTCTTCCAATAAATCACCGAAAACCATGTGGCTGTAGCCGGGATCAAAGTCAACAAAGCTGTGATATCAGGTACAACAGGAAATTGCGGAACAACGATCTTGTTCACCTCACGAAGATCAATCACAAACCTATATACAGAAGGCTGTGAAGAATCAGTTCTCTTCAGAACAGGCAAAACTGGACTATTGCACACATTACCTCTCGTTTCCTCAATTACACCCTTTTCGATCAGATCGTAAATGATCGCCAAAAGTGCTCTTACACCATCACTACAAATCCGGTATTGCGGAATGCGTGGTAACCAAGCATTTGCTTTCAACGTCACAACATATGGCAGAATCTCTAAGAGGCCTACATCATTCAGACCAGTAGCCCAAAGCGAATCAGGTAGAGAAGATAACTCAGGTGGAAGTTCATCTTTAGATATATACATCGGAGAGATCACTCTCTCACCCAACGTAAGATGTACTCCTGACGGAGAACAATACAGCATCGCATACAATCTCTTCAACAAATCCAATCCCAACAAGTTCTCACCACAACCTGTAGTCAAAATGAGGGGTGCTTCAAATCTACGAGGTCCAACAAAAAGAGGCAACGGAGTAGAAATCAGATCGCCAGAAAAACCTACAGAAACATTCTCAAAGCCAGACAAAGGTACGCCAGGGAGTTTAGAGTGCATGATAGAACTCTTTGCAGCACCAGTATCCAACAGAAAAGGCTCTGACACACCTGATGCAATCACTTCAACATAGGGTCCACTCTGATCTACTGGAACTGAAACAACTCCCTCTCTTTGTCTATGGCTGTCCTAGCAATCATTACCGTCCACCTCCTCACCTTCGACGTAGTAATCGTCCATATAGTACTGAGCGGTCCTACCAGACGCACCATTCTGCTGATCAAAACTATTCATTGAGTTCTGTGGAGGCAAAGAACACCCATTCTGTCCATGATCTCTACCTCTAGGTGCTTGTTGAGCACCTCGACCTCTCACACCAGAACCGGGCAACTATTCTTGAAATGCCCTCTTCTCTGCAATACGCACACTGATTAGGCCCATATGGAAAACGTTGTTGGGAAGACTCGTTCCTTGGCGAGTTTCTCGAATATTGCTGATTCTGCTGATAATCACGTTGATTATTAATACGGGATGGATAAGCTTGTTGTAGAAGAACTTTAGTCTTCAATTCCTTAGTCTTCTTATCCGCTTTCTCTACGTCATCCTTGTGCCTATTTTCATAGTACTGGGCTGTAGCTAAAATCTCCGCTGACGTGGAAACAGCCCAAGCACTCTCAGAATCTTTCAACTTACTACACAACCCGGGAAGCAGATTATGTACGAATTTGTCGACGAACAATCTCTTGCCACCCTCAGTAGCCATGTCCTGACCACTGTGGTCTACTAAAGTCTCTTCAAACCGCGTGAAAAAATCAGACACAGTTTCATCTTTCTTCTGCTTGCTTGTCCCAATTGACACGCACTTCAGGCTTTAGAGGCTTCATATAAGCAATAATCCTATCAGGAAGTTCAGTAATCAAATCCTCAGGCTTAGCTCCACCTACTTGTCTATTATCGGCATCTCTAAGGTGTGTCCATGTGTCACCTAATTCATGTGCATGATCTGTGTGACAAATCTTACCCCAAAAAGACTGTGGAACAACATTCCCAAACAACATATCTATATCTACCAAATTCATAACACATGAACCCACAGTTTGAGTCAGCTCTTTATAATATCCCGTTAGATTTTTGCGCGGATCAGGCAAAGTCTGCTTAAGTGCTAAGACTTCAGCACGCTTCCAAGGAACATGTACCCAAACACGCTGAAAGTGTGCAGCAACATTTCCATCAGTAGGTCTCCAAACCTTGAGGAACCTCACTCATCGGATACTGATGTGCGGCTATTCTAACTGACGAATCAGGCTCAAACAGTCGCTCAGAAGGAGTGTCACTACGAAATGATAATAAAGTCGCAACTGCTTTCTGAATCCCATGAGGACCCACAATGGTCCCTTTCGCAAATTCGGAACGTATTTGGTACAACTCAGAAGGAGCTTGACCTACTTCGTCAATCCATTGTTCATGAAGAAACACACACATCATCTCAAAGACGTACCGTTGCTTTGGTGCTTCCCATTGATGGAAAACATCCATAATACCCTCAAGATCATACTGTGTAGCATACGTAACCCATTTACGCACCATGTGTTCCAAAACTGTACGCTCATTAGCATCAGGCACCTGACTACGTGATTGTCTACGCTCGACAACAGGAGATGTACCCAATGATCCCAACAAAGGAGAAAAGAAACTAGAAACTGCAGCAGTCATTCTCTGTCTAGCAGAAGGAGAAGGTGTCAGAATAAGAGAAGACCGAACAATGTTAGAAGAATCCAAAGTTGGAACAGAAGGAGTATTATAGAGAGGCGTAGGAGTAGCAGAGGAAGGGGGAGGCAAAGTTGGCGTCCCCTGAGGAGGCTGCGCCAAAGGAATAGTAGCCAACAGAAGAGGGGCTGGCTGTGGAGGAATCACAGGTGGCAAAGCAACCGGAGGTTGGCCAATTACAACTGGTGGCGGTGGTGACGTAGCATTCTGTGCATAAGGGGGTGGTGAACTCAATAGATGCGACATTAAGGGATCTTTCGCAAGATCTTTCTTCTCTTCCTGCTCTTTAAGTGGCAAAGCTGGGTAGCACTTATCTACCGCTAACTTCCTAACGCTAAGCATCTGTTCTCTCTCTTGCTCTTCCTCATTATCCCTAAACGCTATAGCAGCTTGCACCATTGACAAACCTCGTTCTCGTTTATTCTTCTTTGCTAATTTAATTTCTTTCTCTTTGGCTTCTTTACGCTATATGCGGAAAGAGTCAAACATTGCCGGCTGGGCTTTCTTTTTAAACAATTTAACTTTGAGATTGTCTAAAATCTCTGTTTCAAAGCTACCATAACGGGGCCACTGTAGGAAACCGTCTTTCTTTGTATATTTTACCCAAATGTCATTATAACCGATGGGGCCCACACCATGCTTTACATAGAGCTCATAGGTTGGAGTTCCAATCGGAGGAACCGGACACGAACCCGCCAACCAGGAATCCCTAGAACAACCACAACCAAATATCTTTCCAAGTCTGCTAAGACCAGGCATCTTCGCTCACTAGCCTAGCTTCAAACTTCAAGGGAAATCTCAAAAACGATAGTCTCACGAATACACAAGTCCCTTGGCTTTGGGGCCTGCAGGTACCAAATCAAAGCGATCCTCGAAGGTATACAAAACAAACTAAGGACTGGGAGACGCTCCACTCATACTTAACTGAAATGTCGATGGTGTCACCAGAAGACCCGTCTATCGTCTCGCTCTACAAATCGTCTATGGCTCCAAGACAGGGCGACAGTCAGGGCAGCAGTCCTTCGTAGCCGTCGGAAGGCGGGGAACCTCGCAGCAAAGACTTTCGGACCACAACGACATATAGGGTCGATGAAGTGGCCGGCCTTCCTCCAGAATTTCCACCCGAAGCTCTCCACGATCTTCGGGCTTGGACCGGTACCGCTGAAGTTGCCCCACGTGGGCGCCAACTGAAGAACCGGGTTTTAGAACCCAGTAGCGCCAGGGAAAATGCTTGAAGTCTTCGGATTCCCCTGCCTCGGCAAACAGAGACACGGGACACTTCTCGATGACGTCAAAGACCAAAGTTTATTGGCTGCAACCAAGAACAGAGATCTACGAAGCACAACACAGGTGGTTCGCTAGAGACTGCACAATTTCAATGAGCGGAGCATGGTCTTTTATGCCAAAAATCACATTCCAAAGTAGCATTGGTTACACACAAACTGTCCAATAAGATCGTGACATTTCAAAAGTAGCGCATGACGACAATCCCATTTTCGGTTGTCCAGCCCACCAGAAATGACCAAGCACATTCCAATATATTGTCGGATCAGGCCGGACAAACCCATCATAAAACCTTGACACAAATCAGTAATTATGTCGTAAAGGAAGGAGCAGAAACAGATGAGAAGTGAGATAGAAGGGTGGGTGCAGTGTACTGTAAATTTGGCAATGTCCTGCTCTTTGATCTTTATCTGACCAGCTGCTTAACAAGGAACTTGCTCAGCGAGGTCAGCCTCGGGCAAGGGAGTCAGTTTGGCCAGGTCACTCAGAAGTCAGCTAAGGTGTACGTGTCCCAAGGACTCGCTCGGCCACAGTCATCGGCCTATGTGAGGGCAACCACACAAAATGGCTGCCGTAGACAAAATGGAACCAGAGGGTTCAAACGAAATCCCTGAATACATAGTGTTCTCATTGATCGATTAAGACGAAAACACTCGTACACACAGCACTCGTGATTTGCGGTCCGCTGACACCAAAATTGTCTATTTCCGACGACCTTTATTGAACGGGTTCAGAACCACCGAACCTCAGACCCTCAAACTACGGAACTACAGTGTGCAATCTTGAAATCAGCACTCTTGTAAATATTTTACATCATGATTAAGAAGTACCATTGGACCCAGGTGACCTTTGGCACATTATATGGTACTGCCCCTGATTGACACACTACTGGCATACTGTCCAGAACACACTCACTGCCATCACCAGGGTACCAAACAAAACAAGGTAGGGGCTAGGTTTGCTAATCTTGCTTTACTTTAGCTAAGCGTGAATTCACACATAAGATGGTGTGCAAGTCTGCTGCCCTCCACGGCTTTGTATCAAAACAAATGTATTAATTGGGCCAAAGCTGAGAGCTCAGCACTCAAGAGAGGGAAGGGAGGAGGTGAGAGGCCTTTGGATGCATCTTATATAAATAGGATGCCATGCTGATACAGCTGTAAAGTGTAGTCAGGGTTGACTATCTTCCCCCTTGACCTCCTAGGCAGTGGTGGCTCCTCCACTATGGTGGATCCCAAAGGAACACCAAGAAAAAGGGAACAACCCAGGGGCCTGACAACAGAGCAAACACAGGGGGGGACCTAGAGAGGGCAACAGGCAAAGCTCAAGAGATCACTCAAAAGGCAAACCCAGCCAATGAAACAGGGCCTGAGCAGGCAAAGGCCCAGAACCACAGGGTAAACCTACCAGTGAATACGTACACCCCTCCCCAGGGGACCCGCGGATAACCACGAAACTCTTGGCACTAGCAAATATCATCCCTCTGACAGTGAAGGAGAGGATCTGGAGAAAAAAGAATATATAGATATATTTTCATTGCTAGAAGTGCACCAAGCAGGCATAGACCTAACAGCACAGGACAAAAAAGACAAAGACAGGAGAGACAGATGTAAACTGAGGGTAAAAAGGTCCCAGGAGAATTGGCATAGGGCGTTTAGGACCCTGGCATCTGTGTTTATTGAAAACTTTCCACAGAGTGCGGTGGCACTCATTTTTTATGAACAGAAAGTGCATGACGTTCAGCAAAAATACCAGGGATATGCTTGGTTGAAATGCAATAAGGGCTTCAGGGAGAAGATGCAGACTTGGCCGGTGATTGAATGGGATTGCCAGGACTTGGAGGGGTTCACCACCCACATGGTAGCTGCCAGAGAGGGGGTCAGCATGGGGGAGACCAACTTTCATCCCTATGGGAGTAAGGGAGAAAATGAGGGGCAAGGACAGGACTTCAAGGGTAAGAACCAAAGCGGTGGCAAAACTGGGAAGGCATGTTGGAAATTTGACAAAGACGACTGTTAGTGGGGGGAGACCTGCAGGTTTAGGCATGCATGTGGGTCCTGCTGCAGAAACCACCCCACCATAATCTGCAAGCAGGCCCAAGGGACAGGGTCTGCCAAAGAAAAAGGGGGCACAGAAAAATTGGGAGCAGGCAGCCCTAACAAGAGGCGTCGGGAGTACGGACAGGACACACACACTACAGGGGCCACATAGGAAGCTATTGGGGAAGGGGGAAACCGGACGTGATGGTGGTCCACCTGGGGGGACCGACCTGGGAAGCCATAGGTAGGAGAGGGCTCCTCAAAAAAATGCAGGCTGGCCTGACAGTCCTAGCAGGTGGTGTGCCCAGCCGAAATAGTCTTCTCAGAGATAATAGTGCGTAAATCATGGAGGGGGCACTAGATCAGGGGGCGGTGGAGACATCCAGGCGGAAAATAAACATCACCAAGGGAAAAATATGTAGGGCAAATGGTTAAGGTTTCATGAGACACAGGTTCATCAACTTGAGGTCTCCGGGCTACCACCTGGAGGACGGAGTACACCTGAGAGGGATAGGGATGGATATGTTTCGGCTAAACATTGTAGGGGTACTCAAGCAGAGGGGTTTCTCATAAAAAGGAAGGAGCAAATGAGCGAGGGGGGAGCTCCCTCCGGTCAGGAAACTGTAGGTAGCGTGGCGGAAGAATCTTAGTAAAATTAGACAGAAGCAAGAAAAAAGTACTAGAGGTAGATGGAAGGCTCACACAGTATCCTTGGGATGCCTCATGGCAGGGCCACTGAAGGAGCTAAGGATGGCACAAAGCTGATGACACAGTAGATGTGATGCGCCCACAGGTGTAACATATAAACACTGAAAAAACACCTTGGCAACCACAAACTAAGTGCCATTCAGAGAAAGTAAAAGATTAATTTGTATTTCTTCCTGAAAGGGCCAATACAATGTAACTTTGTTACACAAAGTAGCATCAAGAAAAACTGGGATAACATTATTCTGCTTGAGTTTTGTTGTTCAGGGATGTCACTAAAACATTGTCTCTTCTTCCTTCTGTTTTTTTCAGTTTTATGGTCTTTGATCTAAAGATGCAGTGTTTAGAAGCATGTTTTAGGAATTATTTAGTTATTTTATAAATTGTCGAGAATCGGGAAATATCAAAATCAGATTTAAAATGTTGGCTACAGTTTATTTCACTAAAAGGTAAAATGGCTGGTTTCATAGGAATATTTCATAATATGTACCAGCACATTTACCCACAGAGAATAGGTGAAATCCTTGGATACATCAGCCCTCTTTTCTAGTGAGTCAGTGTTGATTGTAAGTGAATTGCCAAACACCCCAGTCTTTAAACATTCATTGCAAGATGTAGTGACAGGTATATGTGAAAAGAATGTTCTCACCAAGCATCTGAGATAGTAGTGAAAACACAACACCAGGCGTTTGGTAAACATGGAACGCAGTGCCATTTGAAATGCTGCTGGAAAATATTCCTTCCTAGTTCAATAAAGATTGGAGTGATGTTGTTTGTATTTGCAGAAATTCAGCTACGTATATGAAAAAGTTGTAGGATGGTCTGTCAAAATCGATACCTGAGCGGTAGTGCTTCCCTGTAAGAGATCCTTGTCACTTGCTAGATGGTATGCTGAAAGCATTTTTACAATCTTCAGAGTTAATGGAGAATGCTATTAACGTTGTACTCCATTCTGGTGCAGTAAAATGTATTTGGACCTCATATACCCTGTGCATGCGCTACCTATACACATTCCCTGTCCGTGCAGAAATGAAGCAATAATTAAAATTAAATTGAAATTCCATAAACACTGGAAAAACCCTGTTTCTGTTGTTTTTAATGGCACGAAAATGTGTAACCACTGATAACCACTGTTTTTTAAGGACTTGAAAAACCTGAAAAAACCCCACCAGAATTTACAAATAATAGAAACTGAAAACACGAAAGCATGAGGTAGAATAGATGAACGGCTAAAACGGGTCCTTGGGATGCCACATGGTAGGGCCCCCAGATGAGCAGGGAGGGGCCAGTAAAGGGTCCAAGGCAAAGCGGAACAGCACTTGAAGTCCGGGCAGGTCCGGCAAACAGCCACCTATTTTGGTAGCAAGTTGAAGCCTGGAACCACAAACACAGGGGACCGGATGCTTATGCCCTCCCACCAATAGATTGTCTGGGACAACACATCGACAAGGAGTAGACATTTTTAAATTGCAAAGACAATGAAAGTATGCGTTATCATGGATATTGTGAATAACCAATGAATTGCAAATGTATATCCATGTTACATTTGAATAAACTGCGACATTTTAAGGCACCATAGCACATTTTCAAGCTGTGTAATTTAAGGTAAAGGGACGCAGTTAAAGTGTGAGGGGAGGGGGAGGTGGACTCGCCCCATGGAGGGGTTTTGATGGCGACCTCGGAAATTCCTTATATGCTATGGAATTCAGCAAATGTTCATATTTTGCCCTTCATCTTCAATCTCTACATTAACTCCCTTATATTTGAACTCAACAAGGGCAACATCAAAATCCATCAATATATTGCTCATGACATTCAGCAATTAAAAAAAAAGTCTTGCTCTCAGTTAAAATTGGATACACAGCTCCTTCTTAAAGCACATACCATCCAGGGTAGAACTTCTTCTACTTAACAGCCAAAAAAAGTAAGCATAAATTTAAGCTGGGCTCTCAGAAAGGAATTTACCATTGCTTCTTCCCCTCAAGTGGCATCCGATGTAACATGACTTATGTTCACTAGCACTTCACTCTCGGAAATAGCCTTGCTTGATCTTTTTCTCTAACTTCTACAAAATACGATGGAAACTCAGACTCAAGAGTGTTGGTAATCATTTATTGATATGTTAAAATGAAAAAAAACAAAGTATAAACTGTTGAAGGAATATTCCTTTCCCAATAGAACCAATTGTAACAATATACTGTTGTAAACCCAAGTTATGAGGGGCACAGGGTCCCCCCCATAGTAATTAATGGTCTTGGACCGAAAATAGGCCACAATAATGACCATGGCAAATATATTAAAACACCTAATTACATTTCCCACTGGATAAAATCATGCAAAGTCCTATTTGAGATGTATTTAAGTTCATTTAACATTAGATCAAGTCTTAAACCCTCAGTTTGTTGCTGCTAACAGAACATTCTGTGAAAATAACCTCCACTAAAGAAGCCAATCATAAAAAACGAGCGTTGCTGCATGTTCCCTGAGCATAAACATAATTAATTTACCTGTTTCCTATTAGATTAGAGCTTGGAGACAGCTGTAATGTCAGTGTCCAGGCGTGGCACAGTTCCAAACCACAAAGGCTTTTAAAGTCAGGGCAACTATTTTCAACTAATTTATGAAGCATAAGGATCGCGATTTGTAGAGAGTTATTATCACCCCAGGCCGTACATGTGCTCCCGGCAGTACACACGCAGCATGTCTGTAGGTATTCCAGGCAGCATTAAAGAGTTATCTTAATAAATGCTGTGGGGAAATGATGTCAAGCGAAATCTACATGGAGTGAGTGGAGACAGTCTAAGAACGGAGAGAGGGTAGTGGTCTGAGAAACATGCTGTTTTTGTTTTGTCACACAAGGAAACCTCACCAAGGAATGCATTTACTGCCTCTCACTCTCCAGTCGCCCTCACTGAGTCACATCTCATGGCCTTCACAATAAAAGAGGGGCCCTTCCTGTGCCTAATGTGTGCAGGTGGTGGGCACCCGCGCGCATTGTGGCGGATAGCAACTGTTTTCATCTTGATCCACAGTAAGAGAGAGAAACGAAAGGGAGAAAGAAGGAGCGAGGAAATTACAAGAAGATTAGCCTGGATGCAGAAAGAGGCACTAGATCGAATCAAGGCAGCCTTGCTGCTAGGCTAAACTGGCACTTCGCAGAGTAGATGATGTGCTCCTAATAAATGCTGTGTGGGCCTCTGGACTTCTGTTTTTTTCTTTTTTTTATATGTATTTTACCAATTGAGCACCGAGCGCCCTTCTCTGGAATCAGTCATTGTCTCATTTGGAACATTTCGTGCTTGCTATTCCTTTAAAGGAAATACAGTCCAGAGAAATGGTCCTAGTAGGCAGAACAAGGAGTGTGAACTTTGGCCAGTAAACAAGAGAGGGTTTTCTGGAAGGAGAGACCTAACCAGGGACACTGCCAAGGCACGATTCGTAGCGTGGAGTTCAACTTGCATGGAATGGTTTTAGGCAATTCAAGGATGCTCAGTTTGGCTTTGACATTCAGAAAATCGTTTTTGTGAGTACAAAACACTTAGGGGCATATTTACAAGCACCTGTAGCCACGGGAATGTCACTTTTGATGATGTTCCTGTGGCGATAGGGGTTTTGCCTTATTTACAAGGCAGCATTAAGCCACTTAATGTGGCTTAAAGCTGCCTTGTAAATAAAGCCCCGTTTCACGCTGTACTTAACATGAAAGGGGAGGGCAATGGATGCTGCTGTGGGCGTTCCACTGCAACACCCATTGGTTTTGACACTGCCCGTTATTTACAAGAGAGGCATAAATATGAGGCAACGCCAGAATTAAGACCAGGGAAAACCGCTCGCCAAAGGAGTCACTGACCTGTGCTGCTGCTGGCCGTCTGGAGCCCTGAAGGATTTGGAAAACGCTGCAGGAGAGTGCTAGTTCCAGGAGGACGGGACTGCGAGGCCCACCAGGTTGTGCGTGTTACACCTAGCACACCTGCTGCCTCTTCCCGTGTCTCCGCCCCCTGCTTGTGCTGCCGCTGAAAACTCCTCGCGGCCCCCGCTCCGCGGGTGCCGCTCGCCAAAGGAGTCACTGACCTGTGCTGCTGCTGGCCGTCTGGAGCCCTGAAGGATTTGGAAAACGCTGCAGGAGAGTGCTAGTTCCAGGAGGACGGGACTGCGAGGCCCACCAGGTTGTGCGTGTTACACCTAGCACACCTGCTGCCTCTTCCCGTGTCTCCGCCCCCTGCTTGTGCTGCCGCTGAAAACTCCTCGCGGCCCCCGCTCCGCGGGAGCCGCTCGCCAAAGGAGTCACTGACCTGTGCTGCTGCTGGCCGTCTGGAGCCCTGAAGGATTTGGAAAACGCTGCAGGAGAGTGCTAGTTCCAGGAGGACGGGACTGCGAGGCCCACCAGGTTGTGCGTGTTACACCTAGCACACCTGCTGCCTCTTCCCGTGTCTCCGCCCCCTGCTTGTGCTGCCGCTGAAAACTCCTCGCGGCCCCCGCTCCGCGGGTGCCGCTCGCCAAAGGAGTCACTGACCTGTGCTGCTGCTGGCCGTCTGGAGCCCTGAAGGATTTGGAAAACGCTGCAGGAGAGTGCTAGTTCCAGGAGGACGGGACTGCGAGGCCCACCAGGTTGTGCGTGTTACACCTAGCACACCTGCTGCCTCTTCCCGTGTCTCCGCCCCCTCCCTTCTTCATTCTGTATAAGATCAGGCTCAAGTCACGCGATAGCGGGACGCGTGTGCGGGACATTACCCGGGACAAAGCCCGGACTAAGGGCGGACCCTCTGAGACCCTCCGAGACAGGCCGTGACTGGACTGGGCACGTCACTTCGCCTCTGATGTACCTGATTGTTACCAAACAGTAAGACTATAATTCCCAGAAATACCCGTTCTCCTTTTGTTAATTTTGCTCTATATTACTCGTGGTTTTGCTTGTTCTGGCTATTGGATAACCTTTAGGATTTAACATCAATCACTTTTAATAATGCCAAAGAAGAATGTTGTGATGGGGGGTAATTCTATTGAAAACTATATGGTACAAGTAGTGTCAAAGATAAATACCGAAAGGAGACAATCTTTAGGTCTTAGTCATTCCCCCAATTTATCTCCTTTAAGCCCTTCACCAGATTCACCTTGGTTAGATATTCCATCTCAGGCTGAGGGAAGTTTAATTCTAGATTCCGAGGCGCTTGAAAATGGTCCATTAAACATGAGTATAGCTCAGGATCAAGATACAGCTACAATCAATGTCTCGGACTCACAGATAGTAGACCCTGAAGAAAATCATACTGAACAAGACAGTGAGCAGACAACTATAGAAGCCGATCCTCCCGTTCTAGCTCCAGCTGCTCGAGCGATTAGAAAGTGTAGAAAAACCCAATTACCTCGCGGTGGAGTCAGTATAGGGAGAAAGAGGGCTGCGTCACCACTGAGAAGCAGGGAAAAAGGTAGGAGGAAATTAGAAGAGGATGATAAATTAAATATGGAAGAGGAGCTTATTTCCAGGTTGGTAGATATAATTGACACTAAATTCAGAGCCTTAATTAAACCGGTAGTGGCCAAACTGGATAAGTTAACCGCAGACGTGAAAAAGCTGGGAGTAGATCAAAAGAAGTTATTGGAAGAAGTGTCCAACATATCCGGTTCAGTTAAAAATCTGGCCATACCTGTAAAAGAGGTACTTGGCCACCAACCAGATACAGGCACAATTCCTAATATCACAAGGGTAAATCTTTCAGATCAGACACCAAACACTGTATCCACTCAGTCGCCATCAAGGGATATCCACCCCCCACAACCACGAGGAATAACTCCACCAAGAGCAGGAGAAGATACACTTCACTTTATTGAGGACGCAGCCCCTCTAGTGCTGGTTTTAGCAAATGCTCCCCCCTTAACACCGGACCAAACTGAATCACCCACGGGGCTAACAAGTAAAGCCCTGCATTGGCTATCGGGCAATATGCGGTTGGCCCCCTGGGGGAAGCAACAACTAGCTAGAGATATTAAATCAGCCAGAAGGGCCACTTGGATAGGTCAAAACCCCCAAAAATTCAAAGGCGACTGCATAATTATAAATTTTGCAAATTCAGCAGTCTTACCAAATATCCTTCCAAACATTCTACCACCATAACGAAGGAGTGGTACTATTATTCCTCTCACTCTGGAATTTTTTGGTAAAAAACAAAGGAGCATGACATACCCTAAGCCTAATCATACCTATACTAGACCAATATGGCCAGAAAAAACAAACGGTTGGGGTTTTGATGCTCCAGCAAACAACTGGGGCTATAGTAGGGACGGATATGACCAACAACCACGACCATACCATACAGATCCCTATTTTTTTAATATCCCCACTTCAAATAGGTATGATATTTTCTCTGCGGAGGGAGGGCTGGACGGGGTAGAATGACTACCAGAAGACGTAGGCATAGTGAATGTGAATACATGTAGTACTGTAATCCCTACTACTAACCCTCCTGTAACAGAGAGCTTGAATAGAACACAGTGTGGAGGTCAAAAATGTGTGGAGGGACTTCTATTGTTATCATGGAATATAGCCGGACTCTCTGACAAAATGCAAGATAAAGATTGGCTGCATTATGTTAAAAAATATCCCATAATATGTTTTCAAGAAACTTGGGTAGTAGGGAGAAACCTATACATTGAGGGATATCAGAGCTTTATAATCCCGGCAACACCATCTGCAAGTGGAAGAGCTAAAGGGGGTTTGGCCATTTTTGTTAGTTTGTCGCTTATATGTCAGAAGATTGAACATAAATCTGGTAACAAAAACATTCAGGTTTTGGAATTTAGAAGGGGTAAAATCCATCTTGCACTGATTAATTTTTATAATTCTGTGAACCAGGCTGGAGATTGCAATATAGAAACCTTACGTGATTTGCTAGGGGCAATTGATAGTTCTCTGCCATGCTCTAAAATACTAGTAGGTGATTTTAACACACATTTATGTGGGAACCCTAGCGTGGGACCTGTTGGACAGTTGGGGTGTAACAGTATGGAAGGAATACACTTTGAACACTCGCGGAGGGGTACAGGGTTAAACGAATTAATGAATGAAAACAACCTGTTCACTGCAATGTCGACTGTACCCGATCAAGCTGTATTCCCAATCCCTACTTATAAAGGCCATGCAACAGGCACTTATATAGATCACATCCTCATTTCAGCTGACTTTGTTGATATCATCGAGGATTTTAGGATCCTCATGAGTATTTATAGCGACCACAACCCTTTGTGCATTAATCTGGGCACGAGTTTACTTGAAAAACACATCGCTCGCGAGGACCGTGGCCTTTTAAAATGCATAAATGGGAAGCGTCGCTTAAAATGGGCTATGGTGGATAGCGATCAATTTTATACCTCTGTCAGTGCAGTCTGTAATCAGGAATTAATGATTTGTACATCCTCTGCATCAGCCCCGTCGCAAATCCTGACTTCCTTTAAGGAGATAGCTAAAAAGGTAGAGTCTCTTTTAACGGTACCTAATAAGGGAAGGATAAACTCAAACTGCAATCCTAAATGGTTTGACAGTGTTTGCTCAAAGGCCAGTCGCGAGCTCAAGAAAGCCCTAAATACAAAACCAAGAGATCCACTGATCATCAGGGGCTTGCGGAATGAGTATAAGAAATCACTGGCCACTCGTAAGCGAGCAGTCAAAAAAAGTGTTTGGGAATCACTCCTAGAGCCCGAGACTTTAAAAAATAGCTTGAAGTTTTGGGAGATAATTAACAAACCAATATTTGACTGTCCTACCATTCCAAATGTGGGCACAAATATATCAGAGGACGAATGGATAGACCATTTCAGTTCTATTTTTATAAACAATACATCACAGGCAGAACACAATCCTGGTATAGGCAGAGATATTTCTCTATGTTTCTCAAATGAGGAAATAGTTAAAGGAATTAAAGGCTTGTCAAATAATAAGGCTCCGGGTCCCGATGGACTTCCGCCTGATCTCTTTAAGTCACGTGAGGCACTATGGGCGCCGGTACTCACAGCAGTACTTAATGCAGCTGTGCTTTGTGGATGCCCTAAATCATGGGGGGTATCTACAATAGTCCCTATATTCAAGAAGGGAGACCGTAGCAGCCCGGCCTGCTACAGACCGATATCTTTAATAAACTCTGTGGCAAAAGTGATAGGAGGAGTAATTTTAAACAGATTGACTAGTTGGGCAGAGGAAAATAATATAATATCGCCAATCCAGTATGGCTTTAGGCCTGGACACTCTACCATTTCTCAATGTCTGAACTTGTATCTCATAGTCGGGAAGTACACCAAGGCACGAAGAGGAACGATTCACATGGCGTTTATGGATCTCTCTTCGGCCTTTGATTGTGTGAACCGAGGGAAACTCTGGGGCGCCATGGAAAAAATGGGCGTAGACAAAAATCTAGTAAACCTTTTAGAAGACATACATTCAGACACCAAAGCGAATGTTAGATATACCCATGACCTAAAAGTGACCAAAGATTTTGGAGTGTTTCGGGGCGTCCGGCAAGGGTGTATTCTGGCCCCGTTCCTCTTCAATCTATATATTAATGACCTGGAAGAGACCCTCTTAAGTACCAACATAGACTATCCATACATTGGCCGAAAAGGTCTGCCGGTTTTATTATACGCGGATGACGCAGTCCTTTTATCTAGAACGGCCAATGGACTTCAAACTTTATTAGACTCCTTTTACACATTTATGAAAACCAGAGATTTAAGTATTAATAACACCAAATCCTACATAATGAAGGTTGGAGAAGGTTTTAAGAAACCAAATCGCCTAAATGTAGATGGAGTGGAAATACCTGTAACGCACACATTCTCCTACCTCGGGGTCCTCTTTGATAGTCAACTCAAATGGGGACCCGTGATTCAGAAAAAAAAGGGAGACGTTTCAAGGGTAAACGCGGCTATATTAGATTTCTCTAAAAAGCTGGGAAATAGTCCAGTTGCCGCGCTACTCCAACTATACAAAGCCAAAAGTGTAACCACAGCTTGTTACGGCAGTGAGATATGGGGATATGTTCCCTTGGATGTACTCCAGATAGTTGAAAACAATTTTTTAAAACAGATTTTAAGGGTTCCAAGGGGTACAGCAAATTTTTCTGTGCATGAAGAACTGGGGGTTCCGTATGTCAGTGATAAACTTGCTTTGAATCCCATGTTATGCTGGATGAATAGCTGGTTAAATGACAATATTCCTCTGACCAAGCTTATTCTAAGAGAAGCACTTACATGGGATAACAGGTTGGAGATTCCTTGGCTTAAATATCTACTTAAATGTTTCTCTGATTTAGGCCGTCCTGAACTCTTTTTATGTCCGGAATCCATTACTAAGTCGGATCTCATTTCAGTCAAAAATGCCTTTATTGACTTAAGAAAACAGGAAAGGGAATCATGTGAATTAAAAAAAGAAAGTGTACGCAATCACATACTAATCAAAAGCACTTTGCTTATGGAACCCTACCTGACATGGCAAATGTCAAGCTATGACCGATTTTTGTTAACAAGGTTCAGGTTCAACCTGTTTCACCTTTTGCTGGCGGTACCCAGGGGTTCTCATCGAGGTCAAGTGTTGCCAGCTTGCGGCTGCGACGATAAGTCTCCGCAAGATCTGGCACACTTTCTGTTTTTTTGCCCCTTTTATGTTGTACCAAGGAAGTTATGCTTGAAACCCTGTTTGAAAGAATTGAACTTTCATCAATATCGTCCTGCACAACTTTTTCTACAGCTGCTAAATTGTGATGACACTTTATTTGTATGTGGTTTTTTGAGAATGGCGATCAAATTCAGAAACAGTATGGAAGGATAACAATACTGATATGGTTATTTATCACTGTGGCCAAAAGAACATTATTTTTAAACGATCTTCAATATCTTGAAATAGTGATGTATTTTTAATTCTGTGATTTTTACCTGTAATTGATTATGACCTTTTAAGATTATGTGTATGCCATGCTATTTTCTGTAATGTAAATACTTTTATGGTTGTCAATTCGAACAACCGAATAAAGTTATTTGACTTGACTTGACCAGGGAAAACCTGGTCACACCCTGGCGCAACAAGGAGAAATGTTTCATTCCTCCTAATGTTTGCTGTTTTCCTGTCCCCCTTCCTTCACATAAACAATCCCCCAAAAAATGCTGTTTTGCAACTTCTGTGTGTGCTGCATTCAACAGCACAAATAGAAGTTACAAAGCGGCATTTAAAGTTTAAGCAATCATTTTTTTTAAATGCTGTTTTGCAACTGTGTGTGCTGCATTAAGCAGCACAAATAGAAGTTGCAAAGTGGCACTTAAAGATTGTTTATGTGCAGGAAGGGACACCTTCCTCCACATAAACAGTCTTCCCCTGCACACAGACACCCTTCCACTATGGTGCAAGGGTGCCTGTGTTGGCACTAGGCTGATATTGTACCACCAGCACTGGGGGAAACGCAGGTCTGCATCATATTCTTGTAAATATGGTGCAGCCCTGAGTTTCTGAAGTGGCGACGTGAGGCATTAAGCCAGGAAGGCTAATGCCTCACTCCGCTACTTTCCTTGTAAATTTGCCCCTTAGGGGATCATTTTAGGAAACTGGAGCAGTGCAGCACAGATAGTCACCTTGCTGCTCTGCGTGACAGGAAAGGGCAAGAATGTACTATTTTGAAGGAAATACTGCGCATTCCTCTTTTCTTTTGTGCTGGTGCCCTTTTGTCAGCCTAGCGGCAATGCTGGCACCCTTGCACCATGGTGCAAGGTTGCCTGTCTTGCATGTAGGATTGTTTGTATGCAGGAACAGGCACTTTCCTGCACAAAAAGAATCTTGGGAGGCATATTCCTCTACGTCAGTTGCAGAACGCAGGACACATAAAAAGAAGAAGAAATCGAGGAAAAATAAAGATCTTTTTCCTCGCTATGCCACCCCTGGGAAGGTGTACGATTTTGTCACATCTCTTGGTTTACAAGTTCTTGTAAATCTTAGGATGCATCAAAGTCCATGGGAGTTGCATGGAATTGCCTTCCCAGAGCAGAGTAACGCAGCGATTTCTGCTGAGCTGCAATAATGCAGATTTTTTAGGTCACTCAGAGTTGCTTTGCGTAGAATAAAAAATCTGACCTAGAGGTTTGTGTCACACATGTACATATTGCGTGGGGCAAACATGACACAACTCTCATGAATTAGCCCCCTGGAATTCCCAAATGCTGGTTTTGCTCTAGTAAATTCAATGAATATGAAACGAATTGTGTATGGAATGCTGATTATTAAATGCCAATAAAAAATGTTCAAAAAAAACTAATAACTCATGCAAAGAATTCCATGTCTTGAGAAAAGTGTGAACTTTAGCACTGTCATGGCCTGAAGTAAGTTAATTTCTATTGTGAAACAGTAATGGCACCACCCTCAAAATTAGCTGGGGTTTAGGGGAAGGGGCTAAGGCGTCACAGCCCAACCTTTTCAGATGTATCTGGTAGTACCAGATACCAGCAAACCAAAAGGAACCCACAGTTTCATGTTTGTGACCTCTATATTTTTAGGCAGCTCCTAGCTCACCTTTGAATACTTGATGCTGCTTGACGATTGAAACCTTAATGGTGGATTGTCACAATTAGGATGATATAGGAAGTTATGATATGTGAGGCCCGAGAACTTGGAAGCCCCAGCCTCAACTAGTGTCTGTGTTTTTCTACCCTTAGCTTATTGATGCTGTCTGGCCTGGAGAGCATTTATTTACACCTGTACAAATTAGTAATTCCTTGCTTCCTTGATAATGGTGTGTTTTTTCCTTAGAGTTTCATAAAGGATAATTCCATACGAGTGCGATGATCTTATAACTGAAGATGTCCCAATCTAATCATTTCTCCCGGAATATAGCGGCTTTAATATGAAAGTACCAACATATCATGGCAGGAATATCAACTGCCTCCAATATTATGAACATCAGTATTGATAAATTAATTTACAATAAATAAATAACAAGTAAGTGCACCTGTCCAAAGTTTTTCTTCGAAGCATATTGATACTGAACTGTGAGGTTGACGGATACCAAGGCTGCTTTATGTTGATTCCACACCATGCCATTTTCATTCCCCCTTTACTTCTCATCTCTATATCTCACTCTTGTAGGTTACTTTTCATCCCTGCTTTCTCTGTTTCTTGCTGTTTTTCTATATTTTTTCGGCCTCTTCCATTTTCCTGTTCGGTCTTTTTCTCTTTTGTTCTGGGTCAAAGTCTGATGATGAAAAATAAATCCTGGTCTTCAAAAAAGAGGTGCTGGTGCCCAACATCTGCAATATCATGTACAGATGTATCACTGTGCCTTAACCCGTTTTATGTAAAATATGTAACAGAGATATTTTGATCTGTACCTTTTTCCTCTTGAAACATCCAGTATTGTTACACAAGTTGAAAAAAGACAATGTATTGTTTAGATCATATTTAAGCTAAGTACCAGTGGTTGTGGTTTATGTTCTCAACCACGGAGACAAGCTGAAGTCCGCAATGTGTTCACAATTTAAAACAGTTTTGAAATCTGTGTTTTATTTTGTCCTTAAGAGAGTGGGTCTTCGCGCATATTGTCAGCCCCAATACATGTACACGAGGCTCCCCGTGTATTTCCCTTCTACCTGCGGTGCGTTACAATTACTGCACGCAACTAGCTCTGTAAATACTTATTTTAATCGCATTTAAGAAATATGTCAGCCTTTCCCTCAGGAGCATAAAGAGAAAAATCACACAGTTCGTTGTTTCTATTCAGATATTCTCTGCGTGAAATTGTTTTTGCTTGGATTTCATTTCCTATTGATTGGTCACTTCTTCTGCTTAGTTAGCCAGCGCGTGCCTCCCGGCAGTTTTTGTAATCTCACAGATCCGAGCTTGCCTCTTTGTTTTTTTCCTCGGCTTTGCCTTATTACGGCAGTGCCCTTTTGGAAACAAATTCTGAATACAGAAAACACACACTGGAGCTTCGTACGTTATCTCATTTCCCGCTTTTGTGGTCTTGATAGCCTTTAAGGCATTTAAAACAATGTTTACTGGGAAATAAACAGCCGAGAATTCCAGCCCAGGGGAATGAATGAATGCATGTTATAGGCCATGCCGCTGCTTCATTTAGTAATTGAAGTGTTTTGTTTATGTAATGAACACGACCTTGCATGGTCACATTTGATGCTTTTTAAAAGGAAAAAGGGACTAGCTGATATCACCTACAGACTCAAATGGATTTATAAAGAAAAAAATCTCATTAGCATCTCTTAGGAGTTTACAAATAAGGCGTCCTGGCAAAGGTATCTTATAGCAAAAATGTATTTTCGTGGAATTTATGGGCAGATGTATTGACAAGTGACTTCCTGGGTACTGATCATGTTATTGCACTATTTGTGGTTGGAGCAAGTATGGTGAGGGGTGCAGGGCTGTTAGGATATTCTGGGGGCGGGAGGATTTAGACAGATTTTCAGTGCATACTTTTAAGTGTACATATCGCCCTCTCCACCCCGCTCCCAGTCTAAACCCGCCTTCATATATTGAGGCTAAATGTTTAAATCATCAGTAGTACAACAGCCAAGATTCTAGGAAAAGCGAAAGTTCTAAAGGCCACAGATCCTAAAAAAAAGAAGTGGGGGGACTAACCAAGTTAGGCAGTATGTAAGTGACATCATGGTGGGTGACATCACAGTGTCCAACATTGCACGTTGCATCACAGGAAGTAACATCACAACCCATGACCTCACCAGAAGTGACATCAGATTTTTAGACCTCACATCTGTTTAGCAGGTCTACCATGAGTACATGTGAGCATATTACAATATTTAACAAATGAGATTTTGCATTGGGGTTGTGCCAACAAAAATTACTACACCTGTCTTGCTTTCTCTTCAGAACACATGAGCAAGACTTCAAAACACCAGTTATCCAGCATTCACCACACCTTCATCAGGGATAAATCCTTAATAACATCACAGAACAATGGCCCATAGACATTCACCAAAAACCCTGATGCGCTGGAGGTCAATTTTTAAAATGACTTCAAAATTTAGTTCCTTTCACAGAATCATGTTTGACATCTCCAAATATATATCTAACTTATAAATCTACTTTTCTTCTATTGGTTGATGACCAATTAGTTGAATTGTTGATGGTAATTATAGTACTATCTAACTAACTATTCACTTAGCTAAATAATCACAGACTCTCAGTAAATTTAATAAAGATGTATCTCTAAAATATGATTGAAAATGCTCATTGCATAAGGTTACATATGCAAACAATGAAATTAACAAGAGGGAGAGAAAACATCAGCATATGCAAAGAGTATCAAACTCATCATTCAATTAATGATACAAGAAGGAGTAGATAGTTTAAGAGACATCAGTTTCAGCAAAAATTAATACAAAACAATATACTTATGACAGAATGGATAGGTGAAGAGTCATACGTTTCAGTGACAAAAATAGATTTGAAAATATGTATGCAAAATACAAGTCAGAATAATAATACAAACTCAAAGGATCTGTGAAATACCACCCCTCTGGCCAAGGAAGTGTTGGGGGTCCCCTGAGGTAGAGTCCGGGAACAAAGACTTTAGGGAAAGGAACAGGACAGGCAGGAACAGCTAGGCCTCTCTGCAAACCGACAAACAGTGACGCACCTCCCCTCTCTCTCTCTGCAGCCAGCCTAAGGTCAGCTAATCAAAATCTAACCACACCCCAAAGGCACTCCAGATGTACCCTAAAACCTACATGTCCGACCCACATCAGTTGAAACATTTCACAAATAAGATAGTTGTTTGATGGATTTTGGAGGTGGTGTATCACAGCATCAGGTTCCCATTCATGACTACTATAGACTATTGTTTTACTTCCCTTCCCATTACATCATATTCAAATTGTTCACACAATTTAATACATGATACATTCCAACATATTCACACATATTCTTTAGCTACATCATATTCTTTAGCTACATCCGTCAAGGGAGACTTTAGTCCCACGGCCAGTCATCCTTTGGCAGGCAAACAGAATATGTCATCAGTGATGTCACTGACCATGTCATGAATGATCTAATATGTAACATCATCAGCAGTGGATTGCAGGTGCGCGAAATATAGTTAGTACAACTAACTATATAGGAGCAATTTCAATGGTTTTGTATAAGTGAAATGTCCACCTAACTATAACACCCCTAAAACGTATAGTTTTTTGAGTGAATTTCAAAGGTTTTTTAAATACTAGTTCCTGACTATATAAGGCCTGAAACATATGTTTTTTTCAGTGAATTTCAAAGGTTTTTTAAAAGCTAATTCCTAACTATATAAGGACTGAAACCTATGGTTTTTCAGTGAATTTGCAAGGTTTTTTAAATGCTAATTCCTAACTATATAAGGCCTAAATCCTATATTTTTTTCAGTGAATTTCAAAGTTTTTTTTAATGCTAATTCCTAAATATATAAGGCCTGAAACCTATGTTTTTTTAGTGAATTTCAATGGTGTTTTAAATGCTAATTCCTAACTATATCAGGCCTGAAACCTATGTTTTTTTCATTTAATTTCAAAGGTTTTTTAAATGATAATTTTTAAATGTATTAATTGTTATTTTTTTATACTGATTTACAAAATTTTTGCAGGCAGGTGTTCAGAGGGCACGCCCCCTTTTTACAGCACTCTGCAGCGCAACCCCTGGCACGTTTGCAGAGGAGGAACTAATTCCCCTTGCATACTGGGGGGCCTAGGGGGGCAACTAGCCCACCAGGAGCCTCCAGTATAAGCCAGTGGGCTGCATTGCAGAGAGGTGTAATGAGGCCACACCTTTTTTTACACCTCTCTGCAACGCAGCCCCCGGGCGCGTTTGCAGAGGGGGAACTAACTCCCCTTGCATACTGGGGGTCCCTGTGGGGCAACTAGCCCACCAGGAGCCTCCAGTATGCGCCAGGGTGCTGTTTTGCTTTGCCCCGGAAGGCGGCGGTCCCCGGGGTGGTATGGGGGGGATTGGGCACCCTTCACACTTTTTTATCACTATGCCCCCGCGATTTGGTAATTTAAAAAAAAAAATACCAGGTTTTAAAAAAAATAATTTTTGGCATTGGGGGTCCTTGTGGGACCCCCTGAGCAGGCCTATGGGGTCAGGGTGCTCCTACCCTGCCCCCTTTTATTCTACATGTTTGTTTTTCTGCTTTCTTGTGCCTCGGTCTACCTAGCACAAGATGGATGCCAACACTTCCTGGTTAGAAGTGTTGACAGCCAATGACCATGCTGCTTTCTCGGGAAAGCATGCTGATTGGCTGCCACTGTCTGTCAACACTCCAAACCAGGAAGTGTTGGCAGCCATCTTGTGCCTCTGTAGAACCAAGGCAGAAGAAAGCAGTGAAACAAAGGTAGAAAACACGCAAAGGGGGCAGGGTAGAAGCACCCAGACCCCCTAGGCCTGCTCAGGGGGTCCCACAAGGACCCCCCCAGGCCCCCATTTTTTTTTTTTTAAATCGCGGGGTGCGCGCACTGTATGCGTACCTCCGCTTAGGTACGCGTACGGTGTGCGCACCCCGTGATTTTTCAATCAATCAATCCTTGTGGGACCCCCTGAGCAGGCCTAGGGGATCAGGGTGCTTCTACCCTGCCCCCTTTTTTGAGTTCTACACGTTTGTTTTTCTGCTTTCCTGTGTCTCAGTCTACTGAGACACAAGATGGCTGCCAACAATTTCTGTTTTGGAGTGTTGACAGACATTGGCAGCCAATCAGAATGCAGCTCGCGCATGCTAAGGTCCGCGCATGTACGCGTACCGTGCACGCGCGGTACGCGCTTATAGATATATACATTTTTTCAAATTCGATTTTCTCAACAACTACTGGAGGGATTTACACAATTTAAGCAAAAGGGTGATCTGCGAACCGAACTCTACCTCTCTGCCAAATTTGGTGTATTTCCGTTCAGCCGTTCGGGCTGTAGCCGTGTCTAATCGTCCTATGGAAAATAACATGGGGAAAACACGTTTTGGTACCCCCCTTTTTTCTCAGCCCTCACTTGACGAATGCCCCCAAAACTTTCAGGGAAGGAGCGGGGCGGAGCGGGCCATCTTCTTTGAGAAATTCGCGAAGATTCATCAACCTGCGCCAAAGTTATTCCCAATAGAATGTTGCGAATTTCCTATGGAAACTAGGTTCTAACTATATATACCTACTAGTGAGTGCCAGTAGGTAATATATATATATACCCGTGAGCAAGAGGTAGGCTTACCTCGAAACGCGTAGGGGCTGTTTGTTTTGCCAAATAAACTTAAGCACTGAATATTGAACTTGGGCCTTGACTCTGGTGTTTCATGATAAGGATAATACGCCAGGAACGCAATATTTTCAAGGTTTGGCGACCCTGTCAAGCGCCCGCTGTGAAAGCGGCAGAAGCATGCCATCTGTGTTCTTCGATATAGATATATATATATATATATATATATGTATATATATATATATATATATATATATATATATATATCGACACACAAAGGGATCCTAAAGCCAATTGAGAGCGCTCAGCAGTGTGTGCTCTGCCCAGGGGTCGGATCCTGACCCTGGAAACTCTCTGTATACAAAAGAGGCGGCACAACCAGGATACTTTTAAGCCTTGTTTATTAGACTTCACCCCACCAACGCGTTTCAGCCACAACTGGCCTTGCTCACGGTCGGTTAGTCCCTCCACAGTGTTGCTTTTTATTCTCCCATAGTTAACCAATTATGAGGCATTATGGGATTTGTAGTTATACTTAGTGAAACAAAAATTTAAAAACAAAGGAAGACTTAGTGTGCTGTTTCAATTGTTGCACTGATGTGACAAGTAGTCTACTGTGGCTGATTTAAACAAAACATTTATCGGGTATAGTACCCTTAGTCTTTAGTTTATAGTTCTTTTGAAATTCCAGGGTGTAGTACCCATTTCATTTCTAGAACATTTCACTCCAGATGAACATGCAGATCCTCTCCGAAATTCATCCCTCTCGGATGCTTCGTTCTGAGCTTGATTATCATTTTCGATTCGATTTGACGGAGTTTGCGGACTGTGTCTCCGCCTCTTTCCAATTTGTCAAGCATTTTCACTCCATAGAACTGCATTTTTCTCCAGTCTCCATTTTGACACAAACTCATGTGTTTGGCTGTGGCATATTGCATATTTGAGTTTTTCACCGCAAGGATATGCTCCAACATCCGTTTTTTTAGCATGCAGGTTGTGCATCCCACGTATTTCATCCCACATTTGCATTCAACAATGTATATCACGTTCTTGGAAGAACACGTGATCTGTTGGTCAATTTTCATTATTTTTCCATCTGGTTCTTGAATTGTTTTCATGCTTTTGCCGATTTTGCACGCCTTGCATGAATTCTGTAACCAGTTTGGTTTCTGTTTTTCTTGAAAATAACTTCTGACCAGTAAGTCCTTCAGGGATGTATTCTTTTTGTAGGTTATTAGCGGCGCTTCACCGAGGGTGGTTCCAATGTCAGGATCCCCTGACAGAAGGTGCCAGTATTTTTTCATGATACGAGCAATATTTCCACTCTCTTTGCTGAATGTCGTTATGAATCTTGGAGACACACCAATTTCTGTTTTTTTGTTCTGCTCTATTAGTGTTTGAGTTCTAGTTTTCAAATCGATTTTTCTTTTGCATTTGTTTAGCACTCTTTCTTTATATCCTCTTGATCTGAACCTGCATTTACTCTCCTCTATTACTCTTTCAGCATCCTCTGGTACTGAGCAATTTCTCTTCAAGCGCGTAAATTCCCCATACGGTATGCTTTCAAGAAGGGATTTTGGATGAAAACTGGTTCCATGCAACACACTATTTGTTGCTGTTTTCTTCCGAAATAGTGTAGATTCAAGTCTGTCATTAGACACGTATATCTTAGTGTCTAGAAAGTCTATTTCTTTAGCGCTGGTGTTGAAGGTGAATTGTAAACCCAGTTCATTATCATTCAATTTGTTGAAATAGCTTTGGAACTGGATATCTGTCCCATGCCAAATAACAAATAGGTCGTCTATATAACGAACCCATAATATTATTCGGTCTAGATCTTGTTGATTGTCCTGGATCCATGCTATGGTCTTCTCCCACCATCCCATGGTGATATTTGCATAATTGGGAGATAGAGAAATGCCCATGGCAGTACCACATATCTGTTTAAACAGTTGCTTTTCAAAGAGAAATACGTTGTTTTTCAAACATAAATAAATCATTGTGGTTAACATTTTTGAATGTTCCAAGTACACGATATTACGTTGTTTAAGGTAGTACTCACATGCTTGCATCCCGACTTCATGCTGGATCGAGGTGTATAGCGACACCACATCTATGGTCACTAGCAGATATTCTGGGCTCCAATTTACGTTCATTAGAGTTCTCAAAAAGTCGCCAGTGTCCTTGATATACGAAGGTAGGCTTTGGGCAATAGGAGCTAGGAACTTGTCAACATAGTTTGACATATTTTCATATAGTGAGCCACACGATGAGACAATAGGTCTTCCCGGAGGGTTTTTTAGAGTCTTATGAATCTTCGGAAGAAAGTATATGCAGGGTGTTATCGGATGGTCAACAGTTAAGTATTTCTTTTCTTCCTCATCAATTAAACCATTTGCATACCAGGTTTCCAAATGTTCCTGTAATTCCCTCTTCATGTTCATAAATTGGTTTGTTTCCATTATCTGGTAGTTGTTTTCCTGTTTCAATTGTCTCATGGCTTCACGTTTGTAGTCTGTTGTTCTCATCAGCACGATATTGCCCCCTTTGTCAGCAGGCTTTATGGTAACTTGATCATTTTCCATTAGTTTCTTGATAGCTTCACGTTCAGTTTTTGAGAGATTTCTCCCAGCCGTCAATGGTGCAGCTCCCCACGGTCGGACCACCGCATGTAAAATTTTTGAAACCAAAGTGCCCTGCAGCTTGGGAGTGCACATGACCTCGCTCTGCCATTGGCTCTGAAGATGCAGCCTGCCACCTTAAGTCATTTGTAAATTATTATTGCCAACGCGTTTCAAGGTCTTTCATATAGTGAACAAGGCGGAGGCTTCCGCCGAAACGTGTCTGTAAGCAGCTTTTTTGGAAATAAATGTAACTTGAGTTGAACTCACAGTGTCAGTGCCATCCTTGATCGAAAGGAATGCGGCTTGGTAACCAATATATATATATATATATATATATATATATATATATATATATATATATATATATATATATATATATATATATATATATATATATATATATATATATATATATATATATATATATATATATATATATATATATATATATATATATATATATATATATTTTACCCACATGTTGCATAAATAAATTCAGCAGTTGGAAACATAACTCGCCTTGGAGTGCTAATTCCGTTGTCTGCGTGCCTTTCTGTGCGGCAAGCGCCTTGGAGACGGGCTGGATTTGCATATATATATATATATTTCACCATCCTGGAAGGACAAGGAAAGTCCCTGGACCACACAGTCACTATGGAACCCGAATATAGTTCTCATATACCAAAAGATACCACAGAATACCAGACTGTACTTTCAAAATTGTACCCTTTAAACAAAGTTATAAACAGAAATAAGAACCTTAAATGTTGTGTTTGTTATAAGAAATATACAATTTATTACAATTTACCCAAAATATAAGAGGTGGAGATATGACCACAAAGCGGAAAAAACGGGAACAGTTCTATATGTCCCGTTTCAATTCCGTGAATGACGGGCTAAACTCAAAAGAAGATTGGGAAAGGATTCTGCAGTAAATGAAGCCCTCATACTCCAAGCATGGCCGTTACCTCCAAAAAATACGCCTCGAAAGTGAAACAATAACAATTGCATTTCATTACCAAAAACCTAAAACGGGAGACATAAATCGCAGCGCGCCAATGTCACCCAACTAACTTCCTCGTAAAATTTCCTTAGATACCCAACGCGTCTTCGGTTACTATAAACAAAAAGAACTACACAACAGTGACGTTGTTTCCACTATCACGTGGTAAAATACAATTGAACTACAACTGTAGTTCTTTGCCTAAATCCATTATGATTGGTTAACGACTGAGTACGTCATCTAATTGACTTTTTTCCAGGGAAATCTAGTCCTTTTAAGCAGCCGATGAACACCCTTGTTTATCTTTGGCTGATCGTGCAAGCGAGCGGATGCTGACAGGACCGAGAGGGGAGCAGGGAGGCCGGTTCGAAACCAAAAGGTAAGCGCGAGCACTAAAATCTCGCTCAACCATCCCATTCTGGGAATGCCGACAACTGTCTCTAGAACTGCGGCAAATCTACCAGACGCCAATTGATTATAAATGCTCCTAGTCAAACTAACAACAGTCAGTTTGTCCCCATATTACTTTAGCATTGACTAATACCTTTATACCATAAACACTATCCATAGACCATCTATGCCCCAAAAAAGTAATTCAGCTTTTATCATCTTGTGGAGCCCCACATTAGTACCAACTATGGTATATATTATATGTTTCACATAGGTTGGATTCAAAAACAACCGTCAATGATACCACCCAACGCTGCGGATATAATTGAAGACATCCAGTGGCGCCTTTTAAACTCAGAAGGAAGGATTATTAACAATCCATAGTATAGGTGAGTAATAGCGATATAATAAACTAGCGAGAATCCCGCCTAATTCAAAAGATAAAGAAATGGTGCAATAACTAATTATTTAGCCCATTTTCATCTGTTTTGATCTTAACAGTGGTCCCCACATACAACACGGTGGCCCCCGTCCGGTAACCTCTACAACATAGAGTTTTCAATACAAACAGGTAAAAAAATGTGCAATGACAAGAGGACCGAGTAATGTTAACCAGAGTAAAAATTAAAATTGAAACGGCTAAAACATCATGAGTATACTTGTTCCTCATTCTTTTGAAAGGTATTGCTAACTGGAATTTAAGAAACCAGAAGCCATATATACCAGTATTTTGCATGAGAAATTTCCTCTAAATTGAACAGAAGAGGAAGCTGAAGAAATCACACACAGGTATGCTTCACAATCACTCTCTCCCAGAAGCTCCCCAATACGTGATTTCAAGTCAACAAGCTATGGGATCCAGTTATATAGTCACATATACCCAAATGCCCCCAGAAATGTACCCCACAGAACCTAATTATGTATACTATAATCGAAACATGTACACTGTTTCTAGTGTGTTGAGTAAATGTGTCAGAAATACAGATAAAAGGTTAAAAATTGTTTTTATAAAGAAAAAAAGAAAAAAGAGACAATGCCGATTTCCATGCACAAAAAGGATGTCTTTTAATTGTAAATGTTCTTTTATAGAATTGTTTGTCCTGAAGAAGGTGTTATCACAGATTCACCGAAACGCAGCGTCGACAACGAAAACAAACTGTGACTCCTTGTATTCATTGTTTTTAACCAATATTGTGATATTTTAATGTTTTTTTATTTGTGCATAAAAATGTTTTTAACCTTTGTAAATTGTAATAAATTGTATATTTCATATAACAAACACAACATTTAAGGTTCTTATTTCTGTTTATAACTTTGTTTAAAGGGTACAATTTTGAAAGTACAGTCTGGTATTCTGTGGTATCTTTTGGTATATGAGAACTATATTCGGGTTCCATAGTGACTGTGTGGTCCAGGGACTTTCCTTGTTCTTCCAATCTAGTTCTCCTTGTCCCATATCACCATACAAAGGAGGCCTCCCTTCCTTTTTCTATATTTCACCATCCTGACATCGTCTTCGAAAACAGGCACCAACACAGTGATTCTCTGTGGCACAGATGGCTTTTATTTTCCATATGCAAGGTCAGACGCGTTTCGGCGGTACAACGCCTTGGTCACTGCATTCAACACATTACTATTTTGTTCACAATTATATATACTATTGGTTACTCCCCTGGTTGCCTTGACAACCAAAAAGTCAGCCATATACATAAAAGAGTAGTCTATGGGTGTGCCTAAATGACAGTGCAATGGTTTTTACAAATAGTGAAAGTAATTTTGTAAATACATTTGTTAAATATTAAACATCAATGTACATGGAGTTTGAATTATCACTCCAAAAAATGTGTAACTTAAAAATAAATAAAAACCGAAAATTAACAATATTCTGAGAGTAGTGTTCCCCCGGTGTACCTCGTAATTTTAATGTTGTTTATTCCAAAATATAGCACCGAGCACCATATGTTGCCACTCTTGGTCTAATGCTTTGATACCCATTCTCTCTGCTGTATGTGCGAGAGAAGGAATTAGTAACTTAATCACATGCCTGGCGTAAAATACAACTAGAGCAGAGTCTATGCTCCATGTGAATAACCGCCATAATGAAGCGATGAAACAACTTGGCCTTACTTGTATATAATCTGACCTCGCCTATGTAGGCAGTGGCACATTGTGATATCTTAAGCAGGAGCCTATCTATGCTGCATGTGAATTGGCTGCACCGGAACCTGTGAGTGTATTTGGATGGTGAACAATAGAGCCCATGTGGGCCTCAACTTACAAGGACACGCTATACATAAGTATGTAATAAAATGTAGTTATATGTGCTAGATCATGGTGTAAGGGTGTATATATATATATATATATATATATATATATATATATATATATATATATATATATATATATATGAAGTAATCGTCTTCTTTGAAAAAAGAAGCAGGAGCCTCGGCGGGGTTAGAGGAGCAGCACCGTTTTATTAAATACATGGCGAATGCATTTCGGCCGGATTGGCCTTCGTCCTCCTATATATATATATATATATATATATATATATATATATATATATAAAACATTCTTAAACTTTTTAGAAACACTCAGTCACTAGATGATGTCATCAGTGATGTCATTTGAGATGTCATGAGTGATGTCACTGACCATGTCATGAGTGATGTAATATGTGACGTCATCAGCAGTGCATTGCGCGGGCGTAATTTTTAGTTAGCTCAGCTAAATATAATGGCTGAATTTCTCTGGTTTTATATGAGTGAAATGGGTATACACTCAAAGTATCGAGTTTTTAATATCGATTAGCATTAATATCGAATTAAAAATATAGAATGGACACAATATCGAATGGACAGAATATAGACTACAAAAATATTGAATAGAATAGCAGTAATATCGAATTAAAAATATCGAATGGACAAAATATAGAATGAACAGAATATAGACATCAAAAATATAGAATGGACAGAATATAGAAAACAAAAATATAGAATGGACAGAATATAGACAAAAAAATATGGAATTTGAGGTAAGTAAGTTAATTTAATTTTTTTAATAATATCTAATTTGTTCAGTGATTTTTTTTTAGTATATGTGTGAAAGGTGTATATTTATTTAATAATTAATTTTAATTAATTAATTTTATGGTATTTAATTTTTGCATAATATAATTCTGTAGCAGTTGTGGGTTTATAGGGGAAAAGGGTGAGAAGTAATTTAATTATAAGTAATTTAATTTTTAAATGTATTTATTGGTATTTTTGTTTAATTAATTGTTAATTAATTTTAATTTGTAATTAATTAAAATATAATTGGTGATTAATTTCAATTGATTGATTAATTGATAATTATGTTAATTTTATTAATTCATTTTCTGTAGCGGGTTGGGGGTTAATAGGGGAATAGGGTGGAAAGTAATTTATTCATAAATAATTAATTTTTTTAATTTATTTATTGGTATTTATTTTGAATCAATTGTTAATTAATTGTTATTTGGTAATTAATTAAAATATATTTTGTGATTAATTTTAATTAAATAATTATTTGATAATTATGTTAGTTTTATTAATTTATTTTTTGTAGCGGGTTGTGGGTTTATAAGGGAATAGGGTGGGAAGTAATTTAATTATAAAAAATTAAATGTTTTAATTTTTTTATTGGTATTTATTTTGAATTATTTGTTATTTAAATTTTTAATTGGTAATTAATCAAAATCTAATTGATATTTAATTTTAATTAATTGATTAATTGATAATTATGTTCATTTTATTAATTTATTTTCTGTTGTGGGTTGTTTGTTTATAGGGGAATAGTGTGGGAAGTAATTTAATTGTAATTAATTAAATACTTTAATGTATTTATTGGTTTTTTGTTGTTCTAATTTTTAATTATTTTATAATTGTTAATTATTCAATTGTTAATTGGTAAATTATTTGTATTAATAGGTAATCATTTTTAATGATTTGTATTTTTAATTGATTAATTATTATATTATTTAAAATTGTTAATTACTTTTAATCAATTTGTAATTGGTATTAATATAAATGTTTTATTTATTTATACACGAAGTATGTACTTTCTCTACTGTTGCATTCTCTGGAGTGGGAATAGTAATTTTTACCACTACGCTATCCAACGCTTTTCCTACTGTTGCACTCTCTGGAGTGGGAATAGTAATTTTTACCCCTACGCTATCCAATGTTCTCCCTACTGTTGTACTCTCCGGAGTTGGATTAGTAATTTTTACCCCTACGCTATCCAACGTTTTCCCTACTGTTGCACTCTCTGGAGTGGGAAGAGTAATTTCTACCCCTACGCTATCCAATGTTTTCCCTACTGTTGCACTCTCTGGAGTGGGAATAGTAATTTTTACCCCTACGCTATCCAAAGCTTTCCCTACTGTTGCACTCTCTGGAGTTGGAATAGTAATTTTTACCCCTACGCTATCCAATGCTTACTGTTGCACTCTCTGGAGTGGGAATAGTAATTTTCACCCCTACGCTATCCAACCCTTTCCCTACTGTTGCACTCATTGGAGTGGGAATAGTAAGTTTTATCCCTATGCTATCCGATGCTTTCCCTACTGTTAGACCCTCTGGAGTTGGAATAGAAATTTTAAACCCTATGCTATCCAACACTTTCCCTACTGTTGCACTCACTAGAGTGGTTGTAATGGCAGAGTTTTTGGCTTTATTTAGCAGTGATATAGATCATTAGTCTTGCTCGCATCTAGTATAGGTATTCTTAGCCTGTGTTGGCCCTTTTAAGCCCTTTTTTCCAGATCTAGAAGAGGATAGCTGCTTAATATGTCTTTATTCTTGACTTTAACCTGTCTATTGCCTATTGGCTTTGACATATTAGACACATTGGTATGGTTTATGTAGGTATTCTGACAGAGCTAAGGAGCATTTCACCCCTTTTCAGGCCTACAGGCCTAGAGCTAAAGAGACTCCATCTTGATGGAAGCAGAGAGGCTTTTCAGGGCAAAAGCAATGTTTATAGTTAAGGCTGTTTTGTGCTAGAGGAAAATCCAGTTAGGACTGCTTCTTATCCGAGAAATGTGTTTTTCTCTTGGGCCCAGACGTAACAAGCAGATGGCCACTGCGGTTGCGTGGAAGCCTGGGAGCTGGCACAGGAATTCGGTAGGAGACAGCCCTCCGGTGGAAATTTCCATGAGGGGAGAGGAATCCATATTAGTGAGCTACAGGAGAGGAGGAGTGGTCAGTTCAGTTTTGGAAGTCAGTGCAGCGTGGTGTGCAGTTCAGCGTGGTGCTCAGAACAGCTTGGAGCACAGGACTGCTGGGAGCCCAGAACAGCTTGGAGCTCCGAATAGCTTGCAGAGAGAGAGAGGATGTCTGCTGGGAGCTGCAGAATAGAGTGCAGTTCTTGAATGGAGAAAGAAGGCAGACGATTGCTGAAGATGAGGAGAGAGAAAGCAGTGCAGAGAGCATCAAAGAAGGCTGTCAGCTGGAGCAACTGAACCAGAGGCGTGGTGATGTGGTGAAGGAGGGAGAGACAGAGAGAGCCCTAATCCCACCAGAGGCAGAGAGAGAGCCCTAATCCCACCAGAGGCAGAGAGCGAAATCTTCCTTCTAATAGGTGAGGTAGTCTGAATTAGTTACATTTACACTTTATGTCCAATCTTTTCCCTTTCAGCGGAGTGTTCCTGTTATGTTTAATCTTTTCTCTTTCAAGCGGTGTGTTCTACCTATAGTCTTTGTCATATCTGTGTGAAGGTTTATATTGTACTAATAATAAATGACCCCATTGATTAGTGAATTAGTGTGCATGAGTTCTTTTATGATAAAGTTATCCTGGCTTCAAGCCAGTTGCTGTTGAGCCACTGATGGATAAGGGGGGTAGGAGCGCTTAAATCAAAAAACAACTCTATCACATAGTGTGTATATCTTTGTCCTCATACAGTAAGAATAATCTTTCCTGGTAAGTATTGCTGTTTGAACAGATGCTACCCCTGATCAGGTAAGTAATAGTGAGGGAGAGAGGAGACTTGCAACCAAGGGACTAAGTTAGTACACCATCCCATAATATTATTGTAGTAGCAGACCCTTAGTGAAGAGACTTCCCAATATATATATATATATTTATAGGTGTTCATAGGAATGTGGTCGTCGTTGATATGCGGCGTTAATGAGAACACTGGGTGGGAGACCAGTGCCGATACCCACAGGATTGTGGCTTGAGTAAATGAGAGCACTAGGTAGTTGAATTAGTGTGTAGTTTCGCAGGATCGCGAACACTTTGGAAAAGGGAGCATTGGGTTCTGCAGGCCCGTGTGTAGACACACCGGATTGTGTGTCATATCTGCCCTAGGGTAGAACGGTCTGGGTCAGGGTGGCCGCGAGACCAACTGATGTGAATAAGTGTGGTGTAGGGTATGGATATCCCTAGTAATCAGTGAGTATTCTTAGTATCCCTATAGATTTAGTGGTGTTCTTAATAATATGAGCTTGTATATTGCGAGTTCCCCATCCTCAGGTAGGTACCAGGTGCCTGGATATAGAGGAGTCCTGAGGAGGGAAGGTGAGTACGTTCTGGCTGGGTTGGAGGGGCCCCTGGGGGCTGATCCCACCTACTCAGAAAATCCAGCCATTACATCTGGCGTAGTCGAACAGTTTACGAAACCTGTGTGCCTGGCCATGTGCTTAGAGAGTTGCCCATGTGTTGTGAGGGAGTGCCCTGAGCGCCAGACATTACATCTGGCGTAGTCGTCATCTTACGAAGCCTGTGTGCCTGGCCATGTGCTTAGAGAGTTGCCCATGTGTTCTGAGGGAGTGCCCTGAACGCTGGTTCCATCTGGCGTAATGTTGCAGTTTATGTAGCCTGTTAGACCTATTGGCTTGAACAGTTGCAGCGTGAGGAGATTGCATTACATCATGGCATTTGGCTTATTCAGGGTGGAAGGAATGGTTTTCATCTTGGTGTTTAAACTGTCAGAGTTGAAGGATGGCATTACATGAGGAAGCCAGTTACATCTTTGTGATGGTCCAATTGTATAAATGTGTGTAAAAAAATGCTTTTAAATTGCCCATTCAATTGCTTGCTGCATCTGCTTATGCTGTGCAATGTGAAATGTGTTCATTGTTCTATGATCTGTGAAGTTCTTTGAATATAGCTCCTTGTAAATATGACTTGTGAATAGCGCCATATTAATGTGGCTTGTGAGGTGCAGGTTCTCATGTTGATTTATTGTGTTCCTTGTGCATTGCGCCTTGGATACATTGTTTGTGAAAAGATTGTCTTGTAAATATGGCTTGTGAATAGCGCCATATTATTGTGATTTGTGAGGTGCATGTTCTCATGTTGATCTATTGTGTTCCTTGTGCATTGCGCCTTGGAAATGTTGTTTGTGAAAGGCTTGTCTTGTAAATATGGCTTGTGAATAGCGCCATGTAGTCATGGCTTGGACAGGGCATGTTATCATTACGTTTGGCAGGAGGGAGCTGGATCTCTCTCGGGTGCTTGGGGATAACGTTTTTGAAAATATGTGTGTGTCATCTGTAAACGTGAAGAAATGTGCTAATGATTTTCCCATGTATACATGGACGTTGGGAAATGATTTTGCTTGAGCTGCCAAAGGGTTAATATCTTGAGTTGAGATGGCAGTCTTTATTTTTTACATGCTGTCAACATGCATGGTTATCTGACCTGACTATAAAAGTCAGTGAATTATTTTAAGGATTATTTGATGGTTTGATTTTGACTTTTTTTTGATTCCTTGGTCAGCCTATGTGTTTTGTCAGTTTCTTGACGGGAAGGTAACATCTTGTGTTTTGAGAAGGGTTCTGTTCATTTCACATTCCTTTTGAAATGCGTCTACGAATTTGTGTGGGTTCACCTTGGAACTGATGTGGTTATAAATCAACCTTACGGAGAAAGCTGTGTTCTTTTAAAATGAGTGAAATGTTAAAAAGATAGCCCGTTAGAGTGCACGCTACGAGCTGTTTTCATTAATTATTTCTGTGAGGGGTTTCCATCTAGACAGGAATGTGTTGGTTTAAGAATAATAAATCTTGCCCGACTGTGCATGGTGACATGTGCTTTTAATTAGTGATAGGCAACCATGTGCCTTTGAAAGAAAAAGTGTTCAAATGCAACATTATTATTTTCCCAAATGTAAATTAAAATGTATGCTTTTATAAATGTGAACTTAAATACAATGTTGAAATGTATCTGCATTTTATGTTGTTTTACAAATTATTTCTCTCTTCCCCTTTCTAAATAAGTGTCCATATTTTAAGTGTCTTGCCTTTAGCTGAATTAGTTGGACTAACGTCTTTTTTAAAAAAAACTGGAGCTTTTTTAATTGGCAGTACACTGTAACAGAATTGTTTTTTGTTAAATTCTAGCTTCTGTTAGTTAGAAAATAAGGCATGAGAAATTTGTTTTTCGACCTTGGCAGACCAGCTGGTTTGTGCCTTCATTCTGCAAGTTTCGATCACGTCCCAGTTTGTTATGATTGGCTACAGTTCAATTTTCTTCCGCGAACGGCTTGTTTATTTAAGGGCGGGGTGACCTGGCTCTTCCCTTGGAGTTAGTTAATCGTGACGGGCCTGGGCGGGCTTCTTTGGTCAGGGAAACTGGGAGGCTTGCAGTGTCCTGCTGATGCTATGAGCTCATCATTTGACGGTAATCCAAATTTTTTTTTCACACTGTAGCCTGGCTCCTGCTCTGAAGGGAGGGGTTGGTTTAAAGAGGCTCATCATATTGCAGTGTTTAAAGTAGCTTCCCACTGTAGCATGGCTCCTGCCCTGAAGGGTGGGACTGGCTTAGTAAGGATTAGGGTATGTTAGGCCCCACACAATGTTATTAAAAGTTAAATTTTGAATGTTTTTAATTAATTAGGATATTTTCTTTTCAATAATGAAAGGCACCCGGGGTGCTTTTTAAATGGAAAATTTTATTTTACAAGAATAATGATACTTGTTCTCTTGTTCCTAGGTTGCTGGGATGTGGTGCGTGCGTGGGCCCACTCCCCTCCCACTCCCTTTATTTGTTTTAGCTTTTTATTTTCATGTTTTTATTTTAGTTTATTATTTTTGGATGATGGAACCAGACCAGACCAGACCAGACCGGGTGATGGATGGCCGCATTGGAGGAAGTGTCCGGATACCGAGGATGCAGGGTGGTGGCCTACACTGAAGAATTTGGACATTGAATAATCCCTTGGACAAGCAGGCCCCACTTTTAAAGCAAAAAATAACATGTCACCTATTATAGTTTTTCTGTTTTCTTCAAAACAGTTTTTGCCAATGACTAAGTTATTTAATTCCCTAGCCTGCATTTTTTGTTGTCATCACTACGAGCAGGCCCCACTTTTAAAGAACAACAAATTACAAAATGTTTTATTTGTAACAGTATTATAAAAGAATTTGATGAATAATCCCTTGGACAATCAGGCCCCACTTTTAAAGCAAAAAAAAAAAAATATGTCACCTATTATAGTTTTTCTGTTTTCTTCAAAACAGTTTTTGCGTGATTTCAATGAAGGACTTTTTTGAATGGCGGTGCCCACATGTGTTCTTAAATGGGGTTGTTGTTGTAGTTTTTTTACTGTTCTTACATTTTCACCTTGATTGATCAAAGGGTGGTTACCTTAAAATTTGGATTGTTTTGGGTGGTGTGTCTTTTAGTATGATTATGTATTAATGTTTGCCCAAACTTTGACACAGTTTATCATGTTTATTTCTCAGATTTCACTTTAAATTGACAAATGTCAGCAGGTAGGCCTCATTCAGGCCTATTGTTATTTTCATCTCACATACTAGCCCCTACACCAATAGTTTCATGAGTCATCATTAGCTTAAGTTGCTTATAGTAGGTAAGGCTCATTTAGGCCCTTTCTTGTTTTCTCATTAGAAGTTGAAACACATTTAGTTCTTAAGTTGACAATAGTAGGTAGGCCTCATTTAGCCTTAAATTGTCCGAAGTAGGCCCCATTTAGGCCCCTTGCTGTTTTCATTCAACACATAAGTCCCTACATCACTAGATTTCACCAGTTATCATTAGAAGTTGAGGCACATTTAGTTTGAGGATGCTTTGGTTAGTTTCTGTTGTTATCAGATCCAATCTCAGATATGTTTCAGCATTCAGGTCAAGGGTGCTTTGATTTGTTTTTAGGTTTCTATTTCCTACAATTGAGTTTCAGGTGGAATTTCCTTGAGTTGTCATTGTTTTTAGGGAGTTTTTTGGGTTTTGATTTGTTGATAGATTGTGTTGATGTTTGTTTATCTAGATGTTATTGTTTGTAAGATGTTCGCAAGATAAGGATCTAAGGGTGGATGGCAGAGATATTTAGCAGTGATATAGATCTTAATCTTGCTCACATCTAAGATAGGTATTCTTAGCCTATGTTGGATAGATTATGTTGATGTTTGTTTAGATGGTTGTTGTTGTTTATAAGATGCTCGCAAGATAAGGATCTAGGGTGCAATGTAATGGCAGAGTTTTTGGCTTTATTTAGCAGTGATATAGATCATTAGTCTTGCTCGCATCTAGTATAGGTATTCTTAGCCTGTGTTGGCCCTTTTAAGCCCTTTTTTCCAGATCTAGAAGAGGATAGCTGCTTAATATGCCTTTATTCTTGACTTTAACCTGTCTATTGCCTATTGGCTTTGACATATTAGACACATTGGTATGGTTTATGTAGGTATTCTGACAGAGCTAAGGAGCATTTCACCCCTTTTCAGGCCTACAGGCCTAGAGCTAAAGAGACTCCATCTTGATGGAAGCAGAGAGGCTTTTCAGGGCAAAAGCAATGTTTATAGTTAAGGCTGTTTTGTGCTAGAGGAAAATCCAGTTAGGACTGCTTCTTATCCGAGAAATGTGTTTTTCTCTTGGGCCCAGACGTAACAAGCAGATGGCCACTGCGGTTGCGTGGAAGCCTGGGAGCTGGCACAGGAATTCGGTAGGAGACAGCCCTCCGGTGGAAATTTCCATGAGGGGAGAGGAATCCATATTAGTGAGCTACAGGAGAGGAGGAGTGGTCAGTTCAGTTTTGGAAGTCAGTGCAGCGTGGTGTGCAGTTCAGCGTGGTGCTCAGAACAGCTTGGAGCACAGGACTGCTGGGAGCCCAGAACAGCTTGGAGCTCCGAATAGCTTGCAGAGAGAGAGAGGATGTCTGCTGGGAGCTGCAGAATAGAGTGCAGTTCTTGAATGGAGAAAGAAGGCAGACGATTGCTGAAGATGAGGAGAGAGAAAGCAGTGCAGAGAGCATCAAAGAAGGCTGTCAGCTGGAGCAACTGAACCAGAGGCGTGGTGATGTGGTGAAGGAGGGAGAGACAGAGAGAGCCCTAATCCCACCAGAGGCAGAGAGAGAACCCTAATCCCACCAGAGGCAGAGAGAGAAATCTTCCTTCTAATAGGTGAGGTAGTCTGAATTAGTTACATTTACACTTTATGTCCAATCTTTTCCCTTTCAGCGGAGTGTTCCTGTTATGTGTAATCCTTCTCTTTCAAGCGGTGTGTTCTACCTATAGTCTTTGTCATATCTGTGTGAAGGTTTATATTGTACTAATAATAAATGACCCCATTAATTAGTGAATTAGTGTGCATGAGTTCTTTTATGATAAAGTTATCCTGGCTTCAAGCCAGTTGCTGTTGAGCCACTGATGGATAAGGGGGGTAGGAGCGCTTAAATCAAAGAACAACTCTATCACATAGTGTGTATATCTTTGTCCTCATACAGTAAGAATAATCTTTCCTGGTAAGTATTGCTGTTTGAACAGATGCTACCCCTGATCAGGTAAGTAATAGTGAGGGAGAGAGGAGACTTGCAACCAAGGGACTAAGTTAGTACACCATCCCATAATATTATTGTAGTAGCAGACCCTTAGTGAAGAGACTTCCCAATATATATATATATATGTATAGGTGTTCATAGGAATGTGGTCGTCGTTGATATGCGGCGTTAATGAGAACACTGGGTGGGAGACCAGTGCCGATACCCACTGGATTGTGGCTTGAATAAGTGAGAACGCCAGGGAGGATACTGGCGCTTAGTTTCGCAGGATTGCGAACAGTTTGGAAAAGGGAGCATTGGGTTCTGCAGGCCTGTGTGTAGACACACCGGATTGTGTGTCATATCGCCCTAGGGTAGAACGGTCTGGGTCAGGGTGGCCGCGAGACCAACTGATGTGAATAAGTGTGGTGTAGGGTATGGATATCCCTAGTAATCAGTGAGTATTCTTAGTATCCCTATAGATTTAGTGGTGTTTTTAATAATATGAGCTTGTATATTGCGAGTTCCCCATCCTCAGGTAGGTACCAGGTGCCTGGATATAGGTGGTCCTGGGGAGGGAAGGTGAGTACGTTCTGGCTGGGTTGGAGGGGCCCCTGGGGGCTGATCCCACCTACTCAGAAAATCCAGCCATTACAGTGGTAAAAGTAATTTTTACCCTTTCCGCTATTCTACGATAAAAATATTGTAATTTTTTTACTAATATTATGATTCTATATACATATGTATTAACAAATCAATTTGTATGTTTTTTACTTACATGAATTATTTATAATTTTTAAGTTTATTTAAGTATGTTTAAGTTAATTATATTTATTATTTCATTAATTTTTAATTAATTTAAAGCATTTGAAAAAATTCGATACTTTGACTAACTGTATTTTTTACATCGATATTTTTGATTCGATATTTTTGTACTTACCTGTTTGGAGATAGGAGGTCGATATTTTGGTATTCTATATTTTTTCTCGATATTTTTGTAAATCGATATTCTTGACATCGATATTGTTTCAGTGATCCATTGAAATGTTAGGCTAACTATAACGTAGCATTGAGTTGGGTAACAATAAACATCTGTTATCAGCGCCAAGATACCTACGGGTGAATCTGCACTTTACACATGTTATGTTATGTTATGTTATGTTATGTTATGTTATGTTATGTTATGTTATGTTATGTTATGTTATGTTATGTTATAACGTCCCTGAAACCTGTGATTTTTTCAGTGAATATCTAAGGGATTTTAAAAGCGAATTTCTAACTATAACACTCCTGAAACATGTGGTTTTTTAGTGAAATTCTAAGTTTTTTTAAATGCTAATTTCTAACTATGCCTACAAAGGTAGGACAAATACAGCAAGGGGAAGAAAGTTGCAGACAAAAGCAAGAGCAGCACAGAAAGAGAAAGAAAGGTACAGAAAGTAGCAAGAAAAATGTAGAAAGAGGAAACAGAAGTCCAGAAAGAGGAAGAAAGGTGAAGAAAGGAGCAGGAGAAGTGCAGAAACAAGCAAATGAAATACAGAAAGAGGCCTACATTGACTGTACCTTTCCACAGACTTATACACAGTAGCCTAATCGCTAGTTCCATCTCCCAAGATGTCTTAAACTTCACTTTTCTCTTCATGGATCACTATTTATCGACTGCTCAGAATGTTAGGCCTACCAAATGTAAAACAGCAATCCTAACCGTATCACTGTTGTAAGTCTAACCAAGTTTGTCAAGGCATGCATGCATGTGTCTCTGCTTTTTACCTAGTGACTTATATAAATAAAGATACAAATACTTGAATAACTGTGTTTCAAACAGCATACTCTGTAAATGTGTGTACAAAAAGGTGCATGTATTTCTTTCTTCTCATAATACAGGGTACATGGGTATTCAATCGTATATTTGAGGGGCTCTATAACACCTATATACATAAGACATGTCTGCCTGTGCAACTGAATGACAGAGCAGAACTAAGAAAATTTGACCACCTATAGGAGACGCTACCCGCTGTTTAAGCTACCATCTTCAGATGCATAAAACGTGAGAAAGATGGAAGAGTGGTGCAGAAAGAACCGAAAGAGGTGCAGAAAGAGAACATAGAGGTGTAGAAAGAGAAGCACAGAAAGAAGCAAAAGAGGTGCAGAAAGAGGCAAGAGACCTGCAGAAAAAGGCAAGAGAGGTGCAGAAAGAGGTAGGAGAGATGCAGAAACAGACTGGAGAGGTGCAGAAAGAGGTAACAGGGGTGCAGAAAGAGGAAGAAAGGTGCAGAAAGAGAAAGAAAAGTGCAGAAAGAGGCAAGAGGGTTGCAGAAAGAGCAAGAGAGGTGCAGACAAAAGCAAGTGAAATGCAGAAAGCAAAATATGTGCAGAAATATGCAAGAGAACTGCAGAAAAAGGCAAGGGAGGTGCAGAAAGAGGCAAGAGAGGTGCAGAAAGAGGCAAGAGGGGAACAGAAAGAGGCAAGAGATGTGCAGAAAGAAGGAACAGAAGTGATGAAAGAAGCAACAGGTGCAGAAAAAGGAAAGAGGGGTTCAGACAGAGGCAAGAGGAGTGCAGAAAGAAGCAAGAGAGGTGCAGAAGGAGGCAAGAGAACTACAGAAAGAGGCATGAGAGTTGCAGAAACAGGAAAGAGAGGTGAGCAAAGATGAAAGAGGGGTACAGAAAGAGTCAAGAGGGGTACATAAACAAATAGGAGAGCTGCAGAAAAAAGAAAGAGAAGTGCAGAAAGAAGCAACAAAGGTGCAGAAGAGGGTGAGAGGGGTACAGAAAGAGGCAAGAGAAGTGCAGAAGGAGGCTAGAGAGGAGCAGAAAAAGGCAGGAGAATTGCTGAAAGAAGCAACAGAGTACAGAAAGAAGCTAGAGAAGTGAGAAAGAGGTAAGTGAGGTACAGAAAGAGGCAAGAGAACTGCATTAAAGGCGAGAGAGGTACAGAGAGAGGGGAGAGGGGTGCATACAAAGGTAGGAGAAGTATAGAAAGAAGTAACAGAGGTTCAGAAAGAGGCAAGCAAGGTGAAGAAAGAGGCAAGATAGGTGCAGAAAATGGGAAGGAGGGTGCAAAAAGAAGCAAGTGAAGCGCAGAAAGAAGCAAAATAGATGTAGAAAGGCAAGACGGGTACAGAAAGAGGCAAGAGACGTGCAGAAGAGGTACAGAAAGAGGGACGATTAGTACAGGAAGACACAACAGGGTACAGAAAGAAGCAAGAGAGGTACAGATAGAACCAAGAGAAGTGCAGAAAGAAGCACCGGAGGTATGGAAATAGGCAAGAGAAGTGCAGAAAGAGGCAAGAGATGTACAGAAAGTAGAAAGACAGGTGCAGAAAGAGGGAAGTGGGGTGCAGAATGAGGCAAGAGGGGTGCAGAAAGAAGCAAGAGAGGTACAGAAAGACGCAAGGGAAGTACAGAAAGAAGCAACAGGGGTGCAGTAAGAGGCTAGAGGGTTACAGAAAGAGGTAAGGGAAGAGCAGAAAAAAGCAGAAGAGGTGCAGAAGGAGTGTACATTGGTGCAGATAGATGCAAGAGAGGTACAGAAAGAGGGAAGAGTGGTTCAGAAACAGGCAAGAGGGGTGCAGGAGGTAGCAAGAGAGGTACAGAAAGAAGCAAGAGCAGTGCAGAAAGAACCAACAGATGTGCAGAAAGAGGAGTGCATACAGAGGCTAGAGAACTGCAGAAAGAAGAAAAAGATGTGCAGAAAGAGGTAAGAGAACTGCAGAAAAAGGTAAGAGAGGTACAGAAAGAGACAAGAGAGGTGCAAAAAGAGAGATGAAGGGTGCGGAAAGATGCAAGGGGGTGCAGAAAAAAGCAAGAGAACTGAAGAGTGAGGCAAGAAACATGCAGAAAGAGGGAAGAGGGGTGCAGAAAGAGGAAAGAGAAGTACCGAAAGTAGCAACAGAGGTACAGAAAGAGGCAAAACAGGTGAAGAAAGAAGCAAGAGAATTGCAGAAAAAGGCAAGAGAGGTGCAGAAAGAGGCAAGCGAGGTGCTGAAAAATGCAAAAGAAGTGCAGAAAGAAGCAACAGAGGTGCAGAAAGAGGCAATAGAAGTGTAGATAGAGGCACAAGAGGTACTAAAGAGGAAAGGAAGTGCAGAAAGAGGGAAGGGGGTGTAGAAAGAGGTAAAAGGGGTGCAGAAAGAAGCAACAGAGGTACAGAAAGAGGCAACAGGGCTCTAGCAAGAGGGTGGAGGGGTGCAGAAAGAAGCAAGAATAGCACACAAGACGCAACAGAGGTGCAGAAAGAGGTGAGGGTATTGCAGAAAGAGGCAATAGGTGTGCAGAAAGAAGCAACAGTGGTGCAGAAAGCGGCTTAACAGGTGCAGAAATAGACAGGGAGTGTGCAGAAAGAGGAAACAGGGGTGCAGAAAGAGGCAGGAAAGGTATAGAAACAAGCAGAGAGCTGCAGAAAAAAGCTAGGGAGCTGCTGAAAAAAAGCAAGAGAAGTGCAGAAAGAAGCAACAGAGGTGCAGGAAAAGGTAAGAGAATTGCAGAAAGAGGCATGGGAGATGTAGAAAGAGGCAAGTGTGGTGCTTAAAGAGGCAAGAGGGGTAGAGAAAGAAGCAATAGACGTTCATAAAGAAGCAACAGAGGTGCATAAAGAAGCAAAAGAAGTGCAGAAAGAAGCAGCAGAGGTGTAGAAAAGGAAAGAGAATTGCAGAAAGAGGAAGAGAGGTACATAACGTGGAAAATCGGGTGCAGAAAGAGGGAAGTGGGGTGCAGAAAGAGTCAAGAGGGGTGCAGAAAGAAGCAAGAGAGATAGAGAAAGAAGCAAGAGAAGTGCAGAAAGAAGCAACAGGGTTGCAGAAAGAGGCTAGAGGATTGCAGAATGAGGCAGGAGAAGTGCAGAAAAAAAGCAGAAGAGGTGCAGAAAGAGGGTACATGAGTGTAGACAGATGCAAGAGAGGTGCAGAAAACGGGAAAATGGTGCAGAAAGAAGCACTGGAGGTGCAGAAAGAATCAAGTGAAGTGCAGAAAGAAGCAAAAGTGGTGCAGAAAGGAATGAGGGGTACCGAAAGAGGCAAGAGAGTTACATAATGAGGGAAGATTAGTACAGACAGACGGAACAGGGTGCAGAAAGAAGCAAAAGAGGTACAGAAAGATGCAAGAGAAGTGAAGAAAGAAGCACCAGGGGTATGGAAAGAGGCAAGAGAAGTGCAGAAAGAGGTGAGAGAGGTACAGAGAATGAAAAGACAGATGCATAAAGAGGGAAGTGGGGTGCAGAATGAGACAAGAGGGGTGCAGAAAGAAGCAAGAGAGGTAGAGAAAGACGCAAGAGAAGTACAGAAAGAAGCAACAGGGGTGCAGTAAGAGGCTAGAGGGGTGCAGAAAGAGGTAAGAGAAGAGCAAAAAAAGCAGAAGAGGTGCAGAAGGAGGGTACATTTGTGCAGATAGATGCAAGAGAGGCGCAGAATGAGGGAAGAGGGGTTCAGAAAGAGACAGGAGAGGTGCAGGAGGTAGTGAGAGGTACAGAAAGAAGCAAGAGCAGTGCAGAAAGAACCAACAGATGTGCAGAAATAGGGATGCAGAAAGAGGTAAGAGAACTGCAGAAAAAGGTAAGCGAGGTGCAGAAAGAGGCAAGAGAGGTGCACAAAAAGGGATGAAGGGTGCAGAAAGAGGCAAGAGGGGTGCAGGAAAAAGCAAGAGAAATGCAGAGCGAGGCAAGAGACATGCAGAAAGAGGGAAGGGGAGCAGAAAGAGGCAAGAGAAGTTCAGAAAGAAGCAACAGAAGTGCAGGAAGAGGCAAAACAGGTGAAAAAAGAAGCAAGAAAACTACAGAATACTGCAAGAGAGGTGCAGAAAGAGTCCATAGAAGTGCAGTAAGATACAACAGAAGTGCAGAAACAGGCAAGAGAAGTGTAGAACGAGGCAAAAGAAGTACTAAAGAGGAAAGGCAAGTACAGAAAGAGGGAAGAGGGGTGTAGAAAGCGGTAAAAGGGGTGCAGAAAGAAGCTAGAGAGGTGCAGAAAGAAGCAAGTGAAGTGCAGGAAGAAGCAAAAGAGGTGCAGAAAGACAAGAGGGGTACCAAAAGAGGCAAGAGAGGTGCAGAAAGAGGGAAGATTAGTACAGAAAGACGCAACAGGGTGCTGAAGGAAGCAAGAGAGGTACAGAAAGAAGCAAGAGAAGTGAGGAACGAAGCACCACAGATATAGAAAGAGGCAAGAGAAGTACAGAAAGAGGCACGAGAGGGACAGAAAATGAAAAGACAGATGCAGACAGAGGGAAGTGGGGTGAAGAATGAGGCAAGGGGGTGCAGAAAGAAGCAAGAGAGGTAGAGAAAGACGCAAGAGAAGTACAGAAAGAAGCAACAGGGGTGCAGTAAGAGGCTAGAGGGGTATAGAAAGAGGTAAGAGAGGAGCAAAAAAAGCAGAAGAGGTACAGAAGGAGGGTACATTTGTCCAGATAGATGCAAGACAGGTGCAGAATGAGGGAAGGGGGGTTCAGAAAGAGGCAAGAGGGGTGCAGGAGGAAGTGAGAGGTACAGAAAGAAGCAAGAGCAGTGCAGAAAGAACCAACAGATGTGCAGAAAGAGGGGTGCAAAAGAGGTAAGAGAACTGCAGAAAAAGGTAAGCGAGGTGCAGAAAGAGGCAAGAGAGGTGCACAAACAGGCAAGAGAGTTGCACAAAGAGGGACATAGGGTGCAGAAAGAGGGAAGAGGGGTGCAGAAAAAGACAAGAAAGGTGCAGAACAAAGAAACAAAGGAGCAGAAAGAGCAAGATAGGTGAAGTAAGAGGCAGGAGAACTGCAGAAAAGGGCAAGAGAGATGCTGAAAGAAGAAAGAGAAGTGCAGAAAGAAGCAACAGAGGTGCAGAAAGAGGCAAGAGAAGTGCAGAAATAGGCAAAAGAGGAACAAAAAGAGGAAATGCAGGTGCGGAAAGAGGGAAGAGGGGTGTAGAAGGAGGTAAAAGGGGTACAGAAAGAAGCAAGAGATATACAGAAAGAAGCAAGAGAGGTGCAGAAAGAAGCTACAGGAGTACAGAAAGACGCAAGAGAAGTAAAGAAAGAAGCAACATAGGTGCAGAAAGAGGCATGAGAGATGCATAAAGAAGCAAGAAGGCAGCAGTAACAAGCTAGAGTGCTGCTGAAAAAGCAGGAGAAGTGCAGATGAAGCAACAGAGGTGCAGAAAGAGGCAAGAGAACTGCAGAACGAGTCGAGAGGTACAGAAAGAGCCGAAAGAGCTGCAGAAAGAGGGAATAGTGGTACAGAAAGAGGGAAGAGTGGTGTAGAAAGAAGCAATAAAGGTTGAGAAAGAGGCAATAGAGGTGCAGAAAGAAGCAAGAGAAGTCCAAAAAGAAGCAGCAGGGCTGCAGATAGAGGCAAGAGGGGTATAGAAAGGGGCAAGAGAATTGCAGAAAGCAGCAACAGAAATGCAGAGAGAGGCTAGAGAAGGGCAGAAAGAGGCAACAGAGGTGTGGAAAGAGGGAAGAGGGGTGCGGAAACAGGGAAGAGGGATAGAGAAGGAAGCAAGAGAGGTGCAGAAGAAGCTAGAGACGTACAGAAAGAAGCAAGGGAAGGGCAGAAAGAAGCAAGTGGAGGGCAGAAGGAAGCAAGCAAAGATAGAAAGAGGCAAGAGAAGTGCAAAAAGAGGCAAGGGGTGCAGAAAGAGGCAAGAAAAGTTTAGAAAGAGGCAACAGAGGTGCAGAAATAGGCAAAAGGGGTGCAGAAGAAAAAGCAAGAGAGGTGCAGAAAGAAGCAAGAGAGGTGCAGAAAGAAGGTCCGTGGAGAAATCAGAAGCGGTATGTGCAGAAAGAGTCAAGAGAAGTGCAGAAAAAGGAAGAAAGGTACAGAAAGAAGCAAGAGAAATGCAGAAATAGACAAAAGAGGTGCAGAAAAAAGCAAGAGTGGTTTGCCCACTATTAGTACCAGTTTAACACCCACATTTAGCAATAAGTAGCATGTGACCATTCCAGGTTTTCAAAGGGCCTTCCACCACACTGTAACACTTGTCACTGCATTTTGGTAACGTTTGAGCCCTTTGAGCTTGAAACAAGGTGTTTACTTTCAAATCTGCAGATTATACAGCAGATGATTGATTAAGTGACAAATGTGGAAAATGTATAATCATATAAAAATTGGAAGACTAAACCTAAGGTTACCACTCCACAGCACAGAATACAATACCACATAAATACTCTCCATAACACATAATCCCACTGTACATAATTCCTATACAATAAATAGCACATACTATATCCACATAATTTTACTGCACAGCATACCACATAATTCCACTACACACAACATACATCACTTCACTCCAAAAACATTAGTAAAAAACTTTTACATTTACAATACCAATAGCTCAAACTCTCGCAAATGCGAGACCAATCACATTGCAAATGCTTCTTTAACTAGTAGTCGCATTTGCAGAGTGGTGGCCCTCAGGAATTCCGCTGTGTAGGACTTACAGGAGGTACTTGGAGGGCTTCCTGTTCCCCAAAGTCCTTCAGGAGTAAAGTGGACTTTCTACCCTAACCAGTAGTGTGCCAGGAGGCACGTTTGAAGAGTGGTGGAGAAAGGGTGTATGGCTTCCGAAGCCCTCTTAGCATCCCACTCTGTGGGACTTGCTGGAGGTAACAGGAGGGGTAGTTGGCCGTAATGGACATCCTTGGGGCCAATTACCCCCCAATTACCCACAGTAAGTCCCCCACAGCAGGATTGCAAAGTTCTCTTAGCAGGCCATGCCCCCTTTACCCACCACTCTGCAAACGTGCCTGCTGGAGTGCTCTTGATTGGGGGATGAAGTCCCCTTGCCTCCTGGTGGTCCATGGGGGCCAACTAGCCCATCTATTACCTCTAGTAAGCCCCACACAGCTGGATAGCTGAGAGTGGTCAAAAGCCAAGCCCCCTTTTACACCACTCTGTAAATGTACCTCCTGGCGCACTGCTGCTTGGGGGATGAAGTCCACTTTAGTCCTAAAATCCTCAGGACATAAGGGAACCTCATTGCCCCACCAGCAGTGTGCCAAGAGGCGCGTTTGCAGAGTGTTGTAAAAAGGGCTGTGACCTTGGACCACCTCTCAGCAATCCCACTGTGTTGGGCTTACTGGAGGAACCTGGTGGGCTAGTTGGCCCCCTAAGGACCCATAGGATCAAAGGGGACTTAATCCACCAACCCAGAATGAGCCAGGAGGTGTGTTTGCAGAGTGGTGCTGGGAATGAGAGGGGCTTCCGGTGAGTTGCTGGATCTTTTTTTTATTTTAGGAAGGGGGGCTGTGTGGCCACCCTTCCCTTGACCCTTTTGGGCCCCAGGGACCTTATCCCCCGGGGCCTGAGCCATTTAAGAAAAAAATAGTTAAAAGGGAATGGGCAGGCAGTCCCCCTCCCCATGCCGATTTTGGCCCCGGGGCCCGGCAAAACTATTTTTATGGAAGTGTGGCAGTGTGGCCCCCCTTCCCTTAGCCACTGTCGGCACCAGGAACACATACCCGTGGCCTGTATTGCCTTTTTTTACATTTTATTTTGAAGGGGGGCTGCATGGGCCCCTCCTGAGGTCCATTTTGACCCGGGATCCCATCCCTCGGGCTTGGCTTATGTTTTAAATGATAATAAATAAAAAAGGGAGGAGGGCTGAGTGACCCCCCTCCCGGGCTATTTTTGGCCCCGGGGACCCCACAGTCTGGGGAAAGGCCTAATGTCCCCACAGTCCCTGCTGTCTCCCCACCTCCTGCGGGAGCCAGCAATTGCTTTTGCTGACATGCAGCGCCCTTTACCCAAAAGCAATACTGCTTTGCTTCATGGAAGCAAGAGCAGTTTTTCTGCTATTGCTTCCATGAAGCGAAGCAGAAGTTTGCTATGGCAGGGTGGGAGCAGTGTTCCTGCCCTGCCATAGCAAACTGCAATGTCCTGGGGGGAGTACCCTGGGACATTGCTGGAGCCGACCTTGGGGTTGGAGGTCCCCAGGGCCATTGAGGGCTCCATGAGGGAGCCCCACAGCCCCCCTCCATCAGATTTAATGCCCCAGGGAGGTGGTGGTCCCCAGGGTAGCATGGGGGTTGGTAGGGCCCCTCAATGCATTTTAATTAAAACAAAGCCCTGGGGGGGTTGCGGTTTACGGGTATGCGGGGGGAAGGCTTGAACCCCGCATATTATAAACAAAGCCCCAGGATGTGGCAGTCTCCAAGGCTGTGGGTCAGCCGCAGGCCACTGCACCATACTTTGGTATTGCCCTCGGGACCGAACCCACCCAGGGGCTTAATTGAAGAAGCAAAGGAGATGTGCTTCATTTTTTTGTAGTTTCAGCGGGATTAGCAGACCCTACGCAAATCAAGCTGGAAATATATAAAAACTGCTTTTTTTGGCCCTTGGGGTACCTGTGGGACCACATGTGCAGTCCTACGGGGGTCAGGGTGTTTCTACACTGCCCGTTTCTTGTTTTTTCACATTTTGTCTTGTGACCCGGTCTAACCGAGTCACAAGATGGATGCCAACACCTCCTGGTTGGAATTGTTTGCAACCAATCAGAGTTACGTTCGAGATTGGTAGGGTTTGCGGATCCACCGAGGTCCCCGGATACTAATATTTCTATATATATTAATTTATCAGGAACTACTGAATGGATTTACACCATTTACAAGAAATAATGCACTCTGGACCTAGAGCTTCCTTTCTGCCAAATTTGGTGTAATTCCATTCAGCAGTTCGGGCTGCAGCTGCAACAAAAGTTTACAATGGAAAAACGTGTTTTAGGACCCCCATTTTCACTCGGGTACCCAGTTGCAGAATCACCCCGAACCTTTCAAGGCAGGAGCTGACCTGGAGGGCCATTAGTTTTGAAAATGTTGCGAAGATTCTTCAAGCGGCGCCAACAATATTGGCAAATCAAAAAACGCATTTCCTTTGGAAACTAGGTCCTAACTATAACTACCTACTGGTAACCCCTAGTAAGTATATATATATATATAAAACTAAGTGAAGGACAATCAACACAGAATTTTTTAGGAGACATGAGATTGGTTTTGCAGCAAAGGCTCTGGGAGCAGAATCAGAACCAATACCAATCAGCAAGAGGAAGAGGAAGAGGACAAAGATGGACACCCAGAACTCCGGCCGCATCATCAAAAAGCCAACAAGAAGGAGCAAGAGGTGAAAGTGGCCAAGAAGAGATTGGCAACAAAACAAGAAGGATGCATCAGAAAACTGTGAAATAAAATGGAATGATATCCCTGATGACACAGAAGAACTAGTAGTCATGAATTTATCTAAACGCACAATCACAGATAATGAAATTTCACTATTAAAATGTGGGATTAATTACTGCCCAATGCAATCAATGGATGTGGCCCAAACAAGAATTGACATCTATAAATATATAAGGAAAATTAAACTTGCTAAGATTTTTAAAGAAAACCAAGAAATGGCAAAATTCACGAAAGAAAAAGATGAAATAAAACCCAGTGAACAACATTTAACAACAGGGGATATGCCTGCTTTCCTAAACCTCATTAATCTGGATATACCAGAGGAGACAGAATCAACAGGGAAACAATGGCTTGCCCCCCTTTGGGAGCAGGCCTAAGTGGCAAAAAACCTACTTCACGCTTCTACCCACAACTTCCACAGGGGAATAAGATTGACCTCTTTCAGGAAGTGGTAGTACAAGACATTCATAAAATCAAAGGCAACAAATATTGTGACAACTTAAAAGAGGAAGAAAGATTGGCTCTAAGAGACCTAATGGAAGACAAATCTATAACCATAAAAATGGCCGATAAAGGTGGAAACATCGTTATTTTAAACACGACTGATTATGTTCAAGAAGCACATGCACAACTGAAGAACAGGGAATATTATAGATGATTGGAAAGTAATCCTACACAGCTTTATAAAGAAAATCTGGATCGTAAAATCCTACAGTGGAAGCAACAGAACCTAATTAATGATGAAGAAAGGAAATTCCTAACTACAGAACATCCCATCACAGCAACAATATACTTTTTACCGAAGGACATAAGAACCCTGTAAAACCACCTGGACGAGCGATTGTATCGGCAAATGGGTCACTGAGGGAGCCGGTGGCCAATTACATTGATGTCTTCCTAATGCCATTTGTATTAAATCTAAGTTCATATATGAAAGACACCACGATCTCCTCCGGCACCTCCAAGAATTACCATGGCAACCGTCATATCTGCTGATCACGATGGACGTAATCTCACTCTATACAAGCGCTGACAATAACATCGGTCTTAATGCATGTGCCTTTTTCTTAAAAGAATGGGAAATTAATTACAATCAACACAATCAAATGATCATGGATAGGATTGAAATGTGCTTAATGCAGAATGTCTTCCTTTTCGGAGATGAAATCTACCAACAGGTTAAAGGATGCGCAATGGGGTTTTCCTTTAGCCCCGGATATGCATACCTCACTATGGAACAAGTAGCATGGCACCCTAACAATGATATATATGTCAACAAAATCACAAAGTGGTTACGATTTATTGATGATCTCCTAATCGTATGGGACGGAACAACGCAGGAATTCGAGGAATATTTTAAGATCCTGAACACAACGGATGCCAACCTGAGATTTACATATCATATAAGCAATGAAAGAGCAATATTCCTTGATACGGAAAACTTCATTGTGAATAACAAAGTAGAAACTACTCTAAACAGGAAGGAGACATCTACTAATGCCACACTACATGCTGGAAGTTTCCACAAGAAATCGGTAAAGGATAACATCCCATATGGGGAATTCTTGAGATTGGGGCGCATTTGCTCTGAACCTTATGAATGGCAAAAACATAGTGAGATGATGGCACAAAGATTCAAACATCGAGGCTACAAAAAAGGCATGATTAAAATTTGTTGGAGTAGAGCGAATGAAAAGAAAAGAGAAGACACTCTGAAATTGAAGCAACTATCACCAACATATCCTAATATACAACCAATGACAGAAAACATAGTAAGACTAGTTTTTGATTACATAAGAGAATCGAAACAAATTGTGGAAACTTTGAGAAAAAATTGGAAACTCCTCCGACTAGACCCCATGGTGGGCGAAATAATGGGGGATCATCCAAACGTCAGTTTTCGTAGAGCACAAAATCTAAAGGACAAGTTGGTACACAGTCACTACCAGAATCCGGAGATTAAGAAAGGGACTCAATAGCTGAAAACTGAGGGATTCCCAAAATGCCATTCCTGCAAAGTATGCCAAATTGCCAAAAATACAACTGAAGTATTACAACCAAACAACAAAATGTGTCAGATAAGGGAGTTGATTACGTGCAAAAGCCAATTTGTGGTTCACGTCATTGAATGTCCATGCTCCTTAAAGTATATCGGAAGCACTAAATGTGAACTTAAAAAAAGAATTTTGGAGCATGTGAGAACAACAATTAACAAGGATCGCAGCAACGCGGTTGCTAAACATATGGAAAGCAACCATGAAGGAGACTGGAAAAGGCTACGGTTTTATGCCTTGGAGACCACCCCACAACATGTGAGAGGGGGTGACCAGGAAAAGACCTTAAGAAGGAGAGAATCCCGCCAGATATGCAATTTCAGGACTTTCACGCCGTGGGGTTTTAACCAAAGCGAAGAATTGTATGTCCACCTATAGGAAATGAAAAATGTTTATGACAAATGTAAATACGTTTTGTGATGTTCTAGACTGATCAAAGAATTACCTCTGGTGACATACACATAATCTTTTGAGCAGACAGGATAATATACACATAAGGTTTCTTTACCTAAATACACATTAAATTGGACAATTGCCCACTGGAGGGCACAAATATGATGGCCAATAAAAAGGGAATGTAATAGCAGGCCCACATTTTAGATGGACCGAACACTAAAATAGCAAAAATCTCAGACTAATTATTAAAGAGGACGGTTCTCTGCCCACTAGAGGGCAATAGCCACATAAGAAAACAGGATTGCCTAAATAGGCAAATGGATGGATTAAATAGGAAATCAGAGCTCTGAATAAAAAAAAAATATATATAATCATGGGGATTGTTGAGAGGAATATAAATGTAAAAACAGTCCTGGTAACATCATTAATAAGGTACTACTTAACATCATGTGTCCCTGCTTCTCACCAACGGGGGGAAGAGATTAAAATTATGTGCGCAAATCAAAGGTGACCAGATGGTCCATATAATTAAATATAGACGGGGGCTAAAATAGAGTTGGTTACCGCAATGGCCAGAGAATATAGCCCCAAAAAAAACTTGCAATCTAAAAGGCAAACCAAAAGAAACCAAGAATGGAGAGGGAGAAAGTGTTGGAAAATCCTGTTGCTCTGCTAAAAAATGTATTTCACAACAAGTACCATGGTCCTATGCAGTATTAAATAGCAATGAGGTAATGAGTCACATGTCGTGTAAAGAACTGCTTATAGGCTGTTTTGTAATGTGTACATACCAACCGTGATCGAGTTAGTTGTAACTAACTACACGTGTCGGTACACCTTGGTAAACCAGAAGCCTATTTGAAAATAAAGATATTGTGGAAATATCTGACACTGTGAGTGCGTGACAAATTCTTCTTTGGTTAAGGAAGGCTGTTTAAAATGTCATCGACATGGCTCTGTCGACGAGCATGCACCGTGTGGATAGCGCCAGAGGTCCGTGAACTGGAGCCGGTTAGGAATATATATATATATATATATATATATATATATATATATATATATTCACTGAAAAAACCATAGGTTTCACACCAGTTATAGTTAGGAATTAGCATTTAAAAAACCTATTAAATTCACTGACAAAACCAGTTATAGTTAGCTGGAAATTTTACTGATATAAAACCAATGAAATTCCACGTTATAGTTAGTTGGACTCACTATAACTTGCGCGTGCAATGCACTGCTGATGACGTCACATATTACATCACTCATGACATGGTCAGTGACATCACTCATGACATCACTGATGACACCATCCAGTGAATATGTGTCTTTCTGAAAAATAAATATTAGTGAGTAATGTTTAAATATTTAAATATATATATTATTGTTTCACTTTGTGTATAAGTGGCTACATGTGTTGGTAAGTAGCTACATGCGTATGTATATGGGTTATTAGATGTTTCTCTTAGTATCAGTATGAGTGTCTATATGGTTTGGTGGGGGTATTACTTAGCACATAGATGCATGAGTGACTGACTCGCTGTTTGTATGTGTTTTGAAGACAGCATATGTGCAGGACTGTATGGATGGATGAGTGTGTATATGTGTTTGTTAGTGAGTGAATGACTGTCTCACTAGTGTCTTTATCAGTAACTACATATGTTTTAATCTAGTATATGTGAATATTGATGTATATAAGTGAGTATATGTGAGAGTAAGAGATTGTAAGAGTTCCTGTTTAAATAAGTATGTGTTTCTATAAGTGATTGTTTAAGAGAATAAATATGTGTAATTTTCAATACAAGTAAGGTGGAAGTGTGTGTATAACTCTATATTCAAATAAATGGATGTTCAATAGTTTATTTGCACGTGTGAGTATGTGTGTGAGTAACTTTTGGATGACTGTCGGTGTGTAACAGGATGTATAGGTGTATCACTTCATATGATAAGTGAGTATATGTATGAGTGACTATATAGAACTGTTGGTGAATGACTGGATGTGCATATAGATGGTGGAATTACTGAATTGCTTGTTGCAACTGATATGGGTATCTCCATTTTTTTAAATTTCAGTTTCTATTTTTGAATATGTGTTTCAAGGGTTACATTACAGTGAAAGGAGGTCTGTCACTATGTCACAAGGATGGTGTCATCAGTGATGTCATGAGTGATGTCACTGACCATGTCATGAGTGATGTAATATGTGACGTCATCAGCAGTGCATTGCACGCGCAAGTTATAGTGAGTCCAACTAACTATAACGTGGAATTTCATTGGTTTTATATCAGTAAAATTTCCAGCTAACTATAACTGGTTTTGTCAGTGAATTTAATAGGTTTTTTAAATGCTAATTCCTAACTATAACTGGTGTGAAACCTATGGTTTTTTCAGTGAATTTCAAAGGTTTTTTAAATGCTAATTCCTAACTATAACTGGTGTGAAACCTGTGGTTTTTTCAGTGAATTTCAAAGGTTTTTTTAATGCTAATTCCTAACTATATAAGACCTGAAAGCCCACCAGGAATCTCCAGTATGCGCCAGGGGACTGCATTGCAGAGAGGTGTAATGAAGCCACAACCCTTTTTACACCTCTCTGCAACGCAGCCCCCGTGCATGTTTGAAGAGGGGAAACTAATTCCCCTTGCATACTGGGGGCCCCTGGGGGCCTATTAGCCCACCTGGAACCTCCAGTATGCGCCTGGGGCTGCATTGCAGAGGTGTAATGAGACTATGCCCCTTGTTACACCTCTCTGCAACGCAGCCCACTGCCGCGTTTGCAGAGGGGGAACTAATTCCCCTTGCATACTGGGGGTCCCTGGGGTCAACTAGTCCACCAGGAGCCTCCAGTATGCACGAGGGAGCTGCATTGCAGAGAAGTGTAATGAGGCCACACCCTTGTTACACCTCTCTGCAATGCAGGCCACTGGCGCCTTTGCAGAGGGGGGACTAATTCCCCTTGCATACTGGGGGTCCCTGGATCATATCTGCCCAAACACCGATATTCCGAACGATTGTAAATGACTTTTCTTGAGAAACATTTGGATTTGGATTATCATGTCCTATACTTTGGAATTTTTGAAAGACTGACTTTGAGGATGCTATAAATTACTCAAGTCTGCCCGAATTGTGTGGGTAAAATTGATACCTAGTCACTTTTAATAAGAATATACTTATGTCTCGTCTAACATTTGGAAGAAATATCTAGTTATATGACAACGGGATACCGACATAACTTGAAGGAAATAAGAACGCCCTGAAGAAGTTCTGTTGTACAGAACGAAACGTTTCGGCTGGCTGTGGTACATAAACTTAAGGAAAATAAAAGCATTTGAATATACACCAAGATTCAGCGCTTCAATAAGTACTCTAAGTGATATGATTTGATTGGACTCATTGTGAAAGTGGTGCTGTGCCAAACTTTGGAATATTCTCCACTACTCTCTACTACTTACTCTCTCCCACTCTCTACTACTCACTCTCTACTGCTCTCTACTACTCACTCTACTACTTACTCTCTACTACTCTCTACTACTCAGTCTCTACTACTCACTCTCTACTACTCTCTACTACTCACTCTACTATTCACTCTACTACTCTCTACTACTCACTCTGCTACTCTCTCTACTGCTCTCTACTACTCTCTACTACTCACTCTCTACTCTCTATTACTCACTCTCTACTCTCTACCTCTCTACCTCTCTACCTCTACACCTCTACCTCTCTACCTCTCTCTACACGCACACATATAGACATATATGCATATATATATGTGCATATGCATTTATATATATGTATGTGTATATATAAAAAAAACAACTAAACATTTTTTTTTCTAATCAGCTACTTTTAAAACTGTCATTCTTTTTCCCCATGGTACACTCCCCGGTACGCTTACCGGTGCGCGTACCGGGCGCTCACCCCGCGAAAATCAAAAAATTTTTTATTTTTTTTTTGCCCCGTGGGGCCCTTTTATGGCCCCCACATCAAACCTAGGGGGTCAAGGGGGGTCTACTCTGCCCCCTTATGGTCATTTCCCCCTTTGCTTTGGCCACCTCTTGTGTCTCGATCCTACCGAGACACAAGATGGCGGCCGCTCCGGACTGTTTAGAATGTTTACAGACCCCCCAGAGCCAATCAGCTTTCTCCGCGCAAGTCGCGTGACGCGCCCGGTGCGCGTACCGGGCGCTCACCCCGCGAAAATCAAAAATTTTTTTTATTTTTTTTTGCCCCGTGGGGCCCTTTTATGGCCCCCACATCAAACCTAGGGGGTCAAGGGGGGTCTACTCTGCCCCCTTATGGTCATTTCCCCCTTTGTTTTGGCCACCTCTTGTGTCTCGATCCTACCGAGACACAAGATGGCGGCCGCTCCGGACTGTTTAGAATGTTTACAGACACCCCAGAGCCAATCAGCTTTCTCCGCGCAAGTCGCGTGACGCGCCCGGTGCGCGTACCGGTGCGCTTACCGGAGCGCTGCTATAGATATATATATTTTTTTGAACCTTAATTACTCAAAATCCACTGGAGCACATATCTTGAGACATAGCAAAGGCACATCGGGCTACCAGTCCCTACAATTTTGCCAAGTTTGGTGGAAATCCATTCAGCCGTTCGGGCTAAAAGTGAAATCGACCGCCCTATGGAAATTAACATGGGGAAAACGCGTTTTGGGACCCCCCTTTTATCTCGGCCCCCGCTTGACGAATCCCCCCCAAACTTTCAGGGAAGGACCGGACCGCCATGAGACCATTTTCCTGAAAATTTCAGGCAGATTCGTCAACCGGCGCCAAAGTTATTCAAAATAGAATGTTGAGATTTAACATTGAAAATTATCCTAACTATAACTACCTACTGGCGACCGCCAGTAGGTAATATATATATATATATATATATATATATATATGTACACAAACAGGCGCAGACCACCTCTCCCTTGAAGTCACTTCGCATAAAGATTAAGGAAATGCCATCACACCGTAAATCGTGTTGCAGTGAAGATTTATTAGCAGCATAAACAGAGTAAGTGCTCTCCTTGACGCGTTTCGCTCTGCAGGCGGAGCTTGATCACATGAAAATCCGCAACATTCTATTCGGAATAACTTTGGCGCCCGTTGTTTAATCTTCGTGAATTTCTCAAAGAAGATGGCCCGCTCCGCTCTGCTCCTTCCCTGAAAGTCTTGGGAAGATTCGTCAAGCAGGGGCCGTGAAAAAAGGGGGGTCACAAAATGTGTTTTCCCCATGTTAATTTCCATAGGACAATTAGACACGGCTACAGCCCGAACCACTTAACGGAATTACACCAAATTTGGGAAAATGGTAGGGTCTGGTACACAGATCACGCTTATGGTTAAAGGGTGTAAATCCCTCCAGTAGTTCCAGAGAAAATCAAAAGAAAACATATATATCTGGGCAGAGCCTAACCACACATCTCATCGTGAGATCTGATTGGCTGTCAGCACTTCAAACAAAAAGTGTTGGCAGCCATCTTGGGACCAATATACATGATAGCACCTCTTTAAGAAGCATTACAGTTAATAGACGGTTTTAGGACTTTAGTTACATTATAAATCATTTGTTGATGGTACCATACTCATTTTAGGAATTGTGGTTTGTTCTAAGGTGATTCTACCATGTAAAAAAGCCTTCTGCTGGGATATCCTGAATCCTGTTTGAAAGAAAACTATTATCTCATGCGGGGTTCATTTTGGCATAGAAAGTATGATTAGTGCCGTAGAAAAAAAAATTAGGGCACATTTTGACTTCTCAAATCCTCTTCTATATCATGAAAATAATTCTTACATGCAGACTGAAACATGCACTTTGAATACTAGCAGCAGACTTCCCTGGTGAGCAGTAGCTTTACTACAGTGATCTAATTAACTAGAGTGCTAGCATTCAGAATTCATGGCAAATGTGTGGCACATCTGAATGCCTTCTTGATGGAACCAAAGTAAACAAGCATTGAAAATGCAATATATCTCATTTAAGTTAAAGCCATTCTGTTTGTAATGAGGTGGCTTTTTAGCTTTGCTTTTATTAGTGTTTTCAAACTTTCATGTAGATACCATGCATATGTATGCATATATGTATATGTATGCATGCATTTACATTTGTATTTATATAGATATGCAGAATATATATGTTTATATGTGTATGTATATATATACACATACATATATAAATGCATATGCATATTTAGGCATATATATATTATATGTATATGTGTGCGTGTAGAGAGAGGTAGAGAGGTAGAGGTGTAGAGGTAGAGGTGTAGAGGTAGAGAGGTAGAGGTAGAGAGGTAGAGACTAGTAGAGATAGAAGTAGAGAGATGTAGAGAGGTAGAGAGTAGAGAGTGAGTAATAGAGAGTAGTAGAGAGCAGTAGAGGGAGTAGCAGAGAGTGAGTTGTAGAGAATAGTAAAGTGACTAGTAGAGTGAGCAGTAGAGAGTAGTAGAGAGTAATCGAAAGTAAGTAGTAGAGTGAGTAGTAGAGAGCAGTAGAGAGTGAGTAGTAGAGAGTAATAAAGAGTGAATAGTAGAGAGTAGTAGAGAGTGAGTAATAGAGAGTGAGAAGTAGAGAGTAGTAGAGAGTGAGTAGTAGAGAGTGTATAGCAGAGAGTAGCAGAGAGAGAGAATAGTAGAGAGTAGTAGAGAATGAGTAGTAGAGTGAGTAGTAGAGAGTAGTATAGAGAGAGTAGTAGAGCGTGAGTAGTAGAGAGTAGTAGAAAGTGAGTAGTAGAGAGTGAGTAGTAGAGTAAGTAGTAAAGTGAGTAGTAGAGAGTGAGTTGTAGAGAGAGAGTAGTAGAGAGTGAATTGTAGAGAGTGGGAAATAGGGAGTGAGTAGTAGAGAGTAGTAGAGAGTGAGTAGTAAAGAGTGAGTAGTAGAGAGAGAGTAGTAGAGAGTGAGTAGTAGAGAGTAGAGAGTAGTAGAGAGTGAGTAGTAGAGAATAGTAGATAGTGAGTAGTAGGGAGTAATAGAGTAGTAGAGAATGAGTAGTAGAGAGTGAGTATTAGAGAGTAGTGGAGTAGTAGAGAATGAGTAGTAGAGAGTAGTGGAGAATATTCCAAAGTTTGGCACAGCACCACTTGCACAACAAGTCCAATCAAATCATATCACTTAAAGTCCTTATTGAAGGGCTGAATCTTGGGGTATATTCAAAAGCTTTTATTTTCCTTAAGTTTATGTACCACAGCCAGCCGACACGTTTCATTCTGTACAACAGAACTTCTTCAGGGCGTTCTTTTTTCCTTCAAGTTATGTCGGTATCCTGTTGTCATATAACTAGATATTTCTTCCAAATGTTAGATGAGTCGTAAGTACATTCTCATTCAAAGTAACTAGGTATCAATTTTACCCACACAATTTGGGCAGACTTGAGTAATTTATAGCATCCTCAAAGTCAGTCTTTCAAAAAAAGTCATTTTCAATCGTTCGGAATATCGGCGTTTGGGCAGATATGACCCACGGACACGGTTTATGACTTTTCTTGAGAAACATTTGGATTTGGATTATCATGTCCTATACTTAGGATTTTTTGAAAGACTGACTTTGAGGATGCTATAAATTATTCAAGTCCATGGATGTTGCTGGGATCGCCCCCAGCAACACCCATTACACGCCCCTTTAACGCAGGACACTGCTTTAAAGGGACTGATATTTATCAGGCAGGATTACGCCACAAAAAGTGGCTTAGTCCTGCCTGATAAATATCACTCAGTCTTCTGCGCCACCGGAACGTCACAAAAAGTGACGTTCCGGAGGGGCAAGGGGCTCGTAAAAAAGGCCCCATAGGTTTCACACTCGTTATAATTAGGAATTAGCATTTAAAAAACCTTTGAAATTCACTGAATCTCAAATGACATCACTGATGACATCACTGATGACATCAGTGAAATATAGGTCCTCACTATCTTGCTAAACGCTTCACTCACTATAATCCCACACAATGTCTGAGATCCTCTGGGACCAATCTCACCACGATCCCAAGATTTAAGTACAAAACCAGGGGCGGGAAATCCTTCACCGTTTTGGCAGCAAGGGCATGGAATAATCTACCTGTTAATCTTAGATTAACTGAAAAGGAGAGTCTTTTTAGACAACTCCTCAAGACCTGGGTGTACCAACAACCAGACATTTCTGTACTGGCAGCTATTTAGACCCAGATTTTCGCCATGTATCACTCATCTCACACGGGCATGCTCAGCGCCAAGATGCTCCTTCCGGAGCGAAAGTTCGCGCTCTACAAATACTCACAGATATCAGACAGATATCAGATCCAGTGAATGTGGTTTGCTTTGATATTTAAATATGTATTATAAATACACTACTTTGCATTGAAGAATGAGTGGATATATAAATATAAATGTGTGGATGGTGGATTTAGTAACAGTGTCATTGATTGTTTCCTTGACTAATTTGTAGAGTCTCACTATATATAATGTGTAGTTACTAAACTGTGTGAAAGTCTTCATTGCTTTGTCTAAATTGCTATGTTAAAGACTATGGGGCCGATTATGATTGCGGTTTTTCCGCATCCTCGGGGCCGGCGGAAGCCACCGCCGGCCCAGAGGATGCGGAAAAACCGCAGCGGACTGACCAAGGACCTACCGCCACATTAGGATGGCTGGTGGGTCCTGGTTTCCGTCCGCAGCTTTTCCGCCGCGGTCGGCTTACCACCGCGACGGAAAAGCTCTGATATGGTGACGGTGTCTCTCAGACACCATTCGCCATATCAGGATGGGCTTTAAAAAGTGCTTGTCCGCGACGGGTTTTCCGCCGTGGAAAAGCATACGGATCTTCACTGCGGGGGCCCGTTGCAGGCCCCCTAGGTGAAGGGGGGGTGGGGGGTGCAATGGGGGGTACCTATGGTACCCCCCTGCATTTGCATGCAGAAAGCGGCAGGCACCGCGCGGTGCCTGCCTCTTTCTGCATGCAAATGCAATGCGTGCATTTTTAACATTGCCGCGGGTGGAGCTTGAAGCTGCACCCGCTGCAATGTTAAAAATAGAGGATGTGACCGCCAGGGTGGCGGTCACATCCTAATTGCACAGGAGGGAACTCCGCATGCCATGCGGAGGTTCCCTCCTGCTCTGGGGTCGCGGACGGACGCAAGTCCGTCCGCGATCCTAATCGACCCCTATATTTGTTATTGGTTTCTTAACTGAGTATTTGTATGGGTAAATGAATGTCTGTGTGGTTTGGTGGGGGGTGTGTGATTGTCAAAAATGTGTGAATAGTTAAATTAGTAGGTATATGAGGTTAAGATAGTATAACACACTAACTGAGTTACTATCTATATAAATAGATGAAGTGGTGTTTGTATAAGTGTGTAGGTGAGTAAATTAAGTAAAATCAATTATCTGCATACGTCAGAAGGATGTCTTTATAAGTGAATACAATGTGTGCTGGTGTGTAATGTTGAAATAGGCGTATAAGTATATTTGATAGTGTTCTGTTGATTATTCACTGCATATAACACTGAATCTATAGGTAAGTGATTAGATGTGTGTATATTCTATGAATAACTGAGTGGGTGTTTAAAAATTTCTATTTGTGTGTCAATGGTTTCAAATATGGCACTTTTTATTTTACATTGAGTGATGAAAGATTATACTAGTATGTGATGAGGTGTATTTGATTGTCACATGGATGATGTCATCAGTGATGTCATCAGTGATGTCATTTGAGATGGCATCAGTGATGTCACTGACCATGTCATGTATGATGTAATATGTGACATCATCAGCAGTGGATTGCGGGAGCGTGAGTTATAGTGAGTACAACTAACTATAACGGGGGAATTTCAATGGTTTTGTATGAGTAAAATGTCTAGCTAACTATAACTGTTGTGAAACCTATGGTTTTTCTCAGTGAATATATATATGCCAGTAGGTAGTTATAGATAGGATCTACTTTCCATAGGAAATCCTCAACATTCTATTGGGAATAACTTTGGCGCCGGTGGACGAATCTTCGCAAATTTCTCAAAGTTCGTGGCCCACTCCGCTCCTTCCCTGAAAATGTGGAGGGGAATCGTCAAGCGGGGGCCGAGATAAAAGGGGGGTCCCAAAACATGTTTTCCCCATGTTAATTTCCATAGGGCGGTCAACCTCACTTTTAGCCCAAATGGCTGAATGGATTTCCACCAAACTTGGTAAAATTGTAGGGACTGGTAGCCCGATGTGCCTTTGCTATGTCTCAAGATATGTTCTCCAGTGGATTTTGGGTAATTTAGGTTAAAAAAAATATATATATCTATAAGCGCGCCCAGGTACGCGCACTGGGTCGCGTACCAGGATGCTACGTGAGTTCGCGCGGAAAGCTGATTGGCTCTCGGGTGTCTATCAACATTCCAAACAGTCCGGAGCGGCCACCATCTTGTGTTTTGGTAGGATCGAGACACAAGAGGTGGCAAGAACAAATGGGGAAATGACCAAAAGGGGGCAGAGTAGACCCCCCTGACCCCCTAGGTTTGATGTGGGGGCCATATTAGGGCTCCGCGGGGCAAAAAAAAAAAATATTTATTTTTGCGATTTGCACGGGGGGAGCGCCCTGTACGCGCACCGGGGAGCGGACCGGGGAGCGTACCATGGGGAAAAAAGAATGACAAAGTTTTAAAAAAATGTAGCCTTTTTTTATAAATTGAAGATAGTTCTAAAAAGAACTGTTTTTTTCTTCTTTTTGTTGTTTTGTATATTTTTTTAATGCTTTTTTGAACATTTTGTACTTTTTTTGGCTTTTATGACCTATTTAAATTTTTTGGGGTATTTTTATGGGGAGAAACATAAAACAGGGAATTGAAAACGGCTCAACTGGAGCAAAAAAAAACAGGAAAAAATTATGTTTTTTTGGGGCAATTGTGGTTGTCACCAGCACGGTTGATGAGCTTTATGCTTTGCTCACCATAGGTGATGGTTTCCTCACAAAATATACAAGTGATCTTGTATTGCCCAAACTGGGGTTGAAGGTTTGGGACCATCTCCCTTGTCTCTGGTCCCGATGGAGTGGGTTGCTTTCTTTTTGAGGTGCTGGGTGAAGATTGGGAGGGTTACTGGCCAGTTCTCTCACCCCTGCCGCAGCATAGTTGTTGGGATGCCTGCGCTGCATGTGGCGAATCATGGTGTTATTGCCAAATGAGTATTTCTTGTTAGGGTTCCCCCTTGAAAGTTCCATGTTACAGATTAGGCAAGTCACCTTTGGTGCATTCACCTTTTTGAGGCCACTTGGGATGGAAAAAAACTCCCATACAATGTGCTGCTTTGGCCTATATGGGGTATTGTCTTCTGGCAGGAATGTCCTCCTCCCCTCCTCCTCCTCCTCCTCCTCCTCCTCCTCTTCTTCATCTCCACCACTGTGGTGTTCTGGTGGTCCTCTTGGTGGTGGTGGTTGTGGTGGTGGCTGATATGCTCCTGCTGCTGCTGCTACTGAAGCCATTTTTCAGTCCAAAAAAGTACAGAGAGGTCTTTCAACAGGTCTTCTTCACTCAAAGTACAAAGTGAGAATGAGGAAAAAAGGTGGGCGCTTTCATCATTAGGAAAAAAAACTGTCCTGAACCAATGAAAAGTGTTAATTTTAGGTCACATGACCAAGGCTTTCATCATTTGGAAACCAAAACTGTCCTGCAACAACAAAAAGTGTTATTTTTAGGTCACATGACCCAACGCGCTTACGCTGCGCGCCCCGGGGCGCTCCCAGGGGCGCGTCGCGTAAGCTCTTCGGATGCTTATGTTGCATGATCGTATGCACTCGAGTGCTTCCGAGTACGTTTACGCCGTGCGTATCACGCGGACGCGGCTATGCGATACATCACGATGATGTTTTCGTTCGCGGCAAACGCGCTAATGGGACGCTCACCGGTACGCGCCCTAGGACGCGCCACAAGACTGCGCTTTCTGGTGCGGTCACCGGGACGCGCACCGGGAGCGCTCCAGGGCAAAAAACAAAACAAAAAAAAAACATAAACAATATACATAAAAAAAATAGTATTACATAAATATACATTATAGGATTCATTATTACATTTCATAGCTATAGAAATTTGCTATTAAAAAACCTTTGAAATTCACTGAAAAAACCAAAGGTTTCACACCAGTTATAGTTAGGAATTAGCATTTAAAAAACCTATGAATTTCACTGAAAAAACCATAGGTTTCACACCAGTTATAGTTAGGAATTAGCATTTAAAAAACCTTTGAAATTCACACCAGTTATAGTTAGCTGGACATTTTACTGACATAAAACCATTGAAATTCCCATGTTATAGTTAGTTGGACTCACTATAACTTGCGCGCCTGCAACGCACTGCTGATGACATCACATATTACATCACTCATGACATGGTCAGTGACATCACTCATGACATCACTGATAACACCGTCCTTGTGACAGACTTACAGACCTCCTTTCAGTGTAATGTAACCCTTGAAACACATATTCAAAAATAGAAACTAACATTTTCAAAAAAAATGGAGATACCCATACCAGTTACAACAACCAATTCAGTAATTCCACCATCTATATATACATCCACTCATTCAGCAACAGTTCTATATAGTCACTCATACATATACTCACTCATCATATGTAGTGATACACATATACATCCTGTTACACACCGACAGTCTTCCAAAAGTTACTCACACACATACTCACACATGCAAATAAACTATTCAGATCCATTTATTTGCATATACAGCTATATACCTTGGTCAGTGACATCACTGATGACATCACTGATGACATCTCAAATGACATCACTGATGACATCACTGATGACATCTCAAATGACATCTCAAATGACATCACTGATTTCATCACTGATGACATCACTGATGACAACTCAAATGACATCACTAACAACATCACTGATGACATCAATCATGTGATAATACGAGTAACCTCTTCAGACTCTAATATAACCTTAGATACACTCAGAGTAAACAGACACTCACAGACTGTCACTCATCCATGGAGTTACTCACACACCTAGTCAGTCATGCACTGAATCAATCACACCTCCATTTCATCAACTATACAGTTATACACACCTTACTTATTCAAACATATACTAACACATATTTACTCTCTTATACAATTCCTGATACAAGTTTTCAATGATCCATTCAGCCACTCACACATTCACTGGCTCTTATACACAGTAATTTATATATGTGAACTCTCACATGTACTGTGTTTTACATATTTACTTACTTTGACATGTAGCACTGAGATATCCATTCACTCACCAATACACTCGTACACAGTCAACCACCCATACAGCTGTTTCAACATGCAGTTTTGAATCCATAGATCGAGTGAATCAACTGTTCACACATGTATACACAGAGTCACACATCTCCCAGCCACCCCCACACACACACTTACTCTCCCATAGAAATACTTAGGCAACCAATCACTAACCCATATAGATATAATGATGCACAAATTAAGACAGTTTAGTCACTAACCCATGCACTCAGTGAGACACATTTAATCATTCTCTCATACAGTCAGTCATGCACCTACTAAATCCTTCATCCAGACACTTATACATCCACTCATTCTTCAATATGTAAGACATATTTTAACTTTACAGAAACATACAGTCACTGGGTGTTGTCATCAGTGATGTCATCAGTGATGTCATTTGAGATGTCATCAGTGATGTCATCAGTGATGTCACTGACCATGTCATGAATGATGTAATATGTGACATCATTAGCAGTGGATTGCGGGTCCGCGATATATAGTTAGTGCAACTAACTATATATGGAATTTCAATGGTTTTGTGCAAATAAAATAAGGTTTTTTAAATGCTAATCCCTAACTATATATGGTCTATAACCTATGGTTTTTTCAGTGAATTTTCAAGGTTTTGTAAATGCAAATTCCTAACTATATATGGTCTATAACCTATGGTTTTTTCTGTGAATTTCATTGGTTTTTTATAAGCTAATATCTATAGCTGTAAAATATATTCTTTATTAAGTGACGTATCACGTAGCCCGTGAGACGCCTCATGATGCATCGCATAACCGTGACGTATCGTCTCTGCAGCGCAAACCAAACCCAAAACGTAAGCGCGCCAGAACACGCTTAAAGATATATATATATTTTTTTAACCTTAATTAGACAAAATCCACACGTGCACATATCACAAACGTTCAAAAAACACAATATGTCGGACTCCCGTTACGCTGCCGGTTAGCTGCCCGGTTAACGTACCAGGAAGCACCTTTACCGCGAAAAATCGCAATTTTTTTTTCTTTTGCCCCGCAGGGAACTTTAATAGCCCCCTCATCAATCCTAGGGGTTCAGGAGGGGTCTGCCTTACCCCTTTCATTCATTTACACCTTTTTTTTTTCCACCTCTTGTCTCTCGATCCTACCGAGAGACAAGATGGTGGCCGCTCCGGACTGTTTACAATGTTGACAGCCAATCAGCTACTCCTCAGACTCCCGTTACACTGCCGGTTAGCTTCCCGGTTAGCTGTCCGGTTAGCTGCCCGGATCGCGTACCAAGACACGTCTCTACGGCGAAAAAATCGGTTTATTTTTTTTTTGGCCCCGCGTGGCTTTATAATATCCCCCTCATCAATCCTATGGGGTCAGAAGGGGTCTACCTTGCCCTCTTTCCTTCATTTTCCCCTTTGTTTTGGTCTCCTCTTGTCTCTCGATCCTACCGAGAGACAAGATGGCGGCCGCTCCGGACTGTTTACAATGTTGACAGCCAATCAGCTACTCCTCAGACTCCCGTTACACTGCCGGTTAGCTTCCCGGTTAGCTGCCCAGTTAGCTGCCCGGTTCGCTTACCAAGACACATCTCTACGGCGAAAAAATCGGATTTTTTTTTTTTGGGGGGGCCCGCGTGGCTCTATAATATCTCCCTCATCAATCCTAGGGGGTCAGAAGGGGTCTACCTTGCCCCCTTTCCTTCATTTCCCCCTTTGTTTTGGCCTCCTCTTGTCTCTCGATCCTACCGAGAGACAAGATGGCGGCTGCTCCGGACTGTTTAGAATGTTGACAGACACCGGAGAGCCAATCAGCTTCGCTTCGCAAAGTTCCGATACGCGAAAAGTTCGCTAACCGGAGCGCTACCCGGAGCGCTGTTACAGATATATATCTTGTTTTAAACGTTAATTTCTCAAATTCCACTGAAGCACATATATTGAGACCTAGCAAAGGCACATCGGGCTAACAGTCCCTACAATTTTGCCAAGTTTCGTGAAAATCCATTCAGCCGTTCGGGCTAAAAGTGAGGCCAACCGCCCTATGGAAATTAACATGGGAAAACGCGTTTTGGGACCTCCCTTTTTTCTCGGCCCCCCCTTGACGAACCCCCCCCAAATTTCCAGGAGCTGCTCAGAAACAAAATGTGCCATTTTCCTGAAAATTTCAGCCAATTCCGTCCACAAACGCCAAAGTTATTAGGCATAGAATTTTCAAAAGTTCCATAGAGAAAAAATCCTAACTATATATACCTACTGGCTATGTATATATAAATATATATATATATATATATATATATACATATATATACATATATATATGTATGTATATGTATATATATATATATATATATATATATATATATACACACACAAAAGAACGGCGTGCTTAAGCCACTCAGACGGCGGGCTCACGACGGGGTACGCCAACCCCTCAATTATAAACACACTCCTGGTAGCAATCCATCCATGAAAAACCAGAGTCGGAGCCCAAATTGTAGTACGGTGCTGTCAGTTTATTCAGCAGAGAAAAAACACCCAACGCGTTTCGAGATCAGCCGATCTCTTGCTCACGGGTGGAGCTCACTGGTACCAACATTCATTTAAAGAGACATACTTTTTTAGAAGTGCAACACGTGATCATCGACATAAAGAAAATAAACAAGTTGATGCTGTGTCTGCAAGGTGAAAACAATGTTTCATGTAAACATTTGTATCGAGTTCAAATACAGGAAATGAAATTGAAAACACACGGAAGCCACACTTCATTAAGTAGTCAGATTTAGACTCTCATTACATTATTGCGCAATGATCCGTTTTGCAAGGAAGCAATTTAGACACTTGCTGTCTGTTATTGAATCACGCCAGTTGTATCCCAGCATCGAATTGCGATATTTGTGTTAAAAGGAGGAGCTAGTGGTGAATAAGATCTCCCACTATAGAACCCATGTCATCCTCTGGAAAAGATATATTGATGATATTTTTTGTATTTGGAATGGCACCCTCGACCAGATACATGAATTTGAATCTATCCTGAATGAAAATTCTCTTAATCTAAAATTCACCAGTGTAATCAGCAAAGAACAATTGGAATTTTTGGACATAAAGCTTGAAATTGAGGATGGAAACCTGAATGGATGGGGTCCCCAAGGCTAGGAGTGGCCTGGGAGGGGGGGCATGAGGCCCCCTCCCCTGTCTATTTTTTTTATTAAAAAAAAAGGAGAGGCCAGGCTCCAGGGGATGGGGGACCCGGGGCCAGAAGTGGCCTAGGATGGGGGCCACCCGGCCCCCCTCCAATCCAAAAAAATAAAATAAGAAATATAAGAAATAAAGGCGGGTCCTGGGGGATGGGGTCTGTGGGGACAATAGAGACCTTAGGAGGGGGAACATGCAGCCCCTTCCTATAAAAAAACAATGTTTGGCCATGCCCCGGGGGATGGGGTCTCCGGGTCCAGAATTGGCCACGGCAAGGGGGCCCAGGCAGCCCCCCTCCCATTTTTTTTTTTTTAAAGGCGACCATGCCCTGAGGCATGAGGTTCCCAGGGCCCACAAAATAGGAAAGGAAGGGGGGGCCACACAGCAGCCCTTCATTAAAAAATGAAAGATGCAATTTTGCCGTAGGCCCTGCCCCTTCCCAGCAACACTCTGCAAACATGCCCTGTGGCGCGTTTTAAGTTGGGAAATGAATCCCCCTTCAATACTGGGGTCCCCGGGGACCAACTAGCTCACCATGTACCTCCAATAAGTGCCACAGGGCTGTATTGCAGAGAGGTGGTGCAGGCCATGCCCCTTTTACACCTCTCTGAAACGCAGCTCTGAATCACCCAACTTACAGCATGCCAGGGGCATGTTTGCAGAGTGGTGGAGAAAGGGGACATGGCCTTTGTCTACTTCTCACCAATCCTGGAGGTAAAAGTTAGGCTAGTTGGCCCCTAAAGAACCCCCAGCAGTGGAGGGAACTTCAATCCCCATCCAAGAGCGTGCCAGGGAGCATGTTTGTAGAGTGGTGGGCAAAGTGGGCGTGTCCTGGTATGAGTACTTACCAATGTGACTGTGTGGGACTGACTGGAGGTGATAGTTTGGGCAGTTGGCCCCCAAGGATGTCCTTGGGGGCCAACTACCCCTCTTGTTACCTCCAGTAAGTCCCACAGAGTGGGATTGCTAAGATGTCTTCAGAGGTCATGGCCCGCTTTCTCTACCACTCTGCAAAATGGATGGGGGATGAAGTCCAATTTAGTCCTGATGGAGTTTGTGGGCAAATAATCCCTCCTGGTACCTCCTGAGCATTGGTTGGACGCCCAGCACCCTTTCTCCACCACTCTGCAAACGTGACTACTAGTTAAAGTAGCATATTTCTGCACCTCTGACTTAAAGGTAGTTTTAATTCCCCTGCCCTATTATGTACGAGGGCCTTACAGTGGAAGCCATGCTAATCATAGGGTTACCCCAACGCATAGTATTCCCTATTGTATGTAGGTGTTTTCACTGTATTCTAAGTGTCTTTTAGCATAGGACTGGCTCTAGGCCCGGTTAGTCAGAATCAGTTACCACCAGCACCCATCTGAAAAAATTGTGGGCACAGGATGATTTTGCAACAAGGCGTCTTTCTGCTCCTCTGTTGGTTCTTTCTACACATGTCTTGCTTCTTCCTGCACTTTTCTTCGTCTTTGTGGACTTCTGCTGCTTCTTTCCGCATTTATTTTGCGTCTTTCTGTGTGTTGTTTCTTCTTTCATCACATGTCCTACCTCTGTAGGCATAGTTAGAAACTAGCATTTAAAAAACTTGGAAATTCACTTTAAAAACCATAGGTTTCAGGCACGTTATAGTTAGAAAGTAGCATTTAAAAAACCTTAGAAATTCCCTGAAAAGAACATAGGTTTCAGGGACTTTATAGTTAGAAATTAGCATTTAAAAAACCTTAGAAATTCACTGAAAAGAACATAGGTTTCAGGGGTGTTAGTTAGCTGGACATTTCACTTGTGCAGAACCATAGAAATTCCTCTGTTATAGTTAGTTCTGTTAACTATAACTTGTGCGCCCGCAATGCACTGCTGATGATGTCACATATTACATCATTCATGACATGGTCAGTAACATCACTGATGACATCTCAAATGACATCACTGATGAAATCATCCACATGACAATCTTATACACCTCATTACACACTAGTATAACCTTTGATCACTCACTGTAAAATACAGAGTACCAAATTTGAAACCATTGACACACTAATACCAGTTACTACAAACACACTCAATGATTCCTAAGTCTACGCACACAACTACCCATTCACCCACAGAATCCCTTATACATGCAGTCACTGATCAATAGAACACTATCAAATGCACTCATACACCTACATAGACAATGACACATCAGCAGTCATCCTAGTGGGTTATGCAGTCATCCTACTCACTCATGAAAAGAATCAATCACGCTTACATTTACTCACCTACACAGTTATACGCACAACACCTCATTTATTCATACACATAGTAACTCATAGTTACTATGTTAAAAAATCACTATTACAATTATACACGCATCCATACAGTTACTCTCACAATCACTCCTACGTATAATTATTTATATACACCAACTCTCACATACAATGCCTTTTATTTTTGTTCTTTGTTGGAGATATACCACTGAGACATATATTCGCTCACCAACACACAAATAAACACACTCAGTCACCCAAACAACTGTTTTCACATGCACTTTTAAACCTATACACCTAGTCAATCAACCACTCACACATCTATGTATAGAGTTACACACCCCCCACCCAACCACACACACACTTAGTCTCCCATACAAATACTCAGCCAACTAACCAATAACTTATATAGACACTCACATAGTTAGTGACCAAATGATGCAGCAGAAATACAACAACAGAGACAGTGATGCACACATTCACATAGTTTAGTTACTAACCAATGTATTTAGTCAGACACTTTAAATTACGCACTTAAACAGACAGCTACTAAATCCTCAATCTAGACCGTTATTTATCCACTCAATCTTCAATTCAGATTGTGATATATATAATACATATATACATTTCAAACAAAACCACATTCCCTGGATGATGTCATCAGTGATGCAATTTGAGATGCCATCAGTGATGTCATCAGTGATGCCACTGACCATGTCATGAATGATGTAATATGTGACATCATCAGCAGTGCATTGAGAGCTCCCAAGTCAGATCACTCGACTATCATATTGAGTATGAAGTTAAAAACAAGTGGATTGGATTCAACCTGGAGGATAGATCGAACAGTCCTCCTAGATCAAGAAAGCTTAAAAGTAGCCAGTGAAGAGCTAGAGGTTTTTCTGGAAAAAAACATCAGCACGGCAAAGATTGAGACGTCTGGGAAACCTGTAAAGCTATTTTGAGAGGTAGACTGGGAGCTCTGGAAGCTAAGAAGCGTAGATCTTATTATTGTAAAGTCTTAGAGTTGGAAGGGAAGATTTTTCTGTGTGAGGCTAAGATCATTAATACTGGGGATTCTACAATAGAGGAGCATGTCTTACACGACTTGGATGAGTTGAAATCGGACCTAATGGCAGTATTCACTTATAGAATTAAGGAAAAGTGGGAAGCTAGTCAGTTGGCTCATTTCAGCTATGGTGAGGGTTGTGGTAAACTCTTAGCACGGAAGGCGAAGAAAGATCAGGTTCGCAATTTCATTAAGGAAGTGAAGCCGGCAGAGACGAATACCATTATTACAGAGAGTAAAGGAATAGCGGATGCTTTCTTTGACTACTTTTCGAAAGTCTACAGGGAGGAACTAAACCCGGAACTTTCAGCAATAAGGGGATGGTTACAGCTGGTGGATCCACTTCCAACTGAGTTTAAGCAGGTTTTATATGGTGAAATATCTTTAACTGAAGTTGAAAATGCTATTAAGTCGGGAAAGAGAGGCAAAGCTCCTGGGCCAGATGGTCTACCGGCTGATGTGTACAAAGCTTTGAGTGGGACTATTACTCCTATAATCTTTCAATTATTTAATATCATTTTTCAAGGAGAGGCGGCACTGCCAGACTGATGGAATGAGGCGACCATCGTCCTAATTCCAAAACCAGGGAAATCACCTAAATATTTACACATATCACACATAACCTTGGAGATTTAACAAAGACAAATTTCTTAAAGATAAAATTAGAAATAGGTGCTATGGTGCGAGGATGGGGACACTTATCACTTAATTTGCACGGCCGTACGAATTTGGTAAAGATGGTGAATTTGCCAAAATTTACTTTTTTGTTTGAAACTATTCCCCTAGCATTAAAAAAAGACTGGTGTAAGAGGTTTCAGAGTGAGATCTGTTCATTTATATGGGCTTCAAAAGGGTCCCATTTATCCTGGAACAAGATAAGATGAAAGTTGGTAAAGGGGGATTGGCGGCCCCTGATTTTCAGTTATATTTTTGTGCTTTTCAGTTAAAGAATTTGAGAATGCTGATGAATACTCCGACAGTCTCAGATATTGGAAGAATGTTTGTTGCAATGCTTAAGACTTGTAAATACAATGAGCATGGTTTCTTGTGCAAATTTTCTGATCCAAGGTTCTTCAAGAAAGTAAATCTCAAGACATTGCATGATGCGGCGGAGCTTTGGTATAGGATAAGGCGAGCACTCAAGATTCCCTATTATGGTCATATGGCTAATGGCTCCAATATGGGATGGTCCAGGGTCACCTCTTTGATCTAAGGATGCACTGGCTACTCCTTTGAGAGTGTTGGGTCTAGAGCGATGGGGTGACTTATTTCCAGATGGAAAGCTGATTGAATGGGGTCATGGTCAGGCCATTTGGGGTTGGGGCTTTTCAAAATTTAAGTATCTGCAAATTCACAGTTGGGCAAGTGAAGTGGAAAATACTGTTGGACTCCAGAATGAGCTAGAAGAAAAGCTTTTTTCAACTCAATCTTACAAAAAGGAAGTGGCCCTCTGGTACTGGTCGATACTTGAGATGGAGGACAGCGTGTTTTCACTTCCTGACGCACTATGGGGCGATTGCTTGCCGAACATCGCAACGGAAACTCAATGGCAAGTAACTATCGCTATGCAATATAAAATAGTCAAACCTGCAAACTTAAGGCGAAACCATTTGTTTACAATTCACAGGGAATACTGGTCTCCTCGCAGACTTTCAAAATTTAAAGCTGGCAGGCTGGTGGAATGTCCTAAATGCAGGTGCCCCAACGAAGACAATCTGCATATGTTCGTGGACTGCCGAACATCAGGGAGTTCTGGGAGGCCGTAAATAATTGCCTATCACAAGCTGCAGATCAATCAATCAATCAATCATGGCATTTGTAAAGAGCACTACTCACCCAGGAGGGTCTCGAGCCGCTGGGGGGGGGGGGGGATGTTACTGCTCGAACAGCCAGGTCTTGAGCTGCTTCCTGAAGGAGAGATGGTCTTGGGTTCATCGAAGGTGGGTGGGGAGGGAGTTCCATGTCATGGCTGCCAGGTAGGAGAAGGATCTTCCTCCGGCGGTGGCTCTGCGGATGCACGGTACGGTGGAGAGTGCGTGGCTGGTCGATCGTAGCTGGCGGGTGGGCGTGTAGAAGGTCATGCGGTCGTTGAGGTACATGGGGCCCAGGTCGTGGAGAGCCTTGTGTGCGTGGGTGAGTAGTCTGAACGTGATTCTCTTGCTGAGGGGAGCCAGTGCAGGTCTCTCAGGTGTCCGGTGATGTGGCTGTTTCGGGGGATGTCCAGGATGAGTCGTGCGGAGGCGTTCTGGATGCGTTGCAGTCTTCTCTGGAGTTTGGCTGTGATTCCGGCGTAGAGGGTGTTCCCGTAGTCCAGTCGGCTGGTGACGAGTGCCTGGGTGACGGTCTTCCTGGTTTCAGTGGGGATCCATCTGAAGATCTTGCGGAGCATGCGCAGGGTGTTGAAGCACGAGGAGGATACGCCGTTGACTTGTCTGGTCATTGACAGGGAGGAGTCCAGGATGAAGCCCAGGTTGCGTGCGTGGTCCGTTGGTTTGGGAGCGATGCCCAGGGCCGGGGGCCACCAGGAGTCATCCCAGGCGGAGGGTGATGATCCCAGGATGAGGACTTCCGTCTTGTCTGAGTTCAGTTTAAGGCGGCTGTTCCTCATCCAGTCGGCGACGTCGTGCATTCCTTCATGGAGGTTGGCTCTGGCGGTGGTGGGGTCGTTGGTGAGGGAGAGGATCAGCTGGGTGTCGTCGGCATAGGAGATGATGTTGAGGTTGTGTTGGCATGCAATGGCTGCGAGGGGTCTCATGTAGACGTTGAAGAGGGTCGGGGTGAGAGAAGATCCTTGTGGTACGCCGCAGATGACTTCGGTGGCCTCGGATCTGAACGGAGGGAGGCGGACTCTCTGGCTTCTTCCGGTGAGGAACGAGATGATCCTTCCAGTGCTTTCTCTTGGATTCCGATGTTGCTGAGGTGCTTCACTAGGGTGCGGTGGCAGACAGTGTCGAACGATGCAGAGAGGTCCAGGAGGATGAGGGCCGCTGTTTCCCCGTTTTCAATCAGGGTTCTGATGTCATCGGTGGCTGCGATCAGGGCGGTCTCGGTGCTGTGGTTGGCCCAAAAGCCGGACTGCGACAGGTCGAGGGATCCGTTCATCTCGAGGAAGGCGGAAAGCTGTTTTTTGACGGTCTTGTCGATGACTTTGGCCGGAAAAGGAAGGAGCGAGATGGGACAGTAGTTCTTGAGGTCGGTGGGGTCCGCCGTTGGTTTCTTCAGGAGGGCGGTCAGCTTGGCATGCTTCCAGCTCTCCGGGAAGGTGGCGGTGTGCAAGGAGGAGTTGATGGTGTCTCGGAGATGGGGTGCGATGATGGTGTTGGCTTTGTTGAAGACGTGGTGTGGGCATGGGTCGGTTTGGTGATCCTGAGTGGATGGAGTTCATCGTGCGGGTGGTGTCTTCGGTGCTGATTGGGGTCCTGTTGCAGAGGGTGGTGGTGGCGGGCGTTGGTTCGGTGGTAGGGTGCACGGTCTGTGCGTCAAAGCTGTTGTGTATTTCAGCAATCTTGCGGTGGAAGAACGAGGCGAGTGAGTCGCAGAGGTCTTGCGAGGGAGTGATGTCGTTGATTCCAATGCTGGGGTTGGAGAACTCTTTGACGATGCTGAAGAGTTCCTTGCTGTCGTGGGTGCTGTTGTTCAGTCGTTCTTTGAGAGCCGTCTTCTTGGTGGCGCGGATCAGCTGATGGTGTTTGCGGGTGGCGTGCTTGAGGGCGGTCCTGTTGTCTGTGGTGGGGTCGAGCCGCCAGGTTTTCTCGAAAAGGAAATGAATAATAAGGTATTCGAGGGAATTGATGGTCTGTCCGTGTTGCATACCTTCACTGCCCCGGATTCCTGTTGAAAATCCCAAGGGGAGTTTCCCAGCTGTAACTTGGAACCTGTCAAATTCTCCTCTTTACCTTTATCCAATACAATAATTCCAGCGTTCTGGGATGAGCTAGCTCTAGAGCTACTCGGCAGATATCCAAACCTGCCAAGGAATTATTGTCTCCGCTTTAATCATTGGTAAAAAAAAGAAAAAAAAGAAAAAAAGAGCAAAACAAAAAACAAAAACAAAAACAAAAGGAAAAGAAGAAAAAAAGTCAGACACAAACCAGGTTGTCACTCAGGAGTAAAGAAGTTTACCCATATCTCCCAATACTGCATTCTTTTTATACTATTCCCTTTCCTATCCAACATACACATTTTAATAACAGAATTTAACCAGTCCTCATATGACGGAGGTACCGGTTTTATCCAGTTTATACAAATCTCTCTTCGTGCTAATAGTATCAGCACAAACATTAAATTTTCCTGAAGTTTACTTAATCTAATGGTATCTAAACTAATCCCAAAAATAATTAAAGGTGTACTTACAATTATTGGGGTTCTCATTAGTGCCGATAGTGTCTTACCAATCTCTTGCCAAAAATGCGTTAGTGCCTGGCAATGATGAAACATATGAATATTATCTACCTTTTCTTCGCCACATTTACTGCAAATTTTTATCGATGCGCCTTTAAAGCTTGATAGCCTCTTTGGAGTCCAGTAAGCTCTATGTATTGAGAACAGATGATTTCTTTTCAGAGCTGCTGGTTTTACGCACGCCCAACATACTTCCGATGATTTTTTCCATATCTTATTTAAATCAATATCTTCGTTAGTAAGCTCTCTTCTCCATATTTTGTCAGGTAACGATTGGTCTTCTTCTCCAGCTTCAATCAACGCCCAATACCATTTTGATACCTCTTTATCTTATCTTATCTTATGCGGAATTTGTTAAGCGCACGGTCACCCAGGGGTTTCATGGCGCTGAGGAAACAGATGGTAGATGGTAAATGAAGAGACAGATGGAACAGTGCTCTAACCGTGCGCTTGTTTGAATAGCCAGGTCTTCAACGCTCTCCTGAACTCTGTCAGCTTGGTACAGTTCCGGATAGACAAGGGCAATGAGTTCCAGGTTTTTGGGGTGAGGTATGCGAAACAGGATCCGCCAAGTCGTTTCTTTTTAAATGTCGGCACCGTGAGGAGGGACAGATGGGCAGAACGAAGGTCTCGGGTCGGTTCATATTTGTTTATGAGTTGATTGACGAACCTGGGGCTTTTTCCGTGGAGGGCCTTGATAATTATGCAGCCTGTCTTAAAGGTAATCCGATGGGCTATGGGGAGCCAGTGGAGGGAGGCCAACAAAGGTTTGGCTGACTTCCTGCGATTGCTCTTGAATATTAATCTGGCCGCTTGATTTTGAACAATCTGCAGGCGTTTGGCGATGACGAGGGGAAGGCCCAGGTAGATGGAGTTGGAAAAATCTAATCGCGAGATAACCAATGTGAGTACCACCTGGATGAGAGCGGAATGGGTCAGCAGATGGGCGATTTTCTTAATCTTTCTTAGCTGAAAGAAACAGGAGGAGATCACTGTTCCGGCCTGGGTTTTCAGTGAGAGGTCGGCGCAGAGAGTGACCCCAAGGCTTTTTACTGCCTGGGAGGGGGATGGGGGAGTGCCCATTGAGGATGGCCAGAAGTGGGGGCCCCAACTGAGTGCGCTGTTGCTAGGGAGTACCAGCTCCGTCTTTCCTGGATTCAGCTTAAGATGGTTCTGATCCATCCAGCTCTGAATGTGCAGCATGGTCTTTTGAAATTCCTCGATGGAATCCGGAGAGTTGAGGGGAAATACCAGCTACAGATCGTCTGCATAGTTGTAAATAATGACTTTTCTATTTTTCAGGGAGTGCAGTAGGGGTTTAAGATATAAATTAAAAAGAAGGGGAGACAACGAGGAGCCCTGTGGGACACCGCAGGTGGTGGGGAGTATAGGTGCTGTTAAGTTCTCCAGCTTTACAGCCTGGGATCTATCCGTCAGGAAGGACTTAATCCAAGCGAGAGCCGCGCCGCTGAGGCCGGCTTGTTCGACACGGTGTAATAGAATAGTATGATCCACCGTGTCGAACGCGGCCGACAGGTCAAGAAGTACGAGGGCTTGGTGAATTCCATTTTCGGCATTGGTCCTTAGAGTATTCTGCACGGCGAGGATCACTGCCTCGGTAGAGTGTGCCTGGCGGAATCCCGCTTGGTTGGGTTCCAGGTAGTCTGATGTTTCAATGAAGTTGGATAAGCAGCTGGTTACATGGGCTTCAAGCAGCTTGGCGCCGTAAGGGAGAAGGGAAATGGGGTGGTAATTAGAGAGGTTGGAGGGATCGGCACCTGGTTTCTTAATTAGAGGGACCAGGGTGGCATTTTTAAAGGAATCGGGTACTATTCCTCGTGATAGGGAGGTGTTCAAGATGGGGAGTATGCCCTGAGGGAGTGCAGCATAAACTTCTTTCACTATATGCGGGGGCAGGGATCGTTAGGTGAGCCCGATTATACTCGGTTCATCAGTTCCAGTAATTTGGGTGGATCGATGGGGGGGATATCCTGAAGGGTATTAGGATTTCTACTGATGTCCGGGTAGTCTGCCATAGCGTGGTTGGTTTGGATGCTGTTTTTTATGATGTCGATCTTCTCCTTGAAGAAATCGTTGAGCCGGTTGCACATCATTTGTGACGCTGGTTGAGAGGGAGGGGTTCTGGAATCGTTACATAAGTCGTTTACGACTCTGAAAATTTCCCTTGATTTGTTTTGGGCGTTGGAGATTTTGTCTTAGAAAAAAGTTGCTTTGGCAGATAGGATAGAGCTCTTATAATTTTTGCGGGCTGTCTTGTATAATGCTCTGTCTATGGCGTGGTAGCCATGTCTCCACTTCCTCTCTAGTTGGCGGAGTTCTAGTTTCTGCTTTTTTAAGTCAGCAGAGAACCATCTGTGGGCGTCCATGCGACGGGCGCGGGAGAACTTGGTGAGGGGAGCATGTTTGTTGCATGCAGAGAGGAGCCACTCGGTGTGCGCTTTGTCCATCAGATTGATGTCTGGTCCCCGGGTAGAGATGGAGTTGGTCAGGGTGGATAGGAAATCTTGGAGGTTTAGGGATCTCCATTTCCTGGCTGACCCCCCCCGAGGGCGCTTGATTTTTTGGGTGACCCTGAGTGGTGATGGAGAATTGCAATAGGTAGTGGTCAGACCATATACATGGTGAGACCGTGGGGCAGAAGGTAGAGATGTTGTGAGACCAGATGTGGTCAAGGATATGTCCCTTTTCATGAGTGGGGATCAGGACGTGTTGATGGAAGTTTAAATTAGAGAGGAGCTCGAAAAGTTCTATGGCATGAGGTCCGGCTTCCGGGTTGTTGTACCAGTAATTGAAATCCCCTATGACCATGACCTTGTCATAGTCGACGACTAGACCTGCTATTTGCTCAGACAGGGAAGCTGGGAAGGAAGGCATAGATGTAGGTGGTCGGTAGATCAATGCTAGCACCATGGTGCCTGTGTCGGTATCAGATTTGATGACTAAGTTTTCCGTATCTGGTAAGTCTAGGGGAGGTAAGGTGGTAAACGTATGGTCTTTATGAATGATGGCGGCAACACCTCCAACGGCTTTTCCTGATTTTCTATTTGCTGACAGGATGTAATAATCTGATGGTAGGGCTGTGAGAATATCTGGCAAGGAGTCTGCAGTGAGCCATGTCTCAGCGACAAATAGTATGTCTGGTCTATCCGACTTCAGGAGCAGGAATATATCTTGTTGGTGTTTAACCAGAGATCTGGTATTAAGATAGAGACATCGGAAGGTCTGGAGATTGGGTTTAGGGGGGAGCTTATTGGTTTTAGGTCTTTGAGATGAGATAGGGGGCGGTTCTTGCATGTGATAGTGAGAAAGAATATTGCTGGCCTTTAGGCGAGCATGTGTGGTCGGGTCAAGGGGTGGGAGAGCGGGATTCTGAAGAGAATGCAGTTCGAGGGAGGAATACCTGATGAATTCTTCATTCTGCCTGGTCCCTGGGCCCGTCCAGGCGCGGACGGGCGCAGACGGGCTTGCCTTAGGCGCGCCTTCGGCACGCAAACGGCGCTCCCGCTGCGCTCGTCCGCTGCGCTTCCTGCCCAGGCACATGATATGGGGAAATGAAGGTGCGTGGCCTCAAGGGGGCGTGGCTAGCGAGCACTCCTGCGATGGCGGCCGCTGAACAACAACAAACAATTACCACAGCAGCGATCAGTCGGCTGCGTGGTATGAGGGCGGAATAGAGTGGTTTTCCAACGAGGTCAGGTAGGCTTTTAGAGGTTTTCAAATCAACATTTAAAAGCAATTTACACAGTTTTAAAACAAAGATAGCGTACTCCCAGAACCCGGCTTCCGCCTCAGGTCTGGGAATCTAGTTTCTGTTGAGGCTTCAGATGCGTCGCCTTTTAACAGGGCAGGGGGCGTGGCCTCAAGGGGGCGTGGCTAGCAAGCACACCTGCGATGGCGGCCGCTGAACAACAACAAACAATTACCGCAGCAGCGATCAGTCGGCTGCGTGGTATGAGGGCGGAATAGAGTGGTTTTCCAACGAGGTCAGGTAGGCTTTTAGAGGTTTTCAAATCAACATTTAAAAGCAATTTACACAGTTTTAAAACAAAGATAGCGTACCTCCAGAACCCGGCTTCCGCCTCAGGTCTGGGAATCTAGTTTCTGTTGAGGCTTCAGATGCAGCGCCTTTTAACAGGGCAGGGGGCGTGGCCTCAAGGGGGCGTGGCTAGCAAGCACGCCTGCGCGGCCGCTGAACAACGACAAACAATTACCGCAGCAGCGATCAGTCGGCTGTGTGGTATGAGGGCGGAATAGAGTGGTTTTCCAACGAGGTCAGGTAGGCTTTTAGAGGTTTTCAAATCAACATTTAAAAGCAATTTACACAGTTTTAAAACAAAGATAGCGTACCTCCAGAACCCGGCTTCCGCCTCAGGTCTGGGAATCTAGTTTCTTTCATTATTGCAGATTCCTTTGTCATTTCTTCTTCAAAATTTCCTGTATCTGTTATTCCTTTTGGTATGGTATTAGCCCAGCTCTTTAATTGATAATATTTGAACTTCGACACTTTCCCTTCTGTAATTGTATATAGGTGTTCCCATGTCATTAGATCATTTTCACATAGAAGTTGTCCCCACTTTTCAAAACCTAATTGTCTAAGTATACTAGATAATGCATCTTTGAGGCATTCTGGTGTTCCAGGTGAATCCCAAATTGGGGCCATATTACTATAATATGGGATCTTCAAAATGCTTCTAATCTGGGCCCATAGTTTGACCGCATTATTTAGCAGCTTCAATTTAACTTTCTTAAAAAATTTGGGGTGGCCAAATTTGAAAAGGAAATAGTCTTCTCCATTTGTAAGATGCTGCAGAAAATTTGGGAATTTACTGTGCTTCATTAGCAGCGTTCTAAAGTTTTTGAACTGAAATGCTCTACAATATTCTATAATATCAGGGCTTGCAATGCCCCCTTGTTCCTTCCTTCTCCTGAGTTTATGCCACGCAATTCTTGTGCTTTTCCCCGACCAAATAAAGCTGGATATCTCTCCTTGTATCTTCTTGAGGGCTGCTTTATTAAACTCCAACGGAATCGTATTAAAAAGATACATGAATTTGGGGATGATGGTCATTTTGACTGCATTTGATTTGCCCAAAAAGTTTAGTAGTAGACCGGACCATGTTTTAAGAAGTCTTCTCATTTCTTTTACTACTATATTTAAATTTAGTTGTGGAATTTTATTCAGGTCTTCAGTTAGGGTGATCCCTAAATATCTTATTTTTTCCTTTGAGAATGCTGGTTTGGTGTTACTATTCCAACTCAATGCCTCTGTCTTGCTAACATTAATCAAATAGCCTGAAACCTTGCCAAAGTTATTCATTGTTCCTTTAATTGCTAATTCTGAATTATTGTAATTGTCCGTGAACACCATAAGATCATCTGCATATAATGCCACTTTCTTTGCCCAATTTTGATATTTGAAAGGTGTTATTTGGGTATTATTTCTGATCGAGCAAGCCAAGGGTTCAATATATAAATTGAAAAGCAATGGCGACAAGGGGCAACCTTGCCTCGTGCCCCTCTGAATAGTGATATTACTTGTCAGGCTCCCATTCACTATTATTTTTGCTCTAGGGTTCGTGTAAATTTCCTTCACCATATGGCCGAAATTGCTTCCCAGATTATTTTTCTCAATTATGTTATTTAAAAACGACCAATTCACGGGGTCAAAGGCTTTCGCCGCATCATAGGTGATAGTCCTGAGGGGTAACTGCTCTGATATGGCTACATCGATTGTCGCTAATAGTTCATGCGTTATTTCTTGAATTTGTCTGACCTTTAGGAATCCCTTCTGATCCTGATCAATCAAATTCGGCATTAACTTTGATAATCTTTTTGCTATTATGTTCATAAACAATTTGTAGTCGCAATTAAGTAATGAAATTGGTCTGTAGGATTCACAAGACTTTGGATCTTTCCCCCGATTTTAACCCCTTGGATGCTAATGACAAGGGTAACTCGTCATGCCCCTCCCATTCATTTCAATGGAAATCTCATGATAAGGGCCTCAGCCCCTTAGCAGCCAAGTGGTTAATATAAGACTTATTGTGGCGTCGTTCCACGAGTCAGGGATCTTTCCATGCTCCACATAAATCTTGTTTATGACCTTTGTCAGATGACCGATTAAAGTCTCTTTTAAGGCTATGTAGAATTCATTGGGAAGGGCGTCAGGACCTGCCGCTTTTCCCTTCTTTAAACTACCTATGGTTGCTCTAACTTCCTCACATGTTATGTCGCTATTTAAGAAAACAACTTCCTCTTCCGTTAATTTTGGCATTGTTATTCCCTCTAAATATTCCTTAATGTTCTCATTCGTTGGGTTAGTATCTTCTTTATATATATTTGAGAAGAAGTCTGCAAATTCTTGTCTTATTGAAGCGTCATCTTCGCGTAAGGCTGATTGATCTTTAGTATATACAGATAGCATAGTATTCCTAGTCTGGACTGTTTTCAACTTCCAAGCTAGCATTTTCCCGCAGCCTTCCCCATATTCGTGTTTAGCCAATTTACTATTCTCCCATTTCTCTTGAACTATATTCTCCAAGTAGTCTGTTAAAGCCTCTTTTAACTTACAGACCCACTCAGTTAGTCTTTCTTTAGAAACCGATGATGGGGTGGCTCCCAGTTGTGTTTCTGCATCCTTAATTTCTACTTCTAATGTCTTTATATCCGTTTTCCTTCGCTTATTTTTATGCTCTCCCAAACTGAGTAAATGTCCTCTTATTACTGCTTTATATGTGTCCCATATGATTCTTTTGGAGGATTCCTCACCATTTTCTGCAAAATAATTAATTGTGGTTTTTAGCAGTGTGTCCACACTTTCTTCCGTTGTTAGGATTGATCGATCCAATGTCCATCTAGTTGTTGTTGAGCTTTGTGTTAATGACAGTTTTTATTGAACTGCCGAGTGGTCCGATAGGTGAGCTGGTTGATGTTCAATACTTTTAACCTTATCTTGAAGTGAGTTGCTTATTAGAAAGAAATCTATTCTGGATTTATGTCCAAGTTTTTTATTATGGAATGTAAACGGGTATGTTTTTTCACCTTTTTGTGTCCACATATCAACTAGGTTCAGGTCTTTTTTGTATATCCCCAGCCATTCCCTCATCTTTGGTGAATTCCTTTGTTTAGAAGGAGGTAGCCTGTCTACGGTCGGATCTAATATAATATTATAGTCTCCTCCTACAATTATTGGGGCTGTGGATGTTAGTAATTCTGAATATAATTTCTTGAGTGCAGCCGGGTCATCAATGTTTGGACCATAATATCCTGCTATCATAAATGTGGAACCCTCTATCCTGATTTTAGCCATTGCCCATCTTCCCTTTCTGTCTATCTCTTCCAATTCTAGTTTAGCGTTGAGGGATTTTTTTATGATAATTGCCACCCCTTTTATATTACACTCTTGTGAAGTATGAATGCTTGAGCCAATCCAGTGTAAGTTTTTCACAATTTGAGACCACTCTGATTTTATCAAATGTGTTTCCTGAAGAATAATTATCTCACTTTCTACCTCTCTCAGATACTCTAGGATTCTTCTTCTTCTCTTGGGAGTTCTAAGTCCATTAACATTCCATGAGAGTATTTTTATCATCTTTTCTCTCGCCATTCCGTTTTAAAAGGAAAATGTTGATTGAAAATAAAATTGAAAAGGACCATCTCGTCCCCATCGAAAACCTTTTTTTACCAAATTTGAGTTTTTTTTTTGGTTTTTTCCCTATTTTGCTCCCCACCCACTTGCAATTATATCTTACATGAATACTGTACAATGCAGGCCTAACATCCCACCCTGAGGAAGCCTCCCTTCTTCTTTTTTCAGGTGGTATTTTCACCCTTTTCGTGCTCCGAATCACCAGCTATTTCGTTACACATTAATTGTTTGTTATGCCTGCACTTTCCCCTTTCATTTAAATTTTCTAGGCTTTTAGTTTTTTTAGTTTATTTTCGTGTTAAGATTCTTCTTTCTTTTGCAACCAAAGAGTTATTCAGTAGCTTATTCTAATTTCTCCTGCTTCCTCATTAGGCTTTTATTAACCCCTTCGATGCTGATGACGAGCTCAGCTCGTCATCAGCCACGGTGGTCGTGTGCTGATGACGAGCTGAGCTCGTCATGAATATATGGCATCCTGAATTTTACAGCACAGGGGAAAAATAACCACAGCAGCCAAGGTGTTAATCTTGTCAATTTCGATTTGATCTTCTATTTGCTGGATGAGGTTCTCTACCTCTTTCGGCTCCCTTAGATTGTGCATTTTATTTCTCCACATTATTCGTAAGGCAGCAGGGAATTTCAATTGCACATTTGCGCCAAGACTTTTTAATTCTTGCATGTATTGCCCCAATTCCCACTGTCTATCTTGAGTAGCCTTACATATATCCGACCTGACGCGGAATGACCAACTGTCTTTGTTAAAAGATCCACTTTTTAGTCCTTCATTAAGAAATCTTTCCTTCAGGGAGTAGGTTCTGAAATTTATTAGTATTTTCCTCGGGGCTTTTCGATCTTTACTTTTCCTGAAAGGATCCCTGTGGACTCGCTGAATGTCTGTTGATAACTCACTATCCTTCGACAAGGGGAAGAACTCCTCTAACAAAGATTTGACATACGATTTTATATCTGACCCTTCCATATTTTCAGGGATATTCAGTAATCTAAGATTATTGCGTCTTCCCTGATTCTCCAGGGATTCAGGTTTTTCCTTGATTGCCCTCTCACTGTCTTTTATCAGCCGTATCTCCCTTTGGTTTGCATCAACTTTTTTAATTAAAGAGCCAAGTTCATTTTCCACAGCTGTTACTCTTACTCGTAACTCATTTAGTTTCTGGTCAAGGTTTTCAACTACTTCTTGGATTTTGGATTGATTCCCTTCAGATATTGAGAATTTCTCTCTCATTTCCCCCAAAATCTTGTCCATCATTTTATCCAAGCACGACCCCATTATTTCTTCCATTTTGCTTACACCCGTGTGATCTGAGTCCTGTTCCTCTGGCAACAAGTCATGTAGGTCTACGCCCTTTTCCTTTTCAACTTGCTGCCCTGCCGCTCTCCTTTGTTGCTCTTGTGAGGTTATATCTACCTCAACTTCAGCTTCAGCCTCTTTCTCTGTGAGTTGTGTCATCGAGTTACTCATTATTGTTTTTAGCATTGATTGGTGTAGAGTCTGTGGGGACCCGACTGAAGTTGGGGAGACTTTTTGTTGTTCTCCTTCTTCTTCTTCTTCTGTGCTTTCCTCCAAGTACTCTAGAGCAAGTATTTCTTCTTCGCCCTCACCCGTAGGTTCTTCACCCTCGCCTCCACCTGCACCAGGGGGGTTTCTTGCTGCCGGGTCTGCTGGGAGGGTTTTTTTAGTGGTGCGAGGTCATCGGCGCAGGCGGGCAGCCACTTGGTGAGGTTGCTGGTTGCTTCGTTGGGGTCCGTTGTGCTGGTGTGAGTGTTCTGGCTGAGGGAGGCGGTGAGCTGTTCGGCGGTGATCTTGCTCCAGCTGCGGCGGGGGGCCGGTTGCGGATGGTGGTGGGTCCTAGTTCTGCTGAAGCTGAAGTGGACGCAGCTGTGGTCGGTCTAGTGGAGTCCGGTGGCGTGGCTGAAGGAGACGTGCTTGCTGGATGAGAAGATGGGGTCAAGCGTGTGGCCGGCATAGTGCGTGGGGGTGTTCACCAGTTGCTTGAGTCCAAGGTTGGCGAGGTTGTCCAGCAGGGCGGTGGTGTTTCTGTCATTGTTGTTCTCCAGGTGGAAGTTGAGGTCCCCTAGGAGGATGTAGTCAGAGGAGGGAAGGGCGTGAAGTCTGCGATGTCTTCGCTGAACTGTGTGCGTGGTCCCGGTGGTCTGTAGATGAGGGTGCCTCGGAGGGTGGTCTTGGGGTCGGTGTGTATCTGGAAGTGCAGGTGCTCGGCGGCGGGGAAGGTTTCGTCGGAGTTAGTCGAGATGCGGATGGTGTTCTTGTGTACGATGGCGATGCCTCCTCCCGTCTGGTTGATGCGGTCTTTCCGGGTGATCTTGTATCCGTCCGGGATGGCTGTGGCGATGTCGGGCGCTGAGGAGGCGTTCATCCAGGTTTCGGTGAGGAAGGCGACGTCCGATGCTGTCGCTTCGAGCAGGTCCCAGAGTTCTACTGCGTGCCTGTGGACGGAGCGGGTGTTCAGCAGGATGCACTTCAGGTGGTTGCTGCTGGTGCTCGACTCGGCGGGGGTGGGGCAGGTCCGGAGGCAAGTGAATCAGCAGGCTTGGCAGGCGAAGGGTCCGTGGGTGCGTCTCGAGGTGGCTCGGTAGCAGGCAGGGTTCCGGCCTGGTTTGAGTGCGTGGAGGGCGGCGCGTTGTAGGTCCGTCAGGTAGTCTTGCATCGGCGGGGGACAGGGGTCCTGGCGCTGGGTGCGGTCCAGGCACGGACGGGCGCAGACGGGCTTGCCTTTGGCGCACAATCGGCCCGCCCGCTGCGCTTGACCGCTGCGCGTCCGTGCGGTCGCCATTTAAGGCTAAGTGGGAGGGAGGAGCAGCTGGGAGGCGGGAGCGGGGAGGGTACAGAACACAAAGGGGGCGTGGCCTCGTGGCCGGCGGCGGGAAGCGGGGAGCGGGGCGGGAAAGGCACAGGGGGAGAAAACGAGCACGATTCACAGAGGATAAAGTACTAATTTAAACAAACTCAAGGCAATACAATCTAACAAGGCTGAAATACAAAAAATAACTAAATACAGTCACAGATCGGCGGAGCTGCGGGGGAAAGTAAAGCGAGGCGGGCAGCTAGGGCAGCAGGCACATGGAGCAGCGAGGCTGCGAGCAGCAGCGGGGGGGCACACACACACAGCTGGTGGTGGTGCGGCGTGGGGGTGTTCTGAGAACAGGTCACACTCACCTGTGCCGTGCGGTCGCCATTTAAGGACAAGTGGGAGAAGGAGCAGCTGGGAGGTGGGAGCGGGGAGGGTACAGAACACAAAAGGGGCGTGGCCTCGTGGCCGGCGGCGGGAAGCGGGGAGCGAGGCGGGAAAGGCACAGGGGGAGAAAACGAGCATGATTCACAGAGGATAAAGTACTAATTTAAACAAACTCAAGACAATACAATCTAACAAGGCTGAAATACAAAAAATAATGAAGTACAGTCACAGATCGGCGGAGCTGTGGGGGAAAGTAAAGCGAGGCGGGCAGCTAGGGCGGCAGGCACATGGAGCAGCGAGGCTGCGAGCAGCAGCGGGGGGCACACACACACAGCTGGTGGCTGTGCGGCGCGGGGGTGTCCTGAGAACAGGTCACACTCACCTGCGCCGCGCGGTTTCCATTTAAGGACAAGTGGGAGGGAGGAGCAGCTGGGAGGCGGGAGCGGGGAGGGTACAGAACACAAAGGGGGCGTGGACTCATGGCCGGTGGTGGGAAGCGGGGAGCGGGGCGGGAAAGGCACAGGGGGAGAAAACGAGCACGATTCAAAGAAGATAGAGGTAAGCTCTGAACTAATTATAACAGGAAGATATAATTTGCAGAGTAAGGATATGGATGACAAAGCTAAATTTGTTTTCTACGGGATTCTCCAGGCCCGGAGGGCCGTTTGCAAATTATGGGTGTCTCCCTTATCTGCTACGATCTCAGACTGGTTACGAGCCATGAGATACACCGCTAAAATAGATACCTTGGATCAGATAAAGAAAAAGCGCAACTTTTGGCTACCATTCTTGACACACTTTGGGTGAGGGAGGGAAATTCTGGCGGTGAGGGAGGGAAATTCTGGTGTGGAGAAGGCGACTTACACAATAATAATCAGATGATTAAGGTCTTGGCCTATCTCACCGGCGGTTTCTTTTTCCTCCGTCCCAGGAGATTTAACTGAAATGGTAGCACTGCTTTAAGAGAAGGACTCTCAAACATGGGTTGGTTTGCACAAGAGTTTCCATATTCGAAGGTGTACTGAATGAGCCATTGTTGGTAAAGCTGGTATATGAGATAAAAGCCCATGGGTGGTATCGTTTGTTCAGAAATGGGTGGCGAAAAGGCTAATGAGGATAAAAATAAAAAAAAAACAAAAAAAGAGAAAAGACCAGTTAACTTTAACACCCCTGAAACCTATGTTTTTTTCAGTGAAGATATATATATACATACATACATACGCATATATATATATATTCACTGAACAATACATAGGTTTCAGGGGTGTTATAGTTAGCTGGACATTTCACTTGTAGAAAACCATAGAAATTCCTCCGTTATAGTTAGTTCTGCTAACTATAACTCGTGCGCCCGCAATGCACTGCTGATGATGTCACATATTACATCATTCATGACATGGTCAGTGACATCACTGATGACTTCTCAAATGACATCACTGATGACATCACTGATGGCATCATCCACGTGACAATCTGATACACCTCATTACACACTAGTATAACCTTTGAACACTCACTGTAAAATACAGAGTACCATATTTAAAACCATTGACACACTAATACCAGTTACTACAAACACACTCAATGATTCCTAAGTCTACGCACACAACTACCCATTCACCCACAGAATCACTTATACATGCAGTCACTGATAAATTGAACACTATAAAATGCACTCATACACCTATATAGAAAATGACACATCAGCAGTCATCCTAGTCGGTTATGCAGTCATCCTACTCACTCATGGAAAGAATCAATCACACTTATATTTACTCACCTACACAGTTATACACACAACACCTCATTCATTTAAACACATAGTAACTCATAGTTACTATGTTAAAACATCACTGTTACAATGATACACTCATCCATACAGTTACTCTTACAATCACTCTTACGTATAATTATTTATATACACCAACTCTCAGATACAATGCCTTTTATTTTTGTACACTGTTGGAGATGTACCACTGAGACATATATTCGCTCACCAACACACAAATAAACACACTCAGTCACCCAAAAAACTGTTTTTACATGTACTTTTAAACCCATACACCTAGTCAATCAACCACTCACACATCTATGCATAGAGTTACACACCCCCCACCCAACCACACACACACTTAGTCTCCCATACAAATATTCCGCCAACTAATCAATAACTAATATAGACACTCACATAGTTAGTGACCAAATGATGCAGCAGAAATACAACAACAGAGACAGTGATGCACACATTCACATAGTTTAGTTACTAATCAATGTTTTTAGCCAGACACTATTAATTGCTCACTTAAACAGACAGTCAGACAGCTACTAAATCCTCAATCCAGACTGTAATATATCCACACAATCTTCAATACAGATTGGTATATATATATATATATATATACATATATAATACATATATACATTTCAAACAAAATCACATTCACTGGATGATGTCATCAGTGATGTCATTTGAGATGCCATCAGTGATGACATCAGTGATGTCACTGACCATGTCATGAATGATGTAATATGTGACATCATCAGCAGTGCATTGCGAACTCCCAAGTTATAGTTAGTAGCACTAACTATAATAGAGGAATTTCTATGGTTTTGTACATGAGAATAGCCCAAAGAACTTAAACACCCCTGAAACCTATTTTTTTCAGTGAATATATATATATATATATATATATATATATATATATATATATATATATATATATATATATATATACATACATACATACACATATATATATATTCACTGAAAAAACCATAGGTTTCAGGGGGATTATAGTTAGCTGGAGATTTCACTCGTACAAAACCATTGAAATTCCTCTGTTATAGTTAGTTGTACTAACTGTAACTCGCGTGCCCACAATCCACTGTTGATGATGTCACATATTACATCATTCATGACATAGTAAGTGACATCACTGATGACATCACTGATGACATCACTGATGACATCACTGATTACATCTCAAATGACATCACTGATGACGTTTACTGATGACATCATTCACTGAATATGGTTGGCTTCATTATTCAATTATTTATTATATATATATATATCAATCTGTATTGAAGAATGAGTGGATATATAAATATCTGGATGGAGAATTTAGAAGCAGTGTGATTGACTGTTTACTTGACTAATTTATAGTGTCTCACTAAAAATATTGGATAGTGACTAAACTGTGTGAATATCTGTATTACTTTGTCAGTTTTTGTGTAAACTGCTGCACCTGTTGCTTACAAGCTACGTGAAAGTCTATATTAGTTATTGATTAGTTAACCTAGTATTTGTATGGGAGAGTGAATGTGTGGGTGGTTTGGTAGGGTGTGTGTGACTGCCCAAAGATGTGTGAATAGTTATTTCAGTAGGTATATGAGGTTAAGACTACATGTTATAGCAGTTGTTTGCATGAGTTAATATCTTTATGTGTGTGGTGATGAGCAAATATATCTCTCAATTGAATATGTCCAACAAACTAGAAAAATAAAAGGCAGTGTATGTGACATTTGTTGTATTTAAATAAGTACACATAAGACTCAGTGATTGTATGACTGACTGTATGGATGACTGTATACTTGTAATAGTGATTTTATTACACACTAAGTATGAGTTACTATCTATATGAATAAATGAAGTGGTGTTTGTATAAGTGTGTAGGTAAGTAAATGTAAGTATGATCCATTGTTTGCATACGTGAGCAGGATGACTGCATAAGTAAATAGGATGTGTGCTGGTGTGTAATGTTGATATAGGTGTATAAGTATATTTGATAGTGTTCTATTGATCATTCACAGCATGTATGAGTGAATCTATAGATAAATGATTAAATGTGTGTGTAGCTCTAGGAATCACTGAGTTGGTTTTAGAAACTTGTATTACTGTGTCAATGGATTCAAATATGGTACTCTATATTTTACAGTGAGTGATGAAAGGTTATACTAGTGTATGATGAGGTGTATCTGATTGTCACATGGATGATGTCATCAGTGATGCCACTGACCATGTCATGAATGATGTAATATGTGACATCATCTGCAGTGGATTGCGGGCACGTGGGTTACAGTTAGTACAACTAACTATAACAGAGAAATTTCAATGGGTTTGTACGAGTGAAATGTCCAGCTAACTATAACACCCCTGAAACCTATGTTTTTTTCAGTGAATTTCTAAGGTTTTTTAAATGCTAATTCCTAAATGATAACATGTCCGAAACCTGTTTTTTCAGTGAATTTCAAAGGTTTTTTAAATGCTAATTCCTAACTATAACATATGTAAAACCTATGTTTTTTTCAGTGAATTTCAAAGGTTTTTTCAATGACAATTTTTAAATGTATTCATTGTTATATTTATTTCTTTGATACTGATTTACTACATTTTTTAAATCTATTTATTTTTAACATATCTTATTTTATTTAGATTACATTACAAATTTTTAATTAAAATTTTTTATTAAAATTTGTATTATTTATTTATTTTTCTTATATTTTTTACAATATTTTTATAATATTTTCTTTTTTTACAATTTTTTTCAGGAGTCCCGCACCCAAAGCGCACCCCCCTCGAGAACTGCGTGGAACATAGTCCCCATTTTAGAATTGCTCTGTACGATCCATGTAGGTGTGCGATGGGTGTGTATTTTCATGCTATGCGACCCGTACGTGGCTTCAAGAGATTACGCGATATATGCGTATCACGCCATGCCACGCTCGCGCTTTTCCGCATGATGTCATCTACGTCTTCAACGTGGTCGGCACGCGACTTCAGCAAAATGTTTCGATATACAAAAAGATTTCGCTGTAAGACACACCCCTGACAAAGGAAATGACACCAATTAGAAGTGCAAGAAGCCCCACCAATAAGGGAAGACATTATTGTTTTTAAGAAACCCCGTGCTGTGTACATATTATGGATTTATGTGTACTGATGAAGGCCGATGTCGAAATGCATTTACAGATATAAATCTCACCTGGACTTCCGAGTGTGCTCCGAAGATTCGTAGCGTAGTTGTTGTGCAACACTGACGGACTCACCCCCCATCCGGAGGCAGCCGCTGCATGTTCGATGGAGTGGGTGAAGAGAGAAATTGACAAAAATATATATACATGTATTTAATATAACTATTAAGGCAAAAAAAATAATATTCTTTTAGTTTTAATAAACATATTACTTTTAAATGCAATTTCGCGAAGTCGCGCTAGGTGCATGTTGCCTGTACGCACCCAACGCGGATACTATCTGACCAAAAAAAAGAGATTTGATTGGTTTATAACACTTACAGTTCTAACTATTGAAGAACACCACCCATTTCATTTACTCTTCTTAGACCTTCCTTAGGAGAAGACCTGTCCTGAGAAGAACCTCACTTTTCCTTCATTGGAAACTTGAATTTCTTTTTTGGAGACAAAAATGGCTACACCACTGGAAGAATCATCTGATTCTGATGATTTTGTTGCTGAACAATGTCTACCAGAACCTCCCCCTCCCGAAAGATACACATCCATCATATTGACATTTTTTACTTTTCCAGAGGGGCAAAAGAAATGTAATGCCACCAAGGTGACATGCAAGATTTGCCAGGCAGTGCTACCCAGAGGAGATCCAAACAAGAAATACTCTTGTGGCACTGCTAGTATGCGCAAGCACCTCCAATCCCTGCATCCTGTGAACTATGCTCACAAAGAATTTAGAAGACTGCGCCAAAATGCACCTCCATCACCTCTGGGACATCACCTTCAACATCACCACCAGACATACGTCCCCAATTTGTGAAAGTTAGAATGCACTGCGTGAAGTGCAATAATTTTAATTTTTATGGGAAGCAGTCAGTAGACCTAGCTTGCAGAGCAATTGCTAAACATCAATGCTATTTTTTTTATTCCCTCAAAGTACATGGTTTTGTTTGTCCTGTTGACTTTTTTCTTTAAAAAAAAAACGAAAAAAAAGTTGGAAAAATAGAAAAAAATACATTAAAGTACAAAAAAAGTTATTTTCAGAACTAACTACTCTGGTTAAAGAAGGAGCTAAATTTGTATGCTAGTGTGTTAAAGTTTAGATGAATGTATACGTACTGCATAATTGAGTGAAAGAATGCATTTGTGGTGTATGGTTAATGTAACTGCAGAAATATAAGGAAGTGTTGCAGCATGATACTGTAAGCTGTTTACCTACAGCATGCTAAGGTACCTCTGAATCACAGGGATGCAGCATATATTTACATAAATATGTTTTAACTCTGTGCTTCTCTCTGCACTGCTGCTTAAACTACATCCATGTGGTGATATAGGCACCCTTGCACAATGGCGCAAGAATATCTGTGTCATGTGTAGTATATTTTTGTACAAAAAGGCTCACCTTCCTGCACAAAAACAATCAATGAACACATTTTTCTCCTTCAATGTATAGTGGGCATTTTATCATGTATTGAAAGAGAAATAATGAGGAGAAATAAAAAGAATTCTACTTGTTGTGCATCGCTACATCAATTGCAGGATGGTACACTATTCACACACATGTCCAGACTTTTCATTTCTGATAAATCAGGTGATGTTTCTTGTTTTGTGAGTGTTCTGTGCAAACACGCACAGCAACACCTATAGAACGCCCTTTCAACGTAAAGCCGTGTGTATGATGACGTTGTATTTACTTGGAAAAGAAAAGGTGCACAGACTGACTTTTCCGATCCTTGTAAATATGAAAGATTTTTTTACGCTATCACTATGTTACAAAAAGTGACATATTGTTGGCATAGGATGCTTTCTATACATATCTGCTGGGTTTGTTGGTCCCCAGTGACACTGTGGGGCAGATTTACAAGCTCTCTGCGCCACCAGTACATCAGTTTTCGTGATGTACTGGTGGTGCATGGGGTTCCTCCATATTTACAAGGGGAGGAAAAGTCACCCTGAGTGACTTTTCCTTTCCTTGTAAATAAGGCCCCTTCACACGCAGCACTTTGCTGTGAAAGGGCGTTTCATGGGTGTTTCTGTGGGTGTTCCCAAGCAACACACATGGAAGTAGACACATCTCCAGATTTGCGAGCAATTATCAATCTGGAGATGTGTGTCAATGTTACACCACCCTAGAGTTGGTGTAGGAAGGCGCAACGAGGAGAAATGTTTTCATTTCGCCTCGTTTTTTCCTCTTTCATTGTATGCTGTATTATATAGCATGCATTGAAAGAGGAAAACACTTTTAGTGATTGTTTTTGTGCAGGAAGGTGCCCAACCTGCACAGAAACAATCTACTCATGGCTCAGGCATCCTTGCACCATAGTGCAAGGGTGCCTGCGCCGGCGCTTGGCAGTTGCTTCTGTGCCAGTGCAGGAGAGAGCACAGGAAAGCGACATATCATTGTAGATATGTTGCATTCCTGTGCTCCAAAAGTACCGCAGCATGCAGCAGCCAAAGGGCTTGCGGTGCCACACTGTGGCACTTTCTTCTAGATCTGCCCCTCAGTATGCATGTTAATTTTATCCTGTTACTTAAAACACCCACAGAGCTTCTTTCCACATATTTCTACTCCGTCCTTCTCCATTTTCTTCACCTGTTTGCAAACGCAGGCTATTGTGCGTATTAATACTTAGTTAAACTTACCTTCACATTAATAGAAATAAAAAATGCTAGACTTTTTTCAGTTTTCTTTATAAAATAAATTTGTGTAAATGTGATACTTCAGAATTAGAATCTGTAAAAGCGAAGAAAAAATACAGTTATAATACATAGTACTATACTTTTTACAAAAGAGTATAATTTTTACATTTCAAAAATTATTTTCTTTGCCTTTTTTGCTGTTCTCAGAATATATTGAATTTCACTAGAAACAGTGATTTCAATCGTACTCATCACATAACAGCTGCCAAAAAAAAACAATCAATAAGATTGTTAAAAAAACAAAAATCTATCCTCAATAAAATACCATAAAATGCAAATCACACATATATAAAATGCTTACTGGTAAAAAAATGTATAATTTAAATGTATAAATATTGTAAATGTTGTTACTTAAAACTATACGCCGAGACAATGTGCAAGAGAAAGTCTGTAATTCAAACAAACACCTTTCCTCAAGGCCAAATGGTATTCTTGAAATCCGTTATACTGAAATTTTGCAACAGTATTCATATTAATACATATTAATAAATTCCTCAGGGGCCGAATTTTGTTCCTAAAACTTTGGCTTTAAAAATATTAGGTAGTAATTAGGTAATTCGCTTGGCAAAAGTTGTTTAAAAACTAACTGAGCATCATTACAAAGGACCATCATGGAAAATTATTGCTATGCTACAAAAGTCCTTCCTGATATTGATAGTTGACTTGCTACAAAATGTTTTATTAAAGTTTCTCATTTTCTTCCATCAGCTGTACAACATTACATCATTAAGATTATATATTGTCCATATCTTTGTATAAATAATTTTGATAACATTTCTGATTTGCATTGCCTGCACTCCATGTTCTGATTTGCTGCTTTAACTAGTTTATTGAAAGACACTAATTGACAGTCTGGCAATGTCAAATATATAAATCTTTCAGTGTCTATGTTAGTGCTACATGCATACATGCAATTTTCACAATGATGTTCCCATTTATAACAAAGGCAAAAAGGTTTTCAATTTGTATACCTTCATTTTCCAATATGGTAAGCATATGCATTAGAAATTCCTGAGCATCTTGTTGGATATTCTGTGTAAATTGTGTAGAACCACAACATACATCCAAAAGATTATGAATATCACAAACACTTTGTATTTTACTTTTATCAGTTCTCAATTTTGCAATGCAATGCAATGCAACAAGGAACACAATCTTTCTTCCTGATTATCTATAATTTGCTGTTGCAAACCTTCAAGAAAAAAACCAACATGGACCTCTACATTAGCATAGCAGTCGACACTTGAACTATTTTCAAACTGATAACCATCAATCTCTTTAACAGTGTCCTTTTTCTTTTTGCTTGCAATCACATTATTTTGTTTTTCTGCCTTCTAATTTTTAAAAATTCAATACCATCTTTATTCAGATAATTAACAATATCCATCATTTTGCCCATTGCTCCTTTAACTAAACCTTTTTCTACATCCAAATTATGCCTTAAAATTACCTGACAGTTTCTACATACATATAAATTACTTTCTAAACCAGCAGTATTAGATATCGATTTTTCTAAAGTATCCAATTTTGTTTTCAACTTTTCTGTAAAATAATAGTGATTCCTTCATGCTCAATTTTATCAATGGCTTCCATTTATATTACTTCTTCATTTTCCAGGTTCCAAAGTTGTTCGTTGAATATAGAACACTCATGCAGTGTTGGCATTAAGCAGATTACAGATTTGTTTTCTGCAATTTTCATATATATTTTCTCAGGAACTACATTTTCATTTGGAAACAAATTGGAAAGTAATCAACTCTGCAAAGCTTCTCAGCCATGTTCTATCAGTACACCAATTTTTATATCTTGAAGAATAGTTTCATAATCAACATAATTTGCCTGTCGCATATTTGTAATGAGTTCCTTCTATTCAAAATATGACCAAATGTTTATATTTCCAACACTACCCAAAGACTTTCTGGTGTCTTCATGCGCAAGTGTTTTAAATACTGGTTGTCCTTTAACTGGAGAAAGTTGCAGTGGATCTCCAAAAACTATGACATGTTTTTCTCCAAATAACACGTCATACTCTGTTTTAAGAATTTGCTGCAGTCTTAAATGCACGAAAGCAAGAATTAAGTTTGAGACCATGCTTACCTCATCAATAATCAGAAGTTTCACTTTCTTCAGCACTCTTGAAACTTCACAACAAGCTCCTCCAGATAGCTTGTGATATTCCGATTTGTTTTCATGCTCCACAGGGAGCATCAGTAAATGATGTAATGTAATTAATTCCTTTAACGTTGTGTGCTACTAACCCAGTTGGACAATCTTATTATCAGCCTGGAAACGGGGGAGGGATCTCTTACCCTCATTGTTCTTTATCGCCCCCCTACTCTATGCCTCTGTTCCCCATCACTTTTAGCGAACAGCTAGCTAACCTGATCACCTCATCTGCCCGAGTTGCCATCTTTGGCGACTTTAACTACTGGTACAATGATAGCGACGCTGGCCCCCATGCAGCCGAGTTGTTTGAAGTCCTTTCTAAATTCAACATTATTCAACTTGTCACCTCTCCTACCCACATTAGGGGCCATATATTAGATCATATCTGGACCCACAACCTCATGTTCTCTTGTCCTGTGATCACTCCTTGCATCTGGTCGGACCATCATATGATCGACACTGTGATCACAGTCAGAGGTCGTGCTAAGGCTCCTCCCCTGGCAGGTGGGGTCGCTCGCAAATGGAGCGCCCTTGACTCTCAAGGTTTCCTCTCTTTTCTGGCCGAGAATCACCCCCCACCGCGCAGTGTCGCGACTGTTCATATTCTGGAGGATGATTTTTCTAGCTGGATTACAAAAGCCAGCGACCGTTTTGCCCCCCTCTCCAGATTCCCTCGCTCCCGTCATAGCAAATCACACAGGTGGTTTAACACCTCCCTGAAAACTCCGCAGCTTGAACTGCGCCAGATGGAACGCAGATGGAGACGTAACTACTCGCCCACCGACAGAGAGGCATACGTCGCTGCACGGAAGAAATAAAAAAGTGCAATTATAGCAGCGAAATCCTCACACATCTCTGAAAGGATCCTCATTGCCCCTAACAAGTCCAAGGAGATTTTCAGAGTTATGAGTGAGCTAACGTCTGACGCCAGAACCCTCCCTTCCCAAGCCCCCACCCAAGAGTCCTGCAATACTTAAATATTTTTTTTCATTGAAAAAATTATTAAGATTAAGAATACTATCCCTCCTGCCTCTCCCGCTGCTAAATTAACTCCCTCTCCAGGGAATCCACTCTCACTATCATGCTTCCCCATCCTTGATTCTTCCACTCTGGCCAAACTCGCTGGCTGGGTCAAATCCGGCTCACCCAACGATTTTTGCCCCCCTCTGTTCTTCACGACATTTGCCTGGCTCTCCCAGACTGCATTCTGATTCTGTTAAACACTCCTTTAAGGAGGCTGTTCTAGTACCCCTGCTGAAAAAGCCCGGAGCTGACCCTGAGAACCTTGCCAACTACCGGCCTATCTCTCTTCTGCCCTACTTATCCAAACTCCTGGAGGCGCACGTCACCAGCTCCCTCTCTCAGTTTATCGAGTGTTCCAACTATCTCGAACCTAATCAAGCCGGCTTCAGACCTGCCCACTCCACCTAGGCTGTGAGCTCGGCAGTTATGGATTCTCTAAGGGGCAATGTCGATAAAGGGTCCCCTCAGGCGCTCGGCTTATTGGACTTGTCGGCGGCGTTCGACACGGTGGACCATAACATCCTTCTCCACCGTGTCGAACAGGCCGGCATTCGGTCCTGGCTTTTGCCTGGATCAAATCTTTTTTGGCCGGCGGAACCCAGGCGGTTCGTCTAGGCCCTTTCATGGCCGCTAAGGAATTATCCACCTGCGGAGTGCCCCAGGGATCATCCCTGTCCCCTCTGCTATTCAATCTTTATCTCCAACCGCTCATCCAGTCTTTGAAGAGGTGGGACATTACCGTCTTCAACTATGCAGACAATTTGCTAATTATTTTCCCCCTCAACACTCCTAATGCTGCTCTTGACTGTCAAGCGGTTATGTTACACATCCAGCAATGGATGAACTTTAACCAGCTCAAGCTGAACCCGGGGAAAACAGAGCTAATCCTCCCGGGTAACAGCCCCACTTACTGGGGCCCCTAGTTCTGGCCGGAGGAGCTTGGCTCCCCGCCAGTTCCGGCAAAGTCAGCAAAGAGTCTTGGGGTTATCATTGACACAGAGCTCTCCCTCAAGCCTCAGGTGGGTGCTGTTGTGTCATCTTGCATGTTTCAGCTAAGAACAATCAGGAAAGTCTCCCATCTCCTTACTCCTTACTCCTGAGGCCCTTATACAAGTTCTGATTGCCCTGGTGCTCCCCCGCCTGGATTTCTCTAACTCTCTGTACCATGGCCTACCCAAATACCCAAATATCTTCTCCACAGGCTTCAAATTGTGCAGAACCAGGTGACTAGACTGGCGCATAAAATCCCAAAGTGGCAGTCTGCGAAACCACTACTCCGCAAACTCCATTGGTTGCCGGTCGAACAGAGGGCTGCGTTCAAGATCAGCTGCCTGACATTCAAAGCTGTGTTTGGAACTTCTCCCTCCTTCATTAAATCCTTAGTCACTCCCTACTGTCCGGTACGTAACGTACGGTCCTCTCATCGCCAACTCTTAGCTCCACCCCCAATTAAGCTCAAAGAATTTGGTGGCTGTAGATTTGCCTACTTTGCTCCGAAACTCTGGAACCCGCTATCCCTCTTGCTTAAATCTTCAAACTCCCTCCTGGAATTCAGAAAACTTTTGAAAACCAATCTTTTCACACAGTTTGGCTAGTCCCCCTCCTCCACACCTCTCAGCACCCAATCAGCGCCAGGAAACTTATGGTGACAGAGCGCTATAGAAAACTCCTTTGAGATAAGATAAGATAAGTTGGAGCAGTTACAACACAAGACCCATGTGACTCAGTGGTTTTCTGTAGATAACTAGTGATTACTTCAATTAAGATTTTTTTTCCTGTACCAGCTTGTCCACTCACATACATTTAGGTTGAAAGCATTTGCATGTACATTCTTACTTTTTATGAAGAAATCCATGATAAATCTGTTGTCTCACTTGCTGATATATTTCTTTCTGTTCAACATTTAGTTGTTCTTACAACTTTGCTAAGTCCGTTACATCTTCTTGAGCTTGATGCATTACTGTTTCCACCTCATTCATGACGATTGCTGCTTCATTTTCAACAATTAGTTGTCCTAGTGAATCTTGACTCAGCGCATCAGAACTTTGACTGTCTTGAGAACCGTCTCTAGCAATCTCAGCTGCAATAGTTGCTTCTTGATCAATTTTGTTGTTCAACATTTTCATATAATTTGTAAAAACAGTGCACTGTATGGTATCTTTACAAGCATTGAAGGAATCTTCATAACTCTGATATTCTCCAAGTAATTCCAATTCTGATCGCCATGGTTTGAACAGTTGCATAAGGGCTAACTAGTAAAATTCCCTTTTATCAACAGTGTCACAACTCAGCTTCCTGTGATTAATCAAATTTACTTTTGTTTGTTTCAGCAAACATCCTTCAGAACCAATAACTCCATATTTTCCATCATTGATGCTCTCTGTAGTGTTCCGTTTAAAGTGTAGTTTTGCAGCACTTCATAGAGACACATGTTCTCAAGATGATGACTTCTGTTTGGGTAATATGTGTCCAACATATTTGTTTTCAAAATATCAACACTTTCTGGATCTTTTTCTGCTAAATATTCAATTTCTTGAACAGATTTCAGTACCCAATTTCGTATTGCAGCAAGACCTAGTTTCACCCAAATAATTCATTTTAGATTTGGAGTATAGACTTGCAGATGATAACCGATCTGAGCATATATATGCTCCAATTTCTCGATGGGATGACATCTTCCAACTGAAACTGTATAATTTCTTACTTAGACTCTTTTCGTGATAAATCTTTTCCCAAATTTCTTTCAATTCCCTCTTTTCTGATTTTATATTGTAGGCTGTTATATATCTAGCAACAGCAATCGAATCATCCGCAACGTACTGAATATCCATGTTAGCATTCCACATGGCAGAATAACCGGATTGTAGTCATTTATGTATTTTGACTCTTCGCTTCTTCCTAAATTGTAGGTATTTTTTGGAGACTTTCTTGTAATGGCATGACGCATAGCTGATATAAAAATGTTCACTCTTCCTTTGGAAATTACAGGACATGGAAATGCAAAACGACATTTGGTATAGAACTTATCCTTGGTCTTGTACTTTCGTCAACAGTATTTTCCACATCGATGGCTTTGGAATCGTAAGACTTGTTGTCTTAGGTTTTTTTCTTCTGTGCTTTTGGGTACAACACATGTGGCATATTCTTCAATAAAAGACAAAAAGGTATCATCTGAATCTGTTCCAAATGTTGGGGCATCCTTGATCCATAATAGCATATGAATATGAGGAACACCTCCTGCTTGATACTCCTTTCTCCAAAAGAAATCCACAACTTCTCCAAGAGGAGATTTCTTTTAATTGCAAATAAAAGACATCATAGCTTCAAATCTATGATTAAAATACCTGCATAGATTAACAGGATCCAAAGAGCATATTTCTCCAGGTATCTTGTATTCAATATTTTTTATATTGGAATTTGCCTCTCGAAGAAATTCAAGTAAATCATCCCAAGATTATTAAGCACAGCTTAGGGTAAGGAGCCATGTAGGAGTTCCTAAGTTCCGTAGGATACAGTTCAATTCTCCATGACGACGGTACTAATATTCCTTAGTGCCACGCTGGCATGCCATCAGATTAATCAGCTGAGTTTCTAAATGATCATCCCTCTGGTGCACTTTATCCATAAAATTCTTTGCAGAAACATTTTGCAGATGTACTCCTGTTTTCAATATGTGATTGCCTGTATATGAAAGTCCAGACAAGTCACTATCAAACAAAAGATGAAATATATAAGGAATACGTTGTCTAAATCTTGGATCCTCTGCATATAATCTTGTTCCCCAATAATCAGATGCAGGAATTTGCACAGGTCGTTCATCATATCATCCTCCTTTTCCTGTTGGAAACAACTGCGGAAAACAATGAGATTCCAAGCTTTCTTTCCATACACTCATGGCTCTTCCATTTGATTTTTTCATTTTAAACAACTCAATAGTGTTCCCCATCACTTCTTTTGAATGAAGTGGATGTACACTGTAATGTTCATAGATTTCTTCACATCTTGACATATCTACTTTTTCAATTTGTCCACTTGACGTTTCAGTATCTTCTGCTAAAAGAATTTCTTCTTCTCCGATATACCTAATCTTATAGTACTCATTGTTTTTTATTAAATACAAATTTGCCTTCTGCACTTTCCTAACATCCACTAACTCCTGCCAGATTTTCTTACTCTTAGTAGGAAGACCATTAACTAGAATGACTAGTGGTTAATTTTCTACACACTCTACACCAATAGTTTCAAAACATTTCTTTGAATCTAATGGTAAATATACAACTCTTACTTTTAATCCTCTCTGTAAATCTGAAGAAGGCAATGTTCATGTTTTAGGCTCCATATGAGCAATAGCCTAAAATGGGTGCACACATTGAATGAGAATAGACTCATAGCTATTTAAATCTATCAGTTATGGAGGAATAGCAACCAACTCTAGATTATTATGCACAGCTCCAGTGGGCATTTTATTCTCATCTAATTTGTTAAAACAATATTTACAAATATGCTGATCAGAACCCAGATCAAAACAATTCTCTATCAACAAATAAGTTGCAACTTCATTATTTTCTCTTTCACTTTTTAAATACAGATCAACACTCCTTGTCTGATTTTTATAGTGAGTTCTCCGACAACAAATACAAGAGTAATTTGGCCTTTCACCTGAAATCCCTTAAAACTTTGTTATTTCACCTTCACCTTTCACCTTTTGTACAACTATGTTCAACATTCTGTTCAATATTTTATTCTATTAATGTCTGAGTTTCTGCACTCTCTTGTTCAGGACCAAAGTAACAAAACTAGATATCATCACAAATATTTTTCATATCTGAAAGTGACCCACGCAAAAGAGCACTGTTCAACTCATTTAAATTTAGTGCTCGACTTTTTGCATAATACAATCTTCTGACTAATTTCAGCATTTGAGTATGATGTACTGCCAACATCCTGAAATGATGAAAAACACTTTGACATACTTTTCTAGAAAGACAAGCCAGAGAATGACCTTACAAACCAGTATTTTTTCTCACTCTTCAAGATTTTAGTCCTTGCAACATCTTAATCTTTTGTTTAACACCTTTATAACTATATTCTCATAAGAAATTACGTAAAAGATCAATAGATTATTTTCGTACACTACAAATACTACTGCAATCCCAAGTGCACACTGGGGCTTTAGCACGTCTGCCTAGAAATTCATCAGCTATCACTTCTTCTACATTTCTGGGAACTAACCCTGGGCGAAGCACTACGCTACGCTCGCGGGGTTTGCGAAGTTTGCGCAACTTCGCACTACACGAGCTGCGCGTAGCACAGTGCGAACACGCGTAGTGCAGCGTAGCGTAGTGCAGCGCTCATTTTTTGCTTGTTCACGGTCCTGAACGTCATGTTCGCAGCCGCGAGCAAGCAAAATGACATCCCGGCGAGATTCTCAACGCAGGGAGGTAAGGTTTCTCATTGTGAGTGGTTGCGCATGCTTGCGACCGCTCTCAATGAGAAACTACCAGTTTGCGTTGAAAAAGCTGCAGCTCGAGTAATAATCTACTTCAGCAGCAGAAAACTACAGCTCGCACTGTGCAAGATGCCGTTTTCAATGATTGCACAGTGCCCGATGCTTGTCCGCACTGTGCAATCATTGAAAACGCATCTTGCACAGTGCGAACATGCTACTACGCAGCTCGCGTAGTGCTAAGTGAAGTTCGCATAGTGCGAAGTGCACTTCGTGTAGCTTCACGTAGCGCTACTTTGCGAACTACGCCCACCCCTACTGGGAATCATTTTTTCTTTGTCAATTGGACAACCATTTCTAACCTCATAAGCTCGACCACTGGTGTCAACTGCATGCAACAAATCATTGGTCTGAAAAGAACTATCTTCATTAAATAAAGGCTCTGAACTTTAACTGTGTTTCCATTCACCCCAAAAAAATCACAAACATTAGTTGTTAATTACTCTTTTTCTCTTACTTTTGGCCTTCATTGGATGTATTGGTTTATCTAGTGATCGAATTCTGTTTAAAACTGAAATAAATAGTTCTCTTTTTACTTCAAAAGCCTTTTCAACAATGGATTCAATATGCTTCATCTTTTTATAAAATAGTGATCTCTTTTTATATTTCTTCAAATCTTTCAGCAAATTATGTACCACTCTATTATAAAATATTTTCTTTTGAATCTCTTTATACTGATTTTCTCTTCTTATACCGTAAGTCTAATTTATTGATTGTACATTTGCTTTTTTTCCTTTCCTATTATTTCGATTTTGTTTTGTCGTTGAAGCGTTATCACTGGTTTCAACATTTTGAACCTTCTATTTTTGTGTAGAAACATTTTTAATAAATTTCTTAGTAATCTTACCAGAAGATTTTCTCTTGTTGGCCACATTATGTTGCTCATCCAATACTTGTTGAGTTTTCTTCAAGTAAATGTCCTTTAGCTCTCTTTTTCTCTTTCGACCTTTTTCAGGCATAATAGCTTTATTTTAATGATGATAAACAATATCTGTAAAAAAGAAACATAAATAAAAGTATATTACTAATCTTATAAATGATACTTTTCTATTACTATGCAAACGCATTCTATATAGATACTGACAGGGGAATTCACCACATGCATACTGCAAGGGAGTTTGAAGCACTCTGTGCCCTAAAGCCTTGCTCACTATATGAGTACATGCATACTAACTGAATAATTAGATTAGTACAAGAAAAGACACTGAGTGAATTTATAACTAGTTGAGTTTTACTTTACTGAAGGGATTAAAACATAGTACTGAAAGAATCACTATGGCATTGCAAGAGTAGTCAACATAAAACCTTTGAAAACAAAGGGAACGATCCTGGACCATTAGTGTCTAGTATTCTCAACGCTCACTGGAGTTGGAATCAAAATGTTTTGTTAAAAGGAAGGAAAGAATTGTCCTTTTCTTTAGTCCCCTCACTCACCAGGGTTTCCCCACGGTGACATGCTTCATCATAGGGGTCAACCCAGCCCTCTACGGACTGGGGCGTGCTGCGACTTGCGAACTACGTATGAATACTTGAAAGTGATGGACTATGTGTAGTGTAAGTGATGTAATTGTGAAGTGGAGTGGTCTAATCTATGTGAGGTAAAAATACCTTCCTAGTGAGCTACAAATATTTTATTCCTGCTCCTGGGGGGTATAAGTTAAAAACGGGGTAGAGGACTAGGGATCCTACTGGCAATGAGTCAGTCACTTCTGTTGTCAACATGTTTCGAGCTTCCCCAAGCTCTTCCTCAGGACTACACAGGGACCAGCCCTGTGTTCGCCACTCCTAAACCGTGCTCAAGTGAGCGAATTATAAAGAACAAGTTAAATGCTGCAATATGAAAGCATGCATTAGTGCATATGTATAGGAAATGATCACGTAGTACATATAACGGGACCTAGCTGGGCCCCTTGGACTGCGGAGAGTTGCTTGTATCCTGTTCAAATTGAAACTCAGAATAACGTGGTACATTCACCTATGCAGAAACCTGTGGACCACAAGATGTGATTGCGAGGTGCCATTGTGCCCATCTACCCCGTCCACCCAGGCCCTGGTCGTTACTCACCCTGTTCCTGTTAGCTCAGGTCATTCTGTGGAGTGTCCTGTCCCAATACTCCTGCAATGGTCTCCCCAATGATGGTCCCAGGCTGGTCCTCCGTGTGGTTTGTAAGGTTCTGGTTGTCCTCTGTACTTGCTCTGGCTACCTCCATGGTGCTTTTCAGTTGTGTGTGTTTTGTTTGTGTTTTTTGTTGCTGCTTTTATAGTGCTTTTGCCAGCCTGACTTGTGGGACTTGCAAGTGTGGCTTTTTTATCTCTGCATTTTTTCTCACCGATTTTTTCACATTTGGGGTCAGATTTTTATCTTTGTCCTTGTGATTTTATTGCGGTCATTTGTTGCGTTATTGGGAGACTATCACATGTTACTGCCGTATTGTGAATATGACGTTGACACAGAGTTATTTTCCTGCGATAGACGAATATATGAGAGATTGGCTTACCCGATTTTGCTGTTGATTATCACACTTTCTTGGGAATATCCCCCAGTGTGTATTGAATTGTTTACACGTCCCAGAGTACAGTGATAACACATTCTAACTTAAAATTCCAGGGCTGGAATTCCTTCTCATTTTGATTTGGAGATTGGTGCTCTGCTAGAATGTGCGCTGAATCCCCAACGGTCCTTTCATGCACAATAAACCTTCTGCAGTGTGCTGAAAGCTGTGCCTTTTCATCACAAATGGCGTGAGTGGCAAAGAGCTGCTGAGGTGGAAAAGTGCCTTTGCATGGCATTCAGTTTTTTTTCCTGCCCTGAGTGTCAAACTGCATGCATAACAGATATCATGACTTTCATTATAGTCCTGCTAATCTAAGTGTGTTCATGGAAGCCTAGGTCTCTCCTTGAATGTGTGAGGTCCTGAACCTGTCCTGTGACTTGGAAGAGTGCATCAAGCATGCCCTCATTGTGGGCAGTAAACAACTCTCCCTGTCTTGAGTATAGCACGTAAAGCGTTGTGGTAGCATACTGTATTGTGTGTGACTGGGTCTAGAGGTCTACTATACCACCTGCCAAAGTTCCACTAGTACCTTGCACTGAGGTCAAGTTTCTCCTAAATCTGAGTACATGCGTTGTGTTTTTGTAAAGTGCTTGATGAAAAGTTATGAGTATGAGTAAGCCTGAGTAACGCAGGCCTGTAGAATCAATTTTGTAAGCCCCTGACCAGCACTAATGCAAGATGGAGGCTGAGGATTCTTCTCCAAGACACTGGAAGTGTAGTGCTTGCATTCCTGTATCAGGAGGGAGGAGATCCAGGCAACTAGACACTGAAGTGAAGAGGATTGAGAGAGGGCTACGTTCAGAAATTCAATGATGCATTTTGCAGCAGGAAGCTGCTAATTATTCTTCCAGAGGACTGCCATTTGATGGATGATAAGGGTGATCGGTGAGACTGCAGACTCTGCTGTCAGGAGTGAGGAAGCTATTAGCTGAGTAATAACGGTATGTCTATCCTGTATTACTCCTTCAGTTGGGCTGATGACAGCCAGGTGCAGAAACCTCTCATCTCTGAATGTCTGACAAAATATCGAAATCAAAAATATCGAAATACAAAAATATCGGAACAAAAATATCGAAGTCAAAAATATAGGAATCCTATCCCTAACAAGGTAAGTACAAAAATATTGAAAAAATAATATCGTAGTACAAAAATATCGAAATTAAAAATATCGTTTTTTTAAATGTATTAATAATAATGTAAAAATAATTATAAAATACATATAATGTTACAAATATTAAATAAAAATATTAAAACATAATAAAAAAATTAAAACTAATACATATACATTTAAAATAAATTAAAAACTTAATAATTTAATTTAATTTTATATTTTTTAATTTAATTTAATTGATTTAATTTACATTTATTTTATTTTTACCCTGGACGACTGTACCCCAAAAACCCAAAACTGACCCTGAACCCTAAAAATACCCCTTTACCCAAAAACCCAAAACTGACCCTGAACCCTAAAAATATCCCTGTACCCCAAAAACCCAAAACTGACCCTAAACCCTAAAAATACCCCTTTACCCAAAAACCCAAAAATGACCCTGAACCCTAAAAATATCCCTGTACCCCAAAAACCCAAAACTGACCCAGAACCCTAAAAATACCCCTTTACCCAAATACTGAAAACTGACCCTGAACCCTAAAAATACCCCTTTACCCAAAAAGTGAAAACTGACCCTGAACCCTAAAAATACCCCTTTACCCATGAACTGAAAACTGACCCATAACCCTAAAAATACCCCTTTACCCAAAAACTGAAAACTGACCCTGAACCCTAAAAATACCCCTTTACCCAAAAACTGAAAACTGACCCTAAACCCTAAAAATACACCTTTACCCAAAAACTGAAAACTGACCCTGAACCCTAAAAATACCCCTTTACCCATGAACTGAAAACTGACCCAGAACCCTAAAAATACCCCTTTACCCAAAAACTGAAAACTGACCCTGAACCCTAAAAATACCCCTTTACCCCAAAACTGAAAACTGACCCTGAACCCTAAAAATACCCCTTTACCCATGAACTGAAAACTGACCCTGAACCCTAAAAATACCCCTGTACCCATGAACTGAAAACTGACCCTGAACCCTAAAAATACCCCTGTACCCAAAATTAATTAATATTATTTAATTACCAATTAATTATTAATTAACAATAACAATAAAGTAAATATATTAGCACATTTGCTGTAATTAATTTAATTTAATAAATAATATTATTTTGCACAATTAATTAATTAAGAATAACAATAAATTACATATAAAAAAATACTATAATTAATGTAATTAAATAATTAATAATAATTAATTACCAACTAATTAATAATTATAAATATGTAAAAAATTATAATTAATTAACTAATTAATAGAAATTAATTACCAATTAATTATTAATTAAAATATGTACAAACATATATCAATTAATTAATTATTATTAAATTACTTCCCACCCTATTCCCCTATAAACCCATAACCCGCTACAGAACATATTTATCAATTAATAAATTAATTAAAAATAATTAAAAATTAATTCTCAATTAATTAATTCATAATTCCTACTAATTAATAATTAATTTAACATAATTAAATTACTTCCCACCCTATTCCCCTATAAACCCACAACCCGCTACAGTAGTAAAAGACAATATTTAATAAAATAACATTAAAAATAAATAATAAAACATAATAAATACAATATAATATACACTAAATTTATTTAAAAATTGATATTAGTAACATCAAAGTTATTAATTTCGATATTATTAACATCGATATTTACAACTTCGATATTACTGATATCATACCAATATCGATATTTAGACTGTCGATATTACTTACCTTCGATATTTTTGTATATCGATATTTAAACTTCGATATTTTTGCATATCGATATTTAAAAATCGATATTTTGTCTGTGTACCCCCATCTCTGTGTGCCTCTGTTGTGTGTGTGCCAGAACACAAAGGCTGTATCTGGAGAGCAAGCGGAGGAGGATACTTGAAAGAAGAACCACCCCAAACCAGTTCTAGAGTTAGTGACAGTGGATCCCCATCCCATATCTAGACGATGTGGGTAAAAGTGGGACTCTAACTACCCTACTTTGTTCCAGTTCATGTCCTTTATGATTAAGGAAAGGAATACTCCACAGAACACTGAAAGGACAGATGTGCAAGCCGATCTGGTGTCTGCCTGACAGTCAGCCTCCCAGAGATGAGAGTATTTCACCTAAAGTCTGAAGCATCTTCAAACCTGCCTGCTTAGTGAGAGAGGGTAGGAGTGTGCCTGGCCCTGCAGGATTAGAGACTGAAGGAGCAGAAAGGTCTAACACGTCCCTAGTGGATGAGCAATATCCAGTGAGAGCTGACTGTGCAAGAGGGAACTAGGGAGGGCCCGTGAGTCCTGTGCCCTCCAACCCCTCATCTGGTTTCCTGGCAGGAACCTCATCGCTGTGCTCATCATCAGCCTAGTTGGGCTACAAATACTGCATGATTATCATAGGCCAAGAGAAAAGCTGAAACAGTGTGACTACCATAGGTCCATGAAAAGGCTGCAACCGAGACATTGTTTTAGGACAAGAGGAAGGCTGTAGCTGCATGATTGCTATATGCCCTGAAGAGGACTGCAACTGCCTGATTACTGTTCCAGTTGAAAACATGAATACTGTGTCCATCCCCATTCTGACTCAGGCTGAATCTATCTTTGAAACACACTGTGATGCATGACTGCAATGATTGAAGATCACTGCAGTCAGCCTCTGTGCTGTGGATACACAGACAGGTTCAGCAGGTTCATTGATGGATGCAGCCCATTGCCAGCCTCCAATTCACTCCAGCTGACTTTTAGATACACTGCTGTCGCACAGCATATGCAGAAGGGACACTGCTGCTATCAGGAGGATAATGAGGACTCTGGACGTGCAATGAGTTCTGAGAAGGAGGTAAGACTAAAAACTCCTTACTCCCACAAAGAGGGGACACACAACTAGGAAGGAAGGGGCACACCAGATGGAATTGCAGACAAAGTGGTGTGAGTATAGTGCCTGAAGGTAATTACAATTCTAGGCACTATGGGGCCGATTCCGATTTGGGAAAAACCGCTCCGAATCGCCGTTCGGAGCATTTTTCCCATACGAATCGTACCCTGCAACGTCCCCCGTATGTACGATGAAGTACGATTCGTACCAGGAGCCGTACTCCATACGAGTTGTACAGAGACCGTACGGCTCTATTCTCCGTACGATTCTCCCTCGGAACCCACTGTACTGTACGGTGCGTACCCCTGCGATCATGGGGTGTATGAGCCGTACCTCATGTACGATGGGTGTAAGAGCCGTACCCCATGTCCTTTAAAATGTATTGTTGTGGTTTTAATTAACTGAAACAATAAAAATCTTTTCGTTCCCTTTCATTTCCTTTCCATCGTACATGGGGTACGGCTCGTACATCCATCGTACAGGGGTACGGCTCCTATACCCCATGATTGCTGGGGTACGCACCGTACCCCTGTGAGCATGTGGTGTACGGACCGTACGGTGTGTATGTGTTTGTGTGCTTTTCCGTACGACTCGCCCTTACCTGACGTGGACCGTATGAATTGCGTCCTCATACCCCGGGCCGGATCGTACTCGTCGGGTCGTACGGCATGTGTACGAGTCGTAGGGCATGTGTACGAGTCGTACGGTTCACAGTTTCAGCCTTGAAATACGTACGGATCGCGACGATTTGGACGGATTCACGCAATACGGATCGTGCTACGCGACTCGGACGGACGGGTATGATTCGTACGGAGAGGGCTCCGGATACAAATCGTACAGACGATTTTTTTCCCGAATCGGAATCGACCCCAATCTAGTATGATACGTAGATTGGTTTAGTGTATGGTACAACTGTTTGGTTAAAGTACTTACAGCCAGATTCATCAAAGTAAATTCGGTTCGCAAAGGGCCAGATTCTGAGAATCTGGCCCTTTGCGAGCGCTATTTTTGCATTTGAGATTCATCATCCCAAATGCAAAAAACCGCACTTATAGAAATCGCTAAATTGCAATTCATGAACCATTTAAAAATTGCGAAATCGCAATCTGGGGCCGCTATTTACCGCAAAGTTAAACTGCGTGGTAAATAGCAAAAACCTTGAAAAATGAACTAAAGTGCATTTTTCAAAGTTTCATGTTGCGCACACTCATGCCCTAAGGGCATGCATGTGCGCAACATATGTGCACACATCAATTTCAGGGGTGCAACAGGGTGTCCTTTGGACACCCTTGAAATCGAAATTTCAATTTGCGAATCGCTAATTGCGATTAGCAAATTGAGATGGTCTTCCCATTCATTCCTACGGGCCTGTAGGTCCATAGGAATGAATGGGGAGATATTCCTTAATTGCGACTCGCAATTTGCGAGTCGCAATTAAGAAATTATTAGAAATCGCTATTTTTGAATGAATTTCTTGATGAATAGCATTTTGCTACTCCTTAATAGCGAATCGGTATTTTTCGCTATTAAGGAATCGCAAAATGTGTTTCAAAAGAATCTGGGGGTTAATTTCTTGAAAAGCAAAGTACAGGGCTAGACATTGCGATTATTGTGTCTGTGGTTGATTATTGAGTGCTGAACTTGACCACCAATTACTACTTACATAAGAAGCCTTTGAGTGGGGGTTGCTAGAGAGCCTACAGCAAGATGACCCCCCTCTAGTGCAGCTCCTCTGCCAGGGACTCAATATCCGCTCATAATCCTATTTATTTGCAACCATCCAACTTTGTATTTAAGAGCATGATGTACAGTAAGATGTGGTGCCTCTGATTTCACCTAAAACAACTGTGGAAACTGTGCCGTCAAGTGCCCAGCAGCGAGTATCTGCAAACCCACTAGGTGCAGTTTGATGGGCTAAGATGGGGATGGTTTGAGTTGCAGAATGACTTGGAGGTGGGCCGGATAAGATCCAAGCGGTGCAGTGGCAGTAAATGAAGGAGCTGTGACTCACCTGTCAGAGTATAGCTGCACTGAGTAGCTATGTGCACCATGAGAACAGAGCAATGGCTGGGATAAACGATCTGACCTGCCGTGTTTGGAGTGGTACCGGCCTGCCGCCGAGCACAACACTGGCGATTACTCCAGGTGAGAAAAATCTGATGCTGCAACGTGGAGACAGGAGAGTTCTGTATGAGTGTGGACCCCAGGCTGGCCTGTCAAACACAGAGTGGAGGCTGATGGGGAGGCGAGTGATAAGGGTGTGAAGAGTACACTACTGCGGGGTCTGATGTGGAATACACCAGTACAGATGATTTGCGGCCTGGGAACACCTCCCTGCTAGGAACATGTCTGCCACAAGATATTGCCTGACTTGGTACTGGGAAGTGGCAGTGAGCAGTGATTTGACCTGAGGCATCTGGATTGACCTCCAAAACTACAGATCCCTCTCTCTCCTCCCCTTCACAGCCAAAGTCACTGAGAATGTCTTCATCATCCAGCTAATGAACTTCATCGAAGACAACTCCATCCTCGACCCTTCCCAATTTGGATTCCACAGCAACTACAGCATCAAGACTGCCCTCCTCGTTGCCACACCTGACATCTGCATCCCCTCGACTAGGGCCACACCGCAACCCTCATCCTACCAGATCTCTCTGCAGCCTTCGACACAGTCTCCTACCCTACTCTTACCAAGAGACTCCAAGACCCGGCCTAAAGGGAACCACCCTCGACTGGATCTGCTCCTCCATCACTGGCAGAACCCAAAGAATCACACTCCCACCCTTCCTCTCCGAACCCACAGAGCTCAACTGCGGAGTACCACAAGGATCATCACTCAGCCCCACGCTCTTCAACATTTACATGGCCCTGCTCGCCACCATCGTCAGACAACATGGACTCAGCATAGTATCCTACGCCAACGTCACCAAGATCATCCTCTCCCTCACAAAGAATTGCCATACCACCAGACTCAGCTTCCAGGAAGTAATGAAAGACGTTGCATCGTGGATGAGCAGCAGCTGCCTGAAGCTCTACTCGGAGAACACAGAAGTCCTCATCCACGGACCCACCCCCTCAGCATGGGACAACACCCAGTAGCCCACCACCCTCTTCAACGCCCCCACATCCATGCCCGGAACCTCGGCATCATACTCAACTCCTCCCTCACCATGACCCGACAGATCAATACCATCGCTTCCACCTGCTGCAACACCCTCTGCATCCTTCGTAAGACCTTCAAATGGATCCCCCTGAATCCAGAAAGAACATCACCCATGCACTCAAAACAAGCAGACTGGACTACGGAAAAGCCCTCTATGCGGAAATCAACAAATCCCAGCCGTGCAAACTCAAGACCATCCATAACAGCACGGCCGGACTGGATCTCGGCATCCCATGACAGGAACACATCACCCAACACCTGAAAGACCTCCACTGGCTCCCAGTCGAGAAGAAGGTAACCTTCAAGCTACTCACTCACACCTACAAAGAGACTCACGTCTGAGCATACCCTGCCAACTTAGGGCGAACAAAGCAAAACAAAAGGGGATGCTGGACAGAGCGTTTGAGCAAATCAAACACTCACCCCCAGTCAACCAATCTGGGTTTAATCCATCACCATTCTTTAGCTCACTCAGCCACCCCAGTTCAGACATGGCCATATGCAAATATGGCAAAGTGGGCTAATGAACGGTGATGGATTAAACCCAGATCAGTTGACTGGGGCTGAGTGCTTGTATTGTCAACGCTCCGTCCATCATTTCCTTAGGTTTTTTTTTGTTCGCCATAAGTTGGCAGGGTATGCTCAGACGTGAGTCCTTTGCTCACTTCGCCACTGGATTCAAGCAAGCCGGGCTGAAGAAGGCTGGAATGCCAGAAACCGGTCCTCAGTAGCTTGTTTATGGTCCAGGGAAGGCAAGGCTTGGCAGTTCGGGCTGGACTGTTCCCATGAGGCACAGGGTCAGACTGATTTGCATGTGGCCATGTCTGAACTGGGGTGGCAGAGTGGGCTAAAGAACGGTGATGGATTAAACCCAGATCAGTTGACTGGGGGTGAGTGCTTGTATTGTCAACGCTCCGTCCATCCTTTCCTTTGGTTTTGCCACTGAACACAACATTGAAATTGCGATTGGCAATTCTGTGCAACTCTCCAAATGAGACATGTTTGGCACTGCCCTGTGAAGACGGGTGAGTGCTATGGTGGGGCTGTTCCCTGGCCATCACGCTGTTTTGGAGCAGAACCGAGAACTGCAGGGAAGCAAGCAATAGAGACATAGAGAATGTGCTGGTGCCGGGTCTGATGAGGAGTGCACTGCAGCCTAGGGGGACCACACTGCTAGGAGCACGCTGGCCATGAGATACTGCCTGACTGGGCACAACACAAAGTGTAAAGAAAAAGGGAAGGCTAAGGTATGAGAAGCTGCATGGTTCTTGGTGACATAAGCACGAACACAACGAACGACCTACAACGACCTAAGTGAGAATTCAGAGCACTGTATTTATATTTGATCTATGTAGAGATAGGCTACACCTCATGAACAGTTTCTCTGCTCCTAAGTGAGAAGGTGTTGGGTGCCTGCACTGCAATATAATTCCCAATTTTGCCTAAATGGGAAGTTACCTATGTGCAGAAGATTAATGCACATAGATCACTACTAAACACACAAATGGACGCATCTTTTTCAGTGCAGCATAGCATTGTCTTCTAAGTGGTATCTGGGTCCCAAGAAATCTAAGGAGTGATAGCTTTTGTGAGCCCCTATTAAGTACTGGCACCTGTGTATAATTGACACAGTTGGTAGGTATGGTATGGTAAATGATATTTATTGAGCGCACGTTCACCTACAGTATCATGGTGCTACTCTAGTTGGAGTAAGTGCAGGAATGATGAGACATTCACTGAGTGATACCTAGGTGGAAACAATCAGATTTAGAACCCAAGTTGTACCCTCCTTGCTGTTACCCCCTGCACACCTGTCTCCATGATGGGTAAGACAGATACAAGCAAGCCACGCCTCACCTTCGAATTCCGGTGACTAAATAAATCTCAGTCTGAATCTGTGCCAGAGCCAGATGGTGACATTTTGCCTACAATCACAACAATCCCGGATAACACATTGATTGTCAAGTTGCAAAGTCTCCTATTGATTGATGGAAAGATAGACTCTCCCAATCCTCATATGGCTCTCTTGGCAACAAAGTTAGTTAAACAAACTAAATGTATAGCAGCTGTGGAGCAGAGAATATCCAAAGCTGAAGATTACCTACAACATGTCACATCAAAGTGCCTAAATATAGAAAAGGTACTGGCATAATACAGGTCATGAATGAAGACCTTGAAGACTGTTCCTGCTGCAACAACCTGAGAATTACAGGAATACCGGAATCTACAAACACAGGCCCACTGGAACAGTTTGTCGAAGATATGCTCTGAGCCATATTTGGTGCAGAGAATCTCTCTGCAATGTTAGTCATAGAGAACAGCACAGATTTCGGGCAAACAAAACTCCCCCAGGGGCAACGCCATGACTGATCATCGCAAGACTTCTCAATTATAGAGATGGAGATGTAGTACTCCGCCTAGCAAAGGAGAAGGGTGACATTCAATATTAAAGTAATTATGTAGCTTTCTTTCCATACTTTATGATGGCAGTACAGGCAGCACGCAGGGAACTTGCTCCAGTAAAAAGGAAATTGCAACATCTAGGGATTAAATACTCTATGCTATACCCAGTCAGTTTGCGAGTGGACCACCATGCCTCGCAAAGAATTTTGTTGACTCCCAAAACAGTACTGTCATTTTTTAAACTCTCCTTTCCCCCTGTAGTGAACAGAATACATCAGATCTAGAAGACAAGGATGACTGAACAACCAAGATCCCTGAATGATACAGTCAAAGGCCATATTGGCATTGATACCATGATATCTCACAGTGTTGGCACCTAAAGTCCATAAAGTGAAATTTGCACAGCTGCTGTATGAATGCAGGCGCCATGAAGTTGGTGGTAAATCTCAGACAGTGCTACTCAATTACTTAGCTTCAGCAATCTAAGGCTACACACTAGTCTGCTGAGAGCGCCTTGAGCAGTAGCGGGAACCTATTGCATCAGAGCAAGACACTGGGAACCCTGATATTCCCTATGACACAATACTCTGTGGCCAATACATATATATTCCTGCCAACTCCTCACCATTCGGAGGCTGATGGAGCACTGGGGATCCTCCCAAGTGGGTACACTCCAAATGATCTTTCCCTTTTTGTTCTTGTTGATACTGATGGCAATACTTAATACTGCTGATGTAGTTGTTTCTTCTATGTTAATCGAAGCTTGGTACGATGATGTCTTTAGCAATTTTGGGTTTCTAAAGTGGCAGGGGCTAGTTCCCATTTGTTTATGTTTTTAGATTTTCACCATGGTGTAGTCAAAGATAATCTGCATGCACTAAGTAGCAAAATGTGTTGGGAACAGGACACCTGATAAGAGACCATAGATACTGAAATGACTTCCAGTGATGATAAGGTGACATGGTTAACATGAAATGTTCATGGATTTAAAATTTACGAGCAACAAAAGGCAGGTATTAGCATGTTTAGATAGGGTTCATGTGCAAAATGCTCTCCTCTAGGAGACAGACCTCACTAAGCAAACAGAAGGGGGTTTCAGAGCTAGTTGGGCATGTGTCCAAGTGACATCATCTTATTCTTGTGCTCTAGGAGGGTACCCATATTATTCAAGCGGGGAATTCAATTCACACTTACCTACTCTAAAACAAATGAAGAGTGATGCTTTGTGATATGGCAGGGCAGACAACATGGCACTCTAATACTTCCTTATTGCTCCATATAGGCATAATATACATGATCCTGAGTTTTACACACACATATGGCATCAATTACACAAGCTACAACCCACAGCTGGTATTTGAGGAGTTGACATACACCTACATCTAGACCCCTGGCTGGATAGATCAGCTACAGGAGACTGGCAGGGCAAAAAGTCTGCCCAGGTCCTGAGTGAGGGAATGGAGTAAAAGGGATTAGTGGACCTATGGGGACTACGACATCCAGGTGGCACTGAGGGAACATTCATCTGACCTGTATATGGAACATGATCCAGATTGGATTATTGGTAAGGGACAGAGAGGTCAATACATGGACATCTGTGGTACAACATATGGCAAGAACACCATCTGACTATGCACCAGTGAGACTAGTGCTGGAACTGCCAGCACATATCCCTGCACCCTTTGCCCGGAGATTTCTACCCCTAGCCCTACATGACTCTGAGTTCAGGGATGGTCTGAGAGAGGCAATCGCAGATTACTTCACAAATAATGAGAGATCTGTGAAAGGGCCTGGCATTCTTTGGGAGGCATTTAAGGTGTACTTAAGAGGGATCTGCATTAGTAAGCAAGCAGAACAAAGTATTCAGACTTTAGATACCCAATACGAGAGTGCACCCAGTCTCAACATATTTGCTGAAATTCAATAACAGGTCATAGTCTACAAAGATATAGCAAAGCAGGAAGTCTGCTGCCTCTCTATGCAATATATAGTGAGGTCATAGGGGGAGGGGGCCGTCTCTGTAGAAATTTGGCATTCAAAGTTAGGGAGCACTGGGCTTCATCACAAATAACACACATTAATATACAGGATGGTCTGCAGGCCTACGACACCGACTAAACTAAATGCATTTAAAAGTTTCTACACTACATTATGTCAACAGCATAGCTTGGTCATGACAGAGGAAACTGCAGAGTATTTGAAAGACATAACACTGGCTTGGCTCTTACTGTGACAGTGAGAATTCCTGGTACAGACCCTCACGGTAGACGAGGTGAAGGAGGCTATTGGGGCCATGAATAATGGTAAGGCACCTGGCATGCACAGCCTTACTATTGAATGTAATAAGGAATTTGAAGACATATTGGCCTTACATCTCTTTAATGTATAGGAAGAGGCATATTCTAAGGGAGAACTGCCTCCTCCCTCAGATAAGCTCTCATCATTACCCTATTCAAGCTAGCCAAGACACCCAAGAACTGTGATTCTTATAGACCACTATCACCCATCAACATTGACACATAAATGTTGGCCAAACTTCTGGCCACTAGGCTCCAGCCACTTCTTATTAATATGATACTACCAGACCAATCTGCTTTTATTTTCACCAGGTCCACAGCTCATAATTTAAAAAACAGATTTGCATTCCTGCACCAATTAGACCCGTCCGTTCATGCACTGGCTGTGTTATTAGCCACAGCCAAGGCGTTTAACTCTATAAAATGGATACATATGTTCACGGTCCTGCAAAGCATTGGTATCCGTCAGATGTCCCTCTGTGGGTACAGTTATTATACACAAATCCCAGAGCCCGTGTACGTATTAATGGGGTTACATCAGACCCACTAAATATCTTAAGAGGCACCAGGCAGGGGTGCCCACTCGCCCCAATTCTATTTGCATTGGCACTGGAATCATTTGCATGTATTGTTAGACAGAGACGCTATGGCTGCATTCGCTTCCGCCAACGCCCCCTTATTATATCCTTATTTGCTGACGATATGGTGTTCTACATCCATGACTCACATGCTCACCTAGTGCCACTGATCAGAGAGTATATTCGACGTGAGAGATATTAAGGTTCAAGTATTATTTGGTCAAAATCCACCATTTTCTCCCTCACCCAATCTACATCGTAAAACCCACTGGAATTTCCACTAAAGTGGAGTACAGACCCAGTTAAGTATCTGGGGTATGGATACACAAGAATCCAGAACAAGTGACCAGATATAACTATGGAAAGGTTGTCTTGAAACTAGAGAACCAGGTGACAAGATGGATACATTTACCACTGCCGCTGACTGACAGAGTAGCGATGTTAAAAATGATCATTCTCCCAAGATTTCTGTATTTACTTATTAATATACCCATTACATTGGCAAAACACTTTTTTACAACCCTTAGGTCACACAAGATAACCTTGATATAGGGTGGAAAACAGCCTAAAATTAATGGGTTACTCACACCCTCCCATATGAGCTGGGTGGATTCGGAGGAAAGGACCTCTAGCTCTATTATCTTTGTGCTCAAGCGCATTTCGCATACTACTGATTTCACCCCTCACCACACATGCTGCATCTAACTATTGAAAGTGATCTTTTTCATCCTATTCCTCTAGTGGCTATTGTTACATATAGATGGCAGATGAGACCTCTGGAGGATATAAACACAATTAATAGAATTATGTGGGCCTGGAGGTCTCCAGGAGCTCAGGCAGGAAAGCTTCCACTATGTGCCCTTGGGCTTACACTGGGATATTATCCCAAAATATCTATCACACAAATAAATAAGGCATTGGCACTATTGAGAGAACTGGAGCTGAAAACATTTGGAGATTTGGACCCAGGGGAGACTTTGTGGAACTGACAGGCCTGATGCTGAACCAGAGACAAGGGACCATACTGATCTTTACTTACCATAGATTGAGGACTGCCATGAAAGAACACCCAATTCCCAGTTACACCCATTAGACAAGGAAGTCTCTAGTTGGCCAGGGCTTGCTTCTTTGTCCAAATAGGGACTCTTCTAGTCAGGATAAGGGAGTTATACTCCCAAAATAACCCCTGCTCACCCCCTTGGTAGCTTGGCATGAGCAGTCAGGCTTATCTTAGAGGCAGTGTGTAAAGCATTTGCACATAGCCAACAGTAATACAGTGTAAGCACTACAAAAGGACACCACACCAGTTTAGAAAAATATCCAATATTTTATATACTCAAGACAAGACCAAACATGTTAAAAATCCACAATACAGTACTTAGAAATCTTCAGGTATCAAAATAACCTTGAAATACAGTTCCTTGAAGTCAATAGCTCTGTCCGGGGCTATCACAGTGTCATAAACAAACAAATCCAAACAGTTCTCGCTGACCATGGTGTTGCAGACCAGTTACGGTGTCGGGTAGACCCGCAAAACTGTACCTTCAGAAATGCAGGGCGCTGGTAACCTCTCGTTGAGCTTCCGAAAGCATGACGTCTGCAGGCGTCGGTGCCGGAGGTTGTTGCAGGGGTCGTCGGGCCCTTGAAGTCACACGCGTTGCAGATCAAACTCCTCGTGGTTGAAGTCAGGAGCGCTGGTGTCAGTAGGCGTCAGGCGTTGCAGTGTGAATTGCAGCGTTGCGGAGTGCGATGCTCTCAGGTCGCGGTGCTCGTCGGGGTGCTGGCAGGTAACGGTGCAGGCAGCGGCATCGTTGTTGCTGGAGCGCTTTCATCAGCTGATGAACTGGAGTTGATAGCACCAGCATTGGTAGGTCAAGGGTGTGGTACAGGATGAGGGCAGTGCATTGTGTAACTTTACAAGCGGGGTCCTGGAACCACGGGCAAGCAGAGGTGTCGATTTCGGCATCGTGAAGCAAGGCAATGCGTAATACGGTGCCCTCCGGTTGCTGTGCGAGCAGCGGCTCAGTGGTGGGATCAGCATGTGTGGTCGGTGAGTCCAGGGTCGCAGTGTGGCGGTGCCCTATGCGGTGCGATCAGGACACGGAGTCGGCAGCGGCATCATAGATGGTGCTGGGTTGCTTTTTCTTCTTTTGCAGCACAAAACACAGTGCTGAGGACAGAAGAACTTTAAGTCTTTGCTCTTTCTGAGACTTCTTGAACAAGGGTAAAGCTCTACCTCAAGCCCTTGGAGAAACTCACAAAAGTAGATTGCAGAAAGTTCAGTCCAGTCCTTTCACTGCCCAAGACAGAAGCAGCCACTGCAGGCCAACACAGCAAAGCACTCAGTAAAATAGTAGTTCCTCCTCACAGCTTCTCCAGCTCTTCTTCTTGGCAGTCGTCTTGGTCCAAAAGAGTTCTAAAGTTAAAGAGTTTCTAACCTACGTTATATAGCCCAAATCCTTTGTCCTCTCAGGCAGAGAGTGTCTGTGTCCAGCCAGAACCGGTTCTCCCCTCTCTGGTGTGGCATTCTGGTAGAAGGTGAAGACGGCATCGTCAGAGGCAAACCAGGCACCTTCAGGTGAAAGGAAATCTCCATCCCCTACTCTAAATGCAGCCCAGGTCTATTCAGCCCTTTCCTGAACCACCTAGACTATCTGGAGCCTCTGCCACTTTCTAGCCCCTGCCATCCAAAACCCAGACAGTCAATCCACAACATAGCAGAGGCCCACTAGATGGCTGAGTAAGACAATACCTACTCTCTAAAAGTGGTATTTTCAAATATAGAATGTAAAAATCACCTTCACTAAACGATGTGAATTTAGATTCTGAGTTCATGCATACTAAACTTTATTTTACTACCTAGTTCCCAGGGGCAGTTATGTTTATAAGATGTAATAAACAAACTCCCCATTCTGTCCTATGGTAACAGGGAGCCTTGCAATAGTGAAAAACGAAATCGGCAGTAATTTACTATCAGGACATGCCACACACACCAGGGCATGTCCTACCTTTCGCCTACACTGCACTCTGCCCACAGGGGTACCTTGGGCCTACCTTAGGGGTGGCTAACATGTAGAAAAGGGAAGGTTTAGGGCCTGGCAAGAGGATGCACTTGCCAAGTTGACATGGTAGTTAACACCTTGGCTGCTAGGCGTTTTCCCCCTCCTGTGCTGAAAATTGCCATTTTGCTGGTGTCATGATGAGCTCAGCTCGTCATCAGCACAGCTCAACTGTGCATCATGACGAGCTGAGCTCGTCATGAGCATCGAAAGGGTTAAGAATTGCGTGCAGACTCTGCAGTGGCAGGTCTGAGTTACCTATTTACCGGCTACTTCTGTGGATGGAACAACCCGTGCTGCGAGTCCACAATAGCTTTGGATTTACAGGCCCTGGCACTCTCAGTGCACTTTACTAGAGACTTACCAGTAAATCCAATATGCCAATCAGGGAAACACCAATCCATAACACAATTTACAACAGGAGCACTTGCACTTTAACACTGAACAGCAGTGAGAAAGTACGCAGAGACACTAAACCAGCAAAAACAGAGTAAAAACCAGGAGGTCAGAAGCAAAAAGACAGGGGAAACACGCCAAAAGATGTCAAGTCTATCAACACCCAACACTGAATGCCTTGAAAGGCTCTAATTACTATCACCTCACCAAGGAAACTCATTATGCACTTTTAAACAAAATCACAGAGAGAAATGCAGAATACAACACAGTCGGAAGTAAAATAGAATATTGCACTGGACACACCGCTTAGTTCTGAGGAACACTGATGGGCATGCTTAAAGCGAATTATAATCTACGTATTATTCCCTTTAAATATCTGCAGCAAATGTTCTATACCCCCGTAAGGCTGTTCAGATATGGGCTGCTGGACGATGCCAGGTATGTGCAATGTGGAGCAGAAGACGCTCATTTCATGCACATGGCACGACGATGTGAGTAAGTCGGGCAGTTCTGGGAGCAAGTGGTTAAGACCATCTTAGATATGATATACAAAATTCGACCGGCCGTCTGCTCTTTAGATTACCAAAGGGCGGCCCTCAATGCCCTACACTGGCTTCTAGTGAAAAAACTGATCAATTTTAATGCACTTTGCATTGCCTTTAGGGGGTTGCACAACCAGGGCCCTGCATATCTGATTGACCACTTTCTTTGGTATACATCAACCAGAATGTTGCGGTCCTCTTCACATATGTTTGTGGAGGTCCCCAAGGCATGACTGGGTGGCAAAAGTTTTTTAAATATCACTGCCAGATTGTGGAATCAGTTGCCATATACACTTAAAAACTCACCTGACCAGATCTCTTTCAGGAAGGGTCTGAAGTGGAGAAGCATGGCCCGGGACCAGGGTTCAATTCCAGACTCGGCGTTTCTTGGACTCAGTCTCCCCTGACCTGATAATTCTCGCCTCGGTGCCTAGTCTAATCATGGCTCCCACTCTGTGACTCTGGGCAATAGCTTGCTTAATCTCCACAACGGCCCCAGCAGCGCTTGGATGCCTGGCTTCACCTTGGGGGTGCCCAGGAGTGGACATCTCACAGGAAAGCCAGGAAGGGTTCCACAGCGGTATGAATACAGCGCTACGAGACCTCTGGGTAGAAGTCGCTATATAAATACAAACACATTTACAAACATTTACATTTACAAGAATTGACTTTAAAGGCATATCTTCGGTTATATCTTTTATTTTTTAAAATGTTATCACTTTTTTACCTCATGGCTGGCAGGATTTTGGATGCCAAGCGCCTAGACGCCTTAAGGTATTAGTTGCGCTATATAAATAAATAGATAAACAAATATTTATTAATTAGTTCTGTGATTCCATAGGAATGTGGACTATAATTTGAAACCAGAAATATATAAGGAAATTAATTACATACAGTACTAATGCAGTTTACTATGATACCACAATATGTAATATCGACATATTTTTGCACTGTACTGTGGTATATGTAATAAAAAACATAATATGTTTTTATTTAAATAGCCTTTAAGTGCTTGTCCAACTATACTGAATCAAGTGTGGAATTTGTTGTGCTTGACGCAGTTTGCAGAGCCATAGTAGGATGCCCTCCAGCACATCGGTGGCAAATACCTCAAACCCCATTGTTTTGGTTTTTTTTCCAGAGATTTATATAGCGCAAACTTGACCTGAAGGTATCGGGTATCAGAGCGTTTTGCATGAGCACTAGTTGCGTTACACAAGGAGACATTCTTTTATTTTTGTTAGGTACGGGGAGTTTAAGTGAGTTGACAGCTGCACACTCCTGAGGCGGAAGCCGGGAGTTTTTAAATCGCCATCATTTACACTTGTGTCACCTTTATTTCTGTGTAGTTCTGAAATAATTACTTTCATCACGCGCTGCCTGCGCCAGAGCTTTCACCTGCTTTTACACCACTGTGAAGAGCGGACTTAGCGCTGCTCCGTGGCAAAGAAAGCTGACATAAAACGCCGATCTCGGCGAGGATGGAGGCCACGCCCCCCGGAAGGCCACGCCCCCTGTCGCATACTTAAGCGCCGAGTTACAAGCGCCTAAGCCTGACAGCTGCACACTCCTGAGGCGAAAGCCGGGAGTTTTTAAATCGCCATCATTTACACTTGTGTCACCTTTATTTCTGTGTAGTTCTGAAATAATTACTTTCATCACGCGCTGCCTGCGCCAGAGCTTTCACCTGCTTTTACACCACTGTGAAGAGCGGACTTAGCGCTGCTCCGTGGCAAAGAAAGCTGACATAAAACGCCGATCTCGGCGAGGACGGAGGCCACGCCCCCCGGAAGGCCACGCCCCCCTGTCGCATACTTAAGCGCCGAGTTACAAGCGCCTAAGCCTGACAGCTGCACACTCCTGAGGCGGAAGCCGGGAGTTTTTAAATCGCCATCATTTACACTTGTGTCACCTTTATTTCTGTGTAGTTCTGAAATAATTACTTTCATCACGCGCTGCCTGTGCCAGAGCTTTCACCTGCTTTTACACCACTGTGAAGAGCGGACTTAGCGCTGCTCCGTGGCAAAGAAAGCTGACATAAAACGCCGATCTCGGCAAAGACGGAGGCCACGCCCCCCGGAAGGCCACGCCCCCCCTACCTCCTACAACATGTGCTGTCACCGGAAGCGCAGCGGACGAGCGCAGCGGGAGCGCCGTTTGCGCGCCGAAGGCGCGCCTAAGGCAAGCCCGTCTGCGCCCGTCATCGCCACGACATCGCCAGTCGCCAGTCCCCCTGGTCCAACCAGGCCCCATAGGCTCATACGGTATGACCGCGAGGAACTCCTTGCTATGAACCTTAGCCAAAGATGTCCCGCCACTACTGGCACCATGGGCCACTCGCAACTCCATTGCAACCGCTGCCTTTTCTCCACCAATACTCCTTCTCACATATGGGAACTCCGTGGCAGAACCACAACCCCGTCCCTGACGATACTCCAGCTGAATGTCAGATCCCTCCCTAAACACCATCTAGAGGTAAACTCACTCTTACTAGATGAAAACCCTGACATCCTTTTCCTTTGCGAAACATGGCTACGAGACGGCGTATCTACCATCCCTAACCTGGCGCTCCCAGATGAGTATCACCTTGCCACCATAAACCGCGAAACCCGAGGTGGCGGCATTGCAGTCATTTATAAAAAACATTTTACATGCTCTTTTATTAAGGAAACTCTCCCTGACTGCGAATGCGCCCAATTTAAAATTAGTATTAACCCTCAGTTTACGATGTCGGGTTTATACATCTACCGCCCACCAGGCCCTGCTTCCAGGTTCATCGACGCCCTTCTCGAAACGTCTACGGCGCTCATCACTAAAACCTCCAACTTCACGATTTTGGGCGACCTTAATCTACACCTTGATCTTTCCAACGATCACACTATTGCGAATCTCCTCACAGACCTCTCGGCTCTGCAGCTTAACTCCCTCATCCATGGTCCTACCCACATAGCTGGCCATACCTTAGACCCGGTTTTCTCCAACATCCAAGAGGCGGTCACTGAAACCCCAACCCCGATGGGATGGACGGACCACTACCTTATCAAACTTAGAGTCCCAGCCCCAGGACGACAGTATACTACTGAATCCAACCATCGCTTAAAAAGACCTTGGCACAAGCTCTCCATCCCCACTCTTCACGAAACATTAGGAGGTTTCCATTGTGAAGCCAATCAGGATATAGACATAATCTATACCTCCTTCACCTCCTGGATTACAGACGGTCTTGACATTCTCATCCCAGCTAAACTGACTAAGGGACGACTCACACCCTCTAACCCCTGGTATGATGAAACACTGAAAGCCATGCGTAAGGAATGTAAGAGAACCGAGCGCCAATGGAGAAAAAACTTCGACAATCAGGACAGGGCTATCTATCTCTCCAAGCTTAAGATGTATCACAAAGCCATCAACACTACCCGTGCAGCTTTCTATGCTGAGAAAATTAGCTCCAACCCGAATCCATCCAAAGTAATCTTTAAACTTGTTAAAGAGCTACAAAACTCTAGGTCACCCTCCCCCAAAATTTCATCCAATGAACATTGCGAGCAGCTGGCCACATACTTCGTGGAGAAAGTCCAAAAAATCTATGCAACTTTTTTGCAGAACTCTCCGCACTCTGAGGAATGCAAGAACCCAGCCTCCATTCACGTCCCCCTTACCCAAATCCCTGCCATCACGTCGACGGAGCTGATTAAACTTTGTAAGAAGGTGAAATCTGGTTCCCCGGGAGACCCTATGAGCCCCTCTCACTTCCTGGACTCAATTGAATTCTTTCTGTCCCCCATGATGGATATTCTCAATCTCTCTTTCGCCTCCGCCTCTGTACCCATAGCCTGGAAACAAGCATGGGTATCCCCTATAATCAAAAAGCCTACTCTGGACCCATCCAAGCCAGAAAACTTTCGGCCAATATCCCTCCTCCCCTGGATATCTAAAATAGCAGAAGCCCATGTCAACGGCATTCTCTCTAAACATATAGACCTAAACGGAATCCTAGATCCATCCCAAAATGGCTTTAGAGCGGGTCATAGCACCGAATCCGCCCTATTGGCCACGACTGAACATCTCCGGACGATATTAGACTCCGGCCAAAGTGCTGCGCTGGTCCTTTTAGATCTCAGCGCAGCCTTTGACACGGTATCTCATGACATCCTTCTAAAACGTCTGGAGATGGCCGGAGTGTCTGGTCTCGCGCTTGCCTGGTTCCACTCCTTTCTTAAGGATAGATCCTTTAAGGTATCAGCTCCCCCATTCCTCTCAAATTCCCATCCTATAGCACAAGGTGTCCCCCAGGGTTCAGCGTTGAGCCCCTCCCTTTTCAACCTGTATGTCCAGCCGCTTGCGGAGGTGGCTAATAAGTGGGGGCTCACGCTGGTGTCATACGCTGACGACACCCAGCTGGTCGTCACCCTCACAGAAAGCCCGTCCACTGCGGCATCCAAGTTCAGAGAGGGTATGGCAGCAGTGGCACAATGGATGACGGATAACTTCCTCCAGCTCAACGCCGGAAAAACCGAGGTGCTCCTCCTTGGCAGAAACACCAGCCTATGGAACGAGCACTGGTGGCCGTCATCCCTTGGTAATACCCCACTCCCCAAAGACTGTGTAAAAAACCTGGGAGTCTGGATGGATGCCGGCCTCAGCTTTCAATCACACACCAAAAAGGTGGCTGCCACTTGCATAGGTCTCCTAAGAAACCTTAGGCCTATACTCGGATTCTTTGACCCCAAGGTCTGACAGCTAATTGTCCAGGCAACCATCCTCTCACGCCTTGACTATGCGAATGTCCTCCTCCTGGGAGCAAACAAGGCAGAATTGGCTAGGTTCCAACGAATCCAGAATGCGGCAGCGAGAATGCTGGTAGGACTCCCACGGAGATGTTCAGCCAGAACCACCATCCGTAAACTCCACTGGCTGCCTGTGGAACACCGAGTCAAATTCAAAGCTCTCATTACGATCTTTAAAATTGCCAAACAGGGGAACCCCCCGTTGCTGCGAAATCTGGCATGCCCTTATGTCCCTAGCCGAGAACTTCGTTCCTCCAACCAACTTCTCCTGAAAGTACCAAGAACCAAGCGCTGCCGCACTGGAGGCCGTTCCTTCAGCGTCCTCGGTCCCAAACTTTGGAACGATCTCCCTCTCAGTGTACGCTCCATAGATTCCCTCTCGGTCTTCCGTAAAGCAATTAAGACCCTCCTTTTCCCAGGCCCCATAGGCTACCTCTCTGCCTGTCCAGGAAGAAGTGCTTCTGTCTCTCAGCGCCGGGACGCCCCTTTGCTGGGGTAGCTGTTGCGCTTTACTAAACCTAGAATAGAATAGTTGCCCAGAATCACATGATGTTGTGCGTCATTGCTGAGGCTCGAGCCCAGTTCCCCGGATTTGAGGGTGACTGCCCTAGCCATTAGGCCACATCCTTGCTGCTGACCAATTTTTACTGCTTTCTCCGTGTCCCTCATAACAGGGTCTGACAAATGCAATATGACAGACATACTCGGTAGTGTTTCATCCTCGAAGTTTCACTTTTCTAGTTAGCATCCATGGTCGGAAACCATAGTGAAGCTTTAATTTTGAGATTCGGGCTAATCCATTATAAGGATAAGGTGTGACCCTAGTAGGTGAATTATAACAAGCAAAGCAGCGACCCCACAATAGAATTCCCACTTCCAAGGCTTTTCAAGTTTTATATTTAGAAGAGAAAAGGAGTTGACAAAAAAAGATGTTAATTTACCAAAATGATGGGATAGTGGAAGTGACGTCTTGCATCAGTCGACCACAAATAACACAGCAAAGTTGATACCCGGGCTGATCTTTGGCCCATCAAAAAACTTATATTTTCTGCTATGAGGTTGGTGGAAGACAAATGTGTAAAACTGCAGAAATAATATCAAACTCATAAAACCAGGGGTAATAACGGTAGGTCCAGGGAAAACAGTGTATAAGACGTGGTTAGTAGTCAACCCAAGGGCACGAGTCTGGGGTACACACGGGTGGGCGGCGTCTACCCACTATTTTCAAAGGGTGAACGCCGTCCACCCTTCCAAGAAGTTGTCCCCACTAAATAATGTGCTGAACTCGTCCTGCTGTAATTTCCAAACACCGGGACACTTTCAGCAGCGCCTGCACGTTGTTTGCTGTCCAGCTACAATAAGCATCAACATGCAGAAGGGGGCGGAGTTTTCTTATTTTAAACTCCTGCTGGGCCCATAACAAATGCCAAATTTGAGGAGTCATCAGGCCTCCTTTTATTTGAGTCTCCTGGCTGGAAGCAGTCAGATGCCTCACACCTAGAAGCAAATGCAGCACAATGGGAAACAAAAGTAAGCACAGCACACATACTTAAGAGAGGCACCTTTCCACTTTGTTCAGGCTCTGTTTACTAGATATGCATGCACTGTAAGAATGTCAGATGAGTTGGTGTCTCCCAGTATTTACATATTACTAAATGTAAGCTATATAGCGCCCACTCCACCTGAGGAGGGGTTGAAATAATTTAAGTACCACTATTTTTATTCTTGTATAGTGCTACTCATCCCTAAGCAGAGTGTCAGAGCGCTTTACATCACATCTATTATTGAAGTCGTGGCTCGTGATGCCACTTCCTATGATGTCAATTCCTGTAATGCCACATGTAATGTCATGCGCTAGGATGTCATTTGCCATGATGTAACGCGTTGTGATGTTGTGTGCCGTGATGTCACTTGCATACTGCCTGACTAGGTTAGTCCCCCACTTCTTTTTTTAGGACTTGTACCCTGGTCACAGCTGATGCCCCCCCCCCCCCTAGTGAGTGCTTTGTCCCTGCTAGTATCTTTCCAAGTATATGACATCCTCTATCTACTTGAACTCAAGGGGTTATCTTTGGAATGGCTACCCTAGTCTTCAATACTTCTTGTCAGTGAGCTCTAACCTTTTGACTCTTCTAATGTGTGGCATCATGCTAGGAGCTCCTTCATCATGAGGACACTGTAAGGCCAAGTTGTGAAGGTATTTGGCAAACAACATTTGTTTAGGCCTGGGGAAAATTATGTCTGTGTATTTATGTTATGTTTGTCGCATCCCAAAATTACACCATGTCATCAGAATGCCAGCAAATTGAATGCTGGTATTTCTATTCTGGTGCTATTTTTATTGTGAAATGAGTCCCCATGTCTGAAATGGACGCAACAACTCATTTCACTCTAAAATTCAGTGCTAATTGCCACATATGCATTTTCGATAATAGCCCATAATTTCACGTAATTTTTTAGAAATTGTACCCAGTTACGCAAAAGCAAATGACTCGACTTTGCACCCTCCCCCCCTGCTTTTGATCACCATCACTGTTTGACTTGTCCCTTTTTGCAGGGTCATCCCTGAACTTTTTTGCCTTCCTCCTAGCCTTTTTTTCTGACATGTTGTTGGTGGTTCTAGGACTCTGGGCACTTTACAATGCTGTTCAGTGTAAAGTGCATGTGCTGTCTGTGGAAAAGATGGTAAGATTGGTCTACACCTGTTTGGCATTTTTAATTTACCTGTCAGACCCTTGTAAAGTGGTATCTTAGATACCTAGGACGGTAAATTAAATGCTACTGATGGGCTGGCAGCAATGATTGCGTCACCTACCAAAGTAGCCTGTCAAACCTGTCTTAGGCCCGTGCCACTGCAAAGCCTGTGCGCGAAGTGTTACTACCGCTGTGACGTGACACTTAAAGTGTATGCCACGTCAGTGTCCCCCTTTTACTGCATGTCAGTCATCCCTAAGGTAGGCCCTAGCTAGCCCTATGGCCAGGTTGCATTGTAGGTGAAGGGCAGGACATGTACCTTAAGTGTGTGACATGTCCTGGTAGTGACAAACGGCCCTTTCGGTTACTCACTGCTGTGAGGCTGCTCTCTCATAGGAATGCATTGGGGATTCCCTGATATGTGTTTCAGTGGTAATGCATGATATGAGAGGAGCAGCGTGGTCAAGTTTGGTATGGTTGGTATAGTAATAAAAAAAATGCTGCGCAATGTGTGAACAGATTTATTATCACTATTTTACAAATGCCAATTTTAGAAGTTGCCATTTCTGTGTGCTATGTGTCCGCCTGTCTGATGTGTATTGCATGTCTGGCTTTGGAGTGACAGGGGCTGGTGAGGTGTGTGTGGCTCCAGGGAGGGCAGGGTGAGTCAGTGCTAGGCTGAATAGGGGATATGCATTTGGAGTAGTTAGAGGAGTAGTCCCCTGACCTTGAATATGTCTGTGCCTGCCTAGGTAAATACTGGCTCTGCCCCCCTGTGGTGTGTCTAAGGACCGAGCCCCCATCTGACAACGGAAGGTGTGAGCACTGTACACAAAGTGCTCCAACGCCCCCATAACCAGTTGAGACTGGTTACTCTAAGCCCTGTGCTAGGGCAGAACAAAGAAGATATGTTGTATATATACTGGGGTTGTGACCCCATGTTGTTGTGCTTCCTTGTGACTTGGGGGGACTTGCTGCTGCTGGGCCCCAGGAGGAACCGCCACAAGGGACTGCCTCCCTACTGGAGCGCCCTGTGAGCTGGCCTGCCTGGGCCCAGCTGTGTCTCTCTACATTTATGGTTTCTAGCGCCTCATTGCCTGTTCCATTGCTCCCAGAAGAGAGGAGCGCCTATGCCTTGCAGAGCTGGGCTGCAACCGAGTGCCCAGGGAGTCCCGGTGTGGGGATTCCCCCACCCTGCATCGGGCTTGAGCCGGAGCCTACCCTGCATTTTGGATGCCAGTTTATGACGAGAGCCTACCCCGAATTGTGGGTGCTTCTGCAGCCGCGTGAGAGCCCACCCCGCACAGCAGCTGCTAATGGAAGCTGGAGCCCACCTTGCATTTTTGCAGAATTATCGGCGGAGACCCACTGCGCATTTATCGGTAAAAAAGAAGCTGCTGCTGAGAGCAACAATGGATTTAGGCCCAGATCTCTGTACTGGGGTGAATGTAAGACATTGTTCTGCATTCTGTCCATCAACTGTGGTATTTGCCGTTGTCACCCCGAGTGAGATGGGTATGCTCAGACGTGAGTCCCATGCTCTCCATACCACTGGATTCAAGCAAGACGGGCTGAAGATGGCTGATATGACAGAAACCGGTCCTCGTAGGCTTGTATCCGGTCCAGGGAAGGCATGGCTTGGCGGTTCGGGCTGGACTGTTCCCATGAGGCACTTGGTCAGACTAATTTGCATATGGCCATATTTGAACTGGGGTGGTGTGGAGTGCAAAAAAATGATGATTTAGGCCCAGATCTCTGTACTGGGATGAATGTATGACATTGTTCTGCGTTCTGTCCATCAACTGTGGTTTTTGCATTTGTCACCCCGAGTGGGATGGGTATGCTTAGACGTGAGTCCCATGCTCTCCACACCACTGGATTCAAGCAAGCCGGGCTGAAGACGGCTGAAATGCAAGAAACTGGTCCTCGGAAGCTTGTATCCGGTCCAAGGAAGGCATGGCTTGGCGGTTCGGGCTGGACTGTTCCCATGGGGCAAAGGGTCAGACTGATTTGCATATGGCCATATCTGAACTGGGGGGGTGTGGAGTGCACAAAAATGATGGATTTAGGTCCAGATCTCTGTACTGGGGTGAATGTATGACATTGTTCTGCATTCTGTCCATCAACTGTGGTTTTTGCATTTGTCACCCCGAGTGGGATGGGTATGCTCAGACGTGAGTCTCATGCTCTCCACACTACTGGATTCAAGCAAGCCGGGCTGAAGACGGATGAAATGCCCGAAACCGGTCCTCGGAAGCTTGTATCCGGTCCAGGGAAGGCATGGTTTGGCAGTTAGGGCTGGACTGTTCCCATGAGGCACAGGGTCAGACTGATTTGCAAATGGCCATATCTGAACTGGGTTGGTGTGGAGTGCAAAAAAACGATGGATTTAGGCCCAGATCTCTGTACTAGGGTGAATATATGACATTGTTCTGCATTCTGTCCATCAACTGTGGTTTTTGCATTTGTCACCCGAGTGGGATGGGTATGCTCAGACGTGAGTCCCATGCTCTCCACACCACTGGATTCAAGCAAGCCGGGCTGAAGACGGCTGAAATGACAGAAACCGGTCTTTGGAAGCTTGTATCCGGTCCAGGGAAGGCATGGCTTGGCGGTTCGGGCTGGACTGTTCCCATGAGGCACAGGGTCAGACTGATTTGCATATGGCCATATCTTAACTGGGGTGGTGTGGAGTGCAAAAAAACGATGGATTTAGGTCCAGATCTCTGTACTGGGGTGAATGTATGACATTGTTCTGCATTCTGTCCATCAACTGTGGTTTTTGCATTTGTCACCCGAGTGGGAGGGTATGCTCAGACGTGAGTGCCATGCTCTTCACACCTCTGGATTCAAGCAAGCCGGGCTGAAGATGCCTGAAATGCCAGAAACCGGTCCTCGGAAGCTTGTATCCGGTCCAGGAAAGGCATGGCTTGGCGGTTCGGGCTGGACTGTTCCCATGAGGCACAGGGTCAGACTTATTTGCATATGGCCATATCTGAACTGGGGTGGTTTGGAGTGCAAAAAAATGATGGTTTTAGGCCCAGATCTCTGTACTAGGGTGAATGTATGACATTGTTCTGCATTCTGTCCATCAACTGTGGTTTTTGCAGCTGAGAGCGACGATCAGGAAGCCAGGCCGGCTACCTGGTGTGAGACAGGGCCAGGTCAAGTACGCTGATGGGCGGCCAATGGCAGCACGACTGGGGGCAAGGCTGCGTCGTGCCTGATGAGAGTGGGAGATTACCCCGTCTCCGAGAGAAGCAGTGTGAGGCACGGCGGAGGCAGGAAAAGGCTCCTGGGTCCAAGACAGGGCTCCTGTGACCAGAGAGAGCCCCTCGTGTGGTTGCCAGTAAGGACTTCTCTGTGTGGATGGGGAAATGCCCCGCGCACCAGTACTGCAGTGAATAAGAGCCCCGAGTGTTGTCCTTCTGCCCGGAAAGCCTCCCTAGTGTGGCCGGAGTCCTGTGTGCCAATGGAGGAGACCGGCGGAGGCAGAAAGGTTAGAAGAAGACCCCAGTGAGGGAGGCAGATCGGAGCAGTGTGAGCACTCCCTGAGGAACCGTGGTGCCAGGGCTGAATTCCTATTTGGACAATGTTAAGGTTCCCCGATTGGGACCTGAAAGGCACAGTGGTGCCAGGCCAAATTTCCTCAGCTGCACGGCGAGAGCGCAGGCAACTACAATGTGAGGCCATTTCTGTTAGATGCAGAGGCATGGGTAAGGTACACCTAATGCCCCAGTGCGTGGTGAACATCGTCTTCGCTGCACTGGCAGCCGGAGGCCCAGTTGAAACGCCGAATATTGCAGAGCCCTGACCTTCGGGACAAAGGGGAATTGGGCCGCAAAGGAATGCCAGTTGGCCAGGGTTCAGTGTTGGAAGGGCGCAAGGCCCTAATCTGCTGCCCGCAGAGGTAGCATAAGGTGTTTAGGCTTATGAGATATGTGCCTAATGTGGTTATGCCTAATAAGGCTGTTTCATAACGTGGTTTATGTCTAATGTGAATGCCTAATGTGACTTATGCCTACTGTGGTGCAGATCTAATGTGTTTATGTTGCTAGATATAATGCTGAGGTCATTATTGTACCAGTAGTAACTGGTTGTGTTTTATCTCTACTACTTGTGCTTGTGATGGTTCTGACAGTGGCCTGATTAGCCCTCTCATGTATATAACCCCCTGTGAAAATTGCCTAGTGCCAATTGGCACAGTGTATATGTGTTATTATGATTCTAATGTGTTTTGGATAATACAAAGGCTTTTTTATATACCCTTGTGTTGAGTTTCTCTTGTGGTGTGCCTGGTGTGTTGCTGCTGTGTGCGTGTGTGCGCAAATGCTTTACACATTGCCTCTGGGATAAGCCTGACTGCTCGTGCCAAGCTACCAAAGGGCTGAGCAGGGGCTATCTTCAGCGTGTAACTCCCTTGCCCTGACTGGAGTGGTGGTTTCTTCCTGGCTTAGGCTCATGCCTTAGCCAACCAGAAATCCCATTTCTAACTTTGGTTGTCAGCAGTGGGGACTTGAATTTGCGCAGTACCACAGCAATAACTGTTAGCACTACAAACTCTGCATTTATATAATTACAGGTTTGGGGATTAGTTATCCTGCTTATTTTTTTTCTCTCCTTACAAGTGTCAGTTTTGAATTGAGTATTCCTATTGCAGCTCTGACACCTATGTCTCCTGTGTTGCACTTGTTTCTTAGTGCCTTGCCAAAATCGGAGTCTACCTTTAATGTAAGGGAGTTACTCAAACACTATGCTGGAGTTTAGGTGGTTCTGTGAAGAGAGAGACCTAGTAGTAAAGGGGTCAGACATCCAGCTAGATATTAAGGAAACCCTACTCCAGTGGCAAGAGAAAATATGGGTCTTGGAGGACCAGGAGAGGGAAGGTTCCCAGCCGGCATACCAAGAGGGTAGTGGGTCTGGGGGAGGCCCTGAAGAGTCTGCACAGGAGGAAAAAAATGACAGGGCAGGGACACCAGTAGATACTGAGGACCCAAAAAGAGGGATTCCCTTGCTAGGTCCGGTGCCAGTGGTAGTGCCCAATCCCTCTCATGGTCCCTAGCAGAGTCAGTGGACAGGCAGAAGGAGAGGGAGCATCAGATGGCTTTAGAAAAGTTCAAATTGGAGCATGCCATGGCACTAGCGCACCTGTATGCAGGGCACAGCGAGGCCCAGAGGGCCTTTGAGGAGAAAATGGCATTGTTAGCTCAGGAATTGAGTCTCAGGGCAGTGGGCCTTGAAGAGAATAAGCTAGAGACTGAAAGGGTCTTAGCGCAGGAGAGGATGGCTAAGGAAGAGAGGGCCTTCACCAGGGAAAAGTTAGCTCTTGGGGGTACGTCCTCTGAGTGTAGTTTTAATTGTCTGTATTCACCAGTGCGGGTGGAGTCCAGTGGTGGCAGCAAGAGTGAGTCAAGTGCAGGAAGTCCCACTCCCAGATCCCAGAGTATGGTGCCTGGTTCCCAGGAAGAAGGGTACAGGTTGGGGTTCAGGGGCAGGAAGAAACTGTCTCACCAGTCTTGGGGGGTTTTGTGGATGTCTGTTGTTATGCACTGGAGGATTGGGTGATCTGTAGCCTGGCAAATTATTTTGGAGGGCTGTACAATCTGTTTGTCAGAGAGAACATTATAATTGTTAATAATATTCGGAGCTTATAAAGCGCACTTATTCCCAAGGGTGTCCTGGAGCTACACTCTGACTCACAGGAGACTATTGCCTGAATAACCATGTCTTCAGCCCCTTTCTAAACTAAATGTTCAGTAATTGTTTTCCGGGGCTGCGCCAACACCTGTTAGAGTGTGTGTTCTCTGATCCCAGGGAGCTGGCACTGGAGGCAGTCTTTTGGGTGAGTGCCAGAGGGTCTGGAGAGGCATTTGGGAGTGATCGAAAAAGGAGTGGCTCAGGTTACTTCAAGCCCAGAGGGGTGGGAGAGGTTCAGAGGAGCCCAGCTAGGTTCCAGTGTAGTGGGAGGGGTGTAAGGGCTCACGTCCAGTCTCAGCAGAGAAGGAGTGAGTGTGGGCTGTGTCCCAAGGTGCTCGAAACCCAGTCTTAGGGCCTTAGGGTTTCCTAAGGGAACACTAGGTTGGGGGCCTAGGCTGTACTAGAAGGTTATTTGAGGGGGATCTCCTAGTGTCAGGAGAACCTGGAGCAGTTCTGGTGTCTGGCGGTGCTAATTTTAAGTGGAGGGTGCAGAAGTCCAGATGGAGGGGTGAGAGGGGGAGTGAGTCCCCAGTGGAAGAACCAGTGGATCAGGGGCCAGCCAGAAGGGCCGAGTCTCCTAGGAGTGACCATGGTGACACCACTTCTGTCTTGGGGATCTTCACGCACTGTCAGATGGACAGGGGTCGGGAGATCAGCACCAGGCAGTCTGTCACACAACACATGAGATATGTGTTACCCTCGGGGGGAAGCTGGGTGCATACCCAGAAGTCATGGTGTGCCAGGCAAGTGTTCAACTGCAGGGTTTAGTCCCTGGTTTGGGAGGCCAGGTCCAGGTGCTGCCTGACCTGGAGGGAAGGACATCTGTACCAGTGTCCTGACAGGTTTGTCTTCTAGGGGTACCACTACAGGTTGGAGGTGGCAGAACTCTGGAAGGAGGTATAGAGGGGTCCTTGCCTCTGACCGTGGTTCAACAGCAGGGTTTAGTCCCTGAGTTGGGAGGCCAGGTTCAGGTTCTGCCTGACGTGGAGAGAAGGACATCTGTAATCAGTGTCCCTACCGTTCTGTCTTCTGGGGGGTACCACTCCAGGTGGGAGGGTGCAGAGCTCTGGAAGGGATGCAAAGGGAAGGATTCCTCGGCGCTGACCCTGGTGCAACCCAAGGGTTTACACCCTAAGTTGGGAGACCAGTTGCTGGAGAAAGGTCCTGAACTGGTGAGAGAGTTGTGTTCTGAGGGTGCCTCTCCAAGGAGGAGAGTGAGGGACCCCAGAAGGAGAGGTAGGGGAGGAGAGCCTCTCTTGTGACCTCTGGTCAGCCAGAGAGTGCAGACCCTAGGTTGATGGATCAGTGGCAGTTTAGAACTTTACTGATGAGAGGAAGAGTGGAGAAATGCTACTATGTGCCAGGGGTTACTGCCCCCCCACTCTGTGGAATGGTAAGAACCAGAGACATCTGGAAGGCCTAGGTCCTGGTCCTGGTCACGGAGATCTAGGGAGGATGAGTGTGGTAGTTTAGTTGGTCCTGGGAGCTTTGACAGAGGGAACCACATGGGTTCAGAATGGCGCAGAACTGGAGTGTGCCCCTGCAGCTGCGGGCCAGTGTCTGTGTTCTATCACCCAAACCAGGGAAGACCATCAAGGTGGTAATTGGTCTACCCTGCTTTTTGGATGGAAGCGGGTTGTGTTGTACTTGGCCCTTTTTGCAGGGGCTTTCCCAAAATGTTTGCCTTTCTCCAATCCTTTTCTTTCTGACCTGGTGTTGGTGGTTCTAGGACTCTGGGCACTTTAGCACTGCTGTCCAAAGTAAAGTGCATGTGCTCTCTGTGGTAAACATGGTAAGGTTGGTCTACACCTGTTTGGCATATTTAATTTACCTGTCAGTCCCTTGTAAAGTGGTATCTCGGATACCTGGGCCAGTAAATTAAAAGGTACTGGTGGGCTTGCAGTGCTGATTGCACCACCCACCAAAGTAGCCTTTCAAACCTGTCTCAGGCCTCTGCCATTGCAGGGCCTGTGTGCACAGTGTTACTGCCATTGTGACGTGACACCTAAAGTGTGTGCCACGTCTGTGACCACCCTTTTACTGCATGTCAGACACCCCTAAGTTTGGGCCTAGCCAACTCTATGGGCTGGGTGCATTGTAGATGTAAGTCAGGACATGTACCTTAAGTGTGTGACATTTCCTGGTAGTGACAAACAGCCATTTGGGTTACTCACTGCTGTGAGGCTGCCCTCTCATAGGAATGCATTAGGGGTTGCCTGATAAGTGTTTCAGTGGTAATTCCTGATATGAGAGGAGCAGCGTGGTCAACTTTGGTATGGTTGGAATAATAATAATAAATGCTGAGCAATGGTGTGCGCAGATTTATTATCACTATTTTAGAAATGCCACTTTTAGAAGTTGGCATTTCTGTGTGCTATGTGTCTGCCTCCCTGATGTGTATTGAATGTCTGGCTTTGGAGTGACGGTCTTGATAGACAACCCCTTAGATAGATCCGAGCACAGCGCAGGGCTTGAAACGCCCCATTACCTCACTCTATGCTGATTGGCCGGGCCCGGGCGAGCCCCTCCGAAGTATCCAGCGGCTGCACCTCATGGCCGTTCATTCACGGCGGTTACAGAGAGGAGGCAGCTTCACGGAGACACATTGCACTGATTAAGCTAACGGTGAGCGACTCCGAGGATTTGTTAACAATACAGAACCCTCGGCGCCACGGAGGGACGCAGTGAGACACCGCTCGAGTCTCTCCCCTTGGCGTTTTGAGCAAGGCGATTACGCGAAGGCACTTCAATTATGATTGCTTAGACAGCGCCGGCACCATTATAATTTCACCAACCTTCTCGGTGATTGGCATTCCCTTATTTTCAAAGTATTTTACCCAATGCTATTTTGGAATATCCCTAGCCATTTACATATACAACCATGACCTTGTTTCATTTAAAATACTCTTAAAAGTTATCCTATACTGCATACAATGGCCATTAATTTTTGGCTCTTGTGACTTTTGCTCTTCCCACAGAACCACGTGGGTTGTGTGATTCCTACACCGCAACAGCGTTTGGCCTGGTGCGACCATTGTAACAACATGATGTTTGAAATGGAAACGTCCCGTTCCCAGTAAGTACCCCTTTAGGTTATCTTGGTAAATCTGTCTATACACACGCCAATTACAGTACCTGATAGTTATACGTACTCCCTTCTAGATAATTGCAGAACTACAACCAGGAAGGAACCTTTGACGGTCCTATGACAATGGCCACCCAAGGGCCTCACAATAAGTAAGCATTTTAAACCGGAAAGCTCCATTTGTGTGCACAATTTGAGCTTATTCGCAATATGATACATTCATTCTATAATTGTTGTCTATAGGGGCTCCTGTTTCTCCTTGTCCTGAAGAAGACCCCAGCCTGAGGATTTAACTTTCCCGTCAACCAGGGGGTCGAAACTTAGACCAGACTATACTTGTTCTCTACGCATAGGAATAATTAACAGAGCAAAACGGACCCTATGCTTAAGAATGTATTGGAACTGCAGATCTTATTCTAGACTGTAAAGGATGTATTTTATAGCACTGTGATTGTTTTAAGGTCACAACCACCTTTACCTAGTCCTCACTTCTTTCTCATCACACCTATCCCATCTAACTTCCCCTTTTCCATCACTTTGAGCGCGTTGAAATACGATGATTTGATATTGACTGTGCTGCTTTCTTCTGATAAATTCTACATTATCAAATGAGAATTATGCTTCAAGGCAACTGTGTGATTCAATGAAGTAATTGAATATTGTATCTTAGATGTTTGAATTGAGAGACACTCCATACAATCCTGGTACTCAATGACTGGAATTGGGTACTTAAGCAATAATGTGCTTAAATAATGAATAAAAATTGAAGCACACTTTGGATTGAGCAATCTTTTGCCTCCTATATAATTGAATGCATATATTACATTGGTTGTTATATTGAATCTATAGACTCTGACCATTACTACTGTACCTACTTTTGGAGTGACAGGGGCTGGTGAGGTGTTTGTGGCTCAAGGGAGGGCAGGGTGAGTCAGCGCTAGGCTGAATAGGGGATCTGCATTTGGAGTAGTAGCAGGAGTAGTCCCCTGACCCTGAATAGGTCTGTGCCTACCTAGGTGAATGCTGGCTCTGCCCCCTGTGGTGTGTCTAAGGACCGAGCCCCCATCTGACATGGGAGGGTGTGAGCACTGTACACAGAGTGCTCCAACACTCCACAGCACCAGCTGAGATGCTTCCCTAAAGCCCTGTGCCAGGACAAAACAACAAAGAAATATTGTATATATACTGGGGCTGTGTGTTGTCCTGCTGCCTGGAAGCTGCCACAGTGTGGCCGGAGTCCGACATGCCAATGGAGAGGACCGGAGGAGGGAGAAAGCTGAGAAGACTCCAGTGAGTGGGGCAAATCGTAGCAGTGTGAGCTTTCCCTGAGGCTCCGTGGTGCCAGGGCTGAATTATTTTTTGGGCAATTTTGGGGTTCCCCGAGTGGGATCTCTTAAGCAAAGTGGTGCTAGGCCAAATTTCCTCAGCTGCACTGCGAACGCGCGGCTAGCTGCAACGTGGGGCAATTTATGTTAGATGAGGAGGAAGAGGTGAGGTACACCCCACGCCCCAGTGAGTGGTGCATATCATCTTCACCACGTTGGCAGCCGGAGGCCCAGTTGAAAGGCCCTATAATTAAGAGGCCCTGACTTTCAGAACAAAGGGGCATTGGGCCCCAAAGGAAGGTCAGCTGGCCAGAGGTCAGTGTTGGTAGGGCGCAAGGCCCTAATGTGATGCCCGCAGAGGTGTCAGAAGGTGTTTAGGCTTATGAGGTTTATGCCTAATGTGGTTATGCCTAATATGGCTGTTTCATAATGTGGTTTATGCCTAATGTGAATGCCTGATGTGACATGCCTACTTTGATACAGACCTAATGCGTTCATGTTGCTAGATATAATGCTGAGGTCATTATTGTACCAGTAATAACTGGCTGTGTTTTATTTCTACTACTTGTGCTTGTGATGGTTCTGTCATGTATATAATCTCCTGTGAATATTGCCCAGTGCCAGTTGGCACAGTGTATATGTGTGATTATGATTCTAATGTGTTTTGGATAATACAAAGGCTATTTTTTATATAACATTGTGTGGAGTTTCTTTTACGGTGCTCCTAGTGGGTTGCTGCTTTGTGAGAGTGTTACGCACACGCTTTTCACATTGCCTCTGGGATAAACCTGACTGCTCGTGCCAAGCTATCAAGGGGGTGAGCAGTGGTTATCTTCAGTGTGTAACTTCCTTGCCCTGACTGGAGAGGTGGTTTCTGCCTGGTTTAGGCGCATGCCCTACCCAACCAGAAAATCAATTTCTAACAATCACATATTCAGTTCTGTGCCAATCTGTCTTTCAGAGAGGCGGTCCAAAAATGTCACTACTATCCATTGTTATTTCCGCTGCAAATAAATGTAGTGATGAAAAGAGAAGTACATACAGTGGACTGTATGTTGTCAGTGTACTGCAAAAAGCCATGTATGTAGAAATAAGAATTATGAAAGCAAAGACACACATTTTATGCCCATGGAGATACATGTTCTCCCCCAGTCTAACTGCACAGTTACATCTATTTCTGTGAAAAAAACAGGGAGTCATGCCAGTCCTAGGTCTCCGGAGCCTATATCCTTGCCCGAAGTCCCAGTTCCCCTGCTCCTGAGAACTCCAACAGCTATATGATGCAAAGAAATGTCTAGCACAGTGACCTCCTTCATCTGTTCTCCTCAGATGATGTCCAGGCTGTTGCAGTCCTTGAGTTAGAGCCTGTGCCCCTTTATATTTGAACTTAGTAGTCTTTTTTGCAAAATGTTCCCCTATGGTTGACCATAACTACATTTTATTCAGTTCAGTAGGCCTAAAATTGTCCTCTTAACTTTGTGCAGTAGGACATTGGGTCAAGTGAAGCATTTGAAGGCCACCCAATTGCAAAGTCACTCAGTTGATTCTATTGTGCACTTTTATGGGGGGATTGCTGCTACTTGAAATCATGTATTACTGTAGACTCGACAGTGTAGACTAAAAGGAAGTAAGAGACATGATGTGAGCCCTATAGACATCAGTATCGAGTAACCCATTGGTAGCAGAGGAGCTGTGCCTGCTACCCTTGGAATCATGGGTTTCCTGGTAGGTGTCAGTAAGTGAAATAAACGGGGTTCAATTAGAGCTGTTTACATTTTGTAAGTTCCTCTCCTTGAGCTTTTAAGCAGTAAATCAGAGGCAATGGGAGGTCAATGTTATGATGTCATCATGGATCACAAGGAGATCGATGCAGCCTAACCTGCACTTTAGGGAGGCTGCTTTCACGTTTTGACAAAAAAAAAAACGTGTAGTTACGGAAATCCACATTAATAAGTCCCGCTGTGGACTTTCACCGGACTATTCGCTCTTATGAGATACCTTTCATGTCTGGAATGTTCAGGGTGCGCTCATGCCACTAAATGACTATGTTGTGAAAGAATGATCAGGATTTTGTTCAACAGGACTTCGCCCTCAGTGGTTTCTGTGAATGATGTCTTAAATATAAATTGAAGGGTAGGAACAGTCCCAACAAAAAATGCTCCTACGATTCACATAGAAGCTAGCGAGATAGCTCTGCTGTACATCCACAACCAACATTAATCAAGCCCGAAGAAATCCTCCGGGTCGTACTGTCCACGCTATGTGCATGGGCAGTATAAATATTGACAACATTTTGGTTTAATAGTGCTTCGGAATACTACTCATCGTATCAGGTTTCGTTGTACACAAGTGACAGTTATCAATGTTAAGGCACTCACTAAACATGTAAATACTTTGCTTGCCTTGCAGCTGTCTGACAGCACTGCGGTGTACCTCACAGAAGAAAAAAGAAAACAAACCAGCCGCAACAGCGTAAAACCACTGCCAAATAAATTGGCCTGTCTCTTCCACAGCCCCTAATTCCAGGAATTACGCATTGATCCTTTGTTTCATTTCACCGGGAGATCTATTCCTGTCTGGGGGGTGCGGCAGCCTGCTTGTCATTAACAGGCTCCCCACCTGATACTGCTTGGCAGCCGCGCGCTCATTGCCGACGTACCTCAGGCACGCTGCGGGTGACTGCAGTAGCGCCGCGAGCCAATTAATATGTACGCTGAGTGTGTGTTTAGTGTTTCCTCACACTCGTTATTCTGTGAAGTACCAGTGTTGATGCGCAAATCGACGGTTTGCGGACTGCGGTACGAAGCCAGCTGAAGATCTGCTGCTAGTTGTTGACAGAAGAGCCCAGTCGTGTCTAAAACGGGCGGAAAGACTGGAGGGTAAATGATAAGGAAAATAATCTTCACCCAGCTAAAAATATAAGGTACACGCGTTGTTGAACCGACCTGCAGAGATAGATTTGATAGTAGGTTAGGTACATATGACACGCAGCTATAAGCTAGGACAGAGTGAATCATCAGAAATAGAGTTTAATTGGTTTCATGCTTGCTTCTGACATCCGGGATCTTTATTATGAAGCTACTTTCTTCTTAACGCCAGCGCAAAAGGGATCTGTGTGTGTTTCTCTTTGGTTCCGAGTTATTGCGTGTTTTTCTGAAAGCATAGCTGGTAAATAAAAAAATGCAACTACTACCCAGTGTTTCCGAGCACTACTGTCAGGAAAACATTCATTAACTCTGTTAAGGCAAGTGCAGACAGGGCGACCCCACCACACAGAGCTGTTCAAGAGTAGGCAGCTCAGCACAGCACCTCGCGCTGGTACGCCAGCAGTGAAGAACCTGTTGGGGGCTCCGTGTACATGTCTATGCCCATAGGGTGCCTGTGAGGATCAAAAGTTGTACACCATGAGCTCCTAAAATGCACACTCACACCAGTGTAGAGACAAGCCCAAGTTCAGGTAAGTATTCAGTCGGGAGGCCATGCAGGTGGGCGTTACACTCAGCGACATGCACGCCCTGTAATTATCCTCTGCAACATACGCATCCCACGATGAGACTCAGCAGCAGCACAAATGTAGTCAGTCCTGTTACCACGCAATTGCAGCCTGCTTTTAAATGACCTGTAGGGGTACAGCGGCGCCACCACTAACCAGGACAGAGGCCCCTGGCTGAGTTCCCAGCCCAACGTTTGCTGTAAGTCTCTGGAGAGTGACAAGTAGGACAGGCACCGGCTCACCACAGCAGCTTTAAGGATCTTACAGGGGTACTGATTCTAGATCAAAGTGCATAGATTGCTGAAAATGTCCATTATTCACACCAAAGGGTACGGAATGTCATGCACATTAGACCATCAGGTTGCAGGAGTGGCTACCGGTCCTTACCCAGGGAGTGACGTTGCAGCACTCCCAGCAGTGCAGGGACAGAATCAAATCGGGCTCTGTTGCAGGCAAGTGTTCGATCTAGGGGCCGCTCCGGGGGGCCACCTACAGCCACGGGCATCCGCATCACTAGTCTTAGCAGTATGTTATCCCAGTTGGTGGGCCTATAAATTGGTGATGCAGACAGCTCAATCCCTGCAGGAGCGCAGCTCACATCCAAAGGTGCTGGGGGTGCTCAGGGCCTCTTGACGCCCCATAGACTAAGCAGATTTCCTCAGGCCGGCTCCCAGCCAGGGTCTCACTTCAAGTTCCCAAGGATGGCGAGGTATGCAGGTCTGAGCTCGGTCTCCGGGCAGTTCAGCACTTCTGCTTGACGTCACTGCCTCACACTAGGCCTCCAGGCGCAGAGAAGTTTCCAAGTCCCCTGCTCCTGACCTTTTCCATGGTTCCTGGCGGCCACGCCAGACAATCCTGGTCAGCACACAGGTATGGGTGCGTGGGAACATTAAGTTCCCCTCTTGTGCGACAAAGGGGGGAACATCCTTTACGATGCAACTATCACCCCACACTACCATTACCACGCGGGGATTACAACGAAAGTCGTTACAACGACTTTCGCTGAAGGGCGCTGTTGGATAGGGAATAGTTTAATTTTCTATCCAACACCTTCCCTACTATCCATGGGGACTGGAGTTGGAATAGAAAATTAAACTATTCCACTATCCCTCGCCCCCAACGCAAGTCATTGTAACAATTTAAGTTGTAATCCCCGCGTTGTAATGGCATGTGGGGTAAAAACATGCGTTGTACTGACATACAACTGCGACAAAGGCGGCTGAGATTCGCTGGTTGGGCTCTGCACCAATCCACCGGCCAGATAATAGACCCTGTGGCCCGTGCTCTCTCCCAGCCCTGTGGTTGTTGGCGAGGAGCCTCAACAGGCCCTCAGATGCTGTTGCGTTGCAAAATTTCAGCTTGGTTAGTTATACCAAGTAAGCAGAAGATATTGCCACTATAGTGGCAGCCTTGATTGTTGATTTGGGGCACAAGATTATTAAGGATAGAAAATGAGTCCAAGGGAGCTCGCCTAAAGGTAGCCATTTTTAGGCCAGGCACGCTCCTTCCCCAGAAAAGAGCTTACTTTAACATTATCACCTACTAAACTCACTTATCACACAAGAGACAGTCATCAGCATATAGTCCTGTCATTCTGAACCACTTCTCTAAACACGAATGACCAAAGTGAAATGTCTAACCGTATAGGCTAGGCTATTACAAACTACAACAACATCATTCATGAACTTGGAAAGAGGTTTAAGTGCAAATATCAGATTTACACAAACCGCTACAACATACAACCAGTAGAGAGGTCTTAGCAGACAGGCCACTGTGTTACAAACCACTAGTAAAATTATTCTTCAACCTGAAGAAAGGTGTGAATAGAAATGTCAGTCTGTTGTATATGTCTACTACACTGAGGCATCACCCTAGAGAATGGTCCTAGTAAACTGATTATTATATTGCAATCTTCTACTACACTCATTCATCACAAACAACAGAGGTCTAAAGAAACTGTTATGTCATAAAACACAGCTATACTAAGCCATCACTGTTGAGTGAAGTCTCAATAAACAGTTTAGACTGTCCCAAAGCACTACCATACAGATACATCAGTAGGGGCCATTTTTCAGTGCAGAGGATAGTTCACTGATAAATAGTACAACCACTTTGAAAATGGGATTTCATATCAGATGACATATGAGAAATAGTATCACTCATAAGTAGTACAGAAATATTAGTAATGTAACTAATGTAGTAGCTTAGTATATATCTTTAAGTCTCAGAAACTTTTACAAAACATTTACACTCACTGGATGATGTCATCAGTGATGTCATTTGAGATGTCGATTGCTGTCACTGACCATGTCATGAGTGATGTTAAATGTGAGGTCATAAGCAGTGCATTGCGGGGGTGCAAGTTATAGTTAGCTCAGGTAACTGTAACTGCAGAATTCATATTGTGTGGGTGAGTGTGTGGATTTGTGTGTAGATCTATGTATCAGTGAGTGGGTGTGTAAGTACTGGTATGGGTCAGTGAATGGGTTTGTGATTGGTAGAGTGGGAGTGGGTATATGAAACTTTCTATGGGGGTGTGAGTAGGTGCATTAGTAATGTTGTGGATCGTGCCATCAGTGATGTCATCAGTGATGTCATTTGAGATGTCATCAGTGATGTAATATGTGTGGTTATAAGCAGTGCATTGCGGAGACGTGAGTTAGGGTTACCTCTGCAAACTATAACTGCTGAATTTCTCTGTTTTTGTACGAGTAAAATGTCAGCCTAACTATAATGTCTCTGTAACCTTTGTTTTTTCAGCGAATTTTTAAGGTTTTAAAAAATTATATTTCCTAACTATCATGTCCCTGTAACCTTTGGCTTTTTCAGTGATGTTAAAAAGTTCTTGAAATCTAATTCCTAACTTTAGCTTTTCTATAACAATTGTTTTTTTCAGTGAATTTCTTTGGTATTTAAAGTAGTAGTCATATTTGCAGAGTGGCAGAGAAAGGGAGAGGGCCTCCAACCAACACTAATAAATTCTGTTCTGTAGAAATTATAGGAGGTACCAGGAGGGGTTCTTGGCCCCCATAGTCCCTCAGGAGTAAAGTGGACTTCACCCCTAACCAGTAGTGCACCAAGAGCCACGTTTGCAGAGTGGTTGAGAAAGGGCATGTGGAATCCGAACACCTTTTAGCAATCCCATTGTGTGGGACTTACTGGAGGTAACAGGAGGGGTAGTTTCCCCCAAGGATATCTTTGGGGGGCAAATACCCCTCCTGTTACCTCCAGTAACTTCCATACAGCAGGTGCTCTTCAGGATCCTTGGAGGCCAACTAGCCCTCCTGTTACCTCCAGGAAGACCTACACAGGTGCATTTCTGGAAGGTTGTCAGAGGTCACGCCCCCTTTCTCCACCACCCTGCAAACGTGGCACTGGGCACACTTCTGTTTCAGGGATGAAGTCCACTTTAGTCCTGAGGGCCTCAGGAGGCAAGGGGACCTCATCCCGCCATCTGCAGTGCCCCAAGAGGCATGTGTGCAGAGTGGTGGAGAAAGGGGACATGGCCTCTGACCAACTCTCAGCAAACCCTCTGTGTGGGGCATACTGGAGGTAACATGAGGTCTTCTTGGCCAGTAGAGACCGTCAGCAGTCAAGGGGACTTCATCCCTCAACCAGGAGTTTGCCAGGAGGGGCATTTGTAGGGTAGTGCAGAAAGAGGGAGGGGCCTCGGTGAGTCGCCTGCTTTTTTTACTTGCTGTTTTTTAAGAAGGGGGGCTGAATGACCCCCATCCCTGGCATATTTTGGGCCACAGGGACCACATCCCAGGGCCTGACCTATTTTATTAAAAAAATAGTAGGGGGGCTCCGCGGCCCCACTCCTGGACTGAACACCAATCCTCCATCCCCTGGTGCCTGGCTTCTATTTATTTTTTTAATAACCAAGGGAGGGAGGCCCGGGACCCCATCCTACATCCTCCATCCCCCAGTGCCTGGTCTCTATCTATTTTTTTAATATTCAAAGGGAGGGGGATGAGTCCCCCCTTCCAGGGCCATTTTGGCCCCGGGGACCCATCCCCCAGAGAATACTCCTTTTTTAAAGATTTAAATGTTTGAAAAAAAAGGGAGGTGAGCCACGTGGCCCCCTGAGGCCAATGTTGGCCCTAGAGACCCTATTCCCAGGGGTCAGGCCTTTATATACATATTTTTTTTAAGGTGAGGGGGTGCAGAGCCTCCCTGCCTGGACCAAGTTTGTCTTCGGGGACTCCATCCCCCAGGCCCGGCTTCTCCATTGAGGACCACGGGGGGAGCATGAAGGTCCCCGTGGTCCCTGTTGACTCCCCAATTCCTACGGGAGCTGGTATTGCTAATGGGCAGAGAGAGCTGCTAACATGCAGCTCCCTCTGTCCAAAAGCAATTCTGCTCTGCTTCGTGGAAGCATGAGCATTTTAAATAAAACACAGCAAAATTTAACAGTGATACCTCAAAAACAACTGAATGAATTATACTAAATTTGTGAGAAAGCAAGATCTTGGTCCAAAAAGTGCACTTTGTGTCACTCAGTAAATCCATTCAGCTGTTTTGAGAAATTAAGACTCAAAAACTTTGCATATTTCATGCTGAGAATGATCTTTAGCAGCAACAGACCTTAAGATAAGTTATGATTGCCTGCCAGTGCATCAAGAAAGATATGGAGCAAGACAGTTTTAGTCCTGTAAGTAAGTTTAAGAAACACATAAGGTAGCACAATAGGAATACACTGCCCCCCAAAACCTGGTGAGGGGATTAGCTAACAATTTAAAAAAATGGCTGCTGACTTTTGGAGGATCACCGCTTGCATGCAGGGGAGCCGACATGGCTGTGGGGGATGTGGGACCCCTGCACTTTCTGATTTCAAAAATGTTGTTGGGTGCCCCAGGTAGCCACCAGGACAACCAGTTTTAAAAAAAAGACGGTGTCTGGGTCCTGTTTAGCCCCATACAATGGGGCCACATGCATTGAGCAAGAGCTGCAGGGCCAATGGAGCTTCCCCATAATCTCCAACGTAAAAAATGCTGTGGGATGCCACTGGTGGGCACCAGTGCACTCTGAGTCAAAAGTATTTAAAAAATGCTGTGGCCAGCTCCTGGGTGGCCCCATTAAACTGTGTCATTTACAGAGTGCTGGCGGGGCTGCGAAGGCTTTGGGCCTCACCCCACTGGCCACTACAAATACTAATGCAGTACAAAAAAGAAGGCTGTTAAATGGAGAAACAGAGGGGCTTATTTACAAACCCTTGCCCTGCCGATGCATCCCTTTTTATGACATTCCAGTGGTGCAGAGTGCAGACCCATATCTACGACGCCATACTAAGCAACTTTGTATGTAAGTAAGTAAGTAAGTAAGTAAATGTTTATTGTTTAGTTAATTAAAACCATAACAATTTAAAACAAGAAAGTAGAAAAAGAAAGAAAGACCAATGTTATACAAAGCAAGTTAAAAAAGAATTAAACAATACATTCATTTCATCTCTTCTTAATGCTTCTAAAATTCATTATTAAAATGCAGTGCAATGGGTTTGTCCTTTTTCCTCCTTTGCCAACTTTCTGACCCTTTTAACAAAGCTTTGTAAATGCTTTGAGAAATTTAATCAGTCTGCCTTTCAATGGAGGGTCTGAAGGGTTTAGGCACGCCATTATTGCAGCTCTACAGGACCTGATGCCTCTTACATTAAAGCTTGATTTTAGGAGGATAACTCGTTCACTATGCAGTTTCTTGCATGTGCAAATTATGTGGATAAAATCTTCTTTATAGAAGTTGCACAGCCGACATGATTTAGGGCCTGTATGCACCCAAACAGGGTGATCTGCCAAAGATGGTAGAGTCCCAAAGCGTAATGCCATAAGTTGCTTTTTTACGTTAATTGAGAATCTTTCGCTCAAATATGACGCAGGTGCGAGGGATTTATAGTTGTTTATCACCATCCAAGCGTGCGACCTTGATCTAAAGATGTTTTTGTCCAATTGTGATGAATGAATTTTTGAAACTTTATTTATAGCTTGTTTAAAGGATTGATACGGTTTTTATTCCATAATTCTGTTGTACATGTAGTTGAAAGGGATTTGCATAGGTATTGATTAAAAAGAAAGGTTTTGTCCTTGTTTACTTCGGTCCAAAGGGCTTCGTTAATTTCTGGTGTAGCTACATTTTGTTTCAAGCAATACCAAGTTTTCACTGTCCCATACATCCTGCCTATGTCTTTATTTATTAGGCAGAATTCAAGGTGAACCTGGGCTGGGGAGGCTGACCTTTGTGCTTGAAATACTTTTTTGTAGATGGAAACTATTAGTTGATTTAAGACCTTTCCATCTTCGCCATGAAAGGCATCGCTGGCATATGTTAGTGTTGGCAGGATTTTTGCCTTCATTACAGCGAGCAGGGGTTTGTATGAAGGCCCCTTCAACTTTTTGGCCAGTAAGCTGAAGGCAAATATGAGGGCACTACTTCTCTGAGTCATTTACCTTTTTTGCTCCGTGAGGTTTCTTGAGTTATCATTACCTCTACGTCCCTCGTCCTCGACCCAGTCATCACTCATGAGGTATTCCACAGACAGGAAACAAAACAGGAAACGCTTTTAGGCTCCACCCCCCCTCCTGCCAGGTGCTATATCAGACCCAACCACCAGAAGCACATCCTGTTTTGTTTCCTGTCGGTGATTTACTTGATGGGAGACGCTGGGGTGGGTGCCGGGCACTTACCTCCATCTTTGTCCTGTGGATCCTCCTCTGCTGGGCTCTGGGGGGCTCCCATGGACCTTCGTGGGATTCTTTTCGGAGTGGGGCTGCTGGGCTTCCCTGTCTCCTCCAGGGCTTGGTTGACCGGGGCTGCTGGGCTTCTCTGGTCTTCCTCTGCTTCCTGCCCTGTTCGCTGTTGCAGTGCCTGGATGGATGCAAGGCAGGTAAGGGTTGGGCGTGCTGTTTTTTGTCTGCGCGTTCCTCCCTTTGTTCTTCCTCGCCCCCCCGCCCCTCCGGCCTCTCTATGGTTAAGGGGACCCGGGGGTTTGTTGCGTGTGGGCTTCGTTGCCTTGGGGCCGTGGGGGGAGCGCTGGGATGCGTCGCTCCTCCCCGTGTCATTGCCCTTTCTCCCACGGGCCCCTCTGGGGTTGTGGGGGCCCGGTGTGGTGGCGCTGCTGGTCGCGGCGAGGGTTGGCCGGCGCCACTGCTCTGTTTACCTTCGGCCAGGCTTCCGCCTACTCTCGCGATGCCTGGTTGTTTCCGCGCATGCGCGGTGGGCTTTCTTCACGGTAGACTGTTTTGACGGACGCCCGGGTGGGCTCCGGGCGCTCCTGTCTTTGATGGCCATTTTTGGATGTGTGCCGCCTCCTCCTGACCAGGCGACCCTGCGTCCAGTTTCTGGTAGTGGTGTTGGCGCTGACGGTACCTGGGTGAGTCGCTTCTTCATTCGGCAGCTTTAGCCGCGGGGGCTGTTTGCTTCTCTCTTTTTGCTTTGCCTGCCCCTCCCTCTTTCCGGCCTAGCTTGTTGGTTGGCTTGGGGGTCGTGGGCTTGCCTCCCTCGTTGTTTTGTGAGGCGTTCCAGGTTGTTTTGGCCGTTTTTTGGCCTATTACGGTCCTCCTTGTATATATTGTCGTCCTCTGTGGGGGTGTTTGCGTGCTTTTGTGGTGTGCATTCATTTGTTCCTGCTTTGTGCGTGGTGTGTACATTATGGGTAAACATCATCACAAGAGGAAGCATTCCTCTCCTGTGCCTCCGTCTTCCCCGGGTTCTAGTGGGGGCTCCTCTCCTCCTGTGAAGCGAGCCAGGAAGGCTGATGATGAGCGGATTAAGCGCCTTATCCTGGAGACTCTTTCTGATATCAAGGCGACCAGGAAGGATGCTGTTGGTCTTTCTGGTTCTGCCGCCCTTTATTCCGATATTTCCTCCTCTGCTGATTCTGATGACTCTTCATTGGCTGCTGTTGATCTGCAGGGAAAGTACATTTCCAGGGAATTCCTGCCTGACGTCCTTTCCCATGTTCGTGTTAACATGGGGTTTCCTGATGACGCTGCGCCTAGTACCTCTCAGGATTCGCTCTTGCCGCAGTTTCGGAAACCTGTTGCCTCTTCCTTGCCGGTGCATCCCTTTGTGTCTGATGTTCTGCTGAAGGAGTGGAAGGACCCAGATCATATTGCCATGCCTAGGTTTATGTCTAAACTTTATCCGTTACAGGATATGGCGGACTCTTTGCCTGATTCAGTTCCTGTGGACTCTGTGGTGGCGAGTCTTGTGGGTCGCCCTTCCATGGCTGATGATAACATTTTGAAGGACGGGGTGGACAAGAAGGTGGATTCTGCCCTGAAGAAGTCCTATGCCGCTTCTCATCTGGCTATTCGTTCTGGCGTTTATGGGGCGTACGTTGCCCAGTCTTTGCTGACCGATTTCAAATCCCTGTTTGCATCCATGCAGGTGGGTGCGGGTTGTCCTGAGTTGCTGGAGTCTATGGAGCGCCAGGCAGAATTCCTGTCGGACATCGCTTTTGATACTGTAAGAGCTTCTGCTATGTCCTGTGGTTCCTCTATTGCTGCCCGCCGTAACCTGTTTCTGCGGGATTGGAAGACGGACGCAGCCCAGCGTTCCATGGCTTTGAGGTTGCCTTTCACTGGTGCTCGTCTGTTTGGTGACTTGCTGGAAGAAAAACTGCACAAGGTCTTCAAGGAACGCAAGCATTCTTTGTCTTTTCGTGACGTTCCGACCCGTGGGGGTTCGTCATTCTCTGGTGCCAGGTCTTTCCGCCAGCCTTCCAGGTTTCTGCAGTCCTCCTTTCGAAGTCAGCGAGGCCCTGGCCGGTCTTTTCCCAGGAAGTTTCAGAAGAAGTCTCAGAGGGGTGCCGGGTCTGGTCCGCAGCGTTCCTGACTATGCCAGCCTGGGGGACGTTCTCGCTGGTGGTCCGCCTCTGGTTGGTGGGAGACTTCGCTTGTTCCTTCCTGCTTGGCGCCTAACGACGACCGACAGATGGGTGCTGGATGTCTTGTCGAGGGGCTACCGGATCGAGTTCCTGTCCCCCCCTCCCCCCTCAGGGGTGGTGGTGACCCCTTCTCCGCGGGATGCCTCCCGCCGTCTGGCCTTGTCGGACGGGGTTCGTTCCTTGGTCAGCAAGCTTGCAGTTGTACCTGTTCCGGTGGCGGAGAGGGGGTTGGGCGTCTACTCCATTGTCTTTGTGGTGCCGAAGATCACCGGGGGCTTCCGGGTGGTCATCAACCTTCGAGGTCTGAACTTGTTCGTGAGGAAGATCCCGTTCAAAATGGAGACTCTCCAGAAAATTATTCCGCTGATTCAGTCCGGTTGGGTGTTCTCCACTCTGGACCTCCAGGATGCTTACCTTCACGTCCCGGTGGCTGTGGGGGATCAGCGTTTCCTGCGCTTCTGCCTGGAGGGCCAGCACTGGCAGTTCTGCGTCCTTCCCTTTGGTCTTCGATCCGCCCCCCGGGTGTTCACCAAGGTGGTGGCTCCCTTGGTGGCCCATCTCCATCTCCTGGGGGTGTCGGTGTTCCCGTATCTAGACGACTGGATGGTTCAGGCTCCGTCCCTGGAGGTCATGTCTCGCCACCTTCTCTTGACCATGGCTACGCTCAGGGACCACGGTTTCTTGATAAACTTACCGAAGTGCCACCTGGAGCCTGCCACTCGGAGGACCTTCATCGGTGCTGTGTTCGATTCCGTGTTGGGCAAGGTGTTCCTGCCGGAGGCCCGGATTCACCGCCTCCAGTCTTTGCTGAGGAGATTGTTGTCGCTGCCCTCTGCTCCCCTTCTTCAGTGGCTGGAGGTTCAGGGCCACATGGCTGCTTCTGTCTTCACCGTGCCTTGGGCCAGGGTTCATCTGCGCCCTCTGCTGTGGCATGTGCAGCGGTGGGTCCCCTTTCCTGTCCTGGATTATGCGGTCCCTGTGCCCGTGTCTCTGGATATTGTGTCTGCTCTTCAATGGTGGCTGGATCCTCTCCACCTTTCCGTGGGGATGTTGTTCCGTCTGCCTCCTCCTCTGGTTGTGACGACAGATGCCAGCGCTTCCGGCTGGGGGGCGACTCTGGACCATTGGGCTGTGCAGGCTCGTTGGCTCCCGGTGGAGTCTCGCAGGTCGTCCAACTGGAGGGAGTTGTCTGCAGTGGAGAGGGCGCTTCGCTTTTTCCATCTTCATCTGCGGGGTTGCCATGTCCTGGTGAGGTCGGACAACACCGTGTCTGTGGCCTATCTCAATCACCAGGGGGGGACCCGCAGTTCTTCCCTGAATCTGGTGGCCTGCTCCATATCGGTCTGGGCGGAGGAGAATCTTCTGGCCCTGTCTGCTCAGCACATTCGGGGTGTGGACAACGTGGTGGCGGATTCATTGAGCCGGAGGTTCCCTTCGTCTCTGTCCCTGTGCCTGGATCCCCGTACTTTTCGCTTGCTTTGCCTGAGGTTCGGGACTCCTGTTCTGGACTTGTTCGCCTCCCGGTCCAATGCCCTGGTTCCCCTGTTCTGCTCCAGGTCTCCGGAGGTGGGCGCCTGGGGAGTGGATGCCTTGTCTCTCCGGTGGCCTCCTTGGCTTCTTTATGCCTTTCCTCCCTTTCCTCTGATTCCTGCCTTCTTGTTGAAGGTTCAGCGGGAGGGGGCTCAGGTGGTGGCTGTTCTTCCGCACTGGCCGAGGAGGTCCTGGTTTCCTCTACTGCTGGGCCTCGCGGTGGGCCCTCCTTGGCTTCTGCCCCGCTACCCGTCTCCTCTGAGGTCCCAGTCTCATCTTCTGGTTCCCCTCTCCTTGGCGGTCTGGAGGTTGAACGGTTGTCTCTTGGGGTCCGTGGTCTGCCCGACCACATCATCTCTGTGATGCAGGCCTCTCGTAGGCCGTCTACTTTGTCTTCCTACTCGAAACACTGGGCTTCCTTCTCAGGGTGGTGTTCCTCTTCTGGTTTGTCTCCTACCTCTTGCCCTGTGTCTTCTATCCTTCAGTTTTTTCTGGATGGCTTTCGGAAACGCTTTGCTGTTTCTACCTTGAGGGGCCAGTGGGCTGCTATCCGGGCCTTCCGGGACCCGGATTCTTTTCTTTCTTCGGATGGCCTGTTGGTTTCTCGTCTGTTTCGTAGTTTTTCTCTTTCCTCCCCTTCTGTTCGTTCTCTGGTGCCCCCTTGGGATCTCTCCTTGGTGTTGGGTGTTTTGCAATCTTCCCCCTTTGAGCCTTTGGAGTCTGTGGACCTTAAGTTTCTGTCCTACAAGGTGGTTTTTCTGGTGGCCATTACTTCTGCAAGACGGTTGGGGGAGCTTACGGCCTTGCGTTGTTCCCCCCCGTTTTTGCGTTTTCTGGATGACGCTGTTGTGCTCTCCTTGGATCCTGGTTTTGTCCCCAAGGTCCGCTCCCGTTTCCATTCCTCTCAGGAGCTGGTTCTTCCTTCTTTGTGTCCTTCTCCTTCTTCTCCTTCTGAGCTGTTGCTTCATTCTTTGGACCTGAGGCGTGCCTTGTCCATTTATGTGGCTCGGTCTGGGGTGTTTCGCTCTTCGGACTCTCTCTTTGTCACCTTTGGGTTGGCTGGTAAGGGTAAGGCTGCTTCCAAGCTCACCTTGGGTCGCTGGATTAAGGCTGTCATCACTCTTGCCTATAGTGGTGCTGGTTTGCTTTGTCCTGCGGGGGTTCAGGCGCGTTCCACTCGGGGCGTGTCTGCCTCCTGGGCTGCTTTTCATGGTGTGTCTCTTGATGAGATTTGTCGTGCTGGGACCTGGGCCTCCGAGTCCACGTTTGTGCGTCACTACAGGTTGAATTGTGCCCTGTCTGACCGGACCAATTTTGGTCGTGGGGTGTTGCAAGCTGTGGGGGTTCCCCCTCCGCTCTGAGTTCTGTTTTTGTATTAAAGTTTTCACTTGCTGCACTCCTTTGTGTCTGGTCTGTGTTTTGCTGTGTATGGGTTGCCAAAGGCCTGTTTGGGCGTTGCTTTGGTATGCCTCATGAGTGATGACTGGGTCGAGGACGAGGGACGTAGAGGTAATGCTATGATTACATACGGTAATCCCCATTACTCTTAGTCCTACTCGTCCTCGACCCAGTCATACTTCCCGCCCTCCCTCCCTGTCCAGGCCTTTGTTGCTTGGTGTGTCAGGATGTGCTTCTGGTGGTTGGGTCTGATATAGCACCTGGCAGGAGGGGGGGTGGAGCCTAAAAGCGTTTCCTGTTTTGTTTCCTGTCTGTGGAATACCTCATGAGTGATGACTGGGTCGAGGACGAGTAGGACTAAGAGTAATGGGGATTACCGTATGTAATCATAGCAATATAGAGTCCTAGGTACTTGTATTTTTTTACCTCCTCTCGTTGGTTGCCGTTAAGCCAAATTATCTGTTTACTTCTCTGTTGGCTCCCAATCACCATTGTTTTAGTCTTGGATATGTTTATTTCAAGTTTGTTTTCTGAAATATAAGCTGACATTTCATTCAGGCTTCTTTGGAGACCGATCTTTGTTTGGCTCATTAACACCACATCATCGGCGTAAGAAAGATGAGTAATGTCTCAATTTACCCAGTTTCGGTGGATGGGAGTTAATGCAGTCCAGCCTTTGATAGAGGTCAGACAAAAACAAATTAAAAAGGTGAGGGGCCAGAACGTACCCTTGTTTGAGGACTCTGGTCGTTGTCAGCTTCCTTGATAATATGGACCCATCACCTATCTTGATTCTTAATCACGTGTTCGAATAAAATAGCAGTATGCCTTTTAATAGCCTTTCAGGAATGGCCCATGCTCGCAGCTTTTTCCACAGGAGGTGCCGATCAACACTATCAAAAGCTGCTTTTAGGTCTATAAAGCAAAGGTAGAGATGTAGTTTCCTCTGCTTACACTTGTTTGCAATTAGTGATAGACCTAAAATATTCGTTGTCGTCCCTAAACCTTGCCTGAAGCATGTCTGGTTGGCCGAGATAAGGTTGAGATTGTCAGACCAAGCCTTAAGTTCTTCTAGCACCAGAGTGGCATAGTATTCGGCCTCTACATCCAGCAGTGCTATCAACCTGTAGTGTGCTGGATTTGATCTTTCTCCTCCTTTAAATATAGGTGTCAGAATCGAACCTTGCCAATTTACTGGTATGTTATTTAGGCGCTTTATTTCTTGATATAGGTTAAAAAGGTGATTACCCCAAAACGAAGTGTCGTGTTTGAAGATTGCTTGAGGGATTCCGTTGGGGCCGGGTGCACCGTCATTTCGGCCTTTCTTGATTATGCGTCTAACTCCTTCACTTGAGAGGGACGAATAGCTTGTCGCTGATATCGGGGAAGCATTTTCCACCGTTAGCTTTGTCCCAACGTCCATTTGCTCTTTCTTATGAGGAGTTATGGCTTCTTCTGAGCCAGTTGTTTCGGTGACCCCTTTGGGCTTGCCTTTTACCTCTGCTGGAGCAAGGGTGCTTCCTACTGATGTTTCTTGGGTGTTTCCTACAGCAGTTATGGCTTCTTCTGAGCTGGTTGTTTCGGTGACCCTTTTGGGCTTTCCCTTTCCCTCTGCTGGAGCATGGGTGTTTCCTACAGATTATTCTTGGGTAGTTGTTTCTATAAACCTCCTGGGTAAAAAATCCACCCACTCCGATTCTTGTATGTTTGACGATAATACGTTCGCTGGTCTGTGCAATTTATTTATGATTGCCCAAAACTGTTTTGAATTGGATTTCTTAGAGCTACAAAGAAGTTCAGCCCAGAATTTGTCATTGCTCTTTCTTTCGTCTTCCCAGTGCTCTTTTTTATAGCGTTTCCTTAGCTGCCTTACGCTATCCCAGGCCGCTGTGTCAGGTACTGTTCTTTTTAGCCTCCTTATTGATTTTTTTGAGTTTGCATTTCAAGGCTCGCAGCCCTGCCGTTGTTGTTTTACCCGGGTCTTTTATTTGGCCATAATTGTTTGTCTGCTTTTGTCCAGACGACATTAATGTAGTTAAGTCCGCTGTGAAATTTTCCCAAGCTTTAATTTTAACTCGGGTCCTCAGCTTTGCTTGCAGTTATCTTCTTTTTTATTTTTGACTGTAGTAATTCAAATGTATCATTTGACCATTTTAGGCGTTTTAGGTCAACTGTATGTATGTTTACTTCAACTGTTATATTTGACTGATGTTTAGTGATTTTATACGTGAAGTGTATAAGCTGACATGAGTGATCGCTCCTGGTTGTAAACTCTATCGAGAAGTGGGAGAGGAATGGCATCAATGATACTCAGATGGCTGTATAGTCCAGTCTTGATCTTGTCTTTCCCCGATGGAATGTGTGTTTAGGTGGGAAATCGACTGGAGTTCTGCCTTTTATTACTCTTAGCCCAAGAAACTCTAGGGCATTTACCAAACCTTGGCCTGCGAGATCCACTTTTGGCCTTGTAGTGTAGTTCCTATTTTCCCAATAGGCCCTGCGCATTGGAATAACATAAACAGTAGTATCGACGTAGAAGTGTGGATCTTCCAGGCCTCCACTGACTATGCTAAACTTAATTGGGTTTGTTACCAACTAGCTCAGAGGTCACTGGAAAATGTATTGACTGAAATAAGAAGTGATCAGCTTCCCTGGCACAGACAAGAAGGGATTCAGTTTTCCAACAACCGTGCAACATGAAAACTTTGCTCCTCAGATCAAGAGTCAATCTCTAGGGTCGTGTGAAACAATAGACAGTTATTTTACTCAGTCAGGTTGGTGCAGATTACTTTCACAATATGTAGAGAATAGAGAGACGGGCGTTTGTCAATAAAGGGTTAACATTTATTGAACAGTCTTTCTTCTCATACAAGAGAAATGTATTGCCACAATTGCAAGACTTGTTATTATAAAAAGTATGTACAGTAAGATAAGTATTGCGAAATAATACTGTAAAAGCATTGATATGGTCTCTTAGCCATACAATGGTTTAAAAGGAATAAAACATATATACATTCATATATACATTAGGCTAAAATACTCAACTGGTGCTTCTAACTACGCCTACCCCAGTGTACCTGACCTAAGCCTAATACTTGGGAGGGGAGTAAGTAAGTAGCTTTAAGTTAAGTTGGTTTTGCCAAGGTTTGCTTCAAGAATTCTCTCTCAAGGGTTTAGTCAACACCATACCTCTGGAATAGAATGATGGAGGTCTGGTATCTCCCTCAGGGCTCCATATCCCAGTCACCCGCAAGGGTAGACTAGAAACGCTGGAGCTGGATTTCTCGGCAGGAGAAAGGCAGCTTCTCTCTTCAGCGCGTCGAGGAGGAGAAGGAGGGGGGACAGCGTCCGCGGCTGTTCAGCTCCTAAGTTCACCACACCATCGTTCGCTAGTTAGCAGCGATAGCAGCTATGATATCTTCAGCATAACAGCTTCTTCAGCAGCAGCAAAGATAGCAGCGATGGCATTGAGGCAGCTAGCGTTTGCTTAAGGCAACGTTGGTAATATTTATACCTGAAAGGTGCCTTGTTTGACGTAAGTTTGCTGGACATAAGACGTCAATAAAGATGTCACTAGGAAGTGATCGTCTATCAGTGCTCATTAGAGTTCTATTACTAATCAAAACACAGCAAGCGGGGATTTCCAGGTTTGCTGAGTTTTTATCTTGTTGAAGAACTGAGAGTGTTAATCTAGGAATCTCAGATAGTAACTTCTGCTCTGTCATTGCACTAATTGGTTGCAAAGGAAGTGGCAGAGAAAGCTATTCTGGAATGTGGCTCTGTGCGTGTGAGGCCAGAGATGAGTTTCTGAATATTGCACTTGAACGGTTATGCCAATATAGGGAATAAATGGATTTATAGCCGAATAGGGGCATAAGGTCACAGTATTGATCAGGATCCTAGATTAGAACGCAACACCCACTCCACGAATTCATATCCATCAAATTACTAAAACTAGAGCAATAAGATGCATGTGTAACATTGCCCACCCCAAAATACATATATGCATTTGAAATAGGCGTATTTGTAATACGTGAAAATTTAGGTACTGTACGTTTTTGAAGAATAGAAATCATTCAAAAATTATAGCATATGAAATCAATGAACGATTATGCAAAAAGAATTACACATGAAATATCTCTGAAACAGAAGAAGGGCGAGATAAATCATCACATATAAATGCATTGCAATAACATGTGCTAGAGGCTGGTGTAAAGTTATTATGTCTCTCAATGTGTTTAGAAATAGAAGTTTGAAGCTTCTGTTCTCTAAGAATAGTTTTTACTTTAAGCAAAGAATTTTTCGTGCCAAAAAAGGGTGAATATTAAAAAGTGTTCAATTCAAAAGAATTATTGCTTGAACGGGGAAAATAGAGTTCCAACGCTTTTAGCAGTTTTTGTTGTTCAAAACTGAAGGCCGAATTCAGAGTTCATGGGAACGCTGTGTGTCGGAATGTTTCTCCAAAGTTATTATTTCTGTTCGGGTGAGAACATCATATCAGACAGGCTCTCAAAGAATTGGTCTACAAAATCAGGTGACAGTTCGACCAAATTCGATAGTGCTGTAACTTGGCAGGTGTGAGAATGATTGCTGTCATCATAGTCGGGATCAGCAATGCTCACTGAAGGTCGTACCTGGGTGATGCTGCTTTTGTAACTCGCTCCACTGTTACCACCTAGTCGTAGCACAGGAGTCTCAACGAATGCCGTCATCAGGATTGGTAGCCGCTGGGGACAACACAATGCGTGAGCCGTTATCGGACTGAGCAAAGTATCGACGTCCATTGGTACTGCTTATGGAAGTGAAAGGCAGATGTCCAACACGCACTCATCTCCGCATAGCATACATCGAAGTACCGGTAAGATACAGTTCTGCCATATAGGTCTGAATGAAAGGAACCAGGTCATGTTTAGATCTCTCAGCCTGGCCAATCCAAGGACTCTAGTTATTCTGTCCCGGTAGCGCATTGCTAGGATTGTCTCTTCCATTCCCATGGGAGCTATGTCTGAGCTGTGGCTTGCCATAACGAAGCAGGAGGGTCAAAAATAAAATCCCTGCTACAAGTCCCAAAAATAAGGGTATGCCGCCAAAAACAGAGTGGACAAAATTTGGAACGATTCCCAGAATTGCTTGAAATGGTGTTAGCAGTCCCGTAAAAATCGTCTTAAATATGCCTGGGATGCCTGTGGCACTAGACATGTTAAGGAGTTGGCTCAACATTTCTACGAAATGCACGGGGCAATTTGTTGATAAAAGGTCATGAACCTCCATAGCTGTCCTTGCAACTAGAAGATCATACGTCTCTTTTGATGACGTTATGGGCACTGTTGTCAGCAAAAGCACAGACTTCATTTTGCTTAAAGTATCAATTCGTATAGAATAGAGATTCAGACGAGGCCAGATGGGAGTCTCTGTGTCTACAAGCCCGCTAGGGAACAATGCCTGCATACAGCATTTGACCATGGAAGTTACGCTTACTAGATAACTTTTCCCTGGAACAAGGCCACAACATCTGTGATCCGTTCTAAGAATGTAACTCCCATTCGCAAGTTGCATAAAGAAGGGCTCTATCTGAGTTGCAGGTGTGACTAGCTGGTGGCATGAAAGGTTGTTAGAATTACCTTCACAGTCTCCATGTAAATTAATACCCTGGCACAAAAGTATACCGCTTAGTGAATGTTTACAATTTTCACCACTAATAAATACATTTTTGTCGCTGTCACTATAGCAAGAATGTGTGTATGGTAATTTCCATTCTGATTTTACATATCCTTTACCCAATCGTTCATACTGGCCAGTAGGTATGTATTCAAGGCACTTTTTAAATCGGAAAGTTGTTATCGGAATAGTGATAATTCCGTGTATTATCCATTCAATGACAGGACTCTCTGACATTGTCAATGGTAATCTCTCAAGTTTTTCGATGCTCAGGGTTGTATAGTCTGCTCCTTTCTGTGCCAAGCTGATTTGTTTATCAGTAAGGTTAAAAATGGAAAATAATGACGTTGTGTTGATTACACGCCAAGGCACATAGCCTGAACGAAGATTTTGCAGCGTCCAGCCTAATTGTACAATAGAACGTAATTGAGATTGGCCATGCTGTAACATTAGCAAGTCTCTGTCTATTATGTCAAAGGCAGAAGATACAATATTGTCCAACCAATATATTCTGGAGGACAGAGTCATTAACCCATTGTCCACTACAGAAAGTGATTTCTCCAAATTAATACGATCAATTTCTCGTATTTTTTCTGCTGTTTCAATTTGTGTGACTTTCCAAGCCTCGTTGTACGCAGCATGGATACTGGTCGCTATGAAACGCTTTTGACGCTGTTTGCGTGGTCCAAGAATGAAATCGCGCAAATCAGCACCATCTTTTAGTAAAGACAAGTGTTGCTTAATTTCAGCCAGTGTGGATGATCCTAGCCATTCGAGGCAGAGTTTCCCTACACTGTATGTTGTTACTATCCCTGGATGTTGTCTCTGGGAGTATCTAGGGTCTTGTCTGGTCATTTTTAACCCCTGTGTTTTGTTCAGGAATCTATCTTGACAGTTGTTTGTGTCAGTAGGCCAGATTAACCACTTTTTCCAATCAGGATGTGTTCTGTTAAAATGTAAAATTTGTGATACGTCTATATCAATATCTGTTGTTGTATTTTCAGGTATTGGCTTCGGAATAGACGGTTTGTTTAGGTCTTTGATCTTAGCTAGGCCAAGACAGGATGTTTGGTGAATTGTGTCATTTAAAAACATCATTTGTTCTGGTATCATGCAGGTTCTGAATAGTGCTTCAAGGCCTTGTACCTGCCAATCTTTTGTACCCCAAATGGTTTTTGTTTCAATGTTATTTTTCCAATAATCAAAACCAAATGTCATAATTTTTTCATAAAATGCTTCTGAATATATCAATTTAGAATTTGTCAGCATTGTTTTCATTCCTGTTTTATCTAACAGTTTGTAATAAAACGTTTCTGCATCACTGGTGTTAAACCCTGAGAAGTACTTGAATTTCTCAAAGAATGCTTTAGAACTGCTTTTAGGTGGTGTAGCACAATGTTTCCATTGATTATACTTAAAAACATTTCTAGGCTGTGCAGATTTATGCAAATAATGATCGCCATAATGTGTATAACAGAATAACTGTTCATAACTAGATGAACCTTGTAAATAATCATGTTCTGTGAATCTAGCTGACATTACTAAATCAGACATCATGTCATTAATACTGTTAAAGTCCCAATCATCAGAGAATGTACTAGGTTTTACAAAGTCACTTAAGGAAACCTTCAGTTGATGAGGATACTTCAGGATTTCGACCGGACCATAGATCTCATAGTCAGTTTTCTCCCATACTACCCCACCAGGTATTGGAATTGCTGTGACATTTACTGTTGACAGTTCTCTTTTCTTCACGTGGGATGATCTGTGTGGTTTGAGGACTAGGTTGATGTTCTGACTTGCTGTGTCCATTGTACTATATTTTCTCTCAATGAATTTTCCCAAACAAAGTACCATGATGAGCCAAAGCAGGAGGAAAAATACACCTAGACCGAACCAGAACTCTAACCAAGGGGAAATAAGGTAGATTTCCTTCAGTTGATGAAAGAGTTCTGTTGCTTTTTCTTTAGAATACTTTTTTGTTTCTGGCATCACTTCGGGGTCGTTTTGATCTTCAGAGAAGTTGTCGAAGTTGATGAAATAACCACAGGCAGTTCTGTCAATTGATGGGATTGTTCTTTCAATCTGTCTTTCGGTAGCACTTTCTGATGCCACATTATTGTAGACTGGTGTTTCTTGACGAACTGTTTCAATCTGTGTCTCAAGAGGCACGAGTTCCATGGCATTATTGCATAGTCCTTCTCTGTGCACTGCAGGCTGATCGAATGTGATTAGTCTTTCAGTTTGAACCTCTTGGATTGTTGCAAGTTTGGGTATTCTGTTGTTTCTTGGGAGTCCACTGGGCCTACTGTTGATTATAGGCCACATGCTTGTGGTTTTACCAGGTCGATAGACACAACTCTGTTCTCCTTTTTACCAGCAAGGGGCGGTAGTACTACTGATCTTGTTCCGGTACTGCTTTTCTGTAAGAAGGCCCAAATTCCTTCTTCACCGCGATTTTTTCTCTGACTAGATCCCCAATCTTTGGAATCCAGACAGGCCTTGCTGGGGCTGTTGCTTGTGGTGCCTCATCAGTGGTATCTGGCTGTTGCTTTAACTTTATGTTGCTTAAGGATTTTCTTGTTTCATTCAGTTCCTGTAAAACAGCCAAACGATCTTTGATGTCAAAGTCTGTTGTTTTTTCTCGTACCACTGACACCTGACTATCTAAGTCCTGAATTCTCATTCTAATTCCGAACAATAGTTCGTATGGGCTGAAACCTTTTAGAGATTTTCTTGGCAAATTGTTAAGACTGGACTGGACACTTATTAAAAGTTTGACCCACCCAGCGCCTGAACCTAATACCTTCGCTGTTATAGATCGCTTTATGTCCCGGTTTTTTCTTTCTACCACACTATTCCCTTCGGGGTGCGACGGACAAGGATACCGCAACCCAATTCCCATGCTGGCCATGGCCTCCCTATCAGCTCGAGAGCTAAAAGCAGGACCCTGGTCAGAATGGAACGTGGTAATTGCGTATGTGCCGATAAAGACTCGCAGATCTTTTATAACCGTTCTAGCGTCAGCCGAGCGCTGGTGGCCTCATTTTTTAAGTGTGTTTAGTCTTACCTGATTAATAGGACGCTGAATGGCTTGCGGACATCATTACCCTTTCTATAAATGGTAACTGTGCAACAGGCAGGACCGGTTCATTACTGCGATCCCTATCACAGTCCGGACAGTTCTTTACATATATCTGATGTTGCACGCTCATCCCCGGCCACCAGTATACTGATTGCAATTCAGTCAGAGATTCCCTCATCTGAATGTGCCTTGGACCTAAACCCATATGTGCGTCTGCTATTAAAAATATTCTCCTGTTCGTGTTTGGAATTACCCTATCCCCCACTCCAGGGATTCGAGCAAAAGGAACGGAGTTTGCATCAATTACGTATGCATAATTGAGTGGATAGTTCACGGGTAGTGCTGCACAGTCGCCTTTTACGGTCGTTTTTACTGCCAGCATGGTTTCCCCGTCTATGTATTTTTCTGTACGCTTTTTTGTGGCTACGGAAGCCGGTTTAGTTGCTTCCGCTGTGGCTGTATTAGCCAATAAATTCCCTGCAACGTGAACGCCATCACGTTGAAGACTCTGTGCGTGTATCACGTGAGTCTTTTGTAGTTCTTTCTGTAAAAGAGCTAACTGTTTCCAGAGCAATTTATGCATTATTGTGGCACCTGTGTCATCTTTGTAATCGTTTTCAATCCACCTCTGCAGTTTATTATTGTAAGAGTTGACGCAAAAATGAGAATCGCACACGATAAGTGTCGGGAATTCACGTTCTGCATTTTCGAGCGCCATCTTTAAACATCTGATTTCCGCTCTCCGAGCCGAACAGTTTCTCAATGATTCAGTTTTTGTTACTTTCGGTCTGAATTTACCGCACAGCCAACGACCTTTAACAATCGCACAGGCTGCATCGTAGGATTTGCTCTCTACGTTGAAATGCTGTACAAATCTATCTGTATAGATTATACAGGCGTACTGTGGGAGAGGCAGAAGTTCGATTGGCAGAGGATATTCTTCTTCATATTCTAAATCATTCAGTTCTTCGAATTGCGGGGCGAAATAGTATTTCACATCTTCCGCTCCTAGAGAATCTACACACTGTATCCATTTCGGATCCAGTGACACTGTAGGCAGGTTTACTGGGCTGAATAGCGCCTCGAAGGTGGATTCCGCTGAGAGGATATTAATCTTTTTACCATGTGCTAGTTCTCGTTCATTTGCTAATGCGATTTGCACTGCTTTCACAGTTCTTTCTGTGTGACTGAATGTTTTTTCTGCTTGTGTGTACAAGTGAGATTTAATTGAAATTGGTACCTTTTCTCCCTCATTAGAGGTCAGGTACGTGAATCCGCATCTTCCTGGGATGACTCGGATTACAAGATCGCGTGTGTTGTCACATGTATCTAATTTAGTTTTAACTAACATGTCTGTTTGCAGTGATCTCAAAATTTCTGTGTGTTTTTGAGTCCAATTGATTTGTTTAAAATCAGGTTTAATTAGTTCGTAGAGAGGCTTAACCCTCTCTGCGTAATTTAAAATGTAAGTTCTTCCGAAATTCAAAAAACATAGTATGGATTGTAAATTCTTCAGAGTTTTTGGAGGTTGGAGTACAGCGCACTTCTCTAAGAAGTTGTCCGCTAGGCTTTTCCCTTCACTTGATAATTCGTACCCTAAAAATAGTACTGTCAGATGGGCAATTCGAGACTTTTTAAAGTTGAATTTGTAACCCTCTGCTGCGAACCCAAGTATAATGGTGTTCACTCTTTTCAAGTGAGTATCCAAGTCGTCGTCTGTGAGATAGATATCATCTACGTAAGATAATGCCTCATCATCATATATTTGTAGTAACTCTGCTACTCTAGCTGAGAATAGTCCTGGGCTGTTCTTGAACCCCTGTGGGAGTCGACAGAATTTTCTGCGACCCAAATGCTGAGAAAGCGGTCAAATATCTGCTTTCTGGTGCAATGTTTTGACAAAAGAAACCATTAGATATGTCTAATGACGTTTTATATTTTTTCCTAACTATGTTATTCATTAGGGCTGCACTATGCGAGTTTTGTACTGCAAAAGTTTTGCAACATGCATTAAGGTGTCTGTAGTCCAAAACTAGACGATATGAAATGTCTGGCTTGGAGACAGGAAACAAAGGATTATTCATTTGAGAGGTGCATGTTTCAATCACCCCCTGGTATTCAAGTTGATCTAAGATCTCCCTGACTTGTTTTTTAGCTTCTTGCTTAATGGGATACTGCCGTTGGGCAGTTGGTTCACTTTTTAACTGGATTTTGTGGGGAGGAGAGTCCTCATCCCATCCTACATGATTTTTATATAATGCCGGTGCCTGGGCTACTGCCCATTTCCTTGCATAAGTATATTTTTTGTGAATCGGAATGTGATTCGAGAAGGCAGGCATAATCACTTCTTCGCCACAAGGGCACTCCCTGACAAACTCTGGGGGCCAATCTTTTTCAGCTAACAGAATATCATAGCCTTTTGAGAGTTTATCCCAAAATAGACCCTTTATTTTCCTAGTCTTATCACCCTCTATACGCAATGTTATTTCGTATATTTTATGGGGCTCGCTAAGTCTGGTGTCGGCAGTTTCAACCTGAATGTATTCATTCGTGTCCACTGTCTCCAGATGACTCATCAGGATCTTGCGGGCTATACTGATTTCTGCTGCACTGTCCAACATTGTCAATGCCCACTCCCCGTTTTTCAACTGTGTCCTCAGTATTCTCGGCATGGTTGATTACTATAATACTGGCTACCTTCTTTTTTGGAAATTGAGATTTTTTACTCTGAGCAGGTTCCTTGTCTTTGGACTTGGTGTGCTCTCCTGGGTCTGACCGTCCTCTTCTTTCCGATTTCTGCGAAAAAGATCGAGAGGGACGTGTATCAATACTTTGATATCAATCAGGTTTTTTCAGATTATCCCTATTTCTAAGGTTATATCTTTTCTCAGAGGGCTCCCTCTGGGGAGACTGGTGTTCTCGAGTCGAAGTTCTTTCCCTCCGTCGAGGAGACCTTCCTCTGGACTGGAAAACTTTTTCCTTGGGAGTGGATTGTTTATTTCCATCCCAGCTCTTCTTAGGAGTATTTAAATTATTTTTAATAAATAATTTTTCAGGATTTTCGAGCAGTTGGGGCTTTACTGGTTTCCCACCCAAGCTGTCTCTACCTAATTCTTCATAGCACTTTTCTATGATTCTGGCAAGCTCGACTGGCTGATCTGTTATATCTGTTTCCTTCAACTTCTGGCTGATCGCCACAGATGCTGCTTCTCCTTTTATATTGGCTAATAATATAGCCGAGACCTGCTTGAAGTCTTTCAGTAATTTCATACCAAGATTTAAAGCGGGCTCTGGACCGTATTCATTTTGAATCTGTTTTAGCACTTCTGGTATTACCGCCATAGACGGAACACCGTGTGTTTTTGTGTAAATGGAAGCAAAGACTGTACCCCAAGTGTCGCAGTCCTGCACGTGTGGTGCGATTCCCATAGGAAGGCAGATTGTCAAGATTCGGTGTTTCTCTATAGGGGTAGTATCAGGAAATACTGCCTCTATTTGAGTGATTTTCTGTGCTAACCAGAAAGGAATTTGTTCCCGTTTTACGGGTGTTTTACCAAGACATTACTGTATGTTCTGTGGTGTAATTTTATTAGTGTTCCCCTGATGAGGGGTCAGCTGTGGTATATTGACAGCTGGTTGGACTGTTGCAGTCCGCATTACATATTGGACTAATTGCCTATGTATTTTTATTGATGTTTTTAGCTGTACTAACAGCTCTTCCTTTGACATTTTTGCAATGTCCGGATGTGGTGTGTAGCTGGCTAGAACCGGCCAAGTTGCTCCTGGTCTACCTAGTGGACCGAGCCTGGTTATGTGATCATTATGTTTTAGGGCGCCATTAAACCAGAGCAGGTGCTCTTGGAATTTTAGTGGGATTTCAGTCTCCTCGAAAGGAGCGTACTCTTCCGGAGGTTTTACTATTTTGTAATAGTGAAACTCTTTTGTTCTAGCGTTTGTCGCTGGAAAGTTTATCCATGAATAGAATACCTCTGTCTGCCGATATTCATGAGCCTCTATCACGAAAATTACTGTACCACCTTGTGGTGTCAGTCCGTTTTCTATAAGTTTTAAAGTTATAGACTTTCTTAAGTGGACCGGGATGACTATAGCATCCAGGTCAGTCTGTAGGAGACTCGTGTCTTCCTCTATTAGTAGGGTTGCCAGCCTAGCTGCTTCCTTTTCTTCTTCACTGTCTGACATTATATAAATGCAGGTTTTGCAGAGTAGGTCTCCAAGGAGACAAAGATTAGGTGCACAATATTTTGGAACACTGTATCCTTCAACGTTGAATAAACCAGAGCTTTACATAGGAATCTCTTCCTACTGAGTTCGGGCGGATTTTAACCTTTCACCCACTCCAGACGTCTATTGGAGTATTTACGGGAGAAAGGGGTCTGTGTGAAATATGCACGACTGAGTTACTCTAACGTCTTGCGTTAGTTTATCGCCTTACCAAACGTTGGGCGCCATGTAGTGTAGTTCCTATTTTCCCAATAGGCCCTGCGCATTGGAATAACATAAACAGTAGTATCGACGTAGAAGTGCGGATCTTCCAGGCCTCCACTGACTATGCTAAACTTAATTGGGTTTGTTACCAACTAGCTCAGAGGTCACTGGAAACTTTCTTGACTGAAATAGGAAGTGATCAGCTTCCCTAGCACAGACAAGAAGGGATTCAGTTTTCCAACAACCGTGCAACATGACAACTTTGCTCCTCAGATCAAGAGTCAATCTCTAGGGTTGTGTGAAACAATAGACAGTTATTTTACTCAGTCAGGTTGGTGCAGATTACTTTCACAATATGTAGAGAATAGAGAGACTGGCGTTTGTCAATAAAGGGTTAACATTTATTGAACAGTCTTTCTTCTCATACAAGAGAAATGTATTGCCACAATTGCAAGACTTGTTATTATAAAAAGTACGTACAGTAAGATAAGTATTGCGAAATAATACTGTAAAAGCATTGATATGGTTTCTTAGCCATACAATGGTTTAAAAGGAATAAAATATATATACATTCATATATACATTAGGCTAAAATACTCAACTGGTGCTTCTAACTACGCCTACCCCAGTGTACCTGACCTAAGCCTAATACTTGGGAGGGGAGTAAGTAAGTAGCTTTAAGTTAAGTTGATTTTGCCAAGGTTTGCTTCAAGAATTCTCTCTCAAGGGTTTAGTCAACACCATACCTCTGGAATAGAATGATGGAGGTCTGGTATCTCCCTCAGGGCTCGATATCCCAGTCACCCGCAAGGGTAGACTAGAAACGCTGGAGCTGGATTTCTCGGCAGGAGAAAGGCAGCTTCTCTCTTCAGCACGTCGAGGAGGAGAAGGAGGGGGGACAGCGTCCGTGGGCAGCTTGCATCTGCTGGGCTCTTGCAGGGGGACGGCTGTTCAGCTCCTAAGTTCACCACACCATCGTTCGCTAGTTAGCAGCGATAGCAGTAGCGATATCAGCTACGATATCTTCAGCATAACAGCTTCTTCAGCAGCAGCGAAGATAGCAGCGATGGCATTGAGGCAGCTAGCGTTTGCTTAAGGCAACGTTGATAATATTTATACCTGAAAGGTGCCTTGTTTGACGTAAGTTTGCTGGACATAAGACGTCAATAAAGATGTCACTAGGAAGTGATCGTCTATCAGTGCTCATTAGAGTTCTATTACTAATCAAAACACAGCAAGCAGGGATTTCAAGGTTTGCTGAGTTTTTATCTTGTTGAAGAACTCAGAGTGTTAATCTAGGAATCTCAGATAGTAACTTCTGCTCTGTCATTGCACTAATTGGTTGCAAAGGAAGTGGCAGAGAAAGCTATTCTGGAATGTGGCTCTGTGCGTGTGAGGCCAGAGATGAGTTTCTGAATATTGCACTTGAACGGTTATGCCAATATAGGGAATAAATGGATTTATAGCCGAATAGGGGCATAAGGTCACAGTATCGATCAGGATCCTAGATTAGAACGCAACAGCCTCATTGGCTGGTATTGTTGTCGGACCTTCCAAAAAATGTTGTCCGATGTTAGAAGACCGTCCTCATCCGGGGTATGGATTAAGTTGGAATTAAAGTCCCTTGTGAGTATCCACTCCCATAAGGGAAAGGTACTCCTGATGTTTGTAATAATTGCAATTACTTGTTTGTTGTGGGCCGATTTTTTTCCTCAATTTTTAACTCTGTAGACATGTAGACTGCCAGGCCCCCTTTTGGCCGACCATAAGTTTTGCTTTTGATGGCTGAGACTGTGTAGTGTATGTAGTGTGTTAAGGGGAGATCTTCTAGTGCCCACGTTTCCTGCAATGCTATTATTTCATATTTTCCCCATTTGTTTGGATGGGACCCGTTCTCCAGCCATTTATTTGCTCCGGCGATGTTCCATGAGAACATTTGTATATTGCTCAAGTCTTGAACTGCTGGTTTCTTTTTCATTGGTCAATCTTTGAATGGCTTTTCATGGCCTCGTAGATATGGTGTAAGGCAACGCAGTGCAAGTTGCTGCTTTTCCTAACACTTCGTCTGAGAGGCATTCCATGGGTATTGCAGTTGGTGTTGCCACGCAACACCCATGGGTTTTGAGGCATTCCCAGATTCACAAGGATCGGTAAACCTGGGAATGCGTCAAAACTGTACGCCTACCCAGGGCAGGAGTAACAAGGAGAGATATGTGTTTATCCTCCTTTTTCCTCTTTCCATGTGTGCTGCATTTTGCAGCACACATAGAAAGAGGAAAATGCCTCTATTGATTGTTTTTGTGCAGGAAGGTGTTCCTTCCTCCCCAAAAACAATCCTGCCAACAACACTGATACCCTGGTACCTATTTTGGCGCTAGACATCAAATTGTGTGCCAGCGCATACTGAAAGCACAGGAATGCACTGTATCTCGTAAATCATGTGCATTCCTGTCCTTTCAATATGGTGTCAGGCAGCACAGCAAAAAGACTTGCGGCGCTGCCCTACGCCAAATCATTGTAAATGCGGCCCAGTATTTAAAAGAATGGTTTCCTGATTTTGTTTATTGTGAATTCCCCATAAAAGGTATTTGTTGATGGCTAGATAGAGGGCATGGAAATAATCAAGACAAGACCCAATTACTTCAAAATGGTTTGAGAGAATGTTCACTTTCGGATGTTACAAAAAGGAAGAAAACTGCTCAGCCTGATAAGTGCAGGAGGAGATACCTGATGAAACCTAAGTTGCTATTTAAGGTTCAAAAGTCTTTCTTTACCCCAAACATTTAGAATAAACAGAAAAGTTGGGGACATGGTCCATTGGCCAAAGGGAGAGTTGTCAGAGATCTACACTCAAATCATCAATAAGCAATGCAGTCATTTTGACTTGTCGTTACTCTGAGTGTGATCCAGCTACCTTACATGGCTTATGCTGCTTAAACGTCTTGATCAGATTTCAACTGGTCAGAAAAGACTAATAAATACACTGCACCTATTTAGTGACATAAACTGTTATATATCACCATCAAAATAGAGAATTATGGTAAATGTGTCAGAAAAGGGAAATAACAATTTGTGTCTGATAAAGCTTAGCTTCGAAATCAAAATGAAATACAAATAATTGGGGTCAAATTTTTCTCTAATCTGAGCCTAAGCCCCTCATGAAAAAACAGGATAGTCTACCCAAATGGGGCCCTTGCAACCTTGTACTGTGTGTTTGTTTAATTTGTGGGAGACATTCCCCTCTTAAGGTAGTTGCAGCTAAACTTTATTCCAACACAGACCTGCCAACCTTAGAATAGTTTTCACCATATGATGGTATGGGGAGAAGGGAACAGGCCCTTAAGATGGGAAGGGGCCATGAAGAGTGGGATTCTGGACCCTCTGTACTGCCCAAACAACAACTTCTCCCCTACCCCACAAAGAGCACAATCATATAGAGCTCTTTCTCAAGTTCTCTGGGGGTTTTATTGAAGCCCAGCTGTGCCGAGTGTCCATGTCATAGCTGGAAACCTAGGGGCTTCTTTATCAGAGGTTTGCATCACCGGAGCGTCACATTTTTTGATGCTCCAGCGGCGCAAGCCTCTCAATCATATCTACGAGGCAACGCTAAGCTACTTTGTGTGGCTCTGCATGGCCTCATAGATATGAAGTAAGATAAAGTAGCACAAGTCACTGTCTTGCTTACTCTGCGTCAAAGAGGCAGACCAGCCTAGCGCCAAGGAACCAATCGGTGTACATGCTCTTAAAAAATAATTGTAACATTACATAACATTCCATGTGTGTTGCAGTGAGTTTTCCCATGCAGCACCCATGGATTTTGATGCTGCACCAGATTTACTTAATCATGTCACCCATCTGAGAGTACTAGTGTGTTAAGAATCATCTATGGAAGCCCATGTGGGTGACAGCGTTGCATGCTGAGGGACTGGAGAATACCAGGGAAGAACTGGTGGTATACTGTGAGAGCCGGAGAATATATCAGGTTGTGATGTACAAAAAAGGGGGGATAGTATGTAGGCTTACAAGTGTAGTGGGAGATTAACGGAGGAGGGGATCTGTTACAATCTAGAAATTCATAGGAGGTATGGGTATATTAATCATAACCTCTACTCCTCTCCAGGGGCTTCGGCCTGCAACTTGATCCATTCCAAGAGTGCATCCCATTCGAGTGAAATGGGCCTTTTTCACAACCCTCTATATTCTTCCCTCCAGATCGCTCCACTCTCCTTGAAAGTCCGAAATGTATGACCTCCTTTCTCCATATACTCACTTCTTGGGCTTTAGGGGATTTCCAGCATCTTGTAATTAGTCACTTTGCCAGAAGAAGGGCCAAGTCAATAAAGCGTAATGCCACTTTGGAAATTTTTGATCTGGAATAAAACCCTAACAACCCTCCTAGGTCAGCGGTAGAGACAGTTGCAGAAACCCCCCCCTCACCCACTCCCTCAACATGTTTCCACCTATCTCTTTAGTGGAGGTACTATCCTTAATCTCCCAGATTAAGAGTGGATGCCCAACTGACATCATTCCGCCAAGATTAATGCCCATGCTTGCCAATGATCTAGGCCCTGGGATTCAAAAACTGGTTAATCTCTCCCTAAACAACGGAGAAGTCCCCAAGGAATGGAAAAGGGCCTTGGTCAGGCCTACTAGGAAAAACACTGCTATCCCATGGACAGAACTCACCAATCTAAGGCCAATATCCCTTCTCCATTTCTTGGCAAACTTGTTGAAAAATATGTCAACCGCCATCTATCTAACTATATCGAATTGGCAGGTGGATTGGACTATTCTCAATCGGGTTTTAGGCCCAAGCACAGTACCGAGTCCACCTTGATGTCAGTCGCAGACGATCTACATATGTATCAGGACAAGGGCTTCTCCATGATCCTGGTACTATTGGACCTGTCTGCGGCGTTTGACACCGTTTCTCATAACATCCTGACAACTCGGCTGGCCAACATTGGCTTGGAACACAAGGCTTTAGCCTGGCTTAGGAGTTTCTTATCTAACCGGACCCAACGTGTGACCTTGGGGGCCTATCGCTCAGAGGAGGCTGAGATCTCAAAAGGGGTGCCACAGGGCTCCTGTTTGAGCCCCACCCTCTTTAATATCTATGTGGCACCCCTAGCTAACATCATGAGAACGTATTGCTTCATTCCGGTGTCCCACACCGACGATACTCAGCTCCTCTTTCCTTTTAAACACCTCACCACCGAGGTCAAGAACTCCTTTTCCCAGGGTATGAAGGCTGTGGCACATTGGATGTCCTCCAATTACCTTCAATGCAATGTCGGCAAGACCGAAGTCATGCTGTTTGGAGAAGCTAAACTTCTATGGACTCCGGACTGGTGGCCACAAGATCTTGGCCCGGTCCCAGAACCAAAGCAGCTCATAAAAAATCTAGGAGTCAGACTAGATCAGGAACTCTCATTAAAGCAGCATTGCAACTACATTGTGGGTTCATGCTTCCATGTAATTGGGCTCCTACGGAAAGTATTCCCACTGCTCCCCGACTCAGTCAGAAAAACTCTGGTGCAGGCTCTTGTCTTAAGCCGCATAGACTACTGCAATGGCCTGTTTCTGTCCACTAATGAAGGAGTTCTGGCAAAACTCCAAGTGGTACAGAACACTGCAGCGCGACTAGTCCTCAACGCCCCTTCCGAACCCCTTCCAAAGCTCTGTTGGCAAAACTTCATTGGCTGCCCATAAAACAGAGAACCAAATTCAAAACTTGCTGCATTATTCATAAATGCCTTAACGGTTCAGGCCCTGAATATCTAATAAACAAATTCACCCCCTATATTCCTACACGCTCCCTCAGGTCCAGTGACCAAGGTTTACTATGTGCCCCTCGGACTAAGAAGGCTAGACACGGTGGTAAGGCACTGTCTGTGGCTGGACCTTCTCTATGGAACAGTCTCCCTAGAGCTCTCAGACAATGCTCAGAACACTTACCATTTAGGAAACAACTTAAAACCTTTCTGTTTCAACTTTAACATCTATTCTAGCTAAGTTCCTATACATCTTGCTGTTGTGGATGCCAAAGCGCAGAGATACTCCTTCGGGAGTCAAATCAAGCGCTATACAAACCCGCAAATAAATAAATAAATAGACAGTGTGCTGGGGTATCCTATGGTGTGATGCCAGTCAGATCTGTCAGTGTTATCTTAAGTTTTGTCCAGTATGCGGTCAGTGATGGGCATGTCCATGCACGCCGCCGTTCATTGTGCAGCTGATTACCTGCATAGCCCTGTGACCAGGGCACGAGTCAGGGGTCCACGTGAGTGGACCGTGTACCCTCATTCCTTTTTTTACAAAACAAGCTAAATTCCACTCGGGCACGCTGCATCCCCATGGGTGTTTTCAATAGCAATAGCGTGTCATCCGCAAACATTAATGCAGGTATTTTGTAAGCATGGGCGGAAAATCTGTTCCGCTTGTAGATTTTGCGGATTTTCGTTAAATTCGCAATCCGCGAGATTCGCGAATTTCCCGCAAAATCCACGAGCGGAACGGATTGGGTCAAAAGTTCAAGCTGACTTTTTGTAACTATTTTAGAATGGCACCGGCAAGCTGCCAGAGCCTCTAAAATAGTTACAAAAGTCAGCTTCAACAGGAAGCACTAATAGATAAAGTAAAGCAGGTGCTAGAGTTGAAGCTCAAATTCAGTTACACAATCATTAATCACCCCAAACTTGGGGTGATTAATGACTGTGTAACTTAATTTGACCTTCAACTCAAGCACCTGCTTTACTTTATCTATTAATGTTTCCTGTTGAAGCTGACTTATGGCAGAGGGCAGAAGGGCACAAAGTGGGACAGAGGGCATGAGTTAGGCAGAGGGCAGAAGGGCACAGAAACCAGTGGGGGAGAGGGCAAAAGGGCACAAACAAGAGTGGGGCAGAGGGCAGAAAGGTACAAAATCAAGTGGTACAGAGGGCAGAAGGGCATAAAAAACTAGAGGGTGGCAGTGATGAACCAGGCAAAAAAAATAAACACGAACACACAAAGCGCCCCGCGAACACGCAAAGTTCCCCGCAAACACCCGCGAACACGCAAAAATAAAAAATCCGCAAATTCGCACAAATTCGCGAATTATGCGGATTGCGAATTCGCAAATCCGCAAATTCGTGGATCGCGAATTCGCAAAATTCGTCCATACTTAGTATTTTGCGGTTAGCCAGTTTGGGCGAATCTGTGTCCATAAGCCAAAAGGTCCTTGATTAAGCCGTTGAGAAAGAGGGAGAAAAGAGTTGGCGCAAGCATGCAGCTCTGTCTCACTCCCTTCTCAATGGGGAAGGAGTTGATAATTTCCTGCCATTCCCAAATCTTATTCTGGCAAAAGTGCCATTGTGGTAGCGTTTGAACTGTTGACAAAGGTAAGATGGAGCTCCCATCTCGGGCAATAGGTCCCACAACTGGTCTCGATCCACCATATCAAATGCGGATTTGAGTTCCATGAAGGTTAGGTAGAGAGAAGAGAACCCCCTTCCAATGTTATGGTTTTTCAATATATTAGCTGTATTCTAAACAGCTGATCTATGGTTGATGTTTTGGACCTAAATCCAGCTTGTAAGGGAGGTAGTATATTATGTTTGTCCATCCAGGTCTGCAACCTTCCCAATAGAACATGAGCAAAAATCTTTTGTGTTACATGAATTAGGCTGATAGGCCTATAATTTTCCGGTTCTAGAGGGGAACCCTTTTTAAAAACAGGGGTGATCTCAGCACCCGCCCAAGTTGGGTGTGGGGGGGTGTGGGAGGGGTTTCAAGCCACGAAGAATTGCATTAAAAACACTGCAAACAACCTGCTCAGATCTAAACAAGTCTCCTGGGACCCGATCCTATCCAGGAGGTTTGTTTGGTAAGACTTTGGCCAGGGCCACTGATACCTCGCCCAACGAACAGGGGGTATCTCGTTAAGAGAGACATGAATATAATCAATAGCAGGCAGGCCCGTCACAGTAGCCCCTAATTGGGACTTTGAGTATAGAGATTTAAAATGACTTCGCCAAACCTCCTCCTCAAGGTTTGGCTCAATTGCGGACCTGCCCTCTGGTTTTCCTGTTTTCACCAGGTTCCAGAATCCTCTTGGACCTTTCTCGTCTAAGGCTTTTTTAATAGCCTGCCATCTGTAAATTTCCCATTCAGATTTGGTAAGTAAAATAATTCTCTTAAAATGCACCCTTTAAGCATGGGCGTGAAATCCGTTCCGCTCGCGGAATTTGCGAATTTTTGACAAATTCGCATTCCGCGAATCGCAGGAATTTGTCGATGTACGACAAATTCGTAATGCCAGAAACCGGGCAAAGGAAGCTTGTTTCCGGTCCAGGGAAGGCATGGCTTGGCAGTTCGGGCGGACTGTTCCCATGAGGCACATGGTCAGACAGATTTGCATATGGCCATGTCTGAACTGGGGTGGCAGAGTGGGCTAAAGAACGGCGATGGATTAAACCCAGATCTGTTGACTGGGTGTGAGTGTTTGATTGGTTCAGATGCTGCGTCCATCACCACCCCCTTTTGTACCACTTTATATTCCAGGACAGCATCTTTAAGCCTTGCGGTATTGCTGCCTTGGTACTCCGTGTAGCTCACTGGTTAGAGCGGCAGACTCTGAAGCAGAGATCAGGCCCAGGACCAGGGTTCAAGTCCCGACGCGGCAGGGTCTTGGGCTCAATGTCTGCGGACTCGATAATTCTCGCCTCGTCGCCTACTCTAATCATGGGTCCCACGCTGCAATTCTGGGCAATAGCTTGCTTAATCTCCACAACGGCCCCTATAACACTGGAATGCCTGGCTTCACCTTGGGGGTGCCCAGGAGGGGCATCTCACAGGGAGAGCCAGGAAGGGTTCCACAGCGTTATACAGCGCCGGGACGGCCCGTTGGGGCAGCTGTGCGCTTTACAAAATACCCTACATTTATAATAGCCTCCCCTCTCTCCGGGCTCCAGAGCAGATTCGCCTCTTCATGATCATCAAATAATTCAACGTTGGCCTCAATAAAGTTATCTGCAATCCCTTTGGGGTTCTCTGATGCTACGGTAGCATTGCTCAACAGCAGTGAAAAATTAGAGACCGCAACGCCCTCTGCTCTTTGGACTTCCCTATCATTAATTAACACAGTTGGGTTCCCCCATTCGAATACAGTAGGGACTACCCCCACCCAACAGGGCATAAAACTCTCCCTAACCTCATTTATATCATCTAGAGTTCCCGTTAAGGGTTCTACTCTCGCTAATTCCCTGCATATAGTCAATATATGATCATCGACCTGGACCCCACCATTACTAGGGGAAGAACCTAACTGTTAGACCTTGGGGATTAAATATTGGCTACTAGAGTTCAGTCAGTCCACCTGGTCTGGAACACTAAATCTATGACTTACAGGAAGGGCGACTGATGGCAAAGTATTGTAGTTACTGCATCTGTTATTTACACTACCGGCCTGGGTCCTATGCTCCCAACTTTCCCAGGATTTAACCCTTCTCTCTGATAGATGGTTAAAAGAGTAGGGTGGAGAAAAATAGGTTAGGGAAAGGGACTGTATCCCAATGGCCGCCCGCGTCTGATGCCAATCGCATATATGTTCTACCGCCCGCCTGTCTCTAAAGTTAATCAAAATGCAATCCCCTCAATGCATTTCTTTCTTTGTACCACCCAACCAACTCTACGAGCCAATAGGATTTCACTACACACCTGTGAAGGAAGTGGTCTATTCACATTTAACCAATGGGTACACTTATTTTTTAACTCGGTGTACGACTCCTCTTTACCCTGATCCAACATAGCAACACCAGCCAATAGAACAACATATGGAATTGATGCAGGTGGTAAATTAATACATGGCAGGCTGGAATTCCTTTCACCTTGGCCGAGAGAACGCGTACAGTGGTCATGGGCTCTGCCCAGGGAACGTGTCTCTATGCCCACATTCACATTAAGTTCTCCCCCACCATGTGTCACATTGCCTTGATTCAGGGTAGTACCAACCACATCATTCCCACTAGTAGATACTGATGGCAAGTTGGGAGGTAAAGAGGTAGATGATAAGTTGGTAGAAACAAGGGGGTTGCACATTACATTCGCAGTTTTTACATGGTGTCCAATATGGCCCCCCAGTGACATGTCGCTGTTAGCATGATTAGGTGCAAGAAGTTAATCTAGATGCAAGAGTTTATCCTCTATTAGTGAGAGTCTTTCAATGATTGGTAGGAGAGATGTAGTGAGTAAGACTCCCAGTTTGTCCCAAAAGTCCTCCTCGACTTGGGGTAAATGAGCACCAACCATGTCCGAGTGAAGTGAGCCCAATAAAGAATTAGATGATATAGTCTCCGGTAGGAGTGGCGTTACTGGTAACTCCGATGCACCAGAACTGTTAGCTTTCCGGGTTTTTGCGTTTTTTTTCCTCTGGGGACCCTCACCCCATTTTCTCTTTGTTACAGGTTCAGGATCTTGGGCATGAGTTTGCAATGAGGAGCTGCGTTCAGACCTCGTTAGAACACGTGGGGAGGTGCTGCGAGCGGACTCTATTAGTGCTGGGGCACCAATCAAAGTAGCAGATGGAAGTTCCATAGGTTGGGTTGAGCGGTGCCAACTGGAATCACTAAGTCCTGCAGCGACTGATTATTGTCTCCTCCCGAGGCCTGGGTGCCATCTGCAGTTTGCACAGGTGGCCTAGCAGTCATTAGCCCTCCCAAGGATGAATGTATAGATTGGGTAGGATCCAGCGATAAACGTCGCTCAGTCATGGCTATTTTGTGGGCCAGTACTGATGTTGCTCTTATTATAAACTGGCCCAGTGTCCCTGCCACGGACCCGCTCATAGGAGTAGGATTCCTCCCCTTTCCACTTCTAGTAGCCATCTTAAAGTTTAGGCTATCGAAACAGCTTGCCCAAATTATCAAAAAACCAGGTCAGATCTAGTACCACCAAAATACAATACAAATAATTTAATATGAACTGACCTCGGTAAACCAGTAAGGTTAGAGGGGGGCGCCGGCCCATTCTCTTACGTGCTCGAACGGGCTCAACCGGGCCCGCCCTTGGCCCGGGCTTTGCCCGGCGCATGCCCGGTCGCTTTCCGCGCATCGTGTGCCTCGAGGAGTGAAGTAGCGGCTGGTGGGAGGGGTTGATGCAGCACAGGTGGTGTTCAGCAGAGGGCTCCTGGGACCTGGAGTCCGTTGGCAAGAGCAGTTCAGCCCCAACAAGGTCTGCTCCAGCGACGCGGCACCCATGCAGCGGGTGCCACGAGGAGTGAAGTAGCGGCGGGTAGCAGGGGCTGATGCGGCACAGATGACGTGCAGCAGAGGGCTCCTGGGACCTGGAGTCCAGTAGGCAGGAGCAGTTCACCCCCAACAAGGTCTCCACCAGCGATGCGGCAAATTACATATAATATTTAGCAATGCAAAAAAACAAAATAAAACATAAATATATAAATATTCAAAATTCAAAAAAACAGTAAAATATATTTAAATTACATACAAAAATGTTCTTTCTGTTCTGCTTCACCAGGGATTAATTTTTATCACATTGATGAAACCTGAGAATTCCGCTTCACATGTCCTATGCACATTTTTTCCATTACGCAAGACTGGCTTGACCGGAAAAATTCTCAAAGGAAGAGTTAAACTAAGTTTGGGAGAACATTTCTGCTTGAACCAGCCTCCTGCCAGTATCTTGTGTCACTTGCCTATGCAAGGAATTTATTGATTGAATTTTGTATAGTGCGACCTTGACCCAAAGATATTAGAGCACTTTACAGAGGTAGCACAGCAGCAATTACACAAGTTACATAATGAGTAAATAAAAAATCATAATAGCGGTATAAAAAGGAGTATACGATAGACAGTAGTGTATGTAAACGACATAGCAGTAATTATAGGAGCTAAATAAAGAGAAATTAAAAATACACAGTAGTAGTATATAAACGAAATGCACAGTAGGCAGTGGGATTTGAAAAAGAAATTGACCCGAGGTAGTTATGGTAGGGATTTGCAAAGTTAGGGAGAGTAAAGGCACAGTTTTTCCCGGAGTTAGCCATACTCAGATTTAAATGGAGGGTTTGGGGTTGAAGCACAAATGTATGCCCTTGGATACATTTTTGAGACAAGATAAAGGCAAAGTACATCTACGTGTCATGCAAACAACATACTTTTGCGTGATTTACAGATAACATATATATAATCCATAATTTCTTTCACACTTTCATCTGTTATTTCTGCGCCACACACTAGATCCTGGGTTCAGTTTTGCAGATGGATTTTGCAGCTCCTTCCGTCAGTTCTTATATTTCTTTTTGAGTTCAATAAAAGTTTATTAAGCAAAATACAAAAGGTATCATTACATGCTACAGCAAAAGAATTATGGGGATGGGTGGGGAATAAAGGGGAAAGGAAAGAAAGAAACATCTGAAGACATAATATACTTGATGAAAATACAACAAACTTATCATGGGCAATAATAAGCAAAAAGAAGGAACATAGTAATTACACGTGAAAACAAATGCAAATATGGGTATGCAGGTAGTAGTGTTAAACAAAGGAAAAGGAATGACAAGGGCATCAAGGAGGTTTAGAAACCTCCTGCTGAGCAGGTTGTGGAGAAAATGAACGAGTTGCACATGTATCCAAAAACAGTATAACAGGAAGCCATAAGTCCACACGTTTAGCTACCATCTGAGCAGGAAAGACAAAAGCCGTATCTAGCCTGTGATCGAAACACACATTATTCCACCATGCTTTGAAAGAAATAGTAGATGCAGACTTCCAGTTGATAGTAATCTGTTGGAAAGCAACAGCCAATAACAAATCAACAATACGGACATTGAGATCAGTGCCGTCCCAGCAAGGGGAAAGGCTTCCCAAAAAGAGATGAGTGGGAGACAAAGGAATAGAGGTGTGAAAAATAACATTATTTGAGCCCACACCTGCAACCAAAAGGCAAGAACATCCTTGCAGAGAAATAACATATGGAATAAGGTGGCTTTGGGCAGAGAACAAGACCAGCAAACATCTGGAGTAGAGGAGAATTGTTTGTTGAGGGTAGAAGGTGTATGGAGCATTCGATTGTAAATAAAAAACATTGATTGCGTTAAAGACGCTGCTCTGGAGGTTTTGCGAACCTTTGTCCAGATCTTGTCCCAAAAAGAAACCGGCCAAGATATGGAGAGATCATGTTCCCATTGCTCCTCCACTTTAGACTTGGGCCTGGGAATGGTATGAGCATGAAGATCCTTGTATAAAGCAGAGGCTATAGGAGAAGCTCGCAAAGCAGAGTGGAGTTGAAGTGAGGGATCAGGAGGAGTAGGGGAAAGTGTAGATGGCGCCTGCGTGAGTGTTGTGTAGACCTCCATGACTGCCGCTTTGAGCAAAAGATATTTGGGAGCAAAAGACAAGGGTAAATCAAAGGTAGAGTGTAAGGTATGAAAAGATAAAAAGGTAGAGTGAGAAAAAAGTTGTGAAATCCAAATCAAACCTTTGGACCTCCAGGATTTCCAATAAAAGGGTTTACCATGAATCAAAAGATATTTATTATGCCAGATAGTGTTTGAGAGAAAGGCAGCAACAGTCGTAGGAGGTGGAGGGCAAGAAGATAGGAGGAGTTTGACAGTGAATTTATGAATGGGGGTAGGAATCGAGGAGGGTTTGCGGGAAAAAGAAATGTACTCAGCAAAGGAGAAGGGGGAGAGGAAGAGGCGCTCTACCTTAGTCCATAAGGGGAAGGGTGAAGTGGGGTCCTGCAGCCAAAGGGAGGCTTGGCGTAACAAAAATGCCTTCTGATAAGCTGGGAAATCAGGAAAATTAACCCCACTTTCTGAAGCAGGGCGAATAAGTCTAGCAAGAGATATTCTAGATCTCTTGTTTTGCCATAAAAAGGAGGAAAGGATAGAATTAATCTTCTTAAAAAGTTTGGCTGGGATAGGGACAGGGATATTAGAAATTGTATAAAGAATAATGGGGGACAACATCATCTTAATAGTGTCTAAGCGGCCCCACCATGACAGGTGGAGAGGATGCCACCTGGATGTAAGATCAGAGATCTTCTGAATGCATTTAGTCAAACATAGAGAGACAGTTTCAGGGATGGAAGGGGTAATGTGCAAACCTAAATACTTAATGTGAGAGGGACTCCAAGTAAAATTAGATGCTGTAAAGTCAGGTTTAAAAGTAAACTTCGTTAGAGGCAAAATTTCGCATTTATCATTATTAAGCTTATAGCCAGAAATAGAGGAATAAGTCCGTACTTCCTCTAAAAAGGCAGGAATGGAAACAACGGGATTGGAGATGAAAAGCAGGATATCGTCTGCATAAGCCGCAAGTTTAATAGAAGACTCCGCAGTCTGATATCCATGAATCTTGGGGTTTTGGCGAAGTTTGGATAGGAAAGGTTCTAGGGCAAGATTGAAAAGAAATGGGGAGAGGGGACAACCTTGGCGAACTCCTCTACCTAGGTCAAAGTAGGGAGAAAGTTGGCCGTTCGCATAAACAGCGGCTCGAGGATGAGAGTATAACAAGGAGACTAAAGAAACAAATTTAGGGCCAAAACCAAACCAATCGAGAGTGTGGAAAAGATAAGGCCATTCAACCCTATCAAATGCCTTCTCGGCATCCAAGGCTATCGCTGCAAGGGAGTGTTGGAAATGGGATGATTTCGATAAAATGTTAAATAAAAGTCTGGTATTATCCGTGATATATCGGCCTTTAACAAAACCAGATTGTTCTTCGTCTAAAAGATCAGGAAGTAAATGATCTAGCCTGATCGCCAATGACTTAGCAAAGAGTTTGTAATCAATGTTTACGAGGGAAATGGGCCTGTAGTTTTTGCAGTGTTGCACATCTTTCCCGGGTTTAGGTATTAAACAAATATGTGCGTCGGAAAAGGTCCCTGATGAGGCGCCAAGTGCAGTAAAAGTGTTAAGAAGGGAATGTAATTTGGGAATCAATATCTTAGAGAAATGAAGGTAGAACTCAACGGTAAAGCCGTCAGGGCCAGGGGCTTTGTTAAGTTTGAGACGCCGGAGTGCAGTAAACAATTCTTTCTGTGAAAGGTCAGCTTCTAAAGAGGAAAGGTCAATAGGAAAGTGTGCAGGCTTTTGGATATTCGAGAAAAAATGTGTAAGAGATTGGAGGGAAGGTTGGGTATCAGAGGTGTATAAAGTTTCATAAAAGCTGGAGAATGTAGCAAGGATATCAACATCCTTGTGCTGCAAATGAGCATTGGTATCAAAAACAGATTCGATATTCACTTTATTATGTTTTACCTTTAGATAATTAGCAAGGATTTTTCCAGCTCTATTCCTGCCCCCATAGAACTTGGCACTTGATTTAAGCAAATAAAGGGAAGTATCTTCCGTGGACTTGGTATTGTATTTCATTTTAGCAGAAACTAAAGCTGTCAGACTATCTTGGGAATGAGAATTGAAATAGACGTGTTCCAATCGTTTAATGTCATCAAGGAAATTTTTAGTAAGTTGGCGAGCAGCTCTGCGTTTCTTTGCGACAAAGCCAATAATAAAATCACGTGCAGCTGCCTTGAAAGCGTCCCAAACTATTTGTTTGGATATGGGTGGGACATCATTTAAAAGAAAAAAATCATCAAAGAAGGCAATGAAGGACGTGGAAAATTTGAGGTCCAAAAGAAGAGCATTATTAAAACGCCATCTCCTTGGTCCATCAATCTTAGGGAGTACATCCAAGCTAACTACAACAGGGGCATGATCTGAAAGTAAAATTAGACCAATTTCAGCTGCAGTAAGCGTTTGGGCAAGGTTGTGAGAAACGAATATGTAGTCCAATCGTGATTGGGATCTGTGTAGTGGAGAGTAAAAGGTAAACTCCTTTAGGGTCGGGTTACAAATTCTCCAGGAATCAACAAGTTTATGTTGAGATATAGCTTGGGCGAAAAGCTTATGTGATTTAGTGGGGATGTAGGTAGCGGTAGAGTTCCTATCTATAAATGGGTCCAGGGGTTGATTACAATCTCCAGCGAGAATAAAATTATCATCCATTAATTGGGTGATACATGTAGAAAAGTCAGCCCAAAAAAGGGGTTCGCCCGTGGTGGGTCCATAGACATTAAGGAGCGAGATTGGAACACCTCTAAGAGATAGTCTGACATGGGTCCATCTGCCATTAGTATCAGATTCTTGAGAAAGGACTGTAAAAGGAAGAGATCTGCGGCACAGAATTACAACACCATTTCGTCTGCCATCACCATGCGAATAAAAGGCTTCACCCACCCATCCCCTCTTAAGCTTAGCTGATTCCACATCAGAAAGATGAGTCTCTTGAAGAAAAGCAATATCGATATTCAATTTGGCAAGGTGTGACAGAATACGTTGACGTTTAATTGGGGAATTTATACCCTTAACATTCCATGAAATTATATTTAGGGACATAGCATATACATTAAATCAATAAATAACGTGTAAATGGAGCAAGAGTAACAACCCATGAAGAAAAAGGAGAGAGATGAGAAATACTGAATGAGAAGTAAGAAAAGATAATGGAGGAAGAGATAAACGAGAGTGAAAGAAGATGCAGAAGGAAAGAGTGATGCATAAAATTGAGAAAGATTCTGAAAAAAGAGAATAAGAGGGTAGAAAGGAATTGGATATATATAATCTGGGGAAAACATATAAGAAAGGAAGAGAAGAAAGAAACAAAGGAGAAAGCAAGGGAGAGAGGAGACAAAAACCATGCAGTGAGAGACGTCAGTCATGAACACATAGAGGAAAAAAGATACAAAGGAAAAAAGACAATTCAGAACAAAAGACGGAGGGAAGCAGCATGCAATTAACATACCTACAAAAAGAGAAAACGAGAAGGAATCGGGGAGGGTCAGGGCCACACGGATGAGGCGACACATCCAGGGTTAACTCAGCGGGAAGGCAGGGAAACATCTTGGAATAAGGCAAAGAACATCCTGCCTGGTAAAAAAAAAAAAAAAAAAAAGAAGAGAGAAATAGGATGAACCATAAACAAAGATAAGAACCTAAAAGAAAAACAGTAGTAACAACAGTGCAATTAGGAACGGAAACAGAACGAGAACAAAAACTAGTCAAAATGATGAGTAAACATAAGACAAAAGAAGAAAACATGTGAGAGGTCAATCAATGAGAAAACAATCAAAGAGAAAACAATTCAACCAGGAGTAGAGGAAGAGGACCCAGAAGCATCCATGGCAAATGACTTGTGGGCGTTAATGAAGCTTTGCAGGCGAACTGGGTCCTCATAAGAAGTGGTCTTGTTGTTATAGGTGACTTTAAACAAACAAGGGTGATAGAGGCCATATCTTGCTCCCATTGAGCGCAGGTCATCTCTCAAGTTCAAGAATGCCTTTCGTCGATTTGCGGTAGCCTTTGCGTAATCCTGGGCAAAAAATAAGGTGGAGCCGGACCATGACAACTTGGGAGCAGCCTTGGCAGCCGCCAAAACCTTCAAAAGATCTGTATATTCCAGGAAGTAAAGAATGACTCCCCTCGGTCTTTGTGAGGAGGAAGCCGTCGAGGGCAAACGCCCTAGCCGATGGGCACGTTGTATATTGAGGGTTGTTCCTTCTGGAAGACGAAGCACTTTAGGAAGAAAGGAAGTAAAGAAAGTGATTGGATCGGAACCTTCAAGTCCCTCCGCCAGGCCGTAAATACGAAGGTTATTGCGTCGATTTCTGTTTTCCAACTCCTCCACCTGTCTCTGAAGGTTGGATCCTTGAGAGTTCAGATTCGTTACTGTGGAGCAGGTTTCCTGGAGCGATGTAACAGAACGCTCAACAGAGGAGACCCTTGTGTCAATCTGTGACCAATTATCAGTAAGCGCCTGGAGTTTGACATTGGTTTCTTCCATAAAGGGACGCAAAGATCTAATTTCTTCCAAGAAAGGCCGGAAAGATCTTATCTCATCCAATAAAAGTTCCATGGAAACACCAGAGGGTCGTTTAGGTGGTGAAGGGGGATCCTTTTTTAGCCTTTTAGCGTTGGTCTTTGCCGAAGCTGGCTGTGAAGATTGTGAAGACTCCATTGCTGTGTCAGAGCCAGAGGAGGCAAGAGAATCCTCTAATTTAGAGAAGGCTGAAAAAACCTTAGAGTTTTTCACAAAAGCAACCTTAGATGTGGAGGGCATGCGTAATGAAGATTTAAGCCTGCCCATAAAGGGGACAACAAAGCGTTATAATCACCAAGGAAAAATAGGTGCCAAATAGACACTAAATAAGTTTCATGGAAAGTGAAGTCCACCTATTGTTAAGAGCGGCTCGCTAGAAAAAGTGCTTGGCGCATGCATACACTTATCCACTGAAGAAGAGAGGAGTAGAGCTGCCAAAATAGTTCAGAGTAAGGGGACGTTGTAATCCTGGGCCCAGCAAAGGCGAACGAAAAAGCTTGATGGTAGTTGCAGAGTAGACAAGCGCAAAGGATAATTGCAGCAGGGCGGGACACAGATGAGGTCCTGGTAAAGGAATAACAGCAACCAGCTCGAATGAGGAGAATAGAAGGATGACCAGACGAGCCCTCTGCTTCAAATGAAATGAAATGCAGCACTGTTTATTGGTGATAGAAGCAAAGACTGTGCCAGTTGTGACAGAGCGAATAATGAAGAGGCCCACATATCAATAATCATGAAATTTCGCCAAAAAAGCTAAAGGAAAGGCGAGCAGATTCACAAAATGGCGGCAAACAATATGCATGAAGTGGCATAAAGTGAGCAACTTGAAGCATGCACTAGTAAAGCTCCTATGTAGGAAAAAAAAAACAGTCACAAGAAAAAGCGGGCAAATGCGGCATGTAAATGAGGCATATTACCGGCAAGGTATCCAAATACCGGCAGTAGGCAGAAGCGCTAACAGCGCATCATCAGGCAGACAAAATGGTGGCTGCGACATCAGCTGGGATCCTGAGGTGCGCGTCTGAAGAAATTCCGTCGTGAACTCACGGAAAGGGCTTCAAAGCAGTGCCGCGATATCCAGAAGCGGTCCGGTGCTGATTCATGCCGCTTAAGCAGGAGAAGGTAGGCAGGAAGCAGTATAATTCCCAACGCCGCCGCGGAGCCTCACCTCAGCGCCGCCATCTCCGATGAGCGCTAAGCTACGCCCCCCAGTTCTTATATTTCTTTGAAAATGCCTGAGGTTATTTTCATCCCACGTGCTGTTAGCATATCTCCAAAGAGACGAGCGAGTACTGCCACATTTGGCCTGTAAACATTATCCAGGACACGCACAAGCAACAATTACAACACATTTTTAGGCAATATTTAGGGCCTCATTTATGAGAAGTGATGCATCGCTGCGTGAAAGCAGAGATGCGTCACGTCTCAGTGCGCTCTCCTTGCAACATAATGGATGTGTCATATTTACTGTATGATGCATCTTGTTGCAAGGAGTTACAGATACGTCAGTATTTCTGACGTATCTGTAGGCGCAAAAATGACGCATTGCTGGAGTGTGCCACAAAAGTGACGCAACTCCAGAAATGGGTCATTACACATGGGCAAGTAGCATGTGCCATGATGCAGGCTTAAGATATTGATGCATTTGCATCCTAGAAGTGACGCAGTGAAATATCAGAGATTTCACTGCGCCACTTCTACGACGCTTACTCGCGTCAGAACGCCCACCCTGCATACATTATACCTGACGCAGTTATAATGTAGCGCAGGGAATTACTAAGTGACGCATTTGCTTAGATGCGTCACTTTGTAAATAGGACACACCAGCAGGCATGTTTTACACCGCCAATGCATCACAAAAAGTGACACAACGGAAGCGCAAAACTGTTGCAAGGCCTCATAAATAAGGCCCTTACTTTCTTTCAGCCAAAGGCTACAAGACTCTTGCTTTTTTAACTGTAAATTTTAGAATATACATTTTATATTTTACCGTCAGAAATGATAAACTGGAATGCTCATTTAGTCGTGGATTGACTGAGAGAATGGAGTCCAAGAACTTCTCCTTTCAATTTCCCAAACACCTCCCTAAGGACGCAGGTCTACAGTACCACTCCTGGGAACCAGGGGCCTCATTTATGAGAAATGACGCATCGCTGCGTGAAAGCAGCGATGCGTCACTTCTCAGTGCGCATTCCTTGCGACATTTCTGATGCGTCATATTTAACGTATGACGCATCATGTCGCAAGGAGTTACAGATACGTCAGTATTTCTGACGTATCTATAAGCGCAAAAGTGACGCATTGCTGGAGTGTGTCCCAAAAGTGACGCAACTCCAGCAATGCGTCCTTTCACATGGGGCAAGCCCCATGTGAAAGGGCCTGCGTCAGTCTTACGCCTGCTGTGAGGCAGGTGCAAGATTTTGACACAACGGCGTCCTAAAAGTGACGCAGTGAAATCTCATAGATTTCACTGCGTCACTTTTACGATCCTTCCTTGCGTCAATACGCACCCCTTGCATACATTGTACCTGGAGCAGGTATAATGTGGCTCAGGGGTTTACAAAGTGACGCATCTACCTAGATGCATCACTTTGTAAATATGGCGCAACAAGGCGCATTTTTTACGCCACTGGTGCGTCACAAAAAGTGACGCACCAGCGGCATAAAAGTGACATAAATGAGGCCCCATGTGCTTGTGCAATGGTTTGATAATAGGACCATACGAAAGTTTCCTGCTACAATAAATTGTCACTGCGGCGGATCGGGCAAAGACAACTTCATCCTGGATTAATTTGGAGCAGGCCGGGAAACATCAATGGTGAGGTTAATTGCTCACAAAATCCGGTTACAATTTCAGTAAAAACCGCAAAATTCTTCAGAGCGGAATACATATTTGAACTGATGTAGTGGAGATGAATGAATGGATTAATGTTGGATTTATAGAGCGCGTGGTTACTTATATATCACTTTTTTTTGGTGTCATGTTGGGGCACCTGACAATCACAAAAACAATATTTGATCCAAATTACCTGTGCAAATATTATATATATTTTGTTCTTTTAAAGTGATAAAAATGCCAGCCCAAATTTAGTGTAAAAATCTACCTATGCAATGCACGGAATCTGACCTTCCCTTTATCTTTCCCTTGCTAAAATGTTGAAAATTGACTTCCGTCAGATAAGACACTCTCTGTACCAGGTTGACAAGAATAATCCCAGTGAGCTGCTGCTTAGGTAGGGAGAGTAAAGGCACAGTTTTTCCCGGAGTTAGCCATACTCAGATTTAAATGGAGGGTTTGGGGTTGAAGCACAAATGTATGCCCTTGGATACATTTTTGAGAGAAGATAAAGGCAAATACATCTACGTGTCATGAAAACAACATACTTTTGCGTGATTTACAGATAACATATATATAATCCATAATTTCTTTCACACTTTCATCTGTTATTTCTGCGCCACACACTAGATCCTGGGTTCAGTTTTGCAGATGGATTTTGCAGCTCCTTCCGTCAGTTCTTATATTTCTTTGAAAATGCCTGAGGTTATTTTCATCCCACGTGCTGTTAGCATATCTCCAAAGAGACGAGCGAGTACTGCCACATTTGGCCTGTAAACATTATCCAGGACACGCACAAGGCAACAATTACAACACATTTTTAGGCAATATTTAGGGCCTCATTTATGAGAAGTGATGCATCGCTGCGTGAAAGCAGAGATGCGTCACGTCTCAGTGCGCTCTCCTTGCAACATAATGGATGCGTCATATTTACTGTATGAAGCATCTTGTTGCAAGGAGTTACAGATACGTCAGTATTTCTGACGTATCTGTAGGTGCAAAAATGACGCATTGCTGGAGTGTGCCACAAAAGTGACGCAACTCCAGAAATGGGTCATTACACATGGGCAAGTCGCATGTGCCATGATGCAGGCTTAAGATATTGATGCATTTGCGTCCTAGAAGTGACGCAGTGAAATCTCAGAGATTTCACTGCGCCACTTCTACGAGGCTTACTCGCGTCAGAACGCCCACCCTGCATACATTATACCTGACGCAGTTATAATGTAGCGCAGGGAATTACAAAGTGATGCATTTGCTTAGATTCGTCACTTTGTAAATAGGACGCACCAGCAGGCATGTTTTACACCGCCAACGCATCACAAAAAGTGACACAACGGAAGCGCAAAACTGTTGCAAGGCCTCATAAATAAGGCCCTTACTTTCTTTCAGCCAAAGGCTACAAGACTCTTGTTTTTTTAACTGTAAGTTTTAGAATATACATTTTATATTTTACCGTCAGAAATGATAAACTGGAATGCTCATTTAGTCGTGGATTGACTGGGAGAATGGAGTCCAAGAACTTCTCCTTTCAATTTCCCAAACACCTCCCTAAGGACGCAGGTCTACAGTACCACTCCTGGGAACCAGGGGCCTCATTTATGAGAAATGACGCATCGCTGCGTGAAAGCAGCGATGCGTCACTTCTCAGTGCGCACTCCTTGCGACATTCCTGATGCGTCATATTTAATGTATGACGCATCATGTCGCAAGGAGTTACAGATACGTCAGTATTTCTGACGTATCTGTAAGCGCAAAAGTGACGCATTGCTGGAGTGTGTCACAAAAGTGACGCAACTCCAGCAATGCGTCCTTTCACATGGGGCAAGCCCCATGTCAAAGGGCATGCGTCAGTCTTACGCCTGCTGTGAGGCAGGTGCAAGATTTCGACGCAAGGGCGTCCTAAAAGTGACGCAGTGAAATCTCATAGATTTCACTGCGTCACTTTTACGATCCTTCCTTGCGTCAATACGCACCCCTTGCATTCTAGCAGTGTAATGGTTAGCAGTTGTGTAGGTACTGTCATTCGCAGTACTGGCAGGGGCAATAGGAAGTCACTTGCTGAGACTGCATTGAGATGTGGCGCACTGTGAAAGGCCTAGTGTCATTGACAGTTGTAGAAGAGCACCCATAAAAAGCAGTATTTAATTTTACAGAACACTGATTATAATATTGCTCTGTTTTGGTCATAAACGTAAAAAAAAGAATGAAACAATTCCATGACTATAGCTACATACATAATTGCTTTTTCAGAGGTTTATAAAGAAAGCACTGAAGCAATGCAGAATTGCACACAAACTGTCCATATATACAGCAGAGTGGACATTTCACAGCTACATAGGTGCCTGCATGCATGTAGAGCACAAGGTGTGGTGTTTCATAGATGAAGGGCATCAACAGAATTTTCAAGAGTCTGTTGATGCCCCAAGATCTTGAGTAGACGGACTAGTTTCATGCTTTGGTGTCTGCCTGAATAGAGTTTAAAAAGATTGTGCTTTCACGTACGAGCAGCTTGCAGCTCTAACACTCAATGGGAAAGCTTCTCCTGCACGTTATTTCACACCACCTGAAGGAATGCTCATGGCTGCAGCTTACAGTGATTTTTGTTTTATAGATTCGGGGCGGAGAGATGTAATAATCTATTCAAGGCAGCACAGCTCCTATTATATATTTAAAGCAGAGGGGCTCCTAACCGTTGAATATTTCTCCCGTTTTTAAACAGGCCTTTTTTCACGTCATCCTAAGACTGAATCTAGAAGACCTCATGTCACCAAATCTTCAAAAATTAAAATAAGTTGAAGTAGAGAGAGTGGGCCTTGGGCCGTCACTCTTAAGCCGTTCTCTTTCATTTGGAGGCTAGATCGGGCTTTTTTATTTTTTTTAGCAAATTCTTTGACCCTGCCAGCACACTCCCTTACCCCCACCCCCACGCGACTGATCACAGTTCACACTTCTCGTTTCCGAGTAAATGAAGACAGCCTGGAATTCAGCAAATTAACATCGCTGCACTTCCAGGCCATCTTCATTTACATGTACTTTCAGAGGCATTTGCGCCCCCCTGGGAACCCATCGGCGCCCCCCCAGGGGGGCGCGCCCCACAGTTTGAAGACCACTGGCTTAAAACAACATATTGCAAAGTAAGCACAGTGAGACTGTTATGTGCAAAGCTGCTTCCTTGTCAACCACAAATGTTACCTTCTTGTTCTGTAGTTCCTCGCCCCACGGTCAGACAGGAAGAATAACTGGAAAACATTTCAAAAAGGCAATTCGATGATTCTTCTTTCTCCAATGGTCGAGTTATTACTCAAAGAATTGGTGCCCGTGCCGGGACAATCCAAAGCCACGTGTCAAAAACATTTAAACCGTGGAACAGGGGACCCTACTACTATAAACTGAGCTGCTATGTCGGATCACTGACAAAATATCGAAGGTAAAAAAATCGACCTACAAAAATATCGGAGCAATAATATCGATGTCAAGAATATCGATATCCTATCTACAACATGGTAAGTACAAAAATATCGAGAAAAAGAAATATCTACATCAAAAATATCGCGGCATTTTACCAAGCAATAGCGATAATTATCGCTATTGCTTGGTTAGCGTGAAAAAATTAACGCTGCGGCGATTTTTATCGCAGATAAACCTTGGTATTACCAAGGTTTGTCGCAAATGCGATAAAAATCGGCCGCAATGCATGAATATCGCTGAAAAGTCAGCGATATTCATGCATTAGCGAGCTAATACTCTTAGCCATGTTATCCACCTCCCATTGGATAACATGGTTAAGAACTGCTCAGGGCAGGTGTTAGCTTTTGGAGATATTCGCGCTTAGCGCGAATATCTCCAAAAGTTGGTAATAGGAGATAGCGATGTTAGCGACTGTTTTCAGTCGCTAACATCTTGGCACGCCCACTTTGCATGTCATTAGTGATAAATATCACTGACATGCAAAGTGGGGCCCAAGATGGTCGCTATCTCCTACTAGCTGTCGCTAACTGGGGTTAGCGACAGCTAGGTAATAGGGAGATAATTTTATCTCCGCTTTCTTGGCTTTTAAAGCCAAAAAAGCAGAGATAAACCCCCTTGATAATATGCCCCATCGTTAGTAAAAATATCGTTTTTTTTGTTAAAAAAATATGTAAAATAAACTAAATAATGCTTATAAATAAAATAAACATAGCTAAACATATTCTATAATGTTTAAAATTAATAAGTAATATATATATAATTTAATAAAACAGTCATTAAACATATACGTATAATATATGATATATATACTTACTTAATATTCAGTTTTATTAATTATTTTAATAACTTATAAATTACAAATATATCTATACACATACAACAAAAACATAAATACAAATTAAATAATTACGTATTTATTTATTTATTTAATATTACATTTCTAAAGCGCACTGTTACCAGCCGGTGTCCTGGCGCTGATTGACCACTCCCAAAGCAAGACCTGAAACCTATTGTCTAAAAAGCCAAGTTTTCAGGGCCCTCCGAAAGGACATCAAATCCGGTGCCTGCCTGAGGACCACTGGCAAAGCGTTCCAGGCCTTTGCTGCTCCCAGGAAAAAATCCTTCCCCCCCATCGAGCTTTTTAAACTCTTGGAACCACAATCAGCCCCTGCTCGGCTGACTTAAGTGATCTCGCTGGTTTGTACCACTGAAAGAGCTGGGTCATGCAGTAAGGGCCCACTCCTTTGAGCGCCTTAAAAACTACACAGAGAGCTTTGAATGCAATTCTTTTGTGTACTGGTAACCAGTGTAGTTTCACCAGATCCTGGGCGACAGAGGCAAATTTATGTATACCTATGATCAGGCGGGCTGCTACATTTTGCAGGATTTGTAGTTTATTAAGCAGCCCCTGTTGGGCATTGAGCAGCAAGCTCTTACAATAATCCAGCCGGGACATATTCAATCCCGTCACCACTGTCTTCCTGTGCTGATCTGGGAGAAAGGGCAAAACTTTGCGTACTGTTTTCAGGACATAGTGGGTAGCTGGAGACAGCGCGTTTACTTGAGGCCTGAAGGACAGTGTATCGTCCATCAGGATCCCAAGGTTCTTGACCTTAGCAACTGGGGAGGGAGGGACACCCATTTCCTCCGGCAACCATCTTGGGGACCAGAAATTCTCTCTAGCCCGAAACAGGAGAACTTCAGTCTTTGATGAATTCAGCTTTAGGCAGTTCCCTGCCATCCTGCTGCTGACTGCACGCATGCAGTCTTTAAACCTGTCGGCCGTGCCTTCCTCTCCCCCCGGTAGCAGCAACAACACAATCTGCGTGTCCTCTGCGTATGATGTTAAGTTGAAGCCAAATCATCTAATGACAGGTGTCAGAGTGGAAACATATACGTTAAAAAGAGTCGGACCCAGGGATGAGCCCTGAGGAACCCCACAAGGGAGCAAAAACGGAGCTGACTCTAGATCACCCAGATCCACCACCTGGCTCCTGTTGGAAAGGAAAGCCTGTAAGATCTTAAGTGCTTTAACCTGCTGAGTATTCATTATTCCCTCCATGGTCTTGGCCGGCCGTGGGAGTCTGGCAATAGGCCTGTAGTTGTTCAGATCGGCCCCATCCAAATTTGTTTTTTTTAAGAGGGACAGGATGGATGCCTGCTTCCAGCGGGAGGGAAACTCCCCACTTTCCAACATGTTATTAAATAATGGGGTGAGCAGAGTAGCTATCGGAAGTGTAGCTAACTTTGCTACGGTAGCTGGGCCGGGGTCGCGAGGGGAACCTGATTTTAGCCTCAGCAACCGTTTCCTGACCTCCTCCTCGCTTATCGGGGAGAAGCTTGTTAGCCTATTTTCCTGTCTATTAGTCTCTATGCTCACTGGATTGGCCTCTAAGGGGTTGGTCTTTACTTGGTCTTCCAGGGAGTTGAAAATTGTCTTCACTTTATTCTGAAAAAATTTGGCCAGGTCCTCACATAATTCCCGACTGGGGGGCACTGCTGCAGGTTTTGGGGCTGCCAGCGATGAAACTGTTTGAAAGAGTTCCTTTGGGGAATTGCTCACCTCCTTAATGCGATTGGTGAAGAAGGTACGTTTATCCTTCCCTATTATCTCTTTATACACCGCCAATTCCAATTTGAGTCTCTTTTTATCGGCCTCATAGTAATGTTTCAGCCAGATTCTCTCTAATCGCTTAAAAAAAAAATTATGTTCCCTAATCTCCTCTGAAAACCACAGGGCCGATGGACACGAACCGGTGGAGTGACAGGATTTGGGTGGAGCTAGACATGTACATGCTTTGTCCACCCGTTTGGTGTAGGCAGTTGCCGCCTCCTCTACATCTCCTGGAAGGGGCACCATCGTGGATATCAGTAGGTCGGCAAGAGACAAACCTTCTATGTTTTTCCACTTCCTGACTGTCCTAGCTGGGTTCCTCACCTTACTTAATCTGGGGGGCGGCACCAAAGTGATATTAAAACAAGCTGTGGAATGATCAGACCAGGAAACCGGGCACGTTGCCGTGACAGCTAAATTGGGATGGTTGGAGAAGACACCATCCAGGGTGTGCCCTGCCTTGTGCATCGGGCCTGTCACCATTTGCCTTAGCTCCACCCCGTCCATCAACTCTATAAGTTCCCTTGTATCCGTATCGGATACACAGTCAAGATGAAAGTTAAAATCCCCTAGAACTGTAAATGTCTTAGCCCATACTGCTTCTTCTAGCAGGCTGCCTAGTGCCGCTAGGAATGGGGCCTTGGTCCCAGGGGGCCTGTAGAGTACACAGCCTCTGAGGGTTTGATGATCTGACAGATTAAAATTAAAAGCCAGTGCTTCTCCTAGATCTGCCGCCGCTGGCTGAAAGTTCCCTCTCACTGAATTGTGGTAGATGATTGCCAATCCGCGGCCTCTCTTCCCACATCTATTCTGAACATAGCACCCATAATTGGGGGGGTGGCTTTGACAATGTCTGGGCCCGATGCTGCATCAGTCCATGATTCGGTTATGAAAGCTATCTTTACTTTCATTTCCTGTATCAGGTCGGCCACTTCAACGCTATGCTTCACTAAGGATCTAGCATTTAGCAGCAGACATTTCACCACAGCATGCTCCCCCTTCACCTTCCCTCTATCTGTATTAGAGATGGTGCTAATGGTCTGCCAGAGAACCTTTGGAAGGGCCTTACTGCAGTTCGGGCATCGATGTAGTGCAGTCAGCGAGTTTTTGCATAGTTCTAGACATACACAGCCTGACGTTCTGCCTTCTCCCCCTAATGCCCACAAGGTCCCGCATTCGTATTTGTGGCGGCTTACTATGTTCGTAATCTCCCGACCGGTGTTTCTGGCACTGAGCGCGGGTCCGGCGTGGATGGGCGCAGACGGGCTTGCCTTTGGCGCGCCGCCAGCGCGCCCGCTGCACGCTTGCGCCAGCTCGACTTTTGTGGACGTGGGGAGGAGAAAGACTAGACCGCTCAGCCTTGGCCCACTTCAAGATGGCGGCCGTCCAGGCGAGCGTCGAGTCGCAGTTCCCTCGTCCCAGTCCCCGACCTGTAAGTAACTAAGGGCGCAGAGTTTCAATCAGCCTGCCCCTCGCGCAACTGAATAGGTATCACAATTAAAAATGGTTAAAAATAAGGTGGCATCAGTTTTAAAAAACGCAGCACTCTGGTCTCGAACAAGCAGCTATACACAATTTAAGCTGAGGAATTTACTAGCTAGCTCCCGGCTCAAGCCTCAGGAGCAGTATAACAAATTAATCAAATTAAATTTACTTTTAACATATTAATAAAATAAATACCAATTCATAATTGATGTCCAATAAATTAATTATCAATACCCAATAATACATTTAATAATTACCTAATTTGATTTCAATTTCTTCCAACACTATTCCCTTATAAACGCACAACGCACTATAATAATAAAATAATACACTTAACATAATTATCAATAAATCAATGAATAAAAAATATTTTCCAATTAATACAAAGTAATTACCAATTAATAATCAATTAACAATAATATAATTATCAATACCAATTATTTAAAATAAATGATTACTTAATTACAATTAAATTACTTCCCACCCTATTCGCCTATAAACCCACAACCCACTACAGATCTTAAAAACAAAGAAATAAATCAAATCAATTTATAATTCCATGAAAATTATAATTAAATTAGTATTATTAAATTACTTCCCACCCTATTACCCTATAAACCCACAACCTGCTAGGGTACTAAAAAACAAAAATAACTTGAATAAACGTTATTAACATATGGAAATTGTATACATATATGTTAAAACAAGAAGAACACTTAACAAAACACATATAACACATACATAATAAATACATAATAAAATACTTAACAATAATATGTATATCGATATTAGTAACATCGATATTAGTAACATCGATATATTTGATATTGATATTACTAACTTCAATATTACTTACATCAACATAAAAAATATCGATATTACTTACCTTAGGGTCGATATTCTGTCCATCAATATTCTTAACATCAATATTCTGTTCCTTCGATATTGTCACATCGATATTAATGTAGATCGATATTTAATTTTCGATATTTTGACTGCTCACCGTCATAAAGAGTGAAGAAGATGCACTCAGAGGAGAGGTGCTTGGGTCCTCGATTCAGGGGGCCCTCGCATGATGTGGCCAATATTCCGGAGGCATTTTAGGACGTTCAGTACACTACTAAGGGCCCAATTCCGATCTTGGCGGGAGTGCCCTGAAAGAGTCAGCCAGAGCCTTACCTTACGACGGACTCTGGTCCGTCTGGGCGAAGCAGTACGATGCGCATCAGTGTAAAAATCCCGACCTAGCCGTACGCTCCGATTGCAGCCACAGTTACCAGGCCGAAGCGGATCTGTAGACGCCGATTCAAGTCGAACATGCGTAAATACACCGCAGTTTCCGGCCAGACAAGTATGATGCGTACTTCCTGTGCACCGAGCGGGTCGCCACTTACAGCACGTCAAAGCATCCGGAAGAGCTGCATATCAGGTACAAATCACGCCACAACACGATCCACGGCAACAAAACGGATGAGCCAGCACCGAGTACGAGTCAAAGCAACAATCAACACGAGATGAACCAACCATGAATTCTGCCGTGCTGGTCCTCCCAGTACTGTACATCTATCACCGGATCAAAAATAGACGCGTAAGCCGCAGACGGTGGGTCTGACAACCACCACACAAACAAACGACGCATACCCGCCATATGTCACACACACATAGGGATGCAGAAATAACGTACACTACCAACAGCTGAACCATAGGGGTGGGATGGCTATCACCAGTACAATACATACCCATAGGGTTCTCATGGCTACCACTCCCACGACCCCAAACTCATAGGGGGCTGGATGCCTATCACTACTACCATCCCCACTCATAGGGGCATGATGCCTACCACTAGCCCCACTAATAGGGGGATGGATGCCTACCCCTACCACTAACTCCACTCATAGGGGGATGGATGCCTATCGCTACTACCAGCCCCACTCATAGGGGGCTGGATGCCTATCACTACTACCATCCCCACTCACAGGGGGCAGGATGCCAACCACCATCCCCACTCATAGATGGCTGGATGCCTACCACTACCACTACCCCCACTCATAGGAGGCTGGATGCCTATCACTTACTACCATTCCCACTCATAGGGGGCAGGATGCCTACCACTACCCCCACTCATAGGGGGATGTATGCCTATCACTACTACCATCCCCACCATAGGGGGCAGGATGCCTACCACTACTACCATCCCCATTCATAGGGGGCAGGATGCCTATCACTACTACCATCCCCACTCATAGGGGACAGGATGCCTACCACCATCCCCAATCAGAGGGGGCTGGATGCCCACCACTACTAGCAGTACCCACACATAGGATGTGTGATGCATAACACCACCACTCTCCCCACACACATGGAAATAAAGCAACACCTCATCATGTCATAAGTGTATTACCTGTGTCAAAATGCCCACAACATTGAATCTGACAAGGAACATACAATGTGAATCACATCACACATGTGAGCCAAAAGCTGGCTGTGGGATTCACAATTCAAACATAACATGCACAGTGTTGTAATGGGGTCTAAGCCCCCATCATTACAGTGAGCAAAAAGGTAAGTGTTGGGTTCAAAACTACAGAAGTCAATGATCACTGTGGTAATGGGGTCTAAGCCCCCATCATTACAGTAACAAAAAGGTAAGTGCGGGTTTCAAAACTACTTTCAAGAAATGTTTGCAATCATGATTTTTTATTCATCATTTTTCCTTTTTAGTGGGTTATTGGTATTTTGCTAGTTCATTCGCCTTTTACATGATATGGTACAATCCTTATGAGCATCCAATGCATTTCGGGGTTGTTATACACCCCTTCATCAGGGAAAGGACTCTGTAAACATATGTTTACAGAGTCCTTTCCCTGATGAAGGGGTGTATAACAACCCCGAAATGCATTGGATGCTCATAAGGATTGTACCATATCATGTAAAAGGCGAATGAACTAGCAAAATACCAATAACCCACTAAAAAGGAAAAATGATGAATAAAAAATCATGATTGCAAACATTTCTTGAAATTATCTTTTGAAACCTCTGCAAACCACAGAGGGAATATAGAGTGCATACAAGGATGGGACCAGTGCTCCACTGACCCCACAACATAGCCTGTTACATTTGATGTCGAGGGACGCCTGACATCACTCGTATAGCACCTAAAAACCAAGGATTAACTCTGGTATAAAAATCGCTGTGCGCCAGCCCCACTTACACTCCGGTTTCAAAACTACAGCAGTCCATGCTCACTGTGGTAAGGGAGTCTAAGCTCCCCATCATTACAGTGGCCAAAAGGTAAGTGTGGGGTTCAAAACTACAGCAGTCCATGATCACTGTGGTAATGGGGGTCTAAGCCCCCATCATTACAGTGACCAAAAGGTGATAGTGGGGTTCAAAACTACAGCGGTCCATGATCTCTGTGGTAATGGGGTCTAAGCCCCCATCATTACAGTGACCACAAGGTAAGTGGGGGGTTCAAAACTACAGCAGTCCATGATCACTTTGGTAATGGGGTCAAAGCCCCCATCATTACAGTGACCAAAAGGTGATAGTGGGGTTCAAAACTACAGCAGTCCATGATCACTGTGGTAATGGGGTTTAAGCCCCCCATCATTACAGTGACCGGAAGGTGAATGTTGGAATGGGAAAGATGTAACTGGCAAACAGCATGAATGATTACTGGTACCAATACCACAATCACGTTTGTGTCAAAGTAGTAGTTGTGTCCCATACTGACACAGCAGTGGTCAGGCAAAGGTTGCACTGCAACTGAAACACCCTCTGCCATTTGCACACAAGCATCACACATGGGGGCTCACAGTGCCTACAATGTACAATAGGACATAGTCCCACTACCATGGCAGCAATGGGACATACCAAACAGGAGGAATGTGCACACTGATGAGGCAAGTGTCCCAGGGACAGTAGGGAAGAACTTACAAACAACATCCACCCAGTAGCACACAAAACACATATCAATTCGGTGCTGCATATGCACAAACACAGCCAGGCCGTTTCACACCCATACTGCATATCAAACACAACATGTGTGTGTGTGTGTGCAATTACCCACAGGCTAGTACACAACAAATGAGGGGGGCTGTACTCCAATGACACAGATCCCCACATAGTGCCATGAACAAGTAAACATCACCTGGGCACCCCTTTGTGGTCAATCATGCATTGTTAGATGAGTGAGATCTCGTCAGAATAATGTGACACAAGCTGGGCGGAACAGCAACAAACACATCAGGAAACCCACAATTTGGTGACACACTGTGATGACAAATATAGATGTGGCACATACTGTGAAGCACAGTCACCTGTGCACACAGGGTCATGAGCCCAGACCAACAAACTTACATCACACAAACATAAACCACAGGGCATGGCCTTTAAGTCCAAAATGGAGTCTGGGGCCTACCTATCACACAACTCACATTTGGACACCCCAAACACCACACACCTGGATATGCACCAATGTGCATCAGGGAAGCACACATGGACTGGTGACACTAAACATGCACGCATGACTAAGGGGGGGGGGGGTCCAACGTATCCATCATTCATCTCACATGCCCAGGAGACAACCTTTGTGAATGTCTGACACAATGCACAGTATGTGGTACATGACCATTACCTGAAATGTACCAGAATACTTGAAATCCAAGACACAGTCCCAGACCAATCAAGAACACAAGCAGACCCATGATGAACCCATGCTGACACCTTACAACATTGCATCACTGGACCTGAGGAGTGGGAGCAGTCACACACACATATACGTGTCACAATCAGAAGATACCACATTGCATCAGACAGCTATTATAGTTATCCAAACGACAAATGAACCAGAAACTACATGCTAACACGCTTTTTAAATATCATAGAGCCTTACGTATTCCCTGAGGATTACGGATAGCGTTGAATCCTTCTTTGTGCTAAAACTCTAAAACTTTTCAAGAAAAATGGAATGCCATCCTCAACAAATTCAGTCTGGATTTAATCCTACTGATCGTAGAAGAATTGTCTCACATACTCACGGATCCTAACAACGAAATTAAAGAGATTGAAAAAGAGCTTGCTAACACAGTTCCATCTGAAGATTGGTCAAAATTCAATTAGATAAGCATACAAGAGAAGTTAATGAAAGGAAAATGAGAAAGTCAGGAGAGACACCCTGGACTATAAGCTAGGGGAGGTCTACACATGGGCAGAGGTGTACGCCCAAAAAAGAAGAAATAAGCCGTATAGTCAGCAAACTGACACATCTTCATCTGGTAGCAAACACTCTACCCGTTTACATAAGAAAACTGGTACATTCATTCCTCCCACTGCTAGATCCAATGAACCAACTGAAGTGAGTGATAAACCCATAGAACATGGAGACAGTTCATCCGTGTCAGGTCCTTTTTTAGAGCAAGGTCTAGACGACAGAGGAGACCCCCGTCGGGGCAAAAGAAAAAGAGAAAGACAAGGGACATCCGAACACACGAAGCACGATTCAAAAGAAGGTCAACGAAAAACCAAACACCTAGTGATTAATATTTCAGATACAGTCTTAAAACCATATGAAATGAAATTGTTGGAAAAAGGGACATCATTCATCCCAACAGCTCAAACCAATCTACTTGAAATGGAGGTCAACACTTTTAAATTCACTCACAAATTGAGATTACGCCACTTTTTTGACAATGTTCTACCTCCAGCCACTCAACAAAAACTTGATCAGCTCATGGGCTTCCGCCCACACCGCTTATATCAAGCACCTTGTAGTCACAAGTGTATTGACTTATTTGAAAACTTAGTAAAGCAAGATTTGACAAAAATCAACTATAAAAAGAAAATCAGGAAAAACATTACCCAGAAAGATCAAGACACCTTAACCCCTTCAGCGCGGCGCAAATTTTTGCGCTGTGCTGAACGTTCCATTGGGGCTATGGAACCATGACGGAACGGTTCCGTCATAAGCACAGACCAACCGATGCTCATGACGTAACCGTTCCGTCATGAGCATGGAAGGGGTTAAAGAGAATTGCCGACAACAAAAACATTAAATGTATAAAAGCAGACGGAGCCCTGGTCGTTTTGAATACAGAAATGTATAAGAGAAAAATAGCAGAACACATCTCTGATGATAAGACTTACATGAAGTTAGATGGCAATCCCACTAATCAATTCAAAGCAACTCTCACTGACATATTAACTAAAGCATTTGAAACAGGAACCATCGATGACCGAACTAAGACATTTTTACTTCAACAGCATCCTAGAAGCCCTTCTATCTAGATGACACCTAAAATACACAAAAACATTGAAGATCCACCGTTTAGACCGATAGTGTCCACTAGAGGTTCCCTGCACGAACTAGTAGGGAAATTTCTTGACAAACACTTACAACCCTTGGTCAACAAAATGAGAAGTTATGTCAAAGATACCACAGATCTTCTTGTCAAATTGTCGGAAGTCACCACATATGTTGATGAACGATTAATCTTATGCACAGCTGACGTGAAGTCATTATACACTTCAATCCCCCACGCCGGTGGTATTGAAACCATCGAAAAAGCAATCCTGAATAGCGATATTGATCCTCCTATGCGACAATTTCTTATGGAACTCGTGATTTTTACCCTTTATCATAGTTATTTTGAATATGACAAAGGCTGGTATCCGCAACTGTCCGGTATATCCATGGGGAATTGTGCGGCACCCATGTACGCTAATACCTACATGAAAGAATTTGAAGACACTCATATTTATGGAGACACTAATTGGACCAACAACATTAAACTTTATGTTAGATACATTGATGATTTATTCTTCATTTGGAAAGACACAAAAAAAAAATTGCAACAATCCTTGATTAACTTAAATACCATGGATGACAAAATTCAACTCACATGGCAGATGAGTGAAGAATCGATTACATTTCTGGATGTACAAATTACGGGAACTTCCACTGGGTTTGAGACTGATCTATATCGCAAACAAACAGTCACTGAAACGTCATCTACCTTTCTCGCAAATGTTGCGTGCCAAATGCATCACATCTGACATCAAGACAGCTAAACAACGCATCAAAGAAATGGGTTCTAGATTCCGTGAAAGAGGTTACCCTTACTCGATTATCGAGGAAGCTGAATCCAGGGTTGCCTTAATTTCCAGAGAAGAGTCACTGAAGCGAACCACAAAACCAAAAGACACCAGGTTGGTGCTCGTGTCTAAATTTTCTACGCTCAGTACAACTTACAAGAAAATTATACTGAAACATTGGCGTATTTTAAGTATGGAGCCTGATTTCAATAATGCGTTCAAAACCCCCTGATCTTCGCCTACACACGGAATTCTAACATTAGAAAAATACTGGCAAAGGAATCCATTCAACCAGTCGAATTGAGAGGTACACTTCCCTGCATGAACTGCAACAACTGCAATAATGTCATCAAAGGCAACACCATCACTCACCCAATGAAAGGCCATGATATCAAGTTAAAAGTGAATGCGACGTGTGATTCATCTAACTTAATCTACCTGTTAAAATGCCCATGTGGAAAAATTTACATAGGTAAAACTGAAAGGAAAATTAAAGTTCCCATCAATGAACATAAATCCAACGTAAGGACCAAGAATGAGAAATCCAATATTGCCGTACACTTTATTGAACATAAACACAACATTGCCCAACTAAAGTACATGGTACTGGAAATTATTCAGAAACATGAAGGAAGAGACAATAATAGACATTTGTTGCAACGTGAATTAACATGGATTTATCATCTACAAGCTATGAAGCCTTACAGGCTCAATGATAGAATTGAATTTAGCTGTTATCTTTGAATGCATTCAACCACGCAGTTAGCGGCCCGCTGATGCTGTAACTCTCTTTTGTATGTGCTCTGTTTTTTACATGTCACTTTACTGTGTTCAAACTTTATTGTTTACTGTTTACACTAGACATTCCCCTCTTAACGTGGCCGCCGATCGTATCGAGTCCTTCGTTTGTGTTAGCATCTAATCTCACGTGATTTCTTTAGCCACTCACATTCCTATTTAACCACTTACGAGAGTTCACGTAACATCGCGATCACACGTCTACATGCGGAAGCCCGGTATCTTAGACGAGTTTTCACCCCTGATATGAAGTAAGTCGGTACTACGCTGCAGCCTTTTGTTCATAGCCCCACATATGGGACCGTTTTTTTTACCTCAATTAATTAATTCCTTTACGTTTACAGCGCATCGTTCAAGAATATCGTGAATGCTCACATATGTGAGTGCCATTTAGAGTTTATTTTTCACTGGTTGAGGTTTAGCTGCATGTCTACACTGTTCACTGACTAACCTTATTCAATCGTTGAATCCTATCTATTTGCTTAGCGCACCATCACAAGAGCATTTGTTGAATCACATTATTACTGTTTTTTAACCCTGTGACATGTTGTTAACCACTATGTGAGCATAGCTGATAGCTATATCCTTATGTTTTCAGAGCTCCTTGAGAAAGGGCTGGTTAGCCCGAAATGCATCGGAGCATTTATGAATATATGTACAAATAATGATCAATACAGTGGAATCTTATTGAAGAAACTATCAAATTGATGTGATGAAAATATCAAGCTAAAAGAACCTATACTTTATTGATAATAAAAAGTGAAAAATCAAAAGACAGTTTGCAAGGAGTCTTCTTTAGAAGAACCAATGGTGTGCCCTACTCAGGGATGCATTCATTGTATATGTATGCACAAATAATCATTAGTGACTGACGTGTTAGGACGGACGCGTCTCCTGCAGGTGCACCCTACCACAGATTATATTTTCACATTTTTGGTGAAGATTCAGTTCAACATTCCTATTGCTGTGCACCTCCCCTACTCTTTGATGCTCAGACAACACACACCATGGGCTCAGGCAATGCCACAGAATAGCACACTCCCATGAGGTGTGCACTCCTGTGGAATGTCAACTGTGCCAAACGTTGTCTCTGCAGGGCTCGATCATGTCAGCATAACTAGTGGTCAGTGAGCCAACAATAACACCACAATGAAGGCTCTGGTCACATTAGCCTGTGTACGGGAGTGGCTCTTAAGTCACCTACACATACTCAGCACACATGTATAGCAAGTTGCACTGATGACACAGTTGACTACTAAACCATCGATGCACAGACCTGCATGTCCACTGGAGACCCCCTCAGATTGTTGCACAGGATGACATTCATAGCAACCAGAATAGGACACTAATCCTACAGAACACATGGAGTACATCACATCAACACTTCAGTTTCTTCTTCTGAAAAACACTATTACAACTGCAAGTTTGTGATACTCATCATCAACATCATGTATATCAAAAGCAAAACCACCAGATAAAAAAATATGCTTTAATCAGCAATTCAGGAAGAAAAACGTGCAGTCCTGAAAACACAAAAGGCTAATGGCCAGTCCATTAGTAAAGTCCAAACAGGGGGACATGGGACAAGTTGTCACCCATTGCTTGCCTGCACTGCTACGGCCAGGGGACATCTCCCCTTGGAGGGGCACACATAGGGGCAGGCCAGGCACCGCAGCGACAAGGATCAGGGGATAGCAGAATGAGGCAGGGGAGAGGTGGTCGGTGCAGGGGGGTCACTGGCAACTGCAGTGGAGGTGTCTGACACAGTGGGCCCAGTAACCACTGCAGGGCTCTAGTCAGGAGTGGTCGACGAGGCATCACTGTTAGGGCACTACTCAGATGTGGAGGGTGCCGACACCACTGCAGTGGGCTGGTCAGACGAGGTTGTTGTGGCCTTCACTGCAGTGCCTAACTCCACTGGAGTGGAAGGGGGTGCAGATGAGGTGGGTAGGACAGAGGAGGAGACACGGTCTCCACACCAGTGGTACAAACAGGCTGAGCATCTGGGGTGGATGTGGATGTGCCGGGCGTATGATTTTGGGGATGTGGTATGGGTGTGTGGGGGAACCTGGGGCAGGGTGTGGCAGGTGAACCTGTGGAGTGGTGGGCTCGGGGCTGGAGGATGGAGATAGTGTGGTAGAGCTATGTGGTGGTGGTGGGGTCTTGCTCCTCCTGCTCTGGGTGGACTTGGGAGTGGGGGCCTCAGCCTGCCTGTGCGTGGTGGAGGGGGTCTGGGTGTGAGGGGGTGTCCCCACTGTGCTTGCTGACTGCCTCTTCCCCTTGCGAGTTTTATCTGATGGGTCAGTGGGGAAGAGGCCAAGGTCAAAGAGGAAGAGCTGCTGGGAGGTAGGGGTTGCAGGTGAGGCAAGGGAAGGGGTTTTGGAGGGAGAGGTAACTGAGGACTGCGGAGTGCTCACGGATGCCTGTGTGTGTGTGTCTGCTCCCTATCTCCTGTGAGTGAGATATCAGTCCCTTGACTGTGCTTGCGTGTACGTTTTGATTGTGGCTTGCGTGTCTGTGTGCTGCCTGTGTCTGTGATGGTGCGTGTTTGTGCCGGTGTGTGTGTGCTTGGGACAGGTAGGGTAGTGGGGATTGAGGCTGTGGCAGAGGTAGGAGGCGTGAGGGACTGTTGGAGGAGGGACCCTGCTGCCATCAGTGAGGAGTCCATGGACTGGTTGGTACGCTGTAGGGCAGACATGCTAGAAGATATGCCCTCCATGAACGACACCAGTTGTGTCAACAGAATGGTGTGTGCATGGAGGACACTCAGCATATATGTCTGCCCTACATTGATCTGCTTAAGCAAGTCCACAGACTCCACACTCAGGGCAGCAGAGGAGATAGAGGCAGGGGGAGTGGTGCATGGCGCAAAGGAGACATGGTCCCTGACATGGGACCCTCCACGGACCTCTGGGATTGGAGCAGATGGGAAGGTGGTGATGGTGGTGGTGGTGATGGTGGCGGGGACAGATCTGCTTGATGGTGTCTGCTGACTGCTGGCACCCGCCTCCTCAAGGGAGTCATCATCCGATGAGCTGTGTTCCTCAGCTGAGGTGGATGGCGCTGAGGTCTCATCAGTGTGGCTCCTCTCACCCTAGATGCCACTGGGCTCCTCTGACTCCTCGGCGGATGGCCCAGTCTGGCTCTGCTGCTCCTCCTGGTCAGTGGAGCTGTCTCCCCCGTGGCTGTAGATATATTTATAAATAAGCAGGAAAAACTGATCCCCATCAGTCACCTATATTGACCTGACACACCACAGCAACTACAGCACATCTCAGAGCAAGCATTCCCATCATGTGCTAATGGTGCAAACACCAATGTGAACAAGACACTTGACAGTCTGCCACTCCAATACTCCCCTCATTTCCCTCCTATCCATGGAGACATCTACCTGGTGCATGTTGGATGCCACCAATCATTTGTGCACAAATGCACCACATAGACAGTTGTTGGACATCCAAGATAACACATTGAAATGTGTCACTCCACACACATGCCATCCGCTGCCTATGCCTCAGTACATGTGTCAGGAAAAGAGATGGGCAGAGTCTATGTCGGTATGCGGGATATGCTTCCATCACTAGACACAATGATGTTCTCCTTGTCATGATGGTCAATGCGACAATTGAGTTCATGCCGGACAGCTGACACTACTGCCGGATCACACGTTCGCAAGTTGCATGCCATGGCACAGGCCTGTCTGGTAAGTCAGTCTTTACTGTCTCCTCTCACAGGGGCAGTGCATCCACGCAACAACTGTCTGCACTGTGTAACAATCCAAAGTCTTTGGGGAATGCAAGCTCTGTAGATGACAAGTGCACATGTTCACCCTCTGCCACCCACATCATGAGGACTCAGATGATCACACATCAAACCAATTAGACATTTCAGTGACTGAAAACAACAATCCCTACACATGGGCACTTCACAGTCTGATGAGACTCAACAAAATCAGCCTGCACCGCAATGTTGCATGCACCATTGTGCACAGTCCAGGGGTGACACACCTATGTATTAACCAATGTGCAGATCCTATAGTCACATCTCAGATGGCTGCCCACCCTAGGAGTCCACTTTGCGAGGCCACACCACAATGACACAGAGGCAGACACTTGAGTGCACTTTTCACAATGCCCAATATGTGAGCTGACACATGGAAGTGGGAGAACATAGAGCATTCAATGGCTGGAGTAGGCATTACTGTCCTGGTCCATGTACAACATGGTATTACCCTGAACACTAGGCAGGTAGTTATGCATGTGTGACACACATGAAGTACATACATCAGAGGGTTCAACATTGGTCTCACTTGCATTATGAGTATGTAGCAAATACCCCACACATGTGGTGAGTCAGAACAGCAATTGGAACATATATTAATGCCACACACAGAGTACATGTCATATCACAGGCATTGTGTGAGCAATTGTACCACCCATTAAGCCAACAACAAAGTTCCTGTAGCGGATGCTGGCCCCAACTTTAACCTCAGGTAACTAAAAGGACACAGTTCCCAAGTGACCCGAGTCACAGACTGTTAGTGCCACACTTGTGTATGAGATGAGGGGGGGCATGACACAAGTGAGGGACATGAGTCCTGGATTAGAAGACAGACGAACTGTGAAAGTGTAACCAGGCTAAAGGAGTGCAAAGAACATGTGAGACATAGTTCCCTGAAAAGGTTAGCACTTACCCCCTCCTTGCTGCTGTCTGGCCTTCAGCTGCCATCCAGGTCAGGGAAGACCACCACCAGAATCTGGAGCATGTGGTTGGTCAGGGTCTGGGGTCGGCCCCTCCTGTGAGGAGGTGACAGCTTCAGCTGGACCCTTGCGATCCTCTGGGTCCAGCCATGAAGGTCCTACCACCTCTTCTGGCAGTTGCGGATCCGGCGCTTGTAGACCCCCACAGATCTGACTGCCTGGGCGATGGTCAACCAGATATCTTGCTTCTGGTGGGCATCAACCTGTGAGGATGACAAAGTGAAGAGGCCATAAGTACATATGCAACATATTGGTGCATTACACAATTTGATTTACAAATCTCTATCACAGAGGCCTATGATGGGTACAGGTAGTGCAACTATAGCTATGAACAGTTGTCCAGAAGTTACAACATGGAAACATTGCCTGGGAAGAAAAAGATGCACTGTGACTGCACTGTACCTGTTCAGTACATGTAACTACACACTTTGGGGGTGACAACTACTCAGTGAGCATGCTTGCCACTGGTGGACACACTGCTAGTACTGCTAGTCAGACAACATGCACAATTAGGAAGGCAGTGGACTGCACACTCACCTGCTCCCCTGGTTTCCCATACAGCTTGCTGTTCTGTGGAAGGAGGCTGTCCAGCAGGGCCTGGTTCTCCTCCTCGCTGAAGGCTGGGGCTCTCTCCACAGTACGTGCCATTCTTGAAGCCAGAGGATGCAAAGACAGCAGCAGTGGTAGCAGAGATGTTGATCTGTAGCATGTAGGGCAGGCAATTGAGGTCTCAGGGGACCAGACAGCCTTATATCTGTGCTGCAGAGGCAGGCTCTGTCCCATGCATTTAAAGTGATAGGTCCGACACGTTTGCATCTTATGAATTTGCCCAATCCCTTTAACTGCACGACTAGTACAGGCCTTCTGCATTTTTCCAATGTTAAAATTCATTACACCATTGAGCTTGCAACATTGTTGTATTGAGCCAACTGAATTTGATGCACACAGTTCGAGTCGTACTAGTTCAAAATATGTGTCCATCTCCATGACAGTCAATAGGCAATGCTTGCGCACGGCTCGGTCCATAACTGTACGACACGTATTTTGAAAGACAACACGCACCCGTTTCCATATTCTTCAATGTCCAATGCATGTGCACGATTGGTCCATTGCTGTAGAGCGTGTATTTTAAAAAACAACACGCGCCCGTCTCCATACTCTTCAATGGCCAATGCGTCCGCACGGCTCGGTCCATTGCTGTACGGCGTGTATTTTGAAATACAACACGCAACCGTCTCCATACTCTTCAATGGCCAATGTGTGCGCACTGCTCAGTCCATTGCTGTACGGCGTGTGCCTGTACAAGTCACACATATCGGTCACCATATTTGTCACTGGTAAATGGATGCCAGCCACAAGTACCTGGCAGGGATTCTGGTGCACAACCAAAACACCACCGTCTGTGCCACACTGTGTCCTAAGTCAGATAAGGCTGCATTACCTGTGTGTGTGGCGGGGGAGGTCAACATGTGGTTTGTTGGGTGACACTCGGGGGCAGCCACTCCCAGGCTGTGCACGTGCTCATGGGGACAGAATCCTTTGTGTGTTGTGCACATGACCACTGTGATGTGCACTTGGTCAGTTCAGAGCATGTGGCATGGTCACATCTCCTGTGTGCATATGTGTATGTCATGCCACATACCCCATGAGTCATAGGTGGGATGGCATGTAGTTCACAGAGTGACCCATTGCCACAATTGTGACATACATACACAGTCTGTGTGCATGTTGGGTTTCAGATGTCTCTGATTCCATGTGCCCAATGGGAGACAGTCTCCACATCCATGTGGTGTGTGCTTCAACATTGATGGTGTTTGTGTGTGTGTGTCTCACAAATGTCCATGTATGTCCTGCAGAGACAACAGGGGCCACTACCTGTGGAAGTCATGGTTGTTTAGTGACTTGTCCATGATACCCCATGTCATGCACTGTCCACGTTGCAATCCAGGGTCCCTGGGAATCTACCTTCCGAAGAGCTGTGATGCCTGGGACACATCTGTCCTCACTTGTCACTGTGGTGTGTTTTTGGGTCATGACAGCAGTACATAGGTAATGTGACACAGCCTAATTATATACCATAGCACAACATTGAACTTGTGTCCACATGTTGAACTGAGATGTTAGATGATGGGCATGTTGGTGATATATATGTCCATACACAATGGCACACACATCAAGTCATGACGTAGCATGTGATGTTGAGTATGGTCAATGCCACATAGGTGTGGGACTGACAATTTCTTTGCTCACCTATGTGCTGCAGTGCACCAGCTGTCCATAGACCATTCCCTGACCTTGGAACCATGGTGGAATGTGACTGCATCCGATGGTACTGCTTCACTAGGCAGCTGATTGAGGAATTGGTGGGGCGGTTGGACCCACATTTGCAACCTGGCCGGACATATCATACAGCGCTGACCACCAAGGGGAAGGTGATGGCAGCTCTTCACTTCTTTGTCACTGGTACCTTTCAACACACTGTGGCGTCTGCTGGTGGGATGTCACAGACCAAGTTCAGCCGTGTGCTACGAGATTTGTTGGCAATGTTACTTTTCATGAACCACTACATCTATTTCCCTAAACTACGGCAACTCTCTGATGTCAAGAGTGACTTCTATGCACTGGGGAGGATGCCACATGTCATTGGCTCCATTGATGGGACACAGGTGGCTTTGGTACCACCACAGTCACATGAGCAGACATACAGGAACAGGAAACATTTCCCCTCAATCAATGCTCTGGTAGCATGTCTGGTGGATACGACCATTTCACATGTGTGTGTATGTTTCCCAGGATCTGCACACAATGCCTACGTCATGAGGAGTAGTCGCATCCAGAGGCTGATGGCACATATGCAGAACCAACGTGCCTGGCTTGTCGGTGTGTATTGACGTTTTACCATTGTGTGTGTTGGGCAATGTTGTATTCCACCCTCTCTCTCGACTCATTTAACGTGAAATTGTCTCTCTGTAGGTGACTCCGGATACCCCAACATGCCATGGTTGCTGACACCACTCAGGAACCCTGTGACATGAGCCGAGATGAGCTACAATGAGGCACATGGTCGGACTAGAAAAGTGATTGAGCGGACATTTGGACTCCTGAAAATCCGCTTCCGATGCCTGGAGAAAACAGGAGGATCCTTCCCATATGACCCTGCAAAGGTGTGCAAAATCATCATAGTCTGCTGCATGCTACACAACCAGGCAGTGCGGAAAGAATTGCCTCTCATCCAGGATGACGATGACCAACATCCGCCACCTGTGGTGATGCCAGTGATGATGATGAGGAGGGTGATGTCCGCACACAGCTCATCAACAACTTCTTCACCTGAATGTGAGTGTGCAGGGATGTTATGTCACTGTCTATAGTTTACCTGATATGTGTGTTGGTGGTGCTCTGTTGCTGGTTTAGTGTGACTATGTGCTACTTGACTGGATGCATGCATTGATGTGTCCTTACACGTTACCTGTACTCCTCATCAGTGTTGACAAGCTTTCTTAGTTTTATGTGGGTATCTTGCGACATGTTTTGGGCATGTGTATTGCAGTTCTATCTTGTTCTTCTGTGCGTTTGACTGTGTCTCATGTCTGTCCCTCACAGGGTACTTTGGCTGTTGTTTGTTCAACTCTGACCCTGACACACAGATTCCACTTCCAGGGTGGAAGTAGTTGTTTCACTATAAGTGATGTGCCCCACACCCCTGGACTTCATATCTTCAAGACTTGTTGACAGTGTGGCCACTGCCAAATGAGTTTGCCCAGCATCTGTTGTGGAGACAACCTGTTGCAAATGTTAATAAACTGGATGCAACACTTTGGGATGTGCGTTGTTTGTCTTCACACATCTGGCTGGCATTTGCGTACTGCACTGTGGGCTAGTTACCACTGACTCTGGATAGGTGTGGTGTGTGTGCATTCAACTGTGTTTCCTGGCAACATCAGTGCAGGAGATGGGTCAGATGGGCATGGTGTGTATTTGTTGACCCAGTGGTGCCCTAGTGGTGTGTCTCCCTCATATGTGTCACATCATCCTTACCCACATGACGGTGTTTACATTGCTGTAGCAGTTAGCATGCACAGTGTCATTTAGAAGCTCATCTTCTCCATGACACAAACCACGTTGGAATCACAACAGAGGCAAGTATTGTATATGAGCGATTTTATTAACATGCTTGTGTGAGGAAAGTGCACCGGATGGTGGATGCTGTACCATGGGTTGGAATCCAAAGTTCACAGATGAGTAGGAAGTGTTGATAAATGAAATGTCCAGAGTAAAGTCCACGTCATCTGATACATTAGACCAACTGAAACCCTCCATGTCATGTGGGAGAGTTGCGTAGCATTCAACAGGGTGAACAGTTTGCTCACAAAGGAAAAGTTCCAGAACAGGTGTTGGGTTCCTGGGGGATTTGCAATGCCATATTTTTCTCACTTGCCCTTCATCGGACAACCCCTCTTCTTCCTGGGGGGACCTTCAAGTGCAGGCCGCTGCTGTGCAGAAGACTCCCCACCAGAGTCATCCCCCCTCCCTGTGGCAGTTACATATGTTGCGGCACCATATGTTGTGGGCACACAGGAAGGTGTGGACATATTGGTGCCAATCTGGCGGAGGCATATTAATATGTCCCTATGCACTGCTGCCAGTTCTTCCAATATGTGCAACTACTGCGTATGCGCGGGCGCCCGCGCATGCGCATTTGTTAGGAAGAAGTGGCGAGAAACTAGGAAGAGGGAGCCCCGGGATGCCGCATGTCAGGTAAGTCATTTTAATTAATTTTACAATGTTTAAAATCATTTCGAGGGCATTTACAAGAGTGCGGGAGTGAGGCTGGCATCGCGCAGTGGGGCTACGCGAAGTGTGTGGGTAGGCGTAGATTTCCCCCCATTTCGTGGTGCTTCACGTAGCCCCCCTACGCCCACTGCGCCCAGGGTTAATCTACATGCATCCATAGTTCATACGCATGACAGTTGTGACTACATCAGGATACATGCCTGTGCATTACATTGTCCTAAGTTGTCACAGACAGAGGTTTATGTAGTTGTAGCACATTGTCCTGCCAACCTGAAACATTTCAATTTACATGTGGAGCTGTGTTCATGCCGAGCTTATGTATTGAAGGACTGTAGATGGCCATTGCTACTCAAGGGCCATCACGTGCCTTACACAGGTGTGTCATCCCTGTCCAAATTTGTCCTTTAACGGTGACATATGTGCAATTCCACTTCAAATATGTTTCTGGATTGGGGCATGTGTGTTGTCAGTGTTTGCAAGTTTTTGTGCATCCCATTGGTGTGTGTGAACAACATGTTCCGAGTCCGGTATGCCTAGGATCTCTTTTGTGGATCTGTGTTGTTGTCTGCGTTACTAGTTCACGTCTCATTTAAAAGGGGTGGTGATGTTACCGTAGCTAATGAAGTGGTTGCTGAGTTTAGTACGTGCAAGCCTGAGTAATCTTGTCACTGTCCTCCATGGGGATTGGGATTGCGCTGGCTTTTCCATGTACATGGAAGTGTGGACCATGGTGTGTGTGTTGCAGTTCTGCTGATGTGAGTAGCATGTCTCCTCCAATGCAGTCCAGATGAGACCTTGTGTCTATGACAGTGAGTGGTGTGTTGAATGCAGGATGCATAGGTCGCAGAACAATGTAGGGGTGGAATTCAGCTCAGCACAGCACCTTGTGTGAATGACACCATGCTACAGTGTCAGCTATATTGGTGTTTCAATTCCATTCACCATCAGGTGTCCCCTGCCAATGATGTCTGTGAGTTCCGGTGTGTTTTGTGCTATGTAGTCTGTATGATTCTCCACAGTTGTCATGTGCATGACACACCTTCACAGCCAGGCCAGGAGGCACCCGGGACACTGCATCCCCAGACTGTGTTTGTTGAAATACAGTTGCAATGGCTGTGAGTGTGTACGTGTTTGGGTTGGCCAGTGCATGGGGGCGATTTGCAGGCACATAATTTCTCATGACAATGTGTCAACCATCTTACCAAGCCATTAACGTTGGGAGTGACTGGTCCCACGTGTGTGATGTGTGTTTAGCTGAGAGCAGCGCCTTGAGACCCTACGGGTATGTAGCGCGCTCTATAAATGTCAGTGATTGATTGATTGATTGTGTGAATAGACAGTTTTGTTGGTTTTTGGCTGAAATCCTGACCTCCTTCTCCCCCCAGGCCAGTTCTCCCACCTTGAAGCATGCCACCCTTGCAGTGTGTGCATGTTGACTCTCAGTATATCAGTCAGTGGTGTCCTGTAGTTTATTTGTACCCAGTTCCCAACAGGGCGGTGTGTTCCCCACAGCAGAGCCCAGTGTGAGACATCTTGTAAGTGGCTTTTCAATCCCTGTGAGGTGTGCATGTTTCAGTGTGAGGTTCCTGGCCCATATGGGTGGGGGATATTGAGTTGTGACTCCAACTCCCATCATGCTCTTGTCTAAACCCCATTCCCAGCATACCTACCCTTCCTTCCTGTTGACCCTGCTTTCCTGTGAGTGGGAGTTTCTGCGCTGACAAGATGGCTGACAGTGTAGTCCTGTCTGTTGGTGCACAGTTCTCAGCAGGGCCTTGTGCTCCTCACAGCAAAACAGTGTGTCCGACATTGTGGAAGCATATTTTCACTCAGTCTTGTAGATCATGGTCCCAGGTGTGTAGTTTAATAGTAGTGGTGTGTGTGTCAGGGCCTGCTGGTAGACGTAGTCCGAGCTAGCACTCCTGCCCCCCCCAGACCAGCCATCCCACCATGAAACATGCTTCCATTGCAAGGAGTGCAAGTTGTCTTTCAGGATGTCAGGCAGTGATGCCCTGCTGTTTGTTTGAACACAACTCCCAGCAGGGGCTGGTTCTCCCCACAGCAGTACCCAGTGTCAGCCATCTTGTGAGTTATTTTCCACTCCCTGTGATGTGAGCATGGTACTGAGTGTTGTGGATGGGCCAATTGGTTGGGGGTCCATTATCTGTGACTACAACTCCCATCATGTTTTTGGCTACACTCACTTCCCCAGCCTTCCCACATTTCCTTCCAGGCAGTCAGCTTCCATGTGGGGTGGTGTGTTAGTGGGGGCAAACAGTGTTTGTTAGTTAGATTAGTGCCACTGCCTTGCTCTATTTGTTATTAGGTGTGTACATGTCCTGACACAGTTATATGTCACTATGTCATGGCAGGTATTGTGTTTGTCTGACTGTGAGGTGTGCATGTTGCAGTGCAAGCAAATAGGAAAAGTAGTTAATCTGAGCTGGGTGTCGTTGTAAATAAAAGTACTTTAAATCCGCTCAGCTCAAAATCATGATAGAGAAACTTGTCCTGTGAGATGATATCTGAGTTCTTTTTTAACAAACTATTACAGTCTACTAGTGAAGTAACTGAGCTCTTACAATTGCAGCAGTGCGAGAGTCACGGTGAGAGAGCTTACACCGTGTGCCATGTCTCTCTCGCCCACTGCCACTCTTTTGAACATAGTTCTTTATAAAATAAGAGAAATGTGTTTAACATGCCTTTGTGAAACATAGAGCCAACCTCATATTTAATTCAAAGTAAGAGGAACGTACTGGGAGCATTCTTTGGATTTTACTCAAAGCCAGATAAATGAAAGTACCACGGCCTGGTTTTCAAATCAATCCTAGCACCAAATGAAAGCATACACACACAATAAGCACAAGTAATACCGCATAATATTCCCAGTCCACCGTTTGGAACTAGAAATAAAAAAGGAGCGCGAAAGGTCACTGTGTAACTCAAGTTTCCAGAGCTTGATTCCAGGAGAGCTGATCATGTGCAGATGAGGAGTAGGGGGCGGAGAGGAGTGACATGTCACAAATTGTGCGAGGGGGAAAACAAAACGCAATGTCAAGCCTTGGCAGTCCTTGTTGCTCGCCAGCCAGATGGTGGCACTGCCATTTTCAAGGTTCGAAAAGGGGTGGGGGGGCGGAGAAGAGTGAGGTGCTATGCATTGTGCCAGGGTCAGAGAATGTATGTTCAAGGGACTGAGAGATGCCACGCATAGTTTTGCTGTCTTCATTGTACTAATGAGGGGTGGGAGGGGTGGAGACGAGTAACATAATATCAGGCCTTAGCAGTCCCACTTTGCAGTTGCACTGCTTTGCTGTTCAGAGGGGTGGGGGGGCGGAGAGGAGTGACGTTATGTCAGGCCTTAGCTCCCTGTTTGCAGTTGCACTGCTTTGCAGTTCGGAGGGGTGGGGGGGCGGAGAGGAGTGACGTAATATCCAGACTTCGTTCAGAAAAAAGTTGTGGTTTAGGACTTCGTTATTCTGAAAAGTCGTGGTTTAGGACTTTGCTGTTTGGGATTCGTCGTTGTTTGGACTTCGTTGTTCAGGTAAGTCGTAATTTCAACTTTGTTGTTTAGGATGTTTCCCGTTGTACCAATGTACCAAACAACTGTGGCTCTACTCTGATGATTTAATCTACCAGGACTTCCAACTCACTCTCTGTGATCTTTAAATTTTTCTTTGGGGGTATGGTGATGGGTGGTGGTGGGGATTGATGTTTGGGTGTGTGGGTGTGCAAGTGAGGGTGAGTGAGTGTGAGTTTTTGTGTGTGTTTGCGAGAGTGCTTTTAGAGATGTGCAAATGGTGTGAGGCTTGTGTCATGGATGAGTTGTGGGTGTGTCTGTGGTTGCTGTCTGCTGTTCTGTGCTGGGCAGTCTGTGGGAATTGCAGAGGATCATGGTAGGGAAAGTGTGGCCTTTATATGGGTGGAGTTGTGGGTGTGTCTTTGTTCCAGACTTTTTTATTTGTATTTATTGACTTTGTGATTGCGTGTTTGGTCCTTTTTTGTGTTTTTTCATTTGTGTTTTGTAGTCATGAAGGAGACTTTCTTGCGACCGAGACAGGCGCTGCTGTTGGCTCATGCAGGCTTCTCCGAGTCGTTCACGCTGAATTTCTGAGACTTTTCATGTGTGGTGTACGTTTCGGTCATAGAGGACTCAGTTGCTTGGGCTCCCCATTTTCTGTGTGTGTCAGTCGTACGTTTGTGCTCTCTGCGATTTGGTCGCGTTTCACACGCGTTACATCATACTGCGCGTGTCGGACTTCGCGTCTTTTTCCCCCCCAGGTACGTGTCGGTCTGTACGAATCGCATCATTTTTCCCGCCGGATGGCTTGTTTCTGTACGGTTCGGTCGAACGGCTTACCTCCATATGGCTCGGTTGTAAATCTCTGACCTTGCAACGTACTACACGTGATGTACGGCGCTGGACGGTGTCAGTCGATCTAAATTCCCGGTCCGAGTCGGACCTAACGTTTACCGGCCGTAATCGGCCCCCAAATCTGTGCACAAGAAAGTTTATTTTACAGAGCACTGCTTCCGTAGAATTAGCATCCAATGCACCTGGATTATGAATTAAAGGGGATAGCAACTAGTGTGGCAGCTCTTGTAATGCAGAGGGTACTTGCAGACTCGATGGGGAGGGCCACCAGCGATTTAAAAACTGTGCTGTAGCATTCTAGTGCTGAAGCTGAAAAGGTTTATGAAAAATGTACTACATAATAATATAGAAGCGTGTTAAAAACGTTAACATAGAATTGCATGATAAAGACATTAGGAAATGTGCATTTGTTAAATGTGCAAAAATGGAAGTGCTATTTAAATTTGCCGAAAGCTTTCATTACTATCCTTCTCCAACTGCTAGATTGCACTATTTAATTCTTCTTTATCCCTTTAAGGAAAATAAATGCCTTTCATGAATAGTGATTTAACCTTATAACTGAATTATAGAGCCTGACCTTTTTGTGAAATGTTCTGTTTCATGCAAAATGTATTTCTCTTCTTCTCACACAATATGACTTCATTGTATTTAGATTTTGTTGTTTGCCACATATTCATAATGAACAAGTGTATTTATGAAAAGAAAATGCTTAATGCAGCTTACATTTCATGATCTTACCAGGACCTCCTAGAATTTAAATGTTTCATTTTATAGAACAATTTGTTGTTACACAATGGGTCACCATACAGCTAATAGCTAGGCTTTCAAAATGTTCCCATGAGAACCTTTGGCGATGTAACTTTTTGTAATACGTTGTAGCCAACTCTGAATAACTTCATGTCAACATGAAAATGTAATGTGGGAATCAAGGACGAAGATGACAGACCATCAGAAGATATTCCTCCATTGGATGCTGAGAACATATTCAACAGTTTTTGCAACAGGCTTAGTGACCTTTCTATTTAATAGTTGTTCCTAGCTAGAGAGTTAATGCATTTTATGCATTCCTACCCTGCCATTACCATTAGCTCCTCTTTGTGCTAGCAAGAATTACCATAAGCTATTGCTGACAGTGATTTTCTTTGACTTCTCCTTATGCAGATTGAGGAGACTTTCTGTCTTTATGCTGATCATAGCTACTGCTGTGATTTCTGGTTCACTGATAGAATATTGACACCCAAAATATCCCCATATACAAATATCGAGTTATAAATATCGGTGTCAAAACCTTCGACATCCTATATTTATAATGGTAAGTACAAAAATATCTGAAAAAATATATTGATGTAATAAATATAGTGGTAGAAAATATAAATTGTAATATATGTATAAAAAATAACATTAAATAATAAAAGTAACTTTAAAAAAATTATTAGATTTAATATACATCCTAAAAAAAATAACAAATACATGTTATTCATAAATGTAAACATACAAAAATCAAATGTAATATATATATATATATCACTTTAAAACAATTAATACTTTATTACTTTCAATTTATTTTATAATTGTGTATACGAAAATTTACAAATTAATATATATATATATATATATATATATATATATATATATATATATATATATTTATACACCAATAACATAAAATCTAACAAACAACACATTATACTATAAATTAGAACATTAAACTATTTAAAATCTCTAAACTACAATTTTCCACTTCAGTGAGTGCAACAGCAGGGAAAGTTTTGGATAGCGGAGGGGTGAAAATTACTATTCCCTCTCCAGTGAGTGCAACAATAGGGAAAGTGCTGGATAGTAGAGGGGATAACATTACTATTACCACTCCAGTGAGTGCAACAGAAGGGAAAGTGTTGGACGGAAAAGGGGCAAAAATACTATACCCACTCCAGTGAGTGCAACAGTAGGGAAAGTGTTAGATAGCTGAGGGGTAAAAATTACTATTACAACTCCAGTGAGTGCAACAGTAGGGAAAGTGTTGGGGTGGCAGAGAGGTAAGAATCACTATTCTCACTCCAGTGAGTGTAACAGAAGGGAAAGTGTTGGATTGCGGAGGGGTAAACATTACTATTCCCACTCCAGTTAGTGCAACAATGGGTAAAGTGTTGGATAGCAGAGGGGTAAAAATTAATATTCCCACTCCAGTAAGTTCAATATTAAAAATGAATAAACTATCACCAACACAAAATAAAAAAATAATAAAAACATATAACAAAATAAAAACATATAAAAAATAGAAACATATTATAATGTTAAATAGATATTTCCTACCCTATAAAACCGCAAAATTCACAACACACATCTAAATTTTTCAAAAATGTACATCAATGATTAACATAATTAACAACCAATTAAAGAAATATTAGTTATTAAAAAAACTAATTAAAACAGATAAAAATGTATTTACTAATGCCTAAAAGAGCAAAACTAACACACACACAAAACAATTACCCCAAATAATTATCAACTGATAAATAAATATTAATGATCAACTAATTATTAATTAATTAAACATACATTTATTTCCGCCCTCTACCCCTTTACTTCACACAATCAACACCTACAAATAATTACACAATTGCCATAATTGATTTTAAAATAATAACTTAATATCAGTTAACAAATAATTAATAATTAATTAAAAATAAATTATGTACCACCCTTTACCAATATAAACCCCACAATATTTAAATTTTAATTAATTAATTAGCATTAATGAACAAATAATTGTTAATTAATTAAAACTAAATTACTTCCCACCCTTTAACCCCTAAAAACCCCACTACCTGCTCCTAAAAAATGACACAATTAACATAATTAATTACCAAGTAATTAATAATAATTAACCACCAATTAAAAATTACTCAATAATAAATCAATTCCTAGAATTAGCACTTTACAATCTAAATTAAATAAATCATAATACATTTAAAAATATCACCAATTTATTATAGTTAAATTGCTTCCAACACTTTACCCCTATAAACTCCAAAACCCGATCCTAACAAAATAACACGATTACCATAATTAATTACCAATGAATAATATTAATTAACAACCAATTAATAATTATTTAATAATACATTACTTCCCACAATTAACACTATACAATCTAAATTAAATAAATATTACTAAATAAAAAACAATCATTATAATATTATATTTAAATTACTTCCCACCCTATTTCCCTATAGACCCACAACCCACTACGGAACTAAAAAACGCAAAACTTAATTAAAATTAAATTGATCATTTCTAAATCTTTAACACATATTAAAAAACAAAAACAATACTCATTCAAAAAATAGATCACGTACATTTAAAAAACATACTAAAATACATAACACTAATTAAAAATTCTATATTTTAAACTACTATATTTTTGCAAATGATATTAATGTATTTGATAGTTTTAAAAATGATATTTCTTACCTTAAATTCAATATTCTTGATATTCATGCTGTTGATATTTCTGTGTCACAATATTTCCAATTCAATATTTTTGTAATTGACATTTTCAACTCCATATTCTGTATGCATACCATGATTGCTCATTTAGACATTTACTACTGCAACTGTCCAGAGAACCCGGCTGAGTCTCCAGAACTACCCTTTATGGGACGTATGATCCTTTTCTTAGTTATCTGACTTTGCTTCAAAACTCTACTTGCTCTTTTCCAGAAGGATGTCTTTCTGAGTCTTGATGGAATAGGATAGGTCCATTAGATTTGAATAGGGACTAAGGGCCCGATTATGAGACCGCCAAACTGCGGCTGGGGGGGCGAGTACTCTGCCAAGCAGCTAGCCTTGCAAACCACCGTTTTACGAATTTCCCACAGGGTTGATGGTTTCATTGCAGCGGCAACATGATTGCCGCACATTCCAGGCATTATGTTGGTTCATTGAATGGACATGCACGCCCCAGAATGTGAATGCAGCCAGTTGGCGTAATTTCTTTTTTTATATTTAGCTGTTTGATATAGCGCAAACCCGACCTGAAGGCACTACAGCACTTCACATGTTCAAATGTGATGAAACACAAGGGCACTATCCCCCTCAGCTCAATATTTCCCCTCATTTATTGCCTTTCTGCCAACTCGTGCAGGGCGATGTCCCCACCAGGAAAAAGTCGGCGGAAAGGCCGGGGATGATTAGCCCAGCTGGAAGCTTGGTGGTGAACCCCTCCATGGGCCACCTCTGACTCTCCCACCTCAGCAGGAGAAGTATCACGGTGGGGAAGGTCTTGGGCCTTGTCACTGCACAGATCATAATCAGACGGTCAGACCACCAAGGAGGCGGCAGTCGGAGGGTCGAAAACACGCCAGCGGGACAGTTCCAACTGTCATCAAAATCAGGCCCTATATTTTGAATGGAACACTCTTTTGTGTTTTATGTCTGTTCTAACCAACCTTTCTGATTATTTCTGTCATTGATCTGATCTGCCTTACCTGAATAAAAGAAACAAAAATATCTATTAATCTCTAATTGAGAAAATAAACTTTTAAACTTCACAAAACCTCTCTTTATTGGCTGAACATCAAATGCAAAAGATGTTGTTGTTGTGAAAATGCTTCATTCTAACATGGTGGCAAAGGTTCATAGACTTAGGAATGTGCGGAACGTCCAGGTCTGTTAAGTAAGTTTGAAGTGATGTTCTTTATTGCAATTTTTATAAGATTTTGCTCTCGCACCTGATACAAGTGAAAAACTGTTGCAAAGTCATCCTGTGACCCCCCCCCCAACATTTTTCTGACTGCTACTAGTGGTAAATGACTCTGGCTGACCCTGGGCTCTGCCTAACCAGGCCCAGGGCCAGTGCTATGCTGAAAGAGACACTTAGAATACAGTGAAAACACCTTTATACACAAGGGTACACTATGGGTTGGGGTACCCCTGTGATTGGCATGCCTACCCTATACGGCCCTAGTACATAATAGGGCAGGGTATTTAAACTACCTCCACGTCCCTAGTATATAATTAGGCATGGCAGTTTAGAGGCAAGCATCCCTTTCTGAACTTGCATGTGTGCATTGCTGAAGCCTAAGGTCAGTTTAAAAGTAGCTCTGTCTTGAAGGACTGCTTTTAAAAAGAAAGTGGTGCACAGACTCGACTTTGGTGTTTGGGGCACTTAAAAATGGATACCCTATGATGTTTGGGCGTATTAGGTACCACAAAGGTCTACCCTAGGAGTCCTAGGGGTGGGGGACAGGTATTTATAAGGAGGACCATTATAAAATGATTTTTATATGCCCTGGGTTAAGTGAATTGCACATTGTGATAAAGTGCTGTACAAACTCGACTTTGGTGCTAGGAGCTCTATGGAGGGAGGAGCTGCGATATTTCTACATATTCAGAACCCCTAACGTCTCCCCTAGGTGTTCCAGGGGTGGGAGTCCTGTAGATATAAGCAGAGTACTTATAAAATATGTTTTTATAAGCCTTGGTGGTGGAAAAATGGCTCTAGTCATTTTTCCCTATTGCAAATCCCCTGCCACAAAGGTTAACATGGCAAGAAGTTATTAACTAATAGATCCGGCTAGGAGAATTATAAAAATGGAATTCAAAGACTTCCTAGAATGGTATTAATATATCCAACAATATGATATTGTTTAATTTCTTCTAAAATGTACAGACAAGAAGTTATAAGTCTTACTTGTCTGTAGTCCAGATTCAGCCTTCCAGTGGTCTGTCCTGATTGGTCAGAGTAAAGAGGATTAGCACGGCTCCTTTGAACAGGTGATAAAGAGCCCCTGAGGTTAACCAGCTCTGCTGGGAGGGCAGTGTTCTGTTACACAGGAATGCCAGAGCAGGAGAGGAGTCGTAAACAATTGACTTTATTGGAAGGCGAAGACACCACTGTCCTTTACAACGCTACTCTTTTGAACCCATCCAGATGCTAGGCTTAAGGAAGGAATAAACAGATGCCATGGGGAGAGACTATGAAGATTAGCCATCCTAGGGGTGTGTTTAGCCAGCTCTTGTCTCCCTGCTAGAAAATCAGTAATGATGAATTTGGAAGATTTGGTTCACTCTGGGACAAAATAGTCCCACACTCTGAAGGATGTGGTCATATCTTTGGGGCGTTACCCTGCCCCCCATTGGACAGGAGTGCCCTCCTGCTTGACCCAGAAAACGTGGGATACGTATCTGAGAGGGGTAGAGACTCTCAGACCTGCTGCTTGGAAGCTAAGGAAGCAAGAAGGGTCATGCTGAGACGTTAGATGTGGAATCACCAAGGCCTACACTCTGAAGAGTGTGCCTTCTGCGCCATCTGGACCTACAGCCTAGTGGACTCACTTGCTGTAAAAGGACTAAAGAGTGGACTCCCTGCAAGCTACAGAGCTCACCTGGAACATCACCACCAAAAATCCTCAACTTGGAGTACGTTTGAGACACTTTGGGACTCGTCGGGGAACTTCTGGAAGAAGTTTGTAGAAGTTTGGAGCAACTTTGGGAAAAAGCTCCATAAGTGGACAGACTCAACCTGGCCAGCCAAGCTGCCTGCCTTCAATTGAGAGTCGGACTGCCGTCAAGGTTCGTCCTGCTGAACAACTATGTTCGTCTGGCTTCCTGAGTTTGACCGGGAGTAATCGCAATCTGAGCCTGGTGAACCCTCAATGAATCTGACCTGGTGAAGAGCAACAAGGGACACCGCAAGTAAAATCTCCGTAAAAGTTTCTAAGTACAAACAAAGAAGAGGTGACCAGGAGCAACTGCGAGAGCCAAGCTGCTTGCCTTTAACCGTGAGTCGGCCTGGATCATTGGTTTGTCCTGTTGGAATGCTCCAGAGGTCAGACTTCCATAAGTTTGACCGGGAGCTCGTCGCAAGGCAATCTGGTGCACCCTCACCAAATCTGGACTGGCTGAGAACTTTCAGAGAACCCGGGCAGAAAAGCTGCAGAAAAGTTTCTAAGTCAGAAGGTAAAAACTTTGACTGAGACCTACCGCAAGGTGTAGCCATGCATGGATCCATCTCTGTTAGCCTGAGACTTTGACTTTGACCAGTTATATCACAACCAGATGGCGCTATAGGTTTCTAAGTGCTATCTAATGCTAAATCTTTTAAAAATCATATCTCTGGTTCCCTACATTGGATGTTTGCTGTTTTGGTGTCATTTTAAAGATACAAATATGTCCTATTTCTATAAATTGGTGTTGGGTTTTATTGTGCATTCTGTCTTAATTAATTACTGAATTGGTGTTCTTAAATGCTTTACATACCTGTCCTTGAAGATAAGCCTACCTCCTCCCAGCCAAGCTACCAAGGGTTGAGCATGTAAATCATTTTCTAAAACCTATTCTGAGCCCTATACGGTGTTAGTGGCCTTATGGCCATCAGCAGATATACATTTGCCCCTACTACTAATCCACTTTCCAACAAAACTAACTGGAACATCTGAAGATATGGCGCAAGCTGCCAACATTTAAGTCTTGAAGGGTCACATGGCTCCCTGATGGTACATAGTATTGTAACAAAACTTGAGGGGGTACCCTTGCAAAGTACACAGGGGTGGCCCACACTTCGGACTCAGACAGTAGCCCTCAGGCCATGGGCCCATGTACAGTGCTGGAGAGTGCCCCCTGGAGCTTGCTCCCCGCATCGCAGGGGCTGCAGAGGCTAATGTTATGCTACTGATGGTACATCTTAGGTTAAGGCTATAGAGACCTTTTTGGATAAAGAGATGCTTAAAATGAGACATGGCACATCTCAGAGTAGACAAGGCCTAGAGACTCCTGACTAAAAATTTAAATTGAAAAACCAAGGGAAAGGGACACTAACAAGTGATTCCGATCTCGGTCGGAAGGGTACCGTATTGGGTTCGGCATTAGCCGATCCGATTCAGAGGCTGAATTTCCGTCCGAGTTGTACACTGGTCCGGACGTCGAAGTACGATACGAACAAGCGTGAAATCTCTGTCCGAATTGTTTCCGGGTCCGAGCCACTCCGTACGACTTGGTCACAAGCAAACCATGGGGCACATAGGAGACGTTTCACGACCGAGCTAGTACGATGCTCGATTCGGACAGCCGGATCGAGTCAGAGCATCCGGTTCACAATAGCTCCTGGAGTTGGACTTCGGGGGTCCGCGTCGGACCCACTGTTACCCGCAGCCTTACGACTCTGACACAGGGGAGACCCATGGGTCTCCCCAACACAGGCATGTATGGTGCGGATGGCACCGATGCATTCCCACTGTAGGGGGCGCACTTGTCCGCGACGTACCCATTCAGTAAATGGGAGCCCATGTACGCGTCGTACGACCAAATACCATTGACTTCTTTGGGAGTCCAACCGAACCGAGTCGACAGCATACGGCCGCATCATACTCACTTGGTCGGACTGTAGGAGTCAGGATCGGTCTGAAAACACCCCGGATCTGGCTCTGTCGGAGCGCTTTCCAACCCAGATCGGAATCAGCCCTTAATTATGGAGATGTGTAAAGCTACTGAATGGGAAATGTTGGTAGATGCATTTTAATGGAGTGAAAACGATTTTCTGGGGCTAAACAGCTGCTAATCAACCACAACAATGGTAGAGCAATATTGAGGAGAGGTCATCAGCTGCAGTGGATTAAACAAGACTCACATGCCCTCAAAGATATGATGTCCCGATGGCATTCAGCATGACTAAGAAATAACTAAAATGGCACATCACATATTTATTCCCAGAATGAAACTTTAGAGTTATGGACCATATCTATCAAGGGGTTGTATCGCTTTTGCACCATGTAACATAATGCAAAAGCAACGCTACCCCTAATATGAAATGTATCAAGCCATGCAACGCCCCTTGCATGGCCCTGAGTGGCTTGATAAATCCTGAGTAATCAACACAGCGTAAATCTCTGCATTGCGCTACCCTCCCCCAGAGAGTTGGTCCATGGGTGGTGTGTGGGTGTTTCCACGTAACACCAATGGATTTTGACGCATTCCTAGATTTAGTATTAGTGAGTCCTGGGAATATGCCAAAATGCTTCACCTTCCCATGGGAGGTGTTAAGCGGAGAAATAACTTCATTCCCTTTTTTTTAATGGAATATTAATTGTTCTTAGGCAAAAAGCATCAAAACGAGAGCACTTGACATTCTTGCACAACAAGCGCCAAGCACTGCATATATATATATATATATATATATATATATCAATGTTATACACAAACAATTGTACAGTGCACCAAACATTTCACCAGACATCAAACTATACATTACCACTACAAGAAGACATATCAAATGTGTTTGTGAAGAGCTCTCCCGTTCACTCTTGGGCCACCTGGGACTCATCACTTTCGTTGACAACTGCATCTTTCACCTCGTCCAACGTACGCTCTGCCTCCAGGGACTCATGGTCCTCTGTCTCCAGTGATGGTGTACTGACCAGATCCAAATAGGCAGCAATGGCCTGTGAGTCGTGAAGCTGTCTGGCAGTGTAAAACTGTTTAAAATTTGATGCGAATTCTGCCAAGTGTCAGTGTGGAGGAGATCCCATGACTGGCTTACAAACGTCTGCACCCAAAGGGCATCTCGTTCCCTACATCCCAGCCACGCTAATATTTACTTGCCTTAACCCCGATTTCGTACAATTGGTGTAGGGAAGCCTGCATTAGTTGTTTGGTCTTCTCTTGCGCAAGGTCCCTGTATTCTAACTCTGGGCGTAGTGGGCGTAGTGGGCGCTAGAAATGCACATGCGCAGGCGCCCGCGCATGCACATTTGTCAGGAAGAAGAGGCGAGAAACTAGGAAGAGGGAGCCCTAGGACGCCGCATGTCATTTTTATTAATTTTACATTGTTTAAAATCATATCTAGGGCATTTACAAAAGGGCGGGATGGAGGCGGGTGGCAGGAAACTTCGCTCCGCCATGGCGTGTGCGTAGTGTTGCCTACTACGCCTACTTTGCGAATTGCAAAGTAGGCAACACTACGCACGCTCCGTGGACAGAGAGGAGCGCTACGCCCACCCCTACTGTATTCTATCTGGTATACCACAATCTGCCTTATAATCAGGGATGTGTGTTTGCACTCATTAACCCCTCATGCTGCAAAATCTTACCTTCCAGTGTCTCTAGTTTAGCTCATTCCGTCCTTCTTTTTTGGGAAAACCAAGTTCTGGGATTTATCCCTCAACACTGTCTTAAAGGTTTCCTACAATACTACCTTGGAACCCACTGAGTGTTAGTTTTCTTTGAAGTAGTATTCCGTGTCTACTTTCCGTGTCCCAGATTGACCTGTAGGGGCGAGTGATTAGCGATACCCCTCACCAGATATTCAACTTGAGGCACTTTGCCCACTTTGCCTACTTTCACGTCGGGCACAAAGACATGATCCAATCTAGAGTAGACCTTGTGTGCTCCCGAAAAGTGTAAATATGCCCTGATAGTGGGATGTTGCTGACTCCAGAGATCCGAGAGGCCCAGTCCAGGATCAAACTGTGCAAACCTGGAAAGATGTGGCCCTGGCAAGTAATTACTGGAATGGTCATGATGTGCAGCCATCACATCATTAAAGTCTGCCCCCACGATATGGAGAGTGGAGGTAGATTCCAATAGGATGTCTATCACCATGGCAAGAGTGGGGGTTTGTAGTCAGGGTGGCACATAACTACTTAGCAATGTCATTGTAATCCTGCATCCACAACCCTATACCCCAACATATCACCTTAAAGTTTCTATCCATGTTATCGATATCGTAAAGGGGGTTCTCATTATTATTGCCACTCCCCATGCTCCACTGGAGAAACCAGTATGGACCAGTGTTATATAAGCTTCTCTCTCCTAAGATTTAAAGTGTGTCTCCTGCAGGTGGGTCTCCTACAGGAACATCATGTCTGGTTGGATTTGTCTGAAGTATTGGGCCACTAGACCTCTCTAATACTGTTATCAAGCCCATTAACATTCCAGGAAAGCACTGTGATAGGGTAATTGTCTAGATGTGTCTGCTGGGGCATCTAAGGTCTTGTAACATGAGCAAGGCCACCTCGCAGGTCCCATGTGTGTAGTGCATAATCTGCGTCTGTTGTTGTTTGCTGTCTGAAGTGTAAGGTGGAATATCAAAACATAAACTTGCTGAAACCCCCCTCGTCCCCTCAACCTCGCCCCCTCTCCACCTCCTGTATCTATCTCCTTCTCACGCTATACCTCTCGATTACTACCAACAGGAGTTGGAGGAGAATATGATAGGTCCTTAGCCCAATGTCCATTGTAACTCACAACCCCCTAACAACGGCTTATATTATAGGTTAACAACTTAAAAGCAAACCTAAAGAGAGATACAAAGGGAAAGAAAAGCATATACAATGAAGCAAGAAAAGTAGCAGTCAATAGAGCATTGTGGGGCACTCCCTAACCTTAAAGTCCACAAGTCATCTGCTACCCAACTCTGTATGTTCAGTTGTCTTGATCCATGATCTGTCGTTCACTTCTGGGCTCCAGGGAGCCCTGGCCCAGCACATCCTGTTCCACAGTCGGTATTTCTTGCATTAAAGAGTGTTTAGGATCCAATTCCGACAAGCAGACCCATTCTGAAAGTTCTGGTGTGGCTACTTTGAGCAGTTCAGATTATTTAGTCAGATTTGAAGTTCGAGCCAGGTCGCATTCTGTGTCTGATGACATATCGTATCTGGAGCGCATTTGTCGAGTTGGCAACAGGGTTCCTTTGCTATGTCTGCAACAAGAACCCCACCTCCACTTCCTCCAGGAGCTCAGGTTTTTCAGCTTTGCCACCTCCCATATAGCTGTGGTTCATTGTCCTTGTTTCCCCACCTCAGAGCCGAGTGGAAGACACTCGTCAAGTCAGCTCCAAGCCTCTTCTGGAGCTTGAAAAAAGAATGTTTTTCTTTCATACAGAACTTTAAGTTTCACCGGGAACATCAGCATATACTGGAGGTGGAGGGCACACAGTTTGTGTTTGACTGAGTCGAAAGTGCGTCTATACTTTTGCACCTCACGGAGGAAATCGGGAACACAATGATGTTCGAGTTCTCATTACTTATCTTTCCCATATGCGATGCTTCACGCAGGATCATAGTCCTACCTTTAAAGTTTAGAAAATGGTCTTTCACTTGCTGCGAAGGTGCTCATGGAGAAGGTTTTGCATTCAGAGCTCTGTTATGAAGCAGGAGAAGAAGTGGTATGGGGGACTGTCATTAGTAACCAGGATACCAGGAAGGTCTTTATTGGCCCTTTAAACCCTTCAGGGATGCCCACAAAGTCAAAACTATTGTACCTCATGCAGTTTTCTGCATCATCTGCACTTCACCCCATTTTGCTCATTGCGGCAATAAGTTCAGTAACTTCACTACAGAGGCTGCGGTTATTGTCTTCCACCTCTGCTATTTTTGTTCCTGTCATCAGGACCCTTTCAGAAACATTGCTCAAGTCTTGTCTGGCCAAAGTGACTTCCAAGCAAACCTCACCTATTTTACCCTGCAACGTCTCTCTGGAGGAGTGAATGGCCTGGAGCAGAGCGGCCTTATCTGGCATACTGGGGACCTCGCTGTCTCGAGTGGAGAGGATGCTACCACTGTTCCAGAGGCAATTAGCTCGATTGACCTAGTGACAACTGTGTGTCCTTCTGTTTTGCTGTGCTCACAGGGGACAACAGGAGGATAACAGCCCTCCATAGTATCTCCCAATGTCTTCCTTCAAAACTGCCCAATGCCCTTTGCCATGCCCAGGAAGGGGGGTGAAACACCGCCAGTCCGACATCCACCCCTGGTGTCCTTTATGCTCCCCCTCAAGAAGAGGCCCCTCAGCCACCATTTGCAAACTAAGCAGGAGTCAGCTTATCACTATCTGTCCACAAATCTCCTGAGCCCAGACCAGAGCGTGTCTCCTGTTGAAAGGTCCCAGCCCGGTTCCCCTGTACTGCTGCAGTCATCACCACTCCCAGCATGGCTAATCCGGGCACCCCCTTCTAGGCCTCGCCTTGGCATACCCACACCACATGGCGGAGCTGTGATGCCAACCAGTATTGTGCACCTGCACCCTCCTCACGGGGCCTGGAGGACATCTGCTTCCATCTAGTAGGTGACCCTCATAGGCCAAGTATTCACGCCTGAAGTGAGGCCTCGCCTCTCGCCGACATTGCTTAAGGAGAGGTGCAGACTGTTCATATTATTGCCTGGGTCCCAGTGTATCTGCAGTGGAAAGGGTCTATATTGCTGCACCACTGATCGTGAAGTGGGAGATCTCCGGCGATGTTGGGTGGCAATGGGAGCACTGTGCTGGCGTGGTGGTGGAGGTGATATAGAGTTAGACTCCCAGGCCTCCTATGGGTCCAGGTACCTTCCCACCGCTTACAGTGTCTCTCATTATCCACAGCCAGGAACCAGCGAGGGAGAATTTAGTAACTTCTCCAAACTTACAGGATGTGGCCGCACTGCCATGAGAACACGCCGGGGAGGCCTCCTACTCCAGAGGACTCCATCTCCTTAGCCCATATCAGGCTGCTCTTCTCCCTGGATGCTTGAAGATTGTAACCACTTCCCAGGGAGAGGATCAGTACCAGCTTCTGTCCCTCACCTTTGGTCCAACAGTGGCACTCATCGTGGCTCGATGCAGGCCTATTGACCTCTGTCATTGATCTCTGTCAACGCCTGGACTGCACCTCATGGGCTGTTGTAGTGTTGCCAGCACCTAAGTGGGTTAGGGCCCAGATTGAGGCACCCACACCTTCCAGTGCTGGGACGTCACTTCAGAGGAGCACCCCTTGCCTCTGCTGCCCTCCGGTTCCGGTCAGCCTGTTGATACCACCTCAGGTCACTTGCAGAGTCTGCGGTGCCTAGGGACAGGTGCTCACTGCTGCCACCTTAGTAAGGGAGGCTCATCATAGACACCTCACAGCCAACAGGGCCTGCACTGGTACCTGGGCGTCTCTGCACTCTCTATGGGGCGGCCAGTGATCGTTCACAGTCCAGGGAGTGTAAAAGTTGCTTGGATGGCAACTCTATTGCTGATTATTGCCATAATTTTGGTTGGAGTCTGCGGAACCAGCAAGAAATGCAGCTATTAGCCATCTTGCAGGCCACACCCCCAAAATATCTTCATTTCGTATTGTTTTTTGCTCTTCCAATGTGTGCTGCATTCTGCATTACACACAGAAAGAGGAAATGCTTGAGATGATTGTTTTGTGCAGGAAGGTGGCCCTTACTGCATAAAACAATACTGCTTATAATGCAGGCACCCTTGCACTATGGTGCAAGAGTGAAGAGTTGGCGCTAGGCAGCACATCATGCGCCAGCGCTGGGAAAGGAAGGAATGCATTTCTGTCCTTTCCCTATAACACAGCACAGCACAGCAAGGTGACTTGCTGCGTTGCGTTATATTTTGATAAATATGGGCCTATATCTGTTAGCGATGCATCAGAAGCTGTGTTTAGCAGCAGAGAGAGCTGCAGATAAGGCATCTATGTAGGATACTCTTCTAGTCCCATACACAATGTATAATGACTTATGTTGAGCTCAGGTTGATCTCTAACAATTGCTGTCAACCAATTTTTCCATAGAGGGAAGTCAGGAATATTCAACCTGATACACCTGTGCATGTTTCTCTATGTGCTTTGCAAAAATATAATAGAAAAAATATAATCATACATTAATATCGATGCATTTATATTGTGATTTCAAAAAATTGTTCTTTTAAATATTGTTGCTACGTTTAGCTTTTTTTAGTGTTTTTATGGAACAGTTAAGAATATTTATATATAAAATAATGTCAGCAAAGAAGGGTACAAATAAAATTATAATAATGGAATGTTATTATCATTTTATTTTTTCTTCCCGCTGCTGCAGTGTGTGAGAGGGCCGACGGAGCTGCAGGGGAGGAGTGGTAGAACATTCCTGTGCGCAATGACTGTTTGGTTGTCCCTCTCGGGCCACCCAAAACAGTCATGCACACTCCTCTGTTCTCCATGCAGGCTTCATTACAGCCTACATGGAGAAGATGCTTACCCCTACTTCCCCTTGCCTAGCGCTGTGTCTCGGCACTCAGACCAATCACAATGCTCCACTGCTGGCAGCCTCTGATATTAATGTATGTAATATTGCTTTTTCTCTATAGAATTTTTTTTTAATTTTTGTTATATATCATATTGAAATATTTTAGAAATAGGATGCTGGATTTACTGGGGTTTGGGTGGACAGTATTTTTACAATAATGTTTCTGTGGATTCATTTTATTTAGTTTGTTTTTCGTACAATGTAAACATTGATAATGTTAAATTTTTAATTTAAAAGTATAAATGAATCATTTTTATATTGTATTTCTTTTAATATGCATAATTTATATGTACATTTTAATTTTATATTTTTTGCAATAGTTTCCGATTGTTTTAATGTGGTATGTAGTGTTTATGGGGAAAAGGGTGGGTACTGTTTTAAATTAAAAAAATTGACAAATGTTTTCATTTATTTCCAATTAAATAGTTTTTGTTAAAGATCTAAAAAGTATTTTGTTTAGCTTTTTTATTTAGTTATCTAATTTAGGTTAATATTGTTTATGCACAGATGCAATTACAAATATTTTAAAACCATTTTTAGAATGATTGTTATGTTTAATTTTGTTACTTTTTAAAAATTATTAATAACAAATGTATTGTTATGTTTATATATTAGTTTATCGAAAAAAAGCATTTTAGGCTATTTTTATTCATGTGAAAAATAATTGTTTTTGTATTTTTTAATATATGTTAAAATATTTAAATATTTAGTTTCATGGTTAGCATTATTAGTAATTAAAATGGTATTTTTTTAATGAAAGTTTTTAATTGTAATTCTATTCAAGAATATTTAAGCTCATTGAAATGTTCATTATTTATAAATTAATTTATCAGTTATCATTTGTATTATATATATTTAGTCCTAAAATGTCCGTTTTGGATGATTATTTGTTTTAATTTGGTTTCACTCATTTTTATAGTGTTTTTAATTTATTGGTTTTTTAGTTGTTTATTTTATACTGATATTTGTATATATTTTTGTTTGGTAAATTTATGTGTCCACTTTTTTGAGGCCTTGATTTGAGTCTGAATAGTAAGTGTGCCTCTCTCAAAGTCAAAGACTTCCCGTAATATGGCTTATGTTAGAGTGGGAATGGTAAATCTGCACTCCTCAAAGCCCAAAACATTCCTGAATATGGCTTGGGTGGGAGTGGGAATAGTAAACCTGCACCCTTCAAAGTCCAGTACATTCCCTAATGTGGCTTAAATTGGAGTGGGAATAGTACATCTACAAGCCTCAATATCCACCACTTTGCACCATGTCCCTTATATTGAAGTGGGTATAGTAAGTCGATACCCCTCAAATCTCCACATTTTCTCCAAAGCGACCTAGCTTGGTGTGGGAATAGTAAGTCTGCACTCTTCAAAGTCAAACACTTACCCCAATGTGGCTTATGTTGGAGTGGGAATACTTTGTGCACCACTCAAAGTCCAACACTTTCCCCCATGTACTTTAGCTCTAGTAGGACCAGTAAATCTGCAGATTTACTGCAGAAATGGTAAATCTACATCCTTTAAAGTTTAACACATTTCTTGGTGTGTCCTAGATTGGAGAGAAAATACTCAATCTGCACCACTCAAAGACCAACACTTTCTTCAGTGTGGTTTAGATTGGAGACAGAATAGTAAATCTGCACTCCTCATCGTCTAACACTTTCGTAATGCACTTCAGATTGGAGTGGGAACAGTCAATCAACACCACTGAAACCTGTAGCAATTTCACTAATGTGGATTATATTGGACTGGGAATTGATAGTCCATGTTTTTTATGTTTATATTCCAAGTAGTATTTATTTTTTAAAAAGCAGCAGTAATATCAGTTATTTATTTTGTGAATTTTAATTTAGGTTTAAATCATCAAACGTTATTTGGTAATAACAGATTTATTTTTAAATATCACATTTTATCATATTTTTGTTAATAAAGTTGAACTTTTCTTGTACATTTTTAAGTATTTGATTTTGGATAGGTTTTTTAGATGTGAAGATTTTTTTTTGTCAAAATCATTAAGTGTTAAAGACAGATATTATTGACATCATTTTACATTTTTGGTACACATTTACATATTTACATGTAATATACATTTTTCAATATATATGCTTAGATTTTTTGCATATTTAAAAAAAAAATGTAAACATTCTTTTTACAAAACTGAACACATTTAAAAAACAGATACTTTTTGTAAAGTTTTATCAGGTGTGCTATTTTTAAAATATATTATTTCGCCATTGGTTTTTAGCAAATAGTCAGAATTTGGTATGTAAGAGCTCATGCATTTCTTTGGTTTGTTTGGATTTATTAATCTTTAGGTGGATTATACATTGTTCAATATATTTGATAATACCTTTGCTCTTTTTTAATATTTCTTGGAAATTGGTAGGGTGTAGGTTGGTCTCATTCCAATGTTCCTTGGAAGGAACTGTGGCAACTTTCCACTGTATTGTGTGTTTTTTGTTTGTTGTGCCATTGTGCTATCATATATATTTCACCATGGTCTGTGATGGTTGGTTTGGTGTCTGTGACCAGAACGGTGCAGTCTGCTAACCCAAGTATCTTCAATATTGTCTATTAGGGGACTTGTATTCATATATTTGGTAGCAGAGTATTTTTAATAGTAATGGCATTTTGCTACTTCAGTGACGGAGACATAGACAACGGCAATTATTTTCTAAATCTCAAGGTTAAATGCATTGTTTTTTTTAATGTTCATCACTTAGGGTGTCATTATGATGGCGGTCCGATGAGCGTGTGACCTCCAATGTTGCGGGATTGGGACCAGCCAACAAGTAGTCTACGGTCTTACCCACCCGATTAGGATGCAGCTGCGTGTAGGTGGTCGGAAACATCCTGTTTAGGGCAAGGCTGAGTCAGTGTACAAGCACAGTCCTGGCAAAGATCTGTTGTAGTTCAGTATGGTTGAGAAGCCCCGCCCACTCCCCCGCCCTTATTTTTCATAGGCTTGTGTCTTTGTTCATCGTAAATGCTGGTGTCTAATTCCTTAATAGGCTTATTAGTCCCTCCTTAGTACGGCCATGTTGTCATTTGGAACCTCCCATGGCTACTAGCCCCTTTACCTGGTTGTTACACGGTACGTGTTCTATTTTCTTTATTGAGTTTCTCCTACAGCAACGGTTCATGGTTGTTTTTTAGCGCATTTTTAACACTTCACCCACTTTTACATGCACAAGGAGGCACCTGCACTAGGACCAGCACTGGGAGCGGCTTCATGACCACATCACCCTTCAACGGCCACACCGCCACCGGCTCTTGCAGCCTCTGAGCCGAGTTAACATATCCAGCCCAAACATCTCCCTCGCAGACTTAGTCCCCAGTCCTCGTGCGCTGCCGAAGCACTAAGCTGCAGCTCTCAGGGAACATACTCTTTAGGGCAGGGGCAAGGGAAATATGGAGCCACGAGCCTTAAACTTGAAACCTCTGATCTCATTCTAAACAGCAACAGTGGGTGCAGCCCAGAGCAAGAAGAAACTTGGAAGCTCTCGGACTGCAGACAGCACTTTTCTGCCCTTGCTCGTCTTTCTCGCTTCGCATATTTACACTCATTGGGATACACAACTTATTTCATTCTTTTGAAGACTCCATTACTTTGATCCTTTCTTCAAAGTGGTTGTGAGAAGTTGGCATGGAATATGCTGTCCACTAATCAAAGTGGGCACCTTGCACAAGTCCAACTGATCCTTATGATGTATGAGGTCATGGATAACCTTTAGAAAGCTATCCTAGTGGGAGCTGTGGAGAACAGACTTCAGGCTTAATCTTGAAGGAATGTAAAGCAGCCTTTTTTACCAGAATATCACCTCCTGAATTAATTAAATGAAGGAGAACCACATTTTAGATATATAATAATATGTATTTATTAATATAACACTCTCTACTATCCTCTACACAAGGATAGAACACAAAGCACACAATACGAGACCAATAGAACAGTTGTAAGTAGCTCAACACACAGTGGGTTCCAGGGAGAGAACAAACCATATACTAACAAAATGGTACGCCAATCACAACTGGGATCAAGATAAGGTATGGAGCACGTAGAATCACTGTTTTCCCAAGGAACCACCCAAGGTGAGTAGATAGGGACCCTATGTGTGCTAATACGACCATGGGCTCCGTACAATTCTATGGGGAAGTCGCAGTTGCAATTTTAAAGTTTATGGACCCTTCTAGGAGGACTTTGAGCACACTCTTTGGAACTTAAGAGGTTAGAGAGACACCCCACCCGTGGATACCTTAGTACGCGGTTTACCTATCCCATAGGATCTGGGTGCATACATCTGGAATGGTGTCTGAAACCGCTGTCTTTCTCAATAGAGGGCTGTGAAGAAGTACTGCTGCTGTGAAGGTAAAAAGGGTCCGGTGGAATCCAAGCCTGAATTCTGGAAGGAAGGAAGCTGAAAGCAGAGGGTACAGAGTCTGGTTCACTTCAGAGTGACCAGGGGTTCGGTAGACAAATGCCCACTGTCAGGGGCTTCAGGCGCAAAGAACGGATGCTTAACTCTGCAGCCACGAGGACCAGGAGACATCGTCGATGACCAGGAGCCAGATGGGAGCTATCCCAAGAAGGATATCGAGCGCTGAGGGGTCGGTGTCCGGCTGGAGCACCAACAGGCCTTGGCAAAAGAATCCCATGCAGGAAGTTCAAGCATGTTACGGTGTAGACCAGCAAGGTCCAGGGGACTCACCAAGCAATGGGGAGTTGGGGCACATCTGGAGAAACCAGCAAAGCCCAACAGAAATCAAGATGTCCCTCAGGCGGACCCACAGGCCAAATGACCAAGAGTCGCAAGGGGACCTCGAGCAAGATTGCAAAGTACCAGCCCCCGGAGCACTCCGTGTAAGGAAGTCCGAGTTCTTTGGTACAAATACTGCACAGGCGCAGGACTACACGGGTTCCAACACATAAGCTTTGGAATTGCCAACAAGCATATGCAACTGCAAATGGACGTTGTGCACAGGTGTTTGGGTTATGCAGTTCCCATGAGGGATACTGGCTTCAAACTTGCTGAGAGGGCAGATCTACCTCAGAGACCTTCAGAAACCCACCTCCAGTGTTGGGTGAAATCTTTCGAGTCTGCAGGAGCTTGGAAGCAGCAGACCGCTCAGTTGTGTTGAGGTAAATGCTAGGGCAGGGGAGTGACTCCTGCACTCCAAGGGAGATTCTTCAGTTGTCCTTAGTGCACCACAGGTCCTGCATGGAGCCTGTATGGAGCAAGGGCACAGACAAAGCCTTGGATGGAGAGGGGGATGAAGTCGAGCCCAGTCGATGTCCAGCGAATTCCAGAGTGTCCAGATGGTCAAAGGTCGGTGATTTCTTCTTGTAGTATATTGTCCACGTAAATCTAAGTCTTACAACCAGGTAAGCCCTTTTGTACCCACTAGAGAGGGTTGGACTGATTCAGGGAACCCTCTTTGGGAAGGGGTAGGATAGAGGGGAGGTTACTCCCATGTCCTTTGTCCAGTTTTATGCCAGAGCAGGAGCCAATGGCTCCCAGAACTGGTTTGAACTGGACTATACACAGGGACACCAAATGTGCCCCAGGTGCAGACTTTCAGACACTCTCAGAGTGCTCCCACCCAGCCCCAATACACTAAACTCTGTCTGGGAGGTTATCACACCTCCCTGTGACAGGATGCCTATTGTGCTGCCTTCCTCTGCTCGAGCTTGGCTCAGCAGCAGGGGGGCAGAAATGTGTCTCTGGTGGGAAGCATCCATTTTGTGTTATCCGGGTCAAGAAGGTTGGCACCGGATAGACCTGTGACCCCACAAAGCTCACTTAAGAAGGGTGAAATCATACCTCCCACACTGGTTACCGGTTTGGAGGTATGATTGCAAGGTGTTTGATACCAAACACAATATGTTTCTATGCAACTGTTTTCGAGATAGCATTTACTACGAGGTTATAATTTACCTCTACCTATATGTCCGGCGGAGTCACAGACAACCCGGGAGAATGGTCTCTGAAGGCTGCAGAGAGGCTCTGCTCATGCAGGGGCACCCTCTCATCTAAAACCCAGCCCCCAGTTTTCAGGCTTGATAAGGCCTGCTATAGGGGTGACTTAAAAGTGTTAAGTGTAGTGTCCAATAGATATAGTGAACCTATATCTAAACTAAGCGGTGCAAGCAGCAGCTAACACAGGTTGCAGTAGCAAAACTGTAGTTCCATTTTGCCTGGCCTCTCATGGGTGGCATATTACATGGTTCAGCCCATGGGAGGCATCTGGGGTACCTATGCCTTGGGTACATGGGTACCATATACTAGGGGCTTTTAAGGGTACCACAGTATCCAATCTGGAGTGAACCAAAGTACATGCATAACAATTTTAGGGAGAAAGCAGATAGACTAGGGTCCTGATTAGCAGGATCCCAGTCAGACTAGTCAAAAACTAGCAAAACACCAGGCAAAAAGTTAGAATAACCATGCAGTCAGATCCTACCTTCCCACTGTGGTATCTTATGGTTTTAACGCGATTGATGGCCCACCCTAAACAAAAAGGACGAAAAGTGTAAATCATTTGTGCAGCAAATTTCCCGTGCACACCTAATGCCGGCTTCCATGTTCATATACTCCCCTTCTGCTGGAAGCAAAGAATGCTTCCCTCCCGCCTTTCTCAGGTGAGGGATCTGATTAATACTAGCATGAGCTCCCGTCCCTCTCCAAACGCGCTGCCCCAACTTGTCTAAGCATAAAACAAAATAAATAATAAATAACGGAAAAAGGAACAACAAGCAGGTGCAATGTAATAGGACTCTCTTTTACGCAAGTTTAAGCTAATGGCATAAATGTCAAAGCCATTTATTTATGTTTTAAAAACCAAAAAATAAATAAAAGGCATTGTCATTTACAATGCCAATAGCTCAAACTCACCTAAATGCGTGACCTATTGAATTGCAATTGCTTTCTTTTTTTTCTTTTACTTTACACACTCTACTTTGCATGGTGAATGTACCAGCCACGTGCACGATCGAAGGCAAGATAAGAGAAAACGAAGATTTGGCAGTCAGCGCCATGAAACGGTTGCTAGATGGTGTAGACCTGAGCTATAAAAGCAGCCCATAAATTATCAAGACGCTTTACGCACGGGTGGAAGCAGAGAAGCACCCATCAGTCACGGTGGTGTGGGACAGATTGTTCTTTCCCCTTCCCCACACCCCTGACATGCCATTGTGGGCAGCGCGATGACCCTGCTCAGCTAGAACCCGCTGATGCACTGTCACCCTCGCACCATTTGTGAACTATCGAGAGGGAGTACTGTGAGGGCCCAGCGCATCATCAACCAGCTGCGAAACGGGTGAATTACCAAAGCCCCCATGGGAGATGCAGCCAATGCCAGACTCCATTTACACCCCGCAAATAGACAACATGCCAGACCTGCCCCTACCCCCAACCCCAGGGTGTTGTGGTATTGTGCAGAGTTTCACCAGAGCAAGAGCACACACTATCACTGTACTAGGAAACCACCAGGGAGGGAAGCTAGACATGCAGACTAGCAAACATTACCAAAGCTAACAGTAGAGCAAGCATTTGAACCACCTGTAGTATTCACACGCTAATTATTGATATATCCGCTTTAGTTTATCATGACTAGTGCCAAAACACTGCCACGCAGTGACAAGAAGCACTACACGCCAGCAAAGAAACATTAAATAAATGAAATAGCGCAATCCCTTTCCCGGTGGTTTAATTTTGAGAATATGACTGATGTCAAAGTAACATGGAATGTCTGCAGCATTCACTTTTACAACTGTGTGTGCAATAAACTGCAGGGTTCTTGGCGTGATATGGCTACGCCAACTTAATTACTGGAAACAACCGGGGTACTTATGCATTTAATAATTTGGCTATAAGGGGTGGTTTGCTCTTACATATACGTACATTGCATTTTAAATACGGTTAAACATTTTTAATATCACGAAGCTGGAGGGGAGCGGCACGCATCCATTCTTCCGCTTCATGTATTTCTGTCTAATTAATCCATCCATACCATCCTAAACCAATCAATACATCCATACATCTAGCCTAACCTATCCAGAGAAACTAATCTAGCCTCCACACTTAGGGGGCCATTCATCCTAATGGGAAATGGGACTGCCCGCCATTAGGGTGGGGGTCCCGTGGGAGCCATTAGGATGCACCCGCCACAGTGGTGGGCACATCCTGCATTCCTGTCATTGTGGCGGGCGGTGCACTCAACACCGCCAGCCACAATGCCAGGAAGGCATGTTGTGCACTTCCATGCACAACATGGCAGGCACCGCACAGTGCCTGCCATGTTGTGCATGGAAATGCAGAGGGGTACCATAGGTACCCCCATGTACACCCCCCACCCCCAGAGTCCCTTGAGGCCCGCAGTGGGCCCCTGCAAGCAATTACTGCATGCTTCTCTGTGGCAGCAATGCTGCCATGAAAAGGCATGCCTCCGCCCCCATGATAATATGGCTGGCGGTGTCTGACAGACACTGCTCCCATAATAAACTCATTTGACGGGGCGGTAAAGCGGCGGACGGTCTTTCCATCGGCTGTGGTCCCCCTGCCATGGTAAATGGTGGGGGGAAATGGGTGGCGGGCGGGGACGGATCTCGGGCGGATCACCACCACCATGCGGGTGGTGGCAATCCGCCCGAGATTCTAATGGGCCCATAAGTCTGTCCATCTTTCCATCCCCAGACACCTACCCATCCCTCATTGAATCCATTTATCCAGTCATCCATCAACATCGGCTCACCATCCATCCAGCAGCCCACCCTACTATAGGTCTGTCCCCTCCAGCAAGCTCCCTGACTCCTGGCTCTTTATCCCAGGACCCTCAGGGCACACGTCAGCCTCATCCCTCGCACCCACAGACAGTGCTCCCAGGATTAAAAAGCCCTTGTAGTGCAATAGGTCTCACATTTGCAAGAGTTTGAGCTATTGGCATTGTAAATGATAATGCCTGTTTTGTGTTTTTAAAACCTGCACACATCGCTTGCAGGTTTTGTAAACACATAAATAAAAGGCTTTATCATTTACAATGCCAATAGATCTATCTCTCGCAAATGTGAGACCTATTGCACTGCAAGTGCTTGTTTCAATTGTGTCTTGTGCTACAGCCCAAAAAAGGCCAGCAGCACAAGGCGCAATTGAAAAAGAGACATTTTTAAACATCCATGCATGGTGTGCCAGGCACCAGGTGCATGGATGTTTGTGGGGGCATCACAAGTGACCCCTTGGCCACATAGCAGAGGCCGAGGGCGGATGGGGGCCCTGCTACTGGCCCCCAAAGTCTCTTTGTGAATGCCTGTTCATGGTGTTGAGACCGTCATGAACAGACAGTCGGAAAGGGATATACCAATCCCTAAAGCAGTGCCTGCACAGGCACCATCCCCATTGTAGGGATTAGGAATTCGACAGCTGTCCCAATGGGATCTTTGATATCTGTCGGAGGCAGCTGTCCTACTCCCCACCTCTGCAGTCTGATCAGCTGCATTGTAATGCAGTGGTCAGACTGATGCACTAGATGGCGGAAGGACTGCCACCAACGGCCTGTATCTGTATCTGTATAGGCATTTATATAGCGCACTACTTACCCGGAGGGTCCCAAGGCGCTTCGACCGCTGCGAAACCCTTCCTGGCTTCCCTGAGAGATGGTCCCTTAATGGGTATCTCCAGGGTGAGACCAGGTATCCCCGGCGGTCTGGTGGGGCCGTTAGTGAAGATGAGGCAAGCTAATGCCCAGAGTTGCCGAGTGTGATCGCTGATCAGAGTGGGCACCGAGGCGAGAGAATTATCGAGTCCACTGACCCTGGTCCAGAAACCTGCCGCCCCGGGAATCGAACCCTGGTCCCAGGCCGTCCTCTGCTCTCGGGTCTGCCGCCTCTAATCAGTGAGCCACACTACTTCACACTACTGGTTGTCCGCCTACCCTCCTAATGAGGGCCAGAGTGTGGATTTTTCGCAGTGTCTCCATATTCTTTGAATAAATTGGGACTATTACCCCTAAGCAGCTGTATGTGGGTAAGTTTAATAATTGTACAATTATTTAAAATCTTTACAATATAAAAAATAACATATTCTACACTCCTCCGCCCAAGCTCCCTCCTCCCTCAAGGCCTCCCATCCCTTAATGCTTAAAACATGCCCGACATGCTAATGCCCCATTTATTGGTGAATCCCTTCTTTGACTACTAGCAAAATATTGCATTTTTGTTGCACTAACGTTTCCTTAAAATCAATTAAAAAGTGTGGAGTCTTTACCGTCGAGCAAGAGATTAATTTGTGTCGCTCCTGCATTACCCAAAAATGGTTAAAAGTTCAGTGAGATTTAGTCCCCACCCGCGCAGCCATCCGTCCCTTAACTAAATAAAGCACACCTACATACTAAGACCCTTTTTTGTTGGTGAATCCCTTGTTTACCTTCAAGCAAAGTGGTACATTTTAGTTCCATCACTGTTTCCTTGAAATCACTTTCAAAAGTCTTGCCATGTTTACAATTGTGATGACGCTGCTGCCCATTTAGTTGCCCTTTTGGCTCAATTTTAATGTTCTAACTATTCCCACTGCTGGGTCCTGCTGCTACCTTTGTTGTAGCGTTATTATTGTCGGTGTCCATCGATTGGGTTTCTTGCTTGGCCTGCGAGGGCACTGGCAAATATTCTTTTTGGTTCATGATTGCTACCCACCCTAGCTTCTGGGAGCTGTACCTGGGCATCAAGTGCAGTTCTTATTAGATATATGAATTGTCCTGCTCTTGCAAGGAGGAAAGTATTTGTTTCTGAGAAACACCAATACGAGGCCTCAACCCTGAGGATCCAGCGTAGCAGCCGATGACATTCGTTGGTCAGTTTGGGGCAGCAGCATAGTAGGTAAAACCAAGATTCCTTGTGATAGTTGCATAACCAGCGGGACACTGCCCCGTCCTTTCATACCCATGTTGGATTAAAGTCCAAAATCCTAAGACCTGTGAGTCACATAAACAGAATTTTCCTTTGCGCTTAAGCTGAGAGTGCGCACCATAAATAATGTTGAGCTTTCCCTGGAATGTAAGACCTGTCCAATGCCGTCCTGATGGTGTTAATGCTGAGTGAGGCTTGATCCTTTTCAAGCAAGATGGACCGAAACTGCAGCATCACTGCATTCGACCAGTCAGAGTGTGGGATCTCATGAAGGGGCATACTATCTGCTTCCATTTTCAGGGTTTCTATTGCTTGACCCATCTTAGTGTGACAGGGGGAATCCGCTTCCCTGAAGATCATTTTCAAGTGGCGTTTGAGAGTGTTGTTGGGAGACTTAAGGACCCTGATGTAGAACTTTATTAAATCATCCTTTAACGCCACTACTGATCTGCTGAGACCTAGTTACAACCATAGCCTGGTGTTCCAACCTTGTCTGGGCACATGCAGTACTGTGTTGTGTGCCTTAGTCTGGGCTGCTGTTGGGAGTTTGTCTAAGGCTCATGGGAAGGCCAGGTGGCCATAGCTGATTGCGGGGACCCTCAGCTTTGGCTCTTATGTTGGCTATGACATGCGCTGACTTAGGCTCCTGAATGAGAGAATTATTGTGTTGGTTTTTGAGTTTAGTTCCTTTATATGTTTGACTGCTGTGGCCCTCTCTGTTAGCCAAACCCCAAGGTAAATATAGGCTGTTGTTGTCCTTATTAGTTGGTTTCATAATACCCAGGTCGCTTGCTTTTTATGGGGATATTTGCCAAATACTATTATCTATGTCTTGTTCTCATTAACTAACATTCTTTTTTCCTTATTGTACACTGCTAGGTTTTTTAAGACTCTCTGAAGAACCACCCTAGTGTGGTCCATGTAAATGTGTAGTGTATTTTGTAAAGCGCACAGCTGCCCCAACGGGGCGTACCGGCGCTGTATAACACTGTGGAACACTTTCTATCTCTCCCTGTGAGATGCCCCTCCTGGGCACCCCCAAGGTGAAGCCAGGCATCCCAGTGTTGTAGGGGCCATTGTGGAGATTAAGCAAGCTATTGCCCAGAGTTGCAGCATGGGACCCATGATTAGAGTAGGCGCTGAGGCGAGAATTATCGAGTCCGCGGACATTGAGCCCAAGACCCTGCCACGTCAGGATTTGAATCCTGGTCCCGGGCCTGATCTCTGCTTCAGAGTCTGCCACTCTAACCAGTGAGCCACACTTCTCCATTACCAATGTGTTGTCAACATACTAGAGGGTTGCAAGGCTCACCTTGCCCAGTCTCTGGGGCACTAACCTGGCATCTTTTAGAGCATTCTCCAGTTCTGTTGTATACAAACGGAATCATTGTGGGACCAGGACGCAGCCCTGTTTGAGGCCGTTATTGGTTTCAACTCTTGATGTTGCAGTTGTGATGCTTAGTTTAACCTGGACTTTTAGAAGTATTGTGGGGATCCCCCAGGATGTCAGCTTACCCCAAAGCCTTCCTCAGTAGACTTTGTCAAAGACTGTGGTATAATCTATGAAACAGTAAAACAGAGGCAGGTTCTTCTCCTTGCCCGCCTGATTGGATAGATAGGCAAGTGCCATGAAGTTTGTCCATTGTGGAGCTGTTTCCCTATAGCCTTTCTGATGGAGCTGGAGAATTCCGTTGTTGTCTGTCCATTCATCCAAGTTCTTCAGTATTAATCATGCATAGGCCTTGGCTTTTATATCGAGCAGGGAAATTATTCTGTAGTTGGTGGGGTTCGAGTGATCCCCTTTCTTGTGTATGGGAAATAAGATTGATCCTTTCCAAGACTGTGATATTGTTGCTGTGCCATATCAGTAATTGTAGAGTGGTGTGTGAATTGGTGCAAAAAATGCCAAAGCAAACTTGAATACCTGAGCAGGAATGCCATTAGGTCCTGGAGCACAGTTGTTTCTTATTTCCCTGATGATCCTTGCGGTCTTCCTTCAATGAAGCTGGCACTTTGACTAGTCACTGGGACTACTTCCTGCATGCTCTTAAGAGGACCCATTCCTTATGCTGCAACCAGAATGGTCTTGGTGGTAATAGGTCCAGCCACTTGCTTTCACATACAGTTCACACTTGTTGCCTGTAATGCTATTCTATTTAGGCGGACCTCGGGAGCTCAGCTGGTTAATGTATCTCCAAAGTTTGGAGTTGTTTTTTTCCTTAATTTGGGAGAACACTTCCATAAACTTTCTCTTTAGCTCCCATGTCCACTTTAATCTTATGAGGGCTTCATATTGCTCTTCTCCCATGGTTCCGCCAATTGTTTCCTGGACGTCCACTGGTTGGGGAGAAAGGTGAAAGCTGGCATGCAATGGTTTGTGATCGCTTTCCTCTCTGTCGTCCACTGCAAAGTCACTCGGCATATTGACCTGCCTTGCATTAATTAGAATATGATCTATTGTGGATATATTCCTGAGAACGGCTTGGGGCACCAGGAGGGGAAACTATTTTTTTTAAATTCCATGCATAGAATGTAACTTGAAGCTTTTGAGAAGAGAGTACAAAGACCACAACTTATTCCCAGTTCTGAGTGCATCTAAAGTGTAGTTCCGCCCTCTCATGTTAAAATCTCCAGTGATGATTACGCTGTAATGTTCAAATTTGATCAATACTTCTTCCAGAGTGCTGGTGAAAGTTATTCTTTTTGAAAAGTTTATTTACCTTTTTTTTGTAATATGCGCACAAGTCATATGGCAAAACCAATATCATTACACTGATTATTTCAATAAGCTACATGGATGAAAGGAATAATCAAAATCTGGTCTACAAACAATCACAAATAACAATACATTCAATATTGCAAATCAGCATTACAGTCTACCGGACAAGGCGACCCCACTCCAAATCTTATCGGATGTTTACGTTTACACAACTTCTGCAAGTTAACCAACGCCGGCAGTCTGGTGCCATGTTTCCCTGTCTACATGAATTTAACCCACACCAGTGGGTACAATTCCCGCCGCCTGCGTTGTTGGGGGGGAAGACCCAGTCCGCTGTGGGTAGTCTTTGAGGAAGTACCAAATATCTTTTGGTCTGGAGGTGGGGGGCTGCAGTGACTCAAAACAATCACAGTTAGTTTTACAGTATGTAAAACTCGCCAGCCATGCGTTGGATGTGGGGGTAATTCGGCTGCCACAATAGAGTGCAATCTCTCTCTTTGCAAGGAGTAAGGCAACTCCTTAAAATGTTCTTAATTTCTTTGGGTACTCGTATACATAGCCTAACAACTCAAACACGGGGAGAGGAGAACACTCTTGCCCAATCATGAGCGTTACAATCCCATAAATCTCCCTCCAATAATCCCTAAGTATGGGCGAATTTTGCGGATCTGCGGTCCGCGAATTCGCACGAAATCGCAAACAAATCAGCAAATTTGTGGATTTCCCTGCGAAATCGTGGATCTTTTTGCGATTTGCACCATACTTAACTGGAGTACTTTCTACTGGCTAATCAGTAACTGCTACCTTGTTGGGTAACTGTATAGTGCTTTTCCTACACTACAGCTGCGTAAAGGGCCAGAAGAGTTGCCTCCAGTGACCATGTGTATGTAACTTTGCCATCGCGCTGGGGTCCCTCGAGTGAGCTGTCCATCATAGTGTGTAAAGGTCGGGAAGACGGTGCACACCGCTAGTGTGTGGGGCGGGCAAACAGGGGGGGCTTCTATGCGAGTTCACATGCCTCTTGTGTGTATAAAAGGTCAAACACCGATCAGAGCAGCAAATGAGGAGAAAGAAGCTCCTGGTCATGGGGATTGCGCCCGTGAAAGTCAAGGATGCAAAGGCCTCCATCAAGTATCATAGCAAATTTTCGACTGTAGATATTGGGAGATAGCACACCTGCCCAGCCATGACAAAGCGCACAATTTTTTCGGGCTGATTAAGGAGTTACTGAATTTGAGCTTCAACTCAGGCACCTGCTTTATCTATATCTGTAAGTGCTGAGGTTTAATTTTTGTGACAGGAGCTTTGTTGTCTACTTGTATCTATTCACTGACCCTGCTTCGAGAGTCAGGGCAGGGTCAGAGAACAGTTGCAAGTAGGCAACGAGGCGCCGCTCAGGAAGTACTTACAGGGTTACAGCAGGTGCCCAAGTTGAAGTTACTTTCTTTGTAACCATTTTGTAAATGGTTACAAAGAAATTAGCTTCAACTTGGGCACCTGCTGTAACCCTGTAAGTGCTTCCTGAACAAAATTCGTCCCGCTCGCGGATTTGCGGATTTTGCCGCAATTTCGCACGATTCACGGATCGCGAAATTGCGGAAAATCCACAAATTCCGCGAGCGGAACGAATTTTCCGCCCATACTTAATAATCCCCTATTTTAGCACAATTCCATGTCATGGGATCAAAATCGGCCCGAGGGGCCATGCATTTTAGGCAGCAATGTGGCCTGTCTGGGTCTATGGAGTTTATTTTTGCGGGTGATATATGTGTCCCCACAAGAATTTAAAATGTAATAGCTTATGTCTACTATTGAGAAATTCCTCTTTTATTCAAGCACAACAAAACGCCAACTCCGAATCTTGAATTGTATGCCTAAGATCGCACTCCCATGCCTCCCTGACTCTGGCATCTCTATTGGGGATTAGAGCCACTGATGCCTTTGGAGATTTGAGATCAAGTGATCTCCCTCATTACTGGTTATCAGCAACGATAATGGTACAAGCGAATCAGGCTCCAATTGAAAACAAGCCATCCTCTCTTTGGGTGGTCTGGGAACTCTACATAAAACAAATTGATTCATGAATGCGGCATCCCTAAATCGTGGATCCTCTGTAGTATCAAACACATGACCCCCGGGGAACAAGTCTCCAAACCTTTCCAGTGCAAAGGAGTCAAACGTGCGGTGCACTAGTCTCTCATCCGTGGTGGGGAGCCATGGGTTTACACTCAAGGGTAGCTCCGACGAGTTCAGTAAGCAACCCCCAACACTCTTGCCAATTTATTCCAAGCCCAACTCGTTGTGGAGACAGTTTGAATGTCGTGGGGATCATAAGGGAACCCCCACTGCAGGACCATTCACAGTGGCGCTGGAGCAACCAAATCAGCTTCATGTCTCATATGGGGAATCCGGGCATCAGGATGGTACCAGGAGTGAGCAAAACTGCACTGAGCCACCAGGTAGTAGATTTGAAAGTTTGTAATCCCTGGCCCCCCTTTCATATAGTAGGGTTAGTGTGTCCCTACCAACTCTAGTCCTCTTGACGCCCCAAACTAGTCAAGTAAGCTGGGATTGAATATTTAAATAAAATCTGTTGGGGAGTGGGATAGGAATGTTGTGGAATAAATACAAAAACTTCGGGAGGACCACCATCTTAATGATTGCGACATGGCCCGCCATGGATAACGGCAATTTCAACCAGCGTTCGATTTGCTGCTCTAATTTATAAATTGCATGTCCGTAATTTAGCAATATTAATTGTTGCGAGTCTCGGTGTATCTGAATACCCAAGTATTCGGTCGACTAATCGCACCACTGTAGAGGAAACCCACAATCCCATCTAGACGTACTGTCAGTTAAATGTAATGTAAATGTATAGGCATTTATATAGCGCACTACTTACCCGGAGGGTCCCAAATCGCTTCGACCGCTGCGAAACCCTTCCTGGCTTCCCTGAGAGATGGTCCCTTAATGGGTATCTCCAGGGTGAGACCAGGCATCCCCGGCGGTCTGGTGGGGCCGTTAGTGAAGATGAGGGAAGCTAATGCCCAGAGTTGCCGAGTGTGATCGCTGATCAGAGTGGGCACCGAGGCGAGAGAATTATCGAGTCCGCTGACCCTGGTCCAGAAACCTGCCGCGCCGGGAATCGAACCCTGGTCCCGGGCCGTCCTCTGCTCTCGGGTCTGCCGCCTCTAACCAGTGAGCCACACTACTTCACTCAGTTAAAGGAAAAAGAACCACCATCTTAATGATTGCGACGTGGCCCGCCATGGATAACGGCAATTTCAACCAGCGTTCGATTTGCTGCTCTAATTTATAAATTGCATGTCCGTAATTTAACAATATTAATTGTTGCGAGTCTCAGTGTATCTGAATACCCAAGTATTCGGTCGACTAATTGCACCACTGTAGAGGAAACCCACAATCCCATCTAGACGTACTGTCAGTTAAAGGAAAAAGAACCAACTTACCCCATTGATGCCAAGCCCAGAAAACCCTCCAAATGTGATAATTTCCCTAATCAGGGGCTCAAAATTTTCCTGCGGATGCCGAACATAGAGGAGGACATCATCCGCATAAAGCAAAACCAATAAAGGACCTCCCTTGCACTGTAAGCCTTTGTGCAGATGTCTTTCCTGGAAGTGACGTACCAATGGGTCAAGCGCAATTATGAAGATCAATGGGGATAGGGCAGCCCTGGCGTGTACCCCTGGAGAGACAAAACTGCGAGGACAGAGTACCATTTAGGCGTAGTCGAGCTGTGGGAGAAGGGTATAAAAGCAAAACAAGCTCCACAAATCCATTAGGCACACCCATCCTATGCATAACCTTAGGAAAAAGGGTCACTTCAGGGAATCAAAGGCCTTTCCGTGTCTAATAACACCGCAGCTGCAGGAACCTCAGGAGAAATCCTATGCAGGACCGTAAAAAAGGGAACAAAGATTTAGAACCGTTGATCTACCCAGCTACCGTCACCTACCCAGCCGGACTTAGGGCAGACTTTCCTTCATCTCTCCACTGTATCTCCCTCCTACCCTTTTACCTTACTCCCTACTCTTCCACACTCCATTTATCTTGTCTTCTATGCTCTTTAAATGTTTTCTTACAATAAATGTAACTTGTAACTGATGTAACTTTGTAACAATGTTGAACCTCATGTAAAGCTCTCTGATACCTCCGGGTCTAGCCAGCGCTATATGAAACTCATCAAATAAAAAAATTAAAATAAATAAAAAACACAATTTTATAGTCAAGATTAAGTAAAGATAATAGCCTATATTAACCCACACTGTAGCGGGTCTTTTCTATTTTTGGGCAATAAAATAATAACTGCTTCAAGCAGTGTGAGTGCAAAACTTTACTCTCCAGGGCTTTATTGTATACTTCTAATAGATGGGGGACCAAGAGATCCTTATAATTTTTATTAAAATTCCCCACAAACCCATCTAGACCTGGAGCGGTGGAGCCATTGAGCGCATCAATGGCGCTTACAATTTCTTTGGCGGAAAACGGTTCCCGTGGTAAATCTTGCATCCCCTTTTCCAGCCAAACTGGAGCTATCTCTGACAAATATTCCCGCCAGGCCTCATCTCCATGTGCAGCGCGGGAAGTATATAGTTCTATATAGTAGTCAAGAAATACATCCCGTATCTTTCCAGTGTCTGACACCAACCTACCATCTGGTGCCTGAATGCCTGGGATATAAGCCTGTCCAGTTATCGGGCGAAGGAGCCTTGCCAAGTTCCAGCTTGGTCGATCTCCCTCACCGTATCACCTAGCTGTGGCATATTTGCTCGAAAAACAGTATCTCACGTCCCGCTGCTTCCCTGAACTCCAATAGAAGTTGCAGTCTATTATTCTGATCAAGTTGGGCATTACCAGCGATGAGTTCCTTGTCCATTTCCTCTAACAGTTGTTCAATGTGTGATAATGAGCCCCTAAGATCTCTCAGAACCCGTGTGACCATTGTATCCTGACCCTCCCCATCATTGTCGACATACACCATCTGGAAGGGCAAAGCTTATGATTTAAGACTGCAGTTCCCCTAGCGTTTCCATAGATGGGCTTCTTGTAAGAAGGTGACATCTACTTCATGCCACAGCGAATATTAAAGGAACTGCTTCTCTTTTTTGGTGTTATTAAGCCCCCGAACATTCTTGGTAATTAATGTGAGGTCAGAGAAGGTGGAAAGCCTACCCCTGGAAGACATGAAAAACACTCACATTGGAACATTTGTGTGTTTGGCGACCGCTGCTAATCACTTCATGGTGAAAATTCAACACTGCGCGCAATGAAAATGCCAAGTAACATGACACCCCGCCCGCTCCCCCTGCCCATCCCTGCCTGAACCCAAACCCGGACCATCCCTGTGAACAACCCTACTAAATGTAACATGCAAACTTGCCGCACAGTAAAAAAGGTACATTATAATGTACAATCGCACACAATCGAGAAAATCAGTGTGTATCAACACTAGGAATGAGCCAACTCCACACCACAAGCCCAATTTTGTAGAATCTGTAACAATTGCAATAAGAACATTTGCCCTACCAGCCATGACATGTGGAGAAGTTGACAAAAGAAGAGAAAACAATTGTAAACCTTGTGAACCAGAGACATATTGCGCTCATTCCATTGAGAAACTTTCACCACTGGTCACTGATCCATCGTGTGAAGGAGAGTCTCTACTTTGGTCCCTGGTCTTATCACCAGAGCCTGCCTTACAGTCCTGCCAAAAGGCTTGAACAGCTGCAGGGAAATCGAAAAATCAAAACCTGCCATCTCCATTAACCCAGGGTTGAGCTGGATATATTATGCCGTATCTCAGGCCCAGGTTACGGAACGTGGCCTTCACGCCCGTATATTTCCTTTTTGCCTCTAGCAACATTGCTGTGAAGTCCGGGTAGAGGGCAATGATGGAACCCTGCCATACAGTCACCCCATTTTCCCTGGCTTATCGGAGTGCCGTATCACTATCACAGAAGTATAGCAAGTGGGCAATTATGGGCCTGGGGGCATCCTGGATTGGGCTGGGGACCAAGAGAACAATGGGCTTGTTCCATTAAAAAGGCAGGAGTAAAAGCATATTTACCAAAAAGGTTAATGAGCAGTTTCTCCACAAATGTGTCCCTACACCCCACATTAGTAGACTCAGGGACCCCTAAAATGAGGATATTGTTGCTCCTACTACACGCTTCCAAGTCCTCATTCTTCAAAGCCACTGTCTTTAAATTTTCTCCATATGATCTATTTATTTCGTAGACTGCACTGCTCCATCCTCCAAATCTGACACTGTACCCTCAACTGTAGCCAATCTCCTTTTGTGTTTGTCCAATTTGGCCCCCATTGTATCCAGCCACTTTTCCAGTGAATCAAAGTGCCCATCCAGGGCCCTGAATCCAGGCCTGAGCTCTTGCATGAGTGCATCCGACCCCGAGGCAGTCGCAGCCGAAGTAGCACTCTCATTACCCCCTCCGCCTTGATCGGCACAGACTCCCCTGGAGCGATGTCAGATCGGCCAAACTGAAGTAGTCGCTGCTTCGGGTCTTTATGACCTATATCGAGTTTTGCCACTGTTCTTGCATCCATGTTCTCACAAAGAAAAGGGTTATGGGTAATTACACTTGGGAAGGGCAGGAGTGCAACAAGATGCCGCTCACTAGCAGCAACCAGGAAGAGCAGGCACATCAATCAGCAGTGCGCCACTCTGGTCGACTAATGATCAGAGTCTATTGGAAACCACCTTCCAATTCAGACCATCCACATAGACCCAGGCGTAGGAGGCCACACTGCAGACACTAAAGGCAACAACACTTTTTGTGCCTACTACTTGTCACAGGCACCTGGGGCTCAGTTCATGGCTCAAGACCCACACTTCAACACTGTGGACCCTTGGCGTGCTGAATTAACCTGTAACGCCTCTCAGCCTGCAACCACACCGGGCTGCGTCACCCATAAGGCCAAGAAACCATCGCGGAGGAGGGGAGACCCCTTGCTGGCCACAAGATGTTGCCAACACAATGTGTCCTCACAGCGTCCCTTCTGCAGACAGCACTACAGCTCAACAGGGCAACTTACTCGTAGCCGGACGGGGCTCACCGCTGATCCTCCGGTGTCCCGTGGCAACCCCTGATTGCAGGGGAAGCGCCGCCACCAAGCCCAAAGTGCACTGGGAGCTCTGGGGACCCCCACTGCAGCGTGCGCGGGGAGCTGCACAAATTTAGTCTGCTTCTTAAGTCCACCTCAGATAGGTCGCACAGGCTGCAGCATTGGTGGCTCTGCGCAGATCATGGAACAACTCTTTGACCCCACAGCATGAAGGATCTGGTCACTGCAGACTCCAGATGTCTATATTCAAGGGTTGGATCATCAGGATGTGTACCAGTTGGGCCAGGATATCGGGTGATAAGGCAGAGCTTCAAGGCTGCAAGACCATCTTGGTTGGTAGCCTGGCCACGCTCCCAGCTGGTGATTATTTCCATGTAAGATTTTGTTTGGCACTTTGTTGGATTAGTGTAGCAATTTCTTAAGAGCAAAGGATGAGGATGATGGCTCGAACTGAGTCCCTCGATTGTCATGGCTTGGAGGTCAAGAGTTTTTTCTCTTATTACTGTGGTTTTAAGTTTGCAAGCGTGACTTAGGAAAACAGACAGGCCTCCTGATGGGCGTCCAAAGATATTCTTTTTTGTCGCTGCTATATGGTGTTCATAGAAACCACCAATTGGGGTTGTTGACATTGCCCCGGTCTCCTGGAAGCACAATATGTCACCATTTGCAAGGTAGTGCTGCGTTGCCTTGTCCCTAAGAACTTTACTTAACCCTGCGATGTTCCATGAGATGAGGGTTAGTTTTGGTTGTTGCTCACTAGTTGTTATTGCTGTTCTTTCCATACTAACGTGATTTTGACTTTGATTAGGGATACAGTTTCCAGGGGATCCTTGGTTGGGGCCTGCTTGAGTTGGCTCGGCCGCACTCTGCTCTAGCTGTCTCTGTGGGTGATGCAAATATTTATCGGGATACTTGGTTGTTCGAAAATGTTTGTCCCTCCTGTACTATGATGGTTGTTCCTTTCAGGATTGATGGAGCCCCCCTGCTGTTGTGGTGGGGGATAAGGACATGTGGGTATTTCAATGTGCTTGGTGCTTGAACTTGAATGATTGATCTTTATTTCATTTTCAATTTCTCCAGTTGGTTTTTCAGCTTTTTCTTGGCCCTCCTTGACATGGGGGCTTCCGCCCCTGCCCCTGCTCCTGCTTCTCTTTCAGTGGATTCCTCGGGTGCTGCATCTTCTAGTAGATCAAAACTTTGTGGGCTGATGGGGTCTTACCGCCTACCCTGCTTACCCTGCTTGCCCTGCCTACCCTGCTTCTTTGGGTTATTGTGATGTTCATGCTACTGTGCCTTTTCTTAGTTTCATTGATTACTGGGCTGTTTGCAGGATGGTATTTTTTATTGAAGGCTGAATGTGGTTTGTTCCCACCTATTCGCCTGGGGGATATTTGAATTTGTGTTGGTGATTCCCACTTGCCTTTGCCAAGTGCCAGCATGTCCTTTAATACCTCTGGTATCTAGGCCCACTTTTCCATGATGTCAGCGCATGAGCACGCACGGGCCAATGTGGCCGGATGGTTATGAATTGTTGCCTCCAGCTTTGCCAGCTTGTTGCCCTGGTTGAGAAGAGGTTGGGTGATTCATTGCAGTAAATCAATTTGGACTTCCATTTTTGTTGACTGCCAAATGAGAGCCCTGGCTATTGTGTTTTGTGCTTCTCTTACTGCTTTCAAATGTGGATCTTCTTAGAGAACCTCTTGGACCATTGGCTCCGTCCCTCAGTGCGGGGATTCTTAGCTTTTGCATTCTTCCTGAAAATGTTTGGGGTAAGCTCCAAAGTTTTTCAATTGTCAGTTCTAGCTTTTGTAAGAAGGAGGTGGTGAGTTCATCTGTTCTGGGGAATTAACATGACAATTTTTCCTGGGTGAGGGAGTCTAGTCTCGGTGAAAATATCGTTGAGTCATTGGCCACTTCAACCTTGTTGTCCTTTTGTCTCCACTGATGTATTTGTGCTTCAATCAGTTGGAGACCATTTGCCCTGGCTGTTGTCTTACAGGGTTTTTTTAAGTTCCATGTGTTCAGAAGGAGCTCAGTTGCTGTGTATATTTTTACAGTTATAGAAATCATTGCTTACTCAAAGTCAATGACTATTTTTTTTGGATAGTACTTGTTAGTAGTTTATGGTATGTTACACTTTGTTTGTCTGGTATAAGTATATAGACTAATGGTGTGCTTACATTGTCATATTCTCCAAAGACTGAGTAGATCTGTGTGAATGGGGGAGGCATGATTTAAATGTGCTGTCCATCATCTACATGTTGCTCTGACTTAATCTTAATAAATTGTTGATAGTTTCATATATAATTACTCTCCTTTCATTCTGGTGTTGTCAAACAAAAGGGAAGGGTCATTGATGTGCCTTACTGTTATGTTTTCAGGGACATTTACATCCTGGAATCTTTGTGGAGCATCAGGAGTTTCTGTGGTTGCTTTTCTAGGTCTGGCTATTAATCTCTTTAAATTGTGTGCAAGCAGGATTTGACCAGAAGCATATTCAGGAACATTGGATATTATATATATATATATATATATATATATATAAATATATGCTACCTAATTTGCGTGTAATTTTCCAAAATTTAGGCCAGCTCCGCTCCTTCCCTGAAAGTTTTGGGGGGATTCGTGAAGTGGGGGCTGAGAAAAAAGGGGGGTCCCAAAACGTGTTTTCCCCATGTTAATTTCCATAGGACGAATTGACAAGGCTACAGCCTGAACTGCTGAACGGAATTACGCAAAACTTTGCAAAATTGTAGGGACTGGTACGCAGATGTGCCTTTGCTATATTTGGTGAAATTTGCTCCAGTGGTGTTTTTGAAAATTGACTTCAAAAACACATATATATCTATAGGCGCGCTCCGAGAGCTCACCGGTACGCGTACCGAGGAGCGCACCCGGCGCGCAACGGGAGTGCGCGAGCGGAAAGCAGATAGGCTGTCGACATTCTAAACAGTCCGGAGAGTCCGCCATCTTGTTTCTCAGTAGAATCGAGACACAAGAGGTGAACATAAAAAGGGGGAAACGATTAAAAGGGGGCAGGGTACACACCCCCTGACCCCCTAGGTTTTTTGAGGGGGGCCTAGAAGGACCCTCAAGGGCAAAAAAACATTTTTTTTGCAATTTTCGCCGGGTAAGCGCTGGGTGCGTTCCCATGTACGCTCAACGGTACGCGCACCCTCAGCGCACCACAGGGTAAAACAGTGAAAGAAAATAGTGTAAAATAAGAATTTGGATTGCTTAGAGGTAGGGTAGCTCTAAAAAGAGCTGTTGTGTTATGTGGGTGATTTAAGTACCTACAAGTAGGTACCGATGCAGAGTCTAAAATTCAAGAGAAAGACTCTGTTCCCCTCATCTGAGAAATGTACACCGTCTCCTCTGTAGATATCTTGCATGTTGTAATGCAAGTTATTGTGGTATATGGAACTCATACCATAGTCTCTCAGGAAAGCAGAAACAGATCCATTTGGGACCCCTTGAGAAGATCTAGGGGGTGAGGGCCACTCTACCCTGCTCCCTTTTCACGTTTTGAACTATTATATTTAATTCTCTTCTGTAACTACACACGCAATCAGAGACAGACAGTGAGAGAAAGGAGTAAGGAGATGAAGAAGAGGTGTCAAATACACATTGGAGAAAATTTAGTGGGAGAAGGGAAGTTATCATGAGTAAACTTACTATGTAACATAAAAATGTTGCACTCTATACTATAAGCATCACATTATACTACAATCACTTCGCTACTACCTCATAAATTAGAAATAAACATGAATAATATGTCAACTAGTTTTTAATTTGTAAATATTAATTTATTGTTCAGAATTTTCATAATTTAATAGAACTTGTAGCATGTCCTCATCTGGAATTTCCTCTTCAATCATCTGATCAGGAATCTCCTCATGAAAAGTGTGCAATGTTGATTGTTGGAATTCTATTGTATCCAAACATTCGATAAATTCTTTGTCAAGAGATTCATCAAAAAAATCATTTTTGTCATCTCCTCCTTGTGATAAAATGGTGCTGTCAATATCCGTGACATTTTGAATTTCAAAAAATGTAGTTGAAATTTCCTTGGTCTCCTCATTCTGATCCATTTTAATTTCAAATTTCTTGCTGTAAATTGCAGAAAAAAGTAATCACTTTCATTGATCGTTTTTAGTAATACATAATATAAAAGTAGCTTAATCAAGCATTTAGTTCTTTAAAATTAATTGGTAGTGTATAGTATCAGGCAGGAACTAGAAATATAAAGCACTGCTCCTAGGGTGGGTCTGGAAGGGGAGACAGGAATGTCATGAATCCACCGTCACTCACTCCTGCTTCCCTGTCACTCACTCCCCTTAATTTTACTCCACTTTCTTCCTTTAGTTTTCCTAATGCACATTCCTTTAGTATCTTACTCACCTTCACTTCATTTCTCTCTCCTGCTCTTCTTCTCTGTCACTGAATGTATCCATGTCATTATCCTTTTAGTAATTTGCTCTCCCTCTATTTCTTTTTCACTCTCTCTGACCTTCACCATTCCTTTGTTTTCCTTTCTGAGTCCTTCACTCCTACTTTATCTCTTACTACCCTTTTAAGACTTTTAACCTCCTGCTTTGTCTCTTGTATTGTAAAATCTATATTGTAAATATTATAACTTACTTTTTTTCTCTTTCACAGACATTAAATTTACTGAAAATATGTAATTACGTTTACATTACTTATAAGGTACGTTTGACGTACAAAATTTACTTTCTCAACACTCTTTTCCTTAACCTCACTACTCTTCTCTCACCCACCCACACCCCCGTTCCCTTACTGCGCTTTCCTCACTTATTCTCAATCCCCACAATTACTCCCCTATTCCTCACCCCCCCTCCCACACTCACCTTTTTTCAGACCTTCTCCTTTACTTTCCTTCTTCTCTCTTCCCTTCCTTCACTCCTTCACTCTTTCCCTTCCCTTACTCTCCTTACTCCACTTCACTAACTCCTTCTCTTACTCCCTCTGTCCTCTTACTTCTACACTCCCCTTCCCTCATTCTCTCTCTGTTAGCCTCATTCGCTCCGTCCTCTTAGTCTCTCACTCCTTTTCTGTCACGCTCACTCCCTATAACTCAGCCACACTCCCACACTCACTTTCTTTCAGATCTCCTGTTTCACTTCCCTTCCTCTCTCTTCCCTTCCTTCGCTCCTTCCCTCTTGTTCCTTCCCTTACTCTCCTTATTCCACTTCACTAACTCCTTCTCGTATTCCCTCTGTCCTCTTACTTCTATACTCACCTTCCCTCATTCTCTCTCTGTTAGCCTCATCTCTCCATCCTCTTAGTCTCTCACTCCTCTTCTGTCACGCTCACTCCCTATAACTCAGCCACACTTCCACACTCACTTTCTTTCAGATCTCCTGTTTTACTTCCCTTCCTCTCTCTTCCCTTCCTTCGCTCCTTTACTCTTTTTCCTTCCTTACTCTCCTTACTTCACTTCACTAACTCCTTCTCTTATCTCCCACTCACCTTCTCTCAGTACCTATGCTTCAATCCTCTTCCCCTCTCTTCCCTTCCTTCGCTCACTCACTCTTTCCCCTTACCTTACTCACCTTACTCCACTTCACTCACTCTTTTCTCACTACCTCTATCCTGTCATATCCTCATTCTCCTTCCCTCACTCCCTCTCTCTTAGCTTCACTACCGCCATCCCCTCACTCTCTCACTCCTCTTCCGTCACACTTACTCCCTATAACTCACCTCACTTATCTTTCTTTGCTCCCTCACTCAGTCCTCTTCTCTCACTCTTTCCTTCACTTCCTCTGTCTCCTCACTCCCTCACTCCCCTTGTCTCACGCTCACTTGCCTTTATCCACTCTCTATCACCACTCTTTCCTCAACCTCACTGCTCTTCTCTTACCCTTCCTCACCCCCATTCCCTTACTCAGCTTTCTTAACTTATCCTCATTCCCCATGTTCACTCCCCTTCCCCTCACTCACCTCCCACACTCACCTTCTTTCAACCCCCCTACTTCACTTCCCTTCCCCTCTCGTCCCTTTCTTTGCTTTTTCACTCATTTTCCTTTCCTCTCTCACTGTACTCCACTTCACTCACTCCTTTACAATATATAAAGAATATAGCTCTTTTTGGAGAATTGGAGGTAGTTCTGAAAAGAACTGTTTTTTTCTTCTTTTTTAGTTTTTTTTTTTTACTTTTTCCGAACGTTTTCAATTTTTTTTGGTTTTGTTTTCAGAACAAAAAAAAACTAGGGAATGCCAAACTGCTCAACAGGAGCAAAAAAAATTAGGGCTGGGGAGGGCAGCGGTGTTCTTCTCTTTTTCGAACAATTAGTAGGATACTCTGCTCCCCATAACAAAGCAGTTAGTCACACTGCTTACACCGAATGGTAATGTTAGTTAAAACAGGCTGAATGTTTGGTAGCAGCTCGACTGCTCTTCCTCTCCCCGATGATGTTGCTCCTCCGGTGGAAGTCGAGACGCCATCTCTTGGTGTATTCCGTGCCAGGTCCCTGACACTCAGCCCGCGCATAGTTCTGGGCGTGCCTTCTTTGAACATGCCTGATCATGGTGGAGTTCCCAAAGCTGTATTTCTTTCTGGGGTCACCACGAGACAGAATAGTGTTGCAGATCTTACATTCCACCTTAGGAGCATTAACCTTCTTCTCCCCTTCTGGAATGCTAAAAAACTTCCAAATGAAGTGCTGCTTCACTTTTGGCTGAGGAGCTTCCTCCTGGAGAAACTCATCAGAGTCATCACTGCTGCTTGGTGGCCTTGCAGCCATTCTTTGCAAAGAATTGAAGAGAAGAAGGGAATAGGTCTTGTTCTCTCCAAAGTGAAAGAGGTAGTGAAGGAAATGGGTGGGGTTTTCATTAGTTGTAAAAAAAACTGTTATCAACCAATGAAAAGTGTTATTTTAAGGTCACATGACTTGACGCGCTCCGGAGCGCTTCCGGGGGCGCTTACGCGGCACGTATGTAGGTGCTTCCGGGGGCGCTTATGCGGCACGTACGTAGGCGCTTCCGGCGCGCTTATGCGGCGTGCCTGAATGACGTTTTTTTTTATTTTAGGAAATGCGTTTAAAGTTAAAATACGGTTATTTAAAATCAAAAATACAACTTTTATAAGTATACCACTGAATGTCTTGTATTATTATTTACTTTAAATACATACTTATATTTTTTTTTGCACGCCGATATAGCGCTCTCGCTACTTGTACAGGTGCGTTTATGGGTGCGCGCACCCAAAGCGCTCCGAGGTAAAATGGTAAAAAAAAAAAAAAGGAAAAATACATTGAAAAATGTATTTTAGAAAAATATAAAAAATAATACATTTATAATTTTTTTATAATTAATAGTTATAAAAAACAACTATTAAAAAAAAATAATAATTCACTTTAAAAATCGTAGGTTACAAACTCGTTATAGTAAGGAATTAGCTTTTAAAAAACCTTTGAAATTCACTGAAAAAACCATAGGTTTAACACTCGTTATAGTTAGGAATTAGCATTTAAAAAAACCTTTGAAATTCACCGAAAAAACCATAGGTTTCATACCAGTTATAGTTAGCTGGACATTTTACTCATACAAAACGATTGAAATTCCCACGTTATAGTTAGTTGGACTCACTATAACTCACGCGCCCGCAATCCACTGCTGATGATGTCACATATTACATCATTCATGACATGGTCAGTGACATCACTGATGACATCACTGATGACATCTCAAATGACATCACTGATGACATCACTGATGACATCATTCATGTGATAATACAGTGCACCTCCTCACACTCTAATCTAACCTTTGATATATCCAGTCTTAAATACAGACTGCCATTCCAGAAACCATTGACACACCAATACCAATTACTACATACGCACTCACTGATTCCTAAGTCTACACAAACATCAACTCATTTACCCATGCAATCACTCATACATACAGTCACTCATCAATACAACACTATCATATGCACGCATACACCTATAGAGATACTCACACACTGCCACTCATTCATGGAGTTACTCACACACCTAGTCAGTCATGCAAAGAATCAATTACACTCCCATTTCCTCATCTATACAGTTATACACACATAACCTTACTTATTCAAACATATACTAACACATACTTACTCTCTTTTACAATCACTGATACAAGTACACATTGATCAATACAGTCACTTTCGCAATCACCGGCTCTTATGTATAGTCATTAATATATGCCAACTCTAACATGCACTGTGTTTTACATATGTACTTACTTGGACATGTAGCACTGAGATATCCATTCACTCACCAACACACCCATGCACACAGTCAACTGTCCATACAGCTGTTTCCACCTGCACTTTTGAACCCATACATCTAGTGAATCAACTGCTCACACATCTATGCACATAGTCATACACCTCCCAGCCACCCACACACATACTCAGTCTCCCATACAAATAATCAATAACCCATATAGTTACTCATATAGCTACTGATTTAAACATGCAGCAGTTTACAGAACAACAGACATAATGATGCACAAATTAAGACAGTTTAGTCACTAACCCATGCACTCAGTGAGACACATTTAATCATTCTCTCATACAGTCAGTCATGCACCTACTAAATCCTTCATCCAGACACTTATATATCCACTCTTTCTTCAATATGTAAGACATAATTTAACTTTACAGAAACATACAGTCACTGGATGATGTCATCAGTGATGTCATCAGTGATGTCATTTGAGATGTCATCAGTGATGTCATCAGTGATGCCACTGACCATGTCATGAATGATGTAATATGTGACATCATCAGCAGTGGATTGCGGGTGCGCGATATATAGTTAGTGCAACTAACTATATATGCGAATTTCAATGGTTTTGTGCGAGTAAAATAAGGTTTTGTAAATGCTAATCCCTAACTATATATGGTCTATAACCTATGGTTTTTTCAGTGAATTTTCAAGGTTTTGTAAATGCTAATTCCTAACTGTATATGGTCTATAACCTATGGTTTTTTCAGTGAATTTCAATGGTTTTTTAATAGCAAATATCAAAAGATGTAAAATGTATTCTTTTTTTTTTCTTCACCAAAGTACGCTCCCCGGTTAGCTTACCGGTGCGCGTACCGAGCGCTTCCCCTGCGAAATTAAAAAAAAAAAAATTCTTAATTTTTGCATGTATCAGCATCCGAAGCCTCCCTCCGAAAACCTAGAGGGTCACAAAGTGTCTACCGTGCCCCCTTCTACCCATTCCGTACATTGTTTGTCCTCCATCTTACGTCTCAATTCTACCAATACACAAAATGTAGGACTCCCGTAACGCTGCCGGTTCGTGTACCGGGGAGCGCACCGGTAAGCGCTCGATAAAAAAAGGTGGGAAAGTAATTTACAGAAAAACCACTACAGACACTTTCATCAAATATAGAATAGCCCCTACTACATAGCAGTCCCTACCATTTCCCCAAATTTGATGGAATTTCATTGTGAAAATTATGCTGTAAGCCTGATTAAATATCCTGAGGTAAATTACCTAACCAAAACACTTATGAAGTGTTAGAATTGACAACCAATCAAAATGCTACTTTCAATATCTTCTATTATTTCATGACATTTGATTGGTTATGTACCTGAATATATATTTAAAGAAAGAGAGAGAAACACAGCCATTTTGACTACTACTTCTTGAAGTACATATCAAGTACATTTCAACTGATCATTTGGAATTCTATTTGAAAGGTAAGATGTTATTTTAAAAACTGAAGTATGTTCTGTACTGTGAGCTAATTAGGAAAACATTTTCTGATAGTTATATACTATCCCTCTGTAATACTTATAGAATAAAATAGACTTCTCTGTTTTAGTTATGGATGGAGTTAGACTTGTCTTGTATAATTAAGAATTGACTTAGAGTTTATTTCATACATTTTTAGATATTTCTACTTCCAGTTTGATACCTTACACTGCCCAACGAAAAAATCACTGTTTAAAAAACCAAACTACCTGTCTGTACTTCAACCCAACAGTGCCCTATCTGTACTAATATATTTTTTTTAAATTCATTTAACAGCATACAAAATGGAAGGAGAGCAGAAAAATAACATGGAAATTGCAGACTGCAACCAAGACAAAGAAAATGATTCAGAATTCTTTGATGAATCAATGGACATGAACTTCTGCAATGTGTTGAAGCTGTGGATTTCTTAATTGAAAATGAGTCAAAATCTGACCAAGAATTATTAGAAGTTCTTTTTAATTTTGAAAATAAATCAGAATAATAAATTTATATATAATAATTCAAAAATTGTTTGAGACATTATTCATTTTTATATGTATTTTTTAAACTAGTAGCAAATTGATTTTAATGTAAAATCAGACTTTAAATATACTGTGCAACTTTAAGTTTGCTCATAGTTACTTCCTTTCTTCCACTATATCATCTCCAATGTGTATTTAACATCTCTTTATCATCTCCTGCCTCCATGGTGTTTCTGCTTTCCTGACAGACTACGCTATGAATTCCATATACCTCAATAACTTCTGAAACAACCTGCAAGATATCTACAAAGGAAACAATGTATTTTTATTTTTAGACTCTGCATTGGTACCTACATGTTGGTACTTAAATAAAATAAATTAAAAAAAACAAAAATAACAATCAATAAACATACAATATTTGAACATTCTTTCATCCTATTTTCCCAATATTACGCTTTACGGACCGCTTCCCGGTGCGCGTACCGAGCGCTCCCCCCGCAAAAAAAATGATATAAAAATTATTCTTTTTTAACCCCGCGAGGCCCTTTAAAATCCCCCTCATCAAACCTAGGGGGTCAGAGAGGATGTACTCTGCCCCCTTATGCTCATTTCCCACTTTGTTTTTCCCACCTCTTGTGTCTCGATCCTACCGAGACACAAGATGGCGGCCACTCTTGACTGTTTAGAATGTTTACAGACACCGGAAAGCCAATCAGCTTCGCTTCCCGAAGTTCCGTTACGCGCCAGGTACGCGAACCGGAGCGCTAACCGGAGCGCTGTCACAGATATATCTGTTTTTTAAAATGTTAATTTCTCAAAATCCACTGGAGCACATATATTGAGACATAGCAAAGGCACGTCGGGCAAACCATATCTACAAATTTGCCAAGTTTCGTGTAAATCGATTCAGCCGTTCGAGCTAAAAGTGAGTCCAACCGCCCTATGGAAAACTCAATGTTAAAAACGCGTTTTGGGACCCCCCTTTTTTCTCGGCCCCCCCATGACGAAACCCCCCCAAATTTTTAAGGGCTGCTCAGAAACAAAATGTCAAGTAATCAAAAGGAGACTAGCTATGAGTGGGGTTGGTATGATATTTATTTTATAAAAATCATGGTGACTCAGTTAAGTTTTGTCAATGGGGGGTGGCACCTGTTGGGTGTCTTTAGAAAGCCCTCACCCACCAACCTAGTTGGTGGCATGCTTCATCATCGGGCCCACCCAGTGACACCTAGCGTGTCCCGGGTGTGCTACGACGCCTGGTTACAGCGGAGCAGGTATGTCACTGTGTGTGCGGTGAAGATGGTGAGATAGTGAGTTTAAAACGGCTTGGCGGGGGTCCCAGTCCTCGAGAAACTTTATTATTTGGGCCTCCGTCAGCGGGTAAAAATAAGTCTGTTGGACGTAGGGGGCAAGTTACGACCTCCCACGTCCTTTAAAATGTCAACATGTTTCAGCCAGTGCCTTTTCAATATGCTGGCTTTCTTCAGGACTAAAATAAATAAATAAATAAATAAATAAATAAATAAAAAAATAAACCGGGGATTTGGACTCGCTATCTGGTCCTCTCTCTCCCTCTTGATACACGCGCAGAAACAAAATTTGCCATTTTCCTGAAAATTTCAGCCAATTCCGTCCACGAACGCCAAAGTTATTCGACATAGAATTTTCAAAAATCCCATAGGAAAAAAATCCTAACTATATATACCTACTGGCGACCGCCAGTAGGTAATATATTTCCCCCAATTAGTCCTGAGTTTCTGCTAGCCGGCGATCATTCCGTGGTGCGTTATCCAACGGCTGGACCACGCCGTTTAATTATTGTCAAAAATCCTGGATTCCCAAGGAATAAGGGTTGCACTCACCAAGGATACTCGTTTTTCATATCTTTGCCTTTATTTCACATCACGTTTTATTGCATGCTCCAAACAAAAGGCAAACAAAAGCCGACGCATTTCGCAGCAGCCGCTGCTTGATCACGGCGTTACCCTTACATTTCTTTTCCGTGCATATAATATGTTTGAAAAGCCAAATCATTACGTCATTTCCTGTCGTGTTATCCACCCACCCCTTGGGCTTATGGGACTTGTAGTGAAACGCTCTCAGTGATATTTATACATAACACCAAACACTTTAGGGGATTTTGTCTGTGATTGGCAACAATATTAATCCGACACATTACTATTCTTTTGGACCAATGTGATATATCGTGCAATTTCTCACTTCATCATAATTTACACATCAATGTGACCTTTGTAACACTAATATAAATTCTTTGCTTATTTATATTTTAGTCACAGTTTACTTTATGTGCACATATAATTCTTTGGACTGGTTTAGCCCGAACGGGGTCATAGTCCTGAAATTTAAAATGTGTCGTGATTCTTTTTGGCGCAGTATTCTCTCCAAATTTCCTCCTCGTTTGTTTTCTGATACCTGGTCGATGCCATAGAATTTTAATAGTTTCCAGTCCCCATTATGGTTTGTTTCCATATGTCTGGCTATGGCATTATTTTTATCTTTGCTAGTGGTTGCACGTGTATGTTCCAAAATCCCTTTCTTTAGTTCACAAGTTGTGCTCCCTATATATTTTTTTCTACAGGGGCATTCAACCACGTACACCACATATCTGCTTTTGCATTTGATAAGTTTTTCAATTTTCCACATTTTATTGTTTGCCATTTGGATTTCAGATGTTGGCTTTGCTATTTGACAAGTCTTGCAATTATAGCATTTAACAAACCCCTTTGTTTTCAACCAGTCATTGTTTTTATTTTGGATATTGAAGTGACTTTGTATTAGTCGGTCCTTCAGATTTGTAGCCCGGCGATAAGTTACTACTGGGTGATCCCCCACCAAGGTTCCAATGTTGCAATCTAGTTTCAAGATTTTCCAATTCTTTTTCAGGATTGAGTTTATTCCTTTGGAGTTTTGAGTAAAGTCTGTGATGAATCTTATTTCCTGTGGGTCCGTGGTTAACTTTTGTTTCGGTGTTAAACAGTCTTTTCTAGTTTTTTTCATTTGCTCTTTTCTAACAATTGCCCACTGTTCTGGTACTGTATTTTCGATTCTGGAGTCTTTGCATTGATTCTTTGCTATGTTTTAGCCATTCATTTTCCTCACTGCATATTCTACGTATCCGGAGAAATTCTCCATATGGGATGCTATCAATCAGCGATTTTTGGTGGAAACTGTCAGCTTGTAATGTGGCGTTGGTGGCCGTTGATTTTCTATGTAGAGTTGTCTCGATTTTGTTGTTTTTTACATATATTCTTAAATCCAGGAAGATAGCTTCACTTTTGTCCATTTGGTAAGTGAACTTGATGTTTTCCATACTCGTATTCAGTATGTCAAAGTATTCCTGGAATTCCGATGGAGTGCCTTTCCATATAATCAGTAAATCATCGATAAACCTTGTCCATTGGACAATTTTGGCCACATATTTGTTGTTTGATGTCTTCCACGCCACTTCTCTTTCCCACCATCCCATGGTGAGGCAGGCATAGCTTGGGCTACAAGAAAAGCCCATTGCTGTTCCATTGTACTGTTTGTACATTTCGTCTCCAAAGAGGAAAATATTGCCAGTCAGACATATTTCCAGCATTTCCATTAGCATACGATTGTGATTGCATAAATGAATGTCTCTCTCCTGTAGGAAATATTTGCACGCATTTATTCCCAGGTCATTGGCTATGGTGGTATACAATGAAATCACATCCATTGTGATTAGATAATATGAATCATCCCACGTGAATAATTCAATTTTTCTAAGCATGTCACTCGTGTCCTTGATATAAGAGTCTAGTTTTACCACAAAGGGTTGCAAGAAGTAATCTACATAGTTTGCCATAGGTTCCAACAGAGATCCATTTGCCGAGACAATTGGTCTTCCGGGGGGTGCACAGCATCTTTATGCACTTTCGGGAGGAAATATATTGTGGCCATTGTTGGATGATCCACCACCAAATATTTCCTTTCGTCTTCATCAATTAATTTTTGTGCTGTCCAATGGTTTATCCTCTGATCAACTTCTTGTTTCAGTTTATTTATTGGATTTGTTTGCAACTTTTCATAAAAAGAGGTATCTCCAAGTTGTCGATGAGCTTCATCAATGTATGCTTGTTTGTCTAAAATGACAATGTTGCCGCCTTTATCGGCTATTTTTATTACTATTTCTTTGTCATTTGATAAATTTTGGAGTGCCACTTTTTCCTCTTTTGTTAAGTTGTCTTTATACCTTTGTTGTTTCATTTTGTAAAGATCATGTATGACAGCCTCTTGAAAAAGGTCTATTTTATTCCCCGGTGGTAATTGGGGATAAAATCTTGATGTTGGGTGTTTTTTAAGTAGGCCCGCTCCAATTTGATCAAATGCATCTTAAAGCATTATTTCTTCATCTTCCAAAGCATTGAGATTCAACAGCGTTAGATAAGCTGTTTCATCTTTTGCTTTTAATGTGGATTGGGGAATTGGGTTTTGTGTAGTTTCTTTCTTTGGATGTTCAATGAAAAATTTTGAAAGTTTTAATTTTCTTACATAGAGGTATAGATCTATCCTCGTTTGGGCAATATCCATGGATTTGGTTGGACAGAAATTGATACCTTTTTTGAGGAGGGTTATTTCCGATTCCGATAATTGTCGTTTTGATAAGTTGACTACTTGGAGTTCCATTGTTGGTGTCTCATCATTTACACTTGTTTCCAAGTTGTTCACTTCCGAGTTAATATTCATTCCCGGTCCTTCCTTTGGGCCATACTTCTGGTTGTCGCACCAGTTTTTTCCATTGAAACACTTGTTCCTTCTGCCTCTCTGCCGCGGTTTTTTCCTTTTGCTTGCCAGGAGCGTCCTCTGCCCCTTCCTCTTGTTTGATTTCGCGTTCCGCGGTTCTGTTCCCATTCCCTTTGGTGAAGAACCAGGCGCAGGTCCCCTAAAAAATCCTGTTTTTCCCGTTCTGCTTGATTATCAGAATCATCTCCACTTTTCAGTCCCGTGGAAGTTAAAGAAGAGACACTGCTGGAAGCACTCGCTCTCTCATAACCTGGAACATTCTTTCTGAATGAGTCGAATTTGCGAGCGAAGGTAAATATTCGCCCTTCCGTGTAGTCCACTGTGTCTCTAATAAATTTAGAGTGCTTACGTTGTCTTACCACTTCCTCATGTTTTTGTATATGGCCTTCCATTTCATTTTTATATTTGGTCATTTCCGGATTTAATTTCAGTGTTCCCAACTCCTTTTCCATTTCACACAATTCTTCTTTTATTTTGTTCAGCGCCACTTCAATATGTTTTACTAAGATCTCCATCAAGCCTAATGAAGATTTCAACAAAAAATTGCCCCAATCCTCCAGTAAATCGTTAGTTGCATCTTGATAATTAGGCATTAGCATGATTCGTAGGCCTCTGGGCACCCTACGTACCTCCAAATATTTTTTTAAAGCCAACATCTCCCAAGATTTATTTATTTCCTTTTTGCTTAGTTTTTCCCAAAGTCGAAGTTTGCCTTTCACGTCTAATTTCCCCATTGTGTTTTGTGTTTCTACATCTTTTTGTATTTGGTCTTTTTCAAACATTGAAGTAAAGAATTCTTGTCTGTTTTCTTCTCTTTTTTCCATTTTTGCCCCGTTTGGAGTATTCCTTATGTTTTGTTTTTTTGAGCCGTTGTTTCTTTTATTTAGTTAGTTAGTATCCTTTCGAGTTGCCTTGTTTGAGATATATTATTTGCATATCATTGCCCTTTATTTAATAGCTTCTGTTTTCTGCTTGACACACTAGCATTGATTTTTCCGGGTTTATATGCACAGTCTCGACAGAGTAGCGAAACGATCGTTTAATAGTATTTTTAGCTTTACAACAATGTTTCAATCTGTTACGTCTTGATCCGTATTAAAGTGTTCGGCTGTCTTGCCGCTTACCTCCGCCTGGAGATGTAGTTGTTGCCTGGTGTTTAAATCCTTCCCAGGTTGGATCGTAAATCGTTCGCGATCACCGAAGCAGATAGTTTATTTCCCCAAATTAGTCCTGAGTTTCTGCTAACCGGCGATCATTCCGTGGTGCGTTATCCAACGGCTGGACCACGCCATTTAATTATTGTCAAAAATCCTGGATTCCCAAGGAATAAGGGTCGCACTCACCAAGGATACTCGTTTTTCATATCTTTGCCTTTATTTCACATCACGTTTTATTTCATGCTCCAAACAAAAGGCAAACAAAAGGCAAACAAAAGCCGACGCGTTTCGCAGCAGCCGCTGCTTGATCACGGCGTTACCCTCACATTTCTTTTCTGTGCATATAATATGTTTGAAAAGCCAAATCATTACGTCATTTCCTGTCGTGTTATCCACCCACCCCTTGGGCTTATGGGAATTGTAGTGAAACGCTCTCAGTGATATTTATACATAACACCAAACACTTTAGGGGATTTTGTCTGTGATTGGCAACAATATTAATCCGACACATTACTATTCTTTTGGACCAATGTGATATATCTTGCAATTTCTCACTTCATCATAATTTACACATCAATGTGACCTTTGTAACACTAATATCAATTCTTTGCTTATTTATATTTTAGTCACAGTTTACTTTATGTGCACATATACTTCTTCGGACTGGTTTAGCCCGAACGGGGTCATAGTCCTGAAATTTAAAATGTGTTGTGATTCTTTTTGGCGCAGTATTCTCTCCAAATTTCCTCCTCGTTTGTTTTCTGATACCTGGTCGATGTCATAGAATTTTAATAGTTTCCAGCCCCCATTATGGTTTGTTTCCATATGTCTGGCTATGGCATTATTTTTATCTTTGTTAGTGGTTGCACGTGTATGTTCCAAAATCCTTTTCTTTAGTTCACAAGTTGTGCTCCCTATATATTTTTTTCTACAGGTGAGTTCGACCCTTATTCCTTGGGAATCCAGGATTTTTGACTATATATATATATATATATATATCAAACCAACCAAGTTTGCCTGCTGTAGAGGACGCACACACCAGGTAAGGTTCTGCCACATCAGCTTTAATGGTAGAAGCTTTGAACAGACAGCAACCCAGCCCAAACGATTAAAGTCCGGTCCCAACGCATTTCGTGAGTTCACTTCATCAGGGGCTCTGGGCTAGAAAGGCAACAGCAGAGTGTTTTTTGGCGGCAACTTGAATCCTCAAACTTCGACCCCGCCCCAATTGGCGTGGCCACAACTGCGGCCTGCTGGTCTTTGTAGTTCCGGCCATTCTACTCAGGTGAATCACTCTCCTGTTGATTTCAAAATTAAAAGAATATATTATCCAAGTGGATCATGGCGCTTGAGTACACTGTCCAAACATCGCTTTTCTTATCTCCAAAAGCGGCACCTGTTCCATATGCAAATCCGCTGTAGACGGGATTGCTGGAGCGCTGAACCAGCGCCGGGCTACTCCTCCGCGGCTCAGGCAAAAGCCGCATAACATCAAACCAACCAAGTTTGCCTGCTGTAGAGGACGCACACACCAGGTAAGGTTCTGCCACATCAGCTTTAATGGTAGAAGCTTTGAACAGACAGCAACCCAGCCCAAACGATTAAAGTCCGGTCCCAACGCGTTTCGTGAGTTCACTTCATCAGGGCCTCTGGGCTAGAAAGGCAACAGCAGAGTGTTTTTTGGCGGCAACTTGAATCCTCAAACTTCGACCCCGCCCCAATTGGCGTGGCCACAACTGCGGCCTGCTGGTCTTTGTAGTTCCGGCCATTCTACTCAGGTGAGTCACTCTCCTGTTGATTTCAAAATTAAAAGAATATATTATCCAAGTGGATCATGGCGCTTGAGTACACTGTCCAAACATGGCTTTTCTTATCTCCAAAAGCGGCACCTGTTCCATATGCAAATCCGCTGTAGACGGGATTGCTGGAGCGCTGAACCAGCGCCGGGCTACTCCTCCGCGGCTCAGGCAAAAGCCGCATAACATCAAACCAACCAAGTTTGCCTGCTGTAGAGGACGCACACACCAGGTAAGGTTCTGCCACATCAGCTTTAATGGTAGAAGCTTTGAACAGACAGCAACCCAGCTGAAACGATTAAAGTCCAGTCCCAACGCGTTTCGTGAGTTCACTTCATCAGGGGCTCTGGGCTAGAAAGGCAACAGCAGAGTGTTTTTTGGCGGCAACTTGAATCCTCAAACTTCGACCCCGCCCCAATTGGCGTGGCCACAACTGCGGCCTGCTGGTCTTTGTAGTTCCGGCCATTCTACTCAGGTGAGTCACTCTCCTGTTGATTTCAAAATTAAAAGAATATATTATCCAAGTGGATCATGGCGTCCTCTACAGCAGGCAAACTTGGTTGGTTTGATGTTATGCGGCTTTTGCCTGAGCCGCGGAGGAGTAGCCCGGCGCTGGTTCAGCGCTCCAGCAATCCCGTCTACAGCGGATTTGCATATGGAACAGGTGCCGCTTTTGGAGATAAGAAAAGCGATGTTTGGACAGTGTACTCAAGCGCCATGATCCACTTGGATAATATATTCTTTTAATTTTGAAATCAACAGGAGAGTGACTCACCTGAGTAGAATGGCCGGAACTACAAAACCAGCAGGCCGCAGTTGTGGCCACGCCAATTGGGGCGGGTCGAAGTTTGAGGATTCAAGTTGCCGCCAAAAAACACTCTGCTGTTGCCTTTCTAGCCCAGAGCCCCTGATGAAGTGAACTCACGAAACGCGTTGGGACCGGACTTTAATCGTTTGGGCTGGGTTGCTGTCTGTTCAAAGCTTCTACCATTAAAGCTGATGTGGCAGAACCTTACCTGGTGTGTGCGTCCTCTACAGCAGGCAAACTTGGTTGGTTTGATGTTATGCGGCTTTTGCCTGAGCCGCGGAGGAGTAGCCCGGCGCTGGTTCAGCGCTCCAGCAATCCCGTCTACAGCGGATTTGCATATGGAACAGGTGCCACTTTTGGAGATAAGAAAAGCGATGTTTGGACAGTGTACTCAAGCGCCATGATCCACTTGGATAATATATTCTTTTAATTTTGAAATCAACAGGAGAGTGACTCACCTGAGTAGAATGGCCGGAACTACAAAGACCAGCAGTCCGCAGTTGTGGCCACGCCAATTGGGGCGGGGTCGAAGTTTGAGGATTCAAGTTGCCGCCAAAAAACACTCTGCTGTTGCCTTTCTAGCCCAGAGCCCCTGATGAAGTGAACTCACGAAACGCGTTGGGACCGGACTTTAATCGTTTGGGCTGGGTTGCTGTCTGTTCAAAGCTTCTACCATTAAAGCTGATGTGGCAGAACCTTACCTGGTGTGTGCGTCCTCTACAGCAGGCAAACTTGGTTGGTTTGATGTTATGCGGCTTTTGCCTGAGCCGCGGAGGAGTAGCCCGGCGCTGGTTCAGCGCTCCAGCAATCCCGTCTACAGCAGATTTGCATATGGAACAGGTGCCGCTTTTGGAGATAAGAAAAGCGATGTTTGGACAGTGTACTCAAGCGCCATGATCCACTTGGATAATATATTCTTTTAATTTTGAAATCAACAGGAGAGTGACTCACCTGAGTAGAATGGCCGGAACTACAAAGACCAGCAGGCCGCAGTTGTGGCCACGCCAATTGGGGCGGGGTCGAAGTTTGAGGATTCAAGTTGCCGCCATAAAACACTCTGCTGTTGCCTTTCTAGCCCAGAGCCCCTGATGAAGTGAACTCACGAAACGCGTTGGGACCGGACTTTAATCGTTTGGGCTGGGTTGCTGTCTGTTCAAAGCTTCTACCATTAAAGCTGATGTGGCAGAACCTTACCTGGTGTGTGCGTCCTCTACAGCAGGCAAACTTGGTTGGTTTGATGTTATGCGGCTTTTGCCTGAGCCGCGGAGGAGTAGCCCGGCGCTGGTTCAGCGCTCCAGCAATCCCGTCTACAGCGGATTTGCATATGGAACAGGTGCCGCTTTTGGAGATAAGAAAAGCGATGTTTGGACAGTGTACTCAAGCACCATGATCCACTTGGATAATATATTCTTTTAATTTTGAAATCAACAGGAGAGTGACTCACCTGAGTAGAATGGCCGGAACTACAAAGACCAGCAGGCCGCAGTTGTGGCCACGCCAATTGGGGCGGGGTCGAAGTTTGAGGATTCAAGTTGCCGCCAAAAAACACTCTGCTGTTGCCTTTCTAGCCCAGAGCCCCTGATGAAGTGAACTCATGAAACGCGTTGGGACCGGACTTTAATCGTTTGGGCTGGGTTGCTGTCTGTTCAAAGCTTCTACCATTAAAGCTGATGTGGCAGAACCTTACCTGGTGTGTGCGTCCTCTACAGCAGGCAAACTTGGTTGGTTTGATGTTATGCGGCTTTTGCCTGAGCCGCGGAGGAGTAGCCCGGCGCTGGTTCAGCGCTCCAGCAATCCCGTCTACAGCGGATTTGCACATGGAACAGGTGCCACTTTTGGAGATAAGAAAAGCGATGTTTGGACAGTGTACTCAAGCGCCATAATCCACTTGGATAATATATTCTTTTAATTTTGAAATCAACAGGAGAGTGACTCACCTGAGTAGAATGGCCGGAACTACAAAGACCAGCAGGCCGCAGTTGTGGCCACGCCAATTGGGGCGGGTCGAAGTTTGAGGATTCAAGTTGCCGCCAAAAAACACTCTGCTGTTGCCTTTCTAGCCCAGAGCCCCTGATGAAGTGAACTCACGAAACGCGTTGGGACCGGACTTTAATCGTTTGGGCTGGGTTGCTGTCTGTTCAAAGCTTCTACCATTAAAGCTGATGTGGCAGAACCTTACCTGGTGTGTGCGTCCTCTACAGCAGGCAAACTTGGTTGGTTTGATGTTATGCGGCTTTTGCCTGAGCCGCGGAGGAGTAGCCCGGCGCTGGTTCAGTGCTCCAGCAATCCCGTCTACAGCGGATTTGCATATGGAACAGGTGCCACTTTTGGAGATAAGAAAAGTGATGTTTGGACAGTGTACTCAAGCGCCATGATCCACTTGGATAATATATTCTTTTAATTTTGAAATCAACAGGAGAGTGACTCACCTGAGTAGAATGGCCGGAACTACAAAGACCAGCAGTCCGCAGTTGTGGCCACGCCAATTGGGGCGGGGTCGAAGTTTGAGGATTCAAGTTGCCGCCAAAAAACACTCTGCTGTTGCCTTTCTAGCCCAGAGCCCCTGATGAAGTGAACTCACGAAACGCGTTGGGACCGGACTTTAATCGTTTGGGCTGGGTTGCTGTCTGTTCAAAGCTTCTACCATTAAAGCTGATGTGGCAGAACCTTACCTGGTGTGTGCGTCCTCTACAGCAGGCAAACTTGGTTGGTTTGATGTTATGCGGCTTTTGCCTGAGCCGCGGAGGAGTAGCCCGGCGCTGGTTCAGCGCTCCAGCAATCCCGTCTACAGCGGATTTGCATATGGAACAGGTGCCGCTTTTGGAGATAAGAAAAGCGATGTTTGGACAGTGTACTCAAGCGCCATGATCCACTTGGATAATATATTCTTTTAATTTTGAAATCAAGAGGAGAGTGACTCACCTGAGTAGAATGGCCGGAACTACAAAGACCAGCAGGCCGCAGTTGTGGCCACGCCAATTGGGGCGGGGTCGAAGTTTGAGGATTCAAGTTGCCGCCAAAAAACACTCTGCTGTTGCCTTTCTAGCCCAGAGCCCCTGATGAAGTGAACTCACGAAACGCGTTGGGACCGGACTTTAATCATTTGGGCTGGGTTGCTGTCTGTTCAAAGCTTCTACCATTAAAGCTGATGTGGCAGAACCTTACCTGGTGTGTGCGTCCTCTACAGCAGGCAAACTTGGTTGGTTTGATGTTATGCGGCTTTTGCCTGAGCCGCGGAGGAGTAGCCCGGCGCTGGTTCAGCGCTCCAGCAATCCCGTCTACAGCGGATTTGCTTATGGAACAGGTGCCGCTTTTGGAGATAAGAAAAGCGATGTTTGGACAGTGTACTCAAGCGCCATGATCCACTTGGATAATATATTCTTTTAATTTTGAAATCAACAGGAGAGTGACTCACCTGAGTAGAATGGCCGGAACTACAAAGACCAGCAGGCCGCAGTTGTGGCCACGCCAATTGGGGCGGGTCGAAGTTTGAGGATTCAAGTTGCCGCCAAAAAACACTCTGCTGTTGCCTTTCTAGCCCAGAGCCCCTGATGAAGTGAACTCACGAAACGCGTTGGGACCGGACTTTAATCGTTTGGGCTGGGTTGCTGTCTGTTCAAAGCTTCTACCATTAAAGCTGATGTGGCAGAACCTTACCTGGTGTGTGCGTCCTCTACAGCAGGCAAACTTGGTTGGTTTGATGTTATGCGGCTTTTGCCTGAGCCGCGGAGGAGTAGCCCGGCGCTGGTTCAGCGCTCCAGCAATCCCGTCTACAGCGGATTTGCATATGGAACAGGTGCCGCTTTTGGAGATAAGAAAAGCGATGTTTGGACAGTGTACTCAAGCGCCATGATCCACTTGGATAATATATTCTTTTAATTTTGAAATCAACAGGAGAGTGACTCACCTGAGTAGAATGGCCGGAACTACAAAGACCAGCAGGCCGCAGTTGTGGCCACGCCAATTGGGGCGGGGTCGAAGTTTGAGGATTCAAGTTGCCGCCAAAAAACACTCTGCTGTTGCCTTTCTAGCCCAGAGCCCCTGATGAAGTGAATTCACGAAACGCGTTGGGACCGGACTTTAATCGTTTGGGCTGGGTTGCTGTCTGTTCAAAGCTTCTACCATTAAAGCTGATGTGGCAGAACCTTACCTGGTGTGTGCGTCCTCTACAGCAGGCAAACTTGGTTGGTTTGATGTTATGCGGCTTTTGCCTGAGCCGCGGAGGAGTAGCCCGGCGCTGGTTCAGCGCTCCAGCAATCCCGTCTACAGCGGATTTGCATATGGAACAGGTGCCACTTTTGGAGATAAGAAAAGCGATGTTTGGACAGTGTACTCAAGCGCCATGATCCACTTGGATAATATATTCTTTTAATTTTGAAATCAACAGGAGAGTGACTCACCTGAGTAGAATGGCCGGAACTACAAAGACCAGCAGTCCGCAGTTGTGGCCACGCCAATTGGGGCGGGGTCGAAGTTTGAGGATTCAAGTTGCCGCCAAAAAACACTCTGCTGTTGCCTTTCTAGCCCAGAGCCCCTGATGAAGTGAACTCACGAAACGCGTTGGGACCGGACTTTAATCGTTTGGGCTGGGTTGCTGTCTGTTCAAAGCTTCTACCATTAAAGCTGATGTGGCAGAACCTTACCTGGTGTGTGCGTCCTCTACAGCAGGCAAACTTGGTTGGTTTGATGTTATGCGGCTTTTGCCTGAGCCGCGGAGGAGTAGCCCGGCGCTGGTTCAGCGCTCCAGCAATCCCGTCTACAGCAGATTTGCATATGGAACAGGTGCCGCTTTTGGAGATAAGAAAAGCGATGTTTGGACAGTGTACTCAAGCGCGATGATCCACTTGGATAATATATTCTTTTAATTTTGAAATCAACAGGAGAGTGACTCACCTGAGTAGAATGGCCGGAACTACAAAGACCAGCAGGCCGCAGTTGTGGCCACGCCAATTGGGGCGGGGTCGAAGTTTGAGGATTCAAGTTGCCGCCAAAAAACACTCTGCTGTTGCCTTTCTAGCCCAGAGCCCCTGATGAAGTGAACTCACGAAACGCGTTGGGACCGGACTTTAATCGTTTGGGCTGGGTTGCTGTCTGTTCAAAGCTTCTACCATTAAAGCTGATGTGGCAGAACCTTACCTGGTGTGTGCGTCCTCTACAGCAGGCAAACTTGGTTGGTTTGATGTTATGCGGCTTTTGCCTGAGCCGCGGAGGAGTAGCCCGGCGCTGGTTCAGCGCTCCAGCAATCCCGTCTACAGCGGATTTGCATATGGAACAGGTGCCGCTTTTGGAGATAAGAAAAGCGATGTTTGGACAGTGTACTCAAGCGCCATGATCCACTTGGATAATATATTCTTTTAATTTTGAAATCAACAGGAGAGTGACTCACCTGAGTAGAATGGCCGGAACTACAAAGACCAGCAGGCCGCAGTTGTGGCCACGCCAATTGGGGCGGGGTCGAAGTTTGAGGATTCAAGTTGCCGCCAAAAAACACTCTGCTGTTGCCTTTCTAGCCCAGAGCCCCTGATGAAGTGAACTCACGAAACGCGTTGGGACCGGACTTTAATCGTTTGGGCTGGGTTGCTGTCTGTTCAAAGCTTCTACCATTAAAGCTGATGTGGCAGAACCTTACCTGGTGTGTGCGTCCTCTACAGCAGGCAAACTTGGTTGGTTTGATGTTATGCGGCTTTTGCCTGAGCCGCGGAGGAGTAGCCCGGCGCTGGTTCAGCGCTCCAGCAATCCCGTCTACAGCGGATTTGCACATGGAACAGGTGCCACTTTTGGAGATAAGAAAAGCGATGTTTGGACAGTGTACTCAAGCGCCATAATCCACTTGGATAATATATTCTTTTAATTTTGAAATCAACAGGAGAGTGACTCACCTGAGTAGAATGGCCGGAACTACAAAGACCAGCAGGCCGCAGTTGTGGCCACGCCAATTGGGGCGGGGTCGAAGTTTGAGGATTCAAGTTGCCGCCAAAAAACACTCTGCTGTTGCCTTTCTAGCCCAGAGCCCCTGATGAAGTGAACTCACGAAACGCGTTGGGACCGGACTTTAATCGTTTGGGCTGGGTTGCTGTCTGTTCAAAGCTTCTACCATTAAAGCTGATGTGGCAGAACCTTACCTGGTGTGTGCGTCCTCTACAGCAGGCAAACTTGGTTGGTTTGATGTTATGCGGCTTTTGCCTGAGCCGCGGAGGAGTAGCCCGGCGCTGGTTCAGCGCTCCAGCAATCCCGTCTACAGCGGATTTGCATATGGAACAGGTGCCGCTTTTGGAGATAAGAAAAGCGATGTTTGGACAGTGTACTCAAGCGCCATGATCCACTTGGATAATATATTCTTTTAATTTTGAAATCAACAGGAGAGTGACTCACCTGAGTAGAATGGCCGGAACTACAAAGACCAGCAGGCCGCAGTTGTGGCCACGCCAATTGGGGCGGGGTCGAAGTTTGAGGATTCAAGTTGCCGCCAAAAAACACTCTGCTGTTGCCTTTCTAGCCCAGAGCCCCTGATGAAGTGAACTCACGAAACGCGTTGGGACCGGACTTTAATCGTTTGGGCTGGGTTGCTGTCTGTTCAAAGCTTCTACCATTAAAGCTGATGTGGCAGAACCTTACCTGGTGTGTGCGTCCTCTACAGCAGGCAAACTTGGTTGGTTTGATGTTATGCGGCTTTTGCCTGAGCCGCGGAGGAGTAGCCCGGCGCTGGTTCAGCGCTCCAGCAATCCCGTCTACAGCGGATTTGCTTATGGAACAGGTGCCGCTTTTGGAGATAAGAAAAGCGATGTTTGGACAGTGTACTCAAGCGCCATGATCCACTTGGATAATATATTCTTTTAATTTTGAAATCAACAGGAGAGTGACTCACCTGAGTAGAATGGCCGGAACTACAAAGACCAGCAGGCCGCAGTTGTGGCCACGCCAATTGGGGCGGGTCGAAGTTTGAGGATTCAAGTTGCCGCCAAAAAACACTCTGCTGTTGCCTTTCTAGCCCAGAGCCCCTGATGAAGTGAACTCACGAAACGCGTTGGGACCGGACTTTAATCGTTTGGGCTGGGTTGCTGTCTGTTCAAAGCTTCTACCATTAAAGCTGATGTGGCAGAACCTTACCTGGTGTGTGCGTCCTCTACAGCAGGCAAACTTGGTTGGTTTGATGTTATGCGGCTTTTGCCTGAGCCGCGGAGGAGTAGCCCGGCGCTGGTTCAGCGCTCCAGCAATCCCGTCTACAGCGGATTTGCATATGGAACAGGTGCCGCTTTTGGAGATAAGAAAAGCGATGTTTGGACAGTGTACTCAAGCGCCATGATCCACTTGGATAATATATTCTTTTAATTTTGAAATCAACAGGAGAGTGACTCACCTGAGTAGAATGGCCGGAACTACAAAGAGCAGCAGGCCGCAGTTGTGGCCACGCCAATTGGGGCGGGGTCGAAGTTTGAGGATTCAAGTTGCCGCCAAAAAACACTCTGCTGTTGCCTTTCTAGCCCAGAGCCCCTGATGAAGTGAACTCACGAAACGCGTTGGGACCGGACTTTAATCGTTTGGGCTGGGTTGCTGTCTGTTCAAAGCTTCTACCATTAAAGCTGATGTGGCAGAACCTTACCTGGTGTGTGCGTCCTCTACAGCAGGCAAACTTGGTTGGTTTGATATATATATATATATATATATATATATATATATATATATATACATATATATATATATATCTATATAAATATATATATATTACCTACTGGCGGTCGCCAGTAGGTAATTATAGTTAGGATTGGCTACCATAGGAAATCCGCAACATTCTATCGGGAAAACTCTGGCGCCGGTTGAGGAATTTGTGTGTAATTTCCCAAAATTTTGGCCAGCTCCGCTCTGCTTCTTCAATGGAAGTTTTGGGGGATTCGTGAAGTGGGGGCTGAGAAAAAAAGGGGGTCCCAAAACGTGTTTTCTCCATGTTAATTTCCATAGGACGGTCTGACAAGTCTACAGCCCGAACTGCTGAATGGAATTACGCCAAACTTGGCAAAATTGTAGGGACTGGTACGCAGATGTGCCTTTGCTATATATGGTGGAAATTGCTCCAGTGGTTTTTTTGAAAATTAACTTCAAAAACACATATATATCTATAGGCGCGCTCCGGGCGCTCACCGGGTGGCTTACCGGGGCGCATGCCCGGCACGCCACGGGAGTGCGCGAGCAGAAAGCTGATTGGCTGTCGTGTGTCTGTCAACATTCTAAACAGTCTGGAGAGTCCACCATCTTGTGTCTCGGTAGAATCGAGACACAAGAGGTGAAAAAGAAAGGGGGAAATAATTAAAAGGGGCAGAGTAAACACCCCCTGACCCCCTAGGTTTTCTGAGGGGGGCCTAGAAGGACCCTGAAGGTCAAAAAAACTTTTTTTTTTTTTGAAATTTTCGCGGGGTAAGGGCTGGGTGCGTTCCCGGGTACGCTCTCTGGTACGCGTACCCTGAGCGCACCACGGGGAAAAACAGTGTAAAAAAATAGAGTAAAAAAATAATGTAGAGTGTTTAAAGGTAAGTTAGCTGGAGTCTTTGCATTGATTCTTTGCTATGTTTTAGCCATTCATTTTCCTCACTGCATATTCTACGTATCCGGAGAAATTCTCCATATGGGATGCTATCAATCAGCGATTTTTGGTGGAAACTGTCAGCTTGTAATGTGGCGTTGGTCGCCACATTACAAGCTGACAGTTTCCACCAAAAATTTGCAGTGAGGAAAATGAATGGCTAAAACATAGCAAAGAATCAATGCAAAGACTCCAGAATCGAAAATACAGTACCAGAACAGTGGGCAATTGTTGGAAAAGAGCAAATGAAAAAACTAGAAAAGACTGTTTAACACCGAAACAAAAGTTAACCACGGACACACAGGAAATAAGATTCATCACAGACTTTACTCAAAACTCCAAAGAAATAAACTCAATCCTGATAAAGAATTGGAAAATCTTGAAACTAGATTGCAACATTGGAACCTTGGTGGGGGATCACCCAGTAGTAACTTATCGCCGGGCTACAAATCTGAAGGACCGACTAATACAAAGTCACTTCAATATCCAAAATAAAAACAATGACTGGTTGAAAACAAAGGGGTTTGTTAAATGCTATAATTGCAAGACTTGTCAAATAGCAAAGCAAACATCTGAAATCCAAATGGCAAACAATAAAATGTGGAAAATTGAAAAACTTATCACATGCAAAAGCAGATATGTGGTGTACGTGGTTGAATGCCCCTGTGAAAAGAGCTGTTGTGTTATGTTGGTGTTTTTTGTACCTACAAGTAGGTACCAATGCAGAGTCTTATATTCAAGAGGAAAACTCTATTCCCTTCATCTGTAAAATGCACACCATCTCTCCTGTAGATGTATTGCATGTTGTAACACAAGTTGTTGTGGTAAATGGAACCCATAGCATAGTCTCTGAGGAAAGCATAAACAGATTTATTTACATGTTTCCTTGCTTTTTCAATCTATGGACGAAATTGGTTGGACCAGTTCCATTTTTGCCTTTGGCATTTATTAGAAAATACCAAGGCAGTTTGTGGAAAAAGTGACATCAATTGCCCAAAGATGTCCTTTAAAAGCATTTCCAGACCTACCGCAGTCAAAGTGCCTAAGTCATTTCCACCACAGTGCACAATTATAAGGTAAGGGTGTGGTAAATGCATAAAGGATTTTACCAATGGTATCAACTGGTGACATCTCAATCCTCTCTGTCTAATCCATACAATGTCCACATTTGGTAAATCAAGGTTGTAAATTCTTCTGTTAGCTGCGTATTTTTGACTTCATTGGACATAGCTATGACCCACAAACCAGACTTTTTGCTATGTTGGAGGTAGATGTGCTACTAGTCAGATGAGTTGTGGAAATGGAATGGCAGTTTGATTATGAAAAAAAAGTGTTTGAGGATCAGTACAGTTGAATAACCAGAAATGATTGGAGCTTTATTAAAAATCTCCACTGAAAATTAGGGTGCATGCTTTTTTTTGTAAGAAGTCATTTCAATGGTTGAGAAAAAGTCAATTAAACAAACATTGCATTTCATTAGCAGTAGATTGAGAGGTCAAACAGCCTCGATGGATTTGTTTGCAACATAGTATGATGAACTTGTGAACTGTGTGCTGGTTTAAGAGAGAGTTACCATGGTTACTTGGTGAATGAGCACTGGGGGGAGGGGTGAATGTTATGTGAGTTTCAAAGTTTTGAAATGTACAAACAATTAAAATGTGAAGTTTGGTTTTGAATTTGTGTGGGAATAATTTTCATTGGTTAGGTACAAGAATATGGCTCTGAAATGAGAAAGAATCAATGCCATTATTCTCTGGCTCAAGTGAAGGAAGCATTGTTCAGACATTCTGCTTAAGAATATCTGTTGACTGTGACTGACACTGTTTTTCATCTTCCAAAGCATTTTTAAAGGTGAGTAATGATTCTTTTAGAAAAGATAGATAGCATAAAGATTTTTGACAAGTATCACAGTGAGTGTCTGTGTGAGTTAAGGAATTATATTTTTACCTTTTTCCATAATGTTAGCTGTGTGTTTATAAGGTAGACTTTTTTTACATTGTCTTTTATGCTTGGATTCAATGCTGGTTTAGAAATTGTGTAATGGTTTCACTGGACTTATTAAATATGCTCCTTTTTTTGAAGCACCTTGTGCAACCTTTAACATGGGTGGAAGCAGTGAATGTATAGAGAGGGATAGGAATAGCAGATAGAAAACCATATGAAATGGTGTGGGAGATGCATAAAGTATTTCAGTAATGGTATCAATTGAGTTGGAATATAAGATATAGAGGGGCATATTTACAAGCCGCGTGTGCAATGTTTGACATTAATGCTGGTCCAGAGATACTGTAATGGTTTCATTGGCATATTTACAAGCCGTGTGCGCAATGTTTAACATTGATGCTGGTCCAGAGATACTGTAATGGTTTCATTGATATATGTACAAGCCGCGTGCGCAATGTTTAACATTAATGCTGGTCCAGAGATAGTGTATTGGTTTTATTGGCATATTTACAAGCCGCGTGCGCAATGTTAAACATTAATTCTGGTCCAGAGATACTGTAATGGTTTCATTGGCATATTTACAAGCCGCTTGCGCAATGTTTAACATTAATGCTGGTCCAGAGATACTGTAATGGTTTCATTGGTATATTTACAAGCCGCGTGCGCAATGTTTAACATTAATGCTGTTTCAGAGACACTGTATTGGTTTCATTGGCATATTTACAAGCCGCGTGCGCAATGTTTATTATTAATGCTGGTCCAGAGACACTGTATTGGTTTCATTGGCATATTTACAAGCCGCGTGCGCAATGTTTAACATTAATGCTGGTCCAGAGATACTGTAATGGTTTCATTGGTATATTTACAAGCCGCGTGCGCAATGTTTAACATTAATGCTGGTCCAGAGATACTGTAATGGTTTCATCGGCATATTTACAAGCCGTGTGCGAAATGTTTAACATTGATGCTGGTCCAGAGATACTGTAATGGTTTCATTGATATATGTACAAGCCGCGTGCGCAATGTTTAACATTAATGCTGGTCCAGAGATAGTGTATTGGTTTCATTGGCATATTTACAAGCCGTGTGCGCAATGTTAAACATTAATTCTGGTCCAGAGATACTGTAATTGTTTCATTGGCATATTTACAAGCCGCGTGCGCAATGCTTAACATTAATGCTGGTCCAGAGATACTGTAATGGTTTCATTGGTATATTTACAAGCCGCGTGCGCAATGTTTAACATTAATGCTGGTTCAGAGACACTGTATTGGTTTCATTGGCATATTTACAAGCCGCGTGCGCAATGTTTAATATTAATGCTGGTCCAGAGACACTGTATTGGTTTCATTGGCATATTTACAAGCCGCGTGCGCAATGTTTAACAATAATGCTGGTCCAGAGATACTGTAATGGTTTCATTGGTATATTTACAAGCCGCGTGCGCAATGTTTAACATTAATGCTGGTCCAGAGATACTGTAATGGTTTCATCGGCATATTTACAAGCCGCGTGCGCAATGTTTAACATTAATGCTGGTTCAGAGACACTGTATTGGTTTCGTTGGCATATTTACAAGCCGTGTGCGCAATGTTTAACATTAATGCTGGTCCAGAGCCACTGTAATGGTTTCATTGGCATGTTTACAAGCCACGTGAGCAATGTTTAACATTAATGCTGGTCCAGAGATACTGTAATGGTTTCATTGGCATATTTACAAGCCGCATGCTCCATGTTTAACATTAATGCTGGTCCAGAGATAGTGTATTGGTTTCATTGGCATATTTACAAGCCACGTGCGCAATGTTAAACATTAATTCTGGTCCAGAGATACTGTAATGGTTTCATTGGCATTGGCATATTTACAAGCCGTGTGCGCAATGTTTAACATTAATGCTGGTCCAGAGATACTGTAATGGTTTCATTGGTATATTTACAAGCCGCGTGCGCAATGTTTAACATTATTGCTGGTTCAGAGACACTGTATTAGTTTCATTGGCATATTTACAAGCCGCGTGCGCAATGTTTAACATTAATGCTGGTCCAGAGACACTGTATTGGTTTCATTGGCATATTTACAAGCCGCGTGCGCAATGTTTAACATTAATGCTGGTTCAGAGACACTGTATTGGTTTCGTTGGCATATTTACAAGCCGCGTGCGCAATGTTTAACATTAATGCTGGTCCAGAGCCACTGTAATGGTTTCATTGGCATGTTTACAAGCCGTGTGCGCAATGTTTAACATTAATGCTGGTTCAGAGACACTGTATTGGTTTCGTTGGCATATTTACAAGCCGCGTGCGCAATGTTTGAATTGAATTGAAAGATAATTTGTATTGCGCAGAACAATAACCCGAAGGCATCAATGTTTAACATTAATGCTGGTCCAGAGCCACTGTAATGGTTTCATTGGCATGTTTACAAGCCACATGCGCAATGTTTAACATTAATGCTGGTCCAGAGATACTGTAATGGTTTCATTGGCATATTTACAAGTCGCATGCTCCATGTTTAACATTAATGCTGGTCCAGAGATAATGTAATGGTTTAATTGGCATATTTACAAGCCGTGTCACACGTACTGTTGGCAGAGACAGACATGGTACATTATATATAAGATTCTGATCATGTGCCTAAGATCACACTGTGACTGAAGCTTGATTCACCCATTACTCTGATCTTAGGCAAAGTTACACATACTGTTGGCAGAGACAGACATGGTACATTAGATCTAAAATCCTATTAATCTGCCTAAGATCACACTGTGAGTGAAGCTTGATTCATCCATCATTGTAATCTTAGGCAGAGTCACACATACTGTTGGCAGTCACAGACATGGTACATTATATGTAACATTCTGATGATGTGCCTAAGATCACACTGCGACTGAAGCTTGATTTACCCATCACTGTGATCTTACGCAGAGTCACACATACTGTCGGCAGAGATAGACATGGTACATTATATCTTACATTCTGATCATGTGCCTAAGATCATACTGTGACTGAAGCTTGATTTACCCATCACTGTGATCTTACGCCGAGTCACACATACTGTCGGCAGAGACAGACATGGTACATTATATCTAACATTCTGATCATGTGCCTAAGATCACACTGTGACTGAAGCTTGATTCACCTATCACTGTGATCTTAGGCAGAGTTACACATACTGTTGGCAGAGACAGACATGGTAAATTATATCTAACATTGCGCAAGCGGCTTGTAAATATGCTAATGAAACCATTACAGTATCTCTGGACCAGCATTAATGTCAAATATTCAAAATGTATGGCACATCTGAATGCCTTCTAGATGGAACCAAAGTAAACAAGCATTGAAAAAGCAATAGATCTCGCCCTCAGTGTCACACATACTGTAGGCAGTGACAGTCATGGTACATTATATCTAAAATCGTATTAATCTGCGTAAGATCACACTGTGAGTGAAGCTTAATATAATGAGCAACTAGTGTGCTAACATTCTGAATTTATGGCAAATGTGTGACACATCTGAATGCTTTCTTGATGGAACCAAAGTAAAGAAGCATTGTAAATGCAATAGATTTGGTGTGATCTTAGGCACATGTCCACGATATTACATGTAATCTACCATCTCTGTCTCTGCAAGCAGAATATGAGTCTCTGCACAAATTATTTCACTGTATCTACAGGCCAAAAACAGGCCACCTATATATAAACAAGATATAACATTAATTAGTAAATCATTTTTGACACAAAGCAAAGCACATGTAATGTAAATTAGCCTTTTGTTGTATACTAGTGTTTATATTGTTTACTTATTGTAATTGATATGTAATATGTTTGTAGTGGTCTATAATATGTTATTTTTTGTTTACCACAGATTAAAATCATCCATACAAACAAACAAAAAGATGCCTTCTAAAATAAGAAGAGAAAACATTTATAAAAGAAAAATAAGGTCTAAAGAAAAAAATAATCAAGAACCAACCAAAATAAAATCTTCAGAGAAAAAGAAAAATGCTCCTGGTAAGCAAACTAAAAATGTTTTCAGGAAATTATTGAAAAGTCAAGGAAAAAAAAGGTTTTTTAGAAAGAACAATGAAACACCTGTAATTTCAAAAAAGACAGGATGTCCTTCTAAAAATGTTAGACCTGTACAAGGAGATGATATTTTGCATAGCAAAAGAAGATGCAAACAATTTTCAGAAATTCGTAGACGAATGTTTTACAACAGAATTTTATCTAATTTATTAAAAAATGTAAAGAGGTATAAAAAAAGACCGCTTTTTACAAGAAAAAAAAAACATAGTTGAGATTGTGGATGAAGCATTTAAAGTGAAAAATAAATTGTTTAGTTTAGTAATGAATAGAATTCGTACACTTGATAAGGTAATCAATGTGTTCAAAACAAAATGTAAGTGGAGGAGAGTAATTAATCAAACTAATTTATATGATGTTTTTCTGGAGAATGGAAGCATAGTTCAAGTTCTGAGCCATTTTTTAATGAAGAAAGTTACTTTCAGGATAATGATTTGGTGCATGCAGTTGACACCAGTGGTCGAGCATATGAGGTGAAGGACGGTTGTCTGGTTGAAAAAGAAGAGATTGTGCCTAGAAATACAGAAGAGGTGTTAGCTGATGAAGTTTTAGGGAGATGTCCTAAGGCTCCAGTGTATACATGTACATGGAATTGTAGTAGTATTTGTAGTATCCGACAGGAATCACTTGATTTGTTTCGCACTTTCTTACGGACATATACTATGAAAAGTATGAAACAAAAAATTAAAATTTTACAAGAGTTAGATCCTTGTAGAGTGAGAGAAAAAACAGGTTTGCAAGGGCATTCACTGGCTTGTCCCTCAAGAAAAGTATGTCAGAGTGTTTTTCACCATTTTAGGATGTTAGCAGTGCATCATAATAAAGTGAGGAAATTAGTGAGAAGGTTGTACTATGAAAAAAGTCCAGCACTTAAACTAAAACAGTTAAACAGTGCTCTTTTGCAAGGAACTGAATTAGATGTAAAAAACATTTGTGATGAAATTGAGTTTTGTTACTTTGGTGAAAAAGAGGTCAGTGCAGAAATTGATACAGTAATAGAAGGTAATGTAGAAGAGAATGTAGAGATTTTAAGTACAGAAACATTTGAAAATGAAATTATAAAGTTTAAGGTCAATTCAAGTGAAAGGCCTAATTTTTCTTGTGTTTGTTGTCGACGAACTCATTATAAGCATCAGACTAGATTAGTTGATTTATATGTAAAAAGCGAAAAGATAAATAATAATGAGTGGAAGGATTTTGCTACTTATTTGTTGGTTGAAAATTGTTTTGATTTGGGCTCTGATCAACGTATTTGTACATATTGCTATAATAAATTAAATGAAAACAGAATGCCTGCTAGAGCAGTTCATAATTTTATGGAGTTGGTAGACATTCCTTCTGAATTGATGGATTTAAAAACCTATGAGTCTATTCTGATTCAATGTGTGCATCCTTTTCAGGCTATTGTTCGCATGGAGCCTAAGACAGGGAAATTGCCTCCTTCAGATTTACAGATAGGTTTAAAGGGAAGAGTTGTATATTTGCCTCTAGATTTTAAGAAAAATATTGATACAATTGGTGTCGAAAAAGTAGAAGAGGAACCTCTGGTTATTCTAGTTAATGGTGTTCCGACAAAAAGTAAGAAAATCTGGCAAGAATTAGTAGATGTTAGAAAAGTCAAAAAGGCAACGTTGTATTTGGTAAAAAATAATCAGTACTAAAAAAATGTGTATGTGGAAGAAGAGGAAACAACTGTACAAGACGACACTGATGTCTCTGCTGGGCAAATAGAAAAAGTTGATGTCTCTAGAAGTGAAGAAAGTTATGAACATTATAGTGTTCATCCATTGCATTCCAAAGAAGTAATGGGGAATGCTATTGACTTGTTTCAGATGAAAAAAGCCGAAGGAAGTCCCATTAGTGTATGGGAAGAAAGTTTGGAAGCTCGTTGTTTTCCACAGTTATTTCTAACAGGTGAAGGTGGAAGATATGACGACCGACCTGTTCAAATTCCTGCATTTGAATACCGGACTTCAAGATTATATATGCAGAAGATCCAAGGTTTCATCAATGCATTCCATATTTGTTCCATCTACTGTTTGAGAGTGACTTGTCTGGACTTTCCAATGCAGTAAACCATATACTCAAAAGTGGAACACATCTACAAAATGTTTCGGCAAGGGATTTTATGGATAAAGTGAAACTTAAAGACAGTGTTTTGGAATCTCAGATAATTAATCCCATGGCATGTCAGCGTGGTACTAACGAGTATTGGTACCGTCGTCATGGGGAATTGAAATGTATGCTAAGAAACTTAGGAACTCCTACATGGTTCCTCACTCTTAGCTGTGCTGAGTATGCTTGGGAAGATTTACTTTGAATTTCTACGAGAGGCAAATAAAAATATAGTAAATATTGAATACAAGACACCTGGAGAACTATGCTCTTTGGATCCTGTTAATGTATGCAGGTATTTCAATCATAGGTTTGAAGCTATGATGTCTTTTATTACAAACAAAAAATATCCTCCGCTTGGAGAGGTGTTGGATTTCTTTTGGAGAAAGGAGTATCAAGCAAGAGGTGCTCCTCATATACATATGCTGCTATGGATTAAAGATGCACCTAAATTTGGAACAGATTCAGATGAGAAAGTGATGAGTTTCATTGAGCAGTATTCTACATGTGCTGTTCCGAAAAGTACAGAAGAAAACAATTTAAGACACCAAGTTTTATGCTTTCAAAGCCATCGTTGTGGGAAATACTGTCGTCGAAAGTACAAATCCAAGGATAAGTTCTACACAAAATGTCGTTTTGCATTTCCACGTCCAGTAACATTGAAAGGAAGAGTCAACAATTTTATGTCTTCTCTGCGACATACTGTGACAAGGAAATCACCCAAAAATACATACAACCTAAGAAGAAATGAGGAATCCAAATTCATAAATGACTACAACCCAGTTATTTTGTCCATGTGGAATGCTAACATGGATATTCAATATGTGGCTGACAACTCTATAGCAGTGGCTCGATATGTGACGTCTTACATGACAAAATCAGAAAAGACGGAACTGAAGGAAATGTGGGAGGAAATTTCACATGAAAAGAGTCTAAGCAAGAAATTATACAGTTACAGTCTGAAGAGGTTGTCGCATCGAGAAATTGGAGCATATGAATGTTCTGATCGGTTGTCATCAGCAAGTCTATATGCCAAATCTAGAACCATCATTTGGGTGAGTCTAGGTCTTGCTGCAACATGAAACCGAGTTTTGAAATCTGTACAAGAAATAGACTATTAGGCGGAGAAAGAACCGGACAGTACAGATATTTTGAAAACAAACATGTTGCATACATACTATCCAAATAGAAGTACTCACCTTGAGAACGCTTGTCTCTATGAAGTTCTGCAAACTTATATTTTTAAAAAGAACGTCAAAGAAGACATCAATTAAGGTGTATATGTTGTAATTGGTTGTGAAGGCTGTCTAGTGAAACAAAGAAAAGGCTATTTGATTAATCATCGAAAATTGAGTTGTGATTCTCCAGACAAAAGAGAATGTTATTACTTAGCTCTTTTGCAACTCTTTAAGCATTGGGGTAAAGAAGAGGAACTACTTGGAGATTTTCTTACTTATGAAGATTCGTTCAATGCAACCAAGAATACGATAGAATGTCCTGTTTTTTCAAATTATCTGCAAATGTTGAACGAGGAAATTCAGCAAGAAGCTACAAGTGCAGCAGAGATTGCTTGAGACAGTTCTCAAGATAGTCAGAGTTCTGCTTCATCGAGTCAGGATCCACTAGGAGGACCAATTATACAAAATGAAGCTGCCACTGCCATGGATGAAGTTGAAAGAGCCATGGAACAAGCTCAGGAGGATGGAGTTGACTTAGAAGATTTGAAAAAATAACTAAACGTTGAGCAGAGACAAATATATGACGAAGTCACAGAACACATTGAGCATGGTTATCTCATGAGAAAAAAGAGTACTCATTTGTATCTGTCCGACTATATGTGAGTGGAGAAGCAGGAACTGGGAAAAATTTCCTGATTAAAGCGATTGCAACATATTTGCAGAAAACAACCGAGTCATCGCTCTCTTGTGTTGTTACTGCTCCAACTGGGTTGGCAGCGCACAACATTAAAGGGATTACTTTACATCACTTATTGATGCTGCCAGTGGAGCATGATAACAAATTACAATACCACAAGCTATCTGGAGAAGTTTGTTGTGAAGTTTCAAGAGTCCTAAAGAAAATGAAACTTCTTATCATTGATGAAGTAAGCATGGTATCAAATGTAATGCTTGCTTTTGTGCATTTAAGAATGAAAGAAATTCTTAAAACAGACTATGATGTGTTATTTGGAGGCAAACACATCATTGTTTTTGGAGATCTACTGCAACTAACTCCAGTGAAAGGACAGCCAGTGTTTAAAATGCTTACGCATGAAGATACCAGGATGTGCTTAGGAAGCATTGACAATGTTAACATATGGTTAAATTTCAAATATGCAGAACTGCTTCAAAATATGCGACAGGCAAAGGATGAAGATTATAAAAATATTCTACAAGATGTAAGAATTGTAAAACTAACTGACCATGGCAAAGAAGCTTTACATGGACGACTAATTTCAAATTTGTTTCCGAATGAAAATATTCTCCCAGAGAATATTTTTAAAAAAATTCCTGAAAAGAAATCTGTCATATGCTTGATGCCAACTCTGCAAGAATGTTCAATCTTAAACAACAAAATGTTAAAGTTGAAAAATCAACAGATTGTGAAATTGGAAGCTATTGATAAAATAGAACATGAAGGAGCAACTATTGTTTTGTCTGAAAAGTTGAAAACAAAATTGGATTCTTTAGAGAAGACAATATCTAAAACTGCTGGTATGGAAAAGACTCTGTATGCATCTTTAAATTGTCGTATAATTTTGCGACGTAATTTACATGTGGAAAGAGGTTTAGTAAATGGAGCAATGGGTCATGTTGTGGATTTTGTGAATTACCGAAATAGAGATGGAATTGAATTTATAAAAATTAAATTTGATGGCATTCAAGAAATACGATAAATCACTCGTTGTTCTGCCCGATTTATGCTTGTGAAAGATTTATATGTCCGCAGAAAACATTTTTCTGTTTCTTTGGCATATGCAGTGACTATTCATAAATCTCAAGGTTTAAGTGTGGATACTGCTTTGGTGAATATTGGAAGTTCTGTGTTCAAGGAGGGTATGTTGCTTTATCTCGAGTCAGAACTTTATCAGGATTGTACTTGATTGATTTTGATGAGACAAGGATTAATGCAGATCTAAATTGTGTAAAAGAATAAAATAGGTTAAGAAGAGAGTATGCTCCAAATTTACCTCAATATCCTCTGTTTGAAAAGTGTGTGGTAGTCCGAAAAAGAAGAAATGAGAAAAATTGTAGTGAAGTTGTAGCAAAAAGAAAAAAAGTAGATGAACCAGTAATTGTAAGCAAAAATGAAATGGGCTCAGTTAAAGATGTTGTTGGATTTCAGTTTGAAAATAGTTCTGGTGTCAACTGCTATGCTAATGTTGTGGTTAATGTTGTTTTCTTTCTCCAAATTGTACAAGAACAGATTGCTGAAAATCGTGATCAAACACTTTGTTGTTTATTAAATTCTGTATTTGAGAAATGTAGCATTGATAGAACAAACATACAAAGTGTTTCGGAAATTCGAAAGGTTTTAGACATATGTTCTGGTCTAAATCAATTTACACAGAATATTCAGCAAGATTTGTCAGGAATTTCTAATGTATATGCTTGTTGTTTTGCAAGATGAAGGTGTAGATGTAGAAAATCTTTTTGACCTTTCTTATAAATGGCAACATGATTGCAACAATTGCTCCTTTTCAAGTAGTACTACAGTACACACTGAAAGATTTATATATTTGACTTTACCAGACTGCAAATCAGTGTCTTTTAATAATCTAGTTAGGGAAGCAAATCAAAACACGGTCTGTACTAAATGCAAATCTGAAATGCTTTCAACTTTATTTTTACGAAGTTATGGACAGTATGTTATTTTAATGTTCCAAAGATGTAGACCGGATGGAAGTAAATTGACAACATTAATAAAAAATGTTGTGGCTTCTCAATTATCAATTTCAGGAAGAACCTTTACAACTGCAGCAGTTATTTACCGTGATGGTCCTTCAACAACATCAGGACATTATACATGTTATTTAAAATGTCAAAAAGGCTGGAAGCTCTGTAATGATACTCAATTGACTTTCAAACAACTTTTGCCTTCTGACTTACTAAATTCTTACCTAGTGTTCTTACAACCGAAATTTTAGGGAAGGTAATTGGCCTATAAAGATTGCAGCAGTTATTATAACTTAGTTTGCTCTTCAAAATTACTTTCTGAATGAGAGTGATGAAGATAATGAAAACATGTAGTTCTTATAGAGATAGAATATGTATATCATGTAGTGTATGCTGTGAGTATTATAGAAATTATTTATAAAAAGTAAGCTAGAGGTGGAAATTAAACTCTTGTTTCTTAATGTAAAAGATGTTGGAGCTTTTCTTTCAGAAAGTCAGGTAAATGAGAAATTACAAATACTCTGGACTATTTTCCAAAGATAAGGACTTTCCATATACTATTTGGCCTCATGGAAAAGTGGACGGATCAAAAGTGAGTTTAGATATGTTTTTTCAAAATTTTACATTATTTAAGAAAAGTTTTTATGTTTTTTTTAAACACAATCATTTTGATTGTGGTTTTTTTTTACCCGCTGTTATATGATGAGTACTATTGAAGTCACTGTTTTAAGTAAAATTCAATATATTCTGAGAACAGCAAAATTAAACCATATAACATGTTGTTGAAATTATTTTGTATTTGCTATTATTCTTATGCTCACTTACCTATTTCCACCCTCTAATACTCGTCTTAAGTCACCCTCACTGACCTTTTTTCACTCTCCCTCACTTCCCTTCCCTTATTCCACTTTGCTCACTTATTCTCATTAACCGCTACTTCACTGCCCTTTCCGTCTCTCCTATTCACTACTTTTCAGCTGTCAGTCACTCTACTTCACTCCCCTTCCCCTTGTTTTCTTTCTTTGTTTCCTCAATAATTCCCCTTCTCTTACTCACCTTATTACACTTCACATACTCCTTCTCCCACTTCGTCTGTCCTCTCAGATCCTCAATTCCTTTCCCTCACTCCCTATGTCTTAGCTTCAATCTCTCAATACTTTTACTCTCTCACTCCTCTTCTGTCATCCTTACTCCCTAAAACTCACCCACACCCCCTTACTTTTTTTTCTTTGCTCTGTTACTCGGTTTCTTTCTGCCAGTGTTTCCTTCACTACGTCTATGTTCTCACTCTTTCACTTCTTTTGTCTCAAGCTCATTTGCTTTAATCCTCTTTTTATTTTCCTTTTTTATCAACCTCACTCTCCTGTACTCACCCTCCCTCATCCTTGTTCCCTTACTTCAATTCGTACAGTTATCCTCAATCATCATCTTTAACTACCCTTCTTCTTCTTTCATCACGTACTCATCTTTTCCCAGTCCCTTTGCTTCACTTTTCTTCCCATTCTTCCCTTCCTTTGCTCTCTTAGTCATTCTCCTTCTCTTACTCATCTTACTGCCCTCTTACTCACTGTTTGTCTTATTCCCTATATTCTCTCATATTATCTTTTATGACTTTTAATGTCGTACGTTGTCTCTTGTATTGTAAAATATATTTAAAAAAATTCTAAAAAAAATTCTCTTTCACAGATATACATTTTATTGGAAATATGAAATTAAGTTTACATTAGATGTAAGGTAAGTTTGATGTACAAAATGTTTTTTCTCTATACTCTTTTCCTTAACCTCACTACTCTTCTTTGATGCTCCCACACCTCTGTTACCTTATTGCACATACCTCACTTATTCTGAATCCCCACGTTTACTACCCTTTTTCACACTCTTCTCTTACACTCACCTTCTTTCAGACCTTCTCCTTTACTGTCTTTCCTTTTTCTTCTCTTACTTCATTGTTTTACTCTTTTCCCTTCCTTTACTCTCCTTACTCCACTTCACTTACTCCTTCTCTTTCTTTCTCTGTCCTCTTACTTCTACACCCCCCTTCCCTCAATCTCTTTCTGTTAGCCTTATTCTCTCCATCCCCTTAGTCTCTCACTCCTCTTCTGTCACGCTCACTGCCTATAACTCAGCCATACTCCCACACTCACTTTCTTTTAGACATTCTCCTTTAGTTTGCTTCCTCTCTCTTTCCTTCCTTTGCTCTTTCACTCTTTCTCTTCCCTTACTCTCCTTACTCCACTACACTAACTCCTTCTCTTACTCCCTCTGTCCTCTCAGTTCTACACTCCCCTTCTCTCATTCTCTCTCTGTTTCCCTCATTTTCTCCGTCCCTTAGTCTCTCACTCCTCTTCTATCACGCTCACTCCCTATAACTGAGCCATACTCCCACACTCACCTTCTTTCAGACCTTCTCCTTTACTTTCCTTACTCTCTCTTCCCATCCTTCACTCCTTCACTGTTTTCCCTTCCCTTACTCTCCTTACTCCACTTCAGTAATTCCTACTCGCAATCCCTCTGTCCTCTTACTTCTACACTCCCCTTCCCTCATTCTCTCTCTGTTAGCCTCATTCTCTCTGACCCTTTAGTGTCTCACTCCTCTTCTGTCACATTCATTCCCTATAACTCAGCTATACTCCCACACTCACCTTTTTTGAAACCTTTTCCTTTACTTCCCTTCCTCTCTCTTCCCATCCTTTGCTCCTTCATTCTTTTGCCTTCCCTTACTCTCCTTACTCCACTTCAGTAACTCCTTCTCTCAATCCCTCTGTCCTCTTACTTCTACACTCCCCTTCCCTCATTCTCTTTCTGTTAGCCTCATTCTCTCCGTTCCTTTAGTTTCTCACTCCTCTTCTGCATGTTCACTCCCTATAACTCAGCCATACACCTACACTCACCTTCTTTCAAACCTTCTCCTTTACTTTCCTTCCTCTCTCTTCCCATCCTTCGCTCCTTCACTGTTTCCCCTTCCCTTACTCTCCTTACTCCACTTCAGTAACTCCTACTCTCAATCCTCTTACTTCTACACTCCCCTTACCTCATTCTCTCTCTGTTAGCCTCATTCTCTCTGACCCCTTAGTCTATCACTCCTCTTCTATCACACTCACTCCCTATAACACAGGCACACTCCCTCACTTATGTTTCTTTCCTCTCTCACTCAGGCCCTCATTTATGAGAAATGATGCATCGTTGCGTGAAAGCAGAGATGCATCACTTCTCAGTGCGCTCTCCTTGCGACATTCCTGATGCGTCATATTTAATGTATGACGCATCATGTCGCAAAGAGTTACAGATACGTCAATATTTCTGACGAATCTGTAAGCACAAAAGTGACGCATTGCTGGAGTGTGTCATGATAGTGACGCAACTCCAGCAATGCATCCTTTCACATGGGGCCAGCCCCATGTGAAAGGGCCTGCGTCAGTCTTACGCCTGCTGTGAGGCAGGCGCAAGATTTTGACGCAACGGTGTCCTAAAAGAGACGCAGTGAAATCTCATTGATTTCACTGCGTCACTTCTACGACCCTTCCTTGCGTCAATACGCCCCCTTTGCATACATTACACCTGGCGTAGGTATAATGTGGCGCAGGGGGTTACAAAGTGACGCATCTACCTAGATGCGTCACTTTGTAAATATGACTCAACAAGGTGCATTTTTTACAGCACTGGTGAGTCACAAAAAGTGACGCACCGGTGGCGTAAAAGTGACACATGGCCTCATAAATGAGGCCTTCAGTCTTCTACTCATGTGTCATATTTAATATATGGCGCATTATGTCGCAAGGAGTTACAGATATGTCAGTATTTCTGACGTATCTGTAAGCGCAAAAGTGATGCATTGCTGGAGTGTGTCACGAAAGTGACGCAACTCCAGCAATGCATCCTTTCACATGGGGCCAGCCCCACGTGAAATGGCCTGCGTCAGTCTTACTTTTTTGAACGGGTTAGTCAGGTTATATACATTTATACTTTTTTTGAGTAAACTAGACGTTGTTTCTAGGTGAATCAAAAATTCTACCAAATCATCTCAGTTCAGTATGTTTATTTATATTTCATCTTTTTTTGTTGTCTTTTCCTTTTTTTTCCCTTTATTTCATTTCTATTGATTATACATATATATCCACATTTTTTGTTTTTTTTTGTACAAACACTTTTTACATATAATACATTGTGATTATTGCTTATCAAAAAACTCTTTAAAACATTCAACAATACGCAGAGAGTATTCCTTTCAACGCGTTTCGGCCGTTCGCCTTCCTCAGGAATTCTGCATTTTTCTTATTTAAATCAATTGTAGCTTAACTTTCCAGACTTGGATTGCAGTGGACTTGACCTGTAGTATGTTGCCTAAGAGTGATTCAAAGCCATTACATTGCTCCCTGTATATTAGCGTGGCTGCCCAATGTATTTTCTGCTACCGTTCGAGGCTGATGGCATTGGGGTTGTTCACTTTTGGACGTCCTCTCAGTAATATTTCTGTATATAAAAAAGTCAGCTCCGAATAGGGTTCCTCTCGTCAAGCTGTTAACATCGTAGTTGCCTTATTTGTACTGGGTTTAGACTCGTATTGTGCTTCTTAAGCTTCGTTTCTTTTAGCTTAAGCTTTTTAATCGGGCATTACAACGTGTTCTTCCTCTTGATGCGGTCGGTGTCTCAAAGTGACGCAACTCCAGCAATGCGTCCTTTCACATGGGGCAAGCCCCATGTGTAAGGGCCTGCGTCAGTCTTACGCCTGCTGTGAGGCAGGCGCAAGATTTTGACGCAACGGTGTCCTAAAAGTGACGCAGTGAAATCTCATAGATTTCACTGCGTCACTTCTACGACCCTTCCTTGCGTCAATACGCCCCCTTTGCATACATTACACCTGGCGCAGGTATAATGTAGCGCAGGGGTTTACAAAGTGACGCATCTACCTAGATGCGTCACTTTGTAAATATGACTCAACAAGGTGCATTTTTTACAGCACTGGTGCGTCACAAAAAGTGACGCACCGGTGGCGTAAAAGTGACGCATGGCCTCATAAATGAGGCCTTCAGTCTTCTACTCATGTGTCATATTTAATGTATGACGCATTATGTTGCAAGGAGTTACAGATACGTCAGTATTTCTGATGTATCTGTAAGCGCAAAAGTGATGCATTGCTGGAGTGTGTCACGAAAGTGACGCAACTCCAGCAATGCATCCTTTCAAATGGGGCCAGCCCCATGTGAAAGGGCATGCATCAGTCTTACGCCTGCTGTGAGCCAGGTGCAAGATTTTGACGCAATGGTGTCCTAAAAGTGACGCAGTGAAATCTCATAAATTTCACTGGGTCACTTCTACGACCCTTCCTTGCGTCAATACGCCCCCTTTGCATTCATTACACCTGGCGCAGGTATAATGTGGTGCAGGGGTTTACAAAGTGACGCATCTACCTAGATGCGTCACTTTGTAAATATGACTCAACAAGGTGCATTTTTTACAGCACTGGTGCGTCACAAAAAGTGACGCACCGGCGGCGTAAAAGTGACGCATGTCCTCATAAATGAGGTCTTCAGTCTTCTACTCTTACTTTTTCTTTCACTTTCTCTGTCTCTTCACTGTCTTACTCACCTTGTCTCACACTCACTTGTCTTTATCCAGTCTGTATGTCCACTCTTTCCTAAACATCACTGCTCTTTTCTTACCCTTCCACACCCCTGTTCCTTTACTACATTTTCTTCACTTATTCTCATTTCCCATGTTCACTCTCCTTCTCCTCACTCTCCTTCCCCACACACACCTTCTTTCAGTCCCCCTACTTCACTTCCCTTCCCCTCTCGGCCCTTTCTTTGCTTTCTCACTCATTTTCCTCTCCTCTCTCACCGCACTCCACTTCAGTTACTCTTTTTCATTTTTTTAAGAATACAGGGGCATATTACCAAGCAATAGCGATAATTATCGCTATTGCTTGGTTAGAGACAAAAATTTACCGCTGAGCTGCGGCGATTTTTACCGCAAATAAACCTTGGTATTATCAAGGTTTATCGCAAATGCGATAAAAATCGCCGCAATGCATGAATATTGCTGAAAAGTCAGCGATATTCATGCATTACCGAGCTAATGCTCTTAGCCATGTTATCCACCTCCCATTGGATAACATGGCTAGGAACTGCTCAGGGCAGGTGTTAACTTTTGGAGATATTCACGCTTAGCGCGAATATCTCCAAAAGTTGGTAATAGGAGATAGCGATGTTAGCAACTGTTTTCAGTCGCTAACTTCTTGGCACGCCCACTTTGCATCTCATTAGTGATAAATATCACTGACATGCAAAGTGGGGCCCAAGATGGTCGCTATCTCCTACTAGCTGTCGCTAACTGGTGTTAGGTAATAGGGAGATAATTTTATCTCCTCTTTCTTGGCTTTTAAAGCCAAAAAAGCGGAGATAAACCCCCTTGATAATATGCCCCACAGCTCTTTGATGAGAATTGGAGGTAGTTCTGAAAAGAACTTTTTTTTTTCCTTTTTTCCTTTTTATTCAACAAAAACAAAAACAGGGAATGGGAAACTGCTCAACAGGAGCGAAAGAAAATAATCAAAATTAGGGCTGGGGATGGCAGCGGTGGTTCTCTATTGCTCGAACCATGAGCATAACACTTTGTTCCCCATAACAAAGTAGCTGATCACATTTTCTGCATTTAATTGTGGCTTCATTAAAAGCAGGGTGAATGTTGGGGATCAGTTGTTCTGGTCGCCCCCTCACTGATGATGCAGTTGCTCCTCCAGTTGATGTAGAAGCACCGTCCCCTGGAGCCTCTTGTGACAGAGCCCTGACACTCTCTCGGGCAAAGTTCTGAGGGTGCCTCCTCTCGACGTGCCGGATCATATTTGAATTTCCAAAAGAATATTTTTTGGTCGGGTCACCCCGTGACAGGACAATGTGACAAATTCAACACTCCACCTTTGGAGCATTTACTTTTTTTTGGTCTTCAGGTATGGAAAAAAATTTCCAGATAAAATGCTCCTTAACTCTAGGCTGAGGAACCTCTTCATCTATAAATCCATCTGAGTCATCACTGTTTCTGGATGCACTGGCAGCCATGATAATCCAACAAAGATGAAGCAGCAAAAAGACAGGTCTTGCAGTCACAAAAGTGAAAGAAGAAGTTAAGGAAATGGGTGGGGATTTCATTCTTTGTAAAAAAAACTGTTAGCAACCAATGAAAAGTGTTATTTTAAGGTCACATGACTTGATGCGCTTACGCTGCGCGCACCGAAGCGCTTCCAGGGGCGCTTACGCGGCGCGAACGTAGGCGCTTCCGGGGGCGATTACGCGGCGCGAACGTAGGCACTTCCGGGGGCGCTTACGCGGCGCGCCTTAGTGACGTTTTGCTAGCTTTACGGAAATGCAAAATTATTTCCTTTCGTAAATCACAAACTGCTTTTTTAGGTTTGGTACTGAATGTCTTGCATTATTATTTAGTTTTCATACATATTTTTTTTACGAACGCCGCATTAGCGCTCTCGCTATGCTCTCGGAAGAGCTTCCTGGTGCGCGCACCCGGAGCGCTACAAGACAAAATAATACGGGTAAGCTCACCGGTGCGCGCACCCTGAGCGCCCCAGGAAAATACGATAAAAAAAATATATATACATTGAACAAATAATAAAAAAAAAAGAAAATAATAATAGTTATAAAAAACAGCTAAAAAAAAACGTAGGTACAAAGTCGATATACAAAGGAATAAGCTTTTTAAAAAACTATGTAATTCACTGAAAAAGCCATAGGTTTCACAAACGTTATAGTTAGGAAATAGCTTTTAAAAAACCTTTCAAATTCACTGAAAAAACCATAGGTTTCACACCAGTTATAGTTAACAGAACATTTTACTCATACAAAACCATTGAAATTCCCACGTTATAGTTAGTTGGACTCACTATAACTCGCGCGCCCGCAATCCACTGCTGATGATGTCACATATTACATCATTCATGACATGGCCAGTGACATCACTGATGACATCACTGATGACATCTCAAATGACATCACTGATGACAGCACTGATGACATCATCCAGTGTCTGTGTGTTCCTGTAAAGTTAAAATGTGTTTAACATATTGAAGAATGAGTGTATGTATGAGTGTCTGGATAATGGATTTAGTAGGTGCGTGACTGACTGTATGAGTGGGAGATTAAATGTGTCTTACTGAATGCATGGGTTAGTGACTAAACTGTCTGAATGTGTGCATCATTATGTCTGTTGTTGTGTAAGCTGCTGCATGTGTTGATCAGTAGCTATATGAGTGGCTATATGGGCTATTGATTGGTTGCGCAAGTATTTGTATGGGAGGCTGAGTGTGTGTGTGGGTGCCTGGGAGGTGTGTGACTCTGTGCATAGATGTGTGAGCAGTTGATTCACTTGGTATAAGGGTTCAAGAGTGCATGTGGAAAGAGCTGTATGGGCGGTTGACTGTGTGCATGGGTGTGTTGGTGAGTGAATGGATTTCTCAGTGCTACATGTCCAAGTAAGTACATATGTAAAAAACAGTGCATGGGAGAGTTGGCATATATAAATGTGTGTTTTGTTTGCCCAAGAAGAAGGGGTGTGAGCCCTGAAACGCGTCAGCAGTGATAAAGAATAACACGAAGGTAACGGCAGGCTGCATTTAATGGCCGGAGGGCGGACCATGGTCGTGCTTCCCTCCCAAGCTCCAGAGCGTTTGCTTTATACCTACTAACACGGTGCCTGGCCGTGGGGAGGAGAACCATCCATAGCAGGTGAAAACAAACATCACCGGCAATGCGAGGCTGTTGTTTGAACTTTTCAGGACAAGTCAGCACCATGTTCCATATGCAGATTGAGCCTGCTCGCACCTAATAGTGACTCACTTGAACTGATTGAAAAACCACGCCAGAACTTACTATAAGGAAACTTACCTGCATCACAAACTCCATCCCCCAGAATGCACCAGAGGACAGTGCAATGTAAACACGCCCATGGGAGGCGGGGATGGTATTAATAAAGTTGGAGAACAATTGATGCAGGTCTCAGGCGTGTGTTTTGTTTGCCCAAGAAGAAGGGGTGTGAGCCCAGAAACGCGTCGGCAGTGATAAAGAATAACACGAAGGTAACGGCAGGCTGCATTTAATGGCCGGAGGGCGGACCATGGTCGTGCTTCCCTCCCAAGCTCCAGAGCGTTTGCTTTATACATATATATATATATATATATCTATAAAATATATTTGTAATTATTCCTGTAGGCTCTTGTGAACTCATACTAGCTTTCATTGGGTCTTGTAGTAGATTTCTGACTTTTAATTTCAGTAATGTTTGGGCAATGATTCTGCTTTCTGATATTTAAATTTCAGTCTTTGTAGTAGCCTTCCCATAATATGCAGTACAGTAGTATTTCATACATTTCTAATTATTTTTTCACTTCTTGTACTTTCTTTGCTGTCCATGCATCCCATATGATATATTAATAATTTTCCAACCTGAGATTTGATATATGTGTCTCTTTTTGACTTGTTATCTTTAGCTTCTAGAATAATAAAATAAGTATTTATTTACACTCATTTAATTTTAATAAATAATTGTTATCCAAACATGCAATACATACACTTATATTTACACCTTGGCTGCTTGAGAGATTCCTCTCCTGTGCTGGGTCCTAATAGAAATGTGTGTGGTCATGACGAGCTCAGCTCGTCATGAGCACACGATCACTGTGCCTCATGACGAGCTGAGCTCCTCATGAGCACCGAAGGGGTGATCGTATTATATGTCATGGCATTTTATCACAGATAATTGTTGAGCCTTTTTTTTGTAGAAATGTTTTTCCTGGTTTTTGTTTTTTTCTTTTGAAAAAATAGATTTGGCAATTGTATATGTTTAATATTACACCTAATTTGTTTTTACTTTAGTTTTCTTCAGGTTATCTATTATCTAAAAAGTGGTTGTCATGTCTATTTCTTCTTAAGTTATGTTTACCTTACTTTTTACTGAAGCTTGCTAAGCTTCATGTTTGGGAATAACATTTTTTTGTTTTCATTGTGATTGTGGTTCAAGGTCCGTTGTTGTCATCTGCATTGAAGAAACATGAAAATAAATGCATACAATATATGTTGAGTTCAAGTTAATTTTTTGAGCTTTGTTGTTATGTCACTATCATTAATATACTTACTTGTAAAAAACTGTCCCTTTCTTTGGAGGTGGCTGTTTTGTTTCTTCTTTGTCAGCAGCCTAGTACAGTGTTGTTTTCTTGCATTGTTGGGTTTAATGCTGTCATTTGGTTCACATAATTGTGCATTTTGTACACTCTTTTTTTAAGTAGCAGTGTGTATGTATTGGCTTTTAAGGTTGAAGTTTTTTTTTTTTTGTCTAAATCAACTTTTGTGCAGGTAATTAGTATTAATGTGCAATAATATATTTATATACATATATATTAATATGTATATATATATATACATATATATTTTTTCACTGAAAAAACACAGGTTTTAGGGACGTTATAGTTAGTTTGACATTTCACTTGTACAAAACCAGAGACATTCGGCCGTTATAGTTGAGCTAACTATAGCTCGCGCACCGCAATGCACTGCTGATGACAACACATATTACACATCATTCTTTTTTTTTTTAATTTATTTTTATTGAATAGAGCAATGGGTAACCAAAGGTACAAAACATGTTACACTTTAGATTTCAATATCAATACATTTCCAATAAATTTCTTAAATAACAGACAAGAGATAAAAAAATAAAAAATAAAAACTGAAAGGGAGGTTCATCGAGATAGAAGAAACAGCCAATGAAATCATTAAAATTTTCAGGACATTATGTACAAAATATGTAATTTGTAAAGTGCATCAGCAAAAACGTGCAAAACTGCAATAAAGTGCTACTGCAAAAGTGCAAAGAGTACAAAAAAGTACAGTCTTAAAAAGTGCATAGTGCAAGCTAATGTAGGAAAAAAGTGCTAATAAAGTGCAAATGTCCTAGAAAAAAAATAAACAAAGCTATCACATTCATAGATGAAAAGGCTGTTATTGACAATCATCTAATCACGTTTTTCTTCACGAATCATCCTCCCTTCATTTCTTCTAGATTCCCAAAATATTTCCAGTTCCTCTCAAATCTCCCAATGGCTCCCACTCTGCCAGCATAAGCTTTTTCAAAAAACATGTTCTCCTCATTTTATTAAACCATTTTATATGAGATGGAATCTCGCTGTACTTCCAATTTTGAAGTATTAAGGAACGAGCAACTGCACAAGATATAAATATAAATACTTCTTCTGCTTTATTAAGCCCGCTCCTATCTTTGCATATACCTAACAGGGCTACTTCTGCTGTTGGTAGAAAAGATTTCCCAATAGCCTGTTCGATATTGGCAAAAATTCCCTTCCAGAAAGTTTCTAACTGCGGGCAAGTGAAGAAAATATGGTGCCATCCTCCCTGGCTACTAGCCATACATCTGAAGCATTTATTCTCAACTTCAGGATACATCTTTTCCAACGCCTCCGGTGTATAATATGATAACCAGCGAGATAGAAAGGACATCCTTCTATAGTTGGCAGCACGTAAAGATTTATTTCCCAGCTTACATAGGACCTCCCATCCTTTATGGAAAAATTGCATTGTGTAGAAAGACTTATTTTCTCAAGATGTCTATCTACTAATACATTTTGACCTGAGCAATGATGCATCTTGTGCCAATATCCAATACCTTTGTTCTTTCCTCCATACAGGGCTGTTAGTATAGCATTAGGAGCATTAAGCAGACCACTTAACTCATTTCTGATAAAGTAGAAGATCTGCATATATTCAAAAAAGGTCGGAAGCAAGGGACCATTAGTTCTAGCAACTACCTCCTGCCAAGTAATTACCCTGTTCTGGACTACAAGATGTCTCAACTCACGAAGCCCACAAAGTTCCCAGTTTTTTATATAATTTAAACTTAGTGGGAGGCCTATTTGAGTGCATTCAATTAAACTTAAATAATGAGAGCCATCGGTACCATGTTTCTTGAAAAGGAGCAACTGTCTTTAGGCATATTCTCTTAGCGTTTTATATCTTGACCTCTTTGGGAGCTTTGCAATTTTTAAAAATCTGGAATTTGGGAACCTGCCTCTTGTAACATCCTTGTAAGAAAAAAATTATCTCTTGTCTGATTACTCCTCAATAATCCTGCCAATATATCAAAAAATGCAGCTTCGTAATAGGTCCTTAAATGGGGTAGGGCTAAAACTCCTTGATCAACTGAGAGTTGTAACACTGGAAGTTTAACTCTCAAAGCTTTTTTGCCCCATATAAAACCTCTCAGCATTGTTTCAAGCTCTTTAAAGAAACCTAAATTAATTTTAATGGGAATGTTACTGAACAGAAATATGAGCAAGGGCAGCACCGACATTTTAATCAATGATACCCTGCCTATAACTGATAATGGGAGAAGGAGCCATTGATCTAAAAGATTCCGAATTTTGTTATTCATTCTAATATAATTCATAGAAAAAAGCATATCATATTCAGTGGTCCCGAAAATGCCCAGGTATCTAATTGGGACGCTCCTTGCAGCTTGGGCCTGCAAATCAACAGGGAGTTTTCTGAAGATCAGTGTTTAAAGCAAGGACCTCAGTTTTTTGGGGATTTACTTTATATCCCCCTATCTTTTCATAGTTCTTGAACTCTCTCATTAAGTTTTCAATATTTTCTTTTTTAGGTATTAAATATAGTATAATATCATCGGCAAACAGCTTTAATTTAGACATACCGATGATAGGGGGCTGAATAGCCATGTTGTCCCTAATCTTTACTACTAGAGGCTCAATAAAAAAAGTAAAGAGCAACGGGGACAACGGGCAGCACTGCCTTGCACCCCGATTTACCTTGATCTTACCAGCCTGTTTTTATTGATTATTACTTGAGCCGATGCTCCCTCATAGATGTTATGAAGCATCTTAATAATTGAGGCCGGGAAACCGAATTGACTGAGAGAGTAGAACAGTGCTGCCCAATTCACCAAGTCAAATGCTTTTTCTGCGTCCATCATTAATATACAGGCTGGAGTCAAATTAATTTTAAAATAGTCCAATGCCTGGATTAGGAACTCGGTGTTTGCTGCCATATAACGTCCTGCGATGAACCCAGACTGATCTTGGTAGATAACCTCCTGGGGTGCGAGGTCGAATCTTACAGCCCATATTTTCATGAGGATTTTATAATCCGAATTTAATATGCTAATTGGCCTATGTGAATTAACATCGTTTTGATTTTTATCTTTTTTAATAAAACATATAATTGTAGATTCCTTAAACTCAACAGGGACGTGCCCTCCTAACCTAACATAATTATATAACTTTTTCAAGGGGGTTGCTAATTCTTAAAAAAAACCTTATAAAACTCAATTGGGAATCCGTCCTGGCCGGAAGCCTTTCCCCCTGAAGTTGCCTTTATACAATCTTGTATTTCAGGGGTATCTATTTCAAGACTGATTTGGTTGACCCGGTTTTCGGAGATTTTGGGGATTTCTATGTTTGCGAAGTAGTCCTGGATCATTACTTCCTCTACCTGGTATTCCGTAGAGTAGATTTTTTCAAAATGATCCAGGAAAATCCTAGAGATCTTGTCTCTATCCTCCTCCTCCAGCCCACTCTGAGGATCATGAATTTTAGCTATCAGTGATGACTCCTGCCTTTTTCTTGTAGAGTTAGCTAATAATTTTCCCACCAACTGGCTGTCTTCGTAGACCTTTTGTTGGAAGGCTTTTAAGCTATTAATCTCTTCTGCAATAAAAAAAAATCACGTAGAAGAGTTTTAGCCCGCTCTGGCTCGAGTGTTGTTGGAGCTGCAAAGTATATTCCCTCTCTACGTCTGACTGAAGCTTGGATATTTTTAGCTTTCTTTCGCTTGCCTTAGCGCTAGTGTACGCGATGATCTGGGCGCGTGCTGTTGCTTTAAATCTGCCCCAAACAGAAAAGGGTTCAGCTGGGTTGTCATTTATTTCAAAGAATTGTGTAATCCATTCTCTGAATTCTGAAACCCATTCCTGGTTTTGTAGCAGGGTGCAATCCAGCTGCCACCTGGAATCTCCCCGTCCACTCCTCCAAGTACTAGCTCTAATTCTATTCTGCCGTGGTCCGAAAAATGGATTGCATCCAATCAGAGTTCTTGAGATCTGAAATGATCTAGATATTAAAAAGAAATCTATTCTGGATGCAGTCCGAAACCGGTGGGAATAACATGTAAAAGATTCACCTTCAGCATTCCTATAACGCCATGGATTCCTTAATTGATATTCATGTAAGAGTGCTTCAAAAAAACATTTTGATTTAGGCTTTAGCTGTTTCTTTTTCTTATTAGAAGTATCTCTTGGCAAGTCTTGAATATAATTAAAATCACCTCCTAGAATTATCTGACCTGGGACTCCCCTTAACCACATCGCTGCTGTGCATTTTCCCCTCCTGTGCTGCATGAGAGTAATTCCCATTGTTCATGACGAGCTCAGCTCGTCATCAGCACAGCTCCACTGTGCCTCATGACGAGCTGAGCTCGTCATGAGCATCGAAGGGGTTAAAGAATCATACATTTCTGACAGCCCGGAAATATCATCAAGGATGGGGCCATAGTAATTCAGAAAGTTTATAATTTTATTCTGCAATTTAGCCACCACCCATAGCCACCTGCCCTTGGCATCTCTGCGAACCTGTAAAAATTCCTGAAATCTAATAGTCCGAAGCTGTTTATTCCAAGATACTTTTCTAATGTCTTCTTCTCAGCAGCAGGGGTTGCCCAGAGAGGGGTTGCTATTTATTTCTCAAGGGATCTAGCCTGCTGATGAGAAGAAGACATTAGAAAAGTATCTTGGAATAAACAGCTTCGGACTATTAGATTTCAAATGAGTCTCCTGAACAAAGACCACCTGGGGTCTAAAAGATACTACCCATTTCACCAGAGCCCTATACTTATGTTTGTTTAATAATCCATTTACATTAATTGACAGGATATTGCAAGTTTTAAATTTCATCTAAGAAAAAATCTTTTCACTGTTGAGTACCTAATAATAGATCTAAAAAAAATGCTAAGCCCATTGCACCTATTCCTTTTTGCTGCGTTTACCCCCCCCTCCCCAACCCTACCCAAGAATGTGAAAACTCCCCTCCCTGCCACGCTGGCCACATTCCTCCCACTACTTCTGTTCTGAGTGTCCTTTTTTTACACCCTAAGTGACCCGTAGATCTGTTACCGCCCCATACTACTATTGTGCTCTATTCATACTAAGAGAAAAAAAAGGAACCAAAGTAAAAGAAAAGAGGGAGACATCTTCCGGAAGAGTAGAGCATAGCAAAGCCAAGGTTGGATTTTCCCCTTTTCAGGCCCTGGTTCCTGAAGAGATCTCTTCGAGAAGAGATTGCGCCTCTTCAACATCCGTAAACAAGTAACATTTTCCTTTAACCAGGACCTTCAAATTTGACTGCTGCGCAATCGAGGCTTGAGCGCCATTTGCTTTAAATAAATGTAAAATTTTTACGAATTCTTTTCTAATTTTTGCAGCTACTGCAGTCATATCTGAAAAGATCCTACATTTTACAGTTTCTGATACTGAAAACTGGCGTTGTTGGAAAGCTCTAGAAAGAATCCTCTCCTTGATCCTGTAATCAGCAAAGTTCAAAAGGATAGTTCTTGGAAATGATGAATTTGGGAAGCGTTGGGCCGGGACCCGATGAGCCCTTGTTATTGTCAGGTCCTCCTCAAATTCAGGTAGAACTGTGTGTTGAATAAAAGAATTGGCCCACTGGATAGTATCGGAACCCTCAATTACTTCCGGAACCCTCACAATCCTTAAATTTGACCTTCTGGAGGGATTTTTGAGCTCCTCTAGCTTAATTTCAAGAACATTTTTCTTCTTGGGTCACTCCCTTGCTTCCCCGGAAACCAGGTTCATTTGATCTTCGAGGGTAGAGATCCTAGCCTTCAGCCCCCTGAAGTCTCTTCTGGATCACCAACATTGATTCCTCAAATGTATCCATTCTTGAATGTAAGGCAGCTATCTGCACTTGCTGGTTATGTTTAATTTCTCGGATTTCATCAAGAATTAAATTCAGCATTTCGCGGATGTCTAGCTGATATTTCACCTCTGATCTCTCCTCTGATCCTGGAAAGTTATCTTTTCCTGACAAAAGTTTTATATTAGAACCCGAGTTGCTCTCGTTGAGGCACAGCTGTACCTCATCACCCTCTGCACATGCAGCTCCCAATACCTTGCTTTGTATATCCCTAGATGGGGAACAGTCTTGCACACAACCCCCCACCCGTCCATCACCTCTTCTGTGAAGTTACTAAGAGATTGCGAAGTATGTAGCAGAAGAGGCTCAGGTGTCTTATCGTGGCAATGTAACTTAGATGGTTTTGTCGGGCCAGGGTCGTCGGGTCGTGCAATAATAGCTGGTGAGGCTAGTAAGGCTGGTGAGGCGGCCAGAGTTGAGGTTGTGGGGGATTGTACAGAGAGAGTCTTTGGAGTGTTTTTTTTTGCAAAGAGTGGATACTCGTTTAACTCTTTTCCTCCATTGCCACTTTTATTTTTGGCCTCTCCTGTTTGAAGAGGTGTTTCTAAAACTGATACCAAGGTGCCAGCAGGCACCTCTGCTTCTAGTTCTGGTACTGGTTCGGACTGTATTGTTGAATTATAGATGTCTTGACAATCCTGCCTTCTTTGGCTCCTTGACTTGCAAAGTGGTAGGAGGCAGAGGTGATTCATCATCTGAGGACTCCGGCAATGTATCCCCAGCCGAGCTCTCCCCCCCAGTTTTATCTTTCTTTTTGTCATTTTCCTTGGCTGCTTTACGTGAGACCTTTCTGGCTAAGGCTAGGCGAGTTCTCATTTTCTGGCAGGCAGCCAACTCGACTTTACTGGACTTTATAAACTCCTTTCCCTCCTTTTGAAGCTTGCCCATTATTGCGTACAGAATTGGCAAAGTTTAGCCTCCTTGAATAATTGTTTCTTTCTATTATGCCCACAAAAGAAGAGACAAAAGAAAAAAAAAATCCCCTTTTTTTTCGCCAGGCGTTACTCACGATGATGCACTCGACGTAGAGAGAGCTCGAAAAACTTCTTTTCTCACCACTGCAGCAGGAATCTCCAATTCCAATCCTCCACCTCAACCCTGGTTCCAGACCTTGGCAAAAGTTCAACTGCTGCCACAGCCACAGCCACAGCAACCACCTCAAAACTCAGGGGCAGTACAAAAATCCAAAAGCAGCAGCAGCAAAATTCCAAGGAAGCCGCCTATGCTCTAAGAGCTGAGTCTCCAAGATCAACAGCTCCAAAAAGAGACTCTTTGCCTCCAGCTCAAGCTCCGAACCCAAAAGCGCGAAGCCTCGAAGATGCAGCGTCCGAGAAAAGTTGAGAACGCCGAGGCGCCGGGACCCAGGATGCTGAGTCTCGTAAGTAGTTAGTAGCTTCCCGGCAGCTTTGTAAGAGGGCTAAAAACACCCCTCGGCTTCATGCACCATTCACGGGATGTCAAGCGCGGCACCCCCGCTGAAGCCTGCAAAAGCAAAGTCCACAGCGGAGCAGAGGCAGAAGCGGATCCTAACCGTCGCGTTTCAGTCAGCGTTTCACCGCCATTCCATTCCAAGGGGCGGGATCACAGATTGCGGGTCACTGGAGGCTACACGGAGGCGTGGAACTCCGTAGCCATCCCCATATTACATCATTCCTAACATGGCCAGTGACATCACTGATGACATCACTGATGACATCTAAAATTACATCCAGGATGACATCACTGATGATATTATGCAGTGAATGCGTATTTTTGTTGAGTTTAAATATGTTTTATATATAAATTTGCCAAGGTGTATTGAAGAATGAGTGGGTGTATAAGTGTCTGAATGGATGATTTAGTAGGTGCGTGACTGACTGTATAAGTGAATGATTAAATGTGTCTTACTAAATGCATGGGTTAGTCACTAAACTGTGTGAATGTCTTTATCAGTCTGTCAGTTGGTATGTAAGCTGCTGCATTGGTTGGTAACTAGCTACATGGGTGTCTGTATGGGTTATTGATTGGTTGTCTGAGTATCTGTATAGGTCCCTGAGTATCTGTGTGGGTTGGAGGGGGGGTGTGTGACTGTGCATAGATGTGTGAGTAAGTGATTCACTGGGTGTATGGGTTCAAGAGTGCATCTGTGAAGGGCTGTATGGGTGGGTGAGTGTGTGCATGGGTGTGTTGGTGAGTGAATGGATGTCTCAGAAGTACATGTGTGGGTAAATAGATATGTGAAAGGCAGTATTTTTGAGTGCTGGAGTATACAAATGACTATAAGTGAGAGTGAGTGATTGTGAAAGTGACTCTATGGATAAGTGTGGGCTTGTATCAGTAATTGTATAAGCAATTAAGTATGCATTGGTTTCTTTATGAATAAGTGATGTGGTATGTGTGTAACTGTATAGGTAAGTAAATGGGAGTGAGATTGATTCTTTGCATGATTGACTAGGTGTGTGAGTAACTCTACGGATGAGTGGCAGTGTGTGAGTGTCTGTTTAGGTGTATGTGTTTAGACGATAGTGCTGTAATGATGAATGACTGCATGTATGAGTGACTGTATGGGTGAATGCGTGGATGTGTGTGTAGACCTAGGAATCAGTGAGTGGGTATGTAGTAACCGGAATTGTTGTGTCTATGGTTTTGAAAATGGTAGTCTGTATTTTAGAGTGGGTGTATCGAAGGTTATATTAGGGTATGAGTTGGTGCATCAGATTATCACGTGGATGATGTCATCAGTGATGTCATCAGTGATGACATTTGAGATCTCATCAGTGATGTCACTGACCATGTCATGAATTATGTAATATGTGACATCATCAGCAGTGCATTACGACGGGGCAAGTTATAGTTAGCTCAACTAACTATAACGCCTGAATTTCTCTGGTATTGTACGAGTTAAATGTCCAACTAACTTGTATTGCTTCAACTAACTATAACGTCCCTGAAACCTGTGGTTTTGTCAGTGAATTTCAAAGGTGTTTGAAAATGCTAATTTCTAATTATAACGTCACTGAAACCTATGGTTTTTTCAGTGAATTTCAAAAACACCAAAGAGCGGCTGATCATGAGTTCTCCCTATTCAATTTTATTGAAAGTTCTGTGCAATACCCCTCCGGAGCCTGCCGCAATTAGACTCCACTGGCATCCAGAGCAAAGATATTTTCGTTGTAGAGGGTGCACCAGAGAAGAAGTCAAAATCTCTATAATGAGTCCATACAGTTTCTTTTATTCTTCACAATAATCAGAATTGGACATCAGCCAACGCGTTTTGTTTAGGCCTGGGCGTAGTGCGTGTAGTCATGCTACGCGAAGCTAGGCGAAGATGTTCGCCTAGCTTTGCAAGCGTGCGTAGTTGCTTGTCGCCCCAATTCTCGATATATTTTTATTTTGTGCGAGCTCGTTGTGCGTGTTGGGGGCGCCGTTTGCGTGCTCGGCGCATACCAGCTTGTGAACATACCCATGCAGTCGCCTATGGGCGCGGCCATCTTGTTTTTCCAATTGTCCCACCCGCTTGCGATGCCTTATTTCCTGTTCCGGGTCGCGTATAGCATGTTCGAGATGTGCATGTCATGTTCGAGAACGCTTTCTACTTGTTCGCGACGCCTAGTGCATGCTTGCGAGAAATATCGCACAAACTTACCCACGCAGTCGCGATGGGCGTGGCCATTTTGTTTTTTCACTCTATACTATGGTACTGGGCCTAGTTTTCTATCAACCTTTAATCTTTGCAATCCTTAGCTTTTTCCACTGTTTTTCTCACTTTTTTATTTGTCATCTATTTCTCTCTGTCCCTAAGTCTATATTTTGCATTTATTTCTACTTTTACTGTGTTTTTTTTAACTTTTCTAGTATTTTATTTTTAGTTCTTTCTTTAAGCTCCTACTTCTTCCCCCTAACTTGACTTTTTCCTTCTTTCCTTTTCCGCCTCCACCCGAGAACCATGGCCAAGGGCAGCAGTACGGCTCCAAGGGCAAGGCGCCTGCGCCCAAGAACCGGCTGCCTTGCGGCAGAATGCGCCCTGCAGGGGTGCAGGCCCGTCAGCTTTTCGGCGAGGTGGAGGTGGCAGCCTTGTTTTTTTCATCCAGCGCAACCTCCCCTTCACCTTGGCAGCAGGCGGCAGGCCAGGTTCCAGGTACCTTACCCAGGAGCGTCACCACCGGTGAGCGAAAGTGCGCCGGGCAGTGTTTTGCTGCTCAGGGATCCGGCGCACCCACAACCAGCTGGCCCACCGGTGGTCAGACATCCTGGACCAGGAGCAGGACCTGTTGGACCTGCTAGGTGTTGAGGTCATGGGGCTTGGTGAGTAGCTAATATATAGAAGTATAAGTATTGTGTATAATTTTTTCGCTGATATTAACACGATTACTGGTGTGCTTAGTTACGTTGCAGGTCAATTACGTTTCAAAATCTGTGATTGTAGGACACAGGTGCTGCTCGGCACTACTCTTACTTGTTTGCAACTTTGCGCTAGCTCAGGCTGATTAATGATGTAAGAGTTTACTTTAGAGAACTGAAGTTACTTACTGTTATTGCCAGAGTGTCTAGTCCTTCTATTGTCCTTCTGTGAAATAGTAGTGGATGGATAATAGGTTTACTTAGTATTAGTTCATATTTTTTACGGTCTGCATGACGCCTTATCTGTCACTGAATGCTGCTTACCCCAGTCCTCCATAGAACCTTTTGTAGTTTGTTTAATGTGTGGTAGGCTTAGCATTGTCAGTGAGCAGCAGAACAACAGATGACGCAACCAACCAACAAGTTGGTGTATGCACAAATTTATGAATGTGTCCTCCAGCTCATCTATGCATTTTTTAAGGTAAAAATAAAATGGAAATGCAGACTTACTGAACAATTGGCCAGTTTGGAATAGGTGGTGTACGTCAGGTGGTACCTAGGCTTCGTTAGTATTCTGGAATCAGAATGATTATGGAACATTTGATTAGTGTTCATAATAAGTAGACGGTCCATGAATCCTGCAAGCCAGTAGTCGTTTTGATTAAATAGGTCAATTTTATTGCAATTGCTGTTTCCTAAAATGTTTTTTGACCATTTTTTTAATGATTTATTTGTTTCACAGCACTCATTAATGTTTGTCTCTTTCTTTATTATTTCTTACATGTTCTGCACCCAGGGGCAAGAAGACGGGGTCCAAGTCGGCGGAACAACCACCAGAGGCCTGCTCCTCTACCGAGGGTCCTGCAGCTGGCCCCACTAAGTCTTCCAGTGGTTATATTAACAATTATATTCCCCTAACTTTTAACTCACCTTCTTTTTTCTGAACTATTAATTACGGTTCCACTTCCTAATTCAATTTTTTACAAAAGCTTCTTTGATCTTGATTATCTGTTTCCAAATGTTGGTTATCTCTGCCTTTAAGTTCCTTCTAACAGCCTCTGCTATGACTCTCTGTCCTACTACATTTAGACTGTCTGTAGCTAAGCTTGCCCTGTTGGCCACTCTTTATTTAAGGTTTTCTTTTGAATAAAGCTCTGATAGACCAATAGCTGCAGCAGTGGTGGGCGGTGGTAAGTTATATTCATTACTTATTGGCATTACTAGCTGCAAGGCGCACACTTCACTCACTGTACTGTGAGACTTATTAATTAAGTATAAACTTGAAGTTGTACTGAACAATATATAACGGTAGAAGAAGACACCCTTTACTTAGCATTACCAATGCATTAGCAATAGCATTACCAGCGTGAGTTGAGTAACCAATGGCCTCTTCTATCTGACTCCAACTCAGCTGTGAAAAGTTATGGAGAAGACTAAAAGTCTTCTCCATAAGTCAGATCAGATGACCTTGATGAAGGGTGTAAGGAGGAAGGACGGGCAAGATGTAACACGACTAGCAGAGAAGGATACTTTGGAAGCAGCATACAGGTGGCTGATAGGAATCAGATGCATGGGTTGTTAAAGGATGGGTGGAAGGTGAAAGAAGATGCCTGGCTGGGTGGGGGACACAGTATGGATGGATAGTGGATAGCAAGAATCATCAGCGGTGTTTGTGTCAAACTCAAAGCCAAGGCAAGAAAGGAAGGAGTGGACGCATGGGTGGTTGTTGGTGAAACGAGCTAAGGTTTGTTAAGCGATATATAACAAAAGAATGATAGACATTTACTTTTAATGGATGGATGCCTGGATGTATTCATCATAGACAGCATAGGTGGAGACTGTCACTGGATGCAGACTAGAGTCTTACTTTGAAGAGAATGTAAAAGAAACTGCACCAGAGTAGCAAAGCAGAGGGTAATATTTATGTAAAAGTAGGATTTTATTTCACAATACAGTTGATGACTCAGTAGTTTGCAAGCACATCATATATATATTATCAAGAGCCTTCCTCTGACTCCAAGGACCACTTCTTACCTAGGTTAATTTTTTTTCGATTGTGTCAGCCAACCTGCAAAGTGTGGCCTATCTGTTGGTTACACAAACAATGAATAAAGTACCTTATGTAGTAGCGGTCCGTGGTGGGAGTGCTGGCGGGCGGTAATGTGGGGAGGGGGAGTGGCAGGGTAGGGGGTAGTAAACTATGGATTATGAATGTAGTGCATGCAACATTTGATTTATTCATTTAAATGTTTACTTACCAGTAATTGTCCGCAAACCATAGTTTGCTCCCCCCACCCTGCCCCTCCCCTTCCTCACGTCACCGCCCGCCAGCACTCCCACCACCGACCGCTACTGGACTGATATGTCGTTGTTCCATATAAGCAATGATCATTGGATCAGAAATATATTATAGTAATCTGCCTTTTTGTAGTAGCCAGGGTACAGTGAAAGTGAAATTGAGCAATTGCCCTTCATGGAACAGAGAGAGTATGGCCAGTGCCACCCGTAATCGAAAAATATGAGCTACCCCACCTGCAAAGTAGTAAATAAAAGTAACAGGAGTCTGCGTATTGACTCGTATGTTGGTCTTGGATGCAAGCTTAGCTGACTGAGCTGGCATGCCGGCTACAACAAGGTTATGTAATTTAGCTAAACTAGAGATAAGAAAAAGATTGTTGTTCTGTGTACTGGAGTTCATCCATAGTACTAGGGTAAGTATAATGCCAGAAAAAAACACCAATAAATGTTAGAGGCCGAGGAAGCGGGAGGACAGATACTTACCACAAAGGTTATGTACTGTGCATGGCAGTGCTACTGTGCCACTATGTGTTGAAATAATTTTGTGTTACTGTTTTGGTTACAATTCTATTTCTTTCTTTATAGATCCTCCTTCCCAAAAACCAACGCAGAAGGAAATGGCAGCCTGGGTCAGGGGGCCAGAAACTGGAGGTCATCTGTGAAGAATACCACCGGTTGGTGGCTCAGGAAGAGGAGGAGGAGGAGGCGGCAGCAGCTGCAGCCTCTTCCAATGCCCCGGGCCCCAGCCAGGCCCCGCCTCCAGTAGTACGGCACTGCAGTTAGGCAGTCGCCCACCGATACCCTTTTTCAACAACTGCTTCCCCCCCCCCCACATGGATGCAAATGTAAGTGCTGGGCATTTCCGAAAGAAAATTCTCCTCCGGATGGCACAGCTGGAGGACCAATTAGAGGAACGAGTCAAAATCTTGGTGGACAAACACCTGAGAGCCCGCCGATCGTAGATGGACCCTGTTAATTTGCCCCATTTTTAGTACTTTTGTTGGTGGGTGGGAATTGGGTGTTGGGGTTTCTTATTTTTGGGACATTGGTTGGATTTGGACATTGGATGGGGTTAGGGAGAGGGGTGGGTGAGGTGTGGGATAGTTTATTTTTGTTAGGGAAATAAATGTTATTTATTTATACTTACACATACGATGTTAATGTTTTGTGCGGGGGTTACTGTTTCCCTAATATATGTACGTCACAAGGTTTCCTTGCTGATGCAGGCCAGCAGCCAGTCTTGGATTTAAATAATCTGCCAATTTTGTAACACGCAAACAGATAGATGCGGTACGCCTCACTGAGTTATATTTGTCCTACTAGTACTGTCAGTCGCTCCTCCTAGTCCATTATACCTCCCAGCAAACTTATCTTACCTGTGATTGATGAGGATTAAGTTCACCACAGCAATGGCTGCATTGTTTACCAAGAGAATGGAGAAGATGCCATGGTTGTGGTGGTAGTAGTAGACACTGATACTAGCATTTGCAAACAAACAAAAAGAGACAGTCACTTGCCTGAGAGAGACTGTGGGAGTAGTAGAAAAGTACAGTACAGAAAAAGACTGCCAATCAAACAATATTGCAACTGCTGAAGTAAAAGAAAACATAATGGTGGCGGGGACAGCCTAGTACAAGAAGTTAAGAAGTTAAACTGTAGTTGTGTCGAAGGAGTGACTTTAAACAATCGTAATTCGTAAACTTTACTGCTGTGAATCCAATTAATGCCTGCAATTAATTATGATGTATTAGGTGGGTCCCTTTGGAAAATAAACTGGCTTTTACATTGACTGAGCATGGGTGGGCAAGCAGAAGAAGATCCTCGCCCTGCCATGAAATTGAATTAGTGTTGCTTTCACCACATCTACCTCAACAAGCTTGTGATCAATTGTTGGTGTACATATAAAGTAGTCACATCATACCTCATTATAAAATCACACAGCCCGGGGGAAGAGGGTTAGGGTTTGATGAATGGATGGGAAGGGGGTTTGTGGAAAGGTTTGACAAAGAAAAACAGTACTCATGGAGACAACAAAAGTAAAACAATCTTTGAAGATAACTTTGATCCACTATCCAGTAAATCTGTAAAGAGAGAAAAAGGAAATGCATGCATGATGAAGATAACTTGATGGTTAATGAGTAGTACTTAAATACTACTACACAATTAGACAGTACAGGGAAGTAGTATTATATGAAAGCTAGCAAAAAAAAAAAAAATAGTTGTATGGATCAATGAGCAAACAAACAATAATACAACAACACACAGTCGTAAAATGATTGAAGAGAAAAAAGGAATCAAATTATTTAAAAGACGAATGATGAATATGATACTAAAGTTACTGTATTATCCAGGTGCAATTGTGGAGTTGTATCTCGTCATTCATCTTGGTCCTCCCTTCCATGAACAGCGACTCTGCACATCATTCTTGGGTGCCACTGGTTGGCTGATGTGGATTGGTAAGGTAAGTGTGAGTTGTTGCTCCAAGTGTAATAGCACTGGGTAAACGCTGGCCTGTAAGTGTAGATGGAAAAGCAAAAGGTGTATTGAAAAATAAATGAATTTAAAAAAGCATCAATTACGGTGTAGTACGGTGTAGTGCAAGAAGACAAGACTCTTGACCGAGAACACTTTCAGACCAAGGCGGCTTGGATACATTGTGTCTACACTTGTACTATTTACACAACATTAATCTACAAGAACAACAGGACATTAGACAGCACAGAACAGGCCCATGGCACCGGGCTGTGACCCAAACTCCATTTACCTTAAATTTTGACAGAGCCAGACAAAAGGCATATACAGCAACCTAGCATTTTCCAAATCAAGTGACTAAATCAATGCGCCACTGTCAGTCATCATACCACTATTCAACTCCACCACTGCACGGACATGTAGCCTAGGTCTGCTGTGGTTCTTGTTGAATTGTTGTGTTTACCTTTTATGCCAGTTCATGAAACACAGTTATTCCATCAATCATCTCAGATCCAACTGACTGACTGCGCACAAAGATAGTATGGTCATCATCATGGTGTGTTACATGTACGTGTTGTCCAACACCAACTTAGTCTGTAGTGAGTGACTCCGATTAAGTAAGTTCAGACTGCACCTGCAGTATTAGGAGTACAATGTGGTTATTAAACAACAAGGAAACACTGACTGTCACTTGACTCTCTTTTACTTTGTATATTAACGACATCCAATGCAATACATGGCATCATTCATTAGTCATATACCTGTCTTGCTCTTCTCTTTGGCTGTCCGATCACAGATGCCGAGCCTTCTGAAATTGATGATGAGTTTACTTTACTTTTGGATGCCTGCTCAAGTTCTGACAGTGAAGAGTTTTGATTGCCTGGAGACAGAGGCAGTAGCCTTAGGACAGTGATGAGTTTTGGCTTGGAAACAAAACAGAAGATGGATATAGTCACGTACGTTTAACTTGTTAGGGAGGGACTGTTAGAGGCTACATTATTGTACTATTCTCCATCTCCATCCAATGTCTGTCTTGATGGAAATGTATTTAGGGCGAGTCAGGAAGATGGAGCAGGACTCTGAGGAGTGGACTGGACAGTTAAATGCACAGATGTGCAACTTCAATAGGTACATAAAAATAGGAGACGGTGGTGATGGATTTGTTGTGGTTTGATTTGAACCAGAAAGGCAGATTTACACACACACACAAATAAAGGAAGGAAGAAAGTAACAATTTGAAAGCTTAGTTGCCAGGGAAGAGGAGCTCGTCCTCAATTTATGGTGGTTCGGACCAAAGCTGTCCTTTGCCTCTTGAAAGTCCTTACCTTTGCCCCACATCCAGCATACTGATCAGCTTGGATGTGGAGAGTCTGTATACGAGTCTCCCTCACAAGGAAGTGCTGGAGATCCTTGAAGAGGTCCTTTTTGAGGTAGAGTAGTCATATCACACACCCAGACATGTAGTACTTGAATGTTGCAGACTAGCTTTAACTGAAAATTTGTTCAGATTTTAGGAAACACTGTTCCGCCAACAGCATGGCACGAGCATGGGTAGCACTTTTGTGCCGAGTGTGGCAGGACTATATGTAAACCAACTTGAGAAACACAAGATCTTGAATGCACCAACCCCCACATACAACATATCAAAATGTGGAAAGGTATATAGACGATGTCCTACTGATATGGCACGGCACTGAGGAAGAAGCCAACAACTTCTTCCTATGGCTCAATACACAAGATAGCTACTTTGAATTTACCCACACCATGAGCAGGTCTCACCTAGTATTTCTAGACCTCAACATATGGGCAAGACAGGACATGCTAGCTACCACCACGCATTTCAAGCCCACTGCAAGGAACTGCCTTCTGATATATGACAGTTTCCACCACAGGCACCTCAAACAAAAACCTCCCATTCGGACAATTCCTTCGACTCAGAAGGAATTGTACTAACAAACAGGATTATAATACACAGGCCAATGACCTGAGTGAGAAACTCATGACTCGAAACTACCCTAAACATCTGGTTTCTAAGGCAAAAAAGAGGGCGGGTAATAGCAACAGAGAAGCCCTACTGGAACCAAAAATAACCAATGATACAGTAAACAAGAGACCCATATACATTACCACCTTTAGCGTGGCATCTAACCAAGTCACTAAGATAGTGAATAAACATTGGAAGGCACCTAATAGTGGCGGACTTGACATCCCCACACCAATGTTCAGCCACAGACGGGGCATGAATCTGAAAAATCACCTGGTTCACACTAGACCGAGAACCACAGGCACAAAAGAAAACAACACCCGAAGGTTACATCCCTTACCAGCATGCCACTACCCTTGCAGTAACTGCAGCGTGTGCCATCTAACTACAGCTACAAAAACAGTTTCTCTAAACAACAACACCACCTGGTAATTACGCCAGTTTACCAACTGCAACACTACAGGAGTGATATAGTTGATCACCTGCACATGTAACCTACACTACGTAGGAATGACGACGAGGAAAGTGAGCACACATATAGTAGAACACAGAAGCAACATACGATGCAAACGTGCCACCACTAGAATGACAAGCCACTTCATTGATAAACAACATACACCCAATGATCTGAGATGGGTGGTGTTAGAACACATTAACCACAAAGAAAACCTTGAAAGGACACTACACGAATGAGAACAGCGCTGGTTGTTAAAACTCCACACCAACACTCAAGGCCTTAACGATGATATACCTTGGGGCGCTTTTTGTCCTTAATCTACCTGGGTTTTGCTACTGTTCTTCTGCACATAACCTATTACAGGGCCACATTGAAAGTTCTCACCATCATGAACCTTTTCTTTCTAACCAGAAATAAAGCTGGATAAGTATTTATGGCTAGGGGCACCTCCCTATCAGGAAATGATTAAGATTTAAATTGGGAGCAATTTTGAACCCTTATAAACCATACCCTATTTTTTATGCCTTTTTTCTGCCCATTTTTCTTTATTTCCTTTAATTTATTCTATTTTATTTTCCTTAATTATTATATTCTACTCACTGCGTATAACTTCTTTTTTCACAGTAAGAACTTTCAAATTGACCGATTCGAGTCAACTCAGGGGGTCGCGGAGTCCATCCACAACTCCCCATCACGGCCACCTAATTTTAATCATCATGACAAGGGCCGATTTATCACACAAGCGGTTTGTCTACATACGCTGAGTAATTGATATCTTTTCCTTAGTCTTCATTATTGAATTATTGCTATTTGCCTGAATTAAAAGCGGAATACTCCTGTGATCCAACTCAATATGGCCGCCACACTTGCCAAATTGTGGCGGCCATTTTTAGACATTCGCGCGGTCTGGTTTCTCACCAGGCCACGCGGCAATGCTAACGCGGAAGTCCTTTAAATGCTCCCCTCACCGGAGACACGCTAAGATGCGGTCCAGCGGGGAAGCAAAGTAGATGTGCTGGCGCGGCGTCCCCAGGCCTGAAGTTAGTGTTCCTCTTTCCAACAGGTACCGCGACAAACAAGGGCATAGTACAGCACCTTTACAAGCTAAAAAGAACCATTACTTAGCAATACTAAAACTGCAAATAACTACAGCCGCCATTGTTTCTCTTTCCTTTTCCTTCCCTTTCCATTCTTTCACAACAGGATTGTTTCAGAAGGGAGACACCTCCCCCCCCAGAGACCATGATGTGCTATTACGCACGCTGACAAGTAATGATTCGAGCAACACTAATCAAAATTTGTGTTATTTTGTGTGAAGTAATGTGTGTGTTAAACTGTCATATCAAGTCCTGTGTTGTTTTTATGTGTGAATTCACGCCACGCATCCTACCTGCTTGTGTTTTTATAATTCTTCTAGGCACAGTCACTGGAGTGTTGGAAGTCTGCACGCACCAATATGGAGCAAACCACTCATATTTGTGTGCAGCATGGAGGAAGAATTGTGTACCCCCACTCAAAGGAGGGGGGTTGTTTCTAATGTTTTTCTTTATAATTCATATTTTCAGATATACAACGAGAGCTAGGAATCGTATGTATTTAAACGCATGCTTTTATTAGTAGCAACATTCACTATTTTGTCCTTATTTCTTTTCTACTTTTCCTATTGAGGTGTACACAGGAGTGGCAAACACAGGGCTGGTCCCTGTGTGGTCCTGAGGAAGAGCTAGGGGAAGCTCGAAACATGTCGACCACACACTGATTCCATTCTCATTATAGATTGGTACACAGTGTTCTAAAATATTATGTTGTCCACCAATTCCTTTTAGTTGGTCGGATCATTATGTGATAGGATTTACCTTACTAGGTTCTCATCCACCACATCAAAAGCCACTCCCTGCAGTATGGAGAAGACAATGGCACAAAATTACTGTAGAAGAACTTCAGAAAGTCTGGAATGAACCTTCCCTCTATGAAAGTGATGATATCGAATTAGGTCTGACTAAGTTTAACAAAGCACTCCTAGAGGCAGTGGACCTACTTGCACAGCTGAAACTACATAAACAGTATCCCAATTCTAATCAGGAAGCTTGGTATATTGAAGATCTGAAGGTAGAGAAGCAGCAATGTAGAAGACTGGAGAAGACATGGAGAAAAACACATACACCTGCCAGTAAAAAGCTATATCTGGAGGCCCAATCAAATTATCACAAACATATAAAACAAGCTAGGAAAAATAGTCTTGCGTTACAAATAACCGAAGCAGGGAACTCAGCAAGAAAACTTTATAAAATTCTCCAATCACTCGTTAAGCCCACAGCGTGTGAAAGCCCTGATGATTTTACTCAAACTCTATGCGATGATATTTTCGCATTCTTTGAGAATAAGATTGAACTCATTGATGACAAAATCACCAAGGCATCAAATATCAAGAAAAATGTTAATTCTTCCTGTCCTCGACTACCAATGAATGAAAGCTGCCGGTTTACCTCGATTCCAGAGGTTAGCCTGTCCGAAGTCACTGCCTTATATAGCCAAATTAAATCAGGATCACCCACAGACCTCCTGCCTGCAAAGATGATAGCCGCTCTGGGTAGCTTACTAACCCCGAGCTTTCAAACCCATATCAACCTTTCCCTTAAGGAAGGTCAGGTTCCCAGTGTCTGGAAAATGGCAATTGTGAACCCTATTCGTAAAAATACGGCGCTACCATGGTCAGACCTTAACAACCTCCGTCCGATTTCCCTCCTGCCCCATCTGAGTAAGATGACTGAGAGGCATGTCAACACACACGTGTCTCAATTCATCGAGGCAGCGGACGGTCTGGACCCTTCTCAATCTGGGTTCAGACCAAATCACAGCACAGAGTCAGCTCTCCTCTCCGTGACCGATACCATCCGGATGGCACAGGATAGAGAAGGCTCCATGATTCTGGTGCTGTTAGATTTGTTCGCTGCCTTCGACACGGTGTCACACGACATTCTTATCAGTCGTCCGAAGAGGGTAGGGATCGACGGAGTGCCCTTATCACGGCTAGAGAGTTTCATCACTGGCCGCTCACAAAGTGTTCGATTAGGCTCCCACTTTTCCATCTCTAGGGAGCTCACCAAGGGGGTTCCACAGGGCTCATGCTTAAGACCCACATTGTTTAATGTGTATGTGGCCCCCTTGGCTGAAATTGTGAGAGAGTACAGGTTCACACCAATATCCTACGCTGACGACACCCAGCTTTTGTTCCCTTTCCAGACCATGACACCAGTAGTTAAAAGCTCCTTTGCTGCAGGAATGAGAGCCATATCCAGCTCGATGACCTCCAATTGCCTACAATTCAATGTGGGCAAGACGGAGGTCATGCTCTTCGGAGATGCCCCGCTCCTCTGGTCACCTGAGTGGTGGCCTCCTGACTTAGGCCCTGCCCCATGTCCAAAGGAGACAGCGAAAAATCTTGGGGTTAAGCTTGATCAGTCTCTGGTACTTAAAGATCAAGCTACCCAGGTAACAGGATCCTGTCTGAGGGTCATTGGACTATTGAGGAGGGTATTTCCCTATTTAGCAGATAGCCACAGAAAAACTTTAGTACAGACATTGGTAATTAGCAGGCTTGATTATTGCAATGGGCTGCTCATTTCTGCAAATGAAGAACAGTTAGGCAGGCTACAAGTAGCTCAGAACACAGCTGCCAGGCTGATTCTAAATGTCCCAGCCAGATCTTCATCCCGCCCTTTGCTAAACAAGTTACACTGGCTACCCATTTGCCAGAGGTTGAAATTTAAGATTTGTTGCATTATTCATAAATGCCTGTTTGGAGTTGGTCCCAGATACCTATCCGAAATATTCAGACTCTATGAGCCAGGTCGCTCTTTGCGCTCTAAGAGTCAGGCTCTGCTCCAAGTACCTAGGATCAAAAAGGAGAGACAGGGAGGCCGAGCTCTATCTTATAAAGGCCCTATTCTCTGGAACTCCTTGCCCCTCACCCTTAGGCTAAACTCTAGTTTGACTGCATTTAGGAAATGCCTAAAGACTCATTTTTTTCTGACCTGGTAGTCTTTCCAGTACTTCTGCCTGTTTATCCTTGTTTAGTTCAGCTTATGGTAAGAACGTAAGCGCGGAGATACCCCTTCGGGGGTTGAATTCCTGCGCTATATAAGAAACTAAATAAATAAAATAAATAAATAAATAAACCCCACTCTTAACCATACCTATTTAGGAGCTGGAATAAAATAGTTTAGGCCCACTAGCACAGTATTTTTAAATCACCAACACCCACTCCACTACACATTGCACCACACATAGTCTTCCATGAAAAAGTGCTCCTACGTAACTCCGCAAGTCGTAGCATGCCCCAGTTCGTAGAGAGCTGGGATGGCCCCAATGATGAAGCATGTCACTGTGGGGAAACCCTGGTGAGTGAGGGGACTCAAGAAATAAAGTTTTCTTTCTTCTGTTTTTTTTCTGATCGTATTGACCAGGAGCTACAGCCACAAGCTAGGTCTAAGAACCCAATACATTGGGTGTATGTTTTGAGTATATGTCTTTGGAAGACGACCTAGACTTCTATCCTCCTTCTCCCCCTAATTTATGTATCGCACAGAAGTAGGTCATGTAACCCACTACTTATGTCTTCGGAGCCGCTCTCCTCTTCCTGCTGTGATTCACGTATTTTGTTGTCCGGTGGTATGAAGTGCTGATTCATTTTGATCATGGTTAACCTCTCCACGCTTTTGGGTGAGAGACTGGTCCTTTTCACAGTTACAATGGCACCAGCAACACTGAAAACACGCTCTGAAGAGGCACTTGCGATAGGGCAAGCCAGATACTTTATCACCAGCCTGCTGAGCACTGGCCATTGGCTTATTTTCCCATACCAATACACCAAAGGGCTATGCTCCATGAAGACCTCTGTTGTGTCATCCAGATAGGCCTAGACCATCCGCTCAATGTTCAGGGGTGCTCCGATTTGCTTGGCCTCTTTTGACTTTGCATAAGCAACAGACTTACCCATCCCTTTCCGTAGAAACCAATCAGTTATCATTTGGTTTGCTGTGTCTGATGTATCTGATCCTGTTGGTACTGTTGTTGATGTTATTATTGGTAGTGTTGGTGACTGCTGGTAAGCAAACACACTGCTCTCATGCTATGAAGTAGAACTTGACTCTGGATGCCCTTTAGTACTTGCTCTGTCCTGGGGTGGCAATGGCAGACCTCTAATTGAGAGCTGTTTGTTTTCTAAATCAGTGGCATCCTCAGCTATTAAAGTTTTGTACTTGGCAACATCCACTTCTGAAAAAGGAATTACTGCATTACTGTTCAGAAATAATTTGTACAGTGGATCCAAATTTGTGGTAGTAATGTAATGATGATGTGACACAATCTTATTTTGAATCCTTGTATTTTCAGATAAGCAAACGGCTAAGGCGTTACATGCGTCTACTTTGTCTTCCACACCTTCGTACGTTTCAGACACCTCCTTCAGCTGTTGCTTTAGCATGTACAACAATGGGATAGCTTGGCCAATAGTACATTCCTCCCTGCTGACTGCACGTGTGAAGACCTCAAAAAGAAGTAGCATCTCTGTCAGGCATTTAACGAGGTCCCAATGCCCCATCTCAACGGTCATGGCTTTCACAGTAGGATCCCCTAATCTTCTTGTCATGACATAAGCATTAAGTCGTATGTACTGCTCAAACAGACGATCAAGCATGTAATAAGTTGAGTTCCAACGTGTTGGCACCTCCTGGATGAGTGCTTTGACTGGCATTTTATGCTCACGTTGAATGACCCTCAGCTGCTTCCGGGCTTTAAAAGAATGGTTGAAATGTGTGCATATTCATCTGCAGGTGGTCAGTAAGTTGCTGACTTTGCTTTCATTTTTCAGGAAGTCTTGAACAACAATGTTAATGCAGTGTGCCAAACACAGGACCCTGAAATAGTCTTTCCTGGCCTTAACTACAATACTGCCATTGTCCGTGGCAACAAGACCAATGTTAAGCCCTCTTGGTCGTAGCCACTCAAAGACCTTGCAGTTAAACTCATCCAAAATGTTTCCAGCAGTATGAGATTTCTCCATACCAAACATGGCTACAGTTGCATGTTTGCGAATGTCATGAAAAATCTCAGCAGTGTCAATGCCTGCAGATATCTTTTCTCTAACACCCGAAAAAGAGATCCAGTGTGCAGTGATGCACATGTAATTAGTGGCTTGGCAACTGGTCCACATGTCTGTTGTCAGGTAGATACTCTGACAGCACTCCGTTTTAAGGCTTTTCCAAGCAATTCCAGCACTATTTGATGTGGTGCTGGAACAGCAACTCTGGCGAAATAGTAGCGGCTGGAAACCTTCCATTTTGGGCAGATGGTTTTCACAAATTCCAGAAAACCCACCCCTTCAACAAAAGTAAAATGGAGTGGGTCCAGCGCTAACATTTTAGCCAGCTTTGCTTTATACGACCGTGTTATTGGGTGGTTGCATTCGTACTGTCCCTCCTGTCTAGTAAACATGCTAAGAATGGTACGCTGCGTGGTATTCTTTTCATCATCATCAAATTTCTTTATTTCGACAATTTGTTTGTCATAAAAGATTACATATACAGCTGCATACATTTAACAAAATAAAGAGAAAGGTTAAAATTCTGACTTAATATTCCATTGAAAAATAATAGGTTAAACATACAAAATTTCATAGAATACAATTAATTAGCGCCTAACATGCAAGTTCAAATCAGGCCCACGATTGTCCTGGCACAGACACAAATCTAGTCTTTAGGAGGTTCCAGCAAAGACCTCCTCCTGTTCCACATGGCCACGAGAAACTTTGTTACAGCAAAGACAACCACCGATGAGGGATCAGTTTTAAAAATCCTATAAGCTTGAGCACAATGTGTTAATCCCAGATTTTTACATAACGGGACAACCCAGGTCCTCCTAGGACCAGCATAGGCAGGACAGAACAAAAATATATGAACCTCACTTTCAAGACTAGCAGTACATCCTGGGCAAGTCACAAGGGATGGAGTGATCCACTTCGAGGTTAGGGCTCTAATGCGGAGAGAACCATGACGCCATTGTAGAAAGAGCTTCCTTGACGAAGTGGGGTGAATTTCATTCAAGACTTGCTCAAAGAAATAGTTGTCCTTGGTTATTAGGAAAGTGGCTGTAAGTGACCCCAAATCCAAATTAGATAACAAGCGTGCTCTCCTATTTTCTCGGAACAAATGAACCAGCTGCTGTCTCGAAATGGCTGCACATGCCTGCTCTGGTTCTTTCCACAGTGCCTCAAGACCTAGTTTCAAAAGTTCCCCTCTGACATATTTAAACCAAGGTAATTTAGCAGCATTGGGCTGTCGCAAGATCTCGGATAACTCTCCCCTATAAACACTTAACTCTGGGGTAACGCAAAGCCGCCTCCAATAGGTTATTGGTCTTAAGGCGAGATCTTCTACTATAGGCCAAACTCCCAGGTCTAGTCTGAGGGGGACCAGGGGGATGCTAGGCGGTAAGGCTGCGAGCTGCCCGAGAAATCTGTTCTCTGCTACTGCAATCCCAGGCAGAGGATTAAAACCCCAAAGCTCGGCCCCATAGGTCACCGCTCCTCTTGCTCTTAGTTTATAAATTTCCAGAGGGGGGCCGAGTGGCTTAAAATCTGATCTATTCAGTAATTTCACAATGCCCCCTGCTATCTGGGTTAATTTAAGTTGTGACCTAACTTGATGATGCACCCAGTTAAAAGATTCGTTGAGGGTCAAGCCAAGATAATCAAAAGTAAATACCCTATCAAGGCAGACTCCTCCAATAACAGGGTTTGGGCGAGTTTTGGCAGGCGGACTGAAAATCATAAATTTAGTCTTGGAAGTGTTGATTTCCAAACCTCGCTTCTCGCAAAAAGAAACAAAACCGTCTAGGACTCGCTGGATACCCATCGGTGTTTTCGATAAAAGCAGGGTATTGTCCGCGAACATAATCTCTGGAATCCTTGACCCGGCCAACTTCGGGGCATCGGTGTCCGAGACAGATGCCAGGTGTGCAATTACCCCGTTGACATAGAGGCAGAGGAACAGGTTTGGTGCCAAGACACAACCCTGTCTTACCCCCCTGCCAACGGGGAATCGAGCTGTTAATGACCCTGTACCACCACATCTGACCTTAGCGTAGTTCCCAGTGTGTAGGCGCGTCAAGATTTTCTGCAAGGGAGATGGAATCCCTAGGTCACCTAGCACAGTCCACAGCTTCCGGCGTGGGACTAACTCGAAAGCTGCGCGGAGATCTACGAAGACTGTGTACAGAGCACCCCTGCCCGCCTTCACCACCTTCCAATAAATCATATCAAGACGGAAAATTTGGTCTATTGTGGAAACATTCCTACGAAAGCCAGCTTGGTAGTGGCTCAAGATAGAGTGTTCCTCTGTCCAGTCTAAAATATGATTTAGAATCAGTGTAGCAAAATGTTTTTGAGGCACGTCAATGAGGCTAATTGGCCTATAGTTGGCCGGGAGCAGAGGCGATCCCTTCTTAAAGATAGGGACAATCTCTGCCCCCAGCCAAGTATCGGGCACTGACATGCCTCCCCAGATTGCGTTAAATATGAGTGCTAGATAAGGTGCCCAAACCCTTGGCTCGTGCTTCAGGAGGTCCCCTGGAACTCTGTCCAAAACCTGGAGCTTTCCTGGAAGGCAGGCTCATGAGTGCCATTTCCACCCCCCTCACTGAAAATTCACTCCCTTCCAAATCACTTTGGGGAGGTGGCACAGGTACGTGCCACTCCACAGTGTCACAATCCTGGTCTCCCTGATATAACTTAGCAAAGTGATCCTCCCAAACCACGGCAGCGATGTTAGGTTCCACGGCCGCCACGGGGTCGACTGATCCTGTATTTACCACTTGCCAGAAATTTCGGGCGTCTTTCACTGCCAATGATTCAACAAATTTCTCCCAGTGAGCGACCTCCCACTCTTTCTTTGCATGATGGATCAGATGCTGGTAGGATGACCTTTTCTGCTTAATTTGGTCCCTGCTAGTATTTTGCTTCAGGGCCTGAATAAGATCAGTTTTAGCCCTCCTACATGCATGGTTAAACCAGGAGGGTTTTCTACCTGGCCTAGTCCTTCCCCCCTCAGGATAAAAAGTCCCTGCAAGGTTAGATGTCAGGGCTTGGTATAACACCCCCAGTTCCTCCAACAAGGAAGGGGAACTGCCCCTTGTAATCAGGACACTGGCTGCCTCCAATGCCTCGGTTACATGGCTGTAAATTACGGACAACAAATCAGGGTGAATGACTACCTTTTCCCAACTGATCCTCCTCCTGTTGCTCGATAGCGTTGCGCTACTAGCCGGGCCATTCTCACCCTGAGTTAGAGGGTTGGGAGTGACGGGGGAATAGAGGCATAGGATCAGAGCGTTATGATCGCTATCACCTCGTTCCTCCACCCTAAACTCATTAACCCTTGCCCATGTCTTTGTCTCAACAAAGATATAATCCAGGCGCGTCTCTTGTCCCTTCTTATTGAATGTGCACCTTGCTGGGATATCCGGAGATACCCAACCATTGCACGCCCTTATTGAATGGGCTAATGTCAGGGAAAGCATTTGAACATTCAGGGGGGACCAAGATTTTGGTGATGGGCCCACCACCTGGGGGATTTTCCAAAAGTGGTCTTCTTCCAGAATCAGACCATCTATCGGATCCACCAAGGGCTCAAAGTGTGAGTTAAAATCGCCACCTATGACGATCATTACACCCTGCGGGACCTTATCTAAGAACCTGGAGAGCTCCTCAATTGTTTTAGATTCAGCTGCTATATTCACCAGCCTAGAGTATACATTAATAATAGCCATTTTGTGCATATCGGGCCATTCTAAAAGAGTGCTTTGTATGTCCTCTGAACCAGTAACCATAATCTTGGCAGTACAACCAAGGTCAATCTTCACCCATGTTGTTAGCCCCCCCAGAGGGCCTGCCTCTCCCTCCCCACTTTGCAGGAACAAAAAAGGAGGCAAAGCCAGAACAGAACACCTCCTCTCTTGCCCATGTTTCCGGAAAGAGGCAGATAGCGTTGTCATCAATAAATGAGTCCCAGTTTGGACATGCTACTTTATTTGATAGCCCGGCAATGTTCCATGACAGAATTTGGAGAGTCGGTCTGTCCATACAGTCCCCTGTAGTCAACCATGGTGGAATTTCAGTAGAGGTTGTGTTTGTCTTTAGGAATGAATCACTAATTGTGAACGCACCCGATACTTCCTGGGCTTCTGGAGGACCTACGACAATGGGGGAGGGCGCAAATTGGTCACTCTGCTGGATAGTCACAAGACCATTACGGTGTAATCCCCCCACAGTACTCAGCAATTGAAGTCAATCTACCTGATCCAGGGAGGCAAACCTATTCTCATGTAAGTAGGTATTTAGTGGCACCAAGGTGGCATAGTGAGATGGCCTAGAACCACCATACCGTCTTGGGCGATTCACCCTGGTCCATCCATCCTCCCTCTCACTGCCTGAACTGTTACTCTTTGGAGGGTAAAAGTAAGCAAGGGGTCGGGTCTGAATAGAAGTATTCCCTGAGTACCCCGCCCAATTGTAAATATAGGATACAATACCCTCCTTCTTAAAGTTAACCAGAACACAATCCCCATTTATGTTTTTTGTAGTGGGACCCACCCATGGAACCCTTCTAACCATCACTATTTCAGCTAGTAAATGTGATGGAAGTGGCCTGTTAATGTTTAACCAATTGATCACTTTATTCTTTAAGGAAAAAAAGGTCTCCGATGAGGCCCCAGTAAGCTCCGGAACACCCGTAAGTACCACAACCAAGGGTGCGGCAGCCGGCGGTAGGTTGACAGTCTTGCTCCATTTCAAATTTGGGCACTCAGCTATAGGCCTAGGCTCTCTGTTGTTAAACGAATCCTTGCTCCTATTGGTGATGGGCGTATCACCACTACCCACCTCTAGGGGGGCACTTAATTTATCCGTGCTGCCTCCCGAAGTAGGCCTAACTTCTCCTGCGAACACTGCTACCACAGACAGGGTAGGTAGTAGTAATAGCTTTATTCGATAAAAACATATCATAAAAGCATTTACACATCTTTAAAACACATTTTTGACAACAATTATCACACATAAAAACATTTCCTATACAAAACAGCATATTGGGTGAGTAGGATCGTTCACTGAATTAACATTTTCCTTGCAGTTCTTAGGCACCATGCCCAACCCAAGAATTTTGCCATACAAGTTGAAAAGAAGGGTCTAGGATCTGTACGTAAAATACGCAGGGCTTCCAAATGAGAGCGAGTTCCCAGGCTTCTACAAATAGGCTTCAACCACCTACGTCTTGGGGCTACATAGACGCTACATTCAAACAACATATGGGACACAGATTCTACCCTTAGATCACAAAAGGGGCAATAGGGTACAGTTTGAGCGGGCGGTTTCCAAGTTGACATGAACTCACATAATGGAAGTACCCCCAACCTGAACTTGATGTATAATGCTCTGTCCCTTGGGTTCTGAATGGCGTCTAGATAGGATTCCCTTAAAGGCAACTCCTTGACTGACAGAAACAGGGCCACAGATTTACAATGATTTGTGCTTCGGGCCCTCTCGCTGTCCACCCATGCCCAATAAACCTTCTTTAGATGTTGTTTCGAGGGTGCAGATTTGTTGGTCCAAGCCTCACCTAGGCCCAAATTGTATAACAGTTTTTTAACTTCCTTGAGCCAGGTGATCTTATGAGAACCTGATATTGACAAAATGTCATTTAAGGCGTCTGCGTAACTACTTAATTCCTGCACATTCCAAATTCTGGACCATAACAGGAGTGGGCGTAGTTTCGCTTGGTCGCAGATTGCCCGGGTGCCTGCATCTATCAGCAATGGGATTGTTGGCGTGCTGTGGGGCAACCCCATAAGGTCTTTATGAAAGTTGTTCTCAAGATGGGCCAGAGTGTCAACTTTTTGGGTGCCCCACAGCTCGGCACCGTAAAGTGCCGCGCTTACAACCCTTGCCCTGTAGATGTCTAGGGGGGCCCCTATAGGTTTTGATGGAGATGCTCGCTGCTCCTTAAGTAGCGCACCTGCCACCCTTTTGTGGGTAAGGAAGATTTTTTGATGGTGTGCCTTCCAGCTCATGGTATCACTAATGCGTATGCCCAAATAATCAAATTCTTTCACGCGATCAAGTGGGACAGAATCCAGGACCGGAGGGTAAACAGATTTTTTTGGCGGATTAAGAACTAAAAACTTAGTTTTACCTATGTTTATTGCCAAGCCCCTTTCATTGCAGAAGGTTTGGAAACTGGAAAGCAGCAATTGGATGCCCATTGGTGATTTTGAAATTAGGAGGGTATCGTCCGCGAACAGAAGCGTTGGGATCTTCCTTCCAGCCAGGGTGGGTGCATCTGATGGCTGTTGTAAAAGATGCTCCACCACTCCGTTGATATAAAGAGAAAACAGAGTGGGGGCAAGCACACACCCCTGGCGGACGCCTCTGTCCACGGGGATACGAGATGTTTTCTCTCCCTGGGCACCCCATCTAATTTGGGCAAAATTCCTATCATGAAATTTTACAAGCAGTGAAAGGAGATAGGGGGGGAGGCCTAACCCATCGAGGACGTTCCATAGAAGCGTGCGTGGTACCAGGTCGAAGGCAGTCCGCAGGTCAATGAAGACTAAATACAGACTGCCCCCTCCCAGCACCACCACTTTCCAATAGATCATTAGAAAACGGAACGTCTGCTCGATTGTACCCGTACCTGTTCTAAAACCTGCTTGGAGATCTGATAGGATATGGTTGTTATCTACCCACTCGATAATCCTGCCCAATACCACCTTTCCTGCTACCTTTTGAGAAGAATCTAGTAAGCTGATTGGGCGGTAGTTTGCTGGGTCGTCCCTAGAGCCTTTTTTAAAGATAGGTACGACCTCAGCGCCCCTCCATGAGTCGGGAAAGACTCCACCCAACATCACTTCGTTCAAAAGCGAGGAAATTAATCTACTCCAGGAAGATGGATAGTTCTTAATTAGGTCTCCTGGGATACCGTCTGGACCTGCTGCTTTATTTGAGACAATGGATTGAATTGCTCTTTCTACTTCTAGTTTAGTGAAAAGGCCATCATGGCACGGGAGGTTAGTAGTAAAGCCCATGAGTGGGCAAGCTGCCTGGGATGTACCTAGAGGAATGGAATACAATTGCGAAAAATGGTCAAACCATGCTCCCCCTGTGATGTTACAAGTTAGTTGCTGGTCAATGGGCTTTTCCCTAGATCTTAGTAGGTTCCAAAACCTCTTTGCATCCTTCCTGGTACTGGCCTCTACTAGATCTCCCCAGAAGTTAAAATCATAAGTCCGTTTGGCCTCAGTTATGATTTTTTTATAAGATTTTCTGGCAGCCCTGATAGCAGCCGCGTCTTTGGTCTTTAGTGTCTCAACAAGTTCCTTCTTGGCCTCACGACATTTTTGAGTGAACCATTTCTCCGACTGCTTGGGCAAGGATTTTGGGGGACCTCTTCGAGTGGTTTGGGGAACAATAAATAGGTCGCTCAGTGCCAATACAGTCTCAGTGAAAAGAGGTAGGACCTTGGTATCATTTTGATTAAGAGGGCTCATCCGGGGCTCCACCTCTTCCAAAATTGCCCCGGCTTGGGCCATCCTTATCTCGTCAGCTGAAACTTTTGGCCATTTTAAACGCCTGCTACAATTTGTGGGGACCACTTCATGAGAGGATTTCCACTTATGACTAGTTAAGCCTTGCCTTCCAGCCTGCCAAGGGGGTGCAATAGATAGCGATAAGGGATTATGGTCGCTATCGACCGACACTATAACCTCCATATCTAGGTGATGTTGCCAGAGGTTATAATTAAGCATGATATAATCAATCCTAGACGTGTGGTCTTGTCTATTGTAAGTGTGGGCACCCATAACATCAGATTTAGATCGGCCATTTGTCGGTCGCAAATTGTGCTCCATGCACAAGGCATTGATCTCTATTGCGTTTTGCGACCATTTAGGTATCGGGTCAAGGTTCAAAATCGGAATACCTCTCCTGTTGTCCTCCTCAAAAGTGTCCAAGATGTCTTCTCTAGCTAAAGGCTCGAAACAGCAGTTGAAATCCCCTGCAAGCATTATAAGGGAATCTGCATCGCAAGCGGCCAGATTGTAGTTTAAGCCTGTGGATGGTAGATGGGATGTACCGCCTTTAGCACCCCTCAAGTAGATGTTGAAAATTTCCATATTTCTTCCCCCTTTATGTATTACCGTAAGCCACTGGAGGTCCAAGGATTGAGTTTTTCTTTCTTTTACCCTGTAGTCTAAAGCAATACTGATCCATATGATGAGTCCACCTGACGGGCGACCTTTGGACCCTTGTTCCTGGACTGCGGGGATAAAGAAGGTGGTAAATCCCACTCGGTGTCTTGGTTCCAAGCACCAGGTTTCCTGCAGAAGACAGATGTGGAAGGGTTCCAAAAAGTCGTTCCATTCGGGGATGTCAAAATTGCGGCCAAGACCAGCCACGTTCCAGGATAAGATTTTTAGGACTGCGTCAGATGATGGAAGGACTCTGACGGGGTCAGTGAGCACAGGCATTAAAGGGACAATCACATCCACTGATTTTAGAGGCGTCGCAAGTGGCTCAATTTGGGGGAGATTGGAAGACACATAAGGGGCGAGGCAAGTAATATCCGATTGTTCAAGAGTGGTAAGTACAGGAAAGGTCACACAAGACGAATTTGGCCGCTCTTCCCTTTTGCAAATAACTGTTGTGTCCAATGACGTTTCCACCCCATCAACCCTTACGTTGTTGGATCGTCCTGCTTGGTTTAACGCAGGTTCTGGAGCTGGACAATCGGTGAAATGTTGTCCTTGCAAAGTTAGGGATACCCTTCGTGTTTGCTCAACTGCTTGCACAGGGAGTCAATCCACCTCCTCTAAACCACCGAATCTATTATAAGTGGAGAGGCCATTCCAATGTAACAGGTTCTCCCTATGGCCCCTAGAGTTATTCGGCCGTTGATGGTGCTGAACCAGTGTCCAATTATCCCCCTGGTTACAACTCGATCGGGGAGGATAGAAAAAGGATAGTGGCTTGGCTTTCACTAGAGAGTCGTCATTGTTGGGCCAACTACAAATATGGTGCGCCGTATGAGGATCGTCGAAAGTCACTACTATGCAGTCCCCCGGGCTAGATTTCAGCGTTGGCCCTACCCAAGGGGTTCTGCGAACCATCAATACCCTACTTCTTCTACCATTGGGAATTGGTCTGTTGACATTCAACCAATGCATTATTTTATTTTTAAGCGACCAATGGTTTTCAAATTGACCATTACTTAACGTAGGGACACCCGTCAAGACAGCGACATAGTCGTTTGCCTCTGGAGGAAGGTCAATGTAGCCACCCCTGAAGTTTTCTTTGGCTGGGAGGACCTGAGTTTCACTAGGGACCGGTCTAGTTACTGTTTCGTGTTGGGGATGTTGCGAGTTGCGGGTGGAGCCTCGTGGAGGAGGCTTAGGTTTAACACGAGCTTGCTCCACCGTAACTGACCTTGGTTTAGGAACAGGTTTTATTGTGAGTAAAGCTGAAGAGGAAGCTGGATTGGTTTGTGGTGCGGCAGGCTGCGGGGTTGGGTCAGCTGCAATGACGCCCTGGTTTTCCAGACTTTTCAACCCAAGGGTGGCTAGCGCAATAATGCTCTTCTCCATTTCTAACAAATTATTTTCAATCCTTGAAAGTCTTAGGTCCAAAGGAGACAAGAGTTTTTTAAGAGTGTCCCAAACCACTTCTATAAATTCTTTATTGTTCTTAGTTAGCCCGTCTACTTCAAGGACCTCGTCTGTTGTGATATTCAGAAGGGAATTAGATGGATTTTTTTCCTGTCCCTCACTACAAGGCTGGATATTAATGGTAGATTCAGCTCCCGTATTCAAAGCTGTGATGTTATTCGTGGGCAGATTTTTTGGAACCGCAATTTTCGCTTTCTTACGGGAATAAGCTGAGCGGGAATTGCGTTTCCTCTTGGGTTGATTACCACTGGGGATATTGTGAGTCAAATTCGAGAGGGGTACGATAGGGGCGGGGATGGGGATGCTAAGAGGTGTTAATGTAGCATCCTCAATCCTACTTTCTGCGGCAAGCGTGGGAATGGCCGGGGTCGGTGAATGGTGGATGTCTACCTGGGCGACTATGCAATTAAGGCGGGCTGGACGCTCCGGAGTAACAGAAGCGGCTATATGACCAAGGGAGGATTTTTTAGAGAGTGCAATTACTTGGGACACTCTTCTTGCGGCGTCTAATTCTAACGAGACCCGGGTCTGAAGCTTAGATATTTCCTCGTCTATAGCTATATTAGTGCGGGTTATAAAATCATCCATGGGGCCGCTGACTAGTGACCCCCGTTTCGAAGATTTGCTACGTGTTACCCTTGGATCCATAATTCACGGGCGCTGAGACAAGGATAGATCTATTTCCCCTCGGTAAATAGTTTGTCTACCAATGCAAACAAACAAAATTAACCAAGAGGGGTAGCCCAGTCCAGTCCTCTTAGGCCTCGAACGGCCTCAAACGGTCCCGCCCTTGTCCCGGGCTTCTCCCGGCGCCCTCCCGCGCGCTCCCGCGCAGCGGGATATCTGTTTCCTTATGTAGCTATTTGTTTGGAGGCCGAGGGGGTGGGGCCGGCAGGGAGAGCAGCCCTGATGGAAGCGGGCGCGCGTGGGCTCCTGGACCTTGGAGTCCCCACGCCACTTGCTCGCAGCCCTGCCGGTCAGCCAAGGACGAGATCACCCCTTGCACAGAGTGTCCAGCCGCTGCTAGCCGCGAAGCGGGACCCGCGAAGCGGGTCCGGCGAGGCGTGACGGTAGCAGCTGGCTCAGAGGGCTCCCGTTACAGGCAACAACAATCCTTCCTTCGTGGTGGCAAGTCGAGTTTTCCGCAATCCGGTGAGTCACAGTGCCGGTGGAGCTTTAGAGTGCTCAGGTGGGGGTGGGGCCGGCAGGGAGAGCAGCCCTGATGGAAGCGGGCGCGCGTGGGCTCCTGGACCTTGGAGTCCCCACGCCACTTGCTCGCAGCCCTGCCGGTCAGCCAAGGACGAGATCACCCCTTGCACAGAGTGTCCAGCCGCTGCTAGCCGCGAAGCGGGACCCGCGAAGCGGGTCCGGCGAGGCGTGACGGCAGCAGCTGGCTCAGAGGGCTCCCGTTACAGGCAACAACAATCCTTCCTTCGTGGTGGCAAGTCGAGTTTTCCGCAATCCGGTGAGTCACAGTGCCGGTGGAGCTTTAGAGTGCTCAGGTGGGGGTGGGGCCGGCAGGGAGAGCAGCCCTGATGGAAGCGGGCGCGCGTGGGCTCCTGGACCTTGGAGTCCCCACGCCACTTGCTCGCAGCCCTGCCGGTCAGCCAAGGACGAGATCACCCCTTGCACAGAGTGTCCAGCCGCTGCTAGCCGCGAAGCGGGACCCGCGAAGCGGGTCCGGCGAGGCGTGACGGTAGCAGCTGGCTCAGAGGGCTCCCGTTACAGGCAACAACAATCCTTCCTTCGTGGTGGCAAGTCGAGTTTTCCGCAATCCGGTGAGTCACAGTGCCGGTGGAGCTTTAGAGTGCTCAGGTGGGGGTGGGGCCGGCAGGGAGAGCAGCCCTGATGGAAGCGGGCGCGCGTGGGCTCCTGGACCTTGGAGTCCCCACGCCACTTGCTCGCAGCCCTGCCGGTCAGCCAAGGACGAGATCACCCCTTGCACAGAGTGTCCAGCCGCTGCTAGCCGCGAAGCGGGACCCGCGAAGCGGGTCCGGCGAGGCGTGACGGTAGCAGCTGGCTCAGAGGGCTCCCGTTACAGGCAACAACAATCCTTCCTTCGTGGTGGCAAGTCGAGTTTTCCGCAATCCGGTGAGTCACAGTGCCGGTGGAGCTTTAGAGTGCTCAGGTGGGGGTGGGGCCGGCAGGGAGAGCAGCCCTGATGGAAGCGGGCGCGCGTGGGCTCCTGGACCTTGGAGTCCCCACGCCACTTGCTCGCAGCCCTGCCGGTCAGCCAAGGACGAGATCACCCCTTGCACAGAGTGTCCAGCCGCTGCTAGCCGCGAAGCGGGACCCGCGAAGCGGGTCCGGCGAGGCGTGACGGCAGCAGCTGGCTCAGAGGGCTCCCGTTACAGGCAACAACAATCCTTCCTTCGTGGTGGCAAGTCGAGTTTTCCGCAATCCAGGGTAGGTGATTGATCACTAATTTGTGCCGCATTGGTGACCCTGGGTGGCATTGCCCCTTGAGTAATATTCCATTTGGGCCTTTGGGTGGCTGTGTGTGAACTGGAGTTTTTTAACAGCTCCCCGGATGTTTTTTCAAGTTTTTTAAAGTTGATTCAATTAGGCTAAGTCTATCCGCTAAGGGTTTTAGGAGGGTTTTAAGCGTGTTACCCAGAGCAAGTAAAAACTCACCCCCCCCTCCCGCACTGAGTCCCCAAAACTAAATGTTACTGGTTGGGTTAGTGAAAAAACCTCTGGTACTTGGATTGGGATTGGAGGATTCTGAGTTACCATATCAGTTTCCCTGTTATCATGCGAGTCCAAGGGTGGGTTTATTTCAGGTCTAATGTCTAATTTGTTTTTTTTCCCCCTTCGTCTGTGTAGCCCGCTTCCTTTTTTGGATTGCACCTTCCCTTATGCCCCGTGAGTTCGTAGTGCCTGTCCTAACACTTGGGTTCTCAATAGTTAGAATAGGCACAATAGGCGGTGGAATTATCTCTAGGATTGGAGACAGTGAAACTCTAGACCCCCCCGAACTTCTCTCAAGATCCTGTATTGCTGCGGTGATAGCCTGATCAATACCATCCAAAATTGGGTCAGCAAAACCCCCCTCCTTATCAGGAGTCCTCGCGTTAGATATCAGTCCAAGTGAGGATCTTCTGGCACTGTCAATCCCTGAGGATAAGCGTTTCTCCACCACATCCAATTCCTTTTCCAATATTGAACTGGCCCGAATTAAAAAAATTATCCAAAGTTCCTGCAACCACTGTGCTAGAAGTAGTGGCTTTGCTTCGCAACTCACGTGTCGCCATATCCTCACTAGTAACAGCGTCGCTTGGCCAAGAAAGGAAGTTTGATGAGTAGTCCTGTAATACAACAAGGCCAAGAGAGATGGCCCGGTCCGGTCTGGCCCGGGCTGTAACGGGCTAGAACGGGCCCGCCCTTGGCCCGGGCTGAGCCCCGTGCTTCGTCCCGCGCGCGTCAGGCGCCGCTGGAAAATTATTTTAAGGTCCTCCCAGGGGGGGCGTGTCCAATGAGGGAAGAGGCAGCAGGTGTGTGGTGCTATGCCTGCTGGGCCTCGCAGTCCCTCAATATCACAGTGCTCTGCCCCACGAGTCTGTGAACGGCACCCGCGAAGCGGGGCCGTGAAAGGTAGCAAGAATGCTGGAATGCCCTTCCGATCCGCATTGTCAGGAGCAGAGTTAAAAATGCAGCAAGGTAACAGCAGTTTCTGCGCCCGTGCAACAGGGGGCGTCCAGCGATGTTAAAGAGCCAGGGGGGGGCATGTCCGATGAGGGAAGAGGCAGCAGGTGTGTGGCGCTATGCCTGCTGGGCCTCGCAGTCCCTCATAATCACAGTGCTCTGCCCCACGAATCCGTGAACGGCACCCGCGAAGCGGGGGCCGTGAAAGGTAGCAAGAATGCTGGAATGCCCTTCCGATCCTCTTTATCAGGAGCAGGGTTAAAAATGCAGCAAGGTAACATCAGTATTCTTTTCTGTTTAGAACAACGCAGCACTTTTTTGCATCGCAATACTCCTTGGTGTCTCAGGCTGACTCTTACTCATGTGCCACTGAGATGTTGCTGATGCTGAAAATGTGGGCGGTACCACTGCAGTGCTGGGGACAGGGCTACTTTGTGTACCACTACCAGAGAGAATGTATCCCTCTTCTTCTTCTTCCTGTTCCACCATGAGCGGACCTTCTACTCCTTTATCCCCACCAACAGCAATGGTTCCAGTTTTTATTCGACAAAAGTGGTCCTCCCAGGTGATTGTGTGGTGTTTTTTCAGATGAGTCATTTGGCCTCCGGTACCATAGTTTGTACCTAGCTTACCACGACTAAGAGAGGTATGACAAATGGAGCATATAGCACTGTTCTCCTCCTTTATGCTAACCGTAAAGAAGTCCCACACTTGGGAGCTTAACTTTTGTCTCCTGCTAGATGTGCCACTTCCAATGCCGGATGAGCTGGAGGGTGTGTGTTGAATTTGACTCCGTGGCTTTGCAGTACCTCTACCTACTTCTGCTGAGGTGGTGCTTGTGCTGTATATTGAATGCTGCCTGCCCTTTGCTAATGCAAATATGGAAGCTAGAGGTTGTGTTGGTGTTGCCTGTGTTGGAGGTATGCATGCTACATCCCTAGACGCACACGCAGCCAATGCGGATAGGTTACTGATGTTCGCGGGCCGGGAGTGATCTTTGTGATAACTGGATCTTCATCATCATTATCCTGCTGTTCTACTCCATAAGTCTAAGGCTTTCTGTAACCTTCCTTTTCCCTAGCCTGGTCTTGGGATGTGTCTCCCTCTCATGCTCAGATTGTTGTGGCTCCCAAGTGAGATCTAGATCATCAGAAGGGATGCTTGGCGAAGAACTCGATGGACTAACCCTCCTTTTCCTTGCTGGGTATTTGGGAGACAATGGATTTCCTGAATGAGTGGCTTCCTCTTCTTCTTCCTCTGCATGAGGCTCAATTTCCTGAACTGCCTCTACTACGGAGGAACAACAACTACTATTACGGGCGGTGGTTGCGGTTTTGTTGTTCACCACTTATCTGCTGTGTTCCGTCATGCGTTGATTGTGTACTACTTTGAGATAGGTCAGGCTCAGCATCACTGCTTTCCACCATTAGGTTGGCTACCTCTTCCACACTCATCTGCTTGGGCCTGGGTTGGTGGGTTGGGCCCACTGATGCGGTGGTGCTGCCCCTAGCTTGCCCCCAGGACACCACTGCTGCAGGCATACTTTTTGGTTTCCCAAAAAAGGTTTTGGGGTCAACACCAGACTTGAGTGTCACTTCCTTCTTCAGTTCTTCCTTCTTCTCAGCAACTTCCTTGTTGTTGGAGGACCTGTTATCTGCTTTCTTTGGGCCCATCTTATTCAGATGTCAGCATCACTCAGTTGCACAAGGTGCAGAGATGTCTGGTCAGGTCACACCACACGTCACGTACAACAGCAGGACAGCTGTCTGGCGGTACAACGGACGATGATGACAGACACCTCCTCCTCAGTCTTTTGTGCACCTACAAGCAAAGAAGGCAGAAGAACATCAGTCAAACGTGGAATTTGTTTTGCTATAATTTTAATTACTACTAGTGTACACTCAGTAAGAGTAAGAATAGAAAAGAACTAAAAAACCAATGTAGTGGAAGTGGAACCTGTTTGTCCTTAATTTGTGCATCATGTGAGATGGATGCAGAATCAGGGACCTGCAGCTGGCAATGGGGATGGAAGCAATAAGCCAAGAGGAACAATTGAAAGACACACAGGCCTATGTGGCAAAAACAAAACAGCACACTCTGCTACCAACACAAAATGGCCCCCAGCCCCATGGTCACTCATCACAGGCACAAAGGTAAGGCCCGGAAAACAATGAACTCAAGCAGGTCTATATCCCTATATCGCCACACAAAGGAGGATGCCTGTTACACATCATAGCTTTAAGGCAAAAATGAAAATTCGCATGGCTAAAAAGGTTGGAAAGTTACACAACAACAGCACATACACATGCAACAAAGGCATTTATTAACACACATCCCAAAAATTAACTACACCGCAAAAACCACATTTTGGAATTCAATTCAATGCCATCCATGCCCTAAATGATGTTTAAATTCAACAGACAACATAGAAACAGTTACATCCAGCACCCCGATGCGAACACGCAGATTGAGCGTGCGAAGAAGACAAAAACGGTAAGTTTGCGTCGTCTCGCTGTGCAAAGTTACCAAAACTACGCGAGCTGAACTCCTAGGGTTACCTACTGGCAGAAAATCCCTATTTATTTAACACACATCCAAAAACTGGAATTCCACCCCAAAAAACACATTTTGCAAATCAATCCAAAGCCATCCATGCCATAAATGATGTTAAAAATTAAACAAACACCTCAAAAACAGTTGTTTAACTTTCATGCACCCATGATGACTGATAATGACTTGAGTAGTACCTCTGGGCCTACTCACAGAGTAGGCCACAATCTTGGAGGCCTATGGCAAAAGCACAGTGGCTTGTCCCACAAAATGGCCGCCACCACATGGCCAGGCACTCACAAAAAAAAGAAAAGGAATAAAAGACAGACAATGACGGCCTATGGGAAAAGCACAATGCCTGGCTTTACCAAATGGCCGCCACCCACATGGTCAGCCCACCTACAATAATAAGAAAGTACATACAATGAACTCAAGCAGGCCGATATCCTTATATAGCCAGACAAAGGAGGATTCCTGTTACACATCACAGCTTTAATGCAAAAAAGAAAATCCGCATGGCTAAAAAGGTTGGAAAGTTACAAAACAACAACACATACACATGCAACAAAGGCATTTATTAACACACATCCAAAAAGTTAACTACACCCTAAAAACCACATTTTGGAATGCAATCTAATGCCATCCATGCCCTAAATGATGTTTAAATTCAACAGACAACATAGAAACAGTTACATCAAGCACCCCTGATGAGTACCTCTGGGAGTCTGGGCCTACTGGCAGAATAGGCCACAAGTTTGGAGGCCTATGGCAAAAGCACAGTGGAAGGCACCCACAAAATGGCCACTACCACATGGCCTGGCCACCCACAACAACATGAAAAGAAAGAGAAGACAGACAATGCAGGTTTATGGCAAAAGCACAATGCTTGGCTTCACAAAATGGCCACCACCCACATGGTCAGCCCACCCAAAACAGGAAAGTACAGACAAAGGACAGGAACAGGAAGTTGGAGGCTCTGGGGAACTTCCTTCCTCTTTTAAAAAAAAATTGAAAACAGAAAAATTACTCCATGCTCCAAAAACTACAACCAAAATTACAACCTGAGGAGTATTTTTAGAAAAATGAACAAAATCATCATTTTCGAGACAGTTTTATGCAGCTCGAGACATATTGCTCACCAGATTGTAAATTTGGCGTGTTCCGCATCGCGACCTGTACAAAAAGTCGTTATCACGTGCGTGAACACGTAGATTGAGCACGCGAAGATGACAAAAACTGTAACTTTGCTTTGTCGCGCTGTGCAAAGTTACCAACGCGAGCTGAACTCCTAGGGTTACCTACTGGCTGGATAGCCCTATTTATTTAACACACATCCAAAAACTGAGATTCCATCCCAAAAAACACATTTTGCAAATCAATCCAAAGGTATTAATGCCATGCATGATGTTAAAATTCAACAGACAACACAAAAATATTTGGTTAACTTTCATGCACTCATGATGACTGATGATGAGTACCTCTGGGCCTACTGGCAGAGTAGGCCACAAGCTTCGAGGCCTATGGCAAAAGCACAGTGACTGGTCCAACAAAATGGCCGCCACCACATGGCCAGGCCACCCACAGAAAGTACATACAATGAACTCAAGCAGGCCTACACTAAGTATATGAACTAGGGTTACCTATTGGCTGAAAAGCCCCTATTTAATTAACACACACCCAAAAACTTAAATTCCACTCCAAAAAACAAAGTTTGCAATTCAATCCAATGCCATTCATGATGTTTAAAAACTTGAAATTCAACAGACACTACAGAAACATGGTTGGACCCATGGGTACCTCTGGCCTACTGGCTGAAATTTCAAAGAGATACATCTGGGCCCCTCATGAAAGTACAGGTCTCCCACAACAATAATTTTTAAAAAGGATAAGCCCAGAAAACTGTAGTTAAAAAGCCACAATCAAACAAACATGTACACCAATTCTCCAACTTACTTGTAAAGTAAAATTTCAAATGCAAAAGTCCTCAATAAATCCAATCCAATGATATGATGCAGCAGACATACACAAAAAGTGATCCTTTCAGCTACAAATCCAAATGAAAGTGAACAGCACATGGACAAAGCACTGGCAGGAGCCTGCTGGACAGGAACAGGAAGTTGGAGACTCAGGGGCACTTCCTTCCTCTTGTAAAAAAGAGTAGAAAAAAAGAGGGAGGAACAAAAAACTACAGCCAAATCACAATCTGAGGGGGTTTTCTGAGCAAAATGATCAATTCGAGAAGGTTTTATCGTGCTCGAGAGATATTCTGTGCCAGATTGTAGTTTCTGCGTGTTCGGGAACGCGATGTTACCAACACTGTGCCAGAAGGAAGATAGCGCATCCGAATGATGTGTTCGCGTGTCCGAATGATGTGTTCGCGTGTCCAAATGACGTGTTCGCGTTCGCATAGTCTCGTAAGATTGTGCTATTCCAAACCTCGTGGCGCACGCGACCCGGAGAGAAAATTGAGTCGGCGAACGCAGAATCACGGTAACTTTACTACTCCTAAACTGAGAAAAATCCTAACTTTAAGACTTTCGGTATTCACAGAAGGCATTTAGGAGTCCTAAAGTTGGGAGTCCTAACTTTACTACTCCTAAACTGAGAAAAATCCTAACTTTAAGTCTTTCTGTATTCACAGAAGGCATTTAGGAGTCCTACAGTTAGGAGTCCTAACTTAACTACTCCTAAACTGAGATACATCCTAACTTTAAGACTTTTGGTATTCACAGAAGGCATTTAGGAGTTAGTTCTGTGAATCGGGCCCTGTATATTGCGAATATCAGCAATCATGTGTGTACTACTCTCCCTGGTCAGAAGAGCACCCCAGGATCATATATCCTGTTCAAAAAGTAATCCCTCAATATTCTTGTAAATTTAATCAAGTCTATGTGAATATTTGTAAGATCCCCAATTTGAGTGGGACGAAAATTAAGACCATTACTCAACAGTTGCATTTCATCTTTATCCAATGTTTTATTGGAAAAATTAACAATTTTTAAATCATGATTTTCATTTGTATTAGCATGAGAGTTAGCCACATCAGATTTTGAGGTATCTATGTCTTCTTGGGTCTGGTGGCCCCATCTGTTTTGCTCACCGCCCCTTTGGGAACTCCTCTTTGAACTTCTCCCACCCGTCCGGTTTTAACTGGTCTCGTTTTTGCTGCAATCTGCTGCATATTCACAGCTTTGCGAGTTCCTTTTGGATGGACTAGGCCCTTTCCCCTAAAGGGGCTCCTGTGTGGTGGAAGAGGCTGCAGTGCTACTCTGTGATGAAACAGAGATATTACTCAAGGACCGAGCAGCATCACTCTCATCTCTCTGATCCCTATTCCTTTTCTTATCCTTCCCTCCATGTAAGTTGTCAAATTTCTTAGGGAAAGTGTATATTCGCCCATCTCGGTAGTCTATGTTGTCTCTCTTAATCTTTTTGAGTTTTTTATCTCTAAGATAGATTTGATGACCCTCCATGACTTGTTTCAAAATAGTATTGTGTTTCTCATTTAGTTGTTTTTGCTCCATTGCATTGATTTCCTTTTCTATAGCCACTATTTCCTCTTGAAGCTTCTCACCCTTTTCCATTGCATGTTTAACTAGAACCTGCATCATTACATGTGATGCTCACTCTAAGCTTCTCTCCCACTCCTTTAGTAAGCTATCACTGAAGTCCTCAAAGGTGGGGAAGATGAGAATGTGCAAACACCTCGTTATCTTCCCATTCTCCATATATTGTTTTAAAGTTATGCCATCCCACCAACGGCTGAGTTCCTGTTTCTTAAGTTGTTCTAGTCTAATGAACAAAGTCTTGAGGCTGACCTTATTTGATGCCTTCGGAGTCACTGTTTGTTTCAGAGCATCTAATCCAAATAGGTTCAGTTCCATTTTCCTTTATTAAGAGGTGAGAATAAGTTTTTACTCTTTTCCATTTGTTTCTTTTTTTCCTTTTTGTACCTTTTTTCTATTGACTTAAGCTTTTGTTGTGTTTTTTTACTGTTTGTGTATAAATCTTTTTGTCTATAAAGTTCTTTGTTTATCTTGTATTTTAGTGATACATGTTATTGTACTGTATTTATGTCATATATGTGGTTATAAAATTTGTGTATTTTTGATTGTTGTGAGTATTCATGTGCTGTCTTATGTTAACTGTTTTCACCCCTGACGATGTTCTAGTGAATGGAACAAAAAGCCTTGGCTGATGTCCAATTCTGATTATTGTGAAGAATAATGGAAACTGTAGGGACTCCTTCAAGTGATTTTGACTTCTTCTCTGGTGCACCCTCTACAACGAAAATATTCAAACTATAACACCCCTGAAAAATATTTTGTAGTAGTTTTTTATTTTCTATAATATTATTTATTTATTTTATAATAAAGTGGATTTGCGTACCGATCGTATACCTTTCTCAGTGGGTGCGCAAATCCATGCTGTCATATTTGTAAGTTATGTAGGATGAGTGCTCGCTAAGCAACGGGTGTGCAAATTTCAACACCACGTATATATATATATATATTACCTACTGGCTATCGCCAGTAGGTATATATAGTTAGGATTTTTTCCCTATGGGATTTCTGAAAATTCTATGCCTAACAACTTTGGCGTTTGTGGACGGAATCGGCTGAAATTTTCAGGAAAATGGCACATTTTGTTTCTGAGCAGCCCCTAAAAGTTTGGGGGGTTTCGTCAAGGGGGGCCTGAGAAAAAAGGGGGGTCCCAAAACGCGTTTTTCCCATTCATTTTTCCATAGGGCGGTTGGACTCACTTTTAGCTCGAACGGCTGAATGGATTTGCACGAAACTTGGCAAAATTGTAGGGACTGTTAGCCCGATGTGCCTTTGCTAGGTCTCAATATATGTGCTCCAGTAGTTTTTGAGAAATTAACGTTCAAAACAAGATATATATCTGTAACAGCGCTCCGGGCAGCGATCCGGTCCGCTTACTTTTCGCGAAACGGAACTTTGCGCGCAGAAAGCTGATTGGCTCTCCGGTGTCTGTCAACATTCTAAACAGTCCGGAGCGGCCGCCATCTTATCTCTCGGTAGGATCGAGAGAGAAGAGGTGAAAAACGAAGGGGGAATTTATTGAAAGGGTGCAAGGTATACCCCTCTTGACCCCCTAGGATTGTTGTTGGGGATATTAAAGGGTCGCGTGGGGAAAATAAAAAAAAATATATTTTTCACGGTAGAAGCGTTTCCCGGGCCGCGAACTGGGCCGCAAACTGGTAGCGAAACGGGAATTCGCCATTTTGTGCTTCGTTTTAATTGTTTAGAGACAAAAATTATCGCCGCACATCGGCCACAATGCATGAATATCGTTGAAAAGTCAGCGATATTCATGCATTATCCAGCAAATGCTCTTAGCCATGTTATCCACCTTCCATTGGATAACAGAAAGCTGATTGGCTCTCCGGTGTCTGTCAACATTCTAAATAGTCCGGAGCGGCCGCCATCTTATCTCTCGGTAGGATCGAGAGAGAAGAAGAGGTGAAAAACGAAGGGGGAATTTATTGAAAGGGTGCAAGGTATACCCCTCTTGACCCCCTAGGATTGTTGTTGGGGTTATTAAAGGGTCCCGTGGGGAAAATAAAAAAATATATATTTTTCACGGTAGAAGCGTTTCCCGGGCCGCGAACTGGGCCGCAAACTGGTAGCGAAACGGGAATTCGCCATTTTGTGCTTCGTTTTAATTGTTTAGAGACAAAAATTATCGCCGCACATCGGCCACAATGCATGAATATCGTTGAAAAGTCAGCGATATTCATGCATTATCCAGCAAATGCTCTTAGCCATGTTATCCACCTTCCATTGGATAACAGAAAGCTGATTGGCTCTCCGGTGTCTGTCAATATTCTAAATAGTCCGGAGCGGCCGCCATCTTATCTCTCGGTAGGATCGAGAGAGAAGAAGAGGTGAAAAACGAAGGGGGAATTTATTGAAAGGGGGCAAGGTATACCCCTCTTGACCCCCTAGGAATGTTGTTGGGGTTATTAAAGGGTCCCGTGGGGAAAATAAAAAAAAATTGATTTTTCACGGTAGAAGCGCTTCACGGGCCGCGAACTGGGCCGCAAACTGGTAGCGAAACGGGAATTCGCCATTTTGTGCTTCGTTTTAATTGTTTAGAGACAAAAATTATCGCCGCACATCGGCCACAATGCATGAATATCGCTGAAAAGTCAGCGATATTCATGCATTATCCAGCAAATGCTCTTAGCCATGTTATCCACCTTCCATTGGATAACATGGCTAAAAACCGCTCTGTGCGTGAGCTTTTTTTTTTTTTTTTTTTTGCTGCATGACGTTTGTTAACGTTCGATTCGATGGAAATCAGGAAGTGTTGAACACCATTTTGTCACTGCGAGTAAATATTTTGTTATAAATGAATCCTTATTGATAAACATTGTCTGCGCCATCTTGCATTTTTGTCCAATGCCACAATTTTGTCGTGCATGGCAGCCATTTTAGATGCCTTGACCAGGGCCACTCTCTGCACGCCGTCGATTCTCAGCATGGCTCCCCACCCTCGCACGCATCTCCCCCACGCAATGGTCACCCCCGCTCTCTCTCTCATGCATGGGCCATATACTTCCCCCATCTGCGCTGCTCTTCTCTGAGAATCACACCCTGTGCCCGTTCGACACCTCCCTTTCACCGTATTCACTACCGCACCCTCTGACACTTCTCTTCCTCTGTGTCCGATTGTCCAGGCCGGACCTAGGCTATCACCTAGCCCTGCGGATGTAGTTTATGGCTCCAGCTGTAGAGTATCCAGACATGCCAACCCTCCCGATTCAGGTGTGAGACTACTGATTTCAGTGCTAGTCTTTCGCTTCCCGATTCCTGCAAGGAAAAACCCGGGGGCATATTTCCAACAACTAGCGGTAATTTTTGTCTCTAACTTGTTTAGAGACAATAATTATCGCCGCACTTCGGCGAATTTTATTGCACATAAACCTTGCTATTAGCAAGGTTTATCGCAAATGCGATAAAAAACGGCCGCAATGCATGAATATCGCTGAAAAGTCAGCGATATTCATGCATTAGTCAGCAAATGCTCTTAGCCATGTTATCCACTTCCCATTGAACAAGCGCATGGTCTTTTAAAAATTTGTGAAGTACTCGGGGCGGCGGTGTGTGTGTGTCCTCTTTCAGGAGCGGGCGGGGGGGCACTGGCAGCAATTTGCAGGCCAGGCAGTGTTCAACACGTGCATCACCTTTTCTCTGCCTGCTATTGCGCTCCATGCTTCGGAGAGGTAAGAAAAAGAACGTGCATTTGAGTTTGAAATGTCCGATCTTGTAGCAGTACACTTGCAAAGCCCACACATGACAATAACCCGATTCAAGGCCCCATTCACCCGATTTTTTAAAAAAATATAGTACTCCAAGACAGTTACATTTTAAAACTTTATTAATATTTAAATATAACGAACGCAACAAAAACTGTAAATATATTTAACCATTTTTTGAAATTAACCAGAACTATAACGATAACAACAACAACAACAATAATATAACTTTTATGCCTAAATTACGCAAACATTTAGCTAATCTGCTAAAGGGGGGAGTCGCCATTTCTTTACAATAATCAATAATGAAAAATCCACATCAATAGGGTTGCCCGTTTTCTCGATGCAGCACTATAGTGCAATATACACAGCACCTGGGGTGTCAAGAGTGAACAGGTCTTTCTTTGTTCCTTAAGATGTTATTTCCGAGAATGCTGATGCATTGGTGTCTGTACACTTCTTTGTCAATTCTGTCAAGATGATAACTGCTTTATAAACAGACGATATCTTTGTTTCGTCATTAGTGTTAAGTGTGTCTGAAACTACAGTGCCCTTCTGTTTTTTTTTCTTCAGGCTCTACAGAGTTTTGTGTGTTGTTCTTTTGAGCGACAATTATTCCAGAGGTTTCAGGTTCACTTGTTTTGTTCTGCAGTGAGTTAACAGCTTTAGAGAGTTCATGTTTATTTGCTATGTCCTGCTGTTCGTGAACTGCTTCAGAGACGTCAGCCTCATTTTTTATGTTTCAGTAGATCCTGGACCTGCCCGGCCGCGCCCAAAATGGCGCCGGTGTAAATGGGACTCGTAACTGCTTGTTCTGTACTGGTTGCCCAACCTTGATATCACGAGATACATATGCAGTTTTGAAGCACATGGCGGAGGCTTGTCTGCTGTAGTGGGGCGCCCCTTTATCGTTTCAGTCGCCATTCCGCCCGCTTTTGCTACACTGTGCCTCATCCGCCATTCAGCTGTTTACCGCCCGCTCTTACGGCTACAGCGTCTCGCTCACCATGTAGTTGAGTTGTTCCCACTCTTGCGGTGCAGCGGTAGGCGGCTGCCACAGGACTCTTAAAATGGCGGCCGGCTCTTCGGATTTGGGCCTGGTCCAGTAAAATGGCCCTGGGACACCTTGGAACTCGGACGCTTGTCTGCCAGGGCTTGGGTTCCATTCTCGAAAGCGTCCCCTCAGCCTTGAAGATTGTACAAAAGTCTTGGGGGCCCTCGACTCCCGCAGGCTTCCGGTGGGGAGCGGCTGCCATGATTGCTTGCGGAATGGCCACGACGGAGCTACGAGATGGTGGTGCTCTCATGGTGACGCCAGCTTCAGTCTGAAACATCCAGAAACAAGGTGGGGCTTTCATCGTTTGGGGAAAAAAAATGTTTTAATCCAATGAAAAGTGTTATTTTTAGGTCACATGACCTAGTCTTACATAATTAGGAAAAGAAAAGTAAAATGAACCAATGAAAAGTTTTATTAACAAGTCACATGACCTGTTATGCTTACGTTACGCGCTGCGCGGCGCGCTCTGGATCGTTTCCGGGAAGCTGCGCCTTGCGCACCGGAGCACTTCCGGGTGCGCTAACGCGTCGCGTCATATGACGCATTACGCGACAATGCAGGTGCAGAATATAGTCAAAATGTCTCCACCAACCAGCGGTCGGAATTCCACCGCTTTCAGCAGTCCAAAAAGTTCGGTCAAATCTTAAGAGCGGGAGCAACTCAACTACATGGTGAGCGAGACGTTGTAAACGCCCTACGACAGCGTGTCTTCAGGTGAAACGGATTGTGGGACAAGGTCCAGAATGAAAGATTCTTCAAAAGGGAAAAAATTCCGCCGGACCCCGGGAGCCGGCCGCCTATGCCGGGGGCGATCTCAGGCCTCACCAGGGCAACACGACTTGGGGAGGGGGCAGGAGCCAAGCGCCCCCTCTCAGTCCGCGCCATCTCACCGCCCCTCGGGGGCCTCCGTCAAGCGGTTTAGGGAGGCACCGTATCACATTGTTTTCCAATGCAGTCAGGTCCACAAATGGACCCCACTTACTTTGAATAGTGAAGCTGCAGCAGGTGCAAATAAGGTTTAAACAGTGTTACAAGAACTGCTTAGAATTCTGAAGTATGGCACTCAATAACCAAGACTTATGCCATTTATGTAAGGCAGTGACATGGAAGCAACTCAGGGACAAAAAGCATGAACGAACATTCACGTATGAAAATCTTATTTGGAGAAGGGGTAGAATACAAACGCCCCCTGCCAGTTCGCGCCACTACACCGTATGTGGAAAATCTGAAGCCATCATTCTACAAACTCTCAACGCTTGTTATCAGTGCATGAGTTTCATGCTCGATCGATTGAGCTAGCCGGATCGGGCAATAAAAAGTATAAAATAGTTATGTAAATAGTTATTTAATAAAATGTTTTATTCTGTTTCTTTGGTGGTGTGTTGTGTATATTTATAATATTTGCATAGGGTTTGCCGTTATTTTGGGCGGTGTGGGTGGCGGAGTCGAGCTGTTTTGCAGCCCTCATGGTGTGGAGCTCAATTTATTTCACTATTTTCGTATTTCTCATGAAGGGTTATTCCTAATGTTTGTATTTTACCGAGGTTAAAAAGAGATCGAATTAGTGGTCTACTGATTTTGCTCGATTACTTTTATTTTTTTACACGATTTTTCACTATCTGCAAAGACTAAACAGAGTATTGCGACTTTGTGCTTGTTTGTAAATAGAGAATGATCCAAAGAGAACCAATTGTAAAACAGTAAATGCTTGGATAATAATCAATCAAATGGAGAGACAAGCAGGTACGACGGATTACAACAGGGGAAAGGTATGTGTTAACTACCGTTCACTATCTGCAAAGAGAGAGTACTACTAAGAGAAAAGAGGGGAGTGGGGAGGGGGGGCAGCGTTCAAAGCACATCAGCGTGCATAAACACGAAAACGTTTTTACCTATCACGTACTTGACATTTGACAGCTTTTGATGTTTGCTATTAAAAAACCATTGAAATTCACAGAAAAAAACATAGGTTATACTCCATATATAGTTAGGAATTTGCATTTACAAAACCTTGAAAATTCAATGAAAAAACCATTGGTTTTAGGCCATATATAGTTAGGGATTTGCATTTAGAAAACCTTATTTTACTCGCATAAAACCATTGAAATTCCATATATAGTTATAAGCGCTAACTATATATCGCGCACCCGCAATCCACTGCTGATGATGTCACATATTACATCATTCATGACATGGTTAGTGACATCACTGATGACATCACTGATGACATCTCAAATGACATCACTGATGACATCACTGATAACATCTCATTTGACATGACTGATCACATCACTGATGATATCATTCATGTGATAATACCATGAACCTCTTCAGACTCTAATATAACCTTAGATACAATCAGTGTAAACAGACAGTCACTCATCCATGGAGTTACTCACACACCTAGTCAGTTATGCCAAAAATCAATCACACCTCCATTTTCTCAACTATACAGTTATACACACCTTACTTATTCAAACATATACTAACACATATTTACTTTACTCTCTTATACAATCTCTGATACATGTTCACAATGATCCATACAGCCACTCACACATTCACTAGCTCTTATGCACAGTTATTTATAGATGTCAACTCTCACATGTACTGTGTTTTACATATGTACTTAATTTGACATGTAGCACTGAGATATCCATTCACTCACTAATACACTCATGCACAGTCAACCGCCCATACAGCTGTTTCCACATGCAGTTTTGAATCTATACATATAGTGAATCAACTACTCACACATCTATGTACAGAGTCACACACCTCCCAGCCACCCATACACACACACTCAGTTTCCCATACAAATACTTGGACAACCAATCAATAACCCATACAGTTACTCATATAGCTACTGATCAACATATGCAGCAGTTTGTAGAACAACAGATATAATGATGTACAAATTAAGACAGTTTAGTCACTAACTCATGCCCTCAGTGAGACACATTTAATCACTCACTCATACAGTCAGTCATGCACCTACTAAATCCTTCATCCAGACACTTATATATCTACTCATTCTTCAATATGTAAAACATATTTTAACTTTACAGAAACATACAGTCACTGGATGTTGTAATCAGTGATGTCATCAGTGATGTCATTTGAGATGTCATCAGTGATGTCATCAGTGATGTCACTAACCATGTCATGAATGATGTAATATGTGACATCATCAGCAGTGGATTGCGGGTGCGCGATATATAGTTAGCGCTTATAACTATATATGGAATTTCAATGGTTTTATGCGAGTAAAATAAGGTTTTCTAAATGCAAATCCCTAACTATATATGGCCTAAAACCAATGGTTTTTTCATTGAATATATATATATATAAGTTTAATATGTATGTTAAAGCAAGAGATTATTTAATTCATTTATAAAAATCATATATTTGTAACTAGAATAAAGATAAATTATTGTTAAATGTATTTTTACGGAGTCGCGACGGGTGCATGCTGGTGGCGCGCACGTTGCGTGAATCCATGTGACTTTAAAAAAGAAAATGTAATTGGTTAAGAGCCTTTTCATTCTACAAGTTATAGCACCCCACCCAATGTTCTCATTCTTTCAAGAAGATTGTCAGGAGAAACACCTATTGTGTTTTTCTTCGCTTCTTCAATTTTTGCTGGTGTTTTCTTAGAGAAAACTAAAAAAATTGCATCTTCCAGTGCACCAGAGAACATCCATGGTGAAGAAGATGAGTTGGACAAACCAACATGGAAAAGGAAGGAGAGAGTTGTGTGGGCCTTTTTTACATTTCCGGAAGGAAATTTTTTTTTTTATCTTGGGGCTCCAAGAAGAAATACCATGTTAAAACATCTGCAGACCATACATCTTCGTCAGCTAGATCTGGAGCAATGCAGATGAGAGCTAGAGGAACAAGCCCAGCAGGATGACTAGCAAGCAGGACCAAGCACTTCTACTGGTTCTGCAACATCAAACACAGGACCTGTCATTAGGGCTGAATTTGCTGGTCTGGAGGAAAGGTGCATTAAGTGCATTAAGGTTCTCTGTTATGGGGAACAATCCATTGATGACATAGTTTTTGCTGCACGAAGCCATTACTGCAAATGTTTTTTTTGCAATGTTTTTTAAATTGCAGAAGTTTTGACAACAGTTTTGTCATTTTATTCAGTTTTTTAAAAAAAACACCATTTTATTTAAACAAGAGTTAGAAAAACTGTTGTAAAAACTTCTGCAACTTAAAAAACTTTGCTAAAAAAACATTTGTGGTGGTGGCTTTGTGCAGCAAAAAACTATGTCATCAATGGACTCCCCACATCGCACAGCGCCACGTGTGTGCCCGTGCCTTAGAACAGCTTCCACTGCTGCTGTCAAGGGTTTCAAGGCCCTCCCTGCTCCTGTTCGTGATTGGTATTTTTATTTTTACTGTAATTTGTGCTTATTGTTAATTCACTGTTGGTCTATTGCCCTTGTTTCCCCATCTGTACCTTACTGTGCCCTTTTGACTGTGTGCCCATTTCTTCTCTGTATCCATCGCCGTTCTTCTCTCCCGCTCCTGCCGCTACATCCCCTGCGGCCCAGTCCCCGCTCTCCCATTCGCCTGCTCCCACCTCCCAGCTGCTCCTCCCTCCCACCTCCTCTTCTTATGGCGCCCGCTGTGCGGCCGTGCCGCCGGTGCGCCAAAGGCACACCAAAGGCAAGCCTGTGTGTGCCCATCCGCGCCTGGACAGCGCCCAGCGCCAGAAGCCCAGGCCCCCATGAACGCCACAACGCCTGACTCCGCTACAACTCCAGCACCCTCCACGCACTCAACGCTGTACGATCCCACACCTGCTGCCTAGCCACCCCGAAGAACACCCAAGGACCCTTCTCCTGCCAGAACTGCAGCTTCACCAGCATCCGGCCCGCCAACGCACTGACCATCAAAGAACCCAACTACCTGAGTTGCATTCTTCTCAACACCCGCTCTGCCCGCAAACTCACCGTTGAAATCTGGGACCTACTCGATTCAACCTCCCTAGACGTCACCTTCCTGACAGAGACCTGGCTGAACCCCTCCTCGGCACCCAACATCACCATAGCCATCCTGGAAGGCTACAAGATCTCCTGCGGGAGGAGGAATCACCATCATCCACAGGAATACTCTCAGAGTCTCGACCAACACCGATGACACCCTCAGCACCGCCGAAAGCCTGCACTTCCAGATCTACACTGACCTTAACACCACCCTCAGAGGAACCCTCATATACAGACCCCCCGGACCCCGACCACAGTTCAGCGACTCCATCGCCTACTTTCTCAGCCCACACGGCCTCGTCTCCACGGACTACATCCTCCTCGGGGACCTGAACTTCCGCCTCGAGAACAACAATGACACCAACTCCACCACCCTGATCGACAACCTAGCCAACCTCGGACTCAGACAACTCGTCACAACACCCACCCTCTCCGCCGGCCACACACTTGACCCCATCTTCCCCGCAAGCCCCCATGTCTCCTTCAACCTCACCACCGAACTCCACTGGACCGACCATCGCTGCATCCACTTGACCTCCTAAAAACCCACTATGCACCACCGCTCCCAACAGATGCCATGCCGCTGCTGGAGCAAAGTCACTGAAGACCAGCTAAATACCAGCCTCGCCCAGAGCCCACCCCCGAGTCCACCAACGCTGACACTGCCACGCGCAACCTCAGTTAGTGGATGACGACTGTGCCAACACCGTCGCCCCATTCAAGACACCTCCAACAGTCACACCAGCAAGAAAGCCAGCTGGTTCACCGAAGACCTCCAGACCTCCAAGCAAACTTGCTGAAAGCTGAAGAAGAACTGGCTCCATGAACGAACACCGGACAGCTACGCAGCCCACAAGATTGCAACCCGTAGACATCACCACCTCATCAGATAAGCCAAAAGGATCTCCTTCAAAGACCGCCAGGATAACAATGCATACAACAGCAAAGTGCTCTTCAACATCGTGAAGGAACTCTCCAACTGCAGCTCAAACACCAACAACATCCCTCCCTGGCAAGACCTGTGCAAGTCACTGGCCATCTTCTTCCATTGCAAGATCGCAGACATCCATGACAGCTTCGACAACACAACCTCCCCGACAACCACTTAGACCTCCGCCCCCACAACCACCATCCGCACCAACCGCCTGATCTCCTGGACCAACATCAACGACGACGACAAGATCATGAACACCATCCACTCCGGATCCACATCTGACCCTTGCCCACACCACATCTTCAACAAAGCCAGCACAGCCATCTCCGGAAAGCTATCAACATCTCCTTCAAGACAGCAACCTTCCCGGAGAGCTGAAAGCAGGCTGAGATCAACGCCTTACTCAAGAAACCCAAGAGGGACCTCAAGAACTTGCAGCCCATCTTCCTGCTCCCGTTCCCGGTAAAGGTCATCGAGAAGACCGTCAACAAACAACTGACCCGCTACCTCAAGGACAACAGCATCCTGGACCCGTCCCGTCCTGGGTTCCGCCGCAACCACAGCACCAAAACTGCCCTCATTGACATGGTCTGCCACTGCACACTACGAACACGCCTCCACGACGCCAGGAATCAAGAGAAGGCCCGGACTGGACCAACTCTTTCCTCTCTGGCTGAACAAAGAGCGACCTCCTACCACCTTCCGCTCCAAGGCCACCGAGATCATCTGCGGTGTACCCCAGTGCTCATCACTCAGCCCAACGCTGTTCAACATCTACATAGCATCGCTCTCCCACGTCGCCCGATTGCACGACCTCAACATCATCTCCTACGCTGACGATACCCAGCTGATCCTCTACCTCATCAAGGACCCCCACACCGCCAAAACCAACCTCAACGAAGTAATGAAGGCTGTCGCTGAATGGATGAGGAACAGCCAACTGAAGATGAACTCGGACAAGACGGAGGTCCTCATCCTCGGATCCACCCTTCTGACCTGGAACAACTCCTGGTGGCAAACCGTACTGGGAACAGATCCAACACCCACCGACCATGCATGGAACCTAGGGGTCATCCTCAACTCTACCCTCTCCATGTCCAAGCAGGTCAACACCGTCTCTTCCTCCTGCTTCAACACCCTCTACATGCTCCGCAAGATCTACAAGTGGATCCCCGCCGAAACGAGAAGAATGGTCACCTAGGCCCTCGTCAGCTGTAGGCTGGACTACGGAACCGCCCTCTATGCAGGAGCCTTGGCCAAACTCCTGAGACGGCTTCAATGCATCCAGAACGCCTTTGCATGCCTGATCCTCAACATCCCTTGCCACAGCCACATCACACCCTACCTGAGGGGAGCTTATCAGAGTTATTGGCGAACTTTCGTGACCCCTACCTGCCGTGAAGGGGGTGTTTGGCTCCGCTGTCAACCTTCCTCGCAGGTCCCGCTGCCTCTGCTGCTGTGCCCGCCCGCCTCCGCATACCCATTACACCTGAATGCGGCCGCTGTGTGCAGGGGGGCCCGTGGCGCACTGAACTTCAATTTCCAGCAGCCTATCCGGCCGGAAGCCGCCTACGGGAAAATCGCGCCAGGAGGTGCATAAATTACAGGGTCTTCCCCCACATCACGGGAGCGCACAGGAGTGTCCCAGGAGAAGCCCAGGACAAGGGCGGGGCCGTCTGTGGATGTCCGAGGCCAGACAAGACTGGGCTGGGCCACCCCCCTTGCGTCTGCTCCCCGGGACCCTGACAGTAAGCTTGCAGCATCCCATCACGGACTATAAGTAATCAGGGCATCTTTTTCTGCTCATACTGTGTGAATTATTGCAACTCTCTTTTACTTCCTCTTTGTTGTATTTCATTATAGTTCCGTAGACACAAGCAATTGAAATATGACATCTCGTCACAGCAAGGATAGAAACTCTCTGGTGGGTGGCTCTGTTAGAGTACACTAGATCACTTTATCACTAGGGCCGCAACGGTGCTGGAACTGGAGATAGCCATCACCGAGCGGCGTCCCTCTTTAGAACCCCTCTATAATAAGCGCTCATCCCTGGGACATATTCAGCTTGTAACTACACCCCCTGCTGACGCTGTGGTAACAGATCTAACCAGTGACATCAGTGTCCCCTTGCAGCTACAAGACTCAGTAGTATCAACTGAATTAAACAGGGATAGAAACACACACGATCAAAACACAGTTCCATCATCAGAAACTTCATCAGAGGAATTTATATCTATAACCCCCCCTTAAGCGCATTAAGAGAAAGAAAACATATAGAAAAACTATTGCATCAGGGCAGATAACCAAAAAAAGAAAGCGTGGAGGAAATGGGCAAAAGGGGTAGATGCAAAGAAACACCAAAAATTGTCCCGAGTACCCTAAAGAGCCCAAGGATAGCTGCTAGGAAGACCATGCGGGACCATTTTCAGCCACCTGTTCCGCCCATCCCAGATTTAATGGGAAACATAGAGCAATTGGTAAAATCCCTAATACTACCATTAGTGGAGAGGGTAAAAATAATTGCTGAACAACTGTTGTCCCTTGAAATTTTAACAGCCACCAATATAGAATTGACAAGGGAACTTACCACTCATGCATTGAAACAGCCCACACATGTTAACACTTCAGGGCTGATACCAACCGTTGCAATGATTAGTCAGGAACCTTCACCCATCTTTAACACCTTCGCTGCTAAGGCAATTCCCCTCCTGTGCTGGAAATTGCTATATTTCATTGTTTTATGACGAGCTGGGCTCGTCATCAGCACACGACCACTGTGCACCATGACGAGCCCAGCTCGTCATCAGCATCGAAAGGGTTAAGGATAACACTCTGGCACCCAGGACCACAGAGGAAGGCCAAACAACACACAGTGGAGAAAGAATTAGAGGGCTAGTCAATAATTCAGATAACACCCATGGAAATACTACCAATGTACAGTCACCCATTAAGAAGCAGAGGGGAAACACACAACAAATAGACCTGCCACCTGAGACAGCACCCTACGTAGTGGAACTTACTTGGGTCCCGAAATTAGTGGCTGGGAAAATAGAAAGCTATCAAGAACTCAAAAATAAAGTTGTATACTGGCTGAGGCAAAACAGGCTATTGCCCCCTAACCTTGACGGCGAAATCCTTCATGTAAGAAGACTAGGTTGGGTGGGGCACAGACCAAAGGACATTCAGGGGGATGTCATTATTATGAACTTTAGGGATCGCCGGGTAATCACACACATCATAGACTGGTATACTGACAGGGGCAGGGGAGGAATCTCGACATACGATCTAAGTTATTTCTATCCCCGCTCCTTATTGTCTAACCCGTCAAGGCCCCGGTTACTAAACCTGGGCAACACAGAAGGGCCCCGTTTCAACATCCGCATTTTTAATCGTTTTGCCGTGTTTTCCGGCTTGGAAGGAGTAGATTGACTCCCTAATCCGGCTCTTGGGGACAGCTATCTCCCTAATTATGTAGTAACGCAACTGGCAGTCAATGTCGAAGTTGATGGTAAACAGACTAATCGAATGTTCTCTAGCAATTCCCATGTGGTAACAACACTTAGTAAAAAGGATTTGTTAAAGCCAACTAGTAGGGCTAAGGTAGCCCGCATAAAACGTAATGACAAGGTCACATCCACCACTCCTGACTTAGAAACGACCTCAGGCACCTGGGGTGCCCGCGCTGGGAATAAGGAAATGAGCGAGGCACGCAAGATGGCACAACATCGCATAGGGTTTGACCAGACACTGCTTAAATTCGATGATCTTCAGGGTTATGATCCTCTCAATATGAAGGGGTTAACCACGGGTTTAGATAGCTCCGCGTTAACCTGCGAGCCTAATAATTGAAAAACAGTCCATCATCAGCTAATACCCCATTAATTCAATCATTAAGTTAGGATAAGGCACATGATCTACTTGTTATTCCCTTTTAAGACTTGGGCACTAGGGAGGGACCTACAGCAAGCATGAATAGCACTGTTCCCATTAACAAGGTCGAACAGATTGATAACTTACTATGATGGAACGTGGCAGGGCTATCTGATAAATTCACTAATCCCATATGACTAGAAATTGTCACCCATTATAGCATTGTTTGTCCACAGGAAACGTGGACAATCAATGAGATCCACCTTTTGGGGTATAAGACCCTACACACACCGGCCATGCCTAGCTCACATGCCAGAAATAAGGGGGGGCTATGCACATATATTTCAACTAAGTGCGGGCCGACGCATGTAAAGTTTACCTGCACAGAATGTTATCAAATTATCGTCTTCACGTGGGGAGTTTAAAAAAATCTTACAATGGTAAACTTTTATAGTAACATCCCAAGCCCCTTTATGGAAACAGCTCTTAACAACCTCAGGGCAAACTTAACCAAAATAGAGGAGCAGACAAACGCAGACACGGCGCTTATCTGGGTGGGGGATTTTAACTGCCCTTTGTGCCCTCGAAGCAGTCTGGGAATCTGTGGTCTAGGCAATTGTAAGGAAGATGCGCTCACCCACTTTGTGCATACTAAAGTAGGGGACCTTCTTAACAGCCTAACATCCCATTTTGATCTTTCGTATGCTAACAAACTGTGTTCCCCACCTAAGCCCTTTCAACCAACCTATAACGGGAGAGGCTGTCACTCCACCATTGATTACATATTCCTTTCATCAAGGTATTCGGGGATAATACTCAAGTGGGCAACATTAAACACCATTTTAAGTGATCATTACCCGATCTTAGTGACTTTAAAATTAAAATCACACTCTCCATCTATTAAAACGAATACTTCCTCCCACAGCCCCCCATTAAAATTGGCTAGTATCAATGGGTATTTCCTCAAATGGGAAAAAGTGGTGCCTATGGACTTTCTTCAAGTACTGGTAAAAAATACCTATGATGATATTCAGGCTTGCCTCTTGATTTCAGAAGATCCCCAGGTAGTCAGTAATTCTGTTTCTAAAATCTCTCTTGAGATAAAAAGACTACTGGCCAGGGCGCCTTGAAAAGCATCCCCGCACAGGCACGGCTGGTTTAATGAGAGCTGTAATAAGGCTTTGAAAGCTTTAAAACTGGCCTTACATACCACCCCAAGATGACAGGTGCAAAATCGGCAAGCCAGAGAAGCGTACCGTGCTGCATTATTAAGCAGGAAAAATCTAATGAAGAAGGACGCATGGTTGGCTCTTCAAGAGGCTACTGATAGGAGGGACAACACAGCCTTCTGGAAGGCAGTAAACGCTCCCTTCCTGCATAGTACGCCGTCCCCCAAAATAGACCTAGTAATACCTGGTGAAACATGGGTCAGACATTTTGGTAGCTTATATGATAGGCTGGAACCCATGGACCCTGGGGGTATTCAGAAGCCTGACGTTGGTTTACTCACAGGGCAAAATACCTTTAGCTCTTTTCCGATAGGCATTACATTTGAGTGTGAATAGGTACTCATTCCATTGAAGGAAAGTCCCTCGGGCAAGGCCCCAGGCCCGGACTGTGTACCGTTTGATGTATTTAAATCACAGCTGGATCTCTGGGCCCCTCTGCTCACTAACGTGCTAAATTCGTTAAACAATTCTGGTTTCATTTCCACCTGGCCAGAGGCTATCGTAGTGCCGATTTTTTAAAAAGGTGACAGGAATGATCCTTCCTGCTACCGTCCAATCTCACTACTTGATGCCCTTTTGAAGGTTGCCAGGAGGATAATATTAAATAGAATCCAGGAGTGGACAGAGGTGCACAATATAATGTCCACATTACAATATGGTTTTAGACCAGGAAAAGGAACTATTGAACAAGGTTTAAATTTAGCCCTAATAATAGCAAAGTACACCCAGGCAAAAAAGGGAAACCTCTTTGTGACTTTTGTAGACCTGAGTTCTGCATTTGACTGCGTTGATCATGAGCTACTCTGGGCAACACTCTCCGAGATTGGCCTAGACAAACGCATTCTCTTATTTATAAAAGAACTCTATCGGGGGGCAGGGGCGCGCGTCAGATTTGGTGGAGGGGGTGAATGCTCTGATAAGTTTCAGATCCGCAGAGGAGTGAGACAGGGGTGCATACTAGCACCCCTGCTCTTCACCTTATACATAAACTCTGTTGGTCAACACCTTAACGAGACTTATCATGACTATCCCACTATCAATGGGACCCCAATACCCATATTACTGTATGCGGACGATGCCGCCATTCTGTCACAAACATGTGTGGGACTACAAATGGCAGTAGGGAAGTTCACCGACTTCATGAAACACAGAGGTTTACACGTAAACGTGTCTAAAACTTTCACCATGTCCTGTGGAATCGGGATTGGAAAGAAACAAAGCCCAATTTTTTTAAATGGAAGAAAGTTGGAGAACATAGATAGGTTTTTATACCTGGGCATCAACTTCGACAAAAAAGGCTCCTGGCAGGCTGCCGCACTGGCAAGGAGAATCGCGTTTTCCAGGGCTATGGGCGCACTGATCAATTTCTCAAAAAAAGTGGGTGGAAGGCCGATCAGGCCCTTACTTCAGATCTATATGGCCAAATGTATATCAACTGGCACCTATGGATCTGGGATGTGGGGGATTGAGCAAGTAGATAGCCTCCAACGCTCTGAGAATTCTTTCCTCTGATACCTATTGGCCGTCCCTCGTGGTACACCAACAAATGTGGCACATAGCAACTAGGCCTCACATACATTATGGTTATAATTAACTCTTAACCCATATTGCTGTAGTACAATGTTTTGGCAAACCAGGAGACTAGCTTGAATAGGGAAGTCATTAAAGACTGTGTTAGCTTGACCGGGGCTGATAATATCAAGTGGCTCAAGTATGTGAGAATCATGCTTAATGATGTTGGGCATCCTGAATTTTTTTCTAATACGTCAACTATGATTAAAATGCCCCGAGTCACTCTTAAAAAACTGGTTCTACAGCACCTGGAAAGCCATCGATGGTCTGTAGAAAATTGTAAGAGCATGGTAGTTGAGCATCAATTGTCTACTATCACGGAAGGGGTACAACAGTATTTAATTTTAGATCCATCCCCCTTCACACGCATGCTGCTTACTCGTTTTCGTACTGAAACCTTTTTCAGATTAATAACCTTCCTATACCCAAATAGATAGTCAAGAAATATAGAAAACTGCCCATGTGATAGCATTTCACCACAGTCGAACATCCATTGCACACTGTTCTGCAGGTACTATCAGCTTCCAAGGGCAATTTTTTTGAAAACCCTACTCAAATTATGGGGCATACGAACCTGCAGAGCTGCCTATCGTAACTTGAAAATTCTAGAAGATGTCCACGTGATTTCAGTTGTCTCAACTTATCTAAACGCAATTGTTAGGGTCAGGGCTTCGATGCAACCCTAGAATAAGTGAGGATCAAAATGAATTGTAAATGTTATTATTTGCCCTTTTTGTATCAGCTGATATCGATATGGGAGTAAATGATTTGAATTTTAAAGACTGTACTATTTTATATTCTTTTTAATGTACCCATTTGCTAAGTGGTATTTTATTTTTGTATTTTTATTCTTAAGAAAATTGTCTGCTTTTATGATATTGTTCATACATATCGAATAAAGTTTTATGAAATGAAATGAGAGACCTGCACTGGCTCCCCGTCAACAAGAGAATAACCTTCAAGCTCCTCACCCACGCACACAAGGCACTCCACAACAGAGGCCCAGCGTACCTCAACAGCCGACTCAGCTTCTACACCCCCACCCACCAGCTCCGCTCCGCCGACCTTGCCCTCGCCACAGTCCCCCGCATCTGAAGAGCAACCTCCGGTGGCAGATCATTCTCCCACCTCGCTGCCAAGACCTGGAACACCCTCCCCACCCACCTATGCAGACCCAAGAACTGCTGTCCTTCAGAAGACTCCTCAAGACCTGGCTTTCCGAGCAGTAGCAGCACTCCCCACCCCCAAACGCCTTGAGACCCTCACGGGTAGGTAGTGCACTTTACAAATGTTATGATTGATTGATTGATCGAAAAACACACAAAAAACATATAAAACAAAAAAAGAAGAAATAAATGGTCTAATTAGAGCCGTCTATTTGGTAAAAAAAAGAGAAATTTGTATGTGTTGCATGAAGAAGTGCATAGATAATATCTGGATGATTACATGGGTGAATGGTAGTGCATGGATGATTAGAGGACTGCAAAGATAGTGCCTAAGTGATTCGGTAGAGTGCTTGGGTAGTGCTTCGGTGATTGCATGCATGCATGGGTAGTGCTTAAGTGATTAGAAGAGTCATGGTAACTGGCAGGGTAAGTGAATGAGTAAATGATTAGTGTCTGGGTGATGCATGGGTGATTGGAGTAGGCATGGGTAGTGCCTGGGTTATTGCATGAGTGGATGAGTAGAGCCTGGGTGATTGGAGGAGTGCATGAGTACTTTCTAGGTGATTTTGTAAGTACTTGGTTACTGCCTGGGCGATAGCATGAGTGTTCAGGTAATGTAATGGTGATTGGAAGAGTGCATGGGTGATGCTTGTCTGATTACATTAGTTTATGGGTGATGCCTGGATGATGGTGCATCGGTAGTGCCTGGGTGATTGTAAGAGTGGAAGGGTAGTGCTTGGTGATTTTATAAGTGCTTAGGTATTGGAGGAGTGATTGTATAAGTGCATGGCTACTGGCTGGGTAATTGGAGAAGTACATGGGTAGTGCACTGGTGATTGGAACAGTGCATGGGTAGTACATGGGTTATTGCATGAGTGGATGAGTAGTGCCTAGGTGATTGCAGGTGTGCATTTGTAATGCTTGTGTGATTTTGTAAGTGCACAGGTATTGCTTGGGTAATTATGTAAGTGCATGGGTAATGCCTGTGTGATTTCATGAGTTTATGGGCAATGCTTGGATGATTACATGAGTGCATTGGTAGTGCCTGAGTGATTGCATGAGTGCATAGGTAGCACTGGGTTATTGGAGGAGTGCACGGATACTGCATGATGATTTTATAAGTGCATGGGTAGTGACTGGGTGATTGGAGCACTGCATGACTAGTAGCTGGGTAATCGAAGGAGTGAATGAGTAGGGTCTGGGTGATTAGAGGAGTGCATAGGTAGTGCACAGGTGATTGTAGCAGTGCATGGATAGTGCCTGGGTGATTGTGTGAGTGGATGAGTAGTGTCTGGGTGATTGGAGGAGTACATGGGTAATCCCTGGGTGATTTTGCAAGTGCATGGCTATTGCTTGGGTTATTTTGTAAGCACATGTGTAAAACCTGGTTGACTGCATGAGTTTATAGGTAATACCTGGATGATTGCTTGAGAGCATGGTTAGGACCTGGGTGATTGCATGAGTGCATGGGCACTGCCTGGGTGATTGGAGGAGTGCAATAATAGTACATGGTGATTTTATAAGAACATGGACAGTGTTTGAGTGATTAGGAGAGTGAATGGCTACAGGCTGGGTAATTGAAGGAGTAAATGAGTAGTGTCTGGGTGATTAGAGGAGTGCATGGGTAGTGTATGGGTGATTGTAGCAGTGCAAGGGTAGTGCCTGGGATATTGCATGAGTGGAAGAGTAGAGCCTGGGTGATTGGAGGAGTGCATGGGTAGTGCCTGGCTGATTTTGTAAGTGCTTGGTTCCTGCCTAGGTGATTGCATGAGTACACAGGTAATGTATGGGTGATTGGAAGAGTGCATTGGTGATGCTTTTCTGATTACATTAGTTTAAGGGTAATGCCAGGATGATTGCATAAGTGCATCGGTAGTGCCTTGGTGAATCGTAAGAGTACACGTGTAGTGTGTGTGTTTATTTTTTATTTTTTGCAGAGTTTTAAATAGCGCAAACTTGACCCGAACCGAATCGGGTATCAGAGCGCTTTACATAACACCATACGATACATGAGGACACACATTCATTTTTGTTAGGCATGGGGAGATTAAGTGATTTGCCCAGGATCACAGGATGTTTGGCGTCGTTACCGAGACTCAAACCCAGGTCCTCAGGTACATGGTTGAGCACCCTAGCCGTTGGGTTCTTGGGTATTGGCGGAGTAATTGGATAAGTGCATGGCTACTGGCTGGGTGATTGGAGGAGTGTATAGATAGTTCAAGGGTGATTGGAAAAGTGCATGAGTAGTGCCTGGGTTATTGCATGAGTGGACCAGGGGGCCTGGGTAATTGCATGGTGATTTTATAAGTAAATTGGTAAAGCCAGAGTAATTGTATATGTACCAAGGTAATGTATGGGTGATTACAAGAGTGTATGAGTAATGCTTGGATAATTGCATGAATGTATGGGTTGTGCCTGGGTGATTGTAGGAGTGCAAGGGTAGTGCATGGTGATTTTATAAGTGCATGGATTGTGACTGAGTAATTGGAGAAGTGCAAAGCTACTGGCTTTGTAATTGAAGGAGTGAATGAGTAATGTCTGGGTGATTAGAGGAGTGCATGAGTAGTGCAGGGGTCAATGGAAGAGTGCATGGGTATTGCATGGGTTATATATAAGTTGATAAGTATTGCCTGGGTGATTGGAGGACAGAATTGGAAATGCCCGGATGATTTTGTAAGTGCCTAGGTATTGTTTGGATGATTTTGTAAGTGCATAGGTAATGTCTGGGTGATTGCAAGAGTGCATTGTTACCGCTTGGGTGATTCTATAAGTGGAGTAGTAATGTCTGGATGATTAAAGGAGTGCATAGGTAATACTTGGGCAATTGTAAGACTCTAGAAGTAATGTTTGGGTGAGTGCAGGAGTGTATGGGTACTGCCAGAGTGATTAAAGGTGTGGATTGGTACTTTTTTTACGTGATTTTGTAAGTACATAGGTTATACTTCAGTGATTGAAGTAGTGCATGGGTTATGCTGAGGTGATTTGAGGAGTGAGATGATTGAGTTTAAAAAAATGAATGACTGCAAAAAAAGTGACTGTAAATATTAATTCATAATACTGTGCTTATTACATTATTTAATCTTACCTTCTTTATTGAAGTAGGTATCAAACTCATTCAAACTATTTTGCAGTTGTTTCATTATAAACTAGATTTAAAATATTTTCAAACTTTAGTGTTACTTTCTGGAAAAGAGAAGACAAAATGTTAATATTGCTAATAGTATTATTCCTTTTTTTTACAAAGTTTTATATAGCACAACTTGACCCGAATTGGGTATCAGAGCGCTTTACATAGCACCAGTTGCATTACATGAGGACACCTTCAGTTTTGTTAGGCACGGGGAGATTAAGTGATTTGCCCAGAATCACAGGATGTTCAGCATCATTGCTGAGACTAGATCCCAGTTCCCCAGATTCAAGGTCGACCGCCTTAGCCGTTAGGCCAAGAACACAACATAATTTTACAATTACATTATATATTCAGTTTCTCTTTTTTGCTGTTCTCAGATTCTATTGAATTTCAACAAACACAGTGATTTCAAAGTAGTTAATCATATAACAGCGGGGAAAAATACAATCAATATGATTGTAAAAACAAAAAGAGAATCTGCGTTTCATATATTTACAACAAACTCAACTATATGTTTGCCTATCTACAGTTTGTAAATTACTTTATTCAACAACATTAGATCATTTATTACTCTAAAGTACAATTTTTAAAATATACACTATATACCGTGTATAATATAAAGATCAAATATATCAACTACTTCCTTCAAACCCAATTTTGCAAATGGAATAATAACTAGTAGAAACAATAATCCAAATACTGACTGTTCACATCTTCCCAATAGGCCGAATGATGTTTCCAAAACCATTTGTACTGAAAATATCCAAAATAAACTTGTTTATTTCTGTTCACATCTTCCCAATAGGCCTAATGATGTTTTCAAAGCTTTGGCTTCAAAAATATCAGATACAAATCTCGTAATTTGAAAGGCAATCTACATTTGAATTCCAAATGTGCATCCTTTCAATGTGTCCATCCTTTATTGCACTTTAAGTACACAGTATTGTGTCCATATGTAGTAGTAGGTCCATCATAGAAAATAATAGCCACAGTTTTAAAAGTTCTTCCTGAAATTGATAGTTGACTTGCCACAAAAAAAATATTTTGATTTCCAATTTTCTTCCATCTGCTCTACAACTTTGTTGCATTAAAATGACTTATTTTCCAAATCTTTCTATATGTAAAGTTGACAACATTTCTGAATTACAATGAGAACATTTCATATCTTGATTAGCTGTTTTTAGTAACTTGTTAAAAAAAACAATTAATCGTTCACTGTCTATTTCAGTGGTTGAAGAAAATTAACACTCCTTACATTTATGATCTCATCTACAACTTAGTCCAAAGAAATGTTCAATTTCTATGACTTTATCTTCCAATACTGCAAGCATAAACATAAGAAATTCTTGTGCATCTTGTTGTACATTAAGTGTAAATTGCAAAGAACTAATACATTTATCCAAAAGATGCCGAATGCCAGAAGCAGTATGGATATTAGTTCTATCAGTTACCAACTTTTGAAAAATATAATGCTTAAGGATCAGAATCTTTTTTCTCGATTTTCCATAATTTTAAGATGAAGATCTTCTAGATAAAAGACAACATTCACAATTACATTAGCATAGCAGTTGATACCTGAACTATTTTCTAATCCTACAATATCATCAACACTGTCCATTTTCATTTTCTTTGCAGCTTCATCATTCTCTTGCATTGTTTTTTTTTCAATCTCAGTAGAATGTTTGTCATATTTCCGTTTTCACCACACTACACGTTTTTCATATGCAAGATATTCACCTAAGTTAGGAGCATACAGTCTTCTTAACCGATTATACTCTCTCACACAGTTTGCATCAGCACTAACCTTTTTGTCATCAAAATCAATCAAATATAAACCAAAGAATGTTCTTACTCAAAAAAATGCCAAGGACGCCATGCCCTCTTTAAACACTGTACTTCCAATATTTATCAAAGCATTATCTACATTTAAACCTTGAGATTTATGAATGGTTACAGCATATGCTAAAGAAAGAGGAAACTGTTTTCTGTGAACATACAAGTCTTTTACAAGCAAAAAATTAACAGCACAACAACCAGTCAGTTTTTTGTCTTCAATCTGATCAAATTTAATCTTCAAAAATTCTATTCAATCTCCCTTCTCATAATTAACAAAATCAATAACTTTTCCCATTGCTCAATTTACTAAACCTTTTTCTGCATCCAAATTACTCCATATTTATTACCCAACAGTTTAAACATACATATATAGTATTTTCTAAACCAGCAGTCTTAGATACAGACTTTTCCAAATAATCCAATTTTGACTGTAATTTCTCTGAGAGAAGAATAGTAACTCCTTCATGTTCTATTTTATCAATGGCTTCCATTTTCACTATTGGTTGTTTCTCCAGCGTCAAAGGTTCTTGATTGAATGTAGACCCCTCTTGCAGTGGTGGCATTAGGCAAACTATAGACTTCTTTTGTCCAATTATTTTGTACATTATTTCAGGTGCAAAATTTTAATTTGGAAACGAGTTTGTTAGTAGCCGACTTTGTAAAGCTTCTTTACTATCTGTTGTCAACACACCAATTCTAATATCTTGAAGAATGTTTCCATAATGTTCATCACTTGCTTGTCGCATATTCTTAATAGGTTCTTTATATTCAAAAAGAGTCCAAATATTCACATTTCTAATACTTCCAAAGATTTCTTAGTGTCTTCATGGACAAGTGTTTTAAAAACTGGTTGTCCTTTCACAGGAGTGAGTTGTAGTAGATCGCCAAATACAATTACATGTTTTCCTCCAAATAAAACATCATATCTGTTTTAAAAATCTGCTGCATTCTTAAATGTACAAAAGCAAGCATTAAGTTTGAGACCATGCTCACTTCATCAAAGATCAAAAGTTTCATATTCTTGCGTATTCTTGAAACTTCATAACAAGCTTCTCCAGATAGCTTGTGATATTCCAACTTATCTTCTTGTTCACCTGGTAGCATAAGTAATCAATGTAATTTTTTTTTGTCCTCATTTGCCGTATCCTCGTTCCAAGAAGTATTCAACCACCTTATTGTCCTTCCAGGAGAGAGCAAAACCGTGGCCTCTTCCTGCACCCGGACAGATGTATATGATTGGCCGGAGGTACTTTTAGGAAGATCATACTTCATCTAGGCTTATCGCAGCCTGTTGGCCCTGACTTCGTTGTAATCCGGCAGACCCAGATCTGGACCATGGAGTGTAAGGGTATAATCATCGGACCCGGGGGAAAAAAAAAACCCCGGTGGCCCGAATAACTTAGCGTCTCCACTTGACTAATAGGTTCCAAAAGACAAGACTCCGAGAGCTGCCAGATCTAGCTGTGTCTACCTTTGATGTTTCGTAAAGTGATGAGAAACCATTCTGTGTGGGTGAGAGGGTTGAATCGACCCAATGTTTACATATTTGCCATCTTGCAAGGAGGATTGCATAGAACAGGAAGGTCCTCTCCCATCCCGTGACATTGTCCTCTAGACCAAATATAATTAGTGCCAGACTGATAGAGATCCGAGTTTTGAGGATTGATTCCAGAGTGGCCCTAATTTGTTCACAGTATACACTGATACCGGGACAGTCCCAAAACATGTGAGTGTCGGAAGCTGCTGGGAGGAGGCACTTATTAAAACACTTTCCTAGCTGGAATTTAGAAAGCCTTTGGGGGGTGAGATATGCCCGATGGCATGTAAACAGGTGGTTACATCTTAACCATGCAGGCTTAACAGCTTTGTATAAAAGGCTAAAAGAACTAAGCCATAAATCCTCACACTGTGTCCCCAATTCCGCCCCCCCACAATTCTGACGGGAGCTTACATTCACCATCTGCCTCCTCCACAATGGACCAGTACCAGAAGGCCACCTTCTTGCACCCAACTTGTCTTTCTACCAGATATTTCTCTAGAGCACAATTTTCCCCGACCTGATCATTTCTCCTTAACTGCTCTCGAGACCAACTGGCCAGCTGCAAGTATTTGAATCTGGATAGGGCTGGGCCGACCCTCTCGAAGAGCACTTACCATTCTACCAAAGAGCCTCCTGCCATCAACTCTCCCCATCTTTGAATCCCAGCTTCTCATAAGGGGACAGCAAGACTGTCTTTTAAACAGGGGGGGAGCCCCGGGGAATCCCAGATTGGGGCGAGATTAGAAAAGTATGCCAACCCAACTCTAGCCTTTATCCGAACCCAATCTCTCATCAATGATTGTAGAATCTTTAGTCTCACCTTTTTAAAGAATCTCTGATGACCAAACTTGAACAGGAAACCGTCAAGCGGAAGATTAGCCCCGGTTAACTTAGCCCTAAACATTTTCCCATTTGAGTTGTCCTCTGGGGTCTTCAACAGCATCCTGGAGTGGGACAGCTTAAATGCCCAGGCGTAATACTCCAGGTCTGGCAATGCAAGCCCTCCCTTCTCCCTCCTCCTCCTTAATTTTTCCCAAGCCAGTCTTACCGATTTGTAGCTCCAGATAAAAGAGGTAATTTGCTGCTGGCATTTATGAAGCTGTTTGGGATCAAAAGCAATTGGAATTGAATTAAAGATGAACGTAAATCTCGGGAGGATCGACATTTTTACTAGGTTTGTTTTCCCATACACTGTCAAAGGGAGAAAGGACCATGCTTTTGTTAGTGCCATTGCCTCGCGACAGACCCAATCTAAATTGGTATGAGCTAGGATGCCAATATCATGGGTGATTTTAACTCCCAGATAACGGATTGAGGGGGTCACTGGAAGAAGTGAGTTGTCAATATTCCAGGTCATAAGCTCAGTTTTCCCTGCGTTTCTTTCCTACCCAGAGACCTGTCCAAATTCCTCTGCCCTCTTTATAACCACTGGGAAGGCCTGGGCAGGGTCTGTGGTGTAAATGAGGATATCGTCAGCATAGAGTCCGACCTTCTTCTCCCAACCGCAGAATGTAAATGGCGGGATGCTACATTCAACTCTCAGGATCTGAACAACAGGTGAGAGAGCGGACAACCCTGTATGGTACCCCTCATAATTCGAAAGGGTTCAGTATGAGTGCCATTCACCAAAAGGCTGGCCCTGGGAGCATTATATAGAAGGTTCATTGCTCGACAGAACTTAGGCCCAAATTGAAACTTCTTCATTGTTGCATCCAGGTAGGGCCAGTTGACCCTATCGAAAGCCTTTGTGGCATCCAGGGTCATAAAGGCCAGAGGAAGGACAAAAGTTGAGACGATATTGATTGCTCCCACCAAATCGTGGGTTAGGTCTGCCAGCTGTCGCTCTCGTATAAAGCCCTTTTGATCTTGGTGTATAATCGTGCCGATCTCCCTCTCAAGCCGTGCCGACAAAATAGTGGCAAAGATCTTATAGTCATTGTTTAGGAGCGAGATCGGCCGATAAGATCCAGAATCGGCCGGGTCTTTACCAGGTTTTAAGATCAGGGCGATATTTGCTTCGCCCCACGTCGCGGGTGGTGTCGCTCCATTCAATAGAATGTCATTGAACAAATAAGTCAAGACTGGAACGATAGCCAACCCGAGAGCGCAGTAGAGCTTACCAGGGATGCCTTCAGGTCCGGCAGCCTTCCCCTTCTTCAATTGTTTAATGGCATTACTGACCTCCAGCTCTGTTATTTCTTTGTCCAGATGCTTACTCTGCTCCAGGGAGAGCGCGGGGAGTCTAGCCTTTTCTAACCATGCATCCCTGGCCGTTGGATCATCGATGGTCTCATCTTTATAAATACACTGAAAGAACTCCTGAAAGGCTTTCCCTATATCTGTATTAGAGATCTTAGGATTACCTCCTCCGTCCACTCTCACTTCCCTGATATAATTTTTAGCCTGGTCAGATTTAATTTTCCAGGCTAACACTTTACCTGCGGCCTCCCCATATTCGAAATGTGAGAGCTTACTGGCCTCCCACCTCTTAGCCACCCTTTCCTGAAGAATGTTATCGAGTTTCCCTTTTAAGTCTTTCCGTTTCTCTTGATCTACCAAAGGCAAATTGCCAGAGCCTGATTTCGAGTCCAGTAGTGTCAACTCCAAGTTCTATATTTGATATTACCTCACTATACTGCTTCTTTCTATATGAGGCTCGATTAGTAATACACCCTCTTAAGTATGCCTTAAACACCTCCCACACAATAGCCAATGAGGCCGAGTTTAAATTCTGATCTAGAAACAGGGTAGACTCTCCTATCAGGAAGTCCGTCTCCACTTCCTCGAGCAAAATGGTACGATCAAAAGACCAGGAGGTGTGTTTGGTGTGTTGACCCCGTTTTAAAGAGAAGGAGATGGTCGAGTGATCAGACAGATGGGAGGGAAGGTATACCACGCCCCTCAAGGCTTCCCTTAAAGTGTAGCTAAAAAGAGCATAGTCAATGCGGGATTTATGCTTATACTTGAGGTTGTGAAAGGACACCCCCAACGTAGTCCCGCTCTCTCTCTCCCTCCATACGTCCCCTAACCCCAGGGTTGCCATACATGTTATAAGGATTGACCTAGATTTGGCATGTGTCTGTGCTCTGGAATTGGGCGATTTATCCAATTTGGGATTTAGTACTGAGTTAAAATCTCCCATCCATATCACGGGGTCTTGGGAGCTAATCAGGTAGCTTTGGATTATATTTAGGTAGGACGGGTCATCGTGGTTGGGACCATAGTATCCCACCAAGGTGAAAGCCCTCCGATCCAACTCAACACTGACTAACAACCATCTGCCACTGGGATCCTCCTTGTAAACTATGACCTGAGCTTTAGCCTGTTTCTTAAAAAGGATAAGAATCCCCAGGATGTTGGCATTATGATCGGTACAAAGAAATTTGTCCACCCATTTCAAGTTTTTCACCATTTCGTTCACCTCTTGTTTTAAAAGATGTGTCTCATGGATGACAATGACCTGCGCGGGGGAGTCTCTGAGCGACTGCAAGATTTTATGCCTCCTTCCCCTCACACGCAGGTGTAACGACCGGATTTTTGGACCAGATAGAATCAGCTCACCAAGACACCACCAACCCAGCCAAAACGCAACCACCTCCCTCCATGGACCTATTTACAACAGGTATCTGTGTTCCTGCCTAAGGATGGGGAATTAGCAATATACAAGCTCATATCATCAAAAACACCACTAAATCTATAGGGATTACTAGGAATACTCACTGATTACTAAGGACGTCCATGCTCTACACCACACTCATACCTTATAGTCTTGCAGCAACTCAGACCCAGACTATGCTACCCTCCTACTCATAGTGAAGGGGGCAGTTCCGATAACTTACCATTACACATTGACCACAATCAGTGCTCTCTCAAGCCACATACACACTGTGTCCTCCCAGTGCTCTCACTATTTCATACATACACAAGCCACAATCCTGTGGGTATACACATTGACTACAATCAATGCTCTCATTAACGCCACTTTCCCTAGCGGCGATCTCATTACACACTGACCACACTCAGTGCTCACTCAAGCCACAATCCTGTGGGTATACACATTGACTACAATCAATGCTCTCATTAACGCCACTTTCCCTAGCGGCGATCTCATTACACACTGACCACACTCAGTGCTCTCACTAATGCCACTCTCTCTCTAGTGGCAATCTCTGTCCTATGAATACCTTCAGCTCTCTCTCTCTCTGTTGGGAAGTTTCTCTCATACATCTAATATCTACTGGGGATGTAATTGTTATATTTTATGTGGTACACAAGAATGGCCAAATCACACTGTGTAAGATTTATTATCAAATACAAGTTCTCCTCTCCCCCTCATTGTTCAGTTACCATTTACCTGGATGGGAGTCGCACCCGTTCACATAACAGCATCTGACCAGAAGAAAGGTTAGCCTTATTATAAGAATAACATCTGCACAGCTGTTCATTAAGAACTGGGGTTCCTTTATTCACTAATAACATCAACAATATAACACTACAATGTCACACATAGCCTAAAAAGTAAAAGGGGAATAGACACATACACAGATCTGCGGGGTCTCTTTAATATAATGGAAAGCTTTATTACTATAACACATCCACATGTAACTGACAGGGACTGTAGATAGCTAAAAAAGGAATGGATTATACTGCACACCGCTGAAAGAAAAAGGATTAGCAATACAGTAGGGAATCTAGCCTAGGAAATAAAAGACAAGATTAATGTTTAAGTGGGCACTATCACCTGATTAGTATGAAGTCACAACTGCTTCTGACAACTCCAGCAACCAACTGACTGCTCTCTGTTCCAAACACCAACTCACTGACTGTTCTCTTCAGCTCCAAAAAACCATCTGACTTCTCTCTCTCCAAGAACCGACTGACTGCTCCGCCTCTTCTGCACTTCACTAATATGGAATGCTCTCTCCTCATGGAAAGTTCCAGTCATCAGCCTGCCGCCCATCAGATCCCTGCACCACTCCGCGTCAAGGACACATACCCAGCTGGCCGGCCTTTTGTGGTGTCTTCGACACAAAGAATAATACAGTCTACCGATAAGGGCCGGCCCAGGCCGGTTCTCTCCAAGTGAACAACACCTCATAACTAAAACATCACCTTTACCCTGCAAGCATCTCAGTCTGCAGGGACAGAAAACAAAATGGAGTCTCTCTAGTTCTGGGCCTTGTAGGCCCGAAAAGGATGAAATAACACTTAGCTCTGTCAGAGTACATACACAAACCATACCAATATGTAATATAAAGTCAGGACTACAGGATCCACCCTCTACTATAGGTAGGATGATGAAAGGACACATAATTATGTCAAAGCCAATAGGCAATAGATGGATTAGAGTCAGGAATAACGGATCTATCGTCATATAAAGCAGCTATCCTCTCGTTTATGCTTCTAGGTCTGAAAAGAGGCCTAAAAGGACCAAAACAAGCTAAGAATAAGGATCTAGGATGGCAGCAAGCTTAAAGTCACCATCACTCTGAAATAGAGCCAAAAACACGGTCAGAACAGCAGGCCATTGACATTCCAGGATAAGAACTGTAGACCCGTCATTTATATTTCTGGCCCCTCGCCTTCCCATCGAAGCCATAGGGGACCCATAGTGACTATTTCTGTCCTGGTTGTTATTAGGATTACGGCAAATTAGATGGATATTAGTACATATACAACAAAAGAAAACCGGCATATGAGAACTTTTTGGTGCTCCCCCCAACGCCCTCCCCCCACCATGGAAAACGCCCCCATACTTGACCTGGCCAGATGTGTTGCCAGATTGCATCTCCAACACGACCCTGCCCTAGCCTCAACTGCTTTAGCTAAAGGGTTATGGCCGGCCTGCGCACATGTATTACAACCCAGAAGTCGTTTGGGAGAGGGGGTACCCCCTTCCCTGAGTTGTGCCCAAAAGAGAAAAGAAAAAAAAAGATGTGTTTCTTAGATGGGGTATACCCCCGAATAATTCCAATTTATTTATATTTATATCATTCTTTTTTTTGTTGTATTTTTTCCTTTACTTTCCCTTCCCCTTTCCCCCATTTTTTCTTTCCCTTTTTTTTGGTGCTTTTTGTTTTTCATCATTTAGCTTCCCTTTTTTCCATTTGTCTATTCTTTACTATTCCCTCTATCTCGTTGCCCACTTCTATACATTCCCCTGAAGCCGAGACACTCTGTTTACACTATTAAGTTAAAGGGGAATACACAGGGAAGAGATTGCATTATTGTGGGGCATCCGAGTATGAGAGAGAGAAGGTAAGGGTAGCGCAAAGGTGACCTAATTGCCCCCCCCCTGTGTATGGTTGCTAATTGTAGCTAACAGTTTGTCAGCATCCAGGGGCGTGCGAATGTTGTGCATCTTGTTATTAAACATTACCCTTAAAAAAGCAGGGAACCTCATCTGCACGGTCGCCCCCAGGGCCCTAAACTTATCCATTTTCTGGCCCAACTCCCATTGCCTGTCTAGCGTGGTTTTAGACAAGTCTGACCGGACTTCAAAAGAGAAATCCGGGACTTTCAATGAGTTGGCCTTGAGGGCAAGGTTCAGAATCTTCTCTTTGATGGAGTAGGTCAGGAAGTTCACCAGAATTTTCCTGGGCTTCACCCTTCCCGGGTTCAAACAGAAGGGATCCCGATGTATCCTCTGGATGTCATTATCTAGCTCTGCAGTGGTCTCATCCAGATTGAGGGCGTTCTTTAATAGGGAAAAAACATACTGCTTGATCTCGCCACCCTCCTTTCCTTCAGGGATCATTAGGAGTCTAAGGTTATTTCTCCTGGAATAAATTTCCAGGGATTCGACCCTTTCCTTCACTGCATCCCCTTCTCTTCGCAAAGACTGGATCTTGACCTCTGAAAGCTCCAACTTCGCTTTTAGTTCCCCACTACCCCCTCCAGGCTCTCAGTTCTCTCATAGAGACCATCTACCTTCTTTCCGAGGGTCTCACAGACGGCTCTGATCTCATTTTGGTTTTGCTTAGATTCTGTGAAACCACATTTGATCTCACTCCTTATTGCTAAGAGCATTGCCTCAATGGAGCCTCCCCCCTTACTGCCCCCGGGCATTGGTCCGCCTGTCTCTGCCGTCTCGCCACTCTCACTTTCAGCCACCACAGACACTTTTTCGGTCCCCTCAGGGTTTCTAACTGGCTCAAATATGTCCACATCCCTTATGTCCGCAGGACCAAAGGGCATAGGCCCCTGGGAGGTAACGGCTTTATCAGGTTTAGCACTCATATTGTTAAACCGGAGGCCTTTCTCCCCCACCAGACTATGCCCAATATCCAATACCTGGGGTAAGACCTTAAAATATGATCTTAGCGATAGCGTGATTCGGGCAGCAGTCTTTCGTGGCCCCTTAGACTTATTCTTCCACGCTGACTGCTTCTTGGAGGTTATGCTAGATTTATTGCTCACAGCCCCCCTCCTGCTGTGTCTCCTGGGAGAGACTATGAGGTTGCCAAACTGATCTGTCCCTCCTCCAGAGCCTCTACCCCGGATAGTCCTTCCCCTCCTTTGCCGCCGCCGGCAGACTCGCTGCAGCCAACTAACCTTTTGTTCTCACCATGTTTGACAGACAATGCGGGATGACCAGGGCCCTTCCCCCGCCTCCTACCCTTCCCAGCAACCCGTTTTCCCAGGGTACTGCCGTGCCCAGCGCTGTCGTTCAAACGCTCACCTCCCTTCAAGACACTACTATCCACACCTGCAATACTCCTAGAATCGAAGTTGGAGTCAGCGTCGACGTTGGGATCGGGGTCAAGGCTTGAATCCAACACCGTAGAAATGTTAGACACCGATGCGGGCTCTGCTGGATACAACCTCCCAGGTGGCAGCTTCTTCCCCGCTCTCGTTTCTCCGCTCCTCCGCTGGGCACTACCCCCAGGAGTCCAGGAGCCGCCGCTCTGCGGCTCCGCCGAAGCTCCACGGCTGCCTCCGACCACCGTAGGAGAGAGGCAGGCGGTGGGACAGAGCTCACACACATCCGCTGCACCGGAACCGCTTTCAAGCCGGGAGCCGAGATTTACTCTTCTTACTGCTGAGGAGCCCCCCACACGGGGAAAAAAGGGGAAAAGAAAAACGAAGGGACCGCTCTTCTTGCCTTCGAGGGGTTTCGCAACATAAATAAGCCGGCACCAGTAAGAATTACGGCATATGGGCTGAGGCTAGGAACAGGTTTTCTGAGACGCGCGGTCCGCCCTAACCAGCGGCCGCCATGTTTTCCTTCAAGCCGAGCATCAGGCCCTGTAGGATTGTCTGTAAAGTGTCCTCTGTGTACGGGGTCAATGTAATGTAATTACTTTAATGTTATGTCCCGCTAACCCAGTTGAAGTAGTTACAACACAAGATGAATGTGATTCTGTGGTTCTATGTAGAAAATTGCTCAAAACTTTAATTGAGAAACTTTTTCCTGTTCCAGCTTGCCCACTGATGTACATTTGAATGGGTTTAAATGATGTGGATTGGCAAATTGTTTTTCATGCAGTAAACCATGCTGTATCAGTTGCGTCACTTGCTCTGATATATTTCTTTCTTTTTCAATATTTAGTTGTTCTTCTGACTTTTCCAACTCAATAATATCCTTTTGTGCTTTTTGCATTGCCATTTCTACATCATTCATGGGTATTGCTGCTTCATTTTCAAGAATGTGTTGTCCTAGTGGATCTTGACTTAGTGGAGCAGAACTTTGACTATCTTGAGAACTGTCTCTACCTATTTCAGCTGCAATAGTGGTTTCTTGTTCAATATCATCATTCAACATTTGTAGATAATTTGGAAAAATTGTACATTCAATGCTATCTCTACATGCATTAAAAGAATCTTCATAGCAGTCAAAATCTCCAATTAATTCCATTTCAGTACGCCAAGGCTTGAAGAGTTGCAGAAGGACTAAATAGACAGATTCCCTTTTATCTGTAGTATCACAACTGAGTTTCTGGTGATTATTAAGATTTCCTTTAGAATGTTTTACCAAACATCCATCACATCCAATTAATGCATATGTTTCTTAATTTATATTTTCTGTAACATTTCTCTTAAAGCTGTAATGTTGCAGTACTTCACAGCGACATATGTTTTCCATATGTGAACTTATTTTAGGGCAGTATGTATCCAACATATTCGTGTCAACAATATCTGTACTTTCTGGTTCATTCAATGCTAAGTATTCAATTTCTTGTACAGATTTCAATACTCGATTTTGTGTTGCAGCAAGAACTAGAGTTACCCAAATGATTCCCCTTTACTTCGATTATAAACTTGCAGAGATCAACCGATCAGAAGAAGAAGCACTTGACAGCCAGGTAAGTGAATCAACACTTTATTGCAAAATTGAAGATGGATTATTCTCCTGTTATTTCACTCATTTAGCCTATGCATTTCGGACTGTGTGCTCCGTCTTCTTTTTACTGATTGGTGAATGCGGAGTCAGCAGCCTGTGATGGTGTCCCATAGTTTGCTACACCTTTAGTAGAAACCGAATCCCGTTTCAGCTGCAGTAGCTGCAATGTACACTGGGACCTGTAGTTTCCATTTGCCGCATTATCACCCACAGGGGGTCCCTCAATTCTCTAACTTCTTAAAAGGTTTCAGGGGTATATATATATAAATTAGAAATTCACCAAAAAAACCATAGATTTCAGGGGTGTTATAGTTAGCTGGCCATTTCACTCATACAAACCATAGAAATTCCTCCATTACAGTAAGTTCTGCTAACTATAACTCGTGCGCCCGCAATGCACTGCTGATGTTGTCACATATTGCATCATTCATGACATGGTCAGTGACATCATTGATGACATCACAGATGACATTTCAAATGACTTCACTGATGACATCATCCACTGAATGTGGTTTAGTTTGAAATTTAAATATGTATTATATATATAACAATCTGTATTTAAGATTGAGTGGATATATAACTGTCTGGATGGAGGATATAGGTGCAGTCTGACTGTCTGTTTAATTGAGTAATTGAAAGTGTCTCACTTAATACATGGATTAGTAACTAAACTATGTGAATGTGTGCATCACTGTCTCTGTTGTTGTATATCATGCTGCATCAATTGGCCACTAGCTACATGAGTGTGTATATTAGTTATTGATTAGTTGGGTGAGTATTTGTATGGGACACTGAGTATGTGTGTGGTTGGATGGGGTGTGTGTAACTCTATGCATTGACGTGTGAATGGTTGATTGACTAGGTCTATAGGTTTACGAGTGCATGTGGAAACAGTTGTTTGGGTGACTGAGTGTGTTTATTTGTGTGTTGGTGAGTGAATATATGTTTTAGTTGTACATCTTCAACAAAGTAAAAAAATAAAAGATATGGGATGTGAGAGTTGGTGTATATAAATAGGTATATGTAAGAGTCAGTGATTGTGAGAGTAACTATATGAATGAGTGTATAATTGTAATGGTGATTTTTAACATATTAACTATGAGTTACTATGTGTTTGAATACATGAGGTGTTGTTGGATAATTGTGTAAGTGAGTAACTGTAAGTGTGATTCATTTTTTTCATGAGTGAGTAGGATGACTGCATAACCGACTAAGATGACTGCTGATGTGTCAATATCTATATATGTGTATAAGTGCATTTTGATAGTGTTCTATTAATTAGTGACTGCATGTATAAATGACTCTGTTGTTGAGTGGGTAGTTGTGTGTGTAGACGTAGGAATCAGTGAGTGGGTATGTAGTAACTGGTATTGGTGTGTCAATGGTTTCAAATATGGTACTTTGTATTTTACTGTGAGTGATGAAAGGTTATACTAGTTAGTGTATGATGAGGTGTATCAGATTGTCATGTGGATGAGGTCATCAGTGATGTCATTTGATATGTCATCAGTGATGTCATCAGTGATGTCACTGACCATGTCATGAATGACGCAATATGTGACACCATCAGCAGAGCATTGCAGGCGTGCAATTACAGTTAGCAGAACTAACTATAACAGTGGAATTTCTATGGTTTTGTACGAGTGAAATGGCCAGCTAACTCTAACACCCCTGAAACCTATGGTTTTTTCTGTGAATTTCTAGGGTTTTTTAAATGCTTATTTCTAACTATAACGTCTCTGAAACCTATGGTTTTTTCAGTGAATTTCAAAGGTTTTTTAAATGCTAATTTTTAAGTGTGATAGTAGTTATACCTATTTTTTTGTACTGATTTCTACAGTTTTTTATTTGTTTATTTATAAATATTTTATTCATTAAATAACATTAAATACTTTTCTGAAGATTGTAAAAAACAAAAAAAACAAAATCAAACTGAAAAATGGATTACTTTTTTTATTTAAAATTTTAATTTTAATATATTTATATTATTTTCTTTAAAAAAAAACATTTTTCCCACATTTTTTTCGGAGTCGCCCACTCAAAGCGTACACATCACGGCTAGCCGCCATTTTAGAAAAGTTGTGAAGGATCCGCATACGGTGTGCGACGGCTGCTTGTTTTTCAGTTACATCATATACATTTCATATTACGTGATGTGCGCGATTGGTATGCGACCAGTCGGCAACTCCTGTTCCTGCGCATTCACAACACATGTGCATTATGGTAAGAGACGCTTGCACGGTGGCGTGTCCCGTGTGACATCATATACATGCTGGGGCACGCTGGGTGTGTGATTCCCGCAAAAAAAATATGCTCCAAAATGATATGTATGTGTCTTTAACCCCTCCCATGCTCGTGACGGAACCGTTCCGTCACGAGCCTCGGGTGGGCTGTGCTGGTGACAGAACGGTTCCGTCACGGCCCTCTTGCCGCGCCTGCGTGGCGCGAATTCCGCGCCTGCGCTAACGTTATGTAGCGCGGGCGGAGCCGTGACGGAAAATAAGCACAGCTCACCCGCGTGCCGTGACGGAGCGGTTCCGTCACGAGCACGGGACCGCCGCGCGGCCCCCCCACCCCCTTAGCACTGCGGTGGAATAGCCGCCACAGTGAAGGGGTTAATATACATTAGGGCAAGAGATTATCTGAGATATTCATAAAAATAATATATTTGTACTTATAATAAACTTATATTAATTTCAAACATATTTTCAGGAAGTCGGGTGCGTGCATCGTGAATGCAGAAAACCAGGTCAGAAGAGCTGCTGTAGAGCCAGAGAAACCAGGTCAGCAGAGGAAGTTGTAGAGCCAGAGAATCAGGTCAGCAGAGCTGCTCTAGAGCCTAAGAAGCAGGTCAGCAGAGCTGCTCTAGAACCAGATACCCAGGTCAGCAGAGCTGCTCTAGTGCCAGAGACCCAGGTCACCACAGCTGCTTTAGAGGCCGAGAACCAGGTCAGCAGAGCTGCTGTAGAAGCAGAAAACCAGGTCAGCACAGCTGCTTTAGAGGGAGAGAACCAGGTCAGCAGAGATGCTTTAGAGCCAGAGAACCAGGTCAGCAGAGCTGCTCTAGAGCCAGAGAACCAGGTCAGCAGAGCTGCTTTAGAGGGAGATAACCAGGTCAGCAGAGCTGCTTTAAAGCCATAGAACCAGGTCAGCAGAGGTGCGTTAGAGCCAGAGAACCAGGGCAGCAGAGCTGCTTTAGAGCCTCAGAACCAGGTCAGCAGAGCTGCTCTAAAGCCAGAGAACCAGGTCAGTAGAGCTGCTGTAGAGCCAAAGAACCAGGTCAGTAGAGCTGCTTTAGAGCGAGAGAATCAGGTCAGCAGAGCTGCTTTAGAGGGAGGGAACCAGGTCAGCAGAGCTGCTTTAGAGCCAAGGGACCAGGTCAGCAGAGCTGCTCTAGAGCCAAAGTACCAGGTCAGCAGAACTGCCTTAGAGCCATAGAACCAGGTCAGGAGAGCTGCTTTAGAGCCAGAGAACCGGGTCAGCAGAGCTGCTCTAGAGCCTAAGAACTAGGTCGGCAGAGTTGCTCTAAAACCAGAGAACCAGGTCAGCCGAGCTGCTGTAGAGCCAGAGAAACCGGGTCAGCATAGCTGCTTTAGAGGGAGAGAACCTAGTCAGCAGAGCTGCTTTAGAACCAGAGAACTAGGCCAGCAGAGCTGCTTTAGAGCCAGAGAACCAGGTCAGCAGAGCTCCTTTAGAGGGAGGGAACCAGGCCAGGAGAGCTGCTTTAGAGCCAAGGGACCAACTCAGCAGAGCTGTTCTAGAGACAGAGAACCAGGTCAGCAGAGCTGCTGTAGAGCCAGAGAACCAAGTCAGCAGAGCTGCTTTAGAGCCATAGAATTAGGTCAGCAGAGCTGCTTTAGAGCCAGAGTACCAGGTCAGCAGAGCTGCGCTAGAGCATAAGAACCAGGTCAGCAGAGCTGCTCTAGAGCCAGAGAACCAGGTCAGCAGAGCTGCTGTGGAGCCAGAGAAACCAGGTCAGTAGAGCTGCTTTAGTGGGAGAGACCCAGGTCAGCAGAGCTGTTCTAGAGCCATAGGACCATGTCAGCAGAACTGCTTTAGAGCCATAGAACTGTGTCAGCAGAGTTGCTTTTGAGCCAGAGAATCAGGTCAGCAGAGCTGTTGTTAAGGCAGAGATCCAGATCAGCAGAGCTACTCTGTAGCCTAGGAACTAGGTCAGCAGAGCTGCTTTATAGGCAGAGAACCAGGCCAGCAGACCTGCTGTAGAGCCAGAGAAACCAGGTCGGCAGAGCTGCTTTAGAGGGTGAGAACCAGGTCAGCAGAGCTGCTTTAGAGCCAGAGAACCAGGTCAGCAGAGCTGCTTCAGAGCCAGAGAACCAGGCTAGCAGAGCTGCTCTATCTGACACTTACTGACACTGACTGATTGACACTGATTGACTGACACTGATTGACTGACACTGACTGACTGACACTGAGTGACACTGATTGACTGACACTGACTGACTGACACTGATTGACTGACACTGACTGGCAGACACTGACTGACACTGATTGACTGACACTGACTGACACTGATTGACTGACACTGACTGACTGACTGGCTGACACTGACTGACTGACACTGACTGACTGACACTGACTGACACTGACTACTCTCTACTACTCACTCTCTTCTACTCTCCTTCTACTACTCACTCTCTACTACTCCCTCTCTACTACTCTCTACTAGTCACTCTGTACTATTCTACTACTCTCCACTACTCACTCTCTACTAGTCTCTACTGCTCACTCTCTACTACTCTCTACTACTCTCTCTCTATTACTCACTCGCTACTACTCTCTACTACTCACTCTCTACTACTACTCTCTACTACTCAATCTCTACTACTACTCTCTACTACTCACTCTCTACTACTCACTCTCTACTATTCTCCACTACTCACTCTACTACTCTACTACTCACTCTCTACTACTCTCTCTTTACTACTCACTCTCTACTACTCACTCTACTACTCCCTACTACTGACTCTCTACTACTCTCTACTACTCACTCTCTACTATTTGTGCTCTACTACACACTCTCTACTACTCACTCTCTACTAACTCTCGACTACTCGCTCTCTACTACTCTCCACTACTCACTCTACTACTCACTCTAAACTACTCTCTATTATTCCCTCTCTACTACTCTCTACTACCCACTCTCTACTACTCCACTACTCTCTACTACTCACTCTCTACTACTCTCTACTACTCTCTTTACTACTCACTCTCTACTACTCACTCTCTACTACTCTCTCTCTACTACTCACTCTCCACTGCTCTCTACTAGTCACTCTCTACTACTCTCTACTACTCTCTTTACTACTCACTCTCTACTACTCACTCTCTACTACTCTCTCTCTACTACTCACTCTCTATTACTCTCTACTACTCACTCTCTACTATTGACTCTCTACTACTCTTTGTACTACTCTCTACTACTCACTCTCTGCTACTCTCTCAACTACTCTCTACTACTCTCTACTACTCACTCTCTACTCTCTTTTACTCACGCTCTCTACCTCTCTCTCTACTACTCTCTACCTCTACATCTCTACCTCTACCTCTCTACCTCTACACCCCTACCTCTACACCTCTACCTCTCTACCTCTCTATACCTCTCTCTACACGCACACATATGCACATATATATATATATATATATATGCATATATATGCATATACACTTATATATATATGTATGTTTGTAAATATATATACATACATATATATAACATGCATATCTATATAAGTACAAATATAAATGCATGCATACATATACATATATGCATACATATGCATGTTATGTACATGAAAGTTTGAAAAACGCGAATACAAGCAAAGCTAAAAAGCCACCTTATTACAAACAGAATTGCTTTAACTTAAACGAGGGCGAGACCTATTGCATTTTCAATGCTTGTTTACTTTGGTTCCATCAAGAAGGCATTCAGATGTGTCACACATTTGCCATAAATTCTGAATGTTAGCACTCTAGTTGGTCATTAGATTACTGTAGTAAAGCTACTGCTTACCAGGGAAGTCTGCTGCTGGTATTCAAAGTGCACGTTTCAGTCTGCATGTAAGAATTTTTAATGAAATAGAAGAGGATTTGAGAAGTCAAAATGTGCCCTAATGTTTCTTTCTGCAGCACTAGTCATAATTTCTATGGCAAATTGAACCCCCTCATTTTGTTCCTTTTCAAATTAAATGTTTTAAGTGTTACAACTTTATTCCAATCAAGATGGCTTCAGGTGTGCAATACGTTTGTCATAAGTAAGACTGTTAGAACTCTAGTTGTTCTTTAGAACATTCTGGGACATTCAGTCATTGGGCTACATCTGGGTGATATTTGTGCTTCACTTGGGCTCTTTTATCTCTGGTGGCCATCTTGGGATACTTATTTGTTATGAAGTTTCCTAATTTCCTCATTTACTACAGTCTCCTCAGTAGGAAATACTTTCAATTTTTTACGTTGATTCCATCAAGAAGGCATTCAGATGTGTCACACATTTGCCATAAATGCAAAATGTTAGCACTCTAGTTGCTTATTAGATCACTGTAGTAAAGCTACTGCTCACCAGGGAAGTCTGCTGCTGGTATTGAAGGGGCATGTTTCAGCCCAGACAAAATTCTGGTTCTGCAATAGACCTATTGGACCCCAGCTAGATTAGCTGAGGGAAAATTACCGTTGCTGGAACTGTGACAGAGAACAGGGAGACATGGCACACCTCATCTTCGACTGCATAAAGGTAAAAAAAATTGGAAAAATATATTTACCTTCATAAATAAAGCCTTAGGCTGCACACTTAAAGAAGAGTTTGCCTCTCTCACCACTGCATTTATAACATCGGATATAGACTCCCAACAAGACAGAAATCTTCTTGACTTCCTGCTAACGGTAGCAGTCAAGATAGTACTCACCAATTGAAAAGACACCTCCAAAGCCATTTTCAAGGGGTGGCTCAATTGGGTGACTTACCTGAGAGGAGCCAACATTACAGCCTTACGTAACACACCTTGGAAAAACCCCAACAGGAGTATGTGGGCATCCTTGGACACGTTCCTAGTACCCTACGAGCCCCCATGAAACTCCTAGTAGACAGCGGGTCAGGGGGCCGGTCATACGTACATACTTTGTATCACGCCAGCCAGCCGGACGGCTAGCCCTGGCACCAAACGCCAATGGTTATATGTTTATATGTTATATGGTATATGTGGGACTGTAGAGCTGCAAGGAAGTGCCAGCTTATGGGCACTACGAATGAACTGTACAACTATAAGCTAAGCCGCCTGGGCTGTCACCCTTGTAAATACAAATGCGATGTGATTACATGTTACGTGTCGTATGTTATAAATGTTAAAAAAAAAAAATTATATATATATATATATATATATATATATATATATATATATATATATATATATATATATATATATATATATTCACTGAAAAAACCATAGGTTTCACACCAGTTATAGTTAGCTGAACATTTTATTCACACAAACCCATTGAAATTCCCACGTTATAGTTAGTTGGACTCACTATAACTCGAGCGCCCGCAATCCACTGCTGATGATATCACATATTACATCATTCATGACATGGTCAGTGACATCACTGATGACATCACTGATGACATCTCAAATGACATCAATGACAGAATCCTTCTAGGCCCCCCTCAGAAAACCTAGGGGGTCAGGGGGTGTCTACTCTGTCCCCTTTTAATTATTTCCCCCTTTCTTTTTCACCTCTTGTGTCTCGATTCTACCGAGACACAAGATGGCGGACTCTCCGGACTGTTTCGAATGTTGACAGACACCCGACAGCCAATCAGCTTTCCGCTCGCGCAATCCCGTAGCGCGCCGGGTGCGCTCCCCGGTACGCGTACCTGTAAGTGCTCGAAGCGCACATATAGATATATATGTGTTTTTGAAGTTAATTTTTAAAAAAACACTGGAGCAATTTTCAGTAAATATAGCAAAGGCACATCTTCGTACCAGTCCCTACAATTTTGCAACGTTTGGCGTAATTCCGTTCAGCGGTTCGGGATGTAGACTTGTCAGACCGTCCTATGGAAATTAAAATGGGGAAAACACGTTTTGGGACCCACCTTTTTTCTCAGCCCCCACTTCACGAATCCCCCCAAAACTACCTGGGAAGGAGCGCAGCGGAGCTGGCCTAAATTTTGGAAAATGACACGCAAATTCCTCTACCGGCACCAGAGTTATTCCCAATAGAATGTTGCAGATTGCCTATGGTAGCCAATCCTAACTATAACTACCTACTGGTGACCGCCAGTAGGATATATATAGATAATATATATATATATATATATATATATATATATATATATATATATATATATATATATATATATATATATATATATATATATATATATATATATATATATATATATATATATATATTACCTACTGGCGGTCGCCAGGAGGTAGTTATAGTAAGGATTGTTTTCTATAGGAAATCCGCAACATTCTATTGGGAATAACTTTGGCGCCGGTTGAGGAATCTGCCTGTAATTTTCCTTAAATTTGCCTCGCAGCGCACCGCTCCTTCCCTGAAAGTTTGGGAGGGATTCGTCAAGCAGGGGCTGAGATAAAAGGGGGGTCCCAAAACGTGTTTTCCCCATGTTAATTTCCATAGGGCGGTTGGACTCACTTTTAGCCCGAACGGCTGAACGGATTTCCACAAAACTTAGCAAAATTGTAGGGACTGCTACCCCGATGTGCCTTTGCTATGTCTCAAGATATGTGCTCCAGTGGATATTGAGTAATTTAGGTTCAAAAATATATATATATCTGGGCGGAGCCTAACCACACATCTGATCTGATTGGCTGTCAGCACTTCATCCAAGAAGTGTTAGCAGCCATCTTGGGACCAATATACATGATAGCACCTCATTAAAAAGCATTGTAGTTAATAGAGGGTTTTAGGACTTTAGTTACATTATAAATAATTTGTTGATGGTACCATACTCATTTTAGGAATTGTGTTGTGGTGTGTTCTAAGGCGATTTTACCATGTGAAAAAGCCTTGTGCTGTGATATCATGAATCATGTTTGAAAGAAAACTGATATCTCATGATTTTCCCACAGTGGTTTGGAAGGGGATCTATAAGCTAAACTGAAAGCATATTTTCTGTAAATTCACATTATCTTTTCCAGTCATGTGAGAATGAAGTCTGACATTCTCAGTAAAACATGTACATCCAACAAGGACAGAGACTGTCAGTTGATTCCTTTGTGTTCTACTGCAGCCTCCTAGAGTGGTCTAAAGAACAACTAGAGCGCTAACAGTCGTACTTATTACAAAGGTATAGCATACCGGAAGCCATCGTGATGGGAATAAAGTGGTAACTCTTAAAACATTTAATTTAAAAAGGAACAAAGTTAAGGGGTATATTATGCCATAGAAAGTATTATTAGTGCTGCAGAAAGAAAACCTAGGGCACATTTTGAGTGACTTCTCAAATCCTCTTCTATTTCATTAAAAAAGTCTGACATGCAGTCTCCCAAGATGGCCACCAGAGACAAAAGAGCCCAAATGTAGCCCAAATATTTCTAAAGAACAACTAGAGCGCTAACAGTCCTACTTATTACAAAGGTATGGCACACCTGAAGCCATCTTGATTGGAATAAAGTGGTAACTCTTAAAACATTTAATTTAAAAAGGAACAAAATGAGGGGGCATATTTTGCCATAGAAAGTATGATTAGTGCTGCAGAAAGAAACATTAGGGCACATTTTGAGTGACTTCTCAAATCCTCTTCAATTTCATTTAAAAATTCTGACATACAGTCTCCCAAGATGGCCACCTGAGACAAAAGAGCCTAAATGTAGCCCAAATATCACCCAGATGTAGCCCAAGTATAGCCCAATGACAGAATGTCCCAGAGTCTTCTAAAGAGCAACTAGAGCGCTATCAGTCTTACTTATGACAAAAGTATGGCACACCGGAAGCCATCTTGATTGGAATGAAGTGGTAAGTCTGAAAACATGTAATTTAAAAAGGAACAAAATGAGGGGGTTCATTTTGCCATAGAAAGTATGATTAGTGCTTCAGAAAGAAAAATTAGGGATCATTTTGAGTGACTTCTCAAATCCTCTTCTATTTCATTAAAACAATTCTGACATGCAGACTGAAACATGCACGTTGAATACCAGTAGCAGACTTCCCTGGTGAGCAGTAGCTTTACTACAGTGATCTAATGAGCAACTAGAGTGCTAACATTCAGAATTCATGGCAAATTTGTGACGCATCTGCTATTAGTGTTTTTTAAACTTCCATGTAAATAACATGCATCTGTATGCATATATGTATATGTATGCATGCATTTATATTTGTATTTATATAGATATACAGATTATATATGTTTATATATGTATGTATATATATTTATATATATATACATGCACATACATATATATAAATGCATATGCATATATATGCATATTACCTACTGGCGGTCGCCAGTAGGTATATATAGTTAGGATTTTTTCCCTATGGGATTTCTGAAAATTCTATGCCTAATAACTTTGGCGTTTGTGGACGGAATTGGCTGAAATTTTCAGGAAAATGGTACATTTTGTTTCTGTGCAGCACTTGAAAATTTGGGGGGGTTTTGTGGAGGGGGGGCCGAGAAAAAAAGGGGGTCCCAAAACGCGTTTTTTCCATGTTAATTTCCATAGGGCGGTTGGACTCACTTTTAGCCCGAACGGCTGAATGGATTTGCATGAAACTTGGCAAAATTGTAGGGACTGTTAGCCCGATGTGCCTTTGCTAGGTCTCAATATATGTGCTTCAGTGGATTTTGAGAAATTAACGTTTAAATCAAGATATATATCTGTAACAGCGCTCCGGGCAGCGATCCGGTTAGCGAACCTTTCGCGTATCGGAACTTTGCGATGCGAAGCTGATTGGCTCTTCGGTGTCTGTCAACATTCTAATCAGTCTGGAGCGGCCGCCATCTTGTCTCTCGGTAGGATCGAGAGACAAGAGGAGGCCAAAACAAAGGGGGAAATTACCATAAGGGGGCATAGTAGATCCTCGTTGACCCCCTAGGTTTTATGTGGAGGTTTTAAAAGGGCCTAGGAGGGTCCCAAAAAAAAAATTTTTTTTTTGCGTGGTAAGCGCCAAGTTCGCGAACCGGAAAGCGTTCTGGGCAGCGAACTTTAAGGATAAAAGAATGATAGACTTTTGTAATACTGTATGTTAATTATTTGTTGTTTTTGTTCGTTTTTTTATTTATTTATTTATTTTGATTTAAAAAAAAATTATTTATTATTTTCATAGTTCATTAAAACTTCCAGCATTATATCATCTGGTATCTCGTCGAACATGGATGTTTCTGTCTCTTGTAAGGTATGAATAAATTGTTCGTCAAAAGATTGATCCATAAAATCTTCATCCACATTTTCTTCATTTACAATGTCTTCGGATGTAATCTCGAAGGAAACATTACTTTTTTCTTGCTCCCCTTCCATTTTTTTGCTGTAAATTGCATAAAAAAAATAATTAAATTAGAAGAGTTAGGGCACTGTTGGGTTTAAGTTCAGACAGGTAGTTCTGTTTTTTTAACAGTGAACTTAAAGTAAGTTAATTCATAATTATAGCAGAGAAGTGTAAGTCAATCAATAAATATAACAGAGGAGTCTATCTGTATCTATAACTATAGCAGGGGGACAGTAAATAATTATCAAAAACGTTTTTACAAATTAATTTAAAGTGCCACTTACAAATTATCAATTTAATTTTCAGGGAGGTGAAAAGGCTCTTGAAATGTAGTTCAGGAAGTAGTAGTCAAAATGGTTGTGTTTCCTTCTCTTCCTTTATATATATTCAGGTACATAACCAATCAAATGTCAGGAAAAAAAAATTGAAAATGAAAGTAACATTTTCATTGGTTGTCAATTCCAACACTTCAGATGTGTTTTGTGAAGTAATTTACCTCACGGTACTTAGAGAGGTCTACAGGCTTAATGGCTAAATGGAATTTCAATCAAATTTGTGAAAATGAAAGGGATTGTTATGTAGTATGAGCTAATCTATATTTGGTGAGAGTGTCTCTAGTCGTTTTTCTGTAAATTACTTTCCCACCTTTTTTTAGGACCGCTTTCCGGAAAGCGGCCCGGTTAGCGAACCTTAAGCGTCACGGGAGTCCACCATTTTGTGTTTCAGTCGCATTAAGATACAAGATGGAGGGCAAATAATGTTTAGAATGGGTAGAAGGGGTCATGGTAGACTTATCTTGACCCCCTAGGTTTTCTGAGCGTGGCTGAGGAGGCTTATATGTGCGGAAAAAAACCATTTTTTAAAAAAATCCGCGAGGTTAGCTTTCGGTTAGCGAACCGGGTAGCGCTCCGGGGAGCGAATTTTGTGGAAAATTAGTGAAAAAAGTTAGAGAAAAATAATAATTGTGAGTGATCAGATGTAGGGTAGCTCTGAGAAGAGCTTTTGGGTTTATGGTACATTTAGGTACTTATAAGTAGGTACCAATGCACAGTCTTAAATTCAGAATGAAAATTCTGTTGCCCTCATCTGAGAAGTGAACTCCATCTCCTCTGTAGATATCTTGCATGTAGTAACGCAAGTTATTGTTGTTGTTGTACAGAGAGCCCATTCCATGGTCTCTCATGTAAGCTGAAACAGATTTGTTTACATGCTTCCTCGCTTTCTCAATTTGTGGACAAAATTGGTTGGACCACCTCCATTTCTGTCTTTGGCATATATTGGAATATACCAAGGCAGTTTGAGGAAAAAGTGCCATTAATTGCTCAAAGGTGTCCTTTAAAAGCATTTCCAGACCTACCCCTGTCAAAGTGCCCAAATCATTACCTCCACAGTGCACTATTAACAGGTCAGGTTTTGGCAAATGCATAAAGGTTTTCACCAATGGTATCAATTGGTGACATTTTAATCCTCTTTGGCCCAACCACTTAATTTCCACATCTTGTAAATTGAGGTTAGGTAAATTTCTGTTCTCAGCATACCTTTGAGCCCAGTGGATGTAACTATGTCCAACAATCCAGACCTTAAACATGGTGGGAGAAGGTTGTTCTGCAGTCAGATGAAGTGTGGTAATGAAAGGGCAGTTGAAACAGTAGGAGTTTCTAAAGAAAAAAAACTGTGGATTTCCAATGCTAATGATTCATTAGCAGTGATTGGTGCATTTCCATTTCTGAAAACAGAAAGTTAGGGTGCATGGATGTGTTCTTTGAAACATGTAATTTGAATGGTCAAGGAAGAAACATTTAATGAAAGATTGCACTGGATACGCAGGTGCACTGAGAGTTCAGAGTTCAATTGAAACATTGTTGTGTGAATTTGCAAACATGAGAGGTCTTCCAGGAGGTGGTTGCTATGGAAACAAGGCAGAGAGGGCAGAGGGGGGAAGGGTTTTGATTTGAAAAAAGTGAGGGAAGAGGTATGATTGGCTAATATGAGAGATATGTGAAATGAATATCTGTATTTCTGTGCTTTCAATAGCTGCAGCCATTGGAGTGCATCCTTTTTCTTCTGCTGAAGACAATTTGGTGTATTTCTGAGACTGTTTTCAAAACTCAAAAAATATTTGCTAAGGTGAGAAAAGATTTATTTAATTTAGATAGAGAATAGTATGATTTAAGGAGAAAATGATGAAGAAAGCTGTGTTTTTAAAATGTGGTTTTGTCTCTAGTGATATACTAATAGAATTAGTTTCTTTGAGAAATTGTAATTGCATATTCGGTGTAGCATTCTGGCATGCAGTAACACAAGTTATTGTGGTACATGGAGCCCATTCCATGGTCTGTTATGTAAGCTGAAAGAGATATGTTGTTTTTAAAAACGATTTAAGAAATCAATTACATTTCTGGATATGTACTGCTAGAGCTTCATAGGTTGTTTTGAGCCATATTTATAAGGCATTTGAGTGTCTTTGATGTTATGTTTTCCTTTTAAAATGGAAAGTGTTCCTCATGGGGCCCTGAGCAGTTCTTAGCCATGTTATTTAATGGGAAGTGGATAACATGGCTAAGAGCATTTGCTGGAAAATGCATGAATATCGCTGACTTTTCTGCGATATTCATGCATTGCGGCCGTTTTTTTTCGCATTTGCGAGCAGTTCTTAGCCATGTTATCCAATGGGAGGTGGATTACATGGCTAAGAGCATTTGCTGGATAATGCATGAATATCGTTGACTTTTCAGTGATATTCATGCATTGCGGCCGTTTTTAATCGCATTTGTGATAAACAATTACATTTCTTGATATGTACTGTTAGAGCTTCATAGGTTGTTTGGGGTCATATTTAGAAGGCATTTCAGTGTCTTTTATGTTATGTTTACCTTTTTAAATGGAAAGCGTTCCTCATGGGGCAGGTGTCTTGTAAATACGCTCCCACTTGCGCTTGGCAAATTTAGATTTTGATTATGGGAGTTACCTAGCCATGTTAATAGTGTCCCAAAAATGGTGCTAGGACATTCCAGAAAACACTTTCATGTGTCTCAAGGACATTTTTAGTCATTTCTTCATGAATGCAGGTATACAATTGATTTATATGCTGTGTTTAAAAACGAATTTTGAAATCAATTAAATTTCTGGATATGTACTGTTAGAGCTTCATAGGTTGTTTGGGGTCATATTTAGAAGGCATTTTAGTGTCTTTGATGTTATTTTTCCCTTTTTAAATGGAAAGCGTTCCTCATGGGGCCCTGAGCAGTTCTTAGCCATGTTATTTAATAGGAAGTGGATAACATGGCTAAGAGCATTTGCTGGAAAATGCATGAATATCGCTGACTTTTCTGCGATATTCATGCATTGCGGCCGTTTTTTTTCGCATTTGCAAGCAGTTCTTAGCCATGTTATCCAATGGGAGGTGGATAACATGGCTAAGAGCATTTGCTGGAAAATGCATGAATATCGCTGACTTTTCTGCGATATTCATGCATTGCGGCCGTTTTTTTTCGCATTTGCGAGCAGTTCTTAGCCATGTTATCCAATGGGAGGTGGATAACATGGCTAAGAGCATTTGCTGGATAATGCATGAATATCGTTGACTTTTCAGCGATATTCATGCATTGCGGCCGTTTTTAATCGCATTTGTGATAAACAATTACATTTCTTGATATGTACTTTTAGAGCTTCATAGGTTGTTTGGGGTCATATTTAGAAGGCATTTTAGTGTCTTTGATGTTATGTTTACCTTTTTAAATGGAAAGCGTTCCTCTTGGGGCAAGTGTCTTGTAAATACGCTCCCACTTGCGCTTGGCAAATTTAGATTTTGATTATGGGAGTTACCTAGCCATGTTAATAGTGTCCCAAAAATGGTGCTAGGGCATTCCAGAAAACACTTTCATGTGTCTCAAGGACATTTTTAGTCATTTCTTCATGAATGCAGGTATACAATTGATTTATATGCTGTGTTTAAAAACGAATTTTGAAATCAATTAAATTTCAGGATATGTACTGTTAGAGCTTCATAGGTTGTTTGGGTTCATATTTAGAAGGCATTTTAGTGTCTTTGATGTTATTTTTCCCTTTTTAAATGGAAAGCGTTCCTCATGGGGCCCTGAGCAGTTCTTAGCCATGTTATTTAATAGGAAGTGGATAACATGGCTAAGAGCATTTGCTGGAAAATGCATGAATATCGCTGACTTTTCTGCGATATTCATGCATTGCGGCCGTTTTTTTTCCCATTTGCAAGCACTTCTTAGCCATGTTATCCAATGGGAGGTGGATAACATGGCTAAGAGCATTTGCTTCAAAGGTTGTTTGGGGTCATACACCATTTTTGGGAAATTATTAACATGCCTATGTAACTCCCATAATCAAAATCTAAATTTGCCAACCGCAGGTGGGAGCGTATTTACAATAAATTTGCACCATGAAGAACGTAAAATAGCATAATAGACACTCAAATGCCTTATAAATATGACCCAAAACATCTTATGAAGCTTTAGCAGTGCATATTTCCAGAAATGTATTGGTTTTCATTTAATGATTTACTTCATTGGTAGGCCTTCACATGTTTTTTTACCTTGGTTTTTTACAGTGAAAATCTTATCTGCAACCATGTGTTGGCCTCACCTCAAATAAACAAAACAGGTGATGGACTGAATGTGGATCAATGACACACATTCACCCCAGTCTAAAGATCTGGGCATAAACAAATCTTTAGATAGGCTACATCTTATCGTCATCCTGAATTAATCATTTAAAATATTAGGGAGTGATTTATGATTGTTGTATGCCTGTTTTGTACCATTGAGTGTCATTTTTGTGATGCAGTGCTGGTGGAAAACATTTGCTATGTTAAATAATTAGTAGGGCATTAAGTTTTAGATGACTGTTATTTATTTACTGTTTGGTAATAGTGGTTAATAACATTTTATATTATATTTTTCCACAGATTCAACTGGAGATTCTTTCATAGTTTGGAAAATGCCTACAAAAAGTAGAATAAGAAAGGCTAGAAAACGTCAAAGACAGCAGGATGATGTTTTATTGCAGCAGTCCTCTTCCCCAAATACTTGTCAAAACACCAAGAAAGGTCCGGGTAAGAGTACGAAATCATTCTTAAGAAATATTTGTAGTAAAAAAAGTTTTGCTCAAAAAAATGTTTCAGTCCACAAAAAGAAAAGTAATTTAAATGGAAAGGAGAGACCCATCACAAATGTTACTGGTAGAGGAAGAGATAACTCTGTGCATGATAGTAGAAGGAAACAACAGTTTAGGGACATTCGAAATCGAATGTTCCGTAATAGGATATTAGTTAATTTATTGAAAAATATTAAAAAGAAAGGCCAACAGAAAGCGGCATTTTATAAGAAGAAGAAAAATGTAGAGAAAATTATTGATCATGCTTTTGAAATTAAGCGAAAGTTGTTTATTTTGGTAATCAATAGAATTAGGAAACTAAGCAAGGTAATTTCTGATTTCAAAACAAAAAGTAGATGGAAGAGAGTAGTAAATCGTACTAACTTTTGTGAAGTTTTTTTCGGAGAATGGATGCATAGTTCAAGTTGGCAGGCATTTTTTAATGAAGAGAGTTATTTTCAGGATAATGATTTGGTGTTTGCAGTTGACACCAGTGGTCGAGCTTATGAAGTGAAGGATGGTTGTCCAGTTGAAAAAGAATAACTTGTGACAACAGAGACAGAAGAGGCGCTAAATGATGAGGTTTTAGGAAGACGTCCTAAGGGTCCTGTGTACATTTGGAAGTGTAGTTCTATTTGCAGTGTGCGACAGGTTTCCCTCAATTTGCTTTGTGATTTTATACGGACATTTAATAAGAAAAGTTTGAAGCAGAAAATGAAGTTGTTGCAAGATTTAGATCCTTGCAGAGTGAGACAAATGACAGGTTTGCGTGGTCATTCACTGGCTTGTCTTTCCAGGAGAGTATGCCAGAGTGTTTTTCATCATTTCAGGATGCTAGCAGTGCATCATAATAAAGTGAGAAAATTAGTGAGAATGTTGTATTATGCTAAGAGTCCAGCAATTATGCTTAAACAATTATGTGCTGCTCTTTTGCATGGTTGTGAAATAGATGTGAAGAATATTTGTGAAGAAATTGAGTTTTGTTACTTTGGTAGTAAAGATGAGAATGTTCAAATTGACCTTGAAGTAGAGGGTAATGTTGAAGATAATGTACAGGTTTCCAGTACAGATTATTTTCAGAAGGAAATTGCCACGTTTCAGATGAAATCAAGTGAGAGGCCTAATTTCACTTGTGTATGTTGTCGACGCACTTATTATAAGAATCAGACTAAGTTAGTGGATTTATATGCAAAAAGTGAAAGGGAAAATAATAGTGAATGGAAGGATTTTGCCACATACTTGATGGTAGAAAATTGTTTTGATTTGGGAGTGGACCAACGTGTGTGTACTTATTGTTGTAACAAATTAAACCAAAACCAGATGCCTGCTAGGGCGGTTCATAATAATCTGGAATTGGTTGAGATTCCTTCAGAATTGAAGGATTTAAATACTTATGAATCTATTTTGATTCAAAGTATCCATCCCTTTCAGGCTATTGTAAGAATGGAGCCAAAGACAGGGAAGTTGCCTCCAGCAGATTTACAGAGAGGATTAAAGGGAAGAGTTGTTTATTTGCCTCTAGATTTGAACAAAAACATTAACACAATTGGAGTAGAAAAAGTGGAAGAGGAACCTCTGGTTATCTTGGTTAATGGGGTTCAGACAAAGAATAAGAAAATATGGCAAGATTTAGTGGATGTTAGGAAAGTCAAAAAGGCAACAGTGTATTTGAAGAAAAATAATAAGTACTATAAGAATGTATATGTTGCAGAAGAGGAAGTAAGTGATGAAGAGGATAGCGATTTGTGTGCTGGCCAAATTGAGAAAGTAGAGGCCTCTAAAAGTGAAGAAATATATGAACATTATAGTGTTCATCCTTTGCATTCCAAGGAAGTCATGGGGAATGCTATTGAGTTGTTTCAAATGAAACAAGCCAAAGGGAGTCCCATTAGTGTTTGGGAGGAAAGTTTGGAAGCTCGGTGTTTCCCACAGCTATTTCCCACAGGTCAAGGAGGAAGATCCTAGGTTTCGGCAATGCATTCCCTATTTGTTTCATCTCTTGTTTGAAAGCGATCTGTCAGGACTGTCATATGCAGTGAACCACATTTTAAAAAGTGGTATACAGATGCAAAACATCTCGGCAAGTGACTTTATGCATAAAGTCAATGTCCAAGACAGTATTTTGGATTCTCACTTAATTAATCTCATGGCGTGTCAGCGTGGTACTAATGAGTACTGGTACCGTCGTCATGGTGATTTAAAATGTATGCTGCGGAACTTAGGAACTCCAACATGGTTCCTCACTCTGAGCTGTGCCGAGTATGGCTGGGAAGACTTGAATTTCTACGAGAGGCAAATGGAAATATTGAAAACATTGAATTCAAGACACCTGGAGAACTGTGTTCTTTGGATCCAGTGAATGTATGCAGGTACTTCAATCATAGATTTGAAGCTATGATGTCTTTCATCACAAATAAAAAGAATCCACCTCTTGGAGAGGTGTTGGATTTCTTCTGGAGAAAGGAGTACCAAGCAAGAGGTGCCCCTCATATACATATGTTGTTGTGGATCAAGGATGCACCTAAATTTGGAACAGATCCGGATGACTTAGTGATGAATTTCATAGAACAGTATTCTACGTGTGCTGTTCCAAACGCAACGGAGAAAAAAAGTCTAAGAGAACAAGTTCTACGTTTCCAAAGCCATCGTTGTGGAAAGTACTGTCGTCGTAAATTCAGAAACAAGGACAAGTTCTACACCAAATGTCGTTTCAACTTTCCACGACCGGTGATTTCTAAAGGAAGAGTGAACAGTTTGATGTCTTCGCTGCGACATAATGTGACGAGGAAATCACCCAAGAATACATACAATTTGAAAAGGAACGAAGAGTCCAAGTACATCAATGACTACAACCCAGTGATTTTGTCCATGTGGAATGCTAACATGGATATACAGTTTGTGGCTGACAACTGTATGGCTGTGGCTCGGTATGTGACATCTTACATCACCAAAAAAGAAAAGACCGAACTAAAGGATATGTGGGAGGACATTTCCCATGAAAAGAGCCTCAGCAAGAAGTTGTACAGTTTCAGTCTGAAGATGTTGTCGCATCGAGAAATCGGAGCTTACGAATGTTCTGATCGTTTGTCTTCAGCAAGTCTCTATGCCAAATCCAGGAGTCTCGTTTGGGCGAGTCTTGGTCTTGCTGCAACACGAAATCGAGTTCTAAAACCTGTCCGGGAAATTGAGTATTTGGCAGAAAAGGAACCAAACAGTACCGACATTTTGAAGACCAACATGTTGGATACATATTATCCAAATCGAAGCAGTCACCTTGAGAATGTTTGTCTATATGAGGTTCTCCAAAATTATATATTCAAGAGGAACATCAAAGAAGATATTGCGAAAGGAGTGTATGCTGTAATTGGAAATGAGGGATGCCTGGTCAAGCAAAGAAAATGCCAATTAGTAAACCATCGAAAATTGAGTGGTGAATCTCCAGAAAAAAAGGAGTTTTTTTATTTAGCACTTTTGCAACTTTTCAAGCCTTGGCGTGCAGAAGAGGAACTGCTTGGAGATTTCCTCTGTTACGAAGACTCTTTCAATGCAGCCAAGGAGTCCATAGAATGTCCTGCTTTTTCTAAATATCAAGAAATGCTAACTTTGGAAATTGAGCAGGAAGCAACGATTGCAGCCGAGATTGCCAGAGACAGTTCTCAGGACAGTCAGAGTTCTGTTTCATTGAGTCAAGATCCACTTGGAGGACCTATTATCGAAAATGAAGCTGCCACTGCTATGAATGAAGTAGAAAGAGCCATGGCACATGCTCAGGAGGATTCAGTTAACTTAGAAGACTTGGAAAAACAACTCAACGTTGAGCAGAGGAAAATATATGATGAAGTTACCAAGGAAATTGAGCACGGATTAAGTCATGAGAAGAACAAGTGCTCATGTACATCGTTGAAGCCTGTCCGACTGTACGTGAGTGGAGAAGCGGGAACTGGAAAAAGTTTCCTCATTAAAGCAATCTCTTGTTATTTGCAGGAAAGGACTGAGTCATCGCTGTCTTGTGTTGTCACCGCTCCTACTGGACTGGCAGCACATAACATTAAAGGTATTACTTTGCATCGTCTACTGATGCTGCCGGTGGAGCATGACAACAAATTACAATACAACAAGTTATCTGGAGATGCTTGCTGTGAAGTTTCAAGAGTCTTGAGGAAAATGAAACTACTTATCATTGACGAAGTAAGCATGGTTTCCAATGTCATGCTTGCCTTTGTGCATTTGAGAATGCAAGAAGTACTTAAAACTGAATATGATGTGTTATTTGGTGGGAAACACATCATTGTTTTCGGAGATCTTCTGCAGCTGACACCAGTAAAAGGTCAACCTGTGTTCAAAATACTCCCGCATGAAGATACCAGGAAGTGCCTAGTGAGCATTGGCAACGTCAATATATGGTTAAACTTCAATTATGCTGAACTGCATCAAAATATGCGTCAGGCAAAGGATGAAGATTACAAGAATATTCTACAAGATATTAGAATTGGAAAAGTGACCGAGCATGGAAAAGAAGCTTTAAATGCACGATTACTGTCAAATTTATATCCCAAACAAGAGATTGTGCCTGAGAATATTTTTCAGAAAATTACTGAGAAGAAATCCGGGATATGTCTCATGCCAACTCTTGCAGAATGTGCCATCTTCAACAACAAAATGTTGAATTTAGAAAAGCAAGAGATTGTGAAACTTGAAGCTATCGACAAATTAGAGCATATGGGATCAACAATTATTTTGTCAGACAATTTGAAATCAAAATTGGATTCATTAGAGAAGACTATATCTAAAACAGCGGGTTTTGAAAAGACTTTGAATGTGTGTTTAAATTGCCGAATCATTTTGAGAAGGAATTTACATGTAGAAAGAGGTCTGGTAAATGGATCAATGGGTAATGTTGTTGATTTTGAGAAATACAGAAATAGAGATGGAGTAGAATTTTTAAGAATTAAATTTGATGGCATTGAGGAAGTACAGCAAATTGGTCGTTGTTCTGCTAGGTTTTTGCTTGTTAAAGACTTATATGTTCGCCGTAAACAGTTTCCTGTTTGCTTGGCATATGCGGTGACAATCCATAAATCGCAAGGTTTAAGTGTAGACTGTGCATTGGTGAATATTGGCAGTTCTGTGTTCAAGGAGGGTATGGCATATGTGGCATTGTCACGAGTTAGAACTTTATCGGGATTGTACTTGATTGACTGTGATGTCACAAACATTTGTGCGGATCTAGATTGTGTTAAGGAATACAATAGGTTAAGAAGAGAGTATGCGCCACATTTGCCTCAATATCCTTTGTTTGAGAAACGTGTGGTAGGCCGGAAACGCTGAAATAGCAGTAATAGTAGGGAGGTTGTTGCAAAAAGACTAAAAGTCAATGACCCGAAAATTGTTAGCAGAAAGAAAGTGGATTCTGTTGAAGATGTTGTCGGTTTTCAATTTGAAAACAGTTCTGGTGTCAACTGCTATGCAAATGTAGTGGTTAATGTTCTCTTTTCACTAGAGAGTTTAAAAGAACAGATTCTGTTGAATTCAGAACAAATTTTATGCTGTTTGTTGAATTCTGTTTTCGTAAAATGTAGCACTGATCGAACAAAAGTAGAAAGTGTGTCTGAAGTTCGTTATCTGTTAGATGAATGTTCAGGTCAAACAGACTTCTCTGAAAATAATCAGCAAGATTGTCAGGAGTTTTTAATGTATATGCTTGATATATTGCAAGATGAGGGTGTAGATGTAGATCACCTGTTTGGGCTTTCTTATCAATGGCAGCATGACTGTGAGAATTGTAGGGTATCAAGTACTAGTAGTGTAGACTCAGAAAGATTTATATATTTAACTTTGCCAGACAGTAAATCAGTCTCCTTTAATAAGCTAGTAAATGCAGCGGATCACAACATGGAGTGTAGCCAATGTAAATCTGAAATGATGTCAACATTACTTATACGTAGATATGGACAGTATGTCATTTTAATGATGCAACGATGTAGGCCTGATGGATCAAAATTGTCAACTTTAATAAAAAAAATTGTGGCTTCTCAGCTTTCAATATCAGGAAGAACTTTTGTAACTGTAGCAATTATCTATCACGATGGTCCTTCAACAACTTCAGGACATTATACAGCTTATTTAAAGTCTCGAAACGGCTGGTCATTCTGCAATGATTCCGTTGTAACTTTCAAAAAAAAATTGCCGTTTGACCTTAAAAATTCTTACCTGGTGTTTTTAAAACCAAAATTTTAAAGAAAGAATCTCGGGATTTCCTGTGAAGAATTGCAAAATGTTCATGAAGTTGAGGGAATGTAAGTCTGCAATGCTGTCTAGATTATTGGTCCAAAACTTTTAATTATAATGTCATTTTGTAAAATCCGACTATATAAACCTGATGCAAGTAAGTCTGCTTCATAGTAAGCAGTATCAGTGTCATAGGAAAAGGAGAACATGAGTGACAAAGAAGGGTAAGATATTAATAGTCCAGGATTGTGAAAATTATCTTAAATGTTTTCTTTTTGAAAGTTGCGAAAATAGAAAATGACGGGATTTGATTGGAAGAATTACAAGACTTGTGAATAGCTGCAACATGATTTGGCCAAGTGGAAACATGTGGTAGAATGAGAGAAGTCTTTTCTTGTATGTAACATATTTTTCGAATCGTTGGAGGTTTTCTTTCAGAAAGTGGCGGGCTTACAATATTTATAGCACAACACAGTGGACGCTGTTCATAGGACATCCTTCGACGTCATTGAAAGTAAGTTAATTTTAAGGAGTTTTGAATTCAGATTTCTTATGTTGAATGGGTTTTTTAAACACAATCATTTTGATTGTGTTTTTTTTTCCCCGCTGTTACATGATGAATACCTTCAAGTCACTGATTTAAGTGAAATTTGATACATTCTGAGAACAGCAAAAATAAACCATTTAACATGTATAATTAATGTTCTGCTTTTTGTACTTATGATATACATTTAGAAATGTGAGGTAGATATGGAGAAACTGAGTCTTCTGTAAGTGTCAATGTTAATGCTTACAGAGCTGTACTTCTGGGTACTGTTTTTTTTTTTTTAAAAAATGAATAGGCCTCACCTCAAAGAAAGCTCTTGAAAGCACACATCTTATTTGCATCCTGAAACAATCATTTAAAATGTTAGACTCAATTTTATGATGGCTTTACATCTTTTTTGCGCTGCTATTGCATCACTATTGTGAGACATTAGCAGTGCAAAAGAAGCACCATGTTCCAAAATAGGCCTCAGTTCATCAACATCAAGATACAGTTTGTTTAAAATATATATGTTTAGGATTGTGTAGGGGACGTAGAGAAGCAGAGGCTTCTGTAAATGTCAAAGTTGTTGAAAAACTGTTTGTTCTTGAACCTTTTCCCTTGTCTTTTCAAATTTTTAAATACATGTTTTAATATTTTTGGAAATGTTTGTTCTCTCTTTTACAGATTGAAAGTATGAAAAAATATTTTAAAAAGGTAACAAGAATTATAAGGTAAATGTTTTCTACTCTTTTTACCCGCAATGCACTGCTGATGATGTCACTGACACTATCTCTGATTTACTCTCTATAGCTGTCTTTCTTTTTACATTATTCTCTGTTTACTTCCCTTATACTAACTCTTCTTTTTTTTTAAAAAATATTTTTTTGGTTCGCTTCAAGTTCGCGAACCGGTCAGCGAACTTGAAGCGAACCAAAAGAAATAGAGCTTGCCAGAGTGATAAACATTCTAGCAATTTTATTTGAAAGGGGAGGTAGTTCTGAAAAGAACTTTTTTTTTTGTTTTTGTTGTTTTATTTATTTATTTATTTTTTCTGAACATTTTTTGATTTTTTTGTATTTTTAGAACAGTTTTATGTTTTTTTTGTGTTTTTTATGGAGGGGAAACAACAAAAAAACAGGTATTGAAAAGGGCTCAACAGGAGCAAAAAAAAAATTACTGCTTGGGTGCGTTAGGGCACTTATGGTTTTCGAACACCATATTGATCAAGTTCACGCTCATGTTCCCATACGAGAGCATAGCACCACAATATATACAGGTAAACTTCATATGTTTAAAGTTTGGCTGAATGTTTGGCACAGTTTCCTGTGCCTCTCTTCCTGTCAAAGACATTGTTGACGTAGATCTGGGCACAGGAGTTGTCGGGGGATTATCTTGTAGGTCCCTCAACTCTGCCCGGCTGTAGTTTAAGGGATGCCACCTGGCCATATGGCGATGCATAGTATAGATGCCCATACTATATTTTTTCTCTGTGCCTCTAGACAATCTGTATTTACAGATGAGGCAGGTGGCATATTTAGCATTGACCTTCTTGTCCCCTGGAGGGATGGAAAAAAACTGCCAGATGAAACTTGTTTTCCTCTTAGAAACACGGGGCAACTCCGGGATAAATTCTGGTTGATCTCTATCCTCTTCTTCTTCTTCCTCCTCTTCCTCCTCTCTGTTGGAGATAAATTGACTTGGAGGTCCTCTCTTCTTATGAGGAGGTGGAGGTGGTGGTGGGGGTGCACCAGCTGCAGCAAGTATGGAAGCCATTGCTGAACTCCAGGAAAATGGTCTTTCTCTCACCAAGATGAAAGTCAGAGTGAGGAAAGAAGGAGGGGTTTACATGATTTGGGAAAAGCAAAAGTTCTGAACCAATGAAAAGTGTTATTTTTAGGTCACATGACCTAGTCATACATCATTTAGAAACCAAAAGTGAAATGAACCAATGAAAACTTTGATAAACAAGTCACATGACCTGTTCCGCTTACGTTACGCGGTGCGCGCCGCGTCTCGGATCGCTTCTGGTTCGCGGTCCGGAGCACTTCCGGGAGCGCTAACGCGGCGCGTCATTAGACGCATTACGCGACAACGTGATACGTCGCGCTTCCGCGACGCGTCACAGTTCCGCTAACGTAACGTTTACCGGTTCGCGTACTAGATCGCGGCATCAAGATGAGCTAACGGAAAGCTTCCCGGTTCGCGAACTGGAAGCGAAGAAAAAAAATATTTTAAAAAAAATTATTAATAAACATCTAAAATATATTTTAAGATTTAAAGAAGAATACATTTTACAGTTACAGATGTTAGCTTTTAAAAAACCAATGAAATTCACAGAAAAAACCATAGGTTATAGACCATATATAGTTAGGAATTTGCATTTACAAAACCTTGAAAATTCACTGAAAAAACCATAGGTTATAGACCATATATAGTTAGGGATTTGCATTTACAAAACCTTATTTTACTCGCATAAAACCATTGAAATTCCATATATAGTTAGTTGCGCTAACTATATATCGCGCACCCGCAATCCACTGCTGATGATGTCACATATTACATCATTCATGACATGGTCAGTGACATCACTGATGACATCATTGATGACAACATCCAGTGACTGTATGTTTCTGTAAAGTGTAAATATGTCTTACATATAGAAGAATGAGTGGATGTATAAGTGTCTGGATGAAGGATTTAGTAGGTGCATGACTGACTGTATGAGTGAGTGATTAAATATGTCTCACTGAGTGCATGGGTTAGTGACTAAACTGTCTTAATTTGTGCATTATTATGTCTGTTGTTCTGTAAACTGCTGCATGTGTTGATAAGTAGCTATATGAGTAACTATATGGGTTATTGATTGGTAGCCCAGGTATTTGTATGGGAGACTGAGTGTGTGTGTGGGTGGCTGGGAGGTGTATGACTCTGTGCATAGATGTGTGAGCAGTTGATTCCCTAGGTGTATGGTTTCAAAAGTGCATGTGGAAACAGCTGTATGGGCGGTTGACTGTGTGCATGAGTGTATTGGTGAGTGAATGGATATCTCAGTGCTACATGTCAAAGTAAGTACATATGTAAAACACAGTACATGTGAGAGTTGACATATATAAATAACTGTGCATAAGAGCCAGTGAATGTGTGAGTGGCTGTATGGATCATTGTAAACTTGTATCAGGGATTGTATAAGAGAGTAAATATGTGTTAGTATATGTTTGAATAAGTAAAGTTTGTATAACTGTATAGTTGAGGAAATGGAGGTGCGATTAATTCTTTGCATGACTGACTAGGTGTGTGAGTAACTCCATGGATGAGTGACAGTCTGTGAGTGTCTGTTTACACTGATTGTATCTAAGGTTATATTAGAGTCTGAAGAGGTTCATCGTATTATCATATGAATGATATCAACAGTGATGTGATCAGTAATGTCAAATGAGATGTCATCAGTGATGTCATCAGTGATGTCATTTGAGATGTCATCAGTGATGTCATCAGTGATGTCATTTGAGATGTCATCAGTGATGTCATCAGTGATGTCACTGACCATGTCATGAATGATGTAATATGTGACATCATCAGCAGTGGATTGCGGGTGCGCGATATATAGTTAGCGCAACTAACTATATATGGAATTTCAATGGTTTTATGCGAGTAAAATAAGGTTTTGTAAATGCAAATCCCTAACTATATATGGTCTATAACCTATGGTTTTTTCAGTGAATTTTCAAGGTTTTGTAAATGCAAATTCCTAACTATATATGGTCTATAACCTATGGTTTTTTCTGTGAATATATATATGTGTATATGTATGCGTGTAGAGAGAGGTAGAGGTGTAGAGGTAGAGAGGTAGAGGTAGAGTGGTAGGGGTAGAGAGGTAGAGACTAGTAGAGAGAGAAGTAGAGAGAGGTAGAGAGGTAGAGAGTAGAGAGTGAGTAATAGAGAGTAGAGAGTGAGTAGTAGAGAGTAGTAGAGAGCAGTAGAGAGAGTAGCAGAGATTGAGTAGTAGAGAGTAGTAGAGTGAATCGTAGAGTGAGTAGTAGAGAGTAGTAGAGAGTGAGTAGTAGAGAGTGAGTAGTAGAGAGTAAGTAGTAGAGTGAGTAGTAGAGAGCAGTAGAGCGTGAGTAGTAGAGAGTAGTAAAGAGTGAGTAGTAGAGAGTGAGTAGTAGAGAGTAGTAGAGAGTGAGTAGTAGAGAGAGAGAATAGTAGAGAGTAGTAGAGAGTGAGTAGTAGAGTGAGTAGTAGAGACTAGTAGAGAGAGAGTAGTAGAGAGTGAGTAGTAGAGAGTAGTAGAGAGTGAGTAGTAGAGTGAGTAGTAGAGAGTGAGTAGTAGAGAGTGAGTAGTAGAGAGTAGTAGAGAGTGAGTAGTAGAGAGAGAGAATAGTAGAGAGTAGTAGAGAGTGAGTAGTAGAGTGAGTAGTAGAGACTAGTAGAAAGAGAGTAGTAGAGAGTGAGTAGTAGAGAGTAGTAGAGAGTGAGTAGTAGAGTGAGTAGTAGAGAGTGAGTAGTAGAGAGAGAGTAGTAGAGAGTGAGTAGTAGAGAGTAGTAGAGAGTGAGACGTAGAGAGTGAGTAGTAGAGAGTAGTAGAGAGTGAGTAGTAAAGAGTGAGTAGTAGAGAGAGAGTAGTAGAGAGTGAGTAGTAGAGAGTAGTAGATAGTGAGTAGTAGGGAGTGAGTAGTAGAGAGAGAGAGTAGTAGAGAGTAGTAGAGTAGTAGAGAATGAGTAGTAGAGAGTGAGTATTTGAGAGTAGTGGAGTAGGAGAGAGTAAGTAGTAGAGAGTAGTGGAGAATATTCCAAAGTTTGGCACAGCACCACTTGCACAATAAGTCCAATCAAATCATATCACTTAGAGTCCTTATTGAAGCGCTGAATCTTGGTGTATATTCAAATGATTTTATTTTCCTTAAGTTTATGTACCACAGCCAGCCAAAATGTTTCGTTCTGTACAACAGAACTTCTTCAGGGCGTTCTTATTTCCTTCAAGTTATGTCCGTATCCTGTTGTCATATAACTAGATATTTCTTCCAAATGTTAGACGAGACGTAAGTACATTCTTATTCAAAGTGACTAGGTATCAATTTTAGCCACACAATTCGGGCAGACTTAAGTAATTTATAGCTTCCTAAAAGTCAGTCTTTCAAAAATTCCAAAGTATAGGAATGATAATCCAAATCCAAATGTTTCTCAAGAAAAGTCATTTTCAATCGTTCGGAATATCGGTGTTTGGGCAGATATGACCCAGGGACCCCCAGTATGCAAGGGGAATTAGTCCCCTCTCTGCAAACGCGCCAGTGGCCTGCGTTGCAGAGAGGTGTAAAAAGGGGCATAGCCTCATTACGCCTCTGTGCAATGCAGCCCCCTGGCGCATACTGGAGGTTCCAGGTGGGCTAGTTGGCCCCCAGTATGCAAGGGGAATTAGGTCCCCCTCTTCAAACATGCACGGGGGCTGCGTTGCAGAGAGGTGTAAAAAGGGGCATGGCTTCATTACACCTCTCTGCAATGCAGTCCCCTGGCGCATACTGGAGATTCCTGGTGGGCTTTCAGGTCTTATATAGTTAGGAATTAGCATTAAAAAAAACTTTGAAATTCACGGAAAAAATCATAGGTTTCAGGCCTTATATATTTAGGAATTAGCATTTAAAAAACCTATTAAATTCACTGAAAAAACCATAGGTTTGACACCAGTTATAGTTAGCTGGAATTTTTACTGACATAAAACCATTGAAATTCCCACGTTATAGTTAGTTGGACTCACTATAACTTGCGCGCCTGCAATGCACTGCTGATGACGTCACATATCACATCACTCATGACATGGTCAGTGACATCACTCATGACATCACTGATGACACCATCCTTGTGACAGAGTGACAGACCTCCTTTCAGTGTAATGAAACCCTTGAAACACATGTTCAAAAATAGAAACTAAAATTTTCAAAAAAATAGAGATACCCATACCAGTTACAACAACCAATTCAGTAATACCACCATCTATATACACATCCACTCATTCACCAACAGTTCTATATAGTCACTCATACATATATTCACTCATCATATGTAGTGAAACACCTATACATCCTGTTACACACCGACAGTCATCCAAAGTTACTCACACACATAATCACACATGCAAATAAACTATTGAACATCCATTTATTTGCATATACAGGTATACACACACTACCACCTTACTTCTAAGGAAACTTACACATACTTACTCTCTTAAACAATCACTTATAGAAACACATACTTATTTAAACAAGAACTCTTTCAATCTCTCACTCTCACATATACTCACTTATATACATCAATACTCTCATATACTAGATTAAAACATCACTAGTGAGACAGTCATTCACTCACTAACACACACATATACACACTCATCCACCCATACAGTCCTGCACATATGCTGTCTTCAAAACACATACAAACAGCGAGTCAGTCATTGATGCATCTACGTGCTAAGTAACACCCCCACCAAACCATACAGACACTCATTCTGATACTAAAAAAACATCTAATAACCCATATACACACACATGTAGCTACTCACCAACCCATGCAGCCACTTATACACAAAGTGAAACACTGATACAAACAGTTAAATATTTAAACAATGCTCTCTTATATATGGTAAATTCTTTATTGTTTGATTATTTAAAATCTTACAATTTTTTCCAGGACAAAAATATATTCAATAAATACAATAGAATAAAAGCAATTATATCATAAAAAATGTCTTTTAAAACATATTTATAAAAGCATTTTTTCAAATTTAATCTCCCAGTTTTGTAGATGCAATCTTTCGGAACTTTACAAATGCAGCGTTCATGACTATATCATTCGAATGTAGACAGACTTTCAATGCCTGTCTACATGTCCTTGTTCCACGCATATTAAAGTGAGGTTTAAGTATTGCACATCTTTCTTTACCGAGTCCGGGACATATACATAAGAGGTGGACAATGTTCTCTTCTCCACTTTTACAAAGTCTACACAATGTGCTGCTGCTGGTTTTTTTCCACGGCGGGGCGTGACTAAGGCCTGGTAGAATCCCAAATCTTGCTCTCACCAGACATTGTTTACTTTTTTCAGACCAAGGTATTTCCAAGTATCCCTGTACTTTCTTTTTTTCGTATCCATTTATAACTGACCACAAATGTTTTCTTTTTGCCAGCGAATCTTTGTCGTTTACAAGTGATAGGTGGTTTGTTGTTCTATTTATTATTATTTTAAAGGATCCATTGTTTATCATATTGTTCCAGATTGGCATTAGTGCAAACTCTTCTAATGCATCATTGAGATATTTCCATGTAACTGATCTTGTGTTCTTATTTATTTCTTGCCAAAGTAGCTGAGATATATGGTTATCGTGGTCATTTTTAATCCTATACCACGTTTTAATAAATTGGCCTTTTCTTGCAAAAACTTGATTGTTTAACCCAAACTCCAGTCTAATTTGAGCTGGTCAAGCATTATTTGGGAGATAGAAGAGAGTTTTATATGTTTTGGAAAGGACCTTGTTTATCAATTCTGCATCCGTCCCCATTAATGCCTCACTGCCATATGTTATTGTTGGGAGCAATTTAGCCCCTATAATTTTCAAAAGCGGACGATAGGTCATATTTCCAAGTGACTTCTGTGCTATCTTGAATGCTGCAGTTAATGAGTTAGCTTTCCTTTGTATGTCCACTTTTTGTAGTTGGTAGTTTCCTTTCTGGTCAAATAGTACACCCAAGTACTTGTACACTTCTATTTGTTCTAGTGGTGTATTTTCCATATACCATTTATTATTTTGTCTCAGTCTTGTGTTCCTAGTGACAACCATGATTTTTGTTTTGGTTTCATTTATTACCATTCCATTTTCCTGAGCATACAGAACCATTCTGTTAATTATGCGCCGAAGTCCGATTTTAGTGTGGCTTAGAAGGATGACGTCATCTGCATACATTAGGTTAGATATCAGTTTATCCTCAACTTCGGCGGATGTGCATTAAGTTCATCAAGGTTCCCTGATAGATCTCCTAGGAATAGATTAAAAAGTAGGGGGGCCAACACACATCCCTGCTTTAGCCCTTCTGTTGCTGGAATCTCCTTTGTTAATGATCTACTGTCCCCCATCCTTACTCTTACCCAAGTTTTACTGTGTAATAATTGAATCAGTCTTAATAGTTCAATTGGTATGTCTTTTTCAATAAGTTTTTTCCACAATAGATTCCTTTGCACGCAGTCAAAAGCAAATTTAAAATCTACAAAGCACAGATACAAGGGCAGTTTTACTCTAAGTGATTTTTCAATTATTAGTGATAACGCCATAATGTTGGTCATTGTTCCAAGCCCCTTAATAAAACCAGTTTGATTTAATGGCAAAATCTTGTTTTCTGTTACCCATTCATTTAGTTTAATTAGTAGAACTCCTGCAAACAGCTTAGCATCTGTATCTTGTAGAGTGATGAGTCTGTAGTTCACCGCAAGTGCCCAATTGCCTTTCTTAAATATGGGGGAAATTAGTGATCCTCGCCAGGACTCAGGGATGTTGCCTGTCTCTATAACTTCTTTGAATACTTTTTCCAAATAGCTCGACCAAAAGTCTGTTTTTTCTTTATAAAGGGCAAATGGTATCCCATTGGGGCCTAGTGCCCCGTCTTACTGCTTCCTTATTAGTTTTATTAATTGATCTTTTGAAATTATGAATTGTTCTTGTATCTCATCACTTATTGTAGAGCTTTCTTGTATGTTTGCAATGATTTTTGTCGCTCCCTTACTGTTTAGATGCTTTTCAAGAAAAGTAGCCCATTCTTGCTCAGTCAAAGTTGATGAAACTACCAATTTGTTCGGCCGTACTAATTCGTTAATAATTTTCCAAAATTCTCTTGCGTTTGCTTGTTTGCTTGCATGAAATAATTTAGACCACATTTCCTGTTTAGCTTGGTATTTCTCATTCCATATTAGCTTCCTCAGGGATTGATTTAATATTTTTAGATTGTTCAAGATTTCATCATTAGTTACTGTGGTTTTTATTTGTCTTCTTATTCTGTTTCGGTCTCTTTTTAATTTCGTTATTGTGTACGGAAGATTCATAGAGGAGTCCTTTCCTTCTTCTTTCCATTTTACATTCCTTTTGTTGGGGTTAACCTGGGTTTGGGGTTTCACTATTTTCTTAGTGAATTCCACCCACTGTTCAACTGTGGTTTTTGTCGTATTTTCAGTAAAGCAGCTCTTTATAATGTTTTCAACTTTTTCATTCATTATATCCTTATTCAGGTTGGTCCAAATTAGTTTTTTATAATTTATTGTTCCAGTATACCCCGGCACTGTATGGTATGGTTGGTTAATATTGTGTCTACTGTTGGTAGTTATTAGCAGTTGGCAATGGTCACTATCTCCAACTTTAACTATTCTATAAGAGTTTATGTTTTGGAATATGTTGAGTGAAAGCATTGTATAATCGATCCTAGTGCTTGCATTATGTGCAGTATACGTATATGCAGGAGGAGTATCCTCTTTAAATCGGCCGTTAAGGACTCGCAGTCCCAATGCTTCTATGTCCTTAATGAAAGTTTTACCAATTTGGTTTCGTGCCTTATTGGTCGTGACTCCTTGATAGTCCTGCTGCGGAATTGACCATTGAAGGTCTTGTGATTGTGAGACATCATCCCTTATGAACGGTAATAGCAAATTAAGGTTAAAGTCCCCAGTCATCACATAATCCACTAATGGGTTTTCTAGGATATTTTCCAATAATATGGTGTTAAGGGTAGCACATACGGTTGCTCTACTTGTTTTTGTTGGATGAATATATACATTGATCATAATTAATGACCTATCCTTTTGGTCTGTACCCTTATATTTCAGTCTGACTATAAGTATATTTTTACTATGTGTTTCGAGTTGCTCATGTTCAGCTTGTATACTATTGGAAATAAAAGTTGCTAACCCCCCACTCGGGCGTCCATACCTATGAATTTTACTTGCGTTTTCATAGTATCCTGCATAGCCCTCCAATGTAAAAGGGTGAGCTTCCCAAGTTTCCTGGAGGAATAATATATGACAGGGTAAAGGAATAGATCTTATTTTTGCATTGGAGAGCTTTGTCCCTACTCCGTTTATGTTCCATGAACACATTCTCAAATCAGTTACTTTTCTTTGGGGGATTGGAATATCATTCCTTCATTATACTATATTACTATGCAGAGCCTGTGCAATCCACTTTTCATTTATTAGTGGGGTTGTTTCTGTTGATGAATATGGTGTTGCCACTATTGATGTACTAATGGACCCCCCCCGGGCATTTCTTAACACTGTTCCTTTTTGTTTGATGTTTTTTTCTGTTTCTGTTTTGACTAGATTTGTCTCATTAATAAATGGAGTAGGATAAACTTTTGGCTCTTGTTTTGTGATAAATATTCCCCAGGACTTAAATGTTGAAAACTCTTTTAATATTTGATCTGCTATTGACATAGATTTTAATGTGACCAGTTTCAGTTCTTGGGTACAATTCTTGTCGGCAATGAATTCAATAGAATTAATATCTTCATTCTTGATGTTGTCTAAAGCTGGAATTGATTTAAATAATCTAAGGATGTTCCCTCTATTCAGTGTGTCATATCTACCTCTAGATTCATATTCAGGTTTAAATATGAGCTGTATTTTCTCAACTGTTAATTGGTGTTCTATGTGCGAGGCTTCCGTTATGTGATTTGGTCTGTATCTAATTAGTTTTTCTCCTTCCCGTTTTTCAATTACTAGATGATCCCAGTACGGTAATTTGATTTTAGGCTCTACTGTTCTTTCTATACTCATTCTTCCTACATCATTCTTGTTAGGTTTCAAGCCTGATTCTGTGTTCACATCCTGGTGTTGGGAATGTTGCTGACCTGATTTTATAGTTATTTTTAAAGGCATACTGTCAATCGTTCTATTCATATGATCATATTTTAAATTGTCCTCCTGGATTTCGTCTTCTTCCTTTATTTTTTCTGTAATCATTGATGGATTAGTTGTAGCCATTTGGTTCTTTTTCATCACTTCTTGTCCTTTTTTAGCCTCTTTATTAGTTGCTTGTTCCGGTAGTGGTTCTTGTACGAATATTGGAAATAGTTTTTTAGGCTAATTTTTAGTTATAGGAGAAGTTTTTTCTTCAGTTGATTTTTCTCGTTGCAATCCATCATTTTTTGTTGTACCATCAGTTTTTGTTGACTCCTCATACTTATAATAGTTAGGTTTTAGATTTTTCCTTGCTTTACGTAATTTTTTCCTTTGTCGTTTTGACATAATATAACCGTTTGGGTCCTGTTCTTTACAATCGTAATTTACCTTTGTTACTGTACTAGTTTTTTCCTCTTGTATTTCATCCCGTTGTTGAGTTTCTATTGACAAGTCTCTTTCATCCTGTACATTTTCTTTTTTCAGGGGCATCCTCAATGTTGTTATTTCTTCTTTATCCACAATTAACGTGGAATTCTTTTTTTTGTTTTTTGCTATTTCCGTCTCTTCCTGTTTATATTTCCTTATGTACACTTCCTGATCATTTTCTTTTTTTATAGATGTTTTTTGTGTCTTCTATTATGGTATGCAAAACATCAGGTATTGCTACAAGCTTATCTATAACTGGGGTGCAAATACATTCAATGTCCGTTTTTTGTTTTACATTTTGGACTCTGATTATTAGATGGTTTAGCTGTGCAAGTTTGCTATCTATCCCAGTAACTGCATTTGCCATCATTGTGAGTAGGTCTATCTGAATATCCATCTTATTCGATTGGTATTTTAACGCTTCTACAGTTAGTGTCGATGTTTGATAGAATATGTCCCAATTTATTCCAACATCCATAATTTTTGTTTCTCTTAGATTACTTTTAGTTGGCCTTCCGTTTATTTGTTCCGTTAGTGAGGCACAATCTGACGTAGGGAAGGTGTTTGCTTTTGTAAACACATCCTCAATTATTTTATTATTTTGCCACATTTTCAGCATTTCATTTTCTTCTTTTTTTTCATACCTGATATTGTGACTTAGTGTACTAGTTGATTTGGTCTTGATTTCATCAACTGATGACTGAGGTTTTTTCAAAATTTCCACATTTACTTCTATAGGAATTACTGCTAGTTTTGATTCCATCGTGCCATTTTTAATAGGTACGTCTTGTGTATCCTGTATGTCCTGTATGTCCAATATTTCTAAATCATCTAGATCAATTGGTTTTTCATTATTTGTATCAGGATGGATGGTTACGTTTAAGATATCATGGTCTGAAATTTGGAATTCCTGTTCCTTCCTTTCTTGGTTGCAATCTCCTTTTTGGGGAGTACTTTGGATGATTTGCCCTCTGTTTTTTTCCGTACTTATCGGCTTTATTGGAGTTTGAAGTTTATTGTTTTCCCTATCCTTATTCATAGTGATAAGAGCACCAGCTGGATCTTTCATGAATTCAAACTTATCCGGGATTTTTCCTGATTTTGCAAACATTCTGGCTATTGGTGAAATTAAAGTTTGATTTGCTCCTGCAATATTTGCTTTCACTTTTGGCTGTAGTATTTTCTTTATACGTCTGTTAGTTGTTCCCGTTGTTCTCACCTTGCCAGAGTTCATATTCACTTATATTTTTCCTATAAAGTCCGCGCTTGACCCCGCCCCCTGATTTTGGTGAGGGCGGTATGCACAGTTCAGTTATATTACAAGCTGCTGTTAGCAGACACTGGGTGGTATGTATACCCTCCTCTGATGCAGCGTTCAATCCAATCCGTGTTTTAACTCCTTTTAAATCCTTTTCAGGTGTGCTTTGTGGTATGCAGTATCATGGAGTTGCTACCCTCAACCAGACCACAGCTCCAAACAGCTCCAAACCCGACTGTTTTCAATTTTATTGGCAGCCTGCAGCACCACGCTGCCGTATCCAAACAGCTCCAAACAGAACCCGGCTGTTTTCAATTTTATTGGCAGCCTGCAGCACCACGCTGTCGTATCCCACACTCTTCCCTCACCAGCTCACAGAACCGAGCTGAGCCGTGGAGCTGCAAAGCCGCTTGGCTGCAGAGCCACGCCCACCAAATGCGTGGGGTGCGGCGAGGTGCGGCGGCGGTAAGACAGCACAGTGCGGCAGCGGCAGGCTGAATGCAGCGGTATGTGACAACCCCCCGGGCCCCCAGGTCAAGCCAAGCCGAGCCGAGCCAAGCCGATGCTGGGCCAATGCCTCCACAAGAACAGCCGCGACCAGCCGTCCGACAAGTCAGAATGGCGTCCTCGCGTCCTCGCTTCCTCACGATGGCACATTGGCTCCCTCTAGCGGCTATCTCACAGCTAATATATGTATTCACTAAGATACACTTAATAAGCCAGTTAACCAATCAATTTTTTTTTTAAAAACATCCATTAAGACACTTATTTAAACACTTATTCTTCCATCGACCTTTACATATACATATATAAAACATATTTATTTTTCAGAAAGACACACATTCACTGGATGGTGTCATCAGTGATGTCATGAGTGATGTCACTGACCATGTCATGAGTGATGTAATATGTGACGTCATCAGCAGTGCATTGCAGGCGCGCAAGTTATAGTGAGTCCAACTAACTATAACGTGGGAATTTCAATGGTTTTATGTCAGTAAAATTTCCAGCTAACTATAACTGGTTTCAAACCTATGGTTTTTTCAGTGAATATATATATGTTTCAGGTTACATTTTAGCCCCCAAATGGCATTCACTTCCACATGTTTTTCTCGTTGCACACTTCTATTTACACTTAGTCATTTTCATCTGGACTACAGTTCCCAAAATGCCTTATGACTGCCAATTTCTTGCTTACTGGTTCTCAAGGTTGATGTAGGCAAAGCAGTTCTAAGTGCCACTGTGTACAGAGTGCAAACGTGCTTCAAACGGACATTTCCAATACTCTATCACAGTACAACAAAGAAAAGTCCTGCTACCACTGAGTTCTATACAGCAAAAAAAGGTTTTTACCTCAAGCATGAAGTGCATAGGAAAATTCCCTCGTGCAAATCCTGGTTGCTTAAATGTTCATTTCCAAGTCGGGCGGGCCTCACAAGGTGGCCCTTCCATCACAAACTTTGTCAATGTACAGTTTTACAACCGGAGGGCACTCCATAAACAAGCTCTGAGCTTCAATTTATCGTCCTGACACAGGAGAGTGCCACTTTCTTGTGTATTGGGGCCCATTCTGAGGTATGTCAGACACCTCCTGTAACATCCCAATGAAAACGCGCTCCTCCAGCAACGTAATATGAGCCACACCAATAGTGCTTGAAAAGGTGCTTTATTCAAAGAATAACAGGCATGACGTGTTTCGAGTCCACTTACTCTTAATCATATGCCGGTTTGCTGTGGTCTCAGTGGGTTCGTTTGGTCTCAAATAAACGTAACTCATAAGACATTGAGAAAGGACTAACGTCAGCTCTTCCCATTTAAAGTGGCAGTCAGTTAGTAGTTTTTTTTTTTAAAGTAATTTTTATTGTAGACATACAGCGATCAGACCAGGATTTACATAATCATGTCATTTCTGCGGCTCATTATCATCAATCATTCTTCAGTATGACATACACAGCCTGTGAACCCACAACCCGGAGGTCGGGCGGCAACAAGTGGTTGATCTGAGTGTTGTCTGATTGCGACGTTTCGGATCAGTTGTTTTCGCATTAAAGTGTGCATGTCTACTTTTCTGTCCTAACTTAACTAAACTATATAACCCCCTCCCTTACCCCGTCCCTGAATAACTCCATCCCCCTCCCCTTCCCTCCCCCTCCGCCATCCGCTCATAGGGTCTTATATTAGTATGTCCCAGGGTGTGCCTTGAAGCCTGCCAATGGCTAAGTTTGTGTTACGCTTGGGTGCTATTCCCGTTTGCGCTGAGGGTCTCCTCTTCTTCCATGATCATAGTATCCCTAAGGGCCTGTACCAACACCTCCCAGGCTGTCGCCAATTCTAACGCTCTAGGGTCAGGGTTTCTGAGCGCTAGCTGGTATCTGTGCGTGCTGTCGCAAGCTGCCCATTTGAGGAATTCGTTGTACCATCTCATGTACGTTGGGCCTGTTTTCGCCTTCCACTGTCTGGTTATCTCCCTTTTGGCTATCATCAGTCCCATATCCACAAATTTACTGGAAGTTTTGTTTTTGGGCGTGTGAGGGAACCAATGCAGAAGGCAGGCCACCGAGTCGAAGTCGATGGCCCTTTCCGTCACCTCATTCAGGGCCTCTCCTATGGCCTGCCAGTACTCCCGGAGGGCCGGGCAAGACCATAGCATATGTGCCAGCTCCGCCCCGTCCGTTGTACAGCGAGGGCACGCCGACTCAGCCACCCCAAAATATTTCTTAATTCTGCCTGGGGTCATGTAGGCCCTGTGCAGCACATAGTAATGGATGAGCTGGAATCTCGCGTTCCTCGAACTATTACGGGCTCGTCGCACAAGCCGGGCCCAGGTCGTGTCAGGAATAAATTTTCCCAAATCAGTTTCCCATTTGGCCTTCAGCGTCGTGAGGGGCAACAGGTTTTCACGGAGCATTCTTGAGTACAGGCATGTCACCACCTTAACCGTCCCCGCTGCCATCATAGCATATTGGCAAACCATAGATGTCTCGGGTTCCGTTAGGCCACTGCCCCAATTCGCCTGCATCGCCCCGACCACCGCCGAGTGCAGGAGGAATCCTCCTCGTGGTAGGTCAAAACGTTCTAGAAGGTCCTGATACGGGAGGAGCGTCCCATTCTCATAGAGATCTCCCACAACCTGTACCCCCGCTTCTTCCCATCGCTGCGGCCGCGACCAATCACCCCCGTGGGGTAGCGCCGTCAGCATGCCCAGGGGAATTTCCGGGGCATATGGATGCCTTATTCCCGCCCGTTGTTGGGAACGATTCCAGGAAAGCCGGAATGTCCGCTGCTCAAGCGTCAGGTCGCGGATGGCGATCTTCTGCTGTAAGGTTATATAAGCCAAGACGTGTCTCGGTGTGCCTTTAGTCCCCTCACCTTTCGGGCCTCGATACACTCTTGCCACCTCTTGCGTGAACGTCTGTAGTTGGGCGGCCAAATAATAAAGCTCAAAGTCCGGTACCGCTAGCCCACCCTCATCCTTGGGACGGGTGAGCGTCGCCAACGCCACTCTGCATCTGCCTGCCCCCCATAGGAACGAAGTCAGCTGGGACTTGAGTTGGCGGAAAAAAGAGCTGGGGATCCAGACCGGGAGTGTCCGAAAGTAATATAATAATCTCGGTAGAGCAACCATTTTTAACAGGGATATGCGACCGGCCACAGAGAGCGGGAGCGTAGCCCAAAAGGCCATGTTGCCCCTCAGAGCTCGCATGCACCGACCGACGTTACCCTCGAACAAGTCCGCGGCTGTATGATATATATATACTCCTAAGTATTTAAGACAAGTCGGTTCCCAGTTTAGTGTGGGTCAATGGTAAAGACGATCAGTGTCCTTCTGTTGCGGAAATACACTTTTTTTCGCCCAGTTGACCTTTAGGCCCGATATTACGCCAAATCGCCCCAGCAATCCTTCTGCTCCTTCCAGCGCTGTTGGGTCATTTTCCAGGAATAACAGCAAGTCGTCGGCATACAGTGATATAAACTGCTGACCGTCGCTGCTACCTATGCCCTCAAAATGCCTTCCCGTTCGGGCCTCGGCCGCCATTGGTTCAATCGCTAGTGCGAACAATAAGGGGGATAAGGAGCAGCCCTGACGAGTGCCCCTCTCCACCGGGTATTGTTGCGAGACCATAGGCCCTATCCGCACCCTTGCCACCGAGTATAGAACCTGTGTCCACTTAATATACCCTTCTCCGAGTCCAAAGCGGTCCATAACCTTGTACAAGTAGTCCCACTCTAGGCTGTCGAAGGCCTTTTTGATGTCTACGGATAAAACAAGGGGGGCTTGGGACACAGTCTGTGAACTCTCTAGCAGACGTATCAACCTCCTGATGTTGATTGTCGTGTTCCGGGCGGGAATGAATCCATTTTGGTCTGCGTGTAGTAAGCCGGGCATATGCTGAAGAAGTCTAGCTGCTAAAATGGAGCTCAGTATTTTATAGGCAGCGGTTAGCATGGAGAGTGGCCTGTATGATGCAGGGTAACCACTGTTCTCACCCGGCTTCAGGAGCGGTATCACCAGCGCCTCCCGCATTGACTGGGGCAGGCGGCCCATTGCCATGGCCTCCCTGTATATTGTCTGGAGTCTCGGCGCTAAGATGTCTAGGTATTTACTATAAAATTCAATGGGAAGGCCATCTAACCCTGGTGTTTTGTTGCGGGCCATTATTTTGACCGCTCCCCTAATCTCTCCCAGAGTGATATCTCTCCCCAGATCTTTCGCCTGTTCCTCATCTAGCTGGGGCAATTGGAGGCCATCCAGAAAGACCTCGGTCTCATTCTTCCGGTCCCCCTGTTCGCTTTTGTACAGGGCCTCATAATATCTTTGGAAGCCATCCAGTATCTCCGTTTGGGAGTAACAGGTGCGGCCCGCTACATCTTCTATAAATAGTATAGGGGAACATCGCTTTGTGGGGTCCGCCAGCCACGCTAACAGTGTGCCAGCCTTGTCTCCCTCCACGTGGGTTCTGAGCATGTACGCTCGGTGGTCAAAGGCACGAAGACGTTCAACCTCCACCGCCACTGCCTCCATAGCCGTGCAAACCTCTTCTTGGAGGTCGGGACGGCCAGGACGCTTCTTCTCTGCTTCTCGTAACTTGGAGTCTGCCTTAGTGATATCTTTTAGCAACACCTTTCTCGCTCCCACGTATTTCGTTATACATTGGCCCCTCACCACCACTTTAAATGCGTCCCATTCTACCGCCCTGGTGGCTGTTGTCCCCTCATTATTAGCGAAGTATTGGGTTATACCCTCCTTCAGTGCCGCGTGGAATATCGGGTCCTCGAGTGTCTCCGGTCTTCATTTCCAGGTCGGCACTCGGGGCACCTCGGTCGCCCAGGCCAAGTTAATGATCAGTGGGTTGTGGTCCGAGATCGTCCTCGAGAGGTACTCCGACCAAGTTACAGACTGTAATACACCCTGCGAGCACAGTATCGCATCAAGCCGGACGTGTAAGTCATGCATGCTCGAAAAGTGAGAATAATCACAAGTCGTTGGGTGGTGCGCCCTCCATACATCAGTCAGCCCCCATCCCTCTTGCCATTCCAATCTGCCCTTTGTGAGTCTGTGTACAGAGGAGACCCTCAATGGTGGGTGGGACCTGTCTAGTGTCGTGTCCGCTATGGAATTGAAATCCCCACCCATCAAGATTGGGCCCGCTAGGAAGTGTGCCAATGTCCCCGACAACCCTGTTAGAAAGGCCAACTGCTCTGTATTCGGGGCATACACGCTACACAGGGTTATGTCCCTCCCTCTCAGCCTGCCTTCCACCACTACGTATCTCCCCTCTGGATCCACCAGATGTCGTGTCGGTTGAAAAGGCGTCCCCGCCCTAATCCATATCAGTGTCCCCCTAGCATACGCTGAGTAGGAAGTGTGAAAGACCCGACCCCTCCACCTCCTCTGAAGTGCCGCCCCTTCCTGCTTCGTAAGATGAGTTTCCTGCAGCAGCGCAATATGGACCCCCCTTCGAATTAAGTAGGCGTGTAGCCCCCGCACGTTCCAGGTCATGCACTTCAATACACCTACATTAGCCATTGTCCCGGAAGTCAAATCTTTGTCGCACATCAAATTTCAGACGCTCACGGATGGTGTTTCCCGCCCCAACTCCCCTGAATATTTAAAACTTTCCATCGCCCATATTTCTCTGGAACCACTATCGCCAAACGTGGAAGAAACCCCCAGCAGTGTGCCCCCTCCTCCCCCCCAGAACAGGCCCCAATATTGAACTATCAGTTCCCATCCAAACTAATGCAACTTCCCCAAACTGTGTTGGTACAACACGGTCGTAACCGTGGGTGCCTTAAGGGCTAATGGAGCGCGGCCAAGGCCAGAAGGGAGCCGCGCAAGCTCTCTCCCCGCACCCTCCTCTGTTCCCCATTATCAACAGCAGGCTTGCAACCAAGTTCACAATCCCCGATCGTCTCACTCTGTAGGTCGCGAAGTCCTCATTGGCAATCCTGCCCTTCGCCTGCCAGCTCCAAGTCAATTGTTCAGGATCGTCTCCGATGACTGTGGCGTCACCGACGGGCCCTTGGTTCTGTGTATACCTGATAAGTCTGAGTCCGAGCCCGAGGCTGAGGCGTGTGTCTCAGTGTCCGTGTCCTGTTTGGATTGGGAGCCTCCGGATCTCGCCAACGTCTCCACGGCTTGAAGCGCGGCCTTCCACTCAGCTTCCATTTGTGTTGCCGTTGGTTTCTTTGTGCCATGCCACCTCTTGCGCAATCGTTGCGATTTCCGGAGGCCCTTTTGCACCCGTTCTCGTTCCCGTTCTCTCTCTTCCCGGGCCTTGGCTCCGTCAGTGCCCGCTTTATATGTGTCCTACCACTCCCATGCGTCCGCTGCCGTGCCAAAGAAATGTGTCTTCTTGTCGATCACCACCCTGAGTTTCGCCGGGAAGAGCAAGGAGTATGGGATGCCCTCTGTCCGGAGCTCCTTTTTGAGCGATAGGAAGGAGGCCCGCAACCGCTGTGTCTCAAAGGTGAAGTCAGGGTACAAGGTTACCCTACTGTTCGCCATTTGAAATGGACCAGTGTCCCAGGCCCGCTGTAGTAAGAGGTCCCTGTCCTTATAGTGCAGTAATTTAGCGATGATCGGTCTCAGGGGTAGGCCGGGTTTTGGCGGCCCGGAAGGAACCCGATGCGCACGTTCTAAGGTGAAGAAGGGCGATAGGCCCTCTGGTGCCACCACAGTCCTGAGCCAGGTATCAAGAAACTCCACCATGTCCTCCCCTTCCTCCTTTTCCAGCACTCCCACGATACGGACGTTGCTTCGCCGACTTCTATTTTCAGCGTCCTCCGCTCGCCTTTCAAGGATCTGGATCCGATCGAGGGCATCTGTTAGTTTGCGTTCTAAAGTCTTATGTGCAGGCGCCAGGTCCTGCAGAGTGTCTTCCACGTCCTTGACCCTATCCTTAAGTTTGTCGTGGCCCGCTCGCAGGAGGCCCAGTCCCGAGGCCACTTGTGCAATATCTTGTTGCAAAGTATCTTGTGTGGCGGCTATGGCTTCCAGGATGCGGTTCTGCAACTGCTGTAGCTCAGAGGGTCCTGCCGGGTCGCCTTCTGCCATATCTGAGGCCGCCGCCCCTTGGTTTTCCCCTTCGGCTTCACCATACTGCTCAGTCACCTCTTCCAGGGTTGTTTACGTTGTCTGTTGAGCTCTGGGCCTCGTCACGGGCGTTGGATCCTAGGTGTGGGACCTCCGTTTTCTCTGCCCCTCCCGTCTCTGGATCGTCTCTGGGATACCACCCAACTCGCTGGGCCGTTTCAGGTCCGTGGTGCGCTATAGAGCTCCGTTGGTCACACGGGCCAAGATCAGCGGAGCAGTCGCTCGTCTGGGTGTCTCGTCCTCAGCAATCCGCACCACTCCCCTATTCTTCGCCGGTTGTAGGCCCGCACTTCGATGGCCTTCGTCCTTCTACGTGACTCATTAGCCCAAGTTCCACCGCCATCTTGTCTAGCCTTTGTTCTCTGACTAGCGGGCTTGGTGGGCAGGTTACCCGTTCGACTTCCACCCGGGTACGTCCCAGGGCCACCAATTCCTGCTCAGTGACGGTAACCGAGTTCGGGACTCCGGTTCTTTCAAGGGGAAAGGTGGAACCGTAGCCGGTCAGCTTTTATCACACCTCGGCCGCCATTTTGAGGAGCGTCTTTGTTTAATTTCGATTTGAGACGGATCAGTGCTCCAGCTTCAAATAACTACCAATCGGCTCCGTTGGTGGATCTCCGTGTGCCCCTCGATGTCCCCTGCCAGAGCCCCCACTTTTCCGGGGTCGTCAGGGGGTTTTCAGCAACGATTTTCAGGATATTTGTGGGGATCGGGCGCGCAGCTCCGAGCTCACGCCACCATTCCCTCTGGCGTCCAAGCCACGCCCCCGTCAGTTAGTAGTTTTATGTTCACAATTTTTTCTCGTGTTTTCATAATGCAGCGAAAATAAGAACAATACTTTGTTTCAGGTTACATTTTAACCCCCAAATGGCATTCACTTCCACATGTTTTTCTCGTTTATTTATACTTAGTCATTTTCATCGGGACTACAGTTCCCAAAATGCCTTATGACTGCCAATTTCTTGCTTATATATATATATATATATATATATATATATATATATATATATATATATATATATATATATATATATATTGACTGAAAAAAGCATAGGTTTCACACATGGTATAGTTAGCTGGACATTTCAATCATACAAAACCATTGAAATTTCCCCGTTATAGTTAGTTCAGCTAACTATAACTTGCGCGCCTGCAATGCACTGCTGATGACGTCATATATTACATCACTCATAACATGGTCGGTGACATCACTCATGACATCACTGATGACATCTCAAATGACATCACTCATGACATCATCCCGTGAATGTGTGTCTTTCTGAAAAATAAATATTTTTATATATGTATATCTAAAGGTTGATGGGAAAACAAATGGGTATATAAGTGTCTAAATTGTTTTTTTTGTAAAATTGATTGTATAACTGACCTATTGAGTGTATCTTAGTGAATACATGTATTAGCGAGTAATGTTTCAATATGTAAATATCTGTATCAGTGTCTCACTTTGTATATAAGTGGCTGCATGGGTTGGTAAGTGGCTACATGAGTGTGTATATGGGTTATTAGTTGTTTTTTGGAGTATCAAAATGAGTGTCTGTATGGTTCGGTGGGGGTATCACTTAGTGCAGAGATGCATGAATGACTGACTCACTGTTTGTATATGTTTTGAAGACAGCATGTGTGCAGGACTGTATGTGTGGATGAGTGTGTGTACGGGTGTGTTAGTGAGTGAATGATTGTCTCAATAGTATCTTTATGAGTAACTACATATGTTTTAAACTGTTGTAATACTTTATTCGATATTTCATATATCATAAAAGTGCAAACATACATAATTTTTACAATCAATATTCAAAATAAAAGTATCACATACATATTGCAAATTTATCTAAAATCAGTTAGTAAAAAAACACTTATTTCATATAAATGGTTAAAAGAGTCTAGAATACATTTTCAGCAGGAAGAATCAATCAAGAGAAGGTTAAAATTTCTGTTTTGTGGAGTCCAGCAACCTAGATCTTATGAACCAAGCGCTAGAGATGTACTTTGCAATTCCACAAACAATGAGCGTAGAGGATGTGTCGGTTAGCACAATACATAATGCGATCCTAAAATCTCGAACACCCATCTCTCTACACACAGGTTTTTACCACCTAGTTTGAGGTAACCTATAAGCCACGCAAGAAAACAAAAAATGGGGTAAAGTCTCCATTTTACATAAACAGCTTGGGCAGTTAACATCACAATTCCTCATACCTTTCCATCCTGCTGTAAACTTTTTCAGTGGCAGGGTACCATATCTCATTTGCAGGTAAAGCGATCTATCTCTGGGAATTTGAATATAGTCCAAAAGCGGCTCTAATTTCCTATTTCTTTTAAATTCCAGAAATTGGTTAGTCAATGAACCATGCTTTGTACTTTTTAATTCCTCGGCCTCTACCCACTCCCAATAGATGTTTTTAACAATTTGTTTGTGAGGTGGTAATTGGGAGACCCAAGATTCTTTCATTCCTAGGTTCATCACCAGCTGTTTCAGTTTGTTAAGCCATTTTATTTTATTGGAGACATTCAGAGTGATTAATTTGTCTAGCACCAGGGCATATTTAGCCAAATCGGGTGATCTTCTTAGACGCACCCAAAACAGCATATAGGGGTCTAAGGGGGTTTGAAATAGGAAGTGAGACTAGGTCTCTTACAAACTTATTCTCAGCTTTAACCAGGTCCATTGTATTTTCTCCTCCCCACAGTTCAGAGCCATAGACTGCTGAAGCCAATGCCTTTCCTTCATAAGCTTTGAGGACTGGGCCTATCGGTCTACTAATTGATAAACGCTGATTCCTCAATATTGCTCCAGAAACCCTTTTGAGGTTCAGGAGCATTTTTGCTAAATGAGGATCCCATTTCATATTGTTACACAGTCTGACTCCCAAATAATCGAATTCTTCAACCACTTCCAAGACGGACCCATTCAGGGTAATGTTTGGTTTCCTAACCTTTCTTTTGCCTAACACCATCAACTTCGTTTTAAGGGTGTTGATTGTTAGCCCTCGCTCGTCACAGAACACACTAAACCGATCAAGGAGTTTCTGTAAACCCGATGGGGTTTTGGACATCAGGAGGGTGTCGTCAGCAAAGAGGAGGGTCACTGTTTTCTCCCCTGTCAGGACTGGGGCATCCGCAGAGTCCTCCCTCAAATGGTCTACCACCCCATTGATAAAGAGGGAGAACAATGACGGAGCCATGACACAGCCCTGATGAACCCCTCTGCTGACTGGCACCCTCTTTGTAAGTTGGCCTTGACTACCCAAACGGACTCTAGCATAGGTGTCTTCATGTAACCTTACAACAAGCTGCAAAAGATAGCATGGAAATCCCATAGCCAACAGGACATTCGAAAGTTTAGCATGGGGATTACATCGAATGCTGTTTTTAAATCGATGAAGGCCAAATATAAGCTACCCTTTGTGATGGTCACAGATTTCCAGTATATTGCACAAAACCGGAAAACCTGGTCTACATTTTTCCTAAAGCCCGCCTGGAAATGGGTTAATATATTACACTCATGAATCCATGTCTCGATTCTATTAACTATGACCCTGCCAACTACCTTCTGAGTTGTATCAATTAAACTTATTGGTCTGTAGTTGGCAGGCTCCTCTTTGTTACCTTTTTTTATAAATGGTAACGACCTCAGCACCTTTCCAGGATTCTGGTACCCGATGTCCTATGAGATTTATTAAGCGTGCGATGAGGTCCGACCATAACTTGGGGTCGTGCAGGAGTAAATCGCCCGGCAGTCCATCCGGTCCTGCCACTTTACCTGGTATTATGTTACTTATTGCTTCCTGGACCTCCCTAGGAACAAAATTTTCTATTTGGGTTTGTTTTACCATGTTATTTATATTAAAAATACCCATAGGGTCCATTCGGTCTACTCTCCCGCAGTATAATTTTAAAAAATGGGCATGCCACTGTTGTACTGTTATGTGATTTGCCATGACCTCGGTCCCTCTTCTTTCCATTTTATTGATCAACTTCCAAAACTGGGTTGAGTCTTTTGCATGGGCAGCTACTTTAAGTTGCTGCCAATGGTCCTCTTCCCAGTTCCTCTTGAATACTTTAATAATCCTGCTATATTCCTTTCTAGACATCCTTACTGCTGGCGGGTCATTATTTTTAATGGCAGCTGTTATAGCCTTCCTCTTTTCCTTGCATTCAGCAGTAGACCACGGGGTACCATTTCGGACTATAGTTTTGTTATAGCCCTTTTTCAACTCAATAGTGAAAAAGTCTCCTATTTTGTCTACTAGGATCTTAAATGAGTCCATTGGTTTAAAATCTTTTACGGTAGATATTATTGGACTGTTAGCTGTTAGTTTTGCAATCTCTGCGTCTACCAGGTCTTTAATACTATTTAATTTCCATTCCTCACAGCTAACTCTACTCCATTTTACTTTTCGGTTGCAATTCGTGGGGATGACTTCTTTAGGAACCAACCTCGCAGTATTTGTTGCTTTAATCTTATTACCCCAAAGAAAACTCATACAAAGTGGATTATGATCACTATCTTGGGATGGCTTTACCATCATATCTACCACGCTATCCCAAGATTTCATATCCATCAGTATGTAATCAATACGCGAAGGACATCCCTGTCTGTTATATGTCATTGCCCCATCCGGATCAGACACAGTTCTCCCATTTAATGCCCGTAAGTTATGTTCAAGGGTAAGGGCATTCATCTGAATAGCTCTAGTATATGTGAGTATTGATGTATATAAGTGAGTATATGTGAGAGTGAGAGATTGGAAGAGTTCCTGTATAAATAATTATGTGTTTCCATAAGTGCTTGTTTAAGAGAGTAAGTATGTGTACCTTTCTGTAGAAGTAAGTGTAGTGGTGTGTGTATAGCTGCACATGCAAGTAAATGGATGTTTGATAGTTTATTTGCATGTGTGAGTATGTGTGTGAGTAACTCTATGGATGAGTATCGGTGTCTAACAGGATGTATAGGTGTATGAGTACATATGATGAGTGAGTACATGTGTGAGTGACTATATAGAACTGTTGGTGAATGAGTGGATGTGTATGCAGATGTTGGAAATACTGAATAGGTTCTTGTAACTGGTATTGGTATCTCCATTTTTTTGAAAATTGTTGTTTCTATTTTTGAATGTGTGTATCAAAAGTTATATCAGAGTGAGAGGAGGTCTGACACACTTTCACAAGGATGATGTCATCAGTGATGTCATCAGAGATGTCATTTCAGATGTCATGAGTGATGTCACTGACCATGTCATGAGTGATGTAATATGTGATGTTATCAGCAGTGCATTGCGGGCGCACGAGTTATTGTTAGCTGAACTAACTATAACTGGGGAATTTCAATTGTTTTGTATGAGTGAAATGTCCAGCTAACTATAACATGTGTGAAACCTATGCTTTTTTCAGTGAATTTCTAAGGTTTTTTAAATGTTAATTCCTAACTATAACTTGGCTGAAACCTATGTTTTTTTCAGTGAATTTGAAAGGTTTTGTAAATGATAATTTTTAAATGTATTAATTGTTATATTTTTTATACTGATTTACTACATTGTTTTAAAGTATTTATTTTTAGATATTTTATTTTTTAAATTACATTACATAGTTTTAATATAGATTGAAAAAAAATGTTTTGAAATTGTAATTTTTCTTTTTTATTTTATATATATTTTTAATTTATATATATTTTATATAGCAGGCAATGATGTCTTATGGAAGGAAATTCAAGTTACTGGTAAGTATGGTTACTAAATCGGAATTCGTAGTTCGGCTGATTTTAGAGGAATTTTTTTAAATTCCAAAACTCCACACTTAGAAGAATTTCCAAGTGAAACCAGTCAATGTTAGCCTATGGAAGAAAATGTAAGTTAGTGTAAGTATGGTTAGAATTACATTTCAGGATCAATAGTGGGCTGAAAGATGCAGCACTGAGGTCTCTTCTGATAACAGGTGAGTAAATCAGAATTCGTAGTTCGCCTGATTTTAGAGGAATTTTTTAAAGTTCCAAAACTCCACACTTAAAAACTTTCTAGTGAAAACCACACAAGAGATTCCTATGAAAGGAAATACAAATTACTAGTAAGTACGCTTAGATTTACTTTTCAGGGTCCGTACTGGGCTCAAAGATGCAGCACTGATGTCTCTCGTGATAACTGGTGAGTAAATGGAAAGGGGCGACCATTCGGTCCCCCCGAACGTATGGCGGAGTACCACGATCCCCCCGGGAAGCCATCTTGGGCGGGAGGCGAGTCTCGGCTGGTATGCCCGAAGCGGCGTAGCCGGGGCGCGCTTTTTCCCGCTCTGGATGGGCTGGCCTAGACACTGACGCGGCCGGCCACGCCCTTTGGGGCAGGCAGGGGCGGGTTTACGCCTGCCCTGAAGACGGATAAAAGGAGCAACAAGCCAAGAAAGCATCCTCTTGTTCCTGTGCTCTGAAGCTGCACCTCCTCGCTGCACGTGAGCTCGAGACGGAACGAAGAGCCAATTTTGAGCGTGGTAATCTTTCTTTTTTGTCTTACAGATACTCCGTCTGAGAATGCCTAAGAAAGTCAGAAAGCGAGTTACTACCGATCAGATGCTCCGTATGCTCATGAAAGAAGTAACCGATCTGAAGAAGCAGATGGCGGCTAAAGACGGGGAAGGGGGACCGAAACGACCTTTGTCGGGAGCAGCTCCCGGAGGGAAAGGCAAGAGGTCCAGAAGGGGGGCATCTGGGGGGGACACCCCGGTTCCCGATACCCCACTTGAAGAGCCAACTCCGGTGCCGAGGGAGGGGAATCCGATTCCCGTGGTGGTCACTCCTGTGTCCGGGGAGGATATGCCTCCTGAGTTAGCAGCACAATTGGCAGCGTGGTTGGGGAAAGATAGCGAGGGCGCCACGGCTGACGACGCACGGGTGTTAATGAAACAACTGCGTGAAACTAGGGAGGCAGTGAAGGCACCATCGCCAGTTACTCCGCTGCCTCCGGCGGTGGAAAAAGCAACAGGATCAGGTCCAGCGGCAGATGCAGCTTCTGGTTCAGGTAAGCGGCCATTGCCGATTGCGAGGGAGGGGTCTGCCCCTTCACGAAGGGAGAAGGTGGGTCAGCATGTTCCTCTGGCAATTAAGGAAAAGATGTGGGCAGATGAGTATGTAAACATTTTCTCTTTGCTTACCGACCATTATGAGATGGAGCATGTTAAGAGCCAAAAGGAGCTCATGCATCCGAGTGTTTGGCGCGCAAAAATGGCCGCCTTTAAGGTTGACGATAACATTGGCACTTGGGGCAGGGCGTGGGGAATCTTTACCGCCATCATGGGCGAACGTAGGCCCGAGTTACTGACCGAATTGCCTATTTATCAGTCACGGATCATGGAGTATTATGGATCATATGGGGGCAATCAGTGGTTCTGTTACGATAATATTTTTAGAAAAGCGAAAGAACATGACAAAAACTTGACTTGGGATTGTTACGACTCTGTTTCATGGTCAAAAATGGAGAGTACAGGTATGTTGAAGGTACCATTGGTAGGGAGTAGCGGGGGTGAATCCTCCCGGCAATATGCTGGGACGCCCTTTCGATCGGGTACAGGTAACGACTACCACTCGAAGCCGAACGGCAACGCAGGTAAAAGGGGGATTTGTTGGAATTTTAACAGGGGAAAATGTACGAGGCCCCAGGGGTCATGCAAGTTTAGACACGAATGCGGAGGGTGTGGGCAGCCATCCCATCCTGAGTCCATGTGCAGAGCCAAAACGGGTGATAACGGTGGTAGGGGAAGCGCCAAACAGGTCTGAAATGGTCCGAGGGGCGCCTTTACCTACTCCGATTGATTCCATGGCAATGATTCCTTGGCTCAACGAATACCCGGATCATGCTTCCGCTGGGGTGTTGCGGAACGGGTTTTCATATGGTTTCCGCATCCCAGTGGGGGATTTTCAGGGTGTAGCAAAATGTAGGAACCAACTGTCGGTCCTGCAACATACGACGGTGGTACAGGAAAAGATTGGGAAGGAGGTTACTCGAGGTTGAGTCGCCGGTCCATTTGATGTGCCACCATGTGCTAACTTTGTTTGTTCCCCGTTGGGGGTGGTCCCCAAGAAGGACCCGGGTGAGTTTCGGCTGATACATAATTTATCAGCCCCACGTGGTCTGTCCGTGAATGATGCGATAGACCCGGAAGTGTGTTCGGTGCGGTACGCATCTTTTGATGAGGCCGTCGCCATGTTGAATCGCCTAGGGCCCGGTGCGCTGATGGCAAAATCTGATATTGAGTCAGCGTTCCGGTTGCTCCTGGTACACCCAGACGATCAGCGTCTCCTTGGTTTTATGTTTCAGGGTCACTATTACATGGATAGATGTATGCCAATGGGATGCTCTATATCTTGTGCCTATTTTGAAAAGTTCAGTTGTTTTCTGCAATGGGTCTTCACAAAGAGGACGGGTTTTCAACATGTTATGCATTATCTCGATGACTTTTTGTTTCTGGGGGCAGCCGGGGATCCAGAATGTGGACAGGCTTTGAATGAATTTTGTGTCTTAATGAAGCATTTTGGTGTGCTCCTAGGGATCGAGCTCGACTCAGAGGAAGGTTGTTTTCGATTACCAAGAGAAAAGGTGTTAAGATTCAGGGCATCCCTGGAAACGTGTATTAGTGAGTCTAAGGTCAAACTGCATCAATTACAACAGTTGGTGGGCCAGCTGAATTTTGCCCTGAGGGTAATGCCGATGGCCCGCCCCTTTTCCCGCTCGATCGCTCAGGCCATGGTCGGCCTGAAGGAGGGTCATCATCGCACGAGGCTATCGGCAGAGGTTCGCCAGGACATGCGCATTTGGTTGGCATTTCTGGCGGAGTTCAATGGTCGAATCGTCTGGAATAAACCAGCGGTGTCCTCCGAAGAACTGGGGCTGTGGACAGATTCGGCTGGGAGCATTGGTTTTGGTGCCATATTCGGCACACAATGGTCGGCTCAAAAATGGCCGTTATGGTGGCATGAGTGTGGGCTGACAAGTAACATTGCCTTTCTTGAACTTTTTCCCATTCTGGTGGCCCTGAAAACTTGGCCTGAGGGATTCAGAGATCACTCTGTGGTGTTTTGGTCTGATAACATGACCGTGGTTGAGTGTATCAATAGCCAGGCAGCACGATGCAAATGGATTCTGAGATTGCTCAAAGAAATTGTGTTATTATGTATGCAATTGAACGTGCTATTTAGGGCAAGACATGTGCCGGGGGTAATGAATCAAGCGGCTGATGCGCTTTCTCGTTTTCGTATGCAGGCCTTCTGGGGTTTTCTGCCCACAGCGGACCCGGTGGCGGCACCCTTTCCCGAAGCTCTCAGGTCTCTCGGTGCCCCGAACTACAGAACCTCGTGGGAGAGAGTTTAGCACCCAGGACGAGGAAGGCATATGAAGGGGCGTTCCAATCCTATTGGGCCTTTTTGGGGACTGCTAGGGGAGAGCTTTGGGGTCAGGAAGAGCTAGTGGTAAAATTTCTGCTGTCCTTACATCAGGCAGGCAAATCAGTGGCTACGGCCCAGAGGCATCGGGCCGCCATTTCCTTTATGGCAAGGGCTCATGGGATCCAAGACCCGACTGCGTCTTTCGTTGTGCAAAAAGCGCTACGTGGGTGGCAACGCCTTGAGGGTCGCAGAGTAGATGAAAGGCGCCCGATAGGTCTGGATAGGTTGGCTCTGTTGTTATCTGTACTTCCTGTGTTCATCCCAGTATGAAACAGTGTTATTCCGAGCCGCTTTTGTGCTAGCATTCCATGGGGCTATGCGGGTAAGTGAACTGGTGGCAAAGAACAAGCAGGATACCATGGGGGGACTGTGCCGAGAGCACGTTCAGGTCAGGGGGGAGACAATGACTGTCTCGTTTGTCAGGTCCAAGACCGATCAGGGTGCGATTGGGGACGGCATAATCATACAAAGGATTCCCGGGTCTTCCATGTGCCCTGTGGTGTGCGTGGAGGAATATTTAACGCAAAGGGTGGCATCATGGGGGGGGACCTTGTTGAGACACGCTGACGCCACCCCACTGACGAGGTTTCAGTTTCAGCGGGTGCTTGCGATGTCAATTTCGGCCGCGGGCTTGAACCCCGGCGAGTGTGGGACCCATTCCTTTCGGATAGGGGCTGCTACAGAGGCTACAGCCAGGGGTCTGAATGTTGAACAAGTAAAACGTGTGGGGCGTTGGTCCTCAAACTGTTATAAGAGGTATGTGCGGTTGCACATGTTGTGAAGCTGTAATGATGTACTCACGCTTCTTGTTTTTGTTTGGTTTTCAGTTGCGCAAGCCTACGAGGCGGGGCGGACTGTGCAGTCGACCCGACACCGGGGGGCCAGCGGTCAGACATCACCGGCTGTGAAAAAGGAGGTGTGGGTCGTGGGCCACTCATACGTGAGGCGTGCCGCGGACGTATTCAAAGCAGGTGACATGATTCACGTGGCTGGGGAATACGGGTACAGTGTGTCCTTCTACGGAAAGGGCGGGCTCTGTATTGACCAGTTTCAATCATTTTTGAGGGTTTGTTAGGGCGGACGAGGTCACCGCCGTCTGTAGTCATAGTACATCTTGGGGGCAATGATTTGGTGACCACTGGTAGACGACTGCTTCTTGAGGCAATGCTTTCCACGGTAAGTTGGTTGGCAAGAAGAGTTCCAGGGTGCACAATTGCATGGTCCCATATGATCCCACGGAAAGTGTGGTGGGGGGCTATTTCGGTTTCTGCTCTGAATCATTCAGTAAGGAAAATTAATAATAAAGTGAGTAGATTGTTCCGTTCAAGTACACTGCATTCTATTTCGCATGGTTGTATTAAAGGGGACAGTATGTATTTGGGGGATGGTGTTCATGTGTCCCGGATGGGGAACAAACTACTCATAGGAGACCTGATAGCTTGGCTAAAGACTTTATGACATGACCTTTAGGCAGGAGTGTTGTGGGGGGTCCGGATAGCCGGTCAACTATCCGGCCTGTGGCGGTAAGGTCATGATCGGTGAGTAGTAATTGGAAGATCCCTATGGGTGGGCGTCACCCATTACGGATGGGAGGGCTCGAGGGAGGTGGCCATTGGCCCCTCAACGGGGAGGCGGTCCCTTCTAAGGATGGGCCGCCGAAAGGAAAGGAAAGGCGGTCAAGGCCCCTTCCTGGGTAGGAGGGGCTACAGCCCCCTCCTGGGGAATTTCCCGGGGCCTGGACATCTGCGACGGCAGATGTGGTAAGTTGTGTGGGGTTTGGGAGGGGGTCTACGCTACCTTCTAGATACCTCACACGAGTCCTCGGACGACCTTTAAATGGCGTCGAGTTTATTGGGGCCCCCGTCAAGTCAAGGGAAATTGGTAAATGCACTTGAGGTACACCTCTGTGCGGTCGCCCCTCACAAGTGAGGGGGATATGTCTGGTTTAGGGATCTTGACACCGGTTACGACCTTGCCGTTGGCCCTTAAACGTTAGGATGTACAATTTCAAGTTAAACGTTTTGTAGGATGTTAGTTCGGCTAGGAGAACCTTTGTATTAGAGAATATGTTAAGGTTAGCCAAACATCGCAATCTGGAAATGAAATTGTACATTAATATGAAACTGTTATTTTAATGTTTTAATTTTGTTTCATATTTTAATAAATACGGCCGGGAGGGTCACTCCCTCCCGTCTTATAAAAATCCAGAACCGTTTCCGGTTTCCCATTCTTGGGGATTGTGTTGAGAGGGGGTGGCGGGTATCTCAGCCATATGGAAAGGGGCGACCATTCGGTCCCCCCGAACGTATGGCGGAGTACCACGATCCCCCCGGGAAGCCATCTTGGGCGGGAGGCGAGTCTCGGCTGGTATGCCCGAAGCGGCGTAGCCGGGGCGCGCTCTTTCCCGCCCTGGAGTGGGCTGGCCTAGACACTGACGCGGCCGGCCACGCCCTTTGGGGCAGGCAGGGGCGGGTTTACGCCCGCCCTGAAGACGGATAAAAGGAGCAACAAGCCAAGAAAGCATCCTCTTGTTCCTGTGCTCTGAAGCTGCACCTCCTCGCTGCACGTGAGCTCGAGACGGAACGAAGAGCCAATTTTGACCCACCCACCAGCCCCTGAGGACAGCAAGTGGTTTTGAATAAAGTTTGATGTGGTAACACTAATTTTTGCAGGTTGTGATGACTATCGTGATAACTTTGAGTATGCAATAAAGAATGGTCAAATTGTAATATGTTTTGCAAATAAAGTAATTATGCACTAGTGTTGATCAGTAATCATGCCTTTTAATAAGTGGTAATTGTTACTGTCTTTTAGTAATTTAGTCATTTAGTATTTAGTTAGAATTGTCGTATTTATTTTGGTCGGGCGGTAAGGTCATGATCGGTGAGCAGTAATTGGAAGATCCCTATGGGTGGGCGTCACCCATTACGGATGGGAGCGCTCGAGGGAGGTGGCCATTGGCCCCTCAACGGGGAGGCGGTCCCTTCTAAGGATGGGCCGCCGAAAGGAAAGGAAAGGCGGTCAAGGCCCCTTCCTGGGTAGGAGGGGCTACAGCCCCCTCCTGGGGAATTTCCCGGGGCCTGGACATCTGCGACGGCAGATGTGGTAAGTTGTGTGGGGTTTGGGAGGGGGTCTACGCTACCTTCTAGATACCTCACACGAGTCCTCGGACGACCTTTAAATGGCGTCGAGTTTATTGGGGCCCCCGTCAAGTCAAGGGAAATTGGTAAATGCACTTGAGGTACACCTCTGTGCGGTCGCCCCTCACAAGTGAGGGGGATATGTCTGGTTTAGGGATCTTGACACCGGTTACGACCTTGCCGTTGGCCCTTAAACGTTAGGATGTACAATTTCAAGTTAAACGTTTTGTAGGATGTTAGTTCGGCTAGGAGAACCTTTGTATTAGAGAATATGTTAAGGTTAGCCAAACATCGCAATGTGGAAATGAAATTGTACATTAATATGAAACTGTTATTTTAATGTTTTAATTTTGTTTCATATTTCAATAAATACGTCCGGGAGGGTCACTCCCTCCCGTCTTCCAAAAGTTCAGAACCGTTTCCGGTTTCCCATTCTTGGGGATTGTGTTGAGAGGGGGTGGCGGGTATCTCAGCCATATCGGAATTCGTAGTTCGGGTTATTTTAGAGGAATATTTTGCTCAATAGTGAAGGAAGGGGGCGCGCCTGAGGTGACATGTGTGCAAACACGCCCTGTGGCATGTTTTAAGTTGGAGAATTAATTCCTCTTCAATCCTGAAGTCCCCTGTGGGCCAACTAGCCCACCAGGTACCTCCAGTATGGGCCAGGGAGCTGCGTTGTAGAGAGGTGTTCAGAGGCCATGCCCCATTTTTACAACACTCTGCAACGCAGATCCGTGGCACTTACTGGAGGTACCTGTTGGGCTAGTTGCCCCCTAGGGGACCTCTGGATTTAAGGCAAATTAATTCCCCAACTTAAAACGTGCCACTGGGCATGTTTGCACACATATCACCTCAAGCCCCGCTCCCTACCTTCACCACTGTGCAAAAGCCCCCTGTAAAATGTTCTAAGTTGGGGGATTAAGTCCCCTTGCATACTAGGGGTCCCTGGGGGCCAACTAGCCTACCAGGAACCTCCAGTATGCTCCAGAGGGCTGCGTTGCAGAGAGGTGTAAAAAGGGCATGGCCTCATTACACCTCTCTGCAAAGCAGCCCCTGGCGCGTTTCCAGATTGGGAACTAAATCCCCTTGAATACTGGGGGTCCCTGGGGGCCAACTAGCCCACCAGGTACCTCCAGTATGCGCCAGGGGGCTTCGTTGCAGAGAGGTGTAAAAAGGGGCGTGGCCTAATTACACCTCTCTGCAACGCAGCCCCTTGACGCATTTCCAGAGGGGGAACTAAATCCCCTTGAATACTGGAGGTCCCTGGGGGCCCACTAGCCCACCAGGTACCTCCAGTATGCGCCAGGGGGCTTCGTTGCAGAGAGGTGTAAAAAGGGGCGTGGCCTCATTACATCTCGCTGCAACGCAGCCCCCTGGCGCGTTTCCAGAGTGGGAACTAAATCCCCTTGAATACTGGGGGTCCCTGGGGTCCAAGTAGCCCACCAAGGAACCTCAAGTATGCACCAGGGGGCTTTGTTGCAGAGAGGTGTAATGAGGCCATGCCCCTTTTTACATCTCTCTGCAACGCAGCCGCCTGGCACATACTGGAGGTTCCTGGTGGGCTACTTGGCCCCCAGGGACCCCCAGTATTCAATGGGAATTACTTTCCCCGCTGCAAACGCGCCAGGGGCCGCGTTTGCAGAGTGGTGCAGGGAGGGGGCGTGGCCTCCTCCTCGATCCCGTTTTTAAAATTATTTTTTGTTTTTAAGAAGGGGGCTGTGTAGCCCCCTTCTTATTCTTTTTTTGGGCCCTGGAGACCCCATCCCCCAGGACCTGACCCCCCCAAAAATGTTTTCTTTTTTTTAACGGGAAGGGGCCCCCTCCTGTGGCTAATCCAGGCCCCAGGGACCCCATCCCACGGGGCATGCCTCATTTTTTAAAAACATGGCTGCCAACACTTCATGGTTTGGAGTGTTGGCAGCCAATTAGCATAAAGCTCGTGCGTGGGGAGGGTACGCGTACCATACGTGTACCGTACTTCGTCTATAGATATATCGATGATTTTACTTTTGATTTTCTCAGGAACTACTGAATAGATTTACACCATTTAACAAAAAGCATAAACTGTGAACCAAACTCTACCTTTTTGACGAATTTGGTGTAATTCCGTTCAGCAGTTCGGGCTGTAGCCCACTTAAAGGTCCCTATGGAAAATTACATGGAGAAAACATGTTTTGAAACCCCCTTTTTTCTTGGCCCCCGGTTCACGAATCACCCCAAAACTTTCACGGAAGGAGCAGAGCGGGCCATCTTCTTGGAGAATTTCGCAAAGATTTGCCAACCGGCGCCAAATGTATTCCAAATAGAATGTTGCAGATTTCCTATGGAAACTAGGTCATAACTATAACTACCTACTGGCGACCGCCAACTTGCCCTTGTTCACACTGTAATTCTAATAAAAACAATTGCTTTTTTTAATATGCTTTGAACGTGAACACACCTCTAGTGATGACATCATATATCACATGATCATAGCATTAAAAGAAATATTTGCTTTTGTAACAATTTTTTTCTCTGTGTAGCCTAATTTTGCAAATAGATAACCGGATGAATCTCATTTGGCTTCATGAATATAGCTTAACTATTTATTAAGCAATTATTTATCTGTATGAATACATATAAATCGCACAAGCTATTACATAAAAAATCCAACATTGATATGTCTATAAAGTGATTAGTGCAAAAATAGAAAAGCAGCAATTAAATAAAAGTGCATGTGAGACTGTGTAAGAATTTTGCAAAAGAAGCAAAAAGTGCATACTGCAATGGTCAAGAAGTAATTCATTATCTGCAACTATATGTACTCAGATCTCCTAGATGGTTACAATAAAATTTACTAAAATAACCATAAAACAGTAAAAAACATTAAAAAAAATGTGTGTATGTACATCCGAATGGTCATCAACAAATATATGAGCTGAACCATACACGAACATGAAGAAAAAGATCATCATACATTTATAAATAAGTATATAAATGCCTAAAAGTATATTAAAAATGTATGTAGAAAAATAGTACAAACAAATAGTAGAAAAATAGGACCGAATTATCTGAAAAAAGAAGGAGAGAAAATAGAATATATTAAGATAAAGTTAAAAACTATATCGTCATATATACATATTTACAGCATAGCATCAAATTTATCAAGGATTGGAAAAGCGTCTGCTTCAAGTACGAATGTATGTACATATAGCAACTATTGATAATATTGCACTCAATAATCGGGATCCTAACTATTGAGTGCCTAGTTGCTGTAACAAATTGATAGGTCACGAGAAAGCACGTGTGTAAAGTGAACCTATGGTTCTAGAAGTGAAAGATTGTATATCAATAATCATATGAAATGAGGCATTTCTTCTGTATTGTTTAATCCATTAGGCCACTTACTGTCAAATTCTAACATCATTTTTGTTTCCAACTGTCTGAGCATAAGTTCTCGATTACCTCCTCTTCTAAGTTGAGGGATAGCTCCCACCACAAAATATTTAAGACATGCCAAATCTTTGTTATGGACAGTCTTAAAGTGGCAGGCAACCGGATAGGCTGGGTCACTGTGGATGATGGCCCTCAAATGCTGTAATATCCTGACATGCACCTGCAGCTTTGTGCTACCAATGTAGTTCAAGCCACAGGTGCAGGTCAGGACATACACAGCATGATCAGTTTTGCAGTTGTAACTGCCAGTAATCAGTATGCCTTCTGGCAAAAGGGGGTCAAGTAACGTGTGGCCTTGACCTCAAATTTACAGGCTCGACAGCTCGAGCATTTTCGAAACCCTTTAGCAGATTGAAGCCATGGTGTCTTTTGCTTAAGCTCAGGGGCAGCCTTGTCCAAGGCAGATCCCAAATTGTTTGCCCTTCTAAAAGTGATAATAGGAGATTGAGGGAGCTTAGGACCTAAAATGGTATCACTTAGTATTATGGGCCAGTTTTTCTTCATGATGGCTTTGAGTTGTCTATCTTCTCTGCTAAAAGTTGTTATCTAGCGTGGACAGTTGGCATTAGGGGTAGATTTGACAGGAATAGCCAAAGTGTCAATTTCCTGATCATTGTGTGTGAATAGGCTTTCTCTAGTTCTAAGTTTAGACTTATCAATAGCCAATTTTAATGTGGCATCAGTATAACCTTGTGCTTTAAAACGGACAACCATTCTTTAAGGCGAGATTCAAAATCAGCATTTGTGCTGCATATCCTTTTAAGTCTTAAGATCTCACCGTACGGGATGCTCGAGATAGTATGCCTAGGGTGCATACTACTCGCATGCAAAGTAGTATTTCCCACGGTCGGTTTTCTGTGTAGTGTAGATTGGATTAAGGAATTCAATGCATACATCTCTACATCCAAAAATTGCATTTGTGTAGCATGGATATGAGCAGTAAAATTCAGATTTAAGGAGTTGATGTTTATCTCTTTAATGAAATCGAATGCTTGTTCTATACACCCATCCCACAGGATGAAAATATCATCGATATATCTTAGATAACATCTAACATGTTCCTGCATCCATTTGTTATGTGTAGTCGCGCGGACCTGTTCCTCCCACCAGCCGACGTGTAAACATGCATAGCTGGGGGAGAAACAGGCCCCCATCGCAACTCCCCGCAATTGCTTGAAAATATCCTTGCCAAAAAGAAAAAAGTTATTATGCAGACACCATTTGATCAGGTTTAGAATGACTTTGTTATGTTCATAATAAATAATAGGTTGTTTGGCCAAAAAGTGTTGAATAGCTGCTAATCCTTGAGTGTGGTCAATACTGGTGTAGAGTGATTCTACATTGAGCGTGATTAGCAACATGTTAGGACTGCATTTCAGGTTTTTAATTTTAGTTAAGAAATCGCTAGTGTCTCTCACAAAACTAGGTAACTGCTTGACTATATCTTGTAAGAAAAAATCGATGTATTCACCAACTTTTTCACACATGCTTTTGATTGTTGATATAATAGGGCGGCCCGGAATCGGGCTTACACCTTTATGCACTTTTGGGATTAGGTATAGAGAGGGAAGAACCGGAAACTCAACGTTCATGAATTTATATTCTTCAAAAGAGATTGATCCCTCCCTGTGCCATTGTCCAAGCAGTTTATTCAAAGTTGTTTTGGCATTAGCATATTCCTTGTGTGTCGATTTCACATAACACATGTTGTCATTTAAGTGTCTGTTGGCCTCTATTATGAAGTCCTCCTTTGGCCAAATTACTAAATTCCCCTCCTTGTCAGACGTTTTTATAACAATTTCATGATTGTCAATCAATTTCTTCATCAAATTTACATATTCTCGTTTGATATTTAAACATTTCTTACTTTTCTTGCTTCTGGTACTATGGTATAACTTCTTAATATCGTTGGTTACACAGTCATGGAAGACATCGATGCTATATATATATATATATATATATATATATATATATATATATATATATATATATATATATATATATATATATATATATATATATATATATATATATATATATATATATATATATATATATATATATTACCTACTGGCGATAGCCAGTAGGTATATATAGTTAGGATTTTTTCTCTATGGAACTTTTGAAAATTCTATGTCTAATAACTTTGGCGTTTGTGGACGGAATCGGCTGAAATGTTCAGGAAAATGGCACATATTGTTTCTGAGCAGCCCCTGAAAATTTGGGGGGGTTCTGTCAAGGGGGGGCCGAGAAAAAAGGTGGGTCCCAAAACGCGTTTTTCCCATTCATTTTCCCATAGGGCGTTTGGCCTCACTTTTAGCTCGAACGGCTGAATGGATTTGCACGAAACTTGGCAAAATTGTAGGGACTGGTAGCCTGATGTGCCTTTGCTATGTCTCAAGATATGTGCTCCTGTGGATTTTGAGTAATTTAGGTTAAAAAAAATATATATATATCTATAAGCGTGCCCCGGTACGCGCACCGGGGCGCTAACCAGCGCGCTACGCGAGTTCGCGCGAAGAAAGCTGATTGGCTCTCGGGTGTCTTTCAACATTCCCAACAGTCCGGAGCGGCCGCCATCTTGTGTCTCGGTAGGATCGAGGCACAAGAGGTGGCAAAAACAAAGGGGGAAATGACCATAAGGGGGCAGAGTAGACCCCCCTGACCCCCTAGGTTTGATGTGAGGGCTATAAAAGGGGCCCGCGGGTCAAAAAAACCATTTTTTTTTATTTGCGCGGGGGGAGCGCCCGGTACGCGCACCACGGAGTGGACCGGGGAGCGTACCATGGGGAACAAAGAATGACAGAGTTTTTAAAAAATGTAGCCTTTTTTTATAAATTGGAGGTAGTTCTAAAAATAACAGTTTTTTTTCTTCTTTTTGTTGTTTTATATTTTTTTTAATGTTTTTTTGAACATTTTGTACTGTTTTTTGGCTTTTATGAACTATTTTATATTTGTTTTGTTATTTTTATGGGGAGAAACAAAAAACAGGGAATTGAAAACGGCTCAACTGGAGCAAAAAAAAAATCATGAAAAAATTATGGATTTTTGGTGCATTTGTGGTTATCACCAGCACGGTTGATGAGCGTTATGCTTTGCTCACCATAGGTGATGGTCTTACCACAAAAAATACAAGTGATCTTGTATTGCCCAAACTTTGGTTGAATGTTTGGGACCATCTCCCTTGTCTCTGGTCCTGATGGAGTGGGTTGCTTTCATTTGGAGGTGCTGTGTGAAGATTGGGGAGGGTTGCTGGCCAGTTCTCTCACCTCTGCCGCAGCATAGTTGTTGGGATGCTTGCGCTGCATGTGCCGAATCATGGTGTTATTACTAAATGAATATTTCTTATTAGGGTTCCCCCTTGAAAGTTCAATGCCACAGATTTGGCAAGTCACCTTTGGCGCATTCACTTTCTTCTTGCCCTCTGGGATGGAAAAAAACTCCCATACAATGTGCTGCTTTGGCCTATATGGGGTGTTATCTTCTGGCAGCCAGCTCCTCCTCCCCTCCTCCTTCTCCTCTTCTTCATCTCCACCACTGTGGTGTTGTGGTGGTCCTCTTGGTGGTGGTGGTGGTGGTGGTGCAGATGTTCCAGCTGCTGCTGCTACTGTAGCCATTTTAAAGTACAAAATATTAGTCTCAGATCTCTAAACAGGTTTTCCTCAGTCAAAGGACAAAGTCAGAATAAGGAAAAAAGGTGGGGGCTTTCATCATTTGGAAAAAAAAACTGTCCTGAACCAATGAAAAGTGTTATTTTCAGGTCACATGACCCGGGCTTTCATCATTTGGAAACCAAAACTGTTCTGCACCAATAAAAAGTGTTTTTTTTCAGGTCACATGACCCGACGCGCTTACGCAACGCGCCCCCGGGCGCGCCCGGGGGCGCGTCGCGTAAGTGCGTCGGATGCTTACGTTGCGCGATCGTATTCGCTCGAGTGCTTCCGGGTGCGCTTATGCGGTGCGTATCACGCGGACGCGGCTACACGATACGTCACGATGTTGTTTTCATTCGCGGCAATAGCGCTGATGGGACGCTCACCGGTGCGCGCGCCGGAAAACTGAGCTTTCCGGTGCGCTCACCGGGGCGCTCATCGGGGCGCGCACCGGGAGCGCTCCAGGGCAAAAAAAATAAATAAATAAATAAAAAATAGTATTATATAAATATACAATATAGGATTCATTATAAAAAATACACATATTCAAAAATAGAAACTAACATTTTCAAAAAAATTGAGATACCCATACCAGTTACAACAACCAATTCAGTAATTCCACCATCTATATACACATCCACTCATTCACCAATAGTTCTATATAGTCACTCATACATATACTCACTCATCATATGTAGTGATACATCTATACATCCTGTTATACACCGACAGTCATCCAAAAGTTACTCTTACACATACTCACACATGCAAATAAACTATTGAACATCCATTTATTTGCATATACAACTATACACACACTACCTCCTTACTTCTAAGGAAACTTACACATACTTACTCTCTTAAACAATCACTTATAGAAACACATACTTATATGGCTGAGATACCCGCCACCCCCTCTCAACACAATCCCCAAGGATGGGAAACCGGAAACAGTTCTGAAGTTTTTGGAAGACGGGAGGGAGTAACCCTCCCGGCCGTATTTATTAAAATATGAAACAAAATTAAAACATTAAATAAACAGTTTCATATTATGTACAATTTCATTACCACATTGCGATGTTTGGCTAACCTTAACAGATTCTCTAATACAAAGGTTCTCCTAGACGAACTAACATCCTACAAAACATTTACTTGAAATTTTGAAATTGTACATCCTAACGTTTAAGGGCCAACGGCAAGGTCGTAACCGGTGTCAAGATCCCTAACCCAGAAATATCGCCCTCACTTGTGAGGGGCGGCCCAGAGGCGTACCTCAAGTGCAATTACCAATTTCCCTTGACTTGACGGGGGCCCCAATAAAACTCGACGCCACTTAGAGGTCGTACGAGGACTCGTGTGAGGTATCTAGAAGGTAGCGTAGACCCCCCCCCAAACCCCACACAACTTACCACATCTGCCGTCGCAGACGTCCTGGCCCGGGAAATTCCCCAGGAGGGGGCTGTAACCCCTCCTACCCAGGAAGGGGCCTTGACCGCCTTTCCTTTTCTTTCGGCGACCCATCCTTAGAAGGGACCGCCTCCCCGTTGAGGGGCCAATGGCCACCTCCCCCGAGCGCTCCCATCCGTGCTGGGTGACGCCCACTCATAGGGATCTTCCAATTAGTGCTCACCGATCATGACCTTACCGCCCGACCAAAATAAATACGACAATGCTAACTAAATGACTAAACTAAAAAGACAGTATCAACTACAATTTTATTAAAAGCATGCTTACCAATGAACACTAAAGCAGAATTTCTTTATTTGCTAAACGTAACACAAATCGACCATTCTTTATTACATACTCAAAATCATCACGATAATACCACAACCTGTAAACGAAAATCAGAGTTATCCATCAACTTTATTCAAAAACCACTTGCTGTCCTCAGGGGCTGGTGGGTGGGTCAAAATTGGCTCTTCGTTCCGTCTCGAGCTCACGTGCAGCGAGGAGGTGCAGCTTCAGAGCACAGGAACAAGAGGATGCCTTCTGATCTTGCTTCTCCTTTTATCCGTCTTCAGGGCGGGCGTAAACCCGCCCCTGCCTGCCCCAAGGGCGCGGCCAGCCGCGTCAGTGTCTAGGCCAACCCACTCTAGGGCGGGAAAAGGCGCGCCCCGGCTACGCCGCTTCGGGCATACCAGCCGAGACTCGCCTCCCCCCCAAGATGGCTTCCCGGGGGGATCGTGGTACTCCGCCATACGTTCGGGGGGACCGAGTGGTCGCCCCTTTCCATATGGCTGAGATACCCGCCACCCCCTCTCAACACAATCCCCAAGGATGGGAAACCGGAAACAGTTCTGAAGTTTTTGGAAGACGGGAGGGAGTAACCCTCCCGGCCGTATTTATTAAAATATGAAACAAAATTAAAACATTAAATAAACAGTTTCATATTATGTACAATTTCATTACCACATTGCGATGTTTGGCTAACCTTAACAGATTCTCTAATACAAAGGTTCTCCTAGCCGAACTAACATCCTACAAAACATTTACTTGAAATTTTGAAATTGTACATCCTAACGTTTAAGGGCCAACGGCAAGGTCGTAACCGGTGTCAAGATCCCTAACCCAGAAATATCGCCCTCACTTGTGAGGGGCGGCCCAGAGGCGTACCTCAAGTGCAATTACCAATTTCCCTTGACTTGACGGGGGCCCCAATAAAACTCGACGCCACTTAGAGGTCGTACGAGGACTCGTGTGAGGTATCTAGAAGGTAGCGTAGACCCCCCCCAAACCCCACACAACTTACCACATCTGCCGTCGCAGACGTCCTGGCCCCGGGAAATTCCCCAGGAGGGGGCTGTAACCCCTCCTACCCAGGAAGGGGCCTTGACCGCCTTTCCTTTTCTTTCGGCGACCCATCCTTAGAAGGGACCGCCTCCCCGTTGAGGGGCCAATGGCCACCTCCCCCGAGCGCTCCCATCCGTGCTGGGTGACGCCCACTCATAGGGATCTTCCAATTAGTGCTCACCGATCATGACCTTACCGCCACAGGCCGGATAGTTGACCGGCTATCCGGACCCCCCACAACACTCCTACCTAAAGGTCATGGTGTAACGTTTTTAGCCATGCTAAGAAGTCTCCTATGAGTAACTCATTCCCCACCCGAGACAAATGCACTCCATCCCCCAAATACATACTGTCATCATTAATACACCCATGCGAAATAGAATGCAGTGTCTTGGAACGGAACAACCTACTCACTTTGTTATTAAGCTTTCTAACAGAATGATTTAAAGCAGGAACCGAAATAGCCCCCCGCCACACTTTTCGTGGGATCATATGGGACCACGCAATTGTGCACCCTGGAACTCTCCTCGCTAACCAACTTACAGTGGAAAGCATCGCCTCAAGAAGAAGTCGTCTACCAGTGGTGACCAAATCATTACCCCCAAGATGTACTATGACTACAGACGGCGGTGACCTCGTCCGCCCTAGCAAACCCTCGAAAAATGATTGAAACTGGTCAATACAGAGACCGCCTCTTCCGTAGAAGGACACACTGTACCCGTATTCCCCAGCTACGTGAATCATATCACCTGCCTTGAATACGTCTGCGGCACGTCTCACGTATGAGTGGCCCACGACCCACACCTCCTTTTTCACAGCCGGTGATGTCTGACCGCTGGCCCGGTGTTGGGTCGACTGCAAAGTTCGCCCCGCCTCGTAGGCTTGCGCAACTGAAAACCAAACAAAAACAAGAAGCGTGAGTACATTGTTACAGCTTCACAACATGTGCAACCGCACATACCTTTTATAACAATTGGAGGACCAACGCCCTACCCGTTTAACTTGTTCAACATTCAGACCCCTGGCTGTAGCTTCTGTAGCAGCCCCTATCCGAAAGGAATGGGTCCCAAACTCGCCCGGGTTCAAGCCCGCAGCGGCAATCGACATCGCAAGTACCCGCTGAAACTGAAACTTTGTCAGTGGGGTGGCGTCAGCGTGTCTCAACAAGGTCCCCCCCCATGATGCCACCCTTCGTGCTAAATAATCTTCTAGACACCTTACCGGGCACATGGAGGACCCGGGAATCCTGCGTATGATTACGCAGTCACCCATCCCACTTTGATCGGTCTTGGACCTGACAAATGAGACCGTCATTGTCTCCCCTCTGATCTGGACGTGCTCCTGGCACAGTCCTCCTGTCACATCCTGCTTGTTCCTCGCCACTAGTTCGCTTACCCGCATAGCCCCATGGAATGCCAGCGTAAAAGCGGCTCGGAATAACAATGTCTCAAACTGAGATGAACACGTAGCAGGGAGTCTGGATATTAACTGGGCCAGCCTATCCAAACCTATCGGGCGCCTCTCGTCTACTCTGCGACCCTCAAGGCGTTGCCACCCCCGTAGCGCTTTCTGTACAACGAAAGACGCTGTTGGGTCATGGATCCCATGAGCCCTAGCAACAAAGGAAATGGCAGCCCGATGCCTCTGAGCCGTGGCCACCGATTTCCCGACCCGATGTAAGGACATCAGAAAATTTACCACCCACTCCTCCTGGCCCCAAAGCTCCTCTCTATCAGTCCCCAAAAAGGCTAAATAGGACCGGAACGCCCCTTCATATGCCTTCCTCGTCCTGGGTGCTAAACTCTCTCCCACGAGGTTACGAAGTTCGGGGCACCGAGAGACCAGAGAGCTTCGGGAAAGGGTGCCGGCTCCGGGTCCGCTGTGGGAAGAAAACCCCAGAAAGCCTGCATACGAAAACGAGACAGTGCATCAGCCGCCTGGTTCATTACCCCTGGGACATGTCTTGCTCTGAATAGCACATTCAATTGCATACACAGTAAAACAATTTCCTTGAGCAGTCTCAAAATCCATTTACATCGTGCTGCCTGACTATTGATACACTCAACCACGGTCATATTGTCAGACCAAAATACCACAGAGTGATCTTTGAACCCTTCGGGCCAAGTTCTCAGGGCCACTAAAATGGGGAAAAGTTCCAGGAAAGCAATGTTACTTGTCAGTCCACTGTCATGCCACCATGTCGGCCACTTTTGTGCAGACCATCTGGTGCCGAAGATGGCACCGAAACCTATGCTCCCTGCCGAATCTGTCCACAGCCCCAGCTCCTCAGAGGACACGGCCGGTTTGTTCCAGACGACTCGACCATTGAAATCCGCCAGAAATGCCAACCAAATGCGCATGTCCTGGCGGACCTCTGCCGAGAGCCTCGTGCGATGATGGCCCTCCTTCAGGCCGACCATGGCTTGAGCAATCGAACGGGAAAAGGGGCGGGCCATTGGTATAACCCTCAGGGCAAAATTCAACTGGCCAACTAACTGCTGTAATTGATGCAGCTTAACCTTAGGTCCATTTAAACACATTTGCAGGGATGTCCTGAACTTTGACACTTTGTCAGCTGGTAAACGAAAACAACCTTCTCCGGAGTCTAACTCGATCCCCAGAAACTCGAGGCAAGTGGAAGGCCCCACAGTCTTACCTGGCGCCAATGGCACGCCAAACTGATTCATCAAGACACAAAATTGCGCCAAAGCCTGCCCACATTCCGGATCCCCGGCTGCCCCCAGGAACAAAAAATCATCAAGGTAATGCATCACATTTTGGAAACCCGTCTTCCTTGTGAAGACCCATTGTAGAAAACTACTGAATTTTTCGAAATAGGCACAAGATATAGAGCACCCCATCGGCATACACCTATCCATGTAATAATGACCCTGAAACATGAAACCTAGGAGACGCTGATCGTCTGGATGTACCGGGAGCAACCGGAACGCTGACTCGATATCAGATTTTGCCATCAGCGCCCCGGGCCCCAGGCGATTCAAAATGGCTACGGCTTCATCGAAGGATGCGTACCGCACCGAACACACTTCCGGGTCTATCGCTTCGTTTACGGAAAGACCACGTGGGGCTGATAAATTATGTATCAGCCGAAACTCACCCGGGTCCTTCTTTAGGACCACACCTAAAGGGGAACAAACAAAGTTAGGAACCGGTGGTACACTGAACGGACCGGCGACTCGACCTCGAGTAACCTCCTTCCTGATCTTATCCTGTACCACGGTCGTATGCTGGAAGACCGATAGCTGATTTTTACATTTCGCTGCACCTTGAAAGTCCCCCACTGGGATGCGGAAACCATAAGAAAACCCGTTCCGCAACACCCCAGCAGAAGTACGATCCGGGTATTCACTGAGCCAAGGAATCATTGCCAAGGTATCAATCGGGGTAGGTAAAGGCGCCCCTCGGACTATGTTAGACCTGTTTGGCGCCTCCTCTACCCCCGTTATCACCCGTTTTGGCTCTGCACGTGGACTCAGGATGGGATGATTGCCCACACCCACTACATTCGTGTCTAAATTTGCACGATCCCTGGGGCCTAGTACATTTACCCCTGTTGAAGTTCCAACAAACCCCCCTTTTTCCTGTATTGCCGGCAGGCCTCGAGTAATTGTTGGTACCCGCACCTGACCGAAAGGGCGTCCCCGCATACTGGTGGGAGGATTCGCCAACGATACTCCCTACTAATGGCAATTTTAACATTCCAGTCTCCTTCATTTTGGACCATGACACAGAATCATAACAATCCCACGTTAAGTTTTTATCATGTTCTTTAGCCTTTCTAAACAGGTTATCATAGCAGAACCAATGATTACCCTCGTGTGATACAGAGTACCCCATGATTCGTGACTGATAAATCGGCAATTCGGGTAACAGATCGGGCCTTCGTTCCCCCAAGATCGATGTAAAAACCCCCCACGCTTGGCCCCAATTGCCAATGTTTTCATTTACCTTAAAGGCGGCCATTTTTGCGCGCCAAACACTCGGATGCATGAGATCCTTCTGGCCCTTAACATGCTCCATCTCATAGTGATCAGTAAGCAACGAGAAGATGTTTACGTACTCCCCTGCCCATATCTTCTCTTTAATAGCCAAAGGAACATGCTGACCCAACTTTTCCCTACGAGAGGGTGCTGACTCATCCCTCGCAATCGGCAATGGCCGCTTACCTGCACCGGACGTTGCCTCTGCTACTGAACCCGTCCCCTGTGGCTTCTCTACAGCGGCAGCCGGCGTGGACACCTTCGCTGCTTCCCGTGACTCACGCAGTTGCTTCATCAGCTCCTGTGCGTCGACAGCCGTGGCGCCCTCGCTACCTTTTCCCAACCACGCTGCTAATTGCGCTGCCAGCTCGGGCGGCATATCTTCCCCGGACACGGGGGTGACCACAACGGGAATCGGATTCCCTTCCTCCGGCACAGGAGTTGGTGCCTCGAGCGGGGTACTGGGACCCGTGTTGTCTCCCCCAGCTGCTCCCCTCCTGGGCCTCTTGTTTTTCCCTCCCGGGGCTGCTCCCGCCAAAGGACGTTTCGGCCCCCCTTCCTCGTCTTTATCCATTCGCCTCTTTAGGTCGGTCACCTCCTTCATGAGAACGCGCAGCATCTGGTCAGTAGTCATGCGCTTTCCCGCCTTCTTCGGCATTCTCCAACAGAGTATCTGAAAAACAAACAAGAACGATTACAACGCTCAAAATTGGCTCTTCGTTCCGTCTCGAGCTCACGTGCAGCGAGGAGGTGCAGCTTCAGAGCACAGGAACAAGAGGATGCCTTCTGATCTTGCTTCTCCTTTTATCCGTCTTCAGGGCGGGCGTAAACCCGCCCCTGCCTGCCCCAAGGGCGTGGCCAGCCGCGTCAGTGTCTAGGCCAACCCACTCTAGGGCGGGAAAAGGCGCGCCCCGGCTACGCCGCTTCGGGCATACCAGCCGAGACTCGCCTCCCGCCCAAGATGGCTTCCCGGGGGGATCGTGGTACTCCGCCATACGTTCGGGGGGACCGAGTGGTCGCCCCTTTCCATTTAAACAGGAACTCTTACAATCTCTTACTCTCACATATACTCACTTATATACATCAAAACTCACATACACTAGATTAAAACAAATGTAGTTACTGATAAAGACACTAGTGAGACAGTCATTCACTCACTAACACACACATATACACACTCATCCACCCATACAGTCCTGCACATATACTGTCTTCAAACCACATACAAACAGTGAGTCAGTCACCAACCTATGCAGCTACTTATACACAAAGTGAAACACTGATACATATATTTCAATATTTGAAAGTTACTCGCTAATATATGTATTCAATACAATACACTTAATAAGGCAGTTAACCAATCATTTTTTTAAAAAAAAAACATCCATTTACACACTTATTTAACCATTTATTCTTCCATCAACTTTTACAAATACAAATTTAAAACATATTAATTTTGCAGAAAGACACACATTCACTGGCTGATGTCATCAGTGATGTCATGAGTGATGTCACTGACGATGTCATAAGTGATGTAATATGTGACGTCATCAGCAGTGCATTGCAGGTGCGCTTGTTATAGTGAGTCCAACTAACTATAACGTTGGAATTTCAATGGTTTTATGTCAGTAAAATTTCCAGCTAACTATAACTGGTGTGAAACCTATGGTTTTTTCAGTGAATTTATTAGGTTTTTTAAATGCTAATTCCTAACTATAACTGGTGTGAAACCTATGGTTTTTTCAGTGCGGACGACGCAGTACAGTTGGCCCCGATGCACCCAAGTGTCCCAACAGCAAGTCTTGCAACACGCTGCTTGCAGTACTTTGTTCATCGAGGGATCGATAGCTGTTGGAACTGCCAGAGACACACGCGGCACCAGTGGGGAGTGTCTGGTATTTTACCGATATGGGATCACAGTCCGTATTGACTGCCCCTGCTCAATGGATACGCCGGGAGCGGTCTCTGGTTGCAACGGTACGAGGGACCAGGAACGGGCAGCCGTGGATATTTTCAGGTCATGGATGCGCGCCTACCACCACCTTCCTGCATCCAGCAAAAGCCTACCGCGCATCCTACTCCCCTACGCCACCCACCCGGACCTGCCGCCACAGTGCATTCTGGATGTTGTGGTTCAAGACTTTCGTGAACTACTGAGGGTGAGCCGACTGCTTTAAGGGGGAGGGGGCTCACAAGCTGGAGGACATTTTAAACAGGAAGATGACCATTGGGGGAGGACATGCCACAGTGATTGGGTGCTGAGGAAGGCCATCAGAGCCGAAATGCATTCGCCCCCACTGCTTACCTGTCAATAAACACGAGCTGTTTGTACTGCAATCCCTCTGGCCTCTGAGTTCTTCAAGTTTGGAGTGCTTTTTCGAGAAAGAGTCATAGACTCGAAACGCGTCATGCCTACTAACCTTTTTTAATAAAGAAAAATCTTTTGAAGTACTGCTGGTGTGGTCTGGATTGCATGACGATGGTGCACGTATTTTTGCAGGATTAAATGGAGGTGTCTGACACACCTCGAGACCAGACCCCTATCCGCAGGATGTGGCACTCTCCTTGTCAGGTTTTGTGACAGAAGCGAGAAGCTTGTTGTAAGGGTGCCCGCCGGCTGCGAAAGGCACTGGAACTAAGTCTGTGATGGAAGAGGCTACCATGCTAGGTGGCCCGCCACAAACGAAGTGAATGGAGTTCAGCGGCAGCAAGGATATGCAGAGGGATTTCCCAAAGCACGGAGTACTGAAGGCAAAGCCTCGAGGGAATTGAAGCTGCACATGTGGTTGTGAAACTGTTACCTGCGCATCATGTCTGTGATACGGAACTACTCCTACAAAGCTTGAATGGCACGCAGTACACGATGCAACAGTAAGGTTTTACTGTTATCTACATTGAAAACCAGTTGAGAAAAAAACGGAACAGTTGTGGAGCACTATGGGACTTGAAGTCCATGATGTGAAAAAGCAGCAAATTAAACGAAGAATTGAGCAAAGCAACCTGCATCGTTTTACCACTTGGGGGTTACTAAACAACTCAAAATAAGAAAGGTACTTTACTTTGCTTCTAAGACTGCAAAAACAGCATTACATCCACAAAGATTGAACAACTAACTGCTCCTTTAAATCTGGGTGAAATGGACTTGGTCCCTTTTCAATGTCTTAAAGTCCCGTTATTTAAACCTAATGAACCCACAGTTGTGCAGCAGATGGCATTTGAGAAAGAGTCATAGACTCGAAACGCGTCATGCCTACTAACCTTTTTTAATAAAGAAAAATCTTTTGAAGTACTGCTGGTGTGGTCTGGATTGCGTGACGATGGTGCACGTATTTTTGCAGGATTAAATGGAGGTGTCTGACACACCTCGAGACCAGACCCCTATCCGCAGGATGTGGCACTCTCCTTGTCAGGTTTTGTGACAGAAGCAAGAAGCTTGTTGTAAGGGTGCCCGCCGGCTGCGAAAGGCACTGGAACTAAGTCTGTGATGGAAGAGGCTACCATGCTAGGTGGCCCGCCCCAAACGAAGTGAATGGAGTTCAGCAGCAGCCAGGATATGCAGAGGGATTTCCAGAAGCACGGAGTACTGAAGGCAAAGCCTCGAGGGAATTGAAGCTGCACATGTGGTTGTGAAACTGTTACCTGCGCATCATGTCTGTGATACGGAACTACTCCTACAAAGCTTGAATGGCACGCAGTACACGATGCAACAGTAAGGTTTTACTGTTATCTACATTGAAAACCAGTTGAGAAAAAAACGGAACAGTTGTGGAGCACTATGGGACTTGAAGTCCATGATGTGAAAAAGCAGCAAATTAAACGAAGAATTGAGCAAAGCAACCTGCATCGTTTTACCACTTGGGGGTTACTAAACAACTCAAAATAAGAAAGGTACTTTACTTTGCTTCTAAGACTTCAAAAACAGCGTTACATCCACAAAGATTGTACAACTAACTGCTCCTTTAAATCTGGGTGAAATGGACTTGGTCCCTTTTCAATGTCTTAAAGTCCCGTTATTTAAACCTAACGAACCCACAGTTGTGCAGCAGATGGCATTTGAGAAAGAGTCATAGACTCGAAACGCGTCATGCCTACTAACCTTTTTTAATAAAGAAAAATCTTTTGAAGTACTGCTGGTGTGGTCTGGATTGCGTGACGATGGTGCACGTATTTTTGCAGGATTAAATGGAGGTGTCTGACACACCTCGAGACCAGACCCCTATCCGCAGGTGGTGGCACTCTCCTTGTCAGGTTTTGTGACAGAAGCGAGAAGCTTGTTGTAAGGGTGCCCTCCGGCTGCGAAAGGCACTGGAACTAAGTCTGTGATGGAAGAGGCTACCATGCTAGGTGGCCCGCCCCAAACAAAGTGAATGGAGTTCAGCAGCAGCCAGGATATGCAGAGGGATTTCCCGAAGCACGGAGTACTGAAGGCAAAGCCTCGAGGGAATTGAAGCTGCACATGTGGTTGTGAAACTGTTACCTGCGCATCATGTCTGTGATACGGAACTACTCCTACAAAGCTTGAATGGCACGCAGTACACGATGCAACAGTAAGGTTTTACTGTTATCTACATTGAAAACCAGTTGAGAAAAAAACGGAACAGTTGTGGAGCACTATGGGACTTGAAGTCCATGATGTGAAAAAGCAGCAAATTAAACAAAGAATTGAGCAAAGCAACCTGCATCGTTTTACCACTTGGGGGTTACTAAACAACTCAAAATAAGAAAGGTACTTTACTTTGCTTCTAAGACTGCAAAAACAGCGTTACACCCACAAAGATTGAACAACTAACTGCTCCTTTAAATCTGAGTGAAATGGACTTGGTCCCTTTTCAATGTCTTAAAGTCCCGTTATTTAAACCTAATGAACCCACAGTTGTGCAGCAGATGGCATTTGAGAAAGAGTCATAGACTCGAAACGCGTCATGCCTACTAACCTTTTTTAATAAAGAAAAATCTTTTGAAGTACTGCTGGTGTGGTCTGGATTGCGTGACGATGGTGCACGTATTTTTGCAGGATATATATATATATATATACATATATATATATATATATATTCAATGAAAAAACCATTGGTTTTAGGCCATATATAGTTAGGGATTTGCATTTACAAAACCTTATTTTACTCGCATAAAACCATTGAAATTCCATATATAGTTATAAGCGGTAACTATATATCGCGCACCCGCAATCCACTGCTGATGATGTCACATATTACATCATTCATGACATGGTTAGTGACATCACTGATGACATCACTGATGACATCTCAAATGACATCACTGATGACATCACTGATGACATCCTCCAGTGACTGTATGTTTCTGTAAAGTTAAAATATCTCTTACATATTGAAGAATGAGTGGATATATAAGTGTCTGGATGAAGGATTTAGTAGGTGCATGACTGACTGTATGAGTGAGTGATTAAATGTGTCTCACTGAGTGCATGGGTTAGTGACTAAACTGTCTTAATTTGTGCATCATTATGTCTGTTGTTCTGTAAACTGTTGCATGTGTTGATAAGTAGCTATATGAGTAACTATATGGGTTATTGATTGGTTGCCCAAGTATTTGTATGGGATACTGAGTGTGTGTGTGGGTGGCTGGGAGGTGTGTGACTCTGTGCATAGATGTGTGAGCAGTTGATTCACTAGATGTATGGTTTCAAAAGTGCATGTGGAAACAGCTGTATGGGCGGTTGACTGTGTGCATGAGTGTATTGGTGAGTGAATGGATATCTCAGTGCTACATGTCAAAGTAAGTACATATGTAAAACACAGTACATGTGAGAGTTGACATATATAAATAACTGTGCATAAGAGCCAGTGAATGTGTGAGTGGCTGTATGGATCATTGTGAACTTGTATCAGGGATTGTATAATAGAGTAAATATGTGTTAGTATATGTTTGAATAAGTAAAGTTTGTATAACTGTATAGTTGAGGAAATGGAGGTGTGATTGATTCTTTGCATGACTGACTAGGTGTGTGAGTAACTCCATGGATGAGTGACAGTCTGTGAGTGTCTGTTTACACTGATTGTATCTAAGGTTATATTAGAGTCTGAAGAGGTTCATCGTATTATCACATGAATGATATCATCAGTGATGTTATCAGTCATGTCAAATGAGATGTTTTCAGTGATGTCATCAGTGATGTCATTTGAGATGTCATCAGTGATGTCATCAGTGATGTCACTAACCATGTCATGAATGATGTAATATGTGACATCATCAGCAGTGGATTGCGGGTGCGCGATATATAGTTAGCGCTTATAACTATATATGGAATTTCAATGGTTTTATGCGAGTAAAATAAGGTTTTGTAAATGCAAATCCCTAACTATATATGGCCTAAAACCAATGGTTTTTTCATTGAATTTTCAAGGTTTTGTAAATGCAAATTCCTAACTATATATCCACTATAACCTATGGTTTTTTCTGTGAATTTCATTGGTTTTTTAATAGCAAATATGAAAAGCTTTAAAATGTCAAGTACGTGATAGATAAAAACATTTTCGTATTTATGCACGCTGATGTGCTTTGAACGCTGCACCCCCCCCCTCCCCTCTTTTGTCTTAGTAGTACTCTCTCTTTGCAGATACTGAAGGGTAGTTAACGCAGGCCTTTACCCCCGTTGTAATCCGTCGTGCCTGCTTGTCTCTCCATTTGATTGATTGTTGTCCAAGCATTTACTGTTTTAGAATTGGTTCTCTTTGGATCATTCTCTATTTACAAACAAGCACAAAGTCGCAATACTCTGTTTAGTCTTTGCAGATAGTGAAAAATCGTGTAAAAAAATAAAAGTAATCGAGCAAAATCAGTAGGCCACTAATTGGATCTCTTTTTGACCTCGCTAAAATAGAAATATTAGGAACAACCCTTCATGAGAAATACGAAAATAGTGAGATGAACTGAGCTCCACACCATGAGGGCTGCAAGACAGCTCGGCTCCATCACCCATCCCGCACAAAATAACGACAAACCCTATGCAAATATTAAAAATATAGACAACACACCAGCAAAGAAACAGGGTAAAACATTTTATTAAAAAACTATTTACATAACGTTGGTTTATAAGATGATGTCAGTAGTGGACCGATGTGTGAATAGGTCGAAAGCAGCACAAGGCTCCAAGATCCGGATGGCAAGCTCCTGGATGTTGGGTGCCATAGTTCAGAGTTCTGAGTTTGAGCCTTTTTCAATGCCTGTGCTTTGTTGAATCAAAATGGCGGCTTGACACAAAGCTGACTCAAGCGTTGCTACTGATGCTATGCAGACCAAAACTGGTTTTCAGTTTGTACATTTTTCTAGATTTTTCAATCCAAGTTTGGTTGACTTTGTAGAACCATGGCTTCACATTTTCAACATACGGTGTGGTGGCGCTGACTGGGAGGGGGCGCTTCGCTCCTGCCCCCTCCCCAAGTAAGATTTTCATACGTGAAAGTACGTTAATGGTTTTGGTCCCTGAGTTGCTTCGATGTCACTGCCATTCTCAAATGGCATAAGTTCTGGATGTTGGGTGCCATAGTTAAGAGTTCTGAGCAGTGCTTGTAACACTGTCTGAAGCTTATTTCCACCTACTGCAGCTTCACTATTCTCAAAGTAAGTGAGTGTCGTTTGTGGACCTGACTGCATTAGAAAACAATGTGATATGTTACCTTCCTAAACAGCTTGACGGAGGCCCCTGAGGGGCGGTGTAATGGCCATGGACTCGGAGAAGACGCTTGGCTCCGACACCCTCCCCAAGTCTTATAGCACTGGTGTAGCCTGAGATCGCCCCCGACATAGGCGGCCGGCTCCCGGGGTCCGGCAGAACTTTTTGCCTTTTGATGACTCTTCAATTCTGAACCTTGTCCCACAATCCGTTTGACCTGAAGACACGCTGTAGTGGGGCGCCCCTTTACCGTTTCAGTTGCCATTCCGCCCGCTTTTGCTACACTGTGCCTCTTCCGCCATTCAGCTGTTTACCGCCCGCTCTTGCGACTACAGCGTCTCACTCATCATGTAGTTGAGTTGCTCCCGCTCTTGCGGTGCAGCGATAGGCGGCTGCCACAGGACTCTCAAAATGGCGGCCGGCTCTTCGGTTTTGGGCCTGGTCCACTAAAATGGCCCTGGGACACCTTTGAACTCGGACGCTTCCCTGATAGGGCTTGGGTCCCATTCTCGAAAAGCGTCCCCTCAGCCGTGAAGATTCTACAAAAGTCTTGGGGGCCTCCGACTCCCGCAGGCTTCTGGTGGGGAGCGGCTGCCATGATTGCTCATGGAATGGCCACGACGGAGCTACGAGATGGTAGTGGTCTCATGCTGACGCCAGCTTTAGTCTGAAACATCCAGAAACACTGTAGACTACCAATTCGATCAGTTCCGGTAGCGCCCCAACATGACCCGGAAGAGAAGAACTTGCCCTCCCCTCTTTGACTGATGGTTCTTGTTGCTGTCCCCTCTGTTGTCATTTAACAGAACTTTTTGGACTGCTGAAAGGGGTTGTGTTCCGAACGCTGGTTGGTGGAGACATTTTGACTATATTCTTGACCTACGTTGTCGCGTAATGCGTTATATGACACGCCGCGTTACCGCACCCGGAAGTGATCCGAGGCGCGGCGCGCAGCGCGTAACGTAAGCATAACAGGTCATGTGACTTGTTAATAAAACTTTTCATTGGTTCATTTTACTTTTGTTAATTTAATGATGAAAAGCTTGGTCATATGACCTAAAAATTACGCTTTTTATTGTTTTCGAACAATATTTTTTTTTCAAACATATGTTATAATATTCCAGGCTAATGTACTTTCCCGGAAAATTTACAACTGTCTTGCAAGTAAAATATATTCCTTTTTCGAGACAAAGGGCGTTTCTTCCTTCCATGACGGAGCCGTTGAGTAAAAGAGATTCGGCCTGCTGTCTTAGTCGCCGATACGCCTGATTATCAGATTCTTATCGATCACTTTATATTGCAGACATGAAAAACACAACTGCCCTTGACCATTTATCTTTACTGCGTTCCTACATATTATACCTTTTATCCGTCATGTAATTGGACTGCTTTATTTCACTTGCCTTTTACTGATTCGAAAACAGTGACTAAAAGTAAAAACTTTACCAATGTAAATACTACTACCGTGTTTTGTTTTAAAAACCTTTATTGTGAAAATGTCAGTATACAAATACGGGCCTATAACCACGTGGGCCGGCCACGGAGCAAACTGAAATCGTATATGATGAGGAGACATTTACACTGTACAAGAACGTAACGAGCGGGCCATTAGGTTGCAAGAACAAAGGTGTCTAACAGTTGCGGAATCGGTGGACGTACATTTTGTAATTAAAATACGACAGGGCCACTTACAATAACATTTTCTAGATATACATTTGCGGGCAAGGAGTTACGAGTCCCATTTATACCGGCGCCATTTTGGGCGAGGCCGGGCAGGTCCAAGATATAGTCAAAATGTCTCCACCAACCATCGGCCAGACCAGAACCCCTTTCGGCCCTTTATGCTACAAGATGGTGTCTTCCATTCAGAAAATATTGTTGGCAGCATTTTGAAAGGAAACAGAAACAGCTGTTCTCCTAGTGAGTTTCACATTGTTACATTTAGGAAGAATGTTGAAGAGTAGTATGTGGAAAATCTGAAGCCATTTTTCTACAAACTCTCAATCAGACTTGGATGGAAAAAAAAAAAACCTGAAGAATGTACAAACTGAAAACCAATTTTTGTCTGTATAGCATCAACAGTAACGCTTGAGTCAGCTTTGTGTCAAGCCGCCATTTTCATTCAATCAATAGCGTCCCCCTGCACACATTCAGGGACCTGGTCGTGTCTTCAGATGAAACGGATTGTAGGAAAAGAAGCAGAAAGGAAAAGGAAAAAAGTTCCGCCGGACCTCGGGAGCCGGCCGCCTATGTCATGTGCGACCTTTGGCCACACCAGGGCAATAGTGAAGCTGCAGCAGGTGCAAATAAGCTTCAGACAGTCTTACAAGCACTGCTCAGAACTCTCAACTGAGGCACTCAACATCCAGGACTTGCCATTCGGATCTTGGCGCCTTGTGCTGGTTCCGACCTATTCACACATCGGTCCACTACTGACATCACCTCATAAGCCAACGGGGCACCCCACGCCGACTTTCGGCGCAGCATTGTAGGATGGCCACACCAGTGCGGCAACTTGCTGGACACAACATCGGGGCCATCCAGATCTCGGCGCGTTCGACTCACTGTACCGCAAGAGTGACCGCAACTCAGCTGGACACGCCATCTTTCGGCGCAGCATTGTAGGATGGCCACACCAGTGCGGCAATTTGCTGGACACCACCTCGGTGCCATCCGGATCTCGGCGCGTTCGAGTCACTGTACCGCAACAGTGACCGCAACTCAGCTGGACACGCCGTCTTTCGGCGCAGCATTGTAGGATGGCCACACCAGTGCGGCAATTTGCTGGACACCACCTCGGTGCCATCCGGATCTCGGCGCGTTCGAGTCACTGTACCGCAACAGTGACCGCAACTCAGCTGGACACGCCGTCTTTCGGCGCAGCATTGTAGGATGGCCACACCAGTGCGGCAATTTGCTGGACACCACCTCGGTGCCATCCGGATCTCGGCGCGTTGTGCTGCCTTCGGCCTATTCGCACATCGGTCCGCTACTGACGCCGCCTCACGTGCCAACGGATTTTCTACGCTTTTTGTAGCCCTATGCCGCATAACAGGTCATGTGACTTGTTTATAAAACTTTTCATTGGTTCATTTTACTTTTGGTTTCCTAAAGATGGAAGTCTTGGTCATATGACCTAAAAATAACACTTTTCATTGGTTTAGAACATTTTTTTTTCCCAAACGATGAAAGCCCCACCTTGTTTCTGGATCATTCAGACTGAAGCTGGCGTCAGCATGAGAGCACCACCATCTTGTGGCTCCGTCGTGGTCATTCCGCGAGCAATCATGGCAGCCACTCCCCACCGGAAGCCTGCGGGAGTCGGGGGCCCCCAAGACTTTTGTAGAATCTTCACGGCTGAGGGGACGCTTTTCGAGAATGGAGCCCAAGCCCTAGCAGGCAAGCGTCCGAGTTCCAAGGTGTCCCAGGGCCATTTCAGTGGACCAGGCCCAAAACCGAGGAGCCGTCCGCCATTTTAAGAGCCATGTGGCAGCCGCCTATCGCTGCACTGCAAGAGTGGGAGCAACTCAACAACATGGTGAGCGAGACGCTGTAGCCGCAAGAGCGGGCACAACTCAGCTAGATGGCCGCCACCTGGGGAGGCCCGTTCACGCCGCCTCCCCCACGCCCCCCCCCCCCCGGGCTGCCGCACACCAATTTTCGGAGCAGCATTGTAGGATACCAAAACCAGTGCGGCAGTTTACTGGACATCACCTGGGTGCCTGTCGTACATGTTGTGTCAGCCATGGGACACTGGACACAGTCCCATCAACATCTCAACGCGTTCTGCTGCCTTGGGACTATTCGCACAACAGACCGCTACTGACGAGGCCTCCCCCCGCACCACCCGGGACGCCCCACGCTGTTTTTCTGTGCTGCATTGTAGGATCCCAAAACCAGTGCGGCACCCAGGCGACATCACCTGGGTGCCGTCCAGAACTCTGCACGTTGTGCTGCCTTGGGACTATTCGCACAAAAGACAGCTTCTAACCATTGTTGCTTTTTGAGTTGAAAAATGTTTAAATGTTTTTAGTTTTTGTTCCGTTCATTATAGTTAAAAGTTAATAAAGTTTTATAATCTTACTTTGTTGGAGTGTTATCTATTTTTTTTAAAACGGGTGAATAGGGCCTTGAATCGGGTTATTGTCATGTGTGGGCTTTGGAAGTGTGCTGCTGCAGGATCGGACATTTCAAACTCAAATGCACGTTCTTTTTCTTACCTTTCCGAAGCATGGAGCGCAATAGCAGGCAGAGAAAGGGTGATGCACGTGTTGAACACTACCTGACCTGGCAAGTTGCTGGCAGTGCCCCCCCGCCCGCTCCTGAAAGAGGGCACACACACACCGCCGCCCCGAGTACTTCACAAATCTTTAAAAGACCATGCGCTTGTTCATGAGGCTTAAATGGTTTATCACCTCTTCTAGAACCCCTGCATCGACCCTCTGACGTTTCCTGGAAAAATTACCATGTAACACAATACCAAGCCCTGTCAGCTGAAACCCCCAAGGAATCGTGGGGCATATTATCAAGGGGGTTTATCTCCGCTTTTTTGGCTTTAAAAGCCATGAAAGCGGAGATAAAATTATCTCCCTATTACCAAGCTGTCGCTAACACCAGTTAGTGACAGCTAAAAGGAGATAGCGACCATCTTGGGCCCCGCTTTGCATGTCAGTGATACTTATCACTAATGACATGCAAAGTGGCGTGCCAAGATGTTAGCGACTGGAAACAGTCCCTAACATCGCTATCTCCTATTACCAACTTTTGGAGATATTCGCGCTAAGCGCGAATATCTCCAAAATCTAACACCTGCCCTGAGCAGTTCTTAGCCATGTTATCCAATGGGAGGTGGATAACATGGCTAAGAGCATTTGCTCGATAATACATGAATATCGCTGACTTTTCTGCGATAATAGCAAGGTTTATCTGCGATAAAAATCGCCGATGTGCGGCGATAATTTTTGTCTCTAAACAAGTTAGAGACAAAAATTATCGCTAGTTGTTCGTAATATGCCCCCGGGTTTTTGCTTGCAGAAATCGGGAGGCGGGAGACTAGCACTGAAATCAGTAGTCACACGCCTGAATCGGGAGGGTTGGCATGTCTGAATTCTCTACAGCTGGGGCCATAAACTACATCCGCAGGGGTAGGTGATAGCCTGGGACCAGCCTGGCATCTAAAATGGCTGCCGTGCACGACAAAATTGTGGCATTGGAAAAAAGGCAAGATGGCGCAGCCGCTGGAAGAGATGTATCAACATATATCAGCCTCCTCAGCCACCCTCAGGAAACATAGGGGATTAGGATACGTCTCCCACACCCCCTTATACCTAGTAATTTAATTAACGAAGCACAAAATGGCGAATTCCCGTTTCGCTACCAGTTTGCGGCCCAGTTCGCGGCCCGTGAAGCGCTTCTACCGTGAAAAATCATTTTTTTTTTATTTTCCCCACGGGACCCTTTAATAACCCCAACAACATTCCTAGGGGGTCAAGAGGGGGATACCTTGCCCCCTTTCATTAAATTCCCCCTTCGTTTTTCACCTCTTCTTCTCTCTCGATCCTACCGAGAGACAAGATGGCGGCCGCTCCGGACTGTCACGCAGCAAAAAAAAAAAAAGCTCACGCACAGCCGCTGGAAGAGATGTATCAACATATATCAGCCTCCTCAGCCACCCTCAGGAAACATAGGGGATTAGGATACGTCTCCCGCACCCCCTTATACCTAGTAATTTAATTAACGAAGCACAAAATGGCGAATTCCCGTTTCGCTACCAGTTTGCGGCCCAGTTTGCGGCCCGTGAAGCGCTTCTACCGTGAAAAATCATTTTTTTTTCTTTTCCCCACGGGACCCTTTAATAACCCCAACAACATTCCTAGGGGGTCAAGAGGGGGATACCTTGCCCCCTTTCATTAAATTCCCCCTTCGTTTTTCACCTCTTCTTCTCTCTCGATCCTACCGAGAGACAAGATGGCGGCCGCTCCGGACTGTTTAGAATGTTGACAGACACAGGAGAGCCAATCAGCTTTCTGCGCGCAAAGTTCCGAAACGCGAAAAGTAAGCGGACCGGATCGCTGCCCGGAGCGCTGTTACAGATATATATCTTGTTTTGAACGTTAATTTCTCAAAAACTACTGGAGCACATATATTGAGACCTAGCAAAGGCACATCGGGCTAACAGTCCCTACAATTTTGCCAAGTTTCGTGCAAATCCATTCAGCCGTTCGAGCTAAAAATGAGTCCAACCGCCCTATGGAAAAATGAATGGGAAAAACGCGTTTTGGGACCCCCCTTTTTTCTCAGCCCCCCCTTGACGAAACCCCACCAAATTTTCAGGGGCTGCTCAGAAACAAAATGTGCCATTTTCCTGAAAATTTCAGCCGATTCCGTCCTCAAACGCCAAAGTTATTAGACATAGAATTTTCAAAAATCCCATAGGGAATTAATCCTAACTATATATACCTACTGGCGATAGCCAGTAGGTAATATATATATATATATATCTTGTCTCTCGGTAGGATCGAGAGAGAAGAAGAGGTGAAAAACGAAGGGGGAATTTAATGAAAGGGGGCAAGGTATCCCCCTCTTGACCCCCTAGGAATGTTGTTGGGGTTATTAAAGGGTCCCGTGGGGAAAATAAAAAAAAAAATGATTTTTCACGGTAGAAGCGCTTCACGGGCTGCAAACTGGTAGCGAAACGGGAATTCGCCATTTTGTGCTTCGTTAATTAAATTACTAGGTATAAGGGGGTGCGGGAGACGTATCCTAATCCCCTATGTTTCCTGAGGGTGGCTGAGGAGGCTGATATATGTTGATACATCTCTTCCAGCGGCTGCGCCATCTTGCCTTTTTTCCAATGCCACAATTTTGTCGTGCACGGCAGCCATTTTAGATGCCAGGCTGGTCCCAGGCTATCACCTACCCCTGCGGATGTAGTTTATGGCCCCAGCTAGCCAGTAGGTAATATATATATATATATATATATATATATATATATATATATATATATATATATATATATATATATATATATATATATATATATATATATATATATATATTACCTACTGGCTATCGCCAGTAGGTATATATAGTTAGGATAAATCCCCAATGGGATTTTTGAAAATTCTATGTCTAATAACTTTGGCGTTTGAGGACGGAATCGGCTGAAATTTTCAGGAAAATGGCACATTTTGTTTCCGAGCAGCCCCTGAAAATTTGGTGGGGTTTCGTCAAGGGGGGGCTGAGAAAAAAGGGGGGTCCCAAAACGCGTTTTTCCCATTCATTTTTCCATAGGGCGGTTGGACTCACTTTTAGCTCGAACGGCTGAATGGATTTGCACGAAACTTGGCAAAATTGTAGGGACTGTTAGCCCGATGTGCCTTTGCTAGGTCTCAATATATGTGCTCCAGTAGTTTTTGAGAAATTAACGTTCAAAACAAGATATATATCTGTAACAGCGCTCCGGGCAGCGATCCGGTCCGCTTACTTTTCGCGAAACGGAACTTTGCGCGCAGAAAGCTGATTGGCTCTCCGGTGTCTGTCAACATTCTAAACAGTCCGGAGCGGCCGCCATCTTATCTCTCGGTAGGATCGAGAGAGAAGAAGAGGTGAAAAACGAAGGGGGAATTTATTGAAAGGGGGCAAGGTATACCCCTCTTGACCCCCTAGGAATGTTGTTGGGGTTATTTATGGGTCCCGTGGGGAAAATAAAAAAAAATGATTTTTCACGGTAGAAGCGCTTCACGGGCCGCGAACTGGGCCGCAAACTGGTAGCGAAACGGGAATTCGCCATTTTGTGCTTCGTTTTAATTGTTTAGAGACACAAATTATCGCCGCACATCGGCCACAATGCATGAATATCGCTGAAAAGTCAGCGATATTCATGCATTATCCAGCAAATGCTCTTAGCCATGTTATCCACCTTCCATTGGATAACATGGCTAAAAACTGCTCTGTGCGTGAGCTTTTTTTTTTTTTTTGCTGCGTGACGTTTGTTAACGTTCGATTCGATGGAAATCAGGAAGTGTTGACCACCATTTTGTCACTGCGAGTAAATATTTTGTTATAAATGAATCCTTATTGATAAACATTGTCTGCGCCATCTTGCGTTTTTGTCCAATGCCACAATTTTGTCGTGCACGGCAGCCATTTTAGATGCCTTGACCAGGGCCACTCTCTGCACGCCGCCGATCCTCAGCATGGCTCCCCACCCTCGCAAGCATCTCCCCCACGCACTGGTCACCCCTGCTCTCTCTCTCATGCATGGGACATATACTTCCCCCCATCTGCGCTGCTCTTCTCTGAGAATCACACCCTGTGCCCGCCCGACACCTCCCTTTCACCCTATTCACTACCGCACCCTCTGACACTCCTCTTCCTCTGTGTCCGATTGTCCAGGCCGGACCCAGGCTATCACCTAGCCCTGCGGATGTAGTTTATGGCCCCAGCTGTAGAGTATCCAGACATGCCAACCCTCCCGATTCAGGCGTGAGACTACTGATTTCAGTGCTAGTCTTTCGCTTCCCGATTCCTGCAAGGAAAAACCCGGGGGCATATTACCAACAACTAGCGGTAATTTTTGTCTCTAACTTGTTTAGAGACAAAAATTATCGCCGCACTTCGGCGAATTTTATCGCACATAAACCTTGCTATTAGCAAGGTTTATCGCAAATGCGATAAAAAACGGCCGCAATGCATGAATATCGTTGAAAAGTCAGCGATATTCATGCATTATCCAGCAAATGCTTTTAGCCATGTTATCCACTTCCCATTGGATAACATGGCTAAAACTGCTCAGGGCAGGTGTTAGGTTTTGGAGATATTCGCGCTTAGCGCGAATATCTCCAAAAGTTGGTAATAGGAGATAGCGATGGTTAGGGACTGTTTCCAGTCGCTAAAATCTTGGCACGCCCACTTTGCATGTCATTAGTGATAAATATCACTGATATGCAAAGCGGGGCCCAAGATGGTCGCTATCTCCTTTTAGCTGTCACTAACTGGTGTTAGCGACAGCTTGGTAATAGGGAGATAATTTTATCTCTTTTTTTTTTGGCTTTTAAAGCCAAAAAAGCGGAAATAAACCCCCTTGATAATATGCCCCATGATTTCTCGGGGGTTTCAGCTGACAGGGCTTGGTATTGTGTTACGTGCTAATTCTTCCAGGAAACGTCAGAGGGTCGATGCAGGGGTTCTAGAAGGGATGATAAACCATTTAAGCCTCATGAACAAGCGCATGGTCTTTTAAAGATTTGTGAAGTACTCGGGGCGGCGGTGTGTGTGTGCCCTCTTTCAGGAGCGGGCGGGGGGGCACTGCCAGCAATTTGCAGGCCAGGCAGTGTTCAACACGTGCATCACCCTTTCTCTGCCTGCTATTGCGCTCCATGCTTCGGAAAGGTAAGAAAAAGAACGTGCATTTGAGTTTGAAATGTCCGATCTTGTAGCAGTACACTTGCAAAGCCCACACATGACAATAACCCGATTCAAGGCCCCATTCACCCGATTTTTTAAACATATATAGCACTCCAACAAAGTTATATTTTAAAACTTTATTAACATTTAAATATAACGAACGCAACAAAAACTGTAAATATATTTAACCATTTTTTGAAATTAACCAGAACTATAACAATAACAACAACAACAACAATAATATAACTTTTATGCCTAAATTACGCAAACATTTAGCTAATCTGCTAAAGGGGGGAGTCGCCATTTCTTTACAATAATCAATAATGAAAAATCCACATCAATAGGGTTGCCCGTTTTCTCGATGCAGCACTATAGTGCAACATACACAGCACCTGGGGTGTCAAGAGTGAACAGGTCTTTCTTTGTTCCTTAAGATGTTATCTGTGTCAACCTCTTCCGAGAATGCTGATGCGTTAGGATTTCCTTGTGTTTCTTAATAGCATTGGTGTCTGTACACTTCTTTGTCAATTCTGTCAAGATGATAACTGCTTCATAAACAGACGATATCTTTGTTTAGTCATTAGTGTTAAGTGTGTCTGAAACTACAGTGCCCTTCTGTTTTTTTTTCTTCAGGCTCTACAGAGTTTTGTGTGTTGTTCTTTTGAGCGACAATTATTCCAGAGGTTTCAGGTTCACTTGTTTTGTCCTGCAGTGAGTTAACAGCTTTAGAGAGTTCATGTTTATTTGCTATGTCCTGCTGTTCGTCAACTGCTTCAGAGACGTCAGCCTCATTTGTTATGTTTCAGTAGATCCTGGACCTGCCCGGCCGCGCCCAAAATGGCGCCGGTGTAAATGAGACTCGTAACTGCTTGTTGTGTACTGGTTGCCCAACCTTGATATCACGAGATACATATGCAGTTTTGAAGCACATGGCGGAGGCTTGTCTGCTGTAGTGGGGCGCCCCTTTATCGTTTCAGTCGCCATTCCGCCCGCTTTTGCTACACTGTGCCTTTTCCGCCATTCAGCTGTTTAGCGCCCGCTCTTACGGCTACAGCGTCTCGCTCACCATGTAGTTGAGTTGCTCCCACTCTTGCGGTGCAGCGATAGGCGGCTTCCACAGGACTCTTAAAACGGCGGTCGGCTCTTCGGATTTGGGCCTGGTCCAGTAAAATGGCCCTGGGACACCTTGGAACTCGGACGCTTGTCTGCCAGGGCTAGGGTTCCATTCTCGAAAGCGTCCCCTCAGCCTTGAAGATTGTACAAAAGTCTTGGGGGCCGTCGACTCCCGCAGGCTTCCGGTGGGGAGCGGCTGCCATGATTGCTTGCGGAATGGCCACGACGGAGCTACGAGATGGTGGTGCTCTCATGGTGACGCCAGCTTCAGTCTGAAACATCCAGAAACAAGGTGGGGCTTTCATCGTTTGGGAAAAAAAATGTTTTAATCCAATGAAAAGTGTTATTTTTAGGTCACATGACCTAGTCTTACATAATTAGGAAAAGAAAAGTAAAATGAACCAATGAAAAGTTTTATTAACAAGTCACATGACCTGTTATGCTTACGTTACGCGCTGCGCGGCGCGCTCTGGATCGTTTCCGGGAAGCTGCGCCTTGCGCACCGGAGCACTTCCGGGTGCGCTAACGCGTCGCGTCATATGACGCATTACGCGACAATGCTGGTCCAGAATATAGTCAAAATGTCTCCACCAACCAGCGGTCGGAATACAACCGCTTTCAGCAGTCCAAAAAGTTCAGTTAAATCTTAAGAGCGGGAGCAACTCAACTACATGGTGAGCGAGACGTTGTAGTCGCAAGAGCGGGCGGTAAACAGCTGAATGGCGGAAGAGGCACAGAGTACCAAAAGCGGGCGGAATGGCAACTAAAACGGTAAAGGGGCGCCCCACGACAGCGTGTCTTCAGGTCAAACGGATTGTGGGACAAGGTCCAGAATGGAAGATTCTTCAAAAGGCAAAAAATTCCGCCGGACCCCGGGAGCCGGCCGCCTATGCCGGGGGCGATCTCAGGCCTCACCAGGGCAACACGACTTGGGGAGGGGGCAGGAGCCAAGCGCCCCCTCTCAGTCCGCGCCATCTCTCCGCCCCTCGGGGGCCTCCGTCAAGCGGTTTAGGGAGGCACCGTATCACATTGTTTTCCAATGCAGTCAGGTCCACAAATGGACCCCACTTACTTTGAATAGTGAAGCTGCAGCAGGTGCAAATAAGGTTTAAACAGTGTTACAAGAGCTGCTTAGAACTCTGAAGTATGGCACTCAACAACCAGGACTTATGCCATTTATGTAAGGCAGTGACATGGAAGCAACTCAGGGACAAAAAGCATGAACGAACATTCACGTATGAAAATCTTATTTGGAGAAGGGGTAGAATCCAAACGCCCCCTGCCAGTTCGCGCCACTACACCGTATGTGGAAAATCTGAAGCCATCATTCTACAAACTCTCAACGCTTGTTATCAGTGCATGAGTTTCATGCTCGATCGATTGAGCTAGCCGGATCGGGCAATAAAAAGTATAAAATAGTTATGTAAATAGGTATTTAATAAAATGTTTTACTCTGTTTCTTTGCTGGTGTGTTGTGTATATTTATAATATTTGCATAGGGTTTGACGTTATTTTGGGCGGTGTGGGTGGCGGAGTCGAGCTGTTTTGCAGCCCTCATGGTGTGGATCTCAGTTTATTTCACTATTTTCGTATTTCTCATGAAGGGTTATTCCTAATGTTTGTATTTTACCGAGGTCAAAAAGAGATCGAATTAGTGGTCTACTGATTTTGCTCGATTACTTTTATTTTTTACACGATTTTTCACTATCTGCAAAGACTAAACAGAGTATTGCGACTTTGTGCTTGTTTGTAAATAGAGAATGATCCAAAGAGAACCAATTCTAAAACAGTAAATACTTGGATAATAATCAATCAAATGGAGAGACAAGCAGGTACGACGGATTACAACAGGGGTAAAGGTCTGCATTAACTACCGTTCACTATCTGCAAAGAGAGAGTACTACTAAGAGAAGAGAGGGGAGTGGGGGGGGGCAGCGTTCAAAGCACATCAGCGTGCATAAACACGAAAACGTTTTTACCTATCACGTACTTGACATTTGACAGCTTTTGATATTTGCTATTAAAAAACCATTGAAATTCACAGAAAAAACCATAGGTTATAGTCCATATATAGTTAGGAATTTGCATTTACAAAACCTTGAAAATTCAATGAAAAAACCATTGGTTTTAGGCCATATATAGTTAGGGATTTGCATTTAGAAAACCTTATTTTACTCGCATAAAACCATTGAAATTCCATATATAGTTATAAGCGCTAACTATATATCGCCCACCCGCAATCCACTGCTGATGATGTCACATATTACATCATTCATGACATGGTTAGTGACATTACAGATCTGAATGAATGCGTGTTAAAGTGTCTGACTAGAAAATCCAGCATCGGCTTGACATCGGAAAATCGAGTGACTGAGTTGTGAAACCGCAAGCATTCCACTGTGAGCAGCGGGACAAGAGCACTACTATAAGCCACTCAGATAGTACCGACCAGCAATTGGGGCATAACAGCAAGTCCGAAAGTGAAAGAAATACGTGCAGAAAATATAAGGGAAAATTAACAAACAGGCGCAATTATGGAAAAGCGTGAGGCAAAACTAATTTTGAAAAAAATGTGTTTAAATGTTTGACAGTGGGGCAAACCCGGTGATCGTGAGCAAGGTGGAGTGACACCGAAACGCGTAGATCAATGCGCTTGTTGCCCTTTTGAGTTGAAAAATAAAAAGGATTGCTGTTTAAATCCAAGCTGGTTGTGCGACCCGTTGTTTTTCCCCTTCGGGAAAAAGTTGTTGGGATAATTAGCGGCTTGGTTCTGCCGCAGGATACCGCACATGCGAGAGCGCTGCATCAACTCCCGAGAAGGAACCGCTGTGGAGGTGATATAAGGAGGGAGGCAGTGAACGCCGATTCTGATGGAGACAAGAGGAATTGTTATCCAAGAACATTAACATTGCAAACATCTCCAAGTTTGGGACGCAGAACAGAACACGCGCTGAGAGAAACGGTAAGCGTGTGCACTGAATGAATGCGTGTTAAAGTGTCTGACTAGAAAATCCAGCATCGGCTTGACATCGGAAAATCGAGTGACTGAGTTGTGAAACCGCAAGCATTCCACTGTGAGCAGCGGGACAACAGCACTACTATAAGCCACTCAGAGAGTACCGACCAGCAATTGGGGCATAACAGCAAGTCCGAAAGTGAAAGAAATACGTGCAGAAAATATAAGGGAAAATTAACAAACAGGCGCAATTATGGAAAAGCGTGAGGCAAAACTAATTTTGAAAAAAATGTGTTTAAATGTTTGAGGGTGGGGCAAACCCGGTGATCGTGAGCAAGGTGGAGTGACACCGAAACGCGTAGATCAATGCGCTTGTTGCCCTTTTGAGTTGAAAAATAAAAAGGATTGCTGTTTAAATCCAAGCTGGTTGTGCGACCCGTTGTTTTTCCCCTTCGGGAAAAAGTTGTTGGGATATATATATATATATATATATCTTCACTCCTCCTCGCCTCGGAAAATAGCCACCGCCTCCAAAACAATGGGTGTCTCGCCTGGATCAGAGACCTCCGGTTCCGGGTCTCTTAAAATTGCAGTATCAATGGGCAGAAAAACCACACGCTGGCGAGACTGTGTACCAGACAAATAAGTTTTATTTGTCAACCCTCGGACGCGTTTCGCCTGTCCCGCAGGCTTGTTCACCAAAGTTACAATGAAAACAATCACCATTCAAAGTGCAAAGTCGTGGGTCACGTGATCGGGACCAGTCAACAACAGTGACGATAGAAGAAAGACTTATGGTTTCTCTATTTACAAACTTAATATAAACACTGTTTATAATTCATTGTCATTACATTCAACAGTTTTAAATACTTTAACTCATAGTCACATTGTATTAGAGCCTGCATTGTGAAGAAGGTTTGACAAGTGGGCGCGCATTCGATAGTAGAGCGCATGCGCTGCCTGTTCGTGTGCTTCGGTATTTTTTATATATTGTTTTTTTACCGACTAGCTGAACTTTATTTGTACACAAGGGAATTAACACTTGTATTCGCTACTCACACGAGCTTTTAGGACACAAATATACTTGTACTAATGCTAATAATGCCCAAGTGGGCTTTCATAACACCGTGCAGTGCAATCGCTGTAGTCTAGTTACATTGTGACAATTTCAATACTTTAGCTTTGTTTGCTGGTAGTAATGTTAATCAAAAAGTTGAAGTCTAATAACAACTGTATTGTACGAGATGCGGATAAAGGGGGAAATGTTGTCCTGTGGGACAGAGAGCAATACTTAACTGAGAGCTACAAACAGCTTAATACCAGGAGCAACTATGTCAAAACTAAGGAGGGGGAAATGACTAAGAATTTTGACAAATACAATAAGCAACGGAGAAAAACAAAGGGGGAATTTAATGAAAGGGGGCAAGGTAGACCCCTCTTGACCCCCTAGGAATGATGTTGGGGTTATTAAAGGGTCCCGTGGGGTAAATAAAAAAAAATTGATTTTTCGCGGTAGAAGCGCTTCCCGGTTCGCGAACCGGGTCGCGAACCGGTAGCGAAATGGGAATTCGCCATTTTGTGTTTCGTTTTAATTAAATTACAAGATGGAGGAAAAACAATGTGGGAAATGGTTATAAGGGGGTACGGGAGACGTATCCTGACCCCCTATGTTTTCTGAGGGTGGCTGAGGATGCTCATATATGTTGATACATGTCTTCCAGCGGCTGCGCGTGAGCGGATTTTTTTTTTTTTGCTGCGTGACGTCTGTTAACGTTCGATTCGATGGAAATCAGGAAGTGTTGACCGCCATTTTGTCACTGCGAGTAAATATATTGTTAAAAATAATTGTTATAAATTAATCTGTATTGATAAACATTGTCTGCGCCATCTTGCCTTTTTTCCAATGCCACACTTTTGTTGTGCACGGCAGCCATTTTAGATGCCTTGACCAGACCCACTCTCTGCACGCCGCCGATCCTCAGCATGGCTCCCCACCCTCGCAAGCATCTCCCCCACGCACTGGTCACCCCCGCTCTCTCTCTCATGCATGGGCCATAAACCTCCCCCCATCTGTGCTGCTCTTCCCTGAGAATCACACCCTGTGCCCGCCCGACACCTCCCTTTCACCCTATTCACTACCGCACCCTCTGACACTCCTCTTCCTCTGTGTCCGATTGTCCAGGCCGGTCCCAGGCTATCACCTAGCCGTGCGGATGTAGTTTATGGCCCCAACTGTAAAGAATCACCCCTCTTCAAAGGAGTTACAGTAGATCAAGGCCCCACCCCATGAGATCCGTCACACCACACGCGTTCCTACTATCTGATAACGATCCTGTATTGTGATTGGGGAGGGGATTCTCACTGTAAGGGTGTGTGGGACCGAGCCTGAAGCGGAAGATTCCAGGGATGCCTTTTTGTACATCAAAGTAGGATTATAACACTTTAATAACTTATAAATATATACAACGCTCCAACAAAGTAAACACGTTAAAAAAATAATTTTAAACAACTATTTACATGGCAGCCTGCTGCAACATCCATCTCAAAGCATTCACCGTCCGCTTGATACTGTCCTTGCCCCTCCTTCCCCGGAGTAGCAACAATGGGCTGCTTTGGTCTGTCTTTTAGTCGGCTTTGGGTTATAAAAAGCCTACAAAATCCGTCGGCCTGTGAGGTGGCGTCAGTAGCGGACCGTTGTGCGAATAGGCCGAAGGCAGCACAACGCGCTGAGATCCGGACGGCACCCAGGTGGTGTCCAGCAAGTTGCCGCACTGGTCTGGCCATCCTACAATGCTGCACCGAAAAACGGCGTGGGGCACCCCGGGAGGGGAGGCGGCGCGAACGGGCCTCCCCCGCCTCCCCAGGTGGAGGCTCCTCAGCTGCAGTGGGGCGCCCCATGGCGTTTCAGTCGGCATCCAGCTGACTTGCGCCCGCTCTTGCGGCTACAGCGTCTCGCCCACTATCCAGTTGAATTGCGTCCACTCTTGCGGTGCAGCGATAGGCGGCTGCCACAGGACTCTCAAAATGGCGGCCGGCTCTTCGGATTTGGGCCTGGTCCACTAAAATGGCCCTGGGACACATTTGAACTCGGACATTTGCCTGCTAGGGCATGGGCCCCATTCCCGAAAGAGTCCCCTCAGCCTTGAAGATTCAACAAAAGTCATCGGGGCCCCCGACTCCCGCAGGCTTCCGGTGGGGAGCGGCTGCCATGATTGCTTGCGGAATGGCCACGATGGAGCCAAGAGATGGTGGTGCTCTCATGCTGACGCCAGCTTCAGTCTGAAACATCCAGAAACACTGTAGACTACCAATTTGATGACTTCCGGTGGAGCCCCAACATGACCCGGTAGGGAAGAACTTGCCCTCTCCTTTTTTGAGTGATGGTTCTTGTTGCCTTTCCCCTCTGTTGTCATCTAACGGAACCTTTTTGGACTGCAGAGTGAGAAAAAAAAAGGTGGGGCTTTCATCATTTGGGAAAAAAAAATGTTCCAATCCAATGAAAAGTGTTATTTTTAGGTCATATGATCAAGCCTTCCATCATTAGGAAACCAAAAGTAAAATGAACCAATGAAAAGTTTTATAAACAAGTCACATGACCTGTTATGCGGCTTTGGGCTATAAAAAGCCTACAAAATCTGTTGGCCTGTGAGGCGACGTCAGTAGCGGACCGATGTGCGAATAGGCCGAAGGCAGCACCACGCGCCGAGATCCGGATGGCACCGAGGTGGTGTCCAGCAAGTTGCCGCACTGGTGTGGCCATCCTACAATGCTGCGCCGAAAGACGGCGTGGGGTGCCCGGGGGGGGGGGGAGGCGGCGCGAACGGGCCTCTCCCGCCTCCCCAGGTGGAGGCACCTCAGATGCAGTGGGGCGCCCCTTGGCGTTTCACTCGCTATCCAGCTGAGTTGCGCCCGCACTTGCGGCTACAGTGCCTCACCCGCCATCCAGCTGAATTGCGCCCTCTCTTGCGGCACAGTGCCTCACCCACCATCCAGCTGAGTTCCGCCCGCTCTTGCGGCACAGTGCCTCACCCTCCATCCAGCTGAGTTTCGCCCGCTCTTGCGGCACAGTGCCTCACCCACCATCCAGCTGAATTGCGCCCGCTCTTGCAGCACAGTGCCTCACCCGCCATCCAGCTGAGTTGCGCCCGCTCTTGCGGCTACAGCGTCTCGCCCACCATCCAGCTGAATTGCGCCTACTCTTGCGGTGCAGCGATAGGCGGCTGCAACAGGACTCTCAAAATGGCGGCCGGCTCTTTGGATTTGGGCCTGGTCCACTAAAATGGCCCTGGGACACCTTGGAACTCGGACGCTTGCCTGCTAGGGCATGGGCCCCATTCCCGAAAGCGTCCCCTCTTTTGACTGATGGTTCTTGTTGCCTATCTCTTCTGTTGTCATTTAACGGAACCTTTTTTGACTGACAAAAGGGGTTCTGGTCCGACCGCTGGTTGGTGGAGACATTTTGACTATATCCTGGACCTGCCGGGCCTCGCCCAAAATGGCGCCGGTATAAATGGGACTCGTAACTCCTTGTTGTGTACTGGTTGCCCAGCCTTGATATCACAAGATACGTATGCAGTTTTGAAGCACATGGCGGGCGGGGACGAGTACTGATTGAACATTTGGATATCCCTATTGATATTAAGTTCTGATGTGTTATTGATTACTGTACTATTGAAAGTTCGAATTAACGTCACCCATGGTACTTGCCCGCAAATGTATATCTAGATAATTTTATTGTAACTGGCCCTGTCGTACTTTAATTATAAAATGTACGTCCACCGATTCCGCAACTGTTAGACACCTTAGTTCTTGCAACCTAATGGCCCGCCCGTTACGTTCTTCTACAGTGTAAATGCCCCCTCATCATATACGATTACAGTTTGCTCCGTGGCCGGCCCACGTGGTTATAGGCCCGTATTTGTATACTGACATTTTCACAATAAAGGTTTTTAAAACAAAACATGGAAGCTGCGCCTCGCGCACTGGAGCACTTCCGGGTGCGCTAACGCGCCGCGTCATATGACGCATTACGCGACAACGCAGGTCCAGAATATAGTCAAAATGTCTCCACCAACCAGCGGTCAGAACAGAACCCCTTTCAGCAGTCCAAAAAGTTCTGTTAAATGACAACAGAAGGGACAGGCAACAAGAACCTTCAGTCAAAGAGGGAAGGGCAAGTTCTTCTCTACCGGGTCACGTTGGGGCTCCACCGGAACTGATCGAATTGGTAGTCTACAGTGTTTCTGGATGTTTCAGATTGAAGCTGGCATCAGCATGAGAGCACCCCGTGGCTACGTCGTGGCCATTCCGCGAGCAATCATGGCAGTCGCTCCCCACCGGAAGTCTGCGGGAGTCGGGGGTCCCGGTGACTGTTGTAGAATCTTCAAGGCTGAGGGGACTCTTTTGGGAATGGGGCCCATGCCCTAGCAGTCAAGCGTCCGAGTTCCACGGTTGCCTAGAGCCATCCTTGCAGGCCAGGCCCAAGTCTGTGGAGCCGACCGCCATTTTGTGAGCTCCGTAGCAGCCGCCTGTCGCTGTACCGCAAGATTGGGTGCAATTCTGTTGGATGGCGGGTGAGACGTTGTAATAGCAAGAGCAGGCGCAATTCAGCTGGCCGAGCGAGGCACTGTGTTGCAAGAGCGGGCGCAAGTCAGCTGGTCGAGTGAAGCGCTGGGGTGTAGCTGAGAAACCTCCACCTGGGGAGGTGGGGGAGGCTCGTTCGCGCCACCTCTCCCTTCTAGTGCACCCCACGCCGTCTCCTGGCGCAGGTATATGTGATGGTCGGACCAGGGCACCGCAGGACGTGTCTTCAGGTCAAACGGATTGTGGGACAAGGTGTGGAGCAGGCGCAATTCAGCTGGCCGAGGGAGGCACTGTACCGGAAGAGCGGGCGCAAGTCAGCTGGTTGCGTGAAGCGCTGGGGTGTAGCTGAGAAACCTCCACCTGGGGAGGTGGGGGAGGCTCGTTCGCGCCGCCTCTCCCTTCTAGTGCACCCCACGCCGTCTCCTGGCGCAGGAATATGTGATGGTCGGACTAGGGCACCGCAGGACATGTCTTCAGGTCAAACGGATTGTGGGACAAGGTCCAGAATGGAAGAGTCATTAAAAGGCAAAAGGTTCCGCCTGACCCCGGGAGCCGGCCGCCTATGTCGGGGGCGATTTTAGGCCACATCAGGGCAACAAGACTTGAGGAGGGGGTAGGAGAAATCCCGGGAATGGCGGCATGCATTTGGATCGATGTTGCAGAAGGCTGCCATGTAAATAGTTATTTAATAAAACGTTTTACCTTGTTACTTTGCTGGTGTGTTGTATATATTTATAATATTTGCATAGGGTTTGTCGTTATTTTGGGCGGGGTGGGCGGCGGAGCCGAGCTGTCTTGCAGCCATCATGGTGTCGAGCTCAGTTCCTCTCACTAGTTTCGTATTTCTTATGAGGGGTTGTTCCTAATGTTTCTATTTTAGCGAGGTCAAAAAGAGATCCCATTAGTGGCCTACTGATTTTGCTTGATTCCTTTTGTTTTTTTAACGATTTTTCACTATCTGCAAAGACTAAACAGAGTATTGCGACTCTGTGCTTGTTCGTAAATAGAGAATGAACCAAAGAGAACCAATTCCAAAACAATAAATGCTAGGATAACAATCAATCAAATGGAGAGGGAAGCAGGCACAACGGATTACAACGGGGGCAAAGGCCTGCGTTACCTACCCTTCACTATCTGCAAAGAGAGAATACTCCTAAAAGAAAAGAGGAGGGGGGGGCAGCGGTCAAAGCACATCAGCGTGCATAAACACGAAAATGTTTTTACCTACCACGTACTTGACATTTTAAAGCTTTTGATATTTGCTATTAAAAAACCATTGAAATTCACTGAAAAAACCATAGGTTATAGACCATATATAGTTAGGAATTAGCATTTACAAAACCTTGAAAATTCACTGAAAAAACCATGGGTTATAGACCATATATAGTTAGGAATTAGCATTTACAAAACCTTATTTTACTCACACAAAACCATTGAAATTTCATATATAGTTAGTTGCACTAACTATATATCGCGCACCCGCAATCCACTGCTGATCATGTCACATATTACATCATTCATGACATGATCAGTGACATCACTGATGACATCACTGATGGCATCACTGATGACATCTCAAATGACATCACTGATGACATCACTGATGACATCTCATTTGACATTACTGATCACATCACTGATGACATCATTCATGTGATAATACAGTGAACCTCTTCAGACTCTAATATAATCTTAGATACACTCAGAGTAAACAGACACTCACAGACTGTCACTCATCCATGGAGTTACTCACACACCTAGTCAGTCATGCAAAGAATCAATCACACTTCCATTTCCTCAACTATACATTTATACACACCTTACTTATTCAAATATATACTAACACATATTTACTCTGTTATACAATCCCTGATACAAGTTCACAATGATCCATACAGCCACTCACACATTCACTGGCTCTTATGCACAGTTATTTATATATGTCAACTCTCACATGTACTGTGTTTTACATATGTACTTACTTTGACATGTAGCACTGAGATATCCATTCACTCACTAATACACTAATGCACACAGTCAACCGCCCATACAGCTGTTTCCACATGCACTTTTGAACCCATACATCTAGTGAATCAACTGCTCACACATCTATGCACATAGTCACACACCTCACAGCCACCCACACACACACTCACTCTCCCATACAAATACTTGGGCAACCAATCAATAACCCATATACTTAATCATAAAGCTACTGATCAACACATGCAGCAGTTTACAGAACAACAGATATAATGATGCACAAATTAAGACAGTTTAGTCACTAACCCATGCACTCCGTGAGACACATTTAATCACTCACTCATACAGTCAGTCATGCACCTACTAAATCCTTCATCCAGACACTTATACATCCACTCATTCTTCAATATGTAAGACATATTTTGACTTTTCAGAAACATACAGTCACTGGATGTTGTCATCAGTGATGTCATCAGTGATGTCATTTGATATGTCATCAGTGATGTCATCAGTGATGTCATTTGAGATGTCATCAGTGATGTCATCAGTGAAGTCATCAGTGATGTCACTTATCATGTCATGAATGATGTAATAGGTGACATGATCAGCAGTGGATTGCGGGTGCGCGATATATAGTTAGTGCAACTAACTATATATGAAATTTCAATGGTTTTGTGTGAGTAAAATAAGGTTTTGTAAATGCTAATTCCTAACTATATATGGTCTATAACCCATGTTTTTTTCAGTGAATATATATATATATATATATATATGTATATACATATTACCTACTGGCTATCGCCAGTAGGTATATATAGTTAGAATTTTTTCCCTATGGGACTTTTGAAAATTCTATGTCTAATAACTTTGGCGTTTGTGGACGAAATCGGCTGAAATTTTCAGGAAAACGGCACATATTGTTTCTGAGCAGCCCCTGAAAATTTGGTGGGGTTTCGTCAAGGGGGGGCTGAGAAAAAAGGGGGGTCCCAAAACGCGTTTTTCCCATTCATTTTTCCATAGGGCGGTTGGACTCACTTTTAGCTCGAACGGCTGAATGGATTTGCACGAAACTTGGCAAAATTGTAGGGACTGTTAGCCCGATGTGCCTTTGCTAGGTCTCAATATATGTGCTCCAGTAGTTTTTGAGAAATTAACGTTCAAACCAAGATATATATCTGTAACAGCGCTCTGGGCAGCGATCCGGTCCGCTTACTTTTCGCTTATCGGAACTTTGCGCGCAGAAAGCTGATTGGCTCTCCGGTGTCTGTCAACATTCTAAACAGTCCGGAGCGGACGCCATCTTGTCTCTCGGTAGGATCGAGAGAGAAGAAGAGGTGGAAAACGAAGGGGGAATTTAATGAAAGGGGGCAAGGTATCCCCCTCTTGACCCCCTAGGAATGTTGTTGGGGTTATTAAAGGGTCCCGTGGGGAAAATAAAAAAAAAATGATTTTTCACGGTAGAAGCGCGGCCGCGAACTGGTAGCGAAACGGGAATTCGCCATTTTGTGCTTCGTAAATTAAATTACTATTTATTAGTGGGTGCGGGAGACGTATCCTAATCCCCTATGTTTCCTGAGGGTGGGTGAGGAGGCTGATATATGTTGATACATCTCTTCCAGCGGCTGTGCGTGAGCTTTTTTTTTTTTTTTGCTGCGTGACAGTCCGGAGCGGCCGCCATCTTGTCTCTCGGTAGGATCGAGAGAGAAGAAAAGGTGAAAAACTAAGGGGGAATTTAATGAAAGGGGGCAAGGTATCCCCCTCTTGACCCCCTAGGAATGTTGTTGGGGTTATTAAAGGGTCCCGTGGGGAAAATAAAAAAAAAATAATTTTTCACGGTAGAAGCGCTTCACGGGCCGCGAACTGGGCCGCAAACTGGTAGCGAAACGGGAATTTGCCATTTTGTGCTTCGTTAATTAAAGTACTAGGTATAAGGGGGTGCGGGAGACATATCCTAATCCCCTATGTTTCCTGAGGGTGGCTGAGGAGGCTGATATATGTTGATATATCTCTTCCAGCGGCTGCGCCATCTTGCCTTTTTTCGAATGCCACAATTTTGTCGTGCACGGCAGCCATTTTAGATGCCAGGCTGGTCCCAGGCTATCACCTACCCCTGCGGATGTAGTTTATGGCCCCAGCTGTAGAGAATTCAGACATGCCAATCCTCCTGATTCAGGCGTGTGAGTACTGATTTCAGTGCTAGTCTCCCGCCTCCCGATTTCTGCAAGCAAAAATCCGGGGGCATATTACGAACAACTAGCGATAATTTTTGTCTATAACTTGTTTAGAGACAAAAATTATCGCCGCACATCGGCGATTTTTATCGCAGATAAACCTTGCTATTATCGCAGAAAAGTCAGCGATATTCATGTATTATCGACCTAATGCTCTTAGCCATGTTATCCACCTCCCATTGGATAACATGGCTAAGAACTGCTCAGGGCAGGTGTTAGATTTTGGAGATATTCGCGCTTAGCGCGAATATCTCCAAAAGTTGGTAATAGAAGGTAGCGATGTTAGGGACTGTTTCCAGTCGCTAACATCTTGGCACGCCACTTTGCATGTCATTAGTGATAAGTATCACTGACATGCAAAGCCGGGCCCAAGATGGTCGCTATCTCCTTTTAGGTGTCACTAACTGGTGTTAGCGACAGCTTGATAATAGGGAAATAATTTTATCTCCGCTTTCATGGTTTTTAAAGCCAAAAAAGCGGAGATAAACCCCCTTGATAATATGCCCCACGATTCCTTGGGGGTTTCAGCTGACAGGGCTTGGTATTGTGTTACATGGTAATTTTTCCATGAAACGTCAGAGGGTCGATGTAGGGGTTCTAGAAGAGGTGATAAACCATTTAAGCCTCATGAACAAGCGCATGGTCTTTTAAAGATTTGTGAAGTACTCGGGGCGGCGGTGTGTGTGTGCCCTCTTTCAGGAGCGGGCGGGGGGGCACTGCCAGCAACTTGCCAGGTCAGGTAGTGTTCAACACGTGCATCACCCTTTCTCTGCCTGCTATTGCGCTCCATGCTTCGGAAAGGTAAGAAAAAGAACGTGCATTTGAGTTTGAAATGTCCGATCCTGCAGCAGCACACTTCCAAAGCCCACACATGACAATAACCCGATTCAAGGCCCCATTCACCCGTTTTTCAAAAAATAGATAACACTCCAACAAATTAAGGTTATAAAACTTTATTAACTTTTAACGATAATGAACAGAACAAAAACTAAAAACATTTAAACATTTATTAACACAAAAAGCAACAATGGTTAGAAGCTGTCTTTTGTGCGAATAGTCCCAAGGCAGCACAACGTGCAGAGTTCTGGACGGCACCCAGGTGATGTCGCCTGGGTGCCGCACTGGTTTAGGGATCCTACAATGCTGCTCCGAAAATTGGCGTGGGGCGTCCCGGGTGGGGCGGGGGGAGGCCTCGTCAGTAGCGGTCTGTTGTGCGAATAGTCCCAAGGCAGCACAACGTGCAGAGTTCTGGACGGCACCCAGGTGATGTCGCCTGGGTGCCGCACTGGTTTAGGGATCCTACAATGCAGCACAGAAAAACAGCGTGGGGCGTCCCGGGTGGTGCGGGGGGAGGCCTCGTCAGTAGTGGTCTGTGTCCAGTGTCACATGGCTGACACAACATGTACGACAGGCATCCAGGTGATGTCCAGTAAACTGCCGCACTGGTTTTGGTATCCTACAATGCTGCTCCGAAAATTGGCGTGCGGCGGCCCGGGGGGGGGGGGGGGAGGCGGCGTGAACGGGCCTCCCCAGGTGGCGGCCATCTAGCTGAGTTGCGCTCGCTCTTGCGGCCACAGCGTCTCGCTCACCATGTTGTGGAGTTGCTCCCACTCTTGCAGTGCAGCGATAGGCGGCTGCCACATGGCTGTCAAAATGGCGGACGGCTCTTCGGTTTTGGGCCTGGTCCACTGAAATGGCCCTGGGACACCTTGGAAGTCGGACGCTTGCCTGCTAGGGCTTGGGCTCCATTCTCGAAAAGCGTCCCCTCAGCCGTGAAGATTGTATAAAAGTCTTGGGGGCCCCCGACTCCCGCAGGCTTCCGGTGGGGAGCGGCTGACATGATTGCTCGCGGAATGACCACGACGGAGCCAAGAGATGGTGGTGCTCTCATGCTGACGCCAGCTTCAGTCTGAATGATCCAGAAACAAGGTGGGGCTTTCATCGTTTGGGAAAAAAAAATGTTCTAAACCAATGAAAAGTGTTATTTTTAGGTCATATGACCAAGCCTTCCATCTTTAGGAAACCAAAAGTAAAATGAACCAATGAAAAGTTTTATAAACAAGTCACATGACCTGTTATGCGACATAGGGCTACAAAAAGCGTAGAAAATCCGTTGGCACGTGAGGCGGCGTCAGTAGCGGACCGATGTGCGAATAGGCCGAAGGCAGCACAACGCGCCGAGATCCGGATGGCACCGAGGTGGTGTCCAGCAAATTGCCGCACTGGTGTGGCCATCCTACAATGCTGCGCCGAAAGACGGCGTGTCCAGCTGAATTGCGGTCACTGTTGCGGTACAGTGACTCGAACGCGCCGAGATCCGGATGGCGCCGAGGTGGTGTCCAGCAAATTGCCGTACTGGTGTGGCCATCCTACAATGCTGCGCCGAAAGACGGCGTGTTCAGCTGAGTTCCGGTCACTCTTCCGGCACAGTGACTCGAACGCGCTGAGATCCGGATGGCACCGAGGTGGTGTCCAGCAAGTGGCTGCACTGGTGTGGCCATCCTACAATGCTGCGCCGGAAGTCGGCGTGGGGTGCCCCGTTGGCTTATGAGGTGATGTCAGTAGTGGACTGATGTGTGAATAGGTCGGAACCAGCACAAGGCGCCAAGATCCGAATGGCAAGTCCTGGATGTTGAGTGCCTCAGTTGAGATTTCTGAGCAGTGCTTGTAGAACTGTCTGAAGCTTATTTGCACCTGCTGCAGCTTCACTAGGTCCGGCGGAACTTGTTGCCTTTCCCTTTCTGCTTCTTTTCCTACAATGCGTTTCTTCTGAAGACACGACCAGGTCCCTGAATGTGTGCAGGGGGACGCTATTGAATGAATGAACGCGCCGAGATCTGGATGGCACCGAGGTGGTGTCCAGCAAATTGCCGCACTGGTGTGGCCATCCTACAATGCTGCGCCGAAAGTCGGCGTGGGGTGCCCCGTTGGTTTATGAGGTGATGTCAGTAGCGGACCGATGTGTGAATAGGTCGGAACCAGCACAAGGCGCCCTGCACTGTTGAGCCTTTTTCAATGTCTGTTTTTTGTTCTTTCCCCTCCATCAAAAACAAAACAAAAATACAAGGCGCCAAGATCCGAATGGCAAGTCCTGGATGTTGAGTGCCTCAGTTGAGAGTTCTGAGCAGTGCTTGTAAGACTGTCTGAAGCTTATTTGCACCTGCTGCAGCTTCACTAGGTCCGGCGGAACTTTTTTCCTTTTCCTTTCTGCTTCTTTCCCTACAATGCGTTTCATCTAAAGACACGACCAGGTCCCTGAATGTGTGCAGGGGGACGCTATTGATTGAATGAAAATGGCGGCTTGACACAAAGCTGACTCAAGCGTTACTGTTGGTGCTATACAGACAAAAATTGGTTTTCAGTTTGTACATTCTTCAGGTTTTTTTTTCCATCCAAGTCTGATTGAGAGTTTGTAGAAAAATGGCTTCAGATTTTCCACATACTACTCTTCAACATTCTTCCTAAATGTAACAATGTGAAACTCACTAGGAGAACGGCTGTTTCTGTTTCCTTTCAAAATGCTGCCACCAATATTTTCTGAATGGAAGACACCATCTTGTAACATAAAGGGCCGAAAGGGGTTCTGGTCTGGCCGATGGTTGGTGGAGACATTTTGACTATATCTTGGACCTGCCCGGCCTCGCCCAAAATGGCGCCGGTATAAATGGGACTCGTAACTCTTTGCCCGCAAATGTATATCTAGAAAATGTTATTGTAAGTGGCCCTGTCGTATTTTAATTACAAAATGTACGTCCACCGATTCCGCAACTGTTAGACACCTTTGTTCTTGTCACCTAATGGCCCGCTCGTTACGTTCTTCTACAGTGTAAATGTCTCCTCATCATATACGATTTGAGTTTGCTCCGTGGCCGGCCCACGTGGTTATAGGCCCGTATTTGTATACTGACATTTTCACAATAAAGGTTTTTAAAACAAAACACGGTAGTAGTATTTTCATTTGTAAAGTTTTTACTTTTAGTGACTGTTTTCGAATCAGTAAAAGGCAAGTGAAATAAAGCAGTCCAATTACATGACGGATAAAAGGTATAATATGTAGGAACGCAGTAAAGATAAATGGTCAAGGGCAGTTGTGTTTTTCATGTCTGCAACATAAAGTGATCGATAAGAATCTGATAATCAGGCGTATCGGCGACTAAGACAGCAGGCCGAATCTCTTTTACTCAACGGCTCCGTCATGGAAGGAAGAAACGCCCTTTTTCTCGAAAAAGGAATATATTTTACTTGCAAGACAGTTGTAAATTTTCAGGGAAAGTACATTAGCCTGGAATATTATAACATATGTTTGAAAAAAAAATATTGTTCGAAAATAATAAAAAGCGTAATTTTTAGGTCATATGACCAAGCTTTTCATCATTAAATTAACAAAAGTAAAATGAACCAATGAAAAGTTTTATTAACAAGTCACATGACCTGTTATGCTTACGTTACGCGCTGCGCGCCGCGCCTCGGATCACTTCCGGGTGCGCTAACGCGGCGTGTCATAAAACGCATTACGCGACAACGTAGGTCAAGAATATAGTCTAAATGTCTCCACCAACCAGCGTTCAGAACACAACCCCTTTCAGCAGTCCAAAAAGTTCTGTTAAATGACAACAGAGGGGACAGGCAACAAGAACCATCAGTCAAAGAGGGGAGGGCAAGTTCTTCTCTTCCGGGTCATGTTGGGGCGCTACCGGAACTGATCGAATTGGTAGTCTACAGTGTTTCTGGATGTTTCAGACTAAAGCTGGCGTCAGCATGAGACCACTACCATCTCGTAGCTCCGTCGTGGCCATTCCACGAGCAATCATGGCAGCCGCTCCCCACCAGAAGCCTGCGGGAGTCGGAGGCCCCCAAGACTTTTGTAGAATCTTCACGGCTGAGGGGACGCTTTTCGAGAATGGGACCCAAGCCCTAGCAGACAAGCGTCCGAGTTCCAAGGTGTCCCAGGGCCATTTTAGTGGACCAGGCCCAAAACCGAAGAGCCGGCCGCCATTTTGAGAGTCCTGTGGCAGCCGCCTATCGCTGCACCGCAAGAGCGGGCGCATCTCAACTACATGGTGAGCGAGACGCTGTAGTCGCAAGAGCGGGCGGAAAACAGCTGAATGGCGGAAGAGGCACAGTGTAGCAAAAGCGGGCGGAATGGCAACTAAAACGATAAAGGGGCGCCTCACTACAGCTTGTCTTCAGGTCAAACGGATTGTGGGACAAGGTCCAGAATTGAAGAGTCATCAAAAGGCAAAAAGTACCGCCGGACCCCGGGAGCCGGCCGCCTATGTCGGGGGCGATCTCAGGCTACACCAGTGCTATAAGACTTGGGGAGGGTGTCGGAGCCAAGCGTCTTCTCCGAGTCCATGGCCATCACAGCGCCCCTCAGGGGCCTCCGTCAAGCTGTTTAGGAAGGTAACATATCACATTGTTTTCTAATGCAGTCAGGTCCACAAACGACACTCACTTACTTTGAGAATAGTGAAGCTGCAGTAGGTGGAAATAAGCTTCAGACAGTGTTACAAGCGCTGCTCAGAACTCTTAACTATGGCACCCAACATCTAGAACTTATGCTATTTGAGAATGGTAGTGACATCGAAGCATCTCAGGGACCAAAACCATTAACGTACTTTCACGTATGAAAATCTTACTTGGGGAGGGGGCAGGAGCGAAGCGCCCCCTCCCAGTCAGCGCCACCACACCGTATGTTGAAAATCTGAAGCCATCATTCTACAAAGTCAACCAAAGTTGGATTGAAAAATCTAGAAAAATGTACAAACTGAAAACCAGTTTTGGTCTGCATAGCATCAGTAACAACGCTTGAGTCAGCTTTGTGTCAAGCCGCCATTTTGATTCAACAAAGCACAGGCATTGAAAAAGGCTGAAATTCAGAACTCTAAACTATGGCACCCAACATCCAGGAGCTTGCTATCCGGATCTTGGAGCCTTGTGCTGTTTTCGATCTATTCACACATCGGTCCACTACTGACATCATCTTATAAACCAACGTTATGTAAATAGTTTTTTAATAAAATGTTTTACCCTGTTTCTTTGCTGGTGTGTTGTCTATATTTTTAATATTTGCATAGGGTTTGTCATTATTTTGTGCGGGATGGGTGATGGAGCCGAGCTGTCTTGCAGCCCTCATGGTGTGGAGCTCAGTTCATCTCACTATTTTCGTATTTCTCAAGAAGGGTTGTTCCTAATATTTCTATTTTAGCGAGGTCAAAAAGAGATCCAATTAGTGGCCTACTGATTTTGCTGATTACTTTTATTTTTTTACACGATTTTTCACTATCTGCAAAGACTAAACAGAGTATTGCGACTTTGTGCTTGTTTGTAAATAGAGAATGATCCAAAGAGAACCAATTCTAAAACAGTAAATGCTTGGACAACAATCAATCAAATGGAGAGACAAGGAGGTACGACGGATTACAACGGGGGTAAAGGCCTGCGTTAACTACCCTTCTGTATCTGCAAAGAGAGAGTACTACTAAGGCAAAAGAGGGGAGGGGGGGGGGCAGCGTTCAAAGCACATCAGCGTGCATAAATACGAAAATGTTTTTATCTATCACGTACTTGACATTTTAAAGCTTTTCATATTTGCTATTAAAAAACCAATGAAATTCACAGAAAAAACCATAGGTTATAGTGGATATATAGTTAGGAATTTGCATTTACAAAACCTTGAAAATTCAATGAAAAAACCATAGGTTATAGGCCATATATAGTTAGGAATTAGCATTTACAAAACCTTATTTTACTCGCATAAAACCATTGAAATTCCATATATAGTTAGCTAACTATAAGCGCTAACTATATATCGCGCACCCGCAATCCACTGCTGATGATGTCACATATTACATCATTCATGACATGGTCAGTGACATCACTGATGACATCAATGATGACATCTCAAATGACATCACTGATGACAACTCAAATGATATCAATGAGGACATCTCAAATGACATCACTGATGACATCACTGATGACAACTCAAATGACATCACTGATGACATCTCATTTGTCATCACTGATCACATCACTCATGTGATAATACAATGAACCTCTTCAGACTCTAATATAACCTTACATACACTCAGTATAAACAGACACTCACAGACTGTCACTCATCCATGGAGTTACTCACACACCTAGTCAGTCATGCAAAGAATCAATCACACCTCCATTTCCTCAACTATACAGTTATACACATCTTACTTATTCAAACATATAATAACACATATTTACTCTCTTATATAATCCCTGATACAAGCTCACAGTGATCGATACAGCCACTCACACATTCACTGGGTCTTATGTTCAGTTATTTATATATCTCAACTCTCACATGTATTGTGTTTTACATACGTACTTACTTGCACATGTAGCAATGAGAAATCCATTCACTCACCAACACACCCATGCACAGTCAACCGCCCATATAGCTGTTTCCACATGCACTCTTGAACTCATACTCCTAGTGAATCAACTGCTTACACATCTATGCACAGAGTCACGCACCTCCCAGCCACCCACACACACACTCAGCCTCCCATTCAAATATTTGGGCAACCAATCAATAACCCATATGGCCACTCTTATAGCTACTGATCAACACATGCAGCAGCTTACACAACAACAAACATACTGATGCACGAATTAAGACAGTTTAGTCACTAACCCATGTACTCAGTGAGACACATTTAATCACTCACTCATACAGTCAGTCATGCACCTACTAAATTCTTCATCCAGACACTTATACATCCACTCATTCTTCAATATGTGAAACATATTTAAACTTTACAGACACATACAATCACTGGTTGTTTTGATCAGTGATGTCATCAGTGATGTCACTGACCATGTCATGAATGATGTAATATGTGACATCATCAGCAGTGGATTGCGGGTGCGCGATATATAGTTAGCGCTTATAGTTAGCTAACTATATATGGAATTTCAATGGTTTTATGCGAGTAAAATAAGGTTTTGTAAATGCTAATTCCTAACTATATATGGCCTATAACCTATGGTTTTTTCATTGAATTTTCAAGGTTTTGTAAATGCAAATTCCTAACTATATATCCACTATAACCTATGGTTTTTTCTGTGAATATATATATATATATATATATATATATGTATATTTATATATATATATATATATATATATATATATATATATATATATATATATTCACTGAAAAACCATAGGTTTAACACTCGTTATAGTTAGGAACTAGCATTGAAATCAGTGATGTCATTTGAGATGTCAACAGTGATGTCATCAGTGATGTCACTGACCATGTCATGAATGATGTAGTATGTGACATCATCAGCAGTGGATTGCGGGCGCGTGAGTTATAGTGAGTCCAACTAACTATACCATGGGAATTTCAATGGTTTTGTATGAGTAAAATGTTCAGCTAACTATAACTGGTGTGAAACCTATGGTTTTTTCAGTGAATTTCAAAGGTTTTTTAAATGCTAATTCCTAACTATAACGAGTGTTAAACCTATGTTTTTTTCAGTGAATTTCAAAGGTTTTTTAAAAGTTAATTCCTTACTATAACGAGTTTGTAACCTACGGTTTTTAAAGTGAATTATTAAGTTTTTTTAATAGCTATTTTTTATAGCTATTAATAATTATAATTTTTATAAAATGATTTAACTAATGTCTATTTTTCTAAAATTAAGTTTTGCAATGTATTTTTCATTTTTTCTTTTTAATCATTTTATCCCAGAGCGCTCAGGGTACGCGCACCCGTAAAAGCACCCGTAAACGTAGAGAGAGCGCTACATTTAAAATATACGTTTAAAAATATAATTATGTATTTAAAGTAAATAATAATGCAAAACATTCAGTGGCATACTGATAAAAGTACTCATTTGCATTTTTAATATCCGTATTTCACCTTTGAACGCATTTAATAAAATCTAGCAAAACGTCATTCTGAAGCGCTGCGTAAGCGCCCCCGGAAGCGTACCCGGAAGTGCCTACATAAGTGCCGCGTAAGCGCCCGCGTAAGCACCCCGGGTTGCGTAGCGTAAGCGCGCATCAAGCCATGTGACCTAAAAACAACACTTTTGATTGGTTAATAATAGGTTTTTTTCACAAGTAGCGAAACACCCCACCCATTTCTCTATCAACCTCTTTGCTTTTGCTGAGACAACACCTCTTGTCTGTTCCTTCAAAAACAAAACTTTTTCCATCATGTCTGGTTCCCAGAACCCTTCCCAGGACCAGTCCTCAGACTCTTCCAATGGATTCCTGCCTGAGGACCCCCCCAGAGAAAAGTGAAGGACCACTTCATTTGGAAGTTTTTCTTTTTTCCAGAGGGGGAGAAAAAATGCAATGCAGCAAAAGTCACGTGTAAAATTTGTGACACTGTACTCTCACGTGGAGATCCCACCCGGAAATATAGTTTTGGAAATGCAACATTAATCAGGCATGTTGAGAGGAGGCACCCGATTAATTATGCACGGGAGAGCACCACAGCCCTGGCTCGCAATCTACCACAAGAAGGCCTCTCCACTTCCACCGGAGCTTCCACATCATCAGTGAGAGGAAGACCAGAACTGATGATTCCAAATATTCAACCTGTTTTTGGTGACATTACAATTCGTTGTAAGCAGTGTGACCAAGTGCTCTGTTATGGGGAGCAGAGCATTCAAATAATTGTGAGAACCAGGGAAGAACACCGCTGCGCCCCTCGGCCCTATTTGTTCCCCCTTTTTTTGCTCCTGTTGAGCAGTTTGGCATTCCCTAGTTTTGTTTTTGTTCTCAAAAAAATAAAAAATAAATTAAAAACGTTCGGAAAAACTAAAAAAAAAAAAAGAAAGAAGAAAAAAACAGTTCTTTTTAGAACTACCTCCAATTCTCCAAAAAGAGCTATATTCTTTACATATTCTCAAGGAGTGAGTGAAGTGGAGTACGGTGAGAGAGGAAAGGAAAATGAGTGAGGGAGCGAAGGAAGGGAAGAGAGGGGAAGGGAAGTGAAGCAGGGGGACTGAAAGAAGGTGAGTGTGGGAGGTGAGTGAGGGGAAGGGGAGTGAACATGGGGAATGAGGATAAGTGAGGAAAGCGGAGTAAGGGAACGGGGGTGAGGAAGGGTAAGAGAAGAACAGTGAGGTTGAGGAAAGAGTGGAGATAGAGGGTGGATAAAGGCAAGTGAGCGTGAGACAAGGGGAGTGAGGGAGTGAGGGGATAGAGGGAGTGAAGGAAGTAGTGACAGAAAGGGACTGAGTGAGGAAGCAAAGAAAGGTAAGTGAGGGAGTGTGGGTGAGTTATAGGGAGGGAGGGTGATGGAAGAGGAGTGTGAGAGTGAGAGGACGAAGAGAATGAGGCTAAGAGTGAGAGAGTGAAGGAAGGGGAGTGAGGAAGTGAGTGATAACTGTTTTTCCCTGTGGTACGCTCTGGGTACACGTACCTGGAAGCGTACATGGGAACGCACCCAGCGCTTACCCCGCAAATTTTTTTTTTAAAAACTGTTTTTTGCATCACAGGGTCCTTCTAGGCCCCCCTCAGAAAACCTAGGGGTTCAGGGGGTGTCTACCCTGTCCCCTTATAATCATTTCCCCCTTATTTTTTCACCTCTTGTGTCTTGATTCTACCGAGACACAAGATGGCAGACTCTCCGGACTGTTTGGAATGTTGACCGACACCCGAGAGCCAATCAGCTTTCCGCTCGCGCACTTCCGTGTCACGCCGGGTGCGCTCCCCGGTACGCGTACCTGTAAGCGCTCGAAGCGCGCATATAGATATACATGTATTTTTTAAGTTAATTTTCGTAAAAACCACTGGAGCAATTTTCACCAAATATAGAAAAGGCACTTCTGCGTACCAGTCCCTACAATTTTGCCAAGTTTGGTGTAATTCCGTTTAGCCGTTCGGGTTGTAGCCGTGTCTAATCGTCCTATGGAAATTAACATGGGGAAAACACGTTTTGGGACCCCCCTTTTTTCTCGGCCCCCGCATGACGAATCCCCCCAAAACTTCCAGGGAAGGAGCGGAGCGGAGCTGGCCTAAATTTTGGGAAATGACATGCAAATTCCCCAACCAGTGCCAAAGGTTGCGGATTTCCTATGGGAGCTAGGTCCTAACTATAACTACCTACTGGCGACCGCCAGTAGGTAATATATATATATATATATATATATATATATATATATATATATATATATATATATATATATATATATATATATATATATATATATATATATATATATATATATATATATATATATATATATATATATATATTCACTGAAAACACCATAGGTTATAGACCATATATAGTTAGGAATTCGCATTTACAACACCTTATTTTACTCACACAAAACCATTGAAATTCCATATATAGTTAGTTGCACTAACTATATATCGCGCACCCGCAATCCACTGCTGATGATGTCACATATTACATCATTCATGACATGGTCAGTGACATCACTGATGACATCACTGATGACATCTCAAATTACATCACTGATGACATCTCAAATGACATCACTGATGACATCACTGATGACATCTCATTTGACATTACTGATCACATCACTGATGATATCATTCATGTGATAATACGATGAACCTCTTCAGACTCTAATATAACCTTAGATACAATCAGTGTAAACAGACACTCACAGACTGTCACTCATCCATGGAGTTACTCACACACCTAGTCAGTCATGCAAAGAATCAATCACACCTCCATTTCCTCAACTATACAGTTATACAAACTTTACTTATTCAAACATATACTAACACATATTTACTCTCTTATACAATCCCTGATACAAGTTCACAATGATCCATACAGCCACTCACACATTCACTGGCTCTTATGCACAGTTATTTATATATGTCAACTCTCACATGTACTGTGTTTTACATATGTACTTACTTTGAAATGTAGCACTGAGATATCCATTCACTCACCAATACACTCATGCACACAGTCAACCGCTCATACAGCTGTTTCCACATGCACTTTTGAAACCATACATCTAGTGAATCAACTGCTCACACATCTATGCACAGAGTCATACACCTCCCAGCCACCCACACACACACTCAGTCTCCCATACAAATACTTGGGCAACCAATCAATAACCCATATAGTTACTCATATAGCTACTTATCAACACATGCAACAGTTTACAGAACAACAGACATAATGATGCACAAATTAAGACAGTTTAGTCACTAACCCATGCACTCAGTGAGACACATTTAATCACTCACTCATACAGTCAGTCATGCACCTACTAAATCCTTCATCCAGACACTTATACATCCACTCATTCTTCAATATGTAAGACATATTTTAACTTTACAGAAACATACAGTCACTGGATGTTGTCCTCAGTGATGTCATCAGTGATGTCATTTGAGATGTCATCAGTGATGTCATCAGTGATGTCACTGACCATGTCATGAATGATGTAATATGTGACATCATCAGCAGTGGATTGCAGGTGCGCGATATATAGTTAGTGCAACTAACTATATATGGAATTTCAATGGTTTTGTGTGAGTAAAATAAGGTTTTGTAAATGCGAATTCCTAACTATATATGGTCTATAACCTATGGTGTTTTCAGTGAATTTTCAAGGTTTTGTAAATGCTAATTCCTAACTATATATGGTCTATAACCTATGGTTTTTTCAGTGAATTTTCAAAGTTTTGTAAATGCTTATTCCTAACTATATATGGTCTATAACCTATGGTTTTTTCAGTGAATATATATATATACATACATATATAAACATATATCATCTGTATATCTATATAAATACAAACATAAATGCATGCATACATATACTTATATGCATACAGATGCATGTTATTTACATGAAAGTTGAAAAAACACTAATAAAAGCAAAGCTAAAAAGCCACCTCATTACAAACAGAATGGCTTTAACTTAAACGAGGGCGAGATCTATTGCATTTTCAATGCTTGTTTACTTTGGTTCCATCAAGAAGGCATTCAGATGTGTCACACATTTGCCATAAATTCTGAATGTTAGCACTCTAGTTGCACATTAGATCACTGTAGTAAAGCTACTGCTCACCAGGGACGTCTGTTGCTGGTATTCAAAGTGCATGTTTCAGTCTGCATGTCAGAATTTTTTTAATGAAATAGAAGAGGATTTGAGAAGTCACTCAAAATGATCCCTAATTTTTCTTTCTGAAGCACTAATCATACTTTCTATGGCAAAATTAACCCCCTCATGTTGTTCCTTTTTAAATTGAGTGTTTTCAGACTTACCACTTCATTCCAATCAAGATGGCTTCTGGTGTGCCATACTTTTGTCATAAGTAAGACTGTTATCGCTCTAGTTGTTCTTTAGAACACTCTGGGACATTCTGTCATTGGGCTATACTTGGGGTACATCTGGGTGATATTTGGGCTACATTTAGGCTCTTTTGTCTCTGGTGGCCATCTTGGGAGACTGTATGTCAGAATTTTTTAATGAAATTGAAGAGGGTTTGAGAAGTCACTCAAAATGTGCCCTAATTTTTCTTTCTGCAGCACTAATCATAATTCCTATGGCAAAATATACCCCCTCATTTTGTTCCTTTTTAAATTAAATGTTTTAAGAGTTACCACTTTATTCCAATCAAGATGGCTTCAGGTGTGCCATACCTTTGTAATAAGTAGGACTGTTAGCGCTCTAGTTGTTCTTTAGAACACTCTGGGACATTCTGTCATTGGGCTATACTTGGGCTACATCTGGGTGATATTTGGGCTACATTTGGGCTCTTTTGTCTCTGGTGGCCATTTTGGGAGACTGCATGTCAGAATTTTTTAATGAAATAGAAGAGGATTTGAAAAGTCACTCAAAATGTGCCCTAATTTTTCTTTCTGCAGCACTAATAATACCTTCTATTGCATAATATATCCCCTCATTTTGTTCCTTTTTAAATTAAATGTTTTAAGAGTTACCACTTTATTCCCATCACGATGGCTCCAGGTGTGCTATACCTTTGTAATAAGTAGGACTGTTAGCGCTCTAGTTGTTCTTTAGAACACTCTGGGACATTCTGTCATTGGGCTATACTTGGGCTACATCTGGGTGATATTTGGGCTACATTTGGGCTCTTTTGTCTCTGGTGGCCATTTTGGGAGACTGCATGTCAGAATGTTTTAATGAAATAGAAAAGGATTTGAGAAGTCACTCAAAATGTGCCCTAATTTTTCATTCTGCAGCACTAATCATACTTTCTATGGCAAAATATACCCCCTCATGTTGTTTCTTTTTAAATTAAATGTTTTAAGAGTTACCACTTTATTCCAATCAAGATGGCTTCAGGTGTGCCATACCTTTGTAATAAGTAGGACTGTTAGCGCTCTAGTTGTTCTTTAGAACACTCTGGGACATTCTGTCATTGGGCTATACTTGGGCTACATCTGGGTGATATTTGGGCTACATTTGGGCTCTTTTGTCTCTGGTGGCCATTTTGGGAGACTGCATGTCAGAATGTTTTAATGAAATAGAAAAGGATTTGAAAAGTCACTCAAAATGTGCCCTAATTTTTCATTCTGCAGCACTAATCATACTTTCTATGGCAAAATATACCCCCTCATGTTGTTTCTTTTTAAATTAAATGTTTTAAGAGTTACCACTTTATTCCAATCAAGATGGCTTCAGGTGTGCCATACCTTTGTAATAAGTAGGACTGTTAGCGCTCTAGTTGTTCTTTAGAACACTCTAGGAGGCTGCAGTAGAACACAAAGGAATCAACTGACAGTCTCTGTCCTTGTTGGATGTACATGTTTTACTGAGAATGTCAGACTTCATTTTCACATGACTGAGAAAGATAATGTGAATTTACAGAAAATATGCTTTCAGTTTAGCTTATAGATCCCCTTCCAAACCACTGTGGGAAAATCATGAGATATTAGTTTTCTTTCAAACAATATTCATGATATCACAGCAGAAGGTTTTTTCACATGGTAAAATCACCTTAGAACCCACCACAATTCCTAAAACGAATATGGTACCATCAACAAATGATTTATAATGTAACTAAAGTCCTAAAACCCTCTATTAACTACAATGCTTTTTAATGAGGTGCTGTCATGTATATTGGTCCCAAGATGGCTGCCAACAATTCTTGGATGAAGTGCTGACAGCCAATCAGATCAGATGTGTGGTTAGGCTCCGCCCAGATATATATCTTTTTTTGAACCTAAATTACTCAAAATCCACTGGAGCACATATATTGAGACCTAGCAAAGGCACATCGGGCTAACAGTCCCTACAATTTTACCAAGTTTCGTGCAAATCCATTCAGCCGTTCGAGCTAAAAGTGAGGCCAACCGCCCTATGGAAATTAACATGGGAAAAACGCGTTTTGGGACCCCCCTTTTTTCTCGGCCCCCCCTTGATGAAACCCCCCCCAAATTGTCAGGGGCTGCTCAGAAACAAAATGTTCCATTTTCCTGAAAATTTCAGCCAATTCCGTCCACAAACGCCAAAGTTATTAGACATAGAATTTTCAAAAATCCCATAGAGAAAAAATCCTAACTATATATACCTACTGGCGACCGCCAGTAGGTAATATATATATATATATACATATATATGTATATATATACATATATATATATATATATATATATATATATATATATATATATATATATATATATATATATATATATATATATATATATATATATATATATATATATATATATATATATATATATATATATATATATATATATATATATACAGGAAAGTCTAATATAAGTTGAAAGCAGTCACCTCAAAGAAAACGCTCACTCAGAGTATTGTGGAGAAATCCCTTTAATTCAGACAAGATGAGTTTCGTCCATTGCTATTGCCTTGATCACACGTCCCAAGGCCATAGCATATATTTTTGTAGTCGATGGTAGTGCATTCAGTTTTGTATGACTAGGGTCGCAATATTACGGTAGTCGATATTTTTTACTATCTTTGTATATTCCAGTATTGTTTTTGTTGATGTTCTGTCATCAAAACCCCTATACCCCTCCACTACATACTCTCTGCTGATTTTGTAGGGTGGGCTATAGTGTTGAGGACTTTCTGAATGTTTACTTCCATTGATGATTCAGTGAGGGGTCCTTAAAATGTTCAATCTTCAGTAAACGGGCAGGAAGCTAGTTGAGAAAAGAATATGTATTTAGTAATAACCAGGAAGAACAGCCCAGCCATCGGTTTTTCAACCTCTGGGACGGTTTGAAAGCATACATTCCATTACCATAGGGGGACATAGCTATGGCTGTACTCAACTTTAAGTTCAATTTCAAATGCCTTTCTGCTGTTAATGAATAAAGGGAAATGTAAAGGCTCAAATCAAACAGCTAGTATGCGAATATTGACAGTAATATCAGCTGCGAAAAAAGTTACCCTTTTTAGCAAGTTTTCTATTGGGGAACCTTTACCTCCCTATTCAGAGTTGTACATGTCGGAATGGAAAATGCTCTGCAAATATGGTGTCAACTCAATGTACATTAGATACGCATCCTGCAGAAATTCGTCCAAGTTGTGTTCCGAGGAATTTCCGTAGGTTAAAATCAGTGGAACACAGCAACCTTACTACTGGACTTGGTATCTCAAACAGTTGCAAACCTAAAGCAGTTGAAAATCCAGTCCTTGAAAGTCAAAATGAAAACCTTATTAGCATCTCTCCTCCATCTGAAGGGAACCAGCACATTCCTACCTCACCGCAAACTTGCACCAGTCCACTTAAAAGCTGCAGATGCAGTGGCCTCCTGGGGTCCGGGAAGACTCAGACTAACATAATCATTCGAATAGCAAGGCCAAAGTACTTAGGGGCATATTTACAATAACTGGCGCATCCCGGCAAATCAGCAGGGATGCGCCAGTTATTGTGCGCCACAGCTCCGCCATCATGGATGCGCCGCATTTACAATGCGGCGCACCATGGGGCAAAAACGGCACAGATGCGTCATGCATCTGTGCCGTAAAAGTGACACATTGCTGGAGTTGTGTCGCAAGCGCGACGCAGCTCCAGCAATGCTCTGGGGGCCCTATCTAGTTAATGCTGCGTCAATCCTTTTGCCTGCTTCAGGCAGGCGCAGGGTTTTGACGCAGCATGGGCCTAAAAGTGACTGAGTGAAATCTTGTAGATTTCACTCAGCCACTTTTACGAGGAGTTCCTGCGCCGGAACACCCCCCCTGCACAGGAACGCCTACATGTGGCGCAGGGCATTACAACGTGATGCATCTCCCAGATGCGTCACGTTGTAAGTATCCCCGCACCATGGAGCAGGATTTGCGCCGCCGCTGCGTCACAAAAGTGACGCAACGGCAGCGTAAATGTGGCGCAAGGGGCTTGTAAGTCTGCCCCTTAGTGCTGGACTAAAAGCTGCTTATTGTGATGTTCTCTGCCTCCTCCAACTTTACTGAATGTTAAACATCTATGGGCCAGATTAGGAGCCCTAATACCGGTCGGAAACGGCCGATTTCGGCCGTTTCCGACCGGTATTAGGGTTTTCAGATGTAGGGGGCTGAAAATTACAGAATCTGTATATTTACCGATTCGGTAAAATTACCGATTCAGTAAATTACCGAATCGGTAAATATACCGATTCTGTAATTACAAATGTAGGTGGCACAGTTTACAGTGCCACAGGCCCTTAAGAGTCGGTATTTTACCACACAATTTACCTGAATCCAAATTCAGGTGTGCATGCACATCTGTGCATGCACACCTGTGCAATGTGACACACAGACATGCCCTTAGGGCATGTATGTGTGCCACATTGCACACAAGCCTGGATTTGGGGTGCTAGAGGGTGTCAAAGTGACACCCCCTGCACCCTTGCTGGAATCGGTATTTACCGAATCAGTAAATACCGATTCTGTAATGCCCTTTGATTGCTATGGGCTTCAATGCCTATAGGAATCAATGGGCATTACCGAATCGGTATTTACAGAATCAGTAAATACCGAATCTTAACGATTCGGTATTTACCGATTCTGTAATACCTACATCCCCCCCCCTTTATTTTACCACTTCTTAAATACCGAATCGGTAAATATCTGTATTTAAGAAGTGGTAAAATGAAATTACCTACATCTAGGCCTATGTGTGCATAAAATATTTTTCTTATTTGAAAATATCTGATGGTGTTATTTTACAAGAACAATGTGATCCTGGGGACCCTCCAGTCCTTAATTTATAAAACAAATCAGTGTCAGGGCGCTTGTCAGGTGGCCACTGCAGTTTGGACCACACATTGCCCTTATAGTGCTGTCAATGACAGTATAAACATAACTTATAGCCATTATTCGCCTAAAATTGTGACACTTCAGACTACTCCAAACCCACAAAGCTGCAAGAATGGCTTGGGCGGCAGGTAATAGTCATTTTTAATGTATATTGAATTAATAATTGACTTGTTGTGTTCATCTCAGACAGCGCCAAATTGTGCAGACATCCACAAGCGCCGGTGTCGACAATTTAATGCCGGTGCCAACCACTGGCTCAAATAAAGCACTGAAGCACATATTTAACTGTCAACGCAGTATTACCATCAGAACTCTACCACATAATCAGTGTGCTATTTACTTTACCCATCCCAGTCCGATCTTTAAGTAATGACAGTCTTCTTTTCATTGTTGTGTCATCTGATGCTGATCCTATACCTTATATGCGTTGACTTTTTTCCAGAATTTTTAGATGTGTACGAATTTCTTACCATATGCCTAGATTTGGAAATGTCTTGCTGTGAGGTTTCACACTTAGAAGTTTTGGGATGGTGTGTCAACCAACAGGAAAGCAGCATCATACCGGATTTCAGAGAAGTTTTAAGGCATGCCTAAAGTAGATAATAGCCCTGGACCCCATATTTCAATAGATCACCTGGTAAAGTGATCAAAAGCATATATCAGATTCATTTTTTTATTTTTTATTTAGCAACATCTTCACAGAAGCTTAGAGAGCCTGTTCAACTTTAGCCTTTTGCTGTCAGGCAGTTGCTGTATTCTTTCTGTCTCATCTCTCTCTCTTTTCATCATCTTACTTGTTTTACCCCCCTCTCTCTTTTTATCCCTCACTCCCTCTGCCTGTCTCTACTCCTTCTCTTTCTTTTCTTTAAGTTCTCTGAACCTCATATATGTCTATCCCAACTCTCTCTCAATACATCAGTCTATATCCCATATAGCAACTTCACCTCTCTCTCGAACATTCTTTGTGATTACCTCTGCATGAAAAGAGGCATATTGGCGCTACTGACAGAAAACAGATGTTGATTGTTATCCAACGGTATTTCCTCGACCTTAGACGGATGAAAGGCTCTATCAGAGTTTGAAGCTGTGAAAATGAGGTCAAAAACGGATTCCTGGTGTGGCCGAATTAGCCAATTTACCAGCAGATCTGACTCTGCTTCCCGGTTTCTATTCTTTCCCTCAAACGTTTCTCGCTACCTCATCACCCCCTCTGTAGATCCCTTCTCTGTTTCCATCTAACCTCCTTGTGGTGTACATCCATCTCCAAGTAGTTTGCAATCCCATCTCTCTCTCTTTACTTACCTATCTCCATCTCTCTATGTTTCATCACTCTAACTATTTCTCCTTCTCTGCCCTCACCCTCCCTCTCTCTCCCACATTTCTACATCTACTGCAGATCTCTCTCACTATATAATGTTTCTCTACCTCACTGTTTCGACCTTTCACATAATGTTTCAATTTACCTCACCACTCAGTACCTCATCTCTCCTTCCCTCTCACTTTGTAGACTTGGTTACTAAAAAAATTCCTTCCTTACTCCTTTGTTGCTACCTCTCTTTGTCTACCCCTATCATTATCACCTCCCGCTAATCTCTCTTGCACCTCCTTCAGTAATTTGAGTAACTCTTTCTGAATCACCTCTCTCTCATTCCCTTTTTCTCTTTTTAAACATCTCTCTACCTCACCATCTCTGCATTTAATAGTGTCTGTCACAAATGTACCTCTACCTTACCCCTTCTCTCTCTCTCTCTATCTAACTCAGTTTTAACATCACCCCTCGTTCTTTACCTCGTGTCAGTCTCTTTACTGCACCTCTTTTCTCACAATGCACCTCTCTTCTATGTCTACCGTTCTATCTCTACCTTTCTATCTGCCTCATCACTCTGTTTACCTAGTCTGTCTTTCTTTACCTCTCTACTTGCCTGCCTCTTTCTTCCTCTACTGCTCTCTTACTCATCTCTCGTTTTACCTTACCTCAGTTTCTCCTTCATAGCATGGTGTTCCCATAACTTATCACGCTCTCTCTCTGGAGTCCCCCTTTCTCTAGCACTTTCTACCACACTTTACAACTTTAAATATGCCTCTTTACACGCTGCACTTTGCGTGAAAGGAGCGTACTATAAGTGTTGTTGTGGGTGTTCCTAAAGAACACCCATGGACCCTGACACATTTCCAGATTTACGAGAAAACGTAAAACTGGAAATGCGGTTGAATGCCACGCCTCCCATAGGAGGCGTAGGGAGGCGCAACGAGGAGAAATGTATTCTCCTCTGTTTTTTCCCCTCTTTCTGTGCGTGCTGCATTCTGCATCGCACTTAGAAGGAGGAAATCACCTCTTTTGATTGTTTATGTGCAGGAAGGTGTCTCTTCCTGCACATAAACAATCATTAAAAAAAATATGTTTTATAAATTCTATGTGTACTAATGCAGTACACATGAAAATTGAAAAACGCCATTTCAGATAGTTTATGTGCAGGAAGGGACACCTTCTTTCACATAAACAATCCTCCGCATGACGCAGGCATACTTGCACCATGATGCAAGGGTGCCTGCATTGGTGCTTGGCAGCTAATTGTGTGCCAGTGCAGGGGAGATCAAAGGGGTCCGCCATATCCTTGTAGACATAACACATCTCTGTGCTTTGAAAGTGCTGAAGCATGGCGCAGCCAAAGGGCTTGCGGTGCAGCGGTGTGGCACTTTCTTGTAAATGAGGCCCATCATTTCTAGCATTATTTTTATATGCATTTTTTAAACATTATGGACTCGACACTAAACTACGAAACATCCACAAAGTCTCCATTACTGTAGTTAGATATTTATTTCCACATACATTGTTGTTGATGGAAGACCAAAAAAATATGTACCCAAAAGCAAAAGCAATTAATTTCATCAACAATTTTGTAAGTTGTCATTTAGTACCATTTGGCTGGCGGGTGCAGGCCCGTTTGAGCTTTCTGATCGGTTTGCATGTGCCTATTTCTGACAGTTTAAATTACAATTCAGAATGGTTTAGTGTCAAGAGGGCTTGTACTAGTCAAAAAATAAATGGCATTGTCATTTACAATGCCAATGGCTTTATCGCTCGCAAATGCAAGACCTATTGCATTTGCACCCACACAGAGCCACACACACAAAGCCACCCACACACACATACAGAGCCACCCACAGTCATTCACATAGAGCCACCCACACAGAGCTACCCACACACACACAGAGCCACCAACACACACACACACAGAGCCAGCCACACAGAGCCACCCACACATAAAGCCACCTAACAAAAAAGCTACACACACAGACAGACAGAACCACCCACACAGAGCCACCTACCAAAAAAGCTACACACACAGACAGACAGAGCCACCCACACAGAGCCACCTACCAAAATAGCTACACACAGAGTGACAGAGCCCAACACAGAGCCCAACACACACAGCCCAACACACACAGCCCAACACACACAACCCAACACACACACACACACATAGCCACACACACACAGAGCCACACACACACACAGAAACACAGAGCCACACACACACAGAGCCACACACAGAAACACAGAGACATACACACAGAGCCACACACAGAGCCACACACACAGAGCCACACACACGCAGCCACACACACACAGCCACACAATCACAGAGCCACACACACCCAGCCACACACATACAGAGAGCCACACACACACACAGAGCCACACACACACACACAGAGCCACACACACACAGACACACACACACACAGAGCCACACACACACACACACAGCCACACACACACAAACACACAGAGCCACACACACACACATACAGAGCCACGCACAGAGCCACACACACACACACACACACAGCCACACAAACACACACACAGCCACACGCACACACACACAGAGCCACACACACACAGTCACCCAGGTGGTACATACTCTATGGCAAAAGGGACAGTCAGCTGCCAGTGCATGAGGTGTTACAATTTGTCCTTACTTTTGGAGAGAGCCGCTTGATAGTTTCCTGGCTCTATAAATGGACTTTTTATAGACCAAGAACACCTGAGCCTCCATTGCATATTGTTTCAAATAGGTCATGGAGGACAGGTGTAGAAATGATAAGCAAGAGAAGCAGAGACAGGAGTCATAGGTCACCATGAGTTTCACCATGAGAGTATGGATGCAGTGCAACTGAAGGCTGATGCAGAGTGAAGTGTAGTGATACTTTTACCGCAGGAGCGCCTACATTTAAATAATGCATACCTAAATCATGTCTGATATTTAATGTGTCTCTGCCTTCAAGGATTCCATTGAAGAATTTAATTATTTTCAAAAACTGAGAAAAAACGCTCAGAACGAGGGAACAGGGGGCAGGAAAGCAAGCACAACGAGGGAACAGGGGGCAGGAGAGCATGCCCAACCAGGGGGCAGGAGAGCAAGCACAACCAGAGGGCAGGAGAGCAAGCACAACCAGGGGGCAGGAGAGCAATCACAACCAGGGGGGGTCGGAGAGCAAGCACAACCAGGGGGGCAGAGAGCAAGCACAACCAGGGGGGGGCGGAAAGCAAGCACAACCAGGGGGGGGGCGGAAAGCAATCACAACCAGGGGGGCCGGAAAGCAAGCACAAACGGGGGGGGCGGAAAGCAAGCACATTGGGGGGGGCAGGAAAGCAAGCACAATGAGGGGGCCAGAAAGCAAGCACAACAAGTGGGGGGCCGGAAAGCAAGCACAACAAGGGGGGGCGGAAAGCAAGCACAACGAGGGGAGGCCGTAAAGCAAGCATAACGAGGGGGGGCGGAAAGCAAGCACAATGAGGGGTGGAAAGCAAGCACAACGAGGGGGAGGCCGGAAAGCAAGCACAACGAGGGGGGGGCAGAAAGCAAGCACAATGAGCAAGTGGACGTCCCTCCAGCCCTGGTGATGGAAGGGTTTCTACTGGTGCAATCCATCAACTGTTTACAAGTGCGGGCTCATAGAGAGACCTCTGACCTACAGCAGGGGCACGCTCTGCGCTCGCACGCCAGACCTAGCTGTGAGCACCGCCCCCTCCATCTACTGCGGGCCTGGAAATACTTAATAAGATCAAAGCTTTCCCCCCTGCTGCAGAACAACGGCAAATGTTGTAACCGGGCATTCTGGGCTTTAAAAGAACTACAGCCAATTTACATTCCATGGTTTTATTGAGGGACCAATCAATTAATTTCTAACTGGGCTATATTATGTTTAATAAAACATCGAAACTGGCTGGGTTTTAGTTCTGGACTAAGGCTTGCATGTTGTACTTGAAAGGCAGCGGGCATCTTCTCCAAAACAGCAAATAGACAGGGGCTGGAGACGCACGGTCCTTGCCGTAACGAAGATGTGAGGCGGACACTTCCTCAGGCCTGGCCACGGTGTGCTGTACAACAACTCTGCACAAAAGGAAACCACACTACACGGGCCCATCACTTGGCTGCCGATGCAACCCCCGCGTGGCAAACTGAGCAAACAAACTTTCCAAAGTCACCGAAAACAGAAGAAGCAAACATCATTCTCTGAATCGCGTTCGAGCACTTCGTGCAAAAGGTGTTTAACCCCGGAGATACAATCAATTCAACATCTGCTCGATAACAATTTGGAGTTTTTGTGCAACATAACCAGCAACAAAAAAACAGCCATGTGACTGGCCGGCCCCTACATTTTGCTTGAAGCAAACCAATACAAGTGTTTGATACTAAACCCAGCTCTAAGTATGCACAGTGACAACTTTTTGTCGGTTATTTTGCATATTTGCAAACAGGTTGCATATTCTTAGCAAGCCAACCCTCGCAGTCAGACAGGGCATCCGTTCGTTACTGTCCACTTCTGTGAACTGTCCAAGCATGCAAGGTGTGTGCAGTTCGTCTTCAATGGGAGTGGCATTGTCGACGAGACAACCCATGAAATGAAACACTGAACGCTGGATTGAAGGGTACCCGCGTTCACATACTGTAAGCAATACAACAGCATCTCTCTTGGGTCCAGGCCGGGCCCAGAAGAGAGGCCTCCCTGACCACAAGTCCAGTAAGTACTCTGACATGAAGACACGGGGCTCGCGCGGCCGCACGGAGTTCCCCACAGCGCGCGCTGCGCCCAGTGTGTGAAGCAGGCTGCAAGCCCCTCCAGTTAATAAACTGCTGCGAGTCGAAGCAGATGGAACAGGCGAGCCAGTCCCTGGACAGCCAAACAGGAAACACCGGCCTCACGGACCACCTGCGCTCTAATTGTTCCCAGAAACCCCAGCGCCTTATTTTTAAGGGCACACACTTCATCTTCTCGGCGCACCAGAAAACGGCAACATGCCCTCTGCGCGCAAGACCAAGACGCACATGTTTTCGACGCAACGCGCCCGTTATTTAGATGTTGAACGTGAAACCGAGCACTATATTCTATTTACAACTTTGGAGCCGATTACAGTAATAATAAACACAAGCACTGAGCGCAGATCGTCATATCTTGCTCGCAGTTGCAAGACCAAAAAGAACACGATCAACAACCACTAACTTTAAGTTATTTTTCAAGTTCAAAAGAAAGAGCTGCATCGCGAGGGAGACTGCAAAGCGACCTTACCGTCTTCCCATTAAAGTAATATATCAGCAAGTTGGACCCCATCCCGGGCAAGGGGTAGGCACAATACATGTTGCTGCCGTGGGCTGGTATAGTGCACACATGAAAAAATCAAGCTGAACAGCCTGACCTCTGCGCACTGTAACTTTTACCCTTCTGGGTTAAATTATACACATTATGCAACGTTTTTCAAAAAATTAGCACACCACAAGTTGTGATTTTGATTGTATCCAATTGTATTGTCAAATCATGATAAGAAATTACATTAGCATTCTCATGTAATTCATTCATTGGAATGAGATATTTTTTCACATCAAAAATAATTTCCATCTTACAATTTATGGCCAAAAGTTATCGTGCCCAATGCATTTCGGGCCGTACGGCCCTTCGTCGGGGGCAGTACCTGAAAAAAACATGAAAAAGATTTTTTTGTAACTTGATAAACTGGTCTGACAACATGCAGGGTTGCAGAGTGACACAACTGGTTATTAACTAGTGTGTTGGCGATTCCACATATTAAAGCTAATTATAGCGTCTTAACTGGCATCAAAACAGTATAGAAACCTGCATATGGTAGTACATAGTTGAAATAACATGGTGCTGTACACTGTGACAATTTAGGAACATGGTGAAAAACATGATTCTGAGAAACCTATGGGTGACCGTATGAAAAAAAGACTCACTTATCTGGCCTAAAGAGCAGGTAAGATCTGGGGTTTCTACGGGATTTAAAATGATTCAGAGAAGCATCCTCCAATGTGCTGAATGAAAAAATAAAATAAACGGGGTTCACTACACCAATATAGAAACAAGAAGAAACTATTCAGCTGGTCAAGTTTACACCCGAGGGGAACAAACTTACATAAATCTTCTGGTGAAATGATGGTTCGTCAATGATATCCAAGCGCAGCAAATGTCAAGGCTGTAAATACAGATTAGACCTCAATGTTACACGCACTGCTCAGTGCACATCCGTAAACAATATACTTCCCGCTAATCAGGTTACTTTGAGCAGCTCACTCATATTATTCCAAAGCGCTCGAGTTGTGCTAAAAAAAACCATTCTTGATTTCTTAAGCAGAAAGCACTAGTGCCATAACGTTACACTCAGATCTTTGTGAAACTGACCTTGACGACGAGCCGTTAATGTCCCGCACTCTGTTACTACATTGCTCTACCGGCAGACCCCTAAAACAAGAAGGCGGCAATAATGTGATACTCAGACATGCTGATGCGCGATGCCCCCTATTATAGAGCAAACCTCCGTGAACCGTACCTGCACGCGTTTCCAGAGCAAGTTTTCAAAACCGGACCGTAACCACCATTCGATCTGTCTACAACTAGCTGAACCCGGCGCCAATAAATGACGCATACTGAAACGTAAAAACAAACGACGGACTACTAGCAAAACAACAGACTACAAAAAAAACAGCCTGAACAGATACTGAAGCCTGCTTGAGCGCCATATTTGACGAGGGGAATGTGGAAGTATAAACATATATACAAAATTGCAACTACACGGTCACCCATTGGGACAAGTGAATAGAAAATGAACATTTGAGCAATGGTCAGTGAATATATACAGGTACATTTCTCATATACTGTCTACATTAACCTTCTGCATACATGAGTGGAGCAGAATCTCATAAGAAACAAGTGAGATCCACTCGATCATTGATCCCTTTGGGATCTTGTGTCTGTAGTCTGCGGATTCAGAAGATTTCCCTTTGTAACAAGGTCTTAGTAATGCATTTCCCAGGAGTTGGGGTGACCATTTCGAGAATCTGGAATTTGACCTGCGCGATGGTGTGTCTATGAGTTTCCCAATGTAAGGCTAGACTGCTTTTGGGATTCTTGTTTCTGATTGTACTTTTATGTTCCGATATGCGAGTTTTTATCTTTCTTTCTGTTTTGCCTATGTACAACAGCCCGCATGGGCACTTAATGGCATATATAACATTTGAAACATTGCAGTCTGCATTGATCCTAATGGGGATAGTTTCTCCCGTGTGGGGGTGTTTCACACAATCAGTCACAATAACATTATTGCAATGAATGCAATTATAACATTTCCTCATTCCTTTGTATGCCTTGGATGGAATCGTGGGATGATGTTTCAGCATTTCTTTGATATTTTTTGAGCGTTTGTACGCAAAGATAGGCATGTCTCGGAACAGTTCCTTAAAATCAGTCTCATCTCTCAATAGCTCCCAGTGAGTGGTGATGCTTTTCTTAATCTCATTAGAGCTGGTGGAGTACTTGGAAACAAAAACCTGTCTGATTTGTTGCTTTTTCATTTTGGGAATGAGTAAAGAGTCACGCATTGATTTATCCGTTTTGTCTTTGGCTGTTTCGAGTACAGAAGGAGGATATTTCTTGGAAGCATACTTGGCTGTAATGACTGTCAAATTGCTTTGGTATGTTTCTGCTTGTGAACAAATTATTTTCGCTCGTAACATCATAGAGTAAGGCAAGTTGTTGATGAGATTCTTAGAGTGGAAACTACTATACATGAGTGCTGTGTTTTTGTCTGTTGGTTTATGATATACTTCAGTTTGTATTGTATTGTTTTGTATTCTCACCAATACGTCCAAAAATGCAATCTGCTCCTTTTGTATGTTACTGGTAAATTGAATGTTCACGTCATACGAATTCATCTGAACAATCTTCTGTTCCAATCTTTCTTTGGTGTCTTTCCAGATAAGGAATATGTCGTCTATATACCGACAATATAAACTAGTATTGTCTGTCCATTCCTTGTCATTTTTCAAAAACATATCCTCATACCTTGCCATATACGTATTAGCATATGCCGGTGCTCCGGAAAAACCCATTGAGGTGCCCTTGTTCTGCAGATAAAAGTCATCATTCCACCTGAAATAACTATGGTGTAAACAAAAATGCAACAGTTCTAGCAGAAAAATCTTTTCCGCTGGTATCTCCTCTTGTTGAAGCAAAGCCCATTCCACAGCCTCTATCCCCTCGGAATGTGGGATCGAGGTGTAGAGAGCCTTGACGTCTAATGTGCACATCCATGCCTGAGAGGTTACTTGTGTTTCCATGAGTCTTTTCAGAAATTGTGTGGTGTCTTTGGTATAAGAATACCAACTTTGAACAAAGGGTTGGAGAAATTGATCCAAATATTGGCCCAGAGGTTCGAAGATGGTCCCGCACCCGGTGACAATGGGACGGAATGGTGGGTTCGAAAGGTCCTTATGGACTTTTGGTAGCATGTAAATTGTCGGTTGTTTTGGGAAAGATACTGTGAGGAATTGACGTGTTTTCTTGCTGATCCATTTCATGTTTTCTGAGCGTTCTAGAATATTTTCTAGAGTGATGTGTAATGCTTTGATCGGATCATGATTGAGTTTGAGATAAGTATGAATATCAGATACGTGTTCAGACACTTTGCGATCATAGAATTTCTGATCCATGACGACTATGGCGCCGCCTTTGTCTGCTTGTTGGATGTGTATCCTGGAGTCTTCCGCTAGATCTTTTAGGATCATTTTGTCATGTTTGGAAAAGTTTAAACGACACTTTTTCTTGGTGTTAATCAACTTCAAATCCTTAAGCACAAGATTCTCAAAAGCGTCTAAGATTTTGTGTGTGGTAGGTGCCTGGAACGTGGATTTGGATTTGAACTCCATGTATTCAGGAGGGTCAATTTCTGATGTTGGTTCAGGTAGGGTAGAAAAGAAATATTTGAGACGCAAAATCCTCATAAACTTGAAGAAATCTACTTCAGTTTCTAGGGAATTGGTATGATAGGTAGGCACAAAATTTAGACCTTTATTGAGGACTCTAATTTGTTGAGTGGTCAACTCTTGTGAAGAAATATTAATCACTAGGTTTGTTTGTTGCTCCTCAGATTTGGTTTTACCACCTCCTTTGCCTCTCCTTGTTTTCCTTTTACTTTCCCTGGCGGTTGTGTAACATCTGCGTCCTGCGCGGAAAAAGACGTTTTCGAGGAAGAAGCTGCTTCCACTGTTGTTGTATCCCTGCTATCCGGGGTTTGTTCAACTACTTTAGGTGGCGCTCTGTTGATGTTTGTAGCACCCTCTGAGGCTACACTTTCTTGTGAAGAAGTATTGGTGGTTCGTTTGACAAAGGTTCTCCTCTGGGCATACACCTCCGCCCAGGTATACACTTCATTTAAGTTGTAGTCCAGGGTGTCTCGTTTATACTTCCTCAGTTTCCCTTCTTGAATCTCCTTTGTGTGTTTCTCCATTCTAGCGTTCATTTCTTCCAGGAATTTAGACCAGTCATTCGTGTCCATTCTAGTCTCAAGATCTGATTCAATGGTAGTGATTTCCTCAGTGATCTCCTTAATGACAACAGATAGTTCCTCTATCAACAATAGAATCAAGTCTAAAGAACACTTATTCAAGACTGCATACCAGCGGTCCATAAAGTCTTTCTTCAAGTGGAAGCGGAATAGCATGGGTTTTATGGACATTCTTAGTCCTCTAGGTATCCTCTTTGATCGGTGATACTGCACCAGTGTGGATGCATGAAGGCGTTGGTTAAGGCGTCTTTTTGTTAAGAATTCTAGCTGTTTTAATTGTTGAGGCAAACTGCTCCCTTGTGTGGTGAAAGACCGGATGTCGTCTATCAAGGAATATATCTCAGAAGCCTGGTCATTAGTAAAGGCTAAAGTATCGGCTCGATTATCAGTAAGACCTGTAATGGTATCAAACGACATTTTTGTAGTGGGTGCTCTCTCCCTGTGGACAGGGAACAAAACAAGAATTAGTAATGGGAGAGGCACTCCAGTTTAAACAAAAATTACTGGTAACTTTTCCAGTTGTCTAAGCGTGCTGCAAAGGAGGACGCAATGCCCATGCTGCGTCAAAAAAGACAAACATGAAAAAATCAAGCTGAACAGCCTGACCTCTGCGCACTGTAACTTTTACCCTTCTGGGTTAAATTATACACCTTATGCAACGTTTTTCAAAAAATTAGCACACCACAAGTTGTGATTTTGATTGTATCCAATTGTATTGTCAAATCATGATAAGAAATTACATTAGCATTCTCATGTAATTCATTCATTGGAATGAGATATTTTTTCACATCAAAAATAATTTCCATCTTACAATTTATGGCCAAAAGTTATCGTGCCCAATGCATTTCGGGCCGTACGGCCCTTCGTCGGGGGCAGTACCTGAAAAAAACATGAAAAAGATTTTTTTGTAACTTGATAAACTGGTCTGACAACATGCAGGGTTGCAGAGTGACACAACTGGTTATTAACTAGTGTGTTGGCGATTCCACATATTAAAGCTAATTATAGCGTCTTAACTGGCATCAAAACAGTATAGAAACCTGCATATGGTAGTACATAGTTGAAATAACATGGTCATGGGCATTGCGTCCTCCTCTGCAGCACGCTTAGACAACTGGAAAAGTTACCAGTAATTTTTGTTTAAACTGGAGTGCCTCTCCCATTACTAATTCTGGTATAGTGCACAGCCTCTCACCAAGGCACACATCCACCCGCTCAAACAGAGCGGCTTCTCCTGTCTGCGGCAGCCACACATGGATCTACTCACAAAAAAACAAGCACAAACAACAAGGGGGCAGGAGAGCAAGCACAAACAACGAGGGGTATGGAAAGCAAGCACAAACAACGAGGGGGAAGGAGAGCAAGCACAAACAATGAGGGGGCAGGAGCACTCACCGGAGGACTCATCAGCTTCTCTACTTCCGGCTGACGTCGGGCAGAAATGGCTTCAGCAAAGCGCCTACATTTTCGGATTTGGGGGCATAGTTTTTGTTCTCTCCTCTTCCCATTGGTTGGAATGTAAAATTCCAGCCAATGGGAAGAGGAGAGAAAGAAAAGAGAAAGAACATCAAAAACACCCCCCGAATCCGGTCTTAAACAGAGTGACACCCCTCTCCTCCAATGGCTGGCCTCTGTTTAGGAAGCCAGCCAATGGAGAAGAGGGGCGGGTTCAAGCCCCCATACTGTAAACATACATTCTCGGCTGCGCGACACTGCTGCGCAGTGTACGCTAGGCCGAGACCTAAAAGGGACAATGGATGTAGAGTAGTTTGGAACGGAGGTCCCCAACATATGTCTGGTCTGGTGGCCTAAAAATCCTAAGATGTTTTGAGTGATTAAAATGTGAATACTAGTGCATGCTATTGTGATTGTATTTCCTGTTCTCTCCAGACTGCAAACAATTATCAGTAGCAAGCCAATCAAACGTTATTAGTTAAGGTCACAGGTGAACATTTGTTAGGTGGCTAGAAGTTATTTTGAGTAAGCACTACAACTTTACATTTTATTCATTTTGAAGTTCCAACACAGGAGTGTTAGATTCCTGAGAACATACTTTGGACTCATTCACCCAAGTGGAAGTTCCAGCGACAAATTACAATTATTTTCTACAGTGTCTGCTGTGATATATTGTTTTTGAAGTTTTACCTTATTGTTGGCAGTTGAAAAGCAAAAACAGTCTGGTAGTTAAACAAAAGTGAAACGTAACCAAAACAGAATTAAATGTAAACAACCAATTCAAAGACGCACTTGGAATCAATTGAAAAAATCTCTTTAGCAGTTCAACTAGAACCAAATCCTTCTGATATCAGCAGTTGCCGGTGGTCTAAAATTAGGGATTTTGTTAAAAAACCCCACCTGTTTAAGGGCCAGATGTAGGACACCATATACCGGTCGGTAACGGCCGATTTCGGCCGTTACTGACCGGTATTTGGTGTTTGACATGTAGGGGCCTTTAAATTTACAGAATCAGTAAATTTACCGATTCGGTAAAATACCGAATCGGTAAATTTACCAAATCGGTAAATCTATATGTAGGTAGCACTAAAAAGAGTGCCACAGGCCCTTAAGAATTTGTTATTTACCACCAAATACTATTTGATGGTAAATAACGAATTGCTGTGTACATGCACATCTATGCATGTACACCTGTGCCATGTGGCACACATTGGCCTAATTAGGCAACTGCGCAGATTAGTCCCGCTCCTGTCCGAATCTATGCTTCGGACTGTGGTTTCGGCCACAATAATATCAAGATTGGACTATGGCAATGCCCTTTATCTAGGCTTGCCTAAGAAACTAATTAACAGATTGCAGGTTGTTTTTAATGATGCTGCTCGCCTAATCTTCAAGCTTCCTAGAAGATCTCATGCGTCTCCTCTGTTGTTCAAACTTCACTGGCTCCCTGTGAAACAGAGGTGGAGTTTAAAAGCTTGTGCATTGCACATAAGGCAATATACGGGCAGGCACCTGTTTATATAAAGGATCGTCTGACGCCCTACAATCCGAAACGATCTTTAAGATCATCGGATGCTCAGTTGTTGAGCTGCCCTCGTTTTAAAATGGCGACAACGGGTGGTAGATCCTTTTCTGTACTTACCCCACTGCTGTGGAATAAGTTGCCAGTTTCCATGCGCAAAGAGGCTAATCTTCTTCGCTTTAGAAAGCAGTTGAAAACGATTCTGTTCAGGGAAGCATTTGGTTTTATATGATATTATATACAGTATTTCACCCCCCCTGCTGGTAAGAATATGATGTAGTTCCTTTGGTCTACAGCGCTTTGAGACCTGTAGGTGAGATGGCGCTATACAAACCAAAGTAACATAACATAACATACATGCCCTAAGGGCATGTATGTGTGTCACATGGCACACAAGCCAGAATCAGGGGTGCAACAGGGTGTCAAAGTGACACCCTGTTCCCCTTGACAATTCGGTAACTTTACCGAATCCTACCGATTCAGTATTTTTTACCTACATCTCTTTTACCGAATCTAAAATACCGAATCGGTAAAATTCGGTATTTAAGAGTCGGTAAATGAGATTTACCTACATCTGGCCCTAAATGCTTTAAAAAGATATTTTTTAGGCTGACGAGTTAAATCAAAGACCAGAATTCCTTGTAAGTTTCGCATTTCTCCTTTTCTCAGTTGCAGATTTGCACAACACTAACATGTCCTGTCATTTCAGGGGAATCCTAACAGTGTAAGACAGCTACTGGGATGAAGGGATATTGTACAGTATTTAAACTAAACTGGGTCACACCTCGTCTGCCGCAGCCTCTGACTGGCGGGAAATCAGCGAGATAGGCTCTGAGGAATCAGCTCGAAAATGGCATACCTTGACTCTGACGGGCAATGAGGCACTCAGGTAAAGTGGGGCGTCGTTAAAACCTGCAGTAGCTATGGTACTTCAGAGACTCCACGAGTTAAAATCAACTCTGGCAGCAGTCGGTGCCCGAGGCAAATATTCATGTTAAATCAGCTTCCTAATGCCGACATGGTTCTGAACAAGCAGTCTGGCCTTGAATGGAACTTTCTATGATGAATGAATTGAAGTTGAAAGCTAAGTGTCTTTTTTTTATTAGTATTATTTTTTATTTTATTTTCCCTTAAGTCAGAATAATGTGATACAATACATCAACATTATGCCTAAACAGTTCGCAGTCTCAACATGCAGATACACAAGGAAAAAAAATAAAATAAAACAAAACAGAAGAAAAACAATGAGAGAGAGGGAGATGATGTAAAAGGTGAAAAGGGAGGGATAGATCTATAATATTTCAAATTATAACTAAGAAAATTCAGAAACTATACCCACTTATTGATCGATCGAAGACCCCTAGCCTCAGCAAATGCTAATTCACATTCATAGGATTGACATAGCAACGCTCACCATTCCGGCACTTTAGGTGGTAAGGGCTCAATCCATACCCTAGTAGTGCATAAGCGAGCACTAACAGTTATAAGCGAGACCCGTGACCCTAAACTGACATCAATTCACAGCTTATGACCCAACATAATTTCCTTACTACTCAAATGCATTTCGAACCGCAAATGTGCTGGTCAGTTGAAATAGACTGAGCCAAAATTATTTAAGCACTGGACATTTGACAAACATATGAACTATATCAGCCGTATAGAGGGGGCTCTTCGGGCAGTATGACTTCTCAGGAGTTTGGGATGATTCCCATTTGTAGATACGATCTGGTGTGTAGTAAAGCTTCCATATTGTTCTAAATTGCTGTAAATTGAGAATAACAGAGATTAGTGATTGATCTAGTATTGCAAGAGCGTCCTGTATTTCGGTAGCCCTGGTTTCAATTGAAAGACGCTGTCCCATCTTAAGGCAACTTGCATGCTATCATCTCTGACGAAAGAAATTAACTTCTGATAAATTATACTTATTGGAATTGTTTCTCGCACGCTCTGTTACAAACAAGTGAGGATTTCAGATGTGTATTGGTCATTACTAAACTCACAACCATTTAGAAAATAGTCTGTCCCCTGCAAGTATTTGCAGAAGCCCATATATTTCCTGAAGTGAAGCAAACGTCCGAAACCCTTGTATGTCAAACAGATGCCCCACGATGCATACTCCCATTTGTCCCCAGGCTTTCCTGACATTATCATGAAATATATCTGAGATTGATGGATTGCCCCATAGTGGAGTAAAGAAGTATAATGCTGGTAAAGAATATTAAGTGCAGATTTCCCACCAGATCGTACTACATCTGAAATTACCTTGACTCTTACCTTCCTAAAGTAATTAGGATCAGTCAAATTATGTAGCGAATACCAAATGTCCAAGCCGAGTGCAAGTTGATATCCAAGTATTGTCAGCCCAGATTTCCACTCAATTACATCGTCCAGTGAACGATGCCCAGCAATATAGGTTGAAATCTGGTAGCTTGAATCCTCTTTGTATGTATGAGAGCTTCAGGAAGTGGGTAGCTTGCGTAAAACTATTAACGACACCCTTTAAATGTTTAAAAAAAGAGTCAGGAGCACAAAGTGGTATGGATTGAAATAAATAAAGGTACATTTTAAGTATATTCATTTTAATAATGTTACATCCTTCCATTATGCTCAGAGGAATCCGATGCCATTGCTACAATTTGGAAGTTACTGTCTTCCGAAGGGGCTCATAATTAAGTATAATAATATCTTCCATACGGCTGCTCAGCCATATACCTACATATATAACTGTGTCAGTAACTCTTGTTAGCGGGGAATCTGGTTGAAAATTAAGAATTATCTGTATTTTCTATAAGTTCAGTTTGAATCCAGAGAAAGCGCCAAATTGTTCCGCCTCCTTTGATATAAGCTCAATAGTAACACTCGGGTTAATGGCAAAGACTACTATATTGAAAAAACAACAATTGATGGACAGAATTCAGAACAATGTCATACATTCACCACAGTACAGAGATCTGGGCCTAAGTCCATCGTTTTTCTGCACTCCACACCACCCCAGTTCATACATGGCCATATGCAAATCAGCCTTGACCCTGTGCTTCATGGGACCAGTCCAGGCCGAACTGCCAAGCCATGTCTTTCCTGGACCGGAATCAAGCATCCTAGGACCGGTTTCTGGCTATCAGCCGTCTTCAGCCAGGATAGCATGACTCCAGTGGTGTGGAGAGCACGGGACTCACGTCTGAGCATACCCATCCCACTTGGGGTGACAAATGCAAAAACAACAATTGATGGACAGAATGCAGAACAATGTCATACATTCACCCCAGTACAGAGATCTGGGCCTAAATCCATCGTTTTTCTGCACTCCACACCACCCCAATTCAGACATGGCCATATGCAAATCAGTCTTGACCCTGTGCCTCATGGGAACAGTCCAGCCCGAACTGCCAAGCCATGTCTTTCCTGGACTGGAATCAAGCATCCAAGGACGGGTTTCTGGCTCTCAGCCGTCTTAAGCCTGGAAAACTTGACTCCAGTGGTGTGGAGAGCAAGGGACTCACGTCTGAGCATACCTATCCCACTTTGGGTGACAAATGCAAAAACAGCAATTGATGGACAGAAGGGCTGGGTTCAACCTGGAATGGCATGGTGAGCAAAAAAAACTATGGATTTAGGCCCAGATCTCTGTACTGGGGTGAATGTATGACATTGTTCTGCATTCTGTCCATCACCTGTTGTTTTTGCATTTGTCATCCCGAGTGGGACGGGTATGCTCAGACGTGAGTCCCGTGCTCTCCATGCCACTGGAATCAAGCTATCCAGGCAGATGAGGGCCGAAACCAGTCCTTGGATGCTTGTTTCCAGTCCAGGGAGGACCTGGCTTGGCTGTTCCGGCTGGGCTGTTCCCATGGGGCAAAGGGTCAAAACTGATTTGTATATGGCTGGGTTCAAACTGGAATGGCATGATGAGCAAAAAAACGATGGATTTCGGCCCAGATCTCTGTACTGGGGTGAATGTATGACATTGTTCTGCATTCTGTCCATCACCTGTTGTTTTTGCAAAGACTGCTATATTACCAGCATAGGCAGTTATTTTAAGCTTGATACCATTTAATCTAACTGACTGTATGCCCTTGTTCTGCAATAGATGTCTTAGATAGGGTTCTAAGTAAAAAGGGAACAGCAAAGAGGAAAGTTGGCACCCCTGATGTGTGTCTCTATATATTGCGAATAGAGGAGAAGAGCTATCACCCAGCAAAACCTTAGGATCTGCATTCTTATATAGCGTCTGCACCATTGCTATAAACTTGTTGCCTTCCCCAAATGCGCCCATAGTCAATCACAGTGATTCTCAGGTGACCCGGTCAAAGGCCTTCTCCACGTCAAAGAGTATCATGCCGATCCGGTCTTTGGTTTTCCCAGAGACATCAAAAGCTGCTATTGCAGTGTTAGTATGTGCTGTAGTATATCTAACAGGGACAAAACAATGCTGTTGTTCTCACACTTATTCATGCATGAGTGGAGCAAGACATGTTGCAAAAATTTTGGAGAAGACCTTGGCATCTACATTTATCAAGGAAATAGGGTGGTAAGACCACCTTTCCGCAGAGAAACACCACAATATTAGTTGGCCCCCATAATGCCGGGACTACACCTCTGTTACCAATAAACGTATTCATATGAATAAATTATAGTGCTAGAATGTCCATAAATACTTTATAAAATTAAACAGGGAGTCCTCTCCGTCAGCTGTCCCCGATGGCAAAAAAGTGAAGGCTGCTTTAATCTCCCTCAAGCCCATACTCCCTTGTAGCATGAGTTTGTGCTGGGGATGAAGCCGAGGCAGACCGTTCCCTCGCAGATAGCTGGTAACAGTATGATGGTCAATGCTGTCAGGCTTGCTATAAACCCTTTAGTAAAAGGAGGGAAACGGCTTGGCTATAGATTGAGGGTGGGTGTATATAGCCCCGTCATTACCCATGATGCACTTTATGGTGCATCTCAATCTTTTATCAGAGATGCAAGGATGTAGCCTACTTTCTCCATGGATTCATATTGGTACACCATATTCTTCTGGTAGTAAGTGGCCACCTTCCAATTAGTCCCCTATTAAGCATTTGCTGCTTCTTAATCAGCCTTAGATATATATAGGCTGCGACATAGGTTTATGGAAAGTATCGCATGCGCATGCTGCAGCTCTAACTCCAGGCAATCCTGCCGACATTGGACCACTTCATACTACGTGCATTTATTTTTATTTAAGATAATCCGGAGTGACACCCCTGATATATGCCTTCATGCAGTCCCAGACATTTTCAGCAGAAGCAGAACCCTTATTAATTAATAAATATTCTACAAGTGAGCTTCTAAGGCATGCTCGATACTCCAGATTGGCAAGAAGATGACGAGGAAATGAAAATGGATGTTAACTCCCCCCCCCCAATTATAATACCTGCGCGGTCAACATCTTAAGGCATATCTCAATGCATGCTCCCTCCAATATCTCCCCTTTCATAAGGATCATAGAAATTTGTGAGTACTGCTTATGAGAAGAAGAGTAGTAAGTGTACTCTGGTATCAGAGGAAATATTATTCTCCATACATCCATATACATCCATTAACCCATGCAACCGCATGAGTTCCAAAATAGAAGCACGAGTTTTGTCATTCTTATGTGTGCCTGACGATTAGTAGAGTCAACACTATAATCAATTATGCAATTAAACTCACCCAGAAAAATCTAATCATCAGGCCAATCCAGAATTTCTATAATTAAATAATCAAAGACGTCCAAATCATCCAATTTCAGGCCATAAAGAACACAGATAGTATATTTTTGCCCGTAAATTACATGCTGAGCTATAGCCCATCTCCCCCTACTATCTGCTGAGGTTGTAAAACTTCTAACTTCCAAGTTTCTATCTTTTGTTATGTCTACTCCCGTGCTGAGACTGTCTGGAACATGCAAAAAACACTATCATACCTTAACTTTTGAAAGCTAAGTGTCACATTGGTCTGTGGAGGGGTCGGTGGTGGCGGGTAACTTTAGCAGGGAGAGGGCAGGGCCATACACACACACACATACACACTCACTCAAACCCATGCATTCATATATGTGTGTGCACACACCCATTCACAACACTCACTGTTAGAACTGGGGGTCTCTAGTTGGCAATGGTGTACACATGTGACCAAATAGGGACCCTTGCTTCTAGGTCAGGGAAAGGGTTTGCAATACTGGATAACCCCTGTTTACACCCTTGGAAGCTTGGCATGAGCAGACAGGCTTATCTCAGAGGCAGTGTGTTAAGCATTTCTGAATATACACAGTAATACTGTGAAAACACTACAGATGGACACAACACAGGTTTTATAAAAATAAGTATTCTTGATATAGACCTAACACAAGACCACAAACGACAAAAATCCACAATACTGTACTTAAGATTGACTTAAACATGGTAGAAAATGCTTAGTTCAAGGTGATGATAAATGCGACAAAGTTCTCACAAAAGTACCTCGATGCGTAACGCAAAACAAACAAAAGACTCGCAGAGTGGGAGATGCGTTGGTTTCTTGCTTCGGGGGAGATGATGCGTTATGCATCAATGCTTGTGTCTTGATCCTTACTGGAGAGAAGGTGATGCATAGATTCTCATCCTGCAGCCTGGTTGCGATGCGAAAGATGTCGCCTTGATGCAATACGACAATCCTGGTGCGATGCAAGAAGATGGCGTCCTTGATGCAACGACATGAAGGCGATGCGTGCACGCCTGGCGGCCGTGCAGCAAACTCTGTACCTTTGGAGCCGTGACAGGCCCTGCAACACGCTTCTCTGGTGATGCGTCGGATAACAGCTTTGACAAAGGCACGCTTCTCAGGTGATGCGGCAGCAACACGCTTCTCCAGCGATGCGACGGGAAGAGCTGCGACCGCGACACGCTTCTCTCGATGCGTCACGCTTCCAGCTCCCAGTAACATGCAGACTTTTGTAGACAGAATTCCCAGCAAGGAAACTCTGAGGGGAGCTGAAGGTGAAGTTCTTTTGTCCCTGAGACTTCAGTTGGAGGCAAGCACAAGTTCAAGCCCTTGGAGAAATATTCTGCAAGATGATGAAAGTTCTGTAAAAAGTTCCTTCTCCTTTCCTTGGAAATAAAGAAACCACTGCAGACCAACCCCAGCAAACAGCACACTGGCAGAGGGGCAGTCCAAACTCCTGCAGCTTCCTTGGTTCTTCTCCTTGGCAAAATGTTTGTCTTGTTCCCAGAAGTGATCTAAAGCCTTGGGGTCTGGGTCCCCATATTTATACTACTTTTCTCTTTGTTCTGTTAAGGTAGAGAGGCCTCTGCCTAGTCCAAACCAGTTCTGGTCAGCCCTGGAGCACTTTATTGACATGACTCCTTCTTTCCTTTCACAGGGCAGAGACATCAGACACACCACAGGAGGTAGAGCCAGCATTGTGGAGGGAAGGCACAGCCCCATTCAGGTCCCAGGTGAAACTCCTCCCACCCATCTAGATGCAGATCTCTCTATTCAGCACTGAGCTGACTCACCCTGTCTCCTGGAATCCCCCAGCGCCAGCCCCTGTCACTCAGTTTTTCAGTTCAAAGACTTTATTCGGTTTACAAAATAGAAAACCACAAAAGATTACAGATCTCATAAAAAACAGGGCATATCCAAATCCTATACATATTAAACAACAATCCCATTGTATACATAATAAGATATATAAACGCCGTATATAAAAATTGTTAAAAAACACACTATTGTTACAGAATGGGTCGGCCATCCAGTTAATAAAAGGAGATACCAGCATTACAGATTAATTAATTAACTGGTTGAATGAGCAATATGGCCTCAACACTGTAAATACAGAAAAGAAACAGACATCAGTTAAAAATAAATTTTCCATATATTTTCTATATTTCAATGAACATTTCAAAAATCCAACCACAAATGGGATGCATTCATGCTTTAACAATTGTAGAAAATAAAGGGCTCGGTGCACTTTAGAAATGTTTTATTTTTTTTAAAGTGATTTTAAAAAGAACATCCGGGGAGCATCATCGAAACTACAGAAAAACATGAAGTGCAGCAGGTCCTGTGGAGACACTCCGTCGCAGCCACAGGGTGCTAGCACTTGTCCTTTATGGCACCCCAGAGGAACAGCAAGTAAAAAATGGAAATAATCCATTCTGAACCTGATCAATAGGAACTGCTCATGGTTCAAAAGGGGCATTAAAAGATAAGGATCAGTACTAGGAATAGTTTTTAGCATCACGAATTTCCGGACGCTAGTTTTTGATAGTTCTACCCCGTCTCTGTTTGTTTTTTTGAGCAAGATAAAAGATTCCTTTAGAAACGCCACATCTTCTGCAGTTATAAAACCAGGTCTTAAAAACAAGACTGGGCGCCCCGGATCAACAAAACAACCCTTTATATATTTTAGCCATGGGATATCAAGCATATGGTCCAGACTCATTACTTCTTTCAGGAGCTCACGATTAAGGTTTAAGTCTTTTTTCAGCCAACAATTGAGCCAGAAGAGCAATAGACGTATAGCCAGAGTATCAGAAATAAACGCCGTCACAGTATCATCATGTACCATTAGGTTAGTGGTACCTTGGGAACCCCTAGCAGTTGTTTTAAGAAATTATTCTCAGCCACCTGAATTCCCTCCGAGGCTACATATCCCCATAGTTCACTTCCGTAGATGGCAGTTGCTAGGCTTTTTGCCTGGTACATTTTCAGTAATGCCGCAATTGGGCGCTTGCCGATCTTTGTGGCAAAGTTGAGATTAGAGGCATTTACTCTTGTCACTTCCCCCTTCCTTCTCCTAACCAGGGCACTCCAATCCAAACAATCATCCATTAGGACGCCCAAGTAAGACAAGGTAGGGGTTATAGGCACCTTCTCTGCATTCACTCTAAAGGAATACTGCTTCTTAGGGCATGACCCCACTTGCATTACAAATGATTTTGAATTATTTACGGACAAATCACAGTCTGCCATAAAATTGCAAAAGGTATCCAACAAGGTTTGCAGACCTCTAGGGTTCGGGCTAGGAGAACTGCGTCGTCCGCATAAAACAGAACGGGCAGACTCCTTTGCCACACATATGGAAAATCAGCCCCTGTTTCTAACAAAGTCCTATCTAAGTCATTGATATAAAGGTTAAAAAGAAACAGGGCAAGGGTGCACCCCTGTCTTACACCCCTTTCAATACTGAAATCCCTGGAGACCCCAAGGTCCTGAGCAAACCTAATTTTTGCGCTTGTATCACTATGCAGAACCCTCAGGAAGTCCACCAAGTTGTCCTCCACCCCCATGGCCCTCATGGATTGCCACATTCTCCCCCGATTGGCACAGTCAAAAGCAGAGGAGAGATCCATGAAGGCCCTGTAGATTGTCCCTTTTCGGACAACCCTGTACTTCCCGAGGATCAGATAAAGGTTGAGGCATTGGGATATAGTAGAGTGCCCTGGTCGGAACCTTCATTGAATAACTGAGATGATCTTATTATCTTCCGCCCAGGTAGACAGTCTATTCAGTAGAACCCCTCCCACAACTTTAACTACGGAATTAATAAGGGAAATCGGCCTATAGTTCAATGTACTATTGCGATCATTTTTTTTTAACACTGGTACGATAGTGGATGTGCGCCAAGACTTTGGAAAGCCGGCCTTAGCTGCCTCATTAAGTACACCCAGCAAGACCGGGCCCAAAGTGACGGGTTCGTTTTAAATAGGTCCGGCGGGATACCGTCCAGACCTGGCGCCTTGTTACACGACAAACCAGCAACGCCTTTCTCCACTTCACTCAGGGAGAATGCAACCAAGGCATAATTTTGAGCGCTAGCTTGTGATTGAACTAGGGATATATCGCTCTTGAAAATACAGCTAAAATGCGAGACCCAATCCTCTTCCAATATGTTGATACCAAGACCTTCATCAATAACCCTTTCAAAGAGAGGTCTATTGATACTGCCCCTGTCACTCAAACTCCAGACAAGGACTACACAACCTAGCAGAGGCAGACTTGGATAGTTAGGCAAGAAAATACTACCTTTCTAAAAGTGATATTGTTCAAATACAGAATATGAAAACCAAGTTCACGAAAAGATGTATTTTATCATTCTGAGTTCAGGCATACTAAACTTGAATTTCTACCGTGTTCCCTGAGTCAGTTAGGATTATAAGATGTAATAATCAAACTGCCCATTCTGACCTATGGAGAACAGGTAGCCTTGCAATAGTGAAAAACGAAAATGGCTGTAATTCACTATTAGGACATGCTACACACACCAGGCCAAGTCCTACCTTATACTTACAATGCACCCTGCCCTTGGGCCTACCATAGGGGTGTCTGATATGAATAATAGGGAAGGTTTAGAGATTGGCAAGTGGGTGCACTGGCCAAGTCAACATGGCAGTACTAGACTGCACACAGGCTCTGCAATGGCAGGCCTGAGACACACTTTACAAGCTGCTTCTGTGGGTGGCACAACCAGTGCTGCAAGCCCACCAGCAGCATTTGATTTACAATCCCTGGGCACACATGGTGCACTGTACTAGGGTCTGACAAGTAGATCAAATAACCCAATCATGGAGTCAAAAATTAGTACAACATTTTAACATAGGGAGCACCTGCACTGTGATACTGAATAGTAGTGGCACAGTGCCCAAAGCATCTAACCGGCAAAACATATCAAAAACAGAGGAGGCAATCAGTAAAAATGGAAGGGAGACTCACGCCAATGATACCAGGTCTAACACTCACTCACAACAAATCATAGATATATTAATTAATAGACACACAAACACATACACCAAACATGAAAGAAACATAAAACTTACCTTCACTGCAGGTCTCCAGGGGAAGACTTGGTGTCCCAGGAGGGTCTGGGTGCTGCTACCTTCTGTCAGGAATCTTATATGAATACTCCAGTGAGAGGGAGAGGATGTGGTGCAGCGGTCAGAGCTGTTGACTTGGGACTTGGGTTTCAGGGTTTGTGTTTCAGCGTCAGCTCAATATCCTGTCATTTCGGAATAAATAACTTAATCTCCCCTGTCCATAGAGGGCACCTGGATACCTTCAAAGGTGTTAAGCCACACTATATAAATCTACAAATGTAATGTAACCTTAACTTTTGGAATTTTCCAGAAATGCTACTGGAATTCTGTAAGAATTTTAAAAGTTTGGATATTTTCTTCAAACATAGGATTAATTGTACTGGAGCATATTTCCAAATTGATATCCCATGTTATTTGCACCATGCAAGCATAGCCATCAGATTTGCCGGTGGCTGTGACGGGGACGGTGTGTCTTGGGATCCTGTTCTACTGAAGGAGGAGGGGCCGTGACCAGCTTTCTTGCATTGTGCCCTGAAAACGCGCCCTCCACTCCTGCGGAGATGGACAGTCACGGGCCGTGCCCGGGCAAAACGCAGGCCAAGGGCGGGCCCGTCCTCGCCCATCAAAGGCTGGAGGAGGCTGGGCCCTCCCTCTTGGTCTAATAGGCGACTGCAGCTTAGCTACTCCTAGCTTGCAGTGATGCATCACAAATGACCTCTAGACAAAACACTGGGATTCCCTTGCTTGAGCCAGAAGAGTCCAGAGTGTCGTGAAGTTCCTAAATATACATAGGAGTTATGTATTTAGAAAACATAAACTAAGGGATTGGTGTCCAGACTGATTTCAGACACCGGCAAAGGAAATATTAGCTTTTTGTGTAACTGCAACAAATGATGGATGGAATGCTGATTGATTCAAACATTCTCCCCCAGTCAAGAGATCTGGGTGAAATCCATCTTTCTTTTGCCCACTACGCCACCCCAGTTTGGACCCAGCCATATGCAAATCTGTCTTGACCCTGTGCCTCATGGGAACAGTCCAGCCCGAACTGCCAAACCAGGTCTTTCCAGAACCAGAAACAAGCCTCCTGGGACCCGTTTCTGGGTAACACCCTTCATCAACCAGGCTAGATTGAATCCAGTGGCACAGTGAACAAGGGACCACCATAACCTTTCCAAGGAGCGAATTGTTTCTGGCAACCATCAAACATGACAACCCTTGACCCTTCAGGGATCATGGAAACAGTGCAGTATGTTTCGCTTGGTCAATTGTGCTCCCTTAGACTCAGACAGATGCACAGAATAAACTAATGCGACATTTTCAATAAGCATTTATTGAACCAGTGTCATTCTAGTATAAATCATGTTTGCTGCGTCCATAGAGGAAGAGGGAACCTCTGCATGGCCTGCGGAGTTCCCTCCTGTCCAATTAGGATGTGACTGCCACTCTGGCGGTCACATCCTCTATTTTTACCATTGTGGCGGGTGCGGCTTCAAGCTGAACCCGCCGCAATGGTAAAAATGCATACATTGCATTTGTATGCAGAAAGCGGCAGGCACTGTGCGGTGCCTGCCGATTACTGCATACAAATACAGGGGGTACCATAGGTACCCCCATGTGCACCCCCCACACCCCCTCAACCCAGGGGGCCTGCAACGGGCCCCCGCAGTGAAGTTCCACATGCTTTTCCACGGCCGAAACCCACAGCGGAAAAGCATTTTTTAAAGCCCATCCTAATATGGCTGGCGGTGTCTGAGAGACACCGCCACCATATTAGAGCTTTTCCGCCGCAGTTGTAAGACAACCGCGGCGTAAAAGCTGCGGACGGAAACCAGGACCCACTAGCAATCCTAATGTGGCGGTGGGTCTTTGGTGGGTCCGCTGCGGTTTTTCCGCATCCTCCGGCCTGGCTGTGGCTTCCGCCGGCCCTGAGGATGCGGAAAAACCGCAATCGTAATAGGCCCCATAGTTGGGTTAGCCATTTTGAGGATATCTATAATTCCCCCTCCCTCATCTTCAGTGATAGATCTGGTAACATCAGATGGATGGCTGCCTATCCTTCTCTGTTGAGGAGATAAGGAAAGGGTATATTGGGGCTGTCTAAGCACAAGGCCCCAGGTCCTGAGGGGATCCCACACGATCTCTATGCCTCTGATGTAGAGCTCTGGGTAACTAGCTCTGGGTTACTGTCGTACGTCCATCATTAATGCAGCAGTTACCACAGGTCCCCCAAGGTTGTGGGCAAAATCGATCATTATGCCAGTTTTCAAAAAGGGTGAAGAAAATAGCACACATTACTACAGGGCAATCTCTTTGATTGATACCATTGTAAATGTGATAGGTCTTGTTCTTTTGGACAGGCTTTCCATGTGGGCAGCTGATAATAATGTGTCATCCAACATGCAGCATGGTTTCAACCCCAGGCGTTCTACAATCAACTAATGTTTGAATCTTTATTTGGTATTAAGCAAATACACAGTGCTCATGCCCCGGTTCTATCCAATTGACATGTATGGATTTGTTATCTGCCTTTGATTGTGTGAACAGCTCCAAACTTTGGCAGATTATGTTGTCTATGGGGTAAACAAAGGCATTGTCCTTATTTAAAGAGATCTACATTGTTATACCTTTGCAGTGGTGCACTATTCTAATGACCTAAAAGTCTCCTGCCAATTTTTTATACGAACAGCGGTCCGGTAGGGCTGCATTTTGGTTCCATTTCTTTTTAATCTTTAAATTAACAATCTGGCGGGTCTTACCAGACTTAAAAGTAGATTGCCCTCTTGTGGGTTTGCACTGTCTGTCAGTATTATTATATGCAGGCAACATAGTTTTAATGGCCTGGGCTGGCAAGGGGTTGCAAGTTTTGCTGAATTTTTTCACCCATTTTATGAAGGATCTGTATTTATCCTTCAGTGACGAAATTTCTTATGTGATGGTTGTGTTACCTCAATCCACCAAATCAAGGTTCTTTAACATTGGGCTTGCCCCAGTGCCCAAAACATGTGTATTTTCCTAAGTGGAAGTGTTTGATTCAGCCATGAATTGGCACACCTTGGTATGTAGAAAAAAAGAGGATTTTATTAGGACGAATGGTGCCATTTTTAACTTTGCCTAAAGGCTGGGTTGCAGTCCAACAGGGGCCATTTAACACAGGGCTAAGTGTATCTCCAAAGTGACATACAGGAGTGAGCTTTGGGGATACACCAATCATGTGGAGCTTCAAATAGCTGAAAATACTTTACTGAGATGGTTTTTGAGTATTACACAATGCATCCCGTCATTTATTGTACACAAAGAATTGGGGTACCCTATTTATCGGCTATAACAGCTTTTCACCCCCTCTTCCTTTTTTAAGTGATGTGTGTATTGTGATTTGTTGTACTTTTATGTTTTTTTTGCCAGAGCTGAATAAAGTTCATATTGATTGATGGATTGAACCATGCAATGTATTCTAATTTTTAGACAATTATTGTGCATGCACACGTTGTATGTTTTATCTTGATGACACACTCTTCTCACCCAACACCCATAAGATAGGAATATGCAAAGTTGTGGTTACTTTTGTCTCTCACCTTGGCATTTTAAAAAAATCTTTGCAAACTTCAAACATAACTTTTACACAGGGATCGAGATTCTGAGATGTGTACTGCAGTTGATACTGCACTCCTAAAAGTAGTTTTTCCCAGGTAAATTTCAGCAGTTCTGATGAGGTGAGTTAACTACAACACAAATACCCAAGGCACCAGTATTTACCAAGCCTCTTCTTGAAAATAAGCATTTAAATCCGAAATTGTGCTTTCCACAGCAAATTTCAAGTCTTGGTTTTTACAGGGCATTTTAACCTGTTAAAATATACTTGGGGAAAATTCAGAGGTGGGGCAATAATGACCCCATTTCTCAAAATGCCAATCCTTGTTAAAATAGGGATTTGAGAGGGGGATAAGAAATGTACGACCCATTCAAGATCAAGGCCTTACTAGGAAAATGTTCCTCTGCCTCTCAAGGGTGTGAGGAGTGAGTTGTAAATCCACCAACTCATGCTGTAGTTTCTTCCGTCTAAAAGTTGCACCGTCTAAGGGGCAACTTTGTAATCACAATGAGACATCATTAAAAGGCAGCAGGGTGCTTGCTGCTTCCCAGCTGCCACTCCATTGGCAAGTGCTCACTTAACTAAATGAAGTACCACTAGAGCATATGTCATTATTAGCCAACAGCTGAAAAGTCGGAGAACAGAAGCCAAGGATTGCATGTGTATGATATATCAAGCTCCTGCTACTGTCTCAGTGTTCTCTCATCACTGTCAGGGTAGAGTGTTGCACATTAGTGTAGCAATACAAGGTGTCATCTTGTCCCACCATTGCCCATGGTGCAAGAGTTCTGATAAAATACATTATTGCAAACTAACCTGCGTTTTCATGCACACATATCAAAAGGCACATAACGTAATGAGGCAACAATTTCGATTTTAATCAAATAAAGCTCTAGCTTAAAAAAGGCAGTTGGAGCATTTAAAGCTAAAATACATGCAATTTTGAACAGTTGTTATGCACTCTTCTCTCAAAACAAATGTATGCAGCATAAACACATGGCAAACCCTTACTTAAGCAGAACGGTATTCTCAGGGATAGAATGTGAGAAGTCTCTGAATGGTAGATAAAGATACACAAACATGTTGAATTTTGGATTTTCCTAAGATTTCTCTTCTGTTTGCCATGATTGAAAATGAGGCTTTGCTACGAAATGCAAGACATGTGCAGAGATGTTCAACCTAAAATAAAATGGCTTCTAGACATGCTGGAATCATGAAACTTAGCATCCATGTTAAACCCAAGGAACACTTCAGGCTGATATAAAAACGATATTCAAATTGGATGATGTATTATATCGGTGCACATTGCTATTCATGTGCAAGGAAATATCAATACTTAAGGCAACAGGAATGAATACATGGTCATGTTTTCTCATCTTGAGCAGATGGTTTCAGATGGTGAACAGACTCCTTAGCACACGTATATCACAATATAGATCTGTATTGGTGTTGCCACCTCAATTGACACAATTGCAATACGTAGTCCTTGGTAATACAAGTATTCAATTTTATTCTTGAATGTTGCACGTTCTCCACACAGCCGACACGTGTTTCGTCGTGAAAGGGAATATAACCCAACGACTTTTTCAAGGCTATTTTCAAATCCGTTTTCTTTTATTATAATGCGGTGATAATTCCAACCCGCATAGGGGTTCTACGGGGGTCTTCTTCTTATAATGTCCACTCTATTGTGTCCAGTGGACTTCACTCCACACTTTAGTTAAGTTTGGCTTTCGCCTCTATATTTTCTTATTCTTCCGGTGCCCCCGTTCAGGATCAGCGTGTTCGCTCAATCGATTGAGCTGTGAGACTATATAAGTGGCGCCAGTTAGCCTATAACAAACCACTAAACTGGATAACACTGGTTTCAGATGGTGGGCACTAGCACTCATTTTTGAGGGCCAGAACTTATTTTTCATAATAACACTTTGATCCAGAGAGAGAGAGCAGAGTAGAAAAAGGAGAAAGATCTAGGAAACAGTAGCAAACAGATAAAGCAGGAACGAAAAAACTTGCAAGAGTTAGAGAACAAGAAAGGAAATGTTAGGTAGTGAAAGAAAAGGGGTATGAAGAGCTCGCCATGCCACTGGGCTCAAGCTAACCTTGCTGTGTAGGGGTGATACCCAAAACAGGTCCCAGGATGCCTGTTTCTGGTCCAGAGAGGACCTGGCCTGGCAGTTCAGGCTGGAATGCTCCCATGGGGAGCGGGATCAAGACTGACATGCATATGGCTGGGTCTGAACTCTGTACTGGCGGTGAATGTTTGACATTGTTCAGCATTCTATCCATCAACTGTTCTCTTTGTGGAATCATGACAAGCCAGCCCCGTGGAATTCGCAAATTAAGCTTCAGGAAGGGTTCCCTTTCCATTGGAGCATGGGCCATGTTTCACAACTAAATGCACGTGCATTGGTCACATCTACACAAACACACTATCTCCTACATGGATGCACAGACACACATGGACACAAACGCGCAATTGCTTTCTTTCCTTCACACACAGAAGCACGAAAATAGCTGCACGCTCATTTTCATTTTTCCATCTTCCTGAAGGGATCGACTTCACACATGCCATATTTTAGATGTGCGGTTGATAGGGGAGCCATTGTAAGCAGGAAAGAAACATTGTGAATATCTAATCAGCACCAAGGGGGGCCGCAAGCAACCGAGAGAGGGCAACTGATTTCCAGAGGCACCCTACTGTGTAACATTAGCAGCTGATTAATCATATTCCTCAGACAGGAAGCATCTGTCTTGGATAGTAATGTTATAAGGGGTTCACATTACGGCTCCACAGAGCATTAGCAGTGCAAATCCCCAAGCACGCAGCTAAAATGCGCTCTGCCAGAAAGAAGACACATATATACATTTTCTGCACGTGGGCATAGATGGCGTGGGGTGATTTACTGCATGCTTCCACTGTGCCCGCACGTGAGACTTATGGATACCGAAAATAGACCCACTTGGAGTCTTTCATTTTCTAATGACTATCTGTCACTTTGACGAGCACTTAGCGGCCAGATATCTTCCACCACAGGCAAGGGTCATGGGCACTTTTGCACGCTGGGCCAGAAATGGCGCTTGACTCACTGAAGGACATGGCGGGTCATTGATGTGCAGGAAAGGGCCATGTTCCAGCTAACCTGCCACCCGCATGCAGGGGGATGTCAGGTGTAATTGGTGTAAGGTGAGGTTGTCCTACGTTCACCTTGGGAATCTGTCAGTGCTGCGGACCTTAACATGTACCTCGGATCCACTCAAGCGCGTGCGAACGTTTGCTCGCATTTGTAATTAAAGTAGCAGCCTGGTTAAGAGAAACCAAGACACTGCATATTTTCCGAATGACAGGATGAATGGTGATATACAGCTTGCAACACAAACACCTTGGGTCAGATTTATGAAGGCCTTGCGCCGCCGGTGCGTCACTTTTTCCCATGTTAAAAATGACGCACCGGCGGCGCAAGGCCTTCATAAATCTGCCCCCTTGTTCCTCCAATATTATCTGATTTTTCAAGTAAAAACAAAGGTTTCAAACCTTAAAAACAACCGTGTCCCCAATTAGCCGACGAGGGGCTTAGTCATGTCAGCTTTTTAAGAAGTTATCATGAGCTCTATTTATATGTAATGTATTTAAATGTTATTCATTAACATACTCAGTGGTTATCTTGAAACCACGGAATGACACTGCCCAAAACATAGGCCTTCATTACGAATAGCCTGGGAAATGGGACAGATTTTTCCTACCACCAAATTTGCATATGGCGGGGGTAGGGGCTATTGGGGGGAGGGTAGGCTATGTGAGGGAGGGCGGGGTTGGGGTACAACAGGAGAGGGTACAATCTGGGCCTTTACAAGATGGACCCTTGGGGTCCCCTTTCTAATGAGGAATTACACGTGAATTTGTACTTCCAGTCAGATTGCTCCAGTAAGTCCTCATTTTTGCCAAACCCCATGTGAAAATGAGCAGATCAGTGGATCTCATGATTCTGATTGGGTTAGTAACTATGTAACCAGTAGCTACGTGCCACATCAGAATTACGAGGCATCTAATAGTTAGGCCTTGTAATTAATTTGAGTCATTATGCTTGAATGACACTCAATACAAGCAAATTTGGTGAAATTGATTGTAGTGATTGATTATAATTCGAACCAGCTGATTCAAATGACAAAACAGGGTGAATACTATTTTTATTGGTATTTTTTACATAACAGGGTGAGTACTATTAGTGAGAAAGGGAGACTGTTCCAAAATAAGGGCAAAGAGATATGCATAGCAAATAGATAACTAGAACGTGCAATAGAATGTAGATGGTAATAGCATAAGAAATATAAGGACTGAGACGCAGTGGCTGCCATAAACATTTTAAACAGGTGCAGTACCAAGACTGGGTTTGTCAAGTGCCTCATGGGCGCGTATACAAAACCGTTTCAAAGAGGTTGTATGTATGTATAGGCATTTATATAGCGCACTACTTACCCGTAGGGTCCCAAGGCGCTTCGACCGCTGCGAAACCCTTCCTGGCTTCCCTGAGAGATGGTCCCTTAATGGGTATCTCCAGGGTGAGACCAGGCATCCCCGGCGGTCTGGTGGGGCCGTTAGTGAAGATGAGGCAAGCTAATTCCCAGAGTTGCCGAGTGTGATTGCTGATCAGAGTGGGCACCGAGGCGAGAGAATTATCGAGTCCGCTGACCCTGGTCCAGAAACCTGCCACGCCGGGAATCGAACCCTGGTCCCGGGCCGTCCTCTGCTCTCGGGTCTGCCGCCTCTAACCAGTGAGCCACACTACTTCACAGTACCCGTGTGCCTGTTACACAGGCTGTGCCTTGGTTACTCTAAATGCCAATGACCTACTCGTTAGCTAACAAGTTACTGGTGTCTTATTTGTACATGATCTGTGAGTGATGAGAACTTGCACTAGTCTGCATTGCCGAATCTGCTTTGCTGGAAATGGAAGATTTTTCACTTACTGCCTTCTGTGAGAAAGGGAAGCTTTCTTTGTGATTCCCATGCTGTACCTGTTCTGTGAGTATGCAAAGCTTCCATTTCTGCTTCCCAATTTGGTCTTGCCCTGTGATGGGGAAAGCTGTTCCCTGCATGGCTCTAATTTGCACCTGCCCTCTGAATGAGGGACGCTTGCACTGTTTCTGCTCAAGGTGTGCCTGCTCTTCGAGGCAGGTATGTTTCCACTGTTGCTGTCCCATCCTATAAAACAAGCAAAATATATTTTGAATGAACTTGCATAACGTGCAGACTTGCCAGAAGCCTTTGTGAGACCAAGGGCAAAGACTGATTGTGGGGCCGTAGCTCAGAAAACTTGTTTTCAATTCAGGATTCTTTACAGCGGCAGCCGGTGCGGGTAAGCATGGTGAAGCCGGGCGGGGTTGAAGGGGGGAAGTCAACAGACGACGGAATAGGTAAAATTAAAAAGCTAAATAAATAAAACCTATTCCACCGTCTTTCGACTCCGAGCCCCCCCCCCCACCCCCCCCCTCCCCCCTCCATATCGCCCGCTCCACCGCCTCACCGGGCAAACCTGCACTGGCTGAGACTGCTTCCTAGCATGACCAAGTTGGTTGACCTAGGTGGTCACCTTTCTTCACTAAGGCTCTTAATCCATGATAATCACATTTAACAGCACCTTCGAATAATTCAGTTTAGTATATGTACTAGACAACAATTTTTACTTTGCACATCCTGTTGTCTTATATATAGTTAAAAAAAACACATAATGTTGTTCCATTTATAAGACTATGGTATGGGCTTATACTGGAGAAATAAGCCAAATGAGTTTCCTCGAGCCCTTAATGAAATCATCAGGAGGGCAGATGAGGTGTGGTTCACTAATTCTAATAAGGAGCACTAAGTGCAGTGATATCATTTAATTTGCCAAAGTGAAATAATCCAAAATTCACTTTTTTGAATGTAAAAGTTTATCCCTCAGCTATAAATAAAGTGGTAGTAATTGACGCTTGCCTCTGCGTGCAAACTCCAGGCTGAGTTAAGAGCTCTTCTCCTCAGCTTCTCCAGTGCTGCTCTTCCAGACAGAAAACAACAGCGGGGTTATGTTGAATTATAGGATCTGCCCACAGCCACCTCACTAAAATATTGGCACTGGAAATGAGATAGGAGATGTTAGGCACGCGGCTTATGGTCTTAAAGCCTAAGCGTGCCTGCTACCCACACCCAGTCTGCTGCAAACTTAGCTTGGAAGCATGAGCTGGGAAAGGTGAGGCACCAGAAATGGCGAACATCTGTAACATAAACGTTCAATCAATCAATCAAGGGTTCTTGTAAAGTGTGACTACTCACCCATATGGGTCTCAAGGCATTGTGTGGGGGGGTTGAGGATCTGCCGTTCAGTTGCTAGTGAATGTAATCAGACCTCAAACGCTTGTGCTCTTAGTAGGACCAGAATCCTGTTTTAACCTTCTCAGGTATATAAAGTGATTCACCATGTGTTTTAATCTTTAATTATGCCACCTCCATAATGTTTAAGTGCTTTAACAATATAGATAGCTAAAGTTGCCATTCAAATGAAGCAATTGATTTGAGTTTGGCAAAAAGCTGTAACATATTTTAAACATAACTGAAACATAGGGGCATATTCTCAAGGAACTATCACTGAGTTATCGACACTTTATCGCAGCCAAAGTAGCGATAAATTTATCACCCCATTTACAAGCCGGTGCTAACAGCCCATATCACCAGTTTACCCCCGATAGCAGCTGCAAAAAACATCGCCACAGATGACCCTGACAACTATCGCTAATGAGATGAAGAGTAAGCGTTCCCGTGCCAAAAGCCACAACAACATCACTCTTCAACATTCTCAATGACCAGCCAGATCAGCGATAAGATACCAAAACAGGCGATAAGGTGCGTTAACAGCAAGAAATCAACACCAGCTCTGACCTGGTGTAAAGTTGGATGACAGTCTGCACCACAAAAGGCAGCCCAGCCCTCAGCAACACCTGAAGGGCAACAGATGCCATGGACCCAATGATCATGCAGCTGGGAGCCGCAACAGGGCCACAACACCCACAACCACCAGCCCAGCACCCCCCCCCCCGGCATCCCCTACTCCGGGTAAAGATGTGTCACATCAACTCCACAAAATCATGTACAAAAATTCTGAATGATGTCGCACAATCACATGTAACATGCATTTGTCATCACAAAAAGGAGCATCACACATTCTCCTTCGAAGTACCAGAGAAAATGAATTCAAAATAACTCAAATGAACATCAATGACAACTCATGGTGGCTCTACTCGGGACAATCTGTAGGAAACAGCCTGCAAGACAAAAATCCAAATCAGAAGGTGTGTCATGCAGCCATCAAAGGACAGAGATAGAGTGAAGGAGAGAGAGAGATACAGAAGGAGAGAAAGAGATGGAGAGAGAGAGGAAGACGAAAAGAGAGGGAGAGAGAGTGGAAGACAGAAAGAGAGGGAGAGAGAGACACAGATAAAAGAAGAGAGGGACAGGGAGAGAGAGTGCCGACACTGCGCACCCAGGCCTCACTGCTCACCTGATGCCACCGGTGTGTCTCCAACCACGTGCCGGTATGTTGTGCAGTTCACCAGGTCCCTCATCTGAAACAGATCCCTCATCTCAAAAAGAGTCTAGATACAAGAATGGCAAAGTACATACAATAGCACATGACATCATCACCTGTCTGTCCCAGCGCACCCAGGCAGCGGCACCCCCACCCCTCCCGCAGCCCAGCGGTGCATGCCCTCCCCAGCGCACCCAGGCAGTTGCATCCCATCCCCTCCCGCCACCCAGCGGTGCATGCCCATTCCTGCACACTCAGGCAGCTGCACCCCAGCCCCTCCCACCGCCAAGTGGTACATGCACAACCTTGCAAACCCAGGCAGTTGCCCCACAGCACCTTCCACCACCCAGTGGAGCATGCCCGCCCCTGCGCACCCAGTCCTCACTGCTCACCTGCTGCCTCCAGCGTGTCGCGATGAGGGCCCACCACGTGCTGGTGCAGGCACCAAGCCCGGGGCCGTGAACATGGCACCCTCCTCATCATGAATCCTGCATGCCACCAGGTCACAAATTTGATTCTGGGTCTTGTTATCGCAATGGCCAAGAACATATCAGTGATAGGGCATTATCGCAGGATGTACACCCGCTCAGCCATTTAGGTGCCATTAACTCTGTGATCTGGGAAACAACGCCAAGTGACCGTTGACCCGCGCTGCACATCGCTCTGGCCTACACTGCTAGCCAGCAGGGCACCCAAATCCTGAGCAGTCCGGACCACCAGGACGGGGCATCATCGCAGGCTACATACCCGCTCAGCACTTAAGGTGCCCCTACCTCAGTAAACTGAAAGTCACCGTCCCATGGCGGTGTGCCTGTGCCGGCCGCAGTGTATCCGGTGCCACCAAGTCTGTGTCCCCCTGCAAATCATGGACCCTCTATGATTGAGTTTTGTGGTGCGGATGACAGCATGTCACATCCAGGCCAGGGTAATGTGATGTTGCAGGGCCCTAGGCCCTCATGCCTACATGAACACCACACGAATACACCCAGACAGAGAGAGGAAATGGCGTAGAGCACATGCACCCGGGCATTTTTATTGGCAGGGTCATATGTCCTCTGTCACGTGTGCTGGATGGGTGTGGTGTGGGTGTATACCAGCATGAGGGAGTGGGTGTGGCATGCTGACAACTAGACCTGTGACCAGCAGATCACTACAGGGAAGACCTGGGGCATTTAGCATTGTCCCCCCCTGTGAGCGTAAGCAGAGTGAGCTTGCCAGGTGTATGCCAGTCCAGTGTAGGGGTGTGAACAATGAACCCGGGGCTCTGGGCGTGGTTCCGTACTGGGCTGGACAAGGAAGTTACTAATGCATGTGTCCCTGTTGTGTCAGCGCCACCCGGCCCGCATTTGTCAATGTGTCACCCTGTGACCCAAGTTCAATGACATGAGCCACATGGCCGTAAGAGGACTTCACTAAGCCTACATTCATCCATACTTCCATACTTGAAAGACCATAGACATGACACATCTGTTTGATTAGGAATGTTTAATGCACATTCACTGGAGGTTTGCATCTGGAGCAGTACAGGGCCATGCAAACCCCACATTACAATGTTGGCCCGTGGAGGGCCAGCCAGAGTCCTTCAGGAGTAGGAAGAGTACAGTCCGCAGTTTGATAGCTGTGTCATTGGTGACCAAACAGAATATGACAGTCCATGACAAGGTCCGAGGTGAGTGTCGCAGAGTGCATCAGGAGTGCATTTGGGGACAGTGCAAGGTGATGATGCAGAGGGCAGCACCAAGCTGAAAGGGGCCATTTGGCAGAGAAGAATGCTCCTGCGTCCTTCTTACCACCAAGACCTAATCACCCACATCTTCGTCCACTGCTGTTTCATGTGGCTCACGTGTGGGTGGTGCTGTCCTTTCTCCAGCACTGTGTGGCATGGACACTTCAGGGGCTGGAGATGTGGATATAGTGGTAGTAGCAGCATGCATCAGCGCCAGGCCTTGTGGCAGCAATCCCATGAGGATGGTCTTGATGTAATTGTAGAACCCAGCTACCACTCGCTGGTGTGCAGCTGTGGCAGCCGCTCTTTTCCCCTGCGTCCACTCAATGGTCAGGGCTCCAAAAATGTCAGCCATTGTCCATTGGAGAGCATGGAGCGGACTGTGGGTGTCTGTTAGGGACTGTGAGTGGTCCCTGATGGGACTTAGACACCCACATATGGCAACTAGTTTGGCTGCCATGCGGTCAAACCCCAACCGCAACTGTTGAGCCAGCTGCTCCTGGCACTCCAACACACTGCATTGGAAGGCCATGTGTTCTTCGTTGGGGTCCTAGGAGGCAGCCGTGGTGGTGGGTGCTGCCTGCTGTGTGGTCTGTGCAGGGGGTGGGGTCTCCTCATAGCAGCTGGAGGTGGGGTGCAGAGGCTCTCCATGAGCTATGGGAGGATGTCAGAGTCGAAGCTGTGGTGGTCTTCCTTGTATTCAGAGAAGAGAAGGTTGGGCTGCTCTGCAGGAGGTGTTGATTCTCCCTCTGCAACTTGAAGGAGAGATGCAGTTTAACATTGTGTACACATGTATGTTGTCGCATTGTACATGTTTTAATACAGACTGCATGACTGTGTACATTGTGGCTGTTTGGGAGGAGCTGCCTATTTGATGGGGTTCAGTGGACATTTTGACGACATAACAGATGTGTATTTGTACTTGTACATTATCCTCTCTCATTTCCCTGCAATGCAAAATTTGATTGGCCGGTGTCTACACACTACCGGCTCCAGTTGTATCCTATGTTTTGTTGTGGACGTGTTGCTGTTTGTACCACATTGTTGTCAGTGTTGATGTGCTCTGCATGTTATGTGTGTGTGCTGCATTTCGAGGGAGTCGCCACTTCAGCTGTGATTTTGCTGAACCTACTTTATTTCATGTGATGAGCCTTTGAGTTTTGTGCTTATGCAGTGCTGAGATGTTGGCTACTTGGGTACATTGGTCTCTTTCTGGGAGTTGGGAGTCTGGGGTATGGTTGGTCTGCAGATTTGCTCAACTTAATAGCATGTGTGCCATTGTGTCCATCTCGCCCTGTCTCCCCAGTCCCTGGTCGTTATTCACCCATGTGCTGTTGTGTCCGGTCATGTTGAGCAGTGTCCGGTCCCCCAACTCCTGCCACCGTCTCCCCACAGATGATTGTGGACACCATTTCCTCCATCTCGTCCAGCTCCTCCTGTGGTGCAGGACTCCCACCTCCAGTCTACATTGCTGCCTTCTGGTTGTTGGCGAGGTTCAGCTTGGTTTTGCACTTGACATCATGCCAGTGCCTCTTAACCTCTTCCATTGTCTCTTCAGCACTCCCATCGCATTCACCTTGTCCACAATGGACTGCCATAGTCCAGTTTTTGTTGCCAATGACTCAGTGGAGGTGACGAACAGTTGTTGATGGTGTCCTACCACCTCCGTTATCAGGATCCTGTTTTCCTGCTGACTGAACCGCTTCTTCCTACTCTTCCTCTCCTTGGCATTCCCTGACCCTGAGGTCCATTGATGGTCCTCAGGGGGGGCTTGTGTGGTTCTGGTTGTCCTCCGTACTTGCTCCGGCAACATCCACTGTGCTTCACTGTTGTTTGGCATTTGTTTGTCTGTTTTTTTCTACTTTTATGGTGACCTTTCCCGCCTGACGTGTGTGAATTGCAGGCCTGTTGCTGGTTTTCGCTGATTGTTGTATCTTAATTGGCCTCATCGCAGTTTTTTTTGCGTTTGTGTTTCGCATTTTTTTGGCATTGCATTGGTGGTAGCAGGGTCATTTGATGCGTTATTGTGAGCCTATCGCATGGTACGGCTCTGTTGTGAATACTTAGTTAACACAGCCTTATTTTCCCGCAATAGACTGCGGTGTTGAAAGTTGCATTAAGTTACTTTTGCGATGGTTATCACACGTTCTTGAGAATATGCCCCATAGTTTCCTAAGATCATTCAGATAGTATTTGAGACTTCACTTTTGTGGTAACCACTTCACATTCTGAACTTCTCTTTTGCAAGGTGGTTGCTGGGAAATTAGCAGAGTCTTTCCAATCGACCTTTAAAAATGTCTTCAGCAGAGGATTTAGACATAGTTGCCATATTTAATGAGATGTGAAAGACACAAAGCATAGTTCAAATGTTGTTTCCAGACTGCTCTACAGACACAGCCTTAGGTAAAGTGATGCTCCCCCCTCAACGCAGGTTAGTCTATAGCCCAGAGCACTGAAATGAAATGCACAAAAAGCTGTGAGGTTTCTGCAACTGACTCTGATCACCCCAAATGAAAGTGTGATCAAGGGATACAAAAGGCTGGATATCACCAAAAGGATGCCCTTCACCTTGCACAACAAAACTGCAGGTCCACCCCTCACCACTCACCCCTACCATCTAGCAGTAGTTGCCATATTTATTGAGATGTGAAAGACACAAAGCATAGTTCAAATGTTGTTTCCAGACTGCTCTACAGACACAGCATTAGGTAAAGTAATGCCCCCCCCTCAAAAGCAGGGTAGTCTATAGCCCAGAGCACTGAAACCAAATGCACAAAAAGCTGTGAGGTTTCTGCAACTGACTCTGATCACCCCAAATGAAAGTGTGATCAAGAGATACAAAAGGCTGGATATCACAAAAGGATGCCCTCCACCTTGCACAACAAAACTGCAGGTCCACCTCTCACCCCTACCATCTAGCAGCAGTTCTTCAGGCAGTATAATCAGCAGCCCCTTGCTTACAAAGCCTTTATAGAATTTCAAAAGAAAGCCAAGTCACCATCCTGCTCACCTCAGTGTCAGGTTCTCTACTAGGGATAAGAAACCATTTGCAATTTGCAGTAGCATAATTATGCAAAATGACAGCATAAATTGCTCAAGATTATGTGGAATTACTTGAGGAGTGTAACCCAGCATTACGTGCTATTTTTTTGGATCCAAAGATTAACTTTCCTCTAAGAAAATAGTGCCAAATGCAACAGTAAACGAAAAACTGCAGCCAGCAGCCATTCACCCTCAATAAGTTTATTGTTCCTGTTTTCCTGGGCTACGGTTATTTTGTGCCAAATTTACTTGTAACTACACAAATGGGCATGATATTATAATGTCTGGTACATGTTGGTAATTTTGCATAAAAGAGGAATGCAACATTTCTGTAATCACTCAATTACTTTTGCATAATAAAAATTATGCAAGTTATGCTCATTCCAGCTTTGGTGACTACCAACCATCTGCATGACATCAGATAAACCCTCACTAATTTCCACACCTAACTCATAATAATGTCATCTACCACATGGAAAGTGGAGTTAGTGCATGGAATGGTTGTTGCTTGAGCACACAAGACTAATCCTAATAACTAACAATTACACTGGACTAGCCACTTACCTTGCATTCTGGAGCGTACTTCAATGCCTCACCAAAGTGACGGCATAACACCATCCAAACTCAAATATTTAATGTACATCGCTGAAAAGGGAGTGCAACCTGTACTGGCTTGACCTAAACCGTGCACATTTGGATGACATGTTCAGAAGGAACATATCCCTCACATGGTCTGAATAAACCTTAGGGGGCAGATTTATGTTAACTGGCGCATCCCCAGGGATACGCCAGTTAACATGCGCCACAGCTCCGCCAGCCATGGTGCGCCGCATTTATAATGCGGCGCACCATGGTGCAAAAACGGCACAGATGCGTGACGCATCTGTGCCGGAAATGTGGCGCATTGCTGGAGTTGCGTCGCAAGCGCGACGCAGCTCCAGCAAGGCTCGGGGGTGCCCCATTTTAACAATGCTGCGTCAAGACCTACGCCTGCTTCAAGCAGGCGCAGGCTTTTGACGCAGCATTGGCTTAAAAGTGACTCAGTGAAATCTCATAGATTTCACTCAGCCACTTTTGCGAGGCGCACCTGCCCCAGAACGCCCACCCTGTGCCGGAACGCCCACAAGCGGCGCAGGGCTTTACAACGTGACGCATCTGCCTAGATGCGTCACGTTGTAAATCGTTCGTAGGGATGCGCCACGTTTACGCCACCTTGCGTGACGCAACAGCGGCGTAAACGTGGCGCAAGGGCCTCATAAATCTGCCCCTAGATGTCTTAGCTTTGCCAGTGAGGCTTATTGGAATTATGTGATTCTGAGGCTGCACAGTTTCTGCATAGTTATGGATTGACCAGATTTACCACATACTCCAAAATCTACTGCATAATTTGAAGTTTTACAGCAAGAAATGTTTCTCACTCAAAAAGATCAAGTTTTTAAACATAGTTCCACATGAGATGCCTTACTTTAGCAGATCCACTATAAGTATCGTCTGGTTAGCTTTAAGTTGCTGATTGGTGTATTTGGGTGACTTAAAGTGGTATGAATGAGGAGCAACTTTTTCCAGAAACTATTTTAATGTGCCTCTTTAGAGAGTATAATTTTCCTTTTCTTGACAAACACTGCTGCATAATTAGGTACTTCACTGGTGCATGATTCCTGTGTCCCTTCTTATAATGCCTTTAAGAGAAATATCAGTATATTATTGTTGAGTCAGGCTTGAACTGACAGTAGTAATGATGATTGGCAGCACTCTGTGGTCAGTATAAAAAACGAGGAAAGGCCAATATGATGTCTTTCAGATTATCCTCTGTGTGCTTTACCAAAAATGACATAATGTGCCTTTATATAGTGCAATGTTCAACCTCCAAGGGACTCTTGGTGCTTTTGACAGACAGCTGGAGTTTCTTGCTACCTAACTCAATTTACTTGTTCTATCAGCCTTAAAAATATGAAACTCAGAGTGGACCCACCGGAGCCAACCCTGTGACAATGGAGAAACTGCATCTCTTTATCAAAGCACTTCACCCTCATTCAAATACCTAACATCAATATGACTAACACCTTGGTCCTGTACATTTTCCTACCTATTATTGCTTAGCAACGTCATTGAAAAAATAGTTGCAACTTAAATGAATACGGTCATAGCTGAAGAACATTAACTAGCCAATTACTAGTCGTGTTTGAGCCTTCACTTTAGCATAAAAAGGGCAACATTAAAGATAACAATTTTGCAGACTGTGGTAATCAGTCAGGGACAACCGGCGAGTAAACTCAGAATATTCTTTATTGTGTCTCAGCGTACAGTGGGCCTCCGAGGACACACAGCCAGGCAGCAACTATCTCAACTGTCGGTGCTCTCTAAATTAAGTAAGGGGCAAGGAACTACCACATAGAAAGATTCCAGTCCCCAACTATGTCATAAAGCACTGCATGGGTTTCCCCTTTAAACACAAAGGGATATAATCACTAAATACGATTTAAAAAACACACTAACATTACAGAAAACGTCTAACAACCAGAATGATGGAAACAATAGAGGAAAAACAAAATCACCCTATACCAGAAAGAAATCCCCCAAAATAAAATGGAAGTCATGTCAAGGAAATCCCACCATCTTACTCTCTAAAACGAACAGGAACTCTCCTAGTGCTGGTACTGCATCTCGCAAACCCTTCACTCTTCCACCCATCCACTCCACCACCAGACTAATCACCACTTACAACACTTCCGTACTCAGCCTTTACTTTAACTAACTGGCTGCTATTCCATCACTGATTTCCTTAAACTACAGCACTATTTCCTTTGACTTCTAAAACTCTGATGGGCAGACCAAACTTAGACCCTACCTTTTTCACATGTATGGGTTTCCTCACACGTACATCTCCCACTTCAACAACAAATCTCTTCACATTATTCTTTTCATCAAAACACCTTTTTTGTTTTCCTTTTGAGACTTCGACACGTTACCTAATGGAATCGTTTGAACACTTACCACATGTTACCCATCTGCTCATCCAACTTGGGCAAAATCTTGTGGTTGCGCTGCAACCATGGAACAATGCAAAAGGTGACAACCCAGTGGATGAATGTTGTGTTGTGCAGTGAAACCACAGCATGACTTTGCAGCATTGGCAGTTGCACAGTTGTTAGCAACAGCCTACAGTATACACTCTACCAACACTCTGTTCATCTTCCCAACCAAGCCATTTGTCTGGGGATTCTACAGTGAGCTTTTCAAATGCTTCACACCACTCATTCTGTAAAAAGACCCTCCACGTCTCCAGAGACAAACTGAGACCCAATATCAGACACCAGGGTGGCTGGTAACCCTTCTCTAAAAACACATGTTAGATCTGGGGGTCTCTAGTTGGCACAGGTAGGTACGTGTGACAAATAGGGACCATTGCCTCTAGTCAGGGTAAGGGGGTACACTCCTAAAATAACCCCTGCTCATCCCCTTGGTAGCTTAGAATGAGCAGACAAGCTTATCTCAGAGGCAGTGTGTAAAGCATTTGTGACCACATACAGTAATCAAGTGACAACACTACAGATGGAGACCACGCAGGTTTTATATAAAAAATAAGTATTCTTTATATAGATTTAACACAAGACCACAAACAATCAAAATCCACAATACTATACTTAAGATGGTAGTTTTAGCTTAGTTCTTTTTAGTTCTTAAAATGCGACACTTTGAGTCAATGTACCTTAGGATTCGACCCATATCAGAACCCCATCAGGCGTTGCGGACATTCGACACGGCAAATACTGTCACCGTGTTTAAGGGGCCATTCATGCCCGTCCTAAATCACTAAAAGAAACCTGCCTCATTACGTATTCAGTTTAACGGCTCACCCTAAGGCGATCCTAATATTTTGCGATTAGTATTTCATCAGTCAATTATGCTGATCTTCTAGTCCTTTTGGAGACGCATGAAGCTTCATCTTTACAAATTGTACGCTGGATCGCATATGAGGTAGCCTGTTCTCTACCTTATAGACAGCATTAAACAAACTTTGACCGTCTATTATTCCAATGAAAGTCAGCTATAATGCTCTAGAAACTAAGGACCGTCAGTCGATTGTGACCCCATTACCACCAGTCCATAAATAGGTCGGCAGAAGATTCGTGTTTTTAAGTGACCTGACATCTGCAATTAATCCCCTTGCATATGTCTTTATGAAATTCTAGAAATCTCAAGTGGTCTCCCGAAGAAGGCGTGTGTAATGCCGAAACACGCGTAGGGATTCCGCATTTACCCACTTGGTTGTTGTGCTTTACAAATGTATAATTTTATTCATGCAGATTGATTTTAATTGTGATGGAGTATATATGTTGAAATTCCATGTATTAACTGTTTTATTGATTGACTATGTATATGTTTTTTTAATTAAAAATATTCTTTGTAATATATTCTAAATAAATCAGATTTATATGAACCTGTCACACTAGTTCATCCATCCTGTACACTGTTTCACTGCACACAATATTTGTGTTTTTATTATCAACTAAGCATGAGCGAATTTTGCGGATCTCGCGTTCACGAATTTTGCGGATTTCCGGATTCGCAATCCGCAAAATCCGCGAATTCCCGCGAATTTGCAGATTTTTTTTTTTGTGTGTTCGCCCGTGTTTCTGCCAGTTCGCGAGGGTTTTGTACACTTTCGCAAATTGCGAACTTACCTGTCGGGTCGCAAGTTTCGCGAACTTGTTGTTTCTACGTGTCCAGCCTGTTTGGGACACTCTTCTTCATCACTGCCACTCTCTGTCACCACTGCCACTCTCTGACTACTCATGCCACCCTCTGGCCCACCCATGCCACCCTCTGTTTCATCACCACACCCTCTGGTTGTCCAGTGTACATTATTTTCGGCAAAGCAAAGCACACCTTCCCTGCCTCAAGTGACCTGAATTAATTTGGGGCTGATTAATGTGTCACAGAATATTTTTTTAGCTGGCACCTGCTTCCTTAGTGCGCCCTGATTAGTGATCCTTTGCACTTGCTAAGTGCTTTCATTGTTGCAAAATTAGTTACAACACCTGCCCTGCCCCAACTGACAATAATGAATTAGGGGCTGATTAATGGATTTTAACTTCCAGCCTGGCTCCTGCTTGTCTCCCTTAGCTGTAATTCAGGACCTTTGTGGCATATGTGTAACTATTCTGAGGTTCAGAGCAGGGTCACATAATAGTTTCAACTGGCAACTGAACTCTGGAGGGGCCCCTCAGGAAGCACTACAGGAAATGGCTACTAATGATGAGCCTGAACTTTTGAACCTGGTAAGTAGTTACTTTCAGTTTTGCTAAGATCGTATTTCTGCAATTTTGCACTTATTCGCGGGGCGCGAACTCACGCGAACTCACGCGAACAGTGCGAGCAGTGCGAGCAAAATCCGCTGCTCGCGGATTTGCGGATTTTGCGGGAGATTCGCAAATCTCGCGGATTGCGGATTTCCCGAAAATCCGCAAAATCCGCGAGCGGAACGGATTTTCCGCCCATGCCTATTATCAACGTGTTTTTGTACCTGATATCCTTAAAGGACCCCTAAGTTCCTAGGAATTGTTATTTTGATCAATATTGTGCCCTGACCTAGGAACTTGCTACTAGTCTCAGGGGGTCCCTTTCTTATTTGTTTACCTTAGGATTCGACACGCAGGGCAACAAAAGTGTTGCAGAGATGAAGATGCGGCAAAGATTCTGTGCAAAGAAATAAAGACATCAAGTTCTTCCTGATGAGGCACGCTTCTCCGATGTTGCAAGAAGTCTCGACTCAATGCGTCAGCTGCTGCGGCGACACCCTTGTTCAGTGATGCAACAACAGCGGCTTTGGCGGCGACACTCTTCTCCGATGATGCGAGACGCTTCCGTTCGATGCGACAACTGCAGCGATGACACCCTTGTTCAGTGATGCGACAACAACAGCTCCAACGGCGGCACGCTTCTCCGTGAATGCGAGGCGCTTCTTGTGATGCAGTGCAATGCGATAGCTACAGCAGCAACATCCTTACTCAGAGATGCGACGGCAGCGGCTGAGACGATAACACTCTTCTTCCTTAGTGCAAGATGCTTCTCTTGATAAGGTACAAGGTGACGGCTACAGCGGTGACATCTGTATTCAGATATGCGACGGCAGAGGATTGAGTCGCGCTTCCAGCTCCTTGCAACACACAGTCCCTCAGAATGGCCAAAATAGCAGCAGGCACTTCCAAAGAACTCTGGGGAGCTGGGCATTGAAGTCTGTTGTGACTGAGACTTCAGCAGGAGGCAAGCTCTTTTCTCAAGCCCTTGGAGATCCTTCATAAGTTGAATAAAGTGCACACAAAGTCAGTTTCTCCTTTCTTTGGCCGTCAGGCAACCACTGCAGGCCACTTTCTTCAGCAGCACTTCAGCTAAGGATAGTCTCTCCTCGATTTCTTCAGGTTTCTTGCCTCAGCAAAGGTTTCTTCTTGTTGTCATAAGTGATCTAAATTCTAGGGATCAGGGTACCACTATTTATACCCCCAAATCCTTTGTCCTCTGAGGGCAGAGGGGCCTTTGCCTAATCCAAACCAGTTCTGGTCAGTCCTGGAGCACTCTGTTTACATGACTCCTTCTTTCCTTTCACAGTACAGGGTAGAAACATCAGACGCCCCACAGGAGGTGGAGCCAGCATTTTGGAGGGAAGTCACAGCCCTGGAGCACTCTGTTGACATGACTTCTTCTCTCCTTTCACAGTGCAGGGCAGATACATCAGACGCCCCACAGGAGGTGGAGCCAGCATTGTGGAGTAAAGGCACAACCCTAGAGCACTCTGTTGACATGACTTGTTCTCTCCTTTCACAGTGCAGGGCAGGGACATCAGACGCACCACAGGGGCTGGAGCCGGCATTGTGGAGGGAAGGCACAGCCCTATTCAGGATCCAGGTGCAACTCATCCCACCCATCTACATGCAGATCTCTCTATTTAACCCTGTACCGACTCAACCTATCTCCTGAAATCCCCCAGCCCTGTCACTGAAACTCCAGACAAGGAATACACAAACTAGCAGAGGCAGGCTTAGATAGTTAGACAAGAAAATACCTACTTTCTAAATGTGGTATTTTCAAACACAGAATGTTAAAACCAACTTCACTAAAAGATGTATTTTATCATTCTGTGTTCAGGCATACTAAACTCGAATTTCTACCATGCGTCAGTTAAGATCATAAGATGTAATAATCTAACTACCCATTCTGGCCTATAGAGAACAGGTAGCCTTGCAAAAGTGAAACATGAAAATGGCTGTAATTCACGATTAGGACATGCTACACACACCAGTGCATGTCCTACCTTATACTTATAATGCACACTACCCTTGGGCCTACCATAGGGGTGTCTGATATGAAGAAAAGGGAATGTTTAGGGACTGGCATGTGGGTGCACATGCCGAGTCAACATGGCAGTACCAGACTGCACACAGGCTCTGCAATGGCAGACCTGAGGCACATTAAAAGGCTGCTTCTGTGGGTGGTACAATCCCACTAGCAGCATTTGGATTTACAAGCCCTGGGCACACTCAGTGCACTGTACTATGGTCTGACAAGTAAACCAGATCAGCCAATCATGGAGTCACTAATCCATACATCAATTTACAATAGGGAGAGCATATGCACTTTAGCACTGATCAGCAGTGGCAAAGTGCCATGAGTCATAAAACAGCCAACAACAGGTTGGAAAAAATAGAGGAGGAAGGCAAAAAAGTTAAGGGATGACCCTACAAAAAGGGCCAAATCCAACACAACTCCCTTTCAGCTAAAACACAGGGTGGACCAATCACTACCTTGATGGGCTTCCCTGCTTTGGGAAATAGATCTTGGACCTGGCCCTCAACAGCAGGGGCATATTCCTGTTCTACGCCAATCTGAACTCATTTCAATTCCTCTGTCCATACTCTCGGGGTCCATCAAGCAAACCCAAGTGGAACCCTCCTCCTCACCTGTGGCACCACCTGTGCAGTATCTAACCTTAACTTGCTCACAGGTGTGTCCCAACAGATAGACATCAAGTCACAGTGGCCACTAACAGTAGTCAGGGATGAGACCCAGGCCTTATGCCACTCAGGGCTCTCAAACGTCTGTGGCGTCAGAGAGCGGGGGGCAATAGCCCCAGATGCTTGGCACCCTTTATCCATTCTCCCTCCTGTCAAGTCAGGTATGACATCCTGACACTGACCCACCAGCCCCAGGCCTGTACTCAGCAGCTGGACAAGAGACTGGGGTGGGTGTCTCCCACACCAGGTCCTCCTCCTTCGGCCTCTGTATCCTCCCACCTGGAGAGGTACCCCCTTCCAGAACTGTCAGGGTGCCTGTATCAGGTGTCCTGCACAGTTCACCCACCAGTTCAGGGGTTCTATCCTGCAACTGGGCTTCCAGGTAAGGGGGAACACCCTGAAGCTGTTCTTCCAACCTAGGGTCTAAACCCTCCAGCTGAACCAGGGTCAGAGGCGAGGACTCCCTCCCCCTGTACCACCTTCCAGAGTGCTGTACCCTCCCACCTGCAGTGGTACACCTATAAGCTACATTTCTCAGGACACTGATTACAGTGGCCCCTTCCTCCAGGTCAGACAACATCTGAACCTGACTTCCCAACCCAGGGACCAGCCCCGGCGGTTTAACACTTTCTTGGCGCACCAGGACTTCCTTGTGAACACGCATGCCCCCCGAGGGTAACACAAAACTCATGTGTTGTGTGATAGTCTCCCTGGTGCAGATCTTCAGACCCCTTTCCATGATACAGTGCATGGAGATCCCCCAGGACAATAGTAAGATCCCCATGGTCATTCACTGGTGAGGCAGCTCTTCTGGCTGCCCCCTGACCCACTGGTTCTTCTACTGGGGACTCTTTCCCCCTCTCACCCTTCAGTCTGGACTTCTGCACCCTCCACTTAGGAGCAGCACTGTCAGACACCGGAACTGAGGGAGGCCTGCTTACAGATACTCCCAGTCCACCAGACACTAGGGGATTCCCTGAACGGGAGGCCCATTAGGGCAGCCTAGACTCCCTACCAGGTATTCCCATAAAGAACCATCCAGGCCCTGAGACAGGGTTTGGGCACATTGGGACACGCAGCCCCACATTCACTCCTTCTCCACTGAGACAGGATGTGAGTCCCTACACCCCTCCCACTACAACAGGACCTAGCTGGGCTACTCTGAACCCCTTCCACCACTCTGGCTTGGAAGATACCTGAACCACTACCCCAAAGGTTCACTCCCCAATGCCTCTCCAGAACCTCTAGAATCCACCAAAGGTCTGCTCCCATGTGAGCTCCCTAGTGTCAAAGAACTCACTCTCCAACAGGGTGTTGGCATAGCTCTGGAAAACAGGGACTTACAATATGCTCTCCCACAATTGGATCTCACAGCCCCCCATAGGGGTTAACCAATTTATCCTTCACCTCACCATCCAGTGCCTTGCACACGTACTCCACACCACTCTCCTGAGATTGGCAAGACGGTATCTGACTGTCTCTGTCACTCAACCCACACGCATCTGGGTAGATCTCACACTCACCTACCAGTAGTTCAACTTTGAGGGAGCCCCTCTCCCTGCACCTCTCATCTAGAGCCAGTAGAGTGTCCCTCCCACCACTAGGACCATGAAACCCTGCGGCAGTTACCCCATTCTCCTCAGGGACACTGCGCACTACTGGAGCTACCTCATGTCCTTCAACCTCCTAGTGTATGATAACCCCCTCCAAGTCAGGAGCCACATTTCTGGGTGGGTTATTACTCCCTCAGCACTAGAAAATTAAATTTGCTGCCACCATCTCAGCTGGATTCCACTTCCAACTCAACAAAGCTCAATCTCTGAGCTGCCCACATTTCTTCTTGTTGCTGGGCTGAGACACTCATGACCTCAAGCCTCTCGAGCTCTAAATCAAGCTCCCTCATTCTCAAATCATGCTCCATTTGGATTCTCTTTTCCTCTAGGGCCAATTTCCTGTTCTCTAACTCCAGTTATCCACTCAACTTGAACTTCGCCAGCTCCATTTAATGCATCCTACATCTCTCTCTGTCCTCCTAATCAAAATCAACAGATGGTATGGATGCTGCTTAACTCATGGTGGTTAAACTTGGCATTTCTCAAAAACAGAAAATCCCAAAAGGAAATCTACCAAAAAGTATGGTTGCGTTTTGGTCTGCACTCACTAGTAATGTTCACCAATCACTGTACATGAGTCACAAATGCAAGTCCAGAATCCCACCGCTGTCACCAATGTTAGATTTGGGGGTCTCTAGTTGGCACAGGTAGGTACTTGTGACAAATAGGGGCCCTTGCCTCTAGTCAGGGTAAGGAGGTACACTCATAAAATAACCCCTGCTCACCCACTTGGTAGCTTGGCATGCACAGACAGCTTATCTAGGTGCCAGTGTGTAAAGCCTTTGTGACCACATACAGTAATCAAGTGACAACACTACAGATGGAGACCACACATGTTTTATATAAAAAATAAGTATTCTTTATATAGATTTAACACAAGACCACAAACACCAAAAATCCACAATACTATACTTAAGATGGTAGTTTTAGCTTAGTTCTCTTTAATTCTTAAAATGCCACACTTTGAGTCAATGTACCTTAGGATGCGACACGCAGGGCAACAAAAGTGTTGCAGAGATGAAGATGCGGCAAAGATCCGGTGCAAAGAAATAAAGACGTTAAGTTCTTCCTGATGTGGCACACTTCTCCTATGTTGTGAGAAGTCTTGACTCGATGCGTCAGCTGCTGCGGTGACACCCTTGTTCAGTGATGCGACAACAGTGGCTTTGGCGGCGACACTCTTTTCCGACAATGCGAGATGCTTCCGTTCAATGCGACAACTGCAGAGGTGACAACCTTGTTCAGTGATATGACGACAACAGCTCCGACAACGGCACGCTTCTCCATGGATGCAAGGCGCTGCTTGTGATGCAGTGCAATGCAACAGCTACAGTGGCGACTTCTTTACTCAGAGATGCAGCGGCTGCGACGTCGACACACTTCTTCGGGGTTGTGGGACGTTTCTTGAGATGCAGTGCAAATCGTCAGCTACAGCGACAACATAAACGATGCGATGGCAGCGGCTGCAACACGCTTCTCCCTCTTGAGTCGCGCTTCCAGCTCCTTGGGACACGCAGTCCCTCAGAAGGCCCAAAACAGTAGGAGGCCCTTCTAAAGAACTCTGGGGAGCTGGGGGTTAAAGTCTGTTGCCCCTGAGACTTCAGCAGGAGGCAAGCACTTTTCTCAAGCCCTTGGAGATCCTTCATAAGTTGAATAAAAAGCACATTAAGTCCTTTTTCCTTTATTTGGCAGTCAGGCAACCACTGCAGGCAAATCCCCAAGCAGCACTTCAGCTAAGGGATAGTCTCTCCTCAGTTTCTTTAGATTCCTCTCCTCAGTAAAGGTTTCTTCTTTTTATCCAAAAGTGATCTAAATTCTTGGGATCAGGGTCCCACTATTTATACCCCAAAAACCTTTGTCCTCTGAGGGCAGAGGGGCCTTTGCCTAATGCAAACAAGTTCTGGTCAGTCCTGGAGCACTCTGTTTCCATGACTCTTTATTTCCTTTCACAGTGCAGGGCAGAAACATCAGACGCCCTTCAGGAGGTGGAGCCAGCATTGTGGAGGGAAGGCTCAGCCCTGGAGCACTCTGATGACATGACTCCTTCTCTCCTTTCACAGTGCAGGGCAGAGACATCAGACGCACCACAGGGGGTGGAGCCGGCATTGTGGAGAGAAAGCGCAGCCCTATTCAGGTCCCAGGTGCAACTTCTCCCACCCATCTACATGCAGATCCCTCTATTCAGCCCTGTGCTAACTCACCCTGTCTCCTGGAATCCCCCAGCCCAGTCACTCAAACTCCAGACAAGGAATACACAACCTAGCAGAGGCAGGCTTAGAAAGTTAGACAAGGAAATACCTACTTTCTAATAGTGGTATTTTCAAACACACAATGTTAAAACCAACTTCACTAAAAGATGTATTTTATCATTCTGAGTTCAGGCACACTAAACTCGAATTTCTACCATGTTTCATGCGTCAGTTAAGATCATAAGATGTAATAATCTAACTGCCCATTCTGGCCTATGGAGAAAAGGTAGCCTTGTGATAGTGAAACGCGGCTGTAATTCACTATTAGGACATGCTACACACACCAGGAAACTTCCTACCTTATACTTACAATGCACCCTGCCCTTGGGACTACCATAAGGGTGTCTGATATGAAGAAAAGGGAAGGTTAAGGGACTGGCAAGTTGGTGCAAGTGCCCAGTCAACATGGCAGTACCACACTGCACACAGGCTCTGCAATGGCAGGCCTGAGACACATTTTACACGGCTGCTTCTGTGGGTGGCACAACAGTGCTGCAAGCCCACTAACAGTATTTGGATTTACAAGCCCTGGGCACACTCAGTGCGCTGTACTAGCGCCTGACAAGTAAACCAAATCAGCCAATCATGGAGTCACTAATCCATACATCAATTTGCAATAGGGAGAGCATATACACTTTAGCACTGATCAGCAGTAGTAACGTACCCAGAGTCATAAAAACAGTCAACAACAGGTCAGACAAAATAGAGGAGGAAGGTAAAAAGTTCAGGAATGACCCTGCAAAAAGGGCCAAGTCCAACAACATATATTTGAGGAAATAAACTACTACACTAGAAGTAGCGTCACTTACAAATTTCACCTCCGGCCACTTGGGGTGCTAGTCCATTATGACTAGAACGAGCCTATAGGACTGTGCCAAAACATTGGAAGGTCCTACAATGTCAATGCCTAACTTTTCCCATGGTGTTGAAGGGTTCTCTATAGGGCACAATGGAGGTGTGCACAACTTCATGGACTTATCACATCTAGAACAGATAACGCACCTTGTCAATTTCTCTTTGCATGGAGGGCCACCAGAAAGACATCCTTACCCGTTTTTTAGTCATCTTTGCTCCTAAATGTCCTTCATGTGCACGAATAGTAATAACATTTATCAACGTAAAAAGTGGTACCAATTTATAGGCCCTTAACAACAATCCATCCTCAACTGAAAATTACTCCTCCACATTTACATACGTCTTAAATTCAAAGCTAAGATTCCTCTCTCTCAGCCACTCTGACTCTACATAACCTGTGACTGCCAGCATAGAAGGACCATTCACCGCTGCTTTCTGCCACTCTTGTTCAGAAATCGCACAGAATTTTGGTAAGTCAACTAATGCTACAATATATTCTTCCTTTTCCCCATCACCTTCCTCATTACCTGACTCAATACATTTCGAGGAGCGTGATAGAAAGTCTACCCATTTATTCTTGGTACATGGATGTATTCTGGCTCAAAGTCAAATTGCAGCCACTTTCATGACAATCGTGCAAAACATGGCTCAAACCCTTTGGGATTTCTTCCACTCAAAATTAACATTTGTGATCTGTTTGAATCCTGAACTTACTTTCCATGATCAAATTCCTGGAATTCCTAACCGCCCACCAGCAGGCTAACAAATCTTTTTTAATAACACAATACTGCTTTTCCGCCCCAGTTAAAACTCTTGAAGCATACCCAATAGTCCGCATCTCACCTTCAACTTCCTGACTCAAAACTGCTCTTACTCCAATAGTGCTGGCATCCACATTCAGAAAACAATGCAATTTAGGATCATAGTGCTTGAATATCTTTGGTGAAATCAGTTGTTCTTTGACCCATTCAATCACTCCTTGACATTCGGCATCCCACACAAAGGTAACTCCTTTTTTCATAAGCATGCTAGACAAAGGTCTCAATTTCGAAGCAAAACTTAGGATACAACTTGAATAAAATTCACACAAACCCAAAAATGACTTTAAACCAACCTTATCTACAGGTATTTTAGTCTGAGTAATACTGTCAACTAAGCTCATTTTGGGTGGGATACCTTTACTGGTAACCTGGTGACCTAAATACTCATCACAGTCAGTAAGGAAAATACACTTATCCCTTCGCAACACCACACCTTTCAACTGCAATCTACTTAACACTCCTTCGAGAATCGCATCATGAGTTTGTCTATCTGGTGCATGAATTAATATTGTTACTAAGGGGAGTCACAGTTCCTAAGGAGGAGTAAGGAAGAGAGAGATAAATGCCGTTATTATAAGATAGTAACAGGGGACAGTATGTCCTTTTCTTGGTGCCCTCACATACCCGAAGAATGTCATGCTTCGTCATCATTTGAATGATCTAGCCGTATGGGTGTGTGCAGGTCTGAGTTGAAGTGATGTTAAGTGCGGTATTAAAAGATGGCTATAGGGGAGTAAAAGTAGGTTTAGTATGAAGAAACCTCTCTGTCATCATTGAAAAACCAAAAGATTGTGTGCTGCTCGAGGGTGATGATGGCCCTCAGTAGCTAGACAAGTGCAATGTTTGTTTAGGAAATAAAGAGGGTTGACATGTTTCGGGCAGTGTGGTGGTCTCAGGAGGAGATCCTATGTGCTTTTTCAGGACCGGAAAGGAATTTAAGTGATTGCTAGTGTAGCGTAGTGACCTAGTAAAATGTTGTAGTGTCATGCATTGGAGTTATAGAATGATTCTATCTATTCAATGTGAGCGCAATGTCTCCTAAGGTTTGGCTAAGGGTATGCCGTCGCATTATTTACGCCGGTTTTAGCAGGTGCTTGAACCTACCCGACCTCTCGCCACGGCTCAAGTTTCAAGCACCTGCTAAAACCGAGGTAACTATTGCGACAGCATACCCTCAACCGAATCTTATGTGACACTGTGACATACCGTTTCCTATTATTATCTTAAAAGAACAGCACTAATCTCTCTCTTCCTTACGCCACCTTAGAAAAGAAACCAAAAGGGGATACAAAAGCTGTCAAGTGTCTAGATTCTGAAACCAATCTCAATTTGGTGATAAGCTGGAGGTTTAATTTCATAAAAACCCAGCTAACAATTCACTGATGTTGGGCAACAGATGTGCGTCCACCTAAATTTCTCTTTCAAAGCAAAGCAGGTACACACAAACTCTTAGTTCACTATTCTGTTTCCGGGCAACAACTAAAGGCGATAACCACAAAGACGAATCCATGGGTTCAATTATCCCTCTTTTGCTCAAAGACTCTAACTTCTTGTCCTAGTCCTATCTTATTCTGAAGGGGACATTCCTCAACTTGTGTTTCACAGCCTTTGTTCCTTCTTGGACTATGATTTTGTGTTTGAAATTATGAATTTTCCCTAACTCTCTGGAAAATAGGTGGGGCAACTTTTCCTAATCCAGATTGTCTCGAACAGCCAACACTTGCTTCTCTGCCCCTGGTCTAAGAATCATATTGAATAGCGCTTGGAGGAACCAGTATAAAATATTCAATTCCATGTGGGCTATATATTCCTTCCCCGCTATTCTACAACTCTTGAACTCCAAAATATCCCCTATGTACCCACACAAACGGTGTGCAGCCAAAACATCGAGTTGGAATGATTGAAATACAGGCGTATCGAGTTCTAAATTTCGCCAGTGGGAAATATCAAAAGCAAGAATATCGTGGTCAAGAATGTCAAATTTAAACAGAATGGAGGTTGGGAGCACACTGCCTCACAGTCCCAGCACAGTTCGCCCCTTTTCATCCTTGTAAATGCAGTACACAGTTCAAACTTACTTCAAAAATAGCTGGAATTTTCCACCAAAGTTGGTGCAGACATTGCTGTATATCTCTAGACACGTGTTTATGGGTTGAACCCTTCATCAGAACAGAGCAGCAGTTTTAGAGAACAAAAAAAAATCATCTGGAGTTGCTGGAAATGCTGCCAAGTTTCTCCAGCTTATTTTGAAGTAAGTTTGAACTGTTTACTGCATTTACCAGGATGCAAAGGGGTGAACTGTGCTGGGACTGTGAGGCAGTGTGCTCCAACCCCCATTCTGTTTCAAAGGCTCCCTTGAGCCAGAAAGCTGACGAGCTTTGGAGATGCACCTGTGTGCCTGTGATTGGTACTGTGACCTGAGAGAAACGTGGCAGCATTTCCAGCAACTCCAGATAATTTTTTCTTTGCTCTCTAATACTGCTGCTCTCTACTGAAGATGGGCTCAACCCAGAAACACATGTCTAAGGATCTACAGCAATGTCTGCACCAACGTTGGTGAAAAACTCCAGGTAATTTTGAAGTGAGTTTGAACTGTGTACTGCATTTACCTGGATGCAAAGGGGCGAACTGTGCTGGGACTGTGAGGCAGTGTGCTCCCAACCCCCATTCAATGTCAAATTTAAGGTAAGAAATAACATTAAAAAAAATATGGAAGTCAATATTATCATTTGCAAAAATATAGCTGTCTAAAAAAATCGATTTTTTAATTAGTGTTACGTATTTTAGTATATCATTTAAATGTATGTGATTGATTTATTTGTATTGTTTTGTTTATGATTATTAATATATGTGTTACATTTTTTGTAGTTATCAATTTTATTTTAATTACATTTTGAGTTTGTTCGTTCCATAGCTGGCTGCGGATAATTAGGGGAACAGGGTGGGAAGTAATTTAATTATGATAAATTAATGATAGTTATTTAATTGATATTTTATGGTGTTAATTGTGAGAAATAATTCATTTTTAATTAATTATTAATTTGCTGTTAATTAACAATTATATAATTAAAACTTAATATGAAATGGTATAATTAAGTTTAGGTGCAGGTTGTGGGGTTTATATGGGTATAGTGTGGGTATTAATTCATTTTTAATTAATTATTAATTCGTTGTTAATTAATATTGACTGAAAACTTAAATATTGAAATTGTGTAAATATTTTTAAGGGGCGAGTTGTGAGGTACATAGGGGTAAAGGGTGGGAAGTAATTAATTTTAATGAATAAGTAAATATTTGTTAGTTAATAATATTTCATTCATTGAAAATGTAATATTAGGATTTTGTAATTAATTTTCGATGTGGGTTGAGGCATTTATAGGGGTAAAGGATGGGAAGATAATTATTTTTTATGTGTTTTAATTTGTTTTTTAATTAATAATATTTATGTAATTGATAATTAATTATGTTAATTATGGAAATACATTTTAATTTTAATTTATATGTCAGTTGTGAATTGTGAGGTGTTACAGGGTAGAATGTAAATAAGATAAAGGTATGTAATAATGTTTTTGTTTATAAATACATTGCAACTAAAAATATGTCTTTCTTTAAAAAGTATTTTAATATTTTATTTAATATATTATTTGTATGCAATTGTGATATGTATTTAACATTACAATATGTTTTTATTTCTTTTAATATGAAATATATTTGTATTTTACATTTTACAAATTTCTATATTTTTTTGATTTATTTTGTTTTTCAAATACTTTTTGTTGTTGATATTTAGTTTGTGTTTAATTTTGAGTTGACTGTAGTTGGAATAGTAACCTTTATCCCACTGCAATCCACCACTTTCCCTACTGTTACACTCACTGGATTAGGGATGGTAATTTTTACCAATCCGCTATCTAACACGTTCCCTACTGTTGCACTGACTGGAGTGGGAATATTGATGTTTACCCCTCCACTATCCAACACTTTCCTCACTGTTGCACTCATTGGAGTGGGAATATACTTTTTTTTCCCCTCCGCTATCCAACCCTTTCCCTCCTTTTGAACTCACTGGAGTGGGAATAGTAATTTTTACCCCTGTGCTATCCAACACTTTCCCTACTGTTGCAATCACTGGAGTAGGAATATAACATGTTATCTATCTGCTATCCAACACTTTCCGTACTGTTACACTCATTGGAGTGGGAAGAGTAATTTTTACCACTCCACTAGCCAACACTTTCCCTACTGTTGCACTGAGTGGATTGGGAATAGTAATGTTTACCCCTCCACTATCCAACATTTTCCTTACGGTTGCACTCATTGGTGTGGGAATATTAATTTTTGCCCCTCTGCTATCCAACCCTTTTCCTACTGTTGCACTGACTGGAGTGGGAATAGTACATTTTACCCCCCTCCTCTATCCAACAATTTCCCTACTCCTGTACTGACTGGCGAAAGGAATAGTAATTTTTACCCCTCCATTCTCCAACATTTTCCCTACTGTTGCACTCATTGGAGTGGGGATATTAAATGTTATCCCTCTGCTATCCAACACTTGCCTACTGTTGCACTCACTAGAGTTTGAATAGTGATTTTTACCTCTCCTCTATCCAACACTTTCCCTACTGTGGCATTGATTAGAGTGGGAAAATAAAATTAAATTAAATTGAAAAATGTCTAAATAGTTTAATGTTTTAATTAATAATGTGTTTTTTTGCAAAAATATTATGTTATTGGTATATATATATATATATATTTGCTACATTTTCATATTTATTTAAGCTTATAAAATATATTTAAATTAATTGTTTATTTATTGTTTTACAGTAAATATATATAATTAATATATATGTGTTTTTAATTTTTTTAGGGTAAGTTCATTTGTTATTTTTGTTAAATGTATTTTAAATCTATTTATTTTTTTAAAATTACGTTTATTATTTAATATTTAAACGTGATTTTTTGACTGTCTTTGACATCTTTTCCGCCATTTCCTTCCCTCATTTTCACTGCTGCTACTGGTTCAGCAATATTCCCTTCCATAGCCTTTGCAGAAACTTGTGACATCTCAATGCTCTTTGTTAGCTTAACCCCTTCCATGCGGCCGCGATTCCCCTGGTGTGCTGTAAACAACACGAACAGGGGCGGACCGTGACGAACCCCAGCCGTCAAGAGCACACGAGCACCGTAGTGCATGACGGCTGGGGTTCGTCATCAGCATGGAAGGGGTTAATAGTTTCTTCTAAAGTTGGATTTCCTATGGATAGCAGCTTTTGCTTGATCATTTTGTCATTACAATGTCATATATATTGATCTCCTACTAACTGATCTCCAAAGTTCTCAAACTGACACTCTCCCAACAGGCTCCTCAAGGCAGTAATGTAAGTGTCCACATCCTCCCCAGGGTTTTGGGTTCTTAGGCAAAACTTGTGATGTAGCACTACCAAGCTTGGTTGAATATCTTTTTTTTTTTTTTTTTTTTTTTTTTATTATTTTCTGGCAGAGGTAATACATACAAGGATAAAACAAAAATGAGAAATCCAACATAATTCTTTACAAAAAGCAACCGTTATACACTTTAAATCCAATTATCAATTGGTGACCATAGCTTCCGACCAAAAGTCTTCTTTTTGAGTCCTTTCAATTTATAAACTGCTTTATCCATTCTATAAACATTTAGCAGCTTTCCCAGCCATAGTTCAAAAGTTGGTGGATCAACATCCAGCCATCTGGAAGTAATACAAGCTCGATAGATAGACATTCCCATAAACAAAAAATGTTCTTGATCTGTCTTTAAATTCCGAGAGGGAAAATAAACACCAAAGATAATAATAGTAGGATGAAGCGTAATCCGTACATGTAGCAAATTAGACAGAAACTTTTCAATCTTCTCAATATATACAGCAAGTTTGGTACAGCTATAAAACATATGAATTGAGTCGGCTGCTAAAATTCCACAGCGGCTGCAGTTAATACCTTTTGAAGATTTCCATTTTACCAGTTTTGCAGGTGTATAATAAAGATCTAAGGTGGACATAAAATGTTGACTCTTAAGAGAGCTATTAATTAGTGTCCTATTGCTCATCTCAAACACTTTTACCAAATCAATCCCTGCAGTGCCGATCTTTCTCTCCCATTTCAGGGTATGATGATCAAGATCATTCTTCATCCTGTTATTCATTAACTGGTAAATGATACCAATACAACTGTTCTTTCTGGAGCTTTCTAGAATGTCAATTGTTTCCATAGTATCGGTAAATAAAACATTTTTTTTTTCCAGGAAGCTGCGAATCTGTAGGTATTTAAAAAAATCGTTCCTAAATAAACCAAATGTCTCTTGTAATTTAGAAAAGGACATAAGAGACCCGTTTTGGTACAATTGGCCCAGTAAATAAATCTGACTCATACGCCATCGATAAATTACCTTATCTTGGAATATTCCGGGTAATATCTTATTTTCAGATAAAGGGGTGTAATAATTCAATTTTGGAATTATATGTAAAATTTTGTTCATTTGCCGCCAAATTAACCATGCAGCAAGAAGCACCTTGAATTTTGTTTTTTTATAGTAACTGGGTTCAATTACTTTCAGCAGGCATTGCCGCGCATGGGTACCTAGGAGCATTTCAAAAATAGAAGGTGAAATAGCTGGGTCTGATACGTAATCGTGGAAAAGCAGAACCCGAAAAGTTTTCAGAGCAATAGCCCAGTAATACAATTTAAAATTAGGAAGCCCCAAACCAGCACAATCTGATGGAAGAGTACACCATTTTAGAGATCTTCTAGCACGATGGTACCCCCACAAAAACCTCGACACCATTCTGTCTATTCTGTTGAAAAGGGACATTGGGAAAAATAGAGGAATAGTACGGAAAAAATACAAAAATTTTGGAAAAATCATCATCTTAATAACATTAGTTCGACCATACAATGACAAATGTAAATTATTAAATCTTTCTAACGTTCTGTTGGTAGATATGAGTAGGGGGTCTAAATTTAATGCGACAATATCCTCAACCTTAGAAGATAAAGTAACGCCAAGATATGAACCAGTAGAATTTAGTGGAATATCAGTGGGTTTACCCGTTTCCGAATGTATAATCTGAGTTTTCGTTATGTTTAGCTTGTAGCCGGAGACCTTCCCGAACTCATTGGCCAGTTCGATTATTGTGGGTAGCGCAGAGGAGACATCAGAAGTGACAATTGCGACGTCATCCGCATACGCTAGGACTTTATGGTCAATTTCAAAAAGACGAACTGGTGGAATATTAGGTTCCAAAATAAGTCTACTCAAATAAGGTTCTAAATATAACGCAAATAAAAGCGGGGAGCAAGGGCACCCTTGTCTAGTCCCTCTCGTGATTGAAAAAGATCTCGATTGATCAGTGCCTAATCTAATTATGCCCTTAGGAGCAGAGTAAAGCGAGCGCACCGCCTGAATAAATTGTGGGGGAAACCCCTTCCCTTCTAACACAGTCCAAAGGAATCCCCAGTCTACTCTGTCAAACGCTTTTTCAGCATCGAGTAAGATCACCCCAACTGGGGATTCCTTTGCCTGTGCCCAATCTAAAAGAGTGATCACGCGTTTAACGTGATCAGTAGTATCTCTACATCTAATAAAACCGTGTTAAATATTAGACACTAAACTGGGCATTACCTGGTTAAGTCTATTTGCAAGAATTTTGGAATAAATCTTGCTGTCTGCCGTAATAAGTGATATGGGTCGATATGAGCCCAGATCTTTCGAATCCTTGTTTTTCTTCAAAAACACCACTATAATAGCGGTAGACCATGAATCAGGTGGTTTCCCTTGAAATGCTGAATTAAAGATCTTTATAAGCTCTGATTTCAGCATATGTCTAAATGACCGATAAAATTCGAGAGGTATCTGGTCAAATCCCATGGCTTTGCCAGCCGCAAGACTCAAAATGGCTTGCTCAATCTCATCCCAACTTATTGGGCGTCGAAATAAATCAGACTCTACACATCCCAATAATGATTGATTGGTACTGTGAAAATAATTTACAGGATTCAAAGTCTTATCTACTTCATTGTTGAGGTCATTATACAATGTTTTATAGAATTCTAGGAATGATTCTAAAATTCCTTCCCTACATTCATGAAAGTCCCCTTTCATGTCATTGACACCCTGAATTTCATTAACAGAGGATTTCTGACGGAGACGTTGTGCTAGGATTTTACCGGTGCGCTCGCTATACTCATACCGTTCTGTTTTATATTGCTTAAAATCTAATGCTACTTTATCTGCTAGATGGGTCCGTAGACCAGAACGCTCAATTATTAGACGTAATTGCGCGTCTTCTATGCTTATATTATTTTTACATGCCGTCGCAAGATCCATCTCGGCTAACCTAATCTTATTTAACCTTTCCTTAAATTCTATTTGAATTTTTTTTCTCTTAAAGTTTGCGAAACTGATTGTCTCTCCACGTACGATTGATTTAAAAGTGTCCCAGACCACTGGTGGGGAGGCAGTATCGTTATTTGTTAAAAAGAAATCATTAATAATAGTCGTCATAGATTGCAAATATTCTTCATCACATAACAAATTTCTCTGAAATGACCAAGACCTGCTTGTGTTCTGAAATTCTGTAAGGACCTCGATCTCAGCAATTATGGGATTATGGTCTGAAATGACTTGGGGTAGAATTTCGACACTAATTGAATCCAAAAACTGCGAAGATGTAAAAAAATAATCTAGTCGGGCAAACTTTCGATGTGGGCTGGAATAGAAGGTATATCCAGGATCTTTAGAGTGCATTTTATGCCAAACATCCGTTAGTCCATTATTCAGAACCAACTCCCTAAGGGCACTATATGTTCTAGGTTTGTATCCCGTATATCTCCTACCTAGTTTAATATTCCAATCAGCCGATAAATGAATATTAAAATCCCCACATATTATAATGGGTTGCGTCCACATAGCTAGTTCTGCATTAATCGTATTAAAAACTTCCCCATCATCTAAGTTTGGACCATACATGCAGCATAAAGTAAATTTGGCTCCACCAATGATTAACTCAGCAAGTCCCCATCTACCCCATTTATCAGCAGAAGTTTTCAGACACTTCCCAACTCCTTTTCGCATACATATAGCAACACCTCTTTTTATACCCATCTGCTTAGAAACAAGTAGCACATCCAATCCCAGCTTGTCCAAAAGTGAGCGCTTATCCCATGCAATATGTGTTTCCTGTATACATAATAAATCGATAGACAGTGTCTGAATCATAGAACGAAACATTCCAATCTTTTTGAAGTCATTGAGACCATTAATGTTAATTGTACATATTTTCACCTTTTTCACCTTTTTCCCCATATTGACATAATGATTAAGAAAAAATTAGCAAACATCAACAGTGTGTAACCCTCACTACTGCAACTTGAATACCAACTGAAATACCGATTAAACATCCTTGCACTGAATACCTCTGCCTTACACCCCCACCACCAACCCTTACCCCTTCCCACCCCCACCCATCGCCCCGGGACCCCTCCCCCCACCCTCCCCACTATAGGAGGCATAGGAACTACCAGTTCCTAGAACGTATGGGTGCCGTGTCCCTGGGCCATGGCGTCCATACAGGAAGAAAGGGAATGAGAAAAAAACCATAGAAAAATTAGAGGAGAAAAAAAGAAAGAAAGACGCTTATCAGTCCTATTTAAAAGAAAGAAAAATAGAGAAAGAAGAAGATTGAAGCTTCGACAAGAATACATAAACTACCACCCCTTATATTCCTCATAATCCTACAACATAATAACCTTGTATTCAATAAAGGCCTTAGCATCTGATTTGTTAATCAGATAGAGTCCAAGTATTCTTTGGCTTTGACCTCTGAAGTAAAGTATCTGACTGTGCCCTTGAATACAATCTTTAGCTTTGCTGGTCCTTGAAGAAAAACGGTAGCCTCTTTCTTTTGGAAATCAGGAATCAGCTGTCTCAACCTCCACCGTTGGGCCACTGTAGCTTGACAATAGTCCGGTCGAACAAAGAACTGGCATCCGAGACCATCTGCTTTCTTATCTGGTCTCGCATGTCCATAAATGGCTTCGCGGGCAAGAAAGTTATTAAATGAGACCAGAATAGCCCTAGGGTAGTTTCCTTGGCCTTGTCGTGGACTCCGCACAGTGAAGGGAAACCTGTGCGCACGTTGTACTTCTCGTGCCCAGTCCCAGTCTACCATTTCAGGAAAGGCATCTTTCAGTAGATTGATAATGAACCTCCTCGGATCAGATCCTTCTTTATTTTCAGGAATTCCCAAAAAACGTAGATTACTTCTACGGGCCTGATTCTCCAAACTAGCAATCTTATCGGACAGGTCATCTTTTAAGGCTGTAAGATCGCCAACTTCCTGTCTCTGTGCCATACTTTCTTCTTCCAGAGCTGCAATTCTAGCCTCTGCTTCGACAACTCTATCGGTGGTCTCAGAGCACATCTTAATTGCACGGCGGACTGAATTTTTGACCTTAGCACAGGTCACCTGCGTACGTAAATTTTCGGCCTTACTTTCGGCCCTGTGGCTCATCATGGTGTCATAGATCGTTTTCAGAGTGATCTCCTCACAGCCTTCACTACTGTCCTGTGCTGTAGCGGAACCAGAAACGGGATTAGAGTTGTCTCCCACCGTGTCAGTAACGTCAGGAGCTGAATTAGAAGGTAAGGTACTACCTCCTCTGGGTGAATTAGAGACAGCTTCTTTACTCCCTGCACGTAGTGACCGCTTTTTCAAGAGTTTCTTTTTTATGGCAGTAGCTGTATTAGCGTCAGGGCTCATACTGACTTCGCCATCTGAGGATAGACTCTCACAACTGATCTCAGCCCAGTCTTTGTGAACACCTGTCGTCTCATCCGAGGAAAGTTCCGACAAAGAAAAGAACTTATCCGAGTTTTCCAGAGTAGTACACTGTGTAGAGTCAACCATCATTTTCTGTTGGTCATTTTCTGCTGATACTAGTACAGACAGCGTGGGAAGAGAACATGAGCGACTAATATCGGCACCTCCAGAGACTACATCCCCCATAATACCCTTCTTCGAAGGTTTACCCAACAACAAGTTCGGAGAGTGATTTGACGGATTATTGTCAATTACAACTGTGATAGTGGGTTGATCAGAACGCGACTCCGTCTCATCTACGCCTTGCACATTAACATTGACATCAGTTATTGTTTTTTTTCTAGTCACTTGTTTCTCAAATAGGGCAGGCAAAGTTTGTAACGTGGCATCCTTAACATTTACAACCTCTTTATACTTGGCAGGAGGTCTGCTGGAATTCTTACCCTGCTTTGTTGTTGTATTAGCAAGAGTTGGGGGTGCAGCCTCGGCCATCACGAATCCCTCGCCGCCCGATTCCGCTCTTCTCAGCGTTCGATCCTCGTCGTTTCTCCTGTTACTCCGGGTGCTGACAGACGAGGGTAAGGGTGTCTTTTTTTTCCCTTTTCGTGTTCCACCTCCGCCTCTACCAGGAAAGACACCGCTCTGTGCCCAGGACAAACAGAGTGTAGCACGCCACAGCGGAGACCGCCGACTGAGCTCCGAGAAATTCAGCAACATTCGCGTAATCCTTCAAGGGGATACTTTGTATCGTGTGCAGCGCACCAGTATATTGGCAGACTTCCAAGGTGCTTTCTCCGCAATACTTTCTCCGCGCTGCAGAAGGAGCCTGATTGAGCAACACATACACGGGCGATCAGCCGGAAGCGGTCAACGCCTCAAACGGCCCCGTCTTGCGGTGTCCAGTAATGGAAAAAACGCCGATATACACGGGTAGATGGCCAAATACAGCCGTGCAGAACGGTTCAAACCGAAAATATCACAAAGGCGCTGTCATGGCCGGTTTTCCTCACAAGAAATGGCTCTATCCTCTCTCCCCTCTCCCGGACGTCTGGAGCCAGGGAACGGGCTGCTCACACAGCCTTCCTCACGGCAGCCATCTTGCCTCCGTCGAACTCCTCAAGCTTGGTTGAATATCAAACCACAATTTAAGTTTCCTGACAGTTTCTTGATATTCATCTATATCTTCATTCTCTTCAGCGACTACATTAGATCAATGTTTCAATATAACTCTTCCTTTAAGGAAGGGCTAAATATAGGGCAGGGCCAGGGTTTTATGGCTCAGGTGGCGAGAGGCTGGGGTGTTAACTTTACCACACATCCCTTTACCATTCATGTCTTTACTAGGAAGTTGCATGGTAAAGTCATGTGTGGTAAAGGTATGCATGGTAAAGGAATGCGATGCTCAGATGCATTCATTGTTCGGGCTGCCTAGTAGGGGCACGCATGGTTTAGCCATGCGTGCCTCTACCATACAACCATGAAGTAATACTATCATAAAATGTGCCGCATTAGGCCTCATAATTTGCCTTTTCTTGCTGCAAAATGTAGTCACTAAAGCCACATAATGTGGTCCTCCTCTGCCATGTAATTCCAGTGGTCCTCCCTATACTGTACAAAATCCTTAAACAAAAATCTAGTGCTGCCACAACTAAACAAATAACGCAGATTGAACTGCACCATACTGCAGAAGAACCAATTTAAAGCATGTGCATGGCTTACTTTGGGTAAAATGCAACACGTATAAACTTTGAAATAGCTGGGTCCTGGAAGGTGGGTCAGATGATATGTTACAGAGAGTGGTTGTTTCAGTGAATCACTCTTATTAAGTGTTCACAAATTCCAATCCGTGGAATTTGTCCCTTTCAGTATTTTCTATGTATTTTCTATATCTCTTGCTCACTTCAAGTCTTAACTCTCCCCACTTTCTTTCTCTTTCTCCTCTCTCACGTGTTTATCTCTCCGTCCAATTTCCCCCCCCCCTTTTCTACAAGGCACTGAGGAAAACTAAATGCAGCTTATTTATTTGCCTTAGTAAAATATGTTCCTCACAGATCTCAAATATGTTTTCACGCTTTCTCTTGCCTTCCAAACTCTACTGGAGCACAAAACCACTCTGTTAAAAAAAAAAAACTTTATACAATTTGGACTTTGTATGGAACACTCATACAACTGATCCTGCCATGATGTTCCTCTGAGTGCTGATGCTCTCTTTGGTGAAGGAGGAGTTCGGTACTCAAAGGGAGAAAATTAAAAAGTGCAGTAACTGAGAACCAGTGAGTAAAGGCCCATTTAAAGCACTACTTTCGCTGTTGGCAACATAAGATTTATGAAACCTTTGGTAACAAATACTACAATACTACAAAACCCAGTGATCTCTGTCTATCGTTTTGGGAATGACACCAAGTTGCACTTAAAAATCACGACAAGAGATGATATCGCAATCCAAATAAACTGTTAATTCTAAATTTGGATGTAAGAGAACGTTAGCCTTCTAAAACCCAGGAAAACTGAATTTCCCTTCTCAACCACAAACAAAAGCAGATTCAAACCCATGTTCCTTCAAAGTTTTTTAAGCAGGAATATTTTACAATCACGAACACTTTGGGGTCGATTCCCATTCGGGAAAGGAAACAGTCCTACGATTCGTATTTCTAGCTGTTTCCGCACGATTCGTACAATGCCGTCCGAATTGCGTAGTACGATACGTTTTCAAAGATTCCGTCCAAATGTTTACGAACCATATGAAAAACTAGCAAAGAACCGTACGATACGGACTCGGCTAGTGAACCGTACGATTTGTAAACATGGCGTACGACCCATTAAGTATGATCCTGACCGGAGACCTTAACCGCGATTCGCACGGGAAAGCGCTGTCGCGTTTGGGCTGCGATTTGTACAAAAAACTTCACGTATGAGCGAGCCGCACAATCACATAGAAAGTTAACCCCCATCAACGAAGCACATGTGTACCCCGCCAATACGTCATGTATGAGAGAGCCACACAATAAAGTGCGAATCGAACCCCCTCAACAAAGTGCACGCGTACCCCACCAATACGTCACGTATGAGACAGCCACACAATAAAGTACGAATCGAACCACCACTCAATGAAGCGCACGCGTACCCCGTAAATAAATCGCGTATGAGAGAGTTACACAATAAAGTACGATTCTGGGCCCCCCTCAAAGAAGCACATGAGTACCCCGTAAATATGTTGCGTATGAGAGAACTACACCATAAAGTACGAATCAAACCCCCCCTCAAAAAAACAGACAAGTACCCCAAAAAAAGCACAAGGATTGTTCAAAAGAGTCACACAACACCACTAAACATATTTCCTGTGTACAAAGCAATGTCCTCGCCGGATCAAAAATGGCAAACAGAGGGCCCAACTCAGACCCACCCCTTATAACACTCCCACCCAAAATTTCAAAATAAGCCACATCCACAAATGGACCAATAAAAAGGGCCCACACCCACAAACCATCATCCTTTGAAACATAACCATTTTCTGACAGAGACAGACAACACACCAACAACTGCACACATCCACCTTCACACATACCCACAATCATATTCAGACCCACACACCCCCTTCACATTCCGACTCACACCCACATCCATGCACACAGTCACCCCCAACCACATTTGCCCCACAACATGGCTACTCTTAAGAATCCAAAGTTCACTAACCAGGAGATGGAGATCCTTGCAGGTGAAGTCATCAGAGTTGAGCCACAGCTGTTTGGAACATTGGTCAGACAGACCAGCATAGCGGAGAAAACACGCATGTGGGAGAGGATCGTCGATAGGGTGAATGCTGTTGCACCCATCAGGCGCACCAGGAAGGATTGCCAGGCCAGGTGGTACGATCTGAGGAGCATGGTCAAGCACAAGATGGATGAAGACTACGCCAACACTAATCACACCGGAGGTGGTGGTCCCCGCAGACCTGTACTGTTCCAGCCCTGGGAGGAGAAGGTCATGGCCCTGCTACCACCGGTGGGAGTACATGGAATTCCAGGAGTCGTGGAGCCTGGTGAGTATACAGACAACTCATGTAGCATGGTTGACCACCAGCATTGGCAAGACACATGAGGGGTGGCTGGATATGACTCCCAGCAGTGCCCAGACATGGGAGGGGTGTGTGCGTAGTACTCCCAGCAGTGCTCAGACATAGGAGGAGTGGCTGGATAGGGCTCCCAGCAGAGCCAGACATAGGAGGGGTGGCTGGATAGGACTCCCAGCAGCGCCCAGACATAGGAGGGGTGGCTAGATAGGACTCCCAGCAGTGCCCATACATAGGAGGGGTGTGTGCGTAGGACTCCCAGCAGTGCCCAGACATAGCAGGTGTGGCTGGATAGGACTCCCAGCAGTGCCCAGACATAGGAGGGGGTGTGCGTAGGACTCCCAGCAGTGCCCAGACATAGGAGGGGGGTGTGCAAATTACTCCCAGCAGTGCCCAGACATAGGAGGGGGTGTGCGTAGGACTCCCAGCAGTGCCCAGACACAGGAGGGGGTGTAGATAGGACTCCCAGCCATGCCCAGACAAAGGAGGGGTGGCTGGATAGGACATCCAGCAGTGCCCAGACATAGGAGGGGGTGTAGATATGACTCCCAGCAGTGCCCAGACATAGGATGGGTGGCTGGATAGGACTCCCAGCAGTGCCCAGACATAGGAGGGGTGGCTATATAAGACTCCCAGCGGTGCCCAGACATAGGAGGGGGGTGTAAATAGGATTCTCAGCAGTGCCCAGACATAGGAGGGGGTGTAGATAGGACTCCCAGCAGTGCCCAGACATAGGAGGGGTGGCTGGATAGGACACCCATCAGTGCCCAGACATAGGAGGGGGTGTGCGTAGGACTACCAGCATGCCCAGACATAGGAGGGGGGTGTGTGTAGGACTCCCAGCAGTGCCCAGACCTAGGAGGGGGTGTGCATAGGACTCCCAGCAGAGCCCAGACATAGGAGGAGGGTGTAGATAGGACTCCTAGCAGTGCCCAGACATAGGAGAGGGGTGTAGATAGGACTCCCAGCAGTGCCCAGGCATAGGAGGGGTGGCTGGATATGACTCCCAGCAGTGCCCAGACATAGGAGGGGTGGCTGGATATGACTCCCAGCAGTGCCCAGACATAGGAGGGGGTGTAGATATGACTCCCAGCAGTGCCCAGACATAAGAGGGGTGGCTGGATAGGACTCCCAGCAGTGTCCAGACATAGGAGGGGGGTGTAGATAGGACTCCCAGCAGTGCCCAGACATAGGAGGGTTGGCTGGATAGGACTCCCAGCAGTGCCCAGACATATCAGGAGGGTGTGGATATGATTCCTACCACTGGTCAACAGAATGGGGGTGGGTACAAGGCTCAGGGCCAGAAGGCTGCAAGTGGGATGGTGTAGAAGCTTAAACTAATGACAACCCTATTACCATTACTGTGTACGCACAAGCCCAATTTCAAGCATCCAATATGGACCAGGTACACACCCATGGACCATGCTCAATGTACAGGGAGTGAGAAAGTACTGACAACATAGCTGACACTGAACCATGGTGTATGCTGCAAAAGGTCATCCTGTGACCAGTGCAAACAGTAACATCAGGACAACAAGGTCAAATAGCAACTGATTCTGTTTTACCTGTTGCTGGGTCTTCGTGGCCCCTCTTTCTGCACCTGTGGATTTAAACCATTAACGGGGACATTACCAGCCTGAAGATTTGGACATTCGTCTCTCCAGTGCCCTATCTGACCGCACTCATGGCAGGGGAATTTCTTTTTAGCTTCTTCGCGACTCATTTTTACTCGGGGCTTCCCTCCTCCCCCAGAGTTGGTGTTCTGGTTATTATTATTATTCACATTACTTAACTGTTTTTCCTGTTGTTTGGCCAATTTCACCTAAGCCCACATCACTTTCTCCTTCAGGGCCTTTCGCTTATTTTCCATCTCGTCCTCGCAGTACTTGGCGTACTTCAGGACCTCATATATGGGTTTTCCCTGCCAACAGATTTTATTGTCCCTAATCCACTGAGAGATTTCAGGCCTCAACCCCAACACAAATCGGTAGATGAAATGAGTCATATCCTTCATTTCAATATTATTGATTCCACTGTAGGTCTTGAAAACCTGTAACAGTCTCTCATAATAGGAATGCACAGTCTCATCACGATTTTGGGTAGTTCTATCTATACGGGTCCAATCAGTTTCTTTAGCTGGCACTTTTTCTTTTAAGTATTGTATTACTTTATCATATTTTCTCATTACCTCTGGCGAGGGAGCTCCGGTTCTGGAGTCTCTCTCATACTCTTCACTGGGCCAATCAACTGCAATTTTGCATTCTGTCCACAAATCCACAGGGACTACAATGTGAAAGAACACGTCTAGGTCCTTCAGAAGACATTTTTGGACCTTAACAAATCGCTCAACCTGCCTATACCAGTCTACAGGTTTCTCTCTCAATTTCGGGAAATCATTGGTGAATGACACAATATCCTGTCGGGACCATGGGACATGCACATATTTCCCACCTGGTACCTCTCTAATGGGACATAATTTTTCTGCCTTGTCAACTTCTTGTAGGACATATTCTGAAGTCTTCGGTCTGGCCTTACTATCTTCCTTTTTCTTTGCCCACCTGGTTTTCCATTTTTCTAAATCCTCCCATTTCTGCAGCAAGTTCAACAACTCTTTTATCTGTACCTTTTTCCCTGACACATTCATGTTCTCCAGGTCTTTATCTGAAAATTCAGCTCTTTAGGGCTTTTGTAAGACTTTGGATTTGCTAACATCTATTCCCATATTAGCTGCCGTGTCCATTAGTTTTTCATGGAACACTCTGGTGTTTCGGGTAAAGCTTTTGCTTATAAACAGCAACTCCTCCTCACTAAGGGTGTTTAATCTGTCTAATCCCACATTTCCAGCTATCAGTTCCTCCATTTCTATTCTTAGTTTGTAGATATCCAAAGGTTTGGGCTGGGGGGTTTCCTTTTCTAGTTCTCAGGTCCATCGGTCTAATTCCTCAGGAGTTACTACTGTGGCACTCCGAGTCCCTGAACCTGTTTCAATCAAGACTTCCTTTGCCCTAGTCTGAGGCCTCGTCCGTGGTATACTGCTTTCCAGTTCCCTTATGGGCAGATCCATTAGGGAAATCACAGATTCACATTCACTTGCCTGGTCATCAACGATAAGAGGCTCCTTCCTGGGCTGCGCTACAGCAGGAGAAATAACTGGAGTTCTCGTATTAGCCTGTCTATCCCCATAAAGAGGAACAACGGGACCAATAGTTACAGGAATTGTCAGAGCTTCAGGACTGGGATTTATCTGTGCTATTGTCTGAATGAGTTCATTTCGCTGTTTAAGTAAGGCTTCTTTTTCTCTTTCGTGCGAAACCCTTTCAACGGATGTGTCATGTAATACTTGCGGAACTAAAGGTGGATACAGACTCGGGGCAGTTGGGACAGTCATATGGGAGCAATTTATTTTATGAAAGTTTTTGTTTACCGTGTAACACTAATCGGCAACCCGTGGTTGCTTTCACTGAAAATGAAGTCAAGGTCGCTATAATTGGGTCCGCCAAGAACAAAGCACCAGGACCCGATGGGGTCCCATTGGACTTATATAAATCAAACTTAGAGCTATGGGCAACTGTACTAACGAATGTTTTTAATAATGTGCTTAAGGGGGGCTTTCCAAATACCTGGGCATGTTCAATTATTGTACCAATTTTTAAAAAAGGAGTAAGAAATGACCCAAAATGTTATCGCCCCATATCCCTGTTGGATTCCCCCATGAAGATTCTGGGAAAAGTCTTATTGGTGAAAATTAACAAATGGTCCACAGAGAATAACATTTTGTCCAATGCCCAGTATGGTTTCCGGTCAGGCAGAGGGACAGAGGACCAATGCCTGAACTTGAACATGATAATTGCTAAATATACAAAGGCTAAAAAAGGGACTATTTTTGTTGCATACATGGATCTGTCTACAGCGTTCGATTTAGTGAATAGAGCTAAGTTGTGGGGCATGCTGTTACAGATGGGATTGGACCCCCCTTTGGTCCATTTTTTGGCTGAACTGCATAAAGATCTCAAGGCTTCCATTAGAATGGATCAAGAGGGGCACCGCACAGCGTGGTTTAAATCAGGCAGGGGTGTGCGACAAGGTTGCATCCTTGCCCCTATGCTGTTCACTTTGTATATAAACTCTCTGGAAAAAACTCTGTTGGCTTCATCTGTGGACACTCCACGTGCAGGAGACACTCACATCCCAGTGCTCCTGTACGCGGATGATGCTGCCCTAATAGCTAGGACACACTTGGGCCTCCAGAGACTTCTTAATGCATTTAGTGACTTTATGTCCTCTCTTGACCTTGTAGTTAATAACGCGAAATCCCATGTTATGGTCTTTGGGGCAGCAAAAAATAACACCAAATCCTTTTACTGCAAAGGGGAAGTGATCAGCAATGTAAAAGTCTTCACTTACCTCGGAGTAATCTTTGACACCAAGGGCAGCTGGACCCCTCAGGTAGTAGCAAAGACCAAAGCTGTAAGGAGTTCTGTTAATGCCATCTTAAGCTTCTCAAGGAGACTGGGGGGGAAACCAAGCGGTGCACTTCTAGCCTTGTATAGGGCAAAATCACTGGCTATAGCTAGATACGGAGCTGGATTATGGGGTTATGTAAAAACTGAAACCATTCAAACAGAGGTTAATAAGTTTTTATGTTCTATATTAGGACTCCCCTTATCAACAGCCACTTTTTCTGTACATCAGGAGCTTGGAGTGTGTTATATCACAGATATCCTCTCCATGGCTCCTATTCTACTGTGGATAAGAGTTTGGACCAATAACAACTTAGGTCTTAACCACAAAATTTTGTTGGACTGTTTAAAATTGGATAAACATAAAGATATTGCTTGGCTGGCTTATATTAATAAGTGCTCGAAAGAACTTGGACGCCCGGAGATTTTCTCCTCCCCGCTTGATTTAAAAAAAGCTGACCTAGCTTGGGTCAAAGAGAATTTTTGCAAACTCAAGTCTTTGGAGAGAGAACAACTCCAGTTATCAAAACCTACGGTCAGAGCACATTATATGACACTCACCTGTATTGCCATCCAACCGTACCTTGCTCTAGTTAATATTCCATTTCATAGATGGCTTCTGGTTAAGTTTAGGTTCAACCAGATATACTTGGTACTCTGTGACAGACAGGGTTGGTGCAAACTTGAGGATGCACCAGTATGTGAATGTGACAACTTTTCCATACAAGACAATATACACCTTGTGTTATTTTGCCCTTTCTATCAAGTCCCAAGGAGAAAGTATTTGTTACCCTTATTGAAGGAGAAAGCGTTCCTGCAAGCAAAACCCGCTTTTCTGTTCCTACAAATGCTTGATTCTCCCTTGGTAATGTTTAGTGTGGCAAATTATCTTGTGGCTGCTGTTCGAATTAGGAGGAGGAAAGTACAAGCCCAACAACGGGGACTGGGATGATTTAAGTATTCTGGCTCTTTTGCACATAAGTCTTTTATGACCTTTTATAGTTTAAAATTGAATTGTACCATATGGAATTTTTTAAATGTGTTTTTAAATGTATTGTAGTATATGAAATTGTAAAATATGTATTGGAATGATTTTATATTGTTGTAGTATGCTTTTATGATTTTTAACAAAATCGAATAAAGTGGTTTTGACTTGACTTGACTTGACTTGACTCATAACTGGTCTTTCATCACCGAATGGTCTATAATTTGGGACAGTGGCATCAGGTCTGCAAAATCCGTCCCTATTGGTTTGCCTATTACCTATACCTGTTGTATCTGTTTCACTGACCCTTCTACTTCTAGGACGTCTGAAAAATGGGTTCTTGGTACTTAGGGACCTAGACTCCTCATCATAAGGAGGTGGATTTTTCATAAAGAAATCCTCCAGATACTCATCTTCTGAATCACCTGCAGCCATCAGGTGTCGGGTTTTCTCAGTGCATTTTCCTCCCACGGGGTCCTCTACCCCAAATACTGGAAATAGTCCCTCAACCATCATATTCTGTCTCCACTGTTTCATCTTTTTCTCTTTAGCCTCTCGCTGCAATTTCGGGTACCATTTACTCTTTCCCTTATCCATTCTGGGTCTGCCTCGTTCTAGAGCCTCAATCTCCCATTCCTCTAAGGCTTCATATTGCGGTAATCTGGGTCTGGGATGCAGGTCATTCATTCGGGTCCTTAAGTTAAACAGGATTCTACTATTAAAGGTACCATCGAGAGGAAACGCTAGGATTCCATCATCTTCGGTGTACTTTACCCAATTCTCCAACCATACACAGGTATGATACCCTTTGTCAAACAACATAAAGGATGCGGGAGTATTAGGTGGTGGAATGATTACACCCTCCCTAGTTCTGATGGGCTTGTCTTTCTTGAAATAATTCCTAATCTTTTCGGCAAATTACATTTTCCTCTTGCTTCCGTACATATTGTAAGGTCTACCTCTAAGCATCTGCTCCTTATGAAAACCTAGATATTTTGGATCAGGTAAGAATTCGGGATACCACATGCACCTCTCCAAGCTATCCTCGAGCTCCGAGTGTGATTTATGTTTACAAACGTGCTTCCGATGCTAGCGCGTCTTTCAATATTCAACAACCAATCAACACAGAGGTTGCAAATACGCTCGACCAATGGGTGCGCGGCCTTTTTCGCAAGACGCAGTCTCACGCTTCGGCACTCACCCCTCCTTTACAATACTAGCTTTGTTACACGCCCGCTGTTTCAGCCAATCTCAGCACGGCACGGAGAGACGTCAGCGCAACCTTGCGACCGACTCCCTCCTTCACAAGGTAACGGAAACGTTGAATTTTTCTTAAAGTGCAAGTGCTCAATTTAGTTAACAACGTATAACTTTCGCCACTGTGCTCGAGTGTCCTAAAAAGAAAGAAAGTTTTGGTTTCCCTACAAGTAAACCACTTCAGTCTACTTTTCATTCACTACGGATAGACCCTTCTGCCTACCCTTCATACAAGCCTTAGAGAACCTGTTACTCCTTTTGACTCATCCACTCTTTCCGGGATATATACCAAGTCTAAAGTTTCACCAATGTACTCTTTGGCTATCACTCAAGCTCCGATGTACCTACTACTCCTTCCTCGTGTGACCCTTACTAGGTAATATCACAACTGAAGTTTCATAAACGTACTCGTTGCTTTCATTTATTCAATTGTTCATTCCGAAAAATCCTAATTAGCGCCTCCGGTTCTACCTAACCATGCACTAATCTTCCTCACAGCAAGTGACCTCACAGCTAAGTGGATTCTGCTCACCACCCGCTATACTTTTCCCCTGGGATTCTAGACAAACACTGAACAATCACTAACAGTTTGTTAATCACATATAATAATATAGCAGCATTTCATAAAATATAAATTTCAAAACATTCTATAACATTTTCAAGGCAAAAAATATTTTTAGCAGCAATAAAATTTTAGCATCACATTTTTATAGATTCACGGTTTATTCATAAAATATCTTATCTGCCTATCTTAACTAGTCCTAACCATAGCTCTGCTACCAGAAAATTACTGATAGCGCGCGCAGGTCGCCCGACTCTTTATTTCACCAAAACTGTACGCACTTGGGCCCATAACAAGTTTATCACTACACTATTGTGAATCGGGCGAGCTTACACATCACTACCAGTAATTCTTGTGTTTCATTTACTATTCTTTTCTGTTGTACCTGACTTACCAATCCTTGTCACAGGTACCTAATTTTCCTGATGAATCAGGAGCTAGCAGGGGTAGGAGATAAGGCTAACCATAATACCTTGTACATTTGAATAACACTTTATACCTTTTGTAATAACCACAGACATCTGAAGGGTTTTCAAGACTTTATATAGTAAAAGTCAAATTTAGTATGCCATGAGAATATAGTTCACACAGATTAGAATATCTATAACTAGAATCAGGACTATAATGTAACTATAAATGAGAGTGAACACCATTGAGTACAAGCAATCTACAGGAAAAGGGTAATAGGGAACATGCTATTCAGTTTACAGGCTTATACTAAGGCAGGTAAAATGGGACAAAACGTACTATTTTAGTAGAGTACTAGCATTAATCAGGGAGTTTAAAACAGACCTTATTCTTATCTATTAACTAAAGCATAGGTTCTAAAGGTTGGTAAGACTAAGTTACACTAATTAAGTAAAACAGTTCTTTAATATCCTACAGGTAAGGGGAAAAATGGAACATAATCTAATAAACAATTTGCATATCAAATCTTTTGGAGAAGACAGGGAAAATAACATAGGCAATGATGCTTTATTAAAAAGAGAAAAGGAAAAAGAGAAGAAAGACGGACACCCACAGATATATATTTACCTAGGACGGGAATGAGGACTAACCCTGGCCACGGGCTAGTTGGGAAAAGGCGAGGACAAGGACCCTCAAGGACTTAGGATGCCAGTAGCTCATGGACAGTCAGGACAGGATACCCCTCAGGATTTGGATCAGGACTGGGCTCATCAAAGGGTATGAATGGTCCATGGGGGGATAGTCACACCATGAGTGAGGCGCAGTTCCAACGCACACTCAAACTACCAGCACAGCCTGTCACACACACCCCTTACATAAACATAGCCAGCTGGGACAGGCAATGTAGTCTTCCACTGTCACCACCCTCATGTAACATCACAAATACAAATTTGATGAAGCATCTAAGCCAAAACATGCACAGGCCTGATTCCCAAATCACTTGCACTTATACCATGATGCCATATCTACACGTTACTCACGCAGCGGATGCACAAATATTACTGCAATCGTGTTGGGTATTGACAAGGTGATGCGCATGGGAGATGTGTCATGTTCTAAAGCCCTGCATCAGAAGTATGTGGACTGGTCATGGTGTGGTTGTGGTGTGGTGTGCATTGGCTGCCTGTCATGGCACAGCAACACCTCACAAAAGTGGCTGAATTAAATATTAACAATTTCACTCAGCCACTTTCATGCGCATGCTGCCTCAAAAACATGTGCATGCCTTAAGCAGACGTGAGGATTGACACAGTATTGTGCAGAAAGGGCTGCACAGAGCATTGCTGGATCAGCGTTGCTCCAGCGACACAACTCAAGCAATGTGCCACTTCCATGGCACATATGCGGGAAACACCTGTACTGGTATCACACTATGGGAATCCACAGTGTGAAAGTGTTGCATCCATAGGTGTTGGGCACAATGACTATCAAATCACTGCTGAAATGCCTGCCAGTGCCATTCAATGTAAATAGACCCTCACATTAAAATGTGTCCTGAACACAGATCCATCTGACACCACCACTAAACAGTGTGAAAAATCTAAAGCAGGTGTAACAGTGATAACGAAAATGTATATGAAACATATTTTTTTGCATTGAATGCCATTAGCATCTTCTGTCTCTCACACACAGGGCAACGCGCACAATCTACCCCCTACCAGGGGGGAGAAGGATCACAGTTCCAGGCTCCACGGGACCCTGATCCCACCAACAGCGATGCCTCTCATCACTCCATGGATGACACAGACCAACCTGGCACCTCTGGATCCCAAACCCATGCAGCAGCTGGATCAGGGGCATCTGCGCCAACCCCCACACCCACTCCTGCCACTTCCCAGCAGACAGCTCGGAGCCCTGCACACAATCCACAACTGAGCCAGTCTGACAATGTGGGACAAGGTTCGGCGGACACCCAGGAGGAGGCAGACAACACCACCACTGTCAACCCTCAGGGGTCCCGTTGACCTGATGTGCCCACAACAGCAGGACAGGCTCGTGTGGGCAGGGGTGGTGGGTGTGACTCAAGGCGGAGACGAGAACCTGACCAGCAAGCTGACGGGCCCGGTATGTCTGAACTCAGAAACATCATGCAGGGATACCGGCCGTATACCAGGGAGTTCGGCCAGGGAGTGGGGGCCCTCATTGCTTTGAAAAACCAGCAGGCTGAGCAACACGCCAGTCAACTACTACACCAAGGACTGATGGAGGTAAGACTAGATGAGGTCTTGGCGGTGCAGAGGGATATCAGCCATTCACTCCGTCGGATTGCTGACAACATGCAGCACCCTCCCTGTGTCACTAGGCCACAAACATCCAGGCAAACACTGGCAACAGGAACAGGTAGGGAGGAGGAGGTGGATTCATCCGACGGAGAGTCCCACGCATCATCAAGGCCTGCATATGAGGGTCCCCCAAGGAAGGCAGGTCGTCCACGGAAAAGACGTTGAGAGGCAGAGGGCCATGCACATCTCCCAGGTCACCAGGTCTGGCATCTTGCCTTTCTGTGCAACAGCAACACCCTATTGACTGTCACACTCTCCCAAATGGACTTGCTGGTCAAAGTCTCACCAATGATGCCATACACTCTGTTCTGGACTCTGTTGACTGAAACTGCAAGGCATCACATGTCCGTCTGTGAACTTTGGATTCCCACATTTTTGTACAGCACCTAACACCTACTCACATTTCACTCACAAGATGTAGAATAAAATAATTATAACACAATAGGTATTGATGTTGAAGTATTTTTTCCCCAGAGTCAACAACATACGTGTTGGGATATGTCAAAGTATGCCAGAGTGTTGAACAAACACAAGCCATACATACACTGGGATCTGAGTCTGGTTGGGGACACACATAGGTCACAATGTATGATTAACTACATCCATTGTGGTAAATACTCACACCTGATGGTTACTATCAGCTAAGGGGGGGTTGCCATACTGCTCTGACAGACAGTTACATAAGAGTCTCATGAAGGTGTACAGGTCATGGGTAATGTGTTGGTGTCCAGGGAGGGACTACCAGGTCTTTTTCTTGATGTGGGAAATCTATCAGCCTCATGCAGTTGTACTGTGGAAGTGATGAATGTTGTCCAGGGCAAGGGTGGCTGGAAGGACTACAGGCAACGTGGTGTTGGATGGGAGACGTCCATGTTAGTATTTTTTAGTTGTGGTTGTGGAGTGCCTACTGAGTGTGGCTGAGGAGTATGAAGGTCTGCCTGTAGTTGACAGTGGCACTCTCCAACAATCAATCAAACAGGATATTTCTAAAGTGCGCTACATACCCGTGATGGTTTGAATGCGCTGGGTGGAGGGGAGGGGGCTGCTACTGATCGAAGAGCCAGGTATTGAGGAGGCTTGTGAAAGGCAACAGCTCCTGGGTCTGAAGTAGGTTGTTTGGGAGAGTGTTCCCGGTCTTGGTGGCGAGGTGGGAGGAGGATCAGCCTCCGGCGGTGGATTTCAGGATGCGTTCAATAGTGGCGAGGGCGAGGTTAGCAGACCAGAGGCTGCGGGAAGGGGTGTAGAAGCTGAGTCGGTCATTAAGGTATGTTGGTACGGCGTTGTGTAGGGCTTTTTGGGTGCGGATGTGGAGTTTGAAGGTGATCCTCTTGTTGACGGGGAGCCAATGCAGACCTCTCAGGTGGTGTGTGATGTCACTGTGTTGGAAGGCATTGAGGATCAGTCGTGCTGAGGCATTCAGAATGTGTTGCAGCTGTCTCCGGAGCTTGGTTGATGTTCCTGCATAGAGGGTGTTCCCGCAGTCCAGTCTGCTAGTGATGAGGGCCTTGGTGACGGTATTACTTGTGTTAGAGGGGATTCTTTTGAAGATCCGGCGGAGCTATCGCAGGGTTTAGAAGCATGATGTGGAGACAGTGTTGACTTGCTTGGTCATGGAGAGGGCGGATTTGAGGATGAACCCCAGGTTGTGTGCATGGTTGGTGGGTGCTGGGCCTGTTCCTAGCGATGTTGCCCAACGTGAGTCATCCCAGGCTGATGGGGTATTGCTGAGGATGAGGACCTCCATCTTGTCGGAAATCTGCTCCAGCCTGCTGTCCATAATCCATTCTGCTAAGGCCTTTATTCCCATGTGTAGGTTGGCTTTGGTGGTGTGGGTGTCTCTGGTGAGTGATATGATCATATGGGTGTTGTTGGAGGAGATGATCTTGAGGCTGTGTTGTTAAGCAACGTGGCTGAGTGGTGCCATGTAGATATAGAACTGTACTGGGCTGAGGGATGATCCCTGTGGGATGCTGCAGAAGATCTTGGTGGTCTTGGAGCAGAAGTGTGTGAGGCGTACATTCAGGGTACTGCCAGAGAGGAAGGATGTGGTCCAGGCCAGGGCCATCTCTTGTATTCCAGCGTCATGCAGGCGTGCTGTTAGGATGCAGTGGCAGACCCTGTTGAAGGCTGCTGATAGGTCCAGAAGGATGAGTGTGGCTGGTCCTCCTTTGTCCATCGGGATCCAGATGTCATTGGTGGTGGTGATGAGGGCCGTCTCGGTGCTGTGGTTGCTGCAAAAGCCGGACTGTGATGGGTCCAGAATATCGTTGTCTACTAAGTAATGGGTCAGCTGTCTGTTGACAATCTTCGCCGTGACTTTTGCGGAGAAAGTGAGCAAGGAGATGGTCCGAAAGCTATTTAAGTCATTTGGGTCTGCCTTGTGTTACTTCAGTAGGGTGTTGATCTCATCGTGCTGACAGCTCTCCGTTAAGTTTGCTGTCTTAAAGGAGATGTTGATAGTTTTTTGAAGATGGTGTGTGATGGCTGTGCTTGCTCTGTTTTCAAACATGGTGGGGGCATGGGTCAGATGGGGATCCAGAGTGGATGGAGTTCATGGGCTTGATGGTGTGTTTGTAACTGACGTTGGACCAGGCGGTCAGGCGACTGGTGCATGTGGGGTTGGCAGGGGTGGTGGGCTTGGTGGTGGATGAGGGGGTATTGTTGTTGAAGCTGTCATGGATGTTGGTGATCTTGCAGTGAAAGAAGGTGGCCACTGATTTGCACTGGTCGTGTGATGGTGGAATGTCATTGGTGTCAGAGCTGGGGTTGTAGAGGTCTTTCCCGATGTTCAAGACCTCTTTGGTGTTGTGTGTGTTGTTGTGTAGGCGATCCTTTAAGGCAGGCCTCTTGGTAGTCCTGATCAGTTGGTGTTGTTTGCGGGTGGCATTCTTGTGGGCTGTGTAGCTCTCTGGTGTTCAGTTGCAGAGCCAGTTCTCCTCCAGTTTCAAACAGGTAAGTTTTGAGGGCTGGAGGTCTTTGTTGAACCAAGTGGCTTTCTTGTTGTTGTGATTGGTTGTGGAGGTCTTGTGTGGGGCAAGGGTGTGCGCGCAGTTGTCGATCCACTGTATGCAGTTGATGGTGGTGGTGTTGAAGTTGGTGGTGGCGATGGGTGGTCCCAAGGCGAGGGTGGTGGTCCCTTGGTCCTTGGTGACCTTGCCCCAGCAGTGTCTTGGAAACTGTTGGGTGGTGTGGTGTTTGGTGTGCTTCATGAAGGTGAAGTGGACGCATTTGTGGTCAACCCACTAATGTTTGGTAGTGTGGTTGACAGAGACGTGGGGACTTGCGGACAACATGGGGTCCAGTGTGTGTCCAGTGGCGTGTGTGGGTGCTGTCACAAGCTGTTTCAGTCTGAGGTTGCTAAGATTGTCGATCTGGCCGGTGGATTTGGAGTTGTGGTTGTATGTGAGTTGAAAGTTCAGGTCCCTGAGGAGGATGAAGTCCGTGGATGCGAGGGCGTATGTGCTGATGAGGTTGGTGATGGTGTTGCTGAAGTGTGGTGGGGTCTGGGTGGTCTGTATATGAGAGTCCCTCTGAGGCTGGTTTTGGGGATGGTGTGGATCTGAAAGTGCACATGCTTGGCGGTGCTGAGGGTGTTGTTGGTGTTGTTTGTGACTCTGAGGGAGTCCTTGTGAATGATGGCGATTCCCGCTCCCACTCTGTTGGTAGGCTCTCTGCGGGAGATTTGGTAGCCCTCTTGGATGGCAATGGCGATGTCTTGTGCAGAGGTGACTTTCAGCCAGGTCTCTGTCTGGAAGGCAACGTCAGGGGTGGTTGAGTGTAGGAGGACCCAGAGTACAATGGCGTCCTTGCGAGAAGAGTGGGTGTTGTGGAGGATGCATTGCAGGTGGTAGGTAGTCTGTTAGATGGTTTGGGGGGGGCGGATGCAGTAGAAGCTGCAGTTCCAGCAGGTGAAGGTCCCTTGGGTGATTTTTGGGGTAGCCCCGTAGCAGAAGTCCTTGCGTCCGGGGTTGCATGCGTGGAGGGTGCTGGAGTAGTAGAGCAGGCTGGTGTTGTGTTTGCTTTGGGGACTCGGGTTCTGGTGCTGGGCATGGTCCAGGCACGGATGGGCACAGATGGCCTTGCCTTTGGTGCACCTTTAGTGCGCCAGTGGTGTACCCGCTATGTACATCCACTGTGCGGACGCACATTGTCTGACATTTTAAAGGGAGGTGCATCTGGGAGGCGGTAGCGTGGTGGTAAGGGGGCATTGCCGCAGGGTCAACAGCGGGAAGGGGTGTGTAGAAGCAAGGGTGCAGGTGTTTATTTTAAATTGCATGAGAACGCCTTAGCGGCTACAATGGAAACACAGGGCACAGCTACACGGAGGTGGAAGATAATACAAGTTAAAAATCATTGTTGAAAGTGGAGTAGGCAACCGCAAGTGCACAGTGGAAGGCTGGGCACAGCAGTTGCAAAGTCACGCTACATGCAATAGCAGGCAGGGAACAGGTGGAGCTGCTTGGTGGGAGGGGGGCGAGTGACCTGCAAGCAGGGTCAATGGTCACTCTTGACTCTAGTAGGTATCTCATTTTGAAGGTCATGCAGCTGTGGCAGGGGATGTTGATGATGAGGTGTGCACATGTGCCTGTGGTTTGCAAATGTTACCCTGGAGTTTGGCTCTTCTTCCTGTGTAGAGGTTGTTGATGTAGTTTAGGTGGATGCTGTTGTGGACCTTGGTGGCTGTCTGTCTTGACTAGGAGTGGATCTATCTGAAGGTCAGTTCCAGCATGTGTAGGGACTTGCATCATGAGTTAGTGATCATGTGGAGTTGGTGAACTTGATGCAAACATTGATGTAGCAAACCTGGATGGTGGTGTGTCTGTTCTCCAGGCAGGAGTAGCTCTCCCACTGAAACATTTTTGCCTGTTTAGCTGTGGGCCTGCATGATGAAGTACTACTACAATGTCTGAGGAGCAATGAGGAACGCTGTGATGCAGCCCAGTGGTTTACGATTTGAACTCAATTTATGTTGTTGCCTCTCAGCTCAATTAGCATATGTTAATCCACTTCCCCTACTGACCCCCTGACCACAAACCACTGCAACATCCTTGTTAAGATACACTATGAACACTGAAACGTCATGTGGAACCCGTAGGTCAGATTGGTCTGTAACCCAGATGTGTGGAGACACACGTTCATCCTGCACATCTTTACTTAAGGTTACACAGATCCTGTTTAAGCTTCCAATCATACACCAAGATCTATCTATCAGTCCTGGCAAATATTTATGTAAAATGTTCTTGTAAGCACCTGATGGCCTTTTTTGATCCTAATAGCCTCTTTCATTACTCACTATCCAGCCTCCATCCCACCTATACTTCACAGGTGGCCCTCATACAAATGGCAGACTCTATACGCTGGGAGGTAGATGGAGTTTCCAAGGCGGCGTTGGTGTTGTCCGACATGTCTACAGCATTTTGACACCGTAGACCATCACAATCTTCAGACCCACATGAAGACCATAGGTGTGTGTTCCTCAGTGCTGAGCTGAATATTGTCATAACTATCTGACTGCACACATCAGGTCCGCACCTACAACATCAACTCCTTAGTCAAAACACACAAGTGGGGTATGCTGCAGGGCTCTGCTAAGAGTACGCATACATTACGTACTCTGGCATATTTGCATTACCACGCAGGCTGAATCGATTGCCATGTCTAGAGTCTAAATGATATCATATGCAGAGGATCTTCTATTTCTAATCAATTAAAATTCAGTCATAGCTGCACATTTTGAGCATCACCACAATTGGTACTTGGTGTAGTATGTCACTCTGGGGGTGTACCTCACAAACTGTTATCAATCATACTCCTGGAAAGTTGGTGTCGTCCTTGCGGGTGGTCTACTATCCATCTGTGATGGCAATGTAGAAGTAGTGTTTGGGTCTTACTTACAGCCAGGTCACAGTAATGACGGTTTTGTGTTGTGCTGTTGTGTTGATGAGGTAACAGAGTCCAATGTTGTGCTGATGTAAGTAGCATGTGTGCAGAACAACGCACATGACCTGCTTGTACGGACATGCACTGTTATGTGTGGCAGTGCGGGATTGGCAGTGAGTTGCACACACAGCCTGCAAAGCTGTAATGTGTGCTCTTAGGGGTTGCCTGATACCAGGTGCATGATTGTCTGGTGTTCACTGTGTGGAGGGTGGCAGGAGCATGAGTCGGTAGTGTAACCTGTTTCAATCAATGACAACTGGGCCTTGCACTGTGCACATTGCAGGCGCTGATGGGCCTCCCTTTGACATGCATGTGGTGCAACTGTGTCATGGACAATCTGCTGTCTGCCTTAAGAATGTATTGATGGATGGTGGAGCATATTGGAGGCGTGACCGTTGCAGAATCTGACCACAGGCTTTTGCGGTGTCACTGGGGATGCAGCATCAGGAATGTCTGAACACAGGATGGCTGAAGGTGTGAGACACCATGCAAAAGACGCAGATATTTGTATAGCAGCATGTTACATGTGTATAAATAGGAAGGAGTGTCTGGTTACTCATGGGTCACTGCTAGAAATTGGGAAAACAATCACCAAATATGACGGCCACATGACCAGGCACCAAAAGGCCAAGACGGGCACAGGACAAACAGCGTCAGCAAGTGTTGCATGTCCATTGTGGGTTTTAAGCTCAAAGAATACATACACAACCATGTATGTCAATCACAATATGGACCATGACCTATTACAAACACCATGCATGTTGAACCCGTACACATAACCATATATGCAGAATCATTGTAAAGTATGCCATAGGTGATGCATGCAGACTGGCAAGAGATCTGCGGTGACAGTAATGGGGCACAATGTACACTTTGGAAAAGATTTCATACATAAATGGTGCAAGGTTGTTGTGAGGCCATGCTGCTTCAGGAAATGTACATGGCCCGTGGCATTGCTCAGAAGAAAATAACTGTCATGCAATGAGGGTACCAGTAATGCTGGTGAAACAATCTCCACACGACTGCCAGGGACTGTCGGTACATTTGATCCTCGTATTTGTTTGATGCTCAAAGAGGTCCATCTCCAGATAGTCCCTTGGTCTGAGTATGAATAACAGACTCAAAAGGGAGATCAGGTGGGGGAAGGAGAGGATGGGAACAGCAGGGAGGGAGATCTGAAACAAAGGTAAACAAGCATTACAATTCAACTGTTCTTGGCACTGATTCACATTATACTAATGACGTATTCTGTAACCGTTACACCTGTGTACATTAACCATAGCCACTGTATCCAATTTGTCAGCACATGTTTAGAAATGATAGTAGATCACAGTTTTTAACACGGACACATAAAAGGTAGCAGAGTTTGCCTCTAAAATGAAGGGGGTCTAATGCTTACCAGGTGGTCCAATGCAATTGGAACCAGGCGCTCCCAAACTTACTCACAGTGTATGAATGTGGCTCAAAATGATACAGTGAATTGAATGTGTAGCAGTGCTACTCACAAAAATCAAATTACTGTAGTCAGCCATGGGAATCAGTGAGGCTCATGATTGTAAGATACACATCACCTGCTGCAGCCGTACTTAGCTGACGCAACGAGGAAGGGGATTATCTAAACACAAGGAAGCCTAGCAAGAGCCAAGCATTGTCTCATCAAACTGTGCCTTACAATGCCAAACATGACAAGCAGATGTGAGCAAACTATACAAAGAGTATTGAGGAACAAAACCCAGTAAACCACCCCTACCGTGACCATGATATGCAGCACGGCACAAGACTTGTCTGCAATTAACGGCAACCGACTGGTGTAACGGAAGTGTTTACATTACCAACACCTTTACGTTCCTACGTCATCAGTCCAACATTCCTGGAATAATGGGAATAGAAGGTTGACATAAAGTTACCAAGAAGGCTTGCAAAGCAGTGATCTCCACCGGCACATATGTTGCGACCTGACAGTGACATTACATACTGGCACAGGGGGCAATGCATCCATACGAACACACTCACTTGACAATTGTCAGAAAATGTGGGACCTACAGTGGTCCACACCTTCACAACATGTCAATAGGTAAACCTAACTGTACTGGCCAACAACATCAATGTGATGAGCCAAACACATCCTGCTGCAGACAGTGAGTTTACAAATCCACACAGAGCCTGTGGTTGTGATGTCACACACAATGTAAACCGTTCACATCCGCAATGTCTCTGGACCATGGTTTACACACATTGATGCATTCCCCAGAGTCATTAATCAACAACAGATGACTGAGAAAAAGGGTGAGTGGCCAGTAATGGGAGTGTTGCAACAGGCTTGATCCATGTTAATGACACATGTATGGATGCATCAAAAACAAGCACAGTAACAGCTCCCACACATTCCCATAGCATACCAACCCAAAAATAAATGTTAAGATATCTTACCAAAACTGACATTTCCATAGGTCTGTGCATGGAATAGTGATTCGACACACGTTGCAATCATCATGATCAATAGCAGGAGTACCAAGATGACAAAGACAACAGGCAGAGCGACCTGAGGAAGACAGGCTCACAAGGGGACACATTAATAATAATTGCATACAGCGTGAAAACATGGCGGCCGCTCGCTAACGCGGTGCGCTCGTCTCTGACGGAGCCTCCTGTCAAGATGCCCCGGTTGTTTGATTAAGGTATTGGTCACCACGGACTGGCGGGAGTCGGCAAATTAAGGCATCGGAAGTATATTTGCGAGCTTACTCACTTGAGGCTGGACGGATTGGAAAAGGCAGTGCGGTGAGAGGGTTGAGCCGAACTGAAACAAGCAGTTGCGGGATTAACGGCTCAGAGACGCCGAGGCACTTCAGAGCGTCAGTCCATCAGACCGCCGTGGATACGACCGCGGTCAGAGCTGTCGATGTGTAGGGGGCGGGCTTTCCTTCCTGCGCCCTACCGCTGGGGAGACGCAGCCGTGGAGCTGCGACGAAGCAGAAGGGCAGTCACATACGGCGTCTCTGCAAAGAGAGTGGCAGCAAATACGTGGTGCGGTAAGGGGGGCCAGCAGGGTGGGAACTTGCTGTGGGGGGAAACACAGCCTATTGACGAGTGTGCCCCCTTGGATAAACAAGACTGTAGCTCCTGGCAGAACCCAGACCTTACATCTAAAGTCTTTAGCTTTAAGGCATATTCACAAGCCCCTGCCCAGGCAAACAGTGAGATCCCAGGTATAAAGACTGCTGGAGCCCTGGGGAAACGGAAGGCTAAGGGGAAAGGAAAAGGGAGCAATGAAGGCAATAAAGACAAGGGCTTAGGGGTTTCTACAAGACATAGGGGTATAAGCCAGACGCAAGAACCTGAAAGAAGCTCAGGTGAACAACCTGTCACAGAATCAGAACCAGAGTCTGAGGCTGTATTTGACTCAACACAACCTTCAGCCCTAAGGATGCCGTGCCGAGGAGGGGCAAGGGATATCAGTTGCGGTACACCGGCCCGAAGGAATTACCCCATAAGGCGAGTCAGAACAAGGGCGAATGTGAAACAAAAATTAGTAAAGTCCCCCGGATTACACCGTCACTGAAGTCCTATTTCAAGGTTCTGCCTCAAGTTCTCAACATAAATCAAGACCCCCAAAGACTGGATAGTACACAAAACGCATCCACATCAGCTGAAGCCCTCGACCCTACAGCCACACTTAGTAACCATCAGGAAATAGCAGAGGAGGCAACGGGGGCGGAAGTGCCGCAGGTGGCGCAAAGATGGGGGATCCCGCAGAGCACGTCCCCAATACAATGCCCCTTATAGACCACCAAGCGATTATTTCAGTAGAGACAGAAAAAGGCCAAAGAACCAGATCAATGTGTCGGGGGGAACGAAGAATTCGAGAGCGATGACACCCTTCAAGTCATACTTCTCAGCATGAGGAAGGAGATCAGAAATGGGTTCGAGGAGTCAAAAAAATGCTTTGAGGAATCGAGACAAATCCAGTCAGAGATCCGTACAATGTGTGAAAGTCTGGAGACTAAAGTAGACGACATCTCATTGAGAACTGGAAGCCTAGAGAACTCTGTCGGCGAACTTAAGGCAAAACTGGAACATGCCGAGACTAAGATCCAGACTCTACGACAGAGGGCGAGGCAGTTAAAGAGAGGGTTGAGTCTCTCGAAATTTTTTCAAGAAGAAACAACTTGAGGCTGCTAAAAATTCTGGAAGGAAAAGAGGGTGGAGAGATAAAGAACTTTGTGACAACTATACTTAAAGACTCCCTTAATCTGGAAGAATCTCTGTCTGAAATAGAATCCGACATTCAGAGGGTACATAGGGACCCCTTCCGTCTCAATCCAAGCAGAGTCAAACCAAGGGAGATCCTGGTGAACTTCCTAACATACTCCCTGAAAGAAAAGATACTGAACCTAGCATTGAAAGTCAAGACCCTGAAAGTCTCAGCCTTCCCCTTCGAAGTCAGATCTGACCTATCCAAAACCACATTAGATAGGCAATGGGAATTAGGCCAGCGGATGGAGAAGTTTAGGAGTTTGGGAGCCACTGTCCAGAATCGATTCCCTGCCTTTCTAAGGATAATGTATAACAACAAAATGTATAACATCAAGTCTCCTTTCGAAGCTGACGAGCTATTAGTTACTATTAGTGAACATCAAACCCCCCTGGTCACTTGTACAGCTAGCAAATAACAAAGGAAAATATAAGAGCTAAAAAAGAAGGGTCTGAAACATGAACAAAATTTAAAAAATATGGGGGAAGAAATAAACATCAATGCAGTTATAAAAAAAAAAATGGGGGGAAATTAATAATGAGCACTTGGGGGAAAAAAAAGGGGGTATAAACATATATGAGTGAAAAAATAAAGGGGAAAAAGAAAACAAAAATGGGTGGGGGGAAAAAAAGAAAGAAAAACAAGGGAGAGAAAAGGGAGGGGGAATGGGGAAAACAAAAAAAAAGAAAAGGAAAAAAAAAGTTTTTTCACTATAGATCCCCAACCCCCAAACTTAATTTAATCTTGTTAAGAAGCCCTGAGCTACACCAACCCTACACCAACCCTACCTATAATTCCCGCCTAATAACACCTTAGATACTCAAGGGTCATTAGAAGCAACAACATAGCTTAACATAGATAATAGATAAGAGAATAAAATTATATTCCCGCCATCTGTCATTGCTTACAAAATACCAAGCATATTGACCGATAAAAGTGAAAATGCGGGCAGTAGACAGGAACACGTCAGGGGACGACAATCTGGCAAGACATCCAGCCAGAGTAAGTTGGGGGGGGGGTTTCCAGGGGTGGGAAGCGGAAGGCAAAACATAAAAGTCCTCATAAGCTGAATCTGATAATCTTAAAAAATATAGATCCAAAGGTGTTTCACACTTATTGTTTGGTCAATACAGGAAATGGCAGGCAGATAACCGGTAACAAAGTACTAGAGTGGTGGGATGATAAAACTACGATATACTACGATAAAGTGATAAAATAGATGACAGATATTAAATTCTTATCCTGGAACGTCAATGGTCTGCGAGTAAGGGCGAGAAGAAATAAAATTTTACCGTATCTTAGAGACTCACCCGCGCAGATCATGGCGATCCAGGAGACACATCTAAATAAACAGGAGATTACGGACATACTCAAAAAATCTAAATGGGTTGATAAATTTGTAAGTACGGACCACAACACCAGTATTCGTGGGACTGCCATTATTTTTAAAAAAGGAGTTAGGGCCCAGATCATGGACTGGAAAACAGATGCGAGCGGCAGATGGCTGATAGTCAATGCCCAACTGTACTCAAGGTGTTTTACTATCGTCCGCTATTATGGTCCCAACCAGGACGATCCCTCTTACCTAAATATTCTACAGAACCATCTGATTACTTGCTCACTCCCCATAATATGGATGGGAGATTTTAACCTAGTGTTAGATCCAAAACTAGATAAATCTCCCACCTCCAGAGCCGTAGTCCATAGTAACATGAGGGATACGCTCCTAAGCTGAATGTTGAACCTGGGTTTAAATGATCTTTGGAGACAAAGAGCTGGGAAAACCATGGGAGTCTCCTTTCACAATTATAAATACAAACACAAATCGCGAATTGATTATGCCCTATTCAGCCTTTCTCTTAAAGATCAGATAAAAAATTTAATATACTTGCCTCTGCATCTATCAGACCACTCTGCTATTCTCTTCTCGCTAAAATCAGAGCAGGAATCCACTCATGCATCATGGTCTTTTGACCGAACAATACTATTAGAGGAAGAAGAGAAAGACCATCTGATACATGAAACCGCCTCCTTTTTAGAGCGGAATATTGGCTCTGCCTCACTGGTAAATGTATGGGAGGCCTGGAAAGCTTATATAAGGGGCTGCATTACCAATAGGGCCTCCTATAGAAAAAAGAAATACAGAGAGGCGATCTTAAATATAGAGCAAGACCTGACTCATTTGGAGTCGATGGATCAAGTTCCCTCAGACAACCAAGAGGAGAAAACAGAACTAAAAGGTAAATTAGATGCGCTATTGCAAGAAAGACTGAATAAAAGATGGCAGGCCAGCAAACTCTCGCACTTTGAATACGGCGAATCTGCTGGAAAATTGCTAGCCTGGAAAATAAAAGCTGACCAGACTAGAAATGTTATCAAAGAAGTGAGAGTGGCTGGGGAAATTGTCAACAGGACGATGGATATTTATATCGGGGAAGCCTTCAGTGATTTCTTTCGGAACATCTACACAGAAGAGATTAACGTTAATCTCGACGAAAGTTCTGAATGGCTGGACAACATAACTCTCCCAAAGTTGAACAGGTCCCAAAGAGAAAATCTAAACAAAGAAATAACGGAAACAGAAGTCGGAAATACTATCAAACAACTAACACAGGGTAAGGCTGCGGGACCGGATGGTCTCCCAGGAGAACTATTTAGGGTACTTAACTCTACTCTCACCCCAGTTCTTACGATCCTATTTAACAACATATTAATTAGAGGCGAGACACCACCAAGTTCCTGGGGGAAGCAAATATAGTTTTAATATTAAAAACAGGCAAAGATCCAGCTGAGTGTGGGTCATATCGTCCAATCTCGCTTCTCAATAATGACTATAAAATCTTTGCGTCAATCCTGGCTGCACGACTGGGAAGCGAGATTGGATCAATTATCCACCCCGATCAAAAGGGGTTTATTAGAGGCCGGCAACTGGCTGATTTAACATATGATTTAGTGGGAGCAGCTGACATCGCCTCAACTTTCTGTTTACCCCTGGCAACTATGACACTCGACGCCACAAAGGCGTTTGATAGGGTGAACTGGGCATATTTAAACACTACAATGGAAAAATTCCATCTTGGTCCCAAATTTCGTAGAGCCATCGGCCTATTATATAATAACCACAGAGACTGCCTTTTAGTAAATGGCACGCGAACAACTCCCTTTAAAATTAGCAGAGGAACAAGGCAGGGCTGTCCCCTATCTCCCCTTCTTTTTAATTTATACGTAGAGCCATTTGCGCAGTCAATAAGGGAGGACATCAACATACCACATTTCACTTTTTCCGGCTGGGGCAAGAAGCTCGGTTTATATGCCGACGATATACTCATCTATACAACTGATCCCGCTTTGGCATTTCCTACGGTTATAAAGAAGGCGGAGGAATTTGGAGGATTCTCGGGATATGAAATAAACGCCGGGAAGTCGGAAATAATGGTCTGGAATATCTCTAATCTCCAACTCCCGGTAAAATCCTCAATGAGGTACCTGGGAATAACAGTAACTAAAGACCTGAATCTCCTGGCTCAAAACAACCTGGCCCGGATCTCCTGTGAATCCCAAACCTTGATGAAATCCTGGTCCTTACTCCCGCTTACCATCTTCAGGAGAACTAGCTTGATAAAAATGAGTATTCTCCCCAAATATACATTCATTTTTAATACCATCCCACTAACTTTTGAGACTAAACAACTTGCAAAAAGTCAACAAAATATTAATTCATTTATTTGGGGCCATAAATCTAGCAGACTGGCGTGGAGGAAATTAATAAGAAGAAGAGAAATGGGGGGGCTCGCCTTGCCAGACTTGGAATGCTACGCCTGGGTTTTTCATTTGACCCATTCCAGGATGCTATTTAAGATCCCTTTGGACAATGCAAATGGATATATGTATAAGGCAATGCTATTGGGTTCTGACCTTCCATTGAATGGCTTTTTATTTAAGTTCGGCCACCAGAAGTTTTTTAAAAAAGTCAGACTAAAGTCATTATTGGGCTCTATAAAAGAATGGTCCCAAATCAAATCCAAGGCTGGGATAGGATATCTATCTAATCACTCACCGATTTGGGAATTACCTGGGCTCTCACTACAACACTCCAATGCAGTTAAAAGGGTCCTAATGGACGCGGGGATAACACGGTGGGGGGAACTACTGGTAGAAGGATCCCTTATGAAATGGGAACCATTCAAGCTCAGGGTAACATCATCACTTTCCTGGCTAGTATATATTCAACTGGCTAGCTGGCTCCGAACTCAAACAAAGAAAAAAGCAATGATGGGTGAACACAGTCCCTTAGAAAACAACTTAGTGGAGAAACCCGTGGGAAGAAAGGAAGTCACACTCTTCTATTGGCATATTATAGAGGATGGAGAAGGTGACCCCAATCTCCCGATAAACTCTGGGGAGGAGAGGGAGAACCGTATATGGAGGACAAATGGGAGGAATCTTTTACCCTCCACTACAAAATCATCAAGCCAGCATGGCTGCGGCGTAATCATTTCTTCACGCTACATCGGGCATACTACTCCCCAAGAGGCTCTCGAAATTTCAACCCGGGAAATGTTGTAGTAAATGCTCTTTTCCAGCAGCCTCAGATTTGCATATGTTTTGGGAGTGCCCGAATATTGCTACTTATTGGCAAGAAATCAGGGTATCACTCAAATCCATCCTCAGAACCCCTATTCCGTGGACATGGTCTTTAATCATCTTCGGCCTAAACAAAAATATCAAGGGTTTAGAAAGAGAATTCTTATTCTACGCTATTCTATTAGCAATAAGGGAAATCTGTAAGAACTGGGTCAATATAATCTCCCCGACACATGCAGAGTGGCTGTCTTCACTATACGCAACATCGAAGGTCGATCTAACTAGAACATGTAGCCCTCGCTCTATGAGATTTTGGGATTTTTTGACTGAATGGAGAAGGTATAATTAGTCAAACCGGGGTTTTTTTTTTTGGTTTTTTTTTCTCCCCGGGTCCGATGATAAGGCCTAATATCTCCTTGTCCAAAGGGAGGCACCCCAAGCCATACTGCTATTGGACTACTCGCCAACTTGGCCCGAATGGAGATTGTTTGTGCAGGGTTCTGCCGGAGAAATCTAGTCTGCCTTTCTGGGCACTGGAAGAGTATCTATTGGCCTCTCGGTGGTACAGTGGCGATTGGGTCTGGTGGCTGGAGCACCCCTGGATCGACTATATGGCTAATGAGGACAAAAAAAAATAATAATAATAATATTTGCATACAGACATGGTCATGTGAAAATACATCACAATGTAGTACATATGTAGATTACAAAATCACTCATTGCACATATGCGTGTGTCATTACATCATCACTTGTGTGACACATCACAACAAACATCAAAGTGTTTTCACATACAGACAGCTGGACACACAGTATGCAACACATGCCACTCCATGCCACAAGCTTGCACAGGACTACCCAATGACTCACAATTAAGAGAAGAAGTTGCGTATGAGCTGACTCTGGATATGCTTCTCCTCCTCATCATCACTTGCATCGTGCCCAAGCCCTTCATCCTCAACGGGTGGATGTTCCAGCTCATCAGGATCCAGGATGAGTGGCACGGCCTTCTCAACTGCCATGTTATGCAGTATGCATCACACAATGAAGATGTTAAACACCTTGACCGAGGCGTATGGGAGGGATCCGCTGGTTTTATCAAGGCACCGGAATCTGCGCTTCAGGAGTCCAACCGTTCGTTCAATCACACACCTGATCTGCCTGTGTGCATTGTTGTACCGATGGTCTGCAGCTGTCCTTGGGTTGCGGAGCGGTGTCATGAGCCACGGCATGTTGGGATATCCTGCATCTCCTAAAAATATACAGCGTGTTGAAATGTACTGTAAAGCAATTTTGTCAAAGCAATTGTACACCCACCAACAAGACATGCCAGATCGTTGCGCAGCTGCAGCATCATCTGTGGTACCCAGCTACGCCTCATGATGAATGCATAATGGCATGATCCTGGAAAACGTGCACAAACATGGGAAATCAGCATGTTAGCAAGACACACCACAAGGGCATTTATTGAGTGGTAATGCTTCCTATTGCGGTAAGCCTGCTCCTGAGCCTGAGGTTGTACCAAAGCCACATGTGTACCATAAATGGACCCAATGACATGTGGCATCCCTACCAGGGCATAGAATTCACCTTGACATCTCTCAACTCTTCAGGGTTTGGAAATTTGATGAATTCATCAATGTGCTCTAACATGGCAGGAAAGACATCACGTAGGACATGGCTGAACATGGTCTGGGACATACCCCCCACATCTGCAATGGTAAATTGAAACATACCTGGGGCAAAAAAATGTAGGGCTGCCCTCACCTTTAGCTTTGGTGTCAGCGCAGGTGGATACCTGTGTCACGGTTGGAGATGTGGTTCCAGCCTGTCCGTCAAGTCCTGAATCAAATCTCGAGTGAATCTGTATCGTCAGATGCAATCACATTTCCTCATGCTCTCCAAGTCAGAAAAAGGCCTTGGTAGAGGCGGTGCCCTGCAGGACATATTTGATAAGAATGCACAACATACGTGAGTGAGGTGTACCCCTAGAGTGCATGCGTGTGTGTGGGATGTTTCACAATTCTAATCATGCCATATGCGAGCGAGGCGTACCCCCAGAGTGCGTGCATGTGTGTGGGACGTTTCACCATTGTAATGGTGCCATACCCGAGCGAGGCGTACTCCCAGAGTGTGTGCGTGTGTGCGGGACATTTCATCATTGTAATGGTGCCATACGCGAGCGAGGCGTACCCCCAGAGTGCGTGCATGTGTGTGGGACGTTTCACCATTGTTATGGTGCCATACGCGAGGGAGGCATACCCCCAGAGTGCGTACGTGTGTGCGGGACGTTTCACCATTGTAATGGTGCCATGCACGAGCGGACCGTACCACGCAATTGCGTTTGTGTGTCAACATCGTTTCACAATTGAATATGTGGCATTCGTGACGAAAAAACGCACCGTACTTGTGTGGGGATCCCAGAAAATACATAGGGAACATCTAGGGGATGAGTAGAATGCCCAGAAGGCAGGCTAGTTGTCAAGGAAACTGAGATTTGAGTGTGTGCTACAGGTGTCCTGCAAAATTCAGTTGGGCAAAACTATACAATGTTGCAAAATGTGTTGTTGAGCTAAAGCTCAATTTTTAAACCATGCAAATGTCTGTCAGGGCCTTATGTGGAATGGGATTGGATGAAACATAGGATGCTAAGTAATCTGGCTTATCACACTGTACTCATGATACTGAAAGCCCCTCGGCAGCACTATTTTAAGGCTGCATGTGTCTGGGAGAGGGCACTTTGCTGCACAACATTAGAGTGGACCACACTGCTGCTGTCTCTGCATTCTCTGGACTCTGATTTTGCTGACCATGGAGAGGGCACTTGCATTCAGTGAGGAGGATAAACAGGCCCTGCTGGATGCCCTCTACCAAACTACAGCAAGCTGTATGGAAGACCAGGAGAGCAGGGGAGTTATGACTGCAACAGCTTGGACTGTGCACCTGTTGTGTGTGTGTCACTACACAAGTACAAAATGGGGGGAAGGAGAGGCTTAGGGGATGTTTACCGACCATGCATTGCTACTACCCCTATACATATATATCTACCAACAACAAGTAGCAATGGGTCAAAAACGAAGCAACAAACTAACTGTGTATCTGTAAGACGTGACCTCAGGTGTAGAGGTAAAACAGTGAAATCGAACCTAGGGTACTTTCTCAATGAGAAAACATATTCCCATCAGATTACCGACCTGAACCACCCTGCATCATTTGGGATCCTTCACCATGAAGGTAAGTAGTTGTACCCTCTGTAGATTTGGCAAACCTCAGCCTAATCTCTCAAGTATGTCCCAATGCAAGTGTGATGTATCTCGGTGTCAAGTGGTAATCTGACTAGCAGTGCTGAAAAAGTGAAAATAATAAGTGACTGATGTGAAACCACATAAAATTGGGTAGTGAAGAGGTGAAAAATATTTTAATGAATACCTATTCACTCCCAAGATAAAAACAGTGCAAATAGTAGTATAAACAAATAACTAATAAAGTAGATATTGGGTCGACATGTTTCTGCAGTGTAAACGGGGCCAAAAGGTCTCCTACTGCTTCTTCAGGACCATGATAAATGCTACTGCTAGGTGTGAGTGAAACAAGTGAATCAAAAAGTTTTCTAAATATCACCTGAAGTTCTCCTGATTTCGTGGTCCAATGTGCACCAAAAAGGAGCAGACAAACAAACAGATACACAGACATTAAAGACATACACATCATAATTAATAGTGTATCATTGTCACATTGTGCCATCAAGATATAATAATCATTTATCAGGCAGACATGTCAGTATGTCAAATTATTTTAACGTGACATCTAGTGATAATGTATCGGTTTGATTACATTCCCACTCACCTATATTGTAGGAAATTGTTGCCCCACCTCACCTGGCCACAGCGCAGGTACAACAGAGCACCGCTCTGATGGGGAGAAAAGAAGGTATTAAAGGAAGGATTAACAGAATCGCGACTACGTGTTCAGACGAACTGCTCAAGGCCAGAGAAATCTTGTCTGTGTTTATTAATTAACACGTTATTGGTATTTATCGATAGTATGTCATGAATCATAATCATTCTCACAATGCCTAGTTATTACCGGCATCTAGGTTGACCCCCGGTCATTAGCTCCTGTGAGTTAGAATTACAAAGAAAGGACACTCTTAGCGTCGCTGCCCCCGTAGTTAATGGATAGAAGAGAGTAGACTTTGAAATCAATATAGACACAAGCAGTCAACAGCTCGTGCTTCGGAAGCCGCTGTGACCCGCTGTCATGGCTCGGCTCAAACAGTGGCATGGCAGTTTATCAGCAGTATTAAAAAAGAAAACAACCCACTAAGCACGCCTCATTGCAACTCCGGTTCTGTGCGGTTAACTATTATCGCAAAGAACATGATAAAGACAGTCCGGTCTACACACCATGGGAGTCTTGTTAAGAGCTTGTGAGCCAGCCTGCGCTTACCTGTCCGTCGGTACCCCGGACGTCCTTCTGGGCTGTCTGTGGGGAGGTACCGAAACGGAGTGGCGGCGGCCATTATATTGAGCCACTTCCTCGGAGATTCGACGCATCATGTGACGTCATACGCTAGTGCCATGGAAAGATGGGATTTGTAGTTTGCACCAGCTAAAACGCGGTTTAGTGTACTTATTCCGCCTTGTTCGTGGCACAAAAATATCTAAGACAGTCACATGGTACATTTAAATACATTTTGTTATAAACTGTAATCAGAGGCATTTATCGTTGTTTTGAATTATTTTGGAATTGGATTTCTATTTTGCACACAAAGAGAGCTATAAATTTCCTAAAATTCAAAACGTAAGGTATCTATTGTACTGCTTGTAAAACGGAGCAGCGACGGTCATTATATTGATCCACCTCCTCAGTGATTAGACGCCTCATGTGGCGTAATGCGCTAGTGCCCTGGAAAGATGGGATTTATAGTTTGCACCAGCTAAAAAGCGGTTTGATAAGTTTGTTCCGCTTTACTCATGGCACGAAAGTGTGTGAGACGATCACATGGTACAATACGACACAATTAAATGTAAACTGTGAGCAGAGGCATTATCGTTATTCTAAATTGTTTTGAAACAATTGGTGTCAGCCTGTGAATGTTATTTTGTTCGGAATTGAATTTCAGAATGGGTACCCATTTTGCTCACAAAGAGAGCTATAACCTTCCTGAACTGGAAATCGTAAGTAACTGATAGAGTACCATTAAGATCATTACTGTGCAGGTGTTACAATGACATCCAAGGGATATCTTCGTTCAATCCAATTTTATCTGACTGTAGTCTGTAGACTCATTTCTGTTCGCATCTAAATAGGAAAGCACTAACATCTGTTATATGCGATGGAATGAGTGGCTGTTCAAGTACTGTCCAGCGTACGTCAGTAGGCAAATGTTGTACTTCTATGAAGTGATTAGTCAGTCTTGTCGCCTGTTTAGAGCATCGTATTGAGCTTTTATGCTCAGAAATGCGCAATTTGACTTTGCGGGTAGTCATGCCCACATATTTTTTAATGCAGGGACATGTAATCAAATATACAAGGTTCGTGCTATTACAGTTGGTGAACCTACGCTGCTGCCATGGTCGGTCTGTCCTAATGTCGATGGTCAATGTTTTTGATGTTTGTGGGCAGGCTGCGCAGTTACCGCAGGGATGATGGCCCGTAACTGCTGGCATGTTCCACAATGTCCCTACTGCTCTAGGGATGTCGCATTTAGGTCTGGTATGGACCAGTCGGTCCCTCGGATTTTGTCCTCTCTTAAATGCGAATAATGGGGGGGGGCAGAGTGTCATTGCCTGTGTTTAAAATACCCCAGTGCTTTTTTACAATTTTTTTGTGATCTGGTTGGACTGTGTGCAGAACGTATTGACACATGTTATTCGTTCTTGTTTAGGCTTTGGAGGTGGAATATCTAAAAGGCTTTCTCTGTTGTTGTTTGAGGCCCTTTTCTTTGATTTCCGGATGAGTCGGTTAGGCTATTGTTTGTCTGCCAAATCTTTCTCCAGGCTGTTAGCATGGACTTCAAATGCGGACTTAGTTGAACAGTTCTGCTGTATTCATAAAAATTGCCCGTAGGGCAAATTGTCCGGTAGTGACTTCGGGTGGCAACGTTCGTAACTAAGTAGCGTATTTCTCGCTATGGGCTTGCGGTACAGTTCAGATTGTAGGCCTGTGGGAGTAGATGTGATCAGCAAGTCCAGAAATGCCAATTTTCTGTTGTGGTATTCTATTGTTAACTTGAGGAATTGATTCCTTTCATTGAGCCACTGATGGAAGTTTTTTAAATCCTCCACGGTGCCTCGCCACACCACTAGAACGTCATCTATGTAACGTTTCCACAGGCGCAGACACCCTAGATGGGGATTGGTGTCTGCGAAGATGTGTTCCTGCTCAAACTTGTGTACATACAGATTAGCGAGAAAAGGGGCAAAAACGCTGCCCCTAGTCTCGCTAATCATGAGCAGCGTTTTGGCCCCTAGTCTCGCTAATCTGTACGTACACAAGTTTGAGCAGGAACACATCTTCGCAGACACCAATCCCCATCTAGGGTGTCTGCGCCTGTGGAAACGTTACATAGATGACGTTCTAGTGGTGTGGCGAGGCACCGTGGAGGAGTTAAAAAACTTCCATGAGTGGCTCAATGAAAGGAATCAATTCCTCAAGTTCATGATAGAATACCACAACAGAAAATTGGCATTTCTGGACTTGCTGATCACATCTACTCCCACAGGCCTACAATCTGAACTGTATCGCAAGCCCATGGCGAGAAATTCGCTACTTCGTTACAAAAGTTGCCACCCGAAGTCACTACGGGACAATTTGCCCTACGGGCAACTTTTACGAATACAGCGGAACTGTTCAACTAAGTCCGCATTTGAAGTCCATGCTAACAGCCTGGCGAAAGATTTGGCAGCCAAACAATATCCTAACCGTCTCATCTGGAAATCAAAGAAAAGGGCCTCAAACAACAACAGAGAAAGCCTTTTAGAAATTCTACCTCCAAAGCCTAAACAAGAATGAATAACATGTGTCAATACGTTCTGCACACAGTCCAACCAGATCCAAAAAATTGTAAAAAGGCACTGGGGTATTTTAAACACAGGCAATGACACTCTGCCCCCCCCCCCATTATTCGCATTTAAGAGAGGACAAAATCTGAGGGACCGACTGGTCCATACCAGACCTAAATGCGACATCCCTCGAGCAGTAGGGAGTATGTGGGAGATGCCAGCAGTTACGGGCCATCATCCCTGCGGTAACTGCGCAGCATGCCCACAAACATCAAAAACATTGACCATCGACATTGGGACAGACCGACCATAGCAGCAGCGTAGGTTCACCAACGGTAATAGCACGAACCTCGTATATTTGATTACATGTCCCTGCAATAAAAAATATGTGGGGATGACTACCCGCAAAGTCAAATTGCGCATTTCTGAGCATAAAAGCTCAATACGATGCTCTAAACAGGCGACAAGACTGACTAATCACTTCATAGAAGTACAACATTCGCCTACTGACTTACGCTGGACAGTACTTGAACAGCCACTCATTCCATCGCATATAACAGATGTTAGTGCTTTCCTATTTAGACGCAAACAGAAATGGGTCTACAGACTACAGTCAGATAAAATTGGACTGAACGAAGATATCCCTTGGATGTCATTGTAACACCTCATTGTAACACCTGCACAGTAATGATCTTAATGGTACACTATCAGTTACTCACGGTTTCCAGTTCAGGAAGGTTATAGCTCTCTTTGTGAGCAAAATGGGTACCCATACTGAAATTCAATTCCGAACAAAATAACATTCACAGGCTGAAACCAATTGTTTCAAAACAATTTAGAATAACAATAATGCCTCTGCTCACAGTTTACATATAATTGTGTTGTAATGTACCATGTGATTGTCTCACACACTTTCGTGCCATGAGTTAAGCGGAACAAACTTATCGAACCACTTTTTAGCTGGTGCAAACTATAAATCCCATCTTTCCAGGGCACTAGCGCATTACGTCACATGAGGCGTCTAATCACTGAGGAGGTGGATCAATATAATGGCTGTCGCTGCTCCGTTTTACAAGCAGTACAATAGATACCCTACATTTTAAATTTTAGGAAATGTATAGCTCTCTTTGCGGGCAAAATAGAAATCCAATTCCAAAATAATTCAAAAAAACGATAAATGCCTCTGATTACAGTTTATAACAAATTGCATTTAAATGTACCATGTGCTCGTCTTAGATATTTTTGTGCCACAAACAAGGCGGAATAAATACACCAAACCGCGTTTTAGCTGGTGCAAACTACAAATCCCATCTTTCCATGGCACTAGCGTATGACGTCACATGATGCGTGGAATTTCTGAGGAAGTGGCTCAATATAATGTCCGCCGCCGCTCCGTTTTGGTACCTCCCCACAGACAGCCCAGAAGGACGTCCGGGGTACCGACGGACAGGTAAGCGCAGGCCAGCTCACGAGCTCTTAACAAGATTCCAGCGGTGTGTAGACCGGACTGTACATATCACGTTCTTTGCGATAATAGTTAAACGCACAGAACCGGAGTTGCAATGAGGCGTGCTTAGTGGGTTGTTCCTTTTTAATACTGCTGATAAACTGCCATGCCACTGTTTGAGCCGAGCAATGACAGCGCGTCACAGCGGCTTCCGAATAGCGAGCTGTTGACTGCTTGTGTCTATATTGATTTCAAAGTCTACTCTCTTCTATCCATTAACTATGGGGGCAGCGACGCTTAGAGTGTCCTTTCTTTGTAATTCGAACTCACAGTAACTAATGACCGGGGGTCAACCTAGATGCCGGTAATAACTACGCGTTGTGAGAATGATTATGATTCATGAAATACTATTGATAAATACCAATAACGTGTTAATTAATAAACACAGGCGAAATTACTCGGGCCTTGAGCAGTTCGTTTGAACACGTAGTTGCGATTCTGTTAATCCTTCATTTAATACCTTCTTTTCTCCCCATCAGAGCGGTGCTCCGGTTTACCTGCACTGTGGCCAGGTGAGGTGGGGCAACAATTTCCTACAATATAGGTGAGTGAGAATGTAATCAAACCGATACATTATCACCAAATGTCACGTTAAAATAATTTGACATACTGACATATCTGCCTGATAAATGATTATTATATCTTGATGACACAATGTGACAATGATACACTATTAATTATGATGTGTATGGATTTTCTGTCTGTGTATCTGTTTGTTTGTCTGCTCCTTTTTGGTGCACATTGGACCACGAAATCAGGAGAACTTCAGGTGATATTTAAAAAACTTTTTGTTTCACTTGTTTCACTCACACCTAGCAGTAGCATTTATCATGGTCCTGAAGAAGCAGTAGGAGACCTTTTGGCCCCGTGTACACTGCAGAAACATATCAACCCAATATCTACTTTCGTAGTCATTTGTTTATACTACTATTTGCACTGTTTTTATCTTGGGAGTGAATAGGTATTCATGAAAATATTTTTCACCTCTTCACTACCCAATTTTATGTGGTTTCACATCAGTCACTTATTATTTTCACTTTTTCAGCACTGCTAGTCAGATTACCACTTGACACCGAGATACATCACACTTGCATTGGGACATACTTGAGAGGTTAGGCTGAGGTTTGCCAAATCTACCGAGGGTACAACTACTTACCTTCATGGTGAAGGATCCCAAATGATGCAGGGTGGTACAGGTCGGTAATCTGATGGGAATATTTTTTCTCATTGAGAAAGTACCCTGGGTTCGATTTTGCTGTTTTACCTCTACACCTGAGGTCACGCCCTTACAGATACACAGTTAGTTTGTTGCTTCGTTTTTGACCCATTGTTACTTGTTGGTAGATATGTGTGTCACTACAACCATTGTGTATTTGTGGAACAGACATGCAATGTGGTTTGGCACTGAGTGCCAGGTGTGTACATTGTGTTATCTCCCATGCAGTGAATGATGTAGTTAAATAGTGTTCAATGCTTACCTGCATTGTGCTAACTGTGACATTCAATGCAATGAGACTCATACATTCTGCTGTGCCACACCTTGCATGTTTTCTTGCCATGATTTACTGAGGTATAACAGTGTGCCCAACAGAGTGACAGATGAATGTACTCACTGTTGTTAATAGTTTTTGGTGACCTGTGTGGATGTTGGACAAATGCATGGTTTGAACTCATGGACATTGAAGAGTGTGAATGTTCGTTGTCACCTGGAAAGGTGTGTATGTGATATCTTGTGACACAGCTGCATGGTGTATGCCACAGCTGTAGCCATCTGATGTGATAAGTATGCAGTGTTGTGTGCATGACTTGGACAGTTAACATGTCGCCTGTGTCACATCTTTGTCAAGTGTGACATGTGTAAAGTGAGGGTTGTATACACTGTTGACACTGACAAGCAAATGATCTGTGAGAGGGTGTGTATGTCTGCTCTGCTGAGGGTTCTTAGGTGTAGTGGGAAATGTGACAGCATGTCACGTGCTGTCCACCACCCTGCAGTTGCATGTCTTGTTCAGTGTGTGCCATGCTCAGTGAGTGGTTTGCACCCCTTATGGCATCTGTTGCCTTTCAAAGGCATGTAGTGCATTGATGTTTGCTCACAGGCCACATTCACATGGACAATGATGCAAGTCCTGTCAGCATCATATGCCCTGTTGTCATCGTGAATGTGGTGCAAGTGTGTGTCTTTGGGACATGGAGCAGGTGTAGTGATGTTGTTTCACTTTGTCTTCCTGACAGGCAACTGCCTATGAGAAGGGGGAGATCTGGTTGGACATTACCAGGGCTGTCAGGTCTGTGGGGGGCCCTCGGCCAAAGCTGATGAGCATCAGGAAGAGGTGGCAGGACATCTGGAACTGGACCCGGCGTATCGCCCGGGTCCAGCTCAAGCTTGAAGCTCCACGCTGGCATGGCGGCGGCCGTCACCTCACCCCCCCACATGCTCTGGGTTCTGGAAGTGGTTTTTCCTGACCTCCACAGGCAGTTGCAGGAGGGACAGCAGCAAGGAACGGGTAGGTACATGTCTGTTTGTTGTCTTGTGTGTCACATGCTACCTGCGGTGCTCTGAAGCCTGGTAACACTCCCACATTTGGGGGGGTCTGGTCAGAGAGGCAATTTATGCATTGTAGTTTCAATTCCCCATATTCAGCTGATGCTCTTTTACATCCCTTCCCCTCATCAACATGTGTCCCCTGCTTTGTGTATTTTCACTTTGCACTTGTACTCCTAGGGTGCAAGGTATGAGTATGCACATTGCTTAGCACATCATCATGTTGGAGGGAGGTCTGTGACTCATGTTGGTACCTTAGCTGTTCCACGACCTGTCCACTGTGTTTGGCCTTCATGATTTTTGGCACTGATCATCAGTCTCAACATGGAGTTCAGCATGGGTCTGCCTCAGTGGCATTTGTCCCTGGCATACTTTGTATTACTCATGTGTCTGCTACATGTGCACACTGACCATGTATACAAAATTTGGCTTGTGCATACTCACATTGGGCAGTGCCTGTGATCCTATTCACAAGAATATGTTGCTGGGGGTTTGTGACTAATATGGATGGCCATTGGAGAATATGTGATATACAAATCACTAAGGACGCGCTCATTTAACGTGAAACCGGGGGGTTTCTTCACTCATTTAAATGTAGCTTAGTTGTTTTGCTTCAATAAAGTCAATCATATGTATCTTGAGAATAACATACAGGCCCCTGATGAAGGGTTACCCCTTTAACCCGAAATGTATTGGGCATGAAGTAATGCTTTGAAATGATTTACCTGTGAAATGAATTTTCAAAAAACATTGTGGATAATGAAAATATTTGAAAATGAACTAAAATAAAACATATGATATTCTCAAGATACATATGATTGACTTTATTGAAGCAAAACAACTAAGCTACATTTAAATGAGTGAAGAACCCCCCCGGTTTCACGTTAAATGAGCGCATCCTTAGTGATTTGTATATCACATATTCTTCAATTACGTAAGGCACTGCTAGGCACAGTGTGACAAGGATAGCGCCTTCCTCAACCCATCAGAAAAACTATTCTTAATCGAGCGAGTGCACAGAGATAACAGCCACTGTAATATGGATGGCCAGACACACGAGGTGACCTTGGGTTAATTTAAACTGCTGCTCAGTTATTGATAACCTGATTCTGAGTTTACACTTCTTGAGCTGTATCACTGACATTGACGGAGTGATGGGGGTGTTGTGCAGGAGAGGTGTGATGGGCCTGCCTGTTTAGCCTTGACAGTGGTGAACTGTGTATGTAATTTCTGCTGTGAATTCATCACTATGCACTTACCCTGTGATGCTGAAAAATGCTGTCATTGGGGGCTTTACGGGCTATGTTGTTTGCTCACAGAGATGTTTGTTCCTCATAGATTTGTGCAACATGTATGTATTGGTGGTGTAACACTGTTTTGTCTTGGTGTGCACACTACTGTGTTCACATTTCCCATGTGGTTGAGGGTGTGTCAACAATGCAGCAATTATTTGTATATTAACTATTGCAGGCACATTAACGTAGGCATTGTCAGGATTTTGGACATGTGGGCCACTTCACTTGACAGCCAGTGTATGTTATGTGCTAGCAACTGTATGATCTGGTGATAGATGCCCCTGTGAGGAGTGTCACAAAAGGGGGTGGTGATGGAGGCAGCATCTGTACCAATCATACACTCACACCCAGTCAACAAGTCAGGGTTTAATCCATCACCATTCGGTTGCCCACTCTGCACCCCAAGTTTAAACATGGTCATGTGCAAATCAGTCTGACCATGTGCGTCATGGGAACAGTCCAGCCAGATATGCCAATCCATGCCTTCCCTGGACTGGAAACAAGCTTCCTGGGACCGCTTTCTGGCATTACAACTGTCTTAAGCCATGCTTGCTTGAATACAGATCTAGGTTTCACGCAAGCCTGACTGAAGACGGTTGTGATGTCAGTGACCAGTCTTAGAAAGCTTGTTTCCGGTCCTGGGATGGCATTACTTGGCAGTTCGGCCAGGACTGTTCCCATGTGGCACAGGGTCAGACGGATTTGCACATGACCATGTCTGTACTGGGGTGGCAGAGTGGGCAACAGAACGGTGTAGGATAAAAACCAGATCTGTTGACATACAGTGGCTCATCATTGTGACTCTCATTCAAGTTGTGGCCTGGTCTGTTACTTGTATCTTTGTATCCAAGGAGTGTTGTGTCTATTACAACTGCGCCGTACTAGTCTTAAATATGTGCTGAGTTATGTGGCATGTTACTCATGATGCATACCATGAATTGAAATGTGCTCAAATGATTTTGTGCTCCTGTGTCTGATGTGTACAGGTGACTGATATTTTTTTTCCTTTCTCCTTGCCGACAGCATCATCAACCAAAACGGGAGGAGATACAAGCACAAACCAGGCGGAGGGACCCAGCCGCAGTGCCACCTGTTTTGAGGAGTCAGAGGGAGGCAGTGGCAAAGAGGGTGAGGGGAGTCAGGCGGGCGGACCTATGGAGCAAGGCACTTCCTATCATGCGGACGGCTCGGCTTTAGACTCCCAGGAGGAGGGGGAATACGCAGCAACTGCATCTGCCACCACTATATCTGTCCCCTCCTCCTCCACACCCATCTCCACCCTCCCAGTTGCTAGGGTCCCTTTGGTCCATGCTGCCCCCGTGTCTCCTTCGTCCCCGGAACCGCAGCCCCTGCCCCTGTCTCCCCTGCTGCCCTCAGTGCTGAGTCTGTGGACCTACTCCGGCAGATTCACGTTGGTCAGACATCCATGCTGACTGTCCTCCATGGACAAACACAAATCTTGACACAGTTGTTGTCATTCATGGAGGGCAAGTCATCTGACATGTCTGATCAACGTTGGAGTTTGTCATCCATAGACTCTTTACTGACGGCAGCACTTGCCCTCCTGCAACGTCCCAGCCCCCTCCTTCAGGCCCATCCACATCCCCCTCTACCATACCTGTCCACCATACACGCAGATGCACCAGATCACACACCCCAACAGAGACACCCAGCACACCCACACAGAAGTCAAAGCGCAGAGCTCCAGGCACCCAATCTCAGGGGGATGCAGGCACACCTACAGGGAGAGGGGACAGACATCAAACACGCAGCCACACACATATTTCGCAAGACGCAGAACCCTCTACCTCCACTCCCATTTCATCCCCGGTGTAGGTGGTAGTCTATCGGACCTGGCAGCTGTGAGCAGCAGTTAATATGTTACCACCTTTGGTGCTTCACTCGCCCCTGAGTAGGATTCCTCTCCCCTGCACCCACAACACCTACCCCTCCCTCTACTGTCCCTGTGGTGCCAGACCCTGTCCCTGATGATGCCCCCATGGGTCACCAACCCTTTGATTCATCCATGTGCAGGCAAGTTTGGGGTTGTCATACTCCACTATGTCCCCAAACAATATTTATTTTTGTGGACTGGCCATTGGCCTTGTTACATCCAGGACTAATTTCCATCATCTTTTTGCTTTGGACCTGAATAAAGCATTTTATTTTTCTTTCAAAAAATTTGCATTTCAGGTACTTGCTTTAGGTGCTGGGTGTCTAGGAGTTGTTTTCATGGTAATGTGTAAGGATTGTGAAAGATGTCTAATTCATGATGGTGATGATTTGGACCATGGTATCTATGTGCCATCACAATGTCGCAGCAATTACTCTTTGTTTGTGTGTGTTCAGATTGCATACAGACATAGTCCCAAAGAGTGTCCCTTCCTCAGTGACACATGAGATCTTCACTACAGACAGTTACACAATTGTTGTGGTACTTTTGTGTAGATCTATACTACTATAATAAAGGAAGAACTTTCAGCCTTTGAGGCTGGTAAACTCGGGAACCACAGCGCCAATCCACACACCCGATACACCGTTGGAATCGTCAGGGTGTGTAGATGGCTATTGGCTATATAAATAAAATAAAAAACGTTATTTAAAAAATGTACAGTAAAAAAAAAGTAGTCCCTCCGAAGTAGCGCCGGCCGAGACGTGCGTGATCACGTCAGGAGAGCAGGTAGGAGCGGCGTCCAGGAGCATGACAAGGAGCGTCGGACATGGCGCGGGGGAGGAGCAGTGACGTGAGGAGCAGCGGACAGGCCAGCGGCGGTGCGAGCAGCGGACATGCTGGAGGAGCGGCGGCTGAGGTAAGGGAGCGGCAGACATGGCGCGGGGGAGGAGCGGTGATGTGAAGAGCAGCGGACAGGCCAGCGGCGGTGCGAGCAGCAGACAGGCGGGAGGAGCAGCGGCTGAGGTAAGGGGACCCATGTTGGGGCAGGTGGGGGTCGGGACAGGCGGGGGACGGGCAGGGCGGGGCCCCGGGCTGCTGGACAATGTCGGGACAGGCGGGGGTCGGGGAAGCCTGTTGCTCCCGGACAAGGTCGGGACGGGCTACTAGTTTCCTATATATTTGTACAATCCTTTCAGCAATGGCCATGCCTGCTCACAAATGAGTTCTGATCATTGGTCTGTGCCATCCATGCTACTCATTGTGCTTGGGTTTGTAGTATGTAGTAATGCCTTCAGGGATACAATCATACTTTTTTCACACTATGCATGAAAATGTTATTTCTCGGAAGACTACGAGTAGGACGGATGTGATACGGATGGGTGGAACGCTAGGACAAACAGAGCTACAGGAATGTCAGTTAAACCCAGTGAGGAAACACAGCGCCTTTCCTTGTTTAAACCACCCGATCCAAAGACTCGCTACCTGCTACCAATAGGACACAATGTAAGAGGGGGAACCCCACTATACAGCGAGCAGCAAACAGAGTGGAACGGAAGTACCACACTTAGGACAACAAAAATTGAGGTGTAACCATATTCATGCCTCCACATCTCCTGATTCAAGACCAAGAATATTTGACTGTCGATTAATACCGAAGAAGATATAATTTACAGACCAGGTCAAAGACTAAGTGAAGAAAACAAGTACTATCCATCAAAATAAGATGCTAAAAGCTGAAAAACACATAAGAAGTATGATTCAAGGATCTATGTACAAGGGCAACCATCCAGTGCCATTATAGGAGAGTAATAAACAAGATTTATAAGTCTTGATAAAGATGGCATTCATCTAAAAAGACCATCGAAACGCGTCGACGCATACTTGTGCACAATTAAACAACCGAACTCGCCCCAAGAACAACGAGAACAAGTCGGGTCTGGGTTTGAGTCTAATGCGGATATTTAATGTGCAATATCAAATGACAAACTGTGAATGTCTGTTTTTGTTTTGTTTCTCTCCCCCCAAAAATCTTTTCTTTATGTCTTTATCATCTTGAGCAGGTCTTCCTTTGAAAAATTGTTTGATTAATGTTGTTCATACATGTTTTATTCATGATTTTTAATACAATTATGTGGTGATGTTTTTATAATTTATGCATAGAGTTTCCTTTAACTCTATTTTTATGAAGTGTTTGTTTATGTGGCCCTGAACTGATAATTGTTTTAATAAAATTCTATATAATTTTATACAAAGAATGTTGCCATGTTTATGATTGAACTTCTACTTGCTTGTGTCCAAGACTAGTTTTTGGGCTTTAGCTTTCATTGAACTTAGCCAAGGGAAAACGTGACTACACTGTGAAAATGTCATCAGCCTTGACCTTATGTTTCTAATTGTAATGCAGGGAATTTGTGCACATGAATCACAGTTAGGTGCTTTGTATTTAGGGGTTTTCAACCCTGTTCCTTCCATGAGGGAGTACATGTTTCACCTCCTGGACATTCACATCATGGGAGGGATGTACATGACACTTCATTAGTCAATGCGTGCCTTATTTGTTCGGCGAGCTGTTACATGACTAGACACATTTGGGTAATGATGGAGGGGTGTGTAGGTGCCTGCAACCTCCATGGGTGGATATGCAGGTGGGATCTGACAAAACACTCACAAGTGGTGTGTCACGCAGTGTGTGACAGGATACCACCCTCCATGGAGTAGATTACTGCTGTGAGTGGTGTGTTGATATGCAACTATCATGAGTGTAACAGGTTAGGGATGTACAGATACAGGCATGTAGTTGTTGGATGAGGGTGGAAATGCACACCCCTATGTAAATGTAAATGTAGTAAATGTCTGGGCACTGCTGGAAGTCATATCCAGCTACCCCTCCTATGTCTGGGCACTACTGGGAGTCCCATCTAGCCACCCCTCCTATGCCTGGGCACTGCTGGGAGTCCTATCTACACCCCCTCCTATGTCTGGGCACTACTGAGAGTCATATCCAGCCAGCCCACCTTTGTCTGGGCACTGCTGGATGTCCTATCCAGCCACCCTCCTATGTCTGGGCACTGCTGGGAGTCCTGTGCAACCCCCCTCCTATGTCTGGGCACTGCTGGGAGTCATATCTACACCCCCCTGCTATGTCTGCGCACTGCTGGGAGTCCTATCCATCCAGCCCTCCTATGTCTGGGCACTGCTGGGAGTCCTATCCAGCCACCCCTCCTATGTATGGGCACTGTTCTGTTGGAAGTCCTATCCAGCCACCCCTCCTATGTCTGGGCACTGCTGGGAGTCATATCTACACCCGCCTCCTATGTCTGCACACTGCTGGGAGTCCTATCCAGCCAGCCCTCCTATATCTGGGCACTACTGGGAGTCCTATCCAGCCACCCCTCCTATGTCTGGGCATTGCTGGGAGTCCAGTGCGCACCCCCCTCCCGTTTCTGGGCACTACTGGTAGTCATATCTACACTCCCTCCTATGCCTGCACACTGCTGGGAGTCCTGTGCACACCCCCCTTCTATGTCTGGGCACTGCTGGGAGTCCTATCCAGCCACCCCTTCTATGTCTGGGAAATGCTGGGAGTCCTGTGCACACACCCCTCCAATGTTTGGGCACTGCTGGGAGTCATATAAACACTCTCCTCCTATGTCTGCGCACTGCTGGGAGTCCTATCCCGCCAGGCCTCCTATGACTGGGCACTGCTGGGAGTCCTATCCAGCCACCCTCCTATGTCTGGGCATTTCTGGGATTCCTATCCAGCCACCCCTCCTGTGTCTGGGCACTGCTTTGAGTCCCGCGCAAACCCCACTCCTATGTCTGGGCACTGCTGGGAGTCCTATCCAGCCACCCCTCCTATGTCTGGGCACTGCTGGGAGTCCTGTGCACACCCCCTTCCTATGTCTGGGCACTGCTGGGAGTCATATCCAGCCACCCCCTCCTATGTCTGGGCACTACTGGGAGTCCTATCTACACCCCCCTCATATGTCTGGGCACTGCTGGGAGTCCTATTCAGCCAGCCCTCCTATGTCTGGGCGCTGCTGGGAGTCCTATCCAGCCACCCCTCCTATGTCTGAGCACTGCTGGGAGTCCTGTTCAGCCACCCCTCCTATGTCTGGGCACTGCTGGGAGTTCTGTGCACACACCACTCCTATGTCTGGGCACTGCTGGGAGTCCTATCTACACCCCTCCTAAGTCTGGGCACACTGGGAGTCCTATCTACACCCCCTCCTATGTCTGGGCACTGCTGGGAGTCATAGCCACACATCCTTCAGATGTGAGCAACGTACCCCAACATTAATGGCGTGTGTGCAGTTCGTATCACTATTGCAATGGTGACATATGCGAGCCTGTGACGCACCGTCTCCCAACATTAATGGTGTGTGTGGAGCTCGTATCACGATTGCAATGGTGATATACGCGAGCGTGTGACGCACCGTACATGTACACTTCTGTTGTTGCGGTAAGTTGTACTCACCATCTGCACCATCGTTAGTTTCTGTGCACCAGGTCGTAGGCGTACAAGACTGGGATGACACGGTCGATGGGGTTCCTGGCATGTCTGTCGCGTACTGGGGTGCGGTTCGGACCGGACTCAGCTTTTACAGTAGTTTTCAGCTCCGGTAACAATAGGGTCGTACGGAGTGTCGCCAAGACGAATCGTACTTGCTGCGCCGGAAACTGCTGCCTGTTTACGTACGGACGGCGCGTACAGCGTAACCCGGATATGTATCGTATCTATTTTTTGGTTCGTATGGTGTTTGGTACAAATCGTATGTTGAAATGCTTTGGGTTATGATCGTACTTCATCGTATGTATGGGGAGGGTGTAGGTGTATGAATCGTATGGGAAAAACGGATCGTACTGCAATTCGTAGGGGATTTTACCGGATCGGAATTGGCCCCTTTGTCTCACACTTGATTTGGCCCTCACTATTTTCCCTCATTAACAAAACGGTGAAAGTAGCAAAATGTCACAATGCGAAATAGGACACATAGATGAATACTTCAAACTTGATGAAGGAGGAGGATGAAGGCTATGTTGTGGAGGTCTGGGAAGCATTCAAGGCAGTCACACGATATTGTTTGACAGCAGAAAGAGATTCAGGATCTAGATAAAGAGAGGCTGCAGCTCCCTTCCCGATAAGCTGTGCCTGCATTGTCATGACTAGGGGCCAACTACATATGCACTTTACTAATAAGTCGGAGGTCCTTTTGTTTCATTTTGAAAACATTTGTACATTACCATAGAGTAGGCACCCATCTCACTCAGGTCCTGAGGGGCAAGAGAGAAAAAGAGTTCATAAGGGAAGTTTTTAATCATGTAGAAGAATGACGAATAATGTGGACACATTTTGCCACAGGATGGCCTTATAGTCCAATTCTATAAAACGTACTCTTCCAAACTGGTCCGGAAACTCACAACCATGTTCAATTAGTGTGCTGACTCAGGTTCTGTGGCTCGAAGGGGGAATCGCAAGTAGAATTCACACTGGAACTCAACAACAATGTCAGGCATTGCGCATCCTAGCGTCCAATAGACTTTCTGAATACTGATGTAAAACTTTTCTCCAAGATCCTAGTCACTAGCCCCAATATTTAAGGTCATCAGGCTCATGAAAATGTTTGAATGCCATCCACCTGATAGAGAAGACCTCCAGCAATAATATGTCTACAGTTCTACTATCCCTGGACACAGAGAAGGCCTTCAGCAGGGTTGATTGTGCCTTCAAGCATCTCAAACTCCAGAGGATGATCTTTTTGAACTACACATGCCCAGTGGCTAGGGCCACCCTGAATGGTTGCCTGCCAACTTCATTCTTTCTTTCTAGAGGTACAAGGCAGTAGTGCCCACTGCTGTCGCTTCTATTCGATCTCTTTTTCAAATCCCTAGCCTGCTTGATTCTGCAGTCCACAGTTGTGATGATGATCATGTTTAAACTGTGCAAATTCAAATGATTCCTCCTCACTGTGCTCCTAATGTGCCACTTCGTTCCCAACAGTCACACAATTACTTCTGGCCTATGAGCTAGCCTTGGGCTATATGATCAACTGCGGCAAATCTGAAATATTCAACCTAGAGCTGAGAAATGGAGATGGGCCCAGTGTGGCAATGCTATTCCCATTCAGGTGGGCCAATCCATCCTTTAAATATTTGGGAGTCCAACTCACATGGACCATTGAATACCTCTTTAACCCCAATTACCCCCAATTTATAACGACTATTGGAGAAACTTGATGCTCTCCGTGCTGGGTAGGGTTAAAGCAATAAAAAGGAGCACTCTCCAACACTTTCTCTATCTGTTTCAAGCCCTAGCAATATGGCTAGAACCCACCTACCTGAAAGACATCCAAGAATGACTTATCTCTTTATATGGAGGGGAAAGGCTTTGAGGGTCTCCATGAAATTACTGGTTGAACCACAGGTGTCAGGCAGCCTGGCAGTTTCTCAGTATTTTCCACTACTAAGCAGCAGCTCAACTGTGATTGGTGGTGGAGTGGTCCACAATGGTGTCAAAGAAGAACTGGCAGTGTATGGACGCCACAGTGTGAAGACCTTTTTGGTATTTGAGTTGGTGGCCACCAACCCCCAACTCATATATCAGCACCCAAGTATCCACAAATCTGAAGACATGCGATTTGTATTTAGAGTTATGATGTATACCCTTCTCCTTATACTTCCAACCATTACAATTCAGATTTTACACAGGCCACACAGGCCCTGGAGGGCCAGTCCTTTCATAAATGGAGGGTGAATGACAATGAAATGATCTCTGATATCTACGGCAACACAACCCCCAAGAACATTTCTGAAATGCCACGCCATTTTACCATACCTGAGTCTCAAAGACTCCGCTATTCCCAGATTCTGCACTGGAGACATACCCCTCAATTCGAGTTGGAGCCCCCACGGCCAAGATACCCTTCGACACACTGTTTCCTAAACTAATGTGCACTCTGGGAATTATCTCTATTCTCTATTAAGCTCCTACTAGCGCACGACACGCCATAATCTTGGCGTCACTACAGAAAGTGGGAACGAGTTTTGAGAACACAGGTTGCAAATAAGCATTAGGACGGACTGAGCAATGATGTACATTCTTCCTCTACTTCATACCTAGGGTGTAAAATACACTACAAGGTCTGGTATGGATGTCATTACACCACCCACAAACTGCACCAAATGTACCACAATGCAAGGGGGGTGCAGAGCACTCGGTGAATCACTGCACAAATGGCAGGATTGCCTGTTGAGCCATTTCTTTTGAGAGGAGGACTCCAATTTGTTACATAAATTCCTGAACTACACGATTGCTTCACGACTGGAGGTAATACTCCTGGGCCTTAAGCCTATGGTTCTGAGAGTGATGATTATTTAAGAGTTCCACATGTGTCTTCAGTGCCTAGGAACCACTAAATGGACAATCTATACTACTATAATAAAGGAAGAACTTTCAGCCTTTGAGGCGGGTAAAGTCGGGAACCACAGTGCCAATCCACACACCCGATACACCGTTGGAATCATCAGGGTGTGTAGATGGTTATAGGCTATATAAGTTTTTAAAAAAACGTTATGTAAAAAATTGACAGTAAAAAAAAAAGTAGTCCTTCCGAAGTAGCGCCGGCCGCGACGTGCATGCTCACGTCTGGAGCATGGGGAGGAGTGGCGTCCAGGAGTGCGACGAGGAGCAGCGGACATGGCACGGGGGAGGAGCAGTGACGTGAGGAGCAGTGGACAGGCCAGCGGCGGTGCAAGCAGCGGACAGGCTGGAGGAGCGGCGGCTGAGGTAAGGGAGCGGCGGACATGGTGCGGGGGAGGAGCGGTGACGTGAGGAGCAGGGGACAGGCCAGTGGCGGTGTGAGCAGCGGACAGGCTGGAGGAGTGGCGGCTGAGGTAAGGGGACCCATGTCGGGGCAGGCAGGGGGCCGGGCTGGGCGGGGGAAGGGCTGCAGGAGAAAAGAGAATGATCCCGTGTTTTTATGGTGAAACAGCAATCATTAACACACCTCTAGGCCAAAAAGATTAGCTATGATGTAAGCTTTCCCAGCCAATGTACACTTTGTAGAACGGATTGGTCAGCTGTACACCTCTGCAAAGGAGAACAGACATATTTAAAGCAGTATATCAGCAGCTTACAGGCGGGAGGAGCGGCGGCTGAGGTAAGGTGACCCATGTCGGGGCAGGCGGGGGTCGGGGCAGGCGGGGGTCGGGGCAGGCGGGGGACGGGCCGGGCGGGGGCCCAGGCTGCTGGACAATGTCGGGGCGGGCGGGGTTGGGGAAGCCTGTTGCTCCCGGACAAGGTCGGGACGGGCTGCTAGTATCTTATAACTTGAAAAAGGCAGAGTGCCCAGCACTTACGCAGTGGCAACATTGACTGTGTACTTTACTAGCTATGAAGCGTTCAACTTTTATTATGAATGGTACTCATCTATTGCATGATATTAAATAGAAGCTGCTGTACACACAACTGAGTGGTGGCCCCCTAAATCAGCCCTAGCCCCATGATTGAGATCTCTGGGCCTTTTTGATGGCAATAAATAGGCGGGACTCCATTTCTATTTTTCATAGATGCCTTTGTTATTTTCCAGCTTTTGTTCTTTGGGTGGACACTGTGGATTATTTACCCTTCTTCATTTGGGTTAGTAGAATGTAGGGGAGGTAAATGGTGAGTATAGGAACCAATATTCTATGTGACCTGGAAGGTATCTTACAATGCTGGGATAATATGCTTTCTTTAACTTTCATTTGTATGCTACCTATGTCGGATTGAATTTTCAAAAGCTGTAGAGTCGGACAGATGTCCCTTTTTCACGGGAAAACGTAAATAAAAAGAGTTATACAAAAAAAAAAACAGTGGTTAGTGGAGAATGTTGTATCATCATATGAAATTCACTCAAACAGTGATTCCATGTTTTCCGGTGGTATCAAACCGTGCTGGAATATTGTTAATGCAGAATGGTATTCAGTGCTTGACATACGCTAAGAGTTATTTTCCATTTCTTTGCAGTAGGATAGTCAATAGCTTTTACTCCTAAATGTTAATAGGTACTCCAGACTCTATGTTACATACTATGGTCCATTGTTTGCATGGCCATACACACGCAGGGAGGGATTCAAAGACCAGGAGTTTCAAAAAGTTTTGGTGTAATACAAAATTCAGAAGTGTAGCAGAAGGTTTATGTCAGAGGTGTGTCACTTGTCAGAAAAATAATCAGGGGGTAAAAGACATTAGTCATAATGATCCATATTGGAAAATCTAAAGGCACAATCAAGCAGATTTCAAGCAGACTTTATGCAGGTTTAATTGGGATGCCTGTTTGCCATGGAGGCCTGTTTGCCATGGACTTAAATATATTCTTGTGTCTGTTTGTTTTCTAAATGGGTGGAAACCTACCCAATTTGGAGAAGCAGCAGCATAATTGTTACCAAGCTCTGTTTAAGAGAAGTAATACTAAGATTTGGTCTACCAACCTGTATTGAGACAGACCGTGGAACTCATTCTAAAAGTAAGATCCTTACGTTTCTGTGCACTGCTGTTCAGATAAAAGACTTGTCACTTACCTCATGAAGTTTTGATGGGCAAAACAATGAGGGTTGAAAACATCCCTTCAGCAAAACTTGTGTCAATACCTGATAATATTGTATTAGATTACTGCAAAGGTCTGGCTTCGCTTGTGATAGTTTATGATGTCACAATGTTCCCATACTTCAGGCAGCAGATCCCAGACATCACTCTCACAACAAACATTTTCAGATATCTGAGTCAAGACATGCAACATTTGCTTTTTCCATGGAAGACAGTAGCAGAGCTAAGGAGTAGCAAACTGAAAGATAGTGCTCCGGGAAACAGGGATATCACATTTCAATCAGCATCAGCCTCTACTCAAACTGGTGTTCAATTATCTGAGTAATTGTCTAAGTATATGAATAAAATAATAATCAGCCTAGCTGCACATGGCAGAGAACACTTCACGGTTAGATTTGGGGGTCTCTAGTTGGCAGAGGTACGTACCTTTGACTAAATATGGACCCTTGCGTCTAGTAAGGGTAAGGAGGTACACTCCTAAAATAACCCCTGCTTACCCCCTTGGTAGCTTGGCACGAGCAGACAGGCTTATCTCAGAGGCAATGTGTAAAGCATTTGTGAACAATACAGTAACCCAGTGACAACACTACAGATAGACACCACACAAGTTGTAGTATAAAAATAAGTATACTTAACACAAGACCACAATCGACAAAAATCTACAATACTGTACTTTAAAAATGGTAGAAATAGCTTAGTTCACTTTAGATGTAAAATGCGACACTTTGAGTTCAATGTACCTTTGGATGCGTGAAGCTATACAATTAAAGTATTGCAGGGAAGGTGATGTGTTGGTGCCCTACACGCAAGAACGGTGATGCATTGGGTCCCTACTGCTGCGTAGGGGATGTGTTGTTTGTTCTCCATGTGGGGAGGTGATGCGTCGGTTTCTTACTGCGCTTCCGTGGCGATGCGACCAGCAGCGCCGTGATGCAATGAGGATCCAGTGCAATGAAACAAAATGCTGTCTTCTTCTTGAGGCGACACAATGCGTGCAGGCCCGACTGCCATGCGGCGACTCAATGAATCTTCTGAGCCGCAACAGGCCCTGCAACACGCTTCTCCAGTGATGCAACGGCATCTGCTGCGACGGCGACACTCTTTTCTAGTGATGCAAGGCACTTCGGCTGATACGATGGCGACAGCCGCAGCGGCGGCACGCTTCCCCAGTGATGCGACGGCATCTGCTGCAACGGCGACACTGTTCTCCGGTGATGCAATGACAATGGCTGCGGCAGTGACACGCTTCTTCAGCTTGAGTTGCGCTTCCAGCTCTCAGCAACACGCAGTCTCTCAGAAGGTCCAGCTCAACAGCAGGCACTTCAATTCCCAGCGAGAGAAGGCAGGGGAGATGGTTGGTGAAGTCTGTTCTCCCTGAGACTTCAGCAGGTGGCAAGCTCTATCTCAAGCCCTTGTAGGTCCTTTACAAGTTGATTTGAAAGTAGCACATAGTCCTTCCTCCTTTCTTTGGCAGTCAGGCAACCACTACAGGCCAATCCCCCAAACAGCACTAAGCTTAGGGATAGTCTCCTCCTCAGTTTCTCTGGTTTCTCTCCTCAGCAAAGGGTCTTCTTGTTTCCCAAAAGTGATCTAAAGTTCTTGGGTCTGGGTCCCATTATTTATACTAGCAAACCCATGGTTCTCTGAAGGCAGAGGTTCTTGTACCCAGTCCAAACCAGTTCTGTGCAGTCCTGGAGCACTTTGTTGACAAGACTCCTTCTTCCCTTTGACAGTGTGGGCCAGGGACATCAGACGCACCACAGGAGGTGGGGCCAGCATTGTGGAAGGCAGGCACAGCCCTATTCAGGTCCCAGGTGCAAATCTTCCCACCCATCTACATGCAGACAGCTCTATTCAGACCTGTGCTGACTCCCCCTGTCTCATGGAATTCCCCTGTCCCTGTCATTCAAACTCCACAAGGAATACACAACCTAGCAGAGGCAGGCTTGGACAGTTTGGCAAGAAAATACCTACTTTCTAAAAGTGGTATTTTCAAACACAAAACTTTAAAACCACCTTCACTAAAATATGTATTTTATCATTCTGAGTTCAAGCATACTAAACTCGAATTTGTACCTAGTTCCCTTAGTCAGTTAGGATTATAAGATGTAATAATCAAACTGGCCACTAAGGAGAACATATAGCCTTGCAATAGTGAACAACAAAAATGGCTGTCATTTACTTTTAGGACATTCCACACACATCAAGGCATGTCCAACCTTTTACCTACAATGCACCCTTCCCTTGTGCCTACCATAGGGGTTGACAAAAAAGCAGAAAAGGGAAGGTGTAGGGACTGGCAAGTGGGTGCACTTGCCCAATCAACATGGCAGTACCAGACTGCACACAGTCTCTGCAATGGCAGACCTGCGACACATTTTATCAGCTGCTTCTGTAGGTGGCACAACCAGTGCTGCAAGCCCACCAGCAGCATTTGATTTACAAGCCATGGGCAAACTCAGTGCACTGTACTAGGGTCTGACAAGTAAAGCAAACCAGCCAATCATGAAGTCACTAATCCATACATGAATTTACAAATGGAGAGCATATGCACTTTAGCACTTATCAGCAGTGGTAAAGTGCCCAGAGTCATAAAAGAGGCAACGACAGGTCAGACAAAATACAGGAGGAAGGCAAAAAGTTCAGGGATGCCCTGTAAAAAGGGCCAAGTCCAACATTCACAATAAGGTACTTTCTGTTTTTCTTCCAGGGTTGGATGGTGGTTAACCTTTGTAAGGAGGTCACATTACTTCTGTTTCAGGCATGAACCAGCATGTGTTATGTTTATTTGAAAGCTGCAGTCCCATAGCTGTCAAGGTGCTCCATAAAGAATTCGATATTGTGGACAATTCCTTGTGTTTTAGCTTCCCTCTTGCATTTTGGTGCATATAATTTTCATTTTGAAATTACAAATTTTGACTAATCCCAACAGACAAATTGGGCTTCACTAAACTATCAAGCAGCTTATTTGTGAGAGATTTGCGGCACCAGAACAATAATTCTTTTGACAGACGTGCGGCACAAGCCTCTCAATCATATCTATGAGGCCACGGAAAGCCACTTTGTGTGGCTTTGCATTGCCTCGCAGATATGAAGTAAGACAAAGCAGCGCAAGTCGCTGAGTTGCCTTACTCTGCTCCAGGGAAGCATTCCATGGGCATTGCAGTGGGGTTTCCCACACAACACCCATGGATTATGACCCATTCTGCAGCAGACATAGTAAGAGGAAACCACCTCTCTGGATTGTTTCTGTGCAGTTAAAGTGATGCAATGACAATGGCTGCGGCAGTGACACGCTTCTTCAGCTTGAGTTGCGCTTCCAGCTCTCAGCAACACGCAGTCTCTCAGAAGGTCCAGCTCAACAGCAGGCACTTCAATTCCCAGCGAGAGAAGGCAGGGGAGATGGTTGGTGAAGTCTGTTCTCCCTGAGACTTCAGCAGGTGGCAAGCTCTATCTCAAGCCCTTGTAGGTCCTTTACAAGTTGATTTGAAAGTAGCACATAGTCCTTCCTCCTTTCTTTGGCAGTCAGGCAACCACTACAGGCCAATCCCCCAAACAGCACTAAGCTTAGGGATAGTCTCCTCCTCAGTTTCTCTGGTTTCTCTCCTCAGCAAAGGGTCTTCTTGTTTCCCAAAAGTGATCTAAAGTTCTTGGGTCTGGGTCCCATTATTTATACTAGCAAACCCATGGTTCTCTGAAGGCAGAGGTTCTTGTACCCAGTCCAAACCAGTTCTGTGCAGTCCTGGAGCACTTTGTTGACAAGACTCCTTCTTCCCTTTGACAGTGTGGGCCAGGGACATCAGACGCACCACAGGAGGTGGGGCCAGCATTGTGGAAGGCAGGCACAGCCCTATTCAGGTCCCAGGTGCAAATCTTCCCACCCATCTACATGCAGACAGCTCTATTCAGACCTGTGCTGACTCCCCCTGTCTCATGGAATTCCCCTGTCCCTGTCATTCAAACTCCACAAGGAATACACAACCTAGCAGAGGCAGGCTTGGACAGTTTGGCAAGAAAATACCTACTTTCTAAAAGTGGTATTTTCAAACACAAAACTTTAAAACCACCTTCACTAAAATATGTATTTTATCATTCTGAGTTCAAGCATACTAAACTCGAATTTGTACCTAGTTCCCTTAGTCAGTTAGGATTATAAGATGTAATAATCAAACTGGCCACTAAGGAGAACATATAGCCTTGCAATAGTGAACAACAAAAATGGCTGTCATTTACTTTTAGGACATTCCACACACATCAGGGCATGTCCAACCTTTTACCTACAATGCACCCTTCCCTTGTGCCTACCATAGGGGTTGACAAAAAAGCAGAAAAGGGAAGGTGTAGGGACTGGCAAGTGGGTGCACTTGCCCAATCAACATGGCAGTACCAGACTGCACACAGTCTCTGCAATGGCAGACCTGCGACACATTTTATCAGCTGCTTCTGTAGGTGGCACAACCAGTGCTGCAAGCCCACCAGCAGCATTTGATTTACAAGCCATGGGCAAACTCAGTGCACTGTACTAGGGTCTGACAAGTAAAGCAAACCAGCCAATCATGAAGTCACTAATCCATACATGAATTTACAAATGGAGAGCATATGCACTTTAGCACTTATCAGCAGTGGTAAAGTGCCCAGAGTCATAAAAGAGGCAACGACAGGTCAGACAAAATACAGGAGGAAGGCAAAAAGTTCAGGGATGCCCTGTAAAAAGGGCCAAGTCCAACATTCACAATAAGGTACTTTCTGTTTTTCTTCCAGGGTTGGATGGTGGTTAACCTTTGTAAGGAGGTCACATTACTTCTGTTTCAGGCATGAACCAGCATGTGTTATGTTTATTTGAAAGCTGCAGTCCCATAGCTGTCAAGGTGCTCCATAAAGAATTCGATATTGTGGACAATTCCTTGTGTTTTAGCTTCCCTCTTGCATTTTGGTGCATATAATTTTCATTTTGAAATTACAAATTTTGACTAATCCCAACAGACAAATTGGGCTTCACTAAACTATCAAGCAGCTTATTTGTGAGAGATTTGCGGCACCAGAACAATAATTCTTTTGACAGACGTGCGGCACAAGCCTCTCAATCATATCTATGAGGCCACGGAAAGCCACTTTGTGTGGCTTTGCATTGCCTCGCAGATATGAAGTAAGACAAAGCAGCGCAAGTCGCTGAGTTGCCTTACTCTGCTCCAGGGAAGCATTCCATGGGCATTGCAGTGGGGTTTCCCACACAACACCCATGGATTATGACCCATTCTGCAGCAGACATAGTAAGAGGAAACCACCTCTCTGGATTGTTTCTGTGCAGTTAACAATCCTGCATGCAATGCAGACACCTATGCCCCATGATATAACGGTGACTGCGTTTGATCTAGGCAAATCATTGTCTGCCATTGCAGGGGGAAATTACAGGATGCACTGTATTTCATAAATAGGGTGCATTCCTGCCCTTTCAAATTGGCATAGGGCAGCGCAGCAAGAAGCCTTGCGGTGCTGCCCTATGCCAATTATCCATAAATAAGGGCCCAAGTCTGTGTGAAAGTGTGAAAGATGAAACTTATTAGCTCAGTTTTTAAAGACCTGTTTATGGTCACAGAACGCTTCTGTAACTTACAGTATCCTTATAATCAGTGTATACATTTTGTTGGTAGAACCACCAGCATTCATTTTTGAAAATCAGAACTCATTTTTCCTCAGCAAGCTTTGATCAACACCAAGACAGAGAAAAAGACAATAGGGGGAAAGATGGAAGAAGAGAAAGACAGAAAAACAAAACAAAGGGAAAAATTAGGATGAAAATGATGCTGCATGGGTAAGACAAAGGGGCAGGGTGTGCCTGGGGGTGGACTAAAGTGGCATGAGGTGGAACAAAGACTACACACGCATGTTATTTGGCACCTAGACTTGGGAGATGCAAAGCTTTGGGCTCTGGCACTTAAGCATTGCTTACAATGCATGGTTTAGGTTACTTTATTTAAGATGTACTAACATTAAATTGTGACAAGGGTCCAGGTTTAAACTGGATGATCCCCTATGATTTTCAGAAGTGTTTTTTAACCACCACAAAGTGAATTGCCATTTTTTAATTATGTCGTGGCGAAGAGGTAATTTGAGATACTGCAAGAAATAGTAATATGTTACAGGAGAATAGTTTCGAACATCTCACCTCCTCTAAACGTCGACTGGTCAGTCATAAGATCAAAAGATATTATTCAGTAGTCACTGGACCAGAGTCAGTCGTGTGCCAGGCATGTCAAACCTTCAATGTATTCTTCCCAGCGTCCTTACCAGTCGTTATATAATATGGTAATTAGTACTGTATATTAATATAAAAAAATGTAAATGATTCAAAAATAAAAATTTGAAACCATAATCACAAATGATCTCAAATTGCTTAGAAGTTTTAAAAAGGAAATCAATTTCAGAAAAAAAATCTCCTGATTTTCCTGCAAGTGTACTTTGGACCTCAATTTTGGCTATGATGTTAAAATGAGTGGTAAGGAAATTAGCCCCAATTTCTGCACTGGCACAAATTCAGAGGTGAGTACAAACAGCACTCAGTTGTGGTTCTGTGCTCGCAAATGTGAGAATAAAATAGGAAAAATGTAAAAACCGGGCACAATTTCCAAATGGAAGTCCTCATTTCTTGCACAAAAATGGTAAATCAGGTTAAAAAAACGGAATGAAACCTGGCACAATAGTACTTAGCAACAAGAGGTTATTGCTCATAAATTTTGCTATTCATCAAAAGTAAGTACATTAAAGTTTGATTCGCCTTCAATGGGAGCAAAGACCAAAGGTACAGGGAGCAGAACTAAAAAACAGTACATTGGGGCATATTATCAAGCCTGTGCGCTAAAATAATCGCCGCTTTATCGGCCGAAAACGGCCGATAAAGTGGTGATAATGGGCTTGATAATATGCTCTGTGGAATTCCAATCGAAGCCCATGTTAGATGTCTTCACATCTAACATGTGCTTCGATTGAAATTCCATAGAGCATATTATCAAGCCCATTATCGCCACTTTATCGGCCGTTTTCGGCCGATAAAGCGGCGATAATTTTAGCGCACAGGCTTGATAATATGCCCCATTGTTTTTAATAGTCTCGCCGTCCATTATGGTATTAAAATGTCTGAACTCCTTTGCTCAGGCAGTAGGACTCTGTAAATCATGACACTCCTTCAGACTAACACAAATAATAGAAAAAAATCCTCATTGTGAAGTTCTGGTTCTTCCTTTCCACACTGCACTTCTTTTTGGACCAAAATGACATAGCCATTGTTAAAAATTGGGTTGTTGGTTGACTAGGGAGTGAGTCCTTGTCAAGCAGCAACCGCAATCCTAGTCAAGTTAAGTGGCCGACACACCCTGAAATTAACCTGTGCTTACCCTCTGTTTGCTTCACATAGCGCATTTGTGCAACACTTCAAGCAGTAAAACAGCGAAAACCCCATACAAAAAGATTCTACACCAGTTTAGAAAAATAGCTTTGATTTTAGGAAATAAAACAAGAATAAATTGACAAAAATCCAATCATTAGAACCAGAGATTGATTTTAAAGTTTATATTGAAAAAAGCACCAAAAAACACAAAGCACTGCTGAGGATATCTGGTCGTGCAGGACTGGGACAAAGTCACGTGTTCAGGCCAACCTCAATGGAGCACAGGCTGGCTACAGGGAAGAAGTTAGGCCAGATGGACAAAGAATCTTAATCCTGTTTGCAGAGCGTTTCATGTATGCGCTTCAATGATGGGTCACACAGCCGAGGTGATGTGTCAGTTCTGAGATGCGGCAAGGCTGCGATGCATCGTTGAGGCTGCCATTGACAAGAGAGGCGAGGAGCTTGCACCGGGAAAACATCACGCAGTGGTGGTTCCAAAAGTGATCAGTCGGTTCAAGATGCGGGCTGCAGCAGTGATGTGAGGCTTTTGTCACGGGTCCAGTTCACGCAGCAGTGGTCATGCATCGGTTCTGCTGGGGGATGATCTGCTGAGCCGAGGAGATGCATCAATTCTGCTTGGGAATGGGGTGCTCAGCAGAGAAGAGCTATAGGTTCTGCTGGCAAGCACCTTAGGCCCACCTCCAAGGGTCAGGGAATGGGGTACCAACACTTGGCAAGGTAGACTCTCAGATGGCAGAGTCCAGGTGCAGGGTTGGAAGCCTGTTATGTCCCTGAAGCTTCAGACCAGGAGGCCAGCAGCTAACCCTTGAGTTTTGGGGCCAAGTGATGCAGGTCCAGTCCATCTCTCCCAGGGAAGAGGTCAGCAGGCAGCAGATCAGCACAGCAAAACAGGTGTCCAGAAGAGTGCAGTCCAGCAAAATGACAGTCCTTCAGCAGCACACCACAGGTCCAGAAGTGTACTGAAGCGGAAGTGTCTGAGGTCCAGTACTTATACCTACTGATGTGTTTGGATTTGGGAGAGACTTCAAAGACTTGCCTTTCAAGAGCACACATGTCCTTCCTTCCTGCCCTGGGTCCAGAGTCACTAAAGACGTTATGTAGCACTTTGTGTGTGGACAGTACACAGCCTATTCAGGTGTAAGTGAGGCTGTGCCCTGCTCTTCCCTCCCATCCTCACTCTTTATCTCCCATTGTGTGTGACTGTCTAAGAGGAATACACAAAGCCCAATTGCCAGATACACCCAGTCATGTGATCAGAGACAGGCTACAGCTACAAAATGGCTACAGCAAGAACTTTTCAACTTTCTGAAAGTGCCATTTTTAGAACTGTAGTTTAAAATCCGACTTCACCATGAGCTTGTGTTTCAAACTGTGATTCTAGAGTAACCAGACTTGAAGAATGTATCTTTCCCAATTGGAAATTACACTTATAAAATTTAATTGGGTAATCTCAACGTTATCCTACTGGAGAGACAGGCCTTGCAATAGTAAAAAATTACCTTGAGAGCTTTTCACTCCCAAGACATGTAAAAATGTAAAGTTCATGTCCTGCCTTTGGAATAATTAACCCTGTCCTCTGGGTTGTCCAGGGCCTACCTTATGGTGGCTTATATGTAAAAAAGGGAAGGTTTGGGCCTGGCAAAAAGGTTTATTTTTCCAGATCAACAGTGCAGTGTAAACTGCACACACAGGCTCTGCAGTGACAGGCCTGGGGCATGGCTAGAGGGCTACTTTAGTGGGTGGTACAGTCACTGCTGCAGGCCCACTAGTAGAATTTAATTTACATGCCCTGGGCAAATGTAATGCCACTTTACTAGGGACTTATAAGTAAATTCAATATGTCAATTGAGTTTTAGCCAATGTTACCATGTCTAGAGGAGAGAACATTACACTTAAGCCCTGGTTAGCATTGGTAAAGTGCTCTGAGTCCTAAGAACTGAAAACAAGAAGTCAACAAAAAGTAGGAGGAGGAAAGCAAAATATTTGGGGGTGACCTTGCAAAAATGGTCTTTTTCAACAGTTATCCACCCCAATAGCATTCTTCCAAGTAATGGTCCCTTGTGGAAACATACATGGCTTTTCAACCATTTACTTAATATTTATATTGGTTCAGCAAAATACATTATTACCTTCACTAATACGTTTCCTACTGGAAAACAAATTGTTAGCCCTGTTTAGCAGTTACTGACACTGCACATGAAAGTAGAACAGCTAAGAGTGTCTCTGAAGCTCTCTGGGATTAGCGTCTGCAAGCTGTCTTTTATTTTGCATTTATGCCATGGCAAAAATAAATCTTACACTAGAGCCGCTGCATGTTTGTATAATGTTCAGCATTAATCTCTTAAATGTGTTTCAAGTTCTCTCTGTGGACCTCTACCTAAAACTGGATACGATTTACACAGTAAGACACAGCCTTTCATAAGCCTGGGTCCTCTTGAAAATCGGAAGGAAGGAAAATAATATAATAAACAAAATAAGTTAGGTAAAAAACATAGGTGCCATTTGTGAGTTGTCAGGAGTCACAACTGAAACCCTTATGGATCCCCTCCATGACCTTAAAATTCATAGCTTTACAATGAGTTGTCTTTGGGTGCTTAGGGGCAGATTTACAATTACTGGCGCATCCCTGCTTATCGGTAGGGATGCGCCAGTAATTGTGCACCGCAGCTTCTCCACCCTCTATGCGCCGCATTTACAATGCAGCGCACCATGGGTCAAAGACGGCACAGATGCGTCATGCATCAGTGCCGTAAAAGTGGCGCATTCCTGGAGTTGCGTCATAAGCGCGACGCAGCTCCAGCAATTATCAGGGGGGCCCTATGTGCACAATGCTGCGTCAATCCTTCCGCCTGCTTCAAGCAGGTGCAGGGTTTTAACGCAGCATGGGCCCAAAGTGACTGAGTGAAATCTTGTAGATTTCACTCAGTCACTTTTGGGAGGCGTTCCTGTGCCGGAACGCCTCCCCCTGCGATGGTACGCCTCTTCTGGCGCAGGGCTTTACAACGTGATGCATCTGGGTCACATTGTAAATACCCCGCACCATGGTGCATCTTTTGCACCGCCGCTGCGTCACAAAAGTGACGCAACGGTGGCGTAAAAGCGGCGCAAGGGGCTTGTAAATCTGCCCCATAGTTTTCAGAGGAGAACATACACAGCCATTGTTGTGCAGGTATTCTCCAGCATAGTAAATTCTGGCTGTGTCACTGTTTGGTAGTTGTTAGTGAAAAGTGAGAAATGATAGGAGATGAATGAGTGGCGGGAAGCTAAGTATCAAGAGCAGATATGAAGAGTGCAGAACAGTAAAAGGACGATAAGAAAATGCAGTATTGTAAGTAGTGGTTTATTAGGAAAACTGGACTGCAAGCACTGAGGGCAGACTTATGAAGGCCTTGCGCCGCCGGTGCATCATTTTTAACATGGGAAAAAGTGACGCACCGGCGGCGCAATTCCTTCATAAATCTGCCCCTTAGTGTCTTTATATCTAAAAATTACAGTTCTACATTACTTTTTACATTTCCAGCACAACTTTATATTACTGAATGCCTAAACACCGAGTTATTGTCTGCATCTTCATGAACAACAGACCCTCATTTAGATTTGGACATTTAATATGCAAATCAAGGAAACCATTCTACCTTGTTGATGTGCCCTCTATGGAAAATGAGGAAAACAAAAACATGGGGGGTAGGCTGCTTGAACTAATCTCAGCCATCGGCGATGGATTACTCTGGACTAGAATCCAGCACATCATTTATTGCCCATCATGCCATTTCAGACAGGAGCCAGCTATATGCAAAGATTTTTGGTATATTGGTAGAATGGAACAGCCCAGGCCCCACATGGGCTATACTTGGGCTACATGTAGTTTAGCACACAGCCCAACATATTTACCCGGCCATTTTAGGTTATCTGTCACCATTTTAGGAAGGTGACATGGTGGGTGGTTTGATAGAAATACAATTTCAGCGTGAACTGTTTAATTATAAAAGAGAGTAAGAATATGGAGGATGCACAGGTCCTGGAGGTGATGTGACTGCTGGCGGCGGCAGGTCACAGGGATTTGACAGTGCCTTTTGTGTGTGTTGCGTCGTACCTGGCACGTATGGGTGCAAGCAGTGTGGCTGCAGTAGTCCTGGCATGTTTCCCACCACGCAAACACCAGCAAAAGGGAATGTAGGGCAAGGTAGGCATGCAGGGCCGCTCTAGAGCAATGAGTGTGGCCCCAGGGTCAGCGCGAGGGTAGTGCAGCAGGCGGAGGTCAGGGTGGTAGCCCTCACTCCAATTTGTGAGTGGCCGGAAGAGTGGAGTCAGCAAAGTACAGGCGAAGACCCCACTGCTGCTGGGAACAGTAGAGGCAAGAGAGGAGGGTTTGGTCTACAAATAGATCCCAGGTAGACACAGAGCTGGGAGAGAGGCTTCACGATGACGGTCAGGAGCGGGTTCAGGCACAGGGCCCAGTAAAAAGAAAGCAACCGGCCTCAGAGGCACCAGGAGGGTTTGGGATTATGAAGGGGAATCAGGGAATGCCAGTGTAGCACTAGGATGCCAAACGGAAGACCAGAAAAGAAAAATTATGGGGCCAGAACGAGGGCGGTCAGGTGAGGAAGATGACAAGCAGTACATACACAGTTGGGGGACAGAACAGGTTCAGGAGAAAGAACAGCATGAGCAAGGAATAAAAGGGAAAGACAATGCAGACTTAATTTGGTGGCATTGGTCTCCAGTCTCTGGCACTGGGGGGTTGGCTGGAGAGAGCACCCGCAGGAATGAGGTTGTGCTGGCCAGAAGAGAATGGGTGAGGGCACAGGTAGAGCGGGTGGAGACAAGTGGGTAATTCGGGGTCAAAACAGCGACAGGACAGGGAGATCACCGATCAGGGCGTGGGAGAAGTCGGACAACATGTGGCAGGCCCCACAAAGGCAGTAGTGGTGGCCATATTGGAGTGAAGCGACAAGGATGGGCAGGATGGCGATGAGGAGGGTGCATGGGGTGAGGGTAGGAGGTTTGTAGTACTGGAGGCTAAGCCCCCCTAGAGGGTTTATAAGCATAGGTGTAAGGAGCAAGGGCGGCCCGGGCAGCTGGGGGCATAGAGCAGTTATGAGTCAGGCCTGGATGGAGACAAGCACGGGACAGGTCAGTACGGCCTCGGAGTAGAGGGAAGCGCCATGGAGCAACAGCAAGAGAGGGCACTGCTGCAAGGCTGTATACAGGCCCCGTGCTGTCCCTTGGCACAGGCAGGGGTGCTTAACAAAACTAAGGGTGGTGGTACAGACGCACAGGTGGTAGTGCTCGTACGGCTGTGGCCTTTGGATGAGGCACATCTCCAGGAGGAAGGTGAAGTGGTAGATGGTGATGCCCCGGTGGAGTAGGAGCACATGTGGTGGCAAAGAGGTGCATGTGGGGAGAGGAATAATTAACATGGTTGTCTCCAGTGTTTTACAGCAGGGCCATGAAAACCAGAGAGCATGTCACATGGCAGCTGGTGGTAAAGCCCCCCGCTGGATCCAGTGCTGTGGCCAACCTTGAACACAGGTAAGGGCACTAGGTATGCTGAGTAACAAGGGAATGGCATGTAGAATGTGTCCATCGAGGTGTAAATGGGGAGAGAAGGGAGCTGGGGGCTGGGGGCACACACAAGGATGTCGGAGTGGGGTCAGAAGCACAGACTTCAGAGGGCAAGCTAGGCACAACACCATTGGCAGGGACTCCGGAGACAGGTAAGTACAAACAAGTTACCTAGCCAGATAGAGGTGAAGGGGAGGGAGGACAGGATAAGGTGGATGTGCACGACATGGACAAGCAGGAGAGAAAAGAACTCAAGATTAAACAAGTGCCACATATGGGGGTGGCGAAACCCCTGGGTGCCCACTTAATGCTGGCCACAAAAGAAAGGATATGGAATGGGAAGTGCGTTGAGATGGGAGCTGAGGGCGAAAGAGGGTTCCAAGGAGGAGGAGTATGAATGGTCTAAACAGCCTAAGGTGCCAATGACAATTGAGACCTGGACTGCAGCATTCTGGATTTTCGCGAGTGTATACTGCAAAAAATACAGAGAGGTTTGTGCCGCTTTTTAAATATCCAGACTTGATCAGAAAGGCCTAGATTACTTTAGTGGGTACTCCTGGGTGCAGTTTGACAATGAGTTCCGCAAAAAGTTATCCTGGGACACCGAGGCAAAATGGGGGGAAATAGACAATGAGTTATGGCAGAAGGCGATGGGTGCAGCAAAATATGGCAAGCGGCTTTCCATTGATATCCAGGCACTTTCAACCCTGGCCATCCTGAGCAAAGGCACAGGAAGGAGCACTTAGGACATGCTGGGACTTTATCAAAGGCTTATGTATGCAGGAGTACTGTAATTTCCAGCACAGGCGCTCAAAATGTGCAGGTAAACACACCCTTGTGCAATGCTCTAAGGCGGGGTGGTGGTCGGGACATCAGCTCATAGGACAAGGGATCCAGTACCAGGGGACAAAGGGAGGACAACAGGGTAACCTTGCCAGTCTTCAGGGAGGGGTGAGTAGCACATGGCAACATGGGCAAGGGCTCATACGCCAATTGATTTGGGGCACTGGATTTCTGGTTGGAGCTGCACCATGACACAGTGTATCCCGAATTGTTGAGCAAGGGTTTTCAGTTGGGTTTCAGGCTGGGGTAAGAAGGAACCCGGAATGTAGATAGGCGGAAAATTGGAAGTCAGTGCAGTCACACAAGCAGGTGGTAAGAGCAAAGCTTATAAAGGAAGTGTAGGAGGTTCACATAGCAGGGCCATTCAGTGAGTGGCCAATGCCAGACTTGATCGTATCACCCAATCGGTGTGGTACCTAAAAAAGAGAAAGGTCAAATTTGTATCATACTGCACTTGTCATGGCCGAAAGGGACAGTGATAAATGATTTCATATTGCAGGAGGTTACATCAGTCTCTTACTCATCGGTTTATGTGGCCATGGCACTGGTGGAACAGGTGGGTAGGTGGTCACAGCTGTCAAAGTGCAATATTAAATTGGCTTTCTGGCGTTTTGCCGGTACACCCCACAAACTCAAAATTTCTGGGCATACAGTTTGGTGGCAATAGTTTGAGGACAAAGTTTAACCCATGGGTGTTCTATCTCATGCGCTTTGTTTGAATGCTTCAGTTCATTCTTACAGTGGCTTTTCACATGGGACACGGCTAAAAGCATGGTGACGGATTACCTTGATGACTTCTTCTTTGTGAGTCAACCTGGTTTTGTGGACTGACAACAACAATTGGCAAATTTCCAAGAGCTCATGAGTGGTGTGGGGGTGCCTCTTGCTCCAGAAAAAACACATATTCATTTGCTGCTTTCCAAGGCCACTTGAATTTTGCTTGTCGAGTAGTGTGAACGGGGAGGAATTTTCGCAAGTGACTGGCTTGTCCCTGACCAGGTTGTCACTGTCTCATCACCACATGTGATTAGCAGCAGGTGTAAAGAAGGACTCATTCATGTGAGGCAGATTTTTGGACATTTCAAAGGCTTACCAATAGTGGCCTTGAAACAATGTGACTGGGATGTGCAGATATACGAAGCTGGGCATTGCTGTTTTGACTTGTATTGGCAGGGCAGGTAGTATTCTGAGAACTGGTCCATGGACTGGAGCATGAGGAAAGGAGCATTGCTTTTCTCAAATCAGCAGTGATGTTCTGAGGTCAAGAATTGCCGCACGTGAAGGTTTTGTTCAGAATTAGTAAAATGGCTGTGGTATATATTGTAAACAAACAGTCTGCAAGGGAAGTGCAGGTACTCAAGCTGTTGAGGGTGTTTGTGATGGGTTGTTTAAAACATGATGTTTCTTTCAAAGCTAGACACGTGCCAGGGCTGGACAATGAAATTGCAGACACTCTGTCACATCAACAGTAGGAAAGGTTCCATAGTCTGGCAATGGAGGAAGACAAGGTCAAGACGCCTATGTCAGTGGACATGTGGATTAAAGGCAAAAGAGGATGCCTCAGTTGATGGTACGATCTTTGGCAGAATCTACCAGAAAGACTTATGTGCATGCTTGGGAGAAGTTTACATCTGGTGGCACCAGGAAGAGGTCTGAGAGTTAGAGTAAAGAGGAGGAAGTAGGCAATTCATACTGGCAATGGCGAGAAAGGGCTTATGTAGGATCACAATAGCAGGGAAGTTGGCAGGGATAGCATTCATGGGCAAGCTATTATGGTGATATGCACCATCAGCCGACAAACTGCGAAGAAGGATGTTAGAGAGATGGGCAAGGGAAAGGGGTCAGTGGCCTTGAGTATGGAGACGATTGACCAGGCAGCTTTTCAGTGATGTAGTGAGGGCACTCCTGACCATATGCAATGGGATGGAGAAGACGACCTCGCTTGCAAAATTAATTTCATGGATGTTTTTGGAGCTTTCCGGATATCGGAATTGTTGGGGAGGCAGGAGGTTAAAGGGTTACATTTGGCGGACTTGGGGCTACAGGAGGACAAGATTGAGCTGCACCTCCGTACATCTAAGACGGATCAAAGCACAAGGGCAAGACAGTGGTTTTATCAGCATTCCCAGTTTATGGTTTGTGTACGGTGAGTTGGGACGCAAAACTGAGAGCAATTATTGGCAGTCAGGCAGCAATTTTTCGTCATGCCAGTTTGTTGCAGGGGTCGGCCGTCCAATTTTTATGAATGCTGTGCAAGAAGTTAGCAAGCCGGAGAGAACCCCCAGAGGATTATGGAAACCCTATATTCCAGGATTGGTATGGCCCCAGAGGCGGCACAGATTAGATGGGGAGGGATAGGATCATGTACTTGGGTCGGTGGTCATCGGACTGCTTTCAGCAGTATGTGAGGCTGGGAAAGGGGGATTGTTGAAGATTTGGCACATTTTGATTTGTTTCTCACATAAGTTGTTCTTTTCAGGTGCAGGTGCGGGTCCGCGCCGAGTTGAACTGTCTGTGTGGATAGTACAACATTCCTTTACTAAGTGGGTGGAAAGGCACAAACTTCAACAATGCAAAGATGCTAACCTCAGTCTCGACTTAAATTTGCTGTTGAGAAGGCATAAATGTCCAGATATATTGTTGCTTTACTTGGTAGTATGCAGAGGTCTAGCGTTGTTAAAAGAAATAAAGAAGAATTTGCTAGTTGACAGAGGAGGGGGCAAATAAGCCGTCTGCTATTGCCAGGTGCCAAATCAACAGGGACATGTGCGTTATTGGCAGGTATGAGGGTTTTGGTTGGATGGAACTCCTGTAGTTAAAATATGGTGCAGTGTAATTCTTTAGGGGGGACTGGGGCCACTTGTCTCAAAACGGGATGGAGGTTTATAAAAAATATTTCATAATTGATATAATCCGCAACAGCATATTTGACAACAATAAGTACAGTCATGTATTCAAGCAGGTATAACAGAAAAAGGGAATATCTTTGCATGTAATACCAGGCTGTTAATTGGAACATCATTGACAGTAAACATTTCTTACATTATGATGTAGTTCAGATCATTACAGAAACAATAACGAAACAAATGTTAAAACATTACTCAGAATAACACAGAAACAGTATAAACTATGCTAATTGCCCAATATAACAGTGAAGTATGTCAGAAACCATTAGAAGGGAGGGAAAGCAGGGGACCTCCAAGGGGCCAGCTGCCTGACGTGTTGACGACCCCGGGGGAAGTGAAGGTCGCAGACCAGTCTTCCCCCGGGGCTATTCGGGCAATGGCAGGAAGGACAAGGTGTGGGAGGGTTCGATGATTGTGGACGGGGCGCGAGTTAAGAATGCATATAAGGTGTCAGGAGAGGAGGATCGGCCTCTTCTTGACACATTAGCACCACCGGGCAGATTAGACAAAAAGTTTGTGTGTGAAGGTTAGTTTGGGACAGGGGGGGGTTGGTGAAGTGCGACGGGAGCCCAGGGGGTCACAGGGATACAGCAGGGACTTAACACGCTACTTTAGGTGTCCATGGCAGGAGCGAAGGGGCTTCTTGTGCTCCCAGGCTAGCCCATGTCTGAAGGGGAGGAGAGGGGGGGTGAGGGGCATGGTAGCTGAGCCGGAGTTGTGCTATTTTGGGGGGGGAGTCTTTGTAAGTTGTCTGGTCTCAAAAGTGCTCACTTGGGCCTCCTTTGTCATGCATCTAGGTGGGGAGGTGGCTCCCCGGCCCGGGTTCTGCTCTGGTGGTGATGACAGGTCAGCGTTTGTGCCTGGGCCGTCCCTTGTTTCCAGGCAGCTCATGGCACCTCCAGCTGGTGTTGGTTTTCGGCTGCTGCTGCTGGGTAGGAGGGGGGGCGTTGGCCCTCTGCCATTATCTGCAAACCATTTTGGATCACGGTGTGGTGGCTGGGGACACTTTTCCAGCAGCGGAGAGTGGCCGGCAGTGTATTGGTCGTGGTAGTGGCTGGCGGACCCCCACCTGGCCAGTCGCAAACTTGTTGATTGTTTGGAGCCGGGGCGTGGTTGAACGGAAGCCTGTTAGGGCCCTGCCAATCATCAGGCAGCTGGCCCGCGTGTGCCCGGAGTACTAAATTGACTTTGGTGGGGGGCTGTCATTGGGGTGGGAGCCGCTGCAACTGCATGCTAGGCCGGGAGAGGGGCCGCCGGGATTGGGATGATGCGGATGGAGGTGGGATTTACTGACCCAGCACAGCGCTGGGGTCACGGCTTGGGTGCCTGTGGGCCCTGAACAGGCCTTTAAGCCCAGGTGGTGGAAGAGGGGCAGTGCTCCGCTCAGGGCAGTGGGGGGTTTTATGCCATGCAGCTTGTGTTACCAGGGGCCGAGGGGTGGTCTGGTTGTGTGGCAGGAGGCGTTGCTGTGCCCGGTTGGAGTTTTTTCTGGTGAGCCACCTAGGCTGTGGGTCACAGTGGCCTGAGGGTTATGGCTTGGAGTATTACACTCATAGGTTGAGGGTTCTATTTCTATGGTTTCCCAGGGTGCAGGGACGAGGAACCCCCAGGAGGGTCAGGGTTTGTGCTGAGGGATAAAAACTAGATTTCCCATACATATGGAGCATCGGACCTATATTATGTTAACATGATGCATCTATACGTACCCTCTTTTGCTAAAACAATATGTATATATTTTCTATGCGCTTGCAGGGGGGGAAACGTTTATTCACTCTTTGCGTATTTATTGCTAACAGAGTAGGTCGAGAACCATACAGACGCCATATTCGAACCTATGCTCGAACACGGGCTGTGATCACGTGTTAGTCTCCGGCAGATGTCAAGCCCCAGTTTATCTGAATTACTGGGAGCAGCTGAACGTAGGCTGTCTACTCGACTGTCCTGAGACTCATGGTAGCATCTGGCTTTGGGAGAGAAAAGTGTATTCCTGGAGGCGCCATGCCTACACTTCCGGGCACCAAGACGAAAGGGAGTCACCCCTCCTGACCATCCCAGTAATAAATAGCTACGCTTTGAACTAATCATGTGTACCATATATGGTTCTTCCCTGGAGCTCAAGGGCCAACTGGTGTTTTTCCTTTTACTGTGATTATATGTGTTGGACCGAAAAGTATATAACCTCATGTTTGAATACGAGCCAACAGTCTTATCAGCGCACCTGATGGGTGCGGGTTGGAGAGGCTCCTCTATAGAGTATTTTTGCTTAATAGATGATTGAACTTTCTTCACTGCCAACTGACTGATTATTTGGTAATGGGATTGGGCTATTGGTAGGCATAGCCTTTATGTTATTTTTTGGTACTTCAGTTGGGGACTCTGGTGGGACTGCGTGATAGTGTCGTCCTCCCTGTAACCGGGTAGGAAGGACAAAGAAGGGGAGCTCTGGTCGAGCGGGTGGATGGACCACATTTTTTTTTTACTTACTCCGCTCTCGCGATCAGTGTGCCCCAGCTGCTAGTGACCCTTCACCGGAGTCCTACGGGCCTAACCCAGGAACTGACCGTGTTGGTCTTCAGGAGGTGGCAGTGGAGAATACGCAATTGTACCTGCGTGCACCAGGTGAGTGGATTGTTTTTGATGACTCTTGGAACACGCTGTTGAGCAGTGCCTTTGAAGCAGTTAACTGTGTAGGATTTGGTTGTCGGTGTACCACGGAGAACCTTGGGGGTCTGACGGGGCAGCATTGTGGCTGCACGGGTAGATGCTCCACAGACTTGTTTTGTGAACAATAGAGACGCCGACCGGACGCCCTGGTGTGGCTCGTGTGGTGCGCACCCGGCCGGACTGGTCTCAGAAAGGCTTCTGGTTGTACCTGGGTAGCCTTGGGGACATATCTGAAGTGGTGCTAAGGAAGCGGGATTAGTCAGAATAGTCCCAAAAATTAACCAGGAAGACTGCAGGATGGTCTGAGGACAGTCTGTGGTTATACCTGTCCGACGGTCTCTTGGTAGTCTTTGGACTGCTTGATTTTGGTATCTGTTGGTCTGGAATCTGAATTGATTGATTCTCCATGAACAGGAGTCGACGGGCTCTTTCTGTGTTTGGAAAGACAGAAAAGAGACATGTCGTTTTGAATATCTCTGTATGTACATATACTATTGTTCTGTTTATGTTTTGAATAAGAGTAAGGTTGAATATGTTGTGAATGTTTGAACATGGCCATGTTTGGAAGTATGTTTTTATGATTGAATGAGGAATACGTGACAGCAATCATTATGCCACGTGTTAGCAAATTGATTTGTTTTGGATGATGTTGCCGCCCTAATGATACGCGCTTGGCTGGAAGTTAACCTGCCCCGCCTGAGGGCAGCCCGAGTTCCAATATGTATGTAAAGCATGATATTACACCTCTCTTGTTTAATACACTATGGCATAAATATACTAAGGATGATGTAGAGTTGCAATGGTCCTTAACTAGGTATTTTCATGAAAAAAATGTACATTTTCTGCAGGATCGACTCTTTTCTAAACGTAGTCGACAGTCAATGTTTGATCCCTTAAACCTGTGGCAGAAAGAAGCAAAGCGTAGACGTATACAGGAGTAGAAAGTATGCAGAATGAAGGGGGAGTCAGACGATTACGCACAAAGCCATTGCTTATGATAAAGCTCAAACCGAACAGGTGATTGATTGTGCAGATAGGCAATTTAGATTGCAAGTGGATAAGACCTATGTGGCTAGGACTGAAGCGGAGGATGAGATGGAGGATTTGTTGGATACTCGTTCCCCCTCCACCTTATGCTCCACAACGTATATATCCTGTTGTTCCCCCAGCTCCAGTACAGGTCCCTTCCGCCTCTGCCCCTGTTGTTTTCTCCTCCCCTGTCTCTGCTGGAACATCCTCTGTTTTATCTCCCTCTGTGTCTGAGACGGCTACCTTATGGTCTGTTACATTGCCATCTTCGGTTATGTCCACAGCTGTTTTGTCTCCCCCTACCTTGCGTGGGCTTCCCATTCTGGGAGAACGTCCTTAGCTGTTTCAACTCCAGCTCGTGCTCCGTGGGATTTCGACATACGAAAGTTGTTTACTCATTCGACTGTACGATTAAACGAGAAACAGATGATTGAAAATCAGTCATCCCAGTGGATGCAACACCCTATTTATAATATAACTGATATATGGAGAACGCTTCGAGACTTTGAGCCTGTTATGCAGCAACATGCCCTGAAACACATGGCCACATGTCTTCTTACTTTATTGGGAACAGTGTTCTGCAAGAGGGATGGCCCCCAAAGTGATGTATCATATCCGGGACAGGGCTCATGAGCCTGAACTTAGACCAGAGGAAATGTACAAAAATGTTGAGTTTTTATTAAGTTATCGAGTGCGGATGCACCAAAAATGTTCCTCATGGGACTCTCAGCATCCTATGCGAGAAGTCGATCCTATCTTTCATCCTGAAATACCGGAATTAAAGAATGATCAGGATGAGGTGACTAGGCCTCGTGTAGAGGCACAAGTGCAGGAAGAGGAGTAAAGTCCTCTCGCTAAAATCACAACTACCTGACCCTTCGTAAGAATCCCAAGGCTGATTATAAAGAACTCACAGAAGCAGCTTCCTCAGCTGTTATGACCCTAGCTGACATAGAGCTATTTTTTGCGTTGTTAGTCCCTGTTGATGTATGGCTTCAGGTGCATGATCAGGACCATGTTCAGGAGTTAGGCGGAACATGGGAACAGATAAAAGATTGAGATGAGTAACGTAAGCCTGGTAATAAACCATAATCTGAACTATTGGCGTTACCTGGACTTATTATTAAGCATGGGCGAATTTTGCGAATTTGCGGTTCGCGAATTTGCGTATTCACGAATTCGCAATCTGCAAAATCCGCGAACTCTCGTGAATTTGCGGATTTTTTCTTTTTTTGTGTTCGCAAGGGTTTCTGCCAGTTCGCAAAAGTTTTGTACCAGTTCGCAACTGCGAACTTACTTGTCGGCTCGCAACAGTTGCGACTATGTTGTTTCTATGTCTGCTTCATCATCACAGGTTCACAGCACCCTCTGTTTCACCACTGCCACCCTCTGGTTCACCCATGCCACCCTCTGGTATATCACTGCCACCCTCTGGTTCATCTCTGTAGATTATGGGGGGGGGGGGAAAGCAAGCACACCTGCCCTGCTTCAACTGACATGAATTAATTTGGGGTGGATTAATGTGTCACTGAATTTAAACATCCAGTCTGGCACCTGCTTCCTTATCTGTAATTTGCTTTCTGTTGCAGTGCAATTTTTTTCACAGGACCTTTGTGGCCTACTTGTAGCTATTCTATGAGCCTGCTGTGAGGGTCAGAGCAGGGTCATAGAATAGTTGCAAGTAGGCAACTGAACTCTGGAGGGGCCCCTCAGGAAGCACTACAGGGAATGGTTACTAATGATGAGTTTGAACTTTTGCACCTGCTGAGTGCTTTCAGTTTTGCAATACTTGTTTTTCTGCAATTTCGCGGGATTCGTGGGTCGCGAATTTGCGCGAGAGCGAATTCGGAAGCCGCAAATTCGTGCGAATATGCGATTTGTTTTTTTGCGGCGTGTTATTTTGCAAGGTTTTGTGCGTTTTAGCGAGCCGCTTGTAGCGCAACGGCGCGAAGTTACCCTCACGGTCGTTCACGGGCGCGGCCTTCTTCTTTACATGACGTATTTCCATTTCCGGGCGCGATGTGTATTCTCACAAAGTGTGCGGCTCGCTAGTACAAGTTTGCGTGTGATCGCGAGGGAAATCTCGCGCGAACTTACCCACGCGGTCGTAAACGGGCGCGGCCATCTTGTTTCTCATTCATTGCTATGGTTCTGGGCATGCTTTCTGTATCCTCTCTGAATCTCTGCCATCCTTTGCTTGTTTGAAGTTTTTTTTATCTGTTTTATTTATTATCTATCCCTCTATTTTTCTAGCTCTATATTTTTGTGTTTTCTGCTACTTTTGGTTAATTTTAAACAACTTTTTTAAACTCTTCTCTTTTCTTCTTCCCTATTCTATTTCTTCTTTATTATTTACCTTCCCTTCTGCCTAGACCATGGTAAAGGGAGCCGGGAAGCATCCTGAGAAGGGCAAGGGTCTCGCACCCCGTGCCCTGCTCCCGTGCGGGCGTTTGAGGGGGGAGCAGGTCACAGCCCGGGAGATCTTCAGCGCGGAGGAGGTGGCCGCACTAGTTTTTTATGTTCAGCACCGCCTCCCCAGGACCATCATGGCAGGCAGCAAGATCGCTAGCTGGTACGGGATCCGGGAGCGCCGGTAAGCGGTGGGAGAAGGTGTGCCGGGCCATGTACCAACACTCTCGGGTCCGGCGCACCTACAACCAGGCCACCCATCGTTGGATGGATCTCCTGGACCGGGAACGCGACTTGATCGACCTGCTCGGCCTTGAAATCCCCGGGCTTGGTGAGTAGTAGTAGCTATTTCTTCACTACTCTGTTTTCTCCTGCTCTGTGTGTTATTATATTGCAAATTTTTGTTTTTTACCAAGAGCAATAATGCTGATGATTACATTGTCGGTAAATTATATTTCAAAATCTTCTGTGCATTTCAGGTGCACTGCTCTCCTTCTCAGTAGCGTTGGTACTATGCTTATTTGTTTTTGATTTTGTGTTCATTTCATTGGCCTGAGAAATTATGTATGAGTGTATGACTGCGTAATGCTAAACACTAAGGGTCAGATTTTTAATTACCGGCGCATCCCTGCAGAGTAGCAGGGGTGCACCAGTAATTGTGCGCCACGCCACCGCCACCCATGGTGCGCCGTATTTACAATGTGGCGCACCATGGGCCCAAAACGTTACCGAAGCGTTACGCATCTGTGCCGTAAAGGCGGCGCATTGCTGGAATAGCGTCGCAATGATGGCGCAGCTCCAGCAATGCTCTGGGGTGCCCTATCTCCCCAATGCTGCGTCAAGCGGTACGTCTGCTTCAAGCAGGCGTAGGGTTTCAGTCACGCATTATTGTCCTAAACGTGACTGATTGAAATCTTGTAGATTTCCCTCAGCCACTTTTAGGATGCGTTCCTGCGCAGGAACGCCCTCCCTTGCGCCGGAACGCCCCCTGATGACGCAGGGCTTTACAACGTGATGCATCTCCCATATGCGTCACGTTGTTAATATACGCCGCACCATGGCGCATCTTTTGTTCTGCCGCTGCGTCACAAACGTCATGCAACAATGGAGCAAAAGAGCCGCAAGGGGCTTCTAAATGTGCCCCTACAGAATCAAGTCCAGTCCTTCCTTTGTAAACCTAGCAATAAGAAGAAATAGTGGTGGTGGATTGATAGTTTGAGTACTTTAATGACTGGTTAATTTAGTAGGATACTTTTTAGTGTTATCGCTGATCTGCAATCACGATGGACTTTGTCTGTCACTTCGCGTGCTGCGGACTGCTGCCTGCCAGTCCTAGGCGAACCTTATTAGTAGCAAACAGACATTTTTACCCTAGTTCGAAAATCTGCTGAGCGTGATGTTGTCGACGAGGAGGCAATGGGACCACCATCATTGGAGTTAACTAGTGCAACACCAGCTACCGCTTCCATATTTTTTTCTCGCCAGAAGGGATTTCCATCCACATCGACCTCCATTTCTTCAATTAGTGGTGGTGCAAGTGTACCACGTAGTAAAGTTCGGCAACACACACCCTCCACTTCATCTGGCATTAGCAGCATGACCAGTATCGCCTCCTCCGCCCCCCACAGACATTTGAAGTCCGCAGTTTGGGACTTCTTTAGTGTTTGCACAACAAGGGAAAACATAGCCATTTGTAGCATTTGTAAGCTTGCAGTTAATCAAGGTAAGCTTGGTACCAACTATGGTACCGGAGGCCAGAGAGGTCATCTTGAGAGACAGCACACTGTCCAATGGCATTCGCACCTAAAGGAGATCAAGGAAGCCCGAATTGAAACTCAACAAATTCTATCCGTTGATGTTTCATCTGATGATGATGAGGAGGAAGAAGCGTCAAACATATCACTTACACCCAGTACCCCTGTCAGCAGCACACCCCCTGTGAGCCACACTAAGAGTGTGGGAGAGAGTGAGACACCAATGCGAAAAAGTTCATCAGCACCGAGCGTAACTGGGTCGAAGAAGTCATCACCATCATCATCATCCCGTAAAATCATGGTCCAGCTCACCATTAGAAGCATGTTGTTTTCAGATACGCAATTTGAACGCAACCACCCATTGACGCGTCTGTATAACACTAAGCTGGCTAAAATGCTAGCTCTGGACCTTCTCCCTTTTTCTTTTGTGGAAGGGGTTGGTTTTCTTGAATTAGTGGCAACGCTCTGCCCTAAATGGAAGGTTCCTAGCTGGTTCCATTTTGCCAGAGTTGCGGTTCCAGCACAACATGCAGATGTGCTGGAGGTGATTGGGGCAGCTTTGTAGAAGAGTGCTGTTCACACTATACATCTGACAACAGACATGTGGACCAGTGGCGCAGGCACTGATTACATGTGCATCACTGCACACTGGGTCTCTTTTTCAGGAGTTACAGCAAAGCTAAGGGCAGGTGTTGACCCGGACTACGTTTTTAAAGCTGCTCGGAAACATGCAAACACTAGCCATGTTTGGCATGGAGACAAGTCATACAGGAGAAAACATTTTGCAGGAGTTTAACACAAAGGTCTTTCAATCGCTGTCCCCAAAAAAACGCAAGATTGGCTATGTTTCCACAGATAATGGCGCCAATGAAGTTAAGGCCATGGATATGGGTAACTATTTCAGAGTGCTGTGCTTGGCGCACTGTATAAACCTGGTTGTTAAAAAATTCTTGAGTGAAGAAAGTCCAGTGTGCGAGTTACTGACCACCTGCTGAAGAATGTGCACACATTTCAGCCATTCTTTTAAGGCCCGGAAGCATCTGAGGGGCCTGCTACATGAACGTCGACTGCCAGTGAAAGCATTCATCCAGGGGGTGGCAACACATTGGAACTCAACCTTCTACATGCTTGAGCGTCTGTATGAGCAGTGTACGGTAGTGGAACAGTATTTCTTTACACAGGGTACAGCTATGAAGGACCTGTGAACACATGCGGAGCAATGGAAGCTAGTTAAAAGCCTGACAGACATGCTTCGTCCTTTTGAGGTCTTTACGCGTACAGTCAGCAGGGAGGACTGTAATTTGGGAAAAGCTGTCCCATTATTGCGCATGCTAGAGCACCAACTGAAGGTGGTGTCTTCTACGTTTCAAAAAGATGAAGAAAAGCAAGAAGCTTTTGATTTGGCGGAGAAATTATTACAGCGCCTACTTTGCGATGAACGTCTTCAAAAGATCCACACAGAACAGCATTACATTTGTGCTACTATTCTGGATCCACGCTACAAAAAGGCACTGGCAGGCAGAGCATTCTTTCCTTTTGGTGACGCAGAAGTTTTGAAGTACAAAAGTTGGCTAGCTCTGTAAGCCATGAGGTTTGAAAGAAAACGGCAGGAAATTGAAGGAAAAGGCAGTATATCAGCATCAGCAGGCCATCCGGAGTCAAAAGAATCCACTTCTGCACCTGTGGCTGTGGCAGAAGTGAGCGATTTTCCCTCTCAGCCGTTAAAGACACCAGCAACTGGATCATCTGCACCAGACACAACAGTAACATTGTGTGAAGAAGGGGATTGGCTAACTCAGCTTGGGTTTGCTTCTCAAAAGGTCCCAGCAAAAAGTAAGCAAAGTGGAGGAACCGTGGAGAACCTTGAGTCGATGGTGCAGGACCATCTGAATGACTCAACAGAGGTCTATGTTCATGATGACCCATTGGCGTATTGGCATGGGAAAAAAGAATTGTGCCCAGAGATCTCCAACCTGGCTATAAACTACTTGTCTTGCCCACTCGCAAGTGTGTCTTCTGAACGTGTTTTCAGTGCTGCTGGTGGCATTGTAACTTGCAAAAGGACCCGCCTCTCGCCCAAAAATGTGGAGAGGTTAACAATGATCAAGATGAATCAGCACCTCATACCACCAGATTACAAAGTACGAGAATACATGCCGGAAGAAGACGAGGAGGACACCAACTTAGATGAGGGAATTTCTTCTCTGTTAGGTGACCTACTCCCGCCTGAATTCGCAGAGTATGAGGACAAACTCTTTTTCCCTGACACCGAGCCTGAAAATGAGCCAATGAATCAATAACTTTCTTTTTCGTCCTTATTCACTTTTATTCCTGTGTGTATGTCTTTCTTTGTTTTGCAAAGTCAATATAAATAAAAACTTTAATCACCTAATCACAAAAACAAGCCCATCAGCAGAACTGTCTTCAATTATTTGCTTATTGATTTGAAGGAGCCGCAGTCTGCATTGCTCAGGTTCACAAGTTCACAAGAACATGCTCCTCTATCCTCCTCCTCCAGACTCCTATTTCCCTCAAAGCAGATGGCTGGATTACGCCCAATGAAGAAAGACTCTGCACTTGAGGGGGTTTTCTACTTCTTTGCGGGTGAGTTGATGGCTCTTGGGTCATTGCTGGGAAGGTCTAATACAGGATATAAGTGGTTTGGAGAAAATCAGAGTTGAAAAAGATTTTGCCTTTTTGCTCACTATCATGTTTTCAGGGGCCTTTTTGGGTGGGTTCCTGGTGTTTGGGGTGGGTTTTGGGGTCTGGGAGCACTGCTGGCACAGTCTAATGTTGATTGCATTTGTTTTCTAGGACATCCATGGTGGAAAATTGGAGTTATGACCTAGCTGCACAGCGCGTTTGGACAGAAGGCCGAAAAATATTGTAAGTATGAGATTTTCCATTTTTGCTTTTTGCCTGTTTGGGGGGTGTTGTGCTTTTTTGCGGGTGGGTTGGCGAGTCTTGGGGCATGTGCCGGATAAAAGTGGTTTGGCGAAAATCAGACTTGAAAAAGTTTTTGCCTTTTTGCTCACTATCATGTTTTCGGGGGCCAGTTTGGGGGGCTTCCTAGTGTTTGTGGATGGGTTTCAGGTTCTGGGAGCAATGCTGGCTATGGATACTTTTGATTGCAAGTGGTTTGAAGAAAATCCATGGTGGCAAAGGGGAGTTAGGGCCTAGCTGCAGAGCGCGCGCGGAGTGATTTTGGAAATTGGCCTGAAAATTACTAAGCCCCCATTTTTGTACTTTTGCTTTTTGGCTGTCTGGGGGTCTTCTACTAGTTTCCGCCTGGGTTGACAGCTCTGGGGCCATTGCTGGGAAGGTCTAATACCGGATAAAAGTGGTTTGGACAAAATCCATGAGGAAAAAGTTTTTGCATTTTCTGACATTTCGCTCAATTTAGCGTTTTCGGGGGCCTGTTTGGCGGGCCTCCTGGTGTTTGTGGGTGGGTTTCGGGGTCTGGGAGTACTGCTGGGTATGGATACTTTTGATTGCAAGAGGTTTTTAAGCAAATCCATGGTGGCAAAGGGGAGTTAGGGCCTAGCTGCAGAGCTCGCGCGGACTGATTCTGGAAATTTGCCTGAAAATTTCCAAGTGCCCATTTTTGAAGTTTTGCTTTTTGGCTGTTTGGGGGTCTTCTACTAGTTTCCGCCTGGGTTGACGGCAGCTGTTTAAGGGCTACTGCTGCGGTCGCAGTGGCTATTCGACAGTCTGAAGGGCTCGTTCTGAACACTGATCTCAGAGTGATGGTACTGCACGCTGTGGATACATTATTGAATAAAATGAAGACCCAGCACCTTACGAGTGCACGTCTTACAGGGTACGAATTGACTTTGTTTGCTCCCCACATTACGATTAAACGATGTGCCACTTTGAACCCTGCTACGTTACTACCCCTCCCTTCGAACAAAGGGAACAATGATGTTCATGATTGTATATTTCGGATGGAGGAAGAGACAAAGGGAAGGGTAGACCTTGACAGACAATCCTCTATCTGACCCTCAAAGGGAGTTGTATGTCTCTTGTTTCAAATTATCAGATGGCACGACAACTGCTGCATATGTGATAACTACTCTTCACACTGTAGTTGAGGCTTCTCGAGTACCCTATCAATCAGTAGAGGCAGCTGAGTTATTGGCATTGCTTCGGGCCTGTGAGTTAAGTGAAGGATTGAGAGTAAATATTTACACCGACAGCCATTACGCCTTCGGCGTGGCTCATAGTTTTGGCCGGCTTTGGGCTGAAAGAGGATTTCTCACTTCCCACAGTCAGCGATACAGCATGGCCCCTTGATTGTGCAATTGCTGACAGCATTGACGATACCAGAGATGGTGGCTGTAGTTAAATTCAGTGCACACAAGGCAGTGGTTGATACAGTGGGTGAAGGAAAATGCCTTTGCTGATCAAGTAGCTAAGGAAACTGCAAAATCCTAAGTGACCTCAATGTTTGTGACTAGCTCTGCTAGGTGGGTTGCTGAAACAGAGATGTTTGATAAAACCATGGAGAGTGTCCGAGAAATACAGAAAGAAGCTACTCCTATTGAGCTGGCTCATTGGAAAGAGAAAGTGGGGAAATTAGATGCAGAGGATTGTTGGATTGATTTGACAGAAAAACAGTGATGGTTTTTGCCTAATGCATTAGTGAATGCGGTGGTGACAATGGCACATGGTTCAACTCATATTGGGGCAATGGGTATTTGTGCATTAATAGATCCTGTATGGTACAATCCCAATATTCCAAGGACAGCTGCTCATTTGGTTCAATATTGCATGGTGTGCTTAGGACATAATGCTGGGAGCAGGTAGCCTGTTCTGAGTGGAAACTTTGCACCACCATCTTTGCCTTTTAAGGTGCTCCAAATGGATTATATCCAGCTGGAACGCGTAAATATTTTGAAGTATGTCCTGGTTGTGGTGTGCGCTTTCAGTAAATGGGTGGAATCCTACCCGACCAAAGAAAATACTGCTTTGGCCAAGGAAAGGCGTTGGTAAAGGAATACTTCCTACACTGTGGATTGCCTCGGGTGATCTGGAGTGATAACGGGGGACACTTTAATGCAGAACTTATCAGTCACATTTGTAATGGACTACAGATTAAACAGAAATTCCATGCAGCTCAACAACCCCAGTCCTCTGGGTTGGTCGAGAAGTATAATGGGATACTGAAGCTCAAATTGGCAAAAATTCAAGAAAGTACCGGATTGAAGTGGCCAGATGCGCTAACACTGGCATTAATGTCAATACGGGTTACCCCACATTCCCGTTCTGGCTTATCTCCGTTTGAGGTCATTTTTGGGCACCTTGATAATGTATGGGGCATCCCGAGACCCAGAACATTTCATGATATAGAGTATCCTATGTTGACAGACCATCTGTATGCTTTGACTAAAGATCTCCGTTCCATTCATCAACAGGTCTTAGAATTTTTGCAGCCCCTGCCGGAGAGTCCCGGACATCGCTTGGAGCCAGTAAAGTAGGTTCGGGTCCCTAATTATCAGCTAAAATGGAGCTTGGATCCCCGTTGGTCTGAACCGTTTCAAGTCTTGTTGGCCACGTGGACGGCTGTAAAGGTAAACATCAAGCTACACTGGATCAATTTGTCATATCTGGAAAAACTCCCCCTCCCGCTTCCATATGATCAGCGAATCCAGAAAGGGGTTCTGACCCAGGAAAGTGAGTGAGTTCCTTGTTTTGCCCCTTTTTCTGACACCCAAGTAGTTGGAGAAGGTCAAGGAGAAGGTGTTCGAGGCTCGGAAGGGGCTCTGTCATCAGCACAAGTGATTGCCCCAACAGAATCTGCCCCTACAGTCGAACGAGAGGCTCACAGTACCCCTGTTTCACTGGACTCATCATTCTCCATTTTGTTCTCTGATCAAGAAGTGCCTGGCCATGCTCGATACAACCTGCCGCCCAGAAAAACAACGCGGTACCCCAGATGAATCTGGTAGGAGGTAGGGAGAGACTTGAGTGATAGGGTACAGACCTGTTCCACGAATGTCTGTTAAATGCGCTTCTGGGGTACTGAACGAGACACTACACTGAACAAACTGAGAGCCTTGAACATTTGCTTGCTCTGTTCAGAAAGAAAGTCTGCGTTTCTTGTTTAAAGAGGCCCAGGTTGTGTTATCTTCAAGGGTTGTGTGAGAACATAACTCCAACGTGAGCAGCTTGCATTGATAATATTTGTGATGAACGATAGGAGCCTGCCTGTGAGGCTCTAAATGGACACAGGAAAGAAGCACCCTCTGGCAGGTTGGACTGCATCGCCTGAGTTTATTTTTGGATTTTTAGTTAGTATGTATCCCTTTGCTCGTTTCGTTCCTGAAGAGGAACGTCCTTTTGTACCACGTTATTTCCCTGCATACATGCCTGTATTTTCTAGTTGGACCCAAAGAGTTAAAATTGCATTTATAGTTATTATAGCAATATTAATAATCACATTGATTGGAGTATTTATCTATTTAGAATTTCGCCACCCTATGCATACTATTTTAGGAACAACTACCCCCCCTTCGAACATGTGTTTCATACTTTAGCCCCACATAAGGAAAGGCATCATCAGACTTATGTGAAAAATGTATTTGTTGAAATGCTTCATCAAACACACAGTGCCACCAATACTACAAATTGTTGGGTTTGTGGTCTTTTACCATCTTTTATGCACAAGCATGACTTATTCATATCCCTACCCTTGTCTGATCTGGGGAGTTGTGAGGCTTGGTTTAAATTACTCTCAATGATGTATATGCATTATACTGTGGACACTCAAAGTTTTTCGGAAAATGATTATGAAATGATTTTAGCATATATTGAGGTTCATCAGAGATTCAACCCCGAGGGGAATAATGGAGAGGGAACCTTAAATCTGAATGCATATATGAATATGTATACAACGCATGAAAATACCACTTGGATGAAAAATGAGATTTTTGATTTTGTTGAGTTTAATTTCACTCAGTATTTTCGACATTTTCAAGACCTCAATGTTACTGAAGATAGGCTGGGTTGGGATGAGAGGGTTGCTTGGGCCAGCTGGTGTTTAGAGATGGTCCAGGGGCTAGGTTTATTAGGCAGGGCAGACCAGGGTCGGCGCAGTGAAGCATTGTGAGGACAGGGTTTTTGTGCCTGAGACAATGGGGTGGTGGAGTTCTTTGGGATGCAGTGGGCAGGTGCAGTGTTGGAGGGTCATGGCAAGTGGGGTAGCAAATAAGGACTGATGGAACAGGGACATAATGCTTGCAGGACTAATCATTGTTTTTCTGCTACAAGCAATGGGAGTAAATTTAGCCCCAATGCGGTCCCCTGTTTGGGTGGCCATTCTCTTAGGCATTGGACAGCACAGGAGGCGTACTGGCAGGTGTACAGATGTCACCAGGCGGGGAACACAGTCGTCGGGCTGTGAGACGTTGGGGGAAACAGTGGAATGAAAATTGGGGGGAGTTGTGGCTGGTACGGCTGACATGGTGTCACAAGGAACAAGAGGATATGGGGATACATGTGGGTGAAAGGAGTATTCTGGGATACTTCTGGTTTGGCCTTGCATTTTTGGGACATGGAAGGTGATATGGTTCACTGGCATGGAAGGTGGGGGAATTTTGGGTACTGTGCATGATGGTACCTTGCAGATGTGGGGAGTGGGATGCATCGAACGGGATGGGCAGGTAAAGGCCCACTGGTGATGAGACTGCCTCGAAGGGAAACAGAAGGTTTTTGTTTCACAGGAGGCACTTATTATGGTTGAGGGTTGGCCCGGATGTTCTTTATTACACAGGCCGCAGTTAGGTGGTGTATGGTCGTTCACCACGATGGGGGGGGGGCACATTTTTCACAGACAAGGATTGGGCTGACCAGGTTACTTGTTACACAAGATTCGGGTACAGGTGGTTGATGGTCAATCACCGCAGTGGTGGCACTGTGTTACTGGTTTACCCATGACGCATGCCTAGGTAGTGGATGGTCGTTCACCACAATGGGGGGCACCTGGTCTAGACAAGGTTTGGCTCTAAATGTTAATGGTTCACGGGACGAACTTTGCAGTGGTGGATGGTCGTTCACCGGGAACCACAGTGTGAGAAACTTTAGGTGCACTGGAGCAGGAGGAGTGAGTGGTATTGCCTAGGTTTGGCACCTTTCGCGACCAACGACTGTCTCGATGATCGTAGGTTTTTTACGGGATAAAAGTTTAGGTGGTGGATTGGTCGTCCACCGGGTGCAGCTGGGTCGGCTGATGGGAGGCACAATGTGCCCATGAACTAGGGGTAGTGGGGCAGGGAACCGCCCTACGGGGGTTCCCTGGTTGGCGGTACTTTGGAGGGGTGGTGAGTCACTTACAGGCGGATCCACCCAATCAGGGGGGAGAAAAGTACACAGGTGACTGATAGCGGAGCGCGGAAGCAATGAAGGAGAATAAACAGAGGATTCCTTTGGGGCACCTTGATACAAAGACACCAAACCTTTCAGCCACATAAACACATACAATCAAAACATAAAGGCCTATCCATTGAAGCAATGTAGAAATTATAGTAAAACAACTCTATAACAACAAATGTATTCAGTTTGCACAGTTTATTTATGTATTCTTTTTTTTTTTAAATCAGTTAAGGTAAAATCATAATTAAAATTGGGAACACAGACAATATATACAGGAACAAATGATATCCAATAAATCATAAACACTTCCTATTACTAAAAAAAGGAGGTACACAGTAAGAATTGATATTCCGCAACTGTCAGAATAATCCTTAAACAATCTGCATTGTACTTCTCCCTTTGTTTCAACGCGTTTCGACGGACACACTAAATTATAGCCGCCTTCATCAGGAATATATTAGCTGTCTTCCCAAAAGACCTCTGAAATTTAAACAAAGGATATTTTAAAATTCGAAAAGCTATCAATTAAAAACTGACAAATACAAAATAGATTCAAATTTAGAGTTGTCTATACATTGCTCCTAGGGTAGACATATCACACACTTACACAATTACACAATAGCACATTAGCAAAAGTCATATACATTGGCACAACAATACTTTTGAATTTGTTCATATATCAACATATCAACATTTATCTTTATAGAGCAATGACATATGTTGACTTGAATTAACGCTTTATGATGGTTTGTTCCTTCAAACACAGTTGTCATGGGCATATAAGTTCTTCATGCAAATCATTGCAATATATACAATTTCAGAAACATATGTTTAAATGGACCTACACCCATTAGTATGGTTCATACTGGCTAGTAGTATAACAGTATAAAACCAAGGCAGTTGGTATGCCCCATGCAGAATCCTATAGCTAGAAAAAACACATAACTTCAAAGCAAAAATTTGCCTTTGAGTTAGGGGTAGAAATCTTCCTTTGTTGATATAAAAGTCATGAATACTGCGACACCAAGTTCCTAGTGAGACTTTACAAGGATGTCTGTAACAAATAAGTCAAGGGTATAACCATCTCAAGTTGGAGAAGAATCCATGAATCTATTTGTTTACTAGAAAAATCCATCGCTCATTGTTTTTAATAAATTGATACGAGAGACTAAAAAACGCAAGAACGCAAGGTCAAATGGTACTTTTGTGTAGCATTCTGCATATCCCTATTTACCATTCCTAGATAAGCGACCACGGAAACAATACTTGCACCCTTATATTGTCTTGCTGCTTGGTTTAAATATCCAGAAAAGGGGGTGGTGATGAACAGAGTGTCTGAATTAAGCAGACCACTCTTACCCAGTCCAAGGATCAGGGCTTGATCCATCACCGTTTTTTAGCTCACTGCACCATCCCAGCTCAGAACTTGGCTATATGCAAATTAGTCTGACCTTGGCCCAGTGCATCATGGGAACAGGGCAGACCAAACTACCGAGCCAATTCTTATACTGGGAAGGAAACAAGCTACCGGGGACTGGTTTCTGGCATTTCAGCCGTCTTCGGCCCGGCTTGCTTGAATCCTGATGGTGCAATGAGCTAGGGACTCACATCTGAGTATACCCTTCCACGCTTATGGTGGACAAAAATGATTCAGAAAAGGGGGTGGTGATGAACAGAGTGTCTGAATTAAGCAGACCACTCTTACCCAGTCCAAGGATCAGGGCTTGATCCATCACCGTTTTTCTGGTGAAGAATTGGCTTGGTAGTTTAGTCTGCCCTGTTCCCATGATGCACTGGGCCAGGGACAGACTGAGAATGGCCGACGTACCGTGACACAGCTATCAAAACATTATGCTTTTTTAAGTGAGTATTTATACCTGCCACCTTAGAAACATGTTGAATGTACAGAAAACATTCTAAGCCATCCAGCCTACTGGGCATGTGCCAGCCATAGACGATATTTGTAGGTCTTTGGGTGGAATATGGGACAGTGCTCGGGAACAGTTACAGGCAACCAAAGTCACCATTAAGGCTCAAGCAGACAAACATAGAGTCCCCGCTCCATCTTACAAGGTGGGTGATCAGGTGTGGCTAGCTTAGCGCAACCTTAGGTTGCAGGGGTCTCGTAAACTGCAGCCTAGGTATTGTGGGCCGTTTGCTATAACGCAGGTGATTAATCCTGTGGCCATGAAGCTTGTGTTGCCGGATGAATACAAGGTCCATCCGGTGTTTCATACATCGTTGTTGAAGCCTTATATACCATCTACACAGGTTCTGCCACCACCCCCTCCCTTGTTGATTGACGGGGAAGAGGAGTTTGAGGTTCAGGCCATTGTGGATTCCATGCGGAGGAGAGGTCGTCTCTTCTACCTTGTGGACTGGAAGGGATATGCGCCTGAGGATCGGACATGAGAACCAGCTGGCAGTGTGCATGCGCCACGGTTGGTTCGTTTGTTCCATAGGCAACATCCCTCTAACACCCATCCTGTGGGGAGGATCATTGGGGGGGGATACTGTTAGGAATTTAGGTCTAGTCTGTTTTCCATGGCCATACTTCACCATCACATGACCTGCCCTGATGGGATCAAAACTCCGCCCCACCTTTGATTCAGTGCTTGGTATCTTTTAGCTTGGGTTCCAGGTGCTGGGTTATTGTACTGAGCTCCCGTTCTGAATTGGGTTCACGGGCTCGTGTTCCCTTGTTAGTGAATTCCCTCTGTTTTTGCTTCGATTTTGTCCTGCCCTTTCCCTACCCCTTGTTGCCTTTTTTGTTTATTGATACCTTTCGTTGGGACCTTGTGCCTTGCCCCTGGAGCATTAGTGCAGGTACGAACAGGAATTCCGAGGGTTATCTGGGGCTCCAGTCCCCTCGGACATCTGAAGAAAAGAAGCGTTTGTTGTTTGCGGTGTGGAGAAAACGCTGCATGGACGCAGAGCAGCGCCTTCGACTTCCGCATGTAGTGTAGGGAGTCCCCCTCATTATGTGCTGCTTGGTCATTTTCTGCCGCGCTGGAGACCACGGAGAACGCCGATAATCCCGGAAGAGGGGTTTTTTGTGTTTGTTAAACCCTACCCGTCCTAGGATCTTATTTACGTTTATGGACAGTCTCTTGGGGGGTTTTTATGCCCAGTAACAAGGCTTTTTCCCTCTAGTATCCCGTATTAGTAACTTTTAAGTCCCCGAGTGCAGGAGACCTTATCGGGACCCCTTTCTGGATCTCGAAATACCACCAGCTGTTGATGATTAACTCTCCATGCTACCGAGACCACCAGAGACTGATCCTGTATGAATAACAAGTAAGGAGGTTGTGTTTTTACTAGATGGTGGAGTGTGGTTATTGAAAAAAAGGGGCAGGGTGTACACATAGGTATTGGACCTATTAGTAATTGTGTATATTGTTTTGTAGGTACAGAGGCGTGGAGGTGGTGGCCAAGTATTTTTGACAGTCCAGCTCGGGGTGAAGCTTTCAGACGTCCATTCCCTTTGTTTTGTTTTCCTGTCCCCTGTCCTGGGCTCTGGTGTCCTCCCATGGTTATATAGCTCATGGGCGACATTTGAATCAGGGTAGTGGATTGGGCCATACATCGTTCCTGCAGTGTCTGGGCCAGTGGAATCCAACAATAGTTTTATCTTGAAACGTCCTAGACTTGAGGGTAGGAGAGCTGTATCCAGCCTCTCAAACTTGTTCTTTGGGAATAGTGATAGCCTCAGTAAACAAAATATATATAGGAAATAATGGCCGAAGTTAAGACTAATAGGACAACGGTGCTAACTTATTTTAGATCCCTATAGTTAACACCTAGTCTAACCTCAAGTTCAAAAACGCCAGCGTGCAGTCCCGATCGGTTTGAAGAAAGTAAGGAAACGCGTTACCGAGTTCAAACGCGACATAAATACTCGAAATCTCGTGACGCTCTCTCTCTACATCATGGAACGAAATATTGCGTTCAGTAAACAGCGAAAAGGGACCAGTTTAATAGACATTTCTGACGCAAAATAAACAAACAAACAGAAACACATATCTATTATTTCATACAGATAGAGAGGGGAGAGGACGTACAGTAGAAAACTTGGACCTTTTTAATAGTCACATAAATATATATCATGATAAGACCCAATAGTCTCTGGTCCAAATATATTTCATACATAACGCTAAATCATGTTCAAAGGCTCAAAATTAATGCCGGGTTAAGTTAATCAACCCTACATGAGGCCTGAAAATCGTGCACACATAGATAGCGCATAACGTTATATTCGGAACGCTTGTGCCACTCGTTTCCTATGCAAATACACGAAAAATCACAAGTTATAAACAAAAAAAGAGGACTATGTCCATCAACCAACACTACAGGCTGAACGGGCTGTTGCCCAAATATATCTTTTTTTTTTATAACAAAGTGTGACCAATCTAATATTGTGTTAGACCAAGTCACCCAGAGTGAGCTAATCATATTTAAGCTTGACAGAAAACTAGAGTATTTGGTTTATATTTCTACTCCCAAGGATAATGAAGACATCATTTATCCCAAAAGTTATATTTGTGAATATTGGCAAAGCATTATGCTACGCTTCTAAAAACAATCAAAACACACTTATTCTTTTCTTTCTATTAGGGAGCCTACCCACCTAAATGGTGGTAGGAGCCCACATTTTTTCTAACATAGGAAACAGTAAGTTTCTAATGAACAGTACTAAACTTGCAAGTGGATATCTAATTACCTACAATGATACGATCCCACTCTTCTCGTGAGTTTAGTCCATTTCTCCCTGTATTCAGATATGAAATGTACCATTGTTCTCTGTGTTTACGTGCATTAACAATGTTCCCACCCCTTTTGCCTATCCTAACTCTCTCCAGGATGAACCATCTAAAGTCACATTCACCATGTTTCATCTCCAAAAAATGAGTAATAGGGGCTGTTATCTTTTTAGTTTTAATTGCCGACCTATGTTCCTGGAACCTAATTCGTGCTTCTCTTCCAGTCTCACCAACGTAGCAAAGCCCACATAGACATATCAGCAAATAGATAATATTTTTGCTCCGACTATTGTTGTGGGTTTTGCACTTCACAGTCTTGTTGTTACAGGTGATTTCAGGTGCTACCAAGCATTGGTCACAGATATTGCACATTCCACATTTTGTAGTTCCTACAATCTTATTGTTATCTAATGTTCTTTGATGATCAACTACCTCATCTTTGTATGTATGTACTAACAAATCACGTAAATTCTTATTCTTTTTAAACACAAAGAGAGGTTTTTCTAAGACCGTATCCTCATCATGGTTTAAAATGTGCCAGTCTCTGTTCACCACATTTTTGATTTGGTTGCTTATGTGAGAGAATTTGCTCACAAAAACCACTTTATTAAGTGGGCTTTTTTCTTTCTTCGTCTTTTGAATAAGGGCATCGCGGTCATAGAATCTAGCCCTCTTCAACGAGTGGGACAACAGTTTTTTGGGGTATCCCCTGTCCTTAAATTTCTTCTTGAGTACCTCAGCGTGTTTGTAATTATCGTTAATATCCGAGCAATTCCTTCGAAGGCGAAGGAATTGGCTAAATGGGATACTCTCCTTTTGGGATTTGGGGTGAAAACTAGAGGAATGAAGGAGGGTGTTTTTCGCCATTGGTTTTGTGAATAGTTCAACTGATAACACCCCATTTGAATTTCTGATAGAAATATCGAGAAAGTCAACCTTTGTAGTGCTGTAGGAAGAGGTGAATTTAAGGTTGGGGTCTCCTAGGTTAATCCAGCTCAGAAATTCTTCCAGCAATTCAATAGACCCCTCCCAAATAAAGAAAATATCATCGATGTAGCGGTACCAGCCCGCTACATTCTCGAATAAGGGGGCCATTTCATTGTCTATATGCTTGGCCTCAAAGTTCCTTACATAGAGACAAGCCAGACTGGGGGCACAAGTGGCCCCCATGCTGGTGCCCTTCAATCGTCTAAAGTATTCATTTTTAAATAGGAAAACGTTATTGGTTAAGATAAGTCGCACACAATCAACAATAAAGTCCTTATTGGCACCTCCCAAGTCCTGGTTGGATAGAAGATTATCAATGACTTCAATTGTGTCAGCCTTGGGAATGTTAGTGTAAAGAGACTCAATGTCCAGAGTAACTAGACACTGAGTCTCTTCACAGAACAACAAGCCCTCAACCATTGAAATGATATGTGCCGAGTCTCTCACATATGATTTTAAATTGGACACCAAAGGTCTCAGAAAATAGTCAACATATTTGCTTATTGGCTCAAGCAAAGAGTCAATGCTGCTGACAATAGGCCAAATAGGGGGGTCTCGTTTGTGTTTGTGTACTTTTGGAAGGCCATAAATGGCCAGAGTTTAAGTTCCAGATTGTTAAGGAATCTAAATTCCTCATCACAGATATATCCATCATCCCTGGCATTAGTTAGGAGGGCCAGACATTTGCGTGATATGTCTTTAAGACAGCTGGCATTTGTGTGGACATAATGTTCTTTCACCTCCAAAAGCTTAAGCATCCTTTCATCATAATTCGTAGTGTCAAAGACCACCACTCCTCCCCCCTTATCAGCAGGTTTTATTGTGAGGGAGTTATCATTTTTGAGTTTATCCAACGCTTCTCTCTCAACTTTAGAAATGTTAAAGGAAAGAGGTTTCTTATCAGTGTCAAGGAGTCTATGTATTCCGCTTTTCATCGCTGTTTCAAATGCCTCAATATTTTTGCCTACCATGCCTAAAGTAGGCGTAAAGGTTGATTTGGGTTTCATTCCAGAGATATTTTCATGGACCCTACTCTCTCTGTTTTTAAAGAAACGTTTAAGCCTAATTTTTCTAAAAAATGACCGGAGGTCTTTCTCTAATTGAAATTTATCTAAAGAGGTTGAGGGCACAAAACTAAATCCTCTACTCAGAATGCCTATCTCTACATTGCTAAGGTCTTCACTGGATGAATTGATTACTGGTAGTTGGCTGGTCTCCAGTATTGTTTGCTCTGCGTGTTCATATATTCTTGCTGAGGAGGTGCTCTGTTGTACTGTTGTTGGCGACCCCGGTTTGATTGACCGCGCCCTTGGTTTCTATTGTACCTCTGAGCTCTCTTTGGGCGTGATTCTAAAAAATGACCTCGGGCACGTCCACTACTGCCAGGTTCATTATTATGGCATTCCTCCTCTTCACTGCTAGAGCCCAATGTATCGGAAAAGGTAGCCTGCTTATTACCCCCTCTGGAATAGATTTGATGATTTTGTGGTCTATCCCAGTTTCCATCATTTCTGTTCTGATAATAGTTTTCTCTTAAAAAGGGGTATACATTTTCTTCAGAATAACGTTCAATATCCTTCTTTAGTTTGTTTGTTTTCTTATTTAGCAGGTAGTCGCTATACCCTTCTACATCTCTATTGATATCGGCCAGTTTCTTTTTGGCCTCTTCCAATGCAGGACAGTGTTTAAGCTCTGTTTCTAATTTGTCAATTTCCTCTTGTTCAAATATTATAAGTCCTTGAGAAGTTTCAATAATAAGGAGCATCCAATCTCTACTCCACCTATTGGAGATCAGTGCCCATGTTTCTAGAAATGTTCTATTCTCTGTGAATAAACCAGGTTAATTTCGGACCTGTAAACCAATGGGGATGGTACCTGATTTGACATACTCAACTAAAAATTCGGCATGGGCTTCTGTGCGGATGAGTTTCTTTTTTAGATTTAACAGTTTGCCCCAGTTTTTTCCCTTACCCGACACAACAGTAATTTTATTTCCATTTTTGGTGTTAATAATACGATGCAGCTGGTCATCACTAAACCCAAAGGTCTTAATCTGATCCATAGCCATTCATTAATCCTAATAGATGTCAACAATAGACAGCAACTCTCCAGTCACAAAGGACAGTACACAGAATCTCTAATAAAAGAGAGAGGGACCCCAAGAACCAAAGGGACAGGGTACCAAACTGACTTTATGTCATAAAAGATTCCCTTTGGGCACCTTGATACAAAGACACCAAACATTTCAGCCACATAAACACATACAATCAAAACATAAAAGCCTATCTATTGAAGCAATGTAGAAAGTATAGTAAAACAACTCTATAACAACAAATACATTCAGTTTGCACAGTTTATTTATGTATTCTTTATAAAAAAAAAATCAGTTAAGGTAAAAGCATAGTTAAAATTGGGAACACAGACAATATATACAGGAACAAATGATCTCCAATAAATCATAAACACTTCCTATTACTAAAAAAAGGAGGTATACAGTAAGAATTGATATTCCGCAACTATCAGAATAATCCTTAAACAATCTGCCATGTACTTCTCCCTTTGTTTCAACGCGTTTCGACGGACACACTAAATTATAGCCGCCTTCATCAGGAATATATTAGCTTTCTTCCCAAAAGACCTCTGAAATTTAAACAAAGGATATTTTAAAATTTGAAAAGCTATCAATTAAAAACTGGAAAATACAAAATAGATTCAAATTTAGAGTTGTCTATACATTGCTCCCAGAATAGACATATCACACACTTACATAATTACACAACAGCACTTTAGCAAAAGTCATATACATTGGCACAACAATACTTTTGAATTTGATCAAATATCAACATATCAACATTTATCTTTATAGAGCAATGACATATGTTGACTTGAATTAACGCTTTATGATGGTTTGTTCCTTCAAACACAGTTGTCATGGGCATATAAGTTCTTCATGCAAATCATTGCAATATATACAATTTCAGAAACATATGTTTAAATGGGCCTACACCCTTTAGTATGGTTCATACTGGCTAGTAGTTTAACAGTATAAAAACAAGGCAGTTGGTATGCCCCATGCAGAATCCTATAGCTAGGAAAAACACATACCTTCAAAGCAAAAAATCGCCTTTGAGTTAGGGGTAGAAAGCTTCCTTTGTTGATATAAAAGTCATGAATACTGCGACACCAAGTTCCTAGTCAGACTTTACAATGATGTCTGCAACAAATAAGTCAAGGGTATAACCATCTCAAGTTGGAGAAGAATCCATGAATCTATTTGTTTACTAGAAAAATCCATCGCTCATTGTTTTTAATAAATTGATATGAGACTAAAAAAACGCAAGAACGCAAGGTTGAATGGTAATTTTGTGTAGCATTCTGCATATCCCTATTTACCATTCCTAGATAAGCGACCAAGGAAACAATACTTGCACCCTTATATTGTCTTGCTGTTTGGTTTAAATATCCAGCATTAAGTAGGTTCTGTGAAGTCTGCGTCAAAATGAAACTAAAATGAAGCCTACAAAAAAAATATATGTATCCCTTAGTTTTAGAATGTTTTCTGTACATTCAACACGTTTCTAAGGTGGCAGGTATAAATACTCACTTAAAAAAGCATAATGCTTTGATAGCTGTGCACACGGTACGTCGGCCACATCGAGAAAAGTAGGCGTGTAATCTATATCCAAACACGTCCCAAAATTCATGAACCACTATGGGTTTAAAGATAAGCCGGGGACACAAATTAGTATCAATACTATATAAAGCGTGAGTATCCGAACAGAGAGATATCAAGAAACTACTATACTCACATTATAGTTTTATCTTGAAACATCCTCGAATTGAGGGTAGGAGAGCTGTATCCAGCCTCTCAAACTTGTTCTTTGGGAATAGTGATAGCCTCTGTAAAACAATATATATAAGAAATAATGGCCGAAGTTAAGACTAATAGGACAAAGGTGCTAACTTATTTTAGATCCCTATAGTTAACACCCAGCCTTACCTCAAGTTCAAAAACGCCACCGTCCCGCGTGCAGTCCCGATCGGTTTGAAGAAAGTAAGGAAGCGCGTTACCGAGTTCAAACGCGACATAAATACTCAAAGTCTTGTGACGCTCTCTCTCTGGGTCATGGAACAAGATATTGCGTTCAGCAAACAGCGAAAAAGGACCAGTTTAATAGACGTTTCTTACGTGAAATAAACAAACAAACAGAAACGCATATCTATAATTTCATACAGATAGCAAGGGGAGAGGACGTATAGTAGAAAACTTGGACCTTTTTAATAGTCACATAAATATATATCATGATAAGACCCAATAGTCTCTGGTCCAAATATATTTCGTACATAACGCTAAATCATGTTCAATGGCTCAAAATTAATGCCGGGTTAAGTTAATCAACCCTACAAGAGGCCTGAAAATTGTGCACACATAGATAGCGCATAACGTTATATTCGGAACGCTTGTGCCACTCGTTCCCTATGCAAATACACAAAAAATCACGAGTTATAAACGAAAAAAGAGGACTATGTCCATCAACCCACACTACAGGCTGAACGGGCTATTGCCAAAATATATCTTTTTTTATATAACAAATTGTGACCGATCTAATATTGTGTTAGACCAAGTCACCCAGAGTGGGCTATTCATAGTTAAGCTTGACAGAAAACCAGAGTATTTGGTTTATATTTCTACTCCCAAGGATAATGAAGACATCATTTATCCAAAAAGTTATATTCATGAATATTGGCAAAGCATTATGCTACGCTTCTAAAAACAATCAAAACACACTTATTCTTTTCTTTCTATTAGGGAGCCTACCCACCTAAATGGTGGTAGGAGCCCACATTTTTTCTAACGTAGGAAACAGTAAGTTTTTAATGAACAGTACTAAACTAGCAAGTGGATATCTAATTACCTACAATGATACGATCCCACTCTTCTCGTGAGTTTAGTCCATTTCTCACTGTATTCAGATATGAAATGTACCATTGTTCTCTGTGTTTACGTGCATTAACAATGTTCCCTCCTCTTTTGCCTATCTTAACTCTCTCCAGGATGAACCATCTAAAGTCACATTCACCATGTTTCATCTCCAAAAAATGAGTAACAATAGGGGCTGTTATCTTTTTAGTTTTAATTGCCGACCTATGTTCCTGGAACCTAATTCGTGCTTCTCTTCCACTCTCACCAACGTAGCAAAGCCCACATAGACATATCAGCAAATAGATAATATTTTTGCTCCTACAATTGTTGTGGGTTTTGCACTTCACAGTCTTGTTGTTACAGGTGATTTCAGGTGCTACCAAGCATTGGTCACGGATATTGCACATTCCACATTTTGTAGTTCCTACAATCTTATTGTTATCTAATGTTCTTTGATGATCAACCACCTCATCTTTGTATGTATGTACTAACAAATCACGTAAATTCTTATTCTTTTTAAACGCGAAGAGAGGTTTTTCTAAGACCGTATCCTCATCATGGTTTAAAATGTGCCAGTGTCTGTTCACCACATTTTTGATTTGGTTGCTTATGTGAGAGAATTTGCTCACAAAAACCACTTTATTAAGTGGGCTTTTTTCTTTCTTCGTCTTTTGAATAAGGGCATCGCGGTCATAAAATGTAGCCCTCTTCAACGAGTGGGACAACAGTTTTTTGGGGTATCCCCTGTCCTTAAATTTCTTCTTGAGTACCTCAGCGTGTTTGTAGTAATCGTTAATATCTGAGCAATTCCTTCGGAGACGAAGGAATTGGATAAATGGGATACTCTCCTTTTGGGATTTGGGGTGAAAACTAGGGAAATGAAGGAGGGTGTTTTTCGCCATTGGTTTTGTGAATAGTTCAACGGATTACATCCTATTTGAATTTCTGATAGAAATATCATGAATTTTGGGACGTGTTTGGATATAGATTACACGCCTACTTTTCTCGATGTGGCCGACGTACCGTGTGCACAGCTATCAAAGCATTATGCTTTTTTAAGTGAGTATTTATACCTGCCACCTTAGAAACGTGTTGAATGTACAGAAAACATTCTCAAACTAAGGGATACATATATTTGTTTTGTAGGTTTTATTTTAGTGTCATTTTGACGCAGACTTCACAGAAGCTACTTAATGCTGGATATTTAAACCAAGCAGCAAGACAATATAAGGGTGTAAGTATTGTATACTTGGCCGCTTATCTAGGAATGGTAAATAGGGATATGCAGAATGCTACACAAAAGTACCATTCGACCTTGCGTTCTTGCGTTTTTTAGTCTCTCGTATCAATTTATTAAAAGCAATGAGCAATGGATTTTTCTAGTAAACAAATAGATTCATAGATTCTTCTCCAACTTGAGATGGTTATACCCTTGACTAATTTGTTACAGACATCATTGTAAAGTCTGACTAGGAACTTGGTGTTGCAGTATTCGTGACTTTTATATCAACAAAGGAAGCTTTCTACACCTAACTCAAAGGCAATTTTTGCTTTGAAGGTATGCGTTTTTCCTAGCTATAGGATTCTGCATGGAGCATACCAACTGCCTTGTTTTTATACTGTTATACTACTAGCCAGTATGAACCATACTAAAGGGTGTAGGCCCATTTAAACATATGTTTCTGAAATTGTATATATTGCAATGATTTGCATGAAGAACTTATATGCCCATGATGACTGTGTTTGAAGGAACAAACCATCATAAAGCGTTAATTCAAGTCAATATATGTCATTGCTCTATAAAGATAAATGTTGATATGTTGATATATGAACAAATTCAAAAGTATTGTTGTGCCAATGTATATGACTTTTGGTAATGTGCTGTTGTGTAATTGTGTAAGTGTGTGATATGTCTACCCTAGGAGCAATGTATAGACAACTCTAAATTTGAATCTATTTAGTATTTGCCAGTTTTTAATTGATAGCTTTTCGAATTTTAAAACATCCTTTGTTTAAATTTCAGAGGTCTTTTGGGAAGACAGCTAATATATTCCTTATTAAGGCTGCTATAATTTAGTGTGTCCGTCGAAACGCGTTGAAACAAACTGAGAAGTACATGGCAGATTGTTTAAGGATTATTCTGATAGTTGCGGAATATCAATTCTTACTGTGTACCTCCTTTTTTTAGTAATAGGAAGTGTTTATGATTTATTGGATATCACTTGTTCCTGTATATATAGTCTGTGTTCCCAATTTTAACTATGCTTTTACCTTAACTGATTTTTTAAAAAAAGAATACATAAATAAACTGTGCAAACTGAATGTATTTGTTGTTATAGAGTTGTTTTACTATAATTTCTACATTGCTTCAATAGATAGGCCTTTATGTTTTGATTGTATGTGTTTATGTGGCTGAAGGGTTTGGTGTCTTTGTATCAAGGTGCCCAAAGGGAATCTTTTATGACATAAAGTCAGTTTTGGTACCCTATCCCTTTGGTTCTTGGGGTCCCTCTCTCTTTTATTAGAGATTAAACAGAGGATGCTTGGAGGGCAAGTGAAGGTGAGAATGGGGAGAGGAAGGAGGTCACTGAGTGAATGGGGAAGTGTCAAATTGGTGAGATGTGTTTGAGAAGGCTTATGGAGAATGTTTCGGTATGGGATGGGAAAAGTATTTTCTGGCAGTTATATACTGTTAATAAAGTTGAAATGATTGCAACCTTGTCCTAATAAAATGGCCTTTTATGCTTCAAGTAACAGCGTGGAGTGTAGTTATTGCGCAATACACCCTTCTAGGTAGTAGGAGACTGGTGGATGGGAGGAGATGGCAGAATGTCTCAAACATGGATTCCCAGGCCAGGTCATCACAACAGACAAGGTCAGGTGGAATGCCAGCTGACATGGTTTCCACTATTTCCAGGTGTTTCTGCCAATTAGGGGGATGGGATAAGTTTGTGTGCCCTATCCCTGCATTATGCAGTACTTCCTGTTCCGGAACAATGCTGGCGTACAGATCAGACAGCCGGAATCTAATGGGAGGAGAAGTATCTGATTTCTAATACATGGCTCTCCTCCTCTTTTGCCCAAATGGAAGAAAGTGGTGGCTACTTTTGATTTTGAGATTTTAATCAGAGGAAGGTAGTGTTATTCAACCAACAAAATAGTTTAGATAGGGCTTCATAGCAAACAATTGCATTTTATATCTTTGGCTGAGAGAAAGGGAAGTTAAACAATTTTAAGGCTTTTTTTTATTCTAAAACAACATAATTGGTCCAGGAGATTGTAACAAATTTATAGGCAGAAATGACATACCATTCATCAAATTTAGTTTACTTTACCCCCTCAACTGTGAAGGTTGAGATTGTTGGAGGAGATGGGATTGACGATTTGTTAGAGTTTGGCATTGCACTTGCTTTGTTACTTTTGCACTAGGCACTTCAGTGACCAAGTCTTACTTTTATTGTATTCCACAACTGTGTGGTAGTTTAGAATATTTTGGAGAAGGTAGTTTATCAGGCTGGTATCAATGAGTGATTACACAGCCTGCTTTTTGAGTTCCATGTCAGACATCACATTGATCATCTTTTTTGTGTGCATAATTTGACCACATATTCACATGGAAGGTCTGGACATTGGTGAAGGGGACTGGGTGTTAACATGTCCTCATTCTATTTATCTCTTAACTGTGCACCAAGTTCTAAATTTGTCACAGTTTATTTGTACTGAACCTGATTTTAGGACCAATTCATGGAATTAGAGGAGGTCAGATGATGACAGGCTTTTACGTTTGTGATATGACACACATGCTTCTTGACTGTGTGTCATGTCCTACATGGACCTCTCTTTTTTTGCACGCACTTCATTTTGACAGCATTTTAGGGAACATCACAGTGTTTAGAATAAAGTTGTTGTCGACAAATGTTGTTATGTACATGCCATAGCACTTCCGGTTTGAGGATTGGTTGACAAGTAGTGCTTCAATCACAAGTCACTAAGAGTTCCAGAATACAAATTCACCAAATATGCCCACCTCAGTAAAGTCACCTGTTGACCGTGAGTCACCAAAACGATAAAACCCTCAGTTGACAAATGCTGAAGTGTTCCTAAAGTGCAATCCTCTAGGGTGAGGGGCGTCCCTCACTTGCACTCATTTGCAATAATTCACGGTAACACTTTGTAAATCAAGTTCTTTTTCAACAGAATGTATTCAATTTTTTTCATCAAAATTCGTAATTGATACTCATAATTCCATCATTCTGAAGATTTTGTCTCACTTTGTTCAATATCACTGATTACAATGGCCCAATGCATTTTGGGCTGTGGCCCTTCATCAGGGACATTATTCCTATGATTTAGAGGAAAGATACAGGCAAGAAAAAGAAAAATATTTACCAATCATAATAAGCAACTATTATCACAATCACATCTGTCAAAGTGCATTTGGCGTGCTGTGAATACAACCTTTAATGTTAGTCTGTGTGCTGCCTGTTTAAAAACGATTGCACCAAGGGTGTCTCAGTGAAATGAACAGAAGGCTGAAAAATGAAGGGTGAACGGATCCGGGTGCACACAGGTTGTTTATTCAAGGACGCTATATAGGGAAAAATCTGTGTCAATGGCCAAGCGATAGTTCAGTAATGACACGTCCAATAAATAAAAGTGAATGCAAAATGAAACAAATAAAGTGCGCGTACGGTTCGGGGGAGGTGTAATGAGACGGGTGTGTATCCTGTCTTTTCTTACTTCTAGAGAGTCAGTGAGTTACAAGCCATATGACCTCAAGGTGATGGTCAAACTTTGTATATTTTACCGATAGTTGTAAGAAATAAACGTGCAAAGTTAAAAATTTAAGCGCAAAAATGTGACTGATGCTACAAGCGGAATCACTTACCTGAATGACAGAAAGCTTGGTGTCTTCTTGGACGGTGTAGCGGATGTGGGTATGTACATACGTCTTTTCAAGCTCCGCTCGTACCCCGAAGTGAAAAAAGTGGCCTTACGGTAGAACTACAATAAACACGGAAGAATGTGTGGTTCGAAAAAATGTAAATCGGGAATGACGTGCTGGTAGTAGGGTAAACCATCTGTAATGTGGTGCTTAATAACTATTATAAAAACCATGTAAGCGCGGGATGCCAAACGTGATGCAAAGGAAACAACGGGCTCAATGGCTGGATCACAGCGTGATAAAAGTGAATGACGTAACACTAAGATTTCCTGAACACAAATGCAACAAATCTGCCCACCCCATTGAAGACACCTGTTGGCTGTGATGCAACAAAACAATATAACCCTCAGTTAACAAATGTCAAAGTGTAACAGGAAGGACTAATGACACTGGGTGTCTCAATTGAATTGTGCAGTGTTGGAAGCTGTTTCTAGATTGTGTCCAGGCTTGTTTGGAAATATGGAAATATACTTAATTTGAACCTAATGACACACACATCACAACAAGACTACGTAGTGGTGGAAGAAATCACCCATGCACTAGTTTAATCTCATAAACATATTTGAGCGCAGGAAGGAACTCCATCTGACCTATCCTCAAGTGTGTATGCTTAATCCTAAACTGCCCACAAGGATGATTGTGGCATTCTGTCCTAATGCTTTGTAGAAACCAAGATTTTAGGGAGGTGATGCTACATGCCGATCCTGAACTTGAGGTGCACAAATGCTCAGGGAATGCAGTCCACTTGTGTCCGGAGGTCCTCAGGACACAAAATGACCTCATCGCCCCACCAACAGTGCGTCAAGAAGCACATTGGCAGAGTGGTGTAAAAAGAGGCGTGGCCTCGGACCTCTCTCTGCAACGCAGCTCTGTGGTGCATATTGGAGGTACCTGGTGGGCTAATTTGCCCCAGGGACCCTCAGTATTCAAGGGGAATTAATTCCCCATCTAACAACGAGTCAGGGGGTGCGTTTGCAGAGTGGTGCAGAGAGGGGGTGTGGCCTTCGGCGAGATGCTGTTTTTCATTTTTTTTTCATTTTTATATGGCGGGGGCTATGTGGCCCCCCTTTCTTTTACATTTTTTGGGCCCTGGGGAACCCATACCCCAGGTCATCACCCCTATTTATTAATTATTATTTTTCTAAACGGAAAGGGGGTTGCGTGGTCCCCTCCCAAGGCCAATTTAGGCCACGGTAACCCCATCATCCCCCGGCATGGCCAGACTTTTTAAAACTTTATTTACTTAGTTATGTGGAGGGTGGCCTTGTGGCCCCCCTCCTCATGCCAATTATGGTCCCCGGGTTCCGGCCTTTTCATTCTTTTTTTATTCATTTATTTTTTATTAAACGGGAGGAGGGCAGCGTGACCCCTCTCCCGGGCCACTTTTGGCCCTGGGGACTCCATCCCCTGTGGCCTGGCCTCTGTGATTGGGACCCAATGCCCCCACGGTCCCGCCAGCTCCCAGCCTCCAGCAGGAGCCGTCATTACTTTTGAGCAAGGGGAGCTGTTGAAATTCAGCTCCCCTTGCTCAAAAGCAATTCTGCTTGGCTTTGTTGAAGCAAGAGCAGGTTTTTCTGCTCTCGCTTCAATGAAGCACAGCATAGTTTACTATGACTGGGCAGGAGTCGTGTTCCCGCCAAGTCATAGTAAACAGCAATGTCCCGGGGTTGGGCACCCCGGGACATTGCAGGAGCATCGAGGACTACAGGAGGGGTGCCGCGTGGCCCCTTACAGGAGGGGAGGCATGTCCCCCCCTCCCTCCCTTCATTTTAAAAGCCCTGGGGAGGTGGTGGTCCTTAGGGCTTGGGGTTCCATAACGGACCCCCCAATTTCAATATTTAGTGGCCCGGGGAGGTGGTGATCCCTGGGGCGTGTAGGGGACACAAGCCCCCCACACATTTATGTTAATGTAAAAAACAGAACCCCAGTAAGGTGGCAGTCCCTGGGGCTTGGGGGGCCTGCGAGGCCCCCACCCTAATTATAAAAAAGCCCCAGGGAGGTGGCGGTCCCTGGGGCTTAGGGGGGCCTTGAGAACCCCCACACTTTTTGTATATTGCCCCAGGGAGGTGAAGGTCCCCGGGGCTGAGGTGGGCCAGGTGCCCCCGCACATCATAAATAAAGCACCAGGGAGGTGGCGGTCCCCAGGGCTGGGAGGGCCCCGTGGGCCCCCGACACATAATTGAGCATGCCCCAGGGGCTTAAATTCAACGAAGCGTGGGAGCCTTTGCTTCATTTTTGTTTTATTTCCTCAGCTGCATTCGCGACCCTAGCGCGAATTCAGCTATTTAAAAAAAATGCTTTCTTTGGCCCTGGGGGTGACCCCCTGAACAGGCCTAGGGGGTCAAGGTGTTTCTACACTGTCCTTTTTTTACCTCTTTTTTGACACTTCTCTTGTTACTGAGTCACAAGATGGCTTCCTGGTTTGGAGTGTTGGCAGACAATCAGAGTGAAACTTGTGTCCGGGAGGGTTTGCGAACCCTCCTTGGTGCTCAGATATCAATATTTTTCTTTTTCTAATTTCTCTGGAACTACTGAATGGATTTATACCATATCAAAAAAGGGCTCTTCATGAACCAAGACCTACCTTTTCACCAAATTTGGTGTAATTCCATTCAGCAGTTCGGGTTGTAGCTTTGTCTAAAGTTTGCTATGGAAAATAACATTAGGAAAACGCATCTTAGGGCCCCCGCTTCCCAAATCACCCAGAAACTTTTAAGACCGGAGCTGACTGGAGCGCTCCACTAGTTTTGAAAATTCTGTGAAGATTCGTCAACCGGCACCAAAGATATTGGCAAAAGAAAAAAACACTTTTTGAATAGAAACGAGGTCCTAACTATATATATATATATATACATATATACATATATATATATATATATATATATATATATATATATATATATATATATATATATATATATATATATATATATATATATATATATATATATATATATATATATATATATATATATACCTAGATGCCCATAGAGGTCATCAGACAACCAATTACTCACCTATACAGTAATTCACATACCCACTCACACACCCATGCAGCCACTTAGACACCAAACTGACAGACTGATACAGATATTCACACAACCAGTCACTTACCCATACATTCACTGAGACACCTAATCATTCCTTTTATACAGCTCGTCATGCACCCACTGAATCACCCATAGAGGTACTCATACACCCACTGCTTCACCAACACACCTTGGTACCTATTTAATATGAATCGAGTTCTACGAGAGTCACAGTTCCTGTAAGAGAGACGTAGAGAGTAGAAAGAAAGATTGTAGTCGTTCCCAAAATTATAGTGTCAGGGCACAGTTTGTCCGGGTCTTAGTGCCCTCACTCACCCGAAGTATGTTATGCTTCATCATTGGGCAGTCCTCCTTGGCCGGCCGGTACTGCAATGCCCCATGGGTCCCTCGAAGGGTCACTTTGTCAGAGATCTTTTAAGAAATAAAGCTGCAAGGGTGCCTGCGGGTCTGGGTGGCAGTGGTGTCCTAGTGTGAAGTTAAAAGATGGCTGGAGGGGTAGCCAGATCATTTTTAATAGTAGGTAGCATCTCTGTCATCAGTAAAAAACCAAAAGGTTGTGCTGCTTTGAGGGAGATATTTGCCCTCTGGCTTCTAGCCGAGTTCCAGCATGGCTGTCAACACTTTCTGGTTGAAGTGTTGACAGCCAATCAAATTTCAGCACGGGGACTGTGGATTAGCAATCCACTGCTGGGATATGCGTACCCAGATATCTATATTTTTTTACCTTGAATATCTCTAAAACTACTGGAAAGATTTTCATCAAATCACAAAAGCACGCTTTCTGGACCAACATCTAGCTTTCTGGCAAATTTGGAGTAATTCCGTTCAGTGGATTTACTCCGTACAGCGGCTGTATTTGTGTTTAAAATCCTTATGGGAAAATGAATTGTTAAAACGTGTTTTGGGAGCCCCTTTTTTTCTCGGCACCCACTTGACAGATCAACCTGAAATTTTCAACACAGCAGCTGAAATGACTAAAATCTAAGTTTAAATAATTTCGTGAAAATTTGTCAAGCAGCATCAATAGTATTGGCAAAACAGAAAATGCTCTTCCTATGGAAACTATCAGCCTGATTCATCATTCTCCCGTTTTGCGAGCCCCTAATAGCGATTCATAGCGATTTGCTATTAAGGACTCGCAAAACGGGATTCATGTAGAAATTGCATAAAGAAATGCGATTCCTACATATTCCTTATTTGCGATTAGCAAATTGCTAATCGCAAATAAGGAATAACTCGCCATTCATTCCTATGGGCCAAAAGGCCCATAGGAATGAATGTGGAGAATTCCTTATTTGCGATTAGCAATTTGCTAATCGCAAATAAGATAGCAATTTGAAGGGTGCCAGGGGTGTCCAAAGGACACCCTGTAGCACCCCTCAAATGAAATTTTACACAGGTGTTGCACACACACATGTCCAAAGGACATGTGTGTGTGTGACATGCAACTCAGAAAATTGCATTTGAATGCATTTTTCTGAGTTTTCGCAATTTACCACGAGGTCTGACCTCGCAGTAAATTGCGGCCAGAAATTGCGAATTCACAAAAAAAAATTGGATGATGAATTGCATTTAAGGAATCTCAAATAGAGATTCCATAAATGTAATTCCTCGCAAAATTGCGAGATCGCAATTAGCGATTTTTGCATTTGGGATGCTGAATCCCAAATGCAAAAATCGCACTCGCAAAGGGCCAGATTCTCAGAATCTGGCCCTTTGCGAGCCGATTTCGGATTCATGAATAAGCCTGTATGTCCTAACTACCACTACCTACTGGCAATATATATATGCAAGCTGCGTTCTACCAGAAATCTCGGGGCACTCGTCGGCGGGTGCTGTGGCGCGCTGGTATCCGTGCATCAAATGGCAGCTCAGTAATCGATTTCCCTTCGTGAAAAAGATCAAAGCACTCCGGGTAAGTGCCAAAGTTTTTATTTTGCCAGTAACAGCAACAGTGATATAGACAAACGCGTTTCAGACAGCAAGTCCTTCCTAAAACTTTGCCACTTACCCGGAGTGCTTTGATCTTTTTCACGAAGGGAAATCGATTACTGAGCTTCTATATATATATATATATATATATATATATATATATATATATATATATATATGCAAAGAACAGCCAGAACTGCACCCTGGCCCCCAAGGAACCAGAACAGATGACCAGACGAATCCTCAATAGGGGAAAATATAATTTTATTCAAGGCAAACTGAGCAGCAAAACTGACGCGTTTCGGGCGGTTGCCCTTGCTCACAGTTGAATGTTTACCCACAATGCCTGTACTTTTCAAATGCTTGTGCAAGTCATGTGATACATCATGTGACATAAATGAAAACGGAAAAGGTACTGATTTCATATATGTAGAGCAAATATACAACTAGGGAAAATGTACTATTCCTGTTGGAATGCCAACGTTGTGACATGCTAATAAATATAACTGAATTAATTCAATATTTAGACAACAAAATATCTGCATAAATGCAAAAAAAGACGATTCATAGATCATAGAAGTTATGTTCTGTGCAAAATACCGCAAATATGTAAACATTATATGAGTAACACAGTTTCAGTTTTAAAAGCATATGTTAAATACTTAAAAACAATTTGAATACAAAAATAATTTGTTATTTTAAAAAACAGCTTAGGTCATATTGTGCAAACCTATGCGATATGTGCTTTATATAAACAGATTATTTGAATGATCTATAACGATGTGACTGTCAGATCTAATCTATGTTGTCTAGGGGACATCTCTAAAATGATGGCAACCCCTAAATGTATTGATTATGATAAATTGGGGACATCAATAAATGATGGCAACCCCTCTGCATAGTATTCGTCTCTCATGAACCAGTACCACTTTCGATCTTATAGTGCACCTAACACCTTAATAATAAATGTGCAACCAATATGTGAAAGTAAAACAACCTATTTTTTCACAGAAAACAGCATTTCAACAGGGCAAAGAAAGATAGGGGTGAGGTGACAGATCAACACAATAATGATTTTCCTAAAGAAGGATTTTTTTAGTTTGCAAATTAAATTGATATTAATGTGTGTTGTTGAAACCAGTAAAAAGATAAGGGGGAATGAAAAGTAATGTAGAATTTTTTTTTCTCTAGATTTAATTTGATTTTACAGTTAGAGTTAGTCTCAGAGAGGCATTGAGTTTGCTATACAGAATAGGGATATGTAAATTCTAGATCGTTTACGAATTCATATTACCCTAAAGGAAATGATATAAATCCTCCGTGGTGTTCAACCCGTTGGCCACCTTGGTATCCAGCTCTAGAATCATTCTAGATTCAAGTTGGTGAAGCATCTTGTCTCTGTCTCCTCCCCGGCGGGGTTGGGGTACAGATGCCAAAACGAAGAAAATTGAGACACTCCAAGTTGTTGTTATGCACACTTTTGAAGTGCCTTGCTACTGGATACGCACTATCGTTATTAACGATTGCACGAAGATGCTGCAATATCCTGGCGTGCACCGCCAGCCGAGTACTGCCAACGTACCTCAGGCCGCATGTGCACGCCAGGACATATACAGCATATTCAGTCCTACAGTTGTAATTTCCCTTAATCTTTAAGGGTGTAGGACTGAAGGGAGTCGTGTAAGTGCTGGTGTTGACACCAAATTTGCACGCTTGGCAACTTGAACTCTTAAAAAACCAAGTCGCGAGTGAAGCCAAGTTTTAGTTTTAGTTAACTCAGGGAATGGGTTAGACACATGACTACGTAGGGAGGGTCCCCTCCTGAACGTAATCTTGGGATTTTGAGGTAGATTCAAAGCCAGGACTCCATCAGTTTGAAGAATAGGCCAACTTTTTGTTAAGATAGACCTAATTTTCCTGTCCTGCCCGCTGAAAGATGTGATGAATCTAAGAGAAGAGTTTTCATTATTTTCATTGACAGTTGTTTTATCACTATTCTGTTCTAAGAGTGATTCCCTGCTTCCTAGTTTCATTTTATTGACAGCCCGGCTGAGGATTTGATTGTTATACCCTCTAGCACGAAATCTTGTAAGGGCTTCTGCTGTACATTTGTCTAACTCATCCTGAGAGCTGCAGATTCTTTTAAGTCGGAGCAGTTCCCCGAATGGGATATTATCAATTGTGTGCCTGGGATGGGCACTCCTTGCGTGCAAGGTCGAATTGCCCGCTGTTGCCTTTCTGTGGAGAGTAGTAGCTAGTTTGATGGATTCAATGTAAACTCTAACATCAAGAAAGTCTACTGAACTCTTACTTATATGGTGGGTAAACTTAAGATTGTAGTCATTGACATTAAGTTTTTCAATAAAGTTCAAAGCACCAGACTCATCACCTCTCCAAATTAAAAACACGTCATCTATAAAACGAACCCACATACCAACATTCTCCGAAAAAGTATCTTGATGTTCACCCATGAGGACCTGCTTTTCCCAATAGCCTACGTGCAAACACGCATAGCTTGGGCAAAAGCAGGCCCCCATGGCGACACCTCTCTTCTGTAAATAGACATCTTTGCCAAACATGAAGTAATTACTGTCTAAACTCCATGATACAAGTTCCACCAACATTTTGTTGTGATTGTAACAGTCTATTGATCTAGTGCTCAAAAAGATTTCAAGAGCTTTGATACCCATGTGGTGTTCTATACTTGTATAAAGGGCCTCGATGTCTAATGTAATTAGCAGAGAGTCTTCAGACCATATTGCATTGCGGATAATGTCTAGGAAATTCCCCGTGTCCTTGATGTATGTGGGCAAGCCTTTAACCAAAGGTTGAAGGAAATAATCCGTATATTGGGCAAGATGTTCCCCCACACTATTAATTGCCGAAATTATCGGCCGTCCTGGAACAGGTGATGTAAGTTTATGGACTTTGGGTATGAGGTAGAACTTGGGCATAACCGGTAATTCCACATGGAGAAACTTAAATTTCTGATTTGAAATTAAACCTTCCCGTTTATACCGGAATAAAAGTTTTCTCAACTTGTCTTTTGATAGATCATACTGTTTTAAACAAGTTTTGGTGTAGCACGCATCATCAGATAGTTGCCTTGGTTCCTTCAGCAACATACTGCGTTTGGGGCCAGATTACAATGTTGCCTCCTTTATCTGAGTTGCATACTACATTACGATGATCATTTTTGAGTTTATTAACCAGTTCCCAATATTGAGTTTCTTGCTGTTGTTTAATCCTTTTTCGATGTTTGACCTGGTGGTATAATTTTTTAAGGTCTGCAGTCACCACATCATGGAATGAATCTATCGCATCCCTAGGCATAATAGGAATAAAATTAGATAACGGTTTGAAAGGGCTACTTCCTGCTCCTGTTTGTAGAATTGCAGCCTCCCTCAGTTTATCCTGTGTGCAAATTTGAGAATTAGAGTTTTCATTATCCTCACCTTAATGGACAAGGTTTAGTAAGCCTCTAGTATCACTGGCTTGGAGAGTTGTTACACTGTTATCCATTGTTATAGTGTCTTCATTACTAGGTCCTTTCTTGATCTTGAAAAATTTGCATAGCTTAAGTTTGCGGATATACCGAAAAACATCAATTCTTGTCGCAGCATAGTTGAAGTCAGTTAGGGGACAGTATGTGAGGCCAAGGCTGAGTAGTTGTTGTTCAGCCGCAGCAAGTGTCGTTGATGACAAGTAGATAATTGTTTTTGCGTTTATTTCTTGTTGTTGCGCCAATATTTTTTCTTTTTGTTGCTGTAGTTTGAGCTTGTGTTTGTTACGGCGCTCTTTCCTGCGGCGGTTGATTCTTGCCCTTTTTTCTGCTGTTTTTGTTGGTTTCGCGTTGATGGGCGTAAGGTTTGTAGTCGAACATTGACTAAAAAATCAACTTCTTCCCCTAAATCAAGTACGAGGGGGGGACCTGACTCCTCACCCCTCAATGCTGCGTCCTCATCAGAGTAAATGCTGATGTTGCTGCTGGACAATGAAGAGTTGTCGCTTGTAATTTGAGTATGTTCAGGGTTCTGACCAAGAGGCACTCCGCCGGATGTTCCTGGCCCTGTCGCTCATGATGCTGGTATGGTTTTTGCATTCTTTTTAAGCATTTTGCCATTATCGAATTTGCACGCGAACGTGTATATTTTACCATGTTCGTAATCATCTTTATCGCGCACAAATTTCCAGGCTTTGCGGGTTTTGATTTTCTCTTCATGTTTGTTGACCCTTTCTTGAATTTCCTTTCTCATAGTTGTTATTAATTAATTTGGTTCAAGTTTGCACAAATCTCCATTTATTTCTTCCATGTCTTTAAGCAGCTGTGTGCGGTCAATCTCCGCATATTTTATTAAAATCAGGACTAGGTTGCGAGATGCGTCCAGGTTACTTTGTCCCCATTCTCTTAGCATTTCCGGGTGAGGCTTCTCGTAACTAGGGGCTAATAATATTCGCAGCCCCTGTGGAATCCGTCCCTCTGCTATGTACATGGTGAGAGATTTGTGTTCCCACCACTTGGTGACCTCGCTTTTCATGGCTTTCTCCAGGCGTTTCATTAACGTTTTTATCTGTGTCTCTATTGATGGGGAACTAGTCTCCGAGTTCCCTGAGGCTCCCGCTGCTGCCGCAGTGCCCTTTTGAGTGATTCTGGGAAGATTAGCAAAATGTTCCAAAGACGCTGCCTCTCGCCCCCTTACTGTTTCCTCTGTCATGATTTTCGCTGCTCAGTTTGCCCGACTACGAATTAGATTAATATTTTGTGTGCAGGTGACTTGAATGTTTGTGGTTCACCTTCGCACGCTGCCTATTTCCTCCCCACCGCCTTTCATGCACTTGTGAACAAACACCCGTAGGTCAAGGGACCATGAAGCCGTGCCGTAAATTATTGCCAGTAATCCCGCTAAATGCAGTCAGCACAGCCGCGTTGTTACTCACACGGCAGGTCACCGCAGGTCACACAGAGGGTCACGCAGCGGGGTCCTCTCCCACGATATTTGGCACTCAGCACTCAGCGTTCAACTTGTCGGCGTTTCAACGCTTCCTCGGCACACTTGCTTCAGATGGGTGTGTTCTCTGGCTGCAGGCAGGGTCCGTCGTCAAATTCTGATCCTCAGACTCGGCGCACTTTTGGTTGACGACGATGGACAGCTTGCAGGGAGAGAATTCGTGGCGGAAGCAACCACCTTCCGCTGGATAAATGCAAAGAACAGCCAGAACTGCACCCTGGCCCCCAAGGAACCAGAACAGATGACCAGACAAATCCTCAATAAGGCAAAAAATAATTTTATTCAAGGCAAAGTGAGCAGCAAAACTGACGCGTTTCGGGCGGTTGCCCTTGCTCACATTTGAATGTTTACCCACAATGCCTGTACTTTTCAAATGCTTGTGCAAGTCATGTGATACATCATGTGACATAAATGAAAACGGAAAAGGTACTTATTTCATATATGTAGAGCAAATACACAACGAGGAAAAATGTACTATTCCTGTTGGAATGCCAACGTTGTGACATGCTAATAAATATAACTGAATTAATTCAATATTTAGACAACAAATATATATATATATATATATATATATATATATATATATATATATATATATATATATATATATATATATCTCCATACTAATATATTAAAGAGAGAGCCCAAAGGCGGGTAATCTCAGGAACCACAGCACCAATCACAACACCCAATACAGCGTTGGAAAGGGCAGTTGCAGCAGAAGGACATAGGCTATGCAGACTCCCACCATATACATTTAAAAGGTAAAAGAACTGTGCCAGCAAAGTAGTCCCTTGTGGGCGTGTCTGCGTTGTGCTGGGCATGTGCTGGGGGCGTGACAAACCCTGGGGGACTGTGGTATGTTCCGCCCTTCATGCCATGCCTAATATTGTGTGCTAATCACACCCTGCTCCCTTTGAATACCCCTGCACCCCATAATCATAACCCACCCTTACTCCTTAAAATACCCCAACACCCTTAAACACTAATCCATCTTAACCCTATAAATATACCCTGTACCCCAAAACCCAAACCTATCCCTAAACCCTAAAAATATCACTGTACCCCAAAACCCAAACCTAGCCCTGAACCCTATAAATACCCCTGTACCTCAAAACCCAAACCTACCCCTGAACCCTAAAAATACCCCTCTACCCCAAAACCCAAACCTAGCCCTGAACCCTAAAAATACCCCTGTACCCCAAAACCCAAACCTAGCCCTGAATCCTTAAAATACCCCTGTACCCCAAAACCCAAACCTAACCCTGAACCCTAAAAATACCACTGTACCCCAAAACCCAAACCTAGCCCGATCCCTAAAAATAACCCTGTACCCCAAAACTCAAATCTACCCGAACCCTAAAATACCCCTGTACCCCAAAACCTAAACCTAGCCCTGAACCCTAAAAATACCCCTATACCCCAAAACCCAAACCTATCCCTGAACCCTTAAAATACCCCTGTACCCCAAAACCCAAACCTAGCCCTGAACCCTGAAAATACCACTGTACCCCAAAGCCCATACCTATCCCTAACCCCTAAAACTACCCCTGTACCGCATAAACCAAAACTATATCTGAACCCTTAAAATACCCAAACACCCAAAAACATATACCTCAGTACCCCAAAACATATACCCCTATACCCATACTTACCTTATCCAAACATTTAAAAAAAAAACATGCTTTTACCATTCATGCATTTACAACGAATTTCGTTGTAAATGTATGTGTGGTAAAAGCATATAAAATGTAATGCCATGCGTTATAGAGGCATTGCGGAGTCATGGTACTTTCGTAATGAAAGTATGTAGAGTGACGGTATGCGGAAAGAAAGTAGCGGAATAATGGGTGTTTACCCTCCCCCGGTAAGTACATTGGTGGCACGGCGGCCCACATCTCCAGCAACATACTCATATTTTTTCACCACCCATTTGAAAAATGCACGGGTCTCTCTCATTGATGGCCAGTGCTGACATACACTTTTAGACACACCTCCCGCCACAAGTTCTAGAATTGCGAACTTGAGAGCTGGGGAGCTACGTTCGAATATCGGCATCAGCTCAACATCCTGTGATTCCAGGCAAATCGCTTTGTCTCCCCGTGCCTACCACAAATGAATGTGTTCTTCTGTAATCTAAATTGTGCTCATGCCATGTTGTCGAGTTCACACTATATAATATTGCAAGGAAAAATAAAGTAGGGAAACTCGAGTTCACACACTACTGAACGCGCACTCTTAAGTGCATCAGCAGTGCACTGTGATTCGGAGCGTTTCACAGGCCTGTCACAGATAAGAAACAATATCAAAACGAAATCCTACAAAACAATATACTACTGGCCAGCAGCAATTCATACCCGGACAACGTCGGGACGGGCTGCTAGTATATATATATATGTATATATATATATATATATATCCAAAACTATTTGCCCAAAATTCAGAGAAGCCACACGCAGGAAAGATAAAATCTGTGTTTAATTAGAGCAGGCTGCACGGCGTTGGAAAGAGGTGTTCACTGAATCAATGAAGGTGCCTGACGCGTTTCATGCGCAGAGCGCATTTCTTCAGAGGCATTTGAAATCAGCTGCACGTAGCTCCAATAGTCTTTGTGAGAGTATTTTAAAGTATTCACCTCGTGACCAAGGGCGTGGGCCCACCCCGGGCATTCTGGTATAAGTAGTTCATTTTATTAAGGAGCAGGAAGGACGTGTGGAGCAAGTTATAATGTGCACAACGCTGTGTTTGGAGGTCTTCCTAGCCCACTGGGGTTTTCAAACTTTTGAATCCATTTCACAAGCACAAGCCAGTTAATCCAGCGGAAAACGAACTACTTATACCAGAATGCCCGGGGTGTGCCCACGCCCTTGGTCACGAGGTGAATAATTTAAATGACTCTCACAAAGACTATTGGAGCTACGTGCAGCTGATTTCAAATGCCTCTGAAGAAATGCGCTCTGCGCATGAAACGCGTCAGGCACCTTCATTGATTCAGTGAACACCTCTTTCCAGCGCCGTGCAGCCTGCTCTAATTAAACACAGATTTTATCTTTCCTGCGTGTGGCTTCTCTGAATTTTGGGCAAATAGTTTTGGATGTTTAACCAGCCTGCCCTGGTCGGAGAGAAGCCCAGCCATGAAGTGTATGGACCTGTGCAGCGTCCTGGGATGCAGCACATTAAGGAGCAGGAAGGACGTGTGGAGCAAGTTATAATGTGCACAACGCTGTGTTTGGAGGTCTTCCTAGCCCACTGGGGTTTTCAAACTTTTGAATCCATTTCACAAGCACGAGCCAGTTAATCCAGTGGAAAACGAACTACTTATACCAGAATGCCTGGGGTGTGCCCACGCCCTTGGTCACGAGGTGAATACTTTAAATGACTCTCACAAAGACTATTGGAGCTACGTGCAGCTGATTTCAAATGCCTCTGAAGAAATGCGCTCTGCGCATGAAACGCGTCAGGCACCTTCAATGATCCAGTGAACACCTCTTTCCAGCGCCGTGCAGCCTGTTCTAATTAAACACAGATTTTATCTTTCCTGCGTGTGGCTTCTCTGAATTTTGGGCAAATAGTTTTGGATGTTTAACCGGCCTGCCCTGGTCGGAGAGAAGCCCAGCCATGAAGTGTATGGACCTGTGCAGCGTCCTGGGATGCAGCACATTAAGGAGCAGGAAGGATGTGTGGAGCAAGTTATAATGTGCACAACGCTGTGTTTGGAGGTCTTCCTAGCCCACTGGGGTTTTCAAACTTTTGAATCCATTTCACAAGCACGAGCCAGTTAATCCAGCGGAAAACAAACTACTTATACCAGAATGCCCGGGGTGTGCCCACGCCCTTGGTCACGAGGTGAATACTTTAAATGACTCTCACAAAGACTATTGGAGCTACGTGCAGCTGATTTCAAATGCCTCTGAAGAAATGCGCTCTGCGCATGAAACGTGTCAGGCACCTTCATTGATTCAGTGAACACCTCTTTCCAGCGCCGTGCAGCCTGCTCTAATTAAACACAGATTTTATCTTTCCTGCGTGTGGCTTCTCTGAATTTTGGGCAAATAGTTTTGGATATATATATATATATATATAACCTACTGGCGGTCGCCAGTAGGTAGTTATAGTTAGGATTGTTTTCTATAGGAAATCTGCAGCATTCTATTGGGAATAACTTTGGCGCCGATTGAGGGATCTGCCTGTAATTTTCCTGAAATTTGCCTTGCTGTGCTCCGCTCCTTCCCTGGAAGTTTGGGGGGGAATTCGTCAAGCAGGGGCTGAGATAAAAGGGAGGTCCCAAAACATGTTTTCCCCATGTTAATTTCCATAGGGCAGTTGGACTCACTTTTAGCCCGAACGGCTGAATGGATTTCCACCAAACTTGGCAAAATTGTAGGGACTGGTAGCCTGATGTGCTTTTGCTATGTCTCAAGATATGTGTTCCAGTGGATTTTGAGTAATTTAGGTTAAAAAAAATATATATATCTATAAGCGCGCCCCAGTACGCGCACCGGGGCGCGCTCCAACGCGCTTCGTGAGTTCGCGAGCGGAAAGCTGATTGGCTCTCGGGTGTCTGTCAACATTCCAAACAGTCCTGAGCGGCCGCCATCTTGTGTCTCGGTAGGATCGAGACACAAGAGGTGGCAAAAACAAAGGAGGAAATTACCAAAAGGGGGCAGGGTAGACCCCCCCCTGAACCCCTAGGTTCGATGTGGGGGCCATAAAAGGGCCCCTCGGGGCAAAAAAAAAAAAAAATCGATTTGCGTGGGGGGAGCGCCCGGTACGCGCACCGCGGAGCGTACCGGGGAGCGTACCATGGGGAAAAAAGAATGACAGAGTTTTTAAAAAATGTAGCATTTTTTTATAAATTGGATGTAGTTCTAAAAAGAACTGTTTTTTTAATTCTTTTTGTTGTTTTATATATTTTTTTTGTTTTTTGGATTTTTTAAAACTTTTTTTTGGCTTTTATGAACAATTTTATATTTTTTTTGTAATTTTTATGGGGACAAACAAAAAACAGGGAATTGTAAACGGCTCAACTGGAGCAAAAAAAAACAGGAAAAAATTAAGGTTTGTTTTTGCACTTGTGGTTGTCTCCAGCACGGTCAATCAGTTTAATACTTAGCTCTCCATAGCAAATTGTAGTCCCGCAAAATTTACAAACTATTTTAAAATCTTCAAACTGGGGTTGGATATTTGGGACCATCTCCCTTGTCTTTGGACCCGATGGAGTGGGTTGTTCACTTTGGGAGGTGCTGGGAGAAGATTGGGGAGGGTTTCTGGTCAGTTCTCTGACCTCTGCCGCAGCATAGTTGTTTGGGTGCCGGCGTTGCATGTGGCGAATCATGGTATTGTTGCCAAAAGAATACTTTTTGGCAGGGTTCCCACTGGAAAGTACAGTGCCACAGATCAGACATGTAACTTTCGGAGCATTAACTTTCTTTAGGCCCCTTGGGATTTAAAAAAATTCCCAGACAATGTGCTCCTTTGGTTTATAGGGGGTATTATCTTCAGGGAGGAACCTCCTCTCCTCCTCTTCCTCCTCCTCTTCTTCTTCTCCACCACTGTGGTGTTGTGGTGGTCCTTGTGGTGGTGGTGGTGGTGGTGGTTGAGATGCTCCTGCTGCTGCTGCTACTGTAGCCATTTCTCAGTACAAATAGGTCTCCAAACAGGTCTTCCTCAATCAAAGTACAAAGTGAGAATGAGGAAAAAAGGTGGGGGCTTTCATCATTTAGAAAAAAAAATGTTCTGAACCAATGAAAAGTGCTATTTTCAGGTCACATGACCCGACACGCTTATGCTACGTGCCCCGGTGAGCGCACGTAGCGCGATCGTATGCGCTCGGGTGCTTCCGGGTGCGCTTACGCCGTGCGTATCACACGGACGCGGCTACGCGATAATGTCACGATGGTGTTTTCGTTTGCGGCAATAGCGCAAACGGGACGCTCACCGGTACGCGCACCGGGGCGCGCCGCAAGACTGCGCTTTCCGGTGCGCACTCCGGTACGCGCACCGGGAGCGCTCCAGGGCAAAAAGGGCAAAAAAAAAAAATGCATTAAGAATATACATAAAAAAAATAGTATTACATAAATTTACAATATAGGATTCATTATAAAAAATATTATATTTCATAGCAATAGAAATTTGCTATTAAAAAACCTTTGAAATCACTGAAAAAACAATAGGTTTGAGGCCCTATATATAGTTAGGAATTAGCATTTACAAAACCTATGAAATTCACAGAAAAAAACATAGGTTTCACACCAGTTATAGTGAGGAATTAGCATTTAAAATACCTATTAAATTTACTGAAAAAACCATAGGTTTGACACCAGTTATAGTTAGCTGGAAATTTTACTGACATTAAACCATTGAAATTCCCACGTTATAGTTAGTTGGACTCACTATAACTTGCGCGTCTGCCATGCACTGCTGATGACGTCACATATTACATCACTCATGACATGGTCAGTGACATCACTCATGACATCACTGACGACACCATCCTTGTGACAGACCTCCTTTCAGTGTAATGTAACCCTTGAAACACATATTCAAAAATAGAAACTAAAATTTTCAAAAAATAGAGATACCCATACCAGTTACAACAACCAATTTAGTAATACCACCATTTATATACACATCCACTCATTCACCAACAGTTCTATATAGTCACTCATACATAAATTGACTCATCATATGTAGTAAAACACCTATACATCCTGTTACACACCGACAGTCATCCAAAAGTTACTCACACACATACTCACACATGCAAATAAACTAGGGAAGATCCATTTATTTGCATATACAGCTATACACACACTGCCACCTTACTTCTAAGGAAACTTACAGATACTTACTCTCTTAAACAATCACTTATAGAAACACATACTTATTTAAACAAGAACTCTTTCAATCTCTCACTCTCACATATACTCACTTATATACATCAATACTCACATATACTAGATTAAAACATATGTAGTTACTGATAAAAACACTAGTGAGACAGTCATTCACTCACTAACACACATATATACACACTCATCCACCCATTCAGTCCTGCACATATGCTGTCTTCAAAACAAATACAAACAGTGAGTCAGTCATTGATGCATCTATGTGCTAAGTAACACCCCCACCAAACCATGCAGACACTCATACTGATACTAAACAAAATCTAATAACCCATATACACACACATGTAGCTACTCACCAACCCATGCAGCCACTTATACACAAAGTGAAACACTGATTGAAACATTTAAATATTTAAACAATACTCGCTAATATATGTATTCACTAAGATACACTTAGTAAGCCATTTAACCAATCAATTTTTTTTAAAGACATCCATTAAGACACTTATTTAAACATTTATTCTTCCATCGACCTTTACATATACATATATAAAACATATTTATTTTTCAGAAAGACACACATTCACTGGTTGGTGTCATCAGTGATGTCATGAGTGATGTCACTGACCATGTCATGAGTGATGTAATATGTGACGTCATCAGCAGTGCATTGCAGGCGCGCAAGTTATAGTGAGTCCAACTAACTATTACGTCGGAATTTCAATGGTTTTATATCAGTAAAATTTCCAGCTAGCTATAACTGGTGTCAAACCTATGTTTTTTTTCAGTGAATATATATATAGCTGAGTGCGTCTCAATTAATCCCGTTGGCCTTGGTGGATTTTGTCTATTAATTTGTGGCGCAGTCCAACGCCACAGGTCCCTGCACCACCTTGATAATAGTTGGCACTGTGCTTCCTGTGTGATTGTGGGTGGCCACTGATACCGCAGATTGCTGCGTAGAGGGCTTGGTTTGCCCTTTATGATTGGGCTTTACTTGGGACAGGAAGCTGACAAAATATGAAAAGGAACATGATCAATGCAAACCAATTGAAAGGCTGTATTATTACATTTGCTACAACTGTTATACCAAAGTGCATGTTCCAATTGGACTGCTCATCTGGGGCATATTTTTTGTGTGATTAACTATTTAGACCAAAATGTATTGTAACGTTTTCCAATTGGATGGCTCAATGAAAGGGGGAGCCATTTGAATAAACACACATCAGTTGCCAAGAAGGGTGTTTATTGATGATGGTATTGTCAAAATAAGGGACCTCATATGTATGTATTATTTATTTTTATCTTTAATATCTATTTAGGAAATAATGTGGCTTTCCTGAAGAAGTGGTCTTGCATGCCGAAACGCATGTAGAGAAAATCAAGATCTTTTCACCCTCTCAGCTAAACTTTCACATTAACAAGATTATCATTGATTATCTTTTGTTGTATCATACAGAAATATTGAATTTTTTTCAGTTGTTGTAATTATTGGTTTTGTATAATTGGTCATAATTTCAAATTGTCTGTTATGATGTATTATGGTTGTTTGGTGATTTATGCCAATGTCAGATTTTTTTATTTTATATATGAAATTATATCAGTAAAATTGTTGAAGCTTTAATTTAAATGTGTTGTACACTGAGTCTAAATACTCACTAGTGTTTATGCATATAGGATTTGATATGTAATTTTTTTTCCTTCAGTTGCCTAGGATTGTTACTGTTCAGATTTATTGAAGAAGCTGCCCGTAATTAAGGTCTGGAAACCGAAACGTGTAGGGGAGGCATGCATAGTTTCACATTCCAGTATAATTAAATCAAGATTGGAGCCTGCATTCGAGTGCGTCTTGATTCCTTTGGTGGGGATTGGAGGATTTTTATATTACCTAGTGGTGGTCGCCAGTCATAGTTAGGTCTGCTTTTCCATAGACAAAACGTTTTTTGGTTTGCTAATAACGTTGACCCTGACAAATCTTCCCAAAACTATACCAAAGCAAAAAGCCCCTCTACCTCAGCTCCTTCGTGTAAGGTTTTTGGGTGATTGGTCAAGCAGAGGCCAAGAAAAAGTGGGGGTTTTAAAATGCAAACTCCTCACACTTTTCATAAACTTCTTTAGGACGGGCTACAGCAAAAATCACTTAACGGAGTTACAGAAAATTCGGCAGGAAGACAGATCTTTGTCCACAAAATGTGCTTTTTGTGATTTAATATGAATCCGTTCAGTAGTTTTTAAGACATTAATCGTCAATAAAATATATATTTGGACAGTTGGGATCATGAGAGTCTCCGAGACTCTCATAGTAGAGCCAATTTAAAAATAGAGCATCCTTATTAACCCAGGGGGCCTTTTTTTTCCTTGGGCCATCTCGCCCCTTCAGGAGTCAGACTCCTGTGGGAGTGAGTGCTCTGATTGGCTGTCAACATGAGAAACGTTTTGCTGGCAGCCATGACAGGACTCAGGAACTTAGCCCCCTGCCGTGAAATTTAAAAAAATAATTATATGAGGTGGCAGGGTAGTAATACCCTGCACCCCATGGGACAATAATGTGCACTTTTTTCCACAATCCCATGGGATTCCTAAGGGATCACAGCAAAAACTAATAAAGGCGGTTGCCATTTTTTAGCTATGTGGAGAGGGGTTGTGAGTAGGGTCCTCCTCGCCTGGCCTATTTTGGGCCCTATCGACTCTATCCCGTATACCCTCTCCACTGGGCCTAATACATTTTATAAGGGGAATGAGGGCCCAGTAGATCCTCTTCCTACCTGATTTTGGCCCCTGGGATCCCATTCCCTGGGACACAATTTAATTGTTCTGGGGAGGGGACCTTATCCCCAAGGCCCAATGTATTTTTTAAGGGAAGGGGCTGCACAGTGCCCCTACCGAGCCTTTAGAAGTACCCAGGGACCCCATCCCCTAGCGCTATAATTTAACTTTAAAGGGAGGGGGCATAAGAGACCCCATCCCCAGGGACCCAATGTCTTTTTTAAGGGGAGTGGGTCCATGTGGCCCTCGTCCCTGAACTTTTTATTGGCACCAAGATTCCCATCTTTCAGTCCTGACTCACATATTGTGTCTCAGAGAGCCCACCCCCATGACACTGCAGTTTCCATGCCCGCACTGGTGCTTGGTGTATTTCTTTCCCATGAGGCTCCAGAAATGCCAGGGCAAACGAGATTTGGTGTTTCTTAGTACCATTTTCTGATGTGGGTGGTCATGAGCAGTCAGAGAGCTGCTTTTAAGTAGATTTTCTCTTGTGCACCGCATGGTGCTGTGCATGAAGATTTTTTTGCAAGGTTTACAAAACTGGCACTGAAACCAATAGCAGGCATTACGACATGCATACTTTCCACCCATTGGTGGAACATCACAGAATCTCACAGAGTTTTTGTGTAATGCTGCGGAATTCAGCAGAGAAATCTCTGCAAGTTCCTCCAACCCCTCCAGACAACCAACTGGTTGAGCGCATTGATGATATAGCTTTCTTGGTCAGTAGCGGCTCCTGGAGGGAGTGCTGCAGGGCGGGGACGTCAAACCGGCAATGCAGCGTGCAATTTAATTTGTTTTATTTATTTATTCATTTAGTTACTGAACTTCGTTTGGCCTTAATCTGGAGTTTACTACCCCCCACCCTGCCCCTCCCCCACCCCACCCCACTGCCCTGCAGCGCTCCCTCCAGGAGCCGCTACTGGTCTTGGTCCAATCCATCATAGCCATAAATCTGTGTTCATTTCACCCCATTCTACATCTTGTTCCTCCCCATCCTTGCCCTGAAATCCTTATTATAACTGACTCCAGCTAATCTACAAAAAAATAACATTGGTCTTCCACATCAAGTCTGACTATTGCAAAAGAATGATATTGTAATTTACAGTGGACTGGCAAAACACAGCGGCATTAATAAAAATGCTAACAACCAGTCCCCTATTTTCACTTCTGCTCCTCCCTGTGCAACAATTTCACATTTCCTGCATTTTCCCCCTTATAGAGCTTCTGCTTTGTTTCGAAATTTAAATGAAGACTCTCACACAGGGTATTTCTTTTAACTTACAACTCTCTTTGACAATCACATCTGTTTTTTTTCTGTCCCATCCATTGCTTTTATTAACCTCTGTGCTTTCTTTTTTCACCTCAGCCACCCAGACTTTTCTCTTTGCCAACTTGTTTCTCCAATCTCCAATGCTCAGTTAAGCATGCAGACTATGATTTCCCTACTGTGAAAACCCCCTTCTTTACTTTCTACAAAAAGCACCTCTTCACACTTCCACTCACTCTGTCATGCCCTTCTTCTTGTCTCATGTCCTGAAGAACCGGGTTTTAGAACCCAGCGGTGCCAGAGATAACGCCCGATGTCTTTGAATTCCCCTGCCTTGGCAAACAGAGACACAGGACACTTCTTGATGACGTCAAAGACCAAATTTATTGGCTGCAACCAGGAACATAGGTCTACGAAGCACAACACGGGTGGTTCGCTAGAGACTGCACAAATTCATAGAGCGGAGCATCGTCTTTTATGCTAAAAATCACATTCCTGGCTAGCATCAATTACATACAAACTGACCAATCGTAGAGTGACATTTCAAACATATCGCATGACGACAATCCCACTTTCCGTTGTCCAGCCCACCAGAAATGACAAGGCAGAATGAGGAATTGTTTCTGGGCCCACCAGTCATACGGCAGAGGCAAAGGGGCTCTCTTACAATGTACGCCGTGGATCCAGTTCTTTTTACCGTGCACTCGTACTGCAGAACGGGTGGCCAATAACACCAAGTAGGGTCCATTCCAGTGGGGCTGCTTGTTCTTGGTCCGCTGGAAGTTTCTCAAGAGGGCCCAAGTTCTAGGTTCAATGGTGTGTCCAGGATCTTCAGAAGCTTGTTGCAGTGAATCATGAACCTGTTGATGCAATTCACGCAATTTAGCCGTCAATTCGTACAGGTAGTCAAACAACACAGGATGTTCTATTTCGCTAAACTTTGTCAGCCGCGGCACTCCCCAAATATTTGCCGGGCGACCAAAAACTACCTCATACGGACTCAAACCCATTCGTGAATGCACAGTCATTCTAGTGGACAAAAGAGCTAGTGGCAAGGCATCTGGCCATTGTAAATCAGAGCTCGCTTGGATTTTGGCTAATTTCAGTTTAAGAGTGCCATTATAGCACTCGACTAGACCAGCTGATTGGGGGTGATTTGCAGCATGGAACTTCTGCCTAATACCTATCCCCTCACATACTCACTTCATCACTTGACCCACAAATTCACTCCCATTGTCACTCCAGATCATTCTCGGCAAACCATACTTAGGGAAAAATTCCTTAATAAGGGCTTTCGCTGTGGACAAGGGTAGGCTTCCATCCATCTAGAAAAAGAGCAAACAACCACTAACACATACTTCAGGTTGTTGCACCTCTCCATGTGGATGAAATCTAGCTGCAAAGCCTCAAACGGATACGTTGGAGGAGAAAAATGACCAGCTGGAGTTGAAGTTCCCTTACCAGGATTGTACATCAAACACACCATACAGTTCTTAACCACATTCTCTGCACACTTAGGAATTCCAGCATTCTGCCAAACCGGAGCCAACAACTTGCAAATCCCTTTCACGCTAATATGAGCCAATCCATGAGCCATTGTAACCACTGGAAGTACATACGCATCGGGTAACAACCATCTCTGAGGTTCTGACAAATCAATCCAACAACCATTTGAATCCAATTTACCCTTGCTCTCTCTCCATTAATTCAACTCTTTCTCTGTGGCCTAAGCTTGGATGGATTTCACACTCTCAATCGTATCTTCACACATACTTCCATCCGGAACCTATCTCGCCGGACCTGCAACATACATTCGACTCATCACATCTCTCGCGACTTCATCTGCAAATGCATTACCACGACTAAAATCATCAGTAACTTTCTTATGCGCACTGCATTTCACAATTGCAACTTGCAACGGCAAAGTAAGAGATTCAAGAAGTTCATTCACCAACTGACCATGCTGAATCTTCGTTCCGTGCGAAGTCAGGAACCTACGCTCTTTCCACAATCGTCCAAAACCATGAGCCACACCAAACGCGTACTGGCTATCGGTATACACAGTCACTCATTTTCCTTTCGCCAACACACACGCTCTTATCAATGCAATCAACTCAGCTGCTTGCGCTGAATTATGTGGGATACGTGCAGCTTCAACAATCGTATGCAAAGTCGTAACAGCATATGCCGCAGTCGTATCACCATTCGGAAGCTTGAAGCACATACCAATAACGTACCATCACACTCTGGAAGAGGAGTATCCCTAAGATCTATCCTCCCTTTCGTTTCTTCCTTAGTCCTAAGGAAACAATCATGCTGTTCAGTAACGTCTGTTTCAGTTTAAATCGGCAACAACGTGGCTGGATTCAACGTGTTGCATCTTTTTATATGCACATGACTCGTGTCAATTCGTAACCCGACAACCGAGCATTAGTTAAGTGCTGTGTCTTGGTACGATTCAACAAGGTATCCACTGCATGTGGAACCATCACAATCAGTGTATTGTCCATTACCAAACCAGCAGACTGTCGAATAGAAACAGCCGCTGCCGCTGTAGCTCTCAGACAACTTGGCAACGCTTTAGCTACCGGATCCAAAGTCGATGAAAAATAAGCACATGGACGCTGCTTATCACCAAAATGTTGAGTCAAAACTGACAATGCACATCCCTCTCTCTCGTGGACGTACAATGTGAAATGCTTACTGTAGTCGGGGGTACCCGACACAGGAGCGGAACACAATGCATCACGTAATTCTGAAAAGCTCTTCTGGCATTCGTCAGTCCAAGGAATAGGATTTGGAGTATCCTTAACAGTGAGAGCTATCAAAGGCTTCGCAAGCAAAGAAAAATTAGGGATCCACTGTCTACAGTACGATGTAATACCCAGAAAAGCACGCACTTCTCTCTGTGTCGTAGGCACACTCATTTTCTCAATCGCTTGAATTCTTTCTGGGGTAAGTTTCCTTCCCTCCTTCGATAAGAGGTGACCTAAATAGGTAACTTCTTGTCGACAATATTGCAACTTCGAAAGAGAAACCTTATGATGGAAATCAGACAGATGACGTAACAATAACAAAGTAGCCTCTCTACAGATCTCTTCATTGTCGGCAGCAACTAACAGATCGTCAACATACTGAATAAGAGCAGCACCATCAGGTAAAACATGCAAATCAGGTTGTGTTTTCAAAGCCTGACTATAGATCGATGGACTCTCCCAATAGCCTTGAGGAGCACGCTTAAACTGGAAACTTCGTCCTCCTAAAGAAAAGCCAAAAATATCCCTACTCTCCACGGCAATCGGGATGCTGAAGAAAGCATTCTTCAAGTCAATCACCGAAAACCACGTGGCTGTAGCCGGGATCAAAGTCAGTAAAGCGGTGATATCAGGTACAACAGGAAATTGCGGAACTACGATCTTATTCACCTCGCGAAGATCGATCACAAACCTATACACAGGAGGTTGTGAAGAATCAGTTTGTTTCAGAACAGGCAAAACCGGACTATTGCACACATTACCTCTCATTTCCTCAATCCATCCTTTCTCAATCAGATCATAAATGATCGCCAAAAGTGCTCTTTCACCATCACTGGAAATTCGATATTGCGGAATACGTGGTAATCTAGCATTCGCTTTCAACGTCACAACATATGGCGGAATCTCTAAGAGACCTACATCATTAGGACCAGTAGCCCAAAGAGAATCAGGGAGAAAAGACAATTCAGGTGGTAGTCCATCTTTAGACAAGTACATCAGAGAGATCACTCTCTTACCTAATGTAAGATGTACTCTTGACGGAGAACAATATAGCGTTGCATACAATCTCTTCAACAAGTCCAATCCCAACAAGTTCTCACCACAACCTGTCGTTAGAATGAGGGGTGCTTCGAATTCACAAGGTCCAACAGAAATAGACAACGGACTAGAGATCGTATTTGTAACCGGGGCGCCAGAAAAACCTACTGAAACATTTGTTAATCCAGACAAAGGTGCGCCAGGGAGTTTAGAGTGCATGATAGAACTCTTTGCAGCTCCAGTATCCAACAGAAAAGGCTCTGACACACCTGATGCAATCACTTCAACATAAGGTCCACTCTGATCTACTGGAACTGCAACAACTCCCTCTCTTTGTCTATGGCTGTCCTAGCAATCATTACCATCCACATTCTCACCTTCAACATAGTAATCGTCCGCATAGTACTGTGCCGTCCTACCAGAAGCACCATTCTGCTGATCAAAGCTATTCATAGAATTCTGTGGAGGCAAAGGACGCGTATTCTGAGGAAACACACAATTTCCTCTACCTCTAGGAGCTTGCTGAACACCTCGATCTCTCACACCAGAAGCACCATTCGTGCGCTGTAACAGAACCGGACAACTACTCTTGAAATGACCCTCTTCTTTGCAATACGCACACAGATTAGGGCCTACGGGAAAACGCTGTTGAGAAGACTCAAACCTTTGCGAGTTTCTCTGATATTGCTGAGGTTGATGATAATCGCGCTGATTATTACGAGGCGGATAAGCTTGCTGTAGAAGAACTTTAGTCTTCAATTACTTTGTCTTCCTATCCGCTTTCTCTAGCTCATCCTTATTTCTGTTGTCATAGTACTGGGCAGTAGCCAAAATCTGTGCTGACGTAGAAACAGCCCAAGCACTCTCTGAATCCTTCAATTTACTGCACAATTCAGGAAGCAAATTATGCACAAACGTGTCAACGAACAACCGTTGACCACCTTCCGTACTCATGTCCTGACCACTGTGATCTATAAACGTCTCTTCGAATCTAGTGAAAAAGTCGGACACAGTCTTGTCTTTCTTCTGCTTGCACGCAGACAATTTGTCCCAATTAACATGCACAGCAGGCATCAGAGTCTTCATATAATCAATAATCCTACCAGGGAGATCAACAATCAGATCTTCTGGTTTAGCACCACCTACTTGTCTATTATCTGCATCTCTAAGATTATTCCATGTATCACCTAATTCCTGTGCATGATCCGTATGTCGAATCAATCCCCATATAGGCTGTGGAACAACATTCCCAAACAACATGTCTATATCGGCTAAATTCATAATACACAAATCCGCAGTTTGAGACAATTCCTTATAGTACCCTGCTGGATTTTTACGTGGATCAGGCAAAGTCTGCTTAAGAGCTAAAACTTCAGCACACTTCCATGGAACATGTACCCAGACACGCTGAAAATGTGGCGGAATGGTTGGATTAGCTTGTGCATCACCAGGTCACCAAACTGGGGGAACCTCTCTCATCGGATATTGTCGCGCCTTTCTCCTAACTGAAGAATCAGGCTCAAACAATCGCTGAGAAGGAGATTCACTCCTAAACGACAACAATGTCACAACTGCTTTCTCAACATCAAGACCCGCTAAAGTCCCTTTTGCAAACTCAGAACGTATACGGTACAATTCAGGCGGAGTATGTCCTACATCACCATCTTCCCATTGCTCACGAAGGAAAGAACATATCAAAGACATATCTTTGTTTCGGTGCTTCCCATTGATGGAAAACATCCATAACATACTCAAAATCATAGTGCGAAGGATACGTAACCCATTTACGCGCTAAGAGATCTAACCCTGTCCGTTCATCAGGACCAGGCAATTGACTACGCAATTGCTACTCTCTACAACAGGAGACATACCCAATGAACCCAAAAGAGGAGAAAAGAGACCAGCAACAGCATCTGTCAATCTCTGTCGAAGAGAAGGAGAAGTTGACAAGAGAACAGGAGACAAAGCAGAATGAGAAGAAACCGAAGTCGTCTTTCCTGGTATATTTAATCCATATTACATTATACGCGATGGGGCCCACTCCATGTTTTACGTAGAGCTCAATCGAAGGAACCGGACACGAATCCTCCAATTGGGAATCCCTATTACAACCACAACCAAATATCTTTCCAAGTCTGCTAAGACCAGGCATCTTCCCCCACTAGTCTAGCTTCAAACTTCAAGGGAAATCTCAAAACGATAGTCTCGTGAATACACGAGTCCCTCGGCTTTGGGGCCTGCAGGTACCAAATCAAAGCGATCCCGATGGGATACCAAACAAAACTAAGGACTGGTAGACGCTCCACTCATACTTAACTGAAATGTCGATGGCGTCACCAGAAGACCCGTCTATAGTCTCGCTCTACAAATCATCTAATGGCTCCAAGACAGGGCGACAGTCAGGGCAGCAGTCCTTCGTAGCCGTCGGAAAGCGGGGAACCTCGCAGCAAAGACTTTCGGACCACGACGACATACAGGGGTCGATGAAGTGGCAGGCCTTCCTCCAGAATTTTCGCACGAAGCTCCTCACGATCTTCAGGTTTGGTCCAGTACCGTTGGAGTCCCCCCACGTTGGGCCCCAACTGAAGAACAGGGTTTAAGAACCCAGCGGCGCCAGGGATAACGCCCGATGTCTTTGGATTCCCCTGCCTTGGCAAACAGAGACACAGGACACTTCTTGATGACGTCAAAGACCAAATTTATTGGCTGCAATCAGGAACAGATGTCTACGAAGCACAAAACGGGTGGTTCGCTAGAGACTGCACAAATTCTTAGAGCGGAGCATTGTCTTTTCTGCTAAAAATCACATTCCTGGCTAGCATCAATTACATACAAACTGACCAATCGTAGAGTGACATTTCAAACATATCACATGACGACAATCCCACTTTCTGTTGTCCAGCCCACCAGAAATGACAAGGCAGAATCCAACATTCCTGCTTGATCAGGCCGGACGGACCCATCATAAAGACCTCAACCCAAATCAATAATTAAGCCATAAAGGAAGGAACAGAAGCAGATGAGAAGCAAGATAGAAGGGTGTGTGCGTGTACCATAAACTCAGCAATGTCCTGCTCTTTGATCTCTATCTGACCAGCTGCTTAACAAGGAACTGGCTCGACGAGGTCAGCCTCGGGCAAGGGAGCCAGTTCTTCCAGGTCAGATAGAAGTCAGCTAAAGGTGTACGTGTCCCAAAGACTCGTTCGGCCATAGTCATCGGCCTATGTGAGGGCAACCACACAAAATGGCTGCCACACACAAAATGGAACCCGAGGGTTCAAACGAAATCCATGAATACGTAGTGTTCTCATTGATCGATTTTGACGAAAACACTTGTACATACCGCACTCCTCATTTGCGGTCCGCTGACACCAAAATCGTCTATATCCGACGACCTTTATTGAACAGGTTCGGAATCACTGAACCTCAGTCCATGACATCTGCAATCAATTTCCCTTTCTCCACACCCCCATCTCAGATTCTGTTGTGTCCAGTACCTCTTACCCATATCTACCTCTTGTTCGCCCCACCAAATTTCAACCCCACTCACATCCACCATCACTCTACCCACTTCTTCCTTTTTTGTCAGGCTCATCTCTCCTCTTCCCAGACATATCACTACTTCCACTTCTTTCCAGTTCCACAAGATAAAGTGCCTCCAATTATTCTAGTTTATTCCTTGAAAAACTTGCTGTTTACATTGTAACGAGTTGCCTTTCAAATGGCTAGACTCTCTTCAATCCAGCAAGCTCATCTAGTACTTTTGGGCTTCATCCCAATCTTATTCCTCTAGATTCTTTCCAACCCATTTCTCTTTCCTGATCAGTCATCATCTACGTGTCTTGTGCAATTCTTCTAATTCAACCCTCCCATTACTTCCTTCCCTGCACTTCCTTACCTCTGTCTGAAAACTTACACTACCACACTGTTTTCCAGCTTTTTCATCCATAGCTCCCTCCCTGGCCTCATTATTCGTCTCTTACTCATACTTAATCAACCAATCCCTCGCTTTAATTTGTGAAGATATTATCCTTCTCACAGACTCTACTTCTCTGCTTTGGATCAAAAGCCCTTATCCCCCCCAAAGTTATCAGAGCCTCTGCACCTTCCTCCTTTTGGAACACCTACAATGCCACTTGTCGCTGAAGGCAGTGTACCATTGGCTACATGATGCGCCATCCTCTGATTTTGCCAGCCCACTGACCACCTCGTCTTTTAATGTCTGGCTACTCCTTGCGCATGACAGAGACTGCCCAGACTTCTTCACCACCTAATGCTACCTCCCTCTTTCCTCCTCCTATTATTCTTCTTGTGCAGCCATTCTCTCTGTATCGTACTCAACTGCTATACAGGTGGGCATATTTCCGCTTCCCACCAGCCCCTTTTACCAAAGCTTGTTTGCCCTTTTCTTTCCCCCTTGGTTATCCCCTATTGGAAATCCTGCTTACTACTTGCAGCTGAGGACAACGTGGTGTGCATATAAGCACTAAGCACAGCTACTGCTATTCACCTCAGATTTCCATATTGGTCTGCCGACCAGCACCCTGAAACCTGTCTTCTTCTACCATATTGCTCTAAATTCATAGTGATCTACCTCACAGCGGCCTCTTATAGCCTCCATGCATTTCACTGCATTTGCCTGTTCACCCCTATTTCGACAAACATCACTATTCACTGTGCTGTTTCTAATTGCAAGTTGTCCCAAAATAATTGAGAAAGAGGAAGTTTTCTGCACAATGGTTCTAAAGAACTTACGAAACCCAACCCACCTGAGCAAACCACATCTTTGGATTATCACGCTTACCTTAAATCTTAAGGGAAGAACAGGCCATGCTTAAATTCCCTTGCACTCTAATTACCCCGTTTGTAAGTCAGTGCTTGAAGATATAGCCCTAACAGAGACATAACAGCTACTAAAAAAGTGATCATTTCGATTCAGTGGTAATAGTCATGTAATTGAAACTCAGCTTTAAGGTTGGTGCCCCAACAGTGGTACAGAGCCCAATTACTATTGCCTCACAAGATAAGCACTGTATATAAAAAAAAATCCTCACAAAAGTCCTGTACTTTCAGTTACTGTGTGCAACAATGTTTCGGATGTCTACTTACTTTGTTTATAAAAGCCCTAGTGCCAGGGCTCGTTGTTTGCTGGAAGTAAATTCCTTCCCTCCGTCCATGCCCCTCTCGGCCATGTTTCACTACTCTGTGGTAGCCAGTGGGACAGGGAAGTTTTTTTTAATTATTTTATTTTCCCATGCCTTGGTAGCATTATTTTAATTCTTTCTCGAACCTCTAATTTACCCCTCCAAAAATATGAACCACGCACTAGCTGACGTCGCCCAGTAGTGCGCACATCTTAGCGGATGTTTTCGTCCCCGGAGTGCCTCTTAATGCAGCACATCACGCCGTGTCGTCGGAAAGCTATTGAAAATCTATAAAGTTTGCAGTTTCAGTGTTTGTGCATTATCTGCTCCTTTAATGCAATTGCTGATTTGCCCATGGGCCCATCAGTAGCTACAAAGCCTCAGCTCAATTTTCAAGAAACTTGGTTCGATATGCATCTCTTATGCATACTGAGTGCTCTGTTTGTCCTCTGCACGAGAGGAGCGGAGGCTGCAGCATAATAAACAGCGAAATATGACCTTGTCATGTTTTCTGAACTGTTTCTTTAATAACCTTCGTCAGGCAGAGAGGGATCCTGGCTGTCTCTCTAGTAATTAAGTAACAGAACTCGGTATAGGGGCCAGTTCCTGGAAGACCCTCATCAATCAGTTTCTCAGAAAATATCAGAGATGTGACAGCTTATGACAAAGTCCCGTGTGAGTAGATGTTGCGAGATCTTCGAGTGATGTCCGCGTGCATTAACCAGCAAACCCTGTACTGACACAGGGATTGATTTGTGCTATGAAGTTAGAGAGGTTAACACTGGGCTATCTATACCTTTGATAAAAGAGGATTATTCCTTTTCTTGTACAGCCCCTCTCTACATCCTCATTTAACAGAAACATTGTCTGTGTTTCAACGACGGGACTGAAATGATAGCTAAACAGCGTGGAATGTTAGCACATCTCAATGTCTTACTTTCGGAAATGGAACGATTGGAGCTCACACAGGAAGCTCAGATTATCATGTGGGTTCTAGCCAGTCCATTTCAACAAGCATTGGTCTTGCCTCTGAGAGCTATCGGCTTCGGCAGTGTTTTGTAGCCCTGTACAGCAGTGCGGCTAAAACAAATGTAAAAATAGCACTATGACGTCACTAGTGCTAATGCATAAAAGAGACCATTAGAGCTAGCAGTGTCATGGTGCTTTTGTTTATTTTTAGCCGTGTGCCTAAGGCAAATATGGAGGGAAGGTGGCAAAGAAGGACATAGGTTTGGAGAGAGGACAGTGAAGAGGGGATAGGGGAGCACAAAGACAACAAGGGTGGCGGGAAGGGCTTTGGTAAGAACACAGACAACAGAAGGTGGATGGGAGGGTTTAGGACCAGAACAAGGACAATAGTGGGTGCGTGGAGGGTGGGAGCGTGGGACTGGCAGCAAGCATACCGACAACAGAGGTGAGCGGAGGGGATGGGACAATGCAGGGTGGGCTAGGGTCAAGCGCAAAGGGCAACGGAGGTGGGCATTGGGGTTGCACACACGCACACAGACAACGGAGGTTAGCTGGGGGCAAGACCATAGAAAATGGAGGGTGAGTAGGAGGGCTTATATCAAGCACATGGACAACAGTGGGTGTGCGGGAAGGGATTGTGCAAGCCCACAGACATTGGAGGGTTGGATGGAATGGCCTGGGTTAAGCACACAGACAACAGAGGGTAGTGAGGAGGGGCTGGGGAAAGCAAACGGATGAGCACACTGACAGCAGATGGTGAGTGGGTGGGCTGGTGGAAGCACATGGACAGAAGAGGGTTCAATGGGGGCTGGGACAAGCACAGTGACAACAGATTGCGTGCATGAGTGACAGGGGAAGGAATTCTAAGGGGATAGAATTATAAGAGGGACATAGCTAAAAAAAACACACACACATTCTCATTGAGTGCTTAAAAATAAAAGAAAAAAGTAGCTCATGAAAAAGGGAACAGTGGAAGGATACAGTAATGCACATGTGCTCCATGGGAGGAATAAACACACAAAGAGGACGGAAGCCTACAGAAACCGATGAATAACAATCAAGGAAATAAGAGTTTCAATGAAGACAACCAATGGTAAGCAATATGTGGCCACTAAGCTCCTAGTAAGGTAACACAATTCTTGCAAGAGACATCGCATACAGTGTCTTATTCGAGACCGAAGAACAAGGAACAGTATCACCTAACTTTGCCAGGTCTGACATCTAATAGAAGCAAAACAAAACTTTGTAAGAAGCCCAACCAGCACAATTCCAATCAAGATAAGCTTAAAATAAGCCTAGCCCAGGTCAATTTTAAAATGGAAAACTAAGTTTTAAAGAAGAATGTTCTTAAATAAAAGCTATAAAACAAAAAACAACACTTGTTAAAAAGGATTAGATGTGATCCAGCAGATAGAACTGCCGATTATGCCACTGAGGACTTAGGTTGGAATTATGACCTCGCCTAAACAACCTGTGATTCCAGCAAATGCCTGTTACTCATTTAAGATGGCTAGTCAGGTTTTTTAATGATGAATTAGGACACACACAGCCAATTTGTGCTGTGTAAACCACACGTTTTATATTACAAAAGATTTATTTTCATTTTTAATTGAGTTTCATAAATTCATCCATATGTCTTCAAAGGAAAATCCTGTCAAAACAGTCGAATTAACAACATACAATTGTGTGCGCAATATATACAGGTGTAAAGATGTTCACAGTGGATACTCAAAATTCACGACACCAAAGTACAACTTATTACATAATTATTACATACAAAGCAAATTGCAACATGAAAGACATTTGAACAAGGAAAAGTATTACGCAAAAAGAACCAGTCCTTGAACTTGAATACCAGAGTGGACAGGCGGAACTAAGGATGGAATGAGACTGCCTGCCTGTCTCACAAAACCTGTGATAAAGTGTTTTTAGGATGGCCAGCAAGGGCCCACTACAGTGGTATTGATTATTCCCTGGCTGCACCTTTCTTTCTTGTCACAGGCTGGGGGTCAACGCGTTTCGAACCGTAGATATTGAAAGGTTCTCCTCAGAAGCATCAGGCGTGTAACTGCGGAGCCGGCCCGCGCAGTTACATGCCTGATGCTTCTGGCAGCGGAATGGATTGAATCCAGTCACCGCCCGACGGTTTAGAGCAGAGGAGTCTCTACCTCTGCAACCTCCGGACTTCTTCCCGGGCGTCTCCGTCTACCTGCATCTGCAATTGCGCGCAGCAATTAAGAGAAGGTGAGCAGTTTCACTCATGGAGGAGTGTGGCTCACTGATTAGAGCGGCAGACCCTGATGCAGAGGTCTGGCCCGGGACCAGGGTTCAATTCCCAACGCGGCAGGGTCCTGAGCCCAAAAATGTCCACGGACTTGATAATTCTCGCCTCTGTGCCTACTCTAATCATGGGGTCTCACGCTGCAACTCTGGGCAATAGCTTGCTTAATCTCCACTACGGCGGCCCACCCGCTGCGGGAGGCCTGGCTTTCACCTTGGGGATGCCCAGTAGGGGTTATCTCACAGGGAAAAAGCCAGGACGGGTTCCTAAGGCAAGCGCCTTGATGCCTTTGAGTGATACGTGCGCTATATAAGTCGCAATACATTTACATTTACTTCGCACTGTTCCACGGGCGCGATGATTTATGAGTCCTCCTTACCTTGCACCGACATTTAAGTACAGACAAATTCAATTAATGTGCAGTTAATCTCCACTCCTGCAGCCCTTGTGCGCATTGTGCAGTGAAGATCACACCCAGTCCCCGTCCTGAGGAGAACCTTTCAATATCTACGGTTCGAAACGCGTTGACCCCCAGCCTGTGACAAGAAAGAAGGGTGCAGCCAGGGAATAATCAATACCACTGTAGTGGGCCCTTGCTGGCAATCCTAAAAACACTGTATCACAGGTTTTGTGAGACGGGCAGGCAGTCTCATTCCATCCTTAGTTCCGCCTGTCCACTGGTATTCGAATTCAAGGACTGGTTCTTTTTGCGTAATACTTGTTCTTGTTCAAATGTATTTCATGTTGCAATTTGCTTTGTATGTAATAGTTATGTAATAAGTTGTATTTTAGTGTCGTGAATTTTGAGTATCCACTGTGAACTTCTTTACACCTGTATATATTGCGCACACAATTGTATGTTGTTGATTCAACTGTTTTGACAGGATTTTCCTTTGAAGACATATTGATGAATTTATGAAACTCAATTAAAAATGAAAATAAATCTTTTGCAATATAAAACGTGTGGTTCACGCAGCACAAATTGGCTGTGTGTGTCCTAATTCTTTATAAAACAAACCTGACTAGCCATCTTGTTCTGTTTAGCAATTGTTGAGGTCCAGGCTGGTCAGTTGTAGGATCCAATACCTTCTTTTGTTCATAGTGTTACTCATTTAAAGCACTCTATATCTTTGGACCAAGTTCACGCTATATAAAAGTTTGTTAAAAAACGTGCAAAAGTAGACGCAAGCACTGACTATACTTTTGTAAATATAACTTGAGGAAGACAGACAAAAAAGCTAAAAGTACTACAACCTGAGATTTTTCATATATTTCCATGCTTGTTTGGCTCATTCACTTATATTTTTTTAAATAATAGTACAAATACAATGATCTTTCCAGCAGCACCCAACAGTGCAATGTATTCAGAAACTGCTATACAGCTACCTTATGAGCATATTTTCAGGCACATATGGGCTTAGGGACTGGAACTGTGACAGATGGAATCTTTGTGCCTTTTTTCAAATACTCCTCCATAAAGAAAGGGACGATTGACACCTGAGCTTTACATTTCTTTAACCAAAATGCTGCTGTCACAAAACAGCCCACAATTCAATAGAACTGAAGTCACGTAATTGATTGCTTAAAATCAATGAAACGTTGATGTAGCAAATGTGGCTCTTCTGTGTGGCCAACCCAGAATTTTTGCCTTTTTCTTCAACCTTAATTTGCTGGTATTAGGACTCTGCCCTGTGACCCTACTGATAATTGCCACAGTGTGTATTCTCTGGCCATAAAATTGGTTTCATGCAACTGGTCCATTAAACTGCTTTGAAAGACCATCATAGACAGTGCAGTAAATGCTCCTAAGACATGGAAGATAAATACTAAATGTAGGTTGCAGTGTGTATTTATCCCACCCCCATGTATGACTAAGTATATGTCTGCCAGGAGCACCACTGAACCACTGCTTGGCTGAAATTTAAATGCACTGCAGTGACACACAGCAGGTGAAAGTGCATTTGCTATGTAAAAAAAAATACTTTTTATATATTCATCATTCAACACTAAAGTGTGCCTTGTACGCCCAGAGGGCAGGTTAAAATAATATAAGCATAGGGAACACTACATATTAGGGTTAGGGTGCTGTGACAGTGAAATCAAACCCCAAAACTATTTCACTAGTATCGATTGCTAACAGGCATAGATCAGATTCAAATCTTTCTTTCTCATCTCCACTGGTGAAACTGCTAGGCAAAAGGTTCAAAGTTATCTTGTACTTAATTTTCAAAATCTCATGTAATGGTGAGATCAGATTGAATGTCTGACAAAATATCGAAAGACAAAAAATAGAGATGCAAAAATATCGGAGCAATAATATCGATGTCAACAATATCAGCATCCTATCTACAACAACATAAGTACAAAAATATCGAAAAATATATATCAATTTCAAAAATAGCGTTTTAAAAAAATATCTTTTTTTAATTGAAAAAAGATGTAAAATAAATTAAATAATACTTAAAAATATAATAAACATGGTTTATAAGATTTAAAATTAATAAGTAATATACATAATTTAATAAAAAAGTCATTAAACATATACATATATTATATATATATTTACTTACTTAATAATTATTTTAATAACTTATAAATAATAAAAAATATTATAAATTACAAATTCATCTATTCAAATAAAGGGGCCCATTAGGATCACGGGCGGATCGCCACAGCCTGCGTTGTGGTGGCGATCCGCCCGTGATCCGACCCCACCAGGGACAGGGGTGGGTTTTCTAGCTGGATACAATTTAGACTTATAGGGTCTATAACTGCGTTGTGTCATAGGGACTGAACTCATGACAGTACCCCCAAGTAGAATCCCCCCTAAGACCATTGGAACTGGTTTGGGCTTGTCAGGGTATCGTAAATGAAAAGCTTTAACAAAACGAGGCGCATGTTGTAAATTTGCAAGTGGTTCCCATGTTCTTTCCTCTGGACCATACCGTTTCCAGTCGACCAAATAGTGTAACTTTCCTCAAATTCTCATTTAATCAAGTAATCTGTTAACTTCAAATTCTGGTACACCATCTACTTCAATGGCTGCTGGAGGATCAGTGATTCGAGTTTGAGTATGAAAAGGTTTGATCAATGAAACATGAAATACCGGATGAAATTGGTATTTAGATGAGAGTGTTAAACGAACACAAGCAGGATTAAGTACTTTTTCAATAACAAATGGTCCTATGAATCATGGGCAAAATTTCTTACAACCATTAATACGTAAGTTTTTGGTTGAAAACCAGACTTTATCACCATGTTGGTATGCCGGTGGTGTGGTTTGATTTTTATCTGTAATTCTTTTCTGTGTCTCTTTTGCTTGGGCTGAATGATATTGAGCTTGTTGTTGGATGGAAACCAAGTTCTTTATATACTCTTTTACAGTTGGATTAACTAAAGTAGTATCTTTTTGATAAAAAAACATTTTAGGGTGAAAACCGTGAGTACAAAAGAATGGAGACATGCCTATGGAAGAAAGGTCCATGGTAATATATGCAAATTCCATAGCCCATAAAATGTCTAACCATTCTTCTTCACAAGTGGTTAACATGCATTGTAACAATTGTTCAATAGTTTGGTTTGTTCTTTCAGTTAAACTGTCTGTTTGGGGGTGATAACTGGACGAGGTAAGTATTTCCATATTCAATGACTGTCCTAAGTGTTTCCAAAAATGGGAAATGAATTGGGCACCCCTGTCTGAAAGTACCACCGAAGAAATTCCATGAAATTTTATTATTTCTTTGGTGAAAATCTGAGTAATTTCAAAAGCCGTCGGTAGTTTTCGTAAAGGAATAAAATGAGCCATTCGAGTAAAATGATCTATGACAGTTAAAATAGTGCTAAAACCAGACTTAGTACACGGCAATTCCACTATATAATCAGGGATATAGTATGCCATGGCTGTGGGGGTATTGGTAGTGGTTGTAATAAACCACTTGGGGCTTGATGAGTGGACTTGTTTTGAATACAACTCACACAAGTTTCCACGTATTGTTGTATGTCATTGAACATGGAAGGCCACCAAAACATTCTTTTAATCAGTTGATACATCTTAGAAACACCTCGGTGTGCAGATAAAGGTGTATCATGATGGATTTTCATGACACAGTGTTGCTGTTGAGGTGTTGGTACAAAAATGTGTTCATTGTTATACAAACAATAATCTCTCCATCGTAATAAAGGAAATTCTTTTTGCCACTCTTCTTGGCTTCTTGTTTTTATTTCCTTCTGCATATCTTGGATACCATTAGAGTCAATTACTCCCACTTGAAAACAATGTGAGGGTAAAATGGAAGGCGACATTTTCAAATCGACATTGGTTTCTTCTGTAATTCCGATTCATGAGTGAGAATCTGCTTTGTTGTTTTCTTTTCCAGGTCTACAATTGATTCTAAAGTTAAAATCATTTAAAAATAAAGTCCATCTCAAATGGCAGGCTGACAAGGCTTTTGCTGATCTCAACTTTTGTAAATTCCTATGGTCAGTATAAATGGTATTTGGATGACGAACAGCCAACAAGTAGTCGCCATTCTTCAAATACAGCTTTTATAGCTAGCAATTCTCTATCAGAAATTGCATAGTTCTGTTCTTCTGGGGTCACTTTGCTAGAATAATATGCAGTTGAATGCATTTGTCCTTTGTTTTGGTGTCTTTGAGACAAAATACTTCCTAAAGCATATTGTGAAGCATCTGCCTCTACTATAAATGGTAGGGCAGGATCTGGGTGCATGAGAATAGGGGCAGAAGTGAACTTACTTTTTAATTCTTGGAAGGCTTGTTCAGATTTGTTATTACACTCAAATTTTGTATTTTTTCGTAATAACCGTGTGATAGGGGTAATGAGCTGAGAAAAGTTAGGGATGAACCATCTGTAAAAGTTAGCAAACCCTAAAAAGCTTTGGATTTACTTTACAGACGATGGACTTGGCCAGGTACAGACTGCTTCGATTTTCTTTGGGTCAATTTCAAGTCCAGAAGGACTAATTATATAACCCAAAAAGTCAACTTTAGTAACATGAAGCAATTTTTTTCTAGCTTAACATACAGAGAATTTCTTAAAAGCTGTTGGAGAATGGCTCTTACTTGTTTTACATGTTCTTTGGTAGTTTTAGAATATATTAAAATGTCATCAATATATACCACACAACATACATCCAAAAACTTTCTTAACACCTCATTTATAAAAACTGAAATGCCGCTGGAGCGTTACAGAGTCCGAAGGGCATTACTTGGTATTCATACAGACCAAATTTTGTTCGGAAGGCCGTTTTCCATTCATCGCTCTCTCGGACTCTTACCAGGTGACAGGCTCCGTGTAAGTCCAGCTTCTTATAGATGGTGGCATCTTTGATCTGATCTAACAAGGTTGGGATCAGTGGTAATGGGTACTAATTTTTAATTGTCACGTTATTAATATCGCGATAGTCGATACATGTGCGCAGTTCGCCTCCCTTCTTTGGAATGAAAAAAGAGGCGATGACGCAGGTGACTTGGAATGTCTGATAAAGCCATTGGCAAGGTACTCATCTAAATATTTACGTAGATGTTTGTTCTCTGCTTCTGTCAGTGCATAAATTTGACTACATGGTAGTGTGGCTCCCGGAGTCAAGTCAATTCAACAATCATAGTCCCTGTGAGGTGGTAAGGTGTTTGCTTTCTTTTTGTCAAAAACATCTAAAAGGTCTTCAAAGTCTTGTGAAACTCCTTCCAACAATAATACATTCTTTGATGCCATAGGGAAATCATAACCTTGAACTAAGGGGCCCATTATGATGTCGGGCGGATTGCCCTCGCCAGGCAGGTGGTGGCTACCGCCAGCCTGGCTGGGGCAATCCACCCAACATCTGCATTTGTTTCCCCCGCCAAATTAGTATGGCAGGGGGACCTCGGCGGACAGAAAACTGTCTGCCGTTTTTCCTCCCCGGTCGCCTTGCTGCCGGGGCGGAAATGGAATAATATGGTGGCGGTGTCTATCAGACACCACCAGCTATATTATGATGGGCATGCGGAGAATCCCTGCGGGGGCCGTTGCGGGCCCCCAGGGACTCCGGGGGTTGGGGGGTTCACATGTGGGGTACCTATGGTAACCCCTAGCAGTTCTATGCACAGCATGGCAGGCACCGCGCGGTGCCTGCCATGCTGTGCATGGAAGTGCACAGCATGCTTTCCTGCCATTGTGGCGGGCGGTGTTAAGTGCACCGCCCGCCACAATGGTAGGAATGCGGGATGCACCCACCACTGTGGCGGGCGCATTCTAATGCTGCTGACGGGACCCCCGCCCGTATGGCGGGGGGTCCTTACTACCGCAAGTATGGCGGGTGGGCAAAGTCCGTCCAGCCATCCTAATAAGGCCCCAAGTGTTCAGTGTCTTGATGTTGTAGACAATGGGATACACAATAGTCTGATTTAAATAAAATGGTTTGTTGTGCCCAGTCAATAAGAGGGTTGTGTAATACTAACCAAGGAATCCCTAATAATAATCAGAACTGTGGAGCATCTATCACGTCAAATGTAATGGTTTCAGTATGTTTTATGGAACAAGTCATGGCAAGAGTTTCTGTCCGATGTTTTATGGGGCCTGAAGTTAATTCCTTTCCATCTACAGCACATACGATTTATGGGCTATCTAAGTATCTTTTTTAGACCTAAATCAGTTATTAACTGAGCGTCAATAAAATTCCCAGTAGCTCCTGAGTCTATTAATGCGTCCACTGACCAAACTCTTTCTTTTTCTATCTTTTATTGTAATGTCACATGAATACTAATGTGACATTGTGGCGTTTTTGGAGAAATGGAGGCCAAATTGGACTGCTTACTCGACAGACTGACCTCACTGTTAGTCGAGCATGTTAGTTTTCTGACTGTTGAGATATTGCAACGTCTGTAGTTTTTACTTTAGGTTTTGTAGGACATTCTTTTACGAAATGACCGGCTTTACCACAATACAATCATTGATTTAATTTTCTATGTTTATTCTTTTCCTCCTTACTGAGAGGCCCTCTAAGGGTTCCTATTTGCATCGGTTCTCCTAAATCACTTTTATTGGATGTATCTGATTTCGTGTAAACTCTGTCCTTAAACTGAAATACCTTGTGATCTGTTTTCCCTCTCTCACTACGCCTTTCAGATAAACAATGGTTTAATTTTACTACTAGATCTATAAATTCGCCACTCTCAGTTGGGGGATCCAGGATTTGAGTTACCATATCCTTTAATTAATCTTTAAGGCCTTTATAGAACAGAGAAACACGCTTTTCTTCTGGTTATTCTGCTTCAATTACTAGTCTATTGAAGGTCAAGATATAATGTAAAAGATCTGACGACCCTTGCTTTAAGTGCAATAGTTCATGATCTGCTAATTGCACAAAGACGTGTTTTGCAAATAGCTTTTTCATAGCTTCCTTGATTCATCTAAAATCATATAGTATAGGGTCATCTCTTTCTACGAAAAGTACTGACCATAAAGCTGCATCTCCTGCTAAATATGAAAGGATAAATGCTACTTTAGATGAGTCGTCTGGAAATGCAGTAGGTTTTGCGACAAAATGAAGGTGACATTGGTTTTAGAATACAGTAAATTTATTGCTATCCCCACTGAATCTCTCTGAGGGAGCCAAAGGTACTGACACTGGAGTAATTACTTGAATCTGTGTGGGTAAAGCCTCAGTACCACTACTCTGTAACGTCTGCACTGAAGGATTAAAACTAGAAGGTTTGGTTTTAAAATAGGTTTATTCACAGAAGGAAAACTCCAAGGTTGAGGCTTAGTAGCACCCATGGTAGCTTGTAACTCTGAAATGTCTTTACGTAAATAAGCATTTTCCTTTTTTAAGTCTGTTAAAATATCAGCTATTTGCTGCAAAGAAATCTGTGATGGGTGATCCATAGTGTCTGGGCAAAATGTATACTCGGGCTTAGCCTTCTGTCAAGGTTTTCAAGTCACTCTTACCTGGAAGATGATTGTAGTCTTACCTGTAAGGTGCTTGACAGGTTTTGCTGAGAGGCTATGGGCCAAACTCCCAGAACCCCTAATAATAACCAAAGAATTGTAAAAAAACTCTGGCTGTGTCATAGGGACTGAACTCATGACACCGCGGTGGATGGACAGACCGTCCGCCACTTTTCTGCCCGCTCAATCAGTTGACCGGGCAGAAAAGGGTTTAATATGGTGGCCAGCCATATTAAGATGGGTGCGGAAAGATGCGGGAAAGGCATGCGGAAATTGACCGCGGGGGCCCATTGCGGGCCCCCAGGTACTATGGGGGGTGGGAGGTACACATGGGGAGTACAACATGCCTTCCTGGCATTGTGGCGGCCGGTGCTGAGTGCTTCACCCACCACAATGCCAGGGATGCAGGATGCGCCCGCCACTGTAGCAGGAGCATCCTAATTGCCGCCACGTGACCCCCGCCCTTATGGCGGGTGGTCCCTTTTTCCGTGAAGATAGTGGGCGGACAACGTCGGCCCGCCATCCTAATGATGCCCTAAATATTAACATTAAAAATGTTTAATAATTATGCAAAACAAATTCCAAAAATTTAAATTTTCTTTTAATATTTTTTAAATTAATTATATACTACATTAACTAAATCAATACAAAAAATTTTAAGTAATGGAGGGAATAAAATACTATTCCAACTCCAAAAAAAACAACAGTAAGGAAAAAGTTGGATAGCGTAGGGGTAAAAATTACTATTCCCACTCCAAAGAGTGCAAAAGTAGGGAAAGTATTGGATAGCGTAGGGTTAAAAATTACTATTCCAACTCCAGAGAGTGCAACAGTAGGGAAAGTGTTGGAAAGCGTAGGGGTAAAAATTACTATTCCCACTCCACAGAGTGCAACAGTAGGGAAAGTGTTGGATAGCGTAGGGGTAAAAATTTCCATTCCAACTCCAGAGAGTGCAACAGTAGGGAAAGTGTTGGAAAGCGTGTGGGTAAAAATTACTATTCCAACTCCAGAGAGTGCATCAGTAGGGAAAGTATTGCATAGCGTAGGGGTAAAAATTCCTATTCCAACTCCAGAGAGTGCAACATTAGGGAAAGTGTTGGAAAGCGTAGGGGTAAAAATAACTATTCCAACTCCAGAGAGTTCAACAGTAGGTAAAGTGTTGGATAGCGTAGGGGTAGAAATTACTATTCACACTCCAGGGAGTGCAAAAGTAGGAAAAGTGTTGGATACTGTTGGGGTAAAAACTACTATTCCAACTCCAGAGAGTGCAACATTAGGTAAAGTGTTAGATAGCGTAGGGGTAAAAAGTACTATTACCATTCCAGTGAATGCAACAGTAGGGAAAGTGTTGGATAGCGTAGGGTTAAAAATTACTATTCCAACTCCAGAGAGTGCAATAGTAGGGAAAGTGTTGGACAGCGTAGGGGTAAAAATTACTATTCCAACTCCAGAGAGTGCAACAGTAGGGAAAGTGTTGGACAGCGTAGGGGTAAACATTACCATTCCAACTCCAGAGAATGCAACAGTAGGGAAAGTGTTAGACAGCATAGAAGTTAAAAATACGATGGGCTCCATTAGGATGTCGGGCGGATCGCCACCGCCATAAAATATTTCTTATAACAAAAGCATATTCATTATTACAAAGTAATTACCAATTAACTAATATTGAACAATTAAATAATTTGTGAAACCAAAAATATGAATTATGAAACATTAATTGTCAATTAATAATTACTTATTAGTTAAAAATATTAATAAATATTATTTGGTAATATTTAACTACCAATTAATGATTAAACAACAATAAATTAATTTTCATACCCAAAACAATTATACTTTTAAATAATTACCAATTAATACTTAATATCCAATAAATTAATTATCAATACCCAACTATAATATTATAATTACTTAATTACATATCAATTACTTTACACACTATTCCCCTATTAACGCACAAGAAACTCCAATATTAAAATAATGCACTTAACATAATTATCCATTAATCAATTATTAAAAACTCATAACCAATTATTAAAAAAATAATTACCGAATAATAATTCATTAACAATATTATAATTAACAATACCAATTAATACAAATAAATTATTACTTAATTACACTTAAATTACTTCCCACCGTATTTCCCTATAAACCTAGAACCCTCTACAGAACAAAATTATCAATAAATCAATTAATTAAAATTATTTATTAATTAATACAAATTAATCACCAGCTAATAATTAACTAACAATAATATAATTAGAAATACCAAGTAATAAAAATCAATTATTAATTAATTACATTTAAATTACTTCCCACCCTATTCCCCTATAAACCCAGAACCCGCTACATACCTTACACACACAAATGTATTAAAATTAATTTATCATTCCTAAAAATTAATAATTATTAAGCATAATTAAATTTCTTCCCACCATATTCCCCTACAAACCAACCCACAACCTGCTACAGTACTAAAATACAAAATTAACTTAAAATAACATTTTAAAAAATAACACATACATATTACATACATAATAACATACATAAAAATCATAAAAATCGATATTAGAAACATCAATATTACTAACATCCATATTAGTAATATCAATATTACTTACATCGATATTAAAAAAATGATACTACTTACCTTCGAAATTATGTCACTTCGATATTAAAAACATCGATATTACTTACCTTCTATATTCTGTCCCTTCGATATTTGTACATCGATAATATTGTTGGTCGATATTTAAATTTAGATATTTTGTCTGCCCACCATCAGATTATGATATCTTAAGTGGAAAAACACATTTTGTAAAAATGTACTTTGAGCTGCTTGTGCCCATAATTGGGCTAAAAACAGTTTCTCCAGAAATCCCTTCCAGAGGAGGAATACAAATCCTCGGCTGGGAGAGTTAATGACTTTAGCTGAGAGGAAACTAAGCTACCTCTGAGCATAGGGATAACAGATTGACATTAAATGCTGACCACTTAGCAGGGATTGAGTATCTGTGAGTGACCAGGAACAGATGGCAGAATAAAGGGCAATATTAGACCTACCTCTTTTGACTTAGATAAGTGAGAGACATGGTCCTCTTGTTCATTCCCATGACCTTCCCAATAGTCAGCCTCCAGTTTTAGGAGAAGAAAAGAACCAACTATCACCCCATTAGGTGGAAAGTGAGTTCATCTAAATAGAGGAGTGCTTGAGAAGCTGATGACAGACCTGCCTCATAGCAGATAAGTTCTACCATATTGAAATGGGCTCCTGGTAATTTTACAGTAAGGCAAAGAACCAGAGCAACAAAAAAAGAGTTGGTCAACTACGAGTAACTATTTTGAATTGGGTGGTAGAATTTCTCCAATCACTGGCTAGAGCACTGGATAAATCTGGTACCTCAAACACCATCTCTGACCTTTACACCAGAAAAAGGAGGACTCTCTCAAAGGCTCAATAATTCCTGCATCCTATTAGAACCGAGAACTGGAACTGCTCCGTAAGCTTCAGTGAAGTAGTGTGGCTCACTGGTTAGAGGCGGCAGACCCGAGAGCAGAGGACGGCCCGGGACCAGGGTTCGATTCCCGGTGCGGCAGGTTTCTGGACCAGGGTCAGCGGACTCGATAATTCTCTCGCCTCGGTGCCCACTCTGATCAGCGATCACACTCGGCAACTCTGGGCATTAGCTTGCCTCATCTTCACTAACGGCCCCACCAGACCGCCGGGGATGCCTGGTCTCACCCTGGAGATACCCATTAAGGGACCATCTCTCAGGAAAGCCAGGAAGGGTTTCGCAGCAGTCGAAGCGCCTTGGGACCCTACGGGTAAGTAGTGCGCTATATAAATGCCTATACATTTACATTTACATTTGCTTCAGGGACACCACACAGCTGAAGGGCACCTGACACCAATATGGCCCAGCTGATCACAGATGACTGTACTCAACACAAGACATGATTGGAGAGATGTTTATTTCCCAGAAGCCTGTCCTAAGGGGTTTGGGGCCTCAGGACTGACATGAAGGATGTTTCACATAAGGTGGAGAAAAGCAGGATTTAAAGATTTGTTTCCACCTCCGGAGAACTGGGTCAAGGTACTAAGGTTAGCCCAGAAAGCTTCACCCTTGCTGATCAATGAAAACATGTTGCCCTGTTTCAGCCGTTTGCTGCACTAAACAATGATTTAGCGTGACCCGGCCTCAAGGGTATTGGCCACATGAATCCCTGCCCAGACACTGCTTCTACCCTTGTCCTGCTGAAGAATTTCGACTTTCCAAATAATTACTAATATCTAGGGGTGTGCAAAATGTTCATAGTTTGCTTTTGCTTAGTTACATGAATTTTGGGTACATTGAGAAAAATTAATATTTTAATTTTAGCTCAACATTTAGCATGAAATATATACTCAAACAACTTTTGATACGAGGAAGCATTTCACAGTAAAAATATAGGGCCCTATTAGGATGTCGGGCGGATCAACAATGCCGTGCGGGCGGTGGAGATACGCCCGACATCCTACCCCGCCCGCCACCCATTTCCCCACCATATAACTATGGCGGGGGAGACCGCGGCAGACGGAAAGCCTGTCTGCCGCTTTTCCGTCCAGTCGACATGTCGACCGGACGGAAAAGGGTTCTATATGGTGGCGGTGTCTGTTAGTCACCGCCATCCATATTAGGAAGGCAGCTGGAACATGCTTGGAAAGGCATGTGGAAATCTCTTGCGGGGCCCGTTGCGGGCCCCCAGTTTTTCTGGGAGGTGGGGGGCGCACATGGGGGGTACCTATGGTACCCCCTGCACTTCAATGTACAACATGGAAGGCACCGCATGGTGCCTGCCACGCTGGTCATTGAAGTGCTCGACCTGCATTTTTAGCATTGGGGCGGGCTGTGCTTTCAGCCAGTGTGGCGGGTGCATCCTACTGGCCCCCACGGGACCGCCACCCTTATGGCAGGCGGTCCCGTTTTATGTCCGGATGGCGCGCCTGCCATCCTAATGGGCCCCATAGTTGAAAAAACCTACAAGTGACATGATCAACAGCCGCTAGCATTTTGCCAATTTGTGTTATTTCAGCATGCTCACAATACCATTTTAAAAGGAATGTAATTGCTCAATGTTACATAATGGCATCACTTTTAGAATTCATGCTGTTTAGCAAGCATCACTTGAAAATCCTGATACTAAACAAATTACTAATTGCCTGAACTACAGTTTGATGGGCACCACAAAGACGATAGCGTTCTCTGTCCATCAAACCAACCGATTTAGGGTTGGACGGACAGCCAGCTATCCATCGACGGAGCCTCAATTGGCTGTGCTGACATAAAGCTTCCTACGTCAGCCCAACGGAGATGGGGTCACCGAAGAAGAGCCTTACACTGCCCACGCTATATAGAATGGATGGTGTGATTTTTTTTCTGTCTACAGTGAGAAATAGTAAAAAAGCAAATAATAAACAACCACACACCCAAGAAAAGCCTTGATGGGGTAGGGGTCTGTTGTTTTTTTGTTTTTCCATCAAAGACTTTTGGAGTTTGTTTTAAAAAAAACAAAATGTTTGTTAAAGTTTGGTGGCCGGCCCACAACATTGACTGCCTCTGTTCACCAAACTGTTTGTACCTTTACAGGAACCACCACTGGGACAGCAGTGATGTCTAAATTTGCTGGATGGTAGTATGTCAGGGTGGCGGACATAATGCCTCCACCACCCTGATGGGTGGAGTGCAATCTGCCAAACTCTAGATCTTGCCTTAAGTCTAAAGTTAAAACCTTAAACCGGTGCAAGGTGGCAAATCTGTCCACCATGTGAAGCGACCTCTGTGGCTATGAAACCCAGGTTTGTCCCACTCAGGTTTGTTGCCACCATAACAAAAGTGCATCAGTGGGAGCTTGAGGACAACATATCTGACTTTGATGGACCCTCATTGGCTATAACCTTGAACTTTGGCCCCCTGGACAATTTTGACTTCCATTACAGTGACTAATTGCAAAGGTGAACACTTTGTCTGCAATAACCTTCTTGGTGATTACGATCTCCATTCCATCACAGTAAGACTCAAATCACACCCAGGCCCATTCCCGTCAACAGTTGTAAACAAAGATTTTTGGCTGATGCCTTACTTTTTTGATGGTTTTTTTGCCTTAAAAATATTACAATTTAATTAACTGGTTCCCCTATTTTAATGAACTTTTTAAGCACATGTTTATTGGCAGTTTTGTATGAACAAACAATACTATATTTAGAATCACATTACAGTAGGATTGATTAGGTGACAAGGAGTAAAAGTGTGATCCATAGTCATGGTATGACAAATAATAAAGCATTGAACATAGTCACACAAGATCACCTCCAGAAGGTATTAGAATTATTGTGCCAAACTAAAATAAAACAAAAGGTTGATGCTATCTTTCCCCGTAGTGTGGTTGCCAAATAAGCCTAGGCAAAGCTCCTGCACTTGCATAATAATGGTATGTTCCCCATAGGCCCGCAGACCCTGGGCAAGGAGGGAGGGAGTGGGAAAACATGGTTATGACTGTAACTAAAAAGAGAACCAAACTGACTTGGAGGTGTGTTATGTGCACGGAATGAGTAGTATCAAAGGAGGAGGGGGTACGAGGGTTTCAGTGGGACAGAAGCTCCAGTGTTTATGAGGAGGAAGAGGGGGGCAGGGGCAGCCAGGGGAACCACAGCAGATGTGAAGTGTATGCCTATCAGAGTGTTTTTGCTCCTATCCTAGTATCTGTTTCATCACCCAGTTCGCTATCAGGCGACTAAGTCTGGTCCTTTGGCCCTGACCCCGCATCTCCCTCTGGTTGTTCTCACTTCTCCAACACCTCAGTCCATAGAGCAGCTATAGTGCGGCTCCACACACCTTGTGTATCTTCTGTAAAATGTAAAGGTAAATATAGTGCTTATATAGAGCACGAATCACCCCGAAGGGGTCTCAAGGCGGTGTACACTTACAGCTGTGGAACCTTCTTGGCCTTTCCCTGTGAAGTGCCCACTCCTGGGCAGCCCCAAGGTGAAGCCAGGCATCCTAGCGCTGTTGGGGCCGTTGTGGAGATTAAGCAAGCTATTGCCCAGAGTTGCAGAGTGGGACCCATGATTAGAATAGGCACCGAGGCGAGAATTATCAGGTCCGGGGAAACTGAGCCCAAGACCCACCGAGGCGGGAATTGAACCCTGGTCCGGACCAGATCTCTTTATCAGGGTCTGACGCTCTAACCATTGAGCCACACTTCTCCACTGTGAGCTAGACCCTGTCCTCTGCCTATCCAAGTTTCCAGGACTTGTTCAATTGCAGACTTCCATGCCATTGCAATTTGTCTCTCGGCTAAAACAAGAGTTAAAATCCAAGAATCTAGTGCCCACTTTTTACAGTGTAGGTTTGGGGAACCCCCTCCCCCCAAGAAGCAAGTCTCAACTGTGCATGGAAGAGTATGGCCCAGAGCATCATGTAATCATTCTATTACCACATCCCAGAACAGCTACAACGTGGTATAGCTCCAAGTCATATGACTGAAGTCCAGGTCAGGGTATCAATATCAGGAGCACTCCTGTGGCTCACCTCCATAAATGAGCTGAAGTCTATGGTGCATCAAGTATGTCATGTGTATGTAATTAAATTGGATGTACTTCAGCCTTGTGTTTCTGGAGACTTTTTTGGGGTATGTCAGTATCCTGACGGAAGCCTTAGCTCCATCTGGTCTTAAGTGTTGCCAGGGGTTAGTGCACCATCTAATTCAGGGCCCATAGAACCCTGTTAATAATCAGCAGTAACTGAAGAACTGTGTGGGCCATTGGTTCTTCCCAGCCCCGGTTCCAAAGACTTACAAAAATTCAGACTGAGGCTTTGTAAGCCAGAACATATCCCAGGTATAAAGCATGTTGGGTCGATTGGTCCCCCAAGGGAATGAGGGTGCCCATATGTTCCCTAACCAACACCAGTCCAGCTTCCATCCAGTCCGTCAGTTGTTGAGCTGTAAGCAGAAAATAGAAATCCCATGAGGCAGTCCCACTAAAGGCAGGGTTGGGATATAAAGAGGCAGGGTTGTAGTCTTCACAATACAGCTCCACCAGTATTTCAGAGCCACAATCATCTGGTTCCCAGGCTTGTGAATAATCACTGCTGGTTGGAACAGCCACATGAGCAGCATATCCAGATGAGGTGTCAACCCTATAAGGCATAGCCAATTCAACAGGTTCTTGTCTAGCCACTGTGCAACCGATTGAAGTTGCATCACCAGGAAATACAGCTCAAAATTGGGGGTCTCCAATCCACCATCGTCCGGTGGGCACTGCAGGACATCCAGTTATGCTCTATGATGGCCCCCATCCCAGATCAAACCATGAAGCAGGACATTCAGTTGTCGAAACCAGGAGTCCAGCACTTTAAACAGGAGGTTTGAGAAAAAGTACAGCAAGCGAGGAAGTATTACCATCTTGGAGATGGATAATGGGCCATGATCGGGAGCCGTAGGGATCAGCAGAAATGGACACAATCTTTAGGGGATCAAAGTACGCCCCCATGTTGTTCTCATACAGATTTTCTAGGGTGTGGTACATCTGAACACCTAGATATATTAAGGTTGTGGGAGACTAGGTCAGACACGAAGGGAAGTACGGCTATTGGGTTCCCAGTGTCACCAGAAACAAGCAGGTTTTGGACCTATTTACTCATAAGCCCAAAAGTTTTCAGAACTCCTCCAACTTCCAAATAACTCTCAGAACACCAGTTGGCACATCAGACAGGTGCAGCAGGAGGTCATCTGCATAGAGAGAAATTATGTGTTCGAGGCCATCCACAACTATGCCACTACCCCTGCCTTCCTTGTGAAATAATTCTGCCAGTGGCTCAATGGTCAATGGTCAATGCAAATAGGAGAGGGGATAATGGGCAAACCTGTCTTAGGCCCCTAAAGTATTACCATCTTGGAGATGGATATCGGGAGCCGTAGGGACCAGCAGAAATGGACACAATCTTTAGGGGATCAAAGTACGCCCCCATGTTGTTCTCATACAGATTTTCTAGGGTGTGGTACATCTGAACACCTAGATATTTAAAGGTTGTGGGAGACTAGGTCATACACGAAGGGAAGTACGACTATTGGGTTCCCAGAGTCACCAGAAACAAGCAGGTTTTGGACCTATTGTCTCATAAGCCCACAAGTTTTCAGAACTCCTCCAACTTCCAAATCACTCTCAGAACACCAGTTGGCACATCAGACAGGTGCAGCAGGAGGTCATCTGCATAGAGAGAAATTATGTGTTCGAGGCCATCCACAACTATGCCACTACCCCTGCCTTCCTGGTGAAATAATTCTGCCAGTGGCTCAATGGTCAATGCAAATAGGAGAGGGGATAATGGGCAAACCTGTCTTAGGCCCCTAAAGATGTCATATTGTTGAAAAACTGTATTGCTCATTTTGACCCTCGTAGTCGAGTTAGTGTACAGCACAGTGACCTATTTGATCCAGCCCTCCCCCAGCCCAACTCAACGCATGATTTCAGTTGAGAAATCCCCTCAAAATGTGTTGAAGTCCTTTTCAAGGTAAACTGACATAAGCATGGCCCCCGGCATAGCCAGTGCCGCAGGGTGATAATGGACACGATATAGACGTCTTAGGTCGTGTTAACTAGGATAAAGCCATTTTGATTCCTGTGTCCCAGAGTCGGCATATGTGGAAGTAAGCGTGAGTCCAGGACCTTACTAAAGACCTTAAAATCCATGGTAAGAATGGAAAAGGTCCAAAGTACAAACATAAAGGCACCCGGCACTTTAATCTTAGGAAGAGGCACTACAAGTGCATTTCTTGTTAATTCAAGCAGGGTTCACAGTCTCAACAACTCAGCAGATCTACAATTTAGGGTCCCCAGGAATGTAGAGTACAACTCCACAGGGAGTTCATCCAGACCCCGGGTTTTACTATTTCTTTAATGGCTTCCCTAATCTCTTGTACTATCACTGGACCCCCCAGGTCATCCCTGTCCTCACGAGGTAACAACCAGAGGGGTAACCTGTCTATGAAGACCAACTTCCGACCCTCTTGAAGTTTTTCAAAGCAGAGGTAAATTGTCTCGTAATAGCCCCAAAATGCATCATTAATGGCTCCAGGATAATAAAGGCTGACACCATCTACTGCTCAGATCTGGGTTATGGCGGACCCTTGAGACTCCGTTCTGATAAGCCAAGCCAGGAGCCTCACCAACCATCCCTCCTCCTCATGAGCCAGGCTATATTATTCCTATAGGCATGACATCTCAAAGGCTCTAGAGAGGTGTCACATTTTTCCTTCGCTTCTAGGAGCCCCTGGTGTGTCACAGAATCTGCCCCCAAGGCGTTATCTCATGCATGGAGTATGAATTCCAGCATTCGCAACTATCCATCTAGTTCTGACCCCCACCAATTGGCCCAAACAGTGTCTGCAGACCACCACTTTAAATGCCTCCAACTCCACGAGTCCATTTGAGGCTGAACCCTAATTAATATAAAAATTCTCTGGGATGGCATTGTCTAGGAAATCTCTATAACAGGCATCCCCCAGGGTCATAGGGTTAAGCTTCCACACTTGAATCTCTGGGCCATCATCAATCGGCCGAAATTCCAGCCAAAAATTGCTCTGGTCAGAAACCATGCGACCAAGGTAGCATATTGGTTCAATCCACTTGAGCATACAAATGTTCCACAGACAACATCTTATTACTGGGCCACCTGTCTAACCGCGATACCCATACATCTCAGTTACCACTTTTCAGCTGCTTTTTAGACTACAGTGCAGCTTTTGATATGGTTGATCGTGGGAAGCTGTGGGAAAAACTACATACTTGGGGAATCCACCAACATCTGCTAAAACCCATAATTTCTCTATATCAGGGCAACTGGCTCCGTATTAAAATCAGTCAAACGTTAGTCACCTCTAAGGTACCAACTAATAACGGCTTAAAACAAGGGTGATTACTTGCCCCTAAACTTTTCAATCTGTACACAGATGACCTGGGGAAAGCGCTGGAGGGGGCAAGTCTATTGCCCCCTAGACTGGGAAACACACAGCTTCAAATATTCCAGTATGCAGATGACGTCGTAATTATGGACCACATGAGAACTGGCTTACAGAAGGCACTAAAAGTTTTGCATGGATATAATCAACAGAACAAACTCCTTGTGAACCAGGAGAGGACTAGGATACTTATATTTGGGAATTACCCTCGTAAGAAGACCACACATTGGCAACTTGAAGCCCTGCAAATTAAAACAAGTATGACCTACAGCTATTTGGGCTTCTGGCTATTGGAAGGGACAAAACCTACAGCCCATCTGAAACATCTACGAAGGAAAGCGGCTGGCATAATTTTTTCTTTAAAGAGCCTTTACCAGCAACTTCACAGTCCAACCGCTGAACCCATTTTGAAAGTTCTTAAGGCAAAACTAGTGGCATCTCTTAATTATGGCCATTTAGTTTTCCCGGTGCCAAGTTCCTCGCGAACCATCAAATTTTGGCTTACAAAAAGGTCCTAGCTCTCCCTAGACAGGCCAGGAGAGCAAGGGTAAGGCTGGAGCTGGGTCTCACCAGTTTGGACATCACTTGCTCAAGTGATTTAATAAAATATTATATCAGGACTACGCAAGCACCAGAATTGTCATTAAAAAGACAAATTAAAACGCTCTTTGAAGTAGAGGGTTCTCCATGGCAGGTGCATTTGGCAGAAGGCATTAGATTATTGGACATTAACATCCGAAATCTGCACAACCCTGTCATCCCACTAACCGCCTGGAGGAAAAGAGTGAACACTTGGAAAGTCTGCATCACCAATTCAGTCTTTCCTTGCTTGACTCCTCATACACCAGGGGTAACCCGCAGCCCTATATGGAGCAAGCTCTGACAGTCCTGGCTTGGGGAAGAATCACCTACATGAGACTGCTGGCTGTGCCCATCATGGATTTTAACCCAAATTGGGCCCGGCAGGATAATTCAGTGGCTTGCCGACTCTGCAATTACCACCGTGAATCTTGGCTCCATCTGTTGTGCTGTTGCTCAAAGTTAGTCAGTGAGCGGCAGTGCTTGGTTCTTCCCATCTGTAGGTTGCTAGTCCTACAAAGTTGCAGGGAAGTTTCCGACCTGTACTTCTCAACTAAAACACCTCAAATTGCAGCCCGACTAGGGAAATTCAGAGACGCAATCCCAGCCAAACTGAAACTAAAAACTGAATTATAACAGTACTCAGTCGGCCATCAAGGAAGAGAGACTATGATAAAACTTTTGCTTAAACCCAACGTACAACACCTTACTGCTAGATAGGACAATAATCCTAATAACAGTCATTTTAAATATTTTAAATCTTTTTAAACGACTTTTTCATTCTTAACTAATTGTTTCATTGATAGAACATTGTAACAATTTTAATTCATTGAACTATAAAGATTCATACATACATACAAATCTGTCCAGTTGTCCTATTTTACTGAACTTGGTGTCATTATGCTCATAAGGTTTTCTCAGTTTTTCTCAATTAGTTTGGGAATGATATGGCACTTGCTTTGAAGTTAGTTATTGGTACTGCTTGAAACTTAGCTTGCACTTCACTAGGGATTGCCTGCTGCTTGTGCCACAGCTACCAGAGGATAAACAGAGATTATCGCCGTGTTTTGACCTAACTAGATTGGTTTTATTACGTTGGCAGGGATATTCTCCTCCCAAATTATTAACCCCATTCCTAAAAATGACACCTCCCACACCAAGGTGAGGAAAGCATTATTGTAATGGATTTGAATTTGGTCAATATAGAACTGCAGGACCTTAGCTGCGGTATTATTATACAGTAATTTTCAATGTAAAAGTGTATATTCTGAGACATTTTCTTTATAGTTGGTCTGCATGTTTAAATGGCTGATGGGTTGAATATGCTGGCAAAACAGTCATTCACTTATTTTCTAATCTTAAATGCCTCTAAAGTAGGTTCTAACAGTGATTTCTAACCCATCCCACCACACCAAAACATTAGCTCCCTTAAGACTCTAATGTCCCTTCCTTTAAAAATTGTCAAACACTAGCATTTTGTTGGAACTGGAATGTCCACTGCATAGCAAACCGTTGTGTCCCCTGCCCTGAGGCTCATACTGTGAGTATCTGGTTCTGGTAGTGTGTGTTTGTTTGGCCTAAACCTTTTATTGATAAAGAATCTGTCTTTGACCCACCCTGGACTTAGAGAGGAGCTTGAAGTATTCTCACCATAGTGGAAGAGAAGTACAGTACCTGTCACAAGTTTATGTGCTTAGCATGGTGGTAGCAGTATACTGTGTTTTTTAGCAACCATCGCCTGGTTAGACCATTTATATCTGTATCATAAGAGTAGAGCCCTTCTGGTCCACTTATGTAAATTTCTGTAGCCACCAATATACCTGGATCATAGCGCCAAGATCCCGAGCATGCTGATAGGTGTATGTTGTGTATGGTAAACATAGTACACCTCGAATGGATGGCAGAGTGAAACAGGATGGCGCAGGTCTGTAAGTTCCATTTTGGAAGTCCCTGGCCTGTTCATATCCACAAGATGGAGATGAGGTTACTTTCTGAGAGAGTAGAAGTATGTTGTTGACACTCCTGAGCTTGGAGTGTGGGAACCTAGACACTGCAGAGGAGATAGTGGAATTTGTCTTCCTCTTAGAAATTCAATTAGGTTATTTTGCAACAGAGGGCTGCCAATTAGTCTTCCAGAAGACTGCCATTTAGTGGATGGTAGGAAATAACGGTGAGACTGCAGTTCCTGTTTTTAAAGAGTAAATGGTCCTTTAGAAGGGAATCAGTCTTTTGTCATTCTTCCTGATCGCCGTCAGGTGTGGCTGTTGATAGCCAATTGAAAACTGCTCACTCCTGATTTAGGCTCTGGTTTTGCTGTTGGTGCTTACACCTAGAAATGACCAGCATATATACAGCATCACTCTAGACAAAGGCTTAGTCTAGAAAACATCCTGAGATGGATACATGAAAAGATAACAGACCCAAACTTGTTCTATAAGGGCAGGCAGATAATCCACATCCTCTGTCTGTTATCCCTGCATTACAGTGTGAGCTGTTGACTCACTTGCAGTACCAAGTCATGATCGTCCAAGGAGAGCTAAGTGAAAGAAGACTACTATATAACCAGAGCTGGCCGTGTCTTCCTGATTGCCATATTCATGGAGGGGAGGATACATCACATGGAATCTGATCTGGAGGAACATCTGTTTTCCTGGAATGCCTGGAGAGTCCTGCCTGGAAAAAGAGGGAAGGAGTGAACCATATCTGTAAAGCACAATAACTACTGGTGTGAACAAGAGAATTTGTACTCCATGCTGTGGGTCCATCTACCAGAGTCATGGATAGCATAACTCAGAGGCAGTCACTTGGGCTGAAGCAGAGCAAGATGGCACCCAGGATTTTTCCCAAATAGATCCGCCAACGGACTCTGCTGCTGTGGTTATGACACTTGCCTAAGTATTATGTCAAAAATGAAAAGGGAGGGGGGACCAGGAGCTGATTAAAGGTCCAGTGCCTGTGCTCCAGGAGTTAAACGGAAGGTCAAAGAACAAGGGGGCATTGTTCCTAGGGAGGTGCCCTGCACTGATCTCACAGAGAGTGTCTGACCATCTGCATTTATTTGTCGTTTTATATATTACTTCAAATAACATTGGGAGAGCAAGGGTAACTAGGGCGCGTCCAGATCCCCAGATGCGTAGAATGTATAAACAATGTGGACATGCCCACTATGTGGTAGTTTTGTCACTGTTTTTGTGGCCTTAAACTGGGACCCACTAGGTGCTTTAAAAGACCCCTCACACGCCAACCTGGTTGGTGTCATGCTTCATCATCGGGGTCCCAATCAGGCGGCCGAATGCCACCTGGTTGTGCAACGACGCTGGATTACAGCGGAGCGGGTGTTAGTGCAACAGTGTGATGTGAGTGTTAGTTAAAAATGGCTTGGCAGTTTGGGCTGGACTGTTCCCATGATTTACAGGGTGAGACTGATTTGCATATGGCCATGTCTGAACTGGGGTGGCTGAGTGAGCTAAAGAATGGTGATGGATTAAACCCAGATCAGTTGACTGGGGGTCAGTGTTTGATTTGCTCAAACGCTCCGTCCATCATCCTCTTTTTTATCGCTTTGTTTGCCCTAAGTTGGCAGGGTATGCTCACACGTGAGTCCCTTGCTCACTTTGCCATTGGATTCAAGATAGCCTGGCTGATGAGGATTATGAATCCGAAACCGGTCCCATGATGCTTGTTTCAGGTCCAGGGAAGACATGGCTTGGCAGTTCGGGCTGGACTGTTCCCATGAGGCACAGGGTCGAACTGATTTTCATATGGCCATGTTTGAACTGGGGTGGCTGAGTGAGCTATAGAATGGTGATGGATTAAACCCAGCTCAGTTGACTTATGGTGAGTGTTTGATTTGCTCGAACACTCCGTCCATCATCCCCTTTTGTATCGCTTTGTTTGCCCTAAGTTAAAAGGGTATGCTCAGACGTGAGTCCCTTGCTCACTTGGCCACTGGATTCAAGATAGCCTGGCTGATGAGGATTATGAATCCGAAACCGGTCCCAGGATGCTTGTTTCCAGGCCAGGGAAGACATGGCTTGGCAGTTCGGGCTGGACTGTTCCCATGAGGCACAGGGTCAGACTGATTTGCATATGGCCATGTCTGAACTCGGGTGGCTGTGTGAGCTAAAGAATGGTGATCGATTAAACCCAGATCAGTTGACTGAGGGTGAGTGTTTGATTTGCTCAAACGCTCCGTCCATCATCCCCTTTTGTGTCGCTTTGTTCGCCCTAAGTTGGCAGGGTATGCTCAGACCTGAGTACCTTGCTCACTTGGCCACTGGATTCAAGATAGCCTGGCTGATGAGGATTATGAATCCGAAACCGGTCCCAGGATGCTTGTTTCCGGTCCAGGGAAGACATGGCTTGGCAGTTTGGGCTGAACTGGTCCCATGAGGCACAGGGTCAGATTGATTTGCATATGGCCATGTCTGAACTGGGGTGGCTGAGTGAGCTAAAGAATAGTGATGGATTAAACCCAGATCAGTTGACTGGGGGTGAGTTTTTGATTTGCTCAAACACTCCGTCCATCATCCCCTTTTGTATCGCTTTGTTCTCCCTAAGATGGCAGGGTATGCTCAGACGTTAGTCCCTTGTTTACTTGGCCACTGGATTCAAGATTACCTGGCTGATGAGGATTATGAATCCGAAACCGGTCCCAGGATGCTTGTTTCCGGTCCAGGGAAGACATGGCTTGGCAGTTTGGGCTGGACTGTTCACATGAGGTACAGGGTCAGACTGATTTGCATATGGCCATGTCTGAACTGAGGTGGCTGAGTGAGCTAAAGAATGGTGATGGATTAAACCCAGATCAGTTGACTGGGGGTCAGTGTTTGATTTGCTCAAACGCTCCGTCCATCATCCTCTTTTGTATCACTTTGTTCGCCTAAGTTGGCAGGGTATGCTCACACGTGAGTCCCTTGCTCACTTGGCCATTGGATTCAAGATAGCCTGGCTGATGAGGATTATGAATCCGAAACCGGTCCCAGGATGCTTGTTTCCGGTCCAGGGAAGACATGGCTTGGCAGTTCGGGCTGGACTGTTCCCATGAGGCACAGGGTCGAACTGATTTGCATATGGCCATGTCTGAACTGGGGTGGCTGAGTGAGCTATAGAATGGTGATGGATTAAACCCAGATCAGTTGACTGGGGGTGAGTGTTTGATTTGCTCAAACACTCCGTCTATCATCCCCTTTTGTATCGCTTTGTTTGCCCTAAGTTGGCAGGGTATGCTCAGACGTGAGCCCCTTGCTCACTTGGCCACTGGATTCAAGATAGCCTGGCTGATGAGGATTATGAATCCAAAACCGGTCCCAGGATGCTTGTTGCCAGGCCAGGGAAGACATGGCTTGGCAGTTCGGGCTGGACTGTTCCCATGAGGCACAAGGTCAGATTGATTTGCATATGGCCATGTCTGAACTCGGGTGGCTGAGTGAGCTAAAGAATGGTGATGGATTAAACCCAGATCAATTGACTGGGGGTGAGTGTTTGATTTGCTCAAACGCTCCGTCCATCATCCCCTTTTGTATCGCTTTGTTCGCCCTAAGTTGGCAGGGTATGCTCAGACGTGAGTCCCTTGCTCACTTGGCCACTGGATTCAAGATAGCCTGGCTGATGTGGATTATGAATCCGAAACCGGTCCCAGGATGCTTGTTTCCGGTCCAGGGAAGACATGGCTTGGCAGTTCGGGCTGGACTGTTCCCATGAGGCACAGGGTCAGACTGATTTGCATATGGCCATGTCTGAACTGGAGTGGCTGAGTGAGCTAAAAAATGGTGATGAATTAAGCCCAGATCAGTTGACTGGGGGTGAGTGTTTGATTTGCTCAAACACTCCGTCCATCATCCCCTTTTGTATCGCTTTGTTCCTCCTAAGTTGGCAGGGTATGCTCAGACGTGAGTTCCTTGCTCACTTGGCCACTGGATTTAAGATAGCCTGGCTGATGAGGATTATGGATCCAAAACCGGTCCCAGGATGCTTGTTTCTGGTCCAGGGAAGACATGGCTTGGCAGTTCGGGCTGGACTGTTCACATGAGGCACAGGGTCAGACTGATTTGCAAATGGCCATGTCTGAACAGGGGTGGCTGAGTGAGCTAAAGAATGGTGATGGATTAAACCCAGATCAGTTGACTGGGGTGAGTTTTTGATTTGCTCAAACGCTCTGTCCATCATCCCCTTTTGTATCGCTTTGTTCGCCCTAAGATGGCAGGGTATGCTCAGACGTGAGTCTCTTGCTCACTTGGCCACTGGATTAAAGATATCCTGGCTGATGAGGATTATGAATCCAAAACTGGTCCCAGGATGCTTGTTTCCGGTCCAGGGAAGACATGGCTTGGCAGTTTGGGCTGGACTGTTCCCATGAGGCACAGGGTCAGATTGATTTGCATATGGCCATGTCTGAACTGGGTTGGCTGAGTGAGCTAAAGAATGGTGATGGATTAAACCCAGATCAGTTGACTGGGGGTGAGTGTTTGATTTGCTCAAACACTCCGTCCATCATCCCCTTTTGTATCGCTTTGTTTACCCTAAGATGGAAGGGTATGCTCAGACGTGAGTCCCTTGTTTACTTGGCCACTGGATTCAAGATAGCCTGGCTGATGAGGATTATGAATCCGAAACTGGTTCCAGGATGCTTTTTTCCAGTCCAGGGAAGACATGGCTTGGCAGTTCGGGCTGGACTGTTCCCATGAGGCACAGGGTCAGACTGATTTGTATATGGCCATGTCTGAACTGGGGTTGCTGAGTGAGCTAAAGAATGGTGATGGATTAAACCCAGATCAGTTGACTGGGTGTGAGTGTTTGATTTGCTCAAACGCTCCGTCCATCATCCACTTTTGTATTGCCAAGTAGCCTGTGCAGCACAAGAAGAAGAATGTGAAGTTAAGGCACTTCCCTCTTGCCAAATGGACTAAGACTGTGGCTTTGCCCCGGCATTTGTCAATTGTACACCCTTGCAGAAAATGTCATAGAAAGTGAAAGCTGCTACAAGAGCAGTTGAACCCCAATGCTGTGTGTCTGACCACCAGAGAGTTATGAAGACCATAACTCAGAGGCAGTCACTGGTGCTGAAGCAGAGCACTTTGGCACCATGAAGTATTCCCAAACAGATCCGCCATTCGACCCTGCTGTTGTGGCCATGACACTTGCTTAAGTATGCCTTATATGCCAGAAGTAGCTGACCGATGTTGCCATGGCACTTACCTATTTGTGCCCAAGTGGTCTTTGCAGCACAAGAGGAAACTTGTGAAGCTGTGCTACTTCCCCAGTGCCAAATGGACTAAGATTGTGGCTTGTCCCTGGCATTTTCAAATATTACACCCCTGCGTACTACGCCATAGAAAGTGAAAGCTGCTACTTTGAGTGCCAAAGTGACTAAGTGGCTGACCATGGTTGAATTCCCAGGTGCACCTGAATTGTCTCAAAGCAACTACTAACTGGCCCCAGCCCTGCACATGAAAGAGAACTACATCTATAACTTATTTCAGGGAGGCCCTAGCAACTGACCCCAAGACTCACTTCTCTGGAAAGAGGATGCCTGATTGCAACCCAAGGGCCCACCTGATGCTTATATGTCCTCCCAGAAGAGGGCCAACGTCTCAAGACAGCTGCATGCGGCTGCTGTCTCAAGGACACTACTGTGTGGCCTGTGCCTGTCTGCTGGAAGGAGACCATCCATCTGGTCCGACGACAGTCAGTACACCTTCCCCTCAGCATGAAATGGGGCTGACACGAGGCTTACTGCAAGCCCTTAAAAAGGGCGAGGCACTGAGTACTATTACTGTCAACGACAAGTGACAAGGTGGTAAAATCAGTGCACCTGTACTACTACCCACACCAGAGCAGACTGAGGGTAAAAAGAGAGAGTGGAAGGGGTGTGATAAAGGGAGCAACCTTATCTGGAAGTATTATCCTCACGCTGGTAACCTGGGGATTTGATACTTTTTGTGTTAGTGTATGGTATTATTGTGTATTAACATATTTTCTTTCTAGAAAGATAAGCTCCAGGCTGGACAATCACTTTATTTTGCTTTTGGCATTCTGCTGAGTATTCAGTCTGTTGTGCACCCAATACTAACCTTCCTGATAAACCTATGACTGCCTGCCATTGCTACCATTGAGAGTCTGATGTTGAAGGAGTTATACTTGGCCAAGTTTGCAGAACCATAGTAGGGTGAACCCTGGGCTATCAGAGGAAAATTACCCCAGTCCTAAGGCTGTGGCCCAGAAGCCCCTGCTTGCCCTATGCCCCAATGGAATTTAACAAATGATTGAAGATTATTTTATTTAACTCCTATTATTTATTCTTGAGCCACCATCGACCTTTCCAGCTTGTCCTCACTAGGGCCAAGCTGTCCCCACTTCCATCCTTAACCAGATCTTTTTCTGTACCTATCTTGCCTTAACCATCCAACCTCTCTCTTTGCTTCACCCTGAGCTTTCTCTTGCTGCTTGAATCCAGCAACAGCATATGTACACAAATCGTTTACCCCTTACAGGCAACTCTAAAATGTTTGTACTCTGATGCATTGAGGGTTCATTGGAGGCTGAAGAGATTGATGAATCCCTTTGCAGTGCAACGCGATAACATGGACGTCCAACTGCTTCCAATTTCATCTGTTCCTTATGTCTGCTCTTCCAAAACTTCCCCTCACAGAGAGGGCAGTTCCCTCCACTCCACATGGAGCTGTCTTGGTTTACAGCCTATAGTCAAAAGTATACTTTAAATAACATGTATCATGATGCCCTATGTGGCATAATAAGAAAAGGGTCAATGAAGCGCAACAAGATGTTTGAAGCTTTGCAGAATTATTCGTAATTGCCAAAGGCATCTGACCTGAGTTTCGTGGGAACAATGGAGACTTGGAAAGCTAGATCTTTCTGAATGGATCAATAATGTCAACAATGAAAGTTTATTCGTACTGTAGCTCGTTGCAAACACATACGCTATTCGTGAGGTCAAGTTTATGTTATTGAACTTTGGTCCAAATTACTCTTTCTTTGTAAATCCAATGGTCATTCAACATAGGGGCATATTACCAAGCAATAGCGATAATTATCGCTATTGCTAGGTTAGAGACAAAAATTTACCGCAGCGCTGCGCCGATTTTTTACCGCAAATAAACCTTGGTATTACCAAGGTTTATCGCAAATGCGATAAAAATCTCCGCAATGCATGAATATCGCTGAAAAGTCAGCGATATTCATGCATTACCGAGCTAATGCTCTTAGCCATGTTATCCACCTCCCATTGGATAACATGGCTAAGAACTGCTCAGGGCAGGTGTTAGCTTTTGGAGATATTCGCGCTTAGCGCGAATATCTCCAAAAGTTGGTAATAGGAGATAGCGATGTTAGCGACTGTTTTCAGTCGCTAACATCTTGGCACGCCCACTTTGCATATCATTAGTGATAAATATCACTGACATGCAAAGTGGGGCCCAAGATGGTCGCTATCTCCTACTAGCTGTCGCTAACTGGTGTTAGTGACAGCTAGGTAATAAGGAGATAATTTTATCTCCGCTTTCTTGGCTTTTAAAGCCAAAAAAGCGGAGATAAACCCCCTTGATAATATGCCCCATAGTTTTTTTAGGCATTTTTTGAGAATCTATATTGAACCAGCTGTTTCACCCCAAGCTGTAGATAGGTAAGGTGTTTGGACCTACAAAGAGGTGAAAAATATTTTGGGGCAGATTTTCAAACATTTTACGGTGGTTTAGCCTCAACAAAGTAACTAACCAGCATAAAATGTTTTTTTTACCAATTTACAATTTTTTGGGAAAGTACCCTGCAAGTAACACAAAGCCGCATGAAGCATTACTTTGCATTTCTTAGCGCCAAGCGGACATTGCACGGGTGGGACATGGAAATTCACATGCAACCACCAATGCCTTTTGATGCACAACCCTATCTACAAACAATTGTAGACAGTGTTTAGCGCCAAAAGTTAACAACATCTAAAAAGGAGGCATTAGGAGGAAAAATGTTTTTATTTCTCCTTTCCTTTCCTACTTTGCATGTTTTCAGCACACATACAAAGTGAGAAAAGTGTTTGAACTTGTCTATGTATAGCATTTTGTACAGGAAGGGTACCCTTCCTTTACAAAATCTATTCTAAACTCAGGCATGCACCCTCGTGCTATGACGCTGAGTGTACATGGCGCATGGCAGCTGAAATCAGCCCCGGATCTAGGGAAAGGGAAGGAGTGTGCCATGTCTCTATAGATATGGCACTTTCCTGCTGCCTCCCTGTCACGCAATGCAGCGCAGCCTCTTTGCGTGCATTTTTTAAAAATCGGGCCCTTTTTCCCTTGCTCATGTTCAGTGGTTCCAAGCAGCTGCTAGTTCAACACAAAAACACAGTTAAAGACTAGACATTAACTATGAAACCTCACTGATCAAGCTACAGCAGTCTTGATAAAATGTATGTGTTTTTACTGCTTCAATCAATAGCTGAAAAGAAACTGAGAAAGAAAAGCAAATAATAAGGCTGTAGTAGAATTTATTGACAAAATGATGATGTATAACTAAACTCTTGCAGCACTAAAGCATGCTGCTTCTTGGGTCTCAGGTTGCTGACAGGTGAGGTCACATCATGGCTGTTGGAAATAAGAAGGGAAGTAGTCACAACATAACTCTTAGCCACACTAACCCAGCCTCCTTTGATGCTAATTAGGTAGCTGACAGCCAAGTGACTTAGTAATGGGCGCAATCTAATGTAGGATAAATATTGTGTTTTTGGCTCGAGAGACCAACTGTTAGAAATGGGGTCTCTAGTTGGCAGTGGTTTACACCCTGTCCAAGTAGGGACCCTTCCTTCTAGTCAGGGTAAGGGGATTACACAGTTAAGATAACCCCTGCTCACCCCCTTTGTAGCTTGAGACAAGCCATCAGGCCTATCTCAGAGGCAATGTGTAAAATATTTGTACATAACAAACACAGTAACATAGTGAAAACACTACAAATGGACACAACACCACACCAGTTTAGAAAAATAAAGTAACTTTATCCAAACCAAACAAGACAAAAACGACAAACATCCAACATACATATATCAAGATATTACTTAAAAAAGGTTAAAAACAGTTCAGTCCATATGAAACAAGGGATGCATCACTTTTTTTTGCAAAGGACCTAAGATGTGCCAAAATCACAATCCGAAAACAGACACAGGGGAAATGAGCCACCAGAAAGCAAAACGATGCATCAGTTTCTTACGCGCATGGAAGGTGATGAGTCAGTTTCTTGCTCTCAGGAGAGGTGATGCTTCAGTTCCTTACTGTGAGACGAGGTGATGCGCTGGTTTCGTACTATGTGGGGAGGTGATGCATCGATTTGCGGGACACGTGGCCTCGGTTCCTTACTAAATTCCAGCGGGGATGCAGAGTTGGCGCACATATGCGATGCGTGGAAAATTCAGGCTTCGCTGGTCTATGCAGATGCGAAACAGGCGCTGCATCAATTCGTACAGCCGCAGATATGTGATGCGTTGATTCCTGTAGCCGTACAGCAGCGTCAAAGTCAGCGCGGTGATCTTGGACTTCAAAGACACTGTGCGCTGGACTTAAACTGCAGCAGTCTCTTCACCCATTGCAGGCACTGCGTCGATTTCTTTATCCGCACAGTGGAAATTTCTCCTGCACCATGGCAGTGCATGGAATTTTCTCCTGCACTGTGGTGCTACATCCGAAAAACAGGTGCTAGAAGGGTGATGCTTGGATGTTCCGCAGTAGAAGCAGCAAATCAACCTCCAAGGCCCAGAACTGAAACCAACACCACAAGGCAGGTGAGAACACACAGCAGTGGAGTTCGAGGATGCGGCAGATGAATTCTTTGATTGCCCTGAGACTTCTTAACAGGACACAAGCACACACAAGCCCTTGGAAAAACTTCACAAGCGGGATACACAGCAAGGTTATGTCCTTTTACTCTCTAAAGCAGAAGCAGCAATAGCAGGCCAATCCAGCAAAGCAACACACAGCAAAGTTACAGTACTCCTCCTCACAGCCCTTTAGCTCTTCTCTTTGGCAGAGGTTCCTCTTGATCCAGAAGTGTTAAGAAAATCTGGGGTTTTAGGTCCAATGCGTATACCCCTTTTGGCCTTTAATGTAGGTATTCTTCAAAGGAATGTCTTTGTAGTGCACAAGCTCTTGTCCTGCCTGGCCTTGGCTCCAGACACACTCCACAGGTTGGAGACAGTAGTGCGAGAGGCCAGGCTCAGCCCTATTCAGGTGTATGTGACAACTCATCCCACCACTCTAACTCAGGAAGGCCTATCATCCTGATGATGGGCCACCATGATATGCAGGGCACACCTCAACTCCCTTTGAGTGACTGTCTAGAGTGAATGCACAAACAGGCCCCTGCCAGTCTAAACCAGACCATGATTCCAGAGGCAGGCGGAGGCACCAGATGGTTAAATAAGAAAATGCCCACTTTCTATAAATGCCATTTTCAAACACAATTTAAAAACCACCTTACCTAAAAATTGTATTATTAAATTCTAAGCTAAATCTCTAGCTCTTCCCAATTGAAGGTTACATTTGTAAGATGTTACAAGGCATCACCAATATTAGCCTATGGGAGGGCTAGTCCTTGCACTAGTGAACAACAAAATTGGCTGTATTTCACTATCAGGACATGGAACAAAAACACACTAATACATGTCCTACCTTTCACATACACTGCACCCTGCCCTTTGGGCTACCTTGGGCCTAACTTAGAGGTTTATTACACAATCTGATTAACCTGGTCCTAGTTTTATGGAGCAAATCACTTTTGGCCACTTCTGTGTGTGTATTAGCTACTTTTTATGTAATACACTGGCACTTGTCAAGGTCCAAGGTTTGCAACAGTTGCTCCCTGCTCTCTCATGCGTCGTGTCCCCTATCTGTACTCATCTCAGTGTGTAATATACCATAAGTCATTCTACACCATTGTGGAAAAAAATCAACATATGTGTAATATAGAAAAAATGAAAATGCAAATAAACAAAAAGAATGTGACAAAAATTGTGTACAAGGTATGGAGCGCCTCATGGAGGTAACCCCATGGGAGTCCACTGATAGGTTCTCACCAGTGGACTCTGGTTCTCATCATTAGCACTTTCATACCAACAAAAAAAGTGAAGACAAAAAAACTATTTTTATAAATCTAAGCAGTGTGCAAGTGTTGTGAGCAAATACTATCCCTAATCAGTGAGTTGTGATTAGCTGGATAAAATAAGCTATCGGACGTGTCTCCCTATTGCTTGATTCCTGACCCCTAACAAAGTGAGACCTACTGCTATTAGGACCACCTTGTTATATTAAAAATGAGCTAAACCATCACTAGCTACCATTCTTTATTCTAAAATCCGGGGGAGTTTCCAAGTCCATAAGGATGAGTTCAATTTTTTCCTTGAAAAATACAGCAAGGTTATCGCACAGATCTTGGGACGGGACGATAGCATTCCTGGAACACTCAGGGTTAGAGACACTATTTTGAATGTTAAAAATGCTTCTGGAATTGTTGGTAGAGTTACAGATCAGAGAGGAATAGTATTCTGCCTTAGATTTTTTAATCAGGTTCTTATATGCTAGGACCTTATTTTTCCACACCTCCTTAAAGGTTTCTTTATAGTCACGTCTCCACCTTCTCTCAGCTTGTTTGCATCCCTGTTTTAGGTTTTTTAGATTGTCATTAAACCAGGGGGCAGAGTCCTTGCCCTTACAGCTACGTGTTTTTAGAGGGGCATGAGCCTCAAGGATAGCTGTGATTCCAGTGCAAAGAGAGGTGTAATTTTCCTCTATTTGCTTTTCCCCATTAAAGAGCTGCTCCATATGGAACACCTCACCAAGGGAGTGCAGACGTGCAAGAGCCCTCCAGTCTCTGCACTTAAATTCCCTATTTGTCGCAGGAACCTTGTGAAGACCACCGTTCATGTGTATAAAAAATTTAACAAGTGAGTGGTCTGTCCACTCCATAGGTAAGGTTTCCCCTACAGCCACCAAATAAGGAGCCGCGAAAACCAGATCTAGAAGGTGTCCTGCTTTGTGGGTAGCCCCAGTAACCAGCTGGGAAAGGCCGAAACTTTCTCAGGCTTGGAGTAAGTTGCAGAGACCCAAGTCAAGGGCGCCATTGCGCCAGAGAATAAATTCACCAAGGATAATCAGCTTGTGATGAGAAAAGGCGATATTAGTCAGGGTAGCCAGTAACGCTTGTTCCTGCTGAAGGCTGAACGCCCCTGGCGAGCGATAGCATACTACCCCAGTGACAGTCCGCTTTAGATCAGCGATCAATGAGTACCTAGTGGACACAATATTAAAAACACAAACAACAAATAGTCAGCACAACACGGGCTATAAGCTCCCCATCACAAATGTAGGTTCACATGTATAACCATTGTTTCATTTACTGCTATCATGCCCTCTATGGGCATACCGGTGACCCTTTGTTCATAATTTGTGTCGCGATTTTCAATCCCCAAATACCTTCCGTTAATCTGTGGAGATAACATTCCTGTGGTAAAAATCCATTTTCACAGAGTTTATTGGATGAGTCTATCTCATGGTTAACTGTCCGTGTCCCCCACTACAGATATATTCATGTTTGCGGCTCCACTGTAGTCTGACAACTAAGGTAGTTATTTGCGAGTGGACAGTAAAGTTTTTACTGGTGAACAATAAAGTTTTTTGCAAATAAACAATAAAGCTTTTCTCATGTTTCTGCCCACTGTTGCACAAATGTGTAAAAATCGATGGTAGTCCGCCTATAGATATTACACTGTCAATATTTAGTCAATCAACTTACTGCGAGGCCAAAGGAGGCAGATAAACACACGCTGCGACCCCCCAGCTTGATGCCTCAGCGGTTCCACTCGGCCATCACTTCCAAAATGCCTGTCAGTTGTTATCAGGCTATTTCCGAACTGCAGGTTCCCTCCCTGCTACTCCTTACCGGGTGTATGTTCGGGCGGCGTGTTTCATCATCCATTCCTGAATGTGTTGTAAACGCAGCCATTAAAAAGGCGGCGGAGACGCTAGCTAGCGTGATCCGCCCCAGTGATGTCGAATGTGACGTGCAACCGTCATCCAATATTGCTTCGCCGAGCCTGGTGAAGTGAATATGGGCGCCATCTTGGTGTGCCTAAAACTTATATATTTATCCCATTATATTGTGCATTTGTGGATTCTGAAGAGCGTCTCTGTTTTAATTAATGAAACACCTTGAAATACCACCTTCCTTACTAATAATGTAGTGATTAATGCAACACGTTTTGTTTTATGTGCATTATCCTTATATTTTATTTATGAGTTATTTTACATCTGGGTAGACCGCGTCCACATCTTAGACTATCAAAACCCACATCAATAGTTTTCCTGGTATCCTCAGTGTATATATAGTGTTATGGCTCCACTCTTATATTTGTGTCCAAATGCTATTAAAATGGACATGCATACCAAATATACAGACTCAATGTGGCTGTGTTCTCCTAACTTAACCACCATTGTCCCATTAAATGAGAGTACTAGGGGTATGTTAAAGTGCCTAGCCACCATCCGTACTGACACCAAGGAATTAACCCTAACTGATATATCCTGGGACATATTGCAGAACTGGTTAGTATTGAGCGCCAACCTTGTTCCACTCAATAACATTAAGTCCACGCTGGTCTACTCCTTCCTGGTAAATCCAACATGGTTCTTTTTGCGCCAGTCTCAGATCCATATTGAATTTGTCACCTCCCACTTTCTCCAGTAGCACCCATTTCATACTCCTGTAGTGATGATCTTTTTCAATGTAATGTTGTACTAGTTTGGTTGTTAACTTCCTGGCTTTAAGGGTGCTGAGGTGCACCTATATCCTCACCTTCACCTTGTGTGTAGTTAGGCCTTTATAATGGAGCTTGCAGGGGCAGGTGAGTCTATAGATCACATTAGGAGTGTTGCAGTTACTCAGTTACTCACATTTTGTTCAAATACCAGTTTCTACCATTGGACAACATCACAGATTTGTACGGCTCAGTTAACTCACACACTGAGCACCCCCCACAGGGATAGTGTCCCAGGGAAAACTTGTGTCTTTTGTGGTTTGAATCGGACGTGTGTGCACCAACTTGTCTCGAAGGTTAAACGAATGCTTAAAAGCGAACATTGGCGGTGGCATCTTCATGGTGGCCATGTTTAAAATGGACCAATGTTTTCTTATGATCCCCCATATTTTAGTAGACAGAGGGTCAAAGGTGGTGACCACTGGAATACAAACTTAGAAGTGCCTTACATGTATAAAAAGGGAGGATTTGGGCCTGGCAAGTGGGTGCACTTGCCAGGTCAACATGACAGTTTACAACTGCACTCACAGACAGCGTAATGGCAGATCAAAGACAGGTCTACAGGGATACTCATGTGGATGGCACAACCAGTGCACCAAGCCCAATAGAGGAATTTGATTTACAGGCCCTGGGCACACACCGTGCACTTAACTAGGGACTTACCAGTAAATCAAATATGCCAATCATGAATGCCCAATCATAATCACAACTTACACAGGGAGTCCTTGCACTTTAGCACTGATCAGCAGTGGTAAAGTTCCCAGAGTACACAAACCAGCAAAAACTATATGTAGCACACAGTAAAAAAACAGGAAGTCACAAGCCAAAAGACTGGGGAGAAACACGTCAAAGATGCCAGTTCTAACACAAACTAACTGGCCTGAAACTTTTAGAGGTTTTCTGAATTTCAGTATTCAAATGTTTCAGGGGATTGAGTTGTCCTGGGACTGAATGTCAAGTCAAGTCAAGTCATAAAATTTATATAGCGCACTACATACCCAGAGGGTTTCAAGGCGCTTGGGGAGGGGAGGGGGGTTATTTGTCAAATATCCACGTTTTAAGTTGTTTTCTGAACGCTAGGTGATTCTGGGTGAGGCGAAGGTAAGCGGGGAGTGAGTTCCAAGTTTTGGCAGCCAGGTATGAGAAGGATCTGCCTCCCATGGTGGTTTTGTTGATGCGAGGGACAGTGGCGAATGCTTGGCTGGAAGATCGAAGTTGGCGGGAGGGGGTGTAGAAGGACAGTCGAGAGTTGAGGCAATCTGGTCCGATGTCGTAGAGTGATTTGTGTGCGTGGGTAAGCAGTCGGAAAGTGATCCTCTTATTGACGGGTAGCCAGTGGAGGTCTTTAAGGTGACCAGAGATGTGTTCGTTGCGTAGGATGTCTAATATGAGCCTGGCTGAGGCGTTTTGGATTCGTTGTAGTTTCTTCTGTAGTTTGGCGGTGGTACCTGCGTAGAGGGTGTTTCCGTAGTCCAGTCGGCTCGTGACCAGAGCATGGGTGACTGTTTTCCTTGTTTCGGTGGGGATCCAGCGAAATGTTTTTCTGAGCATGCGAAGGATGTTGAAGCAGGATGAGGATACGGCGCTGACTTGTCTGTTCATTGAAAGTGAAGAGTCCAGGATGACGCCAAGGTTCCGTGCGTGGTCTGTCGGGATGGGTGCTTTTCCGAGGGCTTCCGGCCACCAGGAGTCGTCCCAAGCAGAGGGGGATTTACCTAAGATGAGGACTTCTGTTTTGTCTGAGTTCAGTTTCAGACGGCTTTGTTTCATCCATTCGGCGACTTCTTTCATTCCTTCGTGTAGGTTAGTTTTGGCGGTGCTGGGGTCCTTGGTGAGAGAAAGGATCAGTTGAGTGTCATCCGCGTAAGAGATGATGTTGAGGTTGTGTTCGCGGGCGATGGTCGCGAGGGGGCTCATGTATACGTTGAAGAGGGTGGGGCTGAGTGAGGATCCTTGTGGTACGCCGCAGATGATTTCAGAGGCCTCGGACTTGAATGGTGGGAGGCGGACTCTCTGGGTTCTTCCGGAGAGGAACGAGGTGATCCATTCCAGTGCCTTTCCTTGGATTCCGATGTTTTTGAGGCGCTGTAAAAGGGTGCTGTGGCAGACTGTGTCGAAGGCTGCAGAGAGGTCGAGGAGGATGAGGGCGACTGTGTCTCCATTGTCCAGTAGAGTTCGAATGTCGTCTGTTGCTGCGATGAGGGCGGTCTCAGTGCTGTGTTTTGCTCGGAAGCCAGATTGTGAGGAATCGAGGGATTTGTTGGCTTCGAGGAAGGCGGCGAGCTGGTTGTTGACAGCTTTCTCGATGACTTTGGCCGGGAATGGAAGAAGTGAGATGGGGCGGTAGTTTTTGAGTTCGGTGGGGTCTGCTGTTGGTTTTTTCAGAAGTGCGGTGAGTTCAGCGTGTTTCCAGTCTTCTGGGAAGGTAGCGGAGTTGAAGGAGCAGTTGATGACGTCTCGGAGGTGCGGAGCTATGACGGAGTCTGCTTTGTTGAAGATGTGGTGAGGGCATGGGTCTGTGGGGGATTCAGAGTGGATGGAATTCATCAGGCGGATGGTGTCCTCAGTGGTGATTGGGTTCCAGGCGTTGAGGGTGTTAACGGGGGGAAGATAGTCAGCTGATGGTAGGGTGGGTTGGCTTCCGGGTTGGTTGTCAAAGCTGTTGTGGATGTCAGCAATCTTGTTGTGGAAAAAAGAGGCTAGGGAGTCGCAGAGAGTTTGAGAGGGGGTGATGTCGTTGGAGTTGGCCGAGGGGTTGGAAAATTCCTTGACGATGTTGAAAAGTTCCTTGCTGTTGTGGGCGTTGTTGTCGAGTCGATCCTTGAATGCTGTTTTTTTGGCTTTTCGGATCAGTTGGTGGTGAGTACGGATGGCGTTTTTGAAGGCGTCCTTGTTGCTAGTGGATGAGTCTTTTTTCCAGGCCTTTTCAAGGGAGCGGCAGAGTTTCTTGGATTTCTTGAGGTCCTCGTTGAACCATGAGGCCTTCTTGATTTTGTGTAGGCGTTTTTTCAGTGGTGCTAAGGTGTCTGCGGTGTTGGATAACCAAAGGGTGAGGTTGGAGGCGGCTTCGTTGGCGTCAGAAGAGAGGGCTGGGGAGGTTTGAAGGAGCGATGAGGAGATCTGTTCCGTGGTGATTTTGTTCCAGTTTCTTTGTAGAGTTGGTTGGAGGTGGATGATGGGTTTCGGCTTGTTGTAGGTGAAGTGGACGCAGCTGTGGTCAGTCCAGAGGAGCTCCGTAGTGTGGTTGAAAAAAACATGGTTGCTAGAGGTGAAGATGGGGTCGAGTGTGTGACCTGCGATGTGGGTGGGGGAAGTGACCAGTTGTTTAAGTCCGAGGTTGGCGAGGTTGTCTAAGAGGGTGGCGGTGTTGCGGTCGTTGATCTTCTCAAGGTGGAAGTTGAGGTCTCCCAGGAGGATGTAGTCTTTGGAGGGGAGCGCGTGTGGGGTGATGAAGTCCGTGATGTCTTCACTGAATTTTGCGCGGGGTCCTGGTGGTCTGTAGAGGAGGGTGCCTCTGAGTGTGGTCTTGGGGTCGATGTGGATCTGGAAGTGGTGGTGTTCGGAGTTGGCGAGGTTGGCGTCCGAGCTGGTTGAGATGCGGATTGATTTCTTGTGGACGATAGCGATTCCTCCTCCTGTTTGGTCGGTGCGGTCTTTGCGTGTAATCTTATAGTCGTCAGGGATAGCGATGGCGATGTCAGGGGCGGAGGAGGCGTTCATCCATGTTTCCGTTAGGAAGGCGACGTCTGGAGAGATGGTGTCTAGTAGGTTCCAAAGGTCAATGGCGTGCCTGTGGACCGAGCGGGTGTTGAGAAGGATGCATTCTAGGTGGTTGGGGTCGGAAATCTGTGGTGTGGTCGGAGCGGAGATGTTGACGGTGCCGCTGAATTTGCAGGAGGGGCAGGAGAACGGTCCATGGGTGCGTCCAGGAGCGGCTTGGACGCAGTTGGGGGCGCGACCGGGGTTGAGGGCTAGGAGGGTGGCGGCATCGTAGGTAATGCGGGGGGGCTGGGCAGCGCGAGGGGCAGGGGGTCTGGCGCTGGGCGCGGTCCATGCGCGGACGGGTGTAGACGGGCTTACCTTTGGCGCACCTTCGGCGCGGGTTGGGCGCGGACGCTGCGCGTGAACGCTGCGCGCAAGAGCAACTGTCATAAGTGGGAGGGGGAAGGGGCGAGGGAGGAGCAGCTGGGAGGCGGGTGCGTGGTGGAGGGGGCGGGCTCTGGCCAACAACAACAACAACAGCAATGGCGGCTGGGGCAGAAGCGCCGACCGGGTCGGGTGAAACCGATCAAAGAACTACGCGGGCGGCCACACAATGCCAAAGCAGGCACAATGCCAAAGCAGGGAGCAGCAAATGCAGGAGCACAAATACAAATAATGCAGCAAAGGGCAGCAAACACGGGCACACGATCTCGGCAGGATAATACAATGTTTAAAATAAGCACAGGACAGCAAACACGGGCACACGATCTCGGCAGGACTATACAATGTTTAAAATAAGCACAGGACAGCAAACACGGGCACACGATCTCGGCAGGGCAATACAATGTTTAAAATAAGCACAGGACAGCAAACACGGGCACACGATCTCGGCAGGGCAATACAATGTTTAAAATAAGCACAGGACAGCAAACACGGGCACACGATCTCGGCAGGACAATACAATGTTTAAAATAAACAATAAGTGCAGCAAAGGACGATAACTGTGATCAGCAGCAGGGCTGCGCAACGATACCCAGCTTGAGGCAGGAGAGAGCGGGGGCAGGAGGGAGCGACCGTAACTGACCAAGTCAGTCACCAGGAAGTAAAGGGCTCTATTCACTAATGTATTGTTGGCAATAAATGTACATGTATGGGTGACAATATCTTTATATAAACCTGCAGGAATTCACAAAGGGATTCCTGGCAGGAATTAATGGTTTTACTATTGCGGATTTGTTTGCCACAACTGCAGAAATACAAAGTTGTAAATCTCATTCAAGGGGTTTACAGGGGTCATTCCAAGACTTGGTCTTGCTTGAAAGTTTGGGAATACCCATAAACATGTATATTTGTGGACATTCTCAAACTCTGATTCTACCCGAACTACCTTGAAAATGCTTTAAAGTAAATCAAAGGCTGAAGCAACTCACCTTCCATGATGGGAGGAAGAATGGATCACCCATGTTTGGTGTGCCTGAAGGCGAAGGTCTTTCTCCACTGGGAAAAATGTTTTCACTGCTGAGAAGAAACACATGTGCATTTGAATGAGGGCTCTCTTCACCCTGTGCATAATTTAAAATCCTATGTTATGTAGAATGTTATGAAGTGGATTAGGACTCCGAGGAAGATGTTAGATGACATTCCCACAAGTACACTTGGAAACATTGTGCTCTATACAGCTTTCCGGGCAAGTTTCTGGGATGGCTGCGAATAGAATATATGCCAAACATATGATCACTCAGAGATGTAAATTTCTGCCTGTACTTTTATTATATTTTCTTTTATATGGCATAAAGTGTTCAACCACAGAACAACAACAGTTTATCTCAGAGGGTGATGAGTATCTAACTTTTGAAGAATACAACTGTATGTCCAGTGGATAGTGTATCATACCCCCTCACATTTGAACAAATTGAATTCCAATTTGCCCAACCTGTGCCCTAGGGGCTTGGAGACTGGAGATTGGGTTCATAGGATATGGAGTTGTAGTAGGCAAACATTATTTTTGCAGAGAATCTTGACAGTATCCAGACCTCACTGGGGAATGGAATCAATCCAGATACAAATGTGGTTGTCCGTGGTAGGGTAGCTTCAAGCACTTGGGAATTCAAGAGCTGCTAGTCTCTGGTGGTTCATAGCAATATTACTAGCATGCTCTGTGATTACTGCCTGCTGGAGATCACCTGAACCAGCAGAACCTTGGCTTCAATAATGTTCACATTAAAAAGAATGTTTATGCTAAGAGGATGGGGAGGATGTTTTTAAAATATTGAAATGTGCTATGTACTTCATAACTTATTGATATGTTGGCTATATAGCAATGCGTTGAACATTTTAAACAGGGAGGACTAGTCCATTATATTTGTCAGGGGCTTGACTTAGATTAATTGGTTGAGAACACGGAGCCACATGAGTTCATCCAAGCTTTTGACCATATAAAGAAGGGCATTGGCAAAGGGCTTCATGTTAATCAAAGCAAAACCAGGGCATCCCACCCTGGCTGGTTTTATTCGGCCTGCTCTAAAACTCACAGAACTTTAAAACTCGACCTGGCTAGAAGGCTGCGACATGTCGGGGAGGTACGCAAATTTAGATCCACATATACATTGGCCATTAAGCAAAGGAAAAAGCTTTTAAAGGAGGATACCTGGAATTGTCTACTTGAAGCCAGTTTGCCTAACAACAACATTAAGTTCTGGCGAAATTTTAATTTTCCTTCTTATGACCCCATGGGTTGCCCTCGTGTGGAGATAGCCATTTTTTAAGCCACTTGGCTAGCCCACTTTACAGACTTATATTCCACCATGAATAACATTGTGACCCCCGGAAAGCTGTACTTTTCCTGGGGAGGCATCACCCATCTCACTCCCTAAACAAAGGAATTAAATGGTTTTCACTTTAGATGAAGTGGTTGCAGCACTGAAAACTAGCAAGGGCGGTAAAGCCCCGGGTCCGGATGGGATCCCTATTGCCCTATTCAAGTCCAACATTGACCTGTGGGGCCCCATTAATACTTTGCTATTTAGAGCCTGTCAGGAAAATGATTTCTTGCAAACCTGTACCGAATCTCTGATTGTCCCAATATACAAAAAGGGCGATCAAAACAGACCAGCACAGTATAGGCCAATTTCCCTCTTAGACTCTCTAGTGAAGGTGGCGTACTCTCCTCGGACTCCAGTGCCTAGTTGACAAATTTGCTATTTCCATGCATGATCATGACTTGAAAATTAACGTTGGCAAATCTTTTGCCACGAATATTGGGCATACAGCCTCTTGCTGTCAGGATATCTTCATTGAGGGCACAAAAATTCAGCCCAAAACCACTTTCTCTTATTTGGGGATAGTATTTAGTGATAACGGGAAGTGGCAACGGGCTATAGAATCTAGGCAACTTCAATTTAAAAGAAATACAAGGGCCCTGCTACAGTTTGCTAGTACTCAAGTAATTAAACATGCAAGAAAATGCTGACCATCTACAAGGCCAAATGTAGGCCCACTGCTATGTATTGGACCTAAATATGGGGGCATGGGCAGATTGATAGCCTTCAACTCGAAGAAAAAATTTTCTGAGAAATATACTTGCAGTTCCGTAAAGTAGTGCAACCTATATCTGCCACTCAGAACTAGAAGCCCCTTTTTTAGCAGACCTGATTAGGATACAGCCAGTGCTACTACGGCACTAAATCTGTTCCTCTGAATCTACCATGCTTAACTGATCAATTATAACTAATTGTCTTAGATCCTCGTCAGCCCTTAAAATCTCTTGGCTCAAATTGGTGTCTAACTTTCCGTCATACATTGGTTATCTTGAGTATTATGACCACCCCAAGTGTATGGCTCTCGTTCAAAGAAAAGTACTCAAAACAAAATGCTTATCACTACTAGAGGAAACGAAATAACATCTGAAACCTCAAAACCATCTGTCCTGAGGAATCAGATGATACTGATCAGCTTCAATATGCAATTTTACCTAGCCAACGTGTTCAATGCGCACCACAGGTTTGTGCTGACTCAATTCGGTTTGGGTATTTTCCACCATTTAATCAGCTTCCCCACTGTTAATAACTGGGCATCTGACTCTGGGAAATGTACCTCCAATGACATCTCTATCCAGAGCACTTTGCACACTGTTCTGTTTTGTAAGCATTTTGCTGAGATCAGGAGGAAACATGTGATACCCCTGTTAAAGCCGCTGGGTTTTGTGCAAAGCCGGCCAGCCTTCCTATACCTGCAAACGTTACCTAATATCTATATATATGTTGCAATGTCTCGATTTCTATGGGCTGTTATTAATTGCTGGAAGATGTTACATAGTGATACCAGGAAATGTAACTGAGTGTAGATTTGACAATTGTATTTGCACTAGTATCTGTGTACTGTCATTTTTTATTTATCAATGTATTACCAGGAAAATGAAATTGAGTATACACTTGTTTGTTGTACTCACACTAGTATCTATGTATTGTATTCCTTTCATTTCTCAACATGTTTTACATTTTACTCACTGCTTTTTACATTTTTATATGTATACATCTGTGTTTTTATGAATTATGTGTGGATTCAAATAAAGCTTATTTTGATTGATTGATTGGTTTTTATGGTATATTTCAAACAAAAATTATTTTTTAATGAAATATCATCCTCACTTCCCTCCACTTGGTGGAGGAAGCAGCCCAAGTAACTAGGAAAGTTAACTACTCAGAAATGTTTGAAGGTTTTCTGTATATATCAGTTACTATCAGAGCATCAGACACTTGTCTTAAATTCAGAAATAACAACTCCAAAGGAGTTCTCATTCCCGGGAATGGTAAATCTCAAATAGTCCCCAGTACACAAATTGTTCAACCACAAAAACTATCAAAACATACTTTGAGGACAGGACCTTCTCCTCAGCCCCCTTAACTAGACCCCCCACTGCTTAAATCCTCCATAAAGGAATACACCTCATTCCCATGTCTTGACTGATAACTTTACAGAGTAGCCTAGCTGACATGGATTTTCAACAGTCTCTTTGCACTCAAATCTCAGATTGATACATACAGACTGCTGTTGTTTAAAATAAGCAGGCTTTGCATTGAAGATGCATACTTGGTAGGATAGATGTTAGTCAGTGGCCCCTCTAGCTGCAGAGAAGTAGAGCAAGGTGTTTCACTGCAGCCTTAGGTTCCATCCGGCATATTGGCATCAATTGGGAAAACCTCAGGAAAGAGGAGCAGAAGGTCCTCTCTTCAGCAAGGTTTCCACAAAAGCTGTGTCAGAAGACTCATGCTAATCTCCCCTCTCACCATGCTGACTGAAATGTCAATCTGACCAACTCTAGAGGGTGGCATGAACCTTCAACAAATGGATGTCTCGCTCCTGTGAGAGTGAGCCAACCATCTGGACTGTCCAGTGCTAAATTTGTAAAACAATACGTGCTGTGCCCAAAGCTATGCTCAGAAGCCTCTGCCACTGCTACTGTATGTTGGCATGCTGAATACCAAGTTCATGCAATCCTGATTCTATCCATGCCTCTTTAATCCACCACCTGGCACTCCATTCACCCTTTCTATTACTCTTGCAAAGTCCTGATTTCTCCTTTTCCCCATGGTGGGTTTTCCATCATTCTCTACCTCCTTCTCTCTGTCTTGTATGTTTTTCTGTCTCTTGCTTTGTAGCAAAGTGTGATGAGCAAAAATAAGTGCTGGGCAACAACAATAAGTGTAGATGTACCCCACCAGCAGCCACTGGTTCAAATTAAGCACTAGGACAGTCACAATTATATCATTTATACTTCTTGACAATAAGAAATTTAGCAAACTCACAAAATAAAATAAAATAAAATGATGGACGGAGTGTTGAAACTTTTCAAACAATCAGCCCCAGTCACAGATCTAGGTTTAATCCATCATTATTTTACTCACCATGTTACCCCAGTTTGGACCTAGCCACATGCAAATTAGTCTTTACCCTGCGCCCCATGGGAACAATCCATCCTGAACTGCCAAGCCAGTTCCTCCCTGGACTGCTAACAAGCACCCTGGAACGTTTCAGTGTATCACCTCTTATCAGCCAGGCTAGCTTGAATCCAGTTGCAGAGCGAGCAAGGGTCCCACGTGTGGGCGAACCCTTAGGCACTTAGGGCACACATAGCAACATCACAGAATAAAAATGGGAAATTTAGGCCTGTATTTTTTAATCATCAATGACAGTTCTTACTCCTCAACAGGGACTTGCACAGGTCCGTAGGTCTACCCTTGGCTCACACCATCCTTGTACCAGAAGCTACATTATTGAGGAAGCTCACACATGATACTATGATGGTAAGTCGCTGAGTTTCTCATTCTTTTCAGATCTACTCAAATTTCTCACCTTTCCTAGGGTGGTTTGTGCTGAGGAGGTACCAGTAAATTAGCAGTATTCCTGAAACCTCAGGCCAACCCAAGATAATGGGGAAAAGCATGAGGGATCTGGCCTGGACCTGGTGGGGAGGGAGCAAATAACGGCGAATGCCAAGAACCTCCCATCTTCCAGTACCTACTTAATAAATATATGAGATGTCTGCTTTGCCTGTATGTGATACTCTACAGGAGCCTAGGAGCCTGGAAGGGTGTTGCTGGTAAGTGGATTATTAGTAAGGGTACGTCTGCACCTACCACTACCAATAAGACCACCGATGCAATATAAGGTACAGACAAGGTGTCAATAAATGATTCCCTTGCTGAACCTTTGGTAGCTGGCAACGAGCAGGTAGGCTTAACTTAAGAGACAGGTATGTCAAGCATTTAAAAACACCAATAAATTATATAAGTAAGAGACAACACACAATAAAAATCCTACTCCCATGTATACAAATAGGGAATATTGTTATCTTCAAAATGACACCGAAATGACAAAAATCCTATATAGGGAACTGGAGATGTGATTTTTTTCTTTTTTAAAAAAAAATTTGTAACCTTTATTGTGCATCAGAAACATACAGATACGGGCCTACAACCATGCAGGCCGGCCTCGAAAGCAATTGGGAGCACAAAAAGTAAGGATAGGTCGGCCCGGCAGTCCTAAAAACAAAAAGCAGCAAGTGTCCATAACATGAATATGAAAGAGGGACCACCAGGTGCAGGAGAAATTAGGTTGGTTTTTAAAGTTTTGTAAAATATGAAGGATCAGATGCATACAATCCACCGAAAGTACAATATAGGCAATGAACTCAGCAAGTTGGCTACAAACCGAAGGATGATAATGGACAATCAGCATAGGATAACACTAATCAGGATGGTAGCACAGTCCAACAGAGCATACTGGCCATTGCTCGCCCCGCAAATTTAAGATCTAGTTTCACAGAGACACAAGACCGTCAGCGGAAAGAAGAGACAGCTCCACACCCAAGAATCCTACTGACCCAAGAAGAAGAAAGTGAAAGAAAAAAGGAAAGAAGAAGAGAAAGAAGGCCCATAGAAACTGAAACGAAACAAGAACCCCACCCCCCAACCCCCACCCTGCACGCATGCGGAGGCTACTGCCTACCCCCCCCAAGCAGTGTGCCTGTCGCCCATAAGAACCCGAAATGTAGAACAAGAGAAGAGAAGAAGAAAAAGAAAGAAATAACACAATTCACATAAGACCGGACGAGGGCCACACGGTTATACCCAAAAACTACCAGCATGTATTACTCCGGCCGCCCGTACCCCGACCCCGCCAACAATACAATACCAAAGTGCAACATTCCCAGCAGTCCATCAGCATCCCAGCAGTACAAGGAGGCGGTCCAGACTTGATTAGGGGCGCCCTCAACCTTGTCCCCTACGATACGGTGTAGCGACACAGTCCAACTGCATAATAGACGTCCTGGACAAGGTGAAGGAGCAGAGGGACCACATCAAAACGAAGGAGCGGCCACCAAAGTCCATCCAACACATAGCCAGGTGGTCCGCAGTGGTAGTAGAAAAAGCAGCACACGGCCATGGCCCACCAAGATCAGATAGTTCAACCAGTGGCAGCCGTTCTCGGAGAAGGGAATGAGTCCCACCAGTATTCCGTGAGGAAGTCGCCAGATATGGTGTACATTGATGGCCCTCCAGCCACACCGTAACTCCAGAAGCGTTGGACCTCCGTAAAGGTGTTCCCGCCGGCACCTTAGCAGCGTTGGGGTCCGGCAACCCCAATTTTCCAATAGCGACCAGGGCGGTGGCACCACAAAAGCCAGAGACAGGGTGTGGCGTAGTGTCCGGCTTTCGGAGACATCCTTGGTAGGGCAAGAAAGTTGCAGACTGCATCTCATCCAACCGATCCGCCAAATCACAGGCAGCTGTAGACATGGCAGCTTTCAAGATGTTTAAGGCGCCCAAAATGCCGCTAAGCTGCAGTGGCGCCCCAGGGCGAGAGGACGTGCCTTGATCCTGCACACCGGGCGACCCGATATGGAGCTGCCCCGATAATCGGCCACCGTCACCTCTTGCAGGCGTCTGATCACCCCGCCAGTGCTCAGCATGGCGAAACAAATCGAGGGGTACTGGGGCAGCACCTTCCATCCCTCACAGTGTCGAAGCGGCGTGGGCAGTAGGTAGCGTCCGCGGCAGCAGCCCAGGATCAACAATTGCAGGAGCTGAAGGCAAGCGGGAAGATGGCGCCCACCTCGACACTCGGGGAGACAATGTAGCAGCAGAGCCGCTCACGAGCCGGAGAGAAAACAATGTTGCCCTTCCAGCTACAGTGCCCAAAGCCAAAAACGCGGGAGAAGTAAGAAGCGGAGGGTGCAATGCAGCTGCCACGCTACGCCGGCCGACTCCGTACTGCCTGTAATGGCCGCCGTCGTTCCGTGCAGGGTCGGACGCCCACAAAGAACAAAGACCCGGTCCCATCTGTGAAGCAGGAGGAGGAGGTGAGGGCGTTTCGGCACTTCCACTGCCGGATCAACCCAAGAAGCACATCGGCATGACCAGGGCCGCCTCCCGATTCCGCTGGCTGCAAGCAGTGCAAGAACGAAGAACAGGATGAAGCGGAAAACGGGAGAATGGCGAGAGGGTCAGCGGAGCCGAGGAATCAGGCGGCCATCATGGTTGCGAGCCAGGCTCCTCCCCCCGGAGATGTGATTTTTAAAGGTTAAAGTATTTATAGATCTTAAAAAGAGATAGTGGCAACTTGGGACATATGGTCGCACTTGTCCGTGACAAAGTCAAAGTTTGAGGCTGACCATGATGGAGCCCTGGTTGGCTGCACTAAGCTAGAGGCCCCTGTCAACATTTTCCCTACATACTTGGAAACTTTTCTGGATTATTTTTTCTCGACAGGAAGCAAATCCCTTTATCAGGCCAGATTAATGGTAGGTTCACTGGCTTGTTTCAGCAGGTCTTGATCTCCTGAGCTTCAGCCGGGACGTACCTGAAATCTATGCTGGGTCGCGGCTGAAGGTAGTCGGCTTGACTCTAGATGTCGGGTGGGGCCACTTATGGACCCTTTTCCTAAAGCTGTTCCAAACTTCTCCAAATGTCTGGACTTTCTTCCTGGAGTTCCTCTTGAGTGTTAAAGGAGTCTAAAACACAAATCCAAGGGTCTAGGAGCTCTAGGATGGTCCATGGAGGGTTGTAACTACAATTCTCACAATACACCTGGCCAAATCCTTAAAAGTCAACTGGATGCACTCTAGGCTGAGAATGTCTTCATGGAGATGGTGCAGGGCAGCTCTGTTAACCTGTTGCTTTCAGGGATTCCACTCCCTAATCCTTTATAAAGTAAGGCAAATTCCTCAGTAATGTAGTTCCAAGTGTGCAACAGGAGCAGTCCTTCTGGGAGCAATCCTGTGTGGTGGAGACTAGGGTCCCTGCAGAGCAGTCCTTCTTCTTGTAGTTTTAGGCAGCAAATCCAAGTTGCTATTCAGTTCTCACATATTTATTCAATGATCTGTGGTGTCAAACAGCGGGGAACCCTTGTCCAATGAGGTGCATTGTGCACTCCAAAAGCATGACAGCTTCCTCCAAAGTATGGCATATTTTTGTCCAACAAAACACTGCACTTTTAAATTTAACATGGAGATTTTCTCTGCCTTAGAGTAAGAGCTATCTAAACCAACCTACTGGTATGGTTCATTCCAATTGAACTCCCCCTCCAACTACTAAAAATTCCATTCACAGGATTGCTATCTGCCTGGGGTACAGGAAAAGGGGGTAGGCCTGGTTGTCATTCTTTTCTCTCCTGCTCTCTTTGAAGCCCAGTTTGATTTACCTAGACCGGACCTGGCCTGTTCTCCCCTCAGATAACCTGTGCTCTTTGCAGGCCACTTATCACCTCATCAAAGCAGCTTGGCTAAGCCTGTTAAGGCTGACCAATAAGGAAAGTCTGCTAGAAGGCTAGATTTTGTCTCACAGAAAAGAAAGTCCTGTAACTTCTCTTCTCTACTAGTTACGATAAATTCAACGGTGGCAAGTTGTTGGATTTATCATTGCCAATCTTTTAAGTCCTTGAATGACATTTATATTTTACCCCCTTCCTAGCAAGATTTATACTTAAATAACATATTCTGTGTTAGTCTATGGAGCTAATAATCTTCAATGGGGAAATTGAAATTGTCAGTTTTTTCCTCATCAAGGCATATAAAACATATTTTATAATGTCCCTGCTTATACTTATGTGTCACCCCAGCCCTGGGGCACCTTGGAGAGACTTTGGGGGTGTAAAAATAAAGTAGATTACCACTTTGGAAGTACCTTTAATTCCAAAGTTGTAATTTGCATATAATTTACTTTTACAGACAGACTGCAAAGCAAGGCTGCCTTTAAAAATGATAGTAGGCAACAATGTAGGACACACTCCAGTTCAAGAAATCTACTGGGCCTCTAAAACACCCTGCCCTATTATATACTAGGGACTTATAGGTAGATTGAATCATCCCTGTCTTTTTATTTACTAGGCACTTACAAGGGTCTGTCATCGGCAATTGAAATGATTCCAAATTATCATAAAGCTTTTTCATCAGGGAACTGGTTAGCAGAGCCCAGGACATAGTCAGAGTCAGTTACCACCAGTATCAATCAAAAAATAGGGGTGAACAAGGCAAAAATTATGACTTTTGAATAGTAGTTCATAAGGGGACAGGCCAGTGCTGATGACCAGTACTCCAAGTGAATGATTTATGGGGGTCACCTGGCATGCTCTGGGCCCGAAAGAGCTGAGTTATGAGCCAGCAGGCATTCAGTCGTCCAAACATCATTCCCCAGTACCTTGATTCTAGTGGGTCCGATCACCTCACTCCTCCTGAAGTACCTCCAATTAGGCATAAAATCCACAAGTCTGGGCTTACAAGGCCCTGAACCCTCTTAAAGGAAGGACTAGATTCACAGTCCTGTTTTGCTTGGAGGAGACAGACTTTTTGTACCTGTTTTTTTTCGTTATAAGTACCCTATTACCCTCTTCTTTTCGTAGTTAGTACCCTATTACCCTACACAGGGAACAGGCAGATGAGCAGCAACAGTGACAGTGGGGTGCAAAAGGGGTTTGTGCTTCCTCTACATGTAGTTAAATCTCAACAAAGAGAGATCTTGCACTACAAACTACAGAAACAGCACCACAAAAGTGTAATAGAAATGCCTTCTAAAGTGATTTTTTTTTTCTGTTTACTTTTAAAATTTGCTCTACGAAAACAGTCGATGACATTGCCTTAACATATTCTCTGCTCACTGCACATATCTATGTCTAGCCCTGTGGGAACGAGAACTACTTGCTTACCCTCACAACCGTGGCACCAATGGTTAACAAACAATAGCAGGCTACCTCTGACCTCTAAAAAGTAATGTTAATGCTGCATACTAAGAATATTTACTTAATGTAACAGAAGTGGATCTATAGTTATAAGATGTATCAGAGAATGAAGGGGCATATTACCAAGCAATAGCGATAATTATCGCTATTGCTTGGTTAGAGACAAAAATTTACCGCTGAGCTGCGGCGATTTTTACCGCAAATAAATCTTGGTATTACCAAGGTTTATCGCAAATGCGATAAAAATCGCCGCAATGCATGAATATCGCTGAAAAGTCAGCGATATTCATGCATTACCCAGCTAATGCTCTTAGCCATGTTATCCACCTCCCATTGGATAACATGGCTAAGAACTGCTCAGGGCAGGTGTTAGCTTTTGGAGATATTCACGCTTAGCGCAAATATCTCCAAAAGTTGGTAATAGGAGATAGCGATGTTAGCGACTGTTTTCAGTCGCTAACATCTTGGCACGCCCACTTTGCATGTCATTAGTGATAAATATCACTGACATGCAAAGTGGGGCCCAAGATGGTCGCTATCTCCTACTAGCTGTCGCTAACTGGTGTTAGCGACAGCTAGGTAATAGGGAGATAATTTTATCTCCGCTTTCTTGGCTTTTAAAGCCAAAAAAGCGGAGATAAACCCCCTTGATAATATGCCCGAAGTACTTTACTGCTGTGAGTCACACATATCTCTAGCTACGCTGCAGTGTAAGCAAAGGAATTCAAAAACAAAATGGCAGGAATGGTTACACAGCAATGAGATCATCCTGATTTTAGATGATCAACAACGGGATAAATGAGAATATTAATTCAGCAAGAAAGGGAGCCGTTGAGCAATAGATGCTCATATCGAGCTTACTACATTAGCAGCTTTCTAAGCGTGAATTTTTCTTCCAGTATATGGCAACGTCCCTATGAATATTAAGCATGTTGTCCTCGAAGGGATACGGTAAGTCCAAAGATCAAACAACAAACAATATATGTAAAACAGAGCAAATATCTATCTCCCTGACCCCAGTGACTCATATATTTGCCGGGAGCAGGTATTTCTTCTGGGTATCGCTTTGTTATGCCAGCTGGCTTTCTCTGCGGACTTATTTTTGCTTCGTTTATTTTACAGGGGATTCTGTATTGGATTACAGCTCAGAGTGTGAGATTTCAGGCGCTATTTATACTTCATTTCACGTTCCCAAGTACCATGGAGAACGGCATGGCAGGTGTAAATTAAATCACAGCTTTGACAATAACTCCTGAGACAGAAAAGCAAATTCCAAATGCAGCTTTTCAAAAGGCAACGACTGAGAAACCCAAAGGCCAGAGAGGCGGGCAATCACAGAACAACTTAGAAGAAAAGCGGGCCAATGAATCTCCAGACAGACACAGAACGCTGTGTTACCGTGTTTCACACCTGTTAGGAGCACAATTCACACGGCCACCTGGTGACTAAAGTATCACACAATGAGAAACTACGGTGCCAGACGTCACGTTGCACCAGGCGTGACTGCAGCACGTGCACAGACGCTTCTCCTACGCGACGTGCATAGCTGCCAAGGTTTCAGATTGTCTAAGTGTGACATTTTCATATTTCAGTGTAATTGTGAGTGACATTTCAATGACTATGAGTGGCAATTTCGCGCAAGCAAAATCAAGCAATGAAGAGGAGGGAAGCATATATAAATATAAGAAATAACACACATTTGAGCAACGAGAAACTATAAGAAGATCTTAAAACTGCTGCAATTGACCTATAGCTTTGCTGTTACTCAATATTGGTGACTGCTATAATTTCTACTGTAATGCTCTTTGTCTATCATATATGGCCCAACACCATCGTGTAGTATCAATCATGCATATGCCTTATATCATCTATTTAATTCCTAAAGCACTCTAACATCTTTCGGTCCCTCTTTCACAAACAGTTCATTTGCTTTATAGTTCTGCTCATACCAATGTAGGGTGTCAGGGCACTTCACATCAGACACACATTATACTAATACGATTACTCAATCGTGGGTACTCCAGTCTACCAAATGTTATTCGTAGCACATCTCCCCTGATAGCAGCTGAAGTGTTTAATAGGTAGTTCATACATCATGCAAGCAATAATGTGGGGTGAAACTTTAGTGCTTTACAGTGTTCAAAAGCATTCTGTGTGGTGTACTGCAAGATATTGAGCAAAGATATATAATTAGCAACTGGGGCTCAGGCCAGCAGGATATTCGAAATTGAAACAATCCCGTAGTGTGAGTGTAACCTGTGTCCTTAGTACTAACACAGGCCGGCACTGAGCAGGCTGCAGCTGCATGACCACGCGCTGCCATTGTGTAAATCACACAGGCTGGTGGCACTTACTTGGGGCAGTTGTCGCAGTCAGAGTCCGGAAGAGTGTGGCAGGAGGCGCTCTAATTGCTTGACACTGCGACGCCGTCTCTCTGTAAGGCAGTGGCTGCAGGCTCACTTAGGCCCCGAGCCACTGCCCCCGCGTTAATTTGGGTTTGCTGGCCCGCCGCCTCAATTATAGTCACCCTCCAAGAAGGCAGGCCAGTGAGCCCCGGGCGGGACCCGCCGTCCACAGTGACAAGCAGATTCTATCCTGGCGGCTGCTGCAAGCGGGTAGGTCACTCACTCCTCTCGGGCCCCCTCAGTTCGTCTGGCATGATTGAACTGATTCAGGGGGGTTAAGTAAATTAAAACAGCTGATAGCGCATGGCGGCGCTGGTGCGAGCTGTGCTTGCTGCAGGCAGTGCGACGCTGCAAGCGCCATATTTGAAAATTTGCGGAGCCACGCAAAACACTAGGCAGCTGGCACTTTCATTCACAATCTTCCAGGGCCGGCTATGTGGCAGGAGGATGTGAAGTCACTGTGCCCCCCAAGTGCTGGCCTCAAGCACACAACGTGCGGTGATTCAAGGTGATACAGTAACATTGTATCATTGTATCAGAGAGTCACGGTCCTTGCGAGCAGACGTAATTAATCAACTGCAAGCCTGTGAGAGTAGTGGGGGCATGGCGCGCTGCCATACTAAACAGTTTTAACAGCCAGCCAGCACTTTAGTGGCTGCTGTGAGACACATGCATTATGCGTGACAACGCATTTCAGTGCGGTGATGCGGAACACCACACTGAAATGCATTAGCGTCACACATGATGCGTGATACTTAAAAAGGCCTGGATGTGGGAGACGGCCAAGATGTCATTTTCGTTATCCCCGTGTGTGTGGCTGCAGAGGGGGTGCAGGCTCCACACAGTTGCATCACCTTCACCAGGTATCCCCTTCGAAGATCCTCTGCTCTAAGCTTAGATAGTGGAAATTATTCTATGGTTGAGACTACTTCGCAGCTCCATCACCATTTTGTGGGCCAACTGATAAACTAATCAACCGTAGCTCCAAAGGTCAGTTCGCAACCAAACAAAACAGGTGCCTCATTAATATTGATGAGGCTGGAGACCCTTTGTGACTCTGCCAATATATATAGTGGTGAATCCTGAGTGGAACAGAAGAGATCTACGCCTGAATTTGCAGGTTCTAAATGCCGATTTTTGTTTGTGTTTTTAAAGCAACCCCTGCCCCTTAAAGGGACAGTGTCGGTTTCTAAAAGCAAAAGATGGTAATTAGGGAATGAAAATGGCAGGATCATTCAGTAACCCCTAGACCACTGTCTGCCTCCCTGCTCTCCCCAATCGCAGTAGCCACCATTCATTCAATGGAAACTAATGTAGCTCCCACTTGGAGAGTTAGTAACCAAACAGTTGTTTTGCCCTGGTAGTTAGAAATCATTGATATATTGCACGGAAAATTTGAAAGAAATGGGCGATGCACCTAAAACATCCATTTCTTTTAAAATCCGGTATGAGCTACAAATTGCCCTTTGCCAGTCGGAAACACATAACTTTTGAAAACTGCAACTTGTTTTTTGTAGTAGCATAACAGCCGCACTGCGCCCCTTCCAGGACAGGGAGAGGTGTGGCTAGGGCGACTGTCTCCGGAATCTGGGGATCACTGTTAGATCCCCGGCACTGGCGACAGATTAGCCCAGCACCATGTGACTCTGGGCAATAGCTTGCTTAATCTTCCCAATGGCCTCCAGCGCCTAGACACCCTTACAGGTGATTGTGCGCTTTACAAATGTGGAATAATATTATTATTATTCCAGGAACCGTACCATAAATGTGTATCTGGATTACTACACACAACCAACAGTCATTGTTTGTGTGGTGGTTGTTGACCGAGTTTTATTACTCATTACATACATCATATTTGTACAACTCCTGTGGGCACCTTCTCGTGCCAGGGTCATAAATCATTATCATACATTATCACAAATGGTTTTCACTCAGTGTCATTTGGACATCATAAACCATGGGTCATAAATCATTCGGTATCATAAATCCTTCAGTCACAAATCTGTTGTCATTTTGTTGTCACGAATCACTCTACCTAATCATCATAAATCAGCCACCATAAATCATGGTCATACATCACCGGGATGTCATAAATCATTCTGTCACAAATCTGTCATCATTTTGTTGTCATAAATCATTCTGCATGGGGATCATAAATCATCAGCCAAAAATCACTGGCTTGCCATAAATCACTTGTTTATTTTTTGCTCATTCGCATATCCTAGGGTCATAAATCACCCTGACGCTTGTTGATTGTTCTTTGTTGTTTTTCACTCCCCTTTGCGTGTGAGGGGAAGCCATTTCCAGGAGCCAGGTCACAAGTCGCTATCTTGCTAGCCTCTCCTGTGCCCTGCAGTCTGGTGGTGACTGGGCTGCGAGTGCCGTCTCCGTTTGCTCCCAGTTTTTTTGTCAGGCATTCTCACCCAGCCGTGAGGCATCCCAGAGTGAGTGGCCCTCCTTCTACACACCGCCCTGTCAGTGTGTTTCCATAACCAAACCAATACACCTTTTGTTTCCGCCCCTTTTGGTTGGATTTGCGCTCTCATCGCATGGGGATAGCCTCTTCCCAGAATTAGGCCTCAGCTCGCTACCTTGTTGGACTCTTTTGTGTCCTGCCGCCCGAAGGGGGCTGTGAGGTTCCGTGACAATTGTAAGTGGTGTTTTCGACTCGCACGAATATGGTCGAGTCTGGTATCTATGAACCGCAAATGACGAGTTTAGTAAGTGTGCGCAGTTTCGCTGTGCTAACTTAAACCGTTCGTTTGTTATGTGGGCTTTTCATCTGTACCCACGGGTTCCATCTTAGATACGGCATCCATTTTGTCTCTTGCCCTCAAGTAGCCAGCGAACGGACGCTGTCCGCTTCGCGACCCTGGGACTCCCAAGATATTTGCGGAAGACACATGTTCTTTGTAAGTGTCTTTATGACGAGGGGGTTGCTGCTGTAAGGCAGATGGCGCCGCTCGAGGCTCATCTTGCCGCACGGACTTATTGTCTCAAGCCGTGCATCTCATTAGGCACGTCCCTTTGATGCCTGTATCTCGTGTTTCTCGATACCTCCCCTTTTACACCCTTTCCGATCTCCCCACTGTCTCCGTCTTCCTCTGCACCTGTCTTCGTTCCTATTTCGATCTACTTTACTGCTGATTGGAATTTGCTAATGGTGGGAAGATGGGTTTTTACAGTTGGGAACCGCCAAATGTTTCCGCACTTATGTTCCGGACCTTGTGTGTTTCAAAGTGACCAAAGCGACCCCTCTGGGAGCTAAATGTGGGAACTGGGTTGTAAACTTTTGTGTTCAATGTTATCCTATGGGTAAAAACTGTATAAAAGGAGCGATCCACAGAACCAATTTGAAGCAGTCTCCCCGAACTACACTCGATGTACTTCCTGTGACTTCTGTGTTCCCTGCAGTAAATAAACCTTGACTCTTTGACGCCGAAGGAAGTGTCCCGTGTCTCTGTGACTTGTACGCCGGAGCAGGTTACCCACGAAGGTTTCAGGTGTTGTGCCCTGGCACCGCTGGGTCCAAAAGAACCCAGTCCTTCAGTTGGCGCCCAACGTGGGGCTGCATCAGTGGTACCGGTCCAAGCCCGACGATCGTGAGGAACTTCGTGTGAAATCTCCGAGGGAAGGTGCACCCCGCTTCATCGATCCTGTTGTCGAAATAAGTGGCCCGAAGACTTTTCCCGCGAAGATTCCCGCCTCCTGACGGCTGCGACGGACTGCTGCCCTGACTGTAGACCTGTTTTGGCGCCTGGCGTAGACCTTGGTATAGCGAGACGATTGACGGGCCTTCCTGAGGACGCCATTGATCTTTGAGTTAAGTATTTGTGGGTCGCTCCCAGAGTTCTTGGTTGTTGACACTTTAGCGAGTGTTTTTGTTGTAAACACTTTAGCGAGTGTTTTTGTTGTAAACACTTTAGCGAGTGTTTTTGTTGTAAACGCTGTGTGAGTGTTTTTGTCGGTGACACTTTGCTAGCGTACTTTGTTGTTGTATTTGTTTGACGACTGCAGCCGCCAAAAACCGAGGGTTTTGTTCTTGCTGGGACTTGGTAAATCCCGTAACCCTTGAAGTTTGTGAAACTCGGCTAGTGTGCAAGATGCCTGGTCGCAGTACTTTGTTCAGTTGTTTTAGACCTTGTGGTGCGGATTCCCTGCTGGAGGACTCGTGTCCGATACCTCCGGTTGGAACTCCTACTTATGACTTATATAGCAAACATGGGCTAGGCCCGATTGCTTTTAACGATTATTGGATAAAATATACAAAGAAAGACGGCGATCTTCGTTGGCCACCTCACGGTAGCTTCGAAGCGTCGATCTTAGATAATTTGGAAATAAAGTTGTTCGAACGTAAATCTAGGCCGGCCATGTTTGATGCCTTTCGGTTGTGGCGCAAAGAAGCCCGACAGAAAGAAATCAGACAGAATAAACGTAGTCAGCGAGATACTGTTGCTACCATAGTGAAGAAAGCTGAGCAGTTTCAGCGTGATAAGGAGGATAAGGATAAGGAAGTGTTTGAGAGGCTACAGCGTATGTCCATAGATAAATGCTATCCTGCTTTGCCTACGGAGTCGGATAAGAAGGAAGAGGCAGTTGAGGATTCTTTAATGTCCTATCTTATGAAGTCGCCACCTCCGTACGTACAGGGTACCGCAGCTCCTGTGGTCCCTGCCGTACCTGTTCTTCCACCTGTTATTCCTCCACCAGTTCCTCAACCTGCACCCGCTCTTCCAACTATTCCTGCTCCTTTGTCTATTTCTATTCCTACTGCTCCTCCGCTTCCCCATACTCCTGCTCCCGCTACTGCTCCTGTGTTGTTAACCCCTGTTGTTGCTAATGTCTCTACTCCTTCTCTTGTTAGTCCTGTGTCTTACTCTTCTCCCTCTACTCGTAACCGTAATTCTCCCATTGCGACAAACTTCTTTCAGTCGCTCGGACCTGTTTTTGGGTCTGCTGGTTCTGATGGTCCTCAGAGACGTAGCCAGCTTCCTGGTAATAGAGAACGTGTTGCGCTATACAACATGGCGATGGGTTGGATGGTAAACCCTGTTAGAAATCCACCTCGTGTTGTCCTCGAAACGTTTGATCAATTCAACATACCAACTCAGAGATATGTGTTTGACGAAATGTGCAAGTTCTTACATGATCAGATAGTGGCCAATGCGCCTGACGAGGTGCTGACCGCCCTGTCTGAACTTCGGCTTCAGTTCGCCACTGGACTGATAGTCGACACTAATGTCCGACGTGCTATTGAGCGGTTACTATCTCTTCGTCCCGCTCCTATTCCTCATGCATTGTTCGTTGAGGACATTGAGCAACAAGACGAGTCTGGCCAATATCCTATGCGTGAAGTTCCGCCGGTTTGGATACCAGCTGATAATACTGCTGCCCAGCCAGTTCCGGCACATTTCCAGAGAGTGTGGATACACCTCCCATGGAAAAGATCGGAAGTGCTTCAGGTGAAACAATCTTTGCCCGATCCTCGCAAAAATCCTGCAGGGTATTATAAGGAATTATCGCAGCTCGTGGACGCTACGGTAATGAATCTTGCCGATATCGACATGTTGTTTGGCAATGTCGTACCGCAACCGGTATGGGCTAAGATTCGTCACCAAGATCACGCAAATGAATTAGGTGGTGATTGGAATGCCATTACAGCGGCAGACGCTGGACAAGTGGCTGCTACTAAACCCGATCAGTTGATTGCTGATCTCCCCCAGCGAATCATTACATTAATGAAAACGCTTATGCCAGCTATGAGGGTAAATTGGGACAAGTTGTCAGCCTGTAAGCAGAAGAAAGATGAGAGTGTATCAGACTTCTTCACGAGGTTTGAGGAAGCATTCGTTGATCATAGTGGACAGGATATGGGTACTGAGGGTGGACAACGGTTGTTTGTGGATAAATTCGTATCGAACTTATTGCCCGACTTGAGCAATAAATTGAAGAATTCAGAAAGTGCGTGGGCCGTTTCTACCTCAGCTCAGATATTGGCTACGGCACAATATTACGAAAATAGAGAAAAAGAGGAAACTGACCGTGCTGATAAAAAGACGAAAGAGCTCAAAACTAAAGTGTTGTTACAACAAGCGTATCCGCCGCGTTCTAATCAGAATGCGCCTCAACAGAATAGATCGCAGTCGCAATCGAATCGATCGCAGCCGCGTAATGATTCCTCTTTCCAACGATCTTCGTTAGGGTACAATCAATGTGCTTATTGTAGACAGGAGGGACACATTAAATTTGATTGTCCTGCTTTAAATGGACGTAATAGCGGTAATTCATCTAAAGGAGGACGTGGTGGTTCACAGCACGCATCACGTGGTAGAGGTCGTGGTGCTCAGAACGACCGTTCTGACCATTCATCAAATTCTAATAACTGTTTCGATCAACGTGGATCGTCGCAAGGACGATCTGCGCAGTACAATGTAGACGATTATTACGTCGATCAGGGAACTGACGACAGTAATTACTAGGACAGCCAAAGACAAGGAGAGGGAGTGGTATCAGTTCCGGTTGATCAGAGAGGGCCTTACGTCGCAGTTGCTACATCGGGCGTCGTTGAGCCTTTTCTGTTGGACACTGGTGCAGCGAAAAGTTCTATCATGCATTCGAAACTCCCTGGCGCACCTTTGTCTGGCTTAACAAATGTTTCCGTTGGATTCTCTGGCGCCCCCGTTAGCAATCCAGTTTCACGCCCTTTGCCCCTTAAAATTGGGCCTCGTGAGCTCGAAGCTCCGTTGATTTTGACCACTGGTTGTGGTGAGAATCTTTTGGGTCTGGATTTGCTTAAACGTTTGTACGCAACTTTGTATTGTTCTCCTGCGGGTGTAAAGCTTACGTTAGGAGAGAGAGTAGTCTCTCCCATGTATTTGTCTCTCGATAAGCTTCCACCGGAATTGAATTCTCTTCCTGCGTCTTTGTGGGCGACGGGTCCGAATGACGTGGGCCTACTTGATATCTCCCCTTATGTTGTTCAGTTGAAATCGAATGTGCGATTGCCACGTATTCCCCAATACCGTATCTCCCTTGATGGTGAACGAGCTTTGTTAGCGATCATCTATGATTTGATCGAGAAAGATGTTATTGAGGAGACTCGGGGAAACGTGTGCAACAGCCCTGTACTGCCCATTCTTAAACGTACTGATCCTACCAAACCGCCTGTTTATCGTTTTGTTATCGATTTACGGGAGGTAAATAAAATTGTGGTTCCTCAATTCCCTGTTGTGCCTGACATCACGGCGCTACTGACTCTGATTCCAGCTACTGCTTCATGGTTCTCGGTGATTGATTTGAAAAATGCGTTTTTCAGCATCCCGATCGCCGAAGAGAGCAGGGACCTTTTCGGTTTCTCTCTCGGTGGACGTAGCTTCCGGTTTAAACGCGCTCCTCAGGGCTACTGTGAAAGTCCATCGATTTACAGTCAAGCCTTGAAGGGTCAACTGGATGCGTTTAGGTTGCCGGTTGGTGCGGCTTTAATCCAATACGTCGACGACTTATTGGTGGCTGCTGATACTCAGGACATTTGCAAAATTGCTACGGTATCGTTGCTGCAACATCTCTGTGAGTTAAATCACAAGGTGTCACCTTCTAAACTCCAATATTGTTGTCAAGAAGTAACCTATCTAGGTCACTTATTGTCAAAGGAGGGAAGGAGATTGACCCCAGAGAGAATTGCAGCGATTGCGCGAATGGCTGTGCCACAAACCCAGAGAGATGTGCGTGCCTTTCTAGGTATCACGTCGTACTGCAGGCAGTGTCGTACTGCAGGCAGTGGATTCCCAATTTTTCATTGCTAGCGAAACCATTGGTGGCTCTTACGTGCAAGGATGTTTCAACTCCTTTACCATGGACGGAAGAATGTCAGAAAAGTTTTTCTGAATTACGTGATTCATTGTGTTCGGCTCCTGTGTTAGGTACCCCTGATTACAGCAAGCCGTTCACGTTATATGTTCACGAGAGGGAAGGTTGTGCTTTGAGTGTCTTAACGCAACCTTTTGGTGGTAAGCAACGTCCATGTGCATATTTTTCCTCGACCTTAGACCCAGTAGCTAGAGCATTGCCGAGTTGTTTGAGAGCAACTGCGGCAGCTGCGGTCTCCATCCGACAATCAGCAGGATTGGTCATGGATAATATGCTTGCGGTGATGGTTCCGCATGCAGTCGATACTCTTTTGAATCGAACGAAAACTCAGCACTTGACGAGTGCAAGGTTATCTGGGTACGAATTGACGCTCTTGGCAAGCCACATTCAGATAAAGCGTTGTAATGTCCTAAATCCGGCAACTTTGTTACCAATTAGTGCAGAGTCAGATGAAGTAGCAGAACATGACTGTTACTTGCGGACAGAAGAGGAAACAAAAGGTCGTGTGGACCTTAAAAACACCCCATTGGAAGACCCGGATGGCACTCTGTATGTGGATGGGTCATGTTTTAAGTTGCCGAATGGCGATGTGACTACTGCTTATGCTGTTGTAACGTTGAATACTGTTGTTGAGACTGCGAGATTGAATCAGAATTCTGCCCAAGCTGCAGAGCTGATTGCTCTCACTAGAGCATGTGTGTTATCAAAAGGGAAACGTGTGAATGTGTACACCGATAGCCAGTACGCTTTCGGTGTAGCGCATAGTTTTGGACGATTGTGGCGAGAGCGTGGTTTCTTGACGTCGCATGGCACGAAAATCCAGCATGGCCAGCTTGTGAACGATCTTTTGGATGCATTGACTTTACCTGCACAAGTTGCGATTGTTAAGTGTAGTGCGCATCGTAAAGTGACGGATGATGTTGGTCGTGGTAATGCGTTTGCAGATGAGATTGCTAAGGAGACTGCCCGGAACCTTAGCACTCAAATGTATGTGACGAGTTCGGTTAGGTGGCCTACAGAATCGAGTATGTGTGAGGATACTATAGAGAGTGTGAAAGCAATACAGAATGAGGCCACTGATACTGAAAAGACGAAGTGGAAAGAAAGTACGGGAAAGTTGGATGTGAATGGTTGCTGGATTGATTTGTCAGATCAGAAAAGATGGATGTTGCCTGATGCGTATGTGCTGGCCGTTGTGACAATGGCACACGGGTTAGCACATATTAGCGCGAAAGGCATTTGCAAGTTGTTGGCTGCTCTGTGGAAGAATGATGGCATTACGAAATGTGCTGAACGTCTGGTGAAGAATTGTATGGTGTGTATAATGTACAATCCTGGCAAAGGAACCCCAACTCCCCCTGGCAGTTTTGCTCCTCCTTCGTATCCCTTTGAGGTGATCCAATTGGACTTCATCCATATGGAGCGATGCAATAACCTGAAATACGTTCTGGTTGTGGTTTGCGCATTCTCCCGATGGATTGAGGCCTATCCCCTCAAAGATAATACTGCTTTGTCTACTGCGAAAATCCTACTGAAGGAATACTTTCCTCGGTATGGAATGCCTAGAGTCGTGTGGTCAGATAACGGAAGTGAGTTTGTTGGAAGTGTGATGAAGAGTGTGTGTAAGGGCCTTGGAATTAATCAGAAATTCCACAGCGCCAATCATCCTCAGTCAGCTGGATTAGTTGAGGGGTACAATGGCACCCTTAAACTAAAGCTAGCGAAGATTCAGGCTACGACTGGACTTTCGTGGCCTGACGCTTTGCCTCTAGCATTACTGTCAACTAGGGCGACTGTACACTCCCGAATAGGGCTTAGTCCCTATGAAATAGTGTTCGGCCGTCCTGCGAATGTGTGGGGGGTTCCTAGGCCAGGAATATTCTCTGATCTTGAGTATCCGATGTTGATTGACTACTTACATGACTTGACTGCTAAACTGAGGTTAATTCATCAACAGGTTTACGACGCCTTGCCGACGCAGACGGAGGGTCCAGGCCACCAGCTCCAGCCCGGGGACTGGGTGGTTACTCGTAACTTCTCACGCAAAAACAATCTGGACCCCCGATTCACCGGACCTTACCAGGTGCTCCTGGCCACGAGGACTGCCGTTCGTCTTGAGGGGCGGAAAAATTGGGTACATGCTACCCATTGTAAGCGAGTCCCTATTCCTTTGCCGGCAGACCCGTGGGTGAGGAAAGGCATTGCGTCAACAGAAACAGAAACATTGCCGGCGTTTGTACCTTTTAGCGACGCGCAGCTTGTTGGAGAACCCTCAGCGCAGCAGAAAGCCACTGTTGAACACTTGTCAGCAAAAGACTCAAGACCAGATCAACCAACTGATCAGCAGGACGCTGTCTCTTCAACGGATCCTTTGTTCGACGAGCAGACACGTCCCGGGAAACATCGATATTCTTTGCGATCTCACACTAAGGACAAATAAAATATTTTTGCTTTGCTGAAATTGATAACTGCAATATCTTCGTTTCCCATGATCAACTTTGAACATTCGTATCATTGAAATTTTTTGTACATATATTAAGCTTCCTTCCTTGTATCTTTTTACTTCCACAGCTGAGAAAAATTGTGCATATATATATACATATTGTGTATTGAAGGCCGTAGGGCCGCGCGCGTACTTCCTTCTGGACAGTAGGTCTTGACGCAAGGTTAAAGGCCGTCGGTTCCTAGGAACTCCTGGGGATTGACTATTGCTGCACAGAACGGAGTGCGTCAAGAAACGTTGCGGACGGTCGTAGGGAATGGCATTTTCGAAGCTGAATGATTTGGAAGGAGCTCAGGCGTACAGAGTCAAGCTGCAGAAACTCAGTCGTACCAAATGTTTTATATTCCAATTGTTTGTATTGTTTTTGACTGCTTCTGCATTTTTGGCGGGTGGGGTGTATTACACTATGTCTTACTTCTTACTTGCTACCCCTACTCCTACTCCTTACCCTAACCTTACTTCTACTACTTCTACTGCTTCTCCTCATTCCTTTCATATGTTACCGGAACACGAGCAGGCTAGACGTGTAGAATTCCGCAACAATTCCTTTATTCAGCTCCTCCATCAGCATCAGTTAGTGGTTAACACTACTAATTGTTGGGTGTGTGGGTTGATGCCACATACTGCGGGTAAGGGAATTCCATATCTGGTGTTACCGTATAGTTCCCAAGGGTCAGCTCGAGCATTCCAAACAATGTTTCGAAGCGCACTGGGTTTCCACCCCACTCAAGAACAACGTTCCCCCAACTCTGGTCCTACCTCGTATCAGAGGCTGCTATCAATGGCAATAGAGGATATGGAAGATGAGATCCATGATCCTTTTCTTATCCCTAAAGAAGAGGTACAAGCCTATAGGGTCCTAAGTAGAGGGGAATATAGTATGTTCACTAATGAAAAGCAGCTTAAAAGCTCGCCTCCAATATGGGTCGTACCCCACACTGGTAATCTTTGTCTTGTGGGTCGTGGTTCGCACGCCCCACTTGGAGCAAGTGCTTGCACTGAAAGTTACGTTCTGCCAATGTTCCCGTCCCCTGTGTTTCTGGCTGCCAAGGGTACATACTTTGTCTGTCATGATCGTGCATACACATGGTTGCCCGCAGACTTCATGGGCTCATGTTTCATTGCAAATCTGTTGCCTCCGACGTTCACTGTAGATGCCGATTATCATAAGACTAGAGTTGTACGAGGCGTAATTAGCGAAGAGGATACTGCCGGTCAAGAGGCAGGAGACTTTTTCAAGGGTTTCCTCCCGTTTTGGGGACCTATGGTTAATAGTAGGAACCTGAGACAGTTGACTCGAGTGGTAGAATCGACAGCTAATATTACTGCCAGTGCCCTTGGTAATATCACCACAGAACTTCAGGCGGAGAGACTTATGACGTTACAAAACCGTATGGTTTTAGATGTCGTCTTAGCAGATCGCGGTGGGGTATGTAAAGTGATCCATTCGAGCTGTTGCATTTTCATTCCAGATAATGCTCCTACTGTCTATCAAGCCATCTCGAAGTTGCATAAGATCTCCGAATCCATACACGTGGATGTAGGGGATTGGACACTACTTGGATGGTTTTGGGGCCTGATATCGACTTGGGGTTGGAAGATTCTGATGATCATCGGGGTTGTGATAGTGTTCCTGTTCACGTGTTGCCTTTGTGTGCAGTGTGGTCCTGCCTTATGTGGCCTCTGTGCTACAACGTGTATGAGACAACCATCTGTTACCAAGGGGACTCGATTGGACAGAGCTATGCTACAACGACATCTTGATGGTCTGATGAATATCGAATATGATTCCGACTAGTGCTTGCCTACATGAGGGCAAAAGGAGCGTCTGAGGTTCCGTGACAATTGTAAGTGGTGTTTTCGACTCGCACGAATATGGTCGAGTCTGGTATCTATGAACCGCAAATGACGAGTTTAGTAAGTGTGCGCAGTTTCGCTGTGCTAACTTAAACCGTTCGTTTGTTATGTGGGCTTTTCATCTGTACCCACGGGTTCCATCTTAGATACGGCATCCATTTTGTCTCTTGCCCTCAAGTAGCCAGCGAACGGACGCTGTCCGCTTCGCGACCCTGGGACTCCCAAGATATTTGCGGAAGACACATGTTCTTTGTAAGTGTCTTTATGACGAGGGGGTTGCTGCTGTAAGGCAGATGGCGCCGCTCGAGGCTCATCTTGCCGCACGGACTTATTGTCTCAAGCCGTGCATCTCATTAGGCACGTCCCTTTGATGCCTGTATCTCGTGTTTCTCGATACCTCCCCTTTTACACCCTTTCCGATCTCCCCACTGTCTCCGTCTTCCTCTGCACCTGTCTTCGTTCCTATTTCGATCTACTTTACTGCTGATTGGAATTTGCTAATGGTGGGAAGATGGGTTTTTACAGTTGGGAACCGCCAAATGTTTCCGCACTTATGTTCCGGACCTTGTGTGTTTCAAAGTGACCAAAGCGACCCCTCTGGGAGCTAAATGTGGGAACTGGGTTGTAAACTTTTGTGTTCAATGTTATCCTATGGGTAAAAACTGTATAAAAGGAGCGATCCACAGAACCAATTTGAAGCAGTCTCCCCGAACTACACTCGATGTACTTCCTGTGACTTCTGTGTTCCCTGCAGTAAATAAACCTTGACTCTTTGACGCCGAAGGAAGTGTCCCGTGTCTCTGTGACTTGTACGCCGGAGCAGGTTACCCACGAAGGTTTCAGGTGTTGTGCCCTGGCACCGCTGGGTCCAAAAGAACCCAGTCCTTCAGTTGGGCTGCGAGTGCCGTCTCCATTTGCTACCCCCTTTTAGTAGACCACTTCTCTCAGCCATGAGGCATCCCAAAGTGAGTTGTGCCACTTTGCTCATCCATGAGGTGTCCAAAAGTGAGTGGCCTCACTCACACACACCACCTGTTATGTCTCCATCGCCAATCGTTGCACCCTTAGTTCTTTTCAACCCTGTCAGCACCCCAACTCTGCTGTTGTAGGTGTGGGTGGATGGGACTCAAAAACCGCTGGTGCCGCTCCCCCAGCTCCCTGATGTAAAAGGTGATCTGCCCAGTGGGAGCGTCACCTTATATTCCCCTCCCCTTTCCTTCTTCCCTTTGTTCTTGGGGAGGGGGAGGAGAGGGCCTTGGGCGCTTTTCGCCACGTGACAATTCCCGGCAGCGCTTACCAGCGCAAACCGAATCATTCCTTGTGGGCGCGGGCGGCCATTATGGTGCTGTACCTCAAGGCCCTCTTCCGGGGAAACTTCTGCTATAACAGCCGCACTGCGCCCATTCCAGGAACCGTACCATACCTGTGTATCTGTATTACTACACACAGCCAACAGTCATTGTTTTTGGGGTGGTTGTTGGCCGCAGTTTTATTACTCATTACATACGTCATATTTGTACAACTTTTGTGAGCAACTTCTAGGGCCGGGGTCATGAATCATTATCATACATTATCACAATTGGTTATCACTCAGTGTCATTTGGACATCATAAATCATGGGTCATAAATCATCGGGTATCATAAATCATTCTGTCACAAATCTGTCGTCATTTTGTTGTTATAAATCGCTCTGCCTGATCATCATAAATCAGCCGCAATAATCATGGTCATAAATCACAGGGATGTCATATATCATTCTGTCAATAAACTGTCATCATTTTGTTGTCATAAATCATTCTGCATGGGCATCATAAATCATCAGCCATAAAACATCAGTTGACCATAAATCACTGGTTTGCCTTTTGCTCATTTGCATATCCTAGGGCCATAAATCACCCTGACAGCTTGTAGATTGTTCTTTGTTGTTTTCCATGCCCCTTTGGGTGTGGGGGTAGCCTTTTTCCGGAGCCAGGCCAACACTTGCTTCCTTGCTAGTCTCTCCTGCTCCCTGCCGTCTGGCAAGGACTGGGCTGCGAGTGCCGTCTCCATTTGCTATCCCAGTTTTTTGTCAGGCGTACTCACCCAGCTGTGAGGTATCCCAGAGTGAGTGACCCTCTCTCTACACACCGCCCTGTTGGTGTGTTTCTATAAACAAACCAATACACCTTTTGTTTCTGACCCTTTTGGTTGGATTTGCTCTCTCATCGCATGGGGGTAGCCTCTTCCCGGAGTTTGGTCTCAGCTCGCTACCATGTTGGACTCTTTTGTGCCCTGCCGTCTGGCAGGGGCTGGGCTGCAAGTGCCGTCTCTGTTTGCTACCCCCTTTTGTTAGACCATTTCACTCAGCTGTGAGGCATCTCAAAGTGAGTGGTGCCACTTCGCTCATCCGTAAGGTGTCCAAAATTGAGTGGCCTTACTCCCACACACCGCCCGGTGTGTCTCCATTGCCAATCGTTGCACCCTTCGTTTTTTTCATCCCTGTTAGCACTGCGACTCTGCTGTTGTAGGTGTGGGTGGGACTCCAAAACCGTTGGTGCCGCTCCCTCAGCTCCCTGATGTAAAAGGGAGCTGCCCAGGGGGAGCGACGCCTTACATCCCCCTACCCCTTTCCTTCTTCCCTTTGTTCTTGGGGAGGGGGAGGAGAGAGCCTCGAGCGCTTTTCGCCATGCGACAATTCCCGGCAGCACTAACTAGTGCAAACCGGATCGTTCCTTGTGGGCTTGGGCGGCCGTTATGGCGACGGCCCTCGAGGCTGCCTTTAGGGGCGGCCTCTGCTATAACAGCCGCACTGCACCAATTCCAGGAACCGTACCATACCTGCGTATCTGTATTACTACACACGGTCAACAGTCATTGTTTTTGTGGTGGTTGTTGACTGCATTTTTATTACTCATTACAAATGTCATATTTGTACAACTCCCCAAGGCACCATCTCAGGCCGGACTCTTAATTCAGTATCTTACATTATCACAATTGGTTATAACTCAGGGTCATTTGGACATCATAAATCATGGGTCAAAATCATTGGGATTCCTAAATCATTCTGTCACAAAACTGTTGTCATTTTGTTGTCATAAATCGCTCTGCCTGATCATCATAAATCAGCTGCAATAAATCATGCTCATAAATCATAAGGCTATCATAAATCATTCTGTCACAAATCTGTCATATTTTGTTGTCATAAATCATTCTGCATGGACATCATACATCATCAGCCATAAATCATCGGCTGGCCATAAATCACTGGTTTGTTTTTTGGTCATTTGCATATCCTAGGGTCATAAATCACACTGACAGCTTGTAGATTGTTCTTTGTTGTTTTCCATGCCTGTTTGCGTGTGGGGTAGCCTTTTCCGGGAGCCAGGTCACAACTTGCTACCTTGCTAGTCTCTCCTGCACCCTGCCATCGTGGTGGGACTGGGCTGCGAGTGCCGTCTCCGTTTGGTACCCCGGTTTTTTGTGAAGCGTACTCACCCAGCCATGAGGCATCTCAGAGTGAGTGGCCCTCCTTCTACACACCGGCCTGTTGGTGTTTATCTATAACTATACCAATACACCTTTTGTTTCTGGCAGGGAGGCTTCCGTCTTCCTGCGGCTCCCCCTACCCTGTATCCTCATTTTGCGCCTCCGTTGCTCTTTCTGTCAGCATGCCCATGCTGATGTACCACTTGAGGGCTATAATATCCATCTCTAGCTGTGTCGCCGGGGGGCTGACGTCTGGTAAGGTCTGACTGTAATCTTCTCCCAAACGCCATGGTGTGCTCTACTCCATCCTTGTCATTATGTCGTGGCACCCTTGTGTCCTGTTCGGAGTCTTACGGCACTGTCTCCTCTCACCATGGGTCATCCATGAAATCAAAAACAAAACTGGGAGATAGTCAGATACCGCTTGTGGAAGCAGGATACAACATATCCTACATAAATAGCCTCCTCTTATTCACCCAAGCTCCTGGCCGGCTCTGCCTTTCATCTTTCACCAGCCTATTTTTGTGGGCCATAAAGGTCTGGATTGAACAGTTTTGCTGTACATACCTGCCTACTCACCCGTCCTTATTTATTCATTATGTTTATTCATGTGACGCGCATACACCCAGGTACTGAACATTTTACCTACAGCTGGGCAAAGCAGCCCCTCGAATGATGCCCCTTTTATAGGTGGGGGCTCCTATGCGGTGTGAATGCCAGTAAAATAGGTGAATAACCTGATCATACTCTTGTCCCTGTCCCTGGGAAGCAGCCTTTGATCTTCTCTTTCAGACTACTGCTAACTACCTCCTTCCCTGAGAAGTTAAATGCGTCGGCTTAGCTTCGTAAATGTGCACCTTCCAATCCGCCTTTTCATGAATAAATATATATATATATATATATATATATATATATATATATATATATATATATATATATATATATATATATATATATATATATATATATATATATATATATATATATATATATATATATATTTTTTTTTTTTCTCTGTAAACTAGTCTGTCCTAGACGAAGTGACCAAGGCGGTACGCCGCCGAAACGCGTCTAGCCTTTGTTGGAACATTAAAAACATTTGTGCCAGTATTTCACGGAGTCTGTGCCTGACTGTTCTACGCCACGAGGACTGCATGAAAAACAATATATATATACGTGAACAAGGGCATTTTGGCTTGAAACGCGTTGTGTGTTGGGTCTAAAATAAATAAGACTTTTGCCTAAGTACTGAGGCGTCTGTGCCTCCTTCTTCGCCGTACCGCCGCTGGCGGGATTCGGAAGTGGCTGGAGAAGTCGAGTTCCGATATATATATATATATATATATATATATATATATATATATATATATATATATATATATATATATATATATTACCTACTGGCGGTCGCCAGTAGGTAGTTATAGTTAGGATTTTTTTCAATGTTAAATCTCAAAATTCTATTTGAAATAACTTTGGCGCCGGTTGACGGATCTGCCTGAAAATTTCCTCACATTTGCCTCGCGGCACTCCGGTCCTTCCCTGGAAGTTTGGGGGAGATTCGTCAAGCGGGGTCCGAGAGAAAAGGAGGGTCCCAAAACGAGTTTCCCCATGTTAATTTCCATTGGGCGGTCGATTTCACTTTTAGCCCGAACGGCTGAATAGATTTACACCAAACTTGGCAAAATTGTAGGGACTGGTAGCCCGATGTGCCTTTGCTATGTCTCAAGATATGTGCTCCAGTGGATTTTGAGTAATTTAGGTTCAAAAAAATATATATATCTAGAGTCGCGCCCCGGTACGCGCACCGGGGAGCTAGATGTAGCCCAACCGTAGCCCAATGACAGAATGTACCAGAGTGTTCTAAAGAACAACTAGATCACTAACAGTCTTACTTATAAAGTGAGACTTATAGTTAGGAATTAGCATTAAAAAAAACCTATGAAATTCAGTGAAAAAACAGGTTTCACACCAGTTATAGTTAGGAATTAGCATTTAAAAAACCTATTAAATTCACTGAAAAAAACATAGGTTTCACACCAGTTATAGTTAGGAATTAGCATTTAAAAAACCTATTATATTCACTGAAAAAAACATAGGTTTCACACCAGTTATAGTTAGCTGGAAGTTTTACTCGCATAAAACCATTGAAATTCCCAATTTATAGTTAGATGGACTCACTATAACTTGCGCGTGCAATGCACTGCTGATGACATCACATATTACATCACTCATGACATGGTCAGTGACATCACTCATGACATCACTGATGACACCATCCAGTGAATGTGTGTCTTTCTGAAAAATAAATATGTTTTATATATGTATATGTAAAAGTTGATGGAAGAATAAATGTCCGCCCTGTGAACAAGGGCGGACGCCCGAAACGCGTAAGATCTGGTGGCTTGAGCGCTAATAAATTGTTTTGGCCCATGACGAACGTTGGAGTGGCGTGGCTTCTTTCCGACATTTCTGTGGCGGCGGCTGCGATAATTTCAAGAAAGAGCTTCACTCCTATATATATATATATATATATAGGAAGCGCATATTCTACTCCTATTTTGCAGCCTATCACATATCGATTGTGCGCCGAAGGCGCGCCAAAGGCGCGCCAAAGGTATGCCCGTCTATGCCTGTCCGCGACCGGATCGCGTCCAGCGCCAGGACCCCTGGCCCCCGAAGACCCCGACCGACCCGCCTGACGTACTCCGCCGCCACCCTCACCGCACTCAACTCCGGCCGACTCCCAAAATGCCACCAAGCCACTCCACGACGTACCCACGGACCTTTCAGCTGCCACGCCTGCAAGTTCTCCTGCATCCGGACCAGCCTTGCACCAGCACCCGCCAAGTCGAACACCAGCAGCACCCACCTCAAGTGCATCCTGCTCAACACCCGCTCCGTCCACAGACACGCCATCGAACTCTGGAACCTCCTAGACGCCACAGCCCCTGACGTTGCCTTCCTCACGGAGACCTGGATGAACGCCTCTTCAGCTCCCGACATCGCCATCGCTATCCCAGAGGGCTACAAGATCGGCCGGAGGGACCGAAACGCCAACCAGATGGGAGGAGGCATCGCCATCATCCACAGGAACACCATCCGTTTCACGACCAGCACCGACAACACCCTGACCAGCGCCGAACACCTGCATTTCCAGATCCACACCAACCCGAACACCACCCTCAGAGGCACCCTGATCTACCGACCCCCTGGACCACGCACACAATTCAGCGAGGACATCGCCGACTTCGTCAGCCCGCATGCCCTCCCCTCCGCTGACTACATCCTCCTGGGAGACCTCAACTTCCATCTAGAGAACAACAACGACCGCAACACCAGCACCCTGCTCGCCAACCTCGCCTACCTGGGACTCAAGCAACTGGTGTCCACCCCCACCCACCTCGCCGGACACACACTCGACGCAGTCTTCTCTTCCAGCACAGACATCGACTTCAGCCACGCCACAGAGCTTCAATGGACGGACCACAGCTGCGTCCACTTCACCTTCAAGAGAACGACGACCCACCAACACCAGCAACAGGCCGCCCACAGAAGCTGGAACAAGATCACAGCAGACCAGCTCGCCACCTCCCTGAGCCAGCACCCTCCTGCCAGCTCAGCGAACCCCAGCCAGGCCGCCGACAACCTCACGAAGTGGATCAGCAACTGCGCGGACGAACTCGCCCCACTGAGGACCCCGCCTAGCAGACCCGGCAGCAAGAAGGCTCCATGGTTCACCGACGAACTCAAGAGCTCCAAGAAGAACTGCCGAGCCCTCGAGAAAGCCTGGAGAAGGGAACCGACACCGGACAACAGGACCTCCTTCAAACTTGCCACCCGGAAACACCACCAGCTGATCCGCGCCGCCAAGAAAACAGCATTCAAGGACCGGTTGGACAACAACGCACACAACTGCAAGGAACTCTTCAACATCGTGAAAGAGCTTTCCAAACCCAGCGCAGGAAACAACGACATCACCCCATCGCAAGACCTCTGCAACTCCCTCGCTTCATACTTCCACAACAAGATCGCGGACATACACAACAGCTTCTACAACCAACCAACGCACACCATGACCGAACAACCACCCCCCACCACCACCCTCCACGCCTGGACCCCGATCAGCACCGAAGACACCATCCGCACGATGAACTCCATCCACTCCGGATCACCGACCGACCCCTGCCCTCACCACGTCTTCAACAAGGCTGACGCTGTCATCGCACCCCACCTGCGAGACATCATCAACACATCCTTCGACACCACCATCTTCCCTGAGAGCTGGAAACACGCCGAACTCAGCGCTCTACTCAAGAAACCAACAGCGGACCCCACCGACCTCAAGAACTACCGCCCCATCTCGCTCCTCCCGTTTCCAGCCAAAGTCATCGAGAAGACCGTCAACAAGCAGATGGCCGCCTTCCTCGAGACGAACGGATCCCTCGACCCCTCACAGTCCGGCTTCCGAGCCAATCACAGCACCGAGACCGCCCTCATCGCCGCCACCGATGACATCCGAGCCCTGATGGACAATGGAGAAACAGCGGCCCTCATCCTCCTAGACCTCTCCGCGGCATTCGACACGGTCTGCCACCGCACCCTAGTACGGCGCCTCAGCAACATCGGAATCCAGGACAAGGCGCTGGAATGGATCATCTCCTTCCTCGACGGAAGAACACAGAGAGTCCGCCTACCACCGTACAAGTCAGAGGCCTCCGAAGTCATCTGCGGCGTCCCTCAAGGATCATCTCTGAGCCCCACCCTCTTCAACGTCTACATGAGCCCCCTCGCGGCCATCGTACGCAAACACAACCTCAGCATAATCTCCTACGCCGACGACACCCAGCTGATCCTCTCCCTGACCAACAACCCCACCGCCGCCAGAGCCAACCTGCACGAAGGAATGAAAGAGGTAGCCGAGTGGATGACGACCAGCCGCCTGAAACTGAACTCGGACAAGACGGAGGTCCTCATCCTGGGCCCCTCACCCTCCGCCTGGGACGACTCCTGGTGGCCTCCCGCCCTGGGAACCGCACCCAAACCGACAGACCATGCATGCAACCTGGGCTTCATCCTGGACTCCTCCCTCTCCATGACCAGGCAAGTCAACAACGTCTCCTCGGCGTGCTTCAACATCCTACGCATGCTACGGAAGATCTTCTGGTGGATCCCCACCGAGACCAGGAAGACCGTCACCCAGGCCCTCGTCACCAGCCGACTGGACTACGGCAACGCCCTCTACGCCGGTACCACCGCCAAGCTCCAGAAGAGACTCCAGCGGATCCAGAACGCCTCAGCCAGACTCATCCTCGACATCCCACGAACCAGCCACATCTCCGGACATCTGAGAGACCTTCACTGGCTCCCAGTCAACAAAAGAATCACCTTCCGCCTCCTCACCCACGCACACAAAGCCCTACACGACCAAGGCCCGAGCTACCTCAACAGCCGAGTCAACTTCTACGCTCCCAAACGCCACCTCCGATCAGCCAACCACGCCCTCGCCGCCGTCCCCCGCATCCGAAGAGTGACTACAGGAGGAAGGTCCTTCTCCTACCTGGCCGCCAAGACCTGGAACTCCCTCCCGACCGACCTGCGCCTGACCCAAGACCACCTCTCCTTCAGGAAGAAGCTGAAGACCTGGCTGTTCGAGCAGTAGCGGCACCCCCCCCCCCCCCCCCAGCGCCTTGAGACCCTACGGGTATGTAGCGCGCTTTATAAGTGTCATTGATTGATTGATTGATTGATTGATTGTTCCTTTCACCCACAGGTGTCATGTCGCTTTACCTGGGCACCAGCTGCATTACAGCAGGCAAATTCCTAATAATTGATATTTGATTCATTGATTATTGATTTTCCTTACATCTTGTCCACTGATCTGGCATTATTTCTTACTGTGGGCATGTGACGTACTGAGTTGGCCCTGCCCAAGGGGGGAGGGGGGGCAGGGAACATAACCTTTGTATATTCTTAATAGGGTTACCATACATCCTTCCCTCCTATCAAAATTCTCCTTGGCAAATTGTTAGCTTAAGCTTCGTAAGCGCGCCCCCATGAAATGCACTCTTTTAACACCTTGGCTGCTGATTGAATTCCTCCCCTGTGCTGGACAATGCAGAACAGGGTGTAGTCGTGACGGAACCATTCCGTCATCAGCACAGCTAAACCGTGACTGATGACGGAATGGTTCCGTCACCAGCATCGAAGGGGTTAAAAATATTTTCACTGCAACACTCTTCTAAGTGCATTTTTGCAATTTTAAATTTTCAGTATACAACTCAATTGCACATTTCGTTGAAGTACTTCCTGTCAGATTGGAACTTTGTCTTTATATACTACCCCCTTGGTTCTACTTGTTTCTTATGTTGGCAGGATGAATCCCTGAGTTGGCACTTTGGTGGGTGCAGAGAACATAACATACATATTTGTAGGGTGCACTTACGCCCGGGGTGGGGGTCTTAGCACTTTACATTTTTTTTTATACAACTCGAAGTTTCGGAGTGACCACTCCCTACTGCCACTTAGTATAAGCTCCCTCGCTATCACTCAAATCACCGAACACATTGCCCCCCAACTGGCTCCATCACGTGTGGTTGCTGCTCTTTCCCATGTGCATAGCAAAACTTGCAGCCGTCCAAGCTCGGAACAGTCCCCCCATGGCCCTCACGCCTAGTAGCAAAACATAAAATAAGGGCAATTACAGGCCTGCCATGAGTAAGGCATTGTGGGATGTTCTGTCTGTGCAGGGGCTGCCCCACACCAAACTGAAGTGTGCCCTGATCATCCATTCCCTCTCAGGCTTGCTAACTGCATGGCTTCAAAGGCCGAGACCCTTCTCACTCCGATCGTGCCAAAGCACACTTTCTCTGTGGCTTGAAACGCACGCTCTAGGACTGTGGACTGCACAGCCTCTCGGCTGCCTTCAAGGCTAGATTTGCAGCATCACCTCTATGGTTTCAAACATGCAACAATACTTCAACAGATTATCCTTATTGCAAGCTCTTTGGGCTACATACCAGAACAATTGTAAAGTAATTAACCTAACCTACCTTGGACCAGGTGATGAAGGATACCAAATGCCAGTACCACTCCATCTGTTCGTAGCTACGCACCTGTGTTCAAAACTATTCCTGGGCAGTGAGAGGTACCTGCCTTTAATCAGAGCTTGCTGCAATGGTGTTCCCCACCATTACCCAGCCTTGGTGCCAAGTACCTTGCACAAGGAAAATCGTAAGTCCCAAAACCTGACTAGAACTCGTCTGCCATTGGACCCTCTTACTGTGACCTGCCCCCACGTGTTTTTATTCAACAATTAGCTTAGGGCGTTTGACCAAAGGAGCTGTGGGGAAGCTATTATTTTTATTTTATACAACAAGTTCTATGGTTCTATCAGCTTCCTCACTTAATTGCGGGTGGAATAATGTCCAGCAATGTCAACTTGTGTTCCCGAGAACAGGAAAGGTCGGAGATACTTTAATTAGTTGTTAACCCTCTTGGATATCACCAAAGGGAAGGTTTTCACTTCCAAAAGCCGCTCCCGGAGTGCTTAGTCGCTGCTCTGTAGGGGACAGCTATATGTCTGTTCACCAGAGGCAGGAAATACCCCCTCCCACGGCTGCTGTTTGAGTTATCAAAAATACAGGAGAAAATGGTTCAGAGGCCTCCAGTGTCACTGCACCAATAAAGTATCGCAAGGCCGCCATTATTCTCGACCAGTTACAGGACACCTTAATTTATTGTTAGGTAGGGGGGGATTTAGGGGCAGATTTATGTTTACTGGCGCATCCACCTGGCTTCCCCGAATGTGTGTTACCGTGTGGCCACCTATATTTTAAAATGTATTTGGCATAGGAAATCAATTATTATATGATTTCTTTTTTGTTACCCCCGTAGGTTATTACATCCTATGACTAACTGTGAGATACTATTGAGCCATGTGCATTCCCTTATATGAATTTTATATTCACTCTGTATGTTTACCTGTTGAAACGTATCTATGGTAATGATTGTCCTCTGGCTTTGCACTTTTGCACTAACGTTTGTACAAACTTTTATACAAATTGCTGCTAAAATACCTAAGTGACCAAACAAATGTTGCACTTTACTTATAACTTATAACTTTGCATATTTGCACATGCCAACTGCACTTTATGGCTATAACAGGTCTTTTCGATTTTGCACTATTATACTTGGCGTCTTTTGCACTAAACCTTTAACTGCTGCTAAATAATATACAGTGACACAAACGAGATATACCTTCAAGATTGGCATGGATATTGATGTAATTTTAAACGTTTCATTATCTAACTTACATAATTATGATTTCTAACTGTATTGATGTATGTTGCTATATGGTTGTGCTTGTACAAACCGAATAAAGCATTTTGAAACGAAATGACTAATTTTGTGTAGCTAGCTCTATTTTCAGACTGCGATCCGTTGACGCTGCATTATTTTTAAGCAGCATTACTTTTACATTGCATTATGTTACAATATATTACTTTGAAAACGCAGTGTTTTTACTCTACACATTTTGCATTCGATTATATATACACCACGAAATTTTGGCATAGAAAATGTATGTAGTATTATCTCGCTCTGCCTTGTTTTATGCCATATTATTGTACACCAGCTTATTCGACAAGCCATTCATTTTATGACTCCTTGTTTCCTTTACACACAATGTTTAATAGCCATTATTTTAATACAGGCCTAAGATTGATATTTTTACATAATATAAAGTTATGATGCGCCCTTTCCAGCGGGGAAATAAAATATTACTCTGTGATCTAGTTCCTCGTCATGGTCAGAGTGATTGGAAGTAAGCAGCAATGGAGGATTAATGTACACTTTATGGCTGACTAAATTATGCAGAAAAAAAAAACAAATTATGCAGCATAAAATGGCACTTTCAGATGCAGTATTCATTCCCCAAGCTAATTTTAAAGAAGCATTGACAATGCCAATATGTCTGGCATGTGAATAAAAGTTCCTTTTGTGTCATTGATAGGTTTAGGCACTCAATAAGCCATCATGCACGTGCACCCTGTCACTCATCTTTACTCTCATGCATCCATTCATCAATCTATTGACTCATTCTTGCATTCATTCTCTGACACAAACTCAATACAACACAAACAAGGTCAACAATATGCGCACAATAAAATAAAATAATTAAAGTAGAAAAAATGTAGAAATATCTGCAGTTTAAACATAGAGGGCTTATACTTGCAATACCAAAATTAAACATGGCAGCGAGTGTCCGTCTTGCAACTAGACGCTCCCAGAATATTGCAGCATGGATTAGGAAATTTTCCGGAACAAGAAACACAATTGGATTTTTTTAGGCACCTTAAGTTAGTGGAATTCAATAATTATGCAAATTGTTATCTTGTGGTGGATGCTGAGCTGTATATACAGTGCAGCTGTTCCTATTTTACTACAAAAAAGAAAAGGATGTTCGACTGTGCAGATGTGATAGCTGGTGGTTACATTTCAGAATGATGGTGGACTGCGGAGCTGCTAATGCTACACTTGTCCCTCACCTGCACCACTTCGAATGAGAAGCTTTTGTATATTAAAATGTATAAGCAAAAAGCCATCTTGCCAAGGTGCATGCCATCTGAAAAAAATATATTTTTAGGCCTCTCCTAAACAGCGAATGCGCTGTCTCTATGATACATTTTGCTTTCTATCAGTTTGCTGAGTGACTTCCTTTTGCTTACCATTATTCGGCTTAACTGTCCCTCTTATTTGCTTGCTTCCTACTGGTCAGCTACTGTGTGCTTCTGTCCTATTTGCATGATTGTTACTTACCTGGAGCATGGATGCATTGCTTATATCCTTCAGCTGTTGACTTTTTTTAGGCGCTCCTGTTTTCTTTGACTTTAAGGAGCCTACCAGAGTGCTTTTTTCAACTGGCTCCCACTGTGTTTCTTCCCAATCTATGTTAGCTTGCCCATACCCACCCTACCTCTGCTGTCCGTGTTACCTTGCCACTACCCTCTCTCCCATTGTCTGTGCTGCTTTGTCCCCAACCTCCCTCCAATTGTCCATATTGCCTTATCGCCACCATACCTCCCATTCTCCTTGTTGCCATGCCTCTACCCTTCCTTCCATTGTCCATGTTTGGATTGCCTTATTCTCTCCTTTCCTCTTGTTGTCCATGTTGCCTGGCTTCCACAGTTCCTCCTCTTGTCTGTGTGACCTTTCTCCAACTCTACCCTCCTTTGTCTGTGTTTGCTTGACCCCACCATTCTTCCCATTGTTCATATTGCCCTGCTACCACCATTCCTCCCGTTGTCCGTGTTGCTCTGCTCCCATCCTCCTACACGTTGTCCATATTGACCTGCTCCCAGGCTGCATTACAAAAAAGAGGACTATGACCCTGGACACAGTTGACCATGTCACAGCGCTTTTCCCCCCCTCCCTCCTACCAGTCGTGGCCAGCACTGATCCGGTGTGCGGGGCGAGGGACGGGAGGCAGGGGCCGTGAGGGGGGGGGGGTTGGGTTTAAAGAGGATGGAAATAATTTAAAAAATACTTATTGTACTGCTGCATCTCTCCTCTGTCTCTCTTCCTCATGGTCTATTCACAGGAACAGAACAGGAAGCACACCCAGGCTCCATAAGCCAATCACAAAGCTGCAAGGCACCATTGTGAGTGGTCTAAGCACTGCAATTCGGTGCACAGCCAGGACATGGGAGCCTTAGCATGTTCTCCACCCAGGCTGCAATGCAGCCTGAGTGGAGAGCATGGAAAGTGCGCATGAATGTTTGGCCAGCCGCCAGGCGGTCAGACCAAAAGATTCATGCACACTTGCAAAGTGTGCTTGCCACTCCCACTGCTGCCACTCCCCCTGCTCCTGTGTCAGAGCAGCCCGTCCCACCCTGCAGAGCTGCAGCAGCAGGGCATAATAAAATGATCATAGTCTTGAGTCATTATCATTTTACTTTTACATTTATTTTGCTGCTGCACAGCAGTGGTGATATCAAAGGGCATGATGGATGGAGCGTTTGAGCAAATCAAACACTCACCCCCAGTCAACTGATCTGGGTTTAATCCATCATCATTCTTTAGCTCACTCCACCACCCCAGTTCAGACATAGCCATATGCATATCAGTCTGGCCCTGTGCCTCATGGGAACAGTCCAGCCCGAACTGCCAAGCCATGTCTTCCCTGGACCAGAAACAAGCATCCTGGTACCAGATTCTGACTAATCAGCCGCCATCAGCCATGCTAGCTTGAATCCAGTGGCAAAGTGAGCAAGGGACCCACGTCTGGGCATACCCTGCCAATTTAGGGCGACCAAAGCAAAACCAAAGGGGATGATGGACAGAGTGATAAACATTGCAAGCACTCACCCCCAGTCAAATGATCTGGGTTTAATCCATCATCATTCTTTAGCTCACTCCTCCACCCCAGTTCAGACATGGCCATATGCAAATCAGTCTGACCCTGGGCTTTATGGGAACAGTCCAGCCCGAACTGCCAAGCCATGTCTTCCCTGGACCAGAAACAAGCAGCCTGGGACCGGTTTCTGGCTAATCAGCCGTCATCAGCCAGGCTAGCTTGAATCCAGTGGCAAAGTGAGCAAGGGACCCACATCTGGGCATACCCTGTCAACTTAGGGCAAACAAAGCAAAACCAAACGGGTGACTGACATTCCAATAGAAGGACTGGTGGCATGCAGTCTCACAATTGTCTTGACTAGACTGGGCATCTCACACTTTGCTCACCAGGATCCACTCAACTGGATCCCTACTGGGCGTTGTTTCATCTAGGCACTCTCCTCCTCTTCCAGACAGAGTCCACTGGTCTTGGCAGGCAGACAGAAGACAGAAGACTCAGGGCATGTGATCTTGACTTCCTAGATGTGTTTAGGTCACCCAGAAGGGAAACTACCAAATGTTGGTACCCAGACCTAGTTGCAGCTGCTCAGAGTCTTGGAAATCTTTGAGATCCTCTTTCCAGAATGATGAACAGCTTGCGGGACACATGCCCTCACTTTTATTGTCCATATACAGGGACAGAAGTGATTTAGTGTCTGGTCCTTTGAAATTTGAGTTGTGGTTGTCAGGTCCTTTGAAGTGCCCTCTGATCGGTCCTATAGTTTGTTAAAGGGACAGCAGGAGTATCTGCATTCCTATTGACCCACATCACTGGTAGAGGAAGGAACCAGGGATCACACCTGACTGTCAGCCTCCACTTAAACATACCTCTCAAAGGTTCAAAGGCCTAAGTCTTCCCCTCTACTATGATTTTTTGTCCTACAGTGTCAACCATATCAATCCAACCATATTGCCTCACAATGAACCCAGGCCTACAGACCAGTGATTCTTCTTTAATTCAAAGCGACCTTTGTTGTTACCAGAGGATGCTCTGTTCCTCTTCCACCAGTGTGGGTGTTCCCATCACAGAACTCTGGAATGTCAACAATCCACACCTACTGTCTGGGGTTTCAGTCCTCACCTTTAACTAGTCTATGCAGGCCCTGAGCTTTAAAAATGGAACCCATATCTGCATGTTATATACCACGTACAGACACATATGTACCACAGTGCAACCATGTGCAAGTATCAAGCGCTGCCCAGCACTACATACAGTCATCATGTAGACCAATGGTGAGTTAAGTACACATCAGTGAACCCCGCTTGGTCTAACCCAACCACATTACATTGTGACAGGCCTATGCATGGTGCACACACACATGATTTGTGCCCACCCATTTCTAAACATCAGATCAAGGGTCCACAAATCCATGCAGCTAGGGCACTCAGGAAAGGAGTGCACACCTTCATGATGCAGGGAACATTTCCATCCCAACACTGCTCCTTTGCATTATGGTTGGATTTCATGATATATTGTAGACTTGCACAGCATGGTACTGCCCACTTTAACACAGAGCTGTTCCTGGCTTAATGGTAGCAACATCTGGTATACTGCAGGCAGCTAAAGTATCATAATACCATGGCACAAATGTACATAATTGGCAAAGCATTAAAGTTAAAGCAGCCTCACACGAGAGGAACGAGTGCAAGTGGCCACATGTAACATGTACTCTGGGGTACATGCTTAGCCAGCCCTCATTCGAAAAGCTAATGAAGAATAAGCCTTTGCTATTGCCTGGGTTATAGAGAGAAGGCTGAGCATAGCAACACCTATTCTATTTGGAAATTTGAAATAAGGAGCGGCCTCATAACCTGTTTCCCAGTCCCTCTAGTCCTAGTTTATTGCACATCTGTAAAATGGCATGTGTCATATGTGTCACTTACAAAGAGTCATGGTTCTTAAGCCATCTGCTCTTTGCCTGATGAAACATTCCGGCTATTTATGGGATAATTAAACCACAAGTTCAAGGCTTCTTTGTTGACCTGTTTTTACCATAATTTCTTCACCTCCACTTCTCCCATAGTTAGACAGGTATACTTACTGTCATCTTGTTACTAAAGGCTGTCAATTTTACTACCAAAAAATAAGATACTGAGGGGCAGATTTACAAACCCCTTGCAACACTTTAACGCCACTGCTGCGTCACTTTTGTGATGCAGCGGCAGCAAAAACAATGTGCCACTTTGTGACACATTCACAACGTGACGCATCTAGGGAGATGTGTTACGTTGTAAAGCCCTGCGCCACATTATACCTGCATCTGGAATAATATATGCAAGGTGGGCGTTCCCGCGCATGAAAGCCTAGTAAAAGTGACACAGTGAAATCTATAACATTTCAATGCACCATTTCTACGACGTCACTGTGTCAAAACCTTGCACCTGCTTGAAGTAGGCGTAAGGAGTGACACAGCACAATAGGAATAGGCATTTCTGAGCATTGCTGGAGTTGCTTCTTGCTTGCAACATGACTCCAGCAATGCGTAACCTTTACGACAATAGATGCGTGACACGTCTGTCATTCCTTGCGCCTTGGTGCACTGCATTGTAAATCTGACACATCCATGGTGGTTCAGGTTTTTTTGAGTGATGTAAGTAAACTGACACATCTCTGCTATACCGCAGAGATGCATCAGTTTCTTGTAAATCAAATTTGAAATTGTCAAGGTTTATCATCGATCATTGCACGTCTTCAACAATGAGTGTATCAGATTTCATCATAGAGCAAATTAATCAGTGAAGAAACAAAGTTGACTTGAGCCCTAATGCCAACAAGGACAATGTCCTCCCCCTCACAATAGGGTCTTTTTGTAAAAGAAAGCCATAGTTAGATTGCATAGGGCTCCTCAAACCTATGAGGCCCGGCACTACTGCACCTGCTGCAAAAATGGCCAAAGCACAAATAGAATTCATATTAGGAGATGTCCAACAACTGAGCTTTGTGGCAAATGTACGGTGCCTATCTACTATCCTATGCATGACAATGCAAACATTTACAAAGAAAAATGTTATTTTGAAGAAAATAATATAAAAAGTGTGTTCAGAATAAGACTCAATGCGAGAAAGAAATTCAATAAATTAAAAATATGCTTCAACCTACTAGAAAGTATTGTTTGTAAAGGTTAAGATGTTTGATTAAAATGAAAAACCACATAAGGGATTGTTCAAAGTAAGACACCCTTTGCTTTATGCGTTCTTCGAGTAGGTCAGTGGGCCATATTTATGGCCAAGTTATGCAGTACAGCGCAGCAAGTCACAATTCCCTGAGGCTTGTTCATGTTTTTATTTGTGCTGCATAATGCAACACACATAGAAAGAGAAAAAAAGGAGGAGAAATAAGCATATATCTCCCCATTATGCCTTACCTGGGGAGGCGTAGGTTTTTGGCACATTACTAGGTCTACCACTTGCGGTAAATCTGGGAATGCATCAAAATCTATGGATGTTGTATAGTAACACCAAAGCAACACCTATGGAAATGCCTCCCTGGTGCAGAATAATGCAACACAGCAATTTGTGCAGGGTTGCATTACTTAAGATTCATAAAGCCACTCAGGGCCACACAAGGTGGCCTTGCGCTGCTTCATAAATCTCATTTTTAATTTGCATTGCTCTTGTTCAACTTTGCGTGGTGCAAGAGTGATGCAAAGGGGATCTTGACTATGGCCCACTGTGCAATGGGAATACCTGCAGTTTGTGCTGCATTCCTGGTGTGTCAAGTTTTGCTTTTCCTCATTCTAGAATCCGTGAAATCATATGGGCCTCATTTAGAGATGGGTGCGTCACTTTTGCACCAGGCAAAGTGGAACATATGTGCCACAAAAATTCGGAGTCAGATTTTTTGAGCTAAGCAAAGCCATCTGCATGGTTCTGAGTGGCTTTAAACATTTGGAGTGATGCAATGCAGTGCGGTGCAAATATCTGCAGCACACATAGAAAGAGGAATATGCCTCCCAAGATAGTTTTTGTGCTGGAAGGTGCCCCTTTCTGCTCCAAAACAATCCTGCATGCGACACAGGCACACTTGCACCATGGTGCAAGGGTGCCTACGTTGGTGCAAAAGATGTGCAAGGGAAAGAACCGGAATGCGCCGTATTGCCTCACATTCCTACTCTGTCACGTAGTGCAGGGCGCAAGGTGACTTCCTGCACTGAAGTACTTCGTCGCAAAAAGAGACCCTATATTTTTTGTCTCAGAGACACAACTAAATATAATTTCCCTTACAAATGTGATAATCATTCTAAGTTTAAAATCATCATATCATATGCTCCCTTTGTGAGAGAAAGCTGTCTAGACCTGTACAGTCTGTGGAAGCCACTGAGTGCTTGATCACAAAACTCAAAACACATTAACCAGAATATGTACCATTTTTGCTCAGGTCGCGAGCTTAGCAGACAGCTGTGTTGCACATCAGAAAAAGCCTGAAAGCGCGAAGCCCACATTTTCCGCAGCCACAAAAATGTTTCCGAAACCAAGTATTAACTGAGAGGATTCTTTTTGAATTACAATGACATTTTATGCTATTTCTAAACACTGCTAAGTCTTGTAGAATAAATTGAGATAAATGTGAGCAGCTGGTAAGGAAGCGGGAAGCGAGCTGGAATAATCCCATCTTTCTGTGACTTTTAAGTTTGCAAATGGCTTTTTAAACATAGTTTTCATTAGATCCCAAATCACAATCAATTATAAGCTTCTCTCCTCGTTTTCTGCGACCAGTTCGATGCCCACACAATTACCATTTGTGATATCATCTTTCTGTCCATTTCAAGCTGCCATTAAACACAGATTGTCAATGAGCACATCACGAACTTCACCCACAGTATAATGAATTCTGACATAAAATCGTACAGGTGAGGATGTGGAGTTGAGGAGAGCAGTCTTCATAAACATGTACCAGAACTGTCACAGTCTTTCTGGGCCTGGGGTCAAATAAAGCAGTCGAACCACTCCTTCCCTCCCCTCCCAGACAATAGTGAACTTCCATCCCATCACTTCGGGTGACCGTTAAATCCGCCCCGTAAATTGTCCAATCCATGCATATCGGTAATAACTGAGGGGATTCTTTATGAATTTAACGTTTAGAGTGGTGGAGCAGGGACTTTACATAAATATTTGGTTTACGGTATCAATTTTATTTCTCAGCTGGAAGAAAATCACCGCTCATTACTGGGTTTAAGACGGAAAGACCTTAGAAGTAAGAAGAGAATTAATCAGAAGCTGCTAAATAAAAAATCTGTCTAACTATACATTCAGATTTCAATTAATCATTTCATTTGGAGTCAATGATGACATTTGGTGTAAGTTTTCAAAGTTTTATTAAGTATATCCTTTTTTAATAAGTTCTCCAAATAGGTAATCAATTCAACAGTAATAAAATACAGGGCAATTGCAAAAAGTGCATTCCATATAAGTAAATCTCTATTCTTAGTCTAGAAAAAGAGAAAAAAAGTATCTGTTAGAACCCATTAAGAGTTCAAAATCGAGAGGTGAAAGCAAAAAGCTTTAAGCAAATCTTAATCAGTTAGCACTTCCCATAAAAAGAAGTTCACAAAATTCAGTAGCCTCTCAAGGCAGCATTGATTCAGTCAAGGGAAATGAAATGAATGGGTCTTGCAGAATAAATCGGAGAAACTTCTAAGCAAAGGGCTCTGAATGGAGCCTAGAAAGGGTCCAAAGAATCTCGTCTCTACTCTAAGAACATGCACTAATATAACATTTTGATATCTATCACTAAAATAAATATTCTGTCTTAGCCCATCATCACATTGTGTCATTATGATAACAGGAAACTATTTATGACTAAAGTAGTTCAGGAGAAACGGCTTACAGATATTAAGTATTAAAATTAAACATTTCATAAACATTTAGCAAATCAAGGTTAGGTTCTCATTGCTCATTTTCATAAACGTGATGAAAGTTAACACACTAAAGGATATTAAAAATTGATTGGACCATTCCAATATGTCACCCACACTTAGGCTGGGAGCCTGCACCGTCCAAAATGTGTCAGCCAAAGCCACCTACAAGGAAATAAATAGTGGTGGGTTCCTCTATAGCAATCATTAAAAAATAAGGAGCACACATGCTCTGCCTATGAGCAAAACTATATTTTGATAATCATGTTCCTAGTTCCATCCATGTATTTTAGGCAATAATCATCATAAAGCATCAGAAGAACTCACTATATGGAACATCTACTTTTCAAAGCTGGGGGTTGCCCAACTCAATTTCGAGGGGTGTTTTGAGCCAACATACTTGCTCTGGCTACCTTTTGTCTTACATTTATGCCCTGACTGTAAATTGACCACCGCTGCCCGCCAATAATAATTAGCAAATATTTTCCAAGTGCAGGAACACCAGGCCCAGTCTTTCCGACTGGAAATCCTTGACCCTCATGCCCCCATTTACCTTGACAGAAGGATCCCAACATTTCTACACCACTCCTGCACAATCACTTTATCGTCAGTGGCTTCCTATTAAATACAAATATCATTGTGCTGTTTCAGTCTACACAGTCATAGGCCATTGATGAAATTGTAGCCTTAGTTCCTGTGCTGTAACCAGCCTCATCTTGACTGCAACTTCTATTAATTGTTCTTTCTTGTATATGTTTTGCATTTGACCCACTTGATATGTTTTTATAGCCCTTGTCGATATTATTTTTCATCTCTACCAAGTATGTGTCTCGTCTGTCAGTACTGAATCAACTGCATTTTTATATTTAACCAATACTTTCTCAACCCAATAATAATGGAGGTACTTTTTGGTAGTTTGCCTGGTTCTTTATCACTCCATTCGTTGCATGCATAAAATAATTAACCATTTGATCACTGTCTACATTCCACATACTTTTTCTCTCTGTTATCCAACTTTACCTTTGATTTTTTTAAGCATTGTGATCGAAACTACTGCCGCTGATGTTCACGATTCTCTTCCTTCTCTTGACTACTCCTCTGCTCTTCCTGTTGACTCTGATATCACTTGATTCCTAATTCCTCTGCCATTTACATTCTCTTTTAATGTCAATCAAATAAACCTAATGCTAATTCCTCCTAACCATTGGTAATTCCTGGGGTCTTATTATCGAAAGAGCCCTGGCGGCACTTTGGTATTACAGAAAGGGCCGCAGATGCTTGTCTGTATTACAGATAGCGCTGGGGCACAATTAGCTCTGCAGCTTTCACCGGAGGGTATACCCCCATTTGCATGGGGGGTGGCCCCATGCAAATGACGGAGTTACTTAGCCTCTCCGATTACGCCATATTACTGACACAGTCACAGAGGCAAAGAAGCTGTCAGGAGGCGCACTGACAGTGCGCCACCTAAAAGGTGATATGCTGTCAGAGCGCCCCCTGATAGCAGCCCTTTTGAAGGGGCGAAGGGGGTCCTATGGTTTCCCAGACATCCCCTTGCAGGCAGGTGTAGTCACCCACTGCACATGCCTGGAAGGGGAACTCTAATCCTTCTTAAAAGTGCAAACGGGTTGTCGCCTGCACATTAAAACATGGTGCAGCTTCTTCTAAACTGCTCCCTATTTCACTTGAATGCGCCACCCCCATGGCAGCACACGTTTGTAGCTGCCTGGGCGTGGTGAATTCAGTGTAATGTGGGGCACTATACTTGTTTTCTGAGTATGCGCCTTTTAAAAGAAGCGCCCAGCGCTAACAAGGGAAATGTGTTGCATTCCATAATACATCCCTGATCTGTTACAGCAAAGTACAGTGCTCCAACAAGCAACATACTGTTGATAGAAAGCATTGCTTGCTACAATACTCTATGTTCGATATTTTCCAATCATAAAAGTCACTTATACCATACATACATATCATAAAATAGCTCATAAATTTTAAAAGACACTAGTCATAGCGGTTGGAATTTTCATAATGGTTCCATAAAAAGAAAGGATTTCCACGCTATTACATACAATTCTATGTAATAAAATTTGCTAGTAATAAAAGTGGTGAATACATTAATATCCATAACTCACAGGAATAATTATAAAACACCACATATAAAACAGTTTACACATGGTTATTCAGTAGGCAGAGAGCACATCACACCAATATATAAACAGGTAAGTTAATGCAGAATAGAGCCATGTGTGGCATCCAAACTATTCCTTTTAAGGCCCCATGCCCAGGTAAAAAATATAGCCATAGCTATAACTACGTCTTCTCCTGAGTGTCTGTTTTTAAGATACGCAGTGCTATTTAGGATGACCTAGTGCCGAGTTTTGAACAAATCGGCTTGAGCCAAATATGTCGAGGTCCATCATAGGCTGGACACACAAACAGTACACGTGATAGGGTCTCTTCCATAGATGGACACATGGGACAATTAGTGTCTTGGGCATCGTGCCACTTTGCCGTGAAAGATTTCAGGGGGAGAAACCCCACTCTAAATTGGTGATACAGTTTCCTATCACCAGGTCTCGTAATAAAATCCCAGTAAGCCTCCGGCCTATATTCATACTTATGTTCTAAAAAGATGCCTGTCAGGGATGCGCTAATCACCAATGACATGGGCTTATGACAGACCATGTCCCTATATAGGGCATTAAAAAAATGTTTTGATGGGAACCAATTCCCTTTGGGGTCCTCCCACAGGTGTCTAAGCCCCATATCAAAGAGTGTGCACTTAATCTTTTGTAACCAGTTAATTTTTGAGGACAAATCAGCATCTCTAATGTACTTTTCTGCATTAGGATAAGGTGCTAACTCCGGGGTTGTCCACAGGCATCTCCAAGATGCCAGGGGTCTAAAATCCGCTGCCTCGCCAAATGAAATGCTTCCCAGATCTAAAAGCAGGGGTTTGAGAGGGGTCGATTGAGGGAGACCAGTCAATGATCTCAGAAACTTGTTCTGGGCAAGGACCAAAGAACCTAGATTTTTGAAGCCCTAGAATTCGGCACCATAAATTATTGATGCCCTGATCTTCCCTTTATAGACTGTTAATGCCGGCCCTACTGGTTTAGTATTGGATTGCCGGTGCTCTATTAAGAGAGCGCCTGCTAGTTGGTTGTGCCTGAGGACCAGTAAATTTAACTGTGGCTTCCAGTTAATCCTCTTGCCCATTGTTACTCCCGGGTATGTAAAGGGATCCGTTTTCTCCAAGGACACATTATTCCTTTCTACTCTGTCTTTCACTGTTTTATGTGTATGCAACACCATGAACTTGGTCTTATCAATATTAACTACTAGCTCATGGTCGTTACAAAAGAGAGTGAATCTGTCAAGGGCCCTTTGAAGACCTGATTGTGTTTTTGACAAAATTAGGGTGTCATCTGCAAACATTAACAGTGGGACCTTGGTGCCAGCAAGAGTAGGAACGGCAGTTGGATACACAGTATAATATGAGATAATCTTATTTATGAACAGTGAGAAAAGGGTGGGTACCAAAACGCACCACTGCCGAACTCCCTTATCCACTGGGAAACAATCTGTTACCTCGCCCTGTTGTCCCCACCGTACCTGGGCATAATTAGACTCATGAAGTTTGATAATGAAACATAAAATCTCAGGAGGCATCCCTGCTTCCTTTAGTGTGTCCCACAGCTTGTATCGGGGCTCAAGATCAAATGCTGGTTTTAGATCTATAAATGCAACATAGAGAGTCCCCCCAGCTAAAACCACAGTATTCAAATAAATCATCATGAATCTAAAAACTTGATCGATGGTACTGACATGAGGGTGGAATCCTGCTTGGAAAGTGGCTAGCATTCCCTGGTCATCTATCCAGGTATTTACCCTACTTAGCACACGTCTGGCCGCAATCATTTGTAATGTATCTATGAGGCTTATGGGCATGTAGTTACTTTGACTGATGCAGTCCCCTTTTTTGTAAATTGGGATAATTTCTGTCCCGCGCCAATATTCTGGTATAGGTGCACTTCTCACCAGGGCATTGGAAAAAGTATGAATATATTTAAGCCAATTCTGCCTACCGGATTTAAATATATCGTCAGAATACAATCTGAGCCAGGAGCCCTGCCTACTGGAACACTGTCCAAAACTCTTTCGATCTCCCCTATGTCAAAGGTTAGGACAGTATCAGATGCTAGTTGTGGGTATTGGGTAAGGCTACCTGTAGTAGATGCAAATTGAGTCTGGTAGTGCAAGACCCATATTTCCGGTGGTACATTGTTAACTGGTACCAGTCCTATGTCTCCCCTACCCCATTTAACTGTTTGCCAGAATAGCTGCCAGTTCTTCCCATTACTTGCATATAGCAAGTCCTTCCATCTGTTTTCATCATAGGTCTTCTTTGCCCTAAGATGGGTTTTCTTATATTCGGACCTTGCTTTCCTAACCTCCTGCGGTACTCCCAACCAAATAGCTTGAGAGAGGTGCCTAATTGAGGACCTACATGCCCCATCATACAATTTTGCTGATTTTGGGGTAGCCTGCCTTAAAGATCTTTTGGTTTTAGTAAAAAAAGCTTTCAGCTTTACAAAAAGGTCCTCATGAACCTTTGTAAAGGCAGGGAGAGAGGCCTCATGCATATCTAGAGTTGAAAGAGCTATTTTTGTGTCTTCAAGAGTTTGCTTTATCAATTCCATGGTTCCCTCATCTTCTAAAACAACTGCCCATTTAGTCGGCGACAGTCTTGGGACATAATTACGTCTGTCGTCACTGTTTCAGTTCCTGCCCTCACCGTATATTGGCCCTTTGCCTCTAGAGTCAGTACTAGCGGGTCATGATCACTCTTCGTTCTACGTTGGATCTTCATGTCCACAAGCCTTGACAATAATTCTAAATTCATAAAGAAGTAGTCAATTCTACTGCTTCTTGTCTCATTTTTAAAAGTGTAGGCCCCTTCACTATCAGATTTACACCTTCCATTAACAACCCTGAAACCCCCTCTCCAGAGATAAGCTTTTTAACTGCAGCGCTGCCTCTGTCCATTTGTTAATTTGGGGCAGCGTTAAGAGTAATATGCCCCAGACTGCATCCTCCTTGCTGGTAACACTGCCATCTTCAAAACCAAACGGCTCAAATGTACAATTGAAATCACCAGCAATTACCAAGTGATTTACCCCTTTCATAGGTTCAATGAATGAGTCCAATCTAGAGATGGTTGGTGATGCTTTCCCTCCCGCTATCCCTCTTGCATACACATTGATCAATATGAGATCTGGCTCATATTCATAATGGATTTTTTTGGCCATGATGTCAGGACTGTGAATCATTAGCTCTTCCACCTGATAACCCACCCGCTGTCTCACCCAAATAATCAATCCCCCACAAGGTCTACCTTTCTGACCTGCAGTTGCCAGTTTGCCAAAGGCCAGATACCCAGGACGAAAGGTGACCAAGTGACCAAGTTTCCTGGAGGACAATAATGTCGTGGTTCTCAATGAAACATGACCAATCAGAGGACATTATCCTAGATGGGAGACCAGCAATATTCTAAGATATTAGAGTTAATAGGGAAGAAACCATACTACCTCCCCTATCTATAGATTTCGGGTTTTCTATACTGATAGATGTCGGGTTTTCTATACTCTCTATCAATGTCATCTCATAGCATATATTCTTTTGTATTGCATTTTTTTCCACAGATTGTCTCTTTCGGGTGGAAGGAAATATGGCCACCTCCCCCCCATCCTGATAGAACTCCTTGACTCTCTTTGCTGACAGGTTCCATCTTTAAAACCAGCTACATCATTTACAAACTCATCAAGATCAGGACCCTTGCTTAGCTTGTGGACAAGTCCATCATTTGTGATGGTTCTTGGCACGTGCAGCAAGGGCACCATCATATTGAAGACTAAGGGCCTGATCTAGAGTTTGACAGACATATCACAGTCCATCAGGATGGCAGTGAGTTTTACATCTGCTAACCTGATGAACTACCATATGTCACGTTTAGAGATCACTGCTAGTTCAGTGATGATCTCTGTACCTTGATAGGAACTGCAGTCATGGAGGTTCTTGCCAAGCTACAAAAGGTTTTGTATACTGGACTTTGATGAGTTTTGCCTCCCTCTAGATCCACCATGGTCGCTACAGCCCAATTCATCAGGGGCGTAACACAGGCCCCCGTAGCCACTGCGTTGCAGGGGGGGGGGCCCATACTCCAGGGGACCCGTGCCGGCCCCCTAACTTGACTTACACATTATAATTTGGTTGATGCACTACGCAAGGCATGGCGCTGCACTCCCGGCCTCTGATAAATTAAATGGTAGCTAAGCACTGATCTTCTTTATACATTGGTGCGCGGGCCACGGCCGGGGCCCCTGAGGCTCTTCTTCGGAAATGGTGCGGTGCGGAGACCCCGGCCGGGGCCCCTGAGGCTCTTGTAAATGCTGCGCGGGCCCCGGCCGGGGCCCCTCAGGCTCTTGTAAATGGTGTGCGGGCCCCGGCTGGGGCCCCTCAGGCACTCTTTAATTAAATGGCGGGACAGGGTGGGTACGCGCAGACGTGACGCATACTTGTTTACTTTCCGGAGTTGCCGCCTTCAAGGACGCTGCGTATGCGCATTGATGTACAGGGTGGGGGGTGGGGCTCGCAGCTCCCTTTTCGGCTCTCCACTCACAATCTTGTCCAATGTCCGGGTCTCCCTGCTCCGTCACAGCGGGGCCGCAGTGCCAGTCAGCCATGGGGGTTCAGAAAAGGGGGTGGTGATGGACAGAGTATCTGAATTAGGCAGAACACTCCTACCCAGTCAACAGATCAGGGCTTGGTTCATCACCATCCCAGCTCAGAACCTGCCTACATGCAAATTAGTCTGTCCCTGGCCCAGTGCATCATGGGAACAGGCAGACCAAACTACCAAGCCAATTCTTATACTGGAAAGGTAACAAGCTTCTGGGGACAGGTTTCTGGCATTACAGCCGTCTTCGGCCCGGCTTGCTTGAATCCTGATGGTGCAGTGAGCAAGGGACTCACATCAGAGCATACCCTTCCACGCTTATGGTGGACAAAACGATTCAGAAAAGGGGGTGGTGGTTCAAGCAAGCCGGACCGAAGACGGCTGTAATGCCAGAAACCGGTCCCCGGAAGCTTGTTTCCTTTCCAGTAAAAGAATTGGCTTGGTAGTTTGTTCTGCCCTGTTCCCATGATGCACTGGGCCAGGGACAGACTAATTTGCATGTAGCCAGGTTCTGAGGTGGGATGGTGCAGTGAGCTAAAAAACGTGATGGATCAAGCCCTGATCTGTTGACTGGGCAGGAGTGTTCTGCTTAATTCAGATACTCTGTCCATCACCACCCCCTTTTCTGAATCGTTTTGTCCACCATAAGCGACGAAGGGTATGCTCAGACATGAGCCCCTTGCTCACTGCAACATCAGGATTCAAGCAAGCCGGGCCGAAGACGGCTGTAGTGCCAGAAACCGGTCCCCGGAAGCTTGTTTCCTTTCCAGTAAAAGAATTGGCTTGGTAGTTTGGTCTGCCCTGTTCCCATGATCCACTGGGCCAGGGACAGACTAATTTGCATGTAGCCAGGTTCTGAGCTGGGATGGTGCAGTGAGCTAAAAAACGGTGATGGATCAAGCCCTGATCTGTTGACTGTGCAGGAGTGTTCTGCTTAATTCAGATACTCTGTCTATCACCAACCCCTTTTCTGAATCGTTTTGTCCACCGTAAGCGTGGAAGGGTATGCTCAGACATGAGTCCCTTGCTCACTGCACCATCAGGATTCAAGCAAGCCGGGCCGAAGACGGCTGTAATGCCAGAAACCGGTCCCCAGAAGCTTGTTTCCTTTCCAGTAAAAGAATTGGCTTGGTAGTTTGGTCTGCCCTGTTCCCATGATGCACTTGGCCAGAGACAGACTAATTTGCATGTAGCCAGGTTCTGAGCTGGGATGGTGCAGTGAGCTAAAAAACAGTGATGGCTCAAGCCCTGATCTGTTGACTGGGCAGGAGTGTTCTGCTTAATTCAGATACTCTGTCCATTATCACCCGCTTTTCTGAATCGTTTTGTCCACCGTAAGCGTGGAAGGGTATGCTCAGACATGAGTCCCTTGCTCACTGCACCATCAGGATTCAAGCAAGCCAGGCCGAAGACGGCTGTAATGCCAGAAAACGGTCCCCGGAAGCTTGTTTCCTTTCCAGTTAAAGAATTGGCTTGGTAGTTTGGTCTGCCCTGTTCCCATGATGCACTGGGCCAGGGACAGACTAATTTAGATGTAGCCAGGTTCTGAGCTGGGATGGTGCAGTGAGCTAAAAAACGGTGATGGATCAAGCCCTGATCTGTTGACTGGGCAGGAGTGTTCTGCTTAATTCAGATACTCTGTCCATCACCACCCCCTTTTCTGAATCGTTTTGTCCACCATAAGCGACGAAGGGTATGCTCAGACATGAGTCCCTTGCTCACTGCAACATCAGGATTCAAGCAAGCCGGGCCGAAGACGGCTGTAGTGCCAGAAACCGGTCCCCGGAAGCTTGTTTCCTTTCCAGTAAAAGAATTGGCTTGGTAGTTTGGTCTGCCCGGTTCCCATGATCCACTGGGCCAGGGACAGACTAATTTGCATGTAGCCAGGTTCTGAGCTGGGATGGTGCAGTGAGCTAAAAAACGGTGATGGATCAAGCCCTGATCTGTTGACTGTGCAGGAGTGTTCTGCTTAATTCAGATACTCTGTCTATCACCACCCCCTTTTCTGAATCGTTTTGTCCACCGTAAGCGTGGAAGGGTATGCTCAGACATGAGTCCCTTGCTCACTGCACCATCAGGATTCAAGCAAGCCGGGCCGAAGACGGCTGTAATGCCAGAAACCGGTCCCCAGAAGCTTGTTTCCTTTCCAGTAAAAGAATTGGCTTGGTAGTTTGGTCTGCCCTGTTCCCATGATGCACTTGGCCAGAGACAGACTAATTTGCATGTAGCCAGGTTCTGAGCTGGGATGGTGCAGTGAGCTAAAAAACAGTGATGGCTCAAGCCCTGATCTGTTGACTGGGCAGGAGTGTTCTGCTTAATTCAGATACTCTGTCCATTATCACCCGCTTTTCTGAATCGTTTTGTCCACCGTAAGCGTGGAAGGGTATGCTCAGACTAGGCGTGGGCGGAAAATCCGTTCCGCTCGCGGATTTTGCGGATTTTCGGGAAATCCGCAATCCGCGAGATTTGCGAATTTCCCGCAAAATCCGCAAATCCGCGAGCAGCGGATTTTGCTCGCACTGCTCGCACTGTTCGCGTGAGTTCGCGCCCCGCGAATAAGTGCAAAATTGCAGAAATACGATTTTAGCAAAACTGAAAGTAACTACTTACCAGGTTCAAAAGTTCAGGCTCATCATTAGTAGCCATTTCCTGGAGTGCTTCCTGAGGGGCCCCTCCAGAGTTCAGTTGCCAGTTGAAACTAGTATGTGACCCTGCTCTGAACCTCAGAATAGTTACACATATGCCACAAAGGTCCTGAATTACAGCTAAGGGAGACAAGCAGGAGCCAGGCTGGAAGTTAAAATCCATTAATCAGCCCCTAATTCATTATTGTCAGTTGGGGCAGGGCAGGTGTTGTAACTAATTTTGCAACAATGAAAGCACTTAGCAAGTGCAAAAGATCACTAATCAGGGCGCACTAAGGAAGCAGGTGCCAGCTAAAAAAATATTCTGTGACACATGAATCAGCCCCAAATTAATTCAGGTCACTTGAGGCAGGGAAGGTGTGCTTTGCTTTGCCGAAAATAATGTACACTGGACAACCAGAGGGTGTGGTGATGAAACAGAGGGTGGCATGGGTGGGCCAGAGGGTGGCATGAGTAGTCAGAGAGTGGCAGTGGTGACAGAGAGTGGCAGTGATGAAGAAGAGTGTCCCAAACAGGCTGGACACGTAGAAACAACAAGTTCGCGAAACTTGCGACCCGACAGGTAAGTTCGCAATTTGCGAAAGTGTACAAAACCCTCGCGAACTGGCAGAAACACGGGCGAACACAAAAAAAAAAAAAATCCGCAAATTCGCGGGAATTCGCGGATTTTGCGGATTGCGAATCCGCAAATCCGCAAAATTCGCGAACGCGAGATCCGCAAAATTCGCTCATGCTTAGCTCAGACATGAGTCCCTTGCTCACTGCACCATCAGGATTCAAGCAAGCCAGGCCGAAGACGGCTGTAATGCCAGAAACCGGTCCCCGGAAGCTTGTTTCCTTTCCAGTTAAAGAATTGGCTTGGTAGTTTGGTCTGCCCTGTTCCCATGATGCACTGGGCCAGGGACAGACTAATTTACATGTAGCCAGGTTCTGAGCTGGGATGGTGCAGTGAGCTAAGAAACGGTGATGGATCAAGCCCTGATCTGTTGACTGGGCAGGAGTGTTCTGCTTAATTCAGATACTCTGTCCATCACCACCCCTTTTTCTGAATCGTTTTGTCCACCATAAGCGTGGAAGGGTATGCTCAGACATGAGTCCCTTGCTCACTGCACCATCAGGATTCAACTAAGCCGGGCCGACGACGGCTGTAATGCCAGAAACCGGTCCCCGGAATCTTGTTTCCTTTCCAGTAAAAGAATTCGTTTGGTAGCTTGGTCTGCCCTGTTCCCTTGATGCACTCGGCCAGGGACAGACTAATTTGCATGTAGCCAGGTTCTGAGCTGGGATGGTGCAGTGAGCTAAAAAACGGTCATGGATCAAGCCCTGATCTGTTGACTGGGCAGGAGTGTTCTGCTTAATTCAGATACTCTGTCCATCACCACCCCCTTTTCTGACCCGCAGCCGTGGGGGAGCACCTACCTGTGTGTTCGGACTGGCAGGCCCCGTTACTGGTGTTTTTTGGGGCTCAGGCAGTAGTAGGATGTGTTGGTGGATTCCAATTACGGGGCCGGAGCGAGCATTTAGTGCTGCCGCTCGGCCATCTTGTTGGCCATGCCCCATTCACCCACTAAGTTTAACCAGCGACGTTTATTATTAGCTTGCATGGTAAAACCAGACACAGGGTCAGTTTCTCCTTCAAGCCGATAGTATCCATGGGCAGTGAGTCAGCCAGAGGTAACATTCAGCTTATATGCCGTGGAGTAAGGTAGGTTTGGTGCAAATAGTGAAACTGTGTGAAGTTGAACCTTGGCCTGGGAATTTGGAATACTCTTTCACATACCACATACCTCATCCCTTGCAAGTAAGTACTGGCCGAGGAGCTCAATACAGCGTTACTCGTCTTGCAGGTAAGGGGAGGCTACTACTTGGCTATGCTATGCTTTGTCATGTTACGCTGGGATTTGTTACACCACAGTAATGGAGACTCTGCAGGGCTGTTAAGATATATTTAGCTATGCTCTGCAATCCCATGTTATACTATTGCATGTTATTCTCCCATAAGCTGTGCCAGGGTATGTTGTATTAGTGTTGTATTACATGCTAGGTTGTGCTATGATATGATGTGATATGATATATGATGTGGTATAATATAGTTTGTTATATCATTTGATTTCCTATCATGCTTTTGTGCTATGTTATGATCAATTATGTCATAGTGTGGGAGGCTATGCTGTATATGTTTGCTGTGCACTGCCATGTTATGTTGTACTATGGCATGTTGTTTTATGTTTTGCTTTGTTGTAGCATGTTGTATATTATTGTGCTATGCATTGCTACAGTGGACCATGCTGTTCCATTTCATATGCCACGGTATGGTATGTTCCAGTATGAAATGTTATGTTACATAATATTGAGTGATGCTGTCACGTTGTTTCTTCTTGGTTACAGTTTTTTTCAGATACATCTTAGTCTACACTTTATTATATTGGACTTCTGTTATATTATGTTTCGTTAGGATACTTCCTACGAAGTTTTAAGTCGTGAAATTTCTTGTGATTATTTGTACGGCGTGCGGGTGCGACCATGTGTTATACTAAACTTATGTCCCTAGCATTTGTCTTGTGCATTGATGCTAGCTGGTTGACTTTGTAGCAGTCTAAGGAGTTTGGGAATTGCATGATATGCTATTGTGTATTATGTTGAAACACGCTGCTATAACCTGGTATACTTTGTCCTGAAATGTGGTAGAGAAGTTTAAAGATTGGTGCTTCTAGATGGGAGCACATGTCTGGGACAGGAGTCAGATAAGTGCCAGGGATGCTTAACTCAGCCTTTCAACTTTCTGAAAAGATAACCATGATGAGACACCAGTGAAATTGTTGCTACTCCACGATGAACAATATGCTGGGCTGTGTTTGTGTGTGGTGGGAGGGGGGTGTGCCAGCCGTATTCATGGTGATTGTGATATGAATCTGCACTGGATTCAGTGTTTTTTGCAGCATGTGGTTCTTCACTTCTTCAAGGTGTGTCTACTTTTTAACCACCCACAAAATTACAAGATGCTGTTAGAGAAACTGAGACAGGCAGTGTGCCCACATGGCACGCATTTAGGCAACTCGATTGGGCACATAGGCCTTTTCTCTCAAACATTGGTTTGGAATGTGCTGTGTGCCATGTCTTGTTGCTTCCCCAGTACATCATAAATGTGACTCTACCTTCATTTGTTACAGTTATAATTTGTACGATTGTCACTAAATGTGGTGTTCTTCTCATACTGAAAATGATAAATATTTTTTTTTAAAAGCTGCAAAATGTTTGGTGGACGGCTATTCAGCAAACTTTGCAGAAGTTTTTCTTTTTTTAAAACCTAACTCCCAAACTGAGTTTTTGTCTCTGTGTGGGCATCAATATTTTTTTTGCTGTGTACCTCACAGCAAGGTTTTACATGGTGGTGATGGACTGAAAAAAGGACATCACACTGTCAGTCACAAATTGGGAAGGACACATTGTAATGCCCTTCCTCCTATGGCCCATGCTCCCTTGGGGTGTCAGAGGAAGCTTTTCATCGATAGAGGCAATTGGGGCTCTCTTGTTGGAAAGCTGGCTATCTTCCTGACCCTTAATGTATGGAAGAACTATTGGTTTGGCAGAAACAGTACTCTCGCACATTTATTATTAAGAAGTACTCTCTCCACTAATCTCCAAATCTATTCTTTAGAAGAGTAACACATAAAAAAATAGGGCAGCAGACCATTTCCATCCATGCACCTAGGATATGAAACAGCATCGCTGTTTTCATAGGGAGAGACCCAAAGGCAACCTCCAATTTAGGAAAGTGTTGATGACTCACCTATTTAAAGAACAGTAGATCATAACGCAGTAACAATCCAATAAACCGCTACCTCTTTTATCACTCATTACTTGTCTTTGACCCTATGCTTTGCTCTGCTGCATTTTTGGCTATGTTCGTGCTATACAAATACCAAATACATACTTGCCATTCACATAAATGGAAACATAGATGACATTCCTCGTCTCCTCCTAGGTGAGCAACTCTGGCATATTCTTCAGACCTGTAACTCATCATCTGACACTTCTCCCAAGTGCACAGGTAAGTAACGGACTTAATTAGCAAACAATGAGATATTTACTGCCCTAGTATGATTTATATATCGTTTACATCTAACAAATGGCGTTCAAATAAAGCACATGATAAGTACAATATATATCTCGATAAATAAAGAATATAAATACAAAATTTGAGCGGTTTCTACAACAATCAACAATGATGATGCTAGAATAAAAATAATTCTCAGAGAGTAATCAACAACATGAGACCTTTTTAAAATTTTTGTGTATTTTGTGTTTTGCATTATTATTTTTTGAAGTGTGTATGTAGGACGGACACCTGATGAAGGCTACAGGCCGAAACGCACGTTGTTTAACAACATATTGCCTACATCTGTGAAAACATCAACCTAAATTAGTGTTATGGATATCTGTTTTTGTATATTCTTTATTGTCTATGTAAATTGTATGAATTTTGGAAAAAAAACTATTTATGAAATAATCTAAGAAAAAAAGAAAAAAATAATGGATACAATAATATTTTTCTAAAATGGATATCAAAAAATAAATCAGAATCGAGATATATATTGTACTTATCATGTGCTTTATTTGAACGCCGTTTGTTAGATGTAAACGATATATAAATCATACTAGGGCAGTAAATATCTCATTGTTTGCTAATTAAGTCCGTTACTTACCTGTTCAATTAGTCCCTACAGTTAGCAAGCTTAACAATAAGTAGGGGTCCCCTGTTTTCAAACAATAACTTCTCCCAAGTGCTCCTTCTGGTTCTTGTAAGCATGTAACTAAGTTACTCATTTCAAAGCATGTGCAAGCCCAAATGAGTGTCAGGGCCTTATTACGACTACGGCGGTCCATCAGACCTCCGTAGTAGTGGTAACAGTCTGACAACCACCACACTGCAGGACCGCCCGCAGTATTAGAAGTATGGTGACAGACAGCCACTGAACCACTGCTTCTGCCGTGGATCAAGGATCCTGCGGTGGTCTGGTAGAGGATTGAGTCCAAAATATATCGGCGGTGCTGCAGCGGCACAGCCAGCCATGTTTTGAGTTGCCTCACTGCCACCATTTTCATGGCTGCCTCGCCCTGTAGTTTTTCACCCCCAGTTCCTGCATGGGAAGGAATGCACAACATGGTGCATTCCTTCCTGGGCAAATATGTGCACTGGCGGTCCCACAGCAGTGCTTTTTAAGGCTCACAATGAACCTTTAAACAGCATCACTGAGGGACAACCATGCAGCCCACCTGTCTGACCATACAATTACTTGTAATCAGGCGGAAAGTGGTGAGTTTTAGCAGTTCGGGAGCGAAGCGGCGGTGTGCAGCCTGCTCCAGGACTGCCGAAACTCTGAATAAGGCCCTTTGTCTGATCTCTTACTTGCATATCCTCTTAAACTATTTCTATCCTACCCTTAGATTTGGCACAACCTTTACACCAATCCTTGTTGACTGACAATGTTCCTATCTATTACAGATCTATGGTGGCTCTTCCATCATAAAAAACCTAATCACAAAATGTTGAAGTCCTTCAACTGTCATGCTATTTATTTACTTAAATTTCCTAATATTCATAGTTAAAGAGACTTGACTAATACCACTGATTTCTTTGTAGTATACAAGGGTGGAGAATGATTCCTTTCGTTTTGAGACATTTTTCCCTTTTTGAGATAGGTAGGATGAGGAAATGTGTTAAAGAAAGGATCTTACAAAAATAGTAGGAACTGCAGAGAAAGTGCCCGCTACACTGGGAAAATTAATTCACCTTAGCTTTTGTTCTGTTTCAGTATACAGAGAGAGCGTGCATAGCTCCATTGTGAAGTTGGTTTTATCTGGATAGCTGGGTTCTCAGCATGGCAGGACACACACCTGTGCATCAGAAGTGCGCTAAAAAGCTGGCAGTGACAGTATTTAATGAAAGAATTGTACTGTATTGTATTGTACTACATTGTATTCAAACTTTTATGCACCTATTACTGTTCCTAAGTGGGGCACTGAAGCACTCGCTTTTTCCCATGCAAACCATAAGTGCAGACATGAGTGCTTCATACTGGGTACGTTTAAGTCCTTCAGTGTTTAGAGAATGTTTCTCGTCTGAGGGAAGAGACAGTAGGGACAATAACATGCCGTTTTTCCGTATTGCAATATAGGGCGATTTAGGTCACTCTGATCAACCCCAGGGTATACTGCAGCCTTTATTTAGGGGACATAAAGTGTTGTATCTGGACTTAAAAAGAAACATCTATGATTTGTTATGATTTACTCTTCTAAATAATACGATTTTTTGTTGTTCTCAGAGGGATAGATAATCTTACCATTGCCTACTTTGTGTAATACTGCATATTTAATTTGTACTAAATAGTGAATATAATGTGGCTGCACCAGAGCCTGGATGATGGAAAGGTTCAAATGTAGGCATAACTTCGAAGGGGTTACAAGAACAACCCCTTTTAAGCACACACCAAAGGTGCGAAGAGTAGAAAAAAACACAAATGAAAGTTTTCGCACTTCTTGTAGAGAAGAGATGTGGGAACAATGTAGCATTGCCTGGATATCATTTCTAATTATGTATACCTGAAGGTTCCACTCAAAATAATATCCATTATTGGACATATACAAAAATGTGACAGGATGCCCTTACACCCCACCAGGTGTCAAGCTTCATCATAAGACATCCCACGCTCTCAAAAAACCGTTTTGATGGAGAGCGAGCCTTCACCTGAAATAAGGAAAGCACTTCTTTCTAAGAGCAGACACGATATCTAGATATAATAAAAACCAATGTACCATTCTAAATAACCCTTTTATTTGCTAGTAATATCATTTGGTATTAAAACCAAACATTGGGAAAAGGGGAGTTAGCACCCCTTCACCACTAAACCGTCCACACCTCTCTGCCTGGTGGCTCAAACAAGTCTGTGGTTATGATGAGTTTTTGGACCCACCTAATCGGGCACTGTTCACTTAGCGCTCCGCGCCTTAATTATACTTTGCACACTTTTTCAGTTTTTTCACTGATATTTATTTATGTTCATTTTTTTGATAAGTTTCATTCACTCATGAATTATTCTCACTTCTCATAATACAAACTTATAGTTCATTTCATCTGTATTACAAACATTTATATCAACCTTATGTTTTCATTACTTTGGTTTCATATACATTTTCAACACAATAAGCGGTACGCAAAAATTTTTTTTAACATGTGAGCCCAATGCATTTCGGCGCCTCTACGGTGCCTTCATCAGGGGCAGCTCTGAAAATGAAGCATATAAACATAGTATGAGATTCTTTGTGCTGTAAAGTTCATGGGGGATATGTAGCTAAATTCTGTGTAAATGTCCTACCTGTTATTCATCATAAAGGAAATTATTTAGAACCACCATTCAATGAACTTTTTGCGTAGACACTGTGGACAATAATGAATAACCTGTGTTGGTTATAAGATTATGATTGTAATTAGGTATTGGAAGAGAGGACTTGTAAAAACATACCTGTATGTATTGATATGAATACACTGTAGAGAGAAAGTAATTTGTATCAGTATTACTTGTCACTATATTTTATGTGTGACTTTCTCAGATGATAGGTCCTAGGACCCTTACCTTATCTTCACCAAAAATATGACTTGTCTGGTGAAAGAAAACACAATTACTAGACTGTTTTTAGGCTATGTGTCGAAACTATTGATGTGCTCCAAGAGAATAAGTAAGAGCATATAAAGGTTTAGGGACCCTTACCTTGTCTTCAATAAAGTTATGATTCTTTCTAGTAGAAAAAAACGCAATTACTGGACTGTTTACGAACAGTCTAACGAGGTAGTCGATGTGCTCAATGGAAACTATTTTAAGCCTACCTGATGCGCCAAGGTTTCCACCACAATTGGGGTTCTGCTTGCTGGTCGTTTTCCTTCGCGCTGTGCCGGAAAAACGGCATATAAACCTCCGCGTACTCCGCCAGGAAGCGGAGTTTGTAAACATGAATAAAGGACTTAATGTTAGTGCTGTGGTTATCTTGTTCAGATTTTTGGGCGCCATATTTGAGTGTATATCTCGCTAACTAATCCAACTCGATCATTTACTTAATCGGTGATTAAGACTGAAATACTGGGGATATATCACTATCCATATAAATCCCACGAACCCCGCCGGAGAGCGGAGTTTGTGAACCCAGAAAAGGGACTTAATGTTGATACTGTTATCGTCCCGTTAGAACTATAGGCCCCCTGCTTACATGAGTATGTATCTCGTCAGTGAGACTGGCTATATTATTTACTGGGTGTATTAATGCAGTCAAGGGTATGAAAAATGTGTCAATATCAATATCTTAAATTTAGGACTAATTATCAAGATCCGGACTCTATCGAGTATTGTCAATGGTACTACCACACAAATGTGTGTCCCGTAATTCTGGCATCCTAAGTGATACGCTAAACGAAAAATATTAACATTTCCTAAACGAAAAATATTAACATTTCCTAAACTCGCGGTTTGCAAAAACTCTCTGAATTCCTGATGGCTGACACTCTGTCAACTACAAACGTGAGATGATATCTTTAACTGTTATTCAAAAGTATAATAAATTACAGGAACCATTGGTCTAAGTTGGATCCATGTGATTGTGAGATCATTTCCGCTGTACTAAAGTCCAATGTGTAGCCAAACAGTATCTAATGCGTTAAACACGAAGGTATTTGTGATACATAACCTAAGTTAAAGAACAGTGATATAGACATTTTGTGGACATCTTCATTTGTAAGTCTGTTAAACCTCAGGTCTTGTTAACACATATTAAAGCAATATGATCTTTTGGGGTTCATGTACATTGAAAAATCATTGAATCATAGTTCATGTTGACAGATGGAAACAATATTATTTAAACCATGGTTCAAAAAATCAATTAGATCATTCAGGGATCATATACATTTCAAGTCCATTGGAACATAATTCATATTGATAGATCAAAACAATTCACATTAAATCATGATTCAAAACCCTTTGATGAGACTATCTACATTAGCAGATTGCTTTCATACTTCTAATTTAAGGTATGTGCCTATAGTTAAATGTACTTCCTTGACTCAATGATGTTTGGTATTATTTCAGCTCATGTTACTAAGCCTATCCTTATTTTTACAGATAACACGAAAGGTCATATTTATCATTGAGCCCTGTGGGGGTTAATGTTTTTAGATATTTTATCCAAAAAAGTTCACGTTGCATCAGTCTCTGGTGATTGTCAATCCCTTCTTTTGTCTGTACTTTTTCGATAACAAAAAATCTCAACTGAGATATTGTGTGTTTTTCATCTCTCCAGTGAAGTACCAAAGGGGATGTTAGATTCTGGTTGCGGATTCTGCTCTTGTGCTCAGTTATACGTACTTTCACTTTACGCTCAGTTTTTCCTACGTACATTTTTCCGCACGGGCACTTGATTGCGTATACAACGTTGTTGGAATTACACTCACTGTTGTGTTTTAATTGTATAGATCTCCCTGTAGTGGGGTGAGTGCACATATTTCCGGTGATTACGTTGTTGCAGTTGGTACAGTTTGTACATCTTGTTGTTCCTTTATATGATACCAAGCTGGTGGGAAGCAGCTTATATTTTAACCTGGATCTCAAGTTTGGTCCTCTGGTATGTGCATGTACTGGTAGTTCTCTGAAAATCCCATGAAAATCTGGTTCCACTGATAACAATTCCCATCTTTTATTTATTATTGATTTGATTTTTGTGGATAACATTGTGTATTTGGTCACAAATACCATCCTGTTTTGAGTTTTTTTCTCTCGTGATTTCAAAAGATCATCTCTATTCATCGTCTTAACCTTTTGCAGATGTTGTTCCAATGTTTCTGGGGGGTAACCTCTGTCTATGTATTTCTGGGTTTGTTTTTCCAGGTTCATTTGACATACATGTGGTTCTGAGCATATACGTTTAATTCTTATGAATTGAGAGGCTGGTAAGTTGCTGATAAGGCTCTTTGGATGAAAACTTTTGTAGTGGAGCGCACTGTTGCGATCCGTCGGTTTAGTGAACAGTGCTGTCTCAAAACCTTGCTGCGTTTTAGTGATCCTGACGTCAAGATAATCAATGACTTTGTTGCTGATCTTGTGAGTAAATTGAATCCTGTTGTCAACTGAATTTAAGGCAAAAATCAGCTCCTCGAGTTTTTCTTGTGTGTCATCCTAGATCAAAAATACATCGTCTATGAACCGACTGTACATTTTCACGTGTGACCATTCCCTCTGTGACATTAAGTTGTTGGCTTCAAACTGAGCCATAAAGGTGTTAGCATATGCAGGGGCCCCTGCAAAGCCCATGGAAGTCCCATTCAATTGGGCAAAGTACTCATTCTTCCAAGTAAAGTAACTATTGTGAAGACAGAATTTCAGCAACTGAATCAAGAAGATTTTTTGGTGCCCGGGTAAGTTCTCCATTTTGAGCAAAGCCCATTCAATAGACTCAAGTCCTGCATGATGTGGTATTGAAGTATAGAGTGCCACCACATCGATGGTGCACATAATCCAGTGTTCTTGAAACCCTGCTTCCGTCCATTTCAACTTGTTAATGAAATCCGTCGTGTCACGTATGTAGGATTCCCATTGTTGGACAAACTGTTGTAGATAGTGATCGATGTATTTTCCTAATGGGTCAAAGATTGAACCACATCCTGACACTATTGGTCTAAAGGGAGGATTTGTCGGGTGCTTGTGTATCTTTGGGATCATGTAAAGACTTGGACGTCTTGGATTCCTCTGTGTCAAGTATGCTGAGATTTGTTCATCAATCCATTCATTATCCAACGCTGATTTAAGTATATCATTCAACATGTGTTGTAAAGTTCCTGTTGGGTCTGTTGGTAATTTCAGATATGTGTTCATGTCTGTCACATGTTCCTCAACTTTTTGGTCGTAAAATTCTGTGTCCATTAATACCAAGGCTCCGCCCTTGTCTGCTGGTTGTATTGTCAGTGTTGGGTTATTTGCCAGATTGTTGATTATATTTTGCTCTAGCTTGGTTAGATTGCTGTGTCGTTTTCTTTTGTAATCCAATTCCTGTAGGTCTTTCCTCACCATTGTTTCAAAAGTATCAAGCATCTTATGTGATACTGGTACTTGGAACACGCTTTTGGGTTTAAATTTTCTACTGGTGTCTTCACCTGTACTTTCTGTGGGTTCAACTACATTCTCAAAATAGTGTCTCAATTTTAATGTCCTCATAAATCTGAAAAATGCCCCCTCTGTTTCCAGTTCATTAGTGATTACTGTGGGTACAAATGTTAGACCTTTATTTAAGGTAGACGTTTGTTGTCGAGTTAATGTGATGGAGGATATGTTGATAATCAGATCACTGTTCGTCCGCTCCTCAATGCCTTTCCGGCCATTTCCTCGCCTTGTTTTCCGCTTGATATTATTGACTCGGGTGTTGTTGTTGGTGGTTGCCCTGAGTCCTGTTCCTGTGACAAAAAAGACGAAGCTTCTCTGCTAGTTGTTGCTTGATCTGTGCTTTCGCCCGATATTATAATCCCTTCCGAGGTGGCTTTAACTGGTCCTCTACGTATGGATGTTTCTTTGTCTGTTACAAGACTCTCCTCGGATGATCGTGCTGATGTAGGCGTTTTCTTTGGTATGTATTGGCGTCGGGCATATATATCTGCCCAAGTATAAACCTCGTTAAGCTTGTAATCGATGGTATCGCGTTTATACTTCCTGAGTTTCCCTTCCTGTAATTCTTTCTTGTATTTGTCCAGTTTGATGTTGATGCCTTCCAAGCTCATTTTCCATGTATCTGTTTCCATTCTGGCTTCTAGTTCTGTTTTTAGGACGTAGATTTCATCTTCCAATTCTCTTATTGTTTTGGCAAGTTCTTCAATTATCAGAAGTATTAGATCCAAGGAGCATTTGTTGAGAATACTAAACCATTTCTCCATGAATTTTGAATTAAGATTAAAGCGAAATAACATGGGTTGAATGATATACTTAAATCAGCGTTGGATAATGAATGGATTGATGAACAAATCTCAGCATACTTGACACAGAGGAATCCAAGACGTCCAAGTCTTTACATGATCCCAAAGATACACAAGCACCCGACAAATCCTCCCTTTAGACCAATAGTGTCAGGATGTGGTTCAATCTTTGACCCATTAGGAAAATACATCGATCACTATCTACAACAGTTTGTCCAACAATGGGGATCCTACATACGTGACACAACGGATTTCATTAACAAGTTGAAATGGACGGAAGCAGGGTTTCAAGAACACTGGATTATGTGCACCATCGATGTGGTGGCACTCTATACTTCAATACCACATCATGCAGGACTTGAGTCTATTGAATGGGCTTTGCTCAAAATGGAGAACTTACCCGGGCACCAAAAAATCTTCTTGATTCAGTTGCTGAAATTCTGTCTTCACAATAGTTACTTTACTTGGAAGAATGAGTACTTTGCCCAATTGAATGGGACTTCCATGGGCTTTGCAGGGGCCTCTGCATATGCTAACACCTTTATGGCTCAGTTTGAAGCCAACAACTTAATGTCACAGAGGAAATGGTCACACGTGAAAATGTACAGTCGGTTCATAGACGATGTATTTTTGATCTGGGATGACACACAAGAAAAACTCGAGGAGCTGATTTTTGCCTTAAATTCAGTTGACAACAGGATTCAATTTACTCACAAGATCAGCAACAAAGTCATTGATTATCTTGACGTCAGGATCACTAAAACGCAGCAAGGTTTTGAGACAGCACTGTTCACTAAACCGACGGATCGCAACAGTGCGCTCCACTACAAAAGTTTTCATCCAAAGAGCCTTATCAGCAACTTACCAGCCTCTCAATTCATAAGAATTAAACGTATATGCTCAGAACCACATGTATGTCAAATGAACCTGGAAAAACAAACCCAGAAATACATAGACAGAGGTTACCCCCCAGAAACATTGGAACAACATCTGCAAAAGGTTAAGACGATAAATAGAGATGATCTTTTGAAATCACGAGAGAAAAAAACTCAAAACAGGATGGTATTTGTGACCAAATACACAACGTTATCCACAAAAATCAAATCAATAATAAATAAAAGATGGGAATTGTTATCAGTGGAACCAGATTTTCACGGGCTTTTCAGAGAACTACCAATACATGCACATACCAGAGGACCAAACTTGAGATCCAGGTTAAAATATAAACTGCTTCCCACCAGCTTGGTATCATATAAAGGAACAACAAGATGTACAAACTGTACCAACTGCAACAACGTAATCACCGGAAATATGTGCACTCACCCCACTACAGGGAGATCTATACAATTAAAACACAACAGTGACTGTAATTCCAACAACGTTGTATACGCAATCAAGTGCCCGTGCGGAAAAATGTACGTAGGAAAAACTGAGCGTAAAGTGAAAGTACGTATAACTGAGCACAAGAGCAGAATCCGCAACCAGAATCTAACATCCCCTTTGGTACTTCACTGGAGAGATGAAAAACACACAATATCTCAGTTGAGATTTTTTGTTATCGAAAAAGTACAGACAAAAGAAGGGATTGACAATCACCAGAGACTGATGCAACGTGAACTTTTTTGGATAAAATATCTAAAAACATTAACCCCCACAGGGCTCAATGATAAATATGACCTTTCGTGTTATCTGTAAAAATAAGGATAGGCTTAGTAACATGAGCTGAAATAATACCAAACATCATTGAGTCAAGGAAGTACATTTAACTATAGGCACATACCTTAAATTAGAAGTATGAAAGCAATCTGCTAATGTAGATAGTCTCATCAAAGGGTTTTGAATCATGATTTAATGTGAATTGTTTTGATCTATCAATATGAATTATGTTCCAATGGACTTGAAATGTATATGATCCCTGAATGATCTAATTGATTTTTTGAACCATGGTTTAAGGAATATTGTTTCCATCTGTCAACATGAACTAGGATTCAATGATTTTTCAATGTACATGAACCCCAAATGATCATATTGCTTTAATATGTGTTAACAAGACCTGAGGTTTAACAGACTTACAAATGAAGATGTCCACAAAATGTCTATATCACTGTTCTTTAACTTAGGTTATGTATCACAAATACCTTCGTGTTTAACGCATTAGATACTGTTTGGCTACACATTGGACTTTAGTACAGCGGAAATGATCTCACAATCACATGGATCCAACTTAGACCAATGGTTCCTGTAATTTATTATACTTTTGAATAACAGTTAAAGATATCATCTCACGTTTGTAGTTGACAGAGTGTCAGCCATCAGGAATTCAGAGAGTTTCTGCAAACCGCGAGTTTAGGAAATGTTAATATTTTTCGTTTAGGAAATGTTAATATTTTTCGTTTAGCGTATCACTTAGGATACCAGAATTACGGGACACACATTTGTGTGGTAGTACCATTGACAATACTCGATAGAGTCCGGATCTTGATAATTAGTCCTAAATTTAAGATATTGATATTGACACATTTTTCATACCCTTGACTGCATTAATACACCCAGTAAATAATATAGCCAGTCTCACTGACGAGATACATACTCATGTAAGCAGGGGGCCTATAGTTCTAACGGGACGATAACAGTATCAACATTAAGTCCCTTTTCTGGGTTCACAAACTCCGCTCTCCGGCGGGGTTCGTGGGATTTATATGGATAGTGATATATCCCCAGTATTTCAGTCTTAATCACCTATTAAGTAAATGATCGAGTTGGATTAGTTAGCGAGATATACACTCAAATATGGCGCCCAAAAATCTGAACAAGATAACCACAGCACTAACATTAAGTCCTTTATTCATGTTTACAAACTCCGCTTCCTGGCGGAGTACGCGGAGGTTTATATGCCGTTTTTCCGGCACAGCGCGAAGGAAAACGACCAGCAAGCAGAACCCCAATTGTGGTGGAAACCTTGGCGCATCAGGTAGGCTTAAAATAGTTTCCATTGAGCACATCGACTACCTCGTTAGACTGTTCGTAAACAGTCCAGTAATTGCGTTTTTTTCTACTAGAAAGAATCATAACTTTATTGAAGATAAGGTAAGGGTCCCTAAACCTTTATATGCTCTTACTTATTCTCTTGGAGCACATCAATAGTTTCGACACATAGCCTAAAAACAGTCTAGTAATTGTGTTTTCTTTCACCAGACAAGTCATATTTTTGGTGAAGATAAGGTAAGGGTCCTAGGACCTATCATCTGAGAAAGTCACACATAAAATATAGTGACAAGTAATACTGATACAAATTACTTTCTCTCTACAGTGTATTCATATCAATACATACAGGTATGTTTTTACAAGTCCTCTCTTCCAATACCTAATTACAATCATAATCTTATAACTAACACAGGTTATTCATTATTGTCCACAGTGTCTACGCAAAAAGTTCATTGAATGGTGGTTCTAAATAATTTCCTTTATGATGAATAACAGGTAGGACATTTACACAGAATTTAGCTACATATCCCCCATGAACTTTACAGCACAAAGAATCTCATACTATGTTTATATGCTTCATTTTCAGAGCTGCGCCTGATGAAGGCACCGTAGAGGCGCCGAAATGCATTGGGCTGACCTGTTAAAAAATGTTTTTGCGTACCGCTTATTGTGTTGAAAATGTATATGAAACCAAAGTAATGAAAACATAAGGTTGATATAAATGTTTGTAATACAGATGAAATGAACTATAAGTTTGTATTATGAGAAGTGAGAATAATTCATGAGTGAATGAAACTTATCAAAAAAATGAACATAAATAAATATCAGTGAAAAAACTGAAAAAGTGTGCAAAGTATAATTAAGGCGCGGAGCGCTAAGTGAACAGTGCCCGATTAGGTGGGTCCAAAAACTCATCATAACCACAGCTTATACCCAGGGTTGACTACCCTGAAAAATCGGAGCACCGGTGGATATATCAGAATTACCGTGAATAAGGAGTGCTCCTTACGCCCTCCACTTATCTTGATTCAAACAAGTCTGTGGCATTCTTCAGGATGGAAAACACAAGATCCTAGTGTGGCAAACATAACTAATATTGCCCTAGGGGTCCACCTAGAATGAATTACCCAGATCCATTAGCTAACATTTCCCATGATGCTGTATGGGTACTGGCCCATGACTACACCACAGAGGATCCCCTCCACCAAGGCCCCCCTTTTTATACAGAGGCTGAAGAAGAGGGAGACAAAAATTGCGGAGATAGGCCCCCAGGGTGCAGTAAGAGGACCAGCAACTAACTCAGAGGATTATGAGGGAAGGAACCGGTGACATCTATGAGCAGGGATTCTCCAGTATAGTGAACTTGAGCACCACAACCCTTACAGACATGGAAACAGTAGTACTATCCAAAGGGATGGGGGTTGTCCCAACACAAAAGTGATCTGTTTACTTTATGTACGGAAGCAGCACAATTTTTCAGGTGCAACAAGCTACAATGTTTTTTGAAAATCAAGATGGCTCGATAGATAGAGAAAAAAACACAGGGCTTAGGAAAAAATCTACCTTCATGCCTCCATCACAATCTTTCCTGTGTGAAGTTTGGGAGCTCAAACAAGTGTTTCTTAAAGAAGTAGATGGAATTGAGTGCCACACCCAGAAGATTTTTCCGAATCTCAATAAAGACGAGAAACGTGCGCTAGTATAAAGTCAACACAACAGAGAGAAAATGCCAATACTGATGTTATAATTCATATGACAATTATCAACCAGATAAAGATTATCATTCAAGAATACTTCACACAGACTGGGGAATTGATACACCAGTGGGGCCCCCTCCCCTTTGGTCTGCGTTTGGTTGTCCTAGTGTTATACTGTGTTACACTAGTTTGACAATTTTACACCCACCTTTGTAAATATTTTGAAAAGCTGATCTAATTTGACCCTAAGGAGTGTTTTGCTTTGATTTGATTTCTTTTCAAGTGTATAGCAGACCTATTACTTCCCCCACTGGTGTATCAATTCCCCAGTCTGTGTGAAGTATTCTAGTATGAATGTATGAATGTTTGTGGTATGACTGTGACAGTTTGATTTATGACTGTATGGTTGATATTTTACCTTGTTCTGTGTCCCTTTTTCATTATTGTCACTAAGGGCCCGATGTAGGTGGCCAATACCGGTCGGAAACGGCCGAATTCGGCCGTTTTCGATCGGTATTTGGCCTTTTGAGATGTAGGGGACCTTTTTTTGTCCGATTCGGTATTTTACCAATTCGGTAAAATTACCGAATTTGAAAAATACCGAATCGGTAAGTTTACCGAGTTTTAAAATTCGGGATGTAGGTGGGACTACTGTCAGTCCCACAGGCCCTTCAGATTTGGTATTTTAACACCCAATCCAATTGGGTGTTAAAATACCGAATCCAGGTGTGCACGCACATGTGTGCATGCACACCTACGCCATGTGACAGACAGACATGCCCTTAGGGCATGTCTGTGTGCTACATGGCACACAAGCCAGTATTGGGGGTGCTAGAGGGTGTCAAAGTGACACCCCCTGCACCCTTGCAGAAATCGGTAATTACCGAATCGGTAAATACCGATTCGGTAATGCACATGGATTCCGATGGGCTTCAAGGCCCATAGGAATCAATGGGGGATACTGATTCGGTATTTACAGAATCGGTAAATACCGAATCTTACAGATTCGGTATTTACCGATTCTGAAATACCCACATCTCCCCCCCTCCAATTTACCACTTCTTAAATACTGATTCGGTATGATTCGGTATTTAAGAAGTGGTAAATTGGATTTTACCTACATCGGGCCCCAAAACCTTTATTGATATTATACACCAAGGTCTAAATCATTGTACCTTCCAATTTGTTTTGCAGAATAAAGCAGCTATTAAATAGCATCTCCCAGTCTTGAATGGTAATCTTTATCTGGTTGATAATTGTCATATGAATTATAACATCAGTATTGGCATTTTCTCTCTGTTGTGTTGTTTATCAGGCTCAGCCTTACTGATTAGAGCCAGCCCTAGTTGTTTCTAGCTAGTATAAAGTCGGCAGACAAAGGGGAAGCTATAGTGGTGATGAACAGAGCTATGTATGACTCCAAATGCCTCCGCCTCCTGTCGATGGAGAGAGCAATGAGATCCTTCTCTCTGACCCCACACAAGACTTACTAACAAAATAAAATCTTTGTTGGAAGACGCACAAAGTCAGGATTGGATTACAAAGCTGGAAGCTGAACTCCTAATTGCTGAGAAACCAAGAACCCCAAGGTTTTATACCCTCCCTAAGATGCTTAGAAACAGGACACCACCACATAGAGTATCAATTGTCTGAGGGGTGAATTCACTCCTGGGATCTCTGTTCTTCAGACCGATTATAAAAACATCAACTTCATATTTATGTGACTCAAAAGATGTTCTATGTCTACTCCAAGATATGGAGATTACTACTCCAGATGAAAGGTTAATAATAATGGAAATAGCACTGTATACCAGCATCCCTCAGCGACAAACCCTAGAAGTAGCAGAAAGGATCCTGGCAGAAAAAGAGAGTGGTTTTATGACCCCCAAGACTGATTGTCATGGAGTATGCAGAATTGGCACTCACTAGAATTTATTTGTGTTTCAGGGCGTGATATATCATCAAGTGCGAGGGACTTCCATGGGGAGTAACTTCACCCCTATTGTTGCCTGCTTATCAGTACATCAGTTTAAGGCAGATCCTATATTCACCCAAGAAAATCCATATAAGGACCACATTAAATTGTGGTCCATCGATGATGTATTCATAGTGTGCAACAGAAATAAACAGCTTGCTATGGAATTTTCCGAATGGGTCTAATCTAGAGATACACATCTGAGATTCATGCATACTGATTGTAAAAAAGAAGCTGTGTTTCTAGACCTAGTAATCACAACTGACCAGGGAGGCATCAGTACCAGAGTCCATAAAACACCACAGATAAGAACAGCATACTCCTATACGAGACTCTCCACCCTGGGGGCCTTGCTTCAGGATCTACCTGTGGGATAGTTCTTACTGGTAAGACGTAACTGTTCCACATTAGAACCATTTGAGACACAGGCTATGGCACTGGAAAAAAACTCCTGGCTCGTCATTACCCAAAGAAAGCTGTCAAAAGGGCAAAATAGAGAGCAAAATACAGTAATAGGGAAGTAGCACTAGAAACCTATTAAAAACCAGATAAAGATAGAGTTGTATGTATCACTACATATACACCTATCTCAAACAAGGTTCAGAATATTATAAGAAAGAACTCGAGGATCCTAAATGATGGGACAAAACAATGCCGCCCCCACTTTTCCCATTCAAAAGAAACATGAATTTGTGGGATTAGCTGGTCCACACCAAGACACTTTCTTAGCACCTTCTCCCACAAAAAATACTCTGGGACAGTCTAGCCCCTGTGGGTCAATATCCATGTGGAAGCTGTGTCTCCTGTCAGCTCAAAAAAGCAACCAACGATGTTAACAGAGCAACAGTGAGAAGGTCATGTATTTGATCACATGCCCTTGTGGCTTGTTCAATGTTGGAATGACCACTCGTAAAATAAAGGTGTGCATCAATGAACACCAGAGCACGACACGTTGTAAAATTAATAATAGCAAGCTCACATACCACTATCTTGACCTGAACTATAGAGATGTGGATATGACAGGGTGGGTCTAGAGAAAATGAACACTATCACCCCAGATCTTCAGAAAAAACTTCTCATACGGGAACAAAGATGGGTGCAGTGATTGAGAACATGGGATAAGGGGTTAATGATGAAATCTCATAGCTGCAATTTACCCAAGAAGCTTGCCACGTGCAGAGTAGGAATCTCTCACATATGATCACAAGAATTGGTGTCTCCCAGATCCACTCAGCTGTATTACACCAAACATAAGGTCGTGTGAGCCCTTACTAAAAGACTATGAGGTCTACAGTATTTGTGCAGCAAGACACGCACCCTAAACATGGGATACTTTAGGTTTCACAATACAAAATCTCACATATAGATCATATTAAGTTTAGTGAAATAAAAGACTCTCATAGATAACACAAGTATTAAGGAGGCTATCATTTCGACCCTTTACATTACCACTGTCCATAAAAAGGACTATAGGGGCTAATAATGGGATACTTTGGTTTTTGCAAAGTATACATACATATTATACAATGCCCAGTGACAACAAAGGCGTTGATTTAAGTAACTCACTCCACCTCTATAATTAGTGTGATTAAGGAGTCTGTCCCATTGGACTAGAAGTCAACATGTAGACAATACAGTACTATGGAAGATATATTTGTAATCTTGTACAACTTCTTAAGAAACAACACTGGATACACAATCCATAGGCCGAGACCACCATTCCCTTAGGCACTTTTGTAAGAGAGCTGAGGTTCCAGGCTTGTATATTCAAAGATGCGTACACACCACATGTCCGGCCAGTGTTAGAGAAATAGGTAGTGCACTTGCACACCAACTTTCATCGTTTTATGAAATATGAACTGCTTGTCCCATCATTTCTTCTCCACTGACCAGAAATGACATGGCATGGACGCCGCCGCCAGGACGCCCCATGCAGGGACCATCTGTGCAAGGAAGTATGGTGTATACTCCAAATACAAACATTGTCACAGGTGTGGTCTATTACCCTGGCAATTAGACACTGGGAAAATTGAATACAGATGGCACCTCACTATAAGGAATCATCCTAGCCCCACCTCTGGCTCATGGCGGGAGGAAATAGCAGACCCGATCAAGCTTCTTGTGAGGAACACACCTTGAGGGAGTAGGAGGTTTGTGTGTGAAGGGATCATGAATCCCTAGATGATTGGTGACTACGAGTGGGATATAATGACATAACAACATAAAATTGAACTTCCTTCCGTTTACTAATTGTAGAGTGTGACTACAGCGGTTCCTGAGCCCTTCCTCCATGGGGGATGGATGACCCGCTAGTGAGGTAAGATTGTGACATTGTCTTAAACCAAGATAAATTGTCTGCTACCTCACTTATGCAGTGCCACTTACCATTGAGCATGCGAATGTTGCTACGGTTATCTACAATTGTTTGTATCCTTATTTCTACTCACCACAAAGCTCAAAGTACTGTTTTTATCTGTTTACAGGTACGGATGGGCCAGCTGTAAAGAAGTTGACATAGGTGACCCTTTGGTTTGGAGGGGCAATATTAGTTATTTTCCATATTAGGACCCTGCGCTTTCCATCCTGAAGAATTGTCCCAAGTTTTGGTTTTAATACCAAGTGATATCACTAACAAATAAAAGGGTTAATTAGAATGCCACATTGGTTTATAATTTATCTAGATCACAGGTCCACTCCCAGATAGAAGTGCCTCCTTGATTCCAAGCGAAGGCCCGCTCTTCATCAAGCCGAGTTTTTGGAGAGATTGGGTTGTCCTTTGATGAAGCATGACACTTGCTTGTGTGTGAGGGCATTTTGTCACATTTTTGTATCTGTCCAATAACGGATATTATTTTGAGTAGATCCTCCAGGGATACATGATTAGAAATTAAATTACAGGTAGCTCTTGTTGTGTGAAAACATTGTATTTGGAGGCCAGCTCACCCTTGAGACCACACAGCCTCTTTGTCCCCTTCCTTGGGCACATCCCAGGGGTTCGTGTGTGCATGGAGCAACACAAGGCCTACCAGTCCAGCGGAGACCTTGGAAAAAATACCTCAACAAAAACATATGTATCCCATAACCAGAGAAGGCCTTGTCTTAATGGGAAACACATGGTAAAGTCAACAACTGACCTAGTGCTGCAGTAATCAAATGACAAACCAAGGAGGGTTAAACACCCCCAACCTCACAGCACCCAGACACCAGCACAAAACTGGCAGAAAGGGTCTGGAAGTGGCACAGAGTAACACAGGGTTAGAAAAATTACAATTCAAAAATGGGATCGAGGAGCTACACCCAAGTGTGTTTGAGTTTATTTGCTTTTTAAACACTGCATAGGTTCAGTTGTAAGTTAAAAAGATACAGACCCCGGCCAGGAGTAAAGCTGATATGCAGATCAGCCCTTTTATTAATGACTCCTGGTGGAATATACACGCACACGGAATACTTAGCTACATATATATTGTATCCCATTCAGCCCTCTCATGCAGACGACACTACCACAGCAAATGACTCATGCCTTTATACCACAACTCCCTTTGCACACCCACAAAGTTCCAGGCAACAAATGAAGATAAACTTCATTCAATATAACGCTTTCACCTATATATATTCAGAGTCTAAAACTCTCAACACCACTGAACTCTCAAACACACCCTACAAGACAAAAATAATCACTGTCACTTTCAACAAACCCATACACCCTTAACATGTGAATACAAATAAACATCTGACATGCATCGCTGGAATGGGAGGCACAGCCGACTGTTAGTAATGGGGTTTCTGGTTGGCTAGGGTATGCACCTAAGCCAGGCAGAGCTCACCACTCTAGTCAGAGTAAGGGAGTTACAAGCTAAAAATAACCCCTGCTCACCCACTTGGTAGCTTGGCAGAGCAGGCAGGCTTATCCCAGAGGCAATGTGTAAAGCGTTTGCGCAACTCATTCATACAGCAGTGGCACACTAGGCATACCACAAAAGAAACTCCACACAAGGTTATATAGAATTAGCCTTTGTATTAGCCATAAAAACACATTAGAACACAATCACACATATTAGACTGTGCCACCAGACACTTGTCATGACTTCACAGGGATTACATAAATCAGTAGGCCAATTGGGCCACTGTCATAACATATCACAGTTAGGGTGACCAGCATCTACTAGTAGAAACTGAACTTATTATGCCAACATATAATCATCAGTGCACCTTAGTACACACTTGCAGCAGGGCATACAACATAAATAGATCATGGCTATTTTAGGAACCGTATTTCCACAGTAACTGACTTCTCTTACGTTGTCTCCTGGGCTACCTGCCCTCCTACCACAAGGAATGCAGAGCAATGCTAATCAGTTGCCTCCGTCGAGGCCTTATCACGAGCTGCCAAAACAACAATGCCCACGAACAGCAGATAAGAGTTCAGCTGCCCACAACCATGCAGTGAAGCTGCAACAGTGTCAGGAATGCGGAAGTCACTATGCCCCTAAGCACCTCTTACAACTTTTGGGTGGTCCTGAAGCATAACACGTTGTTCCTGACTCCATCTTCAGAGTAAGAATACACCCGGAGCCCTGCGCACTAATACGGGGGTGGGGCATACACACACAGGGTCTCTGCCTCCCATGAGCAGATAAGAATGCAGCTGCCAGCAACCATGCAGCTGAGCGTGGCAATGCCAGGAATGCACAGCAAGGATGATCAGGGGCCTCCCGCCCCGGCTCCTTGAACAACGGCTGCCCACAACCACGTGGTGCAACCGCTCAGCCGGGAAAATGCGGCAAGGGGACAGCAGGGCACAGAGCAAAGCCTCTGATGGCTCTGCAGTTGTCCACCCGGCCCACAACCAGGCTTCACTTCCACCTGATTTCCAGTGGCTTCTCGCGTCTCAGCTGCAGTTCACAGAGCAAAGTCACAGTTGGGTCTGCAGTCTTTGGCCCTCCTCATGGCGCAAACACACTCTGAGCACACAGCATGTGGAAGAATGAGTCCACTCCTTAGGCTCAGGAAATCAAAGTTGGAAGCGCCCACCACACGCTTCTTAGTGGGGCTCACCAGTGCTGGAACTGGCAATCAGCGCTCGACCTGTCTCCAACCTGGAGACACGAACCAGGGAACTGGTAGCACTGACCATGTGTTGAGTCTAAAATCACGCAGGGCAGAGCTGGGCACAGGTAAGCTAGCACACAGGGTTACTCAGCAGAGTGAAAGTCTTTTCAGCCACCCAACAGGCAGCAGGTCAGTCCCAAGTGGTGGTTCCTCCTGGCACACTGCAGTCCACACAGTGTTTCAGTTCAGTGCCAGTTCAAACACATGGGGTCACAGCCCCAGTACTTATAGTTACACATACTTTGTTCTCCCCTGGCACAGGGCTCAAGTCCAAATCAGTTCTGGGAGCACAGCGACCTCCATTCTTAGTGTGAGCCTTGGCTCCAGACACACCACGGGGGGGGGGACGAAGCCATCATTGTGGATGACAGGCACAGCCCAATTCAGGTGCAGTTGCTACTCCTCCCACCACTCCAAATGCAGACCAGGTCTATTCAGCCTAGCGCTGAGTCACCCAGGCAGGGCAGGACACATATCAAACCCCCCCCAGCCCAGGGACTGTCTGGAGTGAATGCACATCCCCTCTCCCCTGTCGGTCAGAATCAGAGGGTCAATGCAGATCAGGCAGGCACAAAGACACATAGCACACAGAAATGCCCACTTCTAAAAGTGGCATTTCTAAAATAATAATAATAAATCTGCTTTGACCAATAATCAGGATTTACTAAACATGGTCGTACTACCCCTCTCATGTCAGGAATTACCACAGAACACATACCAGGGAATCCCCAATGCAAACCTCTGAGAGGGCCGCCTCACAGCAGAGAGAAACCAAATAGGCTGTTTGTCACTACCAAGACCCGTCACACAGTTAAGGCACATGTCATACCTTTTACCTATACCGCACTTTGCCCATAGGACATTCTAGGGTCTATCTTAAGGGTGACTGATATGTAGTAAAAGGAGAGGTACCAACATGGCAACCACTTTATGTACCACGTCACAGTGGCAGTAAACTGTGCGTGAAGTCCCTGCAGTGGCAGAGGCCTGAGACAGGTTTGAAAAGCTACATTGGTGGGTGGCGCTAGCAGCGCTGCAAGCCCACCAGTAGCATTAAATTTACTGGCCCTGGGTATATGGGATACCACTGTACAAGGGTCTGATGGGTAAATTAAATATGCCAATCAGGTGTAGACCAATCTTACCAAGTTTACAAGAGAGAGCAAATGCACTTTAGCACTGATCAGCAGTTCTAAACTGTCCAGTGTCATAAAACCACCAATAACAGGCCAGGAGGAAGGCAAACGGTTCTTGGATGACCCTGCAAAAAGGGCCAAGTCCAACACTAACTCTAGAAGGACAGCAGCCAACCTCCCCCATAGGCAGTAAATAAAGTGCATAGTAACATCAGGCCCGCAAATGCACACCAAAGAAGTAGGCCAACAAGTGATGAAAGCAATTTTGTTTTTGGTTGGCCCGATCGGAGTAGGAGTGGCTATAGGCATGGCAATAAAGGCAACTGGGATAAGGGGTCCCCAGCATTGCAGTGTCGCCTGGAAGAACTGAAACAGGGCAAAGACTCATTCACCTTGAAGCACACACATCATACCATGGGCCCTGATTGTGCATAATGAATCCACATTTTTATTTCTACTACCAGCTCAACCTGTGACTTATAAGACCTAGCTCCAATTTTGCACCTAATCCTTCCTCTAGGTGACAGATCTTTGCTGCCATTTCTGAATGGAAGTTAAATCAAATCATATTAATTGAAATAAAAATCATTCAGTTCTTAAGTTCAGTCAATAATGAGTTTTGGTTTGGTTTAGAAAACCTTTTTTTTCTCATACAGAGTTTAGTAAGGTTCTTTTATCTTTTTATTCAATTAGTATGTTAGATAAAATCAGTTTACAAGAATTTATCAAGAGAAACATGGTTATAGTAATTAATAATGCAGAAAATAACACGTGTATTCCATAAAGGAACTAATCCCTATTCAAATAAAGGTACTGAATCAAAAGTTAATAAAACCTATAACGTGTTTGAGAAAAGGGTGAGATCAAAGGAGCATGAACTTTAAAATCAAATTAAGTAGTCAAACTCCCCATAAAGGACAGATGATGAAACTCAGCAGAGTCTCAATATCCAAAGTGCATCAGCATACAGTTGCAGTGGGAAACAACCTTTACAACACAACTTTTACAACGCACTACCATTACAGCGAAACTTTTACAGCGCAACATCCATTAAAACGCATACCATTACAACGCAACCATTACAACGCATGACACTACAACACATACCACTACAATGCATGTCATTACAACGCAGTCATTACAACGCATACCATTACAATGCATAGCATTACAGCACATAGTACCCTTACACTATCCAACACTTACCCTACTGTTGCATCCCCTGGAGTTAGAATAGTAATTTTGTACCCCTACACTATCCAACAGTTACCCTACTGTTGCACCCCCTGGAGTTAGAATAGTAATTTTTACCCCTACACTATCCAACACTTACCCTACTGTTGCACCCCCTGGAGTTAGAATAGTAATTTTTACCCCTACACTATCCAACAGTTACCCTACTGTTGCACCCCCCTGGAGTTAGAATAGTAATTTTTACCCCTACACTATCCAATACTTACCTTACATGCAATGTAATGTTATGCGTTGTATTGGAATGCGTTGTAAAGTAGTTTTTAAAAATTTGTTGTAATGGCATGCGTTGTAATGGAATGCGATGTAATGGATGTTGCATTGTAAAAAATGCGTTGTAAAGGTATGCGTTGTAAAAATATGCGTTGTAACGTCATACATCCAGATGCAGTAGCGTTCTGTACAAATAAAACCTCACCAGGGATATGGGGCAACAGATGCAGCAGTAGCTACAACTGTCAGGAAAGAGAAGGGTTGTTAAAAGTCAACACCAAGAGAGTCTAAGAACATCTCACCCATAGAACAAGCATTGGAAATGCAATAGGTCTCGCATTAGAAAAGTAGGAGCTATTGGTCTTGTAAATGTTTTTTTTTATTTGTGTTTATTTGTGAAATAGCTAAATTGATAGCTTTGTCATTCACAACGCCAATAGTTTTAACTTTTGTGAATGTGACACCTATAGCATTTGGAATGCAATATGATTTGTATTTATGTGACTTTGATGGCAGCTTTTGTTGTTTTGCCACATCTCTAGAGAGCAGGAGAGTGCAGCAGGGGAGAGAAGCACAGCCCTGCAAGCTGAGCGTCCTCCCATCGCACACCCATCTGTGGCTTGAGTGGTGTGAGGGTGAGGGGTGTGAGGGTGAGGAGTGTGAGGGTGAGTGGTGTGAGCGTGAGGGGTGTGAGGGTGAGGTGGTGTGAGGGTGAGGGGGTGTGAGTGTGTGTGATGGTGAGGTTGAGTGAGGCGGTGTGATGTTGAGTGTGTGTGACGGTGTATGATGGTGTGCGTGTGTGAGGGTGAGTGAGATGTTTGATGTTGAGTGAGGGAGTGTGAGTGTGTGGGTGTGTGACGGTGTGAGGGTGAGGATGTGTGAGGGTGAGTTTGGGAGTGTGAGGGTATGTGAGTGGGTGAGTCTGATAGTTAGGGGGTGTGAGGATGAGTGAGGGTGAATGAGTGTGAGGGGATGAGGGTAAGTGTGTGTGAGGGTGAGGGGTGTTGATGGTGAGAGGTTGCGAGGCTGAGGGTGGCTGAGTGTGTGTGAGTGTGTTTGAGGTGGAGGGTGTGAGGTGTAGTGAGTGTTAGAGTGTTGTGAGGGGTGTGAGGGTGTGAGGGGAGTGAGGGTGTGTGAGTGTGAGGGGGTGTGAGGGTGAGGGGGTGTGGTGTGTGTGAGGGTGAGTGAGGGGGTGTGCGGCTGAGAGTGTGTGAGGTGTAGTGAGTTTGAGAGTGTTGTGAGGGGTGTGAGGGGAGCCAGGGTGTGTGAGGGTGATGGGCTGTGATGTTGAGGGGGTGTGTGTGTGAGGGTGAGGGTGGGTGAGGGGGTGTGAGGTGTAGGGTGTGTGACGGTGTGTGAGTGTGAGGGTGTGTGAGGGTGAGTGAGGATGATAGAGGCGTTGTTGTGCAGAGCGTGTGTGACAGTGTGTGAGGGTGAGGGTGTGTGAGGGTGAGTGTGAGTGAGTGTGAGTGAGGGTGAGTGAGGGGGTGTGAGGGGGTGTGAGGGTGTGGGTGTGTTACATTGTGTGAGGGTGAGGGTGTGTAAGGGTGAGTGAGGGAGTGTGAGGGTGTGTGAGTGGGTGAGTGTTAGAGTTAGGGTGTGTGAGGGTGAGGGTGACTGAGGGTGTGTGAGGGTGAGGGTATGAGGGTAAGGGTGTGTGAGGCTGAGGGGTGTTGATGTTGAGAGGGTGTGAGGGTGAGGGGGGTCAGTGTGTGAGGTGTAGTGAGTGTGAGATTGTTGTGAGGGGTGTGAGGGGAGCTAGGGTGTGTGAAGCTGAGGGGGTGTGAGGGTGAGGGGGTGTGAGTGTGTGTGAGGGTGAGGGTGAGTGAGGGTGTGTGAGGGTGAGGGTGTGTGACCGTTTGTGAGGGTGAGTGAGGTTGAGTGAGGGCGTTTTATGCTGAGGGTGTGTGATGGTGGGTGAGGGTGAGTGAGATTGACTGAGGGTGAGTGATTGTGATTGAGGGTGAGTGTGGGGGTGTGAGGGTGTGGGTGTGTGACGGTGTGTGAGTGTGAGGGTGTGTGAGTGTGATTGAGGGAGTTTGTGGGTGTGTGAGTGTGTGAGGGTGAGATTTAGGGTGTGTAAGGGTGAGGGTGACTGAAGGTGTGTTAGGGTGAGTCTTTGAAGTTAAGTGTGTCTGCGGGTGAGGGCTGTTGATGGTGAGAGATTGCGAGGGTGAGGGGGGTGAGTGTGTGTGAGGGTGAGGGTGTGAGGTGTAGTGAGTGTGAGAGGGTTGTGACAGGTGTGAGAGGGAAGCGAGGGTGTGTGAGGGTGAGGCGGTGTGAGGTTGATTGTTTGTGAGTGTGTGTGAGGGTGAGTGAGGGTGTTTGAGGCTGAGGGCGTGTGATGTGTGAGTGTGAGTGAGGGGGTATGAAGTTGTGGGTGTGTGATGGTGTGTGAGGGTGATGTTGTGTGAGTGTGATTGAGGGTGTGTGAAGGTGTGTGAGATTTTTGGGGTGTGCAGGTGAGGGTATGAGGGTGTGTATGTTTAAAAGTAATGTTTTTAAAAAAAAACATTTTAATATGTGTTGTTTTGAATAAAATGTGATAGAGCTTCCCTTTGTAGTTGTCCTGCCTTATGTGTATGTTTTTATGTTATGAAACCGTTTTTTTTTATTAATATGTGTAGTGTTATGTCTGTTTGAGTGTCTGTGGACTCCCGTATTAATTGTATTAAATTTAAAATGGCCGACACAATGCGTCACCTTGACGCTACCTACATCAGCGTTCTAGTTTTTTTTGTGTTGTCACTGTTTAATTTTGATTGACGTTTATTTGTAGCCAATCGGAGCGCTACGTTTTTGACGTAGCGTTCCGATTTGCTTACGTCGACGGTGGAATTCCCCAGAAGATCGCGATTTGTGGTGCGCGGAAGACGTGTGCTTGTCCGGGTGCTGTTGCAGCGTCGTTTTACAGGTAAGAATTAATTTCTAAGTGTTTTTTAATGTATTGTACTGTAGTATCTATAGTCTGTAGAAATTAATTCATGTTTATGAGTGTATTTATGTAAATCGTGAAACATTTTGTTAGCGATTGTACTATGTGTTACTTTTTTGTGTTATGAAAATGTAAACATTTTTTTAACGTTGATATGTAATGTTTATGTTAGCGCCAACTGTAATTTCTTGTGTTTTAGCTCTTGTTTGTTATTTGACGTACATGAACTGTTTTTTGAACTTCTAAGGGCGATTTCGTCTCGAGTATATTTATGTATGCGTTTTATTTCCTTTATTTGTTGGAAAACTTAAATGCATTGTTTAGATTAGTTTTGTTACTTTGAGTGGAAGACTTTGTTGTAGTTTTAGACGAATTTCAATTAGGCTGTGAAGTGTCGTGCTTTTGTGATTACGCACCTTGTTTGTGTTTTTGAATTTTCTTTGCATTGTTTAATGGTTTTTGTTCCCTTACTTTAGTAAGTGCTTTATGTTGTGAATTTTTTTCCTTTAGCTCGCTTTACAGACTTGTAAATCGTTGTATTTTTTGCTGTGTATTCAGATGTTTGCATTTTTTGTGTGCATTTATGATCTTTGTGAAAGAAATGTTGTATTTTACAATCCTTTTCTTCACTTGTGTGTATTAATTTCTGCACTGTCCTTGCGTTGCATTACGTTTTATTTTTTGAATAGCTAAAAGTGTGTATCCCTATTTTTACGTATTAAAATAAATGTTGCCTAACGCTATTTGTGTGTGGAGTAAGATTGTGGAGTTGTAGTTGGAGGATTGAGTTGTAGGGTGGTATTGTAGTTATAGGGTGTAGTTGGAGGGTGGACTTAGACGGTGTGAGTGGATGTTAGTGTTTGGTTGTTTGAGGGTGTGAGATGGTGTGTGAGAGTGATTGTGGGTGACTTTTTTAGTATGAGTGAGGGTGTGAGTGTTGTGAGTGTGTGTGTGAGGATGAGGGGGTGAGGGTAAATGTTGGCTAACGCTATTTATGTGTTGAGTTGGAGGGTGGAGTTGTAGTTGGAGGGTAGAGTTGTAGTGTTGTATTGTAGTTATAGGGTGTAGTTGGAGGGTGGACTTGGACAGTGTGAGGGTGAGTGGATGTGAGTGTCTGGATTTTTGAGGGTGTGTGATGGTGTGTGAGTGATTGAGGGTGACTTTTTTAGTATGAGTGAGGGTGTGAGTTTTGTGAGTTTGTGTGAGGATGAGGGGGTGATGGTAAGGGTGTGTGAGAGTGTGGGATGATAGTTGTTGGTGAGTGAGGCAGAGAGTTTAAGGGTGAGTGTTGTGAGGGTGTGAAGGTGAGTGAGGGTGTGCGAGTTTGAAGGTTGAGTGTGTGACTGTGGGTGAGGGTGAGGGTGTGTGAGGGTGTGTAAGGGGGTGTGAGGGTGATGTGGTGAGGGGGTGATGTTGAGTGATGGTGTGTGAGGGTGTGAGGGTGAGTGAGGGTGTGTGAGGGTGAGGGTGTTGAGGTTTTGAGTGAGGCTGAGAGTGTGTTGGTGAGTGATGGTGTGTGAGGGTATGAGTGTGAATGAGGGTGTGAGGGTGTGTGAGGTTCTGAGAGTGTAAGGGTGTGATGTAGGGTGAGGATGAGTGAGGGTGTGTGAGGCTGAGGGTGAGGGTGGGTGAGGGTGTGAGTTGTTGTGATGATGCCTATAAGTGTTCATTTTCCCTCCGTGAATATTGTGCACTTGAAATGTCTTAATGTTGTGAAGCGTTGTTTCTGATTCGAATCAATACCTATGTAATGGTGATTGATGCCGTTGTTAACGCTGAATGCCAAATCCAACACATCATTTTCTTTTTTTTATATTATGCATGTAAAAAGTAAAAAAAAAATTTGTAAGGGACACATCAGTTTGCACTTTAAAAGCTTGGCTTGCATTAACATAGATGCGCACTCATATGTCTGTTTTTGCTCATTTGAGACAATGTTTACCTCCTTTTATTTTTGTACTACAGATGTGTATTAACTGTGGCAAAGTATGAATATGAAGCTACCTTTAAAGATTGTTTTTTTTTTGTTAAGTAGTTTGAGTGGAATACTGTATTGTATTTCTGGAAGAATTGCAATTAGGATGTGAGGTCTCGTACTCTTGTGATTATGCACTCTATTTGTTTTGTGGATTCTTTCCGCCATTGTGTAATTATTTATTTATGTTCCCTTAGTTTAGTAACTGGTTTTTGTTGTGAATTAGTGTCCTTTAGATGTCATTTTCCCCTTTTAACTTGATCTATTACTCTCTGTGTATTGAGCTGTTTCCTTATTTTGTTAGGATTTTTTTTTTTTTTTAAATGTTATATTTCACAATCCTTTTTAGCATTTTTATGTATTAATTGGTGCACTGTTGTCGCGATGCATTAAGTTTTAATTTTTTAATACCTACAAGTGTGTATTCCGATGTTTAGTTATTGAATTAAATGTTGCCTAATGCTATTTACGTTTGGAGTTGGAGGGTGGATTAGTAGATTGAGGGTGGAGTAGTAGTTGGAGAGTGGAGTTGTAGGGTGGTGTTGTAGGGTGGAGTTGGAGGGTGGACTTGGACGGTGTGAGTGTGAGGGTGAGTGGATGTGAGGGTCAGGGGGTGTGAGGGTGTGTGATGGCGTGTAAGGGTGATTGAGGGTGACTGTCTGAGTATGAGTGAGGGTGTGAGTGTTGTGAGGGTGAGGGGGTGAGGGTGTCTGAAGATGAGGGGGTGAGGGTAATGGGGTGTGAGTGTGTGTGATGATAGGTGTGGGTGAGTGAGGGTGAGATTTTGAGGGTGAGTGAGGGTGAGTGTTGTGAGGGTGCGTGTGTGTGAAGGTGAGTGAGTGTGTGGGTGTTTGAAGGTTGAGTGTGTGTGGGTGATGGTGTGTGAGGGTGAGGGTGTGTGAGGGGGTGTGAGGGTGAGGGTGTGATGTTGAGTGATGGTGTGTGTGTGTGACTGGGTGAGGTGTTGAGGGCGCGTGAGAAGGTGTGACTTTTAGGGTGTTTGACGGTGTGTGAGGCTGAGGGTGTGTGAGGGTGAGTGAGGCTGAGAGAGGGGGTGTTAGGCAGAGGGTGTGTGACGGTGTGTGAGGGTGAGGGTGTGTGAGGGTGAGTTATGGAGTGTGAGGGTGTGTGAGTGGGTGAGTGTGAGATGTAGGGGGTGTGAGGGTGACTGAGGGTGATTGAGGGTGAGTTGTTGAGGCTAAGATTGTGTGAGGGTGAGGTGTGCGGTGTAGTGAGTGTGAGAGTGTTGTGAGGGGTGTGAGGGTATGTGAGGGTGAGTGAGGGAGTATGAGGGTGTGTGAGTGGGTGAGGGTGAGATTAAGATTGTGTGAGGGTGAGGGTGTGAGGGTGACTAAAAATGTTTGTGTGGGTGAGGGAATGAGTGGGTAAGTGTGTGCGAGGGTGTCTGATGTTGAGTGTATGCTGCTCAATGGTATAAAGGCTGGCTGTTGATGAATTAAAGGAGTTTGCACGTATTCTTTTAATTCTTTAGGTTGTATGTTTGAGGCTAGAGTCTGAATGTATCCAATGTATGGGTTGAATGGGTGAGAGGATGGTTGATTTCTGTTGAAAGACGTAAAGTTTGTCAAAGTTGTGGCGAAATGGTATGAAGTAATGTATGCAGCTGAATGTGATCACAGCTGTATTGCAGTGCCAGTTTGTACACAAGTATTTTGTACTGAAAGTTATACACCCCTACAGTGACTAGAGAGATGCTGGATGTTTTTTGTATAAATACCGAAACCAATGTTAAAAAAAGGTGTGGCGAATTGGTATGAGCAGATGTATGCTGCTCAATGGGAGAGAGGCTGGCTGAAGCGGAAATAAAGGAGTTAGCACGTCTTCTTTCATTTCTTTGGGCTGTATATTTGAGTGTATGCTGCTCAATGGGAGAGAGGCTGGCTGATGATGAAGTAAAGGACTTTGCACGAAATTGTAAAAAAAGGGTGTTGCGAAATGGTATGAGCAGATGTATGCTGCTCAATGGGAGAGAGGCTGGCTGAAGAGGAAATAAAGGAGGTAGCACGTCTTCTGTCATTTTTTTGGGCTGTATATTTGAGTGTATGCTGCTCAATGGTATAGAGGCTGGCTGTTGATGAATTAAAGGAGTTTGCACGTCTTCTTTTAATCCTTTAGGCTGTATGTTTGAGGCTAGAGTCTGAATGTATCCAATGTATGCTGATGAATGGGTGAGAGGATGGTTGATTTCTGTTGAAAGACGTAAAGTTTGTCATAGTTGTGGCGAAATGGTATGAAGTAATGTATGCAGCTGAATGTGATCACGGCTGTATTGCAGTGCCTGTTTGTACACAAGTATTTTGTACTGAAAGTTATACACCCCTACAGTGACTAGAAGTTGTGATGCGAGACTAGAGTATGAATGTATCCAATGTATGCTGAGGCGGCCAGGGGCGGATAGACGGGCCGGTGGCGATTTCATTTTGAAGTCGATTGTTTTTGTGGACTGTCTGAGCGTGCTAGAAAGAAGGGGGAGAGGGGGCCAAGAGGGGAGAGACGGACCTGCGGCGATTTCAGTTTCAAGTCTTTTGTTTATTGTGGACTGTATGAGCGTGCTAGAGAAAGAGGAGAGGGGGCCAGGAGAGGAGAGACGGACCGGCGCCCGTCAAAGCGAAAGCCGTGGAAGTCGTTTGTTTATTGTTGTGGACTGTATGAGCGTGCTAGAGAAAGGGGAGAGGGGGCGTGGTAGAGAAAGGGGAGAGTGGGCCAGGAGGGGAGAGACGGACCGGCGCCCGTCAAAGCGAAAGCCGTGGCAGTGAATATATTAGGGGAGGAGAAATGCCTGAGGCACAGCGCATGCTGGGGATAGCCGTGGGAGGGAGCCTTCACGCTTTCATGTGCACGCGCTTTTAATGTCAATGCGCTTGCGCATTGAGGTTAAATTTGACGGGCACTGCAAGGAATCACCATGAAATCGTAAGTTGGTTAAAGTCTGTTTAAGCCCCCATAGTCTCGCAAGCTCAATGCGTATGCGCATTGACAGGCGAGACCTAAAAAACAGATGTAACCCTCTTCCTAAAACACATATACACTGCAACACTGTTGCAGATTAGATCACTTTGGACCAATGGAAAGCCACCTTAAGATAGAGAGCAGGCTTCGTTGTTCCTTTCCCATGGAAAACACATGAAGTTGACAGTTTACTATCAAATACATGACAGACATTACTAAACCTTGGTGTTTCTGGAAGCATTAACCTTGGTTCCCAGGCAAGTTTAATGCAGAGCCTATTCTACCATTGATTAAATGTTTCACTGTGTGACAATGAACTATACTAAAGACAGAAATATTTGCTTGCAGATTTCCAACTAGGTAATGCTTTTCATACATCTTGTAAGTGAGAATTATTGTGAAAATATACCATCCTCTATTCAGTATTATATGAACACGAGAGTGATAGGAAGTTCAAGCTTAGTGTAAATGAGAACATGTAGCTTAAAAAAACTAATACATTTTATAAAACTGAAACATGTTGTAGTTATGTTGACACTTGTAAGCAAAGCAGTACAAAAGCGGGTGGTGATAAACGGAGCATTTGAACCAATCAAACACTCACACCCAATCAACAGATCTGGGTTTAATCCATCACCGTTCTTTAGCCCACTCTGCCACCCCAGTTCAGACATGGCCATATGCAAATCAGTCTGTCCCTGTGCCTCATGGGAACAGTCCAGCCCGTACTGCCAAGCCATGTCTTCCCTGGGCTGATTCAAGCTTCCTAGGACCGGGTTCTGGCATTACAGCCGTCTTCAGCCAGGCTTGCTTGAATCCAGTGGCAAAGTGAGCAAGAGACTCACGTCTGAGCATACCCTGCCAACCTATGGTGAACAAAGGGGTACAAAAGGGGGTGGTGATGGACGGAGCATCTGAACCAATCAAACACTCACACCCAGTCAACAGATCTGGGTTTAATCCATCACCGTTCTTTAGCCCACTCTGCCACCCCAGTTCGGACATGGCCATATGCAAATCAGTCTGACCCTGTGCCTCATGGGAACAGTCCAGCCCGAACTGCCAAGCCATGCCTTCCCTGGACCGGATTCAAGCTTTCTAGGACCGGTTTCTGGCACTACAGATGTCTTCAGCCAGGCTTGCTTGAATCCAGTGGCAAAGTGAGCAGGAGACTCACGTCTGAGCATACCCTGCCAACTTATGGTGAACAAAGCGGTACAAAAGGGGGTGGTGATGGACGGAGCATCTGAACCAATCAAAAACTCACACCCAGTCAACAGATCTGGGTTTAATCCATCACCGTTGTTTAGCCCACTCTGCCACCCCAGTTCAGACATGGCCATATGCAAATCAGTCTGACCCTGTGCCTCATGGGAACAGTCCAGCCCGAACTGCCAAGCCATGCCTTCCCTGGACCGGATTCAAGCTTCCTAGGACCGGTTTCTGGCACTACTGCCGTCTTCAGCCAGGCTTGCTTGAATTCAGTGGCAAAGTGAGCAAGGGACTTGTAAGCAAGTCACATTAAGGTCATACTATCAAATATATATATTTTTAAATATATTTGTATTATTTATTTCATTTACATTGTCAGAACATTTCAGTATTAATAAGTACTGACACAATACTGTTGGTCTGGCGCCTATCTCCAATGGGCACTTAGTGTTAACAATAACCATAAACAGCCCAATTCCCCCGACACCCATCGGCTCAGACCAATGTAATGTCAACAGGAAGCACCACATTATAGAGAACTTTATACTATGACACATCACACTCACGTTCTTCAGGAAACACACTGGCTTTGGCTTCCACTTTTTCCACCTGCAGTAGCCTAGTGGTCAGTATTGTGGCCAAGATATTAACTTCAGTTGATCAGACAGTAGGAGTCATATTTCTCTGTATGCTAAGCCATCTTTGTGCAATACCACTATAAACGCCGGCCCGAGATCTGGAGGGAGCATGCCATGTTTACCAAATTCCCGAAACATATTTAGGAGATGAGGTCCCAATCGCAAAATATAGTGTTTATATAATTCTGCTGGGATGCCATTAGGCCCCCCAGTCTTATTAGAATTGAATATTTCAATGGCCTCATGGACTTCTGCCAATGAATTAGGGCGTCAAGTAGGGTACTTGCCTCCTCATTGAATTTGGGGGTAGTTATGGCTGCCAAGTCTGTTTCAATTTGGGTTAGCTCCTGCATAGCCAGGCTTAATAAAAATACTCGTAGTTGTGAACAAAGGCCTTAGTTATGGCTTAGCAGAATCAGCACATTCTCCCCTTGATCAGACTGTTTGATGCACCCATCTGGATTCCACCTTTCTTTTTCCCACCCAGACAAGGAACTTCCCAGACTTATCACGGAATCATAACTCCTATGTACAGTAGCCAAACATTGGGTCTTGGCCCCATCCTGTGCCAGAGTTTTATATTCTTCCCTCAGGAGGGCAAGTTTCCTACGGCTGGGGGGGGGGGGGGGGGGGCGGGTCCAGTCCTAGGTTGCCCACAAGGTCTAGCAACTGACCCTCAACCTCCCAAAGCACTACCTTGTGGTTGAGCCAGTCTTCATTTTCTTTAAAGTAAAGCTTGGAGTCCATCCTCAGCCCGACTGCTACCTTCTGGTCCCTTACGTCCCATACATTGAGTTTCCAACCTGTCTCTTTGCTATATCATCTACCCAGCTTCACTAACAATGAGGAATAGTCTGAAAGGCCTTGGGCCAAGTAATCTGCCTTGTGTATGGTACTCACCTCGCCGGCTGTGGCAAAGATGTAATCAAGGCGGGAAACACTCTATGGGCCCTAGAGAAGCAGGGGTATTGTCTGCCAAGAGAGTGCACTTGCCTCTAGAGGTCAAATGAGGTAGCAAAGCACGCAAGTGGGGTTGGTTGTATAACCATATTCATAGTCCCTGATCTGTCTTGTTCGCTGGTCATAACATCATTAAAATGTCCTCCCACAATGCATAAGGATGAGTCTGCCTCCAGCAAGTTAGCCATTAACTTCTCCAGTGGGGGGGGGGAGGGGGCTGCCGTCTAGGGAGCACATATGCAGCATTGTCACATCTGTACGTCACCAGAACCCCTTCACTCCCACAAATCTACCAAATGGATCTATCCACTGTTTTATCATATGAAAGGGTAGGTTTTTTCTAACCAGTATGGCCATTCCCATAGACCATGGGTACTCACAAACTTTCTCTCGGGGGCCAAATTTACAGTGTGTTTTGTGTCTGAGGGCCGCACCGGTGGGGGCGGTGTCAGTGGGGGAGGGGCGGGGATAGAGCAACAAAAAAACTGTGACCATGAGGTTGAACAGAGGTCCCTGCAGAGGACGCCTTCGTCCACTGAGCCACCAGACCCGGCATACACAATCTCTCTCTCTCTCTCTCTCTCTCTCTCTCTCTCTCTCTCTCTCTCTCTCTCTCTCTCTCTCTCTCTCCCTCTCTCTCTCTCTCTCTCTCTCTCTCTCTCTCAACCTCTCACTCCCTCTCTCCCTCCATCTCTTCCTAGTTTTCCCTCTGTCTCACTCAGACTGTCTCACTTCCTCTCACTCCCACTCTCTCCCTCTCTCTCTCCCTGACTCCCTCTGTCTCACTCACTCTGACTGTCTCACTCCCTCTCTCTCTGTCTCCCTCTCTCCCTCTGTCTCCCTCTCTCTCTGTCTCCCTCTCTCTCTTTCTCTGTCTCCCTCTCTCTCTGTCTCCCTCTCTCTCCTTCCTTCTCTGTATCCCTCTCTCTCCTTCTCTCTCCCTCTCTGTCTCCCTCACTCTAACTCCCTCCTCACTCTGTCGTCCTCCTCACTCTGTTGCCCTCCACTGTATGTCACCCTCCCCCTCCCTCCCTCTGTCTGTCACCCTCCTCCTTCCCTCTGTCACCCTCCTCGTCTCTTCTCCCTCTGACTGTCACGCTCCTGCCTCTGTCTGTCACCCTCCTCCCTCCCTCTGTCTGTCACCCTCCTCCATCCCTCTGTCTGTCACCCTCCTCCATCCCTCCTCCCTCTGTCTCCCTCCTCCCTCCCTCTGTCTGTCACCCTCTGTCTCCCTCCCTCTCCCTTTCTCTGTTTCCCTCCCTCTCCCTTTCTCTGTCTCCATCCCTCTCCCTCTTTTTGTCTCCTCCCTCTCCTTTTCTCTGTCTCCCTCCCTCTCCCTCTCTTTGTCTCCCTCTGTCTGTCTCCCTCTGTTTCCCTCCCTCTCCATTTGTCTCCCTCTGTCTGTCTCCCTCCCTCTACCTCGCTTTGTCTCCCTTTGTCTGTCTCCCTCTCTTTGTCTCCCTCTGTCTACCTCTCTTTGTCTCCCTTCCTCTATCTCCCTCCCCCCTCTGTCTCCCTCCTTCCTCTGTCTCCCTCCCTCCCTCTGTCTGTCACCCTCTCTCTGTCTCCATCTGTCTGTCCCCCTCCCTCTGTTTGTCTACCTCCCTCTGTCTGTTTCCCTCCTTCTGTCTGTCTCCCTCCCTCTGTCTGTCTCCGTCTGTCTTCCCTCCCTCTGTCTCCCTCCCTGTCTCCCTCTGTCACCCCCTCCCTCCCTCTGTCTCCCTCCCTCTCTCTGTCTCCCTCCCTCTCTCTGTCTCCCTCCCTCTGTCTCTGTCTGTCTCCGTCCCTCTGTCTCCCTCCCTCTGTCTGTCTCCCTCCCTCCCTCGGTCTCCCATCCTCTCCCTTTCTCCGCCTCCCTTTCCCTCCCTCCCATGCTCTCCCTCTGTCTGCCTCCCTTTACGTCCCTCCCTCTCCCTCTGTCTACCTGTCTTTCCCTCACTCCTTTCCTTTCCTCCCTCACTCTCCCTCTGTCTGCCTCAGTTTCCCTCCCTCCTTTCCCTCCCTCCCTCGCTCTCCATCTGTCTGCCTCCCTTTCCCTCCCTCCCTCGCTCTCCCTCCCTCTCCTTCTCCCTTTCCCTCTCTCCCTCACTCTCCCTCTATCTGCCTCCCTTTTCCTCCCTCCCTCGCTCTCCCTCCCTCGCTCTCCCTCCGCCTCCCTTTCCCTCCCTCCCTCGCTCTCCCTCTGTCTGCCTCCCTTCCCCTCCCTCCCTTGCTCTCCCTCTGTCTGCCTCCCTTTCTCTCCCTCCCTCTCCCTCCCTTTCCCTCCCTCCATCCCTCCCTCCCACGCTCTCCCCCTGTTTGCCTCCCTTTCCCTCCCTTCCTCTCCCTCCCTCTCCCTCCCTTTCCCTCCCTCTCTTTCCCACCCTTACTCGCTCTGCCTCTGTCTGCCTCCCTTTCCCCCCCTCACTCGCTCTCCCTCTGTCTGCCTCCTTTATCCTCCCTCCCTCGCTCTCCCTCCCCCTCCCTCCCTTTCCCTCCCTAACTCGCTCTCCCTCTGTCTTCCTCCCTTTCCCTCCCTCCCACGCTCTCCCTTTGTCTGCCTCCCTTTCCCTCCCTCCCCCGCTCTCCCTCCCCCTCCCTTTCCCTCCCTCCCTTGCTCTCCCTCTGTCTGCCTCCCTTTCCCTCCCTCCCTCGCTCTCCCTCCCTCTCCCTCCCTTTCCCTACCTCCCTCGCTCTCCCTCTGTCTGCCTCCCTATCCCTCCCTCCCTCCCTCTCCCTCTGTCTGCCTCCATTTCCCTCCCTCCCTCCCTCTTCCTCCCTTTCCCTTCCTCCCTCGCTCTCCCTCTGTGTCTGCCTCCCTTTCCCTCCCTCGCTCTCCCTCTGTCTGCCTTCCTTTCCCTCCCTCCCTCGTTCTCCCTCTGTCTGCCTCACTTTCCCTCCCTCGCTTTCCCTACCTCCGTTTCCCTCCCTCCCTCGCTCTCCCTCTGTGCTGCCTCCCTTTCCCTCCCTCCCTCGCTCTCCCTCTGTCTGCCTCCCTTTCCCTCCCTCCCTCGCTCTCCCTCTGTCTGCCTCCCTTTCCCCTACCTCCCTCACTCTCCCTCCCTTTCACTCCCTCCCTTGCTCTCCCTCTGTCTCCCTCCCTCCCTCCCTCTGTCTCCCTCCCTCTACCTCCCTCTGTCACCCTCTTGATCTCACCCTGCCTGTGTGTGCCTGGGCTGAGACACCTTCCGGTCACAGAAAACACACACACAGCCGCACCCGAGCACTTCACAGGTCTTTAAAGACCATTTGTATGTTAATGAGGCTTTTGTATTTCACCTCTTAGTGCCCCTGCAGCTCCACTCTGACTATCACTGGAATGCCTGGGCCCCCACAGCGCAGCAGAGTATCTCAGAGTTGCGACGCGCAGTGTTTGCAGACTCTTTAATTTTTTTTAAAAACATGGGTAAATTGTCTGCAAGGTCCACGGGCCGCTAAGGAAGGCTTGCCGGGCCGCTGGCGGCCTGTTGGCCTTACTATGAGTACCCCCGCATTAGACCCTGTTGAGTATCCTTCATGCACAAGCACTGTATAGGTGTGTCCCCTTAAGATGGGTCTCTTGAAAGCAGACTACATTATGTTGCATCCGTTTAAAATAGTGGGTCACCAAGTCCCTCTTAATTTTATCTCCCAGGCGATTCACATTCCATGTTAGGATCGAGAGTGCCCTACCATCTAGCATTGGCACCCTCTTGGAGGCTTTAGATCTAAGTGCAGGGAGCACTGAGAATGGAATGGACGCCAGGCTGTTGATGTAAAATAAGTGCATTGGCTGTATCCTACTCGAAGGCCAATCATCTGCTGAGGTGTTTGTGTCTTTCCTCCCTGAACTATGATAACTGCTAACCCTTTGACCTCAGTTTAGGAGAGTAGGGTCTGCTATCCTATGGTCACCCCAATTTTTGCTTCTTGCTTCACTGGTTTTCGACTTAATGTGGCTGTGGGTCTGCTAATCAGACCCGCAGCCTGCTGTTCTCTCTCTAAATTCACATACATGTACTATAGGTACATAACCCAATTGGAACTGTTGGAACTGGACTCCTTGTCAGCCCCTGTACCATATATAGTTGCTCAGGGCATAGGTGCTCAGGGCATAGGTGCCACCAAGGCCTACCAGGGGCTGCAGCATAGCTTTTTGCCACCCCTGGCTGGTTCTTAAATTGACACAACTGGCTGATCACTCAGCTGGGGCAAGTTGGTGTAATCACCTCTTGCTTAGATATAGTATACCTATATCTAAACCTATATCTGGACACATATAAACCTGTGAGTCACTCCTATGGAAGGCCTTATCAATCCTGGAGGCAGAGTGCGTGGTTTAATGTGAGATGGAGCTCGAGCATGAGCTGAGCCTGTCTGCAGCTGTCGGGAACAACTCCCTAAGCTGTTCCTGGATAATGCCATACCATATACTATTAAGTGCATTATAATCCATTGCGGTTATATGTTAACTTTGGTGTGGCTTTATCAAAACATGTCGTGATAGGTGTCATACGATTTGGAATACTATCCCCTCGACAGTCCTGTCGACGGGGATAGCATTCCACCCCTCTGGAGGAAGAAGACATGTTACTTTACTGAAACGCGGTTGATTTTAAAAGAGCCTCAGCATCACAAAATGGACGCTTCTGCCACAGACATGAGTCTGACCTCCTGCTGCTGACCGAAACTCAGCCGAGGAGGCCTGGACAAAGGCTTTCCTGTCACGGGGAGGTGTCACACCACCCCAGACAGGAGATAGTGGATTGTAGCAGGGAGGTTTTAAAGAAACCAGACAGTGCCTGGGGTGCACAAGGCACACCAGCCCCAGTCCCAGCACGACATGGACAAAGGGAAAGGGGTGTAACCACCCCCTTCATCGGTCCCACCCATAGGAGGGGACCTAGCAGGTAATGCAGCTCCCTAGATTGGTATAGGAATGGGAGCAGTGCCAACGCACTCAGATTATCCTTACTGAAACTTATGAAACAAAACTCTGGACCCTTCGACATCCTACTCTACGTAGAAGACTGAAGAATCTCCCTTGTGGTCAAGGAGTGACCACCCTGTGCAAACAGGCACCATCCAGCACCTCAATGTTTGCTTTGTTGCAGGTACCGCCGGAACTCGAGCGACAGAGTTCGACAAGACCAAGCGCGCCTGCCTTCTAACAGCCCGATCCGCAGTCCCTGCAGAGCTGAGACCCGTGGAGGCGACCTGAAGCGTGGGGCCCACCATCTTGGAAAGACCACGACACGCTGACCGTGCAGCCCACAAGTGACCCTCGAAGCTGTGCATTGAGGTCTGAGAAGCCCCAGCCCTGAGCATCTTTTGCACCAAAGCTCACCCCTCTACACTCACCGAGTGCTGCGTGGGGCCCTTCTGCATCTTTTGTCTCAACCAGTTGGCCCGGTCACTTGCCCGTTGGCTTGTGGCCCCTGTGCCAACAAACCTTGAAAACTAACTTGTGATTCTGGTTGCTCCAGACTTGCACTCGCTCCCCTGAAAAGGAGCGCTTACTCTGACCCTCCTCCCCCAAGTGTAACGCCATCTTTGAATCCTGCGTGGGTTGCCCTTGCCAAGGGTTGTTTGCTCCAATCCGGAAGCCGACACCGCCGACAGCGAGAGCGTGCGTGGGAAAGCTCGTGATCCACTCCTGGACATCCTCGGTGCCCCAGAGTCCACGTGGCAGCGGAGAGAAGCGTCCCGTCAGCGACCTGAAAGCGCCCGACATTGCCTGGTTCCATCTGGTTCCACCCCGGTCATGGCTGAGTGACCCAGACTCTGTCCCCTCTGCTTTCAGATCATCTTTAACTTCGATCCACCCTTGGATCACACCGGACACTTCTCGTCTCGACGCCTGCAGCATCTTTAGCTCCAAGCACCAGCAACCTGCGTGACGAAACCCGACACTACTTTGCACCTGTGCACCCGCTTCCTGTGGGTGAGGTAACTCAGCAACGCCGGTGTTCCCACACTGGTACACACCTCTAGTGTATGTGTCTTAAGTTTTTTCCTTCTAGGTTGAGCGGAAGTATTCTTAAACTGTAACTTTACAACTTTTACGCACCATTGACTTTACATTGGTGCATGCCTGTGCTTTAAGCGCTGCACCCGAATCCCGCAGGCTTTTCCCGACTTCAGCATTGCTAGTCCCAACTGCTCCCAGCGATTCCCTATGCCCTAGGCCTAACCACTGTTCGATTGGTATCTCTTATACCACTTTTTTAATATATGGTTTGCATGGCCCCCCGGCCTCATCCATAATTGTGCAACTTTCATATGTTTAACTGTGCTTTTGTTTCAAGGCTTGTACCTCTGCACTCATAAAGAGTATAGCGGATTATTTTAGAAATAAATACATATATTTTTATATATAACTTGTGTGGTGTCCTTTCATTTGATATTACAGGATTGTGATTGGTAAAACAGCTCGCTTAACACGGCCTCTTGAGTTTAGCCTTTAAGGCTGCTTAGTCCATGCTACCATTAGGATAGCTTGTCTATAAGGTTGACTTACAACCAGACACCATAAAGGATTGTTTGGACTGATACAAGGTGGTTCCAGAATTGGAAACATCACATATCAAGCCAACTTCTCACACTCAGTCTGACCCACCCCACACCCCTAGGACTCCTGCAAGTGTATACTCTCATTTCGTAACAGCAAAATGTTTGACAGGGAAATCTGAGAGGTCTGTAACCCACCACCCCCACCCATCCTTATACTCTTAACAAAGTGAGTTACACAACTGACCGTCTCTGTAAGCAGATGTTTTGCACTAGTGTTCCGAAAGTTGTTCTCTCCGGGTCGCTGAGGAAGAATCATTCTCCAGGGGCCCAATTTTGGTTGTCAACCCCACAACTATATAGCTGCGGACAGTCCGGATGCTGTGACATCTGTGGGAGGGTGTCTGGTTTGTTTTCCAAGCTTTAAATAGCAACCAGCAATGGGTGGGGTGGTCTCCTAACCTGTTCCTTGGTCATCCCCCATATAGCCATGTGTGAATCCCCCTCTAGAACAACTTTTTTTATCGCAGCCACTCTGCCCTCTTCTGAATCCAAGGAGGCCTCCTGCCTCATTTCCTGGCTTCTGTTGTGCCAGGGCGTGCCTGTACTGTTCTTTTATGAGCTTCGAGTTCTCCTTCAGGCCAGTCCTTGGGTCTGGCCCCCTCTCAAATTCTCAGTTGCGTGCCCGGGTGCCGCCCCTTAGCCCCATGCAGCATGAGGCATTCCTCTAACCACTACCACGCAGCATCAGGAGTTTGATTTTCCTTTGAATATTACCTTCAATTTGGCTGAGGGTAGAAGCATGTTCTGCAGTTGGAGACATTGCAGTTTAGCCTTAGCAGAATTGAACATACGTCTTTGCTGCTGAGTCTCTTGGGCGTAATCTGGGACTATCAGGATCTTGTTTTCATGGCGTACTTCTACCTTCTTGCGTCCTTCAGAAAGGATCATATATCTGTCCTGGAAGTTCAAGAAGCTTGATATCATCAGCGTTGGATGGGTCCCTTTTTTCTGTCTGCCCCCCAAGACACGGTGCACCCGTTCGATGATAAAGCAGGAGGAGAATTTCCCCTGGGGTACGATTTGTCACAACCACTCATGTAAAACCATGGCATATTCTGGCCCTCAACTCCTTCTGGAAATCACACATAAATGAGGTTGATGGGTCGGGCACGATTTCCCACATCTTCCTTTCTCCATTCCAATAGCTCTGGCTGTGGGCTGGGCGTCCAGGACATCTTTGTGGAGGAACTGGACGGTGCCTTCCAATTCTGAAATCTTGGTTCCTGCAGACGTGACTCCATCTGCCCGTTTAGGAGGTCTTGATGAAGGAGGGAGATCTCAGAGCACACTTCATCCACCCTCCTCTTCAGGGCCTCTTGGGATGACTGGATAGCAAGGAGGAGGGCAGTGTTGTCAGGTATCGCAGGGGAGGAACCTCCATCAGGGTACACACCATGTTCGTGTAGTGGTCCAATTTGCTCAAACGACGGGTCTCAGGCTCCTCTTCATGGGCCATTCTCTCACCCCCCCCCCCCCCAAGTTCCACCCCTATCACCTCTATTGAGTTAGGGCAGTTTTCTATTCAGGAAGTCTCCTCAATCAGGACCTAAAAGGAGCTAGGTACAGTGCGATGGCTCATGGGACCCCATTCCATGAGGGGAAACTGCTTTCCACTCTCAGTTCTCACCCAGGAAATTCCAGGTGGTTCATACAGTCCCAGTGCCTCAGTCCAGGACCCCTCTTTCAGGTGAGGCTAGACCTCCAGTGTGACTTCGTCAGTGAGACAGGCGTGTTTGGGATCACTAGAATCATTCAGATGCCCCAGAGAGCCTGCCCTGTCACCCCGAAGGCCCAGTCCAGCACATGGAGAGGGCATCAGTCCATAAAGTCACACCAACGTGCTGGCACTGCACACACTAGGTCCCAGTCTTGCAATGGAAGAGAGGTGGGCTGGTGACTGTTGTAAGCCACTGCTCGTCCCAGGCCTGACTCACGTGTGCTCCAGTCAGGCACCTCTAATTCCTTCGCCAGCTAACGTGATGCAGGTAAGCTGCTGAGAAGGGGGTCAGGATGAGCATGCCTGGGCATTCACAATTCTAGTCACCCTCTCAGTGGCCCTTTGGCACTGTCGAGCCTACCCAGCTCCTCTCCACAACATATTCATCCCCAGTGTGGTGTTCGGGACCCAAGGGTCTGACGGCACCCACTCCAGAGGTCAGGAGAGAGGATCAAGGCCTGAAAAGGAGCGCTCGCTCTGACCCTCCTGCCCCAAGTGTAACGCCATCTTTGAATCCTGCGTGGGGTGCCCTTGCCAAGGGTTGATGCTCCAATCCGGAAGCCGACACCGCCGACAGCGAGAACCTGCGTGGGACAGCTCGTGATCCACTCCTGGACATCCTCGGTGCCCCAGAGTCCACGTGGCAGCGGAGAGAAGCGACCCGTGAGCGACCTGAAAGCGCCCGACATTGCCTGGCTCCATCTGCTTCCACCCCGGTCACGGCTGAGTGACCCAGATTCTGACCCCTCTGCTTTCAGATCATCTTTAACTTCGATCCACCCTTGGATCACACCGGACACTTCTCGTCTCGACGCCTGCAGCATCTTTAGCTCCAAGCACCAGCAACCTGCGTGACAAAACCTGACACTACTTTGCACCTGTGCACCCGCTTCCTGTGGGTGAGGTAACTCAGCAACGCCGGTGTTCCCACACTGGTACACACCTCTAGTGTATGTGTCTTAAGTTTCCTCCTTCTAGGTTGAGCAGAAGTATTCTTAAACTGTAACTTTACAACTTTTACGCACCATTGACTTTACATTGGTGCATGCCTGTGCTTTAAGCGCTGCACCCGAATCCCGCAGGCTTTTCCCGACTTCAGCATTGCTAGTCCCAACTGCTCCCAGAGATTCCCTAGACCCTAGGCCTAACCACTGTTCGATTGGTATCTCTTATACCACTTTTTTAATATATGGTTTGCGTGGCCCCCCGGCCTCATCCATAATTGTGCAACTTTCATATGTTTAACTGTGCTTTTGTTTCAACGCTTGTACCTCTGCACTCATAAAGAGTATAGCGGATTATTTTAGAAATAAATACATATATTTTGATATATAACTTGTGTGGTGTCCTTTCATTTGATATTACAGGATTGTGATTGGTAAAACAGCTCGCTTAACACGGCCTCTTGAGTTTAGCCTTTAAGGCTGCTTAGTCCATGCTACCATTAGGATAGCTTGTCTATAAGGTTGACTTACAACCAGACACCATAAAGGATTGTTTGGACTGATACAAGGTGGTTCCAGAATTGGAAACATCACATATCAAGCCAACTTCTCACACTCAGTCTGACCCACCCCACACCCCTAGGACTCCTGCAAGTGAATACTCCCATTTCGTAACAGCAAAATATTTGACAGGGAAATCTGAGAGGTCTGTAACCCACCACCCCCACCCATCCTTATACTCTTAACAAAGTGAGTTACACAACTGACCGTCGCTGTAAGCAGATGTTTTGCACTAGTGTTCCGAAAGTTGTTCTCTCCGGCTCGCTGAGGAAGAATCATTCTCCAGGGCCCCAATTTTGGTTGTCAACCCCACAACTATATAGCTGCGGACAGTCCGGATGCTGTGACATCTGTGGGAGGGTGTCTGGTTTGTTTTCCAAGCGTTAAATAGCAACCAGCAATGGGTGGGGTGGTCTCCTAACCTGTTCCTTGGTCATTCCCCATATAGCCATGTGTGAATCCCCCTCTAGAACAACTTTTTTTATCGCAGCCACTCTGCCCTCCTCTGAATCCAAGGAGGCCTCCCGCCTCATTTCCTGGCTTCTGTTGTGCCAGGGCGTGCCTGTACTGTTCTTTTATGAGCTTCGAGTTCTCCTTCAGGCCAGTCCTTCGGTCTGGCCCCCTCTCAAATTCTCAGTTGCGTGCCCGGGTGCCGCCCCTTATCCCCATGCAGCATGAGGCATTCCTCTAACTACTACCACGCAGCATCAGGAGTTTGATTTTCCTTTGAATATTACCTTCAATTTGGCTGAGGATAGAAGCATGTTCTGCAGTTGGAGACATTGCAGTTTAGCCTTAACAGAATTGAACATACGTCTTTGCTGCTGAGTCTCTTAGGCGTAATCTGGGAATATCAGGATCTTGTTTTCATGGCGTACTTCTACCTTCTTGCGTCCTTCAGAAAGGATCATATATCTGTCCTGGAAGTTCAAGAAGCTTGATATCATCAGCGTTGGATGGGTCCCTTTTGTCTGTATGCCCCCCAAGACACGGTGCACCCGTTCGATGATAAAGCAGGAGGAGAATTTCCCCTGGGGTACGATCTGTTGCAACCACTCTTGTAAAACCATGGCATATTCTGGCCCTCAACTCCTTCTGGAAATCACACATAAATGATGTGTGATAAAGCAGGAGGAGAATTTCCCCTGGGGTACGATCTGTTGCAATCACTCATGTAAAACCATGGCATATTCTGGCCCTCAACTCCTTCTGGAAATCACACATAAATGAGGTTGATGGGTCAGGCACGATTTCCCACATCTTCCTTTCTCCATTCCACAGCTCTGGCTGTGGGCTGGGCATCCATGACATCTTTGTGGAGGCACTGGACGGTGCCTTCCAATTCTGAAATCTTGGTTCCTGCAGACGTGACTCCTTCTGCGTGTTTAGGAGTTCTTGATGAAGGAGGGAGATCTCAGAGCACACTTCATCCACCCTCCTCTTCAGGACCTCTTGGGGTGACTGGATAGCAAGGAGGAGGGCAGTGTTGTCAGGTATTGCAGGGGAGGAACCTCCATCAGGGTAGCCACAATGTTGGTGTAGTGCTCCAATTTGCTCAGACGAGGGGTCTCAGGCTCCTCTTCATGGGCCATTCTCTCACCCCCCTAAGTTCCACCCCTATCACCTCTATTGAGTTAGGGCAGTTTTCTATTCTGGAAGTCTCCTCAATCAGGACCTAAAAGGAGCTAGGTGCAGTGCGATGGCTCATAGGACCCCATTCCATGAGGGGAAACTGCTTTCCACTCTCAGTTCTCACCCAGGAAATTCCAGGTGGTTCATACAGTCCCAGTGCCTCAGTCCAGGACCCCTCTTTCAGGTGAGGCTAGACCTTCAGTGTGACTTCGTCAGTGAGACAGGCGTGTTTTGGATCACTAGAATCATTCAGATGCCCCAGAGAGCCTGCCCTGTCACCCCGAAAGCCCAGTCCAGCACATGGAGAGGGCATCAGGCCATAAAGTCACACCAACGTGCTGGCACTGCACACACTAGGTCCCAGTCTTGCAATGGAAGAGAGGTGGGCTAGTGACTGTTGTAAGCCACTGCTCGTCCCAGGCCTGACTCACATGTGCTCTTGTCAGGCACCTCTAATTCCTTTGCCAGCTAACGTGATGCACGTAAGCTGCTGAGAAGGGGGTCAGGATGAGCATGCCTGGGCATTCACAATTCTAGTCACCCCCTCAGTTGCCCTTTGGCACTGTCGAGCCCACCCAGCTCCTCTCCACAACATATTCATCCCCAGTGTGGTGTTCGGGACCCAGGGGTCTGACGGCACCCACTCCAGAGGTCAGGAGAGAGGATCAAGGCCTGAAAAGGAGCGCTCGCTCTGACCCTCCTGCCCCAAGTGTAACGCCATCTTTGAATCCTGCGTGGGGTGCCCTTGCCAAGGGTTGTTTGCTCCAATCCGGAAGCCGACACCGCCGACAGCGAGAGCCTGCGTGGGACAGCTCGTGATCCACTCCTGGACATCCTCGGTGCCCCAGAGTCCACGTGGCAGCGGAGAGAAGCGACCCGTCAGCGACCTGAAAGCGCCCGACATTGCCTGGCTCCATCTGGTTCCACCCCGGTCACGGCTGAGTGACCCAGATTCTGTCCCCTCTGCTTTCAGATCATCTTTAACTTCGATCCACCCTTGGATCACACCGGACACTTCTCGTCTCGACGCCTGCAGCATCTTTAGCTCCAAGCACCAGCAACCTGTGTGACGAAACCCGACACTACTTTGCACCTGTGCACCCGCTTCCTGTGGGTGAGGTAACTCAGCAACGCCGGAGTTCCACACTGGTATACACCACTAGTGTATGTGTCTTAAGTTTTGTCCTTCTAGGTTGAGCGGAAGTATTCTTAAACTGTAACTTTACAACTTTTACGCACCATTGACTTTACATTGGTGCATGCCTGTGCTTTAAGCGCTGCACCCGAATCCCGCAGGCTTTTCCCGACTTCAGCATTGCTAGTCCCAACTGCTCCCAGCGATTCCCTAGGCCCTAGGCCTAACCACTATTCAATTGGTATCTCTTATACCACTTTTTTAATATATAGTTTGCGTGGCCCCCCGGCCTCATCCATAATTGTGCAACTTTCATATGTTTAACTGTGCTTTTGTTTCAACGCTTGTGCCTCTGCACTCATAAAGAGTATAGCGGATTATTTTAGAAATAAATACATATATTTTTATATATAACTTGTGTGGTGTCCTTTCATTTGTTATTACAGGATTGTGATTGGTAAAACAGCTCGCTTAACACGGCCTCTTGAGTTTAGCCTTTAAGGCTGCTTAGTCCATGCTACCATTAGGATAGCTTGTCTATAAGGTTGACTTACAACCAGACACCATAAAGGATTGTTTGGACTGATACAAGGTGGTTCCAGAATTGGAAACATCACATATCAAGCCAACTTCTCACACTCAGTCTGACCCACCCCACACCCCTAGGACTCCTGCAAGTGTATACTCCCATTTCGTAACAGCAAAATATTTGACAGAGAAATCTGAGAGGTCTGTAACCCACCACCCCCACCCATCCTTATACTCTTAACAAAGTGAGTTACACAACTGACCGTCCCTGTAAGCAGATGTTTTGCACTAGTGTTGCGAAAGTTGTACTCTCCGGCTCGCTGAGGAAGAATCATTCTCCAGGGCCCCAATTTTGGTTGTCAACCCCACAACTATATAGCTGCGGACAGTCCGGATGCTGGGACATCTGTGGGAGGGTGTCTGGTTTGTTTTCCAAGCTTTAAATAGCAACCAGCAATGGGTGGGGTGGTCTCCTAACCTGTTCCTTGGTCATCCCCCATATCCCATATAGTCATGTGTGATCCCCCTCTAGAACAACTTTTTTTATCGCAGCCACTCTGCCCTCTTCTGAATCCAAGGAGGCCTCCTGCCTCATTTCCTGGCTTCTGTTGTGCCAGGGCGTGCCTGTACTGTTCTTTTATGAGCTTCGAGTTCTCCTTCAGGCCAGTCCTTGGGTCTTGCCCCCTCTCAAATTCTCAGTTGCGTGCCCGGGTGCCGCCCCTTATCCCCATGCAGCATGAGGCATTCCTCTAACCACTACCACGCAGCATCAGGAGTTTGATTTTCCTTTGAATATTACCTTCAATTTGGCTGAGGATAGAAGCATGTTCTGCAGTTGGAGACATTGCAGTTTAGCCTTAACAGAATTGAACATACGTCTTTGCTGCTGAGTCTCTTGGGCGTGATCTGGGAATATCAGGATCTTGTTTTCATGGCGTACTTCTACCTTCTTGCGTCCTTCAGAAAGGATCATATATCTGTCCTGGAAGTTCAAGAAGCTTGATATCATCAGCGTTGGATGGGTCCCTTTTGTCTGTCTGCCCCCTAAGACACGGTGCACCCGTTCGATGATAAAGCAGGAGGAGAATTTCCCCTGGGGTACGATCTGTCACAACCACTCATGTAAAACCATGGCATATTCTGGCCCTCAACTCCTTCTGGAAATCACACATAAATGAGGTTGATGGGTCGGGCACGATTTCCCACATCTTCCTGTCTCCATTCCACAGCTCTGGCTGTGGGCTGGGCGTCCATGACATATTTGTGGAGGCACTGGACGGTGCCTTCCAATTCTGAAATCTTGGTTCCTGCAGACGTGACTCCTTCTGCCCGTTCAGGAGGTCTTGATGAAGGAGGGAGATCTCAGAGCACACTTCATCCACCCTCCTCTTCAGGGCCTCTTGGGATGACTGGATAGCAAGGAGGAGGGCAGTGTTGTCAGGTATCGCAGGGGAGGAACCTCCATCAGGGTACACACCATGTTCGTGTAGTGGTCCAATTTGCTCAGACGAGGGGTCTCAGGCTGCTCTTCATGGGCCATTCTCTCACCCCCCCCCAAGTTCCACCCCTATCACCTCTATTGAGTTAGGGCAGTTTTCTATTCAGGAAGTCTCCTCAATCAGGACCTAAAAGGAGCTAGGTGCAGTGTGATGGCTCATGGGACCCCATTCCATGAGGGGAAACTGCTTTCCACTCTCAGTTCTCACCCAGGAAATTCCAGGTGGTTCATACTGTCCCAGTGCCTCAGTCCAGGACCCCTCTTTCAGGTGAGGCTAGACCTTCAGTGTGACTTCGTCAGTGAGACAGGCGTGTTTGGGATCTTTAGAATCATTCAGATGCCCCAGAGAGCCTGCCCTGTCACCCCGAAGGCCCAGTCCAGCACATGGAGAGGGCATCAGGCCAACGTGCTGGCACTGCACACACTAGGTACCAGTCTTGCAATGGAAGAGAGGTGGGCTGGTGACTGTTGTAAGCCACTGCTCGTCCCAGGCCTGACTCACATGTGCTCCTGTCAGGCACCTCTAATTCCTTCGCCAGTTAACGTGATGCAGGTAAGCTGCTGAGAAGGGGGTCAGGATGAGCATGCCTGGGCATTCAGAGTTCTAGTCACCCCCTCAGTGGCCCTTTGGCACTGTCGAGCCCACCCAGCTCGTTTCCACAACATATTCATCCCCAGTGTGGTGTTCGGGACCCAGGGGTCTGACGGCACCCACTCCAGAGGTCAGGAGAGAGGATCAAGGCCTGAGTTAACCCTCCTCCTTGCTGCTTTCAAGACCATGGGTGCTGGGCCCAGTTGGCCACCCCCAGGTGCAGGCCACAGTGGTCTCTGACTCACCCCTGCCTCAGCTGTGCACCATCAGTGTAGGTCACAGCCGATCACCTCCAGTGTCTCCACTCACCCATGGGTGGCTGTAGGACATCGGGGAGTGGGTCAGTTGTCTGGATATCCGGGTGCTCCGGGACTACCTCCGGTGTGATTAAACCGGTAAGTCATGGCAAGCTGGCAAGCTGTAACCCCCTGTCAGTGGTGTCTACCTCTTGCCCAGACCCAGACCTACCCAGGAGCAGGCACCTACACTCCACTGATTCCAACCCTTATCTTCTAGGCAAGGGGTCACGCAGTCAGCCATTGCTTCGGTATGCTTGGTCCAGCACTGGGATCTCTTCCCCACATCACAAGGCAGTCACGATCCCAAGGAGCAATGCCAGCTCACATGTGCCACTTCAGCCAGTCTGTCGCCCAAATCAACAGCCCCTATGATCGGGTCACACAAGGAGGCTTAGAGCAGGGTTCTAGTGGTGGGGCTGATTAAGATGAAGCAGGAATAGTTGTATGCCCCGTATGGAGCTCACTCAAAAAGCTTTAGCTTTAGGCGCCATCTTGGCTATATCCCCCCTATCCAACACATTTGTGCATAGTTCAGCAACTTCTAAAGCTTTTATTTAATAAAGAGAAATATAACTGTGGACTATAGGTGAATATTTTGACTACATGACATTTTACAGTGTGTTTTCACAGTGATATCTAAAGCAGCTTATAAGCTTCATTATTTAGTTTTAATTTACATTTTCAACTATCTCAATTCCCTGTCTAATGTTTATCTTATCTATCACACTAAATTCATTTCACATGTGAGTTTGTTCTGAGAGCACTTTCATCCTCTGTTGAGTTTCACCTTTTTCTTTTTTATCCTTTAAAATGTGATGAATCATCTTTCATCAAACAAATTAGTCTTTTTGAAAGTTCTTATTTTCTTCTCCTGCCCTTCCTTTGTAAAAAAAAAAGTAAGTAAAGTAAAGTAACTGAGCTTATAAAGCGCCTGGTTACACTAGCCAGTGTGTCCCCGCGCTGTACCACTGAGGAACCCATCATGGCCTGTTCCTGTGAGGCGCCCACTCCTGGGCACCCCAAGTTGAAGCCAGGCATCCTTAGCGATTAGGGCCGGTGTGGAGATTAAGCAAGCTGTTGCCCAGAGTTGCAGAGTGGGACCCATGATTAGAGTAGGCACTGTGGCGAGAATTATAGGGTCCGCGGACATTGAGCCCAAAACCCTGCCGCGACGGGCATTGAACCCTGGTCCCGGGTCAGATCTCTGCATCAGGGTCTGCCGCTTTAACCAGTGAGCCACACTTCTCCAAAAATAATCTATACTCATGAATAAAGCATAAAGAAATAACAGACAAAGCCCTATGCTTATTACTGGCATAAAAGCAGCCTTCAAAATACCCTGAAGCCTGCTTTTATGTCAGTAATAATCATAGTGTTTTGTCTGTTTTTGACATCAGTTATGACATCATCCAGTGAATGTGATTTGGTTCGTTATTTAAATATGTATTATATATATAGGACTTTGTCCGCCCGCCATCCTGATGCAAAAAGGGACCGCCCGCCATAGGTGCGACGGTCCCATGGGGGCGCATCCAGCATTTTTTGCATTGTGGCGGGCGGTGCTTTCAGCAAAATGCATGTTGTGCATATGCAAGCACAACGTGGCAGGCAACCCATGGTGCCTGCCATGTTGTGTATGCCCATGTAGGGGGGTACCATAGGTACCCCCATGTGCCACCTACCCCCAACATCCTAGAGATTCGCAACAGGCCCCCAACTTCAAATTCTGCATGCCTTTCCATGGTGGCAACGCCGCCATGGAAAGGCTGCCTCCTGCCTGCATCCTGATATGGATGGGGGCGTCTACAGACAGCGTCACCATGTTAAACCCTTTTCCGCTCAGTCGATTTGTCGACCGGGCGGAAGAGCTGCGTTCGGTTTTCTTGTCTGCTGCGGTACCCCCTGCCATACTAATATGGTGGGGGAAATGAGGGGAGGGATGTAGGTCAGATAACCACCAACAGGCGGGCGGTGGCGATCTGCCCTACATCCTAATGGACCCCTTGGTGTTTCCAACTCTTCTAACTCAGGTTCTAAATCAGAAATGTTCTTTGCAAACCCTTAAATGTTCTTTCTTTCATCAGGTAAACATGAGCAGCAATGGGTTAATTTAATCATTTTGCAGACTCCGCCTTACTCTGTGAGTAATATCTAATGATAGACGATTTAGCAAAAGCATTGAACACAAAGCAACTTACTCAGTGTTCAGTACTGACAAAGCTCCAGAAGTGCTTGTTACCTTCTTGTCGACAACAGTTGACAGTTTCCTGATCTTTTTCTCATTTAATATGGCATCTACAGGCGGACTAAGTGCATCAAATAAGTCTCCCACTAATTTAGCTCCAGTTTTTGTACTATGTTTGTGTCTGTGTGCTGGGGTCATCATTAGTTCATCGATGCTTCATATATGGTATATTTTATGAATCATCATGCATAAATACCAAATATCCTCCCAGTCTTCATGGAGTAAGAAATAAGCATTTTGTCCACAAATTAACTCTGGGAATTGCAGATTCTTCTCCCTGTAAAATTTGCCATGCTCCTCCTGTTCATTTAAATGTGTGTTCACAGTTACTAATCCCTAGATGTCTAGTTCATTTTGGTGTTCTGCTTCAGTAAATGCTAATTTTCCCTTTATGTTGACTATCTAACCTAAGCTTGGGGTGAACCATTTCTTTCTAAATTCATCTTCTTCTTTCCTCCAAACATTTTCAAAACATCACTATGTTTTACATTAGTATGTGTTATATTCCCATTTTTTACAAATCAATTATCTAAATTATCTATAAATGTCTCAAATGCCAGTTAAATTGTTTTATAAGCCTTAACACTATCTATGAGTCTATGGAGAAAGATGTAATTCCAAGCTGTGTCCATTTCTTTTGCTTATGGGTACAAATTCATGCTTTCTATTAAAGATACTCTTGAAAGTATAGGATCATAATTAGAATAGAAATATTCAAAATGTTGTTGCCTATAAATAAGTGAAAGCAAGATACTGCAGGGTATAGCATATGGTAACTGTATATATATATATATTCACTGAAAAGACCATAGGTTTCTGGGGTGTTATAGTTAGCTGGATATTTCACTCATACAAAACCATTGAAATTCCTCCGTTATAATAGTTGTACTAACTGTAACTCGCACGCCTGCAATCCACTGCTGTTGATGTCACATATTACATCATTCATGACATGGTCAGTGACATCACTGATGACATCTCAAATGACATCACTGATGACATCACTGATGACATCATCCAGTGAATGTGGTTTGGTTTGTTATTTAAATATGTATTATATATACAGGAATCTGCATTGAAGAATGAGTGGATACATAAATATCTGGATGGAGGATTTAGTAGCAGTGTGATTGACTGTTTACTTGACTAATATATAGTGTCTCAATAAATATATTGGATAGTGACTAAACTGTGTGAATATCTGCATCACTTTGTCAGTTGTTGTGTAAACTGCTGCACCAGTTGGTTACCAGCTACATGAAAGTCTATATTAGTTATTGATTAGTTAACTGAGTATTTGTGTGGGAGAGTGAATGTGTTTGTGGTTCGGTGGGGGGGTGACTGCCCAAAGATGTGTGAAATGTTGATTCAGTAGGTATATGAGGTTAAGACTACATGTTATAACAGTTGTTTGGGTGAGTGAATATCTTTATGGGTGTTGTGATGAGCAAATGTATCTCTCAATGGTACATGTCCAAAAAACTAGAAAAATAAAAGGCAGTGTATGTGACAGTTGTTGTATTTACATAAGTATACATAAGACTCAGTGATTGTATGAGTGACTGTATGGATAACTGTATACTTGTAATAGTGATTTTATAATTCACTAAGTATGAGTTACTATCTATATGAATAAATGAAGTGGTGTTTGTATAAGTGTGTAGCTGAGTAAATGTAAGTATGATCCATTGTTTGCATAATTGAGTAGGAAGACTGAATAAGTGATTAGGATGTGTGCTGGTGTGTAATGTCGATATAGGTGTATAAGTATATTTGATAGTGTTCTATTGATCATTGACAGCATGTATGAGTGAATCTATAGGTGAGTGATTAGATGTGTGGGTAGATCAAGGAATCACTGAGTGGGTTTTTAGAAACTTGTATTGGTGTGTCAATGGATTCAAATATGGTACTCTGTATTTCACAGTGAGTGATGAAAGGTTATACTAGTGCATGATGAGGTGTATCTGATTGTCACGTGGATGATGTAATCAGTGATGTCATTTGAGATGTCATCAGTGATGTCACTGACCATGTCATCAATGATGTAAGATGTGACCTCATCAGCAGTGGATTGCAGGCGTGTGAGTTACAGTTAGTATAGCTAACTATAATGGAAGAATTTCAGTGGTTTTGTATAAGTGAAATAACACCCCAAAAACCAATGTTTTTTTCAGTGAATTTCTAAGGTTTTTTTAAATGCTAATTCCTAATTATAACAAACCTGAAACCTATTGTTTTTTCAGTGAATTTCAAAGGTTTTTTTAATGATAATTCCTAACAATAACATACCTGAAACCTATGGTTTTTTCAGTTAATTTCAAAGGTTTTTTAAATGCTAATTTCTAATTATAATGTTCATTAAGCATATCTTTTTTTTCTATTTTTTTAATTATCATTCTATTCTCAACCTAGTAAAAACTGCAAATATTACCACTCTTCAGATGATTTCTTCCGCCAACAAAATCGCCACAAACCAGAACCACAACTAACGTTAATGATATACAAACTAGGCGTTCCCGTAAAAAAAAACACAACACCACTTCCCCATATTTTCAACAATGAGCCACATCTGCAATGCTACCTATAAAAACAGGAGATAGCTCCACTTACCAGAAACAAATTAACATCAACATTTAACTGGTGTAGACTATCTACTGCGTGTATTATAACCAAATGACACCCATATTTAAAGATGAATATGTGATAGAGGTACTAATCATGCACTTCCGACACCCAACAAAATCAAACACCCAGCGCCACCACCACCACAACCATTCCCCCGGACCCCTCCAACCCTACTACCTCAAAGGCAGCGCAAAACAGGACAACAGACCTTTCCAAAATACCACATCCCCTCAACCGCACAATAGCTGAATATTCAGAGATGTGGCAATCAACTATGTATAAGGGAGGGAATTCGCACATCAACAGTAATTTACACAATCCCAAGTGCACTGGTGATATGCTATACACAACTCACTATGCAAACAAAAAACTTTTCCATGTGGAAGTATAGTATTGGTACATGTAGTGTACTACACAGTGTATGGAGATATGCTATTGATACTTGTAGTGTAGTGCACAGTGAACGCAACCATGTTACCTCAGGCAGTGGGGAAGATCTCGGTCATGTAGCTGTGTTGTTCCCCCCTTGAAGCATAAGCGGAGTCGACTGGTCCAACGTACACAACTCTAGCGTGAGAGTATAATTACATAGGCCACGCCTTGGGTGTGGTACACTTGTGCGAAGACAAAAGACTGCTACAGCGATGGTCATCACTTTGCCACATGGCTTCTGCCATGACCATGTGCCACCTCGATGCAGGCCCATTGCGAACTCAGCGCCACAGCACCACAGACTTATCTCTGTATCGACTACTGCCTTTGATCTACACTGCGGACAGCAGGGTTCACAACTTGAATTCAACTTTGGGTCTACACTACGGACAGCATGGAATTCATCCTTGATTTATTTAATGCAATGACAATTATACTCTATGTCCTCGGATTTTTATTAAAGGATGTGACAAAAAGAATTCCTTGATGTCTGTGCTGTACAGTAGCCAAGACACATTGTACCAGTGCAGCCCACCTGGACCACGCATCGTTGTAGGGTGTGCACACGCTGAGTTCTTCAGGTACCACTAACTCACTGCGCCACAAGTCATCACCACATGGTCTTATTAAGGCACAATTCTTTAGACAGAAGACATTGCTCCCAGTGTGGCCCGCCCGGACCACGCATCATTGCAGGGTGCCACTAACTCAGTGCACCATAAATCAATGCAAAGAAGAGTGAACAGTTTTATGTCAGCAATGAGGCATACTACCACTCATAAATCGAATTGATACAGAATTCAATAGACAAAAGACATTAGTCTGAGAACGCCCCCCCGGACCACGCATCATCGTGGGGTATATACACGTTAAGCGTCGAAGGCAGAATTCACATGACAAAAAACATTGCTACCATGCCTGCCTGGACCACGCATCATCGCAGGCTCCACAGAACCTTGCTTCAGGTACCACTAAGTCAGTGCACCACTTATCATCGCTCGCTGCACACACGTTAAATTACCAATACTGTGCAGCTCTACTGAACGCCACGTGGTCGTGGAACCTTGCTATCCGCTGCCTACACTGCGGTCATCAGAGCTCACAATTAAATTGACTCTTCATTCATTATTTGCAGAGTGCAGTACCAAACTAAGTATAACGTCCCTCAAACCTACACAATATTCCTATTCAGTTATAGGTTTAGTAGAATAACCAAATTTAACCTGCAAGTCCAAAGGAAGACTGAATTGCAGTCTACACTGCGGACAGCACAGTCCACAATTTGAACTATAAATTCTCTGAAACCTACATATTTTGACAATGTATTCCATACATGTTTCATTTTTTATTTGAATCACGATTACAAATGATGCAGTCCAGTAGGCAACAAAGAATGCTTCCAGTGCAGCCCGCTCGGATCATGCATCGTCGCATGTTGCGTGTACGCTGAGCCCCAGACGTACCACTAACTCAGTGCACCATAAATTATTGCCACGTGGCCTAATTAAGGCAAAATTCAGTAGGCAAAAGACATTGCTAGTGGCACCAGTGCAGCCTGCCCGGACCACGCCTCATCGCAAACTCCTACCTACCTCAGTGCAACACAAGTCATGAACTCTTTACGATAGAATCTGTTGTGTATGATTTCACATGTAGTGCTCCTACTTTTGTGCAGCACAAGTCACAAACCGTTTATGATGGAATATCTGTATATGATATGATGATTACTATTGTACTTGTTCCCAACAGCAACGATTTCTGGAGGGCTGGCTTACACTCACCCCACATTCACCCTCCACAGACATCACTAGACATGTAACCCTGGTAATAACATGGAGTCTAGCGCAAGTGCCCTGACCCAGTTCAACTATCTATCTGTGTCTGTGTATTCATTATGTTTGTAAAATGCTGCCTCTGGGCCCTACCACATTACAGTGTGCTGTAGACAGCGTATGCAACCATCTTACCTTTGGCAGTAGGAAAAACTTCGGTTAGGTAACGTTCTCTCGCTCATTCCACAAGTACGAACGTAGAGACTGGATCATTAGAGTACTGTAACCAAAGTGCATAGTACATTTATACGTATCTGCGATTGCTGGAGTTTTTTTTTTTTGTAGCATATTTATATAGCGCGAAGTAGACCCAAAACTATTTCAACGGTTTACATGAGCACCGTATTTACAGTACATTTTCAGGCACGTGGAGATTACGTGATTTGCCTACAATAACAGGATGTGGACGTGACTTCGAGCCTCAAACACTGATTTCCAGGATGAAGTTCGACAGTATTCCCAAATGACCACATAAGTATATATATTAGCTGCCCTTCATATGCCAACAACTGCAACCTAAAGCTTTCATAGCCCTGTATTACTACAGCTACAACACTCCACTGAATGTACAACAAACATTCATATTCGCAGAAATTCGTCATGTCCACCATCTGCTATGTATGGAACTATGAATGAATATAGGGTGAGTGATACCCTGTAACTTCCATGTTGTGGGACTTCACAGACATAATGACACATTTGCGGTTAAGACCCAGGTGACGGCATGTGGTATTACATGCTAGTGAATTTGATCTGTTTCTTTAAATGATATAATTCTAGCACTACAACACAGACACCTGAATTAGTTGATTTCTCTATAGCTCACGATAGAGCCACGCCCATAGCTCTGAAGACATTGTTCACAGCTTCGCGCAGCACTGGCACACGTCAAGCCAGCCTACTCCACTTATAGGGAAATACAACGCTACATGGCCCAGATTTTCATTGTAGTGATTTGCTAGTTCCGGGTCTAGTTGTCATAACGGCACACACACATTCCCTCATGGCTGGTATACATCCACACCACACCCATCCAGCACAGGCGTCACAACACATGTGACCCTACCAATAAAAAAGACCGGGCGCACATGCTCTATGCCATTTTTGAGTTGCTCCCATCGCAAGCGCTTTGATGGCTCGTCCTTGTGGTTCGGACGCCTCATGTAGGCCCAAACAACCTACCAGGGGGGCCCACCACCACTTGCGTGGTCTCTTTGGTCACTGAGTTAGTGGTACTGCAAGGACTGAGTGGTTGAGCAACCTGCGATGATGATGGGTGCATAAGTATGTCCTTTGCCATAGTGATATCAAGACTCAGCACCAAATGTGCAACTTCTTTGTGGCAAAGTGGGACTGCATGAAGTAAAAGGTGCCCTGTCTGCGAAAAAGTGAGTAGTGAGGCCTGGGTGCGCACCAGAGGGAGTAGATGGGGTACAGCAGACAGGATACAAAAAGGCTACACAGCGATTTAGCCGTACGCAGTCCTATATACCCTGTTTCATTGCATTTTTTTTTCAAATAGCAGGAAAGTTTTTATAGTTGATCAAACGTCCGTCACTCCCACATGTGTAGCAAAGTAGATGAGTATTTTGTTTCTTTATGCTATGTGCCATTAAATTTACCATCTTAATTTGACAACCTTTCCTTTAACAATGCTTTTAGGACTCGCGCCTGCGTTGCTGTGCGCAGTATAGCTCGTGCCTTTGTTGTAGTACACAGAAAAACCAAAGGGGGTGATGGACGGAGCGTTGACAATACAAACACTCACCCCCAGTCAACTGATCTGGGTTTAATCCATCACCGTTCTTTAGCTCACTCCGCCACCCCACTTCAGACATGCCCATATGCAAATCAGTCTGACCCTGTGCCTCATGGGAACAGTCCAGCCCGAACTGCTAAGCCATGTCTTCCCTGGACCGGAATCAAGCTTCTCAGGACCGGTTTCTGGCATTGCAGCCGTCTTCAGCCGGGCTTGCTTGAATCCAGTGGCAAAGTGAGCAAGCGACTCACGTCTGAGCATACCCTGCCAACTTAGGGCGAACAAAGAAAAACCAAAGGGGGTGATGGACGGAGCGTTGACAATACAAACACTCACCCCCAGTCAACTGATCTGAGTTTAATCCATCACCGTTCTTTAGCTCACTCAGCCACCCCAGTTCAGACATGGCCATATGCAAATCAGTCTGACCCTGTGCCTCATGGGAACAGTCCAGCCCGAACTGCCAAGCCATGTCTTCCCTGGACCGGAAACAAGCATCCTGGGACCGGTTTCAGATTCATAATCCTCATCAGCAAGGCTATCTTGAATCCTGTGCCCAAGTGAGCAAGGGACTCACGTCTGAGCAAACCCTGCCAACTTAGGGCGAACAAAGTGAAACAAAAGGGGATGATGGACGGAGCATTTGAGCAAATCAAACACTCACCCCCCAGTCAACTGATCTGGGTTTAATCCATCACTATTCTTTAGCTCACTCAGCCACCCCAGTTAAGACATGGCCATATGCAAATCAGTCTGACCCTGTGCCTCATGGGATCAGTCCAGCCTGAACTGCCAAGCCATGTCTTCCCTGGACCGGAAACAAGCATCCTGGGACCGGTTTCGGATTCATAATCCTCATCAGCCAGGCTATCTTGAATCCAGAGGCCAAGTGAGCAAGGGACTCACGTCCGAGCATACCCTGCCAACTTAGGGCGAACAAAGCGAAACAAAAAGGGATGATGGATGGAGCGTTTGAGCAAATCAATCACCCCCAGTCAACTGATCTGGGTTTAATCCATCACCATTCTTTAGCTCACTCAGCCACCCCAGTTCAGACATGGCTATATGCAAATCAGTCTGACCCTGTGCCTCATGGGAACAGTCCAGCCCGAACTGCCAAGCCATGTCTTCCCTGGACCGGAAACAAGCATCCTGGGACCGGTTTCGGATTCATAATCCTCATCAGCCAGGCTATCTTGAATCCAGTGGCCAAGTGAGCAAGGGACTCACGTCTGAGCATACCCTGCAAACTTAGGGCGAACAAAGTGAAACAAAAGGGGATGATGGACGGAGTGTTTGAGCAAATCAAACACTCACCCCCAGTCAACTGATCTGGGTTTAACCCATCACCATTCTTTAGCTCACTCAGCCACCCCAGTTAAGACATGGCCGTATGCAAATCAGTCGGAACCTGTGCCTCATGGGAACAGTCCAGCCCGAACTGCCAAGCCATGTCTTCCCTGGACCGGAAAAAAGCATCCAGGGACCGGTTTCAGATTCATAATCCTCATCAGCCAGGCTATCTTGAATCCAGAGGCAAAGTGAGCAAGGGACTCACGTCTGAGCATACCCTGCCAACTTAGGGCGAACAAAGCGAAACAAAAGGGGATGATGGATGGAGCGTTTGAGCAAATCAAACAATCACCCCCAGTCAACTGATCTGGGTTTAATCCATTACCATTCTTTAGCTCACTCAGCCACCCCAGTTCAGACATGGGCATATGCAAATCAGTCTGACCCTGTGCCTCATGGGAACAGTCCAGCCCGAACTGCCAAGCCATGTCTTCCCTGGACTGGAAACAAACATCCTGGGACCGGTTTCGGATTCATAATCCTCATCAGCCAGGCTATCTTGAATCCAATGGCCAAGTGAGCAAGGGACTCACGTCTGAGCATAACCTGCCAACTTAGGGCGAACAAAGCGAAACAAAAGGGGATGATGGACGGAGCGTTTGAGCAAATCAAACACTCACCCCCAGTCAACTGATCTGGGTTTATTCCTTCACCATTCCTTAGCTCACTCAGTCACCCCAGTTTAGACATGGCCATATGCAAATCAGTCTGACCCTGTGCCTCATGGGAACAGTCCAGTCCGAACTGCCAAGCCATGTCTTCCCTGGACCGGAAACAAGCATCCTGGGACCGGTTTCGGATTCACAATCCTCATCAGCCAGGCTATCTTGAATCCAGTGGCCAAGTGAGCAAGGGACTCAAGTCTGAGCATACCCTGCCAACTTAGGGCGAACAAAGCGAAACATTATGAATCCGAAACCGGTCCCAGGATGCTTGGCATAGGGTCAGACTGATTTTCATATGGCCATGTCTGAACTGGGGTGGCTGAGTGAGCTAAAGAATGGTGATGGATTAAACCCAGATCAGTTGACTGGGGGTGAGTGTTTGATTTGCTCAAACGCTCCGTCCATAATCTTTGTTTTATCTGAGTGGGCAGGTGATCAGAGAATGTACACAGGTGGTGTGTCACCTCTGTGACCCTAGAGTGCATATCCCTAGAGACCATCCAATAATTTAATCTAGACCAGGCTTTCCGATGGTGTGTTATGCAAGTACCTTCTCTAGTTGTCGGGTGGAGGGCCCTCCATGTGTGTATCAATTCTAAGTCGTCTACTGTACCCAATAACATGTCTGCCACTTTTTTAATCCATATTTGTAAAGCGCACAATCACCCGTAAGGGTCTCTAGGCGCTGGGGGTCGTCGGGAAGATTAAGCAAGCTATTGCCCAGAGTCACATGGTGCTGGGCTAATCTGCCGCCGGTGCCGGGGATCGAACCATGATCCCCAGATTCCGGAGTCAGTCGCCCTAGCTGCGGCGCCACACCTCTTCCGCTTTTGGATGGTGTTCACGCATTGCTTCTTGTCTATCGGCTGTAGGTGACAAAACTACAATGAAGTCCCCCCCCCCCACAATTTCGTCACATCTCCCAGTGCCTGGATTTTCTGCCAGATATGTCGAAAGAAAGCCGGACTGTCCGTGTTGGGACCATATGTGTTTACTATTACTGCTGGGTAGTTGTATAGTGTACCATTTAGAAGGATGTATCTGCCATCACTGTCTATTATCGAGTGATGTGTCTTTCATTGCAGACCTTTACGTATTAATATTGCCAGGCCTCTTGAATATTTGGAGTAGTTAGCCTCCACCACCTCCCCCCATCTGTTATGTCTGTGTGCGTTAACGGCGGTAGACGCCAGGTGCGTTTCTTGTAATACACACACATCCACCCCATGCCTTGCTAGGTACGAGTGAATCAGCCTAGTCTTCCTCCTGTCATTAAGACCTCAGACATTCCAGGAAGTACATGTGATGGCCGACATCAATGGTGTATGTTAAATACGCATTGGCTAGTGACTATTTCTATCATAGTGACGGGTGGGTGCATAATCTAAGTGCACAGTGCTGATAGCCTGTAGTGTAGCAAGAAAAAATAGGCCGCCCAGTGGCAGACAAAAATGATCACAATTTGCAAAAAAAAGCCTTATGAGACCCAGATTTTGACATGGCAGGCGAGCTAAACAAGAAACATTCTCCCCCCCACTCATACCAACCCCCCAAATAGGTTGTAAATCACCCTCCCTATCCTCCCTGAACGGCAAACTAACGGACCGCAATCTTGAACGTAAGGGAATCATCCTGTGGGGGTACGTGAGGTCACGGGCAATACACCCCTGCACTTTTGGCAGGGTGGCCGAGATAGCGACACTTTACCCTAGGCCATAAAAAGTACCCTGTTACAAATTCCTCTTTCAACCAGGTAAGCTCCCCAACCAGTAACACCCTTGATGTAACATACATGCATGATCGAACAGCATAACCATCATCACATAGGGCCCACAGCGAACAACCCTGCAGTACACTAGTATCTGATACTTATCTGACCGTCCAACGTAAATGTCCTGTATTGTCAATCATTGCCACTCATAGACCTCTCATTTTGTGTGTCGCTCGTCGGCACACGCTGTTTCTGATCTTTTGTCATCTGTATAGTGTATGCAAGCGCCGCCTTAGCATTTGTAAAAAAGGTAGGTTTCTCTTGGCCCTGGACCCTCAGCTTGGCTGGGTAGATCACTTCGTACTTTGTCCCGATCTGTTGAAATATTTTCGTGCAGGGATGAATTCCCTTTGGGCAGCCTGCACCTGCATTGTAAAGTCCGGATAGAAGGCTATGTTATTGCCCTTGTATTGGATATCTCCCTTTTCTTGTGCGAGTCGGATAATCATGTCTCTATCCCTGTAGTTAAGAATTCTAGCCAGGATTGGTCTTGCCGTTGCGTCTGGTCTTGGCCTTGGTCCCAACGTACGATGTGCCTGTTCAATGAGGAACATGGCGGACAAGTCCGGCCCAAAAACGTCCTTCATCATGATTTCAATGTATTTCTCCATGTTTTGAATGTCTATTGTCGCAGCTATTCCCGTAATTTGTACGTTATTCCTTCATGATCTGGCTTCCAAATCCTCGTTCTGCTTTATTAACTGTAGAACTCCATCCATCCTATGTAATTTCTTGTCCATATCTGTTTGATCTTCCTCCGTCTCCATCACCCTTGTCTCCAAGATGCTCAAGCGGTCCTCCTGTTTCTCTACGCGTTGCGTTATTCTGGCCATCCTCTCAGTCAATGAGTCCATCTTTGAGTCTATGCCTTGAAGACTTGATTTCAGGTCCTTGAACATTTCCCGTATGTCATCCTCAGGCGGGGAGGCCACGGCACTATCCCCGGGCTGTTCCTGTTGGCCAGCATCGCTATCTCCAGAATTGTTGGTTTACTTGCCAAAAGTTATATTCGGCTGGCGTGTGTCCAGTTTCCCATTTTTATTCTCTGATGCCTGCTGATTATATTGTAGGTAATCAATAGTACAACCCCAAACACGTGCATTCTTTGCATGCGCTGTTAGCTCTACACCTCTGCTTTCGGTTAATCCTCCCTTTCGCAAAGGTGTTACTGCCCAAACACAATCTCTACTCGTAGGCCTCCTCTGTACTCCCAGCGGCCTTGCAATTGAACGTTATCTGCAGGTCACGGCCCAGTGAAGTGAAAGCAGGCAGCGGCTCTCCGCCTATATGATATGCAATATAGCTCCAAGTGCTTCAACGCTACCACTGCAGACAAACACCACTAACTTCAGCGATCAGGGGTCTCCATTCCCCTTGACAAGGAACCTGAAATTTTCTGTGTAGTCCTGTCCACCAGATCAGAAGCAGGCACTATCTACTTTATTCAATGTGCAGTCCAGCAAATTCCACAATTGCTCCTCTGTCCCTGTATTGCCACTTAAGTGCACAGAGAGAGAGTACACCCCACCCAGCCGTGCAGCCTGCGCCCTTCACACACGTTGTAAAGCATAGTGTCCAATCATTCAGGTTGGCGGTATACTACTTCCCTTGATGCACACATAGTGGAAGTCACCTCAATGTGGGCCCAAACACTACTCGCACTTCACAAACCAGTCCGCCTACAATGATTCAAGCAGGCCTTTCCCCAGTGTAGCAGTGTTCCTCGACTGTTACGGCTATCGCACCAATGTCAGGGTGTTTTATTTTTAAAACTTCAGGCAGCTTGTAGTTATTCTTACTCTGCGCTCACCCCCGTACAGTTCAACGTGCCGCTGGGCTCCAGGTCGGCTTTCCGGAGCAGCCCCAACTGCTCTACTCAAAATGGCGGCCTCCCGGGTTAAGTCAGCAATTACACCAGAGCTGAGTCAGAGGATCCGCGACTCCAGACTTATTGCACCCATTGCTGGGCAGATTGTTGGACCAACGGGCCTCTGACAAAAGCGCTTGCTACTTTTTCCCCCGAAATGTTTATGACTTTTCCTCGCTTCACCCCGCGTTCGGGTCTCCTCAGTCGGGGCTCGCCTCGTCCTCACGTTTCCCTACTGCAGCTCCTGCCTCGCGAACTTATGTGCCTCCAGCCCCGATTTCTATTTGCATGCGCAGGTTCGGGGCCCGGGTGTCCACCAATCCTCGTACCCTTGTGCAGCCTGTACCATCGCAGATCCACCTCCCGCGCTGCAGCGCTGCACCTCGGGCAAAACAAAACTTTAGCTCCTGGCTCCTTCTGGCAGTCGAGAAGCTAGGCCTCTACTTTGCGGTGCCGTTCAGCTCGTCTCCGCTACTGCTTTGCCATTGAATGTGGGATCGCTGGATGGGGGCAGCCCCCGACCACGTTGTATGGTCTCTGTCCCTACGTCTGTCATGTCAGGTACGGATAAATGCTGTATTTCTCAGCCTCGCCCGGCGGAGCTGCTTTAGAGTGCAGCCATTCCACAGCTCAGCGAAGTTAACTTAACCAAAGGCCCTAAGCATTTAGTTTTTAATGATTAACCTTCAATGTGAAAGTTTGTTTGGATTGCAATGTTCTTTCTTTTGCAGGTGCATTCACATGGCCTTATATTCAGTGAAAGGCCTACTGTGTAGTAGAGATAGTGAGACTCAGGATGAAAACTTTTGGCAAAGACGAGATGCGCTAACAAACCTTAAGGGAGGACACCTATTCATGTCCTATCTGGGGAGATTCAAGGACACTCCTGATATTTGAGCTTTGGGACGAGGAGGATTGAGGTAGGATGCCAGTTTCTACTGTTTGTAGGTGGAAATTTACTGGATTTGATCATGTGGAACTCTCAAATGTTCTGTGCTTTGAACTGGTGTTCACACTTTAGTCATTAGACCAGATTCCCTAAAAACACTGAGGAGTACAGACCTTTTTGTGATGATCCTTTTGTGTGGCTTCATGCTGTGCAACTTTCCTGATTTAGAGAACTTCTACTGAAGTCTCCTCAGTACTGACCCTTCCTTTATTCTCTGATTCAACTTTTCAACCTTAAGATTAGGATGAGTGTAGACAATTTTAGAATTACTCATGCATAGACTGGAATTTTGAAACCTATATACTGATCACAAGATTTTGTTCCTTTTTCTTTGTATTTCTGCAACTGAGGTCCTCATATGTCTCATGTTGTATCCACTAAATTTTACTAGACGCTTTGCATATCTTATGGTTATCTTGTATCTTTAAAATATGTTCTTGAGATTTATATATATATCAGTTTGACTCCAAATTTGTAATAAACCTTATTTAACCTTATTAACCGATGCCTGGTTGTTAATGCATGGCCAAAGGGCTATTCTGTAAATTGAATCTGTTGAATTGTCATTAAACCCTCTCTACGTCTCAGACAACTAGAAAGGTGCATCGCAGGATAAGTGGAAAGACTGGCCCACTGCCTCAGTGAATGGTAGCAGAGCGAGGATTGTTAGATCCTGAAGTAGGGGGAGTTAGAATATATTATTCTAGATTTTTCCAGACCCAGCCGGAGCCTAGAGCCCATGGTTTGGTTTAGAGGATCGGTGGAGTTCTATCAGGTCACAAGAGATTTGTAAATGAGGAGGAGTGAGTATTTATAGAGTCACACATTTTAACGGAATATGCTTAGCTTCTGGTGTTTTGTGGAGATTGTGTGGTGTTCTGCAGAGATTTTTTGAATAATGTATGGATGTGGTGCTTAATGTGGTGAAGTTGAAGTTGTTTTTGGGTCCAACGTGGCCCAAGATCCTGGAGTGATATTAAAAAGTGTAGAAGACACTATATTGTAATTGTCTGCTGCTGATTTTTGTGGTACTTGTCGTGAGATGATGTTGACAGCACAATTGAGAAAGGGACGTCTAACTTTGTGTGAAAGTAAGGTGTGGTTGGTATGGTGGATCCTTTTGTGCAGGGGTAAACCTACAATAATCTGGGTGAAATCCCACAGGCCAAGGTTTCATTTGAAATGTAGGTTATTTTATTATTTCCTGTGTGATTATATGCTATTGATTCTTTAGTAGAGCAGGCAAAGTTTTATGTTGAAATTGCTTTTGCATTTTGGTTTGAGTGCTTAGAGCTGGGAAGATAGCATTTGTGGAAAATTGTAAAGGAGGGTGAACTGATGTGAGGAGTGAGATTGACAACACAGTGTGCAGTGCTGAGATTGGTTGGTAGGTGTGGTGCAGGTTGGGGTGCCGCACTGGTATTGGTTGTTCACGCTGAACGAGAATTATGAGTGAACAGGTATTTTCTCATCCAAAAACATGATTCTGGTTATGATTATTGACATTATTGTTGAAAACTAAAGTGTTTCACACATGTATTCGATTTAGCCGATTCTGTGCTCTACCTCCCGGGTGCTGCGCACGACCAACCGCCGACGCAGCCCCACCCACTGCGTAGAACACCCGCACAGAGGGTTTGTAAAGGGGTTAACCAATGGCACAAGATTACTAAGAAATAAGGTACACTGGTGTTTCCATGCAATGGTACATTTAATTTAAGAACTATTGAAAATGTTGGGGGAAATTATATGAGATGAAACCACATCCTTGACCCACAAAGTTTGAAATGCACAATGCATGGGAGTGTGTGGCTCATGCTAGGGAAGAGTAGAAGTATCAGGGAAGAGCCCGAAAAGCAGTGCTAAGTGGGATGCAGAACACAAGAATACTAATCTTAGCACCTCTAGAGAAGGGCTAGTGTCTAATGTTCCTATAGTACAACATAGTCTCATTGCTCAGGAAACAGATGAATGAGTGAAGAGTCACAATACTCCTTCAAGAGACAGTGAAAGGTCAGATTTGAGTCAATGAATGATTCAGTCACCAGTGAGAGTACATTTGGTGGATGTGGCTAAATTAAAGTTAGAATTGGAGAAAATGATTAGTGGGAATCCTGACTTGGCTCGATAAGACACATACTAATAAAGTGAACTTATGTTTATGTGTAAGGATGTTACCAGACATGCAGGATACGTGTGTGACAGGTTATCTGAATTAGCGCAGAAATTAAGGTAGATTTGAATAGGACCAAGGCCTTACAAAAGAGTTATTGTGCATGTTTTGATGAGTGGACATTACTTGCATGAGAATACCTGGAATGAAAATACAGATTGGAGAACTGATTCAGAATATTTGAAGATGGAGTGAGTTAGATAAATGGGAAGATAAATGGTGGGGAAAAAAGAAACCTATTGAGAACCACCTTCTCTAATAGGAGAGGGAGTGCATGCCTTAAATTTACCTTTGAGGGAAGAGCACAATGGAGGATAGGTCTGTGTGCCTTGGAGTAGGAGTGATCTTGTGCCATTCCCTGATGATAACCCAAAACAGAGAGAAAAGCCAGTGCAGTGGTACAAGCAGGTTGAGCTATTTGTGAAAATTTCAAAGGCTTTGTGAGTTGATCTGAATACTTTGTTCGATATTGAGGTCAAAGTGATTTGTGGGCAGAATGTAAAATAGCTACAGAATGGCCTGAGAAGGTGCCAATGAGAAACCTGATGGCGAATGGCCCCTCGCCATTGGTAATGAAAAAGTGTCAGCAAGTGGTAACAATTTTTAAATCAAAAAATATTGCCTCAAAATATTGATTGGGTCCAAATTTGATTGGATGAACCAAGAACCTAAAGAGTCAATTCATGCCTACTTTGAGAGATTGTTGCAGGTGTTTAAGCACTACAGTGGAATGGAAACAGTGGAGCCCAAAGATATGGGACATTTTGTGTCTAGGTTTGTGATTGGATTGGGAACTGATATTAGCATGATGATTCAGCAGTTTTTCATTTGTTGGCAGAATAAGTCAGTTGATTAGATCTTGAGATATGCGAAATATTTTAATGATGAAATAGAAATGAAGCAGAAGAAACTGAAAGAGAAATTGAATGTTGCACAAATGAAAGCTGCCCAGAAAGGAAGTCAGATTCTGCCTTTTGTAGGGAATGTTAACTCTATGCAAGGAGTGTATCACCAGGAAGCTCCTGTGATGCAAGGTGGAAGTGAATTCCAACCACAAGGTAGAAGCTGTGGTGTTTCGGTTGATCCAAGTACTGGTATTGATGTAGCTACTTTGAAAAACCCAAACGGTATTGGGAGTGACCCACCAACCAAGGGACTGGGTACCAATGTCACAAAAAGAAAGAGACCCTTGGAAAGACCTATAACTAGTAACTCAGATTCAAGCACACTTCATTTGCACCGGTGTCAAAGATCAGAATGCCCCCGGACTATGCATACTCAAACTTAAACCAAAATTATTACAGGAGAAAGCTAAATCTGAAAATTACTAGTACAATTTTATTGATACAAACATTAGATGAATAAAACCACTATGATAAAAAGTATTCTTATACATGCACAATTTACCCAATCATTAAAAAGTATTCTTCAGAGACAGAAAAAGTGAATCAGTTGGAAAAACATCATGAATTATTAGTACGATTAGAATCTAGATATCGTGTCCCACTAGTATCAATTGATGACACCCTAATGGTTCCTCGGATTTAATATAAAATAGTATGCGTCGACGCGGTTCGGTGTTGTGACTTGATGTGCACCACCTTTTTTAAGACACAAATTATACGTTGTCTCTTATTCAAGTTAAAATGACTGAGTCGGATGATTAAAATATTGTGTTGTTCAAGCGGGCTAACTTCGGGAAAAGAGTTTCCTGCTTTTAAACCCGGCTTTCTAGATAAGTAGCCAAGACTGTATGGATATTATATCTTAGGCATTTTTGACTATCCACAACAAAGCTACCCAATAATGGCAGGATCAAATATACTCCATGGTATTTTTCAGTTGGAATACAATGAGGAGGAGTGCCCCGTGTAATCTAATAACGAGGTTGATTCCCAATGGCGGTGAATCTGATATTAAAACCGGCACTGTGCAAACTTGTCCGTCTTCCTTACGTTTTACCCAAAAAACACGCAGGGTGAATGGCCCGTGTTGTATGATGCGTCGTTGTTTCCCAGTTTCGGTGAACCGGATATTTAAACCAGTCAGATAGCGGTTGGCACGTTTTCCTTGCAGTGAAGAAAGCGTGCTAACCTACAACTGACCGGTTTAAATATCAGGTACACCGAAATACACGCCCCTGTGGGAGTGTAGACATAGAAAGAAGCCACGCCCCTGTGGGAGTGTCGAATGCATGTGTGTGCAAAAAAATAAAGATGAAATATACATTTATAAAAGACCTGGAGACTCCGCTAAAGTCAGCAGGTGTTGTTATGTTCAGTTTGAGTGTGCCTTCTGAGTATGGCTGGTGAAAAAATTATGTTAATTTGGCACATATCACGAAAAAGAAAAGAAAAGTTGGGTGTAGTGTAGACGTACACTTGAAATCACACTGTATTGTGGAAAGAGGACATTTCAGTCTATAGGTCAGATGATGCTCTTGGCACTCAAGTGGTAATGTGGTTCCTGATGGCCAATTGGGAGAAAAGACAAGGGGTTTTATAGTGTTAGTCTCACAGTAGTGATGGTATGATGTCCATATTTGGCCCCTTTGGTACTAGGAAGTTCAAATGCACATGATGCTGTGGTTTTAGGTAGGATTCAGGCTATTCCAGGGTATGTTGTCATTTAACAATGTGACGTTCATTGAAAGGCGATAGATCCAACAATGCTCCTTAAGTAGTAAAGTCCTGTTGTTTGGCCGGGTCTGGCTGTCGATATGTTCTATTACAGTCCAGTGTAGGTCATTTGGGGTATGGTTTGCTTCGATGAAGTTGTCTGTTAGTTTGCCTATGTTTTTTCTACATCGGATGGTGCTTCAATGTTCCACAATGTAGGATCTGACTTTTCGGCTCGTCATGCCTACATACCGTAGGCCGCATGTGCAGGTAATCAGGTAGATGACATTGTGGGAGTTGCAGTTAGTGTGGTGAAGCTGTTGCCATGGTTTACCTGTATCCAGATTCAAGTTTCTGATTGCTTTTCTAAGGTGACAGACACAGCAGTCACCACAGGGGTACCGACCTATGACGCCGGGGGACCCCCACGCATTAAGGTCAGTGTTAGGTGCTGGAGTTCTGGGTATAGGTGGTCTGGTGGAGACCAGACGGTCTTGAAGGCTGCCTGCTTTTTTGTATGCCAATGGTGGGCGTTCCCCTTTCATTGTGCCACTGTTTGTTATGTGCTAGATCTTGTTAAGAATCTTGGCTACTTGATTAGAGGCCACGTTGTAGGTGGTGGCGCAGGTCAAGCGTGTCATGGTGTTGTCCCGTGTGGTGTCCGCTAGGAGGGCATCCGTTGTTGGTTGCAGGCCCTCTTCTTAGTGGTGTTAATTATCTTCTCCGGGTACCCGCGTGCTTGTAGTTGGTCCTCTAGTTCAGAGAATTGCTGTTTGCAACCTCCGGTGAGACTGCAGTTCCAGCATATCTGTAGAAATTGGCCATATGACAGGTTTTCTCTGTGGGGCCTCGGGTGGAAACTACCGAACTGCAGTAAGGAATTGTGCGATGTAGGTTTGTGATATGTGGTAGTCTGTAGTTTGCCCTCTGTTGCCTCAATGTTTATATCTTGGAGTTGCTGGCACTACTAGTGGACCGTAGGAAGGGGTCCCGCTGGTTTAGCCACGTCAGGAAATTGTCGATGATGTCGATCAGCCCTGTCCATATCATAAGGATATAGTCAATGTAGCATCGCCAAAATTGGATATTGGTGCTGTATGGGTTGGTAGCTGCCAGGATGTATTGTTTCTCAAACTGAGACCAGCTATGCTGGGGGCAAAAACACTGCCCATAGATGTCCCGTTCGTCTGCAAGTAGAACTCTCCTTCGATTTTGAAATAATTATGGTTAAGTGCTAGGGTGGCACACTGCAGAATGAATTCCCTCTGTCTCGTGTGCTCCCAGGTGGTTTCATGGAACATGTTCCCGAGCATTTGTAAGGTATAGTCCTGTGGAAGGTTTGTATATAGACTCTGAGGGTCCGATTCACAGAATGAACCTAAGATCCAATCCTAAACTTACTACTATTTTGGTATTCACAGAATGCACTTACTACTTTTGGTATTCACAGAAGTTAGGATTTTGTCTTAAGACAAACTTAAGACAGACTTAAGACAGACTTAAGTTAGGATTTTGTCTTAAGTTTGTCTTAAGTTTGTCTTAAGTCTGTCTTAATTTTGTCTTAAGACAGACTTAAGTTAGGATTTTGTCTTAAGTTTGTCTTAAGTCTGTCTTAAGTTTGTCTTAGACAAACTTAAGACAAAATCCTAACTTCTGTGAATACCAAAAGTAGTAAGTGCATTCTGTGAATGCCAAAATAGTAGTAAGTTTAGGATTGAGTCTTAAGTACATTCTGTGAATCGGGCCCTCAATATCCATTCCTACTAGGAGTTGGATAGTAGGGTCAAAATCAGTATGCTTGATGAGGTTCAGGAGATGTATTGTGTCATTTATGAAGATGGAGGATGCTTGGACCATAGGGTTTGCGAAATAATCACAAAACCTAGATAGCGGTTAAATGAGGGCATTGATCCATGATACTTTCAGGCCTCCAAGTGGTGGCCTTGTCTCCTTATGAATTTTAGGGATCGTATAAAAATATGGTACCTTTGTGTTATATCCTACTTAAATGTAGAATATGTACTTTAGCCCTGCTGCCTCTAGCTACTCAGCCAGAGTGTGTCTTGGCATTAGAATGTTGGTGTGCCTGTGTTGCGTGGAATGCCTGTGTGACTGAGTGGGGTGAATGTGGCAGGTAGAGATGGGCTGAGCAGCTAGGGAGGCTGCTCCTGGTGGGGCTGGTACCACACTAGGCTGGCTGGAGTACAGAGAGATGTAACTTGAACAGAAGACTAAATAAGAAGTCCTGAATATACATCCTGGCTCCGGGTGTCTTCCCACCTAGGACACAACATAATTTTGGCGACGAGGACAGTCTTGAACCCTAGAGACTCTTGGTACAGCATAGTAACAAGGAAACTAAGGAACTACAAGAGAAACCAAGAGATCCTACAAGCAACTACAAGAAAAAAGAAGGTATTTACAGGCAAGCTAGCGCCAGCCTCATCAGTGTCCTTCCAACGGACAGCCCCAGCGAGCAGTGTCATCTTCAACTGACACGACAGCCTGGGAATACTATAGCCACAGAGGTCAACAGTGAGTTGGAGGAGTAGTTCTACTACAACCTCATCTGGTGTTCTATAAAAATGCTTGTGAAATTGGATAGGTAGTCTCTCTACAACCAGGTGTTGGTGTACCAGCCACATCACTCAAATGTGTGAAGAGTGTCCTAAAGAAAAAGGCACAATTTGGGCTTTTACGTTATAAAGTGGTTAAAACAATCAGCGTGCAGTGCTTGCACAGATGGTGAGCGTTTGGGGTTTATATAACATTAGCAGCATAGTGGACCCATAATCAATGTCAGTGCTTTCTAGAAATAATGAACCTTCTTCATGTCTGTCATCCTCTGCATATGGGTCCTGGAGGAGAGCTACCAGTTTGGTGTCTGTGAGTGAACCTTGGCTGGGGCAGACATTCACACACAGGGTTCTGCTGCTCAGGAAATGCCTAGCACTAAGGCAGCAGTGTTCATCTTTGAGTGTTCATTCTCAGAGACTGCAACCTTAAAGTGTCTTCAGGGTAATTTTTGTATCGCTGTTTTATTGTCTGCATCTGCTTGATGTGCTTCCACAAATAGACATTTGTCACACTTCTACATGAACCAACGTGTATGCATCGGTGACAAAACTCTGCGTGTGGGCCTGCTCTAATGGTCTACTGATAATGTTAGCGAGGTTGTGTGGAAGCAGATTTGTGAGGAGATGTTCCCCAGCCATCGCGTTAACTTATTCAAGCATGGGGATAAGTTACAGCTAATATTCATTAATTTGGACATGCTTCTCTCCGACTTTTGCTAGTTCAACCGTTCTTTTCAACGTACACATTTTTCAAAGTCCTGCTCGTGCCACTCACCTTTGTTCGGCGGTGCGCGAGCTTCCTGTGGATCTTTGGTGATGCTTCGTCCAGTTTGCTGTTTGTAATTCTTCTGTGGACGCTTCGCAACCTTGAAGTGCTTTGAGCCATCCGGCCGGACGTGTAATTACGTGCAGCCATCTTGTGTTTGATGGCTGCTGTCAATTAGCCAGTCAAGTATTGCAGTCTTCTACGGACGCACTTTGCCGACAATCTGTGTTCCATTAAAGTTTGTACAAGCGGAGCGTTTATGATCATAATGCTATGAGTTCGGTTACAAGGTAAAAGCATGATTTATGTTGAGTTTTCTCTGTTATTTGGAAGAAGGATCTAGGACAGTAACAAGACGGTAAATGGTTTCCTGTTCGTGAGTTTGGCAGTATAAAAGTATATGGACAAGAGGTACGAAATAATATGCAAGACTGTGCTTGCTTTAGTCTGGTTTTTTTTTGTTCTTCATAACTAAACGTTAGTGCTATGTTACAGTCCAGTCCGGATTCATTAAAGCTCCATCAAGACATTTCCTTCCTGTAGTGAGTAAAACATTCTTGTAACTTTTATCGGAGCATTTCTCACAAGTGCATTGTTGGGTAATTCTCATGAGACTATAGTTCACAGTGCAATGTGTCTTGGGCGTGTTTGGTAATGTAACTTCTCACAGGTGTGGAAGAAACACGCCTTGCAATTTGGTTTTTGCTGTTTTGTTTCTCTTTCTTCTACAGGGTAAGTGTTTCCTAACCCCAACTCAGGTGATACATTGATCACCGGCGTGGGCGCAGTTCAATAGTGTACTATTCAAATTGGAATTTTATGTTTTGTTGTTGTAACAACATAATCTTAAGCATGTTTAATTAGAGTATGTTTTAACTTCTAATGCACATTCATGTGTCGAGTTCCCACAGGTTGAAGTTTTGTTTAGGGTGGTCTTGCATGAGGCTTTGTGTGTATGGTTTTCACACAGTTCCCTTACATGAGGGATGGTTGTTGGTTTATTTACCACATTTAATTAGTACTGTCAGTTACCCCTTTTATGGCGGTATGTAGTATTGGATCCTGGTTTATTATTTCAATGGGACTGTGTGTTACTCCTACACTGGGGTGTGTAACCTTCACAAGGGAGTTGGGTCCTTGCTGAGTTCCCATATGTTTGTACCTAGACTAATCCTTATCAGGGTTGTTTGTGGGATTTAATCCCTGTTACAGTTGTGCACACTACTACAGTGCATTCCTTTATGTTTGGTTATATGGGTGACAACCCATTTGTATTTGTTTCCCTTACTCTTGGGATTGAGTCGCAGTTTGGTCTACTTTTAGCACTATTCTTTGTTATGCTTCTGGGCATAGGTGTTGTGGGTTCTTTTAACCTTTCGGGTCATAGTGTTTTACCTTACACTGTATATGATACAAAATGCTATGTGTTCAAATATGTTTAAAAAATTCTCTTTTTAAGGGGGGATGGGGGATATTGCTATTTATATGTATTTATCTTAACCATCTTTTCTTCACCTAATGGTTATTGCTGCATCCTTTAGATTTGTATCATTATCAATTTGCTTTGTCCATTTGCAGCATCTTTGAGATTCATTCTATTATTTTACCAGTGCTTAGTTTTCTTGTTTCCTTTATGCTTTTGTTTATTTTGTTGTTGATAAGCTTTTATTCGATATGCAAGATATCTTGTAAGCGTACACAGAATACAGCCATTTACAAATCTACAAAAAACATCATTTTTAAAAAAGCAATATTAAATGCACATTTAAAAAGATAAAAGGACATGTGATGCCAAAGATAAATTAGCTAAAAGTGAATTAAACCTCTACTGACAGTCTCTTGCATCGAATCAACCAAAACTGTTTTAAAAATTTGGCTATACCACATACAATAGGGGGGGAGGTATCCGTCATTAGGATGCGCAGGGCTACTAGATAACTACGTGTGCCCATATTGCGGCAAAGGGGTTTAAGCCAAAAGCTCCTGGGCTTTGCATAGTCCGGACATTCGAATAGGATATGCGTAATGGTCTCTATCCTAGTGGGACAACATGCACAATAAGGGGACGTGTGAGCACCTGATTTCCACTTTGATACCAGAGCCCCAAGTGGAAGGGAGCCCACTCTAAATTTAAAATACAGTGCTCGGTCAACTGGAAGAGTAATTAGGTCCAGATAAGGCTCGAAAACTACTGCATCTTTTACTATTAAAAAGGCAGCTGTGGACTTGCAATGATCCGGGTTTATAACTAGCTGTTCTGCAACCCAATTCCAGTATAGTCTCTTCAACACCTCTTTTGGTGGAGCCGATCTTGATAACCAACAGTCCCCCAGGCCGATTTCCTCCAGAAGTTTTTTAGTATCTCTCAGCCATCTAATTTTTGCCCAACCGCCCAGGCTCATTATCTCCGCCAACCCATCAGCATACGATTTTAACTCTTCACCCCTCCAGATACGTGTCCATAGAAGGAGTGGGTGAAGCCGGGCTTGGTCTTTAATGTTCTTACAGCCTGTGTCCAACAGCACAGGTACTGATGGGGTGCTCGGAGGGATGGCGATTATGGATTTTAGGAGCTTACTCTCTGCTGTTGCCAAAGCGTCCAGACAGCAATGCCCCCACAGTTCGGCCCCATACAAGGCTGATGTTACTACCTTAGCCTTGTAGATGTCAATTACTGGGGTAAGCGACCTCCTCGGTGGTGACCGGAATTCCCTCAGGAGGGCTCCTCCTACTCTCTTGTGGTTGAGGACCATCTTAGCAATGTGAGGGGACCAGTTCATGCTATCCGTAATCCGAATTCCAAGATAGTCAAATTCGGATACTTTCTCCAAGGCAACAGAATTAAGAATAGGAGGGCGTCCCAGTTTCCTTGGAGGATTTAGGACTAAGAACTTAGTTTTGTCCACGTTGATTACTAGTCCCTTTGCAACATAGAAATTCTGGAAACGGGTTAACAGTTTCTGGAGGCCTTGCGGAGTCTTAGAGATCAAGAGCGTGTCGTCCGCAAAAAGCAGGGTGGGGATCCGCACTCCTCCGAGACAGGGGGCGTCGGCTGGTTCTTGCTGGAAATATTCCACCACCCCATTCACATATAGTGAGAAAAGGGTGGGCACCAGAACGCATCCCTGCCTCACACCCCTAGACACTGGTATTTTCTCTGTTAGCTCTCCATTTCTTTCCCAGCGGACCTGAGCAAAGGTATGGGCGTGGAGGCTAATGAGGAGGGACAAGATGTAAGGAGGCAATCCCAGCCCATAAAGCACCCTCCATAACTCCTCCCGGGGGACTAGGTCAAAGGCAGTCCTCAGGTCTATAAAGGCCAGATATAGACTGCCCTTGCCTAGCTCCACCACCTTCCACCCCAGAAGTGCCAACCTAAACACCTGCTCTATCGTCCCCATTCCTGCCCGAAAACCTGCCTGGAAGTCAGATAATATTTTGTTTTCCTCCACCCAATGAAGAATCCTACCAAGTATAGCTGTTCCTGCTATCTTTTGGGTGGAGTCTATCAGGCTTATTGGGCGGTAGTTCCCCGGGGTTCTCTGCATCCTTTTTTATAGATCGGGACCACCACTGCCCCCTTCCAGGAATCGGGCACTGGCCCTCCCATCATAATGTCATTAAGGAGAGCTGCAATAACCCTTCCCCACTCCACTGGGTGTGCCCGCATGAGATCCCCCGGTAGGCCATCTGGACCTGCTGCCTTGCGGGGGGCTACCCACCCAATTACCTTTTCGATCTCTAAAGGTGTAAAGAGATTATAGGTATGGGGGTCGGATACTAGTGGGGAGGTCACCCTAACATTTAGTTCCCCATCTGCCGGGAGGTATAAAGCCCCAAAGTGTTTTACCCAGCTTTGTGGGGGGATATTACAGGGTCTCATGGTTTCCTCGGGCCTGTTCCGGGAGCCTACAAGGTTCCAGAAGGCCCTTGAATCTTTACTTTTGCTAGCATGGAGTAGGTCCTCCCAAAATTTCTCTTCCCACTCCATCCTGGCAGTTTTAAGGGATCTATTGTAGGCCTTCCTTGCTTCCAGTATACCGCTATGGGATTTATGCTTCACTGCCTCAACAAGCCTTGTTTTATGTACCCTACATGTTTGAGTATACCAACCATCACCTAGCTTTTTACTTCAGTTATTTCCTGGCTTGCTAGAAGGGATGGTAAAGACATTTGTCAAAGCCTCTACTAGAGAGACAAAGAGCCCACTCACCCTACCCACCCCTTCCGAGAGAGACCCAGAGTTGTCACTGCTTGGTTTAAGAGGGTTGAGATTTCTCCTACCCTTTCCTCAGAGAGGACCAGTTTAGCCCATTTTAGGCGTCTTCCACAGAGAGAGACTACAGACTCATCGGGGGGAGCTAATACGGGGTTAATAGGACCCTTTTTTGCAAGGCACCACCACTGGGCCATGGTTAAGGAAAGTGGGTTGTGGTCACTTTCAATCGTCGAGACCACAACCATGTCCCTCACATGTTTCCAGAGACATACATCTAGTAAGATATAGTCTATTCTAGAGGTGTGCCCTGGTCTATTATAAGTGTGGGCCCCCCCCCCTGTCCGAAATTGTCCTTCCATTCACTGCCCTTAGGTTTAGTTCAAGGCTCAGGGAGTATAGCTGTAACGCCACTTCTGACCATCTCCTAATGGGTGGAATCTCTAATACAGGGATCCCTATCCTAGTGTCCTCCTCGTCCTGGTCAAGAGCAACGTCCGAGCCCAAGGGCTCGAACGTGCAGTTCTGTCACCCGCGACCAGGGTACATGACTTGTGTGGAGTTTTATTCAAAAGGGTCTCTAGGAGAGATAATACAGAGGACTTCCTCCCGCCCTTAGTCCCTCTGGCGTAGACGTTATAGACATTTAATACTATTCTTCCCCTTTGGTCTCTTAAAATAATATTTTGAATATCCGGACAACCTGTCTGTGGCTCCTCTATTCTGCAGTCTAAGGAGGCTGCTACCCATATGAGCAGGCCGCCCGAGGGGCGTCCTCTCCCTGTTTCCGAGGTTAGCGCAGGTACAGAGTAGGAGGAGAATCCCACCCTGTGTACCGACTCCAAGCTCCAGGTCTCTTGGAAGATGCATAAGGAGTGCTCACCAACCAAAGCATTCCAATCTGGGAGGGCCAACTTTCTTGCGATCCCTGCGACATTCCAGCTGAAAACCTTAAAAACTAGGTCCGTCACAGCTGATGTGTCACTGGTCGCGAGAACACTACTGTCTGTAGGCCTCACAGAAGGAACTTGCAAATAACCATCTAGGGGAATGGGCAGAGAGGCTACCAACCCACTAGCGCTTACTGTTGATGGTGAGGTAGTTCGGGATGGTGATGCTACCATTGGGTCTATTCTGTTCACAATTGCTTTAACTGCAACTGCATCTGTAAATTCCCTTGAATCGCGCTCCTCCAGTCAGCAGCTCCCTGGCACCCACGGAGGGTTCAGCCCGTTGCCTCCAAGGCCCCCAGCCCAGCGTGTATCCCAGTTTTGGCAAAAACCAGGGGTACTAGGAACCTCCCATGGCGACATAACAATTTGCCTTGGGTAGAAATAGGATAGGTCCACTACTTTAACCCCTGCTTAATCCATGTTTTTTATAGGACTACAGATGGAGCTCACTACTCTGGGGTCTTGAAAGTTTATTATTATACAGTCCCCCTCCTGAGTTTTTTTCCCCTGCCCTACCCACCTACTCTGCGAACACTTAGAATAAGCCCGTCTACACCAGTTGGAATTGGCTTGTTTGACTTTAGCCAGTGGATGCACTTATTCTTAAGAGATTGGTGGTTCTCCAACTGGCCTTCCTTCAGGGGGGGAACATTTACCAAAACAGCAACAAATGGTAGGCAGTCTGGCGGGAGGTTTACAGGGGGAATCCGGCGTGTGAAATTTCGAGGTGCCACTGTGGTAACAGCTGGGGCTATAGATTGGGGAGCAGTTTTGGTGACCTTCCCTGTCGCTGTTCCCTGAGCTTTATCTTGTAAGCCAGGTGTTTGGCTAGCTTTTGCTTTACCTCTGCTTGCCTGGGGCTGCACTTGTGGAAGTGGCTTAGGTGTAGTTTTGGCAGCCTCTATGAGTGTTTGCATTCCCTTGGGGTGGGACCCTACTTTAGGTGGGGAAGGAATTCTAGATGCTAGAGCTTGCACTCTACTAGTTTCAACCTTATTTGACCTTTTTGGGGGATTGGAATCTACCTGTGGTGGTAAGGAAGCTGCTGGGGGCGCACTCCCCTTTGGTACCATGTCCTGGTTATCACACACTCTTTTTAGCTGTTTAAATGTAGTTTTAAGTGAGTAGAACCCGTCGAGGGTTGATTGCTCTAGTTTATCTATTCTAGCCCCCAGGCCCTTAACCTGAGTCAGTAAGGGCATCAAGAGACTATTTACCCTCTCCAAAATGGTATCAATAGTCACGGGATCGATAAACTTGGGGACATTATCAGTACTATTACTAGTGGGTGGGCAGTTATTTAAACCCATATGAGAGACCACAGCATCCCCCTCTTCCTCGGCCTTATCCTCTGGGAGCAGGCCCTTTGCGTCTTTCCCGCCTTGGCCAAGGGGCTTTCTTGTTCTCCTGTAGAGCGCGGCCTGTCTCACCAGCCTGCCCTTTTTAAGGTTACCTGCCTTTTTGCTTTTAGCCCTTTTATTCTGCCTACTTGCGTCAATTACAGTTACAGAAGACACCCCATCTGAATTTACTGTAGTGGGGGTGGGCGGTATTGGCAATAGTGGCTGAGTTATAGCTTTATTTAGGGGCATGAGAGGTGCAGGTGGAGGTGGTGTACTTGGGCCACCCTCTTCCTCAATGCCACTAGGAAGAAGCGCGGCCAGATGTTCTAACCTGTCTATGTTTTGTCCTATTTCTAGCAGCTGGGGGAGGTCTACAGAGCAGCCCGGGACATCAACAGGGGGGGCAGATTAGACCCGCTCACAAGCCGGTGTCAGGGCCTGTGCAGCGGCCCCCAAAGATGAGCGTCTGGAAGGGAGGTAGACCACGGATAGGCGGCGTTCGGACATAGCAATCTCCTTTTCTATTACTGCCGCCACCCTGGTGATAAAGCGGTCCATAGTTCCAATCACTGGGCTCCCGCCAACAGCTCCCCTTTCGCCCTCACTCCTGAGCAATTTGCCAGAACGGGTTGACATGGTTAGGGATAGACCCTAGGGAGTTACACACGGCCCACCTGTGCTCGGCGCTGACGGAAAGGGACGTGGCCCAGCCCAGCCTCTGACAGCCCCTGACTGCCACAGACTGCCCGCCCTTTGCTCGGGCTTCGCTCGGCGTCCCACTCGCGTCCCGCTGAGCGTCGAGCTGAACGTGAAGTAGGCACGTTGCAGGCGGGGGGCGTGTCTGTTGGTGGGCGCGTCCGCGTGCACCTGGGGAAGCAGGGACTCCTGGACTTCCGAGTCCCTGCTACAGCGCCGTCTTGATGTTCTCCTCAAGCGCCTCCCAGTGACCAGCGCTTTTCAGGCAGCTCTCCCAAGTTTTGCAGCCACGAAGCGGCACCCGCGGAGCGGGTGCGGCGAGAGGCAGCGGCAGCACAGCAGTCGGTCCCAGGGTCGGCGGGACAAGTAGCAACCTCCAAAGCTCCCAGGTGAGTTGTTTATAGAAAAATGGATAGTGTTACATCCTACTTAAATGTCGAATATGTACTCTAGCCCTGCAGCCTCTAGCTGCTCAGCCAGAGTATGTCTTGGCATTAGAATGTTGGTGTGCCTGTGATGCGTGGGACGCCTGGGTGACTGAGTGGGGCTGGTACCACACTAGGCTGGCTGTAGTACAAAGAGATGTAACTTGAACAGAAGACTGAATAAAGAAGTCCTGAATATACATCCTGGCTCCTGGTGTCTTCCCACCTAGGACACAACACTTTGCCTTCTTAGCACAGAGGTATTCAGCCTCTTGTTTAGAAATCTGGTTCTTGGTATCCGCAGTTTCTACCAGATAGATGATTGTGTCCTTCAGGGTGGTAATTGGGTCTTCTTTCAGGTGTTTGTAGTTACGAGGGTCGTTTAGAAGCATCCAACACTCAGCAGTGTAGTCAGTTGTGTTCTGGATGACTATCCCTCCACCCTTGTCAGCTGGTTTTATGACAATGAGGTGGTTTTCTTAGAGGCTGCATATGGCCTCTCTTTCTTTAGTGGTGGGTCAAGGTTTACAATTTGGTGATAGACTGCCCGTTCAAAGGTGTTGATTTCCACAGGGATGCTGCAGGGGGGTAGGCAAAATGAGGGTTTTACCTTCAATCCTGTCTCATTGGTGTGTACATTGGATTCGGTTAGCAGTTGTTTTTCAAAGAACGCCTTGAGTTTCAGCTTACGAAAGAATTCAGCTAAATCCACATGAAGATTGAATTTGTCCAGGCATGTAGCTGGAAAAAAGGAAAGCACTTTGTTTAGGACATCTTCTTGTGTGGGAGACAAAGTGATGTTGGATAGGTTGAAAAACAGTGACTGCATTCTGGTTGTTGCTGATTATTTCATTCCGCTCATTCCTGGTAAGGGTTCCCTGGTCTTGCTCCTCATGTGGGTGCCTGCTGGTCCCTCATCATCTGACCAGTGCACCTGTTTATTGTTCCGTCTCCTTCCTCGTGCAGGGCGGCCTCGTACTAAAAAAGGCGGCCTCTGGTTTTGTTGTAAAAAGGCTTGTTGTCCTGGGGGGTACAACTGTGGCCTTCCGAAGAAGGGGTTTTGTTGGGGACCATTGAACACTGGTGGGTCATAATAAAGGCTTGGGTGTTGGTAGTTACCCCAGGGTTGTTGCTGCCATTTAGGTGCTCTACCCCTGCCTTTTCGTTTGTATGTGCTACCAGATATGGAGCCACTTGAGTGTGAGCTGTCATCCCCACTTGTGTCAGAAAAAGTGTGTTGCCAGCTTGGAACGGTACAGTTGTCATCCACATATGGGTACACTTTGTCATAGGTGAATCTTTTTAGGTCTTTTGGAATTTGTTAATTTTGGCTTGTGTCAAATATTCCTTATATTCAACTAGGTCTTTTGTTTGATTCATCCAGTTTTTTCTTAAAGGATGTGATTGTTATCTTAAAGTAGCTCTCAGTGGTCTGGATGTCTATGATCATTGCGTCGGAGAGGCGCTTGGTGGTTTTGATAATGAGCACCAACCAGTCCCTGGTGCAGTGCCATGCAATTTGAGCCCAGTCCTTCCTGAAAGAAGCATCCTCCAGGAAGATCCTGGGCGCATTGGTCACCAAGAGGCCCTTGGGCGCGGTGTTCGTGTGGACGTATCTGGTTAGGATCACACTGTGTAATATGTGCAGATCCTGTTGCGTTTCTTCTCAGTGAGTTTAAGCCAGTCAGTAGTCTGGGCTATTGTTTGTGATATGTTTAGGTCAGCTATTAAGGATGGGTCTTTTAGTATTTTGCTGACTTCATCCTCTGTGAATGTTAGGCCGGGGTTATCTGCCATGATGGTGGGCGAGTGGTGTGTTATTTAAGAGATAACTCTCACAGCTCTGGAGTCGGTGCTCCTAGCTTATGTTTGTTTTGGAAAGAAAACACATTATTTTTATAGTAGGGGCATGACTTTTTTCTATGTCTAAACTCCCACAGGGGTGTGTATTTCCTCTATGTCAATTCTCTCCTGCAGAATCACCGGAAGACAGCCTAAACCAGCACCTGAAACCCATTGAACCAGTCAGAGCGGTTCCCAATTAACCGAGCTCGCTGACTTCTGTTGAAACCAGCAGAGTATTTAAACCACCGCTCAGCTCCACTCATTCTATCACGGAGCTCCATGGCGGCTGAAGCAGGTATGTAGGAGGGTCCTAGACCTTGACAAAGTAAGTGGGTACTTCCTAAGGGGATACGCTCTAACACTGTCTTTCCACTCCGCTGATGGCAGACTCTCACAGCCTAGCATGTGGGTCACTTTTTTAAATAACTTTTGTCTTCTCTTTAAACTTTAGTCACAAAAAGTATGACTACAGGTCGGGCCCCCGCATGGAACTCATGGAGCATTTCCCGGATATTGTCTGAGTAAGATATTTTGCTTTTCCTTCCTTTGGTTCAAGTCACACGATGCACCATGCTATGCACAACCTTGATTATCACTCGGTACCGCATAAATTACCAGGCATCTACTTTAACCAATTACGCCACACTCCATCCTCACTGTGCCTTTGACCGCATAAGAGCACTGACATTCTACTCATGTAATAACCATACCAGTATGTTAAATGTTTCTCTGTATGTTTGTTTGTCCTTTTCCTTCTCCACAGGAAAACGCCATTAGAGGAAATCCCCCTCTACCACATACCAAACCTTAACACGTGTGTCACATTTATGGTCTTCCAATAACACGTTTTTAGGCCATTCACTATGCACTACACATAGGTCTTGAAGAAAACCATACCACTAAGAGAGCTTGGCTGAAACATGTTGACCGACTTGGATATTGGAGTTACCAAAAATCTCCTTAAATATCCGCCTCTCATTTTTATCAACTGCCAAGGGCCCATTGATTAAAATAGTCTTTTTCATCCCAGGGACACTTAGGAAAGCTTTTTTAACATTCACTCACTCCTTCTCACTGCATTCCCACAGCTCAATACCAGCTCCGCTGTATCCAGGCTTTGTAGTACACCCAAGGTGCACTCAGTCCCTTGGGTGGGGCCCGATGATGAAGCATGTCACCAACTAGGTTGGTAAGTGAGGGCTTTACCATAAACATAATGTGTTTTCTTTCCAAAACAAACATGCGCTAGGAGCATCCACTCCAGAGCTAGTTCTCTTTGAGAAAACATATATACCAGGGGAAGTGAGCTGGCTCCAGTACCTTTCTTCCCTCTCCTTTTGATTCTTAATATTATTCACTGATAATCAGTATGGCTTTGGTGTTATCCAGGACATCAGACAGTTACGGTTCCAAAGGGGGTGTATGACCTCTTCAGGTTCCTCCATCCACAATGGCGAGCAAGTGAGAAAACTTTTTGAAATGATGCAAATATCTACTCAATTTGTGATTTTGAAATGTACTGCACACCGCAGCAGAGATGATTACATGTCAGTTGGCAACAGGTATGCTGACGAAGTCACAAAATACTTTGCCCATAATGCTTATACACATACTATGCCCATAATGCTTGTACATCAATGGTGAATATAGAAATGAAGGAACAGATGAGACCAATTACAACCTTTGGTTAACAAAGGCTGATAGATGGGAAGAGGTAAAGAGGCTTAAGGAAGTGGTGTCAGAGGCAGACCAGAAAAAGTTGGGTCAGAGTGGTTGTGTCAAGAGAGGTCAGGACTTTTGTCTTTCAGGAGATGGAAGACCTGTGCTGCCAAATAGTCTTTTGCCACCAATAGCTAGACATTTAGATGGTCCTACTTATGTAGGGAGGGAGTAAATGGTCAGATTGTTAAGGCAGACCTGGTTGAACCCCAAATTCAGATTGATGGCTGAAGAATTGTGTCACATATGTGCTGTGTGCCAACAGATGAATTTAGGGAGAGAACCACAGTAACACTGAGCCACATAGTGAGATCAGATTGTCCCTTCAACAGGATGCAGGTGGATTTCATTGAGATGCCTGTATGCAACGTGCTGAGATATGTCCTGGTTATTATTGTGTGTATCTTTTCACAATGGGTTGAGGCTTACCTGGCCAGCGAATGTGACAGTCTTGCATAGCAAAACTGTTATTGAGGGAGTTAATACCTAGGTTTGGATTTCCATGTCAGACAAGGGAACCCACTTCAATAATTAAATCTTGAGAATGTTGTGTGCAGCTTTACAAGTGGAACAGAGACTGCACTATAGCTATTGATCTGAGACTTCAGATCTGGTGGAACAGATTAATCGCATGCTGAAATCCAACTAGCAAAGGTATGTACTTCCACATCTTTGAATTGGCTTTATGCTTTGCCTCTCGTGTTGATGAGTCTTTGCAGCATTCCTGATTAGAGGGCAGGATTGTCCCCCCATGAAATCATCGCGGTCAGAGCAATGATACTGACAGCTGTAGCTGTGAATGTGCTTGTGAGCAATATGAATGACATGATTCTCGATTATTGCAAATAACTGGCTGACATGGTGTGTTCTGTTTCTCATCAGGTTGAAGCAGCCACAGCCCCCTTCACCATGAGCAGAAACTTTGACCTTAGTACTGAGACTCGGTTTAGGTGCAGAAACTTATGAGGGAAAAGTGTCTGTAGCACCACTGGTGTGAATCTTACCAGGTGACTTCGGTCACTACAACTGCTGTGAAGTGCAGAGGCCTCCCCAATTGTTTGCACACTGCCCTCATATGCAGAGTTCCATGTCCCCTTGATGATGTAACAGCACCTCCCTCAGATGTGCCAGTAGTGGTCGAGAGACCATGGGAGCAGGTTTGTCAAGCTGAAGGGGACAAGCAAGAGTCTAAAACAGCACTTTTTCAGCCTGAAGAGGTCTCAACGAGCCACAGTTGGAGCTGAAGCTACAAGGCATGGCACCATCCTCCTGGGTTTCCATGAATAATGTTTTCAGCAGTAATGAGACAGCTTGGATGAACTCTGATCCTCAAAGGAGAAAGGATACATGCAATAAAGTATTGAAATCTGCCATAAAGGTTTAGGTAAATTAGCTACTAGTTATAGCTACCCGTCAGCCTGTGACATATCAGCCCTCCGAGTTTTGAAAAGGGCTGAGAGGAGAGGGCACTGCTTCTTGTATGGTCGGAGTAGAAAGGACGGGTTATACACGTTGATTGCAAATAGAATACCAAAGGAGCTTGATAACATTTTTGCTCACTCTTGACAGGCAGTGTTACCACAAGCATGTATGTGACATTAGCACCTCATTAAGATGAAGATCGGATGAGTCAAGGTCAGAGAGCTGCAGCTTGCCTCAGAGCTACCCTGTCATCTAATCAGACACACAGTTTAAATGACTGCAGCCATATCTAAATAAGACGTAAAACTGAAACTGCAAAGAGCTGTATTTGCAGGAGGCACTATGGATTTTGGGCCTGATATAAAAAGTGTTTCGGTTTGGTAAATCTAAGGGTTTGCGACCAGTGAAGTACTTTTTGTAATGCACTTAGCCAATTAATAATTCTGAATTGTTCAAATAAATGAGTAAAGTAAGAATTTAGGAAATGCTGTATTCAAAGTGGAATGTTAAGGGTATTCCTTCCAAACAACTATTCCTTATGGTATGTGTTAATGTATTGCCAAACATTTATATTTTACCACCAATTCAAAATGGATGGTAAGCCATTCACAAACGAGCAGGGGTCCCCATGGAAGACCTTCCCCATTGAGAATGTTGCCAATTTTTTTGGCGGGGGAAGTTGCAAAACAATTCCATTATTTAAAAGCCATCAGAGTCATGATGGTCTGTTGACCCCAGTAGACCACCATGTCTGTGTCTCTGACCAGTTATAGAGAGTCACAATTGCAACTTGCCTCGTGCCTATTAACCCCTTCCATGCGTTCGAAATGTCCGCGCTGTGCAGGAGTTTTCATTAGTGGGCGGGATTCGGAAGGCCGGGGGCCGTCCTTCGCACAAGCCCACCGTGACGCGTCACGACTCCCAGCCGTCACGAGATTACAAGGGGTTAATGGGGAAGGTAGAATTGTGGCTCACACCAATTCAGAATTTTTAATTCAACCTATTAGTACATAGGTCGGCTTGCAAAATTCCATTTCATTTGCAAAAAGTCGATGGACAATTTTTGGCCAGCTTCTGCAAATGGAAAATTCATACAACAGACCCTTTCTTTCCATTGCTCCTGTGATGGAATTATGAGTCAGGGATTGCACTGGTTCATCCCAGCAAATTGAGAATAATTCCTTACCAACTGCATGTGAACCGCACAGTCTCCAACTGTTTTTGCATCATTCGGATCCTTCGCAAAGTCTTCTAATTTATTCCAACAAGTGCTGACACTCATATCATCCAAGGTTGATTACTGTAATGCACTCTACCTTGGTACCAACAAGTCGACTTAGACCAATCTGCAAATAGTACAAAAAACAGGGGCAAGAATAATTCGAGACATTCAAAAATACCGGTCAGTATCAGCTAAACTAATTAAGCTGCACTGGTTACCAGTATCAAAGCACATTATTTTTAAAGATTTGTGCCTTGCACAAAGGGCTCTACAATAAATTGGGTCCGGGATAATGAGATCTATGTTCCAGTGGTATGTCCCCACAAGACATCTGTGTTTGGCAAAATCGAAACTTTGAAATTTGATTCAAAATTTAGACGGCGAGATGGGGAGGGAGAGCCTTCTCAGTTGCTCTAGTTAAGTTAAGGAGTACTCTTCCTCAGTAGGTCGCTAGTTTGGAGACCCATGCTCCCTTCAGCAAAACACTAAAAAATTGGCTCTTTATTCGGCAATCCTACACATATAACTCAAAGTCGTTCTTTACATTTCATATCTGATCTACCTACTCTTCAGTGCCTTGATGCCTTTGGGTAAATGCGCGATCTGATAAGTCTCATATCATTCATTCATTCAATTTGTAGGTAGTGGAGGATCAGAAGTGCCAGCACTCTCCATACATTCTTGCTGTCAAACCCACTGACACATATAGGCAGCTTCTTCCAGTGCATCCAGTGACTAATTGCAAGAGACCATTCTCTGCCCCGACCAAGAAAAAGCAGCTTTTCCCTTTGAAGCCCTGTATCTCTACCAATTTCAGCTCAGGGGAATTTCAGTCAGTCAGTCAGTCAAATATCTTTATTTCGGTTATTTAAAACCATAAAGCAATACACAGTTCATTATTAAACATACATACATTGTACAAGTAAAATTTACGAATATACAGATATACACATGATTGCAATTCATACATTCATCCTTAAAACAATTTAAATCTTTGGTACAAAGAGTAGATACTAAGCAGTATAGATTAAAAGAGGCCACCCCTGTTTCCCACTGTTCTTAATACATTTTCCCAAAACGTAGTTGACAGAATATCAACCTAGTTAATTGTTCGTCTGGGTGAGTCTTATTTTGTTTATTCGAGCTGCCGCTACCAAAAAACTGGCTACACTATATGTGACCTGCACAGAATTAAGCATTTGCAAATATAAAATTGTAGGCCTCACCTGGACAAAGTTAAGATCTTTCAAAATTGAATATAAAAATGTTTTGCGGGCCACCAGATAGTGTTCACAAAACATCACTAGATGAAGCGTGTCCTGTGTAGAAAAACTATCACAGGTACAAGGTGGGGTATTTTCTGGGGTCCCCCACTTTGTATAGGCACCAAGCACAAGGTGAATGAGGTTGAACCTGAACCTAAGTAAAAGAAAACGATGGTATGGTTTAGTCACGTATTTTAAGTAAGGTTCCATGACTGGGGAGATTGATAATTGATATATTGATCTCACCATTGGTTTACTAAGTTCGGCCTCCTCCCTTTCTGTCTCCAACAGATTTTGGAAATGCAACTTAACCCACCCTACATCCTCTTTCCTGAGGCCCTGTGGTGATGAGTACATGTCCTGATGCACCAGCCTCACGCATGCCGGTCTAATATATGCAAGCCAGGGTATACTATCCGCTTTATCCAAGACCATACAGTCTTTAAGTATGAGGTGGTTCAGCATAATCTCCTCATTTGTCCAGGTTTTAACCCATCGTAGCAGGGGGGTCATTTTTAGGAGATCAGTAATATATCCCAAGCCCACTTCACAGTGGATTGAAAATGTAGGGGATGACTTTGGGAGTGACAAAAGAGATCGTATAAAATTGTTTTCTATAGTTTGAATGCCTGGTGATGGTACGTAGCCCCAAATATCGGCCCCATAGGATGCAATTGCTAAACATTTTGATTTATAGATTCGGATCATAGCCTCCATGGGTCTCGAGCCAAGTCTTTTAGAGAAATTCATAAGACCTGTGGTGGATCTTACAACCCCATTGCCCTTGAGTTTCAACTGAGGCCCCCAGGTTCCTCTTTCATCAAAGGTGACACCTAAGTAACAGAAGAAAGGTACCCTGGAGATTGGTGTTTCATTTCATCTAAAAGTTTTGATCTTCATACTTTTCCTGCGTGGACCAGTTACCATGACGTGGGATTTTGATGTATTAATTTTTAAATCCAAGGCTTCCATAAAGGAGCCAAAGTGGTCTAGCAGTCTTTGTAAGCCCGTGCCTGTGCGTGCAAGTAGGACGGCGTCATCCGCGTACAGGAGGACCGGAATGGATGATCCTCCCATACGCGGAACGTCCAGGGTGGCTAGGTTCAGAGATTTACCCAGGGAATTGATGTAGAGTGTAAAAAGGAGAGGGGCCAGAATGCAACCTTGTCGGACCCCTCTCCCTGATCTGAATTGCTCAGAACACCTGCCTTCCCTTGTTACCCTAACAGAAGCGGACAAATTCTGATGAAGATCATGTAAAAAATTAACCAAGGTAATGTCCAGACCCATGTCCCGCAAAATAAGCCATAGTTTAGAGCGATTAACCAAATCAAATGCGGAGGATAAATCCATGAAACCTAAATATAAAAGCCCCTCCTTCACCACTGTGTATTTACTAATAATAAGGTGAAGATTTAAACATTGGTCCATGGTCCCCCTATGTGCTCTAAAACCATACTGGAGATCAGAGAGAACCCCACTCCCCTCAAGCCAATCCCCAAGTCTTTGTAGAATGACTCTGCCCAAGATTTTAACAGCAGAGTCCAACACGGAGATTGGCCTGTAGCAGGCAGGATCCCCCCTTTTCCCCTTCTTGAAAATCAGGACAATAATGGAGTTGGACCAGGAGGATGGGAAGCCTGCTGAAGGTATTGCATTAAAGACGTTAGTTAATATTTTGGAACAAAATTGTGGATACTGAATGTAAAGATCGGCAGGGACCCCATCGGGTCCCGGGGCCTTATGTTTGCTTGTATCTTTAATCGCCCTTTCCACCTTGGAGATATTAAATTTCATGGTCATGGTGTTTCGAGGAGGCACTATAACTGGGGAAGTTGGAACCCCTGACTCAGTTAAATAGATTTGTTTAAAATGATTAAGCCAACTTTCGTCTTCGATCACACAGTCCATATCTGTTTTCCCATCCTCGGTGAAAAATGACTGATTAATAATGGCCCAAAATGCTTTGCTGTCTCTCAGTACGTCTGTGGATAATAGTTTATCCCAGGCTTCCTCCTTGATTTGTTTCTTACGCTTAGCAAGGGCAAATTTATATTCCTTTCGGAGGCTCACCACAACTGTCATATCTCTAGGTCTGTGTTTAAGTGCTTTCAGTAAGGCACTATGCGTGAGCGAGCATTCCTTATCAAACCATTTATATGTCTTCTTAATACCTTGTGAGCCGTTCCTGGACTCCAAGTTCTTGGAGATCCTTGAGCATATCTCAACATAGGCAGCCACAACATCAGGCCCTAATGAAGTGGGAACAAGGCAGACTGCCATCTTTGCCTCGGTTTCCTGCGCTAATGTTTGGAAGAAGTTTTCGGGGACAATCTTCTCCCATTTTATCCTCCTACCCTGCTCCTTAGTTGAAAGATCTCTTGGGGCAACCACACCTGTGTCTCTTCCAGTCAGGAAACAATCCAGGTCCACGGTCAGTAAGACAGGGTTGTGATCGCTGAAAATAGCGGTCACCACCCTGTATTCCCGTGCTTTTACTAGCACCCCAGATGATACAAAGATGTAGTCAATGATGGTATTTGCGTCTCTCCCAATAAATGTGGGCGCTCTGGTCTCATTATTGCCAAGGCCTAGTTCGAATAAATTTAAGTTGGCAAGAAGGCTCTCAAGCCCCTCACCCTCCTTAGTATGTTCAAAGTGGGGAATCCCCTCAACCGGTGATCCTCCATATATGTCATTATAACAGTCCCCCTCACAGGGGTGAATATTAAAATCGCCTAGGATAACCATCTCTGGGACGGAAGTGCAATCGTGTTTATAGACTGACAAAAAATCTGACAGGGCAATCAGGTGCTCATTCACAAAAGAGCCCTCCCTGGAATTATAAAAATTAATAAATAAAAAGGTTTGATGGTCCGAAATAGCCCACTCAATTATTAGCGTGTTCATAGGAGCGGGTTCTATTTTTTTAAAACCCCCAACCAGATTAAGTGAAAACAGTATGAGTAGGCCTTCCTTAGCTCTCCCTCTTATACCCGGTACTGCTGGGGTGGAGAAACTGGGAAAGCCATCCAGTGAGAAACAGGTTGATATATCCCATGTTTCTTGGAAGGCCAATATATCGTATTGTTTAACAAACCCCTGCCAGATAGGATCTAGAGCCCTAGCGGTCATTCCCGCCACATTCCAAGTAAGGATTTTACAAATAGTTTTTTGAGAGTTATGCACCCCCCTGACCTCAGCAACTACAGGACCCTTGTCAAGAGTTGGAATTATATTTAACTTCTGCATGTCCAAAATACTATTTTCCTTTTGCAGAGGGGTGGGGGAGATATGAGGCCTCTGTCTAATTGAGCCCTGTGTTTGTCAGTCGACCCAGTCCGTAGTTGACAGACATTCATAGCGGTTAGCAGTTGGGAAATTGTAGTAATTATCATACCCATTTGCAGTCTGGTGAAAATAATGTGGGTGACTATTTTGTGGCCCTGCGACAAACCCACCTTGAAGCGGTCTGCCTCTTCTTCTCCTAACCAAGTTCCATTCCTCATCTCCACCCTCATCCCAGCCATAGGGTTGCACCTCCCATGGGGGGTTGAACCTCTGTCTGGCTTTTTGGTCTTGTGGGCCCCTTAACCAACTCCATCTTTTATCTACTTGATTCCCAGGTTGGTAGAAATAAGAGAGTGGCCTGGCAGTGACCGTGCTTGCTTGATATCTAGAGGATCCTCTACATATATATTCTACCACCTGTGTGTTCTCAAAAGTGACCACAACGCAATCCCCTTGTAAGTTTTTTCTATTCCCTCCCACCCTTGGGGTTCTCTCCACCATTAGAATGTTACTTGGAATATTCGGCGGTAGGGGATGGTTTTTTGAGAGCCAGTGGCACACTTTATTTTTCAGGGCCTGGTAGGATTCTACTTCAGATGGTGAAATTTCAGTGACTCCAGTAAGAATCACTACATAGGGGCAGGCATCTGGGGGAAGATGGATGTTTCTGCGGGCCGCTACCTTAACTCTTGGGGCCGGATCAGGATTTGGAGTCAGCGGGGTGGGATCATTAGATTTAACTTGGGGAGTTGACTTAGATTTAGTTAAATTCTCTGGTTGTTTTAGATCAGGGGTCTTTACTTTAGTGCCTCCCAGGTTTGGAGTGTTACTAGGTGTGATCGTGGGGGTGTCGCGGGCCGGAAAATCAGGCAAGGAGGCCGGATATAGTGGGCTATTTTTGAGATTTATTGTTATGAAAGTCAATATACAGGATGACAAAGGTAGTCCGGTAAGACGGGGTGGTTCTTCCTGGTCGACGATCTTCTTTTGCCGGGTCTCGGGATGTTCTTCGTCTCCGTTGCTGGGGAGGTACCTCGGAGGGCAATAAGAGAGAGAGAAGGGACCGTTAGACCGAACTGGGTCTCAATCGTATGCTGACACCGACACCGGGACGTGCGTGGGAAGAAAAGAAGGACTCGTGAGGTAGGGTTCTATGGGGAAGGGAAACGTACGGAAGACAGGGAAGTAGTTCAGAGAAAAGAGTGTTAGGGTGACGGTGGCGGGAAGAGGGGCGTTTGCAAGGTGAAGTGCTTTACAATAATCACAGTGCAGTTATCGTGCGACAAGTGCCTAAAGGTGAGAGAACTATACAATATATACACTGAACACCTAGCGTGCTCACGGGAAGGTTTACGTTACTCACGCGGTCCGCCGTAGCTCTCCAGTTGAGCTACGGCCGCTCTTCAGCCACCTCCTCAAGGGCTCCACCAGTCCTCCGACCACTCGTCTTCTTCGGCTTGATCTTCCTCTCGCTCTCCAACACCAGTCTGAGTATCCTGCCACAATGCTCCGACCTCGTCCTCACAGTGGCGTTCGCTTTTCACTGGTGCTGTCGCTGCCTCGGAGGTGGGACTTCCGAGTTCACGGTGACGTACTTCCGGTGCCTGAGGCCCGGTGATAGGTTCCTGGAACAGAGAGAGGGGCGGGGCACTGTGGGTCATGCTGTTCGTTCTGCCACTGTTACGGACCCGAGGGGTTTGTCTAAAAGTGCGTGAGTGGGAAGTCCTTGACAACGGTAAGGTTTCACGGGGGCACAGTCCAGGCGGGGGTGAAACGGGGACCGGGTCACACTAGGGTTCTTGGGAACATTGTTTTTGGCCACAGTGACGCTTTTGCCAGCCAAAGATGACTTATTAGCTGTATTTGCGACATGGGGTGTCTTAGCATTCAAGGTAAAGCTTGGGGCACTTATATCCTTATGAATATTTTTCAAAATGGTTTCTAGGCAACGTAATCTAACCTCTATGGGTTCGAGAAGGGCGTTTAACATATTAAAAATATTATTATTAGCCGTACTTAACCTGCTCCCATCTTGGCTATGTTTGGCTAGATTAGTGACTTCACCACTAAGTTCCAGGATTTCCTCCAGACTATTGTCGATAATAGTGTCGTCTGGGAGACTTAGAGGCAAGCCAATTTTTGTCGAGTGCACCCCCCCTGTATCATTTGCACAGGCTGCCAAGTTATTATTCCCAATTGCCGTGTCTAAGATGGTATTGTCTCGGTTGTGGGCAGTTTGTGCTTTCTTCCCTTTAAGGGTGGTGGATTTGTTGGCCTTTTGTTTAGGCATTGCCCCTTCTTTCAAACCCCTTTGATTTGTGGCACTTGCCGAGGGTGGATTGTCTGACTCATTTCTGTCTAAGCCACTCTCTGTCAGAAGATTAAGATTAGGGGTAGCTTCCAAGTCCTGTTGTGAGCTTAAAACATCAAAATCCCCGATATCCCCAGTGTTATGTACCATGGCGAGAGTGTTGGGGCGGGACTCGATGTTGGGCGCGCGTGCCTGGGCAATGAGGCCTAGGGAAGATCTCTTGGCCATAGCTAGGTCTTGGGACACCCTCCTGTCCATTAATACTATGCCCTCATCAATTAATGCATTGGTGCGAACAATAAAGTCGTCCAGAGTCCCGGTTAATATTTTCGCTCCTGCAACAGCCATGCTTCTGGTCTCCCGACAATTCATGACAAACCCCAGTGCTAATCTCAAATGACTGTTTGAAATGTTAACAGTGTGATGACAGGCCCATGTACTTAGGGCTTAGCAATGAATGGCAACTAACATCCCTGTATCATGTAATGAGATATTAGCAGACTTACAGTTTCTGTGTCCAATAGTTACTTGGGCTGAAGGAAATTGGGCAGGGGTAGTGGCCCAGTCCAGGCTCCTCAGGCCTCTGAGGGCCACAGAGGGCCCGCCCTTTGCTCGGGCTTAGCCCCGGGCGTCCCGCTCGCGTCCCGCGACGCTGAGGGCTTGCTGGTTTTCTAGCCCCTCCTAGCGCATGTTCTGCGTCAGGGAACGCGCCGCCGCAAAGGCTGCCGGGATATGAAGTCCCGGAGCGGCGGACGCGACTGATGGCAGCGGTATCTGTGTTCGTCTGATGTTGCTCTTGTGGCTGTGAGCTCCTCTTGTGCCTCGACCCTCTTTTTCCACGCAGGTATGGCTTTCAGGACCCCCCGCTCCACCGAGGGCTTGCTGGTTTTCTAGCCCCTCCTGGCGCGTGTTCCGCGTCAGGGAACGCGCCGCCGCAAAGGCTGCCGGGATATGAAGTCCCGGAGCGGCAGACGCGACTGATGGCAGCGGTATCTGTGTTCGCCTGATGTTGCTCTTGTGGCTGTGAGCTCCTCTTGTGCCTCGGCCCTCTTTCTCCATGCAAGTATGGCTTTCAGGACCCCCCGCTCCACCGAGGGCTTGCTGGTTTTCTAGCCCCTCCTGGCGCGTGTTCCGCGTCAGGGAACGCGCCGCCGCAAAGGCTGCCGGGATATGAAGTCCCAGAGCGGCGGACGCAACTGATGGCAGCGGTATCTGTGTTCGCCTGATGTTGCTCTTCAGGCTGTGAGCTCCTCTTGTGCCTCGACCCTCTTTTTCCACGCAGGTATGGCTTTCAGGACCCCCCCCACTCCACCGATGGCTTGCTGGTTTTCTAGCCCCTCCTGGCGCGTGTTCCGCGTCAGGGAATGCGCCGCCGCAAAGGCTGCCGGGATATGAAGTCCCGGAGTGGCGGACGCGACTGATGGCAGCGGTATCTGTGTTCGCCTGATGTTGCTCTTGTGGCTGTGAGCTCCTCTTGTGCCTCGACCCTCTTTTTCCACGCAGGTATGGCTTTCAGGACCCCCCGCTCCACCGAGGGCTTGCTGGTTTTCTAGCCCCTCCTGGCGCGTGTTCCGCGTCAGGGAACGCACCGCCGCAAAGGCTGCCGGGATATGAAGTCTCGGAGCGGCGGACGCGACTGATGGCAGCGGTATCTGTGTTCGCCTGATGTTGCTCTTGTGGCTGTGAGCTCCTCTTGTGCCTCGACCCTCTTTTTCCACGCAGGTATGGCTTTCAGGACCATTTGATGAACAGTACATCCTTACCCAACCCCCAATGTGGTTTCCAGGCTGCACACCATAATCCATACCACACTAACCCCTAGCAACCCGAGTGGTCATAACTAAATTATTCTGGCACAAGTGCTTCCTCTACACAGTACCACACAGTGATTCACCTCCTCACACAATCAACACTGATTCTCCAGCGCCTAGTCACTGCACTTACAGATATTAAATCCCTCACCCGGTTGATCCTCAGGATTTATCAGTGAACACATATTCCTCACCACACCCCCCTTGCAAATAACTGTGGCCAATTTCAACCCCCTATCATACTTTACAAAAAACATGACATGTATCTTCTTTTTATTGGGTCCTACGCAATACCCAGAGTTCTGCATTGATCTATTTCTTTTCTTTCTTTAGAGCTCCACTGCATTCACCCCCTAGGTGAAGAATATATGGTCTAGCAGAATGGTTAAGCTCAGACTTACATTACTCATTCCTCCCTCCTCCTACCACATGATCCAATGCACATCATTCTTAGGCACATTCATCCTATATGCCACACCAGTACTCACTCTTTTTACCCCAACTACATCTCCTACCACTTAGCCCACAGTAGAATTCACTTTTCTGTTCTTCTGCCAGCTCTTCCACTGGCTGATCTTACACTAGCACTTCTCCACATCTGGCCCCTTGACAGAGGTGCTTTACCACAGATCCCTCACCAGCACACACCACATTTACCACTTGCCAAATGTATCCTTTATTAATGCCATGTCACCATTCACCCCATCTACCCTCTTGCCAGATCTGACACAGTAGCTGAATACACCTGACTCTTCTCCTAAATGCATAGCTTATCAGTTACCCACACTCCTTTGGAGAAATAGTCTAATAGCAAGTTTGGGACTTGTGGATCATACTCAGATGTTATATTATACATTTTACCTTCCCGCATAGTGACTACTCTCAAGGCCTGGAACTAGCACAGCCACTTCAAAGCCTTTAGAAAAGGTGGGAAGGGGAATTTTACTGGGGTGCTGTGTGTTTGTATCTCTGCATTTCTGTGTGTTGTTGATTTGTCTGTAGCGGTTCTGTGTATCTGGATTCTCTTGGTATGTTTTCTGTAGCAATCCATGTGTGTTGGCCAGGTCAGTGTGTAGTTCATGGAAGTGGGGATAAATATGCATGTGAGAGAGTGTTGCATACATACGGGTTATCTTTGTGGAGAATGTGGCTATGGGGGCAATGTGTGTCGCAAGAGGGTTTGGTTTTTTATGTGTAGAGGCTACGTGAACCTAGGCCTGTGTTGTTCAATCAGCCTACATTTGTGCTAGCGGTACAAAAGGGGGTGGTGATGGACGGAGCATCTGAACGAATCAAACACTCACACCCAGTCAACAGATCTGGGTTTGATCCATCAACGTTCTTTAGCCCACTCCGCCACCCAAGTTCAGACATGGCCATATGCAAATCAGTATGACCCTGTGCCTCATGGGAACAGTCCAGCCCGAACTGCCAAGCCATGCCTTCCCTGGACTGGAAACAAGCTTCCAAGGACCTGTTTCTGGCATTTCAGCCGTCTTCAGCCCGGCTTGCTTGAATCCAGAGGCAAAGTGAGCAAGGGACTCACGTCTGAGCATACCCTGACAACTTATGGCGAACAAAGCGGTACAAAAGGGGGTGGTGATGTACGGAACATCTGAACCAATGAGACACTCACACCCAGTCAACAGATCTGGGTTTGATCCATCACTGTTCTTTAGCCCACTCTGCCACCCCAGTTCAGACATGGCCATATGCGAATCAGTCTGACCCTGTGCCTCATGGGAACAGTCCAGCCTGAACTGCCAAGCCAAGCCTTCCCTGGACCAGAAACAAGCTTCCGAGGGACGGTTTCTGGCATTTCAGCCGTCTTCAGCCCGGCTTGCTTGAATCCAGTGGCAAAGTGAGCAAGGGACTCACTTTTGAGCATACCCTGCCAACTTATGGCGAACAAAGTGGTACAAAAGGGGATGGTGATGGAAGGAGCATCTGAATCAATCAAACACACACACACAGTCAACAGATCTGGGTTTTATCCATCACCGTTCTTTAGCCCACTCTGCCACCCCAGTTCTGACATGGCCATATGCAAATCAGTCTGAACCTGTGCCTCATGGGAACAGTCCAGCCCGAACTGCCAAGCCATGCCTTCCCTGGACCGGAAACAAGCTTCCGAGGACCGGTTTCTGGCATTTCAGCCGTCTTCAGCCCGGCTTGCTTGAATCCAGCGGCAAAGTGAGCAAGGAACTCACGTCTGAGCATACCCTGCCAACTTATGGCGAACAAAGCGGTACAAAAGGAGGTGGTGATGGGCGGAGCATCTGAACCAATCAAACACTCACACCCAGTCAACAGATTTGGGTTTGATACATCACCGTTCTTTAGCCTACTCTGCCACCTTAGTTCAGACATGGCCATATGCAATTCAGTCAGACCCTGTGCCTAATGGGACGGAGCCAATCAAACACCCCCCACGACCTGGGGGGGACATCCAGAGGTGTCAGGGTCGTTTGGTATTTGTTTTAAAAAACAAAGCTCCCGCTTTGGGAATTTATTTTTGAAAAAAATAAATTGGTGAATGGCCACCTGAAACATAACAGCACTCATCAGGACATCATTTCAGTGCTTTCACTGTAGCTGCTGGGGTACTAGCTCCTGTGAAAGCAGAGAGACCACCGCTGGGATCTGCAGCGATTGCAGGCGGTAGTCAAACAAAGTGTGAAAAATAATGTCCTCAACCAACCTGACAAATGTCAAACCACCACCAATCTTTGGATCAAGCCATGGAAATTTTAATTATTACATACTGCCAAATGTGATAATTATTGCTAATTATTCCCAGTATTATTTGAAATCATACTAGATGTGACAATTTCTTATGTTTCCTCACTTGTCAATATTTCGAATTCTGTAATGTTCTCTTTTTGGTTGAGATGGAGAGTATTTCTAAACCTGCATCATATTTACATTATTGCCCACCCATGTGAAATGGTGATTATTTCAAATCCTGTCTGATAATTGTTAATTCCAAACTTGCAAAAATGGTAATTGTTTAAAATCACAACTGATCAAATGAACATTCTTGAAATGGCCATGTTTCTTAATCCTAGTGAATACACATATTATTGATAACCTCGCACAATATTGTCAGCCTTTTAAGGTATGCTAGCTATTGCACTTATTTCGAGACCTGTCTGTTTTGATTGCTACAAATACAAGTGTGTATTATTTGGGCATTTGCAAGGAGCATTACACAACCTTTGACTTACCTCAGTGCTTTGATTGTAATTAAGAGTCAGGATGTTGGGGTGGCTGAAAGGTTAGAGTGCATGCAGCATCAGGACCTCGCTCTCATATTCTTCCTTCACAACTGCCATTTGAGGAATGTTCACTATACAGACAACTTAGAAGAGGTTTCAGGCCCTTTTTGAAACTCATGTCAATGATCTCTGCCCTGTGGCTTGGAATCAATACATTATACAGCCTGAGGACCTGGACTCCTAATGATCTCTACCCTTGTTTCAACTGTGTATAAGATGGTTAGATGTGTAGCTAGGTGCCACTTTTTGTATGTCTCCCATTTCATTTTCTCATATGGCCTGTGGAGGTTGTAGAGGACCTTCAACTACATTCTCTTGTGAACTGTTGGCCTATTAGGTGCTTTTATAACTAATGTGGTTATGTACGCTTCTATGCATGCTTGTGTGTGTACTGGACACCTGATGTTAATGTTGTTGATGCCTATAGCAGAGCTTCTTTGCTAGCCTGATGTAGTAAACAAGCCATACCATAACCAAGGCTCTTCTAAAGCATTCCTGAAGATCAGTGATGAGGATTGCAAGGGCTTTCTAGACGAGGGAGAGCTGAAGTTTTATGTTTTTGACTAGCACATTTACTGGTAGAAAAAAATATATCTCTAATTTGAATATTACTGCCATGTTCTTTATTTTTGGTGTGTTTCTTGGTGGATCACTAATGCTAGAGCATCATTCTATAACCATTGAGAATGTTTCTGTTCTTCCGAGCTTCAAGACTTCAGCAGTCACTCTATTTAAGCCTAGGAAAATCTCTTCCATCTGGTTGACAGCAAACACAGATGTTCACCTGGTTGATTGGATTATCTCTCTGCTGAAAATGAATTTAGATCTCATTACTTACGTTTGCAGGTTGACCTGTGATTGTTTAAGACATTATTTTAGGAGACACCTTTGCACATTAAAGACCAGGGGCCTCATTTATGAGGCCTCGCGTCAGTTTTGTGCTTCCGTTGCGTCGCTTTTTGTGCTGCATCAGCGGCGTAAAACATGCCTCCTGTTGCGCACTATTTACAAAGTGACGCATCTAAGCAGATAAACCCCTGTGCTACATTTTACCTGCGTCAGGTATTATGCATGCAGGGGGGCGTTCCCCCGCAAAAAGGCTCGTAGAAGTGGTGCAGAGAAATCTATGAGATTTCACTGCGTCAAAATCTTGCGCCTGCCTCACAGCAGGCGTAAGACTGACGCAGGCCCTTTTACATGGGGCTTGCCCCATGTGAAAGGACGCATTGCTGGAGTTGCGTCACTTTTGTGACACACTCCAGCAATGCGTCACTTTTGCGCTTACAGATACGTCAGAAATACTGACGTATCTGTAACTCCTTGCGACATGATGCGTCATACATTAAATATGACGCATCAGGTATGTCGCAAGGAGTGCGCACTGAGAAGTGACGCATCGCTGCTTTCACGCAGCAATGCGTTATTTCTGATAAATGAGGCCCCAGGCTTGAAAAAGTTGAGCAGTTATCTACTCCGCATGTTTCAGCATGAGTGGAGGACTTTGTTGACCCAATACGGACCAGTTGACTGCAATTTGAAAGGCTGGACTGGATCAATGACAGGACAGACTTTTCAAATCCAGCCCAACCTTTGATTCCACTCCATAGGAAATTGTGAGCCATGATGTTCTAGGCTTCCTAAAGAACATGAGAGATGAAATTCTATTTTCACTAAGGTGAGGACACCAGGAGGTCCTCTCTTTTGCTCACCAGAGTAGACTTGGTGCAATGGTGGACCTGTATGTGGTTTAGTTCTGGATCCTCCGGATTTGTTGCATGACCCCCTTTTTCAATGTCTTGCTGAGATATGATAAGGTGAAAATGGGGATGAAGTTCAGTCAGGACCTTTGGATCCGCTGCATTGTTTCTCGAGAGAGGTGTCAGGATAGCACATTTTAGAATGCAGGATATGACATGATGGCAAGTGAGCATTTATCCTGCCTGGTCATTATTTATGTTCAAGGTTGAATGTGAGAGGGATTATGTGTAAGCAAGGACCTCGTTTTTCACCTGAAAAAAATGTTCAAAAGAAGGGTTGCAAGCTTAGCTGTTCTTAAGGTGGCAGTTGGAGGAATGAATGGGAGGGGGGGGGGGCGGGATAGGCAGTTCAATGTCTGCCTTACTTTACTACCCAGATCAGAAAAATGTTAAGTACGTTATGCAAATCACAATGCCCCATTCATGCATACCGTCTTCACTTTGAGATCGTTATTTAAGCAAAAAGTTTAAAGGTTTGTGAGATATTTCTCACGTCAATAATGCGGTCTTCGATGCTTTTCAGTTCAAACAAAAGTTAATTTGGACCAATTAGTCCTTAAATCTCCATAAATACAATCTCATATAAAACATAACTTAATAAAATATAAAATCGGTCTTCTATGCACATTTGTATTGAATTGTAATAAAAAAAACTCTTGTCAAACGGAATGCACCCTTCCAATGATCACAGTGTGTGCATGAGATGAAGTACTGCATGTACTAGCACACCGCTCATTGGATTAGCAAAAATTGTCGAGTCAAAAACAATCGCATGCTGGAAATCCGCTAATGGGATCAGACTGGCTCTTTGTCAGCACTAACGAGATATAATTTAGAACCTCTCGTCCAATCTTATGATCACTTCCTATTAGCATAGAAACCTTGTTCTTGACATTTCTCGCCCTCCCACTAACCTGCCAAATACCCATGTCTATGTATTATTTATATATTGATTTTTTTCATCTATTCAATTATTTCTGCATTTGCAGTGCCTGAATGACAGCAGTGGAAAGTAAAAAGCGGTGTTATTCCAAGCGCCGAGAGATCAGGAAGTGACAGGACAGGCTTCTTTCACACACTCCATTGATACAAATCGTATCCTGCATGGACCTCCTTGGCATTCGAATGTGTCACAGCATCGCAGGAGACATCAGACAGGATGAGGCAGAGAGGGCATTGTTACTCTGGCCCTGTGCTTTTCATGGCCTCGCGCTCGTGTGGCAATATTTGATGTTATTCTTAAAAAAAAAAGCCTATCCTGTTTATTAATGATGAGGCAGCTAATTCCTCCACAGGATGCCAGATGCTTATCTATCATAACCTCTATGCCACTGCAGGAAATGTGTTTTTTCAAACTCACAAACAAGTGCTGTCCTGTGTGCCCACACCCTGTTGAAGTTCTGACCCAGGCCTTGCAAACACCTCTGCGCTGCGTGCAGTGTAGAGATGGCAGGCCAAGAATACAGGGCCATATTATCAAGAAAGGGCGATACATTATCGCCAATTTTATCGGCAGGAAACTGCCGCTATAGCGGCGATAATGGGTTTGATAATTTGCCCTTGTGAATTCCCATAGCAACCCTGGTTCACACCAGAACCTGGGCTGCTATGGGAATTCACAAGGGCATATTATCAAGCCCATTATCGCCGCTTTAGCGGCAGTTTCCTGCCGATAAGAGCGGCAATAATGTATCGCCCTTTCTTGATAATATGGCCCACAGTTCTTATTAACACTGCACTGAGAATCTAAAAACACTCACAGAGGCAGAAAATAATTTCATAATGTGGGATCAGGGTGGCAACAAATTTGGATATGGCCCAAGCATCCCCCCAGGGGGTTTGGGGTGTTGCATGTGACTACAGTGTAATGGGGTCTCCAGAAGATCTTGAGACTGTAAGCGGTCTGTCTCTTTTCAGAGAGGAGCATTCCTCATATTTCCTTCCCTTGATGGGCTTTTAGTGGAATATCCACTGTCAGAGAACCTGAAAGTAAATATATTTCATGCCCATATGATACACAAGGGGGCATATTACCAACCTACAGCGATATTTATCGCTAAGTAGGGTTAGCAGTAATATTTTTATCGCCGCCCTTCACCTGTTTTTATAATGTATCGCCCTTTCTTGATAATATGGCCCACAGTTCTTATTAACTCTGCACTGAGAATCTAAAAACACTCACAGAGGCAGAAAATAATTTCATAATGTGGGATCAGGGTGGCAACAAATTTGGATATGGCCCAAGCATCCCCCCAGGGGGTTTGGGGTGTTGCATGTGACTACAGTGTAATGGGGGTCTCCAGAAGATCTTGAGACTGTAAGCGGTCTGTCTCTTTTCAGAGAGGAGCATTCCTCATATTTCCTTCCCTTGATGGGCTTTTAGTGGAATATCCACTGTCAGAGAACCTGAAAGTAATTATATTTCATGCCCATATGATACACAAGGGGGCATATTACCAACCTACAGCGATATTTATCGCTAAGTAGGGTTAGCAGTAATATTTTTATCGCCGCCCTTCACCTGCTTTTATCGCTGAGATAACTTGCTATTAGCAAGGCTTACCTCAAAAGCGATAAAAATCAGGCGAAATGCGTGAATATTGCTGTCAATACAGCGATATTCACGCATTAGCGTGACAATGCTCTTAGCCATGTTATCCACCTCCCATTGGATAACATGGCTAAGAACTGGTCAGGGCAGGCGTTAGCTTTTGGAGATATTCGCGCATAGCGCAAATATTTCGAACGCTACGCCTGGTGTTTACGACAGCTTGGTAATTGGGTGAGAAAATTATCGCCGCTTTAGCGGGAAAATTGTCCCACTAAAGCGGCGAAAAGGACCCTTGGTAATATGCCCCAAGGTTCTCTGTTCTTAACATTCTCTAATCTCAAACCTGTGACACATTAGCAACTCAGATTCATGTGTTGTCATGATAAGCCTAGTTCACAATCAGGAACAGTACGGGGTGCTTTACTGCAGAGAAATCTCAAATGGGGAGCCTAAGGGGAAACAGAAAAGAGTTGTTGTGAGCAAAGATGGTAGTCTGAGAGGAAACAGAAAAACACACACAAAACATACCTATTACTGTGAGGACCGCCCATTGACCGTAATGAAATGTGTATTTATTGTTCTAACTCCAGGCACACTTTGATAGTAGAGTAGGTTATAAAGCAGACCGAGGCAAATAGAACTGCACTTTTAGTTTTTTGATACACTCACTCGAAAGTACCCAAACACACTACTGGGACCAGTCCATACAAAGATAGTGTTTGTCGGGTTTTGTCAGGGTTTACCACGCAATGAGGATTGATCCAGTCCTCTCAGCGTGGGTTATACATGCATGCATGCACACGCACACACATATGGGCTCTCACATACACACACATATATTTTCAGTGCAATGGGCATTTCGATCATATTATGTGGATATGTTACTGATTCGATCTAGCCTTCCAAATCTGACCCATCAAACACCTAGAATATTCATCCACAACATCTGTAACCTGACACATGTATCTAACACAGGAACATATCCATTCACACTATTGGTATTGTTCACAAGCTGAATGAGTTTCCAGTCTTCCATGAAGACTGGAAATACTGAAAGTGCTGTGATGCTATACTAACGACAGATTGAGCACAGGTAAAATGCTTATAAATAATTCAGACAGAAGAGAAGTGATGGCCAGGAATAAAAAAAGAACTGAAATAGTGTTTGAAGAAAATAGCATTCGGCCATATGTATAAAAAAAGAGAAATGCAATTCCCAAATAGCGCTTTTTACCGAATCGCTATTTGAGATGGCAAAACGCGATGTAATAAAAAAATAGCAAATATTTAGCGATTCGGTAATAATCACAATCACAATACCGATTTCTAAAATAGTGATTTCTTAATAGCGAAATCGCTATTAAGAAATCACTAATTTGATATTCAGGAGCAGATTGATGACATCACAACCAGGAAGTGTGACTGCCCATGTTGTTTCTGATTGCCTGAGGCTGTGCCAGAGGCTGGGAGCAGGAGCACACCACACTGAAGTTCATCTGTAGTGCAAATAAACCATCCAAAACCCTATGGATACACAGGAGAAGAAAAAGCAGGCTACTCTATGGAAAAGGAAACAAAAATTTTGTGAGAAAGAACTTGAGGTCCTCATGGATGAGATGGTGAAGAGCCATGAACTGCTTTTCGGCAAGAAATCTCTGCACATCCCAGTCAGAGAAGCATAAAATCTGTCTGGACATACAGGGTAAGGTAAATGCCATTGGTGTTACACAGTGCTCCTATGATGACCTATGCAAGTGCTGGTACGACATGGGCCCAAGGGCTAAGGATAAGGTTGCCAACAGGCTTGCGAAGGCTACGAAAACTGGTGTAGGTCCATCTACTGAGCCTGCATCCACACCCCTTGAGGATTTGGTGGAGTCCACCTTACAGCAGGAAAGCATCAGCGGAGTTGCAGATAATGACAGCTCAGACACGCCCAACACCAGACAAGGTAAGATGCATGCTACATCAGCCCTGACACATTACCCACAAAAGAACATACTCAGAAATGCCTCAAAATCGAAGTAACAATGCTGCTCCATTCCACAATTTCCTGGCCACCCAGCAATGCATCATGGGAGATGTAGTCACACACAAAACACAGTTGAGCAATGACACACAGCGACGTATCTGCAGTTGACACTCAACAGTAACACCAAAATGAAACACAGCAGTTAGGTACAGCAACTGTATCCAAGTTTATTTGGTGAATAATAGAAAGGAGGGCACACAATGAGTAGTTCTCTTGTATTTACAAGTGAACCTGCGACACAGGGTGATGACACAGAACCTGATGTGGCACCACGGCTACAGGACCAGGCAGGGGGGAGGAGATCGAGCAGACAACACAGCCAACACCTGCATAAAAACAATGCCATTGCACTGTGCCTCCACTCCTGGAGTTGAAGGGTGAACTGGAAGGCATACACGATGAGCCACATCCAGAGCAAGAAGAGCAGGCATGACAGGAACTTTAGCAGCCTCCTATGCACCATAGGGACTGCAGTTGCAGGAGACGCAGGCCAAGGGCACAAAACACCACTGACATGGGAGATGATACTTCCGTATTTTCTGGCCAGGAGGGCACAATGGTCAAGGTTTAGCGTCTGCAAGCATACATCATGCGGTCAATGAATAGGCAGCTGGTGTCTGTCAATCATAATCTCACAGACATAAGGGATGGCATCAGAGAGCTATTCCACACAGTTGAAGAGGGCAATAAGGCATGTGCAAACAGCATTAAGGACATGACTGGAGCCATCAAAGAGCTCTGTGCCACAATGCAGAGGGAACCTGCATCCAGACGCAGGAAAAAACAACATCTATTCACCCGTCTGGATCATTACAGTAAGGCAGTTAACCGTTTGTGCAATGCCACATCTGTACTAATAAGACGCACAGTGTTGATGCAGATTGAAATGGCACACTAAAGCCAGGATGTTGCCAAAGGGTGGGTGCAGATCACTAATGTAGTTGATCAGCTACAGACAGCAAACATAGCTAGCACAGGCCTTCTAGGGGCAGGGGACATTGAAGATGTATCCAGCTGCAGCAGCATTACCCCATCAATTACAGAACCCAGACGGCATAGTGTAAGGCAGGGAACAGCATCAGATGCCTCATCTAGGGAGGGCACTCAGAACACTGAGCATGCAACTGCAGTCTGTGGATGGAATAAATAGATAGTACTGCCACAGCTGAATGCTAATGGGTGAAGTGACCCATGGTATACATACATTTGTCATTCCATTACTCATGTACTGTGGAAACAACATGTGAAACAGCAAGAGCCACACATTACTTGTGATTTGTAGGCTGTGTGAATACAATTTACCTGATGTCATGGTATATTAAAACACAGGTATTCTACAGTCGTGATTTGCTTTGTGTCATTATTACTCACCTAGAAATAGTTGAGTGTTATTTCATCACATCTCTGTCTGCCATCTGCTGCCCCTATTCCACCTGCTGGTCTGAGACGTGGACCTGGTACCTCATCCTCATCTGATTCTGTATCTGTAAGTTCCACTAGTATGCCTTTTGTTGTTACAACGTTGTGCAGCATGGCACAAGTAGCCACGATCTTGCAGTGGGTCTTTGGCCTATACTGCAGTGCTCCTCCACTTTTGTGCAGGCAGCAGAACCTGCAATTCAGTATTACACATGTCTGCTCGATGACACTCCATGTTGACTTGTGTGCGCAATTGTATCTTCTTTTACTCTGATTAGCCAGATTGAGGTACGGTTTGAGGATGAATGAGCGCACCGCATATGCACTGTCACCTACAGGTTGAAAGACATACAGTTAATCACAGGCCTATTTCTACAGCTCTAAAGAGTATATCAGAGTGAGTTACATGCATTTACCTTGCAGGTATCCCTCGACAAATTCACCCGCAGTGAGATGTATGTATATTCCACTGTGTCTAAAAAGGAAAGAATTGTGTGTACTGCCAGGATATTTGGCCACTATTTCAGTTAAGATTTGTGTTTTGTGTTACATATGACCTGTATGTTGAGTGAATCAAATGATTTCCAGTTCCTGAATACGTACTCATTATCTGAGAGGGAAGAGAGGGCTACATTTGTCCCATCAATGCAACCAATTACATGGGGAAACTATGCTATCTGGTAGAAATCCAGTTTGGTCTGCTGCAATGCCTGTTGTGTGGTGGGGAATCTGATGTAATGGTGTATCCTCTGTTAATGTTAATGTTATCAATTCTTGTATAGCGCACAGCTGCCCCACCAAAGGGGCATCCCGGCGCTAATAAGCATCAGAAGGTGGGCCAAACACCACAACAGAACAACCCCAGAAGAAGACCACTGAGGCTAAATTACGGGAAAGAGAAAGGTTTTAATAGCTTTCCTAAAAACAAGCAGACATTCCAAACTGCGTATCTGCGCATGTAAGGAGTTCCATAACTTTGCCGCCAAGCAGCGAAAGGAACGGCCCCCGCACGACAGCGCTTCACCTGGGGAACACTGACCAGGTGCTGTCCCATGGAGCACAACTGGCGAGTGGGAACATAGGGAGTAAGCAAATTACCCAACAGGCTAGGCCTAGTGAACCTCAGAATCTTAAAAGAAAGACACAACGTCTTAAATTGGATGCGCTTTTCTATAGGAAGCCAGTGAAGTCTCCGAATGACGCCAGCAAAAAGGCAAAACCACGGGAGCCCCACCAAGGTTCTGGCAGCAGCGTTTTGAACACCCTGCAGCCGGATTATCTCAGCTCTATTTGCCCCCAACAGAAGCGAACTGGCAAAATCCAGATGAGATAGAATAGTCGACTGAACAATCAACTGGCGTATCAGAGGTTCAAAGAACTTCAAAAGGGGCTTCAAACCCCGCAGAAAGCCGAAGCACATACCAGCAACTTTTCTGGAATGGACCTGGAAGCTGAGAGAGGAGTCCATCCATACTCCCAGATTTTTTACCACTTCCCTTGAATTAGGAGTCTTACCCAGTGCATTCGGCAAACCAGTGCCCGCTCCACAAGCTCGCGTTCTTTCCGACCAGCAAAACCTCGGCTTTGTTGGCATTGAGTTGCAAGCATTTGGTAGCCATCCATTCCACTACGGCCGCCAGTCCATTTCTAAACCTGGAGGCATTCGGAGAGGTGCATCCAGCCAAGGTCACCACAAGCTGCGTGTCGCCCGCATACAAGACTATAGTAAGGTCCCACTGCCTGGAGACCGCTTCCAAAGGCTGAACGAATAAATTGAATAACGAAGGACTCAGCACCGTGCCCTAGGGCACCCCCTGGTCAATAGAATGGGCCTGAGAAAGAAACGTGGGGGGCAGACACTCAGAAATATCTTCCGGTCAGAAAAGATCTGAACCATTCCAGAGCCAAACCAGTCACCGCTGCCTCCTCCAGCCGCTGTAGCAGGATGCCATGCAAAACTGTGTCAAAGGCGTCACAAAGATCCAACAGGATCAGTGCCCCCGTCTTACCGGAATTGAGAATGGCCTGCAGATATTCAGTTGTAGCCAGGAGAGCCGTCTCAGTACTATGGCCCGGGCGGAAACCGTTCTGCGATGGATCCAAGATGTTGTTGGATTTCAAGTACAGTGTAAGTGCGTTATTAACATGCGCCTCTGCTATCTTGGCCACCCAGGGGAGAAGAGATATAGTTCTGAAGTTTTCAAGCTTGGCCTGGTCAAGAGATGGTTTCTTGAGAATGGGGGAAACCCATGACTGTTTCCACAGTGCTGGAACAATTGCTGTAGAGAAAGAGGAGTTAACTATTTGGCATAGCGGGGCTAGAAATAGGGAGAGTGACTCTCTGAACTGCACCCTCTTCAAAGGATCAGATGGAGAGCCAGATTTAATTTTCCCACTCAACCGAGTGAGCATATCCTGTGAAATACAGGGAATGGCTGCCAGAGTCTGCCGTGACCCAATTCTAGGAGATGAAGTGGTAAAAGGAGTGGTCACTTGTGGAAAGATTTATAAATAATACAAATTTTCTCCACAAAAAAAGTAGCTAGATCCTCACACTGCTGCGCAGATGAAATAACGGGCACAGTGGCCTTCCTAGTCCTAAGATCCTTAAGGATCCTAAAAATACATTTAGCTGGATTAGAACTAATCTTAATTTTGTTTCCATAATAAGCTACACAAACTTTACAGATAGCTCTATGATAATGTTAAGTCTTGGCGAAGTAGCATACTTTTTTCTTAGGATCAAAATCCTTTCTCCATTTGTGTTCTGCCCTTTTACAAGCCTTCCTTAAGTTGGTTAAAGAGTCTTTGTACCAAGGACTCGCAATAGAGGCTTGTCCCTTAACCCATTTCGCTGGAATAAGGGAGTCTAATCCTTGAGTAATCCAGTCACAGAATAAGCCTTAATCTGACTCAAACTTCTGCAGCGGTCCCAAAGAGTTGGCGACGAGGGAAGCATGAAAATCCTCTAACCTCAATTTACGCCAAGGGCGTTTGAAGACCGGCCGTTGGATAGCTGTGTTAAGGAGCTCTCTAATCTGGATGGACATTTCTACCAGCGAATGGTCAGTCCAACATATGGGTTTAGGTGACTCCACCCTTGTGGACTGAATATTAGAAAATATAGGGTCCAACAGGTGCCCCGCAACATGTGTAGAGCCCGAAACCAGCTGAATTAGCTGGTATGCAGCCAATTAGCAAGCAAACTACAAATCGCGTTATTATGGGTTAGATCAAAGTGAAGATTAAAATCACCAAAGATACTGAAATTAGCAGAACCCATAGCAAACGTGCCCACTGCCTCCAAAAGGGCGTCTTTAAACTTAGCAGGCGGCCCTGTGGCCGATACACTAGGAGCTCTGATAGGGTCATATGGGGACTCACAGAAAAGCTAAAACGAGCGCACTCGCAACCTTCAATTTCTTCCTTGATGAAGAGACAGGAATAGTAGTATTTGAAAATCACTGCAATGCCACCCCCTCTAGACTCCCTATTGATCGTACATATAGAATAGCCAGAGGGCAGTGCTAAACTGGGTTTGGCCACCGTGTCCTCATTCAACCAAGTCTCAGTCTGTACCATTGCATCCAAGAATGCATGAAAGAAGCACAACAGGCAACTTTGGGACACCCCTCCTGCTGTAGTTATCACCCCCTGGAAGCTCCTTGATGCCAATAAGTGCAGTGAACAGAGGACCTGCACATGTGTCGGAATGGTTTGGGTCCTGAAGGTTGGATGTTCAAGCATAGGTTTTAGGTCAGCTGTCAAGTCTAGTATAGTAGCTGAGTCCAGCCTATACTTCTCATGTATTTCTTCCTATGCCTGCTGGAACAGGGTAATGCACACTCTGAAATCACGTTCCTGTCTTCTCCTCCTTCTCTGTGCTACTGCTTGAATTCACATCCTCCTTGCTATGACATACAGCGCTGCCATTTTGAAAGACATTCTTGGCCTGTTTAAATAGGTTGCACCTGGTTACCACCTGGCTTGAGTTGGTGGTAATTTGAAGGTGCAAAATTGTGATTTCTTCATATTCGCAATTTGTGAATTTTTGCTACATTGTATTTTGCGACATAAAATATTGCAAATTTGCAATTTGTGACATCCAATATTGCGAATTCGCAATTTGAGACAAAGATATTGTGAATTCGCAAAGGGGTTTTCGCAGATGTGTTGCCTCGCAAAATTGGTAATCACGATTTTTGCGATGCGAAACACTGTCATACAATAGGACATGCTATTTTGCGATCGCAAACAATGTTTTTTGCGATTCGCAGTGTTAGCGATCTCAAAATTAGGCACCGGACAGATCTCCACTCTGTCCGCGGAGTGTGTGGAGATTTGCCTACTACACGTTCTGAGGAGAACGCAGAGTAGGCAAATCTCTGCACAATCCGCAGCGGAGCAGAGTTGGCCCGCCACCCGCCTCCTCCTCCCTATTAAGATATAAGTTACCAGTAATTTTAAAAAACACTTACCTCTGTACCGCGGCATCCCCGGGCTGCCCTCCTCCTCTTCCTCGCCATACGGGTACTGCTTGAGAAAACTGTGCATGCGCGCACAACCAGGCATGCGCATTTCCTCACTTAAATCACTTAGGACCCGATGTAGGTGGCTCATTACTTGTCGGTAAACCCGAAATCTGGTAAATTTCCGGCTTATCGACCGGTATTGAGCCATTTGCCATGTAGGTGTTGATTCGGTAAATACCGAATCGGTATTTACCGATTCTGTATTTACCGAATCATAATTTACCAATTCGGTATTTACCGAATCGGTAAATGGCATGTAGGAAGCACATTTGTGAGTGCTCATGTGCTTTAAGGATTCGTTATTTACCACCAACTATAAGTTAATGGTAAATAACAAACACCTTTGAAAATGCAAATCTGTGCATTTTCAACTGTGCCATCTGGCAGACATACATGCCCTTAGGGCATGTATGTGTGCCACATGTGCACACAAGCACGATTCAGGGGTGCAACAGGGTGTCAAAGTGACACCCTGGCACCCTTGAATGTGTTCCCCATTTTACAGAATCAGTATTTACCAATTCGGTAATTGCCATTCATGGCCCATAGGAATGAATGGCAAAAACCGAATCGGTAAATACCGAACCTTACAGATTCGGTAATACTTACCGAATATTTAGCTACATAGCATTTACCGATTCTAGAATATCGAATCGTTAAAATTCGGTATTCTAGAATCGGTAAATGTACTTTACCTACATCTGGCCCCTAATCTCTTCCTCCGTGCTTCTTGGTACTAGAAGCGCAGCCTCTGGACCATGTTGTTATCTCTTGGAATCACCCTCAGTGCTTTATGTAAGTTTTTCAGGGCCTGTGAGCATGCATTGTCAAACCAATTGATTCTTGGGGACTGCTTCAGGGTACTGGACCTCACCAGAAGTGTTTTGATTTCTACTAGCAGGGCTTTAAATGCCTTCAGAAACCTGTTGGATCAAACATACGGTCCAGGCAGAATATCTCTTCAGAGTTCCTTTGGGTGAGGATCAGTGGTAGAAACATTGCCTTATCCACTTAAACACTGAACTTCTACTTGGGTCAATAAGCAACCCAATATATTTGAGGCCATAATGTAATCTATTGTGGAGCCCGTGTTCTGGCACCCGAAGGTTCTTGTTAATAGACCGGAATAGGGGTATTCTGATTTATTATCTCTAAGTTCCCAATAACTAACATCCTATTAAATGCATCACAATATTCGCTGTGGATAAAGTGGGGGATCCCATCCCGCTCATCAATCAGCCCACTAAGTGGCTTGCTCATCAGGTCACAGCTATGGGCATTAAAATCACCCAACCACAGTATTTTAAGCTGTTTAGAATGTTCAGCACAAAGGGAATCTATTTCTTTTTCCAATAGACCGACTACTGCAATCATATTACCATCAAATTTATTGTTGTAATAAGTCATTAAAATCCATTATCAATCATTGAGACCTTAAAAAAGCAAAATATTCTAATATGAGAATTCATTCCAAAACTTCAGGACCTTTACATTAACTGTGTTGGCTATCAGAGTATGAATCCCCCTCTCACCCTCCCTGCCCTAGACAGTGTGGCAAGAGATTGATATAAAGGAAACCATCCGAAAAAAACTGGCATGTTTCCCAGGTTTCATGTAAGGATAAAGCATCCTACCCTGCTACCACACGAAGTCAGTCTGGTTTGCCCAGTTATTGTTTTAGGCCCGCGACATTCAATGAAATCATTTTTAATCTTCGGGTGCTTTCAAACCTCGATTTTACACCTTGGGGTCAATGCTCACAGACTCCTGAAAAAACGTCCATTGATTGCCAAGTCAATTGCAGGACTCCAGACATTCCAATGTCTTAAACCTGTTTCCTGTTCTTGCACCATACTTAGCAGGTTCAATATTAAGCTGTGTCCGCTGGAGGGGATCTCCGCGACTGATAGTAGTAATCCATCAATTCCCTAAGACCTCCGGACATATGGGTTTGTACAGAAAACCCAGGGTAAGGGCATACATTTGTGTGTCTAAAGTGTGTATGTTGGTAACATTCTTAACATGTCCTCCATCAAATTACGATTGTCAAAGTTGACGACTATGCAGTCACCACCTCTTGTTTTAGGGACCGTGCCTACCTATAAAACTCTCCTAGCCATAATCATATGCCTATACAGTGGGTAGTACACCTTTGCATTTCTTGTCAACCAGTGCAAAACCTTTGACATAAGCTGCTCTGTTGTCTCTAACGGTAGATGCTTAAAGTCAGGGGTGCTAACTAATATTAGGACGTATGGGCAGGCCGCAGGGGAAGATCCAACTTTTGACCCCTATTGCTTCCTTGACCCTCCTGCTCACTTAAACCCTTACAACCATCCATCAATGCCCTTCATGTTGCAGAACTAATGCCCGTGGGTCTGGCGTACCAGGCACCTCATCCGTCCAAACCAGAGGGCTGCTTAAATACATGTTAGTCTGTCTCACTGGGATATGAACTCGGTGACTGGGCCTTTGTGGATCTGATGTAATATCAGCTTGCAAAGCTTGTAAGAATGTACCCTCTCCCAGTCTGTCAACATCTGTTAGTTGAACTAACCTCTGACGATGCTGAATAAGATTTGGGGGGTGTAAATCTCTCTCCCCTGATCACCCCTTTTATCAATAACTTTCCTCAAGTGTCCAAGGAGGAGGGATAGGCTTCCTTCTATTTGCTCTAGCCTGCCCTGTAATGGCTGCAACAGTGACAAACTATGGTTTCCATTTTGAAATATAGATCATCATTATTGTTGGCAATACCATCTCTTAATGTGTCCTCCAAATTTACAGTTCTTTTTGTCCATGGGGCTCTCTTTTTTCTTGCTCCTTCCCTTTATTTCTGAACTGGGGGTTCTGTGGGAGTTCAGTAGGGCAAGTACCAATAACATCTGGACTGCTGAGAGAAATAAGTTGCCTTGTTGAAACAGAAGGGTTCGATGGAGTCACATTACTAGGCATGAAGCTTCCCTCCAAGCCGCTCCTTACCTCCTCTAATGAGAGATGGGGATTGGTAACTTAGATTTCTTTGTTCAAAATGCTGGCAGCTCTTGTCAAGATTCTAATACAGTGTGTTAATTATTTTTCCCCCGTGTGCTGGGTTGTGGGCCCTTCTTCACCCCATGGCCTACAAATGTAGGGGTGGATGCAGTACCCGACAACTTTAATGGGGCTGGGCTCAGTCTCTTCTGGTTGTTGACAGTCGTGGATGGGCCAGAACTTGGCCCGGGTGTGATTTGGGTGCGGTCATGTGCGCATACTTCACTGCGGGTTGGCAAAACAACAACAATGGTTCTGTCTGTGATCACAAATATTTTGAACAACCTGTAATTAATACACATACAAAAAGTATATCCAGTGGAGGATATAAGGAGACACACACTACAGGATATGGTTCAAAAGGTAAATCTTTTTAGTATAAACCATTGTTGGGGATATATCCACAATTTTTGGGATAGCTGTCCAAAACAAAGAAACACATAGACTCTATATACATTTAGTGATCAAGTCGTGACTGGTGACAGGGTGCTATACAAGACGGAACCAAATGACACTTAATCATTCAAATAGACAAAACATTAGATCATGAATGTCCACTTTAAAATACACTTGTCACAACTGGATGAATTATTCTCTTGCTTTAGTTGAGACTTTTTGTGGACGGATACACATAAAAGAACTTCGTCGTTTCGACCCTATATGGTATATGGTAGTGCAGACTTGAATGCATCTGTGTTGGGTCTTCATCAGGACTCAACAGGGGGGAGGACAGCCTGTGAATGTAAGACAAGGGGAGGAGGAGTCAGAACCGTGTGTGTGCCAGCAATAATTGGTAAAAATGAGTACCCATAGTGGCTCACCTGAATGAATGTTTACACTTTCTTCATTGGGTCCTTCAAGAGGGGGTAAGAATGTCAGCCGACAGACTCGAAAGGTATTCTCGAAGAGGTATATTGTATAAAAACAATCACTGCACACATCAGGCCTCTACTGTGGAAGTCAGGTACTCATTATATACCTCTTTTAGCTGTGGTTGGGGTCATGTGTCATTTGTTTCAATTTTGTATAGCACTCTGTCACCAGTCATGACTTGATCACTAAATGTATATAGATCTATGTGTTTCTTTGTTTTGAACAGCTATCCAAAAAATTGTGGATTTATCCCCAACCAAGGTTTATACTAAAAAGATTTACCTTTTCAACCACATCCTGTAGTGTGTCTCCTTATATCCTTCACGGGATATACTTTTTGTATGTGTATTAATTACAGGTTGTTCAAATTATTTGTGATCCCCAACAGAACCATTGTTGTTGTTTTGCTTACATACCCAGGTTCTGAGGGTTGCAGGGTTACCCCATTACTCCTAATCACTGCAGGTTGGCATTGTGCTTTTTGAGCTGATGAGGAGTGTGGTTCTCTTACCCAGTTGTGCAGAGTCAGATCTTTGGCATGGCTCTCCCCCTTTTGTTCTCCCAGAAGTTGTTACACAGTTGTGGGTCCATGTCGCCCTTAAGAGAGTGTTGGCACATCACAAAGGCTGATGGGGAGTGGGGAGTGCAGAGTCAGATCTTCTGCATGGCTCTCCCCTTGTGCCCTCAAAGAAGCGGCTACCTGAACCCTTTGTCCACATTTTTCTAAATATTTAAATGTAGAAAATGTATTTACGCCTATTGAAAGGCTTATGTATTCTCTTGCTTAGGGACCTCAGCTTTTGCTAACTCCAATGATGGTTTTGTGGTATCACCATAAGCCAGCATCACTACTCAGACAATTGTTCCAGCACCACTGCCCACTGCCTCGCTCCTTTTTTTCATCAAGTCAAAAATGCAATTTACAGGTCACTAACCTGGAAAGACTATGCAGATGAAGAGCCAGATATATTGAAATACCACTTATTAATCTTTTACTAAGAGTGAACCTTGCCTTGAGGCAATACATTTGTTTAATACAAGTTAAATAATCAGTAGTAAGGCCACATGACAGAAACGCTTTCCTTTTCGTATTGAATATTCACTGCTAGTTTCACGTCTTCAAAGAAGTAATTTAAAAGTCAAATTGTACTTAAGAATTTACCAGACAAACCACTGACTGAGTGTGCCTGCCATTTTGCCAGTCTGCCTGATAGAGAGAGAATTTTAAGATTGTCCAAACTGCAGGGCATATATTTGGAATACAATACCCCTGCGGTACTTTGGAGGCGCAGAGTACCGGCCCATATTTACAACGCCATGCAAAGCCACTCTGCATGGCTTTTCACAGCCATGTAAATATGGTGTAAGGCAATGGTTTACTCTGCCTGGAAGGGGTGTTGCTTATGTGTTGCTGTGGGTGTTCCCATGCAACCATGGGGGCACATATCTAGGTCCCTTGTGCCACTGGAGCATCACTGTTTTTTACGCTCTTGTGGCGCCGTTTTCTGGCCCATAATTACATACCCATCCACATCCACCCTTCGTAGCTTTGCATGACTATGTAAATATGGCCCCCTTCATTCATTACTCTGCGTGAAAGGGGCATTCTGTGGGTGTTGCTGTGGGTGTTCGCATGCAACACCCATGGGTTCTGACGCATTCCCAGATTTACAAGGTTTCGTAAACCATGGAATGCGTAAGATTCTAACGCCTCCATAAGTGAGGTGAAAAAGTGGTACAACGAGGAGACATACCTTTATTTCTCTGTGTTTTTGCACTTTCTATGTGTGCTGCATTCAGCAACAAACATAATAGAAGGAAAACACCATCAATGATTATTTTTTGTGCAGTAAAGTGCCCCTTTCTGTGCAAAAACAATCATCCCTGCAAATCAGGCACCCTTGTATCATGGTGCAAGGGTAACTGCGTTGGTGCTAGGCAGCCTATTCTACACCAGTGCAGAGGAAAGCATAGGGATGCATCGTATTGTTGTAAATTCCAAAGCACCAAAACTAACTCCTTTTCAAAGCTTTCCACATGTGCTCCATTCTGCAGCACACACAGAAAGAAGAAAATGCCTCTTTTGATTGCTTTTGTGCAGGAAGGTGTCCTTATTTTCATTTGCTGACAATTTTTGTTTCGATTAGTGATAATCTTTTAACCGCACAAGTCTGTCTAGAGACAGCAATGGTGGTATGTTTGAGTAAAACAGCATGCGTCTCCACAGGCTCCAGGACTATACCTGAGCCCCTCTTTGCGATAAACATACTGTCACAAAAGGTAACAGACATCTGATGTTAGTGAAGGATATCTTTTACTCCCAACTTCTACACACTTGTATGTTTCTTAGCCCTGAAGAAGTCTCTGCGCACAACAATTAAGCGTGATGAAACACATGTTGGCTAAGGATCTCAAGATTAACCTGAAGTGACTGTTTCAACAGAGGAACAAGAATGCTTTTTATTATTGTCAATGAAACATAATATATACTGTTGGCATGTGCAAAGGACTGCTGTTTGATTTATCAATAGTTATCCACAAATTGGGGAGGAGGGTGGCTCTCGCCTCCCTTATGCACAGCCATCATAATTGTACATTATATACTCACTGCATATTTCCCTGGAGCGCTATTACCCTACACAATCCACCAACCAAGAGTGACATGAGCAATACCTCGATTACTTCACATACTTCCCCAGTGCTTTGAGGCGTAGCTCTGCTGCAAGTAAACTTTACCTGCAAGACCTATGCGACCTGAGCTATAGCTCGGCTGTTCTTACACTCCAGCTGCAAGACCAGTGTAATCTGACCAATAGCTTCTTTATGATTGGTATGACCAGAGTCACAGCTCTGCTGTTTTTCCATCTTACATGCAATTGTGTGTGACTTTAGTCATATCACTGCCATCCTTATTCCCTACCCCCAAGAACGATAGGGCCTGAACAATAGCTCTGCTATCTTTAATATCAACCAGCAAGACCTGTGAAACTTGAGTGATAGCTCTGATGTCTTTAAATGTGACCTGCATGATCAGTGTGACCCGAGGAACAGCTCTACTGTCTTTACAACCTATGAAAAAGGCTGGTGTGACCTGAGGGATAGATCTGCTGTTGCATGCAACACCTTACCAGCAAGACCTGTATGAAAAAAGTGACAGGCCTGTTGCCTTTGCACATTACCTGCAAAAGTGTGTCATCTGAGTGATAACTCTGCTGTCTTTTTACTGTATTTGTAAGACTGGATTGATCTTAGTATTAGCTCTACTATCTTCACACTCTGCCTGCAAGACGTGTGATGTGAACAATTCATATGTTGCCTTTATAATTTGCCTTCCTTACTCCCTACCCCCAAGACCGATATTGCCTGAACAATAGCTCTGCTATCTTTAATATCAACCAGCAAGACCTGTGAAACTTGAGTGATAGCTCTGATGTCTTTAAATGTGACCTGCATGATCAGTGTGACCCGAGGAACAGCTCTACTGTCTTTACAACCTATGAAAAAGGCTGGTGTGACCTTGGGGATAGATCTGCTGTTGCAACACCTTACCAGCAAGACCTGTATGAAAAGAGTGACAGGGCTGTTGCCTTTGCACATTACATGCTAAAGTGTGTCATCTGAGTGATAACTCTGCTGTCTTTTTACTGTATTTGTAAGACTGGATTGATCTCAGTATTAGCTCTGCTATCTTCACACTCTGCCTGCAAGACGTGTGATGTGAGCAATTCATATGTTGCCTTTATAATTTGCCTGCAAGACCTTAGTGATGGTTTTGCTATCTTTACACTCTACTTGCAATATTGTTGTGGAGTGAACATTAAGTCTGCTGTTTTTACAATATGCTTGCAAAACCTGTAAAATCTAAGCAACAGCTCTGCTGTCTTTATATTCTGCCTGCAAGATGGGTTCGATATGAGAGATAGCTTTGCTGTCTTTACACTCTACCAGCAAGCGCTTTTCAAACTTTGGGGCAGATGTAGGAGAGAAAATACCGGTCGGTAACGGACGATTTCGGCCGTTACCGGCCGGTATTTAGGAATTGGCATGTAGGGGCCATCATTTTACAGAATCGGTAAATTTACCGATTCAGTAAATTTACTGATTCAGTAAATTTACCGATTCTGTAAAATACCGAATAGGTAATTTTACCGATTCGGTAAATCCACATGTAGGTGACACTCCTAAGAGTGTCACAGGCCCTTAAGAATCGGTATTTTACCACCCAATCCAATTGGGAGGTAAAATACCGAATTCAGGTGTGCATGCACACCTGTGCAATGTGACACACAAGTCCGGAATTGGGGTGCTAGAGGGTGTCAAAGTGACGCCCCCTGCACCCTTGCAGGATTCGGTATTTACCGAATCGGTAAATACCGAATCGGTATTGCCAATTGATTCCTATGGGCTTCATGGCCCATAGGAATCAATGGGCAATACCGATTCAGTATTTACCGAATCAGTAAATACCGAATCCTACCGATTCGGTAATTCTCAAAATCGAATTACCTACATCTACCCCCTTCATATTTACTGACTCTTAAATACCGAATCGGTAAAATTCGGTATTTAAGAGTCGGTAAATATGAATTACCTACATCTGGCCCTAAGAGAGCACTGTGTTGTTTTTGCATCCTACCTGTATGACAGGTGTGTCATAGGAGATAGCTCTTCCTCTTTTACAGCCATCAAGGAGCCAAATTACATATAGTGCACTGGAGTTGCATGGGGCATGTGAGCTCTTTTTCTGTGCCACAGGGCGCTGAAGTATGATAGAAGGGTTTGCAGATGCTTGTACTGCCCCATCATTGGGCCATGCAAATGAGGCAAACATTGTTGCTTGTTGTATCCCTGCAGCTTGAAGAGGAGGTCAGCCCTGTGACCCTTGGAGTCCACTTCTTTTTCCTGGGCCCTAGAGGGAGAAGGTCCAGTCCTACAGGGTTCCACACAGGTCACAAACAGCAGGTACATTCCTCTTCTGTTCTTCCTCAGATCCAGTAGTATTCTGTTGTGGGTGCCTGGTGATGCCAAAGTTCTGCCTGGCATGAACTATAAGGTGAACTATGGGAACTAATCCTACCCACTTTGTGCATTTTCACAATGGTGAATGTCTTAAGCCACAATAAACATGGGCTATGAGGGCTGGGCATTCCTGTGGGGAGTGTACTAATTAATCCTAATGTACTCCCACATCTAAAAGCGAAGTCCAATTTGAAGCAGCCATTGTACCACCCAGAGACAAAAGTCTGGTAGGACAAAAGGAGGGGTTCCCAGCAACCAGACTTTGTATACACAAGAATTGATTTGCCATTCTCTTTCCTTACTTTCTAATGAGCCCAGTTGTTATATGTAAAACAGAAATACAGAAGTCTGGTAGGACGAAAGCAGGTTTTTCCAGCAGCTAGACAGTGGATATACAAGAAAAGCCTTGGAAGCCTGTTTACATCCTTTCAAGTACACCCACAGTGTAAATGCAGCAGACCTGTCACTCTAATGTCAACAAGAAGGCTCACAGCCCCCAACTTTTTGCTAATCTCAAACAAGTCATCTCTGCCCATTCAAGTAGACCTGTCAATAATAGTGACATATGAGATAGCTCTTGAGAGGCATTTCACACATTGTTCCCACCTATTTAAATACTAATCTGTGGATGGATAGCAAATTCAAATTAGCCATGGGGAGCTTCAGGTAGGAAAAAGGTTACTTTCCAAAAGGTATTTTTCATTATCATTTATTAAAAATCTGACTTCTCCATTGAGTTGGATTTTTAATAACTAGTAAAATAGTTGTTTAATTATTTTATAGCTCATCCCATTCCCAGGATATAGCATTAGGATTTTAATCTGTACTCCAGTTTTCTACAGAGGACAGCTTGGCTTGCCACAGTAGAAAATAGCTTGTGAGTGCCAGTCACTGTAAGGAAATGTTAACATTATGTTGATCCATTTTTTACTTTTAAGTGCCATGGACCCTGCTTCCTGGGCTACAAGACAGACAAAGGTTGAACTATTACTATTAAATAGGAAGTTGTTGATTTGTCAAAAGTATTTATTTTGACAGGTCGAAATGACATTTGTACAGTGCTAAAGTAAGGCTACAATGGTAGGCCTGAAGCCATGTGTGCACTGCCACGTTAGTGGATGGCACAATAGGTGCTGCAGTCCACTAGTGACAGTTAACTTCCAGGCCCTGCGTACATTGTGTTCAAGATATTGGGGACATATAAACATGTTAAATATACCAATTAGGAGTATGAAAGTTCAACCATGTTTAAAGAGCAGGAGTAAAAGGCACAGAATTCTAAAGTAAGCAAAAATATAGGATTCAGCAAAAAGCATAAAATCCAGGGTGACCACCCAGAAAAGGAAGTTTTACTACACCCATTTAAAGGTGCATGGGGGTGCAAACAGGGGCAGTATACTCTAAGTATAGTATGATAGACTATAATACTAAAACTATTTCGTGGCATTAGCAATAGTTCTGTCATCTTTACACTATGCCTGAAAGACCGGTGTGACTTTAGTGATAGTTTTGTTGTGTCTTTGAACTTTACCTGCTAGACATGTGCGACCACAGTGATAGCTCTTCTCTCTTTACACTCCTTCTGCAAAACTGGTGTGGTCTTAGCAATAGCTCTGTTATGTTACAAGTATTTGCAGAGCGCATTATCACCAATAATGGTGTCCTGGCGCTATGCCAGTTCAGGAGTCTTACCTGTGTATAGCTGGGCATTACTCGAAGAGCTAAGTCTTCAGCCAATCACTGAACTTAAGAAACAAGGAGGAGGCTCTGATGTGAAGAGTTGGGTGATTCCATGCTTTAGGAGCAATGTACAAGAAGGACTGGTCTCCAAATGTGTTCCTGTGCATGTGTGAGATGTGTATGAGCAGAAGACCAGTGGAGAATAGGTATCTGCTTGGTTGGTAGAAGGTGATGATATTGTTCCAGTGAGAGGGGTCAAGATTGTGTAGTGCCTTGAATGTATGTTTAAAGAGTTTGAAGTGAGTACCTTTGTGTATAGAGAGCAAGTGGAGCTCCCTGAGGTGTAATGTGATCTGGATTCTGCATGGGAAGTTATCAGACTTGCTGCTAAGTTCTAGATGGCGTGCCACATTCTTGTTAGCTGTTTGGAGATTCTGGCATACAGGGTGCTTCTGCAGTCTAGTTTGCTGGTTACTACGGCATGGGTGAGGGTCTTCATGGTGTGACTGGGGTGCCAGTTGAAGATCTTCCTTAACATCTTCTGGGTGTGAAAGCACAATACTGTGGTGGCAATGACTTGAGTCTTCATATCTAGTTTGTTGTCTGTGATGATCCTGAGGTTCAAGAAGTGGGTTCTGGGTGAGGCTGTCGGTCCAAGTTTGCCCGGCCCTCAGTTGGAGATCCAAGGTAAAGTGCTGTTGCAGAAGATCACTATTTCTGTCTTGCCAGTGATAATCTGGAAACAGTTGGACTTCATCCATTTGGCGACTTTTGCCATGCAGGGGCTGATCTGATGTTGAGATCTCCCAGGAGGATGAATGTTCTGGAGTCGATGAGGAGAGGTGCAATGAAGTCTGTGAAGTCACTCTAAGGTGCTATGTCACACCTACAATACATGTCCTGCGGGATAGATCTGCTGTCTGTACTCTTCACCTGCAAAATGTGTGTGACCTGAGCGATAGCTTTGCTGTCTTTACACTCTACCTGCAAGGGGCCATTACTATTTAACTTTGTTATATAAGGTAGCAGTAAGAAATACTGGGTTAGCATTATTCTGCTTGAGTTTTGTTGTTTAGGGATGTCACTTAAATATTGTCTCTCCTTTTTTTAGTTTTGTGGTTTTTGGTCTAAAGATACAGGGGTTGGAAGCATGTTTTAGGTGTTGTTTATTTATTTTATAAACTGTAGAGAATCAGGAAATATCACATTTGATTTTTTGGCTATGCTTGAGTCTTTCACTGATAGTAAAAAGTAGGTTTCATAAGGATATTTCCCAATATGTACCATCACATTTACCCACAGAGAATGTGTAAAACCCCTTGATACATCAGCCCCCTTTTTTAGTGAGTCAGTATTGATAGTAGGTGAATTGCCAAACACCCAAGGCTTTAAACATTCCATGCAAGGTATAGTCACTGGTATATGTGAAAAGAGTACAGTCACAAAGTATCTGGATACTTGTGAAAACATGACACCAGACCTTTGGAAAACATGGAACTCGGTGTTACTTGAAATGCTGCTGCAAATAGTTCTTACCAAGTTCACCAAAGATTGGAGTGATTTTGATTGTATTTGCAGTGATTTAGCTACATATATGAAAAAGTTGTGTGATGACCTGTCAAAATCGATATCTGAGCTGAAGGTCTTCCCTGTAAGAGATCATTGCCACTTGTTAGATGGTATGCTGAGAGCATCTTTATAATCTTCAGAGTTAATGAAGAATGCTATTGACTTTTTAGTCCATTCTGGTGCACTGTTTTGTTATGCACGGAAACTAAAACACAAATATTTCTCATTCTGTGCTTTGAGTGGCATTAGCGAAAGAGTCATCGCAACTGTGTCATTTAGCTAGTGGTTTTCAGTCCTAGAGGCCATGAATGCTATATTATCCATGTGGCAACCATTTACAGAACTTTTTCTGAGTGTTGATGCCATAGGCAATTAATGTGAGGATCTTTGTTCACATATTGCTACTAATCTGAAAAAAGTACACTCTACTGCATTCTCAGATTTTTACAGAAAAGCATGACTGCTGTAGTGGACATATTAAAAAAACAAAAGTCTGAAAATACCCTTATTTACCAAGTATTCAGCATAATTGGTGTATATGTGAAACATCTCCTTGAGAGCAGGCTGGGCGACACTTTTAGTGACTTTGGCACTGCAGCATATTCCATATTTGAGTCCTTGCCACTTGGTAGGCAAAGAAATGTTGAGGAGCAATTCAGGAACTTTTATTTTATAGTGTATGAGAAATAGCCCTTCACCAACCATGGCATTTGAAGTCAATGAAGCCTCACTGTGGTACTCTGCACAAGGTGTAGATCCCATCCGTAAAGGGAAATTTTCTCGGAGTTTCAAAAGTGCTGCCTCATTTTTGACCACTTCAATAACTCTGAGGGTATATGCGCCCAGTTCAAAGCATATGTTGTAGAACATGTAACAGAGAATCACAATCTTCAGGTGCACCAGTATTGGCATGGAAAGCTTTGTCAGTGGCTGGAGTTGGCAAATTGTGTACTGGCTATTTTGGTGTGGCCTGTCTCAAGTGCCAATGTTGAGAAGTCCTCTTCACAGATAAAAGTTTACATGTGAAGGAAAGAGTGAGCATGCATGACCAAAGACTCCCTGAAGAAGTATTGTATGGTGTACTATGATAAGTTTGATTTGTAAAAATGTATTTGGACCCCATTTACGTCGTACATACACTGTCTATAGACCATGCACTATCAGCGCAGAAAACAAACAATAATAAAAGCAAAAAGTTCCATAAAAACCTGAAAAACACAGTTTGTGTTGTTTTTAATGGCGTGAAAATGTGTAACCCCTGATAACCACTGTTTTTTAAGGTATTGAAATCACTTGAAAACACTGATAAAACCCCACCAGAATTTACCAAAAATAGAAACTGAAAACAGGAAAGGCTACCTATGTGCGAGACTGATCTGAGTGATACCTCTGCTGTATACACACATTACCTGAGCAGTAGGTTTGGTGTTTGGTGTCTTTACACTCTACATGCAAGATCAGAGCTGAGCAATTGTTCTGCTGTCTTCACATCATTCATGGAAGACTGGTGCAATCTGAGTAAAAACTGGCTTTGTACTATACCTGCAAGTTCAGCGTGACATGAGCACTAACTCTGCCATCTTAACATCCTACCTGATAGCCCGATGTGACGGTGAGTGATACCTCTGCTTTCTCTAAACCCTACCTGTAAACCACAAATGACTTAAGCGATAGCTTTGCTGTCCTAACACTTTATTGTAAGACATGTGGTCTGCGCAATGGCTCTGCTGTCTGCACACCTTACCTGTAAGATTGGTATGACCTGAGAGACAGCTCAGCTGTCTTTACATTATAACTATAAGAGCAATGTAACCTGAGGGACTCCTCTGCTTCCTGCCTACAAGACTGGTGTTACTAATGTGATATCTCTGCAGTCTTTAGTCTCTACCTGCAAAACCAGTGTGACCTATGTGATATCTGTTCTGTCTCCAAACTCGGCGTGTACTGCATGCGTGTCTCGAGCATTAGCTCTGCTGCCTTTACACCCTACCAGAAAAATATTTAACTCTGCATGTATCAACGGAGTGACTTTAGTGATAGCTTTGTTATCTTTACACATTGCCTGATGTCTGTATAGTACACCTTACTGACCTCTACGTGAAAGACCTGTATTACCTGAGCAACAGCTCTGTTATCTGCACACTGTACCTGCCAAACCTGTATGACATGAGCAATACACTAGGCTTGAGTGGACTGTTTAATACTGCCGGTGGAATCGAAGGAATTTAGTACTTTCGAGTTACTCTTGCAAACCAGAATTATAATAAATTACGCTACTCCACCGGCATGATTGGTCTGCAGTGGTTGTTGTTTTTAAAACAGGGCTGAAAGAAGGAGCAGTCCTTCTATGTTTAAAAATCACTGCAGATAAAGTTTAATCTGTAATGGTTTTTAAACATAGATGGACTGCTCCCTCTTGCGGTCCTGTAGAGATATCAAACCACTGCAGGGCAAGTACATACCCCTTGGCTCTCTTACATACTCTGCAGTAATCACTGCAGAGTATGTAAGGGTGCAGAGGGTTATGCGTTGCAGTGACCTCTAAACAGAAGAGGAAGTGGAAGCAGTCCATCTATGTTTGAAAACGCTGCAATGGTTTTTAAACATAGAAGCACTTCTCCCTCTTCCCTCTCTGTATAAAGATCACTGCAGTGCATACCCTTCGGTGCCCTTACATACTTTACAGTAATCGATGTTCTTAGTTATCTCTCTCCTTCAGCCACACTTCAAAAGGGCCTATTCACAGACTGCATGTGTAGTGTGTTCAGCAGTACTATTTCAATAGAACTTCTAACATACTACAAAATAACCAATGTGGGAGGGACTCCTACACTGCCTTTCCCGTCTTCTATGTGCAGAGATCTCCATGCAAATATGCCTACATTTTAGTAGCACATATGGGAGGGACAGGGGGAGTGGCTAGCAAATGGGAAATGCTTACTGCTAAAAGAGAGGGGTTTTGGGAGGAGTGAGGAGGGGTTAAGGGATTGCTAAGGAAGGGTCAAGGAAAGAAATGCACCTACTCACAACATATTAATCCCATTCCTAGTCACAAACTTTACTTATATAGTTACCACAGCCACAAAGGACCCAACATATTTGTAAATGCACTCCAGCTGAGAGCTGGAATAAGTCTAGCACCACCACCACCCATCATCAGCAGCATCCATAGCCACTCAGACATACTACAATGGCCTCACACAGAACATAATTCAGCTGGGGACAAAAAATGAAACCCCCACAGGCAATAATACTATATAAAATATTGTATTTTAACTTTTCAAAAATATACATGCATTTATTTTAATGTGAAAAATAAAATGTAAATTATACATAAATATTATTTACCTGAACATATTTAAAAATAAATCAGATCAATTTAAATTAATTCTATACATAACTTTTAGTTCTGTGTAATACATAATAAATAAATACAAACATTTAACTTTAGGTGGATGGTATGTTTTTAAATAAATATGGAAACATTGTTTTAATTTAATTTAAAATACTTATATGATGTCCCTACTGACTTTAACCTCTGTTTTGGGGTATGAGGACATGCAAATCTACACTTTTGAGTAACTTTACTCTTGTAAATGGTGGCTAGCCAAAGGTAGTAAAGTTACTCAAAAGAGTAAAAGTAAATGTATACATTTGGATTTACTCACATGTAGATTAAGATGTATCTTTGTGAATATCGCCCATAATATCCAGGCATAGTCGACTCCTCTTACCAGCCCAAACAAAAGAGTCCAACAGTTTGTCCTGCTTCCAACAAGTGCTGCAGTGTGGAATGCATTGACTTTGTATAGCATATAGATTCTTGGGAGGAAAATTATTTTGGTTAGCACAATCTACCCATTAGTGAAAATGGGTGGGTGTTCCAGAATCTTATCATGCTATATTATAGACCAGTTGCATCTATGATGTTTCTGTACTACCTGTATCGTTGGTATCTAAAAGAGTCTAATTCACACCTGAGGACCACATCTGGGTAGTTTGGTTACACGTCTCATTAGAAACACCTGTTTTTTCCCACAGTTTGTACAAACGCCTGCTACTACACAGATTTGTTCCATTTCATGTAACACCACAGACACCAATTGGTGATGCTCCAGCAAACACACCAAAATGGCATCAATTTACGTGGGCACTATGTGCATTGTTACCCTTATTGTCATGCCTCATTCTTTAAGCATACTGCATATTGTGCACTTCAGTGGCTCAAATGCAAGGACAAATAGCAGTGAGAGTGAGAACCCTTGGCTTGTGCCTCTATGAATTACCCAGGTCCATGGCACCGATTCTCAATTAAGCATTCCAGTAGTAGATTTTGTCTACAATAGCATTATCCATTTACGGAAGGCAGGGCTAAAGCCCATGTCCTCTCATACTTGGAACATGTACTGCCACCTGAGTATTGAATGAGTTTACTATGTCGAAAGCAGAACAGAATATAGCTGTTCTACCAATGAGAGGTTGCACATGAGCCTTCTCAAGATATAAACTGTGCTGCAAATGGTTATGAATCAACATTGATCCTCATATACTAGTGTACCCATCCCTTGACTCAATCTCTTAGCCAAAATGTTACTTATTCTGTTTATGTATGCATTTAGTGTCGTTTCTATGACTTACACTCCTCTGGGGCCCGATTGAGCTGCAATTACAGCTAGTTTCTTTACAATGGATTTTAGAATTGTTTCCTAGTGTAAACACATTTTAAAATGGGTTCTGAATCTATAACAGTAGTTTTAAACAGTTTTTTGATTCATGTTTATGAAACGTTTTGTATGTACAACTCATCTATTTTTATAAGGTTTTATCAATTTTGTAATGGCTTTAATTATTAGTGCAAAAACAATTAAACTTGAAACTACATCTTCTCTCATGGACTATGACAAAATGCCAAACCTCTCTGTACACTTCCTTTAACAGGTCAGAGAACTTTCTAGGGATGTGTTGGTACAATTCTGTGGGATGCCATTGCTTCCCAGTGTTTTGCCACTTCGCGTCTGTTTTATTGATCCAATTCAATTCCCCTTTCTAAGCAAGGACTCCAGAATTCCCCAGGTATGCCTGTATGTCTGAAGGTGTCCCTTTTGATTCCTCTTCTTGCTGTGTATTCTTGGAGGTGTCCACTGAGCACTTCATTGACACCTGTCTATATGACCGCCCATTATCCATCCATTTTGAGAGTCTCATTGCCACTGCTCTAAGTTTCTTCTAGTTGAGTAACCATGCTATCAGCTTACCCAAATTGTATCCCTCTCTGTTAAGTACTGTCTATAGTCTCTATGTACAAATATTTTCAGGTTGTCTCATGCTTCGCCTATTACCTTCTGTGCTTCAGTCATTTCCAGTTGTTACTTATGTGTTTCTAGCACTGCCTTCTCCAGCCTCAATACCACCTCCTCTTAGCTCTTAAGAGCCCTTTCTAGATTGATCCTAATGGCATTTTTTATACTGGTATATTTACCCTATTGGCTACTTTCATGGTATCCCATTCATTCGTGTCATTACTTTCAGATCCCCAATTATCTTCTTTTCAACCAGTAATTGCCTCTTTCAGACTCTCCTGGAATGCTGTGTTCTACAGTACCTCCATCTTAAGCCTTCATCTTAAGCCTCCAGGTTGACATACATGTGCAGTCATTCCTTCCTCCCACCATGGGTGAAGAGCAGTGGGAAATGATCAGAGAGGAGCTGTCCCTGGTACTATGCTAACTCTAATGTGTGTGGTATCTCCAGGAAGATCAATAAACAGTTGAACATACTGTTTGTGTTCTGTGCACCTGCGTAACACGAGTATTCTTTACTGTGCTTCAGGTCCCTCCAGGTCTCCTTCAAGCTCATATTCTACACAACTTCACTCAATATATGGGGCAAGACTTCTTTACCTTGAGGTTGAGGTGGGTCCCTATACAAGGTATCTTCCCGTACATGGTTGATTTTTCCTGTCAATAAGAGCGGACTCAGAGAACCCCCTATCACCTAGTATTGTGACATAGATACTCACTATATACATTTCTTTTCCATCCAAGGTATCACTAACTAGGATAGATCTTCCCTCTATATCTGTCTTTGTGTGCTGCATACAGAATGCTTAGTTGAGTTCATCTATACAGAGTTTCTGTACCAGAGCTTATGACTAGTGCAGCTGTTGTAGACAAGCTATGCCAATTCTGACACCTTTTAATGTACGAGAGGACACTATGATGACTAGAAAAATGTTGATGAGCCCCCTAATATTTCTGTTAAGCAGTTCAACTAGACCCTCATTTCTGAACTTAAAAAGCTGTCCTCTGACCCTCCTCTCCTTCATTATTACAACCTGACTTCCTTTGTTACTTTCCCTGCAGCAACTTTCCCAACTTTTGTTGAAATGGTTGTGTCTCTAGTTATTCCAGCATGAGATGATTTTTTTGAGTGGCTAACACTCTCTAACACATCCACTCTGGTCAGTCACTATGCAATTTTAACATATGTGCAGTACTGACTACCTGAAATTTACCCATCTTCCAGAGGTAAGTACCCTCCTAAGCTTTCCTTCAACTTTTGTTAAACATCAACATATAATACCTATTTCATCAACTGACACTTATACTCATCTATAACTATCATCCAATAGGCCAGTGGGTTCTCCCTAAGGGTGAGTGACCACCTGCCAAACTTTAAGCCCCAGTCCACATTCTCTTAACTAGCAACCCTTCCAGCTGGGCATTTTTTAATGTAGGAGTGGAGTTTTCCAAGGCCAGACTGGATACCGGGCGTTTTGGTGCTGGGTGTTGATTTTGTTGATGGGGACCTGCATGTGCTTAAACAATTCGTTTTGCCTTGTTTATTTAAAAGCACATGCAGGTCCCCATCAACTAAATCAGCCCCCACCACAGTGAAATCAGCCCCCAGCTTGGCAGCACACCAAAACGCCTGGTAGCCAGTCGGGCCCTGGAATTTTCACTAACTAATCCCTACTGCTAGAACTTTTCACTTATAGCAGTAATACCTATTAACATTTCATCAATACACACTCCCACATACTTGTAGGTTCATCTTATTAGCATATCCATTCTCCATTTTCAGAATTTTCTGACTAATCCAACAGGCTGTGACATAGCTCTATTTTCCTCTTAGGTGACTTCTTCCAGATTTTTCTGCCTGAGTGGCCATCAACCTCATACAGTTAGTTACTGTCTCCTATGTGCTACTTCCATGAAGTATTCCCTTTGAGTTTGTGCCTCTGTTTTATACTCTTCAGTCATTGTCAGCATGCCATCTTCTTAGAGAATATCTTTCAGAGTCAGTTTTGCTTGTTTCATTGAATTTTGGTTGCCTTTTTCTGCAGGCCTCACTGACGTAGTCTAAGATAACTTCTGTGTTCTCCATTGCACTTTAGTTTTGCTTGCAACTTTCAACTTGTCTCCCCTATAAAGCTATTCCCACTGCCCATCCATAGAGTCAAAGAAGTTCAACTGTCCATTTTATATAATTCAAAGACTGGACAGGTAAAATAACATGTGTTTTATGTTCAACCACCTGTGCTTTGGGTTTTAAGTGTTTTCCTAATTTCTGTACTCCATGGGTATAGTTCAGGATTTTTTTATCACTTATCCTTTGGCAGAGTGGGTCTCCATTCTTCCTGGTGTGTTGTATGATCTCATTCCTATATCTACAGTTTAGCAATACTCAAAGTCCGCACCGGGAGCCGCATGCGGCCCTAATGACCTTAACATGTGGCCTGCTGGTCAACAGCAGCACGGGGCTAATGTTTATGTGACACAAGACTAACATAAAACACTTTTAAATAAACTGACAAGCATTTGTTTAAAGGTTAATTGACATTAAAGAACGGAAGTAACTAGGATGTCCTAAACCCCTCAACTTTAGAAACACTATCATTTATGGGGTAAATCTCTTTATTGAGTTTCAAACAGGTAGGAAAAACAGGACCCTCAGCTCCTCTATCATCAGGCGAAAGTGACTGCAGGGTCGCAATACACATCATTACCACAGGCAATAAGCATGGAGCGGGTCAATGGACATTACAAAGGAAGAACAGTAGTGAGAAACCCTCCCCTTACCTATCCTCCACCCAGACCACCCACCCCTCATCCACCAGAAACAAAAAGGGGAGGGAGAAAGAAAAACAATAAGAGTGGCAGTATACTGATCAGCGACGACATCTTTGATGTCCCGTGGAGTCTTTGCTCGGAAGCTGCGTGTCTGGGAGATGCAACAATCTGAGATATCTAGGGCATGTCAGCTCTCGAAACTCCGTTACCAGGAGAGTCAGGAAGGGACGCCATAGTTCGGGAAACTCCGCGCTCCTACCGGCCAGTGTGAGGGTGAGCTTTTCCATTCCCAACACATGTCAGAGTCTCTGAAGCCAGCCTGTATGTGTGGGGAGTTGGGTAGGGCGCCAGCTTATCAAATTATTCTGTATGGCCACTCCTAGGGCTATCGCCATCAACCGACCCTTCCGGGATTTGAGTGGGTACGTCAGCGGGTTGGGTAAATCCAGGAGAATGTAGGAGGGGAAGCGAGGGAGCTGGGTCTCAAAACGTAAATCTATTTAGTTGAGGACCTGTGACCAGTATGGTTGTATGCGGGCGCAGCTCTAAAGGATGTGTTCCAACGTGCCCACCTCCCCACACTCCCTCCAGCATAAGTCACTCCGCCGGGGGTCAAAGCGGTGTATGCACTCAGGTGTGTAATACCAATAGGTGACAATCTTGGTTAAAGTTTCTGTGAGGCCCATATGGTAGGCCTGAGTGTCGTGCCCTATGGTAGATGCCCTCCCATTCCTTATGGCTCAGGGTTCTCCCCAGATCACTCTCCCAACGGGCTCGGCCCTCATTTTATGTGTGGGTGGTGCTGGCAAGGAGCAATTTATGTAAATGTAAATGTATTTGAGCTTATATAGTGCACAGCTACCCGCTGTGGCTTTCCCGGCACTTGCTTAGGGAACCCGTCCTGGTATTCCCCTGTGAGATAACCCCAGCAGGGTATCCACAAGGTGAAAGCCAGGCATCCCGCCGCGAGGGGCCGTTGTGGAGATTAAGCAAGCTATTGCCCAGAGTCGCAGAGTGTGAACCCTTGAGTTGAGTAGGCACCGGAGCGAGAATTATCGAGTCCGTGGAAATTTTGAGCCCAAGACCCGCCGAGGCGGGGAATTGAACCCTGGTCCAGGGCCGATCTCAGATTCCGGGTCTGCCGCCTCTAACCCCTGAGCCACACTTCTCCATATAAAGGGCAGAGATGATTTTTTTGTCTGAGGTGCGTGTTATTAGACACTTTTCATAGGGAGATAACAGGCGCTGTGCTTGTGCTTTAATATGTGGGTGTAGTGCCCAGTGTCTAATCTGGAGATATGGCAAATGCTCCTTTTTTGCAAGACCGTAGTATTCTATGAGCTGGGGAAATGGAATGAAACCCTCCAAGTCAAAAAGGTGGCCTAAGGATCTACGGGGGTAAGATCTCCAATCATGATAGGCCCGGGTATCCGTGCCAGGTTGGAATTCCGGATTGTCAAAAATCGGTGTTAGGGATGTTGGGCATGTGGTCAGCTGTGCCGAGATTTTGGTGTGGTCCCAAGAGTCCGAAGTGGTGCTAGTGATGTCAGAGGTGTAGAGATTGGCTGGGCGATGATGTTTGGAGAAGAAGGCGACCCCCTGCAGTGGCCTGCCTCCTGGAACAGCGAATGCTTCTCCGACTCGAAACATTGCCATTCCACTAGGTACCTGAACTGAGCGGCATGGAAGTATAGCTGGAGGTCGGGAACCCCCACCCCTCCCTTCTCTGGTGGCAGGACCGCAACCTGGTGCCGGAATCGGGGCTTACGGCCATGCCAGATGAAGCGCGATAGGTCCACTTGAGTCTGTTGAATATAGCCTTGAGGGGGTCGGAGGGGAAGGGTTTGGAAAATGTATAAAATTTGAAGGAGTATAGTAATTTTCATAGCTGCAATTCTTCCTAGCTAGGACATCGGGCAGTGTTTCCACCTAGTAAGTTATTTGCGAATGCGAGCACGGAGATCAATGTAATTGATGTCAGATGTAGCCTGAATGGTGGGGGCGAGCTGGATGCCTAAGTATGGGATCGCGACCCTCGCCCACTGCTTCGGATGTTCCTCCTGGAGGTGAGCTAGGGTGTGCTCAGAGAGGGAGATATTAAGGGCCACAGATTTGTCCATATTGATTATGAAGCCTGATTCCTGGGCAAAGCTATATAATTCTATAAAAAGGGAGCGCAGAGCTGTGATTGGTTACGACAGGGATAGCAGAATATCGTCTGCGTAAAGACTTATGGTATGGGTATCCCCCCGAATTTAATCCCAGTTATGCAAGGGTTCCGTCGGACCCTAAGTGCTAAAGTTTCCATATAGAGCGCCAAGAGGAGGGGCGACAGGGGGCATCCCTGTCTGGTGCCCCTACCGATGGGGGGAGGTGTGGCCATTGACCCAGACTGTAGCCATGGGTGACTGATAGCAATTCAAGATCTGGGTGCGAAGTTGCTCGCCGAAGCCAGCGGCTATTTAGACCATCTCCAGGTAAGGCCAGTGCACCCTATCAAATGCCTTCTCCACATTGATGGCCAGGAGTTTGAACTCGCCTTGAGTGTGGGGCGCTTTTTCTATCAGGTGTAGATACGCTTGGTGTAGTCACTGGTCTGTCTCTGTGAGATAAAACCGGCCTGATCTGGCTTTGACCAGCTGGGCCATATATGGTGCCAGACGGGCCGCTAAAATGCTTGTGTATAGTTTTAGATCTACGTTAAGTAGTGATATAGGCCTATGCGCACCACATGCTGTCCTGTCATTTCCCAGTTTCGGAATAACGACCACCGCCGCCTCAAGCATCTCACCCGGAATTGCTCCTGATTGCTCAAAAGTGTTGAACAGTCTTGTCAAGATGGAGACCAATTGTTTGCAGAAGGTTTTATAAAAGGCTGCCGTATAGCCATTTGGGCCAGGTGACTTACCCACTTTAAGGCGGCAGATCGCTGAGATTACTTCCTCTATCTGTATAGCCCTGTATGGGTGGTCCACCTGTGCTTGAGACAAGGAAGGCATTCCAGCAGCTGCTAAATATTCGGTGCTATGTTGGAGATCCAGAGGGTCTCCCTTGTAGAGGTCCGCATAGAAGTCACGAAAGACTTCCGCTATATTTGCGTCCTTGGACATTAGCTCACCCCCCAGTGTCCGGATAGTCTGGACTCCCTCCCTCCTTTTGGCCTCACGTAATTTATTCGCTAAGAGACGCCAGCATCTGTCCCCCCAAGTAATAAAAGTGGAGTAGCCTAAGGGCCGCATATTCAGCCCTGTCTTGGTCCAGAGCAGCCATCTGTTTTCCGTTCCACACAGAGCTGGCGCCATGCACGAGAAGCGCCAGTTCGTTGGTGCAGCTGCTCAAGTTCCGCAAACCTCTGTGTGAGTTCCGCTCTATACCGTTCCCTTTCCCGATTGTGAGCTGAGGAGATCGCTATGAATTCTCCTCTAAGGACCACCTTTAAAGCTGCCCATTGAGTCGCTAGGGAAGTGTCAGTGTTGGCGTTAAGGGTGATATAATCCGCAATGGCTTTCTGAATTTGTGCAATCATTGGTGGGAGATGTAGCAGTGTGTCAGTCAGGCATCAGTGTCTGCAAGGGTGCGGTGAGCGCGGGAGCCGAAAAGTAGCAAGGACAGGGGAGTGGTCCGAGAGGTAGGCCATCAGCATGTCAGCGTCTAGTGCCTGGGCCTGCAGGGATGAGGAGCAAAGGAAATAATCCAGTCTTGTGGGCCCCTGAATAGAAAGTGTAGCTGCGGGTGCATGGGTGGAAGTGACGCTTGAGATCGGTCAGTTCAAGGTCGTGAAGCAGTTTGCGCCCCACGGGTGGAAGAATGCCCGCTTGGGTCGATCTTTGACAGGAACGATCCAACCCATTATCAAAATCAATGTTGAGGTCCCCCCCCAAATAATAGGTGTCTGTCCGAAGCCATGTCCGCTTCTCGAAGAGCCTTAAGAAGGAACTTGGTCTGCCCTTCATTGGCTGCATATATAGAACCTACAGTGAGAGTCAGTCCCGCAAGCATGAACTGGTAGACGAGGAGGCAACCCCTGATTTCCGCTACCTTCTGGATGACCCTTCTGGAGAAGGAACGGGATACCAGTGTAGCTACCCCTGCCAATTTCGATGTGTTTAAGGAAAGTAGTTGTGTTGGAAATACCCTAGACTGCAATCTGTGGTGATCTTTAGAAAGTAGGTGAGTCTCCTGAAGTAGACAGATGTCTGCCTTCGAGTTTTCTAGATAATGCAGGAGAGCCCTGCGTTTGTTTGGATTTTTCAAGCCCCTCAGTGTAAGGATTTTAAGAGTGTTGTGTGTCATCAGGGGGCTAGTGTCAGGACCAGTTGAGGAAGACGCTGTCAGTCACAATAGACATCAGGGAACCTATTGGCGGCGAAACACATAAGAGCCAGCCAGCATAACATGGGGCGAAAACTGTCAAAGGGCAACCAGGGGAGGTGGACGTGGGAACCCAAACCCAAAAACAAAACCCGAGAACTTTTACTAAAAAAAACAAAATAGTCCGCCATCCTGAGACTGGTCAGTCAACCATGTGGGGGTTGTCGTGGAACCAAAAGGAGCGATCCTCCTCCCGCCGCCCTTCCACATCCAGCAATTGGACAAGTGGAGGGGACAATGCAGTGGGGCAGTCATTTGACAGTGGAATCTTCTCCTGCAAGAGCTTCGGTGACCGCCGTCATGGCCTCCTGCCGACCTCTGGCAATCTCCGCATTTTGTGTACGCCGAGGGCGCCTTCATCTAATCTGCCATGCCGATAGGGACATCTCAGGTCCAGAGGTAATGCTGCGTTCCTCGTCGTCCTCGCTTGGCGCCGCTAGACCCAGAACGCGGAATGCATTCACGAAGGAGCGAAGTTGGTGTACACAAACTTCATGGCGAAAGATAAAGCAAAAAGGGTGCCCCCAGGAATATGAGACATCCTGCTGTCGGAGATGCTCAGTCACTGGGCGGAACTGCCACCGCGGTTGCAGGGTGAGTAGAGCCAGGTCCTGATACAACACAGGGAAGTGACTCTGGAATGAGATGGGATGGAGGGTTCTTGCTTTAGCGAGGATGGCTTCCTTGATCTAAAAGTCCTGGACGCACACTAAAATGTCCGCTGGGGGAGCGTTAGGGGCACTTGGCGGCCCCACCCTATGCGCCCTGTCTAGCACAATATCTGTGTCCTGCGATTCCCCAAGAATGTGGCGGAAGAGGCCCTGCGTGAATGTGAAGAGATCCCGGGTGTCATCTGAGGTCTTAACTCCACGGATCCCAATGTGTGCCTGCGGGACCGGTTTTCAAGATCCTCCATGTGCGTTTGCATGTCCACATCCTGGTCTTGAAGTAGGATAACCTCTTGCTGGAGCAGGGTGATGTCGGATACTGTGGCGTCGCTTTTCTCCTCGAGAACCGCCACTCTCTCACCCACTCCATCCACATCCCTGCGAACTTCTCTGAGTTCAGAGGTAAATCCCGCCTTCACCGATTGAATAACCTCCCTAAGGGTTAGGAAGAGCGACTCCATGAAGGCCTTTGTGATGAGTTCATCCCCAGTGGCTGTGGGAGGCTTCGAGGTTCCTGCTTCAGGCGTGGTGGACGCCATGTTATATATGGGCTGAGAGTGGCCAAAGATGTCCGTAAGGGGCTTTTGCTTATTGTTCCTGGCTCTGGACATGTTGTGCAGCCGCCATCCAGGTGCGCCGCAGTGAGCCGATGAGCGAACCAGTGGCTCCTTAGGTGGGGCCGGCAGGGCAGGGGCACCCGGGCCCCCCGAACCCTCTCAGGCGACCTCTGCGAACTTCTCCAGGTAACAAGGTGAGAGTCTCCGTCGATGGGAAAGGTATCTCTTGTCTCTGGGCTGCACAGGTGCCCGCGGACCTGGCGCTGGGCCGTAGGCCAGAAGCCTGCCACTCGTGTGGCAGATGGGGCAGGGACATCCTCCGCCCGGCAGGTGCCCCCGGGGGGGGGGCGGTGCTCGAAGGATTCCACCGTCCACTCAACAACACTTATTTGTGCAACACCTCACACTCCCAGCAGCATCCCCGATGGAGTGGGCTCACCTGTGGCCTATACCCGTCCCAGCCTGTGGCACCTGTGAGCAGGGGGGCCGCCTCCGATGTCCATCCACGGCCGTTGCCCCCCTGGAGTGCAGAAACTCAAGCTCCGCTTGGAATCCGCTGCTGCTTGCTTCCAGGGGGGGGGCTAATTCGATCTACCACTGGCCGCAGCATGGCAGGCACCCTTCGCCTGGATGCCCTGGAGCCACCCCGAAGGGCTCCCCCGGTCCCCTCTCTGATCTCCAAGGTAGACGCTGTCAGCGCTGCCGGTTTGCCAAGGGGATCCCAGAGTGTGGCCCCTTTCCTCAATCGGGCTTCTCACGTCTGTCCCCAGTATTCATGCATGTAGGCCCCAACCGTGCCCATCGCTGCTGCAGTGGTCGCTCATCTCGTGTTGGGCAGGAAGCTCCGGGGTCAGTACACCCACACCTGTGTCTTCATAGGTGGTACCTCCAGCAATCTTTGTCCCACTACTGGCCTAATCTGGAAGGCCGGGGCAGTCAGGCCCACTAGACCGAGTGCCTCCAAAGCCGCTGGCTCATGTGGCTTGCCATCAGGGCCCGCACGTCTCTCGCCGGCTTAGGCAAACTTGAGGGTGGGGTTCCTCGCGCTACAGCGCGCCCAGTGGAGTCAGGCCGCGGCAGCTATCCATCCGCGTCAATCTGCGGGGGTCCCTCGGCGCTCACCCGGGATGTGGCTGGGTTCTCCCATGCTGTTCTTGCTCCTCAGCTCCGCAGTCAGTACGCCTCTGCCGGCTTGGTCGGACCCAGCCTCCCTGTTGAGTCGACACCTGTCTGAGGATCACCGGGCCACGGGTCAGTGTTGGGAAAACCAGGATGGGGGATGCTGGCCTCTGTGGTGCGACAACCGTTTTTAAGGCCTCCCCAACAAGGGACGGCCGGGGCAATCCCTCGCAGCTCCCAATGGGGCCTCTCGCCAGCTACGGGAGTCGGACTTTTGGCCACCGGCCAGGTCCAGTGTCCACCTCGGTCCACTACCACTGCACCCCAGGCAATGTGGGCCTCAGGGGGCCTATGATGTGCCAGAAAGGAAAGGCGGTGAGCAGGAGCTGAGAACAGTGCGTCCTACCTCACCACCATCTTGGCCACGTCCCCTTTAAAATTGTATTCAACATCGTCATTTATAAAGACATCTTGCAGTAAAAGGATGATAAAATTCTGTTAATATTTCATTGGCATGCAGAATTGTTTCACCTTAGTACATCAGATTATCAATGCATTGAGAAGTATTTGTTTAAAGTGATCATTTTCAAACTTGCATTGAGAAATATTAATTGTTCCCTTCACGCTGATAATTGTTTTCCAATATTGTATGAAATGGCAAGTGAGTCATCATGAGCAGTTTTCGGGGACCGGGGTTTCTATTATACTTGAACAACATATAGTTTATTGAATCAAACAATGGAGAAGGCTTTGTATCAATCAATCAATCAGGAGTTTGTTAAAGCGCAACTACTCACCCGTAAGGGTCTCAAGGCGATGGGGGTGGGGGGGTGCAGGTTCCATTCCATCAAGGAGGGGGTCTGTCGAAGAGCCAGGTTTTGAGGTTTCTTGCGAAGATGGGGAGCGATGTTGTCTGTCTTAGGTGGAGCGGAAGGGCGTTCCATGCTTTGGCCGCGAGGAAGGAGAAGGAGCGGCCTCCCGATCTGGTCTTTCTGGTGCGGGGGACCTCGGCGTAGGAGAGCTGGGCTGATAGTAGGGTCCTTTGGGGTGCGTGGAATTTGAGCCGGCTGTTCAGGTGCTGGTCCGGTGCCGTGGAGGGCCTTGTGTGCGTGGGTGAGCATCTTAAAGGTGATTCTCGCCTCGACGGGGAGCCAGTGGAGTGTGCGCAGGTGCTGGGAGATGTCGCAGTGTTTTGGCAGGTTGAGGACCAGTCTTGCGGCGGCGTTCTGGATGTTCTGTAGCTTGTGGATGAGGTTTTTGTTTATTCCGGCGTAGAGTGCGTTGCCGTAGTCGAGTTTGCTGGTGACCAGGGCGTGAGTGACTGTCTTTCGGTGTTCGAGGTGGATCCATTTGAAGGTCTTACCAAGGAGGCGGAGGGTGTGGAAGCAGGAAGATGAGACAGAGTTGATCTGGGGGTCCATTTTGAGCTCGGAGTCCAGGATGATTCCCAGGTTGCGTGCGTGGTCTGTGGGGGTTGGCGGGTTTCCGAGGGCGTTGGGCCACCAGGTGTCCCTCCAGGCGTCGGGGTTTGGGCCCATGTTGACTACTTCTGTTTTGTTGGTGTTTAGTTGTAGGTAGCTGTTTTTCATCCATTTGGCGATGGCTTCCATGCCTTCTCGAAAGTTGCGTCTGGCGGTGTTGGGCTCGTTGGATAGGGAGAGGATGAGCTGGGTGTTGTCTGCGTATGACACGATGTTGAGTCCATAGGTTCTGACGATGGGGGCAAGTGGAGCCATGTAGACGTTGAAGAGTGTCGGGCTGAGGTAGGTGCCCTGGGGGACTCCGCAGGTGGTAGGTGTGGGGTCTGAGAGGAAAAGGGGGAGTCTGACCCGTTGCATCCTGCCAGAGAGGAAGGAGCAGATCCAGTCGAGGGCCTTTTCCTGGATTCCTGCGTCGTAGAGTCGGCGTATTAGGGCGCGGTGGGAGACTGTGTCGAACGCCGCTGCTAGGTCTAGGATGATGAGGGCTACTGTTTCTCCTTTGTCCAGTAGGGTGCGGATGTTGTCTGTTGTGGTGAGGAGGGCGGTTTCCGTACTGTGGTTTTTTCTGAAGCCGGATTGGGAAGAGTCGAAGATGTTGTCTTCTTCAATGAATGTGGCGAGTTGGCTGTTGATGGCTTTCTCAATGACTTTCGCTGGGAAAGGGAGCAGGGAGATGGGTCTGTAGCTTTTGAGGTCGGTGGGGTCCGCTGAGGGTTTCTTCAGGAGGGGGTTGACCTCGGCGTGTTTCCAGTCATCGGGGAACGAGGCGGTCTCCAGGGAGCGGTTGATGGTGTGGCAGAGCATGGGTGCGATGGTGTCAGCGGCTCTGTTAAAGATGTGGTGGGGGCAGGGGTCCGTGGGGGCCCCTGAGTGGATTGAATTCATTGTCTTCAGTGTGTCTTTGGTGGTGAGGGCTGTCCAGTCATCAATCGCTGGTTTCCGGGTGTCGGGGGTGTTTGGTGAGGGTTCAGTGTGTTGGTTGTCTTCGTCGAAGTTGTCGTAGATGCTCTTGATTTTGTGGTGGAAAAAGGTGCTGAGTTTGTCGCAGAGGTCTTGTGAGGGAGGGATGTCGGTAGACTCGCTGGTGGGTTGGGCGAACTCCTTGGTGATGCTGAAGAGTTCCTTGCTGGCGGCGGCATGTGCGCCTGGACTCTCGAAGTTCGGTGGTAAACCATCTGGCTTTCTTGGCACGGGTATTGTTGTTTTTCTTGAGGGGGGCTATGGTGTTGGTGCTGTCCGAGATCCATCTATGCAGGGTTCGGGCTGCGGTGTTGGGGTCGTCGTTTTACGCAATGGTTGGGGTGGAGTTGTTGAGTGAGGAGATGGGCTGGTCGTCGGTGATTTTGGTCCAGTTTCTTTGTGGAAGCAGGTGCTGGTGTCTGTGGATGGTGGGTGTTCTGAAGGTGAAGTGGACGCAACGATGGTTGGTCCATGGGAGTTCGGTGGTGTGGCTGAAGGTGATGGAGTTTCCTGTAGTGAAGATTGTGTCGAGGGTGTGTCCTGCTGAGTGCGTGGGCTTGGTCACGATCTGGCAGAGTCCGATGTTGTGGAGGTTGTCCAGGAGGCATGTGATGTTGGGGTCCAGTTGATTGTCGAGGTGGAAGTTCAGGTCTCCCAGCAGGGTGTAGTTGGTGGATTTGATGGCCTGCGGGGAGATAATGTCCGTGATGGAGTTGGCGAAGGGTCCGCGGGGTCCAGGGGGTCGCTAGATGAGGGTTCCTCGGAGGGCGGCAGTGGGGCTGGCCAGTATCTTGAAGTGAAGGTGTTCCATCAGTTCTGTGAACTCGTCAGGGAGTGTGCTCAGTCAGGCGGAGGCTGGATTTGTGGACGATGGCGATTCCTTCTCCTGGGTATGTGTGGAGGTCCTTCCTGTAGATCTTGTGTCCTTGGGGGATGGCGATGGCGTTGTCCGGTCCTGAGGTGGTGTTGGTCCAGGTTTCTGTGAAGAATGCTACGTCCGGGGTGGTGCTGTCGAGGAGGTCCCAGATTTCTGTGGCGTGTTTGTGCAGGGATCGGACGTTGAGGAGGATGCATTGCAGGGTCTTCGGTTCGGTTGTGTTCTTATGGGCGGGTTGTGCTGGATCCGTGTTCTTGGCGGTGCTGCAGGTGTGCCGGCAGCAGTGACAGCTGAAGGGTCCATGGGTGTTGGCTGTTGATGCTAGCTTGCAGTTGTTGTTGCAGCCTGGGTTGAGTGCGTGGAGTGCTGCTGGGTCGTAGCGTTGGCGGGGCGGAGGTCCAGGGCTCCTGGTGCTGGTCGCGGACGGGTCGCGGACGGTCGCAGACGTGCTTGCCTTTGACGCGCCTTCGGTGCACCAGCGGCACGCCTGCAGCCCGCGGCCGCTGCGCGGCCGTGCAGTGGCCGCCATTAAGTAGGGTTCGCGGAGGGCTGGACAACTGGGAGGCGGGAGCTGGGAGAGGAGCTGGATTGGGCCGGTCACGCTGCGGGGGAGGGGCTGCGTGGGCAGCAGCGGCGGGGTGAGGTAAAGGGAGGAAAGAAGGGATAAAGAAAAAAGGGAAAATAAGCAGAAATAAGGCACAAAAGAGCAGAGATGCAGAAAAGGGCAGAAAGGTGAAAGATGGAAAGGGTAGAAAAACGAGTGAAAACGAGTGAAGGAGCAGAGGGAGAGACAGGGAAATGGGCAGAAATATGGCAAAAAAGAGCAGAGGTGCAGAAAGTTGAAAGATAGAAAGGGTAGAAAAATGACTGAAAACGAGTGAAGGAGCAGAGGGAGAGAAAGGGAAAATGGGCAGAAATAAGGCACAAAAGAGCAGAGATGCAGAAAGGTGCAGAAGGGTGAAAGATAGAAAGGGTTGAAAAACGAGTGAATGAGCAAAGTGAGAGAAAGGAGACAGAGGTCCACTGGACCACCAGGGATGAGGCGCAGTCAAACCTGCGGGTGGAGGAGGGCCTCGATCACTAACACTCAAGAGTACAGGGGCAGGGGCACCTCATTTAAGGGTGGAGCTGCGAGGGTGGGAGAGCAATTTCACTGACAATGAGTCAGTGGTCTTCCTCCACTGTACAGCCCACATCCTGAAACAATGAATTTTGAGGTCTTCATATATGATAATAAAAAAGAGGAGGGAAAGTGAAATAAAATAATTGTTTAGGATCACACAATTAGGTTAAGCAGAGAAGCCAAGATGAATCCCAAGTTTTTGGTTTCACATTGTGCAATTCAGACATATATGTATACGTCTAGCTTCCCTTTCCATAAAACCCTCCCCAGATCTGTGAGCTCCAATCCAACTGAAACCCGCCCCCCAGCGCTCCCTGCATCTGGAGACTGCAGAAAAACGGGCAGTGCGCGTTTTCGTGAGTGGCAAACATGTCCAACCGAGGAGACCCCCACATCTGAAATATACGATGGACCATCTCCGCATGAAGCCGTCACTCGTGATTGGTCGAGTAAAGCCGACTGAGACTGTCCGCAAGTACATTCAGCACACCGGCCAGATGAGTTACAAACACACAAATCCAATGGCACTGAGCCTAGGACCAGAGCTTCAGAGCCTCTCGACAGACACAATACGACCCTACACCTCCCTGTTTGTTGATGTACCACATCACGGTAGTGTTGTCCGTCAGGACCTGAACCGACTGACCGCGAAGGGAAGGAAGGAAGGCTTTTGGTGCCAAATGAATCGCCCTCACTTCCAACAGGTTGATATAAAGCAACCTTCCCTTCGGAGGTCAAGGACCTTTGACCTCTAGATCCCCTAGATGAGCACCCCACCCAAGAGTGGAGGCATCCGTGATCACTGTGGCCACCGGCGGAGGAGGCTGAAAAAGCTTTCCTCGAGACAGGTTGCCCAGCAAACTCCATCAAGTCAGCTCCGGTGCAGCTTCTCTGGAGATTTTGGTCTTCTCCCCAAGGCATCAGTTGTGCTGATACCACTGCGTGCGGAGGCACCACTGGAGTGCCCTTATGTGCCAGCGTGCATGGTTGACCAACAGAATGCAAGAAGCGAACAGACCGAGCAGGCGAAGAACGTTCAGGACTGGTACAACCGCTCCATCGTGAAATAAAGGAATAATTTCCTGAATTTCGAGAATCCTCTGTAAAGGAGGGTAAGCTTGACACACAGACATGTCCAGTATTGCCCCTATGAACAGGCTGTGCTGAGAAGGCACCAGGTGAGATTTGTGTACATTTATCGAGAAACCAAATTTGAACAACAGATGAGTGTTACCTGCAAGTGATTTGAAACCAACTCTGGAGACTCCGCTTTCAAGAACCTGTCGTCCAAGTAGGGGAAAACAGGAACCCCTGACCTGAGATGAGCCGCTACCACCGCCATCACCTTTGTAAAGACTCGAGGTGCGGAAGTAAGCCCGAACAGAAGAACCGCAAACTGATAATGTTGCGACCCTACAGTGAAGCCGAGATACTTCTGATGCAACCTCAGGATGGGAGAATGAAAATATGCATCCTGTAGATCGATGGACACCATCCAGTCTTCCTGTTGCAGTGCAAGAAGAAACTGAGCCAATGTCAACATTTTTAACTTCTCCTGTCTGAGGTAGAGGTTCAAAACCCTGAGGTCCAGGATTGGTCTTAAGCAACCATCCTTTTTGGGGATCAGGAAATACCGGTAGTAGCAACCCTGAACCCTTTCCTGCTCTGGAACCACCTCTATCACACCTTTCTGTAGCAAGGTAAGAACCTCCTGCTGCAAAAGCAGTAAGTGGTTCTCTGAGCACAACCATGGTGAGGAGGGTAAGGAGGAGGACACTCCAAAAAGGGAAAGGGCGTACCCATTCTCTACAAGATTCAAGACCCAACGATCTGGCGTGATCAGTCTCCGTTCTTCTAGAAAGTGAGACACCCGACTTTGAACCGGACCAACATGTTCTAAGATGGGGGATCCAGAACTGCTTTCCTGATGTACCAATGGTGGCAGGAGGGGAAGTAGAGGAAGAGAAGGAGGATTGTTGTCGATTTGCCCCCCTGAGGCCTCTTTTATTCTTCCCTCTGTACAACTTGTACAAGGGATTCTGCCGTTGCTGGCCCTTTTGAGATTGCTGGTGGCCACAAAAGGACGCAGATCTTCCAAAACCATGATACCACTTGTAGCCGTATCCTCTGGACTGCACCTGGAGGCCCAGAGACCTTGCAGTAGCCCTGCTATCCTTAAAACTCTCTAAGGCTGAGTCGGCCTCTGCACCAAAGAGTTTTGACCCATCAAAGGGCAAATCCAGCAGAGTTGCCTGAACATCAGGTGAGAAACCAGACAACCAAAGCCAGACAGCCACAGAAGACCCCTTCACACGAGCCACAGAGTCAGCAGTGTCCAGGCCCGACTGAATCACCTGATGTGCCGCAGCCTGCGAATCAGAAATGACCTCCAAGAAATTACCTGATCCTCCTCAGGCAACTTCGGAGCTTGCTGCATGACTGAGTCCATCAAAGCATGGATATACCTTCCAAGAAGACAGGTTGCATTAGTGGATTCAAGAGCCATACTTGCAGAAAAGAACACCTTCTTTGCCGCCTGCTTCATTTTTTTAGAATCCCTATGACCAAGAATGGTAGTGAAAGAACCAGAAGATTGCTTTGAACAAGAAGCCTGGACAACCAAACTTTCTGGCGTAGGATGTGAAGATGAAAACGCCGGACCCCCAGGAGCAGGCCTGTACCTTCTGGAGATGGAACGAGAAACCACAGGATCAGACAAAGGTTTCTGCCACACCTCTATTATTGGTTCTGTAAAAGCATCCGTAAAGGGATGCAACGGTTCCGAAGTTGAAGAAGATGTATTAAGAACCTCCGTAAGGATATGACATTTCACCTCAGCTGAGGGAAGCTGCAGACCAAGCAAATCAGCCACCTTCCTTATGACCACATGATAAGGAGCAATGTCTTGCACAACCCCAGCATTCACAGATGGGAGATTATACTCAGAAGTATCCAAGCCACTGGCCTCATGTAGGCCCTCAAACTCATCCATAGAATCAACAAACTCTCCTTCTTCCTGATTCTGTGCATATTCCTCCTCTTCAAGGAGCCTCTGCGCCTCTCTCTTAGAGCGTTGTTTAGGAATCGGTGTCGGTGATGCCACACACAGTGCCGGTGAAGACATCAACGATGTCGACCGAGGAGCCTCAGCATCAATCCTCGACTTCGATCGAACTTTGAGGCAGCGCCGACTGAACAGCCAAAGGAGTCAGAGGAGCTGGAGTGGAGGACCTTGGCAACGAGAAATGCCAACCCGGAGTGTCGCCAAGAATGGCATAAAGGGTGCTTGAGGATACAGTTGAGGGACACCCAAGTTAAAGGCCACAGGACCCACGGGCCCGAAGGCGCACCGGTTGGAGGAAGGGCCCTGGCAAACATGCCAAACATCGCATTAAGAAAATGCAGAGAATCTGACCCATGAACAGGAAAAGCAGGATATGGATCCGTACCTTGCTGAAGAGGAACTACCTGAGGCCGAACTGGAGGCTGCGGAGCTGGGGACGGCGCCCACACAGGTGAAGCCACCCGGCGTGTTGACGACACATTAGGAGCCAGAGACATTGCTGGAGCCAGACAGTCCTTATGCAGCGAAGTGCCTTTCGAAGCTGGCGACACAGGATCCGGAGTTGGAACCAGCTTCACCCGAGGAGATGGAGTTGGGAAACAAAGTCCTTTCTTTGAGGCCGCTCAGCCGGAGTCAGGGACCTCGACCTCGAAGCCCTGGCCTTCGAAGAACGGTGCCGAGAACTGTGTCTCCTTTTAGACTTCTTATGTTTTTTCGACTTCGATGTATGGGAATATGAAGACTTTGCCCTCTTTTGACCCCTCTTCTCCTTTTTGGCTTTGGTCATAAACACTTTAGCTTCACACTCCTTAATAGCCTTAGGATTCATTTTCCTGCAGCTTCGGCATTCTTCGACATCATGATCCGAGGATAAGCAACAAAGGCACTCCTCATGCGGGTCCATGATTGACATATGCCCGCCACACTCTCTGCAGGGTTATGTTATGTTATGTTAGAACTGTATTTCTTGAGCGCACGGCTACCCAGATCGGGTGTCCCGGCGCTTTGGCAGAGAGTCCTGAACACAACCAAGAAAAACCCAGCGGCAGAAACACTGTAGGCCCACTGGTTAGGTGGAGAATAGGAGCGTCTTGAGCTCCTTTCTAAAGGCCAGAAGATTATTAGCCTTGCGGAGTGATAGAGGGAGCTCATTCCACAACCTGGCCGCCATAAACTGGAAAGACCGGCCTCCCATCCGCACGCGTTTGATCACTGGTATCTCCACTTTAGCCAGGTCAGCAGATCTTAAACTCCTCCGGGGAACGTAGCGAACAATCCGCTTCCTGAGGTAAGCTGGGCCAATGCAGTGGAGGGCTTTAAACGCCAACGTAAGGACCTTGAAACTAATTCTGCTGGGAATAGACAGCCAATGCAGCCTGCCGCGCAGTAGAGAGGCACTGGCTCTCCGTGGCAGGCCAAAGATGGCTCTGGCCGCCGAGTTTTGGACAACTTGCAGTCTGGATACCAGATATTTAGGCAGACCCGCGAAAAGTGCGTTAGCGTAATCTAAACGCGAACCCACGAGTGCTTGCACGATGTTCTTGCGATATTGAAGGGAAAGCAGTGGGAGAAATTTCCTCACCATCTTCAAGATACCAAAACATTTCCCCGCCAGGCCCGTGATGTGGGGACGAAAAGAAAGACTGTCGTCGAATACCACACCCAGATTTTTTACTTGGGCAGATGGTTTCTCAGGGGGGAACATGTCGGAAGGCCACCACGATTTCCAGCCAGGGTCCTCAGCACAACCAAAAAAGAGCAACTCGGACTTATCCGAGTTACATTTCAGGTTCTGGTGCTGAAACCATGCAAAAACAGCACTCAGGCAGTCTCTGATTCTGTCGCCATTAAAAACCTCTCCCTTCCTGCAGGTGAACAGGAGCTGGGTGTCGTCAGCGTATGAAATGACCCGGGCTCCAAATGCCTCCGCGACCTTCGCCAAAGGGGCCACATAAATGTTAAAAATGGTGGGGCTCAGGATGGATCCTTGAGGCACCCCCACCTCTAGCGAAGGCATTTCCGCGGAGAACGGAGGAGCCCAGATCACCTGCCGACGGTCGGTTAAGAAGGATTGAAACCAGTCCAACACCGTCCCCCGCAAACCAACCTCCCGGAGTCTTCGGAGGAGGCCGGCGTGTGGGACGGTGTCGAATGCCGCCGACAGGTCCAGCAAGACCAACATGGCCTTTCCCCCAAGATCAAGCGTCTCCCTGATGGCGTCGGACACCTCCACAAGAGCTGTCTCCGTACTGTAGTTAGCACGGAAACCAGATTGGGAGTCATGCAGCAGTTTGTTATTCTCTATGAAGGTGGTAAGAGTATGCTGAACATGTTTCTCCGCCACCTTCGCCAGGGCAGGGAGGAGGGAGATTGGTCTATAGTTGGCCCACTGTAAAGGGTCGAGCAGAGGTTTCTTAATGAGCGGGAGAATAGGAGCATGCTTCCATTCTTTAGGGACCACTCCAGAACTCAGAGACATGTTGAGCAAGGGGTTCAGCAAGTTGTTAATAGCTGGTGCCACCGAGCTCAGGCATTTGGCCGGACACGCATCCAAGGGGGATCCAGATTTCAACCGGGAAAGCAGCTCCAGAGAGGACTCGCAGGATAACGGGGGGAACGTCGAAAGAGTGGGCACCTGCTCGGCTGCAGCGGATGGAAGGACCTTCAGATCACTTTCCACAGCTGCATCCACTTCCAGGGACTCCACCCGATCGAAAGAGTCCTGAATCCTACGGATCTTGTCCACAAAGAAGTCAGCAAGCTGCTTGATCCAGCCGGATCAGAAGTCCTGGAAGAAGTCATCAAAAATCAACAAGTGATACACAGTTTCCTTAAAAAAACTGGAGAGCCCCTAGAAAAATCTTTAAGCGCCGATGGCGCAGAAAAAAGGGAACTGACGTCAGCAGGCTGATATAGTCCTCTTATGGCTCCGATGATGTCATACGGTGTCACGAGCGAAGCCTTGCTATTGTGACGTCCTTGTCAACGTGGGAGAGCTAGGAAAGAATTTCCATGGAATGCTGGTGCACATGGTATTCATAAGGTGAGGAATCCACAGGCAGAAGTATCTATCAGAATTATAGTTACCTTAGGGCACGATTTATAGTTCATTGAAATAACTGTCTCTATAATTGCTGAATTTGTATGGTTTTGTGCGCGTAAAATGTCAACATAACTATAACATCCCTCTAACCTTTAGTTTTTAGTGAATTTTCAAGGTTTTTTAACTTTCATTTCCAAACTATACCATCCCTGTAACCTTTGTTTTTTTCATTGAATTTCTAGGTTTTTTTTACGTAAAGCAAGATTTATTTACCATATGTTAATCCAACTGACTTTCAGCAGTGAGCGCTGGGAGGTTGGCCACAGGGTTGGCTCCAGAGACCCCATCCCCTGGGGCCTGGTGTATTTTTTAGAGGCTTGGCCTCTTTGGACCCTGGGTACCCCATCCCCTGGGGCCCACCTTTATTTTTATGGATGAGGGGGGCACGCAGTCCCCTCCCCAGGCCGAATTCAGTCCTGGGGACCTTAACTTCCTGGGCCGGGCCATATCCAATATTGTGAGGGGGGCATGCAGCCCCCTTCTTGGGTTTTTGTACAGTTTATACTTTCTCAGTAAAACTGGGAATTTGTTGTATAAAATAAATGTCAAAACTGTGCAAGAACACAATCAGGATATGTTGGCCTTTGTCCTAGTTAGCTCAAAGTGAACCATTTGCACCCCTAACCCAGCAAAGTAACAGGTGACTCATACCATGACAACCCTGGCTCCTAAGAAAATCACGGAAACAGATCTAAAGCCCTTTCTTTTGGTAACTCATGCATGCCCAAAGGGAAACACATGAAATACTCAAATAGGCATTTCAAATATTTATTGAAGCAATAAGATTCTTTTGTGAAATATGTGCATTGCAATTGTCAATAGAAGGAAACAGAACAGAGTAATCAGCATCACAAGAATTGTAAAGAAAATAATAGTTATAGTTATGGTCCTACTTAGTACTCCCATCCTAGTGTGCCTATAGTGGTTCTGCAGAATCTCTGTGGGTGATCTAACTCCCCAGTTACCTGTGGGTATCTTTCATCTGGGAGCCCAGCTTTTGTAGAGTTGGGCATCATCCTTCTCAGTAGGTAAACAGAATTCAGCAAGGCTGGATTTTTGGCTTGTGGTGACCTTGACAATGTCAGCCAAATGTTCCTATAACTTGACATTGGAGTGATGTCATTTATATAACAAACTTCATCCGTGTAGCCATGACGAAGTCTCAGTTAGGCTGCCATTATTGATTCTATCCTGACAGACCTATCACCGAGTAAACGAGAACAAGTAACAACATTTTGCGAGGTGAACTTTAGCTCTTATACAGAATGTTTAAGGCTCTGATAAATTGCCTACAAAGAAACGTAAATGTGAGCAAAGTCATTTCAGAGATTAAGTAAAATGGTGGTGTTGTTGCCTGGGCCTAATATGATCACTTAACACCCACTCCTTGGGCGTAAGGTGGCTAAAAGGTTTCCTAAAAATGATGCTAAAAATATAGAATTAATCATGAATTGAAACCTAAAATCATAAAAGGTTTGTGCTTCTGTAATAACAGAAGCATAGAGAAAGCCAAAATGTATCAAAAGTCAATTGAAAAAGGCAAACAAAAAAGTCTGTAATTTAAAAGCAATTTAGTAAGTAAAAAACATGGGCAAATTAAAAATGTTTCACTGCCAGATTGTTTAAATGTTCCAAGGATTAGACAAAGCATTGCAGTTCCTAGCTACCCCAGATGATGTTTCCATTGGCAACTCGCTCATCAGTTCCAATGAACAAATATGGTCAAATCAACTCCCTTAGCAGCTGCTGAAGGTTGGATGGCCAGTAGGGACTAGCCACAATTCAAACACCAGGAGCTGAAGCATCCCAGCAAGGCTCATAATATGCATTTTGAAGCAACAGCAATAGTGCAGGTTGTCTGTGTATGTGAACTTTTAAAGGACACACCAGTAGCTTTATGTCCATTGATTGGACTGGTCATATTCGCAAGCATATAGCCAAGGCACACTCGAAAGTGCACAGCTCACAGTGAAATACGGGCTTCAAGCAGTGTAGCCAGACAGGCCCGAAGGTCAAGAACCAGTTCTCATTTAGTTCTTGAAGTAAGGGTGTGCCAAAGGAGTGCATCTTTATTTTGTGACACAGTAGCTCATGTGGTAGTGCCATCCCCGTTTAGTACGAGATGGAAATCCATTGTAAAGCAAATAAAATAAAGCCAGTGTCTCGACAACCAGGAATAGGACAATCAGTAAGCCTCCAAAAATACCTCCAAACACAGAGTGTATGAAAGTTGGAGGAACTCTGAAGATCATCTGGAAGGTACTAAGGTACTAACCAACCTGGAGCCAATTGTTTTAAAACATGCACTAACCCTGTGGTATTGGAGATATTACAAATTCAGTGCACTAGCTCCCCAAAATGATGTGGGAGATTGTTGAGAAGTAGCAACTGTATTTCAAGGAAGACCTTGCAACTTAAAGATCAAACATCTCTCCTGTAGATATTAAGGACACTTCCTTCTGAAAACAATACGTCTTTCAGTCTAGCTCAAAGCATCAAAGTTCACATTCAAAATGTTAATCAAAGACCAAATTATTGCATCCCTAACTGTAAGCTAGGTGGAAAAAGCACTTGTGTACAACAGGTCATGACTGCAGAAACCGTCACCAGATATGTTATTCCCGGGTTTATTCCGCAACAACCCTGATCATTCAATATTAAATAGCTCCCATTGGAAAGCAACTTGAATGCTGGATAAATTACAGCTGCTGAAAAACCTTTCAAATGTCTGCTTGTAGAGTTAAATTCTGTGGGCCTTATTTATGAGCCCTTGCGTAACTTTTGCAATGCTGGTGTGTTTGTGATGCACCGGTAGTATTAAAAATGCACCATGTTGCGCTATATTTACAAAGCGATGCATCTAGGCAGATGTGTCACTTTGTAAACTTCTGCACCACATTATACCTGTGCCAGGTATAATGTATGCAGGGTGGGCATTCACCTGTAAAAAGCTTAGTAGAAGTGGCACATTGAAATCTATATGATTTCAGTGCACCACTTCTAGGATGCTATTGCATCAATATCTTATATCTGCCACACAGCAGGTGTAAGACTGAAGCAGGCACATTTAACAATGGACTTGTCCATGTGTAATGATCCATTGCTGGAGTTGCATCACTTTTGCGACACACTCCAGCAATGTGTCATTACTGCGCCTACAGATATGTCTGTAATACTGACATATCTGTAACTCCTTGCGACATGATGCACCGTACTGTAATTACGGCGCATCCATTGTGTTGCGAGGAGGGCGCATTGAAAAGTGACGTACCACTATTTTCATGCAGCGTTCCGTTGCTTTCATAAATGAGGCCCTGTGTGGTCATATATGACGATTGTATGGTATTTGCAGATGTAACTGGAAGTAGTGGTACTTCAGTGTTAACTGTACCCAGCCTGGGGCAGGTAACTACCCAGTAGTTCTCGATGCCTGAATCATGATGCGGATTGATGAGCTCGATAGACACAAATCTCTGGTGTTTGTCACTGGCATCGGGCGGTAAAAGGACAGTTCTGGTACCTTCAATGACCAGGACAGGCATTGGCATTATGCAAATAGACCGAATTCCTCATTGTTTATTATTTTCTACCATACTAGATCCCCAATCTTTGGAATCCAACCAGGAGTTGCCAGTGCTTCCTTCCCTTCACCCGTGATGGAAGTCCTTCAGATCCTGAAAAACATCCAAACGTTCACTGATATCAAAAGGCGCTTCTGCTGCCACTGTACTGGGACTGTCAAGGTCTGAAACCCACATTTAAACTCTGAAAAGGACTTTATAGGGATTCTGACCACTCAAGGATCTTCTAGGCAAATTCTTTAAGGTCTCTGTATCCCATACAGGTGGTGTACCCAACTGCAACCTAAGCATGTAAATGTAAATGTACATGTATTTATGTAGCGCAAATCACCGACCCGGTATGTAAGCACTTGCTTAGGGAACCCGTCCTGGAATTCCCCTGTGAGATAACCCCGGCAGGGTATCCACAAGGTGAAAGCCAGGCATCCCACCGCAAGGGGCAGTTGTGGAGATTAAGCAAGCTATTGCCCAGAGTCGCAGAGTGTGAACCCGTGAATCGAGTAGGCACCGGAGCGAGAATTGTCAAGTCTGTGGACATTTTTTTAGGATTCAAGACCCGCCGAGCCGGGAATTGAACCCTGGTCCCGGGCTGCCCTCTGCTTCCAGGTCTGCCTCCTCTAACAGTGAGCCACACTTCTCCAAAGCATAATACTCTAGCTGGTAAAGACTGCTTTAAATTGCTGTTCCTTCTCTCAATTACCACGATTCCCTCTGGATGGGTTGGTGATGAATAATACACAGTCACACCTAAGTTTCCCAAGGTTCCCATGGTAACTCTTTAAGCCCCAGAGGCAAATGCTAGACCCTTGTCTCAATGGAATGCAGCTACTCTATTTGTGCTGTTAAAAAGGCTTGCAAGTCTTTTATAATAGTTCAAGCATCAGCCCATCGCTATGGCCATATGCGTAGGAATGATGTATTTGTAAGACCCATCTGAGTGTAAGGGTCTGCAATGGTCCAGATAGACACAAGCCAAAGGCTTCTTTGAGTTCAACAGAGGTGTCAATGGTGGATGAGCCATGGTGGAAACTATTAACCTCTGGAAAATGTCACATTTAACAACATGGGGCTAGATGTAGGTGGCTAAATACCGGTCGGTAACAGTGAAATTTGGTAAATTTCACTGTTACCGACCGGTATTTAGCCATGTGCTATGTAGGTATTACCGATTGGCATCAGTAATAAGGAATCGGTAAAAATAAGGGAAAACAGTTAACGATTCCTTATTTACGATTCTGAGAAAAGAAATACTGAATCGGAAAAAAAATACCAAATCGGAAATAAGGAATCTGTAAAAATTCGGTAATGCGATGTACCAAAAATCGGTAATAACGAATTTGACAAAAATCGGTGATTAAGAATCGGTATTTAACACTAAGTGAAAGCAGGTGGTAATCATGGGCACTGCATAAAAACAGCCCCAAAATGCTTCAGTGTGAACACAATGGCGGCCCTGTACGTGATAGCAAGGCGGCTACGTTTGCGTGCAGCAGGACTGAGGATCTGAAGACGGGAGGAGCGCGTGTACAGAGTGGGAATAACACTGTTCCAACTGACTTAGGCTGAAATCCATGAGTGCTACAGGCTACACCCAAACACCATCTTGGACCTCATACGGGACCTGCACCCACTCCTGGAGCACCAGACACCAAGGGCGCGCACAATACCCACTCATGTACAGGTACTCTGTTGCCTGCATCTCCTGGCATCTGGCAGTTACCAAGGGGTAATAGCTGTGGCAGGTGGAGTTTCACAAAGTTGTCTGTCGCATTTTTTGCGCAAATTCCTGGATGCCATGTTGCAAAGGATGGCACACTACATCAAATTCCCCAGCACATAGGCAGAACGGCTGAAGACCAAGTTGGACTTTTCTCAGAAGGCCCACTTCCCACACGTTATAGGTTGCATTGACGGGACACATATACCAATTTGCCCCCCTGCTGACACTGAGTACATGTACCACAATCGCAATTCCACACATTCCATCAATGTACATGTCATATGTGATGCGAAGAACATAATCACGACATAGTTGCAAAGTTTCCAGGGAGCACCCACAATTCATACATATTCAGGAACAGTGGGATAGATACTCGTCTCCTTGCAGGAGAATTTGGTGAAGGCTACCTGCTAGGTAAGTACATGTGACACTCCCTGAATTACACAAATGTTGCTGAGATTGTACGCTGTGTAAATCTTACTTACATCTCACAAACAGGTGACAGTGCCTATGCAGTGCACTCTTTCATCCTGACTCCGTACCTGCACCCATCCACCCCAAGTTAAGGAGATACAATGTTGCACACAGATCGACACACAGTGTGGTTGAGCGAACAATTGGACTCCTCAAAAGCCGGTCCTCTGCCTGCACAAAAGTGGAGGTGCACGGCAGTACCAGCCCCTGGTGTGTTGCAAAAACATAGCTGTATGTGCCATGCTGCATAACCTTGCCACAAAGAAGGGTAAACATGTTGAAATGTGTGATTCTGAAGAGGAGGATGAGGATGAGGAAGGTACACAGCCACAGCACAGCGCTGCAGGTGGCGCAGCTGCAGCAGATGGGAGACAGAGACGGTCAGAGATCACGAATAATTATTTTTGAGTAAGTGATGAGACAAAGCCAGGTAATGCATTCATGCAAGGATGTTTAATTGAACTTTCATCAGGCAAATTGCCAGCACACCATGACACCAGCTATGTGTTCAAAAGGGTTACTTCACCCACTACAGATTTAAATTGTAGGGCCATGCCTATCTCCTGCGCCCCCGCACACCAGTGCCGCGTCCTGCTTGCACATTGTCCTCAGCAGTACTGTGTCCTGCAGCAGAGCCATGCCTCACACTGCGCCTCCTACTCTCTAGCAAGGGGGGAGTTTCAGTGCTACACTGCTTGCCTCCTCACTTTCCTCAATGTTCCCAGAACCGGTGGCAGCAATCTGGTTTGTCTGCATGATTTCCACGGCACTGGTGACTGGGACCAGGCCCTGGGTAACCTCACGGCTGCACTTGGCCATCTCCAATTGCATGGCCACAGATCTTCCACTCAGCACGTGGGTTGCATTACACAGTCTGTTCACAGACTGTGAAGCCTGCAATCACCTGCCTCTCTCTCCGCCTTGCAGCACGCTCCCTCTCCATTCTGTCACTTAATTTGTTCTCTGCCTCAGATTTCTCCTTCAGTCCATCTGCCATTGTATTGTTGAGGCAGTATATGGCCTCCTTCATTTCATCCACCTTCCGGTTGTTTGCCACCATCTGCCTCTGAATGTTTCGCATTGTCTTCCCCTGCAGGCGCTGCACTATCAGCATTTGGCCCTCCAGGCCTGCAAAGACATTTGAGCCTTGAAATTCTGGACTTTGTGACCTCGGGCGTCATCTACTGACACCTGTGCTGCGTTCCTGCATGGGGACTGTGTCCCAGATAGCTGTGTGTCTGTGCCTGGTGATGTATGCTAGACTTCCTGCCTGTCCTCCTCTGTGGCATCAATCTCCGGAAGTGGAGCAACTCTGTAGCGCTTTGACTTTGGAGGTGGTGGTGGTGGCGGAGCAGTTGGTGCAATGGATGGAGGTGACAGAACTTCCTCATCACTTCTGTTATCCTCCCTGGGAGCATCAACAGTTTTCCCCTCTGAAGCCTGTGGCGCTGTTCCGCCTGTGGATACATAATGTATCATTACTCACTTTTCTTGCAGCAAATGTGTGCTAATAAATTTCACAACTGACATTCTAGCTGTCTGACCTCTGCAATCTCATCTATAGATGTGTAACAATTGCCTATGCTAATTGGGGAGTGGCTGTTTTGCTGCCCATTGATAGGGGTTACATTTCCCATGATGCATTGCACAGCTTACACCTGGAGTGTGATTGTTGCAGGGGGATTGGGGTTAGGGAGGGGAAGCAGTATGATGTAATGCAACTTACCTTGTGTGTTGGAAGGTCTAGCAGAGCTATCCACATTCCCAATTCCACGGACACTCTCTGGCTGGAGGGTGGATTCTACCAGTTGGTCCAGGGCAGAAGCAGCAGGCGCTGTTTTCAAGATTGTTTCAGGCGCTCAGCCATCCTTTCCTTGGCACATGCTCTCAGGTCGTATCAACACTTTTTCAAGTCCTCAATCGTCCGTGGTGTGACCCCAATTGTAGTAATTTTTCTTGGATTGCCATCCAAATGCCTCTTTTCTGGGACTCAGGCACGTTTAGTGACCTCTTACCAAAGAGCAGGTCATGGTCTTTCACTACTTCCTCAATGAGGACCTCCAACTCCTCACTAAATTGGAGTTTTCTTTTTCTCTCAGCTGCAGAATCCTTGCTTTTATCCGATGTGGCCATGGTGCAGTTTGTCTCTGTGAACTGGGTGTTGGCTGTTCTGTTCCTCTGCTGTTGCTGCTGCTCCCAGTCTCTCCAACACCTACTGATTCAGTGCACCTGCATGGGTGTGGCCACTTCCTGGTTGGGAGTCATGTGCTTGTTCTGGATTGGCTGATTCAACAATTCCTCTTTTTTTGAATTACCGATTCGGTATTTACCGAATCGGTATTACAGAATTGGTATTTTACCGATTTGGTTAAGGGTTTTCGGTAATATTTTTACTGATTTCTATGAAATCGGTAACTATTACCGAACTTTACCGAATCGGTAATTTTTACTGAATTATTACCTACGTTGCAAATACTGATTCCTTATTACCGATTCCGTAAAAATAGGTAATAATGATTCGGTATTTGTGAATTACCTACATCTAGCCCATAGTCTTTAGCCTGTTTGTAAAGACCTGACCACCAATAGGTTTGCTTCAATAGTGAAATTTTAGCCTCCACCCTGGGTGAGCAGATGGTAGACCCTCTTATGCTGCTAGGATCAGTCCTAATCTGTGAAATGAATAAGGTATTACTCGATCTCCAACTCCGTAAATATGAGCAAATGGAATGTTTTGCACACTTAACTGGTAGGAGTATTTTTGTGTAAAACCTTTCGGTAGGAGGGTGCCATTGTGCGCAGCATTGACAGCCATCATGATGTCTCCTAAGAGGGTGCGATTGCACGCAGCATTGACAGCCATCATGATGTCTCCATCTATTCTCATTTCAATATGAGTTAGAGTAGCGACTGCAGTAGTTTGCACTGTTGCTTTTGTGTCTTCATCAGCCATTGAATTCCCTTCAATGTGTATTCCTACACGTTGGTGGCTCAATATGTATATGACATTACCACATGGCAAACTTGCTTTACGATTAGCCATTTGTCTCAAAGCATCTCATGCTTGATCGTGTACACTTAGAGTCTTTGAATCCATTCTGGCACCAGTAATGTAAAAACTCATTGTAAGATTGGACACAATAATATGAATCGCACTCTATATGTGTGAGGAACTCAGGATCTGTATTTTTAAGTGCTGGAATTAGAACTTTCGGTTCAGCCAGCTATGCAGTGCAATCCCCAAGTGACTGTGTGAATGTTTTATGGGGTTTGAGTTATTCACCCCTCATTTTACCCTTTACAGTTGTGCAAGTGGAATAGCATTTGGTATTTTGTCCCTACTGCAGACTATGCAGAACCATCAGTGTAGATTATAAAATCATACTGATATAGAGCCTTTATTTAATTGGGCAGAGGATATTCCTGTACGTATTGAAAGTATGTTTGTGTTTGTAGTATAGAGTCAAAAACAAAAACGTCATCTGTTGCTGTGAATGAGTTGGTGCCCATTGTATCCATCTTGGATGTAAATCTTTAGTATTGGGAATGCTGGCCTTTGTAATAACCTCTAATGCTGGAATGGGAGTCACAATAATAATTTGCTTTCCCTGAGCCAATGATTGTTATTCCACTACAGCTGTCTGTACTGCTGTCAGATTATTTTCTACTAGGTGCAAAGTGCATTACTGCATTTGTATATAAATGTCAATTATATGCAAATGGGGCAGTGTCTCCTTCATTGAATGCGACAAATGTGTATCCTGGTGTACCGACAAATAAGCGAATCATCAACTTTGTGGTATTAACACTTGTATGTACGTTTTTTGAAGCTAGCATGTCAGTCCAGAACATAAAACCTGTCCTGAACATAAAATCTGTTTGTGATCAGATGTCCAATGTGTGCTTGCAAAATCTGGACAAATCAAGACATAAAATGGTTTCACCCATAGTGCATAATCTGGTATGTATGTTCTGTAAAAATTTAGAAAACCCAATATTGAGTGGAGTTTTTTGATGTGTTTGGAGGTTGTAAAAGCGCATACTTCTCCAAGAAATGTTTTGCAAGACTTTTCCCTTCACTTGACAACTCATATCCCAAGAACCGGACACTGAGATAGGCAACTTTTGATTTTTTGTAGGTTAAATTTGTAATCCATGTGAGCAAATACTAAAATTATGTGACCTACTCTGGTTAAGTGTGTGGTTAAGACATCTTCCTTAATGTATATGTCATCAACAGAGAACAATGCTTGGTCATCAAATTCTTGTAATGGTTCAGTTGCACGAGTTGGGGCTATTCTTTTGCTTTGGAGGAATCAACAGAATTGCTTTTGAAAGCCTAAAGTAGCTAAGTGCAGTCAAGTACCTGCTTTCAGGTGCTATGATGTGGCAGAAAACCAATAAAAAATTTCTGAAGTAGTTTTATATTTTTTTGCACTATTTTGTTCATTAGTGCCACACTATGCACGTTTTGTACAGCAAATCTGTATGTAGTAGTGTTCAAGTGTGTGCAATCTAAGAATAAATGATATGAATGGTCCGGTTTCATTAATGGAAATAAGGAATTATTCATTAGTGATTTGCAACTTTCTATTATACATTTATATTCAAGTTGTGTAAGTATCTCTCAAACTTGTTTTTTGGCCTCATGTTTAATGGGGCATTGTCTTTGTGGTTTAGGCTTCAAAGGTGCTATATGTAAGGGTGAGTAGTGAACTCTGCTCTGCTGACAGAGTTCGCAGAGTTTTCCCACTCCACACTCCACCTGGAGAGCGGAGTTCTGGAAAAACTCCACGATCCCCTACCTGACGGAGTTTTTCTAGCATGCTCTCATGTGTCATGCACTGTCCCATCCAAGACACCCACCAATATGTTATGAACTGGTTGTGTTTTTCTTCATGCAATGTGTAACAAGCAACGTGCGCTTCTACTCCAGTAAGGGTGAGGCTTTTGTGCATGATGATGTAACCATGTTCCAGCGGAGGGGATCCAAGTAGTAGACCGATGCCCTCCCTCCTTCTACTCGGATGTGATTGGATGAACAGAACGGGCTTCCTTTCCCTTGCTCCCAGCCCGGCAGAACTCACACTGCATTCTGCCTCTGTGGCCACTTGGACGTATCCCAGCAGTCTCTGCTCCTAGAGATTTCCTTTCCTGACAGAACATGCTGCTCCTCCATGCCACCTCCATGTGCAGCACCCGGCTCTCCCTAAACCCCGACAGCCCACCTACTGATGAGCGGCTGCAGCACTGCTTTCCAGGGCTGCCCTAGTGTCCAAGGGTGAGTGCCTAACAAGACCTCGAGCGATTAGGTTTGGGGCGGGGACGATAGTGTTGTTAACATTATTACTAGGCCTTCCTAAAAGTCTCATGTCTACCATGTCAAGGGTATCCTTCCCCCCTTCAGTCTGGACTCCTTTGTAATATTAGGTGATTCACGTTATACCTGTTAAAATGTCTTACATCTTAGCGCAATTCCTCTGCTAAAACATGACAAAATAAAAACCTGTCATGCCTCATTTCTCCTGCATTTATCAAGCCCTCCTGTGGCTACTGGCTCGTAGCACCCCTGTTATATTTTTTGATCTGCACGTGATTGCATGGATGGCTGTTTGCCTCATTTCACACATTTCCTCTATGTAGTGTCCCTGAAACCCAGTTGTATAACACAGCGCATTAACAAATACATTTTAAAAATTCCATTTCAAAGACAAAGTAGGTCAGGAATCAGAATCCTGTTTGTCAGAGGTCATACCCTTCTGCTGTGGTCTGTGAGGTACTTGTTGTTTGTTTTGTCCTTTATATGTGCGCTGCTTGCCACGGCTGGCCCTACAATGACCCGACCTGTCTCCAGTGAGGTTTAGGGGTCACACAATGACCCAATTCGGAAAGCATACTCACCTCATCTCTGTAAGGTTATGCTCCTGCTCTCTGCATCAGCCTGATGTGTGGGAGGAGGCCTCTTCCAAAGCAGGGTCTTTACGGCTGCCTGCACCTTACATAAGTCTGAGGGGTTTCATGGTGGGTGGTACGTTCAGTGCCAGGGAAGACTTCGCCATATAGTGTGTGTGGGACAGAGGTGTACAGGCACTCGAGTTCTAACTGTGAGAAGAGTTGGGACAGACGTTCGCTTTAGTGCTCTTACATGTGGGCAGATCAGTGTACAGAGGCCCACTTCACTGTGCTCTACCTTTGCAAAGAGTCAGGGGACACAAGTGCACTTCAATACACTCTACCTGTGGGCTGAGCCGGGGACAGATGAAAACTTCACTGACTGCACTGTATACTCTGCCTGCTCATGCGGAATCTCGTGGAGTTTTTCGGTAACTCTGCGTAATTCTGCATAGCAAAACTCTGCGCGTTCCGCCCAGGCCTGACTATAAGGGGTAAGGGGACCCTTCGTCCCAACCCATGTGATTACAGTATAACACTGAAGCATGTGCTAAGGCCACTCCTTGGCACATGTGCGTTTTTCTGATAACTGAAATGAAATTGCAAAAGGATAATATGGTAAAATTACTGTTTCTCCTAGTGGGCAATCACTTACAAACTCAGTTGCCCAAATCTCTTTCAGCCCAGAGAATGTCATTGACAAATGAAAAGTTCTCCCAAAAGAGAACATTGATAGTATGTGGTATATATCACCCTCCATCTGGAGCTGCAATTCAGAGAATTGACTTGTGGCATTCCGTCTCTGGTGATTCTACTAGGATGTAGTCACTCATTGCTACTGCTGCCAGGCACTCTATAAGATTCCTTGAAAACTATTGTGACTTCTGCTACGCTGTCCAACATGGTCAGAGCCCACTTCCCATTCAGAAGCAGAGTCCTCAATATCCGTGGCATGTTTGGCCTTGATCTCAGGAACTTTCTTCTTTTTGAATTGAGGCTTTCACTGTGTATGTTTGCCTTTCCTTTGTTATTATGAAGCCAGAAGTGTGTTGTGAGTCCTTCTCTGGTTTCACCTACTCATCTGATCTGAGCTCTGATTGTCCTCCTATCTCCAAGCATTTTTCTGATGATTCCTGAAAGGAACTAGAAGTGCATGTATCAGTATCATGATACCTATCAGGCTGCTTAGTTGTATCACAGTTAAGCAAATTGTAGACTCTTGTTGAGGAGATTCACACTGTGTTTCAGTCTTTTCTTTATTTATAGTATCATCCCACTTTTTCAATAAGACGAGGTGCCTGATTTGAGTTATCCTTTTCAGAATTACCCTTTATTTTTGGTGTTTTAGGCCTGGCTCCCAAATGATCTCTATCGATGGATGTGTAGGTTTTTTCAATAATATTTGACAGTTCACACTCCTGATCTACTGGAGCAATCTGCATGTACCCCTGGAAAATAGCCAATAATGCTGCTTTCCCTATTGTATTAATTAGTATGATTGAGGCTACTGTGGCAAAATTGACCATTAATTTCATCCCCAACCCTAGGGCAGGGTATCCCCCATATTAATTCTGAATCCGTTTAAGCACCTCAGGAAAAACAGCTGACTGTGTACCATGTGTTCTGGTATAGACTGCACCAAAGACTGTCTTCCACTGGCAGAGCAATCCCCAGACATATTGTGAGAATTCTATGTTTTTCCTGGGGTCCCATATGGGAAAACACTACTTCAAACTGATACATTTATTGTGCTATCCAGAATGGAATCTCATCCTGTCTGCTGGGAACTTTAGCTTTTATTGCATTAATGGATACAGGACTAATTCCAGACTAATTCCAGGCGTAGCCAATTGTGGTTGTGCAGCCTTTTGTGGAATAGCCAATATGGTGCTCACAATGAATTGTACTAGATGTCTGTAGAGTGTAACGAAATCTGTGCATACTACTCCAAACTCTAGGTCGGTAATGTTTGTTTTTTTTGGTTATGGTGTATAACAAGCAAAGACTGGCCATGTTGTTCCATCATTGCTGAGGGGGACCTAATTTTACATTTTCCATTGTATGTGGTATGGCACCTTGGAACCAGTTTGTATGTTCCTGATAAGTGAATGGGATTACTAAATCGTCATTTGCTCAATATTGGCTTGTTGCAGGGACTATGCATAGGATTATGGGACATTAGTGCATAGGGACTGAGGCATCTTACCATCTTAGAACCCATGAGCCCAGGATGGAATAGCTATAGTGTCTCACTTGCTCTCCTACTCACTCACAGAGAAACACGTAATTAGACACCCCAGAAAACAACACTCCCAGCTCTCTCAGGAATCGCGGTAGCAAGACACTCCCTTTCACTCGCACTCTAGTATTTGTCCACAATAAGATTTGACAGAGACACAAACAAGTTGAAAATATTTCTTTTAACTAACGTGCTTTCATATGCAGTATGCGTGCCATAACAAGCAGAAAAATGCATGATACAAATACGGTCAGCATGGCAGTTAGTCCATAAATCATGAAAGGAGATGTCATTATGAAAAGACAATATAGCCTAACCTCCTTCTACTTGCATAGAAGTAGCATTAGTATATATTAGAAGATCTCTGGAATTTGTCTGCAGACCCCATACCTTAGCCTATAGAGAGTAGATCTACATCGTAGGTGTGTTGCCTCGCTCTTCTCCCTGGAAAGGTTCCTCTCCAAGATTGTGCTCCCTATTCATGTATTCCAATAAGACCAAAGCATTTTGTCCCAAACAACAGCTGCATCAGTGCATTTTGTCTAGGTGCTAATGCCTGGCCAGCACAAAATAACAAGGGGCATTGTTGTTCGACCTTGCCCACAATGTTCAGACAAAATCCCAGGAACCTGCAGAGTGTGAACAGGGCAATGGGTTCTCATGTGAAAACGGCAATGGAGACAATTGCAAAAATAAAGTCTTGTAGTAATTTGCGCAAAGTAGCGGGCTATCTGCAGTGTGCTCATGCTAAATTAGGGAAGACAACAATGTCTCCATGGGCAATGTGACAGGTCAGGTGCTGCTACTTCACTCTGTGTGTGCAAATTCCCTGAGTTGGCATTTACTGCCGATAATGTGACCCATGAATAGAATACCTCTGTTTTGTATGCTTCAGGGGCCTCTACCATGAAGGTAACCTTCCCCCCCACTCACAGGAGCCCGTGTTTTAGAAACATTTGTGTTAGTTCATGTCTGCAATTTAGTGGTAGGACCACCTGTCCTGATTTAGCCATGGAATTATTTGTAATATGTGGAATTCAGAGTGGGTACCTTTAATGGGTGATGTTTTTAAAGGTTCAAGCTTGAACAACCCACACCCAGAAATAGTAGGATTTTTCCCTAGAACCATGGACATCTACATTTAGTTAGCGAGTAGGGGCTTTAGGCATACAAAAGAAAAACTTCTCAGGAGACCCATTAAATAAGTACCCAAGCTCGCACGTTGGTGGGACCTTATGATATGGATCGCACTTTCTCGGTAAAAGTGTGTTTATTGGACAACATAAACGTGAAAGCTGCGTGAGACTGAGTCCTCGCACACCATCAGGATTTGTTGGCCTTAGTACTGGCTAGCTCACAGTACACCATCTGTAACCTTAACCTAACAAAGCAACAGGTGGTACGTGCAACCTCAGAACATAACAACCCAGATTCCCCAATTAAATCATGAAAATAGATCAAAATCACTTTAATTTGGTAACTCGTGCATGCCCAAGGGGAAACACAAGAAATACTTGAATTGACATTGTGCAAAATCACTTACTCTAGAAGAGGATGATGCTTGGTGCATTCCCAAATTGTTAATTGAACCAACAAAAAAATGATCCCCCCGGCACTAAAAATGAATGTCCTTGCAATATATCAGAGCCTATGAGCTGGGAATGGCAAAACAAAGTCTGACAATGAGGAGAAATATACTTTCAACAGTGCTCCGGGTACCATTCTAATTGATTATATTCCAGTGGATGTAAGGGCCTGGCCCCTTTTGATTGATATGATTGTTGTGCCTAGACAAGACCATAATTCTCTAGTCCATGAGGTTGAGCTTCACGTCCTTTGTATGAGAGCTATCTCTGTAAAACCATTTGATTGTAGATTGCTAGTGGCTAGCAATATGCGGAGAGTGAATTGGGCTACTATTGCCAATTCACAGGAGCTGTTTGGGAAAATGGATACTTTAGTTGCAGGTAGCATTGAGAAACTCTTAATAGAGGGGGGACTCTCGTCAGGGGCCCTGCTGAAAAAAGGTTAGCTCCATCCATAACAATTTTGTCTGCTGGCCAAAATGAATATTTTATATGGCAACTAAAAGGGCCTTTGGGAGGAGGACCAGCCAGTCCTGGTACAATAGAGCATGTAAGGAAGCTAGGTTTGCTCTTTCGTCTGCTATCAAACAACAGGCTAGGGGAGCAATTAGAGCTCAGGGAAATCTCTTTAAGAAGACCATTAAATCAGCTTAAAGGGATTGGGAAGGGGTGACATGTGAAGTTATGCTGGTCACAGCTAGGAAAGGGGATCAGCGTGTTTTTTTAAACTTGATCTCGACAGGAAGTAAGGAAGGTGTTCGCCCTGTGGTGATCAATGTCCCGCAGCAAATTGGGTTGCCCACTTCTCCAGCCTCTATTCAGTGAAAGGAGATGCAAATACCCCCAGCAACTTTTGCTAGCTGATAACCACACAGAGGGAGGGAAAGATAGTAGTAGTAAGAACTTTGACCTAATTTTGTTGCAAGAAGTAAGAGTAGTAATCGCCAAGATAGCTCTAACAAAGCTCCAGGGCTGGACAAAGTTCAGGAAGATTTGTACTTAAGTGAATTAGACGTTTGGGGTCCTCATTTTGTGTCAATGTTCAATTCTATCCGGGATGCGGCACCAAGCCTCCATCTTGGGCAGGTGCTGAGATAATCCCAGTATATGAGAAAGGCTCCCAAGTGGACCCACGTAATTACAGGCCGATAAGTTTAATTGACTGTCTCTCTAAGGTTATTTAGTACTATACTCATCAAGCGGCTACACACCTATATAGGTGAGAAAGAGATACTAACTCCGCTTCAGGCGGGAATTTGCGAGTGTACTAGTACAGTGGACTAGGTCTTCCAACTTCAGCTATTATTTTGGAACACAGTGGTCTTGGGTGGCAGTCCTCTGTATGTTGATTTTGCTGATTTGTGGTCAGAGTTTAACCTAGTTCCTCAGCCAAAATTATGACAGGTGTTGGATGATATGGGTGTCCCCACTGACTTAGCATTGCGCAAGTGCACTGTGTATTTACAGGTGAGACAGCTGACCCCTTTCGTGTGGCTCGAGGGCTAAGGCAGGGCTGAGTCCTTGCCCCAACTCTAATATTTGCAGACAACACATTTTTAATATCAAAATCGCGTATGGGGCTAAAGAAAATCTTATGTCCATTCAATAGTTTTTGTAGACAAAGTGGACTAGAAATAAACGTAGATAAATCTAAATGCATAGTCTTAAACCCTTGTCAATTCAATTCAATTTAATTCAATTACTTTATTCACATAAAAACAAATCCATAAAAGGGCAAGTCACATTTCAACTTACAAAATACATAATTGCATTGTAATATCAAATATAAAATCAAATACATTAAAACATTATTCATAAAGTGCAGATCATGTTATGGGCTCGCACAGCAGATTTAAAAAAAAGAACCTACTCGGAAGATCAATTCATCATCTTCCAGGAGGAGAATAGATCTATATGCAATTTCAGGTGGACAGGTGATTTATTTAAAAAAAATGTATTAAAAGCCATTTAGCATTCTTTATATAAAACTTACAAAAGAATAAGAAATGTAACGTGGTCTGCCTGCTCTGGCCAACGCACGGGCAAGGCAAATGATCAAGGTGAGCATGAAAGCCGAAGGGAAAACAAAGTAAAAATGTCACAGTGCCTGCTCTTAGGCAAAATAGAAGTTCCCTCTCCCACCGACCGGCCCATTGGTTTTGTAAGGTAGCTAGCCAGCTGATAAGGAGTACTCTCAATTGAACTTAAAGGCACCTACAGTTGATTTATTGTACTCCCTTTCTAGTCTTGCTTTACTATAATATGTGTAGACTGCCGTTCAAACTACTTTTTTGCTAACAATATCTGTCTCGGTTGGGCTAGCAAAAATGTGTTAATAATTAATTCTCTGCTTAGGCTTGAACGCACCTCCATCCAATTACTCCAGTTACTGAAATTTATATAATGCAAACCCTTGGAACACCCTTTTATGGGTCTTTGCTCTGGGGGTGTAAGGACATGTCCAAATTGCTAGCTACTGAGAACAGCTTCTGGACTCACTTGCTAGGCTCCCAAATAGCACATAATTTCCACTTGTTTGAATTGGAACTTAGGCTAATTGAAGAGGCTGCTGGGATTTGACCAGTCCTTTAGTGGAGAAATATTTGGGTCACACCTGAGCTGGATTTTTATCAAGTAGGGCTTAAAGACGTCCTAGGTATCTTTGGATCAGAAAGTATCCCTGAGATTAGGTATATCAAAGACGCCATAACAAAGATGGGGTGTGGTGACCTATGGACTGATCCGGAGGTAGCTTCCGTAATTGGCAAAACTACATTAAAAGGGAAGTATCGGCAGTCTAAAATGAGCCAAATGCTCTCTCCTCCTATGGTACTTGACAGACTTTTTTCTTCAGACCAAGGATGATTATAAGCTAGAACAATTGCTAGGCGAGATTGAGCCCCTCCCAGCAAAAAAGCTGTATCTGCATTTTAGATAAAGTACACTAACGATAGCATCCTTCTATGCCAAATGGGTTAGCACGTCGGACCCTGCTAGGTGTGTCTGTCCCACCTGTAGGGCAAAAAAGGAAACAGAATGGCATGCTTTTTTTGTCTGGAAAATCAAAGGGCAGGAAAAAGGAGCCCAGTCCCTGTTTGCCGGCTTTTAGGTTTTAGGGAAAATCTAACTTTCCTTCATTTGTAAAAACCGACACAAGACAATGTTTGGTTTTTGCTGTCTCCATTTTATTGTATCTATGTTGGCATGTCAGTAAATGGTTGTTTTTGGCATTTTATTATTTTAGGCTTTGGGTGGTATCCGCCTTCAAATTATTGTCTTCCTCAATGGAGGGGGCCTGGGCGTTTGGAATTTGTAATAAAACATGTATTATGTACTGAATGGGATTTTGTTATTTTATTATTTAATATTTTATCCTTAATGAATGTATATTTTAATTTGATTATTTTATTTTTACTGTTATGACATATTGCCGAAATAAAGAACTGAACTGAACTGAGTTAATATTCCAAATATTTATTGAAGCAATAATATTCTTGTGTAAAATATGTTTGCTGCAGTTACTAATGGAAAAAAAACAGAGAAGTCAACATCACAACATCACAAGATTGGTAAAGAAAAAAATTACCCATGCAACCATTGTGCTGGTAAATGGAGTATATCTTGCATTTGAGGTTAGTAATTGTTATGCACCTTCCTAGTGCTCCCTATCCCGGTGTGCCTAGGGTAAGTGAATCTGCCAGAATCTCTGAGGATGCTTTAACTCCCCATTTACCCAGCCGCGGCCCATGCAGGTGAGAGCGGTGGGCCGAGTGTGGGGGGCATTTCAACACACGATGACGAGGGAAAATTAAATAAATAAATAATTTGACCTTGTTGTTGCCTGAACCCTCCCACCCAGCTCTATCGCTCTTATCTACACAGGCTGTGGCTGCATTTGCATGTGGGTATGTTTCATCTGGTAGCCTGTCTTGGTGTAGAGCTCGGAAGTAAACAGGGTTCTCAAGAAGTAAACAGGCTTTAGCTGAACTGGATTTCCAGCGTTAGGCAACCTCGACAGTGCTGGCGAAATGCTCTTCTAACTTGACAAAGGAGTGACGTTGTTTATAAAACATACTTATTCATGTTGCGATTCCGAATTTCCAGTCAGGCCATCAATATTGATTATATCCTGACTGAACTGTCACTGAGCGAACCATATCAAATAACAACATTTTGCACAGAGAACTTTAGCTCTCTTCCAGAATATTCAAGGCTCTGATAATATGCCTATGGAGAAGTGTAAATGTAAGCAAAGTTATTTCAGAGACTATATCCCATACAGGTGATGAGTACTGCTATTGTTTTGGTGTCCATGAGAGTTATGATTATTCCTCACCTCTTCCTCCTTCCTTGCCTCCTCGTTTATTATTGACTAACAGGCTAATGATGTGGGAAAGGAAGATATACATCCTGATTGGCCACCACTATTGGTCATTGGTGCTAGTGATAAATATATCCTGTGGACATAGAGAATTGTGGGGAGCAATAAAGTTTGTTGAAAGAACAGACAACCACGCTTAAATTAGCTAAAAATGTGTAAGATCAGAGCATGTACATAGCTGAATATTACTCTGTATGAGTTATAACAGCGACTAAATTGTGTTAATATCACTCTATAGGAGTTCTAATTAGGATTGTCGAGTGGGCGATATTAAAAATAAAAATAAATTGTCCAAGAAAACAACGCGGTCTTTTATATTCCTCGCCATTTGACATTTACACTTATGAAGTTTGTTTTTAAATATGAAAATAGACTGGAATTGAGATGGAATCACTGAAGACCCAACTGTAGGAATGAAGTACAGTAGTTCAAAAGTTCATTTACATAGATTGAATGATATTACTAGATGGCCGACATGAATTTTAAAGATATCACATGATTAGAAGTAGATCATGTGGGATGCCGAGCACCGATCGGTGCGCGTAAAGATGGTGTGTTTCGATCATCGATAGTGAAGGACGAGAAGCGGCATACATTGCGGAGACGGGCGGTGAGCAATGGGCATTTGATATACGCCCTTTATGAGGGCGGTTATAATGTTACCCTATACAAAAAAGCGCAGGTAAAGAGGTGTGCTACAAGTAAGGGATTTCATGCTGGTGACTCGCAAATTGAAGACAAAGTATCCTTAAAGATATGTACTGCCGGATTTTTTAGTATAGCTGCTGCATTTTGGAAGGCGAGTGGAAGCTAGTGAGTTGGGGTTCCCTATATGGCTGCATAAAGTGGTCTTTCAAAATATTAAAGAAGGCAGATTGGATAAAGCAAAAATATAAGAAGAGTAGAGTTACGGTGCCTGCATTATGATAACTAATAACGCTTAAGAAACTGAGGGAGTCATGATAGAAGTGGAAGGAATGACCTGAAAATAGTGTGTAAGGTTAGAGGTTGATGGTTTATTAATATTTGTATCTTTACATATAGGAACCGCATGTTGGATATGCCATTGAAAGGGAGGTGTTCACGATAGGATCCCCCTTCACATAAAGGAGAGGTGGTACGACTGACCCTGGCCTCCTCATGGTAATAATGTGCCTCCAAGTGATGTATATGTGTATTCCCCGCCCCCCCCACAAAAAAAAACCTTTCCTGCTACCCCCTTTTTTAAGGGGTGGTTAGGACACTATAGGTGGTAGTAATCAGGCCAATGTGTTGTTTTGTCATTTGACAGTCATTTTAAGAAAAATGTTCCAGTGTCCTACCGAAGATTGAGCCAGCCCTGCGAAATTGCCTGAAGATTTTATAGCGATGAAACATGTCGGCTAAGAAGAGTTGGTTTGCATGTATGCAACCGGTTTTAAATTTCTGAGTAAGCACACAATGAAAGAATACAATTGGTAAATCTGTGTGGCTTACTTCAGATTTTATACTATTTTTGGGTCTTGTTTTGTGATGGTAGTCGCAAAAAAACACATAGTGTGTGTTGTTTTTTAATCAATTTGATCACTTTTTTGGGGGACACTTATGAGTTGTAGCAAAATGGTGGCCACGTTTTGGATTATTGCAATACATTGATGGATGGGTTTGTTTTGGTAAATACACCAAGGTGACCCTTCTAAAGACTATTAGATGGGGTTTTACAGTCATTTAACAAAAGACACACTTTTTTAGATAGAAAAATAGGCGAAGGAAGTGGTTTGATAAAACCTTATGATCAATTGAAGGAGTAATCTATGTAAATACTAAGAGAAAGTTATTCTACGTCCACATTAGACAAGAGATAAGCCTTCGCGAACAGGTCTTGTGTTTTTTGGACTAGTTGAGAGAAGGGCGACCTGGCTCCTATAGCCCTCTATAGCTCAATATTGATAGAAGCGTTCTTAAGTCGTTGGATTAGGACCCGATGGTTAACGGTGTCGAAGGACGCACTGAGGTCCAGGAGGATCACTGCCACTGATCCTCCTGCACCACGTTTCGCTGCCGTTGCCATATGGAGATATGCCTCACTGATCAGAGGGAGTCTGGTGCTGTGGTCGCTGCCACAAACTGGGGGTCACTGCCTTTGAGAACTCAGGGCACAGTTACATATGTGGGATCGGCTTGTGTTGAACAAAGTTAGTGGCACTACGTGTCGCCGGCCTTGCATTTGGGAAATATGCCTCACTAATCAAAAAGAGTCTGGTGCTGTGGTCACTGCCATGGACTTGGGGTCACTGCCATTCACCACTCAGGACACAGTTACACATGTGGGATCGGCTTGTGCTAAAGAGGGTTAGTGGCACCAATTGTCACCAGCCTTGCATATAGAAATATGCCTCACTTATCGAAGGAAGTCTGGTGCTGTAGCCGCTGCCAGAGACTTGGGGTCACCACCATTCAGGGCACAGTTACACATGTGGGATCAGTTTGTGTTGAACAGAGTGGCAGCACGTGTAGCCAGCCTTTTATATGGAAATATGCCTCACTGATTGAAGAGAGTCTGCTGCTGTGGTTGTCTCATGGAGTTGGGGTCACTGCCATTCAGGACTCAGGACACAGTTCCACATGTGGGATTGGCTTGAGTTGAAGACGGTTAGTGGCATCATGTGTCACCGGTCTTCCACAGTGTAGGCCAGAGGTAACGGTGAGCAAGGGCCCACAGCCACGTGCATATGTTGGTGGCCCCACCGGCCTGCGTAGTGCAGGTTCAGTGGCACCACGTGTCTCCAGACTTCCATATGCAAATATCCCTCACTGATTGAAGGGAGTCTGGTGCTATGGTCGCTGCCAAGAAGTTGGGGGCGCAGCCATTCAGGACTCAGGGCACAGTTACACATGTGGGATCGCCTTGTGTTGAATAGGGTTATTTGGCACCACGTGTCGCCAGTCTTCCACAGTGAAGGTAGGAGGCAGTGGTCAGCAAAGGCCAACAGACACGTGGTGTTGACTTGAGCTGCACAGATTGGGAGCATTTGGTCTTCTTATAATTGTGAGCCCTGCTGTCCGCAGTGTAGATCAAAAGCAGTAGACAGAACAGACATAAGTCTGCGGTGCTGTGCCGCTGGGTTCGCAGAGGGCTTGTGTGGAGAAGGCCCGCAGTCATGGCGGCAGCCACGTGCCAGGGTGAGGGCCGCCGCTCTGGCAGACTCATTGGTCTTCCTACAAGTGAACCAAGGCAAGGGCCTAGCCTATTTATTCATACTCCTTCTGTGGAGTGGTGTACGTTGGACCAGCCCACTCTGCTTCCACTTCCAGGTGGGGACAACACAGCAACATAACCAAGATCTTCCCCACTGCCTGAGGTAACATGGTTGCATTCACTGTGCACTACACTACAAGTATCAATAGCATATCCCCACATGGAGAGGTTTGTGCTTTGCATAGTGGTCATCTGGCCTGGGGAACTGTACGTGTGATGATATTTCATCTCAGAACACTGTGCACTCTGTACTTTTCTGTAAACACTGCTCAAGGGTGAGACAGAAACTCATAAAACCCTTGTTACTACAGTTGGGTTTCAGACACAGTAGCCCGGCGTATATTTACTTGAGTCACTGTATGGGTGAATGAGTGGATGTGTGTGTAGAGCTAGAAATTAGTGAATGGATATGTACTAACTGGTATTGGTGTGCTTATGGTTTTGAAAATGATAGTCTGTATTTTAGAGTGGGTGTATCAAGTGTTATATAAAGGCTCTGATGAGGTGCATCAGATTTTTACATGGATGATATCATCAGTGATGTCATCAGTGATGTAATTTGAGATGTCATCAGTGATGTCACCGATCATGTCATGAATGATGTAATATGTCACTTCATCAGCAGTGCATTGCGGGGGTGCGAGTTATAGTTAGCTCAACTAACTATAACAGGAAATTTCCAACTAACTATAACGTCCCTGAAACCTATGCTTTCTTCAGTGAATATATGTGTGTATATATAAATATATATATATATATATATATATATATATATATATATATATATATATATGTATATCTAGTCTCATTTCAAGAAGTTGTAGGTCACGGGCGCTCAGGTTCATCTTAGTGCACTTTTAACCTGCGTCACACAGGACATTGCGATAATAAAAATAGTGAAAAGACTGATACTTTTTTCATATAAAAGCACAGTTTCAGTGAAGATAAAAAAATCAGTATTTAATTGACTTTGACCAGTCGTAAAAGAAAAAAGATATAACTTACTGTGCATTAAAATAAACAATTTGCTTGACTGTGACATGTGGTCATGTAGTGGGATGGCACATTGAAAACTCAAAGTAGCAAAGTTAATACATGGTCCATAGTTCCTCCCTGTTTGAAGACCAAGGAAAATGGTCGTTTTTAGTTTAAGTGCCCAATATGACCTTGTTGACCATATAACATGTCATCAATCATTATTAACCAGGTGGCAAATTTAGTGGAATCATATATATATATATATATATCACTGAAAAAACCATAGGTTTCACACAAGTTATAGTTAGGAATTAGCATTTAAAAAAACATATTAAATTCACTGAAAAAACCATAGGTTTCACACCAGTTATAGTTAGCTGGAAAGTTTACTGACATAAAACCATTGAAATTCCCACGTTATAGTTAGTTGGACTCACTATAACTTGCGCACCTGCAATGCACTGCTGATGACGTCACATATTACATCACTCATGACATGGCCAGTGACATCACTCATGACATCACTGATGACACCATCCAGTGAATGTGTGTCTTTCTGAAAAATAAATATGTTTTATATATGTAATGGTGGGATGCATTTACAAGAATGAGGAATGGAAGATGACTAGGAGTGAGTGAAGGGGAGTCACAGAGTGAAGGGATGAAGGGAGTGAGGATAATATAGAAGAATTGAGGGAACAGGAGTGAACTATAGAATAAATTGCACAACATGTTAGATAGTTTATTTTTGCTGTTCTCAGAATATATTGAATTTCACTAAAAACAGTGATTTCAAACTATTCATCATATGACAGTGGGAAAAAAACCACAATCTAAAAGATTGTGTTTAAAAAAACATATAAACTTAACCCCTTCGATGCTCATGATGAGCTCAGCTCGTCATGAGGCACAGTGGAGCTGTGCTGATGACGAGCTGAGCTCGTCATGAACAAGGGGCTTTTAAATAATTCAGCACTGGAGGAAAATTGCTCTAGCAGCCAAGGTGTTAAAAATCACATATGTACACTAATCTTTGATTCACTTACTTTTCCTTTATGCCAAATAGTACATCATGAAGGTCCTTTTCGTTGGAAATACTCTGCTGTTCTCTAAAACTTCCATTTGATCGACTTGCTATAAGAAAAGCTCCAAGAACATCTGAAATATGTCTCAATGTTTTCATTTCCTCCTTGTGTTAAGCCATGACTCTTTGCTCATTCCTTCACCTTTCCTTAAGGCCGAATAGTGTCAGATGTGTCAGTATGTTTTCAAATTACTCAAAACAAACTCTGAAATTACCGTTTTCCCGACGTTCCGAAAGAAAAGCTCATACAACATTTTCACAATGTTTAAATATTCATATTTCCATCTCTGGATCATTCATGTTCAACATTTTGTATAATACTGATATCACTTACTATAAGATCCACTTACAGTACCTATATGAGAACTTGAATTTTTATATTATCTTGATCACTTTTACTCACAAATATTTTAAACAGTAGACTAACTTTTATTACCTGCTCCCGTCTTCATAGGCCAATTACCTTTACTTAAATTTTGGTTCTAAAAACACTAGGCAAGAATTTTTTAAGTCAAAAGGCAAACGTTGTTTGAAAGTCAAATGTGTATCATTAGAGTACGTCCAGACTTTTCGACATTTTAAATAAGCTGTATAATGCCCTGATGTTGTCGAAGGACCGTCATGATAAATAATAGCTACAGTTGCAAAGGTTCTTCTTGAAATTGATAACTGAGAAGCCACGAAATTTTTAATAGGCGTTGTCAATTTAGTTCCATCAGGTCTACATCGTTGGAACATTAAAATAACATACTGACCATAAGTTTGTATAAATAATGTGGACAGCATTGGACACTTACATTGGGTACACACCATATTATGATCAGCTGCTTTAAGTAGATTATTAAAAGACACTGATTTGCAGTCTGGTAAAGTCAAATATATAAATCTTTCAGTGTCAATTCTAGTACTACTTGATAAACTACAATTGTCGCAGTCATGCTGCCATTGATAAGAAAGGCTAAAAAGATTTTCTACATCTACACCTTCATCTTCCAATACACCAAACATATACATTAAAAATTCCTGACAATCCTGCTGAATATTCTGTGAATTTTTTTTTGGACCAGAACATATGCCTAAAAGATTTCGAATTTCTGAAACACTTTCTATTTTTGGTCTATCACTGCTACATTTCTCAAACACAGAATTCAATAAACCGCAGAATCTTTGATCCCGATTCTCAACAATCTGTTCTTGTAAAGTTTGAAGAAAAAAAACAACATTAACCACTACATTAGCATAGCAGTTGACACTAGAACTGTTTTCAAACTGAAATCCAACATCTTCAACAGAATCTTTTTTCTTTCTGCTTACAATTATAGTTTCATCTACTTTTTGTCTTTTTGCTACTACCTCACTGCAATTATTCTCATTTATTCTTTTTCGGTCTACCATACGTTTTTCAAGCAGAGGATATTGAGGCAAATGTGGAGCATACTCTCTTCTTAACCTATTGTATTTTTTAACACAATCTAGATCTGCACAAATCTTTGTCTCATCACACTTAATCAAGTACAATCCTGTTAAAGTTCTGACTCGTGATAATGCCACATATGCCATACCCTCTTTAAACACAGAACTTCCAATGTTCACCAAAGCACTATCTACACTCAAACCTTGAGATTTATGAATTGTCACCGCATATGCCAAACAAACAGGAAACTGTTTTCGGCGAACATATAAGTCTTTTACAAGCAAAAATCTAGCAGAACAAGAACTGATTTGTTGTACTTGCTCAATTCCATCAAATTTAATTTTTAAAAATTCAATTCCATCTTTATTTCTATAATTCACAAAATCAACAACATGACCCATTGCTCCATTTACCAGACCTCTTTCAACATTTAAATTTCTTCTCAAAATGATATGACAGTTTAAACACACATTCAGAGTCTTTTCAAAACCAGCAGTTTTAGATATACTCTTCTCTAATGAATCCAATTTTGATTTCAAATTTTCTGACAAAATAATTGTTGCTCCCATATGCTCTACTTTATCTATAGCTTCCAGTTTCACAATCTCTTCATTTTCTAATTTTAACATTTTGTTGTTGAAAATGGAACATTCTTGCAGAGTTGGCATCCAACATATCCCATATTTGTTCTCAGTAATTTTCTTAAAAATATTCTCTGAAAGAATGTTTTCATTTGGATACAAATTTGAAATTAATCGTGCATGTAAAGCTTCTTTCCCATGCTCACTTAGTTCTCTGATTCTTACATCTTGTAGAATATTTTTATATTCTTCATCCTTTGCCTGTCGCATATTTTGAAGCAGTTCTGCATATTTGAAATATAACCATATATTAACGTTTCCAATGCTTCCTAGGGACTTCCTGGTATCTTCATGCGTGAGCATTTTAAACACTGGTTGTCCTTTCACTGGAGTCAACTGCAGTAGATCTCCAAAAACAATAATGTGTTTCCCTGCAAATAACACATCATACTCTGTCCTAAGAATTTCTTGCATTCTCAAATTCACAAAAGCAAGCATTAGATTTGAGACAATGCTTACTTCATCAATGATAAGAAGTTTCATTTTCTTCAGGACTCTGGAAACTTAAAAGCACGCATCTCCAGATAGCTTGTTGTATTGCAATTTATTATCATGCTCAACTGGTAGCATCAGTAAACGATGTAGAGTAATCCCTTTAATGTTATGTGCTGCCAGCCATGTTGGAGCGGTTACAACACAAGACAGCGGTGATTCAGTCCTTTTCTGCAGATAAGTTGCAATTGCTTTAATCAGAAAACTTTTTCCAGTTCCCGTTTCTCCACTCACGTACAGTCGGACAGGCTTAAATGATGTACATGCAAAAAACACAGTTGATGGACAGAATGTAGAACAATGTCATACATTCACCCCAGTACAAGGATCTGGGCCTAAATCCATCGTTTTTTTGCACTCCACACCACCCTGGGTTAGACACTAACTATATGCAAATCAGCTCTGACCCTGTGCCTCATGGGAACAGTCCAGTCCGAACTACCAAGCCATGTCTTTCCCAGACCGTAATCAAGCATCCAAGGACCGGTTTCTGGCTATCAGCCTTCATCAGCCTGGATAGCTTGACTCCAGTGGTGTGGAGAGCCTGGGACTCATGTCTAAGTATACCCAGCACACTCGGGGGCGAAAATTGCAAAAAACACAGTTGATGGACAGAATGTAGAACAATGTCATTCATTCACCCCAGTACAAGGATCTGGGCCTAAATCCATTGTTTTTTTGCACTCCACACCACCCTGGGTTAGACACTGGCTATATGCAAATCAGCTCTGACCCTGTGCCTCATGGGAACAGTCCAGTCCGAACTACCAAGCCATGTCTTTCCCATACCGGAATCAAGCATCCAAGGACCGGTTTCTGGCTATCAGCCTTCATCAGCCTGGATAGCTTGACTCCAGTGGTGTGGAGAGCCTGGGACTCACGTCTGAGTATACCCAGCACACTCGGGGTGAAAATTGCAAAAAACACAGTTGATGGACAGAATGTAGAACAATGTCATACATTCACCCCAGTACAAGGATCTGGGCCTAAATCCATCGTTATTTTGCACTCCACACCACCCTGGGTTAGACACTGGCTATATGCAAATCAGCTCTGACCCTGTGCCTCATGGGAACAGTCCAGTCCGAACTACCAAGCCATGTCTTTCCCAGACCGGAATCAAGCATCCAAGGACCGGTTTCTGGCTATCACCCTTCATCAGCCTGGATAGCTTGACTCCAGTGGTGTGGAGAGCCTGCGACTCACGTCTGAGTATACCCAGCACACTCGGGTGAAAATTGCAAAAAACACAGTTGATGGACAGAATGTAGAACAGTGTCGTACATTCACCCCAGTACAAGGATCTGGGCCTAAATCCATCGTTTTTTTGCACTCCACACCACCCTCGGTTAGACACTGGCTATATGCAAATCAGCTCTGACCCTGTGCCTCATGGGAACAGTCCAGTCCGAACTACCAAGCCATGTCTTTCCCAGACCGGATTCAAGCATCCAAGGACCGGTTTCTGGCTATCAGCCTTCATCAGCCTGGATAGCTTGACTCCAGTGGTGTGGAGAGCCTGGGACTGACGTCTGAGTATACCCAGCACACTCGGGGTGAAAATTGCAAAAAACACAGTTGATGGACAGAATGTAGAACAATAGCATACATTCACCCCAGTACAAGGACCTGGGCCTAAATCCATCATTTTTTTGCACTCCACACCACCCTGGGTTAGACACTGGCTATATGCAAATCAGCTCTGACCCTGTGCCTCATGGGAACAGTCCAGCCCGAACTACCAAGCCATGTCTTTCCCAGACCGGAATCAAGCATCCAAGGACCGGTTTCTGGCTATCAGCCTTCATCAGCCTGTATAGCTTGACTCAGTGGTGTGGAGAGCCTGGGACTCACGTCTGAGTCCCCTTTTGTACCACTTTTGGCCGCCATAAGTGTGGCATGGTATGCTCAGACGTTAGTCCCTTGCTCACTTTGCCACTGGATTCAAGCTAGCCGGGCTGAAGACCGCTGGAATTTCAGAAACTGGTCCTCGGTATGCTCAGACGTGAGTCCCTTGCTCACTTTGCCACTGGATTCAAGCAAGCCGGGCTGAAGACGGCTGGAATGCCAGAAACCGGTCCTCGGAAGCTTGTTTCCGGTCCAGGGAAGACATGGCTTGGCAGTTCGGGCGGGACTGTTCCCATGAGGCACAGGGTCAGACTGATTTGCATATAGCCATGTCTGAACTGGGGTGGCAGAGTGGGCTAAAGAACGGTGATGGATTAAACCCAGATCTTTTGACTGGGTGTGAGTGTTTGATTGATTCAGATGCTCCGTACATCACCACCCCCTTTTGCACCGCTTTTGGCCGCCATAAGTGTGGCAGGGTATGCTCAGACGTGAGTCCCTTGCTCACTTTGCCACTGGATTCAAGCAAGCCGGGCTGAAGACGGCTGGAATGCCAGAAACCGGTCCTCGGAAGCTTGTTTCCGGTCCAGGGAAGACATGGCTTGGCAGTTCGGGCTGGACTGTTCCCATGAGGCACAGGGTCAGACTGATTTGCATATAGCCATGTCTGAACTGGGGTGGCAGAGTGGGCTAAAGAACGGTGATGGATTAAACCCAGATCTTTTGACTGGGTGTGAGTGTTTGATTGATTCAGATGCTCTGTCCATCACCACCCCCTTTTGTACCGCAAATGATGTACATGAGCACTCTTTTTTCTCATGACTGAATCCATGTTCAATCTGTTCTGTGACTTCGTCATATATCTGTTTCTGCTCAACGTTTAGTTGTTTCACCAAATCTTCTAAGTTAACTACATCCTCTTAAGCTTGTTCCATAGCTCTTTCCACCTCATCCATGGCAGTGGCAGCTTCATTTTGGATAATTGGTCCTCCTAGTGGATCCTGACTCAATGAAGTAAAACTCTGACTGTCTTGAGAACTGTCTCTAGCAATCTCTGCAGCAATTGTGGCTTCTTGCTCTATTTCTTCGTTCAACATTTGCAGATAATTTGGAAAAACAGGACATTCTATGGCATCCTTGGCTGCATTAAAAGAATCTTCGTAACAGAGAAAATCTCCAAGTAGTTCCTCTTCTGTATGCCATGGCTTAAAGAGTTGCAAAATAGCTAAATAGTAAAATTCCCTTTTGTCTGGAGATTCGCAACTCAATTTTCGATGATTAATCAAATGGCCTTTTCTCTGCTTCACTAGACATCCTTCACACCCAATGACAGCATATTTTCTATTATTGATATCTTCTGTGATGTTACTCTTATAACTATAGTTTTGCAGAACTTCCTACAAACAAGTGTTCTCAAGATGACTACTTCTATTTGGATAGTATGTATCCAACATGTTTGTCTTCAAAATGTCTGTACAGTTTGGTTCTTTCTCCGCCAAATACTCAATTTCTTGTACAGATTTCAAAACTCGGTTTCGTGTTGCAGCAAGACCTAGACTCACTCAAACGATTGTTCTAGATTTGGCATAGAGACTTGCTGATGATAACCGATCAGAACATTCATATGCTCCAATTTCTCGATGCAACAACATCTTCAGACTGAAACTGTATTATTTTTTACTTATACTCTTTGCATGTGAAATGTCCTCCCACATTTCCTTCAGTTCTGTCTTTTCTTTATTTGTGATGTAAGACGTCACATATCGAGCCACAGTAATAGAGTTGTAAGCAACGAACTGAATATCCATGTTGGCATTCCACATGGACAAAATCACTGGGTTGCAGTCGTTGATGTACTTGGACTCTTCCTTTCTTTTTAAATTATATGTATTTTTTGGTGATTTCCTAGTCACAGTATGTCGCAGAGAAGACATCAAATTATTTACTCTTCCTTTAGAAATCACTGGTCGTGGAAACCCGAAACAACATTTTGTGTAGAACTTGTCCTTGTTTCTGAATTTTCGATGACAGTACTTTCCACAGCGATGGGATTGAAAGCGTAAAACTTGTTGCCTTAAACTGTTTTCTTCAGTAGTTTTCGGAACAGCACATGTTGAATATTCTTCGATGAAACTCATCTCTGTGTCATCCGAATCAGTTCCAAATTTGGGTGCATCTTTAATCCATAACAACGTATGTATGTGAGGAGCACCTTTCGCTTGATACTCCTTTCTCCAAAAGAAATCCAAAATCTCTCCAAGGGGAGGATTTTTTTTGTTGGTAATAAAAGACATCATAGCTTCAAATCTATGATTGAAATATCTGCATACATTCACTGGATCCAAAGAACACAGTTCTCCAGGTGTTTTGAATTCTATATTTTGTATGTTTCCATTTGCCTCTCGTAGAAATTGAAGTAAGTTGTCCCATGCATACTCAGCACAGCTAAGAGTGAGGAACCATGTAGTAGTTCCTAAGTTTCTTAGCATACATTTCAATTCCCCATGACGATGGAACCAATACTCGTTTGTACCACGCTGACATGCCATGAGATTGATTAGCTGAGATTCCAAAATACTGTCTTGCAGATTGACTTTCTCCATAAAGTCCCTCGCCGAAACATTTTGCAGATGTGCTCCACTTTTCAGTATATGGTTCACTGCATAAGAAAGCCCAGACAAGTCACTTTCATACAGTAGATGAAACAAATACGGAATGCATTGACGAAACCTTGGATCTTCAGCATATAATCTTAAAGTCCGGTATTCAGCTGCAGGAATTTGAACTGGTCGATCGTCATATCGTCCACCTCGACCTGTTGGAAATAACTGTGGAAAACAACGAGCTTCCAAACTTTCTTCCCATACACTAATGGGACTTCCTTTTGCTGATTTCATTTGAAACAAGTCAATTGCATTCCCCATCTTTGGAATGCAAAGGATGAACAGAATAATGTTCATATATTTCTTCACTTCTAGACACATCAACTTTTTCAATTTGGCCGGCTGAACAATCACTGTCTTCTTCTGTAGCTGTTTCCTCTGCTCCAAAACATACATGTTTGTAGTACTGATTGTTTTTGACCAAATACAACGTTGCCTTTTTGACTTTCCTAACATCCACTAAATCTTGCCAGATTTTCTTACTCTTTGTCAGAACCCCATTAACTAGAATAACCAGAGGTTCCTCTTCCACTTTTTCTACACCAATTGTATCAATATTTTTCTTGAAATCTAGAGGCAAATAAACAACTCTTCCCTTTAATCTTCTCTGTAAATCTGAAGGAGGCAATTTCCCTATCTTAGGCTCCATGCGAACAATAGCCTGAAAAGGATGGACACATTGAATCAAAATAGATTCATAGGTATTTAAATCCATCAATTCAGAAGGAATGTCTACCAACTCAAGATCATTATGAACAGCTCTAGCAGGCATTCTGTTTTCATTTATTTTTTTAAAACAATAATTACAAATACGCTGATCAGAACTCAAATCAAAAGAATTCTCCACCAACAAATAAGTTGCAAAATCCTTCCATTCACTATTATTTTCCATTTCACTTTTTGCATATAAATCAACTAACCTAGTCTGAATCTTATAATGAGTCCGTCGACAACACACACAAGTAAAATTAGGTCTTTCACTTGATTTCACCTTAAACTTGGTAATTTCCTGGTCAAACTTTTCTGTACTTGAAATCTGTACATTGTCTTCCACATTACCTTCTATTACTGTGTCAATTTCTACACTGTCCTCTTTTTCACCAAAATAACAAAACTCAATTTCTTCACAAATGTTCTTCACATCTAATTCAGATCCATGCAAAAGAGCACTGTTTAACTGTTTAGGCTTAAGTGCTGGACTTTTTGCATAATACAACCTTCTCACTAATTTCCTCATTTTATTATGATGCACTGCTAACATCCTAAAATGATGAAAAACACTCTGACATACTTTTCTAGAAAGACAAGCCAGTGAATGCCCATGCAAACCTGTTTTTTCTCTCACTCTGCAAGGCTCTAAGTCTTGCAACATCTTCATTTTCTGTTTTAGACTTTTCTTACTATATGTACGTAAGAAATTACGAATCAAATCGATTGAATCCTGTCGCACACTACAAATACTACTACACTTCCAAATGTACACTGGACCCTTAGTACATCTCCCTAAAACTTCATCAGCTAACACCTCTTCTGCATCTCTAGACACAAGTTTCTCTTTTTCCATCGGACAACCGTCTTTCACCTCATATGCTCAACCACTGGTGTCAACTGCATGCACCAAAACATTCTCCTGGAAGTAACTCTCCTCATTAAAAAATGGCTCACAACTTAAACTATGCATCCATTCTCCAGAAAAAACTTCACAAAAATTAGTCCGATTAATTATTATTTTCCATCTACTGTTTAATTTGAAAACATTAATTGCCTTGTTATGTATCCTAATTCTATTGATTACTAAAATAAATATTTTTTTCCTAACTTCAAAAGCCTGATCAACAATCTTCTCTACACTTTTCTTTTTCTTGTAAAAAGCAGCTCTCGGTTTACCTTTCTTACATTTTTTAACAAATTTAAAACTACCCTATTGCGAAACATTAGTCTACGAATGTCCCTAAATTGGTTTTGCCTTCTATTCCAATACATACTATTCTCTCCTGCTCCAGTAGTAACATTTTGGGGGGCTTCTCCTTCCTTTTCAAATTTGCTCTCTCCTTCTGTATATTCACATTCCCATTAACATTTTTTTTTATCTACTTATGTTCCGAAAAAAAGACTTAGTTGTCTTACCCGGAGCTTTTTTGTGTCTTTTGAAGTATTTGTTGTAGGGGAGTGCTTTAATTCTGTTGCTGTTTTTGATTTATTTCCGCTTGGCATCTTTCCTTCTCCTCTTCCTTGAGGGCATATTTCCTTACTATTGAAATCTTGATTTCAATCTGTGGTAAAGAAAAAAATAACACATTATAGACCACTATTACCAAACAACAAAGCAATGACAATAAGCAAACGATATAAACACTAGTTTACAACATATCTAAGTTTATACCACAGCAACTATGTAACTAGGAGTAAGACAGAGAAAAAGAGCTAGAGGGAGTAACACAAAGAGACAGAGAGAGTCAGACAAAGAAACAGGTAGAGAGAGTAAAACATAGAGAATGAGTAAGACAGAGAGAGTTTATAATATGTTGTAAGACAGAGAAAGGATGTAATAGGGAGAGGGAGTAAGTCAAAGAAAGGGAGAAAGGGAGTAAGTCAGAAAAAGGGTGTAACAGAGTGTAAGACAGAGAGAGGGTGTAAGAGTATGTAAGACAGAGAGAGGGTGTTAGAAGGGGAGAGGATGTAAAATAAACTAAAACAGAGAGAGCCTGTAAAAGGGAGACAGAGAGAGTAGGTTTGAGAGAGGGTGTAAGAGGAAGTAAATCAGAGAGAGGAAGCAACAAGGAGTACGTCAGACAAAGGGTGTAACAGGAAGAGAGGAAGAGAATAAAAAAGTCAGAAAGAGGGAGAGAGGTTGTAAAACAGACAAAATGTGTAATAGGGAGTAAGTCAGGGAGAGAATGTTACAAAGAGAAAGGTTGTAAGATGGAGTAAATCAGGAAGAGGATGTAAGAGAGAGTATGACTTGGAAATTGCTGTAAAAAAGAGAGATGAAATAAATCAGAGACAGGGTGTATGAGAAAGTAAGTCAAAGAGAGAGTGTAAGAGAGTGTAACACGGAGTCAGGATTTAAAAAGGAATAAGTCAGAGAGAGGGTGTTAGAAGGGGACAGGTGGAAAAATAGAGTAAGTCAGGAAGAGAATATAAGAGAGACTAATACATTCTTGATAATGCTTGGTAAAGAAATGTTGGTGCATAAAGGAATTGTATTTTGTAAATGAGTGAGGTTTCAGTAGTATAATGAAATGCTTGTACATATGACCTGTGCTCTGTTTTTTTAAATGTTGTTTAAAAAAAAGATTTCGGGCACATGAATTGATTTTACATTATGGACAAGAATTAGATAGTATCTGCATGATTTAAAAATATATTAGCACATTTCACAATCATGTCACCTGTGTTTTCTCAGATTAGTAAGCAGATTGTGCAGATGAGGTGAGGCCTGTCCAGGGGTGCAGAGGAGGTGAGGCCTGTGTCCAATAGTGCAATGGACAGCACTCACCTCCTCTGACCCCTAGACAAGCCTCACCTCCTCCGTGCCCCCTGGACAAGCCTCAATGTATTAGATATAATAGATCATAACAGGATGCAGATGAGGTGAGACTTGACCAGAGGTGCAGATGAGGTGAGGCCTGTCCTGGGGAGCAGAGGTGGTGAGGCCTGTGTCTAAGAGTGCAGGCACTGGACTTCATGAAGCCTCTCCCCCACTGCACTCTTAGACACAGGCCTCACCTCCTTTGCACCCCTGGACAGGCCTCTCTCCCACTACACTCTTGAACACAGGCCTCACCTCCTCTGTACCCCTGTACAAGCCTCACCTCATCGCAACCCTGAACAGGCCTCACCTCATCTGCACCCCTGGACAGGCCTCACCTCATCTACACCCCTGGACAGACCTCACCTCATCTGCACAATCTACTTCCTAATCTAATGAAACACAGGTGACATGATTGTGAAAGGTTCAAATATATTTATTTAATCTTGCAGACACTATTTATTCCTTCTCAAAAATGTAAAAGCCATTCATTTCCCCCAAATCATTTTTTAAATAACATTTAGGAAACAGTGCGCAGGTCCTATGTACAAGCATTCAATTTCACTACTGAAACCTCACTATTTCACAAGATACAATTCCTCTCTCTTGCAAACATTGATACCAAGCATTATCAAAAAACATGACACAAACCAACAAGAAAGAAGCTCAATCTGCTTCCTAATCTGAGGTAACGCAGGTGACATCATTGTCAAAGGTTCAAATATATTTATTTAATCATGCAGACACTATTTATTTCTTCTCAAAAATGTAAAAGCCATTCCTTTACCCAAAATCGTTTTTTAAATAATATTTTAGAAACAGAGCACAGGTCCTATGTACAAGCATTCAATTTCACTACTGAAACCTCACTATTTCACAAAATATAATTCCTCTATCTTGCATATGTTGATATCAAGCATTTTCAAAAAACATGACACAAACCAACAAGAAAGAAGCTCAATCTGCTTCCTAATCTGAGGTAACGCAGATGACATCATTGTCAAAGGTTCAAATATATTTATTTAATCATGCAGACATTATTTATTCCTTCTCAAAAATGTAAAAGCCATTCATTTACCCCAAAATCTTTTTTTAAATAACATTTTAGAAACACAGCGCAGGTCCTATGTACAAGCATTCCATGTCACTACTGAAACTTCTCAATTTTACAAAATACAATTCCTCTATGCAGCAAAATCTTTTTACCAAGCATTATCAAAACACATGACACAAAGCAACATTAAAAAAAACACAATCTGCTTCCAAATCTTCTCCATAGAGCCTACAAGTCTCTATCTATTGTAAATCTGCCCAACTGTGTGTACTTTATGCACTTGCTTTCTTTCTTATTTAATAGTTTCTCTTGCTCCCTCTGCGAAATCCAACACCCTATCTGTGTAATGACCTGGAAATCCAAAGATCCACTTCACTGACAATGCAGTGGGTAGTTTGCGTCTCTCCAACCTTTCTTATTTTTAACGTTTCTCATCTTCCACTCAATCTACACATCATCCACACATCCACACATCTAATTGCTGCATTCCTTAGCTGTGAGTATCAACTATTCTTCTATTTTATATTCATATTCAAAGTGCAAGCCCTTTATCGAGCCTTTTTGTTGTAACCACTGTTCCAGGATTTCTGCTCATACACAGAACTGTGTATAAAGACTTAGGACCTCAGTGAAATATAGTGTACCAAAACCCACCTTACTACACAACCCCCCTACCAAACTAGCAATCAGTGACTCATTCGTTCTCCGCCCTAGAGCAAAAACACCAATGACTAGTCAACCCAGAATATGCGATTTAGATTACATGAAGTAAAGTGGATAACAAAAACACTCTTTCAATATACTCTTACACCAGTCAAAAACAAGATGTAAATAAAGACACGTGCAACTTTGAAATGTTAATTTCTAACGCCATAATCTCATGCACAAAACCTTAGAAAATGCAACCAAACATATTATCAGAAAAAAGGTTGTCAGCATTGTTACTATTCTATGAAATACCAACGGAAAAAGCATCCTATAATGCTAAAAGTAAACAAATTTAAAGTATACCTACATTCCACCCTCCCTACCTAGCAGATTAGTTTATAACTGCAGAAAGTTTCACAGGATTATATGGGCACACCAATACCTCTGGTACTCAGCAGTAGTTGATCACATTCAGTGCTCTACAAACTGTCAAGATACGAATGTTCTCCAACTGTGTGTAACTTTGCCTCCACAATGGATTATGAAACGTGCAAGTATCAGAGGTGGCCACAGCTCCATATGTATTTTTGCTTGATCGTGCGAGGATTATACTGAATAACAGACACAGTATTCAAGATAACCTTGATGTTCCATGCTCTCACTATACACACAAAACTTGCGTTGCAGTTTACAAATCTAGCATACCGAATTATTCTCATATAAAGCAAAATACTCAGTCTTCTCTAAACAATATCACAAGTATGTGTTGTGTGCAAAGCAGAGCAGGAAAGCAAAAATAGCGTGTAAGCTTCTAATAAACCCATGCTAACTTAACAGGCTGTGAGTGCAACGCTCAGCCCCACGGCACCCTTTCTTGATTAAAACACGTGATATAAATGTGGGCGAATTAGGAATGCAGAGTCCAAGCCTAAAAAGCATAGTGAAGTTCATATTTCCCCAAAAAAGTTATTCGCTCTTTGATAGAAAACAGTATCTAAATAATAAAGAATACATAGAAAAATCAAAGAGACTTAATCCAACAGCGTGTAAGCACAGTATGTAGCAACAGCCTCCAAGAGGAAGTCATTGTTCTCATCTGAAAACATTTCAGCCATCCAATGCAATAGTGGGAATGAACATACATGTTCCTCAACAACCGGAGCCTCTATCACCATCGGAGGAAAACTCGGGTCATCTTCAATGTAACTGCGTGCCAAGAACTCAAGCGCCGCTGCAAAAACATTCCAATGTCCCATTATTCCATGTGTCGCTGCTAAGGCCATAATACCGCCGCCAGAACAGAGCACGTCATGAACCAGTAAGGGGCTCATCAGCTGGTCATAATCCGCGTTGGGAGACACCATACTGCAGAGACACAAATCAGGAGCCCAGTCGAAATCACAGCTCAGGCAACGGAGCACAGGTTGAACGCATGTGAAAAAGGAAAATCGAAACGATAATCCATAAATTGCACTCAATGTAGTCAAAGGCAGCGCTCCATAGTAACTAAGCATTCGGTTGCGGAGCAGCAACAGCCGGGACATATTATCTTTTGCTGCAGGATGTGCATCCATATTTATGCAAACAAATTAATAAAAGCACACCGGCAACTAATGCGAGTATTAAGCGCAATCCACCAAAGATGTTGGAAAAAATCGAATGAAAAAATCCCAAAAAGACACCAAATATACTTTCTACAGAAGTCACAGGCCACTGCTTCTAACTTTAAAAAAGTAAGGTAACCCTGTAGTCAAGGACACATTAAAGATACTCTAAATTAACTCCCCAAAATTCAAGAGCACATCTGTATTTAATAAATCTTGCACTTCTGTGCGGGTGTTTGCTACATAAAGGACAAATGTTTCTGTACCAGATATAAGAGCAACCTCTTTTTGAGACAATAGCGCTCTTATACTACTCATTTGGTTGACTCTGCTTTCAAGGTCGAAATCGACAGCCAGATGGAAACATCCAGCTTCCCCTGCAGAGGAGTTAATACAACTTTTTTTTAATCAAACCACACGCTCAGTTACCGTAATCATGCAAGCGATGCCTGCTAACATTGCACAAGTATTTCCATTATTTCAAAGTAAATAACTCATGTTTCCAGTAAACTGAACGTTGTTATGATAGCAGGTGTCAGACTACCTTTCAAAACTCAGTCCAAATTAGGCGCATGTGGTATACAAGAGCCATGCAATTGTATGTGTCTACAAATTAAGGAGTGTTCTGGTACTATTGTGCAATCCTCGCCATTCACATAGACTTCTTTTCCCTCCCTCAGACACCTATATGTAAATAGTAATAACCAAGCTTTATGCAGATAACCACTCCCTAAACATCCGTATCTGCTTATAGCATAGTATTTCATGCAAACCTCAAATTTAACCAGGTTAAAAAATAACATTATGATACTGTGGATAAGCCACACACCTGAATTGGATCTCCAATGAGTGACCACTTCTAACCATTCTCATAGCGTGCCCTGTGCTCTGATCTGACAGTGAGAGAGTGATTGCACTATAGTTTGTACTGCTAATCATTCTCAGCATACGCTACGAATACGCTTCGAGGTTATGCGTCGCATCAAAGCTTCTGTGTGACGTCATGTACGGCGCCCTGTACAAAAAAGACGTAAATGTTTTTAATTGTTTAAAAACATATATTCATGTATTTAATGAGCATACTAACAGAAGACTTAATCTAGGATAATTATGTAATAATGTTTTTTTAAGTTTTAAAAATCCTATATTACTTCTGTATTGTATGAGTGCAGCTGCGTGCCCCTCCGCCTGGTACCCTATACTCCACCACGCCCAGACCCGGTTCATAAGTACGCGTGATCGTCACCACAAAACCATTAGCACGTATATCGCTTTTCCACACATGCTTTTACAACTAGTATGCATTTACCACACATGATATATGCATAATCTTCACAATGTTTTTTTGTTGACCAACACGTGTTGTAATGCCTGTGCCTTACATCTTTCAAATTAGTTTCTAGTTATACGTGTGACAAAGTCTGATAAGATCGGAGGCCAAGGACAAACACCGTGGTATCTGTGGCACGAAATCTCATCGATCACAGAGAAAATATGCGCAGGGTAAAATGAAAGTAACAGGTATAATAAAAATAACAGAGGAAAACTGCTAAAATGGCGGTTGGACGGAGTATGTAATCAACGTTTGGTGCCTCGGCACTACATTTCAAATAAATATACATACAATATGTTTATTAATATATTACAAAAGTATAGCACCGGATAACACACATGACCCGGGAAAAGAAAGCAGCAAATTTAATACCTAAAATCAGGAGAGGTTTGCTTGCCGAACTTGAAGAAAAAGAAAAAAAAGTGCACTTGCAAACAAGGCTGCGCTTGCGTAAAGAGTACAACTGATGCTGCAAAAAAAAACAGAACGTTTTACATACTGTCATAGAAATATAGCTCTAAAAATTGCCCCCGTAATTTGCCCCCCGGGACCTAATAAACAAAACGGACTTCTTGTTTTTTTTCAACTTTTCCACTGCGTACAAGTACTGCACGAGTACCCCGCCATTTTTTGTTAAAAAATAAATAAAAATTAAGCCTAAAGATCCATGTACAACCCCCATGACCAAGACTATAGGGTCAGAATGTTTCTACCCTGCCCCCTTTCCTTATATCTCAACTTTGTTTTACTGTTTTCTTGTGAATCTCCTGTCTCGCGACAAACAAGATGGCTGCCAACATTTCCTGTTTTGGAGTATTGACACTCCGACCGGTCTATCAAGCGAACTCTATCGCAAACCAATGGCATGCAATTCTCTATTGAGATTTGACAGCCAGCACCCGAAATCCCTAATGGAGAATCTCCCTTTTGGCCAGTTTTTACGCCTGAAGCGCAATTGCTCTACATCAGGATCTTATAAATACCATGCGAAGAATCTATCCCAACAATTACAGGATAAGATGTATCCTAGACATCTTGTAAAAATGGCCTGCAAGAGAGCCTCAAATAACCATAGAGAAGCCCTTTTGGAACCAAGAGTGGCAAAACCTCCTATGGAACGCATGACTTTTGTCAACACCTTTAGCACTTTGAGTAATGCCTTACAGAAATGTATCCGGAAGAACTGGCGTTTTCTCAACACATGGAACAAACGGATTCCCATGCCTTTGTTTGCGTTTAAGAGGGGACGCAACTTGCGAGATGACCTGGTGCATACGAGACCAATGATGAAACCCGGCACGAACAACACCTTATGGGACCTACCTCCGGTCAAAGGGCATTTCCCTTGTGGAAACTGTTCCATATGCCCTCAGACCAAACAAACCAAAACTATAGACATTGGCTCTCAAAGACCTTTGATCCTTACACAGTTCTCTAATTGTAATAGTGATCATTTAATTTATTTAATTGAATGTCCCTGTAGAGAACGGTACGCGGGTATGACCACAAGAAAGGTGCGACAACGCATGTTGGAACACAAAAGCACCTTTCGCTGTGGTAAATTCAATACTAAACTTACTAGACACTTTTTGGAGCTAAAACATAAGCCTCAAGATTTCTTCTGGACAGTTCTGGAGAAACCGAATATACCTCCCCATGTGAGTGACAGGACTAAATACCTATTCCTTAAGGAGCAGAGGTGGGTGTTTAAGCTCAAAAGTGCCACACAAGGTCTCAATTATGAGATTCCTTGGACTGGTCATGTGTATATGACTTCTAGACTTTGGTTTGTCATCTTATGTAAGATTCAGAATGGCTGATGGTTAGATGTATAGACATGAGAGCTCTAAACCAGTGTAGCCCCTGTTTTTATTTTTATGTTGACGTTCACTTTCATTTTGAACGCACTTGAGAATAGGACCCCTGAATTGGACCCCTTAAGAAACCCTCTGTGGAAATCTTATTTAGTTTCTACATAATCAATGCTTTGAATTGATTAACCATCTTTTTCTGATTCAAGTGTCAATGATACTTGAGTGCCTTGAGTCCTTTCACTACATGCTTCGAACACTCTGTTTATTTTGGCACACACTGTCTTTCCGGACTACAATTTGGAGCCCGATGATGGCATTCTGTAGTTTTGGCCTGTGATTGGTCTAACATTGGTTACGTCATGCACCATGTGACCCACCGGGACCGAGACTTAGCTTACAAAGGCTGGCCATTCGGGACTACAATCTTGAGCCCGATGACGTCATCCTGTAGTTGTAGCCTACCATTGGGTGAGCAATGGTGACGTTACGCGACACGTGACCCATCCATGCTGGCACTAATGGCGGCGAGCTGCAGTGGAACGCTACTTCCCCCTGCCTCAGGATACACCCCGAGGTATCGAAGGAGAGGTAAGCGTTGTTAGGATTATTACGATCTCTCTTTGTTTTAAAAAAACTTTGTAGATTGTTTTTCTAATTTGGCTCTTTTGTTTTTCGTTGTGTTGTACGAATATGTACAAAGAAGCTGACAGTATTCTGCGCCTTTCTACACAGGGTGGAGCTATAATTGTACTATATAATGGACTGTCAACATCGTATTTTGCTTTTGCAGATCTGGGGTAGATCTCTCTGTGGCTCTACTAACAACAACTAGATATGCTCCCCAGTGCCTTAAGCATGAAATATATCGGGCCTTTTACTAACATCTCGAGGATACCAGTGCACTTATTGTCCATGAACATATTTGACCTTAGGTATACTCACTGGTCTATTCTGTACTTGTTACCTTCATTTCATAGGGCGATGCCTCTTCCTTAAACCTGAGTCAGAGCCAGGTGAGATGAGAATTGTTACCTCACACAGGAAAGGTGAGTGTATTATTTTGGAATTCTCTCTTTGAAACACAGAACGTTTAGGAGGCAGTATAACTAAGTTTTTTACTGCAATCTTGATGCCCCCTTCTTTTTCCCTACAGATATGAATTATCATCTTTCCTGTATAGAGGTATCGTGATTGGTCACATGTATTAACACTGTGATATTTTGCTGTTTTGTTACCACTGTTTTTTTCAAAATTGCACTTTATGCAGTAGCTATACTAACGAGGTCCTGAAGAAAGCCGGGGTTCTGTAACCCGCTACGGCTGAAACTAGTAGACCATTTCGGTTGATTAATTCAAAACCGACACTGTATATATATTTTTAATAAGTCCACCAGTGGTCATCAATAAAGGTATCTGGGACCACTGATGTATCTTTTTTAATTCACACACACTTTCACTTTTGCACTGCATTTTTCTATCCTTGTCTTCAACACGCCTAGTCCACCAGCATTTGGCTCGGTGCCAGAAGAGCTGAGGTGACAGGGTTTACTTTGGTTTTGCATATGATGACACTGGCCACCAAGGGCAGTTGATGGGAATCCTTACTTTTCTGCCCTCCTCAGGGTTTCTTCTGACATGAAGTCGCATTTGCGTCATCATTCTTTCACTATCATTGATAGTTAGACAGTAAAATGATCTAGTGTGAGTCCTGTTCCTATCATTTGTTCTGTGTAGAGATTCTGGTTAGACCTCCTGTTTCCTTTTGTTGTTTATTTGGAGTATTGACAACCAATCAGCATGCAGCTCTTGCTCATAATTGTACATATTTCCAAACGCGTACGCCTCGATTTTCCTTTAAATAAATAAAAATAAAAATAGAGCCTAAACATCCATGTATGACCCCCTGAGCAAGCCTTGAGGGTCAGAATGTTTCTAGCCTACCCCCTTCCCTTATTTCTCAACTTTGCTTTACTGTTTTCTTGTGACTCAGTTCTAGCGAGGCACAAGATGGCCGCCAACACTTCCTGGTTTCGAGTGTTGACAGACAGTTCACAGCCAATCAGCATGCAGCTTGCGCTCGTAATTGACCAGATTTCCGTACGCGTGCTCAACTCCGTCTCTAGATATTGCTATGATTTTACTTGCAATTTTATCAGAAACTACTGAATGGATTTACACCATTTAACAAAAAGCACAATCTGCGGACAGAACTCTACCTCTCTGTCAAATTTCGTGCAATTCCGTTTAGCCGTTCGGACTGTAGCCCTGGCTAAAGGTCCTTATGGAAAATTGCATGGGGAAAACACGTTTTGGGACCCCCTTTTTTCCCGGCCCCCACTTGACGAATCACCCCCAAACTTTCAGGGAAGTGAGCGGAACAAAGCAGGCCATTTTCTTCGAGAAATTCACAAAGATTCGTCTACCGGCGCCAAAGTTATTCCAAATACTATGTTGTGGATTTCCTATGATATATATATAACCTTTGAAATTCACTGAAAAAACCATAGGTTTAACACCAGTTATCATTAGCTGGACATTTTACTCATACAAAACCATTGAAATTCCCATGTTATAGTTAGTTGGACTCACTATAACTCGCGCGCCAGCAATCCACTGCTGATGATGTCACATATTACATCATTAATGACATGGTCAGTGACATCACTGATGACATCACTGATGACATCTCCAATGACATCTCCAATGACATCACTTCCTACACTGCCATCTTTCATTATTATGTTTTATATAGCAGTGATGGGTGCCCACTCTAGTACTGCTATTTAAAAATATATATTTTTGACCTTTGACTCTGTCCTCAGGCAGGTCGCCCCCCCAGCCGCCACACGGTCCTCCTGCGCCGCCTGACTCAGCTGACCTTGCCGCCTTGCTCTCGTTGCCGCCTGGGACTCCTGTGTGAGCCCTTCGCCCTCGGATCTTTCACCTTTGCCCTGACTTAATTTCCTTGCCCTTCTGTTCTATCGAATTCCTCTGCCCACATTTTCTTGCCCACCCCCACTGTTGTGCCCTCCGTGCCCCCCTGCCCCCGTGCCGTGTCCCTTTCTGCCGCTGTGTCCCTGCGGCCTCGCCCACTGCTGTCCCATTCGCCTGCCCCGCTCCCACCTCCCAGCTGCCCCTCCCTACCACAGTGGGGCACCGAAGGCACCCCAAAGGCAAGCCTGTCTGCGCCGGTCCGCGCCTGGACCGCGCCCAGTGCCAGAACCCCTGGCCCTCACCGGAGCCAGGGCACCCGAATGAGATACGACACCACCATCCTCAACGAACTCAACACCGACGACCACCCGACTGCTACCAAGCCACCCCGAAGCGAACCCACAGTTCCTTCACCTGCCAAGCCTGCAACTTCACCTGCCTCCCAACCTATACCCCGCCCGTCGAACCCAGCAACAACAACAACCACCTCAAGTGCATCCTCCTCAACACCCGCTCCGTCCACAAACACGCCATCGAACTCTGGGACCTCCTCAACACAACAGCACCGGATGTCGCCTTCCTCACGGAAACCTGGATGATTGTCTCCTCGGCCCCCGACATCGCCAAAGCCATCTGGGCGGCTACAAGATCACCCGAAAGGACCGCGTCAACCTAACCGGAGGAGGAATCGCCATCATCTACAGCAACACCATCAGCTTCACGACTTACACCGAAGACACTCTCTCCACCGCTGAACACCTACACTTCCAGATCTGCACCGACCCCAAACCACACTCAGAGGAACCCTCGTCTACAGACCTCCGGGACAGCGCACACAATTCAGCAAAACCATCGCTGACTTCGTCAGCCCACACGCACTAACATCACCAGAATACATCCTCCTAGGGGACCTGAACTTCCACCTGGAGAACAACAAGGACAGCAACACTACCAACCTGCTCGACAACCTCGCCAACCTTGGACACCCCCACCCACTATGCCGGCCACACGCTGGACCCAATGTTCTCCGCCAGCAACCATGTCTCCTTCAGCCACTCCATGGACTACACTGGAACGACCACAGCTGCATCCATTTCACCTACAAGAAGACTACAACACACCACCGCATGCTACAGATCCCCCGCCGATGCTCGAGCACAGTCACCACAGACCAGCTTACCACATTACTGAGCCAGAACCCACCAGCCCACACCTCCGACACCAACAACGCAGCTCTCAATCTCGCACAGTGGATCACCAACTGCGCCGACATCTTCGCTCCGCTGAAGACCCCCCCAGGCAAGGCCAGCAACAGAAGAACTACATGTGTCACCGACGCCATCAAAAAGTCAAAGAAATCATGCCGCACGCTCGAAAAAACCTGGTGCCACGACCGGACAACAGAAAACATGACAGCCCTCAAGAACGCCACTCGTGAACACCACCAGCTGATCCGGACCACCAAAAGGGCATCGTTCAAAGAGCGGCTGGACAACAACACCCACAACAGCAAGGAACTCTTCAGCATCGTAAAAGAGCTTTCCAACCCCAACGCCAGCAACCACACTATCACAAGACCTCTGCAACTCCCTCGCCACGTTCTTCTACCGCAAGATCACAGATATACACAACAGCTTTGGTGCCCAGACGCCACCTCCAGTCACCAAACCAACGACCCCCACCACCACCCTGAGCGACTGGACCCCCATCAGCACAGAAGACACCACCCACGTCATGAATACCATCCAATCTGGCTCTCCCTCTGACCCATGCCCCGACCACATCTACAACAAAACAGATGCTATCATTGCACCCCACCTCCAGAACGTCATAAAAAACTCCTTCGCCTTAGCCACCTTGCCAGAGAACTGGAAGCACGCAGAGATCAACGCCCTTCTGAAAAAACCCACAGCTGACCCGAAAGACCCCAAGAACTTCCGCCCCATCTCTCTTCTTCCCTTCCCTGTTAAAGTCATCGAGAAGACAGCTGACTGCATTCCTCGAGGCTAACAACTCGCTCAACCCATCCCAATCCGGATTTCGAGCCAACCACAGCACCGAGACAGCCCTCATCACAGCCACCGACAACATCAGAACCCTGATGGACAACGGGGAGACAACCGCCCTCATACTCCTAGACCTCTCAGCCGCCATTGACATGGTCTGGCACCGCATCCTAATAACCCGCCTCTACAACACTGGGATCCAAGGAAAAGTGCTGGACTGGATCAACTCGTTCCTCTCCAACTGAACCCAGAGAGTCCGCCTCCCGCCGTTCCGCTCCACGGCCACCAGGATCATTTGCGGCATACCCGAAGGCTCCTCGCTCAGCCCAACCCTCTTCAATATCTACATGAGCCCACTCGCCGCCATCGCACGAAAACACAACCTCAACATCATCTCCTACGCTGACGACACCCAGCTGATACTCTCCCTCACCCAAAACCAACCTCCAGGAAGGAATGAAGGACGTCGCGGAATGGATGAAGCTCAGTCAGCTGAAACTGAACTCAGAGAAAACGGAGGTCCTCATCCTCGGACAATCCCCATCCGCCTGGGACGACTCCTGGTGGCCCACAGCGCTAGGCACCGCACCGTCACCCACGGACCACGCACACAACCTGGGTTTCATCCTGGACTCCTCTCTCACGATGACCAAACAAGTCAATGCCATCTCATCCTCATGCTTCAACACCCCACACATGCTCTGAAAGATCTTCCGGTGGATCCCCACAGAAACTAGAAAAACAGTCACCCTGGCCCTCGCCACCAGCCGACTGGACTATGGGAATGCCCTTTATGCAGGAACCACAGCCAAACTTCAGAAACGACTTCAGGGCATACAGAACGCCTCCGCACGACTCATACTAGACATTCCTCGCCACATCCATATATCTGCCCACCTGAGAAACCTGCACTGGCTCCCCATCTGCAAGAGGATCATGTTCAGGCTCCTCACTCACGCACACAAAGCGCTCCACCACATGGGCCCTGAATACCTCAACAATCGCCTCTCGTTCTACACTCCTACCCGCCAGCTCCGCTCCGCCGGCCTCGCCCTCGCAGCAGTCCCATGGATCTGCAGAGCCACCATCGGAGGAAGATCGTTCTCCTACCTGGCCGCCAAGACATGGAACTCCCTCCCCGCATACCTACGACTGACCCAGGACCATCTCACCTTCAGGAAACACCTCGAGACCTGGCTATTCGAGTAGTAGCGCCCCCCCCCCCCTCTCCCTCCTGCGCCTAGAGACCCTCGTGGGTGAGTAGCACGCTCTACAAATGTATTGATTGATTGATTGATTATAATGATAGCATGGGGAACTTGCTCCAGCAGTGCCATGGGTGCCATGGGGAAGGCTCATGGAGCCCTTAGCCCCATTAGCTATCCTGCCAGCACCCTCCTTGCTACAACAGCAAACTGGCTTTCCTTGTTTGCTACCTGACAGAAGTAGCTTTTCTCCTGCTCCCTCCGGGGGAGGGGGTGGGGGCAAAGCTCAGTTCCCTGTCTGCAAGAGAGTGGCAGGGAAAAAAAATCACTGATTCTGCCTGCCTCATCTGCTCCCACTTGTTTAGTCAATGCAGTCTCTCTATCTACCCTATGGAGGACACGGAGCTACCAGTGTCACAGGGGATTGGGTCCCTGAAACATTGCTTCCGAAAGCCATCAGGAGATGGGGTCCCTGGGGTTGATATCAGCTCATGGAGGGCAACCCCATGGCCACCTCATCTTCTAAAAACATTGGCCCCTGGAAATGGGGCCACTGGGACTGTAAGAGGATTAGAGGGATGGACCCTCGTACCTCCAAAGTTTTCCAGCTATAAAAAGGAGCATAGTTATCATATGTTTGCATCATTTTTGTTCCACACAACAGGGTGCAAAAGTTATTCAATCCTTAAGTGTAATTTGCCAAGCCACACAAGGGCACCTTGCATGGCCCTGAGTGGCATGAGGTCAGAAACGAGCAACAAGAGGCAAAATAGAGGTCAGAAAAGAGCAGCAAGAGGTAGAAGACAGGTCAGTAGAAACAGAAAGAGGCTACATAACAGAGAGAATGAGCAGAAAGAGGTTCAATAGAGGGCAGGACCAAGAAGAAAGGAGGCAGAAAAACAAACAGAAAATGAGCAGAGGAGGGACAAAACAGAATGGCATCATGGGGGACTGCAGAAAATCTGGATAATAGGACTGTAACAGGAAGCTGGCATGAGGACCTGCACTCATGTGTCACCCTTTGTTTACCATCCACCCACTGACAGATCTACTCAGAGACTCACTCCCCCACTAACAGATATCCTCAGATGCTCACGCACACACTCACAGATCCATTCAAGCACTCATTCACTCACTCACAAACCCACTTAGACACTCACACACCCACTTAACACACACATGCACCCACTCACAGACCCACTGGAAGACTGACACAGACCCATTCAGACATTCACTTACCCACTCACAGATCCATTCATACAATCACACACCCACTCAGAAACACAGTGAGAGACTCTTTTTTAACTTTATTTATCTGTGTAATTACAGATCCATGATACAAAAAAACAATATAGCAATAATTCAGGAGCGATAAATAGTGATATACAATAGTAGTTCATAATAGATACATTAGAAAAAGGGCTTGTCACCATACATTCAAAAATTATAGGGTAAAAAGCATCCCGCACATAGCAGGAACTGGGCCTGGGGGTGGGGGTCCCCACGGCCATGTATGGCTCAGGGAGGGAGGCTGTGTTGGCCCTCTCTTTTCCTGTTCACGGGCCACCCCAGGGAAGTGGTGGTCCTCGGAACCTTATGTGGCCTCTCACTCCTAAAAAAATATTTCACCTGGTGATTCCTGGGACTCGTGGGGGGTCCACATGGCCCCATCATTGTTTCTTCCACCCCGGGAAGGTGGTGTTCACCAGGGCCATGAGTTGGGTCCTGTGCGCCCCCCCCCGCCTTTATTATAAATAATGCTCCAGGAGTTGGTGGTCCCCGGGGCTCAATAAGCCTTAGGATGGGGGCCCCATGTGACCCCTTCCTTTTGAATAAAATGCCCATGAGATGTGGCCCATCCAGGGGCTCTATTCAAATCAAGCATGGGAAACTGCATTTGTTTTTTTCCCATTGTTCCATCTTGTTTCCACAGCAACATTCAATTTAAAAAAAAAAAATCCCCTGGCGGTTTCCCCCTGCAGTCCCACGACCAGAGCTAAGGGGTCGGGGTATTCTTACCCTGCCCCCTTTTCTTTTCTTTATACAATTTTTTGTGGTACTCAGCTGAATCCGAATCCCAATATAGCTACCAACACTCCCCGGTTGAAGTGTTGGTAATCAATCAGATTTCAGCACAGGGACTGACGGATCGCCGGAGGATCCGAGTCCCTAGATATACACATTTGGATTTCTTTTAATAAGTCAAAAACTACTGATTTGATTTACACCAAATAACAAAAAGGATTCTTTCTGGGCCAAGAGCAACCACTATGCCAAATTTGGTGTAATTCAACCCAGCAGTTCGGTCTGTAATCGTGTATAAAATCTCTTTGGCCATTAACATGGGAAAAACGCATTTCAAAGTCTTTAAGCATAGGTTTAGCACAGTGCTATCCACACGGAGATAGAAAGGGACAAAGTATTTAGCCTTATACTGGGTGCCCTCTTGTGTCTGAACTGATCTATACCTCTCTGAATAGCTCTAAGTAGAGCAAAAAAGGGGTAGCTTTTTCTCATTTCAGGTTGGCTTGGTTGGTGTTTTACCAATTCAAAGCTGTAATACTGTGCCTGGAGTGGTAAATGGTTTTTGTAATTTTACATCTCGGCATGGACAGCACTGTGCTAGTCCTATGCTTAAAGACTTGGCTGTAGAAATGGCAAAAGACTTGGTCCCTTTCTATCTCGGCGTGGATGGCACTGTGCTAAACTTATAGTTAAAGACTTTGATAGAAAAGCATTCATTTGAGGTGAGCAGATGTAGAGTGTTGCTGGTGTTGAGAGTGCTCTATACAGGAGCTGCTTTCCACCTAAACTTGAGAGCTACCCAGAGTTCCCTGCTTCTTTTTTGTATATATATATATATATATATATTATTTTTTGTATATATATATATACATACATACATATATATATATGTATATATATATATATATATATATTCACTGAAAAAACCATTGGTTATAGACCATATATAGTTAGGGATTAGCCTTTTCAAAACCTTATTTTACTCACACAAAACCATTGAAATTTCATATATAGTTAGTTGCACTAACTATATATCGCGCACCCGCAATCCACTGCTGATGATGTCACATATTACATCATTCATGACATGGTTAGTGACATCACTGATGACATCACTGATGACATCTCAAATGACATCACTGATGACATCACTGATGACAACATCCAGTGACTGTATGTTTCTGTAAAGTTAAAATATGTCTTACATATTGAAGAATGAGTGGATGTATAAGTGTCTGGATGAAGGATTTAGTAGGTGCATGACTGACTGTATGAGTGAGTGATTAAATGTGTCTCACTGAGTGCATGGGTTAGTGACTAAACTGTTTTAATTTGTGCATCATTATATCTGTTGTTCTACAAACTGCTGCATATGTTGATCAGTAGCTATATGAATAACTGTATGGGTTATTCATTGGTTGTCCAAGTATTTGTATGGGAAACTGAGTGTGTGTGTATGGGTGGCTGGGAGGTGTGTGACTCTGTACATAGATGTGTGAGTAGTTGATTCACTATATGTATGGGTTCAAAAGTGCATGTGGAAACAGCTGTATGTGCGGTTGATTGTGCATGAGTGTATTAGTGAGTGAATGGATATCTCAGTGCTACATGTCAAAGTAAGTACATATGTAAAACACAGTACATGTGAGAGTTGACATATATAAATAACTGTGCATAAGAGCCAGTGAATGTGTGAGTGGCTGTATGGATCATTGTGAACATGTATCAGGGATTGTATAAAAGAGTAAATATGTGTTAGTATATGTTTGAATAAGTAAGGTGTGTATAACTGTATAATTGAGAAAATGGAGGTGTGATTGGTTTTTTGCATAACTGACTAGGTGTGTGAGTAACTCCATGGATGAGTGTCAGTCTGTGACTGTCTGTTTACACTGATTGTATCTAAGGTTATATTAGAGTCTGAAGAGGTTCATGTTATTATCACATGAATGATATCATCAGTGATGTGATCAGTCATGTCAAATGAGATGTTATCAGTGATTTTATCAGTGATGTCATTTGAGATGTCATCAGTGATGTCATTTGAGATGTCATCAGTGATGTCATTTGAGATGTCATCAGTGATGTCATCAGTGATGTCACTAACCATGTCATGAATGATGTAATATGTGACATCATCAGCAGTGGATTGCGGGTGCGCGATATATAGTTAGTGCAACTAACTATATATGAAATTTCAATGGTTTTGTGTGAGCAAAATAAGGTTTTGAAAAGGCTAATCCCTAACTATATATGGTCTATAACCAATGGTTTTTTCAGTGAATTTTCAAGGTTTTGTAAATGCAAATTCCTAACTATATATGGCCTAAAACCTATGGTTTTTTCTGTGAATTTCAATGGTTTTTTAATAGCAAATATCAAAAGCTGTCAAATGTCAAGTACGTGATAGGTAAAAACTTTTTCGTGTTTATGCACGCTGATGTGCTTTGAACGCTGCCCCCCCCCCTCTCTTTTCTCTTAGTAGTACTCTCTCTTTGCAGATAGTGAAGAGTAGTTAACGCAGGCCTTTACCCCCGTTGTAATCCGTCGTGCCTGCTTGTCTCTCCATTTGATTGATTGTTATCCAAGCATTTACTGTTTTACAATTGATTCTCTTTGGTTCATTCTCTATTTACAAACAAGCACAAAGTCGCAATACTCTGTTTAGTCTTTGCAGATAGTTAAAAATCGTGAAAAATCGTGTAAAAAAATAAAATTAATCGAGCAAAATCAGTAGGCCACTAATTGGATCTCTTTTTGACCTCGCTAAAATAGAAATATTAGGAACAACCCTTCATGAGAAATACGAAAATAGTGAGATGAACTGAGCTCCACACCATGAGCGCTGCAAGACAGCTCGGCTCCGTCACCCACCCCCCCCAAAATAACGACAAACCCTATGCAAATATTAAAAATATATACAACACACCAGCAAAGAAACAGGGTAAAACATTTTATTAAATAACTATTTACATAACTATTTTATACTTTTTATTGCCCGATCCGGCTAGCTCAATCGATCGAGCATGAAACTCATGCACTCTGATAGCAAGCGTTGCTACTGATGCTATGCAGACCAAAACTGGTTTTCAGTTTGTACATTTTTCTAGATTTTTCCATCCAAGGTTGGTTGAGTTTGTAGAACGATGGCTTCAGATTTTCAACATACGGTGTGGTGGCGCGGACTGGGAGGGGGCGGTTCGCTCCTGCCCCCTCCCCAAGTAAGATTTTCATACGTGAAAGTACGTTAATGGTTTTGGTCCCTGAGTTGCTTCGATGTCACTGCCATTCTCAAATGGCATAAGTTCTGGATGTTGGGTGCCATAGTTCAGAGTTCTGAGCAGCGCTTGTAACACTGTCTGAAGCTTATTTCCACCTACTGCAGCTTCACTATTCTCAAAGTAAGTGAGGGTCGTTTGTGGACCTGACTGCATTTGAAAACAATGTGATATGGTACCTCCCTAAACCGCTTGACGGAGGCCCCCGAGGGGCGGTGTGATGGCACGGACTCGGAGAAGACGCTTGGCTCCGACCCCCTCCCCAAGTCTTATAGCACCGGTTTATCCTGAGATCGCCCCCGACATAGGCGGCCGGCTCCTGGGGTCCGGCGGAACTTTTTGCCTTTTGATGACTCTTCCATTCTGGACCTTATCCCACAATCCGTTTGACCTGAAGACACGCTGTAGTGGGGCGCCCCTTTACCGTTTCAGTTGCCATTCCGCCCGTTTTTGCTACACTGTGCCTCTTCCGCCATTCAGCTGTTTACCGCCCGCTCTTGCGACTACAGCGTCTCGCTCACCAAGTAGTTGAGTTGCTCCCGCTCTTGCGATGCAACGACAAGCGACTGCCACAGGACTCTCAAAATGGTGGCCGGCTCTTCAGATTTGGGCGTGGTCCACTAAAATGGCCCTGGGACACCTTGGAACTTGGACGCTTCCCTGTTAGGGCTTGGGTCCCATTCTCGAAAGCGTCCCCTCAGCCGTGAAGATTCTACAAAAGTCTTGGGGGCCCCCGACTCCCGCAGGCTTCTGGTGGGGAGCGGCTGCCATGTTTGCTCGTGGAATGGCCACGACGGACCTACGACATGGTAGTGCTCTCATGCTGACGCCAGCTTTAGTCTGAAACATCCAGAAACACTGTAGACTACCAATTCGATCAGTTCCGGTATAGCCCCAACATGACCCGGTAGAGAAGAACTTGCCCTCCCCTCTTTGACTGATGGTTCTTGTTGCCTGTCCCCTCTGTTGTCATTTAACAGAACTTTTTGGACTGCTGAAAGGGGTTGTGTTCCGAACGCTGGTTGGTGGAGACATTTTGACTATATTCTTGACCTACGTTGTTGCGTAATGCGTTATATGACACGCCGCGTTAGCGCACCCGGAAGTGATCCGGGGCGCGGCGCGCAGCGCGTAACGTAAGCATAACAGGTCATGTGACTTGTTAATAAAACTTTTTATTGGTTCATTTTACTTTTGTTATTTTAATAATGAAAAGCTTGGTCATATGACCTAAAAAATACGCTTTTTATTGATTTCGAACTTTTTTTTTTTAAACATATATATTATAATATTCCAGGCTAATGTACTTTCCCGGAAAATTTACAACTGTCCTGCAAGTAAAATATATTCCTTTTTCGAGAAAAAGGGCGTTTCTTCGTTCCATGACGGAGCCGTTGAGTAAAAGAGACTCGGCCTGCTGTCTTAGTCGCTGATACGCCTGATTATCAGATTCTTATCGATCACTTTATGTTGCAGGAGTGGAAAACACAACTGCCCTTGACCATTTATCTTTACTGCGTTCCTACGTATTATACCTTTTATCCATCATGTAATTGGACTGCTTTATTTCACTTGCCTTTTACTGATTCGAAAACAGTGACTAAAAGTAAAAACTTTACCAATGTAAATACTACTACCATGTTTTGTTTTAAAAACCTTTATTGAGAAAATGTCAGTATACAAATACGGGCCTATAACCACGTGGGCCGGCCACGGAGCAAACTGAAATCGTATATGATGAGGAGACATTTACATTATAGAGGAACGTAACGAGCGGGCCATTAGGTTGCAAGAACTAAGGTATCTAACAGTTGCGTAATCGGTGGACGTACATTTTGTAATTAAATTACGACAGAGCCACTTACAAAAAAATCATCTAGATATACATTTGCGGGCAAGTACCATGGGTGACGTTAATTCGAACTTTCAATACTACAGTAATCAATAACACATCAGAACTTAATATCAATAGGGATGTCAAAATATTCAATCAATTCTCGTCCCCGCCCGCCATGAGCATCAAAACTGCATTCATATCTCGTGATATCAAAGTTGTTCAACCAGTACACAACAATGAGTTACGAGTCCCATTTATACCGGCGCCATTTTGGGCGAGGCCGGGCAGGTCCAAGATATAGTCAAAATGTCTCCACCAACCATCGGCCGGACCAGAACCCATTTCGGCCCTTTATGCTACAAGATGGTGTCTTCCATTCAGAAAATATTGTTGGCAGCATTTTGAAAGGAAAGATAAACAGCCGTTCTCCTAGCGAGTCTCACATTGTTACATTTAGGAAGAATGTTGAAGAGTAGTATGTGGAAAATCTGAAGCCATTTTTCTACAAACTCTCAATCAGCCTTGGATGGAAAAAAAAATCCTGAAGAATGTACAAACTGAAAACCAATTTTTGTCTATATAGCATCAACACCAAGGCTTGAGTCAGCTTTGTGTGAAGCCGCCATTTTGATTCAATCAATAATGTCCCCCTGCACACATTCAGGGACCTGGTCGTGTCTTCAGTTGAAACGGATTGTGGGACAAGAAGCAAAAAGGAAAAGGAAAAAAGTTCCGCCGGACCTCGGGAGCCGGCCGCCTATGTCATGTGCGATCTTTGGCCACACCAGGGCAATAGTGAAGCTGCAGCAGGTGCACATAAACTTCAGACAGTCTTACAAGCACTGCTCAGAACTCTCAACTATGGCCCTCAACATCCAGGACTTGCCATTCGGATCTTGGTGCCTTGTGCTGGTTCCGACCTATTCACACATCGGTCCACTACTGACATCACCTCATAAGCCAACGGGGCACCCCACGCCGACTTTCGGCGCAGCATTGTAGGATGGCCACACCAGTGCGGCAAATTGCTGGACACCACCTCGGTGCCATCCAGATCTCGGCGCGTTCGAGTCACTGTACCGCAAGAGCGGGAGAAACTCAGCTGGACACGCCGTCTTTCGGCGCAGCATTGTAGAATGGCCACACCAGTGCGGCAATTTGCTGGACACCACCTCGGTGCCATCCGGATCTCTGCGCGTTCGAGTCACTGTACCGAAAGAGTGACCGCAACTCAGCTGGACACGCCGTCTTTCGGCGCAGCATTGTAGGATGGCCACACCAGTGCGGCAACTTGCTGAACACCACCTCGGTGCCATCCAGATCTCGGCGCGTTGGGCTGCCTTCGGCCTACTGTAGCCGCAAGTGCGGACGCAACTCAGTTGGACGGCGAGTGAAACGCTAAGGGGCGCCGCACTGCAGCCGAGGAGCCTCCATCTTGGGGGAGACGCACAGCCCCCACTGACTGACGCTACCTCACAGGCCAATGGGGCGCCCCACGCCGACTTTCGGCGCAGCATTGTAGGATAGCCACACCAGTACAGCCGCAACTGGCTGGACACTAACTCGGTGCCATCCGGATCTCGGCGCGTTGTGCTGCCTTCGGCCTATTCGCACATCGGTCCGCTACTGACGCCGCCTCACGTGCCAACGGATTTTCTACGCTTTTTGTAGCCCTATGCCGCATAACAGGTCATGTGACTTGTTTATAAAACTTTTCATTGGTTCATTTTACTTTTGGTTTCCTAAAGATGGAAGGCTTGGTCATATGACCTAAAAATAACACTTTTCATTGGTTTAGAAATTTTTTTTTCCCAAACGATGAAAGCCCCACCTTGTTTCTGGATGTTTCAGACTGAAGCTGGCGTCAGCATGAGAGCACCACCATCTCGTGGCTCCGTCGTGGTCATTCCGCGAGCAATCATGGCAGCCGCTCCCCACCGGAAGCCTGCAGGAGTCGAGGGCCCCCAAGACTTTTGTAGAATCTTCACGGCTGAGGGGACGCTTTCGAGAATGGAGCCCAAGCCCTAGCAGGCAAGCGTCCGAGTTCCAAGGTGTCCCAGGGCCATTTTAGTGGACCAGGCCCAAAACCGAAGAGCCGTCCGCCATTTTAAGAGTCCTGTGGCAGCCGCCTATCGCTGCACTGCAAGAGTGGGCGGAAGTCAACTACATGGTGAGCGAGACGCTGTAGCCGCAAGAGCGGGCGCAACTCAGCTGGATGGCCGCCACCTGGGGAGGCCCGTTCACGCCGCCTCCCCCATGCCCCCCCCCCGGGCCGCCCCACGCCAATTTTCGGAGCAGCATTGTAGGATACCAAAACCAGTGCGGCAGTTTACTGGACATCACCTGGGTGCCATCCACATCTCAGCGCGTTCTGCTGCCTTGGGACTATTCACACTTCAGACCGCTACTGACGAGGCCTCCCCCCGCACCACCCGGGACGCCCCACGCTGTTTTCCTGAGCTGCATTGTAGGAAACCAAAAACCAGTGCGGCACCCAGGTGACATCACCTGGGTGCCGTCCAGAACTCAGCACGTTGTGCTGCCTTGGGACTATTCGCACAAAAGACAGCTTCTGACCATTGTTGCTTTTTTTTGTCAAAAAATGTTTAAATGTATTTACAGTTTTTGTTGCGTTCGTTATATTTAAAAGTTAATAAAGTTTTATAATCCTACTTTGTTGGAGTGCTATATATTTTAAAAAAATCGGGTGAATGGGGCCTTGAATCTGGTTATTGTCATGTGTGGGCTTTGCAAGTGTACTGCTACAGGATCGGACATTTCAAACTCAAATGCACGTTCTTTTTCTTACCTTTCCGAAGCATGGAGCGCAATAGCAGGCAGAGAAAGGGTGATGCAAGTGTTGAACACTGCCTGGCCTGGCAAGTTGCTGGCAGTGCCCCCCCCCGCCCGCTCCTGAAAGAGGACACACACACACCGCCGCCCGAGCACTTCACAGATCTTTAAAAGACCATGCGCTTGTTCATGAGGCTTAAATGGTTTATCACCCCTTCTAGAACCCCTGCATCGACCCTCTGACGTTTCCTGGAAGAATTACCACGTAACACAATACCAAGCCCTGTCACCTGAAACCCCCGAGGAATCGTGGGGCATATTATCAAGGGGGTTTATCTCCGCTTTTTTGGCTTTAAAAGCCAAGAAAGCGGAGATAAAATTATCTCCCTATTACCAAGCTGTCGCTAACACCAGTTACTGACAGCTAAAAGGAGATAGCGACCATCTTGTGCCCCGCTTTGCATGTCAGTGATATTTATCACTAATGACATGCAAAGTGGGCGTGCCAAGATGTTAGCGACTGGAAACAGTCCCTAACATCGCTATCTCCTATTACCAACTTTTGGAGATATTCGCGCTAAGCGCGAATATCTCCAAAAGCTAACACCTGCCCTGAGCAGTTCTTAGCCATGTTATCCAATGGGAGGTGGATAACATGGCTAAGAGCATTTGCTCGATAATGCATGAATATCGCTGACTTTTAAGCGATATTCATGCATTGCGGCCGTTTTTTATCGCATTTGCGATAAAACTTGCTAATAGCAAGGTTTATCTTCGATAAAAATCGCCGATGTGCGGCGAGAATTTTTGTCTCTAAACAAGTTAGAGACAAAAATTATCGCTAGTTGTTGGTAATATGCCCCCGGGTTTTTGCTTGCAGAAATCGGGAGGCGGGAGACTAGCACTGAAATCAGTAGTCTCACGCCTGAATCGGGAGGGTTGGCATGTCTGGATTCTCTACAGCTGGGGCCATAAACTACATCCGCAGGGCTAGGTGATAGCCTGGGACCGGCCTGCCATCTAAAATGGCTGCCGTGCACGACAAAATTGTGGCATTGGAAAAAAGGCAAGATGGCGCAGACAATGTTTATCAATAAGGATTCATTTATAACAAAATATTTTATCGCAAATTGGCGGTCAACACTTCCTGATTTCCATCGAATCGAACGTTAACAGACGTCACGCAGCAAAAAAAAAAAAAGCTCACGCACAGCCGCTGGAAGACATGTATCAACATATATGAGCCTCCTCAGCCACCCTCAGAAAACATAAGGGATCAGGATACGTCTCACGCACCCCCTTATACCTAGTAATTTAATTAAAACAAAACACAAAATGGCGAATTCCCGTTTCGCTACCAGTTTGCGGCCCGGGAAGCGCTTCTACCGTGAAAAATCATTTTTTTTTTCCCCACGGGACCCTTTAATAACCCCAACATCATTCCTAGGGGGTCAAGAGGGGAATACCTTGCCCCCTTTCATTAATTTCCCCCTTCGTTTTTCACCTCTTCTTCTCTCTCGATCCTACCGAGAGACAAGATGGCGCACGCACAGCCGCTGGAAGACATATATCAACATATATGAGCCTCCTCAGCCACCCTCAGAAAACATAAGGGATTAGGATACGTCTCCCGCACCCCCTTATACCTAGTAATTTAATTAAAACGAAGCACAAAATGGCGAATTCCCGTTTCGCTACCAGTTTGCGGCCCAGTTCCCGGCCCGGGAAGCGCTTCTACCGTGAAAAATAACTTTTTTTTTATTTTCCCCACGGGACCCTTTAATAACCACAACAACATTCGTAGGGGGTCAAGAGGGGTATACCTTGCCCCCTTTCATTAAATTCCCCCTTCGTTTTTCACCTCTTCTTCTCTCTCGATCCTACCGAGAGATAAGATGGCGGCCGCTCCAGACTGTTTAGAATGTTGACAGACACCGGGGAGCCAATCAGCTTCGCATCGCAAAGTTCCGTTTCGCGAAAAGTAAGCGGACCGGAGCGCAGCCCGGAGCGCTGTTACAGATATATATCTTGTTTTGAACGTTAATTTCTCAAAATCCACTGGAGCACATATATTGAGACCTAGCAAAGGCACATCGGGCTAACAGTCCCTACAATTTTGCCAAGTTTCATGCAAATCCATTCAGCCGTTCGAGCTAAAAGTGAGGCCAACCGCCCTATGGAAATTAACATGGGGAAAACGCGTTTTGGGACCCCCCTTTTTTCTCGGCCCCCTCTTGAGGAAACCCCCCCAAATTTTCAGGGGCTGCTCAGAAACAAAATGTGCCATTTTCCTGAAAATTTCAGCCGATTCCGTCCACAAACGCCAAAGTTATTAGACATAGAATTTTCAAAAATCCCATAGGGAAAAAATCCTATATATATATATATATATATATATTCACTGAAAAAACCATAGGTTATAGAGCATATATAGTTAGGAATTCGCATTTACAAAACCTTATTTTACTCACACAAAACCATTGAAATTCCATATATAGTTAGTTGCACTAACTATATATCGCGCACCCGCAATCCACTGCTGATGATGTCACATATTACATCATTCATGACATGGTCAGTGACATCACTGATGACATCACTGATGGAATTTCAATGGTTTTGTGTGAGTAAAATAAGGTTTTGTAAATGCAAATTCCTAACTATATATGGTCTATAACCTATGGTTTTTTCAGTGAATTTTCAAGGTTTTGTAAATGCTAATTCCTAACTTTATATGGTCTATAACCTATGGTTTTTTCAGTGAATTTTCAAGGTTTTGTAAATGCTAATTCCTAACTATATATGGTCTATAACCTATGGTTTTTTCAGTGAATATATATATATATATATATACATACATATATAAACATATATCATCTGTATATCTATATAAATACAAACATAAATGCATGCATACATATACTTATATGCATACAGATACATGTTATTTACATGAAAGTTGAAAAAACACTAATAAAAGCAAAGCTAAAAAGCCACCTCATTACAAACAGAATGGCTTTAACTTAAACGAGGGCAAGATCTATTGCATTTTCAATGCTTGTTTACTTTGGTTCCATCAAGAAGGCATTCAGATGTGTCACACATTTGCCATAAATTCTGAATGTTAGCACTCTAGTTGCACATTAGATCACTGTAGTACAGCTACTGCTCACCAGGGACGTCTGCTGCTGGTATTCAAAGTGCATGTTTCAGTCTGCATGTCAGAATTTTTTTAATGAAATAGAAGAGGATTTGAGAAGTCACTCAAAATGATCCCTAAGTTTTTCTTTCTGAATCACTAATCATACTTTCTATGGCAAAATTAACCCCCTCATGTTGTTCCTTTTTAAATTGAGTGTTTTCAGACTTACCACTTCATTCCAATCAAGATGGCTTCTGGTGTGCCATACTTTTGTCATAAGTAAGACTGTTAGCGCTCTAGTTGTTCTTTAGAACACTCTGGGACATTCTGTCATTGGGCTATACTTGGGGTACATCTGGGTGATCTTTGGGCTACATTTAGGCTCTTTTGTCTCTGGTGGCCATCTTGGGAGACTGTATGTCAGAATTTTTTAATGAAATTGAAGAGGGTTTGAGAAAAAATCCTAACTATATATACCTACTGGCGACCGCAAGTAGGTAATATATATATATAGATATATCTATTACCTACTGGCGACCGCCAGTAGGTAATATATATATATAGATATATCTATATATATATATTACCTACTGGCGGTCGCCAGTAGGTATATATAGTTAGGATTTTTTCCCTATGGGATTTTTGAAAATTCTATGTCTAATAACTTTGGCGTTTGTGGACGGAATTGGCTGAAATGTTCAGGAAAATGGAACATTTTGTTTCTGTGCAGCCCCTGAAAATTTGGGGGGGGGTTCGTCAAGGGGGGGCCGAGAAAATAGGGGGGTCCCAAAACGCGTTTTTCCAATGTTAATTTCCATAGGGCGGTTGGCCTCACTTTTAGCCCGAACGGCTGAATGGATTTGCACGAAACTTGGCAAAATTGTAGGGACTGTTAGCCCGACGTGCCTTTGCTAGGTCTCAATATATGTGCTCCAGTGGATTTTGAGAAATTAACGTTCAAAAAAAGATATATATCTGTGACAGCGCTCCGGGTAGCGCTCCCGTTCGCGTACTTGACGCGTAACGGAACTTCGCGAAGCGAAGCTGATTGGTTCTCCGGTGACTGTCAACATTCTAAACAGTCTGGAGCGGCCGCCATCTTGTCTCTCGGTAGGATCGAGAGACAAGAGGAGGCCAAAACAAAGGGGGAAATGACCATAAGGGGGCATAGTAGATCCTCCCTGACCCCCTAGGTTTTATGTGGAGGTTTTTTCCGTGGGGAGCGCCCGGTTCGCGAACCGGGAAGCGTTCTGGGAAGCGTTCTATGAGGAAAAAAGAATGATAGACTTTTCAAATACTGTATGTTAATTAATTGTTGGTTTTGTTGATTATTTTTTAATTTCTTTATTTTTTAAACAAATATTTATTATTGTGATTGTGTTTCAAAATTTAATAAACTTTCTAACATTTCAATGTCTGAAATGTCATTATTTTCATTGAACATAGTTTGTAATCTCTGAGGGTGTAAAATGTCCTCATTTTGAAGGAGGTCATTTACTGCTTGCACACATTGCAGTAGTTCTTGGTCCCAAGTTTCATCCATAAATTCTATATAATTTGGATCAATTATTTCTTGGCTGCTCTCTTGCAGGACAATTTGAAATTCAACTTTGTGTTCGCCTTCCATTTTGCCTGAAATTTGGATTAAAAAAAATATATATTAGTAGAGATAGGGCACTGTTGGGATTAATTTTAGATAGGCAGTTTTTATCAGTGAATTTATCTTTGGGCAGTGTATAGTATCAGAGTGGAAGTAGGAATATAAAAAAGTGTATGTGATTTAACGTAAGTAAATTAACTCCATCCATTACTATAACAGAGAAGTCTATCTAAATCTATAACTACTACAGAGGGATAGTATATAATTATCAGAAAAAGTTTACCATATTAACTTATAGTGCACAATATACTTCAGTTTTAAAAATAACAACTTACCTTTACAAAGAAGTTGAAGTGATTAGTGAAAATTCAATTGAAATGTACAACAAGAAGTAGTAGTCAAAATGGCTGTGTTTCCTTCTCTTCCTTTATATATATTCAGGTATATAACCAATCAAATGTCAGGTAATAAAAGTAGAAAATGAAAGTACCATTTTCATTGGTTGTCAATTCCAACACTTCAGATGTGTTTTGTGAAGTAATTTACCTCACGGTATTTAGAGAGGTCTACAGGCTAAATGGCTAAATGGAATTTCAATCAAATTTGTGAAATTGAAAGGGATTGGTATGTAGTATGAGCTAATGTATATTTGGTGAGAGTGTCTCCAGTCGTTTTTCTGTAAATTACTTTCCCACCTTTTTTATTGGACCGCTTCCCAGGAAGCGTCCCAGTTCGCGAACCAGCAGCGTTACGGGAGTCCACCATTTTGTGTTTTGGTCAAATTAAGATACAAGATTGAGGGCAAATAATGTTCTGAATGGGTAGAAGGGGGCACGGTAGACTTATCTTGACCCCCTAGGTTTTCTGAGGGTGGCTGAGGAGGCTTATATGTGCGAAAAAAAACATTTTTTTATGAAATTCCGCGAGTTTAGCTTTCGGTTCGCGTACCGGATAGCGCCCCGGGGAGCATACTTTGTTGAAAATTAGTGAAAAAAGTTAGAAAAAAATAATAATTGTGAGTGATCAGATGTAGGGTAGCTCTGAGAAGAGCTTTTGGGATTATGGTACATTTAGGTACTTATAAGTAGGTACCAATGCACAGTCTTAAATTCAGAATGAAAATTCTGTTGCCCTCATCTGAGAAGTGAACTCCATCTCCTCTGTAGATATCTTGCATGTAGTAACGCAAGTTATTGTTGTACATGGAGCCCATTCCATGGTCTCTCATGTAAGCTGAAACAGATTTGTTTACATGCTTCCTCGACTTCTCAATTTGTGGACAAAATTGGTTGGACCACCTCCATTTCTGTCTTTGGTATATATTTGAATATACCAAGGCAGTTTGAGGAAAAAGTGCCATTAATTGCTCAAAGGTGTCCTTTAAAAGCATTTCCAGGACCTACTCCAGTCAAAGTGCCCAAATCATTACCTCCACAGTGCACAATTAACAGGTCAGGTTTTGGCAAATGCATAAAGGTTTTCACCAATGGTATCAATTGGTGACATTTTAATCCTCTGTGGCCAAACCAATTAATTTCCACATCTTGTAAATTGAGGTTAGGTAAATTTCTGTTCTCAGCATACCTTTGAGCCCAGTAGATGTAACTATGTCCAACAATCCAGACAGTGAACATGGTGAGAGAAGTTTCTGCTGCAGTCAGATGAAGTGTGGTAATGAAATGGCAGATGAAACAGTAGGAGTTTGTAAAGAAAAAAAACTGTGGAGTTTCAGTGCTAATGATTCACTAGCAGTGATTGGTGGATTTCCATTTCTGAAAACAGAAAGTTAGGGTGCATGGATGTGTTCTTTGAAAGATGTATTTTGAATGGTCAAGGAAAAAACATTTAATGAAAGATTGCACTGGATACGCAGGTGCACTGAGAGTTCAGAGTTCAATTGAAACATTGTTGTATGAACTTGCAAACATCAGAAGTCTTTCAGGAGGTGGTTGCTATGCAAAAAAGGCAGAGAGGGCAGAGGGGGGAAGGGTTTTGATTTGAAAAAAATGAGGGAAGAGTTTTGATTGGCTAACATGAGAGATATGTGTAATGAATATCAGCATTTCTGTGCTTTCTATAGCTGCAGCCTCTGGAGTGCATACTCTTTGTTCTGCTGAAGACAATTTGGTGTATTTCTGAGACTGTTTTGAAACTCAAAAAGTATTTGCTGAGGTGAGAAAAGATTTATTTAATTTAGATAGAGAACAGTATGATTTAAGGAGAAAATTATGAAGAAAGCTGTGTTTTTAAAATGTTGCTTTGTCTCAAGTGATATACAAACAGATTTTGTTTCTTTGAGAAATTGTAATTGCACATTCTGTGTAGATATCTTGCATGCAGTAACGCAAGTTATTGTTGTACATGGAGCCCATTCCATGGTCTCTCATGTAAGCTGAAACAGATATGTTGTGTTTAAAAACGTTTTTTGAAATCAATTACATTTCTGGATATGTACTGCTAGAGCTTCATAGGTTGTTTGGGGCATATTTATAAGGCATTTGAGTGTCTATGATGTTATTTTTCCCATTTAAATTGAAGAGCTTTCTCCATGGGGCAAGTTTCTTGTAAATATGCTCCCACCTGTGCTTGGCAAATTTAGATTTTGATTCTTGGAGTTACATAGCCATGTAAAAAATGACCCAAAAATGGTGCAAGGGCAATCAAAAAACGCTTTCATGTGTCTTAAGGACATTTTAAGTCATTTCCTCTTGATTGCAGGTATACAATTGATTTATATGTTGTGTTTAAAAACGTTTTTTGAAATCAATTACATTTCTGGATATGTACTGCTAGAGCTTCATAGGTTGTTTGGGGCAAATTTATAAGGCATTTGAGTGTCTATGATGTTATTTTTCCCATTTAAATTGAAGAGCTTTCTTCATGGGGCAAGTTTCTTGTAAATATGCTCCCACCTGTGCTTGGCAAATTTTGATTTTGATTCTGGGAGTTACATAGCCATGTTAAAAATGACCCAAAAATGGTGCAAAGGCAATCAAAAAATGCTTTCATGTGTCTTAAGGACATTTTAAGTCAATGAGGAAACACAGGTGATGTGATTGTGAAATGAGGAAAAGAAACTCCACATTTTTCAATTACATCACTAGTGTTTCCTAAGTTTATGAATGACATTGTGCAGATGAAGTTTAGGTCTGTCCACGGACACAAAAGAGGTGTGCCCTTTGTTCAAGAGTGAAGTGGACATGACTTACTTCATTGGTAGGCCTTCACATGTATTATTTCCTTTGTATTCTTCAACAAGCGAAAATCTCATCTGCAATCGTGAGTAGGCCTCACCTCAAACAAACCTCTGGATAGGCCACACCTCATCGTCATCCTGAATGAATCATTTAAAATGTTAGGGAGAGATTTATGATAGGTGTATGCCTGTTTTGTACCACTGTGCGTCACTTTTGTGACGCAGTGGTGGTGCAAAAGATTTGCTATGTTAAATAATAAGTAGGGTGTTAAGTTTTTGATGACTGTTATTCATTTACTGTTTGGTAATAGTGGTTAATAACATTTTTTATTATATTTTACCACAGATTCAACTGCAGATCATTTCAAAATTTGAAAATGCCAACTAAGAATCGAATTAGAAAGGCTACAAAACGTCAAAGACAGCAGGTTCATCTATTACTGCAGCAGTCCTCTACAAAAAAAACTTGTCAAGTCACCAAGAAAGCTCCGGGTAAGACCACGAAATCATTCATAAGAAATATTTGTAGTAAAAAAAGTATTTCTACAGAAAATGTTTCAGTCCAGAAAAAGAGAAGCAATTTAAACGGAAAGGAAAGACCAATCAAAAATGTTACTGCTAGAGCAAGAGATAACTCTGTGCATGATAGTAGAAGGAAACAACAGTTTAGGGACATTCGAAAACGAATGATCCGCAACAGGATAATAGTTAATTTGTTAAAAAATATTAAGAAAGGCCAACAGAAAGTGGCATTTTATAAGAAAAAGAAAAATGTAGAGAAAATTATTGATCAGGCTTTTGAAATTAAGCGAAAGTTATTTATTTTGGTAATCAATAGAATTAGGAAACTAAACAAGGTAATTTCTGATTTCAAATCAAATAGTAGATGGAAATGAGTAGTTAATCGAAGTAATTTTTGTGAAGTTTTTTCCGGAGAATGGATGCATAGTTCAAGTTGTGAGGCATTTTTTAATGAGGAGAGTTATTTCCAGGATAATAATTTGGTGCTTGCAGTTGACACCAGTGGTCGAGCTTATGAAGTGAAAGATGGTTGTCCAGTTGAAAAAGAAAAACTTGTGACAACAGAGACAGAAGAGGTGTTAGGTAATGAGGTTTTAGGAAGACGTCCTAAGGGTCCTGTGTACATTTGGAAGTGTAGTTCTATTTGCAGTGTGCGACAGGATTCCATCAATTTGCTTTGTGATTTTGAACGGACATTTAATAAGAAAAGTTTGAAGCAGAAAATGAAGTTGTTGCAAGAATTAGATCCTTGCAGAGTGAGAGAAGCGACTGGTTTGCATGGTCATTCACTGGCTTGTCTTTCCAGGAGAGTATGCCAGAGTGTTTTTCATCATTTCAGGATGCTAGCAGTGCATCATAATAAAGTGAGGAAATTAGTCAGAATGTTGTATTATGCTAAGAGTCCAGCAATTATGCTTAAACAATTATGTGCTGCTCTTTTGCATGGTTCTGAAATAGATGTCAAGAATATTTGTGAAGAAATTGAGTTTTGTTACTTTGGAAGTAAAGATGAGAATGTTAAAATTGACCCAGAAGTAGAGGGTAATGTTGAAGATAATGTACAGGTTTCCAGTACAGAAAATTTTCAGAAGGAAATTGCCACGTTTCAGGTGAAATCAAGTGAGAGGCCTAATTTCACTTGTGTGTGTTGTCGACGCACTTATTATAAGAATCAGATTAAGTTAGTGGATTTATATGCAAAAAGTGAAAGGGAAAATAGTAGTGAATGGAAGGATTTCGCAACATACTTGATGGTAGAAAATCGTTTTGATTTGGGATCGGATCAACATGTGTGTACTTATTGTTGTAACAAATTAAACCAAAACCAGATGCCTGCTAGGGCGGTTCATAATAATCTGGAATTGGTTGAGATTCCTTCTTAATTGAAGGATTTAAATACTTATGAATCTATTTTGATTCAAAGTATCCATTCCTTTCAGGCTATTGTAAGAATGGAGCCAAAGACAGGGAAGTTGCCTCCATCAGATTTACAGAGAGGATTAAAGGGAAGAGTTTTTTATTTGCCTCTAGATTTGAACAAAAACATTAACACAATTGGAGTAGAAAAAGTGGAAGAGGAACCTCTGGTTATCTTAGTTAATGGGGTTCCGATAAAGAATAAGAAAATATGGCAAGATTTAGTGGATGTTAGGAAAGTCAAAAAGGCAACATTGTATTTGAAAACAAATAATAAGTACTATAAGAATGTATATGTTGCAGAAGAGGAAGTAAGTGATGAAGAGGATAGCGATTTGTGTGCTGGCCAAATTGAGAAAGTAGAAGCCTCTAAAAGTGAAGAAATGTATGAACATTATAGTGTTCATCCTTTGCATTCCAAGGAAGTCATGGGGAATGCTATTGAGTTGTTTCAAATGAAACAAGCCAAAGGGACTCCCATTAGTGTTTGGGAGGAAAGTTTGGAAGCTCGGTGTTTCCCACAGCTATTTCCAACAGGTCAAGGAGGAAGATATGATGAGCGACCTCATCAAATTCCTGCTTCTGAATACCGGACTTTACGATTGTATGCAGAAGATGCTAGGTTTCGTCAATGCATTCCCTATTTGTTTCATCTCCTGTTTTAGAGCGATCTGTCTGGACTATCATATGCAGTGAACCACATCTTGAAAAGTGGTATACAGATGCGAACCATCTCGGCAAGTGACTTTATGCATAAAGTCAATGTCCAAGACAGTATTTTGGATTCTCACCTAATTAATCTCATGGCGTGTCAGCGTGGTACTAATGAGTACTGGTACCGTCGTCATGGTGATTTAAAATGTATGCTGAGGAACTTAGGAACTCCGACATGGTTCCTCACTCTGAGCTGTGCCGAGTATGGCTGGGAAGACTTACTTGAATTTCTACGAGAGGCAAATGGAAACATTGAAAACATCGAATTCAAGACACCTGGAGAACTGTGTTCTTTGGATCCAGTGAATGTATGCAGGTACTTCAATCATAGATTTGAAGCTATGATGTCTTTCATCATGAATAAGAAGAATCCACCTCTTGGAGAGGTGTTGGATTTCTTCTGGAGAAAGGAGTACCAAGCAAGAGGTGCTCCTCATATACATATGTTGCTATGGATCAAAGATGCACCTAAATTTGGAACAGATCCGGATGACTTAGTGATGAGTTTCATAGAACAGTATTCTACGTGTGCTGTTCCAAACGCAACGGAGAAGAAAAGCCTAAGAGAACAAGTTCTACGTTTCCAAAGCCATCGTTGTGGAAAGTACTGTCGTCGTAAATTCAGAAACAAGGACAAGTTCTACACCAAATGTCGTTTCAACTTTCCACGACCGGTGATTTCTAAAGGAAGAGTGAACAGTTTGATGTCTTCTCTGCGACATAATGTGACGAGGAAATCACCCAAAAATACATACAATTTGAAAAGGAACGAAGAGTCCAAGTACATCAACGACTACAACCCACTGATTTTGTCCATGTGGAATGCTAACATGGATATACAGTTTGTGGCTGACAACTGTATGGCTGTGGCTCGGTATGTGACATCTTACATCACCAAAAAAGAAAAGACAGAATTGAAGGATATGTGGGAGGACATTTCCCATGAAAAGAGCCTCAGCAAGAAGTTGTACAGTTTCAGTCTGAAGATGTTGTCGCATCGAGAAATCGGAGCTTATGAATGTTCTGACCGGTTGTCTTCAGCAAGTCTTCATGCCAAATCCAGGAGTATCGTTTGGGCGAGTCTTGGTCTTGCTGCAACGCGTAATCGAGTTCTGAAACCTGTGCGGGAAATTGAGTATTTGGCGGAAAAGGAGCCAAACAGTACCGACATTTTGAAGACCAACATGTTGGATACATATTATCCAAATCGAAGCAGTCACCTTGAGAATGTTTGTTTGTATGAGGTTCTACAAAATTACATATTCAAGAGGAACATCAAAGAAGATATTGAGAAAGGAGTGTATGCTGTAATTGGAAGTGAGGGATGTCTGGTCAAGCAAAGAAAATGCCACTTGGTAAACCATCGAAAATTGAGTGGCGAATCTCCAGAAAAAAAGGAGTTTTTCTATTTAGCACTTTTGCAACTTTTCAAGCCTTGGCGTGCAGAAGAGGAACTGCTTGGAGATTTCCTCTGTTACGAAGACTCTTTCACTGCCGCCAAAGAGACCATAGAATGCCCTGCTTTTCCCAAATATCACGAAATGTTGACTTTGGAAATTGAGCAGGAAGCAACGATTGCAGCCGAGATTGCCAGAGACAGTTCTCAGGACAGTCAGAGTTCTGTTTCATTTAGTCAGGATCCACTAGGAGGACCTGTTATCGAAAATGAAGCTGCCACTGCTATGAATGAAGTGGAAAGAGCCATGGCACATGCTCAGGAGGATGCGGTTAACTTAGAAGACTTGGAAAAACAACTCAACGTTGAGCAGAGGAAAATATATGACGAAGTTACCAAGCAAATTGATCATGGATTAAGTCATGAGAAGAAAGAGTGCTCATGTACGTCGTTGAAGCCTGTCCGACTGTACGTGAGTGGAGAAGCGGGAACTGGAAAAAGTTTCCTCATTAAAGCAATTTCTTGTTATTTGCAGGAAAGGACTGAGTTATCGCTGTCTTGTGTTGTTACCGCTCCAACTGGACTGGCAGCACATAACATTAAAGGTATTACTTTGCATCGTCTACTGATGCTGCCAGTGGAGCATGACAACAAATTACAATACCACAAGTTATCTGGAGATGCTTGTTGTGAAGTTTCAAGAGTCTTGAGGAAAATGAAACTTCTTATCATTGACGAAGTAAGCATGGTTTCCAATGTCATGCTTGCCTTTGTGCATTTGAGAATGCAAGAAGTTCTTAAAACTGAGTATGATGTGTTATTTGGTGGCAAACACATCATTGTTTTCGGAGATCTTCTGCAGCTGACACCAGTGAAAGGACAAACTGTGTTCAAAATGCTCACGCATGAAGATACCAGGAAGTGCCTAGGGAGCATTGGCAACGTCAATATATGGTTAAACCTCAATTATGCTGAACTGCATGAAAATATGCGTCAGGCGAAGGATGAAGATTACAAGAATATTCTACAAGATGTTAGAATTGGAAAAGTGACTGAGCATGGGAAAGAAGCTTTACATGCACGATTACTGTCAAATTTATATCCAGAACAAGACGTTGTGCCCAAGAATATTTTTCAGAAAATTACTGAGAAGAAATCCGGAATATGTTTGATGCCAACTCTTGCAGAATGTGCCATCTTCAACAACAAAATGTTGCATTTAGAAAAGCAAGAGATTGTGAAACTGGAAGCTATTGACAGAATAGAGCATAAGGGATCAACAATTATTTTGTCTGAGAATTTGAAATCAAAATTGGATGCATTAGAGAAGACTATATCTAAAACTGCGGGTTTTGAAAAGACTTTGAATGTGTGTTTAAATTGCCGAATCATTTTGAGAAGGAATTTACATGTTGAAAGAGGTCTGGTAAATGGATCAATGGGTAATGTTGTTGATTTTGAGAAATACAGAAGTAGAGATGGAATTGAATTTTTAAAAATTAAATTTGATGGCATTGAGGAAGTACAGCTAATTGGTCGTTGTTCTGCTAGGTTTTTGCTTGTTAAAGACTTATATGTTCGCCGTAAGCAGTTTCCTGTTTGCTTGGCATATGCGGTTACAATCCATAAATTGCAAGGTTTAAGTGTAGATAGTGCATTGGTGAATATTTGCAGTTCTGTGTTCAAGGAGGGTATGGCATATGTGGCATTGTCACGAGTTAGAACTTTATCGGGATTGTACTTGATTGACTGTGATGTCACAAACATTTGTGCGGATCTAGATTGTGTTAAGGAATACAATAGGTTAAGAAGAGAGTATGCGCCACATTTGCCTCAATATCCTTTGTTTGAGAAACGTGTGGTTGTCCGGAAACGAAGAAATATCAGTAATAGTAGGGAGGTTGTAGCAAAAAGCCCAAAAGTCGATGAACCGAAAATTGTAAGCAGAAAGAAAATGGATTCTGTTGAAGATGTTGTTGTTTTTCAATTTGAAAACAGTTCTGGTGTCAACTGCTATGCTAATGTAGTTGTTAATGTTGTCTTTTCACTAGAGACTTTAAAAGAACAGATTGTGATCAATTCGGAACAAAGTTTATGCTGTTTGTTGAATTCTGTGTTAGAGAAATGTAACACGGATAGAACAAAAGTAGAAAGTGTGTCTGAAATTCGTTATCTGTTAGACGAATGTTCAGGTCAAACAGACTTCTCTGAAAATATTCAGCAGGATTGTCAGGAGTTTTTAATGTATATGCTTGATGTATTGCAAGATGAGGGTGTAGATGTAGATCACCTGTTTGGGCTTTCTTATCAATGGCAGCATGACTGCGAGAACTGTAGGGTATCAAGTACTACTAGTGTAGACTCAGAAAGATTTATATATTTAACTTTGCCAGACAGTAAATCAGTGTCCTTTAATAAGCTAGTAAAAGCAGCTGATCACAACATGGAGTGTAGCCAATGTAAATCTGAAATGATGTCAACATTATTTATATGAAGATATGGCCAGTATGTCATTTTAATGTTCCAACGATGTAGGCCTGATGGAACAAAATTGACAACTTTAATAAAAAAATGTGTTGATTCGCAGTTGTCAATATCAGGAAGGACTTTTGTAACTGCAGCAATTATCTATCATGACGGTCCTTCAACAACATCAGGACATTACACAGCTTATTTAAAGTCTAGAAACGGCTGGTCATTCTGCAACGATTCTGTTATAACTTTAAAAAAAAATTGCCGTATGACCTTAAAAATTCTTACCTGGTGTTTTTAAAACCAAAATTTTAAGGAAAGAATCTCGGGATGTGCTCTGAGGAATTTCAAGAGGTTCATGGAGTAGAGGGAATGTAAGTTTGCAATGCTGTCTATTATTGGTCAAAACTTTTGATTCTAATGTCATTTTAAAAATCCAACTATATAAACCTGATGCAAGTAAGTCTGCTTCATAGTAAGCAGTATCAGTGTCATAGGAAAAGTAGAACATGAGTGAGCAAGAAGGGTAAGATATTAGTAGTCAAGGATTGTGAAAGTAATCTTAAATGTTTTCTTTTTGAAAGTTGCGAAAATAGAAAATGACGGGATTTGCTTACAAGAATTCCAAGAGTTGTAAATCGCTCTAACATGATTTGGCCATGTGGAAAAATGTGGTAGAGTGTGAGAAGTCTTTTATCGTATGTAACATATTTTTCAAAACGATGGAGGTTTTCTTTCAGAAAGTGGCGGGCTGAAAATATTAATAGCACAACAGAGTGTAAGCTGTTCATAGGACATCCTTTGACGTCATGGAAAGTAAGTTAATTTTAAGGAGTTATGAATTCTGATTTCTTATGTTGTATGGGTTTTTTAAACACAATCATTTTGATTGTGTTTTTTTTCCCCGCTGTTACATGATGAATACCTTCAAGTCACTGATTTTATTGAATTTTGATACATTCTGAGAACAGCAAAAATAAACCTTTTAACATGTATAATTAATTTTCTACTTTTTGTACTTATGATATACATTTAGAAATGTGAGGTAGACATGGAGAAACTGAGACTTCTGTAAGTGTCAAAGTTAATGCATACACTGCTGCACTTCTGGGTACTGTTTCATATGCTGGACTACATCTGCACTATGAGATACCTAAGCAAAGGCAACACAGGTGATGTGATTGTGAAATGAGCAAAAGAAACTACACGTTTTTCAATTACATCACCTGTGTTTCCTAAGTTTACGAATGACATTGTGCAGATGAAGTTTAGGTCTGTCCACGGACACAGAAGAGGTCTGGCCTTTGTTCAAGAGTGAAGTGGACATGATTTACTTCATTAGTAGGCCTTCACATGTATTATCTCCTCTGTATTCTTCAACAAGCATAAATTTGATATGCAACCCTGAGTAGGCCTCACCTTATACAAACCTTTGGAGAGGTCACACCTTATCGTCATCCTGAATCAATCAATAAACATGTTAGGGACAGATTTATGATAGGTGTATGCCTCTTTTGCGCCACTGTGCGTCACTTTTGTGACACAGTGGCGGTGAAAAGTTTTGCTATAAGGCGACAAAATTACAAATTGATGCATCTAGGGAGATGTGTCGTGCTGTAAAAAAACCGTGCCACATGAAACCGATGCAGCAGTGATGCAAAAGATGCACCAAGTTGCAAGATAGGACTCACTTCATCTGCATCAAGATACTGTTAGTTTAAAATGTGTATTTTTAGGACTGTGTAGGGGCATGGAGAAGCAGAGGCTTCTGTAAGTGTCAAAGTTGTTGAAAAACTGTTTGTCTTTCAATTTTTGCCCTTGTCTTTTCTCATTTTTAAAAACATGTTTTAATATTTTTCAAATGTTTGTTCTCTCTTTCACAGATTGAACGTATAAAAATAAGAAATTATTAACTTATCGACAATTATAAGGTAAATATTTTGTACTCTTTTCGTTATATTTCTATCACATTTAACTTCTTTTAGTTACACTGCTTCATTTCTTTAACCCTTACTTTCCTGCATTTGCTACTTCCCTCATTCCTTTCTCTATTACTTAATTACTCTACTCCTTCCACTATTTTTCTCAGTCCCTCTCTTCTCATACTTCTTCACTCTTGTTCACTCACTCTGTGTCTATTATTGTCACTGTTTCTGACTGATCAAAAAATTTTTTTTAAAAAAAGAACACTAAGTATAAGGGAAGGAAACAGACAGTTATGTTAAAAGAAAGACAGCTATAGGGAGTAAACTAGGGATACTGTTACCCGCAATCCACTGCTGATGATGTCACTGACCATGTCATGAATGATGTAATATGTGACATCATCAGCAGTGGATTGCGGGTAACAGTATCTCTAGTTTACTCCCTATAGGTGTCTTTCTTTTAACATAACTGTCTGTTTCCTTCCCTTATACTTACTGTTCTTTTTTAAAAAAAAAAATGTTTTGGTTCGCTCCCGGTTCGCGTACCGGACAGCAAACCCGGAAGCGAACTAAGAGAAATAGAGGTTGGCAGAGTTCCAAATATTCTACCAATTTTTTTATAACGGGGAGGTAGTTCTGAAAAGAACTTTTTTTTATTGTTTTTTTTGTTTTATATTTTTTTTATTATTTTTCTGAACATTTTTTTAGTTTTTTTGTATTTTCTGAACGTTTTTATATATTTTTTGGTTTTTTTTGGGGGGGGGAAACGAAAACGATTCATTGCAAAGGGCTCAACAGGAGCAACAAAAAAAAAAGAATTTATTCTTTGGGGCGTTTCAGGCACTCATGATTGTCAATAGCTCTGTTGATTAGAGTGATGCTACTTTCTCTGTAGCAAATCAACTGATTGCAACGCACGCACACTTGTTTGATTTCCCCAAACCTCATTTGTATATTTGGGACCATCTCCCTCGCCTCTGGTCCCGTCACTTCCTGGACTACTGATCTTCTGGCCATCGAAGGGGGATTATCTTGCTCGTCACGTAACTGCGCAGCACTGTAGTTGATAGGATGCCACCTACTCATGTGCCTATGCATTGTGTAGTTGCCGTAACTGTACTTTTTCTCAGTCCCTCTGGACAGTCTATCTTTACATATAAGGCAAGTTACGTATCGTGCATTGACTTTCTTTTGGCCCCGGGGAAATTAAAAAAATTGCCAAATATAGTTTTCTTTCCGATGAGACCTCCTGGGCTCCTCAGTCAAAAACTGCCTCTCTTCCTGCTCTTCCTCCTCTTCTTCTTCTTCCTCTTCTTGCTGAATTATAACTTCAGCAGGTGGTCATCTCTTCCTTGGATGTGGTGGAGGTGGTGGGGAAGAACCAGCTGAAGCTACTAATGAAGCCATTGCTCACTAATAACAAAGGGTCTTTCTCTCACAAAGATGAAAGTCAGAGTGAGGAAAGAAGGAGGGGTTTTCATCATTTGGGAAAAACAATAGTTCTAAACCAATGAAAAGTGTTAATTTTAGATCACATGACCTAGTCTTACATCATTAGGAAACCAAAAGTGAAATGAACCAATGAAAAGTGTTATAAACAAGTCACATGACCTGTTCCGCTTACGTTACGCGCTGCGCGCCGCGCCCCGGATCGCTTCCGGGGCGCTGCGCGCCTCGCCCCGAATCGCTTCCGGTTCGCGGCCCGGAGCACTTCCGGGAGCGCTAACGCGGCGCGTCATAAGACGCACTACGCGACAACGTGATATGTGGCGCTTCCGCGACGCGTCACGATGTTGATTTCTAATGCGGCAGTTGCGCAAACGGAACGTTTACCGGTTAGCGGACCGGGTCGCGGCATCAAATTGAGCTAACGGAAAGCTTACCGGTTCGCGAACCGGCAGCGAAACAAAAAAAAATAATTAAAAAATATATATAATTAAAAACATTAAATTACAAAAATTTTAAATATATTTATGAATTATAATAAAAATACATTTTACAGCTACAGATATTAGCTTTTAAAAAAACATTGAAATTCACTGAAAAAACCATAGGTTATAGACCATATATAGTTAGGAATTAGCATTTGCAAAACCTTGAAAATTCACTGAAAAAACCATAGGTTATAGACCATATATAGTTAGGAATTAGCATTTACAAAACCATATTTTACTCACACAAAACCATTGAAATTTCATATATAGTTAGTTGCCCTAACTATATATCGCGCACGCGCAATCCACTGCTGATGATGTCACATATTACATCATTCATGACATGGTCAGTGACATCACTGATGACATCACTGATGACATCTCAAATGACATCACTGAAGACATCACTGATGACATCATCCAGTGACTGTATGTTTAAATATGTCTTACATATTGAAGAATGAGTGGATGTATAAGTGTCTGGATGAAGAATTTAGTAGGTGCATGACTGACTGTATGAGAGAGTGATTAAATGTGTCTCACTGAGTGCATGGGTTAGTGACTAAACTGTCTTAATTTGTGCATCATTATGTCTGTTGTTCTGTAAACTGCTGAATGTGTTAATCAGTAGCTATATGAGTAACTATATGGGATATTCATTGGTTGCCCAAGTATTTGTATGGGAGACTGAGTATGTGTATGAGTGGCTGGGAGGTGTATGACTCTGTGCAAAGATGTGTGAGCAGTTGATTCACTAGATGTATGGGTTCAAAAGTGCATGTGGAAACAGCTGCATGGGCGGTTGACTGTGTGCATGAGTGTATTGGTGAGTGAATGGATATCTCAGTGCTACATGTCAAATTAAGTACTTTTGTAAAACACAGTCCATGTGAGAGTTGACATATATAAATAACTGTGCATAAGAGCCAGTAAATGTGTGAGTGGCTGTGTGGATCATTGTGAGCTTGTATCAGGGATTGTATAAGAGAGTAAATATGTGTTAGTATATGTTTGAATAAGTAAGGTGTGTATAACTGTATACTTGAGGAAATGGAGATGTGATTGATTCTTTGCATGACTGACTAGGTGTATGAGTAACTCCATGGATGAGTGACAATCTGTGAGTGTCTGTTTACACTGAGTGTATCTAAGGTTATATTAGAGTCAGAAGAGTTTCATCATATTATCACATGAATGATGTCATCAGTGATGTGATCAGTAATGTCAAATGAGATGTCATCAGTGATGTCATCAGTGATGTCATTTAAGATGTCATCATTGATGTCATCAATGATGTCATTTGAAATGTCATCAGTGATGTCATCAGTGATGTCATTTGAGATGTCATCAGTGATGTCATCAGTGATGTCACTGACCATGTCATGAATGATGTAATATGTGTCATCATCAGCAGTGGATTGCGGGTGCGCGATATATAGTTAGGGCAACTAACTATATATGAAATTTCAATGGTTTTGTGTGAGTAAAATATGGTTTTGTAAATGCTAATTCCTAACTATATATGGTCTATAACCTATGGTTTTTTTCAGTGAATTTTCAAGGTTTTGCAAATGCTAATTCCTAACTATATATGGTCTATAACCTATGGTTTTTTCAGTGAATATATATATATATATATATATATATATATATATATATATATATATATATATATATATATATATATATATATATATATATCCACATCCACTCCTTCAAAGAAAGAGAAAAGGCCATCGCAGGGGAATCCTTCAAAAACGCTTTAATGTGCTGCACAAGCCATAATGTCTCTCATCTTCCATGGCGCACCCTCTATGGCGGATGCATTTCGGCGTGTTGTGCCTCTTCAGCGCCAGGTGCAAGTGCTCGTGTGTGGGGGCGTGAGTCGAGGGTTAAATGTCCTGCCCTCTCCTCGTTTGCAGACCGCAGCTCCTACCACGCCTATGCTGTCCCAGCGTGTATGCCTCCTGTAGCCTGTCCTGTAGACAGCGCCTACAAGTCCCAGCATGCAGTGGCAAAGTCTGGTAGGTATATGCGGGAATGAGGTGGGAGAAGAATGTATTATTCCCGAGTCAGCAAACTGTCCATAAACTCCAGAACACTGTAGTGCAGCTGCGCTTCCTCGGGTCCGCAAATGCTGCATCCCCCTCAGCAAATGAATCGTTTCTGACGTGGGCAGGCTTGGAAATCCTACCTGCCCCGTGGCGTCGTAGACCTCCACACCATCATACTTCTTCGTCCGCTGAGTTGGAGGACCCTGTGAGATCCGGTACCCCGGAGGAACAACAAACCGCAAATGCTCACCCTCCGTCGAAAGTAAGCGCGACACAGCTCCGGATTCAGAACAGGTAGGAATTTTATTGAAACCTACAGCACTTTCCCTTGCAGTCTGTGATGCACTTTTGTTGTGTGGGCAAACGCGTTTCTGGCCGTCATGGCTGTCTTCAGTGCCGATGTCTCAGGCTGCTGGCAATTCGTGTGGGCTTTGGATCGCTGACCACTCCTTTTAGGACAGTCTTACACCTCATTGGGGGGACCCCTCCCTCTAGGGCGGTCTCATGGCTCCACCTCCCCTCTGCAGGTGTTTGTGCTTGTAGCTCCTGGCAGACTGCATCTTGGGATGTGTAGTTCAGTGTGGATTCCCTGCTTAATAGCGGAGTCCCAAACATCCCCAGATGTCCCCTTCACTTGGCACCGCTCCATACATCCTAGCAGTGTAGCCAGGAAAGTGTTGTTCCGTCACCACCTGTGTCTTTATCCTATCGGGTAGCGCAATGCTACCTCCTCTCTCCCCATCGCGAAAACTAATCACCTGCCGGCAATGTCTTCGCTGGGGGGGCGCCGCACCTTGTACTCCTTGTACTGTCCAAAGTTTCGTTTTGCTGAAGTGGTGCGGTGCTCCTGACCGAGAGTGCGTGCCCCACCGGTCTCAGCCAACCGGAAACATACAACATCCAATGCTCACCCTCCGTCGAAAGTAAGCGGGACACAGCTCCGGATTCAGAACAGGTAGGAATTTTATTGAAACCTACAGCACTTTCCCTTGCAGTCCGTGATGCGCTTTTGTCGTGTGGGCAGACGCGTTTCTGGCCGTCATGGCCATCTTCAGTGCCGATGTCACAGGCTGCTGGCAATTCGTGTGGGCTTTGGATCGCTGACCACTCCTTTTAGGACAGTCCTACACCTCATTGGGGGGACACCTCCCTCTATATATATAAAAAACAAATCCTGGATTGAATAAAGCAAACTCCTTCACCAGGAACGGACCACCACAAAAGGTTTTAAGTTCAGTGCAATTTATTGAAGCCTTCTCACAACATGACGCGTTTCTGCCGGGTTGCCCCGGCCTTGATCACATATATAATTTATGGTTTTACTTAAAAAACAAAAGGTAAATGGACATTATAGTTAGGTGAAATGTCAGTTAAAACATACCCTTTTTAAATGAACAAAAATACTGAAATTCACCATTTATAGTTATCTCATGCAATAATAACTCCTGCCCTAGAGTAACTATAAGTTGCTTACTAGTTAGATTTTACTGATCTAACTGTAACATGGGCCCATGAAATGTACTGCTTATCACCTTAAATATTCATCATTCATTATATGTTCACTGACATCATTGATGATATCGCTGATGATATAATTGAAGGAGTGTAACCATTTGCTTTATGCTACATACACTGAACAGTATTTGGTGAACTATATGTAGTGCAAATCTGCTCTTGCTTCTTTACTGCTAATGAGTCTTTGCATTTGAAGCATGCATGGCCTCCATATTGGCAGTGCATGTATGGAGGGTGTTGGCTGGCTGTGAACAGTTGTCCACTGGGCAAAAGCCAAACGTAGTAGAGGCTTTCTCCACCTAACAGGGTTTGAGAGTCTGTAGATTGTGGGCTCTCAATGAAAAATTGTGCAAAAGGCAACAACTTTGTGATAGTAGGTGCTTGGCAACCTAATGGCGCTTGTGTGGTGTGTGGACGGGACAACCTTAGGGATGTGGTTTGAATGTCTAGAGGGAATGGCCTCTCCTTGAGGAGCTGTGCAGAGGATGCAGTTGTGTGCACAGGAGGCTTGGTTACCTAATGGGGCTTCTTGTTTGGAGGGAGTGGACTCTTTGTGAAGAGCTGTACACAGGGCTATCGGTGGGTGTAGTAGGAAACATGACTCCAAGTAGGGCTTGAGTGTCAGGAGGTTGAGGGCTCTTCATTAGATCTTGTGCACATGCCGAAGGATGCACAAAATAAGTCTTGGTCACCTAAAGCAGCTAGTGTGTCTAAAGGGAGTGAGCTTCAGTGTAATTAGTTTAAATAAGCACATATGTTTATGTAATGCTTTACATGATTCTCTTTCATTTAGTACTTTTTTACATATTTCAAATGCTGGCCTGCTTAAAATGATGTCATCAGTGATGTCATCAGAGATGTCCATCAATTATGTAATTTGAAATGGCGCGAGTGATGTCATCAATGATGTTATTGAATAAATCATGAGTGATGTAATGTGTAAGGTCATAAGCAGTGCATGGGGGCGCAAGTTATAGTTAGCTCAATAAACATTTACTGGTGAATTTCAGTGTTTGTTTTAGTTTTATAATGGTATTTTGTAATTGATCTAATTATAGCCTCACTTTAACTAATGGTGGGTCAAACTCCACAAGTTTCTGCAGGTTTCCGCCAATGGGAGGAAAATACGCATGTTGTGCTGTTTGCGCTGGATGCCCTGAAAATCAGTGCCAGAAATGTGAATAGTGCTGGAAAATAAGTGCGAGTGGCACCATGAGGTGCGGAAGAGCATGCAGGCATTTGAGTAAATATACTTGAGTGCTAACAAATCTACTTAATTAACAGCTCTCTGACCATGACTGCTTGCATTCGAAACGGACACTAGGGGATGCCAAATCTCTCTTGCACTTGCAGTTATGGAGCCTTGCAGGGAACCATTCAACCACACAGCGATTGGCAGAATTTGGAGTCGCCAAACTCCACCAATAAAACGTTGTTTTTTAGTGAATTTCCAAAATTCCTTTTTTTTTTAATGTGAAGTAAGATATTATTGTCAGACCTAACTAAAACATAACTTAAACCATTGTTTGTTTCAGTGTCAGTTTTTTTATTGTAATTTAATGTAGATTAAAAGCTTCTTACCATACCTAATTATACCATCATTGGTTTGGTGGACAAACCCTGCAACCAACCAAACCAAGGGTGGTCAACACCCGACGACCCAGTACACGTCCAGTGTTGGAAGGTGGGTTATTAGTAGATGCGGGTAGGTACCTACAGCCTGTGATAATACCACAGTCACTAATAAGATCCGGTCAAGTTTCAATATATAAATTTTGCTTAACCCTTGGTAGCTTGGCAGACAATTTTGGAGACAGGTGTGTAAAGCAATTAATATCACCAAAAAAGAAAGTAAGTAAAAGACCCAACAAAAGGAAAACTCATCACTAATTTATAACAATAGAAAATATTGTTATCTTTAAAATTACACCAAATTGACAAAACACAAATATAGGGAATCTAAGATATGAATTTTTAATTTTTAATTTTTACAAAATGTGCTTTCTAGTGCCAAAAAGAGTAAAGTGCCAAACATGACTATCTGGGCGCACTGGACCGGAACAAAGTCAAAATTTCCGACTGATTGAGATGGAGTGCAAGTCAGAGACGATAAGCAGTTGGGCCCGGTCAAGTGTTTACCTTCTGACGTAGTCACTTTTTTGTAGCGTTTTCTCTTGATGTTGAACGATCAGGTCTTCAAATCCAGATTTCATGCTGATGGCAGTGGGCCGCTGCACCGTGATGCCCAAGTGAGCCCTGGAGATCTTTGTATTTGTCATCAACAGCAAGGAGCTCTTGAGCATTCAGTGGGATAAACCAGTGGATTTAGGCCTATGTCACGGTTCAACGTCGCAGGCTTGCTCTCGTCCTCAATGCGTGTCTTCTTCTGGAGCTTTTTCACAAAACTTGGCAAAAATGTACCAAACTTTCAGTTTTACTTCTGAAAGGTTCCTTGAGAGTTAGGAAGGGTCTGACAACCACAGCCAATGTTTCAGAAGCTATGGTTTGCCTCTTGGGGTGGGGAACTCCAACTTCTACAATGCACTTGGTCAGTTCAGGAAAATTCAGGGGAAGCTGGTCAGCTGGAGTTGTCCTTTCATTGGATGATGCAGAGGAGTTCTTCCAGGAAGTCTACTCCTTATTCTTTAAGACAGGCATATTCCTTCTTGTGTGGAGCCTTTAAAGTTCAGCATGTGCAGTCCTTCTGAGTGCAGTCCTCTGTCATGCAGTCCAAGGTTCCAGCATGGCATACCTTCTTCTACAGATGTTTCAGGCAGGGACCTAAGGGACTCCTGCAGATCTCCCATATGCATTCCTCATTCTGGGCTGGCAAGAGGGGGGGGAACCCTAGCCAATCGGGTTCAAGTTGCCATTCTCTGCCATAAATAATTCCTGAGAAGTTTGGCACATTTTTGTATCAGAAAGCACAATTTTGCATAAATCAAAATTGAGAAATTCTCTCCTTGGAGGCAGGTCTAGTTAACCCAAATCGCAGGTGTGACTATCTTTTCCATACACTCCCCTTCTAGCCCCTCTCCTAATCTAATTAGGGGTGGTCTAATCTGGCTGTGAATAAAGGAAGTGGGGGCTGGCCAGGGTCCTGTGACATCTGTTTCTCTACTTTTTAAGTTCAGTTTATCTCCCCACCCCCTTACTGTCCCTGGCTTCTCCATGAAGCAAATATTATTTCACCAAATTGCTGAATTATTTCAACCACAGGCCTCTTCACACCTACTCATGGAGAAGCTTGGCTCAGGCTGCCAGAGGATGGCCAATCAAAAGAGGTTTCTACAGGGCTGTTTAGGTAACTTCAGGATAGTAAGTTCTAAACTACTTTTCTGCAATAGTTGTAATAAATCTGACCTTGGCAAGTATTTTGATTCATTGTAACTAATATTTTGATAAAATGAATTATGTTGCTACCTACTTCCAACTAAAAATGTGACCTTATCAAAGTTTAATAAAGCCTTTCCAAAGTATCCTATGGAGCAAGCAGCCACTTCAAAAGGGCATACAACTTTTGATTGTTTTTCCCTCATCAGGGCATATAAAACATATTTTATAATGTCCCTGCGTTTTATTACAAGACATCCTACCATTATGGCCCCTATGGCAGACAGTAGGGGTGACTTATATGTAATGAAATGGCAGTTGTGGACTTTGGAAGTACTTTTAATTCCATAGTCAAATTTAGGCACAATTATATTTTAAAACCAGCCTGATATGCAGGCAGGGCTTTACAATTACACTGGACACCACAGTCATGCCCACTTAAGGGCCTTAAGTCCACTGGGATCTCTAAACATACATACCCTACCATATAATTGGGAATAACAGGTAGATTGCCCTAGCCAATTGTAATTCCACCAATTACCTTATATCTTTTAAGGAAAGTGACCAGGCCCTGTGCCTGGGTATCAGAGCCCAGGGCAATTTCAGACTCAAAACCCACCAGTATCAGTCACAAAATGGGGATCATGGCAGAACTGATGAATTCTAATCTAAAAAAATATTAAAAAAATAATGCAGATGTACTTGCTTTGTCAAGGTGTGACCCCATCAACAACTAATAGGCTTGACTCCAGGCATTGTGAAAAGGTAACTGCATTCATGAACATGGTAACCCTACATTTTTTTCAAGGAGTCATCACATCATAATACGAAGGAAAACCTATTAGCTTAGCCAAGGACTGACCATGTAGAAGGGTTGATCACACGAGAGACACGAAGCAGACAGTATTGGAAACAAGGAATGTGATTCCAATCTTTAATCTAACAAAACTAGAACTAGATGAATACAGTACTAATTTGCTATCCAAAGGATTGTCTTATGTCCCACACTCCACACTCAATTTATTTGAATTATATGCGATATAATTTCCTTTTTTCCCAAAATTCGCTTAAAAATGTTTTTTGCACTAAATCCCGTATTGGACGAAGAAAATCCGCCCATAAAACCCCTTTGTCTTCCATCTACCTTCAGCCCAAACCTTGAGCAACTTGGGCCGGAAGTAGCAACCTTTGAGTTAGTTGTTCTGAAGAAATTAGACCAAGCTTTAAGATTCATCCCCAAACCTATATATAATCTAAGAAAAGAAGAACACGAAGCCCTAATATCCCTTTCAACTAATAAAGATCTCACCTTTAAACGGTGCGACAAAGGAGGTGGCATAGTCATTATTGACACATCTCAATATGAAACCAATATGCTGAAGATGCTAGATGATACGATAGTCTATGTCCCTTTAAGATCTTACTCCACGATAAACCTATGCAAAAGAATCTTATCCTTAACCAAAACTGCCCTAGAAGATGGACTGATCAGTACCAAAGAATTCGACTTTCTAAACCACAACCAGGGGAAAACCGCTAGTATTTATGGTCTCCCCAAAATACATAAACATGCCAGCAACCCCCCTTACCGCCCTATAGTATCCACCATAGGTACAGTAACTGAACCACTTTCTAAATATGTAGACAATTATCTGCGTCCTTTTGTCCCTAAAATTGACTCCCACATACGTGATACAGGCAATATGATACAGAAAATCGAAGGAATTAACTTCAATCCAAATAATGAGTTACTAGTAACAATGGACGTAGAGTCCTTATATAGCAACATCCCGCTGACTGATGCAATGAGAACCACTAGTTGGTTCATTGATCTGCACAATATTCCATGCCCTAAAAACTTCCTACTTGCCTGCCTGGAAATTGTGCTAACAGAAAATATATTTGAGTTTGAGTCTTGAGCATTCAATGGGATAAACCAGTGGATTCAGGCCTATGTCACGGTTCAACGTCGCAGGCTTGCTCTCGTCCTCGATGCTGGTCTTCTTCTGGAGCTTTTTCACAAAACTTGGCAAAAATGTACCAAACTTTCAGTTTTACTTCTGAAAGGTTCCTTGAGAGTTAGGAAGGGTCTGACAACCACCGCCAATGTTTCAGAAGCTATGGTTTGCCTCTTGGGGTGGGGAACTCCAACTTCTACAATGCACTTGGTCAGTTCAGGAAAATTCAGGGGAAGCTGGTCAGCTGGAGTTGTCCTTTCATGGGATGATGCAGAGGAGTTCTTCCAGGAAGTCTACTCCTTATTCTTTAAGACAGGCATATTCCTTCTTGTGTGGAGCCTTTAAAGTTCAGCATGTGCAGTCCTCTGTCATGCAGTCCAAGGTTCCAGCATGGCATACCTTCTTCTACAGATGTTTCAGGCAGGGACCTAAGGGACTCCTGCAGATCTCCCATATGCATTCCTCATTCTGGGCTGGCAAGAGGGGGGGGAACCCTAGCCAATGGGGTTCAAGTTGCCATTCTCTGCCATAAATAATTCCTGAGAAGTTTGGCACATTTTTGTATCAGAAAGCACAATTTTGCATAAATCAAAATTGAGAAATTCTCTCCTTGGAGGCAGGTCTAGTTAACCCAAATCGCAGGTGTGGCTATCTTTTCCATACACTCCCCTTCTAGCCCCTCTCCTAATCTAATTAGGGGTGGTCTAATCTGGCTGTGGATCAAGGAAGTGGGGGCTGGCCAGGGTCCTGTGACATCTGTTTCTCTACTTTTTAAGTTCAGTTTATCTCCCCACCCCCCTTACTGTCCCTGGCTTCTCCATGAAGCAAATATTATTTCACCAAATTGCTGAATTATTTCAACCACAGGCCTCTTCACACCTACTCATGGAGAAGCTTGGCTGACCATAGGCATAGTCATTATTGACACATCTCAATATGAAACCAATATGCTGAAGATGCTAGATGATACGATATTCTATGTCCCTTTAAGATCTTACTCCACGATAAACCTATGCAAAAGAATCTTATCCTTAACCAAAACTGCCCTAGAAGATGGACTGATCAGTACCAAAGAATTTGACTTTCTAAACCACAACCAGGGGAAAACCGCTAGTATTTATGGTCTCCCCAAAATACATAAACATGCCAGCAACCCCCCTTACCGCCCTATAGTATCCACCATAGGTACAGTAACTGAACCACTTTCTAAATATGTAGACAATTATCTGCGTCCTTTTGTCCCTAAAATTGACTCCTACATACGTGATACAGGCAATATGATACAGAAAATCGAAGGAATTAACTTCAATCCAAATAATGAGTTACTAGTAACAATGGACGTAGAGTCCTTATATAGCAACATCCCGCTGACTGATGCAATGAGAACCACTAGTTGGTTCATTGATCTGCACAATATTCCATGCCCTAAAAACTTCTTACTTGCCTGCCTGGAAATTGTGCTAACAGAAAATATATTTGAGTTTGGGACCCATATTTACCGCCAGATCAAAGGCGTAAGTATGGGCGCTTCAGTAGCCCCATCTATAGCCAACATTTTCATGGCGGCATTTGAGAAAGAATTTATCCAGAATGAGGTCGCCCCCTTCTACGAGTCTTTCTCCCATTGGTCCAGATACATTGATGACATCTTTTTTGTTTGGACCGATGGGAGAGAGACTTTGGAGGAATTCCTCCTATGGATAAATGCAGCAAATCCCAACCTGCACTTTACTTCCCATATCAGTAACGAAAAAGTAGAATTTTTGGACATCGAGATAATAAATAATGAAGGGACTCTGAAAGTAGATCTCCACATAAAACCCACGGCGAGGAATACATTACTGCACTACCGTAGTTTCCATCCGAGAATGCAAAAGAACAGTATTCCCTTCTCCCAGTTCTTGCGCGTCAGGCGCAACTGTACAAACCTAAGTGATTTTGACAGACAAGCTTCAACAATGAGATCGAAGTTTATCGAAAGAGGCTATCCCCATCGCCTAGTAAGAGATTCTTACAAACGAGCACGGTATTATGACCGAGATTGCCTTCTAAGAACCAAAACAGCCAAATCTAATGACCAAATAGTCTGCATAACAAAACATTCGACTATGAATGAAAAGGTAAAACAAGTTATAAACTCGAACTGGCATATACTAAATAGCAATTGCTCTAGTGAACAGAAATTGATGAAGCCCCTTTTTGCACACAAAAGAAATAAAAACATTAAAGAATTCATTGTTCATTCCCGATTTAAAACTAGTATAAATGAAGAAAACTTGACTCAAAGATCTTTTCTGACGAATAAACCAGTCAAAGGGACCTTTCCATGTTCCTCATGTACCTCATGTGGAAACATTCTACGAGGCGAGGAATTTGAGCATAATGGTCATAAAACAAAAGCAAAAGAGATGTGGAATTGTAAATCAACAAATGTGATTTACTTCATACAATGTCCTTGTCTCTTAGGATATGTGGGAGAAACCTCACGCATGATTCAAACACGCTTGAGCGAACACCGCTCAGCTATAAGAACTAAAAAGATTGCCTCACCAATGGTAAAACATTTCATAGAAAAAGGGCACTGTGCTGAGGACTTCAAATGGAGAATTTTAGAAAAAATTCACACCCCAGATTCCAAAGGAGGTACAGCTATCCGAAAGAAAAGAGAAGTTTTCTGGATATTTGTTTTCAATACCTTTCGTCAAGGCTTGAATAGTGAAATTCCATGGGAACATGCAATCTGTTGAAAACGTCCACATGTATAGACAAATGTCATAAATATGAGTCAACCTGTCTAGTCTAAAATCTAAAATAATTAATAATTGGAAATAATAATCAACCTCCGTCTTTTAATAAATAGAAGGCGGTTACAGATCTAATAACTAAGGCCATGTATATATAAAAATAGCATCCTTCCGTTCTTTAAGAAACAACCAACGATAAAGAAAACATAGTCTCTTTTCTTCTACATTTGCCCCCAAAGATGGACCAAAGCAAGAAAAGAAACTACTAAAAACTACAGAATTAGAGTCTTTCTTCCCTCGCAAACGGGACTACATAAACCATATGAAGCTCCTCCCGCTCACTCTTTTATGTAGTAATTTCATCATTTCTTATTTACCTTGGAGTCCTCTTTCTACTCCTTACATCTGATTATCCAAACAGAAACCCTAATAGGTATTGACAATCTACACCTATCAGCATCAGTATGTATACGTGACTCACGAACGTGCAACCAATTCTTACGTCGGTTTCACCTGACTGAAACACCTGCCTGAACAAATGCAGACAATTTACACCAATTAAAATCAGCATATAAACGTGACTCACGAACGTGCAACCCATTACCTTTTCCCATGTTCGTATCGCCAGTCAGAACAACCCGCCGCCGGACATAGAGAGCCCTGCCGATCATCCTCAGGTAAAACTTGAAACCAAACAAGTCGCCATCTACGAGAAATTGAAATTAGATCCTTCGGTAAAGTAAAACCTGATATACTTCCCCCCCCCTTTTTTCTTTTTTTATCATCTACAGGCAGGGAGATCTTTTAATACTACTCTCTTGTGCTCGATATCCGAAATCGTTTAAAATACCGTCTATACTTTGGAACAGAAGATTCCATTATTTTGGGTAAGACTGTTGACAGATAATGTATTTCTTCCCTAATCTAAATTTATAATACAGAGATAGAAAATGTAGACCTAACTCCCGAATCTTTTTATTTAAACTAATAGGAGGCTATCCAAAGCAGTTCTTCGTTATCTGATTATATCACAGATCGTAACCTGGGCCCAAGAGATTGTACAACATATCAAAAAATGATTACTAGCAACTGCTTCAAAAAGCCAATAGGTAAGACTAGATCAAGTTCAGTTAATGAGATATGACAGTATTTTTCGATATCCTAAGAAGAATCGCCTTTAATTAAAAACACTATAGGAATAAGGGAAACATCTACATCTCTGTTTATATACTCCACATTAAATAGATATCCAGAAATATCTTGGAAGGAACCAACTGTTAATATCAATCAACGTCATTACGCACAAAGGGCTCCGGCTGGCGGGAATCAACTCTTGTACTTCTAATTAATCAGGTAAACACGGTTGATAATATGTTAGTGTAAATACTTTAATTAGATATGTGACAAACAAGAATACTCTAAAAAGTTATTAATGTGTATGATCTCTCCTCCCAAAAGCTTCTGCAACATCTAACTAATAAGAATCAAACAAGAGGCTGAAAACTGTATCCGATTAACTTCACAAAAACTTCTATTAGTAAGTACTATGGATAAACGCCTTACCTTAACCATGTTCTAATTAAAACATAGCAAGCACAATTAGATGCTGCACAAAATTTACTCTTTATATAGTGTTTTTTCTTAAATTTGGAGAAACAGTGAACCTAGAGATATTGTTATTCCTGTTGTAGTCAGGTCCTCTTAGTCCACTTTAAGACTTCAACTCCATGGACCTAGGTAGAATACCGCAAGGAAATGACATTGATAATGATGAAGAATAAGAAATAAAAATACTAACTGGCTGCAAAAATTTGAATTTATAGTGTTAGGATTTAAATCTGTATATAACCAGTACTTTCAAAATGTATAATTATATATTCTATATATACTTTCATTTTATAGAATTTGCGTGGCTGCTCCAGGAAGAAGGCGCTGGCCGCCGAAACGCGCGTAGAGACTCATTGTGCCACCTATCTACTAGAGATAATTTTTTAACTTGTGTTTACATTTAACTTGTGTATAATGTTTTTTACAAAAATGTGTTCTATGAAATTTTAACCCAATTATTGTGTTATGTGACTGAATTGTTAAACTTTTTTAATTGCCTAATAAAATATCATGGGGCATATTACCAAGCAATAGCGATAATTATCGCTATTGCTTGGTTAGAGACAAAAATTTACCGCAGCGCTGCGGCGATTTTTACCGCAAATAAACCTTGCTATTACCAAGGTTTAACGCAAATGCGGTAAAAATCGCCGCAAAGCATGAATATCGCTGAAAAGTCAGCGATATTCATGCATTAGCGAGCTAATGCTCTTAGCCATGTTATCCACCTCCCGTTGGATAACAAGGCTAAGAACTGCTCAGGGCAGTTGTTAGCTTTTGGAGATATTCCCGCTTAGCGCGAATATCTCCAAAAGTTGGTAATAGGAGATAGCGATGTTAGCGACTGTTTTCAGTCTCTAACATCTTTGCACGCCCACTTTGCATCTCATTAGTGATAAATATCACTGACATGCAAAGTGGGGCCCAAGATGGTCGCTATCTCCTACTAGCTGTGGCTAACTGGTGTTAGCGGCAGCTAGGCAATAGGGAGTTAATTTTATCTCCGCTTTCTTGGCTTTTAAAGCCAAAAAAGCAGAGATAAACCCCCTTGATAATATGCCCCCATGTTTTGTAGCCAGTTGTAGCCAATTGTTCATTTCTACTGTTATTGTGTTTTAAATATTAGTTGCCTAGGTTGTTGTTTTTCAAATATATTACTTTCCCTGACCTAGGAACTACAGGATCCATGTACTCAGGGGGTCCTTGTTAAATATACATAATTGATCACATCAATATACAAGCAATACTATTGTATTTGTCAAGGGGTCACCACATCATTACATGAAGATAAACCCATTGCTTTGTTAAGGAGTGGCCTCATCAATATACAAGACCAGCCAATTAGCTCTGTCAATAAAATTAGACACATATTCCAATAAATCTTTTGCAGATTTTAGGCCTTGTAATGCAGCCATAGCACCAACCAGGTGGAGCCCTGCAAACATGAGCTGAAAAGCAAACGCTTTAGCTATCTTATCCAGGGCACCCACAACTCTGTTTCCTGTTTGAGTCCACAGAGAAGGACCATGGACCCTTAAGACCCCACTAGCTACACTGTAAGCACCCATAATCGGGTGCTAGTGGGAGCCAGCCAATCTTCAATGTGCTCCCACTTGATGGGAGTTACTTTATTTTTGCTCCCGCTGGACTGGAGCAGTCCAGTGTCCCGTGCCCGTGTGTGTGAGGGCAGGAATAAGAGTAAACACATCTTTGTGTCCCTGCTATGGGTTCATCGGGACACCATTCTCACTATGTACTAGGTTTGGGGAGGGGTGCACACACCTCACTCCCTAATAAAATATTTCTGTTTAAAAAATATATATATATAGTGTGCCGACACCACTGCCGTGGTCGACACTGCTGGAGCATTTTATTGAAAAGGACAACCCGTCCTTTTAAAAAAAAGAAAATCCGGTGGTACTACACCACGGGGTACACAGACAAAATATTGATTTTTAAATATCGATATGCAAAAATATCGAAGTTTAAATATCGATATACAAAAATATCGAAGGTAAGTAATATCGACAGTCTAAATATCGATATTGGTATGATATCAGTAATATCGAAGTTGTAAATATCGATGTTAATAATATCGAAATTAATAACTTTGATGTTACTAATATCAATTTTTAAATAAATTTAGTGTATATTATATTGTATTTATTATGTTTTATTATTTATTTTTAATGTTATTTTATTAAATATTGTCTTTTACTACTGTAGCGGGTTGTGGGTTTATAGGGGAATAGGGTGGGAAGTAATTTAATTATGTTAAATTAATTATTAATTAGTAGGAATTATTAATTAATTAATTGAGAATTAATTTTAAATAATTTTTAATTAATTTATTAATTGATAAATATGTTCTGTAGCGGGTTATGGGTTTATAGGGGAATAGGGTGGGAAGTAATTTAATAATAATTAATTAATTGATATATGTTTGTACATATTTTAAATAATTAATTGGTAATTAATTTCTATTAATTAGTTAATTAATTATTATAATTTTTATCATATTTATAATTATTAATTAGTTGGTAATTAATTATTATTAATTATTTAATTAAATTAATTAAAGTAATTTTTATATATATTATTTATTGTTATTAATTAATTAATTGTGCAAAATAATATTAATTATTAAATTAAATTAATTACAGCAAATGTGCTAATATATTTACTTTATTGTTATTGTTAATTAATAATTAATTGATAATTAAATAATATTAATTAATTTTGGGTACAGGGGTATTTTTAGGGTTCAGGGTCAGTTTTCAGTTCATGGGTACAGGGGTATTTTTAGGGTTCGGGGTCAGTTTTCAGTTCATGGGTAAAGGGTTATTTTTAGGGTTCAGGGTCAGTTTTCAGTTCATGGGTAAAGGGTTTTTTTTAGGGTTCAGGGTCAGTTTTCAGTTTTTGGGTAAAGGGTTATTTTTAGGGTTCAGGGTCAGTTTTCAGTTCATGGGTAAAGGGGTATTTTTAGGGTTCAGGGTCAGTTTTCAGTTCATGGGTACAGGGGTATTTTTAGGGTTCAGGGTCAGTTTTCAGTTCATGGGTAAAGGAGTATTTTTAGGGTTCAGGGTCAGTTTTCAGTTCATGGGTAAAGGGGTATTTTTAGGGTTCAGGGTCAGTTTTCAGTTTTTGGGTAAAGGGGTATTTTTAGGGTTCTGGGTCAGTTTTCAATTCATGGGTAAAGGGGTATTTTTAGGGTTCAGGGTCAGTTTTCAGTTTGTGGGTAAAGGGGTATTTTTAGGGTTCAGGGTCAGTTTTCAGTTTGTGGGTAAAGGGGTATTTTTAGGGTTCAGGGTCAGTTTTCAGTTCATGGGTAAAGGGATATTTTTAGGGTTCTGGGTCAGTTTTCAGTTCATGGGTAAAGGGGTATTTTTAGGGTTCAGTGTCAGTTTTCAGTATTTGGGTTAAGGGGTATTTTTAGGGTTCTGGGTCAGTTTTGGGTTTTTGGGGTACAGTCGTACAGGGTAAAAATTAAATAAATTTAAATTAAATCAATTAAATGAAATTACAAAATATAAAATTACATTAAATTATTACGTTTTTAATTTATTTTAAATGTATATGTATTAGTTTTAATTTTTTAATTATGTTTTAATATTTTTATTTAATATTTGTAACATTATATGTATTTTGTAATTATTTTAACATTATTATTAATACATTTAAAAAAACGATATTTTTAATTCCGATATTTTTGTACTACGATATTATTTTTTCGATATTTTTGTACTTACCTTGTTAGGGATAGGATTCCGATATTTTTGACTTCGATATTTTTGTCCCGATATTTTTGTATGTCGATATTTTTGATTTCGATATTTAGTCAGACATTCACACCACGGTACTGCAAACATTTTTTTAAACATTTTCTCCTTAGAGCTCCTAAAAATGCCTAGGAGGTCAGGGTATCCCTACCTTGCACCCCTACATGTTATATATATATTATTTTTTCAGGATACAGAGATTGAGTTCCGAGCCCCAAAATGGTCCCAAACATCTTTGTTGATTTGAGGCACCAATAACATATTATTTTTTGATCTACTGGTTCCGTGGTACTACATTAGCCTGAAATATCCATACATTTTGAAACTTAATTTCTGGAAAACTACTGAAGAGAGTTACACTCCATCACAAAACAACCACTATCTGGGTAAAATATGGGGCCATATGTACAAAAGCATTTTGCGTTTTGAAACAGCCCGATTGTGTGAATTGGGCTATATCTGAACACAAAAATGCTTTCTCCTATGTACAAAGTACAAATTGTGATTTGATAACATTTTACTGAATTGCAATTTTGTCATGGTTTGTCTGTCACAACACCTTCCTTATCACCTGGTTGCCTGAGTGAGTTGTGTCTGCTTATGCGGGACGCGATCGTTCTTACTTCCGGGGACTGCCGGTTAGCGGTCTAGCCTTCTGCTGGAACCACCTTGGCTTCACTAGCGCTTCCGGGGGAATCCGCTTCTCAGATGCGGTTTCCCCCGGTCCGGCGCTTTGAATGATCACATTAATTAAACATGTAGTACATTTTCATTGTATACCGTAAATTATCTCATGTAGAACTAAATAAACATTTTATTTCTGAAGCAACATCAATATATACGTTGTTGAACAAATCATACAGAGGCATGTTGGAGGAGGACACCAGGAACCATATAGCGCGTTGTGTAATGTGTGCCCAGGGTAAGAACATTAATGGACCATCCGTTGGGCTGCTACATCCCATACCTGTTCCTCCCCGTCCTTGGCACATCATCTCCATGGATTTCGTAGTTGAATTACCTGCTACCATGTTAGGGTATACTACTGTCCTTACTATCATGGATCACCTCACGAAAATGGCTCACTTTGTCCCTCTGAAGAAGTTACCCTCGGCAGCCGAACTGGCAGTAGTTTTCAAGCAGAACGTGGTTAGATTGCATGGCATACCATCTGTGGTGATAACAGACCGGGGTACGCAGTTTGTGTCTCGCTTCTGGAATGAGGTGTGTGCTGCCATTTGTCATCTGCGTATCACCCTCAGACCGACGGCCAAACCAAGAGAACGAACCATACCATGGAGCAGTATCTACGATGCTTACTTCTGTCAACGGAAAAAGAATGTGCTGTGAATGGTGGAATACACCTATAATAAGAACAAGCATTCTGCCATCGGTATGTCAACTTGTATTGTCTCCAGGGAAAACATCCCAGGACCATGCCATGGGAAGAGCCATAGACTAACCCCTTGCCCACGATTCAAGAGTACCACGCTAAACTATGCATACTCTGGCAGCAAGCCCAGTTTGAGCTGACCAAGACCAAGGAGTACTGCTAGAACTGGGGATCTCTAGTTGGCAGAGATAGGTACCACTGTCTAAATAGGGACCCTTGCTTCCAGTCAGGGTAAGGAGGAAACCTTCTGAGATAACCCCTGCTCACCCTCTAGGTAGCTTGGAACGAGCAGTTAAGGCTAATCAGAAGGCAATGTGTAAAATATTTGTACCAACACTCCCAGTAACACAGCGAAAATACCACAAACTGACTCCACAACAGTTTAGAAAAATAAAGGTATTTAATCTAAAATACACAATACCAAAACGCCAAAAATCCAACATACACAGTTCAAGAATATGGTTGCAAAAGAGTTCTTTAGGTTGTGATCAAATAATCCACAGTTGCGTGAAAAGTTCACACTTGCGCCACGTTGAGTCGACAGTACCTTTAGTTGCGACAAAGTTCAAAAAGCAGAAGCTGGTGCGGTGAAAAACAAGCGAGGCGTTGCTCCTGATACCTTGGGGAGGCGTGTGCGACAGCCCCGCTGTAGCAGCGGGCGTGTTGCAATGAATCTGGTCTGTATGGGGAGGAAGGCCACTTGTATGGATTACGGTACGTAGGTTCCGTAGGAAATTTGTTCTCGCAAAGGCACGCTGCGATGATCTCGTAGGGGCTGCAACGATCTCCGGGGCAACGATGCACGATCCAGCAGTGATCCTCTCTCTTGCAGCTTCTCGATGCGATGATCTGCGATGATGTTCGCAGCGACGTGATGCGGTCCGCAAGCAAGCGGTGCGGCCTTCTCACCCAGCAACGATAGGCTCTGCAACGACGCTCGCAGCGATGGTGATCTTCTCGCAATTGAAGGATGCGTGGTCTTAGGCAACAGCAACAGGTGCTGCGACGATCTCGACCTCCGTAGCGGCGGGAATTTCTTTGCACTGTCGGGATGCGCTCCGCAGCGAGCGATGCGATAACTTTTCAGTTGAAAACGTCTCTAAATCTTAGTTTCCAGCTCCCCAGCACAGATACAACTTCCAGAGGCCCCACAACTGGCTCAAGCACTCTAGGAAGGACAGAACTCTCTCAGCTGAGTTCAGGGAAGCTGGGGGTGAAGTCCTTTTGTTCTGGGACTTCAAAAACAGGGAGCCAGCTCTTCTCAGCCTCTTGGAGATTCCTTCAAGACAGGGGACACAGCACAACAGCAAGGTCCTTCCCCTGTCCTTGGCAGCAAAGCAACAGCAGCTCAGTCCAGCAGAGCAACAGCAGGACAGTCTTCCTTCTTCAGATTCAGCTTTTCCCTTGGCAGAGGTTCCTTCTTGATTCCAGGATGATCTAATTTTCTGTTGTCAGGGGTCCTGTACTTATACCCCTAGAACTCTTTGGGGCATATTATCAAGAAAGCTCGATACATTATTGCCGCTTTTATCGGCAGGAAACTGATCACATTGAGTATGAAGTCAGGGCTATTCTTGATTCCCGTCATACCTGGGGGAGGCTCTTTTACCTGGTTGACTGGAAAGGTTATGGTCCAGAGGAAAATTCCTGGGAGCCCCTGTCCCATGTTCGTCATGCGTCACGGTTGGTTCACACTTTACATGTCCGTCACCCACTCAGCCCTCGCCCTGTCACCCCTGTTTGATTCTGTTGTTGCGGGCGGGGGTTTTGTTTTGGACGGGAGTGTTGTCATGGTTTGTCTGTCACCACACCTACCTTATCAACTGGATGCCTGTGTGCGTTGTGTCTGCTTATGCAGGACACAATCACCTTACTTCTAGGGACTGCCCGTTAGCGGTCTAGCCTTCTGCCGGACTCCCCTTGGGATCACTAGTGCTTCCGGGGGAATCCTCTTATCAGATGCGGCTTCCCCCGGTCTGGCGCTTTGGATTATCGTCTGCCCCATGGCCGGATGCTGGTCATTGCCTCAGCTACTGCCTCATGTATTTTCTGTCCGTCGCGCTGGAGCGCTTGATCCCTGCATGTTGGTACGCCATGCTGGAGCGCTTGATCCCTGCATGTTTTTACGCCGTGCTGGACCGCTTGAACCCTGCGTATACTGTTTTCTGCACTGGAGCGCTTGAACCCTGCTTATATTGTATTACCGTGACTGTGTTTGTAGTCCTTTCACCTGTCTCACAGCGCTGGTGCGTCTGTAAGAGGCCGGTAACTTCATTTTCTCCTATTGGCTCATTTCCCCTCTGCCTTACCTGAAATACTGGTGACCTTGTTCATTCCTCTGCCTGAAAACCTTGCCTCATCGCAAAGGAACATCTTTCTTTTTGCCTAGCGCAGGAGCGCTTTTTGATTTCCTTTACTAATGCGCAGGAGCGCTTATTGATTTCCTTTACTCACGCGCAGGAGCACTTATTGGATTACATTTTCATAGCGCAGGTGCGCTAACCACTTGGCAAGATATTCAGCTCCTTTTTCCTTGATGGAAGCAAACCTTCTGATGTCCACTTAGGAGGTAATCGCTGTTCCCATATGAGTGTGTGTTTATGTGTGGTAGCTGGGTTGTTGTTTAGATGGTAACAGGTGTTCCCTTGTCTTCCTGTCCAGCTGGTGCCCACTGTTTATCTGAACAGAGGGACGTCTACCACTACCTTCCTGACATCATCCTGATCGGTTTAGCTACCATCCTTACTCCCATCTTCACCCTAGTTGTTGTCATATCCAAAGTAGGGTAAGGTGGATGTGGGGGCGATAGCTCATGTCGTCTCTGCGAGATCTCTCCACAAGAAGCAGGTAACTTGTGGGGGACCCGACAAATTTGTGTCTAGGATTCAGTATTTGGGTGAGGCATTTTTAGGGCATCCCTTCCAAATACCGAATTGCACTGCTATGTGTGAATGTTTTGCTACCAAATAACGTTTGCAAAAAATTAACTTTTTACTGACACCTCAAAGGTGGTGGTCACCTTTCGCAAATGGGATAGGGTCCCCACAGGGCCCCTTACCCTTTGTGAATGTTGAAACAAATATTTTTTAAGAGGAGAACACATCCTTTTTTCCCTTAAGCTAAACGGGTTTCACTCAAAATAAATGATTACTTTATTAAAAAAGCAATCACAGACATAGTGGTATGCTGACCCCAGCAGGCCAATCATCTCTGTAATGGCTGCAATTCCTAATTGGTTGTAAACTATGAACAAAAGAAACAATACGGGGGATAGGGCCTAAGGGAATTTAAAGACCAAACAGAGACAAGTTCCCAAACTGAATACACAAAATACAAAAATGTCTAAGGGTCTAGAAAGTCTATGCGTGGTGCATTAGACTAACATGGATCTGTGTCAACTCATCTAACAGTGTTAAAGAAACATTGGTGGATATAAGCGATCACTAGCAGGATACCCATCAGTCACCACTCGGAACCGCCCTTCATCATTTGGAATTCCTGTTAACCACAAAGTTGGTACACCACTGGTTCAGATGGGAGGTCAGATGGTATAACCTCTTAAGAACCTCATGGCGGCCAAAGGTGGTAGAGTATCACAAACTACCCATCAATGGAAAAGATGAGGGTAACTGATTTGCAGTGTTGTGAAAAACATGTGATAAGTGAGTGAGAAAACATAAAATTGGGTGAGGGAGCAGAAATAAGACTAACTTTATTCTGTTCTATGCTCGCTCCACCAATATTAAAAAGAGCAGCATTAGTAGATTTACAAAATATCTACCTGGATGTAAAGATGGTCGACATGTTTCAGCAATATATAAGGACTATAGAGTCCATTGCTTTCATCAGGACCGGAATGTAACTGAGATGCTACTGCAAAAAGTGAAGTGAAAGGTATAAAAAGTGACACAGTATTAACATTGCTGCAACATGAAAAGAGATCACCTGATTTCCTAGGTGTGTCCTTATTCGCAGAAGTTTTTAATGTCACTATGAAAGAGAAAAGACACAGACTAGTTCAAAATAAAATGACCACATGCATATAGACAAAACAGCATGTGGTTAATCCACATTAAGCTATAAACCAATATTGTTAGGTTTATACACACATTGATTCTGTATTTATATTAACATGAAGATACAAGAATACAATATTCCCATGTAGCATTTTGAGCTTCATCTTACCCATATGGTTGACGCTAAAAGCTCCACCCCGCCTGGCAATGGTTCAGGACACGAGGGAAGCACCGTTCTAATAAATAGAAGCAAAAAAACAGGGGTATGTCATTGCTTCTTGGTCATAACGAAAATAAAGCACAGTAAGATACCAGAAGAGAATGACTCCCATGGAGTTCATGTTGTTTTGAAAAGCACAGTGTCGTATCAATGGTAATTGATTCTAATCTATACTGATGTGTCAGTAAATATGCCAGCTGAAAAAGCACGTTGTACTGTTGTTATTATGTCATTATTGTCATGCAAAGGTCTTTTACACTTCTTGCGGTTAGTCTAATTAGAGTGGGAGCAACCACAGAGAACAAATGACACAATCAGCTGTTTGCTACGTCCATAGTTATGTTTCTCTGACAGCGATTGTTCGATATACTAAATTAGATGCACATCGAGGTCTCCGTGCTCATGTAATTTGAAAAGTAATTTGAAATTTGAAAAGTGAGCCCGAGAGATGGTTTAATGGAATAGCGTACTTAAAAAAGCACACTCGGCTTTTGACTCACACAATTTGTGAAGTTTCCCCAGGCGGTAATTTCCCGCTCTAATCAGAAAGAAGACAGTTTACTTAACTTAACCGAAGCACACTCTGAGTTTGACTCACCTATCCGTCGGTACTTTGTGGCCTCCGTCTGAGCCGGTTGGGGAGGTACCGGCTCAGACAGGAAGCCTCGGATATATGCCGCACGTTGATTGGTTGGACTGTGGTCATGTGACTCGGTCCTCCAATCAGAATGACAGTTGTGGCATGGCATAGCCAGTCACGTTCATTGGCTCAAACGAGGTCATGTGGGCGGACATGATTTGATTGGTCAAAAAGGAGGAAGTGATGTTCTAAGGTTGCCTAGAGACCAAACCTTGCTTCGAGGAAACAATTCTCGATCGTTACATGAAAACAATGTATTACCCAAATAGAAAAAAGGTATATTAATCGATAGTCTTTCTTGTGAATGAAAGCATGTTTTCACTACAGTCTTTTCTTATCAAGAAAACAGATGTACTAGATATCGATTTTTCTACCAGTGTTTAGTATACAGTGTATAGTCTACTTTCTCCCGTCAGATAGGGCAAATATTGTAGGCTAACTCTCTCATTGAAAACTCCATTGTGGAGGATGTTTAATTTGTAATGTGTGCCATAGTCTTTCCAGGAATGTTTCATAGCCTGACTCATTCAATTAAATTTCTATTCATAGGAATGAGGAGTCCACCAGTCATATCTAGAATGCTGTTCTCTCACAGATATTTCAAAAGATCCTTTAAGTGAGTAGGACTATAGGACAGACCACGGTATGTCGTCATTCAGCCCATCTTTATTAGTACCCAGTTTGAACACCCATTTTTGTTCTTTACGATGGAGGAAATTGGTGTAATCTGTAACGTGGGGAGGAATGTATGGTTGTTCAAGTACAGTCCATGAAAAAGCAGTTGGAGCATGTTGTTTTTCCAGGAAATGTGTGGTAAGTTTGGTCGCTTGTCTTTTACAGCGGATCGTACTCTTGTGCTTGGAAATTCGTATTTTTATTTTCCGAGTAGTCATTCCAACGTACTGTAGACCACATGGACAGGTTATAAGATAGATCAATTTATCACTGTTGCAGTTGGTAAATGTAACCTGTTTCCAGGGTCTGTTGGTGCCAATGTCTATTTCGGTTGTCTTAGTAGTCTGAGGACAAGCTTGACACGATCCACACGGATGATGCCCTACCACGGGCGGAAGATCCCAAATGGTGCCCAGAGCTCTTGGCATTTTGGTATGGGGTCTCGTGTGCACAATACGATCCTTTAAATTTGGACCGCGTTTGAAGGAAAAAAGGGGTGGCTCGATAGTTTCTCGTCCTGAGTTCAATATGGACCAATCCTTTTTTATTATTTTTTGAATTTTGTTAGATAGTGTTCCAAAAGTACTGACACATGTTAGTCTGTCCGATGTTGCTTTAGGTACTGAAGGTTCCAGCAAGGCCTGTCTGTTGTTGTTTTTGGCACGCTTCATTGATTGTTTCACTAGTTTGGGAGGATACTTCCTACAATGAAGCTGATGTAACGCTTTTGAATGTTTATCATAGCCTTCCTTGGTAGAACGGTTCCTCTGTACCCTCAGGAACTGCCCGTAGGACAAATTCTCTCTGAGAGACTTGGGGTGATGGCTATCGAAGCTAAGTAGAGAGTTTTTCGTCAGAGGTTTTCTGTACAGCTCTGATTGTAGGCCTTCTGGTGTAGAGAAGATCCTCAGATCCAGGAAAGCAATCTCAGTCTTGCTCGCTTCTACGGTAAATCGAAGGAAAGCGTTCCTATTATTCAACCAATTCTGAAAAGCCACAAGATCTTCACGTGTCCCTCGCCATATCAACAGTATATCATCGATATACCTTTTCCATACTTTTATTGAGGTGATGTACGGGTTGGTGTTAGTGAGGACATACTCTTGCTCAAAGTGGTGTACATACAAATTCGCCAAGCTGGGAGCAAAAATGCTCCACATGCTGGTACCAGATGTTTGTAAATAGATTGTCTCCTCAAACTTAAAGAAGTTCTTCTTCATTGCCAAGATGGCACAGGCCATGATGAAGCTGACTGGCGTGATGCTTTCTAAGTCACGAGCCGACAAGAGCGAAGAGATGACTTCTAAGGTTTCGTCTTGTGGTATAGATGTATAGAGCGACTCTACATCAAATGATACAAGATGGTCATTGTCTGCATCAAATTCAATGTCAGGAAGGAGACGGAGGACATCTGTTGTATCTTTGAGATATGTGGGCATCTCTTGCACCATAGGCCGCAAGAAGTGGTCAACAAAGGTGGAGAGATGTTCCAAAATGGACCCAATTCCCAAAATTATCGGGCGGCCTGGAGGTGGCCTTTGTGCTTTATGCACCTTGGGGAGGCAGTAAAAATAAGGCATCACTGGGTGTTCTGTAACTATGAAGATTCCTTCTTGCCGAGTGATCCATCCCTCCGTGAGGGCTTCCTCTACCATCTCGCTGATTATTTTCCGCATGTCAGTTGTCGGATCTTCATCTTGGGGACAGTATGCTTGTCTGTTACTGAGCTGTCTCAGGCATTCATTCCCATAACCACTGGTATCCATCAGGACAATCGCTCCCCCTTTTTCCGCTGGTTTGATGGTAAGTTCCGTGTTCGAGGACAAGGATTTCAAGGCACTCTGTTCAGCCTTTGAGAAATTGCAGAAACTGTCTTCTTCTGTTAGGAATAGTGTCTCAATATCCTTTTCTACAGGAACCATATGAGATCCAGGATTAAATGTAGATTTCTTCTTTAGACCAGTATTTCTGCTTTCTTGATCTGGTTCTTTCTGGTTTGACTGTAAACGGATATTCCGAAAGAACTTAGCCATTTCTATATTAGTCTCAAAATGGTCATTCTGGTACCACTGAGATTTTTTGACAAACATGGCAGAGAACCATGGTCTAGCGTTTGATGAAGACGAGGTACAGCGGGTTCTTAATGAACACCCCAATCTTATAGATACGATACCAACAGTCATCAATAATAGCACAGATGACTGGGGAAAAGTTTTGGGGCTAAAAAAATCACAAACTCGCACTATCTTACATGGAACTATAATGGCTCAATATTTAAGGAAAAACTGTGCCCCCTCAGGCTTAATCATTACGAATGCCCCGAGATTATTCCCGAAAGATAAGGAATTCCTAAAAAACTGGTCCCTCATTGCTTGGAGGTGTACCAGAGACTGGTTGGTTTTAATCATACAGACATCACAAAGAATAGCGGACACAATCTTGATTGAGATTCAGGTTTTGGAATCCCAAATCAAAACCACTCTGACTAGCAAACTCTTGAAACAAGGTCAAGATGAAACAAACAAGAATAATCAAGACTTCAAGGATTTCACTCTATTCACCAAAATGGAGAAATTCAAGAAGGATCTTGAGAAATTTAGCTTTGAAAAAGTGTACCTCTACACGAGCGATTCTTACATACCCCCAGATTTCAACAAAGGTCATAGAAATTAGTCATCATACGGCTCATCATCTTCGGAAGATAACTCAACTGACTCTGACTCTTCTAATCAAAGCAATGACCAAAAGGGAACACGAGGCAAACAACATCAAAGGAACTGGAGAGGCAATCAAAATCAAAATCAATCATGGTGGCAACCTGCGCCGTGGCAATTCGGCAATCCGATGTTCCCACAACCGATGGGACCTTTCCCGCAACCAATGGGTCCTTTCCCTCCACCTCAATTTGCCGGAAATTTTGTGGGTCAGCCGCCTTTTTTAGGTTTTGGCCGTGGCAGATTCCGGGGAAGAAGAAGAGGTCAGCATCCTCTGGTCCATTTAAGCCCTCCATCAACCTCAACGAGGAACCTGAGGAGCACGACAGCGAGGAACAAGACAACAGGATCAGCCCAAGCGAGCACGGAGGCGGGCTCGTCATCAATCTGAGTTCCCATACCGTCACTCAGATGGAAGACAAGGGCCTCAAGAAAGGGCTAGGATTTGTTCCGACTGTCAGAAATGACCATTTTCAGACTAATATAGAAATGGCTAAGTTCTTTCGGAAGATCCGTTTACAGTTCTTTCCTTCCAAGTCAAACCAGAAAGAACCAGATCAAGAAAGCAGAAATACTGGTCTAAAGAAGAAATCTACATTTAATCCTGGATCTCATATGGTCCCTGTACAAGTACTTGCTTTTGAGCAGGCCATAGAAAAGGATATTGAGACACTATTCCTAACAGAAAAAAGACAGTTTCTGCAATTTCTCAAAGGCTGAACAGAGTGCCTTGAAATCCTTGTCCTCGAACACGGAACTTACCATCAAACCGGCGGACAAAGGGGGAGCAATTGTCCTGATGGATACCAGTGATTATTGGAATGAATGCCTGAGACAACTCAGTAACAGACAAGCATACTGTCCTCCAAGATGAAGATCCGACAACTGACATGCAGAAAATAATTAGCGAGATGGTAGAGGAAGCCCTCACAGAGGGATGGATCACTCGGAAAGAAGGAATCTTCTTAGTTACAGAACACCCAGTGATGCCTTTTTTTTACTGCCTCCCCAAGGTGTATAAAGCACAAAGGCCACCTCCAGGCCGCCCGATAATTTCGGGAATTGGGTCCATTTTGGAACCTCTCTCCACCTTTGTTGACCACTTCTTGCAGCCTATGGTGCAAGAAATGCCCACATATCTCAAAGATACAACAGATGTCCTCCGTCTCCTTCCTGACATTGAATTTGATGCAGACAATGACCATCTTGTATCATTTGATGTAGAGTCGCTCTATACATCTATACCACAAGACGAAACCTTAGAAATCATCTCTTCGCTCTTGTCGGCTTGTGACTTAGAAAGCATCACGCCAGTCAGCTTCATCATGGCCTGTGCCACCTTGGCAATGAAGAAGAACTTCTTTAAGTTTGAGGAGACAATCTATTTACAAACATCTAGTACCAGCATGGGGAGCATTTTTGCTCCCAGATTGGCGAATTTGTATGTACACCACTTTGAGCAAGAGTATGTCCTCACTAACACCAACCAGTACATCACCTCAATAAAAGTATGGAAAAGGTATATCGATGATATACTGGTGATATGGCGAGGGACACATGAAGATCTTGTGGCTTTTCAGAATTGGTTGAATAATAGGAACGCTTTCCTTTGATTTACCGTAGAAGCGGCCAAGACTGAGATTGCTTTCCTGGATCTGAGTATCTTCTCTACACCAGAAGGCCTACAATCGGAGCTGTATAGAAAACCTCTGGTGAAAAACTCTCTACTTAGCTTCGATAGCCATCACCCCAAGTCTCTCGGAGAGAATTTGCCCTACGGGCAGTTCCTGAGGGTACAGAGGAACTGTTCTACCAAGGAAGGCTATGATAAACATTCGAAAGCGTTACAACATCAGCTTTATTGTAGGAAGTATCCTCCCAAAATGGTGAAACAATCAATGAAGCGTGCCAAAAACAATAACAGACAGGCCTTGCTGGAACCTTCAGTACCTAAAGCAACATCGGACAGACTAACATGTGTCAGTACTTTTGGAACACTATCTAACAAAATTAAAAAAATAATAAAAAAGCATTGGTCCATATTGAACTCAGGACAAGAAACTATAGAGCCACCCCTTTTTTCCTTCAAACGCGGTCCGAATTTAAAGGATCGTATTGTGCACACGAGACCCCATACCAAAATGCCAAGAGCTCTGGGCACCATTTGGGATCTTCCGCCTGTGGTAGGGCATCACCCATGTGGATCGTGTCAAGCTTGTCCTCAGACTACTAAGACAACCGAAATAGACATTGGCACCAACAGACCCTGGAAACAGGTTAAATTTACCAACTGCAACAGTGATAAATTGATCTATCTTATAACCTGTCCATGTGGTCTACAGTACGTTGGAATGACTACTCGGAAAATAAAAATACGAATTTCCAAGCACAAGAGCACGATCCGCTGTAAAAGACAAGCGACCAAACTTACCACACATTTCCTGGAAAAACAACATGCTCCAACTGCTTTTTCATGGACTGTACTTGAACAACCATACATTCCTCCCCACGTTACAGATTGCACGAATTTCCTCCATCGTAATGAACAAAAATGGGTGTTCAAACTGGGTACTAATAAAGGTGGGCTGAATGACGACATACTGTGGTCTGTCCTATAGTCCTACTCACTTAAAGGATCTTTTGAAATATCTGTGAGAGAACAGCAATCTAGATATGACTGGTGGACTCCTCATTCCTATGAATAGAAACTTAATTGAATGAGTCAGGCTATGAAACATGCCTGGAAAGACTATGGCACACATTACAAATTAAACATCCTCCAGAAGAGAGAGTTAGCCTTCAATATTTGCCCTATCTGACAGGAGAAAGTAGACTATACACTGTATACTAAACACTGGTAGAAAAATCAATATCTAGTACATCTGTCTTCTTGATAAGAAAAGACTGTAGTGAAAACATGCTTTCATTCACAAGAAAGACTATTGATTATTATACCTTTTTACTATCTGGGTAATACATTGTTTTCATGTAACAATCGAGAATTGTTTCCTCGAAGCAAGGTTTGGTCTCTAGGCAACCTTAGAACATCACTTCCTCCTTTTTGACCAATCAAATCATGTCCGCCCACATGACCTCATTCGGGCCAATGAACATGACTGACTATGCCATGCCACAACTGTCATTCTGATTGGAGGACCGAGTCACATGACCACAGTCCAACCAATCAACGTGCGGCATATATTCGAGGCTTCGTGTCTGAGCCGGTACCTCCCCAACCGGCTCAGACGGAGGCTACGAAGTACCGACGGTTAGGTGAGTCACACTCAGAGTGTGCTTCGGTTAAGTAAACTTTCTTCTCTCGGGCTCACTTTTCAAATTACATGAGCACGGAGACCTCGATATGCATCTAATTTAGTATATCGAACAATCGCTGTCAGAGAAACATAACTATGGACGTAGTAGACAGCTGACTGTGTCATTTGTTCTCCGTGGTTGCTCCCACTCTAATTAGACTAACCGCAAGAAGTGTAAAAGATTTTTGCATGACAATAATGACAAAATAAGAACAGTACAACGTGCTTTTTCAGCTGCCATATTTACTGACACATCAGTATAGATTAGAATCAATTACCATTGATACAACACTGTGTTTTTCAAAACAACATGAACTCCATGGGAGTCATTCTCTTCTGGTATCCTACTGTGCTTTATTTTCGTTGTGACCAAGAAGCAATGACATACCCCTGTTTTTTTGCTTCTTTTTATTAGAGCGATGCTTCTCTCGTGTCCTGAGCCGCTGCCAGGCGGGGTGGAGCTTTTAGCTTCAACCATAAGGGTAAGATGAAGCTCAAAATGCTACATGGGAATATTGTATTCTTGTATCTTCATGTTAATATAAATACAGAATCAATGTGTGTATAAACCTAACAATATTGGTTTATAGCTTAATGTGGATTAACCACATGCTGTTTTGTCTATATGTATGTGGTCATTTTATTTTGAACTAGTCTGTGTCTTTTCTCTTTCATAGTGACATTAAAAACATCTGCGAATAAGGACACACCTAGAAAATCAGGTGATTTCTTTTCATGTTGCAGCAATGCTAATACTGTGCCACTTTTTATACCTTTCACTTCACTTTTTGCAGTAGCATCTCAGTTACATTCCGGTCCTGATGAAAGCAATGGACTCTATAGTCCTTATATATTGCTGAAACATGTCGACCATCTTTACATCCAGGTAGATATTTTGTAAATCTACTAATGCTGCTCTTTTTGATATTGGTGGAGCGAGCATAGAATAGAATAAAGTTAGTCTTATTTCTGCTCCCTCACCCAATTTTATGTTTTCTCACTCACTTATCACATTTTTTCACAGCACTGCAAATCAGTTACCCTTATCTTTTCCATTGATGGGTACGTTGTGACACTCTACCACCTTTGGCCGCCATGAGGTTCTTAAGAGGTTATACCATCTGACCTCCCATCTGAACCAGTGGTGTACCAACTTTGTGCTTAACAGGAATGCCAAATGATGAAGGGCGGTTCCGAGTGGTGACTGATGGGTATCCTGCTAGTGATCGCTGATATCCACCAATTTTTCTTTAACACTGTTAGATGAGTTGACACAGATCCATGTTAGTCTAATGCACCACACATAGACTTTCTAGACCCTTAGACATTTTTGTATTTTGTGTAAACTATGAACAACTTCATTAATATTTATGAGGTAAATCAATTTAAGACCCACTTGGAATCGCTATTTTAAACATCAAAGTTTTTGTGCATTAGGAATTGTGATTTTCTAATTGCATTTTGGGAAGAATCACAATTAGGAAATTGCAATTTTACATTTTGTATCAAATCAAATCAAATGAGACTTTATTTCGGTTAATATTTCAAACCATAAAAAGTACATACAATGATTACATTATCAGATTTCACATCAATACATTATTAAAACGTTCTTCACAGATATCATTAAAAATCATCATAAATGTTAGTTAAGAAAAAAAGTGCCCTTCTGGTCCTGATATAGTGCAATATTGCTTAACAAAGATCATAGGTCTAAGCAGGTTCTTATTCTCAGTGCAAGCTTTAAAAACGACAGAATATGGAGTACACAATCCTGGTGCAAAAGCTGCAAATAAATAAGGGCAGGTCTAATTTGTTTAAAATCCAATGTTCTCAGCAAGTCAACAAGAAAGTAGCGTCTGGGATAATCATAAAACCTGCATAAAAATATAAAATGTAGCATATCCTGAGGAGACTTCCCGTCGCAGCCACAGGGAGCTACATGTTTGCTAAAAATGTCTGATTTGGGTCTTATTAATAACTGCTGAAAAGTGTTAAATCTGAACCTAGTCAGCAGGAACTTTTCATGTGAGCTAAAGGCACAGGCCAGGTAGGGCTCCATTCCCCCACACGACTTTAGCATGATAAACTTTCTGACACTTGGTTTCAGCATTTCCACACTTTCTCTATCCGCCAATTTAAACTTTAGATAGGCTCTTTTGACCGCTGTTATGTCCCCTTTCACAATGCCACTCGTATGGGAGAACAGTTTGGGGCACCCCAGCATTTCAAAACAAGATTTCAAATATTTTAGCCATGGGATGCGCATACAGTTATCCTGAGATGTTACATCCCGTACAATCTGATGAGTGAGTGGTATCTCCTTGTTAAGCCACAGTGAAACCCAGCAGATCAGTGGCTTCAATGCTAGGTTATCGCATAAAAACGGAGTCCCTAGCTCCTCATGCACAACAAGGTTCGGGGTACTCGCAGGGACACATAGTAACCGTTTAAAGAAGGTGTTTTCGATAACCTGTAATTGGGTATTGGACACATAACCCCACAGCTCACTGCCATATACCGCCGTTGCTACAGACTTGGCATTATATAACTTGATCATTGCAGTTAACGGTTTCTTACCTATTTTTTTAGCGAGATTTAGGATAGTTCCATTAACCCTCAGCATATCATTCTTCTTCTTCACCAGATGAGGGGCCCAACTTAACTTCGAGTCAAAAAGCACACCCAGATAGGAAAAAGTCTCTGTGACCGGAATGGGACTGTCATCAAGCTTGAATACATAGTTCTTTCTTGGGCGTTGGCCAACCTGCATTATATAGGACTTGGAATTATTGACCATTAGGTCCCTATCAGACATAAAAACATTAAAAGCAGTTAAAAGAGCCTGAAGCCCCTTCTCCGTGCGCGAGATTAAAACCGCGTCATCCGCGTATAACAGCACCGGTATGCCCCTTCTGCCTACTCTAGGGCAGTCAGCCTGTATGGATTGTAGAGCTGCATCCAAATCGTTAATATAAAAATTAAAAAGAAAAGGGGCAAGGATACATCCCTGGCGTACTCCTTTATTTATCAAAAACTTGTCAGTGGTGTCCCCATTAGATGAATATCTTACATTGGCACTAGTTTGATGATGCATATCCACCAGGAAGTCAACAATCCCAGTGTCGACTCCCCTCGCCCTCATGTACTGCCACAGCCTCCCCCTGTTAACACAGTCGAAGGCTGACGACAGGTCCATGAAGGCGAGGTGGATCGTACCCTTCTGGGCCACCGTGTACTTGCTGAGTATGAGGAATAAATTAAGACACTGAGTTATCGTGGATCTGCCCTCACAAAATCCATATTGAGATGCGGACATGACATTGTTTGCGGTTGCCCAGCTGGTGATTCTTCTCAACAGAACTCTCCCGATGACTTTAACCTTCGAATCAATTAGGGAGATTGGGCGGTAGCACATTGGGCTGCCCCTGTCACCCTTTTTGAAAACCGGAACAATGGTTGACACCCCCCAAGTCACTGGACATCCTATCACTGCAGCAGCATTGAAAACCGCCTGCAAGATAGGAGCCCAGAAGTGTGGTCTAGACTTAAATAAATCAGGGGGGATGCCATCTGGGCCGGGGGCTTTATTAGATGTTAGACCTTCTATGGCTTCAAACACTTCGCCACACTCAAACCTGAGTACTCCATTGGATTCACTAGGAGAACTCACACCATTGCCAGGATCGGCTGTAAAGTACAATGATTCAAAGTGACGGTACCAATCCTCTTTCATTATACAACATTCCAGCCCATCCCCCGGTTGTTCTGACAGAAATGGTTTTTTTACTAACTGCCAGAATTTCGTGCTACTATTTAAGGTCTCGGGATCTAAGAGGTCATTCCAGGCCTCCACCCGCAAAGTCTCCTTATGAGTTTTAAGGGAGGATTTATATACTTTGCGGCAGAGTCGGGTTTCCTCCTGGTTCCGCGGTACAACTGCCAATGCTGCCTTCAAATTACGTGCAGCTTTTGAACACTCTTTGTTAAACCACCTTGGCCCGCACTTCTCTAAATTTCCCTTAAATGGTTTCGTGAGTAACCCTGACACTTTCCCCGCCAAAGCTTGAAAGGCATTAAGCACCCCCACTGGATCTGTCCCTGTACAATTAACAATTTCATCTGTACAGGATTCCTCTATTGTTTTATACAGAAGGTCTGGGGTAATGGTTGACCACTTTAAACGCCGCCTCCCATCAGTGGTTGTCAGATTGCCTTCAAGACGTGAGGGCATAACATCTGAGAGTCCAAAACCCCTGAGACAGACTACAAGGGGGTTGTGATCACTGAACTCACTTTTGGTAATATCAAAGGATTCTAAGAAAGGCAACAGAGCCTCCGAAAATAGCATGTGGTCTATAAAGGTGCCTCTACCATGCCCCTTAAAAGTCGGAGTGTCAAAGCTTTTACTGGGATCTCTAATTTCCATGCCCATTGTTAAAACTACGTCGTTCATCATGGAATTACATAATTCACCCTCTGCTGTATGTGCAAAGTGTAGCCCATCTGCTCTATCGCAGTATAAATCCCTTATACACTTCCTAAGGGGATCACCACAGAGGTGCACGTTGAAATCTCCCATGACCATTAGATTAAGGCTGTGTTTCTTCATGGAGACATTAATATATTCATCTAGGACAGTTAGATCATTAAATGCTGGGGTGGTATTAGTAGCATTGTAAAAATTGACCAGTCCAACCCTATTACTTTTGGCAGACAAAACAATACCCTGGGCACATGAGCGTTGTACATTAATATTGAGGATACTTGCGGTTATCAAAACAGAGACAAAGATCACCAATCCTCCCTTTGGTCTTCCTCTATTGGATGGAGTGGCTGGCACAGAAAACGCTTTGTAGCCTTCTAAAAACGTTTCACACTCCACATCCCATGTCTCTTGAAGGCAGATAACCTTAAATTGTTTAATAAAGGAGACCCATTTTTCATCTGCCATTTTTGTTACTAGACCCGCAACGTTCCAAGATACAATATTCACACGTTTATTGGGCTCCTGTGGGTTGGTAGAGTCAATATTGCATGTTGGATCAGCTACATTTAATCCATCCTTACCCACAGGTACTTTATGTCAGTCACACATATCAAGACCGGACAGAAGTTCGTATCTGTTATGTGTGTTGACGTTATAAGCCCCCTGGCATTGCCCTCCGAGATCAAATCTGTTCCCTCGGTTAGTTGGGAAGCCTGGCCCGCCAGAATTAACTACATTATATGTAAATTGCATCCCATTATTCCCAGTATTCGGGGTCAGGGTCTCAAACCGAGGTGTTGGCCTGGTCAAATGTGGGGGAGCCGTGCAAAGGTGAGCATAAAAATAGCCTAGTGGACGTACACAGATACTACCCTCATTGTATACCAAGGATGCAGCTCTCAGGAGTACGGTTGCCACATGTTGGGGGTGTCTAAAATTAGCCACAATGCAATCCCCATTACCCACTTTCTTAGAGGGCCCCACCCAGTTTACCCTTCTAACTAGCGTTATCTGATCTGAATAACCGACAGGGAAACCGCAGTTCTTATTTAGCCATGAGACTGTCTTGTTTTTTAGTGAGTCATGTGTCTCACCATATGGAGATGCAGGATGGGTGCCAACTGCAGGGACATTTGTTAGGACCACCACAAAAGGCGCACAATCCGGGGGAAGATTTAAATAGCGATTTCTTCTGTCAGGTCTAGGGTCTATCATGTTACCTGTAGTTGGAAGTGAGCCTACACATGGCTGCGGGTTTCCTGCTTTAGGTTGGGGGGGACTGACAGGTGTTGGCCGGTGTGGTTTATTCCCTAGGGTAGTCTGTGCTCCTGCCGGATAGACTGCTGCAGGCACACTTTCCCCTTGCTCAGCTTGGGTGGACCTTGTTCCTTTTAGTATAGTACTGGTGTCTCCAGCAGCCTTTTGCTGTGCGGAGACAAGCCCCCCAAGCCTGTCTACTTCCTTTACAAGGGAATCAATTTTTTCCACTAGTGGTTTGAGAGCCTCCTCTATCTTCCTCCCCAGGCTGGTCTCCATATTTGTGATTAAGGCAGTAAACTGCTCAATGTTAATATTAACACTGGCATTCTGCTTGGGGGGGCCCAAATCAGCTCCCGTAAACACAAAGGGATTGTTAGCTGCTGCCCAGTTGTTATCAATAGTGTGGGTAGGGTTTGCTTCCGCTAAATTGCTAGTTGGTTGGCCCCCTTTACGTAGTGCCGTCTTTCTACACTGCCTAAATGGCCGCTTCTTAGGGGATACCCCCTCACTCGCTTCACTATTTATATCGGGATGCTCCCTCTCTCCTGAATGTACCATCGCCACAACATTTATAGAGTTGGGTGTTGGTGTTAGTGTCAGCATGCAGGTTGATGGGCTGGCTGGTAGCGGGTCAGGTGCCCTCAGAGAGGGCATTTCCGAATTAGACAAAGTAGCCCTATTAATAGCCTCTGTGTCTTGTGCAACAACCAGGGGATCATCCTGTATACATACTGTGGTATCTCCTTTCCCTAATGAGGCACGACGATCGCTATTTATCTGGGCAACCTTTTTCACCATATAGTTTTCAATGGCACTCTGTCCCAGTGGCATGTTGCCTGATTTAGCCTTTGACATTGAGCTTCTAGGAAAAGATAAACGCACTATAAAAAGATAAAACAATACAAATGCAGAACCATACAAATTATAGACACATTAATAAAATTGTCACAGTTACTACCATGAATCAACGCACAAATGGGGCCTACCCGGTCCGAGCAGCGTTTCTGACCCAGACCAGACTCCTCAGGCCTCTGAGGGCCACAGAGGGCCCGCCCTTTGCCCGGGCTTCGCCCGGCGCTACCCGCGCGCGTCCCGCGACGCGGAGGGAGTGTCCAGTTCAAATAGCGCCTCCGGGCGCGCTGTGGCCGGAAGCCGGAAGTGGCCGCAAAGCACCCTGGGAGCTGTAGTCTCAAGCCGCAAGGTGGAAGGCGTCAGCGGCGAGACTACAGCGTCAGGAGCCCAGGAGCTACAGGAACCAGCGTCCGCCCGCAGGTAAGATGCCCTCCGGAATGATTCTCGGCCCCCGCTCCACAGAGGAAGTGTCCAGTTCAAATAGCGCCTCCGGGCGCGCTGTGGCCGGAAGCCGGAAGTGGCCGCAAAGCACCCTGGGAGCTGTAGTCTCAAGCCGCAAGGTGGAAGGCGTCAGCGGCGAGACTACAGCGTCAGGAGCCCAGGAGCTACAGGAACCAGCGTCCGCCCGCAGGTAAGATGCCCTCCGGAATGATTCTCGGCCCCCGCTCCACAGAGGAAGTGTCCAGTTCAAATAGCGCCTCCGGGCGCGCTGTGGCCGGAAGCCGGAAGTGGCCGCAAAGCACCCTGGGAGCTGTAGTCTCAAGCCGCAAGGTGGAAGGCGTCAGCGGCGAGACTACAGCGTCAGGAGCCCAGGAGCTACAGGAACCAGCGTCCGCCCGCAGGTAAGATGCCCTCCGGAATGATTCTCGGCCCCCGCTCCACAGAGGAAGTGTCCAGTTCAAATAGCGCCTCCGGGCGCGCTGTGGCCGGAAGCCGGAAGTGGCCGCAAAGCACCCTGGGAGCTGTAGTCTCAAGCCGCAAGGTGGAAGGCGTCAGCGGCGAGACTACAGCGTCAGGAGCCCAGGAGCTACAGGAACCAGCGTCCGCCCGCAGGTAAGATGCCCTCCGGAATGATTCTCGGCCCCCGCTCCACAGAGGAAGTGTCCAGTTCAAATAGCGCCTCCGGGCGCGCTGTGGCCGGAAGCCGGAAGTGGCCGCAAAGCACCCTGGGAGCTGTAGTCTCAAGCCGCAAGGTGGAAGGCGTCAGCGGCGAGACTACAGCGTCAGGAGCCCAGGAGCTACAGGAACCAGCGTCCGCCCGCAGGTAAGATGCCCTCCGGAATGATTTTGTACATATTGCCCCTAGCTTTCTGCCAATGTTGGTTTAATTCCATTCTGCCATTTTGGCTCTAGCACTTTTCAAACTGTTGTAATTTGACAGCGATTAGATTAAGCATTAGCAGAAGACATCTTAGTTCTAGCAGTTATCTTGACATTTAGCGGACTCCATTTTGTATTTGTGGCTACAGGCTGCCTCGTGCCGACCATGTGCTTTGTCTATCTTTCTGTCCACGGCGCTTGAAATCTACCTGGTAACAAGTTATATTTAGCATCCCTCACTTTTGCGCATGTCAAGTAGGGTCCACTTCTGTTAGTGATTAGTTCCAGATAGGAATGTGTTTGTCGACGCCCGAAACTGTTAGCTCCTCCCACTGATCGATTGTGCATCTCGATATTGCCTTTTATGTATATAAACTGTGCTTTTGTGTTTGTACCGCCTTCTTTTGGGACCCTGTGCGGGTATAAATAAACCATGCTTTCTTAGCTCGGGGTGCTACTTCTTGCAATACCGAAGGGTACTTTTTGAACCGTAGCACCACCTCATGAGGTGTAATAAATGTTACTTTTTCTATTCCAGTTTCTGTGCCAACTTCTTCCTATTGGTCTGAGGACTTTGTGCAGAGAAGGGCGAACCCTTGCACTAGCGGGTCTGGCTGAGGCCTGCTACCACAAAACCTCCTATGGGAAATTGCATGGGACAAAATTGTTTTGAGTTCCCCCTTTTTATTAATCTGATGGATCACCCTGAAACTTTCCAGGAAGGAGTTGAGAAAGATTTACCTTTCCTTTACAAAGTTTCATGAAGGTACGTCAAACAGCATTAAAGTTATTAGCAAACCCGAAAATCCATAATAAATCTCGAACCTAACTATAATTCCAAAGTAGTGAAATATGTATATATTATATATATAATATATATATATATATATTACCTACTGGCGGTCGCCAGTAGGTATATATAGTTAGGATTTTTTTCCTATGGAATTTCTGAAAATTCTATGTCGAATAACTTTGGCGTTTGTGGATGGAATTGGCTGAAATTTTCAGGAAAATGGCACATTTTGTTCCTGAGCAGCCCCTGAAAATTTGGGGGGGGTTCGTCAAGGGGGGCAGAGTAAAAAGGGGGGTCCCAAAATGCGTTTTTCCCATTCATTTTTCAATAGGGCTGATGGAATCACTTTTAGCTCGAACGGCTGAATGGATTTAAACGAAACTTGGCAAAATTGTAGATATGGTTTGCCCGGCGTGCCTTTGCTATGTCTCAATATATGTGCTCCAGTGGATTTTGAGAAATTAACGTTTTAAAAAACAGATATATCTGTGACAGCGTCCCGGTTAGCGTCCCGGTTCGCGTACCTGACGCGTAACGGAACTTCGCGAGGAGAAGTGGATTGGCTCCCCGGTGACTGTCAACATTCTAAACAGTCCGGAGCGGCCGCCATCTTGTGTCTCGGTAGGATCGAGATGCAAGATGTGGCAAAAACAAAGGGGGAAATGAGCATAAGGGGTCAGAGTACATTCTCCCTGACCCCCTCGGTTTGATGAGGGGGCTTTAAAAGGGCCCCGCGGGGCAAAAAATAATAATTCTTATTATCGGTTTTTTTTGCGGGAGAGCGCTCGGTACGCGCACCGGGAAGCGGTCCGGGGAGCGTAATATAGGGAAAATAGAATGAAAGAATGTTCAAATAATGTATGTGTATCGATTGTTCTTTTTGTTGTATTTTTTTAAAAACATTTTTATTTAAGTACCAACACGTAGGTACCAATGCAGAGTATAAAAATAAAAATACACCGTTTCCTTTGTAGATATCTTGCATGTTGTTTCAGAAGTTATTGTGGTATATGGAATTCATAGCATAGTATGTGAGGAAAGCAGAAAGAATATGGAGGCAGGAGATGAAAAAGCGATGTTAAATACACATTGGAGATAAAATAGTGGGAGAAAGGAAGTAACTATGAGCAAACTTACTATGTTACACAAAAAAGTTGCACAGTATATTTAAAGTCTGACTTTACATTTTAATCAATTTGGTACTAGTTTAAAAAATACATATAAAAATGAATAATGTCTCAAATAATTTTTGAATTATTAAATATAAATTTATTTCTCAGATTTGTTTTCAAAATTTAAAAGAACTTCTAATATTTTGTTGTCAGAAATGTCCTCATTTTCAATCAGGAAATCTACTGATTCTACACATTGAAGAAGTTCATAGTCCCGTGATTCATCAAAGAATTCAGAGTCATTGGGTTCATTATCTGTATGTTTGTTGCTTTCCAGAACAATTTTGATGGTATTTTTTTGCTCTCCTTCCATTTTTGTGCTGTTATTTGAAGTTAAAAAAAATATATCAGTAGAGATAGGGCACTGTTGGGTTTAAGTTCAGACAGGTAACTTAAAGTGCATAACATACTTCAGTTTTTAAAATAACATCTTACCTTTCAAAAAGAAGTTTAAGTTCTCAGTTGAAATGCACTTGAAATGTACTTCAGGAAGTAGTAGTCAAAATGGCTGTGTTTCTCTCTCTTTTTTTATATATATTCAGGTACATAACCAATCAAATGTCATGAAATAATAGAAGATAATGAAAGTAGCATTTTAATTGGTTGTCAATTCTAACACTTCATAAGTGTTTTTGTTAGGTAATTTACCTCAGGATATTTAGTCAGGCCTACAGCATAATTTTCTCAATGGAATTCCATCAAATTTGGGTAAATGGTAGGGACTGCTATGTAGTAGGGCTTATTCTATATTTGATGAAAGTGTCTCTAGTGGTTTTTCTGTAAATTACTTTCCCACCTTTTTTTTGCGAGCGCTCACCAGTACGCGCCCCGGTACGCGAACCGGCAGCGTTACGGGAGTCCTCCGTTTTGTGTTTCGGTAGAATTGAGACACAAGAAGGACGACAAACAATGTTCGGAATGGGTAGAAGGGGGCAGGGTAGACACTTTGTGACCCTGTAGGTTTTCTGAGGGGGGCTTAGGACGGTGATATATGCAAAAATAAAAAAATAAAATGTGAAAAATTTCACCGGGGGGAGCGCCCGGTACGCGCACCGGTAAGCCAACCGGGGAGCGTACTTTGGTGAAAAAAAAAAAAGGTTAGAAAAAGATAAACGTTTTGAATGATCAGAGGTAGGGAAGCAATGAAATGAGCTATTGGGTTCTGTGGCTAATTAAGGTACTTACAAGTAGGTTCCAATGCACAGTTTTAAATTCAGGAGGAATATTCTATTCCCCTCATCGGAGAAGTGCACACCATCTCTCTCATGTAAGCAGAAACAGATTTATTCACATGTTTCCGTGCTTTCTCAAATTGTGGAAAAAATTGGTTGGACCACTTCCATTTCTGTCATTGGCATATATTGGAATATACCAAGGCAGTTTGGGGAAAAAGTGTCATCAATTGATGAAAGGTGTCCTTTAAAAGCATTTCCAGACCAACCCCAGTCATAGTCCCAAAATCAATTCCACCAAAGTGCACTATTCAGAGGTTAGGGTTTGGAAGATGCATAAAAAAATTATATTACAGACATATAAAATATATTTTTCATTTAAAAGAATAATACATTTAACAGTTTTTGATATTTGCAATAAAAAAAACATTGAAATTCACTGAAAAAACCATAGGTTATAGACCATATATAGTTAGGGATTAGAATTTACAAAACATTATTTTACTCACACGAAACCATTGAAATTCGCATATATAGTTAGTTGCACTTACTATATATCGCGCACCCGCAATCCACTGCTGATGATGTCACATATTACATCATTCATGACATGGTCAGTGACATCACTGATGACATCACGGATGACAACTCAAATGACATCACTGACAACATCACTGATGACATCATTCATGTGATAATACAATGAACCTATACAGACTCTAATATAACCTTAGATACACTCAGTGTAAACAGACACTCACAGATTGTCACTCATGCATGGAGTTACTCATACACCTAGTCAGTCATGCAAAGAATCAATCACACCTCCATTTCCTCAACTATACAGTTATACACACCTTACTTGTTCAAACATATTCTAACACATATTTACTATCTTATACAATCACTGATACAAGTTTTCAATGATCCATGCAGCCACTCACACATTCCCTGGCTCTTATACACAGTAATTTATATATGTCAACTCTCTCATGTACTGTGTTTTACATATGTACTTACTTTGACATGTAGCACTGAGATATCCATTCACTCACCAATACACTCATGCACACAGTCAACCACCCATACAGCTGCTTCCACATGCAGTTTTGAACCCATACATCTAGTCAATCAACTGTTCACACATCTACGCACAGAGTCACACACCTCCCAGCCACCCACACACACACACTCACTCTCCCATACAAGTACTTGGGCAACTAATCAATAACCCATATAGTTACTCATATAGCTACTGATCAACACAGGCTGCAGTTTACAGAACAACAGATATAATGATGTACAAATTAAGACAGTTTAGTCACTAACCCATGCACTCAGTGAGACACATTTAATCACTCTTTCATACAGTTAGTCATGCACCTACTAAATCCTTCATCCAGACACTTATACATCAACTCATTCGTCAATATTAAGACATATTTTAACTTTACAGAAACATACAGTCACTGGATGATGTCATCAGTGATGTCATCAGTGATGTCACTGACCATGTCATGAATGATGTAATATGTGACATCATCAGCAGTGGATTGCGGGTGCGAGATATATAGTTAGTGCAACTAACTATATAGGCGAATTTCAATGGTTTTGTGTGAGTAAAATAAGGTTTTGTAAATTCTAATCCCTAACTACATATGGTCTATAACCTATGGTTTTTTCAGTGAATATATATATATATATATATATATATATATATATATATATATATATATATATATATATATATATATATATATGCATATGTATATATTCACTGAAAAAACACAGGTTTCAGGGATGTTGTAGTTGGACATTTCACTCGTACAATACCAGAGAAATGTAGCCATTATAATTAGTTGAGCTAACTATAATTCGCGCCACCGTAATGCACTGCTGATGGCGTTGTATATTACATCACTCATGACATGGTCAGTGATATCGCTGATGACATCACCGATGACATCATCCACTTAATATCTGATGCAACTACTCACACCCTATTATAACCTTTCATAAACCCACTCTCAAATACAGATTACCATTCTTGAATCCATAGACACACCAATACCAGTGAGTACATACCCACTTACTGATTTATAGGTCTACATACATCCACTCACTCACCAATACAGTCACTCATACACGCAGTCACTCATCAATATAGCCCCTGATATATGCACTTATATACCCATACAGACACTCACATACTGCCACTCATCTACAGAGAAACTTACACACTTAGTCAGTGACCCAAAGACTCAATCACACTGTCATTTACTCACCAATATAGTTATACACACAAAACCTTACTTATTCATACAGATACTAACACATACTTACTCTCTTATACAATCACTGACACAAGCACACACTCATCAATACAGCCACTCTCACTATCACTCACTCTCACATATAGTCAGTTATATACTCCAACACTCACATACACTGCCTTTCACATAAGTAGTTACACATATACCACTGAGACATCCATTCACTCGCCAACACAGCCATACGCATACTTCCTCACCCACACAGCCCTTCGCAGACGCACTCATGCACCCATACACCCACTGAATCACCCCCTCACACATCCATGTGGGGAGTTATTACCTCCACCCACCCACACAGACACTCAGGCACCCATACAGGTACTCAGACAACCAATCATTAACCAACATTGACACTAATGTAGCTACTCACCAACTCATGCAGCAATTTGCACAGCAACTGGCAGACTGATACTGGCATTCACACAGATTAGTCATTTACCCATGCATTCACTAAGATACGTTTAATCACTCACTTGTACAGTCACTCACGCACCCAATGAATCATCCAATCAGCCACTCTTATACTAACTCATTCTTTAATACACCTTTAAGTATCTATTTATAACATTCTTAAACTTTATAAGTCACCCAGTCTCTGGATGATGTCATCAGATATGTCATTTGAGATGTCATCAGTGATGTCACTGGCCATGTCATGAGTGATGTAATATATGACATCAGCAGCAGTCTATTGCGGGGGCACGAGATATAGTTAGCTCAACTAACTATAATGGACACATTTCTCTGGTTTTGCATGAGTTGAATGTCCAACTAACTATAATAACCCTGAAACCTTTGATTTTTTCAGTACATTTCTAAGGTTTTTTAAATGCTAATTTTGAACTATAACGTCCCTGAAACCTATGTTTTTTTCCAGTGAATTTCTAAGGTTTTTTAAATGCTAATTACTAACTATAACCTCCCTGCAACCTATGGTTTGATCAGTGAATTTCAAAGGTTTTTTAAATGATAATGTCTAACTATAACATCCCTGAAACCTGTGTTTTTTTCAGGGAATTTCAGAGGTTTTTTAAATGCTAATTCCTAACTATAACTTCCTTGAAACCTCTGTTTTTTTCTAACTTTGCCTACATAGGTAGGACATGTGCAGAAAGAGGAAGAAAGGTGCAGAAAGAGGCAAGAGAATTAGAGAAAGAGGCAAGTGAGGTGAAGAAAGAGAAAGAAAGGTGCAGATAGAAGCAAGAGAAATGCAGAAAGAGGCAACATAAGTCCAGAAAGAGGAAAAAAGTTGCAGAAAGAAGAAAGAGATATGCAAAAAAAACAACAGAAGGAGATGAGACATTATTACACCTCCTATGCATCTGCCCCTCACTTCTAGAAACCCGTAAAATTGTCCTTCCCAAGATTCTCAGGAAACATCAATTAAGGACATTAGGAGCAGCTGTCATAGACTGCCCTGGAGGCTTGTCAGTGCAACTGTCCTGCAAAGCCATTAGGTTTTGGGAAATGGCAGCCAAATAACTAGATAAAACACAAGAATTAACTTGAGTGACACTTACAATACTGACTGGTCTGTCCTCACCCACTCCTGCACTATTTTCTGATCTCTCCTCAATGAAATATCCTAGCATTTTTAAACTTCACTGATTATAAATTTAATATTTTTTATTTCAATTGTTAATGAGGATTGACACAGTGTTTTTATCCTTTGTATCTTTCAAACCACCACTTTTAAACATTGTGTACAACATGCTTTTACAAACTTTTACTATTAATTAACAAAATCAAATAAAAGTATTATTGACTGACTGACATCTATTTGTGTTTGCAACTACCCAGAGTACTCTTCTTTTTTTTGCATAATATATGTGTCACTCTATACCTGAAAGGGAATTGTCTTAACTTATACTGGGTGCTCCCTTGTGTCTGGACAAAGCCATACTTCTCTGAAGAGCTCTAATGAGAGCAAAACAAGTGTCAGGGGTCACTTTTATTCATTTCAGGTTGGCTTGGATGGTATTTACCAATCTAAATCTGTAATACTGTGCCTTGGTTGGTAAAAGGCTTTGGCCTTTTTACAGCTCGACAAGGATAGCACTGTGCTAATCCTATTCTTAAAAACTTTGCTGTAGAAATGGTAAAAGGCTTTGTCCATTCCTATCTTGGAGTGGATTGACACTGTCCTAATCCTACGCTTAAAGACTTTGATAGAAAAGCAGACATTTGAGGTGAGCAAATTTAGATTGTCGCTGGTGTTGAGAGTGCTCTATAATGGAGCTGCTTTCCACCTAAACTTAAGAACTACCCAGAGTTCTCTGCTTCTTTTTTTGCATAATTTATGCATCACTCTATGCCTGAAAGGGAATTGTTTTGACTTATACTGGGGGCTCCCCTGTGTCTGGACAAACCTATACCAGTCTCAAGAGCTCTAATGAGAGCGCAACACGTGTCTGGGGTTGCTTTTATTAATTTCAATTTAGATTGGATATTATATACCAATCCAAAGCTATAATACTGTGCCAGGAGTGGTAAAACGCTATGGCCATTTTACTGCTTGGCAAGGATAGAACTTAGCTGATCCTATGCTTAAAAACATTCTGTAGGGGGGAGGAGCCAAGATGGCGACTGGTACAGACGTGTAGGCTCCCGGCTCCACCAGCTCCCTTTCCTCCGCGCTGATATCCTGATCTCTATCCTGGTGGTTCGTGGCGGCGGAACGTACGCTGAGCTGTGCTGACTTAAATCGTCTTTCCCGGGACTCTCAACTCGCCCGGCAGCCGAAGATAAGTGGGAAGCGACTCCGAGCCCTGACCCCGTGACTACACCGCCGTCCGTCTCCGAGTCTGGGAGGCTTAGGGGCGGCCAGGGTGCCCGCGCGACACCAGGGCTGAGAGGGTGGTGATAACCTCCCGGGACGGACTCCTGATTGCGCTGCCTGCCGTGGAACACTGCTACCTGCGCCCTATGGCTTATCGCCTCGTCGAGACGCTCTGCAGATACGGTGTCTTTGTTTGAGGCGGGCGGCGAGCGAGATGGAACACACGGCCATGTTTAACGGACATCGGGTGCCTGCTCCCTTGGCCCGGTGTTACGGCCTGAAGCGCTGAGGTTCTCAGTGTCGAGAGCCCGACCTGCATCGATTTACCGGGCTTTGGCGCCCTGTATTGCCGACTGGTCACGCCGCACCCGCCTCGGAGACTACTCTGTGACCCAATCATCATGGCGGTGTCTGTTGCTTCGGGGAACGGGGGAGAGTGCCCGTCCCTGTCTGCTGCTTGTGTCACCCGGCGTGCGCTAGTGTACAGCTCGCAAATGCCTTCCCGGGAGCATGATGACGAGGGACTACAACCACCGTTTTCTTATGGAACTATCCTGGCCGCCCTGTCTGACTTTCGAGCGGAAATGTGTGCGGATTTCCAAGCACTGGGTGACCGCTTCGACATAATGGTGTCTGCTCTACGGCAGGAGCGCAGTGTCGGATGCCAGCCAACTTTGAGACTGTCTCCATTGGAACCTACTGGGGATGCAGTGTTTCTCTTTACTCGTGGAGAAGACGTGATTGCTTCTGCCTCTACTGACGCCCGCCACCGGCCGTCCAGTGGACTTGCCTGCGATACTTTGTTTCCCCTATCTCCGGGGCTTGCCATACTGTTGCCTGCAACAATGTTTCTGCCTCGAGACCGGGATATGCAGCAGCCGGCCCCTTCGATGGATTTCCCCTTGTGGCCTTCGCCCAATGTGTTGGAGAGCCTATACTTCCCCGAAGATCTAGGGGAACTGTTTAGGAAGGACAAAGGATTGTATGGTGATATTCGACGGCCATTTTGTGCAACTGTTTTACTCTCCTTCTTTACGCTGCCATATTGCCTCTTTGTCTTGGTGGGGGTTGGCCTTCTTCATGAACCTCATTTGGGGATGTATCCGAGGTCGGGCCAGGGCTAGGTTCTTCTTTTTATGTTATCGGTTGCTTGGCTGGTTGGAACGGGATTAGGACTGTCATACATCTGTTTAAGTCATGCACGGCGTATTGTCTTTCCCCAACTGTCTCTGCATTATTACTTACTTCTGAGCTGTCGCGAACTGTGTGGGGGTAGTGCTTTTGGATGGGGGGCTGGGAACGTTTGGAATTGCTCCTCCTCCCGCTTCACTTGTTTTTTGTGAGAGTTGTAGATTAGGATGGCCTTTTCTCACTCTCTATATTTAAGAGTTAAACATTTTATTTTCTTATCTTTTCCTTTTCTTCTCTTTCTTCTCTTGTACTGCATTTCGGGTTCTTTAATGGGCGACAGGCACATTGTCGGGGGGGGGGGTAGGCCGTAGCCTCCGCATTGGTTTAGGGTGGGGGGATAGATTTAGTTTTCCTTATTTAGTTTCTATGGGCCTTTTTCCAAACTTTCTGCGCTTTCTTGTCCTATTTTCTGTTCTGGGTCTGCAACAGGGGTTAGTAGGGAGTGGGTGGCGCTGGGGGTGGTATGAGAATGATTCCTGTTGTTTTGTTTGTTTTACACTGTATTGCCACATTGACGGGGTGCTCATCGCTACTGTTGCTATTATTTATGCTGCCTACTCATGTTGAGGAATTACTGTACGGACTCAGTTCTCCTTGCACCTATTCTTCATTGATTTCTATTTGATCGGAAAAACTTTAAAATTTAACCTTCAATGCTCCTTCTCCTTGGCGACATGATTTCTTCCAGTGTAACTGTTATTAATTGTTGCTATACCACCTGATGCCGCTGGGGGACCGCATTGCTAGCACCTGTGCTCAAAAGTACCGAGGCCGGCCTGACGGTTGTAGGCCCGTATTTGTTTCCCTTTTTCATGCACAATAAAGGTTTTCAAAAATTTAAAAAAAAAAAAAAAAACATTCTGTATAAATTGTAAAAGACTTTGTCCATTTCTATCTTGGTGGGGATGACACTGTCCTAATCCTACGGTGAAAGACTTTGATAGAAAAGCAGACATTTGAGGTGAGCAAATTTAGAGTGTCGCTGGAGTTGAGAGTGCTCTAAACTTGAGCTGCTTTCTACCTAAACTTGAGAACTATCCGGAGTTCTCTGTTTCTTTTTATGCATAATTTAGGCGTTACACTATGCCTGAAAAGGGATGGTTTTGACTTATACTTGGTGCTCCCTTGTGTCTGGATAAAGCTATTCCTCTCTGAAGAGCTCTAATGAGAGCGAAACATGTGTCAGGGGTTGCTTTTATTCATTTCAGGTTGGCATGGATGGTATATACCAATCCAAAGCTGTAATATTGTGCCTTGCTTGGTAAAGGCTTTGGTCATTTTACAGCTCAGCAAGGATAGCACTGTGCTAATCCTGTGCTTTTTTTTGTGTCCTCATATTTGCCACCAGATGGAATGAATCTAGATGGAAACTCTCAATTCTGCCAACATAGTGCCTAACTGTGCGCCCTGGAATATTTTATGTTTAGCTTTCGAGACGTCTCCCAGAGGTAGGTTTTCTACTAGTCCAACTCCCCTGATCGATGTCTCTATACCTTGTCTTGGGGAGGACCAGACCACAAACCCCTGGCATAATCATTGGACGTTTGTTATCTAACTATCCGACCATTTTATCAGTGGAGCCCAAATCTCTGCCGCCACCTCTCCTCCACACAAGAGGTTTGTTTTACTAATAGCCATGATGGTTTTTAGGCAGTCTGCAAACCTAGGAGGGGTTAAAGATTTCCATTCTCTGCAGATCTCCCTCCTGGCGATTACAATCACATAGAATATAAACTGGGTTATACTGTCTCTGATATCGTAATCATCCAGAAAACCCATAAAAATCAGTCTTGGGCTACATATGACTGGTCTAAACAGTACCTCCTCCAGAAAGATGCAGACCGATGACCAGTAGTTTTTAATCTCTATACAGTCTACAAAAATATGTAAATCGTCTGCCTCTGTGTATTTGCATATGGGGCAGAAGTGTGGTGTTCCCGATATTTATGAGAGCTTGGAGGGACTCCAATAGACCCTGTGTGCCGTGTAGAGATGGTTTCTTCTGAAGTTGGCTGGTTTTATTGTTTTTTGAGCTATTACAAATGAATCTAACCAAATCTCCAATTGTTTCTCCGGATCATCTCCTATTATATCCCCCCAGAGTTTCGAGATCTCTTCCTCCTGCCTGTCCTTTGCCCCAATTAATATGTTATACCATGCTGAGACCTCACCCTTCCACCCTTCTTGTCTGTTAACGAAATCTAAGAATTCGTAGCCCACTGTTTCTGACTCCCAATTTTGGCTTCCCCACCATGATGATAGTTGATAGTATTTAAACCTCGCGAGGGACCCACTTGTCAGATTAGATATAGATGTCAAATCTAATAGTTCTTGATTGACCTGGAGATCTCCCCATCGTTTTAAACCGGCCTCTCTCAAGGGAAGAGAGAGTCGGTCTAATAGGCATTCCGGTTTTCCGGGGGAGTCCCAAATTGGTGCTGAAAAGTTATAGTAGGGGATTTTCTAAATTTTTCAGACTGTTTGCCATAGTTTTAAAGCTGTTAATAGAATTTTAAGGCGGACTTTTTTTGTAAAATCTTTGGGTGCCGAATTTAAACAAAAAATTCAAGACCCTTAGGAAAATCGGATAACAAAGCTTGAAACAAACGACCATGTGACGATGAGTCTAACTTATTGGCCAGGAGTCTAAAATTTTTCAACTGAAATGTGTAACAGTAGAAAAGCAAATCTGGGAGAGCCAATCCTCCTATTTTTAGCCCCCTCCTAAGCTTCTTCCATGCAATTCTTGGTGACTTGAATGCCCAAATGAATGAGCTAATTTTTCCCTGAAGATGTGAAATGTCTTTATTATGAAATGTCAGTGGGATACTATTAAATAGAAAAGTCACTTTAGGTAATACTACCATTATAATTAAATTAACTCTTCCATAGATACTAAGAGGAAGATTGGACCATCTTTGAAGAAGTTTAGTTATCTCTTTTACCACGATCTGCCAGGATACTTTGGGTCTATCTTGTAGTTTTTGAGTGATGTGTATACCTAGGTATCTGATCTTTTTTTTTGTATCTGGTATGGGAACCGGACTGTTCCAGCTCATGATGTCTGTTTTATTTTTGTTAATACCGTAACCTGAGACTGCTCCATATTCCTCTGCTAGATTAAATAACTTCGGGATAGCATCTAATGGGTTTATTGTATATAGCAACAGATCGTCAGCATACAAAGTGGTCTTTAACTCCAGCCCACCCATATTAAAGGGAGAAACTGTTGGGTCAGATCGTATCACTGTCACAAAAGGCTCAATATATAGATCAAAAAGGAGAGGAGACAGGGGGCAACCCTGCCTTGTCCCCCTCGATATCTCAAACCAATCTGACAAGGCCCCGTTAATTAAAACCTTAGCTCGTGGGCGCCCGTATACATTTTTAACAGCCTGAATGAAGGGTAGTGGAAAGCCAAACCTTGTTAGGGGGTCCCACAGAAACTCCCAGTTAACTTGATCAAATGCCTTCGCGGCATCTATTGCCACGATGGTAAGTGGCAATCCCTTTGCTTCGGCATAATCAATTGCACCAATGACCTGAAAGGTCAGCTCATTCAGTTGTCGTCCTGGAATAAAACCCCTTTGGTCAGGGCGAATGACAGGTTTAATGACTTTGGAAAGTCTCTCGGCCAAGATCCCCGAAAATATTTTAAGGCCGAATTTAAAAGAGATATAGGTCTGTATGACTCTATATTCTTTGGGTCCATGTTTGGTTTTGCTATTAAGGTAATGGTGGCCTCAAACCAGGAGGATGGAATATCCCCTCTTTGATGATAAATATTTTTGAAAAGGGATAATAGGTGTGGAATAATCACATCCTCATTATCTTTGCAGATCTCCGTTGGCAGGCCATCTGGGCCTGGGGCTTTATTCCTACTCATCTTTTTTAACTGAGCTCTAATCTCCCCCTCAGTATCGGCTTTCGACAAGGTCTTTTTGTCTTCTTCGTTCAATTGGGGTAGAGACCTTTGGTTCCACCACTTCTCCAAGTCTTCTATTCCGACCTTAATATTTTCCCAATATAGCTCTTCCATAAATCCTCTGGCTTCATCCCTGATCTCTTCTTCCTTAATTAGCCTATCTCCAGAGGTCCTTTGGGTCAGGGTGTCAATATTGTTTCTGGTCCTATCTGCCCTGGCATTCCATGCCAAAAGTGCCCCGCACCTCTTTCCATACTCAAAGTTTTTTAATTTCCTAATTTCCCATCTATCATAAATCTGTTTATCAGCTCTAGCTTTGAGACTCAACTGTAACCCTTGAAGCTCCTTTTCTAAATCTGGAATCTTCTCCCTTTCCTCTAAGGCTGCAAGCTGAAGCTACTGCTTCTTCTTTTTAATAGAATCCAGTTCTTTAATTTCTATATCTTTCATCTCTTTTCTTTTTAGTCTCATGTGATATCCCAATAAACCCCTAAGGAAAGCCTTAAATGATTCCCAAACAATCTGTTCTAGTGCTGAAACCACATTAAATAAGAAATATTCCCTTATACTATTACTAATTTTAACTCTAATATTATCATCTAAGAGAATAGTTCTATCTAAGGTCCAGCTTCGTTCAGTAGCAATATTTGCAAAGTTAATATTGAGTTGTACTACTGAGTGATCAGAAAGGTCCACTGGAATATGAGTGACAGATACCAGGACTGATTCCAAAGCATGATCTACCAAACATAAGTCAATTCTCGAAAATTGTTTATATTTTTTCCTATCAAAGGAATATTCTCTAATGTTGCCGTTCTTAGTTCTCCAAGCATCCAGCAAGTTATGTTCTTTCATTATATTTTTAAGAATAGAGAGGGATTTCTTGGGCAGAATGTATTTTGCTCTAGAGGTGCGATCCAGTTGAGTATCTAGGATAAGATTAAAGTCCCCCCCAAGAATCAGAGGTGCCCTACTAGGGATTAAGACCCTCTCAAGTTTACCCAGGAAAGTTTCATTATCCTCATTCGGGCCATAAAACACTGCAAGAGTATATGGTGAGCCAGAAATTAAGAGCTCAGCTACCAACCACCTCCCTGTCTGGTCTGTATCCCATCTCTGTACTTTAATACCCTTATTTGCTCTAATAATTATTGCAACTCCTCTGGATATTTCCTTTTGTCTTGAGCATAGGATGGCCTGTACCCAATGCCTTTTCTCAAAAACCTTCTTGCATTCTTTTTCCTTGAGATGGGTCTCCTGAAGTAGATATATACTAGCATCAAGATTCTTTAAGAAATCACATATCCTCTGTTGTTTGTTATAGCTTCCTATTCCATTAAGATTCCAGGAGATAATCTTACTACTTGTATGGGGATTTACTGCCATGGCCACATTTTACTCTCCCAGTTAATCTCAAGGGTATTGTCAAGATGTCTATATGTGTGTTTATATGTCTGTATTTGTCTATGTATGTGGATGTTGGTTTTAGAGTTTCTGTTCACAAATGAGGACTTTTTTCTTTTTTCCCCCACCCCTCCCTCCCCACTCCCTCCCCCAAGGAACCCTCCCTTCATCGTGGGCATTTGTCCTGCCCCTGTGGAGCTCTCCACCCTACTGCGCCCTATCCATCTATCTTATCCCCTGCCCCATTAGCTAGATCTGCTTTTGTCGAGGTGAGTTAGTGTAAATTAATAGTGTGAATTGATATAGTTTAGTACTTCCCTTCTTCCCTTTCCCTACCTACTTTCTCCCCCCTTATCTTTTTCTATTTTTTTTTTATTTAGTCAAGTGTAATGTGCGAACCCCGTTGTTATAAATGCATGTTTTTTTTGTTGGTTTTTTTATATATATACCTCGTGCAGTTTAATGTGTAGTTTTTATATTTGCCCTAAATCGCTAAGTTATATCTTGCCGTACAGGCATAATCTGAGTGTACAAATATATACAAATGTGTACAAATGGAGGTTTAGTATTAAATGTGCTAAATTTTTGGGGCTGGAGATCACCAGCCTAACCTAACCTACTCCCTCAATTCATCTACCTCCTCCGGCTGATTACAAGTATATGTTTTATTATTCCACATAACCTTAAGCAAGGCTGGAAACTTCATCTGCACTTTTGCTCCCAGTGATCTCAGCTCCGGCATTCTTGATCCAGTTCCCATTGTCTCTGAGCCGTTCTTCCTCCAATGTCTGACCTGATCTGATATGGGTTGGCCCGATAATGGAGAGAGGCTCTTGCTAGAGCTCTACTCAATATCAGCTCTTTAACAGTATAAGTCTGGAAATAGACCAATATTTTCCTGGGCCCTTTACGATCTTGATGTATTCTGAAAGGATCTCTATGAACTCTCTGAATTTCCGCTTCAAGATCTATGTCCGGACGATCTTTCAATACCCCCTCTCTAAGGAGTCTGCAGACAAAAGCGTTTATATCCCCTACTTCCTCTCCTTCAGGAATTTTTTAAAATGCGGAGGTTGTTCCGTCTCGAGTGAGTCTCCAATCTTTCCATATCCATCATTAGAGCCTTATTCTGTTTCTTTAAGGCACTTAGTTCCTCAGTATTTTCTGTAGAAGTAACCGAGAGGGTAGAGACCTTTTTCTCCAAGGTAACTGTTCTTGCTTCTACTCCTTCTAATCTAGTTTCTAATAAATCAAATCTATCATATAGTAGTGTTAAGACATAAAGAACTAGCGGGAAGAAGGAACATGGTGGCGGCAGGCTAGCGGCTGTCGCGGAGCTCTTCACCTGAGCGCATCGAATTGTTTGGCGCGGTGTCCCGACTGAATTCTAATGGTGAGAATTGGTAGCGCGAAGCTTGCGAGCTACTGTTAGCCAGGAAAACGAGGTTTTGTTCTTTCCCTTTTTTACGCAACAACGAGGAGAATCGAGGCTGCGGTTAACCAAGAACAGCGGAGAGCAGCGGTCGGCAGTCGGCGCTAGGACCTTGGATCTGGGGGATGGTTGCAGCAGCGAATGGGTGCTGTGAGGACGCGGAGGAAGGGCGGACGCAGGACACGAGAGGCGAGGCAGTGAAATTGGCGAGAGCAGACCCGGGAGACACGGCGAAGGAACCTATTACGAATGCGAGAGCTTCTCCAAGGCAACCCCACATATTAAAGATAAGTCCAAACTTGAGACGCTGCGGCGAAATTCGGGAGGGGGTTACTTGGAAGTGGGATATCTGGCAGCACATGAGAAGTGTTTTTCCACTGCAGCATTATAGGGGACCTGTTTGCTGGGGGCATTTTTCAATTAATAGATACCTCTCCCCAGTTACCCCAATCACCTTTGATAAAGGTAGAGTTCGTATGGAGGCAGCTTCATCTGTAGCAACAGTAGTAGCACCAGTTCTGTTGAATCAGAGGGAAGGAAGCCCAGATACTGTGTCTGATACTGATACTCTCGTCCCAGCAGACTTACATTCAGCTAAAGCTACTAGAGTTTTAGAGCACAAGGGGAAGGACCGGGCAAACAGTAAGCAGGCTAAGAGTTGAGGAGAGGTAGTTAAGAACAGATACCAGTTGAGGCCAAGACAAGAATTAAAGCAGCAGGGGGTTCTAGATTCAGCTGAACTCGTGGAGAAGGTGAGACCCTCACCCCTAATTCCACATAAAAGCAAGAGGAAAATGAGTTCTAAGAAAACTATTAGTAGTAAACCTCCTCAGCAGATTTCAACGCTAAAAAACACTCTGTCTCTTAAAAGCTACTTCAAGGTGTTAGAGAAAATGAATTAAAAGAAGGCGCAAATACGGAAGAGGCCCAGTGGTCCACTCAGAATATGGTGCCCCCCTCCTTATCTGGTACAGTCTTGGTTAACAGGTATTCCCCATTAGCTTAAATTCAAACTGAGGAAGTTCTAGAAGATTCAGAGAGCCCAGTCAACATAGATAATGACATACCAATAAGTTGTAGCAATCCTAATAGTCCCTCCGAGAATTCTTCCCTTCATCAAGACTCCTTGAATCTACAGACATCAGAGACTGCGGGATGTAGTTATGTTGAATCTGCGGAAAACCCCAAAAGTGTATCTACCTTAGCTCCTAAAACTTGGGTTACGTTAGAAAAAGACACAAAAAAAAACCACAGGTCTGATCTCTACTGGGGGATGGTTGCAGCAGCGAATGGGAGTTTGATAAGATTGGACTTCTGCTTCATTCTTTAAGAAGTGACCTGTTGGAGAAGTTCGAAATTTCAGAGACGAATCAAAAAAGACTACATGATAGATTTGATTTATTAGAAACTAGATTAGAAGGAGTAGAAGCAAGAACAGTTACCTTGGAGAAAAAGGTCTCTACCCTCTCGGTTACTACTACAGAAAATACTGGTGCTAATCCTATGCTTAAAAACTTTGCTGTAAAAATGGTAAAAGACTTTGTCCATTTCTATCTTTTTATGGATGGCACTGTCCTAATCCTACGCTTAAAGATTTTGATACAAAAGCAGACATTTAAGGTGAGAACATTTAGATTGTTGCTGGTGTTGAGAGTGCTCTTTAATGGAGCTGCCTTCCACCTAAACTTGAGAACTACCGAGAGTTCTCTGCTTCTTTTTTTGCATAATTTATGTGTCACTCTATGCCTGAAAGGCATTTGTTTTGACTTATACTGGGTGCTCTCCTGCGTCGGGACAAAGCTATACCTGTCTCAAAAGCTCTAATGAGAGCGAAACATGTGTCAGGGGTTACGTTTATTAATTTCATGTTGGCTTGGATGGTATTTACCAATCCAAAGCTGTAATATTGCGCCTGGTGTGATAAAAGGCTTTGGCCATTTTACAGCTCATCAAGGATAGCACTGTGCTAATCTTATGCTTAAAAACTTAGCTGTAGAAATGGTAAAATAATTTGTCCCTTTCTATCTCGCCGTGGGTGACCCTGTCCTAATCCTACGCTTAAGACTTTGATAGAAAAGCAGACATTTGGGTGAGCAAATTTAGAGTGTCACTGATGTTGGGAGTGCTCTATACTGGAGCTGCTTTCCACTAAACTTAAGAACTACCCGGAGTTCTCAGTTTCTTTTTTTGCATAATTTAGGCGTCACTCTATGCCTGAAAGGGAATGGTTTTGACTTACACTTAGTGCTCCCTTGTGTCTGGACAAAGCTATTCCTCCCTAAAGAGCTCTAATGAGAGCGAAATACGTGACAGGGGTTGCTTTGATTCATTTCAGGTTGGCTTGGATGCTATTTACCAATCCAAAGCTGTAATACTGTGCCTGGACTGGTAAAAGGCTTTGGCCATTTTACAACTCAGCAAGGATAGCCCTGTGCTAATCCTATGCTTAAAAAGTTACCTGTAGAAATTGTAAAATACTTTGTCCCTTTCTATCTAGGTGTGGATGGCACTGTTCTAATCTTACGCTTAAAGACTTTGAAAGAAAAGCAGACATTTAAGGTGAGCAAATTTAGAGTGTCACTGAGTTTGAGAGTGCTTTATACTGGAGCTGCTTTCCACCTAAACTTTATATATATATATATATATATATATATATATATATATATATATATATATATATATATATATATATATATATATATATATATATATATATATATATATATATATATATATATATATATATATATATATATATGTAGCACAATCCTCGAACCTCCACGCCAACAGCGCAGCGCGGCGAAAGAAGAAGGCAGACCCCACGTTTTCAGGCAGGATGATCTTTTTTATTCACGACCCTTCAAGTGACGCGTTTCGAGTACCATGTACTCTTGTTCACACACCTTGTAAACAGTCTGCCATTTAATTTATATGCTTTTTTTCCCCTTGACCCTTCCTAGGGGCCACACCTCCTATTGTGTTTCACATGACTATTACATGGAAATAGAAATGAGTGCAGACATAAAAACGCAGGGAATGTAAATGACTGAAATTACGTTAAAATCACACATCAAGATGAGGTTAATTCGAATAAACTGTTTGGAGCATATAAAGTACAATACAATATATACAACATTTACAATTAACCCATTCATCAAAAATTCAGTCGTAATAATTACAAAGACCAAAAATGTCCATAAAAATAATTATGGACCTGGTCTTGTTCCCAATAAATGTTTTTAGCACAACTATCTATAAAGGTCTTTATAATATCATCACTGCTTGAATGCAGAAACACCCGACTAGCGAGTTATTAAATTTATCAAATACTGAAAAAATCGCTGCTTGAATGCAATAATTCAAATATCGTTGCTATAAAATGCATAAACCTCATTTTATACATACGTATCTCAGTATCAAAAATTATGAAAATTAAGACCTATAATTCATGTGATGTTATATATGCGTGACAGCTAAATTGTGTATTGCCCATGAGCCGAAGTCTACAATATTTATTAAAATTCACAATTCATGAATTTACATTATCATAAATATTAAGACCTATGTACAAATATTTACAAAAACTATGAGTGCCTAAATATGTACATATGATGTGATAAAATCACCTCCAAAAGTGCTTATGATGTGCGGATGGGTGTGCATTAAATTTAAAGAATGACTAAATGAAAAAAGGGAGATAATTACATGTTCTGTGCTAGTCCGGAAAAAGGGGATTTGGAAAAGGAGTTTTGTTGAATAGTGACAGAATAACTTTAACTCATGTATATACAATATATGTAACTTTTCACTAGTTGGCAATATATACAATATATGTAAACTTTCATTAATTAGCGAGCCTGTACAAAACAGAAGCTCTATGGGCTATCTCCCATCAGAATATATAGATACATTCCAATGGATATGTAAGCTGCCACTCTGGTTCAAGACTTAATACACAGGAATACTTCATCCATTTAGATGTATTGGGGAGTGAAGAACAGGAAATTGTTTATCTAATGGAACTGCCCATATTTACAAAAAATTGTGTAAATCCTCAGTTGCGTTGAGTCCGTTGGGCTGTTTACTGTCCAACGTCACAATATATTGGGTCTCCAATCTTCTGAGGATTTTGTCCCTGTCTCCCCCTCGTTTCAGAATTGGAACCGCATCAATGACATAGTACTTAAGACATGCCAGATCCCTGGCATGAACCATGTCGAAATGACGTGCCACGGGTTATGCGGAGTCATGATTAACTATTGCCCGGAGATGCTGCAATATCCTCACATGCACCTGCGCCTTTGTGCTACCTACATAGCTCAGGCCACAGGTGCATGTCAGGACATATACAGAAAACTCCGTGCGGCAATTGTAATTGCCCCTGATTGCCACCTTTGCGCCCGAGCAAGGATTGTCGTAATGGGTGGTGTTTTGCCCAAATTTACAAGCGCGACATGAGCTGCACTTAAAAAAGCCCTTTTTGGTGAGCCAGTCACTGCCACTGACTAGCTCCGGGCTGGATCTAACCAATTTACTGTGCATACTGTATGCTCGTTTGAAGGTGACCACCGGTTTATCAGAGACCCTAGGATTCAAAACTCCATCAGTTTTTAGAATAGGCCAATGCCTATTGATGATTGCCCTGATTTGTCTCTGTTGCCGGCTATACGCAATGATTAGTCTTGGCACTGACTCTGTCTTCTCATTGTCTGCGGGTTTGGGTGAAAGAAGGGACTCTCTAGATCTTTCTTTTGCTTTTGTTAGAGCTTTGGAAAGTGTTTGTTCCTTGTAGCCCCTGGCCCTCAATCTTTCCAACATAGCTTTTGCTCCTTCCTCAAATCTTTCTTCACTATTGCAGATTCGTTTCAGTCTTAGAAGTTCCCCTAGGGGGATACTCTCAATTACATGCCTAGGGTGACCACTGCTGGCATGTAAAATACTGTTGCCAGCAGTGGGTTTCCGGTGTAATAATGTTACAATGTTGTTTTCCCTAATGTCAACCTGGACATCTAAAAATTGTGCTGAATCCCTGCTGATACTAGATGTGAAAAAGAGATTGCTGGAGTTGGTTTTGAGAGCATTGACAAACTGTTGTGCACTTGTAATATCGCCATTATATATACAAAAGACATCATCAATAAATCTCATGCAGTACTGGACATTATTAAAACCCGGTGTGGCCACAAGGTCCCGCTCCTCCCACCAGCCCACGTGTAAACAAGCGTAGCTGGGGGAGAAGCAGGAACCCATGGCGACACCCCTGGTCTGCCTCCAAATGTCTTTACCATACATAAAGAAATTGTTATTTAGACACCAGCTTACTAGATCACTGAGCATTTTGTTGTGACCATAGTACTCACATGTTTTCTGTCCCAAAAAATGTCTTGTTGCCTCAATCCCCTTGCTATGTTCAATGCAAGTATAAAGGGATTCAATATCCAATGTGATAATGCACCACTCTGCTTGCCATTGGATCGTACTGAGTTTGGATAGAAAATCGCCGGTGTCCTTAATATAGCTGGCCAGACCTTTGACATGCCCTTGTAAAAAGTAATCAATATAGCGGGAAACATTTTCCCCCACACTTCCAATTGCAGAGATGATTGGTCTGCCTGGAGTTGGATGGCGCATTTTGTGGATTTTGGGAATTAGATATAAGTGAGGCATCACAGGGTTGTCCACATGTAGAAATCCAAATTCATCCGATGAAATCAACTGTTCTCGTTTGTAGGATAGTAGCATGCGTTTTAGAGTATCTCGAGCTCTCTTATATTCCAATCTGCTGCTGATTGTGTAGCAATTTTTATCGCTCAGTTGTCTGGATGCTTCTAACATATAGTCTTTTTTGGGCCAAAGAACAATGTTGCCTCCTTTATCTGATGTATTGATTACTATGTCCTGGTTTTTACTGAGCTTGTCCATGAGTTGGTTGTACTGGACAAGTTTGGAATTGAACTTTCTTTCCTTGATGCGTCTTTGTTTGTGTATTTGGCGATTGAGAGTTTTTAAATCCTCCACCACACACTCGTGGAATATGTCCACGGCGTCCTTTGGCATAATTGGGACAAATTTACTGGCTGTCTTAAAGGGGCTTTCCCCTGCTCCCCTCTGCACCACATCAATGGCACGAAGTTGATCCTGTGTATTCAAAGTGTTGTCATCATTTGTGTTTGTAGAAGAGCCTGATCCTAGATCACACAAGGTCAACAGGGTTCTCGCATTATTCGCCGAGGTTAGCGTAACATCACCAGGTGATTTGTTGGTTTCAACGCGATTGGTTTCTTGTGTTTGTGGTTTAATTGCAAAAAACTTCTTGAGTTTAAGTTTTCTGATAAATAGAAACACGTCTGCTCTGGTGCCTGTGTAGTTGAACGAACTTTCTGGACAATAATGTAATCCAAGGGACAACAGCTGTTGTTCTGCTGTGGATAAAGTCGAATTTTATAAATTGGTGATGGTACTGGCCATTTCTATTGCGGTTTGTTGTTGTTTTTCTTTTTGTACCAGGGCTTCTTTTTGGTTTGCGGCTGACTTGGCGCGTTGCCGCCTTGCTTTGCGCCTGTAATTGCGCCGCTTCCGGCGCCGCTGTTTTGCGTCCTCGGCCTCAAGGTTCTGAGTCGGTCCTCTACTAAAAAATCGACCTCCTCTCCTAGGTCCAGGATGGTTTGTAGTTCAGTGTCCTGGTTGAGACTAGTGGATGAACCATTGGTACCGCATGAATTGGAAAGAGACACAGAGTCTTGGTCAAGGGTATTCGTCGATACTTGTTCCTTCCCAACATTTGAATTTTGCGCCGCTTTTGTTTGATTGGATAATTGGCGCTGTTTTCTTGCCTGGTCAAACTTTCTTGAGAAGGTATAAATTCTACCTGTTTCATAGTCCTCAAGATCTCTCTGAAATTTATTGATTTTCCGCAATTTAATTTTTTCTTCATGTTTCTGTAATCTTTCACCAATTTCTTTGCGACTTTTTTGAATCATGGTTTTAATGTCAGTGTCCTCATATTTGTCCAGTTCCTCATTGATTTTTTTGATTTCATCTAATAGTGTTGTTCTGTCCAACAATGCATATTTTATCAGTATCTTAATCAAGTTCATTGATGCAATGAGATTGCTTTCTCCCCATTCCTTAAGCATGGCGGGATTTGGATCCACGAAACTGGGGGCAAGCAATATCCGTAAGCCCCTTGGCACCCTTCCTGCTTCTTCATATTTGGTCAGGGACTTGTGCTCCCACCACTTTGTTACTTCGGATTTTGACTTTTTTTCTAGCGTTTTCAACATTTGCTTGACGTCTTGATCAACCGGATTGGTAACGGTTGCATGCGTTTGTTTGTTAGACGCACTGTGCGGTAAATTATTGTATAATAATGCCGCTGCTGCCTCCCTTCCTCGTCCAAGTTCGCGGACATTATTGCAACTGATTTTGCGGTGTAACAAAGGGATTTACGATGTTTGTAACTGGCTGTTGCCAAGCCGCTGCGTTGTTCTACTGCCTGATTCGGAAAACGCTGCCTTCTCACCTGCTCTGAGCTTAATCAGTGTCCGTAGTGGCGCCGATACTTGCGCTCGTGGCCGACCTCTCCGGTCTGCCTCCAAGCGTTGTTCAGCGCCGAGTTCGGATTCCTTTCAGCTGCAGGGGGTTAGTTTCGCCGTATTGCTCCTCTTCGGAACGCTGCTTCCACACGTGGCTGTATAGACAAAAACCGCTTGTAGAGAAGGGGGTACTGCTACCGGAGACAACCAGCTTCCGGAAATTAAATGTAGCACAATCCTCGAACCTCCACGCCAACAGCGCAGCACGGCGAAAGAAGAAGGCAGACCCCACGTTTTCAGGCAGGATGATCTTTTTTATTCACGACCCTTCAAGTGACGCGTTTCGAGTACCACGTACTCTTGTTCACACACCTTGTAAACAGTCTGCCATTTAATTTATATGCTTTTTTTCCCCTTGACCCTTCCTAGGGGCCACACCTCCTATTGTGTGTCACATGACTATTACATGAAAATAGAAATGAGCAGACATAAAAACGCAGGGAATGTAAATGACTGAAATTACGTTAAAATCACACATCAAGATGAGGTTAATTCGAATAAACTGTTTGGAGCATATAAAGTACAATACAATATATACAACATTTACAATTAACCCATTCATCAAAAATTCATTCGTAATAATTACAAAGACCAAAAATGTCCATAAAAATAATTATGGACCTGGTCTTGTTCCCAATAAATGTTTTTAGCACAACTATCTATAAAGGTCTTTATAATATCATCACTGCTTGAATGCAGAAACACCGACTAGCGAGTTATTAAATTTATCAAATACTGATATATATGGGTTCAAAGCAAAGTGGTCAAAAAGCGGCGCGCTCTTGCTGCGAGTGCAGCTGGGGGTTAAAGACCACAACCCCAGTTAAATGTTTTACAAAGGGAGACAAAACTGCACTTCTGGGGGCTTCAGTTCACAGCATTCTTTATTTGGCAGACAGCATCTCGCACCACAACGCGTTTCAACATCCGTCTTTTTCAAGTGGTGCCAAAATTATGTTGCTCTAGTTGACACGCCCTAAATACAATTCATGGCATCCTGGGAGTTGTAGTGTCCTTATGTGTAGTACATAAAAATCCACGAATCACTTGCACAGTGCTTTTTTATATTTCGTTTTCCCATGTGCCTCATTATACTTATGGCAGTTTCAAAACAGTTCTCTTTCGTTTTAATGCCAGCTCCCAGGCCCTTACTCCCATTATTTTCATGGCCGCTTCGGTGTGAGAATTCAAGGACAGCTCTCACCTTAATCTTCATGATGAGACTGTCCTTCGAGTATGAGTTTGGCGTTGATGAAGTCAGGAACTCGTACCCAGCTTCTTCTTATGTGTAGTACACACGCTCTTTGTTGCAGGTATTCTCATCTGCCGGGCGCTGCCACTTTAATTATGGGTTCAAAGCAAAGTGGTCAAAAAGCGGCGCGCTCTTGCAGTGAGTGCAGCTGGGGGTTAAAGACCACAACCCCAGTTAAATGTTTAAAAGTGGCAGCGCCCGGCAGATGAGAATACCTGCAACAAAGAGCCTACAGTCAGCCAGATTGTTACAGTCAATCGTTCACCATCTACAGTATTCCGGGGAAAGTCTACATTCATGCCATTAATGCCTAAAGATGCTGTGGATGTCTTCAGCGACAGAGTCATTACTGAGCTTAAGACTTTGAATAGGACGTTACTGGGCAAGAAAAGACAGTGTGATTTCAATAACTCACAATACACCAAACTTGTGAAAAAGATCCAAGGCAACAACCAGATAGTTGTGAAAAGTGCGGACAAAGGGGGGAACACTGTTCTCTGGTCAAAAAGTGACTATGTCACTGAGGCAACTCGCCAACTTAATGATTCACTCTGTTATTCCAAAACCACTAAATTCACTATGCAGAACAGTTATGTGAAGACCAGAAAGGATATTAACACCTGGTTGAAAAGTGGCTTATTGACTAAAGAGGAATTTAAGTTCTTGAATGTTTTGCACCCTATCACACCTTTGTTTTATTTGTTGCCAAAAATTCACAAATGCACTACCCCAGTCCCAGGTCGCCCTATTATTTCAGCACAGGGGAGCATGAATGAAAATATTTCAAAATATGTTGACTTTTTTCTTCAGCCTCATATGATTTCCCTCCCTTCCTTTCTTAAAGACACTACTGATTTTTTGGGGAAGATTGATTGTATCACCTGGGGCCCTGATTTATCTTTCCTGGTGATGGGCATAGAAGCACTGTATACCAGTATCAACCATCACCAGGGTCTGGAAGCTGTTCAGTTTTTTCTGGATTCCCGGGAGGCAACTATGAGGGATCATAATCGAATGTTGTTAGATATGATTCGTATTTGCCTCTTTAATAATTATTTCCAGTTTGGCAAGGAATTTTACCATCAGGAACGCGGAGTGGCAATGGGTTCGTGCTTCTCCCCCAGCTACTCATGCTTGCATGTTGGCTGGTGGGAGGAGCATGTGCTTGGCGTCACTCACGCTCATTGGCTTCCCCATCTACTAGCCTACTGGAGATTTATAGACGATATTTTTATCGTCTGGAAAGGATCTCAAACTCTGGCAGCTGATTTTGTCAAAGAAATCAATATGAATGACAGAAATCTTAAATTCACTGCTACAATTTCAGACACATCTGCTGAATTTTTGGATGTGTTGATTTACATTGACAACAACAGATTACAATCTAAACTGTTCAGGAAGAGCACTGCGGGCAATTCCATCTTGCACGCCCGTAGTGCTCATCCCCCTCACACGATCAATAGCATACCTTTGGGGGAATTCATTAGAATTAAACGCATCTGTAGTGACCCTGTTGTCAATCAACAATGTCTAGCAGAATCTAGAAATAGATTCCTTCGTAGGGGCTATAAAAGAGCGGTCCTGGACAGAGCGCTCAATACAGTGTCAACACGCACACGCAAAACATTGCTGACCCCTAAGATAAAACTAGACACTGATGGTACCAATGTGACAACAGCTAGATTCATCACTACTTTTTGCGCTCAAAGTTCCAGACTTAGCCAGATTATCAGATCTGAATGGCCAATTGTATTGACTGATGTTATTCTAGCTCCTTTTTTGCCCGAATCTCCAGCTATCACCTTTAGGAGAGCTCCCTCAATGAAAGATTCCCTTGACCGGACACAACCAGAAAACCAATTAAAGACCACTTGGCTGAACAAACCTGGTTTTTACAGATGTACCTCGTGCCGTGCCTGCACGTTTGCAGTCAACAGCACACATTATACATCTGCATTCAGTAATCGCACCATACCAATCAGGGAACATTTGACATGTCGCAGTGATTTTGTTGTTTATAAATTGACCTGCACGTGTTCACTGTCATATATAGGGAGCACGAAGTTGCAAGCACACCAACGTATCTTGCAACAAATTCGGGCCATAGTGAATTCGGACATGAATTACCCGGTTGCGCGCCATTTCAAATCAGTGCATGACAAGAAACTAAAAGATCTTACTTATACCTTGTTGTGTTCCATGGCTAATCCTGGCAGAGGTGGTGATCGAGAAAGACTTCTCCGTCAGAGAGAGGCATTTTTCATCATTTTGCTCGACACCAGATCCCCCAATGGGCTGAATGCTTTTGATGAATTACACCATTACCTATGAATCTAGTAGCTTTTCAAGTTTTTGTCTCCTTTACTGTATGATTTTTGTCATTTTGAAAAGTGTGTGTTTCTTTGATTATATCTCCATTGGATTTATATGAGGCCTTCCGGCTGTTCATTGACTTCTGTGAATAGTAGTAGGTACTGGTGATTCATGGTATCCAGAGTCATTATAAGGATTTTCTTTTTTTCAGATACTAAAAAGATGAAATTACAGCTGGGTTGTATATACCTATGAGATCTGAAATGTATTTGGTAGCCTCCATAAATTGATGCCTCTGCTGCTAGTTTGATTCCATGTATTTAACATCTGAAATCTTTTTTGGTCTAATTACTTGTTTTTTGTATATATTGGCAATCTGTGATGTCCTCCTTATTCATTTGTTGGCCATTCTTTTATAAGGAAAATCTTATAAGTGCACTTGCAAATGATCATGATGTTTCATTATAATATGAATTTGTTTTCTCTTAGTATAAATTGCTATATTTGGCCGCTTATGAGCACTATGCTCTAATTGTTTTTCAATACTCTGTAATTGTGGATATTGATTGTGGACTTTTCATCACATGAATTTGATTGCCAGTTCACGTTGTTATTTTACCCTTGCAACCTGTTTCTTTAGGTGCTTGGGCTTTTATCCTTGATTTAGCTCACTGCCTACTCCTGACGCGTCATGTGACCAAGCCCGGTTCGCGGGGCAAAACGCGTCATGGAGGGCACTTGCTCTGCACTACTTGCTGCTGATTAAATGCACTGCTACAACTGAAATTTGGTTGTGTTGGCTGATCTGTTCTAACTCAAGGGATTGCTTTGGAGGTCTGCGCCCGCTTTAACTGCGTCCAGAGCAGTTGGGAGTTTGCTGTTTATATATATATATATATATATATATATATATATATATATATATACATATATATTACCTACTGGCTATCGCCAGTAGGTATATATAGTTAGGATTAATTCCCTATGGGACTTTTGAAAATTCTATGTCTAATAACTTTGGCGTTTGTGGATGGAATCGGCTGAAATTTTCAGGAAAATGGCACATTTTGTTTCTGAGCAGCTCCCGAAAATTTGGTGGGGTTTCGTCAAGGGGGGGCTGAGAAAAAAGGGGGGTCCCAAAACGTGTTTTTCCCATTCATTTTTCCATAGGGCGGTTGGACTCACTTTTAGCTCGAACGGCTGAATGGATTTGCACGAAACTTGGCAAAATTGTAGGGACTGTTAGCCCGATGTGCCTTTGCTAGGTCTCAATATATGTGCTCCAGTAGTTTTTGAGAAATTAACGTTTAAATCAAGATATATATCTGTAACAGCGCTCTGGGCAGCGATCCGGTCCGCTTACTTTTCGCTTATCGGAACTTTGCGCGCAGAAAGCTGATTGGCTCTCCGGTGTCTGTCAACATTCTAAACAGTCCGGAGCGGCCGCCATCTTGTCTCTCGGTAGGATCGAGAGAGAAGAAGAGGTGAAAAACGAAGGGTGAATTTAATGAAAGGGGGCAAGGTATCCCCCTCTTGACCCCCTAGGAATGCTGTTGGGGTTATTAAAGGGACCCGTGGGGAAAAGAAAAAAAAAATGATTTTTCACGGTAGAAGCGCTTCACGGGCCGCGAACTGGGCCGCAAACTGGTAGCGAAACGGGAATTCGCCATTTTGTGCTTCGTAAATTAAATTACTAGTTATAAGTGGGTACGGGAGACGTATCCTAATCCCCTATGTTTCCTGAGGGTGGGTGAGGAGGCTGATATATGTTGATACATCTCTTCCAGCGGCTGTGCGTGAGCTTTTTTTTTTTTTTTGCTGCGTGACAGTCCGGAGCGGCCGCCATCTTGTCTCTCGGTAGGATCGAGAGAGAAGAAGAGGTGAAAAACGAAGGGTGAATTTAATGAAAGGGGGCAAGGTATCCCCCTCTTGACCCCCTAGGAATGTTGTTGGGGTTATTAAAGGGACCCGTGGGGAAAAGAAAAAAAAAATGATTTTTCACGGTAGAAGCGCTTCACGGGCCGCGAACTGGGCCGCAAACTGGTAGCGAAACGGGAATTCGCCATTTTGTGCTTCGTAAATTAAATTACTAGGTATAAGGGGGTGCGGGAGACGTATCCTAATCCCCTATGTTTCCTGAGGGTGGCTGAGGAGGCTGATATATGTTGATACATCTCTTCCAGCGGCTGCGCCATCTTGCCTTTTTTCGAATGCCACAATTTTGTCGTGCACGGCAGCCATTTTAGATGCCAGGCTGGTCCCAGGCTATCACCTACCCCTGCGGATGTAGTTTATGGCCCCAGCTGTAGAGAATTCAGACATGCCAATCCTCCTGATTCAGGCGTGTGAGTACTGATTTCAGTGCTAGTCTCCCGCCTCCCGATTTCTGCAAGCAAAAACCCGGGGGCATATTACTAACAACTAGCGATAATTTTTGTCTATAACTTGTTTAGAGACAAAAATTATCGCCGCACATCGGCGATTTTTATCGCAGATAAACCTTGCTATTATCGCAGAAAAGTCAGCGATATTCATGTATTATCGACCTAATGCTCTTAGCCATGTTATCCACCTCCCATTGGATAACATGGCTAAAACCTGCTCAGGGCAGGTGTTAGCTTTTGGAGATATTCGCGCTTAGTGCGAATATCTCCAAAAGTTGGTAATAGAAGGTAGCGATGTTAGGGACTGTTTCCAGTCGCTAACATCTTGGCACGCCACTTTGCATGTCATTAGTGATAAGTATCACTGACATGCAAAGCCGGGCCCAAGATGGTCGCTATCTCCTTTTAGGTGTCACTAACTGGTGTTAGCGACAGCTTGATAATAGGGAAATAATTTTATCTCCGCTTTCATGGTTTTTAAAGCCAAAAAAGGGGAGATAAACCCCCTTGCTAATATGCCCCACGATTCCTTGGGGGTTTCAGCTGATAGGGCTTGGTATTGTGTTACATGGTAATTTTTCCATGAAACGTCAGAGGGTCGATGTAGGGGTTCTAGAAGAGGTGATAAACCATTTAAGCCTCATGAACAAGCGCATGGTCTTTTAAAGATTTCTGAAGTACTCGGGGCGGCGGTGTGTGTGTGCCCTCTTTCAGGAGCGGGCGGGGGGGCACTGCCAGCAACTTGCCAGGTCAGGTAGTGTTCAACACGTGCATCACCCTTTCTCTGCTTGCTATTGCGCTCCATGCTTCGGAAAGGTAAGAAAAAGAACGTGCATTTGAGTTTGAAATGTCCGATCCTGCAGCAGCACACTTCCAAAGCCCACACATGACAATAACCCGATTCAAGGCCCCATTCACCCGTTTTTCAAAAAATAGATAACACTCCAACAAAGTAAGATTATAAAACTTTATTAACTTTTAACGATAATGAACAGAACAAAAACTAAAAACATTTAAACATTTATTAACACAAAAAGCAACAATGGTTAGAAGCTGTCTTTTGTGCGAATAGTCCCAAGGCAGCACAACGTGCAGAGTTCTGGACGGCACCCAGGTGATGTCGCCTGGGTGCCGCACTGGTTTAGGGATCCTACAATGCTGCTCCGAAAATTGGCGTGGGGCGTCCCGGGTGGGGCGGGGGGAGGCCTCGTCAGTAGCGGTCTGTTGTGCGAATAGTCCCAAGGCAGCACAACGTGCAGAGTTCTGGACGGCACCCAGGTGATGTCGCCTGGGTGCCGCACTGGTTTAGGGATCCTACAATGCAGCACAGAAAAACAGCGTGGGGCGTCCCGGGTGGTGCGGGGGGAGGCCTCGTCAGTAGCGGTCTGTGTCCAGTGTCACATGGCTGACACAACATGTACGACAGGCACCCAGGTGATGTCCAGTAAACTGCCGCACTGGTTTTGGTATCCTACAATGCTGCTCCGAAAATTGGCGTGCGGCGGCCCGGGGGGGGGGAGGCGGCGTGAACGGGTCTCCCCAGGTGGCGGCCATCTAGCTGAGTTGCGCTCGCTCTTGCGGCCACAGCGTCTCGCTCACCATGTTGTGGAGTTGCTCCCACTCTTGCAGTGCAGCGATAGGCGGCTGCCACATGGCTGTCAAAATGGCGGACGGCTCTTCGGTTTTGGGCCTGGTCCACTGAAATGGCCCTGGGACACCTTGGAAGTCGGACGCTTGCCTGCTAGGGCTTGGGCTCCATTCTCGAAAAGCGTCCCCTCAGCCGTGAAGATTGTATAAAAGTCTTGGGGGCCCCCGACTCCCGCAGGCTTCCGGTGGGGAGCGGCTGCCATGATTGCTCGCGGAATGACCACGACGGAGCCACGAGATGGTGGTGCTCTCATGCTGACGCCAGCTTCAGTCTGAATGATCCAGAAACAAGGTGGGGCTTTCATCGTTTGGGAAAAAAAAATGTTCTAAACCAATGAAAAGTGTTATTTTTAGGTCATATGACCAAGCCTTCCATCTTTAGGAAACCAAAAGTAAAATGAACCAATGAAAAGTTTTATAAACAAGTCACATGACCTGTTATGCGACATAGGGCTACAAAAAGCGTAGAAAATCCGTTGGCACGTGAGGCGGCGTCAGTAGCGGACCGATGTGCGAATAGGCCGAAGGCAGCACAACGCGCCGAGATCCGGATGGCACCGAGGTGGTGTCCAGCAAATTGCCGCACTGGTGTGGCCATCCTACAATGCTGCGCCGAAAGACGGCGTGTCCAGCTGAATTGCGGTCACTGTTGCGGTACAGTGACTCGAACGCGCCGAGATCCGGATGGCGCCGAGGTGGTGTCCAGCAAATTGCCGTACTGGTGTGGCCATCCTACAATGCTGCGCCGAAAGACGGCGTGTTCAGCTGAGTTCCGGTTACTCTTCCGGCACAGTGACTCGAACGCGCTGAGATCCGGATGGCACCGAGGTGGTGTCCAGCAAGTGGCTGCACTGGTGTGGCCATCCTACAATGCTGCGCCGGAAGTCGGCGTGGGGTGCCCCGTTGGCTTATGAGGTGATGTCAGTAGCGGACTGATGTGTGAATAGGTCGGAACCAGCACAAGGCGCCAAGATCCGAATGGCAAGTCCTGGATGTTGAGTGCCTCAGTTGAGATTTCTGAGAAGTGCTTGTAGAACTGTCTGAAGCTTATTTGCACCTGCTGCAGCTTCACTAGGTCCGGCGGAACTTGTTGCCTTTTCCTTTGTGCTTCTTTTCCTACAATGCGTTTCTTCTGAAGACACGACCAGGTCCCTGAATGTGTGCAGGGGGACGCTATTGAATGAATGAACGCGCCGAGATCTGGATGGCACCGAGGTGGTGTCCAGCAAATTGCCGCACTGGTGTGGCCATCCTACAATGCTGCGCCGAAAGACGGCGTGTCCAGCTGAGTTGCGGTCACTGTCAGTAGCGGACCGATGTGCGAATAGGCCGAAGGCAGCACAACGCGTCGAGATGCGGATGGCACCGATGTGGTGTCCAGCAAATTGCCGCACTGGTGTGGCCATCCTACAATGCTGCGCCGAAAGACGGCGTGTCCAGCTGAGTTGCGGTCACTGTCAGTAGCGGACCGATGTGCCGAGATCTGGATGGCCAAGTTTCAAGTTTCATCTGGCAGTTTTTCTCCATCCCTCCTGGATCAAAGAAGGTGAATGCTAAATATGCCACCTGCCTCATCTGAACATATGAAGTTAACTTGTATACACTGTGGTGCTATGCTGTCCTATGGCAACATGAGCACCAACCTGATGAATACGGCATTCGAAAATCATAAATGCCCTAATGCACCCAAGAAGTAATTTTTTTTTTGCTCCAGTTGAGCCGTTTTCAATGCCTGTTTTTTGTTGTTTCCCCTCCATCAAGAACAAAACAAAAATACAAGGCGCTAAGATCCGAATGGCAAGTCCTGGATGTTGAGTGCCTCAGTTGAGAGTTCTGAGCAGTGCTTGTAAGACTGTCTGAAGCTTATTTGCACCTGCTGCAGCTTCACTAGGTCCGGCGGAAATTTTTTCCTTTTCCTTTCTGCTTCTTTTCCTACAATGCGTTTCATCTAAAGACACGACCAGGTCCCTGAATGTGTGCAGGGGGACGCTATTGATTGAATGAAAATGGCGGCTTGACACAAAGCTGACTCAAGCGTTACTGTTGGTGCTATACAGACAAAAATTGGTTTTCAGTTTGTACATTCTTCAGGTTTTTTTTCCATCTAAGTCTGATTGAGAGTTTGTAGAAAAATGGCTTCAGATTTTCCACATACTACTCTTCAACATTCTTCCTAAATGTAACAATGTGAAACTCACTAGGAGAACGGCTGTTTCTGTTTCCTTTCAAAATGCTGCCACCAATATTTTCTGAATAGAAGACACCATCTTGTAACATAAAGGGCCGAAAGGGGTTCTGGTCTGGCCAATGGTTGGTGGAGACATTTTGACTATATCTTGGACCTGCCCGGCCTCGCCCAAAATGGCGCCGGTATAAATGGGACTCGTAACTCTTTGCCCGCAAATGTATATCTAGAAAATGTTATTGTAAGTGGCCCTGTCGTATTTTAATTACAAAATGTACGTCCACCGATTCCGCAACTGTTAGACACCTTTGTTCTTGTCACCTAATGGCCCGCTCGTTACGTTCCTCTACAGTGTAAATGTCTCCTCATCATATACGATTTGAGTTTGCTCCGTGGCCGGCCCACGTGGTTATAGGCCCGTATTTGTATACTGACATTTTCACAATAAAGGTTTTTAAAACAAAACACGGTAGTAGTATTTTCATTTGTAAAGTTTTTACTTTTAGTGACTGTTTTGGAATCAGTAAAAGGCAAGTGAAATAAAGCAGTCCAATTACATGACGGATAAAAGGTATAATATGTAGGAACGCAGTAAAGATAAATGGTCAAGGGCAGTTGTGTTTTTCATGTCTGCAACATAAAGTGATCGATAAGAATCTGATAATCAGGCGTATCGGCGACTAAGACAGCAGGCCGAATCTCTTTTACTCAACGGCTCCGTCATGGAAGGAAGAAACGCCCTTTTTCTCGAAAAAGGAATATATTTTACTTGCAAGACAGTTGTAAATTTTCCGGGAAAGTACATTAGCCTGGAATATTATAACATATGTTTGAAAAAAAAATATTGTTCGAAAATAATAAAAAGCGTAATTTTTAGGTCATATGACCAAGCTTTTCATCATTAAATTAACAAAAGTAAAATGAACCAATGAAAAGTTTTATTAACAAGTCACATGACCTGTTATGCTTACGTTACGCGCTGCGCGCCGCGCCTCGGATCACTTCCGGGTGCGCTAACGCGGCGTGTCATAAAACGCATTACGCGACAACGTAGGTCAAGAATATAGTCTAAATGTCTCCACCAACCACCGTTCAGAACACAACCCCTTTCAGCAGTCCAAAAAGTTCTGTTAAATGACAACAGAGGGGACAGGCAACAAGAACCATCAGTCAAAGAGGGGAGGGCAAGTTCTTCTCTTCCGGGTCATGTTGGGGCGCTACCGGAACTGATCGAATTGGTAGTCTACAGTGTTTCTGGATGTTTCAGACTAAAGCTGGCGTCAGCATGAGACCACTACCATCTCGTAGCTCCGTCGTGGCCATTCCACGAGCAATCATGGCAGCCGCTCCCCACCAGAAGCCTGCGGGAGTCGGAGGCCCCCAAGACTTTTGTAGAATCTTCACGGCTGAGGGGACGCTTTTCGAGAATGGGACCCAAGCCCTAGCAGACAAGCGTCCGAGTTCCAAGGTGTCCCAGGGCCATTTTAGTGGACCAGGCCCAAAACCGAAGAGCCGGCCGCCATTTTGAGAGTCGTGTGGCAGCCGCCTATCGCTGCACCGCAAGAGCGGGCGCATCTCAACTACATGGTGAGCGAGACGCTGTAGTCGCAAGAGCGGGCGGAAAACAGCTGAATGGCAGAAGAGGCACAGTGTAGCAAAAGCGGGCGGAATGGCAACTAAAACGATAAAGGGGCGCCCCACTACAGCTTGTCTTCAGGTCAAACGGATTTTGGGACAAGGTCCAGAATTGAAGAGTCATCAAAAGGCAAAAAGTTCCGCCGGACCCCGGGAGCCGGCCGCCTATGTCGGGGGCGATCTCAGGCTACACCAGTGCTATAAGACTTGGGGAGGGTGTCGGAGCCAAGCGTCTTCTCCGAGTCCATGGCCATCACACCGCCCCTCAGGGGCCTCCGTCAAGCTGTTTAGGAAGGTAACATATCACATTGTTTTCTAATGCAGTCAGGTCCACAAACGACACTCACTTACTTTGAGAATAGTGAAGCTGCAGTAGGTGGAAATAAGCTTCAGACAGTGTTACAAGCGCTGCTCAGAACTCTTAACTATGGCACCCAACATCCAGAACTTATGCTATTTGAGAATGGTAGTGACATCGAAGCATCTCAGGGACCAAAACCATTAATGTACTTTCACGTATGAAAATCTTACTTGGGGAGGGGGCAGGAGCGAAGCGCCCCCTCCCAGTTAGCGCCACCACACCGTATGTTGAAAATCTGAAGCCATCGTTCTACAAAGTCAACCAAACTTGGATTGAAAAATCTAGAAAAATGTACAAACTGAAAACCAGTTTTGGTCTGCATAGCATCAGTAACAACGCTTGAGTCAGCTTTGTGTCAAGCCGCCATTTTGATTCAACAAAGCACAGGCATTGAAAAAGGCTGAAATTCAGAACTCTAAACTATGGCACCCAACATCCAGGAGCTTGCTATCCGGATCTTGGAGCCTTGTGCTGTTTTCGATCTATTCACACATCGGTCCACTACTGATATCATCTTATAAACCAACGTTATGTAAATAGTTTTTTAATAAAATGTTTTACCCTGTTTCTTTGCTGGTGTGTTGTCTATATTTTTAATATTTGCATAGGGTTTGTCATTATTTTGTGCGGGATGGGTGATGGAGCCGAGCTGTCTTGCAGCCCTCATGGTGTGGAGCTCAGTTCATCTCACTATTTTCGTATTTCTCAAGAAGGGTTGTTCCTAATATTTCTATTTTAGCGAGGTCAAAAAGAGATCCAATTAGTGGCCTACTGATTTTGCTCGATTACTTTTATTTTTTTACACGATTTTTCACTATCTGCAAAGACTAAACAGAGTATTGCGACTTTGTGCTTGTTTGTAAATAGAGAATGATCCAAAGAGAACCAATTCTAAAACAGTAAATGCTTGGACAACAATCAATCAAATGGAGAGACAAGGAGGCACGACGGATTACAACGGGGGTAAAGGCCTGCGTTAACTACCCTTCAGTATCTGCAAAGAGAGAGTACTACTAAGGCAAAAGAGGGGAGGGGGGGGGGGGCAGCGTTCAAAGCACATCAGCGTGCATAAATACGAAAATGTTTTTATCTATCACGTACTTGACATTTTAAAGCTTTTCATATTTGCTATTAAAAAACCAATGAAATTCACAGAAAAAACCATAGGTTATAGTGGATATATAGTTAGGAATTTGCATTTACAAAACCTTGAAAATTCAATGAAAAAACCATAGGTTATAGGCCATATATAGTTAGGAATTAGCATTTACAAAACCTTATTTTACTCGCATAAAACCATTGAAATTCCATATATAGTTAGCTAACTATAAGCGCTAACTATATATCGCGCACCCGCAATCCACTGCTGATGATGTCACATATTACATCATTCATGACATGGTCAGTGACATCACTGATGACATCACTGATGACATCTCAAATGACATCACTGATGACAACTCAAATGATATCAATGATGACATCTCAAATGACATCACTGATGACATTACTGATGACAACTCAAATGACATCACTGATGACATCTCATTTGTCATCACTGATCACATCACTCATGTGATAATACAATGAACCTCTTCAGACTCTAATATAACCTTACATACACTCAGTATAAACAGACACTCACAGACTGTCACTCATCCATGGAGTTACTCACACACCTAGTCAGTCATGCAAAGAATCAATCACACCTCCATTTCCTCAACTATACAGTTATACACATCTTACTTATTCAAACATATAATAACACATATTTACTCTCTTATATAATCCCTGATACAAGCTCACAGTGATCGATACAGCCACTCACACATTCACTGGCTCTTATGTTCAGTTATTTATATATCTCAACTCTCACATGTATTGTGTTTTACATACGTACTTACTTGCACATGTAGCAATGAGAAATCCATTCACTCACCAACACACCCATGCACAGTCAACCGCCCATATAGCTGTTTCCACATGCACTTTTGAACTCATACTCCTAGTGAATCAACTGCTTACACATCTATGCACAGAGTCACGCACCTCCCAGCCACCCACACACACACTCAGCCTCCCATTCAAATATTTGGGCAACCAATCAATAACCCATATGGCCACTCTTATAGCTACTGATCAACACATGCAGCAGCTTACACAACATCAAACATACTGATGCACGAATTAAGACAGTTTAGTCACTAACCCATGTACTCAGTGAGACACATTTAATCACTCACTCATACAGTCAGTCATGCACCTACTAAATTCTTCATCCAGACACTTATACATCCACTCATTCTTCAATATGTAAAACATATTTAAACTTTACAGACACATACAATCACTGGATGTTGTGATCAGTGATGTCATCAGTGATGTCATTTGAGATGTCATCAGTGATGTCATCAGTGATGTCACTGACCATGTCATGAATGATGTAATATGTGACATCATCAGCAGTGGATTGCGGGTGCGCGATATATAGTTAGCGCTTATAGTTAGCTAACTATATATGGAATTTCAATGGTTTTATGCGAGTAAAATAAGGTTTTGTAAATGCTAATTCCTAACTATATATGGCCTATAACCTATGGTTTTTTCATTGAATATATATATATATATATATATATATATATATATATATATATATATATATATATATATATATATATATATATATATATATATATATTATCCTACCGGCGGTCGCCAGTAGGTAGTTTTAGTTAGGACCTAGTTACCATAGTAAAATTGCAACATTCTATTCCCAATAACTTTGGCGCCGATTGACAAATCTTTGTGAAATTTTCAAAACTTATGGCTCGTTCCAGCCCGCTCCTATCTTTAAAGTTTCGGGGTGATTTGACAAGTGGGGGCCAAGAAAAAGGGGGTTCCCAAAACATGTTTTCCAAATGCAATTTTCCATAGAAAACTTTAGACGTGGCTACACCCTGAACTGCTGAATGGAAATACACCAAATTTGGCAAAAAGGTAGCCCTTGGTTCAGAAAGATCCCTTTTTGTTAAATGGTGTAAAGTCGTTCAGTAGTTTCTGAGAAAATCTAAATTAAAAAAGTTTTGATATCTAGAGGCGTGCAGGAACTGCGCACCCTCCCGATCACAAGCTGCATGCTAATTGGCTGTCAACACTCCAAACCAGGAAGTGTTGGCAGCCATCTTGTGCCTCTCTAGAACCGAGGCACAAGAAAAGAGAAAAACAAATGAGCAAAACACGAAAAGGGAGCAGGGTAGAAACACCCTGACCCCCAAGGCCTGGTCAGGGGGTCTCACAAGGACCCCCAAGGCCAAACATTTTTTCAATGTTTTTTTTTAGCTCATGAGATGCGCAGAAGTCTCCCATGCTTTGTTAATATTTAGCACCCGGGTAGACCATGTCCGGAGGGCAATCTTTACATTGTAAATGGGGTTTTCAAAAATATCTACACGGACCTCACAGCCCCCTCCAGCCCCGGGGACCGCCACCACCCGGGGCTTGTGTTTAAAAAAAAATAATAACCTGTGTGGGGGGCTCAAGCCCCCCCACATGACCCGGGGACTGCCATCTCCCCGGGCCTCTAATTATTTAAAATGGGGGGTCTGTGACGGACCACCAAGCCCCGGCGACCACTACCCTCTGGGCTTTGCAAATGTTGGGAGAGGGGCCGAGCGGCCCCCATCCTGGATCCCTGTCAAGGCCCTGGGGACCACCAACCCCCCAGGGCCGGCTCCTGTAGTGTTCCGGGGTACTCACCCCCGGGACAATGCAGTTTGCTATGGCAGGGCGGGAGCCATGAGTGATGTCACTGACCATGTCATGAGTGATGTAATATGGTACGTCATCAGCAAAGCATTGTGGGTGCACAAGTTATAGTTAGCTGAACTAACTATAACGGGGGAATTTCTATGGTTTTGTACGAGTGAAATGTGCAACTAACTATAACGCCCCTGAAACCTATGGTTTTTTCATGAATTTCTAAGGTTTATTAAATGCTAATTTCTAACTATAACTAGTGCTGTGCGTAGTTTGTGAAGAAGAGCTTTGCGAAGCTACGCAAAGTGCACTTCGCACTACGCGAGCTATGCGTAGCACTACGCGAACTGCGTAGTAGCATGTTCGCCCTGTGCAAGATGTCGTTTTCAATGGTTGCAAAGTGCGGACAAGCATCCCGCACTGTGCAATCATTGAAAACGGCATCTTGCACAGTACAAGCTGTAGTTTTCTGCCACTCGAGGAGATTTTTACTCGCAACGCGGACTGGTCGTTTCTCATTGCGAGCGGTAGCGAGGATACGCGACCACCCACAATGAGAAACCAGACCTCGCTGCGTTGAGAATTTCGCAGGGAGGTTTATTTTCCACGCTCGCGATCGGCAACTTGATGTTGCAGATCGCGAACGAGGACAAAGTCTCACCAGGATGTCATTTTGCTTGCTCACAGTCGCCAATAGACGTTGAGGACCGCAAACAAGCAAAAAATGACAGCTGCACTACGCTACGCTATGCTACGCGTGTTTGCACTGTGCTGCGTGCAGTTTGCATAGTGTGAACTTGCACAAACTTTGCAAACTATGTGAGTGTAGCGTAGTGCTTTGCCCAGGTCTAACTATAACGTGCCTGAAACCTATGGTTTTTTCAGTGAATATATCTATACTACTATTATAAAGAGAGAACACAAACCTTTGAGCCAGGTAAACTCAAAAAGTACTGCACCAATCACTACATCCAATACACCATTTGAAAGGGGAGATGTAGCAGAAGGACATAGGCTATAGATGTGGACACCATATACATTAAAAAAGCAAAAACGCCAAAAGTGGGAAAGTAGTCCCTTGTGGGCGTTAGCGTGGGCGTGTCAAAGAAAAGATGTGGGCGTTTAGAGGGGCGTGTCAAACAAAAGATGTGGGCGTTTACAGGGGCATGGCTCAAAGTACAAACAATAAACATATGCCAAACGATTTCACTAATTTCACTGTGCAAGGCACACACTTCACCACACACTTCAATGTGCATAGCGCAAATGCGATTTCAATGATTTCACTGTGCAAGGCACACACTTAACTGTGCATCCCGCGCATTTGCAAAGGGCCGCCTATCACTGGCCTCGACATTCGCGCATTCGTCGGCGTTACCCTTTAAACATTAACGCCTTTGTGGGATGGCATCCAAAAAGGGGCGCGCCTTCCATAATAATACAGTGCCACAGGGAGCAGGCTTACAGAAAGGTCCGCCTATCATTCGCGTTGCTTCGCACACCCCACCAATCACGACACACAATGATTAACACACACACGAGTTGCGATACAAAAATATAACAAATGTTTAACCATTTGACAAACGAAAACGTTGTCACAGGGGGAGGAATGTAAACAAAATTGTCGCCCATTTCTTAGACAAGAAAGCCAATCGATGGAACATGAACGAGACTTTACTCACAAGGCTCCGAATAATTCCGTATGCTGAGGCCAAAATTTAAAACTTACATAAACACTTCCGAATTTAAAACACTCTGCGTTATCAGTGGAACACTGCCAGTACTTGCACCGATAAAAACAAAAAAAAGACATTAGTAAAGGGATCGAAAACGTAAACAAGGAAAGCCCCTTTCACAAACAAGCAATTTCAGGCAAAAACACCTGAGCGACCACTGTAACACTTGCGGCGCAAATTACAACGTTTGGGAAACAACAACATTCGCACACAGGGGGAACACTTTCAACAAGGACAGCGAAACAAAATTAGGTGTGGCTCAATGAAAACCTGCGGATGAATTAAACACACATTACTAATGCAAACAAAACGTAAAGGCAACACTGAACAACAACCATCCCCCGGACAACGTCGGGACGGGCTGCTAGTATATATATATATATATATATATATATATATATATATATATATATATATATATATATATATATATATATATATATATATATATATATATATATTACCTACTGGCGATAGCCAGTAGGTATATATAGTTAGGATTATTTCTCTATGGAACTTTTGAAAATTCTATGTCTAATAACTTTGGCGTTTGTGGACGGAATCGGCTGAAATTTTCAGGAAAATGGCACATTTTGTTTCTGAGCAGCAACCTGAAAATTTGGGGGGTTTCGTCAAGGGGGGGCCGAGAAAAAAGGGGGGTCCCAAAACGCGTTTTTCCCATGTTAATTTCCATAGGGCGTTTGGCCTCACTTTTAGCTCGAACGGCTGAATGGATTTGCACGAAACTTGGCAAAATTGTAGGGACTGTTAGCCCGATGTGCCTTTGCTGGGTCTCAATATATGTGCTCCAGTGGATTTTGAGAAATTAACGTTTTAAAAAATTTATATATCTGTGACAGCGTCCCAGATAGCGCGCCAGATCGCGTACTTTTCGCGTCACGGAGCTTTGCGAAGCGATGCTGATTGGCTCTCCGGTGTCTGTCAACATTCTAAACAGTCCGGTGCGGCCGCCATCTTGTCTCTCGGTAGGATCGAGAGACAAGAAGAGGTGAAAAACGAAGGGGGAATTTAATGAAAGGGGGCAAGGTAGACCCCTCTTGACCCCCTAGGAATGATGTTGGGGTTATTAAAGGGTCCTGTGGGGAAAATAAAAAAAATTTGATTTTTCACGGTAGAAGCGCTTCCCGGTTTGCGAACCGGGCCGCAAACTGGTAGCGAAACGGGAATTCGCCATTTTGTGTTTCAGTTTAATTAAATTACAGGGTATAAGGGGGTACGGGAGACGTATCCTGACCCCTTATGTTTTCTGAGGGTGGCTGAGGAGGCTCATATATGTTGATACATGTCTTCCAGCGGCTGTGCGTGAGTGTTTTATTTTTTTTGCTGCGTGACGTCTGTTAACGTTCGATTCGATGGAAATCAGGAAGTGTTGACTGCCATTTTGTGAGTGCGAGTAAATATTTTGTTAAAAATAATTGTTATAAATAAATCATTATTGATAAACATTGTCTGCGCCATCTTGCCTTTTTTGCAATGCCACACTTTTGTCGAGCACAGCAGCCATTTTAGATGCCTTGACCAGACCCACTGTCTGCACGCCGCCGATCCTCAGCATGGCTCCCCACCCTCGCAAGCATCTCCCCCACGCAATGTTCACCCCCGCTCTCTCTCTCATGCATGGGCTAGAAACCTCCTCCCATCTGCGCTGTTCTTCTCTGAGAATCACACCCTGTGCCCGCCCGACACCTGCGTTTCACCCTATTCACCACAGCACCCTCTGACACTCCTCTTCCTCTGTGTCCGATTGTCCAGGCCCGTCCCAGGCTATCACCTAGCCCTGCAGATGTAGTTTATGGCCCCAGCTGTAAAGAATCACCCCTCTTCAAAGAAGTTACAGTAGATCAAGTCCCCCACCCGATGAGATCCGTCACACCACACGCGTTCCTACTATCTGATAACCATCCTGTATTGTGATTGGGGAGGGGATTCTCACTGTGAGGGTGTGTGGGTCCGAGCCTGAAGCGGAAGATTCCAGGGATGCCTTTTTGTACATCAAAGTTTTTACAATTATGTGTCACATTAAAAATATATAGCACTCCAACAAAGTGGTAGGATTATCAAACTGTAATAACTTATAAATATATACAATGCAACAAAAACAGTAAATACATTTAAACATTTTTTGGAAAAAAGAAGCAACAATGGTCAGTAGCTGTCTTTTGTGCGAATAGTCCCAAGGCAGCACAACGTGCTGAGTTCTGGACGGCACCCAGGTGATGTTACCTGGGTGCCGCACTGGTTTTTGGTATCCTACAATGCAGCTCAGAAAAACGGCGTGGGGCGCCCCGGGGGGGGGGAGGCCTCGTCAGTAGCGGTCTGTTGTGCGAATAGTCCCAAGGCAGCAGAACGCGCTGAGATGTGGATGGCACCCAGGTGATGTCCAGTAAGTTGCCGCACTGGTTTTGGTATCCTACAATGCTGCTCCAAAAAACGGCGTGGGGCGCCCCGGGGGGGGGGGGGGAGGCGGCGTGAACGGGCCTCCCCAGGTGGAGGCTCGTCTGCTGTACTGGGGCGCCCCTTTACCGTTTCAGTTGCCATTCCGCCCGCTTTTGGTACACTGTGCCTCATCCTCCATTCTGTTGTTTATCGCCCGCTCTTGCGGCTACAGCGTCTCGCTCACCATGTAGTTGAGTTGCGCCCACTCTTGCGGTGCAGCGATATGCGGCTGCCACAGGACTCTTAAAATGGCGGACGGCTCTTCGGATTTGGGCCTGGTCCACTAAAATGGCCCTGGGACACCTTGGAACTCGGACGCTTGTCTGCTAGGTCTTGGACCCCATTCTCGAAAGCGTCCCCCTGAGCCTTGAAGATTTTACAAAAGTCTTGGGGGCCCCCGACTCCTGCAGGCTTCCGGTGGGGAGCGGCTGCCATGATTGCTAACGGAATGACCACGACGGAGCCACGAGATGGTGGTGCTCTCATGCTGACGCCAGCTTCAGTCTGAAACATCCAGAAACAAGGTGGGGCTTTCATCGTTTGGGCAAAAAAAATGTTTTAATCCAATGAAAAATGTTATTTTTAGGTCATATGATCAAGCCTTCCATCATTAGGAAACCAAAAGTAAAATGAACCAATGAAAATTTTTATAAACAAGTCACATGACCTGTTATGCGGCATAGGGCTATAAAATGCATAGAAAATCCGTTGGCACGTGAGGCGGCGTCAGTAGCGGACCGATGTGCGAATAGGCCGAAGGCAGCACAATGCGCCAAGATCCGGATGGCACGGAGGTGGTGTCCAGCAAGTTTCCGCACTGGTGTGGCCATCCTACAATGCTGCGCCGAAAGTCGGCGTGGGGCGCCCCGTTGGCCTGTGAGGTCACGTCAGTCAGTGGGGGCTGTTTGAGGATCTGACTGCATTGGAAAGCAATGTGATGCTGTGCGTCGCCCCCAAGATGGAGGCTCCTCGGCTGCAGTGGGGCACCCCTTGGTGTTTCACTCGCTATCCAGTTGAGTTGCGTCCGCACTTGCGGCTACAGTAGGCCGAAGGCAGCACAACGCGCCGAGATCTGGATGGCACCGAGGTGGTGTTTAGCAAGTTGCTGCTCTGGTGTGGCCATCCTACAATGCTGCGCCGAAAGTCGGCGTGGGGTGCCCCGTTGGCCTGTGAGGTGGTGTCAGTAGCGGACCGATGTGTGAATAGGCCGGAACCAGCACAAGGCGCCAAGATCCGGATGGCACCGAGGTGGTGTCAGAGTTGAGAGTTCTGAGCAGTGCTTGTAACACTGTCTGAAGCTTATTTGCACCTGCTGCATCACTATCGCCCTGGTGTGGCCAAAGATCGCCCATGACATAGGCGGCCGGCTCCCGGGGTCTGGCGGAACTTTTTTCCTTTTCCTTTCTGCATCTTGTCCCACAATCCGTTTGACCTGAAGACACGACCAGGTCCCTGAATGTGTGCAGGGGGACGCTATTGATTGAATCAAAATGGCGGCTTCACACAAAGCTGACTCAAGCGTTGCTGCTGATGCTATACAGACAAAAATTGGTTTTCAGTTTGTACATTCTTCAGGATTTTTCCATCCAAGGCTGGTTGAGAGTTTGTAGAACAATGGCTTCAGATTTTCAACATACTACTCTTCAACATTCTTCCTAAATGTAACAATGTGAGACTCACTAGGAGAACGGCTGTTTATCTTTCCTTTCAAAATGCTGCCAACAATATTTTCTGAATGGAAGACACCATCTTGTAGCATAAAGGGCTGCGTCAAGGGTGGTATTGCCCAAAATGGCGCCGGTATAAATAAGACTCGTAACTTCTTGTTGTGTACTGGTTGCACAACCTTGATATCACGAGATACGTATGCAGTTTTGAAGCACATGGCGGGCGGGGACGAGAATTGATTGAATATTTCGACATCCCTATTGATATTAAGTTCTGATGTGTTATTGATTACTGTACTATTGAAAGTTCGAAATAACGTCACCCATGGTACTTGCCCGCAAATGTATCTCTAGATAATTTTATTGAAAGTGGCCCTGTCGTATTTTAATTACAAAATGTACGTCCACCGATTCCGCAACTGTTAGACACCTTAGTTCTTGCAACCTAATGGCCCGCTCGTTACGTTCCTCTACAATGTAAATGTCTCCTCATCATATACGATTCCAGTTTGCTCCGTGGCCGGCCCACGTGGTTATAGGCCCGTATTTGTATACTGACATTTTCACAATAAAGGTTTTTAAAACAAAACATGGTAGTAGTATTTACATTGGTAAAGTTTTTAATTTTAGTCACTGTTTTCGAATCAGTAAAAGGCAAGTGAAATAAAGCAGTCCAATTACATGACGGATAAAAGGTATAATACGCAGGAACGCAGTAAAGATAAATGGTCAAGGGCAGTTGTGTTTTCCACTCCTGCAACATAAAGTGATCGATAAGAATCTGATATTCAGGCGTATCGGCGACTAAGACAGCAGGCCGAGCCTCTTTTACTCAACGGCTCCGTCATGGGACGAAGAAACGCCCTTTTTCTCGAAAAAGGAATATATTTTACTTGCAGGACAGTTGTAAATTTTCCAGGAAAGTACATTAGCTTGAAACATTATAACCAGTGGCGGTTCGTCCATTGGGGGCGTTGGGGCGTTGCCCCACTAGCCATGGACGACCGCACTGTCTGCCAACACATGCATTTAAAGGGTTTTCAAATTCAAATACAGTTTCTGATTAAAAATGATTCTGAGCGCACTGCGCGCTACCGGCCCCAGGACAAGAATGACAGAATCGGGCACGGGACATTGTATAAGGAAGTGGGCTGTGGGGGGCGGGGCTGTGCAGAGAGTGACAGGCAGAGCAGAATACCGGAATACTAGTAGACTGCGCAATGAGCATGTGAAATCCAGGAGTAGTCAAAATTACACCTGGCCCGCGCATGCGTACAGTGGTAGACCTTCCCTCTCCCCCCCCCCCCTACAGCACTCGAGATACAGGCACTGTCAGGCAGGGACCCGGGGCCCCGGACTCATAATGGGCAGATAGTATCCTGCTCGTTAGCCAATCCTGGCGCAGTATTGCTGTTAACCCTGCGCCAGGATTGGCTGCTCCAGCAGGATGGTGCCGCGCGTGGGTGTTGATTGCTCAGCCGAGGGGGCCAATCACCATATGGCTATATCCAGCCATGTCGTCGGACGGATTGGCCATTTCTACGCTGTCGGGACGTTACTGGCTGCAGCCTTCCTGATGACGAGAACAGCAGCACTGCAGAGGAATTCAAAACCAGGACGGCGGGAGTCTCGGGACTGTAAGTTTTACATTTATTATTTTTCTTTCCATTATACCCCTCCCGCATCCCCCCTAACCCCCCTCTGCGCCGTGATTTGCCCATCCACCCCCACCCGCCCGTAAAGCCCGCCGCGATTGCTCATTTAGCTTGTGCATTTATGGGGGGAAACATAGCATGGTATGACACTGTAGTCGGAAAAACTGGTGTCCATCTTCTGCATATATATATGCGTTTAAAGAATGCTTGTGTACATTTTTCAGTTTCTATGACCACCTATGATTGCTTTATTTGTGGCCACATATTCTGAGTGACAAAAACCAACTTTAAGCCTTAGGTCTGAGAGGCGCATTGGTTTTCATAAGTTCTTTAACAGATCCCGGGGTGTAACCGCCAGAAAGTTACACTGGTGGTGCGTGGTGGCTATTGTGAAATGATTACAGTTTCCCGTAATTTCAGATGGGCAGTGAGGGGGAGAGATAGCGGGTCAGTTAGAACGTGGCAGTGGTGATGCTTGACATTCAGATTATTTGCCAAAAACGATGGTGTTCATTTAACCCAATATTACCCATGACGTGCATTGAGTGCTCTAATTGTAATCGGTGTAAAACGTGAGGTAGACAAAAGTTCTGACTATTTCCACCTGCTCGATGTCTGTTTACATTTAACAGAGAAATGCATTATTTTCATTGTGAAAGCCCTGAAATGCATAGATTGGTAGATGATGATGGCATTGTTTGCATTTCTCCACACGTGCTCTGGATCGGGTTTTGTGCGTGTGCAGTGTAGCGACAGAGTCCCAGGTGGCGGTGTCTGGAGGTGACCTATCATTCTTTTGCAGCGAACCCCCGCTCATAAATTTTAACAGTGCTGGAGATGCGTTGTGATACAGCTGAAGGCACACCAGTAAAAAAGGGTTTCTTGTGCGTTTTGCACCCAACATTTCTCGAGGGGTTGCTGTCTTTTGACTTGAGGGCGGCACTAAGTGGACCGAGGAGTGGAGTAAGAATCTGAGGCCAGGCTGCAAGGTAAGGAATGGCACGGCAGTGATCGAAAAGTAATGAAACTTAGTGTTCACCTAATTACGACGTGAAAAGATCAGAGGTATTTTTGCTCATTGTGACCGGCTCTGCTGCACTCTCCATCAACCCTACTGCATCTCGCTGCACACTGTTCCACTTCATGCTGCTGTGCTACACACTTCACCACTACACACTACGCTTCCCCTGGCCTGCCCCCTTCCTCCCCTGAGGCACCCCACTATAGACTGCACCATCCATGTACTGCTTCCCTGTGCACAGCTTGACTGCTCCCTGTATAGTGAGTGACTTGTGACATGCTACCTACTCTACTGTAAAGCAGACCACTTAATTAAGTGGCTAGGGGGATGCAGGGCTACCATTTCCACACTGCCCCATTCCCCACAGCTGCATTTGGACGATGGAGCACTGGACCCTACATCCACAGCAGCTGATGGTCCAGGGCAAGGAGGGTGGTTGGAAGGGTGTGTGATCATTTTGGTAGAGCCATCATCAGTGTTCTTGGGTCTAGTGATTAATATCACCATAGTGCTGTTGAGAGCTGACCACATCTGTGCCAGTGGTATCCATAGTGGTGATTTGGGGGATTCACAGGTTATGTCAGAGCTAGTGCTGTGCACAGTTGTTCTATAGGTGGGTGTCTGATGGTGGTCTCTACTCTAACGTTGACCACTGTGTACAAGGGCTGGTGTTATCAGCAGACCGCGGCTGGTTGTACCCAGTGATCTAAGTGCTACTTGTGCCCAGTGTGGCCTTCAGTGGTGTGGAATTCCCAGGTAATGTCAGGGCTGGTGGTGTCCACAGCAGTTCTTTCAGTTCCAGTGGCCTGTGCATTGATTGTGTTTACGGTGGTGCCTCTACAGGACGTCCCCTGTGATCCTAATTCCAGTGCGACTGTTGCCCACAGTGGTGCAATGTGTCTGTGCACATAAGGACATTGACTGGTGAGTGATGTCGCACTTTAGTATATGAAAGCAATGACTAGCATTGATGCAGGCTGTTGCTTATTAAAAATAAAGTAGTATATGCCAAATGTATTTGAGGGTATATCCTAGAGAAAAGTAATGTCATTCTTTGGATATTCTGAATGAGCAGCAACCTACGTTATTATCATATGGAATCTCTTTATTCTTTATTGCTGTCATAACAAAACTTTCACAACATCCTTATTAACATTCTTGCTTTCTCAAATTTGCTTGAAAATGCTCAATTTGCCCACTCTTTTTTCAAAATTTTCTCGGGGGAGAACCCCCGAACCTCCTTATGACAGGAGAGCTTGCCAACTAAGCTCGCTCACCACACATCACTCATAACAACCCTTTACGCCTCACCACTTTCAAATCTCACCAGCCGCCACTGATTATAACATATATGTTTAAGAAAAAATAATGTTCGAAACCAATAAAAAGCGTAATTTTTAGGTCATATGACCAAGCCTTTCATCATTAAAATAACAAAAGTAAAATGAACCAATGAAAAGTTTTATTAACAAGTCACATGACCTGTTATGCTTACGTTACGCGCTGCGCGCCGCGCCCCGGATCGCTTCGCGCACCGGAGCACTTCCGGGTGCGCTAACTCGGCGTGTCATATAACACATTACGCGACAACGTAGGTCCAGAATATAGTCAAAATGTCTCCACCAACCAGCGTTCGGAACACAACCCCTTTCAGCAGTCTAAAAAGTTCTGTTAAATGACAACAGAAGGGACAGGCAACAAGAACCATCAGTCAAAGAGGGGAGGGCAAGTTCTTCTCTACCGGGTCACGTTGGAGCGCTACCGGAACTGATCGAATTGGTAGTCTACAGTGTTTCTGGATGTTTCAGACTGAAGCTGGCGTCAGCATGAGAGCACCACCATCTCGTAGCTCAGTCATGGCCATTCCATGAGCAATCATGGCAGCCGCTCCCCACCAGAAGCCTGCGGGAGTCGGGGGCCCCCAAGACTTTTGTAGAATCTTCAAGGCTGAGGGGATGCTTTCGAGAATGGGACCCAAGCCCTAGCAGACAAGCGTCCGAGTTCCAAGGTGTCCCAGGGCCATTTTAGTGGACCACGCCCAAATCTGAAGAGCCGGCCGCCATTTTGAGAGTCCTGTGGCAGCCGCCTATCGCTGCATCGCAAGAACGGGAGCAACTCAACTACATGGTGAGCGAGACGCTGTAGTCGCAAGAGCGGGCGGTAAACAGCTGAATGGCGGAAGAGGCACAGTGTAGCAAAAGCGGGCGGAATGGCAACTGAAACGGTAAAGGGGCGCCCCACTACAGCGTGTCTTTAGGTCAAACGGATTGTGGGACAAGGTCCAGAATGGAAGAGTCATCAAAAGGCAAAAAGTTCCGCCGGACCCCGGGAGCCGGCCGCCTATGTCGGGGGCGATCTCAGGCCACACCAGGGCAACACGACTTGAGGAGGGGGCAGGAGCCAAGCGCCCCCTCCCAGTCTGCGCCATCTCACCGCCCCTCGGGGGCCTCCGTCAAGCGGTTTAGGGAGGCACCGCATCACATTGTTTTCCAATGCAGTCAGGTCCACAAACGGCCCTCACTTACTTTGAGAATAGTGAAGCTGCAGCAGGTGCAAATAAGCTTCAGACAGTGTTACAAGCGCTGCTCAGAACTCTGAACTATGGCACCCAACATCCAGGACTTATGCCATTTGAGCATGGCAGTGACATCGAAGCAACTCAGGGACCAAACCCATGAACGTACACTCACGTTTGAAAATCTTACTTGGGGAGGGGGCAGGAGCCAAACGCCCCCTCCCAGTCCGCGCCACCACACCGTATGTTGAAAATCTGAAGCCATCGGTTCTACAAACTCTCAACCAGCCTTGGATGGAAAAATCTTGAAGAATGTACAAACTGAAAACCAGTTTTTGTCTGCATAGCATCAGCAGCAACGCTTGCTATCAGAGTGCATGAGTTTCATGCTCGATCGATTGAGCTAGCCGGATCGGGCAACAAAAAGTATAAAATAGTTATGTAAATAGTTATTTAATAAAATGTTTTACCCTGTTATTTTGCTGGTGTGTTGTATATATTTATAATATTTGCATAGGGTTTGTTGTTATTTTGGGTGGGGTGGGCGGCGGAGTCGAGCTGTCTTGCAGCCATCATGGTGTGGAGCTAAGTTCATCTCACTAGTTTCGTATTTCTCATGAGGGGTTGTTCTTAATGTTTCTATTTTAGCGAGGTCAAAAACAGATCCCATTAGTGGCCTACTGATTTTGCTCGATTCCTTTTGTTTTTTTAAACGATTTTTCACTATCTGCAAAGACTAAACAGAGTATTGTGACTCTGTGCTTGTTTGTAAATAGAGAATTAACCAAAGAGAACCAATTCAAAAACATTAAATGCTTGGATAACAATCAATCAAATGGAGAGAGAAGCAGGCACGACGGTTTACAACGGGGGCAAAGGCCTGCGTTAACTACCCTTCACTATCTGCAAAGAGAGAGTACTCCTAAGAGAAAAGGGGGGGGGCAGCGTTCAAAGCACATCAGCGTGCATAAACACGAAAATGTTTTTACCTATCATGTACTTGACATTTGACAGCATTTGATATTTGCTATTAAAAAACCATTGAAATTCACTGAAAAAACCATAGGTTATAGACCATATATAGTTAGGAATTAGCATTCACAAAACCTTGAAAATTCACTGAAAAAACCATAGGTTATAGACCATATGTAGTTAGGGATTAGCATTTACAAAACCTTATTTTACTCGCATAAAACCATTGAAATTCGCATATATAGTTAGTTGCCCTAACTATATATCGCGCACCCGCAATCCACTGCTGATGATGTCACATATTAGATCATTCATGACATGGTCAGTGACATCACTGATGACATCACTGATGACATCTCAAATGACATCACTGATGACATCACTGATGACATCTCAAATGACATCACTGATGACATCACTGATGACATCTCAAATGATATCACTGATAACATCACTGATGACATCTCATTTGACATTACTGATCACATCACTGATGATATCAATCATGTGATAATACGATTAACCTCTTCAGACTCTAATATAACCTTAGATACATTCAGAGTAAACAGACACTCACAGACTGTCACTCATCCATGGAATTACTCACACACCTAGTCAGTCATGCAAAGAATCAATCACACCTCCATTTCCTCAACTATACAGTTATACACACCTTACTTATTCGAACATATACTAACACATATTTACTCTTTTATACAATCCCTGATACAAGTTCACAATGATCCATACAGCCACTCACACATTCACTGGCTCTTATGCACAGTAATTTATATATGTCAACTCTCACATGTACTGTGTTTTACATATGTACTTACTTTGACATTTAGCACTGAGATATCCATTCACTCACCAATACACTCATGCACACAGTCAACCGCCCATACAGCTGTTTCCACATGCACTTTTGAACCCATAGATCTAGTGAATCAACTGCCTACACATGTATGCACAGAGTCACACACCTCCCAGCCACCCACACACACACACACTCAGTCTCCCATACAAATACTTGGGCAACCAATCAGTCAGTCAGTCAGAATATCTTTATTCGACTTTTTGCAAGTCATACAAAGAACAAACAAATAAAAACAATTACATTACATACGATGCATGCGATACTTCTATCTACATTATAAAAAAGAAAGAACCAACTAAACATTTAAAAAGGTTTGATGTTAAAAAAAGCTTTACATTTCATACCATAAAATGCGTAATAGAAAAGCCACTAGTTTTAAGATAGGATTTGGCCAACAGATTTCGCCCTTGCGGCTGCTACCAAAAAGTTTGCCATACAAAAAGTAATGCGTGGGTTAGGTAAAAGTTGTAAAAAGAGCAAAGCTGGTCGCACTTGTACGAAGCCTGCTTCTTTCAGGATGGGAAGCAAATATTTCTTTCTCTGCTCATGATACAAACTGCAAAACATGACAAAGTGCAAGGTGTCCTGCACCGAAAAATTATCGCAGCTGCACGGTGGGGCCAACTCAGGTTTCTGCCAGCTCTTTAAAGACCCCAAATAAAAATGTAGCAAATTAAATCTGAACTTTGTTAATAAAAACCTGTGATAGGGAAATGTGACGAAACTCAGATAAGGGGCGAGTGAGGGTGAGCAAACCAGAAGGCTATGGGCCCTTACCGCTGGTTTCAGCAGTTCACATTCCTCCCGCCGTGCTTCCTGCCTATCCCTGAATAACTTTTTGATAATATCTATGTCCTGTCCCCTAATTTTTTCCGGGGATGAAAAAAGTTCCGGGCGACCTAGATCTGCAAACATTTTAGCTATATAGGCCAGCCATGGGATGCTATTATGTTTGTCCAGGGATAAGACATCACACAGAATTGTGTGGTTCAAAGGGAGATCTTCATTCCTCCACATTTTCATCCACAAAATCAGCGGTGCAAGGCTCAGGGTATCAGACAGATAGGGCAAGCCCACCTCTTTGTGGATAGAATACGTTGGGGTTGATTGTGGGACTGAGAGCAGAGATCTGATAAATCTGTTCTCTGCTCTCTGAATTGGATCAAGGTTTACATACCCCCACAAAGGAGAACCATAAGACGCTATGGCCACCGGTTTACTCTTGTAAATTTTCAAAAGAGCTTCCATTGTCCTGGCCCCTAGCTTACCAGCAAAACCCAGTACTGCTGAAGACGACCTTATTACTGCCAGCCTTTTTGCTCTTATCTGAGGGCCCCAGGTTCCTTTCTGATCGAACGTTACCCCCAGATAGGGAAATGTGGTTACATAGGTGACGGGAACTCCCCTACAAAAGAATGTTTTATGTCTTTTTTTGTTACATTCACGTCCCATTACCATCGTGTGTGATTTAGAGGCGTTAACCTTAAGGTCCAGACTCTCCATAAAAGAACCAAAGGCGTCCAGGAGATGCTGTAGGCCTACACCAGTACGAGCTATCAACACTGCGTCGTCAGCATACAAGAGTGCCGGTATTTTAACACCTCCTGCATGCGGAACGTCGGCTACCTGACCCCGCAGATGACCGCCCAGCCCATTGATGTAAATGGTAAATAGTAAGGAGGCTAAGATGCAGCCTTGCCGCACCACCTTTAAGGATTTAAACCAATCAATAACCCATATAGTTACTCATATAGCTACTGATCAACACATGCAGCAGTTTACAGAACAACAGACATAATGATGCACACATTAAGACAGTTTAGTCACTAACCCATGCACTCAGTGAGACACATTTAATCACTCTCTCATACAGTCAATCATGCACCTACTAAATCCTTCATCCAGACACTTATACATCCACTCATTTTTCAATATGTAATATATATTTTAACTTTACAGAAACAGACAGCCACTGGATGATGTCATCAGTGATGTCATCAGTGATGTCACTGACCATGTCATGAATGATGTAATATGTGACATCATCAGCAGTGGATTGCGGGTGCGCGATATATAGTTAGCGCAACTAACTATATATGCGAATTTCAATGGTTTTATGCGAGTAAAATAAGGTTTTGTAAATGCTAATCCCTAACTATATATGGTCTATAACCTATGGTTTTTTCAATGAATTTTCAAGGTTTTGTAAATGCTAATTCCTAACTATATATGGTCTATAACCTATGGTTTTTTCAGTGAATATATATATATATATATATATATATATATATATATATATATATATATATATATATATATATTGCGCTCAAACACCTTGAATTCCCAAGGAATAACAGACAGCACTCGGGGGTACCTTCTCTCGCACAGTAGTTTATTTACTACAAGCGCGCCACAGACGCGTTTCGGCTCTTGGCCTTCGTCAGTGTGGAAAAAAAAAAATATATATATATATAGTAGAGTATATATATATATATATATATATATATATATATATATATATATATATATATATATATATATATATATATATATATATATATATATATATATATATATATTACCTACTGGCGGTCGCCAGTAGGTAGTTATAGTTAGGATTTTTTTCAATGTTAAATCTCAAAATTCTATTTGGAATAACTTTGGCACCGGTTGACGAATCTGCCTGAAAATTTCCTGAAAATGGCCTCGTCAAGCTCCGGTCCTTCCTTGAAAGTTTGGGGGGGATACGTCAAGCGGGGGCCGAGATAAAAGGGGGGGTCCCAAAACGCATTTTCCCCATGTTAATTTCCATAGGGCGATCGATTTCACTTTTAGCCCGAACGGCTGAATGGATTTCCACCAAACTTGGCAAAATTGTAGGGACTGGTAGCCCGATGTGCCTTTGCTATGTCTCAAGATGTGTGCTGCAGTGGATTTTGAGTAATTTAGGTTCAAAAAAATATATATATCTATAGGCGCTCTCCGGTGCGCGCACCGGAGTGCGCTCCTGGCGCGACACGCGACTTGTGCGCAGAAAGCTGATTGGCTCTTGGGTGTCTGTAAACATTCTAAACAGTCTGGAGCGGCCGCCATCTTGTGTCTCGGTAAAATCGAGACACAAGGGGTTTGAAAAAAAAAGGGGCAAATGACCATAAGGGGGAAGAGTAGACCCCCTCTGACCCCCTAGGTTTGATGTGGGGGCTAAAATAGGGTCCTGCGGGGCATTACATTTTTTATTTTTTTTTTCGTTTTGCGCGGGGGAAGCGCATGGTACGCGCACCGGGAAGCGAAGCACGGGGAAAATCCAGGACCATATTTATGAAGGCCTTGCGCTGCCAGTTTTGCGCCGCCTGTGCGTCAATTTTTGTGACGCACCAGCGGTGTAAAAAAATGCGCATTGTTACGCTATATTTAAAAAGTGACGCATCTATCTAGATGCGTCACTTTTTAAATATAGTGCAACGAGGCACATTTTTTTACACTGCTGGTGCGATGCGTCACTTTTCTGTGCGCACTCCTTATGACATTCCAGATGTGTCATATTTAATGTATGACGAATCATGTTGCAAGGAGTTACAGATACGTCAGTATTTCTGACATATCTGTAAACATGAAAGTGACGCGAGGCAGGCGCAAGATTTTGACGCAACAGCATCCTAAAAGTGACGCAGAGAAATCTCATAGATTTCAGTACGTCGTTATTACCAAGCTTTTTGCGGGGGATTGCCCCCTCTGCATACATTATACCTGACGCAGATATAATGTGGCGCAGAGTTTTAAAAAGTGACCCATGTACCTAGATGCGTCACTTTTTAAAAATAGCGTCAGGTATATCGCATGCAGAGGGGGTGTTCCCCCGCAAAAAGCTTGGTAATAACGACGCAGTGAAATCTTTGAGATTTCACTGCGTCACTTTTAGGATGCTGTTGCGTCAAAATCTTGTGCCTGCTTCACAGCAGACCTTTCACATGGTGCTTTTTCCATGTGAAAGGACACATTACTGGAGTTGCGTCACTTTTGTGACGCACTCCAGCAATGCGTTACTTGGAATGTCATAAGGAGTGCGCACAGAAAAGTGACGCATCGCACCAGTGGTGTAAAAAAATGCGCCTCGTTGCGCTATATTTAAAAAGTGACGTATCTAGGTAGATGGGTCACTTTTTAAAATCAAGCGCCACATTATATCTGCGTCAGGTATAATGCATGCAGAGGGGGTGTTCCCCCGCAAAAAGCTTTGTAATAGCGACGCAGTGAAATCTTTGAGATTTCACTGCGTCACTTTTAGGATGCTGTTGCGTCAAAATCTTGCGCCTGCTTCACAGCAGACCTTTCACATGGTGCTTTTTCCATGTGAAAGGACACATTACTGGAGTTGCGTCACTTTTGTGACGCACTCCAGCAATGCGTTACTTTAGTGTTTACAGATACGTCAGAAATACTGACATATCTGTAACTCCTTGCGACATGATTCCTCATACATTAAATATGACATATCTGGAATGTCATAAGGAGTGCGCACAGAAAAGTGACGCATTGTACCAGTGGTGTAAAAAAATGCGCCTCGTTGCGCTATATTTAAAAAGTGACGCATCTAGGTAGATGGGTCACTTTTTAAAATCCTGCGCCACATTATATCTGCGTCAGGTATAATGCATGCAGAGGGGGTGTTCCCCCGCAAAAAGCTTTGTAATAGCGACGCAGTGAAATCTTTGAGATTTCAGTGCGTCACTTTTAGGATGCTGTTGCGTCCAAATCTTGCGCCTGCTTCACAGCAGAGCTTTCACATGGTGCTTTTTCCATGTGAAAGGACACATTACTGGAGTTGCGTCACTTTTGTGACGCACTCCAGCAATGCGTTACTTTTGTGTTTACAGATACGTCAGAAATACTGACATATCTGTAACTCCTTGCGAATTGATTAGTCATATATTAAATATGACATATCTGGAATGTCATAAGGAGTGGGTCCAGAAAAGTGACGCATCGCTGTTTTCACGTAGCGATGCGTCACTTGTCAGAAATGAGGCCTCCAGTTTATTCACTGTGTCACCTCTACGACCCTTTCTTGCGTCAATACGTCCCTTTTGCATACATTACACCTGAGGTAGGAATAATGTGGCACAGGGGTTTACAAAGTGATGTATTTACCAAGAAACGCCACTTTGTAAATATGAATAAATAAGGTGCATTTTTTATTGGAATGTTGTGTCACAAAAAGTGATGCTTTGGTGGTGTTAAAGTGACGCATGGCTTCATAAATGAAGCCTTCTACCTTCAACTCCAGCAATGCATCTTTTCTTATCCTTCAACACTCCTGTTCTTTTTCAACATTTTCATTGAATATCAACATTCCCCATATTCACTCTTCTTCTCATAACTTTCTTTTCTAACACTCACCTTCTTTCATTCCTCCTACTTCACTTCTTTTTTCCTCTCATACCTTTCTGTTCTTTCTTACTCATTCTCCTTTCAATTATCAATGCACTATATTTCACTTACTCTTCATTTTTTTAAGAATATAGCTCTTTGATGAGAATTGGAGGTAGTTCTGAAAAGAACTTTTGGTTTTCTTCTTTTAACTGAACAGGAACAAAAACAGGGAATGGAAACTGCTCAACAGGAGCAAAAAATAAATAAAAATTAGGGGTGGGAAGGGCAGCGATGGTTCTCCAATGCTCGAACCATGAGCTGGACACTTTGCTCCCCATAGGTGAGGAGTTGATTGCAGTATCTGCATCTGAGGACACCATGGTTAAAAGCAGGTTGTATGTTTGGCACCTGCTCCTGCGATTGCCCTCTCCCAGAAGAAGTTGCTCCTCCGGTTGATGTAGAGGCCCCATCTCTGGGAACCTCTTGTGCCAGAGCCCTGACACTTTCCCGGGCAAAATTCTGGGGGTGCCTCCTCTCCACATGTCGGATCATCGTAAAGTTCCCAAAAGAGTACTTTTTTTTGGGGTCACCCCGTGACAGGACCTGTTTGCAGATCCTGCACTCCACTTTTGGTGCATTCACCTTCTTCTGGTCAGCTGGAATCTTAAAAAATTTCCATATGAAATGTTCCTTCACCTTTGGGGTAGGAGGCTCTTCATTGATGAACTCAGGTTCATCCTCACTGCTGGATTCTCTGGCAGCCATGGTAAATCACAAAAGATCCAGGTGCAAAAAACAGGTCTTTCAGTCACAAAAGTGAAAGAAGAAGTGAAGGAAATGGGTGGGGATTTCATTCATTGTAAAAAAAACTGTTAGCAACCAATGAAAAGTGTTATTTTAGGGTCACATGACCCGACGCGCTTACGCAGCGCGCTCCGGAGCACTTCCGGGTGCGTTTACGCGGCGCGATTGTAGGCGCTTCCGGGGCGCAAACGTGGCGCGATCTTGGGCGCTTCAGGGTGCGTTTACGCGGCGCGATCGTAGGCGCTTCCGAGGGCACTTACGTTGCGCGCCAAAGTGACGTCATCAAACTTTTACAGAAATACATAATCATTTTCCTTATAAAAAAAACGGATTTTATTTGTATGGAGCGAAATGTTTTGCATTATTATTAACTTTTCATTCATATTTTTTTTCACGAACGACAGTAGCGCTCTGGGTGCGCTTTCAGGAGAGCTCACCGGAAAGCTTACCGGAGAGCTTAGCTGAAAGCTTCCCTGAGCGCGCACCCAGAGCGCAAAAAAAAAAAATTATATAAAAAAATGAATACTTACAAAAAAACAGCAAATTGTAAAAAAAAAAAATGGTTAGAAACTCGATATAGAAAGGAATTAGCATTTAAAAAACCTATGAAATTCACTGAAAAAACCATAGGTTTCACACCAGTTATAGTTAGGAATTAGCATTTAAAAAACCTATTAAATTCACTGAAAAAACCATAGGTTTCACACCAGTTTTAGTTAGCTGGAAATTTTACTGATATAAAACCATTGAAATTCCCACGTTATAGTTAGTCGGACTCACTATAACTTGCGCGTGCAATGCACTGCTGATGATATCACATATTACATCACTCATGACATGGTCAGTGACATCACTCATGACATCACTGATGACACCATCCTTGTGACACAGTGACAGACCTCCTCTCACTGTAAAGTAACCTTTGAAACACATATTGAAAAATAGAAACTAACATTTTCAAAAAATTGCATATACCCATACCAGTTACAACAACCAATTCAGTAATTTCACCATCTATATACAAATTCACACATTCACCAACAGTTTTATGTATTCACTCATACATATACTCATTCATCATATGTAGTGATACCCCTATTCATTCTGTTACACACCGACAGTCATCAAAAACTTACTCATACATATACTCACACATGCAAATAAACTAATAAACATCCATTTATTTGCATATACAACTATACACACATTAGCACATTACTTCTAAGGAAACTTACACATACTTACTCTCTTAAACAATGACTTACAGAAACACATACTTATTTAAACAGGAACTCTTTCAATCTCTCACTCTCACATATACTTACTTATATACATCAATGCTCATATATACAAGATTAAAACATATGTAGTTACTCATAAAGACACTAGTGAGAAAGGCATTCACTCACTAACACACACATATACACACTCATCCACCCATACAGTCCTGCACATATGCTGTCTTCAAAACACATATAAATAATGAGTTTTGCATTCATGCATCTATGTGGTAAGTAACACCCCACCAAACCATACAGACACTCATACTGATACTAAAAAAACATCTAATAACCCATATACACACACATGTAGCTACTCACCAACCCATGCAGCCACTTGTACACAAAGTAAAACACTGATACATATATTTAAATATATTTAAATATTTAAACATTACTCGCTAATATATGTATTCACTAAGATACACTTAATAAGCCAGTTAACCAATCAATTTTTTTTTTAAAAACATCCATTTAGACACTTATTTAAACATTTATTCTTCCATCGACCTTAACATATACATATATAAAATATATTTATTTTTCAGAAAGATACACATTCACTGGACGATGTCCAAGCTCCTCCCCAGGAGCAGGAGTTGACCTTCTACATATTCAGTCACGAGGAAGTTTCCTACTTGAAATCACGCCATTGAGAAAGGGAAGAGGGTGTTCCCGAAACGCGTTTGGCAAATATGAACTTTTGAGGCAGCTGCGCCTTGTTTCCCTGCCGCGAGTGCGATGCAAATAAACCCGCTGTTTTCTGCAAGAAGCCTCCTGTGTGTCCGCCTCACTCTTTTGGGGATTCTGGTAACCGACTGATGTTTTGCGGCCACCCATGGTCGCGAGGAGGACCCTCCGTTGAAACGGACCTGCAGCACCATCTGGCAGTCTGCTTGGGGGGAGAGCCGCTTGAGCACTTAACCAGTGAGTGCTCATGCGAACACGATTTGCATCAGTGAAGCTGCGCGATGTGGGGGACACAGGTGGTTGTCTCAGCCTGATGGAAAAGACTTGAATATTATTTTACAGAAACTGACTCACCCACTTGGGAATTATCAAAGGACACTACAACTCCCAGAAAGCCGTAGGTACGGCGAAGCTCCTCCCCAGGAGCAGGAGTTGACCTTCTACATATTCAGTCACGAGGAAGTTTCCTACTTGAAATCACGCCATTGAGAAAGGGAAGAGGGTGTTCCCGAAACGCGTTTGGCAAATATGAACTTTTGAGGCAGCTGCGCCTTGTTTCCCTGCCGCGAGTGCGATGCAAATAAACCCGCTGTTTTCTGCAAGAAGCCTCCTGTGTGTCCGCCTCACTCTTTTGGGGATTCTGGTAACCGACTGATATATATATATATATATATATATATATATATATATATATATATATATATATATATATATATATATATATATATATATATATATATATATATATATATATATATATATGTATGTATATATATACAAGCTCCAATGTTTTCAAAGGTTTTGACACGGAAGAAGGGAGTTTCTCCCGAAACACGTCTGTCTAAGGCATAAATAAACCCACTTTTTTTGCTACTGTTCCCGTAAGTGCTGTCTGTGTTTCTCAGAAGGGAGAGAAAACATTGGAGCTTGTATTTATTTCAAGGACACGTCGCCGTGCACACGCCACCTGTTCTTTGCAGTGACTCGTTTTTCGGCGTACCATGGAGCGTTGATATATATATATATATATATTTATATATATAGAAAGACAGACAGACAGATTTTACTCAAAGGCGATCATCATGTGTAGTTACAGTTAGGTCACACTTTCCATAGGAAGAGCGTTTTTGTTTTGCTAATTACTTCGATGCCATTTGATGAATCTTCAAACTGTAGGAGAATAGTGTATACCTGCTATAGTCCAAGTGTTGTATATTAAACAGTTGTAAATACATTTAGTATGGAGAGTGGGAAGTGCCCTTAGAAAGAGAGGTTCTTATTCTTGGGGGATGCAATCTTCCATCCTCTGAGAGGTAAACGAAAGAAGCAACTGAAGATGGGGGTTATTTTGGTCCAATTATATGACGAATAGCAGCCCAAATCCTGAAACGAACGAACCTGTTACCGCTACTTTTTTTAAGAGCACAAAATTGATTTTAGTAGGAAAATGTATTGAGAACTTTCACAGTATATTTAAAAGGTCAAAATTTCTGCGGCATCTAATCAACTCTGCTTGATGTTAATTGCCTTACACACTCTCAAGCAACACTCATTATCGGTTAATTACCCGGAGCATCAACATGCACCATTTGTTACCGTGAGTGATGACGCATGGTCTTCAATCACCTTCCTTACTTGTTAGCTGACATCTTAATGATGTGAGCAGGTACAACCACCATTTGGAATTGTGAGATTAAATGGACGGGCGATGATCTCAGAAATCCATCATTGTAGCTCGCTGTCATTATCACAACACCCACCATGGGTTTGATTTATAAACATGCTTGATTCATTTTTTCTTTGCGACTGTATTAATCGTCCTAAATGTAGCAGGACTTCCCTGTGATTCTTTGTTGAATGGTCTACTTTCCTCCTGTTTTGGGGGAGACTTCAACTTAATGTACAGTTATTGTAAAGCCTCACAGGCATTAGAGGAATGGTGGGGCAACAGAATATAAGTGAGATTGAATCCTAGCACTGCCACTGATTCTCTTTGCAATTCTCTCTTGCCTTCTGTGTAGGATTGAGATAATCAACATTGTAGATTGAAGCATGTCAGTGGTGAAGTCATGAGGTTTCAGTGACTTGAAATATTTGTGCCATGCAGAGAAGACATTTTATCTAATAGGAACATTTCAACGCCTCAGTCTTATTTATTTCTGTTGCTTTAACATTTCTTTAGAAAGATCTAGGTGCCAATGTGAATTAAACTTCATAGCAAGTTGCTCTGTAGATAGTGTGGCACTCTTGGTGAGGTACATTTTGGTGCCTCTCACTCCTATTTTTTCTGGCTCCCAAGTATCTGTTCACCTGTTCACTGTGTCCATGACTCATGTCGCCAAGTATGGGGTGACTTAACTTGCAACATGTGTGGGCTAAACATAGGTGTGTGAATTTGTGCAGCCTGTCGACTGAAAGCGTCATGTTTGCGAATCTTTTTTTTTTTAAAGGGGCCCGAGGGAGCATGCTGGTGGGCTTGCACCTCTAAACAACCTTACTCTATGCCCTGCCAAATTATCCCTTCTCCTCTCACCCTGTTATAGTACAGATAAGACAGCCTGAGGGTCGGACTGGGACATAAAATAGGCCCAGTCACCATAATTCAAATGACCCCCAATATTGAATTAGACAGGCAAAAATGTAACCTGTGCTTCCTAATTGGGGCAGTTTTGAAATTGGACAAACCAATTGTATAAATATTTTGCAAGTAATAGAAGACGGAATGGATTTGTACCTGCTGCATTCAATTTTTGTTTTCACATCAGGGAACTCAGCAGTAAAAACGAGCTTGTTAGATCCCGAATGTGACCTACAGACAGCCAAAAAACAGACAGACTATATACCAAGGTAATGGACCCATTGGGCGCTGTCTAATTGCCCTGTAGAAAGAGCAAACGATGGACATAATGCAGAACAATATCATACATTCACCCCAGTACAGAGATCTGGGCCTTAATCCTTCATTTTATTTGCTCACCATGCCATTCCAGTTTGGACCCAGCCATAAGCAAATCAGTCTTGACCCTGTGCCCTATGGGAACAGTCCAGCCCGAACTGCCAGGCCAGGTCCTCCCTAGACTGGAAACAAGCATCCAAGGACCGGTTTCAGGGTTTCAGCCTTCATCAGCCATGATAGCTTGACTCCAGTGGCATGGATAGCACAGGACCCACATCTGGGCACCTTCCCACTCGGGGTGACAACTTCAAAAAGAACAATTGATGGACAGAATGCAGAGCAATGTCATACATTCACCCCAGTACGGAGATCTGAGCCTAAATCCATCTTTTTTTGCTCACCATGCCCTTCCAGTGGCCCTGTAGGCCAGTCTGATCCAGGGCTGACTTTGCCCTATGTGCACTATCCCAGAGCTCCAGCCTCCTCCTTCACTCCACCACCCTCGTTCTACAGCCCCCCCACCAACTGTGCATCAAAGGCAGGACTGGCAGTAACAGGCACCAGACATTTCCCGGGTGGGCCGCCATTGTTGGGGCCCGTTTTGGGCCCCTGGGTGCCGTTTTTGTTACCTGTGGCCGGTTATATCAGCCCCCTCTAACAGAATACAGAATCGGCTGAAACTGGCCCTAACAAACAGCTCGGCCACGCTCCCCTCCTCCCCCTCAGGGGGGCCTGTCGAGTAGTTTGCCAGGGCTGGTTTTGGTTCCCAGTCCAGCCCTTTGTGCATCATCCCAAAGCGCCAGCTATTACAGCCCGTGATAGAGCCAAACAGTGGAGCTGGGTCAATTCATAGAGTGGGGTGCTGTATTAATGTTATATCACTGAGGTCATAGGGGTTGTGAAATAATCCAAACTTCATACAATAAAAACAATGTAGCAAATGTGCAATGCACCTTCAGCAGGAGAGTGGTAAAGGTGTGGTATGTAGCCAGTGGAGTATTTTGGAGCACTAGTAGTAGGCCCATTGAAATGGGCACTGAATTTGTATACACTTGCAGTTCTACTAGTTAAACTATATAAAGCAAAAATTATAATGTGTGGAAATCGGTTTTCATTGAATATTTATCATTCGTGTATCACCAGCTAGAGTATCTTGATTTGCAGATATTTAAATGTTGTGTGTTATAACTGATATACTACAGCCATTCTTTTTGTTTCCTGTACCCCAGTAAAAATGTCATCTAGGTAACCCTGGGTGGAGTTCGTGTAGCAGGGCTACGCGGAGAGCCAGAGAGTTGGCAACAAACTCTGTGGAACTCGGCCTAGCTCAGCTGCGCCGCCTGCCTCCACCCCCTATTAATATCAACTTAAAAGTACATTAAAGCAAGTTAAAAATACTTACCTTTTAACTGCAGCATCCCCAGGCTGCCCTTCTCCTCTTTTTCACCATTAGAAATACTGATAAGAAAACCGCGCAAGCGCGTTCGCCCGTGCATGCGTATTTCTTAACGTGAAATGAGCATGCACAGGCGTGCGCGCATGAGCAGTTTTCTTATCAGTATTTTTAAAGGCGAAGAAGAGGAGAATTGCAGCCCGGGGATGCCGCAGTTAAAAGGTAAGACTTTTTAACTTGCTTTAAGGTACTTTTAAGTTACTTTATTATAAGGGTGTTGGAGGCGGGCGGCGGGCCAACTTCACTCCCTTGCAGAGTGTGCTGCGTTATGAATACTTAGTGTTCTCCGCGGAACGTGAAGTAGGCAAAACTCTGCACACTCCACAGGCGGAGCGGAGTTCTCCACCCACGATTATACCTAGGTCACTTCTTAAAAGTCCCCTTCCTTTGTGCCAAAGCAATAAGAAAAAACTCACCTTTCCAAATAAGCAGCAGAGTAGATAGCCTAATATTTGACCTCTGTCTTTGAAGTGCAGCAAATGTGACAAGAACACACAATTTAAAGCACTTTTGGTTGCTTATTCACCTTCTGAACTCCTACTCAGACTATTTCTGCGATGTTACGGCACCTCAGGACTCTTACTTTCAGTACCTATGCATCCATTGATCTGTAACCCATGCCAAGCATTCCATAGGTTAACTGGAGTTTTTGACTTGCAAAATGTCCTTGCTGTCATGGATGAGACGTCTTGTGGCTTGTAAAAAGACAAGTGAAAATTATTTAAAGAGTAACTTTAAAGAAATATACCTCTAAGTAGAAAGTATCTGTAGCCATCTGTAAAAAGCAGCCTCTCTATAAAGCAAATTAAAACGAAGTACACTGTGATGAGAGTCCAGTGAGTCACTTATTAGTTTACAAAGTCAAAAGTAGATATCACTAATGCTTTATTTGTGGTAGTGTGGGTAAGAAGTTAGGCTTATCAGAGGGTAGTGCTAAGCATTTATTGTACTCACATAGGCAATAAATGAGACACACACTCAAAAATAAATTTGAGGCCAATTTATAAAAATAGTAGAGACTTTTATGTAATTGTTAAGACCAAGAACTTCGATTTACAGTAAGTAACTTCAAAGTTACAATTTTCAAGACGTTGCAAAATATATAAATTTTGTGTGCAGTTACACACAATTGAAGTCAATGGAGAAACGTAGAAAAATGCATATAAAATCAGACAATGCTTTCACAAAGTTCACCTTCTCATTTTAGGTCAAAAGCAAGCAGGACCAGGTCCAATGTTACTGCAACAGAATGTCAGGAGCTTCGGTTGGGAGAAGGGTGTTGGTAGCTGCTGTGCTACGACGAACGGGGGCCACATAAGAAGACACTGCACAGGAGGACCTAAAGGCAAGTCCAGTGGGTCCCATTCGGGGGAGGAGGTAACAAGGGTCACAGAAACACAGGAGCATAGCTGGATCATATTTACTGGGGCAGGTAGGGCCGGCCACCATTCGTCGAGATATACTTTCGGTCAAGAGCAGGTGAATTGGAGAGGCAATTTCTGGACAGCTGGGCCACTCACGATGTGGGTCTCAGGGGTCTCAACATCCCTCAACAGGTGCCTGCTTCTGGGGTAGTTGGACTTTATCACAGGCTCTTCATCTTGCTGTTTGCTGAAGGGGGTCCTGTAACCTATGTATTAATATGGTGCAGCTCCGTTAGGTCCTGGTGTCTCCAAACTTGGTGAGGAGACAGATCTAACCCTTGGCATCTGATGTACCTCTCTTCGATTGGGTGCTGCACCAGAGCAGCAAGTTGACAAACCAGACTTGGATGGGTGCTTGCGGTGTGCAGAAGAGCGATACCTTCACTCCAAGGGAGTTCTTGGAGATTTCTTGATGGCTGGAGGAGCTCTGGAGTTCTTGGAATCTTCACTGCTTCTGGACAAGACTGTTCAACCATGATTGTTGAGTCCTTGAGGCAGCAGGCAGGGTTTGGTGCCAATTTTCTCCATAGATGGGCTTCATGTCTCAGACAGCAGCACTTCTTTGTCTGTGTCTTCTTCTTGTCCATCAAATCTAAAGTTGAAGGTCCAGGTATGCCACTTAAAATACAAACTTTAGGGGCATTACAGGGGGAAACATGTAGTAGCCAATGGCCAACCTACATTTAGAGTGCCTTCACCCTCTAAGTGACCACTTCCTGTGGAGAGGGGCACTACCCTAACCCTGATAGGTTATTTTCCCACCATCTCAAGATTGTGGATTTTCCAGCTGAAAATACTTCATAGAGTCCATGTATCCGGACCCACATTAGTTATGATGAGATTTGCTCTGACTCCAGCTGCTGGTGGTTCTGCGGCCAAGAAGGTACATTTTACCACATACTGCGGGAGTGCCCATACATAGCTCAATATTGGAGAGAGGCTCACACATGTATGGGGAAGGTCATGGGCCAGATAATCACTGTGGAGGCTAAACAAGGTCTCCTAAACATAAGGGACATATATTATAATTTTCTATTCTAACACCAGTCCAAGTAACAGTAGAGAAGCTGTTGGAATAGAAAATGACAATATTCCTTAACCAATAGCGCCATCCAGCGCAAGACGTAGTAACGACTTGCGTTGTAATGGCAGCGTGGTAAAGGTCGTGCAGTGTAAACACCACGTTGTAAACGACGTTTCCCGTCTCTCCTTATAGTACTGTAATCATTCAGTCAGTATGCATGTACTCATGCAGTGTGCCAGGCTTTAGAGCACGGAGTGCTTCAAACTCCTATGCAGTATGCATGCAGTGGTATAACCACCTTCACACTTGTGTTTCAGGCCTACAATTCCCCAGTTAGTATCCATACACTCCAGCAAACACCCTGTGACTGCTCTTGCAATCCTAAAGTGACTCTTTCAGTACCATGTACAAATCCATTTATTAAAGTAAAACTCAACCAATTATGAATTCACCCAGTGTCTCTCCTTATAGTTCTGTAATCATTCAGTCAGTATGCATGTACTCATGCAGTGAGCCAGGCTTTAGGGCATGGAGTGCTTCAAACTCCTATGCAGTATGCATGTAGTGGTCTAACCACGTTCACACTTATGTTTCAGGCCTACAATTCCCCAGTCAGTATCCATACACTCCAGCAAACACCCTGTGACCGCTCTTGCAATGCTATAGTGACTCTTTCAGTACCATGTACTAATCCATTCACTAAAGTAAAAGTCAACCAATTATGAATTCACCCAGTGTCTCTTCTTATAGTACAGCAATCATTCAGTCAGTATGCATGTACTCATGTAGTCAGCCAGGCTTTAGGGCAAGGAGTGCTTCAAACTCTTATGGACTATTCATGTAGTAGTCTAACCACCTTCACATATGTGTTTCAGGGCTACAATTCCCCAGTTAGTATCCATACACTTCAGCAAACACCCTTGTTGTGTGTTTATCTAGGAACCATAATCAATATCACCATTCTATGCCCTTACATGACTATAATCGATAATATCCATATAACGGCATAAGGATCAGATCCATATTTTAGTAAATCGCCCTTGCAGTCCAAAGCACGGCAAAAATTAATTCCTTAGATTCCTAGAAAGCACAACGAGTTCTTTCAACATACCAAACCTCTAGCAACCTGGGAAATCCCCGTTACCTTTGTTTTGATTTGTAATAGAACTCCTGCAAGCACTGTAAAAACGCCCAGTTCTTAGTGACATCTTTATTGACGTCTTATGTCCAAACCTTACGTCAAACCCGGCACCTTTCAGGTATAAATATGCCAACGCTGCCTTAAGCAAACACACGGTGGTGGTGAATACTGGAGCAGAACAGCTGTCCCCTTGGAGAAAGCCCAGAAGACGCGAGAAGCCCACGGACGCTGCCCCTCCTCTTTGATGCACTGAGAAAGATGCTGTCTTTTCTCCTGCCGAGAAAATCCAGCTCCGGCGTTTCCAGCCTACCCTTGCGGGTGACTGGGATATTGGGTCCTGAGAGGGAGATACCAATCCTCCTATATTCTATTCCAGAGGTACGGTGCTGACTAAACCCTTAGAGAGAATTCTTGAATCATTTTAACTATCTTATGGCTAAGAAACCATATCAATGCTTTTACAGTATTATTTCGTAATACTCCTTTTACTGTACGCACTTTTTATCATAACAAGTCTTGCAATTGTGGCAATTCATTTCTCTTGCATGAGAAGGAAGACTGTTCAATAAATCAAACCTTTTATTGAAAACGCCCGTCTCTCTCTTCTCTGCACTCTGGTGAAACTAAGAACGCACATCTGACTGAGTGAAATAATTGTCTATTGTTTTCACACGACTCTCTCGATCTTTTTCGCAGAAATCGGAAAGAAGAGGACGATCAGAACCTAGGGAAGAGCACACCAAATCCAAAGACAAGAAACCTGCTCAAAGTAAAAATTACAATTTCCAAGAAAGAAGGTAGCCAGTATTAGAGTAATCGAACATGCCGAGAATACTGAGGACACAACTGAAAAACGGAGAGTGGGCACAGACAATGCTAGACAGCGCAGCGGAAATCAGCATAGCTCGCAAGATCCTGATGAGTCATCTGGAGACAGTGGACACGAATGAATACATTCAAGTGGAAACTGCAGATACCAGAGTTAGCGAACAACATAAGATATACGAAATAACACTGCGTATAGAGGGAGATAAGACTAGGAAAATAAGGGGTCTATTTTGGGATAACCTCTCAAAAGGCTATGACATCCTGTTAGCCGAGAAAGATTGGCCCCCAGAGTTTGTCAGGGAGTGCTCTCATGGCGAAGAAATGATTATGGCTGCCTTCTCAAATCATATTCCAATTCATACTAAATCTATATATGCAAGGAAATGGGCAGTAGCTCAAGCACCTGAACTATATAAGAATCATGTAGGATGGGATGAGGACTCTCCTCCTCACAAAATCCAGTTAAAATATCAACCTACTGCACAAAGGCAGTATCCGGTTAAGCAAGAAGCTAAAAAACAGGTCAGGGAGATTTTAGATCAACTTGAATACCAAGGGGTGATTGAAACATGCACCTCTCAAATGAACAATTTTTTGTTTCCTGTCTCCAAACCAGATGATTCATATCGTCTAGTCTTGGACTACAGACACCTTAACTCATGTTGCAAAACATTTGCTGTACAAAATTCGCACAGTGCGGCACTAATGAATAACATAGTTCGCAAAAAATACAAAACAACATTAGGCATTTCGAATCGGTTCTTTTGTCAAGTCAAGTCAAACAAGCTTTATTCGACTGTTATCATAAAAGAATATAAAATAATACAATTCATCACAAGATAAGACAATAGATATAATTAAAATAAGTTCACATAGTAATTTCATTCAAGTATTTACATATACAATATATTTCAGGGGAACTAAAGTGCACACACTGGGTCCAGACTATAAAAGGGTGGAGTATATTTACAGCAATTTACTTCTGTGTAGAGTAAAATATATTTACAGCAATTTACTTCTTATTACCCAGGCCCAGCCTAAATATTTTGCCACAGCAATGGCCACAAATTGATCAGGGCAAGTAGAAATTACTCTTACAGCCACCAACCCACTCCTGGTACCCAAGGTTTGCACATAGGAGTTAGCCACACCCTGCAAGGTGTAGCATTTACAGGGCAAACAAACAATAAGTGGTCAACAGTTTCCTTAGGGAACAAACAACCAGGGCACTCCACTTTGCCTCCACTAGACCAACGGTTGGAAAATGCTCTAACCGGTATACTAGGGGTTGTGTAATGAGATCCCAAAAATCTTCGAATCTGGGCTGATCCTTGATCACCAAAAAAGTACCAGTCAATGAAAGTGGAGCAGTTTTCCTAAAAGTTTTCTAGGCAACAGCCTCCCAGTACATGGTTTTTAAAGCCTGTTCGGAGGGGAACCTGGCGTTTGTGGGGTCTTTCCATATTTCATTCAGGCCTAAGTTTAGTAATGTCTCTCCAATCTTGCACAACCACTTAATCTTGTGGAAATTGTCAGATTTGATGATATCCATAAGCCCATTTGCAAATATTTTCAATGCAGGTGTTGTCCATAGTCGTCTCCAGTATAAAACTGGGCGTAAATAAGCTAGTAAAGCAATAGGGTTTAAACCCAAGTCAAGTAGTAGGGGACATATTGGTGTTCTCTGGGGAAGCTTAGTAAGGTTTCTTAAAACAGATTTTCTGAAAATGACAATTTCTGTAGATTCTCAAAACCCCAGATTTCGACACCATATAAAACAGAGCTAACAACTTTTCCATTGTACACTGTTAATGCTGGTGCTATTGGCTTGGTGAGAGACCTAGAATGCTCCTGTCTCAGAGCTCCACCAAGCTGACGATGTTTAAGGGTCGCCAGCTCAGTCTGTAGCTTCCAGGAAAGGTCGTGCTGGATACAAACACCCAAAAATTAAAAGCTTGGACCCTCTCAAGTGGCAATTCATTCATAATTACAGTACCCTTTAAGGATTTAGATTCATTAAAAGACATAAATTCAGGTTCTTTTGTCAAAATATTGCACCAGAAAGCAGGTACTTGACCGCTTTCTCAATAATGGGGTCACAGAAAAATTTTTGTAGGCTCCCACAGGGATTCAAGAACAGCCCAGGATTATTCTCAGCCAGAGTAACAGAGTTACTACAAATGTATGATGATGAGGCATTATCTTATGTCGATGACATCTATCTCACAGACGACGACTTGGATACTCACTTGAAAAGAGTGAACAGCATAATACTTGGGTTCGCAGCAGAGGGTTACAAATTCAACTTTAAAAAGTCACGAATTGTCCATCTATCGGTCTTGTTTTCAGGATACAAATTATCAAGTGAAGGAAAAAGCCTAGCAGACAACTTCTTAGAGAAGTGCGCTGTACTCCAAGCACCGAAAACGCTGAAGAACTTACAATCGATTCTTAGCTTTCTGAATTTCGAAAGAACTGACATTCTAAACTATGCAGAGAGGATTAAACCTCTCTACGAAAAATTAAAACCTCATTTTAAACCAATCAACTGGACTCAAAAACACACAGAAATTTTGAGATCACTGCAAACAGACATGTTAGCTAAAACAAAATTAGAAACACGTGACAATACACGCAACCTTGTAATCCGGGTCATCCAAGGAAGATGCAGATTCACGTACCTGACCTCTAACGAGGGAGAAACTGTACCAATAGCTTACAAATCACATTTGTACACACAAGCGGAAAAAACATTCAGTCTTACAGAAAATACTGTAAAGGCAGTTCAGATGGCTGAAGCAAGAGAAAAATCACAAGCACAAGGCAAAGGAATAACTGTTTTCACAGCAGAATCAGCCTTCGAGGCGCTATTCAGCCCAGTAAATCTAAAAACAGTGGCACTAGATCCAAAATGTCTGACTAACTGCAGCGTCCCTGAAAGCAGCCGAGAAACGCATGGACGATTCATTTTACATGTTCGGATTTGACGACTTCAATTCATTCTAATCCAGTCCAGGTGACTCATCTGCACTTGAACTCCAGGACTGTCGTGCTTGCTACACCTGTCTTGAGAAAGACCCGCTGCGACCTCAATTACCCAGGCACGCGAAGGGTCGAAACGTCGACATCATTTCAATTGGCCCCAATACTCCAGAAACCCAAATTGACTAGTAGCACATGGGATTCTGTAAATTTGTATTAGTGGATGGCCTCTTTTGAAAATCAACTTTGTATACATTTGTATAAATTGTTTATATTGGAAGTCCGCAGTGTATATATTGTATATGTCACAAGAGCACTATTCACTATTGTCACATGTTGCACTTGTTTACTATGACAGTCATTTATGATTCACTTTGAATGCAATTTGAAAATATAAAGATATAAATAGTTATATACAGGTCTTTCTTTTCATTTATTTTAAGAAACTGTTTTGAATTCCTGTCAGAGGGAGGAGGGAACTTCGCATGCAAATAGAATCAACAAATCAGTTGTTTCACTACCTGACAGAACAAATTTTTTTCTTGAATCATAATTTACCCAGGTTCTGAGGGACACCGGGTCAACCCCAGTTTTCTAGAAAATCTATTGTACAGCTAGGCTGGACGTTGCAAAACCTGCATTCAGGCTATGTGCCATGGCGTTTAATCAACACAACGTCATTGTTTTCTATCTTTAAGCTTACTGATAAACAAATCAGTTTAGCACAGAAAGGAGCAGACTAAACAATCCTGACCATTGAAAAACTTGAGAGATTACCATTGACAATGTCAGAAAGACCTGCCATTGAATGGATAATACACGGAATAATCACAATTCCGATAACAACTTTCTAATTTAAAAATTGCCTAAAGTATATACCAGCAGGCCAGTATAAAAGGTTGGGTAAAGAATACATTAAGTCATCATGGAAATTACCTTATACACACACATGTTATAGTGACAATAACAAAAATGTATTTCTTAGTGGTAATGAGTGTAAACAATCACTAAGCGGTATACTTTTGTGCCAAGGTATTAACTTGCATGGGGCCTGTGAGGGGACTTCAAATAACCTTTCATGCCACGAGCATGGCACGCCTGCAACACAGATAGAGCCATTCTTTAGACAACTTTCTAACGGGAGTTATGTTCTAATAACGGATCACAGCTGTTGTGGCTTGGGAAAGCATATGTTTTAAGTGTCAGTTCCATGGTCACTTGCTGTATGCAAGCATTGTATCCAAATGGCCCTGGAGACTCAGAGGCTCCGATTTGGCCTCCGTTGAATATCTCTTCTATACAAATTGATACTTTAAGCAGAATGAAGTCTGTGCTTTTACAGACAACAGTGCCCATCACGTCATCAAAAGAGACGTATGATCTCCAAGTTGCAAGGACAACGGCAGAGATACATACACTTTTATCAACAAATAGCCCCGTACATTTCATAGAAATGTTAAGCCAAATCCTAAATATGTCGAATGCCAGTGGTATCTCGAATGTATTTAAGACAATTTTTTCGGGACTGTTAACACCCTTCGAAGCAGTCCTGGGCATCTTTCCCAATTTTGTCCATTCGGTCTTTGGCGGCCTACCACTACTTTTGGGACTCGTAGCAGGTATTTTATTTTTGACCCTTCTGCTCCGATACGGCAAGCCAAAACGCAGACATGGCTCCAGTGACAATGGAAGAAACGATCCTAGCAATACGCTACCGGGACCGCATAACTAAAGTCCTTGAACTAGCCCGGCTAAGAGATCTGAATATGACCTGGTTTCTTTCATTCAGACCTATATGGCAGAACTGCATCTTACCTGTGCTTCAATGTATGCTATGCGGAGAGGAATGCGTATTAGACACCTGTCTTGCACTACAATCACCAGTACCAATGGATATCGATACTTTGCTAGGTCCAGTAACGGCTCATGCATCGTGTTGCCCCAGCGGTTACCAATCCTGATGACAGCATTAGTTGAGACTCCTGCACTACGATTAGGTGGTGGCAGTGAAGCAAGAAATGAAAGCAACATCACACAGGTACGACCTTCTGTGAGCATTGCTGATCCCGACATCGATGATAGCAATCATTCTCATGACTGCCAGGTTACAGCATTATTAAACTTGGTCGAACTGTCACCTGAATATGTAGACCAATTTTTTGCGAGTCTGTCTGAAATGATGTTCTCCCCTGAACAGAAACAATAACTTTTTGGAAAACAATCCGGCACAGCGTTCCCATGAACTCTGAATTCGGCCTTTGGCTTTTATAAACAAGAGCTACTGAAAAACGTTTGGAACTATTTTTTACGCCGCTCATCATGAAATTATTTTTTTCCAAAAATTCCAAAATATTTACCTTTTTTCTGGCACACGTACTTTGTAGAACTATTCATAAAGAACAGAGCTTCTATTTTTAGTAGATCTAGAGACAATATATTTCCTCAGCCTCTAGCACATTTTACAGCAACTGTATTTATATGTGATGAAATAGTCTCGCCCTTCTTTTCTGTATTAAGAGACATTTTCATGTGTAATTTTTCGCAAATCATTCAGTTGATATACATAAGCAATTTTTCGGAATGACCATACTGCTTGAAAACGTACAGTACCTATTATCATTTTCAGGTATTTCGTATACACCATTTCGAATGCAAAATGTATTGTGGGGTGGGTTGAAATACATATGCACCTTTATTGCTTAGTTTTAGTAATCGATGGACATAAAATCGTGGAGTGGGTGTTGTGTGTTTATCTAGGAACCATAATCAATATCACCATTCTATACCCTTACATGACTATAATCGATAATATCCATATAACGGCATAAGGATCACATCCATATTTTAGTAAATCGCCCTTGCAGTCCAAAGCACGGCAAATGCTACTTCCTTAGATTCCTAGAAAGCACAACGAGTTCTTTCAACATACCAAACCTCTAGCAACCTGGGAAATCCCCTTTAGCTTTGTTTTGATTTGTAATAGAACTCCTGCAAGCACTGTAAGAACGCCCAGTTCTTAGTGACATCTTTATTGACGTCTTATGTCCAAACCTTACGTCCAACCCGGCACCTTTCAGGTATAAATATGCCAACGCTGCCTTAAGCAAACACACAGTGGTGGTGAATACTGGAGCAGAACAGCTGTCCCCCTGCAGAAAGCCCAGCAGACGCGAGAAGCCCACGGACGCTGCCCCTCCTCTTTGACGCGCTGAGAAAGACGCTGTCTTTTCTCCTGCCGAGAAAATCCAGCTCCGGCGTTTCCAGCCTACCCTTGCGGGTGACTGGGATATCGGGTCCTGAGAGGGAGATACCAGACCTCCTACATTCTATTCCAGAGGTACGGTGCTGACTAAACCCTTAGAGAGAATTCTTGAATCAGACTCTTGGCAAAACCTACTTTAACTTAAACTGCTACTTACTTACTCCCTCCCACGTATTAGGCTTAGGTCAGGTACACCGGGGTAGGCGTAGTTAGAAGCACCAGTTGAGGTCGGTAGCCAATGTATATATGAATTTATATATTGTATATGTTTTATTCATTTTAACTATCTTATGGCTAAGAAACCATATCAATGCTTTTACAGTATTATTTCGTAATACTCCTTTTACTGTACGCACTTTTTATCATAACAAGTCTTGCAATTGTGGCAATTCATTTCTCTTGCATTAGAAGGAAGACTGTTCAATAAATCATACCTTTTATTGAAAACGCCGGTCTCTCTCTTCTCTGCACTCTGGTGAAACTAAGAACGCACATCTGACTGAGTGAAATAATTGTCTATTGTTTTCACACGACTCTAGAGATTGACTCTTATTCTGAGGGAGCAAAGTTGTCATGTTTATGCGGTTGTCGGAAGCTGAATCCCTTCTTGTCTGAGCCAGGGAAGCTGATCACTTCCTATTCAGTCAAGAAAGTTTCCAGTGACCTCTGAGCTAGCTGGCGCAAACCTAAATTAAGTCTAACATAGTCAGTAGAGACCTAGAAGACCTCCGTCCTACGTCTACACTGCTGTTTATGTTATTCCAATGCGCAGGGCCTATAGGGAAAATAGGAACTACACTACATCCTTAGACTGCTCTTACAATCCCAGAGTAACTCTTTCAGTACCATGTAGTAATCCATTCACTAAAGTAAAACTCAACCAATTATGACTTCACCCAGTGTCTCTTCTCATAGTACCGTAATCATTCAGTCAGTATGCATGTACACATGCAGTGAGCCAGGCTTTAGGGCACTGAGTGTTTCACACGCCTATGTACTGTGCATGTAGTAGTCGTACCACCTTCACACTTTTGTTTCAGGCCTAAAATTCCCCAGTTAGTATCTATACACTCCAGAAAACACCATTTGACTGTACTTGCAATCCCATAGTGACTCTTTCAGTACCATTTACTAATCCATTCACTAAAGTAAAATTAAATTAATTCTGAATTCACCTAGTGTCTCTTCCTAAAGTTCTGTAATCATTAAGTCAGTATGCATGTACTCATGCAGTGAGCCAGGCTTTAGGGCAAGGAGTGCTTCAAACTCCTATGTAGTATGCATGTAGTGGTCTAACCACCTTCACACTTTTGTTTCAGGCCTACAATTCCCCAGTCAGTATCCATACACTCCAGCAAACACCCTGTGACTGCTCTTGCAATGCCATAATGACTCTTTCAGTACCACGTACTAATCCATTCACTATAGTAAAACTCAACCAATTATGAATTCACCCAGTGTCTCTCCTTATAGTACTTTAATCATTCAGTCACTATGCATGTACTCATGCAGTGAGCCAGGCTAGAGGGCATGGAGTGCTTCAAAATCCTATGCACTATGCATGTAGTAGTCAAACCACCTTCACATTTGTGTTTTAGGCCTACAAATCCCCAATCAGTATCCATACACTCCAGCAAACACCCTGTGACTGCTCTTGCAATGCCATAATGACTCTTTCAGTACCACGTACTAATCCATTCACTATAGTAAAACTCAACCAATTAGGAATTTACCCAGTGTCTCTTTGGTATAGTAATGTATTCATTCACTCAGTATACATGTACTCATGCAGTGAGCCAGGCTTTAGGGCACAGAAGGCTTCATACACTTATGCAGTATGCATGTAGTGGTGTAACCACCTTCACCCCTGTTTTTAAGGTCTACAATTCGTCATTCAATATCTATATAGAATGTGTTTGTATAGTAATAGAAAAGTATAATTTCTAAAGTTATTAATCTACATGTATTTATGTTTATTTTTTTCAGATATTGTTTATCATCATTAAAATAAAGTTATCATGCCTGAAAAATCAAGAAAGAGAAAAAGAGAGCTAAAGGACAGTTACTTGAAGAAAACTTAACAAGTATTGGATGACCAACATAATGTGTCTATAAAGACAAAATCTTCTGGTAAGACCACTAAAGAAATACTTAAAATCTTAGTAGGCCTGAAAGAATATTCAGAATGTTGAAACCACTGAAAATGTTCCAACCAGAAAAAAAGTCAAAATAATAGGAAAGGAAAAAAAGCCAATGTACAGTCAAAGGGTACAACATATGGTAAAAGAGGAGAAAATCAGTATAAAGAAATAAGCAAACAAATCTTTTATAATAGACTAGTACATAATTTGTTGAAATATATAAACAAATATAAAAAGAGAGCACGCTTTTATAAAAAAAAAGGAGGAGCATATTGAATCTATCGTTAAAAAGGCTTTTTGAAGTAAAGAGGAAATTATTTATTTTAGTTTTAAACAGAATTCGATCACTAGATAAACCAATCCATTCAATGAAGGCCAAAAGTAAGAGGAAAAGAGTCATTAATGGAACTAATTTTTGTGGTTTTTTGGGGGGGGAAGGGAAACACAGTTCAAGTTCAGAGCCTTTCTTTAACGAAGAGAGTTATTTTCAGAACAATGATATGTTGCATGCAATTTACACCAGTGGTTGAGCTTAGGAGGTTAGAAATGGTTATCCAATTGAGAAAGAGAAAATGGTTCCCAGAAATGCCGAAGAAGTGATAGCTGATCAAGTTCTAAGCAGGCGTCCTAAAGCCCCAGTGTACACGTGGGATTGCAGTAGTATTTGTAGTGTCCGACAAGAATCTATTGATCTTTTACGCAATTTATTACGAGCATATCTTTAAAAAAGTGTTAAACAAAAGATTAAGATGTTGCAAGGACTATACCCTAGCAGAGTAAGAAAAAATACTGGTTTGCAAGGTCATACTCTGGCTTGTCTTTCTGGAAAAGTATGTCAAAGAGTTTTTTACCATTTCAGGATGTTGGCAGTACATCATACTCAAATGCGGAAGTTAGTCAGAAGATTGTATTATGCAAAAAGTCCAGCACTAAAGTTAAATGAGTTGAACAATGCTCATTTGCATGGGTCAGTATCAGATGTGAAGAATATTTCTGATGAAATTGAGTTTTGTTACTTTGGTCCTGATGAAGAGAGTGCAGAAACTGAAACATTATAGCACAAAATGTTGAAGAGAATGTGGAACATACTATTACAAAATATGTTGATCAAATTACAAAGTTTAAGGTGATTTCAGGTGAAAGGCCAAATTTTTCTTGTATTTGTTGTGGGCAAATTCACTATAAAAATCAGACTAGGAGTGTTGATCTGTATATAAGAAGTGAAAAAGAAAATAATGATATGTGGAAGGAATTTGCAACTTATTTGTTGGTAGAAAATTGTTTTGATTTGGGTTCTGATCAGCGTGTTTGTAAATATTGCTGTAACAAATTAGAGGAGAATAAAATGCCCGCTAGAGCTGTCCATAATAATTTAGAGTTGGTAAAAATTCTTCCAGAACTGATAGATTTAAATACCTATGAGTCTATTCTCATTCAATGTGTGCACCCGTTTCAGGCTATTGTTTGTATGGAGCCTAAAACAGGTAAATTGCCTCCTTCAGATTTACAAAGAGGATAAAAGGAAGAGTTGTGTATTTACTGTTAGATTTAAAGAAAAATATTGAAACTATTGGTGTAGAGAGTGTAGAAAGTGAACCACTAGTTATTCTAGTTAATGGCATGCATACTAAGAGTAAGAAAATCTGGCAGGAGTTAGTGGATGTTCAAGTTAAGTCAAAAGATCTTTATTCGGAGTAAAAAACATCCATAAAAGTACAGACAGAATACAATCAAAACAATACAGTACAATAGTATGACATCTAGCAAACAAATTTAAGACCGATCAATCAATATCAATTTCAATTTCGCATTTACACACAGATTGTCCCTCCTTGCTAAAAATAGCTTTATATATAATTAAAAATGAATTCTAACAAACATAGTTTAAAAATGGATGAATAATAACAGCATCGTTAATAGGTCCATATTAATAATGTGCAAAGAAGCAAAATGTGCAAAAAAGAAATTTTAAAGTGCATAAAAGAGTGCAATGTGCGAATATTATACATCAATATGTTAAGTGGCTCGTGATCTAACGGCAGCTTTGAGGAAGCAGCTCACCCTGAATATTACTTCATCCGATCCCAGTAATAAGAAATACCTCAATGCTATTCTAAAGCTAGTCAATTCATGTTTTCTGCAGTAAGGCATTAAATAATGAGCGGAAAGCTTTTTATAAAAACCACAGAAGAACAAAAAGTGCATAAGGCTCTGTTTCATGTTAGGGTTACATGGACAATTCAGGGTTTCTAGGTGTTTATTGTAACCCAAGGGGAAGTTTAGTAAATTTACTATACTCCCGTCTCGGAAGCGAAACAGTAAGCTCCTATTCCATCTGCCAAGATGCAAGCATAAATACCTGTGTGGAGGGCCTGGATGTTTAGTGTGAAGTTCAGAATAGCCCATGTATTTTATAACAGTGCATTTAGACAGGTTCTTCCTTTCCCGCTCTTCTCTATACAAATGATATAGTGCCCTAAGAATAATGGTCTTGTGGGAGCGATTTATTAAACTGGGTGAAGTAAACAAAAAACCATGTCCTACACCATCAAGGCAATCTTTTACCGCTTTTAACCATGGTATGCAATGTGCCCTATCACATTTTAAACAGTCCAAAATTATATCACAGGTCAGAGTGGCAGCCGGGTTAATCCATATCTTTAGCCAGAAGAGTGCTGGTCTAGATCTTACAAAGTCTTCTATATATGAGATGTTTAGTTCATTGTGACATACATAGTGAGGGGAGCAAATAACCCCACCCAGCACCTTCCGACAGAACCTATTTTCTTCCGTTTGGATATGGGTACAGTTTGTGTAACCCCAAACCTCGGCGCCATAAGTGCCAGTTGGGATACATTGGGTTTGGTAGATCTTAACTAGTGGTGTGATTACATCAGCATAGTTGGGTTGTCTCAGGGAGGTGACACAACTTATGGCTTTACCCAACTTGTTCCTAGCATAAGATACATGTGCGTGCCACGAGCCAGTATTTGAAAATAGCAGCCCCAAATAGGGAAAAGTGCAAGTGCTTTTCAAAACATTTGACCCTGATTTAATCTCGGCAATTTTATAATTTTTGGGACCACAACTCATGATTAGGGATTTTTTAAAATTAGTGGTCAGGCCTAAGTCGGCCATAAAAAGGACAAATCCTGAGATTAAAGTGCGAAGTGCCTTTGGAGTGCGGCCCATCAGGACCGCATCGTCGGCGTAAAGAAGGGTAGGTATGGGGACTCCATTTACATGGGGTACATCTTTTGTTAAAATACTCAGTGAGCCGCTCAGATTATTAATATAAAGAATAAAGAGGAGGGGGGCCAGCACGCACCCCTGTCTGACCCCCCTGCCTATGCTAATGTCGTCAGAAACTTCGCCAGATTGGTTTATACGCACACGTGCTCTTAGATCACTATGTAGAAAAGCTAAAAAGTGGACCAGGTAATCATCCAAACCATAATCAAGAAGGGTGGACCATAGGCGGGAACGGTTAACAAAATCAAATGCAGAACTTAAGTCCATAAAACCAAAATATAGAGGGAATTTCTTAGCAATATTATATTTTGCCATAATCAGACTCAGGTTCAAACATTGTTCCACCGTACCAACATTGCTATGGAAACCGAGCTGGCTGGGATGTAGGATCTTACTCTCATCCGCCCAGGTTCTAATCCTTTTAAAGATAACCCGCCCTAGAACTTTCAAGGTGTTATCGATTAACGAAATGGGGCGGTAACACCCAGGGTCCAGCCTGTCGCCTTTCTTGAAAATGGGGACAATTGTACTACAAGACCATGTTTCTGAAATTTGTTCATTCGTTAAATTATTAAAAACATTACATAGTAGTGGAGCCCAAAAGTCAGGCTCACACTTTAGCTGATCAATTGAGAGCCCATCAGGGCCGGGCGCTTTGTTTCCTGCGCTTTCAGATATGGCATCCTCGACCTCAGACACAGAGATGTTAAGGGGGCTTAAGGGGAGGAGGGTCGAAGCGGGGTTGTCGGGTGTGGCATACATTTTAGCAAAATGTTCAACCCACGTAGGTCCGGTGATGTTACAGTTAATTGCCGTTAAATTTGAACCTATAGATCTTATCTTCTTTACCTCCCTCCAAAACCCAGTAGTGTCTTTCAATTCGGCCGAGCGTGCCAAGGAACCCCAGTGGATCTTAAGCAGTTCATTTGATCTGGTTCATAGGGTAAATTTGTACTCTGCTCTGAGTAACCTTATTTGGGGGATGTCCCTGAGTTCAGCTTTTAGGGCAGCTCTCAACTTCCTATTTGCCTTTGAACAGAAGGCATCAAACCATCTAGGTGTTTCCTCAGCTTTACTCGAAGCAGGTCTGGAAATCTCACCTTTTATTACAGAGCAGAGTTCAGTGAATGATGTAATTGTATTAACCCCATGGCCATCACTAGGGAGACAATTTTCAATCAGAACTGGATGTTTTTTAATGATTTTTGCCAGGATTCCCCTGTTATCCACGGCCCTCCAAATTACCCTCAATTTATCAGTTAAAACCTCGAGGTTTCTTGCACCTATTTCATTTCGTGAGCACTTACCCCTCGGAAGTAGTAGGTGAATAACAATAGGGTAATGGTCACTATAAACTTTACATACAACTTCAGCCTTTGTTAAAGCATTTGCGACAGGAGGTGAAACAAAAACGTAATCAATTGTAGTACCGCTCCCATGGCCAATAAAAGTGGGAAATGGGGCGGCACTGGTTTCTGTGCCAACGTATTCCATGCAGTTTACAAGGTCTCTAGTTGCAAGGAGATTTGACAGTTCTGTACCCCTTCTACATGGGGGATTTCTCGAGTGTATATGGGCATTAAAGTCCCCTCCTAGACAGATACCGTCAAATTTCCCGTGTTTCTGTCCATCCATAATCCCATCGATAAAATCAAATAAAAGAATAAAATTGCAATTAGGTTGGGACAAAAAGCCATTATTATAGAAATTGATCAAACATAGCCTTGTCCTTTGGGTATATGATAATGCCATGAAACTTGGGCAATTAGTTTGGAGTATGTCAATTTTAACTTCTGCAGATATTTTGACCCAGATAGATAGTCCCCCACTAGGACGACCAAAGGGGGGGGCCGAAACAATCCTATTATAACAGCTGTACCCCTCAAACAACAAGTCATCAATACACCAGGTTTCTTGAAACATTAATATATCATGGCAATTGACCCAGTCCTTCCAAGAGGTAATTTCCATCTTGGCCTTCAGGCCGGCGATATTCCAGCTAAGGATTGACAGATTCTTATCTAGCCTCAGGCAAGGGCCCTGGTCAATTCCTGCGGAAGATGTTGCTGTGATATGCCCCTGTTGTTCACATGATGTTTTAGGTGCAAAGGTCTTGGCTATTTGCGGAGGTACCTCAGATAATATTTCCACTGTCTGGTCAAGGGCAAAACACACAGAAACAGGTTCTTCAATGGTAGGGGACAGTCAGTCCAGTGTTCCCAAGTCATGGAACACTGAGAACCTGTTATGTAATGGGAATACAGGTGGGGGCTGCATCATTTTGTGTGGGGGACGATAAAAGTAATTTAACGGTAAAGGGGTCACCACAGTAGATGGACCATGTTGAACAAAGTTTTTATTCAACAGAAATTTTGCAGTGCCCGGGTTCCTGAAGTTGATTACGATACAGTCCCCATTAATGTTTTTAAAAAGAGGACCTACCCAAGTTACTCGACGTGTGGATATGATCTCTTTGGAAATGTCATAACCCACCCCCTTATGCTTCGTTAACCAGTCAATACACTTGTTATGCAATTGAACCCACGATTCTCCTTGCCCTTCCCTGAGAGGTGGGATGCCAGCCAGAACTAAGACGTAAGGACACGCCTCAGGTGGAAGATGTAAGGCAGGGCCTTGATGTTTGACAGGCCTGGTGTCTTCGTGTGGGGTCTTATTGTAACGCTGGCTGGAGTTCGTAGAAACCTTCTGTGTTGTAGTGCCTGTAACGGGGTTACTTTTATGATTTTTCATTGAGGCACTGGTAACAACATTGGGAGGGGAGGAAGATTTAGTCAAGGAATCAGGGGCGCTGGTAACAGCATTTGAGGGCAGAGGAGATTTAGATAAAGAGTTAGGCGGATTACTTCCTCTTATGCTTTTGGTCACCGCAGATGTTTTAATCGGTGATAGATTAGTAGCAGCCTGTGGTTCCTTAGCTCTATTGGTAATTTGATCACCACTGGTAAGCGCACGGGTGGTGGATTCCAAGTCTTTTAGCAGACGTTCAACTCTTAATTTATCCAAACACGCTGTACCTTTTCTCTTGGCATCATCATTTTTGATTAAATTTTCCAGCCTGTCAAGTCTTTTAAAAATATTATTAAATTGTTTGATCATTTGACCTTCAAGTTGCTTAAAAATTGTATCCGTAATGGTCTCAATGAGATTCCCTTCTGATTTAGAGTAGTAACTATTTGCATTGGGGCACTCAGTCTGAGTGGAAATAGACATTGAATTTGAAGCGTCGTTATTTATTACTACGACATCGCCCAGATGAGATTGGTCCTGCACGGATACTGTCTGTTGAATTTGTTTCTGTTTCTTTCCCCTGCTCCACATGCTTTGTGGTGTTGGTTGGTTAGCACTCCTAAGGGGCTGCTTCCTTTTGTTGTGAGTTAATTTTACTGGGCCCCTTTTTCGCTTAGCTCCTGTGTTCTCAGTGACCTCAATAATGACCTCAGTAGTTGGTAATAAAGAGGCAGGGTCTGGAGCTATATATGTGACGGTGTTTTCGTCTTCGAGGACAATGGGCACACTAACAGCAGGATGTGATGGTTTGACCACGATGACTTCAGGGATTATGTGCATGTTTCCATTTGAACTGCCTGTTACACTTAATTGATTAGTAGTAAGAGAACCCATTGAAAACCTCCTCTCAGTTTCAACAATCTCATTAAATGCAGTGTCTATCAATGTCTCGAAAGATGTAATGAGAGAGACAGAGGTATCAACGCCCTGGGTGAGTACATCAGTGATATTGCTAATAGCGTTACAATCGCCCATTTTATTATCCGAACGGAACGCTCACCTTTCGAGAGGAATATTAGAGGGGTGGCCCGCCCGAACACTGATGACCTCTGAGAGCCTCAGAGGGCCCGCCCTTTGCCCGGGCTTCGCCACGGGCTCTCCCGCGGGCGCGACTCGCGGGGCGAGAGGGGTGTCAGCCTTTTACTCACGCCTCCGGGCGCTTGTGTGGCGTCACTGGCGCGCTGCTGCCCCAGCACCTGCTGGGTAGTGAAGTCCGGTCCAGGCTGCCTCCTGGCGAGAGCTCCGCTGTTCAGCCGTTGCCCTCACGGCTCCGCTGGTGTCTGTGCCAAGGTAAGGTGCGAGCGCCTGGTGTTCCCCACTATGCTCGCGGGGGTCAGCCTTTTACTCGCGCCTCCGGGCGCGTGTGTGGCGTCACTGGCGCGCTGCTGCCCCAGCGCCTGCTGGGTAGTGAAGTCCGGTCCAGGCTGCCTCCCGGCGAGAGCTCTGCTGTTCCGCCGTTGCCCTCACGGCTCCGCTGGTGTCTGTGGCAAGGTAAGGTGCGAGCGCCTGGTGTTCCCCACTGTGCTCGCGGGGGTCAGCCTTTTACTCGCGCCTCCGGGCGCTTGTGTGGCGTCACTGGCGCGCTGCTGCCCCAGCGCCTGCTGGGTAGTGAAGTCCGGTCCAGGCTGCCTCCCGGCGAGAGCTCCGCTGTTCCGCCGTTGCCCTCACGGCTCCGCTGGTGTCTGTGGCAAGGTAAGGTGCGAGCGCCTGGTGTTCCCCACTATGCTCGCGGGTATCAGCCTTTTACTCGCTCCTCCGGGCGCTTGTGTGGCGTCACTGGCGCGCTGCTGCCCCAGCCCCTGCTGGGTAGTGAAGTCCGGTCCAGGCTGCCTCCCGGCGAGAGCTCCACTGTTCCGCCGTTGCCCTCACGGCTCCGCCTGTGTCTGTGGCAAGGTAAGGTGCAAGCGCCTGGTGTTCCCCACTATGCTCGCGGCGGTCAGCCTTTTACTCGCGCCTCCAGGCGCTTGTGTGGCATCACTGGCGCGATGCTGCCCCAGCGCCTGCTGGGTAGTGAAGTCCGGTCCAGGTTGCCTCCCGGCGAGAGCTCCGCTGTTCTGCCGTTGCCCTCATGGCTCCGCTGGTGTCTGTGGCAAGGTAAGGTGCGAGCGCCTGGTGTTCCCTACTATGCTCGCGGGGGTCAGCCTTTTACTCGCGCCTCCGGGCGCTTGTGTGGCGTCACTGGCACGCTGCTGCCCCAGCGCCTGCTGGGTAGTGAAGTCCGGTCCAGGCTGCCTCCCGGTGAGAGCTCCGCTGTTCCGCCGTTGCCCTCACGGCTCCGCTGGTGTCTGTGGCAAGGTAAGGTGCGAGCGCCTGGTGTTAGTGGATGTTAGGAAAGTACAGAAGGCAACTTTGTATTTGATAAAAAACAATAAGTACTATAAAAATATTTATATGGGAGAAGATTAAAAATACATTTAGCAGGAGAAACTGAAAGGTCAAGTGGACGAATTGAAAAGGTGGACATGTCAAGAAGTGAAGAAGTCTATGAACATTACAGTGTATATCCACTTCATTCAAAAGAAGTGATGGGGAACACTATTAAGTTGTTCCAAATGAAAAAAGCTAAGGGAAGTCCCATTAGTGTATGGGAAGAGAGCTTGGAAGCTCGTTCTTTTCCGCAGTTGTTTCCAACAGGAAAAGGTGGATGATATGATGAACGTCCTGTGCAGATTCCTGCATCTGAATAGTGGACAACAAGATTATATGCAGAAGATCCACGATTTCGACAATGTATCCCTTATATATTTCATATTTTGTTTGAAATTAACTTGTCTGGACATTCATATGCAGTTATTCACATTTCGAAAACAGGAGTACATTTGCAAAATGTTTCTGCAAAGGATTTTATGGATAAAGTGCATCAGAGAGATGATCATTTAGAATCTCAACTGATTAATCTGATGGCATGTCAGCGTGGCACTAATGAATATTGGTACAGTCATCATGGAGAACTTAAGTGTATATTACGGAACTTAGGAACTCCTACATGTTTTTTTTAAGCTGTGCGGAGTACGCCTTGGGGTGATTTACTTGAATTTCTTCGAGAGGCAAATTCCAATATAAAAAATATTGAATACAAGACACCTGGAGAATTTTGCTCTTTGGATCCTGGTAATGTATGCAGGTATTTCAATCATAGATTTGAAGCTATGATGTCTTTTATCTGCAATAAAAATAACCCACCTCTTGGAGAAGTTGTGGATTTCTTTTGGAGAAACGAGTATCAAGCAAGAGGTGCTCCTCATATACATATACTGTTATGGATCAAGGACGCCCAAAATTCGGAACAGATTCGGATGATACTGTTTTGTCTTTTATTGAAGAATATGCCACATGTGCTGTACCTAAAAGCACAGAAGAAAACAACTAATATAGCAAGTCTTACGATTCCAAAGCCATTGATGTGGAAAATACTGTCGACGAAAGTACAAGTCTAAGGATAAGTTCTATACCAAATGTCGTTTTGCATTTCCACATCCTGTAATATCCAAAGGAAGAGTGAAAAGTTTTATGTCAGCTATGCGACATACCATCACAAGAAAGTCTCCAAAAAATACCCACAATTTAAGAAGTGAAGAGTCCAAATACATAAATTACTACAATCTAGATATTCTGTCCATGTGGAATGCTAACATGGATATTCAGTACGTTATATAAATCGTAAATCATACGTTCTTATATAGCGCCTTTCACCGTACGGTCTCAAGGCGCTTGCTTTGGGAACCCGTCCTGGCGTTTCCCTGCGAGATTACCCCTACTGGGCATCCCCAAGGTGAAGACCAGGCATCCCATTGCGGTGGGGCCGTAGTGGAGATTAAGCAAGCTATTGCCCAGAGTTGCAGAGTGTGAACCCAGGATTCCAGTAGGCACCGAGGAGAGAATTATTGAGTCCGTGGACATTTTGAGCTCAAGGCCCTGCCGCGTCGGGGATTGAACCCTGGTCCCGGGTCTGACCTCTGCATCAGGGACTGCCTCCTCTAACCGGTGAGCCACACTTCTCCGTTGAGGACCATTCCATTTCTATTGCTCGATATGTAATGTCCTACATTACAAAATCAGAAAGGACGGAATTGAAACAAATGTGGGAAGAGATTTCTCACGAGAAGACTCTAAGTAAGAAATTATACAGTTTCAGTTTGAAGATGTTATCCCATCGAGAAATTAGAGCACATGAATTCTCAGATCGGTTATCATCTGCTGCAAGTCTATACTCCAAATCTAAAAGAATTATTTGGGTGAGTCCAGGTCTTGCTGCAATGCAAAATCGGGTATTGAAATATGTTTGAGAAATTGAATATTTAGTAGAAAAAGATCCAGAAAGTACAGATATTTTGAAAACGAGTATGTCAGATACATATTGCCCAAACAGAAGTCATCATCTTGAGAGCATGTGTCTCTATGAAGTGCTGCAAAACTACACTTTTAAACGGAATACTACAGAGAACATCAATGATGGAAAATATGGAGTGATTGGCTCCGAAGGATGTTTGGTAAAACAAACGAAAGGAAATGTGATTAATCACTGGAAGCTGAGTTGCGTCACTGCTGATCAAAGGGAATTTGACTATTTAGCTCTTTTGCAACTGTTCAAACCATGGCGTTCAGAATTGGAATTACTTGGAGATTTTCAGAGCTATGAAGATTCCTTCAATGCTTGTAAAGATTAATGCTGGGCAAAGCACTACGCTACGTTCTTGTAGTTTGCAAAGTTTGCGCTACTTTGCACTACTCGAACTGCACGTAGCATAGTGCAAACATGCGTAGCATAGCGTAGTGTAGTGTAGCAGTCAATTTTTGCTTGCTCGCGGTCCTCAACCTCAAGATGGCGATCGCGAGCAAGCATCCCGGCGAGACTTTTTCCTCGTTCACGATCAGCAACATCAAGATGTCAATCGCTAGCGTGGAAAATAAACCTCCCGGCGAGATTCTCAACGCGGGGAGGTCAGGTTTCTCATTGCGAGTGGTCACTTATGCTCGCGACTGCTTGTGATGAGAAACTACCATTCCGTGTTGGGAAAGCTGCCGCTCGAGTAAAAATCTACTTGAGCGGCAGAAAACTACAGCTCGCACTGTGCAAGAGTGTTTGCGAGGAGGAGGAGGATAATTGCAGCAGGCCAGCCCAGAAGGAGAATCCAGGAGAGAATCTTCCGCCTGCGCATCACTTTGTTGGGACAAACTGTTGAGCAAATATATGATAAGTACAGGCTGAATGCTGCAATGATTCACTACATAATAGATGAATTGGACCCACTATTGCAGCGCCAGAAACTTAGGACCCAGGCCATCCCAACTCATGTCCTACATCTTTCGCCATAGTGGCATGCACACACGTCTGCTCTGGGGCGAATTTGGCGAAGGACACCTGCTAGGTAAATTTAATACAATACTCATCACTGAAGTATGAAATGGCAATGCATACCTGACACTAACACTTTGCTTGAAACCCTGTAGGTGACAGTGCATACGCGGTGAGGGATTTCATCATTACTCCATACTTACACCCAGCCAGCCCATAACAATAGAGGTACAACGCAGCTCACATCAGGACACGTAATGTCATCGAACGGACATTTGGATTGCTCAAGAGTCTCTTCCGCATCCTGCATAAAACTGGAGGAGCAATGCTGTACCAGCCGGAAACATGCTGTAGGATAGTGGCGGCATGTGCAATGTTGCACAATATAGCAACAAGGAGAGGTATCCCCATAGAGGAATCCAGCACTGAGGACAACCAGCCCCCAGCATACCCACACGGGGCCCATTTGACCAGTTCAGCAGAGGGGCAAAGAAAACGTACAGACATCACCCAGCATTATTTCTAAGGTATGCAATGATGAGACACAACACTTAATTGCAGGAAATGAAAAGTATTTATTAGCACGTGAAGCGGTAGGGGTGTTTATTTAAACATAGCTGGTGGCCATTAGCACATTAACTGCATGCACTAATGGACAAATGAGACACACAAAGGACTTGAAATTCAGTCACAAAGAATGTCTTGGACATGGTTACGTCACCATGAGGAAATTCACCATTCAGATTATGTCTAGCGTTTCCTCCCTCTCACACCCAAACGTCTTTCACCTGCATCTGCATCTACATTCCCGGATGCAGCAGTAGGTGTTGGTCTACGGGTACTGCACCTCCTGCCAGTGGTGGCTTGCACAGAGATACTGCTTAGGTTGGATGCCTCACTACCCTCTTCACCTGTAACATTGCCGTGCTCACCAGTTCTAGACTGCATCAGTTCAACAGCAGTGGTCATTTGGCTGAGTGCTTTGGACACATCCCACAACAATGGCCCATATCAATCTGCATTTCCACGGACCGACGTGACAGCAGTGCAATGCTGTTGCAAATCTTGTTGTTAGACCTGGTATAACCAGCCATGCAGGTCACAAACTGGTGATTCCTCCTCCTCTGTGTGTTGTGTCCCTCCTGCATCACACAAGCCAACTCCTGCAGTGTGTTGTTTGATTGTCTGTTTGCTTCTAAAAATGCTGTAGTTAGTTCCCTCACACTCTCGGCCATGACTGATATATTTTTGTTCATTTTTGTCATCTGCAGGTTGATGGCTCCCATATGCTTTGCTTGCAGGTGCTGCACCCGCAACAACTGTGACTCCATACCACCCCACGCGTTGGGAGATCCTGCCTCCTGTGCCCCGATAAGGGTCCTTGGCCTGCGTCTTATTCCCATCCGGACATGTGCCTGGGGTGTAGTTGTGTGGTTCACACTTGGACGGCTTGTCTCAGGAGCAGTTTCAGGTCCCTGTTCTGTCTCCATTGGCTGCAGTGGTATAACTGTGACCCTGCGTTTTGCCTGTGCCTTAGCTTTGGGTGGTGGTGTCACAGGTTTCTACACAATAGCCTCTTCAATGACCTGTGTGCTGTCTCCACATTCACTGTCCTCAGTGTCTACTCCTGATGCATTTGATATGTGAAACAGTGCAATATTATTTTGTGTTGGTGCTAATGTTATGCAACATTACATTTTTTTACATTTAAGCTCTCACTGTCTCTCATCACTGACTGTGCTGCATTTTGGTAGTATTTATGCTCACGATGTTGTATTGTGACTGGCAATTTGGTTCTACAGCCTACAGGTCCCATAATGCATTTGGGTCCCTATGTAAAATGTGGACTGGACTATTTTTACTGTGAGTTTGCTGGTTATTTACAGATTGGCACAATTAGTATGTACATTGATATGTTGATTATCATGCATCTTACCTTGTGTGCTGCTGGCCGCCCCAGATGTATCCAGCTGTGTTACTCCCACCACTGCTTCAGGATGGATAGTGCCCTCAACCAGGTCCTCCAGGGCTGTGTTGTCTGGGACTGTTGAGCTTCCTCCTCCGATCACCTCCACCTCCTTCAGCATTAGCGCTATCCGCTCCTTGGCACGGCTCCGCAGGTCGTACCATCGTTTCTTTAAATCATCTATGCTGCCGTGTGTCACCCCCACAGCATTTACTTTATTTTTGATCCTGTTCCAAATCCTTCTTTTTTCTGTTTCAGGTACTTTAAGTGAGAGCTTACCAAAAAGCTTGTCAAGGCTTTTTGTCACCTCCTCAATGAGGTTCTCCAGTTCCCTCTCACTGAACTTTAGTTTTCTCTTCCTGGCCACGGCACCCTCTTATGTTGCTGTTTGGGACATTTTGGCTGTCTCCACCTGTCAGCAGACAACAGTTTGTGTTTTCTGCTCTCTCCGCCTGCACTCTGCTCCTGCCTCTCAGTTCCTCTGTGCACAGGTGGCAGCATGGGCTGATTGACCTCCTGGTTGTGAGGTCATCAGCCTGCTCCCAAAGCAACTCTGTAGTTTTCCTGAACTCGCAATTTGCGATATCGCAAATAGCGGGATCGCAAAATGCGAGAATAGAGGTTTTACACAATACCAATTCTTTGACATGGAATCGCTATAGTATTTAGTGATTTTTAGCCATTCTTTATTTTTTCGCTATCCTCATCATGCATAGCTAATAGCGAGTCCTTATTTGCGATTCCTTAATAATTGCAAATAAGGATTCGCTATTTCTTTGCTTGATGCATCTGGCCAATAGTTCCTGAGAAAATATATATGAAAATTACACAAAACAAATGTGTAATCTGCTTAATGCCAACACTGCGTGAGTGTTCTATATTCAATTAACAACTTTTGAACCTGGAAAATGAAGAAATAATAAAAATGTAAGCTATTGATAAAATAGAGCATGAAGGAATGACAATTATTTTGACAGAAAAATTGAAGACAAAATTGGATTCTTTAGAAAAATCGATAACTAAAACTGCTGGTTTAGAAAAGAATCTATATGCATGTAGAAACTGTCGGGTAATTTTAAGGCGTAATTTGGATGTAGAAAAAGGTTTAGTGAATGGAGCAATGGGCAAAGTTGTGGATTTTGTTAATTATCCAAATAAAGATGGTATTGAGTTTTTAAAAGTAAAATTTGATCTGATTGAAGAAGTGAAACAAATTGGTCGTTGTTCAGTTTGTTTTTTGCTTGTTAACCCGTTTAGTGTGGCGCAAAATCCGCCACGCTTCGGGCGTTCTAATATGCTGGCGAGGACGCGTCGGCCAATGGACCTGCGCAGCACTACTGAGGTAGTGCTCGCGATGGCCGTTTGCGGACGGCAGCAGCTAATGGGTTAAAGATTTAAATGTCCGTAGAAAACAGTTTCCAGTTTCTCTGGCATATGCAGTGACTATTCATAAATCTCAAGGTTTAAGTGTAGACATTGCTTTGGTGGACATTGGAAATATCGTGTTTAAAGAGGGTATGGCATATGTTGCATTGTCCTGAGTCAGAACTTCATCTGGTTTAATTTTGATTGTTTTGGATGACACAAATGTTAATGCAGAGGCAAACTGTGTAAAAGAGTATAATAGGTTAAGAAAAGTGTATGCTCTCAATTTAGGTCATTATCCTGTATTTGAAAAACGTGTGATACGTCAAAAAAGAAGGTATGAGAATATCTGTAGTCAAGGTATAGAGAAGGAAAAAAAGCAAGATAATGTTGTGATTGGAAGCAAAAAGGAAAAGGACACTGTTGAAGAGATTGTTGGTTATCAGTTTGGAAATAGTTCAGGTGTCAACTGCTATGCTAATGTAGTGGTCAATGTTTTTTTCCTTGAAGATTTGCAACAGCAAATTATGGAGAACCGTCAAAAAGGATTTTGTTCCTTGTTACATTCGTTTATGAAAAATTGAGAACTGATACAAGTAAAATACAAAGCTTTTGTGGTGTTTGTAATGTTTTGGATGTATGTTCTGGTTCTACACAATTTACACAGAATATCCAACAAGATGCTAAGGAATTTCTAATGTATATGCTTACCATATTGGAAAATGAAGGAATAGGTTGTTAACATTTTCAGATCTGACACTGATCACCTGGAATGTCCTAGGGCCTAAAAATGCTAGCATGGAGAAGCAGGTCTTGCATTATTTACAGCGTCACAGGGTGGGCATTGCATTCTTACAGGAAACACGCATGCCCAAAGCTGCCCCCAGCACTTTCGCGTCGGGCTAGGGACCACATCACTACTTTGCAGGGTATAGCACATATGCGCGGGGCACAGTTGTCTTGATTCATAAACGTCTGCCCTTCTAATTTTTACAAACACACATTGATAATGAGGGTCGCTACACGATGGTAGTGGTCACTTGATGGGACTCCGGATGGCATTCATCTGCGTATACGTGCCTAATGTGGATAGCCCAGAGATCTTCCAAGGCCTTCACACACCTCCACCAATTAGATGCACAATGTAGATGCATGGGCGGAGATCTTTATCTCCTGTTGGACCCTGCACAAGATTGTACGTCGGACTCCAAACCTCACACATGCCACGTTTTGCTGGATATGTGCAATTCTGTTGGCCTGGTGGATGTGTGGCATCAGTGCAACCCGGGATATGCCACATACACCCATTACGCCGCACAATATGGTACTTGGACCAGATTATATTAATGGCTTGTCTCCCCCAACTTGACAGCGTGGTATAGGGCATCCCAGCATCTCCCTAGCACATATTCTGACCAGTCCCCAGTGGTATTACAAGTTTGCGTTCCTAGACCAGAGGGCTGTCAGAGGATGTGGAGATTCCCCAGGCAGGTACTGAGGGATGAAGTGTTTAGTTCCGTACTTCGGGAAGCTATAGTTGAATACTTTGAACTGAATAAATGATCAGTGAGCTTGCGGGCCATACTCTGGGAGGCATTTAAAGCCTTTATGCATGGAGTATGCATCTATAAGCATTCTGGGGTTCTAAAAGATTTGCGTGGTACAAATGTGCATATTGAGAAGCAATTAGCTATGCTAGATAGAGATCAGTTTGCAAGTCCTGACCCCTCTCGCCTCAGCCACCGACTAACACTCTTGACGGAATTCAGAGAAGCAGCGGAGCGTGAGATACATTTTTTAGGCAGGTATGCTATTGCAAGGCGCTATGGGGAGGGTGGCTGACCTGGGAGCACGTTGACGTGGCATACATCACCTGCATCTGTTCCTCAACCGGACAGACCCTAACCAATACCCCAGATATCCAAGATGAATTTTTAGCATGTTATTCCACATTATATGCAACACAGGTGATGCATAGCGAGGGAGACCATAATAGCTACCTTGTAGAGATTGCTATGGTGTGGCTCAAGAAGTTTATTCAGCAGTTTCTGACTGAGCCATTCTCCGCCGAGGAAATTAGTTGCGCCATAGATGCCATGAATGGCTTGACTTTTGAAGAATGGGGGAGTCAGGTCCTGGGACGTGGGGCTAGCTGGACCATTAATATAACTAAGTACACAGATTGCCAGCCACACACTTACTTAAATCCTCTATTTTTGAGGGAACAAACCATAAGAGACTTCCTGGTTCGTACGGGTATATCACTTAAACCCTTTTATTATTTATTTGTTTTTTGTCTTTTTTTAAGTATTGATGTATGAAAGGGACACCTTATCGTTTTGTACACCTTATATACAATTATTTACAATCCGCGATTATTTACAACACAAACACATACACATAACTAGTTGTATTATACAAAGTGAATTGCTCTGATATATATACACTCAAATATTCATACTACGAAGAAAAAATCATCCGTAATTCCATAAAGACCAGAGTCAAAAGTATAAACTTGATGACAATCAAAATCAATGAACTACAGTTGAATGTAGGCAGTTCAAAAAAGGAAAAATAGACTTCAATTAATTCATTCAGTCCATTCAACCAATAAATGGCTAATCTTTTTACGCCAACGCGTTTCGAATCTGGTATGTCAACTCTACGGATTCTCATCAGGGATCTGTCTTAATACGGGATATCTGTTGAACCAACAGCCGCCGGACAAGGGTAGGGTATTAGTTCTGACTGAGTTTCTTTTCTTTTCGGGATCTTACTGGATCATGCTCGTGATCCTATGTTTCCACCAAATGGGAGTTAATTTTCAGTCTTGTATTACAGCCTGCTCTGAGGGATTCCTCGCTTGGGCTGTTCGTGTTCTAATCGGTTGCAGCGGTAAACGCTTTCTAACCATGTAGGCACCGCTTTCCTCAGTCCTTATTATTTGCGCTCGCTTTCCTTGAACAAGCTGTGACTCGGCATCTAGCTCTCATTCACTTAGATGGCTGCCAAACAAAAAAAAGACAAAAAACAAATAAATAATAAATGGGTTTGAGTGATATACCCGTACGAACCAGGAAGTCTCTTATGGTTTGTTCCCTCAGAAATAGAGGATTTAAGTAAGTGTGTGGCTGGCAATCTGTGTACTTAGTTATATGAATGGCTTGACGGCGTCAGGCCTGGATGGTTTTACTGGTATCTTTTATAAAACCTATAAGAACTTATAAGAGCCCTACCTATTAGAGGTTTATAATGAAGCACTCAAATGCAAGGAACTTCCCCCCACTTTGCGTGAGGCTGTAATAATCCTCCTTCCAAAAGCCGGGAAAGATCCGCTTCTATAAGCCTCTTACAGGCCGTTATCACTTTTAAACCAGGACTACAAAATGTTGGCTAAAATGATTGCGCTAAGACTGGCCTTGTTGCTGGACCTCATTATCTCCCTAACTCAATCGGGCTTTGTCTCCCATAGGTTGACTGCTTTAAACCTGCGCACATTATTTGCAGTAATACATAGGATCACTCTGGAGGTCCCTGCAGCTGCAGTCCTACTCGATACCGAAAAGGACTTTCTTAGCAGTGATGAGAAAGTGGGGTATCTCTAAGGGATTCATTGACCAAACGTTGTTGCTTTACACAGCACCTACGGCTAGGCTTTGATTGAATGGCACACTGTCCCCTTCGTTTGCTCTCACTCATGGCACCAGACAGGGTTGTCCGCTCTCCCCGCTGGTCTTCATATTGGCGCTGGACCCTCTGGTTCACCATTTCCAGCAAAGACACCTGCACAGACGTTAACCAGTTCAAAAGTGGTCTTCTACTAATTATCCTATATGCAGATGATATCATCCTATACGTCCGAAACCCCAGAGAAATTTGGAACCGTTCATCAGAGAAATTATCAAGTTTGGTTTTTTTTCAGGGCTGGTTATGAATTGGGGAAAATCCTACATTTTCTCCCTGACACCGAGCACTGTTCATTGGGAATGTGAGTTCCTGCTGACGTGGTGTGAGGAGTCAGCCAAATGTTTGGGTATTCAGAGCCACAGAGAAACCAAACAAATTATTAGTCTAAACTACAGCCCTGTGGCGCATACCCTGGAGCAGCAGGTTGAGCGTTGGTTGAGACTCCCATTCCCCTTGCTGTTCGAGTTTCACTCGTGAAGATGATTGTCCTCCCAAGGTTTTTGTATCTGTTTCACAACATTGCTATCCCGCTCCCCAACAATTTTTTGTGCACTTTGTGTTCTTATCTCATCAGATTGGTCTACAAGGGAAGTTTGGTGGGACACCATGTCCTTACCATATGAGAGAGGTGGTTTTGGGGTCCCCAATCTTCAGATGTACCATTTTGTTGTTCAGTGCAGTTTCGCACACTTATGGTATTACACGGATGTGCGTATCCCCTACACTAGACCTAAGCCTGACCTGGTGTTCCCGGCGCCCCTTTGTACAGTGCTGCCGTGGGGCTTTTCTAGGGATCCCAGAGATATTCAAACTGTTTGTGCTGGGTCGGGCATAAGTTGACGAAAGTGACTGGAGGTGGCACTCTATTCTCATTGGAGATCCCTGTCAATAATAACCCCTGGATCCCCATTACAGAAGAAAAACTGGCACAGCGTGCACTCACTACATATTCAATAAATAAGATTGGGGATCTGTTGCCAGGGGGCTATGTTTTTTCTAGCACAGAGGGCGGGAGGTTCAGGAAACAACATTCATGGAACAATTTGTATTTAGTCGGATATCGAGGGCACTCGGAGCCAACGTTCCAGAGTACCCATTGGAGCGCGAGTCCTTCCCTCATCTTACTCTCTTAATCACAAGTTCCAATGGAGAACACCTAACCTCAAAGCTATACAAAGCATGTATGTCATTAGTCCCTAGCAGGGAGGCCAAGATACAGGAGGCATGGGAGCGAGACCTTGTGCACCCAATTCAAGACGCTCACTGGTCCTTTTGTTATCCACAAATGAAAGAGGTCTCCTAAAACAGCAGACATAAGCTTATACATTTCAAATATTTGTGGAGGGTCTATATGACCCCAGCAAACTTTTACTCCATTGATCCCAATCAAACACACACTTTTGTCCTAAGTGTGATGGCCTGCAAGCCGATTCTGCCCACCTGACATGGAACTGCACTAAGACTGGGGACTTCTGGAGATCCATTTTCAGATTAATAACACAATTAACCAACCTTGAAATGGTCCGTACACCTAAAGACACCTTGTTGGGCTATGTGGGGGGTCTCCAGAAGAAGTTGGGCAAATTCACGTCCATTGCCCTTTTGCTCACAAAGAGGGAAATAGCTCGCAAATCGGGAAAGTAGGGCCACACCCACAGTGAAAGATTGGCTCAATTGTCTCACATACAGTAATACTAATTGTGACCTCCATGCTACAACTAAGCATGGGCGGAAAATCCGTTTCGCTCGCGGATTTTGCGGATTTTCGGGAAATTCGCAATCCGCGAGATTCGCGAATCTCCCGCAAAATCCACAAATCCGCGAGCAGCGGATTTTGCTCGCACTGCTCGCACTGTTCGCGTGAGTTCGCGGCTTCCCAGTACAACTTCGCGCCCCGCGAATAAGTGCTAAATTGCAGAAATACGATCTTAGCAAAACTGAAACTACTTACCAGGTTCAAAAGTTCAGGCTCATCATTAGTAGCCATTTCCTGTAGTGCTTCCTGAGGGGCCCCTCCAGAGTTCAGTTGCCAGTTGCAACTATTATGTGACCCTGCTCTGAACCTCAGAATAGTTACACATATGCCACAAAGGTCCTGAATTACAGCTAAGGGAGACAAGCAGGAGCCAGGCTGGAAGTTAAAATCCATTAATCAGCCCCTAATTCATTATTGTCAGTTGGGGCAGGGCAGGTGTTGTAACTAATTTTGCAACAATGAAAGCACTTAGCAAGTGCAAAAGATCACTAATCAGGGCGCACTAAGGAAGCAGGTGCCAGCTAAAAATATATTCTGTGACACATTAATCAGCCCCAAATTAATTCAGGTCACTTGAGGCAGGGAAGGTGTGCTTTGCTTTGCCGAAAATAATGTACACTGGACAACCAGAGGGTGTGGTGATGAAACAGAAGGTGGCATGGGTGGGCCAGAGGGTGGCATGAGTAGTCAGAGAGTGGCAGTGGTGACAGAGAGTGGCAGTGATGAAGAAGAGTGTCCCAAACAGGCTGGACACGTAGAAACAACAAGTTCGCAAAACTTGCGACCCGACAGGTAAGTTCGCAAATTGCGAAATTGTAAAAACCCTCGCGAACTGGCAGAAACACGGGCGAACACAAAAAAAAAAAAATCCGCAAATCCGCGGGAATTCGCGGATTTTGCGGATTGCGAGTTCGCAAATCCGCAAAATTCGCGAACGCGAGATTCGCAAAATTCGCCCATGCTTAGCTACAACCCAACCCTCTGCATCCAGGCAAAATGACATTTGGGAGCCTCTTAAAAATTACTTACTGGAGATTAGTGACGCCCCTATTTCACAATAGCCTGCTGGGATAGTCCCCACTGGGGTGGGGTAATTCATGTTCCACCCAACTGCTCAATTGTTGTATTTATTATGTCAAGGAAAGTGCAGGACGGACAGTGAGGGAGAGCCCGCTGGTCCGGGTTGAATTTATGATATATATGCTACCCTGAGACATTGGTGCGTTGCACGCTTGAGTACACTTGTTTTGCAAATTATACTTGTCTTTATCCTTACTGGATTTCCATGATCACAGTGAATGACCATGCAATGTTGTAAGCAATATGAAAATAATAAATAAACTTACTAAAAAAAGCTGTCACTTTGTAAATCATCGCCTAGCAGTGTCTGGGAGTTTTGTGGCCTCTCTCCTCAAGCAATGCATTCCAGACATCTGTGACATGCTGTGGCATGTGGAAAGGGTGCAAGGCTTGCTATGAAAGAAATCCCTTAATTTGTGGAATGTGACTTTGGGAATGGTTGTGTAAGAAAAAGAAATGCATGGGCCAAGTGCCAAAGTGAGAGAAAGGAAGGGCTCTTTTTTTTTATAAATAACGAAAATCAAGTGTAGATTTGTGGCATGTAAGAAGAAAAACAGCATGGAAACAAAAGAGGGACATCACCCTTTTTCCAAGACACAAAGGCTTTGGGCTGAGGGTATCCATGCATAACAGATGGTACAGTGGTAGCTCATAGAGGCTATAAGTGTTTTTGGCAAGCGTTCAAACCCCAGCTGGGGAAAATCGAGTTTTATATTCTATTCTATTTTTATTCTATTTTACCCAAATGAAAGATTTCCTTTTGTAAATCACCCCTAGCAGTGTCTGTGAGATTTGTGGCCTTTTTAGTCAAGCCAGTGCATGTCAGAGATTTGTGACATGCTGTGACACGTGGAAGGGGGACCAGGTTTGCTATGAAAGAAATCCCTTAATTTGTGGAATGAGACTTTGGGAATGATTGTGTAAGAAAACTAAATGCATGGGCCAAATGCCAGAAAGGGAGGAAGGAAGGGCTCTTTGTTTATAAATAATGAAAATCAAGTGTAGATTTGTGGCATGTACAAAGAAAAACAACATGGAAACAGAAGAGGGACATCACTCTTTTTCCAAGACACAAAGGCTTGGGGCTGAAAAAATCTATGCAGAACAGATGGTACAGTGGTAGTTCATAGGGGCTATGAGTGCATTTTGACAAGGATTCAAACCCCAGCTGGGGAAAATCGATTTTTATATTCTTTTTTATTTTTTTTCTATTTTACCCAAATGAAAGATGCCCTTTTGTTAAATCACCCCTAGCAGTGTCTGTGAGATTTGTGGCCTTTTTAGTCAAGCCAGTGCATGTCAGAGGTTTGTGACATGCTGTGACACGTGGAAGGGGGACCAGGTTTGCTATGAAATAAATCCCTTAATTTGTGGAATGTGACTTTGGGAATGGTTGTGTAAGAAAACTAAATGCATGGGCCAAGTGCCAGAATGAGAGAAAGGAAGGACTCTTTGTTTATAAATAACGAAAATCAAGTGTAGATTTGTGGCATGTAAGAAGAAAACAGCAAGGAAACAGAAGAGGGACATCACACTTTTTCGAAGACACAAAGGCTTTGGGCAGGGACAATCTTTGCAGGACAGATGGTAGAGAGGTAGTTAACAGTGACTATGGGTTCTATTTGACAAGGTTCAAACCCCCCCTCGAGACATTTTTTTATATTGTTTTTCTTTTTTTAAACAATTTATTTATTTTAGCAGAGTGAAAGATAGTCCTTTGGAAATCATCAACTGTTAATCATGAAAGACCATGTACAAAATCTGTGGCATATGTCACATCAGTTGTGGCATATGCCACATGACAGAGTGACACATGCCAGGAAGGGGCCCAACCCTTACTGTTGTATGATGTCCCCGAGCGGCAGGCTTCGGATTTGAATACGGAATACTTTATTGATACGTATTTGTGGAGAAATGCACGCAACAATGTTGATCACCTCGTTGACAGCATCCCTGCCTTGGCAGCGCCAACAGAGCCGGACTGCGCTCAGCAAACTGTCATTGACAATTCAAACCTCTTTTCATAGTCACACTCAGAATGGCCGCAGTGCGGTTCAAAAACGGGAACAGAACAAATGCAGATTCTCCTTTTCGTCTGTCCAACGCATGGTTCACGATACATCTGAATCATTTTCTCAATGTCCCAAGAGGGGGAGTGGGACTAAAAACCTCAGGAGGAGGTGCATTAATGGTGTATCATTTAAAGGGACTCATATTATATGGCCCAGTACACGGAAATACAGACTTCACCAGTATCTATGCCGAATGATCAATATAGACAGGCACTAGATAATGAACCGATCATAGGTCCTTGAATACATGGGCCATAAGTTGATGATCTATTAAATATTGTAGATCTCAGAAATTTCATTCAAATCATCAATTGCAGTATTGTATTTGACTATCAGCACCACTTCATGCTGTAACTGTAGCCTTTCAATTTCCCCTCCTCAAGGGTTGGTCTCAATTTTGGACAGAATTGTCCATTTAAGGTGGTTTATGTCATGATTTTTTGACATCCAGTGGTGGACGAACGGGGCATTGGCCACATTTCGTCGAATTCTTGACATATGTTGATTAATCCATTGTCAGGCCTCTTGTGTGCTCTTCCCGATATATAGTTTAGAACATGGGCATACAATGACATAAACTACGTTTTTTTTTGCAGTTTGTTTGTTTGTTTGTTTGTTTATTGGATTTATATGGCGCGTTATAACCACCGGGGTCTCTAAATAGATCATATTTCCATTTGATGCATTTGTATTAGAAGAGAACGCCTTCAATTGTACGTGGACAACAGGTACAAGATCCGCACCTACGGTGGCCAGAAATGGGTGGTACACTTAACTGAGTTCTCAATGCATTTCTATTCATGGGTTTCTGTGCAACTACACTTACAATTAGATTGCCCACACTTTTGTCTTTTTTTAGTGCAAAAAGGGGTTTGCTCCATGACGTATGTACTTTTTGTACCAGATGCCAATTCTGATGGATTACCTTTTTAAGAAAACTGGTTCGAGAACAAAACGTAGTTACACAGACCATCCGGTCTGTAGACGGTTTATTCTTTTTGTCAAGCAATGTTTCTCTTGGTGTCCACCAAGCACATTTAAGTGCCCGTTTAAGCATTTTTTTGGGGTAACATTGTGATTTTAGTTTTTCCAACAAGTTGCCAGCGTGGAATGTGTATTCTTCCTTAGTTGAGCAATTCCGTTTTATCCTCAAGAATTGACCCACCGGGAGATTATCGCGTAGGCAACGTGGATGGTGGCTCGTATAAAGTAAAGCTTTATTTCTATCAGTAGATTTTATATGCAACGATGATAGTAGCATACCCTGTGAACTGTACACCTCTACATCAAAAAAATTATGGTACTGGGGCTGGAATGTAGGCTGAACTGAATATCCAGAGTCAATTGATTCAGCCAGTAGCCAAATGTAGGTAATTCTGATACAGTTCCAGTCCAAATTAGAAATATGTTGTCTAAATAATCGACATATGTTCATATCTGAGTCCAGAAAGGGCTATTATTGTAAATAAAGTTCTCCTCAAATTAAGCCATGAATAGTATTGCAAATTCCGGCGCAAAGGGACAGCCCATGGCTGTTCCTTTGATCTGTAGATAATAATCATTCTTGAACTTGAAATAGTTCTTTGTTAATGCGAACCTTGCTAGTGTCATATTAAACTCACTTGGGACTCTTACTGGTCACGGCCATTTCTCAAGAAAGATTTCAATGGCATTCAAGCCCTCCTCTTGTGGTATTTGGGTGTATAAAGACACCACATCCAAAGTTACCAATAACTGATTTGAGATGAAAATTCCACTGTTTGAATACGATTCAGAAAATCAGTTGTGTCCTGTAAATGTGAGGGGACTTCTGCAAGAAAAGGTTTTAAAAAATGATCAACATATTTAGAGATTGATTCCAATATTGAATCACACCCGGCTTCGATGTGACAGCCTGGGGGTTGTGTCTCACTTTTCTGAATTTTTGGGAGTACGTATAGCAGTGGAACTTTTGGATACTTTTTATTTAAAAAACCAAGGGGCCTATTATCAAGGGGGTTTATCTCCGCTTTTTTGGCTTTAAAAGCCAAGAAAGCGGAGATAAAATTATCTCCCTATTACCAAGCTGTCGCTAACACCAGTTAGTGACAGCTAATAGGAGATAGCGGCCATCTTGGGCCTTGCTTTGCATGTCAGTGATATTTATCACTAATGACATGCAAAGTGGGCGTGCCAAGATGTTAGCGACTGGAAACAGTCCCTAACATCGCTATCTCCTATTACCAACTTTTGGAGATATTCGCGCTAAGCGCGAATATCTCCAAAAGCTAACACCTGCCCTGAGAAGTTCTTAGCCATGTTATCCAATGGGAGGTGGATAACATGGCTAAGAGCATTTTCTCGATAATGCATGAATATCGCTGACTTTTCAGCGATATTCATGCATTTCGGCCGTTTTTTATCGCATTTGCGATAAACCTTGTTAATAGCAAGGTTTATCTGCGATAAAAATCGCCGATGTGCGGCGATAATTTTTGTCTCTAAACAAGTTAGAGACAAAAATTATTGCTAGTTGTTGGTAATATGCCCCCAAATTCCTTATTTCCAATGATCCCGAGATCAAGGCTTTTTTTAAAATCTCAGCGAGTTCACATTGTGTGTCTAATGTTGGATCTTTTGTAACTTTTCTGTAGCATTGAGTGTCATTTAGTTGTATGTGAACTTCCGTTTGGTAGTCGCTAGTACTCATCACTACTATCGAACCACCTTTGTTTGCTGGCTTTATTGTTATTTGCTGGTCTGACTTTAAAACAATTATTGCTTCCTTATCATCTTTAGTAATGTTATATTTGACTAAATCCTTTTTATTTTCAAACTGCGAAATGACTGATAGAACTGTGCATTCAAATGTTATTATTTCTTTGGGAATTTTGTTTGTTGGTGGACAAAAAGTTGATTTTTCACGGAGAACCATTGTTTCAATGCTAGGTGAATAGTCATTTTCAATGAAAAAAGATTTTATTATCATTTTTCTGCAAAATTCAATAGTTTCTATTTTCATCTTAAGCAGATCGGTAGTGCGTGTAGGAACAAAAGATAATCCTTTTTTCAAAATGGATTGTTCCGCATTCCAAAGGACCCGGTCAGATAAATTAAAGATGGGGGATGGTATTAGGTTTTGTAATACTGGTTCCTTGTTTTCATTTCCCATTTCTGATTTTGATATCTGTTCCTGGCATGGGGGCGTTGTTGGCCTCGCCCTAAAAAAGGACATGATTGTTGACTGATTTTAGGTTGGTTTTTGTTGTTGGTTACCGTTGGGGTTATCAGTATCTGTGCTTGATGTTAAAGATGTATCAGAAAAAAGAATGAATTTATTCCTTGATCGTCCTTGGAAATCTGTTAAATAACGTATTGAATCTAGGCGTGAGTAAAAGTCAGTTTGCAGGTACGGGTATGTTGTTTTCAGCGAGAATGTCTTTTTATCTTTTTCGAATTTGGTTGATTTTTGGTTGATGCTGAAGTCTTTACACTCAGATATATCCTTTTCTACTTTGGCCAATAGAGCTTTTGAATCCGTAATCAACTGATTATCCTTGTTTTCTTGTTCCAGTGTAGAGATTTCTTGAAGTTGTTGTGCCGATAGCCTTTGAGCTGTTTCTATTGTTAGGACCATAAGGTCCCTACTACATTTGGTCTCAATATAGCTGTTGCCTTTTTTGTAAACAGTATCTTTCGTGAATTTAACAGGTATATTACGTATTTGGAGGCAGCTGGAATTGTACCTGATTTAAGGTGTTCAATCAAAAAATGGCCATGTAGATCTGTACGTGTTTGTTTCTTTTTTAGTCTTATAAGTTTGTCAGCTTCATTTTGCTGTTTGGCTGATGTACTTAAAGAGACTGAAGTGAAAAGGGAAGGTGCATTCAATAGTTTCTGAATATGGTCCTCAGAGTAGGCAAAGGTGTCCTGATCTGACATATTCTACAAAATACAAAACTCACCCCCCAAAAATATATAGTAACAAACAACTAACATTACAACTTCAACTCCTACAACCGAGTGGAGTAAACCGAACCTCGCAATGACAACCTGCTAATCAGAAGAATCAATAAAGGGTTCTGGCCCTTAATCAGCAAGGCTAGGCCAACTATATATTCAAAACAAAAACAATGCCAATACTTATGCTACTTATTGCAACCATATTTTTTAAAAGCATTTGATTTACAGGCCCAAACACTCAGTGCAATTTACTAGGGACTAACCATTAAATTAGATATGCAAATCATGTATAACCAATCATAATCATAATTTATGCAGAGAGCATATGCATTTTAGCACTGACTAGCAGTGGTAAGGTGCCCAGAGGCCTATTGCCAATGAAAACAAGTCAGGAAGAATAGTAGGAAGGAGCAAAAAGTTTGAGGATAACACTGCAAAAAGGTCAATTTCCAACACAACCCCCTTCCAGCCTAAAGCCCGAGTAGACCAATCAATACCTCAATGGACTTCTCCGCTTGGGATGATAGAACATGGACCCTGGCCCGCAACAGCAGGGGTATAATCCAGTTCTATGCCTCCCTTAACCCAGTTGGATCCTTATATCCACACTCTCAGGGCCCACTGAGCTAACCCATGCAGAACCCTTCTCCTCACCTGTGGATTCCATCTGTGCAGCGCCTAACCTTAATTTGCTCCCAGCTGTATTCCACCAGACAGAGAGTACCCACATAGCCAATACAGCGATGTAGCTCAGTCCACCCCTGGTGTGTGACTCCTGTCCCCCTCCCAGGGGCAACCCTGTCCACCAAGATGGCAAGCCACAGTGGCTACTGATAGCTGTCAGTGACAAGAACCAGGTATAATGCCTCTCAGGTATCTCTAACCTCTGCCGCATTAGAGAGTAGGGGGTGGTAGTCCCTGGTGCCTGGCACTCTTTGTCCACTCTCCCTCCTGCCAGGTCAGGGATAGCATCCTGACACTGACCCACCAGCCCAGGGTCTGTATCCTGAGACTGGACAGGAGACTGGGGTGGGCTCTCCCACACCCTGTCCTCCTCCTTGGGGCTGTGCACCCTCACACCTGAAACAGTACACCCAGACTACACAATTGCCAGGGTTCCTGTGGCTGGTGTCCTGAACAATTCTCCCACCTGTTCAGAGGTGCTGTGGTGCAACTGGTACATCAGCCTAGTGTCTTTACCCTTAGGCTGGACAGGGGTCAGGGGTGGTGCTCCCCTCTACCGGCTCACTCTCTCGGGGCTCTGCACCCTCCCATCTGGCATGATACCCCAGAAGACAAACTGTGAGGGGCACTGCTAGCAGTCTCCCCTTCCTCCAGGTCAGGGGGATACCCTGAACATGGTCCTTCAACACAGGATCTGTATCCTTAGGTTGGACCTGTGCCTGACAAGCCAGGACTTCCAGGGGAGTACACCCACCACCCAAGGTAAACACACTCCTTATGGGTTGTGTGAGAGTCTTCTGTGTGCAGGTTTCCAGCCTCATGTCCACCTGACAATGCATGAAGACCCCCAGGCCAGAAGTGGCCTCACCAGGGTAAGTCCTGGGGTGCTCTGACCTCAGAGCTGGCAACCCCTGACCCACTGGTCATTCCACTGGGGGCTGTCTCCCCTTTCTCTGGACTCAAGCAGCCTCCCACTTGGAGTGGTGATGCTAGACCCACAATGTGGTGGGACCCTTGGGACAGCAGTCCACCCCAGCACACCTGACACCTTGGGATCCCCCTCCGAGGATGGCCTCCCGGTACAGCCTAGGCCCCCTTCCTGGTGTTCACTCATGGAATCAACCAGGCTCTGAGACTGTAGTTTGAAACCCTGGGTGTCTGCCCACCCCCTCATTCTACACAGAGAAAGGACAAGGGACCCCTCACCCATCCCACTACACTGGTACCTATCTGGGTCACTACCAATCTCCCCTACCTCATTGTTTGGGAAAAACCTGGGCCGCTTCCTTCAGGTTCACTCCCAAAATCTTCTTCAGACCCTCTGGAATGCACCAAAAGGTCTGACTCTAGTGCAGGCTCCCTGGCGTAAGAAAAATCACACTCCACTGTGTGTTGGCGTAGCTCTGGAAAACAGGGACTGAACATATGCTCTACAACAATTTGATCACACAGCCCCACACAGGTGTTAACCAAGCCAGGCTTCACTTCACCATCCAGTGCCTTGCAAAAGTAACCCAGTCACCTTCCTGAGACTGGTAAGACAGTGTCTGACAGTTTCTTTCCCACAACCAACACTCTTCTGGGTGGTTTCCATACACACGTTTTTGAAAGCGGAGTTGGCACTTGGCACACCTTTATTTTCCTTTTCTTATTTTTCCGTTTATAAGTTATGTTTGTCTGGCTAATCCATCTACTGCGTGCTATCAGGTATCATGGGGCTGCCTATCCCCTGTGTTCAGAAACCTCAAGAAGTGGGTAGTAAGTACAGTTTACTCCCTGACCTGATGCACAGCTCATGCTACTTATACTACTATTCAAGTTCAAAACTAATTTCACACAATTTTAAATTGTTTTCATTTGGTTTTATTCACCATATTTAGTTTTTTTCTTTTTTCTTTTTTTCATTATTTCATATTTCAAATACATGTATCAATTATTCAATTTGAATTCATTTCCTATACATTGAATCTTTGGTGTGATACTGTTCACACTCTAACACATCCCAAAACTAGTTATCACTTAACAGTTGAGAAATGGTTGGCCCGATGCATTTCGGGACCCAGTCCCTTCTTCGGGGGCCGTTCTGTGAATAAGATACATTGTAATCATTAGTTATGTTGCTTCACATATAACCAAGTGTCACATTTCGGCTTCAAATCAACCATCGAAGCTACATGTTCTAACTATTCAACATGTTTCTCAACATATTCATTCAATATCTATATAGTAGTGCATTCAAGGGTTATCAAGCTTCAATCTTGAATTCTAACAAATGTTGCGTTTTTGTTACATTGCATTAGAGCTGAGTCTACCTGTTCTTTTCTATGAAAACCGTACTTCTCTCTCATAACCGACTGTATAATCAAGATGCTGAAATTTATCGCCGGGACTTAAACCGAAAGTTATTTATGTTGTTTAAATGTAGCGAGAAGCGCTAATTTTATGCTCATACTCGTGACTTTAATGTCTGATGCTCTCAAAGTTTACCTTTTAGTTTGGTTTGATATCCGTGAAGTAACGCCGCTTTATGTACTTATGGATGCGAAAAGCTGTGAATAAATAAATAGTATTGTATTGCTACTCTAAATGCATACACGACTCAAATAGTGAAAACAGTATTATATGTGAATGTTTATGATTGGTCGTACCTTAGAAGGTAGAGCGGAGTTCCTTCTAGCGTTTGCCGTTGGGTTATTCAAAATAGTTTTCCTTCATATGGGTTTCTACCTGTGTGTTTAAATATAGGTGGGTTCAGAGACTGGTTATTAAGTCTATGGGTCCTAAACCCCGTACTAAAGGTGCAAATTTGTGGTTCCTTACCGGTTCGATGCGGGTTTCTCAGCAGGTAATCGCTCATTTCTTTCTCGGTCTGTTCGGAAAATCCGGCAGACTGAATCCTACTCCAGCACTCCCTAACTCAGACAACCAAGTCCTGATGATGGTCCGAACTAATCCGGATCAAAACGCCGTCGACCTAACAGCCTAAACAATAGGCGCACTCCTCCCTTGTGGCTCTACAATTAAATGAAATAACCCTTGCCTACTGTGATATCACACTGCCACATGCGCCGTTGAGCCACTCACTGTAAATTACTTGCACCTTATGCACAGTGTGCCACCAACGCTGTTCACCTTCACTTGCGTCGCCACTTGCACTTTGTACACGTTTATGCACCAAGTTTCATATGGTTGTCACTAATTCAATTTATGCAGTGCTGTTCTCAACTGTATACATCTGACCTTGGAACTAATGTTACTATATAAAGATGAATAACTATCTTTTGTCATACCAATGGGTATTCTCCTTCTTTCTTTCTAAGTATTGCTATGTGCATGCTTGTTTCAATTGTCTACCAACTCTTACCTCTCAGGACATTGTTTCTTTTTTGCAGCTAAGATTTTAAAGTGGCACAGTAGCTCGACATCATTATTAAATCTAAGCCTCATTGTTAAAAGAGGGAGGTTCAAGGATAGTAAGCTCAAGCAGACCCTAACTTTCCCGGAGAACCATGCTTGTTGGGAATACAGTTCCTTATTAGGTCTGACCTTAGAGACAGCTTTACCTTTAGTTAGGCTACTATTGTGTAGTTCCAAGGAGTCTCCCAGGACCTGCACATTTTGGATGATCTAAACTAAGGGCTTGATGTCCCAACCGCTTCTGGACAACCCCACAGGATATGTCACCCATTAGACCAGCTAGCTCTACAGTGCCACTACCACTCCATGTATTCTACAGTGGTGTAAGTTGTCTCTGGCAACCACTGAACAGGATAGCCCTGATTCCTCAGGGCTTGTGGAAAACAGTACAGTACGTTTCGCTCAGACTCTCAGGCTTGCTTTTGCCCAGAAAATACACAGAATGGCAATTAGGACGTTTCAATAAGTGTTTATTAGTCCAGCAACAACCTTTTGTGAAACATATGTGCTGCGACAATCAGGAGAAAGAGGCATACAAAAGAGATTGCTAGTACCAATTTAATAAATAGTAGATACATTTCTACCATAGTGCTAATAAGATGAACATAAGCAGTTTAGATAATAATAGTAGCACTTGCGTTTTCCTAAAATGTGCGAACTAAGAAATTTGACTAAATATACCTAGCTTAGCCTGGATGTGTAGGTGTATATGCGTATGACTATGTGCATCTTAGCAAAGAAACCCCTAGGCCACTCTAAATAGGGTGAATGGTCAGATGGCTTACCTCCAACTGTCTTTACTCTCTTGTTCTATTGGAGAAAGGATGCATCAACTCTGTCTGTGTAAACCTGTCAGTCTGCCCAAGTCAAATTGGACTGGGGTGCAGAGAGTTTGGCTCATGAGATACTCTGTTGCTGTTGCGATGGAGTACGCTGTCCACTAAACTCTAATTCGGGCTCTAAATTATCTTACCCTTGTAGACCGATCACAAAGCTCCTTTGACCATTTAATTTAGGATCTCATAAGAAAGCCATCAAATGATATTCTACAGCATACAACATATCACCCTGCTTCAAGAATGCCATAGTTTAGCATTGGTTTCCAAGACAACTGGATTACACTTACAAAATATGTACTCGCGTAATAGAGCGCCATGTGCCGCAATGAAGACAAGACATTCTCAGAAACACTTGGAAAAGGGACTTGTACTCCCGAATGCCTATAAACCAAAACAGCTGCTTGCTTGAAAATAAAAATAAACACATATTTTTACAGTACTTTAGGGATCATCTTATTTTTCTTTCTTTTTGATACACGCTTTTTACCGGGCTAGCATGTGCAGTTCCTTCTTCTTCTTAAAAAACAAGCACATGCTTTTGTAGATTAGATTTTAGAGCATTACGCTAGAAAAAAACACACAGCTGGTGTGTGAACTTGAATTGCAAAGTCTTACAGTACAGAGAGTGAGAACATGCAATTAGTTCAAATATTGCTAACCCAGATGTCAACTGCTTCCCCGTGAACTGGCATCTGTGATAGACTGTGAGACTACAGTCACATAAACCCACATACCCACATTGAACTTTCTATACTTATGACTAGGTTTTCACTAAAAAGAGAGGCATTATACAGATCCTGTTGCGCTGACGGCCTGGAGGGCCACTTGTGAATGAATAGCCAATGAGCATGTAAATGACCTCTTTTCAAATCCACAACCTGAGCATTTTTCTAATGAATATTAAATGTGGACATTCTGAATGTGCTCGAAGTAGGGTAAAATGGTATGTTTTAGCAGGACTTTATGGGATCTGGTTTAGAACATTTAGTGGTGCCACCAACCCAAGGAAGGCTTTTGTCAGTATCCATTCCCCACCATTCCTGCAATACAAAAACGAGTGCCTGTGTCCCTTGACCACCGTCCCGTTCAAACATCTGCCAGCACCAATGTCCCGGATGCACCAATGTCCCACCCAGAAGGTTTAGTTCACCCACAATGTTTGCCATCAGTGCTGGTGGATTTGTAGCATAGCTTTTTAAGCCTAGTTTTTATTCAATTTGACTTATTTTACTTATTTAGGCCGGATGAATGGCTGTGTTAAAGGTTCACGGATCAAACAAGCTTTATTCAGTATATAGAAATATAGTCTTAAAAGCATTCTACAATAAAAACATTTTATCGTAAATTTTAAAAATAAATTTTCGTATTGTAAATTTTCACAAAAGCACAAACATAAGTGAAGCGTATCGTTATATGTTTGCAAGTCTTTACAGTATCCACTAAAGATCGACAGGGAAGTCATACATTTATTCATACAAAATAATTAAAAAAAACTCAAATAGCAGCCTGTCATCATTAAAATGCAATCCATTCGATTTCATAATTCAGCATTTCAAGATGTGTAAGATCCTTTCCCCGTTTAATGGCCATCTGAATGAAAAAGATAACCGTATTACATATAGATGCATTTTCCAGATTGCAAACATGATGAAAGCCAGATTTATGAGAATACAACTGATTAGTGATAAAAAGTGGTCGTAAAATGTGTTTTCTAATGTCTCTGTAAAAATTGCAGAAAATTATAAAATGCAAAGTGCTCTGCAGGGTTTTACCATCACATGGGCACCTGGGTAAGTTAGGGCTCCACTTACCCATCTCAGGGAAAGCTACTTGGAAGTTGAGCGTACTCAACCTTAATCTTGTTAGACAAAATCTATTTTGTACATTTCTTATAAAAATAAGATATGATGTATGCCCAAAGAGATCGGTCCTTCACAGTAAGATCTAACAACTAGACAGTGACTTGAAGAGCGATGGCTGCAAAACACCACGCAGCGTAGACTCAGTTGATCGGAGCCCCGCCCCCAGTAATGGTGGATTGTACCTGGCGTGTGTGCGGAAGGCCGGCGTTCTCACCTCTTGGCTTCTGAAGAAGAGATAGCAGCATTGCGGCATGCGGTTGAGCTTGGCTCCGAGGAATGATGCAGAGGAGTGCATTTGTTCCCCGCGGTATTTGCTCTCCCGCACGAACATTTTTAAGCACTTTTTCTGGACTTCGATCTCCTACCAGGGAGGTGAGGAGAGGCAGGCGAGAGAGGCCAAGGAGGCAGTGGCGGCACTGTGATGCTTGCGCGCTGTATGTTTCGTTCCTTGGCTGCGCTGCAGGTGCCAAGGTCTTGGCACAGGGTTTGAGCTCTTGCTGCTCCCTTGCTGGCTACTGGCTGGGCAGGAAATTAACATAGACATTTCTGCAACATCTCAGCATTTGTTGGCTTTGCTGTTATCAGTAACAGTTCTGACGCTGGCCTCAATTGTTCGTCTGCTCCTATAAGATGCCTTGGCACACCTCGCTTTGACAGGCAATAGTATAGATACTGGCTCCATTTGGCTTTTTTCATTCAAAGTGCCTCCCCCTGCTCTTTAGCAGTTGGCTATATGCTGGCTTTATCCTGATTTAATGTCATGCTGCATTCTTGGAGAAGTAGTGCGTAGAAGGTCGTGAGCGCCCTATCAGGTGCTCCTGTGTAAATAACCTATAAGCTCTCTCTACACTATCCTGAGTTGCTGTGAGGAGTGACAAAGAGGCGCCAACATGGTGAAATTGCCTAATGCCCACCTTAAAGCTAAAACCAGTCGAGCCCAGGTAAAGGAGGTTAAAGAGGCAGCCAGATTGGCCAGTAAGGAGAATGTCCCGAATCTGCTTGACCTCGACCCGACTTTTGAGATTTCAGAGGAAGAGGAGCTACCCTCTGTTGCGTCTTCGGATCAAGCCAGCATAGCGGGTTAGGTGGATAAGAACACAGCTACAGCTATGCCTAAGCTAGCTCAACAAGAGATCTTGGGTTCCGAAGGCCTCAAAAAGGAGAAAGCAACAAAAGAGGCAAAATAATTCGCATTATTCCTGAAAAAGGCAACTTTGCAGTCCCCTTCTCCTGGCTCAAGTCCTACCCTTAAACTCTATGAGGAACCTTCAGGTGCCAACTTTCCATTGGCTCTAACAACACCAGTAGTGGCAGATTTGAGTCCTTCGAGTTTGGCATAATCGCAAATGAATCCGAAAGCTGGTCTCACAGGAATTACTGAGTCAAACCCCGCCGAGATAACATTTCTAACTCCGCGATCAATCAGGAAGGGAGACAAGGGGGAATGTTAGAGTCTGTGGAGATCCCTTGAAAATTCTGATGTTCCAGATCTGACCGTAATCACATCTAGTTCCCCCAGCACAACATAGACTCCTCAAGTTAACTTACTGCCTCAGATCCATGCTCAGGCCCCCTTACGAGAGACTCTGCCCTCAAATCAAACGAGGTCCCCTGAGGAGATTTTGGAAGAGAGCTCTTCTCCGGCAGTTAAAAGCAAGCATGCCCTTGAGAAGAAACTGGAGGAGTTAGAAAACCACTCTCGAAGAGCCAATCTTCAGATAGTGGGAATTCCGGAAGGAATTGAGGGCTCCCAAACCTTGCAGAGTGTTAATTCATTTATCAAAAAAAAGGTCATCCCAGAGTTTGAAGGTGATCTCACCATCACCAGGGCTCATCGTGTGCCTGCCCGCCCGTTTCGGAATTCCACGCAACCACAGACGATTTTGTTAAATTTTGCAGACTATCGCATAAAAGAGATGATATTGTCTAAGGCAATCCAGCAGAGACAATTTCCAGTGAATGAGACTGTGAAATGTCGCATTTTGTCTGATATGACAGCTGTGGCGGCACATAGGAAGAAAGAATTTGTGAAGATGCTTCATTTATTTAAAGTTTATGGGGCACAAGCATCTATCGCCCAGCAGTCCAGATTGAGGGTCCTGTTGAAGGGCACATTTTTTATGTTTTCCGATTTGAATGAAGCCCAAGAATTATTAAAAGAGATCTCGCAGGGCTCTGAGGTCTAGGGGAAGAGCCCTATTATTGTGGTAACCATACAGGCAGGGACACTGCGGGTTAGGTGGGTTGAGCAATGCTACCCATTGCTTCTCTCATTGGTAGGTCCAGCTAAGGCTATGTGGTCTGTTTAGCTACTATCTGATTATGGCAGACGCTGTATTCTTATCATGCATGCCTGCTTGTCTGTATATGCTGTCTGTAAATTCAATTGGTTGTTTTTTTTTTACACTTTTGCTGAGGGGGGGTCAGGGGTAAGATCATTGGGTATAATTACATGACACCCAGGTTAGAGGGGGGGGTGAAATGTGGTTGGTGTGTTTGGGGGGTTCCACGTTTCAGGGGGGCGGGTCACAAGGGGTGGGTAGAGAACATAAGGAGCGAAATAATGAAGTCCTTTTTATGTTTTTTGATTCCATTCAGGTCTTACACTCCTGTTTTGTTAGCTTGACTCTTGGTAGGATGTTTAAGGGGCTCAAGACTGGCTTAGGTCTCAACCATGTCTAGTAAAGAACTGCTGAAAGTAGTATCTCTTAATGTTAACGTTGTTGATAACAAAAGGAAAATGGGGGCAATTGAATCATGGATTAAAACAGAAAACCCGGCAGTGATTTTGTTACAAGAGACTCATATACCAGCGGTAAAGCTGCCCAATTTTTTGATGTTCAGATACTGGGCTGCCTATCGGGGATTTTTTTCGTCCTCAGCCTCCCATAGAGGGACAGCAATATTTTTAGGCAAAAAACTTCAAGCAGAGGTTGTTAATTTTGATAAAGATCTGCACGGGCGCTGGTGTTGGGTTACCTGTTCTCTTAGACAAAATAAGAGACCGTTAACGTTTGTCAGTATTTGTGCCCTGGTTGAGGATAATCATAAGCCCTATGAAGATCTTTTTCAGTCCTTAATTCAGGTTCCAGGGGAGTTGGTTGTGGGGGTGATTTTATTATCCTAATGAACCCCAAAATAGATTAGTCAGTGAAGGTATTGTGTTTTTATCTAGGAACCTGAATCAATATTTCTATTTTATGCCCTTGTACGGCTATAATCAATAATATCCCTATAATGGCATAAGAATCAAATACATATTTAAGTAAATAGCCCTTGCAGTCCAAGGCACGGTAAAAGCTACTTCCTTGGATTCCTAGAAAGCACAACGAGTTCTTTCGACACACCAAACCTCCAGCAACCTGGGAAATCCACCCTTGCTTTGTTTTGATTTGTAATAGAACTCCTGCGAGCACTGTAAGAGCAGCCAGTTCTTAGTGACATCTTTATTGACGTCTTATGTCCAAACTTTACGTCAAACTCGGCACCTTTCAGGTATAAATATACCAACGTTGCCTTAAGCAAACACACGGTGGTGGTTTTGGAGCAGAGCAGCTATCTACTTTCCGAGAGCCCAGCTGATGCGAAAAGCCCACGGATGCTGCCCCTCCTCTTTGACGCACTGAGAAAGATGCTGTCTTTTCTCCTGCCGAGAAAATCCAGCTCCGGCGTTTCCAGCCTACCCTTGCGGGTGACTGGGATATCGAGTCCTGAAAGAGAGATACAAGACCTCCTACATTCTATTCCCAAGGTACAGTGCTGACTAAACCCTTAGAGAGAATTCTTGAATCAGGTTCTTGGCAAAACCAACTTAACTTAAACTGCTACTTACTTACTCCTTCCCACGTATTACGCTTAGGTCAGGTACACCGGGGTAGGCGTATTTTAGAAGCACCAGTTGAGCATGTTAGTCAATGTATATATGTATGTATATATTTTATCCATTTTAAAGTGTCTTATGGCTAAGAAACCTTCTCAATGCTTTTTACAGTATTATTTCATAATAATCCTTTTACTGTACGTACTTTACTTTATATTAAGTATTGCAATTGTGGCAATTCATTTCTCTTGCATGAGAAGGAAGACTGCTCAATAAATAATACCTTTTATTGAAAACGACTGTCTCTCTCTTCTCTGCACTCTGGTGAAACTAAGAACGCACTTCTGACTGAGTGAAATAGCTGTCTATTGTTTTCACACGACTCTAGAGATTTACTCTAATTCTGGGGGAGCAAAGTTGTCATGTTATATGGTTGTCGGAAGCTGAATCCCTTCTTGTCTGAGCCAGGGAAGCTTATCCCTCCCTATTCATTCAAGAAAGTTTCCAGTGACCTCTGAGCTAGCTGGCGCAAACCTAAATTAAGTTTAACATAGTCAGTAGAGACCTAGAAGACCTCAGTCCTACGTCTACACTGCTGTTTATGTTATTCCAATGCGCAGAGCCTATAGGGAAAATAGGAACTACATTACATGGCGCCCAACGTATGGTAAGGCGCTAAAACTAAAGCAAGACATTAGAGTAACTCAGTCGTGCTTTTTCACACAGACCAATTTTCCCGAAAATACTCCAATAGACATCTGGAGTGGGTGAAAGGTTAAAATCCGCCGGAACTTAGTAGGAAGAGATTCCTATGTATAGTTTTTGGTTTAGTCAACATTAAAGGATACAGTGTTCCAAAATACTGTGCACCTAATCTTTAGTGTCCTTGGAAACCTACTCTGCAAACTTTCATTAAAACAATGTCAAATAACGGCGACAGCAACAAAAACGATGAAGCCGCAGTAGATGCGAATCAACGGGGTTTCGATGTTACAGGGTTTAATGAAAATGAACAGGGTGCAATTATCATCCCCGCAAACATAAGAAGAGCTATAACTCTTAAACTTATAGAAAACGGACTGACATCACGAGGTGGTACAGTCATATTTGTGATAGAGGCACACGAATATCGGCAGGCAGAGGTATTCTATTCATGGATAAACTTTCCAGCGGCAAACGCTACAACACACGATTTCCACTATTACAAAATAGAGGAACCTTAGGATGAATACACTCCTTTCGAGGATATTGAAATCCCACTAAATTACCAAGAGCACCTGCTCTGGTTTAAAGGCATCCTAAAACATACTGATCACATCACCAAGCTCGCTCCACTAGGTAGACCAGGAGCAACGTGGCCCGTCCTAGCCAGCTACACACCACATCCAGACATCGAAAAAAATGTCAGACAGGGAACTTTTAGCCCAGCTAAAAGTACTAATTAAAATTCAATTAGTCCAATATGTAATGGTGACTGCTACAGTCCAACCAGCTATTAACATTCCACAGCTGACCCCTCATCAGGGAAACACAAATAAAATTACACCACAGAACATACAATCATGTCTTGGTAAAACACATGCAAAACAGGAACGAATTCCATTTTGGCTAGCACAAAAAATAACTCAAATAGAGGCAGTATTTCCGAATACTACCCCTAGTGAGAAACACAGAATTCTGACTATCTGCCTTCCAATGGGGGTCGCACCACTTGTGGAGGATTGTGACATTTGGGGCACAGTCTTTGCTTCCATTTACACAAAAACACATGGTGTTCCGTCTCTATCGGTGATACCAGATGTACTAAGACAGATTCAAAATGAATACGGTCCAGAACCTGCTTTAACTCTTGGTATGAAATTACTGAAAGACTTCAAGCAGGTCTCGGCTATATTATTAGCCAACATAAAAGGAGAAGCAGGATCTGTGGCGATCCGCCAAAAATTGAAAGAAACAGATATAGCAGACCAACCAATTGAACTTGCCAGAAACCTAGAAAAATCCTATGAAGAACTAGGTAGAGATAGTTTGGGTGAGAAACCGGTAAAACCCGAACTACTTGAAAATCCTGAAAATAAAAATTATTAAAAATAGTCTAATCACTTCAAAAAAAAGCTGGGATGGAAATAAACAATCCACTCCCAAAGAAAAAAGATTCCAGTCCGGAGGAATGTCTCCTCGGCGGAGGGAAAGAACTCCGAACCGAGAACACAAGTCTCCCCAAAGGGAGCCCTCTGAAAAAAGATACAAGCTTAGAGATAGGGATAATTTGAAAAAAACCTGATAGATATGAAGATATTGATACACGTCCCTCTCGATCTTTTCAGACTTCCTCGCTGAAATCGGAATGAAGAGGACAGTCAGAACACAGGGAAGAGCACGTCAAGTCCAAAGACAAGGAACCTGCTCAAAGTAAAAAATTACAATTTCCAAGAAAGAAGGTAGCAAGTATTAAAATAATCATACATGCCGAGGATACTGAGGACACAGCTGAAAAACGGAGAGTGGGCACAAACAATGCGAGACAGCGCAGCAGAAGTGACCCTAGCTCGCAAGATCCTGATGAATCATCTGGAGACAGTGGACACAAATGAATACATTCAAGTGGAAACTGCAGATACCAGAATTAGCGAACCTCATAAAATATACTAAATAACATTGCGTATAGAGGGAGACAAGACTAGGAAGGTAAGGGGTCTGTTTTGGGATAACCTCTCAAAAGGCTATGACATCCTATTAGCTGAGAAAGACTGGCCACCAGAGTTTGTCAGGGAGTGCCCTCATGGCGAATAAATGAATATGCCTGCCTTCTCAAATCATATTCCAATTCATCGAAAATACATATATGCGAGAAAATGGGCAGTAGCTCAAGCACCTGCATTATATAAAAATCATGTAGGATGGGATGAGGACTCTCCTCCTCACAAAATCCAGTTAAAATGTCAACCAACTGCACAAAGACAGTACCCAATTAAGCAAGAAGCGAAAAAACTGGTCAGGGAGATCTTAGATAAACTTTAATACCAAGGGGTGATTGAAACATGCACCTCTCAAATGAACAATCCTTTGTTTCCTGTCTCCAAACCAGACGATTCATATCATCTAGTCTTGGACTACAGATGAATAACATCATTCGCAAAAAATACAAAACAACATTAGACATCTCTAATGGATTCTTTTGTCAAAATATTGCACCGGAAAGCAGGTATTTGACCGCTTTCTCAATAATGGGATTGCAAAAACAATTTTGCCGACTCCCACAGGGATTCAAGAATAGCCCAGGATTGTTCTCAGCAAGAGTAACAGAGTTACTATAAATATATGATGATGAGGCATTATTCTATGTCGATGACATCTATCTCACAGATGATGACCTGGATACTCACTTGAAAAGAGTGAACACCATAATATTTGGGTTCGCAGCAGAGGGTTAAAAATTCAACTTTAAAAAGTCACGAATTGCCCATCTAACTGTCCTATTTTTAGGATATGAATTATCAAGTGAAGGCAAAAGCCTAGCAGACAACTTCTTTGAGAAGTGCGCTGTACTCCAAGCACCAAAAACGCTGAAGAACTCACAATCAATACTAGGCTTCCTGAATTTCAGAAGAACTCACATTCTAAATTATGCAGAAAGGGTTAAACCTCTCTACGAATTAATAAAACCTGATTTTAAACCAATCAATTGGACTCAGAAACACACAGAAATTTTGAGATCATTGCAAACAGACATGTTAGCTAAAACAAAATTAGAAACTCGCAACAATACACGCAACCTTGTAATCAGAGTCATCCCAGGAAGATGTGAATTCTAGTACCTGACGTCTAATGAGGGAGAAACGGTACCAATAGCTTACAAATCACATTTGTACACACAAGCTGAAAAAACATTCAGTCTTACAGAAAATACTGTAAAGGCGGTTCAGACTGCTGTAGCAAAAGAAAGAGCCCAAGCCCAAGACAAAAGAATAACTATTTTTACAGCAGAATCAGCCTTTGAGGCGTTATACACCCCAGTTAATCTAAAAACGGTGGCACTAGATCCAAAATGGATACAGTGGGAAAATTCTCTTGCTGCAGAAGACGTGACATACTATTTTGACCCGAACATGAAAAAACTGAATGATTTGAAATATGAAGAAGAATATCCTTGCCAATCGAAATTCTGCCTCTCCAACAGTACTCTTGTATAATCTATACGGACAGATTTGTACAACATTACGATATGGATAATAAATCCTACAATGCAGCATGCACGATTGTTAAAGGTCGCTGGCGCTGTGGTAAATTCAGGCCAAAAATAACAAAAACTGAATCACTGAGAAACTGTTCGGCTCAGCGAGCTGAAATCAGATCTTTAAAGATGGCGCTTGAAAATGCTGATCTTGAATTCCCGGCACTAATAGTGTGCGATTCACATTTCTGCATCAAATCTTACAATAATGACTTACAGAATTGTGTTCAAAACGATTACAAAGATGACACAGGTGCCACAATAAAGCATAAGAAGCTTTGGGAACAGGTAGTTCTTTTACATAAAGAACTACGGAAGACTCACGTGATACACACATTGAGTCATCGACGTGATGGCGTTCACGTTGCATTGAATTCATTGGCTAATACAGCCACAGCGGAAGCAACTCAACCGGCGTCCGTAGCCACAAAAAAGCATTCAGAAAAATACATAGACGGGGAAACCATGCTGGTGGTAAAAACGTCTTCAAAAGGCGACTGTGCAGCACTGCCCGTGAACTATCCACTCAATTATACATACGTAATTGACGCAAACTCTGTTCCTTTTGCTTGAATCCCTGGAGTGGGGGATAGAGTAAATCCAAACACGAACAGGAGAATCTTGTTAATAGCAGACGCACACATGGGTGAGTGTCCGAGGCACAAACAGATCAAGGAATCTCTGACAGAATTACAATCAGAATACTGGTGGCCGGGGATGAGCCTGCAACATTATACATTTGCAAAGAGCTGTCCAAACTGCAACAGAGATCGCAGTAGCGAGCCAACTGGAGTATTGCCATGGCCATTTCTGTAGTTAGCACAAGGCTATCTATACGTAAATTCCAGCATTGCATTAATTTCTTTTAAGACTAGATTCACTTAAAAATACGGACCCCAGCGCTCGGCTGATGCCAGAACTGTTATAAAAGATTTGCAAGTCTTTATCGGCACATACGCAATTGGCATGCTACATTCTGACCAGGGTCCTGCTTTTAGCTCTCGAGCTTATAAGGAGGCCATGACCAACATGGGCATTGCATTGCGGTACTCTTGTCCCTTCCATCCTGAGGGAAATGGGATTGTGGAAAGAAAAAACCGAGATATAAGGCAATCTATAACGGCAAAGGTATTAGGTTCGGGTGATGGGTGGGTCCAGCATTTAACAAGAGTCCAACGTAGTCTTAACAATCTGCCAAGAAATTCTCTCAAAGGTTTCCGCCCGTACGAACTATTGTTCGGAACTAGAATGTATATTCAGGATTTAGATAGTCAAACTTCAGTGGTAGAAGATAAGAAAAAATGCTTTGACATCAAAGATCGTTTGGCTGTTTTACAGGACTTAAATGAAACAAGAAAAGCCCTGAGCAACATAAAGTTAAAACAACAGCCAACAACCACTGAAGATACACCACCTGTCCCAGCAAGACATGTCTGGATTCCAAAGATTGGGGATCTGGTCAGAGAGAAGATCGCGGTGAAGAAGGAATTTGGGCCTTCTTACAGAAAAGCAGTACCTGTTTTAGCAGTCAGCGGAACAAGATCAGTTGTACTACCGCCCCTTGCTGGTAAAAAGGAGAACCGAGTTGTATTCATCGACCTGGTAAAACCACAATCATGTGGCCAATAATAAGTAGTATGCCCAGTGGACTCCCAAGAATTAGCAGAACTCCAAAACTTGCTACAATCCAAGAGGTTCAAACTGAGAGACTAATCACATTTGATAAACCTGCAGTGAATAAAAAAGGACTATGCAACAATGCAATGGAACTTGTGCCTCTTGAAACCCAAATTGAAACAGTTCGTCAAGAAACACCAGTCTACAACGATGTAGCCTCAGACTATGCTAATGAAAGAAAACTTGAAAAAGCAATTCCAACAATTGACAGAACTGCATCTGGCTACTTCATCAATTTCGATAACTTCTCTGAAGATCAAAGTGAACCTGAAGTAATGCCAGTAATAAAAACTTTTAAAGACAAAGCAACAGAACTCTTTCATCAACTCAAAGAAACCTATCTGATTTCTCCATGGATTGAATTTTGGATTGTGTTAGGTGTACTTTTCCTCCTGCTTTGGCTACTTTGTTTGGGAAAATTCATTGAGGGAAAATACAGTACAATGGACACAGCAAGTCAGAACATCAACTTGGTCCTAAAGCCACACAATTCATCTCACATCGAGAAAAGAGAACTATCATCAGTGAATGTCACAGCCATTCCGATACTCGGTGGGGTAGTTTGGGACAAAGCGGATTACGAAATCTATGGCCCGGTCGAACTCTTGAAATATCTTCACCAGTTCAAGGTTTCATCAAGTGACTTTGTAAAACCAATTACATTTTCTAATGATTGGGACTTTGAAAGCATAAATAATATGATGTCAGATTTAGTAATGTCAGCAAAATTTACAGAACATGGAGCCTTATGTATGAACACATTTTCCCATAGACACAGAATGGGTAAAACCCTTTGATACATCTGGCCCTGCATTATTTACAGGGTTCATCAAACTATGACCAAATGTACTGCTATAACCACTATGAACATCACTATTTGAATAAATCTGCACGACCTAGAAATGTTTTTAAATATAATCAATGGGAACATTGTGCAACTCCACCTAAAAGCAGTTCGCAATTTTTTTTTGAGAAATTCCCATATTTCTCAGGGTTTAACACAAGTGATGCAGAAACATTTTATTATAAACTGTTAGATAAAACAGGGATAAAAACTATGTTGACAAATACTAAATTGATTTATTCAGAAACATTTTATTGAAAAATGATTACATTTGGTTTTGATTTCTGGAAAAACAACATTGAAACAAAAACCATCTGGGGTACAAAAGAATGGCAGAAGGTTTAGAAGCATTATTTCGAGCCTGCATGATTCCAGAACAAATAATGTTCTTGAATGACACCATTCAACAGACTACTTGTCTTGGCCTAGCCAAGATTAAATACTTAAACAAACAGTCTATTCCAAAGCCAATACCTGATAATACAACCACAGATATTGAGATAGACGTATCCCAAATTTTACACCAAAACAGAACACATCCTGATTGGAAAAAGTGGTTAATCTGGCCAACAGACGGAAATAACTGTCAAGATAGATTCCTGAACAAAATACAGGGGTTAAAAATGACCAGACCAGACCCTAGATACTCCCAGAGACAATATCCAGAGATAGTAACAACATACAGTATAGGGATACTATGCCTTGAATGGCTACAGACATCCACACTGGCAGAAATTAAGCAACACTTGACTTTACTTAAAGACGGTGCTGACTTGCGCGATTTCATAATGGGACCACGCAAACAGCGTCAAAAACGTTTCATAGCGGCCAGTAAATACGCTGCGTACAACAAAGCTTGGAAAGTAACTCAAATTGAGACAGCAGAGAAAATACAAGAAATTGATCGTATTAATTTGGAAAAATCGCTTTCTGTTGTGGACAATGGGTTAATGACTCTGTCCTCCAGAATATATTCACTGGACAGTATTGTATCATCTGCTATAGATATAATAGATCAGGACTTACTAATGTTACAACACGGTCAGTCCCAATTACGTTCTATTGTACAGCTAGGCTGGACGTCGCAAAACCTGCGTTCAGGCTACGTGCCATGGCGTCTAATAAACACAACGTCATTATTCTCTATCTTAACCTTACTGATAAACAAATCAGTTTGGCACAAAAAGGAGCAGACTATACGATTCTGAGCATTGAAAAACTTGAGAGATTACCATTGACAATGTCAGAAAGACCTGTCATTGAATGGATAATACACGGAATAATCACAATTCCGATAACAAATTTCCAATTTAAAAAATTGCCAAGAGTATATACCAGCAGGCCAGTATGAAAGGTTGGGTAAAGGGTACATTAAGTCATCATGGAAATTACCTTATACTCATACATGTTATACAAGAACCTGAATGTATTTCTTAGTGGTAATAATTGTAAACGATCACTAAGTGGTATACTTCTTTGCCAAGGTATTAATTTGCATGGGGCCTGTGAGGGGACTTCAAATAACCTTTCATGCCACCAGCACGGCACACCTGCAACACAAATAGAGCCATTCTTTAGACAACTTTCTAACGGGAGTTACGTTCTAATAACGGACCCCAGCTGTTGTGGCATGGTGCCAGGGAAAGCATATCTCGTAAGCGTTAGTTGCATGGTCACTTGTTGTATGCAAGTATTGTTTCCAAACGGCCCTCCTGATACAGAGGCGACGATTTGGCCTTCCCTGAATATATCTTCTATATGAATTGACACTTTAAGCAGAATGAAGTCTGTTCTTTAACAGACAACTGTGCCTTTAACGTCATCAAAAGAAACATATGATCTTCAAGTTGCAAGGACAACAGCAGAGATACATACACTTTTATCAACTAATTGCCCCGTGCATTTCGTAGAAATGCTAAGCCAAATTCTAAATATGTCAGATACCAGTGGCATCGCACATGTATTTAAGACAATTTTTTCGGGACTGTTAACACCCTTTGAAGCAGCCCTGGGCATCTTTCCCAATTTTGTCCATTCTGTCTTTGGCGGCCTACCACTACTTTTGGAACTCGTAGCAGGAATTTTATTTTTGACTCTTCTGCTCCGAAATGGCAAGCCAAACCGCAGACAAGACTCCAGCAACAATGGAAGAAACAATCCTAGCTATACGCTATCGGGACCGCATAACTAAAGTCCTTGGATTAGCCAGAGATCTGAATATGACCTGGTTTCTTTCATTCAGACCTATATGCAGAACTGCATCTTACCTGTGCTTCGATGTATGCTATGCGGAGAAGAATGCGTGTTGGACATCTGTCTTACACTACAATCGACAGTACCAATGGATATCAATACTTTGCTAAGTCCTGTAACGGCTCATGCATCGTGTTGTCCCCAGCAGTTACCAATCCTGATGATGGCATTCGTTGAAACTTCACCACTACGATTAGGTGGCATTGAAGCACGAGATGAGAGCAACATCACCCAGGTACGACCTTCTGTGAGCATTGCTGATCCTAACATCGATGATAGCAATCATTCTCCCGACTGCCCCGTTGCAGCATTTTCAACCATGGCCGAACATTCACCTGAAGCTGTAGACTGCATTTTTGCACATCTGTCTGAAATGATGTTCTCCCCTGAACAGAAAGAACAAATTTTTAAGCAAACCGGCACACAGCGTTCACCTGAACTCTGAATTCGGCCTTCAGCTTTGATAAACAAAAGCTACTGAAAACATTTGGAACTATTTTTCTCCTGAAACAGAAATTATTTTTTTCAAAATTCCAAAATATTTACCTTTTTTTCTGGCACATGTACTCTGCTTAAAGTAGAACTATTCTTAAAGAACAGAGCTTCTATTTTTAGTAATTCTAGATACAAAATATTACCTCAGCCTCTAGCACAAGCACAAGCAATTGCATTTATATGTGATGAAATAGTCTCAACCTTCTTTTATGTATTAAGAGACATTTCATGTGTAATTTCGCAAATCGTTCAGCTAAATATATATGCATTCCTTTTTTACTGAATGATTACACTGCTTGATAAACGTACAGTACCAATAATCTTTTGTGTATTTCGCATACACCATTTCAAATGCAAAAATTTATTTTGGGGTGGGTTGGAATACACATGCACCTTTACATGTTTACTATTGCTTAGTTTTAGTAATGATGGACATTAGATCGTTGAGTGGGTATTGTGTTTTTATCTAGGAACCTGAATCAATATTTCTATTTTATGCTCTTGTACGGCTATAATCAATAATATCCCTATAATGGCATAAGAATCAGATCCATATTTAAGTAAATAGCCCTTGCAGTCCAAGGCACAGCAAAAGCTACTTCCTTGGATTCCTAGAAAACACACCAAACCTCCAGCAACCTGGGAAATCCCCACTTGCTTTGTTTTGATTATTTAATAGAACTCCTGCGACCAGTGTAAGAACGGCCAGTTCTTAGTGACATCCTTATTAACGTCTTATGTCCAAACCTTACTTCAAACTCGGCACCTTTCAGGTATAAATATACCAACGTTGCCTTAAGCAAACACACGGTGGTGGTTTTGGAGCAGAGCAGCTATCTACTTTCCAAGAGCCCAGCTGATGCGAAAAGCCTACGGGCGCTACCCCTCCTCTTTGATGCGCTGAGAAAGACGCTGTCTTTTCTCCTGCCAAGAAAATCCAGCTCCGGCGTTTCCAGCCTACCCTTGCGGGTGCTCTGGGATATCGAGTCCTGAAAGAGAGATACCAGACCTCCTACATTCTATTCCCAAGGTACAGTGCTGACTAAACCCTTAGAGAGAATTCTTGAATCAGATTCTTGGCCAAATCAACTTAACTTAAACTGCTACTTACTTACTCCTTCCCAAGTATTAGGCTTAGGTCAGGTACACCGGGGTAGGTGTATTTTAGAAGCACCAGTTGAGCACGTCAGCTAATGTATATATGTATGTATATATTTTATCCATTTTAAAGTGTCTTATGGCTAGTAACTATATCAATGCTTTTGCAGTATTATTTCATAATACTCCTTTTACTGTAGGTACTTTACTTTATATTAAGTATTGCAATTGTGGCAATTCATTTCTCTTGCATGAGAAGGAAGACTGCTCAATAAATAATACCTTTTATTGAAAACTTCCGTCTCTCTCTTCTCTGCTCTCTGGTGAAACTAAGAACGCACTTCTGACTGAGTGAAATAGCTGTCTATTGTTTTCACACGACTCTAGAGATTTACTCTTATTCTGGGGGAGCAAAGTTGGCATGTTATATGGTTGTCGGAAGCTGAATCCCTTCTTGTCTGAGCCAGGGAAGCTTATCCCTCCCTATTCATTCAAGAAAGTTTCCAGAGACCTCTGAGCTAGCTGGCGCAAACCTAAATTAAGTTTAACATAGTCAGTAGAGACCTAGAAGACTTCAGTCCTATGTCTACACTGCTGTTTATGTTATTCCAATGCGCAGATCCTATTGGGAAAATAGGAACTACACTACAAAGGGTAAAAAGCAGTTGAAACCTAAATCCTTGAGAACCCTGCAACATTACGGAGCAACCTTGGATCTTCAGGATCCTTGGTGTATGGCTTTTTCAACCAAAATAGCATATACTTGTTGGTCAGGAAGATTTCATTCTTAATCACGTATTGATTTTTTCTTGGTATCATGTAAGTTGAGTTTTAGTCAGCAAATATTCCTATATAATGGATTCTTTGATCATGCCTTGTTGGTTCTTGAGCTATTTTTAGGCAATTGCACTAGGTCCCTTAAGCGGTGGTCGTTGAGTAGACAATATTTGAATGAAGAGGACTGGGTGAACTTTATGGGGATAGAGATTAAGGAGTTTTTATCACAAAATATTGAGTCTGCACCTTTGAGTGTGGTATGGGACAAACTTAAGGCCTACATTCGGGGGTTAATTATTGGCAAATATGCAGAAACTGTTAGAAAAGTTAAGGAAGATAAGAGAATCTTGGAGCAGACGATCCAAGTGTCCTACCCTGCTTTTTTATGTAACCCCTCCATCTCAAATCAGCGGCAGATGGATCAGGCTAAGCGTGCTCTCAGTGCCAATTATTACACTCAGAACTATGCCTCCTTTCAACAACATCGCCAAAAATCTTATGATGAAAGCAATTTTACGGGCAGGTTCTTAGCTTGGTAGGCCAGGGAGCAAGCTGCCTCAAATCAGATTAAGACACTGAAATGCCCCTCATCGGCCTTATGCGTAGACGACCCAGTTAAAATTGGGGAAAAAATTCTACGAAATTATGAGTCTATCAATGGTCAACACCAGACCGTGGATATGACCTTGTTAAAAGAATTTTTGCAGTACAACAGTCCCCCAACACTTTCGGATTTTGAGAAACTCTCTATGGCAAGCCCCTTCACTATGGAAGAGCTGGATGGCGTTATTAAAACTCTACTAAATGGGAAGGCCTGTGGCCCGGATTGGTTTCCGCTTGAATTTTTTAAAGTCTTCTTTAGCTTAGTGGCGGACATTTTTCTTCGTTTGGCGAATTCTATGCTCGAATGGGGGGAAATACCAGAGTCCTTTAGGCAAGGAAACATAGTCAGCTTTCCGAAAAAATGCAAGAACAGCGAGGATCCAAACTCCTATCGGCCGATAACATTGTTAAACTCTGACTATAAAATCGTTACTAAATTGTTCTCACTCCAGTTTAATCATCATGCGGCACAATCAAAACATTTGGACGAGAACGGTTTTATCGCTGAGAGGCAACTAGCATCTAACACACATTATCTATCGGAGGTGTTAGATTATTTCAAGACTCAAAGGATACCCACGTTAGTCCTTCTGCTAGATGCTGAGAAGGCTTTTGACCCTGTTGTTTGGGAAACCTTGTTTAAGATTCCAGCTCACTTTGGTATCTCCTCAAAGATCACGGCCCTGATTCATAACTTGTACAATAATGTGGAGGCTAATGTAATTGTTAACAACTCGGTGGTCGGACAGGTCAAAGTAAAACGGGGCACAAGGCAAGGGTGTCCTCTATCACCGGTGTTGTTTGCCTTTTTCATCGAACCATTTTCGATAGCTATAAGAAACTGCTCTGATATCCGTCCCCCTATTCCATCTATGGCGAAATTGAAATTATACGGCAACAATATCATGCTTATTATTAAACCAGAAATAGAGGTTCAGGCCAAAGTCTTCCAGGTTTTTGAAGACTTTGAGGCGCTTGGGGGTATTGCATTAATAAAAGGAAGACCAACGTTTTACAATGATGTGGTGCAGGTTTGGATCTGCACCCTGATATCCTTGTTTGCCCCAATACCCATCCTAAAAGATATCTTGGAGTATATTTCTCTGAAATAGCTTCCGATTTATATCATCTAAATTTTCTTCCGCTTTTGATGAAAATCCAGGTTTTGTTTTCACGCTGGAACTCTTTGCCGTTATCTATTTTGGTCCGGATAGCCTTGATTAAAATGTCTGTTCTTCCTCTGTTTAATTTTTTTTATTTTCAACCATTCCTTGTTGTTTGTCAAGCACCTTTTTCACCCAAGTAGAGTCTATGTTTACATCTTTTCTTTGGGCAAAAAAATAATCACGTATCGCACTCAGCACTTTATATGAAGAACAGGACCAAGGAGGTTTAGCCCTCCCAAACCTCAGGGATTATTAGTTTGCTCATTTTGCTCAGTATTTGTCTAGATTTAAATCTCAACCTCAGTCAAATCATTTTATTAATTGCTTTATGGAATTAATGTGTAAGGAAAGTCAAATCCATTCCCCATTGTTTATTTTCCGATCCCCTAAGCGGGTTCGCTATAAGTGCCTTCACTGGTTTTTTTAAGAAACGACAGGCACTTTATAAAAGATATTCTATTCCGGTAATCAATTCAACCACTTTACTAGCTGATATTTTACCACTAGCAGGGATCACACAATTCTCAGAATTCACTCTAAAATGGGTGTCAGCAGGATTTTGTAAGGTTTTAGACTTTGTTAAGAATAGAAAATGGCTGACCATGATCGAAATGGCACATTTAATAGTCAATGACTTAATTAATTTGGGGTCATATAACATCGTCCTTAAATTCCTTCGCTAAGCTAGATGTCTCTCAAATTAGCGAACAACATCAGCTAACTAACAAACTCTTAGAAGGTCCATCTGTGAGGAAACCAGGGGCATGGAAAAAGCGCTTAGCCTCAGCCAGGGCCCTAGATCTTAGGCAGAAGGCTATTAAAAATTGAAGGATTGTGAAGACCTAGAAATCTCAGCTAACCTGTGGTCATTTATTAACAATCTTAATTTTAACAAGCTTAGAGGTGCGAACTGGCGTAGGACGCTTTTCTTTAGCAAATGGCAACTTTATCGAACCCCTTTATCCTAGTCAAAAATCTATGCCAATCATTCACCACACTGCTTTTGTTGTGCCAATTTTCCTTTAGCCAATTGGTCCCATATAATGTTACAATACCCTATGATCCAGAAATTCTGGAAGGATATCTTTTGCTATTTGGAAATCGAATGTGGCACTCAATTAGCAGTGAGTGATTTGTTAATCGGTATTGTCTACGATCCTGACCTCTCCCTTTCTCACCACTTGGTTAAATTTCTATATATTGCAATGACAGTAGCCAGATCACTTATACTGCAAAGGTGGCGCACCACTGTGATTACTTCTGTCCTGGAATGGGCCCATAAAATAATAGCAGTTAGAAAAAGTGAACGTACATATGCACTCGATCATAGCATTCTCCTCGACCGTGTCCAACAGGCCGGCATCTGAAATTCAGCCTACAGTTGGATCAGGTCCTTCCTCAGCGATCGTACCCAAGCCGCCTGCCTGGCCCCCTTCTCAGCCCCCAAACTCCGCACTTCCTGCGGGGTCCCCCAAGGCTCCTCGCTGTCTCCACTTTTGTTCAACCTCTATATGATCCCCCTGATTCAGTCCCTTAAAGCATTCAAAGTCCTCGCATTTAACTATGCCGACGATCTCCAACTAATTTTCACTATTGATAATTCCCCCGAATCCATCCAGGAGTTCCAGAGCACCATGCTACACATCCGCCATTGGATGGACTCCAACCAGCTGAAATTAAACCCCGGCAAGACCGAAATAGTCCTTAATGGCAAAAGCCAACTATTCTGGGGCCCGCACTATTGGCCACCAGAATTTGGCTCCCCTCCCACTCCTTCCATCTCGGTCAAAAGCCTGGGGGTGTCTATTGACAAAGATCTGTCACTAAAAACCCAAGTGAGCACGGTAGTGTCCACATGTTTCTTCCAGCTTCGCAAGATCAGGAAGATTAGTCGGATGCTAACCCAGCCAGCCCTGATCCAGGTGATGATAGCTCTCGTACTGTCACACCTGGATTACGCTAACTCTATCTATCTGGGTCTCTCTCTTGCTCTCAGTAAGCGCCTCCAGATGGCTCAAAACCAGGCAGCCAGATTTATTCATCGACTGCCACGCTGGCAGTCAGCTAGGTCTCTGTTAAAACAACTTCACTGGCTCCCCATTCCCAAACGAGTCACATTCAAAACGGGCTGCATCATCTTCAAATCCCTCCACGCCGTAGCCCCCAATTTATCAACAACCTTCTGCCTAAATACACTCCTTCCCGTAACCTCCTGTCTGCCAATCAAAATCTTCTGATCATCCCCTCTTACAGGCTCCAATGCCAGGGAGGTCGCGCGTTTGCCATCCTTGCTTCCAAACTATGGAACTCCCCCCCCCCCTGGAAATCCGTTCCTACACCAATCTCCTGACATTTAGAAAACAGCTTAAACCTGGTTGTTCACTCAGGCTCATGCATAACTTTCCGACTACCAAAGCATCTGTCAGTCAGCGCCATGAAACCTCTGGGTGTACGAGCGCTATATAAAATCTTGTTAACATAACATAACTTAACTAGATGTGGAGGTCTTAGGAAATTTGGGGAAATATGGGCTACGCACTTTGACTGAGATTGAGAGGGGGGGATTACTTTATTTATGTGGTTAAAAAACTTCTTCCTAGCTTTCTGTGTATTTGTACCTGACTTCATAATGCTTTGTGTATTATTTAGGATATTGTGGAAATTTGATGTTTGCCCTAAGGTAATTTCTTTGGATGGATGTATTGGCTGTAATGGATTTAATGCATTGTTATTTGTGGACTACAATAAAAAAAATTATAAATGAAAAAAAAAAAGATCTATCATCTAATTTTGTGCTGAGTTCGGCTACCCTCATTTTTTCCTCTAGATTTCAGGAATCTCCTCTTGAGCTCCGCTTTAATATAAATCTGGAGCTATCGGGATCTTTAAAGTTAGTTACCATGTTACACTCAGTTAATAATCTACCGAATTAATGTTACCATGGTATATTCCTATAGTAATCCAATTTAAGGCATTCCAGGAATATATCGTTAGTAAAGCGTGCTTCGTCTTTTGTCCAAATTCGATGCCACAGTGTGAGGGCAGCCACATTGATCAAATTGCTCATATATGGTGCATCTAGCTCCTTGTGGGCTATATAAATAGCTGTTGAGTTTGGGACTGATAATACCCTTCTTAGAAATGTATTCCCAAGGGTTTGTAATGGGGAGATATCTGCCATGCCCCTTCTTGCTCCACCATAGCAAACCCCTATGATACACTTGCTCCCTTATAACTTTAGGATCTCACATATCGGCTTATTGCCTATTTTCTGAGAGAATCTAAAGATAGCCTCGCTTGATCTCACAAACTTTAATTTGCAAGAATTTACATGTACCGACCATGGTCCTTTGCTATTAAAAAGTAACCCCAAATTGGTGGATGTCTTTTCGATAGGTGTTCCCCCAACATTATGGGTTCTACTCTTAGATTTTATTTCCCCATATGTCATTACAAATGTTTTGCTAAAATTTATTTTTAGGCCTTTTTGGTCATGAAGTCTGTAAAATTATCTATCAAGAGTTGGAGGCCATTTGCAGTCCTAGATATTTGGACTGCATCATCTGCGTAAAATAAAAATGGGGTGACACGTTTATCAACAACAGGGGCATCAGCTTTTAAACTCTGTAATAAAAAGTCAATACCATTAATATAAAGAGAAAATAAAAGGGGGGAAGGATGCAGCCTTGTCTAATTCCTCTATTTACTCTAAATTGTGTTGTGCATTCCCCTTTCTGGCCAAAGCGTATTTTTGAGGTTAAATGGGCATATATCTGAGATAGGAAATGTATAATATCACGCGGGGCGCCCATCTCTGCTAATGTTTGCCATAACTTAGAGTGGTTTGCCAGGTCGAACACACTGGAGAGGTCGACAAAACAGAGATGGAGTAAACCTTCTTTCGCAAGTGTGTATTTCCCTATAAGCAGCTCGAGGTTGACCTACTGCTCAACCATTCCAATACCCCTTCTAAAGCCGTACTGGGCATCGGTTAAGATGTTTTTGTCCTTTGCCCAACATTCCAGCCTGGCTAGTAAAACTCTGCCCAAAAGTTTAGAGGTGGAATCAAGAAGGGATATTGGTCGGTAGCATTTTGCCCTACCTCTGTCGTCTTTTTTAAAAATAGGGACAATCACACTTTCAGCCTAAGTTACTGGTAACACCCCATTAATAATAACATTAAACAAGTTAAATAGATTATGGGACCAGAGATCAAGATTATGCTTAAAAACATCAATGGGGACCCCATCCGGTCCTGCTGCCTTTCCACGTGCACTATTTTTTAAAGCTATTTTTATCTCTTCTATGGTAATTGTTTCTATTTTTGGAGTATAAGTTATGGTGATGGAGTGATTTTCATCTATTTCTGCAGACTGTTTGTGAGGGATAAAAGATATTCTCAAAATGGGTTAACCAATCTTCTGGCATAACTAATGTATCGACCTTTGCAGATGATACATCTTTAAACAGAGGTTGGTCTATAGTTTTCCAGAAGAGGATAGAGTTCTTAGTCTCGGCTGCTTGGATCAGGTTATCCCAAGCATTCTCCCTACTTTCAGTTTTTCTCAGCTTTAAAGCTTGCTTATAGCTCTTCCGAAAACTACACATTTTTTCTCTATTCCTAGGTTTGCTTTTTAGTTCTTCCTTAAAGTCCCTATTAAATCTAGAGCAGTGATGGTTAAACCAATGTGGACAATCATTGCTGTTTCTTATTTTTTACTTTCAAATCCTTAGAAATGTCATCAGAGATATTTTGGAAGGCCGAAACAATTTCAATGCTACTAGATGATTTGTCCATGCATTATTTGATGGTTATTGTTTTGGATTACATTGTGGGGTCGAAACCCGTCCACTTTATTGAAATCCCATTGTTACCTTGAGTTTTAATGTTAGTTGCAATGGCAGTTGTCTACGCTCTATAATTTGGAGTTTAATATTAGCAAAAGGGGGTGATGGTCACTAAGCAGACTAGGTTGTATAAAACATTTATCAACCCGGGACCAACAGTTCCTAGATAATAAAAAGAGGTCAATACATGAAGACGTCCTAGCCCCCTCAAATGTATGTTTAACATGAGCTCCCCCATAGGAACCTGGCGCCATGATTTCTAAGTTAAGTTCATGCATAACATGATTGATTATTTCACCATAGAGATTGTGAGGGAAATGGGGGATATGATCTCCAAGTGCGTCTTCAAAGCCACATTGGTCCACTAAAATGTATTCACATAATTCACAACTAAAATCCCCTGACCAGATTAATATATTTTCACCCCCTATTCATTCAGAAATGTGTCCAACTCTACCTTCAGTTTTATGATTTTACCTCTTGGCTTGTGTTATCAAAATATTGTTGTAGAAATTAATAAGTACAATATACTGCATTCCTTTGACTGTAAAAACTTAGAACTGGAAGTGCTGTGAATTTCTATAGGTTTTCTTCAGGGTCAGGCATGCAGATACATAAATTAATACTGCCAGGCCGCCCTCCACTCGCTCTCCCAGCCTTAGATGATATTGCTTTAGAAAAGATAGTTTTAAAACCATTAATAAAAAAGACTTCTGTCTACCATGTTTCCTGTAAAGGAAACAAAGTGCAGTGCTGAATACATTTAAGCCATACTGGATTATTTTTGGCCCCTGCAACATTCCATGACATAATTTGTAGACACCCAACCAATGGCCAGCTTGTTGAAACTATCCCAAACTGACTGCTCTGAAAGATGGGATCACCACAAACATTTAGTTGTGGTTCTTCCATGGTATCTGCTTCTATACCTTTTGAGGGGATGCAATAGTTACCTTCGTTTATCTGCTCCCCAGTCACACATACTCCAGCTATGCTGCTGGTACTACATGCTCTCTCGTATAGTTCCAACTCTAATATATTAAGCGATGGCTTAGGCACTAAGGTCCAGATGTAGGTAATCATCAATTTACCTATTCTTAAATACCGAATTTTACTGATACGGTATTTAAGAAAAGGTAAATGGGATGTAGGTAATTTTTTGTTAAAAATTACCAAATTGGTAAGATTCAGTAATTACCGAATCGGTATTTACCGATTCGGTAATTGCCATTCATTCCTATGGGACTGGAGGCCCATAGGAATGAATGGCAATTACCGGATTGGTAAATACCGATTCGGTAAAAGGGGGAAAACATTAAAGGGTGGCAGGGTGTCACTTTGACACCCTGTTGCACCCCTCAATTGGGTATGGGTTCACATGTGGCACACATACATGCCATAAGGGCATGTATGTCTCCCACATGGCACCTTTGAAAATGCACTGATTTGCATTTTCAAAGGTATTCCTTATTTACCACCAACTTATGGTTGGTGGTAAATAACGAATCCTAAAATGGGAAAAGCACTCATTTGGGTGCTCCCTACATTGCAAATACGGTAATTTACTGATTCTGTATTTTAAGGAATCAGTAATTTACTGATTCCTTAAAGTACTGAATCAGTAAATTACTGATTTTGCAATTTAGGCCACCTACATCCCAAATGCCCAATACCGGTCAGTTTTTCAGCCGTAACAGACCGGTATTGGGTCACCTACATCTGGCCCTAATTCCTCTAACACGAGGGAACTACCTTTGAAGGAGGTTACATCACCACAAGAGCTAGATAGACCCTCGTCTTGATTCGGGTTGCTGCTTCGTGGTAACTGTCAATCAATATCCTCTAGGGGGTTAAATATATCATAATGATGGTTAAGTTGGATAGCATACCTAGTTTGCCTTAACCCGCTTGTTCTGTCTTCCTCTAGCATATACTGCGAGGATCTATATGGTTGGTAGAAAATGCCCAGGGGTAAGATGTTTATCCCTGTTGTGCTGACTTGCCAATTGGCCCCCTTACCTAGTATGGTTCAGACCAGAGCTGGAGTCCTAAAAGTTAGGACTACACAATCTCCATCAATGGTCTTTTTATAATTACCAACCCAGCCAATTTGCCGAGCCATCTTGAACTCTGTGAATAGTAGGTTTGTAATACCTCCGCTTGCGCATAGTAGGTGTAAGGACTTATTCTAAGTATTGACCAATGCTCCAGGTCCCCCTATGGCAGGGGGCAACATTGGCCAGTATACCGTGTTTGGGGTTACTTCGGGAGGAAGGTGCAAATTACTGCGGTCAGCCAGGTTACCCCTAGTTGGGTTCTGATGTCTTGAGTCTCTTAAAGTCTGGGCACCCTGTTTATAAAAATCCATAGAGGGGAGAGTTTCTCTTTGTGTGTTTAGAGACCGCTTGCTGCTCCCATTTAAACCCTGTACAGGCTGTGGTTGGTTATTGATGGAAAGTGGTTCTCTTGGGTGGAGTGGCCCAAATCCAGCCGGATCATTGGTTATATGGAAGGAATCTTGTTGGTACTGTCGGGCCACAGCCTCATCCTCTGGGTTACTAATCTCCTTGTGGTTTAGACACATGGATCTACTTGTTAAGGTGCCCATTGTAATACATTGACACGTCACTTGGGGGGCTTGTGCAGACTACCCACCTGGTTTACCAATTTTGCTACACTCGCCTCCAGAGCAGATAATTTAAGTATAAGTAGATTCAAGAGGGCTGATACTACTGTTTCTAACTTCTTCCAGAACTCCATATTATCATCCTCCTGACTTAAAATAGGGGCTATTTGAGCAGTGTCCTTAGGTGCCGTGGAATATCCTGTCCAAACCTCCTTCTCCACAGCCTTATGTTTATATCCGTAGCCTTGGAAGGTGGGAATTTTTTTTTAGTAGCAGACTGGGCCTTTCTTTTCTTAGAAGGGGGTGCTGAGTTTGTCCCTTGACTGATTTTAACTTTCTGGCCCCTAGAGACTACATTCAGTATCGTAGTACTATCAGATAATTCAATGCAGTCAACGATCTCTGAGCCAGATGCCGATATGTGATGGTCTGCGGGTAAGGGGGAGTTACGCATGGGATTGATGTTTTCTGAGGGGGCATTTACACTCACATGGCAGGAGGGACAGCTTGGATCAATGAAAGTTTCGCTCAGTTAGGGCAATTTCATGAATTAAGCTGACTCTGCCCTAAAAAGGACTGCATCTAGTGTCCCCACCATGCCCTCCCCTGTGCGCTTACTCATACTTTCCACCCCATTAGTCGATAAATACAGTAATCTGATACAGTCTACAGAATAATGGGAAACAAGTTAAAAATAAAAAGCGGTATATGTCATTGTTTGGGACCCAGTACCTTGAAGACTCAGTTCATGTCAAACTCAGCAAGTGTCCATTGGCCACAATGAGTCCTGTCCTGTGGATGTTAATAGCCTGGCCCAGCCCGGCCTCCTCCAGCCTCTGACAGGCTCCGCCAGGCCGCCCTTGGCCCAGTCTTTACTTGGGATTGCCCGCGAGCTTCCCGCGCTGCAAGAGTCTAATCCTGCTTTTAAGCGCCGGCTGGCACAGACAAAACTGATGCGTGCAGCCGCTGCCGCACAGTGCCTTGGGCATTGAAGTCCACCTCCTCTGGATACAATGTGGCAAAGTGGCATTCAAACAACAAAGTCTCCTGTGCTGTTGAAGTCTAATTCCGTATTTAAGCACCAGCTGGCGCAGACGAAAATAACAGGTGCAGCCGCTGCCGCACAGCGCCTTGGGCGTTGAAGTCCTCCTTCTCTAGATACAATGTGGCAAAGTGGCGTTCAAACAGCAAAGTCATAAAGGTGTGTTATTATTATACCATGGAGCTCTTTCAAAATGGTGTTGTATTGAATGGGATTGTGTTGGTTATGAAGCAGCATCAATGAGGAGAATAAAGGTATATGCCCTTTATTCACACTAGTCTCCTCTAAGGATCATTCTGCAGACTCTAATGATGGACTTTAGGTTTTCTGCTTGCCGTAAAAGCAGTATTCTCAAAATGCTTCAGCCTTGGCACAGAAAGCAGCACATTGGCCTGCTCAATGAATGGGTAAACAAGGTAAATGCTTCTTATAAAATGTGCAAGAGCCTGTTGAAACAAATTAACATCATAGGAAACAATGATTAAATTACATACAATTACTGTATGGCACATGCTACTTGAAGATGCATTCCCTGCATCATTTTTTGTGATCTTTGGGGCAGAATGGAATGCTTCCCCTTCCAATCGTTAGATCTAGAAGTCTTGATTAATTTATTATGCTGTATTATAGTATTTTGCAACACTTTCAATCCCTTAGTGAGGGATGAATGTGTTTTCAGGTTGATCTAGGAAGTAACCGATTGTTACAGCTAGGAGTTGTCGGAATATTTGCACAAGCGCCATGGGGACAAATTTGCCCTCTAAAGCCAAGGCCAGCACAGACGGTCTGACTATATTCATATATTCATTTTTACCGCGTAGTATCTTTACGGAAAACGTCATTCAGCAGGTGAGAATTGGACCACCTGATCTCTGACAAATCTTTACAGATGGTGTGTCAACCATAGCTCCTGTGGTCTGTACTTGTGAATCCATGAAACAGTGCTGTTAAGGAGGAGAAGGTCCCTGATAAATACAGCCTCCGGCATCTACTAATAAAGAATAGAATTCCTCACAGACGGCACCCACACAAACAAGGGTGTTCCAACCTGACCCCTATGCCGAGTTTTCCAATGCCAATGTACTACAAGTACCATGCTGTGGGGAGCGCTTTGTCCACGCTTCACTCCCAGTCGCACTGCTGTATTGGGCACTAGATCCATTTACCAATTTGTAAAAATGTAATCCAGTGAATTTTAACCACAATCTTTGCCAAAGTCTCTTCTTGTCTTTAAATCCGTTTTACGAATCCACATGTGTCCCATACTGCATTTTTCCATACTTCTCATTGTCACGTATGCCTATCCAGGCCTCTTCAGGAAAACGAATAGAAAATGCAAAAATTAGTTCCGAGCAGCAATTCTTTACTTAAACCCAATGCATTTCGGGCATATTTCCAGCCCTTCGTCAGGGGTAACTGTGAATTGACAGTTAAAAGAAATACATTATTAATCCATAGTCCTCTAGTTTACATTATTACCAGTATTTCAAGTAAATCTCTGTTAACCAAATGTGACTTTTCATGTGAATTTTTGTTAAAACCCAAAACAAAACTTCCGTGTTGTGCTGCCACCTCAAAACCAAGAAACTAAAATTCTCCATGTGTGGTCCCACGTTCCCTCTGATATCAAACTAAATTCCCCCCTGTTTCTTCCGACCGTCTGCTAAATCATTGTGTGCTCTCTGTAAACCCGCCACAGCTCGAGTCAAATCTCCTGTGCGTTCAAACTCGCTCTTACTTCCCGTCCTTCTCCCTATTACCACATTAAAAGCCTCTCAAAAACTACTTTCTCTCCTCCCGCTTCTTCTAACTTTCCTGTTGTTTCCAAATCTAACCAATTATTCATTCCCCGTGTGTCACGAAACTCAACACTCCACATACCTGCTCATTCCACCATATCTCTTACTGCGCGGCTTGCGCCTGAAACAATTATTTGTCTCCCATAACAGACTCTCTGATTTAAACGCTTGTGCTCCACCCCCCTACGTATGTGTTAATTAATCAACTGATGCCCTGAATCTACCTATGAACCACGTTACCAATAATGCACTTATCCCACCCAAAGTGAAATACATCAGTAGTTGTATCAAATTGTAAACAAAACTAATTCCTATATATACACAACTTCAAGAATTCACTATAAGATAAACTTTTGTGAATCCATGTATTCACTGCCTTAAACCACTTTGTTGCACATTATAATTATGGGGGATTTTAACACACATCTTTGTAGGCTTTCCTGCCACATTAAAGACACTGACTGCCCTACCTCAGGCGATTACCAACACTTTGAACACAACCCTAAAGGACTGGCACTAGAAAACCTCCTTGCGAACGTGGACCTCTACGAACCGGGCTTCAATGCCTACAGTGAAAGGGTCATGACATACAGTGCTAGAAACTCCGAATCCATCATTGACTACATCTTTGTTTCCCCTGGATTATTAAGTTGGGTCGTCTTTTACAACGCAGTTGTGGCCGCGTTCAGTGACCATAACCCAGTCATCCTTGAGCTTGCCAGCTCAACGGGCCTACTCAAGGAGGGAACAACCAAAATGCCCGAGCTGGCTGTGCGGCCCACGGACCAAGGAAGAAGGTTGAAGTGGTCCAAAATAGTTCCAACTGAGTTCTTCAACACTCTAAGCAGCAAAGCCCGCAATGAATTAGACATCTGCCAAGACAACTCCAAACAGGGGGAGGATGTAATCACCACCTTTGATACCCTGTGTGCTTTAATTTCGGATGAACTTACAGTTAAATCCAGGAAAAAGACTCGACCGGCCAAGGGCTGGTTTAACAAAGCCTGCTCGAAAGCACACACTTGCCTCCTGAATGAATTAAAAAAAATCACCTAGGGACAGAGGGGAAGTTGCCAGACTAAGAAAAGAATACTATAATATCATTCATGAACGTAAAGAAGCTCTTAAAAAGGATGCCTGGGCCTCACTAATGGAAAAGGCCACTTTAAGAGACAGTACCAGCTTCTGGGCCATTATAAACAATCCCCTGTTTTCTGGAGAAGCTAATGATATCCTAGAGGCCAACATCAGTGAGGAGGACTGGTTAGCTCATTTTAAAATCATCTATGGGAGTGACCAAATATGCGAAACACCTACTATCCTCAATTCTAACTCCCCCAAGCCAGCACTCTCATTTAATATGGAAGAAGTTGAAAAAGCCATAACCAACACAGTAGGGAAGAAAGCGCCAGGCCCAGATGGCGTCCCAGCCGACATGTTCAAGGCCAATGTCTCTTTCTGGGCAAACATCTTGACCAACGTCTTCAATGCCGCCATGAAACATAGCTTGCCTGTCTCCTGGTCACATGCCACCATCATTCCAATCTTCAAGAAAGGCCAGAGGGGAGACCCGAGGTGCTACCGCCCCATCTCACTTATCGACTCGTCTTTCAAAATCTTGGGGAAAGTGATACTGGCAAGGATCGACGAGTAGGCTGCCAGCAATAACATCTTATCAAATGCCCAATACGGGTTTCGTAAGGGAAGAGGGACGGAGGACCAGTGCCTCAACTTACATCTGATCCTAGGCAAATATACAGTGGCATCCAGCGGATCAATCTACCTAGGGTTCATGGACCTGTCCACAGCCTTCGACCTAGTGAATAGGTCCAGGCTGTGGGACATCCTCTTGGAACTGGGGATGGACCCTACCTTGGTTCATTTTCTGGCTGAGGCTCATCGGGACCTAGAAGCGTCCATCAGGATGACGCAGGAAGGAGCTTGTACAGCTGGATTCAAGTCTACCAGAGGGGTGCGACAGGGGTGTATCCTGGCCCCAATGTTATTTACACTCTATATTAACCACCTTGAACCCACACTGGAGCTGGCAACACTCGACGTCCCGCGTTTTGGCGGACTGACCACCCCGGTCCTCCTTTACGCGGACGACGCGGTGCTCGTGGCACGTACTCCTCTTGGGCTACAAAGACTATTGACATCCTTCGATGCCTTTATGACCTCCCTTGATTTAAAAATCAACACAGACAAGTCCCATGTTATGGCTGTAGGCGGCAGAAAAAATAAGGACTTGAAGACCTTCTACTGCGCTAATACTTCTATTTCTAATGTGAGAACTTTTACCTACCTGGGGGTAGGATACGACGATAAGGGCACGTGGGCACCTCAAATATCCATCAAAACCAACGCCATGAAAAGAACAGCAGCCGCCATTGTCGGCTTCTCAAAACGTCTGGGTGGTAAGCCCACGGAAGCAATGCTGGCACTCTACAGAGCGAAATCAATCTCAGTAGTAAGGTACGGGGCTTCCATCTGGGGTTATTCCAACAATATAGAATCAATACAGATGGAAGAAAACAGATTTTTACGTATGCTTCTAGGATTACCTCAATCTACAGCCACCTTTTCTGTCCATATGGAACTAGGCCAGGGGTACATCAGTGACATCATCAAACAATCCCCTATCTTGATGTGGTTAAAAACATGGCTGAACTCCAATTAACTCTGAACCACACAATTATGAGAGACTGCCTACTTCTGGACAATATGAAAAATATCCCGTGGCTAGCATATATTAAAAAAACACTAACTTCCCTGGGCCGCCCAGATCTCTTCCATAAACCAGACTGCATCGTTAAGAATGACCTGGAATGGTTCAAAGTGACTTTTTCCAAAGTGAGAGAAATGGAGCGGGAGAGCTGTGTGCTTGCGAAACCCACTGTGAGGGAGCACTATATTTCCAAAAATACACCGGCCATTGAACCTTATTTAACAGTAGTGTCTATTCCATTACATCGCTGGTTATTAACCAAACTAAGACTTAACCAGATTCACTTTCTGTTAAATGACTCGAAGGTATGGGCCAAGCCAGAGGACTTAGCGGCCTGCAAATGTGACGGTTTTTCTCTGCAGGACACTGCTCATTTTATGTTCTTCTGTGGTATATATGATCTGCCCAGGAAAAAGTATATTGTTCCATTGCTTAAGAACAAGGGGTTCGTTCAAATCAAGCCTGCCGTATTTTACTTAAAAAAGTTAGATTCACCATTAACTATGTTTAGTGTCGCTAACTTCTTGGTAGCTGCTTTTCGCATTAAAAAACGTTCTGGAAATAGATAACTTAACAGTTTTGACAACACCCGATGGAATTATCGAAAAATTTCTGCATTTTTTAAAAATTTTGTAAATATTTTAATTGCTCTATTTTAACAGCGACTGCAACCCGATGTAACTGTACCCCTTAATTATGTATTTCATGTCTACGTGCTTTTTATGATTCGTTATGAATCGAAATAAAGTTGTTTTGAACACTGCCTTAATCCACAGAATATCCTCTTATGTTGCTAGGAACTTGCTATTCGCCGTATGTGGAATCTTAGATGTTAGAGAAGTCCTTCATATTATTAACTGTTTCTTTGGGTTCAAAACCAACAGGGGGCGAGAAAATTTAAACATCATAAGAGGTGGTATGCACAACATGGTTTTTCAATATAATCCATGGGCTTCATTTATGAAAAGTGACGCATCGCTGCGTGAAAACAGCGATGCGTCACTTCTCACTGCGCACTCCTTGCGACACCAATGATGCGTCATATTTAATGTATGACGCATCATGTCGCAAGGACTTACAGATACGTCAGTATTTCTGATGCATCTGTAAGCGCAAAAGTGACGCATTGCTGTAGTGTGTCACAAAAGTTACGCAACTCCAGCAATGCGTCCTTTCACATGGGGAAAGCCCCAAGTGAAAGGGCTTGCGTCAGTCTTACGCCTGCTGTGAGGCAGGCGCAAGATTTTGACGCAACAGCATCCTAAAAGTGACGCAGTGAAATCTCATAGATTTCACTGCGTCACTATTACGAGGCTTTTTGCGGGGGAACGCCCCCTCTGCATACATTATATCTGACGCAGCTATAATGTGACGCAGGGGTTTAAAAAGTGACGCATCTGCCTAGATGCGTCACTTTTTAAATATGGCGCAACAAGACGCATGTTTTACGCTGCCGATGCGTCACAAAAATGACGCATCCGCAGCGCAAAACTGACGCAAGGCCTCATAAATGAGGCCCCATGTTTTCTCCTCTTTAGGAATTGCGTGCGAAACTGGGCTGTACATCACCCTAGATGCACCATTAGTAATACCATGCTGTGGGGAGCGCTTTGTCCACGCTCCACTCCCAGTCGCACTGCTGGATTGGATACTAGATCCATTTACCAATTTATAAAAATGTAATCCAGTGAATTTTAACCACAATCTTTGCCAAAGTTTCTTCTTGTCTTTAAATCTGTTTTACTCATCCACATGTGTCCCATACTGCATTTTTCCATACTTCTCATTGTCACGTGTGCCCATCCAGGCTTCTTCGGGAAAACGATAAGAAAATGCAAAAAGAAGTTCCGAGCAGCAATTCTTTATTTAAGACCCAATACATTTTGGGCATATTTCCAGCCCTTCGTCAGGGGTAACGGTGAATTGACAATTAAAAGAAATGCATTATTACTCCATAGTCCTCTAGTTTACATTATTACCAGTATTTCACGTGAATCTGTGTTAACCAAATGTGACTTTTCATGTGAATTTTTGTTAAAACCCAAAACAAAACTTCAGTGTTGTGCTGCCTCCTCAAAACCAAGAAACTAAAATTCTCCATGTGTGGGCCCATGTTCCCTCTCGTATCAAACTAAATTCCCCCCTGTTTCTCCCCACCATCTGCTGATGATGCGATCTGGCAAGGGAACCCAAAGAGTTCTATCGGGATGGTGGTGATGTGATCATGTTTCATCAGGCCCAAGATGAGATATGCTGGAATATGTAGGATGCCCTAAACATTTTCAATGTGGAATATGGGAGGTCATAGTGTTTTACGGATCATGCTATATCAGTAAAACTGTGCGTTTGGACAACATAAATGTCAGAAATATGCAAGACTGTATCCACACACACCATCAGGATATATCAGCCTATCTTCTGGTTATCTTACATTGCACCCTCTGGGCCTCTAAACCATACAAGGTACAGACGGGTATGCACAACCGCAGAACATGACAACTCTGACTCCCCAAGGAATTTGTGGAGCCAGATCAATCCCTTTCATTGGTAACACATGCATGCCCAAAGGGAGGCACAAGAAATACTCGAAATTGCATTTCAATTATTTATTAAAGCATTATGATTAAAGGATAAATCAAGTGTGTTGCCGTGATTAATAGAAGGAGACAGAACAGAGTAACACCAAACATCAACAGTCAATGTTTAAGAAAGATGTCAATTTTTAAACATGAACATGTAAGATGGTGGTGTTACCTGTCCGAGGCCTATTTACCACATGACAATAGAGCAGGGTATTACCACCATCCAAATTTGAGAGTACTATGGCTTGAACTGCAGTTCGGAAGTCACTGTCTGGAAAAAAACAGATGGACTTTCTTTACAAGGGAGAGTTTGTAATCATAATGTCTGTTTTTGTAGGATTTCTTTCCTTAAGGATGAGGTTGGTGTCGAAGATGAATCCAAGTGATTTGGCATTAGGTAAAAGATGGTGTTAGAAGCCGTCAAAGTTCACGTCACTGAGCCAGATTAGTACTAAATCTTATTCACTGTTCTTGGAAAATAATACGAATGGGAATTCTGCCTTTGTTGGGTTTCTCCAAGAGCTAGCCATTCAGGTCTGGATGGTGTGTAAGCGGAGTTTGAGGCATTGGATATCTCAAGCAGAGGAGACTTTCAAGTAGAGTTGTGTATCATCAGCATATTGGTGAAGCTTGATGCTGCTATCTGTGAGTAGAGGTCCAAGGGTCTCCATGTAAAGGTTGAAAGGAGACAGAATGGAACTCAGGGGATAGGGATCTTCTGTGACCTGGGTGTGCCCATGTGAACAAATTGCTGTGTTTTGAAAAGATAGAAGTAGATCCAGTGAAGGACATTGCTGGTGAATTCAATTCAAAACTCCAAGGTGCATATGAGGTGGGGATGCTCAACCGTGTCGAAGGCAGCTGAGAGGTCCAGCAATATCAGGAGGCAGAGGTCGTTTTCATTTGAGATTACAAGGGCATCATCAATGTTGTGCAAGATAGTGGTTGCCATTCTGCAGTATTATCTGAAGCCAGACTGGTAGTCGTACAGGAGATGGTTATCATATTTGTGATCTTGGAATATAACAGACTGCTGTTTCAATGATCTTCCTGATCAACGATGGGTGAGCGATAGGTGTGGTCATCTGGGTATAATGTAGGTTTCAGTTGGAGTGGAAGTATCTGGCCTATAGTGAGAGCTACTGGAAATTTGCCTTATGTGAGGTAAGCATGGGCGGAAAATCCGTTTCGCTCGCGGATTTTGCGGATTTTCGGTAAATTCGCAATCCGCGAGATCCGCGAATCTCCCGCAAAATCCGCAAATCCGCGAGCAGCGGATTTTATGGCTTGCTCGCACTGTTCGCGTGAGTTCGCGGCTTGCCAGTACAACTTCGCACCCCGCGAGTAAGTGCTAAATTGCAGAAATACGATCTTAGCAAAACTGAAACTACTTACCAGGTTCAAAAGTTCAGGCTCATCATTAGTAGCCATTTCCTGTAGTGCTTCCTGAGGGGCCCCTCCAGAGTTCAGTTGCCAGTTGCAACTATTATGTGACCCTGCTCTGAACCTCAGAATAGTTACACATATGCCACAAAGGTCCTGAATTACAGCTAAGGGAGACAAGCAGGAGCCAGGCTGGAAGTTAAAATCCATTAATCAGCCCCTAATTCATTATTGTCAGTTGGGGCAGGGCAGGTGTTGTAACTAATTTTGCAACAATGAAAGCACTTAGCAAGTGCAAAAGATCACTAATCAGGAAGCACTAAGGAAGCAGGTGCCAGCTAAAAAATATTCTGTGACACATTAATCAGCCCCAAATTAATTCAGGTCACTTGAGGCAGGGAAGGTGTGCTTTGCTTTGCCGAAAATAATGTACACTGGACAACCAGAGGGTGTGGTGATGAAACAGAGGGTGGCATGGGTGGGCCAGAGGGTGGCATGAGTAGTCAGAGAGTGGCAGTGTTGACAGAGAGTGGCAGTGATGAAGAAGAGTGTCCCAAACAGGCTGGACACGTAGAAACAACAAGTTCGCAAAACTTGCGACCCGACAGGTAAGTTCGCAAATTGCGAAATTGTAAAAACCCTCGCGAACTGGCAGAAACACGCGCGAACACAAAAAAAAAATCCGCAAATTCGCGGGAATTCGCGGATTTTGCGGATTGCGAGTTCGCAAATCCGCAAAATTCGCGAACGCGAGATTCGCAAAATTCGCCCATGCTTAATGTGAGGGGGACATTGACAATGGTAAGCAGGAGTAGGAGAATGTCCTCAGAGAGAGCTTCGATATAGGACAATGGTAAGACTTCATATTAACAAGAATTGGCTTGAGGGAGTTGAGTATATCAGTTAGAATTGGAAGCGATAGGGCTTTGAAAGCTGACCACTGTGGACTATAGGAGGTCATGGAGCAGGGCAAGAGTTGGTGTAAGAGGTAAAGCAAGCTTTGTTTTATTGTTATGCTGCCATTTCTTCAATTTTTTTTCACTGAAGAAAAGTTTGATGGCAATGCACATTTCTGTTGAGTAGGGAATAGATAGGTCCAAGATGGGTTGATACAGTTCTTAATTGCCTCAAAAGGAATTCCACTTCTATTCTTGGTTTCAGTGATGGTGTTTGCTTTGGCTAGTGGTATAAGGCATCTGGGTGTTGTATGCAGGGATTTCAGTATCTAAAAGTCCTCTAGAGTTCAGTTTTTATTCAATTTTTTTTCCTGTCTGCAGATGGGTTTAATATTTTCAGTGAGGTCTATAGAGTACCAGAGTGCTAAAGGCTTTGGCTTGCCCTTATATGTTGCATTTTGGGTTGTGGATGTTCACATAGCTTACAAAAAGTAAATGAAGTTGAATAGAAGAGTATTGGCGCCAGATGTAGAGTTGATATTGTGAGAAATTAGTTAAAGCGTTTGCTTGTCTAAGGAGAAGTCTTTGAAGGACTTGAAGTTTGGTCTTGTGTTGACTTTTCTTTGTTGGTAGGACACTGAGCAGCGAGCTAGCAAAGTGGTCAGTTCAGTCCTGAGCTTTGGATGGTTTGTATTAGGATTGTTGATGAAACTGAGAGAAAAGGTCCAAAATGTGGCCTTTGGCATATGGCAGCTTTGTGACATTGTGTACCATGCTAATCACATTAAATGTCTCTTTCAGAGCCACACTCAGAGTGCCCTAGGGCAAGCAGTGGTTACTGGGGCCACCCCTGAGGGTTAAGACTGTTTACTCCTGATTCCCCGACACCAACCTACTATTAGTCCTGAACAACTGGACCAAGTACCCCTTCAACACTTGACTCTCAGTGGTAGCGCTGGTTGAGCAGTTCAAGGCTTTGTAAGTGGTAGTTAGACACAGGGGGCTGAACTCATGCTCACAACTCAAAATACATAAGCACAGCAGCAGCAATAAATGATTGTCCAGTTACATTCTTGCTTTTATGAAAAAAGGAGCATTTAAATTTGATCAAAAAGTAAAATACGACTTTTGCAAACAATACACAAGGTCTCCTGAGGTCATGGCTCAAGTGCCTCATATGAGGGTCCCTAGCCCCTCTCCCTTCAAGCAATAGTTGCTATTCTGCATTCACTATAAGAAACATTCAGATTAAACCCCACTAGTAGTCCGAGTCCCAGGAGTCCCACTCCCACCCCATATTAAATTCAAAAGTGTTCTAGAGCTGCAGCACTATCTGGCAAGCAAGTTTTCTCAGCAGCTCTCGGCATGGCGGCACCACCTGGAATACGGGATTGCTGGTTTAACACTGCAGATGGGACATGACCCATTTGGTACAGCAAGGATCATGGCTCACTTCACTGCTACCCTCCTCTGGCATATGGGAGTTGCTGATTTTCCCTGCACACTGACAACAACATTATAGGTTCAGCAGCCATCTCCTCATACCTCTCTAGGGGAATACACTCTTCATGATAGCCCACTGGACCGCCTTCCCTCTAAAACTCTCCTCTTCCTCAAAGGGCAAACTTGTCTTGACAAGCAGGCAGGTGTTGGTTCTCCAAGGCAGGCGGTCTTGGATTTTCTGGGTAATGTCCCTCACCCAGCTGGGAGACTAGCAGGCCTTCACTCCAAGTCCTGGCCACAAACAAAAGTCTTGCAGAGCTTCTCCTCCTCATACAGCCTAACTGGCTGATGGATAGTTGACAATTTTTGGGGTCTCAAACTCTCCTTCTTATAGTCCATTTCCAGACACCAAATGTGATTTAGAGTCTGAGGGCCTGAGTCGCAAAGGTATATGTTTTAATTTGCGTTGTTGGTTGACTGGGGTGTGAACCCTGGTCAAGCAGCAACCATAATCCTAGCAAGGGCAAATCACACGCAAACCGCAATTTAACCTGTGCTCACCCACTTGTAGCTTGGAACAGATCAGTCAGGCTTCAGTTAAAGGCAATATGTATAGTATTTATGCAACATTTCAAACAGTAAACAGTGAAAACACCAGTCAAAAAGGCCTCACAAATGGAAGAGTAAAGTATATTTTTGTAAAAAGTAACATAAGACCAGAATGACACAAATCCAATCAGTAGAACTTGAGATATTGAATTTCAAAGTTTTATGGTAGAATTAGTGCCTAGAAACAAAAACGCTGTTTTGGATATCTGGTCACACCATATCGGGACAAAGTCAAAAGTTCAGGTTGACAACGATGCAGTGCAGCCCAGCTACAGGGACCGAGTTAGGCCCACTGAACCACAGTACCTTAAATCCTGGTTGCAGAGCATTGACTGGATCTGAGGACAGAAGCCACGCATTCAAAGCGATGCGTCAATTCCCATAAGCGAACCTCTGTTTCGAGGAACCCGTCTACAGGGTTTTTTGATGTGGAGTCCAGGTGTCAAGGATGTGGTGCACAGCTGAGATGATGAGTAAGTTCCGAAGGTGGGAGGGTGCTGTGAACCTTCTGTGTCAGGTCCAATTCACACAAAGGCAGCTTGAGGAGTTTTTAGGTAACTTTGTGGAATTCCCTGGAGTGAAGATCCACAAGTTCTGCCCACCCCTAGTTTAAAGGGCCACTTAAGTGGGTGCCACAATCAGTGCTGCAGGTCCACTAGTAGCATTTAATTGACATACCTTGAGCACATGTAGTGCACTTTACTATACACTTCTAAGTAAATTAAATATGACTATTGTGGATTAGCCAATGTTACCACATTTTAGGGAAAGAGCAAAAGCACTTTAGCACTGGTTAACAGTGGTACAGTGTGCAGAGTCCAAAAGCCAACACAAAATTATGCAGCTAAGAGGATAGGAGGAAAGCAAAATGTTTGGGCGTGACCCAGCAGAAAGGGCCATTTCCAACAGTTAACTTACAAGTTTGTGTAAGCTTATGCTTTTTAAGTATTCACAAAACCGCATTTTATTAGTAAGTTCCGAGTGCAGAGAATCCGCAGCTAAGGTGGAGAACTCCGCACATAAAAATAAAGAACAGGCCTATCTGTTTATGTGCAGAATTCTCTGACTCACTGCGGAGTCTCCAATCTCATAAACGTGCTATCAACATGCAGCTTTGTGAATACTGAAAAATCCACAAACGTCTAAGCTTACCTTTGTGAATCAGGCCCAATATCTTTGAAGTTTATGGTGGGGGTGTGCTTCCTTTTGAAGCGCCAACTCCTCGATTCTCTCTTTTTCCAGAAAGCAGTTTGCCACAGCAGACAGCCACCCAACCTAGGCCATGGGAGTGACTAGAGGTTCAAACTTGGATATCAGCCACAGTGATTACGGTGGTTCCAGGCTAACCTAGATACTCATATTCAAAGCTGCACCTAGCATCATTCACTCTGTGTACTGAAAGACTGTTTCCAGAGTCTGCTTTCAGCTTGAAGATCCCAACGAGCCTCTTTAATCATTCTAGGCTCTGCTTCTGGACATTATCCAACAAGAACATTCTAGAGCAAGCAGCACCTTCACCCTGGCTGCACTTATAGCAGAACATACCACTACCTAGTGCATGACCTGCCATCACATACAGCTCAGAACATAATCTGGAACTAGCATTATGATGTATACGGACCACAGCATAATAAAGTACTTGTGCTAGGTAATTTATAAAGCAAGACACTGCTACGAAGAGCAGCCAAGAACTTTCCAGAGGACATTTGTATTCAAGTGGCGTAGTTCAAGCTTGAGGAACTTATTAGAACGGTATTGTGCGGATGCGTGTGGTGATGTTAGCACACGTGTAGTTGTGTGTGTCAGTGTGTCTACAATAATTAGAATGAGGGAATGTTTATTCAAAAACTGCCATGCAGCACACTACGCAATTACACAATTTACATTACACATGTTTATGTTACGGTATGATTACATGTCAGCCCGGGCAGGGATATTTTCGACAGAATCACACTGTCCTATGATATAATATATCACACAATACACCTATCTTAACACAAAACAAAAACTAGCAAACTGTCTTGAAAAGCAACGCTGTGTCCAAGCCTCTAAATTCATTAGGTGATAACTTCAACAGCTGACAAAAGTGATGGACTGAAGCAAAGGGCACGTTTTACACAGCGCTCAATAAGGCAAATAACTGCTTCTAAGAGCTTCTGGAAAAAGCAGATAAGGGCCGTTAGCAAGTAGGGTCACACATTTAGTTATACTGGGAGAAGTGGATGAGTTTTATCCACCAAAACATATTCTGCAATCACATATAACGAATTAAAAAGTACACAGATTGATTTTCTAAAGACGCAGATGTCACAGCAAAAAGGGCCTGTGTCTTCCAGGGTGTACTGCACAAAAACGCTGATTCTGCAAGTGACAACTGAATACATGCATGCACATTTTTCCTCCACATTTCCCGTAGCCACTGTTGCCCTTTTTCTTAAAAAAAAACAAAAAAAACAGTACCCTGGTAGGCTAGTGATTTGAATTAATATGTGAACACGAAAATCAAAAATAAGCATCCTCTATTATATATAAGCACAAAAATAGTTAGAACTCCACTGTCTACGTCTTGCATTTTAAATATTTCCCCATAATGCTTCAGAAAGAGCGTTCATCTGAAAGTTAGCATAAAAATATGTATTTCATTATCTGAAGTGCAGCGTTTTAAATTCGCTGTAACCTGAAGGCTCATCTGACTGCTGCACCCCAAGCCATGGACAAATCACAGAGGGAGTTAAATAACAGCACTCAGCAACCTCGTCTGGCAAAAACAATAAAGATGTAAAAGAAAGAAAACTAAGCACAGCTGGGAGAAGCATATACGGAAAACTGCTAGATAAAACATGCTTCCCCGTGGACTGCGTCAGAAAAAAGAAAAAACGAGACAAACATTTCAACGAGGCATTCTGCCTAGCATTACACATTGTGAACATTACCGATAAAAGTGGCACATTTCTAATTGCACGTATTGCCCTTGCATTTTGCAAACCCCACTAGATATTTGAATTGTTCTTCACTTTCTACAAACGTTTAGTTCCATGTTTTCTTCATCAAGACTGTGGGCCTCATTTATGAAAAGTGACGCATCGCTGAGTGAAAGCAGCGATGCTTCACTTCTCAGTGCGCACTCCTTGCGACATTCCTGATGCGTCATATTTAATGTATGACGCATCATGTCGCAAGGAGTTACAGATACGTCAGTATTTCTGAGGTATCTTTAAGCGCAAAAGTGACGCATTGCTGGAGTGTGTCACAAAAGTGACGCAACTCCAGCAATGCGTCCTTTCACATGGGGCAAGCCCCATGTGAAAGGGCCTGCGTCAGTCTTGCGCCTGCTGTCAGGCAGGCGCAAAATTTTGATGCAACGGCATCCTAAAAGTGACGCAGTAAAATCTCATAGATTTCATTGCGTCACTTCTACGACCCTTCCTTGCGTCAATACGCCCCCCTTGCATACATTATACCTGGCGCAGGTATAATGTGGCGCAGGGGTTTACAAAGTGACGCATCTACCTAGATGCGTCACTTTGTAAATAAGGCGCAACAAGGCGCATTTTTTACGCCACTGGTGCATCACAAAAAGTGACGCACCGGCAGCATAAAAGTGACGCACAACCTCATAAATAAGGCCCCCGTATGTTTATTGCCGCTCCATGAATGCATGTGAAATAGAAAAACAACGCTATGGAGTGAGCAGCAGGCAGGGGGGGTGGGGGGAGAGAGAAATCGCACCTCAATCACGTCGAGGGGCAGCGGAGGGGTATACATTTAGTTGAATGAATCTGTGCTTGGTCCCTGCTCCACAGAGAGGAACAGATGTGATGTGTGCTGTGCGCTGCAAAGAAGAAGGGCACTGATGCCAACAAATTGTAAGCAGCGGGAAGGCTCCAAACTAATTTTTTTAAACAACAGAGTCTCACAAGCGAAACGCATGAGCTAGCGCATTCAATCACAGGCTCGACCCTAAAAAGGACCTGTTCACTCCTACCGACCACTATAAGATATGCTGCCACCACCACACTCATGCTGCCTAACTCCTGGTAAAGGCAGTAGCCTTTCATCCCTATAATGGCAGCACTTTGGACTCCCCTCCCTGTCCAACAAGACCGCAATTCGTGAAATAGGCTTCTGTCATTTCGCCTCATGAACATGTTTGCCTATGACAAGAAAAATCAGCATTAAAGATCAAGACATCAGTAAAGCTGGGGCATTGAGGACGGGGTGCACGTCCATCAACATAAGAGGGACTATTTAATCACCAAAGTTTCAATGAGGTTGAAGAGGGTGTTTCTTGTGTTTTTTTGCATGTGATGTTGAGGTGTTGAAGAGATGTGAGAATTTATTTATTTTATTTATTTATTCAAAGTTTTATATAGCGCGAACAGGATCCTTACAGATATCAGAGCGCTTCACAAAGACAGGGAAGGGGCAATAGGAGTAAACAGAGATAATGGGAACAGTATAATAGTCAGTGACATGGTAATAACATGGATGATAAAAACAAACATAAAACCAATCCATATATGATCAGGTAAATAACATGGTAACATGGTAATAACATGGTAATAACATGGTAATAACATGGTAAGTAACATGGTAATAACATGGATGATAAAAACAAACATAAAACCAATCCATATATGATAAGGTAAGGGAGTAGTATAGAGCAACACAGGTCATTGATCCGACTACAATGGCGTACAGGTGGATCAGTAAACCAACGTGTATCATATCTTGGTCGGTAGTAAGAGAGTAGCGTAATAGTGCCCCCAACAAGTCGAGTATAGTGCCAGGGGATAGGCAGAGCAGCGGTACAAGCAATGCAGAGTCTCTGACCCAACATCTGTAGCGATCAGGAGATCTTGGCCAGAAGCATTGTTTTCACCTCTTTCTTGAAGAGTGCAGTGGAGGTGATTAGCCTTGTTTCAGGAGGGAGCGCATTCCAGATCCTGGGTGCCATTCCTGAGAAGGAGCGTTTGTAAGTTTTCGCTTTCCGAAATCTACGAGGTTTCAGGAGTAGATTTTTAGTACTCCTATTGGATCTCGAACCTCCTGATATAGACAGCTTTTGAGCGAGGTAGTTGGGTGCCTTGTGGTGCACGGCCGCGTGTGTCATAGTTGCAATTTTTAGCTGTATTCTGGCTTCAAAAGGCAGCCAAAGTCAAAGTCAAAAACTTTATTCGGAAACATGTAAATCATGTCCATAAAAGTACATAACAATACAAACAACACATATTAACCTCATAGCTGCTATTAAACATTCCTCCCCAGTGCTGCGCTGTCCATTAGAACTAGTGCTGAATGGACGTTCAATGGTCGTGCGCAGCACTGGGGAGGTAGTGCTGCCGTCGGCCAATGCACCGAGGCAGCACTTAAGGGGTTAAAAGAAAAATACACTTGGCAATCGCAATCTGCTAAAAATACAGTAAGATACATATATATGTCGGATAATAAAAAACGGTTCCAATAAATAAATTACTTTAAAAATTGTGAACTTAAAAAATCATGCTTTTCCTAGAGCTGATAGCCCTGAGTATATAACTAGCCGTATAAAAACAGATGTCAGGGTGATGCAAATTAAAAAGTAACTTCATTGCCGCTTTAATGGTTCTTGCTCCATGCTTAATAAATAAAGGTTTTAAAAAGAATTTTCGATATTCACTGTACAGGTTACATACAAGTAGAAAGTGCTCTGTGCTTTGTTCTGAAGAGTTGTCACACCGACATGGACCTATAGGGCGCATCTTAATCTCAGGAAATGCAACCAATAGGTGGGCCGTACCCATCCTCATCCTGGTGAGGACAAACCGATGTTGACCTTTGGTCACCAGGGGGAGGTAGGGATGTAGGCCCACGAATTTGTTCAATTGATTATAACGTATACAGGTTGATAGTTTAAGATCATCCACAGCTCGTCTTTCTGCACAATGATTTAAAAAGATTAATTTCAGATTCTCTTTAGAGAAATCCGAGGCAGAACAGTGATCTAATGCAACGTTTAATCCAAATACACTGGAAAAAGATTCGATTGTGTACTTAATCCATGGGATTTTAAGAAAAAAGTCTAGACGTAGACAATCCTCAATAATGGCCCTGTTAAATGAGGTTTCGTCTTTCATCCAGACCGTGCGCCATAACATCAGAGGTCTCAACAGTAATAGGTCATTTAGATGTTGTAATCCTAATTCTTTGTGGACCAGACTGTTAGCGGTGGATGTCGGGAGACACAGTAATTTTTTCAGAAAAATATTCTCTTCTACCTGTAAAGGTTCTACCCTGGATACCCCCCAAACCCCTGCTCCGTAAAGAGCAGCCGAGAGACACCTGGCTTCAAAAATCTTAAGCATTGCCTTGGGCCTTCTACTACCTAGTTTACTTGCGAAAGCAAATATTCCATTGGCGCTCCTGGTCATTTTATCACGCACCACCTTGTGCTCAACATCCCAGCGCCCGTTTTTGGAGAAGGTAACCCCCAGGTAACAGAAATTTTCCACACATTGCACCACCTGGCCATCAATGTGATACCTATAGGGCTTTTTGGTTTTAACATTGCTAGCACCACACTCCATCACATAAGTCTTGCTCTTGTTGATGACCAACTTCCTTTTTTCTATAAAGGCCACAAATTTGTCCATCAAGAGCTGTAGACCCCGAGGGGTCCTAGAAAGCAACACAGCGTCGTCCGCATAAAGTAACACGGGGATGGTACTTGTGTTTACTCTAGGGGCGTCGGCTGGTGCTTTCTTGAGGATCGAGTCTACTTCGTTGATAAAAAGAGTGAAAAGCAGGGGTGCCAGGACGCACCCTTGTCTGATACCTCTCCTGACCCGGAATTTATCTGTACATTCGCCCGAAGGCCCATATCGGACACTCGAGCTGAGTCTCTCGTACAGACGGGCCAGGAAATATATGATTTCCCTAGGTGCTCCCATTTCTAGCAAGGTAGTCCATAGTATGGCGTGATCCACCAGATCGAAGGCGCTGCTCAAATCAGCAAAACAGAGGTAGAGTGACCCATTTTTTGCGCGGGTGTATTTCCCTATCAGGAGTTCCAGGTTTAAACACTGTTCAATGCAACCTCTTCCTTTCCTGAACCCGTATTGGCAGTCTGTCATTATCTGATTAGACTCTGCCCATTCTTCTAATCGGGCGAGGAGTACACGGCTCATAATCTTGACGGACGAATCCAGCAAAGAAATTGGCCGGTAATTTTTGACGTTTCCTCGGTCCCCTTTCTTGTGAATCGGAACTATTATAGATTCAGACCAAGTACTAGGAATAGTACAGTGAACAGCGGCATTAAAAACTTTGACTAGTACTGGCCCCCACGTCTCAGGTGCAAATTTGTATACATCCACTGGGACACCGTCGGGTCCCTGGGCCTTTCCGCCCTTGCTAGCCTGAATACTACTTAGGACCTCCTGTAAGGTGATATCTATGTTAAGTACTGGCCAGGAGCAACTTATCGGCAGCATTTCAGTTTTAGGATTAAAAATGCCAGAGAAATGCTGGACCCATGATTCCTTACCAACGTTTGAGGTCAACACGGGAAGTTTGTCATCCTTTAAAAAGGGGCTGTTAACTGCTGCCCAAAAAAGAGTACAGTTGTTTGAAACAGCCGCTTGATCAAAACGCTCCCAAGCTTCCTCACGTAATTCAGCTTTCCTTTGCTTAAGAGCTGAGTTATAGTCAGATCTAAGCTTAGCTACAGCTGATTTATCTCTAGGTTTAATGGTTAATGCCTTTTTTAAGGTTTTCAATGCCACAGTACAGGCATTATTGAACCAACCCTTAGCTTTATTTTTAGAATTTCCAGCAGCCCTAGTAAACTTATCACTAATAAAAACGTTGATTCTTGTAAAGTAAAAAATACAGGCCTTCATATTTGAATTGTCGTCGGTAATTGTTCTAATGTCATTTAAACAGCCAGAGATAATACAATTTGAGGTTACTTCAGCCTTATCCCCAGCCCACCTTATTCTGAATCCGTTCGGCCTGTGTACTTCGATGTTTGTGATAGGGCTACTATCTGGGGTTATGCAAGCATCCCAAAACCTGGTTTCAATAACAAGACAATTATGGTCACTAATCATGTGGTCTAAAACCTTGACACCAGAACTAAAAATAGCTAGTTCGGAAGACATGCAAATAAAATCAATTACTGTGTTCGCCCCTCTCCCTACAAAGGTTGGCAGGCTATCACCCTTCTCATCCTGCTCAATCTCTATAATCTCCATGTCGTGGGCTAGTAGGAAAGAGTTCAGGGTTTCTCCATATGTATTGTGTTGGAAATGTATGGTTGGCTCTCCAACACGGTTCAATGTACCACACAGCTTCTGATTAGAGAGTGGGCAAACAGGGATATTAAAATCACCAACATATATAAACTCAAAAACAGTATTAGAAGCTTTCATCAATTTTTTGATTGCGACGTCTAGTTCTAAAATAACAGTATATCTAGCATCAAAAACATTATTATACATATTTATCAACAGGATGTTTTTGCCGGCCACATCCACTAACCATAACAATTGGGAGTTATTGCCCACGGTAATATGCTCCTTCACCCTAATTCGCATTTTCACAGAAATCAGAGTCAGCAAACCACCTTTGGCCCTCCCTGAGGTAGTTGCTACTGCTGGTAGCTCATATGCTACAAAACCGTCAAGACCCTTAAAATTTAAACACCAGGTCTCTTGCAAACAAAGAATATCGAATGTTCTAATTAATTCTAACCATCCTAGTACTTCAAGTTTGGACACTAGTCCTGCTATATTCCAACTAGCAATGTGGCAAGATAATGATGCCCCTTTTACGATATTACAAATAGCACCCACTGACTTAGGCAATGTACCACCTATAGAATTTGGGGGCTGATACAAGTCTACTCCTGCGAACACTTCGGCCATCTCGTGACTAACCTCTTGTCAGTCGCAGTTATTAAGACCAGACAGGGCATCAAATCTGTTATGTAATAGCAGGCTCGGTACAAGGGGAGAAGCCCAGCGGTTATGTATATTTAGGTTTAAATTATTGTCCCATCCTAGTGCTGGCGTTTTAGGCAGGGTTACATTATGGTGTTCCCCGTAGAAGAATTTTAATGTTAGGGGAACGACCGAACCTCTTCTACGCTGAGGCGGAAGAATATGTGTTAAGACATTTGGTAGTGTATCGGGGTGTGCAAATGTAACCACCACACAATCCCCTTTAAATCTTTTGGGGCGGTTCCCTATCCAGGGGACACGTTTAGCTGTTTTAATTTCATGCAACAATTGCTGTGTCCCACCGGGTGCTAACCTCATGTTACCTGAAAGCCAATGGAGGGCCTTACTGCTCAAAGAGCTAGATGACTCAGTAATGCCGTCATCCAAAGGAGGTACGTTAGCTAACACCAGTACAACGGGTGAGGCTTCCTCTATAAACTGTAGTGGGTCTGTACCGTAAGCTTGTGCTTGTGGTATATTTACTGTTAACGGACGCCCTTCAGCTGTTATTACAGGTTGGTTGACTATCGGGGCCGGCACGTGTGCTGGGTTACTCAGCACCCCAGATGTCCCATCTCCCGCTAAGTTAATCCCTTCAGTACTACTTCTCATTGTTAATAGGGTATTAAGGTTGACTATTTCCTCCGTCAATTTAGTTTGCACACTACCAAGTCTTTTCACTTCAGCCTGCAATTTGTCGATTTTGGAGATCAGAGGTTTAACGATTTCTGTTAATTTACCCTCTACAACCTCAAGCAGTTTACTCAGCAGTTCATCATCTCCTCTGTTTCTAAAAGACCCTTCCCCTACCGACCACTATAAGATATGCTGCCACCACCACACTCATGCTGCCTAACTCCTGGTAAAGGCAGTAGCCTTTCATCCCTATAATGGCAGCACTTTGGACTCCCCTCCCTGTCCAACAAGACCGCAATTTGTGAAATAGGCTTCTGTCATTTCGCCTCATGAACATGTTTGCCTATGACAAGAAAAATCAGCATTAAAGATCAAGACATCAGTAAAGCTGGGGCATTGAGGACGGGGTGCACGTCCATCAACATAAGAGGGACTATTTAATCACCAAAGTTTCAATGAGGTTGAAGAGGGTGTTTCTTGTGTTTTTTTGCATGTGATGTTGAGGTGTTGAAGAGATGTGAGAATTTATTTATTTTATTTATTTATTCAAAGTTTTATATAGCGCGAACAGGATCCTTACAGATATCAGAGCGCTTCACAAAGACAGGGAAGGGGCAATAGGAGTAAACAGAGATAATGGGAACAGTATAATAGTCAGTGACATGGTAATAACATGGATGATAAAAACAAACATAAAACCAATCCATATATGATCAGGTAAATAACATGGTAACATGGTAATAACATGGTAATAACATGGTAAGTAACATGGTAATAACATGGATGATAAAAACAAACATAAAACCAATCCATATATGATAAGGTAAGGGAGTAGTATAGAGCAACACAGGTCATTGATCCGACTACAATGGCGTACAGGTGGATCAGTAAACCAACGTGTATCATATCTTGGTCGGTAGTAAGAGAGTAGCGTAATAGTGCCCCCAACAAGTCGAGTATAGTGCCAGGGGATAGGCAGAGCAGCGGTACAAGCAATGCAGAGTCTCTGACCCAACATCTGTAGCGATCAGGAGATCTTGGCCAGAAGCATTGTTTTCACCTCTTTCTTGAAGAGTGCAGTGGAGGTGATTAGCCTTGTTTCAGGAGGGAGCGCATTCCAGATCCTGGGTGCCATTCCTGAGAAGGAGCGTTTGTAAGTTTTCGCTTTCCGAAATCTACGAGGTTTCAGGAGTAGATTTTTAGTACTCCTATTGGATCTCGAACCTCCTGATATAGACAGCTTTTGAGCGAGGTAGTTGGGTGCCTTGTGGTGCACGGCCGCGTGTGTCATAGTTGCAATTTTTAGCTGTATTCTGGCTTCAAAAGGCAGCCATTTTAGAGACTTTAGGTCTGGGGATATGTGCGAGTGCTTTCTAGAGCCAGTAATGAGTCTCGCGGCAGCGTTCAGGGAGGCTCTTAAGGGTGCTGTTGTGGATAGTGGGAGACCGCTGAGGGTCGCAATTCCGTAGTCTATTCGAGGGATGACTAGAGCTTGTACAGCAGTTTGGAAGTCTTTGGCCGGGAGGAAGGGTTTAATTTTCCTCAGCGTGTTAATTTGGAAATTAGCTGCTTTTGTGGCTTTGCTGACGTGCTGCTGCATGTCGAGCTTGGCGTCGAGTGTGATGCCTAGGGATTTCGCCGAGTCCACGATGGTAGGTTGGACATTGAGTGCTGTTAGGTTGTTGAGCCAGGTTTGGGTGGTGGAGATTTTCGCCGGAGGTGAGATGAGTAGGAACTCAGTTTTTCGAGCATTCAGTTTGAGGTGATTATCGGCCAGCCAGGATTGGGTGTTAATAAGCGTGGAATTCAGCTGTTTGATATCTTCCGGGGACTGTAACTTTAGGTAGAGTTGTGTGTCATCAGCGTACATATGGAATTGAACATTGGATGCTTGAAGCAAGGTGGCGAGGGGTTCCATAACGAGGTTGAACAGTGTAGGAGAGAGGGTGGATCCTTGTGGAACCCCTAGATCTGCAGGCACAGGTGTAGATAGTACATTGTCGATCTTGAACCTCTGAGACCGGTTGTGAAGGAAAGACGAAAACCATTTGAGAACAGTTCCCGATAGCCCCATCCTAGTACTTAGCAGCTCCAACAAGTTCTCATGTTTGACCGTGTCAAATGCTGACGAGAGATCAAGAAGGATGAGGAGGCAGGACTCATTCCGATCCAGAATTTGGAGGGCGTCATCAATTATGTGTGTCATAGCTGTTTCCGTGCTATGTTTCGCTCTGAAACCTGATTGATGAGGGTTGAGGAGGTCAAATTGATCAATGTGTTTTGTTAGTTGGAGTTGGACACATTTCTCCAACAGTTTGGCCAGGGTGGGGATATTGGTGATGGGCCGATAATTGTTTAGGTCAGACGGATCAGCTGTAGGTTTCTTGAGTATAGGCGTGACTTGCCCCACCTTAAGGGAGTCTGGAATGTGTCCTTGTTGCAAAGAGCTGTTAATGATCTTGGTCCAGAGAGGGAGGAGCAAGGGGATAAAGTCTTTTACAGCATTAGCAGGTAGAGGGTCTGTGAGGTGATTAGAGGGCTTCAAAGTGCAGAGCAGTTTGTGTATAGCTTCTTCCGAATAGGTGTCGAAGTACTGCCAGGATGCCTTGTTTTTAGGTTGAGTGTCAGCCATTCTGGTGTAGTTGGAGTATCGATTTACATCCATGATGAGGTCATTTCTTATGTTGTCAGTCTTATGTTTAAAGAAAGCAGAGAAGGCTTCACAGTGTGGAGTGTCCTTTGTTGTGCTATTTGATTGTGTGGGTTGTGCCTTTGTTTGGGTCTTGATTAGCTCGAACAGTTTTCTTGGCCTATTCTTCGCTTGGTCCAACTGGCGGCTGAAGAAGTCCGACTTTGTGCGCTTTATTTTCCTAAAGTAGGCATTTCTCTTGTTCTTGAGCTTTTTGAGATGCAGTGCTGAAGGGTCCGATCTCCAGGTGCGCTCTGCCATTCGCATATTACGCCTTTCGTCATTGAGACTGTCATCATACCAGGGGTTAGAAATTTTGGTGGAGACTCTCTTCAGTTGCAGAGGGGCGACTTCATTGACTATTGTATTCATAGAGTCAAGGTAGTGGTCAGTCAGTGATTGAACATCTGAGGCACCTGAAGGGGGAAGGAGGAGGTTGCCGATGTGGGGAGGTAGGGTGGAGGGGTTAAGATTCTTCAAATCCCTTTTCCATGTTTTGGATTTGATTGGTTGAGTAGGGTTAGGTTTAACTTTTTCGTTGATAAAGAAGGTGATAATGTGGTGATCTGACCAATCGCAGGGTAGAATCGCTTCCAGTTGAATAGCGTTCTCTTTGGCAATGATGAGATTGAGTATCGCGCCTTTGTCGTGTGTTGGTTTATCGCATAATTGGGTGAGGTCAAGCGCATTGAGGAAGGTTTTTAGACTATTCACTGAAGTGTCTTTCTGATCGTTCCAGTGGAGATTGAAGTCACCCAGGTAGACTTGAGTGGTCTGCCGACCGGCGTTGGAAGTGATCAGGTCCATGACTTGTTGGGTGAATATGAGATTGTCACCAGGCGGGTGATAAATGAGATGTAGAGTACATACTTGTTTGCCCTCACTGATGATGTCTAGGCAGAGGAGTTCACAGGAGGAGAGGGAGGGTGAGGTGACTTGAGTAACGGAGAGGTTGCTCTTAACAATGCATGCAATTCCCCCGCCCGTCTTGCCAGGAGACCTGTCCAGCCTAATGATGTGATAATTGGGGGGGACTAGTATGTCCATAATCGGGGTAGAGGCTTCAGTGAGCCACGTTTCCGTTAGAAAGGCTAGGTCTAGCTCCCTATTTGAGACAAGATCCGCGATGTCGGAGGAATGTCTCTGGGCCGATCTGCAGTTTAGTAGGATGCATTTGAGTTTGGGAGAGAGAAGGGTGGTCGAGCTTTCTAGTGTGAGGGGAACTTTCCTGAGGTTGTTAGGGACGGAGCCTCTGTTGTTGAGTGTTGGGAGCCTCAGAGCGTTTGTGGGAATTGTGGGTATGGGGATGTGCGAATTGGAAAAACCTTTTACCGGACCTGGGCCATAAGAGCGTAGGAGAGAGCAAAGGTCGAGGTCCGACAAGGGGCTGAGAACACGACGGGGGCGATGGGAGTTATTGCGAACGGGGATAGTGGACCATTGCTGGTGTCGTCGGGGGCGAGTGTATGTAGGAAGGGTGCGTCGTTTGTAGGGTAATGGGATGGTGGGAGGTAGACTGGGCTGTGAGGAGAGAAGGTCTTTGATTGCGTGGATGTCTTTTTTGATTTGTAAAATTTCCTCCTTGACTTGTTGGAGTGTGGATAAGGTCAAGTCAGGAGGGTTGATGAGGTGTTCCGCGGTGCTAATGGGTGGGATGGTATTCAAGGTGTGGACGTGTTTGTGGGCGAGGGGTGTGAGTGGTGAAGGTGAGGCAGGCGGAGGGTGGGAAGCATAGATAGTGACTTCAGTGGGAGACGGTACAGGTGAGTAGAAGAGTGAGTGAAGGTTGAAGACAGTGGGGGAGACAGGAGGGTAGTGAGGGCTAAGAATAGGAGGTGGGGGAGAGGGGGGTGCTAGGGTAAGGGAGGAGGTATGTTCTGTATCTTGTGTTGGGAGGGGGATGACGTTATGAGTGGGAGTGGGGAGGGAGCGGGGAAGGGAGAGGTGTCTGCCATGGGGGGGATGGGGTGGTTGGGTGGATAAACTCCGAGTGATGGTGTGTGCAGATGTAGGCGTGTTGTGGGTGGGAGTTGTTGTGTCGGGTGTGAGAGACACGTGGGTGGGAGTGGAGAGAGAGATGGGGAGGGAGAGGTGTCTGTCGAGGGGGAGATGAGAGGGGGTGGATAAACTTTGGGCGGTGGCTTGTTCAAATGGTGGAGTGTTGTGGGTGGGGGATGATCTGTCCGAGGGGAGAGGGATGGAGGGGGTGTGTGTGGGGATAAGAAGTGTCATGTTGGAGGGGCTACTAGTATGTGCGGTGGGGATATTCGTGACTGTCCTTGGGGAGTGGTGTGCGTTAACAGCAGGTGGGCCATTTACTGGGGTACTGGTGGTAGAGGTGTAGTAGGTGGTGGCTACGAGGTCAGGGGGGATAGTGCTGGCGGACTTCTGGGTTCGGGTCCGCAGCTTGGAGAGGTGCTCTTTGAACTTGGGGAACAGGTTGTCTAGTAGTTCCAGGTTCTTGTCCGTGGCTTGGATCAGGACAATCCCGGTATTATAGATTGTAATGGTAGACCTGCCAGGGAAGAGGTGGGAAGGTGTGATGGTGAGAGTTGAGCCATGGGTTGTTTTCTTGGTGATGGAGACTGTGAGTAGAGATAGGAAAGTTTTTCTCCATTGGGCTCTGCGTGAGGTGTGGAAGATGAAATCAGTATTCAGGGCTCCATTGCCCGATGAGAAGTAGGTGTCAGCAAAGGGTGTTTCCGGGTGCGCCCTCAAGAAGTTGTGTTTGAAACGTTTAGTGGCACTTTTGGAGAGAGGGGTGGAGGGGTAGTTAATTCTAAAAGTGTGCTTGCCGTTGAGCTCCATTTTAGAGAGGCTGTGGTGTTAGGTGTCTGAACTAGGGCGATAGTACACGCTGTCAGCCGCTAGTTACAGGGCCAAGGAGGACACTAGTGAGTGAGCACAGATATAGGGGGTGGAAGTCAGTGTGATCCCCGAACAGCCAGTGCGTGGGAGCATCTTATCAGATGTATCCTATATACAAGGTAGCAGTCAGCTTACACCGTGTGACCAGCTATGCGAGGTAAGGCCTATTAGGTGGAGGCTAAGTTACATATCAGAATGAACAAGGTAGCAGCAATGTAGTCTAGGCTTAGAAAGTGGCTGGGCGCAGTTTGCCTGACAGAGAGAGTTGGATGAGGTAGTAATAATCAGTGCAATATCGTGACGTAGCTTACAATGAAAACCCAATAAGAAAATAAATAAATGCGGAAGCGGACAGCGAATGATGGGGATAAAGGTGAGATATGTGCAGCTTGCCGCATATAAAATACAGGCTAGAATAGAGCTAAACTACTAATGAGTTACTAAATCCCATAAATGTGCATACATATTGCAGTAATAACAATATAGCACTACAATAAAAATACCATAAAATACAGGCTAGAATAGGGCTAAACTACTAATGAGTTACTAAGTCCCATAAATGTGCATATATATTGCAGCAATAACAATATAACACTAGAATATACGATGGCAGTGTGAAAGCAATGCATACAGTGTAGTAATCCAGTAATAAGACAATAAGATAAAATAATTAAAATAAAATTAGAGCCTGCAGTAAAAGGCAATGACTAGTCCGTGATGGCCGCTGAGTAGAGAGAGAGGTCAGTCTTAAATGGCCGCCATGTAGGGGGACTGGAGACGCTAGTCCTTTATTTGTTGTTATTGCTTGTGAGCAGGGTGGAGAGGTTCCAGGTTCCGTTTGAAGTAAGCCCAGTTCCAAGCTAGGTGTGAGGTAGCGTTCGTTGTGACACAGGTGAAGGAAAGGAAGTTACGGAGACAGTGCCAAATACGATTAGAGATAGCCTGAGGAGACCAGATCTTAGTACATAAGGTGCAAAAGAATGATTAGCCACGATGGTGGTCCGAGGGGGGAGACTGTGTCAAAATGGCCACCACATATGGGGAGAAGAGACATTAGTCCACTATTTATTTCCATGCTTTGTGAGCAGTGAGATCAGACATTTAGTCCTCTTTTTATTTCCATGCTTGTGAGCAGTGAGATCAGTTTCGTTTCTCCCTCTGTGGGGGAGACTCATCCCGATGGACTCTCGTGGGCACAGTAGGTGATTTATGGCCTTAGGTTCTTGTTTTTCCGACCCCCGCCATTTTGTACAAGTACAACAAAGTTCAGAACCAAAGAAAATGTACATAAATACCTTCTCTTGTAGTTAAGGACTGTGTCCGCTGCGTGCTCATGTGCCCCACCAGTGACTGCAAACTATTTCCATGCCGGCGTCCGCTGCTCCTCTCAGCCCTCCAGTCCGTTGGTGTTCCTTTACTGCGGGCGGGTGGGAGAGTTCCTTTACTGCGGGGAGGGGGGTGCTGTCCTCATCCCGGTGTGCAATCGGTGACTTCTGGGTGGGGGGGAGGTCCGTTGTTTCGGCGGCTACGGCGGCTTCTGGGGGGGGGGGGGTCCGTTGCAATCGGCGGCTTCTGGGTGGAGGGGGGGTCCGTTGTTTCAGCTCGTGAGTGGAGGCGGGGTCCGGTGTTCGTCCCGCGGTGCTCCCCTGCTGCGCGTGTTGTCCGTTGTACCCCTGTAGCGGCCAGCATCTGCCAATTTAGAGAAGGGGGGGGGATGGGTCCGGTGCTCGGTCCACCTTGGTCCCGGTGCAGCTGGGCTGGTCTGTTGTTTCCGCTATTCCGCGCGGAGAGTGTGGTGTTTCTGGATTCCTCTGCTGTGGCGGTGCTGGCTCGGGACCCTCCGCCGAGCCGACTCAGCGGTACCCCGGGGCTTCAGCTGCGCCGCGATGTGGTGTTTCTGAAGGCACGGGTCTGGTGGCCGGTTGCGATAGCTCCGCAGTCCGAGTGCCGGCTCAGCAGGTCTTGCCTCCTTCAGGTCAGACTCTGTCTCAGTGGGTGTTGTCCGTTGTTGGGGCGAGGGCTTGAATCCCAGCCCGTTCACGCAGTTTCAGGGCAATCCAGTTACTTCCCAATCCAGTTACATGCTCCAGTTACTTTTCTGCTACAAGATCCGGCGAGCTGGTATGTGCTAAGCAGGGATAAAGCCCAAGAGAATCCCCAGCACCAGGAGCTCTTCACGGGAGCTCATGCCAGGCGGCCATCTTGCGCAACATCTTTAAATTTCATCTTTCAAGATGAATCAAGAATTCATCTTTAAAGTCTTTGTGATGTCCAAGAGATCTGCAGATGAGATAGCAGCTGGTGGCCTGAGATGCAGAGTTTGGGAAATGGCATGTGAACAGCTCCCTGGAGTTGAGTGTTATTTACATGTCTGTGGTGGATGACTAGGATGACTTATGGATGTTTGCAAGGCCTACTCACTTCTTTTGTTCTCTTTCAAAATGATAAACGTTGTAGGCTGCTGGAAGAAGGAAGAACAGGATGTGTGAAGATGTGGGTCTGAACCATATTCCTGTTATGTAGAGTTGATCATGCTTTTGAAAGTTGAAGAGGTCTGTGATGGCAGAGCAAGCATTAATGAGCTGTTGTGTGTGCGTTCTGTAGTTTGAGGATGTGTAGTAGTTAGTGTGATGTGTATGAGGTGGATCTATGTGTAGTGCAAATGTTATTAGAGTGTCTAGCTCATCTATATCTTTGCCTATTTTTGGGAATTGGCACTAGCAGATGCTGGGTAATTACCATGAGTTTATCTTACCTTGTAAGTTTCATTCGAACAGTTGTTTTGGCCCAAGGCCCTAGGCGGCCCTAGCATGATCAAATAGGTGATACCTTGCTCTGTGGCTGTCCTTTGCTAGGGATGCACAGGTGAAGTCACTTCCTGTGCAGATGGATAATGGGAAATGTAGTCCTCTTGCTTGGCTTATTTTTTTAAAGATGGTTTTGGAAGGAAACTAGTGATGTCAGTTCCTGAGCAGATGGATTGTGGGAAAAAACAGTGGGGGCACTATCTGTGCAGAAATCCGGTAAAAACGCTTCCTGTGCAGATGGATGATGCGAAATTCAGTTGTGTCACCTCCAGTTTGGATGGATAATTGGAAATGAAGCTCTCGTGCTGAGCTTCAGCTTCTAAAAAGAGTCTTGGCAGGAAGCCAGTGATGTCACTTCCTGTGCAGATGTGTGATGTGAAATTCAGTGATGTCACTTCCGATGCAGATGGTGGATGGGAAAATAAATGGGATGCCATAGTAAGGATCTGGACATACACATATTAGCTGAGCATTATACAAGAGGAACCTGTAGACCTCACTCCTACTCACACAGATCAAAAGGTCTGGTGAATCTATGAATCCTTCTAAAGCATAATATGCAGCCACAGATCTTTTATGCCCCACACCCAGGACAGGGGCAGTAGTTCTTTGCCTAATATAGAGGAACATCAAGTCACAGGAAATGTACAACCTTGTTCTCTGCACTCTTACTTGGATTAGTGTGACACTGGGACCAAAATAAATGTCAGGATTCTGAATATATTTGCATTTGGGCACCCAGGGCAGGAGAACACACCTAGATACCATGCAAGGGATAGTCCCAGACAACAATCCCCACTCTCACTGGAAGCTTGCTACTAGTCTGCATGTCTGAATAAAGAAGCAGCACTCATCAATGCATGTTTGATGGGAGTCTACTGAGAAGCAACAGCAATATACACCTCTTGGGGCACCGTTAAGCTGCCAGCATTACTACACAGAGTTCTGCCAGGAGCAACAGAAGCCTGACCACTAGAGGCACTCTTAGGCCACCAGTAAATACTTCATGGAGTTTACACAGGAGACAGAGAAACCCAACAAGAGGAAGTAGCATTAAGCCACCAGCTAATAATGTATGTTTTCATTCAGTAGAGAAGAACCATCTCTGCTGCCATTATTAAGCCACCTGTGATATTATTATTATTATTATTATTATTTAAGATTTGTAGGTTGTGCAGCTACCCCAAGGGATTTCTTGGTGCCGCGCCTGGTTGGACAGCGTAGCAAAAAAGGAAAATCAAAGAAAGACTGAAGTTAAAACAGCCAAGTTTTTGAACCTTTGTGAAAGGCATAGATAGAGGTCTTATTTCACAAGGGGGCTGGTAAGGTGTTTCATAAAGTCGGCCCCAAGTATGAGAGAAATCGACCTCTCATGCTGGCAAATCTGATTTTTGGAACAACAAACCCGGTAGATTGGGCGGAACGGAGGGGACAAGAGGGATGGTATCGTTGGACCAAATCCTGCAGGTATTTAGGGGCTCTGCCTGTTTTGATTCTATGTTACAGTAAGAGGGTATACCCATAACAGTCACTGGGACCTGGGTGTGATACGATGCAGAAGGAGAGGGGTCCCAGTAAACGATACTTTTATAGAGAAAAGAAAAATTCATATATGCAATTATACACAAACAAGAGAATGTAGAATCAACACACTGTTATTTAATCACACTGTGTTGCACAATTCATTAGATACACATTGAATATTAAATTCAAATGAATGTAGTGCCCCAGGAAGTGAAGAGGGATAGCGTGCAAGTGAAAGGTAAGGTTTGTGCAGAATTCTCGCAGCTGTTAAAAAGGAAAATTTTCCTTAGCATCACAACAGTAATTTCTACTTGGTGTCAAGGGAGCCAATTGTTAGAGGAACAAACAATACTATATAACCATTTAGACAAAACCATGCCCAATGTGCTGCAATAAATGTCCACAGCTTTAATAGCGCAGGCTGGTTGCAAGACGAGAAGTTGTTGACGTTTCGACCCCAAATTAGTGGTAGGTATCGGTGAAACCTTAAGGCGGGGTCTTCATCAAGAGAGTATCAGTGTAGGGGGGTGACTGGGGCCGGGCAACCTTGGCGAATGTGTTACTATATTGGGCCGATCGGCTCCAAAAAGGCGTGGACCGAAAGGATGGCTAATCATGTCAAATCTGGATCAACATGGTCAATTTCATGTAACCGCTAGATCCGGTCTGCACGTAGGTCAGTAGCACTATGTAGTTTTAAATAATTATCGTCAAAGGCATCTGTTACAGCCGCAGCCGCGGTCCGTGATGTCTGGAAGAAGGGACACCTCCGAGGAATAGAAGGGTTCTGTGGTATGCTGGACGAGAATGACTTTTTTGGTCCCTCCCAAATAGGAATTTATTTTATGGATTTTTCTGTGGACACTAGCGCCAAGAGCATTAAACACAGATGCAATAGTTGGATGTGAACTAGAAAAAGCATGTATATGCTACTTGCACATTGGCTCAAAAAAGAACTGTCTATGTGTAGTCCTCAAATTAGCCCTACTCTTGCACTACCCTGAGGTGGGAGAAAGTAGGACACAAAGTTCTCTCTTCTAGCCTATGAGGGCACTGTTTTGACAAACGATTCACCTGAGGTGTGTAGTTCCAAAAATAATGAATGGCTACTACATACATTAATTTCCTAAAGACCCATCTGGGGCCTTGAAGTGCCACTAATTTCATAATAAATGAATGCCAAGCAAATTAAGGTTAAACTAAAACATACAGGCGAAATGCATTTGCACGCAAATCTAAATTACATTAAGTGGACCAGTAACTGCGATGTTCCTCTAGTCACTGCGCAGTTTCTCACTGGAATTTTACTCTGGCCGATTTGTGATAAGCAATCAGTACAAGCGACACACTTTGAGAGGCTGAAAATGACATTGTGTCCTCATTGGACAATACAAATGTCAATACAAATTTGCATGGTCATTGGTATAAACGTGCTTACTCACTATGTGCAATGAAAGTTATCCTGTACCTGGAGCTATTTCGTGGAAAAAATCCTGCCTAAGGTAAATGTACTGAAGCAGCAATGCAGTGTAATATTGGAAAGAACCGCAAAATGAAGTGGGTGAGGGTTTTTTCAAACTCAGAAATAACAAGGAGGTACTTGATGTTCAGTAGTTGTGGGTTGTGATGTTCCCATCTCATTCACTGACTCACACAGCTACTGAGTGACAGTCATATTACGACTGCCCCAGTACTCCTCAAGATGCTGATGACTAGAACAACCAGCTCTATTGGGATTATGAAAGAAGCAGTAACTCTGTGGATCATGAGTATTTCCCTGTAGGTGAAATAGCAAGCAAAAATATGAGGGAATTGGTGAGAGAAAAACAATACCTGCATTTTACCCACCGAATCCCATATCTGGATTATTTCCACCCTTGGGAGTTACCAGTGCCCCTGATATCAGTCACTCCAGGGGTCAAGGGTCGAATATAGGACAGAAAAGGAACAATTTAGGGCCATATCCACAAGGCGCCGGGATATAATTATCGCTGCTTTAGCATCCGTTTTCGGGCGAAAAGTGGCGATAATTTTATGGCATGATCGGCAAGGTCATGCTATCGCGTGAATTCATGCCTCAGGCCCTGTTTCCTCAATGGCCAGCATCTCACCGCTAATGAGATGCATAGTAGGCGCTCTGCACTAAAGTAACCTGATAAAATTTGCTAACACGAGCTACTCCTATCAGCAAGCAGGGCGCAAACCTGCGTAGCAACGGTAATAATATCAATAACTGCGCTTATAGCAGCTTTGTTTACACCTGCTTCAGAACTGACTTACCAATTACATCCAATGGGAGGTGGATTGTAGTGATGAGTCCGCCCTACCCTATCAACAAGATTCTGATCATCCTGTGCTGTTATCGCTGGGTTCCCAGCGATAATCGCACACTTTCATCTCTATCGCTGGATTTCCTATCGCATTGGAGATAGGCGTTGCTGATAGCGCGCTAACTCTGCGATAGAATCTAGTGATAGCCGGCGTTAAGTTGAAACGCACTAAGCGCGTTAAGCGATGTTTATTGCTACTTGTTGCTGATATGCCCCTAAGTTTGTGCACTTAAGAATTACGGAGCTTATTTACAAGCCCCTTGGGCTGCCGGTACGTCACTTTTTCCCCATGTTAAAAAAGACTCACCACCAGCACAAGGGGCTTGTAAATAAGCCCCTTCATTGTTATGAAAATTGACTCATGGGCAACTTCTATGTTTGTGTACATGGGCAAAATGGGATCATGATATAGCTCCAGATGTGTTAATTTGCTCAGTGTAAATTTGCACTGCACAAATTTGTACATTTGCAGGTATTACTGTTGAGTGTGTTCGTATGTCAATGTGGAAGAACACGTGTTGAAGCACTTTCTAAGTGGAATGGTGTGGCTCACTGGTTAGAGGTGGCAGACCCGGGAGCAGAAGTCGGCCCGGGACCAGGGTTCAATTCCCGAAGTGGCAGGGTCGTGGACCAGGGTCAGCGGACTCGACAATTCTCGCCTCGGTGCCTACTCTAACCTGGCGTCCCACTCGGCAACTCTGGGCAGTAGCTTGCCTAATCTCCACAACGGCCCCATCAACGCCAGGGATGCCTGGCTCCACCTTGGGGATTTCCAGTAGGGACCATCCCACAGGGAAAGCCAGGACGGGTTCCCCAGCGGTATACAGCACCGGGACGCCCCTTTGCTGGGGCAGCTGTGCGCTTTACAAGTATACGACATTTAACATATTCTGGTGCCAATTCAGGGTCCACGAATCACTTACTGATAAATCTCCATTTCCAACTGAGGCTAATCATCATAATTCAATACATTTCAATATTTGTGAAGCACTGTAGGCTCCACAAGGAAGAAAGAAGATGGTTACGTTTTGAAGCATAAAAGTTTATTAAAAGATTACCAAAGTTACAAATTCATATAATCAAATTATTTATAAATCACTAATCAGTACATGAATGCATTAGTCAATATATAGTTCAAAGCATTCCAATGCTAATAAAACAAAGGCCAACATATGTTGAATTGTCTCAAAAGGAAAGGTCAATAAAATCAGTTCTTCCATTAAGAGAGCATCCTACTTTGCTAAGTTAAGTTCTGCTAGTAATTCAGGGAAGGTGGGACCTGAATTCTCATCTACATTGAACTAGATAAAATCAAAAAATTCTAAAATTTGATACACCTAAACATGGCTCCGATATAAGGAACCGATTAGAGTTAAGGGGCAAGCAAATAACTAAGCTCATTTTCTCAAGCTTGTAGATAATGAGGCTTCTCTAAACAACCTTCAAACTTACAGTTATCTGCAACATAACGAGATATAAATCAGGTCAAGCTGTACTCTGCAGGTGCAGTGAAATAGTTTGTTAATGCATTCTACAAGTAATACACAAAAACAAACATTTCAGATGAGAGAAAGAGCTAGGACACATTCACCTTGTATGTGTGGAGTCATTTTAAAGTGAGGTGGAGTCATTGTCTGATAGAATAAAGAAAGTCATGTGACATAAAACAAGATGGCACCCAAAGATAAGCCATTTCAAAATACAGTCATCCATTATGATCAATCATACTGGCAGACAATAACTACAGTTTTTCGTGCACATGTTAATGCCAATTTAAATGTGAAAATTTCTCATGAAAAATTGCCTTCACAAACAGAAGGTTAAAAGGTGGAGGTTGTTTCCTGAAAGAATCATGCAATTACCTGCTAGAAACCATTGTAAAGAATCAGAGTTAAATTCCATCTGCAACATTAAAGCATGCTACTTATTTTGCTTTAGCACTTCATCTCATGCCTGAAATAATTGCTTGTGTGTAGGGGTTATTAAACAAACAAGGTCTCACAGCCCAGCAGACAAAGAATTGCATGCTTAATGTAAGCTTACCAGGACAAAGTGCCATTTAACCCCGAATCACTTCATCCAGAGACGACAAACCGCTCAGCAGACTATATAATTAGAAAAACGTATTTTTCTGTCAGAGATCAATAGGACGTGAGTGGGCAGCAATGTGCAATTAAGTAAACCATGTGATAGAGGAGTTTACCAGTAATGTGCGACAGGTTGTCACTATTACAATCTGAATGCACAGACATGAAGCGTGAAGACACATGAATGTACAGTGCAGTGTTACAGATAAGGTCTGATTCACAAAAGCTGGAAGTAGAACTACAGGAGGCAGCGGTGGCTCATCAGCATACGCGGAGGAGCGTTGCCCCACTGCTCAGAAAATAAAAATAAAAGAATAATAACAAGACGTTTATTTTTTCGTTTTTTAAAATTATTTTATCCGTTATAAAAACAACACCAGCATTTGTTCCAGTACATGAAATGCATATCAGAGGATCGTATACAGTACATATAGGGGTTTCCCAGATGATAGGAGCATTGGAGAAATATGAGCGTGACGCAAAAACGACATCATGAATACATATTCCCCCGACTCCCCTCCCCCATATATGAGGGTATATAAACAGCCACAGAGAGAACATTTTTGACCTAACATAGCATTAACGGGAGTACATTTTTCCCTAAAATATTTCAGAAAATGGTCAATCTACTGAGGCTGTGTGCTTAAGTCCACAGTGGATGCAATTGGATGTTCGATAAGGTACATAGTGAGGGGGTCCCAAATGTCTTGAGGCCGGGAAAGCAATGGGAGTAGTTCAGAGTATGTGTGTATTTGTTCCTACCACAAGATCATATCTCCCAACCATTCCTTGATTTTCGTTGCTCTGCCCCTGCCCTACCTGCAGGCCACCCCCCATCTGGCTAGCAGTATGCTAAATGTGACAAATTTACGTTTAGCCGCTGGTATCTCCTCAGTATATCCAAGCAGCGCCAGCAGAGGGGACCGTGGTAGTTCTAGGATGGTCATGAGTTCCAGTGCCGGAAATACCTGTGGCCAATATGAATGTACTGTGCTACAATCCCATGCTAGATGGAGAAAGTCAGCGTTGTTCATCCAGCAACTGTCACAATGAGCACTGTCCCGTAGCCCATACTGATGCAACCGGGCAGGAGTGTGATAGAGACAATGCAAAAATTAATAATGCGCAGCCTACTGTTTGAGGAGGCAAGCTCGGTCTGTTTACAGCAATAGTCCCACTGCTGGTCTGTGATGTCATGTCCCAGTTCAATGCTCCACCTGGTGCGAACAGGGCTGGGAGGGTATTCCATTTCTATGTAAAGGCTATAGTACAAGGTAGACACGAGATGCAAAGCATCAGTACTGCGCAGCATGTTGTTCAATGGGGTGACTGTGGGAGGCTCCATAGGCTATGACAATTGCGACATGTCACGAAATTTACCATGCATGTAGAGTTCGCCCCAACAGGTGATTTTAAACTTAGAATTGGTCTTAGCAAATATTCCCTCCTGAAGAACCAGCATGTTAGGGTGATACGTGAGCAGGAGCAAGTGGGAATAGAGTACCAGTGTCTTAAGTATACGGGTAAGGCATTGCCTGGCTTTAATAGTGCTGTCCACTGAGGATGGTCCCACTGGCCAGCTCTAATGTACTGCTAAGATTACCCCGTCTAGCGGGATAGGATGTGCCAGCCAATGTTCCGTTGCGACTTGGGGTGTATATCTAGGGGAGTGGAACCAATAGTGTGCAAAGTGTGCCTGGGCGCATTCTGTCCATCAAATTGTTTTTTGTAATTTTCTCCCTGAGTGTACTGGGGTAGCTCAGACGTGGGTCCCAGAGCCTCCACACCACTGGGGTCAAGCTAGCCGGGCTGATGAGAGGTGTTACCTCGAAACCGGACCGGTCCGGTCCTCGGATGCTTGATTCCGGTCTGGGAAAGATATGGCTGTTGTAGTTCAGACTGGACTGTTCCCATGGGGCACAGGGTCAGAGCTGATTTGCATAAAGCCATTATCTGACCCAGGGTGGTGTGGAGTGCAAAAAACGATGGATTTAGGCCCAGATCCTTCTACTGGGGTGAATGTAAGACATTGATCTACATTCTGTCCATCAAATAGTTTTTTGTAATTTTCTCCCTGAGTGTACTGGGGTAGCTCAGACATGGGTCCCAGAGCCTCCACACCACTGGAGTCAAGCTAGCCGGGCTGATGAGAGGTGTTACCTTGAAACCGGTCCGGTCCTCGGATGCTTGATTCCGGTCTGGGAAAGATATGGCTGTTGTAGTTCGGGCTGGACTGTTCCCATGGGGCACAGGGTCAGAGCTGATTTGCATAAAGCCATTATCTGACCCAGGGTGGTGTGGAGTGCAAAAAGCGATGGATTTAGTCCCAGATCCTTGTACTGGGGTGAATGTAAGACATTGATCTACATTCTGTCCATCAAATTGTTTTTTGTAATTTTCTCCCTGAGTGTACTGGGGTAGCTCAGACGTGGGTCCCAGAGCCTCCACACCACTGGAGTCAAGCTAGCCGGGCTGATGAGAGGTGTTACCTCGAAACCGGACCGGTCCGGTCCTCGAATGCTTGATTCCGGTCTGAGAAAGATATGGCTGTTGTAGTTCGGACTGGACTGTTCCCATGGGGCACAGGGTCAGAGCTGATTTGCATAAAGCCATTATCTGACCCAGGGTGGTGTGGAGTGCAAAAAACGATGGATTTAGTCCCAGATCCTTGTACTGGGGTGAATGTAAGACATTGATCTACATTCTGTCCATCAAATTGTTTTTTGTAATTTTTTCCCTGCAGCCACGTCGCACCTGGGCAGAAACCACAAACATAATTACTCGATAAATGTCCATGAATAGTGGGCCATCACTTAATATTTATCAATATCCTTGCTAAATACCCAGGAAGTGCACATGATTGGAACATCGTCGTCACAATACCATAAATGAGTAGTTTCAGACTGGCAGATATGGGACTGCCGTACTCAGGGTCGAATAGGGATCACAATTTGACCCGGGCACTGATGAAAAAAGTGGCCTACATTCAAGGGGCGTGGCCACAATTAAGGGGCATGGCCCACATTCAAGGGGCGTGCCCTTTCATGAAACACCATTTGGTTACAAATGTCAATGTCCTTGAAAATTAGATGCATATACATTAAGAATTTGGATAAGTATGGTAGTGCACTGTCCAGTGACCAGCTGAAAGAGGGCACCAAAGAGCAGAAATCGGATTATAAATTCAAATCTGTTCCGAACAGGGGCCCAAAAATATGTTTGGGTCAGGGCCCCCAAAATCTTTAAGTTGTTTGGCACAGACAAGGAATGAAAGTGAGAGGATACTGTTCTTGCACAGGACACAGGGCCAAGGTGACAATGGCGTCATGCTAAGCAACTAAAAAAACAGCAAGGCCCCTTTCTGTCACAAACTTATTTGAGCCCTCCAGGGAAGAAGCACCTAATAAGCAGGAAGCCCCTGCTATTACTAACCTACTCAGCCCTCACCAGACCTTCAGCTCAGGAGCACATGAATAGCAGTAAGGCCCCTGCAATTAGTAAATTAATCAGCCCTCCCCAGCCCTCCAGGCCTCAGGGCAATGTCCTGGCAGGGGAGCACAAACCACAGGTGCTGGGTCATTGATGGTAGCCAGGGGGAGGCTGAGGTGAAGATGGTGCAAGTTGCAAAGATCACCTGACCCCCACAGCGAGACCCATTCATCCTCGCCCACTATGCCCTGAATGTGAAGGGCTGTGGGCAAGGTGTTAAAACTAACACTGTTTATGTGCTGCGTGGGCCCCACGGGGGCCGAGGTGAAAATGGCTCAAAGGTCTGCGCAACACCTGGCCCCCAGGAAGGCCAATTTTTTCAAACAATCACCCCATCCACAGCCACTCTCAGCATGATTGCTTTGCAAGGCGGGGGTGACTGCGGCCGCACAGTGAATTTGCATTCATTTCTCTCTCTCTGTCTCCGTGCCCTCTGTGGGCCATTTTTTTTCCTCCCCTTTCCTAGTCGACAGAGAGCATGGAGACAGAGACCGAGAAATGAAAGCAGCTTCACTGTGCGGCTGGGAAAGGGGAGAAAAAAAACGGCCCACAGGGGGCACGGAGACACCGGCCCTTCGGCCGATGCCCTAATGCCCGCATTGCCAATCCGCCCCTGGCCGTACTCCTTGGTATAGGAAGGTAGAACTATTCAATAAACCATTTAATAAGAAGTAAGGTATGACATAATAGCCAGCTCTGTGTTTGTGACTGGATCTTGTGTCATGTGAAGATAGTGGAAGTATCTTAATCTAACATGTAGACAATGATGCCCCATTATGTGATTCCCTCACTGAGTCTGCAATGGAAGTAGGAGAAATCCCACAGTGAGCAGTACTGTGTCATCTCACACTGTGTGAGCGGACAGAGTGCAATTTCTGCAATGTCTAGCACATAACCTGATAAATCATGTGGTCGACGAGTTTGTTCAGTAGAATAACAAAGGATACATTTCAGAAAAGTGTGAGATGTGTGTATGTGCTATGGTGTGGCAAGCCTGGATTAGTTCACAATTTCCCACTAAAATAACAGTTGTTGAACAAATCATGTGATTCTAAGCATATGAGTAACACATTGCAATATATCTGTAGGCTGTTCACAGTATCAGAAGGAAAAATAGAAAAAGAACATCATAATTCCAGGTATGTCACGCACTGAAAATGTAGTATCAAATCTTATTTAAATTTGTAGTCTAGGTACATGTTTGATACTAAAAGATCAACGCACAGTTAATTCTCAGGCATTCCAACATTCTGTGCCCAAATATATGCATAGATAATAAGCCGCAGGCAAGGAGAAAATATGACAAAGCGTAGGGGAAAATCTGACAAATGTATGTGTGAGTGTCGAACATGCTGCCACCTTCACTACCTATATTGCAAATAAACGTATGCAAGATAATCTGATCCTAAATGGGATACTTTACATACATAGTGGGTGCAATTCTCATATAGCTGACACAAATATTCTAACTTACTTATCATAGCAATCTTCTCGCTAAACATGAAAGTTATCATGTTGATGTGTTATAAGTCTTACACCATGTCCAATATGTGCAATGACACACATATGTTGAACATACAGAACATACATGTGTAAAGCAAGGGGTCAACAGTAGGCAAAACATATCTGTTAAAAGTTAAAAAAAATCAGATGAAAGACCTCTGTACTCACCTCCTGTGGTCTGCAAGACTATTTTATCAGTGCAATTTTGCATAACATCTGTCTTGAAACAAATGTGCCATGGGACTATGAGACTGAAATCCCACCTGAAAATAAAGAGAACGATGAAACTGGTGCAGATGTAGAGCACACAACGGACTGTTGTGTGAGATGGGACAACATTGTTGTCAATTTGTTTTCATAATTTACTTAAAATCAATAGCCCCTCAGCCATGATTTCGGTTCTGTAAAAATAGATCAACTTTCAAAATTCCAAAAATATTCACGTGTATCATTTAAGTTTTGATTGAAAATGTTGTTCCAATCACTGTCACTGTAATTAAGAAGATGTTCAGAGATACCAGACAAATATATCACATATGAAGTCACAAATTATGTGTGTGTGACATCAGAGCCACTATCAACAAATACTGCTTGGAATGGCCATACATCTGAGCCAAAATAAATACATCAACCTCAATGCATGTACCATAAAAATTATAATCCCATCAAATCAGCATGATTGTTCAGTTGTCATCTCTTCACCATACAAGTACCATTTGCACCCTTTAACTCCACAATGTAAAATGACTGTGTAATGAATGATACTTTGTAAAAGAATACAATGTCTCTAAATTAAGTCCCCATGTGGCCTATCAAACATATAAAACTCATAGAAAATCATGTCCCACTGAGATTGATATATGCAACAACCAGCTGTATACTGTAGAGAAAGGCAAAAAGATGCTAGATGAGAAGGCCTGTCACCCAATAAGTCCTGTAGATATGTGTGCATCCATCTGTACATATCCATGTTCAAGGTGATCATGCAATGGATAACCCACTAAGGTATATGGGCAATATATAATGCCAAATCTACACTAGTTGTGAAGTATTCATCACATTTACTTAAAAAACACGAAGTTCCACATCAGCTCTGTCATCTAAATAGACCAATAATTAGTGAAGTCAAAAGAAGACAAACATGTACATCTACAAAGCGATACAGACACAGTGTTGTGCATACCAACGGACTCACAATCATTGGCTATTTTATACTGGTAATCACACTGCAATTAAAATAATGAGACACAAACAGGGTTATGACATACTCTGAGTGATGAGAAAGCTTGGGAAGTCACAAGATCAAACAAAGAACATGTTAATTTTTGTTCTGGCAACAAGTCATATTTGAGGAAATTACATATAAGACCACACAGGTACATCATCCTTAGTGTGACCACTTATCACTAACAGTCCTGAGTTATGTATGAGTGCATGGATACGTCATGGTTGTAGTCTTACCACAGAAGGACAAAAGAGTCTCTTGAAACTCAGAATGGAGTTTTAGTCGAAGAGTGCCTAAAAGCAGAGGGGACAGAGTATATGCTACACCGGGACGTCCAGGAGGCAAGGAACACGAAGACCACTCAAGTTCAAGAAAACAAGTTAAGTGAAGAGGCTTCAAGCTTGGGTACAAAGAAGCAGTAGCCTGTGCTGCCAGGATGCTGAAGACAACAGAGTCAGTCCATCCAACCAACCGTGTCGGCATGGGTCAGTTATAAGGGGGACAGACTCGTAAGCAGACTATCTTGATGCGTCCGACTCTGTTGGCATGAGTCGGTCATGGTAACAGTTGCGGTCACCGGGTGATTGAAGAAACGCAGCAACACTGGGCGCAGGGGTTTGGTTACACAGGTTCCACAAGGGATGCTGCCCTTAACTTGATGAGAGGACAGCTCAGGTCTCGATGGAATGCAGACCCACCACCTGTGTTGCAGAGTCCTGTGGAGTCCATGGGAGCCCAGGTTCGGCACACCAGTTGATCTTGTTGTGGTGCCTGTGGATGCAAGGGATTGACTCCTTCACTCCAAGGAAGATTTCTTTGGATGTCTTTAGTTGTCCACTGGCCCAGGACGGAACCTGCATGGAGCAGGAACACTGATGGTGTAGCGAGTTTGCAGGACCACGAGATCAGGAGTCAACAAAGTCTTGGTCCCAAAGCAAAGGACGACTCACCCAGAATGCCCAGGCGGTCAAAGAAGAAGTTGAGTTGGATCTGAATCAAATCCAATGATGAATCTAGGGACCCACCCAAAGGTAAGCCCTTAGGTACCCTACGGTGAGGGTTAGGACGATTCAGGTGTCGGTCCCAGAGGAGGGGTTGGGCAGTGGTGAGGATACTCTCATGTCCTTTGTCCAGTTTCACGCCAGAGAGGGAGCCAACAACTCCCTGATTTGGCTTGAACTGGAGAATGCAAGGATGGCACCAAATGTGCCCTTTCTAGCAGATAATGTGGGGCTGGCAAGCTCCCCTGCACAGCCCAATACTAAAGGGCCAGATGTAGGATGCAAATACCGGTTGGTAATGCCGATTTCGGCCGTTACCGACCGGTATTTGCTGTTTGACATGTAGGGGGCCTTATAGTTACAGAATCGGTATATTTACCGATTCGGTAAATTTACTGATTCTGTAAAATACTGAATCTGTAAATGTACCGAATCGGTAAATACAGATGTAGGTGGCACTTTAAACAGTGCCACAGGCCCTTACCGATTCGTTATTTACCAACAAATACTATTTGATGGTAAATAACGAATACCTGTGTACATGCACATCTGTGCATGTACACCTGTGCCATGTCTGTGTGTCACATGGCACACAAGCCTGAATCAGGGGTGCAACAGGGTGTCAAAGTGACACCCTGTCCCCCTTGCAAAATCAGTAATTTTACTGAATCGGTATTTACCGATTCGGTAATTGACATTGATGCCTATGGGCCTCAAGGCCCATAGGAATCAATGGCAATTACCGAATCAGTAAATACCGATTCGGGAATTACCAAATCATACAGATTCGGTAAAAATTATCGATTTTTTACCTACATCTGATTTACCGATTCTAGAATTTACCTACATCGGGCCCTAAGTCCTGTCGGGAGGTGGTCACACTTCCCTGTGACAGGAAACCTATTGTCCTACCTTCCCCTGCTCGGGCTTGGCCCAGCAGCAGGAAGGCAGAATCACGTCTGGGGTCGGCAACAACCCTAGGTTGCTGTCAGGCTCTGTTAGCTTGGTCCAGGGAGGATGGATGGCCTCCCAGAGGTACCTACCATGGATGGAATCATACCTTCAACACTGGATACGGTCTTGGGGTATGATTCCAACATGTTTGATACAAAAGCCCAGGTTTGGTCCAGCTAGTTTAGAGATGGTCCTCGCGTAGTGATTTTTTAAAATTGTATTTTATTTTATAGAGTTTTATATAGCGCGAACATGACCCGAATCAGGTATCAGAGCGCTTTACATAGCACCTGTTGCATTACATGAGGGCACATTCATTTTTGTTAGGCACGGGGAGATTAAGTGATTTGCCCAGAATCACAGGATGTTCAGCGTCATTGCCGAGACTCAAATCCAGTTCCCCAGATTCAAGGTTGACCGCCCTAGCCGTTAGGCCTCTCTATATCATAATGGCTGATTCACTTACAAAGTCTGGGGAATGTAGTCCACAGTTTGTAAGGGTGGTCTGCTCATACAGGGCCACCCTTATACTCGGAACAGAGCACCCTGCCTTCAGGACTGGAAGGCCTCCCAGAGGGGTGACATATGGGTCTCAAGTGCAGTGAGTGTGAGACATTTGCATCTCATGTGAGTGGTGCATGCACCAAATCACACAGGTTGCAAAGGCAAGGCTGTAGCGGTAGTTTGGAGGATCTCTCATGGGTTGCATAATACCTGCTGGAGCCTAAAGGGGATCCCAGGGTACCATGCCCTAGGTACCTCAGTACCATATACTAGGGACTTACCGGTCTCCCCCAGTAGCCTAATAGAATGTACCAAGGCACTTACAATTACCAATTTAGAGAGGAAGCACAGTGGCTGAAGTCCTGATCAGCCAGATCCCGATCAGAATATTCAGAAACAAGTTGAACACCAGCAAAAACTGGGGGTAACCATGAAAGGAGATCCTAATTTCCTACAGCTAGTCTTTGTGAAAGTTGTGAGTCCACTTGTGCTACACAAGGTGAAGGATACTGATGTCAATCTTACAATGATTGAAAACCATATACTAAATACACCCATTTGGGAGTGCACAAGGGTAATGATAGGAGAACCGACACATTTTAAAGTATCCTTAGCCCCTGAGTCACAAAGACCTTCCAAAGCGGTAACTGTGTGTGGATTGTGAGATATTACACATATGTACGCATTGTCAGAATAGCGTTTGTAACACCAGAAACACTTGTAAACCATAAAATAGTCAGCTACATGAATACTGATAGATACACTTGTGCACAAATGATACCATCACATTATGGCCCCATTCATTAAGTGTTGTGTTGCAGGTGATCCACGCAAGGGGACACTGGTGTAATCAAAAAACTAAATAGGTTTTGTTAAGCCATGTGTTTGATAAGGAACCTTGTGGGTCCCTGAGTGCCTTGAAGAAACTAGAGGAACCTATGTCTGCCCAAAACAGTACTCTTGGGTTACTCAGCAGGAGAGAAGTGTGCCAAAGGTGAAATGGCATACACCATGCACCAACTAATGGATATGGACCCATCAAAAGATTGACAAATATCGCTAGCCCATGGAATGTGTCTCAGTTGTACAACTCCTCACCAGAGGTGCATGCGGATAACATACTGTATTCTCTTCACCTTGTTTGCACTTTCTAAGTGTGCTGTATTCAGTAGGAAACTTACAAATAGTAAATGTCTCAGAGGGTTGTGTATATGGTGTAAGTAAGGTGTACCTTCCTGCACCAAAATGTACCTGCCTGCAAGTCAGGCACCCTTGTAACATGATGGGTAGCTGTGTGGTACAGGGTAGGTAAAACTGTATCCAGCACTAGAAAAGGGCAGGAATGCTACATATTAGGAAAATTATGGAGCATTTTGGCCCTTTCCCATTCACACACTGCAGGCTAACAGGGTGCTTTGATGTGTTGTGTCACATGTATGTATCAAACATATGGCTCTTTGTGTGCATAACTGTGCAGGCACACGTGTATATTTGCAATATTTATCCAACCCATATATTTCACTACTTTTCCATTACTGATAAACCATATTGTTGAAAAACATCAACGTATAATATTGGATCATTCCATGTGATGGCAAATCGGACATTATTAACATATGAGCTGCATGGCCCTTTGAGTTTCTGTAGTTGGGCCGTTACGTAGGCCTTAGTGCTGTTGTAGTTGGGCCACTTGGTGGCCCTTTGCAGATAGATATATAGATATATAGATAGATAGATAGATAGATAGATAGATAGATAGATAGATAGATAGATAGATAGATAGATAGATAGATAGATAGATAGATAGATAGATAGATAGATAGATAGATAGATAGATAGATAGATAGATAGATAGATAGATAGATAGATAGACTTTATTGAGCTAATAATTAAAGTCATTACAATGCAGCTAAAATGGGTTCTTCCGAGGTTAATACAAATCTTTCATTTTGGTAAGACCATAAATACAATTAATAGAGTGATTCCTTTAGTAACAAGTAAGAAGTCAGAAAAAACCTCAAAACTAAAACAACTGTGCATCAACAGAGCAGATGAAGTTAAAGTGCTATATTTCCGGCATCTGCTGTTCTTAATAGGCAGTTTGTCAAGTGACCAAGGTGCAGGGTTGGGTTCTAGTGCAAAGTCTATTCCTAAAAGCCTAGTAAAGTGCATGGATGGATGCGAAGGGAGGCCGGCAGCCGGGAGTGAAAAACTGGTCCCGAAAGCGCAGAGAGTCCACCAGGATGATCATGGCGCTAAGCAAGACTTTCAGACAGAAGCCCGTTAAATTTCAGCTGGAGGAGGGCGGAGACTTCTTCATGATCGGCTCCGAGGTAGGAAACTATCTGCCTATGTTCCGCGGCTCCCTGTATAAGCGTTACCCATCTCTGTGGAGAAGACTAGCATCAGTGGAAGAAAGGAAAATAATTGTAGCTTCCTCACATGGTAAAAAATATCATGGTTATACTTCATTGGCCACCAGCGTCACTCTCTTGAAAGCTTCCGAAGTGGAGGAGATCTTGGATGGGAACGATGAGAAATACAAAGCAGTGTCCATCAGCACTGAGCCTCCAACCTACCTCAGAGAACAGAAAGCAAAGAGGAACAGCCAATGGGTACCGACATTGCCTAAAAGGTCCCATCACTTGGATGCAGTGCCTTCCTCCACAACAATCAACAGAAATCAAATGGGCCAGGATAAGAAGAGAACTTTCCCTCTTTGTTTTGATGACCATGACCCAGCAGTGGTACACGAGAATGCTTCCCAGCCAGAGGTTCAAGTTCAAGTTCAAGTTCAGTAATTTGTATAGCGCACTACTTACCCAGAGGGTCTCAAGGCGCTTGGGGAGGGTGGGTGCATTACTTATCGAATAGCCAGGTTTTTAGCTGCTTTCTAAAGGAGAGGTGGTTCTGTGTAAGGCGGAGGTGAGAGGGGAGAGAATTCCAGGTTTTGGCCGCTAAGTAGAAGAAAGATCTACCTCCCATGGTGGATCTATTGATGCGCGGAATTGCGGCGAGGGCTTGATTGGATGAACGAAGTTGGCGAGTGGGTGTGTAGAAGGACAGTCGTTTTTGAGGCATTCGGGTCCTAGGTCGTAGAGGGCCTTGTGTGCGTAGGTGAGGAGACGGAATGTTACTCTCTTGTTAACGGGAAGCCAGTGGAGATCTTTCAGGTGACCGGAAATGTGGGCTTGACGGGGGATGTCTAGTATGAGTCTGGCTGAGGCGTTTTGGATGCGTTGGAGTTTTTTCTGTAGTTTGTCTTTGGTTCCGGCGTAAAGGGTGTTTCCATAATCTAGTCGGCTAGTGACCAGTGCGTGGGTGACTGTTTTTCTTGTTTCGGGGGGGATCCAGCAAAAGATTTTTTTGAGCAGGCGTAGGATGTTGAAGCATGATGATGAAACGGCGTTGACTTGTCTGGTCATCGAGAGGGAGGAGTCTAGGATGAAGCCCAGGTTTCGAGCGTGATCTGTAGGTATGGGTGCTGTGCCCAGAGCCGTTGGCCACCATGAGTCGTCCCATGCAGAGGGGGACGATCCTAAGATGAGGACTTCCGTTTTGTCCGAGTTTAGTTTTAAACGACTGTTCTTCATCCATTCGGCTACTTCTTTCATTCCATCGTGTAGATTGGTTTTGGCGGTGTTGGGGTCTTTGGTGAGGGAGAGGATTAGCTGGTTGTCGTCAGCATAGGAAATGATGTTGAGGTCGTGTTGTCGCGCGATGGTTGCGAGGGGACTCATGTACACTTTGAAAAGGGTGGGACTAAGTGATGATCCTTGTGGTACGCCGCAGATGACTTCGGTGGCCTCTGATTTGAATGGGGGGAGGCGGACTCTCTGTGTTCTTCCGGCGAGGAACGAGATGATCCAGTCCAACGCTTTTCCTTGTATTCCGACGTTGCTGAGGCGTTGTATGAGGGTGCTGTGACAGACTGTGTCGAAGGCGGCAGAGAGGTCAAGTAGGATGAGGGCAACTGTTTCTCCGTTGTCCAGTAGCGTTCAGATGTCATCCGTAGCAGTGATGAGGGCGGTTTCGGTGCTGTGTTTGGCTTGAAAGCCAGACTGTGAGGGGTTGAGTGAATTGTTGGATTCAAGGAAGGCTGCGAGCTGGCTATTGACGGCTTTTTCAATGACTTTGGCCGGGAAGGGGAGGAGTGAGATGGGGCGGTAGTTCTTGAGTTCAGAGGGGTCCGCTGTGGGTTTCTTCAGAAGGGCGCTGATTTCGGCATGTTTCCAGCTTTCTGGGAAGGTAGCGGTGTTGAGGGAGCAGTTGATGACATCGCGGAGATGGGGTGCGATGATGGAGTCTGCTTTGTTGAAGATGTGGTGGGGGCATGGGTCGGTTGGCGAGCCTGAATGGATGGAGTTCATTAGGCAGATGGTGTCTTCAGTGGTGATTGGGTTCAATCAATCAATCAATCAATCAATCAAAGCATTTGTATAGCGCGCTACTCACCCGGAGGGTCTCAAGGCGCTTGGGAAAGGGGGTCTGCTACTGCTCCAACAGCCAGGTCCTGAGCTGCTTCCTGAAGGCGAGGTGGTCCTGGGTCAGGCGGAGGTGGGTCGGGAGGGAGTTCCAGATCTTAGCGGCGAGGTAGGAGAAGGACCTTTCCCCTGTGGTAGCTCTTCGGATGCGGGGGACGGCAGCGAGGGCATGGCCGGTCGATCGGAGCTGGCGTTTGGGAGCGTAGAAGTTGAGGCGGCTGTTGAGGTATCCTGGTCCTTGGTTGTGCAGGGCTTTGTGTGCGTGGGTGAGGAGACGGAAGGTGATTCTCTTTTTGACCGGGAGCCAGTGCAGGTCTCGCAGGTGTCCGGAGATGTGGTTGTGATGGGGGATGTCCAGGATGAGTCTTGCTGAAGCGTTCTGGATCCGCTGGAGTCTCTTCTGGAGTTTGTCGGTGATTCCGGCGTAGAGGGAGTTGCCGTAGTCCAGTCGGCTGGTGACAAGGGCCTGGGTGACTGTCTTCCCGGTGGGGATCCAGGCGCGAAGGTTGTTAGAGGGCGGTTTAGGTTTGGAGTGGACTGTTCTTTGGAAATGTTCTCAAAGCTGTTATGTATGTCGGCGATTTTGTTGTAGAAGAAAGAGGATAATGAATTGCAGAGGTCTTGGGAGGGAGTAATGTCGTTTGAGGTTGCGGTGGGGATGGTAAATTCTTTGACGATGTTGAATAGTTCCTTGCAGTTTATGGGCGTTGTTGTCGAGTCGATCCTTGAATGCTGATTTCTTGGTGGATCGTATCAATTGGTGGTGTTTGCGGGTGGCGTCCTTGAAGGTGGTCAGGTTGTTAGTTGTTGGGTTTTTTTTCCAGGTTTTCTCGAGGGTACGACATAACATTTTGGATTTCTTAAGTTCATCGTTGAATAAGGGGGCCTTTTTGCTACCTTGTTTGATCTGGTGGTTTTTCAAGGGTGCTAATTCGTCAGCGCTGTGGGCAATCCATTGTGTGAGTTTGGTGGCAGCTTGGTTTGGGTCCGATGATATGGCGGGGGGGTTTTGGTTAAGCAATGTGAAGAGTTGGTGGGTGGTGATTTTGTTCCAGTTTCTTCGAGGGATAGGTTGTGGTGGGTTGTGGGTCGTGGTCTTTTTGTAGCTGAAGTGAACGCAGCTGTGGTCCGTCCAATGGAGAGCTTTGGTGTGATCGAAGGAGATGTGTTTGCTGGAGGTGAAGATAGGGTCGAGCGTATGTCTGGCTAAGTGGGTGGGGGTGTCAACAAGTTGTTGGAGTCTGAGATTGGCCAGGTAGTCCAGAAGGGTGGTGGTGTTGCTGTCGTTATTCTTTTCCAGGTGGAAGTTGAGGTCTCCCAGTAGAATGTAGTTCTCGGAGATGAGGGTATGTGGGCTGATGAGGTCAGTGATGTCTTCATTGAATTGTGTGCGGGTTCCTGGTGGTCTGTATATGAGGGTGCCTCTAAGTGTGGTCCTGGGGTGGGTGTGGATCTGGAAGTGAAGATGTTCGGTGGTCGAGAGGTTGTCGTCGGAGCTGGTCGTGATTCGGATGGTGTTCTTATGGACGATGACGATGCCTCCTCCTGTTTGGTTGGTGCGGTCCTTTCGGATGATCTTGTAGGTGTCCGGGATGGCTATGGCAATGTCGGGTGCTGATGAGGCGTTCATCCAGGTTTCTGTAAGGAAGGCGATGTCCGGTGATGTAGTATTGAGAAGGTCCCAGAGTTTAGTGGAATGTTTGTGGACTGAGCGGGTGTTCAGCAGGATGCACTTCAGGTGGTTAGAGTCGAAGCTGTGTGTGGAAGAGGAGGATTTGGTGTGGGTCCTGATGCAGGTGAACTTGCATGAGTGGCATGAGAATGGTCCGTGGGTGTGTCCAGGAGTAGCTACGCAGCATTGTGGGGTGCGGCCAGGGTTGAGGGCAAGGAGAGTGGCGGCGTCATAAGTTAAGTGAGTGGAGTGGGTTTTGCAAGAGCCAGGGGGTCTGGCGCTGGGCACGGTCCAGGCACGGACAGGCGTAGACGGGCTTACCTGTGGCGCACCTTCGGCGTGCATGGGGCGCGACCGCTGCGCGTGAACGCTGCGCGCCTAAGCATCTGTCATATGTGGATGGAGGAGGGGGAGGGGCGAGGGCGGAGCAGCTGGGAGGCGGGAGCGGGGTCGAGGGCCGGGCTGGGAGGCACAACAAACAAACAACAAGATGGCTGCAAGCCACGAGAGGGAACAGGACGAGATTGGGCACGATCTAACAAGCAATATCGACTGGGCAGCACAATCAGGCAACAATTTGCAAAGCGAGTGGCACAGCAAAATAATAAGGCACAATACAATGTAAATGACGGTCTACTCAAGAAGCGCTGCGATGATTCTACTCAGTGCACTCAAGTCTGGTAATAAGCGTTGCTATGGCAGTGCAAGGTAAGCGCTACAATACCACGTGTGGGGGGAGCAGGGAGCAGCGAAGGAGCGACCGCTTCAGAGAGCCTCCGGACGGTCACAGCGCTGAAGCTGCGAAGGTAGAGCCTACACTCTCTGTGTGAGGGCGGAGCAGCTGGGAGGCGGGAGCGGGGTCGAGGGCCGGGCTTGGAGGCACAACAAACAAACAACAAGATGGCTGCAAGCCACGAGAGGGAACAGGACGAGATTGGGCACGATCTAACAAGCAATATCGACTGGGCAGCACAATCAGGCAACAATTTGCAAAGCGAGTGGCACAGCAAAATAATAAGGCACAATACAATGTAAATGACAGTCTGCTCAAGAAGCGCTGCGATGATTCTACTCTGTGCGCTCAAGTCTGGTAATAAGCGTTGCTATGGCAGTGCAAGGTAAGCGCTACGATACCACGTGTGGGGGGAGCAGGGAGCAGCGAGGGAGCTAGACATGGAGATTGATGGGCAGAAACTGCGAGATGCTTTCACTTGGAACATGAATGAGAAGCTGATGACTCCAGAAATGTTTGCAGAAATTCTCAGTGACGATTTGGATTTGAACCCTTTGATGTTCGTCCCTGCCATTGCTTTTGCCATCAGACAACAAATTCAGTCGTGTCCTACAGACAGTATCTTAGAAGACCAGTCTGTTCAGCAGGTCATTAGAAAGCTAAACATCCACGTGGGGAACATCTCCCTGGTGGACCAGTTTGAATGGGACATGTCGGAGAAGGAGAATTCTCCAGAGAAGTTTGCCCTGAAGTTGTGTTCTGAGCAAGGATTGGGTGGGGAGTTTGTTACTACCATTGCATACAGCATTCGGGGACAGCTGAGCGGCATCAGAAAACCTACGCCTTCAGTGAAAATCCACTGCCTACGGTAGAGATTGCGATCCGTAACACAGGCGATGCTGACCAGTGCCCCTTGCTAGAAACCTTGACAGATGCCGAGATGAAGAAGATTCGTGACCAGGACAGAAACACTAGGCGTATGAGACGTCTTGCCAAAACAGCTCCAGCCTGGTAAACGAAACCTTGAGTAGACATCTCGGAGATGTAATTACCTAACTCCCTGACCCCTTTTATAAAAAAAATGTTAAAAAAGAAAAAAAACGAGAAAAAAGGACTTCATATTGGATTGAAACAACTGTTTTAAGAACTTGGGAGGACAGGGGGAGGGACGCACACATTCCACTTTCGAGGCAGTAAAAAGCTGCTAATTAAGCACCGATTGTCCCCCTTTCCTCCCACTTGCATCACCCCAAGTTTTTTTACAGGTAGTGATGTATAGTGCCACATGACACTGGAAGACCTGTGACAGATGTCCCAAGCCCTCCTACATACCTGTGTACTTGACCTCTGTAAAGAGTTTGTTGTTTATTTTTGTTGTTTTTTTATTTGTATAGGTGCCGTGAGCACTTCTAGAGCTTTTTAAATAAAAAAAGGAATGCACAATTTGAAAGTGCATGGGGTTTAACAACATGTCAGCATAATCTAACTGCAACAGCGGTGGTTATCTGACTTCCAATGGGTGTCGTGTTGAATGCAGAACTGCTTAAAGTGCTTGTGTGTATTGCACGGAATATTGGACGCAGCCAGAACTTTCTAAGTGGAAGCAACTTTTCAGAAAGGCAAATAATGTGGGACAGGGAGTCCTTTTCCCTTGGACAAAATCTTCATAGCCTGTTGTCATTGTCCAATATTCTCTAGCCATACCACTAGTCTTTTAAAGGGAACATGGCAAATCTTAGTTTCATCAGCTTCTTTTTCATTTCCTTGCCAAGGGGTACCAAGCGATAGCACGGGAGGACACCGGGCGCATAATAAGCCTCACTGCCAAAGTGCAGTGCGCTTTTTTCCTCAGAGCCGACAAATCCAGCTCCCTTGAAATTATTTTAGTTTGCTTTGACAATACTTTTGATGTTAGATCTGCGGTATGGGTACTAGCCCATATCTCTCATGCCTTCAGTTCGCTCAGTGCAGTGTTCAGGTAACCTGTCTGTGGGGTGTTTATTATTTCCCAAATGATGTGTGTTAATATGACATTCTTTGCTTGCTTAGCTTGGAGACAGTAGTATAGAGGTTTTGCCTTCAGTATGAGATGTTGCAAGGACAAGCAGAATTCTAGATGAATTCGGGCAGTAAGAAGTACAATCTAGTAATGGCCCTTTGTGTTGATGGATTTGTGCTACTGCATGCTATAGGCATTGTGCTACATATGCCACTGCATAGGAAACATGCGTTGCATGGCTATTTGTGCACACTCTATAGGTCATTGCATGGCCCTTTGTGTTGCTGCATTAGTGCTACTCACTGCCTGTTTATCTGATCTGCGCTATATAGGCCACTAAGTAGAAAACGTATGTGTTTTATTGCTATTTGCAGCACATTATATAGGTCACTGCATAGGTAGATTGGTATAGCATCAGATCATGGGTTGTTTGGGAGAGAGTAGTGCAGCACGCAATGTACATTTGTGTACAAATACATTTGAAAAATTGCTACAATGGATGAGAACCTGCCTGTCACACCCACGAAATGATGCAATGGGTGTGGCTCTATACCAGAAAGTGTAAATGATACTTTTACTTTCTGTTAGTCTTGTTTGGTTGGTTTTGGTGGTGTGAGGAGTTCTGTGCAAGTTTGGTGGATTTATTGGCTGTTTCTGATGAAGTCTGTGTCTGTCCTGTGACTGTTAATTATATTTTATATAGTTTGCGTGCGAAGTGTTGTGTTTGGTATTTATAATTATCTTTGTATTGTTGGATGTTTGTCTAATTTGGGGGAGTGGTTACTTAGGTATAGTAGGGGTAGAAGGGGTCTTTTTTGTGGGTTAAGTATAGATAGGGCTTGTGACATTATGGCCATGTCTGGGAAGGGGAGAGGGAAGCATTTCACAGAGGAAGAAGTAGATGCATTAATCTGGCTGATCGTGCACTCCTTGCAGCAGATGCTGGATGCAGGATGAAGGGTCATCCAAGGATAGGGACTCAAGGATCGATGGGACAGAGTGCAATGGCACATGGCAATGATGGGCCATGAGGAGCACTCAGTGTCACGGTTCAAAAATCATTGCGAAGACGAAATTTCAGTGAGGCTGATGTGCTGGACCTGCTGGGTTTGGAGATTAGAGGCACGGCAGCTGTGTAGTAATTCACCATCAGCATGTAGTAATGTAGATAACTTAGTTAAGGTACATATTGATCCAGCGCTCCTACCAAAATTCTGCATAAATGATGTCACTATCTACCACCATACTTACCAATCAATATCAGGCCCATAAAATTACAGAGCAGCTGAATCATGAGGCGAATGAATCTAATAGGTTGTTTTAAACTATCTATAATAAACAAGACCAGCTTGTCATTTTAAAAGTTTATTCAAACATTTTCATGTAAAACTTAGGCTTTGGAACTTTATTAAACATGAATTATAAAATGTCATAAAGAGAAGCTTATTCAGCATTTATAAAGAGAGCTTAATTAAAGAAATATTATTCATTAACAGAAATAAGTGAAAAAGAACATTTCCAAACCCTAGCTAATTCCCTGTCTCTACTCTCATCGCCTGAAAACAAAGTCTTTTAAAAATCTCCTTTCCTTACGTGTATTCATCGGACAGCAGAACACGTCCCTCTGGAATCAAGAAGCGTAGGCAAAAGTCTGCTCCTTGAGCCAATTCTTATACCCTAAAACTAAGGCTAAACTAACTAATTTCACATTCCAAGAGCTGAATTCTGGCTCCCTATTGGCTGAATCACCTCACGCCACAGTAAATTGTGACATCTTCCACCTCGAGTCTGGGCTTTTACACAAAGCCATTGTTCATGCACAGAGTCCTGGCGGCACTTCCTTAGGCTGCTACATTTTGTAGCAAAGATTGTTCATGTAGTGCACAAAAATGCTGTGACTCACATTCCTGGCCTTGAGCCTGTCCGTTCTGAGCTTCTCGTGGCACATTAGCAAACCTCTCCACAGAGTCGCCTTTTTGCAGTTCTTTTCAAAAACCTTTCACAATAAAAGTTTATAGGCTTCTTATCTTTTTCAAAATAAGTTTTTCTCTTGTGGCTTTTCATCAGTAGGCCTCTTTCAGAAAGCGTCAATTTTCTGCGCCACCTTTGCTTGCGTCACTGCGCCACTTTTAGCTTGCGTCACTTTTTCAGAAAACTATTATTTAAACAAACACAAAACAGCAATTAATTAAATAATTGACATTTGTTCTGTTACCCACCCCCTTTGCTAAATGTTAACCCATTAATTATGTTGCCAAGCAAAACTCCTACCAAAATTCTACATAAATGATGTCACTATCTACCACCATACTTACCAATCAATACCAGGCCCATAAAATTACAGAGCAGCTGAATCATGAGGCGAATGAATCTAATATGTTGTTTTAAACTATCTATAATAAACAAGACCAGCTTGTCATTTTAAAAGTTTATTCAAACATTTTCATGTAAAACTTAGGCTTTGGAAGTTTATTAAACAAGAATTATAAAATGTCATAAAGAGAAGCTTATTCAGCATTTATAAAGAGAGCTTAATTAAAGAAATATTATTCATTAACAGAAATAAGTGAAAAAGAACATTTCCAAACCCTAGCTAATTCCCTGTCTCTACTCTCATCGCCTGAAAACAAAGTCTTTTAAAAATCTCCTTTCCTTACGTGTATTCATCGGACAGCAGAACACGTCCCTCTGGAATCAAGAAGCGTAGGCAAAAGTCTGCTCCTTGAGCCAATTCTTATACCCTAAAACTAAGGCTAAACTAACTAATTTCACATTCCAAGAGCTGAATTCTGGCTCCCCATTGGCTGAATCACCTCACGCCACAGTAAATTGTGACATCTTCCACCTCGAGTCCGGGCTTTTACACAAAGCCATTGTTCATGCACAGAGTCCTGGCGGCACTTCCTTAGGCTGCTACATTTTGTAGCAAAGATTGTTCATGTAGTGCACAAAAATGCCGTGACTCACATTCCTGGCCTTGAGCCTGTCCGTTCTGAGCTTCTCGTGGCACATTAGCAAACTTTTCCACAGAGTCGCCTTTTTGCAGTTCTTTTCAAAAACTTTTCACAATAAAAGTTTATAGGCTTCTTATCTTTTTCAAAATAAGTTTTTCTCTTGTGGCTTATCATCAGTAGGCCTCTTTCAGAAAGCGTCAATTTTCTGCGCCACCTTTGCTTGCGTCACTGCGCCACTTTTAACTTGCGTCACTGCGCCACTTTTGACTTGCGTCACTGCGCCACTTTTAGCTCGCGTCACTTTTTCAGAAAACTATTATTTAAACAAACACAAATCAGCAATTAATTAAAGAATTGACATTTGTTCTGTTACCCACCCCCTTTGCTAAATGTTAACCCAATAATTATGTTACCTAGCAAAAGCACATTTAAGCAGCATATATTACCTTCGATGTACCAATCCGATCTGGAACTGCATTTGTCACAGAAAAGACAAGACAGAAGCACATTTAAAAGCACATGCTATTATTTTTAAACAGCAGCAGTTAGTATATGACAAAGACAATAGACAACAATCATTGTATTATTTTTTTTGCATTTTGCACAAATAAGCATAATGTTAGTCCCATATGTTCATGTTGCACAGTTTATTCTAAGTTGATTTAATAACATGCAGCAAACATATTAGTTTTATTAAAACATTATGGAAGTCTGACTTCACAAGCCTGAACAAAATATTGTTCATTAACCCGCTCCATCAATATCAATATCAAAATGTAGTTGCAATATGTGGATGCTTTGTGACACACAAGGCAAGACTGAGTAACACCAGGTGGCATATGTATCAAACTGACACACAAACCAGCACACCTGATATAAATGCTGAATTCTGTTACAGGGGGCTAGTACTCTTGATGCTTAGTAATGCAAAACAACCCTTTGCCCAAATGAGGGTTACTATTTAACAATATCGATCACTGAAAAAAGTTTAGGTTTGTTAATGTAAATGTAATAGGACCTTTCATGTATTGCTGTTTCTCTTCGCTTATGGGATTCAAACACTGCACAGTATGTAGCTAATTCAGCCCTTAGGGCTAGATTCAAAATACATATCATTATCCATGCTGCACAAGGTATAAAGTATGTCTGTATGGTAAGACTAGTATTGATGTATCAAGGGGCACATTTATCAATATTGGACTCAGTAAGTCACCTTGCTGTGCTGCGTGAAAGTGAAGGGGCGGGATCGCACTGTTTTTAACATCATATAGTACATTCCTGTTATTTCCTTGCACTGGCACAGATTTCTCTGCCTAGTGCCAATGCTTGCACCCTTGTGTCATGTTGCAAGGGGGCCTGTAATAAGTTGGGCAGCAGTTCTTATAACATCACATGCATGGGACATGATTTTGACGGTGTACAGACAAAATATCGACTCCAAAATATCGACTGGACATAATATCGAGTTTTAAATATAGACTGGACAAAATATCGACTGGACATAATATCGACTACAAAAATATCGTTTTTCAGGTAAGTGAAGTAATATCGACTGTATAAAATATAGATAGCAAAAATATCGAATTTTTAATAATATATAATATTTTATAGTGTATTTTTATGTAATAATATGTGTGAAAAGTGTGTCTTAATGTTATAAAATATTTTATTAAATGAATTTTGTTTTTATAATAATTGCGTAATGTAATTCTGTAGCGGGTTGTGGGTTTATAGGGGAATAGGGTGGGAAGTAATTTAATAATAATTAATTAATTAATATATGTTTGTTAATATTTTTAATTAATAATTAATTGATAATTAATTAATATTAATTAGTTATTAATTAATATAATTTTGAACATATTTTGTATTAGTAATTAATTGGTAATTAATCAATTGTAATTAGTTAATTACATTAATTAGAGTAAATTTGTAATATATATAATTTTGTGTTATTTTTAAGTAATGAATTTGGAAAAAATAATATTAATTATTAAAATAATTACAGCTAACGTGCTAATATATTTACTTTATTGTTATTGTTAATTAATAATTAATTGGTAATTAAATAATATTGATACATTTGGGGTAAAGGAGCATTTTTAGGGTTCAGGGTCAGTTTTCAGTTTTAGGGTAAAGGGGTATGTTTGGGGTTCAGGGTCAGTTTTCAGTTTTTGGGTAAAGGGGCATTTTTAGGGTTCAGGGTCAGTTTTCAGTTTTAGGGTAAAGGGGTATTTTTAGGGTTCAGGGTCAGTTTTCAGTTCATGGGTAAAGGGGTATTTTTAGGGTTCAGGGTCAGTTTTCAGTTCATGGGTAAAGGGCTATTTTTAGGGTTCAGGGTCAGTTTTCAGTTCTTGGGTAAAGGGGTATTTTTAGGGTTCAGGGTCAGTTTTCAGTTTTTGGGTAAAGGGGCATTTTTAGGGTTCAGGGTCAGTTTTGGGTTTTTGGGTAAAGGGGTATTTTTAGGGTTCAGGGTCAACAAATAAGATTGTAAAAAATTATTTTTATTATTTTCATTTATTATTTAATTATTATAATTTAATTTAAGTATTTTTAAGTATATTTTAGTAATTAAAATTTAATATTAATTTAATTTAACACTGTTTTTAATAAAGTCGATATTTTTTACATCTATATTATTGTTAACGATATTTTGTACTCGATATTTTTGTACTTACCTGTTTGTAGATACAAACTCGATATTTTGACTGTCGATATTTTGTCCACGATATTTTGGCAAGTCGATATTTTGTCCCTCGATATTATTTCAGTGATCCGATTTTGACATATGATATGAATCCAACTTCGCTAGAGTCCAGTGGGGTGGTAGTGGGGAGACAACAGCGGATTTCCCAGTGGAAAGGGGAGTCCGACAAGGCTGTTCCATGGCCCCTTTACTTTTCTCGTTATTTATTAACGGGATTGTCGAGAGAATGTTGAAGGCTAGTGTAGACGCCCCGTCGTTAGCGGACACCAGGGTTCCGATCCTGATGTTCGCTGACAACACTCTTATCCTGTCTAAGACCCCCATGGGGCTGCAACGTGCATTAAACATTTTCGACGCCTTTTGCACAGAGCATGGGCTAGAGGTGAACGTGGGAAAAACAAAATTAATCGCCTTTTCCCCAGGACGCAGGAATTACCCCAAGGTAACTTTAAACAGCAGCAGGTTAGACATAGTCACGGAATTTACGTACCTGGGTGTACAGATCGCAGAGGGTACTGGCTGGACGCACCATGTGGATAAAGTGGTCTTAAAGCACCAGCAGCTTTCAGGTGCTCTAAGGGGGGAACACCGCAAATCCAAAACAAAACCTATAAAACCCGCTCTTATAGTGTATGACGCGAAGGTTTTGGGTGCTACATTATATGGTGCGGAGTTATGGGCTTGGGATAATTTAGCGGCTCTCCAGACTTCCGAGAACAAGTTCATGCGAGGGATTACAGGACTCCCGCAGAGCACCCCCCTAATCCCATTGTTTTTGGAGCTGGGTAGACGAACTATTGTCGACAGAGCCCGATTGCGCCCAGTTCTTTACTGGAGACGCCTCTGGACGACCCCAGAAATAAGACAATATGCGGAGGGTTTTCTATGGATAATCAAGGAAGGTATCTTCCACAAGATAAAATGGCTAAAACATCTGAAGTCCATGCTAGTAAACTTAGGGTTTTCAAATCTTTGGAACAACCCTGAGGGAGAAATCTTCCCTAGCAAAGAAGCCCTCAAAGAACAATATTGGGATTGGGTGGGTGGCAAGCTGCTGAAAGACGCCAGGGCCGACTCTATGTCTGGTCGCTTCCTGGAGACAAAAATCCTTCCTGTCCTAGAAAACTACTGGGATAACATCACGGTACCAATGGACAGGAAACTCGTCTTTCAGTTAAGGTCAGGATCTATCCCCCTTAAGAAACTGAGAGCTGGCTGGCACAGACCCACCAATAACTTATGTCCAGCATGCGAAAACGCCGAGGAGAGCATAGGCCATTTCCTCTTCGTATGTCAAGCTTACATAAATCCGAGGAGAAAATGGCTCTCGCCGGTATGTAAAAACCTGGGGACACGCGATAGCGCAGTGGCTCTAGGAATCTTATGTACAACAACTCAGGATTCAATAGTTATAGGGGTAGCCAAATACCTGGGTTGGGCTTGGGCAATTAGACGACGGTCCCTGGGGGGAATCAGGTAATCAGGTATTCCTTTTAATAATGATTCACGTAATATTATCTGCTATATATGGTTTTTATACGCAAACGTTGTATGAGCTGTATTTTCATGTTTAATGAATTTTTACTCTGTAATTATGTATTATTGTATAATTGTTTTGATTTTATGTGCTTTTATGAGAATTGTCTCGAATAAAGCTTATACAAACAGACATATGATATGAGACATATCTGACTTTTCACTTTCAGGCGCATCAGCCCTGTGAGGTGACTAGCTGTGTTTGAAAGTCTGAAAATGTATACATATGTGTGTACAGGTGTATGCATGTATCATTAAGTCATAGTGCTTAGTTTAGATTTAGAAGAGTGTGTAGTTGCTCTAATTTAATGCAATTATTTAATTTTTGTTGTGCAAGTGGGCATTGCCCATTTACTCAAGCTGAAATTAACAGCTTCAGGTATACTGGTGCGAAAAGTAAGGGTCATGACTACATGATTGTAGCTCTGTGATAAGTGCATGATCCAACAGTTTGATGTGTATAGGGCGGTCTTCATCACCTGCCAAAAAATCATTCAGATACATTTATTGAGCAAACACATCACATATTTCAGCAGATTGCAAAGCAAACAAGGAGGGGTATTAATGTGAATGAAGTTTCCATATAGGTTTAGATGCAGTATCCCACTTTAAGTATGGGGCTGTTTTACCTGTAACAGTACCTGTATGTCATACCTAACAACACTTTACGTAGACATTCATGACAGTCTCACCAGATTAGCCATCACATTGCAATCACTGCAAACAGAGAGATGCAGGACATGTGCCAGTTACATACCAACATTAGGTGTATCATGATCACAACCCCCAAAGAGGTTCATTTGACATTTAAACATGTGTTGACGTAGGGGTGTGAGTAATGTGGATAACATCCAAACATTTCCTCAGCGTTACCACTTACCTGAGCTATATGTGTTGTAATCCTGTCACAGGGGTAACTGACCCTCCATTGGAGGTGTCCATGTCAGACCTATGTAAATGGAGTGACAATGGCCCCACTACACTGATGTCCATGAGGCTGCGTGGTTATAGGGCAGCTGATGTATTGAACCAAGGTTTCTTCAAAACAATATCTCTCAGCCTATCTAATGCACATTGTGAGGGTAGATATCCACATGACGGGGAACATATGGTGTGGCCTAGCAGTTGTACCATGGATGACAGCCTGTATTTCTCAGTTATATATATATATATATATATATATATATATATATATGACCAGGGCTGCATGTCTGTCGGCCGAAACGCGTCATTTGGACATCTGATGCTGTGATTAAACATCCTTAAGCAATAAGTCTTGCCTATGGAGTCTGTTTCCTGGTTCAGCGCCGCTGGGAAGGTTGGTTGCACTGCTGGGACTTTCGTGTGTTTTATATATATATATATATATATATATATATATATATATATATATATATATATATATATATATATATATATATATATATATATATATATATATATATATGTATATATATATATATATATATATATATATATATATATATATATATATATATATATATATGTATTACGTACTGGCCGTCGCCACTAGGTAGTTATAATTAGAACATTTTATCCATAGGAAATCCGCAACATTCTATTCCCAATAACTTTGGCGCCGATTGATGAATCTTTGCGAAATTTTTCAAACTTTTGGCAAGCTCTGGTACGCTTCTATCCTAAAAGTTTCACTGTGATTTGTCAAGTGGGGGCCGAGAAAAAAAAAGGGATCCCAAAACGTGTTTTCCCCATCCAATTTCCCATAGGACCTTTAGCCACAGCTACAGCTTGAACTGCTGAACGGAATGACACCAAATTTGGCAAAGAGGTAGCCCTCAGTTCAGACTTGTGCCTTTTGCTTAAATGGTGTCAATCTGTTCAGTAGTTCCTGAGAAAATTACAGTTAAAATCGTTCATATATATCTATGGGCAAGGTGGATCCGCGGAGTCTGCGCGCATTGTCACCATAACATAAGCGCACCCTTCCGATCATGCACTGAAGGCTAATTGGCTGTCAAGTGGTTGTCAACATTCGAAACCGCTGGCAGCCATTTCGTGCCTTGGTAGAAGCGAGGCTGAGGAAGTCAGTGGAATATGTGTGCAAAACGTAGAAAGGGGGCAGGGTAGAAATAATTTTACCCTCTAGACCTGCTTAGGGGGTCCCAGAAGGACCGCCAGGGCCCACAATTTTTTTTTCAAAAAAGACCTGGCAGGTGCGTGTAGGGTGCGCGGACTCTGCCGTAAAAAAAATAAAATAAAACAGAGCATCTTTTGTAATTAGCCCCTGGGGGGGCTAAATACTGGGGGCAAAATTATTACATTTTGTGAGGGTCCCAGAGGGGGCCCCCCAGCCCCGGGGATCGTCAACCCCGGGGCTAAAAAAAACAAATGCTGAGGGGAGGGTTCCAAGGTCCTAAAAGCCACGGGGACCACCACCCCCCAGGGCTTTATGTATTGTGGGAGGGGGACTGCATGGCCCACCACCTGGAGCACTCAAGGGCCCATCACCCCCCGGGGCTACAAAAAAAAATTATTGGGGTGGCTGCAAGGTCTCCAAAGAACCGGGGACCACCAATCCCCGGGGCTTTATGTATTGTGGGAGGGCCTGCTACTGCAGTGTCCTGGGGTGTCCATCCCGCCCGCCCATGGCAAGGAAATCTGTTCTCTCTTTCAAAATCTAAATCAGATTGCTTTTTCACATGGGGAGCTGCATGTTAGTAGCTCCCCATGTGGAAAAGCAATGCCAGCTCCCAAACGCATAGAAGTTGTACACCAAAGGCGCTGGAGTCGCTACAGATTATGAGTCGTGCATTCAGCGTGTGCACACCAGGCGGCCGCACTGAGCGTGCGCTGGGTGCGCAACTTCTAATTTTACCGTAAAAAAATAGCCCCTCTCAGTAATTTCTAATATCCCCGGGGACTCCATCCCCTGGAGCTTATATAAAATGATGGGGACCGTGGGGAGAGCCAAAATGCCCCCACGGTCCCGCCGGCTCCCCGCGTCCTTCAGGAGCCAGCATTGCTTTTCTACATGGGGAGATGCTAACTTGCATTTGGAAAAGCAATCTGGTTTGGATTTTGAAAGTGAGAACAGATTTCACTGCTGTGTCTTTCGAAATCCAAACCAAGTTTGCTATGGGAGGGCAGGAGCTGTGAAACTCCTGCCTTCTCATAGCAAATAGCAGTGTCCCGGGGTAGGCACCCTGAGACACTGCGGGAGCTGGCTGTGGGGAGTGTTCGTCCCACGGGTCCTTGAGGGCTCCAGGCGGAGGGCCACGCAGCCTGCCTCCCACAATGTGCAAATCCCCAGGGGTGGTGATTCCCGGGTCTTAAGCGGGGCGTTGAGGCCCACATACTTCTAATTTTGCAGGGAGGGCCTTGGAGTCCCCCCCAACCATTTATTGTATAGTCCCGGGGGTGGTTCTTACTCTTGTATAGGAGACAGCAATGTTTAGAAAATCTTCCGGTAAGATAACAAAGGATTTTGAAGTTCATTTTCGGCGTTTTTGTTGTAGTTTGCAGGTGTTAAAGTGACGACAATTTTAACTGCGTCTTTATAAATATGCCACTAAGTTTTGTAATGTGGACAATCTCGTCTTCCATTTAAATAGGCACGAACCTGGAAGAATAGAAAGTGACGAGAGATGATTTTCGACATGTTTGAGCTTGAGATCCTGATTCATAATTAAATGGGTACTGGCAGATAAGTGCGTACTTATTCTGTAAGAAGCTTTTCAGGGTCTTGCAAAAGCAAGTCATCTTCAATAATTGCGTCCCGCTGTGTGTACTTGCAAGGTCATCTGATTTGATTGTATGTTAAAAACAGAAACTTTCTACACCTCTTTTTCATTGGTCGTGAAGCATTGTAAGAAGATGTATTACTGGCCAATCCCTTTCCTTGCGCAGATTTTCAAAAACATTTGATTGGCTGTTGTGTGGTTAACTCTACCTTCCTGTTCCTAATGTTGATTGGCTTGTTTTTTCTATGTGACGTTACCATACCCTCACCATGTACGTAGCCCATTTTGTCACACACTTTATTTTGCAATGCGTTTCAAAAACTAAATGCGGTAGGGTGTTTTTAACCTAAACTGTGTACTCTGCTTACAAGTTTGTTGTCTTTAAAGGTATTTAAAAAATTATTCTATTTTCTATTTTATCATAATTGTGCTGACTTTTCTCTTTTAGCGTGAAGTACTTTGTCCTTTCACTAAATGTATATTTCTTCAAACCATCCTTGAAAGAAAAATGCACAAGTTTTCAAATTATTTTTATTGAGTTATGTTATATTCATCACATGGGTGAAATGCAAAATCTTTTATTCATTCATTGGTATCAGGCATTGGACCACATTCCTTATGTTTACATTATATAAGTGTTGCCCCATCATCTTTATTTAAATGTTTGGACTTTTTTTTTATTTCCAGATAAAGTAGAATAGAAGTGCTACGACAAACACTCCCTCACTACTTCATCTTTCTTTTTTTATGTACACTTCATGTTATTATTACATTTTACAATCATATTTAAAAATTGGAAGCATTATTAATTAATATTTGAAAACACAATTATATATATATTTTTTAAAGTGCTTACGATGATAATCCTCCTGTTCTTCATGAGTGAAAATTGGTAAAAGCACTACTCAATATAAATACTTTTAACCCATTTTCACAAGATAAAGAGTATTGTCCTTTATTCCAAAGTATTTCCTTTTTTCGTCGATAGTTTATTTATACTACATTTTTCAATCATTAAGAAATACTTGCATACTAAAAAAATGTTTATTTATTATTCTTTGAAATCCTGTGTTGAAAGTCATCCAACTCCACTTGAAGGATCATAAAGTTTAATGTAAATTAAAATATACATTAACAATATGATCCTTCTGTGGAATTGAAAAATAAACTCAAGATGATGGCATTGCTCCTAATCATTACTTTGCACGTAGTAATTCCTTAATTAACCTACATTTTTTGTAATGGTTCTTTCGTCAACTCGTTACTATATTCCATGTAAACTTAATCATACCACATTCTATAATTATTTAAATATTTTTGCTTTCTTTTAAAAAAATATCAAACATATACCTATTCAGATAATTGACCTCTCTTCGTTATTCTTTCCTTCCTCCGTCGAAATTCATCCAACTCCTCTGGAGGGGACGTAATGTTTTATGTATTTTTAAATATACATTAACAATATGTTCCCTCTGAGGAAATGAAAGATATTCTCAAGATTCTTCTGCAGCCCCGAATCATTACCTTGCTCGTAGTTTCTTTGTCTGTATTGATTTTCTGAAACAAAACTGATCATCCCACGGGTGTAGTTTATATAGTTTTTGGTTACTTAACACTCTATGGGATCAAATTATTGCTCCTCCCACTTTTAACTCACGTTTTTCAGTTGACAGGTGTTCTAATTTCCCCTGTTTTAGTGCGTCACGTGTTTATGTAAACGTGCCTCTTTCCATACTTTTTAACTTTCGTATAATTTCTAAAATGCTTTATTTAAACTCGTTTTTCTTATTAAAGCATTTCTATAAGTTACTTTTTTTAATATGAGTATTAACATTCATTCCCCTTTTTTTCAACTTAATATTCTAGTAACTTCCCTTTTTTTAAAAACTTTTACACCCTGAAAGTAACTCTCAGAGGTGAAGCCAAACCAAGCCAATTTCAGACATTCTGTGTATATTAAAGAAGGCAGCACTGCTCATTTCACTACCCTTAAGAGTTTCAGACTGCCAAACCAATGGCAGGGCCTTTTGATAACACTCAAACACATACTGTAGTGGCGTATCAATCAATCAATCAGGGATGTATAGAGGGCACACCTGTGAGGGTTTTCAGTCGCTGGGGGAGTGTGTGTGGGGATTATTACTGTTTTGGTCATTCGAAAAGCCAGGTCTTATGGCTCTTCCTGAATGCTTTCAGAGTGAGGCTTCATCTGATGCTGAGGGGGAGTTCATTCCAGGTCTTGGCCATGATGTTGGGGAAGGGTGTGCCTCCTGTCTGGTTCTGTGGATACAGAGGATTTCGACCAAGGCCTGGTCAGTGGAGTGGAGTTTTTTTTGGGGGGTGTAGAAGGAGATTGAGGTATTGGAGTCCGGTGTTGTGGAGGGCTTTATAGGTGTGTGTGAGCAGCTTGAAGGTCACTCTTTTTTCATTGGGGAACAAGTGGAGTGCTCTTTATGCTAGGTAATGTGGTCTTGTTGTGGGATGCTGGGGATGAGTCTGGCTGTGGTGTTCTGGACAGTCTGAAGTTTGTAGAGTAGAGATTTGTTGATTCTGGCATAGAGGTGTTCCGGTAGTTCAGCCTGCTGATGATGAGTGCATGGGTGATGGTCTTCCTTGATTCGGGGGTAGGTCTATTTGAAGGTCTTGCTGAGTATGTGGTGGGTGTTGAAGCATGTAGAAGCTGCAGCGTTGGCCTATGGGTCTGTCACATGAAACATGTTTATCCACTTTAAATCTAATTTGGGGAGACTTACTGCTGTGGTAATAATATTTGTGGCACTCTGCATGTGATGAATTGAATTTTACTTGATTAGACACATTTAATATTGATAAGCATTTTCCTAGCATTCTGCTGATAACTTCACCTGGAATTTTGGGGTGGTTACTACTGATAATTGTGCTTAGGGTGGTCATAGTGTAATGTTAAAACATACCCCCAGCACAACCCCTACACTTCGCAAACACCACTACACTACCCTAAACCCTAAAACACTACCCCCAGCATGAACCCCTACACTACATAAACACCACTGCACTACCCTAAAACCTATAACACTACCCCCTACAGTAGACAAACATCACTGCACTATTCTACCCTAAAACACTACCCCCAGCACGCCCCCCTACACTACACAAACATCACTGAACTACCCAAAACCCTAAATCTTCCACCAACACTATCCCCTACTCTACAAAAACACCAAACCCTAAATCTACCCCCAGCACAATCCATTCACTACACAAACACCACCACACTACCAAAAACCATAAAACACTACCCCCAACACTTATACAAAGAGCACTTAACTTATTCATATAGATAGTAACTCATAGTTAGTGTTATAAAATCACTATTACAAGTATACAGTCATCCATACAGTTACTCATGCAATCAGTGAGTCATATGTATACTTATTTATATACAACAAATGTTACATATACTGCCTTTTATTTTTGTACTTTGTTGGACATGTACCATTGAGAGATATATTTGATATTACATGTTGTCAAATGTCTATCGTGCTCTGCAAGTGTGGAAAATAAAGAAATAAAATAAAAATAAATAAAAAAGAGAAATAGATTTGCTCATCACCATATCCATAACTCACCCAAACAATTGTTATAACATGTAGTCTTAACGTCATATACCTACTGAATCAACTATTCACACATCTTTGGGCAGTCAGACACCTCCCACTGAACCACAAACACATTCACTCTCCCATAAAAATAATCAGTTAACTAATCAATAAGAAATATAGACTTTCGCATAGCTAGTAACCAACTGGTGCAGCAGTTTACAAAACAACTGACAAAGTAATACAGATATTCACACAGTTTAGTCACTATCCAACATATTTAGTGAGACACTATAAATTACTCAAATAAACAATCAATCACACTGCTACTAAATCCTTTATCCAGATTTTTTTATATCCACTCATTCTTCAATGCAGATTGCTATATATATAATACATATTTAAATACCAACCAAACCAAATTCACTGGATGCTGTCATCAGTGATGTCATATGATATGTCATCTTTGATGTGATCAGTGATGTCACTGACCATGTCATGAATGATGTAATATATATACGTAAAGAGCTGCGTATGAAGGGGCTGTATTTAGAAGGAAAGGAAAAGTCACCCAGGGTAACTTTTTCTCTCCTTGTAAATATGGAGGAGCCACCCCCGCAAAAAGTGAAGTACTGGTGGCGCAGAGAGCTTGTAAATGTGCCGCAGAATTGTTTTCATTTCTCATCATGTTTTTCTTCCAATATCTGCTACAATGCACAGCACACATTGTAGGAGAAAAATGCCTTCACTGACTGTTTTTGTGAAGGAAGGTGTGTCTTCCTGCACAAAAACAAACTCTAAACAACACAGATATTCTTGCACCATGGTGCAAGGGTGCCTGTATCACCACATGCCTGCAGTTTAAGCAGCAGTGGAGAGGGAAGGACAGATTTCCAACATATTTATGTACATATGTTGCGTCTCTGTGCTTCGGAAGTAGCTTGTGCTACAAAAACACGGGTTAACCCAAGAAGTCACTGGGACCTGGGCGAAATATTGATACAAACAAAATGGTCCCAGATAGACACACAATTAACTCAATCGTAACAACAAATGGGTACATACAAAGATAATTATAACAACACTGTTTTTAATCACAACGTGTATTGTATAGGATTCATTCATGAAAATAAGTACATTTAAATCACAAATAATGCCCCTAAAGGAATGAAATAGGGAAGGGTAGTGCTGGAATAGTGAAAGTATAGAAACTAGGACATGGGTCACTAAGACCAAAATGCAACAGAAATTATAATAAATTGACACAATGGAACAATTAGTTAATCGATTAATTTGAACAATCATGCCTCAAATAAAATCACAAATGATAAATGATGGAGGAGGGTGAACACAAAAGGAAGTGTCGACGTTTCGACCCAAATGGATGCAGGCGTGGTATAAACCTTGCTAGAGGGTCTTCATCAGGACAGGGGTTGCGGGAGTTGGGGCAATGGATCTGTGTAGAAAATTTAAAAATTTAATTTTACTGTGGGTCATAACGGATCCCAAAGAACTTATAAAATAGATAAAAGGCCAGGGAGGGAGCATGCTCATAAATTGCAAAAGGAATACATCATTGGTAGCAGAAGAAATATCTTTTGAGGCAGGCTGATAGGAAAAACCTCAAAGGCACGGTCAATCTTTAGTCATTAAGAGTCACTGGATGACAAACTCTGTATACAGGCAGTTAATACATGGTATACTTGTCCGGTACGCGGGCTCAAGTATGAGAGAAAAAGGGTTCCAGGAGGATGTAAATATAAAATAGATCTATGAGACTTGTACACAAGCATACCTTAAATAGATACTGTAATGTGGTAGGTATGGTTCAATTCAGGTAGACTCTTGAAGATATATATATCATACCTGATTTGTTTTTCCTCAACCTGCATCAAAATTATCGGGCTCATGAATAACGCCTGTGCCTGGGCGTGTAAAGACTCCAATGCTTCTGACCCAACAATCAAAAAAAGGAAGGAATGGCACTCCTTAAACCAAAATGTTCAATGAGGTTTATTCCAGCATGAGCCTTTTTCACAACGCTGACTCGCAGTTACTGAATACAATTTAACATAGTAGTCAGAGGTAAACATAGAAGAGGGGTGCATACTAATTCATCAACAACTCTTCAGATTACAGCGGCCAACATATAGCATGGTTATAACACAGAAAACATAAGTATCATCATTTAAAACTGGTAATCCATCTTTTGGTCATACAATATTCCAAAACACAATATTGTTTTTGTTATAGCTTGCTCAATTATAACTCAAAATCTAATAATTGTGTGGAATGAACACAAAGGAAAAGAAAAATTCAGTGGTTTAACATTAGTGACAACTGTAAAGGAAATGTCTCCTGTCTTAAGTACCCCACATGTTGCTCACCCACTGGCAGCCATGAAAGTGTTGGTACAAGTGTTCCTATATTAATTCAGATAGTGCCCCATTGGGCAAACTTGAGCACCCATGTTGAATCCTTGTCTCCAATTATTAGGGGGAGGCTTGCAAAGTCTTATGGCATACAATAAAAATAATATGACAAATTAATTATACCTAATTTGGGCCTAGTTGGCAAATAACAGTAGAATTCTGTCACTTAACCCTGTACAATATTGCCTAAGACGTTATCCTGCAGGCCACAATCCTTATTTTTTTTTTTTTTTGGTAATCCTCATATACCATGATTGGAACTCTTGATGGGAAACTGGTGCCACAATGCACTTTGGTCATCCTGATCCGGCCCTTGTTGTAATCGGCCAAAAGCAAGGTGGTAAGCCTGCACCCTCAAGTAGCCACTACCTTCCCATCCAAACTCCTATTCACCAACCTGTGGGTGCCCATGCTACTTTGGAGTCCAGGGAACCAGCAGGGCTCCAGATAAATCATTGGAAAACCAATCATCGAAGTTGCCATGCCTCAAGGGCCGCCCAAACATTAACCTGACTCACGGGATCACAAGCCATGTCTGACTTACTAGTTAACATGATTTGCCGTAAACAGCTTGAGAAGGTAGGTGGAACTGGGTCCTTCCAGGATCTACAGATCTCACGCCTTGCAAGTAAGTTAACATAAAAAACAAATTTAGTGGGGAGATCGTTAACTTTATAACCCGAAATAAGCCCTGATAGTATAGTGGGGGTAAGGATTGTGATGGGCATAGAAAGAACATTTTCCAGAAATTCACTTATCTTGTCCCAATATTCTTTTAGTTCGGGACAATCGGCAAACATATGGACATCATCCGCTTTCGGATGACCACATCTCGGGCAGTGGTAAACTATGTTGGAATATTTAGCCAGTTTCTTAGGAGTTATATAGACCCTGTACATTGTGTACAAATGATTTCTTTTTAGTGCTGCTGGCTTTATTATTGCGTTTGAAATGCTAAAAGAGTTGTACCAAAAATCCATAAAAGTCCCACTGTCCAATGTTAAAGCGTTGGACCACAGTTTATCTACCTCCGCTTCTGTCACTTCTTCGCCCTCTTGTAGCGCTGAGTACCAAAAGGATATTTGACTCTTCCACCTACCACCTCTCGTCAATGCATCGAATTTTGGATTCAGGGTTTTACTATCTGAGGGTCTTTTTGGCCTTGTTGCCCACCACTCAGATAATTGATAGTATTTAAATCTGGTGAGGGTACCCTTTGTCAGATTGGAAAACATATCCCAACTCAAAAGCTGTCCAACCTCCTGCAAATGCCCCCAGTTATTCAGCCCTGCCTGTTTTAATGGCAGTGACAGGTGGTCTTTTAGGCATGCTGGAAGGCCTGGTGAATCCCATATAGGGGCCTGTGATGCATAGTAAGGGATATTCAACTTGTTCCTCACAAATACCCAGTTTCTCAGGCTGCCCCAAAATCTTCAGCCTTACTTTAAAAAAAAATTTTGGGTCCCCAAACTTGAATAGGAAATAGTCTAATCCCTGTGGGACATCCTGTAATAGGGCAGAAAATAGCAGACCCATAGGTGATTGATCTATTGGGCCTGCCATTAATCTAAAATGTTTGAAATGAAACGCCTGGCAGTAAAGAAGTAAGTCTGGAAAAGCCAGTCCTCCTGTTTTTAGGCTTCTTCTTAATTTTTACCAGGCGATTCGCGGGGCTTTAGAATTCCAAATAAATTATCCCAATTTCCCTTGCAGCTTTCTAATTGAAGATAATGGAAAAGATAAAGGAATAGAATTAAATCGGAATGTGATTTTGGGGAAGATAATCATCTTCAGAAGATTCACCCTCCCATAGATATTTAAGTGGAGAGAGGAACATCATTGTAGTAGGGCATTTGTGTCCTTGATAACTCTATCTAGATTAATTTTTGGAATTTCTTCAAATTTGTTTTGCTAGATGGACTCCTAAGTACCTCATTTTGTTTTTACTCCCTACTGTGTCTACCTGCTGGTTCCATTCCATTGTTTCCGTTTTCTCTTTATTGATTGTATACCCGGAAATCTCACCAAAACCTTCAGCAAGATGTATAAGTCTAGGTATAGCTTCTTCCGGGTTTGAGGTATACATTAATAAGTCATCTGCATATAGTGCAAATTTCAGCTCTTAGTCTGCAATCTTATAGGGTTTAATTAGTGGATCTGATCTTAACAAGCAAACAAAAGGCTCAATATATAAATTAAACAAAAGGGGCGACAGGGGACAACCCTGTCAAGTACCTCGTGCAATAAAGATCTGATCCGTAAGGGAGCCGTTTACTAAAATTTTTGCTGTTGGAACAAAGTATAATGACTTGATAGCTGAAATAAAGTTATTTGGGAGGCCGAATTTGGCTATAGCCATCCAAAGATATTCCCAATCTACCTGATCAAAAGCCTTGGCGGCGTCGACTGCCACGATGGTCAGGGGCAGCTTTTTCTCTTGAGCAACATCTATTGCCGCAATCACTTGAAAAGTAAGTTAATTGAGTTGCCTATCTGGGATAAAACCCCTTTGGTCACAGTGTACGACAGATTTTACTACCTTGGCCAGTCTAGTCGCTAATACCCCTGCATATACCTTATAATCCACATTTAGTAGAGAGATGGATCTATATGACTCTATCTTGCTTGGATCTTTATTCGGCTTCAGTAGTAGTGTGACTATAGCCTCAGCCCATGACCTTAGAGCCTTCCCCCCTTGAAGTAAGATTTCATTAAATAATGACATCAAGGCTATAACTATTTGTTCCAATACGATCTTATAAAGTTCCACGGGGAGCCCATCTGGGCCTGCGGCCTTGCCTTTATCCATTTTCAACAATTGAGTCCTCACCTCAACTTCCCTTATCTCAGAGCTAAGGAAAGATCTTTCTGTCTCTGATAACTCAGGGAGCTGTATGTTGTGCAACCAGATTTCTGCCTGCTCCCTGTTCAGAGAAGTTTTAGGACCGTATAAAAACTGCATGTAACTCTTGGCCTCCTTTCTGATGAGATCATCGTCGTCTGTGGTTTCCCCTGTGCTTGACAATAATAGGTTGTCGATCTGATTCCTCGTCCTGTCAGCTCAGGTTTTCCACGCTAGAAGGCGCCCGCATTCGTCCCCATACGCAAACTGTTGTAATTTGCTCACATCCCATTTGTCTTTTAAGTCTTTATCTAGCTCTGCTTGATACTCTGCTCGCAGGTTGTCCAATTCCCTTTGAAGGGGGAGCCTACTATGAGACTGCTCTGCTGATGCTTTCTGCAGTTCAAGTTCTTTTGCTTTAATTTTCTGTAGCCGTACTTCCCTTTTCTTCTTCCCCTGTCTGTTCTTCCTTATCATCCAGGTGGTCAGAAGACCTCGGGTGAAAGCTTTGTATGTTTCCCAAACATTTTGTTTGCTTTCTGACCCGTTGTTGACCCTAAAAAACTCCTCAGTCTGAGTCGCAAGGTCCTGTCTGACCTCCTCATCTAGTAATATTGTCCGGTCTAAGGTCCACCTCCTTTGCTGTACATTTTGCCTCAGATGGATCGCCATTTCCACCACTGAATGGTCAAACAAAATGGCCGGGATATAAGTTATGGAGTCCACTACCGAGGAGAGAGTTTTATCCAGTAGAAAAAAATCAATTCTGGCCATACCTTCTGCTATAGAAGGAGTAGTCCCTTTTCACTGCGTTTTTTAAGTCTCCAGATATCTATTAAATGAAATCCCGCATGATGTTCTTCAGCTCCAATCTAGTTTTTTTGGGGGGAGTGAATCTCACTCTAGAGGTACGATCTAGATCTCTCTCAAAAATTAGGTTAAAATCGCCCCCTAGAATTATAGGACCATCTGTCTTCATTAAGCTGTTTTTGAGTTTCAGCAATGCCCCTGGAGCATCCTGATTGGGACCGTAGTAAACAGCACAGGTGAGAGGAGTACGCCCTAAAATTAGAGATGTCACCAACCATCTCCCAGAGTAATCTGTCTCATGTTTCGTAAGCCTGATCCCTGTGTTTGCCCTAATTATTATGGCCACCCCTCTCGTACTGCCGCCACTTTTCTCTGAGCAAACAACTTCCTGAATCCACCTGCATTTTTTAAAAACTTGCTTGCATTCCTCCTTCTCTAAATGGGTCTCCTCGAGTAGGCAAATATGTGCTCCTGAGTTATAGAGAAAGTCAATTATCCTGCGAGCTTTCTTACTGTCCCTCAGCCCATTGACGTTCCAACTAATGAGTTTTATTTTACATGTCATATTGGCCGAATTATGATATATTCCCCGAATGATTCATTAACCAGCTCCCAATTAGGATAAAGTGTAATTTGTTTATGTATATAAGGATTATTTTTTCCCGCTTTTCCACCTACCCACCTCCCATGAGGAACCCCCCCTTTTTTTCTTCTGGCGATCTTGTCCCCATTTTGAGAGCTCATCGGAACCCTTGGAGGTGGTCCCTCTGTGATGTGCTATACTTCATACAGGCGCCTGAACGCTTTCTTTAAATCCTACTTAAACCCTTAAACCATTAAATTCTTATTCTTCTGCGTGTGTATGTTCATGTGTTCCAGTATACCTAAGTGCGCTTTCTCTCTCTCATAGTATCCAACAGTGCGTAATTTAATTCCAATTTATTCCATTGCTACCCACAAATATATATATATTAGTTTTTTTCCCTCTCTTTTTTTTTTTTCTTACCCTACATTTTATTGTGAATTTTCTCAGAAATGTTATATAGTTTTGAAATTTATACCTCGCTAGTCTTACGCTGTATTAATGGTTAACCAACTTCCTAATGATTTAAATTCAGATATGTTTATCTTTTATTAAAGTGCAGTTTCGCGCATTAGGGTGAGAAAATCATCAACTTCTTGGGGTGAAGTAAAATTATATGTTTTGTTTCTCCACACCACTCTCAAAAAGGCTGGGAATTTCATTTGCACCTGTGCGCCCATGCTCTTTAGGTCTGGCATCCGGTTCCCCGGCTCTTACTGTCTCTGCGCAGTTACTTTCCCCACATCCGAGCGTATAAGATAGTGAGCAGAGCCAATTTGTAGAGTTTTATCTTGCAGTGCCCTGCTTAAAATCAATTCTTTCACGGTGAAAGTAAGAAAGTTTACCAGAATCTTTCTTGGGCCTGACCTCCCTGCGCGCTGCCTAAAGGGGTCTCTGTGTGCTCTTTGGATCTCAGCCTCTAGATTAATGTCTGGGTTGTCTTTGAGAACTCCCTCTCTCAGGAGTTTACAAATAAGACCCTTGACGTCACCATTTTCTGCTCCCTCAGGAATCTTTAAATATTTTAGATTATTTCTCCTTGAATGGATTTCTAGTTTTTCGACGTCCATCTGCAGGGCTTTGTTCTGCCCCCTAAGGGTTTCAATGTCTCTGTCATGCCTTGTAGAGGCCCCAGTGAGCAGGCTAACTTCCTCCTCCAAAACATCTGTGCGTTTCCAGACATCGTCTAACTTCGCTTCCAGATTGGCGCATTGCTCATGATTGCTTCTTTGATTAGCTTCGGATGTGTCAAATTTTTTATTCAATTTTGACATAAGGTCTTCCCTGAGGCCAAGGAGAAGAGTCTCTACCTGTGATAAGCTCCCTTCTGCAGTTACTGGTGGGGTTGTTGTGGCTTTAACGCTCCCTATTTCGACTGCTGGTTTGGTTGCAGGAATTAAAGAATCAACTTGATCCGCGTGTGGGGAGTTCTGACTTGGAATCGCTCCTTCTGTTCCTTCCAATTCTGTTTGTTCAGCCTGCTCCACAATCCTAAACTTATTAATCTTTGTTAAACATTTTTATGCATTCATGAGATGCATGAATTCAACAAGGAAATAATCCAAGCAAAAAATATAAAAAATAAAAAAGTAAAAAGATATTACAGCCTTTTTGTGTTGCTCTCATTGAACCAGAAATCTCTAATGAGACAATTACAGCTAGACAGGTCCTGAAAATAGAAAATACAAATATATATATATAAGTCAAACATTCCATTAGCACCTACACTTCTAAGAATTTCTCACACTATATATTCATACCTGTGCAAAATAAAAACAAATAAAATTGTGTAGAGAAAGGCGGATCTCTTTGGTATTACTACAAATAAGTGCACATTTCTTAATCAAAATTTAGACCCATAGGTTCCCTTGTATTGAGTTGTAATATATACCTGCATTCTAGCTGCCTGAGTGACCTTTCTCTGTTGCCAACTATGGGTGATTCCTCTATCTGATCAATCACAGTGTATCTCAAGGATTCAGAATTGCATTTGTAATATTCTTTAAAGTGACGTCCTACTGGATAGTATTCATCTAAGTTCTTGTTTGCCCGATTATGCTCGCCTCGGCAGCACTTATACTAAAATTGGAATCATACAGAGAAGATTAGCATGGCTCCTGCACAAGAATGATATGCAAATTCATGAAGCGTTCCATATTATTAGTGAATAAACTGGAGGTGAACTTTGAATCGTAGTGAGCCTGGTCTTTTTTCCCTGAGAGCGCACAGACTATTGAACTGTTTCAAGGCGAATTCCCCTAGCTGAATGAAATTTCCATTGATTGCCAGTGCTCGAATTAAAGTCATGTGACAGTGCACAGCACTTCAAGTCCCAAAGTGCACCAGTGTTGTTTAGCTTGTACAAATGCAGTACACATCTGACTTTTGCTAAAAGCATTTCCACACTGCTATTTTCACTATTTTCCATCTTGAAAAATTGCGCTCTGGAATAAAGTGACTACGTGGACGAAATGTCATTGAGTAGCAGCAAAATACTTTCCCAAATAGCTGGAGTCAAAAACTGTCCAAGAGAGGTACGTGCCTCTCTCTTCTCCCTTTCTCACCTCAAATGCCAGAAATACAAATGCAATCCATTCCGATCCGCCATCGGGTGAGCGGGTCATGCCACCATAGAGTCAGCAACATGAAAAACAAAAACTCCATGGTGGAGGCCCCCGACCCTGCAGGGCGGCTCCGGCTGCAACAGGAACGGGGATTCCTGTCATACAACATTAGAAAAAGCTGTCCGAGCCCGGTTTTTTGACCATTGCAGGTATTTATTCTCACAACTGCTAACTCGTGTCCTTCTGCGTTTCAGCTTTTTATAGCCTTGATCACGGGTGAATGACATTTCCATTGATTGCCACTGCTCGAATGAAAGTCATGTGACAGTGCACAGCACTTCAAGTCCCAAGGTGCGCCAGTGTTGTTTAACTTGTACAAATACAGCAAACATCTGACTTTTGCTAATAGCTTTTCCACACTGCCATTTGCACTATTTTCCCCCTTTGAAAAAATGCACTCTGGAATAAAGTGACTAGGTGCACAAAATGTCATTGAGTAGCAGCAAAATACTTTCCCAAATAGCTGAAGTCAAAACCTGTCCAAGAGAGGTATGTGCCTCTCTCTTCTCCCTTTCCCACCTCAAATGCCAGAAATACCAAGGCAATCCATTCCGGTCTGGCATCGGGTGAGAGGGTCATGCCCCCATAGTGTCAGCAACAAGTAAAACAAAACCTTCATGGTGGGCCCCTCAACCCTGCAGGGCGGCACCAACTGCAACAGGAACAGTGAATCCTGCCATAAAACATTAGAAAAAGATTGCCAAGCCCAGTTTTGTGACCATTTCAGGTATTTATTCTCACAACTGCTAACTCGTGTCCTTTCAAGTTTCAGCTTTTAATAGCCTTGATCACAGGTGAATGACATTTCCATTGATTGTCAGTGCTCAAATGAAAGTCATGTGACAGTGCACAGCACTTCAAGTCCCAAAGTGCACCAGTGTTGTTTAACTTGTACAAATCAGTAAACATCCAACTTTTGCTAATTGCTTTTCCACACTGCCATTTGCACTATTTTCCCCCTTTGAAAAATTGCAATCTGGAATAAAGTGACTACGTGCATAAAATGTTATTGAGTAGCAGCAAAATACTATCCCAAATAGCTGGAGTCAAAAACTGTCCAAGAGAGGTATGTGCCTCTCTCTTCTCACTTTCTCACCTCAAATTCCAGAAATACCAAGGCAATCCATTCCGGTCTGGCATCGGGTGAGCGGGTCATGCCCCCATAGTGTCAGCAACACGAAAAACAAAACCTCCATGGTGGGGGCCCCTGACCCTGCAGTGAGGCTCTGGCTGCAACAGGAATGGAGAATCCTGTCATAGAACATCAGAAAAAGATTGCCGAGCCCGGGTTTGTGACCATTCCAGGTATTTATTCTCACAACTGCTAACTCGTGTCCTTACGTTTTTCCGCTTTTTATAGCCTTGATCACAGGTGAATGACATTTCCATTGATTGCCAGTGCTCGAATGAAAGTCATGTGACAGTGCACGGTGTAGGATTGTGGGATGTAGTCTAGTGGTTGGGGGGTGGAGTTAAAGGGAGGAGCAGAAACAGAAGGAGCCGGGGGGACAGGAACTAAGGCAGTTAGAGTAGGGACTGGGTAAATGCTGGACATGCATAATAAAGCTCCAGTAAAACCATAACCAGCGTCTGTGGTTATTTGTAGCACGATGCTACAACTTGCGACGAGAATGGGATGGGCATAAACCTAGCCCACAGAACCCCACAAGAGTGCCCTGTTCCATGCGGCGCCGAGAAGAAGAAAATGCCGCTGTGTGGAGCTGCCCCTGAGAGAGAGGCCAGCAGCAGTTGACCCTATACCTCCCGTGGGGGGCAGGGGGTGAAGAGGGAGCCATAGCAACGAGCGTCGAAACGCTCGAAAGCGGCGCAGCAACAAGCGCTGGAACGCTCAAAGGGAGAGCACTTCCCGCCAAAACGTGGCCCCGCCGAATGCGTGCAATCCGGTGTGTGGTGAGAGAACAGAGATCGGGAGCCCACTCCGATTCTGTTCAACGCCCCAAGAAGTGAAGTACTATTGCCCTGAGTGACCGCAGAGGAGCCTAGCGGTAAGCGCTGTTGAGCTCGGTGAAACCGGAGCCTGAAGAGCCGCCGGCATCGGAAAACTCACGCCCGATGCGTGAGTTTTAGCACTGTGTCGCCGCCTCACCTGTGGACGAGTGTGGAGACCTGGAGAAGTGCTGATGTCCCTGGGACCGGCGGCCGGTGAGTTCTGATTGAATCAGCCCGGGTCTGAATGAACAAAGTGAAAGTCTCGTGTAAACTAGGATTTCAGGGACAGCGGCCATATTGGAGTGGAGAAGTGTGGCTCACTGGTTAGAGAAGGCAGACCTGGAAGCAGAGGTCAGCCCGGGACCAGGGTTCAATTCCCGGCTCGGCGGGGTCTTGAGTCCTAAAATGTCCATGGACTCGACGTTTCTCGCTCCGGTGCCTACTCGATTCATGTGTTCTCACACTCTGCGACTCTTGGCAATAGCTTGCTTAATCTCCACAACGGCCCCTCGCGGCGGGATGCCTGGCTTTCACCTTGCGGATACCCTGCCGGGGTTATCTCACAGGGGAATACCAGGACGGGTTCCCTAAGCAAGCGCTTAGAAACCGCTCGGTGATTTGTGCTATATAAATTCCTGTACATTTACATTTACATATTGGAGTCAGGCAAGCCAATGGGACATCCCTGTGAAAATCGAGGGCGGCCATTTTGAAGTCAGGCATCCAGCAATTTCAACAAGCATTGGCAGAAAGAGGCAAACAAGCATTGACAAAAGCAAACAAACAAACATTGGTAAAACAAATAAACAAGCATTGGCGCGAAGGAGCAAACAAGCATTGATAAAAGCAAATAAACAAACATTGGCGAGAAACAGCAAACCAGCACGAGCACCTACAAAAGCGATGCAACAAACATTGGCCAACGCAAGTGAGGAAAAGAAACGAGCACAGACACATGAAAGAGCTAGGTAGAAATGATAAGTGAACACAAATAATCACGAGCAAATGCAAGGAGTATAATAAGAAAACAAGCCCAAGCAAACGCAAGAGGCGTAATAAGGAAACATAAACAAGCACTGGAGTGAAGAAGCAAACAAGCATAAGCAAACGCAAACAACAGGTAAAGGTGATGGTGAACACATACCGAAGAGCGTAGAAGGGAGAGGAGCTGCTGGACAGAATTGCACGAGGTTCAGAAGAGGGCAAGACTGCGAAGGACAGTCCCAGAGACAAGCACAACATACACTGAAGTGACTGGAGGACTTGCACTAGTGCACAGGGAACGCCCGAATGAACAAAGATGTCAAACGTGCCCAGCATCACCGCGGAAGAGTCGGTAACCACCTGCCACTAGTATGCGACTCGAAAGAGAAGGAGCCCTGTGTCTAGCACAGTGAAGCTGAGTGGTGGACATTTTGGAACGCACAAAATCTAAGTTTGATTCACTGGCGCATACTGTGATGGTTGAAAAGATTATCAACGTCCCATCAAATGAGCAGACCGAAGGCCTCGACAAAAGAGGATCAGCTAAGAAGACGAGAAGACGAGTGAACAGCCCGTGCCCTGCAAATATAATCTATCAGAATCCTCCTCTCATGGCGGGGGAAGAAGTATCACAACGGTTCAATCCCTGCATTGAAGTACCACCCCCAGGGGTGCAGATGGATACTTGGAGTCTGTGTCTCAAACGGAACCAATGGCTGGCAACATTGGGTGACTTCCTGGACGCCAATGGTGAACAAAGAGAGAGAAAATGTCTAATGCTGCTCCTCCATTTGGTGGGTCCTGAGGGCCGATGCCCAATCAGAACATTTTCCAAAGAAGACACAGAAATCTATGAAAGACTCCAAGAGAAGCTATGTGCCCGTCTCCACGCACAAGCAGAGGTGGATCATGATCGCATCGTTTTCAACACAGCTCGGCAGGAACCAGGCGAACCATTGCCAACTTTCATCATTCGGTTGCAAAACCTGGTACAAGGCTGCCATTTCAACACCTTTACGAATGAGGATGCAGTTCGACTCCGGTTAATTGAAGGCTGCGCAAACCCCGACACAAAGCTCAAGATCCTGCGAGGGAATTGGTCGTTAGAAGAAATCATTAGGAAGGCTGAAATTGGAATACACGTCAAGGCAAGAGACAGATCAAAGGACCTGCCTCTGAAGGCAAAATATCAAGATGCCTGGATAGATGAAACTCGGAAAATAAACAAAACGAAAAGGAGAGAGAGGGAAGGAAGACCAGTGAAAAGACAACGGGAGAGACAAAGTGACAAGGGAAGTGACAAGGAGTACTCCGAGTCAATCAGTCAAAGGACAATCCCAAGGAGTTCCTCACCCTTACGGTGTCATTCAAAGTCTGACGAGGAGGGAGCGTCAAGTGGGACAGATCGCACCCCTGGACAAGATGGCAACCTGCACAACAAGAGAGTAAGGAAGACAAACCATAGAAGAAGAGATCAAAATGATCAAAACTGGAAGTCGGTGCAGGAACACTCTTCGCCAAGTTGTGAAGATGAGTCTGAGGGAACATCCAGCAGGAGAACATATCACACCCGCATCATAGGTGTCCGAGCACCAAATAAGTGGGAAGAAGAAATAGGTCGCATAAAACGAACTGATCCTCCCCCACAACGAACAGGAAAAGACCAACGCATCAATGGCACCCGGGACAACGAAGAAACTGAGAAGAAGTCGCTGATATCATGTGAGAAGGGCAAAGATGAAAAACATCGAGATCACACACAAAGAACAAGCCCGTGGTTGTTGAACAACTTCTCAAAGGAAACAACGTCAAAGACAAGTCGACGAAGGCGCCCGGAGAAGCGTCTTAAAGACAACTCTAAGTCAAAGAACAACATGTCACGGCCTACTCATTTCAGAAATCCATTACTCGATACACTCTCAAAGGAACGCTTTAAAAGGAATATGGCTAGGTACTCCTCTGATTCAGAGAGCGCGTCTGTCCGATCCTGGAAGTCGACAAAAGACTTCTCTGACTCAGAAAGCACGTCCGTTCAATCCCGTGAGTCGACCGAGTCATGGTCCCTACAACAGCCATGGCGTCAACCACCCGAACGCACCATGGAACCAAAGGAAATCCTTCCTGTCAAGAGCAACATGTCACACACTAAGGTCTCTGAATACTCAGTCACTCCACAAGAAAACCTGTCATGTCAGTCACAAGTATATGCAGACCTAGATCATACACCGTCACCCCTGAAGGGGTCCGTGAGGCTGACTCAAAGGACCTACAAAAGGAAAACAGAGACAGTGGACCTTAGTCACCTAATGGGAAGGGACCAGCCAGTCACTCCGCAAGGAAAGCCGGACGTGTCAGTAGAGAGTAATCATCATCGGATGAGAGAGAAACATGCCTATGCACAGATAGCCCACGAGTTCACCAGACAACATGAGGCCGCGAATGAGTTACCGAACCAAACCAAGACAATCTCGTCAGATAGTACCGTACTGTCTGGTATACATGACCCTGAACTGGAGGGCAGTGTTGCCCTCGACCGGACAAGACAAAAGGAAGTAAAAGTAGACGTGGGTGCTCGGAAGAGAACCAGAACATTATCCACTCATGAAAGAGATCGAGCATCTGAACCAACAGCAGTTACACCTCAGGAAGGAAGCATGATGACTGCGGAATGTGAGAGTAAACAGTTCACACGCAACGTAGTCAAGAATGCCCTGATTAAGACAACAGAAAGATTGACCAAAGCCAAGCCCACCACTGATTCGACACTACTGAGGCTTGAAGAACAGGCTGTCCGCCGACCCGTGTGGTGGATTGAAGAATTGCAAACACTGAGGAAATTAAGCTCATTTTGTTAAGAAAGGGGGAGGTGTAGGATTGTGGGATGTAGTCTAGTGGTTGGGGGTTGGAGTTAAAGGGAGGAGCAGGAACGGGAGGAGCCGGGGGGACAGGAACTAAGGCAGTTAGAGTAGGGACAGGGTAAATGCTGGACATGCATAATAAAGCTCCAGTAAAACTATAACCAGCGTCTGTGGTTATTTGTAGCACGATGCTACACACAACACTTCAAGTCCAAAAGTGCACCAGCGTTGTTTAACTTGTACAAATGCAGTAAACATCTGACTTTTGACAATAGCTTTTCCACACTGCCATTTGCACTATTTTCCCCCTTTGAAAAATTGCACTCTGGCATAAAGTGACTACGTGCACGAAATGTCATTGAGTAGCAGCAAAATACTTTCGCAACTAGCTGGAGTCAAAAACTGTCAAAGAGAGGTATGTGCCTCTCTCTTCTCCCTTTCCCACCTCAAATGCCAGAAATACCAAGGCAATCCATTCCGGTCTGGCATCGGGTGAGCGGGTCATGCCCCCATAGTGTCAGCAACAAGTAAAACAAAACCTTCAAGGTGGGGCCCCCAACCCTGCAAGGCGGCACCGGCTGCAACAGGAACAGTGAATCCTGCCATAAAACATTAGAAAAAGATTGCCAAGCCCAGTTTTGTGCCCATTTCAGGTATTTATTCTCACAACTGCTAACTCGTGTCCTTTCAAGTTTCAGCTTTTAATAGCCTTGATCACAGGTGAATGACATTTCCATTGATTGTCAGTGCTCGAATTAAAGTCATGTGACAGTGCACAGCACTTCAAGTCCCAAAGTGCACCAGTGTTGTTTAACTTGTACAAATCAGTAAACATCCAACTTTTGCTAATAGCTTTTCCACACTGCCATTTGCACTATTTTTCCCCTTTGAAAAATTGCACGCTGGAATAAAGTGACTACTTGCATAAAATGTTATTGAGTAGCAGCAAAATACTATCCCAAATAGCTGGAGTCAAAAACTGTCCAAGAAAGGTATGTGCCTCTCTCTTCTCCCTTTCTCACCTCAAATTCCAGAAATACCAAGGCAATCCATTCCGGTCTGGCATCGGGTGAGCGGGTCATGCCCCCATAGTGTCAGCAACACGAAAAACAAAACCTCCATGGTGGGGGCCCCTGACCCTGCAGTGAGGCTCTGGCTGCAACAGGAATGGAGAATCCTGTCATAGAACATCAGAAAAAGATTGCCGAGCCCGGGTTTGTGACCATTCCAGGTATTTATTCTCACAACTGCTAACTCGTGTCCTTACGTTTTTCCGCTTTTTATAGCCTTGATCACAGGTGAATGACATTTCCATTGATTGCCAGTGCTCGAATGAAAGTCATGTGACAGTGCACAGCACTTCAAGTCCCAAGGTGCACTAGTGTTGTTTAACTTATACAAATGCAGTAAACATTTGACATTTGCTAATAGCTTTTCCACACTGCCATTGGCACTATTTTCCCCCTTTGAAAAATTGCACTCTGGAATAAAGTGACTACGTGCACGAAATGTTATTGAGTAGCAGCAAAATACTTTCCCAATAAGCTGGAGTAAAAAAATGGCCAAGAGAGGTATGTGCCTCTCTCTTCTCCCTTTCTCACCTCAAATTCCAGAAATACCAAGGCAATCCATTCATGTCTGGCATCGGGTGAGCGGGTCATGCCCTCAAAGTGTCAGCAACATGAAAAACAAAACCTCCATGGTGGGGGCCACCGACCCTGCAGTGCGGCTCCGGCTGAAACAGGAATGGAGAATCCTGTCATAAAACATCAGAAAAAGATTGCCGTGCCCGGTTTTGTGACCCTTCCAGGTATTTATTCTCACAACTGCTAACTTGTGTCCTTTCACGTTTCAGCTTTTTATAGCCTTGATCACAGATGAATGACATTTCGGTTGATTGACAGTGCTCGAATGAAAGTCATGTGACAGTGCACAGCACTTGAAGTCCCAAGGTGCACCAGTGTTGTTTAACTTATACAAATGCAGTAAAGATCTGGCTTTTGCTGATAGCTTTTCCACACTGCCATTTGCACTATTTTCCCCTTCGAAAAATTGCACTCTGCAATAAAGTGACTACGTGCACGAAATGTTATTGAGTAGCAGCAAAATACTTTCGCAAATAGCTGAAGTCAAAAACTGTCCAAGAGAGGTATGTGCCTCTCTCTTCTCCCTTTTTCACCTCAATTGCCAGAAATGCCAAGGCAATCCATTCCGGTCTCGCATCGGGTGAGCGGGCAATGCCCCCATAGGATCACTGAAATAATATCGAGGGACAAAATATTGACTTGCAAAAATATCGTGGACAAAATATGGACAGTCAAAATATTGTATCTACAAACAGGTAAGTACAAAAATATTGAGTACAAAAATATTGTTTACAATAATATAGTTGTAAAAAATATCGACTTTATTAAAAACAGTGTTAAATTAAATTAATATTAAAATTTAATTACTAAAATATACTTAAAAATACTTACATTAACTTATAATAATTAAATAATAAATGAAAATAATAAAAATAATTATTCACAATCTTATTTGTTAAAACATATATATATAGTAACATACTATAATTAAATAAGATACTATTATATTACTGTACGATACCAGAAGTGTAAAAAATACTATTCCCACTCCAAAGAGTGCAAGTGTAGGGAAAGCGTTGGATAGCGTAGGGGTTAAAATTACTATTCCCACTCCAGTGGGTGCAACAGTAGGGTAAACTGGCCCTGAACCCTAAAAATACCCCTTTACCCAAAAACCCAAAACTGACCCTGAACCCTAAAAATACCCCTTTACCCTAAAACCCAAAACTGACCCTGAACCCTAAAAATACCCCTTTACCCTAAAACCCAAAATTGACCCTGAAGCCTAAAAATACCCCTTTACCCAAAAACTGAAAACTGACCCTGAACCCTAAAAATACCCCTTTACCCAAAAACTGAAAACTGACCCTGAACCCTGAAAATATCCCTTTACCCAAAAACTGAAAACTGACACTGAACCCTAAAAATACCCCTTTACCCAAAAACTGAAAACTGACCCTGAACCCTAAAAACACCCCTTTACCCAAAAACTGAAAACTGACCCTGAACCCTAAAAATACCCCTTTAGCCAAAAACTGAAAACTGACCCTGAACCCTAAAAATACTCCTTTACCCAAAATTAATTAATATTATTTAAATACCAATAAATTATTAATTAGCAATAACAATAAAGTAAATATATTAGCACATTAGCTGTAATTAATTTAATTTAATAATTAATATTATTTTTTCCAAATTAATTAATTAACAATAACTAAAAAATATATATATAAATAAATTACTCTAATTAATGTAATTAAATAATTAATATTATTTAATTACCAATTATTTACTAATTAAAATATGTACAAAAGTATATTAATAATTAACTAATTAATATTAATTATTTACCAATTAATTATTAATAAAAAATATTTACAAACATATATTAATTAATTAATTATTATTAAATTACTCCCCACCCTTATCCCCTATTAACCCAACATCCCGCTCCTAAACATTAACTACAATTTATATTACTATTAATAATTTTTTTTTTTAACCTTTTTTCTACATATTATCGAAATTTTTTACTTTGACTATTTATATATATTTTGTCGATATTTTTGTACTCGATATTTTTTTATCATTATTTTAATCGATATTTTGACCAACGATATTTTTGTTATCGATATTTTATTATTGTCGATATTTTTAACTAGATATTTTGTCCATTCGATATTTTGGAGTCAATATTTTGTCTGTGCACCGCCCCCATAGTGTCAGCAACACAAAAAACAAAACCTCCATGGTGGAGGCCCCCGAACCTGCAGGGCGGCTTCTGCTGCAACAGGAATATAGAATCCTGTCATAAAACATCAGAAAAAGATTGCTGAGCCCGGTTTTGAGACCATTCCAGGTATTTATTCTCACAACTGCCAACTTGTGTCCTTACGCATTTCAGCTTTTTATAGCCTTGATCACAGGTGAATTACATTTCCATTGATTGCCACAGCTCGAATAAAAGTCATGTGACAGTGCACAGAACTTCAAGTCCCAAGGTGCACGAGTGTTGTTTAACTTGTACAAATGCAGTAAACATCCGACTTTTGCTAATAGCTTTTCCACACTCCCATTTACACTATTTTCCCCCTTTGAAGCACACACTGATTCCATGATACAGAGCATTCCTATATGGCTGAGATACCCGCCACCCCCTCTCAACACAATCCCCAAAAGGAGGGAAACCGGAAACAGTTCTTGAAGTTTTTGGAAGTGGGAGGGAGTGACCCTCCCGGCCGTATTTATTAAAACAAAATTAAAAACATTAAACGTTTCATGTTATGTACAATTTCATTACCATATTGCGATGTTTGGCTAACCTTAACAGATTCTCTAATACAGAGGTTCTCCTAGCCGATCTAACATCCTACAAAACATTTTCTTGAAATATTGAAATTGTACATCCTAACGTTTAAGGGCCAACGGCAAGGTCGTAACCGGTGTCAAGATCCCTAACCAGACTTACCCCTCCCACTTGGGGAGGGGCGACAGCACGGAGGCGTACCTCAAGTGCAACTACTACCAATTTCCCTTGACTTGACAGGGGCACCTAAAACTTCGACGCCAGTTAAAGGTCGTTCGAAGACTCGTGTGAGGTATCTAGAAGGTATCGTAGTCCTCCCCCCAACCCCACACAACTTACCGCATCTGCCGTCGCAGATGTCACTGGCCCCGGGAAATTCCCCAGGAGGGGGCTGTAACCCCTCCTACAAAGGAAGGGGCCTTGACCGCCTTTCCTTTACTTCCGGCGACCCATCCTTAGAAGGGACCGCCTCCCCATTGAGGGGCCAATGGCCACCTCTCCCGAGCGCTCCCATCCGTGTTGGGTGACGCCCACTCATAGGGATCTTCTAATTAGTGCTCACCGATCATGACCTTACCGCCACAGGCCGGATAGTTGACCGGCTATCCGGACCCCCACAAAACTCCTACCTAAAGGTCATGTTTCAACGTTTTTAACCATGCTAAGAAGTCTCCTATGAGTAACTCATTCCCCACCCGAGACAAATGCACACCATCCCCCAAATACATACTGTCATCATTAATACAACCATGCGAGATAGAATGCAATGTCTTGGAACGGAACAACCTACTCACTTTGTTATTAAGTTTTCTAACAGAATGGTTCAAAGCAGGAATCGAAATAGCCCCCCGCCACACCTTACGTGGGATCATATGGGACCATGCAATTGTGCACCCCGGAACTCTCCTCGCCAACCAACTTACAGTGGAAAGCATTGCCTCTAGGAGAAGTCGTCTACCGGTGGTGACCAAATCATTGCCCCCTAAATGTACTATGACTATAGACGGCGGTGACCTCGTCCGCCCTAACAAACCCTCAAAGAATGCTTGAAACTGGTCAATACAGAGACCGCCACTTCCGTAGAAGGACACCCTGTACCCGTATTCCCCAGCTACGTGAATCATGTCACCTGCTTTGAATACGTCTGCGGCACGCCTCACGTATGAGTGGCCCACGACCCACACCTCTTTTCTCACAGCCGGTGATGTCTGACCGCTGGCCCGGTGTTGGGTCGACTGCATAGTCCGCCCCGCCTCGTAGGCTTGCGCAACTGAAAACCAAACAAAAGACAAGAAGCGTGAGTACATTATTACAGCTTCACAACATGTGCAACCGCACATATCTCTTATAACAATTGGAGGACCAACGCCCCACTCGTTTTACTTGTTCAACATTAAGACCCCTGGCTGTAGCTTCAGTGGCAGCCCCTATCCGAAAGGAATGGGTCCCAAACTCGCCCGGGTTCAAGCCCGCTGCGGCAATCGACATCGCAAGCACCCGCTGAAACTGAAATTTCGTCAGTGGGGTGGCGTCCGCGTGTCTCAACAATGTCCCCCCCCATGATGCCACCCTTCGTGCTAGGTAGTCTTCTAAACACTTTACCGGACACATGGAGGACCCGGGAATCCTGCGAATGATTATGCAGTCACCCATCCCATCTTGATCGGTCTTGGACCTGACAAAGGAGACAGTCATCGTCTCACCCCTGATCTGAACGTGTTCCTGGCACAAACCCCCCACCACATCCCGTTTGTTCCTCGCCACCAGCTCACTTATCCTCATCGCCCCGTGAAATGCAAGCGTAAAAGCAGCTCGGAACAAAACCGTCTCGAACTGAGACGAGCATGTGGCAGGGAGTGTGGCCAGCAACTGGGACAACCTATCCAGACCTATCGGGCGCCTCTCATCTACTCTGCGACCCTCAAGGCGTTGCCACCCGCGCAGCGCTTTCTGTACCACGAAAGACGCTGTCGGGTCATGGATATTATGCGCCCTGGCAACAAAGGAAATGGCAGCACGATGCCTCTGGGCCGTAGCCACCGACTTCCCAGCCCTACGCAAGGACATCAGAAAATGTACTACCCATTCCTCATGGCCCCAAAGCCCCTCTCTCTCAGTCCCCAAAAAGGCTAAATAGGCCCGAAACGCCCCTTCATATGCCTTCCTCGTCCTCGGTGCTAGACTCTCTCCCACGAGGTGACGAAGTTCGGGGCACCGAGAGACCAGAGAGCTTCGGGAAAGGGTGCCGGCTCTGGGTCCGCTGAGGGAAGGAAACCCGAGAAAGCCTGCATTTGAAAACGAGACAGTGCGTCAGCCGCCTGATTCATCACCCCTGGGACATGTTTTGCTCTGAATATCACGTTCAATTGCATACACAGTAAGACAATTTCTTTGAGCAGCCTTAAAATCAGTTTACAACGTGCTGCCTGACTATTGATGCATTCTACAACGGTCATATTGTCAGACCAAAATATAACAGAATGATCTTTGAACCCTCCGGGCCAGGTTCTGAGGGCCACCAAAATGGGAAACAGTTCAAGGAAAGCAATATTACTCGTCAGACCATCTTTATGCCACCATGTTGGCCACCTTTGTGCCGACCATTTTGTGCCGAAGATGGCGCCAAAGCCCATGCTTCCTGCTGAATCCGTCCATAGACCAAGCCCGTCAGAGGACACGGCTGGTTTGTTCCAGACGACTCGACCATTGAAGTCCGCCAAAAATGCTAACCAAATACGCATGTCCTGGCGGACCTCAGCCGATAGTCTCGTGCGATGATGACCCTCTTTTAGGCCAACCATCGCTTGGGCAATTGAACGGGAAAAGGGGCGGGCCATTGGGATCACCCTCAGGGCAAAATTCAACTTCCCCACCAATTGCTGCAATTGATGCAGCGTGACTTTAGATGCATCTATACACACTTGCAGGGCTGCCCTGAATTTCGACACTTTGGCAGCTGGTAAACGAAAACAACCCTCACTAGAGTCCAACTCAATCCCCAGAAACTCGAGGCAAGTCGTGGGACCCACAGTTTTACCTGGTGCCAATGGCACACCAAATTGACTCATTAACACACAAAATTCGGCCAAGGCCCGGCCACATTCGTGATTCCCGGCGGCCCCAAGGAACAGAAAGTCATCAAGGTAATGCATTACATTTTTGAAACCCGTTTTCTTCGTGAAGACCCATTGTAGAAAACTACTGAATTTCTCGAAATATGCACAAGATATAGAGCACCCCATCGGCATACACCTATCCATGTAATATGAACCTTGAAACATGAATCCCAGAAGACGCTGGTCGTCTGGGTGTACCGGGAGCAACCGGAACGCCGACTCGATATCTGATTTCGCCATCAGCGTCCCGGGCCCCAGGCGATTCAAAATGGCTACGGCCTCATCAAATGATGCGTACCGCACCGAACATACCTCTGGATCAATTGCATCGTTTACAGAAAGACCATGTGGAGCTGACAAATTATGAATCAATCGAAACTCACCTGGGTCCTTCTTGGGAACCACCCCTAATGGAGAACAGACAAAATTCTGTACCGGGGGCACACTAAACGGGCCGGCGACCCGACCTCGGATAACCTCTTTCCGGATCTTATCCTGCACTACGGTCGTATGCTGCAAGACGGAAAGTTGATTTTTGCACGTCCCGACACCCCGAAAGTCCCCTACCGGGATGCGGAAACCATATGAAAAACCGTTCCGCAGCACCCCAGCAGAAGTACGATCTGGGTATTCACTGAGCCAGGGAATCATCGCCAAGGTATCAATCGGGGTTGGTAAAGGCGCCCCTCGGACTATATTAGACCTGTTTGGCGCCTCCTCTACCCCCATTCTCACCCGTTCTGGCTCTGCACGAGGACTCAGGATGGGACGAACCGCAACCACTACATTCGTGCTTGAACTTACACGATCCCTGGGGCCTAGTACATTTACCTTTGTTGAAATTGAAACAGAAACCCCTTTTCCCTGTATTACTGGCAGGTCTCGAGTAATCGTCGGTACTCGTACCTGACCGAAAGGGCGTCCCCGCATATTGGCGGGAGGACTCGCCAACATTGCTCCCCACCAACGGCATTTTCAACATTCCTGACTCTTTCATTTTATCCCATGTCAAAGAATCATAACAGTCCCAGGTCAAACTTTTGTTATGCTCCTTCGCTTTCCTGAAGAGATTATCATAACAGAACCAATGGTTACCCTGGTGAGACGTCGAGTACCCCATGATTCGTGACTGATAGATCGGTAACTCAGCAAGCAATTCAGGCCTCCGTTCCCCTAGGATCGACGTAAAAATTCCCCATGCATTGCCCCAATTACCAATATTCTCATTCACTTTAAAGGCGGCCATTTTTGCGCGCCAAACACTCGGGTGCATCAGATCCTTCTGACCTTTAACATGCTCCACCTCATAATGATCGACAAGCAAGGAGAAAATGTTCACATACTCCCCTGCCCAAATCTTTTCCTTTACTGCCAAAGGAACATGTTGCCCCAACTTTTCTCTACGAGAGGGTGCTGACTCATCCCTCGCGATTGGCAATGGCCGCTTACCTGCACCGGACGTAGCTTCTGTAGTCGCAACCGGGGCCTGCGGCTTGTCTATCACTGCAGCCGGCGCGGGCACCTTGGCTGCATCTCGCTTCTCGCGCAACTGCTTCATCAGTACTTGTGCCTCGGCAGCCGTGGCGCCCTCGCTACTGTCGCCCAACCACGCTGCTAGCTGTGCCACCAACTCGGGAGGCATATCCTCCGTGGATGTCGGGGTGACCACGACGGGAATCGGATTCCCCTCCACTGGTACCGGGGTTGGCGCCTCGAGCGGGGTACAGGGAACCGGGACGTCTCCCCCGGCTGGTCCCCTTCTAGGCCTCTTGGCTTTTCCTCCAGGAGCTGCTCCAGCCGATGGACGCCCCGATCCCCCCTCCCCATCTCGCTCCGCCACCCGTTTCTTCATTTCGGACATATCCTTCATGAGGATCCGAACCATCTGTTCCGTCGTCATCCTCTTCGCGCCTTTTCTGGGCATCTTTCCGACCAAGTATCTAGAAGACAAAAAGAAAGATCAAAACGCTCAAAATTGGCTCTTCGTTCTGTCCCGAGCTCACGTGCAGCGAGGAGGTGCAGCTTCAGAGCACAAGAACAAGAGGATGTCTTCTGGTCTTGCGTCCCTTTTTATCCGTCTTCAGGGCGGGCGTAAACCCGCCCCTGCCTGCCCCGGGGGCGTGGCTGGCTGCGTCAGTGTCTAGGCCAGCCCACTGTAGGGCGGGAAAAAGCGCGCCCCGGCTACGCCGCTTCGGGCATACCAGCCGAGACGCGCCTCCCGCCCAAAAATGGCTTCCCGGGGGGATCGAGGCACTCCGCCATACGTTCGGGGGGACCGAGTGGTCGCCCCTTTCCATTGTTCCCTTTGGGTGATGTACTTTTTCCCACCTAGCGCCAACCCTGGTACCCTTGCATCACGGTGCAAGGGGGCCTGCATTGTAGACAAAGCAGTTCTTGGCCAAGTGAGGACACCTGCCTGCATAAACACTCCCCTGAGAGGCTTTTTGCTCTTTCTTTGTGTGCTGCAGAATGCAGCACATGGAGAATGAGATACCAAAAAAGTGACATTAGATTCTTTCTCCTGGTTTAGCTTCACCTGTGCACTTGATGCATTATGGCACATTTCCTTGTCTAGCCATGATGCTAAGTCATCAAATTCAACTTTTGATACATTGAGAGATCCACCGTCGATATATGTAATTGTTTTCTGCCTCAGAGTAAGGCAACTTTCAAAAGAGAGAGTTTCCCAGAATACCAGAAAGGACTGGGTATAAAGCAACAAAAAAGAGAGTTCCCCTCTGTGTAAATAGCTTTCTATTTGTGACCAAAGGGTCTACACACTGATGTGACCTTTTTAGTGTTAAGCATGACACGGATAATTATATCTGCACAAAACTGAAGTGTCTTTTTGTCTCACAAAATTTATTTTGATTGTATTAAAAACATGTAAATTCCTTTTTTACATAACATTTGTTAAAAACCATATCATCAATCAAAATGTATCTAATACATACAGTGTTGACTTTCAAATGTTCCCACTAAAATTAAAAACAATCAAATCAAAATAATGTTCACATACGGAAAAATGTTTTACACAACATCAAATCATTAAATATAAAACAATAGAAGAAAGTCCTTTGTCGACGCGTTTCGGTGCCTTAAACTGTTTTAACACCTTCTTCAGGACAGACTTTTAATTAAAAACCAAATTTTTTCAATCTAAAAACAAATACATACAATTAATGTCATATATTTCAGTGAGTACAAAATTCATTACATTAGTGCGCATGGTTGCCCACGTGTCACGGTATCAGCTAAGAGAAACTATCTTACTTGCTAATGTGTTGTCGCAGATCTTGTATATTTTTAAGATTCCACACACTTGAGGATTGAGTGTCACCGTATCCTCTGAGCTATATATATCTTTTCTTTCTCTAGAATTAGAGAAATACATTTATCAATTATATGTGGCAAGTTGAATTTAAAGACCACATGTCTTAGTTATTTCCCATTTCACTTACTTTCAACTGCGAGAATAAATGTCAATAGTGTCTTGTTCCAATGTTGCGACTTTAAATCAGCACCGGGTCATTTGGAATTAGTGGCTAGGTTAAGGCTGAAAAAGAGCATTTGTGTTTATATATCTCTAGCTCATACAGTTTTAGGGTGTCTTAGTTGTTAACCATACACTAGTTCACCACATACCTTAAAATCTGATTGTTACTTGGTGACGGATTCCCTTCTCGTCTTGGGGGTATCTTTACTTCGTACCCTTGTCACAAGATGCCTCTGTATTTCTTTTTGCAGGGTATCCTGGGTTAGAATATTTGTGTCAGTCTACTTTATTTCCCCTATCACTTTATATACACATCTTTTTCTAGATTTTAGCATTATTTGGTAAATATCTAAGTAAGGCTTTGAACCCCTTTGTTGAGTCTCCATTATTGTCATAGCCCCTTGCTGAGGCTGGCCTGACAACCCATACATTATTAAGCTGTATGGTTACCTCATGAAACAGATCTATTTGACAACCGATTTGCATGTAATTAGAGTTACCGCTAATGCAAATTTCAAGTTGCCCAGATTTTGTTAGTTTACTTTATAATCCCTCCCAGAGCATAACCCCTCTCTTAGAATACAGGGGGGTGACATGTGAACCAAACAGTTGGTTTGCATATTGCAACTAATCCCATACATCATGTTAGCTTGCAAATCAGAGTTCTCTTTATGTTGTATTCAATCGAGAAACGTAGCTCGCCGCAGGTCTCTAAAGCTAGCAGACCCTCCCGAAATGCACAACTCCTTACCTCGTAGCCGTGAATGCTGTAGCGGTCGGCACGTCCTCTCACCCGTCAGTAGAATGAGAGGAGGACGCGTGAAGATGCGAAGAAAAAACTAGATGAAATCAAAGAAGACATCACTGGTTATCAGGAATATATGATCAATAAAAAATCCAATAAACTAAGAAAGGACATAGCCAATTATAGGGTAGAGACTGTTTACCCCTATATTCAGAAAGATTATTATGACCAACCAGCCCCTACTGAATATGGAGGAAACCAGTTTCATTACAATAAAAACAGATTTTATAAAAAGAATGTAACTTTCTCAGACACTTCATGTAATAGCTCAGACTCGGAGGGAGAGAGAAATGGTGATAACTGAAATAAAAAAGACCAGAGAGACGGGAAAGCAGGGAACAGTGAGTATACACCTGCTTTTTTAAGGTCAACAACAGAGGCACCAACCCAGGGGTTTCAGAACACGGGGGAGGGGCCGTCCTGGCAACACACAAACAATGAGGAGACCATATATGAGAACCCGCAGTCACAAGGACTGGGAATAGAGAATGGAAACCTAAAAGCCCCAATTATCAATCTCTCAGATAAATTCTTGTCCACACATGATGTTAGTGTTCTAGAAAAGGGATTAGGATTTGCCCCAGTACACAAGGATGTAGATATGCAATAGAAAGAGACGTTAGAGACCTATTTAGGAAAATTAGAATTAAAAAAAATTTTGACGGTAAAGATGAGAGAATATCTAACAACAAATCCGGTCTCAAACCTCCATCGACATGGACACCGAATATAGGTATGGTTGGCCAGGAAGTTGACACTTTTGAGAAAGTTGTCACAAGTGGTCTAGAAAAGCTATTAGATACTAAGGTATGGACAGAAAATAACCTATAAAAAATGGAACGAAAGGCTCTAAAAAATCTGTCAAAGTGTGATGACATAACCATTAAACCGGGCGACAAGGGGGGCAGCATAGTGATTTTGAAAACTGATGACTATGATCAAAAAATGCTCAAATTGTTAGAAAATAAATCACACTACAGACCATCGAGTGATAAAGATTGGGAACATCTAAAAAAGAAAGTTAGGGATGTAGTCAACTATGCCAAAGAAGATAACATTATCAGTGAAGAGGAATACCGGTTCTTAATAAATGACCACCCTAGAATACCAGCCCTTTATGGGCTTCCAAAGGTCCACAAGGGCATGGTGGGCCCACCCATGCGTCCAATAGTATCAGGCATGGAATCACTAACAGAACCATTAAGCAAGTACGTAGACCATTTTATTCAACCATTCGTAGCCCTTTTACCTTTGTATATAAAAGATACGACTCACATGATCTCCAAGGTAGAAGGGTTAGAGTTCAATACTAGCACACAATGGCTTGTGTGTTTAGATATTGAATCTCTTTATACAAATATTCCCGAGCAAGACACAGTGAGGATGATGGAAGACACTCTTAAAAATGAGGAGGGAGAACTGACACCTCATAACACCTTTATCATTGAGTGCATTGAGATTATCCTGAGAAATAACATTTTTTTGTTTAAAAAAGACTACTATTGCCAGATTAAGGGCACCAGTATGGGAACCACATGTGCTCCCAGCCTGGCATGCCTATATGTTGGGAAATTTGAACAGCACCACATCTACAATGAAATGAGTCCCTTCTTTGAAAATGTCAAAAATTGGTCTAGATTTATAGACAATATTTTCTTTATATGGGAGGGCAGTGAAGAGGACCTCAATAGTTTTTTGGAGTGGCTTAACTGTGGAGATCAAAATCTTAGATTCACATCGACTAAAAGCCAACAGGTTGTAGACTTCCTAGACATAAAGAATCGAGAAAAGGAAGGTGTTCTTAATGTGGAACTGTTTGTCAAGCCTACAGACAGAAACACCCTTCTCCACCATACTAGTTATCAACCGAAATGCCAAAAAGACGGTATACCTTTTAGTCCGTTTTTGCGGATTAGACGCAATTGTAGCGACAGACAAACTTTTGAGAAACATGCGGAAACGCTTAAGATAAAGTTGTCTCAAAGAGGTTACCCTAAGCGATTAATAAAGGAAGCATATAAACGTGCCAAGTATTATAACAGAGATAGCCTCTTTGAAACCAACAAAAGAACTAAACAATCAAAAAATGAAATTGTGATGGTTTCTGACTTTAATGGTTTCAGTAATAAGGTTAAAAACCTTATCAATAAAAACTGGTCCTTACTGAATAAAACAGGGCAGCATCTATATCAAAATCAATTTATGCTTACAGAAGGAATAAAACCATCCGGAACCATTTAGTACAAACCTTCAGGGAACCCAAACCATTAGGTTTACGAAATATAATTAACAACAATCCGATTAGAGGAAATTTACCTTGTGGCACTTGCTCACACTGCAAAAACATTGTGAAAACTGACAAGTTAGAGATAAATGGCATTTCCCACTGGATGAACGACCATGTCAACTGCCGAACCTCCAATGTGGTGTATCTCTTGATCTGTCCCTGCAAGAAGTGTTCTGTAGGTGAAACAGGGCGAGAAATGCGCCATCGATTAACCGAACACCGCTCAGCAATAAAAAAACTCAAAAAGAATGCACCACTAGTGGAGCATTGGATTGCGGAAAAACATGATATCAATGATATCAAATGGTTCATTCTTGAGAAAATCAAAATATCAGTCCGTGTAGGAGACATAAATAAAAAACGCAAACAAAGAGAACAATTCTTTATGTCAAAATTTAAAACATACTATTCAGGATTGAACTGCAGAGAAGAGTGGGATAGATTAATTAGGTAAAACACCACCTTTTTTAATCTGCTATATACCCTTTTAAATTAGGGAAAATGTTGTAAACAAAATTATATGAAACAAAATCTTAATATACTATAAAGTTACTGTCGAAGGTATAATAACAACTCATTCTCGGCAATTGAGTAAGAATTATGTTGACTAGACTTTGCCAATCAATAAGTGGGTGAACAAGGCGATTCACCCAGTAATGAATAAATAACAGCAGGAAATAGCTGCACAATAGTGAAAGTAAGAATATATACGGGGTAGCTTGGATACCACTTTTATGTTTGAATAATGTAAACGGTCTCTCTTCTTCGCAGTAATTATCCTAACATGATTGTTAAGAACAGCAATGTCTAATGTATGCAAACTTCATCAAATGTGATTATACAAATGCAGTGAATTACCATTTAGATCATTGTTCGACGGGTATATACATAGGAATGGTACTCGTGCTATTGTTAATTTCATTTGTATGATGTCCCAAAAACTATGTCATTTATATGTTTGAATAATGTAAACGGTCCCTCTTTTGTAGAAATTATCCTAACATGATTGTTAAGAACAGCAATGTCTAATGTATGCAAACGTCATCAAATGTGATTATATAAATGCAGTGAATTACCATTGAGATCATTGTTTGACATGTATATATATATAGGAATGGTACTCGTGCCATTGTTAATTTCATTTGTATGATGTCAGATAAGCGTTAAATCTTCACAATAAAGGTCCAGGCGAATTGTTGCCCGCAACAGGGATACTATACACAAGGACTGACGCCATGTAAATGAAATTTAAACTTATTCTGTTAAGGCGCTGTAACTGTAGACCCCTAATCCAACCCTTCCTACAAATTTGTAGTTTAGTTGTTGTAAACAAACTACAAATATGGCGCTGATAGCTACCAAACAGAAATGAGGGTAGCGGGTTCGCGCACGCATACGTGACACAAACGGTAAACTATAACCAAGTGTATCCACCTTTAGTCCCAGAATAACAAAGGATTACTAATAAAATATATAGATCTGTTGTGACTTAGAGGCAATAATGTAATTTGCTCGGCTTATAGCATCCAAATACGAATATGCCCACAAACTACAAACATGGCCGACAGGAATAACTTTTTCAGCACATGTTTAAACAATTAGTGTCACCAATTAATTAATTAGGTTGAAGGGCCGTGACCATAAATACACTGAGCACGCGTCCTCCTCTCATTTAACCGACGGGAGAGAGGACGTGCCGACCGCTACGGCATTCACGGCTACGAGGTAAGGAGTTGTGCATTTCGGGAGGGGTGTGCTAGCTTCAGAGACCTGCGGCGAGCTACGTTTCTCGATTGTAAACAACGTAAAGAGAACTCTGATTCGCAAGCTAACATGATGTATGGGATTAGTTGCAATATGCAAACCAACTGTTTGGTTCACATGTCACCCCCCTGTATTCTAAGAGAGGGGTTATGCTCTGTGAGGGATTATACAGTAAACTAACAAAAACCGGGCAACTTGAAATTTGCATTAGCGGTAACTCTAATTACATGCAAATCGGTTGTCAAATAGATCTATTTCATGAGGTTACCATACAGCTTAACAACGTATGGGTTGTCAGGCCAGCCTCAGCAAGGGGATATGACTATAATGGAGACTCAACAATTGGTTCAAAGCCTTACTTAGATATTTACAAAATAATGCTAAAAACTAGAAAAAGATAAAGCGATAGGGGAAATAAAGTAGACTGACACAAATATTCTAATCCAGGATACCCTGCAAAAAGAAATACAGAGGCATCTTGTGACAAGGGTACGAAGTAAAGATACCCCCAAGACGAGAAGAGAATCCGTCACCAAGTAACAATCCGATTTTAAGGTATGTGGTGAACTAGTGTATGGTTAACAACTAAGACACCCTAAAACTGTATAAGCTAGAGATATATAAACACAAATGCTCTTTTTCAGACTTAACCTAGCCACTAATTCCAAATGACCCGGCTCTGATTTAAAGTCGCAACATTGGAACAAGACACTAATGACATTTATTCTCTCAGTTGAAAGTAAGTGAAATGGGAAATAACTAAGACATGTGGTCTTTAAATTCAACTTGCCACATATAATTGATAAATGTATTTCTCTAATTCTAAAGAAAGAAAAGATATATATAGCTCAGAGGATACGGTGACACTCAATCCTCAAGTGTGTGGAATCTTAAAAATATACAAGATCCGCGACAACACATTAGCAAGTAAGATATTCTCTCTTAGCTGATACCATGACACGTGGGCAACCATGCGCACTGATGTAATGAATTTTTTACTCACTGAAATATATGACATTAATTGTATGTATTTGTTTTTAGATTGAAGAAATTTGGTTTTTAATTAAAAGTCTGTCCTGAAGAAGGTGTTAAAACAGTTTAAGTCACCGAAACGCGTCGACAAAGGACTTTCTTCTATTGTTTTATATTTAATGATTTGATGTTTTGTAAAAAAAAAATTGTGAACATTATTTTGTATTGATTGTTTTTAATTTTAGTGGGAACATTTGAAAGTCAACACTGTATGTATTATATACATTTTGATTGATGATATGGTTTTTAACAAATGTTATGTAACAAAGGAATTTACATGTTTTTAATACAATCAAAATAAATTTTGTGAGACAAAAAGACACTTCGGTTTTGTGCAGATATAATTATCCGTGTCACACTTAACACTAAAAAGGTCACATTAGTGTGTAGACCCTTTGGTCACAAAAAGAAAGCTATTTACAAAGAAAGGAACTCTCTTTTTTGTTTCAGAGTAAGGCAAGTCAGCAGTGTGTGCTGCCTGCGTAATTCCAGGTTACTCAAACATGCAGTCACACAAGCTATCCTTGCTTACCTTTAAACATCACATTTAGGTTTGCCTTGACCTTGTCACCCCTTGCCTTATGCAAGACCAACACCAAAAGTGCACATATCCAGGCCACGGTTATTATTTACCATTGACACAGCCGTTTGAGTGGGGATCACTGGTATGAATAAAATGCATGGTTCTATTTTGTGACTAAATAGATTTTTGTACACCTGTACTGACCTTAATTGGGTTTGTTTGACGAATTAAAATTGGAGAATTCATTGTAATGAAGGTATTTTGTACATTTCTCTATACCAAGATACAGTGTAGATATGAATTGACACTTACGATTGCCTAAAAATGTCAGTCAGATTTTGTAACATATGATGTGCATACAAATCTTTCCCTGATATGAGGTACCATTTCCTCCCTAGTGCTCATGATAGCAGACTTAGCAAAAACCTTTGCTTTGAGAGGAGTACATTATGGACGCATCAGGAAGATAGGCCAGGCTTTCCTGAAAATGGCCCAAACATATGAGAAGGCAAAGTCAGCTAGCATTTGGGGAAGATATACATGGTCACATACACAGAAGATCACCGCTGCTACAATATCCCAGGTTGACAATCAGGAGCAAAGCAGATCACAGCACACTCCTGGAACATCAGATGGACAGCAGCAGCAAACTCCATGACAAAAGAAGAACAGAGGTGCAGAACAGAAGCATTTCCACTTTTTCTTGAGCATTTGTTGCATCATATGAATCAGATGATTGCCTGATGGGAAAGGAGCAGAAAAGACAGAACAAGATTTTTTTGAAGTGCCAGGAGGCACTCCAGAGCATTGCCACCAAATTTAGCTCCTGGGCTATCCGTCTGGATAGCCCCTTCCCTATTTGTTATACATTTTATATAACAATTTGATGTGCTCTGAGTTGTAGTTAGTGTTCAGTGTAGGTTTAGGAATAGTTTAGTTTAGTTAAGTAAAATGTTTTTATGGAGTATTATATTGGTAAGTTTTTATTGTGCCAGGCTTTATATGGGTTGGAGGTTAACATTTTGTGTAAAAATATATATAATAAAACATAAAAAATAAAAATGTAGAACAATTCCATATACACATGCTACACATGTGTTTAGGCTTCAATGTGTAGGTAGTATATGTTAGAATGTAGTTAATGTGTGTATTGTACTGACCAATGTGTTTTAAGGGGGTTGGGGAATTGATGTGTTCATAGTGGTTAAGATAGGTTAAGTGTTAGAAAAGGCTGTATAGGCTAGTGTAAATGATAGTGTAGGTTAGTTTGGGTTAGGTAGTGTTTTTTAGATATTAGGTTTTCTATTTAAATAAATTAATAATTGTTCTCTAGTTGGATAATATTTATTTGCCATGAGTTGGTACTATTGGGCTGGGTGAGTACATGATGTTTAATTAGGGTAAACATCGTTTACCACGCATGCAAGACAACACATGTCATTACAACGCTGTTGTTACAACGAATGCGTTGTTGCATCACATACCATTACAACGCAAGTCGAAACAGCGACTTGAGTTAAGGGGGCATAAGGTGTTGGATTTAAAATCCAACACCTTCCCTACTGTTGCACAGACTGAATTTGGAATCGTAAATTATATTATTCCAACATCCAGTGCCCTCTACAGCAAGTTGTTGTTCCGACTTACGTTGTAAAGGTATGTGATGTAACAACGCGGTCATTGAAACAACCTCGTTGTAATGGCATGTGTTGTAAACGCATGTGGACTAATGTGCCATATTCTTTAATTAGTCCTTAGTACATTGTTGTAAAATGTTGTATTGTCAGAATCCTCTGGATAACTGTAGATCTTCCTCGCATTAGAGTTTTGTATGGATCTATTTCCGCAAATTAGATGCTGGAAGTGGGGCTCAGTATTTGATTTTACACACAACACAGGTAGTCTCCTTACTGTAGCACCCTGTGTGAAAGGAAGAGGCCAGGTAAGTGTTGGATTTAACATGACAATACAGATTGCTGATCCTGCCTATGCTGGGACACAAATTGCTACCTAGCACTAACGCAGAACACCTTGCACTCTAGCACAAGGGGAACTGTGTTGTGACTGGTTTATTTTTGTGCAGGATGTCACACCTGCCAGGAGAAACTCGATCCTCATTTACATTCACTTCTTGCTAAGTGTGCCACATCATGCAGCTCACTTAGGCAGAGCACACATCAAGACGTTTGGCCTATATATCTCCAAATTTGTCCTCCCCTGGGGAAGTGTAGCATTGTTGCAAGTTCCTTAGTCTTCCACTTATGCAAAATTACATGTGCAAATTATTTAATGTACTGATATGTGGATGCAGTCACATTAAACATTTGACACCTCTCTGGGGCAGAGTAGCATAGGTCTGCAATTTTGACCAGTGTTGCATTTCTCCACATTTATCAGAATTCACAGGGCCAGGAAAGGTGCCCTGAAATGAAATGAAATGAAATTTGGAACTTATATAGCGCATGGCTGCCCGAGAGCGTCCCAGCGCTTAGTATTGCGAACTACTGAGGGGACAGACAGGGAGAGAGAAGAGTATTATTGAGGAAAGAGGTGGGTTTTTAGGAGCTTGCGGAATTTCAGCAGATTGGCCTCAGAGCGGAGCCCTCACATGTCTTAGTTACTGTCATTCAAGGTATTGGAGTTGCTTGTGCATCCTTGTGTGGCACAAGTACAATGCAAATCCATGAGTAATAAGGAATAAGTATTGGGCTACGATTGGTACAACCATCCAGAATCATGTATTGTTGATAACATTTTGAGTGAGCAGTGAGGTATTCAGTGAGGTATTCACAATACGTAATGATTTACCAATTGTAAACAACATTTATGTGGACCAGGGAAACAGTGTTTTGGGCTCACATACCTCACACATCCCATTTATAGGTGGTAAGTATTTGTGTACTTTGCAAAATACTCAATAAAGTGTCTATGAAGAAAATGTGGCTGGCTTGTTGATTCACCCTGACGGTCCATAGGAAAACTACACATTGCTCATTATACCATTGCATTGTTGTACTTGCACATACAACAACAGCATGTGAAATTAACTTTAGGTCATACTTCTTCAGCTTCAACAAAGTGTTTTTGATTTACATTATGTATGATGATTTTGAGAATCAATCATAAAAATCTTGTATTAGTATTTAACATTGTATTATTACACAGGTTCAGATCTTCACATTACAACATGTGAGAAGTATACTTTTTTATAATAAACACACAGTGTCAAATTCAAATATTTTATGCTTCCAAATACATTTGAATAGAAATGTGACTTCACATTTACATGTGTTATTTGAGAAATGTGTTGAGGAACACATTGCAAAAGTAGCAGTTTTGTATCACTTGTGGACAAGATAAACTACTGCACAAAGTTCTGTACTGGGTTCCAGAGAAGGTGGCATGATGTCCTACACCGGACAGATAGAAAAACTGACCATGTGGTATTTACAAATGTTTATTGGGAAGTTCCTGTTCAGAACCTGGGGACTTGTACATCTTCCTCCTCCGATGAGTGTTCTGCTTCCCCTGGAAGTTGTGGTATTGGAATGGGAGGTAGAGGGATGTTACTAGGCTCATACACACAAACATCAGAGGCAGAAGATGTAATTCCCATGTTCACATTAACATTTGTGAATGCCAGGAAGGCAACATGGTAGCCCCTGGCAAGGGTTTGGTGTTTGGCCAACAAGGCAATGACTTTGTTATTGAGGGCACTCATTGATGCTGTTGAGGAGTCTATCTCGGCATCCAAACAATTGCCTAAAGCCTCTAGGGACTGAATGAATGAATTGATGGTTCCCAGCTGCCTGAGAACATCACTGGTGTCAGACGTAGAAGGTTGGCGTTGTTTTTGTTTCTGCATCATAACACCAGCAATGTCCCCTAGGATGTCATCAATTCCATGGAGCCTAAAGTAGATGTCTGTGATTGCCTTAGCCAACCACTAATTGGGACTAAGACACCTACAGAATCCTTCAAGACTGCCTGCTGTAGTTTCCATCCCAACCTCACATCATAAGCCATTTGCTGCTGTACTCCTTCCACTCACCATTAAAATGTAACTTAGAGGTCGTAGGAGTCCGTAGCTATTAAATGATCGTTTGATGTTCCTTGTCTATTCTGGATTGTTTCTTCTGGAGACCCAGTAACTGTGTCTTCCCCTACCAACACTTGAGAAGATGATTCAAAAGTCTCGAGGTGCTGTTGGAAATTGTCTTCATCCATGGAGGGCAGGATGGTGTTATCCACAAGTTGTACATTACAGACAGGCTGATCTCCAGGAGATGTTAATTGTCTCTCTGGAAAGCAATTGGGATATGTTGCAAAGATTCCATGAGTGGATATGATAATTATTTTCTGTTACATTTAGACAGTATTTCCCTTTCCTTTCAAGCACATAGGGACATGTGGTGCATGTGTTTCTACAAGTGCAGATGCCCATGTTGTACTATTGTTCATATCCAAACATAAAATAGGGGGAGGCATAGGTATTATTTTTAAAAATGAATTTATTTGTAAATGGGAGGAATTACTGCTAAATAACTGTGAAGCTGGCCTATTTAAATTAGCCCTCTCACCTCAGTTCACTTTTTCAGGGATGCTAATTTATGCCCCCCCCCCCCCCTGGGATCAGCAGGAGCCTGGGCGGCTGCGCTCCCGGATTTCATTGGTCCTTATCTACTTGAAGCCACTAATTTCTCGATTTTAGGAGATCTAAACTTAAATCTTGACGACCACAACTGCTCCACTTGTTTGACACTAATTTCAGATCTAGCCGCTCTCAATTTGCCACTATGTAATTTCGGTCCCATGCATAAAGCAGGAAACTTGTTAAATACTATCTTTTCCAACGTAAATAATTTAACATTCAAGCATAATACACCTTTAGTCTGGTCAGACCATTACTTAGTTAGCTTTAAGATCAAGCAGATAGGGAACAAGAAGTCATCACTGGCCAATGCTGATGCAATTTGGTCCAGAAATTGGAAAAGGCTTAATATAGACCTCCTAAACACCCAACTACTTAATTCAAAACCAGACTTAAAAGAAGTTAAAATTTTGTATACGAACTTAATCAATAACTGGTTAACTGCTGCAGCAGATACTATTATCCCATTAACAAAGAACAAACCGAGGTACCATTGACCTCCAGCCCCGTGGTTCTCGGAGATTCTTGAAGCCGAAAAAACTAGATGTAAGGTGGTATGGAGGCAGTGGAGAAAACATTATGAACCGGCGGAAAAACTATCTTAAAAGCAAGTCATCAAAGCCTACCAGTTATCATGCAGGACGGCAAGGGCGGAATACACAAAAAATAACATTCTTGCTGTACAAAATAATCCAAAACTTCTTTTTAAAGTGGTACAAGAATTGTCAGGTGCAGCACACCAACCAGAACCCCCTAAACTATCTGTAATTCAATGCAAACAGCTAGCAAACTATTTTAATGATAAAATCGAGAAAATGTATACCAAATTCAGTGTAAACGGAGAACAGAGCCCTGAACCCACTCAAATGTCATCTACCCTTAGTCCTTTTAGGGAGCTGGCAGCACCCTATGGGAATTTACTTACCAGTTGGCAACTGCTAGATTCAGCAGCCTTCATGGATATATTAAACAGCATTAAGTTGGGCTTCCCAAAGGACCCTATCCCTGTACACATTCTAAAAAATCTGAATCCTCTGATCTTAAATAGGATAAGGGATCTTCTCAATGCCTCAGTTGAGGAACCAGTGGTGCCGGACATATGGAAACACGCAATGTTTCTACCCTTACTGAAGAAAGCGAATGCTGATACGGCAGATTTTTCCAACTTTCGCTCTGTCTCACTGTTGCCTGAATTTTCCAAAATTTTGGAAAAGCATGTCAATAATCAATTAACAGATTTTGTGAACTCCCACAATCTCCTGCACCCATCCCAATCCGGGTTCAGAGCAGGCTAATCAACGCAGTCTACACTCCTAGGAGTGGCGGAAACAATTCGTCAGAGGTTGGAAAAGGGTGGCACTCATACTACTTGATTTGAGTGCCGCATTTGATACCATATCCCATGAGACCCTGGTCCAAACTCTTAAATCTAAGGGTGTTGTTGGCTCCGCCCTGAAATGGCTGGAGAGCTTCTTATCGAATCGCACTTTCCAGGTCTTCTCCAAGAATAATAATTCCAGCCCTCTCGTTTCCCCTCATGGAGTGCCTCAAGACCCTATCTTGAGTCCTCTACTTTTTAATGTTTACATCAGTCCTTTCGCAACTATAGCAGAAGAAGCGGGCCTTACTATATTTTCCTACGCGGACGACACCCAGCTTGTCTTCTCTTTATCGACTGATGACAAGTCTGAGGTATCACCCCTCGATACAGGACATCAAAAGATCGCTGAATGGATGCACTCCAATAAACTGAAGCTAAACGGTGGGAAAACAGAGCTTCTTATCTTTGGTGAACAGAAGGAGCTCTGGGGTCCACTGCATTGGCCGACTGAAATGGTCCTACTCCTCAACCGTCACAGTCCGTTCGCAATCTGGGCATCATTATTGATGACCAACTGTCCATGCGACAATAATCAGTTAAGACCACCTCAATATGTTTTGCCATTGTAAAGTGGCTGAGAAAAATCCTATGGCTGCTACTAGAAGGGGCACAAAGGACAGTATTCCAAGCCCTTATTGTATCAAGGCAGGCCTACGGGAACATCTTATACCTAGGAGCCAATAAAGATGTTACTCGTCGACTGCAAGTGATTCAAAATGCTGCAGCCAGGCTGTTATATCGTCTTTCAAGAATGACCCACATTACAGGCTACCTCCGTGATCTACACTGGCTAAAGATTGGAAACCGCTCTAAATTGAAAGCACTCTGTTTCATGCACAGAATAGACACTGGTAAGGCTCCCAGCTATCTCTGTGAGCTGGTTAAACTGATCACTGACATAACATCGATTACACTAATATATAGAATTACAAAAATATCGAGGTTAAAATATCGAATACAAAAATATCGAATTCCTATCTACAAACAGGTAAGTACAAAAATATGGAATCAAAAATATCGTTAAAAAAATATAGTTAGGGGCCAATTCGGATCCTTGAAAAATGTCCGCTAATCCCTGTAGGAAGCTATATTCCCGTACAAAATGTACACCAACAATGTCCCAGACTACATACAAGGAAGTACGATCCTAACCGCAAGCAAAACCCCATAAAAATCGTACTAAATACCGTACAAACAAAAACTACGTACCATACATATCCGGGTCGCGCTGTACGCGCCATCCGTACGTAAACAGGAAGCATTTTCCAACCAACTAAGTACGATCCGTTCCGGCGACACTACGTACCACCCTATTGCTACGGGAGCTGAAAACGAAAGTAAAAGCAGAGTCTGGTCCAGACCTCACCCCAGTACACCACTGACTCGACATGAACCCCATCGACGTGTCTTCCCAGTCTTGTACACCTATGACCTGGTACACAGAAACCGACGATGGCGCAGACGGTGAGTACAACGTACCTACAACGGAAATCTACATGTACGGTGCGGCACACGCTCACGTATATCACCATTGCATTAGTGAAACGTCCCACACACACATACGCACTGTGGGGGTACGGCCCGTTCGCGTGTGGCACCATAGCAATGGTGAAACGTTGCGCACACACGTACGCACTGTGGGGTAACGGCCCATTCGCGTGTGGCACCATTGCAATGGTGAAACGTCCCGCACACACAAATGCACTGTCGGGGTACGGTGCGTAACAATTTTGCCTATACCACCATATCAATATTAGAACGAGTCTCACACACGCCATCAATGTTGGGGTACGCTGCTTCACACGCTAGACAACTTCACAATTGCTTTAATGGTTCGACACGCACACACGCTATTTATGTTGGGGTATGGTGCACACATCTGAGAGGGGTGTGGATCTGACTCCCAGCAGTACCCAGACATAGGAGGGGTGGGTGGATGTGACTCCCAGCAGTGCCCAGACATAGGAGGGGTGGGTGGATGTGACTCCCAGCAGTGCCCAGACATAGGATGGGTGGGTGGATCTGACTCCCAGCAGTGCCCAGACATAGGAGGGGTGGGTGGATCTGACTCCCAGCAGGGCCCAGACATGACACGGGTGGGTGGATGTGACGCCAAGTAGTGCCCAGACATAGGAGGGGGGGTGGATGTGACTCCCAGCAGTGCCCAGACATAGGAGGGGTGGGTGGATCTGGCTCCCAGCAGTGCCCAGACATGACACGGGTGGGTGGATCTGACTCCCAGCAGTGCCCAGACATAGGAGGGGTGGGTGAATAAGACTCCCAGCAGTGCCCAGACATAGGAGGGGTGGGTGGATGTGACTCCCAGCAGTGTCCAGGCATAGGAGGGGTGGGTGGATCCGATTCCCAGCAGTGCCCAGACATAGGTGGGGTGGGTGGATCTGACTCCCAGCAGGGCCCAGACATAGGAGGGGTGGGTGGATCTGACTCCCAGCGGTGGCCAGACATGACAAGGGTGGGCGGAGCTGACTCCCAGCAGTGCCCAGACATGACACGGGTGGGTGGATGTGACTCCCAGCAGTGCCCAGACATAGGAGGGGTGGGTGGATCTGACTCCCAGCAGTGCCCAGACATGAGACGGGTGGGTGGATCTGACTCCCAGCAGTGCCCAGACATAGGAGGGGTGGGTGGGTCTGACTCCCAGCAGTGCTCAGTGAAGGTTTGGGGGCATCAGCATCACGGAAATCCTACTTCTGTATGTGTACAGCCATAACCTCTGACAGTCCTATTGATGCCATAGCAAAACATCTTGGACAGCAGTGTCCCACTCCATGGAGGACTCATACCTGTAAACCACTGTGTGACACAAGGCATGTGGGTGTGAGTTCAGATCACACATACTGATCCACCCATAGAGGATGCAGTAAATCTACATACCCTACCATCATCACTCAGTGGACTGAAGTCATGACACAGGCCGCAAAACAAATAGAGCATAAAGGGTCACCACACTGTCATGTATCTCATGACCCTGATATGAATGTACATGTGGACAAACAAGTGTTGTGTCATGGACGGAACAGGGTAGAAACACCTTAGATCAAAATCAATTAGTTTTGAGTAATGGGCTGTAATTGCCTGCATTATAAATCCAAACATAAGGGTAAGGCTGTGACCACATATAGCTGTATAGTGTGAAGAAGGCTGATGTTGTCCATGCTGGCATACATACATACTATGAAGACAAACACAGTGAGTAGCATGGATGGCAGAGACCAATGAGCACAACTCATCTGTGAGCAGGCATGGCCATTGCAGAAGGTAATGTCCTCAAATATGGAGGGCCTGTACTAATTTCACTACAACATTAGTGCACCTGGCTGTAGTGTACATCTCATGTGTCACTGAGGAAGGAACACTCTTACGGACAATGTCTGTATACAAACTGCACACACACAAATCCAGATACTGTGCAGCAACATTGGGATGGCGCTTAGATGCCATGTTGAACATCATTACCATCTGAAGGTGGACACCTTTCACAATCTGAAAACATCAACATGACACCAACTCCTGGTCACACAGCACCTAAAGCAAGTACCTGAAATGTAATAGTTCAGATAGAAAAATAAAATGCTTTATTCAGCTTAAAAATCAAATGTAGGAAATAAAATAGGCCAGGCTCAAAAAAAGCCTTTGGCCAGTCCAATAAACTGTCCATCACAGTGGTGACGTGGAGGTTGTCAGTCACCCATAAACTTGCCTGCACATGGATGGACTCACAGGTCTGTGGACCCATGGGGGGCATCATCATTGTCACTGACCGGCACCGCAGGGACAGGAGACTGAAGGGTAGGTGTAGTGGGTGCAGGTGGGGAGAATACCTCCATAGTGGCTGGTGCATCTCCAAAGGTTGCCACATATTCTGCACAGCACAGTGCTGCCAGCTCAGATAAGCTACCACCTGACCCCGGGGACACAATGGGAGTGGAGGTACAGGGTAGTGAGTGATGCGTAGCGTGTCTCTGGCTGCGTGTCTGCCGTCTGTCCCCAGTCCCTGTGGGTGTACCTACATCCCCGTGAGAGTGTGTGCCTGGAGTACTGCACCAACACTTCCGTGGTGGTGTGCTGGGTGTCCCTGTTGGTGTGCATGTCCCTGTGCGCTTGTGTGTACTTTGGACAGGTATGGGTGAGGGGGATGTGGATGGTTCAGAAGGAGTGGAGGGGATGGGCCTCTGCTGGAGGGCAACCACTGCCGTCAGTGCTGAATCTATGGCCGAAAGACTCCGACGTTGGTCAGACATGTTAGCTGACATGCCCTCCATGAATGACAACAACTGCGTCAAGATTGCAATTTGGCCATGGAGGACAGTCAGCATGGATGTCTGACCAACAAGTAACTGCCGGAGTAGGTCCACAGCATCGCCACTGAGGGCAGCAGGGGACACAGGGGAAGGGGCTGCGGTGCCGGGGACGAAGGAGACATGGGGGGCAGCACGGACCGAAGGGACACTAGCAACTGGGAGGGTGGAGATGGGTCTGGAGGAGGCAGGGACAGACACAGAGATGGACGAAGCTGTCACCGCATATTCCCCCTCCTCCTGGAAGTCAGATGATGAACTGTCCGCATGGTACGAGGTGTCGCCTTCCAAAGGTACGGACGGTTCACTCCCCTCACCCTCCATGCCACTAGCACCCTCCAAATCTTCAGCACTGGTGGCACTGCAGCTGGGTCCCCCCTCCTGGTCTGTGCTCATGTCTCCTCCTTCTGTCTCGGTTGATGATGCTGTGGGCAAGGAGAAGAAACAAAAATGCATCAGTCACCTGTACTCATATGACCCATGTGTCCAAAAACAGTTGGTCACATAGCAAATGATGCCATGCATCATGAGTAACAGCCCGATAGCTATGCACATATTTGAGACTAGTACTGACCAGTTGGTATTGACACAATTCAATTTGGACACAAGGATACCATGAACACATCAGCCCCCAACTCCTATTAGAGTTACACTTAGAAGAATCTGTTGTTTAATTTGATAGCAGACCCATACACTGAAGTGATGGCACTTAAAGTTCAGTATCATAAAAGCTTTTGTGGTGGTCGTCAGGGCACAAAAGAACACCTCACTCCTCAAGGTGACACCACACTCCGAGCCCTGTAATTACATTTGGGTGATCCAAAAGGTGAAAATATTGAACATCCTGTGACTCACAGTACTTCACAGATTCAAAATGTTAGGAATGTGTACATTATTTGAAAAGACAGGAATTTAGGAACATGGATTTCAAATGGACACAAAATGACAACAGGGAATACTGACTATGGATTAACAATACACATTATAGCATATGTTTAAAAAGATGCTTTATTTAATAATATTATTGAGGATCTAACTTTTTAACATTCGTTGATTTAGATCCAGCAATGAATCTCATGCTGTGCACTTTGTAATTTGTATGCGTCACAATACATTTCAATATAAATATGCAATTCATAAATAGATCCAAAAGGTACAAAAATACATCCATCCATTTGAAATCCATGTTCCTAAATTCCTGTCTTTTCAAATAACATAGTGATCCCGATTTAGGAACTTTCGTCGGGGATACCTCCTTTTCTTACACACACAGGAATGTGTACATTTTCACACTTGTGAAGAGAACATGTATGTGCCTGCACGAAGGGACACTCACAAAGAACTACACCAAATAAACCTGGACTGATTCCAGAAACAGCTGGCACCTGGTCTGATGAAAGACTGGTTGGAATAAATGGCGTTGCAGTTTTGCCATCATACATGGACAATGGAGGTCTTGATGGCATGACACACATTTCTCTGTACTATTGTGTTCAAAGGAGTTGCAAGAGCCCAAAAGAACTTTGTGGACATGCATCTGGAGAACAACATACAACCTCAATCACTTACACTGGGCACATTTATAAGGTACCAGCTTGTAAGACAAAATTTGACAAACTTACTTTGTGTGCACTACCTTGTTAGACAAACATAGGTGCCACGTACACAAATCATCATATGTACACATTTGAAACCCAAACACAATAATGACTAGATTTTGTGAGTGCCAGGGTACAATATTCAATGTGAGTCAACTTGCAACATGTCTGTCCTCACAGGGGCATCTGGTACCTGATCATGCATTTGTTTGCACATAAGACCTACTGCCTGTCAAGTGAAGTGGGCGACAAGTCCTAAATCTACACAATGCTCATGCAAATGGTCCTGCAAATCTGTTACAGCAAAATTATACCTGCATCGTGCACACACCCTCATCCCCAGGATAAAGTACAACACCAGTGTGCACACTAACACGAAACAGCCTTCCACCACCACCACATACATGTTGGACTCAAGAATGAGGCACAATCAGGTTTAATACAAATTCACATAGGCTTTCAGGCATACAATGAAAACACTGCCCACCATGCCAGGGGAAGTGCATGGTGCACCATTAGCCCTTATATGCCCACAAACAGGTCACACCTTGCAAGTCAAAATCAGGCAGGCACATTAGACATCCCCTGCACAACACACACATTCGTCAGGCAATGTCATTTATACTGGTCAAGAAGTGCAAGATTGGATTCAGGGGACACAAAACTGTGATGCAAGTAGTCAAAAAGTAACTCAAGCTCACCTCGTGGGGATGGCACTATATATCAGTCACAAGCAAACAACCAGCGATTGCAGTGAATAAGCACACAGGCACTGCCCAGTGTAACTGTGCAGAAGCCAAATGTAGTATCCATGTCCAGTGGGCACATGTAGCAGCCACTGGTTACATTCAATCTATGGCAGGCTCCAATGCCACTGAGGCAGAGTCTTGATGAACACACATTGAATGGCCACTGTGTTGCTTGACACAGAGGAATAGGAGGGAGTGTCTGGTGGCTGTATTGGGCCCACTGATCTGTGCACATGGAATGCGCTGACTGTACCATCAATAACCGTCATGGCACTATGCATAACTTACAAATGATGTACATCAGGTCTGACAACACAACATGGGTCATGGATGCTGCAAGGGTGTGCATTTCACACAACACACTACTATGTTGCGACGTATCATCAGGGTAAACAAATACAAAGTACAAACCAAGGGCACAGGTCATGGCACATGCAAGGTAACAACACATGTCACAGACCTCACTCCCACATGATGTGCAATTCAATGTGCAGTCCAAATAAATGAAACCCTAGAAGAACTTGTTAAAATGCCCAAAAAGCATAGACCAGGGGAAACATGTGGAGGAAGGGGGTGAGGGATGAAAACGGACACCATCTGAATATGTGGAATTGAAGCAACAGTGCACAAAGTGCCTGGCTAACCAGACAACCCAACTGTGGGAGTAAATCCAGCCGGCAGAGCACCCCAAGTAGCAGCGGGAACACAATAGTACAAACAGCCATGTACATACCCCCATCTTGCTGCTGTCCTTCCTGCAACTGCCTATGGAGGTTGGGAAAAACCACTTCCAGGACCCGGAGCATGTGGGGGGTGAGGCGACGTCTTCCACCATGTGGGAGTGGAGCTTCCAGCTTCAGCTGCACCCGGGCGATACACCGGGTCCAGCACCGGATATCTTGCCACCTCTTCCTGATGTTAGGTACCCACCGGCGAGCGCCCCCCGCACACCTGACAGCCCTGGCAATGTCCAACCAGATCTCCCCCTTCTCGTAGGCAGATACCTGTCAGGAAGACAAAGTGAAACAACATCACTACACCTGCACCATATCTCAAAGATACACATGCACTACTTTGTTGAAGAGAACAGGCCATAGGATGCTGATAGGACTTGCATCATTGTACATGTGAATTTGGCCTGTGGGCATACCCCCAATGCCGGGCAAGCCTATGAAAGACAGCAGATGGCATAAGGGGGAAAAACACTCACGGATCATGGCACACACTGTACAACACATGCAACGACAGGGTGTGGGATAGTACGTGGCAAGCAGTCACATTTCCACATCCACTTAACAACTCTCAGCGGACCTGACAAATACACCCAGGCACAGATCATTTGACCCTCAAAGACCACAGTAGGTACAACCATCACTTGGCACATGTGCCACCTCACATAGTGGAGACACAGGTCACATGCTAACTTTGCTGGGGAGGCACATAGCACTTCCCACGTGTCACATCAGATGTGCATAGCTGATGCATACGCCATGCATCTGCGGTGCAACACATCACATGCACACTCACCCGGATGACAAGGAACAATCACATACTTCTATGTCCTTCAGGTCAGAAACATCATTTCCCAAATATCACCTCGGGTCCTCACAACTCATGCACTTCTGTGAGTACCTTCAGCTGTAAGCCTGGGGGAACACTGTTACATCTCAGGACATTTGTGAGTAAAGCCACCAAGGTATTGCACGCCGGAATGTGTCTTTCACAATGCATTGAATGTCACAGTAAGCACAATGCAAGTGAGAAGTCAACACACATGAACTACATCATGCTCTGCATGAGAGACAGCACCATGTACACCCCCTGTGACTCCCTCAAAACCACATAGCATGTCTGTCCCACCAATACACAATGCCTGTTGTGACACACACACAACAGGTGCACTGTCAAAGCCACTGCATTCAGCTCTCACCTGCTCCCCTGGCCTCCCATACAGCTTGCTGTACTGTGGGAGGAGGGCATCCAGCAGGGCCTGGTTTTCTTCATCAGAGAACGCTGGTGCCCTCTCCACCGTACGCGACATAATGGTCCACGGAATGCAGAGACAGCAGCAGTGTGGTCCACTCCAATGTTGTGCAGGCAAGTGCTCTCTCACAGGCACATGCAGCCTTACATCTCTGCTGCTGATGGGCTTTCAGTTTCAGGAGTACAGTGTGATAGGCCAGTTCACTTTGCATCCTACCTCCCATCCAATACCTTTAACTTAAGGCTCTGACACACTTTTGCTGTTCTTCAAATTTGAGCTCCAGCTCCAAAACCAATTTTCAACATTGTATTTTTCTGACCAACTGACTTTGGCAGGACACCTGTAGCACACATCCAAATCTCAGTATCGATGACAACCAGCCTGAATTCAGGGCCTACCACTTCTCCCCTTGGTGTTCCCAGAGTATTTTTGGTGATCCCCTCATGTGTACAGTGCATTTCACATTGCAAAAGTCACCATTGCAATAGTGAAACATCGCGCATACACATACACACTGTGGGGGTACGGCCCGTTCGCCTGTGGCACCATTGCAATGGTGAAACGTCCCACACACACGTATGTCTTGTTGGTGGGTATACTCTGTTTGTCCTGTATGTTTCAGTTTTTGTTAGCTCCAACCGAATGGCAGAACTCTAATTGTGACACAGTGTATATTTGTCGGAGATGCAGGATATCCCAACATGCCGTGGCTCATGACACCGCTCTGCAACCCAAGGACAGCTGCAGACCAGCGGTACAACAATGCACATGGACAGACCAGGTGAGTCATAGAGCATATGTTTGGACTCCTGAAGAACTGATTCTGTTGCCTTGATAAGACAGGCGGATCCCTCCCCTATGCCTCGGCCAAGGTGTGTCACATCTTCATCGTGTGCTGCATGCTACACAACATAGCAGTTGAGGAGGCCGTACCACTCTACCTGGATCCTGACAAGCTGGACCATCCACCTGTTGAGCATGCTGGACTGGGACACAATGAAAGTGATGAGGAGGATGACATCCGGAGTCGGCTCATACGGAACTTCTTCTCCTAATGGTGAGTCACTGAGCATTTGTGTGCAAACTACTGCCATAGAGTGGCATGTGTTGCCAGCTGACTGTATGCAAACTCACTTAGAAGTTAGTTACCATGTCTGTAGGACGAAATTTCATATGTCAACCCTTGTGTGGCTGTCATTTCCAGGTTGTTCTGCCTGTTGTCTGTCCGGGTCATCTTGGTACTCCTGCTAGTCATCCTGATGATTGCAGCGTGTGTCATATCAGCGTACCATGCAAAGACATGAGGGATTGTCATTTTGGGTAAGATATCTGAACAGGCTATTTTATGCTGGTATGTTTTGGGAACTGCCCCCCAAAATGGCCACTTCATCAGACTGCACGATGAATCCAGCACCCTCCAAGCACTCAACCATGGACACAATTCATCCTGCTACCAGGCTACCACGCAACACACCCAAGGGAACTTGACCTGCTGCAACTGCAGCTTCTGCAGCATCTGGAACACAAATACATAGACCACAGGACCCACCACCTCGGCTGCATCCCCCTCTACACCCGCTCCATTTGCTAGCACGCCATCAAACTCTTGGACCTCCTAGCCTCAACCACCCCCAATGTCGGCCTCCTGACAGAGACCTGGCTGAACGTCACCCTTGCCATTCAAGAGGGGTACAATGTCTCCCGCTGAGACAGCACCAACAGAGTGGCTGTGGGATTCGCGCTCATACACAAGGACTCCCTCGGAGTCACAAGCAACACCAACCACACCCTCACCACCGCCGGGCATCTGCACTTCCACTCAGCACCGACCCCAAAACAACTGTCAGAGTAACTGTCGTCTACAGACCACCCAGACCCCGGCGCACTGTCCAGCAACACCATCAGCCACATCATCATCAGCCATGGCCTCACCTCCACAGACCACATCCTCCTTGGGGGCATGAACTACAGACAACGACATCGCCAACTCCACTGCCCTGATTGACAACCTGTGGATACTCGGACTCACACAGCTTGTGACCACAACCACCCACGCTGCTGGATACACACTGGGCCCCATGTTCTCTGCAAATCACCACGTCTCATTCGGCAACTCAACCAAACATTACTGGACTGACCACAGATGCAACCAGACAACACTGCACCCAACAGTTGCCTCACCTCTGCTGGCTCAGATTCAGCTAGGACCAACAGACCACCACCCTCGGCCACGGACCAACCACTGACCCCACCAACACCGCCCCCATCAAACTGAAACAGTGGATGTACAACTGGGCCGACACCCTTCACCCACTCAATGACTCTGCTATCCATCACACCTACAGGGAAGGCCCTTGGATCACCAAAGTCCACCTGGCCACATTACACGCCTGTCGGAAAGTGTGTGAGGACTGGTTCCGCAACCGTACACCACACAGCTGTACAGCCCACAAGCACACCACCCACAAAAACCACCAACTCATCAGGAGTGACATGGGGATCTCCTTCACGGACCGCGTACACAACTCACACAACACCAAATGGCTCTTCAACATCATGAATGACCTCCCCAACCCCAGCTCCTACACCAACGACATTTGACCATCCCAAGACCTGTGTGAATTACTGACCATTTTATTTCCTCACAAGATCACCGACATCGCCAACAGCTTCAACACCAACACCCCCTCGTACTATGCAAAGAGCACACCCCTGCGACCCCTACCCACACCATCAACTCGACCGCCTTCTCCAACATCAGCATAGTGAACACCATGAAGACCATGATCTCCATCCACTCCAGCTTATCATCTGACCCATGCCCTCAGCACGTTTGAACATAGCAAGCACAGCCATGGCCCCCCATTTCCGATTGACATTCAGATTCTCCTTCAAGACTGAGAGCATGAAGCACACCGAGAACAACGCCCTATTTCAGCAACCCAAGATGGACCCCAATCACCTCAATGGCTTCAGGCACATCTCCTTGTTCCCTTTCCCGCCAACAGTCACGGTGGAAAGTGTCACCGCACAGCTGACCACCTACCTCAAGGGCAAAATACATCCTGGAGACATCCCAGTCCGGCAATTGCTGCAACCACAGCACCAAAAGTGCCCGCATTGCCACCAACAACAACATCTGGATCCTGAGGGACAAAGGAGGAACAGCGGCACTCATCCTTCTGGACCTATCAGCATCCTTCAACACTGTGTGCCACTGCACCCTAACAGCACCCCACCACATGGCTAGCATCGAAGAGTAGGCCCTGCCTCTGACTACATCCTTCCGCTCCCGCTGAACCCAGAGCGTCCGCCGCACACCCTTCTGCTCCAAGACCACCGAGATCATCTGCTGCCTCCCACAGGGATCATCTCTCAGCCCAACGCAGTTCCATATCTACATGCCACCACTCACCCACGTTGCTCAACAACACAGCCTCAACATCGTCTCCTTCACGAACGACACCCAACTGGTCGTATCCCTCACCACTGCCCCCCACACCACCAATGCCAAACTCCACAGGGGAATGAATGCCCTTGCATAATGGATGAAGGTCAGCAGGCTGAAGACAGAGACTTTGGAGGTCCGCATCCTCAGCACCACCACATCATCCAGGGACAACCCGGTGGGCAACTTCACTGTGAACTGCCCCAGCACCCAACCACCACGCACACAACCTGGGGGTCATCCTCAACTGCACCCTCGCCATGACCCATGAAGTGTAAGCTGTTTGTACTTCATGCTCACTGACCTGTGCTTTGTCCCATTAGAGGATTCGCCCTTTGTCCACGCAACTCAGCGCATTCCCTGTGGCAGAGGTCGGCTGGTGGGAGCGTTACTGCAATCGGCGGTAAAAGCAATCCGCTCTCAGCGCGACCCGCCCAGGTTGTAGTGCATCTTGGAAAAGCCTACCGGGGGACTGCGAGGCCCAGAAACCACCGCTCCTTGCAGCCGGCGCCTCTTCCCCCGGCGGCCACGCCCATCTAACTGGCCTGTACCCATATAACTTTTCGCGACACCCGCTGCGCGGGTGCCGCTCACTGACCTGTGCTTTGTCCCATTAGAGGATTCGCCCTTTGTCCACGCAACTCAGCGCATTCCCTGTGGCAGAGGTCGGCTGGTGGGAGCGTTACTGCAATCGGCGGTAAAAGCAATCCGCTCCCAGCGCGACCCGCCCAGGTTGTAGTGCATCTTGGAAAAGCCTACCGGGGGACTGCGAGGCCCAGAAACCACCGCTCCTTGCAGCCGGCGCCTCTTCCCCCGGCGGCCACGCCCATCTAACTGGCCTGTACCCATATAACTTTTCGCGACACCCGCTGCGCGGGTGCCGCTCACTGACCTGTGCTTTGTCCCATTAGAGGATTCGCCCTTTGTCCACGCAACTCAGCGCATTCCCTGTGGCAGAGGTCGGCTGGTGGGAGCGTTACTGCAATCGGCGGTAAAAGCAATCCGCTCTCAGCGCGACCCGCCCAGGTTGTAGTGCATCTTGGAAAAGCCTACCGGGGGACTGCGAGGCCCAGAAACCACCGCTCCTTGCAGCCGGCGCCTCTTCCCCCGGCGGCCACGCCCATCTAACTGGCCTGTACCCATATAACTTTTCGCGACACCCGCTGCGCGGGTGCCGCTCACTGACCTGTGCTTTGTCCCATTAGAGGATTCGCCCTTTGTCCACGCAACTCAGCGCATTCCCTGTGGCAGAGGTCGGCTGGTGGGAGCGTTACTGCAATCGGCGGTAAAAGCAATCCGCTCTCAGCGCGACCCGCCCAGGTTGTAGTGCATCTTGGAAAAGCCTAACGGGGGACTGCGAGGCCCAGAAACCACCGCTCCTTGCAGCCGGCGCCTCTTCCCCCGGCGGCCACGCCCATCTAACTGGCCTGTACCCATATAACTTTTCGCGACACCCGCTGCGCGGGTGCCGCTCACTGACCTGTGGTTTGTCCCATTAGAGGATTCGCCCTTTGTCCACGCAACTCAGCGCATTCCCTGTGGCAGAGGTCGGCTGGTGGGAGCGTTACTGCAATCGGCGGTAAAAGCAATCCGCTCTCAGCGCGACCCGCCCAGGTTGTAGTGCATCTTGGAAAAGCCTAACGGGGGACTGCGAGGCCCAGAAACCACCGCTCCTTGCAGCCGGCGCCTCTTCCCCCGGCGGCCACGCCCTTTCACCTACCCCGATAAAACAGCCAGCCTCCAAAGCGCCGCGGGTCGCGCGCGGGTCGCAGCCCGGGGCGAAGACAGGGCAAAGACTGGGCCGTTTTAGGCCGTTAGAGGCTGGTAGAGACTGGACTGGGCCACCTATCTGATATTCCTTTCTGGACATTTCCTATTTTCTCCACATTACTAACCTCCTTCGATTCACAGCCAATCAAGAACAATAATGGTGCACACGAGAGGATCCAAAACCAAAACCAAAGCCCCTAGTTCAGTGGGTAAATTGCTTGGCCCTATGGCGACTTCCTTACGAAGGCTAATACCTTCATAGATCAAAGTATTTCACTAATGGAAGAAAGGGTTTCTTTAGATCTGGCATTCGCCAAAAGATCCTCATTGGGTATCTTGGCGGAAGCCAGATCCCCAGCTGTAGGAGCTTCAAATGCTGAGGTAGCACCAACACGAGAGAGACGCAGCTTGCCAAACACAGTAGACTTATCAGTATCCCAGCTTGCGGACTCACAGCTCAGTTTTGATCTTGAAAAAACACCGGATCTACTCCCGACACCATCTCCACAAATTTCCTCTACAGACAAAAGAATAGAAAGGGGTAGGAGGGAGGGAGCTATTAGTAAGAAAAGGGCGCCCATAAACCTCATTACATCAAATAACCTGGCGCACCCACCTAGCATCCCACAAAATCAAGATGACAGGTTAGTTCAAATAGAGATCCTAGCGTCAGTCCACCAATCAGAGAAGGAAACACCTATCCCGAAAGTCCTGGATCCTCCCTCTCTCACACAACCCCAAGTGGACTTGAGTGTCATGGAGGCCCAGGAACTAACACTCACCAACATAGCCAGTATAGTTAAACCAGCATTACAACCTCTAGAACAGCGATTAGTAACCTTAGAGTCACAAATCTCAAAACTCCTAAAAATCCAACACTCAAGTCTCCTACCATGCCCACAAAAAATAGGAGGTACTAATGCAAAAAAAACAACCATTACTAATACTGCTAACGCTAATCCATCTCTGCCCAATCCACAACAAAAGACTCTCCGGATAACAACACCTAATGTCCCCGCCAATAATAATACCTCAAACGCGACGAAAACACCAAAAACCGCTGCTGCTCTGAGTGCCACTAATAACTCGCAACAGATAATCACACTAACTTCCCCAGGTGTGGCACCTACAACTGCCCCCACGTCGGTTGCTCCTAGCAGCTCTGCTAACAAAACACCTGGCAAAAACGTTAACAAATGAACAACAAAAACATCAGCCCCCCAGGCCCAACCGCCAAAAACCCCTTCGGATAGGCCGAAGAAAAACACTGCAAAGTTCCCTGGCCCCACAAGATTCCCAGCAGATTTCCCTCCTGAGGCCTCACCGTACGTGGTGGTTATGGCTGGTGTCCCTGAACTGACAGATCTCACTCCGGAACCGGTCTGGTCCCTAAAAAATAAGGCCCAGCATTGGCTCCAGACCAACCGCCCGATTCCATCTTCCTGGCGCGGAAGAATCAGATCCGTAGCCAGAGTACCATGGGTGGGTAGTACCAGAAAAACCATTCCCGGGGATTGTATAACGATTACTTTTGAGGACCCGCGCATAGCGGACTATGTCTGCGCATGGGAAGATATCGCCTCAAATGGAGGCATTAAGATCAAGCCACTCTCCTTTTTTTATCCTTTTAGGCAAGTGGATGGTTTTACCCAGGAACAGGAGCCACCCTGGTCCGTTCCATTCCCCAGGCAGGACGACCTACCAAACTCTAGATACCAGGGTCCCCCTAATATCTACGAGCCCGATTTTTCCTGGCACACAGTACGACAACGCCACCAGGGTGGACGATGGGAAGACAGAAGACCCCGCATGCAATGGCCCCCATTCAGAGATCAATCCCGGTGGGACCCATGGCATAATATCCCGTTATATAATAGGTACAGTGGCCTAGAAATGGTCGACTGACCACTAACAGAAACCCCCCCCAATAAGCTCCATGTATCCCCCTCACCACAGTCCTCGATTATCCCCTTAGATCCCAGAAATACGGAACCCATAACCACAACAGAAGAATTAAATGATGACCTTCCTCCAATCACAGTACTCTATTGGAACATCGCAGGCCTCCGAAATAAAATCGAGGACGGATCTGCGCAGAAGTTCCTAAACTCATATCAAATAATTTGTCTCCAAGAGACATGGTCACTAGAAGAATTACATCTTCAAGGTTATAAAACCCACTTCGTTCCAGCATTAACCAGCCTAATGGGCAGACCAAAAGGCGGGTTAGTAATCTATATTGCAAATACCCTATCTCTCAATAAAGTGGTTACACTCTCTCAGGACGCTAACCATCAAATCCTCTCGCTAACCCTGGAGAATAAAGAAATAATCATTTTGACTAATCTATATAATAACCTACCGGAAGAAAACTTCATAACCCTCCTCACAACCATATCTGATAAATTAAAACAAGTTCACCATAGTAGATCTGGCAAAGAGGCAACCCACCTAATCTGGGGAGGAGATTTTAATCTCCACCCCTGTACAGCGACCAACCCTCTGTACTGTGGGATAGTGGATGAATTTGACGCACCATTACCGCACTTTGCACATAACAAACAGGGAAATACTATTAACATCGTCCTTTCGGACTTGGATCTGCATATTGTTAACCATCCTGAAGCAGACCCAAACAAATTTACTCCGATTTATGTGGGCAGAGGTCATCAAACGACAGTAGATTATATACTTCTTTCTCCAAGCCTGACGAACAAAGTTAAGGATTTCGGAGTCATTGCTAATCCCTTTAGTGATCATTCAGCCTTAACAATTAAGATATTTATGCCATCTAGCTCCTCTCATAAACTGGAGATAGCGACCACTCTCACACAGAACAAAATTCAGGTCGGTAAACATAACGGATTTACAATTAAATGGGCAAAAATTAATCCCTCAGACATAACGAAAAAACTGATAACCCGGTCCTACCCAAATATTGTAAAATGCCTGGACCTCGCATCAAGCCATAAGGAAGTCCTGACAAACTTTAAACTAATCTTAGATTCTATAAAGGACCTCCTTACCTCAAAACCCAAACCAAACCGTTCCACAAAATTAAAATGGTTTAATCATAATTGCACAGCTGCATTAACAAAATTGAAATCTGCACTCCATAACAAACCGCGAGATGTAGCCCAGATCCAACTTTTAAGACGTCAATATATAGGGGAAAGAAAGCTGAGAACCGCCCAACTTAAGCAAAAACTATGGGACGACCTTCATAAAGGCGCAGTCTCAAAAAACAGCGAGCTTTTTTGGCGCACAGTTAGAACTCCTTATCTCACCGAAACTGGTACCCCAAAAATAGAAGTCGCCATTGACGAAAACACATGGGTTTCTCATTTCGCAGAGATCTTCAAAAACACTTCACCAACAGACCCACTACCCTCAAAGGCCCAGTACCCCATTTTGGTTCCTTTTGACATCCCAGACCTCTTGGAGGCATTGCAGAACAGTAAACCAGGCAAGGCACCAGGACCCGATGGGGTCCCAGTGGACTTTTTTAAAAGCAACTTAGATCTCTGGGCCCCCATCCTAACTAGAGTCTGCACAGCGGCCGCAAATGAGGGAATCCTAACCTCTTGGACCAAATCAATAATGGTCCCCATTTTTAAAAAGGGGGACCGCCAAGATGCAAAATGCTACCGGCCAATCTCACTGCTGGATTCGCTTGGGAAAGTAGTGGGGAGAGTGATTCTAGAGCGTCTTCAGCAGTGGAGTGAGGATCAAGGCATAATTTCTGACATCCAATTCGGCTTTCAAGAGGGCTTTGGCACACTAGAGCAGGTCCTTAACCTCACCCTAATAATGGGCAAATACACCCAGGCCATACCAACTAAGATCTATATGGTCTTTGTCGACATATCCGCAGCTTTTGACTGCGTCTCGCACGCAAAGCTGTGGAAGGTCCTAGCCCAATTAGGAGTGGATCTACCCCTCTTGGACTTCTTAAGAGAGCTTTATACCGGGGCAACTGCCAGAGTGCGCTTCGGCGTAAACGGAGAGCTGACGTCGCCGTTTGGCGTAGGGCGTGGAGTCAGGCAAGGATGCGTCCTGGCCCCCTTCCTCTTCTCACTCTACACCAATGGTTTGGAGGGGGAGATGTTGGGGGGGGCCCAGGACCTCCCACGCATAAACCGCCACCTGATTCCAGCCCTCCTCTACGCGGATGACGCTGTTATCCTCGCACGAACACCCCGTGAACTCCAGAAAGCAGTGAGTAGGTACACGACCTTCATGGGCAATTTAGACCTAATGGTGAACGTGAAGAAAACGTTCGTAATGACAGCTGGTAGAGGCCAGAAAAGAATAAAACCCATACAGCTCAATAACTAAAAGCTTGAAGCCACCCCTCAATATCCCTACTTGGGGGTCATGATAGACGACCAACTTAGCTGGAAGCCAGCAGTGAACACAAGGGCACATTTATTCAAGAGGTCAACCGCCGCCTTAATGACCTTTTCCCAGAGACTAGGTAAAAGGCCACCAGTGGAGCTACTAAAGATTTACAATGCCAAATGCCAGGCAATCGCAACATATGGTGCGGGAGTCTGGGGCTACACTGATACCAGCCCTATTCAGAAGACAGAAAACGCCTTTCTAAGATTCCTATTAGCCACCCCCAAAGGTACCTCAACCTATGCAATGCACCTAGAACTAGGTATACCGTACATTGAGGACCTAATTAAACTAGAACCGCTGATGCTGTGGCGCCGCATTTGGAAGTCAGACAAAAATGCACTGACACAATCCATCATTACAGATACAATGAATTTGGACAATTCTTCGAAAATAAAGTGGCTCCTTTATGTTAAAAACTTCTTTAATGATCTAGGCTTTGAGAACTATTACCTGGATCCGGTATCCATAACAGACATTTCGAAAAAAGACCTCAAACAGAAAGCATTAAGACATCTGGAATCCTTAAGACTTGCATCCAACTCATCAAAAACGGCAGTTATACATGCAAACATGATTCAAATAGCCTATGACATCCACCCGTACCTGGCACTCCAAACATCAACTTATGAAAGAATGTTAATTACAAGATTCAGGCTAAACACCTTTTTTAGAATGGTCACCTTTCCGTCACAAAACTGTTGGAATGCCACACTCCCCCCTTGTCCATGTGATGGTTCATCAACACAGTCCAACCTGCATGTGATTCTGCTTTGTAAATTCCATCAAGCCCACAGAAAGATCTGGCTTCTACCGATATTAAGAACTTGGGGGTTGAGACAATGCAGACCTGCCCTCTTAAGACTGCAAATGCTAGAAACAGAAAATGTCTGTTATTTTGTTAGTAGCTTCTTAAAATGCATCATGAAACATAGAAAGAACCTCTAAAAATCCTGGTCAAACCCATTTTGAGCGGATTCCTGCACATTTTTTGATTAATTTTTTCTTTTAACTGTGAAATGAATTTTATATGAAATATTATGCAACATGTGTACTTTTGTAATGTATGATATTACTTGTCTCTTTTATGGTTTTTCCATTGTGAATAAGCCGAATAAAGATTTTATATATATATACTTCATGCTTCAACACCCCCGGATACTCTGCAGGATCTTCTAACGGATCCCCTCCGACACAGGAATGAGCATCAACCAGCCCCTCGTCACCAGCAGACTGGACTGCAGCCACACCCTGTATGCATGAACAACAAAGAAGCTCCTGAGACGGCTGCAACACATCCAGGAAGCCTCTTCACAACTCATAATGGACGCCCCTGACGCTGTCACATCACACCACACCTGAGAGGTCTGCATTGGCTCCACAACATGAGGATCACCTTTGGAGTCATCATCCACACACACAAAGCCATACCCAACGCCGGCCCAGCAATTCTAATCAGCCAACTCAGCTGCTACACCCCCACCCACAGCCTACACTCTGCTAACCTTGCCCTCACAACAGTTCCATGCATCCAGAACACAAGCACTGGTGGTAGATCCCTCTCCCACCTCGCCGCAAATACCTGGAACACTCTCCATCACAACTACCATCTGACCCAGGACATGTTAGCCTTCAGAGAACTCCTCATGACCTGACTCTTCGATCAGTAGCAGTCCCCTCCCCTCCCCCAGCCCCTTGGAACACCCACAGGTATGTAGCATACTTTACAAATATCCAGATTGATTGGGAGTCACGATATCATCTGCAGGATCACCTTCATACTCCTCACCCACTGTCAGTAGGCACTCCACATCCTCTGGCCAACAGACACAATTTATGGACATCTCCCATCCCACACCACATTGCCTGAGGTACATCCAGCCTGCCTTGCCCTGTGCAACTTTCATCGCCTCCACAGTCCAAATGCATGCAGATAAAATAACTAACACATCAACTAAGAGACCTGGTAGACACTCACTGGAGACAGACACATTAACCATGACCGGTAGACCTTCATGTGACTTCAGTAACTGTCTGTCAGAGCAGTGTGGCAAGCCAGCCAACCCCCCCCCCCCTCAACAGGTAGTAACAATCATGCATGAGTATTTCCCTCCATGGATGTAGTTGATCATACTTGGTGAGCTATGTGTCTCCACAACCAGACTCAGTTCCCACGGTATGGATGGCTTGAGTTTGATCTGCACTCTGGCATACTTTGACATATCCCTTCACATATGTTGTTGACTCATATCAAAAAGGACTCTCCATCAATACGTAATGTGTTTGATAGGTTTAATTCTCCATCTTGTGAGTGAATTGTGAGTAGGGGTTAGGTGCTGTACAGAAAAGTGAGAAATCTAAAGTTCACAGGGGGAGATGTGATGCCTTGCAGTTTTAGTCACCAGAGTCAAGACCACAGTGTTTGGCATCATTTGTGAAACTCCGACCAGCGAGTCCATGTGGGAGAATCAGACAGTCAATAAGGTGATGCTGTTGCACACAATGGCAAGATGCCAGACCAGGTGACCTGGGAGATGCGCATGGCCCTCTGCCTCTTACTGTCTTTTGCGTGGACGACCCACCTTCCTTGGGGGACCCTCATGTGCAGGCCTTGACGATGCCTGGGACTCTCCGTCGGATGATTCCGCCTCCTCCTCCCTCCCTGTGCCTCTTTGCGGTCTTTGCCTAGATGTTTCTGGCCTGGTGTCACAGAGAGGGTGCTGCAAGTTGTCAGCAATCCGACGGCGTGAGTCTCTAATGTCCCTATGCACAGCCAAGAACTCAGCCAGTGTTGCCTCTATCCGCCCGAGTTGTCGTCTTTGACTGGCGTGTTGCTCGGCCTGCTTGTTTTTTTAAATCGATGAAGGCCCCCACTCCCTGGCTGAACTCCCTGGTGTCCCGCCGGTAGTCCAACATGATGTTTCTGAGTTCAGACATACCGGGACCTGCAGCTTCCTGGTCAGGTTCTTGCCTCCACCTTCATCCGCTCCCACCACCCCTGCCCACATGAGCCGGGCCTGCTGTTGAGGGCACATCAGGGCGCCGGGACTCCTGAGGGTTGACAGTGGTGGTGTTGTCTGCCACCTCCTGGGTGCCCAGCGAACCGTGTCCCTCATTTTCAGACTGGCTCAGTTGTGGATTGTGTGCACGGCTCCGAGCTGTCTGCTGGGATGTGGCAGGAATGGGTGTGGTTGTTTTCTCAGATGCCCCTGATCCAGCTGCTGCACAGGTTTGGGATCCAGAGGGGCCAGGTTGGTTGGGGTCATCCATAAAGTGGTGAGAGGCGTCGCTGTCGGTGGAGTCAGGGTCCTGTGTAGCCTGGGACTGTGAACCTTTTTCTTCCCCCTGGTTGGGGTTCGGTTGTGCACGTTGCCCTGTGGGTGTGAGAGACAGACAATGTTAATGGCATTTGATTTGATTTGATTTGATTTTTCAATTTGTATAGCGCACGAATGCCCAAAGGCGTCTTGGCGCTGAGATTCACACTGACTCCTAAGGTGTATAATTAGGGCTGTTTAGCAAAAAGCCATGTTTTGACTCCCTTTCTGAAGGATTTCAAGGATGGGCTGGTTTTTAATTCTAGCGGTAGTTGGTTCCATGTTTTTGCCGTCTGTACTAGGAAGCTTCTGCCTCCCCAGTTTGTTCTTCTGAATCTGGGTACTTTTATGAGTTTCCTTTGTCCGGATCTCAGAAGTCTATTTGGCTCATATAGTTTCAGGTGTGTTTTTAGAAATTTTGATCCAGTTCCATTTATTGCTTTGTATGCCAAGCATAATGACTTAAATTCTATCCTGCTTGCAATTGGGAGCCAGTGCAAACTTTTTAGTTTATGGCTTACTCTTTCGAACTTTGGAATTTCCAATATCAGTCTCGCTGCTGCGTTTTGCAGGCGTTGTAATTTAAGAAGAATTTTCTTCCTTGCTCCGACATATAGGCCATTTCCGTAGTCCAATCTGGACAAGGCCAATGCCGTCACCACTGTTTTGCGTGAGTCATGTGGTATGTAAGGTGAAATTTTATTATCATTTTCAGGATGTACCAAAGTGATGAAGCTAGTTTGCTTGCTTGAGCGTCAAATGAGAGGTTGGTGTCTAACATTATTCCTAGGTTTTTCACCTTTTCCGACGACTCTGGGTATCTTCCCATATCTGCGGGCCACCATAGAGGTGACCATATGTTTGTGTCACCTCCTAGTATCATTACTTCACTCTTATAGCCGTTTAATTTCAAGCAGTTCGTTTGCATCCATTGGCTGATTTTGGTCATGCAGCGTTGGAATTTTGCTGCTGTGTCTTGTACCTCTTTATTTATTGACACCACAATTTGGGTGTCTTCGGCGTAGGATATAGGGGTGAAGCCCTCGTTCCTTATTATTTGCGCGAGTGGGGCTACATATAAATTAAAAAGCGTGGGGCTCATCGATGATCCCTGCGGGACTCCACATGGTAGGCTGAACAGATTAGATTTTGCTTCTCCTGATTCAACTGAGAAGGTTCTATTCTCTAGGTATGAGGCTATTAGAGCGCAGGTTGACTCATGTATGTTTGCTGTTTTTAGCCGTGTTATGAGAATTTCGTGGCTGACCGTATCGAAGGCCGCTGATAGGTCAAGTAATATCAGTGCGGCCTTCGATCCGTTATCCATTATTGTCCTGAGTTCCTCCACTGCTGTGATCAAGGCTGTCTCCGTCCCGTGTTCTGCCCGGAAACCAAATTGAGAATGGTCCAGCCATTCTCCGTCCATCAGATGTTGGGATAGTTGTTTATTTAGCAGTTTCTCCAAAATTTTAGCAGCAAAAGGGATCCTGGCTATTGGTCTATAGTTGTTGGGATTTTCGCCGTCCAGATTGTTTTTTTTTAACAATGGCCTAATGGATATCATTTTCCATTCGTCTGGGAAGGTGTTGGTAGTGATGATTTTAAAAAATAATTTTTCCAAGACCTGGCTTAGTTCAATGGAGCATGCCTGCATAATTCGGGGTGGACAGGGGTCCGTTGGGCTACCTGAGTTGGTAGTAAGGATTTCTTTCTGGATCTGTTCAGCTGTAGGGGGTATAAAACTAAAAGCTGATTTTTGGTCTTGCTGGGCGTCTGAATTTATTGAGTGTGATATGTCTTTTTCCAGAGTTTCAATGTTCTGATTTTTGAAGGAGTTATATACTGATGAGACCTTATTGACAAAGAAGTCACCGAGTATATTGCAAAATTCTGATGACAGTGCTTCCTGATTATTGTTTTCGAACTTTGAAAGTTTTTTGACAGTGTCAAATAGAGTTTTGCTGGAGTTTTTTGACTCATTAATCTTATTGGTGAAGTATCTACTTTTTTCTTCTATTATTAGTTTTTTATAATTGTTTAAGGTGACGTTATATTCTTGTCTGAGGTGGGCGTCGTAGTTGGTTCTCCATTTTTTCTCCGCTCTTCTACACGTTTGTTTTTGTGTTCTTAGCGTGTCTGAGAACCAAGGTTGTGATGGGGTTTTTCTTTTCATGGTTACCTGTTTCTGAGGGACAGCCAAATTGACTGCCTTATCTATCCACTCGTTAAATTGTTTACAAGCTATGTTACTGTTATCGTCAAACGTGGGATAAGATATTTGGAGTTTCTCCTTGAACGCCTGGTTGTCAATTTTAGACCAGTCCTGATATGTTGCTTGCTTAATGATTTCCACTGGTCTTCCAGTCTGCTTTTTAACTTCCAGCATAAAAGTTACTAGTTTATGATCTGTCCATGGAATAGGGAGGATATCAACATTGTTTAGGTTCTGGCAAGACGAGAAAATACCGTCTAGTGTATGTCCAGCATTATGAGTTTCACCGTCAACTTTTTTTTCCAGGTCAAAAATAGCCAATGCATCAATAAATGCTGCTATCTTGGGGTCTGATTTTTTCTCTAGGTGTAGATTAAAATCACCTAGGATGGTGTAGTCGGGACATGTCACACTGGATTCCAGAAAGGGGCTTAATAAGTCGATTAGGGGGGTTTTTGCACTAGGTGGTCTGTAAATTAGTATTCCATTAAAAGTATAGTTATCTGTGATCTTTATTTGGAATGACAATGTTTCGCAGTCTGAGGTATTACTTTTAGCTGAGGTTTTTATCTTCAGATAATCCTTTGCTATAATCGCTAAACCTCCTCGTTTAATTTTTCTGTCAACTCTAGCGAGAGAGTATCCGTCTGGAATAGCTAAGGCTAAGTCGGCATCTGATGCCTCGTCTGCCCATGTTTCGGTGACGAATAATATATCTATTTTCTGTCCGTCTATTAATTCGGACGTTTGTATATTGTGTTTGACCAATGACCTTGTGTTGATCAGACCGACTTTCAGATTATAATTTCTATGCTTTGGTACCCCGGTGTTCGCCATATTTTTGGCGGGAAGAAAGTTGAATGTGAGTGGACATGACGAACATTTCTTACTCTCTTTATGTAGTTCTATCTTGGGGCATGAGGTGGTAGGTCTCCAACGTTTTAGCTCCTCGCTTGAGTATTTCCGTGGCTGTTTGTAGAAGTTAGTTTGTCCAGGGGGTATGGCCCTGGGCCCGGTCTTGGCGCAGACGGGCGCAGACGGGCTTGCCTTAGGCGCGCCTTCGGCGCGCAAGCGGCGCGCCCGCTGCGCGCGTCCGCTGCGCGTTTGTGGGGGGCACATATTATAGTGATGTGGAGGGGGGTGTGGCCAGCGTCAGTGGGCGTGGCTTGTGCTCGCTCCGATTCTGGCGCCAAGAACTCTGATCCGCCGCAGCCCTGAAATCGGCAGCGCGGGAGTTCTGAACAGGTAGGATGAGGGGGGTGCTTTGGTTTTTAAAGTGCAATTTCTAGGCAGTTTTTAAAAACACAGCGTCAAATATAAACATGCAAATTTTAAAATCAAATCTTTAAAATTAGGCAGTACAAATCTTTAAAAAGCTCTCCCGGCTACCTCGCCTCAGGAGTAGAGTTTATCTCTGATTAGTGGCTTGTTTTCGCTCGCTTTTAAGGGATTTGCAAGGGGGCGTGGCCAGCGTCAGTGGGCGTGGCTTGTGCTCGCTCCGATTCTGGCGCCAAGAACTCTGATCCGCCGCAGCCCTGAAATCGGCATCGCGGGAGTTCTGAACAGGTAGGATGAGGGGGGTGCTTTGGTTTTTAAAGTGCAATTTCTAGGCAGTTTTTAAAAACACAGCGTCAAATATAAACATGCAAATTTTAAAATCAAATCTTTAAAATTAGGCAGTACAAATCTTTAAAAAGCTCTCCCGGCTATCTCGCCTCAGGAGTAGAGTTTATCTCTGATTAGCGGCTTGTTTTTCGCTCGCTTTTAAGGGATTTGCAAGGGGGCGTGGCCAGCGTCAGTGGGCGTGGCTTGTGCTCGCTCCGATTCTGGCGCCAAGAACTCTGATCCGCCGCAGCCCTGAAATCGGCAGTGCGGGAGTTCTGAACAGGTAGGATGAGGGGGGTGCTTTGGTTTTTAAAGTGCAATTTCTAGGCAGTTTTTAAAAACACAGCGTCAAATATAAACATGCAAATTTTAAAATCAAATCTTTAAAATTAGGCAGTACAAATCTTTAAAAAGCTCTCCCGGCTATCTCGCCTCAGGAGTAGAGTTTATCTCTGATTAGTGGCTTGTTTTCGCTCGCTTTTAAGGGATTTGCAAGGGGGCGTGGCCAGCGTCAGTGGGCGTGGCTTGTGCTCGCTCCGATTCTGGCGCCAAGAACTCTGATCCGCCGCAGCCCTGAAATCGGCAGCGCGGGAGTTCTGAACAGGTAGGATGAGGGGGGTGCTTTGGTTTTTAAAGTGCAATTTCCAGGCAGTTTTTAAAAACACAGCGTCAAATGTAAACATGCAAATTTTAAAATCAAATCTTTAAAATTAGGCAGTACAAATCTTTAAAAAGCTCTCCCGGCTATCTCGCCTCAGGAGTAGAGTTTATCTCTGATTAGTGGCTTGTTTTCGCTCGTTTGTAAGGGATTTGCAAGGGGGCGTGGCCAGCGTCAGTGGGCGTGGCTTGTGCTCGTTCCGATTCTGGCGCCAAGAACTCTGATCCGCCGCAGCCCTGAAATCGGCAGCGCGGGAGTTCTGAACAGGTAGGATGAGGGGGGTGCTTTGGTTTTTAAAGTGCAATTTCTAGGCAGTTTTTAAAAACACAGCGTCAAATATAAACATGCAAATTTTAAAATCAAATCTTTAAAATTAGGCAGTACAAATCTTTAAAAAGCTCTCCCGGCTATCTCGCCTCAGGAGTAGAGTTTATCTCTGATTAGCGGCTTGTTTTTCGCTCGCTTTTAAGGGATTTGCAAGGGGGCGTGGCCAGCATCAGTGGGCGTGGCTTGTGCTCGCTCCGATTCTGGCGCCAAGAACTCTGATCCGCCGCAGCCCTGAAATCGGCAGCACGGGAGTTCTGAACAGGTAGGATGAGGGGGGTGCTTTGGTTTTTAAAGTGCAATTTCTAGGCAGTTTTTAAAAACACAGCGTCAAATATAAACATGCAAATTTTAAAATCAAATCTTTAAAATTAGGCAGTACAAATCTTTAAAAAGCTCTCCCGGCTATCTCGCCTCAGGAGTAGAGTTTATCTCTGATTAGTGGCTTGTTTTCGCTCGCTTTTAAGGGATTTGCAAGGGGGCGTGGCCAGCGTCAGTGGGCGTGGCTTGTGCTCGCTCCGATTCTGGCGCCAAGAACTCTGATCCGCCGCAGCCCTGAAATCGGCAGCGCAGGAGTTCTGAACAGGTAGGATGAGGGGGGTGCTTTTGGTTTTTAAAGTGCAATTTCTAGGCAGTTTTTAAAAACACAGCGTCAAATATAAACATGCAAATTTTAAAATCAAATCTTTAAAATTAGGCAGTACAAATCTTTAAAAAGCTCTCCCGGCTATCTCGCCTCAGGAGTAGAGTTTATCTCTGATTAGTGGCTTGTTTTCGCTCGTTTTTAAGGGATTTGCAAGGGGGCGTGGCCAGCGTCAGTGGGCGTGGCTTGTGCTCGCTCCGATTCTGGCGCCAAGAACTCTGATCCGCCGCAGCCCTGAAATCGGCAGCGCGGGAGTTCTGAACAGGTAGGATGAGGGGGGTGCTTTGGTTTTTAAAGTGCAATTTCTAGGCAGTTTTTAAAAACACAGCGTCAAATATAAACATGCAAATTTTAAAATCAAATCTTTAAAATTAGGCAGTACAAATCTTTAAAAAGCTCTCCTGGCTATCTCGCCTCAGGAGTAGAGTTTATCTCTGATTGGTGGCTTGTTTTCGCTCGCTTTTAAGGGATTTGCAAGGGGGCGTGGCCAGCGTCAGTGGGCGTGGCTTGTGCTCGCTCCGATTCTGGCGCCAAGAACTCTGATCCGCCGCAGCCCTGAAATCGGCAGCGCGGGAGTTCTGAACAGGTAGGATGAGGGGGGTGCTTTGGTTTTTAAAGTGCAATTTCTAGGCAGTTTTTAAAAACACAGCGTCAAATATAAACATGCAAATTTTAAAATCAAATCTTTAAAATTAGGCAGTACAAATCTTTAAAAAGCTCTCCCGGCTATCTCGCCTCAGGAGTAGAGTTTATCTCTGATTAGTGGCTTGTTTTCGCTCGCTTTTAAGGGATTTGCAAGGGGGCGTGGCCAGCGTCAGTGGGCGTGGCTTGTGCTCGCTCCGATTCTGGCGCCAAGAACTCTGATCCGCCGCAGCCCTGAAATCGGCAGCGCGGGAGTTCTGAACAGGTAGGATGAGGGGGGTGCTTTGGTTTTTAAAGTGCAATTTCTAGGCAGTTTTTAAAAACACAGCGTCAAATATAAACATGCAAATTTTAAAATCAAATCTTTAAAATTAGGCAGTACAAATCTTTAAAAAGCTCTCCCGGCTATCGCGCCTCAGGAGTAGAGTTTATCTCTGATTAGTGGCTTGTTTTCGCTCGTTTTTAAGGGATTTGCAAGTGGGCGTGGCCAGCGTCAGTGGGCGTGGCTTGTGCTCGCTCCGATTCTGGCGCCAAGAACTCTGATCCGCCGCAGCCCTGAAATCGGCAGCGCGGGAGTTCTGAACAAGTAGGATGTGGGGGGTGCTTTGGTTTTTAAAGTGCAATTTCTAGGCAGTTTTTAAAAACACAGCGTCAAATATAAACATGCAAATTTTAAAATCAAATCTTTAAAATTAGGCAGTACAAATCTTTAAAAAGCTCTCCCGGCTATCTCGCCTCAGGAGTAGAGTTTATCTCTGATTAGTGGCTTGTTTTCGCTCGTTTGTAAGGGATTTGCAAGGGGGCGTGGCCAGCGTCAGTGGGCGTGGCTTGTGCTCGTTCCGATTCTGGCGCCAAGAACTCTGATCCGCCGCAGCCCTGAAATCGGCAGCGCGGGAGTTCTGAACAGGTAGGATGAGGGGGGTGCTTTGGTTTTTAAAGTGCAATTTCTAGGCAGTTTTTAAAAACACAGCGTCAAATATAAACATGCAAATTTTAAAATCAAATCTTTAAAATTAGGCAGTACAAATCTTTAAAAAGCTCTTCCGGCTATCTCGCCTCAGGAGTAGAGTTTATCTCTGATTAGCGGCTTGTTTTTCGCTCGCTTTTAAGGGATTTGCAAGGGGGCGTGGCCAGCATCAGTGGGCGTGGCTTGTGCTCGCTCCGATTCTGGCGCCAAGAACTCTGATCCGCCGCAGCCCTGAAATCGGCAGCGCGGGAGTTCTGAACAGGTAGGATGAGGGGGGTGCTTTGGTTTTTAAAGTGCAATTTCTAGGCAGTTTTTAAAAACACAGCGTCAAATATAAACATGCAAATTTTAAAATCAAATCTTTAAAATTAGGCAGTACAAATCTTTAAAAAGCTCTCCCGGCTATCTCGCCTCAGGAGTAGAGTTTATCTCTGATTAGTGGCTTGTTTTCGCTCGCTTTTAAGGGATTTGCAAGGGGGCGTGGCCAGCGTCAGTGGGCGTGGCTTGTGCTCGCTCCGATTCTAGCGCCAAGAACTCTGATCCGCCGCAGCCCTGAAATCGGCAGCGCAGGAGTTCTGAACAGGTAGGATGAGGGGGGTGCTTTTGGTTTTTAAAGTGCAATTTCTAGGCAGTTTTTAAAAACACAGCGTCAAATATCAACATGCAAATTTTAAAATCAAATCTTTAAAATTAGGCAGTACAAATCTTTAAAAAGCTCTCCTGGCTATCTCGCCTCAGGAGTAGAGTTTATCTCTGATTGGTGGCTTGTTTTCGCTCGCTTTTAAGGGATTTGCAAGGGGGCGTGGCCAGCGTCAGTGGGCGTGGCTTGTGCTCGCTCCGATTCTGGCGCCAAGAACTCTGATCCGCCGCAGCCCTGAAATCGGCAGCGCGGGAGTTCTGAACAGGTAGGATGAGGGGGGTGCTTTGGTTTTTAAAGTGCAATTTCTAGGCAGTTTTTAAAAACACAGCGTCAAATATAAACATGCAAATTTTAAAATCAAATCTTTAAAATTAGGCAGTACAAATCTTTAAAAAGCTCTCCCGGCTATCTCGCCTCAGGAGTAGAGTTTATCTCTGATTAGTGGCTTGTTTTCGCTCGCTTTTAAGGGATTTGCAAGGGGGCGTGGCCAGCGTCAGTGGGCGTGGCTTGTGCTCGCTCCGATTCTGGCGCCAAGAACTCTGATCCGCCGCAGCCCTGAAATCGGCAGTGCGGGAGTTCTGAACAGGTAGGATGAGGGGGGTGCTTTGGTTTTTAAAGTGCAATTTCTAGGCAGTTTTTAAAAACACAGCGTCAAATATAAACATGCAAATTTTAAAATCAAATCTTTAAAATTAGGCAGTACAAATCTTTAAAAAGCTCTCCCGGCTATCGCGCCTCAGGAGTAGAGTTTATCTCTGATTAGTGGCTTGTTTTCGCTCGTTTTCAAGGGATTTGCAAGGGGGCGTGGCCAGCGTCAGTGGGCGTGGCTTGTGCTCGCTCCGATTCTGGCGCCAAGAACTCTGATCCGCCGCAGCCCTGAAATCGGCAGCGCGGGAGTTCTGAACAAGTAGGATGTGGGGGGTGCTTTGGTTTTTAAAGTGCAATTTCTAGGCAGTTTTTAAAAACACAGCGTCAAATATAAACATGCAAATTTTAAAATCAAATCTTTAAAATTAGGCAGTACAAATCTTTAAAAAGCTCTCCCGGCTATCTCGCCTCAGGAGTAGAGTTTATCTCTGATTAGCGGCTTGTTTTTCGCTCGCTTTTAAGGGATTTGCAAGGGGGCGTGGCCAGCGTCAGTGGGCGTGGCTTGTGCTCGCTCCGATTCTGGCGCCAAGAACTCTGATCCGCCGCAGCCCTGAAATCGGCAGCGCTGGAGTTCTGAACAGGTAGGATGAGGGGGGTGCTTTGGTTTTTAAAGTGCAATTTCTAGGCAGTTTTTAAAAACACAGCGTCAAATATAAACATGCAAATTTTAAAATCAAATCTTTAAAATTAGGCAGTACAAATCTTTAAAAAGCTCTCCCGGCTATCTCGCCTCAGAAGTAGAGTTTATTTCATGGTATTTTTATTTTAATGTACATTGTCCTTATCTGTCCTTATCACTGTTACTCCTGTGTCTGATTTTGCTTACTGTTCACTTGTGCAGTCACATTGATCTGTGTTCATGTAGCTTTTTCTGTGTGACAGTCGATTTACAATGCATGGCACAGCCAGAAATATCAACAGATATTTGACAGTCATTTGTGTACTACAGCTATGGCAGCAGGGATGCAAGACATTTACACTGCGGGTTACCATGCTGGAAATACCACACAGCAGCATCCTGCATCTGTGCCATTGTATTTGCAAATTTCTGGAGTTGTGATGCTGGTACGACGCAGATCACGCAATGCTCTGTGTGTGCCGATGTGCACAATGCTGTGTCATTCCTTACATCTGGTTCATGCATGCCCCTGGTTTTGAGGCAGCATGCACATACCAGTGGCAGAGAAAAATGGTAAAGATTTCAATTGACCAATTTTAGGAGGTGTTGCAGTGTCGTAACGGGCAGCCAGTGCCCAAAACACCACACACACACCACTACCAGTACACCTACTGCTGGCACAGTGCTTTAGAGTGTTGTACATCTCCCAGGTGCATCACCTTGTAAATACCCAGCACCATTGCAAGAATTGATGTAGGTCTGCTGTCTCAGTAAGGTGTAGGTACAGCGTCGTGATATGAGTGCAAGGGACTTGAGACTCCACCCGCTGTATTTCCTGCTTGACTGCTTCATGCAATCGGAATTTGTTGTGTACCATGACGCTTGTGACAGTGGGCCACTACATTGCCAGGACAGTTTGCTATGTTTTGGTGAGGGGTGTATGTGACAGGCTTGGCTGGTATTTGGAGTGTGAGTTGCAACTGTGCCTCACTCATGTTGTGGCTGTCCCCCCATGGTGCATGCTGCAATGACCGTGGTTGTGAGTTACTGTGCAAGATATCTGACCTTGTTTTCCTTATGTTAGTGTTTGCACTGCTCACATGAGGGCCTTGTGCTGCATACACCAGGCCAAGTATCAGCTATGTTGTCAGTACATTCACACTCCCAGTACAATGAGCAGGGTCCGTGTGTGTACCTGGGCCATATGGGATGGGTGCTATTGGGCCTATGCATACACATTATTGGCAACTGGGGTGGACAAAGTTTTGCCATATTCACCTTCCCCCTTGCACCTTTCTGACATTCCCCATGCAGCCTTCTGGAACTCATGCCTTGTACCCACTCCCATACTGTTGGGCACTGCTGGGAGTCAGATCCACCCACCCCTCCTATGTCTGGACACTGCTGGGAGTCAGATCCACCAACCCCTCCTATGTCTGGGCACTGCTGGGAGTCACATCCACCCACCCGTGTCATGTCTGGGCACTGCTGGGAATTAGATCCACCCACCCCTCCTATGTCTGGGCACTGCTGGGAGTCAGATCCACCCACCCGTCCTATGTCTGGGCACTGCTGGGAGTCAGATCCACCCACCCCTCCTATGTCTGGTCACTGCTGGGAGTCAGATCCACCCACCCCTCCAATCTCTGGACACTGCTGGTAGTCATATCCACCCATACCTCCTATGTCTGGGCACTGCTGGGAGTCACATCCACCCATCCGTGTGATGTCTGGGCACTGTTGGGAGCCACATCCGCCCACCCCTCCTATGTCTGGGCACTGCTGGGAGTCAGATCCACCCACCCCTCCTATTTCTGGGCACTGCTGGGAGTCAAATCCACCCACCCTTCCTATGTCTGGGCACTGCTGGGAGTCAGATCCACCCACCCATGTCATGTCTGGGCACTGCTGGGAGTCACATCCACCCACCCCTCCTATGTCTGGGCATTACTGGGAGTCAGATCCACCCACCCCTCCTATGTCTGGGCACTGCTGGGAGTCACATCCACCCACCCGTGTCATGTCTGGGCACTGCTGGGAGTCATAGCCACCCACCTGTGTCATGTCTGGGCACTGCTGGGAGTCACATCCACCCCCCGTGTCATGTCTGGGCACCGCTGGGAGTAACATCCACCCACCCATCCTATGTCTGGGCACTGCTGGGAGTGCCCCAATGTCAAATGAATTTTTGTATACTCACCAGGCTCCACGACTCCTTCAATTCCATGTACTCCCACCGGTGGTAGCAGGGCCATGACCTTCTCCTCCCAGGATGGTACTGTACTGGTCTGCGGGGACCACCACCTCCGGTGTAATGAGTGTTGGCGTAGTCCTCATCCATCTTGCGCTTGACCATCCTCCGCAGATCATACCACCTGGACTGGCAAACTGTCCTGGTGCGCCCGATGGGTGCAACAGCATTGACCTAATTGACGATCCTCTCCCACATGCGTGTTTTCTCAGCTATGCTGGTCTGTCTGACTAATGCGCCAAACAGCTGGGGCTCAACTCTGATGTCCTCATCTACAAGGATCTCCATCTCCTGGTTTGTGAACGTTGGTTTCTTTGGGCCAGACATGTTGTGGGGTGAATGTGTTTGGGGGTGTGTATGGATGGGGGGTGCTTCTGAATGTGAAGAGGGGGTGTGGATCTGAATGTGATTGGGGTATGTGTGAAGGTGGATGTGTGCAGTTGTTTGTGTGTTGTCAGTCTGTAGGTGATGTGTATTTTGCAAGGATGCTGGTTTGCGTGTGTGGGCCCTTTTTATTGGTCCATTGGTGGGTGTGGCTTGGTTTGAATTTAGGGTGGATGTGTCATAAGGGGTGGATCTGAGTTTGGCCCTCTGTTTGTCAGTTTGGTTGTGACCAGGACATTGTTTAGCTATGGTTTGTACACAGGAGATATGTTTTGTGGTGTTGTGCGACTCGTTTGCACAATCCCTGTGCTGTATTCAGGTCCGCCTGATTTCTTTGTGGGGGGATAGTTGCATACTTTGGTGCGTGGCTCTCTCATATAGTGAAGTTTGACGTTTTGACGGGGTACGCCTGTGCTTCATTGTGGGGGTGTATGATTTGGAACTTTATTCGGTGTGTGTCTCATATGCGACGTTTTGTGGGGGTACGCGTGTGGGTCGTTGGGGTGGTGCTCGTAGTCGAGGTTTATTCAGCGCCTCTGTCATACATGACGTATTGTGGGGGTACGCGTGTGGGTCGTTTGGGTGGTGTTCGTCGTTGAGGTTTATTCAGCGCCTCTGTCATACACGACGTATTGTGGGGGTACGCGTGTGGGTCGTTGGGGGGTTCATCGTAGAGGTTTAATCTGCAGCTCTGTCATACGCGACGTATTGTGGGGGTACCCGTGGGGGTTGTTGGGGGGTTCGTCATCGAGGTTCAATATGCGGCTCTGTCATACGCGACGAATTGTGGGTGTACGCTTGTTGGTCGGTGGAGGTGTTCGTCGTCGAGGTTTATTCAGTGGCTCTGTCATACGTGAGGTATTATAGAGGTACGCTTGCGGGTCATTGAGGGGGCTTCGCTTTTTCTTTTGATGTGTGGCTCGCCCATCCAGCAGTTTGTACGCAAAGGCTTTTTCCCGCACGGACAGTGTTCGGGGTCCCGTGTCCGGATCATAATTGGCGGGTCATACGGAATGTTTACAAATCGGACAGTTCTATAGGCGGGTCCGCGTCGTACAGATCTTCGCTAGTTTTTTGTACGGTTCATACACATTCGTACGGACTATTTGTATACGGGTCGTACTATGCAATTCGGACGATATTTTACGAATTGTACGGAAACAGCTCTGAATACGAATCGCAGGACGGTTTTTTATCCCAAATCATAATCGACCCCTTATTCAAAATATCTAATTTTTTTCAATGTCTTAATGGTCATTTAAAAATAATGAAATATTAAAAATAATTAACTAAAATATTCTTAAAAATACTTAATTAACCCTAAAATTATTAAATAATTAATTTAAGTTATAAAAAAAATACAATTTTATTTTTGTAAACATATACATATATTAACATAATATTAATAAAAAATATACAATATTTTTACCTTAGTATAGCGGGAGATTAAAATTTACTATTACCACTACAGTGAGTTCAACAGTAGGGAAAGCGTTGGATAGCGTACAGGTAAAAATGACTATTCCCACTCCAGAGAGTACAACATTAGGGAAAGCGTTGGATAGCGTAGTGGTAAAAATCACTATTCCCACTCCAGAGAGTGCAACATTAGGGAAAGCGTTGGATAGCGTAGTGGTAAAAATTACTATTCCCATTGCAGTGAGTGCAACAGTATGGAAAGCGTTGGATAGTGTAGGGGTAAAAATTACTATTCCCACTCCAGAGAGTGCAACAGTAGGGAATGCGTTGGATAGCGTAGGGGGAAAAATTACAATTCCCACTCCAGAGAGTGCAACAGTAGGGAAAGCGTTGGATAGCGTTGGGGTAAAAATTACTATTCCCACTCCAGAGAGTGTAGCAGTAGGGAAAGCGTTGGATAGTGGAAGGGTAAAAACTTACCATTCCTAATCCAGAGAATGCAACAGTATGGAAAGCGTTGGATAGCGTAGTGTTAAAAATTACTATTCCCATTGCAGTGAGTGCAACAGTAGGGAAAGCGTTGGATAGTATAGGGGTAAAAATGACTATTCCCACTCCAGAGAGTTCAACAGTAGGGAAAGCGTTGGATAGTGTAGAGGTAAAAATGACTATTCCCACTCCAGTGAGTGCAACAGTAGGGAAAGCATTGGATAGAATAGGGGTAAAAATTACTATTCCCACTCCAGGGAGTGCAACAGTAGGGAAAGCGTTGGATAGCGTAGTGGTAAAAACTACTATTCCTATTGCAGTGAGTGCAACAGTAGGGAAAGCTTTGGATAGTGTAGGGGTAAAAATTACTATTCCCACTCCAGAGAGTGCAACAGTAGGGAATGCGTTGGATAGCGTAGGGGTAAAAATTACAATTCCCACTCCAGAGAGTGCAACAGCAGGGAAAGCGTTGGATAGCGTAGGGGTAAAAATTACTATTCCCACTCCAGAGAGTGCAGCAGTAGGGAAAGCGTTGGATAGCGGAAGGGTAAAAATTATCATTCCCAATCCAGAGAATGCAACAGTAGGGACAGTGTTGGATAGCGCAGGGGTAACAATTACAATTCCCACTCCAGAGAGTGCAACAGTAGGGAAAGCGTTGGATAGCATAGGGGTAAAAATTACTATTCCCACTCCAGAGAGTGCAGCAGTAGGGAAAGCGTTGGATAGCGGAAGGGTAAAAATTACCATTCCCAATCCAGAGAATGCAACAGTAGGGAAAGTGTTGGATAGCGTAGGGGTAACAATTACAATTCCCACTCCAGAGAGTGCAACAGTAGAGAAAGTGTTGGATAGCATAGGGGTAACAATTACTATTCCCACTCCAGAGTGCAGCAGTAGGGAAAGCCTTGGATAGTGGAAGGGTAAAAATTACCATTCCCAATCCAGAGAATGCAACTGTAGGGAAAGTGTTGGATAGCGTAGGGTAACAATTACAAGTCCCACTCCAGAGAGTGCAACAGTAGGGAAAGCGTTGGATAGCATAGGGGTAACAATTACTATTTCCACTCCAGAGTGCAACAGTAGGGAAAGCGTTGGATAGCCGAAGGGTAAAAATTACTATTCCCACTCCACAGAGTGCAACAGTAGGGAAAGTGTTGGATAGCGTAGGGGTAAAAATTACTATTCCCACTCCAGAGAGTGCAACAGTAGGGAAAGCATTGGATAGCATAGGGGTAAAAATTACTATTCCCACTCCAGAGAGTGCAACAGTAGAGAAAGTGTTGGATCGCCTAGGGGTAAAAATTACTATTCCCACTCTAGTGAGCTTAACAGTAGGTAAAGTAAATATTTAATATAATAATAAAAATAAATTAAATATCAATACCAATAAATAATTTATTAAACGTAATTACTAATTTAACACACTATAATATAATAATTAATCGATTAAAAATACAAAAAACATTATTTATTAAATTTGATTACCTAATAATAAAAATTAATTGCCAATTAACAATTAATTAATTGACAATTAAAAATTAATTAACAATTAATTCAAAATAAATACCAATAAATAAATTAAAATATTTAATTAATTACAATTAAATTACTTCCCACCCTATTCCTCTATAAACCCACAACCTGCTACGGAAAATAAATTAATAAAATGAACATAATTAATAATTATTCAATTAATAAAAAATAATTACCAATGAAAAATAATTAATTACCAATTTAAAATTAATTCAAAATAAATACCAATAAATACATTTGAATATTTAATTAATTACAATTAAATTACTTACCACCCTATTCCCCTATAAACCCACAACCCGCTACATAATTAAATTAGGCAAAAAATTAAATAACATAAAATTCATTACTTAAAATAAATCACAAAAAATAAACACTTTTCACACATATACTAACATACAAAACACTTTAAAAAATTCGATTTTATTAAAAATTCAATATATTTTAATACCTATATTATTTACTTCGATATTTTGACTTTCTATACTTATAAAAATCGATATTAAATTACTTACCTTAAATTTGATATTTTTGTTGACTATATTCAGTCCATTCGATATTTTGTCCATTCTATATTTTTACTTCGATATTAATGTAAGTGGATATTTCGAAGTCGATATTTTGTGTAGTTACCGGTTAAACAATACATTCCTACTCGTCATCTTCGTTCGTTGAAGCAGGCTAAATTTGTGATCCCTAGATTTAAACGAGTTCGGATGGGTGGTCGCTCCTTTGCTCAGCTGGCTCCTGTTCTGTGGAACTCGCTACCTCTTCCGCTCCGTCATAAACAGAACTATGTAAAATTTCGAAAAGGCATTAAGACTTGGTTGTTCAATCAATAACTCCTCAGACTCTTGCTTAGCCTAGTGGAGGGCCATGGCGCCAGGAAACCTCCGGGTAGCTGTTGCGCCATACAAATTCATTAATATTAATAATAATAATATAAATGGCAATACATGTACACTGAACGCATACCCTCAATATTCACTAGGGCGCCTTTTTTAGTTATTGTCACACACGGTAACACAGGTAGGCAGCTTGCTGCCCTACCTGAAAGAGTGAGGGCAGGAATGGGCCACATTTAGCATGTAATGCTGCATTGCTGCTCTCTGCCTGCACTGATGCAAAATTTGCTGCATAGTACCACTGCAGGGACCATTGAACGTAGCAAGTGTGCCTCCATTTGCTGCTCTAGCCTTCAGTTTGCATCCCAGCACCAGCCAAGAGCTGCAATGAACCATATATTGTTAATGAGCACACATTCCCACCCTCTACAGTTAATACTGCAAAACACACCAAGCTGCCTTGCTGTTCTGTCTTGAATGCAATTTATGCATTATTGAGCCCTAAGAGTTATATTTCACAAACATACACACAACACTACAGAACAAGCCACCTTGCTGCATGACATGAAAGGGGAAAGACATGTATATGTCACATTTAGATTTTTTCAAGGGAATCCTGTAGGTTCCTAGCACACACAGTCATCTCCAGACTCCATAAAACAAGAATCCATAGACCATCTCTGAAGTGGATAGCCTCCTTCATAATTGTAACTATGCAAGAGGTCAAGCTCCCTCTGTTCCCGCAGAACTCAAGGAGCTCATCTGCAGAGTCCAGCAGAGTCGCTCAGCCCCACACTCTTAAACCTATACATGAATCCTCTAGCAAGCATCATTCAGACCCAGGGATTCTACATCATCTCTTACACTGATTACGCCCAGATCATATAAAAATTCTCAGGAGACACCAACACCACCACAAGTTGATACAATCTGCCATTGAACAACATGGCTAATTCAAAGTGAGATAAGTAGCTCATACTCAACCTAACAAGATAGAAGTGATGATATTCTGCAACATTACCTCACCCCGGAAATCCATATAGTTGTCTGCATAACTAGGCCCAACATAATCACCCTCCAAGTACCCCAGAAACCTGTCAATCATCCTGGACACCAACCTCACAATTGAGACATCAAATTATCACATCACCTTCACCTATTTTCACATATTTTGCATGCTCAGAAATTTCTTCATATGGCTCCCTCCAGAACCTGTAAGACAATCACCCAGGCCCTCATCCCATGTAGACTACACTACACCACTGCAATCTACTTCAGCATCTCTGCACACCTGCTATACAAGAGGTAAACCATCCAACACACCACTCCCAGAATATTACTCAACCTACCTTGGGGCATGCACATCCCACCTCATCTCAGAAGAATACAAAAGACACACTGCCTGTTCAAGAGTTTCACCCATGCCTACAAGCTACTGCACTACTAGGGGCCCAAGTAGCTCACCCACTGTCTGCTCTTACACCAACCAATCATGAAACTCCACTCTGCATCACTTGCATTCGCCACACCCCACGTATCCGTAGAAGGAAGACAGGAATTAAGGTGTTCTTTTTCATGGCAAGCTATATCTGAAACAACCTCCCCAGCCCCACAGGACATATGCATCACTTATGGACTGGCGCAATAAACTGTACACATGGCTATTTAAATGATCTTACATGCAGAGCATGCACCAACTCAGCATCCGGATACCCTCTCTTGTGACAAGTTCAAGCTCTGCAAAGCCACATTACATCACATCACATTACACTTTTGACTGCCTAGCCCCAACACATGCACACTTGCGTCATGGTGCATTGGAACTGGGCTGGAAAGATGGATACTGCCTCAAGGAAAGTACAGTTATGTGAGTGATGATATTGCAAGTAGAGGATTCCTGCCATTTCCCTTTCATGTAGTACAGCACAGCAAGGTGTCTTGCTGTATTGCACTGCATTGCATTGGATGAATAGTTTTATTGATATAGGCCCTGTTTTCTCTCACCCTGTGTTTCTTGGTGATCAACTACATCATCACTGTCCTGACCTGCCACTCCAGCTACCAACTCTATGTAATGGGGAGTGCCACCTCCTCCATCAAATGGTCCTACTCCTCCTAGACATCATGTCCTCCTCCCGTCCTCATGGCTAGGCCTGGGCAGAAAATTCTGCTCTGCTCACAGGATTTTGCCCACTCTGTGCTCCATGTAGAGCGCAGAGTTCCAAAAGACTCCATGGTGGTGGTTGCTAGGGTTGATCTGTAGTGTCTCCTTTGACCCTCACACCTCGGTTATGATGGGCCAGCTGAATGTCCTTGGACATGATGGTGACCCTCTTGGTGTGGATGGCGTACAGGTTGGTGTCCTCAAAGAGCCCGACCAGGTAGGCCTCGCTGGCCTCTTGCAGGGCCTTGACTGAGGAGCTCTGGAAACGTAGGTTAGTCTTGAAGTCTTAGTCGATATCCCTCACCAAGTGCTGGAAGGGAAGCTTGCAGATGAGGAGCTTGGTGGACTTCTGATATAAGCGGATCTCGGGAAAGCCACAGTGATGGGCCGGTAGCGGTGAGGCTTCTTGACTCGGTCGTGGCAGACTCACTCTTACGGGCAGATTTGGTAGCCAGCTGCTTGCAAGGCGCTTTGCCGCTGGTGGACTTCCGGGCTGTCTGCTTGGTGCAGGCAATGGAGGAAGTGGTGCGGTCTCTGTACAACGAGCGAAGGAGAATCCATGAAACTTGCAGAACTCTGTGAAGCAAGGCAGAGTTTTTTCACACTTCGCAGAGTTCTGAATAGCAGAACTCCACAAACTCTGCCCAGGCCTAGTCATTGTTGCCTTTTGGTTCCTGGCCAGTTTTTATTTGTCCTACATTTTTAGTTGTGAAATATCTTCTTACACTCCAGTACTGTCCTTTTTGTTTGAACAATACAGTTTATCTTGTCTACAATGGATTGCCAGATAAAATCCTTTTTTGCTATTGGCAATTTGGATGTGACAAGTAATAGGTGTTCATTTTTTGTCACCTCTTAGATAAGTATGTTTTTCTAACCCTGTTAAAACTTAGGGGTCGATTATGATGGCGGACGGACCTGCGTCCGTCCGCCTCCCCCGAGGTGGAGGGACCGTCCGCAGGGGCAGCGGCGTTCCCTCTGTTGGAATTAGGATGTGACCGCCGTATATTTAACATTGCGGCGGGTGCTGCTTTAAGCATGCTGTACATTTGCAAGCACAAAGCGGCAGGCACCGCGCGGTGCCTGCCACATTGTGCATGCAATTGCAGGGGGGTACCATAGGTACCCCCCAGGTGCACCCCCCCTTCACCCTGGGGACCCACAATGGGCCCCCAAAGAAAAGACCTTATGCCTTTCCACGGTGGCAATGCCGCCGTGGAAAGGCATTGGACCGCCAGCATCATAATATGATTGGCGGTGTCTCACAGACACCTCCACCATATGTGAGCACTTTTTCCGCCGGTCGCGAAGGCGACCGGCGGAAAAGCGGCGGACGGTCTTGCCGTCCGCCCCAGACCCCCCAGCCATCCTAATGTGGCAGGGGGTCATTGCAGGGAGAATGGCGGATGGATTGCCCCCGCCAGCCTTGCGGAGGCAATCCGTCCGCCGTCATAATCGACCCCTTAAACTTCTCTTCCTTTTCCCCTGAGATGTTGGAAGGTCTTCAAGGTTATGATTGTTTCCCTCCTGGCTTCCGAAAAGCGCCTTCTATGCAAATCAACTTTGCATCAATTTGCTAGTTTTTTCATTATGGCACTTTGAGCAATTCTCAGCAACTTTGCACTGTATCATAAATACAGCGTATTCATGGCACAGGGATATCCTGCAATACAATGCAGATTTTTATGACGCAAAGCTGCACAACGCAGTGTATTACAGAAAACCCTACGTCATCACTTTCAGTTATCCATTGATTTCCTTGTGTTACCTTCACCGTGTCATTGAGCAGCAACACCATATATCAATTCAAGTTATTTGACCTGTGAAGGTCAGTAGCAGGACAATTAATATTGAAACTGTCTAGGTGAATGCTGCTTTGTGAAAATATGTGTCTTCTGAGGACAATAAAGGTAAGAAAAGTTGGACGAAAGAGGACACGGAGTCACCGAGCGACCATGGTCCTCTGCCTTGCTTCTAAACACATATCATGTATGTCAGTTCATACAGAACGGTTTTCTCATTGAATTATGGTAATATTGGTTCTGTATTTATACTGGCATAAAGCAAATAACAGCATGCCTAAAATACACGAGTGTGATGTACTCTTCCTCCACTTGGGCATCTATAAACATTTGTTTAAATACATAGTTACTTTTTGGGTATTGAGAGACAAGCAGGAGAGTGGTGGTAGGACCTGTTCACTGGCCCCAACTGGACAAAACAGGAAAGTCGAGGTGAGAGGTGACCTGGGTCAGGGAGCGTAAGGGAACAAGGGATATCATCACCAGCCAGTGGAGCTAGAGCAATAGTATCAAATGTTTTGATAAATGTATTTGAATGAGAATGTATTGTATTGTATTGTAATTGCATTTATATAGCGCTTACTACCCCTGACGAGGCGTCAAAGCGCTTTTTCGGCGAGTAGCACGCTACTCCGGGACCCATAGAGGATTAAAGTTGAATTAGTATAGTGAAACATGCAAGTACATTTTAAGTGGTGGATAGGTTAGTCAGTTATTTGGATTTGGAATGATAGCAGAAGGATAGAGAAGGACAAAGGATTGTATTTATATAGCGCTTGTTGACGCATGCTATTCAGGAAGCCTACAAAGGATTAGTGGTGAATTAATATGGTGAAATATGAAGTAATTTCAGTGTTGGATATTAGTCAGATACTTGGAATGAGAAGGATAGCGGAGGAAGAAAGATTTGCATTCATATGGCACTTGTTACCCCTGATGGGTGTTGAAGCACTTTTCTGGGCAGTAGCACGCCACTCCGGAACCCATAAAGGATTACTGTTGAAAATTAGTTTAGTAAAAAAAATATGAAGAAATTTGAGCAGTGGATATGTTATTCAGTTATTTGGGTAGTATATTAGTATAGTTTAATATGGTATTTGAGAAGTGAACATGTTAGTCTATTAATTTCGATTGAAAAGGATAGTGGAGGGATAAAAGAGTGAAGGATTTTTTTAATGTTTTTCATTTTTTATGTCTTAGCAGTAGGAGGAGGCTTTTAGATGAGTAAAAAGGAGTTTTGGAGGGGAGGGCTCAGAGGGAAGAGTTTAGAAAGGTTTGTTTTAGGGGATCGGTATAGTAAAAGAGGTGTCAGATGATGCAAGGAGGGGTAAAGTAGGAGAGAGCCTAGAAAGGGTTATTTTGGCAATCATAGTAGTGGTATGGGGTTTGGGATAAATGAGAGAGTGGATGCAGAGGATATATTGATAGATGTATAGGATGAGAGATCGGGTAGTGCATTGGAAGGAGTAGTAGAAGAAGTTTGAGATGAGTCAGAAGGTTGGGCTAGAAGATATATTGAGCGAAGTATAGGCTGAGAAATAGGGGAGTGCATTGGAAATGCTAAATTAGAAGAAAGTGATACATATATAGATCCATAATTACATTGAATGTATATAGATACATAAAGGAGGTAAGTATATGTAGATTAAAGATATTGATAGAGGCACAGGATGAGAAATAGGGTAGAGAATTGGATATGCATTTTCCGGAGCAAAGTAACAGACACACATATCCAGGTACATGGAAGGTACATAGATGCACAATGGAAGTATGTACATGTAGACCAAAGATGATTTTTATTTACTTATTATTTTTTTTTTCTCTCAACAATATAATTATTTTACATGTTTATACAAAGTAATACACAAAGATAGGTGGGGGGGCGGAGCTTGCCGGCGACGAAGATGGCCCGTAATCCCGTAGCTCCATCCCGCACCAACCACTATCCTTTAAATATCCTGCATTAGTGAGGCGATTTAAGGTACTCACACAGCCCCTGACAGTGCTGAACCATCGGGGATTCCAGTGATCCAACACGGCTGTGGTTTGGGTTCGGATCCCGGGAGCTCCCTGAGGCAATGCAGCTGCAGCCCAGTAGGCCCCTAAGCTGCGACCGCCAGTAATTACGCTGTCCGCGATTCGTCACTGTGCGTGCAGCGGAAACCTGGCCTACGATCCGGGACGCGGCCTACAACGAGCTGAAAGGCCCTAGCAGGAGTGGACTCCCAAGCTCTTGGCCCCTGCCTTGGAGGAGGGGTTGGGAACATCGCGGCTGCCCCCCCCCCGGGGCGAAGATTGAGGAGACTTTCTGGCCACAAGACCGGTGCGGCGCACTCTACTGCGCCCAACAGCGTGAGGCACTAAATGCTTCTGGCGGTGCTAGGGAAGCACAGGACCCCGGCGGACTTGCCTGAGAGGCCGGGGGTTCTTGTCCACTATTAGGGAGAGCGCTTAAGGGAAGACTGCAAGGGCCGGGCAGCTCTTGAACTACATGCTGGGCCTCAGTGGTCAGGAGACTTGAAGACGCCACTGGACCTCCTGTGACCACGCAGCCTGGACAGCGCACCCTGTTGGCCTTAGGGGCCTTACAAGGAGAGCAGTATGGTCCATTCTGGTGGCACGAGTGCAAAAACGGTGCCAAATCGGGCGTGAGGCCAGCGGGGAACGTGTTGCGGGGCCCCTGGGGCAAGCGGAGCTCCTGAGACCGGCTGATCTGCACTTGGCGTGACCCCCCACCCTCCACCCCATTGAGGGGCTCCAGGTGAGAGAGTGACCCCCCCCCGTCTGGGGTAACTGAGTGTTGGATCCCTGGCTCACGCAAGCAGGGTGAGTGGGCCTGCCCTGGGGGCTGCTGCTGCCCCCCCATTTTTTTTCTGCCCTCAGACAGAACGTGGCCCACATCACTGGATCGGCAGAGGGGGCACGAATATTACCTGATAACCTATCCTTGGTTGAAACCCCTGTATTCTTGATGGCCTGTGGGAGACCAGCATAACGGCAGAGTGGCCATCCTAGGCGAGATAGTTAAAGACATTAGGCTGGCCAGTGACGACTTTGGCCAGCCCAGAGTTTTGAGCCTGAACCGGACGAGGTTGGGAACTGTTCGAAGGCCTGCTGGTACTGCGCGCCGTGGTTCTGGCGGATCTGGCCTCCCAGGAGTGGCAGGAGCTAGTCCCACCTGTTGAGCTGAGCCATTTGGAGCACGACACGCTGCGCCGCCCAATGGGTAAGCTTGATAAGACACAGAGCAAGCTCACCTTCGAGCAAAGGCGCTCAAGGTCTCAGGGTGCATCGGGCGCAGACAAAAACGCTGAGCAGGAAGATTAAGATGCGGATGGGGTGCAGATATTAAGAACATGCTCCTGGCAATGGAAAAAGGCCTCCAAAACAGCATGACGTCGCTGGGATCGAACTTAGACGCTCTAACCTATAGAATGGACAAAATGGCGGTGCGCATAGTCAAGCATGCAGAACGTCTTGACATGTCCGAGAGGAGGTTAACGGAGTAAGAAGAGGAGGCGCAGACAAAGCTGGACACAGACCATAAAAGGTTGGATAAGTTGACACTGACCTTGCAGGACAAAACAGAAGATTTGGAAGCCTGCTCCCGTTGCTGCAACCTCCGAATAACGGGTCTTCCGGAGACGACACAGATGGGCAATATGGAACTCTTCGTTGAAAAACTGTTGACCACCCTTCTCGGGGCTGAAACTTTTTCCCCGATGTTTGTAGTGGAGCATGCCCATCGATCGTTAGGCTCGCGTCCGCACCCGGGGGCCCTCCGCGCCCCATCATAGCCAAGCTGCTTGATTATAGGGATAGAGAGGCAGCCCTGAGACAAGCCAGGGAAAGGAAATCGCTGCAATATGAGGGCTCGGAGATCTCTCTCTATCCGGACTTCACCGCCAGAGTGCAGGAGGCCCGAAAGGACTCTGCTCCGCTCAAACGACAACTAAGGGATCTTGGTCTGGACTACGCCATGCTGTACCCGGCAAAGCTACGCGTTAACCGGCAAGGACACTCACATCTGTTCACGGACCCTAGAGCACTGCAAAAAGCCTTAAAGAACTGGTTGAAAGAACAACACGGGGGCGAATCTTCCGGCGGAAGGTGCGGAGGGTGGTGGTCAATTAGAAGAACAAGAGTGACTGTCTACTTCCTGATGGATGCATATGATGGTAAGGTGGTGAGGCTGCAGATTGCAGAAAGGACTGTTGAGTTTATCTACGGGACTATTGACTATTGACTATCGACAGGGGTGAGGTATAGTGTCAGGTCAACTACCCTAAATTTATTGAACTGGGGCCCAATTCGGCACTTGCACTGTGCTTCCCGCCGGCTGGGTCTGTATAATGCTGCAGGGGTTTGTCTGAGGCCTAAGGGGAGTGTGTCCATGCACTGCTCAGAAGAAAGGGGGCACAGCTATGCATGCAGATTGTTGTTTCAATTTTCAGGATTTGTAAAGTCTGACTGCGCAATGAGTGACCTCACTGATGCTCACTATAGACTGCTACGGGTAGTGGCTGAGGGGTCTCCAGTGTAGTGCGCCTTCGCACTCCTGGCTGGCGGTTCGGCAACCTCGGCCCCCACGGGCAATTCACCTGCTTTGTCTCTACGGAGACTATCATGTTTGGGATGGGGAAGGGGGAGGGAGGGATGGTAGTGTACTCTGCAAGGCCCAGTTGGGGGGGTCTGTGTGGGTGGGGGGGGGACATGTTCACTGATTTGAATATTTGTGGGGAGGGGGGATTTTGCAATGTTTTCACACACTGGTCATGCTAGGCTCATCCAGACACCGTGCTTTTACACACTATGGTACCTGTAACAACGCTGAGTACACCTACAACGCTGAGTACACCTATACTGGGGGATCGTCACTCTCCAGTCACGATTTGTGCACTCACGTGGAATGTGAGAGGACTAAACGATTTCCATAAGTTAAGGAAATTGATTAGCTACCTACAACGTCTTCAAGTGGATATAGCTCTCCTCCAGGACACACATCTGACACTCACTAGCAGGATGCTGCACAGTAAGGGCCTGGAAGGTAACATCGCAGCTGCAGGCTTCACAACCCACTCCAGAGGTGTGCTAACCTGGGTGAATCTCAAATAGAAACTTATTCTAACCTCCCTACGGATGGATACGGAGGGCCGTTTTGTGATAGCAAATTGCAAAGGCCTAGGTATGGACTTTGTTGTCGTTGACGTATACGGTCCAAATTATGATTCCCCAGATTTTTACCAGTCCCTAGCGGATATGGTTAGTACTTACAGTACTGCGCAAATTCTGTGGGGAGGAAAATTCAATTTAGTACTCAATCCAGCACTGGATAGATCCGCTGGTCCCCAACTTAGACCATCAGCAGCGGCCCAGCTGCTGAACACTCTGCTCACTAGTTCGGACCTGGAAGATGTGTGGGTGTACAGAAACACGGCACAGGGGGGATACACCCACTACTCGGCCTACTATGATATCCACACTAGGATTGATTATTGGCTGGCTACCTCCACCATAGTGGGTCGCGTTAGAGACTGTAAGATACTGCCACGCACTTTATCGGATCACTCACCGCTCTTACTGGTGCTCGAAGCTCCAACTAAGGCGATTCCCCCCTTCACATGGCGATTTTCCCAATTCTCGCTCCTTGACCCATTATTCAGGGGTGAGCTAGCGGAGGCAATAGAGGTATTTTTTGAAACAAATGTGGGGTCGGTTGAAAGCTTTCAAACAGTGTGGGAGGTCTTTAAGGTCTACATATGAGGCGTTGCCATGCCCAAACACTCTAGTGTTCTTAAATCCATTAGGCAGAGGCTGTCCGAGTTAGAGAGACAACTATCGAAACTGGAGGAGCGTCAATTGAGGTGCCCAGACACAGCAGTAGCGGAAGACATAAAATCCCTTCTTACGGAATATCATGAGGAAGCAGGTAGGGAGAACAAGCTTATGGGTAAATATGCAACCGTGCGCACCTACGGTGAGGGAGAGAGGCCTAGCTCGATCCTTGCTAGAATGCTGAAGGGCAGGAGAGGGAAGCCGCAAGTAACTGAGTTAAAAACTACAGACTATCACGGATGACTCGGAAATAGCAAACACGTTCAGGAGCTTTTACTCTGACCTTTACTCCTCTAAGAGTGGTGATCTCACTGACGAGATCTTGGAGTACTTGGAGCACATTGACCTGCCTATTCTTTCTAACACCCACAGGGAATTCCTAGTGCTCCCCATAGGTAAGGAGGAAATAATAGTGGCCCTGGCGTCCATGCGAGCTGGTAGTGCCCCGTGAGTAGATAGCCTTACGGTGGAATTCTATAAAGCCTTTAAGGAGCAACTTATCCCCAATCTGTCTGCACTGTTTGATGACATCTGTGTGGAGGGTAGCATGCCACAGTATATGCGGGAAGCTTTGCTAGTTACGATACTTAAACCTGGAAAGGCACATGACGAGTGCAGCTCATATAAGCCGCTATCCTTGATAAATGTTGACACTAAACTTTAAGCTAAGGTGCTAGCGACCTGTCTGGCACTCTTGGCCCCCAGCCTGGTGGCGCCGGAGCAGGCGGGCTCTATCCCCGTTAGGAACTTAACATACAATATCCGCACGGTATTGGGCACGATGTAGCATGTCAAACAGGATACGAAGGCCATCGCTGTATTCCTCGACATGGAGAAGGCATTTGATTCGGTAGAAAGGCTTTTTCAGAGGCAGGTTCTGCAGAGGATGGGACTGGGCGATCCGTTTCTCTAAATGATAGGGGCTCTCCACAACAAGCCCTCGGCCAGAGTGCGAATCGGCAGCCTAGTTACGGAACCCTTTGCTATTGGCAGAGGGACACGACAGGGATGCCTGCTCTCCCCACTGTTGTATGCCTTGGCGGCGGAGCTGCTGGCTTGCGCACTGAGGAAATATCACGGCAACAAATGTATTCACTTCCCCACATCTAACATAGTCATCTCTATGTACGCAGACAACACCCTGTTGTATGTTCATGACCCCGAAAATAACCTCTCGCCGGTGCTCAAGGAGGTAGTCCACTTCGTGGCCCTTTCGGGCTTGAAAGTAAACTGGACTAAATCGCTGACCTTCCCCCTAACTCAGGTTACTCAGAAATTTGACATGGAATACCTGCTACAATGGACCGAGGACCCTATTAGATATTTAGGTGTACGTCTCCAGACAGACCCAGAGCTTCTGCTTAGGGAAAACTACGGAGTGGCGATCAGTAAACTGGAGGATGATGTGGCAACTTGGAGCAAGATCCCTCTCTCCCTCCTGGGGCGCATTGCCATAATGAAAATGGTCGTCTTACCTAGACTTCCGTTCCTCTTCAGTGCAATCCCGATTGTGCTGTCTAATGCCTTTTCCAACGATTGACCCAGCTAATGATCAACATTGCCTGGGCTGGTAAGCAGCCCAGAGTCAAATGGACGACCCTCACACTGCCGTACAGTTTGGAAGGCCTTGGAGCCCCTAATCTAGAACTTTACTATCGAGTGGCGCAGGCATCACACTTGCACACTTGGGTGCATGGCGAACAGCGCATCCCACATGTACGCATGGAAAAACTTTGTGGAGCCACTTACTCTTCCGGTCACAGTGTTCCAGCAAATGGACTGCAGGACTGGGATTCTTGATTCAATCACAGCTACTAATCACGGACTTCCGAAGAATGTTTGATATTTTATAGCCAACCCATGACATTGTGTGTGTGCAACGGGGGGGAGGTTTTTTTTTGTTACTATCAATGATAGTTCTCACATAACCTAGAAGCTACTTGTTTCAAAGTTGAGTAGTTGTTGACAGTGCAGACCACAGTGTAAACAGGAATACACGGGGCTTGACCCTATATATGAAATATTGTGATCACAGTTTATACAATGTTGATGTTGCCTGAATCACATGTTTCTATATACGATATGCCGCCGGACCCCAGGGTTGTCAGCTTATGGGCTGTGTTACTTCTAAAGTGATTAGCTAACTCGCTGTTGCACGCTGCCGGCCCCAGGGTTGTAGGCCCTTTGGCTGTGTCTCCCCTGTGGTACAAATAAAGGTTTTTGAAATAAAAAATAAAAAAATACACAAAGATAGGTACCTATCCATAGTGAAAAAAATGCTTGTATACAGAGGGATATGCTGTAAATTTCTGTTTGCGTATGGTGCTTATGTGGATAAGGTGGTTGTCGGTGGAACTTATGTTGGGGGGTAAAGAGTTCCATAGTTTGGCTGCTTGAACAGAGAAGGATGTGCCACCCATGGTTTTTTTCTTGTATGGTGGGATTTTGAGGCGGGATGCTCCTTTAGAGAGAAGGTTCCTTTGTTGAATGTGTTTGGTGATTTTATTCCTGATGAAGAGTGGTCCCATTCCATGTATTGCTTTGTGGCAGATACAAAGCAGCTTTTACGTGGATCTTCTGGCAACCGGTAACCAATGCAGGGCTTTCAAGGCAGGGGAGATGTGGTCTCGCGGTTTGATATGCAAGGGTAGTCTGGCAGCTGAGTTCTGAATCCGTTGTAGTCTTTTCTTGGTCGTTAAAGGTGATCCACGGTAGAGGCTATTGGCGTAATCGAGTTTGGACAGAACAAGGGAGATGGTAGCTTGGACGGTGTGTGGAAATCCAAAATGAGGGAAAATTTGTCGTAGCGTTTTTATAGTAGCAAATCTTGATCTTGCTAGTTTATCCACTTGGGCATTCATTGACAGCTTGGAGTTCATGGTCATTCCGAGGTTTCTTACTTCGTTCGATACTTTGGGCAGTGATCCCAGTTCATCAGGCCATGTGGCAAGCTGGTTGTAATGTTTCCAATCGCCATACGTGAGTATTTCAGATTTTGAAGCATTCAATTTGAGTTGGCTCTAGGTCATCCACTGATCCACGGCTCTGAGACAGCTGAAAATTGGTAATTTTACAATGTCTTTGGAGCATTCCAGTTGAAGGAGTATTTGCGTCTCATCTGCATAGTTATAGCACGTGAGGTGAAATATATTGATCAGTACTGGCATTGACTTCATGTAGATGTTGAACAGCATGGGCGAGATGATAGAACCTTGAGGGACCCCTGCTTTTGTGGAGTACGGTTTGGACGAGAAAGGTGGGCTATGGATGACATTAGTTCTGTTTCGAAGGTAGGACGCGATCTAGTCTAGAGCAGTTCCCTGTATGCCGGCTTCATAGAGTCTTTGTTTCAGAGTGTCACGGCAACCGTGTCAAAGGAAGCTGAGAGGTCCAAGAGGAGTTATGTTATGTTATGTTACTGTTTGTTTTGTAGAGCACTCAGCTGCTCCAAAGAGCGTCCCGGCGCTAAAGATCATCACGCAAAATACCAGCAACCAACACACAAGGATGAGGCACCAGAGTTCAATATAACGGCATTACAGGGCAAAAAGATAAGTTTTAGGTCCCTTTCTAAAAACAGAAAGATTGGAGCACGTCCGCAATGCCAGAGGCAGCGTGTTCCAGAGACGGGGTGCGAGATAACTAAAGGAACGGCCTCCACAGCGAGCACGTTTCACTATTGGGACGATGGCATTGGCCTGGGCAGCAGACCTCAGTAGCGCAGCAACCCCGTTGCGGTCAACTGTATTCTTTAGGTCATCCCAGATGGCAAGGAGGGCAGATTCAGTGCCTCTTCCCAGACTGAATCCTGTTTGGAAGTATAAAAGTATGTCATTCTCTTCAATAAATTGTGACATCTGGGCAAACGCTGCTCTTTTTATCAGTTTGCCAGGAACGGTCCAATTGAAATGGGTCTGTATTTGTCAGGGTTCAGCGGGTCCAAGTTTGTTTTCTTCAGTAAAGGGCGTATGTATGACTTTTTGAGTTCTTCTGGAAGAGTGAAAGCTTGGCATTGGAATTTGTTCCTTTGTGTGGTTTGAAAGGTGGGAATATGTTTGTATTTTGTGATGGTAAGTATTATGAGGTGTTGCGCTTTGATGATCTTGTTGTGCTGGTGTGTGTGATATGTTTTGCTTTTGAGGAGTAGTGAAAAAGGGTGCTGATGAATATGTTTCATGCAATGGATTTGGTTGTGTAGTATTGTTTGTGAGAGGAGGTTGTGACGTAGAGGGGGTGATGTGTTTATGAGTAGAGTGTATGTTGTATGTAGGAGGGAAAGAAGTAGAGGTTAGATTGTTTATCTTAGACTGGTTTGTAGCAAGAGGTACAAAGTATGGTGGTGTACAGTGTGTTTGTTGTGAGTTAGTGTTATTATGGTAGAAGGAAGAGGAGGGTGTTTGTCGGACAACTAATGGAAGGATGATTATATGTTTGTCACTGATAAAAGGTGGTCTGTTAGGTGTAATTACAGCAGGGAGAGTTTGTTTGAATGGGGTGTAGTTATGTCTGGTGTTGATTGGCATTGTATTAGTGATGAGTGTATTGGTTAGTGGTATAGGATAGAGTTGTGTACTGTTTGTAGGTGATGGTGGATATATGTGGTAGTTGGGATAGTAGGGTGTGTAGATGTGGTTTGGTTGGGTTTGTAGTACATGCTGTTACATTAATCTGTGCATAGTGTTGTGCGTGGTGTACATTTGGTGTGAGTGTGTTTTGCTTTGTTTGTGGATGTGGATGGTGTCGGCTGGGTATTGCTAAATGAGCAAAAGGGCAGCATTTCTGTCCCCATTCTCAAACAGGCTCAAACAGGCAACTGCCCTTGTCCTCTCTGCCCTTAACAGGCTCAAACAGGCAACTGCCCTTGTCATCTCTGCCCTTAACAGGCTTAAAAGGCAACTGCCCTTGTCCTCTCTGCCCTTAGCCTCAATGCCCAGGCTGAGGCGCCCTAACCCTGGCCTTTTTTATAGCCCTAGTAATCAGGTGACCCCTTCAGCCAATGGGAACCCTAACCCTAACCCTAAAACTATCCAATCACAACACTAGCCCTAATAAATCTAGAACCAATAGGGGACCAGGACCTTACAGCCAATCTTAGCCCCAGTCCAAGCACCCAAACATTTAAAAAACCTGATCTCTACGTCTAATAAAGGCCCTAGCCCTACCAGTAGTCTCAAAACAAATCCATGCAACCAATGGCACAGGTAGCCCTGGTCCCTACTTCCAATAGAAAGTCTAACCCTACTCTAAGTCCAACACCTAGTCCAGCAACCAATCCCACCAGAAGCCCTAATCGTTACTTCTAATAAAAGGTCTAACCATAGCCCTAGTCCCACCCTACTCCCAACAACCAATAGCATAGGAAGCTCTAGTCCCTACTTCCAATAGAAATCCTAACCCTAGCCCTAGTTCCAATCCTACAATGATTGAATCACAGACCCAGAAACCAATCAGATCCCTCAAATACCCAACGAATGAGGACATTAACCCTAATCCAATAGAAACACCAGATACAACCACCAATCAGTGTAGAAATGAACCAACCACTAGCAGACCATATAAGGTCCCAGCGACCTCAGACAAGGTTTGCTGGCCAGGGTGTTTGGAAGCTGCTTCTCCTGTTCGGAATCTCCTAGGAGACAGGCTCAATCCACACTTTGGACTTCAGCAGGTAAGGCCCACACTAACTTGAAACTAAACAATACTGTTTGAATAAACCCACAGGCAAAGACAGTAAACACAGAAAGTGAAAATCATTTTTTAAACAACTTTTTGTCTTGGGAAGAGACAGCACTAGTCTGTCTCCTTACCACTTCCTGGACTCTGCTCACTGCAATCTGGGGCACAGGTAGGCTGCAACTCACAAGATGGAGGAGAATGAATTGGGGTGCACCCAGCAAGGCCTTAAGGGGCCTGGGCAGGTGTGAGAGGAGGGCTCAGACTTGCCTGATAGCTGAATTGCCAATGGTCTGCTGGCCTAGGGTGAGGGCTCGGTAGATGCTTCTCCTGTTCAGAATCTCCTAGGAGACAGACAGGCTCAATCCACAATTTGTACTTCAGCAGGTAAAGCCCTCACTAACTTGAAATCTAACAATACTGTTTGAATAAAATGTTACTCCCTTTGCTGGCCAAAAAACGAAGTGCACAGGCCATAGTAAACACAGTTTAAACAGCTCACAGAAGCACCCTCTGATGTAGAAAATCCCTGTTGCTGCGGGGGAGGCAGGGGGGCTGGTTTCACTGGCTTGTGAACACAAATGGTGGCTGGGAGTGCACTGTTTTAGCATACAAGTCTTAGCACAGAGCAAAGGAGAAATTTGGAGGGAAAACAGAATTGTCACCAAGGAATGAGAGGGACAAACTACAGAGGTTGGACTGGAAATCCCACAATTCAACACGCTAAATGGAGGCAATCATGGGCAGGGAAAACCACACGTTTAAAAAACAACACAGGTGATAAAATATGCAATTACAGGCAGGCTAAAACTAAAATTGTTAACTGTAACAACCACAGACAAACACAGAAAGTGAAAATCGTTTTTTAAACAACTTTTTGTCTTAGAAAGAGACAGCACTAGTCTGTCTCCTTACCACTTCCTGGACTCTGCTCAATGCAATCTGGGGCACAGGTAGGCTGCAACTCACAAGATGGAGGAGAATGATTTAGGGTGCACCCAGCAAGGCCTTAGGGGGCCTGGGCAGGTGTGAGAGGAGGGCTCAGACTTGCCTGGTAGCTGAATAGCCAATGGTCTGCTGGCCTGGAGGTGGGGGCTGGACAGCTGCTTCTCCTGTTCAGAATCTCCTAGGAGACAGACAGGCTCAATCCACACTTTGAACTTCAACAGGTAAGGCCCTCACTAACCTGAAATCTAACCATACTGTTTGAATACAACTTTACTCCTTCTGCTGGCCAAAAAACGAAGTGCACAGGCCTTAGTAAACACAGTTTAAACAGCTCACAGAAGCACCCTCTGATGTAGAAAATCCCTATTGCTGGGGGGAGGCAGGGAGGCTGGTTTCACTGGCTTGTGAACACAAAATGGTGGCTGGGAGTGCACTGTTTTAACATACAGGTCTTAGCACAGAGCAAAGGAGAAATTTGGAGGAAAAACAGAATTGTCACCATGGAATGAGAGGGACAATCTACAGAGGTTGGACTGGAAATCCAAGAATTCAACACGCTAAATGGAGGCAATCATGGGCAGGGAAAACCACAAGTTTAAAACACAACACAGGTGATAAAATATGCAATTACTGGCAGGCTAAAACTAATATTGTTAACTGTAACAACCACAGGCAAATACAGTAAACACAGAAAGTGAAAATCGTTTTTTAAACAACGTTTTGTCTTGGGAAGAGACAGCACTAGTCTGTCTCCTTACCACTTCCTGGACGCCTGAAACAACGAGGACTGGGAAAATACTGGCATTACACAATGCCATAAACTCTGTGCAGTCTGTTGATAAAAAAAACGCCTAGCTCTATCCTCTGTACAAACACTCTTTCCACCATAAACCTAAGGACAGGGTGACTGGTAGTGCAAGAAGAAAGGCACTTGCAATATGCATGGTCACTAAGGAGCCCAATATGCACTCATACCCAGATGGTTTAAGTTTGATGGTATGTAGCTGGGGTCTTAGGTAAAATACATGGTGGGAGATTTACTAAAATTTTATGCCGTGTTTGCCCACAAAAGTGACTCAAATCAGTACAAAACCTTTATTTCCAATCTTTTTTCCCGCGCTTAGCTTGTTTAGTGCTGGAAATAACGTGAAATAATGACATACCCAGGGTGGAGCTTGGGCATTCCCATGCAATCACCAAAGGTTTCTCACATTAAACCTAATTTACTAAATAAAGTAGGCAAGGTTAAGCATCAGAAAACTGTGCCCTTGAAGTAGGTGCAAGAAATTAGAAATTCTTCCATTTCTCCTTCCTTTTTCGACTGTGTACGTGTGCTGCACTGTATAGCACACCAACAAAGAGAGAAAATGGTTTAAGTCATCCATTGTATTTTGTACTGGAAGAGTTCCCTTCCAGTACAAAACCTATGCTAGACTCATGGAGACACCCTTGCACCATGGCACAAAGGTGTTTCCGTGGCACACAGCAGCTAATTTCAGTGCCGGCGCTAGGGAAAGGGGAGGAGAGTGCCCTATTTCAGTCATTTTGGTGGTCTCCTCCTCTCTCCTTTTCATGCAGCGCAGCATATTCGACTGCTGAACTGTGCTGCGTGAAAAGTGGTAAATCTGCCCCATGGTGTCCTGGAGCCTCTGCACAGATATAGCACCTGAGGCCACAAAGAGACATTTCATATAGGAAAAGCAGCCAGGTTAAGAAGTTTGGCCACTTAACAATGCTGTTGTGTAGTTCCTATAAACCTATACAGGATCTGCGTGTTAAGACCATTTAAACTGTGGGACTGTCATCCATTAAACAATGGGTTAGTAAAGGATGGCCAGATAATAAAAGTTTGGATCTGGAATTTAAGGCGTATCGGTCAGTGAGAGATGAACTTTCTTTTACATCTGGAAATCTTATGAGAGGGAGTAGGGTGATTCCGCCAGTTGAGTTCAGAGAAAAAATTGTCAATACTGCTCATGAGGGCAATCTAGGGCATAGACTAACCAAAGTTTCGGGTGAGAGAGAACTACTGGTGGCCAGGAATTAATGATATGATCAAGAATGTGGTGAAAGAGTGTGTATTATGAGCTTCTAGTCACATTCTCTTAGTCACACACCTTTGTCTCCTGTGGAGATTCCTGACTCAGTTTGGACGAAGTTGGGTCTGGACATCATGGGACCTTTCGAATTGTTACCATCTCGTGAACGCTATGTGATCTTACTAGTTGACTATACCTCTAAATGGGTGATCACTAAGTGTGTGTCTTCAGTGAATACCAGAATTGTCATCGACTTTCTCAAGGATGTTTTTGGTTCAGAAGGAGTGTCCAATTTACATCACATGAAATGTGTGACTTTCTTAAGGATTTTAACATTGCTCATCAAAAACAGCTTTATATACACAACAGGCGAATGGTCTAACAGAACAAATGAATCGTATTGTCAAAGATTGTGCTCAACGTGCTTTAGAGTCCAGAGTTTCCCTCAGCAGTGTTCTGAGAGATACAAGGTGTGCACACCGTACTATTCCAAATGCTATTACATTAGTATCTCCGTTTGAAGCTTTCAGAGGTAGAAAAGCTGTCTCTAAATTAAATCCTTCTTGGTTGCCTTTGGGTGGTGGTGAGAGATTATCAGAGGAAACAAAACGTAGGAGAATATCAGAATATCAAAGTAACTACAAAAAGTGTTATGACTCAAGGATGCATGTGAAGAGTAAAAAATTCTAAACACACCATGAAGGGAAAAAGCACCTTCATTGGTCCTTTCACTATTGTGTCTATTAGAAAGAATGTTGCGAAGGTTGATACTGGGTGTGTGTGGAGTATGTCTCGATTGGTGAAGTGTAAGATGGATTCCATGGTCATGCAAGATTCTGAGTTTGCTGATAGTCATCGAAATGATGGGAAGAGTTCTTATTTGGAGCAAAGGATTCTTCCTCAAAGGAAATGTACTCCTCCTGAAAGTTTTAAAGATTATGTTTCACATTAATGTGATTTGCATTGTCAGATCACAATTATGAGATCTGTGTAGTCATAAATTCTGTTGTTGTAGATACTACTTATATTTGTATTTCCATATTAGTGTGAGTTTTATCTTCCTTTATTTTCCTCTTAATGTAATTTTATCTTCCTCATTTTCTTGTTTATTTTTACTTTCTTATGAAAGGGTAATGTGTTGTAATTTGCTTATGAAAGCTAAGCGTGTTGTCATGTAGAATTCTGGCTAGGTCATGGAACACACTGGTCCTGGCTTGCCATTCTGACTTGAGCTAGGGATTTAACCTGACTGTTGGTGCTGAAGGGTTACACTTCTTCAATAAATGACCACCAATCCTTGGAAGACGACTTTATTACAGATTGGTGTCCAGACTGATTCCAGACACCCCCACTAGGTATGTATGCCTGTATACCTTGCTAGGTCACAGTGCCACTGTAAACTCGTCTTACCAAGGAGTCATTCTAGAGTAAAATTGGTGTGCTGAAACAAATATGAGACAGAAACAGATATAAACGATGTAAAGCACCAATAGAGAAAATGGATGGTGGATGTCTACCATAGTGCTAAAAGAATGGATATATGCAAGCCTATGAATATGTGACAATAATAATGCGTACTTTTATGAAGCAACCGTAACTAGATGTATCTAAGTGTATCTGGCATGTATGTAGGTGTAGAGCCGAGAATCCTCCTAGGCTGAAACCAACCCCATTACCTAAAGTGAGAGACTGCGGGACCCCTTCTTGGTCTCGAGATGGACACCCCATGAGGGATGTCAGACCACTGCAAATTGGAGTGTCTGCATGCAGGAACCTAAGAGTCTTGCGTCAGTGTGTCAGCATGGAAGTCTTTCTCCTCTGCCTGCCTTGGCAAAAATATGGTGTAGGTATACCCAAAAGGTATCCTCAGGGTATTCTACCTTACTGTGTCATGTCGCCGAGGATGACGGAAGGGATGACCCTTATACATAGGTATTATACAGAAGATGTGAATCTGGTTGTGATTCTGAGAATCTTCATGCATAATTAATTAAGATAGTTAACAGGGAAAACCACACAACATCTTATGTAGTGCATAAATAGGTAAAAGGTCAATACCAAAACCCGTTATGTAGTGTATTGGTACGGTAAATGTAGGAGAAGGGTCAGGAGACTACTCAGGCCTATATTGGGGTACCCTACAAAACATGCGATGAATTATGATTGATTGGGGGGGTGGAGCTAGCCGGCAACCGAGATGGCCGCCTGAGTCTGGAGCTCCTCCGCTCTGAACCACGATCCTTGCATAATCCTGCACCTTTGGGACTGTTATTGCAATATTTCGAGCCCAGAAGGTAGTGTGATCATCGCGGCCCCATTGGCGGTGGAAAGATCGGCCTCACTGACCGGAGGGCGAATATCTACGATCCGGTGTGGTGCGGAGGGGCAGGCCCACGAGACTGCGGCCTCGATTACAACCCCGGCTGACCCAGAGGCGGTGTTGCCCGGCGCTGAGAGTTACGCGACCCCGCGCTGGGAGGTGTGCCGCGTCCTATATAACTTACGGCGAGCAGGAGTGTGCGCTCATCGAAGGAGGGAGCCTCCCCGCTTCCTCTGCCTCAGTCTTGGACTTGCCGGTTCCTCGAGTCAGGATCGGCGTGTGGAGCATCTGCGACGTGCGGGAGTGCTTTGGGGCGTCTGGCCTTGGTGGGGCTGGTCGCGCTGCCACGAGGCTGCTTGGGCTGCTGCCTGGAGGTCGACGGACGCGGCGGCGCCCGCTCTTGCCTAGATTTGCCTCACAGTGTCTGGGCAACCTACCTGACGTCGGCGGTGTCATTCCCCCACTACGGCTAACTCTCCGTGGATTGCACTGGTGAGTTTCTTCTGGTAGGGCTACTTCGAGGGAACTGGTGCGCCTATACCCCGATTTGACTGCAGGCAGCCTCAACTGGAGACAGGCTGGGTCTACTCCACGGTCGGGGTCCCAAAAACCGGACATTGCGGGTGGAGTTTGGCGCTCTTTGGACTTTGCGTGTCTTTGCCTGGTGCCCCGGGAGCTGCGGGTGGCTGCTTACCTCACTGGTGCCGACGCTTGTGGGACGACCTGCAGACCACGTGAAGTTGGCGGACACCTCGGACTATCCTGCTGCACTGTCTCCCCCCCACACACTGCGCGCCATTACGACTTTTTTGGCCTAGACGTGACAGGTTGAGCATGCTTTGCCCGTGATTCTACGACGGGGGCCCGGTGCAACTCCTCTCTTCACCATGGGGCGCTTTGATAAGACACAACCGAAACTTTCCTTTGCGAGGCAGAACTTGAAGATGGCGGATGGCGCTGGAAGTGGCGGAGCGACTGATGGGGACGTGCCGGAAGAAGCGCAGCAGCAGGACCTTAACCCTTTCGATGCTCATGACGAGCTCAGCTTGTCATGATGCACAGTTGAGCTGTGCTGATGACGAGCTGGGCTCGTCATGAATAAAGCCGAAGTGCAGTTTCCAGCACAGGAGGGGAAAACACCTAGCAGCCAAGGTGTTAAGGAGATACTCCTGGCCATGGAGAAGAATCTTCAGGGAGGAATGACGGCTATCGGCACAAAACTGGACACCCTGACTTATCGCATGGACCGCATGGCGGAACGACTGGATAAACATGCGGAACGGTTGGATATGTCCGAATGCCGACTTACTGAGGTGGAGGAGGCGCACACCACGCTGGAGACTGACAATAGACAGATTGGCAGGGCTATGCAGACACTCCTGGATAAAACTGAGGATTTAGAAGCCCGTTCGTGCCGCTGTAACCTGTGCGTCACGGGCCTTCCGGAAAGTACCCCTACTGGTAACATGGAGCTGTTTATGGAGGCCCTGTTAAAGAAGCTGCTGGGGGATGATGTATTCCCCCATATGTATGTGGTGGAAAGGGAGCATCGATCCTTGGGGCCGCACCCCAAGCCGGGTGCGCTACTGTGACCCATTATAGCCAAACGTTTAAATTATCGCGATCGGGATGTTGCGCTCAAGCTGGCTAGAGAAAAGAAACTATTGCAGTATGAGGGATCCACTTTATCTATCTACCCTGACTTCACGGCTCGTGTTCAGGAGGCCCGGAAACAGTTTGCCCCAATGAAACGTCAGCTGCGAGATATGGGCGCAGACTATACGATGCTGTACCCGGCGAAGCTGCGCCTCAATCGACAAGGGAAGTCCCTAATTTTAACTGACCCTAAGGTGCTTCAAAAGGCCCTGAAAGACTGGCAGCGTGAGAAACGACAGCCACGACATGATGACGCGGAGCTGGATGGAGGCTCCATGGAGGACCAGGACTGATAGGGGCACTTTCTGAGATATTTGCTGCCCGACTGGGTCACCTCAGGTTTGGTTGCTGTTTTCTATACTCTTTACTGACGGTGGTACTGACTGCCCCAAGAGGACATGATGTCCTGGAGGCGGTCGATCCAATTGCCTTCTTCCCAGGTATTGCCAGCCCTTCTTTTCCGAACTTGAATCAACTAGAATTCCGATTTCTTGTTTGGATGCATCCAGCGGGGAGCATTATATTTGGGGCTGCCGCTGTATTTGTTGGACTAATACTGCCAACTTAATATGTTCTACCCCATGCCTTTGTTTGCTGCCTGGCTGTGGCCACACCAGTGCCCCCTTTGGGGGGGCATTCTTTCTGATGTACTACACTTAGCGTCTCCTATTTTTTTTCCCCAAATGTGCATGTTGTGGCAATGATGCCATGTTTGTTTTCATCAGGGTTCTGGGGCGGGGGGGTGACGGGGGGCAATTATTGCACTGTTGTTGTTGGGTGCCCTTGGTATGAGCTAGATCGGCTACCTCTGCCCTCGTGTGCTTACCACTGTTCCTATGGTTTTTGGGGGGAGGAAGGGGTTGGACGTTTTGTGGGTGGTGAGGGGGTTTGTGACTGTTGTGGAGCTGAGGTTTGCCTGGGGAGGGAAAAAATGCTTGTTGGGGTGGATGGATGAGCGCGGCCTAGTTGGGGCAGGGCAAGCGTGGGTAGGGTTTTGGCATGGTTTGGTTTTGGAGACCTTTTTGTTGCCTTGAGGTGCGGGGCAGATGTTGCTTGAGGCATGTGATCTAACAGGTAGGAGCGACAGCGTTAGGCACCTAATCTCACAAGCTACTAAACTGTATGCGATCAACACGATTTTCTTTTCTTCTCCATGGCAGGGGACGTGACAGATGGGGTGGAGTCTCCTGACACAATGCGGCTCCTTACATGGAATGTGAGGGTCTTGAATGACCATTGCAAGTTCCGAAGGGTTCTCCAATATTTAGCAAAGCACAGGGTAGACATTGCAATTTTGCAGGAAACGCATCTAGCACCACATAGTCCCATCCTTGCTTACAGAGGGCTCCGTGATAATATCCATGCTGCTGGTTTTACTTCTCATGCTAGGGGGTTCTTACTTGGTTCAATCCTAAATCCTCCCATTCTTGGACACCGGTGACCACTGATAGTGAGGGTCGATTCACGATCACGACCTGCTCTGGTAAAGGACTTGACATGTGCATAGTGAACACATATGGCCCCAATTTTGATCTCCCTAGCTTTCACACTACACTGGCCCAGGGGGTCTCTCTGCGTTTGTGGACAGGGTTGTTTTATGGGGAGGGGATTTTAACCTTACTCTGCAACCGGCGCTGGACAGATCGGATGGTCCACCCCGGACGCCCTCAGCCTCTGCACGTACACTAGATACACATTTGACTCACCTCGACCTGGTTGATGTCTGGCGGCATAGATACCCAATGCGGGGAGGGTTTACACACTACTCAGCCCCCCACAATATCCATACGAGGATTGACTATCGGTTTGCGTCCTCGGCCTACCTGCGGAACGTGCGATCCTGCGAGGTTCTTCCGCGGACCTACTTGGACCACTCGCCTATATTACTCACCTTCACGGTGCCAGCGTGACGGATTCCGCCTTTTTCTTGGCGATTTCCCCCTTATTCTTTACTTGACCCTCTCTTCAAGGAGGAACTGTTTACGGCCCTGGAGACTTTCTTTGAGTCCAATGTGGGCTCTGTTGATTCGTTCCAGTTGGTCTGGGAAGCATTTAAACTTTATGCCAGAGGTGTTACTATCTCTAAATATGGCGGAGTGTTGAAGTCGATCAGGGGCTGCCTTGAACTATTGGAGCGGAAGCTTCGAGATCTGGAAGAACTGCGCTTGCGGTCTGGCGACAGAACTATTGACCGGGAGATTGCTAGGGTCCTTCGAGAGTACAATGACGAGGCAGATCTGGAGATTAAACATTTAGGGAAGTACGCCATCGCCAGGTCTTACTGTGAGGGTGAGCGCCCGGGCGTGGTACTGGCCCGCTTGGCTAGGCGGGGCAGAGAACGTTCTTCTGTTCCAATAATGAGATCTTGCGATGCCGGACTCCCGCTGACGAACAATGAGATAACTGCACTCTTTAAACATTACTACGAGGCTTTGTACGCCTCAAGGGGGCCCGCTCCGGAGGAAGGGATAGTAGACTTCATGTCGCACATAGTGCTCCCTGACATGGACCGTACGTTTTTGGCTCGCCCCTTTGAGAGAGAGGAGGTGGTGTTGGCACTGTCCTCCATGAGGGGTGGAGGCGCCCCGGGAAGCGACGGTCTCACGGTGGCTTTTTACAAGTTTTTTTCCGATTTGCTGCTTCCCCATCTGCTGAGCCTGCTCGATGATATGGCCAATTCTGGATCTATGCCGCCCTCCATGCGCGAGGCTGTAATCGTGGCAATTCTTAAACCGAGCAAGGACCTGAATGACTGTGCCTCGTATCGCCCGCTCTCCCTGATGAATGTAGAAGCAAAAATCTTTGCTAAAGTGCTCTCTAACCGTCTACATCCTATGGTCACGCTGGTGGCCCCAGAGCAGTCTGGTTTTGTTCCTACGCGCAATCTTGAATATAACATTAGAACGGTCTTTGCTGCTTTTCAACATACTCGTCTGGAGGTACCAGCTGTTGCCGTATTTTTAGATATGGAGAAGGCGTTCGATTCTGTAGAATGGACCTTTATGCATCATGTTCTTCGCCGGATGGGTGTTGGGATTCTCTTCTTGCAGTTGTTGTCGGTCCTGTACTCCAAGCCAAGGGCCCGGATTCGTATTGGACCTCTGACCTCTGAGCCCATTGAGATTGGCAGGGGCACGTGGCAGGGAGGCCCGCTCTCCCTGATGCTTTATGCTTTGGTGGCTGAGCCCCTTGCAGTTGCCCTCTTCAAGTACCACGCTCACCAAGGTATCCGCTTCCCTACCTACAAGCTCATTGTCTCTACTTATGCGGACGATACGCTTCTGTATGTTAGAGACCCTGAGAATCATCTTTCCCCGGTATTGCGGGAGTTAGTCCGGTTTGGCGTCCTTTCCGGCATCCGGGTGAACTGGAAGAAGTCGATCATGTTTCCGCTCACAGCGGCTATGGTGCCGTTTGACCCTGAGTTTCCACTACAGTGGACTACTGAGGCGGTCAGACATCTTGGCATCCGACTCCATACCGAATTGGAGATCGTTCTCCGGGAAAACTATGGCTGCGCGGTCTCGAAGTTGGAGGATGATTTAGAGAGATGGATTTCCCTCCCACTGTCTCTTTTGGGACGCATTGCGTTAATGAAGATGGTGATAGTCCCGCGTTTTCTTTTTCTGTTCAACATGATCTTCATGGCCCTTCCTGTCCAGTTTTTTTGCAGGCTTCAATCGCTTCTGGTACGGCTCGCTTGGGCGGATAAACAACCTAGAGTTGCTTGGCATATTTTAGTATGACCGTATGGGGCGGGCGGGCTCAACACCCCAGATTTGGAACTCTACTACTGTGCGGCGCAGTCTGCCCATGCTTACGCGTGGATCCACGGTCTGCAGGACGCCCCTTACGTCCGTATTGAACGGATAGTCATGGACCCGACTCCTCTACCAGCCCTGTTAAAGAAGACTAGGGATCGACGTACGGGCCTGGTCGATTCTCTATTGTCGGTCACCCACGCCTGGCACTATATGGCGAACACCAAAGCATGTTCGCTCCTATACTCCCCGAGCACTAATCTTGAGTGGTGCTATTGGCTGAGTCCCTGCAGGGAAAAGGGAGTGAATTTGTCACTGAGACGGATTGGTATACACACCATGGGCGACTTGTTTTCGGGCGGCGTGGCGCGGACATGGGATGAGGTGTCTACCGCGATGGAGAACCCACCCTCGATGGCGTGCTTTCAGTTCCATACGGTACGCTGTGCTCTGCGGGACCTTTTGGGACCAGAGATGACGGAACCAGTGATGGTAACTACCTTTGATTATGTGGTCACGGCCAAGTCTCCTCAGAGATTGGTTTCCACTCTTTATCGGATGGCCCAGACGGAGCTGTATGCGGATTATACCAAGCCACGTCTGGCCTGGCAACATGACCTGGGCACCGAAATGACTGAAGACCTTTGGAGCTATTGCTGCGCCAGCATCCACAAGATCTCTCTTAATGGCCGTCATAGGTTCACGAATTTTAAATTTCTGAACTGTGGTACTGAAAATTCTTGACCCTGCTATTGTGTGGTACCGAAGCTCTACACTTGTGTCAGAAATATCATTGTATCATGACAGTTTTGGTATCGACAGACCGGTAATGGTTGAGATACTATGCCTAAGTATTTGCGTCATAATCAAGTGACGAAATCACCCTGAAATCGTAGTTTCTGTCTTGAACCCTCGGGTTCCATTTTGTGAGCGGCATCCATTTCGTGATTGCCCTTACATAGTCAAATGACCAAGGCCGAATTCGATCTAAAAGGACACGTACACCTTTTCTGACTCCTCTGTGACCTGGGCGAGCTGACTCCACTGCCTCAAGCCAAACCTGTTCGGGCAGTTCCCTTCCCAATGGCCGAACGAGATTAGTATCAAGGTACAACATGTCATAAACCGTTCATCGCATACAAGCCATGTTTAATCACACACACACCTGTCCCTGTTTCTTCTTTATGATCTGTTTTACAAGGAGGAGGTGCCCGATTTTATTGGGGGTCCGTCTATATCTGATGAAAGTTCTGGGCCTTGCCGGGTAATCTATCACGAACTGGACACACTGAAATGTGGGATTGTCATCATGACTCTGCTTTTTCTTTGTAGTAGAAATATTTATATGGCCGAACTGTAAAGCAAGGAATTCTTGCCTGAAGCTTAATATTTATTATAAAGAGAAGAGGCTGGATCTGTAAAAACGACCAGTCTCCTGAGAACATACATGCGCTACATGCTGTTGTTCTTCTAGGATACCTGTTACTGGTTGCAGCCAATAAATTCGATCCTTGACATCACCTGGAAGACTCTGTGTTTCTGTGGTCCAAAACAGGAAGGACTCAAGAGGTCTTTGGGTGTTCCCCCTGGCACCGCCGGGTCCATAAAAACCCGATACCTCAGTTGGCTCCCAACTCGGGGCGGTCCAAGCCAGAGGTTTGTGAGGAGCTTCGTGTGAAAATTCCAGAGGACGGCCAGCCACTTCAGCCACCCCTGTATGTCGACGTGGTTCTGAAGGTCTTTGCTGCGAGGTTCCCCGCGTCCCGACGGCTACGAAGGACTGCTGCCCTGACTATCGCCCTGTTTTGGAGCCTTGATGATTGGTAGAGCGAAACGATAGACGAGTCTTCTGGTGACATCATTGATCTTCGATACTTCAGTTAAGTATAAGTGGAGCGTCTCCCAGTCCTTAGTTTGGTTCTTAGTTTGAGATCCTTTGGGATAGCTTTGATTTGGAACTTGCAAGTGCCAAAGCCGAGGGACGCGTGTATTCACAAGATTATCGTATTCGATAATCCTTTGAAGTTTGAAGCTAGACTAGAGAGCGAAGATGCCTGGTCTTAGCAGACTTGGAAATTTGTTTTGTCTTGGTTGTAGTAGGGATTCCCGGTTGGAGGACTTGTGTCCGGTTCCTCCGATTGGAACTCCAACATATGAGCTCTATATGAAGCATGGCGTAGGCCCCATCACATATAACGAAGTGTGGATCCGATACACCAGAAACAATGGCGTTTTAAAATGGCCCCAATATGGTAGTTTTGACACAGAGATTTTAGATAATCTAGAGGTAAAACTTTTTAAGAAGAAAGCCCGGCCGGCGATGTTTGACTCCTTTCGCCTATGGCGCAAAGAAGCCAAACAGAAAGAAATGAAATTAGCAAAGAAAAATAAACGAGGTATGTCAATGGTACAAGCTGCCGTTGCGTTCAGGGATAATGAGGAAGAGCACGAGAATGAACAAACACTTAGAAGTAGGAAATTAGCGGTAGATAAGTGCTACCCAGTTCTGCCGCGTAAAGAACAACGATCAAAAGAAGAACTTGATAAGGATCCTTTAATGTCTCATTTACTGAGTTCACCACCCCCATATGCGCAGAGTGCTACAGCACCACAGCAACCTATGGTTGAACAACCCCCTATTGTTGGACCACAATCACCAGCTCCTCTTCAGCTGGTTTCTACTCCTCCGGCGCAGCCCTATCAAGGGCCGCCGCCTTTGCTACCTACTCCATCTGCCTTTCCTACAACTTCGCCTACTGCTCCAACTGCTTATCCTAATACTCCTTCTGCTACTGCCTCCACCTCTGCTTCACATCAGCCTGTCTTTTCTGGCGTATCTGCCTTTCCGTAAGTTTCTCCTTCTGTTCGACAGAGAGTGGCAAACACTGTTACTGGTCTTTTCTCATCTTTCTTTGGGTCGCCTAATACGACCCCTAACCCAGAACGAAGACAGTTGCGGAGTCGACTGCCTGACTATCATGAGAGAGAAGTACTAAATGAGTTAGCACGTAAATGGCTTATTAATACTGTTAGATATGACGTTCAGTCCGTCATGGAAGTCTTCCGTCAGTGGGAAGCATCTACGCAGAGATATGTCTTTGAACAAATGTGTGTATTTCTCTGTGAAGATTTAGAGGGAAATGATCCGGAACACAACATGCCTGAATTATTCCGTGTGCGGTTCAAGTTCGCGGAGGGCATGATTGTTGGCGCCGATGTTGAACAAGCGGTTGCGACATTATTGTCTTATAGGAGTAAGGGGAGCAATTCTCGATCACTGTCTGAGCATGACGTACCAGGTAGGAAAAAGGCGCGACGGTATCCCATGAGAGAGGTTCCCCCAGTTTGGAGGAAAGGGGGCGCAAATGCTAATCCAGCCATTCCCCCGCATTTTCAGCGTGTGTGGGTACATGTTCCTTGGAAGAGATCTGATGTTTTGGCTCTAAAAGAGACATTGCCTGACCCCCGTAAAAATCCTGCAGGGTATTATAAGGAGTTATCACAGACTGCAAGCTCCTGTATCATGAATCTAGCAGATGTAGACATGTTGTTTGGAAATGTTGTTCCACAGCCTTTATGGGGAAAAATTCATCATGCAGATCATGATCAAGAATTAGGTGACACATGGGTTAATATCGCTGCTGCTGATGCTAGACAAGTTGGTGGTTCTAAGCCCGAGCCTTTAGTAGCAGAGCTTCCTGGTAGGATTATTGCGTATATGAAGACTTTAATGCCCGAATTGCGTGTGAATTGGGACAAGTTGTCTGCGTGCAAACAAAAGAAAGATGAGACTGTGTCTGACTTTTTCACGCGGTTCGAAGAGACCTTCGTTGATCATAGTGGTCAGGATATGGCTACTGAGGGTGGCCAAAGAATGTTTGTCGACAAATTTGTACATAATTTGCTTTCTGAACTGTGCAATAAGTTGAAGCATTCTGAGAGTGCTTGGGCTGTTTCCACGTCAGCGCAGATTTTAGTCACGGCCCAGTACTATGAGAATAGGCGTAAAGATGAGTTAGAGAAGGCAGATAAAAATACTAAAGAATTAAAAACGAAAGTCCTTCTACAGCAAGCTTATCCACCTCGTAATAATAGTCAGCGCGACTACCAGCAACCTCAGCAGTATTCAAGAAACTCGCAAAGAAACGAGCCTTCTCAACAACGTTTACCGTATGGTCCGAAACAGTGTGCGTACTGCAAGGAAGAGGGTCATTTCAAGATTAATTGTCCGGCGTTGTTACGGCGTATGAATGGTACTTCTGGCGCAAGAGGTCGAGGTGTTCAACAGGCCCCTAGAGGTAGGGGTCGTGGAAATTTCCCCCAGAATGCTCTTTCTTTCCCGCCTCAGAATTCTATGAATAGTTTTGACCAACAGAATAACGCGTTTTCTAGGACAGGTCAGTACTATGCTGATGACTACTATGCAGAAAACGAGGTTATGGAGGGTAATGATTGCTTGGACAGCCATGGACAAAGAGAGGGAGTTGTTTCAGTTCCAGTAGATCAGAATAGACCCTATGTTGAGGTAAGTACATCAGGTGTGTCGGAGCCTTTTCTGTTGCATACTGGTGCTACAAAGAGTTCTATTATGCACTCAAAACTCCCTGGTGCACCTTTGTCTGGCGAAATGAACGTTTCAGTAGGTTTTTCTGGCGCCCCGGTTAGGAACCCGATCTCTAGTCCTATGTCCCTTTCTGTTGGGCCATGTATATTAGAAGCACCCCTCATTCTTACAACAGGTTGTGGTGAAAACTTGTTGGGATTGGATCTGTTAAAGAGATTATATGCGACTTTGTACTGTTCTCCTTCGGGAGTACAACTTACACTGGGTAAGAAAGTGGTTTCTCCAATGTATTTGTCAAGGGAAAAAGTTTCAACAGAATAGCCTTCTCTTCCGGATATACTTTGGGCTACTGGCTCTAATGATGTGGGCCTTTTGGAAATAGCGCCATATGTTATAACATTGAAAGCCAATGTTAGAATGCCACGTATTCCCCAATATGAAATCTCTAGCGAAGGTGAAAAGGTGTTATTAGAAATAATTTATGATCTGATTGAGAAAGATGTCATTGAAGAGACAACAGGCAACATTTGTAACAGTCCTGTTCTGCCGGTTTTAAAGCGTACTGATCCTTCCCACCACCTGTCTATAGGTTTGTGATTGATCTTAGAGAAGTGAATAAAATTGTTGTGCCACAGTTTCCAGTTGTTCCTGATATCACTGCCCTATTGACTATGATTCCAGCTTCAGCGACTTTGTTCACAGTGATTGATTTGAAGAATGCTTTCTTCAGCATCCCGATTGCCGAGGAGAGCAGGGATATTTTTGGCTTCAATTTAGGAGGCCGAAGTTTCCGCTTCAAACGCGCTCCTCAGGGCTACTGTGAAAGTCCATCAATATTCAGTCAGGCTCTGAAATCGCAGCTTGACACGATTGTTCTACCTGATAGCGCGACCCTTATTCAGTACGTCGATCATTTGCTGGTCGCTGCAGATACTGAGGAGATTTGCAAACAAAGCACTTTGTCATTGTTGCGTCATTTGTGTGATCTGCGCCACAAAGTCTCTCTTTCAAAGTTGCAATATTGTTGACAATAAGTGACCTACTTAGGTCACCTCTTCTCGAAGGAGGGAAGGAAACTGACTCCAGAAAGAATACAGGCAATTGCAAAATTGAGTGTCCCAAGGACACAGAGAGAAGTGCGTGCTTTCTTGGGCATTATAGCAATATCGAAAATCTGATACACACCCCGAAAGCATTACATCATATTGCAGGCAATGGATACCGAATTTCTCCTTGTTGGCCAAACCTTTGGTGGCACTAACTTGCAAAGATACACCGAAACCCATTCCGTGGTCTGAAGAGTGTCAGAAAAGTTTTTCCGAATTGCGCGATGCATTGTGTTCGGCTCCTGTATTGGGTACCCCCGACTACAGTAAGCCTTTTACATTGTATGTCCATGAGAAAGAAGGTTGTGCATTATCAGTCCTGACACAATCTTTTGGGGACAAACAGCGTCCATGCACGTACTTTTCGGCGACTTTAGATCCGGTGGCTAAGGCGTTGCCAAGTTGCTTGAGAGCCACTGCGGCATCAGCTGTCTGTATTCGACAGTGTGCTGGGATAGTAATGAATAATATGCTAATTGTCATGGTCCCACATGCAGTAGACATTCTGTTAAACAGAACAAGGACACAGCACTTAACTAGTGCTCGATTGTCAAGTTATGAGCTGACACTATTAGCGGGCCATGTACACATAAAAAGGTGCGACACACTAAACCCAGCCACGTTATTGCCCATTCCAGTGGAGACAGATGAGGTCGAACAACATGACTGCTGTTTTAGGACAGAAGACAAGACAAAAGGGAGAGTAGATTTACAAGACACTGCTCTTCCTGAATGTGATGATACTTTATTGGTTGATGGTTCATGTTTCAAGTTGCCAAATGGTGATACGACTGCAGCATATGCTGTGATGACTTTGCATACGATTGTTGAAGCAGCACGTATCCCACACAACTCATTGCAAGCAGCAGAGTTAATTGCACTTACAAGAGCGTGTGTATTGGTGAAAGGAAAACAAGTGAATGTGTACACGGACAGCCAATACGCCTTTGGTGTGGCTTACAGTTTTGGACGATTGTGGCGTGAACGTGGGTTCCTGAGTCTGACATCGCATGGTGCTAAGATTCAGCATGGTCAGCTAGTAAATGAGCTTCTCGAGTCACTGACTGTGCCACTACAACTTGCGATTGTGAAATGCAGTGCACACAAAAAGGTGACGGATGATGTTGGTCGTGGAAACGCGTTTGCGGATGAAGTTGCAAAAGAGACTGCTAGGAATGTAATGAGTCGAATGTATGTTGCAGGTCCCGCAAGATTGATTGGTGATGTTGGTATGTGTGAAGATACGATTGAGAGTGTGAAGTCCATCCAAGCTGAAGCCACAGAGAAAGAGGTGAATGAATGGAGAGAAAGTAAGGGTAAATTGGATGCGAATGGTTGTTGGATTGAATTGTCAGAACATCAGAGATGGCTGTTACCCGATGAGTATGTGCTTGCAGTGGTGACAATGGCTCATGGAATGGCTCACATCAGTGTGAAAGGGATCTGTAAGTTGTTGGCTCCAGTAGGGCAGAATGGTGGGATCCTAAATGTGCAGAGAATGTGGTCAAGAATTGTATGGTGTGTCTGAAGTACAATCCTGGCAGGGGAACCCCAACACCAGCTGGTCATTTTGCGCCTCCAACGTATCCGTTCGAGGTTTTGCAGCTAGATTTCATCCACATGGAAAGGTGCAACAATCTGAAATACGTACTCGTTGTTGTTTGTGCCTTTTCCAGGTGGGTGGAAGTGTATCCCTTTAAGGACAACACTGCCTTATCCACAGCCAAAGCCCTTGTCAAAGAGTTTTTCCCTAGGTTTGGAATGCCTAGAATGGTTTGGAGTGATAATGGGAGTGAATTTGTGGGTCGAGTGATGAAGAGAGTGTGTGAAGGGCTAGACATACAACAGAAATTCCACGCTGCAAATCACCCCTAATCAGCTGGACTAGTAGAGTGCTATAATGGCACGTTAAAATTGAAACTGGCCAAGATTCAAGCAAGCACAGGTCTTAAATGGCCTGACGCCCTGCCCTTGGCACTCCTATAGACAAGAATGACTGTTCACTCTAGAGTGGGACTTAGTCCACATGAAATTGTGTTTGGCCGCCCGGCCAACATATGGGGAGTGCCAAGGCCCACCAGGTTTAGTGAAATAGAGCACACTGTACTGCTTGATTATCTGTATGAATTGATGGCTAAATTGTGTGTTTTACACCAACATGTCCATGACATTCTACTCCAGGCCTCTGAAGCTCCAGGGCATCCTATCAATCCTGGATCATATGTGCTGGTCAAGAACTTCCAGCGAACAAAGAATGACCAGCCCCGGTGGACCGGCCCTCATCTAGTTCTTCTCTCGACCAGATCTGCCGTCCGAGTCGAAGGAAAAAAACATTGGGTTCACGGCAACCACTGTAAGAGGGTCCCACTGCCTCTTCCGTATGACCGGTGGGTCCAGGAGGGAATTGCTGACTCTTGAGGCAGAGACTGTGCCTCGGTTCCTACCCTTCAGTGATGCACGTTTAATGGGAACAATTTCTGAAAAAGAAAGTGATAACATTTTGCAAGAAGCTGTGCCTCCGTCAATTCAATTGAACACTACAGAGCCTGAACTCTTATTTCAAGACCACACAACCCCTGGAAGAGATCGTTACAATTTAAGGCTGAGACCTATGACTATGGAAAAATAAATCCTTTTTCTTTTTGATTGTGCAGCTCTCTCATCCAAGAAACTTGCTCATTTTTGATTTTCGAACAGCCATCCTGTTCTGCTGCTAGGGTCGCGGCTGCCTTAAGTCTTTGGGGTGCAGCCGAAGACGGTTAGGTCGACGGTTCTGGTTGGTCTAAGGGAGTTGCCCTGGACTGACAGAAGCACCCCTTAGCAGAATCAACCTCCCGCCGCGGGCAGCAACTTAGAGGATGGAGTTTCCCAAGATGGAGAGACCTGCCAGATCAACGAACTTTGAAACCAGAATATGCACTGTGATGGCAAAAACACGATTTTTAATAATATGCATTTTCATTCTGTGTAGTATAATGATGTTTTTAATTGGCTATGCTTTATTCACCTTTTGAGTTTCATTTGCACCCACTACACAACCCATACCTCCTCCTACTGTTTCCTCGCACTCTTTTCACCCTCTACCTGAACACGAGTCTGCCAGAAGATTAGAATTTATAAATAACTCATTCGTTCAGCTCTTACACCAACACCAGTTTGTAATGAACACGACAAATTGTTGGGTATGTGGACTTATGCCACACACGACAGATAAGGGAATCCTGCCATTTAGCTACTATGGTTCTCTGTGGGCATTTCAAACAATGTTCCTATTTGCCATCGAACCATATCCCCCACGTTCCACAGGAAGCAACTCGAGCAACAAGGCACTAGTGGCGGGAATAAGGAATATGAGCAGAGATATTGACACATATAGAACGATTCCCAGAGATGAATTGAAGGCTTACAGTAGATGGAATATAACAAAATATGGAATTTCCTTGAGTGAAAGCCAGCAAGCAAAGAAGTCCTCCCCAATTTGGATAGTACCCCATCAGGGTCCCCTATGTCTGCAGGGAAATGGCAAAAACCCCAGAGCTCAGTTAGGGAAGAGTGTCTGTACAGAAACTTACGTCTTTCCGTCTCAGACCTCCCCTTTGTTCTTGGCAGCTAAGGGTACCTACTTCGTCTGCCATGATAGAGCATATACAAGGCTGCCCCCTGACTTTTCGGGCACATGTTTCATCTTGTTCCTGTTGCCACCCACCTACACGGCCGCAGCAGATTACCATAGGACAAGGACAGTTAGGGGTGTCGTGAGTAAAGACGACACTGCGCAACAGGAGTTTGGGGATTTCGCAAACGTTTTTTTTGCCATTTTGGAGGCCTATGGTGAACAGCAGGAACATTCACCAATTGACGAGGGTAGTTGAATCCACCATGATCGAAACGGCTGGTGCCCTTAGTAACTTGACTGCGGAGCTCCAGTCGGGCCTCCTTATGACTCTTCAGAACAGGATTGCCCTAGATGTCATACTTGCAGACCGTGGTGGGGTATGTAAAATGATCCAATCCAGTTGCTGCATTTTCATCCCCGATAACGCTCAGACAGTATACCAGGCCATCTCCAAACTGCATAAGATCTCTGAATCCATTCACATGGATAAAGGGGACTGGTCCTTAATGGGGTGGTTCTGGGAACTGATATCTGCCTGGGGATGGAAGATTTTGATAGTCGTTGGGAGGGTTTTAGCCATTCTGTTCATGTTCTGCCTGTGTGTACAGTGCGCTGCTGCAATATGTGGCCTCTGTGCTACATCATGTGTAAGGAAGCCTGTGTCAAGAGACTAACTAAGTAACAGGATGATGCTACAGCAGCATCTCAATGACTTTATGGATACAGACCTGGACTCAGATTAGCATGAGTATAGGTTATTGCCTATATAAGGGCAAAAGGAGGGTCTGTGGTACTGAAAATTCTGGACCCTGCTATTGTGTGGTACCGAAGCTCTACACTCGTGTCAGAAATATCATCGTATCATGACGATTTTGGTATCGGCAGACCGGTAATGATTGAGATACTATGCCTAAGTATTTGCGTCATGATCAAGTGACGCAATCACCCTGAAATCGTAGTTTCTGTCTTGAACCCTCGGGTTCCATTTTGTGAGCGGCATCCATTTTGTGATTGCCCTTACATAGTCAAATGACCAAGGCCGAATTTGATCTAAAAGGACACGTACACCTTTTCTGACTCCTTTGTTACCTGGGCGAGCTGACTCCACTGCCTCAAGCCAAACCTGTTCGGGCAGTTCCCATCCCAATGGCCGAACGAGATTAGTATCAAGGCACAACATGTCATAAACCGTTCATCGCATACAAGCCATGTTTAATCACACACACACCTGTCCCTGTTTCTTCTTTATGATCTGTATTACAAGGAGGAGGTGCCCGATTTTATTGAGGGTCCGTCGATATCTGATGAAAGTTCTGGGCCTTGCCGGGTAATCTATCACGAACTGGACAAACTGAAATGTGGGATTGTCATCATGACTCTGCTTTTTCTTTGTAGTAGAAATATTTATATGGCCGAACTGTAAAGCAAGGAATTCTTGCCTGAAGCTTAATATTTAGTATAAAGAGAAGAGGCTGGTTCTGTAAAAACGAGCAGTCTCCTGAGAACATACCTGCGCTACATGCTGTTGTACTTCTAGGATACCTGTTACTGGTTGCAGCCAATAAATTCGATCCTTGACATCACCTAGAAGACTCTGTGTTTCTGTGGTCCAAAACAGGAAGGACTCAAGAGGTCTTTGGGTGTTCCCCCTGGCACCGCCGGGTCCATAAAAACCTGGTACCTCAGAACAGAACATATTATACGCCGGAGAGGCTTCATAGATATGGGCTTCGTGATTCCTCGGAATGTGAGAGGTGCAGGGCCCCCTTGGCGGATTTCATTCATGTTGCATGGTCGTGTCCCAAGATCTTTTCATTTTGGCAATCGGTCTATGTTGAGAATAATAAAACGGTGAACTTGACACTAACCCCGGAACCCTTACTGGCTCTCCTGGGCTACTCCAAACCCTTGCGCTCCTCTCAGCGACGTATTGTGGATCTAGCGCTCTTGATGGCCAAGCGTTGTATTGCCAGAGCCTGGATGAGAGGCCCCCCGCCTACGATGCGAGCGTGGAAGAGAGAACTGGTTTATTGCTGTACCCAGACTGGGCTCTATAGCGACCTGTTGCCCCCCAAGAATAGGCCTAAGAACTTCTAGACTGCAGTGCTGGAGGGTGCGGTTCATGCGGATGAGCCGGATGGGACTGCTGCGGCTGCTGATGCGGAGCGGGATAGCCCAATGGGGGTGGCCCCTGCTACCGACCCAAACGCACCTCTGGATGCTGACTCATACCTGTAGGGAGTTCCTGGTTATAAGAGGGAGATGTTGAGGTGAGGTTGGCCCGTGCATACTGACCTTTTTCCCTTTATTTCAGTCTGATCTGCTGTAATGGATATGTTGTACGGTTGCTGCGAAGTGTATTTGATGTCTGAAAGAACACATGCTGCTCGCCCTGATGCTTGATTGCTTACATGCCTGGGATGCTGTTCTCGTTTTTGTTGTATTGGTTAAATGAAAAAGTAAAGTTCACCTGGAAATGCTCTGTCATTTTTTGTCTACCATGTACTGTGACCTCTCGGGGTGCCTAGTTCTGAACCGCCGCCGGTCCCCCGGGATGCCGGCTGATGGGCTGTGTTCCATGGAAGGTTATTCTTCTTAATATATGCTGCCGGCACTCCGGTTGTAGGCACACAGCTGTGGTATATGTGAAATGGTTAATAAAACCTTTTGAACTTAAAAAAAAAAAATTATGATTGATTGGGCATTCGCTGTTTTTTAGATCGATTCTTATCACTGTTTTTTTTTACTTTTAAACTGAATTTCATTTCTTGCTATTTTTTATGTGTGTAATATTAGGCATTGTCTGTAGTTTATTGAATGCCTCATATTTTATGATTGTCAAAAAGGCAGTCGAATAAAGCTTTCCTTGAACTTGAACATGAAACATAATAATGCTAGATCTAAGGTTATGTATAGGGGTGGACAATAAATTCCGCAATGTTGTCGTAGTTGGCGGAGTTTTGCCCACTTTGTGTTAGGCACCTCAGGCCAAATTCCACCAACTGCCGTGTGGTGGAGTTTTTTCTTGTGCACGGCTCACCAACGGTGTGTTGACGGGCGCCAGCGAGAATTGCTGTCCCCTAGTGCAATTTTTCAGGTGCAAAGAAGGCATCTTTAGAGATTTTCTCAACACAGTAGGTCATGGCTTTTCATGGTGAGAAAGCTGCCACTCAAGTAATAAATCTACCTGAGAGGCAGCAAAGAAGCAGCACGCATGGTGCAGTTTGTGCTGATTTTTACCGCTGGTAACTTGTTCCGTGCTGCTAAATCAGCAGCAGCACAATGTGCTGTTTTAAGTTCAGGGTATTCCATAGAATCTCGCTGAGCTTTTATGTAACTCCGGGTATATCTGCAGAGTGAAACTCCTTGAGTTCTGCCCGTCCCAAGTTATATGATGTTGGCTCAGTGGTAGAAAGAATGACCAGTAAGCATGAGTGGGCAAGGAAAGGCTACACGTACAATTGCTGCAGCATGCAGGAATTAAGGGAGAACAAAATACATTAGTTGAGACCCTTCAAATAACAATTGGGCAAAAACAACAATGTACTCTTTTGGGTCTTGGGATCTCTCCCAAGGTTGCTGGTCTTTGCCCATGAGTGCCATAGGTAAGGAGTTCACTCACTGCTCTCCCTACCAAGCAGAAGGACATTATGCAGCTCTTAAATATTCTGATGATCTGCGCTGTATACAAGCATCAAGAACAACAGATTAGGCTGGGGGTGACATTTTAAGTACTCCAAGTTTTCCAGGTGAAGGAGGTGCTTTGGTAGTCATCCCACTGCCATCCCACCGAAGTCAACTTCTCTAAGCACCTTTCATTTTTTTTATCTGCTGCATAGGATAGGCCTTCAGGATTAAATTACATTATGTAATTCATAGGAAACTACATTGTCTCTTTGGATAGAGGGACCAAAATTCCAGTCTCTCCTCAGGATGTTGCGAGTAGAATCCAGTCTAAATGAAGGTAGACTTTCCCAATGAATAAGGTTGAAGTCCATGCAGATAAGCTAATTTCTTCAAGGAGGGGTGATCCATAGCAATTAGTTGATGCAATGGGATGGTCTAATATCAAGAGCTAACAAGTGCCTGATACCATAACTCCTTATTCTTTCGATAGTTTTAGATTGGTCCCTCCACCGTGGATTACAGCCAGGGCCGCATTAGAGTGAAGATTGTCCTCTTCTAGGTGTGTGGGTTGAGCTTTGATTATTCCTGGCTCTTGCCATTGCCAGAGAGTAGCTAAGGCGCAGTAAGGCCTTGGTCTTAGCTATTATGACTGCACCAGGGTAATGAGGCTATTCAAATGGCGAGTCTTGGGTTACCAAAGTCCAGAAGGGAACCGTGAGAGCTGTGGGAGTAAAGCAAACAGATGGAGTAGGCACCTCTACTTTCACTGCACGTCCAAAGAAGTGTTTCAATTTCATTCTTCTCCTAAAAATTATTAGCATGTTTTAACTCTCTTGAAAGAGCAGCTTTCTGCCAAAACGTCTGATACCAATTGGCTAGTATACATAGAATGGGCTTTGACTGATCCCAAAAGCAGTGTTCTCTATCAACTCATGCTATTTTCTGGTGCATCATTCTGTCTCTTATTGAGTGCCTTTAATGCAATTCATAAGGTGCTATCTTAATTATAAAAAGTACACTTAGCCATAGCATTTTCAAATATATATGCCATACATGCATTGTATTCATAAATGAATCAATCTTTTTTTTTATCCATTGCATAAGACTTTTTTTAATGGTTTTGTCCGGAATCTAACTATAGCCCTAACCTTGAAACGTTTTGAATTAACTAGATTATGGCCAGGCTGTCCTGATTGCCAAACACCACGTGGTTTATGTCCTACAAACATTTTCATAAAAAATGATGTATATTTCTATGCCGTCAATTAAGCTATGTGGTATTCTTGGTTGTGTGTCACTAGTATACCAGCTGAGCACGGAGTCCCCAGACCAGAAACCAGGAGTTCTACCCAACTGTGCCCTCCTCTACCCATGTTGCACATTACCCTGCTCCCTTCTCCTTCTTCTCCACTTGAAAGAAATATGTACCCTCCAACTCTCCCAGCTCTCTCTCCTTACCATTCATGGGAGCTCTGCTCCCTCAAAATGTAGCTCTAGTTCCTCCAAATACCACTCCTCTCACGTACCTCTCCCGTTGCCATAGCTCTGCTCCCTCCAGCTCTCCCTTCTACTCTGCTCTTCCCTCTCCCCTTGCCAGAGCACCTCGCACCTTGCCCATTTTCTAACTGCCACTGCTTCCTACCTCCGTCTTAGCTTGCACTTTACTTCCGCATTAGCTCTGCTTCTACACTCTCTCCTCACTCTTCCTATTCTCTCACTGGCACTGCTGTCTCTTTTCGGCCAACTTTCAGCATGCTGCCTACTCCCTAAAACTTTACTTACATTCTGCAACTTGACCTGCTTAATCCAACATTCTTCCAACACTTCCTGAAATTATCCCCCATCAACTGCAGAGCTGCTATCCCACCAGGGATCTTGTGGAGTATTAAAAATCACTACTCATTGGTATCCATAATGCATGATAGCAATTCTAAAACGAGGTTTAATAGAAATGTCACAGAGAGAGCGAACGCAACACCAAGGCTTGTTTGAAAGAATACATTTGTATTGTTATAAGGAAATAGCAAAGAAATCATACATGACCATGTACTTAATATACACAAATAAGCTCCTCCTCCGTGCCTCATGGGAGGCACAGGGTCAGACTGATTTGCATATGGCATGTCTGAACTGGGGTAGCAGAGTGGGCTAAAGAACGGTGATGGATTATACCCAGATATTTTGACTGGGTGTGAGTGTTTGATTGATTCAGATGCTCCGTCCATCACCACCCCCTTTTGTACCGCTTTTGGCCGCCATAAGTGTGGCAGGGTATGCTCAGACGTTAGTCCCTTGCTCACTTTGCCACTGGATTCAAGCAAGCCGGGATGAAGACGGCTGGAATACCAGAAACAGGTCCTCGGAAGCTTGTTTTCGGTCCAGAGAAAACATGGCTTGGCAGTTCGGGCTGGACTGTTCCCATGAGGCACAGGGTCAGACTGATTTGCATATAGCCATGTCTGAACTGGGTTGGCAGAGTGGGCTAAAGAATGGTGATGGATTAAACCCAGATCTTTTGACTGGGTGTGAGTGTTTGATTGATTCAGATGCTCCGTTCATCACCACCCCCTTTTGTACCGCTTTTGGCCGCCATAAGTGTGGCAGGGTTTGCTCAGACGTGAGTCCCTTGCTCACTTTGCCACTGGATTCAAGCAAACCGGGCTGAAGATGGCTGGAATGCCAGAAATCGGTCCTCGGAAGCTTGTTTCCGGTCCAGGCAAGACATGGCTTGGCAGTTCGGGCTGGACTGTTCCCATGAGGAACAGGGTCAGACTGATTTGCATATAGCCATGTCTTAACTGGGGTGACAGAGTGGGCTAAAGAACGGTGATGGATTAAACCCAGATCTTTTGACTGGGTGTGAGTGTTTGATTGATTCAGATGCTCCGTCCATCACCACCCCCTTTTGTACCACCTTCTTGTGAGAGCGGTGCCTGGATTAGTGTGGAGCCTATGCCTTGAGGTTCCATCTCCTTCCGGCCACCAGCCGCCGAGAGGAACAGCGATGCAGGTATCAGCAGGAGCAGAGCGGAGCGGGTAGCAGGTGAGTCCTTTAAAAAAAATCTTATATTTTATTTTTCCCCCTACCCACTGGCCCTCCTACCACTTTGGGTAGGCGGTGGCCGCCACTGTATCCCACCCTATAGAGCTTGCTCCCTCCTTCTCATTTATCCCAGCTCCCTCTGAACCGTTCCCCTCGTCTCCAGAGCTCATCACCCTCCGCTCGATAACTTCTTGCTCTACCTCCAGAGTTTTCTCTCCTGAAGCTTCTCTCCCCTCACCAGTCTTCCAGCTGAAACTGGCCCCATTGCTAATGTTGTTTTGATCAGTCGAAGAAAAAGAGAAACGTGCATTGCTTGGATAGTTTATTCTTTATATATACAATTCATGTGCTTTTTCATACATCTCAAGAATGTCAGGGTGAGTTTGTAAAGGGCTGTGGGAATGTAGATAACGTGTATTCAGCCATCATCGCTCTGTGCATGATAATTGTATCCCACAGTCCATAGTAAACTTACCTTTGCATTTTCAGGAGCTATGAAAAGCGGCGGTTTAAGGTCGGTCTAAATTAACAGAGCTAACATATCTGCCTTAAATGTTTTGTGGCACACAACTAATATTTCTGCACCTCTGACTCTGTGGGCCTCATTTATGAGGCTGTGCGTCACTTTTACACCACCGGTGCGTCACTTTTTGTGACGCACCAGTGGTGTAAAAAATGCACCTTGTTGCGCCAACTTTACAAAGTGACGTATCTAGGTAGATGCGTCACTCTGTAAACCCCTGCGCCACATTATACCTGCACCAGGTATAATGTATGCAAGGGGGGCGTTTTGACGCAAGAAAGAGTCGTAGAAGTGACACAGTGAAATCTATAAGATTTCACTGCTCCATTTCTGGCCGCTAATGCGTCAAAATCTTACGCCTGCCTCATGGCAGCCGTAAGACTGACGCAGGCACTAACAACATGGGACTTGCCCATGTGAAAGTACACATTGCTGGAGTTGCGTCACTTTTGTGACACACTCCAGCAATGCGTCACTTTTGTGCCTACAGATTCGTCAGAATTACTGACGTATCTGTAACTCCTTGTGACATGATGCGTCATACTGTAAATATGACACATCATTAGGGTCGCAGGGAGAGCGCAGTGAAAAGTGACGCATCGCTGTTTTCACGCAGCGATGCGTCACTTTTCATAAATGAGGCCCTGTATCTTTTACCATATTGAAGGCAAATTATTGGCTTTGCCAGTGCTTGTCTGTGTAGCTCCCCTTCTAATACTGTACTTTTCATTGTCCTACATAATGGCACAATTTATATTGAAAAGTTGAAATCCTGCAGAGCCCCTACCATGATTAAACCCTTCGACTGCACGTCCCACGCACGTTTCAGAAATGTGCCCTTAATTCACTGAGTTATCTTAGCAACGAGGAGCTCCCCTGCTTCCCTTCGTTTTCTTTTCTTTTCTTTAAACTGCATTTTTACGCAGCACATCTGGATTCCGCCTCGTCCCCTCAGAGACATCGCCGTTTACTGCAGGAAGAAACAGCTGCTGTCATTACACAGGGACGGTCTCCCCGCCTCTGATTCACAGCGAAGCCTGCCATTTTCTATCGCGCGCCGCTTAAGAAGGCAGATCAATGTTCGAAAATCACAGGGGAGCCCCTGCGCCTGGTGGCAGGCAGTGAGCGGGGGGCCTGGGATTATATATCTCGCCATCAAAGCAAATCTGCGGCCATCCATTCGCGTTATCGCTCCCAACACTCTGCGCAATTTGTCCTGTAAGCCCTTCGGTGAGAGGAGATTCATCAGTGTCATCTCGAGTACCAACAGGGGCAGAGGCAGTGCGCTGCTTCAGTATACTGAGCAGGCGGTCACCGGAGCTACAGGAATGTTCCCAGCACCGGGACTGGGCCATGAATGGATTAAAGTGCCACCCTTAAGATTAACGCAGTTGTTAAATCGCGATATAGTAAATGTGCGCATGTTGTGTTTTTACTATAAACAATTACTTTTCAGTCATCTCGAATTTGTTGGTAGATAATACTGAAGCGCGAAGAAGTTGTTTATTAGCTGCTTGGAACTATACAGATAAAGAAACGAGGAAATGAATAAAGCATATCTATATACTTCAAAGAGTAACCTCATTTATGTACTTATATGACCGGCATACACCAAGGCACATATTTACCAACATTCATGCAGTGTAAAAATCAGCAGCGCTGCTTGTGCAAATGGTAAAAAGTTGCACATCGCCAGATTCACCACTTTGCATGCTGTTGATGCCACCCGTCGTGCTTGCGCTACAAAGGACATTACATCCTGGGGCCACTTCCTTCTTTGATTTCTTACTGCGAGAGGTATTGCGCCTCTAAGGCAGGCCTCTGTTTCCAAGTTATCCCTTTAAAAATTCTCCCCTTGACATCAGAGCAAGAAGTAGGCAAATGACTGCCAATCTTCCCTCATTCTGGGGCATATTATCAAGCCGGTGCGCTAAAATTATCGCCGCTTTATCGGCCGAAAACGGCCGATAAAGCGGCGATAATGGGCTTGATAATATGCTCTGTGGAATTCCAATCGAAGCCCATGTTAGATGTCTTCACATCTAACATGTGCTTCGATTGGAATTCCATAGAGCACATTATCAAGCCCATTATCGATGCTTTATCGGCCGTTTTCGGCCGATAAAGCGGCGATAATTTTAGCGCACAGGCTTGATAATATGCCCCACTGTTCTTTAGTCTGGGTCCAATGAGACAGGGTTCTCTTTTCAATGGCCACCAGTATTTGAGAAGGGCGCACCTCCTCCGTTTCATAGGGAATTTAAAGTGAGGAAAAGCAGACTCCCTTCCTGGAGGAGGAGGTCATGTGGTAAGTGTGCCTTAGAGGGACATTCTGGGGAAGCAAATCAAATGTCCCCTTTGTACTTCAACAAGACTCCTGGGTTTTTAGATATGCAGTGGTGTTCATATCTGTGTCCCTTGGTATCACACTACAGTCCAGTTTCCAGGTTAGAGCGCAGGGCACAAGTACGAAAGAAGAATTGACAAAGCCAATAGTCTTGGCACTGCCCCATCTATTGGCTTTGGCAATGTGAATGTCTTTTAGCCATTTTGCTGTTGTAGCGCCACTGGGCTAATTAACATTTTCTCATCTTGTCTCCTATCACTATGCTTCAGGTTTAAACTACTTGGTCCTCCGGTGGATCCTGATAATCAGAGAGATGGAGTTGAATATAGGGGATCCAATCCAGTCATACAATGAGGATCAGGAATTGAATAACTGAGTAAAAACTAGTAATTAGATACATGTGTGTAACCCTCAACATTACGCTATACAAATACAGAATTATCACAGCTCGACTAAATCTCTGGCAGAAATTCGGTCGAGCTAAAATCATACAAACCAATAACTCAGAGCTATGCAGAGTATGAACATTAGAATTTGATGTCCAGAGATCTCACTATTCAGATTCCCATCCCTCATTAATACTCAATTGGAATGCAAAGTCAATAATTGAAGATGAGGCAAAGAGAGACAGAAACAAGAATGAGGATGGATTAGTTTGAACAGTAAATTTAAGAAAAATAATACATCAATGTCAGGCATTTGTATTTAGGAGTCTAGAATAATAAAATGTATTCTTTCAATGGATCATCAACTACCAAAGTCCTAATAAAGTTCAGGAAAGGGTATTAACTATCACAGCTGAAAAGTTCTCTCCCTTAAGTGAAAGATGTCCGGGAATAGCGCACACAGCCTATGTGTCAGCCAATAAAGTCTTCAAGTCAGCAAAAGAGTAAAATCTCTAAAGAGAAGGAAAGGGTCTCCCATAGCATCAGCTCAACAACAACTCTCTGTCACCTCGTCGCATAGCATACATTAAAGCACAAGTTCTAGGGTGACACCTCCTGGGTCCCCTCATCTGGTCAACCATTCAGGCCAGTGGTCAGTTTGTATAGGGTGATTGTCATACAGGATAAAGAAGACACATATTGTAGCAAAAAGGTGGTGACCATCACTTAAGCCATCGAACCTTTCAATGTATATAATTTTCAACAATGGTCCTTTTGCAGAAGCACATAAATGAGTTAAACAGGACAGTTTCTCACAGCAGATGTTCCAAAAGTAACAAGAAAATTCCAAGTAGTATGTGCATGGGAACTCTCTCTATCAAACTAAGGGGTCTCTTAGAATGGTGGTCGGAAAATTACTCCGACCGCCATGGTAGCGGGAAAACACCACCTTCTAGGACTGCGGCATAAGCGCTGGTCCAATTAGTATGCTCCGCAGTCGAAATCCGACAGCGATGGTCGGATTGCGGCATTTAGCATTGTGGCGGTTGCTGTGCCAGCAGCACCGCTGTAATGTCGAAAAGGTCATGTCCTGCATATCTCTGCACTGCGTGGCAGGCACTGCATAGGGCCTGGCACCTGGTACAGGGACATGTAGGGGGTATCATGGGTACCCCCTAGTTCACCCACACATCTCCCAAACACATTGGGGCCCGCAATGGGCCTCCTGAGACATTCTCTGCATGCCTTTCCATGGCGGTTCCATCGCCGTGGCAAGGCTGGGTTCCGCCGGCATCATAATCATGCCAGTGGAGCCTGGCTGTGCTTCGGCTCCATTTCAGCAGTGCAGCTCCACCAACCAGGCAAGCGTGCAGACTGCTACTGGCCGGAAAGTGGCGGGCGAAAAATCTCACCACCGCCGTCATCGCCGCCATGTTACTGGGACCAACGTTTTTCTGGGTTGCGATCAAGGGCGGATGACCGCCACTGGCCCAGCAGTTGCCAACGCTGGCCCGGCGGTTGCCACCGGCACTAATAGACCCCTTAGTTTCAACCCACATTCTAAGTCCACAAAGCCTTTCCATGAGAGCGAAATGCAAATAAGTAAGGAAAATGCATGCCTAAACTGAATTCCTTCCATGAAATATAGAAAATAAATTCGTGGAAATATTTATTTCATTCTGGAGTCTTGAGATTCTTTTTGCACGTATAACTATGGCGTATTACTGCATTTTCAAAGTATTAACGTATAAAAATATTTCAAGAATGTTAATGTAGTTTCTAGTAATTCTCATTAATACATATATGAAGATTATTCTCTAAAAGTTTCAAGACATAGATCTTATAAACGTGAGGCATCCTTTTCTCCTTCTCCACTTGGTGCACATTTTCAAATATGCAAAACTTGGAGTTTTAGAATGAGACTCCTAAAAGTACACACAATTTCATCTAAATTACATTAGTTTTATTAATTCTTTACACACATTGTTATTTATTAAAGATCTATGAATCTCTTAAACAATATGTGATCACTTTCACTTTTCTACTACACGTTAAATATACCAGCACAATTTAGTAAATCACAAACTGATATTCTTCAAATGAATGGTTTTATCTAACCTACTCTACTTTGCATGCTCTTATGATGCAGTGACTCAAGCCCCTATTATGAGTCTGGCGTTCCATGGACCACTATAATCGCGGGGGCGCGGCAGTGGTGGCCTACCAAGTACCTTATCAGAAGTCGGGCGGTAGGCCCGCCACAGCCCACCACAGCTGCCAGGGAACTGCTGTTCCCTGGCGTTGTTGCAGCGGTATAGAGCCCTCCATATGCTTATGCTAAGCATATTAGGAGTTCCCTCTTCGTCAGGGTTTTCATGGTGGTTCCTCTTCCATGAAAACCCTGGCAGAGAGGAAACAAAGGGGCTATACAGGGCCCCCTGGTGCCTCTGTGTCCTGTGGCTGCACGCAGGGGGTACAACATGTGCCCTCGTGTGTGCATGCACACCAGTTCCAGCAAGGCATAGACTTTTCAGTCCATGCCGTACAGGAACTGCTTTTGGAGTTCATATTGCGGTGCCCATTTTTAGAGGCACCACTGTGAGAATGCCAAAATAAATTCTGCCAGAAAGGAGGAAATTCCTAATCTGGTGGGCAGCCCGACCGTGGCTTTGGTGGTGCGGCGGTGGGGTGGACCCGACATGCACTGCTAAAGTTGTAAACATGCCCTAACTTTTCATAATATGTTTTTCATAGTTCTGCAATGTATTTTAGCACAATTTGTGCACATTGTCATCTTTCTCTCAAAAGTGTTGAAATCAGTTTTATGTGTCGGCTAGAGGGACTCAGCAGTTTATCTGCTTTATCATTCTCTAGAATCAATAATTTTTATTGAGTGGTAGAGCGTCACATAACACAGCTCAGCTGCCTACATCCACTGGCCGACAGAGAAAGAACCAGCAATATTAAACACAACCTTTGGGTCTACACCCCGGAGGGCAACCCGGCGAGGGCGCATGCAAGGCCAGGAGGAACAGCCAGCACTTTTAGCATTGTACTGCAATTAAGAATAGAAACAGGAACAGCAAACAAAACAAACCCAACCTCCCCGCCCTCCTCGCCCCCCCACCAACCGCCCTCCTCCACATCAGTCTCGTCTACCTCCCTGCACACGCTAAGTCATAACCGCCCCCCAGCACTTCCCAAATCCTCCGAATCTATTTCACTGCACCCTGAGGCACCACTGGGATAAGTTGCAGGATCTGCAAATACTTTGGACATATTACCTCGCCCAAATCTCATGATAGAAGCTGAACGAATGGTTCCCACAGCGCCGCGTAATACTCTCCCCTGCCATCCATGCACAATGAGAGTCTTTCCATCCCCAATAGGTGCCACAGCCACCGAGCCAGTCCCTCGGATCAGGAGAGTCAGTGGATCGCCATTGCACAAGGATAACTAAGCACGCCGCTAACAGGGCCAGAGCGATCTGCTTACCCCTCATAGAGAGCAAGGGAAACACTTTTGCATGCAGGAGCCCTAACAGCATATGTTCAGGAGCCCTGGGAAATGTGATGTGAAATGCGTCATCTAGGTCATCAAGTACCACTTTCCAATAGCGCTCTAGCTTCGTGCAGTGCCAGAGCAGGTGCATCAGCGTGCCTGGAGCACCACAGCCCCGCCAACACTGGCCTGAGTATTTCGGATCCCAGGACTTAATACGAGCTGGGGTATAGTACCTGTATGCCACCGTCTTATAGGCCAATTCAGCCCCTGCAACATTGGCAGCTGTGTGGTGCGCACAGTAGAACACCTTTTCCCACTCCTTATGCGTTAGCAGGCTCCCCAGCACCGTTTCCAGGCGAATCTGCGCTTTAGTACGTGGAGCCTTAGGGCGCGCAATTAGCATGGCTTACAAGTCAGATAAAAGTTTGCGATCATCTTTTTTGCAGACCACCCAACGCTCTAGGGCTGTCAGTGGACGAGACATATCCGCCATGTTAGGCGATTGAGTGACCCAATGTGCCACCTGTGAATAAGGAAAGGCATCAGCTTCGGAGATGGAAAAGTGGTCCCGGCGAAGCGAGAGGAACAGGATTAGGCCGTCAAGGTCAAAGAGGTGACCCACTCTCTTGCAGCCTTTCTCCCTTCAGCGCTGAAAGATCGGAGAAAAGCAAACAGGTGGGAAGTCTGGGTTATCAACAATAGGTGTCATGGGCGATGGGAAGGTGGTCCGACCCTTGCGCCTCGCCAATTGGTCCCACGCCTTCATGGTGGGCGATGTCACCGGAGACGAGTATAAGCCCCAAGCCCTATGTTTTCGAGGGAGCCATAACTCGCGCCAAATATTGCAGCCAGCCACCGTCTGGTCCATAAAGTTCCAGTGTTTACTGGAATAAGGCCTGTTCCATTCGAGAATGAAGCACAGACAGGACCCCTGGTAATACGCTTGCAATGATGGAAAGCCTACCCCACCGTTGGCCTTAGGGGCCATAAGCAGCGAGGAGGCAAGCCGCGGACGCTTGTGGTTCCATACAAACTTGGTAATCAGCCCCTGCCGCTTCTGTATGGCACCTGGCAGCAGGCTCAGCGGTATCAGCTGAAAAAGGTATAGAACGTGCGGCAGGACAGTTATTTTGACTGTCGCCAGCCTACCAAACCAGGCGAGCTGGAGACGCGACCAGTCCGACAGTGATTTGGCTGTTTGATCGAGTAAGAGCTTGTAGATAAGAGAAACTGTCTGCGCTATAGAGGGGGCAAGGCGAACCCCAGATACGGGATGTCAGAGTGAACCCATTGGAAGGTAAAATCCTTTTGCAGGTCCTGCACGTCAGCTGCAGGGAATGACACATTAAGGATCTGTGACTTGGAAAAGTTAACTTTAAAACCTGCAACGTTTCCAAATTCGCGCAATTCTGTTGATAGGTGTTGCAAGGAGGTGTGAGGGCGCATAAGCAAAAGAATCACGTCATCGGCGTAAAGGCTTATCTTATGCATGTCTGCGCCAAACTGAACCCCCTCAATGCCCCCATTGGACCGCACTCTCTGGGTAAAGGGCTCCATACAGAGAGCAAAAAGCAACGGTGACAGGGGGCACTCCTGTCTCGTCCCGCGAGAGATGGGAAAAGAGGTAGACTTGCAGCCGTTCACCCGGACCGCCGCCTTAGGCGCCGCATACAGGCAGCGCACCCATCGCAGGAAGTTAGTCCCCAGGCCGAAAGCTTTCAAAACCGCAAACAAATACGTCCAGTCGACGCGGTCGAAAGCCTTCTCCGCGTCTATTGATAAAAAGAGGGCCTGCGTGCGAGAACGATGCACAGTGTCCATGAGGTGCAGAAGTCTCTTAGTATTTCCCCCCCCTGCCACGTTCGTATAAACCCCACCTGGTTCGGCTCTATGATGCCGTCCATTAGCGGGGTAAGGCGCGCAGCCAGAACGCTGGCGAACAGCTTGGCGTCAATGTTGAGGATTGAGATCGGGCGATATGATCCACACTCCATGGGGTCTTTCCCGGGCTTGGGGATAACTGTGATAGAGGCCTCAGACATGGAAGATGTGACCTTCCCTGACTCCAGGAAGGAATTAAAAAGGTGAGTTAAAAAGGGCACCAATTCCACGCAAAACTTCTTATAAAAGATGGCTGAAAAGCCATCCGGCCCCGGGGATTTGGCCTGCTTCAATCACGCGATCACGGAGATGACTTCCTCGACTTCATCATTCTCTAGAAGCATTTATGCTGTGAAGCATGGCTGAAAGGTACTGAAAGCCCAGAATCAAGAAATGTTGAGCTAATTCTGGGTCTGTTCACCCCCATGTTAAGTTTATTGTCCTGACCCTCCTAACACAAAACAGCGCTATGATATGTCTTGTGCAGGCTGCATCATAGTGCTTTTTTCAGTGACTTTCAGCCATACTGAAAAGCAGATGTGATGCTAGACAACATGGCTAAAGGACATTTACATTGGCAAGGCTAATAGCTCGAGTATTGCCAAGATCTATTAGCTTTGCCAATGCTTACTCGATGTTGACGATGGTGTCTTGCTGAACCAATGAGGAAGTGATAGCTGGCTGTTTCCACATTAAAAATTCTGTAACTGTCATCATCTGATCACCTAAAGCGCCGAGACACCCCTGGGTATTTGCACGCTATAAAAATCGCCAAAACATAAACATAAACATGAACATAGTGAGAAGCAGTTGAAGAGCTTTGAAGTTAAGTGAGGATATGGTGTAACGGTTCAAGCCTCAGGATTGGCTGAACATTTGTGGTTCTGGACAAACTACTTACGCTTACCCCTGCATACAACAATGAATATGTCATTGTGGAATGTAACTGGTGAACCCTTAAAGGGCTCAAATACCATCAGCTGGAGTTAGCACTATAGCAAGATGGAGGACAGAAGAAGCACTCTAATACCATCGAATCATGCAAAAAAAAAAGTAGCTGCAGGGGAGGTTATGGGGGGACAGGTCAAGCAGGGAAGCAGGAGGGGATGGGGAGATGGGAAAGCAACAACAGGAAAAAAAACTTAGGTGAAGCATGATCAGTGACAAAAATGAATGTGTCATTGTGTAATGTAATTGCTGAGCACATAAAGCACTCCAATATCATCCGGTTTTTGTACATGCAATGTCACGACAAACGACAAATCAAGCACTCCAATACCATCTGCTGTTTGTGTTTTACCAACTTTTTAAGAAATGCATTTGTTTATGTACGTGTGCATGCCTTTATGTGGTATGTGTACAAGGGAAATGGTCTGAAACCACTATGGAGTGCTTGAAAACAAACATAAAGATATCTCCGCAAACCAGGAGCAGTATAAGGAGACATGTACTTGGTCCATGCCCTATGGCAGGGACAAACACAAGAAGAGGATATGACACCCCCATGCCATGACAAATTGCATCAAACAAAATGAGAGCGATGCTGAAATTTACCAATGGTAGGAGATGGGTGGCCTGTAAGCCCACAGATAAAACACAATACATCTCTTTGAGACAGCACATGCGCTGTCCAACCGTGCCCTAAAAAAGAAGTGGGGGGACTAACTAAGTTAGGCAGTATTCAAGTGACATCATGGCATGTGACATCACATTCTGAGACATCACGCATGTGACATCTCACGTGGAATCATAGGAAGTGGCATCACAACCCATGACATCCCAGGAATTGACATCACAAGAAGTGACATCATATCTTAAATCCTCACACAAGTTTAGCAGGTCTCCCATGACTACATTTAAGTGCATTAGAATAGTTAACAAATGAGATTTTGCATTGGGGTTGAGCTCAAAAGGTCAAGCAAACCAAACACAAAATCTGGTCCTCTATTTATGCATTTATTTCTCAAAACTCTGCTACAAAGAAATTGGCAAAAAGGAAAAATAAGGCAGTAAATCTGGTCTGCATAATTGGTTGCAAAGTTTGCATTTTTAAAGATCTTATTTCAAATGGCACCTGCTGATGGGGTCTTTGTGTGCCAAATAAATAATAATAGTAGGGTAGCTCTGGAGGTAATGTATTTGCTGGAGAGGTCAGTATTTTGTCTAGCCATAGTTTTGAATCAAACTAGCATAGATGGTTAATATGTCATTATAAGCTTGATCCGAAATGAACGCTTTAATTCATCAAAATTACCAAGTTAATAACTGTTCATGTCATGTAGCTCAATTTACAAAAAGTCCATAGGACGTTTATATGTATCCAATGAATGCATTTTATTTCACAATGTTCTCTTCATAACTCCAGATCACACAATAATAATCAATGTCAGTCAACGCGTTTCGTTCATTAGGGACATCATCAGGGCTTAAAACATTATTATTCGCAGTTAGTTTCTAACCGGATACCCCTCTTGGCAGCATCCGTCTGTCCTTTCAATTGTATGTGTGATCTTTCAGTTCCTCTGTTCAATTCAAAATGAAGTCCATCTGGTTGGTGCGATTCTTCCCGCCAAGTCAATGATTAATATGTCTCTTGCAAAGCACATCACATAACAAGCAAATTACAGATTTTTATTTTATATAGATTGGCAAGTGAGTCACTGATTTTAACACAAACATCTTTTTGTTATTTGCAATTTATAAACTGAAATACTTTTCATAGAGAACAGTGAGCTATGAAGCACAAGTGGCTCCTAACATCTTGTAATCCATACTGTCTTATCTAACACATCCTGTACATTGGTTTACACACATATATAATTTATTGTCAATGTATACGTGTGATGTAAGTGCTCTGACACCCTTCATTGGGATGAGTAGGGTTATAAAGGAAATACAACAAAATAATGATAAAGAAATTGGTATTTGTGTAAATACTGGGAGAGACCAACACATTTGACATTCTCACAGTGCTTGAATATCTCTTATATACAGGGACTAAAGAAAGTCAAAAGCAATCTTCTCTTAAGTATTATCAGCCACGATACATTTGCAAAAGTAGACCTGATGGCCCCTTAACTTCAGCCTTTATTATAGGCCCAGCTAGAATACAATAAGCCCCCTCCCCGCCGCCTGAATATTGCTGAGCAAAACGATAACAGACAATATGCAGGCCCTGCTGAATGTGTCCCGGTGTAAAAAAATGACACATTTAGCATATTTCTCCGGGGACCGACCTCTTGGCAGGGTTAGAGGGTGTCTAACCTGTGAAAATTGTGGGTAGACGCTGCCTTCCCGTGTGTACCCACATCTTGTGCCCTGAGAGAGTGTTATGATTAAAAGGCACCCCTAGTTACAGAGGCAGTGGAATTGTTCTTTTCTATCCTCCTATTTTCTTTTATAAGTGTGGTTGCAGCTTACTCAAGAGCTTTCTGTTTCCGGGTGAAAACCTTCAAGTTCTCAAGATGCTACCCAATTTTGAAGTGAATCATGGAGACATTGTTTTGGATTTAGTAACCATTTTCATTCTGGCAGATGTTTTGCTAAAGGTAATACACTAAAGTGGATAATTCTATATTTATATACATTTCACTGGGAATTGAACTTCTACTTCAAAGTTCTTTTTTTTTTGCCCATACCCCTTGTAATGATCTCCTGGTTTCCTAGGATCTGAGGATATCAGGACAAATCAAGGCTTTATATGTGGGGATAGCTCTTTGCATCTGTGTCCTTATGTGTTCGAGACCGTTGGTGTCACCATGGAAAAACAATGACAGAAGAGGAAACACAGGCAACTCTCAACTAGTGAGTTATCAGATTCAGAATAAAGGCCTCATGCAAGTTCTCACACAGGTGACACTTCAGGTAAGATTAAGATGCCTCTTCTGTGGTCTTTGAGGGTTTGTGTGAGGTAGCTCTAAAAGCCATAGTAAAAGTGACTTTGAAAGAACTTTTACCTTGTCTGTCTTTTGAAGATGTCACAAGAGACTTCAGCATTATTCTCCTTCCTCTTTGTCATCTTCTTCAGTTTCTGTTCAGGAAGACTCATTACTGGGAAATTCAACTGGAAAATACTTTTGAAGAAAATGCTAGAAGAGATTCTGGACTATTGCAGGAAGAATCTGGGGTTCCTGGACAATTAGTATATTCCCAGTTCCATTGGCATCTCTTCTGTGTGTTCCATATGGATCCAGTTCCATCTCTTCTTATTCATTCACAATTATTAAAAGGTTTTAAAACAAAATATCAACATTTTAAAATCGACCTACAGAAATATATGTTGAAAATATTGTCATACAGAAATATCATCAGCGAGAATATAGTTAAAAAGAAAATTGATTTTAAGGTAAGTAATATCGATTTTAAAAACATAAAAATCATTACTATCTATTATAAAAATTTCTGTTGTCAATGTTGATGTTAAAATATTGTTGTTAATAATATACATTTATTTTTTTTAATATATTTTACTATATATTTTAATTGTATCTGTTATAAATTATGACGCTCAAAACCTTTCTTCATTCACAAGAAAAGAAGCAGCACTCATAGACTTTGAGATATCACGGTGATGATTTAATGTGGGGAAAAGGGAAAGCACAAACGCGTTTCGGCGTAAGCCTTTGTCAGTGTGTTATAAATTATTTGTATAAATATTGTTAATGTTGTTTTAAATAGTTTTTTACATTTTTAGAAGTTTTTAAATTTCATGTAATAGTTTTTTATCATATTTAGTAACTTAGGGGCCTATTAGTATGGCCCGCGGTGGCACCACCGTGGAGCATGCAGTGGTGGATAATGCCTTTTACCGCACGCCAGCAGCAGTACCCACGTCCCGACTATTAGTATGGACAAACATAGCCCATGTCCCGTCCACCGCGGTGCAACACGAACCGCCATCAAAGTGCGCACGCCACTGTGGTGGAGGGAGCCAATGGAGACTCACCGCCGTATGGAATGACGTCCTGTCCGCTCCACAAATTAGGATAACCCAAACAGCCAGTCGCACCGCAGTGGAGAAACTGCCCAACCAGAGACGGCGGAAGCTCAACAGCGGAGCGCGAAACCAGAGTCCCGATCCCTTCCACCGGTCACGACCGCAATGGACCCAGCCCTACAGGTCTTTCCGGTGCTGTACCTGATACATCACCAGCAACTCATGGACCGTCGCGGATGACGTTGCAGGTACGCAATACCAAAATTCCCGCACACAACCACAACACACAACTCATGGGCTAATACAGGGTCCCTATCCACATCAGACACCCTGGTGGGGACCGAAACACATCCACAAGTTTCCCCACACATGTCCTACCTACCACCAAGTCACCCCTCCTCATTCAGTCACAAATTTTCAGCGATCTTGCAGTAATGTCCCGGTCACGTCACTGCAGCAGTGAAGACAAGGGAATACATGTGCACAATGCAGAAGGCAGGGCCAGCCCCAGGCAGGGGCAAGGCACAAAGACCACAGGGCCACACCTCAACCCTCAACACATTAGCCCTACCATTAAGGAACATGCCATGTGCCCCTCCTGTGCACCCCATGCACAACAAGCTAGGTGAATCCACACCCTGCACCATGCGCCAAACAACTAAGGAGACATCTACAGCAGGAGTGGCTGCAGAGGAACACACAGCACAGAAGCACAGGGCTAGGGTAACCCACACACCACAACAACACCACACTCATGGCAAGAAAACTGAATACAAGCACAAAATGAATACACATACATACAATAAACAAACATCCTACTGGAGACACATCCTGCCAAGTCACAAAGACATACCCCACACTGACACACAGACACATACACAGACCACATGACACCAGCAATGGAGCACAACATATAGGAAAGCCAAAGTGAGGTGCACACAAATGGAAGGCCAAGAAGATAACCACCAAGCATGTGTACATCACATGCAAGACAAGGAACATAGAACAACACCATCAGCCCATTAAAGCACAGGGCTGGCACAGTGAGTGAAGTCAAACAACATTCATCTCAGTGCAAACACCCAGGGAGACAGCAAGGCAACCCATGTATAGGCACAGGGATGAAAGGAAGGCCCTGAAGTCAAACTGTGGACAGTTACACATATGGATACACCTACTTCACAGGAGTATGCCAGCAGCACAACACACAGGGCCCATTGACACACTCCATGACTGTCAAACACAAGTTGGAATCTACACACATACCCCCTCACACCTGCAGCACACAACACCAGTGTCAAACACACAGAAGGACGTCAATATTGTCCAGTCAATACACAGTCGAATAATCACACTCCCTGGCGGTATCCACAAACATCACACACACAGGGATGCCAGAACCAATGTCTGCACAAAAACAACAGACAAACTCAACAGAAACACACACAGAACCACAACAAGAACAGGCATGCCCTGTGCAGCAAAACTGTGGAAAGGCAAAGGGAGCACAGACAGAACAGGAGTGTACAACCTCATCTTATTAGGAACAATGCACAGACAACATACCACAACACTGACAAGTCGTGCACCATCACAGAACAACACAGGCACATCAAATACACAACAGAGGCACAGGCAAACAAATCACATAGCAAACAGAGCAGGACATCAGGGGATGCACACCAGGCAATGACAAGGCAATATACACCCACAGCACTGCATACTGAACAAGCAATGTGTGCACACCAAACATACTAGTCCCACACAGATATGAGTGACACAACATGAACCCACACAACACAAATAAGCACAGCACAAAGACAACATCACACTCAGGAAGTGAAGCAGTACCACATCAAACACACATACACCCAACACAACACCCACAAGTCTGGGACAGAAACGTGGAAAAAACTTGACCAGAAGACTGGGCAGCACAAACAGTTGACCTGCATATGAGCAACAATGACTGCCAAACAGCCCACGAACATCACATATAACTAAATGGGGAAATGTCCTGAGTGGCACATTGCCCCTGGGCAAAGATCTGCACCTCAAAGCACAGTGTCACAAATGAAGTGATGGGCAGGCACACACACAGGCAAACCAAGGGGACAGCTGACATCAAAGTGAAGTGTTGTGCACTTCAGTAGTGGACATGGCAGGCATGTACCATACACAAATAGAGGGAATGCAGACTCACAGTGGGTAGGCATCTGAAGCACATATAGGGGATGGTATGACACCACACACAACATGGCATACTGGAGGCAATAAAGCAACATGTGACAGCAATGCATGAGAAAACACACCCACAATGTCAGTATGGATCAGCAGGTCTGCACAGTCACCACAAACAGAATCAAGGCACATGGATGATTAACAAAACACAACACTGACTTGCCAGTCACACACTCTGCATGATACATATAACAACAAGGGGGAGAGAGAGAAACAAAATATAATGGATTCGTTCTCCGTAAACTAATGTATCAAAAACAATATAGAATCCACCAGGGGGTTAAAAGTAGTCCCTACTGTGGTGGGGAGCACTATGTGTTTTTAAAATACCCCTCACACACTAAAAGGACCCTTGGGGTCATGCTTCATCATGGTGGTCTTCGCACCCCTTTACGCGATGAGGCTTGCTATGAACTGCGACTACGCGGGAGCACTTTTTCACAGACTATGTCCACAGACAAAACATATGAGCGAGATAGATATAGGTACAAATAGACCTTGGTTACAGCGTAATTTCAGCAATTGTAATAGTACCAACTTAATTTACATGCTCAAATGCCCCTGTTCCATACGATACGTGGGCATGACTACCCGAAAAGTCCGTACAAGAATGCTAGAGCACAAGAGCTCCTTTTGTTGCAAAAAAAGTCACACCAAACTTACCAGACATTTCTTGGATCAGGTACACCTTGAAACAGACTTCCAATGGACTGTCCTGGAGAAGCCGTACATACCCGGCCACATAAGTGATTTGTCGGGGTACCTTTTCTCAAAGGAACAAAAGTGGATTTATAAGCTTCAGTATGACAAAGGGGGATTAAATGATGATATTCCTTGAGCAGATGGTACTACCCACATAGCTCTACTCCATAGGGTCACTATGGTCAAGAATTGAGTTGCCATTTTGCTCCTAGTGTAGGGTCCTGGGATGACCCACAGAAATGATTATCCATACTATAAGCCTACTCACCTCAATCCAAGTGGAGGGATTTGTGCATCAGCTGACATAGAAAGGCGTTTGTACTGTCAATCTTGGTCGTGTCATGCATGTGATACATTTGAAGCCTCGTATACTTATTGGCAACACCGGTATTACTATCCCAAGTGAACTATAGTCCCTTGCGAGATGAGGGTTGTTAAATACAATATAGTTAGAAAACAAATATTATGGCGGCATTTACCACATACAGGAGTTTGCAATTAATTTCTAGCGACATTTTTTATAATTGGAAATATATGTCTAACAAGGCACTAGTGCGAATAAGCCAGCGAACTACAAGAATGGCCGCTATGACCTCATTGAGTAGTTTTTAGCACGTGCCCATCGCGCTGCTTCGAGCGCAAAGTAGTGCGCTTTGTTTACCATGAACAATAGACTTACTAGGTATACCCTAGAGTTATTTTTTCGATAATCTCCCTGCTTTGTTCAACATACAAGCGGAGGGAAGCTCTGGGTTGCATCATAACAGTGCCGAGCCAACGAACTACAAAAATGGCTGCTATGACTTCACCTAGTAGTTCTGAGCGCACTTTTTCAAGCGCAAAGTAGTGCGCTTTGTTTTCCATGAATAAACAGACTTACCAAGTCCACCCTAAAGTTATTTTTTGGTTAATCTCCTTCCTTTTTTTAAAATACAAGCTGAGGGAGGTACTGGGATATATCCCAACAGTGCTGCAAGGTGGCAGCATAGACTAATTAGGAGGAGTGTTACCTGACTAACAAACCCCCGTAAGACTATGAATAAGGAGATCACCTACATGTCGGTGCTTCCCCCAAGCCTCAGAAGGTAGCTTGAGGTACCGACGGAAGGTGAGTGAATATGGGATTACATAGTATGAGTGCTATACATATACAAAGATGACAGCTTTAGCAATTATTTCATGTTGCTTAAAGAGTTTGTGATTTAGCACAATTGGTACCTATAATAGTTAGGTGTCAGAGTTAATTTCTGAGTTTTTTTTAGGCTTAGCACACTGAGTCTGTAGATTCGCCTTCTGCTCATGTTTGCCTCTAGATATAGGGAATTTCCTTACAGGAATGTTCTTTGGGCATTGTTAAAAGCTCATAACTTTCTGCTTTATTGTGCTGCATTTCTGTTTTCCTCCCTATGTCTTTGTAGTGCGGGGCCTCTTACAACCTGAGCATGGTCCAGGTGAGGTCCATTCCCCTACCATCAAGAGTGAGCATATAACATTTTATTTGTATATAATTGTTTTTGGGTGATACACTATGCATATGTGACTGGCACATCAAATACAGCATTAATGATGAAACGTTTTCCTCCACAGAATTCACAGTAGCCAAAGTGATATGGAGGGTTAATGTCCACGGTTGTTACAGGTTGTACCGTATTCAACTAGTTTTATCATACTTTATGTGATGGTGGTGATTTCTTTGTTCCACTACTAGGTGTGCAACTATTATAAGAGCAGAGGCCCTGATGAATGCCAAGGGATTAAATACCCGTCAGGCAGAAACATGTTGGCCCATTTTTAGACAGATATTTGTTACTGTCTCTCTTGTACTGTTCTGGTTTTTTGAATTAGGAGGCGTGTCTTGTCCGCAGAATAAAGTTGTCAGAAGGAGGACATTCCATCGTATTTTAAGTCACTAAGTTTTTTGTTGCACTGTTGTTTATTTTACCATCAAAAGATCAGTCATCATGGACGGTTTCTTTATTTTGGTGGACCAAATCCTTAAACAGCAATAAGGTGCGGTGTTTGATGTCCCAATGATCAGGGGACCAGCCTAATATGCACCTGGGTTTGGCCAAATGATAGGACTGATCATTGAGTCAATTTGATGGGAACCCTTTATTAATTGCTTTGGATTAGTCAGCCATGTACGAATAACCCATGAAGTGCCGGTCTCTTTTATGCATTTAGTGTTCACCCCCCTCTTTTTTCCGAAATACGCTGTCTCTATGTGATATATACACTCCGAGATCCTGTGGACTCGGTAACAACAGTACAGCTTCAGAATTTAGCTGGCAGACCCCCTGTGTTTCGTGTGTTATACATTGAGTAGGAGCTGGGGATAAAATCCGGTGTGGGTCTTTAAACTATATATCCCTTGAACCCGCTCTCTAACTGTTTAGTTGTTGTCTGTTGTGAAGCAGCTGTCTGGCTGCGGGTCCTTTTGTATAACCATATGAGAAGACGGTTTTTGACAGTTTCGAATTGTAGAACTGTTACATAACATTGAGAGTCGGTTGACCCCGGACCGGGGTGGTGACTGGGTCTTGATTTCTCGGATATTGCTCTGACACCTTTTTACAAACAATCATGGCAGAAATTAGTGGGATTGCGTATGATGACGCCACATATAAATCTATATTGGAGAGTATGCCAAGCGTCTAGGATACACCTTCTACAGTCACTTCTAGTACAGAAGACGATTGGGCCAAAGTTCTGGTTTTAAAGAAATCACATGCCCGCACTTTGGTCCATGGCATAACCATGGTGGAATACCTCAGGGCTAGCTGTGCCCCGCCTGGCTTAGTGGTCTCCAATGCTCCTCGACTATTCTTACAAGATAAGATTTTTTTGAAGGATTGGTCGTTAATAGCATGGAGATGTACCAGGGACTGGCTAATACTGATTATTAGCACAGCTAAAAGAATAGCAGACACCATACTGGTAGAGATACAGGTTTTGGAAGCAGCTATAAGAACAACAGTAACACCGATTTTGTTCAAGAAACAGCAGGATGAATCGAACAAAAATTCCTGCGAGTTCCAGGATACCATCCTGCAAACAAAATTGGACAAATTCAAGAAAGACTTGGCCAAATGGAGACATGAACGTGTGTACCCTTACACGAGTGATACTTACACACCTCCCGTGTACAGGAATAATGGTAGATGATTTGGGTCGAACTATTCTAGTTCGGGTTCTGACAGTAGCGATCCAGACAATACCAACACTGGCACACCCACTTTTCCACAACGTGGTAGAGGCAGGGGGAATAGACCTTATCCATATGGCAACCAACATATCAATCAATACCAGCAGTGGTGGCCACCCACCCCCTAGGGATTTCCACCTAATCAACAGTCATATCCCACACCACCACCGCCCCCGAATTTTCAAGGATTTCCGAATGCCTATAATTCACAACATTTTTTAGGGTTTGGGCCGCGCCGACCCAGAGGCAAAAGGCGAGCGGCAAAAAACACAGGGGTACAATGGGAAGACCAGACAGGCCCACATGCAGGTACACGGAGCCAAACTGCCAAGAACCAGAAAGCAGGCCCGTCGGGGAACAATCCCTCGTAGTCAACTTATCAGCAAAGACATTGACTCCGCTTGAAGAAGAAATATTGAACAAGGGCTTGGGCTTTGTCATGACGAATCATGGGGACCCATTCACTTTTCAATGCGAATTAAGTCAGTGTTTCAGAAAACTTAGACTTCACTATCTCTTTAAAGACAAGAGCAATGACAAATGCCAGACTAAAGACACAAATACTGGTCTGAAAGTTAAATCCAAATTCCAACCACCGACACACACGGTTCCGCCACAGGTTTTGGTGTTTGAGCAAGCTGTTGCGGATGACACTGCTACACTGTGGAGTACAAGAGTTAGGTCGTTTAACAACCTTACTAAACTAGAACAAACAACACTGAAATCACTCTCTGAGGATCAGTCAATAACTCTAAAGCCTGCGGATAAGGGCGGCTCTATAGTTGTTCTGAACAGCACTGACTATCAGACAGAGTGCTATAGACAACTAAATAACAGACAGGCATATTCTCCTCTGTCTAAAGACCCCACTGATGAAGTCATCAAGCAGATACGGGACATGGTTGAAGAGGCACTCTCCGAGGGTTGGATTACTCAAGTACCTAATCGCAAAACATCCAATAACACCTTACTTCCACCTTTTACCTAAGGTGCACAAACCCCAGAGGCCGCCGCTCGGTAGGCCTATTATTTCAGGAATAGGGTCTGCATTTGAGCCGCTGTCAACCTTTGTAGATTTCTTTCTGCGGCCCATTGTACAACAAATGCCCACATATTTGCAGGACACCAAAGATGTGCTGCGTGTCTTACCTGAAATAGATTTTGATACTGAAAGAAACCTCTTGGTCTCTTTCGATGTAGAATCTTTGTACACCTCTATCCCTCAGGATGAGACTTTGGAAGTTGTAACATCCATCCTGAGGGATAGTATAGGTGAGACCATCACTCCAGTACCGTTCAAAATGGCTTTAGCCACCATGGCCATGAAAATGAACTATTTCAAGTACGAGGATAATCTGTTTCTCCAGATCTCTGGAACAAGCATGGGCAGCGTTTTCGCGCCGAGCCTGGCGAATTTATACGTGCACCAGTTCCAACAACAACACGTACTGACACCCACCAACCCCTTCCACACCTCTATCAGGTGGTGGAAGCGTTATATTGACAACGTGTTGGTGGTGTGGAGAGGCACGCTGGATTCAGTTAAAGAATTCCATCAGTGGTTAAATAGTAGAAACCAGTTTCTTAGATTCACCATGGAAGCACACAAAGAAAGAATTGCATTCCTGGACTTGTCTATTTATGTCACTCCTGCAGGACTGCAGAGTGAACTTTTCAGGAAACCTATGGCGCGGAACTCGCTCCTCCTCTATGAGAGCTATCACCCGAAGTCCCTGCGCCAAAATCTACCCTATGGCCAGTTCCTACGTGTTCATAGAAACTGCTCTAATAGAGAGGACTTTGATGTACATGCAAGTAATCTTTGTGCACAATTAAGGGTTAGACATTACCCCAATTCGCTTATCAAAAGATCAAGGAAAAGAGCGTTAAACAATAACAGAGAAGCTCTCCTTGAAGCTCCAATTCCTAAACCACCGTTGGAAAGACTCACATTTGTGAGCACTTTCAACACCAAAAGCAATGTCATCCAAAAAATTGTAAGAAGACACTGGCGCCTTCTGAACCACGGCAAAGAAAAAATAGCGCAACCCTTGTTTGCGTTTAAAAGGGCCAGTAGCATTCGAGATAGGCTTGAAAACACACGCCCGAAAGAGACTCCTAAGAAACCTGGCGAAACCCTATGGAATCTCCCTCCTGTGGTTGGGCATCACCCTTGCGGTACCTGTTCGGTTTGTCCACAGACAAAACATACAAGTGAGATAGATATAGGTACAAATAGACCTTGGTTACAGCGTAATTTCAGCAATTGTAATAGTACCAACTTAATTTACATGCTGACATGCCCCTGTTCCATACGATACGTGGGCATGACTACCGGAAAAGTCTGTACAAGAATGCTAGAGCACAAGAGCTCCTATTGTTGCAAAAAAAGTCACACCAAACTTACCAGACATTTCTTGGATCAGGCACACCTTGAAACGGACTTCCAATGGGCTGTCCTGGAGAAGCCGTACATACCCGGCCACATAAGTGATGTGTTGGGGTACCTTTTCTCAAAGGAACAAAAGTGGATTTATAAGCTTCAGTCTGACAAAGGGGGATTAAATGATGATATTCCTTGGACCTTATTATAGTGACCCGCTTCTGCGTTGAGCAGATGGTACTACCAACATAGCTCTACTCCATAGGGTCACTATGGTCAAGAATTGAGTTGCAATTTTGCTCCTAGTGTAGGGTCCTGTGACGATATGTAATATCAAGGATTTAGGATGCTCACAGACATGATTATCCATACTATAAGCATACCCACCTCAATCCAAGTGGAAGGATTTGCGCATCAGCTGACACAGAAAGGCGTTTGTACTGTCAATCTTGGTCGTGTCATGCATGTGATACATTTGAAGCCTTGTATACTTATTGGTAACACCGGTATTACTATCCCAAGTGAACTATAGTCCCTGGCAAGATGAGGGTTTTTAAATACAAAATATAGTTAAGAACAAAAATTATGGTGGCGTTTACCACATACAGGAGTTCACATTTAATTTATAGCGACATTTTTGATAATTGGAAATATATGCCTAACAAGGCACTAGTGCGAACAAACCAGCGAACTACAAGAATGGCCACTATGACCTCAATGAGTAGTTCTTAGCGCGTGCTCTCACCCTGCTTCGAGAGCGAAGGAGTGCGCTTTGTTTACCATGAACAATAGACTTACTAGGTCTACCCTAGAGTTATTTTTTCGATAATCTCCCTGCTTTGTTCAACATACAAGTAGAGGGAGGCTCTGGGTTGCATCATAACAGTGCCGAGACAACGAACTACAAAAATGGCTGCTATGACTTCACCTAGTAGTTCTGAGCGCGTGTTCTCGCGCTTTTTTGAGCGCAAAGTAGTGCGCTTTGTTTTCTATGAATAAACAGACTTACCAAGTCCACCCTAAAGTTATTTTTGGGTTAATCTCCTTCCTTTTTTTAAAATACAAGCTGAGGGAGGTTCTGGGATATATCACAACAGTGCTGCAAGGTGGCAGCACAGACTACTTAGGCGGAGGGTTACCAGACTAACAAACCCCCGTAAGACTATGAATAAGGAGATCACCTACACGTCAGTGCCTCCCCCAAGCCTTAGAAGGTAGCTTGAGGTACCGACGGAAAGGTGAGTGAACATGGGATTACATAGTATGAGTGCTATACATATACAAAGATGACAGCTTTAGCAATTATTTCATGTTGCTTAAAGAGTTTGTGATTTAGTACAATTGGTACCTATAATAGTTAGGTGTCAGAGTTAATTTCTGAGTTTTTTTTAGGCTTAGCACAGTCAGTCTGTAGATTGACCTTCCTCACATGTTTGCCTCTAGATATAGGGAATTTCCTTACAGGAATGTTCTTTGGGCATTGTTAAAAGCTCATAACCTTCTGCTTTATTGTGCTGCATTTCTGTTTTCCTCCCTATGTCTTTGTAGTGCGGGGCCTCTTACAAGCTGAGCATGGTCCAGGTGAGGTGAGATCCATTCCCCTACCATCAAGGGTGAGCATATAACATTTTATTTTTATATAATTGTTTTTGGGTGATACACTATGCATATGTGACTGACACATCAAATACAGCATTAATGATGAAACGTTTTCCTCCACAGAATTCACAGTAGCCAAAGTGATATGGAGGGTTTATGTCCACGGTTGTTACAGGTTGTACCATATTCAACTAGTTTTATCATACTTTATTTCTCTGGTGATGGTGGTGATTTCTTTGTTCCACTACTAGGAGTGCAACTATTATAAGAGCAGAGGCCCTGATGAATGCCAAGGGATTAAATACCTGTCAGGCAGAAACATGTTGGCCCATTTCTAGACACATATTTGTTACTGTCTCTCTTGCACTATTCTGGTTTTTTAATTAGGAGGCGTGTCTTGTCCGCAGAATAAAGTTGTCAGAAGGGGGACATTCCATCCTATTTTAAGTCACTAAGTTTTTTGTTTCACTGTTGTTTATTTTACCATCAAAAGATCAGTCATCATGGACGGTTTGTTTATTTTGGTGGACCAAATCCTCAAACAGCATTAAGGTGCGGTGTTTGATGTCCCAATGATCAGGGGAGCAGCCTAATATGCACCTGGGTTTGGCCAAATGATAGGACTGATCATTGAGTCAATTTGATGGGAACCCTTTATTAATTGCTTTGGATTAGTCAGCCATGTACGAATAACCAATGATGTGCCGGTCTCTTTTATGCATTTAGTGTTCACCCACCTCTTTTTTCTGAAATACGCTGTCTCTATGTGATATATACACTCCGAGATCCTGTGGACTCTGTAACGACAGTGCAGCTTTAGAATTTAGCTAGTAGACCCCCTGTGTTTCGTGTGTTATACAATGCAGGGGCACACACACATCAACACTCCTGACAAAGCCACCGCCTTCACACTGCACACTTTTTGACCACCCAAGTGCACACATTGAAAGTAACCCATGTGACTAGGATGACTGGCCGTCACAAGATGACCATAAACCCTACACTGCTGGGCACACATAAAGTAAGAACATACATACATGATGACCCTGGACAGCCTGCCTGCAATTCTGTGGATAGAATCCCACTCTGTGCTGGTAGTGTCCCCAACCTGACATGTGTACAATATAGCCAACATGAACTAATAATGAAAATGATAACGGTATTCCAAATAAAAACAACAACATTTTCTCCCACAAGTATCAGAGTAAGGAAGAACTGAAGTCCCTGTCACCCCTGTAAAAAATAGAATAAGTGAGACAAGACATTGGCAATGTTGAAGTGGCACAAAGAGCATGTGGCACAGTAAATCATATACACACAGAAAAAAAACGTTATTCAGTAAGGACACTGACAAAACAGACAACAGGAGCTACTGTCTTTATTCACATATTGCACAGATAGGCACCAATTGTAGAGACGAGCAAGGCACAAAATCCATAGTATGTCCATGAGAAGCTGCACAGGCAAGGGGGAAACAGCAAGGCCAGTCAGTGGCCAGTCCAAGGTGCAGAGTATGTCCATGAGAAGCTGCACATGGAATAGTTAAACACAGCAATGAGCAACAAGGCCAGTGGCCAAAATGAACTGTAGACCATGTCAATGAGAAGCTACACAGGCAAGGGGAAAATAGCAAGGCCAGTGGCCATTCCAAGGAGCAGTGTATATACATGAGAAGCTGCACAGGGAATAGTTAAATACAGCAATGAGCAACAAGACCAGTGGCCAAAACGAAGTGTAGAGCATGCCTACCCCGATTTTCAAAAATTCATCGAGCTACCGCGTTTGCGGTTCCCTTCGTCTGTAAGGGCATGGGCATTGGCGCTGACACACCGCAGGGGCCAGGCGGTCGCTACCCCGAAATTTTTGCTATTGATTGGAGCCAGTGACCGTGATTTGGGTGGCGGAGCATGCCAACCGCCATTTTACTATAAATATATATATTACCGCGAGTGAGCCTTTGGCCTTGGCAGTGACACACCGCTGGGGCCCAGCGGTCACTACCACAAAATGGCTGCTATCCATTGGAGCCAATGACCGTGATTTGGGTGGCGGAGCATGCCAACTGCCATTTGACTATAAATAAATATATCACTACCGCGGGTGTGGCTTTGGCATTGGCAGTGACACACTGCTGGGGCCAGACGGTCGCTACTGCGAAATGGCTGCTATCCATTGGAGCCAGTGACAGTGATTTGGGTGGCGGAGCATGCCAACCGCTATTTGACTATAAAAAAATATATCTCTACTGCGAGTGTGGCTTTTTTCATTGGCAGTGACACACCGCTGGGGCCAGGCCGTCGCTATTGTGAAATGGCTGCTATCCATTGGAGCCAGTGACCGTGATTTGGGTGGCGGAGCATGCCAACCGCCGTTTGACTATAAATATATATATCACTACCTCGACTCTGGCTTTGGCATTGGCAGTAACACACCGCTGGGGCCAGGCGGTCTCTACCGCGAAATGGCTACTATCCATTGGAGACAATGACCGTGACTTGCGTGGCGGAGCACGTTGACAGCACCCATAGACACATCATGCTGTGTCTATGGTCAATGGCCAGTTCTCAACAGTGCACAGTAGACACCCAATTCATGGCACAAAATAGTGCACACAATGCCAATATAACATTTAGCCCACTGCTGACTACACATGCCATGTGGGTGTATATGTTTGAAAACATTGGCATGTACTCCCTCACAAGTCACTAGTGATATTGCTGGGCATGTACCCATATCATTGTTGTGATGGACTCTCCAATGGGTACACATGTCAATGTGTGATAGGGATGAGCAACTCACAGTGATGAATGCCTGACTTCACAATGTGCATATTTCACGGCCTACTTTGCTGCTCATGCACATACTCGTTGTTAACAATCAGACTGTGCTCATTGTGTTATTGATGTGTGCCCTGCTTGACTAACCCAAGAAGGTGTGGCAGGTACAGCAGCTAGGTAGGAGACAGTAGGGTTGCTGTTTCACACATATGCTTTATGAACTATTGTCAGTGCTGGTTATACAAGATATTGCCATCTACCTTTGGGCATTCACATAGTCAGATATTGTTTTTGAGGTACTCACTGTGTGAACAGTGGACAAGTGTACGACTAGTGTAGCTGAAGGTGTACCTACATGTAAGTTGTGCTGTAAGCTGAGATGTGATGCCAGTCATTGTTGCCGTTGTGTCAGTCAAACCGTAAGATGTTGGATACATCACATGGTTGATTGCAATGACATGTGTCCCTTTTCATCTCACCTAGGAGGCGACCAAATGTGCATCATCTCTTCGCAGGGCTGGCAGCATGGAGGATGAGGACGTCATACGGAAATTCCGTCTGGATCGACCCACCATACAGGACCTATGTACTCTGCTGGAACCCCACCTGCGGCCTCGCAGAACGTATCTGACTGCTTTGACACCAACGTGTAAGGTGATAGTAGCCCTGCATTTCTTTGCTACTGGTTCATTCCAGTACACGGTGTCCAGCACAGGTGGAATGTCCCAACCTATGTTCAGCATGGTGCTACGTGATGTTCTGTCCGCTATAGTGAACTACAAGGACCGATACATCCATTTCCCCAGGAGGCATGAATTGGCGGCTGTGAAGGCTGATTTTTATGCCTGTGGGCACATCCCTAATGTTGTTGGTGCCATTGACTGCACACATGTTGGCCTGGTTCCATCACAGGCATGTGAGCACATCTACAGGAACAGGAAACACTTCCATTCCATCAATGTGCAAGTGGTGGGTCAGGCAGATAAGATCATTTCACCCGTCGGTGCCAAATTTCCTGGCTAGGCCCATTACTTGTACATCATGAGTAACAGCATTGTGCCACAGCTGATGGCTAATCTGCTTCTGGAGTGTGCATTGGATTGTGTGTGAATACGCAGAGTCAAGTAGCGTGCTGTCTGTGTGACATGCTGTTCTCAGCCACAGTTATATCACAAAGTTGGTCCGTGTATCTTACACCTAAGTGACTCTGCATTTCCCAACCAGCCTTTGTTGCTGAGCCCACTGCGGAATCCCGGGACCCCAAGTGAAGTCCGCTACAATGATGCCCATGGGAGATCACTAAAACACACAAGAATGGACGGAATGTTGCACAATGGCAAAACATTCACCCCCAGTCACAGATCTGGGTTTAATCCATCGTTATTTTGCTCACCAAGCCACCCCAGTTCAGACAAGGCCATATGCAAATCAGTCTTGACCCTGTGCCTCGCTGGAGCAGTTCAGCCCGAACTGCCAAGCCATGTCTTTCCTGGACCGGAATCAAGCACCCTAGGACCGGTTTCTGGCTATCAGCCGTCTTCAGCCAGGATAGCTTGACTCCAATGGGAGATCACGTTGTGTGGTGGAGCGTACTTTTGGTCTCCTGAAGTCACAATTTCGCTGGCTAGACAAGACTGGAGGTGCACTGATGTACTCTCCCAATAAGGTGTGTCAGATTGTAGTTGCATGCTGCATGCTCCACAACCTGGCCATGCGCAAGGAGATTCCCCTGGTCCTGGACGCTGATGAGGAGCCAAGGGCCCTGCCTGCAAACCATCTCATGTCCAGTGACGAGGATAGTGGAGAGGAGAAAGGTGTCGACCTGCATCACCAGCTCATCAACCGCTACTTCCCTTGAAGGTGAGTGACTACGTACAACGGGGCAATTGTCTGCTGATGTAGTTGTTGATAAAAAGGTCTAGTTGAGCTTTATGACTGCAGCCTGTTGTTGACTCTGTACTGGCTGCTAATGTATCTGGGGCCGGGTAGCTTAGCACAGCTACAGGATATCTATGTTGATACTGTTGCTCATTGTAATGTGTGCAGATTGGGGTTCCTTGATGACAAGTGTTGTGTGATGGCTGTTATGCCACCACCTGCCTAGTGAATATTGTTCTATTGTGTTTTCCTAGGTCCCTTCAGCCTCTTCTTGCCTTAAAGAATCTGTGCTCCTGGTACATTGTAATCATGGTGAACATTGCGCATCCTGTGATAAACATGGAGCAGACACAACTACCTAGGTGTGTAAGGAGTGTTTATTTACAATGGGTACATGTGACGGGGGAGTTAATATGTACAATGAAGTGAATAGTGAATCAATGAGTTGTCAGTAATGGAAGATGAGACAATTGAGTAGTCACCACATTGATGTGGGGACCCAGTCCAACAGACGGATGCCATTAACATGGCAGTGTGGGGAAGGACAGTCAACAAAGTCAATGCAATGGTGAAGAGGTGTGCCGTCATGGCTGGCTCCTTGACTGACGCTTGGCAGGTGCTTTGCCACGAGATCCTCGTTTGGATTTCTTAGGACGGCACCTCGCTCATTTGACAGGGGGCTTCTGCTGTAGGACCAGTGGGTTCTGAGAAGTCCCCCCCTCTCTGTGGCCGCAGGGGAGGATGTGAAATTGTCATCCTACAGGCCACCGGAGGGAGGTGGAGGTGTTTTTTGAGCCCATGCCTGTCCCTCAGAACGGCCACTAGCTGGCATAGGGGGGTAAACGATTTGGCAAATGTGATTGTCTATGGACCTCAGCAGCAGGCGGGGCTCACTGGAATCTTCCTGAGCCGTGCCCATTTGTCCCTGGGCCCATTCATAGGCCCCAAGGACTCTGGTGATGGTGTCCAGGGCTTCAGTCCCAGTGTCCGGTTTGCTATACCTCCCACTTGCCCCGCTGTCACAGACCTGTTGCCTCACCACTGTATACACCCACCTACTCTCCCTGCCCTCCTCAGTTGGTGGGGTGGGGTGGTCTTCCTCTGGGGCATGGAGAGTGTTGCAGGCAGCACTGGTGGTGGTGGTGGTGAAGGCTGCACAGGTCAATACAGCAGGGGTCAGCATCTTTGTTGGTGCTGATTTGGTGGTGGGGGGACAGTGCAGTCCTGGGACCTGTTGCACCCTGGCATGCCAGATGGACAGACTTCTTGCTCCGCATCCTTGAAATCCAGGGAGTCATCATCATATAGTCCATGTTCTGAGGGTGGAGACTGGCTCTGCAGGTTGGTGTGGTCATCCTCTGCAGTCAGTTCTTGGTCACCTGTGGGACAGAGGGGAAATAGTCATTGACATGCCCCCCTCAAGATTGGTGTTTGATGTATCCTATTTACAGGTTATGCACCACACAGTTTCCTAGTTCTCACTTTGTATGTCTGTACAATGATGTGCCTCATGACATGATGTGGAGGTACATGCATTACTTGTCCATGGTGTGACATGTCAATGGATACCATGCAAAATTAAGAAAGGTTTGCCACGTGCACACCATGCTTCTTTCAATTCATCGTAATTTCATCAGACTTTATATGATACTGTTTAATCCTTGAAGCGTGCAGCCTCGGTGACGTGGCCTGCCCAAGTGCCTCGTGTCTGTGTAAACTTGAAGAAAACTGGAGCAACATTCCACTCCAACCGGACGCACAGCTAACTCCATTATATATTCACCAAAGTTCTCCATAATTGTATCCATGTTTAACTTTTATTCCATATTTTCCAATTCATCAGTTGATTTTAACCAAATTTAGTTCCTTGTCACATATGGGGCAGTGTATGTATATAAACGTTTCTTCTGCTAAAGATATGCCTATCCAGGCCTTTTTCCAGAGCATGATATATACATCCAACATTCTTGGTAGTGGATCTTATTAACCCAATGCATTTCGGGGTGTTTATAGCCCTTCTTCGGGGGTTCACTGAAAATATTAAAACATTGACATTAGTTTCTATTGTTCAGACCACTTTACAACAAACAATAAATAGCGTGCTTAGCTATCTCAATGACGTTTTCCCTCTAGACGCGCAACTGTGTGCAAAACATATTGTGCCCAGTGAAACCTTATCCACCCTTCCTTGTTTCCACTAACTTGATGTTCACAGTGCCCATTATTACATAATGACTCAACCTCATGAGTTTATCCCATTAAAAAGTCGATCGTACCTTCATAAAACTGCTTCCCAATTTCCCTTCAAAACGTGTCTGTTTCTCTCGCACGCCAGTGTGCAATACCTTCAAACACTTAGCACCTGTTTCAAAAGCGTACTCCTGACTCCACCCCTCGATTTCAGCCAATCTCGTCATGCAGGCGGCAACATCCACCTGCGTGACTACACTTCCCAAGAGTCACCATTACGAGCATTCTATTCAGGAGGCTTGGTAGAGAGAGTAATGAATAGAATGCTCGTAATGGTGACTCTTGGGAAGTGTAGTCACGCAGGTGGATGTTGCCGCCTGCATGACGAGATTGGCTACCAAGAATGTTGGATGTATATATCATGCTCTGGAAAAAGGCCTGGATAGGCATATCTTTAGCAGAAGAAACGTTTATATACATACACTGCCCCATATGTGACAAGGAACTAAATTTGGTTAAAATCAACTGATGAATTGGAAAATATGGAATAAAAGTTAAACATGGATACAATTATGGAGTACTTTGGTGAATATATAATGGAGTTAGCTGTGCGTCCGGTTGGAGTGGAATGTTGCTCCAGTTTTCTTCAAATGGATACCATGCCCCACGCAGATTTTGTGATTACGAGCACATGTTGTCATCTACTGGCTAGCTCCACTATGACTTGATGTGAAGCATCTTTGCTGATTACTCAGCCTGGCAGGCTTTATAGCTGCACATGAACTAGCCATTGTTCTCTCATGCAGACCTTTGTCATGTCCTGCGCTTTGCTTTATTGGTTTTACAGACCATGCTTGCTTTGTTTTCATATGGTCTTTCAAGCTCTGCCCCATGGATCTTACAGATAACATTCAGTGCTGTGCATCATTGTGTCCTGAATTTCTTCAACGTCTGATATGGTGAGTCACACCTTTGTTTCTGGGACAGTTACAGACGATTGACTGGCTGAACACTCTAACTAAATATTGGATCTGTGCCAATTTTGGTGGGATGTGAGTGTTGTTGTGGTTATATGCCTAAATGCTTTTTGAGAGAAATGGCAGGGTGCATGCACTGTCTAGTTACCTGTTCTGTTGTCACATTGGGGTGGAATTTCTGACACATCTCTCTGGGGGTGTGTTTGAGTGCTCCATCCTGCTCATGGGTGTGACAGGGAGGATTGTTGGAGTTGAGGTGCTGGCTTCCCACCCACAGACACCCCTCCCTGGGAAAATGGCTACCTACCTGTTAGGTGAGGGTGAATAATGCAATGTCTGCCACATGCTTCTGGGAGGGGGGAGTGTTCCATCTTGCTGTGCTGTGGCACAAGGGTGCCTGGTGGGTGTTGCAGTGCAGGCCTCCCACCCCCAAAAAGCCATCCTTGGGAAGATGCCTACCTACCTGTTAGGTAAAGGTAAACAATACAATGGCTGCCAAATGATTTTGTTTGGGGGGAGTGCTCCATCTTGCTGTGCTGTGGCATATGGGTGCCTGGTGTGAGTTGTAGTGCAGGCCTCCCACCCCCAGAAAGCCTTCTCTGGGAAGATGGATACCTACCTGTCAGTTTGATGAGGGCAATGTGTGGCTGCCTATGCTTCTGGGTGGGGGGAGTGCTCCATCCTGCTCAGGGATGGGACAAGGGGGCCTTGTGGGAGTTGTAGTGCTGGCTGTCTATACACATACAAACCTGGAAATGTGGCTGCCTACCTTTGGGGTGAATCAGATGGGGTGAATGTTACATCTGTGAGACCTGTGTTAGGTGTGGTGGTGCAGTTGAATGGGATTGGGCATAGGAGGTGTGGCTTTGTCGCTGTGCAAGACAGTACATGGCTGTGTAATGGTAGACATTTGTTTGTATTTACCAGCTTGCACTCCCCCAGGTAGTCCTGTGAGACTCTCTGGATGCAGTATGGCAAGCACCTCCTCCTCCCATGCATTTAATGTTCTTGGTGGAATAGGAGGGCCACTGCCAGTCATCTGAGCCAGCTGACAGTTCTTATTGTTCTTCTCTTTCACCATACTCTTCAGGTCATGCCACCACTTCATGATTGCCTGCTTGGAGCGCAGGGTGGTCCCTACTGCATTGACATTGTTGACTATCCTTTCCCACATCTGAGCTCTAGTGGAGAATGGTGTCTGTTGGAACAGGGAACCAAACACTTGTGGTTCTACTCTGATCATCCTCATCTACCATGTCTGACAACTCTCAGTGAATTTAGGCATTTTCTTTTGTGCCATGGTGTGTGATGAGCAATTAGTTTGAGGTGCAGTTGTGAGGGTGGTGGGGGTGGTGTAGGTTCGGTGTGTGTGTGTTGTTGTGTGCTGAGATGTGTGGTGTTTTGCCTAGCCAATGTGCGGCAGTGTTTAGTTCCTTCGGGGACTGAGTAGTGCGGAGGATTCTGGTCAGGAAGGAGCTGGTTTTATACTCAGCTATGTGGGTGTGTCAAAATGGAGTATTGCTGTCAGGTGTGTTGTGAGGGTTATCCTGGGATTTTTATTTTGTTAGTTGCCATGGAGGTGTGTCCTTGGGGTGTGTTAGGTGTTTTGGGGGGCTGAGCTGGTTTGATGTGTGCACTTGGTGGCCTTGTTGTATATTTTTTGTGTCGACTGCCATATTTCTCACGGAGTGTCCGCGGCGCTGGGTATGCAACAGCCCTTCTACTGGCTTTCCCATACATCACTGTTTGCGATCTCAGCAGTCAGAAACAGCGGATCATCCGCCTGTCACCTTAATGGAATCCTAATTTTCCATGCAGTCACTCCGTTGGCCTCGCAGTGGCTTTCGGCTGCGATTTTGACCACCGTGGTTGGATTTTCACCAGCTCCGCCCGCTACCAGTGGTCATTTGTGGCCTCGTTCCGCCGCGGTTGGAATATTGTGGCGGTTTATCCTAATTGGATGGCCTGTTTTGCCGTTGTACCAGCGGATAGTTAATTTCCACTACCGTGGCTGTTGGGTGGTTGTTCTGACCGCCATCCTAATGGACCACTAAGTCAAGATTGTATGAGGCAAGATGAGATGAAATTCTCTGTTGTTTGATTGGATTAATAAAACCTTTTACATTCCATGAAATACCTCTGAATGAAACAAATTCAACAATATATACAGAGTAATACATTCAATAATAAGATAATAGTGAAAAAAATAGGAAAAGTAAGAATGAAGGAGAAAAATACACTGGAATGATGTCAAGAAAAGGAGAAAGGATGAATGAAAAGAAGAAATCAAGGAGTCTACCAAAGGAAATAATTTATAGAGAAAATAGTAAAGTGACACCAAAAGAAAAAGAGGATAAGAGATGATGAAAAAGGAAGGGAACACAAGAGAAAGAAGTAAGAGGAAGAGGAGACAGTACAAGCCAAAATAATGACTGTAATACATACCTTGAGAAGGGAACACTAGGAAGGGATGAGAGGCGGCAATGGACAACAAGGACAGCACATCCAACAGAGGGCAACGGACAACACAGGAACATCAGTAAAACATAAATAGGAATGGGAAGTTGGTTAACTCTAAGCTGTGATCCAAATAACCTGCAATGAGAATATAAACAGAAGAGTAACATAACTAGGTAACATGTTTCAATAAGAGAAAAGCTCAAAGATGAGAGTATAGCCAATTCATCAAGGAAGGACTAGCAGTTTCCATTGAAGAAGAAGAATGAGAGTGAATGTATTTTCTGAGATCAGCAGGATTATCAAATGAAGAAGTTTTGTTCATAAAGGTGACTTTAAAAAACCAAGGGTGAAATAGTCCATATTGAGCACCCAAAGAATGAAGAGCGGGATGAATGTCCAGAAATTCTTTGTGTCATTTAGCAGTAGCTGAGGAAACATCTTGAGATATCTATGGTTTTGTACAAAGCCAGTTCAAGTGTTTGATGGATTTAGCTGGGTTTAGAACCTTTAGAAGTTCCGTGAATTGTAAATATAGGATAACGACTCCATGAGGATTGTATGGAGAAGCTGAGAAAGATTGACATGGACCCAGTCTGTGCGCACGTTGGATATTTAATTTGGTTGAAGTAGGAAGATTCAAAAGTTATGGAAGAAATGAAGTAAAGTACGTCACTGGGTTGTCGCCCTCAAGATCTTCAGGAAGACCATATAAGTGAAGGTTGTTGTGGTGGTTTCCGTTTTCAAGATCTTCAGAGGCTTTTTTTAGTTGCAGGACCTCCATCTCCAAAGTTGTAATCCTGGAATATGAATCCTGTACAGCACTAACTTGTTGTTCTAGCACACAAAGGTGAGAATCCATGGAAGACCACTTATTATCCATTGTTTGCAATCAAAAGTTTGTTTCTTCAATAAATGGCATAAGAGCGCGAATTTCCTCCAAGACAATATCCAAAGATACAGAAGAAGGAGATTTGGTGGGAGAGGGAGGATCCTGTTTAATCCTTTTGATAGTAGATAAAGGAGATTGGGCTTTGGACGCCATGTTCAATAGTTTTGAAGGACGTGAAGACGTTGCTGTTGAATATTCCTCAGAGGACTGAGAAGAACTATTGATGGTTGTCAGAGAAGTAGGAGAAGACACTGGACCATTGGCCTTCATTTTTGGGGAGGAGTGAAGTACATTTTTGCTCCTACCAATGAAAGTTTGTCCAATGACCAAAAAAACCTTGTCTTCAAACAAGAAAAAATAATGTTGACACAGTTTTTATACAAAAGTTCAATATGAGATTAAATGACTGCACCCTCCAGTATAAGGCTATAGCACAGTTGAAAAGAATGTGCCAAAAATATTAGGGAATTGCAAGAAAAACAATAATCAAGGGTAGATTCCAGTTAGAATTCAATGCAAAACCAAGCAGGAGAAAAAACAAAATGGCAGCCGCAAAGCCATGAAACAGTCACCTGAAAATATAGTAAGTAATCCCAGAAGAATGATGCACAGCAAAGACATCCTTCAGATGTTTCGCTATTCTGACTCAGGAATACATCGCTGGAGTTAAGAAAATGGTGCTGGAACCGCCAAAATTTTAGCTACGGCGTCCGGTGCTGTGCGGAGCTCTGCTATTAGGCGGCCATTTTAGGTTGCGGTGTGCAAGACTCCTACAATAACATTTTAAAGCAAAGAAGATTATGCGCAGTGGGTATTCGGTTTGTGGGCTTATTTAAAAGCCTCTTGCGCTGCCAGTGCGTCACTTTTTCCCATATTAAAAGTGATGCAGCGGCAGCGCAAGAGGCTTGTACAAGAGGCTTGTAAATAATCCACTGTGTTCTTAATCAGATTATCTATCAGGCGTGTAGCATCAGTAGCCCATCAATTTGCAAAGAAGTCCTTTGTATTAGCTTTTTAAATATTTAGTGATTATTTTAAATGCAGGCTAAGAGGCTCATTGTATGCAAGTTTATGCTGGCAGCATGTCACGTTTGTGCCTTCTCTCATTCAAATAGGCCCTGAGTTTGGGCTGCTTCACTGCTCATTTCATGTCTGTCTCTGGACTCCTTAGAAGCCCATCTCCGCTTTCGGCTGAAGAGATGGCAGTTTTGTTAACTTGGGTGGCCAGTTTTCCTAGCACTTAGGTAGTCTCTTTGGTAGCTAACACAAGAGCCACCTGTTCCCCTGATGCTGCTTGCATTTTTTGCGTCTGCAAAATATTAATTGCCACAAATTGCCTGAGCCGCAAGAGGTAGCCCTGGGGCTGTTCCAGCCCACCACGGAGACGTGTTACAGCGCCACCGGCATGGGAGCAAGGAGCTATTGTTGGAAGGTAATGACAGCTGTGGGGTCGAGATGTGATGAAGCACACCCAACTGTGGTTTTATTGAACAATACTTTGACTCCGAGGCAGACAACTCACTAGAGAAGGACATGACACTACACATACCATGATTCCATGTGTTGGGACACGCCCACTGAGGTGGGATTTAAATAACTGTGTAGCTGCCTGAAAATGTTCGCCTGGGAGTTTGTGAGTCAATGCCTTTGAAGAAGTTTGAAATCGAAACGCGTCAGGCTGACTTTTGGAAGCTGCTGCTGTATTTGCATCCATTTCGCAGGCTGCTTTCTGCAATGAATAAAAGCTAAATTCCTTACCTGGCTCGTGGGCTCCTCTACCTTGCAGGCAAACTTTGTGTTTGGATTAGGAGCGGCGTGCCTGAACCGCAAGAGGTAGCCCTGGGGCTGTTCCAGCCCACCACGGAGATGTGTTACAGCGCCACCGGCATGGGAACAAGGAGCTATTGTGGGAAGATGATGACAGCTGCGGGTTCGAGATGTGATGAAGCACACCCCACTGTGGTTTTATTGAACAATACTTTGACTCCGAGGCAGGCAACTCACTAGAGAAGGACATGACACTACACATACCATGATTCCATGTGTTGGGACACGCCCAATGAGGCGGGATTTAAATAACTGTGTAGCTGCCTGAAAATGTTCACCTGGGAGTTTGTGAGTCAATGCCTTTGAAGAAGTTTGAAAACGAAACGCGTCGGGCTGACTTTTGGAAGCTGCTGCTGTATTTGCATCCATTTCGCAGGCTGCTTTCTGCAATGAATAAAAGCTAAATTCCTTACCTGGCTCATGGGCTCCTCTACCTTGCAGGCAAACTTTGTGTTTGGATATATATATATATACACCATGGGTGTCAGAACTCTACTCTGTGTGGGCAAGCTGAATAAAAGCGCTTCCGAAAACCTCCTCAAGTGTGGCCTTTTCTCTTTCTGTGAAGGAGTCTGTTCGAGATACTTACTAGCGTGGTCACCAGCGACGCACACAAAAGGCTCCCGCTTTCTTCAGAGGCCCTGTTTTTGCTGGACTACTGCTTGCAGTCGTTTCTACTCCGGGATACCGGAATTTACAGGGTCCGCCACAGATCACCGGAAGAAGTATGACGGTGATGTTGCCACTGAGCAGCACGTCGGACTTGGAATCTGCCATGTCCCCCGCCAGAAAGGATTCCCTTGTGAAGTGGTTAAAGCGGATTGGGGACTGGAGGAAGCGCCGCTGCCCAATTGTGTTGGTTGAACTTTGGGGGATACTCACTGACATTGCAGCACAGACATTTTCCCCACTTCGTTTGCGATACTTACCAGGATCTTGCTGTTGCATGCTGGAACCTGTAGGCGCTGGGGCTCCAGCTGACCACAGGAAGTATATGCAGTGTGACATCATCGTCGTGGGAGTGGCTGCAGTCCGTGGATGAGATGAAGGCTGGACATTTGAACCTTCGCTCACACCCCTTCTTCCTACACTTTCACCCGGCGCTGAAGAGGCTAAGAACGCCGAAATGCATCCGCCACCATGGGTTTTAGAACTCTACTCTGTGTGGGCAAGCTGAATAAAAGCGCTTCCGAAAACCTCCTCAAGTGTGGCCTTTTCTCTTTCTGTGAAGGAGTCTGTTCGAGATATATATATATATATATATATATATATATATATATATATATATATATACACACATATATATATATATATGTATATATATATATATATATATATATATATATATATATATATATATATATATATATATATATGCAGGCTCATGTGTTAAAAAACACTAACCACACTCGCGGGGCTTCAGGTGAGGGCTTTATTTTCCAACAAGTAGCTGAATGGCATGAGAACAAAGGAACAAGGTTTGTGATGCAGTTCTGATTCGTCTCAAGTCCTGACGCGTTTGGAAGGCGGCTGCCTTCTTCTTCAGAGGGTGACAAACTGATTATCAGAGTGGTAGCAGGGAGGACCTTTCTTTATATTTGTGACACGCCCCTGGATGGGCGCCGTGCCTTATGGTCCTTGTATTCCTGCTGTAATTCTTAACGCTTAATGTGTCCGAGTCCTGTGTTTTCATTTGTGGCAAACAAGCCCCGGCCAGGAAACCCCTCGCCTGCCAGGCGGCGTCATGTTGTTCGAGCAAGGGATACGTGTATGAGCATATCCCAAAAAGCTGAATGCTCATTGCTTCTGGACTCTAAACATCCCGTCGTGTGGCGGTGCTCAGCGCAATGCAGCTCCTCTGCAACGCTCGATCCCCATCAGGGCGCTGTACACTCTTCAATGGCGGGTGTGGCAAAGAAAGGTGATGGGACCTTCCAAATATGCAGGCTCATGTGTTAAAAAACACTAACCACACTCGCGGGGCTTCAGGTGAGGGCTTTATTTTCCAACACGTAGCTGAATGGCATGAGAACAAAGGAACAAGGTTCGTGATGCAGTCCTGATTCGTCTCAAGTCCTGACGCGTTTCGAAGGCGGCTGCCTTCTTCTTCAGAGGGTGACGAACTGATTATCAGAGTGGTAGCAGGGAGGACCTTTCTTTATATTTGTGACACGCCCCTGGATGGGCGCCGTGCCTTATGGTCCTTGTATTCCTGCTGTAATTCTTAACGCTTAATGCGTCCGAGTCCTGTGTTTTTATTTGTGGCAAACAAGCCCCGGCCAGGAAACCCCTCGCCTGCCAGGCGGCGTCATGTTGTTCGAGCAAGGGATACGTGTATGAGCATATCCCAACAAGTATATATACATATACTTCTAGAGCACTCCCCACTGCACACAACACAAGGTCTGGCCAGCCAAATAATGCTGCTGTTGCCGACCCATCTTATTAAAAATAGCCAGCAAAGGGAGCCTTCTGATTGGATGTCCAGCACCCAACGTTTCACTCTGGGTGCAAATTGCAATTAACAACAGGCAGTGAAATAGCCAGATCGGCCGAAGATCCCACAATATGTCATGTAGTAGGGAAGGAATTAGAGGGTTGGTTTCCTAGAAGTCGAAATGATAATTCAAGTAAAAATTCCTGTAAAAAACAGGTAGATATAGCTGGATCAAAGAAGATTTGGTAGTTATGAAATAAATACACTGTTTTGTTAAACTGAGAATGGTTTGCTGAAAGTTGAGAGTCTTATGCAGCAAAAAAATTGTTTGTAACTTTCAGGTCACAAGTCTTATTTTTGCAATGGTGTCAATTGGTTCTAGACAATAATAGCAGCTGCTACTCCTGCCTTGCCCTTGCCTACCCATGCTACCTCTAGTCTCATGAGGAAAATAAAATTAACTAGTCCTTAGAATGATGTTGACTTTATTTGAAGCCTGATTTTGAGTTTTTTGGGCGGGTTAATTTGTCACAAACGTGAAGGATATTCTGTCTGCCATTTTACTAGGCTATAATGCACTTGTAATAAGGTGATATGCCATTTTACAAGTACCATAGGATGTAATGCACTTGCAATAAGGTGAATGGAACATCCGTCATCGTTTTGTCAGAGTAACCCATCCACCAAAGTCTAAAGCAGGTCATAGTGGCGGGCACATCCTGGCCTTTTAACATTGCGGACGTTGCTGCTGGCTGCAGCACCGGCCACAATGTCAAAAGAGCATGCCAAGAATTTCTCTGCACCACGTGACAGGCACCATGCGGTGCCTGCCACTAGGTGCATGGAACTGCAGGGGGTACCATTGATTCCCCCCAGTGCACACCTCCACACACACAGAAGGGGGCCACAACGGGCCCCCAAAGCCAGTCTCCGCCTGTCTTTTTGCAGCGGAATATCTGCCGCAAAAAGACAGGCGAAGGGCATACAATAAGCAGTAGGGCGGTGCCTGCTCTGGTTCCGGGATCCGCAAGGTGTGCGGAAAAGGACCGCCTTGCGGAACAATGGCAGACGGACTTTCCGTCTGCAAAGGAGCCATTGTGATTCCCACCGCCATCTTAATTTGGTGGTTGGAATTTTCAGTATGATGGTGGAAGGACCGCAACCGCCAGCATAGCGGTGGGGTCCTTCTGCCATCATAATGAGCCCCTAAGTTTCCTCAAAGTATCCCTCAACTATCCCTCCACAATATGAATCAGGTGCTGTGTGTAGGTTTAAGGGTTGGTCAGACTTGTGTCATCCTCTACCATTTTCATGAATTAGTTCTGAAGTATTCTGACAATGTGGCTCAGCATTATAGACATAAGACATCGATACATTGAGCACCACTGAAAGGGGGAATACTTAAAGAGTCATGAAGTTTCAGGTTTGCAGCGGCAAGCTCTACATCAAAATGCGGTTTTACTCTTTGTTGAAGGAATATTTTGCTCATAAATGCAGCCTCATATTATTGAATCAGTCTCACAAAGGAAGCCCTGAAAACAATATCAGGTTTAATTTCCCACTAATTTAATCATGTATTTAATAGACTTTCTGAATCAAATGTTACAGCACAATTATCTTTCTTTTTACATGAATATATTGATTTCTGAACTGCCTTTGTAATCAGCCCCATCTATTAGGTTCTGATGAGAATTCATTAAGGAGGACCACCTACACGCCAGTGCCATGTATCGATGTTCATAATTAAATCCTTGTTTGTGATTGTTAAAGTGAAAATAATTAAATTCATTAAACTTGGAGCGGGACGTGCAATATGTACACAGTTCTTGTGCTAGAGTCAGAACAAAGCAACAGTGATGTGGGAAAAAAACGTCTGTGGGTACTGGGGTTAAGTCAGGCGAGGGGAAGCGTGCTTTTCCCTGTTCCTTACCTTAGCGGCTGTGTTTTTTTAAGAAAAGCCAGCGGGTCACAGCCATTGATTAGTTCGGAAAAAAAACAAATAAATAGGAAGATTAAACAAATAACAGCTGCAAGGGCCCAAAGATTTTTTAAGAGCCTGCCGCCATCACCTATGCATACCAGGGGTGCCAAATACCAAAGCAGCCTAGTACTGATTCCATCTCTTGTCTCTTTGTTCCACCACTTTCTGTCTGTTCATCTCAAGTTCTTTTTCTTCCCTGTTTTTTAGGTTGCAGCCTAGCAGACAGCGCAGCTGTAGGGTATGCGAAAGACATATTGGGATTTTCAGAAACTTGACTTTGGAATGAATTCTGCCCTGTTGCTTGTCATTGACTTTGTCGTTTGTAACTCACATTTTCTGGATTTTCATTTGCTGGCTTTGTTTGCATTAGGCTCTACAGCTCGAGTTCTTAACTCCCCATTCCAAAGCCATGTTGATAGTATTTTGTCCTCGTTTTCTGTAATAACCAGGCCTGATAATCTTGTTTGTATTTTGTCACTTTCACTAAGGATTCAAAAAGTCATATTTTAAGCTGTGTGTTCGAGGGAATCTGGGGCCATATTATCAAGAAAGGGCGATACATTATCGCCGCTTTTATCGACAGGAAACTGCCACTAAAGCGGCGATAATGAGCTTGATAATATGCCCTTGTGAATTCCCATAGAAGCCGAGGTTCACACCAAAACCTGGGTTTCTATGGGAATTCACAAGGGCTTATTATCAAGCTCATTATTGCCGCTTTAGCGGCAGTTTCCTGCCGATAAAAGCGGTGATAATGCATCGCCCTTTCTTGATAATTTGGCCCTCGGTGTTTATTTTGCTTTCGGGCGACTTCAAACTGAGAGCGCCTACAGAAAAGAGGACAGCATGATACATTCAATATGGAGCCTGGTTGTGCCTTTTTATGTTTTTATTTTATTTTAGACAGCAAAATCTAAAGGTATTTTGTTGTTCAGCTGCACACAATATTTGCCTTTCATTTGTTGGGTATAAAGTTCACTATTGGTATTGTCACGGTTGGTGGAAGCATGAATGTTTCTAAAATCATTTTTGAAGACTATTACTTACGAAAAAAAACTTGCACTGATTTATGAAATGAAATGAAATTAAATTTGATTTATAAAGCGCAAGGCTGCCCTGGAGCGTCCCAGCGCTAACTAACTAATAACAGAAGACTCTGAGGATATGGGATTTATGATGCTTTAGGAAAAAGAAAAGTTTTAAGGGATTTTCTGAAGTTAAGATAAGAAGATTCCATCCAGATATTCCTGGGGAGGGCATTCCAATTTTTTGCTGCATTCATAGAAAAACGGCGGCCTCCGGTGCGAGCCTTCCTCACTCTAGCGACAAAGGCAAGATTGTCCCCCTCGGACCGTAAGGCCCGACCTGGTCTGTAGGGACGGATCAGGTTTCTCAGGGCCGGTGGGCCTTTGCCTTGCAGTGTCTTATGAGTGATGCAGAGTGATTTAAACGCGATTCGTTCCTGAATTGGAAGCCAGTGGAGGGCTCTCAGCAATGGTTTGGCTGAGGCTCTTCTTGGCACCCCCATAAGGAGCCTGGCCGCAGCGTTCTGCACTCGCTGCAGGATATTAATTGTGGCCTTTGGTGCTGCCAGGAAAAGGGCATTGCCATAATCCAATCTGGATAAAATTAGGCCTTGGATTAGTAGCTTCCTGGTTTGAAAAGGTAGGAGGGGAAGGACTTTCCGTTCTGCGCGAAGCAGGCCAAAGCATCCTCCTGCAACTTTCTGGGCATGAGTCCTGAAAGTTAATTGGGGTTCAAACCACACCCGAGGCTTTTGAGTTTCTCTTTTGGTGGGGGCAATTCGCCCATGCAAGGCGGCCAGTACTCTGTAGGCAAGGATGTGAATTGATGGCCCAGAACCATGATCTCAGTTTTAGCCCTGTTCAATTTGAACTTTGAGCCAGTCATCCAGGAGAAGATTGCGGTTAAGCAGCTTGAAAGGTTGTCTGAGCATCCCTCCTGTTGTGTCAGTGAGACGACTAGTTGTGTGTCGTCTGCATAGCTGATGGATTTGATCCCAAAAGGGGCTACTACCTCCTCCAGCGGGGCCATGTAAACATTAAACAAGGTGGGGCTCAGGGAAGATCCCTGAGGGACCCCACACTGGAGGGGTGTAGACTTTGATGAGACACCGTTTCCCCAAATCCTAAAGGATCGTTTATGCAGGAAGGATTTTAGCCATTTAAGGGCAGATCCTACAATGCCTAATTTAGCGAGGCGGTGGACCAAAATTGCATAGTCCACAGTGTCGAATGCAGCGCTCAGATCCAGGAGGATCAACGCAGCCGATCCCCCTGAATCTAAGATGCATCTAGCCTCCTCTGCCACTACTATGAGGGCTGTGTCAGTGCCCTGTCAATGGCAAAAACCCGTTTGGGAGTCGCTCAGTAGGTCATTACTCTCCAAAAATCCTGAGAGCTGCTGGTTCACCAGCTTTTCAGCGATTTTGCCCAATCCCGGTAGCAAAGAGATCAGGCGAAAGTTAGCTAGATCGCTGGCGTCTAATCCCGGTTTCTTTAGGAGTGCCTTAATTCTGGCCTGTTTCCAGCTTGGGGGGACTATACCGTTGGTGAATGAGGAGTTTAACAGATCTGTGGCGAGGGGGGCAATGGTGCTCACGATTTGTTTGAGGATGTGCATAGGTGCTGGGTCAGAGGGAGAGCCGCTATTCATGGTGGATAGAGTCTTGCAAAAGTCCTCCCTGGTGATGCATCTAAGTACATCCAGCCGGGGACCGGTTGTTGGAAGGGGGGGGGGGACTCAGTTGTTAATGTTGTGGCGGTCTGGGGTAGAGTATCAAGTATTCTCTGTATTTTATTATCAAAGAATTCTGCTAGCTGGTCACATCTTAATTTGGTATGCTCGTGTATGGTTGTTGGGGTTGGGATTTTAAGAAGTTGATTGACGATCTTGAATGTTTCCTTAGAGGAGTTAGCCGATAGTTTAATTTTCTCCTCAAAGAATGATGCCTTGGTTTTCTGCTGTGCTGCTTTATAAAGTCTCAAGGCAGCCTGGTAGGAAGTTTTGCTGTTAACTGACCAATCTCTTCACCAGATGCGTTCAGACTTTTTGCAGGCTTTTCTGAGGTCTCTTAGCTCTGTGGTGTACCATGGGGATTTAAAGGTGCTGCTCTTTTTTGTCACCAATTTGAGAGGCAGAACCGTGTTCAGGGAGCTATTCAGCCAATTCTGAAATTTTTTGTCTGCTAGCAGGACGTCTGATTCTGCAGCAGGGGCCGATTGTTCTAGAGTTCGTTTCAGATCTTCCACCAATAGCTTTGGCCAGGGTCTCTGTAATATGCGAGGGCGAGGGGCACTATTCTCTTCCGATCGAATTTCCCAGGAGAAGGGAACTGCGAAATGGTCAGACCATGGTAGGGGCAGTGGGGGTTTGACTAGAAGCTGGTTATTATTTGAAAAAAGCGGATCCAGCAGATGTCCCTTGTTGTGAGTGACTTCTTTATTTAAAAGTTTTAAATCAAAAGCTTTAAGATTTAGAATGAGATCTGCAGCTGCTTTATCATTAGGATCGTCGAAGTGCAGGTTCAGATCTCCAAGAACCAGAAAGTTGGATGCCCGGGCTGCTGCTGCTAGAGTAACTTCTAGCAGAGAGTCTGTAAAGTGTTTAATGCCGCCCGGCGGGTGGTTAATAAGGAATCCTGAAAGGGAGTAGGTGGGGGTGAGCTGGATGCTAAAGCAGGCATTTTCTGCATCTGAAATGCCACCGTCCTCAAATCTACAAATCAGGGAATCTTTATGGATTATGGCAAGGCCACCTCCTTTCCCTTGGTCCCTATGCTGGCTCTGGATATAAAAGCCGCTAGGGAGGGCGGAAATTATGTCAAACTCTGCGTTGGGTGATAACCATGTCTCCGTTAGGAAGAGCAGGTCGAGGTTGCATTCTTCAATCAAAAGATTAATCTCTACCGCATGCTTTGGTAGTGATCTACAATTTAGTAACGCCATCCTCAGATCGCTACCGGCTTCCTTATCGATGGTCCCTACGGGGGAAGGGTCAGGACAAAATTGACACCGACAAAAAATTTTGTTAGTCCAATCAAGCTGATGGCACCACTGGCCACTCCTGTCTTGTAACGCCAGGAGTTCTTCCCTTATATATCCTATCTGTCTCGTGGGGTACACGGGCCTAATGGCCCGGACGGGCCCAGACGGGCCCAGACAGGCTTGCCTCTGACGCGCCTCCGGCGCGGCATCGGTGCGCCCGCTGCACCCGCCCACTGCGCGGACGAGAATTAGGCTTCATTTAATAGCGCCCGGGCCGTGATTCGCCCGACCGCTAGTGCGCCAACCGTGCCTTTCCCCTAAGATGGCGGCCAAAGTCGTCGCCGTCCGGGTAGGCTGTCTGTGTCCGAGTGGACCCTAACTCAGCCCTCGGTATGTTCAGCACGGGTACAATTACGCGCCCCAACTGTCCCAGGCAGGTAAGTAACACAGTGCAAAATAATAGGTAGCAACAGTTTTTAAAACAATTTTTGTGCAAATAAGCAAAGATAAAAGCAAGTGGTCTGCTGCCTAGATCCCAGCTTTCCGCCTCAGGAGTATTCTGTTACAAGTAAGAAAGAGTGAAATGCAGTTGTCCCAGCGCTTGCCAATTTATAGCGCCCGGACCGTGATTCGCCCGACCGCTAGTGCGCCAACCGTGCCTTTCCCCTAAGATGGCGGCCAAAGTCGTCGCCATCCGGGTAGGCTGTCTGTGTCCGAGTGGACCCTAACTCGGCCCTCGGTATGTTCAGCACGGGTACAATTACGCGCCCCAACTGTCCCAGGCAGGTAAGTAACACAGAGCAAAATATTAGGTAGCAACAGTTTTTAAAAAACAATTTTTTGTGCAAATAAGCAAAGATAAAAGCAAGTGGTCTGCTGCCTAGATCCCGGCTTTCCACCTCAGGAGTATTCTGTTACAAGTAAGAAAGAGTGAAATGCAGTTGTCCTAGCGCTTGCCAATTTATAGCGCCCGGGCCATGATTCGCCCGACCGCTAGTGCGCCAACCGTGCCTTTCCCCTAAAATGGCGGCCAAAGTCGTCGCCGTCCGGGTAGGCTGTCTGTGTCCGAGTGGACCCTAACTCGGCCCTCGGTATGTTCAGCACGGGTACAATAACGCGCCCCAACTGTCCTAGGCAGGTAAGTAACACAGTGCAAAATAATAGGTAGCAACAGTTTTTAAAAACAATTTTTGTGCAAATAAGCAAAGATAAAAGCAAGTGGTCTGCTGCCTAGCTCCCGGCTTTCCGCCTCAGGAGTATTCTGTTACAAGTAAGAAAGAGTGAAATGCAGTTGTCCTAGCGCTTGCCAATTTATAGCGCCCGGGCCGTGATTCGCCCGACCGCTAGTGCGCCAACCGTGCCTTTCCCCTAAGATGGCGGCCAAAGTCGTCGCCGTCCGGGTAGGCTGTCTGTGTCCGAGTGGACCCTAACTCGGCCCTCGGTATGTTCAGCATGGGTACAATTACGCGCCCCAACTGTCCCAGGCAGGTAAGTAACACAGTGCAAAATAATAGGTAGCAACAGTTTTTAAAAACAATTTTTGTGCAAATAAGCAAAGATAAAAGCAAGTGGTCTGCTGCCTAGCTCCCGACTTTCTGCCTCAGGAGTATTCTGTTACAAGTAAGAAAGAGTGAAAATTTAGTCTGATGTACTAGTAACTTTCTTTCTTTCATGTCGAATAACTTGTAAATAAATGTGTGCCCGTTTTCAATGGTGCTCACTACACCCACTGGATTCAAGTTAGCCTGGCTGATGAAGAGTGATGCCCTGAAACTAGTCCCAGGATTCTTGTTTCATGTCCAGGGAGGACCAGGGTTGGCAGTTCGGGCTGGACTGTTCCCACAAGGAACAGGGTTAAGACTGATTTACATATGGCTGGGTCCAAACAGGGATGGTGGGGTGAGCAGAAGAATGATGGATTTAACCCAGATCATTGTGACTGGGGGTGAATGTTTGCATTGTCCAGTATTCCGTCCCACACTTGTTTCTTTTGCACATTTCACCCTCAGTGGGAAGGGTATGCTCAGATGTGGGTCCCGTGTCACTACACCACTGGATTCAAGTTAGCCTGGCTGATGAAGGGTGATGTCCTGAATCCAGTCCCAGGTTGCTTGTGTCCGGTCCAGGAAGGACCTGGCTTTGCAGTTCAGGCTGGACTGATCCCACAAGGAACAAGGTCAAGACTGATTTGCATATGACTGCGTCCAAACTGGGGTGGTGTGGTGAGCAAAAGAATGATGTTTTTAACCCAGATCTTTGTGACTGGGGGTGAATGTTTGCATCCGCCAGCATTCCGTCCATCAATTGTTTCTTTTGCGTTTTCAACGGGGGCAGCATGCAAAGTTCAGTCTGAGGTACTAGTAATACTAAGATGAAAGTAGTTGTTGCATTTCAATCAAATACATTTTTTTTAATTTTGCAGAGACTTTTCATATTTAACATGTTTTTTTGCAAACTTCCTCATGTGAGTCCATTTAATTTATTAATCTGCCATTTTAGGAACAAAGTACAAAACCTCATTTTATTCTCTGTGTCAGCCTAACATATGGTAATCTTGGGAAATATACACTGTTTGTGGCCCATTCACTGCCAATTACAAAATAAGATATTTTCCCAGGAAAGAGCCAGCCACACTGTAACACAGCTTAACAATGCTTGTTTTTCACTTTGATGTGTAGAGCATATGCCTTATTTATGACAATTCGTTTTAGAGAGTTGGGGAAGTTTAAAAGCACTTTGTACGAAAGCTTTTGTGTTTATGTTTAGGTACACAATAATTATGTATTCTGTATGCAACAGTGTCTTTTTCGGATACTGATTAGTGCTATATTTTACTACTAAAAAAGCAGTCACAAGTTCAATTATCTTGCAGGCACTAGGGTTATGATTTGAATGGTGCAGCAGTTGCAGGGGCACAGGGGTCAAAAGCTCTAGGAAACCCACTGAACACCAACTATTGCTATGTTTTACTACTAACCAATAAGTAACAAGTGCAGTCACCTTGCAGGCACTGGGGTCATGATTTGAATGGTGCAGCAGGTGCAATGGCATGGGGCCAAAAGCTCAAGGAAACCCACTGAACACAAACTATTGCTATATTTTACTACAAAACGAGCAGTCACAAGGGCAATTACCCTGCAGGCACTAGGGTCATGATTTGACTGGTGCAGCAGGTGCAGTGGCTCAGGGTACAAAAGTCCTAGGAAACTGACTGAAGACTGAATATTGCTAAATTTTGCTACTAGACAAGCAGTCAATTGCAATTGCCTTGCAGGCACTAGGATAATGATTTGTATGGTGCAGCAGGTAAAGTGGCACATGGGCCAAAATCTCTAGGAAATCCACTGAACATTGATTATTGCTATATTTTACTAATAAACAAGCAGTCAAAAACACAATTACCTTGCATGCATTAGGGTCATGATTCGAATGGTGCAGCAGCTGCAGTGGTACAGGGGCCAAAAGATCTAAGAATCCCATTGAATACCGATTATTGCTATATTTTTATACCACCATTAACTCGGAACCAGCTATGGCCAACATCTCCTCACTCCCTACTGATGGTCTGTCATTCCAGAGCTCGCTGTGGTGCAGTGTAAGCGTTGCCACCTCCACCCTCACACTTCCTGACCCTTCTTCTATCCCCTCACGGGCTTCTTCTCTCGCAGGCTTCCTCTCCTCTTCACCTAGGACACTGGCACACCTGAAAAGTATACGGATTACCTTTTTTCACAGTATGGGCAGCTCTTATAAAAGTCACTGAAAAGTTCTACAAAGCATTTCAGAGCTTTGTAAGAGTACCAGTTAAATAGCACAATGGCACTTTTTATGGCACTGGGGAGATTACATAATTTGGGCCAGGATCAGAGAATTGCTGAGCCGAAGCTGAGACTCAAACCTAGCTCCCAAAATCATCTGTTCTTTCCGTTATTTCACATCCGTATTACAGTCATCTTCAAAAGGTTCAACAAACATTGACAAAGACAATAGATTTTCCATATGCAAAACTTATTGGTTTTGCCAGTGCTTGTTGTTTATTATTACATAATACCATCTTGAAATACATAGCTTCAGGATGTGCGATGTATGAAAACTTCTCCAACATTTGATTTTGCTAAAATGATGTCCATGTAGAATAGTAACTCAGGCCATCCATAGGGTGCAGATAATTGGCTTGCTTCTTAGTTAAAAAAAGAACTTGCACTGATTTAGTTTGATGTACTACTACTAAGAAGAAACAGTTCTGCATGTGAATAAAATACATGGGACACACTTTTATATTTTACATGTTTGTTGTAAAATGAAGGTGGCCCAAAGGCTACCTGTGCAGGACACCCTAGTTACTTGCTTTCTTTCGCGCCGATTAATTTGTAAATAAAAGCTGGCCTGTTTTGAGCAGAGGGCTGCATGCAAAGATCAGCAGCCTCCTTGAAGCCCCCAGACTATACTTCCACAGAGACAATATAGTATAGATTAGACGGAACGCTAGCTTCAGTGCAGCGTAGCTGCAAGTAAAGAAAAAGAAATGTTATAACGCAGCCAAGACTGGCTTTGTCATAAAGCTTTTTCTTCTTTGCTTTCAGCCATTTGCAACATGGCTAAAAGACATTAGCATAGCCTAAAGATCTGGCATAGGCAAGACCTATTGGCTTTGCCAATGCTTGTTTCTGTAGTCACTGCTTTCCTCTCTTTCACTTTTTCCTTCCTTCTCCCATGTCTACTTTTCTCTTCCATGCCTAGAGGTAAAGTCGGATGATGCCAGTGCACACTACTTGCAAAAATTAAGCGCGAGTGTCAGCCCACTGCTACGGTGGTCTGTGTCAGGCCAGTAGTAAAGAAGTATCACTCTAGGGCACCTGGTAAGATACAATGGCAGTGCCATGTCTGGCTTTAATATATTTTCTTCCACATTATTAAGAGGTCCGTACATTTGATGGAGCAACTGATGTAAGCATTGTTTCTTTTGGTTATTTTCTCTTGTCTCCCCTGGAATCACTGTTGTGGCCACTTGTTATCTTATGCATTCTCTCCACAGTCTTAATGGTCCCTGCTGCTCCACCAGTGAGTGAGGTCATTGTATGGTTGGAAAGTTGAGAGTGTTCATGCTTGGATGAGTGGACAGTTGGAGTGAGAGGGCTAAGCAGCAAGATGCTGCTCCTGGTGGGACTTTATCTGAACCCAACAACTAAGCCAATAAAACTACGGGGCATATTACCAAGCAATAACGATAATTATCGCTATTACTTGGTTAGAGACAAAAGTTTACTGCTGAGCTGCGGCGATTTTTACCGCAAATAAACCTTGGTATTACCAAGGTTTAACGCAAATGCGATAAAAATCGCCGTAATGCATGAATATCGCTGAAAAGTCCGCGATATTCATGCATTACCGAGCTAATGCTCTTAGCCATGTTATCCATCTCCCATTGGATAACATGACTAAGAACTGCTCAGGGCAGGTGTTAGCTTTTGGAGATATTCGCACTTAGCGCGAATCTCTCCAAAAGTTGGTAATAGGAGATAGCGATGTTAGCGACTGTTTTCAGTCGCTAACATCTTGGCACGCCCACTTTGCATGTCATTAGTGATAAATATCACTGACATGCAAAGTGGGGCCCAAGATGGTCGCTATCTCCTACTAGCTGTCGCTAACTGGTGTTAGCGACAGCTAGGTAATAGGGAGATAATTTTATCTCCGCTTTCTTGGCTTTTAAAGCCAAAAAAGCGGAGATAAACCCCCTTGATAATATGCCCCTACTTCTTTTATAGCCTACGAGTATCCATTCTTGATCGTAACAATCACTTCTCGAAATTAAAAGGAGGGGCTCAGTATTAGTGTATAATTCTCTTTTTTAATGAAATTCTTGAACAGAATTTTATAAGGAAGCTCTTTAATTGAAGGTATTTTAGAGCCATCCATAGTCTTGGCTTTCCTTCGTAATATGACCTTCACTTCCCAGTACAATATTAATGATGTTACCTGGTGAATCCAAACCACTTAATATGAGTCTTGTAACAGAAAAGTGTCTCATCCATCGGTAAACCCAAATTTGTTATGTATGTAATTAGTGAAATGTACCTGAGGTATGAGATATGTCAAATATCATTCTCCAAAGCATTTTACTAAAATGTATATGGAAGGCAGCCAATGTCATCTCCATCCTAGACAATTGACTGAATCCCTTCACACAGCTGATAAAAAACCAGTAGTATGTGCTGAAATTTCGAATGTCTTGGTTGCATAAGCTGTATCCTTGTTTGTTCTACTGTTATCAGTGCGCGTGTAACTAAAGAATGCCCTCGAATATCCATATTCGCATTGAACATTAAAGCAATGTTTTCTATTTCCTGATTGATGCTACGTTTTTTATTAACAAGCTTCGGCAAAACCAATAAGTCTGGCATTGACTCCCAACGTTTTTGTTTTGCCAGTTATTTTGTGTGTTTTGTAATGGTTTTAGAAAACCTACATCACAAAAAGCATGTGTGTTTCTTCATACTGTCTTGTCCCTTTTTGCTTAATCCAAAAGCACACGTGGACAGTAACCCTTGGGGTTCATGGGGAATATTTTTCCTTGTAAGTGTATGTTGAATAATAGCAGAATGCTATCACTTACCGTGAAGTAAGTTAATGGTTGAATTGGGCTAACCCATTACCCCATGATGTACGCATTAGTGAGCTGAAGAAAAATGTGAATGACAGAACAACAGACCAATTGCTGGAGAAGACTGGTTAGAAGCCCTTATGAGAAAGTATTTTAGAAGCATCATTTTACTAAAATGAAAAGGTTTTGGGCAGTGCCTGACCAAAAAATGCAACTGTTTACATCAAAATAATTTGCAGAAGAAGTTAAAATAACGTGATAATATTACTAAACCTTTTTTAATACTGAATTTACTTCACAGATATGTTGCTTATTCGCACTCTAAACACCAAAGGCTTAATTTATGGCATTTTGGCAGTGGGCAGCGCAGCAAGGCACTTTGGTGCGCTGCCCTACACCAAAGTGAAAGGGCAGGAATGCAATGCATTTCAGTCTGTGCTGGTTCTAACGTAGGCACCCATGGTGCAAGGGTGCCTCTGTTGCAGGCAGGGTTGTTTCTGTGCAGTAAGGGACTCCTTCCTGCACAAAAACAATCCTAAGAGGTGTTTTCCTCCTTCTACGTGTGCTGCGGAATTCATGCACATATGGAAAGAGGAAAAACTTGGAGAAATGAAGTTATTTCTCCTCGTTACACCTCAACTCGGTGAGGCATACAGATTATGCACTTCCCCAGGTTTACATGTTTTTGTAAATTTGGGACAGCATCAAATTCCATGGGTGTTGCATGGGAAAACGTCTGCAATAGCCATGGAATGCCTCCCGGGGACAGAGTAAGGCGATGCAGCGATTTGTGCTGTGTCGCCTTACTTATGATTCATGAGGCCACTCAAAGCCACGCAGGGTGGCTTTGCGTGGTTTCATAAATCTTTATGAGAGCCCTGCATCACGCATGTAACCCTCTATGTGGTGCAAATCAGATGCAGGGCTCTCGTGGAGTAGCACGAGTGATATCACAAACCTTTTGACTTCCACTTTCACTCACACATAAATACTTACAGATACACACAAATTCACCCATAAGCATGTACACAACATACATTTAAAAGCATTTTTCACCTACCTCAGCTGCTGTGGAAGGGCATATTCCAGCTTATTGTACTCCATTTTTATTACATTATTAGTGAACAGTATAATTTATTTATTCACAATTAGTTCCTGGCACTGAAGTTGCCACCTCTGAGGTCATGGGTCATGAAGGCAATGCAAGGGTAGCACAGGGCAAGCCGCGGGTTGCAGCTGCGACCCCTGGCAATCCCTAAATGACGTCCATGAGGGCTCTCATAAAGAAGCCCCAAGGTGTCCTACAGCCAGTTGCAGGGCACAGTTTCCTCACACTCAATGAACAGGACTGCAGGATCATATTCTGTAGACATTTTTTCATGCACGGTTGTAGTCTGCGCTACTGCTGCACAATCAACCACACATGCAGAGAACCAGCACAACATAGGTTGGTGCACTAGTAAATGCGGAGCATAATGTTATTTTCTCTTCGACACAAATACAGTATACACAGCACAGAAGGTTCATGTTTCCTTACAGAGAACAGATACAAACAGTGACCACTGACTGTTACCTGATACACACATGCGACAAACGCATCCAGAACGCCTCCGCCCGACTCATCCTGGACATATCCCGATGCAGCCACATCTCCGGCCACCTGAGGGACCTGCACTGGCTCCCTGTCAACAAGAGGATCACTTTCAGGCTCCTCACCCACGCACACAAGTCTCTCCACGAACTGGGCCACAAGTACCTCCACGACCGCCTGACCTTCTACACGCCCACCCGCCAGCTACAGTCCACTAGCCTCGCCCTCGCCGCCGTACCACGCATCCGAAGAGCAACCGCCGGAGGCAGATCCTTCTCCTACCTGGCGGCCAAGACATGGAACTCCCTCCCCATCCACCTTCGGCTGAGCCAGGACCATCTCGCCTTCAGGAGACAACTCAAGACCTGGCTGTTCGAGCAGTAGCAGACCCCCTCCCCCAAGCGCCTTGAGACCCTTCCGGGTGAGTAGTGCGCTATACAAGTGTGATGAATGATTAATTGATTGACAGACAAAGAGAAACGGTTGTATGTACAGTACACAACTCAAACAAACATACATATTATTGTGCTCTCACACAGAAAATTGAACAGGTCATGATATATTAGCCCACTGTTGTAGACCTCACTTTACTAATGACACGTGGGGTAGTTGTGAACATTGAACGTGCTGTTTTAATCTCAGTTCCAGCAATTAACTGAGAAACATGTCAGTCGAATCACTTATAGACTAGATTAAAGATTGACAGAATGGGTCAATAGCCAAAGACTGCCTCAATTAGAGCCACAACTGGCTCAGTCTCTTCAAACATCCTAGGCTTGAGTCACAAACTGCTTTTTATAGAAAGTAAAGAAGATCTAGAATAGTGCTAATTACTTAGTGCATAATGTAATTCACAAACCTAGAGGTGGAATTCCTCCACCTTCACCTCCCAAATATTTTCAATGGGTAGATCTTTGCATGTGCAGGTTTTCTCCTTTGGTTCTCATAATGAGAGGAATTAGGTAAATGGGCTAGATTTTCCCGACCCCAGAGTTATTGATACCACAGGTACTCCAACAACAGCTGTTATCAGCGTCATCAGAATTAGGAGTCCACTCATAGTGATGCTTAACTAGTAAATGTGTGAGGGACAGCTGGAGTACTGAGAAGGTGGTGAATAGCTGCTACTAAATCGATGGATAAGGAGGGGTAAGGAGGAGTTAAGTTAGAGGACCCATCCACAAAACAGAAAAAATATTGCAACTCACAAACTACACGTGTAAATTTACTACTGCTCTAAACGTGACAAAACAGTGGTAAATGTAATGCAGCCCAGCCTTGGAGTAAGGCTAGCACCACACAAGGCCACTCAGAGGTACTGTAACACTCTCCCATAGGAAATAATGTAGGCAGGAACGTATTATCAGACTAGATAGGAAATACTGTTGTAATCATTCATTATTTTGACTTTTAAATTAGAAATAAATATATATGGTATTTGTCCACAAAATTTAGCAAAATTAATAAATAAATATTCATTTGTATAAAGATGAATAGGTAATTTATTAAAAAATAGACCGCATTTTCAAAGTTTTATTAAAAACGTAAATGTAATTTACATTAATAAAACACATCCTTTAAATATATATATGGCAGGTTTTTTTAATTTGATTTTGTTTAAAAAAAACAGTTATAAAATTAATATATCTAAATTACTTACCAGTTTAGTAAACATTTATATTGAGGAGGGATAATATGCTTTTAAATTTGTTGTTCTACTTGCAGGACAACATAATAATTTTAAGTTAATTTTCATTTATATTTTACAATTAAACAAACTTTTTTTTGTTAGTTGAAGAGAAAGTTTATTGAGAAAATATAAGACAACTCAATAAATACAGAAATAGGGAATACAGTCTAAACTGTATAATCTGTTTGGTAATATGAAAGGGAGGGAGAGAGACAAAGAGGGGAAGAGAGGAGGGAGGAAAATGACATTCATAGGATATTAATTTTAGCATAGCCACTGATAAAAATATTAATAACTACTGAAATGCATTTTGAAAAATGGAAAATTGTGCGAAAAAATGTATAACATTGGTATAAAAACATAGATAAATAAAGTACAAAAATGAATTCATGTTGGTATAGGAACTTTTCCACTCTGGATGATGGGTGCATGTTATACTTGCATATATCTCTAGAAAATTAGTAATAGGTGACCATAAGTATTGTCATTTTATATCTAGGGAGATGGGGTGAACATATGCTCTATCTAACCTGTAATTATAACAAACCCCATACCACCAGGCTTGATAAGAGATGTTGGGAGTGGTCTTCTATGCCATAGTGATTTGTTAAAAAGCAACTGCAAGGAGTAGGTCTATAATATGAAAGTTTTTTCGGTATGATTCCCAATCGGAGGATACACTACCAAGAAAAATATTAACAAACTTGAAGGGGATCTGTGTATGAAAAATATTATTAATTTCTCTCCACACTAGTTTCCAGAAGTTATGAACATGAGGTCAAGTAACTAACATGTGTTGCAAATCAGCTCGGGGTGTATTACAGGACCAGCAAGAGGGAGAGAGAGTAGGATTTATTTTATTTAATGAAACCGGGATCAATAAAAGTCTCTATAAGTATTAGCAGCCTTAGAAGATTTCCTAATTTTAATCCAAACCTTATTCCAGGTATTGATAGAAAAGGACAATTGGAGATCAGTCTTCCATAGAAGTTGCACCTCCGTTTTATCTCGAGTAACTGTAGAAGAAGCCAAATGTTTATAAACTTCAGGTGCAGATGGAGAGAGAGACAAAAGAGAGACAATAGCAGGAGGCAAACATGATGAAGAGGTATTGTGTACTAAATTGTTGTATGTTGACTGTATCAACAAAATTAGGGATGTATATTTAGACGCATACGTATTAGGTAAAGAAAAATGTGCTTAAGCAACTGAAAAAGTTATACATATATCATTTTGGAAAAGTTGATGTACCCAATGAAGCCCTCTAACATAACAATCTTTCCAAAAAAGAATTCTATTATTGATTTTAAGATGTTTATTGTATTATAATGAAGATTGCAAAAAATGATCTTTAGGAAAGAGGTGATTAGTGAGTAAAGGCTGAAGAATAATTCTGCAACTCATTAAACATGGGAAGAGAAAGAGACAAAGGATGATGAGTAAAGGATAAAAATTATTGAAAGGAGAAATGTTGAAGAAATTGTTTTTCAACTGTAGTCCGCAACAGTAGTGGTGAATCCTCGTTGTCCTCTTGAAGTAGCAGAGAGGCTTGTTTATGAGAGAACGTGGTATGATAGGCTTGAAACCTGGGAAATTGACACTGCTTAATTATTTTGGCCTTTTAAGTTTGTGTAAAGACATACGAGGTTTCTTATTATTCTATAAAAAAATGTATAGAATAAAATAAATTGTTTTAAAATGTGATTTAGGAATGTTTATGGGAAGATTAGAAATGTAAAAAAGTATAATAGGAACCAACATCATTTTGATTGTGTCAAGACGGCCCCACCAAGATAAAAACATGGGATTCCACCTAGATGTGGTATTTTCCAATAATGTTTGTAATTCCCCTAAATTTATTACCATGGATTCTTTAATGGAAGATTTAAACCATAACCCTAAGTATTTGTTTTTATCCGGGTTCCAAGGAAAACCCGAAGAAATGTGATCCACGGATAAACATAATTTGTTTAATGGGACAATTTCACATTTGTCACTATTTAGTTTATAGCCAGACACAAAGGCAAAGCAATGCACTTCCGATAAGAAAGCTGGTAGAGAGGTCTGTGGTTGTGATGAAAAGGGCAAAATGTCATCTGCATAAACAAAGAGTTTTAATTGATTTGAGCCATATTTAAAACCAGTAATTTGAGAATTTGAATGGATCCTAATTAAAAAAGGGTTTGAGAGCAAATATAAAGAGAAGAGGAGAAAGAGGACACCCCTGTCTTACCCTACAAGATAAAGGAAAGGAAGAGGAAGTAAGGCCATTAGCTAAAATGGAAGAACCAGGAGAAGAGTAAAGTAAGGAAACATAATTTGTAAACTCATGACCAAAGCCAAACCAGGAAAAAGTGGAAATAATAAATGACCAATGACTCTATCAAAAGCTTTTTCAGCATCCAAAGAGATGGCAGCTAAAGAATCTTTACATAATTTGACTTTAGTAAGGACATTGAGGAAAAGTCTAGTGTTGTCCGAGAGATGTCTACCTTTAATAAAACCACATTGTTTTTGTCCAGTTAATAGAAGTAAAAATGTCTCTAAGCATAAAGCAAAAAATGTTGCTAAAATGTTATAGTCCAAATTAATTAGAGAAATAGGCCTATAATTCTTACAAAGAGTATGATTTTTACCATCCGTGGGAAGAAGGCTTATCAAAGCTTCTTGAAACGAGCCACAGGACTTTTTGGATGATATAAAGAAGTGAAATAATTAATATAACTTAGGAATAAGAGTACAAGAAAAATAAGAATAGAATTCAATCGTATAACCATCAGGACCTGGAGCTTTACCGCGTTTAGTGGATTGAATAGCAGAGAAGATATCTGCTTCTCGGATATCATCTTCTAGCACTGAAAAATCTAGATCAGAAGAGAAAGGAGGATTAACAGAAGATAAGTATTGAAGTATAACATCTTGAGGTACTGGGTACTCAGTATTGTAAAGAGTTTGAAAAAATTGATTGAATTCCGATATAATATCCTCATTTCTGTAAACTAAGTGATTGTTAGAAGAAAGGACAGAGCTAATTTTAGTGCGTTGTTTTTCAATTTTAAATTTGCTAAAAGTTACTCTGCTTTATTTTGCCCCCCATAATATTTGGCTGAGGATTTCAACAAAAATGAGTTAGTATTTTCAGTAGATATTTTGTTGAATTTGAATTTGGCTTTGATTGGCTAATCCAAGCAGGATTTATAATTTGTATGGAAAAAAGAATGTTCTTATTGTTTAATGTGCGTCACAAGTGATTGTAAATTGTGTAAAGAAGATTGATTTCGTTAGGATACAAAGGAAATAATAAAGTCTCTGGAGGGTGGTTTAAAGGCATCCCAGATAATCTGTGGAGACATGCAAGGAGTTTCATTCTCAAGAAAAAAAGCAGTGATAAAAGATTCAAGTTGTTGAGTAAAGCTGGAATCCAGGAGGTGGGAGTTATTTAATCTCTATTTGTGTGTACCTTGAGTAGAAGGAAGAAGATCTAGATCTAAAGTAACAGGGGTATGATCAGAAATCAATATTGAACCATTATCTGAATGAGTGATATGTTATGTGAGTGCTTTTCAAGTGTATAGATAATCTAAGCGAGATAGGGAAGAGTGTACTAAGGAGAAGAAGCAATATTCTCAAAGTGTACAATTGCATAACCGCCAAGCACAAGCATCTACAAGAGATCTTTGTTGAATAGTAGATGTGAATTGAGAGTGCATGAGGGAGGAAATTAATCTGGAATGGGAATTACGATCAATAATGGGGTCATAACCAAATTGCAGTCCCCACCACCTAACAGGTAATCATCATGAAAAAACATCAATTTAGATAATATTGTAGGCCAAAAAGTAGCATCTGGGTGCATACAGATTAAAAAGAGTCAAAGGGATATTACTCAAAACCAGTGAAACAGAAGACCATCCACCCACATCATCAGACTTTTGTGAAAGATTTTGTAAATCAAGACGTTTATGACATAAAATGGCTGCACCATTATGATTACCCGTACCTGGAGAGGCAAACACATGGCCAACCCATTGTCGGTTAAGCTTAGCGATTGCTTTTTCTAAAACATTAATTTCTTATAAGAAATCTGTATCACATTTTAAATGAGAGAATACCCGTTGTCATTTTATAGGAGAACCCAAACCCTTAACGTTCCATGAAACAACTCTTAAGGCCATCTACATTAACTAATGAGATATAAAATGCATGTAATAAAAATTAAAACATCTAAAACTTAACAGTATGATATATGTAATATTATTCAGCATAAAGTTTGCAATATCAATACAGCAAAGATGAATAGTTTAGAGGATGAAATGAGTGGTTATGAAAAAGAAGAAAGTATGAAAAATAAGGATAGGCAGGGAAGGAGGAGGACGTATAGAGAAAGAAGAGGGAAAAGGAAAAATCATTCTCAAAAGAAGAAAAGTGACTGAAATAAGATAGGCAAAGTGGCAAAAATAAGAAGAAACAAATATAACGAATAAAAAACATATACCATAGATTCCAAAAACATAATGACCGACTACAAAGGACATTAAAATAGACGAGGGTGGTGAAGCCACAAGCGGAAAATGGCACAACTAACCAGGTAACTCAGGGTGGATCAGGGAGGTAGGACATCATCCAAGCAGACCAGGAATAACAAAAAGGGATGCATGAAGGAATACCATACCTAATAAAAGTGAAAAACATAGCAAGGTCAGTATAACATAGGGAAATTTGAGAGACTTAACTAAACGGAACAAAAAAAACATAATCTGGAAAACAGCATATTATACCAATGACAGCACAAGATTAAACAGTAGCGTGTCTGGAAACATCCATATCTTCTTCTTAGCATTGCTCCAGGAATCGTTGTAATAAAGCAGGATCTTCATAATTAGTTGTTCTATTCTTGTAAGTCACTTTCAACAAACAGGGGTGAAAGAGACCAAATTTGGTGTTGATAGAGCGAAGTGCTGGCCTCATTTACAGGAATTTCTTTCTTCGATCTACTGTTTCTTTGGCGTATTCTTGTGCAAAGAAGAGATTAGAGCCTTGTCATGAAATACGGCCTTTGAGTTTGACTGCTTGGAAGATCATCAATAAATTTGTACAAGAAGTATATAATAACTCCTCAAGGTTTGGATGAAGAGGCTGCCAAGGCTAGAATATGACCTAAACTATGTGCTCTTTGAATATAAAACAGGAGAGTTAGGTAAACCAAGAACTTGTGAAAGGAATGGTTTGAAGAATGAAATGGCACCTTAGCCTTCCAAACCTTCTGTCACATCACAAATATGCAAATTATTATGCCTGTTGTGGTTTTCCAAATTTTCCACGTGTTTTTTGTGTAGCGCAATTTCGGGTTTTATTGAAGGAACTTGGTTGACCACAACCTGAACAGAGTCTACTTGCTGTTCAATCTGCACAACCTTACATTCCATAGTGGACCACTTGTCTTCCAAAGCATGAAGTCTTATATATGTTTCTTCCGTGTATGGTCGAAGGGCTCGTATTTCTTCAAGAAGCACTTCCAGAGTGTTTGGTGGAGGAGATGCAATAAGTGAAGGAGGATCATTTTTTATGCGTTTTTCAGAGGATGATATAGTTGAAGTGGTCAATTTAGGAGTAACCTTGTTGGTGGGAATATTAGATGAGGCTACAAAAGATTCCTTATTGGAAAGTGATGACTTACTTTCAGAATTCTCCATACTCATTGAAAGAACAGAATAAGGATTATGGTCTGCCAAAGATGAGAATGGTAGCATTAGAGGCACTAAGAATAGCAAGACAGCGTGAAAAATATGATGTAAAAAATGGCGTTTCAGGATAAGAGCACGAGTCGTAGCAGCCAAAGCCAGCCATCATTAAAATAATAGCAAGAACTCCTCTTGGGGTCAATAAACTAGGCAAAAATCTGAAGTTATTATGAAATTCGGCTCAGTTATAGACCTTTGCTGCTTGAAATAAGACCATATTCAAACATAGTGACAAGCACCAAAAATCTTGTAAGGAAAAAGTGCATTTTTCTGCGACAAATTGATACTATCCAAATGGTTAGTATTAGTTTCAATTTTCATTAATATGAAAACCAGAGATTTACTGTGGTACAGACTCCTTTTACAATCAACCAATCACTGCAACTCTGTAAGAATTCAAGGCAATGTAGGACCAAATCAGTTATAAAAAGTAAACCTTGGCCAAACTCCTTGTCTTCTACATATTAAACGTTGCAAACAAAAGGTACTTACCAACAGGCAATTAAAGATTTGCAGGCAGGCTTTGGGTGGAGCAGCAGTGAAATGGCTTTGGCCACCCTATTTACATGGTAAGCTGCTCACCAAGACTTAAATGAGGCCCTTAATTGGGTGATTTAAAGTGTAAATCCCCTTTATATGTTCACAATCTTGTAGCTGCTCCCAATACCCAGATATAAATAAAGCACTCCATAGCTACCTAGCTGGTTTAGTGTCAATTAAATATCAATCATACTCACATTACTCGCTAGAGACCAAATAGTCCATACATATTCACCAGAAAGGCCCAGTTATAATACAACAGTTTACAAGAAGAGGCTTATACTTAGTGTTCATGATTTCTCAAAAATTTCAAGAGTGTTCAATAATGGAAATGTTAACTTCAACACAATGGGGATCAGGATGCAGAATAAAAATAGAATATGATATTGAGAGATTTGTAGAGTGCACTGACCCATTGCACAGAATTGAATGATAAACCTAATCGGATACTTAAAGAAAGACTATGCTGCTATAAGCAAAATCGAACTCTGAGGTTAAATTCACAGAATTTGCTTTGTACACCCCGCTTTGCGAAAGCCCGTCTGGGTGGTAGAGCGTTCTCAGTGAGTATGGCCAAAATGTGGAACGGCCTGCTTGGGAACCACCGCCAAGCTGATTCAGAGACCTGCTTCAGAAAAGCGCTGAAGACGTAGCTTTTTAGGCCTGACTAGGCTTGGGATCAGTGCTTGGACCTCTATGCGCGTAATGCCTGCTGTAAGAGTGCCGGGACACTTCTGTTTGAGGTAGCTGTTTGCGCTTTATAAACTCCAGTATTATTATAAACCTAGGTTAAGGGATTCATTTTCCTCAAACCACTAACTGAATGCTCATCCTGAAAAGAAAATTTCTCAGAACTAGCTGCTGATTACAACGGGCTAGATAAAGGCCATGTTTTAAGCTGCTTCTTGAAAATAAGAAGATTAGACTGATGTCTAAGATGTCCTGGAAGGGAATTCCACAGTTGAGCTGTAGAAAAGATGATGCTCCTGCTTCCCATTTCTTTGTCCTAATTTTGTCAACAGCCATTGATCTAGAGTTGGTTGAACGGAATGTTCTTTTGGGACAGTACCACAAAAGTTTTTTTTCTGGAAGGCTGGGTTATCTCCATACAGAGCTTTGTGCGCTAAACATAGGGCATACATCTAATTATTTTAATGGCAGGAAGCCAGTGTAGTTTGTGCAGTGCCTAGGCTACTGGCTTAAATGTAGAAATTTTCATTAACAAAGAGGCTGCTGCATTCTGTATGCTTTGACGTTTTTTCAGAAAGCTCTTATGAATGCCTAAATATAGAGCATTGCAATAGTCCAATCATGATAACACCAAGGCGGTGACCACTGATTTTTGAAATTCAAAAGGAATGAATAGAAGAAACTCCCTTCGCATCCACAGCAAGAAAAAGCAGGAGGAGGACAATTTATTAATCTGTGCCTTGAAGGACACTTTGGCATCAAAAATTATTCCAGGGTTCGTAACCGAAGGGGAGGTTTGAGGGTCTAGTTTCTGGGGCCACTAGGAATGGTCCCAGGACTGACACTTTTCCGCCAAGGAAAATAATTTCAGTTTTGGCTGAATTCATCATTAGACTGTTGCTACTCATCCAGTTTTGAATGGCTCCCAGACAGCCCAAGAAACGGCATGCAGTCTCATCCTCATTATTTTTAATGTGACACGACAGTTTGTGGGTCATCTGCATATGAACCTGGAATAAAACCAAAAGTATGAATCAATTTTGTTAGGGGCGCCACATAAATATTGAAAAGTGTGGGTCTTAATGAAGAGCCCTGAAGGACCCCACACAGCAGTGTGAAAGACTTGGAAATAAAAGACCTCAGGGCAAACACCTGTTTTCTACCCAAGACGAACGGGATAACAGCTCCAGAGCAGAGCCTCCCACATCAATGTCTGCCAGACGGTCCAGCATATAATCATGTTTTACGATATAAAGGGAAATGATAGATCCAACAGGATCATTGCTGCCTTCTCACCATTGTCTAATATGTACCTCAGCTCCTGTCTGGCCACAACCAAAGGGAATTCAGTGCTGTGATTTGGTATGAATCAAAATTGTGCTGTGTCAAGAATATGATTCTCCTCTAGAAATTTGAAGAGTGTAAGATTAATTTGTCTTTCCAGTATTTTGCTGAAAAAGGTCATCAGGATATTGGGCAATAGCTTTAACCTCTTCTGGATCTAATATAAGTTTCTTGAACAAAGAAAGGATGGATGCTTTATTGTATGCTGAAGAAAAAACTTTAGAGTCGATGATGGTTCTCAATAATTTAGTAAGGGGAGGAGTAACTACCCTACGACCTCAGGAATGATTTTTGGAGGACAGCGATTGGAAGGAGCACCAGATTTAATTTGACATATGAATTCAGATACTCTTTCCTCAGTAACAGAAGACATTTTATGACGACTGTTGTTCACTGAATTTGTACTATTAGATTCCAAATATTGAATTTACAGTGGATCTCCACCACTTTATTTTTTGTAGAACTTTGCTAGCTGGTCACAAAATAATGGGCAGGGGAGCCACTGTACAGTGTGCTGAAGGATTGGAAAAATCTGAACTACTTTAAAGAGTTATCTGGAAGAAATAATTGCTAGAAAGATTTTATCTGAGAAATATTTCGTTTTCTCAGCCCCAATGAGCTTTTTGTACTCCTGAACCTTGTCTTTCTTGTGATAATTTACTCTTCGTACTCTCTCCTACCTTCTATATTTTTGTTTTAGTTCTTTAAGCTGAGGAGAGAACCAGGTAGCTGCTATGATTTTTATTGTTTTTACTGGGGCAAGCTTGGTAACTGCAGCACTTAGCCACTCAGGGTAGCTCCGCAGAGTTACTTTTTAATTATTCATGAAAATTGGGCAAAATGTATTTAAAACATCTGCTAAATCAGAATTTTTTATTTTGTTCCAGATTTGAATTTTCTGACCTACCATAGTGTTCTTATTCATATTAGTGGGTGGGATAACATCCAGGCTAAAACGAACTGCTTTATGGTCCGATCAAAGAATCAGTAGATAATCACCAACTTTTAGGTCCAAATGGTTTGGGAAATGCTGTCCAAAATATGTCCCGTAATAAGTGTAGTTGAGTTTACCCTCTGGGCGAAACCAAATCCTCACCAAATATCTATAAATTGTCTTGTGTCTTTATTATTTTTATTGCCTAAACGAAAGTTGAAATCACCCAGGATAGTGAACTTAGTTTACGGCATGCAGGATTCTATGGTATCCCTAAGGCCTTCTAAGAAGCCCGCTTTAGGCCCTGGCGGTGTATAAATCAGGAGTCTCTGAAAATGGGTTTGATAGCTTGTGGGCTGCTAACCATCATTGCTTTAAAGTCAACCAGATCTGGACCAACTGTTTTCCTAGGCCCAGGTCTCAGTGAGAAACACCAGATCTAGGGTGTGTATCTTTAGATGGATGAGAACGCGATCTTTGTCCAATGAGCGAGCGTATGTTCAGCAATGTACAATTCACTCTTAAAATGCCCTACACACAATGTTGGGGAATCAGGCAATCCTCTGTCTCCCTAGCATAGAGAGTTTGTTCTACATTATGTTATGTTATGTTATGTTACATGATTGTAAAGCACATGGTTGCCCTGGCAACTGGGTGTCCCAGTGCTGATTCCAAAAAGACCAACAGAAAGAAGCAAAGAGGTGTCAGGACTAAGGTGAGGGCTTAACTTGGAAATAGACAGGTCTTTATTGCCCTCCGGAAGGCCCCGTGGGTTTGGATGATTCTGATAGTACCAGGGAGGGCATTCCAGAGTGTAGGGGCAAGGGCACAGAATAATCGGCCTCCGGCCGGCGCTCTTTTGACATGAGGGACACATGCTAAGTGTTGGTCTGAGGAGCACAGCAAGCGATTAGGAATGTAAGGAGTAGGACAAAATTGGCTAAAATGGTGGGAGCTTGGGTGTGCAAAATTCTGTGGGAAATGCACAGTATCTTCAAGTGGATTCTTTTCTAAGCCGGAAGCCAGTGGAAATTCCATAGATGGTTGGAAACTGTGCAGGATTTGGGAAGGGGTACGAACATCCAAGCTGTGGCATTTTGGGCCCTCTGCAGGTGATGGATCCCTGCTTTGTTGGCGCCCAAGTACAGAAAATTTCAAGAATCCAGTCTTGAAAGCCTAGTAGCCTAGATAATTATCTGGCGAGTATCGGCATCAAAGATCCCAAGCATGTAGCTTAAGTCCATGTACCAGCCACTGACTTTATCTGTGCCTGATATGTCAAAGCATAATCGACCCAGACACCCAGATTTGTTATGGTCTTCTTGGGCAAAGGGGGAGCCCCCGCAGCAGCCCACCAGTGCTTGCTCCATAAGTGAGTGTTTCTACCCAAAAGAAGAATCTCCGATTTGTTTGCCTTCAGCTGTAAGCAGTTTGTCGCCATCCAATCTGCAATGACCACCAGATAATCTTGAAACTTGACTAAGTTTTGGTCTGAGTCATTTGACAAAGAGATCACAAGCTGAGTGTCGTCAGCATGGGAGACCAAAGAAAGGATCCTACTTTTAGCAACAACCACTAGAGGTAGAATGTAAATATTAAACAGAATGGGGCTCATAGTTGATCCTTGTGTCACCCCCTGGTGCACAGACTGGATCCGAGAGCTGAAGGGAGGAGTGATGACTTGGAAGGATCTCTCATCTAAAAATTATGAAAACTAGTTTAAAGGAGCCCCTCTGATACCTATTTCCTGAGGCACTGCAAAAGAATCCGATGCGATGCAGTGTCAAATGCGGCGCTCAGGTCAAGGAGGATCAGAACCGAGGTATTGCCTTCATCCAGTGAACTGGCAGGTGTCCGGTGACTGCCAATAGGGTAGATTCAGTGCTATGACTGGGTCTGAAGCCATTCTGCGAGCGGTGTATCTATGTATCAATGATACTGAAAAGAGCTCCATCTCCAGGTCATTATGTAGGCAATGCTTGATGACAGAATGAAACATATATACCATAAAGAATCAGGATACTGGTGGGGAAAACAAGAATAGAGGGGTATAGGTACAGGAATTGTCGCCAACTAATGGTAGCTTTAGTTAGCAGCAATTTTCTTACTGCCGCGTACCGATGAAAACAATCGTCATGGTACCGACATATTTACAATACGTCTCTACATGGCAATAGTTTTTCATTGCGGCAGGAATTGGTGAACGTTTAGACCAATGACACGACAATAAAAATCTTGCCGCTAGCATGAAAAAAGTGATGGCCGGCCAGTCAGTGGACAGAAAATGCACATTAATCAGCGCAAGGGCACTTTTCACGCTTTGCAGGAAAAATAAATTACAAAAACCCAGCGAAGCACAAAAAAATAAATATATATTTAATACCCTGGAAGCAACATGAAGCATCCTAGACCCAGTACTGCAGGTGACAACAACCCCATTACCCGACTAACAGCCATGAGGACGAGCCAGAGACCATGGGGAAGAGGAAGAGGAAAACCAGGTTCAGCCAGAATGTAAATGAGATCCCAATTGCGGAGGTGACAGAGAAACAACACCAGCTCTTTGTCAGCTCCACTGTGTCATGGGGGGGGAGGGCAACGATTCAATATAGCAGTCCTTGTAGCCAAGGTGAATGCAGTAGCAGAGGTCAAGAGGACAGTGCCTGGCTGAAAGAAGCGCAATACCAAGCAGAAACTGTCCAACAATCGGCAGGCAGCGCTGTAGACTGGAGGTGGGAGTCTAGTCTAGCACCAGAAGGAGGGCCTGGATGCCTTGGAGGAAAAGATGTCCGCAGTCATCTGCGGAGGGCCCCATGTTGGATTCCAGGGACAGGATAGTGCTCAACATTACCAGCTACATCAGAAATAGGGTAAGTTACAACCAGGGAGTGGGGGTAGTGGGAGATGGGGACTAATGTTGCTCCTGTCCAACTAAACATTCCTCAGTGCACACCCACAATATGTGCAGATTTACTCCCAGATTCATAGGTACTTGGGGGTTAATACACATGTCACTTTAGCTGTTGAAGACATATAAAGGCAAATAATTGTGGTGTCAAATATATAGAAAAATTACCATTCATGAGTCTTCAAACTATGGGCTGCATATTGACTAGAGAAGTGGCAGAATGTTGCATTAGCCACCTCAGTTAAACACCATACTCAGCCAAATTGGGAACACAGGCTGCATTGCATTGACAACAATGTGAATCACCCTGCTCTTGGGAATAAGTTATGCTGGCCACCATAGATGCTGGCACGCATGCATCTTTGTGAAAGTGGTGTCTGAGTCGAGTTGAGGATTGTACATGTGCAGGAAGGGGGACCTAACTGCACATACACAATCTTCCCCGCAACACATGCACCCCTACACAATAGCGCAAGTGTGCCTGCATCGGTGGTGGCCTACTAACTTTTGGCCCAGAAAAGGGTGGTTCACAGGGCTTAATCAAATTATTGTCAATGAGATGCAGCCCTATGTTCCCAAGGTAACAAAGCATGTTGTGAGTCTTCTTGGCATAAACACATGCATCACCACTTAATTGTAAATATTCTCCCTTGTGTCTAAAATGTGGACATTCCATTTTGATAAAAACGAACATACTGGAGGGAAAATGGGCTGTTCTACTATGAGCAGAAGGGATTTGCATCCAAATGCACAGTGTAAGGACTCTGCATATCATGAATGTGTCTCCTAGAACAACATATTATTCTGTTTGCCATGCTCACAGAAAAACACATTCCCTGTCACATGCATGTCAAGTGAAGTATGACAACGAGCACTATTTGAAATGTGGCACTAATGCATGTCATTTCGATCATGTCACCTTGACCCTATACATCAAAATGTAGTCATCCACATCAAAGTATCTACATGTGTCGTACAGTTACCAGTATTGTATTGTCATCATAGTCCTGGTGTGGTATGTCCATGACACCTTGACGTGCATGGAAAAAAGCTCTAAGGTAAAGTCAACTGTGGCAGCGAACAAATGCATAGTCAGTGATGTCTGTAAATATCCTTACACAAACAAAGGCAAACAAAGGCATCCAGTTACTACAAGCTCCCATCGCCATGCCAATGCCAATGTCACTTGCAGTGAAGTTGAGATGGTGATAGGGACTTCGCCCCACTTACAAGCGCAAAGTGTAGCCTTGTAAGCAAGAGCCCCTTACACACTTCACTTAGTGTGAAAGGGGAGGGTTATGGTTGCTGTGTTGGGGGTCTCCACACAGCACCCATTGAAAAACATGCTGCCCTATATTCGCAAGGGAGATATAAATAGAAGGCTGTTTAAAAATTAAGCCCAGCCAAAATCTGATCTCAAACAGGCAAATAAATATAAATGCTTCATTTCTCAGAGTTTTTGCTGTTTCCATGTGTGCAGCACACATAGAAACAGCAAATTGGCAATCATCGTTAATGTGCAGGAAAGGGTCCTTCCCTGCACATAAACATATGGCCGGGATGCCCGTCACCCCCTCCCAACACAATCCCCAAGGATGGGAAGTCGGACGCAGGCTTGAACTTTTGGAAGGCGGGAGGGAGTCACCCTCCCGGCCGTATTTATTAAAATATGAAACAAAATTTAAAACATTAAATAAAAGTTTCATAATCATGTACAATTTTACATTTATTACATTTCGATGAAGACATGTTATTGGGCTAACCTTAACAGATCTCTAATACAAAGGTTTCCTAGCCGAGTCTAACATCCTGCAAAAGCATACATTTAAATTAAAATTGTACATCCTAGCATTAAGGGCCAACGGCAAGGTCTTAACCGGTGTCAGATCCCTACTACCAAAAATTCTCGCCCTCACGGTGTGAGTGGCGCATGCGCAGAGGACTGAACCCTTATTACCAACTGTAATTTCCCTTGTCGTGGTGGGGGCCCCCTTTCCACTCAACGCCATCTTAAAGGTCGTCCGAGTTCCCATGTGAGGTATCTGTAGGAAGGACAGCGTGGACTCCCCCCATCCCCACACTCTCTATCCGCTGTCGCGGATATCCGGCCCCCGGGAAATTAGTAGGAGGGGCATATAGCCGCCTCCTCCCCTGGGAGGGGCCTATGGCCGTCTCCCCTTAGGCGACCCATCCTTAGTGGGTGCCGCCTCCCCATGGGAGGGGCCAATGGCCGCCCCCCCCCGGGTGCTCCCATCCATTCTGGGTGGCGCCCCCCTCTAGGGACCTTGAAATTACTGCTCACCGATCATGACCTTACTGCCCGACCAAAAAATAAATACGACAGTTGTTTACCTACTAAGGAAGGAAGAAATTCATCCTACCTAATTGTATCACGACTGTTTACTCCTAAAAAGAAAAAACAGTATCCTACAGACAGAAGTCACACCCTCAACTAAAACATTCCTTTACTTCTCTACAAAGGAAAAAAGGGCCTAACTCAGCAAAATTTTATTACAAAACAAACATTGCCATAAGGGGCTGGTGGGTGGGTCATAATTGCTGCTTGTTCCGTCGAGGGCTCACGAGCAACGAGTGGGTGCAGCCTTCAGAGCACAGGAACAAGAGGACGCTTCTTCGGATTTCCGCTCTATTTATTCTTCCGCGGGAGGGCATGTACCCTCCTCCGGAACACCTACTGGGCGTGGTCATCGGTGTAGGTGTCTAGGACAACCCCTCTTGGGCGGGAAAAAGCGCGCCCTGGCTACGCCGCTTCGGGCATACCAGCCGAGACACGCCCCCCGCCCAAAATGGTTTCCCGGGAGGATCGAGGCACCCAACCATACGTTCGGGGGGACAGAGTGGTCGCCCCTTTCCATATGGCTGGGATGCCCGTCACCCCCTCCCAACACAATCCCCAAGGATGGGAAGTCGGACGCAGGCTTGAACTTTTGGAAGGCGGGAGGGAGTCACCCTCCCGGCCGTATTTATTAAAATATGAAACAAAATTTAAAACATTAAATAAAAGTTTCATAATCATGTACAATTTTACATTTATTACATTTCGATGAAGACATGTTCTTTGGCTAACCTTAACAGATCTCTAGTACAAAGGTTTCCTAGCCGAGTCTAACATCCTGCAAAAGCATACATTTAAATTAAAATTGTACATCCTAGCATTAAGGGCCAACGGCAAGGTCTTAACCGGTGTCAGATCCCTACTACCAAAAATTCTCGCCCTCACGGTGTGAGTGGCGCATGCGCAGAGGACTGTACCCTCATTGCCAACTGTAATTTCCCTTGTCGTGGTGGGGGCCCCCTTTCCACTCGACGCCATCTTAAAGGTCGTCCGAGTTCCCGTGTGAGGTATCTGTAGGAAGGACAGCGTGGACTCCCCCCCATCCCCACACTCTCTATCCGCCGTCGCGGATATCCGGCCCCCGGGAAATTAGTAGGAGGGGCATATAGCCGCCTCCTCCACTGGGAGGGGCCTATGGCCGTCTCCCCTTAGGCGACCCATCCTTAGTGGGTGCCGCCTCCCCGTGGGAGGGCCCAATGGCCGCCTCCCCCCGGGCGCTCCCATCCATTCTGGGTGGCGCCCCCCTCTAGGGACCTTGAAATTACTGCTCACCGATCATGACCTTACCGCCACAGGCCGGATAGTTGACCGACTATCCGGCCCCCCCCAACTCCTCCTAAAGGTCATGCTTCCTCAAACCCCTTAGCCATGCTATGAAGTCTCCTATGAGTAAAACATTCCCCTCCCGGGACAGGTGAACCCCATCATTCAGATACATGTGATCACCCCGAATACACCCATGAGGAATGCTATGTAACTGCGCAGAGCGAAACAATCTACCAATTTTATTGTTTACCTTCTTCACCGAATGGTTCAGTGCAGACACCGAAAGGCCCCCCCGCCATACTTTCCTGGGAATCATGTGGGACCAGGCAATCGTGCACCCCGGGATTCTTTTTGCCACCCAGCTAACAGCAGACAAAACTTGTTCAAACAACACTCGTCTACCCAGTGTCACCAAGTCATTGCCCCCCAGGTGTACTATGACTACAGACGGCGGTGACCTTTGCCGCCCTAAGAGACCCTCAACAAATGACTTGAATTGGTCAAAACAGAGCCCACCCTTCCCATGGAAGGTCACTCTGTACCCGTATTCCCCAGCTGCACGAGTCGCGTCATCTGCTTTGAATACGTCCCCGGCGCGCCTCACTTATGAGTGGCCCACGACCCATACCACTCTCTCTCTAGATGGTGATCCATGACCGCTGGTCTCCTGGTACTGGGTCGACTGCAAATTCCGCCCCGCCTGACAGGCTCGCGAAACTGTAATTCAACCAAAAGACAATAAGCGTGAGTGCATGTCAATTGACTTTACAACATGTGCAATCGCACATACCTTCTGAAGCAATTCGAGGACCATCGTCCCAACTGTTTCACTTCATCCGCACTCTGACCCCTGGCTGTAGCCTCAGTAGCAGCCCCTATCCTAAAGGAGTGGGTCCCGAAATCGCCCGGGTCCATGCCCGCAGCAGCGATTGTCAGTGCTAGCACCCTCTGGAACTGAAACCTCGTCAGTGGGGTGCCATCATTGTGCCTCAGCAAAACTCCCCCCCCATGAATTCGCCCTTAGTGCCAAGTATTCCTCTGTACACATTATCGGGCACGTGGAGGACCCTCGCACGCGCTGCACAACAACACTATTTCCCGTAGCCCCCTGGTCGGTCTTGGACCTGGCTATCGTGACTAACATCGAATCACCCCTAATTAGGATGTGATCCCTGCACAAGCCTCCCTCAACGTCTTTCTTATTCCTTGCGACCAGTTCGCTCACCCGCATAGCCCCATGGAACGCTAATGCGAAAGCTGCCCGGAACAGAACTGCTTCGTACTGGGAAGAGCATGTCTCGACTAGTTTCGCCATGAGTATGGACAACCTTTCTAAGCCAATCAGGCGCCTCTCATCTTGCTTGCGACCCTCGAGGCGCTGCCAGCCGCGAAGGGCTTTTTTCACCAAAAAGGAACCTGTTGGTTCTTTTATGCCATGCACCTGCGCCATGAATGAAATGGCCGCCCTATGCCTATTGGCCGTTGCTGCTGATCGCCCTTCTCTGTGTAGCGCTACCAAGAACCCCAGGAAGGATTCCTCCTGACCCCTGTTCAGATTCCCTGTCGGACCCAAAAATGTGCAATAGGAACGAAACGCTCCTTCGTATGCTTTCCTCGTCCTGGGGGCTAAGCTTGCTGCCACGAGGTCTTGTAATCCGGGGCACCGATTAGCCAAAGTGCTTCGGGGAATGGTGCCGCCACTAGGTCCGCTGTAGGCAGATAACCCCTGAACGCCTGCATATGTGAACGAGAGAGTGCATCAGCTGCATGATTCAGTACGCCTGGCACATGTTTCGCCCTAAACTGTACATTCAGTCTCATGCAAAGCAGCACAACTTCCTTCAACAATCTCAAGATCCATTTGCAGTGTGCTGCCTGTTGGTTAATGCATTCGACCCCAGTCATATTATCAGACCAAAACACCACTGCGCGGTCCCTGAAGTTGTGCAGCCATGTCATCAGAGCAACCCAAATGGGGAATAACTCCAAGAACCCAATGTTACCTGTAAGACAGCTGGAGTGCCACCAGGCCGGCCATGTTTGCGCCGACCATCGATTACCTAAGATGGCTCCAAATCCCACGCTCCCCGCCGAGTCAGTCCACAGACCTAGTTCATCTGACGACACTGGCGGCTTGTTCCACACGACTCGACCGTTGAAGTCCGCCAGAAATGCCAACCAAATGCGCATATCCTGGCGAACCTCTGCCGACAGTCTCGTACGGTGGTGCCCCTCTTTGAGACCGACCATAGCTTGTGCAATAGAGCGTGAGAAGGGGCGGGCCATAGGTATTACCCTCAAAGCAAAGTTACGCTGACCCACTGTTTGCTGTAACTGGTGCAGGGTCACTTTCTCTTTACCCAGGCATTGCATCAAGGAAGCCCTAAACTTGGCCACCTTTTCCATCGGTAAACGGAAACATCCCTCCACAGAATCAAGCTCAATTCCCAGAAACTCCAGTGAAGTAGATGGTCCAACCGTCTTACCTGGTGCCAGTGGGACTCCAAACTCCCTCATGAGGATGCAGAAGTCGTGCAGCGCCTGCGCACATTTCGTATCGCCGGCTGCCCCCAAGAACAGGAAGTCATCGAGATAGTGAATAACATGCCTATGCCCTGTGGCCTCTGTGAATGCCCACTCTAAAAAACAACTGAACATTTCAAAATAGGCACAAGAAATGGAACAACCCATAGGCATGCATTTATCCATGTAATAACTTCCTTGAAATGCAAAACCTAGCAAGCGCTGATCCTGTGGGTGTACCGGGAGCAACCGGAACGCCAATTCGATATCTGATTTCGCCATCAGTGCCCCGGGGCCCAGGCGATTCAACATGGCCACGGCCTCATCGAATGATGCGTACCGTACTGAACAGACTTCTGGGTCAATGGCCTCGTTAACCGAGGAACCCCTTGGAGCAGACAGGTTATGGATAAGCCTAAACTCCCCCGGGTCTTTCTTCGGGACCACCCCTAACGGGGAACAGATGAAATCCGCCACCGGTGGGCAATGAAAAGGCCCTGCCACTCGCCCCAAGCTGACTTCTTTCGCAATTTTTCTCTCTACCACACTTGGATTATGTTGCGCCGATAACTGGTTTTTACAAAAGGAGTCCCCTCGAAAATCCCCCGCCGGGATGCGGAAGCCGTGCAAGAATACCTTCCTCAACACCCCAGCGGAGACATAATCAGGGTATTTGTTTAACCAGGGAGTCATAGCCATGAGATCAACGGGTGTAGGCAATTGGTCACAACGATCTACCTCACTCCTGCTTGGACCCTCCCTTTCCTCCCGCCCCGTTATTTTTCGATCTACATGAACTCTCCGGGTGTGAGGAATTCCCACAGCCCGCACACACATGCTTGAACCTACATGTTCCTTGCGGTCTGTTACAGTTGCCTCGATTGAAGCCCCAACAGACCCCCCGATTTCCACCATTCCCGCCGGTTTTCGGCTGGTGGTCGCCACCGGCGCCTGCTCAAAGGGCACCACGGGCTTTTGGCGGGAAACCCCTGACCCACTCCCGCCCGGCGAGGATGTACCTGCCGCCCCCGGCAGGAGCTGCTTATGCCATGAGACCGAGTCGAGGCAGTCCCATGTCAGAGAGGCATCATATTCTTTTGCTTTCCGGAATTTCATGTCGTAACCTTTCCATTCGTCTCCCTCATACATTGCATAGAAATCCATAATACGAGTTTAATAGCAAGACAGTTCAGTTAATACTTCGGGTTTACGTTCCCCCATAACTGCAGTAAATATTGCAAAGGCCTTCGCCCAATTCGTTATCGTTTCATCCACCCTGAACTCCGCCATCTTGGCGTGCCACACGCTCGGGTGCCACAAATCTTTCTGGGTTTTGGCATATTCCATCTTGCGATGGTCAGTTTATAACGAAAACATATTGACATACTTGCCCCCCCATATCAACTCTTTTGTGGCCATAGGGATGTGCTGTGCCACCCTCTCCCGCCTTGAGGGTAATGAGCCCTCCCCCGCCATTGGCAAAGCGAGCTTACCCGGTTCGGTCATTGTTCCCGCCGTTTTCTCGAGACCAACTGCCGGTCCTACCGGTGTCACCTGTGGGGAAACAAGAGGAAGATTCGCCTTCGCGGCATCTCGCGACTGCCGCAACTGCTGTATTAGTAACTTCGCCTCTTCGGCCGTGTCTCCGGGCGCCTTGGCACCCCCTGCTTTCTGATTGAGCCATGCGGCCAACTGGGTGGCCAATTCAGGAGGCATATCCTCATCGTTAGCGGGGGTAATCACAACCGGGATCGGTTGACCCGCGTCTGGGATTGGTACCGGGCCGTCAGCTGGTGTGACCGGGGTGGCCGGGGGCACCGCAGGGACCGGGACCTCCCCTGAAACCGCCCTCCTTTTGACCTGCTTCCTTCCACCCTCGGGGACGATTCCCGGCAAGGCCGGGCCTATTACCTTCTTAGGGTTACCAGGATTGCTCAGTGCAGCCAGTTGCTTTTTGACGTCCGCCAGGCCTCGACCGATCGATGGGACTTGTCCGAGTTTCCGCTCCATGCCAGCCATTTGGTTCATCAACAGGCGTAGCACCTTATCCGTCTCGGAACCCTTTCCTGCTTTCTTGCCAGCCATGGTTTCGATTATCGGCTCCTTAGACGAGAAACGAGGTCCTGGACTCTTCGCCTTCGAGTAACTGAAAGAAAAACAACAAGATTACAAGTTCTCAAAATTGCTGCTTGTTCCGTCGAGGGCTCACGAGCAACGAGTGGGTGCAGTCTTCAGAGCACAGGAACAAGAGGACGCTTCTTCGGATTTCCGCTCTATTTATTCTTCTGCGGGATGGCGTGTACCCTCCTCCGGAACGCCTACTGGGCGTGGTCATCGGTGTAGGTGTCTAGGAAAACCCCTCTTGGGCGGGAAAAAATGCGCCCCGGCTACGCCGCTTCGGGCATACCAGCCGAGACACGCCCCCTGCCCAAAATGGTTTCCCGGGAGGATCGAGGCACCCAACCATACGTTCGGGGGGACCGAGTGGTCGCCCCTTTCCAATCTTCCCCTGAACCCAGACACACTTGCACTATGTTGCAAAGGTGCCCGTTTTGCCGCTATGCTGATATGTTAAGCGCCAGCGCACACTGAAACACAGGGCTGCACTATTACCTGGTAACTATGATGCAGGCCGGTGTTACTAAAGTGGAGGAGTGCGGCGTTAATCCCGTAGGGAGAATTCCTCACTCTGCCCCTTCATTGTAACCATGCTCCGTGATGCAAGAAAAACGTCTGATGTGCAACAATGCACAAATTTCATAAGCCTGACTCAGAGTCATATGTCCTCTGGCATGCAGCATATCACCATTGACAATGCACCAAGGTGCAAGGGTGCCTGGGTGGAGTGAATAAGGGGCAATAAACAAGAAGGGGTCCCTCTCTGCATATCAACATACTTCAATGTGAATGACATGTGTCAATGTGATTCTGACAACTTCAAATACATAGACACTTGTCAGAGTATGGTAAATCAAACACATCTGCTTGGCATATCATGGGGTACATCAAAGCAACCCTGATCTCAAGTACATGATTACCCTACTCATGCCACACTAACAATTATGTTGCAGTGCCTACATCAAGGTGGGGTGTTATCCAATATACACCTCTGGGGTGCTACCCAATATACACCTCTAAACCTAGGTAATAAAAACAACATGCAAATCTGCATTGTCAATAAGGTGATACAACTAGCACCTCTGTCACTACTTAACAGAGGACATAACAGGTGCAGCATGTTTGTAAAAACAGCCCCCTCACAGTTGGCATACAGGGAAACTGTCGAAAACTATGTCCAACCCAAATCTCACATCAGTGATGTTGTACGATGATTTACAAACCTGCATGTATTAGGTGTAGCTTTTTAAAATAGTGAATGGACATAGTCTTGCACTCTGCCTGTCAACTGCTTAAATGCCTGAACAAAGTGGAGAAAAACATACAACAGCATCTCCCCTTTACACTGCAGTGGGAGAAACATCACCTACTGTTCAGTAGCCTGTCCCACTCTTCAATGATGAAGAGGAAGAAGACATCTCAACCATCGACCAGGACACCCTCTAAGAGCTGCTCAACTCCATTGGGGTCCAATCTCTGGAAGTAGGGACATCCAGCAGCGTTGTGGTTGTTCCACCAGCAGCACAAAACACCCAGCAGCCAGGGCCTACCACCCCAGCTGCCTCTCAGGACTTTGAGGACCCACCGTTAACATTTCAATGTAGTGTGGTTGAAGTCCAGTGTGAGATGGCTGGTCAAGTGCTGGTGGGATTTGACAGCCTGGCGGCCAAACTAGGTGGGATCCGTGGGTGTCTCAGTCCCATTATGGACCACCGAGAGTCCAATCAGAGGCACCCACAGTCCGCCCCATGCTCTCCAGCATTCCATGGCTGACATTGCTGGAGTCCTTACTCAGATACAAGCACAATTGTCCAGTCAAAGTGGCCCCAGCAAAGTCACCAATGGAGAGCATGGAGCAGATGCAGGCTTCACACTTGTCTGCCATGGCTGACTACCACGAGACATTGCTGCAGTCTTACAAGCCCTGCAGCTTATCATCACTGCAGTGATGCCTCATCATTTGGCACAAATGAATGTGGCTGCACCTTCAACATCCACCTCTTACCCCCTGATGTGTCACTGCCTCACAGTGCTCCTGCCAATCCACCATCTGGCACACAAGAGGCACTTGGCACATCAGAGGAAGAAGGTGTGGATGAATCAACATGCAGGCGAAAACGTCAGTGGTAGCATTCATCTGTGTCAAATAGACAGTTTCTACCTGGTCCTGTGCTTACCATCATGCCTCGGAACATCAGCTTCCACTGTCCTCTTATTGACTCTGTTACACTCACCTTGGACTTTAATATGGACTGCCGATTTTGCCATTGTTCCCAATGACACTTCAATCAGCCTGATAACTGAACTCTGCCTCTTCCTCAACATGTCTCTGAACATGTCCCCCCAAGGACTCTGTCTTGTCCTCCACTGAGCATGTACATAATGGGGTGTTGTTGTACAAAGAACTGGGCCAGTCTGCTACCTCAGTGAATTTACATGTAAATAAAAGCACTTATGTCACTAAGATGTATGTTGCCTGTGAACATTTCTGTTTAAATGTGGAACAATGCATGGTCAGTTTAAACACCACTACAAATCAAGGAACATTTGGAGAATGGGAATGTGCTGACTGTGTGTCCCTGATAGGCATTGGGAAGCACGGACAGGTGTGACTCTACCAATGCTCTGATCTCAAAGACAACACTGTTTCAGCGACATAAAAATACTATATGCTCAGGATGTTGATCATGACTTGGAGCAATACTCAAGTCAGTGACAAGCCACATGAAGTGGCTCAAACTTCTCCTGTGCAAGCAAGGAATACTTAGAACATGTACTCATTGTCAATGTGGTGTACAAAGTTTGAATAGATGGGTGTCATGCCATGACACATGTAAAGACAGTTGCTTCAACATGTTACATTTGACTACAAAGCATTCTAGCTGTAAGAAGAGGAATGGTGTAGGATAGAATATGTCAAAGTATATATCTAGATCAAATCCGAACGCTGTTGTGATTTAACGCCCATCACAACACCCCTTGCCCTACACTTGTATGCAAAATATTTTCCAGTGTTGTCCACAATGTACAAGGCTGTGTTGAAACATGTACAGAGGCGTTAGGATGACTAGTAAATAATAGAGAGCACATATCGCCTGCCCTGCCACATGGAAAGTGAAGCTGTTGTGTGGACCGGTCTCATCAAAGATGCTCCTAAGTTTCCTAACAACATACCTACAGCATGTAAACAATGCTGTATGAGCACAATGCTTACAGTGCATCATGTGTATATCTGTAGTTGCAAAATAGTATCACATGAATACTAATTCACCTGATCACTCCAAAAAAATCTTGAAACTGAACTTTCCTACCCTACATATCAATCAGCGACATGTTGTCTGAAAACAAAGAAACATGTCACATTTGCTGACTCCAAAAAAAATACGGCATTCTGCATATTTGGCCCCAAACAAAAATCTCACAATATGTTCTCTAAACACGATCGTAAAAAGCAGGGTATATCACATATGGCCTGACAACTTCTAAGTGAATAATAACAGTAATCCTAATCTGATGTTGATAACAACATGTTGACTCCTGGGATGGGACAAAGAAAGGGCAGATTGCAGTGACAACAGTTGTAGAATAGCTGTTTGTAATTAGGCTGTGGCCACAAACACTGATTGAGTCCAACAGGGGAAGTGCAGTAAGGATGAAGTTTAACAGGCCCATTGCAGAATATGCCCATTACACCTACAGAAAGACAGTAGGCTGCACTATCTGCAATCATGTCAGACGAATAATCACAACAGTAGTGGTCATGTTGGACATTTGAGGAAATGCAAATCAATTGTATTATGAACAGTTTGGAGGTGTCAACACAGCTACATATCCATAATAGATGATCTATACATTTACTTGCAAATCTGCGTAAACATGCCATACATTTAGATTAATGGAAGTAAAGAGGGAATCATTTCCATGAAGTTTTGTATGGCGGTGTTAGCCTGCTCTGCACCTTGCTGTGCTATGACACAATGGGACACCAAAGCTGCTTTATTTCCACAGCATACGTGTGACTAGTGGCAGTGTGAATCTCTTCATGCAAATGCAAAGGAATTTACCCTTGCACAATAATGCTATGGTGTCTGACTTGAGAAGAGGATAGTCAATGTGATGGAAGGACCACCATCAGGCACTTGATCAATCATTGAACTATAGTCTTTTTCAAGTGTGTCACATTCTGATGAAAACCTCGTAACATATACATTGATATTCTGTTGAGCATTTAACGGTAAAGAGCATGTTTCACAAAAATGTTGTTCACAGTCTAAATTATTGCGCACTCCACAATATTCAAGGTGCTCATGTGGAAATGGTTGTGTGTGATGATGAATGGGCTTAGCAGTGTCATAGCCCACACCTTATCCCCTAAATGTTGTAATAAAGGCTGTCTAATGCATGAGTTGATGGCCTACGTTGACTTGATTATCACTGCTTTGGGCCTGAGGCTGAGACAGTCTTGCCAAGACAATGTTGTTCCACAAAACGTTGCTTTGGCTGCAGAGGCCTTGTGATTGACATCAACTTAGAAATGATCACAAGAATCATTATCAAAATAGTAAATAATCTTTGGAACCTAGTTACGTTACCTCAATCTGTGTTACATTAGACAAGATTCATTGGCAAACGTTGTTAAAGTTTGCTCATGTTAGTCAGCCATTTGTGAGACATACTCAAGCTGTAATTGTGAATTTGAGACAACTAACTGTCAATGACAACTGTAACTAAAAAAAATGACAATTGCCGACAGGCACATCAGTGCTCGGTGCCAATGTATTACTCATGCATTACTGCATTACTCAAATGTATCCTCCTAAGAATGTTCACTCTGAAATGTAACTGCATTGGCTGGAGTGATGTACACATTTTGTATCAATGGACTCAGAAATGCTGTAACTACACAATATTCTCGTGACAAATCATTCCATGCTCAGTAAACATATTTAACTTGATGTAGCAGTGGACATGCAACATGTCCTCAAGCTGACCTGTCTAATTCTAATTCTAATTTAAAATACTTATAGAGCGCAACATACACCTTGCGGTTTCTTGGCGCTGAAGGTTCAGGGGCTGAGGGGAAGGAAGACCGGGGAGGAAATTTAGGCGGGGAAAGCCTGGCTAAATAGGAAGGTTTTCAAGTCTCCACGGAAGGAGAGGTACTGAGTTGCGGAGCGGAGGTTATCAGGGAGAGAGTTCCAGAAGGAGGGGGCCAGAGTAGAGAAATTGGATCCACCCCACTTTTTGCGCGAGAAACGGGGGATCAGGAGAAGGGACTTGGAGGAGGACCGGAGATTTCTTGCGGGGACGTAGGGTTTGATAAGTGAAGTGATGAAAGCAGGGGCAGTGCCCTGACGGGCCTGGAAGACCATGCACCCGATTTTAAAGAGGGAACGTTGTTTCACAGGGAGCCAGTGGAGTTTCTTTAGGAGGGGGGTGGAGTGGTGATAACGTGGGAGGCCATATATCAGTCTGGCCGCCTGGTTCTGGATGGTTTGGAGTCTACGCAAACTGTAGGCAGGGATGCCATGGAAAAGAGCGTTGGCGTAGTCCAAACGCGAGATTACCAGAGCGGCCATAATGGTCTTGAGAGCCTGAGGGGTGAAGAAGCGGGAGACAGAGCGGATGGTTCGAAGAGTGAGGAAACAGGAAGAGACCACGGAGCTGATGTGTGAGTGAAGAGTGAGCTGATTGTTCATTTTGACACCCAGTGTTTTGACAGTGGTGGAGGGGGAGGGTGCAGGGCCAAGGGAGGGGGGCCAGAAAGAAGAGTTCCAGGGGCTGGACGAACCACCAGTGAGAACCAACTCAGTTTTATCAGGGTTCAG